>NC_136071.1:1041713432-1051611168 GCF_964261635.1 Lissotriton helveticus
AACTGCTCTTCCTGGCAGTTGTATTGCTTGTACTTTCACAGGGGGGCTAGTGCGTGCTCTATACAGGTGCATTCCACCCTCAGGAACAATGTGGATGTTGTTATGGAGTGTCGGCTGGAAAACCCTCCTTAGAGGGGTACCAGTTTCACTTTATCCTGAGTTTTAAATAGCTTCTTTCTCCAGTGTGAATACATGTGCATTCCGCAGTCTGTATTACAGCCCAGTGCAACTTCGTCCTCGGTTTCCTCTGTAGTGTATTACTGGGGAACATAAACAGAGCATCACTGAGTATTGAGAGGTAAGTGGAAGATCAGATGTGAACAGGGCCATGCGTGTTCTGTTAGTCAATTACGTACATTCAAGGTAACTATTTATTTGATTTTAATTTAATGTAATCCTGGAAAGGGCTCATGTTAGAAACGGGATCTCTGGCTGGCCAAGGCTTGCGCCAACGTCAGTCAGAGACCACCACTTCCAAGTCAGGGCAAGGGAGTCACACACCAAGGCAACCCCTGCTCACCCTCTAGGTAACGTGGCGCGAGCAGCAAGGCTAAACTTGGAGGCGGTATGAGTTAAGTATTCGCGCACGCACCCCAGCAACAACACCCAAGGCCCACCACAAAGGAAACTCCACACAAGGTTATATAAATATAGCCTTTGTATTATAGTAAAAACACATTAGATAACACACAACTTTACAATGTGCCAACAGGCACGGGCAAGATTTACAAGGGATTATGTACAGGACAGGGCCACCTGGACCACTGTCAGGGGTATGCACTTTTTAGAAATAATACTTGTAGGTATAACACTCAGCACATAAACATATAATGAATGTAACACAGAAATAGTAAATGTAGCATACAACCAGTCACTACTGGTAAAGGGTAAATACCACCTACGCCACCCTAAACACTGTAGGGAAATCACGCAGGGAACTAGGACCTTATCATCAGGACCTATGGAAGGAAAACCTATCACCTAAGCAAGTCACATTTAGCAAAGGGAAGGAAACCTAAAATAATCACCTAGGCAAGTAACATTTAGCAAAGGCAATAACACATCAACATTCCTCTAAGCAGGTCACTTTTAGCAAAGGGAAATAAAAGCATAAGGAATCACCTAAGCAGGTCACTTTTAGCAAAAGGGATAAAACAAACAATTACCTAAGCAGGTCACTTTTAGCAAAGGTAACAACAAACATTCCTCTAAGCAGGTCACTTTTAGCAAAGGGGAATAAAACATAAAGAATCACCTAAGCAGGTCACTTTTAGCAAAGGGGATAAAACAAACAATTACCTAAGCAGGTCACTTTTAGCAAAGGTAACAACAAACATTCCTCTAAGCAGGTCACTTTTAGCAAAGGGGAATAAAACATAAAGAATCACCTAAGCAGGTCCCTTTTAGCAAAGGTAATAACAAACAATTGCACATGAAACATTAAAACACATTCAGAGGTGCAGGTAGAACATTTGCGCAGAAATCACATAAGCAGTAACTCATAAATTGCGCAGGGTGCACGTAGCACAACACTAGGATTGTCCCTCAGGCCAACTGGCCTCGAAAGGGGCTGAAATGCCCTGAGTCTCAATGTCACAGCCAGAACACAAAGCCTAAACGTGGCAACTGTCCACTAAGTGATGGACAGTTGTAAATACAGCTGGGCAACGTTGGAGCCTCGTGGCTCAAGAACAATGATTGGCACCCAGGAGCCTCTCTGGGGCTCTAGACCAAATGGGGGCGATGAGCCTCTCTGGGCTCTGCCAAGTAATATGGCCCCTTGAGCCTCTCTCAGGGCTCTCTAACACATGTGGGCAGTGAGCCTCTCTGGGCTCGGAATACAGAACTGCCCCCTCGAGCCTTCTCTAGCTCTCAATACTAGATGTGCCCGCTGTAGGGGGGCGTCCCCCTCGGGGACTCGAGGCGAAAGAAATGCTGCCCACGAGAGCCTCGGTGGCTCAACAACACGAATGCCCGGAGCCTCTCAGGGCTCTCTACCAATGCGCCCCCTCAACCTGTGGGCTCTGCTCCACTCGGGGCGACGTTGGAGCGGCCTTCTGCCAACTGGGGCCGCTCGGAACACAAAGAGAAACGCCCCCGCACTCACCGGGATCTCGTCCGGTCCCGTGGCTTCTCTGCTGGGTTCTCCTGGTACTCGGGGAGCCAGGCGGGCGCCGGCACTTCTCCTTGGGGTGGCGGGGCTCTCCTCCTGACCACGGAGCCCTGCCTGCACCCTCCGTTGTTCCTCTCCTCGCGGCTCGGCTGCGGGCAGGACTTCCGGTTGGCCTTGAGGGGGCCACGCTGCGATTGGCCAGATCACCAATCACTTCCGGGTCATCGCGGGCAGCGCGGCGGCCCGTCTTAGGCACTCGTAGGCTGGGGGAGACTTGACCGAGGGGTGGGCTCCCTCGAGTTCAACTATAAAAAGATCGGCAAGGTCCCTGGCGAGGTGGGCACTCGCCAGGGGCTTCAAAAATTGGCAAAAATAGACGGCCTAATGCCGGGTGGGCACCGGCTCGTAAATAAAGCGCTCCACAGCGCTAGCAGGCACATAAGCGCTCCCAAGCGCTAGGCAGTAAAATAAGCGCTCCCAAGCACTGGAGGGCAGAAGCAAAGCGCTATTGAGTGCTGGGGCAGAAATAAAGCGCTGCCAGCGCTATAAGGCAAATACAAAGCGCTTCCAGGCGCTCTGGCAAAGTACAGCTCCAGCAAGGGTCTGGAGGCAGGCAGGGGGGCAAGGCAGGGCCAGAGCCAGCACACTGGGTCTCCAGGCAGGGAGACAAGCCAAGTGGCGGTCCTCCTGGCCCCAGCAGCAGCAACAGCCCCCTCTGGCAAGGATCCAAAAGTAGAACAACTTCTGTGGGGACACAGCCCCATTTTTATACAGAGAAATCCTTTGTTTCAGGGTGCAGGGTGGGGGGAAACCAGTTGCAGCTGGCTGGGGAGTACCCTTGATGGCCCAACCACCCCTTTCATTCACTGGGGAGGCTTGGGTCGTTAGACAAACCACAGGGGGGCGGAGCCAGCATTGTGTGGGGAAAAACCCAGCCCATCCAGGACCCAGGTGCACTCCTCCCACACATCACTCATGCTGATCTCACACTCACCACCGGGCAGACCCATCCAGACTTCCTGGAGCCTGGCATGCCAGCCAGCTCCAGCCAATCACGCTCCAGCACCCTTACTGCACACATACATCAATGTCCAGAAGTAGCACTTCCCTTCTAGACACATACAAGCCGCACATACCATTGCGCAGCATTCATTCTCACGAGTTCATGCATACCAAACTCGAGCCTGCACTCCCCACACATCAGGAACTAACATGGACACACACATTCTCCATGCATTCCTATGGGAGGGCAGGCCAGCCATACTACACGCACGCACTTTACTCTGGGACACAGGGAAAAAGTGCGCCAAGACTCAAAAATCACTAACACTGGGTCACAAATAAAAGCAAAATGATTAGGGGTGAACCTGCCCTAAGGGCCAAGTCCAACAGCTCAGTTGATGATTCAGTGGACCAAACAGTATAGAGTGTGAAATCTTGTACTTTCATTTCAGTGGTTAGCCTATGTCAGCACAAAATATCATTCAAAGCCCGAAATTTGGAAGAGAGACTGATAAACCAGTCTTAGGTGATGGCAAGAGCAGAAGCATTTGAAGCAAATATATAGGGCTAATGATCTTGATGGTCGTATGTATTAAGCACATGGGGCCTCGTTTATGAAAAGTGACGCATCGTTGCGTGAAAACAGCGATGCGTCACTGTTCACTGCGCCCTCCTTGCGACACCAATGATTCGTCATATTTACAGTATGACGCATCATTGTGCAAGGAGTTACAGATACGTCAGTATTTCTGACGTATCTGTATGGCGCAAAAGTGACGCATTGCTGGAGTGTGTCACAAAAGTGACGCAACTCCAGCAATGTGTCCTTTCAGATGGGCCAGACCCATGTGAAAGGGCCTGCGTCAGTCTTACGCCTGCTGTGAGGCAGGCGTAAGAAATTGACGCATTTGTGTCCTAGAAGTGGCGCAGGGAAATCTTATGGATTTAACTGCGTCACTTCTATGACCCTTTCTTGCATCAGAACGCCTCCCCCTGCATACATTATACCTGGCGTATACAGACATAATATCGACCACAAAAATATCGAGGTAGCTAAATATCGAGTTTAAAATATTGAGTAGACAGAATATAGATAAGACAGAATATAGACTACAAAAATATCGAATAGAATAATAATAATATTGAATCAAAAATATAGAATGGACAGAATATCGAATGGACAGTATATAGACAACAAAAATATCAAGGGACAGAATATAGACAGCAAAAATATCGAATTTTAGGTAGGTAAGTAAGTAAACTTAGGTTATTTAATTTTTGCGTAATATAATTCTGGAGCGGGTTGTGGGTTTATAGGGGAATAGGGTGGGAAGTAATTTAATTATAAATAATTAAATATTTTTATTTATTGGTATTTATTTACAATTAACTGTTAATTCATTTTTAATTGGCAATTAATTAAAATATAATTGGTAATTAATTTTATTTAATTGATAATTATGTTAATTTTATTCATTTATTTTCTGGAGCGGGTTGTGGGTTTAAGGGGAATAGGGTGGGAAGTAATTTAATTACAATTAATTAAATATTAATTTTTTTTATTGGTATTTATTTAAATTTAATTGTTAATTCATTTTTAATTTGTAATTAAATAAATTATAATTGGTAATTACATTTTTTTAATTGATTAATTGATGATTATGTTAATTTTATTTATTTATTTTCTGGAGCGGGTTGTGGGTTTATAAGGGAATAGGGTGGGAAGTAATTTAATTATAAATAATGAAATATGTTAATTTATTTATTGCTACTTGTTTACAATTAATTATTTAATTTTTTAATTGGTATTTAATTAATATATAATTGGTAATTAATTTTTATTAATTGATTAATTGATAATTCTGTGCATTTTATTTATTTTACTTATTTATTTAATTTTTGTAGTGGGTTGTGGATTTATAGGGGAATTGGGTGTGAAGTCATTTAATTGTAATTAATTAAAAAATGTAATATATAAATTGGTAATTATTTTGAATTTTTATAATAATGTATTGTTGTTGGTAAATATTTTGTATTAATAGGTAATTATTTTTTAGTAATTAAATTAATGTTATCATTTTTAATTGAATAATTATTATAGTATCTTAAATTGGGAGTTCATTTTAAATAATTTGTAATTGGTATTAATATTTAATTTATTTTTAATTATATATGAAGTATTTACTTTCCCTTTCGTTGTTCTATTTGGAGTGGGAATAGTAATTTTTACCTTCCTGCTATCCAACGCTTTCCCTACTGTTGCACTCACTGGAGTGGGAATAGTAATTTTTTCCCCTACGCTATCCAACGCTTACCCTACTGTTGCACTCAATGGAGTTGGAATAGTAATTTTTACTCCTACGCTATCCAACGCTTTCCCTACTGTTGCACTCTCTGGAGTGGGAATAGTAATTTTTACCCTCCCACTATCCAACGCTTTCCCTACTGTTGCATTCTCTGGAGTGGGAATAGTCATTTTTACTCATACGCTATCCAACGCTTTCCCTACTGTTGCACTCTCTGGAGTGGGAATAGTAATTTTTACCTCTACGCTATCCAACGCTTTCCCTACTGTTGCACTCTTTGGAAGGGGAATAGTAAATTTGACTTTTCCGGTATCCAATGCTTTCCCTACTGTTGCACTCATTGGAGTAGGAATAGTAAATTTAACCCCTACGTTATCCAACGCTTTCCCTACTGTTGCACTCACTGGAGTGGGAATAGTAATTTTTACCTCTACGCTATCCAACGCTTACCTTACTGTTGCACTCTCTGGAGTGGGAATAGTAATTATTACCCCTACGCTATCCAACGCTTTCCCTACTGTTGCACTCACTGGAGTGGGAATAGTAATTTTTACCCCTATGCTATCCAACGCTTACCCTACTGGGGCACTCTCTGGGGTGGGAATAGTAATTTTTACTCCTACGCTATCCAACGTTTTCCCTACTGTTGCACTCACTGGAGTTGGAATAGTAATTTTTACCCCTACGCTATCCAACGCTTTCCCTACTGCTGCACTCATTGGAGTGGGAATAGTAATTATTACCCCTACACTATCCAACGCTTCCCCTACTGTTGCACTCTCTGGAGTGGGAATAGTAATTTTTACCCTCCCGCTATCCAACGCTTTCCCTACTGTTGCACTCATTGGAGTGGGAATAGTAATTTTTACCCCTACGCTATCCAACGCTTTCCCTACTGTTGCACTCTCTGGAGTGGGAATAGTAATTTTTACCCTCCAGCTATCCAACGCTTTCCCTACTGTTGCACTCACTGGAGTGGGAATAGTAAATGTAACCCTCTCGCTATCGTATGGTAAATATATTGTATATTTCTTATTAATACTATGTTGATATATATATATATATATATATATATATATATATATATATATATATATATATATATATATATATATATATGTATTAAAAAAAATATTGTTATGTATATTAATTATTTATTTATTTTAATGTTATTAAAGTATTTTAAGTATGTTTAAGTTAGTTATATTTATTATTTCATTACTTTAAAATTACTTTTAACTATTTAAAAAATTCGATATTTTGACTATCTATATTTTTGTCGGTCGATATTTTTGATTCGATATTTTTGTACTTACCTGTTTGAAGATGGGAAGTCGATATTTTGGCATTCTATAATTTTTTACTCGATATTTTTGTAGGTCTATATTTTTGCCATCGATATTCTTTCAGTGATCTGTTGTAAAGCATTGCCATGTTTCTTCATGCCCCTGACTTCATCATTATACAATGGCTTGTTTCTACACTTGTGTCCTCTTTTCTTCACTTTGCCTTGAGGTAACTGATCAGCAGCAATCGAATTCCCATACTTGGTTGGTTATTGCTTTGAGACCCGGGACTCAATAGCCATGAATGACCAGTTGAGAGTCAAAAGAGACTGTCTTCCCTTTATGATAAATGTAAAGCTCTTTATACTGGGCCTTATGATCCACAAGTAATATTGTCACTATTCCTGTTAGGGTCAGTAAACCTATCAGTATTTCAGACCTGAGCTAAACATCCTGGATAGCTATGGCACAGAGCAGACAGGCTTAACTTAAGGACATGAGTAAATCATTTAGAAGTACTAAAACAGTTAACATAATTAACACAACACAACAATAATTCCACTCCTGTTTATCAAAATAGATCATATTTTAATAGACAAGACAACAACTTTCCAATAAGGGGAACAGGAGATAGGATTTTTTTTCAAAAATAAAAATAGAAGCAAAAAGCATTGTGTCAACTGGGGTCATCTAGTTGTGCTTGGCCTGTACCTATGCACCACATAAGGACAGCTACAATGGAGCACTGGTCAGATACAGAAACCAGGTTTGTCACAGTTTAAACTTTTACTGTCTGGCTTATTCTCGGGAAATGGAAATCAAAATCATCAGTGGTGCAAATCCGCAGTTTATGGCTGAGAAGTGCTCTAAGAGGTCCTGGTGAAGCCTTCAATTTTCGACGGTAAAGCCCAGAGCAGGAGATTTTCAAAACTTGCACCCAGGGAAGATCCTTCATCATTAGGACACTTTTGGTTCCTTCACCTGCTGAAGATTTATACCTCCAGACTCAGTAACTTTTTGTGCATTAGGTTCGACCAGAGGACCATGGCTGCAAATAGAAGCAGTGCAGGGCTCCATGAAGCCCATTTTGACTCGACGTCATCCTTCTAAAACAAACTTGCTGCTGCAGAAAAGTTCAGAGATGAAGCAACTGGAATATTTGGCCCAGCAGAAACACTTTTTTGTCGGGTTGACTAAATAGCTGTGTGTCCCACTCCTCCGGAGGTCTTTGGAGCTAAAGCATTTCTAATTCCCAGGTTTTCTAGGATGTAAGAAGGAGCACACTTTAACACTGCCAATTGTTAGATGACCACAGGAACAGCAGTTGGGGGTCACAACTCACTTCAGTAGAATCCCTCAGTAGGGTCCAAGGCAGGTCTAGTTGGAAATGGCCAATTCAGCTCTTCCAGTAAAACGGAGCCCCTGCAGCTATTGTGTGTTCCTATGGCATAACAGGCGGTCAGTAAACTGATTCTTGGAGTCCACTTCTTCGTCCTGGGTACAATTGGGAGCAGATTAAGACTTTCGGGTCTCCATACAGATTTTAGCAGCAGGTGAAACCTTCTGTCTTCCACAAGTCCAGCAGTGTTTTGAAGAGGGTGCCCAGGGATGCCACTTTAATACCGGGCTCTAGCCTGCCGATGGGAGTGACTGCTGTCCCCTCCTCAAATAACCATGAAAAATCTCACTGTGGTAATCCTACACACTTTTGCAGCAGTTTTTGTTTGGTCTACTTCAGAGAATCCCACAGTATCCCTCTCTATCTGAAACCAAGATGACCAAACCTTTCTTCTTAAATGCATATCTCCTAGAGAGGTGTATCCTGAGAAATGCACAACCCCTCTGTTGGAAATGGGATCCCTGGCTGGCCAGGGCTTTCGCCAAAGTCAGTCAGAGACCACCACACCCAAGTCAGGGCAAGGGAGTTACACGCCAAGATAACCCCTACTCACCCTCTAGGTAACGTGGCGCGAGCAGCAAGGCTAAACTTGGAGGCGATGTAGGCTAAGTATTTGCGCACGCACCCCAGCAACAACAACCAAAGGCCCACCACAAAGGAAACTCCACACAAGGTTATATAAAAATAGCCTTTGTATTACACCAAAACACAGTAGATAAAACACACACTTTACAATGTGCCAGAGGCACGGGCAGAATTCACAGGGGACATGTACAAGACAGGGCCACCTGGACCACTGTCAGGAATCAGAAGTAACACTTTCAGAAATAATACTTTTGCATGTAAAATCACTGTAGCACACAATAAAAATAGAGCACACAACCAGTCACTACTGGTAACCAGGATCTCACTAGCACCACCTGCACTAGGGAGAAAACAACCACCTATGTATCACAATACCTGTAGGGGTGTAAGAGGAAAACACATGATGCAATGCATAACATTCATTCAGAGGTGTAAAGGCACATGACGCATAAACAATACATTCAGAGGTGCATAGAAAGTACAATTGCGCCAAACTCACGTAAGTCACCACCTGTGACTGTCCCTAGGCCCTCTGGCCTTGTTGGGGCTAGGACGCCCTGTGTCCAAAGTCCAGGGGGGCCTAAACGGAGCAGTTGCCCACAAAGTGCTGGGCAACTGGTGCAGCAAGGTTTGAGCCTTCCAGGGCTCAAAACAACAATGGGGCCAATGTGGGAGCCTCGCTGGGCTCTCAAGAAATAAATTGGCCCCCGAGCCTCTCTTAGGCTCTAGGCACTACTGGGGCGCTTCTCTGTGGGAGTCCCCTCTCTGGGGACTCAAAGTGACAATGTCTGCCAAGAGCCTCGCTGGGATCTAAATCAACTGATGCCCCCGAGCCTCTCCGGGCTCAACAACCAAATGCCGCCTTTACGAGCCTCTCTGGGCTCTATACACAAAGCGCGAGGTCGCGCTACGGGGGAGGGGCGGACACCGACAATGTGTCCCGACGCCCCTCTCCCTTTCCAGGCACTCACCGGCTGTCTCGTGCGGCGGGCGGCTGCTCCACGAGAGCTCCCGCTCCTCGGGGCTCTCTGGACACTTCTCCCTGGGTTCTCCCTCGCTTAGGCAGCCTGGGGGGAAAAGGGAAGACGCCGGCTTCTCTCTGTCTTGCCCCCGGCCGGCCTGACTTACGGGTCGCGGCTGTGGGGTGGGGCTTCCTGTTTGCCTCTCCCGGGCCGCGCAGCGATTGGCCCGCCGACCCATGTGGGAGCCTCGCTGGGCTCTCAAGAAATAAATTGGCCCCCGAGCCTCTCTTAGGCTCTAGGCACTACTGGGGCGCTTCTCTGTGGGAGTCCCCTCTCTGGGGACTCAAAGTGACAATGTCTGCCAAGAGCCTCGCTGGGCTCTAAATCAACTGATGCCCCGAGCCTCTCCGGGCTCAACAACCAAATGCCGCCTTTACGAGCCTCTCTGGGCTCTATACACAAAGCGCGAGGTCGCGCTACGGGGGAGGGGCGGACACCGACAATGTGTCCCGACGCCCCTCTCCCTTTCCAGGCACTCACCGGCTGTCTTGTGCGGCGGGCGGCTGCTCCACGAGAGCTCCCGCTCCTCGGGGCTCTCTGGACACTTCTCCCTGGGTTCTCCCTCGCTTAGGCAGCCTGGGGGGAAAAGGGAAGACGCCGGCTTCTCTCTGTCTTGCCCCCGGCCGGCCTGACTTCCGGGTCGCGGCTGTGGGGTGGGGGTTCCTGTTTGCCTCTCCCGGGCCGCGCAGCGATTGGCCCGCCGACCCAGCACTTCCGGGTCGCGGTAGGCAGCGCGGCGGCCCGGCGGGGGCAGCACACACTCCTGGGCTGCGGCGGGGATCACACGAGCAACGCCGGGTGGGCACCGGCTCTTCAGTAGCAAGGTACCCTGGGCCAAATAACGCGGAAATGAGCGGGGTGGCACCCGCGCCGCCAAATCAAATATAAAGCGAGGTAGGCACTCGCTAGGCACCGCAATTTTCGGGCTGATGCCGGGTGGGCACCGGCTGGGCTCTCAAAGCGCTAGCAGCGCTAGCCTCCAAGAAAAGGTGCTCCTAATCGCCACCGGGCCAAACAAAGCGCTCTCAAGCGCTAGCCAAGGGATTCCAGCGCTCTTCAGCGCTGAAGGGCAGAGAGCAGCGCTCTCAGTGCTGTAGGCACAGCACAAGCTCCAGCAGGGTCTGGAGGCAGGCAGGGGGGCAAGGCTGGGCCAGAGCCAGCACACTGGGTCTCCAGGCAGGGAGACTGTCCAAGTGGCGGTCCTCCTGGCCCCAGCAGCAGCAACAGCCCCCTCTGGCAGGATCCAAAAGCAGAACACCATCTGTGGGGACACAGCCCCATTTTTTTACACCATTTCCCTTTGTCTGAGGGTGCAGAGTGGGGACGGAACCAGTCGCAGCTGGTTCTTGAGTACTCTGTTTACCTCAACCACCCTCTCTATTCACTGGCAGGGCTTGGGTCATTAGACACACCACAGGGGGGCGGAGCCAGCATTGTGTGGGGAAAACCCAGCCCATCCAGGACACAGGTACACTCCTCCCACACATTACTCATGCAAATCTCCCACTCACCACCGGGCAGACCCATCCAGACTTCCTGGAGCCTGGCATGCCAGCCAGCTCCAGCCAATCACACGCCAGCACCCTCACAGCACACATACAGCCATGTCTAGAAATGGCGCTTCCCTACTAGACACATACATGCTGCATACACCGTTGCGCAGCATTCACTCACACGAGTTCACACATACCAGACTCAAGCCTGTACACCCCACGCATCAGGAACTACCAGGGACACATACATTCCCCATGCATTCCTATGGGCGGGCAGGCCTAGCTCAGCACATGCACTCAGAGTGCGCACGCATTTTCCACTGGGACACAGTGAAAGTGCGCAGAATCCCTAAAATCACCATTGCCAGGTCACCATTTCACGCAAAAAGTCTAGGGGTGAACCTGCCCTAAGGGCCAAAGTCCAACACCCTCCTCTTGGGTCCCTTATACCCAGATCTGAGGAAAGCTCCTCTCCCACTGGGATTGGTGACTGCCTGACTAGGTGGACAAAAGGAGGCCCTGCCCAGGTGACAGCTAATATATGCATGTGAGGAGGGAGGCCTCTCTGAAGATAATTAAGTTCCGACACACAGCCCACATGGTCCTCATGCCAGAGGAACATAGCACCGCCCTACAGCCAAGGACTGTGCCTCAGCTTTAGGAGCCAGTTCCCACCTCATCAAAGGGCATATTCTACTTCTGGAACCTTAAGCAAATAGGCTTTATGAAAAGTAAAGGTAATTTATAAAAGCAACGTGACATATTTATTACAAATTTGACTTCATCAGTAAATTGGGCTTGTGATATTTTTTTTAATAAAAACCCTAGAATTAAATTATTAAATTTGTAGTTGGTTACTAGGTGGAGATAACATTATTAAGTTTACAATTGTATTCCAATGTTTTACTATGGAAAATAGCTTTGGGGCATTGTCACTATAATGATGTGTTCAACATTAGGATTTTTCATGACCTACTTTTAAATACCATGTCCCATGCCTTATGAACCTTTAAACCTTTAAAGTCTACCTAGGAATGACTTCATAATATTTAAAAGAAGGCTTGAGCCTGTCAAAAGTGGTTATTTGGATAGGTTGAAATTGCAGTTTTAAGACTGCATAGAAAGGCTACAATGGTATACTTTCAGTCATGTGCCAACTGTCACTAAACTGAGTGGTACAGTGGGTACCACAGCTAACAAGTTACATTTAACTTAAAGGTCCTGGGAACACTTTGTACCATACAGTAGAGAACTATAGGTAGATTAAGTATGCCAATCAGCACTATAGCTAATTCTGAGATGCTTTAGAGGTCAGAGCACATTCACTGGGGCCTGGTTAGCAGAGTCCCATGGCACAGAGTCAAGAAAAAACAGCAGCATCAGTCCAAAGAACCATGATCATGCAAAACGAGGCATTTCTCCACACCATAGAATATCCTTCCATTTAAAGGATAGAGCAAGAAAGATTGCTCCCAGGCAGAGTTACAGATAGTTTCAAAATCCACAGCAGGTTGTAGGCCCATACAATATCAAGTGTGTCCCCTTTTCAGTGGGTAATTCATTATACTTTTATTCGATACATGTATCATAAAAAGTACAAACATATAATACATACATATATGTTACAAAGATAACACTTTTTATAGAAAAACACTTCATCATCACAAGAAAGAGTATTAAAAACGGAGTAAAAATATTACATTTGAGAATCATATAGGGGTATCGACTGTAGACGTATGGGGGACCAACCTTAGCCTGATAATCCAAGCACATGCTAAAAAATTTGAAACCCCACAGACCGTAACCATGCATGTGGTATTAGAAACAATAATTCGCAGGGCTGTTTTGTGATCCCTAACTCCAAGATTTCTGAAAACTGGCTTCAACCATTTGTTCCTAGCCTGTTTATAGGCTTTGCAGGCAAAAAGAAAGTGGCCTAGGGATTCCTCCGAGCAGGGACAACCCGGACACTTCCTATCCTCTTCCCTACCCTGTCGTAAAGTTTTTGAGAGGGAGAGTGCCATATCTAAATTTCAGATATAGAGTTCTGTCACGGGGGATCTGAATAAAATCCAAAAGCGGTTCTAGCTTTGTAGTAGGCTTGTGGGATAAAAAATTCTCTGTTAGTTGGCCCCATTTTGGATTTTGCAGAGCCTTGGCCTCTATCCAATCCCAGTAGAGTTTTTTTTACTGTTTGTTTGGGTGGAGGAGATTGAGAAGCCCAGGCGTCACGTAAACCCAAGCTAACCGTAAGCTTCTTTAAATCATTTAACCACTTGATCTTGCCCGAGATATTTAGATTTAATAATTCGTCGAACACTAGGGCATAATTTGCTAGTTCCGGGGTCCTCCTAAGGCGCACCCAGAATAATAGTGGACGTAGCTGGACAATGTCACAAATGGATCTCCTACCCAAATCGGCAAATAATGGTTTTAGTGGAGTTGAGACTGGAAGCGAGACTAGGTCTCTCATGAACTTTTTCTCGGCCACCACAAGAGCTTTAGTATTCTCAGTACCCCATAATTCTGGTCCGTAGACTGCAGATGCTAACGCCTTTCCCTCGTAGACCGACAGAGCAGGAGCTATTGGTCTACTCACTGAAAGGCGTTGGTTCTTTAGAATAGCGCCAGATACTCTTTTTTATGATTTAAAATCATTTTACTCAAATGGGATTCCCAATTCATTTTATTACTAATTCTAACCCCGAGGTAGTCGAATTCATCTACTACCTCTAGAGGTGAGCCATTCAAGGAAAGATGAATCTTCCTATGGTTTCTTTTTACAGTCATAGCCATTAGTTTCGTTTTAGTGGTATTTATCGTTAGTCCCCGTACTTGACAAAATACACTAAAACGATCAAGGAGGGTTTGCAGGCCTTTGGGGGTTTTGGGTAACAGGAGGGTATCATCGGCAAAGAGGAGCGATGGTGTTTTCTCCCCGGCAATAATAGGAGCGTCTGCCGGTGTCTCTCTCAGATGGTCCACTACTCCATTTATGAACAGAGAAAACAAGGTCGGGGCCATCACACACCCCTGCCGTACCCCTCTGTTAACAGGAATACTCTTAGTGAGTTGCCCCTGAGCCCCCCACCGAATCCTAGCAAAGTTGCCTTTGTGTAATTTAATTATGAATTGCAACAAATAGGAAGGGAATCCCATGTTCATTAAAACCTCCCAAAGTTTGGCGCGGGGAATTACATCAAAAGCAGTTTTTAAATCTATAAAGGCCAGGTAAAGACTCCCTCTGGCTATTAGCACTGATTTCCAAAAAACTGCACAAAATCTAAAATCCTGGTCCATAGCACCTACGTTGCTTCTAAAACCGGCCTGAAAGTGAGACAGAATGTTGTTTTCCATTAACCAACACTCTGTCCGGTTTATAATGACCCTGCCAACTACTTTTTGAATAGTATCAATTAAACTAATTGGTCTGTAGTTGGCAGGGTCCTCTCTTTCACCTTTTTAAAAAATAGCAATGACCGCTGCTCCCTTCCAGGAATCGGGTACTTGATGGCCAGACTGGATGAGATTCATAATTCTAGCAATAAAGTCTGCCCAAACTATAGGGTTAACGACAGTAAATCCCCCGGAATTCCATCAGGGCCAGGAGCCTTACCCGGAATTATTTTAAGAATTGCATCCTGGACTTCGCGGGGCATGAACAACTCATCTACACTGACATAATTTGATTTAGCCAAACAGGCAGTACCCAGAGCAGGAGATGTTGACACATCTTCCACACTGCTTTCGCCATATTATTTGGAAAAATGAGAGTGCCATTGTAGCTCAGTGATATGGTTGGGAATAAGCTCCGCCCCTCGCCTGTCGAGGGTATTTATTAATTTCCAGAACAAGGTGTTTTTTTTTCCATATGCTGCGTCTTTAAGCGCCTGCCAATGGTCCTCTTCCCATGTCTTCTTGGCTATCGCAATGCTTTTGCAATAATCATGTCTTGCAATTCTTACAGCTGTTAACTCCTTACTTTTTATGGCCAAGGAGATTACTTTCCTTTTTTCCCTACAGTTGGCTGTGTACCAGAGATTGCCCTTACTTGTAGTATGCTTAACCTGTTTCAGCCCCTTAGATTTTTTAGTAAAAAACATGCCAATCTCTCCTATTAAATTCTTATACTTGACTGCTATGTTGGGCCCCTGGGAATGGGAGACTGTTGGAGTGACCGATGACAGGTCACTCAACGCGGCCATGACTAGATCCTTAATGTTATCTAGTTTCCCTTCATCACACCTAACTGCATTCCACTTGAGCCTGCGATTGCAGTTAGAGGGAACTACATCTTTGGTGATCATCTCTTTAGGACCGCTTTTACTAAACTTGTCTCCCCAATAAATTTCCATACATAAAGGATTATGGTCACTATCTGACCTTTGTCTGACCTTCATATCCACTAGGTTAACCCATGACTGAGTATCCAAAAGGATGTAATCAATCCGTGATGGGCTGCCTATTCGATTAAAAGTCATTTCTCCCTCACGATCAGATCTAGTGCGACCATTTAGGGCCCGTAAATCATGATCTGAAACCAGGGCATTTAACTGGATTGCTCGTGCAGACCACTTCTTAATTGGAGTCAGGGCTAAGGATGGTATAAGCTGATTCCCAACTTCATTGTATAGACCCAAAAAATCTTCCTCATCCAGGGGCTCGAAGGTGCAGTTAAAATCACCCCCACCAATATTTTGGATCTAGTGGGGAGGGAGGATAACCTATTATCCAACAACTCCAATATAGGTGAAGTTTGACCACCCGGTGAGCCTCTGACATAAACACAAAAGAGTTCTAAAACGTTGTTGCCAGACGAACTTTTAACAGTAATGTGTAAGATGTCATTTGAAGAGATATTATGAACAATAGTAACCCAGTTCAGATCTGTCCTAACCCAAATAAGTAAGCCTCCCGATGGGCGTCCTTTCCCCAATGAAACGGCAGGAATAAAGAATGTTGAATATCCATTTTTGTATTCTGGCCGAACACACCAGGTTTCCTGGAACATACAGATGTGGTAGTCATTCAAAAAATTATTCCAGGCAGGGTTATCAAGATTTTTTTTAAGACCTGCTATGTTCCAAGACAGGATCTTAATTGGGGAAAGGGATGATGATAGATCTTTTGGTAGAGTCGCAGTAACAAGTTCCCTTTCTGTTGTATCAAAACTGGTACTGGCCTGGATGAGTAGTACCTCCCTGCCGGTATTGTTAATTACAGGGCCCAGGGAAGTGGATTCCCCTCTCTCACTGGGAAATTCAGGGGGCTGAGATGGTAGTCAATCCACCCCTTCTAACCCACTATAACGGTTATAGCAGGGAAATAAAGGATGGTTGAGCTGGGGACCCAACCCTTCTCCGTACGGCTGGCGATCGCCCATCCATGGTCTCCCCCCCCTCCTAGGAACTAGATTCCAGCCTTCCTCTTCATCCCCCCCCCACTTTTGGGGGATCTGGTAGGTGAGATTCTCCCTCTCCCTGCCCCTATATTAGACGGCCTCATCCAGCTCCACCTGGCATTTTGATGGACCTCTTGAGTATAGAAAAATGACAATGGTTTGGCTATTACCACAGACTTATCATCACAAGGAGGAAAAGAGCAGATAAATTCTACCAATCGTGGGTCCTCAAACGTGATAACAACGCAATCACCCTTTATACTTTTCTTATTCCCACCTACCCAGGGGGCCCTCTCTACCATAAGAATGTTCTTATTTATTCTGGGAGGTGGCGGATAATTTCTGTCTAGCCAGTGACAGATTTTATTTTTGATTGCCCAAAAAGGTTCTGAAACAGAAGGTGCCAGTTCTGGAATACCAGTCAAAACAACCACATATGGGCAGGCATCAGGTGGTAAATTGATGCTCCGGCGTATTTTAGAGTTTCTTGGCTGTGGTGGTGGTTTGATGGGAGCTGGGGTGATAGGAGCCTTACCCTTCACAACATGCGTACATGCGGGGGCGGGGGGTTGGTTGGTACTAGTTGTATTGGTCGCCGGTAATGGAATATTAGGCAAACAGGTTTTAGGTACAGTGTTGACCCCCGTGGGAAGTTTTTTATTAATAGGCGCCTTATTATGAACAGAAGATGTTACAACAGGGTTAGAAGGGATGGAATTATCCATCTTAAGTTCCTGTATTGAGAGAATAGACTCAAGCTGATGTTCGATGTTAGCGAGTCTAGTCTCTAAAGGCAGGAGTAGTGATTTAATAAGGATGGACATAGAGTTCATAAAGGAGTCATTACCACCCTCTTGGTCAATTGAGGAATCGTTGCTACTGCTAACATCCAGAATACTGGCCAAACTGCTATCAGGAGTTGTATCATCTGGGACACCCAATGATAGTAAATGAGGGGTGGAATCTAGCATATCAATCTCCAAATGATCATTAGTAACCAAAGGGGCCCTTTCCTCTACCACCAGTAGACCCGTGTTAACCTCCCCGTCAATTGGTCCCATAGCCTCTTGTGTATTTGTAATAGGTGTATCAGTCGTGGGGTTCGGAATATTTGGGTCTGTCACACCAGATTTCGAGCTACCCACTTGTAAGGAATCATTCTCTTGATGGATTTCAACTACTGTTGATACTATATTATTCAACGTGGGGGCAACAGTAGATGGTATACTCAAGGGGGGAGGATCAGTGGGAAGTTGTAGTGAGCACATAGCGGGAAGTGGGGCGACAACAAGCTGGCTAGAGAGAGGAGCAGAATTATTTAATCCTTTGATCGGGGAACGGGCTAGGGCAATATTGCCTAATAATGATCTTTTAGCTTGAACAAGATCCATCGAAACCCTCCTTTCCATAAGTGAGATTCAATGATCAATCAGAGAATTAGTGCGTGAAATGAAGTTATCTAAGGTGCCAATTACTTTTTTGGTTTTAACATTAGCCGCTCCCTGACTTCGTGTTTTACAAGTAGACATAATGATTGATAGCAAAACACTCTTAAACTAGAAAAAGAAGCGGGATAACAAGAAAAATGCTAAACTACTACCAACACTGCAATCTGCTCAAAACAAATATAACACAGAAGACCAGCAATGTGTAAAACAGCCTTATTAGGACAGATATAAATGAGTGATTACTTAGCATAACACCCAAGGGTGGTGACCATAGCGGATAAAAGGGTAAAGGGGTAAAGGGGCCTGCCCAGGCCAGGCTCTGCAGGCCTCGGAGGGCCACAGAGGGCCGGCCCTTTGCCCGAGCTTAGCCCCGGGCGCTCCCGCGCGCTCCCGCGCAGCGGGAACCTTAGGATACTTATATAGTGATCTCCAATTGAGAGAGGGGGCGGAGCGGTGAGGGAGAGCAGCCCAGGTGTGACGGGCGCGGGTTATCCAGGGACTCCTGGGTAAGCGAGTCCTAACCCTTTTGCTCGCAGCCCTCCTGCCTTGTACCGCACAAGCAGCAGCTCCCGAGGTGAGTCTTGAACCCCCTGGCGATGCGGGACCCGCGAAGCGGGTACCGCGAGTCCTGGAGTCTAAAAAGCAATCCGTTCGGTGGCAGGCAACAGCAGCAAGTTTTAAAATGGTCCCACGATGAAATGGCAAACGAGGTGCTTTAAGTCGTTCCGGTGGGGGCGGGGCGGTGAGGGAGAGCAGCCCAGGTGTGACAGGCGCGGGTTATCCAGGGACTCCTGGGTAAGCGAGTCCTAACCCTTTTGCTCGCAGCCCTCCTGCCTCGTACCGCACAAGCAGCAGCTCCCGAGGTGAGTCTTGAACCCCCTGGCGATGCGGGACCCGCGAAGCGGGTACCGCGAGTCCTGGAGTCTAAGAAGCAAACCGTTCGGTGGCAGGCAACGGCAGCAAGTTTTAAAATGGTCCCCAGTGGGTAATCATATAAGATGAGAATCAGGCACTGAATGAACAGGTAAAACTTACAATAAATTGTGAAGTGTACAAGCATTTTTACATCATAGACACACAATTCACAAAGGTTGTGGTTTGTGGAGAATAAGCAACATTCTAAGTGATACTCACTTTAAAATGATAATTGCAAAATGTTAGTTTACAAACTATGTTGTTTGTGCTACTGGCATCTTTAATATTCCTCCCTCCCAATTCATTAGCATCGCTAAGGATTCTGGATCTTAATGTAACTGTGGAAGGTCATGGCCCCTTGCAAGACATTATCTCAAAGTATGCAAATGTGTGGCCAGCTATGATGAAGAGCAGCATGTGGTCCACCACAAACCACTCCACATTCCATTACTTTTTGATTTCCTGCAATCTCATTTCTCACTGCTACTCACTTTATCTTAGGTAAGTAAAATAAAGACAGGATTTAGGTGAAAGGATCCTGTCTTTGTGGTTTAGTGCAGCCCTCAAGGATGAACAAAAACAGTGAAGCTAACACACCTTGTTCGGGGTTTCAAAGGTTCAGCCTATGAAACATCAGTGAATTATAAAGTAATATTCATTTATTTTTTTAGAAGAGGGGAAATGTTTATTTGCTTTGGGAACAGGATAAATAGTTTCCTGTAGAACCATTGCTTGCAATTGATTGTCATACTCACTCGCACTATTATCTAGCAGTGATCGGGTTTACCACAACACGTGTTCCAGGAAACCATTTGACACAACTCGCACAGAGCGTAACTGCCAACAACACACTTAAACAATTCCAGTGTGTAAAAGCTTGTTTTCTTCCTAATGAGGATCAGTCATTTCTTTTCCCAGCTACATACATTTCCTCAAGAGGTGGAGAGTGGGTCATTTGAGAAATAAGGAGCAATTGTTGCATCACATACAGGGGTATCTAACCCCACCCAGGTTGAGCAGCTATAGCGGGGCTGGGGATCTTGATGGACTACTTGTGTCTGCAACTGGGCAGACAAAAGCTCAACATTAACACTGGAATAAAGTTTCAATAGACGAGGAAGAAGGAGCAAGGCAAAACAACAGCTGGGGGAATAGAACGGGGAAAGAAAGAAAGAAGGAATATTTAAAGAAAGGGTGAAGACAAGGATGGATGGATGAAGGATGGATGAGAGGATGGATGGATGGCAAAGTGAGCTAATTGATGGATGGCAGAGTGAATGAATTGCAAAGTGAATGAATGGATGATTTGATAGCAGAGTGGATGGAATGAATAATGAATGGCAGAATGAATGGATGGCTGGATGGCAGAGTAGATAGATGAAGTATGGATGGACGCGTGGATAGCAGAGTGGATGTTTGGCACAGTGGATTGATGCATGGATGAATGGATGGTTGGATAGTAGAGTGGATGGATTGATGGAGGAATGGCTGAGTCAATGGATGGTAGAATGGATTTAAATGGAAGGGTTGATGAATGGAAGGAGGGCAGAGTGGAGGGCAGAGTGGGGGCAGAGTGGACGGCAGAGTGGATGGACAATGGATGGATGGATGATGCTGTATGGATGGCAGAGTGGATAAATGGATGGATGGCAGAGTGGATGGGTGGATGGATGGATGCCAGAGTGGATTGGTGGATGGCAGAGTTGATGTATTGATGGAAGAATGATGATGGATGGATGGTGGAGTGGGTGGATGGCAGAGTTGATGAATGGAAGGATGGCAGAGTGGATGAATAGATAGCAGAGTGGAGAATGAATGGCAAATAGGACAGGTGGATGGATCGACGGGCTGGCACAGTGGATGGATAACAGGATGAATAGTAGGATGAATGGTAAATTGGGTGGATGGATGAATGGAAGGAATGGGAAAGCTTGAATGATGGACAATATGTCCTGGTCTGAGTCAGCTCCTCCCCCTAAATCCGTGCTCATGCCTCCCCACGTGCATCACATACGCTGAGAGAGCCATGAGGGAAGGTTGCAATCCTCTGATTGCTGCTCAATGAGCTGGTACAGCTGCCCTTTCGGTTCTCCAAGTCCTGGGGGTCTTAATTGCCTGGACATGCGCTACTGTTTTATGGCCCCTGGACATTGTTCTCCCTGGATCACGGACCCTTGAGTTCACCAACTGTGCTCCTGCGGCAGCTACTGGCAAGACTGCTGCTGCCCCCAACCACTGCCAATGAACCCAGCCCTCTCGTAGAGACTGGCGGACACAGGTATATATAAATAAGGAAGGGAGTTAGAGGATTATTAGCTAGGCTCGCCCTCCAAGAAATAGGTCAAACAAAAAAAGGTTTCTGTTTCCAGATACCTAAGAGCCTTGCTAGAAAAAACAGCCAGCACACACTGGGGTTGACTGTGAGAACTATGTTTGAAATGTATAAAAAGGAAAAATTGTTCCTTTTTTTAGGTGTCCCCTCACTCACCGGGGTTGCCCCACGGTGACATGCTTCATCATTGGGGCCATCCCAGTCCTCTACGGGGTGGGGCGTGCTACGACTTGCGAAGTTACGTAGGAGCACTTTAAGGACTATGTGTGGTGCATGTGTATTTGTGGGGAGTGGACTATGTGATATGGGTTAAAAATACCTGCCCAGTAGGTTCTCAATAAACTTTATTCTGACCTCTAGGTGGTAACATTAAAAACGGGGTGGGGAGATAGGCTGCCCTAAACTTAATGTGTCCAGATGTACCTATCAACTCCTAAGTCGACATGTTTCGTGCATACCCCAAGCACTTCTTCGGGACTACACAGGGACCAGCCCTGTGTTCGCCACTCCTTAACTCTTTCAATGAGAATATAGAAATTGACTTTCAACTGCAGCGAACTCTACTAAGTGCATGCAATAATACCTACGTATTTTGTTCCATAGAAACACGTGGTTCTTTTCAAGAGACCTAACTGGGCCCCATGGAGTCGGAGGGGTATCGGTATCCTAGCAACTTTGTGCTCCGGTTACCTCCTGCATTCAGGCACCTACTTGTGTCCCTCCGGTCCGGATGTACACAGGTATATGGCACAGCATTAGAGCAGTGGGTGGCAGCTACAGGTGCTGAGTCATGTGCTGAGAAATTTTTGGCTGTGGAGTGGGTCCCCTGGACCTGCCGCGGTGTTCCTTTACCTTCAGGGGGAAGCCCACACCATATAGTTCGATATGGTTACTGGGGTGGCGGAGTGGGCTAAAGAATGATGATGGATTAAACCCAGATCAGTTGACTGGGGGGTGGGTGCTTGCAAGGTTCAACACTCCATCATCCCCTTTGGTTTCAATATGGTTACTGCCTGCTTACAAGCTGATTTTGCAACCCCTGGGCCCAACTAGCAAAGAAAACGAGCAAGTTGCCAAGTGAGTGAGCTGACCTGCAGCGGATCACCAGCATTGAAGTCAGAGACTCCTATAGCTCCATCTACTGTCTATCATGCCTGTCCTTTATGCGACCTTGGCTGTAGTTTGTGTAGGTGGAAGCGGCGGCTCAAGCAAGACCAGTGGTGGGGTAAGTGGACAACTGGTGTTGTTGTTGGTTCTTTGGGATATGCTGCATTGCTATTTGCCTGATATGTTCTGCTGGCCTCGTCACCACTGTTTTTGTCTTTCTTCCTTTCACCTGTGCCTTATTTTGACCTGTACCCAGCTCTTGATGTCCCCCATACCCCCACCCCTTCCCCCAGACTACATTGCTAGACCGGATGTTGCACAGGGCAATAGGGGTGGTGTCCACTGAAATTGAAATGAAAGAGAGGGAACTCTCCCTGCATGTAGGAGGTATGCCTCAGCCACCGTTGAACTTACTTGAACCAGCTGTTGCTATTGACACCCTCAAGGTGGAGTCTAATGGGGCTATTGACACCCCCTGAGGTGTAGACTGGTGGGGCAGACAGGGTTACTCACCCACCACCCAATGCATTCAATGAGTCCACCTCTTGGAAGTTGATCATGTAGAAATTCAACAAACAGTGAAAATAAATGCAGAGAACAGTCCAGAACAAACAGTGCAAAGCTGTTGCTCAGGTTGGTACAGTTGAAATAGGTTTTGATTTTATCCAAGCTGATTGGCTCAATTGGTGGTGGAGACAGTTGATAAAGATAAGGCCACCTTGTACTTGGAACTTACACATATACTGGCACGCCTTGCACCATTGAGCAAATTTGTAAAGCCAGTGGGAGATGCATGAGGAACTGGCCAATAAATGTCTGAACTGGCTTGTGAAAAACAAGAACTTTGCATTGGCATATTCCATCTTTTTAATGCACACAGTTGGGTGGATTAGGCTTGGCTGGGTAGACCGCCGAGAGAATTGTATTATTATTAACTTTAAATATCCTAATTTGGTTTGAAGACTGCTATTTGCAGTTGTGCATAAACAGGTAGGGGAGTCGAAAATTGCCTTTTTAACTCTGGGCTATTTCTAGAAGCCTAGCATCTTTCTAAGATGTGACTCCCTTAGGCTGCAGCCTTTACGTCCGCCCTCCACCTAGGTTCTTCCTTATGGCCAATACTGTTCTAACAGGATCTACAACATTCAATCGGAAAGTTTCAAATCACTTTGATACACTGGACAGAGTCGATTTGCTCACTGACGGAGAGGGTCCCCAGAGCAATAATTTTTTAGAGGGGGCAACCGATGACTACCACCGAGGGGAGGGAGTAGGGCTAACATCACCTCCCAGAATGGCAAATTCAGGGCCCAAAGAATCCAACCCTCTGTGCCCCATGTTAGTATTTCAGTTGTTCCTCCCATAGAAACTCATCTAGATCCTCCACCTCAATCCCATGAGACTGCTGCATGCTGTCATTTGGTTTCCTGGCTAGTGGAAAGGGCATTATACCTGACGCATCTCTCTCCCCTGATGGCTCTGGAATTGTCAGAATAAATAAAGCCAGCAGCATATCTAACAGCTTAAGTCCACCCTCTCCTGAAACCGTGAACCCCCAGAGTGGGCCTCTCAGTATTCTGCTTGGGAAACATCCTTTACAACGCAACTTTTACCACGCAGTGCTATTACAACGCAGGTTTTACAATGAAAACCATTACGCATTGCGTGGGGGGGCGCTCTAGGATAGGGAATAGATTTAATTTCCTATCCAACACCTTCCCTAGTGTCCACGGGGACTGGAGTTGGAATAGTAAATTAAACTATTCACTATCCAGCACCCCAAAGCGCTATGCGTTGTAATGGTATGCGTTGTAAAAACCGCGTTGTAACAGCATGCGTGGTAAAAGCATGCGTTGTAATGTCATACATCCATTCGGCTTGTGAGTTGGAACATAGCAGGCATCAAATCCAAGCTGACAGATGCAGATTGGGGTTCATTTTTGGAGGGATTTCAAATTTGTATTTTCCAAGAAACTTAGGCAGATGATAAGCTCTACAAGCAAGGCTACTCCACATTTAGTACTTATGCCCTCCCCTCTATAGAAGGTAGAACGTTCAGCCGTCTGCTCATAGGGATTATATCTCCCTAGATTGCTCAATTAAGGTCATTGATATTGATTCCCCTGACCTTCTTGTGCTTAAACTGTCCACGAAGCAGGGTACTCACTACCTCCTGGTGAATAGGTTGTCGCAAACTATGAAAATCCTTTATACTGTACTAGAAGACCACGGGGCAGGTAATCACAAGGTTATTGCAGGTGATTCTAACTGCTGCTTTGAACCCTACCAGCCCCTGCTAGATTTGTTTTGCCAGATGTTGACTGTTGAGGGGGTCCCACCTATACTTCAGCCTATCAGAGTCCCAAGATGAGTGGAACTGCCATCCAGATTTCAAACATAACCACCACCCAGGGCCTAAGAGCTTGTAATAGTGGGCCTAGTTCGATCTTACTGCCATTCCAACCTTGAAGAGGGGAGACTACTCCAGTATCATTGATTATGTATTACTCAACCTTATGCTCTGGCATTAGATGGTAAACATGGAGATCATTGATCGCTAAGAGAGGTCACTTTACTCTTGCCCTTAAACTAAAAGGAACTCACCTCAAAGATAAATCTTTTTCAGGGATAACATCCCTTAATGCTGTTGCCATGTGCAATAATCGGGGCAAGGTAAAAGGGTAGATATTGCAAGCATTGAGGCTTCATTGAAAGAGATTTATGGTGCTGTCTTGTAGTGTATTGCCTTTACCCCTTATAGGCTCTGTGCATTGGAATAATATACACTACAGATGTGACATAGGACTGAGGTCAGTATGTCTCTATCGAGTACATTAAACTTAATTACTTGTGTGTGCCTGCTAGCTCAGAGGTTGCTAGAAACTTCTCGAATGAACAAGAAGGGATTAGTCTCTGACAACCACATAAACATGACAATTTTGTTTCCCTTAGAAACGGAACAGTTCTCAGAATCGTGGAAACAATAGATAACAGTTTCACCCAGTCAATCATGCATGCTTCATTTCTACAGAGTTACACAGAAATAGGTAGACGGGCGTTTCAATAAAAAGGGTTTATTGAACAGTCTTATTTCTCGTGCAAGAGATATGAGCTGCTACAATCATAAGACAGAATGCGAAGTATAATACGTACAGCGTTAGCAGAAAGATAACATGATACTGCAATAGCATGGTGTGTAGCTATGACATATATTCATGAAAATACATACAGAAATAACACAGGCTAAAATGTGAATACTCGTCTTGTGCTTCTAGCTTATTCTACTCCAGTGTACCTAACCTAAGTGTAGTATGAGGTAAGAAATGGGTGCTGTTTTCTAAAGTATGGCTAGCTATAGTTTAGTATTGCCAAGAGTCCCTTTAGGTTCTAGTCTGCTCCATACCTTAGAATGAGAGAGTTTGGAATCTCTTTCCGGATCTTGATCTCTAACATCCCGCAAGGGGAGTCAGAAACACTGGAGCTGGATTCTCTGCAAGGAGGATGACAGCATCTGGTCAGTGCGTCAGGCAGGGACTTGAATTCCTTCCGAACTTGCCCTGGTGAGCCGATATCGAGCTGTGTAGCCGAGCCATGGTTAGCCATGGCAAGTGAAGGCATATGTATACCTTGAAGGTGTTTAGGAATGCCAGTGGACGTAAACGTCGGGCAGAAGAACATCATGAATGAACTCCTAAGTAATAGAAGTTCATGCATAATAAATGAGTTCTTGGAGAAATCAATATTCCAACCAGGGGAAGTCCTAAAGGCTTAAGAGTCTGGTTTTCCAAGAACTCATTGTGACGTGGATGGACGGATGTAAGAGTCCATGCCTGTATTTGGTTAGCATGGGTAATGCCTAAATAAAGGTTGATTTCTATGCCTAAATAAGGGCAATGGGAATTATGCCTATATAGGGGCATAAGTCGGGAAACCTATATATGGTATCTAAATCGACACACAACAGTCTATAGTGTGCTAATACATTGAATAGGCCAGGCTAACACTCCCCTTCAGATACTGGCCACACACAAATCATTATTTGGAAAACTGAAACCTCTTTTTGAGAGGAAGTCCCTACCTGACAAATTGGCCCCTAGATCAAACGAATGGCTTGATAAAAAATGCAGAGTGGCTAAAATGGCTCTCACGGAAGCCGTAAAATCTAATATGAGGCCAGATATCTTAAATGCAAGACAGAATTATGCCCAAGCAATTAAACCTGGCAAGTCCCAGTGGGAAGTTGAGGCTTGGGAGAATCTGCTGGAAGCAACAAAGGGGGGGTCTTGGCACTAGATTGTTCTGGCATCTGGTTACGCACAATGACCGCAAAGATTATGCACACCCTTAATGTCATATCTCTGAGGCGGACTGGATGGGGCACTTCACAGCCCTCCATGCAGAGCCACTCTCCAATATACCTCCAACTAATCCTGATTCTCGGCCCTCTAGAAATGGAGGATGTAGTGTATTTTACCATCAAAGAATCCTTTGATGCATTGAAGGGGCAGGAAGTGGTGAAAGCTCCTGGGATTGACGGGATGACTTCGGATTTGTTCTGTGCTGAACCTCCACTTTGGGCTCCGTACAATAATATCCTGACTAATGAAATTGCGGTGGGTGCCCCTATTCCTTACTTATGGAGAGGGGCTGAAATAATACCTATTTATAAAAAGGCCGAAGGCAAGAAACAGGTAAGTATCGTCCCATTTCCCTGATCGACAACATTAACAAATATATATAGTACACAACTTTTAGATAGACTTTGGGATTGGATTAGGTTCAACAAGGCCCGTTTACATCTTCAAGCTTTCTTAATGCCCAAAACAAGTACTGTGGACCTGATTTTTCGGCTTTTGACCTTAAAATGGAAAGTTGTTGACTTGGAATGGGGAGTGCTCTTTGTTGCCTTCATTGATCTTCAGGCTGCATTTCACCTTGTACCAGGTGTGAAACTTTGGGAGGTCCTCACAGAAATCAGGATTCCCTTAAGGCGTTTTATGCTGACTTGGAATTTGTACACTGATAATTGTGCAAGTGTCAGATGTGGCTCACCACAGAGAACTTTCCAATAGGGTGTGGTGTCCAGCAAGGGTGTGTCCTTGCTGACAGATCATTTTTGATATTTATCAATGAAAGTATACTCTATTTAATTAATTGTATGAATGTTGCACCCACAATTGCTGGCTCCAAAATACCAAGTCAGCTATTTGCTGATGACACTCTTATCTAAAACTGCCGGAGTGCGCTCTTTTGGAGAAAGTTTGACAAATTTGGTAAAGACCATGGCCTTGAAATAAACAAGTCTGAAATGCAATACATGATATTCACACTCAGCAAAGAAAGTTAAAGGGGGTGTATCTTTAGATGGAGCAAATTGGATAGGGTGTTAGAATTTGACTATCTGGGGAGAGATTGTCAGACTGCACAAGTTGGTTAGCGCAGACAGGAAAAAGCGGTGTCCTTTAAGCATAAAGCTGTGTCAATTGTTAGATTTGCAAATAAAGCCTCTTCCTATCCTATGTCACTGGCACTGTAAATATATTGGGCAGTGCTACTCTTTATGGTTCAGATTTGTGGGGATTTGTGGGAATATTGCAATTTTGATGTGTTAGACAAAGGTGAAAGTTCCTTCTTAAGATCCCTACTGAAGTTGCCAAAAGGTACCCCACTACTTCCCTTAAGGCTTGATCCAAATGTTAGGCAAATTTCAGACGCAGCCCATCTTATTCCAATTTTATTATGGGCAAGGATATGGGGATCCAGGCAACTTGTGCCTTACCAACATTTTAGCTCACCAACTGGCTCTCTTAGGATCCAGTGGAAAGCCCATTTTAAATTATGGATTGTTAAGAATTTTGGCTTCAAACAACGTCAATGATCAGCAGCACCGTGTTATTAAAGATCACTACTTCAATGTTGTTCTTTGCTGAAATATTTCTGCTGCTCCCTTAGGCAGTCTAACAGATCAGTTTGTGTCTTGTGGTTCTTACTTTGAAGATTTTATTGACTATGTGAACACACGAATGTCAATGTTTCTTTACATTAAATTTAGACTGGGGATCTTGCCAACTTCTCCTTTAACTCCTCTTGGAGGAGCAATGCTAACTCCTCCAATGTTTGCCCCATGGGTTGTCGCTCAGTGAAAACAACGAGCACCTATTGTTCTTCTGAGGTGCATATACCAAACATTGTGCTTGTTGAATTATGCCTCTGTTCCGCCTTTTTGGGCTTGACGATGGGCATAATGCCTTGAGAATATGCAGGGCAGAAACTAGGAGCTGTAACTTCCACTCGGTTGCCAGCTACTTAAACTCTATATGACATCTCAGAAAAAGACGTAACAATTCCCTAATGCACCATGCACTTTAAGTCTAATTGGGTTTAAGGCTCTTTTTTTGGTGATTTTCAGTGACTTTTAGAGAGCTGCTAGCTAATAGGGTTTTGTCTAAATGCCCTATTAAGTTTATTGTTCTTTGGAAACAGATTTTTTTTAATGCTGTTTACCGAATTGAAATATTCATACTCAGTCATGTTTTTATATCTATGCTTCTATGTGTACTTTTAGTCAATGATGAATGATGGATGACATAATGAATGGATGACAGAATGTAAAGGTGAAATATTGGATATCAGTAGATGGGTGGAAGGGAGAAAGAATGAATAGATAGATGCATGGAAGGAGGGACAAGAAAGCTGTTCTAGGGAGGATTCGGCTCACTTGCTTTTCTTGTTTGGAGGCATTAGCACTTTACTTCAAAGTGGGGGCTGCTTTAATTTTCTTGCTACTCCCTTCATTCACAGAGTCCCAGCAGTTACTCTGTTCAGGAGTAAGTTTAGGTTAACCGGTAAAATGTTAGCAGCCACTCTTAAGCAAGGTACTTATTAGATCAGACCATTGAGACCCATGATATGTCACTGAGGTGCACAAATGCACTTATCTGGAAGTGTAAATTTTCATGCCCGACTCAATCTACCTGCAACTCCATTTAACTCGCAATTTTGTGGTTTTAAAAAAAATTACAGGCAGTTGCCACCCCATAAATGACTATGGCTTCCTTTTCCGAGTCCCTTGGCTTCTATCTGACTTCATTAAACTGATCAGCAACTAGTATTTTCTATTGCTAGCCCTATATATTTACATTTTCAAACACTGCCCTTATAGTGGTCTTACTTGAGGAGTTCTCCCTCACACTGGCACCAGATTTCGCAGAATATATGTGGGTTTTATTTAGACCCAATATTAACTTTACACTCTCCTAAGGTCCTTAGCAGTTAATGACTGATCTTTAGCTAATTGATCTCCAATTTTCTAAATAAAACCCATAGAAAGACAGATGCCAGCAACTCCAGGAATACATTGGACCATATCTTGAACATGTCTAGGTGGCACAGACCAAAGCGGTGTGCAAATTTGATAATGGACTGTCTAAAGCACTTTCTGTAACTCGGAAGCTCTGTGGCTTAGTGCAAGAGCTGCAGAAAACACAACTCGGTAAGGACAAGAAGCAACCATTGCTTCCTATTTCCAAATTGTGGTGTTAGCTACTTAGGATGTATCTTGTAGAATTTCTATACCCTTGGAAATTGAAATGCCATAAAACATTTCCATTGTTCAGTATTTTGGTGATTGTTTTGAAGATAACTTTCCCGGGGATCCTTCTGTTATGTAGGCTGATTTTTCTTTGAAAATGGTCGATAAAGCCTGCCTGCTGATTTGGGTGGCTTTGGTGACATTTTGAGGTGAGCAGTTGATCTGTTCATCTGATGTTTAGACCATGCTTTGCTAGCCCACTGTGAATACACACAAGTTTGGACTGGCCTATAGGACAACCAAGTAGTGCCGAATGGCTGATTTAAAGGTCAGTGTGTGAGCTGGGGTTTTTTGGGCTGCTTTTTGTGGGCCTGTTTTATAGTGTGGTGGGCAGTTCTTTTCTCTAGTATTACCACAAACATTGCCTGCATCAACCACAAAAGCCAACCACAAAAGCTTGTAGGCGTCCACAACTTTGCAAATCACATACAGCTGGATGTTTCTAGTTCAAAACGGCCCTGATTTCTACATGTGGGCCTCTTTTTTTGGTCAAGCATCTGTACACATGCACTATCTGCAAGACCTGTTGTAGTCAGTACACAGCATGTCATCCCGCCTGCTGCTTACCATAGGCTGACTCCTGCGTCAGAATTCATTGTTGGCTCCTTATTGGTTGGTGCTCCCAATACATCACTTCCATTGAATCACAAGAAGCACCGGTTTTGTTACGCTGTAAGTTTTCATTTGCTCTGTTTAGGGACTGCTTCTTTTATTTTGTATTGTGGCACCACAACGTCTAGTTTCGTTTTTTTTAGTTTTGTTATTACCATGGCGCCTGCTTCACTTGCCACCATGTACACAACTTAAATATGCACGGGTGCTGTGCTTTATATTTTAGCACAGTGCCCGCCTATTTTGTATTAATTGTTACCCGCCTCGTATTGTTTTTTAATTTTTTCACCATGGCACAGGCGCTGCACTTTATATTGTAAAAACAACAGTTGATGGACAGAATACAGAACAATGTCATACAGTCACCCCAGTACAGAGATCTGGGCCTAAATCCATCGTTTTTATGCTCACCATGCCATTTCAGTTTGAACCCAGCCAAATAAGTCTTGAGCCTGTGCCCCATGGGAACAGTCCAGATCAAACTGCCAAGCCAGGTCCTACCTGGACTGGAAAAAAGCATCTTAGGACCGGTTTCAGGCTTTCAGCCCTCAGCAGCCAGGATAGCTTGATTCCAGTGGCATGGAGAGCACGAGACTCACGTCTGAGCATACCCGACCCACTCTGGGTGACAAATGCAATAACAACAGTTGATGGACAGAACAGTTGAAGGACTTGAATCAAGCTATCCTGGCTGATGAGGGCTGAAAGCCCAAAACTGGTCCTAGGACAATGCCCTCAGCATACGTTCAAAACAGTGTACTGCAGATAATCTCACAACTCCAGCAAATGAGAAACCTATTGCATTGCATTTTTAGTTATGGAACACTGAAAAGGGGGTCACTTTTCTTTTAGTGCTCTGGTCTATTGATGTTCGCGGTCGGACCCTGAACACACAGTGTATATGTGCCTAACTTGTACCTGTAAACACTTGAACCGTAATGTTTAAAAGAAACCTACTGAAAATCTGACATATGTTTTATAGGTACTTTTAAAAACGCCAAACGCAACAAGTGAACTTTGGTCACAAATCGGCAAGCAAGGAGCAACGTGGAAACGAGCTGAAGTATTTTTAGGAATGAAGTCTGATTTCCAGGTTCGTTGAATTAATACATTTGTATTTCAAGTTATTTTCCTATGTAAAATGCAACTTTAAAAACACTCATCTTTTTCTAATGTTAAAAGATTTGTTCAGTATTGTCTTTGTTAAATCTGATTTGACACTTCATAAATCATACCTGTGCTTCTTCTCGCACACAATTATTTTCAGTTACTCTTAGTTTCTATGTTCACAAATGATATATAAATAGGGATGAAATATTAGATAGTGAGTGCTAAACTTAAGTGTTTTGCAAATTATTTTATTACAAAAGTAACTGTTGCTTCAGTACAGTAAAATAGGTTGAAATGCAACAGAGTATTTCATCTTTAACTCATTTAATTTATACCGTTATGTTCAATGCTTAAATGTGCATGTAGTCAACTAGTTATGATTAGCCCAATTTTGCTATAATAAAATACTTGCATGAGTCTCATACAAGTTCATTACATCGACATATGATATACCTGAAATAAATAGTCTATTGCTCTTTTGTGTGATTTAGGATTATAAACTAGGATTATAAACTATTCTACAAACCTCTTCTTGGGGGATAGACAAAATGCATACAGTTAAATATGAAATGCTAAAACATCTTTTAAAATATATTTTGCCCTCTGGAATATTGAGCGCCTAATATCTTTCTGGGGATTCATTTCTTGAAGTTGCGAATTTTGTAGTTAAAAAACCTCCTTGACTTTCTCCTCACATCGGCAACAAAAACAATTTTGACAAACTGAAGGACATCTCCAAGGCCACCTTCAAAAGCTGGCTCACCTGGGTGATCTTCCTAAGAGGGGCAGACACGACCACCCTCAGAAACACGCCAGGTAGATGCCACTGTAGAGCGATGTGGTCCAAACTGGACAACCACATGGACACCAAAAAAGTCCTCATATACAGAAAAATTCATCTATATAAAGCTTTAGATGGGCGGGAGATTAAAGACGGGTCATGAGTAAGCTACATAAGCTTAAAGCCCTCTCATGGAATGTGAATGGGCTGGGGGAAAAAAGGAAGCAGTCCCGGGTATGTGAATTTTTAAGGAACTCAGAGGCGCATCTTATATTGCTTCAGGAGACTCATTTAGAGGCAAAAGTTTGTAGTTCACTTTTTGGGAAACTGAGGTGGGTGCAGGAAATTATATGTTCTAGGCAGACGGGAACAACCAGGGGGGTCACAATAATAATTCGTGCAAATAGTGGGATATGTCTGAAAAAATACGAGACAGACCAGACTGGAAGATGGTTGGTGGAAGCCATATCTATTCATAATATCCCTTATACGTTTGCAGTATACTATGATCCAAATGATGATAATCCCGGCCCGCTTCTTAAGTTAGCGACAGCCTTATTGGGGACGACTGGCCCAGTAATCTTGGGAGGTGATTTTAACCTGGTATTCGATCAAACATTAGACAGAACCTCCAAAGCCAAGTACCATGCCCCCACCAAATCACTTTCTACCTTAGGTGGTATGATGAAAGATTTTAGTCTTTTAGACGTATGGAGGAAGAAATACAGCTCTACACGGGGATTCACATTCTACAGCAAAAAATACAAACGTTATTCAAGGATTGACCACTTCTTAGTTGATCAGCACCTCACAGACATTAGTTCTCTCTCGTTTACACCTGTCGGGATATCAGACCACGCAGTCTTGGAACTGGTATTCTTATTAAACTTGAGTCCCTTTAAAACTAGATGGACCTTGGAAAGGACATTGTTACTTAGTGACCAGGTAAAAAGAGAAGTAAAAGAAAAAACTATAGAATTTTTTGCAATAAATACAGGCTCCTCTACCCTTCAGGTTGTTTGGGAAACTTATAAGGCTTTCTTGAGAGGGGTTTTGAGCTCACTAATGACCTACAAAAGAAAGGCTATAAAAGTCAAAAGGAGGGAAGATCTAGCAGCAATAATTAGAAAAGATTCTGAGCTACAAAGTGCAATTTTATCAAATTCCGAGAGGGTCGAGGCTTTAGAGAAGGAACTTCTAGATCTACAACTCCAGCTTAAAATCTGCGACGAGAAAATTATAAAAGAAAAATGGGAGACCAGTAAACTAAAGAACTTTGAATATGGTGAAAAATGTGGGGCCCTTCTAGCATGGAAATCTAGAGAGGAAAGAACCAGGAATGATATCAAAGTTTTAACTCAGAGAGAGACAGGGGATTTGATTGTGGAAGATGGTGATATTAGAGACGAAGCTAGTAGCTTTATGAAAAGCCTCTATACTGAAGATAAAGACCCAAAGTCAGAAGAGATAGAGACCTGGCTGTTTCAAAAAAACGTATCCCAAATTTCTGACCTGGATAAGAGATATTTAGAAAGTGAGATCACGGAGGGGGAAGTATTAACCCAATTAAAGAAAATGAAGCGGGGCAAAGCGGCAGGTCCAGACGGGATTCCAGTAGAGGTCTATCTAGACTACACAGAACAACTATCACCCATCCTCACAACACTCTTTAATCACTTAATATCCCTGGGTCATAGCACTCCCCCTACTTGGGCTGAAGCCACAATAACACTAATCGCAAAACCTAATAAAGACCCCAAGAAAATAGAATCTTACAGGCTAATTTCCCTCCTGAATACATATATGAAATTATATTCCGGGATCTTAGCGACTAGACTCGCAAAGATAAAAACAATCTATAATCCACACTGATCAAAGGGGATTTATTCCAGGGAGACAATTAAACGAATTACCTTTTCTAGTGATAGGAGCTATAGATTACGCTGAAGATAAAGGCCTCCCGTTAGCCTTGGTCGCGATAGACGCGGCCAAGGCCTTTGATCAGGTTAATTGGAATTATCTCCGGGCCACAATGGCTGCGTTTGGGTTCCCCCCACTGTTTATAAAGGGTATTAAGTCATTGTATCATAACCCAACGGCAAAAGTATTGGTTAACGGGGCATTATCTGACTGGTTTGATATATCCCGAGGAACTCGACAGGGTTTCCCCCTGTCTCCTCTTTTGTTCGATATTTATATGGAGCCTTTTGTTTGTGGCATCAGAGAGGATAATGTTATTCAACCTTTTAAGATGGCTAACTTGGAGTTAAAAACTGCCCTATATGCTGACGACCTCCTTTTATACACCTCCAACCATATAGAAGCTATACCCAGGCTATTATATCTGGCAGAGGAATTTGGGAAACTGTCAGGATACCAGATCAACAAGGAGAAGACAGAGATAATGGGGTGGAATAATAACACTCCCATCCAGGGGGTGAAACAAAAAATGTGATATTTAGGAATTTATTTAACTCAAAATTTAAAGAACATACCTATAATTAGCTGGCAAACTGTAGTTAAAGACATTATTAAAACATTAACAAGATGGGGCAATCTACCATTAAATATATATGGACGAGTTAATCTCATTAAAATGTCCATACTCCCCAAATTGACCTTTCTTTATAATTCCATCCCTTTATCCTTCCCGTTGAAAGAAATTATGAACCTCCAAGGTAAGATTGGTTCCTTTATCTGGGCCTGTAAATCTTCCAGGATAGCCTGGAAAAAACTGAGGAGGGCCTTAAAAATGGGAGGTCTGGCCCTACCGGACTTACTACTATACTGCCATGCTTTCCACTTTAAAAACTTTAGGTTACTTGCTAACATACTAGATGCTTCCTCACAGGGCCGTCTGTTCCAGGCTTTACTACATGATTTACCATATGGCCAAGATTTTTTTTTATTTAAGTTTGGCGACCAGAAATTCTTTAAGAAAGTTCGCCTAAAGATCCTACAGACTGCACTTAAAAACTGGGGGTTTATCCGAAAGGTATTGGGAATTCCTTATTATCATACTTACACTCCAATCTGGGATTCCCTGGGCACTCCTGCATGTCTTCAAGACCAGCTCTCACTGCCCTTGAGAACAGCTGAAATACTGAAATGGGGGGATTTATGGGTGGATTCAGGCCTCATGGACTGGAACTCCTTAACGTTACTCACAAACGGGCTACTGACGAGATTTAAATTTTACCATTTATCTGCATGGTGGTCAAGCCAGACTTTACAGCGGGAAAAAGATACTGGACTTCTGGACGCAATTCGTAGAGGGGGGGGCTGGATTAGAGAAGTATCATTCTGGTATAAACTGCTTATTGATGAAAAGAGTAACTTAGACCTTGAACTGACGAGCCTCTAGGGGAATACAATAGCTGAATACCCCAAAGAGCGTAGTAAAATCTGGTCAGACTCTTTTTCTTCATCCCAGAAATTTATTAAACCAGCTAATTTAAGGCAGAACCATTCATTTACGGCTTACAGAGTATATTGGACCCCAGCCAAATTATATAAGATAACGCAGAATAATTACTAGTGCCCCCGCTGTAAACTCACAGATGCAGATGACATGCATATATTTTTGGAATGCCCTGAGATTCAGGAGTACTGGAGAGCGATAGCTGGCTTCTCGGGTGAGGTACTATCAACATTCATCTTATGTACCCCTAGGTTTTTTTTTTGGTTTACCCCACGACTATAATATTAATAACTTACATTCACAGTTTATCTTTTACGTGGTGGTTATTGCCAGAAGGGAGATATGTGAAGAATGGAAGTCAGTTGCCCCCCCCAGATTTGCATAATGGAAGTCTGTAAGATGGACATGGTTGGTCGCGATGGAAATACAGAGAATGTATGGTCAAAACTGGAGGCCTGGTCGAACAAGTAAACGGTCCGATGATTATGCCAGAGGTTGTGTCGGTCCTGTCCTCCCCTGGCCTGAAGCACTCCATCATAAGTCAGGGGAGCTGGATAAGGAAACAACCCACCTCTGGGACATCTCTGTCAGCTAGATACTGACCCCGGGGCGGCTTCAGGAATGTCAGTATAAAAGGCGACAGTGAGACCCATCTAGAGCATACAAAATCTGGTGGCATATATGAGGACAAAAAAAAAAACAACACATGGACACCTTCAAACCACCCTAGGCAAAGCGCGTCACAACATCCATCATGGAAGAAGAGAATAGATATCAGGAGGGCTCCATACCAAACAAAGACACAATCGCTGTATAATATCCAGGGCCAAAGCTCTACTCTGTCTAAACCAATCGCAACCACCAGACGCTTTCTGTTCTATGTTATATGTTTGTTTTGTGTTTTTAAGTAAACGGCGATAATTTAACCAAGAATGTGCAATTATATGTCTGTCAGTAGCTGCATTGTGTATCCTGTAAATACCAATAAAAATATATAAAAAAAATATATAAAAAATGTGTTTGTATTAAAATACAATTACAAACCACTTTTGGGAAGAATGCCCTGTGTTTGATAGGTACACCTAGACACAGTGCTCAATTTGAGAAAGAAAGAGTGGCGGTGCCAGAAGCTTTGCTCAGAAGCCCGGCCGGTGCCATTAAACATCGGTGCACCAAAAACTAAGGCTGGTAGTCTCTAATCCATTACCAGACACTGCATGCTCTTTTATCTAACGTTTGCAGGTTCCTGCTTTCTCCCTTTGAGATGCTTTTGCAGTCTTTCTCCTTCTCTGTTTTTCCAATCTGTGGGGCATAATCACAAGGAGCTATGGCCGAATTAACAGCACTTTATCACAGCCAAAGTCATGCAAAATGTACCCCCCAATCAACAAGCTGGTGCTAACAGCCCACAGCACCAGTTTTCCCGCGATAGCAGCCGCAAAAAACATCACTACAGAGGACCCCCGCAACTATCGCTAATGAGATGCAGAGTAGGCGTTCCAATGTAAAAAGCCACGACAATACGACACCTCAACATTCACAACGACCAGGCAGATCGGTGATAAGAACATAAAAACACGCAATAAGGCATGTTAGCAGCAGGAATTTAACACCTGCTCTGACCTGGTGTAAAGTCAGACCACAGCTTGCACCACAAAAGAGAGCCCAGCCCACAGCCACACCTGAGGACAAACAGATGCCATGGAGCAACTGAACATCTAGCACGGACACCCAAGAGAGCCACAACACCCACCGACACCACCCCCAGGACCACTCCTCCCTGGCACCCTCCCGACCAAAGACATGAAAGATCAGCTACACTTAAACATGAACGAAATATTCCACCTGATGTCGCACAATCACAACTGGTGACATGCACGTGTCGTCACAGAAATGAGCATCACACAGTCACTTTCGAAGCAAACAATGAAACTTTATTGAAATGAACACTGAAATGAAATGAAGACACATGGTGGCTCCCCTCGGGACAATCCGTAGGTCACAGCCTGCAAGACAAAAAACATGATGAGAAGGTGTGTCCTGCGCACATCAAAGGACAGAGAGAGAGTGAAGGAGAGAGAGAGAAGAAGAGAGGGGAAGAGAGAGAAGAAGAGAGGGTGAGAAAACAAGAGAGAGAGAAGAAAAGAGGGGAGAGAGAGAGAAGTAGAGAGGGGGAGAGAGAGACAAGAATAGAAGGGTAGAGAGAGAGAGAAAAGAAGAGAGGGGCAGTGAGAGAGAGAGAGAAGAAGAGAGGGGAGAGAGAGAGAGATGAAGCGAGGGGTAGAGAGAGAGAGAGAAGAAGAGAGGGGCAGAGAGAGAGAGCAAGATAGAGAGAGAGAAGAAGAGAGGGGGCGAGAGAGAGAGAGAAGAAGAGAGGGGTAGAGAGAGAGAAGAAGAGAGGGTAAAAGAGAGAGAGAGAAGAAGAGGGGGGAGAGAGAGAGTGCCGACCCTGCGCACCCTGGCCCTGCTGCCACCGGTGTGTCTCCAACCACTTGCCGGTATGTATAGCAGCACACCAAGTCACACATCAGAGTCAGAGCCGTCATCTGAAACAGAGTCCAGATACATGATTGACACAGGACACACACTTTCACAAGACAACATCGCCTATCCGCCCATACACACCCAGGCAGAGGCATCCAGCCCCATCCCGCTGCCCATCGGAACATGCCCGCCCTTGCACACCAGGGTCTCTCTGCTCACCTTCCGCCACCGGCGTGTAGACAGCAGGTCCCACCACACGCCACTGCAAGCCACAAGCCTGGGGCCCGCGGACCTGGCACCCTCCAAACTAGACCTGGGCGATAAATTTCCATTCTTCTCGCACAATTTGCGGAATTTAGATAATTTTTCTTTTCGCAGAGAACGCGGAATTGCCAAATTCCACTATCTGCAGCTAAACTGAATTTTTTGCTAGTTCGCGCTTCCAAAAAGCGTGTTCACAAGATATTTCCCCCTGAACACACAAACAGCATTTGCAAACAGGAAAAGCATTGCCAACTGGCGGAACAAGCAATTCCGTGTGTTCGCGGAACTCTGCGTGCTCGCAGAGATTTTTTACTTTTTCGCTGAGCTTTGTGTGGCGCTAATATGCAAATTCCGCCCACCCCTACTCCACACAATGCAGCTACGCTGCGCAGGCCACCAGATCTCATGTCTGGTGCTGGGTATTGATTACACCATGGCATAGGACATACCAGGGCACCCGGCAACATCGCAGCCTGCACAGCCACTCAGCCCAATGAGTGCCACTAACTCTGTGATCCTGCAAGCGCGGCCACGTGGCTGTGGGCCCGTGCAGCCAGCTGGTTCGGCCTACTCTGTGGTCCAGCAAGGCACTCAAATCCTAAGCAGTCTGGACCGCTGAGACGGGTTGTCATCACAGGCTGCACACCTGCTCAGCAGCTTAAGGTGCCAATGGCTCTGTGCACCCGAAGTCACCGTCCTGGGCGGGGTGCCTCTGCCGGATGCAATGCAGCGTGTGCCACAAACTCTGTTCAACCCCAGTCAGCGTCCAGTGGTGGTAGGCCCGTGATAGCCTCAAGGCCTCGGGTTCGTCACCCAGTCATTAATGGCAGAGGGGTATGTGACGTTGTCGGCCCCTTATATTAGCAGGGTCACATGGCCTGTGATGCCTGTGCTGGATGGGTGTGGTGTGCGTGCAAACGTGCCCTCATGGAGTGGCTGTGTGTTAAAAAGTGAGTTCTTGACATATAATGAGAAGGCAGGAAACCATATCTCTTCAGAGGTGGATTTATTCTTCAAGTTGTACAGGATAAACAGCTCATCCACCCAACTGACAGCAGGCTCTTCATCAAGTAACACAGGAATCTAGTCCAGAGCCACGGTCAGTAAATTCTATTCTAGAACTAAAACCATGTCACTAAAAGATCTTATCTATAATGAAATAAATAAATAAGAAGAAACTTTACAACAACACTGTGAAATGCTGACAAGTAGACCAGTGACCTTAACACCACCAGCAGGTACGCCTGCAACGGGTAGCAATAAGGCCCCCCCTGGGAGCGTTAGAAGAGTGGTCTGGCCTGCCGTATGCCGGAACAGCGCGGGGCTTGCAAAATATGACTTATGGGCACTGGGCGTTGTTCAGTCCATGTCCGGACAAGATAGTGGCGGATGCGTGTGTGTCCCTGTTGTGGTGTCCACAGGACCCGTGACACAAATTGGTATGCAGCACACTCTGACTTGAATCCCACAGGATTGAAGCAAGGGATATCACTGTCCCAACATTCACCCACACATACATTTATGAATAATGAAAGACATGACACAGCAGTGCATCACCGGATGTTTATTGCACATCCAGTGCAGTTCTGCACCTAGAGCAGTACAGGGCACTGGCGAATACACAACACAATATGGGCCAGTGGAGGGCCAGCCAGAGTCCATCCGGAGATGATCAGTACTGCAGAAGAGGAGGAGTGCAGTCCGCAGTCTGGTCGCCGTGTCATTGTGTTGTACCCCGTGCATTGAGACACTGAAATCCTTGTATTATTCTTCAAAGTCTTCTTTATTGGTTCCATTTCAAGGTCGCATCAATCTCAGTTCAGCCTTGTTCCAGCTCCTACATCTCCTACACCAGCCCCACCAGGGGCAGCCTGCTTAGCTGCTCAGCCCATCTCTAACTAGTCACCACTCAACAACATCTGAAGCAGAGGGTGCCTTACACAGGACAACACGTGAGGCGCAGGGCGACTTGCACACATACTAACAGACAAGAAGTGCAGCTCAAGGCGACTTGCCAACACATGTGACCAAGCGTGCAACACAAGACGACTAACATACATTGATCACGACACCAAACCACATATGTAACATAACCACAACACATAGAGGTGGGAAAACACCCACCAAGACCAGAACCACTCTCATGTAAGGGATAACGTGTGATGTCCACCCACCAGAAGACTAGGAAGTCCCAACAATAAACAGCATAAAAATTGTGACATCACTACAAACTAATAAGCAGTAAATGTAAAATCCCCAATTTAAGCTTAAAATGAAGCAAACTGTACTGCATTTACCGTAAGACTAAATATGCTCTGTTGTTGAGCAATACATGAGAATCAAACACTGATGACATAAGAAAAACTTGTAAAGCCACGCCGGTGAGTGACCTCTCACCCGAGTACTAATAGGTTAGGAGCTCCAATGCAACAGGATTAACTACAACTACACTTTAAGAAATGACCAAGTAGTTTTGAAAAAGTAATGTCCAAACTCCATAAGAAACAGACTAGACCATGTGCCACATCACTGCATATTAACACGAAAACTGTGACACAAATGTACAGCAAAAATAGGAACAGACTTACGAAGGAGACACAAATAATATTACACGAGCTAAAACTGCCCAGATGTAAACCCCCCAAAATTAAACATTTAAAATACACAGCATTGGAACGTTATAATTACAAGCACTCAGTAATAGCATGTGTCCATATGCAGAATGAGACTCCATAAAGAACAACTGTTGAGACTTGAAATGTTAAACAGTACCTCAAAACGCCCAACTAGAACACGAAGGAATAAACGCTGAAAAAACAACTGAGGCCACAGGATGCTGATTACTTAACATGCTTTCCACACGATGACAGATGGAAGAGTTGACCAACAGGCAAAATAACACAGCAATATCGCCACACTCCATCCATTTGTGATCAACAGACTACCGCAACATTCCCTCCTTCTAAAATTTTGTAAAACTTTATTAGAAAACAAAGGGTTTGGCAGAGAATAATGCATTACGCTTGACTCCGTTGAAGGCTCCGACGGAGGTGTGATGCTGCCAAACTCAATATGGTAACTGATCCACATTCTTTCCATCACTGTTGTGTTTGCAATTACCGCTCTAAGTGTACTGGGGATGCTCAGACGTGAGTCCCAGGCACTCCACACCACTGGAGTCAAGCTAGCCGGGCTGATGAGAGGTGTTACCTCGAAACCGGGCCGGTCCTCGGATGCTTGATTCCGTTCTGGGAAGGACATGGCTTTTGTAGTTCGGACTGGACTGTTCCCATGGGGCACAGGGTCAGCGCTGATTTGCATATCGCCATTGTCTAACCCAGGGTGGTGTGGAGTGGAAAAACGATGGATTTGGGCCCAGATCTTTGGACTGGGGTGAATGTGTGACATTGATCCACATTCTGTCCATCACTGTTGTGTTTGCAATTACCGCTCTAAGTGTACTGGGGATGCTCATGAGTCCCAGGCACTCCACACCACTGGAGTCAAGCTAGCCGGGCTGATGAGAGGTGTTACCTCGAAACCGGGCCGGTCCTCGGATGCTTGATTCCGTTCTGGGAAGGACATGGCTTTTGTAGTTCGGACTGGACTGTTCCCATGGGGCACAGGGTCAGCGCTGATTTGCATATCGCCATTGTCTAACCCAGGGTGGTGTGGAGTGGAAAAACGATGGATTTGGGCCCAGATCTTTGGACTGGGGTGAATGTGTGACATTGATCCACATTCTGTCCATCACTGTTGTGTTTGCAATTACCGCTCTAAGTGTACTGGGGATGCTCAGACGTGAGTCCCAGGCACTCCACACCACTGGAGTCAAGCTAGCCGGGCTGATGAGAGGTGTTACCTCGACACCGGGCCGGTCCTCGGATGCTTGATTCCGTTCTGGGAAGGAAATGGCTTTTGTAGTTCGGACTGGACTGTTCCCATGGGGCACAGGGTCAGCGCTGATTTGCATATCGCCATTGTCTAACCCAGGGTGGTGTGGAGTGGAAAAACGATGGATTTGGGCCCAGATCTTTGGACTGGGGTGAATGTGTGACATTGATCCACATTCTGTCCATCACTGTTGTGTTTGCAATTACCGCTCTAAGTGTACTGGGGATGCTCAGACGTGAGTCCCAGGCACTCCACACCACTGGAGTCAAGCTAGCCGGGCTGATGAGAGGTGTTACCTCGAAACCGGGCCGGTCCTCGGATGCTTGATTCCGTTCTGGGAAGGACATGGCTTTTGTAGTTCGGACTGGACTGTTCCCATGGGGCACAGGGTCAACGCTGATTTGCATATCGCCATTGTCTAACCCAGGGTGGTGTGGAGTGGAAAAAAGATGGATTTGGGCCCAGATCTTTGGACTGGGGTGAATGTGTGACATTGATCCACATTCTGTCCATCACTGTTGTGTTTGCAATTACCGCTCTAAGTGTACTGGGGATGCTCAGACGTGAGTCCCAGGCACTCCACACCACTGGAGTCAAGCTAGCAGGGCTGATGAGAGGTGTTACCTCGAAACCGGGCCGGTCCTCGGATGCTTGATTCCATTCTGGGAAGGACATGGCTTTTGTAGTTCGGACTGGACTGTTCCCATGGGGCACAGGGTCAGCGCTGATTTGCATATCGCCATTGTCTAACCCAGGGTGGTGTGGAGTGGAAAAACGATGGATTTGGGCCCAGATCTTTGGACTGGGGTGAATGTGTGACATTGATCCACATTCTGTCCATCACTGTTGTGTTTGCAATTACCGCTCTAAGTGTACTGGGGATGCTCAGACGTGAGTCCCAGGCACTCCACACCACTGGAGTCAAGCTAGCCGGGCTGATGAGAGGTGTTACCTCGAAACCGGGCCGGTCCTCGGATGCTTGATTCCGTTCTGGGAAGGACATGGCTTTTGTAGTTCGGACAGGACTGTTCCCATGGGGCACAGGGTCAGCGCTGATTTGCATATCGCCATTGTCTAACCCAGGGTGGTGTGGAGTGGAAAAACGATGGATTTGGGCCCAGATCTTTGGACTGGGGTGAATGTGTGACATTGATCCACATTCTGTCCATCACTGTTGTGTTTGCAATTACCGCTCTAAGTGTACTGGGGATGCTCAGACGTGAGTCCCAGGCACTCCACACCACTGGAGTCAAGCTAGCCGGGCTGATGAGAGGTGTTACCTCGAAACCGGGCCGGTCCTCGGATGCTTGATTTCGTTCTGGGAAGGACATGGCTTCTGTAGTTCGGACTGGACTGTTCCCATGGGGCACAGGGTCAGCGCTGATTTGCATATCGCCATTGTCTAACCCAGGGTGGTGTGGAGTGGAAAAACGATGGATTTGGGCCCAGATCTTTGGACTGGGGTGAATGTGTGACATTGATCCACATTCTGTCCATCACTGTTGTGTTTGCAATTACCGCTCTAAGTGTACTGGGGATGCTCAGACGTGAGTCCCAGGCACACCACACCACTGGAGTCAAGCTAGCCGGGCTGATGAGAGGTGTTACCTCGAAACCGGGCCGGTCCTCGGATGCTTGATTCTGTTCTGGGAAGGACATGGCTTTTGTAGTTCAGACTGGACTGTTCCCATGGGGCACAGGGTCAGCGCTGATTTGCATATCGCCATTGTCTAACCCAGGGTGGTGTGGAGTGGAAAAACGATGGATTTGGGCCCAGATCTTTGGACTGGGGTGAATGTGTGACATTGATCCACATTCTGTCCATCACTGTTGTGTTTGCAATTACCGCTCTAAGTGTACTGGGGATGCTCAGACGTGAGTCCCAGGCACTCCACACCACTGGAGTCAAGCTAGCCGGGCTGATGAGAGGTGTTACCTCGAAACCGGGCCGGTCCTCGGATGCTTGATTCCGTTCTGGGAAGGACATGGCTTTTGTAGTTCGGACTGGACTGTTCCCATGGGGCACAGGGTCAGCGCTGATTTGCATATCGCCATTGTCTAACCCAGGGTGGTGTGGAGTGGAAAAACGATGGATTTGGGCCCAGATCTTTGGACTGGGGTGAATGTGTGACGTTGATCCACATTCTGTCTAACACTGTTGTGTTTGCAATTACCGCTCTAAGTGTACTGGGGATGCTCAGACGTGAGTCCCAGGCACTCCACACCACTGGAGTCAAGCTAGCCGGGCTGATGAGAGATGTTACCTCGAAACCGGGCCGGTCCTCGGATGCTTGATTCTGTTCTGGGAAGGACATGGCTTTTGTAGTTCGGACTGGACTGTTCCCATGGGGCACAGGGTCAGCGCTGATTTGCATATCGCCATTGTCTAACCCAGGGTGGTGTGGAGTGGAAAAACGATGGATTTGGGCCCAGATCTTTGGACTGGGGTGAATGTGTGACATTGATCCACATTCTGTCCATCACTGTTGTGTTTGCAATTACCGCTCTAAGTGTACTGGGGATGCTCAGACGTGAGTCCCAGGCACTCCACACCACTAGAGTCAAGCTAGCCGGGCTGATGAGAGGTGTTACCTCGAAACCGGGCCGGTCCTCGGATGCTTGATTCCGTTCTGGGAAGGACATGGCTTTTGTAGTTCGGACTGGACTGTTCCCATGGGGCACAGGGTCAGCGCTGATTTGCATATCGCCATTGTCTAACCCAGGGTGGTGTGGAGTGGAAAAACGATGGATTTGGGCCCAGATCTTTGGACTGGGGTGAATGTGTGACATTGATCCACATTCTGTCCATCACTGTTGTGTTTGCAATTACAAACTCAATATGGTGGCATGCAGGAGGCACCGGGCGGGAGGCTCGCAGCGCGTTGTTGCAATGAAGCGTCCAGAAGCAGCCTGCAGCTCCGAAGGCCCCAGGACATCACAGAAGAGTACACAGCAGCTATGCGTGATACCAACAGGACGGTAAGGTGCGCGAGGTCTATTTTAAATTTAATGCGTAGCAAAGCAGTTACACACACTTTTGTGTAATTAAGCCATAGTATTTGAAGAAAAATCAAATGGAAAAATATAGATCTCACCGTGATAGTCCCCTCATGTTGAAACCGAGTGATAAAGACCTTGTAATGGCAGAGTATCAAAACATGTAGAAGTATGGCAAACCTGTAAAATCATCGTGTAAGTACACGCTGTAACTGTCAAATGTCCAAAGGCAGAGAATAGCCATAAAAACTTCAGAGCAAATATCCGTGATACATGGAAAAAGCTTGAATAAACTTCAATTCATTCCATCAGACTGCAACAAATATGCAACGTCTATCCTCTGAGTTAAACCATAAAACACATCTGTGCAGCCACTCCTAGGTGATTGATTAGACTCCATAGATCCTGAGCAGACACAATGTAGTGTGCACAACTGTGAAAACACTCCAATCTGTGAGCACTGAAAAAACACTATTCACTGACGCTGTCTTAGAAAGTGTAGAGCCACACCGTTGCGGTGTAGCACATGTGAAGTCCCATCACAGAGTCAGATGTCAGCTGTAATTACAGCTTTCCATACGTAATGAAGACACCAAACTTGGCATAACCACACCGCTCCTGTGTGGTACATGGGAATACATTCACAGAGTTAGTCTTTAACTCGCCTTTGTATAGCCACAATCCTTTTACGCCGTAGATCTATCCATACGGTAGATACAAAAGGAAGTGGTAGGGTGAAAGTCAGTCCATTCATACCTTAACATACCTGTGGTCAAGTCCATGGAGCAAGATCAGGCAGGACACACTCAATGGTTGGGGCCGTCCGATGCCATGGACACTGGTGGGGCTGCCTTGCCTGTAACTCCATAGCGCTTCCTGTAGTTGCTTCCTTTTCTTGTAGTTTCGCTGGCTACAGTGGTTTCTTTGTAGCCTCTTGGTTTCTGTTAAGTCCTTAAGTACACTTGAGTCCAGGTCCGCTCGTTGCCAAATAAAATGTTGTACCCTGCGCACTGAGAAACTGGAAGCCTTGTAGTCTTATTCAAAGTCTTCTTTATTGGTTCCATGTCAAGGTAGCATCAATCTCAGTTCAGCCTTGTACCAGCTCCTACATCTCCTACAGCAGCCCCACCAGGTGCTGCCTGACTAGCTGTTTAGCCCATCTCCAACTGTCACCACTCATCCACACAGGCACCCAGGCATTCCACGCATCACAGGCACACCAATATTCCGTTACCATCTTTCACTCTGGCTGAGCAGCTAGGAGGACCTAGGCTGATTACATGTAAATGTAAAACTTAGGATGTAACACATTTGTCATCAAATAGGATGTGACAGTCCATGTCGTTGTCCAAGGTGAGTCCATGTGAGTCAATCGGGGGTCAGTGGAAGGTCATGAGGCCATGTGCGGGACCAAGCAGAAACAGGCCAGCTGGCGGAAATGAATGCTACTGAGTCCTTCTGATCACAGGCCCATCTACATCCTCATCCCGGGATGTGTGCTCTGCCCCACCTGTGGGTGTTGCTGCACCGGCTGCAGCACTCTGTGCCACTGACACTTCCGGGGCCGGAGGTGTATTGTCGGCCGCACTGTGTGCCACTGACACTTCAGATGCTGGAGTGGTTATGCATGCCGCACTGGGTGGCAGATACACACCAGGGGGCGGAGATGTGGATGGTGTAGGGGCAGCAGCATTCATCATCGCCACACTTTGTGGCAGCAATGCCATGATGAGGATCTGCAGGGCATGGTAGATCCCAGCAACATTCTGCTGAGGTGCAGCAGTGGCTGTCATCCTTTCCGCCTCCATCCACACCATGTCCTCCATGAGCCTCTGCATGTGTGCCAGCTCACGGCTGTTATCGATTGAGCCACTATGAGTGGACAGGTGTTCTTCTCTCCACGTAATGACTCCAGCGATGGAAGTCAGGGCTCCTTAGAGACCATGGAGAGGGCCTACACACCCAAGGATGGCATCAAGTTTGGTTGACATGATGCCGAAGCCCAACCGCACCTGCTCTGCGGTCTCCTTCTGGCACTCCAGCACACGGCGTTGGAAGGCCATGTGTTGTTCCTGGGGGTGTGCCAGGGCTGTGGGTGCCTCCTGCTGTGTGCTTTGGGTAGTGGGTGGGGTCTCCTCGATGTAGCTGGGCTCCCCTGATCCTGGAGGTGAGTGGCGGATGAGGTCAATGATGTCTTGAATGGTTTAGGTGTTGATGCTGGAGTTGTCCTCCTTGTCATCAGTAAAGAGTGCCCGGGACTGCTCTGCAGGAGGTGTTGATGGTGCCCCTGCGATGTGAAGGGGAGATGGTGTATTACAATATGTCCACATGTATGTAGCCACAAGGTGCATGTTGACATTGAGACAGCATGGCATTGTACATTGTGACAGTCTGTAGATCTGGACGAGGACCCAGAGTCATTGTGGGTGTGCACTGTGTTCTGCTTGATTGTGCATGTGTGCCATTGTGCCCATCTCCACCCGTCCCCCCAGTACCTGGTGGTGACTCATCCTGTTGCAGTTGTGTTGTATCCTGTCGAGCAGTGTTTGATCCCCCGTCTCCGGCCACAGTCTCCACACTGATGACTGTCAACACCAGCTCCTCCATGTCATCCAGCTGGAGCTGTGGCACCGGGCCCCGACCTCCAGTCTGCGCTGTTGCCTTCTGGTTGGCGGAGAGTTTCTCCTTGGTCCTCCGCTTGATGTCTTTTCATCGCCTCTTGACCTCGTCTATTGGGATCTTGTGCTCCCCAACGTCTTTCAACTTGTCCACGATGTCCCTCCAGATTCCATTTTTAGTTCCCAATGACACGTTGGAGGGGACGAACAGTTGTTGATGGTGTTCCATCACCTCCGTGACTATGATCCTGTTCGCCTGCGGATTGAACTTCGTCTTCCTCTTCTTCTTGTTCATCCCCTTCCCTGTCCCTGAGGTCCCGGGCTGGTCGTCCGGGTGCTTGTGGGTTGTGCTTGTCCTCTGCGCCTGGTCCGGCTGCTTGGGTGTTGGTCAGTTTGTGTTTGGGTATCTTTTCTACTTTTATGGTGATTTTTCCCGCCTGCCAGGTGTGTGTTGCAGGCCTGGCTCTGCTTATCGATGATTTCCTCATCGCGCTTTGGCCCACTGCAGGTTTTTTGTTGTTGTGGTTTGTGTTTTTGTCTCCATCGCGATGGTTGTATCGCGGACACAGTCCGCGGTTTCGGCAGACTATCGCATGCTACTGCTGTGTTGTGAATTCCACGTTGTCAAAGAGTTGATTTCCCGCTATGGGCTGTGATGTTGAAAGTTGCGTTACAGTGCTCTTGCGGTAGTTATCACATGTTCTTGTGAATATACCCCTATGTTTTTCCCTCTCTTGCACTCAACAATACCTGGTAAGGGAAAATAAGTGCCAGTCCTCAAAAATGAGTGATGGTGGTCCCCATCTGCTCTAATGAAGCACTGCCTCAACCTCGTATACAATTTGCTAAATGCAATATTTTTTAATTATCGTATATCATTATTCTTTACAGTCCTAAGCTATCCCTTTATAAATACTCGTACCATATACTGACTTGAAATGAGACAAATTAATATTTTGTTGGGCACAATATACTATTGTTTTTTACTTTTCTTCTTCAAACGAACAATTCTACTCAAAATATCCCTTTCTGTGCGCAATTTAAATTTTAGGTAATCCAAAAATACACACAGTTTGTTATCTTTATTAATTGCTTCCTGAAATGAGTATGATATAACTATAGGTCAATTTGCTTCTTCTTACCTACCATAATTTTTTCCCAACATATAATTTCTTATATGTGCACTGCAAGACAAGTTGACAGGCACATTTAAAATTATATTATTGAATGACATCTGTCATCTATTCAACTAAGCATTATCATATTTCTGTGTAGAATTATTTTATATATTTTACTGTTAACACAGCACAGCTAAATAATTCCTCGGGGAATGGAATTGACTAGGACCTACCTGTCTGTTTAGGTGAAACAAAATTACGCTGTGCAAGTTCATTTATTATGTATGGAAGCCTGCTAATAGTTTTTGTTGTGATTTTGGTAAATCAAAATCTGACTTTATATAAGCATGTGACAATGTTTATGTAAAATGAATATGACAGCGGTCATTACTACAATTTAAAATAATGTTGGAGTGTATGTCCTACAAAAGCAAATTAGACTGGTTCTTAGTTTCTCCGGAAAGTAAATTCTTGTGTCACTCTTGGTAACTTTTTTCTTGTTCTAGACCTCGGCATAAAAAATTGGTAAATGATCCGATTGGACATGCTAGTATTTTTTAAGAATATATTTATTTCCAGTCCGGTAATTTCTTCCTACAAGTAAATAGTGACCATAAGGGATTCTGTTTTTTTAAAAGAGGAAGAGGGATGCAATGTGCAATTCAGACTTGAATTTGCAAATTGTTCCTTCCGATGTCTCAATTTAACAGTATTACCTTCATCAGTATAACAATTTAAAAATTTTCTAGGAGTGCAATCCCTTTTTGATTCATATTAATGTTTAGTTTGATGGCATAAAGGTTGTCATTCAGATAGTCCACAAAATATATTAACATAGCTTTACTTCTTTCTAATTCATAAAATATTATTAACACACTTAACCAGATCTCAGCAGACACTCTAAAGTCATAACCTTTTATTTGCCATGCATGCTGTTCCATCCCTTAATGAGATGTGGAAAGCTCATAACTGCTGCCTATTAGCGTGGAACAGATTTGCCTTTTGTATTTTTATATTTTTTTTATCAAAAACAAATCTGTTGTGGGTAAAAACAAAATCAATCAGATGCAAAGTAATATATAATTTTTTTTAAATCTTGACTTCTTTATTTACATCAGGCTGCTCAAAAGAAGTTAGCGAGGATGGTGATCTTGCGTCCATTGTTACCAATCATTGTTATTAATCGTAACTCAAGGTTCCGCTCAATTTTTATGCCACCACAGGAATTAAGTCATTACATGCGCGAGCAAAAAATTTAAACTATTTATCGAACAATACTGAATTTGGGTTACCTATCTGAGAAATAATCTGCCTTTCGCAGGTGGTAGTGTCTGGTGAATTTGTGTATGTTATTAATTAAATAAAATGTAGCAACCATAATGTTGCATGCTACAGTGCTGACTGATGTTTCACTCGGTTACGGCCCCAGATTTGTTAGATAAACTACGTGTAAGCATGAAGATAACGCAGAACTATACTGTCAAAGCAACACAGGTACAGGGCAGGTGATGCATTGCAACACTAGAGCAAAAGTGTGATACTGAACGGGGGTGAAGGTCTGATTTGTTCAGCATTCCGTCCATTCATTTGTGTGTTTTTTGCTTTCTCACCCTAACTGCGCCGGGTATGCCCAGACGTGGGTCCTGGGCTGACTGTGCTACTGGAATCAAGCTATCCTGGCTGATGAGGGCTGAAAGCCCAAAACCGGTCCTAGAAGGCTTGTTTCTGGTCCAGGGAGGACCTGGCTTGGCAGTTTGGGATGGACTGTTCCTATGAGGCACAGGGTCAAGGCTAATTTGCATATGGCCAGGTCTTAACTGGGGTGGCATGGTGAGCAAAATATTGATGGATTTAACCCAGATCTCTTGACTGGGGGTGAATGTTTTGATTTGTTCAGCATTCTGTCCATCAATTGTCTATCTTTTGCTGAACGGGAGCGAGCACATGCATTGCAAATAGTCCAACCACTGGTAATCACTAGTGGTAGCATTCTAAGCCATAGTTTGCTTGGAATGCTACCCCAAGTGAATGCCAGAGGTTAGACTATTCACAAGCATTCCTTCTAGCATCTTTTGAGTGTTTAAGCACACATCAGCAAAGGACGCATGTTTTGTTGAGACAAACAGAGGGTAAAGTGCTTACATGTTGATGTGTTTGTATGTTATATAGGTTATGTCTCTACTTGGCAATATCTTGGGTGGCTAACCGTGGTATTACCAATGGAGCCACAGACATAAGCAGGTCACAATGATTGTCATAATGTTACCCATGTCTGACACAATGATGACTGCATGTCCATGATAACGGCTCTGCTATAATGACCATTTCTAGCATTCTTGGCCCAATCGAAGCTACGCATGAGTTAATAGGGGTCACCATAGCATAATAGTGGTGATTCAGAACATATATTGAATAGCCCTGATCTAATTTTATTCCACCCCATACAACATATATGCCACTTATGTAATGATGGTGGACATCCTTTTATGGTCGTCTTTGTTGTCACTACGTGCACCCCTGATATATTACAGTCGATACCCAACACAATGCTTGCATCCTCCTTAATATGATGTTCGTATCTGGCATGCTAATAATTAAGACTTGAATCTTGGAGTCAACATTACCACTAAGGTTGCGATTCATTTCACTTGATCATGATGCAGGCATATGGGAGACTGGATCTGTCAATATAAGGAAAATGTATGTGTCTGTACATGAAGAAAATAAGCTTCTACTTATGGACAAGGAAATGCGTAGTGGCGAAAATTGTGACCTGGCACTTCTAGGCAAAAATAATGTTTACTTTTCAGTAAATGGGAAGCTCTTCCATGGTGTTCATTTTGCACCATCTGCAATATGAACACCTAGCTAAGGTTATGCATGCATTGATAAAATAAGCTAGAATACCTTTTTCTCACTGAGGTCCATTATCTCTTAGTGACACATTAGCTAGGGAAAGTGGTGAAATATTAGGTGTAGCACTTGAAAGTGTGACCCTACATGGAGAACACGGATAGACCTATGGAGCAAAAACTGCCACCGTTTTCTGTGATTCTGGCCATGAGATTTTTACATTGTAGACTGTTTAAAAATAAGCATGTTGTTTTTGTAGTTCCACACAAATTGTGTGCGTCATTAGGTCAATCTACCAAAATGTTAGGCATGGATAACTTGGACAGAATTAATTTTATCTTTGTGTGTGAACAGAGACTTACAGGTGCTCTAAAATTTCAGAGGAAGAATCTGAGGTTTTGATCTCTTTTCCAAGTCAGTCAATGCCTATAATGGTGATACTTTTTTACAAAAAGGCAGTCTACTAGCTTATCTGGTCAAAACCGGTCGTAGGTTGCTAGAATTCCGATTCAGGGACGCCCTGACTTGGCAGTTTGGGCTGGACAGGGCAAACACTGCTTCCATTGGACCGATTTGTATACCTTTGGTTTTTTCAGTGAATTTCTATGTTTTTTCAATTAGTAGTCACATTTGCAGAGTGGTAGAGAAAGGGGGCTAGGCTTCTGACCTGCTCTCAGGATTCCCACTGTGTAGGCCTCACAGGAGGTACCAGGAGGGCTTCTTGGCCCCCAAGATCCCTTCGGAGTAAAGTGGACCTAATTCGCCAACCAGTAGTGCACCAATAGCCATGTTTGCAGAGTGGTGGACCCTCAGCAGTGAAGGGCACTTTATCTCCCAACCAGCAGCATGCCAGAAGGTGCATTTGCAGACTGGTGGAGAAAGAGGGCGGGTCCTCCCGCAAGTTGTTTTCTATTTTTATTTATTTGTTTGTAATTTTTATGAAGAGGGGCTTTGTGTCCCCCCCTCCCGGGCCAATTTCAGCCCCGCTACCTCATCACCCGGGGCCCAGCCTTTCTTTTTTTATATTATTTTAATTTGTATTTAAAAGGAAGGGGGGCCCTTTCCCTGGGCCATTTTCAGCCTCAGGACCCATCCCTGGGACCTGGACTTTTTTTAAAATGTATTTAAAGGGAAGAGGCCCATGCGGATTTCTGTTGTATTTTTTGTTGTTGGTATTTTTTAGGAAGAGGAAGAGGAGCCTTGTGGCCCCCCTTCCCGGACCAATTTGGGCCCCAGGGACCCCTATTCCCTAGGGCTCGACTTTTTCTTTTTTTTAAATGTTTTAAATAGAAGAGGGCCCTCCTGGGCAATTTTGAGCCCTAGGACCATTTTTTTAAACTGCTTCTTTTGGCCCTGGTGGGTCCTTGTGGGACCCGCCCCCTCCACCAAGATGCATAGTTGGGGTCAGGGTGTTTCTAATAGAAATGGAACCCAAAAGCACAAAGCGCCAATGATAGGTCCCAGTCTACCTCTTACATTGACTGCTGTTTGAGGCCAGCTATGATGGACCCCTGGTTTGCTACACCAAGTGAAATGTTCCTGATGAAAAGTATGGAAGTGAAAAGGTTTGAAACATTTTCTAAGTCCCACTTTTCTAAGTGGCTCACTGGTTAGAGGCAGCGGGCCTGAGAGCAGAAGTCAGCCCGGGACCAGGGTTCAATTCCCGACGCGGCAGGGTCGTGGTCCTTGGTCAGCGGACTCGATAATTCTCGCTTCGGTGCTTACTCTAATCAGGGGTTCCACTCGGCAACTCTGGGCATTAGCTTGCCTAATCTCCACAACGGCCCCACCAATTCCAGGGATGCCTGGCTCCACCTTGGGGACTCCCAGCAAGGGACTATCCCACAGGGAAAGCCAGGACGGGTTCCCCAGAGTTATACAGCGCCGGGACGCCCCGTTGCTGGGGCAGCTGTGCGCTTTACAAGTATACTACATTTACATTTACATTTACATTTACATTTACATTTACTTGAAATAGATACTCTGTCCCTTTTATTGATGAAAAGTGTTGACATTTCTTCTATGACCAAGAACACTAAGAGTTTTTGTCAATCTTTGAGAACAAAATTCCCCCTGATCAGGCACCTACAGAATTTGTAGCTGCTGCAGTGGAACCGTATTGCAGGGATTCTGCACATACACAGAACGATGCGCAGGATTATGGGACCTCAGTGTATTGGGGCCAAGGTTTCCCACCACCTTAGTGCCCACAAGCCCAGGAACGACTAGCTATAGTGTCTCACTGGCTCTACTACACACTCACAGAGAAGCAAATGATTAAACACCCGAAAACACAACACTCTTGACTATCTCAGGAATCACGGTAATGAGGCAAAATCCTTTTGCTCGCACTCTTGTCTTTATCCACAATAAAGTCTGACAGAGAAACAAAATAGTTTAGAATATCTATTTGAACTATTGTGTTCTATAATGCAGTATACCTGCCACAAAAAGCAGAAAAATGCATAATACAAATATTGTCAGCATAGCAACAAGGCCATACATCATGAAGGAAGATGTCATAATGAAACAATATAGCCTAACCTCCCCCCCCCTTGCTAGGAATAGGTATTTTTATATAACAGAAGATCTCTGGGTTTTGTAACCAGACTATAAACAAATGTGCGGAGGGTCAAGGGGAAATAATTTAAAGACCTGTCAACTAACGCCCCTTCTATCTGATCCTTATGAATTATTATTTTGAGTTTGGGTAGTTAATTTTAGTTAGCACTACTATTAAGAGCACTGCACCCATTCAGCATTACCCATTGAGCAACACTGTGGCCCAATACGTCGCTTTTTCTTTCCGCACCGTCAGTTGACGGTTGGGCGGCATTTTAAGCGAATGTTTTTTTCCCATATGATGAAATTCCGCCACGAGGGTGGTCTGAAGGGAAATTTAATAGCCCAGTGCGACTCAACTATTGTTACACATACTTCCATGTGACCCTGTTTGCCGCACATCACAGCACACTATAATAGACCTGTTCTCCTTTTTTGTATTTATGTACTCAGGTAGAAGGGGCGTTAGTTGACAGGTCTTTAAATTATTTCCCCTTGACCCTCCGCACATTTGTTTATAGTATTAAGAGCAGCTTCCGGCTGCGGGTCTACCTTTGGTTGTAAACTTAGGTTGATGTTTACATGAATTGCTCTCGCCAATCAAATTGTGTTTGACCCTTCCTGCCCACTATGTTCTACCTCAGTCCTGCGGACACTAGTTGTATGCCACTGAATAGGTTGCAGCTCTGTTTGACATTTAATTACTCAGTCCTGTCTCCAACTTAGCACTATCCCAATAATGATCTGGCTCCTTCATTTGGAGTACTGCAGACTTAATAGATACGGTTGTATCCCAATTGGGACTATGTTACTATATCCATCTTGGTGATTGCTTGCCCATTGTAATGTGGTGAGGTGGTTTTGTGAGCTCCACCTTACAGTGTGGGCGTTACTAGGGATTAGCACCACCGGTGATTGCTTGCCCATTGTAATGTGGTGGGGTGGTTTTGTGAGCTCCACCTTACAGTGTGGGCGTTACTAGGGATTAGCATCACCGCTGTCATCTATTTAACTACCTTTCACAATTATATGAAGAAACGCTATTTGTGTGCGTTATTTCTCCATTCGTGTAGATCGGGCAGTATATGGCACTTATCAAACGTGTACAAGTAAATATCTCCTCCTCCTCCTCATTCGCAGTTCTATCGGGGCATTTCTGACAACTGTGGTGATATGTCCTTATAAGACATGTGACTTCTGAATATCAGCCCCAATTGTAAACGTCGATTTCGGATGTGTTTTGTCATTAATGCCACTCCACCGTTGAGATAAATGACAGACACTGCCTTATTATCCTGTCTGTCTACAGGCGGCCATAGACGTTAGAGAGCATGCGTTATGACACAATGCTCAGACACTGCAAAGTTGGTTGTACGCACGCATGCGTGAAGGATCAGCGCTGTGTTTAGCCGCGATGGAAGTTTTTTTTTTCATCATGACTGCGGCTCAGTGCGAAAAGGAAGGGAAGGAGGGACATATGATATTCCTTTAGTCCCGAGCACAGTGATAGGCGGTAGAACCAAGCAATCCGGATATTTAAATCAGGTGGGTGATCCCGCCAGCACCTTCCCTTCCGCTCGAATTCAGCGTGAGGTACCGACGGTTAGGTAAGCCAGCAGATGCTCTGTTTATCTTTGTTTAACACCGTAATAAGGCGCCGTTCTGAGTCTGATACATATATTTCTAATATAAGCGAAGGATATCTAGGTGCTTATTTTCTCAGCTCTTTTAATAAGAACAAGAGACTAGGGTTTTATTTGCCCACATAGATATGGTATCCTTCTTCTTTTTCGGCACATGTTTACAATAATTCTGTGCCTTGCAGTTTGCTGCATAGTGTGACCTAGATGCTCGCAAGTGGCCATTTTTTCTGTACGACCAGAGCTAACTGTCAACTGTGAGCCACTGGTTTGGGCCGTGTTTTGGAGGTATATTTATATAGAGGGGCAGTCCTGGGGTCTATCACACGTTTTTTGGGGTAGATGTGTAGCACAATTTGGTGGGACACAGAAGCTTTGTTTGCTGACTGTGCCCTTTCATTTCTACACATCAGAGCGGGGCCTCTACTTCCCGAGCGGTTGCCGGGTGAGGTGAGGTCGTCACCCACACAAAGCTGGGTGAGTATCACTAGGAGGAAATGCCTCCGTGTGATTGAGCTAATATGTTCGTTGTCATGTGGAACGCAAATTGTCTCCGCATTTGTGTTCTGTTTGTGCGGTGTCTGTGAGGTTATGTGGTTTTATGTGTACAATTTAATGTATGGTGTGCACTTTCTGTATTTTGTCAACAGGAAGAAGATTACCTTCCTGTCTCCAGTGGACATTGGGGCTCCAAGTTCCTGGCAGATATTGATTCTCTCAAGTACACTTCACGTTATTGATTTTGATGCAAATATATTCTTTTTGTAATCTCATGTATTTAGTATAGTTTATTGCAGTAGCTTATTACTTATTAGGTCCTGAAGAAAGCTGGAGTATTTTTCCATCAAGCTGAAACTAGTTGACCACTCTGCATAGCGCCATTGAGTAGTTTCACTCCTCAACTACTAGGCGTGTTTTTAATCTTGGCACCCACACTTATCCTTATGAATTATTATTTTTAGTTTGGGTAGTTAATTTTAGTTAGCACTACTATTAAGAGCACTGCACCCATTCAGCATTACCCATTGAGCAACACTGTGGCCCAATACGTCACTTTTTCTTTCCGCACCGTCAGTTGACAGTTGGGCGGCATTTTAAGCGAATGTTTTTTTCCCATATGATGAAATTCCGCCACGAGGGTGGTCTGAAGGGAAATTTAATAGCCCAGTGCGACTCAACTATTGTTACACATACTTCCATGTGACCCTGTTTGCCGCACATCACAGCACACTATAATAGACCTGTTCTCCTTTTTTGTATTTTTGTAACCAGACCCCATACCTTAGTGCCTAGATGGTATATCTACATCACAGGAACCGCATTGTTCTTCTCACTGGAATGGTCCCCTCTCATGCGTGCATCCCCGTAATATCAAAATGCTAGTTTCCCACCAGCTGCATTGGTATGTTGTGTCTAAGTGCTAGGGCCTGACCAGAACAGAACAACAAGGCGCAGTGTTTATCGACCTTGCTCAAAATGTTCAGACTAAACTCCAGGAACAGGCAGAGAACAAACACAGAAAATAGTTCCCATGTGAAAATTACATACAGAGACGTTGCAAAAATAAAAGCTGCAAGTAACGTGCGGATTGGATTGGAGTAGGTTTTTATAAAGCGCGATAGTTACCCGCAGGCGTCCTAGCGCTAGTGGATGACAGGAGTGTATAAGGGAAGGGAACTGCATTTATCTACTGAACAGAAACGTCTTCAGCGTTTTCTGGAAGGATAGGAGGTTGGGCTCAGAGCAAAGGGGTAGGGGGAGAGAGTTCCAGAGTCTGGTTGAATTTACAGAGAAAGTTCGACCTCCACACCTCGCTCTTTGAAACCTGGGATTGCTTACTCGGAAGGCATGCATCGATGTCTGGTGGGATTATATGGGTTGATCAGGTTGTGATTTAAAGCTGCTCCTTTCCTCCAAAAGGCACGATGGGCGATGCACAAGCTTTTGAAATCAATTCTTGCCCTGATAGGTAGCCAGTGGAGATTTTTTAGTTCTGCTTCCACCGACTGGCGACGGGAAATTCCTAGGAGGGTACGAGCAGCACAGTTCTGAATTACCTGGAGTTTTTTTAGGGTAGATTGGGGTTCTCCAAGGTAAAGGGCATTCCCGTAGTCCAGTCGGGACAGAATTAGCCCTTGAATCATGATTTGTTTTGCCTTTGGAGGGAGGAGCGGAAGAATCTTGCGGATAAGCCTGAGAATGCCCAGGCAGGTAGCATAAAGTTTTACTGCTTGTTGGTTGAAAGTAAGTGTTTTGTCCATCCAGATTCCCAGGCTTTTAATGGTGTCCTTGGGTTCAGGAACCGGGCCTAATGAGGATGGCCATATAGAGTCGATGGATTTTGACGGAGAGTTGCCCAATATCATTAGCTCAGTTTTATCTCCGTTTAATTTTAAGTATGACTGGGTCATACAGGCACAGATTGCTTCCATGCAGCCCCTTAGATCACTTGGCTGGGTTGATGGATGATTCAGCGTTACCACCAGCTGGGTGTCATCAGCGTAAGATATTATTTGGACACCAAAAGGGCGAATAATCTCAGCAAGGGGGTGCATGTATATATTAAACAGTGTGGGGCTCAGGGAGGAGCCCTGAGGAACCCCACAACTGAGTGGTTTGCTGGGCGATGTAACGTTTCCCTCACAGACTCGGAAGGATCGGTCTGACAAAAAGGAGTGAATCCAAGCTTTTGCCTTGGAGCCGATTCCGAGACCTGAGATCCTCTGGAGAAGGATGTCATGATTTACGGTGTCGAAAGCGGCACTGAGGTCCAATAAATTGATAGCTGCAGTGCCGCCTTGGTCCGCAATCATTCTTGCTCCCTCTGTCACAGCCAGGAGCGCTGTTTCTGTCCCATGCATGGGTCGAAACCCAGTTTGCGATATGTCCAGTAAGTTGTTACTTTCTAGGAATTCTGTAAGAATGTTATTTACATATTTCTCCGCGATTTTACTTATACACGGCATTAAGGAGATTGGACGGTAGTTTCCAGGATTCGACTGATCTAAGTTGGCTTTTTTTAAGAGGGCTCTTACCGTTGCTTGTTTCCACCATGGTGGAACAATGCCTGCGGATAGAGAGGCGCTAATTAAATTAGAGATGGTAGGCAAGATGGAGGGAATGACAGACCGTAAAGACTGTGCTGGGGCTGGGTCGTCAGGGGATCCAGATTTCACCTGTAGCATGATGGATTCAAGCATTGTGGGTTCTAGTGTTGGAAAAGCCTCCAGGGAGACCAGGAGAGGTGTAGCTGTGTCCGTTGGACCCGTTTGGGTAGTTGGGACTTGAGGGAAGGATGTGATGGATTGTGGCTATCTTTCTATGAAAGTATTCTGCCTGTTCATTGCAGCGGGTTTGAGCATTATGAGGGTCTGGTAGTTTGTCTGGAAGTTTTAAGAGGGATTTAGCAATTCGATAAATTTCTTTTGGTTTTGATGCCGCTGCGTTTATTTTGTTATCAAAGTAGATGGATTGAGCAGTTTTTATATTGCTTTTATAGAGTTTTATAGCCGATCGATATGCATCTTTATTAGATGGTGAATAATCGATGCGCCATTTTCTTTCCAGTTTCCTACATTCCTTCTTCATGTCACGGAGATCTTGAGAGTACCAGGGTGCGTTTCTTGGGTTGTGTTTCAGTTCAAGATTTGTAATAGGAAGAATACAGTCCAGAGAGTGAGAAATCCACTTATTAAAATGATCATTGCTGACTGTGGGGTCGGGGTTATATACTGGAGTGGAGGTTTCTAGAGCAGTGGCCCACTGTGTGTAATTGAGCCTTGACCATTTACGGTCCCTATGGGGTACCAGGGGTGGAGCGGTGAAAGGAATTTGCGGAGACCAGGTAAATGGGATCAGATAATGATCAGACCAGGGGAGAGGGATGGGTGAATTGACTTTAAACTGTGTGCAGTTGCTAAATATGGGGTCTAGGAGGTGTCCCCTAGAATGCGTGGGTTCTGCAACTCGCTGGGAGAGTCCTAGTGCCTCTAGGCAGTTTAGTAATTCTGTGGCAGCAGAGTCCGAGGGATCGTCCAGATGGACGTTCAGATCCCCCAGCAGAGTGTAATTTGGGAGACTGCAAACTTCATTAGCTATGGAGGAGGGAAGACTATTAATAAAATGTCCTGGACTGCCAGGTGGTCGGTATATAAGAGTCCCTGAGAAGGTGCATATGGGGGACAGGTCTAGTGAGAAGGAAAGGTTTTCGCAGTTAGACAAATGATTGAGAGTGCTACGGCAGTTATAGCGATCTTTATATATAATCGCAATACCGCCACCTTTTCCGATTGGGCGGTCCACTCGGTGTATCTGATATCCTGTGGGGAGTGTTTCTATAATATCAGGGTCCGAGTCTATGTGGAGCCATGTTTCCGTAAGAAACAGCGCATCTGGTTCCCTCTCAGAAAGAAGTAAAGAGATCTCCATGGAGTGCGTAGGAAGGGATCTGCAATTTACGAGGAGCATATGGTACTTAGGCGCAGAGATGAGAGAAGGGGGCCGGAAGGCGCAGTGTTGACAGGAAAAATGTTTTATGGTAGGGTTCCATGAATTGAGACAGGGAGTGGCAACTTGGTCTCGTAGTTGCCGTAGGGAGGTGGAGCTGTAGATAAGGGTATGTTTTTGGCCAGGGATTGTGGCCCCTGGTCCCGGCCCGTCGCGGACGGGCGCAGACGGGCTTGCCTTTGGCGCGCCACCGGCGAGCCCGCTGCGCCCGCCCGCTGCGCCGTCGGAAGATGGTGGTCATTTATGACCAGATAGGGAAGGAGGGGCTGGAGGCAGCCAACAGCTAGAGCGCTGCTCCTCCGTACCCCCCAAGATGGCGTCCACCCCTCTCTTGTCGCAGCCCTGAATCGGCTGTGCAGGGAGTAGGGAGCCAAGTGATGTCAGTGAGGTAAGGGTTTTCAAGTGCAAGTTTTAAGTAATCTAAAAAAAGCACAAACAATCTCTACACACGTTATGCTAAAAAGTCGCTTTAAAATACATGTAGCGTCACAATAAATTTTGTTAAAATCAATGCAGTCCCTTGAGGTTTAAAACTGCCCCCGGCTACCGCCTCAGGGGTGATACGACTCACGCGTCCACAAGATTTTGCAATATGTGTTCAGCGTGGTTTAAATAGTTTCTCGGGGTGGGAGGCAGCCGACAGCTAGAGCGCTGCTCTTCCGTACCCCCCAAGATGTCGTCCACCCCTCTCTCGTCGCAGCCCTGAATCGGCTGTACAGGGAGTAGGGAGCAAAGTGATGTCAGTGAGGTAAGGGTTTTCAAGTGCAAGTTTTAAGTAATCTAAAAAAAGAACAAACAATCTCTACACACGTTATGCTAAAAAGTCGCTTTAAAATACATGTAGCGTCACAATAAATTTTGTTAAAATCAATGCAGTCCCTTGAGGTTTAAAACTGCCCCCGGCTTCCGCCTCAGGGGTGATACGACTCACGCGTCCACAAGATTTTGCGATATGTGTTCAGCGTGGTTTAAATAGTTTCTCGGGGCGGGAGGCAGCCAACAGCTAGAGCGCTGCTCTTCCATACCCCCCAAGATGGCGTCCACCCCTCTCTCGTCGCAGCCCTGAATCGGCTGTGCAGGGAGTAGGGAGCCAAGTGATGTCAGTGAGGTAAGGGTTTTCAAGTGCAAGTTTTAAGTAATCTAAAAAAAGCACAAACAATCGCTACACACGTTATGCTAAAAGTCGCTTTAAAATACATGTAGCGTCACAATAAATTTTGTTAAAATCAATGCAGTCCCTTGAGGTTTAAAACTGCCCCCGGCTTCCGCCTCAGGGGGATACGACTCACGCGTCCACAAGACGCGTCCACAAGACGTGTGCACAGCTTAATCATGGCTGAAGGGCTCGTGCTAACTTAGTGATGTCGACAATGTCCCCATCGGCCAAGTGACACTGAAGGCCAGATACTTGTAGTAGTTTGGTCCCTATGAAGCTGAGAATTCACAATGCAAAAAAAACTTAGTTGTGTTTTCCGTGGTGCTGGGAGCCTTGAGCAGGACGAGCTAAAATTCAGACCAATGCTGGGGAACCGTTGGCTGGGTAAGTTTTCTGTGGATCCCTCTCAAGCTATGGAAGAAAAGTGTTCAAATGTTTCCAAACGATTCTGGTGCCCAAGCAGCCACTGGAGTGCACTTCTAAGGCCCGAGACCCTTGGAGACTCTCAAGAAGTCAGGAAAAGGCTCATATTGGTGTTCAGTCTAGGACCAGTTGCTGCTGGTCAGTGGGGCACTTTAGGAGAAAGGCCTATTGCAGCTAGCTGTGTCCCTATAGCCGTACAAAAGGTCAGCCACTGATTTATCTTGGGTACAAAGGGGAGTAGGCGCCGCTGTCATTGCTCTTTTCAGGTCATAGACAGCAGGTCCAGCCGTCTTCTGTATTTTATCAGGTACAGCATTGTGCCTGGGGATGATGCATATATACAAAATTTAGGAAGTCTTACGGGAAGTAAGAGCTATCCCGGAGCACTCTTGATGCACAGACAGTGCGTAACTAAGTAGTGGCTCAAGTAACATACAGGAATCCTCCAAATGTTCTTAGTAGATTTTTTTGTTAAAGTACTTCAGATAGATCCAAAAGGTATCATTGTAACATATTGGCTTCATATGTTCATTGGACTTCAAACATGAACAATATCGTAATAGTCCATTACATTATTCTTCTCATAGTAAGTTATAGCCCCAATGCATTTCGTGCTGGAATAGCACTTCTTCAGGGGGAATATGTATCTACAAGAAAACAAATAACAATACTCGATATAGATCGCCGATAAACAGGAGCATAGAATATAACAGAAGATATCATTAAGGTGAATACATGGAGAAAAATGGAAACCAAGTGAAAACGAACATGTAAAAGAGGCATTACACCCGTGTGTTGAAGGTATTTAATAACCGCGTTAAATGTAACCGAATTGAAAGAAACCAAAGGTCACCAGTTCGAAAAGAACACATAGGAAGTTCCACAGCTCAAGAAGGAAGTTTGGTGAGGTGAAAAAATCAGCGTGATGAATACTAAACGAGAAAAAAACTAACCGAAGTGCTCATGCAGACAAGGAACCCTAAGGTGAATAATGTGTACTAATAGCTTACCCGTGAACCAAGAAGAATACGAATATACAGGGTGAAATCAATCTGGTGTGACCGAGCCATAACCCGGAAGACGCCGAGCATGCGCAGAGGCGCCCAGTAAAAAAGAAAAAAAGTGGTCATAGAAACAGGACTGACGGGGTCTGAATGGAGAAAAGCAAACGAACGGAGGGAAAAGGGACAAGAGAAAAAGGGTCCGGAAGAGAAATAGAATATAAGATGTGAAAAAAATGGATATACCAGAGTAAAGTACAGAAACAAGAGAAAAAACAAAAATGTAAACTAAATTGAGAAAAGATACATAACTGTTAACCATGCAGTATCATAAAGCGTGATGAATAAAAAAACTCACAGCATGGTAAAAAAATTACTCATGGATCTTATATAAGTCACAGGCATGAGAGAGATCAAATACAATAAACATGAGTGATACACAATGTTCATAAGTGACAACTAAGTTCAATTCTGTCATTTAATCCCTTCGGTTGCAGGGTTTGTAGAAGGTATATCCAGTGAAGTTCACGCTGTAATAAAAATGTACTATTGTCTTTGTGAGGTAATTTGTTTACAACTTCTAAAATTAGAAAACGGATTTGACTGGGATTGTGGGATTGTGCAACAAAATGTGCTGGAATACATGACTTCAAGTTCTTGGTACGGATATTGATCCGATGCTCTGTAAGTCTAGTTTTAATTTTTCGTTCCGTTTTTCCCACATATGGGAGGCCACACGGGCATTTTAGCATATATATGACGTTGGTAGAATCACAAGTTGCATTAACTTGAAGGTGAATAGGAGTTCCTTTGGTCGGGTGACACAAAATGTTTCCAGGTATAATACTACTGCAGTGTCCGCAATTATGGCATGGTATAGTGCCTTTGAAAACAGTCAAGGTTGACAATGTAGGTTGTTTTAAAAGAGTTTGTATGTTTTTAGAACGTTGATATGCAAAGATAGGCGGTTTGTCAAAAATGTTATTAAAGTCTTTCTGGAATTTGTTCATGTACCACTTTGAAAATCAACATATTTTGAAACACAAAAACTGGGAACCATTCCTGTGTTCGTACCATCGGTACATTGACGATATTTTTCTAGTTTGGAAGGGTAACGAAACACAGTTGAACAGTGCTGTTCATTGCAGCGGGTTTGAGCATTATGAGGGTCTGGTAGTTTGTCTGGAAGTTTTAAGAGGGATTTAGCAATTCGATAAATTTCTTTTGGTTTTGATGCCGCTGCGTTTATTTTGTTATCATAGTAGATGGATTGAGCAGTTTTTATATTGCTTTTATAGAGTTTTATAGCCGATCGATATGCATCTTTATTAGATGGTGAATAATCGATGCGCCATTTTCTTTCCAGTTTCCTACATTCCTTCTTCATGTCACGGAGATCTTGAGAGTACCAGGGTGCGTTTCTTGGGTTGTGTTTCAGTTCAAGATTTGTAATAGGAAGAATACAGTCCTGAGAGTGAGAAATCCACTTATTAAAATTATCATTGCTGACTGTGGGGTCGGGGTTATATACTGGAGTGGAGGTTTCTAGAGCAGTGGCCCACTGTGTGTAATTGAGCCTTGACCATTTACGGTCCCTATGGGGTACCAGGGGTGGAGCGGTGAAAGGAATTTGCGGAGACCAGGTAAATGGGATCAGATAATGATCAGACCAGGGGAGAGGGATGGGTGAATTGACTTTAAACTGTGTGCAGTTGCTAAATATGGGGTCTAGGAGGTGTCCCCTAGAATGCGTGGGTTCTGCAACTCGCTGGGAGAGTCCTAGTGCCTCTAGGCAGTTTAGTAATTCTGTGGCAGCAGAGTCCGAGGGATCGTCCAGATGGACGTTCAGATCCCCCAGCAGAGTGTAATTTGGGAGACTGCAAACTCCATTAGCTATGGAGGAGGGAAGACTATTAATAAAATTTCCTGGATTGCCAGGTGGTCGGTATATAAGAGTCCCTGAGAAGGTGCATATGGGGGACAGGTCTAGTGAGAAGGAAAGGTTTTCGCAGTTAGACAAATGATTGAGAGTGCTACGGCAGTTATAGCGATCTTTATATATAATCGCAATACCGCCACCTTTTCCGATTGGGCGGTCCACTCGGTGTATCTGATATCCTGTGGGGAGTGTTTCTATAATATCAGGGTCCGAGTCTGTGTGGAGCCATGTTTCCGTAAGAAACAGCGCATCTGGTTCCCTCTCAGAAAGAAGTAAAGAGATCTCCATGGAGTGCTTAGGAAGGGATCTGCAATTTACGAGGAGCATATGGTACTTAGGCGCAGAGATGAGAGAAGGGGGCCGGAAGGCGCAGTGTTGACAGGAAAAATGTTTTATGGTAGGGTTCCATGAATTGAGACAGGGAGTGGCAACTTGGTCTCGTAGTTGCCGTAGGGAGGTGGAGCTGTAGATAAGGGTATGTTTTTGGCCAGGGATTGTGGCCCCTGGTCCCGGCCCGTCGCGGACGGGCGCAGACGGGCTTGCCTTTGGCGCGCCACCGGCGAGCCCGTTGCGCCCGCCCGCTGCGCCGTCGGAAGATGGTGGTCATTTATGACCAGATAGGGAAGGAGGGGCTGGAGGCAGCCAACAGCTAGAGCGCTGCTCCTCCGTACCCCCCAAGATGGCGTCCACCCCTCTCTCGTCGCAGCCCTGAATCGGCTGTGCAGGGAGTAGGGAGCCAAGTGATGTCAGTGAGGTAAGGGTTTTCAAGTGCAAGTTTTAAGTAATCTAAAAAAAGCACAAACAATCTCTACACACGTCATGCTAAAAAGTCGCTTTAAAATACATGTAGCGTCACAATAAATTTTGTTAAAATCAATGCAGTCCCTTGAGGTTTAAAACTGCCCCCGGCTACCGCCTCAGGGGTGATACGACTCACGCGTCCACAAGATTTTGCAATATGTGTTCAGCGTGGTTTAAATAGTTTCTCGGGGTGGGAGGCAGCCGACAGCTAGAGCGCTGCTCTTCCGTACCCCCCAAGATGTCGTCCACCCCTCTCTCGTCGCAGCCCTGAATCGGCTGTACAGGGAGTAGGGAGCAAAGTGATGTCAGTGAGGTAAGGGTTTTCAAGTGCAAGTTTTAAGTAATCTAAAAAAAGAACAAACAATCTCTACACACGTTATGCTAAAAAGTCGCTTTAAAATACATGTAGCGTCACAATAAATTTTGTTAAAATCAATGCAGTCCCTTGAGGTTTAAAACTGCCCCCGGCTTCCGCCTCAGGGGTGATACGACTCACGCGTCCACAAGATTTTGCGATATGTGTTCAGCGTGGTTTAAATAGTTTCTCGGGGCGGGAGGCAGCCAACAGCTAGAGCGCTGCTCTTCCATACCCCCCAAGATGGCGTCCACCCCTCTCTCGTCGCAGCCCTGAATCGGCTGTGGAGGGAGTAGGGAGCCAAGTGATGTCAGTGAGGTAAGGGTTTTCAAGTGCAAGTTTTAAGTAATCTAAAAAAAGCACAAACAATCGCTACACACGTTATGCTAAGAAGTCGCTTTAAAATACATGTAGCGTCACAATAAATTTTGTTAAAATCAATGCAGTCCCTTAAGGTTTAAAACTGCCCCCGGCTTCCGCCTCTGGGGTGGTACAACTCAAGCGTCCACAAGATTTTGCGATATGTGTTCAGCGTGGTTTAAATAGTTTCTCGGGGCGGGAGGCAGCCAACAGCTAGAGCGCTGCTCTTCCGTACCCCCCAAGATGGCGTCCACTCTCTCTGGTCGCAGCCCTGAATTGGCTGTGCAGGGAGTAGGGAGCCAAGTGATGTCAGTGAGGTAAGGGTTTTCAAGTGCAAGTTTTAAGTAATCTAAAAAAAGCACAAACAATCTCTACACACGTTACGTTAAAAAGTCGCTTTAAAATACATGTAGCGTCACAATAAATTTTGTTAAAATCAATGCAGTCCCTTGAGGTTTAAAACTGCCCCCGGCTTCCGCCTAAGGGGGGATACGACTCACGCGTCCACAAGACGCGTCCACAAGACGTGTGCACAGCTTAATCATGGCTGAAGGGCTCGTGCTAACTTAGTGATGTCAACAATGTCCCCATCGGCCAAGTGACACTGAAGGCCAGATACTTGTAGTAGTTTGGTCCCTCTGAAGCTGAGAATTCACAATGCAAAAAAAATCTTAGTTGTGTTTTCCGTGGTGCTGGGAGCCTTGAGCAGGACGAGCTAAAATTCAGACCAATGCTGGGGAACCGTTGGCTGGGTAAGTTTTCTGTGGATCCCTCTCAAGCTACGGAAGAAAAGTTTTCAAATGTTTCCAAACGATTCTGGTGCCCAAGCAGCCACTGGAGTGCACTTCTAAGGCCCGAGACCCTTGGAGACTCTCAAGAAGTCAGGAAAAGGCTCATATTGGTGTTCAGTCTAGGACCAGTTGCTGCTGGTCAGTGGGGCACTTTAGGAGAAAGGCCTATTGCAGCTAGCTGTGTCCCTATAGCCGTACAAAAGGTCAGCCACTGATTTATCTTGGGTACAAAGGGGAGTAGGCGCCGCTGTCATTGCTCTTTTCAGGTCATAGACAGCAGGTCCAGCCGTCTTCTGTATTTTATCAGGTACAGCATTGTGCCTGGGGATGATGCATATATACAAAATTTAGGAAGTCTTACGGGAAGTAAGAGCTGTCCCGGAGCACTCTTGATGCACAGACAGTGCGTAACTAAGTAGTGGCTCAAGTAACATACAGGAATCCTCCAAATGTTCTTAGTAGATTTTTTTGTTAAAGTACTTCAGATAGATCCAAAAGGTATCATTGTAACATATTGGCTTCATATGTTCATTGGACTTCAAACATGAACAATATCGTAATAGTCCATTACATTATTCTTCTCATAGTAAGTTATAGCCCCAATGCATTTCGTGCTGGAATAGCACTTCTTCAGGGGGAATATGTATCTACAATAAAACAAATAACAATACTCGATATAGATCGCCGATAAACAGGAGCATAGAATATAACAGAAGATATCATTAAGGTGAATACATGGAGAAAAATGGAAACCAAGTGAAAACGAACATGTAAAAGAGGCATTACACCCGTGTGTTGAAGGTATTTAATAACCGCGGTAAATGTAACCGAATTGAAAGAAACCAAAGGTCACCAGTTCAAAAAGAACACATAGGAAGTTCCACAGCTCAAGAAGGAAGTTTGGTGAGGTGAAAAAATCAGCGTGATGAATACTAAACGAGAAAAAAACGAACCGAAGTGCTCATGCAGACAAGGAACCCTAAGGTGAATAATGTGTACTAATAGCTTACCCGTGAACCAAGAAGAATACGAATATACAGGGTGAAATCAATCTGGTGTGACAGAGCCATAACCCGGAAGACGACGAGCATGCGCAGAGGCGCCCAGTAAAAAAGAAAAAACGTGGTCATAGAAACAGGACTGACGGGGTCTGAATGGAGAAAAGCAAATGAACGGAGGGAAAAGGGACAAGGGAAAAAGGGTCCGGAAGAGAAATAGAATATAAGATGTGAAAAAAATGGATATATCAGAGTAAAGTACAGAAACAAGAGAAAAAACAAAAATGTAAACTAAATTGAGAAAAGATACATAACTGTTAACCATGCAGTATCATAAAGCGTGATGAATAAAAAAACTCACAGCATGGTAAAAAAATTACTCATGGATCTTATATAAGTAACAGGCATGAGAGAGATCAAAAACAATAAACATGAATGATACACAATGTTCATATGTGACAACTAAGTTCAATTCTGTCATTTAATCCCTTCGGTTGCAGGGCTTGTAGAAGGTATATCCAGTGAAGTTCACGCTGTAATAAAAATTTACTATTGTCTTTGTGAGGTAATTTGTTTACAACTTCTAAAATTAGGATACGGATTTGACTGGGATTGTGGGATTGTGCAACAAAATGTGCTGCAAAACATGACTTCAAGTTCTTGGTACGGATATTGCTCCGATGCTCTGTAAGTCTAGTTTTAATTTTTCGTTCCGTTTTTCCCACATATGGGAGTCCACACGGGCATTTTAGCATGTATATGACGTTGGTAGAATCACAAGTTGCATTAACTTGAAGGTGAATAGGAGTTCCTTTGGTCGGGTGACACAAAATGTTTCCAGGTATAATACTACTGCAGTGTCCGCAATTATGGCATGGTATAGTGCCTTTGAAAACAGTCAAGGTTGACAATGTAGGTGTTTTTAAAAGAGTTTGTATGTTTTTAGAATGTTGATATGCAAAGATAGGCGGTTTGTCAAAAATGTTATTAAAGTCTTTGTGGAATTTGTTCATGTACCACTTTGAAAATCAACATATTTTGAAACACAAAAACTGGGAACCATTCCTGTGTTCGTACCATCGGTACATTGACGATATTTTTCTAGTTTGGAAGGGTAGCGAAACACAGTTGAACAGTGCCATTGAAACTCTCAACTCTATCAATGATCGTATTCAATTCACCCATACCTACAGTAGAACTGAAATATCTTTCTTAGATGTTCAAATCAAATTGATCAATAACCAATTCATCACATCCATATACACTAAAGAAACAGATCGCAACAATTACCTACATTACCAAAGCTTCCATCAACCCAGTTTGAAACATCATTTACCATACTCACAAGTGTTACGTGCCGAAAGAATTGCATCAACTCCTGAACTATATATCCAGGACAGTCAGAGGATCATCTCTAAATTTCACCAACGGGGTTACCCGACACAACTCACGAAAATTGCAGAACAATGAGCTATGTGCCTAAACAAACAGAAAAGACTTACTTAAACCAAAAAATACCTATCAGGAAGATGAAAACCGTCCTGTTTTTGTATCTAAATTTTCCACACAATCTAAAAAAATCAAGGAAGTAATTCGCAAACATTGGCCAATGCTTCATTTGGAGAAAGACTTTAACAACATTTTTGACAAACCGCCTATCTTTGCATATCAACGTTCTAAAAACATACAAACTCTTTTAAAACAACCTACATTGTCAACCTTGACTGTTTTCAAAGGAACTACACCATGCCATAATTGCGGACACTGCAGTAGTATTATACCTGGAAACATTTTGTGTCACCCGACCAAAGGAACTCCTATTCACCTTCAAGTTAATGCAACTTGTGATCCTACCAACGTCATATATATGCTAAAATGCCCGTGTGGCCTCCCATATGTGGGAAAAACGGAACGAAAAATTAAAACTAGACTTACAGAGCATCGGATCAATATCCGTACCAAGAACTTGAAGTCATGTATTGCAGCACATTTTGTTGCACAATCCCACAATCCCAGTCAAATCCGTTTTCTAATTTTAGAAGTTGTAAACAAATTACCTCACAAAGACAATAGTAAATTTTTATTACAGCGTGAACTTTACTGGATATACCTTCTACAAGCCCTGCAACCGAAGGGATTAAATGACAGAATTGAATTTAGTTGTCACTTATGAACATTGTGTATCACTCATGTTTATTGTATTTGATCTCTCTCATGCCTGTGACTTATATAAGATCCATGAGTAATTTTTTTACCATGCTGTGAGTTTTTTTATTCATCACGCTTTATGATACTGCATGGTTAACAGTTATGTATCTTTTCTCACTTTAGTTTACATTTTTGTTTTTTCTCTTGTTTCTGTACTTTACTCTGATATATCCATTTTTTTCACATCTTATATTCTATTTCTCTTCCGGACCCTTTTTCTCTTGTCCCTTTTCCCTCCGTTCGTTTGCTTTTCTCCATTCAGACCCCGTCAGTCCTGTTTCTATGACCACGTTTTTTCTTTTTTACTGGGCGCCTCTGCGCATGCTTGGCGTCTTCCGGGTAATGGCTCGGTCACACCGGATTGATTTCACCCTGTATATTCGTATTCTTCTTGGTTCACGGGTAAGCTATTAGTACACATTATTCACCTTAGGGTTCCTTGTCTGAATGATCACTTCGGTTCGTTTTTTTCTCGTTTAGTATTCATCACGCTGATTTTTTCACCTCACCAAACTTCCTTCTTGAGCTGTGGAACTTCCTATGTGTTCTTTTCGAATTGGTGACCTTTGGTTTCTTTCAATTCGGTTACATTTACAGCGGTTATTAAATACCTTCAACACACGGGTGTAATGCCTCTTTTACATGTTCGTTTTCACTTGGTTTCCATTTTTCTCCATGTATTCACCTTAATGATATCTTCTGTAATATTCTATGCTCCTGTTTATCGGCGATCTATATCGAGTATTGTTATTTGTTTTCTTGTAGATACATATTCCCCCTGAAGAAGTGCTATTCCAGCACGAAATGCATTGGGGCTATAACTTACTATGAGAAGAATAATGTAATGGACTATTACGATATTGTTCATGTTTGAAGTCCAATGAACATATGAAGCCAATATGTTACAATGATACCTTTTGGATCTATCTGAAGTACTTTAACAAATACATCTACTAAGAACATTTGGAGTATTCCTGTATGTTACTTGAGCCACTACTTAGTTACGCACTGTCTGTGCATCAAGAGTGCTCCGGGACAGCTCTTACTTCCTGCAAGACTTCCTAAATTTTGTTTGTATTTTGCACCTTTTTGGAACCAGAAGGTGATCTCCCTGAGCACCTACAAAATCACTAACTCTGTTTTACCCATAAGACTTTCTATATTACCTGGGAGTGCAGCGGTTGCTTCATTATTTTCCGATGATGCATATATGACAGGCCCCAGCCAGTCGTTCTGGATGATGCCTGGGGACCCTAATCAATTGGTAAATGTTTGTGGTGGCAACCCTCCCCGCTGTTTTACAGCAGTTCCTGTTTGTCCTAATGCAAACAATCCCACAGTGCTCTCACTAATATTTACCATTAACGTTCCTGGGTCCACAGCAGCTCATCTTCCTTCAAGGGACAGAAAATCAAGACACCTCTTCACTCCCAAGACAATGTCCCTGCTCTGGAAGCAGTTCCTTTTTACTTCCTTGCTAACCTCATTCAGGCCAAGTAAAGGCAGGGCAGTGGCTGGGGTGCTAATGCAAATTAAGGCAAGTTCAGGCTAACTTTAAAAGTTACATTTCCAACATATTTATAAAAAATTAAACTTCATCTGTAATGATACAGAAGGGGAGCAAATTCAATCTCAGTAAAAGGGTCAACCTTCTGATCCTGTGAGGCAAATTCCAGATTAAATGAGGTTGAGGTTTTTTCCCCACACTACTCTCCTGGGCCACTAGTTTATTCGGGTTTAGCTGGCATAAAGTAATGTCTCTGTGCTGGCTTATTTTAAAACAAAGTGTTTTTATATAGTTCTTTAAAACAGATTTGGGCCTAGGGGAGTCTATGTTAAAATCAAGCCCAAAAGGTTCTTTGGCCCACTCAAAGGACCTACATAAGGTGGTCATTTCTTTTTGGATAGAGAAAATGTCACACGTCAAGGCTACCTGCAGAGTTCCCTCCTCTCCATGCAATAGCGAGTTTCCTCACCACAGGAAAACCGCAGAAGACAGGGAATAGGTAGAAAAGAAGTCGAACTCCAAGCAGAGAGCATGAGAGGCTACCAGTGTGTTCAAATTACATATTTGATTAGACATTTATCCTACAATGCCTTCTAAGGAGTGCCAAAGGCTTAAACCCGGTAAACATAACCAAAATGACACCTATCACACGTTATATAGTCTATTGAAGGCGTTTGCCTGAGAGAAAGCCTGTCATGTCATTTAGGATAGTCTTGTCATATATACCCTATTTTACATACATTGTCCCATCCACATGACAATAACAATTCTAAACAGGTGACCATTTACCTGGTAGCTTGCTCCTGTCTGTTCAACACCAGGCTCTTGGTATTCTATCATGATCCCTGTACCTGACGTACATAAACATCCCCTCAGGCGCAGTATAATTATTCTGTATGAGGGTCACCACTTTCTTCATCCTTGGCCGACAGCCTGCTGTGCATGATCGCATTTGTTTGGAAAAACATTCATGATTGTTTTCAAAACAGTTGTGACTGTGTTCAAAACATATTGAGTCTATAAGAAATCCTGGAGGGACCACTCTAGTAAATAAGACCCTTATTTACCCCTGCAAATTAGAGGAGAAATCCTTCCAAGCTGACACAGGGTCCTGCATGCTGAATCTTCGACACGCAGAGGTCTGGCATCGCTTGCGGGGTGTCATCCCCGAAGCAGAGACTGGGTCGTTCATTGTCAACCATCAGGTGAGGGAGCTGGTTCTACCCTAGGGGTTTCTTGGCTACAGATACACATACATATAAGCTTATACATGCTACACACACAGATCTGGGCTAGGTACATTTAGGCAAATTACTTAGGGCGAGCATTTTAGGAATACGCAAGCGCTACTGTTTTCATCTGAACTGATTATGTTCATCTTATTAGCACTATGGTAGAAATGTACCTACAATTTACTATATTGGTACTTGCAATCTCTTTTGTATGGATTTGTCTCCTGATTGTTGCAGCACATATATTTTATACAAGACTTTAACTGGACCAATAAATACTTATTGAAACATCCTAATAGCCATCCTGTGTGTTTTCTGAGAGTAAGCAAGCACGAGTATCTGAGCGAAACGTACAGGACTGTTTTCCATGATCCCTGTGGAATCAGGGTTGTCATGTTCAGTGGTTGCCAGAAACTACTTACACCACTGTAATATACAGGCGGGTGGTAGTGGCACTGTAGAGCTAGCTGGTCTAATGGCTGACACATCCTGTGGGGGTAGAAGGGGGACAGGAGCACAGTGCTTCACCTCCCAGCACAGTTCACCCCTTAGCATTATGGTATATGCAGTTCTTTTTAAATGCTTCCTTGATTTTTTGCTGAAGTGTTTCACCAAAGTTGGTGCAGGTTAGTTCTGCCAATCTCTAGACACGTGTGTTTCTGGATATTATCCTTCATCAGTAGTGATTAGAAAACAAAATGTATTTGGGTTTGCTGAGCAAGATCCTTTCAGGTCTCAGTACCTGTCACAGGCGCACACGTGCATCTCCAAGAGCTCGTCAGCTCAATGGTTCAAGGGAGCCTTTTCAAACAGAAGGGGGATTGGAGCACACTGCTTCACCTCCCAGCACTGTTCACCCCTTAGCATTATGGTAAATGCAGCTCATTTTAAATGCTTACTTGAGTTTTTGCTGAAGTGTTTCACCAAAGTGTGTGCAGGTTAGTGCTGTCAATCTCTAGACACCTTTATATTTTATTTTATGGAGTTTTATATAGCGCAAACTTGACCCGAATTGGGTATCAGAGCGCTTTACATTGTACAAGTTGCATTTCATGAGGACACATTCATTTTTGTTTAATTAGACAGGGGTAGATTAAGTGATTTGCCCAGATCCCAGGATATTCAGTGTCGTTGCCGAGACTCAGACCCAGTTCCCCAGATCGAGGATGACCGCCCTAGCCATTATGCCAACTCCTCTCCCTTGTATTTACCTTGTTGTAAAGGCTGTTTCCCGATGTGGTAGCAGGCCTGGCCCGCAAGCTGCTTCCAAACCTGGTTGGACTGCTTCTGTGACCCGGGACTCTACTAATGCAGTGGGACCTAAGCCACTGCGCCCACCACTTATTTATTTATAGAGTTTTATATAGCGCGAACGTGACCCAGGAGGGTATCAGAGCGCTTTACAATAAAAGAACATAAATGGTTGAGGTGGTATACACACATTCAAATTTGTCAATTTGTAAAATAGAAATATAAAATATATACATAACAAACATAGAGGACCAAGATTCTGCAGGACGTTGTACACTAGACAGTTAATGAACGTTAGGAGATTGCGTTATCAAACATACATATCATGACTTTTAACGATTCAAAGTTGATATATAAAATGTATAGATGACCAGGCGGACCCACAGCCAACAACGCATTACTTTGCATACAAATATAGAGCAAAAAGGGCTGTGATATCAGTCTTACATACAGTAGATTATAACAATCCATCTGAGATAGGCAATTGTAATAGGATCTTAAAGATGACATCCAATAACTAAAACTTAGGACATGAATTTTTTTATTAGTAGTCTTTTTACTTCCTTTTTGAATGCAGTAAAGGAAGTGATTCCACGCACTAGTGGAGGTAAAGAGTACCAAATCTTTGGTGCAATCCCTGAGAAAGCTCTACGGCCTGTTCTCTTCTTATGGAAGGATTGGGGGTTCATAAGGAAAGTGCTCGCACGTCGTAGTTGTCTGCAACCTCCAGACTTTTCCAGCTTTAGCGCCAAGTAACTGGGTGTATTGTTGTGAATTGCTTTGTGCGTCATGCAAGACACTTTAGGGTGTATTCCAGGGTCCGGACTGGCCATAGCGGGCACCGGGCAATCCCCCGGTGCGCCACACGGGTCCCCCCCACCCCCCAGTTGGCGGCCGAGCACTTTGCCAGGTCCGGTTGTGGTTCCCAGTCCGGCCCTGGTGTATTCTTGCCTCATAAGGCAACCAATTCAGTGCTTTCAAGGTTGGTGAGATGTGAATGCTTCTTTTGGTTCCTGATAACAGTCATGCCGCAGCATTCAGTGCTGCTCTCAGCTGGGCCAACTTGTATTTGAGGAGACCACAGAGGGTGGTGCTTCCACTGTAGCCTTCCCCACTTCAGGCCTTATAGAGACCACTCTCTGTCCACTACTCTTCATCCTCAGGCTCCTGACGTCTCCATGCTGAAAACCCGAATACTGCCTCGGTCCCCTGCTGGGCTGCTGCATTTCTGCTTTATCGCTTTACCATCTGCCGCCTTGCTGGAACTAGATCGCGATGTTCCATAGTTAGTAGTAAACTGTAAACAGAGGCAAAAGAAAGATGCTAATGGCTATCAGCGGAGGTAACATTTTCTGATGACAGTCTGCAGGGCCATAATGCCCCGGTTACCCTAACAGCGCTTCCTAAGGCATTTCCCACTGCGGCTCCTCCATGCCTCCACATCTCTCCACAGCTTTGTGGCTTACCTGCTTGCTCACTCCTCCTCCTCTAACCACATTTCACCGGCCAACCAAGTTCTCCTTATCCAACTGCACATTTAGATGGGGTTTTTATTAAGCAGGTACAGGTCAAATGTTATAGATTAAAATGTATAATCTATATTTTTACTTTTCATATGTGCCAGCTTGAACTTCACCAGTGACAAGGGCCGTAGTCACTGGAGCGGCATGCTATTTCTAATGCCACACCTGCTCCTCCTTTAAATATTATACACCCTACCTTTTGGACAGCAAGGTGTGCTTAGGGATAACTTATTTAATATCTGCTTTTCATTCCTATAAAAATGGGTGATTTAGACCGGTGTCTGCAGCACGGTACAAGCTGCTCTTGTCATACTACACCGGGTAGGGCTGAAGCTTTGATTCCACTGCTGCTGTAGTGGGTGGCATAATAGGTGCTGCAGTTCAGAGTTGGCATTCAACTTTCCACGTCAAGGGTTTATTTCCAAACTATATGCTGTGACTTTATCAGAAAGTAAACAACATGTTTTAGGGTTTAGAGCACATGCACTGTATCCAGCATTACAGTGTCACAGTGCACAGAGTTGATGAGGGGAGGAACCCCAAAATCGATCCTAGGATGCTTGTTGCCAGTCCAGGGAGGACCTGACCTGGCAGTTCAGACTGCACTGCTCCCACTGAGCACAGGGTCAAGACTGAGTTGCATATGGCTGGGTCAAAACGGGAATGGCATGGGGAGCAAACAAAATGAGATTTAGGCCCAGATCTCTATACTGGGGTGAATATATGACATTGTTCTGCATTCTGTTCATCAATTGTTCTTTTTGCGAGTTACAAATCTAGCATCGTCAGTACAAAGAAATGGGGGTTACCATATTTTGTGCTCTAAATGCTGAATATGTGAGCATTTATTGTTGGGGTAAACACCAGATGTGTGACATTATCAAACCTTTGCTCCTGAAAGACTTAAACATATTGGTTGTGTCCTTACAACCATGCAATGAGATACATTCAATATTTTTTTTAATTATTATTAGGTAATTTGGGTGACCTACATAAAGTTATTGCATGCATATTACGCTGACACTCTATGTTATAGAACCAAAGATATTTAAACAGCAGTACAATAGAAGACTCCATACCACATACAGACAAGTGCGTACACTATGTAGCACGTGTCTTTTCCCAATCTCTTTTCCCAGATTAGCCTTCTCAGAGAACAATGTTTGCAAAACTAGTCAGCCACATCAGTGCCCTGACACCCCTGTATCAGAGCCATGAGGCTACTAGGAAACAACAATGTAAAAAGTGTAAACTTTACAGGTTGAGGGGGCAAGGGGATGCAATACACCAGGCCGAGGATCACTGAAGATTGATTGAAGACTGCAGCTAGAAATTACGTTTGATAGATAGTATCCATTGATTTTTGAAAATCATACATCGATGATGAGGCTATCGGAAAAATGTATATACTAAGCCACGAAAAACAGAAAAGTCATTGGAAAATATAGGCACAAAAAATTACATCTATTACATATCGATAATCAAAGTAATGAATACATTGTACGAATGTATGACGTTACAACGCATACTTTCACAATGCATGCCATCACAACGCAACTTTTACAACGCAGGATCCATTACAATGCATGCTATTACAACACTTGCCATTACAACGCAGATGCTATTGCAGGCATGCCATTACAACGTAAGTATGGGTAAGTATTTAATGTTATTAATATTAATTTAATTTTAATTAAATTAAAAAAATTGTTTATTAATTTATTTAAATTAATTATATATATTTTTTTAATTAAATTTACAATTCCAACTCCTTTGGGGGTGTAATAGAAGGGTACATGTTGGATAGTGTAGGGGTTACAATTACTATTCTAACTCCAGGGGGGTGTAATAGTAGGGTAAGTGTTGGATAGTGTAGGGGTTAAAATTACTATTCTAACTCCAGGGGTATGTAATAGTAGGGTAAGTGTTGGATAGTGTAGGGGTTAAAATTACTATTCTAACTCCAGGGGGTTGGAATAGTAGGGTAAGTGTTGGATAGTGTAGGGGTTAAAATTACTATTCTAACTCCAGGGGTTGTAATAGTAGGGTAAGTGTTGGATATTGTAGGGGCTAACATTACTATTCTAACTCCAGGGGGGTGTAATAGTAGGGTAAGTGTTGGATATTGTAGGGGTTAAAATTACTATTCTAACTCCAGGGGCTTTAATTTAAATAACATTTAATTAAAATTAAATTTAATTAAAATATCGAAAATTATTTAAGTACATTAATTTATAATTAAAAAAATATTAAACGTAATTAAAATGTTATAATTATGTTAAATAAATTAATTTATATTTTTTGATAAATTAAATTTAAATTAAAAATATTTTAAATTAATACATTAATTTTATTAAATTAAATTAAATTAAAATGTAATTAATATTATTTAAATTAAATACTTACCCATACTTACGTTGTAATGGCATGCGTTGTAATAGCATCTGCGTTGTAATGGCAAGCGTTGTAATAGCATGGGTTGTAATGATCTTGCGTTGTAAAAGTTTCTTTGTAATGGTAGTGCGTTGTAAAAGTTGCGTTGTGATGGTTGTTTCCCACATTGTACAGGTATAATGGCATAAATTAGAAGTGTAAGGAAGAGAGAGAGATTGGTTCAAGCAAGCAGACAAAGACTTTGAAAAAGAAGTTTAGAAAATGAATAGAAAGGGCTTTACTTAGGAGACAGGAACGTGTAAATCATTTGATATCACAAAGACACAACACAATAAAAATCCAATACAATTTATAAACAGAGAAAATATTTTTGGCTTTCAAATGACAACAAAAAAACAAACATCCAAGGTATTGAAATAAAGATACAAATGTTTAAAGTTTAAATACAAAAAATGTGCGTTCTAGTGCCAAAAAGCTTAAAGCACCACTCGCGGCTATCTGGTAATGCTGGACCAGGACAAAGACAACGATTTTGGCTGACCGCGATGGAGCATAGGTAGGATAGGTTGAGCGCTTGGTCCCGGACAATATTTCCTTTAGACTATTTCCTTGGAGCTTTTCTCTCGACGTCAAGTCCTCTGGTCCCTCGGATCCGTAGTTCATTTCGACGATGGAGGCCTGCTGCCGCATGCTGCCTCGGTGATCCTTTGGAAGTCTTTGTCCCTGTCATCGATGGTGAGGAGCTCCAGTTGTTTTAGTGTGACAAACCAGCGTGGTCATGCCAATCTGCTGTTTGACATCGAACTTGATTCTCTACGATGAGCGGCTCTCCTCCTCAAGCTTTTTAGTATAACTTTGTAGAAAGTTTCCAAACTTTCAGGACTTGTTCTTCTTGGTTTACTTTAGGCAGATAGGTCACCAGTTGCACCAGCCAAGGGTTCAGAGACTCTGTGCAGTCCAGGAAAAAACTGTTGTAGTTGGTCAGCAAGGTGGTACTCTCTTTATCTGCTATAGTTTACTTCTTGCAGCACTTTTGTACCTGTTGCTGCTCAGGGAGTCCACTCATTTCCCTTTGAGCCAGGCACAGTCCTTTCCTGGTGGAGCCTTAAGAGTGCAGCAGGTAAAAACCTTCTGTGGTGCAGTCCATGGGTCCAGCAGGGCAGTCCCTCTACTTCTACCACTGTTCCCGGCAGTGTTCTGAGGGTCTCCTGCGGAAGATCCATATTTATCCTCCATTCTGTGATGGCAAGAGGGAGGACACCACAAAATAGGGGAAAAATTACCTCCCTCTGCTATGTCCACTTGCTGTGAAGTGTGGCATAATTTTGACTCAGAATGCACTGTTCTCCAAAAATGGAAAAGGAGAAATTCTCTACTTGGACTCTCCTTGGACTTGTGTTTCTTTGTAACCCAGCCCAGAGGTGTGCCTAAATCTAACCACACTTCCCTTCTAGCCCCTTTCCAAATCTAATGGTTGTATTGGCCTCTCCACACCTACTAAGGTAGCAGCTTGGCTCAGGCCATAGACTGTCCAATCAGAAGAGGCTGCTACAGGGCTGCTTTAGGTAACTTCAGGATAGTGAGTTTTACAATTATTTTCCTGTAATAGGTATAATAGATCCTACTCTGGAAAGTTGTTAGATTAATTGTACCATCATTTTGAAACTTTGAACGATACTGCTAGCTAGCTCCCAGGTAAAGAAAGACTTTATTAAGTTTCAACAAAGCCTTCCCATGTTAGACTAGGGGCTAGCAGCATTACAATGGGGAAAATGACTGGCTGTTTTTTCCTACCAGTTCATAGAAAACATATTTTATATTGTCCCTGCTCTTTACAACAATATACCCTACTTTTATGGCATCTAGGGCAGACCTTAGGGGTAGGTTATGTGTAATACAAAGGTTGTTTTAGACTTTGGAAGCACTTTCATTCCAAACTCGAATTTGGATAAAGTCTTACTTTAAATGCAGGCACAGCCTGCAATACTGGCCTGGTTTTAAAAAGACACTAGACACCACAGTAGTGCACACTTAAGTGCATTATGAGGTCCTCTGGGGTCCCTTAGCCAACCTGCCCTACTATACATTACAGACTTCCAGGTAGGTTAGAATTATACCAATTACCATATAGCTTTAGTGGACAGAGCCCTGGCCTAGGCCTAGTTAGCAGAGCCCAGCACACTTTCAGAGTCAGTAACCACCAGTATCAGTCAAAAAATGGGAGAAATCCGGGCAAAAGGGATGACTTTCCTACATTAGCTAAAAGAGAAATGTCTGTAAGGTAAGAACTTTGGTCATTAGATGGCAGGTAAAGGGGAAAATCTAAATGAAAACACGAAGCTGTAGGATCTTGGCAAATGAGAAAAGTGGGGGAAAGTGTGGATGGTTGGTCTTGAGTGCCAGGAACACATTATTTGGCTTACAAACCACCACTATGTTTTGTGACTACTGCGACTACTATGATGATTAACTACTTTTCAGGACTTTTTCTGCACATATGGTTACCAGTTAAAATCAGAACATTTCTCACCTGTTTAGATGTTTTCAGGAAGAATACGCCATCAATATCTATTCACTCTCAGAGTCCAGAAACAGTTTTAAAATAGCTAACTTTACCACCAACTTTCACTTGTAAAGAAGTATTGTCACTTTGCTTAGAACATCCATGCAAGAATATACACATTGTAGAAGTAGTAAACTCGTCAAAGTGCAGGTTTGACCACTCTCCTAGTGGTCACTCACAGTGGTCTCAATTATGTGTAGAGGAGTTAGAAGATACTCTTATATTGAACCCGTGGAAGCGATTGGGGGCAGATGTATCAACATTCCATTTTGCGAATACTAAACAGCGATTTTTTGCGAGTCGCTATTTAGAATTCGCAAAATGGAATGTATGTAACAAATTGCTATTTTTTTGCGATTCCTTAATCTTCTTTATTTGCGAATTCGCATTTTGCAAATACGCAAATAATAATAATTTCCCATGCATTCCTATGGGCCAGGAGGCCCATACGAATGATTGTGAAATAATTCTCAAATTGCGAATTCGCAATTTGCTAATCGCAATTTGAGAATTATTTCAAAGGGTGCAGGGGTGTCTCAAAGACACCCTGCTGCACCCCTGAAATGTACATGTGTGTGCATATGTTATGTTATGTTATGTTATAAGGCCTCTTCTATAGCGCACGGCTACTCCGTGGAGTGTCCCGGCGCTTTGGCGAAGAGAACTAAAAGGGAAGTACACAACACAAAGCCCGCCGCAGGCCGGCACAGAGTTACTGGGAGAAGAGCCAGGTCTTCAATTCCTTTCTAAAAGAAAGCAGACTATTGGCTGTTCTCAAGGACAAGGCAAGCTCGTTCCAGCATCGAGGTGCCAGGTACGGGAAAGAACGACCTCCAGTGCGAGCGCGTCTGATGGTGGGAACGACGGCTTTGGCCAGCAGAGCGGATCTTAGAGTCCTCCTGGGGGCATAAAAGGCCATACGCTTCCCGAGGTATTTTGGGCCAATCGAGTGGAGAGCTTTGAAGGCCAGAGTCAAGATCTTAAAAGTGACTCTCTTAGCGACCGGAAGCCAGTGAAGTCTCTCGAGAAGCTCCGAGGCTCGTGCCCTTTGCGGTAATCCAAAGATAGCTCTAGCAGCCGAGTTCTGCACGACCTGCAGGCGTGCCATCAAATATTTAGGAAGACCAAGGTAGAGGGCGTTCGCGTAATCGAGACGCGAGCCTATCAAGGCCTGGACGGTAATTTTTTTGTGCTGTAGGGATAATAAAGGAAGAAACTTCCGCAACATTTTCAGGATGCCGAAGCATTTCCCTGTCAGCCCTATGATCTGGGGTCTAAAAAAAGGTCATCATCACACAGGACACCCAGATTTTTAGCTTTTAATGAGGCAGCATCAGGCGGAAACATATCACGGGGCCACCATGTCTTCCAACCTGGATCCGGCGGGCATCCGAAAAAAAGCAGCTCTGACTTATCGGAATTGCACTTCAGGCTATGCCTCTGAAACCAATCAAATACGGCTTTCAGGCATTCCCCGATCCGGCCGCCGTCAAAATCCTCACCCTTGTTACACGTAAAAAGGAGCTGGGTGTCATCAGCATAGGATATGATCTGGGCACCAAAAGATTCCGCTACCGCCGTTAGAGGGGCCATATAGATATTAAAAAGGGTGGGGCTCAAGATGGACCCCTGAGGAACCCCCACCTCCAGCGGCGGCATTTCAGCGGAAAACAGAGGTGCCCAGACCACTTGTCGGCGGTTGGTCAGAAAAGACTTAAACCAATTCCACACCGTCCCACGAACACCGATCTCCCAGAGTCTTAAAAGGAGACCATCGTGGGGAACGGTGTCGAAAGCCGCCGACAAATCCAACATGACCAAGATGGCTTTACCCCCACCGTCCAAAGTCTCTCGAATGGCATCGGTGATCTCAAGAAGAGCTGTCTCCGTGCTGAAATTCGCATGGAAACCCGATTGAGAGATGTGCAAGATATTATTACTCTCTATAAAGCTGGAAATGTAGAGATGCACATGCTTCTCAATCACCTTAGCCAAGGAGGGAAGGAGGGAAATTGGTCTATAATTAGCGTGAACAAGGGGATCTAAAGATGGTTTTTTTAACAGCGGCAGAATCAAGGCGTGCTTTCAAGCTGTAGGAACCTCTCCCGATGTCAGGGAGGCATTAAGCAGTGGGTTGAGCAAGATGTTAACTGCCGACGCCACTCTCCCAAGACATTTCGCAGGGCAAGGATCAAGCGGCGAACCCGATTGAAGCCGAGACAGGAAGTCAAGAGAGGAAGCCAGAGAGATGGAAGGGAAAACCGATAGAAAAGGGCCTTTCTCCTTCATAGGTGCTGGCACAGTTGTCAGATGACAGACAGCTGGACTAAGGCCCTCAACAAGAAAAGAGCCTTGAATAGATTTGATTTTATTAATAAAAAACTCACTGAGTTGGCTAATCCAAACTTCAGTATGGGAGTGAATAGGTGTGCTCGAGGAAGGGGAGATAAACACTTGTACAATTCTAAAAATTTCTTTACTCATATTTTCCACTGCGTCAATTCTGCGCTCCAGATAGACATTTTTCCATCCAAAATATGCTTGTGGTAAAGTCGGATTGCCTCCCTGTATTTAATTTTATCTTCCGGGTCATACATGAGCCTCCAAGCTCTTTCTGCCCTCTTGCAGTCTTGGCGCATCTTACCCAGAAGAGGAGTAAACCAGGGGGCCGAAGCATGTCTACCCGCAGAATTGGCTGGCTTACCAGGGGCTAGCTCCTCAAATCTAGTTGTGAGCCACTTTTGAACCAGTTCAATGTCTTGCTCCAGGTTACCTGATAGCGGGCAGGGATGTTGGCCGAGAGCTTCAGAAAGCATTTCCACCGTAACTCGATGGAAAGGCCGGGACACCCTTCTAGTATCTTTCGCCCATCTTGTACCTGGCGTAGCTACAAAAGAAATGCAAAATTTAATTAAAAAGTGGTCTGACCACAGAACTGGAAGCGGTGGGGAGACATCGATTGACCTAGTAGAAAAGATCTGATCAATCGTATGGCCTTTAATATGAGTCGGACTAAAAACATATGGGATCAGCCCTAGAGAAAAGACAATGTCCTGCAGCTTACTGGTATCCGGGTCCGCTGTGTTATCCATATGGAGATTAAAATCTCCCAATAGGATTCAATGCTCCAATCTCAGGCAAGGCACAGAAAGTGCCGCCTGTAGTTCGTCGAAAAAGGAGCCTAGCGGTCCTGGTGCCCTATAGATAATAATCCCTGTACAAGTTTGACGGGGAGATAAAATGAGAGTGAAACCTAAGGCTTCGCAACCCGTGATATTCTCCACAGGGAAAGTTGAACAAGGAAAGCTCTATGGCATGGGCATATGGGCATGTGTGTGTGTCACATGCCACCTTCAAAAATGCCAAATTGTGCATTTTTAAAAGAATTCGCAAATTAACATCAACTACAAGTTGGTGTTAATTTGCGATTTCTTAAACAAAATTTGCAATTTAAAAATGCTACATACATACCATTTAAGGAATCGCAAAATTTGCGATTCCTTAAATGCTATGGCAAAATAAGGAATCGCAAATTTTTGCGATTCCTTATTTTGCGAATTTTTGATACATGCCAAAACATGCAAAAAGACTGTTTGCGACTCGCAAAGGCCGAAATTCTGTGAATTTCGGCATTTGCGATTCGCAAAAGGCTTGATACATCTGCCCCATAGTCACCAGCTCAGCGAGGGATATGAAAACTAAGGGGCTCATGCATTACCAATTTTACTGGTCGCAAACGGGCCGATTCTGCGAATCGGCCCATTTGTGACCAGTAAACTGCCTTTTCCGATGCATCAAATGCATTGCATTCGCAAAAAAGGTAATCGCAATTTTGAGATTACCTAATTTGTGAATGCATTTAGAGAATCACAAATTACCATCAAGTTCAAGTTGATCGTAATTTGTGAATCCTTTGAAAAATGCACAAAAGTGGGAGTGAATCAGGGGGGCCTTAGGCCTCCTAGCACCATTGTAATTGCATTCACAACATGCAATTATCAATCGCAAATAACAAATGCATTCACATTCATTCTAATGGGCCTCAAAGCCTATAGGAATGAATGGGGATGCATTCCCTAATAGCGAATCGCAATTTGTGATTTGCTATTAGGGAATGTTTAAGAATCACATTTTATTTTGCGATTCCTACATGCATACGGAATTCCGATTCTTAAATAGCGATTCCTTAAAAATCGCTTTTTAGGAATCGCAATACTGCACCTTGAATGAACACCAAAAATACCAAAGTGTATAATCATATAGCTCAGTTACCAGAAACTGAGAAAGAGCAACTTCACAGGCAGGGTTTGAAGCAATCCTAATGCATTACAACCATTTGTGGAAGAATGGGACACGAAGTTAGAAAAAGCTGTATTTTACAACTTAATAGTCAATGGTGCAGATTTACAAGCCCCATGAGCCACTTTGCGCCATATTTACAACGTGACGTATCTAGGGAGATGCGTCACGTTGTAAAGCCCTGCACCACATGAAACCTGCGTTAGGTTTCATGTAGGCTTTCCGGCTCGGGGTGGGCGTTCCATCGAAGGAACGCCTCGTAAAAGTGAAGCAGTGAAATCTACAAGATTTCACTGAGTCACTTTCCCGTCCATTCTGCATTAAAACCCTGCACCTGCTTGAAGCAGGTGTAAGGAGTGACGCAGCACGTTAGGCATAGGGCGTCCCTGACCATTGCTGGAGCAGCATCGTGATTTCGACACGACTCGAGCAATGCGCCGCCCTTACGCAACATGATGCGACACGCATCGCCCTATCCTTGCGCCTCAGCGAGCCACATTGTTAATGCGACGCATTCGTGGTGGAACAGGGAGGGAATTGCGTGTCACATCTGTTCTGGCGCATCCTTGCTGATTTGCAGAGATGCGCCAGAACTCATAAATCTGCCCCCAGTCTTTAGCAGACGAATTATAGGATGATTGATCCAGGCATAAAGGGAGGTGAAACCAGAAGTTAGTTAATCAAAATATTCTCAGAGGCTAAGAATCCTGAAGTAAAAAAAGTATTCTTCTTGAGCTGGAATTTGTTATTAAAAATTGAAGGAAATAAATTGTGTTATACAAATAGCCTTGCCCACTATAACAAATATTAGTTCCAGCGTGCCTTATTCCTTTTGTGCAGGTCAGTGTAAAAACGTGTAGTTTTATAGGAAGTAGTAGTCTGTGTTAAGGGAATATGGCCTTCTTGAATACGTAAGTGGACTCTGAATTTTCACAAACCTACCTCAGGTACCCAGAGCACACTGATTAAGAATAGTTCAAGGTGAAACGTTTGGTACCAGAAGAAGATTGGTCCCCGAGAGATGCATAGCAAGAACTGCAACTTAACAGAGTTTTAGGGAAAGGAACATTTTATATGTAAGTATTTTTTTCGTGTGCATTTTAGTTGGTATAAAATGCACACTGCACTTACTGTACTCTGACACTTAGGAGAAGGAGGAGCCAAAGTAAGGGAATGCAGCAATGCTGTTTCTAACATGGCTTGTCTCAGAATATTATTTACAGAAATATCATCTGACATAAATATCACATTCAAAATATCTACAAAAATATTGTTCTATTTAGTGTACATTTTACGTTATTTTTACTCAAATTGAGCAATGTTTATGTTACCAATATTTAGGACATGGTAATAATGTTAGACTTTATTCTGACTACAGTATTCTTGTACATATTATAATATGAGTTGAAATGTAAATTTTGAATTTATTAGGTATGCATAATGCAACAAGAGGACATATATTAACTGTAAGTACATACTTTTGATGAAAGAGCCTGAGTCCCACTGTATAATTAATATGTTTTGATGTAAGATCAGAGTATATTAAGGATAGTGGTGTTCTGTAAAACTGTGTTCTGAAGTAGTCAAGTCAAGTCAAAGATAGCTTTATTCGATTTAACAATAAAATCATAAAAGCACATTAAAAGTTAAATACATCCAATAAAAAATGAGCTCACTTTAAACGTATAAAAAAGTACATGCAGATAAACATAATTCATAGTGGGATTCCTATTAAAAACAAGTTTTAAGAACATCAATTCTACACACCATGTTCACAAAGAGCACTGCAGTGATGTAAAACACAAAGTCGTTAACTTTCATGTGAAATTGCGATTAAACCATGGTGGATCTACATCTGATTATGAATTTCAGGTACCTAGACCCAGCAATAATAGTCATTTCATCAGATAAAGTGAGTAACTTATGTAATGCAGGTCTACATTGTCTCATGTTCCAAAGCTTAAGAAGAGGTAATAAGTATCTCTTCCGCCACCCACTCATAAAATCTACAGAACAAAACACAATGAATGGTAGATTGGGTGGAGGAATCATCACACGTACAATTGGTTAATTGTGACGACCAATCGTTTGGATTAGGAAAAGTTAACATCCTAAAAAAGCTTCCGGTTCTCAGATGAGCTAAAAGCATTCTACTATAGCTGGTTTGATCAGGTGATAGGTAAAGCTGCAGCCCAGAACTCTGCAGCAGAAGTTGGTGATAAATAACAGAAGCCTTCTTTCCCTCTACACACCAGCGTTGGTCTTCCAAGAAGGCAAGACAAGATTCCTTCAGTGCTTTTCTGGAAATTAGAGACAATGATGAGGGTGAATTATAAAATTCAGGGCGCCCTATGTTTATAAAAAATAGGAAAGCCACTGGATCTGTTTAGACCCTTCAAGTTTAATACAGTCCGCAATAATCGCCCTGTTAAGGACAGTTTCTGTAGAATTCCAGATCTTGTGCCATAACAACAGAGGGCTAATCTTAATTAGGTCTGAAATATAGGGCAGAGCCAGCCCCTTTATGACAAACTTAAGTGGAGGTCGACCGGGGGACAGCTACCAGATAACACAGGAAACCATTTTCCTTTATTTGAATTTCATTGCAATCTGCAACCCCCCAAATACCAGGTCCATACACAGCCGTAGATACACATTTGGCCCTGTATATATCAAGCAGGATGCGTACTGGCCTGTCCCCTAGCTTATTAGCAAACTGTTTTAATGCACCAATGGCCTGTGAAAAGGCTAAATTCCTAGTCATAATAGCTGATTTCCAGGTACCCCTTTCATTGAAAACAATCCCTAGATATGAAAAAGTATTAGTTAAGCCTATCTTTGACTTTTCAAGTTGTGTATTACAAGAGATTTTTGCCTGGGTCGAGGAGCACATGGTAAACATCTTCCCAATATTAATCTTGAGGCCCCTATCTCCCATGTATGCTGAGAAGTGAGTTAAAGCCTTCTAAAGGCCTATTTGAGTTCTAACCATAATAACCGCATCATCAGCATTCAGTAAGATAGGCACTCGTTCTCCATCAATTTGGGGGTAGTCCACCTCCAGAATGCATCCCTGGCGGACACCTTTCCCAATTGGGAATTTGGAAGTACACTCGCCTTTTTTTCCATAGCGGACTTTGGCCCCTGCTCCTCTATATAGCTCTTTAAGAAAATTTAGAATGTTAAAATCAATGCCGAGATCTACTAAGGTATCCGACATAATATCATGGTTCAGGCAGTCAAATGCTGAGCTAAGATCTACGAATGTCATAAATAAATTCCCTTCTTTGCTGCCGTGTATTTACCTATTAACAATGCCAGATTTAGGCCTTGTTCGACAGTGCCGAGTCCTGACCTAAAACCAAACTGAAACTTAGAAAGGACAGCTTCGTCCTCAGCCCATGTCTGCAAACGGTTTAAAAGGATTCTGCCTGCGACCTTCATCAGAGAATCAAGAAGGGAGATCGGCCTATAGCATTTAGGATCATTACGATCGCCCTTTTTAGGTTTTGCCTGCAAGTGCGCACGTAGTGCGCATGCGCTAAAAAACCTCTTGAGTTCTATATCGGATCGATGACCCGCCTCTGTCTCTCATTGGCTAGCTCCATAAATGGAGGCTAGCCATTGGGAGACAGAGGCTGTCAATTGCGCTTTCACGGGGAAAACGCGATTTGGGGGCGTTTCTCGGGCTTTTTTTAAGCCCCGCCCCTTAATGCCGTGTGTCCCGGGCCGCGCTGTGATTGGCTGCAGGCCCGGGACACCCCAGTGACATCATTTCCCGGGCCGCGCTGTGATTGGCTGCCGGCCCGGGACACCCCCGTGACGTCAGCCAATCACAGCACGGCCCGGGACCTGACTTGTGACGTCATTTCCCGGGCCGCGCTGTGATTGGCTGCCGGCCCGGGACACCCCCGTGACGTCAGCCAATCACAGCACGGCCTGGGACCTGACTTGTTTTTCTTTGGGTGCCGAGCTCTGTTTACCAATTTTAGTAGCTAGGGAATCTAGTTAACGACCATGGATGGTAGTTTGGGTACACCCATGGGACACCCCTTGATGAAAGTAGCACAAAGCAGTGCAAAGTGCAGTTTGCGTTATTTTTAGGACCACTTTCAAGCCTAAAAAAACTTCGCACTGGAAAGTAAATATTTTACGCTGTTTTTCATGACTTTGCGTCTGTGCAAAGTGATGAGAAATCTGTGTCTCCCTCCATCGTAGTCCTGTCCCAGCAAAGTGTGTGTCACATGGACAGTGGAGATAGTCCAGAGGTCTGTGTGTTTCACACCCACACGTGGGCCTGTTACAAAGGTTTTGTTTTTCGTACCCAGAGTGTGGCATCAGAGTGCACTGTTTCCCTCACTCAGACAAGGGCATAGGTACAAGGATGGCTCACCCTGCACAATCTGGTGAGGGGCGTCTTTGCCACCAATATCTAACAGATATTAAGAGGCTGTGGCCTGAATTTGGGGCACCTGAATGGTAGGCCACCCCTACACCGCAGATGCTGCAGCCAGCGCCTGTGTTGCATCCTTGGCCAGGGTACGAGGCCTCTCACTCGTTGTCCCTCTCACATCACTACAATACACTTCAGTGCCTGCTCAGATCTGTGCATGCCCAACTTCCGGTGAAGTGTCTGTCCCTTCCCTCAGCGGTAGATGGAATGTTTGCAGGAGGAGGGTGGGTTGAGTTAATGTCTGAATGAATGTCTGGATTACACGCGCAGATCCGGTTTCGCCCAGGCGCTGCTTCCTTTGTGTTGTGTTGTTGTCCAGTGCTTGTTTGGGGGCAGCGCCCTCCTCGCAGCCCCTGCAGGAGCTGTGCAGCGCGGATCGCGTGTCCTCACACCCAGTGGGCGGACAGGAAGCACACTGCGCTCACTGAGACACTGAGCCCTGGATCCGGGCGGAGGTAAGCCGGGCCCGCGTCCACACAATGGGCGCCGCACAGAGCACGCTGTCTTCACCCGCGAGGTGTCAAAGCACGGCAGAAACCCTACGCCCGCCCTCGAGGGACGCCATTCTCTCCTCCGCCGCGCTGTACTCCAAGAAACGCGCCGGATCCATGTAAGCGTGGGAATGTGCGCGGCTGCACGCGAGGTGCTGTAAAGTACTTAGTTACTTCTACTATGTGTGGCTCTGAAGCCTACATTAACAGCTCGCTACTCTGTATAGGGCAGAGCGCATTCATATGTACCAACTGGGCGTGCGCCCAGGGCGCTGACCTGCAAGGGGCGCACGCGGTCTCTCCTCCTGGACCCAGGTCACCTTTTACAGGCGCGTGCTGTAGGGAAAGTGAGTCATTTGCGCATTTGGGAGGGGGACTTGATATGCTGTAAAGCTGGCTGATATGCTGTAATGCTTTAAAGACGGATGTCCGCACCGGCGCCAGTGTGATATCACTGGATGCGACCACCCTTCCGTGCCTGCGCCTATTTTTTTAAGACCCTGCCCGGTGGTTGGAGCTCCTCGATACAGTGAGTATGGTTACCCCGAGATTGGTGGGTGAAGCGCTGCTGCTACGGGACTTTGCTTCCCGTTACCGCATGTCGAGGGGCTCACGTGTATTAGTTTGATGCCAGAACCATTGTGGGTATTTTGAACTGTAGTCCGCTGCCCCCGCCACGAAAGCCCATTGCTATTAATGCCGACGTAGCTGATGCTATTCTATTGGTCAAGAGCTGCGAGCGCCGTGAAACTTAGCCTGCGGTCGGCACCCCTCGCCCTCCCCCCTTTTTGTAATCATATCGCTGCATATAAAGTCTGTGCTGACGCTGGCTAACCAGTGATTTGTTCCCAGTGCTATGTGTGTCAGCCTGCAGCTCCATGCCTCGCATATTTCATGATCGTATTGGCAGAGGCCCCTCTAATACCGCTCTCTTTGACCCATGGATGGCAATTATATTGTCAGAACAGCGTCTTGATGCAGTCTATTGCTGACAGCTAGAGCAGGGCTCGAGGCCTCCCACTTCATGGCATTTGGCTATGCCTCTGACCCCGGCACGCAGTGTTCCCACGGCATGCTGTACCCCTTGATGCGCAAATACTAAGGCCCAGCAGCCACTGCGAAGCAGATGCAGAGCTCCGTGCACAGGTGAGCACTGCCCGGCCGCCACTAACTGTCACACAGCCGCCTCTCTGCTACGCGAGCACCAATCACTTCACCGCCCCGCAGCACACACCTCAAAGCCACTCAATCACCACTCACCTCACTGACACACAACCACCATTCACCTATCTGACATATAGCCACCATTCACCTCACTACCCCGACGCAAGATTCACCTCACAGCCTCGCAACCATCAATCATCTCACTAACACACAGCCACCATTCACCTCACTACCCCCGCTGCATTCACATCACATCACAGCCACTCAATCCCCAATCATCACACTGACAGTCACTATTCTCCTCACTGCCATGTAGCCACCCGTTACAGATGTAGCTTAACGGCTAGAGCGGCCGACTTTGAAGGTGGGAAATATGGTTCGAGTCTGGCAGAGGCTCAAGCATCCAGTGACTCTGGGCAAATCACTTAACACATAATCTCCCCTCGCGTTAAAAAAATTAATGTGTACGTCTGTAATGCAACTGGTGCCCCTGTAAAGCGCTCTGATATCGAGTTCGCGCAATATAAAACTGCAACATCAAAAAAACTGTCCCACAGCTATCTAGGCTCACTCATTCGGAGCTACCACTCGCATCCCTGCCATGCAGCCCTCACTCACCTCACCGCCCCAGAGTCCTTACTCATCTTACCACCACAGAGGCTTCACTCACCACATCTGCACACAGCCATCGCTCATCTCACTGGCTTGCCGACACCACTCGCCACACTTTATATTGCAGTCACCACGCACCTCACTTACACACAGCCACCCTCGCCTCACTGCCATGCAATCAAAACTCACATCGCTGCCACACAGCTAATACTCACCACAATCCATCACTCACCTCACTCCCACGCAGCTTTCTAATGTGGTACAAGAGAGACGCTCAGATCACAGGTCCGTGATTATTAGATTTGAGAATTTCCTATTGACAACTGTACATTTTAAAATATTAAAAACTGGAATAACAAGTTAAACACAAAAAAAATGCTCCAAGGCAACTAATTAAACAGTAAGACACCTCACAAAAATGAATCAAGTTGATTGTAATATTCTACTGTTGAAGCCTGACTGATCTGAGAAGCTCATAACTTGAGGCAGGAGAAGGAGCAATGGAAATGCAGACAAGGCCTGTGTTCCTCTGCAGGCAAAATGCATCTTCTCCGCAGAATCTCCAGCGCAGTATCACCTGGCGGTGAGCGAACGCCGTGACTCTAACTGCTTCTTGCTCAGCAGCTCTGCTCATTCCGCCACATCTTGCTGCGTTAAGGAGGTCGCCTACTGCCATATTGCCTATGGCGCGGGGATATTAACTAATTTGCACAGAATCACTGGGCAGTGAGCAAACGTTGTTAATAGATTCAAAACTATTGTAAACATATATAGGCTAATTTCTTAGTCTTATCTATACCACAATTTATTTTGCGCCCTGAATTAGGTCCTATAAGCAGCGTGTTGTGGTTTGTGTGTGTGGCTCTGTGTGCGTGGCTCTGTGTGTGTCTCTGTATATGTGTGTGGCTCTGTGTGTGGCTCTGTGTGTGTGGGGGGCTCTGTGTGTGTGGCTCTGTGTGTGTGGCTCTGTGTGCATGTGGCTGTGTGTGTGTGTGTGGCTGTGTCTGTGGCAATGTAAATGACAATGCCATTTATTTATCTGTTTTCGAAACCAACACATAAATACAAATTTTGTCATTTACAATGCCAATAGCTCTAACTTTTCCAAAGGCAAAACCATTGCATTGTAAATGCTTGTTAAATATTGGCACTACATTAGCTTCCTGACACGTAGTTGGAAAACCCTTGATGTTACAGCTGTTTAACACGTTGGTCAGGAGCGGTGCCCACAGGGTGACGTTATCCTTATAAATATCAATTGGAATACCGTCGGGTCCCGGGGCTTTGCTATTGGTGCTTTCTGCTATTGCTAATCCCACCTCTGCTAAAGAAAGGACTACGTTGAGGGGAAATAGGTCTAAAGCATCAGGTCCTGTGGTTCTCGACTGTCCAAGGCCTAAGCTCTTTAGTCCGGGCCGAGCGTCTTGCTTATATAACTCGGTAAAGTGTTTAACCCAGACATTCTCCTCTATAGCCATCTCTACCTGGTCAGAATTCCTTTCAACAAAGAACGGGGCGTTAACCGCGTTCCAAACTGCGTTGTTATCTTTCAAAGCACTCGCCTTAACTAAGGCTCCCCAAGCTGCCTGTTTCAGATCCTTCCTCCGTTTTTGTAAGGTAGCCTTATAAGATGCCCTGGCTGACCTAATATCTGGCATATTTCTAGGTACCTTTTTTAAGGTTTGGATTAGGTAGGAGTGTGCTTTAGTGCACTCATGATTGAACCAACCCTCAGCTTTACTCTTCCCCCCTTTTCGTGATGGACCAGTCAATTTACTGCTAATATGAGCAGAGATCTTGTGAAAAGCTGTGATAACCTTAGTAGGATTGGGGTTCTCCTCAAGACAAATCATAAAATCCTCTATCTGACCATCTACTAGATTCTGCAAAAAATTAATAGGGTTTATTGGATACTTCATGTGTTTCCCCGGTTTTTTAGTATTTTTCTTTTTGTCCTTTTTTTTTTGGTATGGCACCCTCCCTCTTTCCCCTAGACTAGTAGAATTGTCATCTATCGATAAGTTCATGATTAGTTCCGGGGTTTTCTCCAAAGCCAGGCTTAATTGAGAGTGGGTTAGGAGCTGGGATACTGACAAATCTACCTCATTTGGAACACTATGAAAATCAGCATGGGCAAGTACAAGGACTATTTCCCTAGCCTGCTCAGGAGTTCTAGCAGCTGCAATAAGACCAAGGGAAGATCTTTTTGCCAAGGCAAGGTCTTGAGAAACTCTACGTTCCATAAGAGTGATCCCTTGATCGATGAACGAATTTGCCCTTATAATAAAACTATCTAATGGGCCAGTTAGCTTATCCCCTCCCGCTGCCGTTTTACTCCGAGAACCTCTAGTAGTCATGGTGAAATGCTAAGCCCAAGGCGTAGACACGAAAACGCGACTAATATACAAATAAATGGTTAAACTAAACAATTTTTAAAATATATCAAAGTGAACTTACAAATCAAACAGTCACAGGGCTTAAAGGGGGGGCCCGGTCCGGTCTCAATCGGTCACGAACGGGCACAAACGGGCCCGCCCTTGGCCCGGGCTTCGCCCAGCGACCGCCCGCGTGCGTTCTGCGTGCGTTCCGCATGCGCGTTCAAGGAGGAAGTCAAGTAGGAGGAGGTGGGGCGGGAAGAGGACCAGCTGCGGCAGATTGATCGCCGCACTGCAGGCTGGTCCTCGCAGTCCCGCCGCGATTTGAGAGTCAGTTACTTCCTCCCGCTACAATGCCAGTCTACAAAGTTCCCCACACACGAGCGGCTCCCGCGAAGCGGGGGCCCCGAGAAGTCAATCAAATCCTTGGAAAACGGGTCCGAAAATCCAACTATCCCGATGGACAGCAACAGCTCTCCCTCAATGTTTTTCCAGCACAGCAGCACCATGTTCTGAAGTATGAATTGTAATCTCCCTTTAGATAAAACATAAAGTAATAAGTAACAGAACTCAAGCTGGAAAATCATAAAACTATTTATTCATATCCTAATAATAAGATATACTCATATCATGTTGCCGGACCATTCAGCTGCCTTTGACACAGCCTACCATCCCACCGACATGTGCACCCTACAACAGCATAAAGGTTAATTTATTTGCTGATGATGTGCAAATCTACTTGAAAGTCACCTCTCCTTCAGATATCATATTTTCCAAGCACTGCCTCCACATCATCCAGACCTGAATATAAAGAGTGACACTCAAGCTCAACCCAATGAAGACAGAGTTCCTGTAATTTGCAGGGAACAAGAAACAGCCAAGTCAAATGGATTCATCCTAGACACCAACCTCATTCTCAACGAACACATTGCCAAAAAGAGGGGCTGGTACCAGCTCTCTCTTCTAAAGAAAAGTGAAATAGTTTGTTCCAGAAAAGGATTTCAAAACTGCTTTTCAAGCTCTGTTACTCTCTCATATGGACGGTGGTAATGTTAGCTATGGTCTCCCAGACTCCACATAGTTAACTCATAAGGAAATCCTACATGCTTCAGCATGTGTCACTCGGGGCTTCGAGAGCTATGATCATATTGCCTCCATCCTAATGGGACACCATTGGCTCATTTTGCCAGCCCATTCCATGTTCAGAACCATCAAAATAGTACCTCCGCTTATTTTGCAGACAACCTCACCATCTCTTGTGGTTCTTGCTACACCTGCAGCCAGTACACCATCAAACTACAGACTAAGATGTGCAAAAAAGAGAAAGCATTGAAGCAGGCTTTTTCCATCAATGCACCCTTGAAGTGGATTAGCACCTTCTTTATCGATCACGGCTGGTCCAATTTAGGAAAGAGTTGAAGATGTACCTCTTTAAAAAATATAACATCACAATACATTTACTGTCCACAAACAGGCTACCTATGCTATTATTCCTTGACCTTATGATTTATTAATGCTCCTAACCTTTGACTGGGATCACACTATAGAAATACAACATACATAATCAGAAAAGACAAAGAGAATGCTAACAAACTGAGTTGTAATTATGGAACTTACTAAATTTTCAATTTTCACCTATTTTGTCTGATAAGTTATCAGTTAGTTGCATGGCACAGTAATCCACTGTGCAACTGATCAATTGGTGTTTTTCTATTTTATGTTATCCTTCCGACCACATTATCTCTGAGTAGGTTTAGTGCACTGATTTTATTCTAGCGTATTTTTGACTTCAATCTAATGTGAGATGCAAGCATTGCCCTTTGACATTTAATTACGGCATAACGTTGGATTTCCATAGGGACCCAATGCAGCTCTTTAACTCGGCTAACTTTTTACCTTAAGAACATTTCTCGTGCCCATATGCCTGTGAGAGGTCAGTTACTGTGCCAATGGGAATGAAATCTCAGCACAACAGTCCGCGCATCCTGGCGGTAACCAAAATACAATTGAAGAAGAATGATTTTGATGAACATATTGAACTGATTCTCTACTACCCGTAGAGCTGCGGGTAGTATTAAATATTTCTGCAAAACTGACCTTGGAAATGTCTTCATTTTGTCAGAGTTCCAGCACAGATGACAGGTGATCTTCTAAAGCCTTCAGCCTTCTTTCCAGCTATTCTGCAGAGCTGGTCTCTCGACAAAACTCTTAAAGCAGGTTACACTTTATATTTTAGCTTCTCAATAAAGAAATGGCACTATGAGAATTTGTGCAATCCCCAAGCTCTTATATACAATAGCGAAGAATTTCTCTTTTCCTTGGGCCATGAAAGTTACTAAAATAGAGAAAAGTAAATCTCCTGTACTTCCCAAATAAGTTCTTTTCAGATAAAACCTTCTGCCTAGCCTGGAACCAAAGACCTTGAAGAGAATAAGAAACCTAGCAGGCCAGATTTACTATAGGTGCGTGCTGGCATGCAAACCGCTGCAAACAGAAGCCACAGACTTACTTTCATGCACACAAGCAATTTTTTGCTGAAAGTTGACCCTCGTGCTACGGCAAAACCTCTTTGCACTATCCCCTGCTAAAATATGCTTCGGAGCGTGACTTGGGTGGGCCAGTGGCGAAACCTTTGGTTGTGTGCAAAGCCAAATTTACTAACCTTATTTTTATTCTGCATCCTAAATCAAAAAAAAGCAGACACAAGCATGTGGCGAAGAGTAACACAGGGGCATATTACCAAGCAGGGCGATAGGCAATTATCGCCGCTTTAGCGGACGTTTTCGGCCGCTAAGCGGCGATAATTCTATCGCTCTATTAGCAAGCTGTCGCTAACAGCAGTTAGCGACAGCTTTAGGCGATAGCGAGCGGTTTGGGTCCCGCTTTGCATGTCAGCGATATTTATCGCTAATGACATTGAAAGTGGGCGTACCCAACCTGTTAGCGACTGAAAGCAGTCGCTAACGTCGCTATCGCCTATTAGCAAGGCAGGCGTAGCGATGGAAATATTCCCGCTATCGCCAAAAACTAACGCCTGCTCTGACCAGTTCTTAGTCATGTTATCCAATGGGAGGTGGATAACATGGCTAAGAGCATTTTGTCGCTATTGCGTGAATATCGCTGTATTCTCAGCGATATTCACACTATCGCCGGAATATTTATCGCTTTGGAGATAAACGTTGCTAATAGCACGTTATCTCAGCGATAATTTCCGGCGATGCTTAGCGATAAATATCGCTAATCGTTGGTAATATGCCCCAATGTTTGATATAACTACACATAACAAGTGCATTACCGTGCATCACTCGTCTTATATGCTTTAAGCCTGAGCTCCTGCTTACATGCATGAATTTGTATGGGAGCATGTACTTTCAGTTCAAAGACTACGCAGGCCAGTGCAGACTCGTCTTTGCGCCACAGCTTATCCAAAGTTAAATAAATCAGCAGTTTACTAATTTCAATGCTCTGGTATATATTGTCCTTTGTGCAACGCAGCTTGCATTTTGCCCCGCAGCGATCCCTTGCGTGAAAGATGGTAGTGGTTTGACGGCTAGATTGCCGACTTTGGAACTGGGAAACCAATGTTCGAACCTCGGGGGCTCGTCCACATCCTGTGATTCTGGGCAAATCACTTAATCTCCCCGTGCCTACCAAAAAATGAATGTGTCCTTGTGTGACGTAACTGGTGCTCATGTAAAGCGCTCAAATACCTTCCGGTCGAGTTCGTGCTATATAAATCTGCAAAAATTCAAGGATTAGGTGGACGCTAAACACCATTCTGAGTCCCCAGGGTCCACCAAATACTTTGCATAAAGAAAAAAATGCATGCAAAATAAGTAATGGCATGAAGGACAATGCTTAGCATCAAACTTTGCATCACCTAACCAATTTTAGGTGATTTAATGGAACCATATTCAGAACAGGAAGCCCTGTGGTTATCTGGTAAACAAACATGAGAGGTGCAGCCGTGACTATATTACTAAAGCGGAGGTATTGAAATAAGGAACTGGCTATGCAGGTCAACTGCAAAGAAGTGTCTGGGATTTTTGACAGTATGATCAGAAGTCAAGTAAACTGAAATGGAAATAGATGTGTTGTATTTGCTACTGTTGAGCCTTAGGGTATATAAACTCCTTTTATTGGTAAGGACACATGGTCACCCCAACCACCAAACAAGTCCTGGGATCAGCAGGCAACTGACACCCTCCTGCCATTCCAGAACCAGCCCAGAGCTTGATGTCATCATGGTTCCACATAGAATACCAATGACATAACAAGCAACAACATGAATAAAACATCAGATGCTTTTAACACGTAACTACCTATATATGTATATGGGATACATGCTTGCAGGTGGATGTGGTCATTTTACTTGTAACCCAGTCAGCTTATTTATTTATTAGGTAATCCAAGTCTTTCTTCTTCTATTATTTATTTGTTCTTTACTCTTAGTTACACAGCGTCTGCTTTAATGCTTCTATATGTTCCTTTTTATACTCGACATTTTATGGTCATATTAAAATAAAGGCCTTTGGAAGTAAGTAAATGAAAATTAGGGTTATGTATGGGATATATACAAATATATATATGCATATTCAATAAAAAACCTAAGGTACAACCTTAGTTATAGTCAGGGAAATATTATGTTTATTACAATACCGACAACACTGAAGCAAAACTTCCACGTTAGTTATACATTTCATTTATATCTTCTGGCACACTAATTATAATGTAATTTGCAGACCTCGTAACACATGTGGTATTGAATCAGTAGCCTTCCCACATTAATTTCAACTTGCAACATATAGATGCGCTGCTTATAGCCTTTGATATACCATCACTTGTACCATATTAAGTCATAACATTTCCAACAAGCTATCCTAGATATAATCGAATAATATATAACATGAAGGTGCATGGTAGAGTAGCGAGTTATAATGTCCCATGAATGTTGCAGGGCAGATATAATCTAATGTTCGGTCTTCTTAGAGATACTGCTAAGTTGATTTCATGAAATTTAAATCAATCAATCAATCAATCAGTCATTTGTTAAGCGCACTACATACCCGTGAGGGTCTAAAGGCACTGGGGGTGTGTGGGGGGGGGGGGGTGAGGGCTGCTACTGATCGAACAGCCAGGTCTTTAGTATCCTCCTGAAGGTCAGCAGGTCTTGGGTCTGTCGTAGGCTCAGTGGGAGGGTGTTCCATTTATTTATTATTTATTTTTTACATTTGTATGGCGCACAGCTACCCAACAAGGGTTTCCCGGCGCCGATGACAAACCAAGGCGTTTGAAGAAAGGTGAATAAAGGACAGGGTGGTTATTTCTGGAAAAGCCAGGTCTTCAGGTTCTTTCTAAAACTGGCATAGCTGTCTTCTTTGCGGATATGGAGAGGGAGTTTGTTCCAAAGAATGGGCCCTAAAACATAGAAGGATCTACCACCCATTCTCGCCAGTTTGAACCTCGGCCCGTAAAATTTGCAGAGTTCTGGGAGCGCAATTCTCTTGCCGGGATGTAGGGGGTTGCAAGGGATTGTAGATACTTAGGTGCGGTGCCGGTTTTGATCCTAAACATATAGCTCAGGGCTTTGAACCTGATGCGGTTTTATACCCTGAGCCAATATAGGTCTTTCAGATGTATTGACACACTGGATGTTTTTGGAATATTGCAGAGTAGTCTTGCCGCTGAGTTCTGGACCAGTTGTAGATGTTTAATGACGGTTTGGTTTCAGCCCAGGTAAAGAATGTTGCCGTAGTCAAGACGGGATGTAATGAGTGCGTTGACTACGGTCTTTTGAGTGGCGAGGGGCAGCATCCATAGGATCTCTTTTAACCATTTCATGATGGTGAAGCAAAGGCCTACCACTTTGTTTGCCTGTTGCTTCATGGATAGGGTGCTATCAATGGTAACCCCCAGATTTCTTACATGAGTAGCCGGGGTGGGGATGATACCAAGCTCGGAGGGCCAGTGAGTTGTGTTCCATAGGTCTTTGTTTTTCCCCAAGAGGAGGATTTCGGTCTTATCTCCGTTTAACTTCAGCTGGTTAGTGGACATCCAGCTGAAGATAGTTTAAGTTTAAGTTTAAAATATTTATTAAGCGCGACATACACCTAAACGGTTTCTTGGCGCTAAAGTTGAAGGCAGCCCACTGAGCGGGGACAGTCACTGAGGCATCGGCTGGAAACTGGACAAAACCTAAGGAAGAGTCTGAGGGAATAGAAAGTCTGAGGGAGTCTGCGGAAAGCGGAATAATCAGTGAGGGACCTAAGGTAAAAAGGGAGAGAGTTCCAAAACAAGGGGGCAAGAAAGGAAAATTTCGAGCCACCCTGTTTCTTTTTCCGGAAGCGGGGCACAACTAGGAGGAGTTGGGCTGAGGATCGGAGGTCTCTGCCAGGGACATAGGCCTTGATGGCCGATGATATGAATAGGGGGGCCAGGCCAGTCCTGGCCTGGAACACCACGCAGCCGAGTTTAAACAAGGCACGTTCCCGCACCGGGAGCCAGTGAAGGGTTTTCAGGAGAGGGGAGGAGTGGTGGAATTTGGGGAGACCAAAGGCAAGACGGGCAGCCTGGTTTTGCACTAATTGCAATTTACGAAGGCTGTACTGAGGGATACCATTATACAAAATGTTCCCGTAGTCCAGGCGGGACAGGACCAGTGCGGACATAATTAGCTTGAGTGCAGGGAAAGAATAGAAGCGGGAAATAGAGCGAATGGTGCGGAGAATAAGGAAGCAAGAAGAAACCACAGAACCAATCTGGGAGTGCATGGTGAGTTGATTGTTGAGCTTGATACCAAGAGTCTTGACAGAGGAGACCGGAGTGGGAGGGGACCCAAAGGAGGGGGGCCAGAAGAGTGAATTCCAGGGACTGGAGCAACCACCCGTCACCACAAGTTCCGTTTTATCGGGATTGAGTTTCAGGTGGTTGAGATTCATCCAGTCCCTGATGAAAGATAGAGTAGATTGGAAATTAGAAATAGAATCAGAATTAGAAGAGAGATTGAAGATGAGCTGGAGGTCATCGGCATAATTAAATACGAGACCTCCAGGTGCTGTAGGGAAAAGATGAGCGGAGCGATGTAGAGATTAAAGAGTAAAGGAGAAAGAGAAGAACCCTGGGGGACACCGCACTGGACCTGGCAGGGGGTAGCTGAAAACTCCCCAAGATGGACCGCCTGGGTCCGGTCCCTCAGAAAGGATGAGAGCCAGATGAGGGCTGATCCTCCTACGCCCGCCACCTTGACACGGGAAAGCAAGATGGAATGGTCCACCGTGTCAAAGGCGGCGGACAAATCAAGAAGGACCAGATATTTTGGAGACCCTGTTTAAGCCGGGATGGGACCAGTGGGTTTGACTCTGACAGGGAGAAGAAGAAGATTTGGGAATCATCTGTGTATGTCATGAGAGTGAGTCCTGATTTGTCAGCTAAATCAGCCAGGGGTCTAAGTTAGAGATTAAAAAACAGTGGGCTCAGGATGGAGCCCTGTGGTACTCCATGAGAGGCGCTAACCGTATCGGAGCAAGCGATCGTGGATGTGATTTGGAATGTTCTATGTGACAGAAAAGACTCAATCCATTTGCGCGCCTCACCCCGGATGCCGTTACTCCCAAGTGTGGCCAGAAGTTTGGTATGGGAGATGGTGTCGAAAGCCGCACTCAAATCTAACAAAATGAGTGCGACTGTCTGACCATCATCTAGGAGTTTCCTGATGTTTTCGGTTACTCCTAGTAGGGCTGTTTTGGTAGAGAAACCCACTCTGAAACCAGACTGTGATGGATGGAGGAGGGAGTTATCTTCGGTAAAGAGAGTGAGGGCAGAGTGAATGTGTCTTTCAAGCAGTTTTGAAAAGATGGGGAGAAGAGAAATGGGTCGATAGTTCACAGGGAGTTCGGGGTTGGCTGTAGGTTTTTTCAGAAGTGGGCTGACCATGGCGTGTTTCCAGAGTGAAGGAACTGCGGAGAGCTGGAGGGAAGAGTTTATAGTTTCGGCGATAATAGTCAGGGAGGGGACATCCATTTGCTTGAGAACAGAGACGGGTATCGGATCACGGGGGGAGCCTGATTTAATAGTTTTGAGGGAGGAATTGAGTGATTCCAAGGTGAAAGAAGGCCAGAATTCAATGGTGTTAATGTCACTCGACCAAGGGGGGATTACTTCTTCAGGGTCATAAATAGGGAGGTTGCTCCTGATACCTGAGATGATTTCCTCAATTTTCTCATTGAAAAAGGAAGCGAGATCTTGGCTAGAGTTTGGTTGAGTTTCCCGACATTGAGCATTTCCAGTTTCTTATAGTGGATACAGGCCAGGCAATGTTTGCTTTAGGGGGTGTAGGTAGTTTTAGGCAGAAATGAATAAGATGATGGTCTGACCAGCAAATTGGGGTCGTGTCTAGCCATTTGAGTTCGGGAATATTAGAAAAAATGGGATCTAACAAGTGCCCTTCCTTGTGGGTAGGCCCAGAGTTGAGTAGTGTTATATTCAAAGCTGCTAGATCGTCAAGTAAATTGGTGCAAACCACGTTAAAGCGGTCGTCAAAATGCAGATTGAGGTCTCCTAGAAGAGAGACATTTTTAGAGGCGAGGTGAAAGGGTGTAATGTAGTTCGCCAGATTAGCAGCCCATGAGTTAGCATTCCCAGGAGGCCTATATATTAAAATGCCGGAGGCTGTAAAATTGGGGTTAAGGGTAATTTTGAAGGAGGCTGCTTCACAGTCAGGGATGTGGACGGGTTCTAGTGTACATGTAATTTCTCTATTAAATATAATAGCGATTCCTCCGCCTATTTGACCCTCTCTGTCTCTCCTGACTATAGCATAGTCAGGGGGGAGGGCGATTGCTATGTCAGGGCCTGCGCTTTCGTGGAGCCATGTTTCTGTTAGAAAGAGGGCACTGGGTTTGTTATCCAATAGAAGATTACAAATATCTAGTTTGTGCTGCGGTAAAGATCTGCAGTTTACGTTGTAGAAGGAAAAATCACAAGTCTTTGGTTTTGCTTGCTGTTTTAGTGTTGGATTGCAGAGTTTAAGATCCGGGTAGGGCTGAAAATTGGAAAGAGTCATACTGCAGTTACAGCACGAAGTGCTACCGGTAGATGTAGGCAGTAGTACAATACAATCATTGTGTTTTTTTGGGCGCAAGCTCTTTAGATAGTCAGAGCTGTGTTTTGCGGCAACGGTAGAGTATTGTTCCGTGCCCCATGCCCCGTACTGTCCCGGACGGGCCCAGACGGGCTGGCCTTAGGCTTGTCTTTGGCGCGGCTATGGCGTGGTCGCAGCGCGTATTCGCTGCGCGTCTTAGAGAGCATCAGGCTTATGTAGAGGACGGGCTCTTCATCAGCTCTGCCTCTACCCGCTCGGCCAATCGGTGCCTGCCTCGGCCGGGAAGCCGGAAGAAGGTACCTCCCTGCGCCCTCCACTCAAACAAGCCTAACGCTTGCGGTGGACCGGGGCTGCCGGAGTGATATAAGTCACAGTGGTGAGTGGAGTTAAGCTCAATAATTACAAGTTACACAGTGCAAATTTTAAAATCATTCGGCGCAGTGCATTAAAAATGTAAGTCGCGCTTCCTAAACCTAAAATCGTTTAGTACGCGCTACTCAGAAGTACAGGTATGAACATTAGGCAGTGGGTGATGCAGAACGTATTTCATTTACACACACACACAGCCAGACTTAGTTCAACTCCAGAATCGCTTCACCAATTTCCTTCGCTCATGCGATTGTCATCAGGAAGAGTGAAAAGTTCAATGGGCTTATGTAGAGGACGGGCTCTTCATCAGCTCCGCCTCTACCCACTCGGCCAATCGGTGCCTGCCTCAGCCGGAAAGCCGGAAGAAGGTACCTCCCTGCGCCCTCCACTCAAACAAGCCTAGCGCTTGCGGTGGACCGGGGCTGCAGGAGTGATATAAGTCACAGTGGTGAGTGGAGTTAAGCTCAATAATTACAAGTTACACAGTGCAAATTTTAAAATCATTCGGCGCAGTGCATTTAAAATGTAAGTCGCGCTTCCTAAACCTAAAATCGTTTAGTACGCGCTACTCAGAAGTACAGGTATGAATATTAGGCAGTGGGCGATGGAGATCGTATTTCATTTACACACACACACAGCCAGACTTAGTTCAACTCCAGAATCGCTTCACCAATTTCCTTCGCTCATGCGATTGTCATCAGGAATAGTGAAAAGTTCAATGGGCTTATGTAGAGGACGGGCTCTTCATCAGCTCCGCCTCTACCCGCTCGGCCAATCGGTGCCTGCCTCGGCCGGGAAGCCGAAGAATATGTTGAGGTCGTGCTGTCGGGCGACGTGTGCGAGCAGGGCCTTGTAAATGTTGAACAGTGTCGGGCTGAGGGAGGATCCTTGAGGTATGCTGCAGATGATTTCGGAGGCTTCAGAACAGAACGGGGGAGGCAAACGCTCTGGGTTCTGCCGGAGAGGAAGGAGGTGGTCCATTCCAGAGCCTTGTATCGGATCCCTGTGGCGTGGAGGCGTGTACGTAGTGTGCGGTGGCAGACGGTGTCGAAGGCGGCGGAGAGATCTAAGAGGATGAGTGCTGCAGTCTCCCCATTGTCTAGCAGGGTCCTGATGTCGTCAGTGGCGGCAATGAGGGCGGTCTCTGTGCTGTGGTTGCTGCGGAGCCCTGACTGGGAAGGGTCCAGGATTCTGTTCTCTTCGAGGTATTGGGTTAGCTGTCTGTTAACGATTTTCTCGATGACCTTGGCCGTGAAGGGGAGCAGAGAGATGGGTCGGAAGTTCTTGAGGTCTCTTGAGTCTGCCTTGGGTTTTTTGAGTGTGGCGTTGATCTCGGCATGTTTCCAGCTCTCTGGGAAGGTCGTGGTCTCAAGGGAGAGATTGATGACATTACATAGGTGGGGTGCGATGGAGCTGCTTGCTTTGTTGAAGACGTGGTGCGGGAATGGGTCTGACGGAGAGCCGGAGTGGTTTGTACTCATGGTCTTGATGGTGTCATCGACGCTCACGCTGGTCCAGGTTAGCAAGGAGACATGGTCTATGGTGTGCGGAGGGCCTGTTGTGTTGCTGTCTGTTGGGGCTGTCTGGGTGTTGAAGCTGTCCTGGATGTCTGCTATCTTGGGGTGGAAGAAGGTGGCAAGGGAGTCGCACAGGGCTTGTGACGGCGGGATGTCGTTGGTGTTGGAGCTGGGGTTGGAGAGTTCCTTCACGATGTTGAAGAGCTCCTTGCTGTCGTGTGCGTTGTTGTCGAGGCGGTCTTTGAAGGAGGTCATCTTGGCAGCCCTGATGAGGTGGTGGTGGTTGCTGACGGCGTCCTTATGTGTTGCGTGGCTGTCCGGAGTTTGTTCACTGTGCCATTTCTTCTCTAGTTTCCGGCAGGCTTGCTTGAAATCTAGGAGTTCTGGGGTGAACCAGCTGGCCCTCTTGCTGGTGTCTCTGTGGGGGGGTTTCTTCAGCGGGGCAAGGGTGTTGGCGCAGTCCTCGATCCATCGTCTGAGGTGGTGGGCAGCAAAGTCGTGTTGGAGGGTTCGGTGGGTGGGCTGAGAGTGAGGTTTGCATGTAGTTGGTCTTCGGTGATTTTGCTCCAGCGGCGGCGGGGGATCTGTTGGGTGTGTTGGTGTGTGGTGGGTTTCTGGAAGGTGAAGTGGATGCAGCGGTGGTCGGTCCAGAGGAGTTCGGTGGTGTGGCTGACAGAGACGTGCAGCCTTGAGGAGAAGACGGGGTCGAGCGTGTGACCGGCGGAGTGGGTGGGCGTTGTGATGAGTTGCCTCAGTCCGAGGTTGGCGAGGTTGGCGATCAGGGTGGTGGAGTTGCTGTCGTTGTTCCCAAGGTGAAAGTTCAGGTCTCCGAGGAGGATGTAGTCGATGGAGGTCAGGGCGTGAGTGCTGATGAAGTCGGCGATGGAGTTGCTGAACTGGGGGCGGGGTCCAGGGCACCTTTGAGGGTGGAGTTGGTGTCAGTGTGGATCTGGAAATGCATGTGTTTGGCAGTGCTGAGCGCGTCGTCGGTGCTAGTCGAGACCCTGATGCTGTTCTTGTGGACGATGGTGATTCCTCCTCCAACTCCATTGGTGCCGTCTCTGCGGGGGATCTTGTAGGCGTCTGGGATGGCTATGGCGATGTCGGGTGCGGAGTTGTTCAACCAAGTCTCTGTCAGGAAGGCGACGTCTGGGGAGGTTGTGTTGAGCAGGTCCCAGAGCTTGACGGCATGTTTGAGTGCGGAGCGGGTGTTCAGTAGTATGTATCGGAGGTGGTTGAGGTCTTTCTTGGCGGGTGGTTCATCGGCTCTGTGGCTGGTGTAGCTGCAATTCCGGCAGGTGAAAGGACCGTGTGTGCATTTTGGGGCGGCCTTGATGCAGTTGTGGGTCCGTCCGGGAGTGAGAGCGTGCAGAGGGCTGGCATCGTAGTGGTGGCGGTTGTCGTGGTGGGTGCTGGGGCCAGGGGCTCTTGCGCTGGGTGTGGTCCAGGCACGGAAGGGCGCAGATGGGCTTGCTGGTCAGGGCGTGCGTGCTGATGAAGTCGGCGATGGAGTCGCTGAACTGGGGGCGGGGTCCGGGGCACCTTTGAGGGTGGAGTTGGTGTCAGTGTGGATCTGGAAATGCATGTGTTTGGCAGTGCTGAGAGCGTCGTCGGTGCTAGTCGAGACCCTGATGCTGTTCTTGTGGACGATGGCGATTCCTCCTGGGTGCGGTCCAGGCACGGAAGGGCGCAGATGGGCTTGCTGCGCGCCAGCGGCGCGATCGCGCAGTGGCCGGCATGTATAGGAAGGTGGGAGTGAGGAGCAGCTGGTGGGCGGGAGGTGGGGGCAGCGAGTGGGCAGTCAGTGGGGCGGAGCTGCAGGGGACGCAGCATCGTGGGCAGTGAGGGGTGACGAAGGAAACAGAAGGCAAAAGGGCACAACAATTGAGGGGGAAACGAGTGGCAAGGAGGGCAGAAAGGTCACAAAAGGGCAAAAAGCTCACAAGAATACAGGGGGAAACGAGTGGCACAGAAGGCAAAAAGGTCACAAGAAGGGCAATAAGGTCACAAAAAACGGGGGACACAAGTGCCACAGAGGCAGAGAGGTCACAAGAAAGGGCAGAAAAGGTCACAAAAAATGGGGGGAAACGAGTGGCACAGAGGCAGAGAGGTAACAAGAAAGGGCAGAAAAGGTCACAAAGAAAACGGGGGGAAACGAGTGGCACAGAGGCAGAGAGGTCACAAGAAAGGGCAGAAAGGTCACAAAAAGCGAGGGGAAACGAGTGGCACAGAGGCACAAAGGTCACAAGAAAGGGCAAAAAGGTCAATCAATCAATCAATCAATCAGGTCATTTGTATAGCGCACTACTCACCCGTAGGGTCTCAAGGCGCTGGGAGGGGGGGGGGTGCCGCTACTGCTCGAACAGCCAGGTCTTGAGCTTCTTCCTGAAGGAGAGGTGGTCTTGGGTCAGGCGCAGATTGGTCGGAAGTGAGTTCCAGGTCTTGGCGGCCAGGTAGGAGAAGGATCTTCCTCCTGTTGTCGCTCTTCGGATTCGGGGGACGGCGGCGAGGGCGTGGTTGGTTGATCTGAGGAGGCGCTTGGGAGTGTAGAAGGTGATCCGGTTGTTGAGGTAGCTCGGGCCTTGGTCGTGTAGGGCTTTGTGCGCGTGGGTGAGGAGCCGGAAGGTGATTCTCTTGTTGACCGGGAGCCAGTGCAGATCTCTCAGGTGTCCGGAGATGTGGCTGCGTCGGGGGATGTCGAGGATGAGTCTCGCCGAGGCGTTCTGGATCCGCTGGAGTCTCTTCTGGAGTTTGGCAGTGGTTCCGGCGTAGAGGGCGTTGCCGTAGTCCAGTCGGCTGGTGACGAGGGCTTGGGTGACCGTCTTCCTCGTCTCGGTGGGGATCCACCGGAAGATCTTACGTAGCATGCGCAGGATGTTGAAGCACGACGAAGAAACGGCGTTGACTTGTCTGGTCATGGAGAGGGAGGAGTCCAGGATGAAGCCCAGGTTGCGTGCGTGGTCCGTCGGTTTGGGTGCGGTGCCCAGGGCGGGGGGCCACCAGGAGTCGTCCCAGGCGGAGGGCGTGGAGCCCAGGATGAGGACCTCCGTCTTGTCTGAGTTCAGTTTCAGGCGGCTGGTCGTCATCCATTCGGCTACGTCTCTCATCCCTTCGTGCAGGTTGGCTCTGGCGGTGGCGGGGTCGTTGGTCAGGGAGAGGATCAGCTGGGTGTCGTCGGCGTAGGAGATGATGTTCAGGTTGTGTTGGCGTGCGATGGCCGCGAGGGGGCTCATGTAGACGTTGAAGAGGGTTGGGCTCAGCGAGGATCCTTGGGGTACGCCGCAGATGACTTTGGTGGCCTCTGACTTGTACGGTGGTAGGCGGACTCTTTGTGTTCTTCCGTCGAGGAAGGAGGTGATCCATTCCAGTGCCTTCTCCTGGATTCCGATGTTGCTGAGGCGCTGTACTAGGGTGCGGTGGCAGACAGTGTCGAAAGCCGCGGAGAGGTCCAGGAGGATGAGGGCCGCTGTTTCTCCGTTGTCCATCAGGGTTCGAAGGTCGTCGGTGGCGGCGATGAGGGCGGTCTCGGTGCTGTGGTTCGCTCGGAAGCCGGACTGTGAGGGGTCGAGGGATCCATTCGTCTCGAGGAAGGCGGCCAGCTGTTTGTTGACGGTCTTCTCGATGACTTTGGCCGGGAACGGGAGGAGCGAGATGGGACGGTAGTTCTTGAGGTCGGTGGGGTCTGCTGTGGGTTTCTTGAGGAGAGCGCTGAGTTCGGCGTGCTTCCAGCTCTCAGGGAAGGTGGCGGAGTCGAAGGAGGTGTTGATGATGTCCCGCAGGTGGGGTGCGAGGACAGCGTCGGCCTTGTTGAAGACGTGGTGAGGGCAGGGGTCAGTCGGAGATCCGGAATGGATGGAGTTCATGGTGCGGATGGTGTCTTCGGTGCTGATCGGGGTCCAGGTGCGGAGGGTGGTGGATGGTGGCGTCGTTGCGGTTGTGGCTTGCGTTGGTTGGTTGTTGAAGCTGTTGTGTATGTCCGTGATCTTGTTGTGGAAGTAGGACGCGAGGGAGTTGCAGAGGTCTTGCGACGGGGTGATGTCGTTGTTTCCGGCGTTGGGGTTGGAGAGCTCTTTCACGATGTTGAAGAGTTCCTTGCAGTTGTGTGCGTTGTTGTCCAGCCGGTCCTTGTATGCCTTTTTCTTGGTGGCGCGGATCAGTTGGTGGTGTTTCCGGGTGGCGAGCTTGAGGGTGTTCATGTTGTCCGTCGTTGGTTCCCTTCTCCAGGCTTTCTCGAGGGCTCGACAGTTCTTCTTGGAGCACTTGAGTTCGTCGGTGAACCATGGTGTTTTTCTGCTGCAGGATCTGCTGGGCGGGGTCCTCAGAGGGGCGAGTTCGTCCGCGCAGTTGCTGATCCACTTCGTGAGGTTGTCGGCGGCCTGGCTGGGGTTCGCTGAGTTGGCGGGAGGGTGCTGGCTCAGGGAGGCGGTGAGCTGGTCGGCTGTGATCTTGTTCCAGCTTCTTCGAGCAACCTGTTGCTGGAGGTGGTGGATCGTCGTTCTTCTGAAGGTGAAGTGGACGCAGCTGTGGTCCGTCCAGTGGAGTCCTGTTGCGTGGCTGAAGGTGACGTCTTTGCTGGATGAGAAGACGGCGTCGAGTGTGTGTCCGGCGAGGTGGGTGGGGGTGGTCACTAGCTGCTTGAGTCCGAGGTTGTCGAGGTTGTCAAGCAGGGTGATGGTGTTGCGGTCGTTGTTGTTCTCCAGGTGGAAGTTGAGGTCCCCCAGGAGGATGTAGTCGGCGGAGGGGAGAGCGTGCGGGCTGACGAAGTCGGCGATGTCCTCGCTGAATCGTGTGCGCGGTCCCGGGGGTCGGTAGATCAGGGTGCCTCTGAGGGTGGTCTTTGGGTTGGTGTGGATCTGGAAGTGCAGGTGTTCGGCGGTGGTGAGGGTGTCGTCGGTGTTGGTCGTGATGCGGATGGTGTCTCTGTGGATGATGGCGATGCCTCCTCCGGTCTGGTTGTCGCGGTCCCTCCGGGTGATCTTGTAGCCCTCTGGGATGGCGATGGCGATGTCTGGGGCTGAGGAGGCGTTCATCCAGGTCTCGGTGATGAAGGCAACGTCGGGGGCGGTGGTGTCGAGCAGGTTCCAGAGTTCTACGGCGTGTCTGTGGACGGAGCGGGTGTTGAGCAGGATACACTTGAGGTGGGTGCTGCTGGAGTTCGGCTTGGCGGGTGCAGGGAAGGTCCGGATGCAGGTGAACTTGCAGGCGTGGCAGCTGAAGGGTCCGTGGGTGTGCTTCGGGGCGGCTCGGTGACATCCTGGGATGTGGCCGGTGTTGAGTGCGATGAGGTCGGCGGCGCTGTAGGTTCGTCGGGTCGGCTTCCGTCGGTGGGGGCCAGGGGTCCTGGCGCTGGTCGCGATCCGGTCGCGGACGGGCGCAGACGGGCTTACCTTTGGCGCGCCTTCGGCGCACAATCGGCGCGCCCGCTGCGCGTGACCGCTGCGCGTTCGCACGGTCGCCATTTAAGGCGAAGTGCGCGGGTGGGCGGAGCAGCTGGGAGGCGGGAGCGGGGAGGGTACAGAATAGAAAAAGGGGCGGGTAAAAGCGGCGGTGGCGGGAAGGGAGGGCGGAGGGCGGCGAGGTAGGCGGGCAGCAAGGAAGGAACCACAACACGGGGGAAATATAAAATAAACAGAACAGGCACAATTTTCAACAAAACAGGGAAAAACAAGGAGAAAAACAAAGTTTATAAAATACAGGCACAAATGTTAGGCAAGACAAAGGCAAAAACAACCGCAGCGGCGCCTGCCGGCAATCGGCAGAACGAGGCAGCAGCGGCGCAGAGGGCAGGCGAGGGGCACACGCAGCAGCTGGTGGCCGTGCGGCGCGGGGGTGTCCCACAAAAATGGGGGTAAATGAGTGGCACAGAGGGCACAAAGGTCACAAGAAAGGGCAGAAAAGGTCACAAAAAAAATGGGGGGAAACGAGTGGCACAGAAGGCAGAGAGGTCACAAAAAGGGCAAAAGGTCACAAACATACAAGGGGAAACGAGTGGCACCTAGGGCACATAGGTCATAAGAAAGGGCAGAAAAGGTCACAAAAAACGGGGGGAAACGAGTGGCACAGAGGCAGAGAGATCACAAGAAAGGGCAGAAAAGGTCCACAAAAAACAGGGGGAAATGAGTGGCACAGAGGCAGAGAGGTCACGAGTAAGGGCAGAAAAGGTCACAAAAATACGGGGGAAGCCAGTGGCACAGAGGGCACAAAGATCACAAAAAAAGGCAGAAAAGTCACAAAAAAACGAGGGGAAACGAGTGGCACAGAGGGCACAAAGGTCACACAAAAGGGCAGGAATGTCACAAAAAACGGGGGAAAACGAGTGGCACAGAGGTAGAGAGGTCACAAGTAAGGGCAGAAAGGTCACAAAAAGCGGGGGAAACGAGTGGCACAGAGGCACAAAGGTCACAAGAAAGGGCAGAAAGGTCACAGAAAAAGGGGGAAACGAGTGGCACAGAGAGCACAAAGGTCACAAGAAAGGGTAGAAAAGGTCACAAAAAAACTGATGGAAACGAGTGGCACATTAGGCACAAAGGTCACAAGAAAGGGCAGAAAAGGTCCCAAAAAAATGGGGGAAGCGAGTGGCACAAAGGGCACAAAGGTCACAAGAAAGGGCAGAAAAGGTCACAAAAAAATGGGGGGAAACGAATGGCACAGAGGCACAAAGGTCCCAAGAAAGCGCAGACAGGTCACAAAAAAAGGGGGGAAACGAGTTGCACAGAGGCACAAAGGTCACAAGAAAGGGCAGAAAGGTCAGAAAAAACAGGGGGGAACGAATGGCACAGAGGGAACAAAGGTCACAAGAAAGGGCAGAGAAGGTCACAAAAAAACGGGGGGAAACGAGTGGCACAGAGACACAAATGTCCCAAGAAAGGGCAGAAAAGGTCACAAAAAACGTGGGGAAACGAGTGGCACAGTGGCACAAAGGTCCCAGGAAAGGGCAGAAAGGTCCCAAAAAAAACGGGGGAAACGAGTGGCACAGAGGGCACAAGGTCACAAGAAAGGGCAGAAAGGTCACAGAAATGCAGGGGCAGCTAAGCAACAGAAAGCAAAAACTGGCAGAGAGACACGGGGGCCGCGAGGGGAGCAGAAGGAAAAACCAGGCAGAGAGACACAGGGGCAGCGAGGGGAGCAGAAGGGAAAACGGGCAGAGAGACGCGGGGGCAGCGAGGGGAACAGAGGGAGAGAATGGGCACAGACCACTTACAGGCAGCGGGGGGACAGACAACAGCAGTCACAGACACAACAATAAAAATGCAGTCACTACGGGAGCAATTAAAGAAAATACAGGCAATACAATGGAGGATAAGCAAACCTACAGCCTACCACTGGCCACCAGGGATGAGGCTCAGGTGGTAGCCTGTGGGTGGAGGAGGGCCTCGAACTTCCTCAGCAGCGGCAGCTGGGGCAGGGACACACAGGCGGTGCTGTGCAGAGAGGGAGCGACCTACCTGGAAGGGTCAAGGCTCGCTGAATGTTGCATGAATGTTGCAGGGCAGATATGATCTAACGTTCAGTCTTTAAGTGAGATACTGCTAAGTTGATATAAAATTTCACATAATTTACTGTCTTATTTTTAATTTCCCAAAACAATAGCTAAAAATGTTGCAATTTAAAACACACGCTGGGTTCAATGGATGCATTAGGACTGACAGGAATGTATGTGTGCATAAATGCACAGAGGAGCAGAAGAATGAACACAGTTCAAGAATCTTTGTGACTATTACATGGCAGAGATCCACTTGAACAATTGTAGTGTAGTTCCAATTTCCCTAATAGCACTCTGCGCATTGGAATAATATACACTATAGGTTTGGCATAGGACTGAGGTCAGTATGCCCCTATCGAGTATAGTTACTTTGTGTACCAGCTAACTCAGAGGCCACTAGAAACTCCTTGTAAACAATAAGGGAGTAGTTTCTGGCAAATGTATAAACATCACAACTTTGTTTCCCTTTAGAATCAGAATACTCTCAGCATCGTGGAAACAATAGATAACAGTTTCACTCAGCTAATCGTGCATGTTTAGTTTCGGCAGAGTTACACAGAAAGAGTAGATAGGCGTTTCAATAAAAAGAATTTATTGAACAGTCTTATTTCTCGTTTAAGAGATATGTGCTGTTACAATCATAAGGCAGTATGCGAGATATATTATGTAAGGCGTAAGCAGTAGGAAGAAATAATACTGCAATAGCGTAGTCTTTTAACTACTACACATATTCATATACATATACATAAATAACACAGGCTAAAATGCAAGTACTCATATGATGCATTCTCTAAATAGTTCTACTACAGTATACCTAACTATACCTAACTATACCTAACCTAAGTGCAGTACAAGGTAAGAAGGAGGTGCTGTATTCTATAGTATGGTATGCTATAGTTTGGTATGCCAGGAGTCCCTCTAGGTTCTAGTCAGCTCCATACCTGAGAATGAGAGAGGTTAGAATCTCTTTTCGTGTCTCGAACTCTAACACCCCAAGAAGGTAGTCAGAACACTGGAAGCTGGATTCTCTGCGAGCAGTGATGACAGCGTCTGGTCAGTGTGTCAGGCTGGGTAACGGGCTCCTCTAAGTTGTAGTCTCTTCCGAACTTGCCATGATGACCCATATCGAGCTGTGCAGCCGAGCCGCCATGGTTTGCCATGGCAAGGGAAGGTATATTTATACCTGGAAGGTGCTTAGAAATATTAGTATTGATGTAAAGTCGGGCAGAGGAAGAAGTCATGAATGAACCCTTAGGGAATAGCGGTTCAGGCTTAATAAATGAGTTCTTGGAGTAATCAATAGTCCTAGGCTAGGGAAACTTCCAATGGCTTAAGAGTCTGGTGTCTAAGAAATTGTTGTGACATTGGGGTGGACAGATTATTATTATTATTAACCGGATTTTGTAGAGCGCAAACAACCCGAAGGCCTCGTAGCGCTAAGTACCGTCATACTAAAAGAAAAAAAGGGATCAGATGAACAGGTGGGTTTTTAAATTCCTCCGGAATTTTGAGAGGCTAGGTTCACTGCGGAGGAAGGTGGGCAGAGAATTCCATTCTTTTGCAGCGTTCCATGAGAAGGAGCGCCCGCCCCATCTGGCCCGTCTGATTTTATTGACAGTCGCCAGGAAGGCAGTACTGGATCTTAAGGACCTGTGTGGAAGGTAGGGTTTAGCCAAGGAGCAGATCATAATAGGGGCATTTTTCCACATAGCTTTGTGCATAAAGCAGAGAGACTTAAACAGCACTCTGGCCCTGATCGGAAGCCAATGCAGTTTCCTGAGGGCAATGCTAGCTGAGTCTCGTTTATTGAGGTCTAACAAAAGACGAGCTGCAGCATTTTGGGTTACCTGTAGCTTTTTAATTGTAAAGGCAGGAGCACCTAAGTATAGAGAATTCCCGTAGTCTAGGCGGGACAGAATGATGGCTTGAACCATTATTCTGCGGGCTTCAAAAGGGAGAAGGGGCAGCACCTTTCTCAGCATACGCATTAGCCCAAAGCATGTAGCAGAGAGAGTGGTAGCTTGCTGCATGAAGCTGAGGTTGGAATCGAGCCAAATGCCTAAGCTCTTTATATGGCATTTTGATTGAGGCATAGGGCCCATACATAGTGGCCAGTCTAGCAAAGGAATGGGAATGGTTGAGTTGCCTAACACCATAAGCTCAGTTTTCTCGCCATTTAATTTTAAATGCGAGGTTGACATCCACTGAGCCACAGCTACCAGGCAGTTGCTTAGATTGGATGAGGACGGGGCTGCCTGATTCAAAGACACGACTAATTGCGTGTCATCGGCGTAAGTTATTATGTCCAGACCGAAAGAGTGGACTATATCAGCCAACGGCTGCATATAAATATTAAAAAGAGTAGGGCTCAACGAAGAGCCCTGAGGTACACCCCGATCCAAGGGCCAGACTTTGGAATAGATAGTACCCTCAACTACCCTAAAAGAACGGTTCTCCAGAAATGACTGGAGCCAAAGCATGGCCTTCCCCGAGATTCCCATCTGGTTGAGGCGATGAAGAAGAATGCTGGTGTTAACGGTGTCGAAGGCGGCACTAAGGTCAAGCAACATGATTGCTGTAGTGCCGCCTTGATCCATTTGCTTCCTGGCCAGCTCAGTTACCGCCAGGAGAGCCGCTTCAGTTCCAAGTTTTGGACGAAAGCCAGCTTGGGAATCGTGGAGGAGATGGTTGTTCTCTAAAAATTGAGTAATAACCGAGTTGACGTGTTTTTCAAGGAGTTTGCTGATCCATGGAAGGAGGGAAATAGGCCGATAATTGGCCATGTTTTCCGGATCCAGAGTGGGTTTTTTCAGCAATGCCTTAACCTGTGCACATTTCCATGCAGTAGGAACTGTACCTGTGGAAATGGAGGTGTTTAGTATGTTAAGGATTACAGGTGTCGTTGACCATGCCTGTATTTGGATAGAATGGCTAATGCCTAAATAAGGCCTGGGATCTTATGCCTATATAAGGGTGATGCGAATTGTGCCTATATAAGGACATGCCTCAGGAAGACCCGTATATGGACACCTAAAGCAGAATACAACACAATGACCCCCTAGTTTGTATGGTCACAACTTTGAAAGCATTGCTGCTGGATAATGTTGCTGTTAACCCTAATGTGATTGCTCTCCTAATGCATTGGTCAATATAAATGGCTGGGACAGGCTGTCACACACACATATAGCTCCAAGATATAATTAGTTTGGCTAATAATTACCTAGAATGTTCTAGAATGGGCTTGTGTCTTAATGAACCAATGTATCTATTATATGCCTTAAATCAAGTTCCTTCATAGCTCATTGGGTTGCTTTTAGTCATAATTGTCCCTCTGATTTCTTACCTCACGGTATACCCATTGGGAATTTGAGATGCGCTAACTAAAACATCCTAACCATACCTAAGTCATTCTATGCCCTCTCCACATTCTAGACAGCTTCTTGGCTGCCTATGCTGGAACTCACTAGATCCATACATTTGTTCAACTCTTTCGCTACAATACAAAAGCGAGCATTGAGAGAACATTCATTTTAGTATGAAAGACGTGTGACAAATTGCTGACCAGATCTTCACACTGATGCATCCATCCATCCATCCATCTGTCCGTCCGTCCATCCATCCATTGTCTTTATATTCCTAAGCCTATTATTATGACCACCCAAAGGTACCCTTGCATCTGCTGCTACTGCTTGTATTTCGATGGCTCTTCTCAATGTTTCATACTGACCTCTTCCCCTCCCCTTTCTAGGTGCCAATATCATTGTTAAGTGTTGGACCCGGGCCTTTGTGGCTGGTTCACCCCTGCACTTTTTGCTTTGATGGCGTTCATGATTTCTGGCTTGGCGCACTTTTTCCCTGGGTCCCAGAGTGAAAGTGCGTGCGTGTAGTATGGCTGGCCTGCCCTCCCATAGGAATGCATGGGGAATGTGTGTGTCCCTGGTAGTTCCTGATGCGTGGGGAGTGCAGGCTCGAGTTTAGTATGTCTGAACTCGTGAGAGTGAATGCTGCAAGATGGTGTCTGCGGCATGTATGTGTCTAGAAGGGAAGTGCTACTTCTGGACATTGAGATATGTGTGCAGTGAGGGTGCTGGAGCGTGATTGGCTGGAGCTGGCTGGCATGCCAGGCTCCAGGAAGTCTGGATGGGTCTGCCCGGTGGTGAGTGTGAGATTAGCATGAGTGATGTGCGGGAGGAGTGTACCTGTGTCCTGGATGGGCTGGGTTTTCCCCACACAATGCTGGCTCCGCCCCCCTGTGGTGTGTCTAACGACCCTAGCCTCCCCAGTGAATGAAATGGGTGGTTGGGCCATCAAGAGTGCTCCAGAACCAGCTGCAACTGGTTTTCCCCCCACCCTGCACCTTGAAACAAAGGATTTGTTAGTATAAGAAGGGGCTGTGTCCCCTTAGAAAATGTTCTTTCCTGATCCTACTTGAGGGGGCTGCTGCTGCTGCTGGGGCCAGGAGGAACCGCCACTTGGACTGCCTCCCTGCCTGGAGGGCCAGTGAGCTGGCCCCTGGCCCAGCCTTGCCCCCTGCCTGCCTTGAGGAACTTTTGCTGGGCTTGTGTTTCCCCTGAAGCGCCTGGAAGCGCTTTATTTTGCATTTAGCGCAGGGAGCGCTGTAAATTGCCTTTTAGCGCTGAGGAGCGCTTTAAATTGCCTTTTAGCGCTGAGGAGTGCTTTGCCTGCCAAGCGAGTGCCACCTCGCTTACTTTTGATTAATTTGCCCCCTGGCAGGTGCCCACCCTGCCAGGGACCTGGCCGCTATCTTTTAAGTTTACCTCGAGGGAGCCCACTCCTCGGTAAACACACCCCCGCCTAATAGTGCCGGAGACGGGCCGCCGCGCTGCCCGCGACGACCCGGAAGTGGTCCTGCCGGCCGGCCAATCCGAGCGTGGCCCCGACGGAAAGCCCGCCCCCGCGACCCGGAAGTCAGGCAGGCCGGGGACAGGACATAGAGGCAAACCGGAAGCTGACGGGAGTCCACCCCGTGCTCCGGTGCAAGAAGGGAGAAGAAGTGTCCAGACACCAGCGCCGGTTCCAGCAGGGCTCTCCTGAGAAGGGGGAGAGCCCCGCCTAAGCGTCTGGTGAGCGGAGCGGAGATTGAGGAAGTCCGCACGCACCAACCTGAGTTCACCGCCGCCGACCCCTCCGGAGTCCCTGTGCTGCACACCGGTGAGTGGAGCTGACCGGGAGGAGGGGGAGTGAGGCCGAAGCCCCGTGGTAGTTGTGGAAGAGTGGGCATTCCTGTGTAACCAAGTCCCCCGAGCGGGGCTCCCACATTGCGGCTGCATTCTTTCAAAGAGCCTGCGAGGCTCAGGGCAGCAGTTGTTTTCAGAGCCCGAGAGGCTCGTGTGGGCATTACTTGGTTCGCTGAGTCCCCAGGAGGGGGACTCCAACTACGCCCCCATTTTGTGTTCGGAGCCCTGAAAGAGGCTCAGGGGGCATAGTATTTGTTTAGAGCCACGAGGGCTCTGGGGCCATTTCCTTGCTTCGAGTCCCCAGGAGGGGGGCTCCAACGTAGGGGCAGTCATTTGTTTTTGAGCCCAGAGAGGCTCTTGCCCCTCCACAGTCGTTTTAAGAGCCCAGAGAGGCTCTGAGAGGGCCATTCGTTTTGTGAGCCCAGAGAGGCTCCAGCCTGCCTTTTGCCTTTCGAGCCCAGGGAGGCTTGAGTGCCCATTTCGTGTTGAAGAGCCTGAGAGAGGCTCAGGGTGCCATTTCTCGTCCAGGAGCCCAGAGAGGCTCCGCAGTGCCACAGTGGTGGTTCTTGAGCCAGAGAGGCTCCAACGTTGCCCTAACTTTCCCTGCACCAGTTGCCCAGCACTTTGTGGGCAACTGCCACGTTTAGGCCCTGACATTGGGACACAGGGACTGTCACAGGTGGTGACTTATCTGAGTTTTGCGCAACTGTGTTTTATTGCTACACCTCTGAATGTTGATACATCATGTGTTATGTTCTTACACCCCTACAGGTATTGTGATACATAGGTGGTTGTTTTCTCCCTAGTACAGGTGGTGCTAGCGAGGTCCTGTTACCAGTGATTACTGGTTGTGTGCTCTATTTTTATATTGTGTGCTACAGTGATTTTTATTTCTACAAAGTTCTAAAAGTGCTGATACCCTTGACAGTGGTCCAGGTGGCCCTGTCCTGTACAATATCCCTTGTAAATTCCGCCCGTGCCTGTTGGCACAATGTAACAATATGTGTGTTTTATCTGATGTATATTTATTATAATACAAAGGCTATTTTTATATAACCTTGTGTGGAGTTTCCTTTGTGGTGGGTCTTTGGGTGTTGTTGCTGGGGTGCGTGCGCAAATACTTAACCTACATCGCCTCCAAGTTTAGCCTTGCTGCTCGCGCCACGTTACCTAGAGGGTGAGTAGGGGTTATCTTGGCGTGTAACTCCCTTGCCCTGACTTGGGAGTGGTGGTCTCTGACTGACGTTGGCGCAAGCCTTGGCCAGCCAGAGATCCCATTTCCAACATTAAGTAAAAAGGTATCTTATTGGAATGTTACTGTTGCCGAATAAATAAATAATAAACTACAATAAATAAAGAAATACAATGAAAACATTATTTAACATGATACACGACACTTAGCCATTGGTCATTAGTGCCTCTTGCATGAGTAAGAGGATCGAAAGTTGGGAATAAAAATAAAAGCAGTAAATAAATGGTATTGACAAACGACACTATTGAGCAATGTCAGTAAGTGATACGTTTAAACAGTATAAAAACGTTCCAGAAATGTTCCGAAACAGCAAGCCTTATTTCTGCACCATCACCAGAGGGATCCATCAGAGGGCTCATTAATTGAAACAAGGAAGGAGGGCTTTGGAGTCTTATTGAGAATAGCTTCACATCACCAATGAATATACATTAGAACTGTATGGTAATATGTATGCTCTATCTATTGCGATAGAATTATGAAAAGAATGATGTTTTTCTAACTCACCGATTCCATAAAAAGTGAATACTGTGTCCTTTACTTTTTCAGCTGTATACAACGTAAAAAACATATTTTTTTGTTCAGAAAAACTTTTTTATGTTAATATGAAAATGTGTACGTCCCTCAGAATTCCAACATAGGTGTTGAATGCATTGTTGTAAATCGGTGATTTCTATATTCTAGTCATGCAATTCCTCTTGCGTTTTACCCCGATCCTTACATGAAATATTTGTTAGATCATCTTCAGGGCAAAACGTGGTGTCAGCTACATGGGAGACGTGGCAGTCGATGACATTTCCTTTGAAGACTGTTCCCCATTGCTAATACCAGACAGACCCTGCTCTGCTGAAGAATTCATGTGTGCCAACAAGTACTGCATCCCCAAGGACCACCTCTGTGATTTTGTGGATGACTGTGCTGATAACTCGGATGAAAACCATTACATATGCAGTAAGTTAAATCAATACCTATTTATATTACTTTTATATTAAACTGTTGTATTTTTGATTAATACAACCAATGTTCTATTCAGTAGCTTATCGCTCGAGCATTTCAATTCCTTCTGTCTCATCTTCACCTTCTCCGCTGTTCTTCAAAACGTTTTCCAAACCTAGAGTTATACCAGAAGTCTTTACAGATTATTCCCAGAAACTGAAAGGCAGATATGTTGTTCCTAAAAGGTAATTCCTTTGTTTCACTATTGCATGATAAATGGAGACATGGTGAGACACATAATGTAATGTTTTCCCCCCATAAATATGTTTAAAAAATGACTGAAAGGTGATTATATGAAACAATTTAAATGTTCATGTCACAATTCATTCATGGGTTTATGGATGGGTGGAACTGGCAGAGTTTTACTCTGCAGACTTCTGCGGAGTTACATGAAATCTCCTAGAGTTTTCGCAGAGTTACGCGAACTGGGGGAAATCGTCACGTCTTGCTGCTTGTGTTGATTTTTAGCACCAGAAACTTGTTCCGCGCTGCAAAATCAGTGCGAACGGCACCACAAGACACACCTGAGGGTGCTGCTTCTTTGCTGCCACTCAAGTAGCATTTCTACTCGAGGGGCTGCTTTCTCACCTTGAACCGTCACAACCGCCCACTTTGAAAGAATCTCACCAGGGGCCCTCATTGTGCCCGAAAATCATGTTAGGGTATGCCAATTCTCACTCGCCAACTTACTGTCGGCTAGTCACGCTCGAGAACAAATGCTGTCTTGTGGCGGTTTGCAGAGTTTGGATGGAACTCTGCGTTACAAGTGTAATGGGGTGTGGCCAAAAGAGTAGATTTTATCGCCCACCCCAATATGGGATGTCAATGCCTGGTAAACCTTACAATTAATTTTAAGATTGCAATTCCATCCTTCTTTCCTAGCTGTTTACATATTCTGCTTAGTGTTACATGTTAGCAATGCCCCTGCCCGCAAACAGTCAATCCCAGGCCAGCAGACCTTAATTTGTAAAATAATAAGTGCCAGTGCCCAAAGCTTTTCTCATAAGCCAGGAGCTGGAGTTGATGAATGTTACGATTGCTGAATAATAGGACTGTGTAACTGTGATTTCACCTCATGTCTCTTTCTTCCACCATCATACACTCTTGATGCTTCTTATTCTACCCTGCTTTCTGCCTTAGTCACTGCTTTTCGATCTTTCTCTTCCTTTTCTCCTTTCCTGTGTTTCTATCGCTTGCTCTGGGTCAAAGTCTGATGAGGATAAGAAAGTGTTGGTCCTAAAAAGTGAGTGCTGGTGGTCCCCCCCGCAAACACCAGCTCAGATTATGAACTGCATACAATTATATTCTTTCCTTCCACAAAATGAGTTACAAAGCAAGCAATTCCATTACGCAAGAGACCAGCAGCAGCCAGTAGGCCGAAGAGCCCTGAGATACCGATGATCCGCTAGCCCCACCAAACTTTTGAGAGCCCGGATCCGGATCCCCCTTTGATGCCTTTTTTATGTAAATTACTCGGGCTGTCACTGAAGTATGTTACCTTTCCTTAGAAATTTTTTACATTAGGACTCACTGCATTTCATGAGATACTTCTGAAGTTGTCAGTCTTTTACTTCGCAGGTTTTTACTTTGCAGGAAAGTATTGTTTTGAGTGACAACTTTAGCAGTATGTGTGTGTGTTTGTGTGTATGTACTTGTTTACATACATATATATTGTGACTATCAGCCTGATTCATCAAGAAAGGAAACTGCGACTCTCAACTTGCGATTCACAGCGAATCGCAAATGGAAAGGCGCAGATCGGAATTCATCATAGTTAGCGAGTAATTAAAGCGATTCGCACACGGGCGCAAAAATCGATAGCAAGAAAATAAAATCGCCGAAAAATCACTATTACCCAGATATTCCGTCTCTATTTTGCGCCATCGCAAATCCCCATTAGCGACATCTCGCCAGTAGCGAGATCGCACTAACGGGAAGTCGCTTTTCGAGCGCCGTGATGACATCACAACCAGGAAGCAGGCAGTTCCCACCCCCATTCTGAACTGCGAGGCTGATCGCGAGGCTGCAGCTAAACAGAGCTCCTACCGGGACACCTCCAAAGTAGCGCAATTCACCCATTTGCGACAGTAGCAATGTCAGAGGAGTCTGCACCAGGGCCCAGTGACACCGGGCGCAAGAGAAAGCTCAAGTTTTCCGAGCAGGAGTTGGAGCAGCTCATCGAGGGAGTGGTTGAAAACCACGCAAAACTTTTTGGAAAGGACTCCCGGAGGGTGCCAGAGATGGAGAGACGTCGCATCTGGCTAGGAATCTCAGCTAAAGTGAACGCTGTGGGCGTGACACACAGGTCACTGGACGAGCTCAAGAAGAGGTGGTACGACCTCCGAGGTCGTGCCAAGGAGAGGGTGGCAGAGAGGCTGGGCGAGACATCTGGTACTGGGGGCGGAGAACCTACTGTCCCTCCCAATACCCCCATGGAGGACCGCGTGGAGGACACCCTTGAGACAGAGGCGTGCATAGGTGTCACCAACCTGGACTCATCCCGACCCAGCCAAGACAGCCAAGGTAAGTGGCATGCGACTGCGACCCTGTCCCCTAACAATGGTCATGGCCCTATAGCCTCCCATATACATTCCAAGTCATTCAAACAATGCACATGAGATCATGGCCACAAGCATATCCCAAAATAAGCAATCGCTAAGCCAGGCAGGGAATGTCAACCAGCATGCATGTAGCAACTGTACGTGTGACAGATACATGCTATTAATGTAAGTCCAATTCCCCTCACAGGTGGCGCCGACTACAGCAGCGACAGCGACATGCTGCAGATCGATGAGTCAGAAGAGGATGCCGAAGAGGTGCCAACACCAACACCTCCTGCACCATCAGGCGTAGCACCACACACCGCAGCCAGGGCAACACCAACAGCTCCAGCACCATCATTGGCAGCACCTAACCCTGCAGCCAGGGCAAGAAAAACAGCACCAGCACCATCCGGCGCAGCACCTAACCCTGCAGCCAGGGCAAGACAGACAGCACCAGCACCATCCGGCGCAGCACCTAACCCTGCAGCCAGGGCAAGACAAACAGCGCCAGCACCATCCGGCGCAGCACCTAACCCTGCAGGCAGGGCAACACCAACAGCACCAGCACCATCATCGGCAGCACCTAACCCTGCAGGCAGGGCAAGACCAACAGCTTCAGCACCATCAGGTGCTGCACCTTTGCCAACCACAACTCCACCACCAGCGGCACCATCTACTTCTGGTGCAGCTACTGTGGTGACTGTGCACACACGCACTGTGGGCAGCCAGCAGAGCAGGCATGTCAGGGCTCGCCACCATGACACATCACACAGCGGCAGGAGGGGGATGGCTGTGCGCATGCCAGGCATGAGCACTGAGCGCCGGATGCTACGCATTCACCAACAGCAGGCACGACGGCAAGGGGCCATTCAGCTGCAGCTACACAAAATTGGCCGCAATGTGGCCAATGTGGGTGATAGGATTGAGCGCATGACGGCAGCCATGGAGGCCAACACTGCTGCACTCATATCGCAGCGCAACTCCGCCCGCCGACGCCACCGGCAGCTCCTTACGCGCCTGACAGCCTTCACCCGCTCAAACTACATAATGGGGAATGCCACCTCCCAGCTCTCACGACGGTGCCTGGCGCAGCAGCAGCAGCTAATCCAATGTGTCGAGGATGTTGGACGGGTGTTGGAGCAGGTCACCACTGCCGTACTGGCACTCCATCCTACTGGTGAAGGCAATGTGGGGAGGGACGACACCAGTGAGGGCGCCTCCAGTGTCAGCAGCCTGTCTGCCTCACTGGTTGGCGTGTTACGCCGCAGCACCAGGCCCACTGCAGGGACACGTGCCGTCCCAGAGGAAGAGCCAGAGCGTCGTTTGGGGGCTGCGCGCCAGAGGCGCAATTGAGTTACTTGAACATTTCCTAGATAATGCTGATGATACAAGCATGTCCAGTGGCTAGTTAGGAGCAGTATGGCGCAATACTGCTGCAATATTATGAATGTAGACATTACGTTATTATTGTGGATTTAACAATAATATTTATTCATGCAACATACATGGGCCTCCAGTCATTATTTACATTGCCATGCAGGAGTGATTGTTGGGTGAGTGGATTGTGGGATTCAGAAACTGTTCATAGTGATGTGGTTGCGCCGTCTGTGTCCTTCAGCAGGGTTCTCCCCGCGTGCATGACGCACATGTGCTGGTGGACGGTCGTCCCCTTCAGACTCACTGCCAGAGATCTCTACTGGTATCCGGCGCTTGGTTGCAATGTTGTGTAACATTGCGCAGACAGCCACAATGCGGCAGCACACATCAGGACTGTAGTACATGGCCCCACCTGTCTTGTGCAGTATGCGGAACCGGCTCTTGAGTAGCCCAAATGTCCGTTCGATACAATTCCTTGTCCGTATGTGAGAAACATTGTACCGCCGTTGCTGTGGTGTAGCCGGGTTGAGGTATGGGGTGAGGAGGTATTCCCGGAGGGCGTAGCCACTGTCACCTGAATGAGAGGAGCAGAGGGTGAGTGCCTGTGCTGCGCAGCTACATCATTGCAATGTGTATTTGTTGACAATGTGTACTTACCAAGTAGGTGTCCTTCCCCAAATTCTCCCCTGGCCAGTCGTGTGTGGAGGCCGCTGTGCCGGAATATAAAAGAGTCATGGGTACTCCCTGGGTACTGGGCCACGATGTCAGTAATGATAGTCTTGGCATTGCAGACCATCTGTATGTTAAGGGAGTGGTATGACTTCCGATTCCGGTACATGTACTCCGTCGCAGCTGGTGGGCAGATGGCAATGTGGGTGCAGTCTATGCATCCTATCACAGATGGGAAATGGGCCACATTGTAGAAGTTTAACTTTGTCAAGTCCAGTTCCTGTTGGCTGGTGGGGAATTTGATGTGTCGGTGTAGCTGGGTGAGCATTGCGTCAACAAAACTCCGGAGGCAGCGTGACATGGTGGGCTGGGATATCCCCCCTGCAGCTGCTACTATCCCCTGGAAGCTCCCAGAGGCCAGGAGGTGCAGGCTACACAATACCTGTACATGTGTAGGCACAGCATTGGTCCGCCTTGTTGGGTGCTACATCAGGGGGTCAGGGTCGTGTATGAGTTGAATTATCATGGCCCCATTTAGCCGGTACTTCGCATAAATCTGCTTCCTGGTTTGTCCCAGCAGGGTGATCCGCTGGCGGAATATCCTCTCCTGTATTCTGCGTCTCCTCCGTGCTGCTCGCTGTAGTCTTCGCCGCCTGACCAGCATGTACATTCCTGGCATTGTGAGACACCAACTGCTGCTGCTGCATCTCCTTATGTGTGTTTGGTCAGCCCTTTCCCTGTTCCTGATTGGCCAACGGTTTTTCAAAATTTTCTCTACTCACTTTTATGGTTACCACCTGCTTTGGGTTGTCCTTAATTTGCGTGGCGCTAATAGAGAATTTGAGGTTTTTCGCTATTAGAGAATTTTCATGAATTCCGATTGCGCTTGTATTGCGGATTCGCTAAATTTATTCTCTAATTCCGTGCTTTGGCGCAAACCTACAGGGATTCTGAGAATATATTAGCGAATTCGCAATCTTTGGTTAGCGCTTTGGTTATTTTCTTGATGAATGCCGATTTGGGAAATTGCGGGCGCAATAGCATTTTCGCTGCTATTGCGCCCGCAATTTAGCTTGATGAATCAGGCTGTTAATATATTATATACATACATACATACACACAAATGTATATATTTGTCTATATGTGTTGGGGTGTATGAAATTCACGTAATTGAATGAGGTAGGAGGAGGGTAGCTGAGAAATGTGAGAAGGCAGGGAGGTGCGCTGGCGATCCCCCCCAAGGCTAATAAAAGTGTTGGTCTCGCGGGTGTAGCCCTCTTTGTCTGCTCGCCTCGGGGATTGCTGGAGGGTCGCAGCTGTAAGCGATTTGGCCTGCAGCTGGAAGCGATTTGGCCTGTTGAAAAAGGCGATGGTGATCTCCTAGGCGAGGGGCCTCACAGCATTTCATCTGGGTAGGTTCAATTGAGAAGGTGTCCGTAACCTGCTAATTTTAGAGCTTAAATTAAAAAAAAATTAAAAAAGGAAAGCGGTGCGAAGGTATTGCAGAATGCAAAGAGGGTGTTTTATGCTTGGAGGCTCAAGGGTATTGAGTGTGGCTGCGATGCAAGGGGACAGGAGATGGCTCAGCGGTCAGAGCTAGTCTCAGGAGCTGGGGCCCAGAGTTCGAGCATCGGCTCAAAATCAAGGGCTAGATGTAGGTAAATCATTTTTACCAATTCTAAAATACCGAATTTTACCGATTTGGTATTTTAGAATCGGTAAATCTGAAGTAGGTAAATTTTCGGTATTTTTTACCGAATCAGTAAGATTCAGTAATTACCGAATCTGTATTTACCGATTCGGTAATTGCCATTCATTCCTATGGGCCTTGAGGCCCATAGGAATGAATGTCATGGCCTTGAGGCCCATAGGAATGAATGTCAATTACCGAATCGGTAAATACCGATTCGGTAATTACAGAAAAATTCAAGGGTGGCAGGGTGTCACTTTGACACCCTGTTGCACACCTGATTAGTGCTTGTGTGCCATGTGGCACGCACAGCATAGGTGTAAATGCACTTATTTTCATTTACATAGGAATTTGTTATTTACCACCAACTAATAGTTGGTGGTAAATAACGAATCCTTAAAGCCCTGTAGCACTGTTTAAAGTGCTACCTACATGTCAAAATACAGATTCGGTAATTTTACCGAATCAGTAAATTTACCGATTCGGTAAAATTACCGATTCGGTAAAATTACCGAATCTGTATTTTGACATCCCCTACATCTCAGTATCCAAATACCGGTCGGTAACGACAGAATATAGGTGTTTTCGGCCGTTACCAACCGGTATTTGGATACCTACATCTGGCCCCAAATCATTTAAAAAAATATATATATATTTTAGATGGCGACCGCGGGGCCTTCGAAGCATTCAGATTTTGTGTGCCTCGTCGGGGCAGTGATTGCGTCGGTGTCCCTCAGGGGTCTATTCTTAGTCCCCTTTTCTTTAACCTGTACGTTAGGCCGCTTGCTTTCCTGGCGGAGCAAGCTGGCCTCACAATTTATTCCTACGTTGATGACACTCAAGTCATCTACTCTCTCTCCACCAATAAAAACCTCCCCTCTTCCTCTCTGCAAGTTGGACTGAAACATATATCGGACTGGATGTTGAAGCACAAACTAAAATTAAACGGGGATAAAACAGAGCTGCTCCTGTTTGGCCCAGACACCTTTCTCTGGGGCCCACACCATTGGCCTCCAGAGATGGGTCCTCTTCCCGTTCCATCTGTGTCTGCCCGCATTCTTGGTGTAATCTTCGACAACCAACTCACTTTCAAACAACACGCTGTGAAAGTCTCAGCCACCTGTACTACCATCATCAGGTGGCTGAGAAAGATCACCTGGATGTTACCTGCGGACACCTTGAGGACCGTAGTCCAGGCTCTTGTCATCTCACGCCTGGACTATGGGAACATCTTGCTCCTAGGTGCTGCCAAAGAGGTAATCAAGAAGTACCAGGTGGTACAGAATATGGCGGTTCGTTTGATCTGTCACCTTCCTGCCCGATCCTCGGTCGCGCACCACATGCGGAATCTGCACTGGTTGCGGATTGAAAGCAGAGTTAACTTCAAAGCACTCTGCTACATGCACAAAATTATGACTGGTAGAGCCCCTTGCTATCTCTCTGCTTTGGTGCAGCAATACATCCCCCCCCCGTACACTTAGGTCTTCGACGCAGAATAAATTTAAGATTCCGCGCATCAGAAGAGCCAAGATGGGAGGACGCTCGTTTTCCCTGCTGGCCCCATCCTTATGGAATTCTCTTCCTCAATCCCTGCGCACTGAATTGTGTTTTCTGAAATTCCGTAAGGGAATAAAGACTTGGCTTTTTAACAACTAATTTGATCTTATGATCCTTCCCCCCTTTCTCCGTTCAGTTTGCTCTAGCGCCGGGAAACCTCCGGGTAGCTGCGCGCTCAACAAATGTAATTATAAATAAATAAATAAATAAATACAGAGTGCGTCTGTGAGGGATCGCAGCTGGGCAGCACGGGCTAGCGCGGTGATAAAGTGCTCAAATCTTTCATTTGGTGCTATGGTTTAGCACAAAATGCATCCTTGTTGCATTTTGTGGTGCGAAAATGAACTAAAGAAAAGCACCACAAGTGACAGCCACTGGCATTGTGTTGTTGATGTGCATGCACAGTAAAGTATTACCACATATTGTGCATTTGCTTTTTTACTGCAAATCATGCACAATCAAGCAAAGTGGCGTAATGGCATAATTTTCAAGAATCAAGCATAATGTGAAATACCCCATGTTACACCTGGCATCTTTGGCGTTGTTTCCCCCTATCTTTTTGCCTCTACCTCCTGTATTTTTGATGCTGTGCTGGATTTCGTTTTTGCTGGTTTAGATGCTTTGGACACTCTGCCACTGCTGATCAGTGCCAGAGTGTAAGTGCTCCCTATGTAAAGTGTTATTCTGATTGGCTATACATGTTTGGCATATTTGTATCACCATGAAGTCCCTAGTAAAGTGCACTGGGTGTGTCAGGGCTGGTGATGACAAATGCTACTAGTGGGCCTGCAGCACTGATTGTGCCACCCAGAGGAGTAGCTCTAAAATGGTGTCTCAGGCCTGCCACTGCAGTGCCTATGTGCAGTTTAGAAACTGCCATGTCCTCCTGGTCAGTGTCCCCACTGACCAGGCCTACCCATCCCTTTTTGTGCACATCAGTCACCCCTATGGAAGGCCCAAGTTACCCCCCTGGGCAGGGTGCAGTGTATGTAAAAGGTAGAGCATGTACTAGTGCAGGTGACATGCTCTGATAGTGAATGGCAGCCATTTTCGGTTTTCACTATTGTAAGGTTATCTTGCTCTATAGATTAGCATGGGGGATGCTGGCTACAGTGGTTAACAGCATTTCGTCCCATAGGAACAAGATAGGACATAAGTATCTAGTATCCCTGAACTCAGAGTTTAATAACACATCTTTTAGGAAAGGTTGTTTTTAAATACTGTGTTTGAGAACAACACTTCTAGAAAGTTGCTGTTCTCTTGGCTGACCCTTCTGTGTGCCTTGGCCTGTTTGTGTATTGACTGTCTGGTTTGAGAGTGACAGGGGCTGGGGATTCCCCAGGAGGCTGGCTGAGTCAGCCCTAGGCTGAATGACTGCATTTGCAACTGGAGTGGTGGGAGGAGTTAGCACCTGGGCCTGAATAGGGCTGTGCCTGCCTTCCACAATGCTGGCTCCACCTCCTGCTGGGCGGCTGATGACCCTGCCCCTCACTCTGAAAGGAAAGAAGAAGCCAGCAAAACAAAGTACTCAGGAAACACCCAGAACTGGTTCAGACCGGGCTCAGGGCCCAAATGCACAGAGAGAACAAAGACTTTAGGGGTATAAGTACAGGACCCCTGACAACAGAAAATTAGATCATCCTGGAATCAAGAAGGAACCTCTGCCAAGGAGAAAGCTGAAGCTGAAGAAGGAAGACTGTCCTGCTGTTGCTCTGCTGGACGGACCAGCTGTTGCTTTGCTGCCAAGGAGAGGGGAAGGACTTTGCTGTTGAGCTGTGTCCCCTGTCTTGAAGGAATCTCCAAGGGCCTGAGTAGAGCTGGCTCCCTGTTCTGAAGTCCCAGGAACAAAAGGACTTCACCCCCAGCTTCCCTGAACCAGTTGTGGGGCCTCTGGAAGTTGTACCTGTGCTGGGAAGCTTGAAACTAAGCTTGAGAGACGTTTGCAATTGAAAAGTGTTGCATCGCTCGCTTGCGGAGCGCATCCCCAACAGTGCGAGAAGATTCCCGCCGCTATGAAGGTCGAGATCGTTGCAGCGTCTGTTGCCGCTGCCAGAGCCGTCGCATCCTTCGTTTGCGGGACGCACCAGACCGGTGCGGGAAAGTCAAACATCGTTGCGAGTGTCGTCGCAGAGCCTGTCGTCGCTGGGTGAGATCGCCGCACCGCTTGCTTGCCGACCGCATCACGTCGCTGCGAGCATCGTCGCAGAACCATCGCATCGAGGAGCTGCGAGAGAGAGGATCACCGCTGGACTGCGCATCGTCGCCCCGGAGATCGTCGCAGCCCCTACGAGATCGTCGCATCGTGCCTTTTGCGAGAACAAACTTCCTTCGGAACCACCGCACCGGAATCCATACAAGTGGCCTTCCTCCCCATACAGACCAGATTCGTCGCAACACGCCCGCTGCTGCAGCGGGGTTGTCGCATCGCCACCCCAGGGTCTCAGGAGCAACGCATCGCTTGTTTTCCACCAGCTTCTGCTTTTGGAACTTTGTCGCAACTAAAAGGTACTGTGAGTAAACGTGACGCAACTGTGAACTTTTCACGCATCTGTAGATTATTCTATCACAACTTAAAGAACTTTATCGCAAACCTTAAGAACTCTTTTGAAACCATATTCTTGAACTGTGTATGTTGGATTTTTGTCGTTTTGGTCTTGTGTAGTTTAGATTAAATACCTTTATTTTTCTAAACTGTTGTGGAGTCAGTTTGTGGTGTTTTCAGTGTGTTACTGTGAGTGTTGGTACAAATACTTTACGCATTGCCTCTGGTTAGCCTAGACTGCTCGTGCCAAGATACCTAGAGGGTGAGCAGGGGTTATCTCAGAGGTTATCTCCTTGCCCTGACTAGAAGCAAGGGTCCCTATTTGGACAGTGGTACCTACCTCTGCCAACTAGAGACCCCCAGTTCTAACACCCCACATTACGTGAGTTACACTAGCATAATTTATATGTCACCTAAGCATTACTTAATGGCCCCTCTGTAGTTAAAATTAGGTCAATTCCATTAGAAAGGCATTTTTTCTATTCTTAATAGATTTGGTGCAGTTTGATGAATCTGCCAAAACTTTCCCAAAAATAAGTTCATCCACATTGATTCTTAATAGATTTGGTGCAGTTTGATGAATCTGCCAAAACTTTTCCAAAAATAAGTTCATCCACATTGACACCTTCATGTAAAGTCTTGTGCTGTTCCATCCAGCTCCGGGTAAGCAAAAAGGGAGGGACTCACAACTGTGATTTTGCCATGGTATTTATAATAGGAAAGCTGGCTCTCACCACACACAAAACTGGCGTTTGGAATTACATCAGATACCCATAAAGCAAACTTTTTAATATTTGGTGTAAAGCCATTGGTCGAAGCTGATTTTATGGAGGACAGCAGTACATTCAATCTCCTGAAAGAAAAGAAAATGTGGAGTCTAGAAGAAAATACTGCTGGTGGCTAGGGCTAGCTACCAGGAGCAACATGATGCCAATATTTTCTAGAACGGCCCAACAAGGCTGGAGAAATTACCAGGAGAAGTGTGGTCAAACCACGTGGTCATTGAAGAAACTGAGTGAGTTGTGCACCACTACATTTTACAATGTATCCCCTAGGGGTTGCCATGAGCAGCGCCAAGATCCTCATCCCTAAAAACTCAAACCCAATCCCTGGGGACCACTGCTGCCCAGGGAGCTGGAACATAACTGTTTGTGGGTCTCTAGTGGACTGGAGCCAAAGCAACAATGTGAATGTCACTGCTCTGATGAAAAAAAACAGAACCTTGGAGCACTGCAGTGTGCTGTCCAGGAGTGAACCGCCATGGAGACCCACCTACTGCACAAGGGCAGCAAAGAGTGTACCCAACTGCATTTATAGCAGTGGGCAGGAGACTAGGAGGACACAGGAGTTGTGCTGGAAGCAGGCTCCCCCCACAGCTTCCAGTGAAGGCTGCATTGGGTGCCCACTTAAGGCCAGGCAACTGAAGAATTTCAATAAATTTGAGGAACAAGGCTGCCTCAAACAAAAAGAGCCCCAAAGAGAGCTTAGAAATCTGCATATTCTTTCTATGATGCACCCTGAGTTGAGTAAAGGCACCACCGATTATGTTCGATATTTTGGGGGGCCTGCAATAGGTGTTTTAGCTCCAATAGGAGCTTTCAACATCAGATTTGGAATTTCACCCTGCCTGACATTGCGTTTCTGGTTGTATGCACCCTGTCCTAGCAGGAGCCAAAATCCTAGTCGGGGTAAGTCAGTAATACACTCTAAATTAACCTGTGCTCACCCTCTGGTAGCTTGGCATAAAGCAATCAAGCTTAGCTTAAGAGGCCATGTGTAAAGATTTTGTGAAACGCATCAAACAGTAACACAGTAAAATCACCCCAAAAACTCTCCACACCTTTTTGAAAAATAGATCATTCTATTCTGAACAAAACTAGACCAAATTGTCAATCTAACAAGTAGAAGTCATGATATGAATTTTTAAAGATTAAGTGTCAAATAATGCTTAGAAACAAATTGTGTTCAAAGGGGTAAAATGGTTGCGCTAGACCAGGACTAAGTCACAAATTCAAGCCGCCCATGATGGAGTGCAGGCTGGCTTCAGGACCCACACATGGTCCGCGGAGCAAAATTACCTTAATCCTTATTGCAGCACCAAATGCGGGATGCAGTAGCACAATGCATTGATGATCCCTCCGCAATTGATAGGCTGCCAAGGATTTCTCCACGCAGTAGTGTCCATGCACCTGTTCTGTGGATCAAGGACTACTTCTGGAGTGCAGCAGTTCCGAATATGATGCGCCGGGTGAATCCCTGCTGCAGGGCGATACATCGATCTTCTCCATGCAGTGGTAGTGATACGTTGGTTCTGAAGTGGTGATTCCAGAGGCAATGCAGCAGTTCCAAGTATGATGCACCAGTTCCCGCAGCAGCCGTGAAGCATCGATCCCAATCTCGCAGCAGGCAATGCGTCGATTCCAATCAGCACAGCGGTGTCGATGCGCAGGTTCTTGCTTGATAAGCACTTTAAACTCACTTCCAAGGGCCCCGCACTGGATTGGCACCACTTTGCAGAGGCAGACTTATTGCAAGTAAAGTTCAGGTGCTGTGTTGAAGAAAAAAGTCTTTGATATCCCAGCGACTTCAGAAACAGGAGGCAAGCCAACAAGCCCTTGGAGACTACTTAGGTTCACCAACGTAGAGGTGCAAGTCCAGCCTTTCTCACTCCCAAGCAACAAGCAACAGGCCACCACAACAAAGCAGTTTGGCAAATTGGCAGTCCCTCCTACAGCACATCAATCCTTCTTCCCGGTAGAATATCCTTAGTTCCCGAAGTGTTCTGAGCGGTGGCGTCAGAGGCCCAGTACTCATACCCAATGGGGCCTTTGAAGTTGGGTGATTTCAAAGACATGCCTTTGAAGTCCACAAGTCCCTGCTTTTACTGCCCTGGCTCCAGATTCACTACAGGGCGTATGCAACCCTTTTGGTGGGGACAGGACACAGCCCTTTCAGGTGTGTTAGCTCCTCCCTCACATTCTGCTCAGGATGACCCAACAGAAAGTAGATGGCCACTCATTCACACCTACCCTTTCTTTGTGTGTGGCTGTCTAGAGGGAATGCAGGAAGAAAGCTGTCACCCACCCCAGATGCGTATTCCAGAGACAGGTAGAAGGTTCCAAATGGTTTCAGTCAGAAAATGCCAACTTTCTAAAATTATATAAAGAGAAGTTAAGCCCTAGGACTGTAGCAAGGTAGGGACTTTTTAAGTAGAAACACTGAAAAAACCTGGGTACTGTTTTGTGGTACTGCTATTTAATTTAGGCCGACACACAACAAGAACCAATGTTTAAATCCCCTTGGATCTAGTTATTTATTTAACCTTTTCTTTTGCATACCAAAACCGCTTTTGAATTATTTTATAAGCGTCTGATTCGTAAGAATCTGAAGCCCTGGCTTTTTTCAGCATAGTCCTGTTTGGCTGTCACAAGGCTCTTTCCACTTCTGCAGCATAGTCATTTAGCGCCAAGACGCCCTCGGGCAATCGAGCGCTCTATAAATCCAATAATCAAATCAAATCTGAATGTAAAGGAAACACCATTCATTTAAAAACAAATGGACATAGTTATACAAATACACTAAAACTCAGATGTGCAACATTTAGAACAGAGAATAATGCACCAGTCTCTTTACACAATAATATTGTACAACAATCTCTTTAAGCTTTAACATTTAAACAAAAATGTCGTAAACCACACAAGGTACCAATCTCATTGCACAAATATTGCACATTTGCAACAACCCTTTACGATTTTGACAATTTATCCACAAAAGGCGTAAATCAGAAAAAGTGCCTTTTAATGTTTCGGAGAGTCTCTCCTGTATTTGCCTCTTCGGATCTCCCTGAATTTGGCAATACCATTCTTGATTATGGACTTGACTTCTTCCCTCGGTTAGATACATGTCCTTAGGCCATACCACCAGGGCCCTGCCCTTGTCAGCAGGCTTTATAACTACTGAATCGTCATTTTTCAAATCACATAAAGCTTGTTATTGTTGAGATGTTATATTTCTCTTCAGATAGTTGTTTTGTTTCTCTAGTTGACCAATAGATGAAAGTACTACCTGTTAGCTCCTCTATCCCATTCTGTTCAGGATGACATATCAGCAAGCACATGGCCACTCAGTCACACCTACCCTTTCTTTGTGTGTGGCTGTCTAGAGGGAATGCAGGAAGAAAGCTGTCACCCACCCCAGATTTGTATTCAAGAGACAGGCAGAAGGTTCCAAATGGTTTCAGTAAGAAAATGCCAACCTTCTAAATTACAATTTAAAAGACAACTTCACCATAAGTTGTGTTTTAGATTGTGATTCCAGAGACACCACATTTGGGGATCCTAGCTCCTCCCAATTGGAAATCTTTACTACTATTATAAAGGAAGAACTTTGAACCTTTGAGGCGGGTAAACTCGGGAACCACAGCGCCAATCCACACACCCGATACATCGTTGTAATCGTCAGGATGTGCAGATGGACATAGGCTATACAAACGTAATAAATATACGTAATTTCAAAAATTGACCCAAAAAAAATGTAGTCCCTTGGAAGAAGCGCCGGGCGCGACGTGCGTGCTGACGTTAGGAGTGGCGTACAGGAGTACGAAGAGGACCGGTGGACATGAGCGCGGGGGGGAGCGGCGCACAGGCGGGGAGGAGCGGTGAGGAGCGGGGGACAGACGGTGAGGAGCGGTGGACAGGCGGTGAGGAGCGGCGGACAGGCGGTGAGGAGCGGTGAACAGGCGGTGAGGAGCGGCGGACAGGCGGGGAGGAGCGGTGAGCAGCGGATGAGGTAGGTTATTTATTTATTTATTTAGGAGCGGTGAGCGGCGGCAAAATACAAAAGCAAACGTTACATTAAATGAAGCAAAAATGACAATCGTGAGCCAACAAAATACAAGAGGAAGCAAACGGTGCATTACAAAAGTGAGCCAAACGGTGCATTACAGGAGGAAAAAGTGATGTGTGCAGGTTACAAAAGCGTACAAAGTAAGCAAACGTTACATTAAATGAAGCAAAAATGACAATTGTGAGCCAACAAAATACAAGAGGAAGCAAACGGTGCATTACAAAAGTGAGCCAAACGGTGCATTACAGGAGGAAAAAGTGACGTGTGCAGGTTACAAAAGCGTACAAAGTAAACAGAGGTATAATACTGCATTACAGGAGGAAAAAAGCGACGTGTGCAGGCTACAAAAGCGTACAAAGTAAACATAGAGGTATAATACTGCAATATATGGAGGAAGGCTCCGGGGGACCCACGGACAACGTCGGGCCGGGCGGGGGCCCTGAAGCCTAATTGCTCCCGGACAACATCGGGACGGGCTGCTAGTTACATTATAAAATGTATTAAGGCAATCCCACTGGTATCCTATAGGAGAGATAAACCTTGCAGTAGTGACAAATCAATCAATCAATCAGGGAACCGTAAAGCGCTCTACTCACCCGAGAGTGTCCCAAGACGCGGGGAGGGGGGGTTAATCAGCTCCCGTTCGTTGAAGAGCCAGGTCTTGAGGGTCTTCCTGAAGATGTGCAGAGAGGAGGCGCATCTGATGTCGATCAAGAACTCGTTCTAGGTCTTGGCCGCGATGTAGGAGAAGGCTCATCCACCCGTTCTGGCTCTGCACACTACACTCTGCCCTCTGGGCTGTTCAGAGACTGCACTAGGGGTGACTTATATGTATTAAAATAGAAGTTCTGGGCCTAGAAAAAAGGGCTATTTTTCGAGATAGAAATGGCAGTTACAAACTGCACCCACAGGCTGCAATGGCAGGCCTGAGCGAGGCTTAAAGGGCTACTTAAGTAGGTAACACAATGAGTGCAAAATGTTTGGGGATGATCCTGCAGAAAGGGCAAAATAACACAGGGACCAAAATGCATTAACCTCCGATTGCAGTCGTATTGCTGTCCTTGGCCGGTAGCTAGTAGCAAGTTAAGACTAACCACAATGGAGCATTGATACAGGTACAACTAGATCAGAAGTTTTACCTTCAGACTTAGTCTCTGAAATGGAAGTCAAAAATCCTCAGCAGGGAAAGGCAGCAGGCTATGGCCTAATAGGATTCAAAGTCCTGCAATGGTTACTAGAAGAGGTCCCAGTGAAGCTTTTGACTTTTTGGTGGGAAAACGCACTGCCGGAGAAATAAAAATGTAGTGCCCAAAAAAGGTGGGATACTCCGGCACCTTCCTCAGGTGTAAATCTCTGCGTTCAGACTAGCAGTAGGGTGCAGGGCAGATCCAGTTGGAACTGATCAGCTGAGCAGTTGCAGAAAATTACCTCATGTCGATTGTTGGGTTCCTGTAGCTTGAACAGGAGAATCAGACTCATGAGCCTTTGAGGCCACTTCTTTGTTCTGGGAGGGGGAGCAGGTCCAGTATTCTTGGCCCTTCTCAGGTAACAGACAGCATGTCTAATACTCTTTTGTTATACCTCTGGTCCAGAAAATGTTCTGAGGAGGGTACTGTGGATGCCACATTTAGAAGTGCACCTAACCACTTCCAAACCTATGGAGTGAAAGTTCCTAGGGGTAACCCTTCCTACTTTTGTAGCATTACCTGTGCGCCCTACTGTTAACAAACACCAGAGTGACCCTCTCCACCTCAAACCAAGATTAAAAAACCTGTATTCTTCTGTGCTTAGCTCCTGTGCCCAACCCAGAGGTTGTGCCCATGGCATGGAAATGACCAAACCCTCCTCTATGGTCCCTCTAAACCCATTCTGGGGACAGCTTCTCTCTCTCACTGGGATTAATGTTTGCCTGGCTACAGTATAAGAAGAGCACTTCCCTTGTGTCAGCTAGCATTTGAATGTGACTGGATAGGCCTCTTTGAAGGCTATTAAGTACCTGTGCACAGCCCAGATGGCCACCTTACAAGAGGATCAAACACACCTCCCCACACCCAATGCCGTTGTCTCTTCTCTAGGGGCAGTTTTCATACTTTACAAAGTAGCTGCCAGGTTAAAGTTTCAGCTCCTGAAAATAGGTCTCCTAAGGCTCTAGGTAGGGAAAATATAAATATTTTTTACAAATTTGTCTTTACCAGTGAATTGGGCATGTACAAAATATTTCAATAAGTCATCAAATTAAATGTGTAGGTGTTACAAAGCCAAGCTAACATTATTACATTTAATATTGTATTCCTATGCTGTCATATGGAACAGCCAGTCTTGTTGGAGTGAAATTTGTGTTTGATCCTTTATAACAGCACAGACATAGTTATCATTAAACATTTACATGTCCTACTTTGAAATACCATGCACCCTTCCTTATGCCTTAATGGCTAGAGTGGTCGACCTCGAAGCTGGGGAACCGGGTTGGAGTCTCGGCAGAGACACTCAACATGCTGTGATTCTGAGCAAATCTCTTCATGCTTATAAAAAGTTAATGTGTCCAGCTGTAAATTAACTTGTGCTTATGCTCATGTAAAGTGATCTGATACCTTAGTGTCGAGTTTGCGTAATGTAAAACTCAAAAACAAAAAGGAATGAAAAAGGAAGATTAAGACATGTTAAGTGATTAATTTGACAGGCTGAATTTGCAGATTAAATCTATATAGATTGGCTCCAAATGGTAGGCATGCAGTCATGTTTACATTGTCTCTGTAGTGGATGGCACAATGAGTGTTGCAGTCCACTAGTGACATTTAATTTCTAAGCCCTGGGTACACTTTGTACCATATATCAGGTACTAATAGGTAAGTTAAATGTACCAATCAGTGGTATGCCAATATTATCATGTTAATAAGAGGCCACAGTCACCTCTCCACTTGTTAGCAGGGTTAAAGTGCAAAAATCGGGGTACACCACACAATACTTGGTAATTTCCAACAGTATAGGAATAGGATCTTAGCTTACTTAAAAAAAACATTCATTAAGAAAAAGAACAAATAAATGTTAAATTGAAGTTATAGTTAGGTGTTGAAATAAGATAAAAGCTGGCATTTAACAACTGAAATAAGTCTAAAATGTACCTGTTCTAGTTTAGCAAACCAACTAATATTTATACCCATGTCATGCACTGCTTATGTTCCACATATTACATCACTCATGACATGTAGAGTGGTATCATGGATGGTATCACAGATGACATCTCAAATAGCATAATTTATGCCATCACTAATTGATTCATTTAATCTTTATGGTTGTGTCCTATAAGCTTCCTGGACTTCGAGTATGTTAACGAGTTACATTTGTGTCCAATTTTGTATCATTTTCAATACAAAAAGATCCCTGTACCCTGGACGTTGATTAGCATATGTCTAGTAGACATGAGTACAAAGTTGTCTGGAAGATATACTGTCTAAATCCAGACACACCCCCTCTCTATTTACGGTAAGGTGTATGTTCTCTAATGCCTGACTGTCCACAACAAACCACTATTTGTGACTTAAAACAGGAGATTCCAGGCAAGGTTCAACTCGACATGTCCAATACTGTCTGCCCCACTGAGACAGTCCATCCACCCACACTCAAAGAACATTTTTAAACAAGTGAAAAAATGTGTGACGGAGAGGAAGGCACCTCACGGGCGAACAACCCTCGGGGAACTTGGCAGATGTTACCAATTCTATGCCCCTTTCTCATCATCGGTTGCCATTCCTTTTCCAAGAAGAAAACAGTGTCAAAGGCAAAAGGTGCGTACAGAAAAAGTGCAGAACCAGAAGCTAGGAAAATAGCTCCCTGGTGTGACGAACAAAGAAGAGTGAGATAAAATCAACAGAGACACCAATTGTACAACTGTATTACTAACTCTGGTGTGTACTGGTGAAATAAAAAGGCTGGTAGCTTACTGTCGCATACCACTACCTGTAACCGACATGTTTCACTGCCCGGTGAATTTTATGGCAGATTCATCAGGGTTCACCACTCGGTCACCGCACCAGTGTTGGACATCTTTATAGGAAACCTCAACCAGCCATGTCCTCTTATACCAGCTGGTCAGGAAAATATCCGCCCTACTGTAGATTGTAACATCAATCGTACAAACATGGAACCAGGGCATTGTATCATCCCAGGAACCAATTTTGTATCACCAGTCAAGCGATAAAGAACATAAGTTGTACCCACATGCTAGACGCATAGCATATTGACCAATCCCCTTTTAATGGTACTCATCCAGCTAAAAAAATGCTTTGATACGATTTAGGTAAAGGAATAGTGATCCCTAGTAGGAAAAATATTTTATTTTTTAGAGTTAAAGGGAAATTAGAAAATGGACCCCTGCTGGGGTAAATCCAAAACAAGACCTTGTCCAAACTTCCTTTTGAGTGCAGAAGTGCTTTTTTCTTGAAATAAGTGAACCTAATATTGCATATGATTGCTGTTCACACCTTGCTATTTGTCTGTATGTTTTCTGTTGTGTTTATTTTTTATTAACTTGTTTTGGATTTACCAAGGGGTATATTTCGTAATTTGTCTTTTACTCTAAAAATTTAATATTTTCCTTATCGTCATTGGAACAATTTCTGGGAATTAATATTTTTTCACAAGTATTGCACTCACATTTACTGTTTAGGCACCACTGTTACTTTAACTACGTATTATTACCCTTGGTCCATAATGACTCTTGGGTTTCCCTTGTGTTTTCGAAACTCTATAGACTAAATTAGCATTAGCCCCTTTTTAAACCTTGTATACCTTCCAAAGAAATGGTTTCTTTTAATACCTTTAGTGGGATTACCATCTTAAAGATGACACGTGACTAGCAATTTTTATGTTAAGAGGCTCACAGGCATGCATTAGCCACTTATACTTCACATTCAGCCATGCCCTAATCAGAATCCTCCATAGTAGCGTAAAATAAACAACACACTTTCCTGAGATGTTCAAAATGGCTTACAACCTTATATCTATGCTTCAAAATGCAGAGTGAGTTAACCCATGTCTAAGTGGATAACACTTACATTGCACTTCATTCAACAATTCTCAGTGCCACCAAAATCTTTAGCAAAGTTTTAGAAATAAAAATTCACAACTTGGAGATGCCCTCGTTACATAGAAGTTGTCTGTATCACTGAATTACAAATGTTTAACAATCCAATGTTCAACGTCTACTGGTTGATAACTTCATTGTGAACAGAAGCTTTGGCTTTTCTCACGGTTTTCCTGTGGCACAACTTGACTTTAAGCAAAACCTACTTTGAAACATGCCTCTGCAACTCACATCAGATGCGCTCAGCCCTTATCATGTTTAACGTGGAGGACTGCTTGTACCCAAAACTTCGCAGGTTAGTAAACTGGGGACCATATTTCACAAAGCATAGCCACAGCTTCCTCCAGTTCTTGCGCTATTTTCATCATTTGCACCTACATGTGGGTTCACAGTAAAACAATGAAGTATATGACTATACGCCTTTTATCACAAACTTTATTTTCTAAAAGGATTTATTATATTGTATTGTATTGTATTGTATTGGGTATTTGTAAAGCGCATCTGTCACTCCGGAAGGAACATCCTGGCGCTGAATACTTCCGCGGAGTAATTTAATGTGAATAGTAGAAGAGCATGACTATGGTGCAAGTTGTAGCCTGTTCACTGAATTTACTGGTGAATTTCAGTGTTTTTTCATTTTTTAAAAATGTTTTTATCTTATTTCTGTGCTATATAAATATATTGAAATTAACAACTAGTATGATTAACAATCTGCACTTGGTGATAAAAACTTATGTTTGATTGGGTCCTGATAGAGGTTTGAAAGTGTGAGGGGGTCAAAATCCTTTTTACGGATGTCTGCCAAGGTAAAGTATTACCATGTGCCTTCTGTCCATTTAACAAATACTGTCCCCTCCTGCTGACTAGATGCCTAAAACCAGCCACCTAACCGGGGCCCATATTGCAACCTAAGGTTTATACATCTTCACTTCAGGCTATTCTGTAAACTTGATGTCTGGTAAAGGTATACTTCTTTCTTTGCTCTCCATGCCAATGTCATTTAATTGTAGCTCAGCCTCTAGTTGCTTGTATTACTATATAACAGTGCCAAATAAAAATAATTGCAAGTTTCAAGCTGCATATGCCACTCATGTGTATTGATTTCCAGTGATTTTATAACATTCCCCCACAGCATACACACAGAATTCATGATGCTCATAAATGTAGGTTGCTTGATAATTTCTGCTCCATCGGCAGAGTTTGTGAAGTTTTCCCCACTCCGCACTCCACTTGGAGCGTGGAGTTCCGGCAAAACTCTGCCAACTGCCATGAGGCGGAGTTTTTTCTCGAACATGGCTTGACAACATTAAGTTGGAGAGCAAGAATTTGGATATCCTAGTGAGATTTTCGGGCACTAGAATACCTCCCGGTGAGATTTCTCAACGCAGGCTGTTGTGGCAGGTTGCAACCATTCGCATTGAGAAAGCTGCCACTTGAGTAAAAAATCTACTCGCGAGCGCAAGCTGCTGCTAGGGGTAGAATTTCTACCCGAGCGGCATGAATACCAGCACAAACTGCAGTTCGCACTGCACTCCGCCACTCATGGAACTTCGCAGAGTTTTTTTGTAACTTTGCGGAGTTCCGTGTAGCAAAACTCCACGAACTACGCTCAGACTTAAAAAAAATATTGCCTCCACATGGCTACAAATTTGCTGTCATAAATCCCTCTGTTTGGCTTAAATGTTTCAACTACTACATCTGAGGCCGGATTTATATGAGTTCAAATTTGCAGCGTCTCTTCTGATTTAACTAGTTTCTCAGTTAATGCATTTTAAACCTATTTTCAGGAACATTCATAGGTCGATGTGATTTTGAATTTGATCTCTGCTCCTGGACACAAAACAAAAATGATGACTTTGACTGGAGTCTGAGAGCGGGAAGCACCCCGACCACTGGCACGGGGCCTGCCACCGACCACACCTTGAGGGAACCATCTGGGCATTACATCTTCATCGAGAGCTCCTTCCCTCAGCTGCCGGAGCACAAAGCCATCATATCCAGCCCAGTGATAAGGCAAAGAAGTAAAAATTGCAAGGTATTGTGCATCAACAGTTTGAACACGTTTTTCTGACAAAATGTTTTTCTTTGCATGAAAAAAAACAGGTGGTCCTTCAAAAAATAGAAACTCTTCTCTCGCGAGGAAATGTGTTTATTTCACGCATGTATCAGCTTGATTGCATATTCCGGAATACGCCTTAAAAATCACTTTGATAATCATGATGCAGGAGCAAAAATTGTGCAGTATAGCTCTTCAAGATGGTAGAAAGATTGCACTCCGAGAAGAATTTCTTATCAGTGGTTCATGATAGTCATGAAACAATAAACCAGATTTAAATGCAAGTTTGGCTCCTCTTGGAGAATTTATTTATGTGTCTTTGCAACATGCTAGCAAGGTTAGTAAAATACATCTAGCATGCATGTTAACCATTTTTCCTTTGATTGGCTGCCTGGTGAAGAAAAGTGTAAGTGCCCAGTGTGAGCAGAAACTCATGAGACAAAGATTCCTACATGTGCAAGTGATATCACTGAGATATTAAGTGATGTCAAAGCATTCAGAGTAGTTCAAGTCGAGTAACTTTTCAACAAGGAGCATTTGTAGATTTCACAAAAATTATGTGTTTTACACAATGCTTAATTTGTAAAATTGTTGGACATAAGCCTGCCACCAGTGCTGCAGATTATCAGGGTTCCCGTATATAATGAGTGTCTAGTTTTTATTTCACCTCAGGCTTTTTCAACAACCACTATACACTTGCTGCACCTATATTCCCTCCCAGAGGTTCAATTTCATACATGCTTTTTATCTTTGTCACTATGTTTTTGTCTTCCTTGTTTTCACTTTTGCTACCTTTGTCTCTATTGTTCTGGATCAATATCTGATAATGCTAAATGAAAGTTCTGATCCCAAAAGAGGAACCTTAGTGAACTCTATCTCCATCAGAAAAGAGGGTCATTATGGCCCTCTTATTTTTACATGCCTAGGGATCAAAGAGTTAGGATGAGCCCTAGAGTAGAAATTCTTACTAGTTATTTTTCAAACCCTAAGGCACACCATTAATGGTATGGTTCACCATTGGGCCTCCTTCTGTCCCTGTAAACCAAGAGGTGCTCAACCATATTCCAGTGATCACTTTTCATATGTAGCTTATGGAATCTCTAAAATAAGAATTGCTCAGGGACACCCCGGTTTCCCCTTAATGATGAGTGTCTTTAGAATTATTTAAAATTGGTGTATGAATGCACGTAGCATGTAGAGTCCCTACTCCTCTACAGAGACAACATGTGTGTGCCTTTTCTGAGTGGTCCCTTGAAGGTTCAAGCCTTTTTTATGGACTGTTTATATGCTCTGGGTCGAAGGAAAATTCCTAGTTGTTGTCCTATCCCTATAAGTCCAATCATACAACATAAAAAGGACTCTCCCTGCTCTGTACTCTACGGTTAAGAATTTGGGATTTGCATTGGATGGGACTCTTTCCATGAAGCTCAGGTGATCAAGGTTAGTGCAACCAGTTTAGCTGTACTCAAGTGGTTGAAGAATACCTGGATGATTTCCGAATCAGCCCAAAGGACTGTAGTCCAAGCCCTAATTGTGTCTAGATTGGACTATGGTAACATACTGTACTTGGATATAGATCAAGCATCCATACGACACCTTCAGATAGTTCAGAACTCAGTGGGTAGACGTCTGTACCTGCTCCCAAAGGGTGTCCCGGTCTCTCACCCTCCTCAAGAGCTCGATTGGCTTATGGTTTTAGCATGCATTCAAGTCAATGCCCTGTGTTACATCTTCAAAACCAGAGTAGGAGCAGGCTGACAGCACATGCAGGATCTGCTGGTGCCTTATCAGCCCACATGCAAGCTGAGATATCGGAACCTCACCTGACTCTCATGGGAGTGCGCTCCTTCTCTGTTTTGCGTCCAAAACTGTGGAACACCCTCCCAAAGCCCCTGAGAAACTACACTTCCCTACTTGCATTCCGATAAGGCCTAAAGACCTGGCTATTTTAAGGAGCTAATCTGCCATCTTCTCTTTTGCTCAGCGCAGGGAAACCCTTTTTGAGTAGCTGCATGCATTACAAGATTATAAATAAATAATTGATGCATGTAGGCGTACTTGCTCAGTCATGAATTAGTGCCTGAAAGAGATATATACATTTTATTATCATGGGTTCATATACTTGTGTGGAAACGTGTTATATTTTACTTAGCAAAAGCTCCTGCCTTTACTGTGGTCCATTTTGTTTCCTTCGTAATTCTTTCGTACTTTGCTGTTTGCCTTTTCACTCTGCTTGTGCCATCTATTTTAGTTGACCTCCTGACAAGGCTGAGCAATGTACGTGCTGGGGGTTTGTGGCTGCCAGCGCACCTGGTCTTAGATGTTATCTGTTGAATGTTTACTGCTGCCATAAGCATTCCTGCTCCCCTCCCTATTTGCTAACCATGTAGTCATCTATCTGCCCTTGTTTGCTGATAGCTATTTGTAAACTTGTTCTTTCCATTTCTGTCCACATGCTTACATTGCAGAAAAAGATTATATAAAGACAATGGTCTGTGAGTTCAGGGTACTTCCTCCTGCAACACTTGAGATGTTGTGTGGATGTGGTCCCACTTATGAGTGATTAATAAACTTGTTATTTTATTTCAACTCCAGTGCCGATCTCTTTTTGTTAGTCTTTGGCACCCATGGATGAGAGGGTGACCCTGCACTAGTGTGCTCACTTTTGGGTACATTTCCACACTTTTACCAGCGTATTGAGGTTAGCATAACACATGAGGACACCCACAACACTCCGTAGAAGCATGCAATCAATGCAATGTTATATCCCACTGAAAGAGGATTATGCTTGAATTTCATAGACATATGCATAAACAATTACATATCGGTAGTGCCAGCACACTGCACACTTCACAGCAAGGTAGTACATGAAAAAAACTGAGTAATACTTTCAATTTGTGCATTTGCTTCTCACCCTAATCTAGTTTTCTGTAGTGAAAATGGGCGAGAGACATGTCTCTGTTGTCACACTCTGTCCTTTGTTTGTGGTTGTGGAGTGATTATGATTAAAAAAAGAAAGGGAAGATAATTGGCAATATTTATAGCTTACCTGTTACACAAGTTTATGGTTACCTTGTCATGATGGTTGTGTTTTGGTGGAATACTCATGTTCTTAAAGGTGCCATGTCATTATTTGCACATAAATTTCACCGCACTTAGTTCTTGTCTAGACGTTAGTCAGCATTTTTGTTTCCCATTTATGCTTTCCTTATTCTCTGATGCAGTTGGATGGGCCACATCATGTTATCATATGCTGTGATGTGGGTCCTTGGCAGGGGATCATAGGTTCTATAGTCCCAGGAGATCATGTCTTCTGCAGACTCGCATCGGTGTTGGGAATGGATATGGCCCTGCTGTTTACTGGTCATGTTATATACACAACCTCTGTATTTAAAGCATTTATTTGTTGCCTTTTGATAAAAATGGGAGTACACCTGTTGTTGTGATTTCATTTTTTTAACATTTTGTTTGTCTTTTCGAACCCATATTTTGAACCCAACGCCAAATATTTGTGTGTGGGTGAAAACCGCACTATACCAGGGCAAGTTATTATAATAATCACCCTAAATTCTCTTAGTTATAGTGCTCAGCTGTGTGGATTTTTTTTTTACGGGATTGTTTACATTTGATGTGTGCTTGTCGTTCACATCAGTCAAATCCCCACATGTGGCAGCCACATGTCTGACCATATTTTGTTTGGAGCTTCCAAGAATTGATTTGATTCCATGGGATGTTATCGTTTATGAATGTGGCATGGTTCTGAAGTCCATACACCCAGCATTGTTCATGTTCCAGGAGTATCTTAACCATATTAATGCTGGTTGATATTTTTTCTAGAACGGTCCATGTGAAACCATTTTCAGTGTGGTCAGTTGACAACAAATGTGCCATCATTCTAGTCATGTTGCAATGGCTCCTGATGTTACTGTGATGTTTGCTTATCCTAATCTTTATTTTTCATGTGGTTGTCCCTATATATTTGAGTTTACAGGGACACTCGACTGTTCTATTTCTCAAATTGGTGTACGTATAAACATGCCAACCTTGGCACAAAACTACTCCCCAATGATAGTCTGTGTGGAAATGCATGGCACCTCCAAACTCAGAGTAGTAGTTCATATGTAAGGCTAAGCTGGCTAATTTCATTATGAAGCCAATAAGTGCTATAAGCTTCCATGACCCTTCCTGCAAGACATGCTCTATCACTCTCTGGCTTTCCACCTTAGGTATACTTGTGTACAGGCCCTCTAAGCTTATTGTTTTGGCATCAAATTCAATATCTTTCAGCATGATAAGAAAGTGTTTGGTGGTTTTGATGTTTGATGACATCTGTGTCACTTGGGTGTCATAAAAAACAGTTGACTAAAGTGGATAGGGGTTCTACGATAGACACTAAATCTGAAATAGTGGACTATTCTGGTGTAGAATCTCTTAGTTTGTGGATTTCTGACAGTATGTAGAAGTAGGCTCCCTGGTGGCTAAAACACTTTCTGAACCTGCTGAAGAAAAGAAGTGCACTGGACAGACTGTCTATGACCTGAGAGGAGCCCAGAAGAACTAAATCTGCTCCCTCTTGTGCTCAGGAAGAGTAAATGGACTACCAGGGTTAGTTGGCCGACCTCCTCTGTGGTTAAAAGTAAATAATAGGCTGCAAGAGGGCTTTTTCTGAAGTGCCCAGCAAACCAATGGCAATTTAATCTGGATTGGACTTTGTTGTTGTCCTCTGCCTTGACTCCCTGGGATTATTCAGGTGCTTTCCTCTGCGGTCCTGGGCAAATAGATATGTACTCCTGTGGTTGTTTGGGCACTATCAAAAAGTCTGAAACTTTCAAAAATGTTTCCTCCAGATTTTCAGCAGGTCCCGCTGGAAAAAGTATCTGTCCAGCATTTCACAGTTTCAGATTTAATTTCAATACTCTCCTGCTCAAAGGTCCCCATATAGTTCTATGGTGGTGCCTACAATTTCAGCGGCTCCCGCTCAGTGAGAATGTTCCTTCTCAACTTGTGACAAGGTCCCATTCTGTGTTGGGCTTAAAAGAAATGTCAACATTTTTCTACAATAAAGTGACAAAGTCCCTTTCTAAAGCTGGACTTCGAAACACTATAAACTGCTTGACTTCCAGACTTTCACTGGGATCAGTCCTCTTGATGAATCTGAGCCAGACTCCATAGCCAAAAGCCTTAAATTGCACCTATGTCCAGGTCTACTGCAAATATTGACTACCATTGGCACTTTCTGCATTTTGGAGCTAGTTTTACATTAAACTTTAATCATATCTCTGGCTTTCATTATTAGAATTTTGACACATTGGTGTAATTTATTTATTTTTATGAATGTATTGAATTTAACTCTAATTTTGTTCTTCGTGTTTTGACTTTTTACTGTTTTGATGCTGCATACATACTTCTATATATTGCCCTAAGGTAAGCTGATCCGATCTGTGCCATATTTACTAGGTTGTTGAGCTCAGGCCAATTTGGAAACTTTGAGCGCTCACCCTGACAAGAAGAGTTATTATTGTTTGAGGTGGCCAGTCACATATCCCAAACAATGATCTACTTTCTTATACAAGGTTTCCTATTCATATGGCACTGAAGTAGTTACTTTTCAGCAGACACTCACAGAAAGTGAACACTGGTCCTGGTAGCTCTGCTTCAGTAGCCAGGAAAACATTCTCCAACAGTACAGCTCTTAGAAGGCAATGGGACACAGCATGCCAATAGATTTGGAAGTTCCCATCATAATATAGGGACAACCATATGAATTTAATGGGAATGCACCACTTTACTAATGTTACAAAAGGAATGTAATTCTAATATTACACCCTGTGTGTCTATGATTTATTTCTGGATTCGACTGAGGTTGCATTAATCCCAATTAATGGAGGTGTCATTAACTGTGGTCAGGGAGAAAAAAGGATTGTCATCCTTTGGTAATTCCAATGGTATGGTGAATTCCCAGAGAAATTGCATACCAGGCCATCCCACAACATATGATCCTCATTAGAAGTAACATACCAACTTAGATACATTATATATATATATAGGTTATGGTTGCCTTAGAGCTGCAAATTCTTCAAATATATATTTAATAATAGCACTAGCAAAATACTATATGGTGACGATGCAAAACAATTTGAAGAATTTGAAGTTCTAAGGCAACAATAACATTCCCACCTACCCAAGGCAACGTTCACAAATTATCTTATGATTTCACATATGATGTCACATATGGCATCACTGTTGACATCACACATCGCATTCCGAAAAACACACTTAAGGACCTCACTGTAGCCGCTTCAATAGCTTCTGAAACTAGAGGCCAGTGAAAAGAGCTCATTTAGACGCTGAGCCTTTAGAATAGAGTTGCTGAGCTCATTACATATTTGAAAGTCAGATCTAAGGAACCAGTGAGTACTGGAGACAGTTTTAAAGTCATACCCAGTGGATTATTCGAGAGGGACTTGCAATCTCTAAATAATGGCCAGATTATTTTTTGGAAGGGGTGTTTAATATTGAGCGAGTACTTTACTCACTCTGCTTAGCCAAAAGATAAGTCCACTAAGATTCCAGGGCATGCCTGATTGCTGAAACCTGTACAAAGAATGCATTTAGGGGCATATTAGTAAGAACCTCGTTAAAATGATCGCCGTTTTAGCGGCAGGAAACTGACGCTAAAACGACGATAATGGGCTTGCTAATACGTGTTATAGAAGTCCAATAGAAGTACAGGATCATTCCTTCTGTCGTAGTGTAAACCCTTGCTGCAGCACTTGTAGACTGCTCAGTACAGCAATAATGTTCTCTGGAAATAGCCTTCTCCCCACTTCTGTGCTGGTTCTGGCTTAATTCCAACATCTGTGTCCAGAAATGTGACTGGATTACTCAGAAGACGCAGCAATCTGCAGTACCATAGGGTTTTTTAAGTGATGTTCATGATCATATAAGTTGTAATATCTGTGAGCTTATCTGAGATCATATGTGGCACATTTATGGGAGTTATGGTGGCACTTCTCAATACAATGAGGATTTTTTTTTGCATAAAAACCACAACATTCCTGATTTTTGTAAAGGGCGATTTTTTTTTTAGAAAACGTTTTGTTTTTCATTTTAGAGTAACGAATCCCTATAGCCATTACTTTTGTGTGTCTTTTGGTAATATACTGTCAGAAATGGATTCTTGTTTGGCTGAAGTATATGCACCGAGGCCAGGCAGGAACAACCGCTCTAGTCAGGGTAAGCCAGATACACACTAAAAGATATCCTGTAGCTTGGCACAGGACAGTCAGGCTTATCTGAAGAGGCAATGTGTATAGTATTTGTTCAATCCACACACACAGTAGCACAATGAATACAACACAAAAAAAGACTCCTCCCAGGTTTAGAAAAATAGAATATTATATTCTGAACAAAACGAAAACAATCCAATGCATAGAAGTAGAGATATTGAATTTTAAAGGAATAAATATAGTAAAGTGCTAAGAAGTAAGTAGCGCTAGGATGCTTGTTTCCAGTCCAGGCAGGACCTGGCCTGGCAGTTCCGGCTGGACTGTTCCCATTAGGCGCAGGTTCAAGACTGATTTGCATATGGCTGGGTCCAAACCGGAATGGCATGGTGAGCAAAAAAACAATGGATTTAGGCCCAGATCTCTGTACTGGGGTGAATATATGACATTGTTCTGCATTCTGTCCATCAATTGATCTTTTTGCACTTTATAAAAGTGGCATTTCTAAATTAGTAATGTTAAATAAAACTTTACCGTTAAAGAGGACTTCTCATTATGAGTCCAAAGATATAAAACATGATGGATTCACTCCTTTCTGATTAGGAATTACAGCTTAAAAGTGTTTTAAGGAATTCCCAATGCTAACTCATGAGAGGAGTAGGCCTCACAGTAGTGAAAAATGAAATATTATGTTTGACCCTACTAGGACGTGCAAATCATACCAATACATGCCCTACCTTTCATTTACACTGCACCCTGCCCTTAGGTATACCTAGGGCCTACCATGGATTGTCTTATGTGTAATAAAAGGGGAGTTTCAAGCTTAGCAAGTAGTTTTAAGTGTCAAGTCAAAGTGGCAGTAATCTGCACACACAGGCCCTGCAGCAGCAGGCCTGAGACATGTTTGAAAAGCTGCTTCTTAGTGTGGCACAATCAGTGCTGCAGGTTCATTAGTAGCATTTAATTTACGGGCCCTGGGTATATGGTATGCCACTGTACAAGGAACTTATAAGTAAATCAAATATGCCAAACAGTTGTAAACCAATTGTACCATGTTTAGAGGAGAGATAACATGTACTTTAGCACTGGCCAGCAGTGGTAAAGTGCCCAGAGTCCTAATGCCAACAAAACAAAGTTCAGACAAAGAGGAGGAGGAAGGCAACAAGTTTGGGGTGAACCTTCAGAGAGGGCCTTTTTCCAACAAATACCTTGGCCCATGTGTAAAACAAAACCACCCTGCAGGCTAGGTTTGGCCATGCACACCAGATACCGGCTCTAGGTGTAAGATATGGCACTCCTTCTTGGCCTCAATAACTATTGATACAACTGTGCAATGCCTTTTGCAGCAGGCTTTGGGCAGCAGGTATGCCTTTCAGCCACATGTGCTCTCAGACGCTAAGCACCCAGAACCTGCTACAAATATGTTCCAGCTGTATGCAATGAGTTCTGGGGATATGGTGGGGCCTCCATCTATCCCCTACGCCCTGTCTTCATGTTCCCATCACCATATCTGTGGGCATTTTGTTATGTGCTTTGAGCTATGAGAACAGGACATGGATTCAGTGATCTTAGCCCTATCATTTTGTGTTGGGTATATTAGATGGGCTGCCCTTTGTTTACTTTAGATGACTTTAAAGACAGAGGTTGCTTTATTAAAACTCCTAGTATGCTATATCCGCAGTACAATTTAACCAGATTATCTGAGGGAATGTTGCAGTTTGCTTAAAATTTTGTAATCTAAACTGATCTTGAATTGAGGGCATGAGCATTGTCTAGTTAAAGAGTACTCTGATTGGCCTCTATGTGTTTGCTGAGAGCAAAGCTAAGAGCTGCAGAAGGATAAGCGCTAATGTGAAATATTAACCGCAGGACTTAGGATGTCAAATCGATGAATGGGCAGGTCTTCGAGGCTAGTAAGACCAGTAGAGAGACAAAATATGTACTTTACATTTTTACGTAGTAGGGCATTTGCCCGGTTAGGCAAGCCTTTTCCTTGATGTGCGAGTGGTCATGTTTCTGTTTGGTATTAGTACTTTTTGCACTTTAATTAATGTAAATGTAGGATGAGGGTCCGTTCCTTTTGTGGAAGGCACTGATCTGCACTCACACTTTCTTTCACTTGTTTAAGCTTTTCGAGACCTGTTAGTTGCTGTTAGCATGAACGGGTGTTCCCTGCTGTTATGTTGTCACTTTTAATCACTAGACAATGCTAATTTACTTTTGAAAAGAAGCCCTTTTATTGTCTGTGGTATTTCTTTGATTTGTATGGTGCAATTTTTATATTTTTGTGTTCCTATATCTTGCTATGATTTTAATTAATTGTGCAATCAGAGTAAACTTTGAACTTTGTACTTAAGGATGGCTGGGTTAATCACCTTGTATGGGATCTAGTGGGATGCTAGTAAATATGTTGTTACCTTTCTAAATATAGTACCGAGTGAAAATTACAGTAAATTAGGAGGGTAATGCTTGAAACTAATTGTTGATGTAAGGAATTCGGTGGATTAGGAAACTTGTACAGTTTACTTTCACAGTCACAAGATATAATTCAACTCTCACAAAAAAGTTTAACATTTAGTGCAGTAGCTGTTTGTGCCTCCCACCTCATATGAAGTATCATAGTAATGTCAAATATAAAGGCAAATTGGAAAACCCATTGATGCAAAATATTGATGAGTTGTTCAGTCTAACCCCTTAATTATAAGTCCCTCTCCCTGTGCCAATTTTTTTTATTTTTTACAATTGGAGTCAATTGAGCTTCAGTCTTTATAACTTAGTTTTTTTTAAACCGAGACGGATTTGTGTATTTTTGATCCCCCAAATATTGTGCATTCTAGTGATAACCAGTAATTTTGGATTCCATTTGAACTGAGAAGATAGCAAAAATATAGAACATTTTTCACAGCTTACAATAACAGGCGTAGCAGTTAAACAAAAACAAAATCAATGCAGTTTTTGCAATTTTATGGATTGGTTGTCAATATTTCCTGTTGTTGCAGTTTCAACCTACTTGAAGTAGAAAACACCTTGGTGAGCCCAGAAAGCTGTATACTTCTGAAAAGTAGAACAAACCTGATTCAGCCAGGATATATTGGTGTAGATCACTTATGGTTTTCACAGAAAAACGTATCATTGAAATAAACAACGAATTTAAATATGATGAAAAATTTAAAGTGCTGACATTTTACATTTTTTAGTCTGATGGCCAAAGTACTAAAGGTCTATACTATTATATTCATCAAGATTTTTGGGATGCAGGGATGTATAGTGTTTTTTGGGTGGCCGAAAAAACGGGATTACTATATCAATCAATTAAGCAGCAGCTTGCAACGATTTTTCATTGTGTACTGGTGTTACATCAAATCAAATTGTAAGAAATGGGGTTATTGGTTGAGGGAAGGAGAAGCCCTTCTTAGGCAACAACAACAATCCTTGCCAGGGCGAATCACAAAAGTCATTACTTTACCCTCTGCGTAACCCCCGGTAGTTTGGCAAAAAAAGCCAGGCTTAATTTAGAGGCAAAGTGTAAATAATGTATGCAGCACACAAACCGTAATAAAGAGAAAAAGCAACAAAAGAGAAGTTTCAACCCAATTTTGAAAAATAGAGTACATTTTTAAAAGAAAATGATACAAGAACAATAAAATTCCAATCATCAGGGTTATTCAGTTTTAAAGTTTGAGGTAAGTATACAGTCACTTGGTTAGTTCAGTTGAAAATGTTACCTTATCAAAGTTGGCTGGAAGAGATCCGTTCGCGTTGGAGGAGACCATGAGGAGCAAGGAGAGCGTCATAGATGGGTGTCACTGTAGTGCCAAAAGCAGAACAGACTGGCGTTTTGCATTGTGATCACCGAGTGCTGTCATTACTGTAGCATGATGTGCAGATCTTGCATTGATGGACGTTGGTGACGGTCACTGAAGCATGAAGAGTCCGGTTTTCCGGACCTACAAGTTGGCAGTCGTCGGGACAAACTGGCCTTTTAACAGTCACGAAGAACAGAAATCTTAAAGATTTTATATTTCTTCACAGGAGGTACTCAACTGATACCAGCCAAGGGTCCAGAAGGGCTCAGGCAGGTCCAGTTAGTTCCAGTGCAGTAGGTCAGCTGTGCAGCTACATGGAGGCTTTTGGAGTTTGTTATGTCTCTGTAGGTCAGGCAGGATGTCAGCAACTGACCCTTGGAGTCACTCAGGTAGCCTGGGGAGAAGGGAGTTTTAGACTTGGCCCTTTCGGCAGGGTCATCCTGAAACGTTTTGCCTTCTGAAACGTTTTGCCTTCCTCCGCCCCTTTTTGCTGAATTTATTTTGTTGGTTTTAGAACTATGGGCTCTTTAGACTGCTAATCTGCTTGAAATGTGGTAACATTGGCTTATCCACAATTGGCATATTTAATGTACTTATAAGTCCCCAGTAATGTGCACTCCCCATGCCCAGGCCCTGTAAATTAAATGCTACTAGTGGGCCTGTAGCACTGATTGCATCACCCATTTAAATAGCCCTATAAACATGTCTCAGACCTGCCATTGCAGAGCCTGTGTGTGCTGTTTTAAACTGCCATTTCGACCTTGCAAAATAAACCTGTTTTCAGGCCAAAACCTTCCTCTTTAATACATATAAATCACCACTAAGTTATGCCCTGGGCAGTCGGCAGAGCAGGATGCAATGTTTTTAACATGTTGTGCATGTACTTTTAAGTTTTACACTACTGCAAACCCTATATCTTCCATTGGGTAACATTGGGATTACCTTATCACATTTTACAAGTGTAGTTTCCATTTGGGAAGAAATGACTAGTTCATGCTAGGTGTCTCTGGAATCCTAATTTAAAATCCTAACTTATAGTGACAGCTTTTAAATTGTAATTCTGAAATTGCCACTTGTAGAAAGTTGAGAGAGTATGCTGTTCCTAAAATAAAGTACAGGTTGAATGAGTGAAAAGGGATACACCACTTGCTAGATGCAGGAGAAAAATTCCTCCTACACCCAGCCAGCTAGGTGTCTTGCTTTATCATCGGGTCTGCTCCTCGTCGGGTCGGTGCTGCAATAACCAATCGGTACCCATAAAGGGGCCCTTTTGGCGGAGATCTTTTTTCCTTGCTGTTGGGTGCAGTGCAAGTGAGAGGCCTAGTGAGTGTAGATGTGGAACTGTGAGGTTAAAACAGGAGGAAGAGGTCCATCTAAAACTATTTTAATAAATGTGGCCCCTTTCCTGATTAAAATGAAGTGTGGTATACCCCTCTTGTAAGGTGTACAGGGTGCCGCGCTCTATACTCGGGTCAACATGTTTCTTGCCATATAAGTCATCTGGACGGCAATTCTTCAGGACCGATTTTATTACTATCTACACTAAGGGGTGGTAGTCAATTGTAATGAATGTAAGAAACCACCCATAACGCACCTTAAAAAGTGGTACCTGTCAATCTAGACCTCCAACCCCACTGGGGTCAATGGTTCATGCCAACATGTTCCGGCAGGCAGTGGTCACTGAAAAGTGCAGTGTTACGTCTTCTCCATGGAATCGCCGAAGTGCTAACCCTCACTCTGCCGGGTTGATGGTCTAGATTGACAGGACCATTGTCAGAGGCCACAGACTCAACATCTCCTATGTCAATGTCTCCTATGCCAACATCACCCAACTGATCCTCTCCCTCACCAACAAACCCCCAACCACCAGAATCAACTTCCACAGTGGAATGGAGGCCTTTGCTTCATGGATGAAAGATTGCTGCCTCAAGCTCAACTCGGACAAGACTGAAGTCCTCATCCTGGGACCCACCTTATCAGCCTGTAACAACTCTTGGTGGCCAGCCGCTCTGGGTGCTCCACCCACCCTGATGGACCACACATGCAACCTTGGCATTATATTGGACTCTCCGCTCACAATGAACCACCAAATCAATGCAGTCTCTCGAGCCTGCTTCCACATGCTCTGCCTGCTCCCAAAGACTTTCAGATGGATCCCCACTGAATCCAGAAAACTGTCACCCACACACTCATCACCAGCAGACTCGACTACGGCAACGCACATTACACCGGCATCACCCCGAAATAGATTTAAAAAACTATAGAACCTCCAAAACGCCACCACCAGACTGGTACTCGACATTCTCCACCACAGCCACGTCACGCAACACCTCTGATGTCTCCACTGGGTCCCACTCAACAAGAGAATCACCTTCACTCCTCACTACATGATGAAGGACCAGCATACCTGAACCACTGCCTCACTTTCTAGGAACCCACCAGACAACTCTGTTACTCCCAACTCACCCCCGCCTCCATCCCCAGGATCCACAAGACCAGAACCGGAGGAAGATCATTCTCCTACCTCACCACAAAGACCTGGCAACCCCTGCCCCTGCACTTCAGGCAATCAGGGTCACTGACCCAATTCAGGAAGGACCTCAAGACCTGGCTCTTTGAGTAATCCCCCACCATGTCCACCCAGCAGCCCCGCTCCCCGAGTGCCTTGAGACCCTCAAAGGTCTCAAGGCAGTAGCCACAATATGCAAGCCCCTGACTTGATTGAATGATTGACCTTAGGATACTCTTCCAGGATGAAGGACTGTTGTGCTGCAGAAAGGACTGCCACTCAAGTGGACTGCTGTTTTGCCAGACTCTTGCTTTGGCGTTCTGAACTGTTGGACTCTTGCCTGAGTGAGAAGGACTGTACCTGCATCTCTTGAACCCAGAGTGACTCCAAGGGCTATTTGGCTGGCTTACTCATCTGAAGCCTCAGGGACATAACAGGCTTGTAACAACTTTGCATCTGCACCTGTACTCTCCCATATGTGAGTCAACCCTGCCAAGTGGTGCCCTCCCAGTGCTGGACTCTTAGAAGTGGGCCTAAGGTAAAACCGACGCATCTTCTCTTCTGAGTTGCTAATCCTTGGGCTAAACAGTCGCATCTCCTTGGCTAAGTGGTGCATCTTCGAGCAGAGTGACCACATCGCTGCTGCTGCATGGATTTGGCCCGGCACAGACGGTCTGCATCACCCTTGCATCTTCGAGCGAATGCATCGCCGACAGTGGGGTGTTTTTCTAACCCAGGTCCTCACATCTCTTATCGACAGCAGCTCAACAATGACGTTGATCTCCGCATCACTGCCTCACAGCTCCTTGGAACCGACGCATCACCAGCTGCGCACCGCATCCTTGACGCCCATACTCCACATCGCAAACCTCGTCAAAAGGATCCTCAACCAAGACACAACAGGACCTCACACTGCATGCCAAATATGAGAACTGATGTATCACTTCGACTGCAAAATGCATTCCTGACTCTGAACTTCGCATCGCAAGCCCTCATTGATGTGATCCTTGACGTTGATAAAAATAGGACCTTGCACTACAGCCTCACCGCAGCTCTGGACCAACACATCACTTCTGCTGCGCAGCTTTGCCATGGATACATGCAACACTCTGCAACCAGGATTGAAGGTACTTTGCTAAGCAGACCTACCTGGGACCACGTAGCAAGCCTGTGCTCCATCGTGGTTGGCTTGAACTTGTGACTTTGTCACGGTCTGGTGCAAACAGATATCCCTTGTTGGAACTTTGTGCTTTTTGGTGCTCTTTTCCCTTACAACTTTAAAATTCACTCTCTCCTGTTTCCCTCATTGTATTTTAGTCTTTTTGCTCCTGCTTTATTTATAAAAGTCGACTCTATTTTTCTGTTTTTTCTAACCTGGTGTGGGATTGTTTTGCATAGTATTTTCACTGTTTTACTGTTTGAAGTGTTGCGCAATTACTTTGCACATTGCCTCTAAAGTTTAGCCTGACTGCTCTGTGCCAAGCTACCAGAGGGTGAGCACAGGTTAATTAAGTTTTTACCTGCCTCTTACCCTGACTAGGATTGTGGTTGCGGCTTAATCAGGTCTCCTACCCCAGTTAACCTGCAACCCTATTTCTAACATTTGCTTATATTATGGAATCTTGGCGAAATAGCTGTTTAAAAATATGTCAGTCCAGTCATGAGGGTCCCTATTCCAAAGCATCTACCATGAGATAAATGCTGCTGAACACGAGATTCTGCTGAGAAATGAGAAAGGATAACCACAGCCAAAAATATTTGACGTGGAAGATGTTATGCAAATGAGTGGAATGAAGACTTTTATGAAGAGCAATTACAAGCAGACTATGTGTCTGTCATTTTATATAAGATGTTGCATTGATTAAAGGTGTGCACAGATTTACTTTATTGTTAGATGAACAAATCCTTGAAATAGATTTGTTAGGCTTGGCCATTTTTCACATTTCTTGATGAGTATTCATAAAAAGTTCATTTTTAAAGAAATGTTAAAATAGGTTCAAAATACTAATCAAAGAAATGTTTTCAGGCATATTCCTGTACAGTCAATAGTTAACACAGTATAATATTTCGTTGCAGATCGTTTTTTATTACCACATGTCTGGACAGAGCATTGGCTCTTTAACTGTTTACAGAGTGACTGTAACAAACCACAAGAGTATCATTTTCAGACGTGTTGGCGACCAAGGAAATTTTTGGCACAGGCAAGAGGTTTTTCTCAATGACGCGGAAGAGGACTTCCAGGTTTGTTTTGAAGGCGAAGTTGGAAGCTCTCAGAAAGGAGACATAGCACTTGACGATATTGTTTTTACGAAGGAATGTTTGCAGTCCACTCATTATATCCCACCAGCAGTCACCGTACAACCTCCAACTGGTAACTATGAAAAACATTTGAAGGATGTTTTATTTATAAATATTTATTTATAAATATTTGTTGCGTTAAAATATAATTTATACATTATTCTTCTGTAATAGTCGGTGCTTAATATATATATATATATATATATATATATATATATTCTTACATGCCATACTTCACGATCAAAGAAGGCGCTGACTCCGTGAATCTGAATCCAAACTTGTATTTCTTAGATCAGTTGCTGCTTAGACGCGTTTCGGCGTTACCGCCTTGTTCACTACAATATATATATAACCTACTGGCGGTCGCCAGTTTCCATTAGTTAGGACCTAGTTTCCATAGGAAATCCATAACATTCTATTTGGAATAACTTTGGCGCTGGTCGACGAATCTTCGCGAAATTCTCCAAGAAGATGGCCTGGTTCGCTCCTTCCCTGAAAGGTTGGGGTTGATCCGTCAAGCAGGGGCCGAGAAAAAAGGGGGGTCCCAAAACATGTTTTCCCCATGCAATTTTCCATAGGACCTTTAGCCAGGGCTACAGCCTGAATGGCTGAACGGAATTACACCAATTTGGGAAAAAGGTAGAGTTCGGTTCGAAGATCACCCTTTTTGTTAAATGGTGTACTCTGTAGTTCCTGAGAAATTCAAAAGTAAAATCATAGATATATCTTGAGGCGCTTACCGTAAGCTTACAGTACGCCTACCTTCCCAAGCACGAGCTGAATGCTACTTGGCTGTCAACACTCCAAACCAGGAAGTGTTGGCAGCCATCTTGTGCCTCGGTAGAACCGAGGCACAAGAAAGCAGAAAAACAAACATGCAGAACGCCAAAAGGGGCCAGGGTAGAAACACTGCGGGGTACGCGTAGGTACGCGTACCCCGTGAAAAAAACCAACCTGGTCTGCTTTTTTTTTAAATTAGCCCCCGGGGGGACCAAATCCCGGGGGCATATTGAAAAACATGTGGGGTGGCAATCCCCCCCACACTGCCCCGGGGACCGCCACCCCCCGGGGCAAAGTAAGTGCAAAGCATGGGTCATTACAATTCATTTGATTCCGCAGTCAGTATACATATAGACCCCGTGGCAACTGGGTGCAATGCAAAGGCCGAGACTGAATTTGCACAGAGCTCAGTCAGGGCCAGGTGAAGGGCTGAGGGGCGTCTAGAGATGGCTCTATGAGGACCGAGGTGCAATGGGAGAGCGGAGTCGGAATCATGCTCGAGGCACACTCATGCTGTGCTCCTCACGCACGGCTGATTCCTCAAGCACTAAAAAGCTATACAGCGAGCTCACGTTCAGGCCTCAGTCATAACCACCCTCCACCCGCCACCAAAATATAGCGCTCCTTCTAGGCTTATATATTATCAAAGCTGAAAATATGCCCAAGCGTTACATTTCTGATTATCCACATTAACGTGGTTACGCCGGTTTTTATTCTATCTAATCAGACATTGTAGGGAGTCTCGTAAAATTTTCTGGGGGCCAGGAATAACATTCGCATTTATATTTTTCGGGAATCAGTTCCTGAAATGACACCAACTGATGAAAAAACAATAATGTGCCGACCTGCACGAAGCACAACACATGCTCACACACTGATGTTTAGGCGTGGAAATTCACAGATGTCGCACGTGCAAAGAGAGGCATGCAAACCAAATTTTGTACATGTTGTTCATTACATGGCACATGACACATAGCCTGACGTAGTGAAACAACAGTGTGGAAAATCTGCAGATACCCGAAGGAGGCGTTCTGCTTTTGTGCCTTCTGTGGAGGCGCTAAGAAGCACAGAGATGCAAGAGCAAAGAGTGCCCTTGTCTAACAATAGCAGGGTGCGCCTCAGTGCCTCAGACCGCAGACTAGTAATGTGCCCATTCACTTGAGTAATCCGAGTGGTACTGAATTGTATGGCAAGAGGTGCCACGTGATGCTCAGAGATGTGATATTGGCATTCCTGAGATCAATTGCTTGCCACTCTGGCCTGCACATGTTATCGCAGACATGCTTCACCATAGGAATGAGGCAGGAGTACACTTTCTGGCACCTGTGGGCTGGGAATATGGGCTATAGCAAATATATGTTTAAGAATGCTCATTTCAATAAAAATCCACATCATGTTCTGCACAAGTGCGCGAGGGGAGGGTCCCCTATGTCACAGCAGACTCTGACATACTAAATAATACGATGCTCAATAGCATTGCATATAAGATGCAATCTTCACCTTTCGTGGGCATTATCCAAGCTCTCTTTGGAGTAAGACTATCCTCAGGCATTTACAATGTCACCTCAAAAGATGCTGACTGCATTTCCGTCGTTTTGAGAAAAAAATAAAGCTCTGCCTTCCTCTTCTGGATTTCCTCGAGTGCGCCCTGGACAGATCATGTAAGGCGAGCCAGTCTACATTAGTGGACACCTGCTGCCTTTATTGAAATCGTATGCAATCGACCCTTGATACCTTAAAGGAGCACAAGTGGGAAGGCTTCGGTTCCTTCTGGATTACAGGATCCAAATTTTGATCCTATGCCTTCCAAAAATATAGCTTTTATTAACACAGACCGAGTGATGTTAACTCGAATATCGGAACTGCCTACCTAAAATGTATTCAATTCATATTTTATTTTCCTTTTCTGACATTTAGGATGTGCAATTGTAATATTGTCAACTATTGCATCAAAACTCATGATAAAACATCCTACCGAATAAAAATTATAATAAATACAGTGGAAAATGATGCCCCAAATGCACTATTCTGTTGTGTGTTCAGCAGCACTCCACTATTTAAAGCAGCACAAACAGGACCGTTAATCAATTTCCTGGAGCGAAATATACGTGCACTGAAAAAAGCGCAAAAGCAGTGCAAGATGAGTTTGCATCCCCGCGAGGCGACCCCCACAATTTATGCAATGGATGAGGTATAAAGTTGAAAGTCCACAAACATCCCTAGGTTTTCAGACAAAGAAATAACTACTAAACCAGCACGACTAAGCTTTGTATGAATTCATACCTTCAAATGACAGTGGAAACGAGTGACAGGCGAGATCCTTTATGTTATCCCAACACACAAGAGTGTAATTGCTGCAAAATTGTACATTCTATGCAGACTCTCCTTGAACTGTGGTCCTCTCATTGAAATTTGCCCTGGGGGGTATGCATAAAGTAACAGAGGCATATTTCCCCTGTAGCACAATACTTAGCATCGCGCTAATATTACGTTTGTAGAATGAGCACAGCTGATGACTTAATCAGAGTGTGACTCCTAAATGTGAAATGTGCTCCTTTCTCCAATTCACACATTGCACCGCAAATCTTAGTAAATCTGGGACCTCTGGGCAATAAGAATGCTACATTACAATGGAACACTTTAGCATAATTATTTAGATATAATTATATTTTCTTTAATCTCACCAGGATCATAAGAAATACTACTCTAGTTTCTTTAAAAACAACAACATTATTTTCTATGTTCAATTTAGTTTACCAATTAGTGCTGCAACCTATGCTGTAGTCATACAACACTAGTTTATTACCTGTAAAGGAAGAGAAATATTCTGATATAAAAACAAATGTGTTGATTATTCTTTGTAGTCAATTTTACATGGAAACAGAATATAACAGTTAAATATGCATATTAATCTATGGAGCAAAGTCTACTCTGTATTTCAGTATTTCATTAAAAAAAACACATTGACATGCTAGAATTTGAGGCGTGCTAACTATTAATTGTGCATGTGCTACATCTGATATGTTCTGGAAGGATAGAGCATAGGGGCTTGGGAAGGGTGATTTCAGTTTTCAAGATAATTGATCATGATTTAGGGTTACTTTAGAGTTTGCGGATAGGCAAAAAGGTGACAGGTATCCCGTCTACTGTCTCCCACATGCTATAATGCTCTGTAATAAACATGAACGGGGCATCTGTCAGGTGTGTGACACAGTATCCTGTCCGCCAAACTTTAAATACGACCATTAGTTTTGGGGTGAATTCTTGAAGGAAGCACATCAGTAATTTACCTGCTTAACATGTGCTGCTCTCTATTTATGGTGGTTGCCATGTTCTGTTTTCAAGTGTGAATAAATAATGAATGAAACAGAACACATAGGGAGGGGTATATTCATAAACATAAACGTATACATGCATACATCTACAAGTGTAAGATTACTTTTACACTGTTGAGCATATCTAGTTCTTTTGGCTATTCACCATTTATGAGTGTAAAGTAACTTAAAAGTGTAGATGTCCCTTGAAATAGAGAGTGAAGACATAGGGGAGAGGATTTGGCCTAACGGCTAGGGCGGTCGACCTCGAATCTGGGGAACCGGGTTTGAGTCTCCGCAATGATGTTGAACATCCTGTGATTCTGGGCAAATCACATAATCTCCCCCGTGCCTAACAAAAAATAATGTGTCCTCATGTAACGCAACTGGTGCAATGTAAATCGCTCTGATACCCGATAGCGGGTCAAGTTCGTAATATATAACATAAGACGTGTATTTGTAAAGCACACATTCATCCTCAGGCATCTTGGCGCTGAATTACAGATGTTTATTGTTACCCAACTCAATGTAACTCTTTTTCTATATTTTTTTTTGTAAAGTTTCAAAAAACCTTTATTCACTTATCAACATATCACACAGCCTGTAGCCTACAACCCGGAGGCCGGCAGCAAATAATAAGCAGCAAGTCAGCATCATCTGATCACAGCATACACAGCCCAGAAGCCGACATCCCGGGGGTCCGGCGGCAAATAAATATTATGCAATGTAACAATCTCCATGTCGCCTGCAGCTCCGTCGTTCGAAACCCGCCCCGCCCTCCTTGCTCATAAGTGATTAACATCCTATCAATATTTGCTGTGCCTATCCCACTGAGTTTCTGCCCTAATACCGGTTCCTGACACAAGTATACAAGTTCTAACCCCAACTATCCCCCCACCCTCAACTCGCCAGACACTCGCCTCCCCATCCCATCATCATGGAAGCAGCCTAATTTACCGCCCTACCTATCTCATCCCAGGAGATAACCTACACCCACTCTATTCTCGCTCTTCTAAATGATCAAGTCCATACAGCGCAGCTCTCCCTTCTGTTCCACCTCTCCGTATATACGATTGATTAGATCAAGGCTCTCCACCCCCATCTTCCCTGCACACAGAGATTCAATACTTCTAGGCTCCCACCTGTTCACTGCATTCCTGAAGTCCTGTGAAGCACTCCCTCAAGCCCGCCCAGTCTCTTCTTCCATCAGTCTCTGTCCGTTATTGCCTCATCCTGTGCTGTCCCCTCCCGTTCCCCCAGTGTGTAGTAATGCCCAACATTCTCCCCACCCTGTGGTACCTCTTCACTGTCCCCAGTGTGTATATATGTCCGATACAGACTCCAAAAATTCTTGGGTCGGCTCTTAGGTGGAAGCAATTCACTGTAAGTGTCCGATTGCGTGCAGCAATACAGCATATCTCTTGCCCACCTCTTTTTAGTTGGCAACGGACCCCTCATCCAACAAACAGCGACTACCCGTCTAGCTATTAAGAAGCCTATATCTGTCAGATGCCTCAGTGCAACTGGAAGAGGCTTAGAGTAACCCAGCAGTGCCAGTGCAGGATTAGCCGGCAGCTCTATCTCTAAGATCACACTCATTTCCAAAAACACTTCTTTCCAAAAGTTATTAACACCAGGGCAGCTCCATGCCACATGCATGAAATCTGCCTCCTGCGCATGGCAACGTTCACATTCAGCAGATTGTCGGAGCCCATATCTATGTAGTCTCCCTGGCGTGTAATAGACACTTTGTAAGTATTTGAAATGGATCAGTCTATGCCTTCCATTAAGAGATATCTTCCTAGTATTGGAGCAACAGTATTTCCACATTGTGTCATCTATCTGCATTTGTAAGTCACTCTGCCACACTATTCTAGCCTTGGAGTGTTGTTGTTCCTGTTGTTGAACTCCTATCTTAATTAGGTTTGTTACTAGCTTGTTAGGGGCCGCCGTTTTAATCGCATAGGTGAGTTCCGGGATCTCCGGCGGTTCTGTTAGATCTGCGCCCAATAGCTCTAATAGCGCGCTGCGCACCCTGTGAAACTGAAAGCGTAATAGTAGCGTAGCATCAACATCCAGGGTGAGGATCTGCTCCCAGGTTTTTACCACCCCGTCTATAAATAGGTCCCCCATCTTTGCGATGCCTAGTTTATTCAATGCACACGTGACTCCTTTCTCTTTCAGAGGGGCAAGCCATCCCGCCCACTCTATTGGCATAAGTGGGGAGTAGAGAAGCACACAGTTCTTTTTCTGTAGGAGCGCGTGCCACGCGTGATTGGTGGTCCTAATCGAGTCCAGTTTACCAACACTGCGATCAGCTGGGTAAAACACAGTGGCCGGTAAGGGGGTCGGATCGGCAAACAAGCGCTCGAGGATCACGTGGGGTATATCAGCTCTCCCGTGTATCCACGTATGTAGGTGCGCTGCCTGGGCGACTCTGTAATATCTTTCCATGTCCGGTGCACCCAGCCCCCCCATCTCGTAAGGAAGTATTAAAACTTTCCACTGGACTCTGGGCTGTTTACCGCCCCAGCCTAATTTAACAAGTACCTGCGTCAGGCTTTTGAAAAAGGCCTTGGATAGGACCACTGGGATATTATTAAACAGAAATAGGAACCTAGGTAGTACCACCATCTTCATGATGGCAATCCTACCCATTAAGGACAAAGGTAGCTTGCACCATGCCTCCACATCCTCGACCAACTTCATAAATGCAACTCCGTAATTTTCTCGTACTAAGACATCCGGGTCCGTATGGACAACTAAGTATAACATTATTTCTCCTGTAGTACAATACTTAGCATCGCGCTAATATTACGTTTGTAGAATGAGCACAGCTGATGACTTAATCAGAGTGTGACTCCTAAATGTGAACCGTGCTCCTTTCTCCCATTCACACATTGCACCGCAAATCTTAGTAGATCTGGGACCTCCAGTTGTTCTATCCCATGGGTGCCGGAGCAATAAGAATGCTACATTACAATGGAACAGTTTAGCATAATTATTTAGATATCATTATATTTTCTTTAATCTCACCAGGATCATAAGAAATACTACTCTAGTTTCTTTAAAAACAACAACATTATTTTCTTTGTTCAATTTAGTTTACCAATTAGTGCTGCAACCCATGCTGTAGGCATACAACACTAGTTGATTACCTGTAAAGGAAGATAAATATTCTGATATAAAAACAAATGTGCTGATTATTCTTTGTAGTCAATTTTACATGGAAACAGAATATAACAGTTAAATATGCATATTAATCTATGGAGCAAAGTCTACACTCTATTTCAGTATTTCATTTAAAAAAACACATTGACATGCTAGAATTTGAGGCGTGCTGACTATTAATTGGGTAGACGGGACAGGTATCCCGTCTACTGTCTCCCACATGCTATAATGCTCTGTAATAGACATGAACGGGGCATCTGTCAGGTTTGTGACACAGTATCCTGTCCGCCAAACTTTAAATACGACCATTAGTTTTGGGGGGAATTTTTAAAGGAAGCACATCAGTAATTTACCTGCTTAAAATGTGCTGCTCTCTCTTTATGGTGGTTGCCATGTTCTGTCTTCAAGTGTGAATAAATAATGAATTTATGAATGAAACAGAACATATAGGGAGGGGTCTATTCATAAACATAAACGTATACATGCATACATCTACAAGTGTAAGATTACTTTTACACTGTTGAGCATATCTAGTTCTTTCGGCTATTCACCATTTATGAGTGTAAAGTAACTTAAAAGTGTAGATGTCCACTGAAATAGAGAGTGAAGACATAGGGGAGAGGATTTGGCCTAACGGCTAGGGCGGTTGACCTCGAATCTGGGGAACCGGGTTTGAGTCTCCGCAATGATGTTGAACATCCTGTGATTCTGGGCAAATCACTTAATCTCCCCCGTGCCTAACAAAAAATAATGTGTCCTCATGTAACGCAACTGGTGCTGTGTAAATCGCTCTGATACCCGATAGCGGGTCAAGTTCGTAATATATAACATAACACGTGTATTCGTAAAGCGCACATTCATCCTCAGGCATCTTAGCGCTGAATTACAGATGTTTATTGTTACCCAACTCAATGGAACTCATTTTATTGACCTCAGATGGATGAAAGGCTTAGTGGACCTGCCAGGATTTGAACCTCTTACCATGAGGTTGAACACAGGCCCCTGCAATGGACACATTAGTTCACTGACCCACCAGACCCGGCTCCATAAAAAAATAAAATGTTATATATATATATATATCACACATGACATCACTGATGACATCTCAAATGACATCACTGATGACATCACTAATGACATCATCCAGTGGATGTGTGTCTTTCTGAAAAGTAAATATTTTTTATATATGTATATCTAAATGTCGATGGAAGAATAAATGGGCAAGAAAGTGTCTAAATGGATGACTTTTTTTGTAAAATTGATTGTATAACTGACTGATTAATTGTATCTTAGTGAATACATGGGTTAGTGAGTAATGTTTAAATATGTAAATATCTGTATCAGTCTCACACATTTTTTGAATAAGTGGCTGCATGAGTTGGTGAGTAACTACATGAGTGTCTATATAGGTTAGTTGGTTTTTTGAGTATCAGTATGAGTCTCTGAGTGTTTATATGGTTTGGTGGGGGATATTACTTAGCACATAGATGCATTAATGAGTGACTCACTGTTTATATGTGTTTTGAAGACAGCATGTGTGCAGGACTGTATGGGTGGATGAGTGTGTGTATAGGTGTGTTAGTGAGTGAATGACTGTCTCAATACTATCTTTATGACTAAGTACATATGTGTTAAACTACTATATGTGAGTATTGGTGTATATAAGTGAGTATAAATGAGAGTTTGAGATTTGAAGAGTTCCTGTATAACTAAGTATGTGTTTCTATAAGTGATCGTTTAAGAGAGTCAGTATGTGTATGTTTGTGTGTATAGCTGTATATGCAAGTAAATGGATGTTTGATAGTTTATTTACATGTGTGAGTATGTGTGTAAGTAACTCTATGGATGAGTATCGGTGTGTAACAGGATGTATAGGTGTATGAGTACATATGATGATTGAGTACATGTATGAGTGACTATATAGAACTGTTGGTGAATGAGTGGATGTGGAAGTAGATGTTGGAATGGGTTGTTGTAACTGGTATTGGTATCTCCATTTTCTTGAACATTTTTGTTTCTATTTTTGAATGTGTGCATCAAAGGTTATATTAGAGTGAGAGGAGGTCTGCCACTCTTTCACAAGGATGATGTCATCATTGATGTCATTTGAGATGTCATCAGTGATGTCATGAGTGATGTCACTGACCATGTCATGAGTGATGTAATATGTGACGTCATCAGCAGTGCATTGCGGGCGCGCGAGTTATAGTTAGCTGAACTAACTATAACGGGGGAATTTCAAAGGTTTTGTATGAGTAAAATGACCAGCTAACTATAACTGGTGTGAAACCTATGGTTTTTTCTGTGAATTTCAAAGGTTTTTAAAATGCTAATTCCTAACTATAACGTGTGTGAAACCTATGGTTTTTTCAGTGAATTTGCAAGGTTTTTTAAATGCTAATTCCTAACTATAACGTGGCCGAAACCTATGGTTTTTTCAGTGAATTTCAAAGGTTTTTTAAATGGTAATTCCTAACTATAACGTGGCTGAAACCTATGTTTTTTTCAGTGAATTTCAATGGTTTTGTAAATGATAATTTTTAAATGTTTTAATTGTTATATTTTTCATACTGATTTACTACATTATTTAAAATTATTTATTTTTAGATATTTTATTTTTTAATTTACATTACATATTTTTAATATAAATTTTAAAAAAAAAGTTTTCACACCTCTCTGCAACGCAGCCCCCTGGCGCGTTTGCAGAGGGGGAACTAATTCCCCTTGCATACTGGGGGTCCCTGGGGGCCAACTAGCCCACCTGGAACCTCCAGTATGCGCCAGGGGGCTGCATTGCAGAGAGGTGTAATGAGGACACACCCTTTTTTACACCTCTCTGCAACGCAGCCCTCGGTGTGTTTGCAAAGGGGGAACTAATTCCCCTTGGACACTAGGGGTCCCTTGGGGCCAACTAGCCCACCTGGAACCTCCAGTGTGCGCCAGGGGGCTGCATTGCAGAGAGGTGTAATGAGGCTATGCCCCTTTTTACACCTCTCTGCAACGCAGCCCCCTGGCGTGTTTGCAGAGGGGGAACTAATTCCCCTTGCATACTGGGGTTCCCTGGGGGCCAACTAGCCCACCAGGAGCCTCCAGTATGTGCCAGGGGGCTGCGTTGCTTTGCCCCGGGGGCGGCGGTCCCTGGGGCAGTGTGGTGGGGATTGGGGACCCCCCAGACTTTTTTATCACTATGCCCCCGCGATTTAGTCCCCCCGGGGGTAATTTGAAAAAAACCAGACCGGGTTTAAAAAAAAATAAATCAACACTCCAAAACAGAAATTGTTGGCAGCCATCTTGTGCCTCGGTAGACTGAGGCACAGGAAAGCAGAAAAACAAACGTGTATAACTCAAAAAGGGGGCAGGGTAGAAGCACCCTGACCCTCTAGGCCTGCTCAGGAGGTCCCACAAGGAACCTCAAGGCCCCCCCAATTTTTTTTTCCCGAAAAAACGCAGGGTGCTCGCATGGTGCGCGCTTATAGATGTATACATTTTTTCACATTTGATTTTCTAAACAACTACTGGAGGGATTTACACCATTTAAACAAAAGGGCAATTTGCGAAGCAGACTCTAACATTTTGCCAAATTTCTTGTAATTCCGTTCAGCCGTTCGGGCTGTAGCCGCGTCTAATCGTCCTATGGAAAATAACATGGGGAAAATACGTTTTGGGACCCCCCTTTTTTCTCAGCCCCCACTTCACAAATTCCCCCAAAACTTGCAGGGAATGAGCGGAGTGGAGCGGGCCATCTTCTTTGAGAAATTCACAGAGATTCATCAACCGGCGCCAAAGGTATTCCCAATAGAATGTTGCGAATTTCCTATGGAAACTAGGTCCTAACTATAACTACCTACTGGCGACCGCCAGTAGGTAATATATATATATATATGTATGTATATATATATTTTTTTTCAAATGCCAGGACCCAGCTTTTTATTATAGGCCTGCTGCCAAATGTTTGGGTTTATGAATACCAAGCCGAAGCGATCTTGATTTCTACTTCATGCCCCTTACTTTCACCAACCATACTTCCTATATCATTATCCAAATCTTCCGTGCTCGTTTTGATCCATTCCTTCTCCCTTTGCCAGTTTCTTCCCATATTATCTTTATTTTCCATTTCTACTAATGTATGTGACAGGCTTCTCATGATACTACATTCATGTTACCTACGAATCAGGCCTAATTGTATGACAACGATGAAGCACTAACTCTTAAGAAAGTGTATAAGCGAGGGCTAGGACCTAGAAAACTAATATTGTAGAATTGTAATAATGACTAATGAAAAGTGCTAGATCACTATATTTTAACAGTGGGTTGGCATTAGCATCGCTAGCAAAAATAACAGAAATGAATAATGGGGGTAATCTTCCACTTTTCTGTCTAGCAAGCTATGTGTAAGTGATTAACATTAAAGGCCATTCAGCCATGCATGGAAGAGATTTATAAGAAAGCAAGGTGGAATACATAGGCTTGTTTTCCAGACAAGGCTGTCATTGAGGCAGTATTTGTCCTGCACTGTGTGGATAAAACTAATTCTCAGTAGTTTCCTTTTCATAGAGAATCATTGTCAAATAGTGTATTGATGGACCTGAGGAGTTGCCACTGAGAGTGATTGTTTGAGAAGCGAATCCAAAGTGCCATATTCCAACAGCTCGTTCAACAACTTTTTGAGATATGGGGGATATGTATGTGGATTGGCATCAAATTACCAAGGAGATTACTACCATTCGGTCAACATAATAGCTATGAGGGTGACAACATACATCGAGAAGCATTGGGAAGGGATTCGACTAATCTATTGAAATGCTAATTAATTGCACGTAATAGGGATGTGTAAAATAATAAAAATAAAATAACTTACCTGAACGCCACCACCGCCCGCTGCATTGTGCTCTTCCAGTCTTCTGTTGGGCACAGACTCCCAGACTGAACTGCTGCCAATGCTGACGCTGCTTAAAAGCATCATCAGGTTTGACCTGAGTGCTGCCAAGTTGTGCACCCAGGCAGACTGTGAGCTTTAGACGGCTGGACTGTAACAGTGCCCACCACTCCCCCACTGGCAGTCTCATCCTCCTGGGCCTGCTCCCAAGACTCATCAGAGTCCTGGGGGGCGGGCCCACGGGTATTAAAATAAAACAATGATAAAATGGGTTTAAAACCTGTTTTCTTAATTGTTTTATTTGAGGGTGGTGGCAGGGGGTCGCTCTTCTCTGCCCTAATGGAGGGGCCGCCGCTGCAAATCGATTCTGGAAGCATACATAATTGCTACCCAGCATACTTAGATTTAATTTTTTTTTCAACAAACGTTATTGATATTTCAATCCAGATTCTCAGATATTCAACAGATAAAATGTGTTGAAATAAAATGCAAGAACAGTAACATCCACATCCCCAATATCAATGAGTAATATCCTTATGCAGATAGGGAGGTCAAATGTTTTTGCTAGGACTTGATCAAAAATTCCATGCAGGGCTCGACATAGGATTGGGAGCTGGTGATAAAAGTTTTTATTTTTTTTCAATTCAGGGAAAGAGGAATACAGCACCTCCTGCATGTGGCACCATCTAGTATTATTAACATGTCTCCTGGCTTGTGATTAAACAGAGCAGGCTTGCTTCAAAATATATAAATACATTATAGCGTGAGTGCAGGGTCCTGCAAAAATGTCTCCCTGCCTTTGCGAGTCGTGCTTGTAGATGTTGATTCACCAAGGTAACATACATGCAGGAGAAGGGCTATATGAGAAGCTCAACTAATGTACAACCTTAACCATCACGGTTGCGTTGGTTAGACCCTTGAGTTATTGGGGCTGATTTGGAAGGATTTCAACCACACTTGACACTTTTGAGATACTCCAGGTCGGGTGATTGACATAACTACAAGCCGCCGGAGTTGGGTAGGCTCGGGACCTACCAACAGAATTGTGCCACAATCCAGACTGCATATGTATGCAGGAAAATATTTTGTTGCCCAAAGTCCTGAAGAGGCCTGAATTTATCATAGGCTGAAACGCGTCGACTGTTTTTCATACAGGCACCACCATAAAATATTGAATCGAATGAAAGAGACTGGATGAGAGCCTGAAGTAAAAAGGAAGCACAAAGGCATTTTATCTTCCAAGGCTCCATTAGAATTGGATGTGGTGACTACGACAAAGGAATAAGGTCTTATAATTGAGTGCCATAAATTTCCTTGTTTGAATAATTGGGCATTGTTTGAACCACCAAAATGGTTCAGGAGAAAGTTTTGTTGTTCCTTTGTGTTTGTTTTTATGTATGTAGATATTGTAAATAGTGTACAAATATACATGTTAAATGTGGTTCTATGTGTATATATATATATGTATGAAAGAAAGTTAAAAAGATACAGAAAAAGTGAAAATTAATTTTCCTTATGCAAACCACTTTTTTGTTTGTTGAATTTATTGAACTGTCTAGATGGTGACTAGATGAATGAAGATAAAAGTATATTTTGAGATTAATTCAAGGAGTATTTAGAAAAACAGAGGACAGATAATCTTTGGTATCGGTCCTATATTAGATTTTTCAGAGAACATTACCATAGGCATCATTGTTGTTAAGTTTATTTGAATTTCCCAGATGCCTACGTGGTTTAATGGGTTCCCCCTCTGATAATTGGTGGTATGTTAAGGCTATGGCGGTGAACTTTGAAAAGATTACGCTTCCGCTGCCGCAGCTGAACATAGGCAACAGCTAGCTACACGTTGGTAAGCGAACCTGTTTAGAAGAGGCTAAGAACATCAGTTCTTCCGCTACACTTCGAAGTCGAGTCGATTAGACAGCCACAGAGAAAATCAAATGGCATTATATCGAAGTAGGGCACTCTGCTCTTTTTCTTATGCGGCGCAAGTCTAACACATTTCTTAAAAATATATAAATGTCAGATGCACAGTAGTTAGCAATAGAAGCTAGAAAACAATTCTAACGTGAGCATGGCCATTTTCTAACCTGAATTTGTTGTAAAAAACGCAGCACTCACTGAAGCTTGACGTTGCCTCCATTCCATTCTAAGTACGCAATTACCAAATGGCCACAGAGTGGAAGGTGGTTTAAGAGGAAACGAGGGACTAGAAACGTCAGGCACAACTAATATAAAAACCTTCTAAATAGAAGACGTTTTTTAGGGATTTATATATTTGACAAAATCAACACCTCATTTTATGACAACCCTCCCCTTAGTGCTGCGTTTTAATGTAAATACTTACATTCCCTTTATTGTGACAACTGTTCATATATTGTTACAGCGTCAGTCTTGAGTTATTTGGAAGCCAGACCTTCAAAGATTCGGCAGTAGGTTCTGATAGGCTGGAAACGATATTGCGCTTTTAATGTCGATTGAAGTACGCACTTCGGGCATGCGCAGTGTGTTTTCAGTGCAGAGCTGATCTGCTTCAGTGTTGAAATATCAGCTCGTGGTGTGGATGGTAGTTGCCGCAGCTTAAAGGCAGAAGACAGCACTGCGAATGTTGAAAATGCATTTTATTCCAGCACTTTTTTGTTTCACCAGCCATTTATAGAGCTGCCAACACGAACAAAACTCTGAAAACAAACCATGTGGATAAGCACTGTGCACATACCAGAAGGGTTTCCGCAAGAAAAACGCTAATGAAATTACATTTTTGCCAATACTTTTTAGGCTTGCAGGCTTTTTTAAGTAATGTGTAAACTAACGCTGAACGTTCGCTTATAATTTTAAAAAGCTCTGTGTAGAGGTCGCAGTGCATTAAAATACAAGCATTGGCATATCCAATAGGTCTCGCCTTTGGGACCTTACAAGTGTTTAGCCATGCAACAGTTATTGTTGTTGCAGTAAGGATATTGTGCTGGATAACTTAATACTTATAAGGTCCCAAAGGCGAGACCTATTGGTTATGCCAATGCTTGTTTATTCAGGTTTCAAGACCCCCTGGAACCTCCGCTCTGCCTATACCGTACATTTGTATTTTTGGATTTACTGCCATAGTGTGAGAATGCATTTCAGCAAAATGAATATAAAAGTAGTGTTGCCAGCACAAACCTCCCCAACCCCCAGTCCAGTCCCCACACTCAAACACTACCCTGCACGACCCCCCAGCACTACACTAAATCCTAAAACACTACCCTACACTACACAAACACCACAGCACTACCCTAAACCCTAAAACACTACCCCAGGACGCCCCTCCACCATCCCCCAGTCTGGTCCCTACACTCAATCACTACCCTGCACTATCCTCCAGCACCTCCCTAAGCCCTATAACACTACCCTACACTACACAAATCCGACATTAGTATAATAAATAAGGCATAAAAATTGTATAATAAATAAGGCACTGATCTGACATTCAGCATGCAGCTTGAATAGAATGTTAATAGTAGTCTGGGTAAAGTCTAGTAGTATTCAAATTGTTTGTATTCACTAAATGTTCTGCATTGTAAATGAAGACTATGCGATTACAAATACGTGTGTGCTTAGTATTCTGTTAGTATTCAAGAAGTACCACTCACATATCAGTAGTCTTCATGCACTAGCCTTCCCAAAAAGAACACTATTGAATACTGAAATTGGCATAAAGTCGTCTTCAAATGCTATAAAAAGACAGGTTAACCCCTAAATGTAGTATTCAACTTCGGTAAGGTTGTTGTGATTTTAAGACATTTTAAAGAGATGATTGGGTTTTATTGTTATTATGTGTCATGTGTTGTGAAATCAAGCTTTTTTACTAAGGGTGGGCAGTAAACTCTGCTCTGCCAGCAGTTTTCATCGAGTTTTTGTCAGTCCACACTCCGCTTGGAGGGCAGAGTTGGGCAAAAACTCTGCCCACAACGCATAGCTGAGTTTACCCCCACCCGCCCTGATATTCCTTTTTACTCTACCAGCGCAGATAAAATGAGATTATGGTGGCCACGGTGCTCTGCAGACTGTAGTTCATTCCAGGAGGCCAAGGGCGAATGGAGCAAGCACACGAGAGCGACCCAGTGAGCACAACCTGCAGCGAGAGAGCAGGAGACTTACCCCAAATGCAGCGTGGGGAGCGCCGTGTAAGAGAAAGGCACTTAGTGCACAAGCTTCACACGAGGGAGCATGGAATGAACACAAGATAGACCCAGCAAGCCCAACTTGCAGCGTGTCCTCGTAAGAAAGTACTTGTTTTTTCTTTCAGTTGCTGCGAGCTATGATAGGAGCGAACGATGAGTCAGAGTAGTAAGTGGGCTCAATTGGAATGTGCAGGAATTCATCGCGGTGCAACCCCGCGAGCACTGCCCACCCCAACATTTTAATTAATGTGTCTGTAACTTTTATGGTTGTAATTAACCGAATAAAGTATATTTTACTGACTGAATTCGTTTTTTTGTCACCTCTCACCAGGTTTGATTTCTGCTTTCTCTGTGATTGTTAGTATGCTGCTTTCACTGGTCCATTTAAGTTTATTCACATTAGCTGAAAAACAAATCTAAAAACGCTGGCCACTTTTATTCTTTTCTCTGCAGGGGATGTTTTTTCTTTTCTTTTTTTCTCAGCTGACATTTCTGCTGTATTTGTCTTTTTTTTTTAAATCTAGAAAGTAGAGTTCATGGTCGGATTCAGGGAGGTTGTCTTGAGGATGTATACTCACCACACTTATGATGTTGGAGTAACTTACCTCCTCCACAGTTGTGTCTTCTGTTGCCTTACAGTTTTTGGGTATGAAAGGTTTTATCATTTTAATCATCTTCATTCTCTCCATGTTTTGAAGTAAGAATCTGAACCTTCTGACCATGACAATTGCCGCTGCTGCACTGAATACTCCCTCCAAAGAGGAATCTGCTACGAGAATATTGCCAGCCTTCTAATATCTGGTCACTGTTCCTTCTTTCCATGCTAATTGTTTCTTGATCCAGGTAGTCCTCTGTTGGGTCATCCATTTTTAGTTCTGCTATTCTCTTGAAATTGCAATCATTCATCTTCTAGATCGCACACATGCCCAGCAATCCAATTCTTGTAAATGCAAACATCCACTGCACAGAAAAGATAAAAGTTGCCAGCGTTTTTTTGTCCATTGGATCCAGTATTGTGGCTCAAATGTATTATTTATGATTATATAACTTCTATGTTCAGCCTTTGATTTGTGTTCAAATAAAATATTAAACTGTGGACCAAAGAAGCTTCTTCTTTGAAATTGCTAAATGTTTGTTCCAACTTTTGCAAATGTTTCTAGAGCTGGTGCAACAACCAGATTGCTTGGCTCATAGTATGTTCCTCCTTTCTGAGTTCCTGTTCCATATTTTCAAAAGGCAGTATCATTTGAATCAGGCACTCCACTAGCTCCCATTTGTCCACCTCCATTGTCATGGGATTGGTAGTTGCATCCCCTCTTCTTTATAGTACGCAAACATTGATAGGTCTGCCCTGCTCCAACAGGTGTTGCAAAATGTAGTAGGTACAGTTCCAACATGCAAGGATGGTGGCAGAAGTGTGATGGAGTGGAGAAGTGTGGCTCACTGGTTAGAGTGGAGAAGTGTGGCTCACTGGTTAGAGTGGAGAAGTGTGGCTCACTGGTTAGAGGAGGCAGACCTGGAAGCAGAGGTCAGCCCGGGACCAGGGTTCAATTCCCGGCTTGGCTGGGTCTTGAGTCCTAAAATGTCCATGGACTCGACAATTCTCGCTCCGGTGCCTACTCGATTCAAGGGTTCACACTCTGCGACTCTGGGCAATAGCTTGCTTAATCTCCACAACGGCCCCTCGTGGCGGGATGCCTGGCTTTCACCTTGCGGATACCCTGCCGGGGTTATCTCACAGGGGAATACCAGGACAGGTTCCCTAAGCAAGCGCTTAGAAACCGCTCGGTGATTTGCGCTATATAAATTCCTGTACATTTACATTTACATTTACTTCCTCTATGAACGTTTTTTCAGGAACACTAATAACATGCTGAATGACCCTTAACAGCTACCAGGGTTTTAATGAATTACTAAAATTAGTGCAAATTCTGCTACAGGTGACCAGTATGTTGTTGATTACTACTTCGTTTTTGAGGAAGTCCTGCACAATTAAATTAATGCAAGACACTAAACTTGGGACTCTAATTTAATCCTGTGACAGCCACAGCTTTCACAATATTACTACGACTGTTATCATATTAACTGTTGTTGTTTACACTAGTTCTTTCTTTTTCAATTCAATTCAATTTTTATTATGGTTTAAAATTCCGAAGAATTCCACATAAAATAGATAATTAAAACACAATTCCATACACCCAAAAATTCAATTAAAATTACAAATTCTCATTTTCATTTAAAAATACATGAGCATTGGGTAATAAAGATACCGTATATGAATTATTACCAATTTATGCAGATTGTTTAGGCTAATTCTGTTCCAAAAGCATTCATTAAAAGAGAACAATTTTTCTATTCACTAAACTATACTCTGCGGTGGTCAACTTAATTACAATGCAGATGGTCTTTCAACATATACATGCTTATTTCAGATACAGCACACTATAGTTTATCAGAGAAACCTAATTAAGGGGTCGATTATGATTGCGGTGATTCCGCATCCTCCGGGCCGGTGAAAGCCACCGCCGGCCCGGAGGATGCGGAATCACCACTGCGGACCTTCAAAACACCCACCGCCAGATTATTATGGCGGTGGGATCAGTGGCAGACTGCAGGTCCGTCCTCCGCTGATCCGCGGTGTGTTAGGCGCAATTTGGTGGCGGTGTCTGCAAGACAACGCCAGCCAAATTACGATGGGTTTGTAAACATGCTTTTCCGCTGCAGATTTACCGCCGTGGAAAAGCATGTGGACAATAGATTCTGGGGGGCCCTTGCGGGCCCCCAGGGTGTCGAAGGTGGGGGGTGCACATGAGGGGTACCTATGGTACCACCCTGCATTTGCATGTACAAAGCGGCAGGCACTGCGCGGTGCCTGCCACTTTGTGCATGCAAATGCAAAGCATGCATATTTAACCTTGCGGCGGGTGCTGCTTAAAGCAGCACCCGCCGCAATGTTAAATATACAGGATGTGACCGCCAGGGTGGCGGTCACATCCTAATTCCAATGGAGGGACCGCCGCTGCCCCTGCGGATGGTCCCTCCACCTCGGGGGTGGCGGGCAGACGCAGGTCCGTCCGCCATCCTAATAGGCCTCATAGTAAGGTACACAGAAAAATGTATATAAAGTTATAATCCAAAAATAAATATCAAGCAACGCACGACATTTGAAAAGATGTACATGTTTGGATGTAAACATAAGAGCCTAAATTTAGGGGCTGAAATCAGAAAAGAGTGCAAGTGCTCTGTGCATCTTCTTTTGGAAAAGCTATCCCAATTAATACTAGCAGCAAACAGTTTTTATAAAGTGCGCAATAAAGTGCTAATGCTCTAAGCATCCTCTATGGAACACTCTATACCAACAATCAACTAGCAGCAAAAAATATCTTATAAAGTACACGTTAGAACTTGAGCTAGACAACTAACGTGTCGAAAAAAAGTGCAAGTGCCCTGTGCAACTTTTTGGGAAAATATTTCCCAACGACCCCTAGCAGCGGGGTATTTGATAAAATACGCAATAAAGTGCAAGTGCTCTGTGCATTCACATTGAATGGTCCTTACCAACAATAACTAGCGCCATACGGTTTCTTAAAAGATGCACATACGCAGAATACAAGTGCTATAGACATTCAAATCATAAGAACTTTTTACAATCTTAAAAAATATTTAAAAATTCTTTAAAAAAATGAAAATTTTTAAAACACATCAGTTCGGATGGAGGGGACAGGAGGCAATTGCGGGCCTGTTCTGCTGTGGAAATGTTATACTTTAAAAAAACAATCCTTAAATGTCTGCGTCGTATTGAGTGGAGTGCAGGGCACACAAACAAAACATGATTCAGATTTTGTATACCAAAACTACATAGCTGACAATACCTTTCATTTTTAGGAATACCCTCCCAGGAACCTGTTACAATTCTTAGGGGTAATAAATTCAATCTTAATAACAGGATCACCCTACGTACTCCATGTTTCAGGTTCCATAAGACATACGGTTGGGGATTTTTAATAATGGTACTCCCAACAATACAATCCATACTTCTGTTCATTGAGCACAATTTAGAATCTCTTTCACAAGAAACCACATATATTGTTTTCTTAATTATCTTCGTTAAGGCTGTTTTACATAGAACCGTTGCCCCGTCCATATCTAAACCAAACATTCTTACTGCTTTTAAATCATTTCTAAAAATAGCACTTTTTCCCAACATATTTACAAATATTTCCCTTTGCAATGCTGCCCTTAGTAAATTGTCAGACCCATTTATCAGAGCATTACACCACCTTAAGCACGCAGCCATTGATAATACATATGTGGAAAGGAGACCAAATTCGAGTCTTAGCGCTGCACGATTTAGGTTACATATTTGACGCCAGATCTTTCCTTCCACTTTCTTAAATTTGGCCCACTCTTGCGCATCTATTGTTTCGCTAGCGTAGTTCAGAGTAGTGGGATCTTTATTTTATAGACTGAAATATTATGTGAGAAATGTCTTTTCCCACATTGCGTGTACAGGCGATTAATTGCAGAGGCTTGTGAAATCGCTTTACCTCTGCAATGATCCATGTGTCTATTGGCTGAACACCTGTTAGTAAATATTTTTCCTAAATATGGATAAAAGGTTACTACTTCCAGTTTTTCCTTTCCCAGAAACCAATTCAAATGTTTTCTGACCTTACAGCCTTGATAACTAAAAATCATAACTTTACTTTTCGAAATATTTATTTTTAAAAAATACTCTTCTGTGTACCTAACTAGCTCGGTCAGTCGTCTTTGCAATCCAATTGGTGTTAAATCCATTATTATTGCATCATCTGCATATAACAGACAACTCAGTTTTAGGTTACCTAATTGAGGAGGGTCCCCTTTACTCTGTCCTACACTACTCGGCAGATCATTGATGTAAATGGAAAAGAGTAAAGGGGCCAGGAGGCAACCCTGCTTCAGCCCGTTATGTGTTCTTATTTTCTTTGAGAAGGGTTGTGTCCCCCCCAATAAAACTTTTGTCCAGGTCGAAGAATGGAGAGCAATTATTAATCTTAGGAAGATCCCTGGTGTCCCCATTGTAACCAATTTCCTCCACAGCGTCCCCCGATCTACCCTGTCGAACGCTGTGGAGAAATCTATAAAAGCTGAGTAGAACGGGACCCCCCGACCCACTGGATATTTTTCGGTTAAGGTTTGCAAAATGGAGATGTTATCCAGTGTGCCACTATTCTTACGGAATCCTGTTTGTTCCAAGGGGATATAATTGTTTCCGAATGCCCACTCTTGCAAATGGCCAAGGATACTCTTTGCAAACAGTTTTCCCATTGCATCTAAAAGGGAAATTTGTCTAAAACTGGACGGGGAGTTTTTAGGGCCCTTCTTATATAACGGGACTAATATACTTCCCTTCTAAGATTGTGGGATGTCCCCATCATTATAACAGTGGACAAGCAACGGATGTAAAAATGTTGCCCAGTCATCACTGTTTTGTTTTATTATAGCTACAGGAACATCATCTGGCCCCATTGCACTAGAGTATCTCGCCCCTTTAATATATCCTTCAATCTCCAAACGTGTCGGTGCTCCCACATCACCCCCAGTTAATGAAGCAATAATGACCTCTTCAATCTGATCAGCTGGGTGATTTGGCGCATAAAACTGGGAAATACAAATAAACCATTTGGTTTCTGGGATTAAAATGGGTTTTGATTTTTCTCTCCCATCACAGAACTTTGCTATCAATGCCCAATACTTTCTTGTATCCTCGGATAAAGCCACTTCTCGTAAATGAACCCATTTTTCGTCTTCAGCCATCCTCCGATCTGATGCTATTTTCCTTTTCCGAACCTGTTTTAGCTTATATATATCTCTCTGCCTTTGTAACCTGGGCTCTCTAAATTGGTCTCTAATTACACCATTAATCTCCGTGTTCAATTTTTTAATTTCCCATGGTATTATTGCTAATGGGGGGACTCCCTCACCTTGCTTATTCTTTCCTAATCTTCTAATTGCTGCCAAAACCCTCTCATACCTCAGTACCGGTGTCTCCGGACTTGGGCTTAAAGCAATATTCTTGAAAACCCTCTTAATGTTTGGAAGCAACTTATATGACCAGCAAGTACGGCCATTATTTCGGAAATAAGTGACGTTTCATTCCTCTGATTCCAGAGTTCAGGCTTCTCAATTTTTATAACCATATTTGCCTCTAGAATGTTATGGTCACCCAACTTTGTGGAGAGTACCTTAAACAATTGAAAGGAGACTGCCATATACTCAATTAAAGAGTGGCCATATGTCCCATTAAAGGTGTAAGCAGTGGGAGAGTCCTCCGGGAATCTACCATTTAAAAGTACAAGGTCTAGTTTCCTAAGATTTTGCAAAAGGGATAGGCCACGTTTATCCAATTTTAATTGGGCTGGAAATACAGACTCTGGGATAGCCCAATCCTCCTCCAGGTCCGAAATAGAGAACGCCAAGACTGCACTATTACATAGCTTAGCATTAAAATCCCCTACCATCATTATACGTGTTCATTCTTCAGTGTTACCTAAGCTTTGCACAATAACAGAAACATCGCTTGCCCCAAGTTATCTTCTCCTATTTTCAGCTTTGCATAAATACAGCAATTTGAGGGATGCTTCTAGATCACGGGGTCCCATGCTATGTCGCAACTGAGTAAGATGGCTTAACCTCCACTTGCATGCCCTTTTACAGATTTTTTTGCTGTGCTACAGTACACATAAAAGTTCTCAAACTGGAACTCTTGCCCCGCCCACGTTTCCTGGAGGCAGATTATCTTGGGGTCTAATTCTGCTAAAGCTTTAAGCTTATAACTTGATTTTCCTAACCCCGCCACATTCCATGATATGATGTTCCCCAAGTGGCTATCCCCGCTCGGTGGGCTTTATTGTGGATGTTTTTGCCCCATTCAGAGCACCTGCAACCCAGCTCCACTTTGTTACCTCATCTTCCCCATTTGCACTGGGGACCCACCAAACCTCAGGTGCTAAAATATTGATTTCTCTAACACCCGTGTTTCTTCCTACTGTTATTTCTATGTCCTCATACTTTATGTGGGTGTTTACACCCCCGTACTCAGTGGAGCCATTCCCATGCGCCTGATAAATTTTTCCAAGACTTTCGGACGGAACACTACAAGGGACTACACTAGGGATCACGTCTATTCCTCTTTTCCTAAAACCATCGACATTTGCTAAAACCAGTGCTGACACTATCCCTGATGCAAAAGTAGCTTTAGTTCTAGGGGGTGCACTCCTCCAATCTAAGTCTACCAATTCAACATCTTTGCTGGTGATTAACCCCAGATCCTCTAATTTAGTCAATATCTTTACGGAGGGCGATTCTATTCAATAGCATTGGTTCAGCTTCGAACAGGGAGCTAAAAGTTAAAACCCTACTAACTTGACCGGCGCCTGTACCAGTATTCCTTATTTGAATGATACCTGGTTGTCCCAGGGATAAATCTCTTTCTAACTTACCCCCTTTACTGATAACAGCCGTAGTCACTCCCCACCCCCCACCAAACCCCTGGCTGGACTTGTGCCTCAATGGTGACAGATCCTGCCCACAGGGGTGCGGTACGGCACCTCCTGGAGCTGTATTTGGATCTATTACAGGGTCACCTAAATTATCAAATATACTTCTTAATATAAGGTCACTGCTTATGTCATGAGTTAGTCCACTTTCTTCTTGACCCTCTTGGTTCGAAGGGGCAATCAACACTAAATTCGAGCTATTTGGCTGAATGTCATTGTCTTGCCCCTGTTTTTGACTCGCATTAAGTGTAGTTTGACCCAGAGGCCTTATATTCTCTTTGATAGATGTGGATGTAGAGCAATTTGCTATTTCACTTTCAAGATGCAACCGCAGTTTTTTCTGTTTACGTTTCGGGTAACGGCGATTCTTCATCTTCTTCTTCCCCCTACTGCCATTTTTAGCGTTACCTTTACTCACTATCGAGACCTCTCCTGAAGGCTCACTAACTAAGATGTTTGCTGATTCTTCAAGTACCTGTAAACTTTATTTTTTTGAATTACTTTTTTAAAAATTGGTTAAACACGTAATGGATTTGGAGTTGAGGGTACCTTTAATTCTAAGTTTTCCATTATTGTAGTGACCTGTGCACTCTCGTGAAGATTAGCTCGAAACGAGCGTATAATTAGCTTTCCTTCGGGAGAAGCACTTTCAGGACCCACGATCATTTCTTTTATTTCCCCCTCCACTGGTTTTGTATCACTATTTTGCGTCCCATTATGTATTTGACGTGCTTGGCTGGATACTAAAGGAGCCTTTTCTGGGTTTGTTAGTGCTTGCTTAATCTCCTTAAGATCTTGAACCCCTACCAGTATGGGCGAGAGAACTTCCAATATATGATCAGTATTTAATGTGCTTTTTTTCAACAGAGATAAGATTGCAGACAGGGTTCTTTCTAATGCATAAAAAATCTCCATAATCCCCCCTGACCAAGCATTCTCGCTTATGTTCAAAAAGTTTCCTGCCCCTTTATCATCCCCCTTAACCACTGAGACTCCTGATATCCTTTCAACAGAAAGGTCTAATAAGTCAGCAGCTTGGGATAGATTAGTAGGTGTACTATTATACATAGTAGGCGTACTGCTGTACATAGTAGGCATATGTGTTTGAGCTCCTGCTGGAGCCGAATACACTTCAGAAACTGGGTACAATTCTGGATCCATTCCCAATGTGCCAGTCTTTTTCAACTGTATCATTAGATCTGCATTCTTTTCCATTTGCCTAGCAATGTCCGGTAAGTTATAATCCTCCGTTTTCGCCTGCCCAGATCTGAGGCTGGATTCTATCCGCTGTTGTGCTTTAAAAGAAAGATCACTTGATTGAGATGACAGATCTCTGCGTGCCTACTGAATTATCCAAGAGGGTTACCAATCCTGCCAGAGGGGATAATATAGTGGCTTCCTTTTTTTCAGTGTTCATCTCCTGGGGAGGGCCTTCCACTTTGCCCGTCGATGAGTCAATTTTCATTTCCGTGAAGCTACACTCCCTTTCTGTTTGTCGTACATCAAGTTCACGTGGAGGTTGTAATGCATCAGTGTCACCCCCATAATTCTGATGAATGATTACAGTGGGGAAGGGAGCTTCCATATTTATACATCGACTCTCCACCCTTTTCCCTGCTATTACATCGGTGACCATCACTTCTTCACCTGAAACCTCCTTTATCTCTTCCTCCTTTAACCCCTTTCCTCACTTTGAGCATCTTACCCCTTTGGTAAACATTGACATCACAGATGGGTATGTTTTCAGGAGTGAGAAGTGATCCCCGTTTCTCCGGCGACTAATGGTTTTCTGGAGCTTAAGGGTACTCTTTGCGCTCAAATTACAGCTTTCTGACTCAACTGTTAATTTTGATTTTATATTTAAGCGCAAACACCTAAATGGCATTACCAATACCTTGATGACTTAGAAAACTCCTACTACTTGCTGCTTTTCCACTTGCGGGAAAATACAAGGATGGAATAGGGTGAGGAAGTAGAAGGGTTAGAGATCTACCAAGGATTCGCAGGGGCCAGCTAGGAGAAGCACTCGGTAGACACTGCACTTATTTATTCTCTTGCTTCTCTCCAAGGGTTTGAATCCTCGGGCCGTGGTCTCTCCACTCTCCACTCTGTTGCTGCTCTGGGCACAATATAAATAACAACAATGTGGCAATATGAACACGACTCCACACAGCACTGCACCCGAGTCACCAGAGAGCAACACCCACTGTGTTCCGTAAAACCACAAGGCTCCTAGACTGGGAAGCATCCGAGACTCATGCCCACTGGCTCTCGCAAGCTCCCACCGACACCGGCACCCTCAGCAAACCACTGTTGCTTCCAAGTCGCACCAGTGTATCCTGCAAGACACAAGGGGGAACACCCTGCCCCACCACCATGCTCCGCTGAGCACAATGCTCTTCTGCACGCGGTCAACGGCAGATGGGCCTGGACGAGATTGACTTTTAGCGGCCCCTTTTGGCTCCGTGTGGCTCCGTGAGGCTCCGGGGACTGGCAGCTTGACCTCACCCAGAAGCACCCCAGAAGCACCCCTGCGGCTCCGACAAAGAAAATGTCCAACTCCGACCTTACTGAAGGGGTTTGAAATGGCCCTTGCCTCCTCTCTCTTCAGTCACTTCCTTCTGTCGCCACTCAACCATATTTAAAAGTAGAGCCCAAACAAACAAACAACTCACTGCTGCCCAGAGACACAGCCCGGAGCCGATGCTACACACCTTCGTGTGCCTCCTGCCACGTTGGGCTCTCACTGCCAGGCAGCCGGGACGAGTCTCAGTTCCTGCTTTGGGATCAATGAGGTGGTCCTGCCTCCGCGGAGGTTTTTCTTACTAGGAGCTGCTCTCCCAAAGCAGCTCCCTCGCAGCTCGCAGCTCCTTCACAGCCGCACCCCAAACCACCGCTGCAATAAGGGCCCAGTTGGGCGCTCGGGCGGACACCCCCTAGGACCGCTGGGCACTGGGGCACCTGCATTTGGCGGCTCACTCACGGCTCGCGGCTCACTCGTGGCCCTCGGCTCACTCTCACTCTCGGTTCATGAAAAAACCAGGCGTGGACTCATTGGACAAGTTCTTTCTTTAAAACAAATCTTGAGCAAGAGAATATATAATTAAATTGTGGGCACATTACAATTGGTGACTTGATCAAACAATATATCAGTCAATATACTACAAAAAATATCATATGCTAAGGTTGTTCATATCTAAAGTAGCAAAATATGTATTTGGTATACATTAGGAATATTGTTAAAATGTTGTTTAAAGACTTACCACTCAGCTATTCACATTCCTATTTTGTAATGAATACAACAAATATTAATTTCTATACTGTGGAACAATTTAACATGATATTGATACAATTTCATATTGCTAACAACTAAACATAATGTTAACAATTCAGCATAGTAGTCCCAATATACGAGGATGTTGATTCATGGGTGAATAGAAACCATGCAACATAGTACTAGAGGGCTTAAAGTTGTTACTACTACGTGCGTTTTGGCAAAATGCCTTTCTTCAGGAAGCCGTCAAAAGGATATCTGTGTGGAATCACTACTGTTGCCAATTGTGGCTCAATTTCACATTAAAGCCTCACACGAAGTCAAGCCAGAAGAGGAGTATTGCGGTGCTCACTGCAGGAAGAGTAATAGCTAGTGCCCGTTGGCACACAACATGGAGCAGGTATAGTTCCAACATGCTCATTTTATGATGGATTGGCGTAAATAGGAAATGCAGCAGATTAAAAAAGTGCTAATTCAGTATGTCGAAATGGGCACTTCATAGAATGAGGGAGGCCTCGACGAGGAAATATTTTTCGAATTAGGGTGAAAAGCGAAAGTCAGTTTTAATCACAAGTTTCAGCAGTCAGCCTTCCGTCTTGAGTGTGGGCAGTCCTGGCAGGTGGTCCAGCATCATGGCAGCATTCATGCATGTGACCAGTTTGTTGTTGACTACTACTTCTTTTTTTAGGAAGTCCTGCACAATTAATGCAAGACACTAAACACAGGACTCTAATTTAATCCTGTGACAGCCACAGCTGTCAACAATATTACTACCAGTGTCATCATATTAACTGTTGCTGTTGACACTTGTTGTTTCTGCTTTGCCTGAGCCTATGTACTTGAATTACATCCTACTATATCCATAGATTTAACAATTTCAGATGGTCAAAGTGAAGCTGTTGGTGTTATAGGTTTAGTAGCAAACAAAGGTGTTAGATTTGGGGGTCTCTAGTTGGCATAGGTTGGTACCTGTGACAAATAGCGACCCCTGCGTCTAGTCAGGGTAAGGAGGTACACTCCTAAAATAACCCCTGCTCACCCCCTTGGTAGTTTGGCACGAGCAGACAGGCTTATCTCAGAGGCAGTGTGTAAAGCACTTGTGAACACATACAGGAACCCAGTGACAACACTACAGATGGACACCACACAAGTTGTATATTAAAAATAGGTATTCTTTATATAGATTTAACACAATACCACAAATGACAAAAATCCACAATACTATACTTAAAATGGTTGAATTAGCTTAGTTCCCTTTGGATGGTAAAATGTGACACTTTGAGCTCCATGTACCTTAGGATGCGTAATGCTATACAAGTGTTGCAGGGAAGGTGATGCATTGGTCCCTTACTCACAGGGACGGTGATGCGTCAGTTTCTTACTGCTCTTCCATGGAGATGCAGCTCGCAACACCCTGATGCTATGAAGATCCGGGGCGATGAAAACAAAGATGCCATCTTTTTCTTGATGCGATCTGATGTGTGCATGCCCGACGGCCTTGCGGCGGCTCAACAATTCCTTCGAGCCGCGACCGGCCCTGGGTCACGCTTCTCCGGTGATGCGGGACGCTATGGCGAGGCGATGCGACAACTGCAGCGACACCCTTGTTCAATGATTTGACAAAAGCGGCTGCTGCGGCGACACTCTTCTCCAGGGATGCGAGACGCTTCTGTGATATGGAACAGGTAGCCTTGCAATAGTGAAAAACAAAAATGGCTGTAATTCACTATTAGGACATGCCACACGCACCAGTGCATGTCCTACCTCATACTTACAATGCACCCTGCCCTTGGGCCTACCATAGGGGTGTCTGATATGAAGAAAAGGGAAAGTTTAGGGACTGGGAAGTCAGCATGGCAGTGCCACAGGCTCTGCAATGGCAGACCTGAGACACACTTTTACAGGCTGCTTCTGTGGGTGGCACAACCAGTGCTGCAAGCCCACCAGCAGCATTTGGTTTACAAGCCCTGGGCACACTCAGTGCACTGTACTAGCGTCTGACAAGTAAACCAAGCCAGCCAATCATAGAGTCACTAATCCATACATCAATTTACAATAGGGAGAGCATATGCACTTTAGCACTGATCAGCAGTGGGAAAGTGCCAAGAGACATAAAACAGCCAACAGCAGGTCAGAAAAAATTACAGGATGAATGCAAAAAGTTCATGACCCTGCAAAACGCGCCAAGTCCAACAAAAGGTATTAGTAATGGTGGGATTCTGGGCCAACCCAGCACTCTCCAAGGTTGAAGGCAGCCTTTCAGTTCTGCTATGGCCTTGACTTTGCAATTATTCATGTTCTAGGTAAACTCTTTTCCTGACAAACCAATTCCTGTAAATTGAGACATTGACATGAAAAAGGAATAAAAATGGCACTTTCTTGTACTGTGAATCTAATTTTCTGGCACAAATGTAATCTTTTGAGGACACAATTTTAGTTGCAGCCTTTATTTGTATTCACATGAAGGATTACATTGTTGACCATCGCAACTGCTTCTTCAGTGACATAGGTAAAAGTTTCTTCCATCTTTCTTACCAATGGTACTGTGGCATGGGCATAATGGGATTACTTGGCTCATGATACTGTCCTCTTTGTTTACTTCCTGTGATAAAATCTCAAAAAGATTCTTGCATTTGGTTCAGGCACTTCTCAAGTCCCCATTTCCTACCTCTGTCATCATGGCTTTGGCAATTGCCTCCCCTTTCCTTTGTAGTTTATATAATCATTAGTAGATCTCTTCAGCTTAAATAGCCATTCCAGCATATAGAAGGTGTAATTTGAACAAGTTGGAACCTCCCTAGGAGGGCTTTAACAGAGACGCTACTAGCACACCTCAACTGCTTCTGATCTTTGGAGGAATGGCTAAAACAAGTGCAAATCTACTGAGAACAAGCACAATTAGGTTGATGCAATAAGCTAAACATACAACTCTGACAAAGCATTCATCAGCCACGGCTTTTAACAATATTTCTGCACTTATCAATGGAAACAAATCCAATGTTAAGACCTCTTGATTGAAACCACTGACAGACTTTGGTATTACATTTTTCCAAGATGTTGTCAGCTGTGTGTGATTTCTCTGTGAACAACATTGCAGCAGTGAGCCCAATGGCTAGCCTTTGCTTAACTCCATTGAAGGAGACCCAGTATGAAGTGCTGAACATGTAATTGGTGGCTTGACCACTTGTCCAAATCTCATGAGGTGGATGGACTGAATAGTGCTCTCCTTCATTGCTTCGCCAACCTATTCCAACTCATAATGGTGCAGTGCTGGGACAGTCATAGTGGAAAAATAGTTCTGGCATGGAACCTTTAATTAATTTTGAACAGCAACTCTACACATTCCAAAAACCCCTCTTCTTCTGTAAAAGGAAAAGGGAGGAGGTCAATTGTTTAGATTTTGGCCAGCTTCCCAATGTATAAATTAGGGGAGGGCATACTTTGTGTAATTGTGTGTAGTGTAATCACATAGAATTACCTAAGAATTCTGAAAGATTATGTTTAAATTACATGAGAAAAGTAATTCAGCGTTTTGCGCATTCATTATAGCACAAATGCGTCAGGTTGCATTTTGCACTACGAAACAGAACTAAATGCAGCAGGACACCAATAGCTAGTGCGAGTAACTGCTTGCATTCTCTAAATGTGCTCTTACTGTAGAATTTTAGCCGGTAATTTGCTCTTAATTATGCAAGAAGTAATCACGTAGTTATCAGTAATTTCGCATAAAAGTGTAATGCAGCATTACTGAAATTACTTCAGTGTAATCGAATTTCTGCCCAGGCCTAGTACAAATTAACATTTATATGGGTTCTGTTGTATGGTGACTCCATTCTGAATATAAACATTATAGTGGGTTGCTGTGACTATTTCCTTTGTGAGGATATCTCCACAAGTGACCTACACGTGGCATGTAAGGCAATTGAATGCTTTGGTGTGACTGTATGCCTATTTTCTTTGAGCAGTGCTGAGGTTGGTGTGAATAATCACTGCGCACTGCGAGGGACAGGCACAGGGCTGCTTCAAAAGACACCTTCCTAATCACCACCTCCTTATTTCAGTTGAACTATTCTCCTCTCTCAGCAGTAGCGGTCTTTCGGATTCACTCTTCTCACATGATTGCTCTTTTTTTTTCAGTGGGGCCCATTGGCTCCAGGGATCATAATGCCCTGCTGTCTTAGCATGTACACTGGTTAGTGGCAAAGGGAGCAATTTGTGATGTGCTCTTCCTGGGGCATAAGTGTGGAGAAGTCCCAAACTGGAGAGAAGAGCTCTCTTATGAAGCCAACACCTGAAGAAACTTGTTGAAGTGGAGCTAGGCAGTTGTTTTTGCCTTTCTCAAGGCTGGGCAATGACTGCAGTAAGGGTGGTGGTGGCTGATGTAAGTTTTCGGGCTCTTGAAAAGATGGAAGCAGGTGTTGTTTGTGGTATTAAATGATGCCACAGTGGAGGCTGAATAGAGGTGATCTTTACTTACTCTGTGCCACTCCCCACAGAATCACAGGTTCACTCATGTCCACTTTCAAGAGTTCGGGAACCTTTCTTTTTCCCATTCTCTCATGTTGGGTGTCGATTGGGGTCCAATTCATGCCAAGATAATTAGAAGGGCAGGTTTGGAGAAGATGGGGGAGTACTCTTTCTTTTCCTTGCAGGAGATCCTGAAGTTGATGTGTCCAATGGAAAAACATTTACAAAACTTCTTGAGCGTCATTTAGATCCACTTGCTGTTCTGCTCCTACCTCCTGAAGAACAGGTGTAGCAGACTGTGGGGCATATTATCAAGCAATAGCGATAATTATCGCTATTGCTTGGTTGGAGACAAAATGTTACCGCTGAGCTGCGGCAATTTTTATCGCAGATAAACCTTGGTATTACCAAGGTTTATCGCAAATGCGATAAAAAACGGCCGCAATGCATGAATATCGCTGAAAAGTCAGCGATATTCATGCATTACCGAGCTAATGCTCTTAGCCATGTTATCCACCTCCCATTGGATAACTTGGCTAAGAACTGCTCAGGGCAGGTGTTAGCTTTTGGAGATATTCGCGCTTAGCGCGAATATCTCCAAAAGTTGGTAATAGGAGATAGCGATGTTAGCAACTGTTTCCAGTCGCTAACATCTTGGGACGCCCACTTTGCATATCATTAGTGATAAATATCACTGACATGCAAAGTGGGGCCCAAGATGGTCGCTATCTCCTACTAGCTGTCGCTAACTGGTGTTAGCGACAGCTAGGTAATAGGGAGATAATTTTATCTCCGCTTTCTTGGCTTTTAAAGCCAAAAAAGCGGAGATAAACCCCCTTGATAATATGCCCCTGTGTTTGCTGTGGAGTTTGCCGTTAAGATTCCGTTTGCTCTTGGAAAAATTCAATTTTGGATTCACTGCTCTCAGCCATGACTGGTCACTGCAGTGCTGAGCGACATTGCCTTCAGTTTTTGTGGTGGCTGTAGTGCTGTTGTTGATCCAGGTGCTATCCTGCTCCCGCTTTTTTCTGCATTGCCAGAAAAAGAATGAGGGTTTGATGCCAGTGATGACATTGGCAACAAATGTCTTCACCTGACTGGCCACTTAACTGACAGGAACCTCCTTCTTCGGAGACATTTCGAAATTTCATGTATGGGTTAGCAGCTCGAGTAGAAGCATTTAGCAGAGAGGTCTCTGGACTTCAGTTTCTGATAAGTCATATATTTCTCTCCATCCCGGTAAGTAGCTATCCACTTGTGCACTATCAGGCCATACTAATCTATATAAATAAAAATGTAAATGTTTGTTTGTTCAAAATTGCAAATCTCCAAAAGTTCTTCACCGATTGCTTTGAAATTTTGACACAACATTGGATTCGAACAGGTTTTTTTTTGTATACACAACGTTGGAGTCCAATACACGCGTGACGAATACGCGCTTGTTTTTAATCGAAAGCCCGAACAGACACATAAAAATGTCAATGTTCCTTTATTCAAAATCCTAAATCTCCGAAAGTTCTTCACCGATTGATTTTAAATTTTGACACAACGTTGGATTCGATAAAGCGCGTGTTTATATATACACAACTTGGGATTAGAATACGCGCGTGTCCAAGACAAGCGTGTTTTTAATCGAAAGGCTAAACAAACCCTATAGCTTCGGTTGCTGCTTAAAAACTACAAGGGACACATAGAGACAATAGTCTACATATATTAGGATGGACAGTTGGTGTCAGGATGGCAGACAGGGAAGTGGGTGGGGGGAGAAAGTGGTTCACTTTGCAACATTAGCGCATGTTTATATATACATAACGTTGGATTCCAATACACACGTGTCCAATACGCGCGTGTTTTTAATCGAAAGGCCGAACATACCCTATCGATTTGGTTGCTGCGCAACAACTACAAGGGATGCATAGAGACAATAGTCTACATATATTAGGATGGACAGTTAGTGTCAGTATGGCAGACCGGGAAGTGGGTGGAGGGAGGGGGGAAGAGTTGGTTCACTTTGCAACATTAAGAAAGGACGCATAGAGACAATAGTCTACATATATTAGGACGAACAGTTGGTTCTCAGGATGGCAGACCAAGAAGTAGGTGGAGGGAGTGGTGAGGAGTTGGTTCACTTTGCAACATTAGCGCGTGTTTATATATACACAACGTGACAATAGTCACAAAAACATATTGTGCCCACAAGCATTGTGAAATTAAACATATTAGAAATGTGCCCTTACTCTTTTCTTTCTATTCCATTTAACCAGACTGAGCCACAGCAACGCGTGCCAGGGTACAGCTAGTTAAGAATAAAAAGAGTGAGACTTGGCAATACTTGTCATTGAAACTCTTGTAAAAAATACCCACCCTCATCATAACTGTTGGACTTGGCACTGTCTGCAGGTTCACCCCAAACGTTTAGCCTTCACCCTCCTATTTTTCCGAATACATTTTTGTTGGCGCTTTACCACTGCTAGCCAGTGCTGTAAAGTAATTGTGCCCGCTCCTTAAAACATGGCCAAATTAGCTTACACCTGATTTGGCATATTTAATTGACTTAAAGGTTCCTAGTGGTATACCACATATCCTCGGACGGCAAATTCAATGCTGCTGGTGGACCTGCAGCACTTATTGTGCCGCCCACTTAAGTAGCCCTTTAAAATATGTCCCAGACCTGCCATTACAGGCGTTATTAAGTTTTGAACTGCCAATTTGACTTGGCAATATAACTCCATTGCCAAGCCTTCAATTCTCCTTCTATTGCGTATAAGCTAACCCCTAAGGCAGGTCCTAGGTAGCCCATAGGGCACGGTGCATTGGAATTAAAAGATTGGACATGTACTTTTAAGCTTTACATTCCCTGGCAGTAAAAAACACCTACATTCTTTTTTTTCACTACTGTGAGGCCTTCCTCTCCCATGAGATAACATTGGGTTGCCTTATTGCATTTAATAAGTGCTAACGTTCGATTGGGACCAGGTAAAGATGTAATGTTTGGTGTCTGAGAAATCGTAAATTAAAATCTTCTTTAATGGTAAAGTCAGATTTTAAGTTACAATTTTGAAAATGCCACTTTCAGAAAGTTTAAACAACAGTAAGTTAATGGAATTAGTGTTTGAATTAATCTCAACCACTAAATCCCAATCCATCATTTTTCACCCACCTTGCCACCACAGTTTGGACCCAGCCATATGCAAATTTGAATTCACCCTGCTCCTCATGGGAACAGTCCAGCACGTGCTGCCAAATCAGGTCCTCCCTGAACCGGAATGCAAGCAGCCTAGGACCCTTTTCACCCTGATCAGGGCTCATCAGTGAGGTATAACTTGATTTCAGTGGCACATTAGGCCCGGGATCCAGGTCTGAACACACCCATCAAACATAGGATGCCAACTGCAACAAAAACAAGGTGATGGATGGAATGTTTGAATTTATCTCAGCCACTGGCAATCGCTCCGGCCACATCCCAGCCATCAATTTCACACAATATTCCACCTCAGCTTGGACCCAGGCATGTGCAAATCTGCCATAGCACTGCTCCTTGTGAGAACAGTCCAGTGCAACCTGGCAAGAAAGCTGCCATTTTCCTGCCCTAACTATTTTGTGCCTGCAGCCTGTCCCTGGGTTGCATGACTGAGTGTAGTTGGTAGTTGGACTTTGTATATTCCTCTCAGACTGCCACTCAATAGAGAGATTGGGTGTGCCTGAATGGGTCATCACTGGCAGGATAGGGGGTGGAGCTGCATACAGCACCGCTTGCAAATCAATAGGATGTGCCTTGCCTTCACCCAAAGGACTTGTCACCTGTGCATTGTGTCTACAGCAGGATATGAGCCATGGGAGGTAGGAAACTCCAGGCACTTCAAAGGTATGCCTCTAGAAACTTCTCCTACTTCAAGAAGGCACAAGGCATAAAAATAGGACCCTCCAAACCATTCCTCACTTCACTTTTCGGACTATTGAAAGGATTGTTGGAGGACTTCCTGCTGTGTACTTCAGACAACTGCTTTGCTGCACCTGGAAACCTGCTCTACTGCCTGATACCTACCTCGAACCCTCAGAGGCTTAACCTGCTGCTTGATCCCTGTTCCACTACTTGAACCCAGGATTACCAGAGTGACTCCAAGGGCTGGCCTCCTGATCAGAGCTGCAGGGGACAGAAAAGGCTTCAACCATCGTGAACATGCACTTGGACCCAGGCTGAGTGAGACCCAAACACCCCAATGTGTGCCTCCTGAGTCCAGGACCTAGTGAGTGGCTATAAGGTGCCCAGATAGCCAAAATCCAAAACATAGGATTTAGGAATTTTTTTGCTAAAAGACGCTCTGAAAACCAAGAGGAGACCGGGACCAACCTGCTCATCTTTCTGCCCAAGGTGCATTACTGGTTGGCCTGACTTTGTGCAGGTCCCACGAAATTCTTCTCCGCAGAAGCAAATCCTATTCAGCGGTCCTTCGCAAAAGGGGTATCCAGCCTTGTGTAGCCCTCGTCTGATAAAGCATTCAGCCTCATTCTGCTGGATATTTTTTACTTCAAAGAACAAATGTGGAAATCTTCATTGCAACTTCATCCAGCGGCTCCCCAACGATGCCTCTTCCTCCTCGGAGACCACTTGCAGTATTGCCCCACTGAGCTAAGTTTAAAGGTAAGTGCCAACCTTGCCCCGTCCACTTTTTGTATCCAACTTACACTCCATTGCATCTGTCATATTTTATGACTTTGACACGGCCTTGTGTGACTAGTTGTCAGGGGTTGGCACTTTGATCTTTTAGCCCTAGTTTTTACCTTGGATTTACAAATCCATAACCCTGGTTCTACCTTTTGGATTTTTGTTGTTTTGCTGTCAGAAATGTATTAATGTTTACTTTATTTTTCTAAATTGGTGTGGGATTTTTCTCGTGTTGTGTTTTCACTTTAATACTGTTTGTGTGCTGCATAAATACTTTACACTTTGCCTCTGAGTTAGGCCTGACTGCTTTTATGCCAAGCTACTAGATGGTTAAGCACAGGTGAATTAAGTTACTTTAGTGGCTCACCCTGATGGGGATTGTGGTTGTTGCTTTAGCAGTGTTAACACCAACTTAATCAACCCAATTTCTCACATTAACATTATAAACACAATTAAATGAATATAAAAATACCTGTTGTCCCTTCTAGGCCCATGAGACACCTATGGGATGCAGTCAAAAAATAGAAATACTTATAAGTGTACCTGGTGTCTCTCCAATGCCCAAGGGACACATGTGGGAGGTAGGTATGGTGAGTCAAAAATTTTATAAATTATTAAAATAATACCTGGTGTTCCTGAATGGGTCTCCTATGGGAGACGGGGGGCAGGCAAAAATCAAATAAATGTATGGAAAAATACCCTGTGTCCATCCGAGCAATTGGGGCCTTCTTGGATAGAAGGGGCAGGCAGAAATTGAATAAATTAGTATGACAATTCCTGTTGTCTCTCCAAACCCTATGGGACCCTGTGGCATGCATGGAGACAGGCAAAAATCAAGCTAATGAATCTAAAATAAAAACTATACTGCACATTTATTGCATTGTACCTGTGCTCCTGTGATAGTTATTTTTCCCTGAATGGACATCTGGTGTACAAGACATAGAGTAATATTGCAATCTCGGGCATGTAATTTTCGCAATGTGGAATTCCTGAGATTACGCCATAATGCAGCAGCATAACAAAAATGACACCAGGTCTTAGTATCTCTTATGAGAAAACAGACACATAGATAGGTAGATGAATGCCATACTTGGAACTAATAACTTGCATCTATGAATTCCAAATGATGATTTATGTGATTAATTGGAGGGTTTTAGGTAAACATGATAATGTTAATATTTGGGTCATCATTCTTGATGAATTCTTCCATCTGTTGATGAACTCTCTCAGTTCTTCTGAAACTTCTGTTTACCTAATGTGTACTTTTTCACCATTTACAGCCCAATACCGATTTTTGGCCGTTTCCGAACGGTATTGGGCTATGGAGATGTAGGGGCTCAAAAAACATACAGAGTCGGTAATTTTTCCGAATCGGTAATTTTACCGAATCGGTAAAATTACAGAATCGGTAAATTTACCGATTCTGTAAAATTTACCGATTCGGTACATTTACCACTCGGTAAAATTACCGAATCTGTATTTTCAGATGTAGGTAGCACTTTGAACAGTGCTTCAGGCCTTTCAGGATTCGGTATTTACCATGTAATACAATTGCATGGTAAATACCGAATCCCTGTGTACATGCACATCTGTGCATGTACACCTGTGCCATGTGGCACACAGACATGCCCTAAGGGCATGTCTGTGTGCCACATGGCGCACAAGCCAGTTACAGGGGTGCAACAGGGTGTCAAAGTGACACCCTGTCCACCTTGGCAATTCGGTATTTTTACAGAATAGGTAAATACCGAATCGGTATTTGCTATTGAATCCTATGGGCTTCAAGGCCCATAGGAATCAATGGCAAATACCGATTCTGTAATTACAGAATTGGTAAATACCGAATCTTATCGAATCGGTAAAAATTACCGATTTTTTATCTACATCTAATTTACCGATTCGTAAATACCGAATCGGTAAAATTCGGTATTTATGAATCGTAAATTAGATTTACCTACATCTGGCCCTTAGTCTCTATAGCAAAACAGTCTATAGCAAAACTGTCTATAGCAAAGCAGTAGCATCAACAGTTATTTACACATATTGGTGGAGGTGACAGACAATATATTTCTGCTCTGGTAAGAACTGGTAAGAGGGAATGGTTGTGTTTGGGGTTCGCAGTGTGTGTAAAATGATTTCTCTACTCCATGGTTTGCACACCTTAGTGATTACATCAGAGAGTAGGGGTTACACAGCTATTACTGATGGGAGCGTGGGTTCTTAAGTAGCCTCAAGTTATGAATGGGGGCAAGAATTGTGCATGACCAGTTTCCAACATTCATTGCATGATGCTCGTCTTTGGTTTTGGACACCCCCGCGCCGCACGGCCACCAGCTGCTGCGTGTGCAAACTCACCCCGCTGCTGCCTGCAGCCTCGCTGAGCCTGCCTCGCCCCCCGCCGTATTACGTGTTCTGCCGAGTATTCTGTCTCCTTTTTATTTCCCTGCATCTTGGTATTCCACATCTTGTTTGTGTTTCCCATCTGCTGTCTTGATTATTGTCATTGTCTGTGCTGTGCTGTTTACTGTCTCTCTGCCCCTGTACCTGCCCGCCCCGCTCCCCGCTTCCCGCCGCCGTGCTAGCGGCCACGCCCCCTTTTCCTTCTGTGCCCTCCCCGCTCCCGCCTCCCAGCTGCTCCTCCCTCCCTCCCACTTGGCCATATATGGCGACCGCGCGGCGCAGGTGAGTGTGACCTGTCTCAGGACACGCCCGTGCCGCACGGCCACCAGCTGCTGCATGTGCAAACTCGCCCCGCTGCTGCCCGCAGCCTCGCTGAGCCTGCCTCGCCCCCCGCCGTATTACGTGTTCTGCCGAGTATTCTGTCTCCTTTTTATTTCCCTGCATCTTGGTATTCCACATCTTGTTTGTGTTTCCCATCTGCTGTCTTGATTATTGTCATTGCCTGTGCTTTGCTGTTTACTGTCTCTCTGCCCCTGTACCTGCCCGCCCTGCTCCCCGCTTCCCGCCACCGTGCTAGCGGCCATGCCCCCTTTTCCTTCTGTGCCCTCCCCGCTCCCGCCTCCCAGCTGCTCCTCCCTCCCTCCCACTTGGCCATATATGGCGACCGCGCGGCGCAGGTGAGTGTGACCTGTCTCAGGACACCCCCGCGCCGCACGGCCATCAGCTGCTGCGTGTGCAAACTCACCCCGCTGCTGCCCGCAGCCTCGCTGAGCCTGCCTCGCCCCCGCCGTATTACGCGTTCTGCCGAGTATTCTGTCTCCTTTTTATTTCCCTGCATCTTGGTATTCCACATCTTGTTTGTGTTTCCCATCTGCTGTCTTGATTATTGTCATTGCCTGTGCTGTGCTGTTTACTGTCTCTCTGCCCCTGTACCTGCCCGCCCCGCTCCCCGCTTCCCCCCGCCGTGCTAGCGGCCACGCCCCCTTTTCCTTCTGTGCCCTCCCCGCTCCCGCCTCCCAGCTGCTCCTCCCTCCCTCCCACTTGGCCATATATGGCGACCGCGCGGCGCAGGGGAGTGTGACCTGTCTCAGGACACCCCCGCGCCGCACGGCCATCAGCTGCTGCGTGTGCAAACTCACCCCGCTGCTGCCTGCAGCCTCGCTGAGCCTGCCTCGCCCCCCGCCGTATTACGTGTTCTGCCGAGTATTCTGTCTCCTTTTTATTTCCCTGCATCTTGGTATTCCACATCTTGTTTGTGTTTCCCATCTGCTGTCTTGATTATTGTCATTGCCTGTGCTTTGCTGTTTACTGTCTCTCTGCCCCTGTACCTGCCCGCCCTGCTCCCCGCTTCCCGCCACCGTGCTAGCGGCCATGCCCCCTTTTCCTTCTGTGCCCTCCCCGCTCCCGCCTCCCAGCTGCTCCTCCCTCCCTCCCACTTGGCCATATATGGCGACCGCGCGGCGCAGGTGAGTGTGACCTGTCTCAGGACACCCCCGCGCCGCACGGCCATCAGCTGCTGCGTGTGCAAACTCACCCCGCTGCTGCCCGCAGCCTCGCTGAGCCTGCCTCGCCCCCGCCGTATTACGCGTTCTGCCGAGTATTCTGTCTCCTTTTTATTTCCCTGCATCTTGGTATTCCACATCTTGTTTGTGTTTCCCATCTGCTGTCTTGATTATTGTCATTGCCTGTGCTGTGCTGTTTACTGTCTCTCTGCCCCTGTACCTGCCCGCCCTGCTCCCCGCTTCCCGCCGCCGTGCTAGCGGCCACGCCCCCTTTTCCTTCTGTGCCCTCCCCGCTCCCGCCTCCCAGCTGCTCCTCCCTCCCTCCCACTTGGCCATATATGGCGACCGCGTGGCGCAGGTGAGTGTGACCTGTCTCAGGACACCCCCGCGCTGCACGGCCATCAGCTGCTGCATGTGCAAACTCACCCCGCTGCTGCCCGCAGCCTCGCTGAGCCTGCCTCGCCCCCCGCCGTATTACGCGTTCTGCCGAGTATTCTATCTCCTTTTTATTTCCCTGCATCTTGGTATTCCACATCTTGTTTGTGTTTCCCATCTGCTGTCTTGATTATTGTCATTGCCTGTGCTGTGCTGTTTACTGTCTCTCTGCCCCTGTACCTGCCCGCCCCGCTTCCCGCCGCCGTGCTAACGGCCACGCCCCCTTTTCCTTCTGTGCCCTCCCCGCTCCCGCCTCCCAGCTGCTCCTCCCTCCCTCCCACTTGGCCATATATGGCGACCGCGCGGACGCGCAGCGGATGCACCGATTGTGCGCCGAAGGCGCGCCAAAGGTATGCCCGTCTGCGCCAGTCCGCACCTGGACCGCGCCCAGCGTCAGGACCCCTGGCCCCCACCGACGCAAGACGACCCGACAGACCTACAACGCTGCCGCCCTCAGCGCACTCAATGCCGGCCGGAACCCCGCCTGCTGCCTGGCCGCCCCGAAACGCTTCCAAGGACCCTTCACCTGCACAACCTGCAAGTTCACCTGCCTCCGAACATGCACCGCGCCCTCCAAGCCAAACCCCAGCAGCGACCTCAAGTGCATCCTGCTCAACATCCGCTCCGTCCACAGACACGCCATCGAACTCTGGAACCTGCTCGACACAACATCTCCAGACGTCGCCTTCCTCACTGAAACATGGATGAACGCCTCCTCAGCCCCCGACATCGCCATCGCCATCCCGGATGGATACAAGATCATCAGGAGGGACCGCGTCAACCAGACCGGAGGAGGCATCGCCATCGTCCACAAGAACACCATCCGCATCACGACCGACGCCGACGACACCTTCACTGCCGCCGAACACCTCCACTTCCAGATTCACACCGACCCAAAGACGACCCTCAGAGGCACCCTCATCTACAGACCCCCTGGACCACACACACAATTCAGCGAAGACATCGCGGACTTCATCAGCCTGCACGCCCTCCCCTCCGCGGACTACATCCTCCTAGGGGACCTCAACTTCCACCTGGGGAACAACAAGGACCGCAACACCGTCACCCTGCTGGACAACCTCGCCAACCTCGGACTCAAGCAACTGATCAACACCCCCACCCACTACGCCGGCCACACGCTTGACCCCGTCTTCTCATCCAGCAAGCACATCGCCTTCAGCCACTCCACCGGACTTCACTGGACCGACCACAGCTGCGTCAACTTCAGCTTCAGAAAAACCACCATCCACCACCACCCGCAACAGGCTCCCCACAGAAGCTGGAGCAAGATTACCGCCGACCAGCTCACCGCCTCACTCAGCCAGAACCCACCTGCCAGCACACCGGACCCCAACGAAGCAGCCCGCAACTTCACGCAGTGGCTGACCGCCTGCGCTGACGACCTCGCACCACTGAGGAACCCTCCCAGCAAACCCAGAAGCAAGAAGGCCCCCTGGTTCACCGACGAACTCAAGGACTCCAAGAAGACCTGCCGCACCCTCGAGAAAGCCTGGCTCCTCGACCAGACCACAGACAACATGACCGCCCTCAAACAAGCGACCCGCAAGCACCACCAGCTCATCCGCACCACCAAGAAGAAATCCCTGAAGGATCGACTGGACAACAACGCCCACGAAAGCAACGAACTCTTCAGCATCGTCAAGGAGGTCTCCGACCCCAGCACCGGCAACAACAACATCACCCCCTCACAAGATCTCTGCGACTCCCTCGCCTCGTTCTTCCACGGCAAGATTGCCGACATCCACAACAGCTTCGACACACCATCCCCGCACCCAACCGTCGAACCAACGCACCCCACTGCCACCCTTCGTACCTGGACCGCAGTGACCACCGAAGACACAGCCCGCACGATGAACACCATCCACTCCGGATCTCCGACTGACCCCTGCCCCCACCACGTCTTCAACAAGGCTGACTCCACCATCGCACCCCAACTCCGAGACGTCATAAACACCTCTTTCGACACCGCCACCTTACCGGAGAGTTGGAAGCATGCCGAGCTCAGCGCCCTACTGAAAAAACCAACAGCGGACCCCACCGACCTCAAGAACTTCCGCCCCATCTCGCTCCTCCCTTTTCCTGCAAAAGTCATCGAGAAGATCGCCAACAGACAGCTTGCCGCCTTCCTCGAGACGAATGGATCCCTCGACCCCTCGCAGTCCGGTTTCAGAGCCAACCACAGCACCAAGACCGCCCTCATCGCAGCCACCGACGACATCCGAGCCCTTCTCGACAACGGGGAAACAGCGGCACTCATCTCCTGGACCTCTCCGCCGCGTTCGATACCGTCTGCCACCGCGCCCTAGTCCAACGCCTCAGCAACACCGGCATCCAAGAGAAGGCACTGAAGTGGATCATCTCGTTCCTCGCTGGAAGAACACAGAGAGTCCGCCTCCCCCCGTTCCGCTCCGAGGCCACCGAAGTCATCTGCGGCGTCCCGCAAGGATCATCACTCAGCCCCACCCTCTTCAACGTCTACATGAGACCTCTCGCAGCCATTGCACGCCAACACAACCTCAACATCATCTCCTATGCCGACGACACCCAGCTGATCCTCTCCCTCACCAGAGACCTCGACACCGCCAGAACCAGCCTCCACGAAGGGATGAAAGACGTCGTCGAGTGGATGAAGAACAGCCGCTTGAAACTGAACTTAGACAAGACGGCAGTCCTCATCCTTGTACCATCACCCTCCGCGTGGGACGACTACTGGTGGCCCCCAGCCCTGGGCACCACCCCCAAGCCGACAGACCACGCACGCAACCTGGGCTTCATCCTGGATCCTCCCTCTCCATGACCAGACAAGTCAACGCCGTCTCCTCTTCATGCTTTCACACCCTCTGCATGCTCCGCAAGATCTTCGGATGGATCCCGATTGAAACCAGGAAGACGGTCTCCCAGGCCCTCGTCACCAGCCGGCTGGACTACGGAAACACCCTCTACGCCAGAACCACAGCCAAGCTACAGAAAAGACTAAAACGCATCCAGAACGCCTCCGCCCGACTCATCCTAGACATCCCTCGACGCAGCCACATCTCCGGCCACCTGAGGAATCTGCACTGGCTCCCCGTCAACAAGAGGATCACGTTCAGGCTCCTCACTCACGCACACAAGTTTCTCCATAACCTGGGCCCCAAGTACCTCAACGACAGCCTGACCTTCCATACGCCCACCCGCCAGCGACGATCCGCTAGCCTTGCCCTCGCCGCCGTACCACGCATCCGAAGAGCCACCGCCGGAGGCAGATTCTTCTCCTACCTGGCAGCCAAGACATGGAACTCCCTCCCCATCCACCTTCGGCTGACCCAGGACCACCTCGCCTTCAGGAAACAACTCAAGACCTGGCTGTTCGAGCAATAGCGCCCCCCTTCCCCCAAGCGCCTTGAGACCCTTCCGGGTGAGTAGCGCGCTAAACAAATGTTATGATTGATTGATATGATTGATTGATTTGGTTCACCTGAAAGGAGTAAAGATAAAGAACTGATTAGTAGTTCAAACTATAATGGTACATATAATAATTTTCAGTCAAATAAATCTACTCCTGAAACAAAGCCTCAACCCCCCCCCCTACTTAACTACTTTCCGAAAAATAGTTCCCTGTCCTGTGAATTATTAACTAAAAACACATTGTTCAATTATGGATTTTTGCTATTTTCAGGGTAAAGCTACCCACATAGTTGCCAAGCTTGAACTGCACCTCACAGAATTGGAGACTGTTATGAAAAAGAGTCATGGAGGAGCCCACAACTCTTGAAATCTGACTATTCTCTTCACTTCCTGCCCATAAACAGAAGCCTAAGCATACCTAGCACACTGCCGGCTGCCGTCTTGGGTGACTTTTACTGACAATCGATCAGATATTTTTAAATCCCGATACCAGGCATTATGACTTGATGTCCCCTCCCAGTCCTCCTTAAAGCCACCTTAACATGCCTATTCAACTTCTCCCAACTTACCAAAGCTAAATGAGCCATAATGTATAAGATTAGTGTATATGCACTCATTTATGTATACAAAACATTTTGCCTACATTTGCAATTATATTTTCACTTAAAAAACTAAAGGTTACAAGGATGTTAAAGTTAGGTTCTGAATTTATGCATAAAACCATAGAAATTCAGCAGTTATATTTGGTTATCTCAAGTAAATGTAAGTCACTCCGAGGGCACCTGTAACTCATGCCCCCACCACAGTAGGTAATCCATTCTAATATTATAAAGAGAGAGCCCAAACCTTTGAGGCTGGTAATCTCAGTAACCACAGCACCAATCACAACACCCAATACAGCGTTGGAAAGGGCAGTTACAGCAGAAGGACATAGGCTATGCAGACGGCCACCATATATATATTTTTTTTTGCAGAGTTTTATATAGCGCAAACTTGACCCGAACTGAATGAGGTATCAGAGCGCTTTACATAGCACCAGTTACGTTACATGAGGACACACATTCATTTTTGTTAGGCACGGGGAGATTAAGTGATTTGCCCAGAATCACAGGATGTTTGGCGTCGTTACCAAGACTCAAACCCAGATCCCCAGGTCCAAGGTCGAGCGCCTTTGCCATTAGGCCAACTCCTCTATACATTTAAAAGGTAAAAGAACCGTGCCAGCAAAGTAGTCCCTTGTGGGCGTGTCTGCGTTGTGCTGTGGGCGTGGGCTGGGGGCCTGACTAACGCTTGGGGCTTGTGGTACGGCCATCACATCGTGGGCTGTGGGCGTGTGCTGGGGGCGTGACAAACGCTGGGGGTCTGTGTCCGCCCTTCATGCCATGTGAGTCATACATACAAGCGCCAATTACGTTGCTGCGCAGCATCAAGGGTCACGCTGGGGGCGTGAAAAATGCTGGGGGCGTGTGTTCGGCCCTCATGCCATGTGAACGCAATTGCGCCGCATCAAGGGGCACGCTGGGGGCGTGAGAAACGCTGGGGGCGTGTGCTACGTTCCGCCCTTCATGCCATGTGGGTCGTACATTAATCAGAAGATCGTCTGCTCTGGTCGTGTGCTGGGGGCGTGACAAACGCGTTCACCTGGAGGCCTGGTAAGTAACGTTACTGCAGCCTCCCCTGCGTGCTGTTACTGAACTCTCTCATTCACCGAAATTACACGCGCCTACTACCATCAACCAGTGCTCTAGCCGGGCTCAGGTGGCGGATCAGTACACTAATTACAAGCACCTGATAACATCAACCAGGGCTGCAGCTGGGCCTCAAGCGGGGGAACACGCGCCTGCTAACATCAAACAGACCTGCATCTGGGCCTCAAGCGGGGGAACACGCAAATGACCGTGTCTGCGGGGACAATTACTGCAGCCTCTCCTACTCGCTGTCACTTAACTCTCTCATTAAACGGATTTACCCGTGGCTGATAACTCTCTCATTCAACAACATTACACGCGCCTACTAACATCAACCAGGGCTGTAGCCGAGCTCAGGCGGTGGATCACTACACCAATTACACGCGCCTGCTAACATCAACCAGGGCTGCAGCTGGGCCTTCTCCGTCCCTATTCTAATGAAACAAAAAATGTTGTCTACCGCGAGATTTTTAAAGAAATTGCGCTTGGCAAATACACACATTCTATTTCATACCCGGACAACGTCGGGACGGGCTGCTAGTATGTATATGTATATACACACATATATATATATATATATATTACTTACTGGCGGTCGCCAGTAGGTATTATTAGTTAGAACCATAGGAAAAGCATTTTTTGATTTGCTAATAACTTTGGCGTCATTTGACGAATCTTCGCGAAGTTCTCCCCAAAAATGTCTATCAGGTCAGCTCCTATCATGAAAGTTTGGGGATGATTCATCAAGTGGGGACTGAGAAGAAAGGGGGTCCCAAAACACGTTTTCCCCATGTTCATTTCCAAAGGAAATTTTGCGATGAGCTACAGCCCGAACTGCTGAACGGAATTACCCCAAATTTGGCAGAAAGGTAGAGCTTGGTTCAGAAAGCAAGCTTTTTTTAAATGGTGTAAATCCGTTCAGTAGTTTTTGAGAAATTCAAAAAATAAGAGTAAAAAAAAATGTTCCCATAGGAAACTTTGTGCAAGGCTACAGCCAAAACTACTGAAAGTCGCGTGTGCGTGCCTCACTGTGATTGGCTGCTAGTAGTCCAAATCAGGAAGTGTTGACAGCCATCTTGTGGCTCGGTAGAAGCAAGTCACCCGAAAACAGAGAAACAAAGGTAGAAAACAAGGAAAGGGGGCAGGGTAGAAACACGCTGACCCCCTAAGCCTGCTAAAGGGTTCTAGATGGACCCCCAGGGTCCAAAAAGGTATTTTGCGCTGGGGTCACACGTTTTAATATAATGAGACCCTTGGGTTGGCTAGATTCCGGGGGCATTTCTTAAAAAACAATATCGGGGCTCGCAGGGGTTAGGTTGGCCCGCGGGTTGGGAGGGGGATTGCGCGGCCCCCCTCCTGGAGGCCTTATGTGCTTATAACCTTGGCGTAGTTTTACGAATCTTTATGTTCTTTTTTTTTATTAGATCCTATATTGTAGGTTTAGGGGTGATTGGTTTTAGGTCGGATGAGAAAAAAGGGGGTCCAAAACGTGTTTTCTCAATGCCTTTTTTATTACAAACGTTTACAGAAGACTACAGGTGAAAGGGCTGTGAACTGATTTTCCCTATATTAGTGGATTGAAAAATATTTGTAGTGGTAAATTGTTTTTTTCTCAAGTGAACTGATTTAGGGAATATTTGGCAGGGAGAAAGGTGATGGTCCAGAAAGCATGCTTTTGTTTAAATGGTGTAGTTTTTAAGAAATATCACATTTTAAAGATACCGATTTTTGAGAATTCTGACATGTGATTTGCTGAGGGTTTACAAGCACGAGCGTGCGGCTCATTGGCTGTGAACTGTTGAAACCAGGAAGTGTTGGCAGACATTTTGTGATTTACTCCGTTAGCTCACATGTCTCTGTGTAGAAGCCAATGGGTCTGCAGTTTCACTTCTGCGAGGCAACACTGGCATCTGTGTGAGATATGCCTTTCACGCTGCCTTTCCTCATATCACTAGGGGCTATGGCTTTAGAAGCCTGTTCGTAGGCTCCCACCTCTTTACATTTGCAAGCTAGTACCCTGCTGTTTGGAACAGGGTGCTGCTGTACCTCTACTTCTGCGAGCTACCACACTGCTGTTCCTTTGGGAGCGGACAGCCCGTAGTACTCCCTCGGCGAGTCGAACCCATGGGCCACAGCTGTCCCTCTGTGAGCCTGGGTGCGAACTGTTCATAAGCCATTTTGTGATTCAGTCCGTCAACTGGCATCTGTCTGAGGCATTTCTGAAAACATACCAGAGTTCTTTCTCTGAGAGATACACCTTTCATCTCCCTACATTAGCAGGTAACACACCCTCTTCCCACATCACCAGCATACCTCCAACAACCTCATTGGACCCAGAAGTGTCCCTGTGCGGTTTGACAAATAAGAATCTTAGTCATGTATAGATGTACATATAAAACATTTTATTTAACCAAAACAACAACAAATAAAAACTATGTGCAGCCATGGTGTGTCATCGCTAGTCCATTTGTGAATCACAGGACAAAAAGAAAGATAAGACGTTACGTCATGCGTCCAGGAAAGGAGATAGAGAGAGAGAGGGAGGGAGAGAGAGAGAGAGAGAGAGAGAGAGGGAGAGAGAGAGAGAGAGAGAAAGTGAGAGGGAGAGGGAGAAGAAGAGAGTAAGAGTGAGAGAGAGGAAGATAGAGAAAGAGAGAAAGAGTGAGAGAGAGAAAGAGTAGGATACAAGGAAGAGAGGAACAGAAAAAGTGTGAGAGAGAGGAACACAGAGAGAGAAAGAGAAGAAGAGAGAAAGAGTAAGCTATAAGGAAGAGAGAAACAGTGTGAGATAGAGGAAGATAGAGAAAGAGAGAGAAAGAATGAGATACGAGGAAGAGAGAAAAAAGTCAGTGTAAGAGAGAGTAAGAGAGAGAGAAAGAGTGAGAAAGAAAAAGTCTGAGAGGGAGGAAGGGAGAGTGAAGAAGCCAGCCGAAGAGAAAAAGAGTGAGACAGAGAGGAAGACAATGAGAGAATCAGTGTGAGAGTCAGGAAGAGAGAAAGAAACAGTGTGAGAGAGAGGAAGAGAAAGAAATAAGGAGACAGAGAAAAAGAGAAAGTGTGAGAGAGAAATAAACAGTTGGAGAGGGAGTGTTGGGATTGGAAAAATCTGTGCAGCTCACCTTTCTGTCACTGGTGTGTCTCCAACCACGTGCTAGGAGATAGTTCAGACCTCAAGTTTAGTGATCTGAAAGATAAAGAGAGAAGATATAGAGTAAGATACAAGGAGGAGAGAAAGAGAAACAGTGAGAGAGAGAGGAAGACAGAGAGTGAAAGAGAGAAAGAGTGAGCTACACAGAAGAGAGAAACAGTATGAGAGAGAGGAAGACAGGGAAAGAGAGAGAAAGAGTGAGATATGAGGAAGAAAGAAAGAGAATCAGTGTGAGAGAGGAAGAGAGAAAGAGTGAGAGAGAGAGGAAGAGAAAGGGAAAGAGCAAGAGAGAAGAAGAGAGAGCGAAAGAGTGAGAGAGCGGAAGAGAGAGAGAGAGAGAGAGTGAGAGAGGAAGAGAGAAAGAGTGAGAGAGAGGAAGCCAGCAAAAGGGAGAGAGAGTGAGACAGAGAGGAAGACAACAAGAGAAACAGTGTGAGAGACAGAAAGAGAGAGATAAAGAGACAAACAGTGTGAGAGAGAAGAAGAGAGAGATAAAGAGTTATGTTAAAATGTATTTCTAAAGCGCACGTACACCGAATGGTTTCATGGTGCTGACTCTATCACGTGTCGGACCAGGGGTCTGTTAACTCATGTGCCTGCCCAAACAAGCACATGTTGAGCTTCTTCCTAAATCTCGGAAGGTTGCTACAGGACTGGATCTCCACTGGGAAGGAGTTCCACAATTTTGGGGCCAAGGATGTGAACCTGCATCCTCCCTGGCATTTTAACCTGAAAGAGGAGATGTTTAGCAGCTGGAGGTGACCGGAGTGCAGGGTGCGGGTGGGGATGTACCTCGATAACAGGCAATTGATAAATTTAGGGCTCTGGCAGTGTAGGGACTTAAAGATTAAGCAGCCTGTTTTAAATGCCACGCGTTGGGGAATGGGGAGCCAATGGAGTTCATGAAGTGGGGTCTAGCAGATTGCCATCTTGGTTGCTTGTGGATCAGTCTTGCAGCTTGGTTCTGGATCAGCTGGAGACATTTAATTAAGTAGAGTGGCATGCCGAGGTAGATAGAATTGGCGAAATCCAGGTGTGAGAATAACAAGGCGATCACTACCTGTATCATAGCTGCGTGGGTAAGCAGATGGCTAATTTTTCTTATTTTACGCAGCTGGAAAAGGCATGCCGAGACCACTGTCCCTACTTGGGATTTTACTGAGAGATCATCGTTTATGATAACTCCAAGGCTTTTGACCGAAGGGCAAGGAGTGGGGCAGGGTCCAAGTTCCGACGGCAGTAGTGTGGTCCCCAGGAGATCTTGCTGTTCCCGATCAGGACTATCTCGGTCTTGCCAGGATTAGGTTTTAGTTGATTTTGATCCAGCCACTGCTGAATATTGCGCATAGTGGCCTGAAACTCCTAGATAGAGGTAGGGGAATTATCAATGGTGAAGATTAGCTGGAGATCGTCAGCATAGTAAAGGTGGGTACTCCTCTGTCCTTTAGAGTCTGAATCAGGGGCAACAGGTATAGGTTGAAAAGGTGAGGGGATAGTGATAATCCCTGTGGGACTCCAAACAAGGTCTCCATTTTAGGGCCGGTGAAAGGGGCCAGGCGTACAGCTTGGGTGTGGCCCCCCAAAAATGATGTAATCCAGTCGCGGGGTGAACTTTGAATGCTGGCTTGTCTGACACGGTATATCAGAATTTTATGGTTCACTGTGTCAAACGCAGCAGAAAAGTCTAGGAGCACCAGGGCCTGAGGTGTACCCTTGTCAGCGTTAGAATCACAGTCTCCTTAGAGTGAGTGAGACAGAAGCCTGCTTGGTGTGTATCTAGGTATTCAGAGTGTTCTATGAACCTTAGTCAAGTAGGAGAGAAAGGAAATGGGACGGTAGTTAATGAGATTCAGGGGGTCGGCTCCTGGTTTCTTTAAGAGGGAGACCACTATAGCCTCCTTGAATGCACTAGGCACCTTGCCCTGCAAGAGGGACTCATTCAGTAGAGGCATAATGATATGAGGCAGGGCACAGAGGGTGTCTTTAAGGATGTGAGGCGGACAGCAAACACTGGGAGAGCCTGATTTGACTCTGGCCATCAAGTCCAGGAGGGACTGAATGCTGATCTCCGGGAAGCGATCTAAGGTGGAAGGATTCGTAGTCAAGGTGCCGGTGGGCCCCGTGAAGCTGGATGTGGGGATGCTAGCTTTGATGATTGAAATTTTGTCCACAAAATAGATGTTCAGGGAGTTACATAATTCTTGGTTGGGTATCTGTTTAGGTTGTATTCTCTCTGGATTACAGAGGTCGTTGACTATGGAAACGATTTCCTTCGACCTGTTGTGGGCGTTCAAGATTCTATCAGAGAAATGGGCTGCTTTGACAGCGGTAATAGCATATTTATATTCTGTCCGCGCCTTCGGATATAGGAGTTTCTCTTCGAGGAAGTAACAGCCTCTATCTCTTTTCTTTTTGGCGGAGAGCTAATTTTAGGTTTTTAGCTCCTTGAAGAACCATTTCTGAGCATCGGTTCGGCTAGCGCAGCTTAGTTTTGGGAGCGGGCGTGAATGTTACTGGCCGCTAATAGCCAGGCAGAGATATTTTCTTCCATGATATTGATATCGAGGTTGGGAGCAGGGGCTGAGCTAGCCAGGCAGTCAAAGAAAACCTTTTTATTAATGGCCCTCAATTTCCTTATCATGCCTCCCTCGGCCGATTGGGCCTTACAATGGAAGGGAATCATAGCTATAAATTGTATTAGGTAATGGCACGACCATGTGCATGGCAGGATCGTGGGCAAGGAGACTGTTGAATTTGTAGTCCAGATTTGGTCCAGGGTATGCCCCATGACATGTGTGGCTGAGGAGATGTGCTGGATATAATTGAGATTGGTTAGTAAGTTGCACAATTCAGCGGCATGTGGCCCTCCTAGTGCGTCAATTTACCAATAGTTCAGATCGCCGATTAACAGTATATTCGGATAATTCATGGCCAGGTTGGCAATTTGTTCACTCAGTGATAGCGGGAATAGTGGCATGTGCTGAGGGGGCCTATAGACAAGAACGCAGATGAGAGATCCTGAGCCAGAGTCTAGTTCATTGACCATGTTTTCTGCAGCAGGGAGGCTTAAGGGAGTGAGTGCTGTGAAGGTGTATTCTTTATGAATAATCGCGGCTACTCCGCCACCAAGTTTTCCTGGGGGGTCGGTTCACTTGTAGGATATAATAGTCCTGTGGTAGTGCAGCTAACATGTCAGGGGTGAAATCATTGTTTAGCCAGGTTTCCGTGACTAGTAAGATGTATGGATTTTCTGCCATGAGTAGCAGGAGAATATCCATCTTGTGCTTTACTAAGGAGCGGGTGTTAAGATATAGCATGCGCAGAGCTTGGGAGAGAGGAATGAAAGAAAGAAAGAAAGAGATAGAGAAAAAGAAAAAGTGTGAGAGAGAGAAAGGAACAGATGGAGAGGGAGTGTTGAGACTGGGAAAATCTTTGCAGCTCAACTTTGTGCCACCGGTGTGTCTCCAACCACGAGCCAGGAGATAGTGCAGACCTCAAGTTTAGTGATCTGAAAGATAAAGAGAGCAAGAGTGAGAGAGAGAAAGAGTAAGATACAAGGATGAGAGAAAGAGAAAGAGTGTGAGAGAGAGTAAGACAGAGAGAGAAAGAGTGTGAGAGAGAGAAAGAGAGAGGGGAAAGAGTGAGAGAGAGAGAGAGGAAGAGAGAGAGAAAGAGTGAGAGAAGAAGAGAGAGAGAGTGTGAGAGGAAGAGAGAAAAAATGAGAGAGAGGAGGCCAGCCAAAGAGAGAAAGAGTGAGACAGGGAACAAGACAACAAGAGAAACAGTGTGAGAGACAGGAAGAGAGAGATAAAGAGACAAACAGTGTAAGAGAGAGGAAGAGAGAGAGATAAAGAGTGAGAGAGAGGAGGAGAGAAAGAAAGAATGAGACAGAGAAAAAGAGAAAGTGTGAAGAGAGAAAGGAAGAGATGGAGAGGGAGTGTTGAGATTGGAGAAAATCTTTGCAGCTCACCTTTGTGCCACTGGTGTGTCTCCAACCACATGCCGGTAGATAGTGTAGCCCTCAAGTTTAGTGATCTGAAAGATAGTATAGAATTAGTAAATGTAGAGTACATACAACTGCACACGCATGATTCGCAATAAGGGTGGGTCACCCCATCCATTCCCACTGCTTGGAGGTGTCTGTGTGCTCTTGTGCGCACAGACTGTTGCAAACTATCCACTCCCACCACCCAGAGGTGACTGCCCGCTGCTGTTGAAAGAAGTCTCTCTGCTCACCTTCCCCCACCGGCATGTGTGTAAGAGGGTCCACCACGTGCGAAAACAACCTTCTCAACCGTTATGTACACGCGTCCAGCTGAACTCACAATTCAGATTGGGTGTTAATTGTCAGGATGGCCACACATCATCGCAGATTTTTCACGCGTTCAGCTCTGGTGGTGTTGTGGAGTGAAAGTTGATTCGCAATTCACAGCCTGCTAGAAAAAAGCAAGATAAGATTGTGTGTCATGTGAACTTTGACTATCTTGAGCATTATCTCTAGCTATTTCAGCCGCAATAGGTCTTTCTTTATTAATATCTTCATTAAAAATTTGGAGATCATTTGGAAAAATTGTTCATTTAATGCTATCTTTACATGCATTGAAAAAATCCTCATAGCAGTCACAATATCCAAGTAATTTAATTTCAGTCCGCCAAGGTTTGAAGAGTTGCAGAAGAGCTAAATAGAAAAACTCTCTTTTACCTGGAGTATCACAACTTAATTTCCTGTGATTAATCAGCTTTCCTTTGTCATGCTTTACCAAACATTCTTCAGATCCAATTACCGCATATTTTCCTTCATTTATATTTTCTGTGACATTTTTTTAAAAACTATAATGTTGCAGTATTTCATATAGACATATGTTTTCCAGGTATGGACTTCTATTTGGATAGTACGTATCCAACATATTTGTTGTCAGAATATCTGTATTTTCCGGTTCGTTCAGTGGAAAGTATTCAATTTCTTGTACAGATTTCAAAACTCGATTTTGAGCTGCAGGAAGACCAAGACGTATCCAGATGATCTCTCTTGACTTGGAATATAAATTTGCAGATGTCAATCGATCCGAACATTTGTAGGATCCAATTTTTTCATGTGAAAGCATCTTCAAGCTGAAGCTGGACAATTCTTTGCTAATTGTCCTCTCCTGCGAAATTTTCTCCCACATTTCTTTCAATTCTGTCTTCTCAGAGTTCGTAATATATGACTTGACATAGCGAGCAACAACAATTGAGTTAGCTGCAACATATTGTGTGTCTATATTTGCATTCCACATCTTCAAAATCACCGGATTGTAATCATTAATGTACTTTGATTCTTCTGTTCTTTTTTGGGTTAGTTTTGAGTGAAGGTATGCCTCACTGCTGACATAAAACTGTTCACTCTTCCTTTGGAAATTACTGGACGTGGAAAGCCAAATCAACATTTTGGGTAAAATGTATCCTTTGACTTATATTTCCGTCGGCAATACTTTGTACATCGATGACTTACATATGCAAATGCGCCTCACTAATCGAAGGGAGTCTGGTGCTGTGGTCGCTGCCACGAAGTTGGGGTCACTGCCATGCAGGACTCAGGACACACTTCCACATGTGGGATTGGCTTGTATTGAACAGGGTTAGTGGCACCACATGTCGTGCCTTTTGTTGTACAGGGTTAGTGGCACCATGTGTCGCCGGCTTTGCATATGAAAATATGGCTCACTGATCAAAGGAATTCTGGTGCTGTGGTCACTGCCATGAACTTGGGGTCATTGCCATTCAGGACTCAGGACACAGTTCCACATGTGGGATCGGCTTGTGTTGAACAGGGTTAGTGGCACAACGTGTCGCTGGCCTTGCATATGGAAATTTGCCTCACTGATCGAAGGTAGTCTGGTGCTGTGGTCACTGCCACGGACTTGGGGTCACTGCTATTCAGGACTCAGGACACAGTTGCTCATGTAGGATCTAATGTGCTGATAATGCATCAGGAAGAGCACACAGGCACGTTGGGTTGACTTAAGCAATGTCTGTTGCCTACTGGACTGCGTCGTCTTGAATCGCGACCCGATCTGAATAGTGAGCCCTAGTCACCACAGTGTAGGCCGGAGGCAGTGGTGAGGAAGGGCCCACAGCCACGTGTTGTTGACTTGAGCAATGTCTGTTGCCTACTTGACTGCGTAATCTGCAATCGCGACTCAATGTGAATTGTGCGCCTTGCTGTCCGCAATGTATATCAAAGGCAGTAGTTTGTACAGACTTAAGTCTGTGGTGCTGTGCTGCTGGGGGCCTGTGTGGCGGAAGCCAGAGATCGGCTGAGGAGGCTGGCAGTCACGACGGTGGCCTTGTGGCAGGGTGAGGGGCGCGGCCCTGGCAGACGCTTTGGCCTTCCCACAAGTGAACCACGCCCAGAGCACTGGCCTATTTATTCACACTCCTATGCTGAAGTGGCGTACATTGGACCAGCCCATTCTGGTTACGCTTATGTTTACAGTAGGGACTACCCAGCTACATGACTGAGATCTTTCCTAGTGTTTGATGTAACATGGTTGGGTCCACTGTCCATAACTCTACAAGCACCAGTAGTATTTGTGCACATGGAGAGCTGTGTGTTCTGCATACTGAGATGTGTCCAGTACATCACCGCTACACTTTGCATTGCTTGCATTGTTATTCATGGGTAAATTGCTTCCTTCTCAAATAGTTTGTTCACACCTGTCCCAATATTCAGCTAGTGTGTGGCTGAGGGGCCATGCTGTTTTCGGAAAGTTTGCTGTCTTGTTCTGCGCTGCCTCGGTGGCAGGGGGTGGATCCTGGGGGTGGTGGCGGGTGTTGTGGCGTTCTTGGGTGTCGGAGCTGCTTGATCAGTAGGTCTATGAAATGTGTTGGTCTTCAGATGTGGCTCTGGGCTGTGCTCCCTTTCATACTGTATGTAGTTGTTTGATATTTGAAAAACAAGAAGACATTATAGTGTTTAAATAATTAATAAAAAAAATTATAAAAACTATTGTTCGGATATTAAAGTTACAAAATATAACATTTTTTTCAAAATTACTGAGAAAATTATAGGTTTTTTTAACTTTATAATTTGATATTAGTATTTAAATAACCTTTGAAATTCACAAAAACAATAGGTCTCAAGCACATTAAAGTTAGAAATTAGTATTTAAAAAAAATCTAATTTACTGAAAAAACGATTGCCACATTTCCCAACATTGAACTATTATATGCCTGAAGGACCATGCCGTTTTTGGATGGTTCGCTGTCCTGTTTTGCACTGCCTTGGTGGTAGTAGGGAGAGGGGTGGTACAGGGGGGAGGTCATGAGGGTTGTGGCAGTGGGTGTTGTGTCGTTCTTGGGTGTTGGAAAAAACTATATGTTAAATGAACATTATAATTAGAAGTTAGCATTAAAAAGAACATTTAAATTCACTGAAAAAACCATAGGTTTCAGGCACGTTATAGATAGAAATTAGCATTTAAAAAACCTTTGAAATTCACTGAATAAAACCATAGGTTTCAGGCACGTTATAGTTAGAAATTAGCATTTTAAAAAACTTAGAAATTCACTAAACAAAACCTTAGGTTTCAGGGATGTTATAGTTAGAAATTAGCATTTAAAAAACCTTAGAAATTCACTGAAAGAAAATAGGTTTCAGACATGTTATAGTTAGTTCAGCTAACTATAACTCGCGGCCCGGCAATGCACTACTGATGATGTCACATATTACATCATTCATGACATTGTCAGTGACATCACTGATGACATCTCAAATGACATCACTGATGACATCATCCATGTGAAAATCTGATGCACCTCCTCACACTCTAATATAACTTTGGATACATCCACTCTAAAATATAGAGCATCATTTTCAAAACCATCGACACACCAATACCAGTTACTACATACGCACTCACTGATTCCAAGGTCTAGACACACATCCACTCATTCACCCAGACAGTCCCTCATACATGCAGTCACTCATGAATACAACACTATCATATGCACTCATACACCTATACTGACACTCACACAGTGCCAATCATTCATGAAGTTACTCACACACCTCGTCAGTCATGCAAAGAATCAATCACACTTCCATTTACTGACCTATAGAGTTATGCACACAACAGATCACTTATTCAAACAGAAACAAACACATAATTATTCTCTTGTACAATCACTGATTCAAGTAAACACTCATATATACAGCCACTCTCACAATCACTGACTCTCACATATAGTCATTTATATACTCCAACTCTCACATACACTGGCTTTTACATATGTAGTTACTTGGACATGTACCACTGAGATATCCATTCACTCAGTTACACACCCATACACACACTGACCCACCCATACAGCTGTTTCCACATGCACTCTTGAACCCATACACACAGTGAATCAACCACTCAAATATCTATGCACAGACTCACACACCTTCCACGCAATCACACACACACCCAGGCAACCATACAGATACTCAGACAACCAATCAATAACCCATATAGATCCTCATTTAGCTACTCACCAAGCCATGCAACCGCTTACACACCAACTGACAAACTAAACTGTGTGAATGTCTGTATCAGTCACTAACACGTGCATTCAGTAAGACACATGTAATCACTCACTTAAACAGTCAGTCACACACCTAATAAATCCTCCATCCAGACACTCATACACCCACTCATTCTTCAATACATCTAGGCATATATGTATAATACATATTTAAACTTTATAGAAACACACATTGACTGAATGATGTCATCAGTGATGTCATCCGTGATGCCATTTGAGATGTCATCAGCGATGTCATCAGTGAAGTCACTGACCATGTCATGAATGATGTAATATGTGACGCCATCAGCAGTGCATTGCGCGGGCGCCAGTTATAGTTAGCTGAACTAACTATAACAGAGGAATTTCTATGGTTTTGTACAAGTGAAAGGTCCAACTAACTATAACATGTCTGAAACCTATTTTTTTTTCAGTGAATTTCTAAGGTTTTTTTAAATGCCTATTTCTAACTATAACATGCCTATAACCTATGTATTTTTTCAGTGAATATATATATACACACACACACATTTGCTTATATTTATTTACTTCACCGCTGATTTGTAAAAAGGACCGGATCTGGGCAGTTCGGTGCAAAAAATGCATTTCTTTATGTAGATGGCATTAAAGCATTATGGCCCTGAAGTGAGGCTTGTTTACAGTGAATGCCACCATGAGTACGAAAAAGTATTTTGTCACATTTTAGAGGAACAAAAAGTGCTCAACATACATTTCTTTCTTAAGAGACAATTCAGCAGTTATAAAGCCCACGCATGGCAACCTAAGTGATAAGGTAAATTGAAAGGTCTGGGGAAATGACGATAACATTTAGAGAACATATTTGAAAGGCACAGCTCCTGTTTTCTTTATTGCCCATCATAGATAGTAGGAACTAGACTCCGTAGACACAAATCTAAGAGGCGCAGCCAGACCTCCTATAATTGTTCCTATTGTAAGCTGCTAAGTAGACACCAGATTGCAGGCTAAACGAGGCTGGGATGTCACAAAGGCACACAGTTGGCATTCAGTGAAAGGGGTTGGCAGATAGAGGCAGCACTGATGCATTGTCTCTGCCAACATAGGAAATGTAACCATTTAATGTAATGAATGTATACATACATAATTATCAAATTGCTTGTCAATTACCTTGAGTAGTGTGCCAATTGTAACACAAAGAATCACGGTGCTAAAAGGAATGCTAGCTGTTTCTGTAATAACTATACTAGAACGAGGAGAACTGAAGAGCCTCCAGCAGCTTGAGGGGAATGAACTTCGAGTGGCCTGTGCTGAAAGCCTCTTTATCAACCCTGAACACTGAGAGCATGGCCTAGAAAGAGAACATGCTCAGAGAGGCCAATATTTCTTTAAATGTGAATAGGAGAGAAAGGCTGCGCACAAACATTTCTAGAGACATTTGACATTTGTCCTATTGGGTGAATGGTCAGCGTCCCTGCACTAGAAGTAGCAATAGTGCTGGAAACCATCTTAAAATCAGGGCATTCTAGCAAAACACCTACCTTAAAAACCTACAAGTCGGAAGAGTGCAATAGGATTCTGATCTAATTAACGTGTTCCCTGTGCAGCCTAATATATATTAGCATCTCTGAAATGTGTATATGTATGTGGTTGAGAGTGCGTGCGTGCTAGTCTGTGTGTGTGAGCACATGTATGTTTAAGTGTGTGTGTTATTGAAATAAGTGAGTGACTGTAGGAGTGGTCATGAATGAGGCAGGCAGAGTAGCATTTATTGTAACTGCGAGATTGAGTTAGATTGTGTGAAAATAAGAGGAACTAAGAGTGACTGGTTGAGTGAGACTGTCAAAATGAGATTACGTGCAAGTGGGTGTGAGTGACTGAAAGAGAATGAGAGTGGGAATGCCTGAGTAAAAATCAGTGGGCAATGCATAAGTGTGAGCCATTGAGAAGGAATGTGATTGAGAATGAGAGTGAATAAGTGTAAGGGAACATAAATGTGAATGTGTCAGTGTGAGAAAGTGAAAATGAGTAAGATTAAGGATGTGTGTTAGAGACTGAGAGAGTGAGAATACGTGTGATGTGAAAAGGAACGTAAGTGTGTGTGTGTGTGGTTTTCCTATGGGTCTACTCCTAGCCCCGGCATACTAGATGTAATTTGTGGCCTATGAAGGACCCATAACAAAATGCTGCTGGCATACTGGCAGTAGTACTAGGAATATGGGGCTGCCATTGCAAAATGCTGGCACTGGCAAAATGGATGTAATTCTTGGGCCAAGGGACCCCCATTGCAAAGTGTTGGTGCTGCTGTACTTGAATTAATTTTGGCCTGGGGTGGGGAGGATAGCCATTGCAAATGGAGAAGGGGACCCAGGGGAACAGTGGCAATATGATTCACCCTGATGTATTAGTGACGATTCTTCACACAGGGATACCCCAGGATCTACGGGCAGCATCCACCGAAAGATTTCTGGCACTGGCTTATTGTAAGCAGTTTTGAATTATGAGAGGCACCCGTTACATATGGGTGGGGGGCACTCTTGACAAAATGACGACTCTAGGACAATGGAGGTAATTCTTGCCATATGTGGGGCAACCATTGCCGATTATGAGAAAAAAAAATATAGGATTAACTACTGGGAAGTGTCAGGCTTCATTGGCTTGGAACACTCTTAACAGGACATTGACATATGTGAGTGCCCTTTTCGAATGTGTGGATTTTTAGTGGACAATGTGCTTTAAAACGCCCAATTTGAGTCTTTCTTTCAACATGTTCTCAAGAGGGGGTCCCTTCTGAACCTCCCAACAAACCGTTTCCTTGCTTTAATTCGGGGCAATAATTAAATCCCCCACATTCAGAGATCCCCACCTGGAGATGTGACCCGAGAAAAGAGACCTCTTCATTGCTAGATCGGCTCAAGCTAGCTGAAAGGCAAGATTCCAGTCCTCTGCAGTCCTTATCATAGTCTGCAATTGTAAAATATGTTCTATATATTTCCTTGATTCTATTACGCGCTTTTGCCATTCACCTATGCTGCCATCAAATAGCGCAACATATATCAATAGATTTAGATTATGATAAAAACGTCAGATGTAATAGTTATAGTTGGTAGATTTTTTCTTTTACTGGATCTCCTTATTTTATCACTCTGAGTCTGTGTTTTTTTTAAATATCCTACTGGTAACACATTTTAAACATGATTTTTATATCACATCATTCTTTCTAAGCTAATGTAAAGCTATTAAGCCCTACTGAAGGCTACTAACAGGAATCGTGCTTAGACCTTCATCTTGAAACACCAAGTTTGATGTTGAGAAACCTCAGCTGTCATACGCCTTCATGCTTTAATTGTTGTAATTATTTGGTTTCCTGCTCAATGACCGAATCTACTATTTCTAATCTATTGCAAATCCATTGGGATCTTTGTACTTGATGTCTTCTAACCTAGGTCGATGCAACACGTGCCTTATGATCAGTGCTTAATTTGCAAAAAAATAAGTGCCAGGGCTCTCTTCAAGAGGCCACTGCACATTGTAGCACACGTTGTCCCTGCCAGTGCAGCCAATGATAGTAACAACACAAGTTATATTATTCACACGCCTACAAGTGTGACAGTTTGGACTATTTCAGTCCCCCAAAGCTGTGAGAATGGCTTGGGCAACAGGTAATATTCATTTTTAATGTGTATTGAGTTAATAATTAACTGTTGTTGTGGTAATCTTTAGATTAGCCTGACAGCGCCACCTTGTGGCAGATTGTCACAGACTCAGGTGCTGACATTTAAGTGCTTTTGCCAAGCACCAGAAACCACCTGCTCAAATTAAGCACTGCTTATGATTAGATTTCCCTTTTCCACCACATACACACAGCTCAGCTTTGCTTTACTTGGAAAATGGAAGAAATCATGCATTTCATATTTTTAAAGTTTTTCACTTACATTACTATAATTCTATCAGGCATTAGGCCATTGCTATATGGGCGCTCCATTGAAAACGATGGAGTGCTCTGGCCTACTAATGGCCGGTTTAAGCCCGGAGCTCCAAGATTCCAATGTTGCTGTTACACTCTTGCTGTGACCAAATGTCCTCACAGAACCCGAGGGGAGCTCACTGTGGCCTTCGTTTTATTTGTTGAACATTCTGCCCCTAGTGGTGGAATGTTCTTATATTCTTATAGCCGGGTTATACCGGCATTAAAGTCCCTCTCCATTCTTAATGCTGGAGCAGGCCTTTAATGGCCAGTATGGCCCGCTACGGTGGGCTATAATGCTATTTTAGAATATCGGAATGATGAGAACTCCATTGAAGAAAATGGAGTAGCACCGGGCTTCTAATGGCTGGTAAAATCCCATAGCTCAAACATTCCAATGTTTGTCTTTCACTGCAATAGCTCGGAACAAAGGCTTCCCAGAGCCCAGGGGATTTCAGCCGCTTAGGGCTCAGTTAGGACTTTGTTTTCTTATTTAGAACATTCTGCTCTGATGGGGCAGAATGTTCAAATAGACCTTTAGTTTGCCTATACTAGCCATTAACAGCCCGCCCCCGTGTAAAGGACCTCACATTTGACTTGGGCCTTTAACACTGAAGCGGACCTTTAATGGCCAGTATAGGCAGTGACAGCGGCCTACAAGGCTATATTGACATATTTTAAAATATTTGGAGAAAAGATATAAATTACTATTTTTGAAAGTCTTCTAATCTATGCAGGGTTTAGGTGATCGACCTGTTTTGCAGGTGAAGAATAGATGTGATTCAGGGAGCCTGATCAAAAAACGTTTTTTTTCAATTTAATTTTAAATAGTTTTCTTGAAATTGTAGCAATTTAATGTGGTGGTGATGAGTGCTGTTGTTTTTTTCTGCTACTGTTTGTGCTGCATTATTGCAATGTGATTTTTGTTGTGTTGAACTGTGGTACTTGTGTTGAGTTTTATGTGTCTGTTTTGTTGTAATGTACCTGGTTATGTTTCAACTGTGTTATATTAACTTGTGTATATTATTTTGGTAGGTTCTGTTAGTTTCTTTAGATAGATGTCCGCAAATGCTGCTATATCCAGCTAAAACGTTCATAGGCTTCGACAGTGTCTGGGACATGCAACCATTTATGACTGTCTAATGAGGAAAAATAGTGCTGCGCTATATCTTTAACTGTAGTCATCCTGAAACTGTGGAAGAGAATTGGGGTGAATTACAAAAAAAAAACACGCAGCACAGCCTCCTGCGAGGCTGCGCTTTGTTGCGCAACAGGGTGGGAGCAGGGGAGCACCATATCTTCAAAGATATGGCTCTCTCAACCCCTTTCCCTTGTGCCGGCACTGATTACAGCTGCCGTGCGCCAATCACACACCTTAGCAACATAGCGCTAGGATGTGTGCATTAGTCTAGCATATGTTTTAGACAGGGCGGGTATCCTTTCTGTACAAAATACTATTCCCAGACACATGCAAAGTTTGTCCCACTTTATATGCGTGCTGCACAGTGCAGCACGCATGCAAAGTCAGAAAAGGAAGGAGAAATGAAAGCATTTCTCCTACTGTGCGCCTACTTGAAAAGGGACAGTTTTCTCATGCTAAACCCAATCTACTTAATTAGTAAATTGGGTTTTCAATGAGAAACCTTTGGTGGTTGCATGGGAACGCCCATGCTCCTCCCTTGGTACGCCCCGTGGCGGACAGTAATGCGAAGCAGCGCAATGCACTGCTTCGCGTTACTTTTGCATTATTTCCAGTGCTAAACAAGTTTAGCACTAGAAAGCAAATAGGAAAACAAAGATTTTGCTCCGAATTGTGTCAATTTTGTGACGCAAACACAGCACACAATCTTAGTAAATCTCCCCCAATATGTCTTCACACAGAGCTTCCAGTGGTCACTTTATGTGATATGGCCCATTATATGTTAACTTAGCACTGCAAGTGTTTACTTTGTGAAACAGAACAGGAAGTCTGGAAGTTGTATCATATGAGGTGAGAACTGGTGCACATTTAACACAGGTCTCTGCCAGGGTTTTGGAGTGCTTCATGTTTTAAATATTTAAAGTGCTTGAACAGCACTATTTTATCACATCAGATGGTGGTAAAGTGTCATTAGAATACAACACCATCAATTTGCATTAATGCTGAAAAAGCACAACAGCACAAAAAAGAAACATAACACATCACCACCTCAACAAAATACCACACAACAATGTTGAGCAAACATTCTTATCATATATTACCTCCTCCAGAATTCTGCTTTCATATTACCATTTTAAAATGTTTATGCACCAAGCACTGCCTTCCATACCACCAAGATCATGAAATTGCACCAGTCAAAAACGTATTGTGATCCAATCCTGGCTCTCTAAATTACATTGCTACAATTCAATCATTGGTGTTTTATGCATGACTATCACACATCTTTCTCCTTAATATTATCCATACTTTTTTTTTATGAAACTGTCATACCTTAGATAGCATGTGGTATTGGATGTTACATTCCAAATGTGGTGCACAGTTTTCGCTTAGAATATATTAGTAAGATTCACAGTACATAAGAAGTGGTTCATGTGAAGAGAGATAGGAATTTTCAAAATTGCACGAAATTTCAGAAGAACTATGTGAAATTACACTTAATTACACAAAATGCAGAACTGTCATTTGGCGCTGTACGCTAGATGCAATAGTGCATTTCATGCTAAACAACTGCAAAACATGTTTTAAATAGTACCTCAAAGAAAAGCCTATCACGTCTTGTTGTATATGTTGTTCCTGTGCATTCTTGAACGTTTTTTGACAGGTTCACGCCTGTGTAACAAAAAGCTTGCCTGGACCTACTGAGGACTTGGACATAGAAATATTGACACATTCCTGCGATATTTGTGTATTATGACACATCCTGGACAGTGGAATCACCAGTGCTTTAGGTGTTTGTTAAAACATCTGCAGTGATTACATTGGACATGCAAAATTACTGAAGGGTGCATATGTGCTACCAAAAAGCAGTAAAAGTATTGCAAGAATTGCTTGCTGGGAATGCTCGAACTCCAGATCAATTTGGGTCATCACTGTTTTAGTCTCGGTTTCAACCTTAATTTGGGCGAAGTTGACCATGCTTATTTTCCAAGTAGATCAAGGCTAATTATTCTGGAGAAACCGAAATATTGGTTGGTGTTTCATGAGGAATTTCCGATACCTCACAATGTTTTCTGAATGTATCTTGGCTAAGGAATTATGCAATGGATTGCTCTTTAAACTCAGAATTTCAATCTTTAAACTCAGAATTGCTGCCTAATTGGCCATTTTATGTGTGACTTATGTTTTTCTAGTATATCGACAGCAAATGAAGAACTGTGACAACCATTAGCTGCCCCACCAGCCCTACTTTCTACTTGACAGACAGAACCTTATGACTACAGCAGAATGTAGTAACACTGTTTGTCTACACATGTGGAGGGAGGGGTAGCTATCCACTTTCTCAGGACTCCCTCTTCATACACTGGCTGTTATGTCAGCTGTAAGCATATGGAAATGCCTCTTTAGCATGATCAACTCCGTTTTCCTTTACTGATCCTGTTGGTTATTGACTCTATCTACCGGGACTCTGCTAACCAGACCACCGTACATGCACTAAAAACATGTCAACATTGGCTATACTTCTAAACGGCAGATTTATCTACCTATATAGCCCTATTACATGATACAAACTGTACCCACTGCCTATCAGTTAAATGTCAGAAATGACTGCAGCACCCATTGTGACTGCAGTGACTAAGGAAACATGACTGTGGGCCTACCACTGGAGCCTGTGTGTGATATTTTAAAATGCAAATTCAATCTGTAAAAAAAAATAACCCCTTTTGACAGGCCCAATCCCTTCTTTCAATTATGAATAGGCCACACCTAAGGAGGCCTTTATGCCATTAAGGATGGTCCATAGGATGGCATTTTGATACAATTATAATTTAATAATGCCATCTCCAACTAGAAATTTTGTACTTTTTCAAATATTTATTACAAGCCCTGGGGAAGTCGGGTTTGCAAGATATATTTTGGAAAATATACTTCTAGAAAGTTACTTTTACCCTGCCTACAGACTCTAGAATCCCATTTGCAGGAACTTCAAAGGTCACCTAGAAACTGAATACCCCCCTTGATTAGGTGTGAACTTGCTCTCAGAGCTGTGAAAAAGGCCTTGGAGGTGAGGGGGTGACCTGTAGCTCTAGCAAGATGACCATTTGGGCTGTGACCAGGAACTTGATTACCATCAAGGAGGCCTGCCCTGTCACAGGTAAATGTTAGCTAATAAATGGGCAATGCTCTCTTTTGTCCACCTAATCAGGAAGGCACGATTCCCGTTTGGAGAGGAGCTGCCCCCGTTATTGGTTTGAAGTGACCATACATAGAGGTACGGTTGCTCATTTCTATGGCCACACCTCTGGGGAGATCCCAGAAGTTCTGCACAGGGGAAGAAAGGTTCTGTCATCTTGATTTTACGTACAGAGGAGCACTGTGGGGTTATTTGCATTAGGGCACAAAGGAACTGTTGCAAAAGTGGTTTGGGGTTCATCCTGGGAACTTGTTTGCTATTGATTAGGGAGAGGCCAGGAGTCCTGTCCACCCACAGGCTAGTGCCAAGCATAATTGAGGCATCACTGAACCCTTCCCCCTTCTTTAGAGCACTACTTGACCTGTGGAACACAAATTAAAGACTGCACCTGCTGTTGAGTACTTTGAGGAGCCTGAAAGTCTGGACCTGCTCCCAGGACACAGAAGTGAACTCTAGTGGTTAGTTGACTGACACACAAAAAGCAGCTAGAAGCTCCTTTCCCCGAAAAGCCCAGCTTACCTTGTCCAGCTGGACCTGCCTTGCAACCTAGTGGTGTCTTGGCCAGAGTGGATCTTGACCTCAAGTGCTGTTCCTGAGGTCCTCCTAACATCCTGAAAACTTCAGAATTAGAAATGTTTTTGCTTCAAAGACCTCAAGTGGACTGGGACAAACCTTCCAAATAAACGTGACTAAAGTGCAATGCCACTGGGCCAAAGATTCCGGTTGCCCCTGCCAGAAAGTTCAGAAACGTTTTCAGAAGCAGTAAATTAGTTCTGGGCGTGAAATTCAGCTCCACTTGTGGAGTTTGTGGCTTTTTTCCCAATAAGCGCTCCATGTAGCATATGGAGATTTGAAAAACTCTGCAGAGCGGAGTTTTTTCTTCACAGGAAGGGGTGGGAGCACACTGCTGACTTCCCAGCACAGTTCGCCCCTTAGCATTATGGTAAATGCAGTTTGCAGTGCAAGCTTACTTGGTATTTTGCAGGAGTGTTCCACCAAAGTTGATGCAGATTAGTGCTGTCATCTCTAGACACATATGCTTCTGGATGTTATCCGTCATCAGTAGAGATCAAAAAACGATTTTCATCTGGGGTTGCGGAGCAGGCTGCCAAAATTCTCAAAGGTCTCAGTACCTCTCACAGGCGCACAGGTGCATCTCCACTGGCTCGTCTGCTCAGTGGCTCAAGGGAGCCTTTTTAAACAGGAAGGGTGGGAGCACTAGCGCTCACCAATGTTAACTTGGCGAGTGCAAACAAAGAAAATTGTACTCCAGACCACTTCCCTGCAAGATTTCTCAATGTGGGTGGGCATGTATAGTAACTACCACTCTCGTTGACAAACCTTCTGTTGGCAGTGAGGAAGCTGCTGCTCAAGTAGAACATCCATTCGAGTGGAATAAAGAAGCAGCACCTTCGTGCACTGCATGTGGTTCCGTTTGCACTGATTTTACAGCATGGGACAAACATCCAGTGCTACAAATCAGTGCAAATGGTGCAACGTAATGTACTCCACCGCTTGCGGAACTCTGCGTAGTGCAGTGGCGAAGAACTCCGGCCGGGCCTACAATAAATCTGATTAAGATGGATGCCACAGAGTGGCTGCAGCATGGAGCCATGCCCTGCTGGAGCAATCTAAGCTCCAAAAAAGTGACAAAGACTGATGGTAGAACACTTCACAGGGTGAAGGCACCAATGTATCCCAACGGTGCAGAACCTTCCTTGATCATGAATTTAGAATTTCTCCCAAAAGTCAATGGCTTCATTTGGGACCTCATCTAATGGCTATCCAGCAATGTGGAGCACTTCTCATCTATAGCCTGCTGCCTCATCTCTCATAGAAGTTTTAACTTCCATTTCAGGGACCAAGACAGAAAGTAAAACTTCCGAACAGATCAAAACAGATTGAGTACCGCCTTCATTGTATACTAATACTTCATTCTATCAAGTATACCGCTAGTTCCTCGCTTGAGTTTAATCCATTTGAAGTCATACAATCAAATTCACTAATGTACTTTGACTCCAATTTCCGTAATGATAATTCTCTGTTACATTCTTTGATTCCCAAATCCACCATGTCAATAACTACCATTCTCAAAAGATTCACATCTTGAAAATGGCAGTCAGAAAAATGACGTGCTACAGGGTATTGCTTATTGTTGTTCTTGATCGCAGGAACATGCTCCATCACTCTTTTTTTGACACGATGTATTGTGCTGCCCACGTACCATTTGTTGCATGGGCACATTAATACGTACACACAGCACATAGTGTCACATGTTAGGGCCTTGTGTATTGTAAACTCCTTTTCCGAATTAGGAATGTTGAGTGTAAAACAGTCAGTGCTTTTACGACAAGCTTTACAATTCTTGCAACACCTGAACCCAGCTCTGCTCTCCTTTTTGCTAGTGCCTAGGCTTGTCACATGATTGTGACTCAGATCATCCCTCAAGGACCTGCATTTCCTGAAGGTAATTTGGGGGTTATTTGAGATGTATTGTTTAAGGTGCCCATCAGTGGACAGCACATGCCAGTGTTTCTTAAATATCCGTCTGACCTCGTGTGCGTGTCCTGAAATGGTGGTCACAAATCTTACAGTTTCCTCATCCCTATCTACCCTACTTGGATGGAGCAATTCATTTCGTGTAGTGGTGTCTACTCTGTTACAGGCTTGTCTAATGGTGACATTTTTGTAACCTTGTTCCTTAAAACGATTGCACATAATCTCCTTCTCTGCTAGGTATGCTGCTTCAGTGCTGCAGTTGAGCTTAGCACGTAACAGCTCTCCACAGGGTATGCTGTCAACGAGGTTTCGAGGATGTGAACTTTTTGCATTCAATATACTGCTCCCTGATGTTTTTTTTACGGAACAACCTTGTTCCTAGTGTTTCCTATGGTATTTCCACAAGAACATCTAGGAATTCTATAGATTCCCTGCTTATATTCTCTGTGAACACAAGATTGAAATTGTTCACATTCAGTTTCCTTACAAAACTCTTTGCTTCCTCAGCACTGCCGTTCCACACCATAAAAATATCATTGATGTACCGCAGCCACAGGACCATGTTGTTCTCAAATTTGCACATCTGAGTGGACACCCGCTCCTCCCACCAGCCCATGAATACATTCGAGTAGCTGGGGGCTTAGCAGGTGCTAATCGCGGTGCCCTGTGACTGCCGGTACACCGAGTCGTCAAAAATAAAAAAGTTGTTGGTAAGACAAAATAAAATCATGTCGACCAAAATTTTTGAATGATGCAGCAGAGAAATGGACCTTTTTTTCAAAAAGTTTTCTACCGCCTGTATTCCAAGATCGTGGCGGATGCTTGTGTAGAGACTACACACATCTAGGGTGACCAAAGTATATAATGTTTCTCATTGTATACCATCAATATTGTTAAGAAGTGTGTGGTATCCTTGAGATAGGCAGGGAGGGCTACTACAAAGGGTCTCAGTTAAGGATCAATGTATCATGAGGTGTTCTCTAATAGCGAGCCCACAGAGGAGACTATGGGCCTGCCTGGAGGGTTTTCGGCATTTTTATGAAGTTAGAGCAACAGATACAGAATGGGGATTCTTGGGTGTGAACACTTCAGATAGTTAAACTCCTCCCACTCCAATAAACCTTGCTCTCTCCATTCTGTTAACAGACCTGCAAACCTGTTGTACATTATTGAATTTGATTGTAGGACTCCAAATGGATTAAACTGAAGCGAGGAACTAGCTGTACACTTGATAGAATGAAGTATTAGTATATACAATGAAGGCGGTACTCAATCTGTTTTTAATGTTTTTTAAACTTTATATTACTTTTAGGTAAGAATTGGCATTTGTGTTGACCATGGTACTCCAATGAGATGGATAGCTTTTGGATTATTACGGACACTATACCCTATGGCAAATAGGAATCAACCTTTGAAATGAGCTTTGACTAACATGCCCACAGGGGCGGAATGCACTAGAATGAATGAACATTGCGCAGATGGCTTTATGTGTCCTGAACAAAGTATTCAAGCCCACTGGGGTGTGATAGTATTATGAATTGGCTGAAGACTTGCACATTGAACTCTAAGACACATTGATATGATGCAATGTTGATAATGCTTCACTGCAAGCCTCATTGCTGGTCAGATCACATTTACATTTAAAACGCACGTTTTTATTGTAAATTGGCGATATGCACATGTATTTGAATTGAGTAATCAAGCCCATGGGGGCAGGATAGCATTGCGAAGGGGCGTTTGATTTGCATATTTGAATCAAAACTTTATTAGGCAAGATACATGGATTTGATGCATTGTTGATACATGTTGACAATATTTCACTGTAAGCTTTACTGCTGGTCACAGTTCGTCTAAATACATTTATAACGCAAGTGATGATTGCGCTATTTTTTCTGCCGTAATTTGGTAATAGGCACACTATATTATATGGGATGTTTAGCAGAATATTATTAAATGTGCGTCATCCTACGTATGTGTGCATAACAGTTGTGATGTGCAAAATACCATTGCATTACATTGGAAGAGTATGAGCTAGAAGCATTACAAAATGGCTGTCATGTTTTATAACGAATGCCACACGAATGGGCTGTTAGTCCTTTGTCTATGGTAGGCGGGGGATATAAACAATCACGATGTATCACAACTTTGAAACGTGAACTAGACGAGAACTGAAACGCGTTGTTTCCTGCAATAAATTATCTTCATGAGCAGCGTGGTGTGTCCGAGTAATCTGTTGAGAAGCAGAGTGGTGGGTTTATTTATCGGGCTGCCGGTAGCCCTAACTCGGACCGCCCGTAAGTTGGCCTGGCATATCCTACAACCATGACTGGTGCTGATTAAACTATATATATATATATATATATATATATATATATATATACACACACACACAGTATTTACCCCTGTCCAGGTGGGCGTATAGGGTTGCCATTGCTATTACGTACTAGCAAGCCTGCAGCATATATCATGCTACTCACTTAAATTTCATCTCAGGTCTGCCTTTGAAGTCTGAGTGCAGTTTTAAACTGCCAGTCGACCTGACAAAATAAAGCTTTTTCCAGGCTACCTCCCCCCCCACCTTTTAATACATATGTCATCCCTTAAAGTAGGCCCTAATTATCCCTTACGGATGGGTGTAATATATTTAAAAAGATGGAAATGTACCTTAAAGTTTTATATGCCCTGGTAGTGAAAAACTCCTAAATTTCATTTTTACTACTTTTAGGCCTATCCCTCCCATATGATAACATTGGGTTAACTTATTACATTTAATAAGTGTTAACCTTTTATTGGAAACAGGTTGAAATGTCATGTTTGTTCTCAAAATACTTGTGTTTTAAAGCTCTTGTATATGGTAAAGTCTGATTTTAAGTCTCAATTCTGAAATCCCAGTGTGAGAAAGGTGGCATTTTCTTGTCCTAACCATTTGGTGCATACTAGCTGTATCTGAGTCACAGGACACTGATTAGCATGACAGTTTGGCTTTTGCATATTGATCTCATAGGCCATCCTGTTCCAATGGATGTGGCAGAGCTATCCCCTGCTCCACTTGCATTTAAAAAGAGCTGCCTAATCACATTCACAAAGAACTTCACAGAAGTCTTTTGTCACGCTAAATCTATTGGGGCCTGGGCAGGAGAAGGGGGGGAAGTTTCCAGAAACTAGCAGTAGTAGGTCCTAGACGTTTGTCCCATTTCAAAGCTTGGCACTAACAATAAATATTGGACCCTCAAGCCAAATCTTCAGTTTACTCCGTTACCTGCAGGGTAAAAAGGATTGTCTTGTACTTCAGAGGACTCCATGCTATTTTAGGCCTGCTTTGAACTTCAGAGCCCTGCCCTGGTACTACCAGAGTACTGCCCTCTTGCTTGAAGCCTGCCTTGTACCCTGAGGGACTGCCGTGCTGCTTGAGACCTGCCTGTTCCAGAACTAACAGAGTGACTCTAAGGGCTAGTTCGTTGGCCTTCTTTTCTGAGCTACAGGGACAGAAAAAGCTCCAACAACCTTGACCCTGCCCTCAAGAGGTGCCCGTCCAGTCTTGGAACCTTTGAAGGGTTGCTTAAGGAGCCCAAACAGCCAAAAAACAAAACGTAGGACTTTGCATCAAAAAATGCTCTGAGAACCGACCTTACTTGCTCAATGATATGCTCAAGGTGCATCGTCCATTGGCCTGACATCACAACAGTTGCGGCTACGTTATTCTCCGCAGCAGCAAATCCTGTTCAGCAGCTCCTCTTTGGAAGGGTATCCAGCATCCTGGAGCCCTCATAGGCTCCAGCCTGCATCTTCATCCCACTGGAGATTTTCAACTTCCAAAAAAGAGTTTTAATTGAATGTAGGAATCTTCACCACAACTTGATCCAGTGGCTCCCTGATAATGACACCACCTTCTCAGACACCATCAGCTGCTTTGCCACTGTAAACGTTACCTTCTGAGACATTAATTTCCCAAATTCTTCTAAGTCCAAAGGTTAACGGATACCAGGCCCAATTCATGTCATATATCCTAACTGCAGTCATCACAGTCGGCCATAAGTTTTGATTATGTCCCAGTCTTGCTCGTCAAGATGTCTGCAGATAGCCATTTCATTGTTTAGGTGCGATTTTTCACACACAAATTACAAAATTCATAACAGAAGTACTACTTGTTGGATTAATTCATTTAGGTGCCCAATTAGTTATTCAAATGTTCTCTTTTTTAGAACGGTTATAGGATTTTCCTTGTGTTGTGTTTTAATTTTATTAATGTTTGAGTTCTGCATACATACTTAACACTTCTTTTGTGCCAAGCTAACAGAGGGTTAGGCACAGGATAATTTAGTGACTTTTGTGATTCATCCTGGCTTACCCTGGCAGGGATTTTGGGTTCTGCTTGAGAAGGGTTCTCACCACCCCAATTAAAAAACCAAATGTCCCCCAGTAACCAAAAAGACATCTTGGAGGAAGTAATCATGAACTGAGATTACAACAACAAGAATCTGAAGTAATTTATAAACTGGCAACAATTAGACCTTATGGTTAAATTCAGTGAAGGGCTTCATTACTTGTTCAAAATTTTAAATGAGATATGCGGGAGCTGTGATTTGTAATTATGAACTGCTGATGTGTTGAATTATTTTTCATGAAATGATTACATTCTTTCCCTGTTTATTTGTGTATTTGATACTTACATTTGTTTTAATTGATATTCATGGTTTTTGACTCTGTGTATTCATCCTATTTATAGCATTATGTCTAGCTGTACACCTTATTTTCCAGGTTTCCATTCTTGGATTAAATCAGAGGTTTGCATTGGCATATGCAATGGATATATTTACTGTAATTTAAGTCTATATATCTCCTTTTGTTTATAACAACTGGATTGTAGGGAATGTAGTCTACTGATCCAGAGTGTCACTGGGGCTTCTGTAAGAGAAGTGCATTATTAATGGCTTTAGGGTTAATTTCTAAACTTGTAAATTGTATAAATTGTGCTGGGCAATATTACTTGTCACGTGGTTTTGAAAAGTCTACTGATATGGGTTGCCTTCCACCATAGTTCTAAGCACTTAGTTGTTTTGCCTTTTGCCCACCGGGCCTTTATAAATACAAAAACAAATGCGTTTTGGAAGCTGGCCCTCAGTGTCTCCGTCAAAAACCTTTAAAGCAGGTTCTTTTTTTTTTTTTTTTTTTTTTTTTAAAAAACCTTTATTGGTGCAAAAAACGAGAACAAATACGGGCCCACAACCATCAGGCCGGCCACAATACTTTCAGCACCATAGCGAACAATACAAAGCCCCAGCGGCACCAGAAGAAACAGTAATAATCAAGGAGCAACGCCAAAAACGATACGCGCCGCTCGGCTAACCGGAGCAGCGAAGGTTAATTTTAAATGCTATAACGTAAACATAAACAGTGAAGAATAAAGATCAAGGAGCACTGAGTCCGAATCATCACTTCGCATCAGGAGCAGGTAACAGCATAGTACGATATTAACCCCAAAAGTCAGTCTAGAAAACAACATGGCGGATCAAGACAAAACAATAGGAGCATCAAATGAGAAATACACGCCACGCGCAGTGCTACCCACTCCCACTAACCGGCGCACCGGACCCAGGACAGAAAAAGGGAGAGAAAAGCGCAGAAAATAGAAGGCCATAGAAAGAAGGAATGAAACCATAATCCCTCCCCCCACCCTACAACAATGCGGAGGCCACGGCCTACCCCCCCCGCCAGCGTGTCTGTCGCCCAATGAAAACCCGAAATATAGAGAAGAAAGAAAGAAATGGAAAAGAATCCCCTAATATTGAAGGAGGGCCATATTATATCTCCGAAATCACCCGAGCTCCCGGCCATGAAAACTCCCCACCACCCACGATAACAAATCAGAGCATCAAAACAGAAAAAGGCACAAAAAGGTGGGGAGAGACACAAAAATCGTTTCATAACGCGTCGTGGAAGCGACCCCTCCCGGGCCCCCACCCATCTCCCAGCAGAAGCAACACAAAGGAGGTCAATCACATCCCCGGCCTGATCTCAAGCGCATCCCAAAACTCTAACCCGGATTAGACACTGCCCCAGATAAAACAAAGAGAGAAGGCAAGCATCGATACAGAGTCAAGTGAGCATACAATGCAGTTGTATAAAAACATCATGCGACATAAGCCCAGTACACACATTTAGCCAGGGCCAACCCCATCCCCTTCAGTTAACAAAAGCAGTCAGCAGCGAGAAAGCAGCTTAACCCTGGCCCGATCGTGGATGTAGCTTAATGCAGAGTACAACAGGAGAGCCCCTCCCCCCGCGCACATCAGGATAACATGGCTGCCTAAAAGAAGAAGACGAAGCAGGATCACAAAATGGCCACCGGCCATCTGTACAAGGTCTTTTGTCCGCCAAACTCAGTTCAATAAGAGCATCCGAAGGGCAAAAGTTCCACGGGGAGAGGGATGAAGGCCAACAGACAATAGTCGACACGTAGGGTAAAAGTCGCTCAGTCGTGTCCCCAAGGAAACTCGGTGGTGCAGACATCAAGAAGTCAAGCCAGGAGGAAAGGGGAAACAATGTAGCAGTCTCAGGATCAGAGGGCCGCCAGCCGTCGGCCCCGGGCGAGGAATCCGCAAGTTTAGTATCAGCACAGGCAAAGGAAAACAGTGTAGCACCGTGGGTTGGCAAAAGCAGACTCACACTTGGCTGAAGGCAGGCGCTGCGATCACGAGTCTCGGCAAACCTCATGGCGTCCAGGCGAGCACACAGCGCCTGGAAGCCATCAATCATCTCCGAGCGGAGATCACGAAGGGCGGCCAGGATAGACCCATGGGACAGTGAAGGTAGCAGGACCCTCGAGGTAGGCTCCAGCGCCGGTGCTCGCAAGTCGATGTACCGCACTGGCAGGGTAAGGTTGTCCACAGACAGGAATGAGGGATTCCTCCTCAGCCGCGGCAGAACAAAGGGAGCCATGGCGCCGTCACACGATAGTGGATCTGGGGAGGGCGCAGAATGGGCGAGCATGTCCTCGAGACACCAGCGCCGAGAGCAAATCAGGCACACCTCCCGCAAGCCGTCTCGGATCGGGCCGGGCAACGGAGGAAGGGTCAATCGGTTGCGCTAAGCTAGGTCGCCCGGCACCATGTGTCGCCCATCTCCCCTTCGGAGCAAAAACACCATCCACGAGTTGCCCAAGTCGGCAGTCACAGTACAAGCGGAGTCTGCAGCAGACATCAGCGTCAGTGCGGTGGTGACAGCTGTAGATGGAAAGGCGCCGCCACTGAGTCATCCGCGCTATCCAGTTGAGCGGATCATCTCCGAGCCTCCAGGAGCCGACGACGAGCGGCCATTGAAGCGAGGGTCCGGGGCGGGAGTCGCACCGCAAGTTTCCCCAGCACCCGAGCGCGCTAGAAGGTCAAAAAAGGGATCGGTGCGCTCAGCACATCCTCAGACGCATTCCGCCGCTGGATGCAACCAGGAAAAATATCAGGATTTCAAAGCGGAATGCAAGGGCCGGCGGAGCCGGGCGACTACACGTCCGCTCCGGTCGCCATCTTGGCTCCTCCCTCCTTAAAGCAGGTTCTTGCACTCTAGAGAAGGTCCCAGGCTTCCCCTACCTGGAAATTTGATGAAAAAATTTAATTGGAAAACATCATTGGAGGGAAGCTGAGTGATTTGAACAAATCTATAGGCGCCATCGTCTATAGATTAGGAGTTAGGAGTCCTAACTTTAGTACTCATAAACTGATAAAAATCCTAATTTTAAGACTTTCGGTATTCACAGAAGGCATTTAGGAGTCCTAAAGGTAGCACTAGTAAGTAGAAGTAAGTGCCTTCTGTGAATATCAAAATGGTAGTAAGTTTAGGATTTTGTCTTAAGTTAGTTCTGTGAATCAGGCCCTCACACTTTGTGCACTGACAAGTTTTTTGCAGGCTGCCTACATATCAAGATTACCTAGACCCAATCGACCAATAAATTGCCATCTGTGTTTTAGCACAACTTTTTCCTGGCCCTTTTTTAATCATCCGTGACCGAAAGTAGCGTTTTATCTTAATTCTCAAATTGGATGTGTTGTGTTTTATCTGTATTTTTAACTGGATTTGTAATGATGATTTTTCTACTGCATGATTGTATCTTATATGTTTGCGTGAATAAAGGTTTATTATTAATTAATACGTTTTGTATATTTTTATTACAATGCATATCCTGTGGAATTTTCAGTTCCACCAAAGCTGCTACAGCAGAGCTGTAACCTTTGAACCATTCATTACATGTACCTTGGCAACAGTTTGCGCTGTGATATTTCAAGCTAGCACCGACCAGAGACGCCAATTGCTGAAGGAGCTGTCTCAAAGCCCACTCTGTTCATGGGCATGATATAAAAAACATGATTCTCAAACTTTTTATCACACAGCCATTGAAAAGGACTGTCAGAATGCCCAATGGTGTGTTTCAATTGCTAATTACAGTTCTGAATCACAAATCACAATCTCTTTTGAATCGCAAGGAAAAAGGGGAGGTAAAGGGTCACCCGTCTTGATTGTGATACATGAATGTTGTTATAAATATATTTTGACTGTTTTTGCTTTACAGAGCATGCAATGGGAAGCGTCTAGTGAGGCCAGATAAGAATCACTCCCAAACTGTATGCTTTCCGAATATGACAGCTTACATTATGCTTGTGCAAGCAGCAGACATTGTGAGGAGCACACAGGGCCCTGCACACTTATGCATGCTTTCATCAGTGTCTTAATTACAGTGCACTATTTGATGCAGAGTTGTGATCCTTGTTCCTTTAGGGGACAGCACTCACAATGCCATCCCATTAAGGTGCAGTGCTCACAATGCCATCCCATTGCAATTTTCCACTGCTGAGACAGCTGTCTTCTGTTCATTGCTGGCCTCCATTTCAGCATTGACAACTTTTCACTAGGGGGCAGATTTATCAAGGTTTTTTTTTGTCGCAAACGCTGCGAATCGCAAAATAGCAGCGTTTACGACAAATAAAAAGGGAATTGGCATATATCATGCAAAGAGCCTCGCAATATTAAGGAATCGCAATTTTTGCCATTCCTTAATATTGCGTAAGCATTTAAGAAATCGCAAATTGCGGTTTCTTAAATGTTATGTATTAAGCATTTCAGTTTTGAAAATTCTTTTACAAATGCACTTTTTGCAATTTGTAAAGGTGCCATTTGACGCTCATACATGCCCTTAGGGCATGTATGTGCGCCATATGCGCACACATGTCAATTTCAGGGGTGCAGCAGGGTGTCCTTGAGACACCCCTGCACCCTTGAAATTATTCTCAATTTGCGATTAGCAAATTGCGAATCGCAAATTGAGAATAATTTCACATTCATTCCTATGGGCCTCCTGGCCCACAGTAATGAATGGGAAATTATTCCTTAATTGCGATTAGCAATTTGCTAATCGCAATTGAGGAATTTTAAGAAATCGCTAATAAATAGCGAATTTCTACATACATGCCATTTTGCAATTCTCAAATAGCGATTCCTAAAAAATCGCTATTTGAGAATCACAAAAGGGTATCTTGATACATCTACCCCTAGGACTCTAAAGCGACAACCTACCTCAGTAATACTCATAAGGCTGGAGTTTTGCTACTCTTGGAGAAAGTTAATTTGCAGTACTTGGCCTTCAGGTCGCCATCAAGCTATATTGAGAGAGGCTAGCTGAAGGGCAATAGAAGAATTCCACTGTGGTCAGGCTCACTGGAGAATTAGGCCCTTAATTATGAGTATGCTGGAGAATTAGGACCTTAATTATGAGTATGGTCCGTCCACAGGACTTTTGTACTCATGGTGGTGGTCCGTCCACTGTATTATGAGTGTGGCGGTGAGACCGGCGGCGGTCTGGAAATGCCAAGAAATATGCTTACGGTGTTGTGCTATCACCAACAAGCATATTACGAGTTGCAGTTCCGCCTTCCAAATCATGGTGGTGAGCTTCTTATGAAAAGGTTGGCAGAGAGGCAGCTAAGGTGGCCGTCCCTAAGTGGGCCCCTACCTACTTCTGGGTCTTGGGGTGCATGCAGGGAAGCACTTGTTGTGGCCACTGGAATTGCACCAACATGCCTGATCAGTGTGTCATGCATGCCACACCATGCAGGAACATGTGCAGGCACTGTCATGGCGGCGGGCTGTATGTTAGGCTCTCCTATGAGCCTAACAACCCACCACCATAGCAGCGCCCAGCCGCAATGGATTACATTTGTAATTCAGCAGGCGGACACACTACGAGGTTGGCGGTCCTCCTGTAGGCACAGTGGTGGCAGGCCGACATGAGGACCATCAAACTTGTAATAGAACCTTAGTCTCTGGGTCTTTGGCTGTGCAATACCTGAAAAGGATAACTATGGCTTGGAATGGGTTGTAATGGGAGATCATGGATGCTATGTAGAGTGTTAAAAGACATGCAAATTAGAACGAGAATATCAGTTTCTACTTTATTTTTGCACATGAAACATTTTGAATTGAATTCAGATAGTTTTAATTGTGTAAGTATGCTATATTTTCTATAGCTACCATTTTTTGGCATATTTGAATATGTACGTTTTCATCAATGTGTTCCTTTCTTCCATAATAGTGAAAGGAATTTGACACTTTGGGGGCAAATTACCAAGGAAGTGGAGAAGAGAGTCGTTAGCCGTCTTGGCTTAACGCCTTTCTCCGCCACTTCGCAAACACCAGGCTGCACTATACTAACAAGGATATGGTGCAGCCTGGTGATTCCCCGTGCGATGGTGCTATGTTGCACTACTTAGCGCCAGCGCAGGCACCCTTGCACCAGAGTGGAAGTGTGTCTGCGAGCAGGGAGGTTTGTGTACGTGTAGGAAGGAGTTCCTTCCTGCACATAAATAAAACCTAAAGGCCATTTTGTAACTTTCATGTGTGCAGCTTCCTGCAGCACACATGGAAGTTACAAAATTGCATTTTGAAAAACGTTTTGTTGATGTAAAGGAAGGGACACCTTCCTGTTCATGAACAAACCATGGCCTTTTGCTTTTTCCATATGTGCTGCACAAGCCAACACACACGGAATAAGCAAAAATGTTTCTGGTCTTAAGTTCGGCACTGCCACTTATTATCGCCAAACTTGATAATAGGTGGCAGCGTCGACTTCAATGGGTGTTGCTGTGGAACGCCACCACAACACCCACTGCCCACCCCTTTCACTCTACGTTTAGCGTGAAAGGGGCCCTATTATCAAGGCAGCATTTAGCCACTTAACATGGCTTTAAACCCCGTTAAGTGGCTCAACACTGCCTTGATAATAGGGCGCTGACCCTATCGCCACCACAACATCACAAAAAGTGATGTTGTGGTGGCAATAGGGGCTTGATAATATGCCGCTTTGTGTTCATTTTTCATAAGTGAAAGCCTTAAGAATGGAAAGAGAACTACACGCACATCTGCAACAACGAGACAATGTACAATAAAGAGATGTTCTTTATTTTTAAAAGTGAAACACAACATGCTTCCTCTTCTATGAATCTGTAAATCCATCCCAGTCGTGGTTCCACAACTAAGCCAGCAGAGGTGGGGTTCCTGGCAGAAAGGTTGATTGTGAGAGTCTCATTGAATGCCAAGTAGCGAATAACACCTCCAGCAGTCACTTGTAACAATTATTCTGACCACTTAGCGTTTAAGTGCATGGGCAGTAGCAGGCAAAAACCAATATCTAGATCAGGCGTTTCAGTTGTTTTTTCTGGTGTGTCTAGTGCCAAACCGTGTTAGTGGCCTGGTGTGTTCATTACAAGATTAAATATTGAGCACATTGTTCAATATATGGTCAATCAGAAAAACAAATACTTTATAAATTAAATTTATACACGAAATTTGTCAATTGCCCTCATGATCTAAAACAAAAGGCCTGTAACTCTACCATGATGGGCTTTTCCTGCGCACGGCACAACCCAGCGCCTAGTTTATGCGCCTGTAGGGCGTAAAGTGAGTTCCTCTAACCTGATAATTATCGTAGGTAATGTTTTATTTTTAGATGGTACAGCTCAGCTGCATTGAGCAAGGTTTGCTCCTTTCTGTTTCTGAACTGTGCTGTCTCAAAATAAATGAAGAACTAACACAGGCAAACACCTGATCAAAGGAAGTTTACGACCTGTAGGTGAATTAAACAGACACTCAGCGCTATGCCAGAAAACCCCATTAAGATACAGTCCTCAGTCGCAACCCTGTGATTCACAGAGTTTTGAGATATACTGACACCATTTGAGAGTCAGAAAAAGACTTTGTGACTAATTTGCAATAGAGATTCTAAAACTCTCTTGAATTGCAATCCAATGGTGGTGTGAATGTGCGTTCCCTCCAGTGGCGACCGCTACTTAATGGGGGAAGGAGTTGGGGGGTAAAGTTACTTAAAAAATTTTTTTAAACACTTACCTGTAGGCTGACCTCAACCTTTCGGCGGTGTTCTTTGGCTCCTCGGTCGATATCAGGAAGCAGAATCCAAGAAGCACGGATGCTCCCAGACTCCCATAGCCAATCACAATGCTGCCTTACAGCAGTGTTGTGATTGGTCTGAGTGCCATGGTTCCGCGCTCAGAGAGGCACTGGGAGGCTGTGCATGTTCTCCACCCAGGCTGTGCAATCCAGGCAGTGGAGAACATGCAACGTGCTCATGATGGTTTGGGCTGGCCCAAGATGGCCGGCAAATCCGTCATGCGCACTTAGAGTGGGCTCACCACTCCTCCACCTGGCCCCAGCTCTGGCCAGCCCAGTCCAGCCCCGCCCTGCACAGAAGCAGGAATGGAAAACTAAAATGATGACAACATTGGTTATTATCCTTTTACTTTTACTAATTAAAATGTTCGCAGAGCAGGGGGGTGACACTCCATCACTACCACTGCTGCTTCCCTCTTAATTTCCATTCACGGTCCCAAATCATTGGGCATATATTCATGCCTGTGTTGAAATAATATTCATTCACAATAGAGGGCTCTGCTTGTGGGATAGCTTACTCATGTTTCCTGACAGTCTTTCCTAGCTGACTTAAAACTCCCTGAAAATGTATTTCTGCTGATGGCATGTTTTTTAATAATGTAACAGTGGTATGTGTCATTTTATTTCAATATTGGCTTGATAAACCTGTGTCATTTATTTATAGATCTGATTAGAGAGAATTTTAATAGTCTGCAAGTGAGTATGACAATATCACACTCCACATAAAGAGGGGAGCAATAGTTTAGCCTCCTTCAGGTTAATGTGTTAGTCACATTTTGCCCACAGTACATTCATTGGGGTTGAAAATGTAGGTCATGACATGCAGAGTTTTTGTTTTTACCACTATATTGATATTTCATATGTATTAACGTGTATAGGGGGAAAAAGAGAGTGTAGAATTCTGGAGTGGTGGGGCAGTGTGCACACCGCCAGGCTGCTCGTACAAGCTGTGCTTGAGGAATTGCTCCGCGAAATTAGCCCTTTTGTCAATTATTCGGTGTAGATTTACAACTGAGATCTTAACTATTAACAAGATACTGTCAGCATATAGGGATATCAAGAGCTGGTGCTTGCAAAACAGTTTGCCTCTGTGTCCAAGTGATTCTCTAAATATTGAAGCGAGGAGCTCAATTGCCTGAGTAAATATCAGAGTCAACAAAAGGCACCCCTGACACATACTGCGACTGACTGATGTGCCACAGTGAATAGAGTTCTCAAGTTATCTCCTGTAGCACAACGAGGAATGAAAAGTGATTGATCAGGCAAACCGGACCATGTAATAAAGGAAGTATTCTAGCTAGGAAAATCGTAGCTAATATCTTATTATTGAGGTTTTGAGCAATAGCAGTCTGTATGAATCGCACAACTGCTGTGGCACACCTGCTTTAGTATCCTGATAACTATTCCCTCATGTAAGGTCAAAAGCAGCTTGCCCCTCTGATTTGCCTTTACATACATGTCTAACAGATGGGGACTAAGTAAGTCACTGTATTCTTTGAAGAAGTCACTAGTCAAAGTGTCTCTATTTAATGCCATGTATATTTTCATAGCACAGAAAATGTAATGAGAGGCCACCAGGCTTCAGGTGGACCCTCATTAAACTTTTTTATTTTTCAATCTTTGTTGGACATGGTCATTTTTGCAGGGTTATCCTCAGACATTTTACCTTCTTCCTCATTTTTGCAGGGTTATCCTCAGACATTTTACCTTCTTCCTTCTAGTTTTTGTTATCCATTTTTGTTAGCTCTATCACTCTGGGCACTTTCCACTGCTAATCAGTGCTAAGGTGCATATGTTCCCTGTGTAAATTGTGATTCCGATTGGTGTGCCATGATTGGCATATTTGGTTTATTTGTAAGTCCCTAGTAAAGTGCACTATGTGTACCTAGGGCCTGTAAATCAAATTCTACTAGTGAGTCTGCAGCACTGGTTGTCCCACCCTGTAAACTTGTCTCAGACCAGCCATTGTAGTGTCTCTGAGTGCAGTTTTAAACTGCTATGTTGACTGAGCAAGTGCACCCAATTGCCAGGCCCAAACCTTTCCTTTCTCTACATAGAAGGCACCTATAAAGTAGGTCCAAAGTACTCTTATGGCCAGGGTCCAGGGTATGCGCAAGGTAGGAATTATAGTGGTGTGCTTTAAATTAAGATGAAAAACACAGAGGGTGGAGGGTCCCAGGGGAGATTTAACGACCAAACACTGCTACTGCCCCTAACTGAACAATTACACCAACAAAAAATAGCAGAGGGTCAGGGAGCTAACTTAGTTATGTATCTGAGTGGAGGAAAAAGAAAACTTAACTAGTTCACAAACAAATGAAATCATGTCTAAGGTATTCATTCAGTGTGAAAGAATTCCCATTAGTCATCGACCGAGACCGCCCTTCATCATCTGGGATCCTTCAGGCTCTGAAGGTGAAATACCCACGACAGATTGGCAGATGTTTTGAACCTAATCTGAAGCGAGTATACCAGTGATAGATAGTAGAGTTGGACAAAATCCCAGATACATAAAAAGAAAGACAGACAGACAAACCACAGTCAGTATCAGTGTTATTGCTCTGAAATCATTGGATCAATTCATCCAATTCTTTGAGCCAGCTTGTGCATGCCAGCCACAATGGGCAACTATGTCTGCCCCATGTATACATTGATTCCATGCTCACTCACCTTTGCGGCAGGAGGGAACATCCCCACCTCACCTGGCTTCAGCTCAGGTACGTGGAGCACCGCTCTGGTGGAAGGAAAATAGAAAAAGTATCTTTTGAACTGTGGGTTTTCGTTCCCCAGAAGCAACAGTAATCACCCAGTCACTCACGTCACCGTAGGGTACTAATAAACCTCTCACACAATCATACTGTGATGGCGACTTCAGCATGTAGGAGCCCTGATGTAGCTTAGTCATGGACATGTTCCTTGTTGTCACAGATCTAATGCTGCACACAGTGTATTTCGTACAGTGAGTAACCACATGTCCCCTGTTTAATGCAATTGTATAGCGGGCTGCTTCTTACGGCCGATGCCCATTTAGATAAACCAAGCGTTGGGTACAATGTTGGCCGAATACCATTGATGTCTAAAAATATTATCAGTTCGTTGTTCGAAAACCAATATCGGTCACTGGCTCATGCCCATAGCAACCTCTAATGTAGTTACGCTCTGCCGACCATTTCAGTTAGCCGAGATACTCTAATAAATGAAGAGACGCTGTTTAGAGAGATATAACCCCCACTCACCTGTCCGGCGGTACCCCAGACGTCCCTCTGGGCTGTCTCTCGGGGAGGTACCGACGCGGAGTAATAGCGGCCATTATATTCCTCTAAGTGTAACGTCGCCCGTATGTATGACGTCATCTGTGCGTCCCGCATTCGGGTGGATGGGAAATGTAGTTCCATAGTCGATTCCTTATCTCAATGCGTCTCTGCTTCAGTTTTAGCGTTTAAACTATGAAGGATTATAGTGTTTGGCTATGAAAGCAATATGCTTCAATGGGAGACGAGGTCATGATTTTAATAGCTCAAGTCTCTCACAAATATTACTCGTTGCTCCCTATTATCAGGTCTTGAATCAGCTAACTTTATTGACATAATTGGCCTCTTGTATCAGGCATCTCAAAAGCCTGTATGTAATACACACAACGGATCAATATACATATCACAGTTGAGGGATGCTATCCTAAAGCGACATCCAGTGAATTTCTTCGTTCAACCCTACTTTGTCGGATTTGAGCCTGAATATCCATTTCTGTTCGCATCTGAACAGAAAAGTGCTTATGTCTGTTACCTGAGGTGAGATCAATGGTAGATCTAATACTGTCCAGTGCAGGTCAGTGGGCAGATGTCCTACCTCTAAAAAGTGGTTTGTTAATCTAGTGGCTTGTTTTGAGCATCCGATCGAACTCTTGTGCTCAGAGATACGCAACTTAATCTTTCTGGTCGTCATCCCTACATATTTTTTATTGCAGGGACAAGTGATCAGATATATCAGGTTCACGCTGTTACAATTGGTGAATCCTCTGAGCTGCCATGGTTGATCAGTGCCAATATCAATGTTGTAAGTCTTGGATGTTTGTGGACAGACTGCACAGTTTCCGCATGGGTGATGACCCGTAACAGCTGGCAGGTCCCAGAGTGTCCCTACTGCTCGGGGAATAGTGTTTTTTGGCCTGGTATGAACCAATTGATCCCTCAGACTCTGTCCTCTTTTGAAGGCAAACAGAGGAGGCGGCAGTGTGTCAGTGCCAGTATTCAGAATCCTCCAGTGTTTCCTTACATTTTTCTGAACTTGATTCGATTGTGTACAGAAAGTGTTGACACATGTAATCCGTTCTTGTTTGGGCTTGGGGGGCAAAAGTTCTAGCAAGCTCTCTCTATTGGTATTTGAGGCCCTTTTCTTCGAACTCCGAATCAAGCGTTTAGTATAATTTTTCTCAGCCAGGTTAGCCGCTAAAGTCCTAGAATGGATCTCAAAGGTCGGACTTTGTGGAACAATTCCTCTGTATTCGAAGGAATTGCCCATAGGGCAAGTTATCCCTTAGTGCCTTGGGGTGGCAACTTGTATAGCTCAATAGGGAGTTCCTGGCCATGGGCTTACGATACAATTCAGATTGTAGACCAGTCGCTGTAGATGTAATGAGTAAATCTAGAAACGCCAGCTGATGTTTATCAAATTTAATTGTGAATTTGAGGAACCGGTTCCTCTCATTCAACCAAGTGTGAAAAAGCTGTAGCTCCTCTACTGTCCCACGCCAGACAACTAAAACGTCATCTATATATCGTTTCCATAATCGCAGACACACTAGATGGGGATTGGTGTCTGCGAAAATGTGATCCTGCTCAAACCTGTGAACATACAGGTTAGCGAGACTGGGGGCAAAAACGCTGCCCATACTGGTCCCGCTAACCTGTAGGTAGATCGACTCTTCAAACTGAAAAAAAATTTCAGTCATCGCCAAGGTGGCTAGTGTCATGATCAATCTTACCGGAGTGATAGAGTTCAGGTCTTTCTCTGCTAGGAGCCCCTCAATAACCTCCAGCGTTTCAGTCTGGGGGATGGATGTGTATAGACTTTCGACATCAAAAGACACTAGTATGTCTAAATCATTGTTAAACTCGATGTCAGGGAGAATTCTGAGAACATCTTTAGTATCTTTTAAGAATGTTGGCATTTCCCTTACTAGTGGTTTCAGAAAGAAGTCGACGAAGGTGGATAAAGGTTCTAACAATGAACCTATGCCCGATATAATGGGGCGACCAGGAGGTGGCCGTTGCGCGTTATGTACTTTCGGCAGTACATAGAAATATGGCATCCTAGGGTACGCTGTGCAGAGGTATTGAGCCTCTTTGTTGGTAACCCAGCCTTCGGCTAACGCTTCTTCTACTATGTGCCCAATCACCGTCGTGAGTCTTTCGGTGGGATCTGTGGTAAGTTTACGATAGGCCTTAGTGTTGTTCAGTTGGCCCAAGCACTCATTACGGTAAGTGCATAAGTCCAAAAGGACTATGGCTCCGCCCTTGTCCGCTGGCTTTACGGTCACTGCCTCGTTATTAGCCAACGCTCTTACTGCCTCTTGTTCACTTCTTGACAGATTAATAAAGGGACTTTGATGTTGTTGATATAATTCTCTCAAATCGTGGTCCACTGCTTCCTTGAAGGCCAAAACCTTTGCTGGAAGTCCAACAGTTGTGGGATTAAAGGTAGAGGGCCTCTTAAGGCCAGTGTTCTCTTCAGTTACAGAAGTCTCATTGATGTGATCATGTTTATTCGCAAAAAGATAATGTAACCTAATTTTACGAAATAATTTTCCCATCTCAATCTGGGCAAGAAACGGATCTCCTGTGCTGGTAGTGACAAACCCCAGCCCTCTATTGAGGACCTGTTCCTCCATGTTTGTGAGCACATGGGAGCTTAAGTTGATTACGAGGCTTGCCCTACTGACGTCCCTGGTTGTTCCTGGGGGATCTTTTTCCCGTTCCTCAGATCCATCGTTAGTGGAGGGAGATTCCAGCGGACCTTGCCCTGTTGTTGTGCCCTGCGTCGTCCCCTCGACCGCCCTTGGCCTGGCCCTAAAAAAGACTGTTGGCTGTAGTCTGGGTAGAACTGTTGCGGGCCAAAAGGTCCTCCAGCAGGGGGATAAGTTGGTGGTCCCAATGGTGTCGATTGCCACCAAGGAGGGAATTGTGGTTGGCCAAAGTGTTGATTGTAGCCTCTCCAGTTCATCATGTTGTTTCCTCTGCCTTTATATCCATTCTGTGTGTTCCCACGACTGGAGGAATCTGAGTCGCTTGACCCTTCTTCCGAATTGGACGTGCCGTACGTTGATCCCCCTTTCCGTCCATTTTTGTTGAATGGCACAGGTACGTATGTATCACTTGTATAAGGATACACCTTCTCGGTGGAGAATTTGGCGAGGTCTTTTTTGAATTTTTTTAGTTTGCTAAAAAGAATGGAGTTTCTAAACTCTTTGCTTGATTTGTTCCCCTCATCCTGATTCTTTGAGAAAACCTTCCCTGAAATTGTTGTTCTGATTTGGCCTTCAAGGGTCTGGATCTCTACCAGAATATTATCCGCCATTTTTTTTGCGGTCTTTATAATGAGCTGAAGCCAATCGCGTGTGCATTTCCAGGCGATTAAATACCAGTCTCTCAGAAAATCTTTATCATCAAGGAACAAGCGAGGAGCATTTGTGACAATCAAGCTACTGGGGGCACAATTCCCCCACAGGTATTCAGCCATAGAGATCCCATGAACGCAAACTCTGGCCTGGTTCTTCTTAAGTACTAAGATCTTAGCCCATCCTTCATCGCTAATAACTTGAGCAGTAGGTAGTAAGTCCAAGACACTCAGGTTTTCAGCCAAAATTGACTGCACTTCTGCTTCGTCGAACGCCAAACCTAAATTAGTGGCCATGATCGTGAAAGGATACCTGCACAACTACCGTGCCTACAAATAACCGGTGAGCCCAGTAGCTCCTATCTATTTTCACATGCACATGGGATTATACAATTTTGATTAAAAAGGACCCGCAGCCGAGGCTACACAAGAACATGAAAAACGCGGAGGGTGGAGGGTCCTAGGGGAGGTTTAACGACCAAACACTGCTACTGCCCCTAACTGAACAATTACACCAACAAAAAATAGCAGAGGGTCAGGGAGCTAACTTAGTTATGTATCTGAGTGGAGGAAAAAGAAAACTTAACTAGTTCACAAACAAATGAAATCGTATCTAAGGTATTCATTCAGTGTGAAAGAATTCCCATCGGTCATCGACCGAGACCTCCCTTCATCATCTGGGATCCTTCAGGCTCTGAAGGTGAAATACCCACGACAGATTGGCAGATGTTTTGAACCTAATCTGAAGCGAGTATACCAGTGATAGATAGTAGAGTGTGGGAGTGTGTCTGTGGACAACTGAATAGCAGTGCAAACTAAAGTGAAGCATGAATTAGTGAAAAATCGAATACATTAAAATTGGGTGGTGAAGGAGTAAACAACTTTATTCTGCACCCCTTCAATCCCAAATCAATAAAAACAGTCCAAATAGTAGTGTAACAAATAACTACTAATGAGTATCTTAAGTCGACATGTTTCTGCAGTCAAACGGAGCCACGTGGTCTCCTGCTGCTTCTTCAGGACCATTAATGCTACTGCTATATAAAAATAAAAGGAATAAAGAAAAAGGAATAATATCACCTGAGAGTGTGATATATTTTTTCTTCCTCCTGACTTCACATTTCAATGTAGATGAAGTAGTCCGTTGGACAAAATCCCAGATACATAAAAAGAAAGACAGACAGACAAACCACAGCCAGTATCAGTGGTATTGCTCTGAAATCATTGGATCAATTCATCCAATTCTTTGAGCCAGCTTGTGCATGCCAGCCACAATGGGCAACTATGTCTGCCCCATGTATACATTGATTCCATGCTCACTCACCTTTGCGGCAGGAGGGAACAGCCCCACCTCACCTGGCTTCAGCTCAGGTACGTGGAGCACCGCTCTGGTGGAAGGAAAATAGAAAAAGTATCTTTTGAACTGTGGGTTTTTGTTTCCCAGAAGCAACAGTAATCACCCAGTCACTCACGTCACGGTAGGGTGCTAATAAACCTCTCACACAATCATACTGTGATGGCGACTTCAGCATGTAGGAACCCTGATGTAGCTTAGTCATGGACATGTTCCTTGTTGTCACAGATATAATGCTGCACACAGTGTATTTCGTACAGTGAGTAACCACATGTCCCCTGTTTAATGCAATTGTGTAGCGGGCTGCTTCTTACGGCCGATGCCCATTTAGGTAAACCAAGCGTTCGGTACAATGTTGGCCGAATACCATTGATGACAAAAAATATTATCAGTTCGTTCTTCAAAAACCAATATCGGTCACTGGCTCATGCCCATAGCAACCTCTAATGTAGTTACACTCTGCCGCCTATTTCAGTTAGCCGAGATACTCTAATAAATGAAGAGACGCTGTTTTGAGAGATATGACCCCCACTCCCCTGTTCGTCGGTACCCCGGACGTCCCTCTGGGCTGTCTCTCGGGGAGATACCGACGCGGTGTATTAGCGGACATTATATTCCTCTAAGTGTAACGTCGCCCGTATGTATGACGTCATCTGTGCGTCCCGCATTCGGGTTAATGGGAAATGTAGTTCCATAGTCGATCCCTTATCTCAATGCGTCTCTGCTTCGGTCTTAGCGTTTAAACTATGAAGGATTATAGTGTTTGGCTATGAAAGCAATATGCTTCAACGGGAGACGAGGTCATGATTTTAATAGCTCAAGTCTCTCACGAATATTGCTTGTTGCTCCCTATTATCAGGTCTTGAATCACCTAACTTTATTGACATAATTGGCCTCTTGTATCAGGCATCTCAAAAGCCTGTATGTAATACACACAACAGGTCAATATACATATAACAGTTGAGGGATGCTATCCTAAAGCGACATCCAGGGAATTTCTTCGTTCCACCCTACTTTGTCGGATTTGAGCCTGAATATCCATTTCTATTCGCATCTGAACATAAAAGGGCCTATGTCTGTTATCTGAGGTGAGATCAATGGTTGATCTAATACTGTCCAGTGCAGGTCAGTGGGCAGATGTCCTACCTCTAAAAAGTGGTTTGTTAATCTAGTGGCTTGTTTTGAGCATCTGATCGAACACTTGTGCTCAGAGATACGCAACTTAATCTTTCTGGTCGTCATCCCTACATATTTTTTATTGCAGGGACAAGTGATCAGATATATCAGGTTCACGCTGTTACAATTGGTGAATCGTCTGAGCTGCCATGGTCGATCAGCGCCAATATCAATGTTGTAAGTCTTGGATGTTTGCGGACAGGCTGCACAGTTTCCGCATGGGTGATGACCCGTAACAGCTGGCAGGTCCCAGAGTGTCCCTACTGCTCGGGGAATAGTGTTTTTTGGCCTGGTATGAACCAATTGATCCCTCAGACTCTGTCCTCTTTTGAAGGCAAACAGAGGAGGCGGCAGTGTGTCAGTGCCAGTATTCAGAATCCTCCAGTGTTTCCTTACAATTTTCTGAACTTGATTCGATTGTGTACAGAAAGTGTTGACACATGTAATTAAGCATGGGCGGATTTTACGAATTGGCAATCCGCGAACTTGCGTATTTACGGATTCGCAATCCGCAAAATCCGCGAACTCTCGCGAATTTGCGGATTTTTTTTGTGTTCGCAAGGATTTCTGCCAGTTTGCGAGGGTTCTGTACCAGTTCACAATTGCGAACTTACTTGTCGGCTCGCAACGGCCGCGACTATGTTGTTTCTACATCTGGTTCATCATCACAGGTTCACAGCACCCTCTGTTTCACCACTGCCACCCTCTGGTACACCCATGCCACCCTCTGGTACATCACTGCCACCCTCTGGTTGGTTTATCACTGTAGATTATGGGGATGAAAAAAAGCAAGCACACCTGCCCTGCTTCAACTGACATGAATTAATTTGGGGTTGATTAATGTGTCACTGAATTTAAACTTCCAGTCTGGCTGGCACCTGCTTCCTTATCTGTAATTTGCTGAACTCTGAAGGGGCCCCTCAGGAAGCACTACAGGGAATGGTTACTAATGATAAGATTTAACTTTTGCACCTGCTGAGTGCTTTCAGTTTTGTCTGTAATTGCTTTCTGTTGCAGTGTAATTCTTTTAACAGGACCTTTGTTGTATACTTGTAGCTATTCTCTGAGCCTGCTGTGAGGGTCAGAGCAGGGTCATAGAATAGTTGCAAGTAGGCAAATGAACTCTGAAGGGGCCCCTCAGGAAGCACTACAGGGAATGGTTACTAATGATAAGATTGAACTTTTGCACCTGCTGAGTGCTTTCAGTTTTGCAAAAATCCAAATATCCAGCAGCATCCACAAAAGTAATCCTTACAGGTCAAGATCCAAATCAAAGTGACCAGCACATGAAGAAAGCACTGGGAGGAGCCCGGTGGACAGGAACAGGAAGTTGGAGACTGTGGGGCACTTCCTTCCTCCCACCCCCACCCCACAAAATGGACTCCTTGCAAAGAAAAAGTGCAGGCAAATGTCAACCTGAGGAGTTATTCTGATAAAAATCATAATTTTCAAGTTTTATGCTGCCTGCTGGTGGATTTCTTGCGCGAAATTGCAAATTTTGCAATCTCGCAATTGCGAGATTGTCGCTGCCTGCCGCATCTACGTGTTCGCAAGTATTTACTCCCGCGAAATTGTATAGTATTCTAGTTGGCAAGTGCGACCAAGCAAAAAATCCGCGTCGCACGGATTTTACGAATTTTCGGCAAGTTCGCGAGAGTTCGCGGATTGCGAATTTACCGAAAATCCGCAAAATCCGCGAGCGGAACGGATTTTACGCCCATGCTTACATGTAATCCATTCTTGTTTGGGCTTGGGGGGCAAAAGTTCTAGCAAGCTCTCCCTATTGGTATTTGAGGCCCTTTTCTTCGAACTCCGAATCAAGCGTTTAGGATAGTTTTTCTCAGCCAGGTTAGCCGCTAAAGTCCTAGAATGGATCTCAAAGGCGGACTTTGTGAAACAATTCCTCTGTATTCGAAGGAATTGCCCATAGGGCAAGTTATCCCTTAGTGCCTTGGGGTGGCAACTTGTATAGCTCAATAGAGAGATCCTGGCCATGGGCTTACGATACAATTCAGATTGTAGACCAGTCGCTGTAGATGTAATGAGTAAATCTAGAAACGCCAGCTGATGTTTATCAAATTCAAATGTGAATTTGAGGAACCGGTTCCTATCATTCAACCAAGTGTGAAAAAGCTGTAGCTCCTCCACTGTCCCACGCCAGACAACTAAAACGTCCTCTATATACCGTTTCCATAATCGCAGACGCCCTAGAAGGGGATTGGTGCCTGCGAAAATGTGATCCTGCTCAAACCTGTGAACATACAGGTTAGCGAGACTGGGGGCAAAACGCTGCCCATACTGGTCCCGCTAACTTGTAGGTAGATCGACTCTTCAAACTGAAAAAAAATGTCAGTCATCGCCAAGGTGGCTAGTGTCATGATCAATCTTACCGGAGTGATAGAGTTCAGGTCTTTCTCTGCTAGGAGCCCCTCAATAACCTCCAGCGTTTCAGTCTGGGGGATGGATGTGTATAGACTTTCGACATCAAAAGACACTAGTATGTCTAAATCATTGTTAAATTCGATGTCAGGGAGAATTCTGAGAACATCTTTAGTATCTTTTAAGAACGTTGGCATTTCCCTTACTAGTGGTTTCAGAAAGAAGTCGACGAAGGTGGATAAAGGTTCTAACAATGAACCTATGCCCGATATAATGGGGCGACCAGGAGGTGGCCGTTGCGCGTTATGTACTTTCGGCAGTACATAGAAATTTTTGCCCCCAGTCTCGCTAACCTGTATGTTCACAGGTTTGAGCAGGATCACATTTTCTCAGACACCAATCCCCATCTAGGGTGTCTGCGATTATGGAAACGGTATATAGATGACGTTTTAGTTGTCTGGCGTGGGACAGTGGAGGAGCTACAGCTTTTTCACACTTGGTTGAATGAGAGGAACCGGTTCCTCAAATTCACAATTGAATTTGATAAACATCAGCTGGCGTTTCTAGATTTACTCATTACATCTACAGCGACTGGTCTACAATCTGAATTGTATCGTAAGCCCATGGCCAGGAACTCCCTATTGAGCTATACAAGTTGCCACCCAAAGGCACTAAGGGATAACTTGCCCTATGGGCAATTCCTTTGAATACAGAGGAATTGTTCCACAAAGTCCGCCTTTGAGATCCATTCAAGGATTTTAGCGGCTAACCTGGCTGAGAAAAATTATCCTAAATGCTTGATTCGGAGTTCGAAGAAAAGGGCCTCAAATAACAATAGGGAGAGCTTGCTAGAACTTTTGCCTCCCAAGCCCAAACAAGAACGGATTACATGTGTCAACACTTTCTGTACACAATCGAATCAAGTTCAGAAAATTGTAAGGAAACACTGGAGGATTCTGAATACTGGCACTGACACACTGCCGCCTCCTCTGTTTGCCTTCAAAAGAGGACAGAGTCTGAGGGATCAATTGGTTCATACCAGGCCAAAAAACACTATTCCCCGAGCAGTAGGGACACTCTGGGACCTGCCAGCTGTTACGGGTCATCACCCATGTGGAAACTGTGCCGCCAAACATCCAAGACTTACAACATTGATATTGGCACTGATCGACCATGGCAGCTCAGACGATTTACCAATTGTAACAGCGTGAACCTGATATATCTGATCACTTGTCCCTGCAATAAAAAATATGTAGGGATGACGACCAGAAATATTAAGTTCCGTATCTCTGAGCACAAGAGTTCGATCAGACGCTCAAAACAAGCCACTAGAGTAACAAACCACTTTTTAGAGGTAGGACATCTGTCCACTGACCTGCACTGGACAGTATTAGATCAACCATTGATCTCACTTCAGGTAACAGACATAATCGCTTTTCTGTTCAGATGCGAACAGAAATGGATATTCAGGCTCAAATCCGAAAAAGTAGGGTTGAACGAAGAAATTCCCTGGATGTCGCTTTAGGATAGCATCCTTCAACTGTTATATGTATTTTGACCCGTTGTGTGTAATACATACAGGCTTTTGAGATGCCTGATACAAGAGGCCACTTATGTCAATAAAGTTAGCTGATTTAAGACCTGATAATAGGGAGCAACGAGTAATATTCGTGAGAGACTTGAGCTATTAAAATCATGACCTCGTCTCCCGTTGAAGCATATTGCTTTCATAGCCAAACACTATAATCCTTCAAAGTTTAAACGCTAAAACCGAAGCAGAGACGCATTGAGATAAGGGATCGACTATGGAACTACATTTCCCATCCACCCGAATGCGGGACGCACAGATAACGTCATACATATGGGCGACGTTACACTTAGAGGAATATAACGGCCGCTAATGCACCGCGTCGGTACCTCCCCGAGAGACAGCCCAGAGGGACGTCCTGGGTACCGACGGACAGGTGAGTGGGGGTCATATCTCTCTAAACAGCGTCTCTTCATTTATTAGAGTATCTCGGCTAACTGAAATGGGCGGCAGAGCGTAACTACATTAGAGGTTGCTATCGGCATGAGCCAGTGACCGATATTGGTTTTCAAAGTACGAACTGATAATATTTTTAGTCAGCAATGGTATTCGGCCAACATTGTACCGAACGCTTGGTTTATCTAAATGGGCATCGGCCGTAAGAAGCAGCCCGCTATACAATTGCATTAAACAGGGGACATTTGGTTACTCACTGTACGAAATACACTGTGTGCAGCATTATATCTGTGACAACAAGGAACATGTCCATGACTAAGCTACATCAGGGCTCCTACATGCTGAAGTCGCCATCACAGTATGATTGTGTGAGAGGTTTATCAGTACCCTACGGTGACGTGAGTGACTGGTGGATTACTGTTGCTTCTGGGAAACGAAAACCCACAGTTCAAAAGATACTTTTTCTATTTTCCTTCCACCAGAGCGGTGCTCCACGTACCTGAGCTGAAGCCAGTTGAGGTGGGGCTGTTCCCTCCTGCCGCAAAGGTGAATGAGCATGGAATCAATGTATACATGGGGCAGACATAGTTGCCCATTGTGGCTGGCATACACAAGCTGGCTCAAAGAATTGGATGAATTGATCCAATGATTTCAGAGCAATACCACTGATACTGACTGTGGTTTGTCTGTCTGTCTTTCTTTTTATGTATCTGCGATTTCGTCCAACGGACTACTTCATCTACATTGAAATGTGAAGTCAGGAGGAAGAAAAAATATATCACACTCTCAGGTGATATTATTCCTTTTTCTTTATTCCTTTTATTTTTATATAGCAGTGGCATTAATGGTCCTGAAGAAGCAGCAGGAGACCACGTGGCTCCGTTTGACTGCAGAAACATGTCAACCTAAGATACTCTTTAGTAGTTATTTGTTACACTACTATTTGCACTGTTTTTATTGATTTGGGATTGAAGGGGTGCAGAATAAAGTTTTTTCCTCCTTCACTACCCAATTTTAATTTATTTGATTTTTCACTAATTCACGCTTCACTTTAGTTTGCACTGCTGTTCAGTTGTCCACAGACACACTCCCACACTCTACTATCTATCACTGGTATACTCGCTCCAGATTAGGTTCAAAACATCTGCCAATCTGTCGTGGGTATTTCACCTTCAGAGCCTGAAGGATCCCAGATGATGAAGGGCGGTCTCGGTTGATGACTGATGGGAATTCTTTCACACTGAATGAATACCTTAGACACGATTTCATTTGTTTGTGAACTAGTTAAGTTTTCTTTTTCCTCCACTCAGATACATAACTAAGTTAGCTCCCTGACCCTCTGCTATTTTTTGTTGGTGTAATTGTGCTTTAAATTAACCCTGGGCGAAGGACTTCGCTACGCCCACGAAGTAGGCGTAGTGTTGCCTACTTCACCCTTTGCAAAGTAGGCGTATCAGGCAACACTATGCCCTCTCCGTCGGCGTAGCAAAGTTGCCCGCCACCCGCCTCCCTCCCGCCCTCCCGAACATACCTAATTTAAGTATATGCGCAAATAAAAATAAATAAAAGGCACTTACCTTATCCGCTGCGTCCCGGGGCTCCCTCTGCTCGTTCACGCTGCCGTCTTGATAACCAATGCGCATGCACGGCCGCCCGTGCATGCGCATTTCTCGCGCAAAATGCGCATGCGCAGGCGCATGCGCATTGGTTATCAAGACGGCGGCATGAACGAGCAGAGGGAGCCCCGGGACGCAGCAGTCAAGGTAAGTGCCTTTTATTTATTTTTATTTGCGCATTTACTAAAATTAGGTATGTAGGGGAGGGGGGCATGCGGCACCTAGTGGGGCTACATGAAGTGCGCAGGTGGGCGTGGTTTTTCGCCCACTTTGCGTAGCTTCGCGTAGCCCCACTACGCATACTACGCCCAGGGTTACTTTAAATGTCCTGATAGTGAAATACTGTCAATTTCGTTTTTCACTATTGACAGGACTAGCTGTCCCATGGACTACCATTCGAGCTGCCTTGTAACATTTTACAAGTGTAACTTTCAATTGAGTATGGGGTCTCTGAGCTCAGAATTTAAAAAACACAACTTTTAGTGAAGATGGTTTTAAAATTGCGTTTGAAAATGCCACTTTTAGAAAGTGTGTGTTTTCTTGTTTAACCATCCTGTGCCTCTGCCTGTCTGTGGAATCAACATCTGGTTTAGACTGACAGAGGCCTGTTTGAGCATTCACTCTAGACAGTCACAGAAAGGGAGTTGAGGTGTGCCCTGCATATCCTGATGGCCCATCACCAGGCTACTGGGCGTCCTGAGCTAGAGTTGTGGGAGGAATTGTCACATGCACCTGAATAGGACTGTGCATGGCCTCTCACAATACTGTCTCCTCCACCTGTAGTGTGTCTTGAGCCAAGACCAGGCCGAACAAGAACTTGTGCACTACAAAGACAAACCTTTGAAAATGCCTACTTCAAAGGCCAAAAGGGGTATAAGTATTTGACCTAAAACCTCAGACTTTTACAACACTTCTCGAACAAGAGGACACTCTGCCAAGGAGAAGAGCTGAAGAGTTGTAAGTAGGAGTACCGTTCATTTGTTGTGTGTTGCTTTGCTGGGTTGGCCAGCAGTTGCTGCTTCTGCTTTGGAGAGAAAAAGACTGGATTTTGCTTTGTATTCTGCTTGTGAAGTTTCTCCAAGTGCATGCGTGGTCTCATGTCCATCAAAGTCTTCACCTGCAGCATCCCGGGACTCTACTGAGGGGAGTTTGGACCTGCCAAGTGGTGCCAATTCCAGCTCTGTGCCTGCAGAGCCTGTCCCTGCTACGAAAACCTGCAAAAGACTGAAGAAAACAACACATCACATGTTTTTCTGACACAGCATCAACGCGCAGGAGAAATTTCCAAGCACCTCCAGCGTATGGCCAACAAAATCGACACAGCACCTGCCTGGGGCCAAACAAACTGCTGCAACTCAAATTCAGTGGACTGTGTCTCTGAAGCCCGAGACCACATCACTGACTCAGACACAGGCCCTGCTGTGTGGCTGAAAAGGTCGATGCATCGTGAGACTGCGACTAAAGAAACTCACCCAGGGCATATTTCCTGCGCCGAATCAACCTCCAGTGAGTACAGATTTCCATGCACTTCACCTGAGCAACAGGTTTCCCGACATATCACCCACAGACCAGAACAGTCTAGGATATTGACACATCGCTTCCCCTTACAGCCCAGATACGATGCAACACTTCTCCTGCAACACTGCAGAGGAACTGACACATCGCCTCCCTGAGGACTCAGGAACTGACGCATCCCTGTGCTTTCTGACACTTCCCTCCTCTACAGCTGTTTTACCTTGTGAATTTTTTACGAATTTGAGGAACTTTTGTAGAATTACCGCATCCATAGCGTTCAGACAGAATTTCTTGAAACCTTTAAAAAGTAATCTTTTGAGTTGGATTTGTGTTGTTTTGATATTTTTTGGTTCAGATAACGATATTCTATTTTTCTAAACTGATGTGGTGTCCATTTGTAGTGTTTTCATTGTGTTACTGTGTGTGTTATGTACAGTGATGGGCTGAGCGCTCATGCTGCTTCGACAGCATTGGTATGTTTATGCACACTGCTTTTATGGAGAGTAATTATGTGAGCTGTCTGGAGTAGAGTGCAGTGCTAGGGGAATGATGATTTATTCTGCACTTGCCTTGTGAATGAGATCATTCACAGAATGAGAACAAGGTAAAAACGTGTAATATCCCATTTCGAAGATGCTGGCCTGCCAATATGTTACCTCAAGGTACCCAATTCAAAATAAAGAAAGGACTTTTTCCTGTGATGTCAGTACCTGTTAACCATATATTAGGATGCAATTCTTCGTTTACAATGAATTGCAACACATTAGTTTCCCTATTTTTCAATGCCTTTTTCATCCCTTTGCTTCCATTGTGTCCCAGATCGTTTCTTCTTTTATCAAGAATTTCCTGTTTAATTCTACTTCTAGAATGTGGCCCAACTCCTTCGTCTGTTGTATTTGTCAGTAGGATATGTTGCTTCGCTAATCTCTTTCTAAGTTTCACACTGACGCTAGAGAAATGTCCAGCTGGAGAAGACATATGACTCCACTGCAAGGATGAGTAACCACTAAGAAGGGGGCCCTGAAGGCAGATGATCGGCAGGTAGGACAAGGGAGAACAACCAGATAAACACTAAGAAGATCTACCTGCCTATATATAGGATATACTGTGGCCATGAAGGGTCACTGTATAATTAACAATACCGGGCTAACATATAAACCATTCATCACAATAAAGTCAAAGAAAGAAATTTTACAAAATTTCTATATATTTATTTTCGTATATTAATATTCATTTAATTTATTGGAGCCCTAGGAGCCCGTTTTTCTTTGTTAGTTATTGATACCTTCTGTTGAGCTGGTCTCAACATTTTTTTGTCTATTTGAATGGACTATCCACACCATGGTTTCTTCATGTGTGTCCCACATAATGTATCTGTACCGCCCTGATGAAGGTGTAGCCCGCATTGGGTTAGACACCAAAACGCGCGTTGGTGCTGAATAACCTTGTGTGTCTGGATTTAACAACTATCTTCAACCAAGAGAATGCACGAGAGCCCTCTAGAGCTACATCTATAGGAACCCGCATTGTTTCATAATCTCATGGATTTGATTGTTGTTATAATGTCTTCAGTTGGTAGTTATATCTGAGTGTGTATTTATTTCTGGATTTTTGAATGAGTGTTGATTATGAGTTCATATATGTGGGACCTGATTTATATGTATATGTCTGGTGTGTATTATATATATGTCTCTATCTTTGTTTGCAAATTTTGATAAATTAAAGGAATATTAATATACAAAAATAAATATATAGACATTTTGTAAGCATTGTTTCTTTGACTTTATTGTGATGAATGTTTATATGTTAGCCTAGTATTGTTAATTATTCAGTGACCCTTTATAGGCAGAGTATATCCTATAAATAGGCAGGTAGATCTTCTTAGTGTTTATCTGGTTCCACGGCAAGTATGGACTTAGGGAATTATTTAATCCAATTGGCACCCAGGTACTAGGAGGGTTTCTCTAGGGGCAGAAACTCTCACTTCCTGTGAGTGACAGTAGTAGGATGGACCTGCTTGAGGGCCATTAAGATTTCCCCTGGAACTTCAGTGGACTGATCCAGCAGATCGTTGATTCTTCTGTTGATACACAGGTTCTCTGCAAGACTGCCAAGGCTACTGGGTTTTTGGGAGTGTAGCAGGGAGCTTATTTGGCTGATGGGCTTCAGAGAGACTGCTGTAAAAGTACCTGGGCAGAGGCTGGTGCCTCAAGCAAAATCAGGGGACACGTCCAGTGGCAGGAGCCATGAAAATCGGCTCCAACTTAAGCTAAAGTTGTAGGGCAAAAGTTCTTAGAAAAATGCTCCTGGTGGCTGGAGCTCAACACCATCATCAAAACAACTTCCCCTTGCAAATCAGCCCCACAGCTCCCCCATGCAAATCAGACCCACGGTACCAGAGGAAACAGTTAGAAAAGTGGGTCCCCCTAGAGTACCAGGTAGAAGAACATAGTGCATAGCGGTCTTCTGGATATCCTCCAAAGTATCCTCGTGATGGGTCATGGGGTTGATACATATACAAATCAAGGGAGGGAGCATGCTTGGAGCACCTTACCAAATTAGAGTTTAGCTCCTGGGGACCCAATTCCCCAGGGCCCGTTGCAAATGCATGCTGTCCCATGGGACCATCTCCCCAGGAGAAGAAGGGAAGCACTGTGCCTCTCCCACTCCCTGTCCTAGTGTATTGGGACAGTGGGTACACCACCAACATCTTGTCTAAACTGGGATGGCATGGTGAGCAAACGAATGAGGGATTTAACCCAGATCTCTTGACTGGGGGTGAATGTATGATTTATTGAGCATTCCGTACATCATTTGTTTGCTTAGCACTTTTCACCCTAAGTGGGATGGGTATGCCCAGGCCTGGGTCCCTTGCTCACTGTGCCACTGGATTCAATCTATCCTGGCTGATGAGGGGTGAAACCCCGAAACCGGTCCTAGGATGCTTGTTTCCGGTCCAGGGAGGACCTGGCTTGGCAGTTCGGGCTGGACTGTTCCCATGAGGCACAGTGTCAAGACTAATTAGCATATGGCCAGGTCTAAACTGGGGTGGCATGGTGAGCCAAAGAATGATGGATTTAACCTAGAACTCTTGACCGGGGGGTGAATGTTTTGATTGGTTATGCATTTCGTCCATCAATTGGGTGTCTTTTGCTTTCTTGCCCTAAGTGCACCTGGTATGCCCAGACATGGGTCCCGGGCTCACTGTGCCACTGGATTCAATCTATGCTGGCTGATGAGGGGTGAAACCCCGGAACCGGTCCTAGGATGCTTGCTTCCGGTCCAGGAAGGACCTGGCTTCGCAGTTCAGGCTGGACTGTTCCCATGAGGCACATGGTCAAGACTTGTTTGCTTATGGCTGGGTCTAAACTGGGGTGGCATGGTGAGCAAACGAATGTAATGGGATTCAGGCACATACACAGAAAATAAAAGATTCCTGGTTTCTTATGTGTAAGAGGGCACAAGTGAAAAAGCAGTGGAGTGAAACAACATGACTGAATGACTAGGGAAATTGAAGCATTTACAAGATTAAGGAGTATGGCAAGAATATAGTTTCAACTGACAGAAAAGGTAATTTGATAGACTGAATAATATTCAGATGACAATCTTGGAGTGTGGCAGTGGTACACTAGAGCCTTTAGAAACACTGTTTTTGTAGTTCTTTTCATTTGGTTATAGTACTTTTTATTTTGCATGCATAACCTAATAGAAGTGACTGGATGATGATCAAATACAATTTGATGATGACATGAATACCATGGCTGTGCCTTGAATGCAAGCCAAATTTGTTATATTTGTTTCCTTTCTTTAAGTGACAAACCCAATCTTTCAAGTATAATTCAAGAAATTATATTTTACCACATTCATCTGTGTGTTAAATTGTATTTTTGCCCTTTGGAGATGTAATTAAAATTGGATTACTCTAGAAAAGCATGCTGGGACTGTTGCTCTATTGATTCTTTAAAAGGCCTGGTGCATTTCGATGTTTACATTTGCACTTGATGTGATTCTGAGGTGGTACAAATGTGGGAGAGTAGCAAACATATCACTGTTGGATACTTGATGGAGCAGTGATACTATTTTAGTAATCTTGTCTTATGGTGCAAGAAGAGACCACCTTTGCCTTATGGATTCCTAGGGGCAGATTTACATTTTCTGCCGCATCTCTGCTAATCAGCAGAGATGCGCCAGAAGAGTTGCAACGCATCTGCCCACCCGTGCGCCACCACTGATGCTCAGCATTTACAATGCGGCGCACGGTGACACTCGGATGGGCAGATGCGCGACGCAGCTACAGCAAGTCTCAGGGTGCCCTATCTCTAACATGTTGCGTCAATCCTTACGCCTACTTCAAGCAGGCGCAGGGTTTTGATGCAGCATGGACCTAAAAGTGACTGAGTGAAATCTTGTTGATTTCACTCAGCCACTTTTAGGAGGTGTGCCTGCTCCGGAACGCCCCCCCCCCCCTTGCCCAGGAACGCATTCTTGTGGCGCAGGGCTTTACAACGTGATGCATCTCCCAGATGCATCACGTTGCAAGTACCCCGTACCATGGCGCTGGATTTGCCCCGCCGCTGCGTCACAAAAGTGACGCGATTGCAGCAAAAAAGAGGCGCAAGGGGCTTTTAAATCTGCCCCACTGTCTAAGTCTCCATGTTTGGCAGTGGAATATTTTAGTGTGGGTGTGAATGCCTCTCTTGATAGTGGTGGTAAATTACCCACACGCCCCAGTGATGATGAAAGATGCCACTTGGTAGTAATTAATATTTTATTAAATATAGCAGGAAATAACAATGACACCCATTATTTACTATACTGACTGTTCTTTTGGTTGAAGTTAAACAACTCCGATCATAGGAGGAGTATATCTTCTATAAGCTTTGCAGGGCATAGGGCATTTGTGTTGGTTATACATGTGATTGCGGACAAGGGATTAAAAACCTGGATCCCACATTATTATGACATTATAGCCACAGAGTTCAAAGTGACACATTCAATTTTTTAAGGACTGAGTCAACCATTGATAAACATTTACCATTCCATTACATAAAAAGCTGCCAGCTATCATTGCACTACATACAAATCTATTCATCTTCACACCTGAAACTATAGTTTATTATGTGCACTAAACAAGTAGTCCTAATTAACATCAGTCTATACTAGCCTCTCCTTCACCCCTGATATCGCCACCACAACACCCAGCGATGTCAAGATCATACACTGGGACTACACCAACTAACACAGAGGGGGCATCGCCATCATCCACAAAGAAACCATGCACTACACTGCCATGATAATGGAACACCTCAACTGAACCGATGGTATAACAACCATCAGAGGCATCCTCACGTATGGACTCCCAGGACCCCTCTCCTGATCTGTGATGCCATCCCGAATTCAACGGACCGCTCGCCATCGACTCGAAGCACAACACCTTCCTCATCGACCTCAACTTCCACCTTAATGACTTCAATGAGCACAAACTCTGCCAACCTCCTGAAAAGCACGAGCAACATGGGCCTCACCCAGCACAGGACACACTTTTGACCCAAACTTCACAGTCAGCGACAGAGTCACTTGTAGTCATTTCACTGAACTCATCTGAACTGGCCGTGCCATCTTCCACTTCACCATCGCAGGACCACCAGGCACCACCACCAAGTCTCCCAACTCCTCCCACCGCAGTTATAACAAAGTGACAGAGAGCCAGTAGAAGGACAAGCTCAACACCAACCATCCTGACCCCGCAACCAATTGGAACAGGCCGTCCAGAATTTCTCCACCTGGATCACCAACTGAACAGACAGTCGCCCCATCAAGCCCACCAAGACTAGCAGGTCCACCAAACAAGTCAGGTGGTACACACCAGGTGGCATATTACAGAACGTGCTCCCCAGGCGCAATGGGTGCTTGCGCGCCCCGGGGCACTTTGGTATTACAGAAGGGGCCACAGACCCTTTTGCGGCCCCCTTCTGTAATAACAATAGCGCTGTCATACGTAAAGCACCAGCGCTGTCTTCAAGGAGGCGTTCCCTCATTTACATGGAATCACTTTGCCCCTGCACCCCCACCGTATTACAGACGCGGGCACAGAGGCATGGAAGCCCTCTGGAGGCTCACGGACAGTGTGTCATTCAAATGATGGCAAACTGTCAGTGTGCTTCCTGAGAGCAGCCATCTGTAGGGAGTAGAGGGGGACACTGACTGCACCCACCTGCAAGGGGATCTCTAAACCTATTTAAAAGTGCAGGCGGGTTGCAGCCTGCACTGTGAAAAAATGGAGCGGCTGCTTGCAGCCCGCTCTGGCTTTCACATAAGTGCGAGTTCGGGACTGCCCTTGGGGCAGTGCAATGTCTATAATACAGCACATTAAAAGGTGCGCCCAGCACAATGAAGGGAAATGCACCGCATCTATAATGCGGCCATCGAACTCAAGAATATGAAAACAAACTGCAAAAGACTATAGCCCACCAGCAACGATTTCATAGACTGAGCCACATTCAAGACAGCCCTCAACAAATGCCACCAATGCATTAAAGAGACAAAAAGAGATGCCCTGGCAGAACTTTTCAGCCTCATCAGAGAGTTCTCCTGCTCCTCAGCCACTGAGAAAATGATCTCCCATCCCTGGATGAACCTCCACAACCTCCTCACTCCGATGGATGCAATCCACAGCCACCTGCAAACAGCACGGGGAGCACTCACCACTCAGAGCACCAAAACCATCATGAACTCCTACTCTGGAGCACCCAAGGACCCCTTCCCCCACCACGTCATCAAACTCGAGAACAAGAAAATTAGCTGCAAACTCCCCTACATTCTCATCTCATCTATCACCACAGCTGTTTTCTGAGAGAACATAACATAACATAACAGGTGTATTTGTAAAGGGCACGATTACTCGAATGTGTCCTGGCGCTGAATAACAGTTGTTTATTGTTAGCCAACTCAATGGTACTCATTTTATCCACCTCAAATGGATGAAAGGCTGAGTGGAGCCGCCAGTCTGGAAACATGCAGAGGTCAGACCTATTCTCCAGAAACCCCCACCGAACCCAGCAAACTCCAGACCGACCACCCCATCTAACTACTCCCCTTCCCTGCCGAAGTCCTGCAGAAAGCAATCAACTCACTGAATACCTGTGGAAAAGCAACCTTCTGAACATCTCCCAATCTTCCATGCCAACCACAGTACCGAGACCACCCTGATTTCCGCCACCCACAACATAAGAATCATCTGCGACTGGGTAGAAACAGAAGCCCTGATCCTCTTCAAACTCTCAGCAGCATTCAACATCTTATCCCACCACACACTCATCAGAAGACTTCACCACATAAGGATTCAGAGTGATGGCCTGAAATGGATCACATCCTACCTCACAGGATAAACCCATAGAATCTGCCTATCTCCTTTCACCTGGGAGCCCAAGAATATCATCTGTGGCATCCTTCAAGGTTCATTCCTCAGCCCCACACTATCCAACACCTACATTACGCCCCAGGCCAACATAGTCAGAACCTGTGGGATCAACATCATATCCTACGCAGACAACACCAAATTCATCCTTTCACTCTCCGTAAACCCCTTCACCACAAGGACTAACTTCTACAACTGCATGATGAGCATCCCTGACTGGATGAGTACCAGCTGCCTGAAGCTAAACACGGACAAGATGGAAATGCTGATCTTTGGGAACAACACCTCCCCATTGAACAACACCTAGTGGCCCTTCAAACTCTGACCCACACCCACAGACCACACACTCAACCTTGGCATCATCCTGGACAGCAAACTCTCCATGAAGTTCCAGATCAACGCAGTTTTTCCGTCTCGCTTCACAAACTCTGCATGCTAGGAAAGATCTTCAAATGGCTACCCAATGAAACCAGAAAAAACGTCACTCAAGCCCTAATCGCCAGCCGGCTGGACTAGGGCAATGCAGGAATCACCCTGTAGAGACTCCAGACGATACAGAACTCAGCTGCAAGACTCATCTTTGAACTCTCCGGACAAACTAATATCACCCTCACCTCAGGAACCTCCACTTGCTCTATATCCAAAAATGATGCCAATTCAAGAGGCTGACACATGCCTACAAAGCCCACCACGGACCAGCAAACATCAACCACCGCATGAAACTTCACAAACCCTCCTGACACCGGCACTCCACCTCCCTTGCCCTCACACCCCTTATATTCTCCGAAGCCACAGTGGAGGACCATCGTTCTCCTACCTCACCCCCAAGTCCTGAAATGATATTCCCCTCCAACTCTGAGCAGTTCCCTCACTCCCATAATTCAGTAGGGGATTCAGAATCAGAATAAGCTTTATTCGATTTCAATCATATAAAATCGCAAAAGCATAGTACACGTAAAAAGAAACCTCTTCAATTTACCTTTGATTTAAAAAACACATATGTACAGTAATTCTATGTTTCCTCTATTTACATATGCACCTAAACCATATATATTTAATAAAAGTAATGAGACCTATTTAAAACTTTACAGTGAGAAAAAGTCATTTCAGAAATGTACAACCAGACAAGCTTTCAATTGGGGTTAGATATCAACAGTTTTTCTTACTCTTAATATGCTTTTAAAAAAAACGGTCACAACTCCAATACAGTAGGCGCTATTCAGAGATTGTAGGTATAGAAAGGCGGGTCGGAATTGTCTCCACTCCCCCTCCTTAATAAGGAACGGATAAACCTTAATCTCTCCTTAACATAAAATTGACAAAATAAAATCACATGTATAGTTGTTTGTGGAGACAATCATCACAGGGACAGCAGCATAATTCTTTAGACCAATTGTCCATCTCTGGGTAGCTGATTAACCGGTGAGAAATCCCAAATCTAAAATAGGTTAAAACACATCTGTCATATCCTCCCAGACAACATAAAAGGTATGGTTGTATATCATATGTTATCAGAGTCAATTGATAGTGGACATACATATTTTTTAACTCCTTTGTATGGATAGTATTTATTGTCTCGGGGCAATTGTAATATTTTGGGTGCCCTAGGTCACACATACATTTTTTTACATACCTCAACCAATTGATCTTGGTAGCATGATCCAATTGCATTGCATCTTTAATTATTTCTTGATTTAAACCTGTGCTGCTTTTAGTCCATATTCTATGCCAAAGTAGCACTGGTTGTACTTTAACACTATCAGCAATGTAAGGAATACCCAACTCACTATGTAAGTTAAAAACAGGAGAACTGGCAGGTACAGCTAAAATCAATCTTAAAAAGGCATTTTCAACATATTGGATAGGAGATGAATCATTGAACCCCCGTAGTCCCGCTCTATAGATGGCTATACTCACGCATTTTCCCTGATAAATTTTCAAAAGGATCCCCGGGCACGCTTACCCATTTTCTTAGAAAAATTAACCACAGTCCCAGTGGCCTTCATGAACAAAAGACTCCTATTCTTTATAGCCTGGGTCTATGAGCCAGTATGGTGGAATAAAACACCTAGGTAAGTAAACATATTTGTTGATTCTGTCCGGTTTTCTCCATGAGGTAGTGTCAAGCATTTCTGTTTCCCCCATCCTAAAGGACATAACAAATGTTTTCTTGGTGTTTATTTTTAGACCCAATGTATCCATAATGCATGTATAGGCCGCAAGTGCCTTTTGTAGGCCCAATTGCGTGCGGGCCATAAGCACTGCATCGTCTGCGTAAAGAAGGGAGACAATCGGGCGTTTATTAACATATGGTGGGTCCTTCACCTTGCTCACCAATTCCTTTTCTAGAGAATTATTATAAAGAGTAAACAGGAAAGGTATAAGGACACATCCCTGTCTGACCCCCTCTCCACGTTAAACGACGCAGTGTATTCCCATTCGGTTCAGTAACGGACCTTAGCAATTGCCCCAGAGTATAGTTGTCGCAGGAATTGAACGAAAACTGGGTCTACCTTTAGCTCTCTCTTAAAATTGTCCACAGTTTGTTATGTATTATGCAGTCAAAAGCCACTGTCAAATCTACAAAGGCCAGATAGAATTTCCCTGCTTCTGCCTGGGTATATTTTCCAATCAAGATGTTAAGATTAAGGACCTGTTCATTAGTTCCTAGCCCCTGCCTAAAACCATACTGAACATCACTTAAAATATTATTTCCTTCAACCCATACTTGTAACCGCTCTAAAACAATGCTGCCTGCAACTTTCATCAAAGAATCTAGTACAGATATTGGCTGATCTCAGGCAGGATTCCCCCGGTCCCCTTTTTTGAAAATAGGCACGATGATCGACTCCGACCAAGAGCTAATAAAACCATTTACACAACGGGCTTGAAGAACCCGTGTGATCAGTGGTATCCATAAAGGAGGATTTAATTTAAAAAGGTCAATTTGCAACCCATCTGGGCCTGGGAACTTTCCACTTTTACTTGAATTTATAGTGCCAATGACTTCCTTGTGTGTCAGTTGCAGGTCAATAGGAGAAAACACGGAAGGATCCCCCTTCCTGTCTTATACAATCGATTGCACTTTCTACGTCCTCTAGACATTTGAGAAGAAGACGATCCACGTCCTCTTATCTATTGCCACCTACAATGACGGACCATCAGCCTTTACAAAGAAAGGCGCATTTACTGCCCGCCCAATAACATGGCGCTATCTTTAGTCCTGGAGGCTTCGTAGAGGGTAGCCCATGCTTTTTCTTTTAGCTCCTTCCTACATGTTTTCCTGGCTTGATTATAAATCTTCCTGCACTCTCTTATTTCTTTACTATCTCTCACTGTTTTATGTACTGCCACTTTTCAGTAGGGGACTCAAAACATGATTCCAAGACCCACGTAAGAAACTAGCACCTGGATACACTCATTGGTGATTAGCCGCGCTCCACACATCCCAATTGAATTGAATGCCTCCTCAAAACCTATTAAATATTTCCAGTCACAACCAACCAAATTTAGTATGGTGGTGGTCCTTCTGTCAATTATTTATCCCAGTTTATTTTCTTCTCCTTTAGAAGAATATATAAACAGGCAGAAATCACTCATTGCTTTGAGATCAATTGCAGAGAATAACATTTGGTGACCAAAAATTCTCAGAGTAATAGAACACACAATAGATTATGGAAATAAAATACTATGCAGATCTTGCATTTAATAATTCCATACTGAACTGTCTGTTTTAGATGTACCTTGTTTATTCTGTTTAAATTTTTAAGATCAATAATTATTTACTTCGTACTTTTATAATTATTATAGATGCATGCACAACTCTACTACTTTATTTCAATTTTCATAAAAAGGTTCTCAAGTACACCTAGTATCAAGACGTTGATACATTTCTTCATTCACTTTTCCTAACCCAACTCTCCCTCTCCTTTCTTTCATTGATCATCTAAGGGCCAGGCTAACTAGCAGTAAAACATACGTTATGCATAATCATAGGAAACAAACCCAAATCATGTCATTGCTTTTATCAAAACTGACAACTCATCTTAATCATTATTCAGGCAAATGCATGTTCAAGTAGGAATAGGCATTAGCAGTTGCTAGTGATTGTAATTAATATTTCTAAATGTTACTGAGGATCATGAAGGAATATTTTGCAACTTATGTCTCTAAATCACTTGACAAGGAAGAATTACTTTGGCATTTTGTCATGTTTTGCTTGTTATCAGTCACAGTGTGTGATGTCAATTAATTTCACATCCTGGAGGGATCAAAGATAATGTCGTGTTGCTTATGATACTTACCTGGTTTTGGTGAAATGATGCAGACAAGATCTATTAAAAGAACAATCAAATGCAAATCCCAGAAATGGGCCCAGTGCATACCTCTACTTGACCCACAAATAATTGCCGCTGATAATATAAAATCCAGAGCAATCCATTGTAGCAAATCAAATCCGCCCATTTACTCCCAAAGGACTTCTTGCATTTAACTACCAATTCTGTGTACTTTTACTGTAGATCGTAAAAGTGCAATAACTAGACTGAGATTGCTAACCACCAGGGTCTGCCTTTTAAAATAAGACTGCTGCTGTGCAGCTACAAATAGAGGCCATGGATTAGTTTCAAGAGAACACACAAGTTTGTGGCCTGGGCATGTGAGACTACCAACTTGCACAGCCTGGCATCTGATTATATGCTTATTGTCACAGAAGGGACTGTTCAAGGATGAATAGATGACGTTACAACGCAAACAATTACGACACATGCCTTTACAGTGCGGTTTTTACATCACAACTACCATTACAACGCATGATTTTACAACGCATGCCATTACAATGCATTATTAGAAACTACCATTACAACGCATACTGTTACAACGCATACCATTACAACGCATAATACTTTTGAGGCAACAGTGGGGCAAGTATTGGATAGTGTAGGGGTAAAAATAACAATTCAAACTCCAGTGAGTGCAACAGTAGGGTAAGTGTTGGATAGTGTATGGGTATAAGTACTATCTCCATGTACCCCAAATCCCATACCCACCCTAAAACTAAAAACATCCTCATTACTTACCTTATAATGCGTTGTAATGGCATGCGTTGTAATGGCATGTGTTGTAGTGACATGCGTTGTAATGGCATGCGTTGTAATGGCATGTGATGTAAAGGCAGTTGCGTTGCAACAGGTGCATTGTATAGGTAGTGCTTTTTAATGACTGCGTTGTAATGCTCGTTTCCCTTCAAGGATTGTGTGATGTATTCCTATAGGTACTGTATCGATTCCCCTATTCCTGACCCTGGTTTGGTTAATAATTAACTAGCAGCCATCCAACGGTGCAAAAACCGTTATCTGATTAAGCCACACCACGACACAGAAGCGCGTTATCTGATTAGGTCATAACGCATGCCATCTAATTAGACAAGCGATATTCCTACAGCCCCTGATAAGGCATACGGAGTTCTCAAAACAAATCAAACCTACAGCGACCTGGGAAATTCCCATAGCCATTGTTTTGATTTCACCGAGAACTTCAGCAAAAGAATGTGCGAACGAGCCCGTTCATATGACATCCTTATTGACGTATATATGTCCATCCTTCAATCTCGGCACCTTTCAGGTATAAATATTACCGACATTGCCTTAAGCAAACACATGCGGTGGTGACGAGATCGGAGCAGCGAGACGTGCTGAGGAGCCCAGCAGAGAGCGAAGCCCACAGACGCTGCCCCGCCTTCCTGACGCGCTGAGAACGAGACGCTGCCTTTCTCCTGCCGAGGAATCCAGCTCCGGCGCTTCCAAGCAGCCCTCGCAGGCAGCTGGAATATCAAGACCTGGGATAAGAGATACCAGCCCTCCATCATTCTAGATCTCAGGTACAGAACTGAATAACCCCTTGCAGAGAATTCTCGAATCAGTCCCTTGGCAAAACAAACTTAACTTAAACTGCTACTTATCTACCCCCGCCCACGTATTAGGCTTAGGTCAGGTACACTGGGGTAGGCGTGGTTAGAAGCACCAGTTGAGTATGATTAGTCAAATGTATATATGTATGTATCTATTTTATCCATTTTAAAGTATCATATGGCTCAGAAACCATATCAATGCTTTTACAGTATTATTTTATAATTCTGTCTCTACTGTATGCACTTTACTTAACTACAAGTGTTGCAATAATAGCAATTCACTTCTCTTGTATGAGAAAAGAGACTGATCAATAAATAACATCTTTTATTGAACCACGCCCATCTCTTATTTCTCTACAAACTGGTGAAACTAAGAATGCACGTACTGACTGAGTAAAATAAGTTGTCTATTGTTTTCACACGACTCTAGAGATACATTCTTGATTAGGGGAGAGCAAAGTTGTCATGTTCTATGGTTGTCAGAAACTAAATCCCTTCTTGTCTATCCAGGGAGATTAAAATCCTCCTTGCCTATTCGAGAAAGTTTCTAGTGAACTCTGAGCTAGCTGGCAAACACAAAACTTTAAGTCTAATATCGTCGGTAGAAGACCTAGTTAACCTCTGCCCTAGGTCTATACTATTGAAGATATTATTCCAATGCGCAGAGCCTATTGGGATAATAGGAACTACACTACATGGCGCCCAAACGTTTGGATAGGCGATAAAACTAACGCAAGACATTAGAGTAACTCAGTCGTGCTTTTTCACACAGACCCCTTTTTTCCCATAATACTCCAAAGACGTCTGGAGTGGGTGAAAGGTCATATCCGCCAAACCTCGCAGGAGGAGACTCCTATGTATGGTTCTTGGTTTATTCAACGTTGAAGGATACACTGTTCCAAAATATTGTGCATCTAATCTTTGTTCCATAGAAACCTGATCTGCAAACAAACAGAATAACCTTTCTGTCAGTAAAATGACAGAAAGTGAAGACGAAAGGGAGACAGTCAGACTAGCAGCTGAACTCCTAGAAGCAGACAATACTCTGCTGGAAAATGACCCAAATGCAATACTCATCCCGGTCAACATAAGGAAATCTATAACCTTAAAACTTATAGAAAATGGACTGACACCAAGAGGTGGTACAGTCATATTCGTAATTGAGGCACACAAATATCGGCAGACAGAGGTATTCTATTCACGGATAAACTTTCCAGCAGCAAACGCTGTAACAAAGGACTTCCACTATTACAAAATAGAGGAACCTCCTAGTGAGTACACTCCTTTCGAGGAAGTGGAAATACCACTCAAATTCCAAGAGCACCTGCTCTTGTTTCATGGCGCCCTAAAACATAATAATCACATCACCAGGCTCGGTCCACTAGGTAGACCAGGAGCAACCTGGCCGGTCCTAGCCGGATATACACCACATCCAGACATTGAAGAAATTACTGCACCAGAGCTTTTAACACAGCTAAAACAATTAATAAAAATACATAGACAATTAGTCCAATATGTAATGCGGACTTCAACAATCCAACCAGCAATTAAAATTCCACAGCTGACCAATCATCAGGGGAACACAAATAAAATTACACCTCAGAACATACAGTCCTGTCTAGGTAAAGTACCCGCAAAACGGGAACAAATTCCTTTCTGGCTAGCACAAAAAATCACTCAAATAGAGGCGGTGTTTCCAGATACCACCCCTGTTGAGAAACATAGGATTCTGACTATCTGTCTCCCAATGGGAATCGCACCACATGTGGAGGACTGTGACACTTGGGGAACAGTCTTTGCTTCCATTTACACAAAAACACATGGTGTACCATCCATGTCAGTAATACCAGATGTACTAAAACAGATTCAAGATGAATACGGTCTAGGCTCGATTATGCCAACGCCTTATTTTGCGGCTTGCCTGGGTATATGATTCATCGCCTTCAGGTGATACAAAATGCCGCTGTACGCCTGCTTTTCTCGCTCCCTAGGAGGACGAGTGTGCGGAGCCACTTACGTAGCTTGCACTGGCTCCCGGTACCACACCGAATTTTGTTTAAAATTCTGGTGCTGGCATTTAGAGCTGCACATGGCCAGGGCCCGATGTATCTGCGGAGACGATTTTCATTTTACATCCCTAATCGCGCCCTGCGATCGGCTAACCAATGCCAACTGATTGTGCCTAAATATAGATATGCTCGATTGGGAGGCCAATCTATTTCAGTCAAGGCAGCTTATGCTTGGAATGCCCTCCCCCTCTCCCTTAGAGCCTCTCCAACCATCACTGTCTTCAAAATGGTAATGGAGCGCGTTATAAAAGTTTTTAAAATAAATAAAATAAATAAATAAATAAATAAACCCGCTTTAACTCTCGGTATGAAACTACTGAAAGATTTCAAGCAGGGCTCGGCAATATTATTAGCCAACATAAAGGGAGAAGCAGCAAATGTGGCGATTCGCCAGAGGTTAAAAGAGACACATATAGCAGACCAACCATCTGAGATTGCCAGAATCATAGAAACATCCTATGAAGAACTAGGAAGAGATAGTTTGGGTGGAATACCAGTGAAACCCCAACTAGTTGAAAGTCCTGAAAAGGTATTTATAAAAAATAATTTAAACAATCAAAAAAAGAGCTGGGATGGAAATAAACAATCCAATCCTAAAGAAAAAAAGATTCCAGTCCAGAGGAAGGTCTCCTTGGCAGAGAGAAAGATCTCCCGACCAAGGACGCAAGTCTCCCCAACGGGAGCCCTCTGTGAAAAAATACAACCTTAGAAATAGGGATAATATAAAGAAACCTGATAGATATCAAGATATTGATACACGTCCCTCTAAATCTTTTCAGACTTCCTCGCAGAAATCGGAAAGAAGAGGACGATCAGAACAAAGGGAAGAGCACGTCAAGTCCAAAGACAAAGAACCTGCTCATCTGAATAAAAAATTACAATTTCCAAAAAAGAAGGTAGCCAGTATTAAAGTAATCAACAATGCCGAGAATACTGAGGACACAGCTGAAAAACGGAGAATGGGCTCAGACAATGCTAGACAGCGCAGCAGAAGTGAGCATAGCTCGCAAAGTCCTTATGAATCATCTGGAGACAGTGGACACGAATGAATACATTCAGGTGGAAACTGCAGATACCAGAGTTAGCAAACCTCATAAAATATATGAAATAACATTGCGTATAGAGGGGGATAAGACTAGAAAAATAAGGGGACTATTTTGGGACAATCTGTCCAAGGGCTATGACATCCTTCTAGCTGAACAAGACTGGCCTCCAGAGTTTGTCAGGGAGTGCCCACATGGCGAAGAAATAATTATGCCTGCCTTCTCAAATCATATTCCAATTCATAAAAAATATACACTTGCAAGAAAGTGGGCAGTAGCTCAGGCCCCTGCCTTATATAAAAATCATGTGGGATGGGATGAGGACTCTCCTCCTCACAAAATCCAGTTAAAATCACAACCTACTGCACAGAGGCAGTACCCGATTAAGCAAGAAGCTAAAAAACAGGTAAAAGAGATCCTAGATCAACTTGAATACCAGGGGGTGATTGAAACTTGCACCTCACAAATGAACAACCCTTTGTTTCCTGTCTCCAAGCCAGACAATTCATATCGTCTTGTTTTGGACTACAGACACCTTAACTCATGTTGCAAAACATTTGCGGTACAAAACTCGCATAGTGCTGCACTAATGAATAACATAGTACGCAAAAAATACAAAACAACCTTAGACATTTCTAATGGATTCTTTTGTCAAAATATAGCACCAGAGAACAGATATTTGACGGCGTTCTCAATAAATGGCACGCAAAAGAATTTCTGTCGTTTGCCCCAGGGGTTCAAGAACAGCCCAGGGTTATTCTCAGCGAGGGTAACAGAGTTACTACAAACCTATGATGACGAGGCATTATCTTATGTCGACGACATCTATCTAACAGATGATGACTTGGATACTCACTTGAAGAGAGTGAACACCATAATACTTGGGTTCGCAGCAGAGTCAAGAATTGCCCATCTAACAGTCCTGTTTTTAGGATATGAACTATCAAGTGAAGGCAAAAGCCTGGCTGACAATTTCCTAGAGAAATGTGCTGTAATCCAAGCACCCAGAACACAAAAAAACCTACAATCAATTCTAGGCTTCCTAAACTTCGGAAGAACTTACATTATAAATTATGCAGAGAGAATTAAACCTCTCTATGATCTAATAAAACCAGATTTTAAAAGAATCAATTGGACTCAAAAACACACAGAAATTTTTAGATCTTTACAAACAGACATGTTAATTAAAACAAAATTACAAACACGTGACAACACACGCAACCTTGTGATTCGAGTCATCCCAGGAAGATGGGGATTCACATACCTGACCTCTAATGAGGGAGAGAAGGTACCAATAGCATACAAATCACATTTGTACACAGAAGCTGAAAAAAGGTTCAGCATTAAGGAAAACATTGTTCATGCGGTTCAAATAGCTGTAGAAAAAGAAAAATACCAAGCAGACGGTAGACAGGTTACAGTCAGGACAGCAGAATCAGCTTTTGAGGCATTAACAACACCATGTAATTTACCGACAACTGCACTAAATCCAGAATGGATACAATGGGTAAATTCTGTTGCTACAGACAAAGTAAAATACTATTTTGACCCGGAAATGAAAGAATTAAAATATCTAGAATATGAGAAAGAATACCCTCTGCCAATCGACATTCTGCCTTTACGACAGTACGCCTGTGTAATACATACAGACGGGCATGCTCAACCCTCAGTTTGGGGAGAGCTGGCTTACAAGGCCACATGCGAAATTGTAAAAGAAGTGTGGCGCGGAGGTAAATTAAGACCTCTACTTACAAAAACACACTCAGTGGAAAATAATTCAGAACAACAAACGGAAATAATTTCATTAAAAATGGCGCTAGATAATGCCGATCGCGAATTCCCGACACTTATTGTGTGCGATTCGTATTACTGCGTCAAAACATACAATAACGATTTGAATAAATGGATTCAAAACGGTTACAAAGATGACACAGGTGCAACAATAAAGCAAAAAGTGCTTTGGGAACAAGTAGTTCTTTTACAGAAAGAACTACCAAAAACTCACGTGATACATTCACTGAGTCATCAGCGTGATGGCGTTCACGTTGCAGGGAATTCATTGGCTGAGACAGCCACAGCGGGAGTAACTAAACCGGCTTCCGTAGCTACAAAAAAGCGTACAGTAAAACACATTGACGGTGAAACTGTGCTGGCGGTGAAAACGTCATCAAAAGGCGACTGTTCAGCACTACCGATCAATTATCCACTCAATTATACATACATAATCGATGCAAACTCAGTCCCTTTTGCTCGAATCCCTGGAGTGGGGGATAGAGTGATTCCAAACACGGACAGGAGATGCTTGTTAATAGCATACGCACATATGGGTGAGGGTCTCAGACACCTTAAGCTAAAAGATTCTCTGGAAGAATTACAATCAGTGTACTGGTGGCCAGGCATGAGCCTGCATCATCACATTTTTGTAAAAAACTGCCCAGACTGCAATAGAGATCGCAGTGGCGAGTGGGGAGGACTATTGCCATGGCATTTTACTCCAGATAAACAACAACAATAAGAAAGTACCATCATGAAAATGCGTCGTATTAACATAAAAAGACTAATTTACACTTATAATGTAGACCCCAGCGCTCGGCTGACGTCTGGACTGTTATAAAAGGATTTGCGAGTCAATAATGGCATATACGCTAGGAGCATGCTACGTTTTGACTAATGTATTCCTTTTAGCCTTCAAGCTTATGGGGAAGCATGGCCAAATGAGCATTGCATAGCGGGACTCTTCTCACTTCCTTCCTGAGGGATACGGGATGGTGTAAAGAAAAAACCAAGACATAAAGCAATCCATAACGGAAAAGGTATTAGGTTCGGGTGCTGGGTGGGTCAAACATCTAATAAGTGTCCAACGTAGTCTAAATAACCTGCCAAGGAATTCTCTGAAAGGGTTCAGTCCGTACGAGCTATTGTTCGGGACTAGAATGATGATCCAAGATCTTGATAGTCAGACTTCAGTGGTTAAAGACAAAAGCTTTGATATCAAAGATCGTTTGGCTATTTTACAGGACTTAAATGAAACAAGAAAAGACCTGAGCAACATAAAGTTGAAACAACAGCCAACAACCACTGAAGAGAAACCACCTGTCCCAGCAAGGCCTGTCTGGATTCCAAAAGTCGGGGATCTAGTCAGAGAGAAGATCGCGGTAAAGAAGGAATTTGGGCCTTCTTACAGAAAAGCAGTTCCTGTCTTGTCTGTCAACGGTTCTCAAAACACAGGAGCTTAGAGGGTAAAGCTGGTCATAGGTCGCCTTCCACTCATCATATCACATACAAAACAAGACCTAGACCTGTTTAGGCACATAAAGATCTATCCTTCTATTAATGGGTATACCAGTTTCTGCAACAATATGCATCAAACAACTACCTTATTTTTAGTTATTTAGGGTAGTTGGTATAGCCCTGGGTGGTGCCTCTTTTAATAAAACGCCCGTTCCAAAAATTAGATCAGTTGTGAGACATAAACACTCATACACCTTAGTGTCATCCGTGCAACATAAATGACAAAAAAATGTGAGTGAGAGCGAGAAAACACCTCACGGGCGCACCACCAACGGGAACCTGGCTGGTACTCACCAGGGTTGCCCTGTTCTCATCATCGGTGTTTTCAAGCTCAGAAAAGAAAGGAGAAAGTGTCCAAAACACAAAGAAAGATTTGTGTAAATAGAATATGCAGTGGAAAAAGAAGATCAAAGAAATAGTGATCTACAAAGAATCCAACAACGTGTAAAAACACATAACACACGACAACACAAATAAATCACTTTATTATTTTGCTTGTGTTGGGTGTGGGGATCTAAAAATAGTAAGTGAGGTCACTCCCTATCCAACCACCACTACTATTGTACTTGCCGACATGTTTCACTGCCATATAGACATTTAGGCAATTTCTTCAGGGCGTCATGAATTTTAGTGCCACTGCATACTGACCATTTTAGTCTGCACAACCTTTAACGGCCATCTCGCTCGTACCGGCCGCTGGATAGCTATTTGATGAAACTGTAATTACAGTATTCATAAAGGGATTTCCCCGTCGGTTTTACGGTATGGTGGAAAGCCTCTGCCGTGCACTCAGCCCGTCATTTGTCATTTATGTTGCACGGATGACACTAAGGTGTATGAGTGTCTATGTCTCACAACTGATCTAATTTTTGGAACGGGCGTTTTATTAAAAGTGGCACCACCCAGGGCTATACCAACTACCCTAAATAACTAAAAATAAGGGAGTTGTTTGATGCAATATTGTTGCAGAAACTGGTATACCCATTAATAGAAGGATAGATCTTTATGTGCCTAAACAGGTCTAGGTCTTGTTTTGTATGTGTTGTCTGTCAACGGGACAAGATCAGTAGTACTACCGCCCCTTGCTGGTAAAAAGGAGAACCGAGTTGTATCCATCGACCTGGTTAAACCACAATCATGTGGCCGATAACAAACAGTAGGCCAAGTGGACTCCCAAGAAGTAGCAGAACACCAATGTTTGCTACGAATACAGAGGCTCAAACTGGAAGACTGATCACATTTGGAAAATCTAAAGTGAAACAACAAGGACTATGCAACAAAGCAATGGAACTTGAACCTCTTAAAACCCAAATTAAAACTTTTCATCAAGAAACAACCTATGATGATGTAAGTACAGACTTTGCTAATGAAACAAAGCAAAATCCGAAAACAATTGGAACAATTGACAGAACAGCATCCGGCTACTTCATCAACTTCGATGATTCATCTGAAGACCTGAGTGAAGCAAAGAAACAGCCATCAACAAAAACTTTTAAAGACAAAGCTAAGGAACTTTTTCAACAACTGAAAGAAACCTATCTGATCTCTCCATGGATTGAATTTTGGGTGGCCTTCGGTGCATTTATCCTCATTCTTTGGCTCATCTTAGTACTATGTTTGGGACATTTCATTGAAGGGAAATATGCTAAAATGGACACAGCAAGCCAGAATATCAACTTGGTCCTTAAACCACACACATCTTCACACATCGAGAAAAGAGAACTTTCTTCAGTAAACTTCACAGCCAATCCTATACCAGGCGGTGTAGCATGGGACAAAACTGATTATGAAATCTATGGTCCGGTTGAAATCCTGAAGTATCCACACCAATTCAAGATCTCATTGAGTGACTTTGTAAAACCGAGCTCATTTGCTGATGATTGGGACTTTGAAAGTATTAATGACATGATGTCTGATCTTGTGATGTCTGCTAAATTTACAGAACATGATTATTTGCAGGGTTCGTCTAATTATGATCAAATGTTCTGCTACAACCATTATGGTAACCATTATCTACATAAATCTGCTCAACCTAGAAATGTTTTAAATTATAACCAATGGGAACATTGTGCTACTCCTCCATACTCCATACTCCATACTTTTCAGGGTTTAACACAAGTAAGGCAGAAACATTTTATTTCAAATTGTCAAATAAGACAGGTATGAAGACCATGCTTACAAACACAAAATTGATATATTCCGATTCATTCTTTGAACAAATGAATACATTTGGGTTTGATTTCTGGAACAATAATATTGAAGCAAAAACTGTTTGGGGTACAAGAGATTGGCAAGTACAAGGTATAGAATCATTGTTTAGAGCCTGCATGATCCCAGAACAAATTATATTTTTGAACGACACTATTCAACAAACTACCTGTCTTGGCTTAGCCAAAATCAAAGATTTGAACAAACCGTCTAGCTCTATAGATGTTGAGATAGACGTAAACCATATATTAAACCAAAACAGAACACATCCTGAATGGAAAAAATGGTTGATCTGGCCCACAGATACAAATAACTGTCAACACAGATTCCTGAACAAAGAACAGGGGTTCACATTGACTAGGCCAGACCCTAGATATTCCCAAAGACAACATCCAGGGATAGTAACAACCTACAGCGTGGGCAAGCTCTGCCTTCAATGGCTACAATCGTCCACACTGGCTGAAATTAAGCAACACCTAACTTTACTTACAGAAGGTGCTGACTTGCGTGATTTCATATTAGGACCACGCAAACAGCGTCAAAAACGTTTCATAGCGGCCTCTATATATGCAGCTTATAACGAAGTCTGGAAAGTAACTCAAATTGAGACAGCAGAAAAAATACGGGAAATTGACCGTATTAATTTGGAAAAATCACTTTCTGTGGTGGACAATGGGTTAATGACTCTGTCCTCCAGAATATATTCTCTGGACAGCATTGTGTCTTCAGCAATCGATATAATATCGCAAGACTTACTGATGTTACAACACGGTCAGTCCCAATTGCGTTCTATTGTACAACTTGGCTGGACGTTACAAAATTTGCGTTCTGGCTATGTGCCCTGGCGTTTAATCAACACAACGTCATTATTTAATATCTTTAATCTCACTGATAAACAAATCAGTTTGGCACAGAAGGGTGCTGACTATACAATTCTGAGCATTGAAAAACTTGAGAGATTACCATTGACAATGTCAGAACGACCTGTCATTGAATGGATAATACATGGGATAATAAATATTCCGATAACTACTTTCCACTTTCAATTCTGCCAAAAATATAACAGGCAGGCCAGTATGAAAGGTTGGGTAAAGGATACATTAAGTCAATATGGAACTTGCCCTATACACACGAATGTGTCAGCAATAAAGGCCAGAAAGTGTTTCTCAGTGGCGATAATTGTGCAAGATCACTGAGCGGTACACTTCTGTGTCAGGGTATTAGTTTGCACGGAGCCTGTGAAGGGACTTCAAATAACCTTTCATGTTACCAGCTAGGCACACCTGCAACAAGAATAGAACCATTCTTTAGGAGACTCTCGAACGGGAGTTACATTCTAATTGTAGATCGCAGATGTTGTAGTTTGCTGCCCGGAAAACCTTATCTCATAACTGTGACTAGGAAGGTCATGTGCTGTGAACATGTATTGTTCCCCAGCGAGTCTGCAGACAGGGAGGCAAGGTTATGGCCCGATTTGAAAATTGCTTCTATTCGAATAGATACTTTAAGCAGAATGAAGACTGTGCTCCTACAGACGCCGACAAGGCTCACGTCATCAAAAGAAACGTATGATCTCCAAGTTGCAAGGACAACAGAAGAGATTCATTCATTATTATCAACTAATTCCCCCATACATTTCGCAGAAATACTGAACGAAATCTTAAATATTTCTGATACCACTGGTATCTCCAGTGTATTTAAAGCAGTGTTTTTGGGTGCTTTAACTCCATTCAAAGCCATCCTGGGTATTTTTCCAGACTTTGTCCATTCCATTTTTGGCGGACTTCCACTCCTTTTGGGACTAGTAGCGGTAATTCTATTTTTGATCCTGTTATTTCGCTATGGCAAACCATGTCACAGACAAAACACCTGCGACAAGGGAAGAAATGATCCTAGCCATTGGCTACCGAGACCGGGTAACTAAAATCCTTGGACTATCCCGGCTCAGAGACCTGAACATGACTTGGTTTCTTTCATTTAGACCAATGTGGCAAAGTTGTGTTATGCCTGTATTAAGGTGCTTGCTATGCGGCGAAGAATGCGTGTTGGACACCTGTCTGACACTTCAATCGGATGTGCCAATGGACGCAGATACCTTGTTGGGTCCGGTAACGGCTCATGCATTGTGCTGTCCTCAGCGGCTACCAATCCTGATGACGGCATTCGTGGAGTCTTCACCACTACGATTGAGGGGTAGTGAAGTACAAGATGAAAGCAGCATCGATCAGGTACGACCTTCAGTCAACTATGCTGATCAAAATATCAATGGAGGCAAACATGCTCAGGCTCATGAATGCATGGTAACAACCTTTTCCGAATTAGTGGACCTTACGCAAGAAGCTGTTGACAGTTTTTTCAACAGTCTAAATAATATGATGTTTTCACCAGAACAGCAGGAATAACTTTGAGCAAACTAGCACTTGGAGTTCCCTACATACTGAATTTGGCCTTCAACCTTTTTAAGAAAAGCGATATGAAAAAAAAAATTCATAATTTTTTTTCAGACTGCAAGAACTTTTTCCCAATTCCAAAATATTTACGATTTTTTGGGACACTTATCTTCTGCTTAAAGTAGACATTATTCTTAGAGAACTGAATTTCTATTTTAGGTAGTCACGAGACATTAGCTATCCTCTAGCACTCTTATACAAAACTTTATGATTGTGATGAAATGGTCTCGCACTTTTTTTCTGTATTAAGAGCCATTTCATGTGTGGTTTTCGCATTTATTCATGCTGAATTTAAAATATGCGTTATTTGTTTAGCATTATTAGACTGCTTGTGCATATAGTACACGTGATAGTACATGTGATTGTGTTTCGTATGTTTTATAAAATCCGATTTTCGGAATGCATATAAATGTATTTTGGGGTGGTACGGTATACACAAACGCTACTGATATTCACTATGCCTAGATTTGTAAATATGGACATAGTCTACGTGGAGTGGGTGTGATGTATACCTATAGATACTGTATCGATTCCCCTATTCCTGACCCTGGTTTGGTTAATAATTAACTAGCAGCCATCCAACGGTGCAAAAAACGTTATCTGATTAAGCCACACCACGGCACAGAAGCGCGTTATCTGATTAGGTCATAACGCATGCCATCTAATTAGACAAGCGATATTCCTACAGCCCCTGATAAGGCATACGGAGTTCTCAAAACAAATCAAACCTACAGCGACCTGGGAAATTCCCATAGCCATTGTTTTGATTTCACCGAGAACTTCAGCAAAAGAATGTGCGAACGGGCCCGTACATATGACATCCTTATTGACGTATATATGTCCATCCTTACGTCAATCTCTGCACCTTTCAGGTATAAATATTACCGACATTGCCTTAAGCAAACACATGCGGTGGTGACGAGATCGGAGCAGCGAGACGTGCTGAGGAGCCCAGCAGAGAGCGAAGCCCACAGACGCTGCCCCGCCTTCCTGACGCGCTGAGAACGAGACGCTGCCTTTCTCCTGCCGAGGAATCCAGCTCCGGCGCTTCCAAGCAGCCCTCGCAGGCAGCTGGAATATCAAGACCTGGGATAAGAGATACCAGCCCTCCATCATTCTAGATCTCAGGTACAGAACTGAATAACCCCTTGCAGAGAATTCTCGAATCAGTCCCTTGGCAAAACAAACTTAACTTAAACTGCTACTTATCTACCCCCGCCCACGTATTAGGCTTAGGTCAGGTACACTGGGGTAGGCGTGGTTAGAAGCACCAGTTGAGTATGATTAGTCAAATGTATATATGTATGTATCTATTTTATCCATTTTAAAGTATCATATGGCTCAGAAACCATATCAATGCTTTTACAGTATTATTTTATAATTCTGTCTCTACTGTATGCACTTTACTTAACTACAAGTGTTGCAATAATAGCAATTCATTTCTCTTGTATGAGAAAAGAGACTGATCAATAAATAACATCTTTTATTGAACCACGCCCATCTCTTATTTCTCTACAAACTGGTGAAACTAAGAATGCACGTACTGACTGAGTAAAATAAGTTGTCTATTGTTTTCACACGACTCTAGAGATACACTCTTGATTAGGGGAGAGCAAAGTTGTCATGTTCTATGGTTGTCAGAAACTAAATCCCTTCTTGTCTATCCAGGGAGATTAAAATCCTCCTTGCCTATTCGAAAAAGTTTCTAGTGAACTCTGAGCTAGCTGGCAAACACAAAACTTTAAGTCTAATATCGTCGGTAGAAGACCTAGTTAACCTCTGCCCTAGGTCTATACTATTGAAGATATTATTCCAATGCGCAGAGCCTATTGGGATAATAGGAACTACACTACAATTGGTAATGACCTGATGCAGGCAGTAAAATGCGAGTGGGCTTTCATTAAATAGTTCTGTAGCGCTTACTGAAGGTCTTTGGTTCTTACACTTTATTATAAAGTATAGGAGAAACTGCAGTAAAATAGTGTTAAACCAAATTTAGACCTTTAGGGCCCTGCATGATACCAAACCAGAGGTAACCCAGAGCGTATATTTACCATCCCTAAGATGGTACCAACACCACATATGACACTTTACAAATTGTCATATTCCCCTGACACTGCTCATAATAGAATTCCTGGCATGTGTCCACACTGCAGGGCCAAGATACTCAACTTCTCATCACAAAGTTCTAAGGCCTGCCCACACAAAAGAAAAATTTACAGTGCTTGACACAGGGGTGCCTACGTTTCTAGAACTTTTCATCCCCACTTGAAAACCACTGCACAAGGGAGGGACTGATGAAAATACACTGGACCTGGGAGTGACAACAACAAAAGAAGGCCAAGCTGGAAGAAGAAGCCATCTGATTCCCCTGCAATGATAGACTTAGGGACTCTTATTCCAGCAGGCCCCTGAACTAGGATGTCTCTCTCTAGGGCAGTGGCACTGGCTCCTTCATAGACTCTGAAGACAAGTTGGAAAATCAACCTTCTGGTGCACCTTGGAGGTTTTCCCTGGAGGTTCTGTGGATTTGCCCTTGTCTCCTCTGTTGATTTATAGGTGCCCTGCAAAATTACCAGGTGGCCAACAGGCCTATCGAGTGCTACAGGGTAATTGGTTTGCTTCCAGGCTGTCGAAAATATTACCTAAGCAAGAGACAGCCTTTGGAACATAGGTAGAGGACAGGTCTTGCACAGGGAGCACCATAATCCAAGTCCCCGTGAAAATCGCACTTTTAGAGGTCAGGAGGCCTGATGTGAAGGCTCCTGGTGGCCAGAGCTCCCTACCAGGAGCAAAAGGAGTCCAAAATTGTTTGTCTTGGCAGTACAGAGTCTGAGGTGCAGCCATGTCCCGGTGGGGGCCCTTTAGGGAATGAAAGGCTCTCCCTTTGCAGTGATTTCTTGAACATTCCCAGGGAGAGGCCTAGCCCTGCTGGTTGGAGCAATATAATTTTTATAATTATTGTGGAGGGTTGCATGGGCCCCCTCTGAGAGCCACCCTTTACCCTGGGGCCAAACACAAGAGAATTGTTGCTGGACTCCATCTCCCTGGGACAGAAGATAAACCTTGCACTCTATCTGTGCTGTAGGCAGCCCCGCTCTCAGTTCCCATCTCTGAACACACCACATCGCACAGCCTGCTGGCTGACATGCCAGAACGACAGCAGTGAGAGAGGGGCATAAAGCCACCTTTAAAGCTCAGTAAGGTGCTCATCGCACTGCCTTGACCAAAACAATGATTGCACCAGTTTGTCATTGGGCACAAGCACCTGGTCTGTAAGAACAAGAAGAAAAATGGGCAAAGATTGCAGTGCAAAGCCTCACAATAACCACGCCTCTTAAGAAAAATCTGTTAAATATATATGCACGGCCTTGGGGCAAAGGAACACCCCAGGATCCATTAGGACTCTCAGAAATGTTCTTACTGCTTCCATTCTGTTGGCCAACAAAGAGAAGTGGGCATCACTAAAGTTTAAATGGTTGTTTCAGGCTGCAGGAAGAGCTGCAGCCCCTATAGAATGTAAAATAAAAATAACCCTAAGTTTCCCAGGGGTACTTAGAGATGAGCCCAGCAATCTTACAATTGGAGCTATTGCTCTAAGGTTCTTGACTGTGAGTGATCCCTTGTGAGTTGGTAGCAGTCTAAAAAAGAAGAAAGTCTCTGGTACATGTGTTTTTGAAATACAACCCTTTATTTACTGTTGGGAATTACCATCTTTGTGTCCACTGCCCTTTTTTTCTTTTTTTTTCTTTGTTTTTTGCAGGACCTGCTTTTGTTGGCCACAGTACTTGGTGCACTGTACAACGTGGTACTGGTGGTAAAGTGCTCTCTGTTTTAAACATGGTAAAACAGCCAACCACCTAATAGGCACCTTTAATTTACTTATAAGCCCTTAGTATATGGTAGTATATGTGCATTAAGCCTGTAAATTAAATGCTACAAGTGGGCTGCAGCTCTCATTGTGCAACTCACTGAAGTTGCACTGAAAAACATGTCTGAGGCCTGCCTTCCCAGCCTGTAGTGCACAGTTGGGCCTCGCCAAACAAACCTTTTTCAGGCCACAACCTTTCTTTTTAATACTTATAAGTCACTGTTAAAGAAGGCCTTAAGGGCTCATAGGGCAGACATCCCGATACTTTAATACATAGGACATGTGTACTTTTTAAATGCCCTGACAGTGAAAAACTCCAAAGTTAATTTATCACTGTGGCAAGGTTACCTCTCAGATGTAATAAGTGATAACTTCAGATTGGCAGCTTGTTACATGGTAATTTTAAGTCCTCTTTAATTGTAAATTCGGATTACAAATTACTATTCTGAAATTGTAATTTTTAGAAAGAAAGTTGGAATTTTGTTTCTCAAAGCCAAATCTTTTATGCTTGTGTCACATGACTGTGAATGTCTGTCCTGTGGTGTGATGTGAATTCCTTACAGATATGGGGACAGAAAAGGGCCTCTGTTTTGAGGCAGAGTGTTTCTCTCCTGATCAGGATGGCCTGTTGGAGTTGTACTCAAAGGGTTGCCTGAGGGCATTGACCACACTCTTCTTGACTTCTAAATCTACCTACCCTCCCACTGACATTTGCAGCTCACATCTACGCCTCGCTGATCTACTCCTGCCTGCGTTTGAAGATTTGAGCCAAACCCAGGGAATAAGGAAGGTTGGACAAAGGGGGCCCCCTGCACACAGGCAAGCACTGTGTATAAATGTGGCATCCCCAGAACCTCTCATCAGGAATATTGCTGGACCTGTGGCAAATTCTGAAGGACTGTCATGTTTTCTCAAGAAGGAAGACTGGGCCTGCTTGTGTTGAACCCAGGATCCCCAGAAGGGACTCCAAGGGTCAGTTGGCTAACCTCCTTTTAAAGGTACAGGAACACACCAATCTTCTTAATGCCTTCCTTGCAATTGACCAGCACCAACTGGACCTGCCTGAGCCCTACTGCTGGCCTCTGCTGGACTACGTCCTGATCCCCAAGAGATGCCTCTAGGTTCTGGCCCATTGGCTAACATCAGAGTGTACTCCTCCCATTCAAGATTGCAACTACAGGTGAAAATTCCGCAGTCTGGGGCTCTTTGCAACCATGTGAGGCTTCTTGCTTCAGCAATGGTCACCACGTCTCCCACCAGCATGAATTTCTGACAGTGACCTGCCAAACAGCGACTGCTAGCATCTCCTGTCAACCCAAAGCTCCATCAGTAACATGCTCCATGTGCCGTCAACAATCCTTTTGCTGCCCTAAACAATGCAAAGTTCCACATGAACCTCTTGGACTAGGACTTTGAGAAGGTACACTCTTCACCGGGATTGACCTGATTCCTGTAATCGACCTGCTCATCATTACAGTTGGCCTGAACTTGTGACTTTGATTAGGTTCAGCGCAAACAGAGAACTGTGGGTAGTTCTTTGTGCTTTTGATGCTATTTTCACCTAAATGATATTATTTTGTAATTCCACTTCAACTGATTGTATTTTTGTCATTTTATTTAATAAAGTATGTCCTGCTTTTTAAATTGATTTGGGATTTGACTTGTGTTGTGTTTTCACTCAATTACTGTTTGAATGCTGCCTAAATACTTTACTCATCCCCTCAAAGTTACGCCTGACTGCTTTTGAGACAAGCTACCATAGGGTTAAGCAAAGCTTTATTTACTAACTGTTCTGGTTCATTCTGACATTATTTATATTTATTACTTGAGTGGGTTTTCACCCCATCCAGTTTCTTATTATAAGGTACCCAGAACATTAAATGAGTACACTCCTGAATGTGTGAATACTCCCAAGGACGGTCCTGATTTCTGAAGCCCAAATTAAGACTGGATCTTCTTGCCTTGAACACAGGGCCACGTATGTGACTCCAGTGGTCAGTTGGAAGTCCTCCTTTGTGAACTAGAGGGTCATAACAAGATGGAGGTATAAACTGCTTCACAGATGACCACACCAAATTGGACCTGACCTGGTCCCCTCTACTGGCCTCTGTGGGAGTGAGTCTTGATTCCCTAGTGCTGTCCTCATGGTCCTACAAAAGGGGGTGGTGATGGACGGAGCATCTGAACCAATCAAACACTCACACCCAGTCAACAGATCTGGGTTTAATCCATCACCGTTCTTTAGCCCTATCTGCCCCAGTTCAGACATGGCCATATGCAAATCAGAATGACCCTGTGCCTCATGGGAACAGTCCAGCCCGAACTGCCAAGCCATGCCTTCCCTGGACCAGAAACAATCTTCCTAAGACCGGTTTCTGGCATTACAGCCATCTTCAGCCAGGCTTGCTTGAATCCAGTGCCAAAGTGAGCAAGGGACTCACGTTTGAGCATACCCTGCCAACTTATGGCGAACAAAGCGGTACAAAAGGGCGTGGTGATGGACGGAGCATCTGAACCAATCAAACACTCACACCCAGTCAACAGATCTGGGTTTAATCCATCACCGTTCTTTAGCCCAATCTTCCACCCCAGTTCAGACATGACCATATGCTAATCAGTATGACCCTGTGCCTCATGGGAACAGTCCAGCCCGAACTGCCAAGCCATGCCTTCCCTGGACCGGAAACAAGCTTCCTAGGACCAGTATCTGGTATTACAGCCGTCTTCAGCCAGGCTTGCTTGAATCCAGCGGCAAAGTGAGCAAGGGACTCACGTCTGAGCATACCCTGCCAACTTATGGCAAACAAAGCGGTACAAAAGGGGGTGGTGATGAACGGAGCATCTGAACCAATCAAACACTCACACCCAGTCAATAGAGCTGGGTTTAATCCATCACCGTTCTTTAGCCTAATCTGCCACCCCAGTTCAGACATGGCCATATGCAAATCAGTATGACCCTGTGCCTCATGGGAACAGCCCAGCCCGAACTGCCAAGCCATGCCTTCCCTGGACTGGAGACAAGCTTCCTAGGACCGGTTTCTGGTATTACAGCCATCTTCAGCCAGGCTTGCTTGAATCAAGTGGCAAAGTGAGCAAGGGACTCATGTCTGAGCATACCCTGCCAACTTATGGCGAACAAAGCGGTACAAAAGGAGGTGGTGATGGACGGAGCATCTGAACCAATCAAACACTCACACCCAGTCAACAGATTTGGGTTTAATCCATCATGGTTCTTTAGCCCAATCTGCCACCCCAGTTCAGACATGGCCATTTGCAAATCTGTCTGACCCTGTGCCTCATGATAACAGTCCAGCCCGAACTGCCAAGCCATGCCTTCCCTGGACCGGAAACAAGCTTCCTAGGAACGGTTTCTGGCATTACAGCCGTCTTCAGCCAGGCTTGCTTGAATCCAGTGGCAAAGTGAGCAAAGGACTCACGTCTGAGCATACCCTGCCAACTTATGGCGAACAAAGCAGTACAAAAGGGGGTGGTGATGGACGGAGCATCTGAACCAATCAAACACTCACACCCAGTCCTCATGGTCCTGGCCACTTTGGTGGAGCCAGAGTACACTTCTTCCTGCCTAACTGAAGGTTCCATTGTATCTGACAAAGAGCTATGCTGAGGCCTTCAGAATTGCACAGCTCCGAACAGAAGGCTTCACTAGATTCGTCTCTGACCCCTACAGAGCTGTGCCACACCGTGTAGCTCCAGATTGGAGGAATCACCAAATCCAACGCAGAGTAATGCAGAGTCCTGCAGAGCTGCACCTCTCAGCTCCTTCACCAAATACTCTGCAGAGTGAAACAGAGCTGCACTGCACCATCCTCACATCAAAGTCAGAAGGTAGAACACCCAGTGGGATGACTTTGGTCCTGTGTCTGGCCCACAATCCTTTCTGGTCTGCCTGGACTTGTAAAGCTTTCCAGTCCGGCATAACCAGATACCTGAAGTTGGCATTTAGAGCCCTTTGCCTAAATAATTTTTACCTAAATGTTTGAAAATGCATAAATCTGGTTCTGAGGGCTTGATTTTAGTTTTTTAATATGCACACTATTGTTAAAAAGAGGTTGGAGATCAATTGTGTATTGTGTTTTCACTTTATTACTGTTTGAGTACCACATAAATGCTTTGCACATTGCCTGTAATTTAAGCCTGGCTGCTCATGTGTCAAGCAACCAGAGGGTAAGGTTAGGTTTGCCTACTGGCTTTTGTGGTTCACTCAGACAAGGGCTATAATTATTATTTAAATAGAGTTCTCACCTCCAACAACTAATCCAGTTTCCTACATTGACCATGTTGATATTGACACTGCAAAGTCTTACTGTTTGTGCTATCCTTTTGAGATCAATGGTAGGTCATAACAGGTATTTCATATTGGTATTTGTCCCATTTGCTTCAATGGTGTTACATTGATTAATTATAACATGTGGCTGTCTATACTGATGTGGTGAAACCTGGACCAAGCCAGTAGGCCTGCATTATTGATAATGACACCCCTTTATGTTGTGATGCTACATCTTGAATTGCGGGATGTTGTGGTCATAGGGTTCAGCACCCACTAGGGATGTAACATGATATAAGGTTGTCACCAAAGGTATGTCCACATACGTTATTGTACATATTTGTAATTAATAAGTAGTATCTAGTTGCATGTGCATAACAAAATAACCGCTTCTGTTTAAAAGCAAAAAGTACTGACAGGAAAATAATTTGAGTCTAGTTGCTACATACTAGCAAGTCGGGGTTACTAGACCACACCGCATCCTCAGTGTAGGCCGTGGAGCTCCCTGGTTGACTACCCTGACAGAGTTGAGTGCAAATATAGGGTACTTGGTTTCAAGTAAAAAAAAATGCAAACTTATTACTTGCGAAAGACCCAATCCTTTGCAGCCAATAACTAAATTTCTTACCTCCTGGATACTGCTTTCCTCCCCTTCCTGCACTACCTAGCCCCATTTCACTGCTTTCACCAGTCCACCATGTCTCATGCACCGTATTTCATTAAACACCATAGTCTATCGTTGTGACTGCAGAATAATGCCTTTCTATTATACATGTGAAGTAATAGATGTAAGGGAAAGACTATCATTCACATTCCATGTGATTTAAAATTATAATAATTTTTTACAAATAGTTTAGGAAAATGATTCTTTTTTTAATGATCAATTCCATTTGTTTGGACCGATACATCTGTTTCTTTCCTCTCTGCACTAGGACTTTTCTAACCAGGCCCCAGTGAATGTGCTCTGACCTATTAACATGTTGACCTGGCTTTACCCCTAATTGGCATATTTAACATTCTGATAAGTCCCTAGTGTAATGTATAAACTGTACTCTGGGCCTGTAAGTTATGTGTCACTAGGGGACTGCAACACACATTGTTTCACCACTAGAATTACAGGGCAAACAATCACTGCAGGTCTACTGCAGTTGTGGATAACATAAGACTGACACTGGACTCTAACCAGTCAGCCATACTGGTCTTGCTCGACCTGTCTGCGGCCTTCGACACCATCTCGCACCACATTCTTTTAGAGCGTCTGGCTGAGATTGGTGTCGAAGGCTCCGCACTCTGCTGGATAAAAAACTATCTGTCCAACAGACGGTCCTAGGTCCAAATCGGTGCCCACTCCTCCAAATATTACGACAATGATAAGGGCGTCCCACAGGGATCTATATTGAGCCCTACGCTCTTTAACCTTTATGTATCCCCTCTTGCTAAGGTCATCCAAGCACACGGCTTTGGAACCGTGTCTTACGCGGATGATACACAAATACTGATCACTATTAAACAGAATCCTGATGTAACTAAAATAAGTTTAAAAAACTGCATGGTAGACATTCACAATTGGATGACCAGAAACTTTTTAATGATGAATGCAGGAAAGACTGAGGTACTGCTGTTTGGAAAGGCAGATAAATTCTGGTCCGATGATTGGTGGCCAACCTCCCTTGGCACATGCCCCACGCCCAAATCCTCAGTAAGAAACCTAGGGGTAACAATAGACAATAAATTATCAATGTCTGAACATATTAACAAAGTAGTAGGCACCAGCTACGGCCTCATGTGGAGCCTGAGAAAAATCTTTAAATGGCTCCCCCTCTCGGCTCGTATGCCCCTAGTTCAGGGACTTATCGTTAGTAGAATTGATTAAGGGAACGCACTTCTGGCCTCAACAAATACGACCTTGCTGGCCCGCCTACAGGTGCTACAAAACACCGCTGCCAGATTGGTGCTTGACCTTCCCACCCGCACCCCCTCATTACCCTGCTTAAAAACCTTGCACTGGCTCCCAATACAAAAACGCATTAAATTCAAACTATGCTGCCTAGTCCACAAATCCATCAATGGGCATGGCCCACCTTACCTAGAACAAAAACTGAAGGTCTACCACCCGGTGAGAACACTTAGATCATCCACAAAGCACCTCCTAAGTGTTCCCAGAGTGCGTACCGTCAGAAATGGTGACAGAGCCTTCAGCAAAACTGCTCCTGAAGCATGGAACTTCCTGCCCCTCCAGATCAGGGCGGAACCTGACTATCTGAGATTCCCCAGACAGTTAAAAACATGGCTTTTTTAGATCTGCCTACGCCTGTCTGGGTTTCTATAGGACTTCCCTCTGCAAGCGCTCTGAGACCTTCGGGTGATTTATGCGCTATACAAATGAAATAAAAGTAACGTAAAGTACTACTGCGGCATTTCTGTGCAGATTTAAAAACTCGACAGGCGTAAACAATCTTTTAAATATTAAGCCACCACTAGCAGTCCTTAATGCCCAATGAGGCAGGACACATGGGGGCAGATTTACAAGCACCCTGCACCATTTTTGCGTCACTTTTAACATGGGAAAAGTGATGCAAAAGTGGGTCAAGGGGCTTGTAAATAAGCCCCATGGTATTTAAAAATTGGAGACGCTCTTACAGTGATAAAGCCTCAAATGTTATTTACACTGCAGGTCAGTAAGCTGTTCCAAAGGGAAACATTGGGATGTAATTTAAAAATTAAATAAAATTGTGTTGACTTAGGAAACATCTACAAAGTTCACTCTTGGACTTGCTAAAATATTTATTTCAAGGCCAGTTCATTGGTAAAGCTGAATCTTCAATGATTGCAAAATGTACTTTCGAAAGCCACACTTTACCTGCCTAAAGCCTGTAAAAGTCCGTTTGAATATGCTTCCAGCTGTCACCAGGGAGTTGTAAAACATATTTCATAAGGTGTGAACTCTCTACCAGAGCCCTTGGAGAACTTCTTCAAGCAGAACACAAAGCACAGTTCAGTCTTGGTCTTCTCCTTGACAGTAGCAGTCACTGCAGGTCAACCCAGCAAACCATCCACACAGCAATGGGGTAGTACTCCTCCTTACATCTTCTCCAGCTCATCACATTGGCAGAGGTTTTTCTTCATCCAGAAGTGTTTTGGGGTCTGGCCCCATTATTTATACCACATTTTCCTTTGGTCACTTGCAGCAAAGGTCTCTCAGCTTAGTCCAAACCAGTTCTGTCCTCTCTGCTCCAGCCTCTTGGCAGGAGGTGAAAACAGCATTGTGCACATATGGCAGGGCCTATTCAGGTGCAAGGAAAACTCCTCCCACTTCTCTAAATGCAACCCAGGACTATTCAGCCCAGTTCTGAGTTACCCAGCAAAAGCTGGGCACACCTCAACCCCCCAGTGGCTGTCTGCAGTGAATGCACATCCCCAGCCCTTGTCACTCCAAAACCAGACTGTCAATACAAAACTCAGCTGAAGCACCTAGGATGGCTTAGCAAGAAAATGCCTACTTTCTAAAAGTGTGTGCAAAAGTTTGAAATACAGCACGGGTGCACTCAGTAATATACTAGTTTAAACGTAGTGATCTATTCAAACTGCTTTTAAAAACAATTGAGTGTGCACTCTGCAGGGGGTACTGTCAGCCTCCTGAAATCAACAGTAAGTTTTATCAGTTCGGAAGCTTGTCCAGGAACTTAGGGTGCACTACTAGGGAGTCACTTTATTATAAGTGTACTAACAGAGAATCCAAAATGCTTTAGTGATTTATACTTTCTTGTTATCAGTTATCCAGAAATCAGTTCATCAACATAAATTTATATTCCATTACCTCAACCTTGAATCCATAGATAGTGTTCAGTAGCTGCTTTTATTTTAATCCATGGCAACATTTCTTCAAACTGGATGAGATGTTTTTTTCCCAGCAATGTAAAACAGATGACAATGTTGTTTCCAGTTCCCAATGCATTTCGGGCAAAAAACTGCCCTTCTTCAGGGAAATCTACAATGTCAATAATGAAAATAAACAACTTTACAAATTCTCTGTTAAACAATGTGCTACCTCATATCAAGCTCATACTAGCAAACAGGTCTCTTAATATTGCTCATGGGATGAGATCAAGAACAATAATAAAATAATTGGAAACATGGATATATATATAGAAATAGTATCGACTCAAAGTGCCGTTAATATCTTCCCACGTGAATCGGTGATGTGACCAGAAAGAGGTGTTGGAGGTGTGTTATTAAATCTCACGCATTCAAAATGTCTGACAAAGTGAGTTCAAAGTGGATAAAACGAGTGTGAACTGTGACTCCTTGAGATGTGATGAAAAAGAAAAAATAACTTGCCTCTTAATTATAAGTCCAGTGGGTCGCTCACTACTTATCCTACCAGCGTGTAGCCCCAGTGCGTTGTGGTCCTTGCAGTCAGCATCAGCGGGTGCGCCTCTGCCCAGGTATCGAGGAAAAATCAGTCGCGTTGGCCATCCCTGGACACCGGTGTTTCGAGGTTGTTGCCTCTCGTCAGCAGGGAGTAGGAATGTGTGAAGGGGTGCTGCGTAGGCTGCCAAAATTATTTCCGGGTCTGGTACCGCTCGTGGCACGTAGGAGCGTAACCCGGGCCCGTCAGCCCCACCGGCTCAAGGGAGCCTGAATGTAAAAGTAAGTCCAGTGGGTCGCTCACTACTTATCCTACCAGCGTGTAGCCCCAGTGCGTTGTGGTCCTTGCAGTCAGCATCAGCGGGTGCGCCTCTGCCCAGGTATCGAGGAAAAATCAGTCGCGTTGGCCATCCCTGGACACCGGTGTTTCGAGGTTGTTGCCTCTCGTCAGCAGGGAGTAGGAATGTGTGAAGGGGTGCTGCGTAGGCTGCCAAAATTATTTCCGGGTCTGGTACCGCTCGTGGCACGTAGGAGCGTAACCCGGGCCCGTCAGCCCCACCGGCTCAAGGGAGCCTGAATGTAAAAGTAAGTCCAGTGGGTCGCTCACTACTTATCCTACCAGCGTGTAGCCCCAGTGCGTTGTGGTCCTTGCAGTCAGCATCAGCGGGTGCGCCTCTGCCCAGGTATCGAGGAAAAATCAGTCGCGTTGGCCATCCCTGGACACCGGTGTTTCGAGGTTGTTGCCTCTCGTCAGCAGGGAGTAGGAATGTGTGAAGGGGTGCTGCGTAGGCTGCCAAAATTATTTCCGGGTCTGGTACCGCTCGTGGCACGTAGGAGCGTAACCCGGGCCCGTCAGCCCCACCGGCTCAAGGGAGCCTGAATGTAAAAGTAAGTCCAGTGGGTCGCTCACTACTTATCCTACCAGCGTGTAGCCCCAGTGCGTTGTGGTCCTTGCAGTCAGCATCAGCGGGTGCGCCTCTGCCCAGGTATCGAGGAAAAATCAGTCGCGTTGGCCATCCCTGGACACCGGTGTTTCGAGGTTGTTGCCTCTCGTCAGCAGGGAGTAGGAATGTGTGAAGGGGTGCTGCGTAGGCTGCCAAAATTATTTCCGGGTCTGGTACCGCTCGTGGCACGTAGGAGCGTAACCCGGGCCCGTCAGCCCCACCGGCTCAAGGGAGCCTGAATGTAAAAGTAAGTCCAGTGGGTCGCTCACTACTTATCCTACCAGCGTGTAGCCCCAGTGCGTTGTGGTCCTTGCAGTCAGCATCAGCGGGTGCGCCTCTGCCCAGGTATCGAGGAAAAATCAGTCGCGTTGGCCATCCCTGGACACCGGTGTTTCGAGGTTGTTGCCTCTCGTCAGCAGGGAGTAGGAATGTGTGAAGGGGTGCTGCGTAGGCTGCCAAAATTATTTCCGGGTCTGGTACCGCTCGTGGCACGTAGGAGCGTAACCCGGGCCCGTCAGCCCCACCGGCTCAAGGGAGCCTGAATGTAAAAGTAAGTCCAGTGGGTCGCTCACTACTTATCCTACCAGCGTGTAGCCCCAGTGCGTTGTGGTCCTTGCAGTCAGCATCAGCGGGTGCGCCTCTGCCCAGGTATCGAGGAAAAATCAGTCGCGTTGGCCATCCCTGGACACCGGTGTTTCGAGGTTGTTGCCTCTCGTCAGCAGGGAGTAGGAATGTGTGAAGGGGTGCTGCGTAGGCTGCCAAAATTATTTCCGGGTCTGGTACCGCTCGTGGCACGTAGGAGCGTAACCCGGGCCCGTCAGCCCCACCGGCTCAAGGGAGCCTGAATGTAAAAGTAAGTCCAGTGGGTCGCTCACTACTTATCCTACCAGCGTGTAGCCCCAGTGCGTTGTGGTCCTTGCAGTCAGCATCAGCGGGTGCGCCTCTGCCCAGGTATCGAGGAAAAATCAGTCGCGTTGGCCATCCCTGGACACCGGTGTTTCGAGGTTGTTGCCTCTCGTCAGCAGGGAGTAGGAATGTGTGAAGGGGTGCTGCGTAGGCTGCCAAAATTATTTCCGGGTCTGGTACCGCTCGTGGCACGTAGGAGCGTAACCCGGGCCCGTCAGCCCCACCGGCTCAAGGGAGCCTGAATGTAAAAGTAAGTCCAGTGGGTCGCTCACTACTTATCCTACCAGCGTGTAGCCCCAGTGCGTTGTGGTCCTTGCAGTCAGCATCAGCGGGTGCGCCTCTGCCCAGGTATCGAGGAAAAATCAGTCGCGTTGGCCATCCCTGGACACCGGTGTTTCGAGGTTGTTGCCTCTCGTCAGCAGGGAGTAGGAATGTGTGAAGGGGTGCTGCGTAGGCTGCCAAAATTATTTCCGGGTCTGGTACCGCTCGTGGCACGTAGGAGCGTAACCCGGGCCCGTCAGCCCCACCGGCTCAAGGGAGCCTGAATGTAAAAGTAAGTCCAGTGGGTCGCTCACTACTTATCCTACCAGCGTGTAGCCCCAGTGCGTTGTGGTCCTTGCAGTCAGCATCAGCGGGTGCGCCTCTGCCCAGGTATCGAGGAAAAATCAGTCGCGTTGGCCATCCCTGGACACCGGTGTTTCGAGGTTGTTGCCTCTCGTCAGCAGGGAGTAGGAATGTGTGAAGGGGTGCTGCGTAGGCTGCCAAAATTATTTCCGGGTCTGGTACCGCTCGTGGCACGTAGGAGCGTAACCCGGGCCCGTCAGCCCCACCGGCTCAAGGGAGCCTGAATGTAAAAGTAAGTCCAGTGGGTCGCTCACTACTTATCCTACCAGCGTGTAGCCCCAGTGCGTTGTGGTCCTTGCGGTACCAGACCTGTAAATATTTTTGGCAGCCTACGCAGCACCCCTTCACACATTCCTACTCCCTGCTGACGAGAGGCAACAACCTCGAAACACCGGTGTCCAGGGATGGCCAACGCGACTGATTTTTTCTGAAGACCCAGGCAGAGGCGCACCCGCTGATGCTGACTACAAGGACCACAACGCATCGGGGCTACACGCTGGTAGGATAAGTAGTGAGCGACCCACTGGACTTACTTGTACATTCAGGCTCCCTTGAGCCGGTGGGGCTGACGAGCCCGGGTTGCGCTCCTACGTGCCACGAGCGGTACCAGACCTGTAAATATTTTTGGCAGCCTACGCAGCACCCCTTCACACATTCCTACTCCCTGCTGACGAGAGGCAACAACCTCGAAACACCGGTGTCCAGGGATGGCCAACGCGACTGATTTTTTCTGAAGACCCAGGCAGAGGCGCACCCGCTGATGCGGACTACAAGGACCACAACGCATCGGGGCTACACGCTGGTAGGATAAGTAGTGAGCGACCCACTGGACTTACTTGTACATTCAGGCTCCCTTGAGCCGGTGGGGCTGACGAGCCCGGGTTGCGCTCCTACGTGCCACGAGCGGTACCAGACCTGTAAATATTTTTGGCAGCCTACGCAGCACCCCTTCACACATTCCTACTCCCTGCTGACGAGAGGCAACAACCTCGAAACACCGGTGTCCAGGGATGGCCAACGCGACTGATTTTTTCTGAAGACCCAGGCAGAGGCGCACCCGCTGATGCTGACTACAAGGACCACAACGCATCGGGGCTACACGCTGGTAGGATAAGTAGTGAGCGACCCACTGGACTTACTTGCCTCTTAATTATATCGAGTATAACTTGCCAAAAGATCGCGACTCAAACTACGGGCGGCTGTAAATGATAGCTGTAAAGTGACCCAAACGTAAAGCCAAAACTCTTGAATGAGAGGTACAGAAGTTACCTTGAAGCCAATGGTGAATAGCCACAAAATTATAAATGAAGGGGCTCAAAGTCAATGGCGGGTGACCGTGGGATCGTATAAATGGAGACGGAGTTGTGAGGGAAATGGAAACGCAAATGAATACAACATGCTGAAACTTCGGTGAAAGTTAATTAAAACAGTGCAATGGTTTCGGTAGGTATCCCACTGTTTTAATTACCTTTCACAGAAGTTTTAGCACGTTGTATTCATTTGCTTTTTAGTGCTATTTTTCATAATAAAGTTTAAACTTCAATAACTCCGGTTCTTCTAATTGGATTTTTGTCATTTTGATCTTCTTTTATTCATTACAATCAAAGGTATTCTCTCTCACCTGATGTGGAATCATTTTGTGTGGGGTTTTTACTGCTTTTCTGTTTGATGAGTTGATCAAATGCTTAACGCACTGCCTCCAAGATGTGTGACTGGTCTGTGCCAAGCTACCAGAGGGTGAGCACAGATTAATTAGGGTTTGCCTGCCGCTTACCTGACTAGGATTGTGGTTGTTCTTTGACCATGACTCCTACCCCAGTCAACTAGTAACCCAATACTTAACACATCCACTCCTGTTAATAATCCATGTTCTCACATATAAAGAAAAGTAACTCCTTCTTCCCAACTTTTGAAAAGTGTGGGGCCCAACTAATCCCAGAGATCATCTTTTAATGTGAATATTTAGAAGGTCACCAAGTGTGATTTTTCTCAGATCAGCATTACTTGTCAACCATGAGTTGCTGTTCTCAAAAGATGCTCTTACAGTTTTGACAGTAGGCTTTCTTAGAGTCACTGTTCTTTAGATATTTCCATGGTATTCTGAATATTCTGAGCGTCCCAATACTCGGAGAACTAAAATCAGTTCAAGGAATATCAATTAACCTGAGGTGATGCCCAAAGAAATGTAGTGCACCGATATCTATGGGATCTCTTGTTTTAGTCTTGCTACTCCTCACAAGAATATGATTAAGGGTAATTTTATAATGAATCCAAATTTCAGTAATAGTTTTGAATTGAAAAAATAATAAAAGTTTTTTCATCGTTTTTTTCCCACTAAAAGAAGCCATATACTAGAAAATCAGGATTCTTTACAAAAAATGGGGAAAGTAATGTCCTGCCTAGCAAATGGTCTTTTGAGATAGAGGTATTGCCATAATATTTTTGGAGGCTGGCAACGGTAACATTTAGGGCCAGATGTAGTAACCCTAATACCGGTCGGTAACGGACGAAATTACCGTATTTCGGCCTTTACCGATCGGTATTAGGCATTTGGGATGTAGGTGGCTACATTTCAGATTCGGTTATTTACCGAATCGGTATTTAAGAATTCGGTAAATTGCCGAATTCTTGAATACCGATTCGGTAAATTACCGAATCTGAAATGTAGGAAGCACTCAAGTGAGCGCTTTTCACCTGTAAGGATTCGTTATTTACCACCAATTACAAGTTGGTGGTAAATTATGAAAACCCATAGGCCCATAGGAATGAATGGGAATTACCGAATCAGTATTTACCGATTCGGTAAATACCGAATCTCTCCGATTCGGTAATACGTACCGAGTAATTACCTACATAGCATTTACCGATTCTAAAATACCTAATCGGTAAAATTCGGTATTTTAGAATCGGTAAATGTACTTTACCTACATCTAGCCCTTAGTTCTACTTCCAGAAGCCTCAATTGGAATTTCTCTAACAGCAAACTTGTAGCACATTGACTTACGTAATTTTCTCCCCTACAGTGGATAGTCATCATCTAAAATTTGTATACTTATTAGTAGCAGTATGTATTCAGAAAAACATATGTCTCACTAATTTATTCCCATATGTTTGTAACTTTTGAATCCAGAAATACCATTAGATAGAACACACTGACAAAGTACAAGCTGTTCTTCTTTTCCAATCAAATATTAAATATTCCCAAAGTTTGCCTTCAACTAGAATGACATTGAATGAACCCTATTCTTTTGCAGAAAGTTAATAGTATGAATACATTTTGTATTCTAGAGTGGTGGCTGCAAGTACTTTTACCGTGCGAAATCCTGCTTCGTCCTGTGGGTTGAGAAAAGAGTAAAGTTGTTTTTGCTTAAGGGCAGGAAAGTTTGCTGACCCCTCTATTCACTTTGCAATTTCCATTTCACAAGTACCACTACATTCACATTCTCTAATACATTTATGTGCTTCAACTTTTCATTTTTTACAGTACCAGTGGCATAAATTGTATTTGCTCATACTTTAAAAGTTTATCATCAACGAAAGAATATGTCCAGGAAAATGTAATGTATATTTTTGCTGATATGTTCTTACTGATAGAATGTACCGGTGTATCAGTGGTGATAATAAGATGATTGAATAGAAGTGCGATTCAAAAAGTTGGTCGACTTCAAAAGTTACATAGAATGTGATGTAAAATTATGAAGCACACGTGAAAGTGCTGACGATGTATTTTATTCTCAACGATACACAACCTCAAGCTGTAGTCAACAGATATAACGGTCGTGCTATGCTTAACACTCCAGCGCAGAACATACCAAGAGAAAGGGAGCAAGAAAGGGGGAGGGGATCATACCAATGGATAAAAACACTGATGAGAAGATATGTGTATGTGAAATACTCATGATGTAAATAAAATGTCGCAGATACAACAGAATGTTAATGCAGAGAAGCACACCTCACTCTGAAACTAGGCCTAGGCAAACATTTTATTACACTGGGAAAATTCATGAAATTGTGGAATTTCACACTATGCTAAGTTCATGGAATTGCTGAATTGTACATTATGTAAAAGTCGTGAAATGTGAACCTCTCATAAAGTCGAGTGAGAGCCCAGGGCCAGAATGTACCTCCAAAGACATTAGCAATATTATCTAGCCCAATTTCGCCGCTTTCGAGGCCACTTTCGTCCGAAAAGTGGCGTTCCTCAAAAAAATTGCATGAATACTGTCGCTAATACAATTTCCCTCTATTATCAATCCCGCCCGGACCCGCGTAGCGATATCAAAAGTCACACTTACCGCGATTATTGCTGGTTACTAACCCCTGTTTAAAACCTGACTTACCCATCTTGTCAAAAGGAGGTGGATTGTCAGGCTGAGTTCGCACTTGCCTGTTAGCAAGCTTTGCAATAGCGCAGTGGAAATAGCGCTTGTTTTCTCATGCTATTGCTGGCTCTCGCCGCTACTGCTGGATTTTGCATCGCCTCTGAGATAAGCGTTGAAAATAACCCCCTATCTCGGTGATGAAATCCAGCGATAGAACAAAATGCGCTAAGCGTGCTCTACAATATTTATCGCAGTTTGTCAATAATATGCCCCATTATCTCCTCAAACCATTCTCCTCCCAATATCTAAGACATATTTTTTTAAGTGACCTGCGCGATTGGGTAAAAAAACTGAAAGTAACATGAGATGCTAGCAAATCACAGGTTCACATCCATGCTTTAAGTTCATAACTTAAAAGTAAAGGTGATTAAAAGGAGTCATTTTGGAGGATACCTAGCTAAATATTACAAACCAGAAAGACTTGGCTTGTAACTTTTCATTTATAATGTCTTAACCGATTAATTAGCTGTGGGTATCTCAACACAGTCATGAATTTGTTACGTGGACAAATTTAAATATTTTTCTCCTTGCTGATTAAATTTGTTCTTGGGGCAGTAAAAACTTTAATTATCATGGCTTTCCCAAAAATAATTGTATGCTAGTGCCACGTGACATATGCACATGTTCAGAATATATTTTATACCGCAGGGATGCATTGGGACGAATAGGCCTGAAATCCTCAATTGGTGCCAAATGTCCTACTTCGTATCTTTGCAACTACAACAAATTTCCATAGCACGTTTTCCGGCAGTGACACTGATTTCACAGACTCAATGACTTTCTGCTTAATGAAGTCACAGATATTACCACCAAACCTGTCGTTTCCCGCCTGCATGCCATGCACAGATAAAATGAGGCTCAACATAACACTTAATATAGTCTATAAAGTAACGTTTATTGGCTGAGCATAATGCAATTTAGTAATAAAACATGACGAAATTAGATTTTGCCACCTAAAATGTCTAGTCATTAAACTTAACAGCCCTTACCGTTCTGTAGTTGTGCTGAAGAATGAACATTTCAGTGGATTTTCTTTTTTCATATGAAAACGAACAGAAACATAGTGAATCATAGCTTTCTTCAATATATTCAGTGTGGCAAAAGTAATAAGAGCACTCTCTGGAAGGAATTACATTTCCCTGCCTCGAATTTAATAATATTTGCCACTGTTTACTCTCCTTGCCCTTCGGAAATGCATCTCTACTCATTAGTCATTTTCAGTGTTACCATTAATAGTACAGATTCACACAAGGCTTAAGAGAGATGTTTTTGAGATTTAAAAAAAATATATATATACTCATATTCTAAGTTAATTATGTATTCTGTTCTGCTTCAAACATTCTCTCTGATGAGAACAAGAAGACTAGTGACAAGAAGAAGCAAGCAATGTTGCTTTGAATAAGACACATTCATTCACTTTTGAAGTAGGCAAATGCATTAGTAAGGAGAAACAAATCAAGAGGGACATAAAAATAAAGTGATGATTTCTAATGACATGCAGAACATGATATGCTGACGATGTGACATACATTCATGAACAAACAGGAAATCTTCTTACCTTCTGCCTTTCCTTCTTGCTGTTTTTCTTCTTTTTCTTGCTTTCTTTTATGCCTTGTGTTTTTCTTGCCCTTTTTCTTGCATTTCTTTCCTTGTTCCACCCTTCCTTGTTACGTTTCTTCTTTCTTACCTTCTCGCATGCTTTGTGCCTGCTTTATTTCTTGCCTTTGTTCATTCTTTCTTTCCTTCTGTCCTTCTTTCTTTCTTTCCTTCTTCCTTCCTGGCCTCTTTTCTTTCTTGTCTTTTTTTCTTTCTTTCCTTCGTTTTTTCCTTTATACCATCATTCTCAAGGCAAGAGGCTAGCAGCTAAAGGCAACCCAATTGGAATTATTAGGTCTGAGTTAGCTAAGACCTTTTGTTTTTACTAAAATTATGTTTATAATTAGTTACGTCTAGGGGTTTTAAGTCAAACGTCAGCCATTTGTCTTTGGTTAGAACATTCCCATGTGGCAAATGGCAATGCATAATCCCACTCCAGCCATTGGCTGCCTTCACTATGAGGTAAAGCATACTGCCCTTTCACAAGGAGCACATCCACTTACACAGAGCAGTTACATTCAGTGCCATGGAGCACAGTAGTATGGTGTGCTTTTTTGACACCCAAAAACATTTTTGCCTTCAGCCAATTTTTTATTTTACATTAATGAGGGCCCGGCAACTACTTGAAGATTATTTTTTTTTTGCAAATGTCAGGACAAAATAAAAATTACTGACAGGCTGGCAGTCAATGCCAGACCGAAATATATGGACTTGTTATTAATATAACAATATGATTCTAATAAGGATCAACATTGAGAATAAAATATTTCTTTAAACAATAACAAGTTAAATTGTGAGAAAGTGATGTAATAGTTGGGATGATTGGTGTCCACCACAAGTAATAAAGTGTCTGTCTTGTCAGCTTCAGTGAAAGTTTTTAGTCATTTAAACCTGAACTCAACCCCGAGTATCTATGGCACAGAGCAGGCAGGCTCAACTTTGAGAAAACGTGGAAAGCATTTAGAAGAACCAAAAAATCAAAAGCACTTCACAATATAAATCCCACTCCAATTCATAAAAATAGAAAACAATTTGATAAGCAAATTGACACTAAAACAACAACAATCCAATAAGGGGTATCTAACATATCAATTGAAAAAGCGCCAAGAGGCGCAAAGAGGCAAAGTAATCAATGGTCTCAGTAAACTGGGATCTAGGCGTTTTTTTTATCAGGATGGATAAACCAAGTTTATTTCCCATGCTAAGGCCTAGACGTATGGAAGCTCAAAAAGGTGTCTACATCACAATCTGGAGGGGGACTTTTCCATAAGAAAAAATCTTCACACAGGTCAAACCTGAAATGTAATCCAATGCTGTGGATCTGCTCGGGGAATACATTTTGTGGTTAGTCTTCATGCAATACTGGATAAAAATTTTGAAAAAAATCCCATTTAGTGCCCAAACAAACATAGCAGTGTACTTGCAAATTCCCCCAGGACATTCTGGGGAGCACTTCAAGACTCTCAGCGTGTCAGGCAGAGGGCAACAGCAACATGTTTTCCTGGTGAAGTTGCCACTGTTCAGCTGGGATTCAATCAAAAGACTGTCCTCCCCAGAATCTTTTATGTTCCTCAAACCACCCAGGGAGATCATTCTGCCCATGGATTTCAAGTGGTAGGAGAGCCAACCTCCTCAGGTCCTTCCCACAGGTCAGAGAGGCCAAGTCCAACAGGTTCAATCTACATGGTATAGTCTAGCAGTGTTCTGAGAGAGGATGGGTGAGTGTCCCAATTCGTAGGTTTCACCAACCTGTTGGTGAGGGACAACCCTAGTCTTTCTCTGAGCAGTGGAGTATTTGTTTCAAGGCCCTGCCCTACCTACTTTCTCCAGTTCTTCCTGTTCGCCTTAATATAAACAGGCCAAAAAGGCTGGGGGGGGTGAGTGGGTACTGTACTATGGTATTTTAGTACGGTAACCCTAGTGTCCTCTCACATCTAATGCTGAAATTCAGTTTGAAGCAGGCACTGCGCCTACAAGAAACACACAGACAGAAGTCCGATTGATTCTTCAGCAACCAGACAGAGGATAAACAATAATTTCCAGCTATCATGTTTATTCTCTGTGAAGGGAGCAAAACCTATTCATGTGCTTCAGACAGAATTTTCATGCAGAATTTGACAACGTGGTGCCAATAAATGCTTACATTCCCCACCGTGCAAATTGTATTGTGCTGAGAGGAGTCATCTCTGCCCACTGACATCTGAGTATTGTGTGTTCCAGGAATTTCATAATTCTTGCACACCTGTTCCATGGCTGAGCACAGGCTGGTAGAAGCTGGAGAGTTAATGCAAATTAGCCTCCAGGAACTTCAGGCAGGTAAAAGCCAACCTTGTAAAAATTTACTTCTTTTCATATTTGTTACAAATCTGACTTCACCATTGAATTCACATTTTAATTACCATTAAAAATAGTTGCTAGTTCCATTCTGAAGTTTTAGTAATTTGTTCTGCAGTCTGATTTTCTTTATAAGGCAGATAGGCTTGCCGCTGTGAAAATACCTTTGAAGGCGTTGTCACTGTAACAACATGGAAACGTCAATTTCTACATGTCACACTTTTAAATAGCTTGTAAACTGCCATTTGAGCCAAAAGGCTTGCATGATGTGACTTAGTAATACTTACATGACACAAAGGGTTACTGTAAAAAGTTGTACAATAATGCTTACACTAGCAGTCAGACTACCATGGTAGACCTGAAGCCATGGTTTCCTTTGTCACATTAGTCAATGGGACAAAAGTGCTGCAGTCAATCTGTGATATTTAACTCTACATACCATGGGCATATTTCAGCACCATATACTATGGCCTAATGTGATATCATGCTTTAAAGCAGACTTTTTTATTGGAAAGGTCTCCCATTTATTCAAATTACAGTTACATCCTGAAATTAAGGAAAACCGGTCCATTTCCTCCAAGAATGACAATTAGATGACCCCAGGCATAAACAAAATCAGAGTATGTCACCTGCATAAATGGAAATTTTAAATATCTTTTTGCCACATTAAAAAAACTTAAATATGTTTATTTTGCCTAAACTTGGATATCAAAAGCTCTAAAGCTCAAATAAATAAAAGTAGGGATAGCAGGCAACTTTGACTTACTCATTTTGTAACTGAACAGACAAGGATACTGTGAGGAATTTGGAGTTTTTTTCCCACAAGCCTTCAGAGGCTCCTTTTTGTGTGAAAATTCCTTTCTTTATCATACATAATCAAGAATAAGAAGGATTTTAACTTATACAGGATCTCAGTAGATCCAATTTCCATAAAGTGGAGCTTCTATAGGTTGCTCTTGATGAACTCCAAGACAGAAGACGCTTGCAGGTTTCTCTAAAGAAAAAAAACGAAGTGACTGCAAGTAAGTATTCAAATACTTCAAAACGTGCGACTGACACCATACACACGGGTGACTGTGCTTACCTCCGCAAACCTGTCACTTGCCCAAAAACCCTGGAAAGTGTCTAGAGTGCACTATGTGTTGGTGTGCAGAGAGGGGGAAAAAAGCAAGGTTCCAGGAAAGGATACAAAACACAACCCTTTTATGGAGCTTGTCCAACCCCTTTAAATAGCCCTCCCGAAACCTGCAAGCGTTCATGCACCCAGAGTGTGGTGATTCTGTGCTTCAAACCGACGGCAGTTACCGGCCTCCACAGACTTTGGAGCTCCGACTTCTTTCTTCGGGGCTTCTTCTGCTTTGTCCCATTGATGGTGCGGTCTATCCCTACAGCTCTTTGGGTTCAGGATTTCCTTCCACCCTGCAGTCAATATCCCCATCCAGGGAAGTGAAGATTCTGATCTCCTCGCTCTCTTACATTTTCACTTCCTCCGAGTACGCAACTCCACCTGCTGACCACGCCACTTGCCCAAAGGATTTTCAAAGGAGGTCTGTTCGTCCTCAATCACAAAACAAACATCAATGTTCACAGAGGAGGGAGGCCAGTACACAGCAGTTGGGGATTCATTGTATTCCTGACAGATACCAAATGATTTAGTAAGATGGAAGCTTGACGTGAAAAAATATTGCAAAGAAATAAAGGAAGTGAGGTGATGGTCCGGGCTGCTTTGGGTGGCTATGTCAGGTCTTTGCGGCGATGCAGGAGAAAGAGCGTCCTCCACTTCTACTTCGGTGGATGCTGGGTGTGTGGGCAAGTGATAGGGAGGTGGAGCAGAATCTTCTCAACGGTTGGTGGAAGTTCAGACATTAGTTAATGTAGGCAGGTCCTGGTCGTGTAGCAGATTGTGTTTGTGAGACAGCAGCTTGAATTGGCATCTCTTCTGTATGGAGGGCCAGTGGAGTTGCCTAAGGTGGGGTGTGATGTGGGTTTGTTGGGGGAGATTGAGGATGAGTCAGGCTGCGGTGTTCTATGTGGTTTGAAGTCTCTGTAGGGGGCGTGCAGTGATTCCTACGTTCAGGGTGTGGCCATAGTACAGTCGGCTGGTGATGAGGGCCTGTGTCACAGTGCGTCTCATGTGTAGGGGTAGCCATTTGAAGATCATCTGTAGCATGCACAGAGTGAGCTGCAGGTGGAGGAGAGGACCCTGATCTGTAATTTCATGGTGAGCTTGTTATCAATGATGATTCCGAGTTTCTGGTGAGGTCGGTGTGCATGGGTGTGGTTCCCTGGTCTGAAGGCCACCAGTAGTCATTCCAGGGGTTGCTGTTGTTGCTGAAGATCAGTAATACGTTCTCTTACATGTTCAGGTTCAGGCAGTTGTTCTTCATCCAGTCGGCGACTCTTGTCATACAGGAGTGGAAGTTCGCTTTACAAAGACTCAGGACATTTTTTGCCTGCAGCCCTGTGGTTTCCCTGACTCACCTCACCTGCCCATTGCCGGTCACGCTTACAGCTCCTGGTTCTTGTCTCCCCATGCCGCCGCAGCCTTTTCCATTCCGGCGCGGCCGCTGAGAGGGGGAGACTACAATCCCCAGGGTGACTTGTGGCAGGAAGCCGCTCCAGCTGATTTCCGTGCCTGGAGGCGCCTAAAATCCAAGACCAGCACCCGCGTAGCGGGACGTGCGCGGGCGACAACGGGCTTAGCCCGGGACAAGGGTGGGACCGTTTGTGGACGTTAGGGGCCGGAAGAGGCCGGGCCGGGCTACCCCTCTTTGTTTTTAGGATATGGTTATTTTAATGTTTTAATGTTTTTCTGGTACTAGATAGTTACCATTTTATTTAGAATCATTAGCAATCATTGCATTAAGGACTCAACCTTATGTTTTAAAAGGAGTCTTTTTAAAAAGAGCCCATTTTTCTTTTTCTTGTATCTCAGTATTGACTTGTTTTGGCGTATGGTGGTACTATTGCATTGTTCCTGATATTAAATCATAACTTTTTGTTAATTACAGTGCTAGATAATGGGGAAGAATATTCCTGTACAGCCTGCCCCTGTCACGAAACAAAGGGTAGTTTTAATTACTCCTCTCCCTAGTCTGACAGCAATTGAACGAATGCTGCAGAAGACTATAGGGGTGGTTGCCTCTACCATTGAGAGTACAGAAAGGCGTCTTTCGCTTCCTGCTGGTACACTTCCCCCTTTGCCTGCTACAAATATATCGATGTTTACAGTTAATTCCCAGGATTCGATATTAGCACCATCCTTTGCTGCCTTGCCGGGGGTCCATTCTATTCCGTTAACTCATGATGTTGCCTCTAGGATGGAGAATGCATCTTCTGAACCTCTGCCCTCCTTAACAAGGTTATCATTGACACCCACTATCTTTCCAAGCGATGTAATTTCTGAGCCACCACTTTTGATTGAGGATCCTATGGAAAAGATGGGGTGTGACTCACTTTTAAGCCCAATTTCTGTCTCTGTTTCAAATAGTGACAGCCTGCGTGTAACGACTAGAGGGCAGAAGGCATGACGTAAAATAACGCATAGTAATAAGGAAGGTTTAATTGCAAAAAATGTTAAAGGGAATATTGGCCATAAACAAAGAAAGGCTGCTGTAAAACCTACTGGAATAAAGGGAAATAAGGCTAGCAATCAGCCAGAGATTGCATTTCCCTCAACTAGTGCAGGAGCTCCAGTAGTTGAGGAGTGCTTTTGGGGAAGGATGGAGACCCTTATAACAACGCTTTTGGAACCTATTGGTTATGAATATAGAAACTAGGGTAACTAATATGGAGGAAAAGCTTGTTAGTAATCAGCAACCTATCCAGGACAAAATAATCCCTATATTACCTCAATCAATTTTTACAGACCCAAATGGAAACCCTAAGAATACTTTACGGGTTCCAGTACCTCAAACTCAGCCTAATAACTGCATGGTTAATGGACGATTGGAGTCCAATAAACCAAGGGGGGATACCGGAATTAACGCATCCGGTTGGTCTGCTCCTCTTCAAGCAGTTATTAATGAAACTCCAAGTCAAACTAGAAGAGTTGAGGATATAAGTGAGGTAAATGCAACTTCAAGCTTACCCATTTTAAACTTGCCCCCTGAGGCAACGCCATACACTGTGGTGTTAGCAAATGTTCCTCCCCTACTCCCTAATGTTTTTGAACACTGGTCGACTTAAAGGAACAAATCCCTCCACTTCTTATCTACTAAACTTGGGTTCAATAATTCTTTGTTTTATGAATTTAAGATGGCCAGAAGAGTTAGTTGGCTGGGCACATCAAGTAAATCACTGAGCGGGGATTGTGTAATTTTAACATTTCGGTCCCCGCCACTGGTTCGTAATTTAATTGAGAGGGGATGTACCGGGTCAATTGACCCCGATTTTGTTAACATTCTCCCCCTTGGTTTTTTCTATTGCCCACCTCGACCGATTAGGCGTTTAGGTCCCCCCTGTCCATTATTAAATCAGGGTGGACTGTTGGGAGAAAGATATAGGGCCAGATGTAGGAGCCAAAATACCGGTCGGTAACGGCCAAATTCGGCCGTTACCGACCGGTATTTGGGTTTGCAGATGTAGGGGCATATATTTTACGGAATCGGTAAATTTACCGATTCTGTAAAATACCGAATCGGTATTTTTTACCGATTCGGTATATCCAAATGTAGGTGGCAATCCTGAGAGTGCCACAGGCCTTACAGATTCGGTATTTTACCACACAATCCAATTGTGTGGTAAAATACCGAATCCAGGTGTGCATGCACATGTGTGCATGCACACCTAGCCATGTGACAGACAGACATGCCCTTAGGGCATGTCTGTGTGCCACATAGCTCACATGCCCGTCTTTGGGGTGCTAGAGAGTGTCAAAGTGACACCCCCTGCACCCTTGCTAAAATCGGTATTTACCGATTCTGTAATTACAGAAATGGTATTTCCCATTGATTCCTATAGGCTTCAAAGCCCATAGGAATCAATGGGAAATACCGAATCTGTAATTACAGAATCGGTAAATACCGAGGGCCAGATGTAGGTAGCCAAATACCGGTCGGTAACGGCCGAATTCGGCCGTTACCGACCGGTATTTGGCTACCGAGATGTAGGGGCAGGTAAACTGGGCAAATCGGTAATTTTACCGAATCTGTAAATATACCGGTCGGTAAATTTACCGACCGGTATTTTTACAGAATCGGTAAAATTGATATGTAGGTGGGAGTCTTCTGAGTCCCACAAGGCCTAAGAAATCGGTATTTTACCATCAAATTCAATTTGATGGTGAAATACCGATTCAGGTGTGCATGCACATGTGTGCATGCACACCTGTGCCATATGACAGGCAGACCTGCCCTTAGGGCAGGTATGCCTGCCATATGGCCCCCGAACCTTTTTTGGGGGTGCTAGAGGGTGTCAAAGTGACACCCCCTGCACCCTTGCCAAAAATCGGTATTTACCGATCGGTAAATACCGACCAGTAATGCCCCATTCATTCCTATGGGCTTCAAAGCCCATAGGAATGAATGGAGCATTACCGGTCGGTATTTACCGAATCGGTAAATACCGATTCTTAACGATTCGGTAAATGGAACATCTGGATGTTCCTACATACCCCCACTTCTTATTTACCGATTCTTAATTACCGAATCGGTAAAATTCGGTAATTAAGAATCGGTAAATAAGTTTTACCTACATCTGGCCCCGAATCTTAACGATTCGGTATTTACAGAATCTGTAATACCTACATCTCCCCCCTTCATATTTACCGACTCTTAAATACCGAATCGGTAAAATTCGGTATTTAAGAGTCGGTAAATATGATTTACCTACATCTGGCCCATAGTATCCCGATATTTAATCCTTTTGACACTCTTAGTGGACTAGAAAACAATGATTGACTGCAGTTAGACACCACCACACAAAATCTTTTACGAGTAAAAGCTGAACCCATGTCCATAGTTAGTAATGGGGAAAGTGTAAAGGAAGGTGGGGGGAAGTTTCTAATAAAGCCTCTAATATGCTAAGGATTGTGGACCACTTGGGGAGGTTAGAGGTCCCGGTTGAAGGATTAGAGGTAGGAAGTGAGTATAGGACTATTCCCTCATTAGTTGGTCCTATTTCTGTTGCCCCTGCACCGTCCCCACTGGTTCCGCCGCAATGTAGAATTTCCTCCTGGAATATTGCTGGTATTAGATCTAAAATTGCCAATCCAATTTGGTGGGATTTTATTCAGACCCAAGATGTGCTTTGCTTCCAAGAAACATGGTGTCGGGATCCGGTCCATTTAAACGGTGTTAGGACCTTCCATACTATAGCTGTTGATGCTCTACGTGGAAGAGCAAAGGGTGGATTGAGCATATATCTATCAAACAAATTGAATTTAATAGGGGTAACAGAACCTGTTAAAGATATTTACTTTCAATTTTTTATATTTGTTTTGGCTTCTGATACTCCGATCGCTCTCCTTAATCTATATAATAATATTCCCCTTGGCGATGTATTATATCGTCTTAAATAAATTGTCCAAAGCTTTGGTTTCACAGGATAAAATCTTCAGACATGATTTGATGATACTTCTGTTTGGGGATTTCAATTGTACTTTGTGCAACATGATGGAGGATAACAGGTGTGGAACTATACGGGAAGATGGTCTGTCTCATTCACATTTTGATCACTCTTTCCAGGGGAAACAATTTAACGATTTACTTGCCAAATTCGATCTGGGGTTTGCAAATGAAGTCTGTATATCACCATCTTCTCTACCTCCAACTTTTAATGGAAGGGGTTGTGCCTCTTCTATTGATTATGCTATTGTATCAAATAAGTATGATAATAGAATGTATTCCTTTAAGGTCTCAGATATTGCATTAAGTGACCACTTTCCGCTTTTTGGGTGGCTATTTTGCTTCCAAAAATGTCCACTTTAAAAAGTAACAAAGAAAGGTACAGTGTGGACGAAAATCTATCTATTGGTAGTATAAATGGTTACTCGCTAAAATGGGCTATGGTGGACCAATCTGAAATACTTAAAAAGTGATTGGTAAATGCACATCTGAGTTAGCGACTTGTTTAGAGGAAGATTCTATTCCTGAAATACTCCTTGCATCTTTTCTGACTATTTCTAATGAAATTAGGACCTCCCTTATGAGACGGATTACAAATGGTAAACAAAAAGGAGGCTGGTTTGACTCTAGCTGTACTAGAGCTTATGCCCTTCTAAAGAAAGAATTGCATAAGAAACCCAGGTGTGCTGAGGAAGTTAGCAGACTCAGGAAAGAGTATAAAATAGCTATAAAAGATAGAAAGAATGAGTTGAAAGTAGAAGCTTGGGAAGCCTTGCACCTAGCTTCCAGTAGGAATGACAGTGCGGGCTTCTGGAAGATCATTAGAACACCCTTTCTTAGGGAAGAGGTTGGTCCCATGTTGGAAATAGCAATTCCTGAATCGGATTCGATCAGGTATTTTTCTAAAGTATATGAGGGTGAGGGACTGGTGAGTTCTCACTCCCCCCCTATTGCATATTCCACCTCAAGAAATTTGATGTTCACCCTGGAAGAAGTTGAAAAAGCTTTGCATGTAAGTCAGGGTGGAAAGGCCCCTGGCCCGGTCGGAGTCCCCATAGATATTTTTAAGGCTACTCCTTCTCTGTGGGGCCCCCTTCTGGTCCAAGTGCTTAATGCCAGCTGTATTTCAGAATTTCTGCCCACGTGGGTGGAGTCTGTAATAGTGCCCATCTATAAAAAGGGGGATAGACACGACCCGGGTTGTTATAGACCCATCTCTCTGTTAGATTCTCTTACAAAAGTAGTGGGTCGGATAGTATTGGATCGGCTCCTGGTTTGGACCAGAGAAAACTCTATTTTATCTGATCTACAGTATGGCTTTCGTTCTGGTTTAGGTACAGTGGAACAGGGCCTAAATCGTTTAATGCTGGTCGGGAAGTATACTAGGGCCAAGAAAGGGAACTTGTTCCTGGCCTTTGTTGACCTCTCGGCCACATTCGACTGTGTGATCCATTCCAAACTGTGGATATTATTGGGACAACTAGGGGTGGAAGAAAATATTATTTATTATCTTAAACGTTTTTACAGCGACGCGTCAGCCCGCGTCCGTTATGGCCTGAAGGGGGAACGCACGGATAAAATCCCAATCAGGAGCGGTGTCAGGCAGGGCTGTGTACTGGCCCCGTTCCTTTTTAATTTGTATATAAATGGATTGGTAAAAGTCCTGTGCAATAATAGTTTGGATCCCCCATATGTAGCTGGCCGCCCAATCCCGGTGCTTTTGTACGCTGACGACGCTGTGTTAATGTCACGTACTCACGTGGTACTCCAGCGCGTGGTGGATAGTTTTACCCTTTTCATGAATGAGCTAGGTTTAAGAGTCAATAAGTCAAAAACTTTCACCATGCACTGTGGCAGGTACCATAAACCTAAAAGGGCAATTTTTATGGCAGGACAGAAGCTTGAATCCACTAAGCAATTTTCTTACCTGGGTATACTGTTTACCCAGAGTGAGTCCTGGACACAGGCAGTGACAGTAAAAAAACTCGTGATGGTTCGCTCGACGGCTGCCCTCAGGACTTTCTCAAAGAAATTAGGAACCAGGCCTCCTGTGGAGTTAATTAAGATCTATAAAGCCAAATGTGTGTCTGGTGCAATTTACGGTAGTGGGATATGGGGTTTTGCTGACCCTAAGCCCATCCAGGTGGTGGAGAATTCCTTCCTAAAGTTTATCCTTGCAGTTCCCAAGAGCACTCCTAATTTCAACTGTCATGCAGAATTGGGTCTTGCCTTTATATCTGACGTAATTAAGCTGGAGCCTGTGCTATTATGGCATAGGCTGTGGACAGAAGAAGAAATGAAGCTTAATAGAGCTATATTGACAGATATTTTAAAATTAGAGGGAGCTATGAGGATACCATGGCTGAGCTATGTATGTAAATTTTTAACGGATATTGGAAAGTCTGATTATTTTCTAAATCCTCTTACTATCTCAGCTATTTCACGTAAAGACCTAAAAAAAGGAGGGTTTGGCTTTTTTGGATTGTTTAAGAATTACTTCTGATGTTTTACAACCTACTGTCAAATGATTTTAACAACTTTTAATATTCATCCCAACTTGATCTATGTGCAGGATAATTATGACAGATTCTTATTGTCTAGTCTTAGATTTGGAATTTTCTACAGATTGGTTAGTTTTCCCGCAGCAAATTATTGGATGTATGAATTACCTCCCTGTCCCTGTGTTGAGGTTTCACCCCAGAGTACTATACATGTCCTTATTTTTTGTAAATTTTATAGTTTGATTAGACATAATGTCTTATTGCCGTTGTTGAGAGAGATGGGCCATCGGCAATCTCGTCTGGCTATGCTAAGCATTCAATATCTAGATAATCATCTATGTGTTGCAACAATTACATTGTTTTTGAAAAATGTGATGCGTAGTAGAAAAAGTATGGTCATGTAATGCACTTTAACCCCTTCCATGCTGCAGCGATTTTCCCTGTGTGCTGCAAAATCGCGAGTGGATGGGTTTATGACGGCCCCCAGCCGTCATCAGCACACGAGCACCGTAGTGCATGACGGATGGGGGCCGTCATTAGCATGCAAGGGGTTAAGATAAATGATATTATGAATTTAGTAATCCTTGTTATTAATAAATCTTCCTGTACGCCACTGAGAGATTGTAAAATGAACGAAACGTATCTTCTTAATGAAATGTTTTTTATGTACACTTTTATGATTGCTTCTTAACAATCGAATAAAGTTATATTTGATTGGATTTGATTGGATTTGAGTGGAAGTTTGTCCTTGGGGTGGTATGGTCATTGTGAGGTGGAGGATGAATTGGGCCATTGGTGAAGGAGAGTATAAGTTGGGTGTTGATTGCGTAGGAAATTATGTTGAGCGCATGAGATCCGACGATATTTACTAGTGGAGTCATGTATTGGGTTGAAGAGCATAGGACTGAAAGAAGAGCTCCGAGGGACACAGCTGTCAATATCCTTATCTTCAGAGTTGAAGGGTGGTAAGCGGGACCCTCTGTGCCCTTTCGATGAAGAAGTAGGTCATCTATCTGAGTCAGTCACCTTGGATGCCAATTTGGTGGAGTCTTTCGATCAGCGTGGGGTGGGATATGGTGTCAAAGGCTGCCAAGAGGTCGAGGAGCAAAAGAGCTGCTGTTTTCTTGTCCGTTGAGGAGGGGACGGATGTCTTCGGTGGTTGCGATCAGGTCGGTCTCAGTGTTGTGATTGCTGCTGAAACCAGATTGGGAAGCTTTGAGTAGTTGGTTCTTCCACAGGTGGCGTGAGTTGCCTGTTGATAGTCTTTTCCAGTACCTTTCCTGGAAATGGGAGCAAGGAGATTGGTCAGTAGTTATTGAGTTTGCTGGGGTCGGTAGAGGGTTTTTTGAGTAGTGGTCTAAGTATCAGGAAATGTTGCAGTGATGATTGAGGTGTTGAGCAGTCTGAAGAGTTACTGGCCGTTCTTTTTGTTTGTGACATTGAAGATTTGGTGCAGGCCTGTGTCTGGGGGAGCTCCCGACTTTGTAGCTTTCAGGATGGAGGTGGTGTCCTGGATGGAGAACTGGTTCCAGGTGGTCAGTTTGTAGTTTGTGTCGGTTGTGGTGAGGGCATATCAGTCAAGGAATTCCATGGGTGTAGGTTGGGGTTTGAAGTTTCTGTATATGGTGGCAATCTTGTCATGAAAGAAGTTGGTCAGGTTGTTGCAGGGCTCTTTTGAGGGTGTGACGTTTTAGTTGGCATCTGGATTGGAGGATTCCTTAACGATGGTAAAAAGTTCCTTGCTGTTGTTGGTGCTGGTTTTAATGTGTGTGGCTAGGGTTGCCTTATGTGTTGCCTGTAGCAGGCAGTAGTAGAGGTTGAAGGAGGTTCATGAAGGCTGGCCTGTTGGGGGTGTGCTTACTGGTGTGCCATCTCCTTGCCAGCTGTTTGCTGTCATGTTTAGCTATTCTGAGTTCTTAAGTGTACCAGCTCACTATTTTGTAAGGATCTTCTGTGCTTGTTGCTCTGGATGGGAGTACTGCTGTTGGCGCAGTTGGTGATCAAGGCATTGAAGTTCTTAGTTCCCTGTTCCGGGTTGGTGATGGTGGCTGGGTTGGAGGTGTTGAGGGCATCCATCCAATGGATCTCTGCAATTTTTCTCCAGTTGCAATAGTGGTGGTGGGTGGGGGTTCAAGGACTGGAGGTGCTCTAGTGGGCGATGGAGTGGTCTGTCCATGTGACTTCTGTGACGTTGCTGTATTTGATCCAGTTGCTGGAGGTGAAAATGGGGTCCAACGTGTATCCTGCTGTGTGCATTAGGTCACAGATTAATTGGGTTGCTCTGAGGTTGCTTATAATATTAAGGAGGTGGGTGGCGCTGTTGGGGTTGTCACGGTGGAAGTTGAGGTTGCAGAAGAAGATGTAGTCCTTGTTGTCCAGGGCGTGGGGTACAATGAAGTCTGCAATAGTTTTGCTGGAGTATGACCCCTGGGGTTGTCTTGTCATCCATGTGGAGCTTGAAGTTCAGGTGTTCCATGTGGGTGGTGGAATTTTCAGTGGTGGTGCACGGTATTGTCTGTTTGTGGATGATGGGTATTCTTCATCCTGACTTGTTGGTGCGGTCCTGGTGAGTGATTTTCTATCCATCTGAAATCGCTGTTTTCAATGTCAGTGGCAGATACGAGGTTGAGCCAGGTCTTGGTGGGGAAGACTCTCAGGTACGAGGGTGGCGATGCGGTCCCATAACTGGATGGAGTGCTTGCAAATAGATCATGTGTTCAGGAGTAGGTAGTGGAGTCAGTGGGTCGCTTCTGGTGTGGTTTGCGAAGAGAGGTTCATGGGGAGAGAGGTTGACATGGTGCTCTGTGAGTGACATGGTTGTGACAGTGCAGGAGAAGGTGGATTTAGCACAGGAAAACAGTTCTACTGTAGAGTGCTGTGCAGCATGGCAGCAGTATTCTCCAGTGCCCCCGGTGTTCAGTGCACAGAGGATGGTGTCATAACTGAGCATGGGCCAGGAGTGAGTGGTCCTGGCACTGGGTGTGAAGGGGCGCAGACAGACTTGCCTTATGTATGTAGGCAGTGCGGCTATGGTTTGCTGGCCATTAAGTAGGTCCTGAGAGGAGGGAGCGGTGCTGTCAGGTGGTGAGCAGGGCTTGGCAAGAGGCAGGATAAACAGGGAGCAACAATCAATAGAGGAGCGGGAGAGAAAAGCAATAGGTATGAGAACAATCAAAAAAGAGGAGAAAATAGGAGAAAGGGGGTCAGCAGAGGAAAAGCACAAACAAAGAGATGAAAAAGTCAAGAGGAGAAAAGCACAAACAAAGAGATGAACAGGTCAAGAGGAGAAAAGCAAACACAAAGCAATGAACAAGTCAAGAGGAGAAAAAAGCACAAACAAAGAGATGAAGTAGTGTCAAGGCTGGCAACACGAGGGAGAGCTGGCTCTGGGACCTGCTCAATGGGGTGATGCTATGGTATCTGTTAAGTAGGTGTTGGGAGGAGGGAAGTGTGCTAAGTGGGGATAGACGGGGCTTGGTGGCATGTGGGAAAAATAGGTGGATGGAATTAATAAAGGAGCTGGAAGGGAAAAGAAATAGCAAAAGGAGAAAAAGCAATAAAAAAGAGGAGAAAACAAGAGACAGGGTGGTCAGCCGGAGAAACGCACAAAGAGATGAACAAGTCAGGAGGAGAAAAGCACAAACAATGAGATAAACAGGTCAAGAGGATAAAAGCACAAACAAAGAGTTGAGCAGGTTTAAAGGAAAAAAGCACAAACAGAGTTATAGTAGCATCAGGGTTGGCAGCCCGTGGCAGAGCTGGGTCTGGGACCTGCTCAATGAGTTTGTGCTGCCGCCTCCAAGAATCAGAGAAGGTTAGACAAAGGGGGCATTCCCCACTCACAGGCTGGCACTGGGTATAAGAATGGTACCTTCAGAACCTCTCACCAGAACACTCCTAGGCCGGTGAGATTCAGAAGGACTACCCTGCAGTCTGAAGAAGGAAGCCTGGACCGGCTTGCCTTGAACCTAGGACTCCCAGAAGTATTCCATATGTCAGTTTGCTGACTTCCTGTTTGAAGTACAGGGACACAGAAAACCTCCAGGGGCCTCTCTGCAGCTGCTCTGGTGACCAGTGCCACCCAACCTCCATGAGCCCTGTGGCCTCTGCTGGCGTGAGTCAGGACCTGGACCCTTGGGTGGTATTAGAGAGTATGTGTCATGCTTCAGGATCAAGCTCCAGGTGATAATGTAGAACTTTGTGGCACTTTTTCACGTCAGCAAATGTCACTGCATCTCCCACCAATGTTTATTCATACAGCAATCTACTCTTTGTGCCAAACGGTGACTGCCTGCTTCAACTACCAACCTGAAGCACCAGCGGTGACCTCTACTCGTGTGGACAATGACCTTCTTGCAGCCCTCGCCAAGGCAAAGCTCAAGCTGAGGCTCCTCTTGTGGTCTTGGGATTTGAGATGGTAAATTCTTCACAAAGATGAACCTGGTCTCTGTATCCAACATGCGTTCGATCGCGATAGGTCCAGAACAACCAGATAATCAAGAGTGGCGCTTTGCGCTCCGTGGCCTGTTTTCACTTTAAACTTGGGACTTTGAAAATTCATAATTCCAGTTCCATCGTTTGGGTTTTTGGCATTTTTATGGCATTTTGATATATAAATATTACTCAGTTTCTAAATTGGTTTTAGATTGTTACTGTGTTGAGTTTACACTTTATTGCTGTTTGAGTGATGCATAAGTACTTCAAATATTGGGCTGATTATGATGAGGTTCAGAAAGCCTCTCACTGGGTCAAAGGATTTCCGAGCCTCATCGCGGTTTTAGTTCTGACCACCGTATCATGATGCAGGCAGTCGAAACTGAAACTGGCTGGCCATTCTGGCTAGATTCAGTCGGGCTCAAGGATCCCGTTGGCCAGTCGGAGAACACCACGTAATGCCAAAGGACGGCGTTTTTGCCATTGGTATTACGATATCGGTCTCTGACAGGCTTTCCATGTTGGACTTTCTGACATAGAAAGCCTGTCGGAGAGCGTTATTGGGGGCCACACACCTTGAGGCCCCCAGTTGGGGGCCTTGCCCGCCCTGTGAATCCCTGCACTGTGTGGCAGGCACTGGGAGGTGACAAAGTGAGGGATTCACACAAACTCCCTTTTCCCCCATGGGAGCTTGTGCTACGGCTGTTTTTATATGGCAGCACAAGCTCCCATTGGGAAATGGGAGTTTGCAACCACACCATGTGTGTATGCCTGACCTCCGACCAATGGTCGGATGGTTGCCATACCGAAACGGCTGCATCCACCTGATGTTGTAATAAGGCCAATTTTCTCTAAGTTAAGCCTGACTGTTTTGTGCCAAGCAACCAGTGGGCTAAGAACAGGATTATTTAGTGACTTTTTTGGTTCAACCTGACAAAGATTGTGTATATTACGTTAGTGGGGATTGCACCCGGATTAACTAATAACCCTATTTCTTACAATTCTCTTTGTAAAATTCGATCTCTGATTAAAAAAATGGAACCCCACCAAATTGGGAAAAATGTTAGAGCTTTACTTGGAAATCATGCTTTTTATGATTTTGTGTATATCTGTTAAACTTTTGGAGAAATGTTGGCATTTAAATAGGTGCTTGAATTGAACTTGAAGGGTTTAAAAAGTTAGGTGTATCTTTAATTTACATAAAGACCCCTCAAGAAGAGAGTGTAAAAGTACATCGGAATTAGCATAAAGCCAAATCTGCATATGCATTTGAGACAATGAAACATAAACAAAACAATTATTTCAAGAAAGAGGAAGCAGAGGATCAGAAAGCATGAGTCCAAGTTTCCGGGCATTGAGGGTTGATGAATAAAAAGCATGAATCTATCCCTATGCTAACACTAAGATGACATCCCTACTTAAGCATCCCCAGGAAAAGAATAAAAGGTGTCAACAAGTGGAGTCTTCCTAAGAAGTCTCTCCACCATCTATGAGTAATGTAGCTTAAAGCTATTGAGACAGAGCTTGCTCCTAGATGCTCTCTCTTGAGAGAAAGCAAAGAAGTGAGCACTTTCCTTACTCCCAACAGCACATTATTGCAGGCATCTTTCCCACGAAAATAACCATCTTCCCAGCTTTCAAGAGAAGGCAGCCTTTTCTACACAGTTTTAGTATTTTACCGGGACATAGCCTATTTTTCCTATTTTTTGTACTTTCAACCGCCTTCCAGTTAGTTAGTCTGAAAAGTAGACACCCGGGGAAGTCCAAGGATGTCTTGCTTGCATGCACCTTCCAATGGTTACCTACCCAGAATCCCCTGCAAACCTCAAGTTTAGCTAAACAAAAATCTAATTTTCCTCACATTTGTGTGTAGGAAAGCTGTGGAATCACTGAGTCAGTGCAAATTACATTATTATTATTATTATTATTACATTTATTAAGCGCGCAGCTACCCGGAGGTTTCCCGGCGCTACCACTCAGAGTTTCCATAAGTCTCCTGATAAAATTGGTACCTCACTTGCATGGGTAGGCCTAGTGCAGGAAATGGCTTGACTATTATCAATCACAAAAAGGCCTGGTTTTGCAGGGGGGTCACCTGCGTTTTTGGTCTAGTTTGATCTAGTTTTGGTCCCCCGGGTGTCTATTTTTCAGAATTGTCTGGGTTTGGTAGATTTCCCTACATGGCTGGTGAGTCCCGGACCAAAAACTCAGGTGACCTCCTTGCAAAACCCGGTCGTTTTGTGATTGATCATTTTTTATGCCTCCACAATACGCTTTGGGCCCTTCACGGTGTCAGACACTAGGCCCACCCACACAAGTGAGGTACCATTTTTTGGGGGAAACTTGAGGGAACGATGGGCAGTAGGTCATGTGTGGCTTCTTTCTAATTCTAGAAGAATATGGCACAGTAATGCAAGGAAAATGTGTGACTGTAGTCGCATTTAACGGTTTGGAGGGCATTTTGGATAAGAAAACTTGTTGGGATCCACAAGAGGGACATCACCCTGTACTCCCCTTGGTTTCTAGTTCATGAAAAAATCAAGCATTGGTCAATTTTCCCTAGAGACAGTGGGACAGAAACTCAGAAAAAACAAACATTTTCCCACAACCAACTATTCCTCAAGTACACACACATACTGGTTGGATTTGGCACAAGGGTGAGTGAAGGTTCAGAGCAAAAAATGTTATTAACAAGAGAATTCACAACACAGAAATATACTGTTAATAGTTAAAAGAATAAAAATGTAATCCAATGACTCACAGCTCGTGAGCTGTAAAGCCACAACTAGGAACCAACCTCTTTAAAGGCCATTCATACACCTTTCTTATGTGACGCATACAAGACCATTCACACTGCCAGTCACTGGCCCAGCACATTACAACTCTCACATCAACAGACAATGTAAAAAAATGTACACTTTGTCAGAGAAAGCCGGAAAATGCAAATATGATTTCACAACCAACTATTCCTCAAGTCCACACACACATATTGGTTGGTTTTGGCACAAGGGTGAGTGAAGGTTCAGAGCGTAACATTTTATTAACAAAAGAGTTCACAAAAAGGAAATACACTGTTAATAGTTAAAAGTTTAAAAACCTGAATGATTGACTCACAACTCGTGGGCTGCAAAGCAATGGCAAGGTACCACCTCTTTACAGGCTATTCACACACCTTTTATTCATGACACATACAAGACGATTCACATTGCCATCTGTGGGCATAGCACATTACAACACTCCCATCAACAGACAGTGCCATTCAAGGGCCCATCCTTTTCATACGCCCACATGCCTGTGCGGACTGGCATTTGGCTAGCAGTTTCAGTAGTGACCAACAGCAAGTCACTGCTCACACACCACCAGCAAAGCACCAGTCCACACATAGTGCCAGCCAAGAGTCCATCCATACACACTGCCAGCCAAGCGCCAGTCCACACATACTGCCAGCCAAGTGCCAGTCCACACACACCGCCACACAAGCACCAGTCCACGTACACCACCAGCCAAGCACCAGTCCACACACATTGCCAGACAAGTACCAATCCATGCACACAGCAACTAATCACCAGTCCGTGCACGCCACCATCCAAGTGCCAGTCCATTCACACCTCCAGCCAAGCACCAGTCCACACACACTGCCATAACACTATTTATGCCAAAAAAAGAAAACACAAACTAATTAGCAAGAGATACAAAACTATAACGACAAACACAACAGCTCTAACTAAATACATCACACTTATGCCAACCATGAACAAAAAATATGAAATGATACAGACCAGTCAGTTTACTCTTACGCTCATGGTTGCAACCTAAAACTCTGCTCCTTGTGGTACAATTTAAAACATGTGGGCATACACAGCCCAGAGTTAGAAGGACAATAGGGGCAGTACGTACGACTTTCCTTCCACACACCTATTCAGGCACACACTCTACATTTCTTAGCGAGAAACTCTTTTTGAGCCGTAGCAGGAAGGTGATCAGGAAAGTGGCGATCTTCCAATCTAGCCACAACCTCCACCACTGCTTCTCTAGCATCTCCTGCCTGTTCCACTAAACCATGGCTGCCTATCAGAGACTGCTGAAATTGAATAAATGTCATATTTGACTCTGGATAGCAATCTTTAAATACAACAAAGGCATCATAGCTTCCTAAATAGAATACATGGATAGCCAACTTCTTATACCAAACATACACCTTACAAATAGCAGTGTAAGGTTCCAAACTCTGATCTACTTGAACTACACCACCCATTTTCTTATTGTGGACTAAAGTGAACACAGGTTTGTGCACTTCAGCAGCCTGAGTAGTTTCATCATGGATGGCAGTCAGCATATAGACATCTCTCCTGTCAGAAAGTTTCACAGCAATAAGCTCATCGCAATGCAAGGCACTACACTGTCTATTCACAAGTTTTTTACAAGCCAGCTCTTTTGGATAACCTTTATGGTTAGAGCAAACTGTGCCACAAGCAACAGTGTCCACTTTGAACAATTCCATGAACAATGGCACACAGGTGAAAGGTATCTACACATAAATGGTGACCTTTGTTGAAATGTCCTCTATCAAGTTCCCACACAATTTTCTCCGTAACTCTGAGAATGGTTGGACAACCAGAGGGGTTAATATTGGAATCCCTACCAATGTAGACCCTGAAATTATAGACATTTCCAGTAATACCCTCAGACAGCATATACATCTTAATTCCACAACATGCCCTCTTGCTAGGGAAGTTCCACCTTAAAAGAAATTGGCCCTTGAACAGGACCAAAGATTCATCCACAGCTATTTTTCCCTGGCACATATATCCCTTAAAATCGATCTACAAAGTGACCAAGGATAGACCAAACCTTAAAAAGACGGTCACAATCAGGGTGATCTCAGGGCAATGCTTAACCATTATCAACAGAATGCAACATCTGAAAAAGAAGCAAATACCAATTACGACTCATGGTTGCAGGAAATATAGCTTTTGCCATCAAGGGATTAGTAGACCAATATGAAGACAGCGACGGCTTCCTTATCAGGTCCATCAAAAAAGTTAAATCCAAGAACTTCTTCAGCTCATCTAGATATGTGGGAGTCCACCGGGTAACTCTAGAGTGGGGCTTAAGTCTGGCACCGTTGTCCCTCAAATACTGTTCAGCATAGACATTAGTCTGCTCAACAATCTCAGGCAAAAAAACCACCATCCATAAACAACTGAAAGCAATTTAAAGGCAGAAACATTTTACAATTCACTCTACACCCTGCAACACCAGTAGAGACAGGCACCACCAGGTGCACCATGCTTGGGTCACCCTGGAGTCCAGGTCCTCCAATGGGAAGCTCTGCAGCCCGGGCTGCAATCCAGATGCCTCCTGCCGCACTATCTGCACATCAGTGTCCTCCTCTAAAACATGCACTTCATCTGCAATGAGAGTAGCTTCATCATCAGATGATTCCTCTCTGACAGAAAATTCACTGCCATAATGCTAAACCTTCCTCTTTTGCCTCATAGGGAGAGTCAGTCTCGTAAACATTGTCAGAAGAAGACTCGAAAAGCATACCAAGAATCTGCTGTGAGGTTATCCTGCAGCTAGCCATAATTCTTACCAAGAGAAGTAACTTGACAAATAAAATATTTAATAATACCCAACACTGTGTAAAATAAGTAATATCTAAAAGTATGGGTTTATTAAACAAAAAGTAAAACGACTGACATAAAGCAATTGCAAGGTAAAGTCAATCAATACAAAGCATGCAAAGACCTATATTATAAAACATACCACTCACTTGCCAAAGACAGCTAGACTCACCAGCACCTACTCTGCACAGAAACAGCAAGCACCAACGAAAACCAACTAGAAACGAAAAACGAAAGAAAATTACACACAAGGAAAAACAATGCACATTGTGCATAAATACAAGGAAAATTTCACACACATTGAAACTGAAGCTAAATAGGCTGCTATTATTACAGCATTTTTAAAAACACATTCAATCAGGTCATTAATACTAATTTGGGTATAAAAATACTATTTCTTACCAAACACCTGCCACTACACAAACTGCAGATCTACCAGTGTCAAAACCGCAGGGAAATCAAAAGCTTCGCACTAGAATAAAAAGGAGGAAAAAAACCATTACAATCACCAATGATGACAAAAAATAACAGTTAACATTATCAAACAATAAGAAGTCTGCCCATCACCATCCAAATGCCTACACACAAACTGCGAGCCAAGAGCCAGTCCACATACAGCCAGCCAAAGGCCAAAACACTCATCAACCAAACTACACTTAACACACAAATTTTCCCTGGTGGTCTAGTGGCTTCTGCATTGTTGTCATATACTACTGTTAATTGATTTTACAAATTTAGTAGTATTTTTGTTGCCATATGATACACTGAGTGTGAAGAAAAAACAATTTTATAAAGGAAAAATAAAGAACAGTTTAATTCTGTTTTCTCCTTGTTTCTACGAAACTAAGGACCGCTGTGGCGGCGAACCAATGATTTAAAATTAATGGTGTGAACAATTCCTATTGGGACATTTTGTATTTGGTTATGGTATATACCCAGTCCCTGTGGGAATATTGGGTGGCTCTGTTTTGTATAACAGCTTTGATATTTTAGGCACTAATTTTAACTAAAAACTTAAAATAAATATAACCCTTTTTCTACTGACTGGATGTATGTAATTTTGCTGTCAAATAAATTATTACCATTTACTCTATTTTACTTGTACTGTGTGTCCACTTTATTACTTTATGTATGCTGCTTAAATACTTTACACATTGCCACTAAGTTAAGCCACATTGTTTATTGTGCCAATCTACCCAGGGTTAAGCACAGGTTAATGTAATGATTTTCAGTCGTTTACCTTAACAGAGATTGTGGCTGCTGCTTGACAAGGGCTCTTACCCCAGTCAACCAACAACTCAATTTCTAAGACGAGACCTAACGTCTTCCAGTGTGTCCTCTACTTCTGAATCATGTTTTAGTTGGGAAGCCTCATGATGATACCTTAATATCCTGGATGCCAATGGAAGTAGAGCTACTGTACATAATATTACTGTGTCAGAAGAGTCCAGCTAGGCCTTTTGAGGACCCATACAGATATGTTAATTCGTGATGTCACAGATCAGCTCACCGCTTGTTATAGTAAGCAGTGTCTTTTTGCCAATGTTAGGCTTTCTTAATTAGAATAACCATTAAATATTTAAGTTACTATACTACCGTCCATCAAATAAGAAGGGTCTATGTTAGAATAATATCTATTGGAGTACATCAGTAAACAGTTGAGGACAGAAGTATGAAAGCATATACTGTAAAGTTAAAGTGTTCATAAAATATATACATACATATAAAATGCTCTACAAAATACCATACAAATATACAATGTATGACATTTCTTAGTTTACAAATTATCTCTGCAGCTTCTAAGCTGTTTCACTCTAAAGTCATTATGCCATAACTTAATTTGCTTACACTTTCGTACAAGAGCCACCCTTGAATCCATGGGATCCTGGCCCGTTAATACTTCCTTAGTCACAGTGGTTCTGATGGGTGTCATTCAAATCACTTTCCATTAATCAATCAACTTGACTGTATGCAGTCAATACCAGACTAAAAAAATCCTTCCCCAGACCATAATGTGTCTTAAATTACTTGTATTTGACAACATACATTATTAATTGTCACAGTAAATAATTGGGGCTATGTGTTCCATTTAATAGGAAAACCACAATGTAAGGTGTCACAAGAGAAGTTCCTCTTACCGAACACCAGCAAATAATAACTATAAGGCCAATATCAAATGTTCACTTGTTCTTTTGTGTCAAAGGGGTTTTGTCCCCCAACGTGGTACAGGGGTCTCATCAGGACAAAATAATAATTTGGGACATCTGGAAAGGATAATCAACAATGAATCAAAGTCTGAACTATGGTTCAACACAGGTGAAATATGTGATAGTGATCTCTGTGTAATGAAATGTTCTCACTGCAAGGGTGTTAGAAATGGGGTTCCTAATTGGCTGAGGTATGCACCCAGGCCAGGCAGGAACTACCACTCTAGTAAGGGTAAGCTAGATACATAATAAGATAACAAGTGCTCACCCTCTGGTATCCTGGCACAGAGTAGTCAGGCTTATCTACAAAGGCAATGTGTAAAGTATTTGTGCAACACACACACACACACACAGAGTAACAAAATTAATAGACCACAAAAATAATCCACACAGGGTTAGAAATATAGATTATATTGCTATGAACAAAAAAAGACCAGAACGACAAAAATACAATAAGTTGAACCGGAGTTATGAATTATCAAAGAATTAACCAAAACAATTGCTTAAAGAAGTCAATAGCGCTAAAAACTTCCTTGAGTCATACTAGACCGGGGTTAATCCAAAGTTCAGGCCAACCGCAATGGAGCGTGGGTCAGAAACAGTAACAAACTGGTCCTGCTGAAGTGTTACCTTCTCAAGCTGAGCAAAGTTCCTCATTTGTGGCCGAGAGAGTCACAGGGAGCTAGCAGAGAGTTGCGAGCATTGATCCTGCAGGCGTGAAGAGTGCGCCGGGCATCATTTATTGTCAAACGGGGCATCACAGTCAGTGATGCTTGCTGTGCAAGGACACAATGGCTGGGTTCAAACTGGAATGGGATGGGGAGCAACAGACGATGGATTTTGGCCCAGATCTCTGTACTGGGGTGAATGTACAACATTGTTCTGCATTCTATCCATCAATTGTTTTTTTTGCAAGGACACAGTACTGCCATGGTTTGCGCTGATTATTTGAGCAAGTGAAGCAGTCCCAGTGTGAAGTGGCCAGTTTGCGGTCATGAAGAGCCCAAGAGCTTGATTTCACGGACCCAGGAGCTGTAAGTGATGAAAGCAACTGCCGAACCCACTTCTGAGTCCAGGAGCTTGGAGGGGTAACTTGGACAAGGGTAGAACGAACAGGAGGCAGAGTCCAGCAGCATCAGCAAAATTGAAGGAAGACTTTTGTGTCCCTGAAACTTCAGAAAACAGGAGGCAAGCCAGCAAGCCCTTGGAGATCAATTGGAGGGAAGGCAGAGTCTAACTATCCTTCCCTCGGTGTCGGGAAGTAGTGAAAAGCTGTCTTGTTGAGTCCTTTAAACAGCATGGCAGTCCTTCTGACAAAAGTTCAGTTCTGTTCAAGATCTAGAAGTGTCTGATTTTTGGGGGTCAAAAAGCCAGTACTTATACCCAAAAACGACTTTGATGTAGAGAGTGACTTCAAAATAACTCTCAAAAGTGCACAAGGATCCCTTTCAGCCCAGTCCTGTCTGCCAGGCTGACCCTGCAAGGTAAATCAGTGCTTTGTGCGAGGACAGGATACAGCCTATTCAGTTGCAAGTATAAGCCAGCTCTCCCCCTTTCTGCTCACGAAGACCCATCAGAATTCAGATAAATGCAGAAGAGTGCTCAGAATGCAGATGATCCTCACCTTCCTGTGTTTCTGTCTCTCTAGAGGCAATGCACAAAGTGCAGCTATCACCCAGCCCAGACGTATATTGGAGACAAGCTGTCAGGCATAAACCGCAGTAAGTATAGAGAAATGTCCACTTTCTAAATGTGGCATTTCTAAAGCAGTGATGTTAACTCCAACTTCACCAGTAAGGAGGATTTATCATTACCATTCCAAACATATTAAACATGTAAAAGCTACTCCTCTCAGATCCGGAATTACAGCTTAAAAGTATATTAAGATGTTCCCAATGCTGGCCGATGAGAGGGGTAGGCCTCACAGTAGTTAAAAACAAAATAGGCTGTTACTACCATTGTTGGGCGGTTCCTACTAATCCATAGGATCTGCACATTGTTTGGACAACATAAACTTAGAGCTTGGTGTCTAGACTGATTCCGGAAACCCCCACAGGATATGTTGACCTATAGACCAGCTACCTCACAATGCCACCGTAAACCCCCCTAATCTATCAGGGAGCAAATGGTTTTCTGGCAACCCTTGCACAAGACAACCCAGACACCTCAGAGAATAGTGGAAACAGTACAGAATCTTTCGCTCAGTCACTCGTGCTCTCTTGTTCTCAGAGAAACATACAGAGAATACAAGGTGGGACTTTTTCAATAATATTTATTGAACCAACATTATTCTTGCATAAAATATGTGTGCTGCAATGATTAGTAGTCAGAAGCAGAAGCAGATAAACGTGATTACAAGCACCAAAAGCGTAAATAGTAGGTAGCGTTCTACCATGGTGCTTAAACAATGTATATGTCCAGGCATATACAACAAGGCTGTAATCTAGCATAATCTAATGAGGCAAACCATACTCTAAGTGTACCTAGAGTGTGTGTAGATATAGGGCCAAGAATCCCCCCAAGGGACGATCCAGCCCCATGACCTGATGGAATATAGTGAAGGACAATGTGTTGGTCACGAACTGGGCACCCCTCATGAGATAGACTGCTGTGAGGTGGTTTCTCAGTATGCAAGGGCCTTCGGTGTCAACAGAAGTGCCTTCTCTGCTAATCTATCGAGATGCTCACCTTTTATAATGGAAAGCAGCCTTGTGATGTGCGTAAAGATTAGTGATGTTATGGATATGTAGATAGCCCTGTCGTCCTGTGGATGAAGATAGTGATGACAGTTGTACATAGAGCGAAACGAGACCTTGTAGATGATGTTCCGGGTGTTGTGATAATCTAGTGCGAAACTAAATGTGAAAACAAGCTTAGTTTCAGCGAAACGAATCCAACACTGTTGTGAATGCAAATATGCACAAAAGGTCACAGCTGACAATATTATTTGTAAGGACAACGTAAGAAATAAGTTGCTTCACTACATGGGCCTAATGCAGGAATATAACACCAAGACAAGTAAAACAAAAACAAACATGTCCTACCTGTTATGTACCTAGCACCCTGCCCCTAGGGATACTTGGGGCCTATTTTAGGGGTGACTTATCTATATCTATACTATTATTATAAAGGAAGAACTTTGAACCTTTGAGGCGGGTAAACTCGGGAACCACAGCGCCAATCCACACACCCGATACATCGTTGTAATCGTCAGGGTGTGCAGATGGACATAGGCTATATAAACTTAATAAATATACGTTATTTAAAAAATGTACCGAACAAAAAAGTAGTCCCTTGGAAGAAGTGCCGGCCGCGACGTGCGTGCCCGACGTGAGGAGCGCGGGGAGGAGCGGCGTCCAGGAGCGCGAGGAGGACCGGCGGACATGGCGCGGGGAGGAGCGGTGAGGAGCGGCGGACAGGCGGTGAGGAGCGGCAGACAGGTGGTGAGGAGTGGCGGACAGGCGGGAAGGAGCAGTGAGCGGCGGATGAGGTAGGTTATTTATTTATTTATTTAGGAGCGGTGAGCGGTGGAAAAATGAAGCAAACATGAAAATCGTGCGCAAGAGGAAACAAACGGAGCATTACAAAAGTGAGCCAAACGGTGCATTACTGGAGGAAAAAGTTACGTGTGCAGGTTACAAAAGCGTACATCGTGAGCAAGAGGAAGCAAACGGAGCTTTACAAAAGTGAGCCAAACGGTGCATTACAGGAGGAAAAAGTTACGTGTGCAGGTTACAAAAGCGTAGAAAGTAAACATAGAGGTATAGGAGGAAAAAGTGATGTGTGCAGGTAGCAAAAGGAAGCAAACGGAGCATTAAAAAAGTGAGCCAAACGGTGCATTACAGGAGGAAAAAGTTAAGTGTGCAGGTTACAAAAGCGTACAAAGTAAACATAGAGGTACAATACTGCAATATATGGAGGAAGGCTCCGGGGGACCCACGGACAACGTTGGGGCGGGCGGGGGCCCTGAAGCCTAATTGCTCCCGGACAACGTCGGGACGGGCTGCTAGTATATATATAAAAATGAATGTATGTCTGTCTGTTTGTCCTTTACGCATTACTACACCATTCATCCGATCGCCATGAAACTTTGGGAAGTTGTTGAGTACTCATAATCTTTAGAATACTGATGAACGCACCAGACGGAAAAACAAAAAAATTGTGTATCCACAAGCACTCGAATCAATAAATAGAATTAAAACGACACTTTGAAATGTTTTCCATATTAAAATGAATACTTTTCAATAAAAATGACACAATGTAAATTGAATGTTATCATAACGAGTTTCCTTGAATTTCCTTTCTTCGGAGAGCGCAGCAACGTGCGACGGGTAAGTTAGTATGTAATAAAAGGGGAGTTTAAGGCTTGGCAAGTAGTTTTAAGCGCCAAAGTGGCAGTAAATGGCACACACTGCAGAAAGTTTAGAAAGGCTACTTATGTGGGGGGACTCAAAGAGGTCTGCAAGCCCACTAGTATCATTCGGCCCTGGGTATAAAGTATACCACTTTACAAGGGACTTACCAGTACAGCAAATATGCCAGTCAGGTCTACTCCAATGTCAGCATGTTTAGGGGAGAAGTACAAGCACTAGTTAGCAGTGGTAAAATGCTCAGAGTCCTAAGGCCAACAAAAAGAATCAGCAAAAATGATAGGCAAAATGTTGGGGGAAAGTCCATCTTAAGAATGACAGAGGTTGACAGTCACATGGACAGTAATAATTAATCATAATATAGTAAATGAATATGCTGTTTAGTCAGAGTGGCTGCAGACACAGTTCAATAGTTGTATTACTCACCCTCTGTGTGCCACAGCACTCGAATAAGGAGTACAAACACCAAAATGAAGGGGGACTGCTTCTGTTGATTAACCAGCAGCTTCAAGGCGCCGCTGTAAGATTTCTTGTCAGTGTCACTATGGATACATGACGTGGGGCCAAGGCCCAAGGAAATAAATATTGATGTCTCTTGCGTGAAGAGCAAGCAGGGGCTCTGGCACACAAATTGTCACTGTCTTCTAGGATAGAGTGATGAAAGGCTATACTGCCAGCTGCGGCATCTGTCGGTGTCCAAGATGGGAATTCATTCCAAGCAGCAACCAATCGTGGTAGTAAAAGGTTGGCAATTTTGGGCTTCCCCTCCAACCTCTGGCATCCATCAAATTTCCAGATTGGAATGCAGTCCAGAAAACTGCTGATCGCTGTATTAGACGGGGCAAGAGGGAAAAGTTTAGACTCAGTATGATACCTCTAATTTGGTGTTTTGAATAAATAATAAACAACTTCTATCCATTTAAATTGAAGATTATTGCTCAGGCAGGTAACCATTTTGTAGCTCAAAGAAAAGGAACAACATATTCAGTTGTGTGTAAGATGACTCATTACTGTTAATGGAGTTGACAAGTAAGCACATGTACATTTATCAGTTCAAAAAATCATGAGTCCTGTGCAATAAACCACACTTTTTTTTTGTTTGTTTTTGTTTTTGGAAGACCTTTATTGTGCACAACAATGTTGTCTTACAGTGTACATTTCGGGGAATGCAAGGGCCGGTCAGGCCATAGATAGTCAAGTGGATCCTTAATTGAATGACACAGCCATTTAGCCGGTAACCCGGGGGTCCGGCGGCAATATCCACAAACATGTATGTACAACATTCTGGCAGTCAGTTGTATAAATGATAGGTCTGCATTTTAACTTTTATTATTAACATAAACATTGCAGGTGTAGGCAAGCATTAGTACTGTTGTGTTCAGCGCTCAAGTCCCCACTGAGGATCTGGGAATCCGCTGTGATCAAGCAATAGTGGGGGAGCTGTCGATAGGTGGTGATTCAGACGTGCGTGCATAACGCCGACGCGGGTGTGGCAAAACATTTAACGGTATAGCTCACTGAGGTATAGGAGCAAACGGTTAAGCTTGGCGTGGTGTGTGTGCAGCCATTGTGTTTGGAGACCAGGATATCCGGCAGTGTGGTGTACATGCGTCTCTCCAGTGTTGTGAGTAGAAGGTCGCAAAATAAAAGACGGGGGGTGATGGTAAGTGTGCGGTATATCCTGGTCGTGGCTTAATATGGGTGGGGTTTCGGTGCGAGCCCGCATCTTACTGCAGTCTTTGGGCGCTGTCGCAGCTCAGCAGTCGGCAGGCGTCATGAGGTCTGTAAGGGGATTATTCCTTGCTAGCTGTATGATGCATCGGTCATCTTCATCTGCAATAAGGGAGGGGGTCAGGTCGGGAAACATGACCAGTGAGCTAACTGTCCCCTATGTCTATACAACGGTGGGAAAGAAAAAAACCTCTATAAGTGGGGAGGCAAGTGGGGTCTGGGGAGGGGGGGGGACGGAGATCAGTATGGGTTCCAGTGGGGGGTCAACTGGTGTGAGGCGAGGCGCAGCAGAGTGTTCCGTGGTGCGAAGCAATGAACACGGGGGGGAGGGGATATAGAGCTGTGGTCACTGTGGTCGCTGGTTAGCGTCGCAGTGGCGACGGGGCTCGGTTCGTCAAATTATCCCTTGCTCTTGGCAGGTGTGCTGGAATGTCTTAAGGAGGTCGTCCCAGAGCTGAGCAATGGGGAATTTTTGAAGTCTTGCGGTTTCCTCCCGGAGGAGGACCGTGCTTTCCGCCCGCGCCCAGTTGGTAAAGGAGGTGTACCAGTGTCGAATGTGTGGGGGAGCCGTGGCTTTCCAGTGTTTAGTAAGTAGGCGCTTCGCCGTTATGAGGCCCATGTCCCAGAAGCGCGCCTGCACTTTGTTAAGTTTCGTGTGTTTGTACAATCCCAGGATGCACGCCTCCCATGTGTGGGGCTTCTGCTCGTCAGTGTTGTGTGTGAGTAGTGCTGTGACTTCGTCCCAGTACGTTCGTATGTCAGGGCAGTGCCATAGCATGTGCAAGAGGTCTGCCCCATGCATAGAGCAGCGTTGACAAGCAGCGCTCGTGGTTGCGAAGTACCTGTTGATTTTGTCAGGCGTGAGATAAGCTCGGTGTAAAATGTAGAATTGAATGATTTTAAAGCGGGGGTTGCGTGGAATGTGTGTCGGTCCGGCTAAGATCATCTCCCATTCCTTATCAGTCCAGTCCCGTCCTCTGTCCGCTGCCCATTTTTCCCGTAGTGGCATCGTTGATGGTTGCGAGTGTGCCTGCAGGGCTTGCGCTAGCCAGTGTATGATGTGTGAGCCGTTGCCCATAACATGTAAATATTGCACAAAAGTGTGCATCGGTGGTTCCACTTGCATGTCGCCCCAGGAGGTGGTAAACGTGCGCAAGAGGGACGCATGTAACAGGAACTGGCCAGCTGGAAGGCCTGTGTCAGCCGCTAGATTCGCAAAAGGGAGCAGCCCTCCATCCGCATACAGATCACCGAGCCTGTCCACACCTGCCTGCGTCCAGGCGGTCAGGCGTGTCTCAGTCAGCGCACCTGTCGGGCCGGGAGTGCCCAGTAGGGGCAATATCGGGGCATATGGTGTCATTGCCCGGGTGAGTCGCAGACACCTCAAGAAGCACTTGCGCGCTGTCGCAAGGTGTAATTGGGAGGGGCAGGGGGCCCTGGTTAGCGGATGGAACAGCGTTCAAAGTTGGGTTTGTGGAGGCCAATAGTTTGTAGTCCGTGTTTAGTAGCGCCAGGGGACGGTAAGAGCCCACCCGTGTGCCGTCTTTGTCAGGTTTAAGGATGGAGATCAGGGTGGCTTCATTTAACGTTGGGGGTAAGGCCGCGTCTTCCGCAGCAGCGGTGTACATTTTCAGGAGTTCCGGGACGAGAATATCAGAGCTAGCCTTGTAGAATTCGGCTGGGAGCCCGTTGGACAAGTTAAATATAGCGTCTCGGATCTCGTCTGGGTCAAGCGTTGCCCCCAATTAGTTCTGCTGGGCAGTCGTGAGTTGTGGCATCTGCAGGGGGGAAAGGTAGTCGGCAATGTCAGGGCAGGGGCTTGGTAGTCGGGAGCGATATAGTGTTTCATAGTGGGTGGTGAACGCTTCGTGTATGTGGCGCTGAGTGTATAGTAAGCTCTTTCCTTCCACATGAATAGCCGTTACTGGGGTCGAGCGATTTTCCTGCGATATCAGCCAGGCCAGGAGTTTGCCAGGCCTGTCGCTCAGGTGGTGTGTTCTCGCCGAGTGCGCTGCGTAATTGATGTTGCGCAGTCGTTCCAGTAGTCGCGCATGTTCTCAAGCAGTGGCTGCGGACCACTACCTTGAAAGTGTCCCATTCTATCTGGGGGGAGGACGCCGTGTCTGTGTTTTCCTCGAAGTATTGGGCAATGCGTGTGATGAGGGAGTCGCGGAAGGCCGCATCAAGCAGTAGCGCGGGTTGTAGTAGTCTTAAACACAGTGTGGAATGATCTCCAGTGGCACAGAGGGGTAAGGAAGAGAGGGAAAACATGTGGCCTCAACATGGCAACAAAATCAAAAATACCAAAAGGTCGGCTGCACAACATGTCTCCGTCCAAACGCTCTAATGAGCTCGTAAACTATACAGTTCTAGGGGGTATCGTGTGACTTATTCGTGTGAGAGTAGTAGTTACAGTGTGGTTCGTGGGGAGTGTAGCATCCCTCCCGGGTGGGTGAAAAGGCCGTTGCTGTCCGGCGGGTGCCCAGGCCCGCTGTTCGGTATAGTGTCAGTGGTTTTCCCCAAGTGTCAGTGGTGGGGGTGAGGCCCCCAGGGGAGATCCCTCTCCTCGAGCAGCTAGGGCAGCGGCAGCAAGTATATGCGACACTGCATGCTTGTCACCGGTTCCTTGTCAGGGAGTGGACGGGTCGAGTGTAAAAAGCAAAAGGTTACTCACAGTGTCAAGTTCGTTCCTGGCCCCTCAGGCCGGGGAGTCAACGTCCATAGATAGGCGCATAGGTCACCTGTGAAGGGCGGGCAGCTATGCAGGTGCCCGGCTGTGTCCCCGTTGTATTCCGAAGGCGTGGTGATTTTTGGCCCCTGGTTAGCCGAAAAGGTCTGCTGTCTGAGGCGTGACTTCAGGAAGCTCCTCGGAGGGCTTAGTGTCCGGTAGGCCGTATACCGCCTCATCATCCGTTAGGGATGCGGCCGGGCTGGCGTTCGGATGTGTCAATTGGGGTGGAGAACTGCTGATTTCCATCACCTTGCGTAGGGCATCTCGTTGGTCCTGCAGAATTTGATCCACGGACGGAGAGTGTACTGCCGTGTCCCGATTCTGTGAGGATGAGGGTGTCCTGCGGCGGCGGCGTCTTCTCGGTCCTCGAGTCCGTTCTGTGGTGGTGGTTCCTCGTGCTGCCCTAGGTGCGTCCGGCATCCCTTCATCTAGCCAGGCCTCCGCCTCCTCCGGGCTTGTGAAGAAGTGCGTCTTATCGTGTGCGATCCCTCTAAGTTTGGCTGGGAAGAGCAGTGAGTACTTGAGATCCGCTTGGCGTAGGCGCCTCTTCACCGCCAGGAACGAGTGTCTCTGCCTTTGTACTTGCACGGTGTAGTCGGGAAAGAACATCACTGTAGTATTGTCTATGGTGACTTCTCTCAGCTTCCTGGACTCGCGTAGTATCGCATCACGGTCCCTGTAGTTAAGTACCCGGAGGAGGAATGGCCTAGGGTTCGAGCCAGGTGGTAGCGGTCTCGTGGGCACACGGTGGGCCCGTTCCACCACGAAATAGGGTGAGAGCGTGTCTTCCAGTAGCAGGTCACGCAGCCAGTCCTCTACTCGGCGAGCAGGGTCCGTCCCTTCCCATTTCTCCGGAATGCCCACTAAGCGGATATTGTTCCTTCGCGCCCGTCCTTCCGCATCCTCAGCGCGGTCTTCTAGAAACTCCACTCTGTTTAGGAGATCTTGTATGTGTTTATCCGCCTGGGTTATCTTCGGTTCGATGGCTGTCACCGTGCCCTCCAGCATCGTGGTGCGTTCCTGGAGTTTTTTGTGGTCGGCCCTAAGGTGGGTCAGGTCAATGGCCACTCCATCAATCCTGGTCTCTAGGGAAGTACGCGTCTGTTGGAGGGATTCTTCCATTCTTTCCATGGCCGCCAGTGCACTGTCTAGTTTCGACGCCACATGCTCCGCGTCCATCTTGGGCGTCGTTTTCGTTTGCTTCCCCTTCGTCGACGCAGTGCCTGATCCAGTGCGTGTCATCACACCTCCAGACATGGGCCAGGCAGGGCGTGCAAGCGATCCCCGCTATAAGGAGGAGGGGAGGCTGCGGTGCGTAGCGCGCAGCCGTTGAGGATGGATAAGCCCTGCAGGTCTCAAGCTACTTCTGTGATGAGGGGTGCAGTCCGTGCAGTTGTCCAAGGGTCTGGGTCGCGGGCCTCCGGGTGGTGTGCAGTAGGCGCCTGCCGTAGTAGTGGCAGCTGCTCCAGGCCTCAGGGGGCGAGTGTCATGTAGGCGGGTCGTGGGGCCTGCCTGCAGCTCCGCAAGGGCGCTCGGTCCGCGCCCGCTAAGTTTATGAGGTCTAGAGCGCCCAGGCGGGCAGGTTCAGCTCAGCAGTGGGTAGCGGAAGTGGGTCGGCGGCTCGCCTCAGAATGGGCGAAAGGGCTCCCCAGTTCGTCCCCTGCGCCTCGTGGAATTCGCGCCTTTTTATGTTGTCGTTTTTGGTGCCAACGTGGGGGGGAGCGCGCGGGCGTCTCCAGCAATCTCAGCGTCCCCGCCCGCGTCCGGGTGTCGCCTGTGGCAGTCTGTGGCCCCCCAGTAGATACTGTACGCAGGGGGGGGCTCCCAGGTCCAGGGGGAGCGGGGGGGCTATGTAGTTGGCCCCAGGTGTCCCTCGGTTGTTGCGCCTCCTAGTGCGGGTCCCTCCTCCTGGATGTGCGTGGTGGGGGCAGCGCGCGGCGGGGGCGGCGAAGGATGTCGTCCTCCCCCCGGCGCCGCACCTCCGGTTCCAAGCTCCCGCTCACCTCCGTCCGCACCCTCGGGGGTCACAGGTGTCGCTGTCGTGGGTGGGGTAGGGCACGGGGTCGAGTCCGGCACCGACAGGGGTCGCCCAGTCGTCCCTGCAGGTCCGCGCCAGCTCCGATGGTGCCCGCCGCAGGCCGCACACCAGGGCCCAGCAGCCCGCCAAAAGCCTCGGTCTTGCACAGTGAGGCCTCCCAGCCAGGTCGCAGGCAGGCCGGCGTCAGCGCCGCCAGCGTCCTCGGAGTGGGGTCTCGTCACCGATGTTCACCAAATTCAAGCAGCAGGTGGAGAATGGGTGCGGGTGGGTCCGCCAGCAGTTTCGGGCCGAAAGGATAACTATTAACGGAGAAAGGACCCGGGGTAGGGGAGCTTAAGCTGGAGCTCTACCCGGGTGCGTCCGTCTCCATTGCGTGCTAAGCCACGCCCCAGCCTGTGCAATAAACCACACTTCATGATAAAGGCATATAGTTACACCATTCCTCAGCAGAATGGAGGCCTTTCTCTAATGAGTCACATCTCAATATCCATTTACATTCAAGTCTCTGTAACATCTGGGCTACGTCTCATCTTTCTGGTAGTTGCGCTACATCAACACTTGCATTCATCATCCTGCATTTGATTCTGATGTGATGTTGGCCAATATGTTTTTTCATTTGCTGAGTTTGTCTTATGTAGATTCAATTATATGGACACAGCATACAATAAACTACATTAGATGTATTGCAATTAGAGACCTGCCTCAGCTCAGTGCTCATAACATTATGAACAAACTGTTTGGTATTTTGAGTAAACTTGGATGCAACACAATTTCCATGTTTATGGGGACCTCTAAGGGGTTCAAAACCCCATGATTCATTGAGTCTATTACGAGATGTTTGTGTATGTGATGGATGAACAAGGTGATTTTTGATGTTCTTTTCTCTCTTAAGTGCAAATATTAGTAACTCTGAATTTATCAATGTCTTTCAACAGTTGTTATTGTTTCTTTATAGAGGTTTTCACCTTGTTTGTATGTGGGCAACAGATTTTGACACAAACTAACTTCTAAGGTGCAAACACTTGGAACCTTTGACTTTGGGCAGATTCTCCAGCAGCATCAGGGCCGGGCTGTCCTCCGCTCGACTTCAGGGGCCGGGCACTGCTCCGCCTTTCCCCTCGGCCGGGCTTGGCTCCGCCGAGCCCCCCCCTCCGCACCAGGACTTCAACTCCCATCAGCCCTACCTGCGGCAAGGACGCCGCCTACAACTCTGCGTGGCGCCAGGAGGCGTTCAAAGGTCGGACCGGGCCGAGGACCCGGTGCAAACACTTGGAACCTTTGACTTTGGGCAGATTCTCCAGCAACATCAGGGCCGGGCTGTCCTCCGCTCGACTTCACGGGCCGGGCACTGCTCCGCCTTTCCCCTCGGCCGGGCTTGGCTCCGCCGAGCCCTCCCCTCCGCACCAGGACTTCAACTCCCATCAGCCCTACCTGCGGCAAGGACGCCGCCTACAACTCTGCGTGGCGCCAGGAGGCGTTCAAAGGTCGGACCGGAACCTCGTCCCGCGGGACGCGCGCAGGAGCGTGCCGGGACTAGCCGGGCAAAGCTCGGGCCAAGGGCGGGCCCGTTTAAGACCGTTAAAGACCCGGTAAGACTGGACTGGGCCACCCCATTAACATTTGTAGTGCGCTACCTTCTGTCACCATTACATCATTATTCTACATTTGTAGTTACACTGTAACCTCTTTGATTGTTAAGTTACCCTGACCATGTCTCCAAGAGGTACCAGAAGTAGAAAAGCACAAAGTGCTGCCCAGGTAACTGGCCCAATTGATCATTTTATTTCTAGGGCAAACGAGGCTATAGATCAGGTTATAATCCTGCTGGAACGGAGGGTCTCGAGGGATTTGGCCGCCGCTAAAACTCCCTTGCGCCCTTCAGATCCCGGCTCATTACTGGAAGAGCGGATTGATTCTCATACTGTCCCAGGTACTGTCAACTTGTCTGTTTCCTCGGAGCTATCAGATTCACAAACATCATTGTCTTTAGAGAGAACTCCGACACTTTTTCCTAGTCCGGCCAGAGAGGACCCCACGTCAGCACTTAACAGGGGATTGAGAGAGGGAGCGATACCCAAGAAGAAGAAAAATAAAAATAAAAATTCCCGCACATCCAACTGCATCACGAATCAGTTAAATCATCTATCCTCATCTATTACCTAGTCTCCCATCAAGCTGCACCGTTACAACAAGAGCCAAACTCTACTCCTGTACAAACAATTATCCTTTCTACAAACACCGCTAACCTTAGTGTCAACAGTAATACGGGAGGAGGGTGTGAAATTTGCCGTATAAATAACCAACTTCTGCTTAGATTAGCGGAACTAATTAAATCCTACGTGCAACCTATCGAACAGTCTCTGTCAAAGATTGAAAAACAGATAGCAGCGCTGTCCTCAGTTTCAAAAACCCATAAGGGTACAGATCCCGGTCAAACTGTGGCGCAAAGATCTAACCCCAAATCCACTAAAGAAGGGGCGGTAGTCCCAAAACCGACCATCACAGTGTCAGCGGTCATAGAAAAACCTCCATCTACAGCGGTGAAGAAGAAGGGTCCCGCTGTAACAAATGGTTCCGCTGTAACAAAAGGTCCTGCTGTCACAAAAGCTCCAGCCCCCGTACCTACTCAGGCGCCTGCCCAAGCTAAGCTACTAGGGGCCCAAAATTCTATCCCTGTGACTAGGAGGAGGGGTGGCCATTCAATCCACCTACCCCCAGAAGCTAGTCCGTACGTGGTGATCCTGACTGGGGTCCCCGAGTTGAGTACTAACTCGGAAGAACCAGGCTGGTCACTGAGAAACAAAGTACTACACTGGTTATCCATTAATAGACCCCTTCCACCATATTCAGTCACCAATGTCACATCGGTCCGCAGGGTACCATGGATAGGTAAAGAGCCCAAAAGAACCCAGGGAGACTGCGTCATCGTTAACTTTGAGGATCCACTAACAACGGAGCATATATGCTCCTGGGGGAGGCATTTAACTAACGACGGCATTGATACCAAAAGACTATCTTATTTCTATCCACCGACACCCAGACATAACGACGGTCCAGAATCGAACTGGACCCAAGTTGGAAACTGGGATAGAAGACGAGACGGGATAGATTGGCAGGGACATGGAAGTAGAGACGCTGCTCCTTCTTTTGGATGGAGAGGTGTTCCACTATCAAATAGATATGATTGCTTGGAAATGGTGGATTGACCATCACCCGCCATTAATCAGGATAGTACAGGTCTTACCCTTCATGAGGCTAATTTATTGCATCCAGCCTATTGTTCCTCGACCCCACATTGCACGGAAGGTTCCGTAGTTTCAACAAAAAACACTAGACCAGTAATACCACCCTCCACTGTAGAATTGGCCCTCGAACCATCAGTCCCCCGTGAAGTATTAGCATCGATAGTGTCCCCTAGTGCTATTAGGCATTTACTCCTCCCAAGTTTAACCGACCAAGACCTAGAAGATGATAATCCTTCTGGACCTAACGAACAGCTGGCATCCCATCCTCCTGTCCCTATAACACAGACATTTCTATGCCCAGGAGTATAGGTAATGCAGATACCGCTGGCCGGTCGTTTTCCATTTTATTTTGTAACGTAGCAGGTCTCCGTTCTAAGATAAACCTTAAACCATGGTTAGATATTGTGAATGCTCACCAAATAGTATGTCTACAGGAAACTTGGGCCATCGAGCCCATGCACATTCAGGGCTAAAAAACCTATCACGTTCCAGCCAGTACAACAACTCATGGTAGATCAAAGGGAGGCATAGTAACATATTTTTCTAACAACTTACCCTCAACGAGCATAACAGTACTGCTTACCAACGTGAGTTTCCAAATTGTAATGGTTTCATTTAATAAGTACATGTTGTATTTGCTTATTAATTTTTATAACAACCTTCACCCTGTTGATTGTGTTAAGATTTGTGTTAAGATTTTAATCGAAATTACTTCCTTTTTAAAGGAGCAACGTAATAAGTACCCCTCTCGTGTTTGCTATGTGATTTGGGGGGGGGGGATTTCAATGTTCCTTTGTGTAATAATTACAAGAAAGGTATTTGTGGTCTCCAAGATGAAAACGATTGCCCCTTGACCCATTTTTCACACTCGCTCTTAGGCAATACCCTGAATGACTGTCTTTTCTCCCTTGAGCTGGACTATGCCAACGACCTGGCGGACCCGCCTGTTGAATTCAAGCCCACATTTCACGGTAGGGGCCTGTCAAGTCTTATTGTCTACATTCTATGCTCCCAAATATTAAAGGGACAATTGCAACAGTTTAATACAGGTTCAGATATTTCCAGCGATCATTTCCCTAACAGTATCACCCTATCAATTAACATCCCTTTACCCCAACCCACCAGGATAAGTCTACTAAATCAACAATCCTTGACCATGGATAAAATAAACGTTTTTTCAGTAAAATGGTCTAAAGTCGACCCTGAAACAATCATTGGCAAAGTCATCTCCAAAGCCCTCCCTTGGTTGAACAACTGCCTGGCAGAGGATTCCACCCCTCAGCTGATAATATCCAGCTTTTTGGAGATCTTAAAAGTCATACGGGCAGAATTAGTCTGTCACCATAAACCTCGTGATCAGGAAACTATAGGATGGTTTGATTCTACATGCCGCAAAGCACAAACCGCTTTAAAAAGAGCTCTCCACAGTCATAAAAGAGATCGAGTTGAGATTGCTAATCTCAGAAAGGCTTACAAATCGGTCCAACACAACCGAAAAAAGGAAATAAAGAAAAATCTTTGGACCCAATTACACGAGAGCTGTCTACGTAAAGACAGCTCCCTGTTTTGGCGCGTAGTTAAATCTCCCTTTTTGGTTGATCCTACAGCCTTCCAACACTTAAATGTGGCTGTGACGGCTGACGAGTGGGTGGCTCATTTCTCAAAGATATTTGGTGGTTCATCCGTCGACGCTACAAATGAGGCCCAGATGGGCAAGGACAGTGCCCAAGAACCAACTTTCCCTATTGACCTCTACTTCGACCTAAACGAAGTCATTAATGCACTTTCATCCTACAAGTTAGGCAAAGCCCCCGGCCCCGACGGAGTCCCTCTCGATATCTTAGTAAACAACTTAGAACTTTGGGCACCCCTTGTCACCCAGGTAATGGCAGCAGTGTCCAAGATAGGCCTAATAGATTCCTGGTCTTCCTCTATTCTGCTCCCTATTTATAAAAAGGGTGAACGCAACAATCCAGCCTGTTATAGGCCTATCTCCCTCCTGGACTCCTTGGGGAAAGTCGCAGGCCGCCTGATCCTGGAACGTCTCCAGGATTGGGCGTCAGAGAATAACATCTTAACCGACCTCCAGTATGGATTCCAGGAGGGACTTGGCACAGTTGAACAGGCACTGAATCTCACCCTCTTAATAGGCAAGTTTGTAGGGGCAAAAGGTGGTAATTTGTACCTAGTTTACGTCGATCTCACCGCAGCATTCGACTGCGTGATACATTCTAGGCTGTGGCTCATTCTTAGCGAACTAGGGGTAGATCCCCCACTTATAAAATTTCTCCGTGAGCTTTATTCTGACGCGACCGCTTGCGTGAGATATGGGATCGGTGGTGAATTATCTCCCTCATTTCCAGTAAACAAAGGAGTTAGACAGGGCTGCGTCCTGGCTCCCTTTTTATTTAATTTGTATACCAACGGGCTGGAATCGGCCATGTTAGTAGGGAGTCAGGACCTTCCGTCTATTAATCGTCGCCCTATTCCCGCTCTTCTATACGCGGACGACTCGGTCATCCTAGCAAGAACCTTAATACAGCTACAAAGGCAACTGGACAATTATTGGCAGTTTATGCTTTCCCTAGGGTTGAAAGTAAACAAAAGCAAAACATTTGTTATGCACTATGGCCCCAAGGCGATGAACCCCAAACCTGTTTTTATCGAACAAGTTAGATTGGTACGTGCCAGGGAATATCCCTATCTAGGCATTTTAATGGATGACCAATTATCCTGGAAGCAAGCAGTGTCTAGTAAAAAGTTATTATATCAGAGAGCAACTTCTGCTCTTGTTTCCTTTTCAACTAAATTGGGCAAACCTGCCCCACCCGAGTTGAACAAACCGCAATGCCATTTAACCCGCTCATTAATAACTGACTGTTTATCCTTGGCCAGCTGGAGCAAAATCCCCTGGCTCCTTTATGTCTCCGAATTTTTAAAGGATCTGAACTGCACATCTTACTTCTCCGAGCCCACCTCAGTTACAGATATTTCTAGGTGTGCCCTGAAAAACCTCTGTTTAAATCATCTCAGAGATTTGCGACTTTCCCAAGAAGTAATTAAGCCAACGAATGTGCAGATCTTAATGGTCCAGACCTCGCCTGGTATACAGCCTTATTTAACGTTCTCCCTTTCTAATCATGAAAAATTAGTTCTAACCAGGTTTCGTTTTAATTCTTTCTTTCGTCTTGTTACCTTCCCTACTGTGCAAAACTGGTCTCATGAATTGAATAAATGCCCATGCGACGGAATTTCACCTCAGTCCACATTACATGTAACTTTGTTCTGCCGTTTCTACGAGCAACCCCGTAAGCGCTGGATTATCCCCCTTCTCCATGCAATGGGCCTGCGAACGTGTCAGCCAGCTTTTCTGGCCCTGCAGTCGTTAGACTCACAATATGTTGCTAAATGTGTAGCTTGCTTCTTGAAATCATGTTTGAAAATCCGCTGTACAGTATGAGATACCGTTCATATGATTCCATGCCATTTTGTATATAAATCTGTTATTACTGTTTTTAACTATGGATGTTTAAGTTAACCAGTTTTTAATTTGTATCATACATTGGGATTTAATCTTGTACTGTAATGTTATGATGTACTTTTTATGATTTTGCTAAATGCAAATCGAATAAAAGTTTTTTGAAAGAAAGACACAAACTAACTTCTAATTAGACTTGTCAGGCATGGTGTTAACGAGTTCTTCTCTAGTATTATACCAGGTCCTTCTGAGTGCTGTTTTAGCTAACTTATGTGGGTAATTCCTCTCCAATAGTTTACTCTGTAGTCTGCATCATTATCTTGCACTTCCTGTCTGACAGTGCCACCCCTTTGTCAGCGGGTTTTATAATCAGTGATTTATTCTGTTTTAATTCTTGCAACACTTTCCTTTCTGCTAGGGAGATATTGTGGGGTGTTAGAACTGGGGTCTCTAGTTGGCAGAGGTAGGTACGTTTGATCAAATGGGGACCCTTGCTTCTAGTCAGGGTAAGAGGGATACACTGTTTAGATAACCCCTTCTCACCCCCTTAGCTTGGCATGAGCATACAGGCTTATCCCAAAGGCAATGTGTAAAGTATTTGTACCAACACACACAGTAACAGAGTGAAAACACCACAAATGGACACCACACCAGTTTAGAAAAATAAAGTATGCTTATCTAAACTACACAAGACAAAAACGACAAAAATCCTACATACACAGTTTAAAAATATGACCTTAGAAAGGTTTCAAGAACTTGTACCATAGAAATCTATGGATGCGTGACTTTGCACCAAAGTACCTGGAGATGCGACAAAAGTTCCTAAGCCAAAAAGCTGCAGTATCGAAAAACAAAGAGATGCGACACTCCTAAGACCCTGAGGAGGCGATGCGACAGACCCGCTGCACACAGCGGACGGGTTGTGTCGAGTCCTGTCTGTAAGGGGAGCGATGCGTCGAGTCTTCGTGCCGTTTCCGGTTCACAAGTGATGCGTCACACAGGTACAATGTGTAGGTCTTCGGTATGCGACAGCGATCAATGCGGTGGCGTTGCGCGGTGTCGGTCCTATTCCGCTGCGATCGCTCGGTGTGTCGGTTCTTGCAGTGGCGACAGGCGCTGCGATGATCTTCGCAGCGGCACAACAAGGCAATGGAAATCTTCTCGCGCCGTCAAAATTCCCCAGTGAACCACAAGAAGAGCGATGCAACGGGTTTTGCAGTTCTTTTCACGCTTCTTCTTCTTCCAGGTCCCAAACAGCAGCAACAACCTTCAGAGGTCCCACAACTGGATCGAGCACTCTAGGTAGGTCAGAACTCACACAGCAGTGTTCAGGGGGAGCTGGGGGTTAAGTCCTGGGACTTCAAAAAAGGAGGCCAGCTCTCCTTAGGCCCTTGGAGATCTTCTTCAAGCAGGGGACGCAGCAAAGTCCTTCTGCTTTCCTTGGAAGAATGGCAACTACAGGTTAGCCCCAGAACACACAGCAAGGGCAGTAAGGGCAGTCCTTCTTTTCAGTTTATCCAGCTCTTCTCCTCGGCAGAGGTTCCTCTTGAATCCCAGGATGATCTAAAGTTAACGGGTTTCAGGTCTCATATTTATACCCCAAAAGTCTTTGTTCTCTAGGTGTAAGGGTGGGTGCACTCTGCCACTGCACAACTTCTTCCTTTGTGACCCTTTGTGACCCTATGTCAGGGTCTTCATATGTAGCGCAGGAGGTAGAGCCAGCATTTTGGAAGGCAGGCACAGCCCTATTCAGGCCCAGGTGCTACTCCTCCCATCACCCCAAACACATATCGGTCTATTTGGCTTAGTGCTGACTCACCCAGACTCCTGGAGCCACCCCGGCTCCTGTCACTCTCAAACCAGACAGTCAATCCACAAACAAGCAGAGGCACACAGAAAGGTTGAACAAGAAAATAGCCAATTTCTAAAAGTGCTCTTTTCAAACACAGAATTTAAAAACCATCTGTATGTGTTATTAAATTTTGAGTTGAGGGATACCAGACTCCAATTTTCTATCTCATTCCTATGGGAAGATATGCAGGTACTGACTGTAGCAGTAAAGGAGGGGTGCTAGGGGGTCCTAATACCCCACCTTAGCACTACCATCCATTTATTTTTAATCCTGACCCTGGAACCTACTAATAAAGTTATATTTGGTATCCAGGAGCCAGTTTTAATTCCACTATTCCCTACTGCAATTTTTTGTTCTATCACTGTATCCAGTCTTGACTTGTTGTGTTTGTTTGTGAACATTGTTGTCACTTTCAGTCCTGTGTTGCACTTTGTTCTTGTACTTTTTGTTCCCCCTCCCTATGCTCCGCCCGAAACACGGCTACGCCCGGGCATCGTAGCAGACCCGATGATGAAGTATGTCACACACAGTGTGTGTGAGTGAGGGCAGTTTTTCATCATACACAAGTGTGCCACTGTTTGTACACTTTTGATTAGTTTGTTTTTTTCTATCTTCTCCACCACTTTTGTGTGTATAATATATTGCCTCATGGGTTGGGGGTGGTGGAGTTACATGTAGACCCTCTCCCCTTCTGTGTGTGAGAATAAGATATGCAGGTAAACATGTTACACAGAATTCCCCATTCTGGCCTATGGGCAAGTTAGCCTTTCAATAGTGAAAAACAAAATTGGCAGTATTTCCTTATCAGGACATGTGACACACACTAATACATGTCCTACCTTACACATACACTGCACCCTGCCCAGGGGGTATCTTGGGCCTACCATAGGGTTGTTCTATGTGTAAGAAAAGGGAAAGGTAAGGCCTGGCAAGTGGGAGCACTGGCCAGGTCATCATGGCAGTTAACAAACTGCGCACAGGCACTGCGGTGCAGGCCTGGGACATCTTTTCAGGGCTACTTATGTGGGTGGCACAATCAGTGCGACAAGCCCACTAATAGCATTTGAATTACCAGCCCTGGCACACTCAGTGCACTTTACTAGGGACATACTGGTAAGACAAATATGCCAATCATGGATAACCAATCACCATAACAATTTACACAGAGAGCATATGCACTTTAGCAAGGATCAGCAGTGGTAAAGTGCCTAGAGTCCTATAGCCAACAACAACAGGTTGGGAACAACAAAAGAGGAAGAAGCAAAAAGCTGGGGATAACCATGCAAAAAGGGCTATTTCCAACATAGGGTATGAAAGATTTCTCGTTCTTCAAATTTGCACCATCACTTAATTGCATTTTCTCAAATACAATCAACTCTAGCAGGGCACTGGAAGAGGGGGGATAACATGTTTGCAGTGTCATGCGATTAATACATTAGCATGCAGATATCGCATATACATGATGTGTACGACAATACCTATGTCCAATTTACAAATTAGGTACCAAAACACTTATTTGAACAAAATATTTATTTATGCAGCCACAGGTATTTCAGAACTACAATATTAGGTTAGAGGTAGACATAGGTCCCCCTAACAAAGAGGCAATATCTAGTATCATATTATAAAACCATGAGCCTGACTTACGTCCTGAAGAATGCTGCTGTCTCATTAGAGCCATAGGCAGAAACAAGTTGACTAAGGTAACAGTGGGGATGGGGTAATAACTCCCCTAATCCACACATTCCAGTATTTAAATGCCAAGTAATGCACCCTACGATTACATGTGATTTGGGGTACTACATTGTTTTTTGATTCACTATTTCCACAGGCCCCCACCTTAAATGATTAGAAGTGCCTCCCTGTCTTCATTTGTAGGCCCTGCTTTCTATCAAACCAGGTTTTTAGAGTGCAAGGGCTGCCTATGATGAAGCATGACACCTAGTGGTGTGTGAGGACAACCCTTCACCATTTTTGACATGTCCAGCACTCCTATCATATAGTGCTCCTAGGGACACGGCAACACAATTTAAGTGACTACAACTTTGGCTTAGCTTCTACAGTATGTACATAGTAGATTTGGAGGCCAGCTCACCCTGGAGACCCATACCCTCTAGTTCCCTCCCTTGGATATTACTGGGGATTTTGTGTTGATGTCAAATTATACAAAGCCTTCTGGGCTTCTTGTAATTTGTCTGCCCCTAGCAATTCCTACTCCAATTCTGTGATTTCTTTGAGCTCCTCTCTATCATGTTCTAGGGTGGTTTCAATCCCGAGCACCATCCAGTGGTACGAACATGTAGTGGCAACGTGACTGATGCTCTGTTTGAACTTCTCGTCTTCCATAAAGATACTTAGGATGTTTTTTATCGCAGGCCTATAAGTATTCTGTAAGCATTTTATCCTGGAGTTCCGTACCAATATGCTTTTTATTATCTTTCTCTAATCTTTCTATTAGTGGTTATTAGGGATGTACAGGAATTGTTGATTTAATATTAAACAATGATGGGCCACTGATTATCTTTGCAATGTATTTGTCAGTGTGCAGAGGTGCCTCTCTCTCTGTAATGTAAGGCCCTCCTCTGAACACCACTAAGTGATGAGCCACCCTTTACCGCTTAAACGCGCTGGCAATTTCGCTGCGGTGGGGTGGTTTAGCACAGTGGGCGGGGCCGCGACAGCCAATGGGCGTGCGCAGCGCTTCATAGGTAGTGCGCACGACGGTTGTTGGCCGTCAGAAGCAGCGAAGGGGTTAAACCCTTGGCAACCGGGACCTTTGACACTTCCTTAATCACAGTGGTTCATTAGGACACTTTGTACCAAGTATTAACTGTGACAATTAGTAATTTGTTGTGGAATGCAAGTTTTTTCAGATACACTATGGTCTGGAGATGGTTTTTTTTTTCTGGCATTGAGTACATACATTCAAGTTGACTGATTAATGGAAAGAGACTTGAATGATACCTGTAATAGCCACGGTGATTAAGGAAATAGTTTAATTTGCCTCCAACACTAAGATCAATTGCAGTCATTAAATGGTTATGGAGTGCATTTTCATACAGGACATTCTTATCAGAAGCAGATTTTCAAGTTATAGATGAAGTCCAGTCATTTCTTTGGGTAAGTGTTTATCTAAGCTCAAATGGCCTGATTCAGTAATAGTTGTTTTTCATGCAAAAATTATTGACGATCACTGACATGGAATAATATTTGGGTAAGATCCTTTGTGTTGGGGTAGGACAGGGCTAGAGGCAGGGATGCAGCACACGGCCCATGACTCTTGACATGCATTTATTGACTTCCAGGAATGATGTGGGTGGATGGCAGAGGCGTGGTGGCCTGGGCAGACCCCTGACATTGTGCAGTAGAAAGTGTTTCTGTGAATGGACCTTAAAGAGTCTGTGAAAGGGAATATCGGTGATTTAATTTATAACATTAAGGCGTATATAAGGTGTTAAAGCACTCAGCAACTCACTGCATGAGTGGTGGTCTAGGTGACTGTACAGTACAAGTGAGGGCTATGTTTATTCTTGTATGTAAATAAGTCCAGAGTTATTAAATCAAAGTGCTTTGGCAAAGAGGTAGAAAGTGGTGCATGGCATTTACCTTTAATGATTTTCAATTCTTTGAGTCAATCAGACATAAGTGACAGATTAGTGTGAACACCCATAGGCTTTCGTAGAGCCCAATGTACTCTGATAGGCCGGGCTTTACCTCAAAAACGGATGCCTACTTAAAGTGGGCGTAAACAAGGGAAACTACATTATTACTCAAAAATGTATTGCATGTGTGCTGCAGGGATGTATGACGTTACAACGCATACTTTTACCACGCATACCTTTACAACGCGGTTTTTACCACGCATACCATTACAACGCATAGCGCTTAGAGGTGCTGGATAGTGGTAAGTATAATTTTCTATTCCAACTCCAGTCCCCGTGGACACTAGGGAAGGTGTTGGATAGAAAATTAAACGTATTCCCTATCCTAGAGCGCCCCCCAGCGCAATGCGTTGTAATGGTATGCGTGGTAATGCCTGCGTTGTAATGGTAGTGCGTTGTAAAAATTTTGTTGTAAACGTTACATACCGTGCTGCAGTGTCCAACACACATCCAGTGTGTGGGATCTCTTAGAGTTTGTCTAGGGATAGGGATTTGTACTCAAAGTGAAGTATTATAAACCTTGTGCTAGACTCTGCACCCTCAAGTCTGCAACATTGTGTAAAGCTGTGGCACCTTGGTAGAGCACCAGTGCAGGTAACGATGGGAGTATCAGGTTCAACATATTAGATATGGCTCTGCATTGTATATTTCCTCCCGAGGAATGCAGTAAACCAAATGTGATTGCTGTACTAATGAGAGTTTACAAGGCCAAAGTCTGTGCTATTGACTCATATGATGAAAAACTGAGGGAAGTACCTGGATGCTGTTTCGTGTTCCTGATTATTAATTCAACAAACGCACAGAAAGAACCAGCGTTATATTACGCTCAGATTTGGTTATTTATTTCAACTTTTTTTCTTTTTTTAAATTTCAAGGCTGTTACTAAATCTTTAGAATGTCTAAACATGAGGAAAACACTTTTCATTTATACATTCAAAAACAAAATCTTTAGACAAACTAATAAACAAACAATTCATAACCACAAGTGTGAAATATTAGCCAAAAATGCAACGATGCACTGTACTCTTTACACACAATTTTTACAGCTTGGTCTCATATAAACTGTGAAAGAGCAAAAGAAGGGGGCAGTCTGTTCTTTCGACGGTTACTTCTAAAAAAAATGCTGACGCGTTTTTGTGGTATGCCTGAAGAACAGTATCCGGAGTGCTGTAGATAAACCAACGGTCAAGCCCTATATGGGGATTTGTCTGACTGGTAGTCCTGCACCATGTTAGTGTGGGTGGCAAACAAACATCATATATTTTTACTGACTAGATTTAGATTCTGCATGGTGTACTTTCTTGCTGCCTTCCGGTTACAAGGCACATATTTGTTACATCTTCCTCTATGCCCTTGTGATGACTAATCATCACAAACTACCTTACATTTTATGGTATTTTGCAAATTTGATTCAATGCTGAGGAAATGCAATCTGTTGCCCATCTTCAGGGTGGCCAATATTCGTTATTGTAGAGCCACCTTTACCTACCTACAAACCCCACCCATGATTAAGATCTGCTTCTGTGCTGCCGCATATATGGAACGTGCTATCAAGCAGAGGGCAACTGTTTTTATGTGATGTTCTAGAAATTTGTAGCTTGATATTTAATGTATCTATGTATACTGATTGTTGTGTCTTTTACTGTTGCATTGAATATCTTTTAGATATTTGATCTTTCGCTCAGATTACTCAGGGGACATAGCGGAGGAGTTTTTATTTCTCAAGGATTTTGTCCCCCTTGTCTTTTTTCTGACCTCTGTGGCGGCTTCCCTAACAAATGATGTTGCATGTCTGTTTTACATATTGTTGTCAACTGAGACTTGGACTTTTATGGTTCAACTGAGCCAAATTACAGTTAATATGATGATGATGATTGTTATACTGTATTAAATTGACAGATTACATTTTAGCCTTAGTATTCAAGCTCCATGTCCTTACTGGTGCAGCGGAAAGGATATACCACTAGAAAAGAAGGAACACTGATTTTCATTCAGGACTTCGTCTGGATTTGTTGCTACCACATTCTCGTCGATATTCACAAATGCAGATATTGCATATGGCCAGTTTGAGTGCACACAGTGTAATTTGTGTACACTTTTCATTAATTGGATCATGTGTGTTTTTAAAATATGAGGCACTTTTGACACTAACACGTTTCTATTGGCTTCGTGAATTTAACTCAAAATATATGAACCACTAATGGCTTTCTGCTAAACAGGAAAAAAATATATATATTTTTAAAATATTTGCATGAATGTTGTTTTTGTATTTATAAAGTGCCAACCTAGTTGGCTAAGCAAAAGCGTATGACTTTGTATTTGTGCATAAACGTTAATTGCTCTCGCCAGGATGCATAGACAATTAGAAGACTGAGATTATGCTGTTTATTCCCATTAGGATCCTGTCCACATGGCTACTTGGAATGCCAGAACAACAAATGCTATAAACCAGAACAAAGATGCGATTTCTTGGATGACTGTGGAGATAATACCGATGAGAATGAGTGTGGCACTTCCTGCACTTTTGAGAAAGGCAGATGCGGCTGGCAAAATTCCCTGGCTGACAATTTTGACTGGGTTCTGGGAGTTGGATCCACCCAAAGTCTTCGACCTCCCAGAGACCACACAGTTGGAAATGGAAATGGTATGTTACTTTTTTAATTTGTACATAATCTGTGTTCATCCAACTGTTACAGAATTCACAGATTAGGAGCCAATTAAAAATTAAAAACAAATGTCACACAGATTGAAATTACATATTTGTATAACTCTTCCTTTGCCATGTATCTCTAAAAGCTGAGGGGCATATTATCAAGGAACGGCGTTACAATTATTGCCGCTTTATCATAAAAATACTGTTAGCACCCAATTCCCTTAGCCACCCATGAATCCTTAAAACAGCCTTACCACCCAATTCCTTTACCCCCTTAAATCCCCCAAAACACCTTACCACCCTTTTCCCTCACTCAACCCTAAACCCTAAAAATTCCACCCTATCTCGCTACTCTTTCTCTCACCCTTAAACCCTATAAACTAGGGGTGGCTGTAAACTCTGCTCTGCTGGTGGAGTACGCAAAGTTTTGCCCACTCTGTCCTCCACTTGGAGTGTGGAGTTCGGCAGAAACTCTGCCAACTGCCACGTGGTGGACTTTTTCTTCTGCGTGGCTCGCCAATGATAAGTTGCCAAGTGAGAAAAAACAAACGTCAAACTGTCTCAAGGCAAGATTTCTCAAAGCCTGCAGCCACAGCAGTTCACTACCGCTCATGTTGGGAAAGTTGCCACTCGCGTCATAAAAGCTGCTGCTCGATTACAATATCTACTCGAGCGGCAGAAAGAAGCTGCGCGCTCTGGCGCACTACATAGTGCCGCTTTTGCTGACCTTACAGTGCAGAACAAGCTTCCAACTCTACAAATCAGCACCAGCCGTAGGACAGACTGGAAATCCTCCACTCACAGAACTCTGTGGAATCCTGCTGACTTTTTAGGTAACTCCACAGAATTCTACATGGGTAAATTCGGTGAGTTTCGCCCAACCCTACTAAAAACACACTCACCACACAAATCCCTTATCTACCGCTAATCCCTAGAAAGACTCTTATCACTCTTTTACCTCAGCCATCCATAAACTCTAAAAATACCCTCACCTCCCAATGCCCTTACCCTCCCGTAAACCCGAACACCACCTCTATCATCCTATTCCCTCACCCACCCCAAAACATTAAAATCACCCTTGGCATCTCATTTCCCAACTCACCCATATACCCTAAAACACCTTTACCACCCTATTTCTTCACCTACCCCAACCCTAAAAACACCCTTAACATCCAATTGAGATATCATCAGTGACATCCCTGACCATGCCATGAGTGGTGTAATATGTGAAGTCATAAGCAGTGCATTGTGGGCGCACAAATTGTAGTTGGCTCAGGTAGCTATAACTGCTGAATTTCAATGGTACTGTGTGGGCAAAATCTGAGGCTAAGTATAATTAGGGCTCCAGGTTTTATGGTATTTATTTTTTTCCATCTGTATTTATCCATATTTATTTTTGCCCATTTTATCTGTATTTATCCACATTTTTATCCCACAAGCAAAAGACGAATTTATTTAAATTGACAATGCACACATGCACTCGTTTGTTATTGGTCAACACAATGCATTCATCTGAAAACTTTGCCATTCGCAGAATGTCCCAAATATGCCTAAAAGTGCTATAAAAAGCCATTTTCTCAGAGCCTTGCAGTTTCTGTCATTGGCACAGAGTGCCACATCCTCTGCCACACTGAACACCATACTGCCCCACTGAGAGAAACTCACACTGCCTTCAGCTACAACCCAATTGTGCCCCACTATAAGCACCTGGAAGCAACTCAATTTAAATTATGCACTAGACAAGAGTAATAGGCTGCCTGAAAAATCATTTCTGTCTGTGCCCAGCACTGCTTTTGTAAACTGCATGTTATCGTTTTTTAATTGAGAAAAATATCTGGATTTTCCATACCATAACTGGCACAGACTGCACTGTGAGGGTGGCTTGCACTTTACTGTTTCTTTATAATTCCATGGCTAATAATGATTTCGTTTTTGCCATTGTCAGCTTGAGATCCTGACAGCAATTCGGGCCAGACACACAGGGGCAAGGGATGCACTAAGAGAATAAAGAAACACCATTTTAACAGTACAGGTTTGACTGAACCCTGTTCACAGTAGCTAGTAGAAACCCAAATTCCCAAAAAAAGGAACAGGGAGAAACACAGTAGGTAATTTTCGTTTGTTTACTTGACATGACAATGCACCTAGTTAGACTGGTATCTCAGAGATTGAGAGGTGCTTTCAGGACCCACGCAAGTGTCCACATTAACAGAAATTCAAAGTATTAGGTACAAATGGATCTAATCTAATTTAGCTGTAAGTCTGATCTCAGCACAATCATAAGGACTCTTGCTGTTTGGCTGTATTGACAACCTCTGAGGTGATTTAGATGTACTAGTGAAATCACTGCTGTTTCCATCTAATTATTTTAGGTGAATAACGTTTGAGCATTTAGAATTAAATGAAGTGTAATAAACTATACTATACTTGTGGTCTTTTGCCTAAAATATGAATGTTTTGTTTTAAGTCCACAGCACATGAAGCTTTTATTGTAATGCTATCTACGACGTTGAGATTCCACAGTCTTTAAGGAGAAGCTGAATATTTAAACATCATAATTTAGCAGGGACAAAAAAACAGGTGTGAAAGAGAAGGTTAAATATCAAGGGTGCATTCTGTGAACAGTGTTTGCCTTTATAAGCATAATGATCAGTTTGTGCACCCGAAAAGTCAACATTGCATTAGCTCAGCTGTGCTTACTATATTTTCTTATCAGTTCCCTACCTCTAAGTCCAGAAGATCAAGAAACCACCCATCAAAATTGGAAATGTGCACAATTAAGGCCATTTTGTGTCTATTTGTTGATAGAACAACCATCAGACGTGCATGCCCATTGGGCTAATGGGCTTCAGCCCCCCATCCCGTCAGTCGTGTGTGTCAGCCCGGGCTGAGACAGCTTCCCAGGCACACACACACAGCTACACCCGAGTATTTCACAGGTCTTTAAAAGACCATTCAATTGCTAACGAGCCTCTGTTGTTTTTTCAGCCTTTCTTAGAGCCCCTGCCTCTCCACTATGCTTATTGCTGGAAGAATTTGCCCGCACACCCCCGAAATTTGTATCAGCCCACCCTAACCCCTCCCCGAATTTTGGCTCTGGTTGCGCCTCTGTAATCTGGATCTGCTCACTAACAAAAACAGTCATGAAGAGAAACATACTTAGTACAACATGCTATACAGTCGTTCCTCCACTCACAGAAATATTGTGCTGTGAAACGCAGGGGCGTAGCTAGAGCTTGTGGCGCCCGGGGCTATCCCTCAGATTGCCGCCCCTGGAAGGGGGGTGGGTGGGGTACTGGGGAAGAAAGACCACGAGCACTTGAAAGAGGTCCGAGAGACATGTAGTATCGCCGCTAATAGTTACCTCGATCATGCGTTAAATGCACATACATGACACAGTCCAAGGCTTCACAGTTGAATACACCGGTGACAGGCAGTACAAAAGAGAACACACAGACTGCATGATCTATCTGGCGACTCAGAAAAACCGCATGTGACATCCATCAGAGAGCTGCGTGAACAATTAATTGCTGAGAGGAACTGGCAGCTGGCTGGGAAACTCAGGACTTCGTTTTCAAAGAGTAGCGGACTACTCTGCAATATCATGACCTGATTGATCACCATTAAGGCTCCCAGGTAACTGTTCGGTCTCGTGCTCCTTAAAACCACTAGAATAGAGTCAGCTGCCTGGCAAGTGGTTTGAAATGGCCTGCTGATGAGCATTTCTGAAAATTAAAAGCATTTTCTTTTCTCGGGCACATTAAAGCATTGTGTCAGCTGAATTTATAATTCTGCTATATAAGTTGCAGAGAGATGGAGGAAGGGAGACACTGGCATAGTAAAGTGTGGGCAGAAAGAAAGGTTTGGAAAGAGAAGAGAAAGGCAAGAGGAAGGAGGGGGAAGAGAAGAGGGAGAAAGGAAAGAGAAGGAAGTGGTGAAAGGAAACAGACTGAGGCAAGAAAAAGAAAGTAGAGAGAAAGAGGATGTGTGCCCCTAAGAAGACCAGATGTAAAAATTATTAGGGACAAGAGGGGAAGAGGACGAAAAAGATAAGAGAGAGAGAGAATGGAGAGGCTTGATGAAAACCAGTGTTTCATTCAAGTTTTCAACCTATGATGCCAGCTCTGTCCCAACTACCAGTAATAAATGAGCTGAGGATGGAACCGCCTTCCCCCCACAGGGAAATTAACTTTTAATAATTTTATCATGTCATAAATCGCTTTCTTCGAGCTGCTGCCTCTCTCATAAAGGAACATAACAAAAGAGAAATTGCCAGTACTGATAACACCGCAGTAACATAAATTCAAACACAGTACTTGAGAAAATATTCAAGACTGAATGCTAGTTAATAGCTTTTATTCTTATTTCTGATTTTATCAAAAGATACTTTTTCATTTTGTGAAAACAAACATGTAAAAAACAATTTACTGACCAAAATCAAAACTGGGGGTGATCGTTCATCATATCACTCATATCACAACCATACGGTAAACAATCATTCAAGGGGAGAAGGGGAGCACTAAATAAGAGAGCTACAACATTTATCAAAACATACAATATTTACAATATAATACAATACCATACATAAAACAAGAAAAGCCAGTGTCTGCAAAACACTTAGATAATACTTTCTTTTGATACACAATCAATTTTAACGTACATTCCTATAGTTAAGTATATAAAAATACTTCTTGGATCTTTAGAAAAAGGATAATGTACAAAAATTAGTGATAAGCAACAATTATCATAGCATTCACGCTTATCACTAGAGCAGACAGTAAGGTGGCTGGGGCCTACGCGTTTCGAATCCCAATGACTTGTAGGGATTCTCTTCAGGGCCTTGGGGTTCTATTCTGTATTTTGGAGAATGAATAGTCTCAAGGTGGGGATTGGTTGACACAGTTGGATGGTGGTAGACCTAGTGAAATGATGTAGGAGACCGCGTCTATAAAGGCTGTCCGTTTTTTGTCACTGGACGTGTCAAAATGCGTTGTTCTACGAAGAGATAAAGTAGCACTTGTTTGTGGAAACCGTCTGAAAAAAGGGGGACTTTCAACGCGTTGCTCATCGGCATAACAAGTCAGCTACGTGTGACCACGGTAGGTACGGCACACGGTTGTTTTGAGTTCAAGACGCCTGTGGGCGGCACATCTTTGTTCAACGCGGTCAGCGGTAGATATTAAATAATTTTAATCAAGGCGAGTTTTCAAAAAGGCAGCGTCCAAGACAGCACTATCCGGCGGCTCCTGCGCAGGAGCCGCCGGATAGTGCTGTCTTGGACGCTGCCTTTTTGAAAACTCGCCTTGATTAAAATTATTTAATATCTACCGCTGACCGCGTTGAACAAAGATGTGCCGCCCACAGGCGTCTTGAACTCAAAACAACCGTGTGCCGTACCTACCGTGGTCACACGTAGCTGACTTGTTATGCCGATGAGCAACGCGTTGAAAGTCCCCCTTTTTTCAGACGGTTTCCGCGAACAAGTGCTACTTTATCTCTTCGTAGAACAACGCATTTTGACACGTCCAGTGACAAAAAACGGACAGCCTTTATAGACGCGGTCTCCTACACCATTTCACTAGGTCTACCACCATCCAACTGTGTCAACCAATCCCCACCTTGAGACTATTCATTCTCCAAAATACAGAATAGAACCCCAAGGCCCTGAAGAGAATCCCTACAAGTCATTGGGATTCGAAACGCGTAGGCCCCAGCCACCTTACTGTCTGCTCTAGTGATAAGCGTGAATGCTATGATAATTGTTGCTTATCACTAATTTTTGTACATTATCCTTTTTCTAAAGATCCAAGAAGTATTTTTATATACTTAACTATAGGAATGTACGTTAAAATTGATTGTGTATCAAAAGAAAGTATTATCTAAGTGTTTTGCAGACACTGGCTTTTCTTGTTTTATGTATGGTATTGTATTATATTGTAAATATTGTATGTTTTGATAAATGTTGTAGCTCTCTTATTTAGTGCTCCCCTTCTCCCCTTGAATGATTGTTTACCGTATGGTTGTGATATGAGTGATATGATGAACGATCACCCCCAGTTTTGATTTTGGTCAGTAAATTGTTTTTTACATGTTTGTTTTCACAAAATGAAAAAGTATCTTTTGATAAAATCAGAAATAAGAATAAAAGCTATTAACTAGCATTCAGTCTTGAATATTTTCTCAAGTACTGTTTGAATTTATGTTACTGCGGTGTTATCAGTACTGGCAATTTCTCTTTTGTTATGTTCTATGAAGGCTCAGCCATACTGATTAGAGCCAACCCCTAGTTGTTTATTGGTCTCTCATAAAGGGGCATCATCTGAAGAAAAAGCAACAGGCCTCTCCTGCACCACTAACGGGCACCACCAGTAAGCATTCCAGAATGCTGTTTATTTGATGACTGAGACGTTTGCTTGGATATTGATACCTATTGTGACTTCATTCACTAGATGGCCCTTTAAGGAACAGTATTGGGTAGCACACACAATATAATTCAGACAGTCTGGTTGAACAAATGGGTGCAATGTCTGATATTTATATGTTTCCCTCAGCTTCGTTCCTTGATTTGGCTCGCCAGAAAGTGTCACTCATTGCCATAGAAATGTCACTCATAATTACACTGAAAAAAATTATTAAAATGTCATTCATTAGAATCTGAAACCTTGCCAGTTATGTATGATGAGCCACTCAGCCGCCCACCCCTCTGAAAACGCTTAGGTAGCTGAGCTACTGTTGCTCCCCTCTTACCTCACTCGCTCCAGGGTCTCTACTCTATGGCAGGCAGGGGTGGTTGGTTCGAACTTGAAGTTCGAACTTCATTCACCTAGTCACTTCAAGTTCTGCTGCTCTCTGACTGCAGCAGCCAAACTCCAGAGCCAACAAATCGTCCAGCCACTAATTGCCCAGCCACTTACTGCATAGCTGCCAAGGTTTCAGATTGCTGTGTGTGACATTTTCATACTTCCAGTGTAATTGTGAGTGACATTTCAACAAGCAAGAGTGACACTTTCTCAAGAGCAAAATCACGGAAAGAAGACGAGGTAAACATTTAAATATCAGAAATTACACCCATTTGAGCAACAAGAAACTGAGAAGATCTGAAAACTGCAGCAAAGCACCAGAAATGAAAGGGTGACTGCAGTTCTCGGTAACAGAGGGCATAAACTGCAGCTGCTCAGAAGATATTATTAATCTGATCATTCATGACCACACAGTATCCTATGACCACACAGTATCCTAAAAAGCAATAGCAAGTGCAGCTAAGCGATTATACTGGCTCTCGGTCTCAAGCACGTAAGCTGGCAGGTTTTCTGACTTCTTATGTGTCACATTTTCATGATTTCACTGTACATATGAGTGACATTCAATGGCAACATGTGACAACACGTGTAACACATACAGTGACACTTCCACAAGTCAAATCAAGCAATGAAGTGCATTGAAATAGAGATCCGAAAATACACACTTTCAAGTAATGAGAAGTTTCAAAAAGATATTGAAACGACTATAAAATACCTGAAAAGGAAGTTCACTTACCTACTGCCCCTTTCTAAGATGATCGTACTGTCATCTGTCAGGGGTTCAGTGCTGCAGAGAGTGTGGCCTCTAAATGCGGCCTCAATAGGTACTCACTTAGGATTGCCACTTTTTGCAGAAAAAATACCAGCCACCATTCCTTTAACAGTTTGCTAAGGCCTTGACTTAATTTTTAAGGGAACTTTATATGAAATTGTCCGTATTCATTTTTGAAATACACTTTCTGTCTTTGTTTAAATCATCAGTCAGGTGTTCTTAGGGCAGCTTGGGAACACATTGTATAATGTTTTTATATCATATGCACGTTTAAAGTATGTACAAATATGGGTAAAATACCTTTTGTATTTGTCAAGATATTAAAACGCTTACTGTACTGGTGTCAGTTTTCTAATGCAGTTTTCTCTGATAATTTAGCTGAATGTTGTTGGTGCTGGCATGATAGTAGATAGGCTGAAGCAGTAGTTATCCTTACTGGGACTCAGTACTGCAGTGTGTTCTGGCATTCATTACACTGGACAGCTTTCCTTTAACTTAGGCATCATGCAGGTCAGCCGCGGGCCGTGGAGGGAGTTACGGTGGGGCAGGGAGGCGGGGAGGGGGAAGGGCAGGGTGGAGGTTGCTAAAAGCAGGCATATGGATCATTGCAGGTAGGTACACAATTTAAGTAATAAAACGAAATTCGTAGCGCGCACAGCATTGCTTTTTGCAATGCAGTGCGCGCTACGAATTTCGTTTTATTAATTAAATTGTGTACCTACCTGCAATGATCCATATGCCTGCTTTTAGCACCCTCCACCCCGCCCCTCCCCCTCCCCGCCTTCCTGCCCCACCGTAACTCCCTCCACGGCCCGCGGCTGATGCAGGTGCACACTACACCAGATGCTGAGGCAGGAAATTGACAATCAAACACATGCTCTAGTTGGGCGTGTGTGTTGCTGGGCCGGCGGACCAATAATTAGATCATGATGCCATGTTGTAGCCAGCGTATGCCGACAGGGCCCCTTGGCTCCTACCCTGGCATTTGCATTCCGGGGTGACGGTGACTCCACAGCGGCCGAGGCCACTCAGGCGTCATCATGCTGCTGAGTGATGCTGCCCGCGTCCAACACCAGTAAATATGCGCAGCACCGTCCACACACACTGAGTGAGATCATGCGCCGGGACCAGAACAGGACAGTTAATTGGTCGGCCTCCGGCGCGCGGCAATCCATTCTCCGGTCGAGTTCCCGCTTAAGTTCCTACCAATCCCAACCTTACTTCCTACATTCAGGATGTGAGGTCACATCCCTTCCCCTCCCCGGCGGCACCAGTAGGCAACCACTGCTGAGGGCAGGCCCCGCCCGCCGCGAGTTACAGTGTCTGAATGGGCAAAGGCCTGCCATTCGGCTGGGTGACGTCTGGGCTGTAGTGAGTGACTCAGCCGCGCCAGTGCTCGCGATCGCGCCGCTGGCCAAAATCATGTCGCCCAGGGCCGTCATTGGTAGCGCTCGCGCGCTACAAGATTGACGGCCCTGGAGGCCGGGATGGACCACTGTGGCCGCGGCGGCAATTTTGGCAGCAGCAGTAGCGGGCGCAAATAAATTATAAATGCAGACGCGCCTGCAATGGGCCACTAGTGCCACCCCCTAAAAAGTGCCGCCTGGGGCGGACCGCCCCCCCGCATCCCCCCTAGCTACTCGGGTGGTGAAACGTGCTTTCACAATTCTTTCCATTTCTGAGCTCTAAACTTCTTAATCCAATGTCCTCATTGATTGGTTGCCATAGTGTGTTCCGGCCCCCCACACCCCAACTCACAGGAATATAGCGCTGTGATACATGTCTTGACCATGCGTTTCCATTTCTCAGCTCTAAATACTTAATGGAAATTTGCCAATGTGTGTTTCATCCTCCATTCATTTGAATATCACGCTGAGAATAATTGATAGATTTATTCACCCTGCCTTCCATTTCTGAGCTCCAAACACATTCTCTAACTTTCCACAGTGTCTTTCATCCCTCATTCACTGTTATACAGCGCTTTCATACGTGCATTTGCCATGCTTTTCATTTCTTAGCTCTAAGAAAATACGGTAAAATGCCACAGTGTGTTCCATCCCCAATGCACTGGAATATAGCACTGTGATACATGCATTCACAGTGCTCTTCATTTTTGACCTTTGAGCAGTTTTATGCAAATACTGTAACTTCCCACAATGCGTTTCATACATGCTGGTTAGTGACGCTGGTATACACAGAGATTGTATTACACATGTATATTTTCTGTCCGTCAGACCCTGTTTTGTTTGATACGCAAGGAGTATGTTGAACTTATAGAAGAATAAGCCCCCCCTTGAAAATTTTATCAGCTCCTCCCCATCTCCCGCTTCCCCCCCACAACATTTGGCTCTAGTTGCGCTTCTGACATTCATTAATTAGAAGTTGCACTTGACTATACTAAATGACTCATTATCTTGAATGGCTTTTTCTCACCCCTTAAATACTGAGAACACCAGAGCAGCCACGGCCGGTGGTAGGTGTAACTGCAGGGCGGTGACGTAGGGAGGGGGAAGGGCATTGTGGGGGCTTGTAATGTATGGATTACGGACTTTAACAGGTAAGTAAACATATAAATAAATAAAACAAATTTTGTGGCGCGCACAGCATCGCATTTGGTGATGCAGTGCACACAACGAAATTCGTTTTATTTATGTGCGCGGGTAAGCAGCCCAAAATTGCCTGGAAAATACACATGCCCTCCTTTGAACAATGGGGCCTCGGGGCTCCAGATTTGGACCTCTATTATTTCAGCACCGAAACACAATTCAAACATCTGTGGCATTTACCCAACACAGTTTCAGGCTCATACAGCACCCACACATGATAATGTAATACCTTGCCCTCTTCAAATGGTGCTCTCTTTTGCCCCAAAGCATCCACAAGCTCAGCTGCACACCGTTTCATGCATCGTATGGGCATGGTGAGAGCTGTGGAGGAATGCCAACTTGGAGCATCTGTCAGCCCAGTCAGTGCCTCTTATTGGGCACACAATTATCCCATTACTGTTGCAGATGCCACCCAAACCAGATTAAGGACTCTAGGGCTGACTTCAAAGGGCTCAATATGTCTGGATGACTTCTTTATACCAACGCAGCAGGTGCCTCAAGATCCCGGCATCACCCTCCTGGATACCTTCACATACTATTAATTGCGTGCTGCTGTTAAGGTGACTAACAATTCCGTGCGCCCCACCCGGGTTTCTTGTCGTTGATGCAATATTGACATCCCCCTCTCTGCGCTGCCAAATTACATGACTATATGAGGGAATGCAGGACACTGCACCGACACTGCGCCGACTCCCACACCTAAGGGCCGAAGTGAGTGGGACAGCAACCTCGATCCCAGTCTTACTGTCGAGCAATGGAAGTACTGATGCACTCAATCATGTGTGCTTTCCCCGGACTACTGATGGCGGCTAGTGTACTGTTGTATGGCGTTTTAGGTACCAAATGAATTTTCCTGATTCATGCCCTTATATAGGTACAATTCATGTTGCCCTTATATAGGCATAAAAATCAAGCCCTTATTTAGGCATAGCCCATGCTACCCAAATACAGGCATGGTCACTTCCATCCGTTCAACAAACGTCACGATTTCTTGGAAAACCAGACTCTTAAGCAGAAGGGACTTCCCCAAGTCTGGATATTGATTTCTCCAAGAACTCATTTATTATGCATGAACAACTATTCCTTAGGGGTTCATTCATCAAAGGTCGCATTCCTAAACATCTTCAAGGTATAAATATACCTTCACTTGTTATGGCAAAGCACGGTGTGGTCCGGTGCAGTTTGACTACCTACTTGCGCGACGCAGCTCGCTACAGCAAGTGCCGAAGGAAGCCAACTCTTCAGCTGACGCACTGATAGGAAGCTATCCTCCTCTGCCGAGATTCCAGCTCCAGTGTTGGGAAATTGAGTCCGAGACAGTGATACCAAACCTCCTTCATTCTAAGGTATGGAGCCGATTAGAACCTAGAGAAACCTTTGGCAATTCTTGGCAAAACAAAACCTATGCTAAAGACAATACTTACTTCTTCCCGCGTACTAGACTTAGGTTAGGTACATTGGGGTAGGTGTATTTTAGAAGCACCAGTTGAGTATTTTAGCCTGTGTTATTTATGTACGTATTTTTATATGGCTTAGAAGCCATACAATGCTATTACAGTATTATTTTATATTACTGTTTACACTGTACGCATTAGACTTTGCATTCTGTCTAACGATTGTAGCAATGGACCTCTCTTGCATGAGAACGTAGACTGTTCAATAAACCCTTTTTATTGAAATACCCGTCTCTCTATTTTCTCTGCAACTCTGTAGAAACGAAGCATGCACGATTGACTGAGTAAAATAGTTATCTATTGTTTCCACGACTCTGAAGGTATTTGTTCCAGTCCTAGGGAAACACAGTTGTCATGTTTATGCGGTTGTCAGAAACTAATCCCTTCTTGTGTATTTGAGAAAGTTTCTAGTGACCTCTGAGCTAGCTGGCACTCACAATTAAGTTTAATATATTCGATAGAGACATATATGACCTCAGTCTTATTGTAATAATATATCCTATAGATATGGCCTCTGTCCTATGTCATATCTATAGGATATATTATTCCAATGCACAGAGCCTATTGGGAATATAGGAACTACACTACAGTACTTTAAGTACCTGAACAGGTTATGACGCTCCCGCCAAAAATTACACAGAATGGGCCTCCTTGCGGAAGCGCGCTGCATGTGCGGCACAGCGCCATGTGCCACTTTTCTATATCTGTCCTGGGAATGTTGTAATGTGCAGCGGTATTGGTGTGAAGTGTTTGTGGATCCTGACACAACTCTTGAACATGCCATGTAAAGGATCTACCATCACAGGGCCAGATTGCAATGTGTTGGGGATGGCGCAGCATGCCACGAGTTGTAGACTGGCTGAAAGATGCGGCATACTGGCAAGAACAATTGAATGCATTCTAGGGGTTGATGCCGGTGCGCACTCATCCCCAAGATATTTGGTACCCATTTGAAATTAATCCCTCTAGTCGGCTGGATTCGCGAGGATCAGCATGAGTGGAGGAAATGGTGGCTTCCCCTCCGCCTGACATGGTGGCAGTCTAAACATATGAGGGGATCTGACGTCACTGAGTGGGACAGGTTTAGTTGTCATGTGGCAGTTCATGTCTTACACATCAGTATTCCAACAGTTGTTTTTATAACTGACTGAGAGGCACCTCCTCCTCTCCAACGTCCCCCTTGTTTCACTATGTTTTTTCTTCTTCTTCTGCTACAATTTGATTGTAATGATGATAAAGCAAATCTATAATCTTGTTTAACTGTAATGGCTGTGTACCATGCATTTCTGTACCGTTCAGGAAACTAATAAAAAGAAACACAAAAAAACTTAGAATAACTGGCCTCTGCTCTGAACACAGTAGCTTCCTTTCCAGGTAAAAGAAACCTTTAGGTTCACCTTGAGAATGAAAATCTTTATATAAGCAATGTGCGTAAGATCATATTATAACAACTTGGAAAGATATGAATATAGCTACCAATAAAAAAAAGAACAACCTTTGTTAGATCTGGGGGTCTCTAGTTTGCAGAGGTAGGTACCACTGTCCAAATAGGGACCCTTGCTTCTAGTCACGGTAAGGAGGATACACTCTTTAGATAACTTCTGCTCACCCCCTTGGTAGCTTGGCACGAGCAGTCAGGCTTATCAAAGGCAATGTGTAAAGTATTTGTACCAACGCTCACAGTAACACAGTGAAAACACCACAAATGGACTCCACAACAGTTTAAAAAACATAGAAGTATTTAATCTAAACTAAACAAGACCAAAATGACAAAAATCCAACGTACACAGTTCAAGATATGGTTTTTAAAGAGTTCTTAATGGTTGCGTCAAAATAATCCACAGTTGCGTTAGAATAGTTCACAGTTGCATCACATTTAGCCAACAGTACTTTTAGATGCGACAAAGTTCCAAAAAAGAAGCTGAGACCCTGGGGAGGCAATGCGACAGCACCACTGGACGCAGCGGGCTTGTTGCGACGAATCCGGTCTGTATGGGGAGGGAGGCGATACCTTGTATGGATTCCGGTGCGTAAGTTCCGTAGGGAGTGTCTCGCAAAGGCACGATGTGACGATCTTTGGGGCGGCGACGATCTCAGGTGCAGCAGCGATGCATGGCGCAGCACCGATCCTCTCCTCTCGCGGCCCCTCGATGCAATGGCTCTGCGACGATGCTCACAGTGACGTGATGCGATCCGCAAGCAAGCGGTGCAACGATCTCACCCAGCGATGACAGGCTTTGCGACGATCGGCAGGAATTTTCCCGCACGGGGCGATGCATTTCCGCAAGTGAACGATGAGTCGATTCTTGCAGCAGCAACAGGCGCTGCGACGATCTCGATCTTCGCTGCAGCAGGAATTTCATCGCACTGTCGGGGATGCGCTTCGCAAGCAGGCGATGCGTGAAAAATTGCAGATAGTCTTAGTTTCTTGTTCTCCAGCTTCCCAAACAGCAGGCAACAACTTCCATATGCCCCTCAGTCGGATTCAGCACTCAAGATGGGCAGAACTCTCTCAGCAGAGTTCAGGGAGAGCTGGGGGTGAAGTGCTTTTGTTCCTGGGACTTCTTAACAGGAGGCCAGCTCACATCAGGCTCTTGGAGATCTCTTCGAGCAAGGGGACAAAGCAACAACAAATTCCTTCCCCTCTCCTTGGCAGCAAAGCAACTGCAGGTCAGCCCACTAACACACAGCAGGACAGTCCTTCCTCTTCAGTCTTCCAGCTTTCTCCTTGGCAGAGGTTCCTTCTTGATTCCAGGATGATCTCATTTTCTGTAGTCTGGGCAGCCCTTCTTTTACCAGTCTTTCCTTTGTTCTCCAGAGGCAGAGAGGCCTTGGCTTGGTCAGAATCAGTTCAGGTCAGTTTCTGAGCACTTTGCTTTTCTGCCTTCTTCTTTCCTTTCAGAGAGAGGGGCAGGGTCGTCAGCAGCCCAGCAGGAGGTGGAGCCAGCATTGTGGAAGGCAGGCACAGCCCTATTCAGGCCCAGGTGCTATACCCTCCCACCACTCAAGATGCAGATGCAGTCATTCAGCCTAGGGCTGACTCATCCAGCCTCCTAGGGGCTCCCAAGCCCAAAACCAGACAGTCAATTCACAAACAGGCCAAGGCACACAGAAAGGTCAGACAAGAGAACAGACTCTTTCTAAAAGTGCTGTTCTCAAACACGGGATTTAAAAACCATCCTTCCTAAAAGATGTGTTATTAAATTCTGAGTTCAGGGATACCAGACTTTTATGTCCTCACTTGCTCCTATGGGAAGATATGCAGGTAATCATTATGCTCAGCATTCCCCATTATAGCCAATGGGCAAGATAGCCTTTCAATAGTGAAAAACAAACATTGATGTAATTCACTACCAGAGCATGTCACCCACACTGGTACATTCTCTACCTTTCACATACACTGCACCCTGCCCAGGGGGTACCTTGGGCCTTCCAAAGGGGTGTCCAATGTGTACAGAAAGGGAAGGGTTAGGCCTGGCAGTGGGGACACTGGCCAGGTTGACATGGCAGTTCACAGACTGCGCACAGGCACTGCGGTGACAGGCCTGAGACACCATTTTAGGGCTCCTCATGTGGGTGGCACAATCAGTGCTGCAGGCCCACTAGTAGGCCCACTAGTAGGATTTGAGTCACCTGCCCTGGCACACTCAGTGCAAATACTAAGGACTTCCTGGTGACACAAATATGCCAATCATGGATAACCAATCACAATAACAATTTACCTAGGCAGCACTTGTACTTTGACACTGGTCAGCAGTGGCAAAGTGCCCAAAGCATCTAAACCAGCAAAAAAACGAAATCCAGCATAGTGTTAAAAAATACAGGCAGTAGAGGCCAAAAGTCAGGGGAAACAACGCCAAAGATGCCAGGTCTAACAGCCTTGTTGTCTTGTTTCTCTGCCAAGTTCATCAATTTAAGATTTTACAGATCTCTACAGTAGATGCTTTTACAGACTAAGCTTTCATAATTGGTTGAGTGGTATATTCTAGTTATGTTGCCCAGGTTTTAGGTTGCCCTCATCTTTTATTTGTACCCATGTTTTTTTTATATAAATCTTTTTATTAGACATATTTGAATAATTTTACATACTTCGCATAATCAAAAGAAGGAATATGTGTCCGTATTTTCAAATATTATACAAATCTCACAATTATCAAATACATTATATTTTACCACATCATTGTGCTACAAGCTCACTATTAATAGGGGAGAATGGGGGAGGGTAGAAGAGGCGGGGCACAAATATTCCCTCTATATACATTAAAATTTTCCCATATCTGTATCCAGTTTTTTCAGGCATCCCCTTGATACATACACTGTTTTTTCCCCTGAAAATGCACCAGTCCATGTCCGTTTTCCATGCACTCAGTTTTGGTGCTTCCTGCGATCCCCATAGCCTGGCAATATTTCTTTTGGCCACCATGTGACCCAGTGCCACCAATATTTTTACATTGTTACATAGATCCATTGGTGCCCAAACATTTAACTACTGTCCCAGGGTTTTCTCCATGGTATGGCGAATATCTATCCAATATCTATTTACATAGTTGCATTGTACTCATGTTTTTATTGAGTGGAGTGACACCTGCTTGCAAAGGAACCTATCACTGCTTTGGTGAGGCAGTAGGGTTAGCCTCTTTGAAGTGTGAAGTGTTACACATGGAAATGGATAAGAAACTAGGGTGCTTGTAAGGGTACTGTGGAGTCAAGAACGAGGACCCTAGGGAGAGAACCGATGAGGAAGTGACCTTGCAGGGGAAAGGGAAGTGATGGAAGGGGGTACTATCAAAATGCTGTAAGGAACAAAGTAGGAAAAGTGCTGAGCGCTGTTCCCTGGCTGTTCAACTTAATAAGAATGCGCAAGGAAAGACAGATGAAGTGCACTACGCCTGTGAGCTCAGCAAACACCATGCCATGAGACAAGAAGATCAAGTGTGGACTTCTTGAAGCCTCACCCCCATTTGACATAGCAGAGAAGCAAAACATTGGCACTAAACAGGCTGAGTAGATCCAAAAGTTCAATGCCTTCACTGAAGTGTTGGAAAATGTGGAGACTCAAAGATAGTCACATAGCTGTAAAATCTGTCAGGATATGGGGTCAAGGAGATCACCTAGAAACTCCCAAAGCATGAGTTAATTACAAACCAGAAAATGAGCGACACCTTTTCCCTAAAAAATTCAATTCTGCAACCGGTGTGAGCAATGAGAGATACACGTTGAGCAAGGCAGTGCAACAGCTGGGAGAAATAATGTCCTTTGTTGCTGTATTTCCTAGCGTGGCCTTAAATGCGTCCCAGATTAAATTAAATGGGGTGGGACTTTATTAATATAAAAAATGACGCTGATCTCATTGGCTATTTCTGTGCACCACAGCTCATTTTCCAGATTGAAAATTTTAAAATACCATCTTATCGGTACGTTTCTGTCCCCGCAGCGATTTCCATTTTAAATAGGGCATGATCCGAAAAAGCGTTCATCCTTAATGACAGAGACATTGTATGAGGTCAAGAAGAAATCTATTCTGGATGCTGGATCGTATTTTGCCGAATAGCAGGAGAACTCCCGCTTGCCTGGGTTTTTAAGGCGCCGCTTGTCTACTATATCTAAATCATTTTTACAGGTAGATAGGGCAGTGGATACCTGGGGTTTATTTTGTTTGTGCTCTTTCTTTGTGGAGTCAACAGAGGGGTCCTGCAAGAAGTTAAAATCACTTGCCCATGTGATGTGTCCAGGGATACAAGATAAGGCTTGTTCTAGCTGTAAAAGAGGTAGTGAGTCATCTATGACAGGGGCGTAAATTGTGGCCAGGATTAGGTTTAACTGGTTTAGTTTACCATGGACAAATGCCCATCTTCCCCTTGGGTCAGAGTGTGATGAATTTACTTGAAATTGAACGTGTTTGCCTACAAAGATGCCCATGCCCCTCTGAGACAGATGAGCAATGAAATCCCGCCCAGTTCTTAAAGATTTTACTTGCATCTGAGATGCTCTGGAAATGTGTCTCTTGCAAAAAAATTACATCAGGATAATGCCCTTTAAGCCAGCTCTCAATTGCACAGGACTTACGCCTATTGTTAAGACCATTAGCGTTAGAAGAGAGAATCGTTAGGTTATTCCTGCTCATAGTTATTATACCTTGTCATAAGCTAAAAAGTAAACCCTCAGGGGTCCCCAGACCTCTCTGGGGTCAAAAGATTGTGAAAGCACACTTGGGCCAGCTTTATATGGAATAGTAAGATATGCACTAATGTGTGGTTTAGGCCAAATAAATACAGAGTATCTAAGACAACACACAGCAGTGCCCAAGATAGTTAAAGTGACTTGTGCTAGCGTAAAACAATGCCAGTAGCATAGCCATTTTTTATTAATTGACTGTGTAGCATCAAAACCGAGATACATAAATACAGTACTAATCATAAGAATACTGACATACACCTAGTTTACTCCTTTGGCCCTGAAGAGATTTACCATACGTATCAAAAACTACTTTCCTATGAAGCCACTTTCCGGCAGATGGCCATCTAATGTGCAAAATTAGCATGAAGCAGAAAGTTTTAGTAGCAGCTGAGCCATATAGCGTAGAATAGAACTGTTAGATCTGGGGGTCTCTAGTTGGCAGAGGTAGGTATCACTGTCCAAATAGGGACCCTTGCTTCTAGTCAGGGCAAGGAGATAACCCTCTGAGATAACCCCTGCTCACCCTCTAGGTAGCTTGGCACGAGCAGTCTAGGCTAACCAGAGGCAATGCGTAAAGTATTTGTACCAACACTCACAGTAACACAGTGAAAACACCACAAACTGACTCCACAACAGTTTAGAAAAATAAAGGTATTTTTAATCTAAACTACACAAGACCAAAACGGCAAAAATCCAACATACACAGTTCAAGAATATAGTTTCAAAGAGAGTTCTTAAGGTTGCGTTAAAATTCTTTAGGTTGCGATAGAATTCTCTACCGATGCGTGAAAAGTTCACAGTTGCGTCACGTTTACTCACAGTACCTTTTAGTTGCAACAAAGTTCCAAAAGCAGAAGCTGGTGCGGTGGAAAACAAGCGATGCGTTGCTCCTGAGACCCTGGGGAGGCGATGCGACAGCCCCGCTGCAGCAGCGGGTGTGTTGCGACGAATCCGGTCTGTATTGGGAGGAAGGCCACTTGTATGGATTCCGGTGCGTAGGTTCCGTAGGAAGTCTGTTCTCGCAAAGACACGATGCGACGATCCCGAAGGGACTGCGACGATCTCCGGGGCGACGATGCGCGGTCCAGCGGTGATCCTCTCTCTCGCAGCTCCTCGATGTGATGGTTCTGCGACGATGCTCGCAGCGACGTGATGCGGTCCGCAAGCAAGCGGTGCGGCGTTCTCACCCAGCGACGACAGGCTCTGTGACGATACTCGCAGCAATGTTCGATTCTCCCGCACCGGTCTGGTGCGTCCCGCAAACGAAGGATGCGACGTCTCTGGCAGCGGCGTTAGGCGCTGCGACGATTTCGACCTCCGTGGCGGCGGGAAACTTCTCGCACTGTCGGGGATGCGCTCCGCAAGCGAGCGATGCGACACTTTTCAGTTTCAAAAGTCACTCAAGCTTAGTTTCAAGCTTCCCAGCTCAGGTACAACTTCCAGAGGCCCCACAACCGGATCAAGCACTTTAGGAAGGACAGAACTCTCTCAGCAGAGTTCAGGGAAGCTGGGGGTGAAGTCCTTTTGTTCCTGGGACTTCAAAACAGGGAGCCAGCTCTTCTCAGGCCCTTGGAGATTCCTTCAAGACAGGGGACACAGCACACAGCAAAGTCCTTCCCCTCTCCTTGGCAGCAAAGCAACAGGTCAGTCCAGCAGAGCAACAGCGGGACAATCTCCCTTCTTCAGTTTCAGCTTTCTCCTTGGCAGAGGTTCCTTCTTGATTTCCAGGATGATCTAATTTTCTGTTGTCAGGGGCCCTGTACTTATACCCCTAAAGTCTTTGTTCTCTCTGTGCATGTGGGCCCTGAGCCCGGTCTGAACCAGTTCTGGGGTTTCCTGAGTACTTTCTTTTGCTGGCTGCTTCTTTCCTTTCAGAGTGAGGGGCAGGGTCCTCAGCCACCCAGCAGGGGGGTGGAGCCAGCATTGTGGAAGGCAGGCACAGCCCTATTCAGCCCAGGTGCTAACTCCTCCCACTACTCCAGTTGCAAATGCAGTCATTCAGCCTAGTGCTGACTCATCCAGGGGAATTCCCTCCTGGGGAATTCCCCAGCCCCTGTCACTCTCAAACCAGACAGTCAATACACAAACAGGCCCAGGCACACAGAAGGGTCAGACAAGAGAACAGCAACTTTCTAAAAGTGCTGTTCTCAAACACAGGATTTAAAAACAACTTTTCCTAAAAGATGTGTTATTAAATTCTGAGTTCAGGGATACTAGATACTTATGTCCTATCTTGTTCCTATGGGAAGAAATGCTGTTAACCACTGTAGCCAGCATCCCCCATGTTAACCTATGGAGCAAGATAGCCTTACAGAAGTGAAAAACGAAAATGGCTGCCATTCACTACCAGAGCATGTCACCTGCACTAGTACATGCTCTACCTTTTACATACACTGCACCCTGCCCAGGGGGGTACCTTGGGCCTTCCATAGGGGTGACTGATGTGCACAAAAAGGGAAGGGTTAGGCCTGGTCAGTGGGGACACTGACCAGGAGGACATAGCAGTTCTAAACTGCACACAGGCACTGCAGTGTCAGGCCTGAGACATTATTTTAGGGCTACTCCTGTGGGTGGCACAATCGGTGCTGCAGGCACACTAGTAGCATTTGTCGTCACCAGCCCTGGCACACCCAGTGCACTCTACTAGGGACTTCATGGTGATACAAATATGCCAAACATGTATATCCAATCAGAATAGCAATTTACATAGAGAGCATATGCACTTTAGGACTGATCAGCAGTGGTAAAGTGTGCAGAGTCCTATTGCCAACAGCCACGGGTCAGGAAAAATAAGGGAGGAAGAAGCAAAAAGTTTGAGGATGACCCTGCAAGAAGGGCCAGTTCCAACACAACCCCCTTCCAGCCTAAAGCCAGGGTAGACCAAACGATACCTCGATGGTGTTCCCTGCTTAAGGCGATAGAACACGGCAACTGGCCCACACAGCAGGGCAGTCCTGTTCTACGCCGTCCTAAACCCAGTTGGATCACTCTATCCATTCTCTCAGTGTCCACCATGCCAATCCATGTGGAACCCTTCTCCTCACCTGTGGACACCACCTGTGCAGCACCTAACTTTAATTTCCTCACAGGTGTGTCCCAACAGACCGACAGCAAGCCACAGTGACCACCAACAGTGTTCAGGGATGAGACCCAGGCCTCATGCCTCTCCGGGCGCTCAAACCTCTGTGGCGTCAGAGGGTGGGGGACAGTAGCCCCAGGTGCTTGGCACCCTTTGTCCACTCCCTCTCTTGTCAGGTCAGGTCTGACACTCTGGCACTGACCCACCAGTCCTGGACCTGTATCCAGCGGCTGGACAGGAGGCTGTGGTGGGCTTCCCCACACCCGGTCCTCCTCTTCCTTGGGGCTCTGTACCCTCCCACCTGGAGCGGTACCCCCTTCTAGAATAGCCAGGGCACCTGTGGCAGGTGTCCCGCGCCATTCATCCACCACGTCAGGGGTGCTATCCTGCAACTGGTTTTCCAGGTCAGGGGGGACACCCCAGACCTGGCCCTCAAACCTAGACTCCAAAGCCTCCAGGTCAGACAGCACCTGAACCTGGCTTCCCCACCCAGGGACTAACCCCTGCAGTGGAACACTTGCCTGGCGCACCAGGACTTCACTCACTGAGGTGCCTCTACTGGTACACAGTACCCACCTGGCCAACACAACGGTGTGGCCCAGTCCACAACCAGGGTGAGACTCCTGCCCTCCTTCCAGGGGCAACCCTGTCCACCAAGACAACCAAGAACACAAATTTCCTACCAGTTCAGGACCTCCCTCCAGCAACTGGTCTCCCAACCTAGGGTTTAACCCCTCAGGTTGTACCGGGGTCAGAGGCGAGGACTCCCTCCCTCTGCACCCCCTTCCAGAGCGCTGCACCCTCCCTACTGGAGGGGTACCCCTGGGAACCATATTGGTCAGGGCACTGGTTACAGATGCCCTTCCTTCCAGGTCAGGCAGATCCTGAACCTTGTCTCCCAACCCAGGGACCAAAACCTGCGGTTGTGTACTTGCCTGACACGCCAGGACTTCTGGGGACTCACATAGTACCCCCTTGAGGGTGACACACAACTCATGTGTCCTGTGACAGTCTGCCTGGCGCAGATCTCCCGACCCCTGTCCACCTGACAGCGCGGGAAGATCCCCCAGGACAGAAGTGAGGTCACCATGGTCACTCACTGGGGACTCAGCCCTTCCGAATGGTCCCTGACCCACTGGTTCTCCCACTGGGGACTCCTTCCCCCTCTCACCCCTCAGTCTGGACTTCTGTACCCTCCCAAATGGAGCGGCACTGCCAGACACCAGAACCGATGGAGGCCTGGTTACAGGCACTCCCCGTTCACCAGACACTAGGAGATCCTCCTCAAATGGCCTACAAGTACAGTCTAGGTCCCCAACCTGGTGTTCCCTTAAGGAACCCTCCAGGCCCTGAGACTGGGTTTCGGGCACCATGGGACACACCGTCCCACACTCATTCCTTCTCCGCTGAGTCCGGACATGAGCCCCTACACCCCTCCCACTACACTGGGACCTAACTGGGCTACACTGAACCTCTTCCACCTCACAGGTCTGGAAGATATCTAAGCCACTCCTTTTGGGATCACTCCCCAATGCCTCTTCAGACCCTTTGGAATCCACCAAGAGGTCTGCCTCCAATGCAAGCTCTCTGGGGTCAGAGAACTCACACTCCACCGGGTGTTGGCATAGCTCTGGAAAACAGGGACTTAAAATATGCTCTCCAACAAATGAATCACACAGCCCCCCACAGTTGTTAACCAAGCTACCCTTTGCCTCACCCTCCAGTGCCTCACACAAGTACCCCACACCACTCTCCTGAGACTGGCAAGACAGTATCTGACTGTCTCTGTCACACAACCCACACTCTTCTGGCTGGTCTTCACATACACACACCAAGGTTTCTACCATGGGGGAACCCCTCTCCCTGTACCTCTCATCTAGAGTCAGTAGAGTGTCCCTCCCACCACTAGGAATATGGTCCCCTGTGCCAGTCCCCCAATCTAATTCAGGGACACTGCACTCCAATGGAACTACATCATAAACCTGAACCCCCTGGTGTATGTCGAACCCCTCCCTCAAGTCAGGCGTCACATCTCTGGGTGTTTGTACCTTTCTCTCAGCACTAGATATCGTAAACATGCTGCCACCATCTGAGCTGGACTCCACCTCCAACTCAGCAAAGCTCCTTCCTTGAGCATCCCATTTTTCTTTCTGGGCTAAGGCCCACCGGATCATACCTTCCTTGTTTAGCCGGTCTAATTCTCTGCACCTTTGCTCAGCAGCAAGGAGCCACTCATCTTTCTCTTCCTCACTGTCAGAGAAGTCCTCCTCCTCAGAATCATCTGCTAATGTTGCTTCCCAAATTCTGGCCTCATGGGAATACAGGCATGCCTCAAGATCCCTCCTTGTGGAACCTTTCTCCACGGGCAGCCCCCTCTTCTTGCAAAAGGCTTTTATCTCCTCTTCTGTGTAGATGCACAGGTGGAAAAAGTTGACTTCCATTTTGGCAGGATTTTACAGGTGCAACATTAGCCAGAATCTCAATATCCAAAAAATACTTTCAGGAGGACACCGGAAAAAACCAACAGTATGTGGTGGCATAGTGGTCTGCACTCACTAGTGATGTACACCAATTACTGTGGGTCTAGTACAAATACAAGTTCAAATCCCACCGCTGCCACCAATGTTAGATCTGGGGGTCTCTAGTTGGCAGAGGTAGGTATCACTGTCCAAATAGGGACCCTTGCTTCTAGTCAGGGCAAGGAGATAACCCTCTGAGATAACCCCTGCTCACCCTCTAGGTAGCTTGGCACGAGCAGTCTAGGCTAACCAGAGGCAATGCGTAAAGTATTTGTACCAACACTCACAGTAACACAGTGAAAACACCACAAACTGACTCCACAACAGTTTAGAAAAAAAAAGGTAATTTTAATCTAAACTACACAAGACCAAAACGGCAAAAATCCAACATACACAGTTCAAGAATATGGTTTCAAAGAGAGTTCTTAAGGTTGCGTTAAAATTCTTTAGGTTGAGATAGAATTCTCTACAGATGCGTGAAAAGTTCACAGTTGCGTCACGTTTACTCACAGTACCTTTTAGTTGCAACAAAGTTCCAACAGCAGAAGCTGGTGCGGTGGAAAACAAGCGATGCGTTGCTGGGGAGGCGATGCGACAGCCCCGCTGCAGCAGCGGGCGTGTTGCGACGAATCCGGTCTGTATGGGGAGGAAGGCCACTTGTATGGATTCCGGTGCGTAGGTTCCGTAGGAAGTCTGTTCTCGCAAAGGCACGATGCGACGATCCCGAAGGGACTGCGACGATCTCCGGGGCGACGATGCGCGGTCCAGCGGTGATCCTCTCTCTCGCAGCTCCTCGATGTGATGGTTCTGCGACGATGCTCGCAGCGACGTGATGCGGTCCGCAAGCAAGCGGTGCGGCGTTCTCACCCAGCGACGACAGGCTCTACGACGATACTCGCAGCGATGTTCGATTCTCCCGCACCGGTCTGGTGCGTCCCGCAAACGAAGGATGCGACGTCTCTGGCAGCGGCGTCAGGCGCTGCGACGATCTCGACCTCCGTGGCGGCGGGAAACTTCTCGCACTGTCGGGGATGCGCTCCGCAAGCGAGCGATGCGACACTTTTCAGTTTCAAACGTCACTCAAGCTTAGTTTCAAGCTTCCCAGCTCAGGTACAACTTCCAGAGGCCCCACAACTGGATCAAGCACTCTAGGAAGGACAGAACTCTCTCAGCAGAGTTCAGGGAAGCTGGGGGTGAAGTCCTTTTGTTCCTGGGACTTCAAAACAGGGAGCCAGCTCTTCTCAGGCCCTTGGAGATTCCTTCAAGACAGGGGACACAGCACACAGCAAAGTCCTTCCCCTCTCCTTGGCAGCAAAGAAACAGGTCAGTCCAGCAGAGCAACAGCGGGACAATCTTCCTTCTTCAGTTTCAGCTTTCTCCTTGGCAGAGGTTCCTTCTTGATTTCCAGGATGATCTAATTTTCTGTTGTCAGGGGTCCTGTACTTATACCCCTAAAGTCTTTGTTCTCTCTGTGCATGTGGGCCATGAGCCCGGTCTGAACCAGTTCTGGGGTTTCCTGAGTACTTTCTTTTGCTGGCTGCTTCTTTCCTTTCAGAGTGAGGGGCAGGGTCCTCAGCCGCCCAGCAGGGGGGTGGAGCCAGCATTGTGGAAGGCAGGCACAGCCCTATTCAGCCCAGGTGCTAACTCCTCCCACTACTCCAGTTGCAAATGCAGTCATTCAGCCTAGTGCTGACTCATCCAGGGGAATTCCCTCCTGGGGAATTCCCCAGCCCCTGTCACTCTCAAACCAGACAGTCAATACACAAACAGGCCCAGGCACACAGAAGGGTCAGACAAGAGAACAGCAACTTTCTAAAAGTGCTGTTCTCAAACACAGGATTTAAAAACAACCTTTCCTAAAAGATGTGTTATTAAATTCTGAGTTCAGGGATACTAGATACTTATGTCCTATCTTGTTCCTATGGGAAGAAATGCTGTTAACCACTGTAGCCAGCATCCCCCATGTTAACCTATGGAGCAAGATAGCCTTACAGTAGTGAAAAACGAAAATGGCTGCCATTCACTACCAGAGCATGTCACCTGCACTAGTACATGCTCTACCTTTTACATACACTGCACCCTGCCCAGGGGGGTACCTTGGTCCTTCCGTAGGGGTGACTGATGTGCACAAAAAGGGAAGGGTTAGGCCTGGTCAGTGGGGACACTGACCAGGAGGACATGTCAGTTCTAAACTGCACACAGGCACTGCAGTGTCAGGCCTGAGACATTATTTTAGGGCTACTCCTGTGGGTGGCACAATCGGTGCTGCAGGCACACTAGTAGCATTTGTCATCACCAGCCCTGGCACACCCAGTGCACTCTACTAGGGACTTCATGGTGATACAAATATGCCAAACATGTATATCCAATCAGAATAGCAATTTACATAGAGAGCATATGCACTTTAGGACTGATCAGCAGTGGTAAAGTGCGCAGAGTCCTATTGCCAACAGCCACGGGTCAGGAAAAATAAGGGAGGAAGAAGCAAAAAGTTTGAGGATGACCCTGCAAGAAGGGCCAGTTCCAACAAGAACATAGAAACCTAAAGTGCATTATATAAATGAGGTATATAAAGTGCTTAAGTGCCCTACTTCTCTGACCATTGGCTTGGTAGAGATAGCGTTTAGAAGGGTTCTTCCCAAAGGATGACCGTCTAACGTGCAATTTTAGTATTGAACAGCAGCAATTCATATTAGCAGCTAAAGTGTAGAGTGCAAAAGGACATGGGTACCTAGGGTGCATTGTATAAAAAACTGTATATAAAATGCTTAAGTGCCCTACTACCCTGACCATCTGTTTGGTGGGAGAACCTCCAAGAGATCCGCTTCCCAGAGGATTGCAGACTAATGTGCAATTTTAGCATTGAGCAGCCAGTCGTATTAGCAGTTAAAGTGTAAAGTGCAATAGAACATAGGTACCTAAGGTGCATTGTGTAAATGGGGTGTATAGAGTGCTCAAGTGCCTGAAAAAAATATACAGTACTCTTCATAATGAATAGCTCTTCTATAAAACATTCCTCTGTAATGGCTATACAAATTCTGCAACAATAAAACTTCACACAATAACTCTCTTTTTTCTAGATGCTACACCCCCCCCCCCACTGCCGCCAATTCCCCCCCCCTCCCTTGGAGGACGGATTTTCCCACTATTCCCTCCTTCCACCCCTCTTTACTGGATGCCATCTTATTGCATCCTTATGCGTCTCCTGATTCACCTCCTGTCCACCCTTAGGCTAGGGAGTCATGCAAGATTTGTGTCCGAGGCCATCCTTGTCTGCCCTATATCTACAGTAGATCTTCTCTTATGGAGCACACAGTTCTTCCAAAAAAGATTGAGCTTCAGATGTGTCCGTAAAAATAAAAACATTTATTTAGCCAAAACTTTTAACTTTGATTGTTGGACGATTAAGGCTTGTGCTCCTTTTGCATTAAAGGAGTCTCTCATCTTGATAAAGTCCTTCCGTCCGTGTGCTGAGGGTGCGGACATGTCCGAAAAGATTTTAAAATGTTGGATCTCTGAAGTAGAAAATGCACTTTTTGCTATTGCTGTGCTTAGGATTCTTGTCTTAATTCTGTAGTCTGCAAAGTTCAATAAAATTGTGCGATGGTGTTTGGCATCCGGAAGCTTCTGTGCAAGAACTCTGTGGGCTCTAGTGATTGTAAGATCTCCTTGTAGCTCTGGAATTACCTTCCTCAGGAGCCTCTCGGAGCACCCCACCATGTCAGTATTCTCCAGGCCTTCTGCTACTCCGACAAGACGCAGATTAGATTGCCTATTATAATTCTCTAGGTCCTGGAGTTTTAGCTCCATCTGGTACTTGTTTTTGTTTGGCACTTGGATGTCATTCTGCATAGCTGAGGTGTTGCCCTCTAGGTCTGAAACGCGATGTTCAACTTCTGAAAGCCTTTTAGGGAAATTCACTAAACTCTCCTCGAGCTTGGACCTTCTTTCATGCAACTGTGCAATTTCAAGTGCCTGAGATACTTTAAAATCTCTTAGCTCTTCTAGGATGGTTGTGAGCAAACTTTTTATTGAGGTCTTTCCTTTAGTCTCATCACATGAGGTCACCAGATCTGGATCCGATTCGGACTCAGACATAGTCTCAGACCCTGGCGCTTCTGGGATGGCTTGAATGTCACTTGCTACACCCTGCGCGGCCTGTAGAATCACTTGCTCGCCTTGAGTAGAAAGGGGGTTAACATGAGTCTTTCCCAGAGTCATTTCCCATATTGGCCTTGTCTGCTACTCCATCCTCACCAGCCTCCCCACCTGTGGCTTGAGCTAGGCAGCTTAGACCTAACAACTGTTCAGGTGAATATTCATCTTCATCTGAGAAATCCTGCAGATCCTTTTGCTCAGGCTGCTTATCCTTCTCAGCCAATGCCTTTGCCTTCAATTCCATCCTCTATTGAGCCTTTTTTTGGCCCCTTAGCATCCCTCTTGGGGCTGGTGAAGGTGGGAGAAGAATTGGATGAATTCGCAGAACTACTGGGGAAGCTCTTCAAAACTGTAGATTGAGTGAGTTCAATTGTGGAAATAATGATGTTAAGGATACTTGATGGATGCCACTTCGAATCATTCCGAGGGTGAATGCTCAAGGAAACACACATGTTGGACTAAGGCTGACCACGGCAAGAGCAGAAGAACAAGTCAAAAGACAAGCTGTTGCCATGAAGTTGGGGACAACCATTAACCATTGCATTATAGAGCCAGGCACTTTGCTCCAATAATACATACAGGCCTGATGGAGCTTTAACTCAGCTCTGGTTCAAGAAGGACCATTTGAGTCTAAGCTGAAATTTGTTTACCTTTGCCTCGACTGAGTACAGAGGAATAGCTCAGGCCTATGGTTGGGGCCCATGTCATCGCCTCTCATGGAACTATGGCTGACTTTTGATTCACCTATCAGTACAAGAAATAACTAACCATCTCATGCCACTTTTCAACCTGGCCTTTTCTGTAGGGTCACGCCAAATGTTTTGCCTTCACTCCCTTCAATTTCTGAGCCTGTATCTGTTGGCTTCAGGACTCTGTGCACTTTACCACTGCTAGTCAGTGCTGACGTGCTTGTGTTCTCACCCTAAAAAAATGGTAAAATTGGCTTACACCTAATTGCCACATTTAATGTACTTGTAAGTTCCTGATAATTAGTACTACATATACTCAGGACCTGTAAACTAAATGTCCCTAGTGGGCCTGCAGCACTCATTGTACCACCAAGTGAAGTAGCCTTTTTAAAACTTGTCTCGGCCTATAGCCTGTAGTGCAGTTTTATACTGCCATTTCGACCTGGCAAAAAGAAAACGTATTCATAAGTCACCCATAAAGTAGGCCTTACCAGCTCATTAAAGCTCATAGACATTAATTAGTTACAGCCCACATACAAATAGCTCATTTTTATACCATACAATGGTGATCACACTAGTAAAATAAACCACCAAGGTAAACTCATAAAGGTCTACAAACCTGTAATAGGTGGCCCGAACTTCCTTGAATTTTTTCATTTCAGGGCGTTCTCCATCATGTGATGTGAAAGGCACACAAATGATGTGGGAAGTTAGGCATTTGAGCGCTTTAGATTACCTAATCAATGAGTCTCAGGGATAGAAACATTCTGATCAGTAGACATGAGGATTCCTTTTTTTTTTTTTTTAAATGCACCCTTGCGCCTTATTGCCCATAAAAAGGTAACCTACTTCTAGGGAAAAGTGCATTCATTATGTAAATGGCTACATGGAAGATGCTGCAGGAATATCTCAGGAAATCTTTTTTTCTGACCTTTCACAACTTTCTCCCTCAGGAAATGACATTTCATTCAGTGAAAGAAATATATCTGAAGAATACAGAGTTTTTAAGTCATCTGTATTCTACAGGCACAAAATGGCTCTGAGTGACTTTGGCTGTGTGATGAAATTCACATCAGGCCATTTCTGTAATTTCCCTCAACATTGTTCTTTCCTTTTATCTATTCCTTTTCCGCAAGAGTTCATTTATACGCTTAAACATGGGATCTTGGACAAAATCGGGGTCAGATAAAACACACACAAACATGAACAACGGCTTCTATGGACTTGTGTTTTTTATGATTTATTTTCTAACTTTGATTTTAACTTTTTCCCCCCCTACAAATGCGTACATTATACATCTATTGCATATCAAAACTGCAATTTCAGGAGTTAGTTCAGGTCACTTCCGCCATAGCGCTCCTTTGCTCCATTTGTCATTAGCTAATACAACTAATCAAAAAAATAGAGTAGCTCGTAGTACTAGACATCTTGTAAATTCCTCTCTACTGATTCGGGTAGGCAGAGGCTTTGCAAAATGAGTGTTGTGATCAGGCCTTGATTTTTTTTATATTACTTGAGGTCCATCAAAAGACATCACTGTGCAGGCACTGAAAACAGGCAGTTTAGCAATACTCTGTCTGTAGCATCTTCAAGAGGGATTGATGGCAATTGTGCCAGCGATGAAATTCTGTATTTGTCAAACATTTGTCTTCATAGCATCCTAGCATTGGGCCTTATGTCTACTGTCTTCTTAGTTCCAGCATAGCAGATGGCCTTCATTTTTCAACCCTTCTTACATTACCTTTTCTACGAGAATTGAAAATGAGGTGTCGTCTGCCACTGCTTTATTATCATGTGCAACTGCTGTGCATCTTTGGATGAAGACCACCATCAGTAAGTTAACTGGTGAACTGGAAACGTGTTATCAACACATGGTGGCAATTAGCAAATCTGGTCCCTGACATGACAACCAGAGGTCCTCTTCCAAAACAGTTACTATAATCCGGAACATTGGTGTCCACCTGGATAAAGAGCGTTACTTCCCGCTTCACATTAAAGACCTCTGCAGATCTCAGCATTATTTATTACTGCAGAACTGCGAAGAATACTGCTTGAGTCTCAAAGACCTAACTTGAGCTTCCACATTTAGGTTATATCACAGATTCAGCATTTTCAGTGATTCGCCTGCATAGCGATGGCACACAATAGAAAACAAATAATTACCCCAATGTTGGTAAACCTTTGTTGATTCGATTTTTGTAAAGATTCAGGGGCATATTTACAATAACTGGCGCATCCCTGCAAATCAGCAGGGATGAGCCAGTTATTGTGCGCCACAGCTCCGCCATCATGGATGCGCCGCATTTACAATGCGGTGCACCATGGTGCAAAAACGGCACAGATGCGTGACGCATCTGTGCCGTAAAAGTGATGCATTGCTGGAGTTGCGTCGCAAGTGCGACGCAGCTCCAGCAATGCTCTGGGGGCCCTATCTAGTTAATGCTGCGTCAATCCTTACGCCTGCTTCAGGCAGGCGCAGGGTTTTTACGCAGCATGGGCCTAAAAGTGACTGAGTGAAATCTTGTAGATTTCACTCAGCCACTTTTAGGAGGCGTTCCTGCGCCGGAACGCCCCCCCCCCTGCACAGGAACGCCTACATGTGGCGGAGGGCATTACAACCTGACGCATCTCCCAGATGCGTCACATTGTAAGTACCCCGCACCATGGAGCAGGATTTGCGCCGCCGCTGCGTCACAAAAGTGACACAACGGCAGCGTAAATGAGGCGCAAGGGGCTTGTAAATCTGCCCCAAAGTGCAGATTAGCATAGTGCGCGAGGCATTCTAATATAAACACTGTCCCATTATAATGAGTTGAATAGTGTATTCTTAGTTCATCCCATGTTGACTCACCAAGTTGAATACTCTGCTGACATTTGCTGTATTATGTAGGCAACACGAAAGGGTGTGAGAAATTGTGTAATGTGTCCATGTGTAACACGTCATTCTCATCAGCATTGTGAGTCACCAGCATGACGAGAATACACAGGTATCAGTCAGTCAGGTATCCTATTTTGTATCAAAGGTACACAAGATGCCAGGTTACTGTATGCGGTGCCAAATATCATACTGTAAACTTTGCTAGTGCAGTTCATGTGGACACATCTACCGCCAAATCTCCAGCAAGCTAAAACAAGCATTGTAAATGCAATCAATCTTGCATTTGTTTGAGTTAGAGCTATTGGCATTGTATACAGTAATGTCTTTTACCTATGTGTTATGGAGTGTATGTAGGTGGTGTGTAGTGGAATTATGTGGGTTGCATTGGATTAGTTAATTGTGTGGCGTGGAATTGTGTGGTGTGGAATGGATTTGTGTACTGGAATTATGTGGCATGTGTGCTATGAATTTATGTGGCGAGTAATTTTGTGGTATTGAGTGCACTGGAATTATTTGGAGTTGGATTGTATGTTATGGAGCATAATTGTCTGGAATGGTATTTTGTGTTCTGGAGTGGTATGTAATGGAGTTTAATTATGTGGTGTGCTGTTGAATTTCGTGACACGATGTGTAAGTGTGTGCTGAGGCTTGTATGTATGTGGTTTGTTGTGTAATTGTGTTGTTGAGTTGCATTATATGGTTTGGTGTCAAATTAGGTGGTTGGGATTGTAAATGTGTGGAGTTGAATTGTGTTGTTTGGAACTGTGGGGATAATTTTGCCTTTGTGGTGACAAAAAAGAACAAATAGGTAGGAGCAATGCTCCAGATCTGTGTGTTTGGTTGTTAAAAAAATGAAAGGGAGTTAGAGCTATTGGCGTTGTAAATGTAAATGTCTCTTACCTGTGTGTTATGGCATGGAGTGGATGTTTGTGGTGTGTAGTGTATTGTTTATTATTTATGTTTTTTGTTTGTAGTGTAGTGGATTTAGCTGCATGTTGTGGTTTGAATTGGAATTGAGTGGGTGGAATTGTATGGTATACTCTATTTGTGTAGTGGATTGATGTGGTTTGGTGAATCAATAGGGGTGGGAGTTGTGTGTGAGAGAGAAGGGAAGAGAAGGTTATAGATGTATAAAGAGGCTGCGTTTGTGTAAGGATGCACCCAGTTCACTTCAGGGCAGGGAGTCAGAACCAAGCTTCCACTATAACTGGGACATTCTGGGCACCACTGCACTGCCTTCTTCCTCCTCTCTTGAATCCGCCAGGCAGCAATAGGATCTATAGCATCTGATTCAAAACAATATTGGCCAATTAAAAATCATAAACGTATGAATATGACTTGCACAGAGTTTCGAATATGTCGAAATTTGAAAAACTCCCGGTTAGAAGCATGGAAATGTATGTCCGAATGAGGTCGCACACCGCTCGTCCCATCAGCGTGTGACCCCGGAGCATGATGGTCGATGTAGTCGGTATCAGCGGGTGCGCTTCTACCCGGGTCTTCAAGGTATTCACTTGGTGTGCTTGCCATCCCTGGACACGTGTTTCGCGTTCATTAACGCTCATCAGCAGGGATTAGGCGTGTGCACGGGGTTGCTGCGTGGGCTGCCGAAAATATTCGTAGGTCCAGATACCTCTTAAGGCGCGCGGATGCGTTATCTCGAGGTCGTCACCTCCACCGGCTCAAGGGAGCCTGTATAAATAGTATGTCCAAATGAGGTCGCACACCGCTCATCCCATCAGCGTGTGACCCCGGAGCATGATGGTCGATGTAGTCGGTATCACTGGTGACCGCTCAGCCCTCCACAGGGCTTGGTCGCCCCACTCACTGCTGCCGCTCCTGCCTGCCTTTGCCGCCTCCTGCCTGCAGATTCCTTCGCTCGCTGCCCGCTGCTCCTGAGAATTTCCCGCTGCTCCTGGGAATTGCCCGCTGCTCCTGGGAATTTCCCGCTGCCCGCTGCTTCTTGGAATTTCCCGCCGCTGCCTCCCTGCGGCCCCGCCCCCCTGTGATTCCATTCGCCGCCCCGCTCCCACCACCCAGCTGCTCCTCCCTCCCGGCTCCTTACTTATGACGCCCCCAGAGCGACCGCGCAGCGGATGCGCGCTGCGGGAGCGCCGATTGAGCGCTGAAGGCGCGCTAAGGTAAGCCCGTCTGCGCCCGTCCGCGCCTGGCCCGCGCCCAGCGCCAGGACCCCTGGCCATCCCCGCCGAGGCAAGACGACCCGACTGACCTACGACGCCGCCACTCTCAATGCACTCAATGCCGGCCGGATCCACGCCTGCTACCGAGCCACCCCGAGACGCACCCACGGACCCTTCACCTGCTGCACCTGCAAGTTCTCCTGCCTCCGAACCTGCCCCGCACCCGCCAAGACAAACACCAGCAGCAACCACCTCAAGTGCATCCTGATCAACACCCGCTCCGTCCACAGACACGCCGTGGAACTCTGGAACCTCCTCGACGCTACATCACCGGACGTCGCCTTCCTCACGGAAACCAGGATGAACGCCTCCTCTGCACCCGACATCGCCATCGCCATCCCGGACGGGTACAAGATCATCAGGAGGGACCGCATCAACCAGACCGGAGGTGGCATCGCCATCCTCCACAGGAACACCATCCGCATCACGACCGACGCCAACGACTCCTTCGCCGCAGCCGAACATCTCCACTTCCAGATTCACACCGACCCTAAGACGACCCTCAGAGGCACCCTCGTCTACAGACCCCCGGGACCACGCACACAGTTCAGCGAAGACATCACAGACTTCATCAGCCCGCACGCCCTCCCCTCCACCGACTACATCCTCCTCGGGGACCTCAACTTCCACCTGGAGAACAACAAGGACCGCAACACCACCGCCCTGCTGGAAAACCTCGCCAACCTCGGACTCAAGCAACTGGTCAACACCCCCACCCACTACGCCGGCCACACGCTTGATCCCGTCTTCTCTTCCAGCAAGTACATCACCTTCAGCCACGCCACCGGACTCCACTGGACCGACCACAGCTGCGTCCACTTCAGCTTCAAAAGATCCACGACCCACCACCACCCACAGCAGGTACCTCACAGGAATTGGAGCAAGATCACCGCAGACCAGCTCACCACCTCCCTCAGCCAGAGCCCACCCGCCAACACAACGGACCCCAACGAAGCAGCCCACAACTTCACACAGTGGCTGACCGCCTGCGCCGACGACCTCGCGCTACTAAAGAACCCTCCCAGCATACCCAGAAGCAAGAAGGCATCCTGGTTCTCCGACGACCTCAAGGACTCCAAGAAGACCTGCCGCACCCTCGAGAAAGCCTGGCTCCTCGACCGGACCACCGACAACATGACCGCCCTCAAACACGCTACCCGCAAGCACCACCAGCTCATCCACACCACCAAGAAGAAATCCCTGAAGGAACGACTGGACAACAACGCCCACGACAGCAAAAGACCTCTTCACTATCGTCAAGGAGTTCTCCAACCCCAGCACCGGCACCAACGACATCACTCCGTCACAAGACCTCTGCGACTCCCTCGCCTCGTTCTTCCACCGCAAGATCGCCGACATCCACAACAGCTTCGGCGCCCCACCCACGCACCCAACCGTCGAACCAACGCCCCCCACCGCCACCCTTCGCACCTGGACCACGGTGACCACCGAAGACACAGCCCGCACGATGAACACCATCCACTCCGGATCACCGACCGACCCCTGCCCACACCACGTCTTCAACAAGGCCGACTCCACCATCGCACCCCAACTCCGGAACATCATCAACGCCTCCTTCAACACCGCCACCTTCCCGGAGAGCTGGAAGCACGCCGAGATCAGCGCCCTCCTGAAGAAACCTACAGCGGACCCCACCGATCTCAAAAACTTCCGCCCCATCTCGCTCCACCCTTTTCCTGCTAAAGTCATCGAGAAGATCGTCAACAGACAGCTGACCGCCTTCCTCGAGACGAACGGATCCCTCGACCCCTCGCAGTCCGTCTTCAGAGCCAACCACAGCACCGAGACCGCCCTCATCGCAGCCACCGACGACATCTGGACCCTGCTCGACAAGGGGGAAACAGTGGCCCTCATCCTCCTGGACCTCTCCGCTGCGTTCAACACGGTCTGCCACTGCACCCTAGTCCAGCGCCTCAGCAACATCGGTATCCAAGAGAAGGCACTGGGGTGGATCATCTCGTTCCTCGCCGGAAGAACACAAAGAGTCCGCCTCCCCCCGTTTCGCTCCGAGGCCACCGAAGTCATCTGCGGCGTCCCGCAAGTATCTTCACTCAGCCCCACCCTCTTCAACATCTACATGAAACCTCTCGCAGCCATCGCACGCCAGCACAACCTCAACATCATCTCTTACGCTGACGACACCCAGCTGATCCTCTCCCTCACCAGAGACCCCGACACCGCCAGAACCTGCCTACACGAAGGGATGAAAGACGTCGCCGAGTGGATGAAGGACAGCTGCCTAAAACTGAACTCGGACAAGATGGAAGTCCTCATCCTGGGATCTTCGCCCTCCGCCTGGGACGACTCCTGGTGGCCCCCAGCCCTGGGCACCGCACCCAAGCCAACCGACCACGCACGCAACCTGGGCTTCATCCTGGACCCCTCCCTCTCGATGACCAGACAAGTCAACACCGTCTCCTCATCGTGCTTCAACACCCTGCGTATGCTTCGCAAGATCTTCCGCTGGATCCTGACCGAGACCAGGAAGACTGTCACCCAGGCACTCGTCACCAGCCGACTGGACTACGGAAACGCCCTCTACGCCGGAACCACAGCCAAGCTACAGAAAAGACTCCAGCGCATCCAGAACGCCTCCGCACGACTCATCCTGGATGTCCCCCGACGCAGCCACATCTCCAGCCACCTGAGAAACCTGCACTGGCTCCCCGTCGAGAAGAGGATCACGTTCCGGCTCCTCACCCACGCACACAAGTCTCTCCACGACCTGGGCCCCGAGTACCTCAATGACCGCCTGACCTTCTACACGCCCCCCCGCCAGCTACGGTCCACCAGCCTCGCCCTCGCAGCCGTACCACGCATCCGAAGAGCCACCGCCGGAGGAAGATCCTTCTCTTACCTGGCTGCCAAGACTTGGAACTCCCTCCCCATCCACCTTCGGCTGACCCAGGACCATCTCGCCTTCAGGAAACAACTCAAGACCTGGCTGTTCCAGCAGTAGCATACCCCTCCCCCCAAGCGCCTTGAGACCCTCCTGGGTGAGTAGTGCGCTATACAAATGGCATGATTGATTGATTGATTGATTATCAGCGGGAGCGCTTCTACCCGGGTCTTGAGTCTTCAAGGCATTCACTTGGTGTGCTTGCCATCCCTGGACACGTGTTTCGTGTTCATTAACGCTCATCAGCAGGGATTAGGCGTGTGCACGGGGTTGCTGCATTGGCTGCCGAAAATATTCGTAGGTCCAGATACCTCTTAAGGCGCGCGGATGCGTTATCTCGAGGTCGTCACCTCCACCGGCTCAAGGGAGCCTGTATAAATAGTATGTCCGAATGAGGTCGCACACCGCTCGTCCCATCAGCGTGTGACCCCGGAGCATGATGGTCGATGTAGTCGGTATCAGCGGGTGCGCTTCTACCCGGGTCTTGAGTCTTCAAGGTATTCACTTGGTGTGCTTGCCATCCCTGGACACGTGTTTCGCATTCATTACCGCTCATCAGCAGGGATTAGGCGTGTGCACGGGGTTGCTGCGTGGGCTGCCGAAAATATTCGTAGGTCCAGATACCTCTTAAGGCGCGCGGATGCGTTATCTCGAGGTCGTCACCTCCTGGACCTGAGAATATTTTCGGCAGCCCACGCAGCAACCCCGTGCACACGCCTAATCCCTGCTGATGAGCGTTAATGAACGCGAAACACGTGTCCAGGGATGGCAAGCACACCAGTGAACACCCTCAAGACTCAACACTCGGGTAGAAGCGCACCCGCGGATACCGACTACATCGACCATCATGCTCCGGGGTCACACGCTGATGGGACGAGCAGTGTGCGACCTCATTCGGACTTACTAGTAGCATGGAAATGACTATAAATTGTTCATATCCATACATGATTTTGATACTCTCTTCTCATTCCTGGTGATAGTCAGAAGACTGATTCCTCTCAGGAATAAGTGTGGCAAACTGTATGTTTGCATATTTCACTAATTTCCAAAAGCTTAATGTCGACGCTTTAGATCAGAAGACTGGAATCACTCTCACGCGCAGCTAATTAGCATATTGTTGTGACTTGATATATATGTATTTTGAATATGTGAAAACACACAACACTGCAGAATATTTGCAAGTTAAATAAAATGTTCATCCGTGAAATATTAAAAGGAAATTTTATAAGGATGCTTAAGATGGCCACTTAGGTAGTTCCTAAGTTAACGAGGAATGTCCTAAATTATACTGGAGAACGTGCACATCTATAACATGCCAGAAGAGACACAAGGGACAGAGACACAAACATATATATTATCTTGCAAATACATGCAATATCACAAGGTAAAAGACTATGAAAATGTGCAGACCTACCGCAAAATGGTAAATGTGTGTGCAAAATTTATGCAGAAAGCAAACAGGTGCCAGAGGTACTAATATTGGGTGTCTGTGCAGTTAGTGTTTGGTCCTTGGTGTCTTGTAGTGGATGCGGACAGCCCAGCTGTGGGCTCATCCCTTTTTTGCCACAGGTACACAAACATTCTCAAAGTGTCACTCATGTCAGTGTGCACCAACAATAATTTGTAATTCCATTTTTAAACTGTGTATTTCTAAGGTTGGAATTCTGGGACAGTACTTTCTGGGGACATTATTGTTTTGAGGCTAACTCGAATAATGAAACCACCCTAGGAAGGGCTGGGTGGTTGGACTTATGTTCGCACTACTTCTATTCAGGGCTGCGTCATATTGAGTAAACGCTGTGGGCTGTGACCTAGTTGATGCTTTCTGTGGTCCAGTGAAGGCCGTTCGAACAGACTACAGGGGTGACACACTAAAGGCAAGCCTTTCTTCACAGGACTGTCCTGCCATGCTGCTTCTTTTGATTAAGACAAGGTTTGCCTCACTTTCGGTTGTCAGTCTTTAAACTATATGTTCGCCCTTTTATATAAGTGATAAACCAAGATAACATAATTCACCCTACTTTACTAAAACATACAAAATCTGCTTTCAGTTAAAAAGCATGAAAGCTAAAGACACTGATCCACTTTTCAAATAAAAAATGGTGAATGTCCGGAGAAGCCGATGGAGACACTTAGGGCCCCATTAGGATGGCAGGTGGATCGCCCGCCAGGCCGGCGGTAGCCACCGCCGGCCTGGCGGGGGCGATCCACACGCCATCTGTGCCAGAATGACCCCCCGCCATATTATTATAGCTGGAGGGTCCTAAGCGGACGGAAAGACTGTCCGCCGCTTTTCTGCAAAAGGGTTCCATATGATGGCGGTGTCTATCAGACACCGCCAGCCATATTAGAATGGGCTTTTTCCAATGCCTTTCCGTGGCGGCGAAAGGCATGTAGAGTCTGCTTTGGGGGCAGGGACTCCGGGGGCGTGGGGGGTGCACATGGGGGGTATCTATGGTACCCCCCAGCATTTCAAAGAACAACGTGGCAGGCACCGCGCGATGCCTGTCACGTTGTGCTTTGAAATGCACATGTATTTTTACCATTGCGGAAAGCGGTGCTTTCAGCACCGCCCGCCAGAATGATTAAAATATAGGATGCGCCCGCCACTGTGGCGGGCGCATCCTAATTTCCCCCACGGGTCCCTTCCTACGATGGGATGGCGGGCGGACAAAGTCCGCCCGTCATCCTAATGGGCCCCTAAGTTCCTGTGAAAAGTCACATCAAGTGCATACACTAAGAGATCTCCATTTTAAGCACTGGAGAAAGGGACTGCCAGATGCAGAAGCCTGCAGGGGCAGACAGGCCCCACCCCTAATGCTGAAATTTCCAGGGAGGGCGGGCAGAGGGTAGTGAAGTGGTCACATGGCCAGAAAGGCATGCAAACAATGCTGTGATTGTTCCAGCTCCGTTCTGTACTGCTGAGCTGAAGGGCAGGAAATGGGGTATGATGAGATGGGAGGAGCAGCCATCCGGTGCTGTGAAGGAGCGTTGGCCAGCCAAAAGAAACCATTAGTGAAATCACCATGGGGTGGAAACACACACAGAAAGGAGGGACCAACAAGGATAAACAATAATGAGCGGAGCGCTGAAACTTTTCAGACACTCACCCCCAGTCACAGATCTGGGTTGAATCCATCATCATTATTTAGCTCACATTGCCACCTCAGTTTTATTTATTTATACCATTTATAAAGCGCGCTGTTACCGAGCGGTGTCCTGGTGCTGAAATGATAGCTCCCCTAAGAGTCAGGCCCCTTTTAATGACTAAAAAGCCAAGTTTTGATATTTTTTCGGAAGGCTAAAAGGTTCGCACTTTGTTTCAAGGCCAGGGGCAGGGAATTCCACGTGGTGGCAGCCCCTTTAACGAAGCTTCTGCCCCCCCATCGTGCCTTCCTGATCCTGCTTATCTAGATCAGCCCTTTATTGGCAGATTTCAGTTGTCTGCCTGGCGTATACAGTTGGAGGTGCTGCTGGAGAAAAGATGGACCCAGTCCATGTACTGCTTTATAAACGATACACAGTGATTTGAACATTATGCGTTTGCGTACCGGGAGCCAGTGTAACTTCCTAAGTTCCTGTGCGACCGGCGCAAACCTAGGCAGGCCCTCAATTAGGCGCACTGCAGCATTTTGCAACACTTGAAGTTTATTAAGCAGCCTTTGTTGGGCCTCAAGGAGAAGACTGTTGCAGTAGTCTAAGCGGGAGAGCCCAAGTGCCGTCACCACAGTTTTTCTACTACTGTCTGGCAGGAACGGAATAATCTTCCTGATGATTTTCAAGGTCCAGTAAGTGGAAGAGATCAGAGCATTTACTTGTGGTTTGAACGAAAGTTGATTGTCGATGAGGACACCTTGATTCGTCACCTTAGCTACTGGAGTGGGAGGGGTTCCCATGTCATCCAGCCACCACTTAGGACTCCAAAAACTAATATCTGAGCCAAAGAGTAGAACCACAGTTTTGGAGGAGTTCAATCTGAGGCAGTTACCTGCCATCCAGCTACTGACTGTCGTCATGCAGTCCTGAAATCTTGCAGCTACTCCTTCTTCTTTCCCCGGGAGCAGTGATACAATGATCTGAGTATCATCTGCATAAGATGTTAATTCAAATCCGAAAGATCGGATCACCGGGGCAAGAGATGAAACATAAATGTTGAATAAGGTGGGGCTAAGGGAGGACTCCTGCGGGACCCCCCCCTGGGAGTTTGAAAGGTCTAGACTCAAAATCTCCCAAGGCCACCACCTGAACCCTGTCCACAAGGAAGGCTTTCAAGATGTTAAGGACCCTCCCCTGAACCCCGCAGTCCTCTAAGCGATCCACCAGAATCGTATGGTGGACCGTATCGAAGGCCGCGGACAGGTCGAGGAGGACCAGAGCTGCTCGTCCCCCTGCATCCAATGCTTTCCTGATCTCTTCAGTAGATTTAATCAGGGCGGTCTCGGTGCTGTGACCTTCCCTGAACCCATGTTGGGCTTTGTCCAGACCTTGGGAAGATCTAAGGAATGTGCAAAGCTGCAGGTTCATAACTTTTTCGATAAGCTTTGCTGGCAACGGTAACCGGGCTATAGGTCAGTAACTATTTGGGTCTGAGATGTCTAGCTAGGTTTCTTGAGCAGCGGGACAATTGATGCTCGTTTCCAACATGATGGAAAGTCCCCGAGGTTAAACATCTGATTGAAAAGATCTGCCAAGGTGTCCGCTATAGGGGTGGCTGCCAACTTTGCCACCGACGCCGGACAGGGATCTTGGGGCGACCCTGATTTAGTTGCGTGTAGCAATTTTTTTATTTCTTCCGGGCTCACAGGGGCAAACCCTGAGAATTTAGTTTTTTGAGGGTTGGTTAAGGGGTTTCTGTGCGATCCCTCCAGAAGAGACTGTCTCTCCTGAGGCTCCAATGCAGTGAAGATCAATTCCACCTTATTTGTGAAGAACTTGGCGAGGGTCTCACATAGTTCTTGGCTAGGTGGAATGATCACTGGCTTGGGCGTGGTAAGACTAACAATAGTATCGAAAAGTTCCCTGTATTACTTTCTAGCTCCCTCGATCCTATTGATATAATATGTACCTTTGGCCTTCTTTATCATATCTTTATAGATCCTTTGGCTGGATTTAAGCTTAATTTTGTCCTCCTGATGATATTTTGCGCGCCATACTCGCTCCAACTTTTTACAGACAAGCTTATATTCTCGCAGCTCGTTCGTAAACCAGGGAGCTGATGGAGCTGTACGAGTAGGGTGACACATTTTTGGCGGAGCTAGTGTCATGCAAGCCCGATCGACCCAATCAGTGTACATGTCTGCTGTTTTATTAACCTCTGCCGGAAGAGGAAACATAGAGGACGTCAGCAGGTGCTCGAGTGCCATACCATCAACTTCTTTCCAGGTTCTGTAAGTCCTGGCTGTTTTTCTAGCTTGCGTGGCCCTATTCAGCCGGGGGGGCGAAACAATAAATAGCACGGCCAAATGGTCAGACCAGGCCACGGATTTGGTATTGATAAACTGCAGATCTGGGTTATTTGTGAAAATGCCATCCAACGTGTGCTCTGCTATGTGCGTGGCCCCCTTTACCACCTGATTGAGACCCACCCCTTGCATCACTTCTGCTAGAACTAACCTGTCGTGGTCTGAATCATCTTCTAAGTAAAAATTGACATCATCTAGTACTGTGAAGGATTTAGTACACAGCGCTTCCTTCAGAATGTTGCCCACGGTTTCAAGAAATTGGGACCTGGTCCCGCGTGGTCTATATAAAAGGCAGCCCTGGAAAGAGTGATGATTGGATAGAGAGAGTTTGAACCCCAGTGCCTCACACGTCTGTGAGGCCACCGACTGAAAGGAACCCACAATAGAGGCATGATAAATGATAGCAAGCCCACCTCCTCTTTTTCCTCCTCTGTCCAGAACAAAGCTCAGGTATCCTGGGGGGTGGCTTTCACTAAGTCCGGCCCGGATGCAGCATCCGTCCAGGTCTCGGTAATGAAAGCGATTTTTACATCTCTATCCTGAATCAGTTCAGCACATTCCGTACTGTGCTTCACGAGGGATCTAGCATTAATTAGAAGACAGTTTATGTTATTCATCGGCCCTTCCCCATTAGCGCCGTAGGTCCTACTACGCGTCCTAATTGGTCTGCAGATGACAGCAGGAAGGCCAGATAGACAAGCCCGGCACTTGATAGATCCTGTCTGCATGTTTTTATCAGGTCTTAAGCAGATACAGTTCTTCTTCCTCCCCCTGCCATTGAGGCTCAGCAGAAAATCACGATTATAAGTCCTCCTGCGCTGCGTGTCAGAGAGGAGTTGCCATGGGGTCCTAACGCTCTGCGCTGATCTGGCGCCGACGGGCGCAGACGGGCTTGCCTTTGGCGCGCCGCCGGCGCGCCCGCTGCGCCCGACCGCTGCGCGGGCGAAAAGCCATGGAAATGTATAGGGGCAGAAGGAAGGCGGTAGGCTGCCGACAACTAGTCCGCAAGCCTGAGCGTCCTCCCAAGATGGCGGATCCCCGTGGCAACGACGGCGTCAGTGCCCAATCGGCTGCGCGTGTGCCCGGGAGTTCAGGAGGTGGAGAGAGCAGGTAAGGAGTGCCTGCACTATGTTTACAAATAGTACTAGTGCCCAAATCGCAACTAGCAAATGTTTTAAAAAAATCGAGCGTCCTAGTCCTCCGGCTTTCCGCCTCAGAGGAGAGACTGTTGCCCAACGTTAAAATCTGAAACAGACGATAAAAAAGCAACGTTTTCATAAGCAGACTAGCATTCTAAACACCCGGCTTTCCGCCTCAGGGGATTATCAAATCTGAGCGCCTTGTTCTTCCCGCGCTTTAAATCCCTGGGAGGGTTGTAGGCTGCCGACAACTAGTCCGCAAGCCTGAGCGTCCTCCCAAGATGGCGGATCCACATGGCAACGACCGCGTCAACGCTTAATCAGCTGCGCATGTGCCCGGGAGTTCAGGAGGTGGAGAGAGCAGGTAAGGAGTGCCTGCGCTATGTTTACAAATAGTACTAGTGCCCAAATCGCAACTAGCAAATGTTTTTAAAAAATCGAACGTCCTAGTCCTCCGGCTTTCCGCCTCAGAGGAGAGACTGTTGCCCAACGTTAAAATCTGAAACAGACGATAAAAAGCAAAGTTTTCATAAGCAGACTAGCATCCTAAACCCCCGGCTTTCCACCTCAGGGGAACCCAGCTATATGCAAATCAGTCTGACCTTGTGCTTCATGGGAACAGTCCAGCCCGAACTGCCAAGCCAGGTGTCCCTTGAACCGGAAACAAGCATCCTGGGACCGGTTTCTGAGTAACACCCTTCATCAGCCAGGCTAGCTTCAATCCAGTGGCAAAGTGAGCAAGGGACCCACATCTGGGCATACCCTGCCAACTTAGGGCGAACAAAGCAAACACAAGCAGATAATGGAGAGAGCGCTGAAACTTTTAAGACACTAACCCCCAGTCAGAGATCTCGGTTGAATCCATCATCATTCTTTAGCTCACTTCGCCACCTCAGTTCAGACCCAGCTACATGCACATCAGTCTTGACCCTGTGCCTAATTTCAACAGTCCAGCCCGAATTGCCAAGCCAAGTCTGCCCTGAACCAGAAACAAGCATCCTGGGACCGGTTTCTGGATAATAACCTTCATCAGCCAGGCTAGCTTGAATCCAGTGGCAAATTTAGCAAAGGACCCATGTCTGGGCATTCCCTGCCAACTTAGGGCGAACAAAGCAAACAGAAGGAGATAATGGACGGAGCGCTGAAAGTTTTCAGACATTCACCCCCAGTCTCAGATCTGGGTTGAATCCATCATCATTTTTTGGCTCACTTCGCCACCTCAGTTCAGACCCAGCTATATGCAAATCAGTTTTGCCCCTGTGCCTCTTGGGAACAGTCCAGCTTGAACTGCCAAGCCAGGTGTTCCCTGAACCGGAAACAAGCATCCTGGGACCGGTTTCTGGGTAACACACTTCATCAGCCAGGCTACCTTGAATCCACTGGCAAAGTGAGCAAGGCCATTTCTGAATGCCACAGATAACAACCAGTGGGTATTGGTGGGTGTTCCAAATGCCCACAGAAGAGATTACAACAGGTCTTGCAGAGGCTCAACCTAATGACATGATTGTTGCACGCTTAAGGATCACTGAAATTACAGTCCAATGTTTACATACATGTATGCTTGTGTACAAAAGAAAAAAAAAAAAATTCAGTTCCAAAAAGGGTTAACTCAACCTATCATCCTTACGGTATCAGTAAAATGAAGGTCAATACATTTAATGATAGCAACATATCTCATTTACAGCATTTAGAACAAAGAGAAGTGTGCCATGAAGCTCTAAATAAAATATGTGCTAACATTCACTTTAGAAATAGATTCTTATCGGCTTATTGCAAATCTTTGGTATGTTCTGCAAAAAAACATGCATAGAACAGATAACAAATTAGCTTCTTTAAATATTACAAAAATCTAGATACATCAGTGATAATTAGAACGACACTTAGATTAGGTGCCATTATGACTAGGAATCCTTAATTATTGTCAGAATTCCACACAAATGAATAACATAAAATGTATGATATATCAAACACTCATTAAAGACATGACTGAGGAAGGATTGTTATGAAAATGTTAAATATGTACATCTGACCTGAGTGTCCCAAACATTTAGTTGAGAACTGATTGGGTGCGACCTAACCATCTTTTCCAACAGCATGCAAGCCTTCCAGGAAGAATTATATCCATGCTGGCGTAGCAGCACTCTTTCAAATGTTTATCATCTGACACTGATAGTCCCTTCAGTGGCACACAGAGTAGTAAGGTATCAGTGGCTCGGATTGGGCTCCATGGTGTAATGTCGTTCCGTGATCACGATTTATGCTTCAATTAATGTTCATATATGGATGTTTCAATGATTAGTGTGGATCTCTCGTCCCAGAAAATAAATACATGTTTTGCCCCAAGTCATCATAACATGAATTGGGGCAATGCATGTTTGCACATGGTGTAAATAACTTACCAAATCTCCAATGACTATGACAAGTGAAGGCAATACCACAAAATGGCAGTGCCAACCAGGAAATGCGTACCAAGGACTTATTTCTGTTTCCAGCACTAAACCTTTATTTAGGAATTCCAGGATTGCTTTAGAAAATAGGTGTCTATTGATGATACTCGAGTGGATAAAATCATTGCCAGAATTAGACCAAGAAGATGATTCATGATCAGTTGCCAACGCATAATAAATGTATCTGATATCGGAAAATAAATTACTATGGGACTCCTTAATCACAACGGAAGTACACGTTGAACCAGAAGTTGTAAATTACATAAATAAGAGACCTCTCCAGAACTTTGATTGGTTGGTCTTCCTACTAGTTGGAGAAATTAAGCCAATGTGGAGCATACACCCAGCAATTAAATAGAACTTTGTTGCAAAGACTAGCGACTCATTTGGAGTTTATACCATAATCTTCGATATTATAATTTACTTTACAGTGGTGCAGAACAAGTGATGTATTTCACCTTGTAAGAAAGTGAATTTTTAATTGGGGTGGATGCTAGTCTGCCCTAAGTAATTAGGTCACTAATCTTTTAGGTCCATGCAAACATTTCAATAATTTACGCCTGAGCTCAACCCTTGGTAGCTACAGCACCAGCTAATACAGACTTGGAGAAAATGTGTGAAGCATTTAGGAGTGCTAAACCGGCTAAAAAGTCAAAAACACAACACAATACAAATAGCACTCACTCCACTTTATACAGGTTAAAAATAATTTGATAAACACAATTACACCATAATGATAAAAATCCAAAAAGGGAAACTGAAGATATAATGAAACAATTATTTAGAAGAAACAGCTAAAAGAAAAAGTAAAGCACTAATAGAAAGTACTGTTCAAGTGTGACTCCCACCTCCGAGCAATTTCAGGCCACTGCGCTGGCATGTGGTTTGGATACACCAAGCAAGGTAATTCCGGTCAAAAATGTTGCCTTTTGAATTAGTCTCTGAAATGCAAGTCAAATACTTAAGCAGGGCAAGTCAGCAGGCTGTATCCAGGAATGTTGCACTGACATCACATAGGGTTGCCATGAATAGTCTACTGGCAAAAGGCTATGAGCCAGACTAATCTGTTGGCAAAAGGCTATGAGCCAGACTAATCTGATTTTCTTGCCAGCAATGTTGTGCCTTAGGTGGGTGGTTCTGTCCTCCAAAGGTATAGTAGTCCAAAGTCTTTCTAAGTCAAAAGTTTCCTGAGATTTAGTAATATGTTCTTCCATACATCACTAAGGCTTCCAGGACCTCAGGGCAAACATTTAGGGGTCAGGACACACTCCAGCAGAGGCTGCCAACGGGGTTCAATCCTCTACCAGTTGCAATGTGTCACTTCAGGAAAAAGGCCTCTCTCAGCTTGTTGTTTCCCGGGAGCCACACAGGAGGTCAGCCAATTACCCTTGGAGGCTACTTCTTTGTCCTGGGTACACGTGGGAGCAGGTCCAGCCCTTCAGATCTCCTCATTGGTCTCAAACTTCAGATGGACTCTTTTTGTTCTTCCACAGGTCAAGAATGTGTTTCCTTCAGGGAGGAGCTACGCTAGCAACCAAGATGGCCGCATAAGCTCCCGGCTCCGTCGACCTCCGTCGCTGGCGGATCTATCCTGAACTTAATCCTGACCTCCCGCCAGACTCCTGTGTGTCTGAATCGTCTCTGAGTCCAGGGGCGCAATCCCGGAGTCTTTATCACCTTTTTTGACGAAGTTACACCGTCTGTCATTTTCGGGCCTCCTCCAGACTATAAGCCGGGGCCTCGAGTACTGACCCAGCCGGGTTTCAGTTGAACAACATCGGCCGCGGGTACCTGGCAGGGTCCGGTCTCATCGGAGTGAAATGAATTCTCGATCCAGGTGGTGGTCTCGAGTCCCTGTGTATACTAGCCAGATGGTGACGAGACGTGGATGCCGCGGTGAGTGGGGGTCCGATTCCTGGGACCCTGCTGCAGCCCTCGGGGTCCGCGGGGGGGGGGGCCCGCTCTCGGCAGCGGTGTAAAGAGCGCAAAGCCTCAAAGTCGCCAGTCGCCTTCGCCCACCCCACTCCAGTTGGTTTCCCCGGAGTAGCCGGCCTCCAGGGTTGATAACCTGCTTTGTCATCGATTAAGCGGAGATGGATCGGACAAAGTGTGGACCGACACTGGGGAATGTAATGGCCGCCATCGGGGCTCTTCACTGGCAAATGGAGGCTGCTCTCCACAACTTGACTGTACGCATCAAGACTATTTGTTCGAGACCGGACCCTAGCCCAGAGTCAGACCCGCAACTTATGGTGACCCCCGCGCAGCTTGATTTTATCCGAGAGGAGAACCCCGAGCATCATTATAATCTGATGCCAATTGTGTCTGCGCAACTACAGCAGCCCGCAACTGGAGCCCCTGACCAGCCAGCAAGCTCGGCAAAGTCATCGCCCGCACAGGACTTATTTCTTTCTTCGTTTCTGGAGACCTCCAACAATATTCTTTGGATTGACTTTCGTGTTTCTGATAGACTTCGAGACCTGACTCTTCTGACCCTTTCGTGCTATATTGATCCGCTCCCTTTTCTACAACGTTTTGACTATTTTGCTATTATGCTGGTCCTTTCGAAAAAGGTTTGTGTGATGGAACGTAGAGGCCAGGGCTGAACTTGACTGTTCTGATTCTGTGCAGGGACTTCTCTTGACACTGCTGTGTGGCATCGGTGGGAGTGAGGGCCAGATGGGATTCTGCTCTTTTTGGGTTTGGTGTACTGACTGTGTTCGACAATGGGATTTGTTGCCTCTGTGGTGTCTGGGGCTGGGCGGGATGGTCTTTTCTCTTTTGGTGATTTCCCTATCAGTTTGCTTATAAATCTGCTTTACCTCGCTTAGTACCATGGGAGGGAACATCTGCTCGTGGCGGGGGAGAGGGGAGCCCGGGAGCCCGCATCATATCGTAAGACATTCCTCCTCCATCTTTTCCCTTCCTTGGGGTGTAGTTTAGGGGGCGACAGGCACGCTGCTAGTGGGGTTAGGTCGTAGCCATCTGCCGGGGTGTAGGGTGGGGGGTTGAGTTTTTTTTTTAATTTTTCCTTTATTTTGTTCTATGACCTATCTTTTTTCCCTTTTCCCTTCTTCACAAGAGATGTGGCGTATTCTCCTGAGCCTGTTGTTATGCATATTCGGGTGTCGAGTGTCCATTTTTATATCCTGTATCCATGGTGGGCGGATTCTGATAATGTTTGCTTATGATTATTTGTATTGTATTATTTTGACCCAGCTCTGGCTGGTGCTGATATTGTCCGGATGCCTACAATTGTATTGTATTTCTTCATTTCTTCTGCCCGTTCGCCACTGTAATATGTTCTACCAACGACACCCGAAATGTACATTTCTACTCTTGTGTTATAACTAATAAAGATATATATTAAAAAAAAAAGAATGTGTTTTCTTGAGCCGATAGTGAGGCCCACTTTTTACAGTTCAGTAGCCAGTGGTTGCGGAGGTGACTCCTGGACACTCCCTAACCAATGGGAAAAAAGATTGTAAGGGCAACCGTGCAATTTTTAGAGCACAACCTTTTTTCTTACTGAAAATTGGCCCAGAGTGCATTATTCTAAGGGAAATGCAAGATGCCACAGACCAATGGTGTGTTAGGGAAATGAGTAGTCCCCTCCTCTTGAGCTACCACAAATTGGTTCTGCGACCAGCTTCCTCTCCCATTGAACTGGTGCACAATTGGCTGCCCTTGGCCTAAACAGAGGCTTCTCCTTCATAAGGTTCCTCCTCACACTATACTGTGAATGGTCAAGCTTCACCTCAGTCCATTTCAAGTTAATAATGTTCATGGAAAATCCCCAGCAGTTCTTTCTGAGCTGATATGGATCACCTGCCAACTCTCTGTCCACCCTGTAACCAGGTTTAAGCCAGTGCCCAGTGTCCAGCTCTAGAAGGAGTTTCACACCACATTAGTGTCAAGTACTGACAGGGCAGCTGCAGGCATGCCAATGCAAATTAGTCATCAGGAACTTTAGATAGGGAAAGGATAACTTTCTAAAAGTTACATTTACTAAATATTTAACATAATCTAACTTTAGTATTGCATTTGATTCTTAATAAAACATTGTTGGTGAATCCCGAGATAGCAAAATTAATATTTTAATCTTTACTCTAGTTTTCCTCGTAAGACAGCCAGAGCATTCCACAGTGAAAATAGCTTTTGGGGGCTTTGCACTGTAAGGATATCGCAACATTAAATCTGAACAGAGCCCACTTTTAAATACCATGCAACCTACATTGTTATTTAAAATGATGGTTTTTCCCTGATCAAAAGTAATATCTAGGCAGGGCAGGGCTGCAGGTTTAAACTGCAGCATTCATGCCACAAGATAAAACTGAAGTTATCATTGTCACTCTAGTGAATAGCACAATATGTGTTGCATTTCACAGGTGGCATTTAACTTTCACTGCATGGATGTATGTATACCCCACATACTATGGCCTTAAGGGCAAGTTAAATATGCCAGTCAGAGATTGTCAATTTTACAAGTTGTAAGGGTAAGAACACATATTCTGGGCATTAGACAGCAGTGCCCAGGTGGAAGGAGTCGAAACCCCAGAAATAAAATTCAGCCAAAAAGAAAATTGCTCACAGTGCAAAAGGGAGAGTGTTCTCACATACACTTTGAGGTTGATTCCGATCCGGTAAGAAAACCGTCCGTACGAATCGTATCCGGAGCCCTCTCCATACAACTCGTACACATGCCGTACGACCCGACGAGTACGATCCGGACCGGGGCATCAGGACGCGATCCGTACGGTCCACGTCAGGTAAGGGCGATTCATACGGAAAAGCGCACAATCACATACACACCGTACGGTGCGTAGCCCACATGATCGCAGGGGTACACCCCGTACACCCAGCGTACATGGGATACGGTGCGTACCCCCCATGATTGCAGGGGTACGCCCCGTACACCCAGCGTACATGGGGTACGGTGCGTACCCCTGCGATCATGGGGCGTGCGCACCGTACCCCATGTACGCTGGGTATGTAGGGCGTACCTCTGCGATCATCGGGGGTACGCATGTACTCAGGGGGGGGCTTTCCGTACCTGGTTCGGCGTGAACTCTGCTTTTACGGCTGTTTTCAGCTCCCGTTAAGAAAAGTGTCAAACGGTGCGTACCCGACACGTATCGTACTTGCTGGGTCGTATAAACCAGCCGTGAGCCGTACAGATGTCACGTACAGCGGGTTCCGACAGAGACTCGTACGGGGATTCGAGTCGTACGGTCTCTGTACGATTCGTACGGAGTCTGGCTCCTGGTACGAATCTTACTTCGACGTACGTACGCGGGACGTTGCAGGGTACGATTCGTATGGGAACAACGCTCCGAACGGCTATTCGGAGTGGTTTTTCCCGAATCGAAATCGACCGCTTTGTGAACAAAAGACACACCTGATGGAAAGATTCTCTTTTGAAAACAAAATAAAACTCTGACTGTATAGTAAATTGGAGACTTTTGTCCCTACAGTTTCTTGGATCACAGTGTAATTCCCTGTTTGCCACTCTGTTATTTGCAGCAATCAGTAGAAGAGAAATCAAAAGACAATACCGTAATTAAAGAATTACAAGGAAAAGGCCATTCTCTGCTCTGCCTGGCAGTTTCCCAGTCTTATTGTTACAGGAGCGAATGGTGGATGACCTACTCATTTACATGTTCCCACTCTAAGTTCAATGCATGTGCAGTCTGTCACTGAGAATGCAACATTTTGACACCCATTCTTGAACGAGAGAGAATGACTGAACTGAGTAAAGTTTGTAAGATTCAAAACACAATTGGCACCTCGTTGGAGCAGCACTCTAAAATGATGTAGTCACAAGGGCAATCTAATCCCAACTCATCATTTTAAGGGTAAGGTGCTGCTTCACATGTTTTTCAGCATATGGCCGGCCTTGCTGGCGCATCACTCTCAATGACAGAGTCTAGAGGCATGGGCTTTAATTTAGAGTAAAACGTATTCTAGGAGTTGAGGTCTCGTAAAAAAAAAAACAACTATGGAGGCTTGTGAAAGCAAACCTGATAGAGCTGCTTTGTGTCCCAAGTACAGCCATGACAGGGATATAGTGATACAATGATGTTTTTCTATTTGTGTTATGTTTTGATTTATACATGTGGCTTTTCCCTTCCTCTACTACAGTGTAGTTGGTTCGCTATGAGTATTTCAGATCAATTAATTACTTTGAAAGTCATCTAGGAAAATCAATGATGAAGTTATTAACATTTAGATCTTATTTTTATTGTTTAGAGTATAAGATTCACGAGTTTTGTTCAATAGGATATTAATTTTTGTTTTACCTGTAAATGCAGATATAGATGGTGTCTGTACCTATTTATTCATATTTCAATGTTTTCTCCATCTCCTCCCTTCTTTGTGTATATATTGTTTTACTTGCCTTTGATTGATGAGTCACTATTTGCACAGAAACTGCTTCATTGGGCTAATGTTTTCCAGACTCAAAATGACCATGTCTACAAATACCAGACCCTATGTTTCCAGGCCCGGAAACAACAAACCTTGACCTTAATTGGAAGCTTCAGGGTCGCCATTGCCTGATCCCAGGCGCCTTCTTCCTGCACAGTGGAGGGAGGGGTTATGATACCCCATCTGGTCGATGGCAGCTCCCTTGATCCTGGGCAGCGTCCCTGCTCTGCCCCACTGCATTTGCCTCAGCTGCAATGTACATAGTGCTCCGAGCACGTGGTCAAATTATGTGAAAAAAGGCCCTGCAATTTGGAATATCTGTAGAAAAAGAATCTGGTAAAGCAACGTCCAAAGGTTACTCTTACTGCAAGCTCATTATATTCAGGGCCACTGAAATTATGCGGCCGGAGAGGGCCAAATTATGATTCGAGGTTGATTAAATCATGTGGCAAGAAAAGGCAAATTATGCGTCGTAATGCAGCCCATTTTCTTCTAATATTACTTCATTATTTTGTCATTTTTACTTGATAACCCTGTCTGGGTATATGTTACACCTCATCAGTACTAGTTTAACACACAACATACCAATAAGCGACAGAAAGTTGACCAGTCCATCTTTGCAAAATGCCCTTCTACTGCACGGATGTGTTGCAGCGATTTTAGTAACTTTTGAACCGTTTGAGCTAGAAATAATTTGTTGGTGTTGAGATGTTGCAGCAGACGATGGATTATGTGGCAAATGCTGCATAATTATGCTGCTGCACAATCGAATAATTCCAGTGGCCCTGATTCTATTGTAATTGTAAGATGTTGATGCAGGGATAACAGCTGGGATCAGACATTTCCATCCTCCGCTACCTCACACTAAAAACTACATTTGCCATAATGAGCCCCTTGGTGAATACTATGTTTTAGTTTAATGGTATTTTAAATGCACCACATTTGAACAGTATTGTTTATGCTACACAGGCAGGTGTGTAGCTGGCATTGGTGCAGCGGGTGCAGTGGTACCGGGGCCCGTGGAGTGGTACGTGGGAGAGGTCACAGGCTTCCCTGCTACAATTACTTTAAAGGCTCTCCTTTGAGATTTGTTCGAAAAGAGGGTGTTCCTGGGGCCTGGCTTTGTGATAACTATTTGGGATGATAGAAGGGGTAGGGGTATGGGGAAGTAGAAGATAACAAAGAAATGGAGGAGAGGAAAGGGAAGGGAAGAATGAAAATGAGGGCGAAATATAGAAATGAGAGGAGAAGAGGAAAATACGACTGAATTGAAAAATTAGTTAAGTAAGGATCAGAGAGAAAGAGAAAGGAGGTGAGGATGAGCAAAAGAAGCAGGGGACAGAATTACGAACGTTGGAGAATGGAGGGAAGAAGTAAAGAAAAGTAAGAGGCACAAGAGCGGGAAGGGAGATGGAGGGGAGGGGGAGGTGATGAGAGAAAGATGGTTAAGCGGTAGAGAATGAAAGACTGAATGGCGAATTTAGAGACGTGTCTGTAGAGGTGCAGTCATCATTAGCACAGCGGTGGGGTGACACCGGTGTCTAAGGGTATATTTGGCTCACTGTACCTCGATTATATCTTTATTTTAATACCGACACCGGGCTCATTGTCCTTGCCCTCAATAGAGCCCGTGACACCCAGGCTATTGTACCACAGGTATATTTTGTAAGAAGGCGCCTTGAAATAATATGCAGACAGACAGGCGTGCTTGCTTCATTTGTGATGCAGTCTGCAGATGATTCGAATGCACAAAGAAACTTTGGAGTGTTAATAAATATGCATAAATCCATATTCCAGGTCAATTTCTATATCTCGAGGCAACGCCGGTGGGGTTAAGAGGTGAAAAGGCCCACGTTAAAAGCACCAAGTGGAAGGAGTCGGGTGCACACTGCGTGCTCAGCTTCTGGTATTATATGTCATCCAAAGCCACAGGCCTCATAAGAGTTCTTATTAAGGTAAGATTGGACATGATGATCTTTTCCATATGTTTAACACTATATAATCTCAACACAGAAGAAGAATGTCCGGATCTTTACTATGTTTATAATTAATTCTATTGCTCGAAACCAAACTATACTATACTATTTCACTTAGTGTGTTTGGCTCTAACTACGAGTTGAATGTTACTGGGGCGGATTTACAGAACGGTAAGTTTGCATACACATTTTCTGTTTCTCTACCATGCATTACACAGTTTAACCCATGGAATTGAAAATTACTCTGTGCAGTGGGGTTTTCCAGATTCTAAAACGAATAAGAATTCCCAATGCAGAAGGGTTTAAAACCTATATTTGCAACGTGATTTGAGCAGGTATAAGTAGGGTGGGTGGGACGAGGATCACGGGGGGGAGGGGGTGGGGGGCACGGGTCGGTAGAGGATGGAAGGCGAAACATAACAAAAAAATCAGGAATGAGACTTGGCTGCTGCAGGCCCAGTCTCATGATTTTTTTGTGATTTTTTTTCAGAGAAGTTTACCACCCAGAAAAACAGGGGGCCTCATTTATGAGGCTGTGCGTCACTTTGACGCCACCGGTGCATCACTTTTTTGAAGCACCAGTGGCATAAAAAATGCGCCTTATTTACAAAGTGACGCATCTAAGTAGATGCGTCACTTTGTAAACCCCTTCGCCTCATTATACCTGCGCCAGGTATAATGTATGCAAGGGGGCGTATTGACGCAAGAAAGGGTCGTAGAAGTGACGCAGTGAAATCTATGAGATTTCACAGCGCCACTTTTAGGACGCAAATGCATCAATATCTTATGCCTGCCTCACAGCAGGCGTAAGACTGACGCAGGCCCTTTCACATGGGGCTTGCCCCATGTGAAAGGACACATTGCTGGAGTTGCGTCACTTTTGTGACACACTCCAGCAATGCGTCACTTTTGCGCCATACAGATACGTCAGAAATACTGACGTATCTGTAACTCATTGCGACATGATGCGTCACATAGTAAATATGACGCATCAATCATGTCGCAAGAAGGGCGCACTGAGAGGTGACGCATCGCTGCTTTTACACAGCGATGCGTCACTTCTTATAAATGAGGTCCCGGGTGTGGAAATATCTAACCTCTAATATTCATGCAATAATTTTGTACTCCCTGATTTGTAATAGGTTCCTAAATGCCAATTCTGTTTTTATGGTCCACATTTCTTGATCCCGAGATGTTGCACAAACAAATCAGATGTATAATAAGTCCTACAATGTGCAACCCTCAAAGATCACAGAAGAGAGAAAAATAACATTTAAGATCGAAGCTGTACGATAGCAAATATTTAAAATCTTTGTATTATGGGGGGGTTATATTTAGTCAATTTGGATGCAATGGACAGGTGCGTTTTACTGAGTCCCTTTTTAGGTCGAGCTGGTGTTAGCAGCGCAAATCGCTGCATCCAGCGAAAGATCTTTTGATATCCACTTGCTGGGAATGTTGGACAGGGGATGGGCACACGGAGGGTCGTCGGCGATTTCACCATGTGTGGGCGCACGTACAGCCCTGCGCCGTGCACATCTCCTGACCCACATTCACAGCAAGTCAGCCTCTCGCAATCGCGCGCGCACACACACAGCCACACTCACACACATGCACACAGCCACACACACAGGTACACACACACAGACACAGCCACACCCCTCCTATCTCTCTCACGCAGGCACAAAGCCACACACACACGCACGCACACACACACAGCCACAACCCCCCTCTAATAATAATAATAATAATAAAACCATTTCTAGAGCGCCTGGCTACACTAAAAACAGTGTGTCCCCGCGCTAGATTGCTACTAATTCACAGGAGGCAGATGTAAGAGAGAAAAGGCCAGGGTCAAAGAAAAAAGAGTGAATTAGATGACCAGAAACAGGAGCGTTTTAAGTTTTGCGCGGAATCTGGTTTCTGAGGGTTCCATTCGGAGGTCAAGCGGAAGTTCGTTCCAGTGTTTAGGTCTCTCTAAGACCCACTCACCTGGCTCCTTTGTCGCGACTCCCCTGGTATCTCCGCCGCATCACCTGGCACACTCAGGGGAGCCCCGCACTTGCATCGGCAGCCTCAGCCGCCATGTCTGCCGACACCGCGGGGCTCTCCCTCAGGCATGGGAGCCCCGCGTCAACACTGCTGCTCTTTGCCACGCATTCCGTGGGCGCGGGCTTCCAGCAGAAGGCGGAAGTCCCGCCCTATGACCGGCTTCACGCTCCCGAACTTCCGGTTTTCGCGGCGGGATATCTTTCACCATCGCTCCACTTTATGGCAATCGCTTTGTGTTCCAAATACATAATTTCAATATAGTGTTTTCTCACCGGCTAATAAGAATTTCCGCTTTCTTCAAAGGTGCTCTGTAGAGAGAACCCTCACAAACCTTCAAAGTATACTTGCTTTGGCAAAATACGAAGTCTGCCAACTTTCACATAGCCATTCAGTAAAAGGTAAAATTAGATTTTGGCCTTTTATCTAGACGTGCTAATTTCCATACTAGCAGCCTCCTAATGACATATGGCGCTACACACAAAGCTAACACAATCTATTCATAACACAAGTAACTTCATGCTTAAAAATACACAGTAACATGATATCGGAACAATGCTAGTCAGAAGATGGTCAAACGCTTGCGGCTGACATCTGCAGAGGTCTTTCGGCCGCAGTTCCAATCACGACAACGAAAGCCAGACTTTTGAGGTCAACAGAGTACCATTAATGAGGGCAAAAGAGATAGCGCTTGTTTTTTAAACTGTGGGCCATAACGCCACAATATGTGCCCAGAGGTATGCTGCCTTGCAAGGATATAAGGAGCTGCTTAATGATCTAAAATATTTATAAGGGTTGTTTAATCACACACAATACAGCACTTTACAAACTGGACTGAGACATTACTCCGCACCTTCTGATGGTCACTGACCTCATTTTACGTGTCTGTGAAAGCGACATCCCAGCGTAATAACACGTGTGACAGTTCACAGTAATTAAATGCACAATTGCTTTAGCAGGAAAGACTGTGCATTTGGAGAGCCGGGCGCCTAATTTTCATGCGACATTGCACAAGCTCCTCTTCCTGTTTTGTTCATTCGTAACAAAGCTGCTCATTTGCCTTGGGGGCTTATCTAGTTTATAAAACCAAAGGAACTACTAAGGCCGCCTAGCTATTATGAATTAATTTAATATGTGTATGCAGTGCTGCGCTATGGTTGTGGGTGAGGCCGCCTGGCTTATTTAGGGTGCGGTTTGTGTACCCCTAGGCTCTAGTAAGCTTTGGGTCTGCATCCCTGTTTCCACCTTCAGTGGGACGCAGTAAGCGGTGACTTCGGTAGGCCAAAGTGTGGTCTCGAGTGGGCCGCGCCTCGCGCAGCCCTGCCGAAGAGCATCAGTGAAATACTGAAAGTGGAGGGGATGCGTTTGCCTATCTCGCGCCCCGCACGTCCTAGTATGAGATACTGTGGGGTTTGCGCATTCCTTTCAAGACAGGGAGTTGCCACCCGAGGCGGGGCAGGAACCAACCTCTCCGCTTTAGACACGTTGTGGCTGGGCTACTAATGCTTGGCATAATGGCATTGTGTATTCACTGTCATGGCTTCTCTAGAGCTTAAGGGATTTCTACACTTAACACATTGATTTATATATCGAAGTAGACCGCGCAGCAGCACATCTTGCGATAAAATATTGATTTACAGTCAGTACACTTAAATTGGAAGCAATAGAAGCAGGTGGAGTTGTGGAGGCCTAAAAAGTTGTACAGTAATCACTTTTACCTGAAAACGAAGTTGTTTCATTTTTAGTAAAGCTGGGATAGGCTTGCATGGACATGTGCATCATTGTCTCGACAGAGTGCTGCTGTTATTTCCAACTCACGTGGATGTAGCCTTGTCCCTGTTGTTAGAAACGGGATCTCTGACTGGCCAAGGCTTGCGCCAACGTCAGTCAGAGACCACCACTTCCACATCAGGGCAAGGGAGTCACACACCAAGATAACCCCTGCTCACCCTCTAGGTAACGTGACGCGAGCAGCCAGGCTAAACTTGGAGGCTATGTAGGTTAAGTGTTTGCGCGCACACCCAGCAACAACTCCCAGGCCCACCACAAAGGAAACTCCACACAAGGTTATATAAAAATAGCCTTTGTATTATACCAAAAACACATTAGATAAGAACACACATTTTACAATGTGCCAACAGGCACGGGCAGAATTTACAGGGGATATGTACAAGACAGGGCCACATGGACCACTGTCAGGAATCATCACTTTTTAGGAATAGTAATAAGCACATAGAACACTTTGTAGAACCAAAATCGAAAGTGTAGCACAAATTAGCACACCACCAGTAATTACTGGTACAGGGTAAGTACCTCCTACGCAACCCTAACCACCTTAGGAAAATATTGCGCAGGGAACCAAGACCTCACTAGCAACACCTGTACTAGTAGAAAAACAACCACCTAAGTATCACCAACATTTAGGGGTACAAGCATAGGAACATTACACATGATGCATTAACATTCAGCGGTGTAGGGAAAGAAAACACATGATGTATCAAAACACATTCAGAGGTGCAAGAACAAGTAATTGCGCAACTCACATGAGCCACAACCTGTGGCAGTCCCTAGGCACTCTGGCCTTGTTGGGGCTAGGACGCCCTGTGTCCCAGTGTCAGGGCCTAAACGTAGCAGCTGCCCACGAAGTGCTAGGCAGCTGAATCATCACTGATGGGCCAACGCAGATGGGGGAGCCTCACAGGCTCTGGACAACTGATTGTCCCCTCTTGGAGCCTCGCTGGGCTCTCAACACAAATAACTGCCCCTGAGCCTCTCTGGGCTCTAAAACAACTGTGTGGGCCCTGGAGCCTCGGGGCTCCTAATTAACCAATGCCCCCAGAGCCTTCTCAGGACTCTTCACAAGAAAATGCCGCCTTTTGGAGCCTCGGGGCTCGAAGACCAACTTGCCCCGTCGTTGGAGCCTCTTTTAGGCTCGAATTGAAAATGCCCTCACAAGCCTCTCTGGCTCGTCAAACAGGAAATGTGCCCGTCGTTGGAGCCTCACTGGGCTCAGAACATGCAATGCCCACAAGCCTCTCTGGGGCTCTAAACAATAATGGCCACTGTGGGAGTCCCTCCCTGGGGGACTCGATCTCCCTGGATGCCCTCTGGGTCATTGGAGCGGCCCTCTGCCAACCGGGGCCGCTCTGAGCACACCCACCTGCCCACGGCACTTCTCTGCGTAGCAGAGCGACCCGGAGCCCGCCCGCACTCACCGGCTGTCTGAGGCGGCGGCTCCTCGCGGCGTCAGCTCCTCTCTGCTGGGCTCTTCTGCTTGGCAGTGGCAGGGCTCTCTCCTCGGGAGAGCCTCGCCGGAGGACGGTTCTTTCTTCTTTCCGGCAGGAGCGCGGGGTGGCCTCCCGTCCGCTTCCTGGTTTCTCCAAACTCCTCGGCAGCCAATCACTGCGCAGATCGCCCGGCGAGCCTCCCGCAGCCTGAACCAATGGCAGCGCGGCTCCCGGGTGACGTCAGCGGTGGTTCCTTCGGCGTCTCCTCGGCTTCTCCGCGGCCCCAGGGCTGCGGCGGTGATTTTCACGGGCAGAACGGCATTTTAAATATAAAGCGAGGTAGGCACTCGCTCGGGGCAATGAAAACGGCCACAGGTGCGGCGTGGGCAGCCGCGAACACGCCACAACACGCAGGGTGGGCACCTGCCTTCCCCCACGCAAAATGTGGGGCAACAGAGCGCTCAAAATCCACCAAAGCACAAACGCTCCCCAGCGCTAAAGGCAATCACCAGCGCTCCCAGGCGCTTAGGGGAAAATAAAGCGCTCCCAGGCGCTGGGAACACAAGCACAGCACTCCCAGGTGCCCTCAGCAGAGCAGAGTTCCAGCAAAGTCCTTAGGGAGGCAGGGCATCAGCAGTCCAGGGGCTGGGCAGGGCCCAGGGAGGCAAGCCTTCCCCTGGGCCCAAGCAGCAGCACTCCCCTGGCAGATTCAAGTGTCAGAAACAAGAACAACCTCTGTGGGGACACAGCCCCTTCTTATACTCATAACTCCTTTGTTTGGAGGTGCAGGGTGGGGGGAGACCAGTCGCAGCTGGTCTTGGAGCACCCTTGATGGCCCAAACACCCCTTTCATTCACTGGGGAGGCTAGGGTCATTAGACACACCACAGGGGGGCAGAGCCAGCATTGTGTGGGGAAAAACCCAGCCCATTCAGGACACAGGTACACTCCTCCCACACATCACTCATGCTAATCTCACACTCACCACCGGGCAGACCCATCCAGACTTCCTGGAGCCTGGCATGCCAGCCAGCCCCAGCCAATCACGCTCCAGCACCCTCACTGCACACACACATCAATGTCCAGAAGTAGCACTTCCCTTCTAGACACATACATGCCGCATACACCATCTCGCAGCATTCACTCTCACGAGTTCACACATACTAAACTCGAGCCTGCACTCCCCACGCATCAGGAACTACCAGGGACACACACATTCCCCATGCATTCCTATGGGAGGGCAGGCCAGCCATACTACACGCACGCACTTTACTCTGGGACACAGGGAAAAAGTGCGCAGAGACCCAAAAATCACTAACACAGGTTACAGAAACAGGCTAGGCAAAAGCAAAAAGTTGCGGGGTGAACATGCCAAAAGGGCCAGGTCCAACACCTGTGCACTGTTGAATTGATTGTCAAATTTTTAAGTGCCTTGGACAAGGTTGTACTCGAATAATGCAAGTTGTATTTTTCCCACATCACAAACATCACTAGCGGATAGGACAGGACGTCCATGACCCGAAGAATGCCTATTTTCCAGACTTCACACAAACAAAAATAGATTTATAGGGACAAGTGTTCCTTTGACTCGCATGTGCCAGTCCTGCTTGGGCTGTGGTATAAAGTCAATTTTTGTTGTTAGGACATTGGCCCATTCAGTTCAATTTTTCTTTTGCTTCCATCTCCTTGGGGTGAGACTGCCTGTTTTTTTAGGTCAATTTGCCCTGTAGGTGGGGCAGGCGGTTCCAAACTCAAAAAGCACCTGGGAATAAGTTTCTGTATCTGGGGGGAGCTGACCTTGGGGTAAAGGTTGGTTTCAATTTAGGGTGCCAATATTTTGCCTTCACTTTGTGCCTCCCTTGGATGTAGATCAGCCATTTTTGACCCCTACATAATTACACTGCGCTCAACGCAACATACACTACAAATACCACTCAGTGACACATAATTACATGCCACATAATTACACTACACTCAATGCAACATACACTCCAAATACCATTCAGTGCCACATAAGTATATGCGGTACAAAAGGGGGTGGTGATGGACGGAGCATCTGAACCAATCAAACACTCACACCCAGTCAAAAGATCTGGGTTTAATCCATCACCAATCTTTAGCCCACTCTGCCACCCCAGTTCAGACATGGCTATATGCAAATCAGTCTGACCCTGTGCCTCATGGGAACAGTCCAGCCCGAACTGCCAAGCCATGTCTTCCCTGGACCGGAAACAAGCTTCCGAGGACCGGTTTCTGGCATTGCAGCCTTCTTCAGCCGCCATAAGTGTGGCAGGGTATGCTCAGACGTGAGTCCCTTGCTCACTTTGCCACTGGATTCAAGCAAGCCGGGCTGAAGACGGCTGGAATACCAGAAACCGGTCCTCGGAAGCTTGTTTCCGGTCCAGGGAAGACAGCACCACCACAGCATTGCTCAGGGGCACCACAACATCACTATGCGCTACCATAGCATCACTGAACGCCACAGCATCACTCTTTGCCACCACAACATCACTCAGCACCACCACAGCATCAGTGAGTGAGTACAACCATTCAACAACAACTGGTTCAAATATGTTCTCTCAATGTTTCAAGCTTTATTACAAATGTCACAAAAAGATATTAATATTTCACTTCTGTTCTTGGATTTTTGTCACAATGAAATACACTGAACATAATCTTCACAAAAGTTATTTACAAAAGTTTAAGCTATTGCAATTTTAAATTACATTAACTTTTATTTAAGTATTGATTATTACAAAACATTAAAAGCAATTGGTATTTGTAATATCAATACATCTAAGTCACGTAAATACAACACTTATTGCATTACAAATACTATAGGTCACTGTTAGAAGTGGTTGTCTCTAGTTGGCAGAGGTATACACTTCTGACAAATAGGGACACACCTTTTCCAGTCAGGGCAAGGGGATCACACACTTAGATAACCCCTGCTCACCCCCTTGGTAGCTTGGCAAAGCAGACAGGCTTATCTCAGAGGCAGTGCGTTAAGCATTTATGACCACATACAGTAATAAAGTGAATACACTACAAATGGACACGACACAGTAGTATTATAAAAATAAGGATGTTTATATAAGGCTTAGCACAAGACCAAATAACGACAAAAATATACCACAATCTTAATAAATACTCTTGGAAGGAAAACTAATAGTTCAAGCGTAGTTTCTTCTTAGCACACAGTCTTTAGTATCAAAAGCAACTCTTCTTCTTTAAAACACAGTTCTTGGCAACAATGTAACCCACACGGGAGTCACACGACGTCGAGGCAAAGTTAATCCCAAGGTTCGGCGTCGACCGCGAGGAGCGCTATGTCGAGCCCGGAGTCGCACAGACCCCCACAACACAGTACCTTGGAAAAGTGAAGCACTCGATGATCAGCGGCGTCGAGATGTCCGGCGTCGCGTCTTCGGCGTCGATCGGGCCTCGGAGTCGGGGCGATCTGCAGCGGCGTCGACCGAAGTCAGGCAGGAGCAGTGCTCACGAGGTGAAGCAGGATACGGCGTCGTCGATGTCGATGTTGCAAGAGTGAGCAGCGCTCACGGCGTCGAGAGGGCTCGATGTTGATGCGATCAGCAGCGGCGTCGACACAGGGTCACTTGGAGCTGGAGCCGAACTCGCTACTCACTGGCATCGCTACTGGTGTCGATCGGGCCCGGCGGCCGGCGTCGAAGGTGCGGGACACTGGAGCCGTTACTCACGATGTCGAGCTGGATTCGGCGACGTCCGTCGGCGTCGAGATTGCTGGATTCTTCAGAGGTGCTGGATTTCAGGTTCCAGCAACAAGCACTTTTAGCAAATAGATGAAGTCCTTTAGCCCTGTGACTTCAACAGGAGGCTGGCACTCTTCCAGCCCTTGGAGATTTTCTTGAGCAAAGCTTGAGAGTACACACTCAGTTCCTCTCTCCTGGTTCCTTGGCAAAAATAAAGAAGCAACTGCAGGATTCCCCCAACAAACAGTACTCTGGCAGAAGGGGTAGGCAGTCCTTAGATCAGCAGGCTTCTTGTCCTTGGTTCAGGTTTCCTTGTCAGAAGTGATCTAAATTCTTGGTTCAGGGGTCCTCCTCTTATACCCCTTTTTGGCTTTGATTCCTTTGTCCATGCAGGGGAATTTCCCCCCATCTTGGGTTTGTGGTGGGTGTTGCCAGGCCGAAGCACCTGGCCTATTCACTGTGCAGGGCAGAGTCTTCAGCCGTCCAGCAGGAGCGGAGCCAGCATTGTCACTGGCAGGGGCAGGGCCATCAGTTGCCCGGCAGGAGGTGGGCCAGAAAAGTCCCAGGCAGGCACAGAGTCATCAGTCGCCTGGCAGGGGGGCGGAGCCAGCATTGTATCAGGCAGGGCAGGCTATCCCACATTGACTCATTCAGACCTCTGGAGCCACCCAGCTCCTGTCACACGCACACCAGAACCAGCAGAGACCGGTAGACAGTTAGACAAGAAAATAGCTAATTTCTAAAAGTGCTATTTTCAAACACAGAGTCCAAAAACCATCCACCCAAACGGATGCGTTATTAAACCCTGAGTTCAGGGATACCAAACTCGACATTGCACCATGCTCCCCGAGCCCGCTAGGATTAGAGCATTAATAATCCTGGCAGCCCACTCTAACTGATGGAGAGCAGGTTACCTTACAATAGTGAAAAACGAATATGGCTGTAATTCACTATTAGGACAGGCCAACCATGTCAGGCTTGTCCTACCTTATGCTTACAATGCACCCTGTCCTTGGGCCTACCATACGGGTGACTAACATGAAGTTAAGGGAAGGTTTAGGGACTGGCAAGTAGGTGTACTTGCGCAGTCCTCGTGACAGTCAGACTGCACGTGGTCTAGAAATGGTAGACCTTCAGACATACTTTTACTAGGCCGCTTTTGTGGGTGGCACAACATGTGCTGCAAGCCCACTAGCAGCATTTGTATTTACAAGCCCTGGCACTCCTGGTGCACTCTACTAGGGACTGACAGTAAACCAAATAAGCCAAACATGGAATTCAATCAATACAGCAATTTCACATAGGGAGCACTTGCACTGTGGCACTGATCAGCAGTGGCACAGTTCCCAAAGCATTTACCAGCAAAAACATCGTAAACAGAGGAGGCAAACAGAAAAAATGGAGGAGAGACTCATGCCAATGATGCCAGGTCTAACACGTGTCCCCTCAAGCTGAAATGTGGGGAGAACTACCCTTACCCTAGGGAGTCCTCATCACTAATGCAGAAAAATCTGGACAGACCATCAGCATTGGCGTGATCTGTGCCAGGGCGGTGTTCCACCGTGAAGTCCATCCCCTGTAGGGAAATGGACCACCTCAACAGCTTTGGATTCTCACCCCTCATCTGCATCAACCATCTGAGGGGCCTGTGGTCTGTCTGAACCCGGAAGTGAGTCCCAAACAGGTAGGGTCTTAGCTTCTTCAGCGCCCAGACCACAGCAAATGCTTCTCTCTCTATCGCACTCCACCTCTGTTCCCTGGGAAGTAACCTCCTACTGATGAAGGCTACAGGTAAGTCTCGGCCCTCTTCATTCACCTGAGCTAGAACAGCCCCCACGCCATGCTCTGAAGCGGCCGTCTGGACAACAAATTCTTTAGAAAAGTCGGGTGCCTGGAGTATGGGTGCTGTGCACATCGCAGTTTTCAGGGTGTCAAAGGCCGTCTGACAGGCGTCAGTCCAGATCACAAGTCGTGGCTGCTTCCTGGAAGTCAGCGAAGTCAAGGGGTGCACAATGTTACCATAATCCTTGACGAACCGCCTGTAGTAACCCGTGAGACCCAAGAAGGCTCTCACCTGAGTCTGGGTTTTGGGCGGTGCCCATGCCAGGATGGTATCAATCTTGGGTTGCAGGGGGGCCACCTTGCCACTCCCTACTTGGTGCCCCAAGTACACCACTGAACCCTGCCCAATCTGGCACTTACTGGCTTTGATTGTGAGGCCTGCTCTGCGCAGGGCCAACAACACTTCCTGGAGGTGGCGCAAGTGTTCCTCCCAGCTGGCGCTGAACACTGCGATGTCGTCCAGGTAGGCGGCACTGAAATCCTCCAATCCAGCCAAGACCTGGTTGACCAACCTCTGGAAGGTGTAAGGGGCATTCTTCATCCCAAAGGGCATAACCCGGTACTGGTAGTGCCCATCTGGTGTGGAGAATGCTGACCTCTCTTTTGCCCCATCAGTCAAGGCGATCTGCCAGTACCCAGACGTTAAATCAAACGTACTAAGGTACCGGGCCGCCCCCAACCGATCTATGAGCTCATCAGCTCTGGGGATGGGGTGCGCGTCAGTCTTTGTGACTGAATTGAGTCCTCGGTAATCCACACAGAACCGAAGTTCCGGTGAAGCACCAGGCGCTGCAGCCTTTGGGACCAAGACCACTGGGCTGGCCCAAGGACTGCTAGAGGCCTCAACCACCCCTAAGGCAAACATTTTGGAGACCTCCTCCTTGATGTATGCTCTGACCTTGTCAGTCACTCTGTAAGCCTTGTGCTTGACAGGAGTGCTGTCCCCGGTGTCCACATCATGGACACACCACTGAGTGACACCAGGAATCAAGGAAAACAGATCAGGGAATTGTCCCAACAGTTGGCGACAATCCTGCTGCTGTTCAGGGGTCAGTGTGTCAGAGAGGACAACACCATCCACTGACCCATCTTGCTCTTTTGCAGACAGGAGGTCAGGAAGAATCTCACTCTCCTCCTCCATTCCAGCATCTGTAGCTAGGAGCATGCCCACTTCGGACCTTTCTAAGTGGGGCTTTAAACGGTTGACATGCAGGACCCGCAAGGGGTTCCTGGGAGACTCCAAGTCCACCATGAAGGTGACATCGCTCTTTTTCTCCACAACCTTAAATGGTCCAGTCCATCTGTCCTTGAGTGCACAAGGTTCCACAGGGGACATGACCCAAACTTTCTGTCCAGGCTGAAGCTCTACCAGAGTGGCCTTCTGGTCGTACCACCGCTTCATCTCCTCCTGGCTGGCCTCCAGATTTGCCTGAGCAAGATCTCTGAAGCGCCTAGTCTGGTTCCTAAAGGCCAGCATGTAACTGTATACATCCTGGGGAGGTTTCCTGGGAGATTGCTCCCAGCCTTCTTTGACCAGACTCAAAGGTCCTCTTACCGGGTGTCCATACAAAAGCTCAAAGGGGCTGAACCCTAGAGACTTCTGTGGCACCTCACGGTAAGCAAACAGCAGGCATGGCAAGAGGACGTCCCATTTACACCTCATTGGTTCTTCAAGACCCATAATCATGCCTTTAAGGGTACGGTTGAATCTCTCAACCAACCCATTACCTTGAGGGTGGTAAGGAGTGGTGAACTTGTAGGTTACCCCACACTCCTTCCACAGAGACTTCATATAGTTGGAAATGAAGTTGGTGCCCCGGTCTGGCACCACCTCTCTGGGGAACCCCATTCGGGAGAAAACACCCATCAGTGCCCGTCCCACCAGGGGGGCCGTCACTGTTCTGAGAGGGATGTTTTCCGGGTACCGTGTGGCATGGGCCACCAAGACCAGGATGAACCTGTTGCCCAGGGCTGTCTTGGGGTCCAGGGGCCCAACAATGTCAATCCCCACCCGGTCAAAGGGGGTACTGACCATGGGAAAAGGTTGGAGGGGAGCCTTCTGCTTCCGCCCGCTTTTCCCACTTGCCTGGCAAGTTTGACAGGTCTTGCAATGGATATCTGTATCCCTTCTCATCTGAGGCCAATAAAAAGGGGTGACAAGCCTGTCATAGGTCTTGTCCTGCCCCAGATGTCCAGCTAAAGGAACGTCATGAGCCAAATCCAGTAGGAAGGCTCTGAAGCGCTGGGGTACCACCAGCACACGGGCTGACCCAGGCTCAGCAGCCTTAGGCTCGCTATACAGGAGGTCGTTCTCCCAGTAAACAAAATGTGACCCTGACTGATCACCTGAGGTTTGGGCTGAGGCCTGCTGCCTCATACCCACAAGAGAAGGGCACACTTTCTGTTCTGCACAGAATTCCTCCCTGGAGGGACCACCATCCTGCTGCCAGTGGGTCAGCTCGGGTAGGTCTCCCAGTTCAGCAACTTGTTCACCTGTGGGTTCCAGGGCATACCCCTCAAGGTCTGCCTCCTCCTGGACCACGGGAATTATGGGGGACGGTTTCCTGCGCCCCCTGCCTCTTCTCTTCACAGCTGGGTCCTGGGCCATACTTTCAGGCTCGGGGACCCCATCAACACCCTTACTTGCTGTCATGGATCGAGTGGTTGCACACACCCACTCTGGCACACCCAACATTTTCAAATGTGTCTCCCTCTCCACCTTAGCCCAAGGGGAGTCTTCTAAATCATTGCCCAGGAGACAATCAACAGGCATGGCGGGCCTTACAGCAACTTGAAGAGTACCTGAAACTCCCCCCCATTCAAAGGAAACTTGAGCTACCTCACACTCTCTCTGGGAGTTGTCAGCAGCTATCACAGGGTAGAATGCGTGGGGAACAACCTGCTCTCTGGACACCAAGTGACACTTGACAGCTGTCACACTCGCTCTGGTGTCTCTGAGAGCTTCCACTCTATGGCCATTAATGGTCACCCACTGCCTATATTTCTTAGTGTTACTAGGCAGCGGGGGTGGAGGGACCAATTCCATGTCCCCTAGAGAGACCAGGGACATCTCTGCGGGACCCTCCCCACCATGGGCAACCATCTCCTCCCCTCCCAGGGCTACACTCGCCAACTGACGGGGGCGGCACGGGGTGGTGCACTAGAGTTCTTCAAGGGACACTGGGGATCATAAAACTGGTGTCCCACCTGCTTACAAGCGAAGCAGGTCATTGGGCCCCTACGAACAGGTTTACCTGTCGGGGCCTCTGATTTCTTCTCTGGGGGAGGCTGGGAACCCTTCCCTTGGTTCCCTTGGGTATTACTTTGGGGCTCTTTCTGGAACTCCCTCTGTTTACCCTTGTCCCCCCACTCTTCTGCTGGGGACCCTGCCCACCTTTGGCTGAGTCTCCCACTGGACCCTTGTGGACCCTGGTACTGACCCAGCGGTCCGCCTCCTCAGCAAGTTTTCTAGGGTTAGATATCTTGCTATCAATAAGGTGCTGGCGCAGCTCTGGAAAACAGTTATTAGACAAGTGCTCCCAAGCAAACAAATCATAAAGAGCATCATAACTTTCCACTTTGCTGCCCTTTACCCAACCATCCATGGCTCTGCAAAAAAATTACACATATTCAACCCACGTAGTACCAGGCAACTTCTTACATTCTCTAAAGGCCTGTCTGTACTTTTCTGGGGTTAGGCCATACCTTAACATTAATTATTTACAACAAGGGGTGGTGAGGGACAGAGTCTCTGAATTAAGCAGAATACTCTCACCCAGTCAAGAGATCAGGGCTAGATCCAACACCGTTTTTTAGCTCATTGCACCATCCCAGTTTCAGAACCTGGCTGTATGCAAATTAGTCTGTTCCTGTCCCAGTGCATGATGGGAACAGGGCAAACCAAACTACAAAAGCCAATTCTTACACTGGGAAGGAAACAAGCTTCCGGGGACCGGTTTCTGGCATTACAGCCGTCTTCGGCCCGGCTTGCTTGAATCCTGATGGTGCAATGAGCAAGGGACTCATGTCTGAGTATACCCTTCCACGCTTAGGGTGGACAAAATTATTTACAACAAGGGGTGGTGAGGGACAGAGTCTCTGAATTAAGCAGAATACTCTCACCCAGTCAAGAGATCAGGGCTAGATCCAACACCGTTTTTTAGCTCATTGCACCATCCCAGTTTCAGAACCTGGCTGTATGCAAATTAGTCTGTTCCTGTCCCAGTGCATGATGGGAACAGGGCAAACCAAACTATAAAAGCCAATTCTTACACTGGGAAGGAAACAAGCTTCCGGGGACCGGTTTCTGGCATTACAGCCGTCTTCGGCTCGGCTTGCTTGAATCCTGATGGTGCAATGAGCAAGGGACTCATGTCTGAGTATACCCTTCCACGCTTAGGGTGGACAAAATTATTTACAACAAGGGGTGGTGAGGGACAGAGTCTCTGAATTAAGCAGAATACTCTCACCCAGTCAAGAGATCAGGGCTAGATCCAACACCGTTTTTTAGCTCATTGCACCATCCCAGTTTCAGAACCTGGCTGTATGCAAATTAGTCTGTTCCTGTCCCAGTGCATGATGGGAACAGGGCAAACCAAACTACAAAAGCCAATTCTTACACTGGGAAGGAAACAAGCTTCCGGGGACCGGTTTCTGGCATTACAGCCGTCTTCGGCCCGGCTTGCTTGAATCCTGATGGTGCAATGAGCAAGGCACTCATGTCTGAGTATACCCTTCCACGCTTAGGGTGGACAAAATTATTTACAACAAGGGGTGGTGAGGGACAGAGTCTCTGAATTAAGCAGAATACTCTCACCCAGTCAAGAGATCAGGGCTAGATCCAACACCGTTTTTTAGCTCATTGCACCATCCCAGTTTCAGAACCTGGCTGTATGCAAATTAGTCTGTTCCTGTCCCAGTGCATGATGGGAACAGGGCAAACCAAACTACAAAAGCCAATTCTTACACTGGGAAGGAAACAAGCTTCCGGGGACCGGTTTCTGGCATTACAGCCGTCTTCGGCCCGGCTTGCTTGAATCCTGATGGTGCAATGAGCAAGGGACTCATGTCTGAGTATACCCTTCCACGCTTAGGGTGGACAAAATTATTTACAACAAGGGGTGGTGAGGGACAGAGTCTCTGAATTAAGCAGAATACTCTCACCCAGTCAAGAGATCAGGGCTAGATCCAACACCGTTTTTTAGCTCATTGCACCATCCCAGTTTCAGAACCTGGCTGTATGCAAATTAGTCTGTTCCTGTCCCAGTGCATGATGGGAACAGGGCAAACCAAACTACAAAAGCCAATTCTTACACTGGGAAGGAAACAAGCTTCCGGGGACCGGTTTCTGGCATTACAGCCGTCTTCGGCCGGGCTTGCTTGAATCCTGATGGTGCAATGAGCAAGGGACTCATGTCTGAGTATACCCTTCCACGCTTAGGGTAGACAAAATTATTTACAACAAGGGGTGGTGAGGGACAGAGTCTCTGAATTAAGCAGAATACTCTCACCCAGTCAAAAGATCAGGGCTAGATCCAACACCGTTTTTTAGCTCATTGCACCATCCCAGTTTCAGAACCTGGCTGTATGCAAATTAGTCTGTTCCTGTCCCAGTGCATGATGGGAACAGGGCAAACCAAACTACAAAAGCCAATTCTTACACTGGGAAGGAAACAAGCTTCCGGGGACCGGTTTCTGGCATTACAGCCGTCTTCGGCCCGGCTTGCTTGAATCCTGATGGTGCAATGAGCAAGGGACTCATGTCTGAGTATACCCTTCCACGCTTAGGGTGGACAAAATTATTTACAACAAGGGGTGGTGAGGGACAGAGTCTCTGAATTAAGCAGAATACTCTCACCCAGTCAAGAGATCAGGGCTAGATCCAACACCGTTTTTTAGCTCATTGCACCATCCCAGTTTCAGAACTGTTTCAGATGTGAGTCCCTTGCTCATTGCACCATCAGGATTCAAGCAAGCCGGGCCGAAGACGCCTGGAATGGCAGAAACCGGTCCCCGGAAGCTTGTTTCCTTCCCAGTGTAAGAATTGGCTTTTGTAGTCTGGTCTGCCCTGTTCCCATGATGCACTGGGCCAGGGACAGACTAATTTGCATACAGCCAGGTTCTGAAACTGGGATGGTGCAATGAGCTAAAAAACGGTGTTGGATCTAGCCCTGATCTCTTGACTGGGTGAGAGTACTCTGCTTAATTCAGAGACTCTGTCCATCACCACCCCTTGTTGTAAATAATTTTGTCCACCCTAAGCGTGGAAGGGTATACTCAGATGTGAGTCCCTTGCTCATTGCACCATCAGGATTCAAGCAAGCCGGGCCGAAGACGCCTGGAATGGCAGAAACCGGTCCCCGGAAGCTTGTTTCCTTCCCAGTGTAAGAATTGGCTTTTGTAGTCTGGTCTGCCCTGTTCCCATGATGCACTGGGCCAGGGACAGACTAATTTGCATACAGCCAGGTTCTGAAACTGGGATGGTGCAATGAGCTAAAAAACGGTGTTGGATCTAGCCCTGATCTCTTGACTGGGTGAGAGTACTCTGCTTAATTCAGAGACTCTGTCCATCACCACCCCTTGTTGTAAATAATTTTGTCCACCCTAAGCGTGGAAGGGTGTACTCAGATGTGAGTCCCTTGCTCATTGCACCATCAGGATTCAAGCAAGCCGGGCCGAAGACGCCTGGAATGGCAGAAACCGGTCCCCGGAAGCTTGTTTCCTTCCCAGTGTAAGAATTGGCTTTTGTAGTCTGGTCTGCCCTGTTCCCATGATGCACTGGGCCAGGGACAGACTAATTTGCATACAGCCAGGTTCTGAAACTGGGATGGTGCAATGAGCTAAAAAACGGTGTTGGATCTAGCCCTGATCTCTTGACTGGGTGAGAGTACTCTGCTTAATTCAGAGACTCTGTCCATCACCACCCCTTGTTGTAAATAATTTTGTCCACCCTAAGCGTGGAAGGGTATACTCAGATGTGAGTCCCTTGCTCATTGCACCATCAGGATTCAAGCAAGCCGGGCCGAAGACGCCTGGAATGGCAGAAACCGGTCCCCGGAAGCTTGTTTCCTTCCCAGTGTAAGAATTGGCTTTTGTAGTCTGGTCTGCCCTGTTCCCATGATGCACTGGGCCAGGGACAGACTAATTTGCATACAGCCAGGTTCTGAAACTGGGATGGTGCAATGAGCTAAAAAACGGTGTTGGATCTAGCCCTGATCTCTTGACTGGGTGAGAGTACTCTGCTTAATTCAGAGACTCTGTCCATCACCACCCCTTGTTGTAAATAATGTTGTCCACCCTAAGCGTGGAAGGGTATACTCAGATGTGAGTCCCTTGCTCATTGCACCATCAGGATTCAAGCAAGCCGGGCCGAAGACGCCTGGAATGGCAGAAACCGGTCCCCGGAAGCTTGTTTCCTTCCCAGTGTAAGAATTGGCTTTTGTAGTCTGGTCTGCCCTGTTCCCATGATGCACTGGGCCAGGGACAGACTAATTTGCATACAGCCAGGTTCTGAAACTGGGATGGTGCAATGAGCTAAAAAACGGTGTTGGATCTAGCCCTGATCTCTTGACTGGGTGAGAGTACTCTGCTTAATTCAGAGACTCTGTCCATCACCACCCCTTGTTGTAAATAATTTTGTCCACCCTAAGCGTGGAAGGGTATACTCAGATGTGAGTCCCTTGCTCATTGCACCATCAGGATTCAAGCAAGCCGGGCCGAAGACGCCTGGAATGGCAGAAACCGGTCCCCGGAAGCTTGTTTCCTTCCCAGTGTAAGAATTGGCTTTGGTAGTCTGGTCTGCCCTGTTCCCATGATGCACTGGGCCAGGGACAGACTAATTTGCATACAGCCAGGTTCTGAAACTGGGATGGTGCAATGAGCTAAAAAACGGTGTTGGATCTAGCCCTGATCTCTTGACTGGGTAAGAGTACTCTGCTTAATTCAGAGACTCTGTCCATCACCACCCCTTGTTGTAAATAATACCTTAACATTAAAGCATCCTTCGTATGAGCATAAGACATCCTATCCTCAACAGGCATGTCTAACAGGGTATCTCTTCCCTCATTCACAAAGCGACCCCACAACCCCGCTCCCCAATCCTTCTCAGGGACCCGGTGGGCCAACAATGCTAACTCATATGCTTTAAACCATTGACCAATATCCTCATTCTTCTGAAAATCTTTGATCACATCTTTGGGAAAATAAAACCTACTTTCTGCAGGCACAGATGGGATGCTCAACACCAACTAACAAGTAACATTCAGTCAGAAACCTGCTCATATATGAGGGTTGAAAGATTGCGTGTGCTGGTTGCGAAATCAATAATGGGACACCTTCAAGATAGTTACAGTGTTCCCATCAGAGTTCCATCCTGTACCGCCCTACATCATTTGGGAAAGCCACCATAAGTACACAGGGAAGAGCCCAATGTACGATTTGGCACAGCGTGGTGGAAATCAATAACCCAATGAACTTGTGACAGGTAGGTGTCAGGATGTAACCAGTAAGCAGTGCTAAATAATGAAAATAAAAGAATTTTTCAAAAAAGTGGTGATGTTAAAAAGGGGTAGAAGAAGGAAAATAGATTTATTGGCAACCTTCAACTCCTACTATCTAAAAACAGTGCAAAAAGGTAGTGTCAGCAAATTACTACCTGGACAGTTTATATAGTCACGGTCGACATGTTTCTGCAGCTTTACCTGTGCCCCGGGGTCACTTGCTGCTTCTTCAGGACCTATACTGCTACTGCTTAATTAGTGCATAATAAACAAGGAAACTTAAAACAAAGTAAATGTCACCTTTGATTCTCCTGATGAGAGGACCAGTGGATTTCACAATCCAGCACACACATAAAAAGAAAAGGAGAGAACAAGCCTATTAGCAAAGCTCTCAGGCGAGGCTCGAATACAGAACACAGTCTCGCAGTCAATGGTTTTTAATCCATCCCTTTACACATTTATTTTGAGATATCAAATTTTCCCAAAAGAGCCCGATTACCACTTGTGTAAGAAAGCACTCACCCAATATTATGGAGAATGTTGCCCCACCTCACCCGGCATTAGCTCAGGTACTACGGAGCCCCGCTCTGTGTAAATAACAAACACACAAAAAGAATCAATTGAAGGAAGTACTGTTGGGTCAAGGCAGGCCACTCGATATAACGTGGTTCACAGAGGCGCTTGTTTCTGTCTGCTGACTCACCTATCCGTCGGTACTCCAGACGTCCAACTGGGCTGTCTGTGGGAGGTACCGACGGTCTGAGTCAGGTCACTTTTATAAGCTATAGATCTCATAAGCCTACATACACATACCGAAAAAGGGGACGCCGAGCTCCTTGCTGAAAGCGTCAACAGTCCTCTTCCGGATATCTAGAGGTGTGTTCCGATTGGCTGGCGCGGCGCGATGACGCGACCGCGTCACGCCAGGAACTATGGGCTTTGTGGTTTTAAAACAACCCGTGTCTAGTCTGGGACGTCAAATCTATTGTATAGGAGTCTCGTATTTTCAAAATGTTATTAGAATGCAAAGTAGGCATCATCCCGCATATTATCGTGACCCCCTCACATGAATAACAAAAATTTTTTTTAAACAGATGGGATGCTGCCACCAGAGGGATTCAATTCTAACTCTTTAGCTTTGAGCTCCAACTCCCTCATCCTGGTATCACGCTCAAAAGCTAACTTCTCTCTTTCAAACTCTAACCTTTTGATCTCCATATCAGCTTCTCTCCTGCCTCTTGCATTCTCTATTTCCAACTGCCCATCTATCTTAAGTTTTGCCATCTCCAGGTTGTATGCTCGCTCCTTCGCCCTTTCTTCTCTTTCTTCAGGAGAAAGACCTTTGGAGGAAACACTGCTGCCAGGAGGGGATGGGGGCCCATTCACTGGCACCTCCTCCTCCCCTTCCCCTGTCGATACCACCACTGGATCAGAGGGATCTCTGGCCTCTAACCAGGCCTCCAATGCTTTGAGATATTCTTCCTTAACTTTGAGGCCTGTTGTAGGAACTTTAAATTGCTTGCAAAAGGATTTCAGCTGCTGTGACTTGTAATCCTTTATCTTACTCCTATCAAACTCCTCCACAACAACAACAGGGGTAGTGCCTCCAGCATTACTCATGGTCAAAACTGGCAGTTTCAAAAATCAAGTTCCAGGAAAGCGGAGAACAAAAAATAGAATATCCAACCAAGTAGATTGTGAATGCGCTATGGTCTGCTTTCACTATGTAGCGCACACTAATCACTGCACATGGGTCATAAATGCAAAGTTCAAATCCTCACCGCTGACCCACCAATGTTAGAAGCGGTTGTCTCTAGTTGGCAGAGGTATACACTTCTGACAAATAGGGACACACCTTTTCCAGTCAGGGCAAGGGGATCACACACTTAGATAACCCCTGCTCACCCCCTTGGTAGCTTGGCAAAGCAGACCGGCTTATCTCAGAGGCAGTGCGTTAAGCATTTATGACCACATACAGTAATAAAGTGAATACACTACAAATGGACACGACACAGTAGTATTATAAAAATAAGGATGTTTATATAAGGCTTAGCACAAGACCAAATAACGACAAAAATATACCACAATCTTAATAAATACTCTTGGAAGGAAAACTAATAGTTCAAGCGTAGTTTCTTCTTAGCACACAGTCTTTAGTATCAAAAGCAACTCTTCTTCTTTAAAACACAGTTCTTGGCAACAATGTAACCCACACGGGAGTCACACGACGTCGAGGCAAAGTTAATCCCAAGGTTCGGCGTCGACCGCGAGGAGCGCTACGTCGAGCCCGGAGTCGCACAGACCCCCACAACACAGTACCTTGGAAAAGTGAAGCACTCGATGATCAGCGGCGTCGAGATGTCCGGCGTCGCGTCTTCGGCGTCGATCGGGCCTCGGAGTCGGGGCGATCTGCAGCGGCGTCGACCGAAGTCAGGCAGGAGCAGTGCTCACGAGGTGAAGCAGGATACGGCCTCGTCGATGTCGATGTTGCAAGAGTGAGCAGCGCTCACGGCGTTGAGAGGGCTCGATGTTGATGCGATCAGCAGCGGCGTCGACACAGGGTCACTTGGAGTTGGAGCCAAACTCGCTACTCACTGGCGTCGCTACTGGCGTCGATCGGGCCCGGCGGCCGGCGTCGAAGGTGCGGGACACTGGAGCCGTTACTCACGATGTCGAGCTGGATTCGGCGACGTCCGTCGGCGTCGAGATTGCTGGATTCTTCAGAGGTGCTGGATTTCAGGTTCCAGCAACAAGTACTTTTAGCAAATAGATGAAGTCCTTTAGCCCTGTGACTTCAACAGGAGGCTGGCACTCTTCCAGCCCTTGGAGATTTTCTTGAGCAAAGCTTGAGAGTACACACTCAGTTCCTCTCTCCTGGTTCCTTGGCAAAAATAAAGAAGCAACTGCAGGATTCCCCCAACAAACAGTACTCTGGCAGAAGGGGTAGGCAGTCCTTAGATCAGCAGGCTTCTTGTCCTTGGTTCAGGTTTCGTTGTCAGAAGTGATCTAAATTCTTGATTCAGGGGTCCTCCTCTTATACCCCTTTTTGGCTTTGATCCCTTTGTCCATGCAGGGGAATTTCCCCCCATCTTGGGTTTGTGGTGGGTGTTGCCAGGCCGAAGCACCTGGCCTATTCACTGTGCAGGGCAGAGTCTTCAGCCGCCCAGCAGGAGCGGAGCCAGCATTGTCACTGGCAGGGGCAGGGCCATCAGTTGCCCGGCAGGAGGTGGGCCAGGAAAGTCCCAGGCAGGCACAGAGTCATCAGTCGCCTGGCTGGGGGGCGGAGCCAGCATTGTATCAGGCAGGGCAGGCTATCAGGAGCTACTCTTCCCCTACTCTCAATGCAAATGCCCCACTCATCCCACACTGACTCATTCAGACCTCTGGAGCCACCCAGCTCCTGTCACACGCACACCAGAACCAGCAGAGACCGGTAGACAGTTAGACAAGAAAATAGCTAATTTCTAAAAGTGCTATTTTCAAACACAGAGTCCAAAAACCATCCACCCAAACGGATGCGTTATTAAACCCTGAGTTCAGGGATACCAAACTCGACATTGCACCATGCTCCCCGAGCCCGCTAGGATTAGAGCATTAATAATCCTGGCAGCCCACTCTAACTGATGGAGAGCAGGTTACCTTACAATAGTGAAAAACGAATATGGCTGTAATTCACTATTAGGACAGGCCAACCTTGTCAGGCTTGTCCTACCTTATGCTTACAATGCACCCTGCCCTTGGGCCTACCATAGGGGTGACTAACATGAAGTTAAGGGAAGGTTTAGGGACTGGCAAGTAGGTGTACTTGCGCAGTCCTCGTGACAGTCAGTCTGCACGTGGTCTAGCAATGGTAGACCTTCAGACATACTTTTACTAGGCCGCTTTTGTGGGTGGCACAACATGTGCTGCAAGCCTACTAGCAGCATTTGTATTTACAAGCCCTGGCACTCCTGGTGCACTCTACTAGGGACTGACAGTAAACCAAATAAGCCAAACATGGAATTCAATCAATACAGCAATTTCACATAGGAAGCACTTGCACTGTGGCACTGATCAGCAGTGGCACAGTGCCCAAAGCATTTACCAGCAAAAACATCATAAACAGAGGAGGCAAACAGAAAAAATGGAGGAGAGACTCATGCCAATGATGCCAGGTCTAACAGTCACATTTGCAAAAGTTAAAAGTATTGGCATTGTAAATGACAAAGCTATTAATTTCGCTATTTTCAAAACCAACACATAAATCAAAAAATTGTGATTTACAATACCAATAGCTCAAACTTTCCTAATGCGAGACCTATTGCATTGCAAATGCTTGTTGAACTAGAAATAGAATCCCAAAAACAGCTTTTGCGAGACAGAGGTGATAGGTGTTCCCTGATAAGTTAGTTGATGTTAATGTGAAGGGAGTAAAACGTGAACCTTAATAAATGGCTTTTACGTGCTTAAGTGATAGTTTATTATTTACACATTGTTAATCACGGTGCACGATCACACACCACAGGTTAAATTCCTTGTCAATTTGGCACTCCTTGATTTCATAATGTATTGTTCCTAGAGTGCACTTCATAATATGGAAAATGCAATTCATGTAGTGAGGCACTTTGAGGCTTGCGCTGTAGACGTTTACAGGAAGTTAATTACCTTCTTGTTTGCCCTTACACATAGACTTGCTAAGCAATAGCAATTTGCAAAAATTCCCTCTCGCCTGTGCCTCTTTTTCTTGCACCGTTTTACTTTACTCATTACTAGTGCAATACGTGTGTGACACGTACATAGTCAAAATATTATACCTGACAAAAGCATTGAAGTGATCCTCGAGTTTGTGTTCACCTATTTTTGAAGATTTGTTGAGCATGCTGAGCAGTGTGTCTTCATTGTCTTCATTCATAAGCAGTGCGCAATATCAATGTTGTCTGTAAGGATTCCACAAAAACTATGGGCAGGAGGATGATCAGAGACTTTATTTTGTTCATAACACCCTTTATTTAAGTTTTTATTTTTAATATATAAACCAAAGGTTCCCTAAACTGATCATTGCCTCACAATCGAAGTCCTCATTATGAGTGGCCTCTTAATTCAGATTGGGCTGGTAACACTAGTTACCAGCCCCATAGAACTTTTGTTCACAGCAGCCAAAAACTCAGGGTTAATGTCTGTCCATAAATACTAAATTACTGAGGTTATATGACCTGTATTTAGTAGAAGTAGGTAGGTATATACCACTAGTAATAAAGCCACAATCACAATGTAAGGTCCAGCTAAGGTCTCAATAAATTATTCCTGTACCCCCTTGGTAGCTGACGGAGAGCAGGCTGGGTTAAATTAGGAGACAGATAAAGCATTTAAAAACCTCAATACATTAAATAAGCAAAAACAAAATACACAATAAAATTCCAGCACAGTACAGCCTAAACCTAGCATATGCAAAATAAAAAAATAATGCACACAGGAATCTATACTGGATATGCTTATATAATTTTGCAGAAATTATCATTCAGTTAAAAGTCTTTGGGGGATATTCTCAAGAACGTGTGATAATTACCACAAAATTAGCTTAACACAACTCTTCACATCGCAGTCTATCGCGGGAAAATAATGCTGTGTTAACTAAGTATTCATAACAGAGCGGTACCATGCGATAGTCTCACGATAACGCGTCAAATGACCGCATTAAGATCAACATGACGCCACAAAAATGCAAAACATGAACGCAAAAAAAGTTGTGATGAGGCCAATCGCGACACAAACATCAGAGAAAACCTGTGACAGGCCTGCAATTCACACACATCAGGTGGGAAAAATCTGCATAAAAGTAGAAAAAAACAGACAAAAAATGACAAACAGCAAAGCACAATTGATGTTGCCGGAGCAAGCTTGGAGGACAACCAGAACCCCACGAGCCCCCTGGAAAACCTGCCTGGGACTTCAAGGTCAGGGAAGGCCAAGGAGAAGAAGAGTAGGAGGAAGCGGTTCAATCCGCAGGAAAACAGGATCCTGATAACGGAGGTGGTAGAACACATCAACAACTGTTCGTGACCTCCACTCTGTCATTGGCAACCAAAAAGGGACTCTGGCAGTCCATCGTGGACAAGGTGAATGCAGTCGGAGTGCTGAAGAGGACAATGGAAGAGGTCAAGAGGCGCTGGAATGATGTAAAGCGCAAAACAAAGCTGAAACTCGCCAACAACCGGAAGGCTGCAATGCAGACTGGAGGTGGGAGTCCAGGGCCACAGGAGGAGCTGGACGAGACCGAGTTAATGATGTCCACGGTCATCGGTGGGGAGACAGTGGCAGGGTGTGGGGGACGGGACACTGCTCAACATGACCAGACACAACAGCACCAGGGTGAGTAACGACCAGGGACTGAGGGGATGGGGGGAGATAGGCACAATGGCACACATGTACAATTGAGTTGAGCAGATCTGCTGACAAATCATGCCCTAGACTCCAACTCCCACCAAGAGACCAATGTACCCAAGTATGCAACTTCTCAGCACTGCATAAGCACAGAAGTCAAAGTCACACCGCATGAAAGGGAGAAGGGACAGCAAAGTCAGAGCTGGAGGTGCGACTTCCCCAAAATGCAGCACACACACATAACATGCAGAGCACATCAACACTGACAACAATGTGGTACAAACTGCAACACGTCCACAACAGAACACAGGACACAACTGGTGCCACTTATTTGTAGACACTGGCCAATCGATTTGGCATTGCAGGGAAATGTTACCTGATAATGTACAAGTACAAATGCATATCTGTTATGTTGTCAAAATGTCCACTGACCCCATCAAATAGGCAGCTCCTCCCAAACAGCCACAATGAACACAGTCATGCAGTCTATATGAAAACATGTACAATGCGACAACATACATGTGAACACATTGTCAAACTGCATCTCCCCTTCACATTGCAGAGGGAGAATCAACACCTCCGGCAGAGCAGCCGAAACTTCTCTACTCTAGTGATGAAGAGGCCCACCACAGTTTCAAATTTGATGCCCTCCAACAGCTTTTGGAGAGCCTCCGCAGCCCACCTCCAGCAGCAGGGGAGCCCAGCTGCTATGAGGAGACCCCACCCCCTGCACAGACCACACAGCAAGCAGCACCCACCATCACAGTTGCCTCCCAGGACCCCCAGGAAGAACACATGGCCTTCCAACGCCATGTGTTGGGGTGCCGGGAGAATCTGGCTACACAGGTTCAGGTGGGCTTCGACCACATGGCAGCCAAAATAGCTGCGATACGTGGGTGTCTAAGTCCCATCAGGGACCACTCACAGTCCCTGACACCCACAGTCTGCTCCATGCACTCGAACGGACCTTGGCTCACATCGCTGGAGCCATGACTCAAAGAATAGAACAACTGTCCAGTCAGAGTGGCTCTAGCGATATCACATGGGAGTTGGTACACATGCGGAGATTAATGGAGACTATGGAGCGGACACAGGTGGAAAGAGTGGCTGCCATAGCTGCACACCAGCTAGTGGTAGCTGGGTTCCTCAATGACCTCAATATCATCCTCATGGCATTGCTGCCACAAGGCCTGGCGCTAATGCAATGCTGCTGCTACCACTACATCCACATCTCCGCCCCCTTAAGTGTCAGGGCCACACAGTGTGGCAGACATTCCACCTCCGGCCCCTGGGGTGTCATTGCTTCACAGTGCTGGAGAAAGGCCACCACCACCCACACGTGAAGCACATGAAACAGCAGTGGACGAAGATGCGGATAAACCTGCCATTGTGGTAAGAAGGACGCAGTAGCATTCATCTCCACCATATGGCTGATTTCTGCTTGGTTCTGCCCTCTGCATCATCACTTTCCACTGTCCCCCGATGCACTCTGCGACACTCACATTGGACCTTGACATGGACTGCCATATTCTGTTTGATCGACAATGACACAGCAATCAGACTGTGGACTGAACTCTTCCTTTGGACTTATTATTCCCTGAAGGCCTCTGGCTGGCCCTCCATGGGCCAACATTGTAATGTGGGCTTTGCATGGCCCTGTACTGCTCCAGATGCAACACTCCAATGAATGTGCATTAAACATTCATAAACACACAAATGTGTCATGTCTATGGTCTTTCAAGTGTGGAAGTATAGATAAATGTAGGCTCAGTGATTTCCCCTTACGTCCATGTAGCTCATGTCGTTGAACTTGGGTCACAGGGTGACACATTGCCAATTGCGGTCCGGGTGGTGCCGACACTACAACAGGGACACGTGCATTAGTTACTTCCTTGTCCAGTCCAGTACAGAACCATGCCCAGAGCACCGGGGTCCTTGTTCAGACCCCTATGCTGGACTACTCCGCTTACGCTCACAGGGGAGGGGAGACAAATGTCCCATGTCTTCCCTGTAGTGATCTGCTAGTCACAGGTCTAGTTGTCAGCATGCCACAGCCACTCCATCACGGCTGGTGTACATCCACACCACAATCATCCAGCACATGCGTCACAGGACATGTGACCCTGCCATAAAAAGGGCTGAGCACACGTGCTCTATGCCATTTCCACTCTCTATCTGGGTGTATCTGTGTGGTGTTAATGTAGGTATGAGGTGCTAGGGCCTTGCAACATCCCATTCCCCAGGGCTGAAGGTGACATGCTGTTGTCCTCACCACAATACTCAATCATACAGGGTCCATGACTTGCGCAGCACAGACTTGGTGGCACCGGATACACTGCGGCTGGCACAGGGACACCGCCATGGAACTGTGACTTTCTGTGTACCTAGGTAGGGCACCTTAAGTGCTCAGCGGGTGTGCAGACTGCGATGATGCCCCAACCTGGCAGTCCGGATTGCTCAGGATTTGTGTGGCCTCTGGACCGCAGTGTAGGCCAGAGCCAGCAGGCAGTGCGGACCTACTGCCAAGTGACGTTGCCTCGTGGATCACAGAGTTGGTGGCACCTAAAGGACTGAGCAGGTGTGCAGCCTGCGATGATGCTCTGTGCAGTGATATGGCCTCTGCCACAGCAAACTCAAGACCCAAAATCAAGTGTGCGACCTGGTGGCCCACGGAGCGGGGCTGCATGATGTGGAGGGTGCCATAATCGGGGGCCACATGCTTGGGGCTTGCACCGGCACATGGTGGGCCCTCTTTGCAACATGCCAGTGGCGGAAGGTGAGCTGTGAGACCTTGGTGCGCAGGGGCGGGCAAGCCCCACTGGGCGGTGGGAGGGGCTGAGGTGCCACTGCCTGGGTGCGCGGGGGCCGGCATGCACTGCTGGGTGGTGGGAGGGGCTGGGGTGCAGCTGCCTGGGTGCGCAGGCGCAGACAGGTGATGATGTTGTGTGCAATTGTATGTACTTTGCCATTTATGTATCTGGACTCTGTTTCAGATGTGGGATGTGTTTCAGATGAGGGACCTGGTCAACTGCACTACATACCGGCACGGGGTTGGAGATACACCGGTGGCAACAGGTGGGCAGTGAGGCCTAGTGTGCAGTGTGGGCACTCTCTCTCTATGTCCCTCTCTTCTTTCCGTCTTCCTCTCTCTCTCCCCCTCTCTTTCCTTCTTCCTCTCTCTCCCTCTCTTTCTGTCTTCCTCTCTCTCTCCATCTCTTTCCGTCTTCCAATCTCCCTCCCTCTCTTTCTATCTTCCTCTCTCTCTCCCTCTCTTTCTGTCTTCCTCTCCCTTTCACTCTCTCTCCCTCTCCTTCTCTCTCTCTCTGTATCTCTCTCTCTCTTTCACTTCCTCTCTGTCCTTTGATGACCGCATGATGCACCTTCTTATCTGGATTTTTGTCTTCCAGGCAGTGTCCTACAGATTGTCCCGAGGAGAGCCCCCATGAGTCTTCATTGATGTTCTTTTGAGTTATTTTGAATACATTTTCTTCTGGTAATTCAAAGGTGAAAGTGTGACGCTCATTTTTGTGACGACACATGCATGTTACATGTGATTGTGCAACATCAGTCGAATATTTTGTACATGATTTCGTGAAGTTGATGTGACATGTCTTTGCCAGTGGGGTGCCCAGGGGGGGCCCTGTGAGTGATGGCGGTGGGTGCTGTGGCCCTGTTGGGGCTCCCAGCTACATGATCAGTGGCTCCGTATCTGTTGCCCTTCAGGTGTGGCTCTGGGCTGGGCTCCCTTTTGTAGTGAAGGCTGTCATCAGACTTTACACCACGTCAGAGCAGGTGTTAATGTCCTGTTGCTAACACGCCTAATCGCATGTTTTGTGATCTTATCGCAGATCTGGCTGGCCATTGAGAATGTTGCTGAGTGGTGTTGTCGCTGCTGTTTGCACAGAAACGCCTACTCTACATCTCATTAACAATAGTTGCAGGGGTCATCTGTGGCAATGCTTTTTGCGGCTTCTATCGCAGGTAAACTGGTTATATGGGCTGTTAGCACCAGCTTGTGAATGAGGCGATAAAATTATCGCCACTATGGCCACGATAAAGTGCTGTTAACTCGGCGATAGTTCCTCGAGAAATGCCCCTTTGAATTTGCCCACTGTTCTAGGTATTAAGTGACCCTCGAAAATCCTATGCTCACTTACCATGGCATCCAAAATCAAGGGCTGAGATCTGGCCTGCCCCCTTTCTTCAGCTAGAGTGCATTTTGCTGCACTGTTTTGTCCCTTTTTTGCTTCAATAATGCTAGTAGACAATTGTTTTAATATCTCTGAAAAATGTTCAATGAATATTATGTGAGATATTAAACTGAATATATGGGGCATTAGCTGAACACTGAGAGTATGTAATTGCCTTTAATCGCACAACTTCACTAAAATATTGTTGTTATGAATATTATCACTATTTCAAACTTATGGTATTAGACCGCTTTCCTATAGGAACATTATTTAATACACGTTGCCGAAGTGCCTCTTGAATCGCTTGCATCTAATATGGTTTGTGTTTTCCTTAGTGAACATCTATTGACATGTCTTTAATTGCTATAAATGCATGCTGGAGACCTTTGTGTAAAAGTCACCTGGTAATGTGCCTCTGCTCTCAAGTACATGCATGTGTCCATAAGATAGATCTTTGCTATAATGTGTCAGGCCAATCTATTTTGTACCGCTTTCATTTTCATGTAAGATTTTTTATTCAAGTAAGAAGGTCTTGGTGGTTATACACTAGCTCAGAGTAAACTGTTTACTAGGCATAGGCTCTTAGTACAGGAACAGGCAATGTGCGGTGGATGAGCATGTTGCAAAGACTTGCTTAAGCACATTGAAGCGCACTGCACATAAAAGATGGATTCTGAGTTCAGTTCATTACTCATTCCGACTCCTCCTTGGACTGATGCTTTGCTCCCGCAGGGAAGGCAGGCACTGGGAGTGATGTTCCAGTCTTAGAGCTTTACATGTATTAGGCATTTCTCAAGACGACATCAAAGTCAAGATGTGGATAAAAATGTCATCGTCTCTCTTCTCCGCAAAGGACAAACAAAGCTGAGTGGAAGCAATGTTTTGTTCTGAATTATGAGTTGAAGCACCCGCAGTGCAAGCATCCGAGTTACGGATGCACGCCGGCCTGATTTTCAGGTCGGGGAGCTTTTTATATATATAAATTGCAAAGAATAATCTCTGTGGAAATGTAGCTAATGTTCTCCATGGAGATCAATGTATTGATTTTATGTTAGAAACACAGCAGCGTGAAATTGCAAGGATATAATTGAACACACCAATAACCGCGCATGAACTTAGTTTTCCACCATCAAATATTCAGTGATAAAATCAGATGACATTTTATCGCGAAATGTTTCTTCATTTGTATTCTGCGTATTTTTTCTCGCTTTCTAAGCACAAATTATTCAAAAGTAAAATCCTAGAAAAGTAAGTTTTTCCAATACCACAATCTGACATAATATAATATAACTGGCAAGTTCGTGATATATTGAAACTGACATGGCATCAGCGGTGCGAGCAGAGAAATCCCCCACTGTGCAGGTTATCGGATGAGGGAAGGAGCATCACATCGGTGGGTCGGCGATCAATGAAGTTCAGAAAATAGATGTTCAGACCGTAAGCGAAAGGTGAAGCTCAGTTGCGACTCCAATATGAATATAAATTATCATGGTAGCTGTCAATCGGTTCAGCTGTCAATGTTCGAAAAGTTTGTAAATTAAACAACAGGTAAAGGGGGTAGGGGAGGGACTTACAAGATTTTCCGAAAATGTTCAAGCTGGAACGTATCTAATGTGTAGGTTACATTCACACTTGTATTGTGAAGATGCAAATATAGTTTCCATGCAACATATGACAGCATACGTCTCACAATTAAATATGGGGCCTGATTTACAACAAAAAGAATTGAGTTTGCAAAAATGGCAATTCGCAAAATCACGTGATCTTTTGAAATGTACAAATTCCATTTTGTGTTTTGCTAAAGCCTTTTCCAATCATAAAATGCATTTACTAATTCATCGTGAATCACAATTGAGAAGAGAGATGGAAAAGTGTTTTACCTCTTAAATACAAATCACAGTGAGATGAAGAAATGTTATGAAACTGCAATTACAGTTGTAATGTAAACCATCGATATTTTACCAACTTCTCAAAAGAGGTGGCATCGTATTAGCAAAGGCGAAGCTTTGAATTTGGGAATTGTCACTGACAGGGTCAGATTGGTAAGGCAGGCACTTGGGAAATAGCTGAAGGGCCGGTCGGTGAGTTCCAGCTGTTGGCTGCTTTTTGGGGCAGCCTGGGTGCTGTCTGTGCTGTTAGGATGCTGCCAGCGGCCCAGTGGGTACCTTTCTAAAGGCAGACGGGCGGAGGTATCACTCCCTTTCTCTCCCTGGGCCGGCCCATTAATGTATGCTGATTGAGTGAGGCAGGGGGCCTGAGCAGAAGTGGTCTCACTTGCATTTATGTGTGGCTCAGCAGTGTGAACTAATCTGTCCATTTTTTTTATCTAAGTGAAGTTATTAAAGCATGGCCGCAAACCCCTTTATTTTCATAAAATTTCCCTTAAGCAGTGTTTTGTGGAAAAGCAATACACAAATGTTGGCCACTTTTTTTTGGTGTGCCCCGGACGATTTTTGATCCCAATGCAACCCTGATTGTCAGGCAACCTCGGGGGGAGTGGGCAGTGGTCTAGTGGGGCTGGCAGTGCTCTTCGGTTGAGTTCCTAAAAGGGAAAAAAAAATGTAAGACAGCACTGACCATAAGTCTAGAGTGTAGAACTGAAAGACCATAGTTTAAACAGGCACACAAGCTCCATTATTGACTTCTGCACAGATTAAAAGAAATGTTGGATTGTGAGACAGGATACACTTTGTTGCACAAGTGGGGGCATTGTTCATTTCAGCTCTATAAAAGGGGAAAATAGGCAGAAAGATATACCTCTTGAGTGCTCATTTTGTAAGTGGCCCTAGCTCACTTGTTTAAAATCCTGATATTTCCTTCTATCTTGATCTTTCCAAGATCTCTTTTCTATTTTGACCACTGTCTTGATTCGCCAGCTTAGGGGCCGATTACTATCTTGTCCGGAAAGCATTCCTACCAATTCGGTCCTGGAACGCTTTCCGAACTATTCAAATTGAGGAAGACTGACTGAGCAATTTGGATGCATCCGGATGGTTCCATATATGTTTTAGTCAGACTCCCATTGACTTCAATGGGAGCCTGTGTTCCAAACAAATACACAGGCTCCCATTAAAACAGGGATGGTTGGGGAAAATCGTGCACCCTGACAGGCACCCTTGGTGCTTGCCACATTGTGCATGGTTGGAAAGAGTGCCCCTTGAGTACCCCACAGGCCCAAATCAGAAGACCCTGGGTGCAGGGGGGCAAGCAAGAGGCCCCCTAAGACAGATTACGGCAGCCGATTCATTCCGGAGGAACTAATTCAGAACGGCAGTCTGAATCGGTCATCGTAATCGCTCGCTCAGAAACGGAGTCCATAGAGCTGTATGATTCGGCTCCAAAAGACGTGAACTGTCCGAATGCCTTTCAAAACCGATTCCAACAGCCCTAACAGTTTACGGGCACCGTCATTGGTCGTTTGGTACTGTGTATGATTTGGTCAGAAAAAAAGGACACCCGAATCTGATTCGGAGCCAGTAATAAACTTTATTGTTTAGTTAATTAAAACCATAACAAACGAACAGGTGAAATTTGTCTTGTACAATAAAAGGAACAACTAAAATTCTTCAAAATACATTATAAACTCGAGATTTAAAAGGGGGGTTACTTTTATCAAATTACGCATCAGTTAAAATTAATAATATAGGAACCTTATTGTTTTAAAAGTTCATATAGCTTTCAAGCGCTTTTCAAAGGCTGTCAAAAACTTTATCAGCTTACAGTTGATTATAGGGGCTGTTGGGTCCAAAGCGCCAATAATAGCAGTTCTGCAGGTACGTAGCCTTTTAATCCTAAAAAAGTTCTTTAAAAGGTACGTGCGCTCTTGGTTCATAAACTTACAGTGGCATACGATGAGGATCAAATTCTCTTTTGATGAGCCACATAACCTACAGGCACGTGAGTCTGAATGTTTCCAGCTCGGTTCGTCTGCCAAAGTTGGTAATTTACCGAACCTCAGGGCCATCAGCTTTTTTTTAATAAAGACCAAATATGTTGTTTCAAGATATGCAGCCGGGGAGAGTTTTTTATAACTGTTAATAACAGACCAGGAGTGGGAGCGGTCTGAGAAGATTGCTTTATCAGTAATCAGCGAGTGAAGTTTGGCCGCCTTTTTTAATAACTGTTTAAAGGTTTTTTTCCCACAGGTTGGCAGTACATGTTTGCTCCAAAGCGCAAGTCTGATATTTTTTAGCAGCTGAGTTTTGTTGGCCTTCTAATTCCTGCCATAAGCATCTGTTTATAGTATTGTGTGTGGAGGTCATTTTAATTCGGTACCATACTCGGATGCTTGTGTAGAGTCGTCCCAGTAACTCGTTCGTTAGACCAAATTCTAGTCGCATCTGAGCTGGTGAAGATGAGCTCGGAAGTTGTAAAACCTTCTTATAGATTTTTGTAATGAGATTGTTTAACATGATTGCATCCTTGCCCTGCATTGCAACACTAGCATACGATAAGGTAGGTAGCACTTTGGCGGCCATCACTGTCAGTAAAGGTTTAAGTGAGGGGCCTTCCAGTTTTTTTGACAGTGAACTTAATGCAAATGTTAATGCTCCAGCTCTTTGCTTCAGATAGTTTTTTTGGGCATTTAAAGTGAGTTTGTCGTCGATGTAGTATCCTAGATATTTCTAATTTGATACTCTTTCCAGTTGTTTTCCTTCAAGCGTGATTTTGAGATGCGACAAACGACGATTGGTTATTAGCATTGTTTTTGTCTTGGACAGATTGAGGGCAAGATTGTTTGTCTCCCGGAATTCTGTCAATACTGCTAATAGTCTGGACAAGCCCACTTTAGTTAAACTCAGAAGCACAATGTCGTCAGCGTAAGCCATATGAGTAAGTAAGAGGTTCCCAAGTTTCGGTGCATGAGCATTACATTCATTTAATTTGCCCGAAAGATCAGAAATGAATAGGTTAAATAATTGTTGAGCTAAAACGCAACCCTGTTTTAGTCCAATCGATGTATATATTTTTCTTGATAAATGTGAGCCGTCCCCTATCTTAATTTGTGTCCAGGTGTCAGAGTAGAATAAGAGTAGGCCCCTAAGTATGTTCTCCGGTATGGCCCATGCTGTCAGCTTTGCCCATAATAGATTACGATCAACACTGTCAAATGCGGCCTGCAGATCAATGAAACACAGGTTCAACTCCTGTTTAGTGCGCTGGCATTTCTCCGCTATCATGGTTATCGACAATATGTTTGATGTAGTTCCACTGCCGGGTCTAAATCCAGTTTGGTTGATTGGAATCAATTCTTTGTCTTCTACCCAATTTACCAGATCTTTTAGGAGGAGAGAGGCAAAATATTTAGCTTCTATGTCCTGGAGTGTTATTAGACGGTAATTTAGAGGGTTAGCTCTGTCTCCTCCTTTATATATAGGCGTGATGATAGAGCCTTTCCAGCTTTCGGGAATGTGATTACAGTTTCGAATATTTGCGAAAAGTTTTTCGAGAGGTGGGCCCCAAAATTCTGGTGCGTATTTGAAGGCAATTTGCGGAATTCCATTCGGCCCCGGTGCTCCATTACTTTTGCCCTTTCTAATGATGGTAATTATCTCTTCAGCCGAGTATCCGCCATCTGTGGTTTTAATGTATGCTGTATTCCTTGGGACTATTGTTGTTTGTTGGCTACAATGATGTTCTTTGCTCGTGTTTTTTTGGGGATCTGCTGGAAGAAATTGCTGCCCAAGAGCCTTCTTTGGATTTTCTTTAAATGTTGCCAATAGAAAAGTTGCCCATTTGGTTTCTCGGATGTTTGATGTTAATACGTTTCGGGGTCTTATTAACTGGTTTGTTATTTTCCAAAATTTGCTTGAGTCCTGGAGTTTAGAGGTTGCCAACAGATTGATCCAAAAATCATCATTCATCTCCTTCTTATGTTCCCAAATCCTTTGTTTATATAACTTTCTTTGAGCATGGAAAGTATCCAAGTAGCACCGGTCATTAGGTTTTTGTTGCAGGACTTTTTGACTTCTGTGTAAAACTCTTCTTAGATCTTGTAGCACCCGTGGCAATTTCTTTGTTGGGTGCTTTCTTTTAGCCACTGTTTTGGATGGTTTCATTTTTGACTTTAATTTCTCTAAAAAAAAGGGACCAGGCTTCTGTCTCGTCCAGTGTTGTGCTACCTAATTCTAGCAGTGTGGCCTCTATTATTGAGAACCAATTCCCTTTATTGGAGCTATTCCAATTTATTCATTTTAGGTTGGTCGTGCATAGTTGGCCCTCCAAGGAGAAACGCTGGTTACAGTGTTTCTGCAAAAAAATTCAGATTAAGATGTTGTATGCTGTGGTCACTCTTTGGTGTATATTCAATGTAGAAGGAGAGTAATGATGGGAACAATGGTAGGCTTACAATGGTAAAGTCCAATAATGATTGATTGTAAGGTCCACGGTAAGTATGTTTTGGTGGTCTGTCTTCCTCTGTCCTGCCATTCAGTACTCTCATACCTAGGTACTCTAGCTCAGTCACTAAGTGTATGGCTAAGATGTCCTTTCGACTCCTTGTCGCTCCATGTGACTGCTCGGGGACATTCCAATGCGTGTTATCTGTGGATAGTATCTCGTCTTCCTCTGGTGTGTATATCAGGTTGGAGTTGAAATTTCCAGTTAATATAATGTTCCATGTTGGCTCTGTACTTCGTAGATATAATATTTCCTTGCATAACAGATGGTTTTTCTTCTTTTTTACTTGAAGATTTGGTTGAATATAGTAATTAATCAGAATTGTCGTTTTGTGGTCATATGAGTTTTGGCCTGATAGTTTAATTAACTGGATGCTTGGATCTGGAGATTTGAGTTGTTCTGTGTCGATTATTAGGGCAGTAGACACATAGACTGAAAGACCTCCTATAGCTCGACCGTAGGTTTTGCATTTTATCGCGGGTACTGTGAAATGAATAAATCCAGCCAGTGCGATGTCTTCCTGCAGCCATGTCTCCTGCAGGGCAATTATGTCGGCGTTATCCCATTCGTCCAAGGCGAGGCCATCCTCCAGCCATCTTTTTGCACCGGCTATATTCCACGAAATTATATGTATATTGTCATTAACCGTTTTGGATCTATCTGGAACATTCGGTCAATTCATACGTTTATTATTTAACATGCTGGGGAGCCATTTCCATGTGTCAGGTGGCATTAGCAGATCTACCGCTCTCTCTGTGTCAGATTCTTTGTGTATAATGCCTGCCTCGCTTCTACCTTTGGCGTTGTGTAAGATAGAATATACTGTTTTTTTCGGAGCAAGGTCCACCAAACTCCTTGTGAGTTGCGGCCGGCTGTTTTTCTTTAGAGGAAACGGGTATCTTTGGGCGGTAGGCTGCGATAGTTGTATACCCCACGTTTGAAATTTGTCCGATTTCCCTAGTATTAATTTCACTAATGCGGCAGTTTTCCAGGTTGTCATTGTTTGTTCAATTTCTGTGTCTTTAATGCTACTTAGGAATTGAACCTGAACTAAGTCAGATGATTTAATGGCACTCAGATCCTTGATATCCGCCATCAATTTTAAGATATTACTCCTGTTTAAAATGTCATGTCGGCCTTGAGTCTGGTACTCCGGAGTGAAAATAATTTGGTGGCTGACGTCTTCTGGCTTAGTATCGTCTAAAATTGACGTTGTTACTGCCTCGTTGTTTGATTGCGTGTTTTAGTTATTAACAACGCAGAAGCTCAGTTTTGTCTGGACCAAGTTGTGCCATAAGGGTGTTGTTGAATTACGAGGGATTGTCCTGGAGTTATCAGGGTTGACTTGTATTCCCGGTTGGGGAGCTATTTTTAAAATATTATCTTTTAGTCCCGGATTTCCCACTTCGCTCTGTGTGTGCTTCTGCATTTGTCTGCTTGCGCATTCATGTGCCTCTTGATTTTCATTGTGATGAGCTTCCACTTGAGCGTTATGGGGAATTGATTTTGGTGATATGTTGAGCGAATGACTTTGCCATGCCACGGTTTTTGATACCAGGACTGGCTCCAGGTCTTGAGGTTTCAGCCCGTTTATGGTGTTCTTATACTGATCAGTGGCCTCTTGATCAATAGTATTGTTGATGACCCTTGTAGCGGGTATTTTTTATTCTGTCCCTTTTGGCGACAGGCTGATCAGTTTTACGACAGCATTTTGCTTGGTTATTGACAACTGTGGGCTGTTTGTCGGACTACTTGGTAAACATGATTCAGAGCCCTTCCGAACGGCATCATTAGAATTTGCTTGATTTGTTGTAGAATGTAACCAGATCATCTTGGCTGTTCTTGAATCTTCTGTGCTAACTGATTGGCATATCTTCTATTGACTATTGGCTCAATTGATCCTCAGCTTGAATGACTGCTGTTCTTCATCCTGGCATTTCATACTTTTCCGCTTCCGCAGTAGAAGGGTATTCCTACTTCTCCTCTGAGAGTGACTTTGTCCTTTGTAAGATCCTTTGTCCTGTTCCTGGCACAGGTAAAACACTGTCCTGTATGTGGCACAAGTAAGAATCTAGGTCTTGTGCAAGACTATAGATGATATTTACTAACATTTTGCCTGGACACTTATTTGATTCAAAGTGTTTTACTTATCATCATAAAGGTCTGTAAACATAGGGCAAAAAGTTTGCCCACACGGCACAAGTGCATACATGACCCTTAGTAAATCTAAGCCTTAATGTCTGGTACAAGTCTTTGTACTGTCCAAAAAATGTTTGCTGTGTTTGAGTTTGAAGATGATTCAGAAAACGGGGTGGTGATGAACAGAGTGCCTGAATTAAGCAGACCACTCTTACCCAGTCCAAAGATCAGGGCTTGATCCATCACCGTTTTTTAGCTCACTGCACCATCCCACCCCCTTTTCTGAATCGTGTTTGAGTTTGAAGTTCTGTGGATCACATTGTTTTGCATAAATGTTATGACCTCTCCTGTCTTCTGTTGTGCCAGTCCTAGACTTTGATCCCTGTTTATCCTTCCCTTCGCATATTCTTATTCTCTGCAATCCAAGTACATAACAATGTGCTGACCCCCTCTTCTTATTTACCTAAAAACTACCTTTTGTTTTGCAAATTTGAAGCCATCATTCATGCTTCTAAGAGTTTCACCCAAGTTAGGGATTTTGTGGTAAAATCCTGGCAATTGTAAATAATGACACTCATCTAACATTACTTATTGCCTAAATTCAGCTAAACATCATCCCTATGTCACTTTAGTTTTCGAATATCTTTTAAAATAGCTTTTGATTATCAACTCGAAGCCAGTTGTACCGGCTTGGCTGAGCGAGAATCTTCCAAACTCTTTTTTTCCCTATCCACGTCGTTTCCATAATCCCTGTTAATTTCCCTTCTACTATCGCCTCCGACGTGATTTGATTTGTTGATGACAGAACGTGATACAGCAGAGCTGTGGAAATGAATCACTGAAGATGAGACAATCACCACTCTCCAGACATAAATGAGAAAGTGAGATAACATCTATATACTCTGTCCGTGTATGTTTTAATGACAAACTCATAAACACAAATTCCTATATTGACGGAGAGGCAGTTTTCATTATGCCTCGCTGTGAAATCTGAACCATTTAGAAAGTTAAATGAACATTTGAAGTGTGTCAACATATTACCTTTCTATTAGATCACAATCTATTGTATGCCTTACCGAACACCACAGCAATTATACCACTCCCCATTTGACATTCCAACCATGCTTACACGAGGCATAACAAGTATCAATGTATTTCATGAGAAATGCTGATAAGTATGTATCTGGTTTTGTATTTAGAATGTATACAGGAATTCAGAAAACCTCACACTGCATAGTATAATGCAGACTATTTTTCTACTAAAATAAAAAGACAATTGCTAATTTATATTTCTGTCTCTCAATGAGGTAAAATAAGTACATTCCAACCTCTAGGATGCCACGGCTGTGTTTCAATATAATCATTATGTTGTGATGTTACTTGTTCCACTCACTACTCTTACAAAAAGGTTATTCTTTGAATTGTAAATTACCTGAAAAAGGTATACAGCATCAGGCTGTGCATCTGAATGAACACACTGGTAGCACTCTGAGGAAGTGTGTACGGCAGCACAGTGATCACAAATATGATGAGCACCAGTTTACTGAAACAAATCTGTCTCTACAATGTGCAAGATGTGGCTGACACCATCATGGAGATGCAGGACCACCTAATGCTGTGTGCTTGTGTTCTTCAGGCCTCGTCGACCCTTGCGGCATCGAGTCTTTACCACTGGCGTAACGAAAAGTGAGGGGTTCTCCCTGCATCCTACTTATAGGGCCCCCCTCTGGGCTCAATCAGGAGTTCTCCAGACAGAGTGGAGTGCCGAGATGGCCCCTTGGAGCTAGGGCCTCCCCACCCCCGCACCGCGTGGGCTGCGGGGGCCTGTGTTACGCCCCTGGTCTTTACACAGTCAGTTAGGACTGCTTCAAAGGTCAGATTCCATCTGTACTCACTTATACTGTGGCCTCGTGTGCATGGAGTGTGCATCAGAATGTGCAGTGCTGGACACACTTCGGAAGAGGGCTGCAGATGTCCATCTGGGCCCCAGGGTCTGTGGGTCATTCCATGCACACTGCCTAAGGTCTTTGGGGTCCTTTCAAGAGATGGACCGTGAAAGTGAGAGTGTCTGATCCTTGGTGCAAATTAGATCTTCTGACTCCTTTTGTAATAAGAAGTAGGGTCCGAGGAATTCTTGGAATTCCACTTTGCGAATTTCCATTGAGTTACATAAAAACTCCATAAGACTCCATGGAGTTCTGCCAATGGACATAAAATATGCAGCTCGAGGTGCAATTTAGCACCGGTAGCGTGATCAGTGCTGAAACATCAGCACAAACTGCGCCATGTGTTGCACAAGACTGCCCAGCCATTTTAGTTCACTTTGCTGCCGCCCGAGCAGAAAATCTACTAGAGCAGTAGGGGAAACATCCTTTACAACTTAACTTTTACAATGCAGTGCTTTTACAACGCAGGTTTTACAACAAAAACCATTACAACGCATTGCACTGGGGGGCGGTCTAGGATAGGGAATAGTTTTAATTTACTATCCAACACCTTCCCTACTATCCACGGGGACTGGAGTTGGAATAGCAAATTAAACTATTCACTATCCAGCACCCCAAAGCGCTATGCGTTGTAACAGCATGCGTTGTAAAAACTGCGCTGTAACAGCATGCGTGGTAAAAGCATGCGTTGTAATGTCATACATCCGAGCAGTAGCATATCTACTCAACCGGCTACCCTCTGACTGCTTGTGACCACCCACGTTAGAAATCATGCTAGGGGGTGCTAATCTCCCCCGCGCTCACCAGCTCAAATTTTCTGGACATTCACAGGAAAAAAAATACTACCACGTTGGGATTGGTTGTATTTGGCCAGAAGGCCATATTAAAAAGTAATGCAGAGTGGACAAAATCCAACTGGCAGAAACGAAACATTCAGCCCACCCTTAATAAGAAGCTATGAACTGAACGTGGAAAGTTTTCTTAATATGAACTTATTACGGCTCCATATATTCTACCACTCTTCCAGAATCCTTGGTCCTGGTTTGTCCTTTCAACGGGACATACATCGAAAATGGAAACAAAAATAAAACACAAACCACTTTTAACTTTCCTCAGAAATTACCTTAGCATTCAATACTACAAAGCTCAATTTCCCAAACATAAAAGTCATCTTTTATAAAATTTCGAGTTTTTGTGCTAACTCCAGCCACCTAATGTCCATTTCAAAAGCAAAATACCATTGAGGTTTTGGCATTATATACACAGTTTCACCTCCATAGAGAATTTAAGGCTATTAAAAGTCACCTCAGGTTTCTGTGGCGTTTTTATAGCTTTTGGCCTGCTGCCTCATGCATCAAAAGAACTAGTCCGTGTCTTAGAACACATTTATAATATGCATTTGTGAATGCAATATCTCATATACTGTTGATACTTATAGAAGATGAACAGTATTAATTTTTGTGTGCAGTAGCCATTAGACGTTCTTCTATTGAGATTATGGGTTTAAAGGAGGAGGACAAAGATATTGTCCTTTGACATTGAAGCGTGGGGTTGTTAAAGTGTGTCAAATTGTAGCACTCGGAATGAGACGAAGAGCAGCTACGAAGATGGGACATGAGTATAGAACATTTCTGAAATCGGAGTGAGAGCTCCACTTATTCCATTAGAAGCGATTGTTCATGTTTATTCGTGTATTATGATGTCTAGCCACTAAAATTATTATTTGAGGTTTAGTTAAGATTGACCGGAAATGAATAGTGGCTTCATTATTAATTAGCAAAAGACAGGAAATGCCAGAGTGTTGGTAGTATGTTTTCCTTAACTCCCACCCATGGCATATCCTGCTCAAATTATGACATTTTCATAGATTTGCCTATTAACTATATACTTTTTGTAATATACTCGAAAAAATATTGACGTCATGTTGTGTATGTTTCTTGATATGCTGCCCGTGTTATTAATTAGTTCATATATAACGCATTCATTTATTGTTGCTTGTCCTTTGCATCCTTCTTTTTCACGTTTCGTCCATTTCTAAATTCCGTTTTCACACATTTCTAAAGATTAATCATGTTTTTCTTGTCTGCTATTTCACATAATATCAATAGTATTTTGCAGGTGAAATAATGAGCGATATTATAATGGCATATCTCGGATGGGATTTCATGTTAACCTGCTACATTCGTACTTAACTAAACTTTAACAATGTTTGTAGCATATTTCTTTGCTTTGAACTCTGATCTTAATGTGGATCAGTTTCCTATGGTAAGAAAGTGGCTTAATGAGCATTAATGACTCATTAGAGTAATAACATCAGGGGCATCACACCGATTAATGAACTTTAGAGTCTCATGACACTATAGAGCCTAAATTAGCATCAGTGATGTTAGAAAGTAAAGATAGTCTATTGTTTTAGGCTTAACTATTATCTATTTAGAAATCCATTCAAAATCATCAATAATGGTCTCGGATACTAATTCAATCTAATATTGCCAAAAAGTATTGCACATCAATCACTGTGGACAATAGTGAACCTCAATATCTAATGGAGCTAATGAGCATTTATGATCCAATGAAGCACTGAACATCACTTATGTCAAGCGATAATGAATCTCATTGATGGAATTTTTAGTCAACATTTATGGCACTAAACACAAATAAGTCAATAGAGGCTACAGTAATGAGTGTACATTACCACTGCATAAGTGACCCTTCAAAGCCCCAAGCAGAAATCCATATCAGTTGTTCAGTGGAGTCATAAACATCAATAGTGCCAAAAGATAATGAAACAAGATCCTTTATGAGTTGTCTGACCCTGCGATCAGTGTGACATAAATGTTTCAAGCAGTAATGCGTATGCTTTGGCCTAGGTTCTTAGGATCAAATATGAAGCATGATATTTATGTGTATCAGTGGCTCAATGCAGTATTCTACCTGTTTTGCTCATGAACTGGGAAGATATTTGGTACTCCTCACCTTTCTCAATTATTGGAGTGGGAAATGGCAGGATTTTAGGTTTCCCCCTTCCCCCTGCAATTTTCTCAGGAGCTTGGAGGGCTATATTCCTCTTCCTCCCAAGCCTTGCCCAAGGAAAGAAGGGAGGAGTAATGGGATTCTACATTTGAAAAGAATGCCTATTCAGCCCACATCCTTCTTAGGTCTCTGTATACGGTAGCGAAAATGGCAGTGGTGGTAGTAACCAGTCCTGTTCATCCTTCACTCTCCAAAGGATGAGGGTGAAGGAGGACCAATACAGTTATCAGTTGCTCTAGGCCCTTGCCAGCATTAGACACCAGGGCATCAGTTCACTTTCATGGATGCTCCAGTGCCTTGTTTGCATTTGCACCTGTGACCTTGGGGTAATTGGCAAGCTGCTGAAGACCTCAGTGCTGGGTAGCAAAAGCCTACGAGTCTTATTCACAAAACTGGACATTGCACTAGGGAAGATGAAAGCTACCCATATTATTAATGAAAAAAACTAAAACATAAATGCCCCCTCTCCCTGGTGGGGAGAGAACAATAATCCTCCTCACTTTCAAGAAGAAGAGAAATGCTCATTTACATTTATATACTGGGGCCTGACATCTCTGTTAGGCTGTATGGCTTACCATTGGACATTTGGAGAGCTCAGAGGTGGTGTGCTCTAGTCTGTCTGTGCTTTCCTAGAAGTCAGTGGCCGGCGGTGTTCCTCAAGTGTCGGTGCGGCCTGGCGAAAAGCTATATGCTCAAGGAGGCTTCACTATGCTAGGCCATCAGAACACAAACCACGGTTTCCAGGATTACTCAAACTCTCAAAGATTGCAGCTTGCAGTGCTTTCTCGGATTGTCATATATAACCACCTTTGTATTTCACAGCATCTGTGTTAGGCAATCAAGCGAATATGTTTCTACAACCAGGACCCTTGCTTTGTAGATTTTACTATCAAAGAATCATTGTTTAAAATAGGTTTATATAATGTGCATCAGAGGGGCAAGTGGTGTTTTAGAAAATGCTACAAGTGCCATTGAGAACAGCTTTCAAAAAGTACAAACAGGTGTATATTGCCTTTGACAAGCCAAAGACAAAATCAGAACCTAAACCAATCAGTATAAGAAATGCATGTATATAAAGTTAAAGGAATTTTCCTTGCCATTTTGGAGGACGTTTAATCAGTGTTTCAGTGGTCAGTTGTACTTCCGTTTTAGAAAAGTCAGTTTCATACGAAAGGTACAATAAATCAGTTAGACAGATATCCTAAAGGTACATTCTTTAACCGTATATGTAGGACGTTTATAACCTATTACTGGAAGCCTTCGTATTTGCCTTTAGATGTTCCTATCAATCTGCAAATGTCCCTCCACAGAAGAGTGACGAGGAGAGAATGATATCCTGTGCCTTTGTGTTCTCTATTATCCCTATCCTGTGATTCGCTTTGGCTATTTGTGTCACATATTGTACTGTGTTTGGGCATTAGTGGTTGTGGAGAAGGTGCTTGGCTCCCATTGGATCCAGAGTACTAGATTAGAGCATTTTAGTAATTCCCTCTTCATTGGGCACAAGTTATTAAGGATACGGCGGGGTCCTTGACAAGAAAAATAGCGATTAATAACGGATTAAGACAGGGTTGCGTACTGGCTTTGCTTCTTTTCGCAATTTTGTGGGCAGATTTACCTAAGATCCTGGAAGTTGATAGAAGTGTGAGCCCAAAAATTAATAGTAAACATGTACCCTGTCTATTATACGCCGATGATCTAGTAATATTTGACCAGACAGAGATGGGCCTGCAGCGGAAGTTGGATGTATTTAGTAAATACTGTGAGGAAAAGCACTTGACTGTAAATAGGGAAAAAAACAAGATCTTATGCTTTGGAAAGAGACACCTGAGGTTTAATTGGTATTTGGGCCCAATTAATTTGGAAATAGTGAAAGAGTATAAATACCTCAGGCTCTGGTTCGACCAGTCCTTACAGTGGAATACTCATTTGGAGGCCCAGAAAGCGAGAGCACTAATATCTGTGGGTGGTTTGAAAAAATTCAACTGTATCTATGGGGATATGTCCCACAGACCTATGCTACAGGCCTACAATGCAATGATCCCACTTCAGTTTCAATATGGTGCTGAAGTAATCTGTTTAAGTGGTAAAAGCTGCTGGGATGATGAGGAAGGGAAATGTATAAAATGGATGTATGACATTACAACGCATGCATTTACATCGCATGCCTTTACAACGTAAGTATTACAACGCAGTCCATTACAACGCATAGTGCTTTGGGGTGCTGGATAGTGAATAGTTTAATTTACTATTCCAACTCCAGTCCCCGTGGACACTAGGGAAGGTTATTGGATAGTAAATTAACCTATTCCCTATCCTAGAGCGCCCCCCAGAGCAATGCGTTGTAATAGTTTGCGTTTTAAAAGTTGCATTGTAAAGGTAGTGCGTTGTAAAAGTTTCATTGTAAAGGCTGTTCACTGTATAAAATCATTAATGTCAATACCGGGCTCATCCATGATCCAGGTAATTAGAGTAGAACTGGGGTCAATAGCTTGGACGGTTCAGTTGCAAATGGTCCTTGTAAGGTTCTGCAAGAGACTGGGCACAGGAGAGTCAATGAAAGTGTCACAGTGGTGTAAGAACGAGGTGCAGCACAGTGATTTAAAGTGGGCCACAGAGGTCAGGAAGAAATTGTATGTTGTCTGTGAAAATCTAAAGGTGAGAATTGATAAGCAGTCCCTAGAAATCAGATCAACAAAGAGTGAGGCTCAGGAAACTTGGAAAGGAACTATCTAAGGAAAAAGATATGGAGTACCTGAGGGAAAAAGAGTCAGTGAAATTTCTGCTCTCTAGTTGGGTGAAAGAATCCTGGTATACTTATCTGGACATACCGCCCTGTTATCGGTTTAGAGGAGAAGTGCTAAGACTGAGAATCGGCATTCATCCTGATGTAGCTATTGGGAAAAGGAGAGCACAAATGAGGCAATCGGATGGTAAATGTTTATGTAGGTTGGGTACAAAAAGAGATAACCTACACATTTAAGTGGACTGCCTCAAAGTGCTAGATCAGCGGAAGCAGTTTTTGCGCCATAGCTTTTTAAAATACGGCACTTTGTTGCGCAGTCAGGCAATTGAAATGCATACTGATATGCCAAATATCGATATTGCAATAGCAATTGCAAAGTACATGGAAGCCGTAAAAAGGGTATTCATGTAAAAGTAAACGGAGGCTGGAAGGATATGATGGAATGTATGAGAGATTTTAGAAAGTTTTGATTGAAATATAATGTTTTAGATATATATTGTAGAAATAGGAATGTAATTTGTTTTTAAAATGTTTATATTTTGGTAGCAGTTTCTGGTATGGATTTTAGAATGAATTTTATGAAAACTCAAGTAGCCTACTGAAGTGGAATTGATTCTAGAAATTGCGATGAACTGGGTATGTTTTTAGAACTTTGTATAGGAATATGTTTTATATTTTGTTAAGACCAATGGTCAAATAAACATAACCCTGACTGACAAATTCCCTCTTCACTATATAAAAATTTGTAAACAATATTAATTCTCTCAAGGGCTTTCTCTCCCTACAGTAACAGGGTGAAAAAATTTAAAAGAATCTTCCCTTCATTATTGTACTCTGTCCAAGAGTTTGTGAGTAACAGGAGACATTCAAGAAATGGCACCAGACTATGCTACTTGTGTGTACCCTAAGAATCTTGGCATTTGTTACATAGTTCAATTTTGTGTGGTCTTTGAGCATTAGGAGGGATATGAAAACATGCCTTTCACTAATTTTTCAATCCGTCTATTGAGTATTTAACATTTGTTGTTTTATTTTAGTTTTAAAAAATTTCTGCCATCCCTCCTTGGTTTGCCTTAGGGCTGATTGGGTTGTGATTGTACCCCATCTTCTGCCTTAACCAATGGTTGGGAGATTTGTACTTTTGAAAATAAATTGTTTCTGTAACAGTACACACCAGTGCTGGAGCTCTGATATTAATGTTTAAGACCAGTGAGGTTTGCCTCTGCAGATGTCCTAGATAGTGGTGCAGTAAACCAATTGTAGAAATGTGTGGGGAAAGACTATGCAGAAGCACGGTTTCTCCTAGGAAAGTGGTCTCATAGAAAATGGGGTACATCCCTGTGTGGGTTAGCTTTAATTGCGACAGAAAGAGCAAATAAGACCTGGGGGTATATTCACAAGAACGTGTGATAACTACTACAAGAGTAGCGTAACGTAACTTTCAACTTTGCAGCCTATTGCGGGAAAATAACCCTGTGTCAACGTGGAATTCAGAGCACAGCTGTAGCTTGTGATAGTCTGCCGAAACCGCGGACAATGTCCGCGATACAACCTCTTGATGGAGACAAAAACACAAACCACAACACCAAAAAACCTGCGATGGGCCAAAGTGCGATGTGGAAACCAGCGATAAGCAGGGCCAGGACTGCAAAACACACTTGGCAGGCAGGAAAAATCAGCATAAAAGTAGGAAAAACACCCAAACACAAACTGACCAACACTCATGCACCATGGAGGCAGTCGGATCAGGCGCAACCCCACAAGCACCCCGGACGACCAGCCCGGGACCTCGGGAACAGGGAAGGGCAAGGATAAGAAGAAGAGGAAGACGAAGTTCAGTCCGCAGGCAAACAGGATCATAGTCAATAAGGTGATGAAACACCATCTACAACTGTTTGTCGCCTCCAACGTGTCATTGGGCACCAACAATGGAATATGGCGGGACATCGTGGACAAGGTGAATGCCATCAGAGCGCACAAGAGGCCAATGGACGAGGTCAAGAGGTGATGGAATGACATCAAGGGGAGGACCAAGGAGAAACACTCTGCCAACCAGAAGGCAGCAACGCAGACTGGAGAGGGGGGCTCAGAACCATAGCTCGAGCTGGATCACATGGAGGAGCTGATGTCTAGAGTCATCACTGTGGAGACTGTGGCCGGAGTCATGGGATCGGACACTGCTCGACAGGACACAACACAACTGCAACAGGGTGAGTGACCACCAGGTACTGGGGGATGGGTGGAGATGGGCACAATGGCACACATGCACAACCAAGCAGAGCACAGTGCACACCCACAATGACTCTGGGTCCTCGCCCAGATCTACAGACTAGTTATACTAAAGGGTAGACCCAAAATCACTGGGACCTGGGTATGAGAATATATAGTGGAAGTTGGTCCCAGTAATCTAACATCAGAAGGAGTTAGCAAAACATGATTTACATTACTCAAAAAATCAAACAGAAAATAAAGAATTTATTATTGTAGCAGTGTTATTTATCACACTGAACATGTATCTCAGTCACAGAATACATTTGGATTAGCATTTTGAGTGCCCGATCGTGGGGTGATGCAAAGGATTAGGAAAACGGAGTGGTTTGAGTGAAGGTAGTGAAGTACGTGGGAATTAAATGACGCATTACACAATTTTACTATTCATTAGGCATAACATTTCACAGCCAAATAGTACCACAAATGGAAATATTCATACCGTCTATTTCATAGCCATGTAAGACAGCAAATTACAGTAGATCAGGTACTGTTGACAGTATTGGCATCAAGGTAGTGTTGACGTTTCGACCCCTGTGTATGCGTAGGTTCCTTTGATCCTTGCTAGCGGGGTCTTCCTCAGGACTGACGTGTGCATGAAGTGGAAGGGGCACCATGGTTAAAACCAGGAGGTCCTCCCAAAAGGTTCAATATGTTTAGAAGTGTTTATGGTGACTTTGCCAAGATTGAGACAGGATTTCTTTTGTGCTGTGTAATAAAAATAATATAAGGAACAACATGAAAGTATATCACTGTCCCAAATGGCTGAGAGTTTCTGAACAGTATATGCTCATCAGTCAAATTAGGACTATGCAAATATTTTACTACACCTGCACAGTTAATTAAATAACAATGGGATATTCTAGACTACGCATCGCAGTCGACTTTTCAGGATTACCCCATATATGGGCGAGAAACAGTTAAATACTGTCAATTGGCTCTGCTCTCATATACTTACTAGTATTTCATAAGATGCTACAGCCTGCTCCATCCCTCCCATCATTCACTGGTGACTGATGACATCCAGGAACAAGAAATCATGAATGGAGAGCTGAAACAAATATGTCCTCTATCACAATCCACCATTTCAAATGTACACTTCAAGCAGATTTCTCAAATTAGGAGCATTCCTCCATCAGCCAGACTGGGCTGGACAATTATTTTCAAAAATAGTCTGCCAGCACTGTCGGGGAATACTATGCGGCTTCAGCTAAGACTACACTCCTTGGATGTGATGATGGGGAAGCGGGTATAAAAAAGAAAGTAAAAACATACCTTTTCGCTGCATTTCTCCTCCATAGTCCTCCTTCGCTCGGCCTCAACAGGAAGCACGCCCAGGCTCCGAGTGAGCCAATCACAACGCTGCCTTAGCAGCATTGTGATTGGTCTGAGCACCATGTTTCGGCACTCAGACCCTGACTGGGGGCCTGGGCATGTTCTCCACATAGGCAGTAATGCAGCCTGCATGGAGACCAAGTGAAGTGGGCAAGACTGTTTTAGGCGGCTCAGTCCTTGCGCACTTGGGAGGGTGCTACCATTCTTTCCCTGCCCTGCCCCCTCACGCAAAGCTGCTGATGTAGAAGAAAATAAAATTATAACACAAGTTATTTTCATTTAATTTTCCCCTTGCTTCACTGCAAAAACACAGTGGGATGGCGCTCCTCCACCTCAGCGGAGAAGCCGCCACTGCATCAGAGTATATGAGGGTCCAACCAGCCTGCAGGTACCAGTTCCTAATCTTCTGTGCTTCATCTGTTGGGACCTGGAGGGAATGGAGTGCTTCACTAATTAAATAACTCTCTATTTTGATAGCGACTTGGTCAAATGTCACCTTCAAGGACTACCGGGTTGAAACTTTGCCGCACATGCCAAACGGAAATGTCAATGGTATCTTGGCACTGAATAAAAGATGCATATTGTTACTCAACGGTACTCATTTTATCGACCTCAGAAGGATGAAAGTCTGAGTGGACCCACCGTGATTTGAACCTGTGATCATGAGGTCAAATCCAGGCCCCTACTGTGGCCACATTAGTACACTAAGCCACCAGACCTGGCATGGCATCTAAACTTGGTGTTTGGGCTTGAAGCACAGTGCTGGAGTGTGGGACACCTGTGCTTCATTGTACCTGGAATCTATTAACAAATGGGAAGCCGATTTATGTTTGGCCAAGGCCTGAAGAGTTATCAAACCATTCCCATTGGGAAATCTCTTTACAGGGAATGATCTTTAAAAAAAAAATCTTTCCACAAAAGGCCCAAGAAGTGTCTTAGGAAAACGGAATCCTATTGAGGGAAAAGGTGTGGTGCAGCGGCCAGGGCGACTGACTCCGGAACCCTTGGGGTTCACGGTTCGATCCTCGGTGCCGGCGGCAGATCAGCCAGCACCATGTGAATCTGGGCAATAGCTTGCTTAATCTACCCGACGATCCCCAGCGCCTTGACAATTGTTCGTGCTTTACAAATTCTAGACATTTACATTATTCTATTCAGGGCTCTTCCCTCAGCCCGACACTGTTTAACATCTACATGGCACCCGTCGCACGACAGCACAACCTCAACATCATCTCCTATGCCGACGACACCCGGCTGATCCTCTCCCTCACCAAAAACCCTCACACCGCCAAAACCAACTTCCACAACGGAATGAAGGCTGTCGCCGAATGGATGAAGAACAGCAGACTGAAGCTGTACTCGGACAAGACGGAAGTCCTCATCCTCGGCTCCATCCCCTCAGCCTGGGACAACTCCTTGTGGCCAACAGCGCTAGGAACACCCCCAAAACCCACCGACCACACACGCACTCTAGGGGCCATCCTCAACTCCACCCTTTCCATGACTAAGCAGGTCAATGCTGTCTCCTCATCCTGCTTCAACACCCTCCCAATGCTCCACATGATCTTCAAGTGGATCACCACCAAAATGAGAAAAATAGTCACCCAGGCCCTCACCACCAGCAGGCTGGATCACGGAAACGCCCTCTACACAGGAAAATTGGCCAAACTCCTGAGACGACTGCAACGCATCCAGAACGCCTCGGCACATCTGATCCTCGACATCCCCCGCCGCTGCCACATCACACCCCACCTAATAGACCTGCACTGGCTCCCCGTCAACAAGAGGGTAACCCTCAAGCTCCTCATCCACGAACACAAAGCTCTCCACTGCACCTGCCCAGCATACCTCAACAGACAACTCAGCTTCTAAACCCCCACCCGCCAGCTCTGCTCCGCGGGCCTCGCCACAGTCCCCCGCACCTGAAGAACAACCGCCGGCAGCAGATCTTTCTCAAAATCCGCCGCCAAGACCTGGAACACCCTTCCCACCAACCTACGCCAGACCCACGACCTATTGGCCTTCAGAAGACTCTTCAAGACCTGGCTCTTCGATCAGCAGCACCCCCCCTCCCCCAGCACCTTGAGATCCTCACGGGTATGTAGTGCGCTTTACAAGTACCTTATTGATTGATTGAGGAAGTGTTTGGAGTCTCAACCCTGTCACCTAACATCCAAAACTTCATTATCGTCAAAGAAAGTCTCAATGTGGAACAAGATAATACAAGAGTTCCCTGCCCCTTCATCAAACTGTGTGTCAAATTCCAAGGCCCTAACCTTGCCTGATAAGGATTAAAGTTGCACAAAAGATAATGACTTTAAGGCGGAACCCATCCTTCCTCATATAATACTGATGCTGGCAAATATCTTGTTTGACAAATTCAAATGACCAGGATACTTCAATAGAAGATGGCATCTCTTACCCTGTCAGCTCTCCAGGAGAATACCTTAGTGGTATGAAAAGTAGTAGTAGGGTTCAATTTTCACCCAACACTTTGACAGATATTCTACAAATTTCTTATTCAGTTTCAATTACCTTGCTTCCATTTCATGAGTCTCTTGTTGAACCTGTCCTGACTGCGTGGGGAACACATTTTTAGGTCTAGTAGTCCATAGGCAAATAGCAAGCTGATAGACTACCCCTCAGAGACTGACAATTTGTTATGTCACCCTTCACTAGAAAGTTTAGTGGTCCAAGCTTCTTTCTCAGAGACTTAAATAAACTGTACTACGGCAGCCATAGCCTTCGAATGGCGAATGACACCCATTTCCTGTACTGCTATGTTCATGCATTGAGGGAATTGGCAAAGTACATGATGAGCAAATCTCATTTAATTTGTAAGGTTGACATTTAGATTTTATACTATGCCTCAATGCTTAGGTATATTCCAATGGGTTCTCCAGAGAAGCAACACTCATGACCATTCCTTTTGATGAGGAGAGGATTTTCATTGAGTATACCTATTCCTGCAACTGTGCCTAGCCTTGCCAGTGAGGCAGTTCCTCCATCAGAGCAGGACATTTTTAGTCCATTCCTGTGCACAAAAGTTCTGGCAGAGACAGCCTCCTCTACCCTATCTAGTAAACACCAACAAATATACCCCTTCTTTTGGGATGGGTAGTCTAGGAGATGCCATCACCAAAAGCAGCAACAGATCCCATCCATCTCTGAGAGTCTCCCTTACTCCACACTCTTCTGGCAGGGGGATGATCTCCCACTGTTTCACCAGCTGGGAGACAATCACAAACATTGGGCCATCTTGAAATTCTGCAAGTTTTATGCCATAGCCTTTCTTTCCTCCCTACTGGGCCTACCAGCACACAAATTCATGTTATGGGTAGATATCCTCAACCGATTTAACTGTTCATTCAGCAAGTTAAGATCATAATGCTTTCTTTGAACCAAGTTTTACTGTCCTCAAAACAGGAGATTGGCTGGGGTCCACGGAACTCCCGAAACACCTGCTTCCATCTGCCAACCACCCTGACCAGAGATATTATCAGAGATTCACTGTGAGATCATACAAATATAATTTTGAGGTCCTCTCATTTGGATTGATTCCATCAGCACACTGATTTACCACAGTGCTGACAGCTTTGAGGGCTTCACTGTTGTATATTTCCATAACAGGATGACTGGCTGGTGAGGGTAGAGTTCCCTGCACTGGCTGAAGAAAACTTTCACTGCAAATGGCTCTCCTCCATGACTTGTGCTTTGTTATTGATGCTTAGAATTTTCACTTCACACCAATTCACAGGGAGACCTTCATTTGATCAATGTAGGCATGACTTACATGGAGCTTTTTCCTCCTTGGAAGAGGAGTATCACAAATATGTTGGATGTTTTATAGAATTTTCTGACTCAGACGTTGATTCTAGTCCTGCAAATCTTATGACAGCTTGGTCTCATGTATCCTGTTGGTGCCACACAGCAGGCAGTGATTGAGGGACTCTCAGTGATTCTCGCATCAATGTTGTGTCTATGCTTCAGAGCAAATCCTCCAGGGAGTTCATTTGGATCTGCACTGAAGCATGGGCCCCTCCAACATTGTGGTGGGTAGTCCCTTCAGGTCTGCCTGACACAGGCTACTCTGGTAATGGATGCTTTCTTGCTGTGCATACCATCTGGATGACATGATGGTGTGTAGCCTCCTACAGAGCCTCATCTGCAAACAAAGCTGGTAAAGTTATGAGCAGTCCATCTTGCGATGAAGGTGTTTCTCCCATCCATCCATGAGAGCACCAGATTCTCTCAGACAACAACAATACCATATATTAAATTATCAGGCAGGGTAGTATGGGGTCTTCGACTGTGTTTTGAGAGGCACTCTACCTGTGGCAGTGGGCTCAGCTCAGGATAATTTTTCCTCTAACAGCTACTTCAGGTACCCTAACAAACTACTCCACGCAGTGACTGATGTGATATTCTCCATCTTGGGATGTTCAAGTTGGCGTCTCTTTGATATTACCCAGGAAGCGTCCTTAGTTTAGCCATGCATTTCCCTCTGAAAGGTGTCCTGTGCAACATCTTAAGATGTATCTGATCTCTGGGTCTGCTTTATGCATTTCGGTAGTGTATGATTCTATCATAAGTCCTACAGAAGGTGCACGAGGATCAACGACAGCTTATTCTTATTGCCCCAATTAGGCCAGGATGATGTGAGGCTCAGATTTGTTGCACTCTCCACTAAGCCACCTCTTCTGCACAGGGTTGTCATGGTGACAAAGAGGATGTCTATTCCACCACCACAATCCCTGAACACTGGAGCTGCTTGTGAAGTGATTGTGCGGTGCCAGCTAATTTTGTTTTAAGGTGGAAGGCTGCCAAGAAACTCCCTTTGAAATACATTTATACTGGTCACATGAACACATTTGTTCAGTGGTGTGATTTGGAAGACCTAAATCTTTTTTAATAAATCCTGGAAAACATTCTACAATTTGCTCTGCCTCTTGGGCAGCAGAGTCTGGCAGCAGCTACAAATAAAGGCTGTTTGACTGTGCCATATGACTTCATGTGTCCTCCTAGCCAGCTATTTGTGCTCAGATCTCCTATTGAAACACCTTTTCTAAAAGGCTTATTTTACTGGTGTCCTTCTATTCTGATCATTGTTCCACACTGGGATTTAAATCTTGTTTTGGTATTCGTCAAAGGTCCGTATTTGAGCTGATGCATAATTGTCAGGTTTTTCTAATTATTATGAAGACTGTAATGTTAGTGCCCTAAGCTAAAGGGTTGGAGACCTTCAGGCCTTTTCAGCTTTCCCATATATCACAGTTTTCTATCTAATAAATTAGTTCTTCAAATTTTTCCATTCATACCTGCCTGTCCTTCCTACTCAAGGTGTCATTCATTGAGGCCAGTCCATTACCCTGAGATCCTTCTTTACCCTTCCTCTATCACTAAAGAGAAGGAGCAGTTGCATAGACCCATTCCCAAATGTGCGTGTCCTATTATATTGCACTATACTGAGCAGAGAGGATGAAAAGCTCTTTGGGAGTTTTTCTGAAGGCACATATGTCAAGGCATTGTCTAATTCACGGGTACTCACAGTACGGCCCGCGGGCCAGGGGCGGCTGCCAAGCCTTCCCTGGCGGCCCGCGGACCGTGCAGACATCGTACCCGTGTTTTTTTTTTGTTTTTTTAAAGAATCTCAGCAAACATCCCTGCTGCAGCGCGATGCAGAGACTCTCTGTGAGGGCCGGGCGATTTCCGTCAGAGTGGGGCTGCAGGGGCCTAAGAGGTGAACAAAGCCTCATTAGCATGCGAATGGTCTTTTAAAGACCTGGTAAGTGTTCGGGTGCGGCTGGCTGGCTTGCTGAGTGTGTGTGTGCCCAGAAGCTGTGTCAGCCAGGGCACACACAAGCAGGGTGAGATGAAGAGGGAGAGGGAGGGAAAGGGAAGGAGACAGAGATAGACAGACAGAGGGAGAGCGAGGGAGACAGAGGGAGAGCGAGGGAGGGAGACAGAGGCAGACAGAGGGAGAGGGAGGGAGACAGAGGCAGACAGAGGGAGAGCGAGGGAGACAGAGGGAGAGCGAGGGAGGGAGACAGAGGCAGACAGAGGGAGAGGGAGGGAGACAGGCAGACAGAGGGAGAGCGAGGGAGGCAGAGGGAGAGCGAGGGAGGCAGAGCTAGCGAGACCGAGGCAGACAGAGGGAGAGCAAGGGAGGGAGACAGGCAGACAGAGGGAGAGAGAGAGCGAGGGAGACAGAGGCAGACAGAGGGAGAGCGAGGGAGGGAGATAGGCAGACAGAGGAAGAGTGAGGGAGTGAGACAGGCAGACAGAGGGAGAGCGAGGGAGGGAGACAGAGACAGACAGAGGGAGAGCGAGGGAGGCAGCGCGAGGGAGACTGAGGCAGACAGGGAGAGCGAGGGAGAGTGAGGGAGGGAGACAGGCAGACAGAGGGAGAGGGAGGGAGGGAGACAGGCAGACAGAGGGAGAGCGAGGGAGGGAGAGCGAGGGAGACAGAGGGAGAGCGAGGGAGACAGAGGCAGACAGAGGGAGAGCGAGAGAGAGCGAGGGAGGGAGACAGCGGACAGAGGGAGAGTGAGGGAGGGAGACAGGCAGACAGAGGGAGAGCGAGGGAAAGACAGAGCGAGGGAGGGAGACAGAGGGAGGGAGACCTCAGAGTGAGGGAGACCTCAGAGTGAGTGAGGGAGACCTCAGAGGTAGTGAGGGAGACCTCAGAGTGAGTGAGGGAGACCTCAGAGTGAGTGAGGGAGACCTCGGAGTGAGGGAGGGGGAAGGAGAGAGAGGGAGACAGAGGGAAGGAGGGAGAGGGAAGGAGAGAGAGGGAGACAGAGGGAGAGAGGGAGTGAGAGGGAGGGAGACAGGCAGACAGAGGGAGAGCGAGGGAGGCAGAGGGAGAGCGAGGGAGGCAGAGGGAGAGCGAGGGAGGCAGAGCGAGGGAGACAGAGGGAGAGCGAGGGAGACAGAGGCAGACAAAGGGAGAGCGAGGGAGAGCGAGGGAGGGAGACAGCAGACAGAGGGAGAGTGAGGGAGGGAGACAGGCGGACAGAGGGAGAGCGAGGGAAAGACAGAGCGAGGGAGGGAGACAGAGGGAGGGAGACCTCAGAGTGAAGGAGACCTCAGAGTGAGTGAGGGAGACCTCAGAGTTAGTGAGGGAGACCTCAGAGTGAGTGAGGGAGACCTCAGAGTGAGTGAGGGAGACCTCGGAGTGAGGGAGGGGGAAGGAGAGAGAGGGAGACAGAGGGAAGGAGGGAGAGGGAAGGAGAGAGAGGGAGACAGAGGGAAGAAGGGAGAAGGAAGGAGAGAGGGAGAGAGAAATAGAGGAAGGTAGAGGGAAACAGAGAGCGGGAGAGGACAACAGAGAGAGAGAGGGAGACAATTAGAGAGTGATACAGTCAGAGTGAGTGGGAGAGAGGGAGGGAGACAGTCAGAGAGAGTGAGACAGAGGGAGACAGGGAGTGAAAGGGAGGGAGACAGGCAGACAGAGGGAGAGCGAGGGAGGCAGAGCGAGGGAGACAGAGGCAGACAGAGGGAGAGCGAGGGAGGGAGACAGAGGCAGACAGAGGGAGAGCGAGGGAGGGAGACAGGCAGACAGAGGGAGAGAGAGAGCGAGGGAGACAGAGGCAGACAGAGGGAGAGCGAGGGAGAGCGAGGGAGGGAGGCAGGCAGACAGAGGAAGAGTGAGGGAGTGAGACAGGCAGACAGAGGGAGAGCGAGGGAGGGAGACAGAGGCAGACAGAGGGAGAGCGAGGAAGGCAGCGCGAGGGAGAGCGAGGGAGACTGAGGCAGACAGGGAGAGCGAGGGAGAGTGAGGGAGGGAGACAGGCAGACAGAGGGAGAGCGAGGGAGGGAGACAGGCAGACAGAGGGAGAGCGAGGGAGGGAGAGCGAAGGAGACAGAGGGAGAGCGAGGGAGACAGAGGCAGACAGAGGGAGAGCGAGGGAAAGACAGAGCGAGGGAGGGAGACAGAGGGAGGGAGACCTCAGAGTGAGGACAACCTCAGAGTGAGTGAGGGAGACCTCAGAGTGAGTGAGGGAGACCTCAGAGTGAGGGAGACCTCGGAGTGAGGGAGGGGGAAGGAGAGAGAGGGAGACAAAGGGAAGGAGGGAGAGGGAAGGAGAGAGAGGGAGACAGAGGGAAGGAGGGAGAAGGAAGGAGAGAGGGAGAGAGAAATAGAGGAAGGTAGAGGGAAACAGAGAGAGGGAGAGGGAAACAGAGAGAGAGAGAAAGAGACAAAGAGAGAGTGATACAGTCAGAGTGAGTGAGACCGATGGAGAGAGGGAGTGAGACAGTCAGAGTGAGTGAGACAGAGGGAGAGAGGGAGTGAGAGGGGTACTATCCCACCCGCCAACTAAGATCATCCAACCAAGCCCTCGCCGCAGTCCCGCGCATCCGAAAAACCACTATGGGTGGCAGATCATTCTCCTTCCTGGCGGCCAAGACCTGGAACTCACTCCCCACCCACCTCCGCCTTACTCAGAATCACACCTCCTTCAGAAAAGAACTGAAAACATGGCTATTCGATAAACAATAATCCCCTCCCTCCAGCGCCTTGAGACCCTCTGGGTGAGTAGTGCGTTTTACAAATGCATGAACTTGAACTAGACAGTCAGAGTGAGTGAGACAGAGGGAGACAGAGAGACAGAGGGAGAGAGAGGTAGAGAGAGGGAGGGAGGGAGAGAGGGAGGGAGAGAGAGAGAGAGAGAGAGAGAGAGAGAGAGCGACAGAGAAAGAACGAGAGAGAGAGAGAGAGAGAGAGAGAGAGAAATGTGTGTATGCCGGGTCTGGTAGCTCAGTGGACGAAGGCGTCCGCTGCAGGGAACTGTGATCAACCTCATGGTCAGTTTTTGTTTCTAGCCCCGCCCCCTCCCCCACTGACCCCGCCCCCACCGGTGCGGCCCTCGGACGCAAACCACACTGTAAATTTGGCCCCCGAGAGAAAGTTTGTGAGTACCCATGGTCTAATTGCACCATATATTGTGGAGTCATCCTTTGTCCAAAGACCCCCAGGAGGTCATTCGTGCCCATTTTACTAGGACAAGGCTATTTCTACAGCTCTCATCAGAGACTATTCTGGTGGCTGACATTTGCGAGTGAACCTTCGGTCTTCCCTAAATTACTTTGCCATTCATTATTGCCACACAGCCACCCAGGCATAAAATGGCAGGTACTTAGTCAGGGATTTGTTACACAAATTTCCTTTGGTAACCTACACTACTCCACTCCCAGAGAGGTATAACTTTGGAACTCATCCATAATGTGAGGATTCTGACAAAATATGTGTCTTTCTGAGGAAAGTTACTTAGCTTTTATATTTCTGGTGAATACATAATCATCCAGCCGTGTTGGGTAGTGCAGCCAGGATAATCCTTACGGATGCTGGGATTTGAAGCCTGCAAGTAGGCGATCAGGGTGAACAAGATCAAATTATCCTACAAATATGGTGGCCAGTCTTCTGGTTGGGGTAATTTTGTATGTCAGGAAACAATAAGTGTGAGGGCAAACTGAGGGCTCATACCAGAATGGAGAAGGCAACAGGGCAGCACAAATATTCAGATGGCCTACGAGGTTGCTGAGTTTTTTCCCCCTAAAACAATGACCAGCTACACATATTTTGCTGATACCTACGATTTACACCAATATATGAGGCAGAAGGTATCACACTGTTTCACACCACTAACCAATCACTTCCAAGTGCTCCTAAATATAGTCCAGTCTCTGTTCCAAGAATCTACTCTGCATTACTAAAGCTGTGCATGAGGCCTTGGGAATGTGGCTTTGATGTCAAAGTCCCTGCTATGTTAACAGAGCATGCAGTGCACAAACCAAACGTTGTGCATAGGACAGTCTTGGGGCTTGCTGGGTGGGTCACGTCATGGTTGAAAGCTAGACCTAGAGTCTCCGACCTATGGCAGAGGGGAAGGGGGTGCATAAGGAGGTCTGTTGGTGGAGAACCTGGTAACAGGTCTTTGCTGAAGGCTACACATAGCACCCAGAACCTGGAGTCCCTTTCCAAAAGCCCTATCTCAAGGATTCTTTTAGAGAGTGTGCTGGTTGCGGCCAAATGGAGACCATACTTGGCGCCCAAAACATCCATGCTCAGAAACCATTGCCACCATGACACACCATGTTATTACAGCCAAATGAACACATTGACCAGAGCTCCTAACAAGCATTCCACATGGCCCAGAGACACTAACACCTAACCACGCATAGGCAATGGATGGAAATCCGAGAAGTGTATATGACAAGGCCACACAGTTTAAGAATGTTTTGGCGCCATACATATTGCTAATAGTCTATATTTAGGAAAAGCTCACAAGAGCAGAAGCTAATTTTCTGGTTTAAAGCGTCTATTTTTATTTTTACAATCAAATTAGCACATAGTAAATAAAGAAATGACTTTATCACGTCTGCAAATATACACGTATTGACAGTCTGCTTTTTAGCTTCATATTCTCAATGATTTTGTTGTTACCTCATTGTGTCAACTACAGAAGATGTGTGCACAAAAACCAAGACACTGACATTATACATTTTGCAATGCCCTGTAAATAGCTGCGCAAACGGGAACATTTATCTAAAGCTCTGCTTTTCACGCTTGTGCTGCTGATTGTCATGAAGTGCTGCCGGCTATCACTCGCAAGGGGTAAATTATAGTTTAATCATACTCCAAAGTTTCTTCTACAATCATTTACTGACACTGTCGAGGGCACATTAAGTTGCATTTTCCATTCATCTACTGCTCACATCTTCATAATGTGTAACTGAATCTATTGTTAACAAATGGGTCTCTCTTCCCCTCCCCCAAGTCACTGTCAGAAATTACTATTGATTACGAATGACTCATATTGTAAGTCTTTGGTGATATTACAGCTTTACAATTTATCATAGACTGTTATTTTGTTTAACAATTATGTAACAATTAAAAAGGGAAACAACATTATACAAAGCCATTGACCTTGGTAAGAGATTAGGTTTAGGTGACATTGAAAGAACACTAGCGTAGTTTTCGTAATTTCGAGAAGTTTGCATTGCGCTTTTTACAAAACATTCTCAAAGATTATAGATTTAAGCCATTTCGTGTACTTATGCGCCATTTGCTGAAAGTCCCTCACAGTAAACATTTACTGCCAAGTCATCGGCACAAAAGAATGAGAGTGGCTGTTGTTCAGGCTTCTTTTTATATTTCACGACAAAATATAACGCGAAATGGCAGCACCGAATTTCGCGTAATTATGCAATTTCGGCGGTGTTAACCAAATTGCGTAAGTTTTGTACATGCCTAGAAGAAGGGATCCAGACTAAACAGAACACACATACGGCTACCCTCATTTTGTCCTTTGTATACCGGAGAAAATAGTGAGTAATGTGAAGTTGGTGAACACATTTCTTTAGCTCAAATCCCATGGTAAGGAAAGTAGCTTGCCGACACTGAATTATTTGTCTTATCCTAATTTATTATTGAAATAAAAGGCAACAGGGGCCCGAGGAGGATTATTAATTCATTTGTGTTGATTCATTTAGTACTGGCAAAAAATACAAACATTGTTCTGTATGGTGTTTCGTATTATAAAACAAGGATAGCACTTCTAACCATCACATTTAAACTATTGGGCAATATAGTATATGTTGCTCTCCATGAATCGGACGAATAGAGGAACTTTCATGTTTTGTGAGCTTCCTAAATGTTTAACAGCGTTCATGGTTGTTCGTAGTAAATACTGTTCAGAGTTGTATTCTGCGACACCAGAGTTAGCTAGTAACATACATGTTCGTTAAATGATGGAATGTTATTTCTGAAAATGCAGCAAAATAAAAGATAAATGAACACGCTACTAAGTTTAGGTCAGTAACAAGTATTGTACTAATATGATTTAGATGCAAACTCTGGTGACTTATGGCTACTGGGATTATGGTAGGAGTTGCAGTTTGAATGGTCAGAGTCAAATGAGGCAGCAACAATCACAGCTTGATTGTTATGTTCTGGTTTATACATCGGAGGGTAACCAATTAATGTTCAATTGTTACTCTTCAACTTGGCAACAGAAACATTTGGAAGATGTATTATTATATATGCTGTGGTGAAGAGGCCACACAAATGGTAGACATTTAAGATGGTTTATTGGGACTACAAAGGGGGAGCAAACATACACATTTTCCCTGACTGAAGTCCCAACTGTCACCAGCCTGATGGTTCCATAGTCAGGACCGTAACCATGTCACTAGCCGTGACAACCATCCCTCAACCTGGCAACAACATATCTTACAAACACCACAAATCTTTCCCCTTTACGATGACTAACCAAACAAAGATCATCTAAAAAAATAAAATAAAAAATATATAGTCAGAGTGCAACCTGCATAAAGAATAAATCACTGGGGTAATACAACATAAAACAATCAGGTGTATATTGATACAATATAACAACCAATGAGTATAGCAAGGGTAACCATAAATAATGAATATAACAAGTGTAACCCCTACCCTACCACAAAATATTAACTTTGCAGGGAGCGCCACAACTCTTCCTGAAAGAATCACTTTCAACCCTCCCAGTACTTATCTTGGCAGAACAAGAATACACCTTGCTCACTTTGAATGGTTACTCCTTTGTCCAGCTTTACACACACCCAATCACATTATTTCAGAGCCTCCTACCTGACACTATTTCTTATCATAATATCTTTTCTAACTATACCGTGCATTCTGTAGGATGGCTTTCACAACTTCAGGTGACCACGTACTCTGACATTCTTGAGATATCCAAACAGAGCTATCTTTTGTGAACGGTTCACGTCCCTTTAGGATCTTAAAGTGGATACGCCCTGTTATTGTGTGTGTTATTCTGTAAGCCCATACAAGTTTGTCAGGTTCTCATTCCCAGTTTTTACCACACTTATAGCAGTCTGGATACTGCCAATGATCACTCTATTAAATCATTCCACAGAGCCATTGCAAGTGGAATGATATATTGATGTCTTCTTTACTTTAACTCCATTACTTACAAGAAAATCAGTAAATTCCTTAGTTTTGAATTGAGGATCGTTATCACTCAAAAGTGACTTGAGAATCCCTTCCCAAAGCATACCTTCTCAAGGATTGAGACTGTGCATGCCACATCTACTCACTATTCCACACACTTCCAACTCAGGCCATTGAGAGTGAGTTTCGAATAATACAATAATGTTCCCAGGAACCCCCTTCCCATCTAAAATTTGATCTAGAATATCCATGGTTAAAACCTGCCATGGGTTTGATGGAATTTCACTAAGGCCTAAAGGCCTAAAGGTGGTCTAAAAATGGCACACGTTTTATTCGCATTTGTACAATGTACATAATTACTCACAAGTTTTTCCATTTTGTAATCAATATCTGGCCACCAGTAGGAACCTTTTACCCTCTGTTTGGACGTAACAATTCCTAAAAGCCTTTCGTGCACTATCCCAAGAAATCTTTGACAGAGTATTCATGGTGAAACTGCTCTATTCCCCCTGAAAAGGAAACCTGAGTTAGAGATCGATAATCCCTCCTTAAGATCCCAGAATTTTCTGTATTCCTTAGTCAGTTCACTCTTATTGGGTCAACCCCATATAACATACTCCAGTACCATTTCCACAAACTTGTCCATTTTATAACCAGTCATCAATTCACTCTCTTAAGAGGCAGTGGTGTAACAGTCTACACCAGCTACACATATAATCATCCAATTTACTGGTCTCCTCTCCATTTCCTTGTAAGGGCAACCTGCTCAGGTAGTCCAAAACTTGTTTTCCTGCCTTGCAAATACTCAACTAACTTCATATGCATAGACAAGAAGTCAAAGAGACATGATGGCTATGCGAGGAGTGGCTTTAGCTGAGCCGTCCATGGTTAAGACCTGAATTAATGGTTTGTGATCCGTGCATAAGGTGAATTTAGGTCCCCAAAGGAATTGCCTACATTTCTCAGTCATCCATATACAGGTTAGCATCTCCCTTTCAATGATGGAGTATTTTTCTTCAGGTGACGTCAGTTAATGAGAAGGAAAAGACACTGTACTCTCTATTCCCTTTCTGGCAATTTGGGCTAACACAGCGCCTAATCGTTTCCCACTCGCATCGGAGGTCAGGATAGCACAAGATGGGGGTCAAACCCTTGCAAATGAATGGTTATACAAAAGTCATCTTTAATCCTTTTGAACTCCATTTCCAATGCTTTATTCCACTCAAACGTTTTCTGAGCTTTCCACAACTCAAAGCACAACACATCTTCAGTTTCATTCCTGTTGTCCTTGTCTGAGTGTTTGGGATCTGATTTCTCTGAAATCAACCTCAACTTCCTTGTTCTTCTTCCAACATACCTTGGCGTAATGTCCCATCACCCCACAAAGTAAACATTTGGGGGTATATTCACGTAATGCTACTTTCAACATCGCAGCCTGTCGCGGGAAAATAACCCTGTGGCAACATGGAATTCACAACGCTGCGGTAGCATGCTATAGACAACAGATAAAGCTGCAAATGTCTGCATGAAAATCAACGCCACGCCGCAAAAATGCGATACGTGAACGCAAAGGAAATGCGATGAGGCCAACCACGGTTCAAAAAGTAGCGAAAACCACCAACAGACCTGCAAATCCCACACGTCTGGCGGGACACTGCACCATAAAAACCACAGGAATAATACACCAGAAACAAGCCAACACACGTAGCAACATGGATGCACTCTGACCCAGAGCAGAGGCCAACTTGAAACCCACAACCCCCACAGAGTACTAGCAAGGAACAATGAGGTCTGGAATAGCAAGGAGAAGAGGAAGAGGAAGATGGGGTGCAGACCACAGGAAAGCGAGACCAGTGTCACTGAGGTGACAGAACACTACCAGCAACTGACCCACTAGCAGACCACCTGGATTGCAGTTGGAGTGCCTAGGAGGCCAATCCTGGATGCCAATAGACGCCGGCATGATATGACTACCTAAACCAGGCTAAAAAACAAGACAGGTATGGGGAGGGTCTAGGGGAATATTTATTGACCTGTCTGCTCAAACCCCTATCCAATATACGAAACACAGAAAGGAGCAGACCAGGTCCAAATGAATTAGGTATAAGACTGTGCTAGCCTCTGTGAGGCAAAGAAAAATGCGTGAGATAGAGTGCTGAAGATGTTAGGGACAGCAACTGTGGAGTGCAGAAGACTAGAGACAATTTCCATCAGACCCCCCAGAAGGGGTGGTGCTTCACATCATGTGGAAATTGTTGTAAATCCCATGCCAGAAACGACCAGTTGAGTGTCGTTCCGGAGGGATACCCAAAAGCATACTTATGTTGTACATTTAAGGATACAAAAAGTGCAGTGCTCAAATGATAAAGGTGAATAAAATTGGCTACTTGATCCCTAAACCATGTCTAAACAGAGATCTAAGTGTCAAATGTTAAAAACACGCCAGCTAGTGGGATATTGCATCCTGTGGCGCTGAGCAGTATGGTCGACATGTTTCAGCCTGGTGGACCATTAGTCCGGCTTTCTTCAGGACCTTGAATTAGAAAGGCTACTGCATCTTACCATTAGCAAAAAGATGTACTAACAACAAATTTGTACTGGTATCAAAATTGTAGATACTTAAGTGTCCACTGAGAGGGAAGATATATGTCTTCTTCCCAGCATTTTGTGGGTGATGACCTCACCTCACCCGGCGACCGCTCGGGAGTATGAGGCCCCGCTCTATCCGTCGGTACCCCTCTTCTGAGAAGAGGGGTACCGATGGATAGAGCGGGGCCTCATACTCCCGAGCGGTCGCCGGGTGAGGTGGCATGGGATTTACAACAATTTCCACATGATGTGAAGCACCACCCCTTCTGGGGGGTCTGATGGAAATTGTCTCTAGTCTTCTGCACTCCACAGTTGCTGTCCCTAACATCTTCAGCACTCTATCTCACGCATTTTTCTTTGCCTCACAGAGGCTAGCACAGTCTTATACCTAATTCATTTGGACCTGGTCTGCTCCTTTCTGTGTTTCGTACCTAAACCAGGCACCAAATCGATGCCAACAGGAAGGCAACAACGGCATCAGGAGGTGGCAGTCCAGCGCCACCGGAGGAGCTGGAAGAAACCCAGTCCACAGACATCAGTGTGGAGACGGTGCAAGGAGTAGGTAGTACGGACACAGCATGAGAGAACCTGACAAAACAGCAACAGGGATTGCAACAAACAGGGACGGCGGATAGGGGAGATGGGCACAATGGCATACAAGCACAACGAGGTGTAGCACACTGCACACCCACAATCATCCAGGATCATGTCCCAGATCGCCTTGGCACACTGCAGCACAAACACATAGCACGACCTGCACACCCACATTGATGAAAACATGGAACAACGTGCATTGCTGACACTGCAGAACAGAGGACACAATTGGCTCCACACTTGCACAGAAACATGCTTACTACATCTGACAGAGCCGGAAAGTATGAAATGGAAATGTAGGCGTACAACCTTACATCCTTCATGAAGTCCAAATGTACACTTTCCTGCAGAAGAATACAGCACCCCCCAAACAGTCACAATGTACATTACCATACAGTATGCATGCAAATCATCACAATGCACCAACATATATGTCAACAAAAAGTCAACACACACCTCCCCTTTACATCGCAAAGGGGCACACAACAACTCCAGCAGAGCACAGAATACAACACAGCAGTGATGCCAGAGAGGACCACCACACCGTTGACACTGAGGCCGTACAACAGCACAGAGGTATCTCACGCAACCTCCACCAGGACCCGGCCAGTCAAGCTACTCAGGGGCTAACACTGAGCCTGCAACAGACCACAAAGCCAGAAGCACCCACTGGCACAGCTGGCACACAACACTTCACCCACCCACACAAGGCACCCCAATGCCATGTGTCTGCACACTAAAAGGAGGTGCCCCAACAGGTGTAGGCAGGGGCCGAAGCCATGGAATGCGAACCAGGACACCCACGTAGGGGTCTATCACCCTTCAGAACCCATCCACACCCCACTAAGTAGACCCATACTGCCATAGAGACACATGCAGATGTACATTCACAGTATAGAACCACACCCAGTGGCGCTCAAATAGCTGTGTACGATGGCCCTGGCCACTCCCCTTACAAATTGAGCGGGTGATGACTAAGCTACATATCCAAGCTCCAACCCGCTGCCTCCGGTGACATGTCTGCATAAAATGTACACAGCACAATGTAATGCCGTAGGGCCCAGATCCCTCATGCATACACCAAGACCACAGGGACACATGCAGATATCCTGTTGAACTGGCTAAGGCCACATGTGCCCGGCCCCTTTATTGGCAGGGTCACATTTACAGTGACGCCTGTGCTGGATGTGTGTGGGTTGAGTGTAAGCCATTGTAAGCCATTCCGCATGGAATGTCTGGTGATGGCAACCACTTGAACATTGGACACCAGTGCAAAGGAAACAGAAAACACATACATGACAAAATCAACTGCTGAGCAACATGAAGTGAGCTGGAGAAAGTCCAGAGGACAGCCAACATGCAAACAGAAGTGTCCGTGAGTTGCAGTGCACTGGGGTTGGGACAATAGAGATGTGCGTGCTCATGTGAAGGAAAAGTCTCGGATTGTGTCCCTTCAAAATATTCCTGATGCAGATGCATTGGGGTGTGTTAGACCTGCATCATCTTCCCCATCAACATCTCAGGGCCCCCACATGGTTTGAGGTGACATAGCTGCGCAACCGCTCCACAGCACAAAACACAATCAGCAACTGACAATGGCTTGCAGTGCACTGAGTCACTGGCACCTGGAGTGCTGAGCAGGGTCTCAGGCCGATGATGGCATCCACAACAGGTCTGAGCAAGTCCGTAAGACTGTCAGGACTTCCGTTTCAACTCTGGCAGATGGCGGTTGGAGGTGGTCCTTGCTGTGGTGGCGTGTGCCTCCTGCAGTGATGCTTCGTCCGGGCCAGTCTGGACTCGCTTTGGTGTGTGAGCTCTGGTGGGATGCATGTGGGCCCAGAGGCTGTGTACAGCACAAGGCCACAGAGAAATGTCGTTGATGACCCCAAGGCCTATGCTTCATGGGCCATCCAATGTCTCAGGAGAAGGGGTCCCTGCCCGGACCAGCACAAAGTTAGTGGCCCCGGATGCACTGCAGCTGGCACAAGCACCCAGTCACGGGACGGTGACTTGCAGTGCATTCTGCATTCAGAGGGGCCATGCGACCTGAGCAGAATACCATCAATGTCCGAGGTTTATATTGCGGACGGTAGCCGGGGACAGTGGAAGGTGATCTCCAGGGCATGATGCCGAAAGGTTTGATTTTATCCGGAAGTAGCAAATGGAGGAGTGGAATGCGACAGCCTCGTTGCCACCACCAATTCGGTATCAGCTACATGAGGATGAAAACTGCCCCCTAGTACATAGACTCAGATGCCACCAAAGTTCGACCAGAGAGTGTCCATGAATGTCGGGGAACAGACTTTGTGGCGCCGTGGCCGAGAGGGTAAGCAGTCTGAAAATGATGCCGGTACACTGATATGAACTCCGCCATTGCCAAATTTTGACTCTGTGACCTACTGGGCCAGAGTGTAGGCCAGAGGCAGCAGTCAGAAGTGGCCCACAGCCACGTGTCGTTGGCATGCGATGCACAGCGCTAGTGACACCAGGGCAGTTGTTGGTAGTGCACGAACACCTCTGTAATGTAGAGGCAGTAGTCAGCACGGGCCATTCACTGAGAGTCGCCGGCAGAGGTTGGTGGCCCCACGGGCCTGAATAGTTCAGGTTCAGTGGCACCTCCGTGACTGTGACCTGGCTTTCATCCGGAATGAACCGCATCTTCCTCTTACTCCTCTCCATCCGACCACTGGTGTGGACTCTGCCATTCGTGATTCGTGAATAGATGCTGGATGTGAGACCTACTGGTCCACAGGGCAGTCCTGGTCCATCATCCACGTGTCGCCGCCTTGCGTTGAACAGGGTTCATGGCAGCATGTGTCACCGGCTGGTGTTGAACAGGGTTTGTGGCAGCACGTGTCGCCGGCTGGCGTTGAACAGGGTTTGTGGCAGCACGTGTCACCAGCTGGCATTGAACAGGGTTTGAGGCAGCACGTGTTGCAAGATGCCCAGATGGAACTATGCCTCACGGATCGGGGGGCCTGGTGCTGTGGCCACTGGCCCGGATTTGGTGTCACTGCCATTCAGGAGCCAGGACACAATTTCACAAATGGGACCCCCTGAGGACGCAATGGAATGGAATATGTCAACGAGGAAGGAGTAATGTGGGCCAGCGTCGGGGGCCAGCGATGGTCTGAGAGACTGCCAGGGTCACAGGCCTTGGCCTCGGAGCCTACACAAGCATGTGGTGGGCCCTCCTTGAGACAGGCTGGTGTCAGCTGGTGATCAGTGAGGCCTGGCTGCGCAGGGTCGTGCTTGACAGGTTTGTGGTCCAGCAGGCTGGGGTACGGCAGACGCACAGGATCGCAGACAACTCTGCTAATGAGGACGGCGTCGGCCTCATGGCGGGGTGGGAGAGGCCGCCCTGGCAGAGACGTTGGGCTTTCCAGAAGAGGACCACACCCAATGCTACGTGCTTTTTATTCACACCCCTACGCTGGCCTGGCGTTTGCCGGGCCATCCCACCCTGCTCATGCTTACGGGGGAGTAACAGGCAACATTTTCCCACTGGCGGGGGTGACATGGTTGCGTCCACTGTCCACTACACTCCATATACCAGAGGTGTATGTTGGCGTGTATATGGGTCTGTTCTGCATACTGCGGTCGGTCTAGCACATTGCCACCAATCTTGGCATTGTGTACTTTCCCAATCATGGTTCTACTGCATCCTTCACACATTCCTGGTTACCACCTCTCCACACATATATTATGGCTTAGGTGCCATGCCGTTGATTGGTAATGTTCACAGATTGCCCAGGTTACCATTGTAAGTTGTTCTATCGTGTCTGGTGGGTGGGCATGTTGTTGTACATGTTGTATGCAAATTTGTGACATGTGCATTGCCAGAGTTGTGGATTGCATGGTTGTGGAGGTGAGGTGTTAATTTTAAAATTGCCAAGGGGCTGTGCATTTCCCTTGGTGCCATCCGAGGAATACTGGTTGCTGATGGACTGTCAGAGGTTGAAGTGATCATGCAAACTGGCTGTGTAGTTGGAGACGTCATGGGTGAAGGTCCCACTGTGTTATGATGTTGCCCGCACATTGATGTGTGACGTGCGCTTCTTGTTGCCCTGATTGTGTACTGTGTCACCAGGGGGCACAGGTGGAACATGTGTGTAGTGGATTGCCCCCTACACATGCATGTATCTGGCTATGGCGTATGGTCCTTGCTTGGTCTCCAGCGGTTCCTGCGCATTGTGTTGGGCGAATGGCGACTGGGATGCCAGGGTGATGGTGATGTCCAAGACAGGTGTGGGGGACTTGGATGTGGCTGGCTGTGAGACTCCGTCGACTCTGGTGGGTGTTGGATGGGGTGTGCCAGGGGCCAACAGGTGCAGCACAGCCAGCAGCTTGGTGTGGGGTGGGATGTTGGTTGTCCGCTGTGTTGGTGCCGTAGGCCTGTTAGGCGATGATGGCCAGGATGCTTAGGATGGTTGACCCTTTCCGCCTGTAGTGGACAGTGCCATTGTCAGATGTTGGGCCTGTGAGGCAGGTGCGTTTCCTGGGGGGCCGCTGCCTTTGTCTGTGCTGCCTCTGTGGTGGTCGGGGGGCAGGTGCCGGGTGGGTGTTTTGCCCTCCTGGGTGTCCGGGCTGCATGATGAGTTGCTCCATGGCATCTGTTGCCCTTCCGATGACGCCCTGGACTGGGCTCCCTTTTGTGGTGCAGACTTTACACCAGGTCAGAGCAGGTGTAAATTTCCTGCTGCTAACGCGCCTTATCGCGTGTTTTGTGCTCTTATTGCCGATCTGGCTGGGCGTTGTGAATGTTGAGGTGTTGTCGCAGCTTTTTGCATGGAAATGCCTACCCTGTATCTCATTAGAGATAGTTGCGGGGTCCTTTGTGGCGATGTGTTTTGCAGCTGCTATCACGGGAAAACTGGTGATGTGGGCTGTTAGCACTAGCTTGTGAATTGCGCAGTAAATTTATCACGACTTTGGCTGAGATAAAGTGCAGTTAATTCGGCGATGGCACCTGAAACAACTAAAATTATTGTCCCAGTAAGGTCTGTTAGTCTTCCGTTTAGCACCTTCACTTTCCTTCCCTTTACTTATGTTATGTTATGTTAAAGCAATTTTTTGAGTGCTCGTATACCTGGAGCTTTTTTTATGCGCACATTACATTTTTTTACATACTGCTAGATTTTCCTTCTCCTTAAGATCAGATAACATACTGGCAGGCTTGGCACACCTTTTAGAGAGTTCACTCTTATTGACAATAACAATGATAGCTTCAAGAGATGAATCGCTACTTACCCAAACCTCGTAAGTTTGAATCATTGGTGTGCATGATAATTTGGTTACTGATAAATTCATCATGCAATGTGCCAAACCTAAAATAAATTGCTAGCTTTTTGAGGGCAGAAATGTAATCCTCAATGGGCTCTGACTTAATGTTGTTTTCCGAAAGAAAATAATCTATTGCCGCACATACAGCTGGCTGGTAATAATTGTCAAGCAACCTCTAACGCATGCATAAACACATCCTGTTCTCCTCTTGTCCTGGTTTTCTTCCTCCTCTGGTTAAACAAGTATAGCCCTTCCAGTCCTAGACTGTGTAAAAGAAACCTTTTCTTCCTGGAAGCAGAAATATCATCAGCTCCTTCATCCTCCATTGCACAGATGTAATTTAGGAAATATTCTTTCCACGTAGGCCATTTCATTTGGGGTTCTCCCAGACAAGGCAGAAATGTAAGTGGCGAACTGAGTGAAAATGTTTGAGCACACATAGTTGCAATATGTGTTCTGTATAACTAATGAAGTAAATGTACTAAAATCCCAGAAGAATAGTATTATTCACCACCATAGCACGTAAAACCATGACAGTAATAATATACGTGTCACTGATTCATATAGTTCCTCCAACAGCAGAATTCCAAAGAGTGACACCTATATAGAGAAGCAAGGCAGCTCGGAGTAGAAAGAAGGTTAACGTTACCATTTTAAAACTGTGCACAATTGCTTGCATATCACTGCTGAGATCCGGTCATGCTGCACTCAGAATGCATACCCACAAGGTTCTTGCGCTGAAAAGGCATTGGTATGTGAGACACTTTAACAAATGTTTGTGTCACCGGTGACTGATAAAGTAGTAAATAAGCTTTATTCGATTTAAAGATAAAATCATAAAAGCACAACAAATACATCAATTCACAAATCATAAACATTATTAAAAAGAATAAATGCTTACTACTACATATTCATTTAAAAACATGTATATGGGCTAAAAAAGAGAAAGAAAAAACCATCGTTAGAAATAAGTGTAAAGGGGAGTATCAACAAACTACAGCAGGGGGTTTTGTAAGGCCCAGAGGGGAACTGTTATGCCACATGAATTTACGATGCTTTATGACTGATCTTAGAAAACATGAGACAACGAATATCACATGGTCATCTTCTAATCTTAATAGTTTTAAGAAAGCTGGCCTGCAGTTTCTTAAGCCCCACCGTTTAAGTAAAGGTTTCAAATATAATTTCCTGGGGTTAGAGTACCATGTGCAAAAGAACAATATATGGATGTTAGATTGCACCGCGATATTATCACAGGAGCAGATCAGCTTAGTAGGCGACCAGTTGTTCACGTAGGGTAAGGTTACCATACGGTAAAAAATCCCTAAACGCAAGCGGGACAGAAGCATTCGGTTGAACGGACTAGGATCAACCTTCAGATAAGTTTGCAAGCCTTCTTTGGGGGTAATTTCCTGGAATACCGGTGACTGATAATTAAGCCTGGGCAAAGCACTACGCTATGCTCACGTAGTTTGCAAAGTTTGCGCTACTTCGCACTACGCAAATTGCATGTAGCACAGTGCAAACACATGTAGCGTAGTGCAGTGGTAATTTTTTGCTTGCTCGCGGTCATCAGCGTCAAGTTGGTGACCGCGAGCAAGCAAAATGACATCCCGGCGGGACTTTTTCCTCGTTCGCGAGTTTCTCAACACAGCGAGGTCAGGTTTCTCATTGCGAGTGGTCGCATATGCTCGCGACCGCTCACGATGAGAAACAACCAGTCTGCATTGAGAAAGCTGCCGCACGAGTAAAAATATACTCGAGCAGGTCTAGCAGGTGATCTGCGATATGGTTTGGCGTGGAGTTAATTACTGTCATATTCAGGGCTCTGAGGTCCTCCAACAAAGTTTGGCCAGGGCTGCAGAGGTTTATCTCTAAGTGAATATTCAAGCCTCCTAAGTGAATAAAATTTGATGATTTAAGAATAAGGGGAGCTGGTATATCGTGCAACAGCGTGCACCAATTCCTGGCATACCCCAGAAGATGGTATATTAAAACGCCGGACATGGTACATTTAGAGGTCAGTTCCAGTGAAAACTTTACTGCTTTGCAGGCTGGAACAGACAGTTCTTGAATTTTACAGTTGTATGCATTTTTAAACATAATAGCGATCCCCCCTCCTGAATAATTGGGTCTATCCCTCCTCTAAGTGGAGTAGCCATGGGGAAGTGCTGATATATTATCTGGCAAGGAAGCCTCGTGGAGCCAGGTTTCAGTAAGGAACATGGCATCCGGGGCATGATCCACCACAAAGTCATGGAAATATTGCTGATGGCTAGGAAGAGAGCGTACATTGAGGCTGACAAAGCAGAACTTTCTGTGAAGGTGGACCTTGCTTCTTCCAGGCATGTCTACAGAAGGAGCAGACCCTGTGGTGAGATGCGACTGGGTTCTTTGTGGATGTTTTGGAAATATTGCTGATGGCTAGGAAGATAGAGTACATTGAGGCTGACAAAGCAGAACTTTCTGTGACGGTGGACCTTGCTTCTTCCAGGCATGTCTCTAGAAGGAGCAGACCCTGTGGTGAGATGCGACTGGGTTCTTTGTGGATGTTTTGAGAAATTGCAAAGGGTGCAAGTTAGTACGCACTTAGTTGGGTCAATGGAGGCTCGAAGGCTTCAGTGCAGGTGGGCTGGAGAGCTCTCAGTTGTCTGACTAAGAAAGTCCTCAAACCTGAATAAAAAGGGGCTGGGTCCCTGGCCACAGACGGGCTTGCCTTCGGCGTGCATTCAGTGCTCCTGCTGCGCATCATCGCTCTAGTCATCCTAAAGTAGAGAAGAGAGGAGAAAGACTAGCCTGCTAACCGGACAGTCCATCGCAACCGCAAGATGGCAGTTAAACAGAAAAGTTATGAGTGTGGCCACTTAAACATGGGTGCTGCGCTCGGAGTGACCCAAAAGAATGCCAGCAACAGTAAACAGGCCCGGTTCTCACCCCCAGAACTCTCTATCTAGCGTGGACTTTAAAAACAAGAGTTATGACATTTTTATTGTTGCCAGAAAGCAGGATGCACAAGGAACTCTGCAGCAGGCGCTTTTAAATTGTACATTATTGTTAAACACAACACCCAGTTTGGCCGCACCAGTCGCACCGCCATAAAAACGTCCATGACTTTGCATACCATCAAAAATTAATTGAGGGGAAAAAAACATCATCAGAAGCCAGTTCAGTTTGGAAAAATGATCACTGAAAGACATACCGAGTACTGCTATGTTCCGACTTCACGATCAATAACTCAAATAAATAGTAAACAGCTATACAAAGAGCAGTATGGTACATGAATAAAGTTGTCAGGTCTCTCAACAGTTTGGATAGATGAGGATGAGTAAAGATAAAACTGTTGCTGGTTCAAGGGCATAGGCAGTGTGTAGAAGCACAATCCTGACCCTGCCCAACATCTTGAGGGTAACAGATAATACTCCCTTGCCCTACTCCAGCCCTGCATTGGCCTAACCTGACTCCTGCTCCCTAACTGATGGCCCCTCCTCCTGTTTGCATATGCCTTCTTAGACAGGCAGAAAATACATGCAGGTTTCTCATTTCGAACTGAGGCAAAACACAGAGTTAGACCTAATATTTCAAGGTGCGTGTGGGTGTTCCCAATCCCAGTAGTAAAACTTGTTTCTACATCTAATTAAGCCCATCGTTGTGAAACATATTTACAAACGTACAAAATGTCAGAGGCAGATTTACAAGCCCCTTGCGCCACTTTTGCGTCACTTTTCCCATGTTAAAAGTGACGCAAATGTGGCGCAAGGGGCTTGTAAATCTGCCCCTCAGTGTTTATTCGGCCTGGGTACACGTTTTCTTGTGCGAGAGTAATTTTGTGCAATTCCGGAATTTTATGTTATGGAAAATGTTTACATAACAGTGAAATTTTCGTTGACTTGTGCTCGCTGGAGACAGATTTGAGAGGAAATGTCCTGCTGTGTGAACAAGTCATTTTCACCTGCAAGTACTGTCTTGCAGATACCAGTGAATAATAGTTCTTGTGATTTTGCAAGAACAACACAATTTGTAGGTAAAACACAAGTTGCTCGCACACTCTTTTGGTCAATCACATTTTCTAGTTGCTTTAGGTGACCTTTCAATAATAATGTAAACTCCTGAAAAGAGGTGATGATCTCGGAATGCCTAATGTAAATGAGTTTGGGATTATGAGTAATTTTGTGGAATTGTAGGACATTTTTCTACAAAGCTTGTTATCTAACCTAACAATAAACATTTTTATTCTATTTTGAACTAACTTGGTCATAATGTTTGAATGTTAATGCATCCTGTCACGCAAGTGTTTTGCTTGTATGCTATTTTATCTGATTCCTGAGTTCCACGAGCAAAGCTTATTTTAATAAGTATGTTGCAGACTAAAATGTGTTCCATTTCACTTGCTTCGCTTCACTTGCCTCGCTCAAATGATTTTTTCTTGACATTGCAGAGATGTAAATTGCTGTGTTTTGATTCTGGAGCGCATTATCTGTTCTTGATCAAACGAACCGAGCATTTATCCCCCTCCTAATGAACATAAGCTTTCATTAACTTAGTTCTGAGTCACTTATTTCATTGTCAATATTTAGTGAATATCCCCTTTTCAAATTCCAAGTTTATTTAGTATAGAAATGCATACACTTATTACTTGCTGCCGAAAAGCATCAAGGAGGTTTAAATGAAAAGAAGCTGGTGTACGAATATTCTAAATGTAACTCCTCTTCAGCAACAGATGCTTGTCTGAAAGCATATTTACTAACGGACTTTAATGGTATCTAAAGGATATTTCAATAAATAAATAAAACACCTTGATGTGACATAGTCTTGTCTCAGATAGTTGCATATAATTTTGTGAGGCAGTGGCATATGTGCTGAAGAAGCTGAAAATGTTGACGAAAATTTCACCACACAATAATATTAGAAACACACTAAATATTAACATGAACATGCATAACAAGTTACATGTTAAAAAATGTGCCTTTAATTACCCAGGCAACCGTGCAGAAAGCTTTTTTTCTATCCTTCTCCACTTACTACGCTGCAGCTATTCTTTATTTACTCTATCCCTGTAAGAGAATAAATGCTATTTCATAAAAGAGTGTTTTAACATATAATTGAACTCTAGGACTTGACTTTCGTGAAGCGTGCTGTTTCCTGAAAAAATGTATTTAATCTTTTTCTCACACCATATGACTAAACTGAATTTAAGTTGTTTTCTGTGCCACATACATAATGAACAAGTGTAAAAGAAAATACTTGCTGCTGCTTACATTTCGTGACCTAACCAGGACATACCAGAATTTGAATGTTTCTTGTCATAGAGCAGCTCTTTGTTATACATTTTTACTCCAGAAAGATAACAGAGTAGGCTTGCAAAAGGTTGTCATGAGAACCTTCATAGATGTAACTTTTTGTAATACGTTCATGCTGACATGTATGTTTACCGTGGGAATCGAGGACAAAGATTGCGGACCATCAAAGATCTCTCACCATTGGATGCAGATGTCACAATCATCTGGTCTTGCAACATGTTTTGCTGATTTCTTTATAGTATGTGTTCCTAGCTTGAGAGACACCCTCACTACTCTACTCATCTTGAGGCAATTAATGCATCTCTACCCTTACAGGCCCCGTAGCACTTTGCTGTGCTAGCTCATTTTGGCATAAGCTGCTGCTTACAGTGATTTCTTTGTTTTCCTTATGTATTGTGAGGAGACTTTCTTTTTAGGCTAAGCATAGCTACAGCTGTGATTCTCTACTTCCTACCTGCCAAGATGGTTACTACTGCAATTGTTCGGAGAACTCAACTGAAGCTCAGGACCTTACCTTTATGGGTAGTTTGATCTTTCCTTTAGTCATGTGACTTTGCTCCAAAATCTACTTGATCTTTTCCAGAAGGAAGATAGGTCCTTTAGTTTAGAATAGGGAATATACTCTGAATGGAGGTTAGATTTTTCCATCCTTGTTCTAACCTATCTTATTTCTTATAATTCCTGTAATCGATTTGCACTAATTTGAATAAAAAGAACAAAAATACCGACTAATTTACAAAAAAGAGAAAATAAATGTTTCAAACTTCACCAACTCTCTCTTTATTGACTGAACGTCAAATGCAATTATTATTTTTATCGTGTAAAGCTCTACTTTAAAATGGTGGTAAAGATTCATCGACCTAGAAAAAGCACTGAATTTCCAGGTTCTCTAAGCAAGTTTTAAGGTGACATATTTTTGTGGAAATATTTATAAGATCTCCGCGCTAAATGTCAAACATGAAAGATAATCCAGTTTCATCATTGGAGGATAAGGGGTCATATTGAGCAACATGGTGCCATGAAGCCACAAAATTCTTCTTTACTGAGCACTATTTTAGTTAGGTTCTTTGGAATTTGGATGAGGGCAATACATAGGAATCTTGGTGCTCTGCTCTGTAATGTGATGTGACAAACTTACTGCAAATGCTTATCAGATATTTATTTAGAATGCAAAGCCTGAAATCACAGCATAAAAGCAGTCTCTAATTTCCTTAATACACTTGATGTGTGACATCTCAAGTCACCTATAATAAGAAAATTACATAGCTGCATTACAGTAAATATTTACTATAGTTGAGTTGTGATGCGATAATACCTGTTGCCAGAGAGCAAGCGAAAGACAGGTTACAGTGCATTATCAGAGCAACATTCAGACACTTTTCTTTTGTTTCTTGTAATCTGTTTTTCTAAAGTTAATGTTATCACTACAAAGAAGAGATGTATGACATAGTTTTTTGCAGGCCCTAGTTTATTACAGAACGATTTACATTAAATTGATTCTAATATATTCATGCAGCAAATACTAACTTCTGAGTGGTTTATTTATTTTTGTATGACAGATTGCACTTTGACTATAAAGGTTTGCAACCATATTGTGGGAAATATGTCCTTTTCTGCAGGGACACCATAGATTTTTCTTCTTTGCTTTACCCTATTTAATTATGCTGTTAGCTTTTGACCTCTCTGAACTTTACCCCTGCTAGCTTGTAATAAAGTGTCTGTGCTCCCACTTTAAACATGGCTGAATATCCATACTCATAAATGACACATTTTACTTGCCTATGAGTCCGTAGTATATGGTAGTACAAGTACCTAGGGCCTGGAATGTAAATGCTGCTGCACCTATTAGGCCATCCACTACAGTGGCAATGCAAACTACAATTCAACCGGTCAAAATAAACCTTTTTGGCAGCTCTAAGCTTTCCTTTCCAATAATATTTAGTCACCTGTCAGCAGGTAATGTAGCCACCAAGGCAGGGTGCATGCATTTAACAGTAGGATATGTAAAAAATACGTGTTAACATGTCCGTATAATGAATAGCACCCAAAAGCTAGTTTTACTATAGGAATGCTGGCAAGCCCATAGAGAAACACTAGAAAACAATTTAAAATATTGTTTTTGCCATTTCCAGTTCAGAAATATGCATTTTTCTCTTATTTATTCAAATCCCAACTATATGGTGAAGTTGGATTTTTTAAACATATTAAGGAAAAGTAACTTTTTAAACGTTACCTTTTTCCTCCCTGAAACGGCCAAAGGCTAATTTGCATGAGCCTTACAATTCACTTAGTCGGTAAATCTTCTGCATGAGGTGTGAAAACAGGTTCCAGAACAGAAAAAAAGGTCTATATGTTGAAAGGTGTTTTTGCTCCTCTGTTAGGATGACAATTTCGGTTGTGCCCAGGTAAAGGGGCCTCTCCTGTCACAGGCAGATGTCAGATTACACCTGAACAGGCAGCTTCCCTTGCCCTATAAGTCAGGCAAGCACCAAACCCAGTGGGGGAAGAGCTGCGCCTAAAGCTGGTTTAGAGTGAGCATAGGGGAAGGGCTGCTGATTACCCTGGCTGCACCTCAGGATGGGTACAAAGGATCTGCACAAGAGGAGATGGGTTTCACTATTATGGATTTTAGGACTAAGAGTGTTAGACCTGACACCCTTGGTGTGTTTCCCCCAAATTGTTGCCTTTCAGATTCCTATTTTTGCTGTCAATAGGGCTCTGCACACTTTACCACTAATAACCAATTTTAATGTACTTGTGGTCTCTCCCTAAAATATTGACCATTGGTTTACACTCAATTGACACATTTAAAGTACTAGTGAGTCCCAAGTAAAGCAGTACTACATGTGCCGGGGCCTGTAAATTAAATGCTACTAGAGGGCCTGCAGCATTGATTGTGTTACCCACTTAGAGAGCACTCTATACATGTGGCTTGTGCCTGCCATTTGAGCCTGTGTGTGCAGGTAAACTAACAATAGAAAAAAGCCGAGTTCGCTGCTTGCGTCCCCGTCTGCTGCACTGCTTGTCAAATCAGGAAACATTCCTCATGCGTAAAGTTTAGTCTTTGTCAAAGTTCAACAATATTATTCACTAATTTTTATCATTCTCATGTTCTAAATGTACTTCAAAAGTAGATCACTCCGGAGACAGCCAGATAGTCCTTGAAATGTTTTATTTAGCATTTTCAAATGTCTGATGATGCCGAGGCTTTTTCATAGACATGTGCTTCAAACATTATTACGAACAAACCAGTCTTGCCACCCAATGCATTTCGAACTATTAAGTTCTTCTTCAGGGGTACTGAAAAAAACAAATAAGTAAAGGGCCACATCAACTAATGATTACAAATAACAGATTCATTCCATATAATTAATACGATCAAAAACATCAGTGTTTAGACAAACATTTCTTAACCCAAAATAACCTTTGTCGAGTATGCGGTAAAATTACACAGTGTTCATAGCGGCCCATTCGATTTAACCTTTCCCTCATGCTTACACATAGCTAAATTCAAAGACTTAATCCGAATAATGTACTCTCCCCACACCCCTAGTTGGTCAAAAACTCAAGCCTCTAAGTATGAATGAAAATTATACCTGGTTATATACAGAAAGCCAGCGGCTTGTAACGAGTCTTTGTCTCTTCTCCTATGCCATGAGCTTAGCCACAATATCCTCTACCTAAGGTTTCCCTCCTTACTAGTTCTTAAATCCTCAACCCGCGCATTTACCCGCCTCTATTTGAATTACCATCACGTGTGCTCAATTAATCACCATGTGGGTTTTTAACCAAAAAACTACATTCCCCACCATGCATCTACAATTTCCAACAAAATCCGCTCGCGCAAAATATGCAATGAATTAATTCAAATAGAGGCGGTTTGTTCGTAATAATGTTTGAAGCACATGTCTATGAAAAAGCCTCGGCATCATCAGACATTTGAAAATGCTAAATAAAACATTTCAAGGACTATCTGGCTGTCTCCGGAGTGATCTACTTTTGAAGTACATTTAGAACATGAGAATGATAAAAATTAGTGAATAATATTGTTGAACTTTGACAAAGACTAAACTTTACGCATGAGGAATGTTTCCTGATTTGACAAGCAGTGCAGCAGACGGGGACGCAAGCAGCGAACTCGGCTTTTTTCTATTGTTAGATTACTGTGTTGGGACGAACACAGCTCTGCTTTGCACGCAATCACCAAAGGGTTTAAAAAAGATGAAATGGAGAACGTATCAAAAAAAAGGGAAGGTGTGCACACGCTATATTTTCAAATGTTTAGCAAACAGTTTTTGTCCCACAAGCTGTGTGCACCCCGATTGTTATACCAAGTTTTGAAAATTTAATCTTCGGAAGAACCTTGTCATTAAGGAGGCAGCTTACACGTACAAACGAAACGTAGATGATAACATCTTATACGGACCATGTTCATTTTAAGTTAAAATTGAAATTGTTTGTTATTTATCGTATGTTGAACTTATGCACGAGGGTTCAGTTATATCTTTACACTGTTTAGTATTTAGTGATGATTTACAATTTGTGATTGTGTCGATTTTAAAATATTCATTGCATATTTTGCGCGAGCGGATTTTGTTGGAAATTGTAGATGCATGGTGGGGAATGTAGTTTTTTGGTTAAAAACCCACATGGTGATTAATTGAGCACACGTGATGGTAATTCAAATAGAGGCGGGTAAATGCGCGGGTTGAGGATTTAAGAACTAGTAAGGAGGGAAACCTTAGGTAGAGGATATTGTGGCTAAGCTCATGGCATAGGAGAAGAGACAAAGACTCGTTACAAGCCGCTGGCTTTCTGTATATAACCAGGTATAATTTTCATTCATACTTAGAGGCTTGAGTTTTTGACCAACTAGGGGTGTGGGGAGAGTACATTATTCGGATTAAGTCTTTGAATTTAGCTATGTGTAAGCATGAGGGAAAGGTTAAATCGAATGGGCCGCTATGAACACTGTGTAATTTTACCGCATACTCGACAAAGGTTATTTTGGGTTAAGAAATGTTTGTCTAAACACTGATGTTTTTGATCGTATTAATTATATGGAATGAATCTGTTATTTTTAATCATTAGTTGATGTGGCCCTTTACTTATTTGTTTTTTTCAGTACCCCTGAAGAAGAACTTAATAGTTCGAAATGCATTGGGTGGCAAGACTGGTTTGTTCGTAATAATGTTTGAAGCACATGTCTATGAAAAAGCCTCGGCATCATCAGACATTTGAAAATGCTAAATAAAACATTTCAAGGACTATCTGGCTGTCTCCGGAGTGATCTACTTTTGAAGTACATTTAGAACATGAGAATGATAAAAATTAGTGAATAATATTGTTGAACTTTGACAAAGACTAAACTTTACGCATGAGGAATGTTTCCTGATTTGACAAGCAGTGCAGCAGACGGGGACGCAAGCAGCGAACTCGGCTTTTTTCTATTGTTAGATTACTGTGTTGGGACGAACACAGCTCTGCTTTGCACGCAATCACCAAAGGGTTTAAAAAAGATGAAATGGAGAACGTATCAAAAAAAAGGGAAGGTGTGCACACGCTATATTTTCAAATGTGCAGGTAAACTGCCATTTTGACATGGCAAGATAAACTTCTTAAGAATACGAGGGCTAGGAGCTATGCCAGCCTGCGCAGCGCACCACTTGGTCCTTACGGTTTCAAGTATTTATATCAAGTGAAAAGGTGCGTGAACCTGACAGATCCACCCTTAGTGTGTACTGATATTCACGTTAATGGTAAAAAACCTGAGGAAACAAAGCTAAACAAACACAGTCCCAATTCCATGTGCTCAATAAGTGAAAGAGTGTTAAAAACTATGAGCGCTGCTCTTACCACGACTTAATGAAGGACAACGATATTCTCTCTGCGTATAAAGAAACACAACGGTTATACCTCTGCAACCCCCCGGCGGCGTGCATGAAAGTGAAAAGACACAGCAAATGATTCTTACCATCCTATGATGTTTCAAGCCGCATGGTCTGTAAACGAAATGAGTAATAAGTAAACAAATAGACAAATCCTTTTCAAAGGCCCGCAATAAGTGTCTCTGTATCCGGCAACTATTGGCCTGAATGGTGGCTTTACCGCGTCTTTGTGAATTTTTGGAAGTATATATATATGCGGTATTTTGAGTGAGGTACTCTGTAAATATTTCTTGGTGTTCTCATTGATCAAACCAGCGTTCTCTGCTTACACCAAAATTGACCCCTTGGGAAGGCTCTTGTTGTACCTGGGCCTTTCTGCATGGTCATCCCCAGACTTTTTGCCTTCACCCTCCTGTTTTCTAAACTCATTTTTGTTAGACTTAGGACTCTATGCACTTTACCACTGCTAAACAGTGCTAAAGAATGTGTGTGCTTTCTTCTTTAAACATTGTGAAATTGGCAATGTAGCCAATTGCCATATTCCATTTACTTTTAAATCCCTAGTTAAATGGTACTACATGTATTCACGGTCTGTTAGTTAAATTCTACTACTGGGCCTGCATACCACAAATGCTCTGTCCAGCACACTCACAAATGTTTTTGACACTAGTATTTGTGTCCTCGGAGAAGCTGGGGCCAGGGCAGGGAGGGTGAACATTTAAAGCACCTCTGGGGGTGGAAGCCTCTAGAAACTTCTTCTTCTTCAAAGTGGGCACCAGGTATTAATAATGGACCCTCCAACCCAACAATTCCATACATCACTGTACCTGTTGAAGGTTCAAAAGGACTCCTGCACTGCTCTGCATGAACTTAATGCTCTTCTGTTGCCCTGTTACCTGAGTGCAGAGGACTGGACCTGCATCTTGAACCCTGGACCACCAAAGTGACTCCAAGTACAAATTGGCTGGCCTCCAGATTTGAGTTCAGGGACAGAAACGGCTCCAAATACTTTAGCCCAGCACCTGGTCTCTGAATGCGGAGTATCCTACCCTCAAGTGGTGCCACCACAGTCATCAACCCATAGAAGTAGCCCAAATGTGGTCCTGTGGGCCAAAATGATGCAGCACAATGCTTCTCCAATACAGCTCTGCTTAGGAACCACTGCTGCGAGATGCATCCCCAATGATGGACCTAGAATCGCAACCCACAGTCTCCTCAGAACTGCCATTAAGCAACTCATCCTGGATGCAGGTCTTCGCATTGTAAGCCACAGATCGACTGCATCATCAATGATTATACAAGACTCTGCATCACAGACCCGCAGATCCATTCAGTGACACATCCTTGACGCAGGATTTCGCAGCACTCTGAAAACCAGAATTTAAGGTACTTTGTTCAGTGGGCCTAGCTTGGTCCCTGTATCTGGCCCGCACTCCATTTTGGTCAACCTAAACTTGTGACTTTGTCGAGGTCTGGTGCAGCCAGATAACCACCGTTGGCCCTCTGTGCTTTCAGGCAGTATTGTTACTTTAAACTTTATAATTGAATATCCACAGTTCTCTAAATTGTATTTTTGTCATTTTAGTCTCAAATACGTTATTGGATTTTACTCTATTTTTCCAAAATGATGTCGGATTTTTCTTCATTTGGGTTTTCACTTTATTACTGTTTGAAGTGCTGCATAAATGTGTTACACATGGCATTTTATTTTTTATACAAGTATAAAACGTTCTGAACCTCATAAAGTTTGCTTTGCAATTTTGTATTTGCTGTATCTGATTGCTTGACCCATACACTAAGCTGTCCAATATAGAAGAATGTGGGAGTCTGTTACAGAAATGTGGGATGCCCACCGCCACCAGTTCAGTGGTGGCTTTGGCTTCCCCTTCCCTGTTGGAGGACTGCCCACCACAGCTACAGATCCCTGCCTGTCTGAAGAACGACCAACAATTGATCAAAGGTCCATAACAGGAAAGCCTACAGATATGGCAGACTGAATGGTATCGATTCCCCTAAATGCAGATTATGCAGCTATAAATTTGAATCCCTGTTGCATGTAGTATGTAGTATGTGTATGCAAAGAACTGGATGGGCTAAGGCGTTATTGGTTAACCCCTGTATTTCATATTTTAGCAATCAGGAAATGTCAAAACACTATAACGGCATGCCTAAGTGGAATACAAGCTCGGCTAAATGCAAGATTGCTATAATTTTTGAAGGGCACCTATAAAGTTATGTACATGAACACCTTGTCAGCCTCCAACCCTCAAGTATTTAGAGTTCTCAGTTTGAGCACTCTACACCTTTTTAGAACCTTACACTTTAATAGCATTTAGTCTGTTAGTTGGATGGAATACAGAGGGGAAGGACTAATGTGTTAGGTCGAAGTGGTACAACGCACTTTACACCGCCATAGTACGATGAATTGCCATCTTCTTTGTATACTAAATCAATTTTTATATGCAATATTTATTCTGTCCCAATTTAAAAAGGAATTGTGGGACAATATTGTTTTTAATTTTGCACATTGAAATTTTTTTAAGCTCAAGTTTTTACAGTTTAAGATAAGAATGACGCCAGCACAATATTTCCAGACAGTACATTGCACTTTGTCACTCATAAATGCAAAATGAGTTTTATTACTTATTTGGCACATTGCCTCAATCATCTGATGATGCACTTGCTAGAAATTAATCTAAGAGTGAAGACTGCACCACAAAGTTTGGAATCACCTTCTTAGTGTGTACTTTGAAACAGCTTGTATATTAAGCAGCATTATGTTCAATGTTTTAATAGAAGAACGGTGCTTGTGTGATCATTCTATTTTTAGCAGTACGCACATTATGACTATTAAGAATGAAGTTGGAGCCGTATCCTACTCATTTCCTCTCAGTACCATCACCTAGATATGCTTTTGTCCAAGAACGATGTACCCGTTTTTGTCAGCTTATTTCTTATATTTCGTATATATATTTCATTTACCTTCAGAAGATACCCTGATCACGCTTTAATCTGACAATGCATCTGAAGACGGCTGTAATGCCAGAGACCGCTCCTAGGAAGCTTGTTTCCGGTCCAGGGAAGGCATGGCGTGGCAGTTCGGGCTGGACTGTTCCCATGTGGCACAGGGTCAGACTGATTTCGATATGGCCATGACTGAACTGGGGTGGCAGAGTGGGCTAAAGAACGGTGATGGATTGAACCCAGATCTGTTGACTAGGTGTGAGTGTTTGATTGGTTCAGATGCTCCGTCCATCTCCACCCCCTTTTGTACCGCTTTTTTCGCCATAAGTTGGCAGGGCATGCTCAGACGTGAGTCCCTTGCTCACTTTGCCACTGGATTCAAGCAGGCCTGGCTGAAGACGGCTGTAATGCCGGAAACCGGTCCTAGGAAGCTTGTTTCCAGTCCAGGGAAGGCATGGCTTGGCAGTCGGGCTGCACTGTTCCCATGAGGCACAGGGTCAGACTGATTTGCATATGGCCATGTCTGAACTGGGGTGGCGAGTGGGACAAAGAACTGTGATGGATTAAACCCAGATCTGTTGACTGGGTGTGAGTGTTTGATTGGTTCAGATGCTCCGTCCATCACCACCCCCTTTTGTAGAACTCCATTATACAAGCGCCTAATAGTACTAAGGCTCTCTTCAAGATCATTAAGGACCTCTCCACTCCAACCTGTATGAGCAACAAAGTGATGCATCACAGAAACTTTGTGATGAGATCTCCTGCTATTTTGAAGACAAAATCGCCAAAATTGTTGGTGGTCTTTATCCCCATATTAATGGTGATCAGGATATTCTCGCGCAGAGGGTGGAAGAGGAGTTGCGGGTGACAACCTCTATGGACAGTTTTCAAATCCTCACCGATACTTCTTTTAACACCCTGGCTCATAGTGTGTCGTCGGGCTCTCCTCTTGATCCTCTTCCACACAAAATCTGGAAGACATACGGTCAAGACACCTTCCCTTGGTTGCGTCAGATCTGTCACCAATCTTTGGAAGAAGGCATGGTCCCAGAATGGTGGAAGCAAGCCGTGGTGACACCTCTTATTAAGAAGCTCTCACTGGACCCGACAACTCCAGCAGGTTTTAGACCTATCTCTCTCCTGCCATATCCAATCAAAATCTTGGAAAGGGCAGTAAGCAAGACTCTGTCTGGCTCTTTAGAGGATAATAAACTGCTGGATAGAGACCAATTTGGGTTTTACCCATGCCATGAGACCGAGACAGCACTGGCAACTATGCTGGACAATCTACGTTTGCGAGCCGACGACGGGAATGATACTATTTTAGTGCTACTCGATATGTCGGCCACATTCGACACGATGAACCATTCAATACTGGTGGAGAGATTGAGGAAGATAGGGGTGAAGGGACGGGCTTTGCAGTGAATACAATCATATTTATCAGGGAGACAGCAGATGGTGACCTTGGCACCGTTCACCTCTAGCAAATCCCCGCTAATTTATGGGGTACCGCAAGGCTCTGCGATCAGCCCTATTCTTTTTAATATCTATCTACAGCCCCTGTTTCCCATCATTAAATCGTTTGAAGTTGACCTAGTCAACTACGCTGATGATACTTAACTGGCGTTTTCCCTGGAAGGGAAATACGCAGTCTCCATGGACACGTTCCTGGAGTGTATGCGTCAGACTGCTGGCTGGCTGAGGAGGTACTCTCTGCAGTTTGATGGTGGGAAAACTGAAGTGGTGTACTGCTCTTCGGTCAAGATGTCTAAGCACTTGCCACTGGAAATTAGGCTCACTCGTGCAGAAGAACCTCAGGCCCCTGTCAACACGGTGTATAATCTGGGGGTTCTGATGGACGATAATCTCCAAATGGAGTCGCAGGCAAACAAAACCGCCAGCGTGTGCTTCTCCTTGATGCGCATGCTTCGCCAGATACTCCCACTGTTACCAAAGGCCTCGCGCTCTCTTGTAGTCAGAAGCCCAGAGCTAAGCAGGCTGGATTACTGCAACTCTCTGTGCTTGGGAACACCTCAATACATCTTTCAGGGGTTGCAGAGAGTCCAGTCTGCAGCAGCAAAGCTGGTGCTAAATATACAATGTAGGTCCTCCACTACCCTGGCCGGGAAACATCCTTTACAACGAAACTTTTACAACGCAGTGCCTTTACGACGCAACTTTTACAACGCAAACCATTACAACGCATTGCGCTGGGGGGCGCTCTAGGATAGGGAATAGGTTTAATGTACTATCCAACACCTTCCCTACTATCCACGGGGACTGGAGTTGGAATAGTAAATTAAACTATTCGCTATCCAGCGCCCCAAGGCACTATGCGTTGTAATGGTATGCGTTGTAAAACTTGTGATGTAAAGGTAGGCATTGTAATAGTATGCGTTGTAACGTCATACATCCCCGTGGCCTTAAGAGACTTACACTGGTTGCCTATCAAGGAAAGGGTCGACTTTAAATCTCTCTGTATGGTGCACAGAGCGGTACATGATCGGGGCCCAGTTCCACTGCAGGAAGAATTCACCTGGTACCTCCCAAAGAGGTAGCTCTGCTCCTCTGTTACTAATTTGATGACGATTCCTAGATTTAAATGTTCTAGGATGAGGGGGAGGGCCTTTAGTGTGGCTGCTGCACATCTATGGAACAAACTACCACAGAGCGTCAGAAAAATTAACTGTTTAGAAAGAGCCTGAAAACCTGGCTCTTTCCCAAGGACTGATCTCCCTTTTTCTGATACTTCGGCCCGCTCGCATGTCGGTTATTTTTAATCTTAGTGCCAGGATACCCGCAGGGTGGCAGTTTGCGATATACAAGTAGCTTTTACAATTACAATTACATGTGGAAGAAGACAACTGTTGAGGGTGTAGTCAGCGTGGCATCTGTGAATGCTATTAACCTCAATTTGTGCAGGGTTGAGTGAGATCGACTGGTTGACTGCTTGTCAGGAGGATGAAACCTGGGGCAAAGTCTGTGAGTGTGTGGTTCAAGGTTGGCTAGAAAAAAGAACACAAAGCGGGTCTTTATAACTGTTTGCACAAGTAGCTGATGAACTGTCCTTAGACAATTGATTGCATATGAGAGTGCATTTGTATGTGCCTCCAACAAAAGTAAGGGATTCCATCATTAGACATGCACATCAAGGGCATTTAGGTTCTACCACAACCACCATGAAAATCAAACAGTACTATTGGTGGCCAGGAATCGATGCCCAGGTAAGATTCTGGATTGATAAGTGTCCTGAATGGCTCACCTCTGACAGACATTGGAAGGCACATAATACTCCTTTGCATCCTGTTGAATATCCTAATGTTGCTTGGGCGAAATTAGGTTTAGACTTTTCAGGACCGTTAATCTTGTTACCAGACCACATAAGGTATTTGCTACTTTTGATAGATTAGCACTCTAAATGGATGTACTTTTCTTCTGTACAATCTGCTGACTCTGAGTCAGCAATTGAATACTAAAGAAAGGTTTTTTTCATTAAATTTTCACTCAATCAAATAGTTACTGATAACGATTCACACTTTACGTCTGATCGCATGTCCAATTTTTTTGCACAGCATGACATCATACACTTACGTACTGCTTTGTATGCTCCTTCATCCAATGGCTTGGTAGAAAGGGGCAAAAGGTTCATCAAGGAGGGTGTATAAACTGCATTGGATAACAACACATCCCCACATTGGCCCACTGGTGTAACACCATTTTCTCTGCTTAGAGTTAAAGAAGCTCACGCAAACCTGTTTCCCTCTTGGTTAGATGGGCGGTTAAATACATTCAGCATTTCAAAAGGGAAACCTTTTTCCAAGTGAAACACTCACAACATAACATGTAAGAATATTCTGACTACAAACACAATGTGTCTTTTCAACCATTTACGGAGGGCACTGGGTGCTAATAAAAAGTCCCATAAAAGTCATGAAGGGACAACCCACCTATTCAGTCCCTGTCCAGGTGGAAAGGGAAGGCAAAGCTTTTGTGTTATTAGCGGGCAGAGGGTTGTGGAATAAACACCAATTAGTCAGATTGACTCCTCAGCAGGCCAAAATATTTTTGGCTGGTCCAAACCCATTTTAGAATCTGATTGAGCCACTTGGGTGCGACCATCTACTTTGGCACAGACACCTTCATCTAAGGTTCATGTTTCAGCCTCTAATGATGACGGTATTTCTAGTACTTCATTTGACTACTTGCCCTATTTCAGGCAGTACCTCAGTGTCTAACCCTACTGGTATATTAATAACAAGGTCCTGTACCATCAAGACACCTTCGAAATTCAAGGATTTCGTTATGTATTAATTGTGTGCTTTCAGTTGTATCCTATATTTATATTTTCAAAACTGTACAATGGTTCATTTTTCACTTTTGTTCAATAGTTTGTAATTTTCACTTGTCACAATGTTCTATGTTTATATTTCTTTTGTCATTGTAAGGAGGTGATGTAGTAAGCGATATGCTTTTTTATTGTTCTTTACTGAGGACGCGCGGTACCCCCTCATGCCCTCAAATGTGTTCTTACGAACTCTCTTGGGGTTCCTGGGAGATGGTTCGGTTCCACAGCAGTTTCAGTAGCTGGGCGACTCCGACCGGATGCTCAGGAGCGTCGTGGGATATTCTCTGTGAATAAATCCTTTAATTCGCACACCGCCTCCGTGCGTGGATACTCATTACACTTATATGGACAGGATATGGTGATTCTCAATCTAAAATATCGACAGCCAGAAATGATGAAAGACAGAAACTGTGTGCTCGCTTAGGTCTCCTGGTTCCTATGTCCCACAATATATATACTTCAAAAAATTTAAATGGTAATCAACTGCTCTACAAAGACTGGAAACAAACACTATTTGTTTCTGGAAAAATGTGCCAACCAACTGTTATTTTTATCCAAGGAAGAACGTTTCCCCCTAAATCAAATATCAGTAGACATAGTTATTATGCACCTCTCGTCCACCCACCATCCTCTTTTTCAAAGCTTTTGATGTAATTTGGTAAAAGGATGTCTTTCCAAATTTGGGACAATGCTAAATCGTTGCGCTCTATGTGTTAGGAATTAACATTGACAAGTGTGTTTCATTCTGGTTCGTGCATTTTAAGTAGTCCCCTTAGCGTCAAAATACGTACTTTCCTGACGCTCCCTAAGGGGGATAAGGTGGAGCTGGGCCCTCCCATCATTGCTTGGCTTACTTTCTGTGACCACGCCCCCTTCCCACTTCCTGGTTCCTGTTCGTGTTGCTTTGCTGCCGTCTAGAGCTCTGCTGGGCTCTGTCTTCTAATTGCCTGATACCTGATTTACCTGACCCTCTGCTACTCGTTTTTCTGCCCTGTGAGTGAGCGTGTGGTGTCTGGTTGTGAAAGCGGTATTCCATGCCGCTTCGTTTTCAGTGAACGCGACGCCCTGCTATTCCTCACGCATTTTGCGGGCGTATTTTCGGTTCACTCTCTGCTTTATACTGATGTTGCTACCACTATTACTTCTTTGGTTTACCCCTTTGCTTTAGTGGTTTTTTCCTCTGAGAGTGAGCGCTCCGCCCTATCCTCCTAGGGGCCGGGTGTCTCACCTCCTGAGTGGGTGCTGCTCCGCTGTATTTCGCCCCCTGTGCAGCCGGTCGGTGCCCCTCACTCCTTTTCTGTTTGGTGTGTGTTTTTTCTGGTGTCTGGTGTTACTGCTCCGCTGGCCTGGTCCTATTAGTCAGCGGCCAGTTCACCTCACCTACCCTTACCAATTGCTTTGCGTCAGAGGTGTGTTGAGTCCTTCGTGAGTCCTGCTTGGACCCCTCCGAGATTCTGGACTCATCGTTGACGCCGGCCCGATCTACAATTGGGGTAAGATCCATGAGTGCTCACACTTGTCAATGTTTTATGGTGTTTCATGTAAGCATAGGGATTGTGTTTATTCCTACCTTGATCTTTGTTTCCTAGCCTGGACCACCCACCCCCGGAGACGCCTTTTCTACTATTCTGTTACCCCACGTATGAGGAGAGTGGTGGACACTCCTTGGGTAAATTCCCTCATACTTTTAGGATACAGCAGATAGGAGTGTGGTCTACTTTGTTAGCGCATTCCTGCTGCTGTGTCTTGGAGGTGTGGGGATTTGTCTTCGCTCCCGTGGAAGTTGGCCCTTCTCCTAACACTATGGGCCTGATTGAGAGATGTGTGGTCCAGGTGATTGGCATTACAGGTGCTAGAAGTACAGATTCATGCTATTAATTCTTTCTCTGCAGAATCCAGGAATGAAGAATACAATTTGGACCCAGTTTACCAAATGAAAGTGACATAGTGTGCTTGCGCTTGCAGTGGTTGTGTGACTCAATTTTACTGGGCAGCATTTAGGGTCTTTAAAGTGGAACTGGTACCCCTGTACCTGGTAAATTTAGTGTGTGGATACACCAGGCGTTTAAGCACCAGGCAAGGGGAGAGGTGTGGCGCCGCGGCCAGGGCGACTGACGCTGGAATCTGGGGATCAGGGTTCGATCCCCGGCTCCGGCGGCAGGTTAGCCCAGCACCATGTGACTCTGGGCAATAGCTCGCTTAATCTTCCCGACGGCCCCCAGCGCCTAGAGACCCTTACGGGTGATTGTGCGCTTTACAAATGTGGATTATTATTCACCCAACTCATTAAGGGCTAAGAAAGCAACAACAACTACCATATGTATAATCTGAGTCATTACTACATCCTATCTATGAAATGCAGAGGTGAATAATCATTTAACTTGGAACAATTCCTATTAGATTTTCGGTACTATTTTGAACTAGTGAGCTATTCCAGATGCAAACTCAGTTTCCAGTACTGGAGTTAAGCCCACTGATAAAAAAAATCATTTTTAATCTCCTCCATAATAAGACACAAACCAAACGTTAGCATACAACAAGATGGAAGCTCAGATCAGTCTATTTGCAAAGAGTCACTTTAAACCTTAACCAGGGGTAAAAATATGTTACATATTGATACGCGCAAACATACATACAACAAACCAGAGTTGGCAACGTACAGTGTGAATATAACAACAATTATATGTTATTGCCCAATTCAAATCAAATAAACTTTATTTGTTTTCACGTACAGTAAACCATAAAAGTTCCAAAACATCCACATTTCATCAAAACCATGATACAATAAAATGACATGTATAAACAATCATAGCACCTGAAGACAAGGAGGGACACAGTGAACTACCCCACCTGAAAAAGATAGCAGTGAAGTGCGCCTTCTGAAAAAGAATGAGACACACTCAGTAGATACATTTACACTGGGCTGACACTGGTGACCTGAACATCATGAGCCTCTTCACCACATGTACTCCACAGATGGGCCACTAAATGTCTAGACAGGCCCTGGTTCTCACCGTGAATTTCAAATAACCCACAATAAAAAAGATACAATCAGGCTTCAGCAGTTGGAGGAACAAAAGCGCAGGGCAAGCCTTGTTAAAATTTAGCTTCTTTAATAAAGGAGTTAGAAAATATCTCCTGGTAACCTCATAAAAATTACAAAAAACATAAAATGTTGCAAATCCTGTGGAGACTCTTCGTCGCAGCCCCAGGATGCTAATACATGACCTCTACTGCACCCTTTAGGAACAGCAAGCAGGAGGTGAAAAAGATCCAGGCAAAATCTGGACAATAAGAAATGCTCGTATATAGACAGAAACCCCAGGAGATACGGCTCAGTAGATGGATTTGTTTTTAACATCAAGATTTTTCTAACATTATGTTTCCTCACTTCTCTCTCATCTCTTTCTAGTTTCCTTGAACTACTGAAGGCTTGCTTAACTAACTCCACATCCTTTTTTACAATAGATTCTGGCATAAAAAATAAATCAGGGCACCCCAACTCTTCAAAGCTACGTTTAGTGTATTTAAGTCCTGGTATGCGAGACGCATAATCAAGGCTCATACATTCATTTAAGATCAAGGGACTGAGTGCTAGATCTTTGTGTGGTATCCGGTGGGCTCCAAATAAATAAAAAAAGGAGTCATCAGATGAAGGGTTGAAGTCTTCTTTATTTCTGTCAGCACACAGCACAGATCAAGACCAGCAGTCAGCTCCGGAGGTCACAGCGCAACTGCCGAACCTCACTGCTCGAACATAGAATAAATTACATATAAAGATTCTAGTACCCATTCCAAGAAGTACTGCAAATGGAAACACGACACATCTTCCCTCTTTAAATAGAAAGAAGAAAAACTAAAAACAAGAAGTAAGAGAAGTAAGGAATAGAGGGGAGTAAAGAAAAGAGGAGATGAAAAGGGGAGGAAGCAGAAGGTGTAAAAACAGAAAAGTGAATTTAATGTAAAACGTAATCCTTAAGATAGTGAGGAGCACAAGTGATTCTTGTGCTTTCCCTAGATACAATAGCTGCACTACCAGAAGGAGAGGAAGAGATACTGAAACTGAACCCTCCCTCTCTTTCTGAATAGGACAGATCAGTAAAATTATTCACAGTAGATGAATCACTATTGATAATGTCTTGTGAAACAACAGCATCGCCACAACCAGTATTATACAATAGATTGTTTAGGATCAGGCAAATTGAGATTAGTGGAGAAATCTTCTCCAGAGGAATTTTCAAGGTTAGGATTGGTATATACACTATTCTTTACCAAAACTACATCTCTTTTGCTCCACCATTTTCCATTTTCCACTAACAAGGCATATTTGGAAAATTAGGTCTACCACCTTTTACACCGGGTGGTCTCTTTATCTTAACCAAATCTCCAACAAAGAATTGAAAGTCTTTAACTTTCTTGTTTGTGTCATAAATCAACTTCATTTTAGATTGAGCTTTTTCTACAGAGGAACGCACTGGTTTGAGATCAGGGATGTTATTGGCATGTCCAAGAACCCAGATGGGGCTGAGTTTAGATGAACCATAATGCCCTTTAAGAAGAAGAAAAGGTGGAATACCTGTAACAGAATGAGGAGTGTTATGGTAACTCCATAGTCTTCTTGTACAGCTTCATGGATGACCTCCCTTTGTAAGGATGCTAGTTGAATTGTTTCTTTAATCATTTTGTTGACCCTTTCTACCATGCCATTATCCTGGGGACTATAGAGAGCAACAGTTAAATGCCTAACACACATGTTTTCCAGAAAAATTTGCATAAAGGGAGATTTGAATTGACCCCATTGTCCGACACCAAGATTTTGGGGACTCCTTCACGTCGGAAGAGATCACGGAGCATATCAACTACAGCAGTAGTAGAGGGTTCAGAAAGAAAGTTACATTCCACCCATTTGGAAAAGTACAAATACGGCATATGTTAAGTTAGTGTGGAGATTAGACATGGGACCAATAAAAACAATACCTAATTTTTCCCAGGGACCCATAGGAAAGTCAACAGGATGAAGGGGCGTATTACGCACCTTTAAAGACTTGTCAGACATGGTACAACTGACACAATGGGCAACAATTTTCCACCTCAACGTCCATGCCAGGCCACCAATAAAAGAGTTGTAAGCGTTCATTTTTGTACCAGTCATTCCAAGATAACCTTGGTGAGCAAAATTGATGAGTCTTAGTCTGAACTTCCCAGGAGGAATTAATAAACTACCTCTCAAAATGATATCACCTTCAATGGTAAGCTGATATTTGATTTTGTGAATGGGCCGTACACCTTTACACAAAGTCCTTTCTTCAGGCCATCCATTGATAATAAACCCTTTGATGGTTTTTTGTAAAATGTCTGTTTTAGAGCATTGAATCCATTCAGAGTAAGTGATGGCTCCTTCTAACACCACCAAACCATCAACTGAACCAACCACACATTCAATATCGTCAGCATTGCCAGTAGAATTTTCCTCAAGTATGGGACATCTAGAGAGAAAATCGGCACGAGTATTTTTCCCTCCAGGAATGTGCTTAATGGAAAAATTAAATTCAAACATTTTGGAAAGTAGTCTTACAAGTCTAGGGCTGATCTTGTCATGATCACTCTTTGATAAAAGAAAAACAAGTGGTATGTGATCGGTAATCAAAAGAAACTTTCTTCCCCAAAGAAAAGTTTCAAAATGTTTGGTAACCCAAACGCAAGCCAAGACTTCTCTTTCGATTGTACTATAGTTTCTTTCAGATTAGGAAAGGGATCCAGAAGCGAAACCTATGGTGTGCTCGGTACCTTCAATCAATTTTGTAAGGACAGCTCCTAGCCCAACACCACTAGCACCAACAGTAACAATGGATTGGACATCATCCCTAAAGGAATGTAAAGCAGGCGCTTTTAAAACGAGTTCTTTTAAATTGGAGAAGGATTGAACTTTTTTCCAGGTGAATTGTTCGCCTTTCCTAAGAAGTTTCCTCAACAGTTCAATTTGCAAAAAAAACCTATCAATAAATCGCAAATAATATTCGCACAGTCCCAGGAAGGACCGGAGTTGATCCTTATTTTCAGGTGCAGGACTATCCAAGATTGCCTTGACAAGGTCAAGGCCCAGGCTTGATACCAGATTCTGAAATATGGTGCCCTAAATAGTCAATACTATTAAGAAGAAATGTATACTTTTCTTTCTTTACTGTAAAGCTATGAGTCTCAAGAATATTTAGAACATCATGTAAAACGTTAATGTGTTCCCCAAAAGTTTTTGAAAAAAATAACAATATCATCTTGATAAGCAAACACATTTTTAGACTCACCAAATAGCTTAAACATTAAATTCTGAAAGACTGAAGCGGCTGAAGCAAGGCCAAAAGGCATTCTCAAAAATTTAAAAGCACCAAACGGGGTGTTGAATGCTGTAATGGAGCGAGAGTCTTCAGCGAGCTCCACTTGGTGGTATGCTGATCTTAGATTAATTCAGGAAAAGAATTTAGCACCACCTAATTGAGCTAGCATTTCTTGGATCCCTGGGAGGGGAACACAATCAATCAAAATGTTCTTTTTTAGAGATATTAAGTCAATGCTGAGCATGATGTCATTTGTATCCTTTTTCTTGGCAACAACGATTGGAGAAATCCACTCTGACGAGTCAAGTGGTTCTATCACTTTCTCAGAACATACCTTGTCCAAGTGTAGTTTCAATTGGACTCTAATAGATAAAGGAAAGTTTCTTACTTTGTGAATGACCGGTATTGTGTCCTTTTTTAATATAATTTTGTGTTCAAAATTATGTACTAAACCAAGTCTTTCTTCAAAAAGAGTGTGATGCTCAAGGAATAGCTGTTGTAATGTAGGGTTAGAATTAGGAAGATCAACCAAGGAGATAGGGCAAGGGGTGCCTGGTCTTAAAATCATGCCGAATTTCCCTTGGTCTTTCCATCCCAATATATTATATCCTTTCTTTGCCACATACATTTTTGTGAAGATCATTCTGTCTTTGAATCTGATGTTATCAGAGGAAAAACTTAACTTGTCGATGTTGTGTCCACCAAAAGCAATGGTGCAGATATCTGGTGGATCAAGTTGAATATGATTCCAATATTTATCAAATAATTAATCGGTAATGAAGGTAATGGGAGATCCAGAGTCTGTAGTCGCTTGTAAATTAACATCACCAATTGTTATGTCGCATAATGGACCACCATCAGTAGCATCAGAATCAATAGAAAGTACAATTTTTCTTGCACTTCTAATAGCACAAACATTGGAATCAGAAAGCTTTTTAATAGTTGCAATTTTGTGAGGGACCTTACACATTCGAGAAAAATTGCCAACTTTGTTGCAATTTACACACAACTTTCCCAAAGCTGGACATTTTTTTGCATTAGCCAAATGTGTAAAGGAGCCACATCTATAACAAACATTCTGTTTCTTAACATCTTGAGTTTTATAAATTGTAGAGTTTAGTACTTATGGCAAGAACAGGTTCAATTACTGGTTCATTTTTCCTTTTCTTTAATTCTTTTTCTCCAACAACTGACCTCCCAATGCCTCTGGCCAGTTCTAAAGTTTCATCTAAGGAATGATTTCTACAACAGAAAAGCCTTTCTTGTACTTTTTTGTTAAACAATTGACAACTAATTGATCCCTTAAATAATAATCAATATTCCCATCAAATTCACAAGTGGCTATTAATACCCTTAATTCAGTTAAAAAGGTATCAATTGATTCAAATTCAATTTGACGTCTGGTGTAAAATGTGTGTCTTTCAACAACACCACATGTGTCATCTTTGAAATGATTGGAAAGTCTACAAACTGCTTCCTTATAAACATCCCAATTAGTTTCCTTAGTTTGGTTCATAACTGGTAAATGGTCAAAGATACGTTGCCCTTCAGAACCCAGATTATTATGGAGGGGAGCTAACTTTCTTACTAGATCAAGTTTTGCTCCATCTAAAGCTATAATATAACTTGCAAAACCTTTAAACCATTTGCTTCCATTTCATTTTAACAAGTCCAGGTTCAAGTAGAAAATAAAGAGGACATGTAATATTTTGCAAGGTAACAATATGAAAGAGAAATAAACAGAGGTAAAATGTAAAAATAAAGTTGCAACAGAGTGATTCAAAGTATAAGAGCAAAAGATGTGTATTTAAGGTGTGCACATCACCGTATAGGATTCAATAAGTTGAAAGTGGTAATTAAAATTATGAAAGTACCTTCATGGTGTGCACATCTCCCAGCTGCTGAAAGCTGGAATGCGCTGTATTTGAGCAATTGCGTGTAAAATGAATTAGTGGCCGTATAATATGGTGTGCGCGTCACCGCGCTGACTTTGTAAATAAGGTTGGCGCCTTGTAAAATGGCGGCACACAAGGTCACGTAAATGTGACCCTGATGTAGCTGCGTGCGAACGTAGGATGACATAGCCTGGAGAGCAGTGAGCAGGAGAGATTGCCGTGGTGGAGGAAGATTCCAAGGAGCGTGCGAGGTAAGGCGTGACGTTTGAGGATTTTAAAAGATAACCAACTTGAAATATTTACGTATGGTAAAGAAAATCCATACAACCTGCCGCGGGATGTCTCCAAACATTAATGGCGAATTATGGTCACTAAAGGGTTCTACCAAGGCAAGCAGAAAGTATATGATGTTCAACCACGCAGTCCGTGCTGTAAAGGTGCTGAAGAAAAATCTCAGTTGTCGCCAAGTGTGGTATCCGGTGGACTCCAAATAAATGAAAAAAAGAGTAACAAAAAATGGGTAGTAGTGTTCCCCAAAGGGAAAATGTCCGCACATTTGTTTGGTTTCTCTAAGTTACGTAAAGTAAGATTCTTATACAGTGTATTAACCACAAACACAGGTGCTCAGGTGGCCCTCCTCCTGACACTCACCACCCCAGGGTGTTATCTAGCACACAAATTGTGCAACAAATTGTTACAAACAAAGAAAGAAGGTTTTCACCGGCACTCTATTCGTAGATTTTTATTTCAAAATGTATATCTCTCTTCAATAGTAAAGCTCCAAGTGGCACAATTTTCCACCTATAGTGTAGGGAGATAGGCACCAGTTTTTTCAATGTCCATAACAGTGCTAACAATTTTTTGTAGAGACAAGATCCAGAGCAGAAAGTAGTCTTCAAATCTGTATTTCAAAAGTTCACAAAATATATAAAAACACTTCTCAGCTCACAACGCCGACACGTGTTTCGTCTCAATCCTGGGACTTTTTCAAGGCTGGAAGTATCAAACAAATACAAACATAAAAGTGAGTAACAAATTCCAAAATTGAGTAATAAGAATTGTTTTACCATTATTAAGCATGTAGATAATAAACCACCAGAAAAAAATTCATATCTTGATAAAAAACCTCCAAGTTGGAGTTTAGAGCTAGAACAAACATATCTATAAAATACCTCATGAGTATGAAAAAGACAATAAATGCACATGAAAATACACAAATATATACATATATACAAAAATATACAAAATTACAAAAATTTGAAACTCTATACTACATAGGGCCCGAGTTTCTCATTGTGGGTACATCTCAATAAGAGTGACTTTGGGAGTAAATTAAGTTCAGGAGAAAGTACACCACATAAGCAGTGCAGCTTGGTTTCCACAATGTTTTAAAAAGGCGACCAAAGATTAACTTAGTAATGATTCCAGCTTCTGCGTACAATAGTCAAAGCTGTTAAACTGGTTCGCTTTCAAATACAGTCGATGGTGTTTCAACCCTTTTACAGTGCAGGGTCTTTTCAGGACCAAAGGATATGGGGACAATCTGATGGTGATTGTTCAGCCGGCAAAGTGAGAGAGGAAAAGGGAATACTCACACGCGGACACGGTCGGGTGCCCCATATAAGAGACAAACTGGTGTGCTGACAAATGGTCTCAACCATGGGTTGCTATATCGTGGTAGATGGCAGAAGTACATGACCCCCACTTAGTGTAGTAGTGATGGAGCAGATTCTTCAATTTAATTGATCCGGCTGTGGGACAAATCGTGCCACGGGGATAGTATTACTCTTTGGAATTAATCTGTCAATTCGAACTGCTCCGGTCGTCTGCCTGGTTACAATGACCACAGGAACCTAGAGCATGAATCCACTGCCACCAGGATGTACCTGTAAGCCCCGTCAGATTGTAAGTGGTCCAAATAGACACATGCAAGAGGTCTGTCTGAAATCAGTAGTGGTGTTTGTGGTGGACGTGCTACAGTGGAACCTTTCATCTGCTGACAGATTTTGCACCTCATGACATAGCCCTTGGTCTGTTTAGTAAGATGTGTCCACCAATAATGCTGCTTTAGTAGTAAAACAGTTGCAGCGATACCTGCATGTACTGAACCCAGACCCTTCTGTGCAGCTAGAATTAATCCTAATCTGCTATCCATGTTTGGTATTACTCTATACCCCACTCCTGGAATTTGAGCATGTAGAATGTTTTGCGCATCTAACTTGTAGGAGTACTTGAGTGGAAAACCTTTTCGCAAGGCTGAGCTGTTGTTGCACATAGCTTCATGGCTATCATTATCTGTCTGTCTATCCTCATACTAAATTGAGTGATTGCAGCAATGGCAGCAGTTCGCACTGTTGCCTTGGCGGCTTCATCAGCCAGTGAATTCCTTTCAACGTGGGTGCCAACAAGCTATAACTCAATGTGTGAATTACATGAGCCCGTGGCAAGCCTTATATTCAGCTCTGCCACTTGTTCCCAAAGCAACTTGTGCTTTATTGTGTAACCTTTGGAGTCTCAAAACCCATTCTGTCCCCATTAGAGAAGATATTCGTTGTATGACTGGACATAGCAAAACAAATCTCACACAATGAGTGTGGGGAATTCTCAATCTGTATTTTTTAGTGCCAGTATCAGGGCTTTTAATTCTGCCAGCTGTGCCGTGCAATCGCCTACAGACTGTGTCCCCGTATTGCTCGGACGGACCTTGCCATCCAGCATACATCCCTTTATAATTGCACATCCTGCGCTGTATTGCGGTTTACTTCCTAGGGCAGGCTGGGCAGATCTGTCAGTGTAAATGATATATCCATACTGATCTATAGGCATTATTTAATTTTGGAGAGGATATTCTTATTTGTAATGCAGAAATGCTTTTTTTATGTACAGCCAAATTGTAGTGTACATATGTTGGAGTGAGAGAATTAGCCATTTGTATCCATCGTGGATGTAGTGCTTTTGCGTTTGGAATGCTTGCTTTGGTAACAGCCTCTAAGGTTGATACCGGAGTCACAACTATTTGGTGTTTCACCTGAGTAAGTGCTCTTTCTCTCACTACCGCAGTTTGTACTGCTGTCAGTATTTTTTCTGTGGATGCAAAACACTTCTCAGCGCTTGTGTACAAATGTGATTTGTATGCTATGGGTACCATTTCGCCTTCATTGAAGGTGAAGTAAGTGTACCCTGATTAACCCGCGACTATACGGATCACCAAATTTATAGTATTTACGTATGTATGTAAGTGTTTGGAAGCTATCTTGTCAGCTTGTATGGAACAGAGGATTTCTGTGTGTTTGTGTCCAAAGTTGAACTAAAATTCAGATCTGATTAGGTCGGAGAAAGATTTTACCTTTCCTGCGTAATTCAAAATGTATGTGCTGCCAAAATTTAGGAATTCTAAAATGGGGTCTTTGGACGTTGGAGCAGTGCACATTTTTCGAAGAAATTCGTTGCCAGAGTTTTTCCTTCACTTGATAGCTCATATCCCAAAAATAGGACATTGAGGTGGGCAAGTTATATAGCGGGCGAGCTTCGAGGAGGCAAGATGGCAGCCGCATAGTTGTGGCTGTAAGCAGCGGAGCAATGAGGACGCGGATTAAGCCCTAGAACGGCGAGAAATATGAATACGGCAGCCAAGAGGAACCCACACATGGAAAAGGATTAAGGATTAAGCAATAAGCACGAATAAAAGGAGAATGACGTCCCTACTTACCTGCCGCGGGTCGGCAAGGCATTTGCTGCAGGCTCTGGCGCTGGCCGCTGCCGTTCTCTCTCCTTGCCGCCGGCTACCCGTGAACACTGGAGGGCGGGGCTTGCGAGCAAGGCAGCGTAGCTACGCGGAGTTCCGTGCGAAGTTTGGAAACGGAGACAGAGACAGAAGCATTGACAGGCATCGCGGAGCGGGCGCGCGCTGGGACTGGAGAAGGAGAAGGAGCTAGCAAGTACATAGAGGAGCAATGGCCCCGAAAGTAAACAGCTCTAAAGCGGCAACTCTCAAGAAGAAGGGCGGAATTGAAGGGGTGACGGCGATGGTGGAGGTAGGTGATCCCTGGTTGAAACCCTTATCACCCTCAGCAAGGAAACAACAGCTGACGGTAAAGACACGGCAGGCAACTGCATCGATTGCCGATATGTTCACAAATAGTGGCAAGGAGAAAGGCACAAAGGAGGTCGCACGACAAGGAGGCGATGGGGCAATGCAAGAACTGGGCAGTCAAGACAAAGGGCTCGTTAATGCGGACATAGCAAAAATGCTCCCCCAATCAATGAGTGAAGAAGAGAACAGTCCGCATACGACTAACGAAGCGTCAACCAGTCATCAAACACTTGAAGGTACCCCCAGCCTGCTATTGAGCAAATGACCACAACCAGCTCTACAAAAGCCATAGGCTTGGATCCCGCAGCATCAGGAACAAGAAGAAATCAAGGGATGCAGGTCTCCTCGTCTGGTGCCTCTGTTCAGGTAGGCCAGCCTGCTAGTGGTGCCCCCTAAGAAAAAGGGGGTAGAGCGGACAGAGGTGGGTGTGACATTGTGTGCAAGCAGTCTGGATGTAGCTATTAGTAATGCCACCTCAGTAGCAACTTCTGGTGACCTAATGGAGAAAGAGAAAGTCCCTAGTGAATGTTTCTTCTCAGTATCCGAGAATGACGAGGATGATCATAGCTCCTTTTTGGAAGACAGCATCCCAGACTCCGAGAGCGATCCTGAACTTGAACCCCCAGCCACGGCAGTCAGGCCCCTAACTATATCAAAGGGGCAAGAGCATGAAGTACCGGGTTATTTAGAACCCAGCGGTGCCAGGGGACACACCCAAAGACTCCGGATTCTCCTGTCTCAGACTACAGAAACACAGAGACATCTTGGTGACGTCAAAGATCAGATTTATTGGCTGCAACCAGTAACAGGTATCCTAGAAGTACAACACAGTGTATGTTCTCAGGAGACTGCTCAACTTTACAAAGCTGGTCATCCCTTTTATACCAAATATTATGCTTCAGGCAAACATTCCTTATTTACAGTTGACCATTCACATATTTACACGACAAAGAAAAAGCAGAGTCATGATGACAAGCCCATATTTCAGTTTGTCCAGCCCACAATCAATTACCCAGCAAGGCCCAACACTTTTCATCAGATAATCGGACGGACCCCTAATAAAATTGGGCACCTCCTCATCGTAAAGCAGGCCATAAAGAAAGAACAGAGACAGGTGTGAGTAAGATTGGACATAGTTGTGTGCAATAAAGGGTTTATGGCACGCTGTGCCTTGATCCCTAATCTTGATCGGCCACTGGGAAAGGAACTGGCCTAACAAGTCCGGCCTCGGGCAACGGAGTCAGCTTGCCCGGGTCACACAGAAGTCAGCTGAAGGTGTACGTGTTCCAAAAGACTCTTTCGGCCTTAATCATCGGCCTATGTGAGGGCAACCACAAAATGGCTGCCGTACACAAAATGGAACCCGAGGGTTCAGAACGGAATCCCTGATTTCATGGTGATCTCGCCACTCAAATATGACGAAAATACTCGCACACCTTACACTTGTCATTTTCGGTCTGATGTTATCAAAATCGTCATGATACGACGATTTTTTTGACACGGGTGCAGAATTTCAGTACCACAGGCCCTCCTTTTGCCCTTACATAGGCAATAACCTACACTCATGCTAGTCTGAGTCTAGGTCTATATTCATAAAATCATTGAGATGTTGCTGTAGCATCATCCTATTACTTAGCTCGTCTCTCGATATAGGTTTCCTTACACATGATGTAGCACAGAGGCTACATATAGTAGGAGCACACTGTACGCACAGACGGAACATAAAAAGAATGGCTAAGATCATCCCAATGACCATCAGAATCTTCCATCCCCAGGCGGATATCAGTTCCCAGAACCACCCCATCAACGACCAATCTCCTTTATCAACATGTATAGAGTCGGAGATCTTATGCAGTTTGGAAATGGCCTGGTACACTGTCGGAGCATTATCTGGAATGAAAACACAGCAACTTGATTGGATCATTTTACATACCCCACCTCGGTCTGCAAGTATGACATCTAATGCGACTCTGTTCTGAAGAGTCATAAGACGATCCGACTGGAGCTCAGCAGTCAAGTTACTAAGGGCACCAGCAGTTTCAACTACGGTGGACTCAACCACTCTCGTCAATTGCCGTATGTTTCTGCTGTTCACCATAGGTCCCCAAAACGGCAGAAAACCCTTCAAGAAATCTCCCAATTCTTGTCCTGCAGTATCTTCCTTACTGAAGACACCTCTAACTACCCTTCTCTTGTGGTAATCTGCCGCAGCGGTGTAGGTGGGAGGCAACAGGAACGAAACAAAACATGTGCCCGAGAAGTCAGGGGGCAACCATGTGTATGCTCCATCATAACAGATGAAATAGGTACCCTTAGCTGCTAGGAACGATGGGAAAGTCTGGGACGCAAAAACATACGTCTCAGTGCAGATACCCTTTCCTAACTGAGCTCTTGGATTCTTGCCATTACCTTGCAGACAGAGATGACCCTGATGGGGTACAATACAAATCGGGCAGGATCTTTTTGCTCGCTGGTTTTCACTCAGACTCGCTCCATATCCTGTCACGTTCCATCCAATATACGCTGGTGTCTCATCTTTCGGGATAGCCTCATAGGAATTATCATGTCAACTGTTCCCTTGACTAGAGCACTATTCTTTGGATTATCCTTCACAGAACGTAGGGGTTGGATTTCAAGAGCATAGATGAACATCGTTCTGTATGCCCATAGAGAACCATTGTAGCTGAATGGCAGGACCAGATAAGGGATACCTTTATCAGTAGTATGAGGCATAAGACCACACACCCAACAGTTAGTCGTGTTCACTACTAATTGGTGTTGGTGCAGAAGCTGAACAAAGGAGTTATTGATAAACTCTAATCTTCTAACGGACTCATGTTCAGGTAGAGGGTGAAAAGAATGCGAGGAAACAGTAGAAGGAGGTATGGGCTGCGTGGTGGGTGCAAACGTCACTCGAAAAGAGAATAAAACATATCCTATTAAAAACATCATTACACTAAGCAACATAAAAATGCATAATATCAGAAAACATTTTCTAGTCATCATTGTACACATTTTGGCTCTAAAATTGATCTCTTTGGCAGGTCTCTCCATCTCGAAAAACTCCATCCTCTAACCTTGCTGCTCGCGGGGGTAGGGTTTTCCATGCTAAGGAATGCGCCTGTCAGCCCAGGGAACTCCCAAGGACCAACCAGAACCGTCGACCTTGTGTCTTGGGCTTGCACTCCAAAGACTTGACGCCGCGACCCTACAGCTGAACCCGGATGGTGGTTCGAAAAACAAAAATCAAAATAGTTTCTCAGATGAGAGAGCTGCGCTTTCAAAAATAGCAAAGAAAAGGAATTTTTATTTATTTGTCCATAGTTCTCGGCCTCAAATATAACGGCTTTTTCCTGGTAATGTCTCATCTCGAAACAACAGGTCAGGCTCAGTAGTGTCCAATCGAACTGCAGATGGCATGGCTTCTTGCAGAAGATCGTCGCTTTCACGCTCAGAATTTGTCCCAATTAAACGTGCATCGATAAAAGGCGGAAAACGAGGCACAGTCTCAGTTTCAGAATCTGCAATACCCTCCTGGACCCACCGGTCGTACGGCAGAGGCAAAGGGACCCTCTTATAGTGTACGCCGTGGATCCAGTTCTTTCCTTGCACTCGCACTGCAGATCTAGTTGATAAAAGGACTAAATAGGGGCCGTTCCAGCGGGGCTGATCATTCTTTGTCCGCTGAAAGTTTTTGACTAAAACCCATGAAACAGGATCGATGACGTGTCCTGGATCTTCAGATGCCTGAGGCAGAGTATCGTGAACCTGTTGGTGTAAAACACGCAATTTAGCCGTCAAATCATACAAGTAATCGAGCAGTACAGGGTGTTCAATGTCGCTGAATTTCATCGGCCTCGGCACTCCCCATATGTTGGCCGGGCGACCGAACACAATATCATACGGACTAAGTCCCACTCGTGAATGCACAGTCATTCTTGTCGATAGAAGTGCTAGGGGCAAAGCATCAGGCCATTTAAGATCAGTGCTTGCTTGTATCTTGGCCAATTTCAGTTTTAACATGCCATTATAGCACTCTACTAGTCCAGCTGATTGGGGGTGATTTGCAGCGTGAAATTTTTGCCGGATTCCTAGCCCTTCACATACTCTCTTCATCACTCGACCTACAAATTCACTCCCATTATCACTCCAGACCATTCTCGGCAAACCAAACCTAGGGAAAAATTATTTGACAAGGGCTTTAGCTGTGGATAAGGCAGTGTTATCTTTCAGGGGATATGCTTCTACCCATCTCGAAAAGGCACAAACAACAACAAGTACGTATTTCAAGTTGTTGCATCTCTTCATGTGGATGAAATCTAGCTGCAAAACCTTGAACGGATACGTTGGAGGCGCAAAATTACCAGCTGGAGTTGGAGTTCCCCTACCAGGGTTGTATTTCAGACAAACCATACAATTCTTGACCACATTCTCTGCACACTTAGGAATTCCAGCATTTTGCCATACTGGAGCCAACAGCTTGCAGATCCCTTTCTCACTGATATGAGCCATTCCATGCGCCATCGTAACCACTGCAAGCACATACGCATCGGGTAACAACCATCGCTGATGCTCTGACAATTCAACCCAACAACCATTTGCATCTAATTTACCCGTACTCTCTCTCCACACACTCAGCTCTTTCTCTGTAGCTTCAGCTTGAATAGACTTCACACTCTCTATCGTATATTCACACATTCCAACGTCACCAATACATCTTGCAGGGCCCGCCACATACATTCGACTCATCACATCTCTTGCTGTTTCTTTCGCCACTTCATCAGCAAACGCATTACCGCGACCAACGTCGTCAGTATCCTTCTTGTGTGCACTACATTTCACAATCGCATCTTGCAATGGCAAGGTAAGTGACTCAAGAAGCTCATTCACCAACTGACCATGTTGGATCTTGGCTCCATGCGAAGTCAGAAACCCACGCTCTTTCCACAATCGTCCAAAACTATGAGCCACACCAAACGCATACTGGCTGTCAGTATATATGGTCACTTTCATTCCTTTTGATAATACACACGCTCTCGTAAGTGCAATCAACTCGGCTTCTTGAGCTGAATTATGTGGGATACGTGCAGCTTCAACAATCGTATGCAAAGTCGTAACAACATATGCCGCAGTCGTATCCCCATTCGGAAGCTTGAAGTATGAACCATCCACCCATAAGGTAACATCACACTTCACAAGAGGAGTGTCCTTAAGATCTACTCTCCCTTTCGTTTCTTCTTCTGTCCTAAGAAAGCAATCATGCTGTTCAGAAACATCTGTCTCTGCTACAATCGGCAACAACGTAGCTGGATTCAACGTGTTGCATCTCTTTATGTGCACATGACTCGCTAAAAGTGTTAACTCATAACCTGACAATCGAGCACTAGTTAAGTGCTGTGTCTTGGTCCTGTTTAACAAAGTGTCCACTGCATGTGGAACCATTACAATCAACATATTATGCATCACTAAACCAGCAGAATGTCAAATAGAAACAGCTGCTGCTGCTGTCGCTCTCAAGCAACTCGGCAACGCTCTAGCCACCGGATCTAAAGTTGGCGAAAAATACGCACATGGACGCTGCTTGTCCCCAAAAGACTGTGTCAGCACTGACAAAGCACAACCTTCTTTCTCATGGACATACAGTGTAAAGGGCTTACTGTAGTCGGGGGTACCCAACACAGGAGCTGAACACAATGCATCACGCAATTCGGAAAAACTTTTCTGACAATCTTCAGACCACGGAAGGGGATTTGGCATATCTTTACAGGTCAATGCCACCAAAGGTATGGCCAGCAAGGAAAAATTCGGTATCCATTGTCTGCAATATGACGTGATACCCAAGAAAGCTCGCACTTCTCTCTGTGTAATTGGCACACTCAATTTTGCAATCGCTTCAATTCGTTCTGGGGTCATTCTTCTTCCCTCCTTCGATAAGAGATGACCTAAGTAGGTCACTTCTTGTCGACAATACTGTAATTTAGAAAGGGACACTTTATGATTCAGATCAGACAAATGACGCAACAACGGCAAGGTGGCTTCTTTACAAATCTCCTCAGTATCTGCAGCGACTAGTGAATCGACGACGTACTGAATAAGAGCAGCACCATCAGGTAAAACAATCGTATCAAGCTGTGTCTTCAAAGCCTGACTATATATTGATGGACTCTCACAATAGCCTTGGGGAGCGCGTTTGAACCGGAAGCTTCGTCCTCCTAAACAGAAGCCGAAAATATCCCTGCTCTCCTCGGCAATCGGGATGCTGAAAAAGGCATTTTTACGGTCAATCACCGAGAACCAAGTGGCGGAAGCTGGAATCATCGTTAATAAGGCAGTGATATCAGGAACAACTGGAAACTGTGGCACAACTATTTTATTCACCTCCCTAAGATCAATCACAAACCTGTAAACAGGTGGCTGAGAAGAGTCAGTTAGTTTCAGAACAGGCAGAACGGGGCTATTGCAAACGCTACCTCTTGTTTCTTCAATTACATCTTTCTCAATCAAGTCATGAATAATCGCTAGCAACGCCCTTTCACCTAAACCAGAGATCTTGTATTGGGGAATGCGTGGCATTTTGACATTTTCTTTTAACGTTACAACATATGGCGGTATTTCCAAAAGACCTACATCATTAGGACCAGTAGCCCACAGAATATCAGGGAGGGACGACAATTCTGTCGGAAGTTAGTTTATCCTTTGACAAATACATCGAGGAGACCACCTTCTTACCCAGTGTAAGTTGTACTCCCGAAGGAGAACAATACAATGTCGCATACAATCTTTTCAACAGATCCAATCCTAACAAGTTCTCACCACAACCCGTCGTCAGAATAAGGGGTGCTTAGAATTCACAAGGTCCAACAGAAAGAGACATAGGACTAGAAATCGGGTTCCTAACCGGGGCGCCAGAAAAACCTACTGAAACATTCGTCTCGCCAGACAAAGGTGCGCCAGGGAGTTTAGAGTGCATAATAGAACTCTTTGTGGCACCAGTATCCAACAGAAAAGGCTCTGACACACCTGATGTAATCACCTCAACATAAGGTCCACTCTGATCTACTGAAACAACTCCCTCTCTTTGTCTATGGCTGTCCTAGCAATCATCACCTTCCATATTCTCACCTTCTGCGTAGTAGTCATCAGCATAGTACTGAGTCGTCCTACCAGACGCGTTATTCTGCTGATCAAAATTATTCATTGAATTCTGTGGAGGAAAGGGACGTGTGTTCTGGGGAAAACCTCCACGTCCTCTACCTCTAGGAGCTTGTGGAGCACCCCGACCTCTTGTGCTAGAAACACCATTCATACGTTGTAACAAAACAGGGCAGCTACTTTTAAAATGACCCTATTCTTTGCAATATGCACACTGATTAGGGCCTACAGGAAAACGTTGCTGAGAAAACTCGAACCTTTGCGAGTTTCTCTGAAACTGCTGAGGTTGCTGATAATCACACTGGCCACGACGAGGTGGATACACCTGCTGCAAAAGAACCTTCGTCTTCAATTCTTTAGTTTTCTTGTCTGCCCTATCCTTCTCGTCCTTATCTCTATTTTCGTAGTACTGTGCAGTAGCCAATATCTGTGCTGAAGAGGAAACGGCCCACGAACACTCTGAATCTTTCAATTTCTTACACAACTCAGGAAGCAAATTGTGTACAAACTTGTCAACGAACAACCGTTGACCACCTTCTGTACTCATGTCTTGACCACTGTGGTCGATAAACGTCTCTTCAAACCTGGTGAAGAAATCAGGCACGGTTTCCTCTTTCTTCTGCTTACATACAGACAATTTATCCCAATTTACACGCATCGCAGGCATTAAAGTCTTCATATAAGTAACGATCTTACCAGGGAGTTCTGCTACTAAAGGCTCAGGGTTAGCACTGCCAACTTGCTGTGCATCTGCAGCACCAATATTAGCCCATGTATCACCTAACTCCTGTGCATGATCTGTATGACGAATCAATCCCCACAAAGGCTGCGGAACAACATTTCCAAACAACATGTCTATGTCAGCTAAATTCATAACACATGAGTCTGCAGTCTGAGATAATTCCTTATAATACCCTGCAGGATTTTTCCGGGGGTCAGGTAAAGTCTGCTTAAGGGCCAAAACTTCAGCACGTTTCCACGGGACACGTACCCAAACACGCTGAAAATGAGCCGGTGCAGCTACAATATTATTAACGGCATCAGCTTGAACTGCTTCCTTCCACACCGGAGGAACCCCTCTCATTGGGTACTGTCTTGCTTTTCTCCTAACAGAGGGATCAGGCTCAAACAATGTCCGAGAAATAGCCTTACTCCTAAACGACAACAATGTCGCAACTGCTCTTTCAACATCGGAACCCACAATCATGCCCTTCGCAAACTCGAACCGTACACGGCACAACTCAGGCGGATTAGATTCCAAATCATTATCCTCCAATTCTTCACAAAGAAAAACACACATTTTGTCAAAAACATATCTCTGCTTCGGTGCTTCCCATTGACGGAAGACATCCATAACAGACTCTAACTCATATCTTGTAGGATCAGTAACCCATTTATGCGCCAAGTGATCCAACACTCCCTTCTCTCTAGAATCCGGCAGTTGGCTACGTAACTGTTTACGCTCTGAAACAGGGGTCGTAGTTAATGACCCAAAGAAAGGAGATAAGAGACTAGTAACAGTATCAGTCATTCTCTGTGGAACAGAAGGAGAAGTCGACAAAAGAACAGGAGGAAAGACAGGATGAGACAAGGCAGACGCAGAGGCAGTATCAGGAGGAATATCGGAAGAAGTAGTTGATACAGTAGGCAAAGTCGTAGGAAGTATAAGCGGAGTAGGTAGCAAAGTCGGCGGCCCTTGAGGAGGCTGCGCCATAGCAGTAGGAGCCGACTGAAGTGGAGCTGGCGGTTGTGGAAGAACCTGAGGCAAAACAACCGGAGGTTGTACAACTAAAGGTTGTGGAGGTGCTGTAGCACTCTGTGCATAAGGGGGTGGCGAACTCAACAAATGCGACATTAAAGGATCTTTCTCGAGTTCCTTTGCTGCATCTTGCTGAAGAAGCGGCAAAACTGGATAGCACTTATCAATCGCCATTTTACGTTGCCTGTGCAACTTCTCACTTGCTTGTTCTTCTTCATTATCTTTATACTGCATAGCAGCTTGTATTATCGAGATACCCTTTTCTCTTTTATTCCTCTTTGCTAATTTAATTTCTTTCTGTTTGGCTTCCTTTCGCCATAGGCGGAAAGAGTCAAACATCGCCGGCCGGGCTTTCTTCTTAAAAAGTCTAACCTCTAGATTATCTAAAATTTCTGTGTCAAAACTGACATATTGGGGCCACTTTAGAACACCGTCCTTCCTGGTGTATCGGATCCATACTTCATTATATGTGATGGGGCCCACGCCATGCTTCACATAAAGTTCATATGTTGGAGTTCCAATTGGAGGAACCGGACACGAGTCCTCCAATCGGGAATCCCTACTTCGACCGCAACAAAACAAAATTCCAAGTCTGCTAAGACCAGGCATCTTCGCTCACTAGTCTAGCTTCAAACTTCAAGGGATTATCAAATACGATAGTCTCGTGAATACACGAGTACCTCGGCTTTGGTACTTGAAATCAAAGATCCCAAGGCGATACCCAAAACTAAGGACTGGGAGACGCTCCACTCATACTTAACTGAGGTATCGATGATGTCACCAGAAGACTCCTCTATCGTTTCGCTCTACAAATCATCAAAGGGTCCAAGGCAGGGCGATAGTCAGGGCAGCAGTCCTTCGTAGCCGTTGGAAAGCGGGGAACCTCGCAGCACAGACTTTCGGAACACGACGACATACAGGGGTCGATGAAGTGGTTGGCCTTCCTCCAGAATTTTCACACGAAGCTCCTCACGAACCTCTGGCTTGGACCGGTACCGCTGAAATCACCCCACGTTGGGCGCCAAATGAAGTACCGGGTTATTTAGAACCCAGCGGTGCCAGGGGACACACCCAAAGACTGTCTCAGACTACAGAAACGCAGAGACTTCTTGGTGACGTCAAAGATCAGATTCATTGGCTGCAACCAGTAACAGGTATTCTAGAAGTACAACACGGTGTATGTTCTCAGGAGACTGCTCAACTTTACAAAGCTGGTCATCCCTTTTATACCAAATATTATGCTTCAGGCAAACATTCCTTATTTACAGTTGACCATTCACATATTTTCATGACAAAGAAAAAGCAGAGTCATGATGACAAGCCCATATTTCAGTTTGTCCAGCCCACAATCAATTACCCGGCAAGGCCCAACACTTCATCAGATAATCGGACGGACCCCTAATAAAATTGGGCACCTCTTCCTCGTAAAGCAGGCCATAAAGAAAGAACAGAGACAGGTGTGAGTAAGATTAGACATAGTTGTGTGCAATAAAGAGTTTATGGCACGCTGTGCCTTGATCCCTAATCTTGATCGGCCACTGGGAAAGGAACTGGCCTAACAAGTCCGGCCTCGGGCAACGGAGTCAGCTTGCCCGGGTCACACAGAAGTCAGCTGAAGGTGTACGTGTTCCAAAAGACTCGTTCGGCCTTAATCATCGGCCTATGTGAGGGCAACCACAAAATGGCTGCCGTATACAAAATGGAACCCGAGGGTTCAGAACGGAATACCTGATTTCATGGTGATCTCGCCACTCAAATATGACGAAAATACTCGCACACCTTACACTTGTCATTTTCGGTCTGATGTTATCAAAATTGTCATGATACGACGATTTTTTTGACACGGGTGCAGAATTTCAGTACCACAAGCACTGCGAGTTAAGTTGGGATCATTCATCGGCTATGCCATTACAGGGTAGTCCTAGTATTGAGTCAACTCATATGTCACTCCTAGAAGTAATACATCAGGAAATTATTGCCCATAGGGAGGAGACACGCCAGGACAGTAGGAAATCGCAAGCCGCGATGAGGAAAATGCAGGGGGTGGTGAGGAAACTATCTAAAGCCTGCACTAACTTGGGGGATAGAGTATCAAATCTGGAGGAGAGAGTCGTCTCAACTGAAGCCGAGGCCGCAGCGGCCACAAGTAAAGTCGACGCTCAAAGCTCGCAAGTGGTAGACATCCAGTGGAAACTCGAGGACTTAGAGAATAGACTCAGGAGGAATAACCTTAGGGTCCTTGGAATACCAGAGGGGGTTGAAGGATCGGATATCAGAGCATTTACCATCAAACTCTTTGAAGAGGCGTTTCCTGAGCTCTCCAGTTGGAACTGGCCTTGCGAGATCCAGAGGGTACATCACACCCCTTTCAAAACGCGGATAAATGCAAGAGAAGGAGATAAGCCCAGGGCGATATTAATCTTCCTGGGTAACTTTGTATTGAGGCAAATTATTGCAAAGAAGGCAAGGCCAGATGCAAGGAGGACCAGTGAGGGGGTTTCATTCTTTGTCCGCCCTGACTTTTGCCACGTCACCGTGGAAAGGAGATGGAGATTAAGGCAGCTGATCAAACCCTTTCAAGAGAAGAAGATGTAGGCCTACTTGATCAACCCTGCCCAGCTAAAGATAATAAATGAAGGGAGGACACATTACTTTGCTTCTGAGATCAGAGCAAAGGAATACTTGGACTCGCTGGGCAATTAATCTTCCATTAGGTCCTCCAGGGGTATTTGGCTGATTTACATTTCTGTTTTGTTCTCTTCTTCATTTAAGGGTGAGGTGTGGGTCTTGGTTGGTAGCCGTTCACTGTAGATTGAAGAGTATTTAGGGCAATGTGACTGGATGTTTTAGTTTCCTTCTTAATATTCCTCATTGTCTCCACTGTGATCCATCACATGCACAGACTAGGTCTGAGCGCCTCACTAGGGAGGGTGCAGGGTGGGGTACGGGGGGATGGGGGCCAGCAGGGGGGGCTGAGGGGTGGCAAGGGGGGAGGGGGGTCTGGGGGGAGTGGGGAGGGGGAGGGTGTGAAGGGGAAAAAAAGAAAAATGAGATAATCTGGTGTTGTAGAGGTTTTTCAGTTTGGAGCGTAGCACGAGCAGAGTTATAATGAAGATATTGAAGATAGAGACAAGTATGGCAGAAAGGTTTAAAGGGCGACAGAATTCATCATAATGCTGAACATTAGAATATGCACAGTCAATGTGAGTGGGCTAAATGATTGGAAGAAACGCCAAAGATTGGCTCACTTCGTCAAGTATAATGGGATTAACATATTGTGTCTCCAAGAGACTCATTTGCCCTGGGCAAAAAGGAAATTGTTATATATAAGTGGTTTTGAGCTGATAGCATGTACTTCACAGACGTCGTCAATTAGGGGGTAGCAATCCTAGTAAGATCTTCTCTAGGTGGGGCTAAGCGGGTCAAAACTGATAGTCTGGGTAGATGGGTACTAGCAGATCTCTGTGTGGGGTATACAATATGTGCAATTTATGGGCCAAACTGTGATGATCCAGATGTATTTGATTTCCTGGAAGGACAACTAGCTTGCTGGCCCACTCCTAATATAGTCTGTGGCGATCTAAATATATCCACTGACTGGCATAAATTAAATACGTATACAGGACGGAAACCAAGGGTGTTTCGAGCGCTGACTGCCCTAATGAGGTCACATGGGTTAAAGGATGTATGGGGAGAGAAGGAGCCACAGAACCCCGGCTTCACCTATTTTTCGAACCCTTTTCAAAAGTATTCTAAATTAGACTACTACTAAATAAAGTTTGCATCAAGAAACTCCCTAAAGTAATTTCGGATCACAATCCGTTGATTATGTCCTGTAAAATAGGAAAAATAGAGAAGAAACATATCAGCTGGACCTTCGAAAGGAGGTTATTAACTGATCAAAGATTTGTAGAACATATCAAAAAGTGGACAAGGGAGTTTTTTGATGCAAACCGATATAGCACATCAAGGAATGGCGTTTGGGAAACCTTTAAGGCGGCTCTGAGGTGGGAAACCATAAGCTGTTCGGCGAGATTAAGGAAAGAAGATAGGAGAGAGTTAGACAGACTTATGGGGGAATTAGCGAAGGCGGAAGAACAACATATAAGCGATATCGGACGGGGTGAAGATGGGGCGGAAAGTCAAAGGATTCTGACGATTATTAAATCAGAGCTCCAGAAAATGGTTACATATAAGGCAATTGGCGTATACCAGTCTTCTAAGGCAAAGTGCTACTAAACAGCAGAGCAGGCAGGCAGGGAACTGGTGCTCCGTATTAGACAAGATAAAACTAAGAATATAATATCCAGCATACAGGAGGATGGTAAAGATCATACAGAGCCCAAGGAAATTGTACAGGTTTTTAAAAACTTCTATCAAACACTATATGATGAAGAGAGATGCCATAGTCAGCAGAGTGAGGAAAGCGGGGATAAAGGACCAACATTGGATGAACAATCTAGAGAAGAGCTGGATAGAGACCTGACCATCAGCGAGTTTACAGGTGCTTTACAGGAGCTAGCAGCCGGTAAGGCAGCAGGCCCATACGGAATCCCCCTGGAGGTCTATAAAAGTATTGAATCTGAGATTGCCCCATTACTATTAGATCTCTTCAATGGCATATTGTGCTCAGGGGACATACCCGATTCTTGGAAGGAAACCAATATAATTATCTTCCACAAGAAAGGTAAACCGACGGAGAACCCAGGCTCATACCGCCCAATCTCTCTCATCAATGCAGACACAAAACTGTATTCCAAAGTTTGGGCCAAAAGACTGGGGAGGATCATTGGCGGTCTCGTCTCCCCATGGCAACATGGGTTTGTGCCGGGGCGAGACACAATGGACCATACCCGTCGAGCTATTACATTATTCGATGCCCATGGTACGGCGGGGGGGAGATATGGCCATGATCCTCCTCGATGCGGAGAAAGCTTTTGACCGCATGGTCTGGGATTACCTTTGGGGCATTCTTGTAGGTAGGGGCTTCGGAACTAAGGTCATCAGAGCTCTAAGAGCAATGTATAAAGATCCGATAGCCTGGGTCTTAGTAATGGGAGAGAGCTCTGAGAAAATAGTAATTAAAAGGGGGACGCGCCAGGGATGCCCCTGTTCCCCGATTCACTTCGCGTTATATATAGACTCCCTGATTCAAAACATCCTGGGATGCCCTCAGATTAATCCAGTTGTGCTTAATGGCTACACAAACAAACTGTTAGCATATGCCGATGATCTGGCGGTTCCTACTACCGATCCGCAGCAGGCGATGCCCATCTTGACTGGGTTGGCTAAGGATTTTGGAAGTAACTCAGGATATCTGCTGAATGAGGGAAAAACTCAAATAATCTGCACCAAAAACATCAGAAAGGTAGACAGTAGATATGTAGACTCAGTGGTTTATCTAGGGGTAAGAGTTAACGCCTCAGTGGACAAGATCATCACAGATAATTACCTGCCCCTTATGGGGACGATTGAAGCCGAATTGAAAAGATTAGATGTCCTGCACCTCTCCTTGATAGGGAGGGTAAATGTCCTTAAAATGACAATGTTTCAGAAACTTTTATATCTGTTTTGGGCCATACCAATATTGCTTGAGGACAAATTAATTAAAAACCGTGAATCAATCTTCAATAGGTTTATATGGCAGTAGGGAAAGGTAAGATGTTCCATGAATCTTATGTCGCTGCCGCAAGAAAGGGGGATTTGGCTATGCCAAATCTTCGCCTATATCACTGGACATGCCTTCTGACACAAATGACCGTGCTTTTCCAATCGGACCCTAGTCCGGTAGCCGCCCCGGGAGATAGTCAGAACCCCCCATCTATTTTCGAGCTTTTATTGGGGAGGAAGGCTACTGGTCTATTGTTGCGTTAAGTAGGTCGTAGATACTATAAAAAGGCCCGGTATAAGATCTTGGATGGGGTGTGGGGTACGTGGAAGGCGACCCAAAAGCTCCTGAATATACCAAAAATAAATGCACATCTCCACCTGTGGAACTCCAACCTTTTTCCCCATTTGGGTATAGATAGGAACTGCATGCTCTGGAAGGAACATGGAAGAAGAACTATAGGGGATATAATGGTGGGGGATGAGATCCTGGGGTTTGAAGAGATACAGCGCAAGTATGGGATTCCACCCAATCACTGGTTCCTGTATGGTCAGTTAGTTCGAACTTTGATGGCCTTTAGACCCAGGATCTCCATAACAACCTGTAATCCTTTGATCGACCACTTAAAAAAGGGGGGAAATAAAATAAAAATAGTGTATAATCAGCTAATGCAAGGTTTGCAAGACAATCTGGAGAAAACCAAATCAGCACTGGCAGTGAAGCTAGGAGACCCAGATGTTGACTTGGATCTAGCCCTCATATTTAATAAGAGACTATTTCGATCCTCGAACTTGGGGGCGCAGCACTATAAAACGCTGTTTAACCTATACCATACGCCGGCAAAGCTGTTCGCCTGGGGTATGATAAATGCCCTAGGTGTGACGCTGGCCCCGCAGATTTACTTCACATGTTCCATCACTGTGATAAGCTAACACTAATACGTAGGGAGATCACAAACTTTTTGGAGGGGCTGCTAGACTGTAGAATCATTCTATCCCCTACCTTGATGCTTTTAAGCACAGATAGTAAACTGAAGTTAGGTAGGGATGCAGAGGCTCTGGTTTTTATGTCAGTGGCGGTCCTCCGTATTCTTATTTCTGCAGGCTGGAAGGATACCATCGCCCCCTCCTTTCAAATGTGGATTGCTAGGTTACTGGGTTTGCACAATATAGAGTCCTGTTTATACAAGCTAAAGGGTAAAAAATCCAGGGAACTCGGCAGAAACATTTGGGCACCACTTGATAAATGGAGAGTTTTAAGATCTTAATCAAATACTTACTTTTTCAAGATTATGTATAGTTAAATGAATTGCTGCAATATTTTAACAGCTTGGCTTTTTACTATCTCTGTGGATTTATGTTATTTATATAGGTGCTGATCAACTGCAAGGAAATGGTAATTGCTCTCTCTGTATTGTTTAAAGGATTATCGAAATTGTATCTGTTTTTCTTGTATAACATCAGTAAATCTCAATAAAAAAAACAAATATATATAAAAAAAAAAAGAGGTGGGAAAGTTATTATTCTTTAAAGTAACATTTGAAGTCCACTGTGGTGCACCCCATTACATGATTGTGTTAAAGTGGAGGAGCTAGCGCTAACACCCCCTCCTACGAGTATTAATGTTTTAGCAACTCTAGAACGAGGTCGGAGAAAGCTGGTAAAATGACATCTTCCCCCTTTGGGCACTCCATAACGAACAATCTTTTTCAGTCAAAAGGATATCATATCCGTATGTCAGGTTCTCTCAAAAGAGACCTTTTACTTTCCTGGGTAAGTCTCCCTCCTTTTGGAGCGTAATTTCGTGTGAAAGATGTGGGACACCGTGATATGTTCATTCAACGCTGCTGTCACCAGAAATTTCAACAGATTCTGGCAAGCTATTGTTACTTCTACTGCACTGTCTAGCGTCATCAGAGACCATTTTAAAGCCAGCTAACACCTTCTTTTTAAATTGAGGTTTACTTTTTGGTTTATCGTCCTGTTTGACAATGTAGTCTGAAGTGCGAAGTGTGTCTGTTGGCTTGCCTCGCTCTTCTGATCTGTGTTCTGACCGGCCTTCCCTCGCCAAGGTATATTATGAATCCTGAAAGGAACGAGAGGAACGTGTATCAGTATCGTGATACCTGTCAGGTTTTTTAATATTATCACGGTTTCTAAGGTTGTATTTTCTATCAGACGGCTCCTTTTGAGGAGTCCCACCCCGTGATTGTGATGCAATCTGCTTAATATTTTTTTATTGTTTGTTATCGCATTTCTTTTTAGAAGAATCGGGTGCTTACTTTGAGTTATCCTTTTCAGGATTGCTCATATTTGCGGTTTTTCAGGTCTAGCTCCCAAGTTATATCTACCCAGTGAGGTATAGGTTTCTTCAATAATCTTAGGTAGTTTTTGTGTCTGTTGTGCAGGAGAAACTGTCCCCAGGTGTTGGCGCATAGCCACCCCTTCTGCCACCCCTTTTAAGTTTCCAAACATAATTGTTGATACTTGAGCAAAATTGTCTATTAATATCATCCCCAAGCCCAGGCCAGGTTCTGCCCATACTAATTCTGTATTTATTTCAATAATTCTGGTATGCCTGCTATTGAGGGGGCGCCCAAGTGGTACAATCCTCTATCCGGAGATATGTCCCCATTGGCAAGCAAATTGTTAGTATTCTGTGTTCTCCTGTGGGCCCCTATGGGGAAATACGCCTTCAAGCTGTGCTATTTTCTGTGTCATCCAGAACTGCATTTGCTCAGGCTTAGTCCCATAATTGCATTTAGCATTTGTGGGCTGATTTATGTCCAAGTTCCTTGTGGTTGACCAGCTTGAGTGACCTTTGTAGGTTGAACTCTAAGTGTTCACATTATTTTTGTATTGCACTTGACATTCTGAAAGTTTATCCGTTTTATTCTACGTGTCCTTCTATACTAGTCCTGAAGAGACCCCCTACTAAAGGTGGGGTCGAAACGCCGTTGTCACAACCCCAAAACAAACCATTTCTCAGCCCCTACGATTAATCTAGAAGGCTGAACTTTATCAGTGAAATAATGTGGGTGTTCCTGTATTTTTGAAACCTACTTATAGGTCACAAACTGTAACACACTGGAGTTTTAGGTTCTATGTACACTTGGGAGACCCTGCATTCTTGTTGATTTAATTGATTAATTATTTGTCTATACAATTCAAATATTTACTAATGTCTAGTTGCATATGGTTTTTGTATCTCTGACATCTCTTCTCCCAGAAATATTGTCATTGAGCTAATGATTACCAGATATCGTACACATTGTCCACAGGAACCACTGTTACTAGTTATCCTGCAGCACTGATTGTGCCAACCACGCAAGTATCACTTAAAACATCTCTCAAGCTTGCCATTGCTGCCTGTGTGTGTGAAGTTTTAAACTGCCATTTAGACCTGGCAAAGTAAACCTTTTGACAGGCCCAAACCATCCTGTTTAATACATATATGTTACCCCTAGGGTAGACCTTGGACAGCCCATAGGGCAGGGTGCAATGTATTTAAAAGTAGGACATGCACTTTTAAGTTGTACATGTCCTGGTAGTGAAAAATTCTAAAAATCATTTTTAACTACTGAAAGGCGTAACTCTCCCATAGGATAACATTGCAGCTACCCTATTATATTTTATAATGCAATTTCCAAATGGGAACAGGTAACCACTTCATGTTTGGTCACTCTGGAATTTGAATGAAAATCCTAACTTATTTTGAAGTCGGATTATAAATTGCAAAATGCCACTTTTAGAAAATTGCATTTCCCTGCCTTAGCCATTTAGAGCCTGTAACCTGTCTTTCAGTCACATAACTGGGTGTAGTTGACAGTTGGGTTTGTGCATTCCCCCTAGACAGCCACACTCAATGGGGAGTCTAGGTGTGGCTAGATTGGCCATCAGTGCTGCTCCCTTGCCTGGTTGAGAAAGACTTGACCTGCATCACTTGAACACAGAAACCAGAGAGGCTCCAAGAGAAAGTTGGCTTACCTCCTGATCTGAAGCCTCAAGGACACAACAGGCCTCCAACAATGTTGCATCTGCACCTGAACTCTGACATCTGTGATTGTACCCTACTCAATCCTGCATACTTGGAAGTAGGCTTCAGAAGCTCTTCCAACCTTTGTGGGTCCAACAAAATTAATATATCTCCTCTGCTGCATGACGCAACCCCAAGCAAAACGGATGCATCCAACGCGGCTGCATGGATTGCACCTGTTGCACAGACCCGCATCACATCACAGCCATTGAAACCACTGCATTGTGGTGCATCCTAATCACAGACCTTGGCATCCCTCGTCCACTGCAGCCTCCATGATGATGCCACACCCCACATCGCGACTCGCAACTGACGTATCACCCTGACTGTGTGCCTCATCCTTGATGCTGGAATTTGCATTGCAAGCCCCATCTACAGGTTCCTCAGTGCTAATGCAGGCCCTCACATTGCAGCCTTACTGAATCTAGGAACCAACGCATCACTTCAGCTGTGTGCCACATCTTCAGCAGGGATCCTCGCAACCCTCTGCAAACCAGGATTTAAGTTACTCTGTTCAGTGGGCCTAACTGGGTCACTGTAACTGGTTCGTGCTCCATCACGATTGGCCTGAATATTTGACTTTGTCTCGGTCTGGTACAAACAGATATCCACAGTTGCCACTTCATGCTTCTTTTTGGCGCTATTTTCACCAAACTCTTTAAAATGGCATATCTCCTGTACTACTGATTGGATTTTTGTCATTTTGAACTTTTTTTATTTACTATAGAAGGTTCTATGGTTCTAACCTGGTGTAGGATCCTTTGTGTGTGGTGTCTTATTTTTTATTACTGTTTGAAGTGTTGCACAACTGCTTTACACATTGCCTCCAAGTTAAGCATGACAGCTCTGTGCCAAGCTATCAGAGGGTCGAGCACATGTACCTTCAGGGTTGGCTTGTGCCTCACTTTGACAAGGATTGTGATTACTGCTTGACTAGGGCTTAAACTCTAATTAACCAACAACCTAATTTATTGTATGTCTTAACAATTGACACCAAAGAAAATCTGTTTTATTGTAAAGCTTGATGTATAATTCGACCCTACCTGCATCGATTTTTGGGGACCAGTACTTATTTTTCCTCAACAGGCTCCGCTCCAGAGCAATAGATAGAAAAATACAAAAAGAAGGGAAGGAGAGGAAGAGAGTGACAGAAACAACAGTGACTAAGGGGGAAAGCGGTGATGAAAAACAATCAACAAGAGTGATAAAAAAAGGCACAGAGTTTCTGGTGGTGGAATAAAGAGGCATGAGGAGGAATCAAGATTATTCAGCCTTGGAATTCAGCACTCTGATTGTATATAGCCCTAGCTGCTGACGTCTGAGCAAAATATTGGGCTCACCACTTACTTTTGTACAGATTGAGCGCCGGTAAAACTATTCAAATTATTTCACCCAACATATTTTTATAGCTTAGTGTCCACTAATTTCAAAATCTGACCACCTTACTTGTGCAATTCAAAGGGTCTAAGCTCGTAAAAAATTATGAAGAGGAGAGTTTCACCAAAAAGTCTATTTCGGTGAGTGAAGCTGGGTTGTGTGAATGTGTGAAAGTTCACAGCACAAAAAGTGATGTTGTCAAATTGAATGCAGTTTAATTGGTTACAAGATGAATCGGTCACCACGTTCTCAGATAGATGGAGCTAATGAGTAATCATTACTTAACCACATTAATGCTAAGGCAATTCCCCCTGAGTGCTGTTACTCCAGATTTGCCATTGTTCATGACGAGCTCAGCTCGTCATGAGCACACGAGCAGTGTACTGCATGACGAGCTGAGCTCGTCATGAGCATGGAAGGGGTTAAAATAAATGGGCTGAAATCATCTTCCCAAAATCAACTAGGATATTTGGAGATGTGGAATGATGAGTAGGCAATGCCACCTGTGCATGAATTCAGAAAGCGCCTGTCAACAATGATACCAGGATCACTGTTCGTTAATCAGAGTTAGGAATGGCTACAACAGCAAAATGAGAAATACATTGTTGCCACAGATAAAGGCAAGCTTGTTATCACGGAGAATAGAGGTCTGCACTATTAGAGACCTGTAATAAAACGTTTCATGTTGTCTTTGCTACCAGGTTGGACTTGTCCTTTAGTCCTGTGTGATAAGCTTAAACTCTGATAAATGTGTTAATGGCATGAACTCAAACTTATAATTACCTTAGTGATTGACTGTGGTAGATCTGGCATTTCATGCCTTTTATGCAAATAGATAGATAAGCTAAATGTCCAGGTAGGAGTCATTCACAAAAACCACTTTATATTTATCAGTGTCACATGAGTGATCCCACAAATCAATAGAGTGACCCGAGGGTTTATATCAAAAATATATTCACTTTATTTTTGATTATGCAATTTAGATTTATTCTATGCACGGAAAAAGTATCAAAAACTGGCAACAGACAGACTAACATAACATGTAAACTAAATGCTAGTCTACATACACCTACAGCAAAAAGTGTGGCTACGTACTCTAAACCACAACAAAGTAAATAATTCCACATAGAAATTCACAAATCAATTTGCACAGTGAATTATACAGTGTATTGCATGTCAGGTGTTAAGCGTCGACGTTTCGGTCCATGCTGGTCAAGTAGATCCGTCGGACCATCTTCAGGACAAAGACGTTGCACAGCAATGTCTAGTATAAACACAACAATAACAATAATAAACCCTGAGGCACATGGAGACCAATATCCAGCTTAGCACAGACCAACACAAAAAACCAACAAAGTGAAGCCCAATAGCATGTTAACTACTAAAAAACTACTAAAAACCACACCAACTAGAACATTCAACCCATGCAGCCAGTGAGCATGCGGGTTCAGTACTACAAGAGGTGGTATAATTGTGTGACTAATATTCCACATCTCGCCAAATGCGTGTAATCTTCAGTGAAAAACACACCAGGTGAAAGAATAAAAGGGGGTGTCTATAACTGTAAACTAAATCACGGGCATCTTAGTATCCCGAGGTCTGAGTAATACTCACGAGAAATAAAACGCCACTCAGGTCGTTCTATATATGAATTAAAAACAAAATATAACATAAAACATTAATCCCAAATAGTGCCTGTAATAGCGTAATCAACTGCCACTGTAATCATGTACCAGTACGCCAAGTAACAGAAGTCAACTTACATGTCAAAATGTCGCCACGTAATCTATAAACAAATGACATGGGGAAGCGTTAGCGTGTGCGCCTGCATAATCAGGCATATCAAGATACGAAACACGGAACGGGCTCCAAAAACGGAGCAGACGTGTAAAACTTACTTAATCAGCAGCTATGCGCCGGCTCTTCGAAGTCCGTGCTCGTTCACCGGTAACTACTCGGGACGCCCAGACATCAGAACCATCACGTGGTTAAGTAAACTAGTGACGCCAACGCGGCCCGTTATGGCGGCGGCCATCTTAGCCTAATCACAGGCCATGGGATAAAGTGTAGTTCTTAAACATATAACAACAGTAAAGTGCAGAACAACCGGCTATAGCCATCATCGTGTAACATTACATAAAAAATTACATAAAAAACGTGTACATATCGGAAAATTTAGAAAGATCAGCCAACACGGGCTAGTAATTCCTACACAGATGGATGGAGAGGAGGGCAGAAATATCCATGAGTGAGCAGTAAGGTATAAATAATCAGATAGCATTTACATCCATATAAACAATATAAACAGGCGCACAAGCAGTCAGGTCAAAGTGGCCAAATTGTGCCATTCAATAAAACTGTTAAGCCCATTTTCGACTGTGTCACACAACCAAATCAGTTTGTTTTCCCTTTGTGTCAGTAGTTTTTCGACATTGGGTCTTCTCCTTGTGCCTCTTACACATTCTATTACATACCATTTCATATCAGTAGGAGCATGCGACAGTTTAGTAAAGTGCTCAACTAGTGGTGCTGTCATAACTTTACATCTGATACGAGATTGATGCTGGGTAATCCGTTTTCTTATTTCCTGCGATGTTTTGCCTATGTAATAGAGGTCACACGGGCATTGAATGCAGTAAACCACATTTTTGGTCAGGCAGTTAGAATGATGTTTGAATACAAATGTTTTTTCGTTAATACAGCAACTTTTTTTGGCCTGAGTGGTGGCACAAGCAGTGCAGCTACCACAAGGGAAGTGTCCCACAATGGGGGCCAATCCCCAAATGTTTGGGAGGGTATTTGGTTTAGCCTCAGTGTAGGCTCTAACCAAGTGATCCCTTAGGTTTCTTCCCCTTTTGAACGCAAATCTTGGCATAGCCAATTGGGGTTCAACTTTTTTAATCAGATGCCAATTGCTTCTGATAATTTTGGTTATTGCTGTCGATTCTGTACCAAAAGTCAAGACACAAGTAGTTTGTTCAGTTTTGGAATCTGGAGTTCTTGACTGCTTTTTCTGCAGTAGGGCCTGTCGGTCATAAAACCAGGCACGCTTCATTGCGTGTTTTACCAGCCGATAGGGATATGCACGCATCACCAGTTTCTCTTGTAATACTTTGGCCTCCCGAAAATAATCCTCCCTTCTGGTACAGTTCCTCCGGATCCGGAGAAACTGGCCAAAAGGGAGGTTATCTCGCAGACTGCGGGGATGGTGGCTGCTGTATTTTAAGAGGGTATTTCGAGCCGTCGGTTTGGTGTATAAGCTGACGGCAAGAGTCCCATCCACATGCATGATAGTTAAATCCAGAAAACTGATGCTGTTAGCATCACTTTCTAAGGTGAACTGTAAGTTTTTGTCTTTAGTATTCAGCCAACGATGAAAATCTTTTAATTCAGATTGTGTGCCTTCCCAAACTATACAAACATCGTCGATGTACCTTAAATAGTTTGCCAGATGTATTAGGAAGGGGTTATTCTCAAAAACCACTCGTTCCTCAAAGTTTGCAACAAACAAATTCGCTATTGTGGGGGCAAAAACCGCCCCCATGGCCACGCCCTTCAGTTGTACAAAAAAATCATTGTTAAAAAGAAAATAATTTTCGTATAGTGCAATCCTAGCACACTCGGTAATGAACCAGGTAGGTACTTGGTGGGGACGTGTACGGGTCTCTAAGATGTTACGGATCATTTCTACTGCCTCTGCCTGTTGTATGTTGGTGTATAGACTCTCGATGTCCATTGTAGCCAGGATGTTAAGTTCTGGGCTATAATGGACACCTTCGAGTTTGACAATCACGTCCCTACTGTCTTGAGTAAACGATCTTGTATTAGGGACAAAAGGTTTCAAAAAATGGTCAACGTATTCTGCCAGCGGCTGCAACACCGACTGGCAGCCAGCCACTATAGGTCTTCCAGGCGGTTGTTGGCTGTTCTTGTGGATCTTAGGCAGCGTATAAAACGCTGGAATACTGAAATCATCTTTATTTAAGTATTCGAATTCCTTTTTACTGATCCACAATCCCTCATAGCCCTTAGTTGTCAGGGTCAGAATAAGTTTTCTAATTCTGGTAGTAGGGTCACAGGAGAGCTTTTTATAATGTTCAGGGTTGGCAAGTTGTCTTAAAGCCTCTTGATCATATGAGATTTTATCTTGTAAAATGATCCCACCGCCCTTATCGGCCGGTTTGACCACAAGGTCATCTCGTTCCGCCAATGTTTTAATGGTAGACATATCATCTTTGGACAAATTGAACTTCACAAACTTTCTGTTTTGGAAGAGCTGCTCTATTTCTGTCAAGACCACATTCTCGAAAGTGATTATTTCTTTAGGAATCAAATTATTTGCCGGGAAGAATGTTGAAGGGCACTTCAAACCACTGATGTTTGTAGGTGTAATAGTGGTATTATTATGAAAAAAGTTTTTTAATCTTAAGGTTCTGAAAAATCTATGTGTCTCAACCAAAATAGAAAAGAGATCATTACGATTCGTAGGTACAAAAGAAAGACCATGGCTCAACACTTCAACTTCTCTAGTACTTAATTGGTACGAGGACAGATTAAAAATGGGAACAATCTCCGTATTAGAGTGGTTTGTCATGATGGTATTTGTCATTGTATTGGATGTCGTGCTTACCACTCGTAATAATTGTTCCGGGTTTGTCTGAACCCTGGAGTATACTGGTTGCGAAACCAGCCTCGTCTGCGGTTCCGAGCCCGTCCCCTGTGTGGCGTCTGACCTCTTCCTAAAAAAGGAGTAGAATTATTGCCTCTATTTGACCTGAAAGAGGAGGTAGATCTATTCAGATTATCCTCAGAATTAGAGGAGCCTGAATCCGAAAAGGTGGTGTGTTTAGGTCCTTGGTACCCTTGGTTGTTAGTATGCTGAAAAAAGTCTTTTTTTAGGTACGGATAAGTGCGTTCCCGACTATAATTTCTCAAATCTCTTTGTAATTTTTCAGTTTTCTTAAGGATATTGGTCCGTTGAAATTCAGCTATAGTGGTATCAAGTTTGCTCAAAAAATCATTCGTATCAGTAATTGCAGGGTCTTCGCGTATTTGTTTTTCCAAGTCAGCGATTTCCGTCTTAAGTTTCTCAATAAGTCGTGTGGCTGTCTCTATGCTCAGCACCATCCAACTTATGGAACATTTATTAGAAACAAAGCTGAAGCCGGTCTTGTATTCCTCGTCTTCTACAAAAATGCAAGGAATATTCCTTACTTGTAGGCCTATAGGGATGATATTATTCGCAAGGCAGTCTCTTAGGAATTTGGCGTGCAATTCTGTGCGAATTAGTTTCTTGTGCAATCTTTCTAAGTTATTACGTAGTGTACTTTGTGCAGAGCTAGGGCCAACGGTATTAAGTTGAGGACCTAGAAGTGACGGTCCACCTGCAATAGTTTTGATGTAATCATCTGTGTAGGTGATGGTTTCAAGTTCCGACATTTAAATAATGACACCCCAATTTAGTGCATTAAACAAAACAATATGTATACTTTACAATACAACATGTAACAAACAATTATATGTAAGCTGACATATATACTCCAACATAAACAACAAACCACTTGAATAAGGGCCCTTGCAGACGATGTCTGCGCTAAGTAACAATATATAGAATAGAGCCACCCAGTAATCCCACCGGGACTGGGTAATATCAGATAGATAAGCTAAATGTCCAGGTAGGAGTCATTCACAAAAACCACTTTATATTTATCAGTGTCACATGAGTGATCCCACAAATCAATAGAGTGACCCGAGGGTTTATATCAAAAATATATTCACTTTATTTTTGATTATGCAATTTAGATTTATTCTATGCACGGAAAAAGTATCAAAAACTGGCAACAGACAGACTAACATAACATGTAAACTAAATGCTAGTCTACATACACCTACAGCAAAAAGTGTGGCTACGTACTCTAAACCACAACAAAGTAAATAATTCCACATAGAAATTCACAAATCAATTTGCACAGTGAATTATACAGTGTATTGCATGTCAGGTGTTAAGCGTCGACGTTTCGGTCCATGCTGGTCAAGTAGATCCGTCGGACCATCTTCAGGACAAAGACGTTGCACTGAACCCGCATGCTCACTGGCTGCATGGGTTGAATGTTCTAGTTGGTGTGGTTTTTAGTAGTTTTTTAGTAGTTAACATGCTATTGGGCTTCACTTTGTTGGTTTTTTGTGTTGGTCTGTGCTAAGCTGGATATTGGTCTCCATGTGCCTCAGGGTTTATTATTGTTATTGTTGTGTTTATACTAGACATTGCTGTGCAACGTCTTTGTCCTGAAGATGGTCCGACGGATCTACTTGACCAGCATGGACCGAAACGTCGACGCTTAACACCTGACATGCAATACACTGTATAATTCACTGTGCAAATTGATTTGTGAATTTCTATGTGGAATTATTTACTTTGTTGTGGTTTAGAGTACGTAGCCACACTTTTTGCTGTAGGTGTATGTAGACTAGCATTTAGTTTACATGTTATGTTAGTCTGTCTGTTGCCAGTTTTTGATACTTTTTCCGTGCATAGAATAAATCTAAATTGCATAATCAAAAATAAAGTGAATATATTTTTGATATAAACCCTCGGGTCACTCTATTGATTTGTGGGATCACTCATGTGACACTGATAAATATAAAGTGGTTTTTGTGAATGACTCCTACCTGGACATTTAGCTTATCTATCTGATATTACCCAGTCCCGGTGGGATTACTGGGTGGCTCTATTCTATATATTGTTACTTAGCGCAGACATCGTCTGCAAGGGCCCTTATTCAAGTGGTTTGTTGTTTATGTTGGAGTATATATGTCAGCTTACATATAATTGTTTGTTACATGTTGTATTGTAAAGTATACATATTGTTTTGTTTAATGCACTAAATTGGGGTGTCATTATTTAAATGTCGGAACTTGAAACCATCACCTACACAGATGATTACATCAAAACTATTGCAGGTGGACCGTCACTTCTAGGTCCTCAACTTAATACCGTTGGCCCTAGCTCTGCACAAAGTACACTACGTAATAACTTAGAAAGATTGCACAAGAAACTAATTCGCACAGAATTGCACGCCAAATTCCTAAGAGACTGCCTTGCGAATAATATCATCCCTATAGGCCTACAAGTAAGGAATATTCCTTGCATTTTTGTAGAAGACGAGGAATACAAGACCGGCTTCAGCTTTGTTTCTAATAAATGTTCCATAAGTTGGATGGTGCTGAGCATAGAGACAGCCACACGACTTATTGAGAAACTTAAGACGGAAATCGCTGACTTGGAAAAACAAATACGCGAAGACCCTGCAATTACTGATACGAATGATTTTTTGAGCAAACTTGATACCACTATAGCTGAATTTCAACGGACCAATATCCTTAAGAAAACTGAAAAATTACAAAGAGATTTGAGAAATTATAGTCGGGAACGCACTTATCCGTACCTAAAAAAAGACTTTTTTCAGCATACTAACAACCAAGGGTACCAAGGACCTAAACACACCACCTTTTCGGATTCAGGCTCCTCTAATTCTGAGGATAATCTGAATAGATCTACCTCCTCTTTCAGGTCAAATAGAGGCAATAATTCTACTCCTTTTTTAGGAAGAGGTCAGACGCCACACAGGGGACGGGCTCGGAACCGCAGACGAGGCTGGTTTCGCAACCAGTATACTCCAGGGTTCAGACAAACCCGGAACAATTATTACGAGTGGTAAGCACGACATCCAATACAATGACAAATACCATCATGACAAACCACTCTAATACGGAGATTGTTCCCATTTTTAATCTGTCCTCGTACCAATTAAGTACTAGAGAAGTTGAAGTGTTGAGCCATGGTCTTTCTTTTGTACCTACGAATCGTAATGATCTCTTTTCTATTTTGGTTGAGACACATAGATTTTTCAGAACCTTAAGATTAAAAAACTTTTTTCATAATAATACCACTATTACACCTACAAACATCAGTGGTTTGAAGTGCCCTTCAACATTCTTCCCGGCAAATAATTTGATTCCTAAAGAAATAATCACTTTCGAGAATGTGGTCTTGACAGAAATAGAGCAGCTCTTCCAAAACAGAAAGTTTGTGAAGTTCAATTTGTCCAAAGATGATATGTCTACCATTAAAACATTGGCGGAACGAGATGACCTTGTGGTCAAACCGGCCGATAAGGGCGGTGGGATCATTTTACAAGATAAAATCTCATATGATCAAGAGGCTTTAAGACAACTTGCCAACCCTGAACATTATAAAAAGCTCTCCTGTGACCCTACTACCAGAATTAGAAAACTTATTCTGACCCTGACAACTAAGGGCTATGAGGGATTGTGGATCAGTAAAAAGGAATTCGAATACTTAAATAAAGATGATTTCAGTATTCCAGCGTTTTATACGCTGCCTAAGATCCACAAGAACAGCCAACAACCGCCTGGAAGACCTATAGTGGCTGGCTGCCAGTCGGTGTTGCAGCCGCTGGCAGAATACGTTGACCATTTTTTGAAACCTTTTGTCCCTAATACAAGATCGTTTACTCAAGACAGTAGGGACGTGATTGTCAAACTCGAAGGTGTCCATTATAGCCCAGAACTTAACATCCTGGCTACAATGGACATCGAGAGTCTATACACCAACATACAACAGGCAGAGGCAGTAGAAATGATCCGTAACATCTTAGAGACCCGTACACGTCCCCACCAAGTACCTACCTGGTTCATTACCGAGTGTGCTAGGATTGCACTATACGAAAATTATTTTCTTTTTAACAATGATTTTTTTGTACAACTGAAGGGCGTGGCCATGGGGGCGGTTTTTGCCCCCACAATAGCGAATTTGTTTGTTGCAAACTTTGAGGAACGAGTGGTTTTTGAGAATAACCCCTTCCTAATACATCTGGCAAACTATTTAAGGTACATCGACGATGTTTGTATAGTTTGGGAAGGCACACAATCTGAATTAAAAGATTTTCATCGTTGGCTGAATACTAAAGACAAAAACTTACAGTTCACCTTAGAAAGTGATGCTAACAGCATCAGTTTTCTGGATTTAACTATCATGCATGTGGATGGGACTCTTGCCGTCAGCTTATACACCAAACCGACGGCTCGAAATACCCTCTTAAAATACAGCAGCCACCATCCCCGCAGTCTGCGAGATAACCTCCCTTTTGGCCAGTTTCTCCGGATCCGGAGGAACTGTACCAGAAGGGAGGATTATTTTCGGGAGGCCAAAGTATTACAAGAGAAACTGGTGATGCGTGCATATCCCTATCGGCTGGTAAAACACGCAATGAAGCGTGCCTGGTTTTATGACCGACAGGCCCTACTGCAGAAAAAGCAGTCAAGAACTCCAGATTCCAAAACTGAACAAACTACTTGTGTCTTGACTTTTGGTACAGAATCGACAGCAATAACCAAAATTATCAGAAGCAATTGGCATCTGATTAAAAAAGTTGAACCCCAATTGGCTATGCCAAGATTTGCGTTCAAAAGGGGAAGAAACCTAAGGGATCACTTGGTTAGAGCCTACACTGAGGCTAAACCAAATACCCTCCCAAACATTTGGGGATTGGCCCCCATTGTGGGACACTTCCCTTGTGGTAGCTGCACTGCTTGTGCCACCACTCAGGCCAAAAAAAGTTGCTGTATTAACGAAAAAACATTTGTATTCAAACATCATTCTAACTGCCTGACCAAAAATGTGGTTTACTGCATTCAATGCCCGTGTGACCTCTATTACATAGGCAAAACATCGCAGGAAATAAGAAAACGGATTACCCAGCATCAATCTCGTATCAGATGTAAAGTTATGACAGCACCACTAGTTGAGCACTTTACTAAACTGTCGCATGCTCCTACTGATATGAAATGGTATGTAATAGAATGTGTAAGAGGCACAAGGAGAAGACCCAATGTCGAAAAACTACTGACACAAAGGGAAAACAAACTGATTTGGTTGTGTGACACAGTCGAAAATGGGCTTAACAGTTTTATTGAATGGCACAATTTGGCCACTTTGACCTGACTGCTTGTGCGCCTGTTTATATTGTTTATATGGATGTAAATGCTATCTGATTATTTATACCTTACTGCTCACTCATGGATATTTCTGCCCTCCTCTCCATCCATCTGTGTAGGAATTACTAGCCCGTGTTGGCTGATCTTTCTAAATTTTCCGATATGTACACGTTTTTTATGTAATTTTTTATGTAATGTTACACGATGATGGCTATAGCCGGTTGTTCTGCACTTTACTGTTGTTATATGTTTAAGAACTACACTTTATCCCATGGCCTGTGATTAGGCTAAGATGGCCGCCGCCATAACGGGCCGCGTTGGCGTCACTAGTTTACTTAACCACGTGATGGTTCTGATGTCTGGGCGTCCCGAGTAGTTACCGGTGAACGAGCACGGACTTCGAAGAGCCGGCGCATAGCTGCTGATTAAGTAAGTTTTACACGTCTGCTCCGTTTTTGGAGCCCGTTCCGTGTTTCGTATCTTGATATGCCTGATTATGCAGGCGCACACGCTAACGCTTCCCCATGTCATTTGTTTATAGATTACGTGGCGACATTTTGACATGTAAGTTGACTTCTGTTACTTGGCGTACTGGTACATGATTACAGTGGCAGTTGATTACGCTATTACAGGCACTATTTGGGATTAATGTTTTATGTTATATTTTGTTTTTAATTCATATATAGAACGACCTGAGTGGCGTTTTATTTCTCGTGAGTATTACTCAGACCTCGGGATACTAAGATGCCCGTGATTTAGTTTACAGTTATAGACACCCCCTTTTATTCTTTCACCTGGTGTGTTTTTCACTGAAGATTACACGCATTTGGCGAGATGTGGAATATTAGTCACACAATTATACCACCTCTTGTAGTACTGAACCCGCATGCTCACTGGCTGCATGGGTTGAATGTTCTAGTTGGTGTGGTTTTTAGTAGTTTTTTAGTAGTTAACATGCTATTGGGCTTCACTTTGTTGGTTTTTTGTGTTGGTCTGTGCTAAGCTGGATATTGGTCTCCATGTGCCTCAGGGTTTATTATTGTTATTGTTGTGTTTATACTAGACATTGCTGTGCAACGTCTTTGTCCTGAAGATGGTCCGACGGATCTACTTGACCAGCATGGACCGAAACGTCGACGCTTAACACCTGACATGCAATACACTGTATAATTCACTGTGCAAATTGATTTGTGAATTTCTATGTGGAATTATTTACTTTGTTGTGGTTTAGAGTACGTAGCCACACTTTTTGCTGTAGGTGTATGTAGACTAGCATTTAGTTTACATGTTATGTTAGTCTGTCTGTTGCCAGTTTTTGATACTTTTTCCGTGCATAGAATAAATCTAAATTGCATAATCAAAAATAAAGTGAATATATTTTTGATATAAACCCTCGGGTCACTCTATTGATTTGTGGGATCACTCATGTGACACTGATAAATATAAAGTGGTTTTTGTGAATGACTCCTACCTGGACATTTAGCTTATCTATCTGATATTACCCAGTCCCGGTGGGATTACTGGGTGGCTCTATTCTATATATTTTATGCAAATAAGCACTGATGGGTCAACCATGGGGCCCTGGAGTAATGCCCCACCAAATCCTTTGAGTTGCCATGTGGCCCTCTATTCATTGAACTAGAAGCAAAACAGTACCCTAAAAGTGCTGCATGAAAAGACACTCTTGGCGAACATGTTGTAAAACAAACTGATGTATGAGGATGAATAAGGGAGAGCTGAGAGTTTAAATGCTATCTTTCTGCCAAGTGGTAAGTAAACACATGGCACTCAGTAGATCAACTGCTGTATTGCACATGTGTGAAGGCATAATTCAGAATACCCTGTTAGAAATGGGGATTCTGGTTGGCTATGGTATGCATCTAAGCCAGGCAGAACCCACCACTCTAGTCAGTGTAAGGGAGTTACAAACCCAAGATAACCCCTGCTGACTCCCTTAGTAGCTTGGCACAGCAGTCAGTCTTACCCCTGCACTGCACTTCCAGATCTATACCAGCCCCAACACCACACTCGGAGGAACCCTCTCCCTGAACATTTTCAGGAAGACTCTCAGGACCTGGCTCTTTGCTAAATAGTCCCCCTCCCCCCACCCCCCAGCACCTTGAGACCCTCACGGGAGAGTAGCGCTGTTACAATTCCATGTTTGATTGATTGGTTGATTGATCCCAGAGGCAATGTGTAGATCGTTTTAGCAACACACACACACACACTGGTGACCCAATAATTTCACCACAAAAGAGACATAGACCACAGTAACTCAAACTAGTAATCACTTTGCCAACTATGTAATTGTCATAACATCACAGGTAGTGCAATAGAGTAAATACTTAAAGGTTGCACACGTCATGAACACACCCTACACTGTCACTGCACACATTATGCAGGTCCTGAAATGATATTCGCTATCTTATCATTGCAAGGTAAAATGACACAAATCACAATATCAGGGTATGGAATGCAGAAGTTAGGTTGGGGAGAGAAACACATAGATCCAGAAAACATCACAGGTCACCATACTCTATTACTGTGAATATTATGCAAATCCTGACAAGGCAGGGCTCACGCCTTGTCATGATTTGCATCATAGGCGCAATTGCTCACCTCCACTTGTGCGCCTTCCCTATGGAGGCCAGGCCGTTATTCCACTATGCAACAGCTTACCTCACACAGGGTGGCACTGAGGACAACAAGACAGGGGCCGCCTCGGTTTAAGGATAGATGCTCTGTGTGGCGGGACCACTCTACTCCGGTTCCTACCAGGAGAAATGACCTCCAAGGGGGGAGCCACACTGGTATTGGCTCTATTCCCCCTGGCGTGGGTGGAATTCCCTTACCAGCTGTGTTGATACGTGGCCAGTACTAGGAGATGATGCCACGGAATGGCACCTTTCTTCCTGAGGTCGGGAGGCACAGTCTCCCTCGACGTGCAAGGCAGCTTCTCCTGAAGAGGGCCACAGGTGCCCACGACGAGTTCTTCTACCCCAGGCACGCTAAGCAGGCAAGCTTACTTGGTTCCAAGGCTAGAGGCACAGTCGTATTACAAAGCGCTCCAGGCCCAGGAAATAAACTGCTCCAGGCCCAGGAACTAAAGTGCTCACCACGCTCTTCCTTCTCTGTAAAGCAAAGAACAGTCTAATCCTTCTCCTGCTCCAGACAAAAGCAGCATCTGCAGGCTGACCCAACCCACACACATCAAGAAGCATCATTCCTCACACAGCTCTCTCAGCACTTCTGACAGCAGGTTTCTTTGCAAGTCTTTGATTTTCCTGAGACTTCCAAAAGGATGCAAGCTCTACACAAGCCATTGGAGACCTTCTCAAGCAGGACACCGTAGCTGGGCAAAAAGAGTCAGTCCTTTTCCTCTGCCCACAGATAGAAGCCAACACAACCCTCACACATAAAAGGGCAGCACTCCTCACACAGCTCTTCCACCCTTCTTTTTGGCAGGGTTCTCTTGTTTCCAGAAGTCATCTAAAGTTATGGAGTTTTAGGTCCATTACTTATACCCCAATTTCTCATTCTAGTCATTGTTCCAGAGTACCCGAGCTCAGTACACACCAGTTCTGCCTTCTCTGGCCCAGTTTGGACACTGGGAGTGGAGACAGCATTGTGCACAGGATACACAGCCTATTCAGTTGCTAGTGGAAACACCTTTCACCACTATAATTGCAGAAACGTCTATTCAGCCTGGCTATGAGTCACCCAGGAAATGCAGGACTCAATCCACCTTGTGACTGTCTAGAGTGAATGCAAATCCTCAGCTAAAGTCAATCCATAACCAGATGGTGAATACGCAGACAAACAGAGGCATACAGAATGGTAAAGCAAGAAAGCACTGACTTTCTAAAAGTGGCATTTTCAAACACACAATTTAAAAAACAACATCACTAAAATTTGTGTCATTAAAGTCTGAGTTTAGAGAGTCTAAAACTAATTTCTCTATCTTGTCCCAATGGAAAGTTACACTTGTAAGATATTGCAAGGCAGCTCCCATGTTAACCAATGGGACAGACTGCCTTTCAACGGTAAAAAATGAAATGTACAGTATTTGATTATCAGGACATGTAACACACACCAATACATGTCTACCCTCCACATACACTGCACCCTGCTCATGGGGGTACCTTAGGCCTACCTGAGGGGTGCCATCCATGTAAGATAAGGGGAGGTTAGGGCCTGTCAATTGAGTGCACTTGCCAGGTCAACATGGCAGTTTAAACCTGCATGCACAGACACTGCAGTGGCAGGTTTGAGACACATTTACAGGCTATTCAAGTGGTTGGCACAACCAGTGCTGCAATCCTCCTAGTAGCATTCAATTTTTAGGCCCGAGCACATTAGTTCAATTTACTAGGGTTCAACTTACCAGTAAATCAAATATGTCAATCATGGATACCCAATCATATCTCAATTTACACAGAGAGCATATGCACTTTAGCACTGATGATCAGCAGTGGTAAAGTGCCAGAGTCCTATAGCCAACAAAAACAAGGTCAGAAAAATAGGAGGCAAAAGGTTTGGGGATAAACCTGCAAAAAGGGCCAGGTCTAATACACCCCTTCTCACACACAGAATCTATTGTCTGCAGCAGGCAATAGTGTGCCTCTGTCAGCACAGCATGTATGCTAAATAGCGATGCCACAGGATATACATTAAAAAGCCAGTTGCCAATTCCAATCCAAGCATAAACTCAAGGACGGGAAGCCACATGATCTACCAGCTTCTGGTAAGTGTTACATTTAGCCTGTGTCAGAAGCTGAAATGGCACACAAGTCAGGCCTCTGTTGTACTATCTGGTTTCCAATGTCACCCATTCAATGTGAGAGAAGCGATGAGGAGAACAAAATGCATTACATTTTCTCTCGAGCTAAGAGGAACTTAAATCAAGTAAGAACAGTGTTTTCAATATTGCTGAACAGAAGTCAACCAGAAACAGGCATGAAGGACTCCAGTCATTTGCAAAAAGCTATGGAGTTCAAAAGTAAATGCCAAGCTTGAGGCAATTATCATTCAGTAAGGGTAATAGCGAGAACAGCTTTCGGCCCATTCTATTCTAGGCACAAGCTCTGGAAGGCCATTCTGTAATCTGCACTATGGAACTTTACTTAAAATGCAGCAGAGATCTTTTATTGTTTGGCATGTCATTCATTCTGCAATACACTTTGGATTTATTATCTGCTTCGGCAGCAGAGGGAGAGAGCGACAGATAGATCAGGAGAGAGAGGGAGAAAGAGACATGGTGAGGGAAAGAGAAAGAAAGGTGAGGTTAGAGTAATAGGGTGGGGAAGAGACTCAGATGTTGAGGAAAAGACAGTATGAGTGAGACTATGGCATGGAGAGGGAAAGAGACTTGAATGGTCTGGGGGACAGAGGCTAACATATGTGCTACACACACACCCCCTACACCTACTGGGCCATCTTCGACGTCAAAAAAGGCTTCCGGAAACAATGCATTTTTGTTCTAAGGGCTTATTCGAGGATGAGCCTGCGCTTCTCCTTCTACCTGGATTGCATGGTGTGTATTATTAGTTCATGAAAAGAACTTGTTACACAGCACATATTAAAGCAGACCAGTGTTTCACGAATGCTATCTGGTAAACCTTGAATAACTGTGGTGCTCGTTCCCTTCAGAAAATTCATTCTTGTCTACCCTATGACCAAGAAAAATGGAGTTACATCTCTTGTACTATCCAAGCTGGACTATTGCAAAGCCCTTTATGTGGGGGCTAAGAAGGGCATCTTGAGTAGACTGTAGAGAATGCAAAATTCTGCAGTCTGGGTCCTCAAATAGATTAGACGATTTGAATTGGTCTCAAAGGCCAGGGAGGAGCTCCATTGTCTTCCCATAAAAAGAAGAGTTGCTTTCAAAGTGCTTTTTATAAGCCCACAAAACACTACCCCTCAGTGGTCATAACTGCCTTAAGAAACGAATCTCAGGGTACAGTCCCAATAAACAGCTTAGATCAGCCGTAGCCAATAAAGTAACCATATGTATCACAAATAAGGGAGTGAGAGAAATTTAGAACAGCTCCAAACTCCCAACTTAAATATTTTGACACAGAGGGCAACTGGAATGTTCAAAGTGTTTATAGACTATTTGTCTGACTAGGTCTCGATGTTAACCTCTCGAAATTCCAAAGATATTGGAGAAGACACCTCACCCACTTATCGTGACATGCTTCATCATCTGTGCATATCCAAGCCCTGATAGATAGGCTGATACCAGCAGTGCAGACTCAACTAAAAGTTTGTGTTGGGAGGTCTAAAATAAAATCTGACTGGATAAGCAGGGATCCAGATTATATTTTGTGTTAAAAATACCTGCAGGTATGCCCAAAGTGTTCCTTTATTCATTGGGTACCTGGGGTATGGATACAAATTGTTTTTTTTTCTTTCATCAAATGTATTCATTCAATTAAACACTTTTGTATTCATGCCAACATGATTCGGCCCACACAAAGAGCCCTGTCAGGTCTGAGGCCTCCGTCAGGGCTTAATGAGTCTGTCTCTGCCTTCTAACACAAGCTCTCCATGCGCACTTATGAGGCCTAAGGCTCTCACCTGTCTTGTTACGTCTTCTTTATAGGGATTTCCTCGGAGTTGATTTGTTACAGGTCATGCTATCACTGGCGGGTGGTGCTGGCTTATATTCACACATTCGTCAAAGTAGCAACACCAAGAGAGTACCTGCTATGTCCTCTCAGACCGCTGCCCAAGACAGTTCGATAAATAAACCTTAGAACAAATTATATCCATACCCCAGGTAACCGACGAATAAAGAAACCCTTTGGGCATACCTGTAGGTATTTTAACAACACATTTTTATCTGGATCCCTGCTTATCCAGTCAGATTTAATTTAAGAACTCCCAACACAATATTTTTGGTTGAGTCTGCCCTGGTGGTATCAGCCTATAAGGGTGTGGATATGCACTGATGATGAAGCATGTCACAATACGTAAGTGAGGCGTCTACTCCAATATCTTTGGTTACCTTTGAGACCTACTATGACACAGAGTCTATAAATAGGCCTCCGTAAAAAACACTTTGAACATTCCAGTTGCCCTTTGTGTCTAACTAAGAAAGTAACTATCACAGTTATCTATAAAGCCTCTTGTGGAGGTAGAATGTGCTCTCATGCGACATTGTGCCTCTGGAACCAAACGCATTGCCATTTGAGAAATCCGCCTAAATTCTAAGCTTTCAGAAAATCTCTCAAAACTTGACAGTTTACTCTGCCCATCTAAAACCTCCCTGGAAGTTTTCCTCTTTCGTTCATGACACCTTCCGCTCCACCTCAGACAGATAACATCGCTCCCCATCTTCGCAAGAAACCTCAAAACCTGGTTCTTCGACAGACCCCTTCCTTGATGGACTGGAACATCTGCATCCCCACCCCACAGCGCCTTGACACCCTTACGGGTGAGTAGTGGTGCTTAACAAACACCTAATTGATTGATTGGTAGCGCCATAACACTCACGGGCATTTGTTGTGCTTTATAAATTAAACAATCAAATCAATCACCTCTTTTTCACTTTAAAAAACTGATCCATGACAGGTATTACCCCCACCCCTTTAAAAGATGCCCAAATGCTATGGCAAAAAAGCAACCTGTTTGCTTTGCCACTTCATTCTTATTCCCATTTTTGGCATCCTTAGTGCTTATGGGCAATCTTAAATCTGGGTCGCCCTTGGACCCCTGCCCGGCTAAGTTTTTATCAAAAATGGCGGAAGTTTTAAACCCGCTGGCCAATCCCCTTTTGAACCTCTCATTGAGCCAGGGTTTGGTTCCACAAGCATGGAAGCAGGCAATGGTCATCCCTCTGTTGAAGAAGCCTGGCCTCGATCCTGAGGCATTGGTCAATTACAGACCGATTTCTCTTTTGCCAGCTCTTATGAAAATTGTGGAGAAGCACATACATACGGTGCTCTCCAATTTTCTGGAAGTGCACGAGATTCTGCACGCCTCTCAATCCGGCTTCCGTCCAAACCTCAGCAGAGAGACAGCGCTCCTGGAGGTGTCGGAAGACATCAAAGGGGTCCTGGACTCTGGGGGTAAGGCTATGCTGGTCATGTTGGACTTGTCGGCGGCCTTTGACACCGTTCCCCACGAGGGCCTTCTCGCTAGACTCTGTGAAATTGGCCTGAGGGGGACGGTGCTCAGCTGGTTTTCTTCATTTCTAGCTGACCGCCGACAAACGGTCTGGGCCTCCCCGGACTCCGCCGTGATGCCGCCACTGGGTGTCGGGGTCCCGCAGGGCTCTATATTGAGCCCGACCCTCTTTAACCTCTTTATGACCCCTTTGGCGGCATTGGCGGAGTCTTTTGGGGCCCGGATCGTGTCCTATGCCGACGACACACAGCTCCTCTTCTCTTGTAAGAGTGGAGGAGATTTTAATGGAGAGAGTATCCGGGATTGCCTTGAGGCTGTCTTCAGATGGTTTCATCCGAGTGGCCTCAAGTGCAATTCTGAGAAGTCTGAAGTTCTCTTCTTCGGGTGTGCGTCGGATCCTGACTGGCAAACCTGGTGGCCTACCAACATGTTTCCACCATCCTGTCCATCTTTAGTTGCTAAGAACCTGGGGGTCAAGATGGACAAGGGCCTGACGATGAGATCCCAGGTCCTTGGGGTGACGGGCACCTGCTTTGGCTTCCTCAAGGTGCTGAGGAAGTTTCTACCCCTTTTATCGGAAGAACATCGGAAATTGACCGTGCAGGCTTTGATCGGGTCCAGGCTGGATTATGCGAATGTCCTCTACCTGGGCCTGCTAGAGTATCTGCTGCAGCGGCTCCAGGTGGAGCAGAACGCTGCGGCGAGAGCCATTTATGGCTGAAATAGGCGAGCCAGTGCTGCGGGTCTTTTGCAGACCCTACACTGGTTGCCTTTCCGCAAGCGGATCACCTTTAAGGCACTGACTCGGACCTATAAAGCCCTCCATGATGGGGGAGCGAAGTATCTCCAAAGGAGACTTGCCTTTTACCATCCGGCCCGCGCCCTCAGATCGGAGTCACTGTTTTTGGCAGTGGTGCCACGTGTAAAAAGAGCTCGCATTGGAGGTCGCTCCTTTGGATTGCTGGCCCCACAGTTGTGGAATTCTCTGCCGCTGACACTTCGGCGTGCCACCAGCTTACTTGCTTTCAGGAAAGGTCTAAAGACCTGGTTGTTTACTCTTTAGGCTTTCTTCCTCTTCTTCTTTTTATTGGGTCCCCTTTTGTTTTTTACTGCTGTGTTGTGTTATTTCGTCGTAGGTCTCATTGCTAAAGCGCCGGGACACTCTTTTTGAGTAGCCGCGCGCTATATAAAAATAAATATAACATAACATAACATAACATCTATGCTTGTTAGCACATTGCCCTCTAAAGGTATATGGCATGGCATACTCTGATTGCATCTACGAGATGATTGTGTGTTCTGTCGTCCGAATTGGACTTGTGAGCATAAGAAACTTGTCAATTGAATTAATAACATATCTCAACACTGAGCACACTACAGTGATGAATGAGTTAGAGTAGGAATATCCATCAGTAAAAGTGGGCAAGTCCCTGGCTGAAAGTTTAGAATACCCACTAAATATGTAAATGAGATCCATTTAGATTCATTGTATGCACATATATCTGTTAGATTTGCTGAAAATATGGGAAGAACTTTCCTGTGCGTACATTTCTCCAATCCAGGTTGGAGCCATTGTTTCTTTACATTGTTTTTTCATACACCAGATTCCTGGATTTGAATTGTATTAATTTCTCCCTTTCCTAAACACAAATCTTGTAAGTAGTTCATTGTCCTTACGGGGTGTATTTTTGAGGACACGGAGGATACGGCTCTGTGGGAAATAGAGCACAACCTTGATGTGTGAAGCACCTAAGCTCCCACCAGGCAGGTAGAATGACAGAGTTACCTGCCTTGATAGCGTGTATCAAAAAGCACAGTTGAAATTGACGATCAGCAAAGAACTCCAGTTCATAGCTACTTAAAACCATATCGCATTTAGAATTACCTAAAAATGACATAAATAAGTATTAATACAAGTTTTTTAAAAATACAATAAGGGATAGAGAACCTGGTGTATTATGTGCATTATGGCCCGGATACAATACATTTACATAGGAGTGCACATTGTCTATGTTTGAATATTAAATAAAAACATTTGTCTTCTATCAACCTTGCAACTTTCTCCTCCCATAGAAATGTGGCTACTGAAAGGAAACAGACAAAATGATTCTGCAAAGAATTTTAAAAAGTGATGTGCAACCCAGCATTGTCTGAAATTGTGGCGCCTTAAAATCGGAAGGATAAAATCATCTCTTTCTTTCTTATAAAACCCACAAAACAAGACTAGATGCAGATCAGATTGGTGCAATGGTTATTCAAGGGGCACAGAGTTAGGTCCGAGTGTTTGAACCTTCTCTACGGATATCCTAACATCAGTGGGAGAAGGTTCAAACGAAATCTCAATAGTATACGTATGTGCTGTACTATTGTGGTGTGTGCTACGTAGGAATATCCTTCCTCTAACCTGGGGGGGATCAAGTGATATGCGAGGGCTGCCTGTTTGCTATGGTTCCTTTCCCTACATAGTGTGCCCTCAGCATAAAGGTGTCAATCAATTTCTTTTTTTAAATCTTCCTGCACGCAGGTGGATCCTTAAATAATTCTACTAACCCAATTGCAGTTATTTCCCTCCAGTTCTGTGTGTAAAATATAATTAGAGTAAGAGGACGGGAGGGACACTAGGGTCTTAAAAAAAATCTATCTTCAAGTATTTGAAGCGAGTCAATGGATGCCATACCTCAAACACCAGCCCCAAATGTAGCTGCCGAATTTGTCTTGGTCTGGTAAATATTTTTTATTGTGTCAAGGGGACTAGCTCCTAACTTTTTGTTGAAGGCCTTAACATCTATCAGACTCCTCTCATTCCTAGAGCTCTTCCCGCTACCTGGTTCGTCCAAGTTTGGTTTTTATCAAATAAAACTCCCAAGTATGGGAAGGACTCTACCACTTCTATTTTGTGACAATCCATATGGAAGTGTGGGGGTTCATCGCATTTGCCAGCCCCTGCTATGACAAAAGATTTAATTTTATTAACTTTTAAGTCCAGCGAAGCCATCAATGAGGCATATATTTGTATGAGTCGTTGAAGAGCTATCCCCGTTCTTGCAATCAGCACCAGGTCATCAGTGTAGGCTAGTATTGGTAGGAAGAGAGTGTCAAACACAGGGACATCCAAGGATGAGGCCAAAAGAGCTGCCTCAACCCATTTGTGTAGGTGGAAAAGAGAAATGGGTCTAGGACACATCCCTGCCTAACTTTCCTTGCAATCATGAAGCGGCGGGTACATTCCCCATTTTTGCAGTAACGGACGCATGCAGTGGCGTTGACATATAATTGGTGGATTAAGTTAATTATAGGTGGCTCAATCCCCATCCTCTCCATTATATACCTAAGCTTGGGTGACACAGGCAGTGGAACCCCGCTGACAGATCCATAAAGGCCATGTACATTTTTCCCCATTCACTCTGGTAAATTTATTGATAGTTAGTGATAGATTCATGCACTGGTCTATCGTGCCCTTTCCCCTGTGAAACTCATACTGTGCCTGCATTAAAATGTTCTTTTCTTGGGACCACCCTTCCAACCTGAATAGAAGGAGTCGGCCCATAAGCTTGTCGGTTGTGTCCAGCAAGTAAATAGGCATATAATTCCGAGGGCTTCCCCTGTCCCCTTTTTTAAATGTTGGGACAATTACACTATGCTTCCTGGAAGGCGGTGGACCAGCTATAGCTATACCGTTAAAAACATTGATTAGCAATGGGGCCCACAGATCTTTATTGTCCTGGGAAAGATCTAGCTGCACCCCATCAGGTCCTGGAGCCTTCCCAGCCATACAGTCGGACAACCCTCTTCTTACTTCTAAATCCCTTGATAGCTTGGATCAAGCAGTAAGGGTTTTTCCGGAGAGAATGTTTTTGTGTTAGATGTGCCACAAAAATCTGAACTTTTTGAGCAGCTTTACCTGGACACAAGATTTTTTTTTTACCACCTCCTTAGCATTGAGTGAAACGTTTCCCGAGAGAGTTCAATTACTTTTAATAGGAAGCTGCTATTCAGATCTTCTAGGCAAGGTCTTCTCAGGAGATGGGCCCTAATATCCTCTTGTTCTTGTATGGGGAACGCTGGTGCTACCAGTTGTGGCAAATATGGATAAGGACCTAGGGGCATATTACCAACAACTAGCGATAATTATCGCTATGTTGGCTTAGCGGCAATATTTTTATCGCCGAGCTGCGGCGATTTTTTATCCCTTAGGGACCTTGCTATTATCAAGGTTTATCTCCTAAGCGATAAAAATCGTCCGAAATGCATGAATATCGCTGAAAAGTCAGCGATATTCATGCATTACCGAGCTAATGCTCTTAGCCATGTTATCCACCTACCATTGGGTAACATGGCTAAGAACTGCTCTGGGGCAGGTGTTAGCTTTTGGAGATATTCGCGCTTAGCGGGAATATCTCCAAAAGTTGGTAACAGGAGATAGCGATGTTAGCGACGGTTTCCAGTCGCTAACATCTTGGCACGCCCACTTTGCATGTCATTAGTGATAAATTTCACTGACATGCAAAGCGGGGCCCAAGATGGTCGCTATCTCCTACTAGCTGTCGCTAACTTGTGTTATAGGTAATAGGGAGATCATTTTATTTCCGCTTTCTTGGCTTTTAAAGCCAAAAAAGCGGAGATAAACCCCCTTGATAATATGCCCCTGAGTGAGCTAGAGACCATTCTCATCACTACTCACATGGCTAGTTAGGAATTATTCTATGCAATAATCAGGAGAGTTATTCTTCTTCTAAATCACCCAGCATATTATTTCCTTTGAGAAGTTCACTCAGGGTATTAAAAACTGTAAATATATGAGCTATTGGTACTGAAGATTAACCAATGCTAATATAATTTTCAGGATTTTCATTCCCAAGTTTTCGGCACTTTCTTTCCTAGGGACATACTTTGCAGCAGAAAATTACCTAGGATTTCCGTATTCCAGCTTTGTGGTTCTTTTGCCTGTCTCCAGCCTAAATTTCAGGCCTTTAAACGTAAACTCCTTGAACCCAGGCCCTGTGGCATATTTCCATGAAGTTCTCCCCCTTGTCATGGTTGTGGTTTTGGCGCATTCTTGTCGCAAAAATATGCTCACTAGCACATGTAGAGAGAGCTGTAGGACTACGTATTTAAGGGGTAGATGTATCAAGCCGTTTGCGATTCGCGGCGTTTGCGAATCGCAAATGGTCTTTTTGCATGTTTTAACATGTAACAAAAAAAAAAATCGCAAAATAAGGAATCGCAAAAATTTGCTATTCCTTATTTTTCTTAAGCATTTAAGGAATCACAATTTTGCGATTCCTTAAATGCTATGTATGTGGCCTTTTGGAATTGCGAATTTAGGTTAAAAAATCGCAAATTACCACCAACCTGTAGTTGGTGGTAATTTGCAAATTCTTTTAAAAATGCACAATTTGGCATTTGTGAAGGTGGCATGTGACGCACATCATATGCACACACATGTGAATTTCAGGGGTGCAGCAGGGTGTTCTTGAGACACCCCTGCACCCTTGAAAATATTCTCAATTTGCGATTAGCAAATTGCGATTCACAAATTGAGGATTATTTCACAATCATTCCTATAGGCCTCCTGGCCCATTGGAACAAATGGGAAATTAATCCTTAATTGCGAATTTGCAAATTGCGAATTTGCAAATTAGGAAGAATAAGAAATCGCTAAAAATAGCGAATTTCTACATACATTCCATTTTGCGATTTCTAAATAGCGATTCCTTAAAAATCGCAATTTAGAAATCGCAAAAGGGTATGTTGATACATCTACCCTAATTTACACCGAATAGGAATCAGACTTTAAAAAGAATGTGCATGTTGTATTTTATTTATTGCACGATTAAAAACAAAATAGAGATTTTATGTAAAATATTGAGCGTGTTGGATATGAAAGTTAGGTGAATTACAATAATGACTAGAAACAATAATTCAGACCCTTGTAAAGAGCATTATTTGTGGAAAAGTTTGCAAAATCAAGGTTGCCATTTTTTTTCGTTTTGTCACTTCCACACATTTCAATATTTGAACTCATTGAATGGTTCTGTTAGTGATAATTATTCTAGAGCGAGTTCGTGTTAGTTCATTGTGGAATGCCATTGTGTATAGAAAAGCCTTACGTAAGGAAAACTTGCAGATCACTTTTTGCATACAACCCGAATTCTTTTATTTGTGGCTTTGAAGATAGCAATGCTCCTTTAATTTAAAAAGATTCGCCGGCAACCTAACATGTCTTGAAATTTATATTTAAATATAAACACATGCAAAAACGTTTAATTTTTATTGGTAGCAGATTCGCTAACTATTTTAAACGCTTGCGACTTTCTAGTTTGAAACTCACTTCCCCGGCCAATCTACTTGCTGCCTATTTCGAATGCTTGAGGGAAGAAGATAGATGTAACCATTTTCGCTTAATTGAAAAGCAGAACTATTCTCCGTGCAATCTGAAACTTCACACTCTCACGACAACTGAAATAAAGTCCTATTGACCTTCATCGAAACACTATTTCATGCTGACTAGTGCCTGAGCTAGAAGGAATGGTTAATGAAATTTCCAATTGGGAAAATGGAATTATTTTGACCTCCACTCGAAGAGAAATGATTAACTATGTGAATAAAAATACTATACTGCCTTGCAATAACAAACAAAAGTGTCACGAGGTGGTCTAGGAAAAATCGATCGGTGATGATTAACATCTTGGGAGCAATTTTTCCAAACATATTTTTGCTCAATTTTCCCATGATATATTGGGGCTGGTCCACGAGAGCTCTGAGGGGATCCCTTTCAGCTATAAACATTCGACTACCATGATGCTCTGTCTTTTGTAAAAGTGTGCCATCATTTTTTTTAATCAAAAACTCACTTCCCTATGCAATTTGAGATTATTCTGCTAAAAGTTCCCTAAATGCATTGTTAAATCAGCTTGTCTTCAGAACTTGGCAAATAACTTATTTAATGTTATCGATAGTCCCATCTGAGTCCTGGATATAAAATGTTAACTTGATTTCCCAAAGTCCATCAATTGGATGCAAACTAGGAGGGAGCAAAGTATGTAATTCACCGGTTTTAAAACTTCACACTTAGCAAAGTTTTCTGATTCCGTCCAAATTCGCAACAGGAAATCTTTGGTGACAGGTGAGCCAATAGTGATTATTTCATACCTCAGGATGTCAAAAGGGCAGTAGTTGGAGCAAGCTGCCAGTCCCTATGAATATGCAACTCTCACTGTTACTCTACATATTCAATGTGGAGGAAAGTGTTCACTAGAAAGTATGGGGAATGGGGAAAATTCTGGGTAGCAGTTGGTGCTTGTTGAAAAAGGCACTTTTTGCAAAGTCACCACAAACTTTTTTCCTTCCTCTTCTTTTTTCTGACCCTCTTTTTATTGGGTTTAAGACTGAGCACTTTACCACTGCTGACCAGTGCTAAAGTGCATGCACTCTCGCCTCTAAACTTGATGTAATTGGTTTACACATGTTTTCCATATTTAGTTTACCTGTAAGTCCCTTGTGAAGTGGTATACCATATACCCAGGTAATCTAAATGCTAGTAGTGGGCCACAGTACTGGTTGTGCCAACCACACAAGTAGCCTTTAAAACCTGGTTTAGGCCTGCCATTGCAGAGCCTGTATCTGCAGTTTACTGCCACTTCCACCAGGCATTTAAGACCATTTGCAAAGCTTTAAACTCATAAGTCGCCACTAATGTATGCTTTAGGTAGCTCTAAGGGCATGGTGCGGTGTAACTAAAAGGCAGGACATGCACTTTAAAAATGTACATGTCCTGGTAGTGGCAAAAAGCTAAATTAGTTTTTCACTACTGTGAGGCACACTCCTCTCATAAGCTAGCATTGGGGATTCCTTCGAACACTTTTACACTGTAATGCTTGATCTGAAAGGAGTAGCTACATCATGTTTCATCTCTTTGGAATGGTGGTGATACATCTTCTTTAGTGGTAAAGCAGGATTTGACATTACCATTTTAGAAATGCCACTTTTATAAAGTTGACATTTCTCTGCTCCAATACACATCTGGGTTGGGTGAAATCTACACTTTGTGCATTCCCTCTAGACATCCACAAGCACAGGAAGTGCTGGGTGTGACAGAGTACCTAGCTGCATTCTGATAGACTTCCTGGGCAGTAAGGGGGATAGTAGCTCACACTTATATCTGAATAGGCTGTGTCCTGTCCTCACTCAAAGGGCTGATTACCCCCCACAGATAGCCTGGCAGACAGGACTGGATTGAAAGTGATCCTTGTGCATGTCAGAGGCCTACCTGGGCGTCTCCCCTACATCAAAGGCACTTTTGAGTATAAGTACCAGGGTTCTGACGCTACCAATTCAGTACACCACTGGAACTGTGAAGAACTCTGCAGGAGTGCAGACTGCTGTGCTACAAGGATTGCCTGTTCCAAGGAACTGCTTCACTGCTGTGCTGAACTGCCCCTTCTTCCCTTCTGCCTGCTGATCTCTGCCTTGCTGAGGACAATGACTGTGATACAAAAAACAGTGGTCCTAGACATATATGTCAAAAATTGATATAAAACAAAACCATACTAACATGTTTGAAAATAATTACGTGAGCATGAACACAATTGTAGCTCACAGTAACTAATACGATGATTTAAACTAAAGAAGTACAACAACCACAGTATATTTCACCAAGAGTTTATTCTCATATCATACCGTGAAATAGTAGATACATTTACTGTATCAATATACAGAGAAGTAGGGAAGATAGGTTGGTCCAAGGGGAACGTGCAAAAGAAGGGTGCTCTGGTGTGGAGGGGGTGAAACAGAGTTTCAAGGCAATGGGATAGAAGGTAGTTAGAAGCATTCAAAATCCTGACTGGTTACAAATCACAGTCTGTATTAGCCTGGCCAAGCTGTAGCAATCGAGCTTCTTTTGTACAATTTGTTATTTCACAGAAATGTATCCTTGTGTGGCACGTTGGGAGTAAGCTTGTGGTCCAGTCTACTTTATGGGGCGTCGACGTTTCGACCTGACTTAGGGCTAAGAGGGTTATTCCGGACCTCGGCCTTCTGGGTCTTCCTCAGGGCTGTAGGGGGCAACCTAGGTAGGTATGATGGCCCTGTCACACACCCGCAGAGTCTTTGGGGGTGGGGATTCCTCACTTAATCCTTGGCCATGATATGCGCTTCTTCAGTAAATGAAGGGCGTTGGTTCAAATTCAATGCAATAAATACCAAAACTTCAAACGGCAGACCTGGCGTCTGAGTTCCGCATGGGTTTGCTGGAAACTCTAGCGTAACAACTGGCAAAGGAGAGAACCAAGCATCAAAGATTTTTTTGAACTCTAGAGTTTCCAGCAAACCCATGCAGAACTCGGACGCCTGCTCTGCCGTGTGAAGTTTTGGCTTTGAATTTTACGATATTTTTTACAACAATATTTTTTTCAATATTTGTGTACTTACCTTAATGTAGATAGGACTTCGATATTCTTGACATCGATATTCCGCCTCCGATATTTTTGATGTCGAAATTTTTTACGTTTATATTATGTCAGACATTCTGCACATTCAGAATACTTGTCTCAAAACCTACAATATTCCCTGTTTTAGAAGCCCTTGTGGAACACCCAGCATGCTCCCTCCTGACCTGTCTCGCCTCTACCTGCTGCTCCCACCCCACATTGGGTGGGACACTTTGGAAATGGCAAGTCAACAACCGGCAGTCCACTTGCCGTAAATACTGTTGATATGCCAGTACCATCATGTGAAGCCACAAATCATTATCTAACTCTCCCCATTTCCCCTCCGCATCTTCCACAAGTCGTGCCCGAAACTCTTCATAATACAGAAACCAAACATACCATCTAACTGTAATATGTGGCCTTTTCTGATCACGTTAATGTACTTAAAAAGGCCCCCCACACATCATTCCTGGTGTTTGTCACAGTACACACTTGCATATGTTAGAGATTCTGCCATCCAGTTCTCAAATGTCACCGGAACCCATGGCCCATTTGCCAAAAAAGGCCAATGAAGAATCAAAGGAGGAGGAATATGGATCCCTCCTCCTTTGATCCTTCTGTGGCCCTCACTTCCGTATATAAAAGCTTAAATACCCAAACTTATTTAGCCTTTCACATCTTTCTCTTCATTTGTCCAATGAAATGAACCCTCAATGGCTTCATTCACCCCATGGAAGGTAGGTTTTTCACTTTTTACCCCCTTACTATCCTTTTCTCTTCTTCTTTCCCCACCCTCATCCTTGTCTTTGGCCATGACAACCATCATCTCCACTTCTCCTTCCCCCGCTTGTCCTTGTCCCTTTTCTGTCCTGTTCTCTGCCTTTGACATCTTTAAAGATGAATCTGATCCCTTGGTGTCTTCAAACTCTTCCTTCCCAATACCCTTGCCTGCCACATGCGTTCCCTTCCATAGTTGCAGTTCCGACCCTGCCATTGCAACTTTAATTCTCACTTCTATGCCCTTGGACACCATCAGAGGTCGTACATCACCATTTATCTGCTTACCTGGCTTCAATGTCAGGGTCTGCACAGAAGCCTGCCTCCTGGCCACCAGTTGTTCTACCACCAACTGCTTTTCTTTTGCTCTCTCTACAACCTTCTCCTGCTTTTGTCCAGAAAAACATCAATCTGAAGATGTTCCACCATTACCACCCTGCTACCCCTCCATTATCATTCTGCTCCACCAACTCCCCTTCTTCCACATCATCTTTATTATAATCTGACTCCAACCTCTCTCTAACCTCATCTTTTCATATTTGTAGCCCACTGGTACCCAGAATTTTACCATCAAAGTTATCCAGCCATTGAAATCACGACTGCCAATCTGTGTCATCTGGGAAGGCCACACTAAACTTATCCCTTGAATTCACCAAGGAGGCCATACCATACCTTCCCCATACTGCTGTGCTGACGTAAGCCGGCAGTGCAGGACCATGCTGTCTCGTCCCATCTGGGTGCCTGAGCCACAGAATACTTTCCCAAGTTTGTTTTGTTGCCTACATGAAATGCCAACCACCGTCAACAAGGCGCAATAAGCTGGAGAAACCTTAATCTCCAGTGCTGCCCTCACCTTCCTGCTCTGATATCCACACCCATTTTCCAAACCACCTCATGGATTACGCCGTACCTAATGCCCCACAGAGCTAGCCCGTCCTACCACTTGACCCCTACTATTATCACCTTCTGATGCAACAACCTTGCTCACCCTTTGCCCAAGGGTTGACATACTGCCCTCACCCCTACTCCTGGCATAAACCTTAAATGGCTTAACAGGCACCAGTCAATTATCCAAATTTGACGCTGCCCCACCCCTAGCTACCCTGTTCGTTTACCCACTCATTGTGCCCTCCTCTCCCTCATCACTCCATTACAGCCAGAATGGCTGAAGCCCATCTCTTTTGTGGGCAGGCCTAAGAAATTCTCTGTGGCCCTACTTGTGCTGCCACTGCATTTGGCTGCTCCATCTGCATCATGGTATCAGCTGATGTTTTTTGTGACATTGGAAATCATGTCACAAGCACCCTCTACTGGTGCTCTAAGGCTGTTTCAGGCCAAATACTTATGTTATATCTTAGGAACTGCTGCTCCACCGCCGTGCGCTGGAGCAGCATTTTCACCATGGGCCAAATGCCTGCATCCTCTCCTGAATATCTTTATCCCACCTTCTCTTCTTGCAGCTGTGTGCCCCCCTCTTTTAACCACCCAAACATGTCATGCTAGGGGCAATGACCCTCCTGCCACCATGCTGTAAAGCGGGGTCATCAAGTAACCGTGGCCCAATCTCTCATCCTGCAGGGGTGCCCCTGCTGCTTGCGTCCCATGGCTTTTTGTCTCTCTATGTCTTCGCAGCTCACCTCTGTCTTTCTTTATCAACTTACAGTATGGCACTGAGCAGGCAAATACAGCTGCTGCTATGTCCTGAGACATGCTGTGGGCTTGTCAGGCTCTGCCTTTGTCCAATCCATCTGTGATCCTGATCAGCAGTTCCTCACATCCCACCTACTTTAAGAGGTGTGGCATGGCCTGTAAATTTTTATCTGCCAATATTCTAAAATGGTGTCTGGGAGCCCAAAATACCAAAAGAAGAAGACAAGGCACTGTGTTATGATTGTACTCCAGAATTACCAATCTGACTCCAGTAAAGAGGTATGTTGGGTTTATACCTGAAGACCAGGAGTACAGGAATCACCAGCTTTAACACAACTTCTCCTATCAGCAACTGCCAAACCCAGAAGCACCCACTCCATACATTCTGATGACCTAGTCGTGACATAAAAAGATTCTCCACCTTTGACTTCCATTACAAAGAGACAGATCATGGTACACTGGCTCTGCCATCCTGGCTATTCTCTCAAAAATGTGCAATCTTATGGACTGCACCACCTGCCCAAAATGTCCTTGGCTGGCTCCTCTCTGGGCCCTATTACGCATATATATTGTGGTGTCTTGTAATAAAAGAATACTGAAACTCTTTTGGTTCCCACTGTACACCAAAGGCATATAAGTTAAGCGTTGGAGGGATGAGGTGAAGGCACACTTAGAATGTTGAGTTCAGACTTACACACAGCAGAATAGAGTTGTGTAAAATGATTCTCCCTGTATGGCTTACTTACTGGTGAGTGCCTAGGCTGGTAGGATACTACAACTGATGACAATATAGTGGATTTGAAGCCTGTACACTGAAAGAATTCTTCTAGAGAGTTTGCCATGGTCCAGCATGGCACAGGTGGAGTGTCAGTGCAAAGCCAGCCTGTGCCAATGCTTGAAGATAGAGAAAAAGACACACAATTGATGGAGGGCATGGTGAGCAAAAAAACAGTGGATTTAGTCCCAGATCTCTGTACTGGGGTGAATGTATGAAATGTTTTTGCATTATGTCCATCAATTGTTCTTTTTGCATTTGTCACATGAGTGTGACAGGTATCCTCAGACGTGAGTCCCGTGCTCTCCATGCCACTGGAGTCAAGCTATCCTGGCTGATGAGGGCTGAAAGCCCGAAACCAGTCCTAGGATGCTTTTTCCAGTCCAGGGAGGACCTGGCCTGGCAGTTCGGGCTGGACTGTTCCCATTGGGAGGCAGTGTCAAGACTGATTTACCTATAGCTGGGTCCAAACTGGAATTGCATGGTGAGCAAAAACACGATGGATTTAGGCCCAGACATGGCTTGGCAGTTCAGGTTGGACTGTTCCCATGAGGCACTGGGTCATACTGATTTCCATATGGCCATGTCTGAACTGGGGTGGTGGAGTGAGCTAAAGAATGATGATGGATGAAACCCAGATCAGTTGACTGGGGGTGAGTGTTTGATTTGCTCAAGCACTCTGTCCATCATCCCCTTTGGCACCGCTTTGTTCACAATAAGTTGGCAGGGTATGCCCAGACGTGGGTCCCTTGCTCACTTTGCCCCTGGATTCAAGATAGCCTGGCTGATGAGGGTTATGAACCCGAAACCAGTCCCAGGATGCTTGTTTACGGTCCAGGGAAGACATGGCTTGGTAGTTCGGGCTGGACTGTTCCCATGAGGCACAGGGTCAGACTGGTTTCCATATGGCCATGTCTGAACTGGGGTGGTGGAGTGAGCTAAAGAATGATGATGGATTAATCCCAGATCAGTTGGCTGGGGGTGAGTGTTTGATTTGCTCAAGCGCCTCCATCCATCATCCTCTTTGGTATCGCTTTGTTCGCCCTAAGTTGGCAGGGTATGCCCAGACATGGGTCCCTTGCTCACTTTGCCACAGGATTCAAGATAGCCTGGCTGATGAGGGTTATGAACCCGAAACCGGTACCAGGATGCTTGTTTCCGGTCCAGGGAAGACATGGCTTGGTAGTTCGGGTTGGACTGTTCCCATGAGGCACAGGGTCAGATTTATTTCCATATGGCCATGCCTGAACTGGGGTGGTGGAGTGAGCTAAAGAATGATGATGGATTAAACCCAGATCAGTTGACTGGGGGTGAGTGTTTGATTTGCTCAAGCACTCTGTCCTTCATCCCCTTTGGTATCGCTTTGTTCACCCAAAATTTGCAGGGTATGCCCAGACGTGGGTCCCTTGCTAACTTTGCCACTGGATTCAATATAGCCTCGCTGATGAGGGTTATGAACCTGAAACCGGTCCCAGGATGCTTGTTTCCAGTCCAGGGAAGACATGGCTTGGTAGTTTGGGCTGGACTGTTCCCATGAGGCACAAGGTCAGACTGATTTCCATATGGCCATGTCTGAACTGGGGTGGCGAAATGAACTAAAGAATGATGATGGATTAATCCCAGATCAGTTGGCTGGGGGTGAGTGCTTGATTTGCTCAAGCGCTCCGTCCATCATCCCCTTTGGTATCGGACTGTTCTCATAGGGCGCAGAGTCAAGACTGATTTGCATATGGCTGGGTCCAAACTGGAATGTCATGGTGAGCAAAAAAACAATGGATTTAGGCCCAGATCTCTGTACTGTGCTGAATGTATGAAATTGTTCTGCATTCTGCCCATCAATTGTTCTTTTTGAAAATAAAGAAGGCTGCATTAAAGGTCTAAATGTCGGTGACCAGGAACTGAATGAGACAGTTGTACATAAAAGGGTACTGCGCCATTACATAAATGAATGCTATATACAATACGGAGTAAGAACGCTAAAGGTGGATGCAACTAGGTGACAAAAGCAGTGCATTAATACTTCAATACAAATCAAATTGAAAGTCATGTGCTACAAAGCAGAGATAACCAGGTGTTTGTGTAGAAACATTTAGGCACAAAGCCGATTCAAAATCATGCTTTCATGGACTAGCGGAATACAAGGTTGATCTACTTACCTAAACCATTAACGTATTATTGTACCACAATGTGCTGTGGAGTGACCCCAGAAGGAGGATCAGTGGTAGCACTTGTGTAGCAGCTGCATCCAAAAAGCCACACCACCACCAAAGCTGCTGCACAGGGGCCCAGAAAAACTTCTTAGACTGCCACAAGATAAAGAGCTCCAGTGGAGAGACAGGGATAGATACAAGCTCCAAATGCTTTTAACCCCTTAGACGCTCATGACGAGCTCAGCTCGTCATGAGGTGTACCTCTGGTACACAACAACAAAGGGAGAGAAAGGGAAAGGAGACACTCTCTCAGTCCCCAACCAATAGTACATAAACAAGAAGAGAGAGGTCAGATCAATCTCTGGTCAATCTTTCAGGGATTTCTAAAGACCACATGTAACGGAGTCAAAATAAAGTTAGCACACCCGTTTGGGTGATAAAGAAAGCCCTCACACACCGACCTAGTCAGTGTCATGCTTCATCATCAGGCCCCACCAAAGAGGCCGAGTGCCTCCTTGGTGTGCTACGACGCCAGATAGACTGCGGAGCTGGTTGTGTGGGGAGGGCGTGCTCTAGATTACAGTGAAATAATTAAAAGTGCCTTAGAAAGGGTATCAAAAACAAAATTTAATGTGTGATCCCTAAGGCACAAAGAGTATTAAGTGTCTGGATTTAGTTGCCAAGGTTTATGGTTGGTTAAATACAGAATATACTCAAAATAATTTTTTTTAGTCAACATGTTTCTGCCATAAGGGTGGTTGTTAATTACCAAGGCATTCGTCAGGACTAAACCCCGGCGGTATGGGCTCTCTAATCACCCACCCTAACCTGGGGACGTGAAAGTGAAAATTAAAAAGGGTGAAAAAAGTGCTTAAAAATGAGGGAAGAGTAAGTTACTCATTCCAAAAATACTCCTTAGATTTTGGAGTGTTACAGCACTTTAAAAAGGGGCGCTATTAGCACCATGGGTCTCGGGAGGGGATCGGAGCGAACCTGGCGAACCTCTCGATCCGCCGGAAACCTAGTTGTGCCCTCTTCGGGGTCCGGTATTGAGGCCACAACTAGGTTTCCGGCGGATCGAGAGCACTGAGGGCGATGTGCCAGGTTCGCTCCGATCCCCTCCCGAGACCCATGGTGCTAATAGCGCCCCTTTTTAAAGTGCTGTAACACTCCAAAATCTAAGGAGTATTTTTGGAATGAGTAACTTACTCTTCCCTCATTTTTAAGCACTTTTTTCACCCTTTTTAATTTTCACTTTCACGTCCCCAGGTTAGGGTGGGTGATTAGAGAGCCCATACCGCCGGGGTTTAGTCCTGACGAATGCCTTGGTAATTAACAACCACCCTTATGGCAGAAACATGTTGACTAAAAAAAATTATTTTGAGTATATTCTGTATTTAACCAACCATAAACCTTGGCAACTAAATCCAGACACTTAATACTCTTTGTGCCTTAGGGATCACACATTAAATTTTGTTTTTGATACCCTTTCTAAGGCACTTTTAATTATTTCACTGTAATCTAGAGCACGCCCTCCCCACACAACCAGCTCCGCAGTCTATCTGGCGTCATAGCACACCAAGGAGGCACTCGGCCTCTTTGGTGGGGCCCGATGATGAAGCATGACACTGACTAGGTCGGTGTGGGAGGGCTTTCTTTATCACCCAAAACGGGTGTGCTAACTTTATTTTTACTCCGTTACATGTGGTCTTTAGAAATCCCTGAAAGATTGACCAGAGATTGATCTGACCTCTCTCTTCTTGTTTATGTACCTCTGGTACACTCATGACAAGGTGAGCTCGTCATGTAAAGTGGGTTTTTGAATTTTCCAGCGCACAGCGGGAAAATGCACCGCATGGACGCGGTTAAGGCTTGCCCTGGACCCAACACTTTACAAGGCCTTAGAGAAGCTCTGCCTAATCAAGTTCCACAATAAGCACAGAATTGCCACATTATGATTGGGAAAAAATTTCAATTGATTTCTTTGGTTAACTTGAGAATGGACATCATCTTCTAGTCATTGTTGACGAATACTTCTGTTTTCATTGGTGGAAATCCTTTAATCCACTATACAGGAATAGGCCATTCAAAAACTAGATGGCATCTTTACAACATGGGATGTACCTGCAGTATTAAATTCTGACAACAGCCCATCTTTCAATAGTCGGGAATTTAAAGACTTTCTAAACCACCTCAATATACAGCATCAATTAGGCACGCCTCTTTGGCCCCAGGTCAAAGGCCTGGTAGAATGGTTCATGAGTACTCTAATGAAAGCTGTTCAACATGCTGCATTGGAGAAGCTCAACCTCAAAGCTGATTTAAACACTACTCTTCAAGCTTAACATTCGACCCCTCATCCAAAGACAGGTAAAAGCACTGCAACTCATGTTTAGGGTTGTACAACCAAGCTGCCCCAGTGGACCAACCTCAGGTCTAAGAATGAGGCAGACATTCACACTACAAACTTTGGTCGCAAACAGCAGATGTAAATATATGCTGAAAGACGACATCATGCAAAGGACAAAACTTTTACAAGAAGAGAGCGAGTGCTTGTTAAAGAATGTAAATGTGCTGGATTTGTAGAGCGCACGGCTGCCCGTAAGCGTCCCGGCGCTTGCTTAGGGAACCCGTCCTGGTATTCCCCTGTGTGAAACCCCGGCAGGGTGTCCACAAGGTGAAAGCCAGGCATCCCGCCGCGAGGGGCCGTAGTGGAGATTAAGCAAGCTATTACCCAGAGTCGCAGAGTGTGAACCCCGTGAGTTGAGTAGGCACCAGAGCGAGAATTGTCGAGTCCATGGAATTTTTGAGCCCGAGACCCGCCCAGGCGGGGAATCGAACCCTGGTCCACGGTCGATTTCAGACCCGGGCTTCCGGGTCTGCCGCCTCTAACCACTGAGCCACGCTTCTCCACTGAATACAGAAGAAGTAATTCTGATGGTCCTTTTGCGGTTGAAACCTTCACTGTCACCAACAGCAAAGGGCACAAGGTGACGCCCAGTATCCTGGGAAGTCCCTTACGAGAGATTCCTCTCATTTTCGACGTGCACATCACTAACAAACATTGATGTCAATGTAGGGACTGGGCCTAGCAGACTGCTGATCACTCTGTATCTGCTGATAATTCCACTTCACCTGTGCCGATCACTGACACTTCGACTGCAAGTTTCCGGTTAGCAGTGACCTGTTCAAGGCTTGTGATTCAGGCACCAAGGCACTTAATTGAACATTTGTAATTTCTAGTGTATCTGTTTATTTATTCATGTATTTATTCATATATATATATTTTTGTATTTATTTATCTGTTTTAGAAAGTTGTGATTTTTATTTAAATAAGCGGGAAATGCAGTGTCTTGTAATAAAAGAATGCTGGAAATCTTTTGGTTCCCACAATACACCATAGGCGTGTGACGTAAGCGTTGGACGGATGAGTTGAAGACAGGCTTGGAATGTTGAGTTCTCACTTACAAGCAGTGATTTCAAAACATGCAACATTACTCTCTGGGTGTGGTGTACTTATTGGCGAGTGCCTAGGCTATCTGGACTCTACACCTATATGACACTTATGTAACCAAAAACATCTGTGAAAAAGCTCTGGCATGCTGCACAACTAGAAATATCTTAAAGGCACCGGCAGAGTACCTTCAAATTAGACATTGCTTACATCTATTGTCAGTGGCAAAATTGATGTAGTTTGACTATGAAGCAAGCAGTAGTCACTATATTTTTTAATTAGTTAATTAATTAATATGCAAAAATGTTCAGTTCCTACACTCGCCTACCTTTGGTATCATTGGGTCATGAACACACTAACGTGAAATGTCTTGAAGCACCCCATGGCCCAGGCCCTTTATTCCAAAAGGTATCAGGTTTTGTAAACCAGGGCCCCTCCTTGTGCCTCTGTCTGTTTCCACGCGGTTCACTGCAGGAGACAGGGAGGCTTCAAGACAGAGACAGAGAGAGGGAGGGGGAGGGGGAGAGACGGCGATCAAATGAGGAGAAGAGATAGGTGAGGAGGAGTGATAGAGATAAATAGAGGATGTATGGATGGAAAGAGTGAGATTGCGCGAGAAGAGGAAGGGAGAGGCACTGGTTTAAGCATTTTTTCCAGGGCTTATTTTGGTTCCACAGTTCACCATATAGGTCTCGAGCTCTCCCTTGAAGACTGTATCTCTGAACGCGTTCATTACAAAAAGAGGGCAGCAAACGGGTTGCTCGCAGCAAAATTAATTATGAGGAAATATCCATTCCGACACGGCTGTTCATCCACCCTCGTCCCTCGGTGCGCGCATCAGCATTCCTCGCGCCTCTGACACTTCAGGCCAGTGGTTGGGGAAACATTGCCAGCTAAGCGCACTAAAGCACCAGCGACGCTGCCGGAGGTATTCGGATATTGATGTGTCTGAGGCCCCTCGGTCTCTGCTGTCCGGGTTAGCTTTTATTTAGCTCTGCTGCCTACGCCTGAGCCGGCTCTGGCAGTGTTTGAAGGGAGCAGGGGCGCGCGAGAGAGATGATGAGCCCAGAGCAGTTATTAACAGAGCGCTGCTCGGGAGTTAGTAAACAAAAAAATACTTAGCAGGAGTTCACTGAGACATGAACAGGTGGGCACATATTACATTACTGTGGTTTCCGTTCAGACAAAGAGAGACAAGATATTGCATTTATTTCTGTTTAACAATTGGTTATAGCATATGTCATGAAGGGATGGAAGGAACTATAAATGTGTAATAGTGTAACATAACAGTATTAATCAGTACTTGAAGTGGAATGAAGAGCTGGCACTCTCAGCATAGACTTGAGCAAGCACTTTAGAAGAGAAACAGATGAGGATAGTGCCACAGGTTTCTTCCATCATTCATAGTTGCACCCTGGGTCATTTTTTGTAAGTGGACTCTTCGTAGTTCGATGCTAACTTTGGTGAGCTCTGCGAGAGCAATCCTTTGCCCTGTACCCCATATTCTAATTGGGTGCAGTGCCAATGGTCTCTGAGCTACGAAGTGGACATGGCCAAACTTGTTAATATTAAACAGCCTGGAATCGGTGGGCACTCATTGGGCACAACAATTACAGCGTGGAGACCTCCCAGAGTCAGCAGGCCCCTTTATCAAACTTCCCTTTTGCAATGTACCAGCCATAATAGTGAAGTTTGCCCCTTAAAGGGATAGAGGTCCCAATGCCACCACATCAGTACATTTCGAAAAGGACATTAGGGGAGCATGAGACCGTCCTTGACACTGATGTCTGCTCCCGCTGATGCCGTCAGCATGCAGTGCAGGACTGGAAGCTGTCTGAAATGGATAGCTTTCATTTTTCGAAAAGTTATCAACCTTTCTCAGTAATCCAATATTGCTTTTTGACCATTGAATGTGTCTGCAAAGCGTTTGTGCATTTGCTGGATGTTTTCATCGCCCATGCTTTGCTCTAAAACCAATCTACAGGAAGACTGGTTTTATTGCTTCACGAATTTGGCCCTAATATGAGCAGAAACAAAGACCCATTCGTCCAGGGTCGTTTTAGGGCATTGGCAAAGTGGACACTTGTCCAGAGCCCCACTCTTCTAAGGGTCCCCTTTGTGTAGTGAGCATTCTAAGTTTCGATCACTCTGTCCCACTCCTATGAATTTAATGTCAAAACCTCTCTCTTCCTGCTTCGACCTATGACTCTGTCTCTCTCTACCCAGAGTCATTTTAAGGATTGGTGGGACCTGGGCAAAACAAATTTCAGATATTTAAGTATACTATTTTCTGGGATCACGTGGCCTTTTTATGTTGTTCCAAAATGGAGACCCCAAGATGACACTGCATTTATCCGAATTGACACTTCAATTAAACAATGAATGTTCAACAAGCAATAAATGACCTGACCAGGCCCTTTAGTCTCTTCTTTTTGTAAATACTTTAGCTCTGAGAGCGAGATGGGTAAAGAGGTTTTGGGCCCAGAAATAAAATGTTGAAAAGTAAGACAGATGATCACTAAGTGCTCTATATGGGTACTGTATATAGGTGACCGGAGGCAGTTTATAGTTCAAAGAGAGGCCTTGTCCCTTGACGAATGTGTGACTTTATGGAGCCGCTTCCTCTGGTCTCAATTATATTTCTTTCCCTTAAAGACAGGGCAAAGAATGAAGGATATGTTTCCTACCAGGCAAGAAAATGTTTGTGTTTTGTGATTCATGCCTCTTTCTCAAGGCCCTGTGCTTGGGAGAGATTATTCAGACTAGGGGTTTTAATTCTCTTTGTCCTAAAAAAAAAATAACATTGCACAGTCAATTTAGTACATAGTTGAAAAATGTTGATGCAGATGGCACTGATTTATGGATGTAGGGTTTTTAAGAACCCTGCAGCATCTGTTATTTGTGTTTTTTAAACTTTTAGAGACACACCGAATAACGTAGAATTTGGGGTTGCCTCTAGACAATTATAAAAATAAGGTTGCATGTGATATGATCTCATCCCAGCATCTGATATCAAGAGCTCTTAAGTTTGATATAGCAAGATTATCCTAGGAGAAGATATATCATACTATGATCTTACGATAAAGCATGCCACGAAATGTGGGTGAGGATTTTTTTTCCTTAAGAGGAAAGAGATTTTTTTGTTGAAGAGACGCTCCCAGATTCTAACCTGGTTGATAGAAAAGAGTTTGAGTGATTTTCTGGCCCTTTATTGTGTATAGACAGTTGATGTTAGGGGGCATGGACCAGTCAACTTGCAGAATCAATGGAAGCAGAACATAAAGGTCCAGCATTTCTGTTGAGGCAAATTTACTAATGTATCCACTTATAGGGAGAATACTTCTATAGTCTCTAAAGTAATGTCTCCAAAGCCTATGCCTGTCTATCTGGGGGATTTGGAGCCAACAACAGCTACTTACTGAGTGACCCTAATTGGGCTGGGATCAAAACGCGAGTCCAAAAAGCCAAGTTTTAAGAATGAGCTTGAAGACCTGAACATCCACTGTGGCACGGAGCTGTTGTAGTAGGGTGTTCCAGTCCCTAGCACAAGGTAGGAATAAGAGCTCCAGCTCCATTTATTCCTTCTGAATTTGAGAATCACCATCAACAAGGAACTGGAGGAACGGAGTGATCTTGACAAATGGTAAGGTGTGATTCTTTTAAACAGGTACTGAGGAACTTATTGATAAAAAAGCTGTGTGTGTCAAGAATAACTCTCTAAACTACACCTGTTCCTCAATAGGAAGCCAGTGAAGCTCTATCAGGTGAGATGGATGTGGGCCCTCTTAGAGAGTTTCAGCAGAGCCGTGCTGCAGCGTTTTGATCCAGCTTCAGTGTCTTCAGGAGATAGGCTGGTAATCCCAGTAAAGTGAATTGGCATAATCCAACTGTGAGTTGATCAGTGCCTGTATCACAGTTTTCTGCTGCAGTAGAGGGAGAAGGTAGAGAAATATGTTCATACTCTTTAGTTGTCTCAAACAAGAGCCCACTACACTGGCCACTTAGGGACGAAGTTGGCAGAGTTATAAAATGTCAACCCCACGTTGTGGTCATCATAAGGTAGGGATGGGATGCACACCTTAATTCAATGGATTTTTAAACCTGTCATCTGTATTTTCCTTTGATAGCGTGCAAACTGGTGTGGTGTCAGCCCATGTTGGCACCCATTTTAAACAATATCATAGGGAGGGACGTCATCTCGCCCAAACCAATTCCATAACTCAGTGAGCGCCTTTTTGGCATTCATTGTTGCTTAACATTCATCAAACTATTCTGTCAATTCCATCTAATTTGCTCTTTTTCGCATCCTTTTGATCTTTAGTCGCCCACACGTGCAATAATGTGCATATTTCCAAGTTTCTGATGTTCAAAATGTGTCCATCCGGACCTCTATGCATGAACACGACTGAAACAATGATTCGTCAGAGGCAGTGTTTATTCATAAAAACCCAATGCATTTCGAGCTAAAATCGCCCTTCGTCAGGGGTCACTGTAAGTAATAGAACGATAATCACCTTTAGTTTCATAGTTTACGTTTTGCGTTATTCATCATAATGTAAAAATAACAAATTAATCACATTCCCACTTTACATTATGTTCTGCTCAAGTATTCGCTCAGTAAAACACTGTGTTAAAAGATCTACTTAGTCCACCTCCATTATTGGTACAGGCATGTGTTGTTCTTTTACTTTACACTAACTGTTGCTGCTAATAATACAAAAACCTTCTATTTTGTCTGCATGCGACCAATGTCCTCACTCTCGTTACCTTCAATTCCTACATAACCTCCACCCAGGATCAACTGAGTCCCTCTCCATTATTTGTACAGGCACGTGTAGTTTTTCTTTTACTTTACACTAATTGTTGCTGCTATTAATACAAATACCTTCTATTTTGTCTGCATGCGACCAACGTCTTCACTCTCATTACCTTCAATTCCTTCATAACATCCACCCCTCTTCTTTACCATGTACCCAACCACGTTCTTACCCACCACCTTTTTACACCCTCAAACTACCGCCCTTGAACTATCCACATTGTCTAGCTGCTTAGATGTATTGAAATCCTCAAATTCCTGTATTCCCACGTAGCTCTTTCAATCACCCACTTTTCTTCTAACTTTCAACAAGTGTCAATAGCGTGTATGTTTCCATACCTGCCACGGGCGTTTAAAATCGACCATCCGTTTCTCCATTACAGCTAGAAATCATTCACCTCATACCCCTCCCTCTTTTAACCAAAATCTCCCGCCAGTTTTCCTTCCTAGATTAACCCTTTGTTTCACCACTTTCCCGACATCGGAGCTATTTCAAAAGGTTACTATTCTCATGCAGAACACTACATTTCCCATAATGCAGTGAAAAAAGCAAAGCAAAACTTGAGCTCTTCATCCGTAATGCAATACGCAACAACCTTTAGAATTTGATTATTATCATGATGAAAAACTATAAAAAACAATATTGCCATCTTGCTACCATGAACATTTTAAATTTCAAATCAACTGATAGTTCAACACCAACTTCGTAAACGAACCCAGATTTTTCGCCGACCGTGTGGACGCGTAGAAAGTTCTCTGTTTTTAATCAGTTTCTCCTTTGTTTTATATGCGGGTGCTATCCCAAATTATGGGCTTTTCATAAAAATCATAGGGTAGGGATAGGTTGCACACCTTAATTCAATGGATTTTTAAACTTGTCATATGTATTTTCCTTTGATAGCATCCCAACTGGTGTGGTGCCAGCCCATGTTGGCACCCGTTTTAAACAATATCATAGGGAGGGGCGTCATCTCTCCCCAAACCAATTGCACAGCACAGTGAGTTCCTTCTTGGCATTCATTGTTGCTTAACATTCATCAAACTATTCCGTCCATTCTATCTCATTTGCTCTTTTTTGCATCCTTCTGATCTTTAGTTGCCCACACGTGGAATAATGTGCATTTTTTAAAGTTTCTGATGTTTAATGTTCAATGATTCGTCAGAGGCAGTGTTTATACATAAAAACCCAATGCATTTCGGGCTAAAATCGCCCTTCGTCAGGGGTCACTGTAAACAATAGAACAATAATCACCTTTAGTTTCATAGTTTACATTTTGCGTAATTCATCATAATATAAAAATAACAAATTCATTACATTCCCACTTTACATTATGTTCTGCTCAAGTATTCCCTCAGTAAAACCATGTGTTAAAGGATCTAATTAGTCCCCCTCCATTATTGGTACAGCCATGTGTTGTTGCTCTTCTTTTACTTTACTTTTTTGTATTAATAGCAGCAACAATTAGTGTAGCGCTTTCAACAGGGTTTACGCCCACCATTGCAGCCTGTGTATGCAGTTTTAAACTGCCATTTCGACCATGCAAAATAAACCTTTTGCCTTCCCCAAACATTCCTTTTTAATACATTTAAGTCACCCATGGGTAGACCCTGAACAGCCTAGAGGGCGGGGTGCAATGTATTCAAAATGTTGGCGATGTATTTCTTTTACATGTCCTGGTAGTGAAAAACCCCTACATTTGTTTGTCAGTACTGCAAGGCCTACCTCTCCTATAGGATTACTTCATTACATTAAATAAGTGCTAACTTTCAATTGGGAGTAGGTAGACAGGTCTTAGGATTTGTAAATAAAAGCCCTCTTTAATGGCAAAGTCGGATTTTAGTCACAATTCTGTAAGCGCAATTTCTTGCCACAACTATTTGGTATTTGCTGCCTGTATCCTGGGTCCAATAACTAGATGTAGTTGGCAGTTTGTCTTTGTGTATTGCTCCGAGACAGTGAGACAAAAATAAGCTAGGTATTTGCAGGATGGGCCATTCTGAGTTAACTAGGGGAAGTAACAGTTCTCTACCACACTTGCATATCACAAAGACTGTGCCTGGGCACGCTCACAAAGAGTTTGACACTAGTCTATTGTGACCCCAGACAATCTGGGTCTAGGTCAGGGAGGAAGGATATTTTAAGCACCTCTGGGGTGTGGAAATCTCTAGAAGCTTCTCCTACTTCAAAGAGGGCACCAGATAGAAATAGTGGACATCAGAGCCCAATTCTTCAGTGCACATCGGGACCTGTGGAAGGCGCAGAAGGAGGACTGCCACTTTGCTGCTCTGCTGTCTAACTGAACTTGCATATTGAACCCCGTACCACCAGAGTGACTTGAAGGGCTAGTTGACTGCCCTCCTGATCAGAAGCCCAAGGCAAAGAACAGGCTTCCTCCATCTTGTGCCCACTACCTGAACTCTTCCAGCTGTAAGTCCCACCCTCCCAAGGGGGGAACCTTAGTCCTGGTCCCTTCGAGGTGGTCCTGAACGTACTCCACCAGCCCCAACTATTGTCCCAGCAAAGCAGATACATTGGAGCCGCAGCACGACACATCGATGACAAGAAATTCTGCATCAAAGCTGCTGCACGATGCATCATCTCACCAGACTCCACATCGGGACGAGCTGCATGGTTCATCTCCAATGCAGGACTTTGCATTGTGGCCCGAAGCCTTCCGGGAACTGCCACTGTGAGATGCATCCTCATTTGAAGGCCTTCAGATCTCAAGCCCCTCATCGACTGGATTCTCGATGATGACACAGGACCCTGCATTCCAAGCCCTGCAGCTTCTTCAGGGTCAGCTGGTGAACAACAATGCATATTGGTACAGAACTTCGCATCACAAGACCCTCATTGACGGCATCCCCAACAATGATGTAGGACCTTGAATCACTGCTTTGCATCTCCTAGGAATCTCAGCTGCATGAAGCATCCTCGACGCAGGACTCCGTTTCACTTTGCAACCAGGTCTTAAGATGCTCTCCTTCAGCTGGCCTAACTGGGTCTCTCTAGCCTGCCTAAGCTTGATTTCAGTCGGCCAGAGCTTGTCACTTTATCCCAGTCCAGCCGGACCAGATGTCCACAGATGGAGTTTTGGTATTTTTGGCACTACTTTCACCAAAAATTTAAAATTACATATCTCCGGTTCCATCAATTGGATTTTTTGTCATGTGGCCCTAAATTAAATTATTAATTACATTTTACTCCCTTTTTCTAAGTTGTTTTGGGATTTGTGTTGTGTTGTGTTTTCACTTTATTACAGTTTGAAGTTCTGCATATGTTGTCTCTAAGTTAATCCTTACTGATTTTGTGCCAAGCTAACAGAGGTTTGTGCACAGGTTAATTTTGGGTTGCTTGTGACTTCATGCTGACAAGGATTGTTTTTGCTGCTTAAGTAGGGTTTGACCCTTCCTCAACCAGTGACCCAATTTCTTACTGGGGGACTGTTTCTGAGAAAACAAAAGAATGCTGCCCAGTTCTTGCATAGGGACCTGACCAGACAGTTAATTGACTGAGTTGCAGATTTGTGGTCCAGGACACACGTATTTACTAAACGTGTAAAAGTGTAGAAACAAAAGGAAGGACGAAGAGACTAACTTTTGGGAAGATGTGATAAGAGCAACAGAGCTAGGTGTGCAGTTATCAGAAGGACAGTAGGTGCAGTGGCGGATGTACGTTGTTACAACGCAGGTTGTAACAACGCATACCTTTACCACGCGGCCGCTACAACGCAAGTCGTTACCACGACTTGCGTTGGAGGGCGCGGATTTATGATTTTTATGATTTTATATTCCAACACCAGTCCCCGTGGATACTAGGGAAGGTGTTGGAATATAAATTTATAAAATTCCTTATCCCACAGCGCCCTCCAGCGCAAGTCGTGGTAACGACTTGCGTTGTAACGGCCGCGTGGTAAAGGTACCGCGTTGTAAAAAATTCGTGGTAAACGTTGTTTACCTGCAGGGGCACCAGGGCCAAGGGGCATGCTGCACCAGAATTATGATTTTATCTTACTATTCAACTAGGGGACCGGGGTGCGGGGGGGGGGGATTTCATTTACTTGTACAAGGTCCCCAGTGCCCTTGCCACAGGACAGATGACCTGTTTGAAATTGCTTTTAGTTCCTTACAAAAGTCAATCAAGAATGTCTTTGATTCCTTCAATAAAAGTAACTTAACCACAAACACCAAATCAGTACAAGACGTGGTGTTTTGTCTCATAGAAGAAGTGGAATTACGACCATGGATTCTTATTCAGGGCTATGTGGGTGGAATGGAAAATACGACAGCAATAGAAAGACAAGGAATCAGAGACACCTATCACAAGGAGAAAGAACATGTAATTTCTATTTCTACCTATTTACAAACGTATACTAAATTAGACAATGTTTGCTTTAAAAAAAATAAGAGGAGAAACTGCACAGTTGTAACTAAAGTGCTGTTAATCCCTCTATATAATGAGTGTATTGAAAGGCGATCCCTCTATAAAATGAGTGTAATGATTGTTACTTCCTCCCATTCAGACAGATGATGGACTAACAGTGGTGTGGAGTGAGACTGGAAATCCAAGCACAGAGTGGAAACGAGCTGAGATACACCTTGGAAAGTTAAGAAATTTCGAAATAATTTTTGAAGGAATTCGCACTAAAGACCTCGGTGGGGGAGCTGGAGTCGATGATATTGAATTCAAAAACTGCTCATCAGGTGAGTTATTAGATATAAATAATGTATTCTGTGTTTCTTAAACTAAACGCAGATCTACAATAATAATGGCTATATAGTGCGCATGGGTGCGATCATGAACATTGTTCATACATTGTGTGACAGTAATAATGGAATTTTAAAGAGCATTTATGGAGTTTTGTAGAGTGCTGACTGCTTTAGAGCAGAACTATGAATTGTAGGTTGATGTGTATGTTATTACTGGTGACGTTAGGTTACCAGAAAACAGTCTTCCTAAACAACCACAGAAGTACACACTTATTAAACTGCCAGATGCAATGGAGAGGCACTGAGAGACTCACAGGCTTTCAGGCAGAGGCCGGCAACAGAGTCCAGTCCAAGTCCAGTTTCCATTGATCAGCTTGGTACTTCCAGGAGAAAGATTCTTATAGCTTGTTGTGCCCCTTTAGCCACAAAGATCAGTTAACTGACCCTTGGACAACACTTCCTCATCCTGAGTCCAACAGAGAGCAGATCTACTCCTTCAGGGCTTCTCTCAGGTCATGGAGAGCAGGTCTAGTCATCTTCTGATCTTCTTTAGGTCCAGACAGTATTCTGGTGCTGAGGTGGTAACTCCTATTCATTCCTTAACCAATGGGATAAACGTTTTCATTGGCAACTGTACCACTTTTTTAGTAATTGTTTTTGCCTTACAGCAAACAGGGCCAGAATGCCATGTGTCGGGGTATTTTCAAGATGACAAAAGTCTTCAGCCACACTAAACTTGGGATGTGAGGATTGAGGGTGTGTATTGTAGTGCCCTATAGTAATTCCTAGTGTCCCCCTACATTTAACACTAAACTCAGGTTTAAAGCAGGCACTGTAACCAGAGACAGAAGTCTGGAGGGACAAAAGCTGGGGATTTCATCAACCAGACTTTGGATACACAAGGAATGTCCTGGCATACTATTCTCTCCTTTTCAAGTGCACATAAGTTCTACATTTAGTTTAAGAGACCTGTCAAGCAGAATTGAAACTGTGGTGTCAACAGAACACCCACAGCCCCCCATCCTGAGCAATCTATTGAGCTCAAAGGAGTCCTATCTGCTCATACCGGGGACCGGTCTTGTGCTTCTAAGAGGAATTACACATCTCTTTCCCAGCTGAGCCAAGGCTATGGGTTGGAGGCAGGTTAAATGTGCAAGCAGGATTACACCAATGTACCCATGTTTAGAGGGGGACATAGGCACTTCACTCCTGGTTAGCAGAGAGTTCTAAAAAAAGCAGAAATATGATCCAGAAAAATATGAAAAAAATATTTCTGAAGGAAGCTATTTAGAAGATGTTGGCATTTTGTCAAAGTATATTTGCGATTGTTTTTGCAAAGGTGATTTTGCACCCAGTGTTTTCACATGAAACTGCCATTGGTGCTAAAACATCAGATGCTAATGAGAGTGGTAGTTACATTTGTATTTGTGTCTGTCTTACTTGGCTTGTTATGATATTGACGACTCGTGGTTGACAAAATCTAAACCAGGTGTGGACCCATTTCCTTTTGATTATGAGCATTTTGTAAAAATTCATTTAGATTGCCAAAGAATTACATTCCCATGGCTATGTTTCACTCAATGAGCAGTAGGTCTTTCTGACAATGGTATTTATTGGGAGGGAAAAAGATGAACTCTGGGTTAAAAGGGTTTTCACTTTGCGTTAAGCATCTGGAGTCACCTGAACTGTTCTTTGTGAAACATTTTTAAAAAACCATTATTAGCCCATGTTGTGGCCAGGATACTCTTCGTGGTGTGATTTATACTAAGGCCACTTAGAAGTATATGTAATGTAGCTATAGTGAAATGCTGTAAAATGGCTCCGAAATAAATGCAGATCCGAAGACAAAAAATACATTATTAAAAAAAAAGAAAGATTCTATTTTTTTTTTGCTCCTTATAATGTTTTAATACTGAGTATTTTCTATTATAATACTTGAAGCAACTAGGATGAAATGCACATTTTCTGCAAGGTCACTCATGGTATTTTACCACTTTCTGGACCCCATTTGTGTTGCTAATAGGACTCTGTGCCTTCTGACACTGCTACTCATTGCCACAGGGCCTGCACTCTTGTCCTGAAATGGTATGAGTAAAATTGGTTTAACCTAGTTTAAATTTCCTACAAGTCTTTCCTGCAAGTTCGTGTGAAGGGCACAGCAAACAAACCAATGACATCACATTTATACGTCATCTGAGAGCGTCCGTGTGTATTTATTTAACGCATCAATATGATAAAAATATGGATGCCAAACATCAATGTGCAGTGGATGGCTGTAGTTTAAAGGTGCTGCAGTAACACATGGCAAGTCAGACATGTAGGAAAGCCTGTTTTATATATATCAGTAAGCCACTCCAAAAGTGTTCCATGGAAAGCTCATCAGAGAAAGTGACTAATATATAAAAGATATTAGAACACGAGCTGAATAAAATACTTGCCCTTGTTGTCATCGACAGTGTGGGGAAATGCTAGAGAGATCTTTCAAATGTACTTTCTACATAGTTCAAAATCTGATTCAATGCTGAACTCAGATGTTGACAATTTCAGCAGAAAAGTAACTTTGTAAAAATGTTCTTTGGTCTGCATGAGCGAAAACTGTCTTTTAACCAGTTCTGCCATTCATCATACTTTCAGAGACCTCCTGGCATGTGCAAACACCTGTGCCACCCAGAAGGCAATATCCTGACCTCTGGCTCAAGGAGGATAGAAGTGTTTCCAATAACTCACCACTTAGTAGTGATTATCTGTCTTTGAGGTTTGTGGTGCAGTTGGCAGAACAAAGAACCACCCTAACACTTCTATTGACTTCCTGATCCCACATGAGGCTGCCAAGATCTGATCCCATTAATTTCTAGACCTCTCCTCAACCATTTAGATCGAACTCCAGCAGGAGGAAGAACCAGTTCTGACCATGCCATGGGGAGGATAACCCATCTAAATGGGAGTGTAGCTAAACATCAGCCTGGAGCTCTTCCAGAGGGAAAATAGGTATAGCCAGCTTAAAACTTCTGTTTATTTTCTCAGTAAAGTGAAGAGGTGGTGCTGCAAAAAGAGGCGTGTGTAGGAAGGAGCTAGGATTGGATTGTGAAAAATCTTCTAATTACTGTGTAGTGTGATGGATGAGACTTAAACCTCTCCAACCCCCCTAGATCATTCTTTAGCTAAGGAAGACAACATTTGAAGAAGAAGGCTTCCTGGAATAAAAAAAAAAAACTCCTGACTCCTCCTCAAGAAAAGGATTAACACACCTTTGACTCCTGCTGCAATTAGAGGGCTTAAAGGCTCCTGCTGGCACTCGGGGACTGGAACTGGTCAAAATGGCTAGGTGGCAGACTTTTACCGGAAGGACTCCTGACCTCGATAACATAAGCTGACTACAGAGTGGACCCTTTAGGAGCTCTAGCTGGAGAGACATCTAGTGCCTTGAATCATGCCATGAAGACCTGGGGGCTGTATAGCTAACAGAAAGAATGTCCCCAATAGTTGAAAAAAGGTGGGACTTTATCATTTTATCGACTTCTGGAGAACAGGAATAGGTGCTGTGTCATGACCAGGGAGGTCACATATAAGGTAGGGAACTGTAGCTATTGCAAACATAAAAAACTGGTTCTGTATGACCTCACAGTAAAGGTATGCTGCCTTGTTGAGCCATGCCTGACTGCAGCTTCCAGCCTTGCCACGCTGGTGCATTTTGGGAACCAAAACCAAAATGGACCAGCGCAAGGCAACCAACCTATTGATCTGGCGAGTGACTTTGATGGCTACAAAATCCAATTTTGTCCAGCTTCTGTGGGAGCTTGACAATTAAATATCTGACTTCAAGGGACTCTTGTTGGCGTCTCCTTTGGATCATGACCCATAGAGGGATTTTGGGTGCCATTTCACAGACTAAGTCCAAATGTAAAATCTTTGATCGTTATTATGCAATTCATATTTTTCAACTGTGCTTCACTTTTTCTGGGCATGTTCTGCCTAAAAAAGTTCACACATTGATATCTCTGGTTCCTGTTATCCCTTTTGATGATCTTTATGCCCTTTTGCTCATTAGACTGTTCTCTATTATATTGTGTTGTGTTCTTTACTTTGAAATTGTTGGTATAGCTTCAACTTAACATGCACCTCTATGAGCATTCCCTTATTCTTGTGTCATAGCTACCAAGAGTTGATCAGGGATTCTCTTAGAACTGTGTTTTGACCTAACATGATTGTGTTAAGTTAGTACAAGTCACCCCCTCCAACTAATACCCAAATTGATGACAATATATATAAAAAGGAGAAGAAAGGTTTTGTTACAGTAAAGGTGTTAGTGAACAATGCATAGCTACATCATAGTTATACGTCTTTCAGCATTCAGAAATATTCTGCAGGACGTTATTCACCCTTAAAGCTGATTTTAAACTACTTAAAGTGGCATATCCAACTGCTCCTCAGGCCAGAAAAGGTAAGTGAACTTCCCACAAAATCCTTAATGCTGCAGCAGAAGGATTTTCTCAACAAGTACAAAAGAATTTGCTGTGTAGAAAAATGTAGCAAAAAAAACAAATGTACATGAATGGTAGCCACCAGTGATTTATATGCATGTGGGCAATCTCATTTTATGCACAAAGTAAGTCATGCACATGAAATCTCTGATTTGGGTAACATTCACTAATCTCCAAGGGCATCATTGTGAAAACCCAAAAGTTTTCAAATGAATTCTAGGCATAAATCTACGATTTTTTAATTGTCCAAATTCAAGGCAAGCACTGTGATTTGTAGTCACCATGAGAACTTGAATTAATAAGAAATAATGTATCTGATGCCATGTTTGAGGTTTCTTTTTGTAGAAAATGTCACAAAGAAAGGAATTCACTTAAATCTTCATGATGCAAAAATTGAAACGTTGTAGCTAGAGAAAGCAACTCATGAAGTACATTTGATTTTTCACGGATCTCAGGTTTTAATGTTCCAATCATAACTCACAGGTAAGGGAGAAATACCTCCTGTAAAACTTGGCTAATTAGGGTACTCCGTTGCAAACGTGGTAGATATCACATCTGCCGTATTAATAGGGCACTATAGGCTATGGCATTTGCAACACAGTGGGTGGGATATCTGTGATATTTTGACAGAGTATCTTAACTATCGGACTCCTAAATAAGGCCCTATTTCTTTGTGAACAATTGTTGAAATTGAGATTGAAGAGTGCTGAATTTTATGAGAGTTGGATCATTCAATGAATGTAGTCCACTGGTACTACATGGTATATGCAGCTTTGATTGGGCTAAATGTACTTTCGCCAACTTTGACTCATGATCACATAAGTGAGTGAGAATGCCGTTTATTAGCACTAGTGCCTGAGGGACATACTTCAGCAACATTGCTTTCTTTAGTTCAGCACATGCAGTGGCACTGAGTTCAGTGGTGTAACAGGTACACTCAACAAATAAGGCTGACCTTTGCTACCCAAAAACAAAGCAAGGTTAGGAGTTTTTTCTTTGCAACTCTTGGTTAAGCCATTGCCGTAGTTCATAAGAGTTAGAAGATTTGGAAAGCAATTATGGTGCCAACTTACCAGTACAATACAAAGAAACAATATGATATGACATTTTGTTCTACTCAAATGTGCATTGATGGTTGATGTCATGAAGCTAAAAGAGATGGCAAAAACATATTTTTACTGCCTCATCCTAAGCCTCAACCTATGCATACAACTTTGTTGTTGTCAGGATGTTGTGCATAATTTCTATTGCACATTGCAAATCTTGTTACCTGTAGCTCATGTCATTTCTTATTTTCCTTACATCTAAGCTGACTCTGTAGTTGTCTCTGAAAGGAGGGTTCAATCGAGCACAGATGTCTTGGGGGAACTGTGAAAATGGGTGTGTGCCCTGGGCATTGTCACAAGCAACATTCCTAACAAGTGGCCTGGCTGGAGCTGCCACGATTCAAACTGGGGAACTTGGTTCAAATTGTGGCCTAGGATGAACATCCTGTGATTCTTGGCAACGTCCACGGGCCGTAAAAATTGCAATCTTTTTGTTCAAATGTGAAGTTCTCTAATGTTCTTGGGTCAGGTTTCTGGACCATCACAAGGGGGGGGGGAGGTAATTGTTGGAAATGGCCCTTTTTGCGGGGTTATCCCCAAACTTTTTTCTTCTTCCTCCCTTGTTTTTCCTGACCCTTGGTTGTTTGCAATAGGACTCTGTGCACGTAACCACTGCTGATAAGTGCTAAAGTGCATATTCTTATTGTGATTGGTTATCCATGATTGGCTTATTTGTGTTACCAGGAAGTCCTTAGTAAAGTGCACTGAGTGTGCCAGGGCTGGTGATTCAAATGCTACTAGTGGGCCTGCAGCAATGGTTGTGCCACCCACAGGAGTAGCCCTAAAATGGTGTCTCAGGTCAGCCACCACAGTACCTGTGGGCAGTTCCTAACTGCTATGCTGACCTGACCAGTGTCCACACTGGCCAGGCTTAACCCTACCCTTTCTATACACATTGGACACCCCTATAGAAGGCCCTAGGTACCCCCTGGGCAGGGTGCAGTGTATGTGAAAGGTAGAGCATGTACTAGTGTGTGTGACATGCTCTGGTAGTGAATTACAGCCATTTTTGTTTTTCACTATTGAAAGGCTATCCTGCCCATAGGCTATAATGGGGAATGCTGTGTATAATGTTTACCTGCATATCTTCCCATAGGAGCGAGATTGAAAACTAAAGTCTGGTATCCCTGAACTCAGAATTTAATAACCCATCTTTTAGGAAGGATGGTTTTTAAATCCTGTATTTGAAAACATCACTTTCATAAAGTGGCTGTTTTCTTGTCTGACCTTTATGTGTGCCCTGGCCTGTTTTTGAATTGACTGTCTGGTGTGTGAGTGACAGGGGCTGGGGAGCCCCCAGGAGGCTGGATGAGTCAGCCCTAGGCTGAATAGCTGCATCTGCATCTTGAGTGGTGGGAGGGGATAGCACCTGGACCTGAATAGGGCTGTGGCTGCCTTCCACAATGCTGGTTCCCCCTCCTGCTGGGCGGCTGACGACCCTGCCCCTGTTTCTGAAAGGAAAGAAGAAGTCAGAAAAACAAAGTGCTTCAGGACTGACCAGAACTGGTTCCGACTAAGTCAAGGCCTCTCTGCCTTCGCAGAACAAAGGAAAGACTGGTATAAAAGGGCTACCCAGACTACAGAAAAAAAGTTCATCCTGGAAACAAGAAGGAACCTCTGCCAAGGAGAAAGCTGGAAGACTGAAGACGAATTACTGTCCTGCTGTGTGCTTGCGGACTGACCTGCAGTTGCTTTGCTGCCAAGGAGAGGGGAAGGACTTTGCTGTGTGCTGTGTCCCCTTGCTTGAAGAGATGCCCAAGGGCCTGAGGAGAGCTGGCCTCCTGTTAAGAAGTCCCAGTAACAAAAGAACTTCACCCCCAGCTTCCCCCCTGAATTTTGTTTTGTGAGTTCTGCCCTTCCAATTGTAGGGGCCTCTGGAAGTTGTTGCCTGCTGTTTAGGAAGCTAGACAAGGAGAAAAGAAGATCTGCAATTTTCATGCATTGCTCGCTTGCGGGGCGCATCGTCGACAGTGCGAAGAATTCCAGTCGCCGCAAAGATCTTCGGAGCGCCTGTTGCCGCTGTAAGTACCGATGCTTCGCTTACTTGCGGAGCGCATCGCCCCGGTGCGGGAAAACTCCTGTCACTGTGAGTATCGTCGCAGAGCCTGTCGTGGCTGGGTGAGATCGTCGCATTGCCTGCTTGAGGATCGCATCACGTCGCTGTGAACATCGTCGCCGAGCCATCACATCGAGGGGACGCGAGAGGAGAAGATCGATGCTGCGCTGCGCAGCGCATCACCACTGCACCTGAGATCGTTGCCGTCCCGAAGATCGTCGCATCGTGCCTGTGCGAGACGCATCCTACCGGAGAACCTGTGTTTTTGGAATCCACACAGGGTATCGCATCGCTTCCCATACAGACCAGATTTGTTGCAACATGCCCACTGCGTGCAGCGAGGTTGTCGCACCGCCTCCCCAGAGTCTAAGAAGTGACACATCACTTGTTTTTTGCCGCAGCAGTTGCCGCTTGGAACGTCTGTCGCATCTAAAGGTAATTTGGGCTAAAAGTGACGCAACTGTGAGTTATTTTGACGCAAACCCTAGAACTCTTTGAAAATCATATCCTTGAACTATGTATGTTGGATTTTTGTGGTTTTGGTCTTGTGTAGTTCAGATAAAGATACTTTATTTTCTAAACTGGTGTGGAGTCCATTTGTGGGGTTTTCACTGTGTTACTGTGATTGTTGGTACAAATACATAACGCATTGCCTTTGATAAGCCTGTCTGCTCGTGCCAAGCTACCAAGGGGGTGATCAGGGGTTATCTAAAGAGTGTATCCCCCTTGCCCTGACTAGAAGCAAGGGTCCCTATTTAGACATTGGTGCCTACCTCTGCCAACTAGAGACCCCCAGATCTAACAGTAATGATATAGTTTAAGGCTCTTCTAATGGAAATCATTGCAAAAGGTCTGATTTTCACTTAGATGCCCGCTTTCACACAGCACCCATAAAACCGGTAGCTCTCCTGAGAATTATGCATACAATGTGAAAAAAATCAATGCAACTTCTTCAACTTTAATACAGAACGAAGGAATGAAGGAATGAAATCAGATGCGTTTAAATCTAATTACTTCATATTTTAACATTTCGAGTTATTTATATTTTCATATCGGGAGAAGTTTACATTTCCATTAAAGGACACAAGTTTGACAAAAGTAGTAGGTGAGCTGTGTGTAGGAAGCTGGCTCTGTATATACTCTAACAAAGTAAGGTATAGTGTGAACAGAGTCCAAGGAAACTCCAAAGGTAGGCAGAGGTAAAAGTATATAGCAACTTACTCTCTATTTGTGGTAGTGTGGGCAAGTAATAAGGCTTCATCAGAGGGTGGTGTTCAGCATTTGTTGTGCACACTTAGGCAAGACATTATATCACACACTCAAAGAATGAGCTCAGACCAATTTGTTTGCTACAAAAATATTATTTAGTTATTTTATTTCTAGAACAAGCCAAGCCTTTTGCAGGTAATTGAAATAATACGTTGCAGGTTTTTATGCAGTGACTTACAGTTGAATGCAGGTTCAAATGCAGTTGGTTGAGTAACAGGTAAGTCCACAGTTCAAAATTACTTTTCAGTTACTTTACAGATTTCTGTGCAAGTTACTTATTGGATTACTTTTCAAGTTACTTTTGCTAACCAGTGTGATATACCTAGATAGCACACTGGGACATCTCCTAGACAAAAGTTCAGTAATACAGTTTTTGTATATTTGCAGTTTGCAGTGTTTCGAGTTTTCATACAAACCAACTCCCATTTTGTCTATTAACTCATTAGCTCTTGGGGTAGGGTGAGCATCTGTCTTGGTGACAGAGGTGTGCCCGCTATTGTCCATACTGAACCTTATTTCTCTCGTTCCACCCTATGGATGAGGTTTGGGGACTAGAACCACTGGAATGGCCCAAGGGCTCTCAGAGGGTTCAATAAACCCTAGCTCCACTTCTTGCTGACTTCAGCTCTGATGCTCTCCTTAACTTGATCAGACTGTCCCCAGTGTCCACATCATGAGTTCACCAGTTTGTCTGACCAGGCGTTAAGGAAAAGAGCTTAGCATACTGATGCAAGACTTACTTGCAATCAGCCTGCTGTTGGGTAGTGAGGGTGTCTGAATAGGCAACTCCATCCACTGACCCATCTTTAGGGCTGTAAGAGAGGAGGTCAGGGAGCGGTTCACCCTCTGTCTCCTGATCCTCATCAGTCACCATCAGCATGGTGATGTCAGCCCTGTCATGGAAAAACTTAAGGTGGTTCACATGAATCACCCCTTTGTGAATCTTGCTTGTGCCCAGGTCTACCAAGTAGGTGACCTCACTTTTCTTTTCTAAGATGGGGTAAGGGCCACTCCATTTGTCCTGGAGAGCCCTTGGTGCCACAGGCACTAGTTCGAATTCCACCAGTGCAGCTTCTGGAGCTTCTGGCTGGCTCAACATTTTTGCTTTTCCCATGTACTCTGCCATTCTAGACCTTATTCCTAGAACATAGTCCACAATGCCTTGTTTTGGTTCTTGGAAAGGCTTCTCCCAACTCTCTTTGACACAACAGAGTTGGTCCCTTAACAGGATGGCCAAACAGAAGTTCAAAGGGGGAAACCTCTACTCCCTTCTGAGATACATCTCTGTAGGCGAAAGGCAAGCATGGTAAGAGGACATCCCATCTCCTTTTGAGATTTTCAGGGAGCCCATTATAATGCCCTTCAATATCTTGTTGAATCTTTCAAAAAGACCATTGGTTTGTGGGTTATAGGGTGTCGTAACCTTGTACTGAACTCCAGACTCTTTCAACACATGTTGTAGGTATGCAGATATGAAGTTTGACCCTCTCTCTGAAACCACCTCCCTAGGAAATCCTACTCTTGGTGAAGACACCAAAGGGGGACTTGGCTACTGCAAGAGCTGTAGTAGTCCTACGGTAAAACTGCCTCAGGATACCTGGTGGCATGATCCACTACCACCAGAATGAATTTGTTTCCTGATGCTGTGGGACGTTCAAGTGGGCACACTATGTCAACACCTACCCTTTCAGAGGGAAACCTAACCACTGGTAGTGGAATTAGGGGGACTTTGGGTATCCACCTTTTTTGCTATTGGGTTGATAGGTGACACAGGAACTGACAAACATCTTTACCTTCTGAGACATCTGGGGACAGTAAAAGTGGCTGACTTCCCAAATTTTGGTTTAGCCCTGATGGCCAGCTAGGGGATGTCATGAGCCAAAGTGAGTAAGAACTCTGTACATTTGAGGCACTAACACTCTCCTACTGACACCAAGGTCGGGGTCTCTGGCCTCAGTTTACAGTAGTCCCTCCTCCCAATTGGTTCTGTGGGTGTCACTGACATCTTCATTTTCCTGTGCAGCAGCTTGTTGTCTCAGGCTTTCAAGAGTTGGACAGGCCTGCTGGCCAAAGCACAGCTCTCCCCCATCGGGTCCCCCTGGCCGTAAGAGCTCAACCTGGTAAGGGTCAAGATCCATGGGCACAGTCCCTCTAGGGGCTTCCAAGTCCTCTCCCTGAGGAGAGGGGTCCTGAGTCTTTGGCTGTTCAGAAGCTAGTTTTCCAGTCTTCTTAACCTTCCTCTTGGAATGTTGGGCCATTCTTTCAGGCTCCAACACTTCTTTTTACCCTGCTTTCGGCTCTGTGCTCTAGTATTGATGCACACAATCTCAGGGATGTCCGGCATTGCTGCATGGGTTTTCAATTGTACCTTAGCCCATGCTGAGGTATCCAAGTCATTTCCAAGCAGACAGGCAGCTTGAAGCTTTGGAGAGGCCTCTACATGTTTTAGGCCAGTAACCACCCCCTCAGTCTAATGTCACCATAGCCATGGCATGGTTAGTGGTAACACTATCAGCGTTGCTGACTGGGTAGGATTTCCCAACCAGGTATTGCTCCGGGGAAACCAGTGTGTCTCTCAGCATAGTGACACTTGCACCTGTATCCCTCAGGGCCTCTATTCTAGTCCCATCGAGCCAGGGGTATGGTAAATACTTTTTTTTAAGTTGGGTGGCAACACAGCTAACATGGCAAACTAACCTTCATCCTCAGTGACTAGAACTGCTTCAGTGTGAACCCTGATTTGCTCTGGGCACACTGTTGATCCCATCTGGAGATTAGCTATACCAGGAGTAACTGGAGAAGGACTAGGGGGCTTCTTGTAGGACAATTAGCATCTCAAATTAAGTGTCCCAACTTCTTACAATTGAAACACCAGGCCTTTAGGGGATCAAAGTTCTTCCCTTTGTATATTTTTTTGGACTCGGAGGAGTTTTTGGACTCACCACCCTGAGCAGTTTTTGGGGCCTTTTAGAAGACTCTGGCTTTTTTGTATTTGGGGGTTCTTGCCCCCTTTCCCCTGGAGAAGTTTTGTAACTCCTTTCTTTTCGTCACCCCCAGTGGCTGTTTTTGTTACCCTAGTCTTGACCCAGTGGTCTGCCTTCTTTCCAAATTCTTGGGGATAACTTAGACCTAGGTCTACCAAATGTTTTTGCAACTTTTCATTAGTGCAATTACTCAAAATATGCTCTTTGATAAAAAGATTGTAAAGTCCATTGAAATCATGCACATTATTGCCCGTTAACCATCCATCTAGTGTCTTAACTAAGTAGTCAATAAAGTAAACCAAGGATTGGTTTTGGGCTTTGTGAGCCCCCTGAATCTAATTCTATTTTCCTCAGTTGTGAGTCTGAAGCCCTTAATCATAGTATTCTTCATGAGGTCATAAGACCCAGCATCTACCCCTGTAAGGGCCAGGAGTCTGTCCCTGGAATTTCCAGTGAACAGTTCCCAAAGGAGTGCCCCCAGAGTGACTTTTCCACTGTTCTCATTTCACAGGCTCTCTTCAAGGCTGTCAACCATTTTGTGATGTCATCACACTTCTCCAATTTAGGGACAATTCCTTTGGAGATTTTAGGATCATAGGATTGCTCTTTATCCTTATTAGTTAAGTCCTGCCACCATTGATGGGTGCTAGGCCCATCTCTGCTCTCTATTCTTTTAGAGCCAGGGGTCTGGTCTCTAGATCCAATTTTTTTGTCAACCTTACTAAAAGGTTGGTCTCCTCATTGAGGCTCTACTTAATGGGCTCAGAAGCACCTGACCCACCTGTGTGGGATCTAGGTTCTGTGAGTTGCAGTCTTGGATTAAGGGGCACTGGGGCCCTTCTCTCCTTATGAAGTGGGGGGTTGAATATTTTCCTCATCCCCTCCTTCCTGTGAGAGGTCTTCACCATTCTCAGAGGGATGGTCCTTAGCATACTCTGCCAACAGCTCCTGGAGCTTTTGTTTGGAGGGGTGGGATCCCATGTTAATATTTTTGAGCTTACGTAGGGACCTTAACTCCCTGAATTCTAAGTGGAGATAAGGGGTGAGGTTGAGCTCTTCAACCTGGTTCTCTATGTCATTGTTGTTATCTTCACTAACAGCTGGGTTCTTGTTAATGAAATTCGAACAAAAATTCTAACCACTCTTACCCCAACTAAAGTGAGCTTTTATTATTCAAAATTTCTAAAGGGACTTAACCAAGGCCATAACAAGACTTGTAGTAATTTGGAAAAGCATGTCAATTCGAAAATTCAGAATTTCTAAAGAAAATTTAGTAGTTCTGTCTTGTGATCAGGTGTTGACCAAGTCAGTCCAGAAAATGCAAAGTTGTATAACCCACTGCTGATCCGCCAATGTAGAAAGCTGCCTCTGTATATTCTATTCCAAAGTAAGGTATAGTGTGCACAGAGTCCAGTGGAAGCCTAAAGGTAGGCAGAAGTAAAGGTAGATAGCAACTTACTCTCTATGAGTGGGAGTGTGAGCGAGCAGTAAGGCTTTATCAGAGGGTAGTGTTAAGCCTTTGTTGTACACACGTAGGCAAGAAATGATGTCACACACTCAAAGACTGAACTCAGACCAACTTGTTTGTATCAAAAACATTATTTAGTTATTTTATTTCTAGAACCAAGCCAAGCCTGGTGCAGGTAAGTGAAATAATAATTTGCAGTTTTTATGCAGTGAATTACAGTTGAATGCAGGTTCAAATGCAGTTGGTTGAGGTACAGGTAAGTCAGCATTACTTTTCAGTTACTTTACAGATTACTGTGCATGTTGCTTATTGGATTACTTTTCAAGTTACTTTTTCTAACCAGTGCGATATGCCAGAATATCACACTGGGACATCTAGACAAAAGGGTAAGTAGTACAGTTTTTGTATATTTGCAGTTTTTCAAGTTTTCATACAAAACGACTCCACACATAAAATATTTTTTAAAGAGAAGCAGTCAATCCCATGGGAGGAAATAAAGTTATCAGTTTACAGGTATGTACTTTGTTGTGGGAGTTGGTATTCTGAGGTTAGCACCAGTGTTCCTCCAGGGTCAAGGATTCACTCTTCAAGCACCCTCAGCAGCACTAGGGCGGCCGGGTGCCGATTGCTGAGGCCCGATGTTATCCAATAGGGAATAGAAGGCCTCCGGTTGTTGGTTGCTCACGAGTAGGCCACAAGGTTGTGGGAGCAAAGCTCCTGGTGTTAGGTTCAGGGCAAAAGGGGATCCGTGTTAGCACCCAAAATGCACCCGCAGCAGCACAGGGGCGGTTGGTTGCAAAGTGCTGTTTTGGCATCGGGTGCCCTGTTGGTTTCAATGGGGATTCTCCAGTTGCAAAAAACACTGCAAGATTGGGGACGCAGCTCTTCTGGAGGTGACCACCATTTGAAGAGGTAAGTTGGGATGCCTAGGGATGCTAGGACACCGTCGGTTGGGCCACTCGAGGGATAGGGACGTCAGGTGCATGGGCTTCTTTAGGCGTCAGGTTTTTTTCCAGCTCCGGTCGCTTTCAGTGGAATCCTCCAGACAGGGCTGCAGGCATCGAGTGGAGATTCGAGGCTGGTCAGAGATTACCAGATCTGAGATCAGGATTGCTGGAGAGGCGTCCTCCTGGTGTTGGGCCACTCGAACCTGGGCCATGAGCATCGGGTGCAGAGTGGTGCAGACTCACAGATGTGGTCGGAGCCAGAGTCTGTGGGTGAACAAATCCGGTGCTCACAGGAGACAAAGTCCTGGTTTGTGAAGGCAGGTCAGGCCCTCCGGGTTTTTGGGGGCTGCTGACTGCAGGGCAAATTTTGCTGAAGCAGGTTTGAGGTGGAGACAGGCCAGTAGGGCTGGGGCTAAGTCAGTGGGCATCATCCTCTTCTTCGTTCAGCATGGCTTATCAGTCCTTCTTCTTCTCTTCTTCTGGTTGTTTTTTGTCTGAGGAGGCAAGGTTCAGGGTTGCGCCTAAATACTAAATTTAGGGACGTTACTGGTAGATACAGATCGGGACCAATGGGTCCCTTCCTTGGGGTGGGTACATCCCCAGCAATGCCACCCTCCAGCGGGAGGGGGCATATTCCTCTCTCTGGTCGACTCTCTGGTTGGCCATTTGCAAGATGGCGGGGACTGAGAGTTGTGCTTCACCTCGCCTCCCCCACCTGAGGGGTGGGGTTGGCAAAGGTTCGACACACCTCCCTTCCTCACTTGGCTTTCCTGCCGATTCTCCCGCCCAAAGTGGGGGTCAGAACCGGTCGGGGCCAGTTGATGGAAACAGCAAATGGCTGGGGTAGCTCACAAAGGCAACAAGCCTTTGAAGCTTCCCCTTCGTGGACCCTGCCCATCCTGTGGAAGGATTCTTGGCACCTCGTCCTAGGATGTGCATTGTTTCAGACTCCAAGAACAGCAGGCTCTCGACCCAGGGGTCCAGAACATGTCTGGTGGTGGCAGCTGGTGAGCAGCCACTCAGCTAGGACACTAGAGTTGGGTCATTTTCAGGGGGCATCTCTAGGATGCCCTCTGAGTGCATCTATCATTAAATCCCACAGTGGCATCAGTGGGGATTTAATGTGCGGAGAGGTTTGATACCAAACTTCCCCATTTTCAGTAAAGCCATTATGGTACTGTGGAGTTCGTAATGGCCAACTCTTAATGGCATTTCTGCACATACAATGTCTAATAATTGGCTTAGGCACTGAAGGGGTACAGGGTTCATGCACCTGTACCCTCACTACTGGTGTAGTGCTCCCAGCTAGAGGGGTGGCTTACCTATGCCAGGGCAGCGGGTTGTGGGCATGGCACACAGTGATGTGTGCTAAGTCGACTGTTCACTTTGTTCTGCACCAAAACACAGCCTGCAATGGCAGTGTGTGGGTGTAATGGTACAGGGCCTCCAGGGGTGGCACAACACGTGCTGCAGCCCTTGCATGCTTTCCCTGGCCACAGTGCCCTTGGTACCTATGGTACCATGTACAAGGGACTTACATGTGGGCAAACTTGCTAATTTTGTTTTGAATCAATGCAGTTTAGGGAGAGAACACAGGCCCTGGGTAACTGGTCGGCAGAAACCCAGGGCACACTCAGTCAAAGCGCATCACCAGTTTTGCAAAAAGTGTGGGTAACCATGCAAAAAGAGGGCATTTTCTTACACAATGTAAATAAAGAAGTCTGGAAGCCGATCATTCAAAGTCAGTACTGCAAGGCACAGTAGATTAATGCTTTCTGCAAAGGATATTAGTATTGTTGATTATGAGTTTTTTCAAGATATAGTTATCACCGGATGCTGGAAGAATATTTTCAAATTGCAACATGTAACATATATAGTACTTTAGTTTACACAACACTCCTGCCATTTTAAAGTTCTCTAAGGAATAGGGGCTACTGGTATCTAGTAGATTCTAATCAGCAGTATTAACATTTTTGAATTTGGAAGTATAAAATGTTGCATTTACTTTGCCTGCATTCAAAGCCATGACAGATGTAGACAGTAAGCGTTTGTCACTGAACTATCATGCAGGCCAAACAATAATATTTTTTTTGTCCCTGCATCCCCGAAATTGGTTTGTCTGGTGTTTTCACTTATTTGGATGTAAAAATTGTATTCCTTTTTGTTGTACTTGTATGGCCATATTTGTTACTATGGATGGAATCATTTTTAATGGAAAAATATCTTTTATGCACATGTAATACATACCCATTTTACCACACGTTATGTTGCAATTCTTGGAAACTTAGATCAATGTTCTGTTCCAAAACAGTTTTTGAAGATTCTCAGTGTAATAATTCCAGCATAGGAGATGGTTTATAAAATATTCCGACTTCAGGCATAGCTCCCTTTATAATTTAATACCTTCACTGACTTTTTAAAATCAATATTATTCAGCCCTGAGGCATTTCTAAGACAAAGACAGAGAATGTAGACATCTAAAAAAACAATTCATTGTTCAGATTGTGTTTGCTGGTGCTGAACTGTCTGAGATGGCGGGAGGTGAGCCGAAACATCGCATCTCATCCCTGCCAGCAAATAAATACTAATGCTCTGGGCTGGAATCCAGGGTGAATCCTTGCAAAGCTGCAACCTTACTTTAAAATATGGGGACACTTAGTCTATTTTTTCGAGTTGTTAGAATAAGGTAGGCATTGAAAAAAATAGGCATTGTGGCGGCAAAATATCTTCCTTAACTTTTTTCCACTAAACCTCTGAAAAACCTGATGCATTCTACCCTACATTTAAACAAGAAAGCATGAATTGGTAATGAATGTCAACAAAATGTACAATGTGTTTTCCACTTGCAGAAAAGTGGTGTGTGCTTGAGATGTTTGAATGAAAGCAACGAGTGAAATGGGCACCATGATAAAAAAAGTTTTTGTACTATGCACACTGTAGCGCTGCTGGCCAATGCATTTGATCCCTAACATATGTATAAATTGGCTAATTCCTGATCGATTTATTCAAGTTTTTTATATGGTAATAGCATATGGTGCAGAAAATAATTCTATGACATAGAAAGTTAAATGTCACCTCTGGACTGCCGCACTTACTGTGCCATCCACTAGTGTGATAAGGAAAACGTAGCTTCAGGCCTACCAGTATTGCCTGACTGCTGCAGCTTAACCCTGAAGTCCGATCTTTGAAAATAACCCTTTTTGACAGGGAAAATAGACCTTTTAAATATTGTCACCCGTATATAAGCCTTGTAGCCCACAAGGCAGTATGCACAGCATTTAGAAGTGGGACATGCAGACATTTAATGTTGCCATGTCCCTACAGTTAGAAGCCCTCAAAAGCTATTTTAACTGTAAGACTTGGCTGTCTTATAAGGGAAACTAGAGTACAGATTAAAATATGAATTCTTGATCTCAAATTTAGGTCTAGCTAGATAAATAATGTAACCACTCTATTAGTATTCATTAACAGCCCATATCAAAAGTGAAGTTGGATTTTCCAAAATATTTGGGAAAAATAACATTTAGAAACTTTTTTTTTCCCTGCCTCGAGCGTTTGTAAGCTAATTTACATTAACACTCCAGCAGCTGTCAATCAAGTGCCGTTTAATGAGGTGGGAAATTCTTTGTAGGAGCTGCACAATAGCCCACTTTGATTGCCATGGAGACCTTAATGTGTAGGGATGACTCCCCTTAGTGCAGCTGGACATTCAGGGGCCTATTAAGATGTTGGGCGGACTTATGTCCAGCCAACACCATCTCAGTGTGAGAACTGACCGACCAAGTTTGCCAGTTCCCCATACCTTATCACGATTCAACAGCAAAATTCCATTTCTCAATGGGAGCTTATGCAGCAGGCAGAAACCGCCTTCAGCACAAGCTCCCATTGAGAAATGAGAGTTTTTACACATCCCTGCGCCATATGACAGGGCCTCAATCGGAGGGCCAGGGGAGAAGTGGGCCCTGTTAGTGGCCCCAAAGATACTTTCCAACAGCAGTTCATGTCGGAAAGGCAGACAAAGAAATGCTGTCAGAAAGTGCCTTCATAATCCTGAAGGAGGAAACACCTTCCTAAAGGGATTAATTGGCCTTTCCGATGGGCCGATGGGCTTCTTGAACCCATCAGAACCCCATTGGTTTCCCCATCCAGTTTACACTCTGACCACTGACATTATAGTTCAGTATTCAGAATGTAAACCTACCATGTAGGTCAGAAAGTCTCTGATGAGCGGTCGAAGGCTTTCCACCCTACATCGAAATCGGGCCCTATGTGTGAGGGCTACCCCTCAAATCCTGCCTGATAGACCTGTCTGAGGCACAGCTAAACATTGGCACCCTTGAAATGGACCAAACAGGACAAAAACGCAATTCTGGTTATCCAGGTCTTGATGCTGAAGAAGCTTACCATAGCATTGTCTCTTTAAATGTTGTGGGCCTAGAGTCTGCTTCAAACTGAAGTTTAGTGTTAGATGTGGGAGGACAATAGTAATTTGAATAGCACATTCCCATACACAGCCCCAGCTCTCAGATCCTGTGTTTGACAATCTTAGTATTGCCCTCACACATTCTGGGCCTTTTTGCAGAAAGAAAAATAGGAGCTACTAAAAAAGTAGATTGTCCAGGGACTGAGAACATTTGCCACATTAGTTTGGTAGTGTGGTAGTAACCAGGAGTGACACATACCCACTAGCTTGTGGCAGGCATAAACATTGCACCCCAAAGCACCATTAACGTAGCACTTCCTGAACATGTGTGAGTCCTGTTAGGAAACCAGAAGGGCTGGATCTGCATCCACTTGTACAAAGGGCAAAGAAGATGACTCTAAGGTTCAGTTGGCTGATCACTGTGTGGCTAAAGGGACACAGCAAGCTTCAAAAAGCATTTTTCATAAATTGCCTAGTATTCTAGTATCAACCGGACCTTGCCTAGACTTGCTGTTGACTTATGACTGACAATATGAGAGTCTCAGATTGACTTCACCTGAGGTGCTGGGGACCTTAGATTCATTTGCCTGTGGTTGTTTGAGGACCAGAGGAAAGTATGAAAACATTTGAAAACCTTTCCTACAGAGCTTCAGCAGGTCCCACCAGGAAAAGTATCCAACTCACAGTTCCACAGCACCTCGTTTAATTTCTGTTTTGTCCCTTGCAAAGACCTTTACACCTCCAAAACACAATGACGGAGTCCCTTTCTGCATTGTCTTAAAACATTTTTGCAAGAAATCCTCAGAGCTTCAGCGGGACCAACCCGCTTGAGGCAACTGGCTGTTGGTTCCACAGCAGTGACTATGTTTTTTCGAGGTGAACGGTGCAGGGAGGATTTTTCTTCTCAAAAAAGTGACACAATTCCATTCTGCATAGGGACTTAAAAGAACTGTCAATGTTTTTCCTAAAAAAAGAGAGAAATTCCCTTTTTGAAGTAGGACATTATTATTTCCAGACGTTCATAGAGACCATTTGGTGTATCCAAATCTGGCTCCACCGCTTTCACTATGAAATTGCACCTTTGTTCGAATCTACCGAACAATTCAGTTACATAGCCCACTTTACTTTTCTTAGCACTTTTGTCCACTTAAATCTCCAGTCCATCTTATTGGATATTTGTGTTATGGTGTTTATTTTTTTCTCTAATAATATCAATTCAATTGGTATTTTTACTCTGTTGTTTCTTTGACTTAACTGTTTTTGTACTTCCAAATGTTAAAAGTTCCAGTGGTTGAGCTCGGGTCTAAATTACTGAAGGAACTTAATAGGTTAATGACTTCATTATTTGTGGGATACTAACATCCACCCCATGTATTAATTCAATTTCTAACAGGCCCAATCATTCACTGAACCCTTGGTTTTGATTCAACAAACTTCGACTTGTGCCTCTGAACCAGGGCAGTGTTTGTTGAAGTTTAGATTTAAATTCGGAGTACATAAAAGAAGATAATTTCCATATTGCTTCTTTGTGCTTAACTCCTCTCTAGGTGTGCCTATAAAGGCCTATCTCTTTTTAGAAACTTCCTAATGTCTGTCTAAACTAGGAGAAAATCCCCTTTTGCTTCCTAGCTCTGAATAGAAATTCCTGCTTACCTTGTAGGATCTGTTTGGTCATTGTACCTTTACTGCTAACAGTATGTTTCTGGTGTAAATGGTATTTATGCTTTTGCTGCCATTCTGGAGCCTTGGTAATGTAGCCAGGGTTCCACTAAAAATGTGTGCTTCATTCCTCCCTGCTAGCCTCGTTTGGGGCTGTGTGATGTTAGCCTGGTGAATAAATCTACCCATTCCTGACTCACAGCAAGGCTTGATGCAGTGGCTTAATAAAGGCTGAGTCTATTGGTTCTGATCTTTGCCTGCTCTTTCCAAACACTTTCTTTGACATGTGGTGTCAGAGCTCTGTCATGCCAGGGTTTCCTTCACTGATGGACTATTGTGTTGCTACGCCTTGTTGCTGGGGAGTGGGCTGGTAGACCTTCCTCCAGTGCTGCCTGCAGTCTTTGAGGTATCTGGACTGTGTGTCAGGTCCTCTTCCATTCCTCTGCCTCCCATCTAGGCTTCCTGAATAGCAATGTTCTACTGGATCTCATTTATGGCCAGTCTTTTACAGGATTTTTGCTTGGATTGGGCTTACTCCAATTGCCTTAAATGGCTTTGGTTTGTGGTATGTGTGCCCTGGCCTTGAGTCTGAATGTCAAGGTTTTTCGGCCTCCTCGTTTCCATTTTAGTTCATAGGCTTCAAGGATTGACCTTGGTCTGTTCATATACTTTTGAGATTGGCCTTGTCTGCATTGTGTGCATTTGTGGTGCTCTTGTTTATGCTGGATTGGGATTTTTGACTCCCTGCCCCAGGGTATGTCCCATTTTGCAAGGCTCTTTTTTTGCTTGGTGTGAGAGTTTGTGGTGGTCTGGTCAAGTTACTCTTTCAGTGCTTGTGACTACATTGAGCTTGAAGTGAATTGTCAATTCCAGGCTTGCATTGCATTGACTCTCTAGATTTTTATTCAAGAAGAGAAGGGCTTGGCGTGTTGTTCCTCCTGTGGTGCCTACCATCTGTGCCCTCCATGGCTTTGTGTGCTTAACGTACTCCCCTTCTCCGAGTGGCGAACTTTCCTTTAAGCTTGGTGTCCTACTTTTATTCTTGGTGGGTGAGGTGGTTGGTGTTGGCTTCTCCAGCTTTGTATGGACTAGTAACTGGGTGCTTGCTTTCTGGTGCAGACCAATGTATGGATTTGGATTGAGTCTTCGCTCGCAAATTATTGTTGTTCCACTTGGGTTTGGGTCCTATGCTTTGCAAATTGAGGCTTCTGGTTCCCGTTTTTTTGTTCTTGGGGTTTTACAGAGGGCTTACTTGACCAACCCTCCTTTTGAAAATGTTGGTATAGCCTTTAGTTTCCCACTTTGTTTTCGTTGGTTTTCCCTATGCCTCTGGTTCTCCTGCGTGTGTGCTCTAATCATCACTACCTGTTAGACTTGGGGCTTGCAACCTGTTTCTTGGTACCTAGGCTACTGCTCTGTCCCAGTTTGTTATTGCTGTCTACAGTTCTGGCTATTGGGTTTATTAGTAGACTGTTTCAGTTAATCCAACTCTTTTTAAATGGGGTTTCCCATCTGCCACATCATGAGTGATGTAGTGAGCAGTGCATTGAAGGGGAGACAAATATTGTTTTTTTTTAAGCTCAAATGGGAAACATCAGTGGTTGGCAGGTTTTGTTTTATAACTATAAACTCACATTAATTGTGATTTTTCATTAAATATTTAGATTTCCATTAAACATACTGAAATGTTTTATAAGCAATATGACCCATGGCATACCCTTACCCTATTCTTTGCAGTGAATGTGTGTGGTTGGTTGATAGTACACTACATTGCCCTCTCATATTCTATTCCACTATTAACAGCCAATCATGCAGCTAATCCCTGTTATGTAATGCCTTTGGCCACGGTCAAAGGACCTGGAATGCTACCAGGCCCTACACATGCACATGATCCATGCTGTGCAAGCCCTTCAACTGTATGCATAGTAGTGGTGGACCATATAAAGTCCTGCACCTGTCCCATTACATACCAAATCAGCTGCACATCGACTTTGTCTACAGGCAAAGGGGTTTTGGACCTAAATCTAGGACATGTCTCAGTCTTTCACACTCTGTTCTTGCAGTGTTTAAAAAACTGTGAATCTTATGTGCATGAGAAAAAAAAAAAATTAGGGGGGGGGGGTGTAAGGGTGTAAATCTGCCTATGTGGAGCTTTCATATTTCCTTCCTTTGTCAACGGGTATCCTACACCCAGCTCAATGTGCTCCCGACTCTCTCTTTCTAGGCACACATGTTGGTGTCTAGTGTCTTGCAATTACTTTTGTGACAATCATTTTCAGTTGCTGCCAGCCAATCACATTTCCAAGTATCCTCATGGCCCACAATGAAAAAAGGGGAAAAGTTTCTTAGTCGAATCTGGTTTCGCTTTTTTTTTTAAATGGATTATTCTTGGATCCCAGGATCTGAATCAACAAATCTGTGGAAATAATTGTAAAGGTACACAAATGATTGGCCCTTTGAAGCCTGCCTGACAACATTTTAATGCAAGTATCGCAAAAAGTGGCAGAGATTTTCACAAAACATGAATAGTCAATATTCTGTTTGGTGCAATTATTTTCAGTAGCTTTTGCTGAAGAGCTGATCAAAAATTCCTATTACTTTTCACTCCCTAAACATATTTGCTCTAAACGTTGCATGCCAAAATGTAGCCAGATGCACCAAATGGTTTGCAAATTTCTTGCAAATATTTTAAATAGTGACAATATTATAAGAAACCAAAAAGACCTTTTCATAGGAAACTGAAAACAACCAAGACTACACATTCAGTTTCACTGGCTACGTAAATATTGTGGAAAATATATGTTGTTATATATTGTCAACAAAAGGTTCTGGTGACATCATGAACTAAATTATTAGAGGTTTTCTAAATGCCACATAAATCCTGAGGTTATGGTATGGAAATTATAGATTACATGGCACAGATCGTCATCATGTTAGTAAAAATATAAATAGAGCGGGGTTCAGTTCCACCCCTTTTGAAAAGCTGACTGGTCCAGTCTAGTCCCAATGCTGGAAGTTAAATGTGAATGTAAATGTAAATGTTCTGGACTTGTAAAGCGCACGGCTGCCCGTAAGCGTCCCGGCGCTTTTTAGGGAACCCGTCCTGGTATTCCCCTGTGAGAAACCCCGGCAGGGTGTCCACAAGGTGAAAGCCAGGCATCCCGCCGCAAGGGGCCGTAGTGGAGATTAAGCAAGCTATTGCCCAGAGTCGCAGAGTGTGACCCCATGAGTTGAGTAGGCACCAGAGCGAGAATTGTCGAGTCCGTGGAATTTTGCGCCCGAGACCCGCCGAGGCGGGGAATCGAACCCTGGTCCACGGTCGATCTCAGCTTCCGGGTCTGCCGCCTCTAACCACTGAGCCACGCTTCTCCTTATGCACGCTAAGATAGGCCCAACTTGTTGTACTGCTTCGAAATCTCTTTGGGCAAGCTCAGTACCACACTAAACCGACAGGTTCTTCAGCTGCTAAAAATCTCATCCGTAGCCCAGATTCAATTAGAGTTAAGACTCCTTAACTATGAAATGCAAAGTACTGGTGCTTTTATCAACCTGTACCATAAGTTGAGACAGGCTAGAGCAGGCTCCCTTGAGTCCCTGTATGGACTAACATCAGTTGCAGCAACCTCGGTGGGTCACACAGTCGGCCTTTAACAAATGAACAGTGGCATCTCAATCCAAGTAAAGAAGCATTCGAATCAAGCATTGGAAAGCGTATCCAACTGTGTTTCTACTTGTCAGACAGGGCAAACCTAGCTAAACGCAAGCATGTAGGGACAGTAATTAATTCTTACAAGTTGTCCTCCCTATTGCCATTCCTTGCTTCAACATATTCCATGCACCTAAAACAGAGATTTGTGGCTCTTAGACTGGGCGAGTGGCACTTTTTGAAACATCTAGCACCCTGGCGGCGTCCATCATAACGAGCTTGTGTGTAGGGGTTGCAGACAATCAGTGGAATCCCTGGAGCGTGTAGTATGTATCTGCCCAGCACTGACAGACCTATGTAGATCAACATTGAGGCCTGATTGGAAACAAACTGGGAGTCCAATCCTAAAAACAACTGAACAGATTTGCACCAAATCACAAAAAACACTCTTTCTGGAGCAAAATCCGATTTCTGCCAAATTCGGTGTAATTCGATTCAGCAGTTCGGGCTATAGTCTTTCAATACAGGAAGGGAACTAGGTTAGGACAATATTTTACGGGGTCCAGTGTACTTGTCCTATAGACTAATGACACAGAGGGATGTACAAAAGTTCCCCGGGAAGAGTGATAGAGGGGTGTGTGTGTGCTAGTGAGTGGGGGGAATCCCCTAGTTGGAACTAGAACCCTCACACACCCAGCAAGCTAGGTGTCATGCTTCATCATATGGGCTCTGCTCCTCGTCAGACTGGCGCTGCAATGTCTGACGGGCTCCCGAAACCGGGGCTCTTTATCGGAGATCTTTTGTTCCCGCCATATGGTGCATGTGTGTGAGAGGGCCTGGGGAGTGTGGTCGTGACGTGAGTGTTAGGTTAAAAAAGGTGAGTCAGTCTACATAAAGAATTTATTCTCGTAGTAGACTCCCTTGGTTAAAAACAAATGAAAGTGGTGTGGGAGGGGAGAAACAATGACCCCAGTACTATTAGGGTCTATTGGACTGCTACCCTCAATTATTGGTCGACATGTTTCTTGCCTGATGGCAATTCTTCAGGACCTAAATATGATCGTACCACACTGTGAAAATGCTAGTGACAAATATATATACATAAAAGTGAAGGGTTGAAACTTGCAGGTATGTCTATGACCGTATTATAGTCAGAAATACCAAGATGCAGGCTAGTCAGTCCTGCTGCAGTTTGCAAAGCCCTTACCCGGATCCCTGGTGGACCCCTCAGTCTGCTCCCGTGGGACTGGCTAGGGAGGTGTAGTACCTCCGGCGTCAGCAGTCCAAACGGTGTCACCTACCCCACGTACAGCGTCTAGGTAATGGCGCAGAGCAGCTGCTCTGCGCCATTACCTAGACGCTGTACGTGGGGTAGGTGACACCGTTTGGACTGCTGACGCCGGAGGTACTACACCTCCCTAGCCTGCATCTTGGTATTTCTGACTATAATACGGTCATAGACATACCTGCAAGTTTCAACCCTTCACTTTTATGTATATATATTTGTCACTAGCATTTTCACAGTGTGGTACGATCATATTTAGGTCCTGAAGAATTGCCATCAGGCAAGAAACATGTCGACCAATAATTGAGGGTAGCAGTCCAATAGACCCTAATAGTACTGGGGTCATTGTTTCTCCCCTCCCACACCACTTTCATTTGTTTTTAACCAAGGGAGTCTACTACGAGAATAAATTCTTTATGTAGACTGACTCACCTTTTTTAACCTAACACTCACGTCACGACCACACTCCCCAGGCCCTCTCACACACATGCACCATATGGCGGGAACAAAAGATCTCCGATAAAGAGCCCCGGTTTCGGGAGCCCGTCAGACATTGCAGCGCCAGTCTGACGAGGAGCAGAGCCCATATGATGAAACCGGGCTATAGTCTTGTCTTAAATCTCTATGAAAAAAACCCATTGGAAATGCGATTTCTCTTTATCCCCCACCCCCCTTTTTTCTTGGCCCCTCTTGAAAGATAACCCGAAGCCCTTTCCATACACAACTAGAAACAGGAGGTCACGTTTTGGGAAAAGTTCATGAAGATTCGTCAAATGCACCAAAGTTTAAGCAAAGGAATAAACACTTTTCCTTTGGAAACTAGGTCCTAAAAAGAACTACCTACTGGTGAGAAGTAGGTAAAAGAAATATATATATACATTGAGTAAGGCGTTCCACGCCGAAACGCGTCTGTCAGCATGAGGGGGGGGGACTTTGAAAAATAAATTTGGGCCGAAGACAATCGACGAGTGCGCCTATTTGTTTGGTATGACCATGCCGCTGTGAAGAAATATATATATATATATATATATATATATTACCTATTGGCGGTCGCCAGTAGGTATATATAGTTAGGATTTTTTCTCTATGGGATTTTTGAAAATTCTATGTCTAATAACTTTGGCGTTTGTGGACGGAATTGGCTGAAATTTTCAGGAAAATGGAACATTTTGTTTCTGAGCAGCCCCTGAAAATGTGGGGGGGGTTCATCAAGGGGGGGCCGAGAAAAAAGGGGGGTCCCAAAACACGTTTTTCCCATGTTAATTTCCATAGGGCGGTTGGCCTCACTTTTAGCCCGAACGGCTGAATGGATTTGCACGCAACTTGGCAAAATTATAGGGACTGGTAGCCCGATGTGCCTTTGCTAGGTCTCAATATATGTGCTCCAGTGGATTTTGAGAAATTAACGTTCAAAAAAAGATATATATCTGTGACAGCGTCCCGGGTAGCGCTCCGTTTCGCGTACTTTTCGCGTTACGGAGCTTTGCGAAGCGAAGCTGATTGGCTCTCCGGTGTCTGTAAACATTCCAAACAGTCCGTAGCGGCCGCCATCTTGTCTCTCGGTAGGATCGAGAGACAAGAGGAGGCCAAAGCGAAGGGGCAAATGACCATAAGGGGGCATAGTAGATCCTCCCTGACCCCCTAGGTTTGATGTGGAGGCTTTAAAAGGGCCCCGCGGGGCAAAAAAAATAAAATGATAATTCGTTTTTTTTCGTGGGGTGCGCCCGGTTCGCGAACCGGGAAGCGGTCTGGGGAGCGTACTACAAGGAAACAAGAATGATTGACTTTTAACTTATTGTATGTTTATAGACTTTTTTTTTTTTTTTTTTTTTTCCAGCCGAGTGACGTCTCGGCCTATCTCCACGGGATGCAGTCCCTACCATCTCGGCGTTTAAGCCCAGGGGGACCGGTAGTGTGGGAGAAATAACGTCTGTTAACGTTCGAGTCGAAGGAAATCAGGAAGTGTTGAAAAACATTGTCTGCGCCATCTTGCCTTTTTTCAAATGCCACACTTTTGTCGTGCACGGCAGCCATTTTAGATGCCTTGACCAGACCCACTCTCTGCACGCTGTGGATCCTTAGCATGGCTCCCCACCCTCGCAAGCATCTCCCCCAGGCACTGGTCACCCCCGCTCTCTGTCTTATGCATGGGCAATAAACCTCCCCCCATCTGCGCTGCTCTTCCTTGAGAATCACACCCTGTGCCCGCCCGACACCTCCCTTTCGCCCTATTCACTACCGCACCCTCTGACACTCCTCTTCCTATGTGTCCGATTGTCCAGGCCGGTCCCAGGCTATCACCTAGCCCTGCAGATGTAGTTTATGGCTCCAGCTGTAAAGAATCACCCCTCTTCAAAGGAGTTACAGTAGATCAAGGCCCCCACCCGATGAGATCCGTCACACCACACGCGTTCCTACTATCTGAAAACCATCCTGTATTGTGATTGGGGAGGGGACCCAGCCTGAAGCGGAAGATTCTAGGGATGCCTCTTTGTACATCAAAGTTTTTACAATTATGTGTCACATTAAAAATATATAGCACTCCAACAAAGTAGTGGGATTATAAAACTTTAATAACTTATAAATATATACAACGCAACAAAAACAGTAAATACATTTAAACATTTTTTAGAAAAAAGAAGCAACAATGGTCAGTAGCTGTGTTTTGTGCGAATAGTCCCAAGGCAGCACAACGTGCTGAATTCTGGACGGCACCCAGGTGATGTTACCTGGGTGCCGCACTGGTTTTGGGTATCCTACAACGCAGCTCCGAAAAACGGCGAGGGGCGTCCCGGGGGGTTCGGGGGGAGGCCTCGTCAGTAGCGGTCTGTTGTGCGAATAGTCCCAAGGCAGCAGAACGCGCTGAGATGTGGATGGCACCCAGGTGATGTCCAGTAAGTTGCCGCACTGGTTTTGGTATCGTACAATGCAGCTCCGAAAAACGGCGTGGGGCGTCCCGGGGGAGGCCTTGTCAGTAGCGGTCTGTTGTGCGAATAGTCCCAAGGCAGCAGAACGTGCTGAGATGTGGATGGCACCCAGGTGATGTCCAGTAAGTTGCCGCACTGGTTTTGGTATCCTACAATGCTGCTCCGAATAACGGCGTGGCGCGCCCCGGGGGGGGGGGAGGCGACGTGAACGGGCCTCCCCAGGTGGAGGCTCGTCTGCTGTAGTGGGGCGCCCCTTTACCGTTTCAGTTGCCATTCCACCCGCTTTTGGTACACTGTGCCAAAATCCGCCATTCAGCTGAGTTGCGCCCACTCTTGCGGTGCAGCGATAGGCGGCTGCCACAGGACTCTCAAAATGGCGGCAGGCTCTTTCCTTTTTGGGCCTGGTCCACTGAAATGGCCCTGGGACACCTTGGAACTCGGCGCTTGTCTGCTAGGTCTTGGACCCCATTCTCGAAAGCGTCCCCTCAGCCTTGAAGATTCTACAAAAGTCTTGGGGGCCCCCGACTCCTGCACGTTTCCGGTGGGGAGCGGCTGCCATGATTGCTCGCGGAATGACCACGACGGAGCCACGAGATGGTGGTGCTTTCATGCTGACGCCAGCTTCAGTCTGAAACATCCAGAAACAAGGTGGGGCTTTCATCGTTTGGGAAAAAAAAATGTTTTAATCCAATGAAAAGTGTTATTTTAGGTCATATGATCAAGCCTTCCTCATTAGGAAACCAAAAGTAAAATGAACCAATGAAAAGTTTTATAAACAAGTCACATGACCTGTTATGCGGCATAGGGTTATAAAAAGCGTAGAAAATCCGTTGGCACGTGAGGCGGCGTCAGTGGCGGACCGATGTGCGAATAGGCCGAAGGCAGCACAACGCGCCAAGATCCGGATGGCACCGAGGTGGTGTCCAGAAAGTTGCCGCACTGGTGTGGCCATCCTACAATGCAGCGCCGAAAGTCGGCGTGGGGCGCCCCGTTGGCCTGTGAGTTCGCGTCAGTCAGTGGGGGCTGTTTGAGGATCTGATTGCATTGGAAAGCAATGTGATGCTGTGCGTCACCCCCAAGATGGAGGTTCCTCCGCTGCAGTGGGGCGCCCCTTGGTGTTTCACTCGCTATGCAGCTGAGTTGCGTGCACACTTGCGGCGAATAGGCCGAAGGCAGCACAACGCGCCAAGATCCGGATGGCACCGAGGTGGTGTCCAGCAAGTTGCCGCACTGGTGTGGCCATCCTACAATGCTGCGCCGAAAGTCGGCGTGGAGTGCCCTGTTGGCCTGTGAGGTGGCGTCAGTAGCGGACCGATGTGCGAATAGGCCGAAGGCAGCACAACGCGCCAAGATCCGGATGGCACCGAGGTGGTGTCCAGCAAGTTGCCGCACTGGTGTGGCCATCCTACAATGCTGCGCCGAAAGTCGGCGTGGGGTACCACGTTGGCCTCTGAGGTGGCGTCAGTAGCGGACCGATGTGCGGATAGGCCGAAGGCAGCACAACGCGCCAAGATCCGGATGGCACCGAGGTGGTGTCCAGCAAGTTGCCGCACTGGTGTGGCCAACCTACAATGCTGCGCCGAAAGTCGGCGTGGGGTACCACGTTGGCCTGTGAGGTGGCGTCAGTAGCGGACCGATGTGCGAATAGGGCCAAAGGCAGCGCAACGCGCCAAGATCCGGATGTCACCGAGGTGGTGTCCAGCAAGTTGCCGCACTGGTGTGGCCATCCTACAATGCTGCGCCGAAAGTCGGCGTGGGGCGCCCCGTTGGCCTGTGAGGTGGCGTCAGTAGCGGACCGATGTGTGAATAGGCCGGAACCAGCACAAGGCGCAAAGATCCGGATGGCACCGAGGTGGTGTCATAGTTGAGAGTTCTGAGAAGCGGGGGGGAGGCGGCGCAAACGAGTCTCTCCCTCCATGTGGAGGCACTTCATCTGCAGTGGGGCGCCGAGATCCGGATGGCACCGAGGTGGTGTCTAGCAAGTTGCCGCACTGGTGTGGCCATCCTACAATGCTGCGCCGAAAGACGGCGTGGGGTGCCCGAAGGGGGGGGGGAGGCGGCGCAAACGAGCCTCTCCCGCCTCTCCAGGTTGAGGCACTTCATCTGCAGAGGAGCGCCGTCTAGCTGAGTTTCGCCCGCTCTTGCTGCTACAGCGACAGGTGGCTGCAACAGGACTCTCAAAATGGCGGCCTGTTCTTTGGATTTGGGCCTGGTCCACTAAAATGGCCCTGGGACACCTTAGAACTCGGACGCTCGAATTTTTTTTCCTTTCCTCTACATGCAAAAAAGGTAAATGCTCGGTACGTTACCTGCCTCATCTGCCACGATGTACTCTCCAGAGGAACCGAAAAAAAATATAGTTATGGTAATTATACCATGCATCGTCATATAGAGAGGTGGCACCGATTAATTATAGTGGTGCACAAAAGAGAGATTTGGAGGACAACCCCCGACCTGCCAGTACATTCACCAAAGAAGTGGCACTGACAGCATCAGAGGCAAGGGAAACGGTCCCAAATATTCAGAAGAACTTTGGAAAGATTAAAATGACATGTTTAGATTGTGGCAAATTAATTTCATATGGACAGATGAGTGTTACTCTAATAAATACAGCATATGAACATCATCATAGTCGATGGTTGGTGGAGACATTTTGACTATATCCTGGACCTGCCCTATTGATATTAAGTTCTGATGTGTTATTGATTACTGTACTATTGAAAGTTCGAATTAACGTCACCCATGGTACTTGCCCTCAAATGTATATCTAGATAATTTTATTGTAACTGGCCCTGTCGTATTTTAATTATAAAATGTACGTCCACCGATTCCGCAACTGTTAGACACGTTAGTTCTTGCAACCTAATGGCCCGCCCGTTACGTTCCTCTACAGTGTAAATGTCTCCTCATCATATACGATTACAGTTTGCTCCGTGGCCGACCCACGTGGTTATAGGCCCGTATTTGTATACTGACATTTTCACAATAAAGGTTTTTAAAAGAAAACATGGTAGTAGTATTTACATTGGTAAAGTTTTTAATAATAGTCACTGTTTTCGAATCAGTAAAAGGCAAGTGAAATAAAGCAGTCCAATTACATGAAGGGTAAAAGGTATAATACGCAGGAACGCAGTAAAGATAAATGGTCAAGGGCTGTTGTGTTTTCTACTCCTGCAACATAAAGTGATCGATAAGAATCTGATATTCAGGCGTATCGGCGACTAAGACAGCAGGCCGAGCCTCTTTTGCTCAACGGCTCCGTCATGGGACGAAGAAACGCCCTTTTTCTCGAAAAAGGAATATATTTTACTTGCAGGACAGTTGTAAATTTTCCGGGAAAGTACATTAGCCTGGAACATTATAACATATATGTTTAAGTAAAAATAATGTTCGAAAGTAATAAAAAGTGTAATTTTTAGGTCATGTGACCAAGCCTTTCATCATTAGAATAAGAAAAGTAAAATGAACCAATGAAAAGTTTTATTAACAAGTCACATGACCTGTTATGCTTACGTTACGCGCTGCGCGCCGCGCACCGGATCGCTTCCGGGAAGCTGGGCTTCGCGCATCGGAGCACTTCCGGATGCGCTAACGCGGCACGTCATATGACGCATTACGCGACAACGCAGGTCCAGAATATAGTCAAAATGTCTCCACCAACCAGCGGTCGGAACACAACCCCTTTCAGCAGGCTAAATAGTTCTGTTAAATGACAACAGAAGGGACAGGCAACCAGAACCATCAGTCAAAGAGGGGAGGTCAAGTTCTTCTCTACCGGGTCACGTTGGGGCGCTACCGGAACTGATCGAATTGGTAGTCTACAGTGTTTCCGGATGTTTCACACTGAAGCTGGCACCACCATCTCGTAGCTCCGTCGTGGCCATTCCATGAGCAATTATGAGGGGTTGTTCCTAATGTTTCTATTTTAGCGAGGTCAAAAAGAGATCCCATTAGTGGCCTACTGATTTTGTTCGATTCCTTTTGTTTTTTTACACGATTTTTCACTATCTGCAAAGACTAAACAGAGTATTGCGAGTCTGTGCTTGTTTGTAAATAGAGAATGAACCAAAGAGAACCAATTCTAAAACAGTAAATGCTTGGATAACAATCAATCAAATGGAGAGAGAAGCAGGCACGACGGATTACAACGGGGGCAAAGGCCTGCGTTAACTACCCTTCACTATCTGCAAAGAGAGAGTACTCGTAATAGAAATGAGGGGGGGGCAGCATTCAAAGCAGATCAGTGTGCATAAACACGAAAATGTTTTTACTTACCACGTACTTGACATTCGACAGCCTATGATATTTGGTATTAAAAAACCATTGAAATTCACTGAAAAAACCATAGGTTAGAGACCATATATAGTTAGGAATTAGCATTTAAAAAACCTTGAAAATTCACTGAAAAAAACATAGATTATAGACCATATATAGTTAGGAATTAGCATTTAAAAAACCTTATTTTACTCACACAAAACCATTGAAATTCCATATATAGTTAGTTGCACTAACTATATATCGCGCACCCGCAATCCACTGCTGATGATGTCACATATTACATCATTCATGACAAGGTCAGTGACATCACCGATGACATCACTGATGACATCTCAAATGACATCACTGATGACATCACTGATGACATCTCATTTGACATCATTCTTGTGCTAATACGATAAACCTCTTCAGACTCTAATGTAACCTTAGATACACTCAGTGTATACAGACACTCACACACTGTCTCTCATCCATGGAGTTACTCACACACCTAGTCAGTCATGCAAAGAATCAATCACACCTCCATTTCCTCAACTATACAGTTATACACACCTTACTTATTCAAACATATACTAACACATATTTACTCTCTTATACAATTCCTGATACAAGTTCACAATGATCCATACAGCCACTCACACATTCACTGGCTCTTATGCACAGTTATTTATATATGTCAACTCTCACATGTACTGTGTTTTACATATGTACTTACTTTGACATGTAGCACTGAGATATCCATTCACTCACCAATGCACTCATGCACACAGTCAACCACCCATACAGCTGTTTCCACATGCACTTTTGAACCCATACATCTAGTGAATCAACTGCTCACAGATCTATGCACATAGTCATACACCTCCCAGCCACCCACACACACACTCAGTCTCCCATACAAATACTTGAGAAACCAATCAATAACCCATATACTTACTCATATAGCTACTGATCAACACATGCAGCAGTTTACAGAACAACAAACATAATGATGCACAAATTAAGACAGTTCAGTCACTAACCCATGCACTCAGTGAGACATATTTAACCACTCACTCATACAGTCAGTCATGCACCTACTAAATCCTTCATCCAGACACTTCTACATCCACTCATTCTTCAATATGTAAGACATATTTTAACTTTACAGAAATACACAGTCACTGGATGTTGCCATCAGTGATGTCATTTGAGATGTCATCAGTGATGTCATCAGTGATGTCATTTGAGATGTCATCAGTGATGTCATCAGTGATGTCATTTGAGATGTCATCAGTGATGTCATCAGTGATGTCACTGACCATGTCATGAATGATGTAATATGTGACATCATCAGCAGTGGATTGCGGGTGCGCGATATATAGTTAGTGCAACTAACTATATATGGAATTTCAATGGTTTTGTGTGAGTAAAATAAGGTTTTTTAAATGCTAATTCCTAACTATATATGGTCTATAACCTATGGTTTTTTCAGTGAATTTTCAAGGTTTTTTAAATGCTAATTCCTAACTATATATGGTCTCTAACCTATGGTTTTTTCAGTGAATATATATATATATATATATATATATATTCTCCAAAGGCAAACAACGTTCCACACGCTCTCAGAGTCCAAACACAGAAACACCGTATGCCAAGTCCAAGGGTGTTTATTAACACAAACTACATGTTTCGGCCTAGCAAAGGCCTTGATCACATAAGTGTAAGTAATCGTGCATCTGAATAAATAGAGTACAACTTAAGGAAATGGACATAGAAAGTGGACAGGGCGCCAAAATACCGGCAGACATGTTAGAATGGTAAAACAACACTCATAACATTGCGGCCAAGGAATCTGAACAAAAATAGAATCACAAAGACCCACACAATAAATAGATAAATGCACATAGCAGGCTATTAAGGCAACGGAATATCCAAATTGCGTGAATAAAGCAAGTAAGGTACGTGTAAGAAAATCATGTATGAATTACAACACACAGATAATACAATACCAAATGGTTATACACGTAAATAAGAACCAGCAAAAAACGTAAATAGCCGGACTCAGAACTCCCTGCACAAATATAAAGGCGGTAAAAAAGGGGGGGTGGGGGAGGAGGGTGACGCAGTAACCAGGTAAAATACCACCATGAACCCTGCTCCAAGAGGGACCTCCAGTGGGACACACTGAGAGGAGGCCAAAAAAGACGCGTTAGAACTGTTCATACTTGCGTATAGATCCCCATGCCCACAGTACAGTCCAAAACCTTCTAGTTGAAAGCCCAAAATGGGCGTGCTCATAAGTGATGACGGAGAAGTGACAATCAATGGCTGGAACAGTCATGCTGTGATGTGACCCAGTCCCCAACTTTACACCTATGGGGAAAAGGAATAAGATGTCAAAAAAACATGATAACAAGTAAATGCACTTAAATAAAGAAACAACCTAGGAGATGTGCAGAAGACGAAAAAATAAAACCAAGACGGTGTACAGGTATCAACAAAATGAACAGATCGCAATAGGGGTTAGTTGTCTTTAAGATGGACCGAAAGTTCTTCATCAATGTTGAACCCCCCAGGGCTCTTGGTTTGGAAGTTGATGATATGTTTAGATTCCTTCTGTCTCAACTTGAGAACTATGTTCCCACCCCTGGGGTTTCTATTGATCTGTTCTAAGATGAAAAATTTCATCAGAGCAGGATTGGAAAAGTGATGTTCACTAAAGTGTCTAGCCACAGGATATTTTACGTCACCATGGACTATGGCACTATAGTGTTCCAGTATGCTCTTTTTGGACTGGGCAGTAGTACTCCCAATGTACCAAAGATCACAAGGGCAAACGATCACATAGAACACAAACATGGTATTACAGTTCAAAAATTGTGTGATCTCCCTCTTAATGCCATTGTACTAAACTCACTTGACAAGGGTACTGTTTTTACACGCCTTGCAGTGACTACAAGGAAAAAACCCTTTTAGACCTAGGCCTTGGTACGTGGGAAAGATGGTGATATCACTGTGGACACAAAGATCCCTAATGTTGCTGCCCTTCCTGTAGGTGATACTAGGTCTGTCGGGAATCAAGCCAGTTGCTGGCTTGCTGATAATGAAAATAAACCTAAAACCGATCTACTAACTTTGGTGTAAGGCTGTAATTTGAAAGAATATCCGGGAGTGCATGGAGAACTAACTCCCCTCCAGGGGCTAACTGGAATTGATATATATATATATATATCTATATATATTACCTACTGGCGGTCGCCAGTAGGTATATATAGTTAGGATTTTTTCTCTATGGGATTTTTGAAAATTCTATGTCTAATAACTTTGGCGTTTGTGGACGGAATTGGCTGAAATTTTCAGGAAAATGGAACATTTTGTTTCTGAGCAGCCCCTGAAAATTTGGGGGGGGTTCGTCAAGGGGGGGCCGAGAAAAAAGGGGGGTCCCAAAACGTGTTTTTAACATTGAGTTTTCCATAGGGCGGTTGGCCTCACTTTTAGCCCGAACGGCTGAATGGATTTGCACGAAACTTGGCAAAATTGTAGGGACTGGTAGCCCGATGTGCCTTTTGTAGGTCTCAATATATGTGCTCCAGTGGATTTTCAGAAATTAACGTTTAAAAAAGATATATATCTGTGACAGCGGACCGGGCAGCGCTCCGGTTCGCGGACTTTTCGCGCAACGGAGCTTTGTGAAGCGAAGCTGATTGGTTCTCCGGCGTCTGTCAACATTCCAAACAGTCCGTAGCGGCCGCCATCTTGTCTCTCGGTAGGATTGAGAGACAAGAGGAGGCCAAAACAAAGGGGGAAATAACCATAAGGGGGCATAGTAGATCCTCCCTGACCCCCTAGGTTTAATGTGGAGGTTTTAAAAGGGCCCCGCGGGGCAAAAAAAAAATTTTTTTTTTGTTTTTTTTGCGTGGGTAGCGCCCGGTCCGCGAACCTTAAGCGTTACGGGAGTCCACCATTTTGTGTTTCAGTCGAATTAAGATACAAAATGGAGGGCAAATAATGTTCAGAATGGGTAGAAGGGGGCACGGTAGACTTATCTTGACCCCCTAGGTTTTGTGAGGGTGGCTGAGGAGGCTTATATGTGCGAAAAAAAAACATTTTTTTTTTAAATTTCGCGAGGTTAGCTCCCGGTTCGCGTACCGGGTAGCGCCCCGGGGAGCGTAATTTGTTGAAAATTAGTGAAAAAAGTTAGAGTAAAATAATAATTGTGAGTGATCAGATGTAGGGTAGCTCTGAGAAGAGCTTTTGGGTTTATGGTACATTTAGGTACTTATAAGTAGGTACCAATGCACAGTCTTAAATTCAGAGTGAAAATTCTGTTGCCCTCATCTGAGAAGTGAACTCCATCTCCTCTGTAGATATCTTGCATGTAGTAACGCAAGTTATTGTTGTACATGGAGCCCATTCCATGGTCTCTCATGTAAGCTGAAACAGATTTGTTTACATGCTTCCTCGACTTCTCAATTTGTGGACAAAATTGGTTTGACCACCTCCATTTCTGTCTTTGGCATATATTTGAATATACCAAGGCAGTCTGAGGAAAAAGTGCCATCAATTGCTCAAAGGTGTCCTTTAAAAGCATTTCCAGACCTACCCCAGTCAAAGTGCCCAAATCATTACCTCCACAGTGCACAATTAACAGGTCAGGTTTGGGCAAATGCATAAAGGTTTTCACCAATGGTATCAATTGGTGACATTTTAATCCTCTGTGGCCAAACCATTTAATTTCCACATCTTGTAAATTGAGGTTAGGTAAATTTCTGTTCTCAGCATACCTGTGAGCCCAGTGGATATAACTATGTCCAACAATCCAGACAGAAAACATGGTGAGAGAAGGTTCTGCTGCAGTCAGATGAAGTGTGGCAATGAAATGGCAGTTGAAAAAATGAGAGTTTAAAATGAAAAAAACTGTGGAGTTTCTGTGTTAATGAAGCAGTAACATTGATTGGTGGATTTTGATTGCTGAAAACAGAAAGTTAGGGTGCATGGATGAGTTATTTGAAAGATGTATTTTGAATGGTCAATAAATAATCATTAAATGAAAGATTGCAGTGGATACGCAGGTGCACTGAGAGTTCAGAGTTCAATTGCAACATTGTTGTGTGAACTTGCAAACACCAGAGGTCTTGCAAGAGGTGGTTGCTATGCAGAAAAGGCATGAAATGGCAGAGGGGGGAAGGGTTTTCATTTGAAAAAAAGTGAGGGAAGAGTTTTGATTGGGTGACATGAGAGATATGTGTGAAGAATTACAGCATTTCTGTGCTTTTGATAGCTGCAGACTCTGGAGTGCATACCTTTTGCTCTGCTGAAGACAAATTGGTGTGTTTCTGAGACTGTTTTCAAACTCAAAGTATTTGCTAAGGTGAGAAAATATTTCTTTAATTTAGATAGAGAATAGTGTGCTTTAAGGAGAAAATTATGAAGAAAGTTGTGTTTTTCAAATGTTGCTTTGTCTCAAGTGTTTTACAAATAGATTTTGTTTCTTTGAGAAAATGTAATTGGAGAAAATGTGAAGTATTAGTACTGACAGGGTGTTTTTCTGCATAGGAGCTGTGGAGTCTTTTCAAATTATGACTTGAGAATCGTTTTTGAGGAAGATGAATGGTTATAATATTTCTGACAAGGACATAATGGTGTATGCTTCTTTATAATGCAATTGAATGTCTCTGATGTTATTTTTCCCATTTTAATGTAAGACCTTTCTCTGTGGCGCAAATTGCTTGTAAATATGCTCCCACCTGTGCATGGTAAATTTAGATTTTGAATGTTTGTGTTACATAGCCATGTTAAAAGTGATACAAACATGCTGCAAAGGCAATCAAAAAATGCTTTTATGTGTCTTAAGGACATTTAAAGTAATTTTCCCATGTGCAGTGTTTTGAAATTATGATTTGAAAATCGTTTTTGGGGAAAAGGAATTGTTTTTAAAATTAATAACAAGGACATAATGGTGTATGCTTTTTTATAAGGCAATTGACTGTCTCTGATGTTATTTTTCCCATTTTAATGTAAGACCTTTCTCTGTGGCGCAAATTGCTTGTAAATATGCTCCCACCTGTGCATGGCAAATTTAGATTTTGAATGTTTGTGTTAAATAGCCAGGTTAAAAGTGACCCAACCATGCTGGAAAGGCAATCAAAAAACACTTTCATGTGTCTTAAGGACATTTTAAGTCATTTCCTCATGTGCAGTGTTTTCAAATTATGATTTGAAAATCGTTTTTGGGGAAAAGGAATGGTTTGTAAATTTATGACAAGGATATAATGGTGTATGCTTCTTTATAAGGCATTTCTGTGTCTCTGATGTCATTTTTCCCATATTATATTAAAAGACCTTTCTCCGTGGGCCACATTCATTGTAAATATGGTCACACTTGTGCATGTTAATTTTGGTTTTTACTGTTTGAGTTACATAAGCATGTTAAAAGTGACCCAAAAAAATTGCGAAGGCTTTCAAAAAACACTTTCATGTGTCTTAAGAACATTTTAAGTAATTTCCCTGTGGGCAGTGTTTTCAAATTATGAATTGAAAATCGTTTTTGAGGTAATGGAATGTTGTTAAAATTTATGTGCGCCATATGCCCCCAAATTTCTTTTTCAGGGGTGCAGCAGGGTGTTCTTGAGACACCCATGCACCCTTGGAAAAATTCCTAATTTGCGATGAGCTAATTGCTAATCGCAAATTGCACCTTCATTCCTATGAGCCTCCTAGCCCATGGAAATGAATGGGTAATTTGCAATGAGCAATTTGCTCATTGCAAATTAGGAATGGTAAAGAATTGCTATTTATTCCTTAAAATTCACTATTTAGGAAATGCAAAATAGTTTGATGGTACATATGGCGGTTCATCTGTAACAAGATAAGAAGCTTAGGGATAGATTTATGATGACTGGCGCATCACCAGGGATGTGCCAGTCATCTTGCGCCGCTGTTCCGCCACCCATGGTGTGCTGCATTTACAATGCGGCGCAGCATGGGGCAAAAATGGCACAGATGCGTGACGTATCTGTGCTGTAAAGGTGGCGCATTGCTGGAATTGTATCGCAAGTGCGATGCAGCTCAAGCAAGGCTCAGGGGTGCCCCATCTCCACAATGTTGCGTCAAGACCTATGCCTGCTTAAAGCAGGCGCAGGGTTTTGACGCAGCTTTCTCCTATCTGATTGTAAATACGGCACACCATGGGTGGCAGAGCAGCGGTGCACGTTAACTGGTGCATGCCTGGGGATGTGCCATTTAACATAAATCTGCCCCTTTACATTTAAGTATGTGCAGGGGACACAGAGTTGGTGAGGCTTATCCAAGGTTAAGAAGAGATGAGTCCTGTTCACTGAAAAATTAGACATAGGCTTCACCTGCTCAGCATCGCTGGACATGGCTAAATAATAGCTGCAAAATGTTACTCTTGTTAAACAATTTTACTATTATAATCTCTGAGATTTGTCTCTTACTCTGCAACATCTCATTGTTGTTATCTTTCTTTAAAGATAAAGACAACATCAACATGAGCGACAATCTGCAATCAGTTGATTTTGACCTCATCATTGAACTTGTAATTGAAACATCAGTGGATGTTGATCCCTTGGATGATTTAAATCCTGAGGATGAAGAAGAGCGTGATGAGGATGCAGATTTGTCCGAATTATATGACATAGGGTGGGAAGCTGACCTGCTTGAGCCTATGGAACTATAAACATTTATTTTTAAAATTTATAATAAATAAAAAGTAAAAGTGTAAACCGTTTAATTTAAAAATAAAGACACCTTCAAAAACAGGTTATGTGTAGTGTCTTCAATAAAATATTAAAATATGCTCATAAAATTAGATCAGATTCACATATAAAATAGCACAGGTAACATGAATATAAATTCCATTTCTTTTCTGCTATTTCTGTATTGTAAATTTGCCAAGGACTAAAAAATCTTCTATTTAAAATGTCAAGTAGTGTGTTAAGTTTTTGATCACTGTTATTGATTTACTGTTTGGTAATAGTGGTTAATAACATTTTTTAATATATTTTACCACAGATTCAACTGCAGATCATTTCAACATTTCACCATGCCAACGAAAGAAAGAGAGAGAAAGGCTGCAAAACGTCAAAGACAGCAGGCCAATCAAAAGAAGCAGCAGTCCTCTAACAAAAAGATTTGTCAAGTCACGAAGAAAGCACCGGGTAAGAGTACAAAAACATTCATAAGAAATATGTGTAGTAAAAAAAATATTACTACAGAAAATTTTTCAGTCCATAAAAAGAGAAGCAATTCAAATGGAAAGGAAAGGCCAATCAAAAATGTTACTGCTAGAGCAAGAGATAACTCTGTGCATGATAGTAGAAGGAAACAACAGTTTAGGGAGATTCGTAAACGAATGTTCCGCAACAGGATAATTGGCAATTTGTTAAAAAATATTAAGAAAGGTCAACAGAAAGTGGTTTTTTATAAGAGAAAAAAAAAGTTGAGAAAGTTATTGATCAGGCATTTGAAATTAAACGTAAGTTATTTATTTTGATAATCAATAGAATTAGGAAGCTAAACAAGGCAATTTATGATTTCAAAAGAAATAGTAGATGGAAGAGAATAGTTAATCGTAGTAATTTTTGTGAAGTTTTTTCTGGAGAATGGATGCATAGTTCAAGCTCTGAGGCATTTTTTAATGAGGAGAGTTATTTCCAGGATAATGATTTGGTGCATGCAGTTGACACCAGTGGTCGTGCTTATGAAGTGAAAGATGGTTGTCCAGTTGAAAAAGAAAAACTTGTGACAACAGAGGCAGAAGAGGTGTTAGGTAATGAGGTTTTAGGAAGACGTGCTAAGGGTCCTGTGTACACCTGGAAGTGTAGTAGTATTTGTAGTGTGCGACAGGATTCCATCAATTTGCTTTGTGATTTTGTACGGTCATTTAATAAGAAAAGTTTGAAGCAGAAAATGATGTTGTTGCAAGAATTAGATCCTTGCAGAGTGAGAGAAGTGACAGGTTTGCATGGTCATTCACTGGCTTGTCTTTCCAGGAGAGTATGCCAGAGTGTTTTTCATCATTTCAGGATGCTAGCAGTGCATCATAATAAAGTGAGGAAATTAGTTAGAATGTTGTATTATGCTAAGAGTCCAGCAATTATGCTTAAACAATTATGCGCTGCTCTTTTGCATGGTTCTGAAATAGATGTGAAGAATATATGTGAAGAAATTGAGTTTTGTTACTTTGAAAGTAAAGAGGAGAATGTTGAAATTGACCAAGAAGAAGCGGGTAATGTGGAAGATAGTGTACAGGTTTCCAGTACAGATAATTTCCAGAGGGAAATTGCGACGTTTCAGGTCAAATCAAGTGAGAGGCCAAATTTCACTTGTGTGTGTTGTCGACGCACTTATTATAAGAATCAGACTAAGTTAGTGGATTTATATGCAAAAAGTGAAAGGGAAAATAATAGTGAATGGAAGGATTTCACAACATACTTGATGGTAGAAAATTGTTTTGATTTGGGATTGGATCAACGTGTGTGTACTTATTGTTGTAACAAATTAAATCAAAACCAGATGCCTGCTAGAGCAGTTCATAATAATCTGGAATTGATTGAGATTCCTTCTGAATTGAAGGATTTAAATACTTATGAATCTATTTTGATTCAAAGTATCCATCCCTTTCAGGCTATTGTAAGAATGGAGCCAAAGACAGGGAAATTGCCTCCATCAGATTTACAGAGAGGATTAAAGGGAAGAGTTGTTTATTTGCCTCTAGATTTGAAGAAAAACATTAACACAATTGGAGTAGAAAAAGTGGACGAGGAACCTCTGGTTATCTTAGTTAATGGGGTTCCGACAAAGAATAAGAAAATATGGCAAGATTTAGTAGATGTTAGGAAAGTTAAAAAGGCAACATTGTATTTGAAAAAAAATAATAAATTCTATAAGAATGTATATGTTGCAGAAGAGGAAGTAAGTGAGGAAGAGGATAGCGATTTGTGTGCTGGTCAAATTGAGAAAGTAGAACCCTCTACTAGTGAAGAAATATATGAACATTGTAGTGTTCATCCTTTGCATTCCAAGGAAGTCATGGGGAATGCTATTGAGTTGTTTCAAATGAAACAAGCTAAAGGGTGTCCCATTAGTGTTTGGGAGGAAAGTTTGGAAGCTCGGTGTTTCCCACAGCTTTTTCCAACAGGTCAGGGAGGAAGATATGATGAGCGACCAAATCAAATTCCTGCTTCTGAATACCGGACTTTGCGATTGTATGCAGGAGATTCTAGGTTTCGACAATGCATTCCTTATTTGTTTCATCTCCTGTTTGAAAGCGATCTGTCTGGACTGTCATATGCAGTGAACCACATCTTGAAAAGTGGTATACACATGCAAAACATCTCGGCAAGTGACTTTATGGATAAAGTCAATGTCCAAGACAGTATTTTGGATTCTCACCTGATTAATCTCATGGCGTGTCAGCGTGGTACTAATGAGTACTGGTACCGTCGTCATGGTGATTTAAAATGTATGCTGAGGAACTTAGGTACTCCCACATGGTTCCTCACTCTGAGCTGTGCCGAGTATGGCTGGGAAGACTTACTTGAATTTCTACGAGAGGCAAATGCTAACGTAGATAACATCGAATTCAAGACACCCGGAAAACTGTGCTCTTTGGATCCAGTCAATGTATGTAGGTACTTCAATCATAGATTTGAAGCTATGATGTCTTTCATCATGAATAAGAAGAATCCACCTCTTGGAGAGGTGTTGGATTTCTTCTGGAGAAAGGAGTACCAAGCAAGAGGTGCTCCTCATATACATATGTTGCTGTGGATCAAGGATGCACCTAAATTTGGAACGGATCCAGAAGACTCAGTGATGAGTTTCATCCAACAGTATTTTACGTGTGCTGTTCCAAACGCAAAGGAGAAGAAAAGCCTAAGAGAAAAAGTTCTGCGTTTCCAAAGCCATCGATGTGGAAAGTACTGCCGTCGTAAATTCCGAAACAAGGACAAGTTCTACACCAAATGTCGTTTCGGCTTTCCACGACCGGTGATTTCTAAAGGAAGAGTAAACAGTTTGATGTCTTCGCTGCGACATAATGTGATGAAGAAATCACCTAAAAACACATACAATTTGAAGAGGAACGAAGAGTCCAAGTACATCAACGACTACAACCCGGTGATTTTGTCCATGTGGAATGCTAACATGGATATACAGTTTGTGGCTGATAACTGTATGGCTGTGGCTCGGTATGTGACATCTTACATCACCAAAAAAGAGAAGACAGAATTGAAGGATATGTGGGAGGACATTTCCCATGAAAAGAGCCTCAGCAAGAAGTTGTACAGTTTCAGTCTGAAGATGTTGTCGCATCGAGAAATCGGAGCTTACGAATGTTCTGACCGGTTGTCTTCAGCAAGTCTCTATGCCAAGTCCAGGAGTATCGTTTGGGCGAGTGTTGGTCTTGCTGCAACGCGTAATCGAGTTCTGAAACCTGTGCGGGAAATTGAGTATTTGGCGGAAAAGGAGCCAAACAGAACCGACATTTTGAAGAGCAACATGTTGGATACATATTATCCAAATCGAAGCAGTCACCTCGAGAATGTTTGTCTGTATGAGGTTCTGCAAAATTACATATTCAAGAGGAACATCAAAGAAGATACTGAGAAAGGAGTGTATGCTGTAATAGGAAGTGAGGGATGTCTGGTCAAGCAAAGAAAATGCCACTTGATAAACCATCGAAAATTGAGTGGCGAATCTCCTGAAAAAAAGGAGTTTTTCTATTTAGCACTTTTGCAACTTTTTAAGCCATGGCGTGCAGAAGAGGAACTGCTTGGAGATTTCCTTTGTTACGAAGACTCATTCAATGCTGCCAAGGAGACCATAGAATGTCCTGCTTTTCCCAAATATGTAGAAATGTTGAATGTGGAAATTGAGCAGGAAGCAACAATTGCAGCCGAGATTGCCAGAGACAGTTCTCAGGACAGTCAGAGTTCTGCTTCATTGAGTCAGGATCCACTAGGAGGACCTCTTATCGAAAATGAAGCTGCCACTGCTATGAATGAAGTGGAAAGAGCCATGGCACATGCTCAGGAGGATGCGGTTAACTTAGAAGAGTTGGAAAGACAACTCAACGTTGAGCAGAGGAAAATATATGACGAACTTACCATGCAAATTGATCATGGATTAAGTCATGACAAGAAAGAGTGCTCATGTACGTCGTTGAAGCCTGTCCGACTGTATGTGAGTGGAGAAGCAGGAACTGGAAAAAGTTTCCTTATTAAAGCAATTTCATGTTATTTGCAGGAAAGGACAGAGTCATCGCTGTCTTGTGTTGTCACCGCTCCAACTGGACTGGCAGCACATAACATTAAAGGGATTACTTTACATCGTTTACTGATGCTGCCAGTGGAGCATGACAACAAATTAGAATATCACAAGCTATCTGGAGATGCTTGTTTTGAAGTTTCAAGAGTCTTGAGGAAAATGAAACTTCTTATCATTGACGAAGTAAGCATGGTTTCCAATGTCATGCTTGCCTTTGTGCATTTGAGAATGCAAGAAGTTCTCAAAACAGAGTATGATGGGTTATTTGGTGGCAAACACATCATTGTTTTCGGAGATCTTCTGCAGCTGACACCAGTGAAAGGGCAACCTGTGTTCAAAATGCTCACGCATGAAGATACCAGGAAGTGCTTAGGGAGCATTGGCAACGTCAATATATGGTTAAACTTCAATTATGCTGAACTGCATGAAAATATGCGTCAGGCAAAGGATGAAGTTTACAAGACTATTCTACAAGATGTTAGAATTGGAAAAGTGACCGAGCATGGGAAAGAAGCTTTACATGCACGATTACTGACAAATTTATATCCAGACGAAGATGTTGTGCCTGAGAATATTTTTCAGAAAGTTACTGAGAAAAAATCTGGAATATGTTTGATGCCAACTCTTGCAGAATGTGCCAACTCTTGCAGAATGTGCCAAATTCAACAACAAAATGTTGCATTTAGAAAAGCAAGAGATTGTGAAACTGGAAGCTATTGACAGAGTAGAGCATATGGGATCAACAATTATTTTGTCTGAGAATCTGAAAACAAAATTGGATTCATTAGAGAAGAGTATATCTAAAACTGCGGGTTTGGAAAAGACTCTGAATGTGTGCTTGAACTGCCGTATAATTTTAAGAAGGAATTTACATGTTGAAAGAGGTCTGGTAAATGGATCAATGGGTAATGTTGTTGATTTTGTGAAATACAGAAATAGAGATGGAATTGAATTTTTAAAAATTAAATTTGATGGCATTGAGGAAGTACAGCTAATTGCTCGTTGTTCTGCTAGATTTTTGCTTGTAAAAGACTTATATGTTCGTCGTAAGCAGTTTCCTGTTTGCTTGGCATATGCGGTGACAATCCATAAATCGCAAGGTTTAAGTGTAGACTGTGCATTGGTGAATATTGGCAGTTCTGTGTTCAAGGAGGGTATGGCATATGTGTCATTGTCACGAGTTAGAACTTTATCGGGATTGTACTTGATTGAGTGTGATGTCACAAACATTTGTGCGGATCTAGATTGTGTTAAGGAATACAATAGGTTAAGAAGAGAGTGTGCGCCACATTTGCCTCAGTATCCTTTGTTTGAGAAACGTGTGGTAGGCCGGAAACGAAGAAATGTGACCAATACTGGGGAGGTTGTAGCAAAAAGACGAAAAGTCGATGAACCTGAAATTATAAGCAGAAACAAAAAGGATTCTGTTGAAGATGTTGTTGGTTTTCAATTTGAAAACAGTTCTGGTGTCAACTGCTATGCTAATGTAGTGGTTAATGTTTTGTTTTCTCTAGAAAATGTAAAAGAAGAGATTGTGGTCAATTCTGATCAAAGATTTTGCAGTTTGTTAAATTCTGTGTTAGAGAAATGTAGCACTGATAGAACAAACATAGAAAGTGTGTCTGAAATTCGAAATCTGTTAGACAGATGTTCAGGCCAAACACAATTCTCTCAAAATAGTCAGCAAGATTGTCAGGAGTTTTTAATGTATATGCTTGATGTATTGCATGATGAAGGTGTAGATGTAGATCACCTGTTTGGGCTTTCTTATCAATGGCAGCATGATTGCGAGAACTGTAGGGTATCAGGTACTACTAGTGTAGACTCAGAAAGATTTATATATTTAACTTTGCCAGACAGTAAATCAGTCTCTTTTAATAAGCTAGTAAAAGCAGCTGATCACAACATGGAGTGTAGCCAATGTAAATCTGAAATGATGTCCACATTATTTATACGAACATATGGCCAGTATGTCATTTTAATGTTCCAACGATGTAGGCCTGATGGAACAAAATTGACAACTTTAATTAAAAATTTTGTGGCTTCACTGTTGTCAATATCAGGAAGGACTTTTGTAACTGTAGCAATTATATATCATGATGGTCCTTCAATAACATCAGGACATTATACAGCTTATTTAAAGTGTAGAAATGGCTGGTCATTCTGCAATGATTCTGTTTTAATTTAAAAAAAAAAATTGCCGTATGACCTTAAAAACTCTTACCTGGTGTTTTTAAAACCAAAATTTTAGGGAAAGAATCTCGGGATGTGCTCTGAGGAATTTCAAGAAGTTCTAATGGCTCCTACATGATTTGGCCTTGAGGATAAGTGTAGTACAGAGACATAACTTCTTACCATAACACTGGACGTCATGGAGAAATACGTGCACTTTGAATGAGTTCAGAAAAACTGTTTCTTTTTATAAGCTAATTGAAGCAGCCAATCAAAACATGGAGTAGAGGGAATGTAAGTCTGCAATGCTGTCTACTGTTTTACATTGCTTTGTCATTAAAAGTGATGTAGAGAATTAAATAATTGTACTAGTCATAAAGGTAGTGTAAGTCTGCTTCAAGAGGAACATCAAAGAAGATACTGAGAAAGGAGTGTATGCTGTAATAGGAAGTGAGGGATGTCTGGTCAAGCAAAGAAAATGCCACTTGATAAACCATCGAAAATTGAGTGGCGAATCTCCTGAAAAAAAGGAGTTTTTCTATTTAGCACTTTTGCAACTTTTTAAGCCATGGCGTGCAGAAGAGGAACTGCTTGGAGATTTCCTTTGTTACGAAGACTCATTCAATGCTGCCAAGGAGACCATAGAATGTCCTGCTTTTCCCAAATATGTAGAAATGTTGAATGTGGAAATTGAGCAGGAAGCAACGATTGCAGCCGAGATTGCCAGAGACAGTTCTCAGGACAGTCAGAGTTCTGCTTCATTGAGTCAGGATCCACTAGGAGGACCTCTTATCGAAAATGAAGCTGCCACTGCTATGAATGAAGTGGAAAGAGCCATGGCACATGCTCAGGAGGATGCGGTTAACTTAGAAGAGTTGGAAAGACAACTCAACGTTGAGCAGAGGAAAATATATGACGAACTTACCATGCAAATTGATCATGGATTAAGTCATGACAAGAAAGAGTGCTCATGTACGTCGTTGAAGCCTGTCCGACTGTATGTGAGTGGAGAAGCAGGAACTGGAAAAAGTTTCCTTATTAAAGCAATTTCATGTTATTTGCAGGAAAGGACAGAGTCATCGCTGTCTTGTGTTGTCACCGCTCCAACTGGACTGGCAGCACATAACATTAAAGGGATTACTTTACATCGTTTACTGATGCTGCCAGTGGAGCATGACAACAAATTAGAATATCACAAGCTATCTGGAGATGCTTGTTTTGAAGTTTCAAGAGTCTTGAGGAAAATGAAACTTCTTATCATTGACGAAGTAAGCATGGTTTCCAATGTCATGCTTGCCTTTGTGCATTTGAGAATGCAAGAAGTTCTCAAAACAGAGTATGATGGGTTATTTGGTGGCAAACACATCATTGTTTTCGGAGATCTTCTGCAGCTGACACCAGTGAAAGGGCAACCTGTGTTCAAAATGCTCACGCATGAAGATACCAGGAAGTGCTTAGGGAGCATTGGCAACGTCAATATATGGTTAAACTTCAATTATGCTGAACTGCATGAAAATATGCGTCAGGCAAAGGATGAAGTTTACAAGACTATTCTACAAGATGTTAGAATTGGAAAAGTGACCGAGCATGGGAAAGAAGCTTTACATGCACGATTACTGACAAATTTATATCCAGACGAAGATGTTGTGCCTGAGAATATTTTTCAGAAAGTTACTGAGAAAAAATCTGGAATATGTTTGATGCCAACTCTTGCAGAATGTGCCAAATTCAACAACAAAATGTTGCATTTAGAAAAGCAAGAGATTGTGAAACTGGAAGCTATTGACAGAGTAGAGCATATGGGATCAACAATTATTTTGTCTGAGAATCTGAAAACAAAATTGGATTCATTAGAGAAGAGTATATCTAAAACTGCGGGTTTGGAAAAGACTCTGAATGTGTGCTTGAACTGCCGTATAATTTTAAGAAGGAATTTACATGTTGAAAGAGGTCTGGTAAATGGATCAATGGGTAATGTTGTTGATTTTGTGAAATACAGAAATAGAGATGGAATTGAATTTTTAAAAATTAAATTTGATGGCATTGAGGAAGTACAGCTAATTGCTCGTTGTTCTGCTAGATTTTTGCTTGTAAAAGACTTATATGTTCGTCGTAAGCAGTTTCCTGTTTGCTTGGCATATGCGGTGACAATCCATAAATCGCAAGGTTTAAGTGTAGACTGTGCATTGGTGAATATTGGCAGTTCTGTGTTCAAGGAGGGTATGGCATATGTGTCATTGTCACGAGTTAGAACTTTATCGGGATTGTACTTGATTGAGTGTGATGTCACAAACATTTGTGCGGATCTAGATTGTGTTAAGGAATACAATAGGTTAAGAAGAGAGTGTGCGCCACATTTGCCTCAGTATCCTTTGTTTGAGAAACGTGTGGTAGGCCGGAAACGAAGAAATGTGACCAATACTGGGGAGGTTGTAGCAAAAAGACGAAAAGTCGATGAACCTGAAATTATAAGCAGAAACAAAAAGGATTCTGTTGAAGATGTTGTTGGTTTTCAATTTGAAAACAGTTCTGGTGTCAACTGCTATGCTAATGTAGTGGTTAATGTTTTGTTTTCTCTAGAAAATGTAAAAGAAGAGATTGTGGTCAATTCTGATCAAAGATTTTGCAGTTTGTTAAATTCTGTGTTAGAGAAATGTAGCACTGATAGAACAAACATAGAAAGTGTGTCTGAAATTCGAAATCTGTTAGACAGATGTTCAGGCCAAACACAATTCTCTCAAAATAGTCAGCAAGATTGTCAGGAGTTTTTAATGTATATGCTTGATGTATTGCATGATGAAGGTGTAGATGTAGATCACCTGTTTGGGCTTTCTTATCAATGGCAGCATGATTGCGAGAACTGTAGGGTATCAAGTACTACTAGTGTAGACTCAGAAAGATTTATATATTTAACTTTGCCAGACAGTAAATCAGTCTCTTTTAATAAGCTAGTAAAAGCAGCTGATCACAACATGGAGTGTAGCCAATGTAAATCTGAAATGATGTCCACATTATTTATACGAACATATGGCCAGTATGTCATTTTAATGTTCCAACGATGTAGGCCTGATGGAACAAAATTGACAACTTTAATTAAAAATTTTGTGGCTTCACTGTTGTCAATATCAGGAAGGACTTTTGTAACTGTAGCAATTATATATCATGATGGTCCTTCAATAACATCAGGACATTATACAGCTTATTTAAAGTGTAGAAATGGCTGGTCATTCTGCAATGATTCTGTTTTAATTTAAAAAAAAAAATTGCCGTATGACCTTAAAAACTCTTACCTGGTGTTTTTAAAACCAAAATTTTAGGGAAAGAATCTCGGGATGTGCTCTGAGGAATTTCAAGAAGTTCTAATGGCTCCTACATGATTTGGCCTTGAGGATAAGTGTAGTACAGAGACATAACTTCTTACCATAACACTGGACGTCATGGAGAAATACGTGCACTTTGAATGAGTTCAGAAAAACTGTTTCTTTTTATAAGCTAATTGAAGCAGCCAATCAAAACATGGAGTAGAGGGAATGTAAGTCTGCAATGCTGTCTACTGTTTTACATTGCTTTGTCATTAAAAGTGATGTAGAGAATTAAATAATTGTACTAGTCATAAAGGTAGTGTAAGTCTGCTTCATAGTAAGCAGTATCAGTGTGATAGGAAATGTAGAACATGATTGAGCAAGAAGGGGAAGATATTACTAGTCCAGGATTGTGAAAATGATCTTCAACATTTTAATTGTGAAAGTTGCGGAAATACAACATGACGGGATTTGCTTAAAAGAATTCTAAGAGTTATAAATGGCTCAGACACGATTTGGCCTGTGGAAAAGTGTGGTAGAGAGCGAGAAGTCATTTATTGTATGTAACATGTTTTTGAAAACGATGGAGGTTTTCTTTCAGAAAGTGGCGGGTTGAAAGTAATAACAGCACAACAGAGTGTAAGCTGTTCATAGGACATCCTTGGCCGTCATGGAAAGTAAGTTAACTTTAAGGAGTTCTGAATTCTGATTTGTTATGTTGTATGGGTTTTTTAAACACAATCATTTTGATTGTGGTTTTTTTTCCCCGCTGTTATATGATGAATACCTTCAAGTCACTGTTTTAGTGAAATTTGATACATTCTGAGAACAGCAAAAATAAACCATTTAACATGTATAATTAATTCTGTTCTGTTTGCATTTATGATGTACATGTAGAACTGTGTAGGAGGCATGGAGAAGGTGAGGCTTCTGTAAGTGTCAAAGTTGTTGCATACAGTGCTCATATTCTACGTAGTCTTTTATATTTCATTACTTTCACTGTTTGTGACTGATCTAATTTTTTTTTTTAAAAAAGAACAGTAAGTATAAGGGAAGGAAACAGACAGTTATGTTAAAAGAAACACAGCTATAGGGAATAAACTAGGGATACTGTTACCCGCAATCCTCTGCTGATGATGTCACTGAGCATGTCATGAATGATGTAATATGTGACATCATCAGCAGTGGATTACGGGTAATAGTATCTCTAGTTTACTCCCCTATAGCTGTCTTTCTTTTAACATAACTGTCTGTTTCCTTCCCTTATACTTACTGTTCTTTTTAAAAAAAAAAAAAATTTGGTTCGCTTCCGGTTCGCGTACCGGGGAGCAAACTGGGAAGCGAACTAAGAGAAATAGAGGTTGGCACAGTTCCAAATATTGTACCAATTTTTTAATAACGGTGAGGTAGTTCTGAAAAGAACTTTTTTTTAATTGTTTTTGTTGTTTTATATTTTTTTTATTATTTTTCAGAATTTTTTTTTACTTTTTTTGAATTTTTCTGAACAGTTTTAGATTTTTTTTGTTTTTTTTTCGGAGGGGGCAACGAAAACGATTCATTGTAAAGGGCTCAACAGGAGCAACAAAACAAAAAAAAAGAATTTATTGTTTGGGGCGTTTCGGACAAACATGAGCATGATTGTCAATAGCTCTGTTGATCAGAGTGATGCTACTTTCTCCGTAGCAAATGAATCCACTGCAATGTACGCAGACTTGTTTTACTTCACGAAATCTCGTTTGTATATTTGGCACCATCTCCCTGCCCTCTGGTCCCGTTACTTCCGGTACAACAGATCTTCTGGCCATAATAGGGAGATTATCTAGGTCATCCTGTTCCTCTTCTTCCTCTTCTTGCTGAATTATAACTTTAGCAGGTGGTCCACTCTTCCTTGGATGTGGTGGAGGTGGTGGGGAAGCACCAGCTGAAGCTACTAAAGAAGCCATTGCTCACTGGTAACAAAGGGTCTTTCTCTCACAATGATGAAAGTCAGAGTGAGGAAAGAAGGAGGGATTTTCATCATTTGGGAAAAACAATAGTTCTCAACCAATGAAAAGTGTTCATTTTAGATTATATGACCTAGTCTTACATCATTAGGAAACCAAAAGTGAAATGAACCAATGAAAAGTGTTATTACCAAGTCACATGACCTGCTGTGTTTACGTTACGCGCTTTGCAGGGCCTCCCGGTTTGCTTCCAGAAACCTGTGCTTTGCGACTCGGTAAGCGTACCAGTTCGCTAACGTAGCACGTCATATGACGTATCACGCGACAACGCGAAACGTCATGCGGACGGGAGGCGTCACGATGTTGTTTTTTAACGCGGCAGTTGCGGTAAAGAAACGTTTACCGGCTCGCGGTCTATTTCGCGGCATCAAGGTCAGCTAACGGGAAGCTTCCCGATTCGCGAAGCGGGAACGAAGAAAAAAAATATTAAAAAAAAAAGTTATTCATAAACATATAAAATATATTTTTGGATTTAAAGAAGAATACATTTTACAGCTACAGATATTAGCTGTTAAAAAACCAATGAAATTCACTGAAAAAACCATAGGTTATAGACCATATATAGTTAGGAATTAGCATTTACAAAACCTTGAAAATTCACTGAAAAAACCATAGGTTATAGACCATATATAGTTAGGAATTAGCATTTAGAAAACCTTATTTTACTCACACAAAACCATTGAAATTCCATATATAGTTAGTTGCACTAACTATATATCGCGCACCCGCAATCCACTGCTGATGATGTCACATATTACATCATTCATGACATGGTCAGTGACATCACTGATGACATCACTGATGACATCTCAAATGACATCACTGATGACATCACTGATGACATCTCAAATGACATCACTGATGACATCATGACACACCAATACCAGTTACTACATACGCACTCACTGATTCCTACGTCTACACACACATTCACTCATTCACCCATACAATCACTCATACATACAGTCACTTATTATTACAACACTATCATATGCACTCATACACCTATGCAGACAGTCACACACTGCCACTCATCCATGGAGTTACTCACACACCAAGTCAGTCCTGTAAAGAATCAATCACACTTCCATTTCTTCATCTATACAGTTAAACACAGAACACCATACTTCAGTGACATCACTGATGACATCTCAAATGACATCACTGATGACATCATGAAACACCAATACCAGTTACTACATACACACTCACTGATTCGTACGTCTACACACACATTCATTCATTCACCCATACAATTACTCATACATACAGTCACTTATTATTAGAACACTATCATATGCACTCATACACCTAGTCAGTCCTGTGAAGAATCAATCACACTTCGATTTCCTCATCTATAGTTAAACACAGAACACCATACTTTTCACACATATACTAACACATACTTACTCTCTTATACAATCACTGATACAAGTACACATTGATATGCACAGAGTCACACACCTCCCAGCCAGCCACACACACACTCAGTCTTCCATACATCCAGTCATTCTTCAATATGTAAAACGTATTTAAACTTTACAAAAACACACAGACACTAGATGATGTCATCAGTGATGTCATTTGAGATGTCATCAGTGATGTCATCAGTGATGTCACTGACCATGTCATGAATGATGTAATATGTGACATCATCAGCAGTGGATTGCGGTTGCGCGATATATAGTTAGTGCAACTAACTATATATGGAATTTCAATGGTTTTGTGTGAGTAAAATAAGGTTTTCTAAATGCTAATTCCTAACTATATATGGTCTATAACCTATGGTTTTTTCAGTGAATTTTCAAGGTTTTGTAAATGTTAATTCCTAACTATATATGGTCTATAACCTATGGTTTTTTCAGTGAATATATATATATATATATATATATATATATAAATATATATATATATATATATATATATGTATATATATATATATATATATATATATATATATATAAATTAATATTTATATATATTATAACCCTCCAAGTACATACTTCTGCCCATCTTCTCTCAGCATGATCCGTCAAATTATAACAGTATGGGACCTTGGAATATCCCAGGCCCATCATTAGAAAAATATATATTCCAGTATCTCATCATATATATTTGACATCCCATGACAAGAGACAAATTCTACATTCTAGTAATCATTTATGGGCACATAGAACATATGTCCTCCATAGCAGAGTTTATTCCGAAAATGTTTTATTTCTTTCTGAAGCGTGTACATGCTCAGTGTCTGTTTTTCCTCCCAATTAATGGAAAGAATTGCCAAATACTTAATTTCATATCGTCTCGGGTGGCACTCAACACACAGAATGACTTATGCGCACTAACTGCATCCATGCATATGGGGGGGGGGAGTGCTGTCACAAGGATGCGTCGGCAAAGGCAAAATACTTTTAAACGCTGGTTCACTATATGACTGGCTAACATACGGTGGGGTTTGTAAACCTTTGTAGGTGCAACAGAGGAGCCGTACCTTTGATGAAGTAAGTGGTGAATACTCACAAGGTGAACGCATTCCCTTTCGTGCTATTATTGATGGCCTCGCAAATATTTTTCTGTACAGATATCTTTATTTCATAGTGTGCGACTACAAGGATCTCCCTGCGAACTATTCCATAGGGCCTCTATAGTAGTAATGATGGTAAACAAATGATGAGTTGGACGATCACATTTCTGCATGTTTTGCATTATTGACACAGGCTTTCAGTGGTTTGCTGTGCACACCAAACACATGTGTATAAAGGGTAACTAATGATTGAAATCGTGACAAAAACATTCATGTATTTTTGTTCTTATTATTTTTATTTTTGGTCTGTCTATATCTCCAGTATTATGGTAATAAATAGGAACGTCTTATGTCATATATTTTGCAATTTGTGTAGGACCAATAAAACGTGTCACACTAGCAAATGATGGTTCACTAAACCATACCACTAGGAATTATGTGCCTGATGAGGTATGATTGTTAACGCATGTTTACTGTTAGGGGTTACAAAAACAGGGATCTTGTAGCCTGAAGAAAACCTAGGACGTGATTAGGGACAGTTTATAGGCTGAAACATGTTGATCCCAGATGCAGGGATACTAGCTAATCCCATGCGTCGACACTGGTTTTATTCATCCCTTAGATCAACGCACATTCAAGGATAGTTCTTGTGATTAGGTCAAGGGATTTTAATAGTTTCTAGATCCTGTTTTCACAATCACCCATTCTCTCACAACTGTTCCTCATGATTGTGAGGAGCCTGTGCACCACTGGAAGTTTCTTTGGTGAATGAGGTGTGGCAGATGATGAATAAAGTATGACACCCGGGGTGGGAAGGGCGCTGTGTAAGAACATACCTATGAATTTTTTGATGGTCTGTGTGTCCTACACGTCTGGAGATGTTTTTGTCACTTTTTTGCCACGTATTTGCCTGGCATGAGGTAGGAGATGGGAATTACTACTGAGGATGCCCTAACCAAGGGGATAAAGGTGCCTGAGGTAAACATAACAAATTTAGGCATTTTCAAGATGGCAGATGTCTTTCGCCACACTAACATAGGACTCTAAAATATAGGGGTGTAATTGGGGAGTATACTATGGTACCGGCCCACTTTGACGGAACCCGTTATGGCTAGGGAGAAACACAAACACAAGGGTGCAGGCCTTAGTGTTTGCTACATCTGCGTATAAAAGGGTTGGCCTCTTTGCAGCTAATCCAATCTTTGGGCCCCACCTACAGGTCATCATGTCAAGGACATAAAAACACTTTCCTGCACACAAGCCTTGTGCCCTTGAAATGGGAAGAAGTTCCCAAGATATCCATGCCTATGCAAATGCTAATGTATGGCTGGCAGGAGCTGGAGAGCAAAATTCAGATTTTTATTTTGCAAGGTCTTAAGGCAGGGCAAAGGTGACTTTCTATATGTACAAAGTAAAAAAAAAAAGGGGGGGCAGGAGCTAGTTAATGGTACAGTGCCGTGCTCCAAACCCACCATGAAGTCAACAAAGGGAGGGCACTGTTCCAAAATGAGTGATGTGAGAGGTCACGTACACACTGCAAGGAAGAGAAAAGGCAGGGGGAGGAAAAAAAAGGGTACTAGGTCTCAGACTCAGTGTAACGAGTGTGGGTAGGTTTGTGAAAAAACAAATCGTGTCTCTTGTTGCCCTCACACACCCCGAAGGATGTCATGCTTCATCATTGGGCCGTTGCTCCTCGTCCGGCCGGCGGTGCAATGCCCTACGGGTCCCCGAAGGGTCACTTTAGTGGAGATCATATAGAGAACTGCCATTGGGTGCATGTGGGTGTGTGAATAGAGTCCTAGGTATAGGGTGATTTTGTGCGTGCAGTGTATTTAAAACTGCATAATGGTTACCAGAAGAAAATTTAATGGAGAGGTACCCTTGACAGAGTAAAAAACCCGTAGGTTCGGAGTTACCAACAAAAGCGTAATGTGCCTAGGTAACTTATAAGGTCGTGGGGGCCACTACCTTAAGGACATTAAGTAGCGGCTGCAACTAAATAAACAGACCTGCCCATTTGATCATGACCTAAGGGGGAGCTAACTACAATCAAAGACACATGATTTTTTGATACTCTCTTCTGGGAAGCTATTCTGTTTTCAGTACATTTTTCTTTTGTCTAAATGTGATGTAGTGTAGTTCCTATCTTCCCAATAGGCTCTGCGCATTGGAATAATACCTACAATAGTAAAGGCCTAGACCAGACGTTAACTAGGTCTACTACTGTCGATACTAGACTTAAAGTTTTGGGTTTGCCAGCGTAGCTCAGAGTTCGCTAGAAACTTTCTCGAATGTTCAGGAAAGAATTAACTCCCCTGATTAGACAAGAAGGGATTTAGTTTCTGACAACCATAGAACATGACAACTTTGCTCTCCCCTAATCAAGAGTGTATCTCCAGAGTCGTGTGAGCACAAGGCAATTATTTTACTCAGTCAGTACGTGCATTCTTAGTCTCATCAGATTGTAGAGAAAAGGAAGAGACGGGCGTGTTCAATAAAAAGGTGTTATTTATTGATCAGTCTCTTTTCTCGTACAAGAGAAATGGATCGATATTATTGCAATACTTATAGTTAAGTAAAGTGCATACATTAAAAGCAATAGTATAAAATAATACTGTAAAAACATTGATATGGTTTCTGAGCCATATGATGTTTAAAATGATTAAAATATATTACATACACATATACATTTGACTAAACGTACTCAACTGGTGTTTCTAAATACGCCTACCCCGTGTACCTGACCTAAGTCTAATGCGTGGGCGGGAATAGAAAGTTACAGTTTAAGTTAAGTTTGTTTTTGCCAAGCGAATAACTAAATAATTCTCTGTGAGGGGTTATTCAGTTCTGTACCTGGAAGTTGGGATGAAATGAGGAATGGTATCTCTTTCTCTGCTCTCGATATTCCAGGCTGCCTGCGAGGGCTGCCCGAAAGCGCCGGTGCTGGGTCTCTCGGCAGGAGATAGCAGCGCGTCTCTCAGCGCGTCAGGAAGGCGGGGCTGCTGCCAGCGGGGTCTGCTCTGCTCTGGGCTTCGGCAAGTATGGCTGCTCCGTCTCGTCACCACGCGTGTGTTTTCATAGGGCAAGAGCGGCAATATTTATACCTTAAAGGTGCCGAGATTGACGTAAGGATGGACATAGATACGTCAATAAGGATGTCATACGACTTGCTCGTTAGCACATTCTTTTACTGAAGTTCTCTGTGAAATCAAAACAATGGCCGCATGGATTTTCCAGGTTGTCATAGGTTTGATTTGTTATGAGAACGTCGTATGCCTTATCAGGGGCTGGAGGAATGTCGCTTGTCTAATTAGATCTCAAGCGTTATGACCTAATCAGATAACACGTTCCTGTGCCGTAGTGTGACTGCGTCAGATAACGGTATCTGCATCATGGGGGCTTTTCTTGCCTCATGGGCTGACTGTTAGTTAACTTGATAGTTAGTTTAACCAGAATAGGGTCAGGAATAGGGGGATCGATTCAGAACCTATAGGAATACATGACAGTGATTTATTAGGCCATTTACATAACAAGAACACTCATTCTTCTTGGGTGGAGGGTCAATCCTTAGTTATTGATAGTGGTGGTGTTTAACCACCTATTTGGGATGTATGTGGGTCACATTCCAGACCAACTGCAACGAGGCTCAGTGCTAATTTAAGAGGCCTAATAGGGAGTTACATTTGGTGCTGGACCTTTAAAGCTCTTACCCTCTTTCTTTGGTAGTACATTCTCGCATGATCCAGCCTCAATTCAATTCAAAGATAGCTTTATTCGATTTTTCATGATAAAAACCATAAAAGCACATGCAATAGAAAATGTTCTTAAAAACATTATCAATCATTAAATACATTATATGAATTATAAATAAAAGGTAAAAAGGTTTCTTCATGAGATGTGTATACAGACTTATAGAGTATATTTAATTCATTGATGCTCTACATTTCACTGCGTATTTCAAGAATTTGGCTACCGTAGCCACTGTGATATAGTCCTGAAGCAGGTATAATTTAATCAGTGCTGGTCTGCATTGCCTTAGTCCCCATGTCTTTAAAAGCAGGAGCAAATACCTCTTTCTTCCCCAGTTATAGTATTTACAAAATAGTATGCAATGGATATTTGATTGTTTTGAGGTATTATCGCAGGGACAACTTAACAGGTTAGTGGACCAATCATTTGCAGTAGGAAATGTTATTTGTCTGTAAAAACAGCCAGTCCTCATTCTTGTTAGCAGAAATCTCGTGTAGACGGTGTATTGGGCAGATAAATAGAATGGAATACCAACTCCGTACAACAAGAGATGATGATGCGCAATATTTGGCTTATTTCCTTCTAGATAGGAGCGTCTATCTTGTAGTAGGCCCAGGCAACATTCTTTAAGGGCCTTTTTTGGGATTAAGGTGCATAATATAGGATTTTCATAAAGATCAGAATGTCCTAGCGAATTTAAGAATTTGCTAATATAAGAAAGCCAAGGTATGTTTCGCAGGGGGACTAGATCCATACAGTCTCCGATCACATCCTTGCTAAATGTTGTTTTGTTTGAGGTCCATATCTTGTGCCACAACAGTATTGGGCTTATCTTAATTGTATCCGTGATATGAACCCGGGCAAGTTCGTTGTGACATATGGTAGTAGAAGTGGATCTAGGGACTGCTAGCAGGAATCTCAGAAAAGCATTCTCTGTGGTTTGGATCTCGCGACTGTCCGCCATGCCCCAGATTCCAGCACCATAAGTTGCAGTGGAGACACATTTTGCTGCATAGATGTTAAGCAGGATCTGGACAGGCTTACCGCCCAATTTATTGGCAAATTTCTTTAAGGCACCTATTTCTCTACAGAATGGCAAATTGCATGTATTAATGGCTGAATTCAATGAACCCCTATTATTAAAAACAATGCCCAAGTATGTAAAAGATTTAGTTAAGCTTATCTTTGTAGAGTTTAAGAAAGTATTACAATCTACTTTGTTTTTCAAGCTACAGCACATAGTGAAGGTTTTACCCACATTTATCCTTAGGCCTCTCGAACCCATGTATGAAGAAAAGCCAGTAAGTGCTTTTTGCAGACCTATCTGTGTTCGAGACATGATGACAGCATCGTCTGCATATAGTAGTAGTGGAACTGCCACACCATTGATTTTGGGATAATCTACTTCTAGCTTGGCCAAGTAGTCTGCAACACTATTTATATATAAGTTAAAAAGGATCGGGGGCGAGGATACATCCCTGACGAACTCCTTTTTTTATGGGAAATTTTTGGGTACATTTTCCATTAATGTCATAGCGTACCATTGCCCCCGCCCCTTGATATAGTTCCTTTATGAACGCAAGGATGTTTACATCTATTCCCATCTCCTTTAGGGTGTTCCAAAGTACGCTGTGGTTAAGACAATCGAATGCTGAGCTTAGGTCAACAAAAGTCATGTATAAATTTGTCTTCTTAACGGCAACATATTTGTTTGTTATCAGAGCCAGGTTAAGACATTGTTCTACTGTACCTAGGCCAGCAACAAATCCATATTGAAATTTTGAAAGGATTCCATGTTCTGTGGCCCAGGTTTGTAATTGGTTCAGCAAAACTCTTCCTGCCACCTTCATCATTGAATCAAGCAAGGAAATTGGCCTGTAACATTTTGGGTCCATTCTATCTCCTTTTTTGAAGATTGGGATTAGGATGGCTTCTTGCCATGTTGTAGGAAAGCCTGCTACCGTATAAGAGTTAAGTACATTTGTGAGAAGGGGGGCCCATAGAGACATGTTATCCTTAAATAGGTCGATTGGAATTCCATCAGGCCCCCCGAGCTTTGGAATTTGCACTTTCCACTATAGCCTCTTCTATCTCTGGGAGGGTAAAGTGGATATGTAACGGGGATGCGCTTTCCATAGATCTCTGCGGGTCTTTCTCTTGTGACGTCCAGGGGTCAACATTGAGTGGTTCAACCATCTCATCTATATTATATAGCTCTGTGAAATGGTTGATCCACACATCCTCTATAATAGCAATTTCCAGGAGGTCCGTGGTCCTCTCCTTGAAAAAAGGTGCATTCACTTCCCTCCAGAAAGCCGGATTGTCTTTTAGAGTACTTGCTTTTAGTATTCAATTCAAAATGATCTTTATTCGGATTAATACATCCATAAAAGTACATACAGAATGAGAATACATTAGAAACATTAAAAACAACTCATACACATAAGACAATAATCGAATTAGGTTTTAGGTTAAGCAGCAAGATGACTTAAAGTGCGTAATATAATTTGTAAGGTGCATAGTGCCTAATACTAACGAGTATTAATTCATCAATATCCACAGTCGCCCAATATAGAAATATCTCATAAAATCATTCAATATTATTACTATTTAGTAACTGATACTCAAATACGTGAACCAACATGACTCTGTTATCCATTATCCAGTTTCCATGGTTGCCCTAGATTTTACACAGGCTTTTATAAAACAGCTAACAGAGTAAATAACATCATCCATATGCAGCATTTGCAAAAATTGTAGAGCAGGAATAGATTCCCGTAGATTATATTTACGTAAAATTGGTCTTAAGTATTGACATGTATACAATTTATAATGGCCACAAAAGAAGAAATAATGCAATAGATTTTGTCGTCCACCTAAAGAACAGGGACAATCCAATTCTTCTAAATTTTTATTGTAGCCAATGGGGAAGCTAAGCAGATAAACTAAGCTTCCCTCCCGGAACCTAAATAGAAGACTCCAGATCCATCTACCTATTGGCAATGTCAAATATCTAATAAAACTGTTAGGATTATCAGCATCTGGGTCACAAATGCGTGAATATTTCATGACCACAGGTTTACTAGATTCTGATCTCATGCTTTCCTCAGTATATACCTCCAAAAGTGCCCGTTTAATGCTGTTTTTATGGGCGGGTACAATTAAGTCAGGGGAACTAAATAAAGATCCCAGTCCCACCTGTTGCAGGCTAGTTTTGACTGCTTTTAACCAAGGTATATGTTGAGATCTATCACTAGACAAACAATCAGATATAATACTACGAGTCAGTGTTGCTGCTGGGTTTAACCAGATTTTAATCCAAAATAGGGCAGGCCTTGACTTTATAAAATCAGCAATATATGGCAGCCTCAATTCATTATGGCAAATCAAAGTGGGAGCACAGGGGACTCCCCCTAGCACCCTCCTACAGAATCTATTTTCTGCCACCTGAAGGGCCGAGCTGTTACAATATCCCCATACTTCTGCACCGTAAGTCCCAGTAGGTCGACATTGGGTACGGTAGATGGAAAGAAGAGGGGTAACAACATCAGCCAGTTTCGGTTGGCGAAGGGATAGGATCGAGTTAATCGACTTGCCAATTTTGTTACTTGCAAAGACTACATGTTGCTGCCATGAGCCTGAATTAGAAAATGTCAACCCTAAATAAGGAAAAGTGCTGGTGCATTTTAAAATATTATTCCCAGATTTAATGGATGCAATGTTATACTTCTTTGGTCCACAATTCATTATAAAAGATTTTTTTAAATTGGTATTTAAACCAAGGTCAGACATAAAGGCAACAAAGCCGGAGATTAAAATGCGTAATGCATTCGGCGTACGCCCCATCAATACAGCATCATCCGCATAGAGAAGAGTGTTGATGGGCGAGCCGTTTATTATGGGGACATCCTTAACAATCTCACTCAAAGTGTTGCTTAACCTGTTAATATATAAAATAAAAAGCAATGGGGCGAGTACGCAGCCCTGTCTAACACCTCTAGTAATAGGGATGTCGTCAGACAGATCACCATCATTGTTAATTCGTACTCGTGCTTTTAGATCCCTATGTAAATAAGAAAGGAAATACACCAGTGAATCGTCCAAACCATAATCAAGCAAAACTGACCACAACCTAGAACGGTTAACAAAATCAAACGCAGAACTCAAGTCCATGAAACCTAAATAAAGAGGGGATTTTTTAACAATAATATATTTAGCCATAATCAGGTTTAGATTTAAGCATTGTTCTGTGGTGCCCACCTTACTTCTAAAACCCAATTGGCTACAGTGAAGAATATTGTTTTCTTCAGCCCAATCCCTTATCCTTCTGAAGACTACTCTTCCCAAGACTTTTAACGTATTGTCGATTAGTGAAATCGGGCGGTAGCAAGCGGGATCCGACCTATCGCCTTTCTTAAAAATAGGCACGATGACACTATTCGACCAGGATTCGGGGATTGAGCTGTCATTTAGGTTATTAAATAAATTGCATAAAAGAGGAGCCCAAAAATTAATTTCCGATTTTATTTGGTCGATGGAGAGACCATCAGGACCCGGAGCTTTATTGCTAGCACTATCAGTGATTGCGTCCTCGACCTCAAATAATGAAAAAGTCAAGGGTTCATCACTAAGGGATGGATGGACAGTGTCTGAAGGGGTAGCTGGTGCGGCATAAATTTGGGAGAAATTATCTACCCATGCCTCGCCCGTTATATTACTGGTAATTTGGCTGATGTTAGAGCCAAACGATCTTAACGACTTGACTTCTTTCCAGAATCCCATTGAGTCCTTCAGTTTGGCGGTGTGCGTGAGTGATTCCCAATGTTTAATTACTAGGGTTTCAGATCTAATGTATAAGACCCTTTTATATTGTGATCTTAATGTTCTCACAAGTTGAGGGTCCCTCGGGGTGGTGTTAAGTGCATCCCTCAAATCCCTGTTGGCCTTAGAGCAGGAGGTATCAAACCATCGGGGTCCCTGCAAGATGTTCTGCCTAACAGGTTTAGATGATTCAATTTTAATTGCCCTACATAGATCACCAAAAGCGCCAACCACCTCATTGCCAGGACTTGTATGCGACAGGCAAGTTCCAACTGTCTCAGGGTGTTTTTTAATTACTCTGGAAAGTATCCCTTTATTGTCAGCTCCCTTCCATGCTAGTCTCAATCTATCGGTTGATAGAGCTAGGTTTAAAGGACCTACATCTGGTTTCGCTGCAACCCTTGAGGTCTGGGGATTGTGTATGTTAACTTTAAGCGGATAGTGATCACTGTATGCAGAACAGACGACTTCAGCTTTTAAGGTTATTTCACTTAACTCAGGGCATGTGAAAATGTAATCAATCGTAGAAGCACAGCCCTGACCTATGAAAGTGGGGGTTGTTACATTATTTATACCTGTACCTGCAAATTCCATAGCATTAACTAAGTCATGAGAAGCTATAAAATCTTTCAATTCTGCCCCATTCTTACATATTGGGTTATGGCGATACAAGTGTGCATTAAAATCCCCTCCGATGCAAATACCATCGAAAGATCCATGCTTTTTCCCCCCCATAATTTCATCAATAAAATTAAACAATAATATAAAATTGCCATTTGGGCGACTAACAAAATCATTATTATAAAAGTTTATAATACATAATTTCAATCTGTTAATGTACTTGATGGCCATAAAACAACAGATACCTGGTGTAGGGATCAATTTAGTATGCACCCCGTATTTTATCTTGGACCAAATAGATAGTCCCCCACTAGGTCGACCCATGGGTGACGGCAGAGCCTTAAGATTGTGGCAACAGAAGCCCTCAATTGTTGGAGACATTGTACTCCATGTTTCTTGTAGCAACAATATATCACAATTATTATCAACCCACTTAAGCCACTCCGAAATTTTCAATTTAGAATTTAGGCCAGCTATATTCCAGCTAACAATAGACAATACTGAGTCCAAAGGCAAATGAGCAAGGGTCTGGTGTTGTTTGCTCAGGGTTCTTTGAGGCGAGTTTTCCGGGGCAATCAGGAGTTCGGATACCGGAGAAGAATCGACAAAAAAAGTCGAAGATGGTCAATCTTGCATATCCAGGTCCGAAAGTGGTGCATATCTATTGTACATTTGTAATGGGAGATAGGATTGGTAAAATTGCATAGGAGGTGGGCGAAAATGCACAGGTGGTGGTTGAAAATGCATAAAAGGTGCTGGTTGTGGATGCGTTAGTGGCACTGTGAATTGCATAGGGGGTGGGCGAGATTGAGTGGCCGGTTGTCTGTAAAAATAACTCAAGGGTAACATAGTTGCAACAGTTGGAATGGTTGAATAATTGCAATTTCTGTTTAGGAGGTTTCTTACTGTCCCAGGATTATTAAAATTGAGGACTACGCAGTCACCTTCCTTGTCCTTGAGTAAAGGGCCAACCCACGATACCCTACGCACAGATATAATCTCTCTAGAGATATCAAAACCAACACCTTTGTGTTTAGTTAGCCAGTCTATGCTCTTATTCCGCAATTGCACCCACGATTCCCCCTGATCCTCCCTCAAAGGCGGGACACCTGCTAGAACCAGAACAAAAGGACAGGCATCCGGTGGCAGATGTAATGCTGGTCCTTGATGTTTAAAAGATTTAGTAGACCCTTGGGAGCCAGTGCCCACGTTGTTATTAACCGCTGTCGGTTTTGAAACTGCACTTAAAATGGATGGGCCACTATTGTTGCTTGGAGCAGAGATATTAGAAGTCGATGGAATGACAGCTGTCCTAGGGGCAGGTATAGGAGTTGGTTTCGTGGATGTATTAACCTTACTCGTAGCTGGCCCCTTTTCAGTGGCTGTGGGTTTTACTGATAATTGTTCCGACAGTGGAGAGGCAGAAACAGAATTGCTTAGTGCCCCACCCGAGGCACTAAAGTTAACCTGTTTTTTTGATGACAGTATATTGTTTGCATTTTCCAATTCCTTCAAAAGGCGATCTGCTCTAACTTGATCCAAGATGATTGACCCTTTCCTTTTTGTTTCACCAGTTTTAACCAGGTTATCCAACCTATCAAGTCTTTTAAAAACATTATTAAACTGGGTGATCATTTGTTTTTCAATTCGATTAAAAATAGTATCGACTATGGTTTCTATCATATTTCCATTCTGTCTTGATAGATTAAAATTATCACCCATTATTGTAGTTTGAGTCCATATGTTTTTAAAGTTCCCACAAGAATTAGTGATGGATACATCAGAAAAGCTGTCCAGGTCCGCGGATTCTTTATCCACTTTATCCTCTGTCAAGACGATTTGTACCCCCGATGATTTGTTTTTATTCCACAGACTATGAGGTGTTGGTTGGTTTTTGTGGAATACAGTCTGTTTTCTTTTATTTGCACTTAACTTGGGTGTGCCTCTTTTGCGTTTCTCCCTGCCCGGCTTGTTACTACTGGAGTCGATGATGTCCACATTAATGACATCATCCTGCGAGGCAGTTACAATTGTAGTAACACTCTCTGTCTGAGTGGGTACCGGGGATATCATTGTCAGTGTTGGCTTTGGCGTTGCTGCCACTGGTGATGTCGAGGCAGAAACTTGTGCTGTATAGATGACTGTATTTTCATCATCCTGAATTATGGGCACATCAACGCAGGGATATGATGGTTTTACCACGGTTATTTCTGGATTTATGTGTGCATTACCATTGATGCCACTGGAGCTACTTGTGGAAGTTGTTTTATTGTTGATAGAAGCCATAGAAAACCTTCGCTCGGTCTCCACTATTTCGTTAAAAGCGGAGTCTATCATTGACTCAAAGGAAGTAATAAGGGAAACTGAGGCGTCGGCAATCTTATTTCCTACATCATCATTCTCATTGTCGCCCATTTTAGTATCCGTAATAAGTGCTCACCTTTAATAGAGTTGTTAGAGGGGTGGCCCGCCCGTCCTCTGCAGTCCACTGACGGCCACAGACGGCCCCGCCCTTGTCCCGGGCTTCTCCCGGGACGCTCCCGCACGCTCCCGCTTAGCGGGAACTAGCCTTTCCTTATATAGATGGTCCGTATGGTTATAGGCGGGGCGTGTGTCCAGGGAGAGCGGCCAGGTGACGGGAGGCGTGGGGTGCAGGGACTTCTGGGATTTGAAGTCCTGCCCCTACGCTCGCAGCCCTGGACCTTCACGCACTGGTGCAGCAAGACTCCCCTGTCGGGTTCCGCAAGTTGTAGAACCGGTAGCGGGAAGAGAAGGGTCCAAGCAGAGTCCACGACCCACAGCAAACACAACCGCTACGGTGCTAAGGTTTCCCGTTTTAGTAGTGCCTCCCAGTCTGCGTTTTTAAGTTCCATTTTTCTTTTCTTAATCGATTGTTTGTAGGCCAGTCGTGCTGATCTAATTTCTGATTGAATTTTGGTTTTTTTTTTTCAGGCATCTTTTAGAGTATTATGAGCTTTGGAGCACTCAGAATTAAACCAGCCTACACGCTTATCCCTAGCAGCGGCTTTTTCTTTCCTGGTGAGGTTTTTCTTGATTGTGCCTGCTATGTCTTCAAAGGCGGACTTTACTGCACATGGGTTTGGAGGGTCTTCGAGACAAGTCATGAATTGTTCAGAATTATCCATGACATGATCAGATCTTTCAAGAAGGTTATGGTGTTTACTTTGGACCATTTTATCGAATAGCCATTTGTGCGTGCCAGAGAAATTGAATGGCAATGTAAAGTTTCCGTAACATCCGATGTCCCGCTAGTGCTAAGTCCGACATCGAATATCGCACTAATTGGATAATCGTCGCTCATGACTATATCTTCTTTTTTAAAATCCATGGCACTCTGATAATGGGTATTTGACATTAGCACGAAGTCTATTAATGAATGTGACCTCCTACCATGGAAAGTGGGCTGGAAATCAATCATTGGCTCGGTTAACTCATTAAAGAAGCCTAAGTCCCAGTCATGTATGAATTTATTCATTAGAATCCCAAAGTATGTATGTTCGAAGTGGGTGGTAAGTTCACCATTTAGGCTTCCAATGTCACAGATACCTGTTCCATTATGAGGGCATAAATGGCAGTTAAAATCGCCCATCACTATGGCACAGGTATCCGCTTTATCACTTCCCAATCCCCACTTCAAAACCTTTGATAATTCATCTATAAATGCTACCTGATCATCCCTTGCTATGTTATTATATAGGGTAATCAGGACAAAACTGGAGGCCCCTTTCTTCTTTACTTTAAATGCCTGCATTGAATGTCCAACTTTTTGGTTTTTATCTTTATGCATATGGTTGTCTTGGATTTGATAAGGACTCTCTATGGTTATGTTTGCCCTATTAGAGGCAAAAAGACAAAGACCACCTGAATTTCTACCCATACTAGGCCGAATGGCCGGGGTAAAGTTGGTACTGAAGCCGTCTAAATTAGTAGGCTCCAGGTCCCAGCATTCCTGAAGAGATATTAGATCGAAATTGCTTACAAAATTCAGGAAGGATGGGGGTGTGGTTTTTTTAGAGAGGCCCGTTATGTTCCATGATACAAGGGATATGCACTCCCCAGAAATGTTGTTATGTCTCGTTTGACTCTGATCCTTTGGACTTAATCTCGCTCTTAGGCCAGTTGGACTGTGATTTAATCCTGCTATGTCTCTCTGCGCTACAGGTTTATCTAATATAAGTTCAGGTGGAAATTCCTCATCTCCCTTGCTACTAAACTGGCTAGTTAAGGCCCCGGATAACTCATGAGATTCCTCATCTCCCTTGCTACTAAGCTGGCTAACTGAGGCCCCCGATAACTCATGAGATAGATTTTGGGGTACTGGTGGTCAATCCACCATTACTAAAGATGAAAAACGATTACTGGTTGGTATACCCCTCCATCCATCCGTGTAGGATTGATCTCTTCTTGGATTCCAGGACCATGGCTCCCAGTCCCTTCTTCTATTCCGAGGCTCTACGTGGGTCCAGTTCCAATCAGAGCATTGATTCCAATGGTACGGGGGTTCTTGGTCATAATCATATATTGGAGGATAAAAGAAGGATAGACGGTTAGCGTCGATACCTCCCTTTTTCTCCAAAATTGTCCACGAACAGATTTATTTGACCGTGCCCGGATTGTCAAAGAATATGATGATACAATCTCCCTGTGTTTTTTTCCTTGTTTCACCGATCCAGGGCACTCTACGCACCATTGAAAATCTAGAATTACAGTTCGGGGGAAGTGGTCTATTTATACTAAGCCATTGCTGTACTTTGTTTGTTAGGGACCATGTAGATTCTCTGGTATTTTCAGATAATTCCGGGACTCCTGTTAGAATCACGGTATAAGGGCTTGCCTCCGGAGGAAGGTTGATGGGACGCCTAAACTTCCCTCCGTTTTTGTTTGGTCCCTCCGATTGTGGTACTGGGGTTTTAGGTGGTATTGTCTTTTGTTTTTGTACTTGAATAGGACCTCCAGATGTATCCGTGTTTGACTGTGAGGGGACTTGAACTACTTTAGGTTTTTCTTGGGGGTTAGGGATAGTTTTGGGATTTTTAAGTTGTGGTAGCCCTAGCTGTTTCTGTACAGTGGTACCTTTATGGCCCGCTAAGTTGGTGACCTCTAATGTGCTGTAATTGGTCGAGGTAATTAAGTAGGTGGACAGCTTAGCTATTTGTTTTTCGATGTTCATCAATGTACGCTCCATTGGAAGCAAGTGTGTCTTAATGAGATCCCCGATGCTGGCTAGCAGCTGCTTGTTTGGTTCCTTTGTATTACTCTCGCCCTCCACCATGTCTGTAATGTCTTGGTTAAACGATGTTGAAGAAAGGTTGACAATTGATCTAGTTACAGATTTCTGACGTTTTTGCTTAGGGGAGGGTTTATGCGATCTTTTATTCTTTGCAAGAGGTATGACAGATTGTTGTTTACGGTCGTACCTCATCTTGGTGTTATTTCGTTTGGGGATGGCTCCCTCCCTTATCCCCTTTTCCAGATTTTTCACTGGTTCTGATTTAGTCGGGGATACTATTTGAGTTGGAGTCATTGTCAGAATAGGTGTTTTCTCTAAATCATCCCTGCTTTCTGAGTCTATTTAAAGTTGAGTTGCAGATAAATCTACGTTGTTGGGAATAGTATGGATGTCTGCGGGAATTACCAGCTTAAGTGGGCCCATTACTTCCGGCTGCGTTGGAGTTTTTGCTAGCGCCAATAGGCCCATGGAGGACCTACGCGCTATAGCAAGATCTTGCGAAACTCTTCTATCTAGAAGAATTATACCCTGGTTGATTACCTCATTAGCCTTCGTAATGAATTGGTCAATAGGTCCTGTGACCTGGGCTACCCCCTGGGCTGTTTTGCTTCTGGTTCCCCTTGGGCTCATAGTGAATTGTGATGTTAATATCAATTATATGTCTAAATGAGTAATGGTAAGTTACATGCACCTAAGATGATGTCAAAACAGAAAATACGTTTGCCAATTACAAAGAGGTGCATACAATAAATTAATACAAGAAACTATATAGTCGTTGGGGGACAAAATGTTAATGGGGTGGCCCAGTCCAGTCTTACCCGGTCTTGAACGGGCTTAAACGGGCCCGCCCTTGGCCCGGGCTTCGCCCGGCGTCCCGCGAGACGGGGCTGAGGTTGTATTTAAGCGCCTCCTGGCACTCCCCGGTGACGCGGTTTACCGCAAGGGCCTCTGGACAGTGAAGTCCGCCCCTCGCCGGTCTCCGCTCGGCGGCCCCGCTCTGGGTGACAAAGAGCAGCCGGGCAGTGGGAGACAGGCGGGCGGGTCCGCGCTGGGTTAGTAGATCAGCGAAGGGTAGCTGGACAGCGTAGAAAAGATTCCTGGCAGCAACAGGGCATGAGAAGTTCACCCCCCCGATGGGACCGAGGTTGTATTTAAGCGCCTCCTGGCGCTCCCCGGTGACGCGGTTTACCGCAAGGGCCTCTGGACAGTGAAGTCCGCCCCTCGCCGGTCTCCGCTCGGCGGCCCCGCTCTGGGTGACAAAGAGCAGCCGGGCAGCGGGAGACAGGCGGGCCGGTCCGCGCTGGGTCAGTAGATCAGCGAAGGGTAGGTGGACAGCGTAGAAAAGATTCCTGGCAGCAACAGGGCATGAGAAGTTCACCCCCTCGATGGGACCGAGGTTGTATTTAAGCGCCTCCTGGCGCTCCCCGGTGACGCGGTTTACCGCCAGGGCCTCTGGACAGTGAAATCCGCCCCTCGCCGGTCTCCGCTCGGCGGCCCCGCTCTGGGTGACAAAGAGCAGCCGGGCAGCGGGAGACAGGCGGGCGGGTCCGCGCTGGGTCAGTAGATCAGCGAAGGGTAGGTGGACAGCGTAGAAAAGATTTCTGGCAGCAACAGGGCATGAGAAGTTCACCCCCTCGATGGGACCGAGGTTGTATTTAAGCGCCTCCTGGTGCTTGCGGTTACCCGGTTTACCGCAAGGGCCTCTGGACAGTGAAGTCCGCCCCTCGCCGGTCTCCGCTTGGCCGCCCCGCTCTGGGTGACAAAGAGCAGCCGGGCAGCGGGAGACAGGTAGGCGGGTGCGCGCTGGGTCAGTAGATCAGCGAAGGGTAGGTGGACAGCGTAGAAAAGATTCCTGGCAGCAACAGGGCATGAGAGGTTCACTACGTCATATCGCCGAGTTAGGACCTGGAACTGCCCTAGACAGAGGGCGCTCAGCCTTTATCTTAACGAAGCTCACAAAAGCCTTCCAGGGTACATTAAAAAATCTGTCACAAAAATAATCCTTGAACGTGATTAACCCAAACAACTTGCAAACCTTCTCTGTGCATGCAGAAAAGCTCAAGCAAGGCAGAGTCAGAATTCTGGATGAGATGAGGCCATGTCAAAGCAAATAGTAAGAACTTAATAATACTTGCCAAAGTACAACACAGTTCAGGTTTGTGCACCACTGCCTATAGCATCACATACTTAATCTCTCAATGTACAACACAGTGCACAATTGTGCATCACTGCTCATAACACTGCACTTCGAGGCCAAAAAGTAGATTTCACACCTCTCTCTCTCATCCTTTCAAATGCACAGCCCACATGTTCTGTTCTTGGCAAGGCTGTTCTACTGTGGGAGCTCCCACTGTAAGACTGCAAGATTACAAGAAAGAAACCTTTAAGAGAAACAAGACATATGCAGGATGTTGTACATTCAGGCTAGGACTAAATAACACACCAAAGTCAATTAAAATGTTGGTTGTCAAAGGTCATGACTTGGTGTCAGACCACAAGAGTGCCTTTAGCACTACAGGTGCTAGTCGCTGCCCAATTTAAAAAATCATGCACCCTGTCTTAATGAGCAGTAAAGCTTACTTAGGGGGGATTTATAGATATTTAAAAGGAATGTTTAGGGCTGTTAATAGGGGTTATATAAAGTTCAGACCTGCACAGACAGGCTACTTGTGGCAGGCCTTCAATCATGTTTATATGATCAATGTAGTGGATTGAACAATGTGTGCTGCAGTCCACTTTTGCCATTTAACTTACAGGACTTGAGTACACCTCGGTATCAATGATAGGGACTTACAGGTAATTGAATACGTCAAAAATGGGTATACCAATTGTACCATGTTGAAAGGAGGACCACAATCACTTTACCACTTTTTAGCATGGGTCAAGTGCACAGAGGTCTATAGCCAGCAAAAATTGATTCAGCAAAATATTAAGAAACATTTGGGTCACCTTGCAGAAAAGGGCATTTCTAGTGCTGTGGCCATTATAGGGGGTTGTGTTGCAACCACAGATTCCTCAACCACTCATGCCTAAAACCCAGCCACCTGCTTGAATACGACCACAGCCCTAAAAACACCCCAGCCCCCACCCTGAATCCTAAAAGTGGACCCCAGCCCTAAATACAAAGCCCACCCCGTCCTAAAAACACCCACACCACCCTGATCCCTAAAACCATTCCCCAGACCTAAGAAACACATCAGTCCCCGGCCCTGAGCCCTAAAACCATCTTCCCAGCTGTAGAAAGTTCCCTATCCCACGTCCTGAAGCCCGAAAACACAGCCCTGGAAACTACCCAGCCCTCCCACTCTGAGCCCTAAAACCAGCCTCAACATAAATAATAAAAAATATAAAAAGTTCCCTGACATAAAGGATAAAAATATTTTACCCACCAATACGTTCTCCTTCCAAGCAGCAAGTCGCCTCCGACCCTCTGCTCCAGTCAAGAGTGCTAACTACCACAAATGTCTAAGCCACACGGATGTATGACATTAAACGCATGCTTTCACAACGCATGCCTTTACAACGCGGTATTTACAACAAATACCATTACAACGCATAGGGCCAGATGTAGGTAATTCTATTTTACCACTTCTTAAATACCGAATTTTACCGATTCGGTATTTAAGAAGTGGTAAAATAGAGGGGGGTATGTAGGTGTTTCAGATTCGCTTAGATTATGCCTGCTTATGTTAGCAAAAATACTGCATCTTAGAGCACGTCGTTAAAATAAACATTTTAAAGTTTTCCATGTCTCTAATTACTCACGTTGTGGACTGGTACGAGAATAAAACAAAAGAGTGTTCTTGATTCTCACCATTCCTGAGAGTACCCAAAGTCGGTATTTGACACCCTCTAGCACCCCAAAGACGGGCATGTGTGCCATGTGGCACACAGACATGCCCTAAGGGCATGTCTGTCTGTCACATGGCTAGGTGTGCATGCACACATGTGCATGCACACCTGGATTCGGTATTTTACCACCCAATTGGATTCCTTGAATATGCTCCCCCTATTACTGATTCGATATTTACCAAATCAGTAATAGTGAATGGCTTCCCATTCATTCCTATGGGCCTCCAGGGCCCATAGGAATGAATGGGAAGGTGATTCCTTATTACCGATTCGATAATAACAAATTTTACTGATTCGGTATTTTTTACCGAATTTTTAGCTACATATGAAATACCGATTCCTAAATACAGAATCGGTAAACTACTGATTCCTAAATACAGAATTTTACCGATTCTGTATTTAGGAATCGGTATTTCATATGTAGATAAAAATTCGGTAAACAATACCGAATCAGTAAAATTCGTTATTACCGAATCGGTAATACGAATTCGTTAATAAGGAATCGCCTTCCCATTTATTCCTATGGGCCTCCAGGGCCCATAGGAATGAATGGGAAGCCATTCACTATTACTGATTCGGTAAATGTCGAATCAGTAATAGGGGGAGCATATTCAAGGGTGGGAGGGTGTCACATTCACACCCTGTTGCACCACTAAATCGTGCATGTGTGCATATGTGGCGCACATACATGCCCTAAGGGCATGCATGTCTGCCACATGGCACTGAGCAAAAAGCAAAAATTGCTTTATTTAAGGTATTCGGTATTTACCACCAACTTGTAGTTGGTGGTAAATAACGAATCCTGATAGCAAAAATGCACTCACTTGAGTGCCACCTACATAGCTTTTAAGGATTTGGTAATTTACCGATTCCTTAAAATAAGGATTCAATATTTTACCGATTAATATAAGGAATCGGTAAATTACTGAAACCTTAAAACCTGCCTCCTACATTAGAAAAGGCTAAATACCGGTCGCTAGCGGGATACTTACTGATTTTCGGCCATTACCTACCGGTATTTAGCTACCTACATATGGCCCAAAGGGAGAAATCACGTTATAATGATAGTGGAAACAGGTCTGATAGCACCTTGTGTACTAGGTTTTATAATAATAGAAGGTCTCTTAGTCTCTTAGGCTTAAATGGGGAACCCCAGACCTCCAAGATCAGCAGAAGTGAATCACATCAGGATCAGCAACGCTCTCTCTCTCTCTGGAAAAGGATTTTCTCCAAGTGTCCTAATCATGCGTGCAGTGCAATATTAAAGGCGCTAGAATTTCAGTTAGCTTCAGCTGTGTGCATGTTGTGTCTAGAGCTTGGGCTGATCATCCCGAATAACAGCTAACATTGTTATGGTAACCTTGGAGGCTTCTACACTCACTGTGCAGACTAAGGTCACGATGTAAGTCTAGGGATGTTGAAAACAAGCCGTTCTCATGTGAAGAAATCACGCAGTCTGACTTACAACAACAGTTACATCCAGAGTTGTGTGCAAAAGCCGCAAAAAAAGGCAAAATGGCGTTTAAACTTCTAATAAACCTATGCTAATATAGCAATGTATGCAAGCAGGGCCCTGCCTTCACTACAATACTATCTTTTAAAAGCCCAAATCAGTGGTGAAATTTCAACTAAATATCAGGGAAAATTTATTTTTTGAGACTTTTTTTTGCTAAAAAGCCTCTTGAGGCTACTTTGCAATTGACTGTCAGTGGTGAAGCCCTGAATGAAGTGTGAAAACTGTTACCAGAGCAGAGACAAATGGCCTAGGCGTGAGGATGTATTGTTGTTCCTCTGGCACTATTACCATTTTGGTAGTGCCCAGGAACCTAACTGAAAAGTGCCCTCCCCTGGCATGAGAAGATGTCAGATTACACCTGGATAGAGCTCTTTCTTTGTTTCCTCAGCCAGGCAGGCTCCAAACTCAGTGGGGATGGAGCTGCCCCAGAGCTGGTTTGAAGTGACCGCAGAGGAAGTGTTGTTCATTTTCCTGGCCACACCTCTGGCGGCTCCGACAAAAGGAGAAGGATTTCACCATCTTGGATTTAGAGACAGGGTCACAGTGGGATTGTTTGCACTAGAGCTCACAAGTACTGTTGCAAAAGTGAGTGGGGTTTCCCTCAGGAACATTTTCCCTATGGGTTAAGGAGGGGCAAGTTGTGAAATCCACCCTTTAAGGTAGGGCCAGGCATAAATGCGGCATCCCATTAACCTCCTCAGAACACTCTGAGCTGGTGGAAGAACAGAAGTAGGACTGTACCTGCTGTTTGAGACGTGTGAGGAGACCTGCTCCTATGAGTTTCAAAAACAAGGAAATGGATTCCAAGGGTCAGTTGGCTGACCTCCTGTTAAGCTACAGGCCCTTTATAAACTACAAGAAGCATTTTCCCTAAGGGCCCAGCTGACCAGTTCGAACTGGACTTATTCTGGACCCTACTGATGGTTTTGCTGTAAGTCTTGGCGCCCAAGTGTTGTTCCTGAGTTCATATGACCCTTGGCTGTGTCAAAGTGTACTCCTTCTACCATCCTGAAAAATGCAGAACAATGGCATACATGCACCCCAGTACAGAGATCTAGGCCTATATCCATTGCTTTTTTGTTTACCATGCCATTCCAGTTTGGACCCAGCCATATTCAAATCAGTCTTGGCCCTGCACCCAATGGGAACAGTCCAGCCCGAACTGCCATGACTGGTCCTCCCTGGACAGGAAACAAGCATCCTAGGACTGGTTTTGGGTGTGGAGAGCACGGGACCCATGTCTGGGCATATCCGTTCCACTCTGAGTGACAAATGCGAAAGGAACAATTGTTGGACAGAATGCAGAACAATGTCATACATTTACCCTAGTACAGAGATCTGGGCCTAACGCCATCGTTTTTTTTGCTCACCATGCCATTCCAGTTCGGACCCAACCATATGCAATTCACGACCTGGCTTGGCAGTTCGGGCTGGACTGTTCCCATAAGGCACAGGGTCAAGACTAATTTGCACATGGCCAGGCCTAAACTTGGGTGGCATGGTGAGTGAGCTAAAGAATGATGGATTTAACTCAGTTCTCTTGACTGGTGGAGAATGTTTTGATTTGTTCTGCATTCCGTCCAGCAAATGTGTGTCTTTTGCTTTCTCGCCCTAAGTGCACCGGGTAAGCCCAGACATGGGTCCCGGGCTCACTGTGCCAGTGGATTCAAGCTACCCTGGCTGAAAAGGGGTGAAACCCCAAAACCGGTCCTAAGATGCTGGTTTCCAGTTCAGGGAGGACCTGCTTGGCAGTTCTGGCTGGACTGTTCCCATGAGGCACAGGGTCAAGACTGATTTGCACATGGCCAGGCCTACACTGGGGTGGCATGGTGAACAAAAGAATGATGGATTTAACCCAGATCTCTTGACTGGGGTAGAATGTTTTGATTTGTTCTGCATCCCGTTCATCAATTGTGTGTCTTTTGCTTTCTCGCCCTAAGTGCGGCAGGTATGCCCAGACGTGGGTCCCAGGCTCATTGTGCCACTGGATTCAAGCTATCCTGGCTGAAGAGGGGTTAAACCCTCAAACCAGTCCTAGAATGCTTGTTTACAGTCCAGGGAGGACCAGGCTTGGCAGTTCAAACTGGACTGTTACCATGATGCACAGGGTCAAGACTGATTTGCACATGGACATGCCTAAACTGGGGTGGCATGGTGAGCAAAAGAATGATGGATTTAACCCTGATCTCTTGACTGGGAGAAAATGTTTTGGTTTGTTCTGCATTCCGTCCATCAACTGTGTGTCTTTTGCCAAAAAACATTGTAGCACCTGGACACACCAGCCAAGTTGAGCCGACCAAGGTGTGATGCCGCTGGGTGGAAGATGCAGGTTTCTCCCGCTCCATTTCAATGAACCCCACGGAGAAGGTGTCCAGCTCTTAGAGTCCTCTTTTTCTACAGCCTTGGCCTGTTGGAGGAATTTGAGCGCCAAAATTGATGTTTCAGTCTAAATTTACAGAACTTGACCGGGTGAAGTCACCAAACGCATCCAGCCACCAAGATGGCTTCCCTTCGCTTGGATTTAGAATTTCCCTGCTTAGAGTTTTTCCTGTCTAAACCACCTACTTCATCAGGACCTCGTCCAATGCCTATCTGACATTGTGGAGCCCTTCTGGGATAGAGTCTAGTACCTTGTACCACTGAAGGACTTTGACTTCCATTTTTAAGACTAAGGGCCTGATTACGATGCTGGTTGGACTCTCGTCCGATCAGCACTGTGGCAGAAGCAGGACTGCCTGACTAGAAATCTGTGGGCGCTGCCTGCATTAAGATGCAATGGCGGTCTCAATATGTATATTTTGCATTGCGGTGTGTGCTGTGGGATGCAGAACAGGCCACAATACAAAATGTACATATTTAAAACCTCCCTGCACTATGTGGAAGGCACCATGCGGTGCCTGCTACATGGTGTAGGGATGTTTATGGGGCACGAAAGGTGCCCCTCAGGCCCCATAGGGGAGGGCCAGGGGGGAAGTCACTTTCCACCTGCCACCTGCCTTTTCATGGCAGGTAAACCACCATGAAAGTGCAGGCAGAGAGGGACATCCTAATCTCTACTGCGGTGCCTGAGCAGGCACTGCTCTCTTTGCAGGGAATAGCAGTTAGACCGCCACCCTGACGGGATCCTTGATCCTGTCGGACGTGACGGTCTTTCCCCCTTACAGCCACGACCGACCTGCGATCAATGGACAGGATGGCGGTAAGAAAACCACCACAGCCTGGAGGTGACAGTCCTACCGGCATCGTAATCAGGCCCTATGTGACAAAAAGAGGCACTTTCCTACTATCAAGATCTGATTTTGCAGTTGGTAGATTGTACTCCCAATATATTTTATGTTAAAGCCACATTCCAAAATCTCTGACTGGGTCGAACCTGCTTGATGCATCGGACCTGCACACCATCGCAGTTACCCTCAAATCACACCTAGATCCCAGTGTACCCACAACCTGTTGACCTGCATTGGTGCTTTATGGTTTTTGGCACCGTTTTTAATTAAAACTTTAAAAATTCACTTCCCTTATTCCCCCTATTAGATATTTTGTCGTTTTTATGTCAATTTGTTCATTAAATTATTTTTATTGGACTGTGATTTTTATTGTTGTGATTTTGCCTTTTTAACGGTGTAGTTCTAAAGGTTTTCCATATTTTCTTTAGTTGAGCTTGTCAGTTGTGTACCTGCTACCCGGGGTTGAGCTCAAGTTTAAATCACTGACACCTTTAATGGAAGTGACAATATTAATTGCAGTGGACTCCCATCCACCCCCACTAATCAGCCACTTTCTCACATTATGCACACAAATAAATATTTGTAAAAGCTGTACAGCAGTCCTGCACTATAGAACTATCCATGAAGGAGATTCCATAACATTAAAATGTGGGCACATAAACATCATGAAGCAATCCAAGGATGGCGGAGATGGAACAAAGAAATGAAGGCTAATAGAAATACATATTTACTGTGGTCATTGTTCCTACACGGATGTAATCAAGATAAAGAATTCATTCCACATTTAATGATGACAGAAGAAAAGAGGTTTATTATGAGTCATCAGCTTCATTTTCCATTTTGGAGTAAGAGGGGTGCATACAACTGGTATTTGAATTGCTTTAAAACACAATTGGGAAGAACTGATAACAATTCAGGATGAGTATAAAATGAAAAAAAATTAACAATATGACAAATAAGCCCATAGTGGGAAGAGGGAAATTAAATGGAGTTGGCTGCTGTAGTTCTGGATTAAATATGTGTCACACAACAGTAAGCGGGTGAGAACGTGATCATCATTTTTGAAATAGAATGGCCATTTGAGTGCACAAACTGTCTGTTCCAATGGTGGGTAGGATGGGATAATGGAATGATAAATAATTCTACATAACAGCCACAAAAAATAAAAGTGAATGTAATGTTAAACCCTTCATGTGACAAGTAATAATCCCCTATCTGTGATATAATGTTTTGCTGTTTAAAAGATATTACATACAAAAACATTTTATTTGTTCTAAACCAGATTTTCGATCGCTGTCTTGGAATTTCTTTAGAAGAAAAAATTGGAAAACCACTTGGTCCCAAAATTCCCAAAAATATTGAAACAAATGAAAGGACTGTGGAGCATATCATCAAGGCACTGCGATCAAATTATCACCACTTTAGCGCCTGTTTTTGGGCGAAAAGCTGCGATAATGTTATCACAATATAAGCAAGGTCACGCTATCACATCAATCCATGCCTCAGCGCCTGTCTCCTTAACGCCTAGCTTTGCATCTCTAATGAGATGCAAAGTTGGCGTTCCACGCCAAGATAACATGGGAAATGTCGCTAACCGACATTTTTCTTTTCATCAATCTGAACGCTAATCTGCAGAGCGATAAGAAAAGTAGCACTAACCGCGCTTATCGCTACTTTTCTTACGCCTGCTTTTAATCTGACTATTATATTCAATGGAAGGTGGATATTATGGCTAAGTCTGCCCTGCCACCAAGCTATCGCCTATGGCTGTGCGATTATCGCTGGTTTCCCAGCGATAATCGTACATTCATCAGCTAACGCTTGGATTTTTATCGCTTTGGAGATAAGCGTCACTGATAGCGTGCTATCTCAGCGATAAAATCCAGCGATAGCCGGCAATAATCATCCTCAAGCTAAGCGCGCTTAGCGATAATTATCGCCGGCTGTTGCTGCTATGCCCCTATAATGGTACAAATGGGAATAGACCGAAAGAGCAGACTGTTTTCGCTGTGATCAAGACATTGTTGAATGATAAACCTTTGTGGATTTAACTCCTTCTTTTTCTGTGAAAAAAAAGAACACTTCTTAGACTGCCACTTCGCTGTGGACACATTGTGAAAATATGAATACAGAAACTGCTCTCCTAGAATCCTGAGCCAGCCTTTTGTTAAAAATGTTTATACCATATTTTGGTGCCTTTATTGTACAAAATGTAGTGGTATAAAACGGATGTATGACGTTACAATGCATACTTTTACTCCGCATACCATTACAACGCGGTATTTACAACGAATACCGTTACAACGCATAGCGCTTAGAGGTGCTGGATAGTGGTAAGTATAATTTTCTATTCCAACTCCAGTCCCCGTGGACACTAGGGAAGGTGTTGGATAGAAAATTAAACTTATTCCCTATCCTAGAGCGCCCCCCAGCGCAATGCGTTGTAATAGTATGCGGAGTAATGGTCGCGTTGTAGTGGTAGTGCGGAGTAAAAAATGCGTTGTAACAGGTGTATACCGTATAAAACCCATCTTTCAGCGAGAACCTTGAACCATATCAAGAACGCCACTGTCTCCAGTGAACTATGGATGTCATCTTCACTATGGCATACTCCACACCACTCTGCAGAGTTTTACCATTGTAAGGGCTTCTAGAATTATGTGGCATGGAAGACCTCAAAAAAGGACCAAATGACACAGCACATTGGGAGAGCTGTAGCAATATCCATAAGTGGACAGGATGCTCTTCTTTCAGCATGGCTAGACAGATAATTGATCTCACCTGTCTGGAATTGCAAAACTTTCTGACAGTGTAGCAGGATGACCCAAAGCTATCTAGCTAAATAGGCCACAATGGACCCCAATCGGGTAACAAATTGAAGCAAAATGCAGTTTCTATGGGAGCTTCAGAGCCTCTGAGACTTCATGTCCCCTGCAGCATTGATCACTCTTCTTCTGCATAATTAGTAAGCAGGTTTAAACCATTGGCTGGATAGACTGCTGCATTGTTGCTAAATGGCTCGTACAGATCTGTGTATGAACCACATAATCCAAATATGCCCCGGAGGAATACACTGTCAATCTGGTTGTTTGATATTTTAAATGGTGTAAACAATGCACAGATATACAAGCCAGAGATGTACAAAAATGCAATTCAACTCATCATTCAACTCATCATTTAGATTTGCTGTGTTGAGTAGCACAAAAGGGAAGGAACCGTATCTAGAAAAATTGACCTGCTGGTTGTGTCACCCCCTGCCCAGGTGCACAGACAGGCTGCCTTGAGTAATGTACAGCCTTGCAAAGTGCTCTGTTTAGCATGTAATTTGTACTGGAAGCATTCTAGTTCCAAATCAGACATAGAGACAAACACAAAAGATTCTAAAACATTGGATGCATGCCGAACACTCATCATAGGCATTGGTTTCTAAAAGAAATCAACACATTCCCCCTTTTGGCCTTGTTTTCACTTGGCATTTGATTTTGATTCAATGCAATGCATATTCTGCCTATCTGGCTTGAAGTCATACCCTTTGGTATTTATGTTGATGTATTTTCAGTAATTCCCCTTTCAAGGAAAGTGGTGCAAAGTGGATCTGGCACTGTGAAAAGAGGACCTTCATAGAGGAAAACCCCTTTGTGCTTGAAAGTAAATGACTGCTGCTGGTTTGCACCTCTTTGCCTCTATTGCTTTGCTTTAGCAACAACACAAAGCCTGGGCTCACGTTTTACTGTTAACTAATTCTGAGCTGACATTTGCTTATTTATTATGGTAGTTTAGTCTGCGTTCTAGCAAAATCACACAGTGTACATTTGAAATGTTTCCCCTTATTTTTCTTGCATTCACATGAACTCATAGACAGCTAATAACTAATATGTGTAGAGCAGCTGAAGGAAATGTGTTGACTTGTTATCTTAAGAGGCTGCATTTGGGATGGTGAAATCGCATATGCTCTGTAAACTTCTGTTAGAATGTTAATTAAATGTAAATATAATGAGGTAATAAACAGTGAAGAGTGAGAATATGTGCATTTTCGATACTCAGTTTGTGCTTGGAGTCTTACCATCATATATAGTATAAGAATACACATTAATGTAATGTGTGATCTATAATGCTAGTGTCAACACATATTCCTTGGTATTCTCTATAGCATCCGGACTGCAAAAATACTAGCAGGTTGGGAATGAAATACAGCCTTACTTTCGAAAAGTTCTTTTCTTTCTAACGTTATTGAACTTGTCCTGTCTTATTATTCCATTTGGAGCATGTCAAGGTCACTTTGGTTTGAAAATCGAATAAATGCCATAAGAGCCTGCAAACGGCATTTTCATAATGTGAAAAGACTGTTAAACGGGACCGACAGTCAGTCCAGAATAACAGCAATTCAACTCCTCTGTATATATTAATTTCATTTAAGTTTTTCTGAGTGGGCAGAATGATTGAGAAAGGAATCTTGATATGCGCACGTTTTATTTGTTTAGTGCCCCTCAGAGCTATCATGCTGGTACTTTCTTGCACGACTTAGTACATGTTTTAAAAAGAGGTTTTGTCAATGGTGTTTTTGCAGACCACGCATGAGCGAGCATTGCATCATACTTAAATGGGCAGGCAGTGCCGCTTTTCTTTATTTCAGCCACACCTGATTGGTTTGTGATTTTGTTTTCTTCACCCCGATGCACATTTCTTTCCCAATTATACATGTTATAACTCACCACACAGACAACAATGTTGCTGTAGCATTCGCTGCTAAACAGTGGTGCTGGGACAATTTCTAGACTGGTGGTGCGGACATGCCAGTGCTTCATTTTAAACTAGTAAGGGCCGGTCCCCAAAGTTTGCTAATAAGACCGCAGCCGGCCTCATATCTGAGATACCGACTACCAAGGCTGCCTAGTCCTGATTCAACCCTGTTCCCCCTTCATCACCATTTTCCCGTCTTTCTCTTCATCCTTCTTTCCTACCTGTGTGTTTTTCTCTCTCTTGATCAAGGAGAAAGGCTGATGAGGAAAAAAGTGTCGGTAGACCCCACCTGAAACCACCAGATCAAATTATGCACTGCTGCCATCAATGTTACCTCACTGACGTCAGAAATTCTAAAAAATCCAAGCTACACAGAAAGAACAAGTGTCACAAAGGAGCCATACCCATTCAGGAGAGTGATAAGGGTATAGCATGTATCTGGTGTTTCATTTAGGAGCAGGCTGTCACCAATATATTGAAAAAGCATGGAATGGAAGCATACTGCCATTTATAGGCCGCACATTGTCCTTTGGTATTGCCCCATCAGTATGAACACTTTAATTTGCACAGACACAACAATTATGCACAACCATTCCTGGTAACCACTACCACTATCCAGAAATCTGATTTCATATTATGGTGGTAGAAGGTGTTTGCAACAGGCAGTGCCCTAATTTACCACCATGAACATAATGTAGAGCCTGTCAAAAAAAAATTCTGATCCAGCCTTGAATATTTTGACAGAATAGATACTCATTTATGTTCTTTAGAAAACCTTGTACAAATAAAAAAATACTAGTAATTGTATTATAAACAGAGAAATGTATTCAGAGTGCATTGCATGGCAGATTACCCTGGAGGTCTTACCCACTAGTGATTGTCAGGGGCACAGTCCATTTTCATCTGCTGAACATATGGGGTTTTATTCATAAAGCCATTTGTACTCTTATCTCAGTGATAATTCAGAGTGGCTTATTTGTGTAACTGCTTGTTCAGTACTCGGAAGAAAGTGAGTTCACATTCACAAAGTAAGTCAAATTGAATATGTTTTTTCATATATTTTTGACTAATTACTAAATTGTAATGTAAAAAAGAAATTGCAATTGTACAGATCAAACTTTTGAAGTTCCTACTCCAAAACTTTATGGGGGAGTCTTCTTTTGTGATGAAACAGGTACATGTTCAATGGGATGGCCAATCTTAAGGCGCCAGGGGCTGACGGTCTACCAATTGAATTCTACAAGATCACTAAGCCCCAAATAAATCCTGTCTAGGAAACACAATATAGATACATCTCAGACCCACTTAAGTACCTCCCTAAGTTCCACAGCATGCGTATCTCACCTGTAGGAAGCCAGACAAGGATCCGCTCTTCTGTGACAAATACTGGCCCAAATCTCTAATTATTATGTATATAAAAACTTTAGCAAAAATCCTCGCTAATCAATTTCAGATGTTTATCTCCTCCCTCATCCATCTCATGCAGGTAGGGTTTGTACCCGGAAGGTCTTCCACTAATCTCAGGACCCTGTCACACCTTCTCTAGTAGCCTAAAAATTGTTGGTCAACTTAGATGCCCAATACGTGTTTTGGTGGTGTAAAATGGGCTTACTTTTTCCGTGTCAAGGAAGTGATGTGCCCAGCTAGTGCCTTTATTCACAAGGTACGGTGGCTATATACCATTCTCACAGCTTCCATATATCAAAACCATCTTCATTCGGCTTCCATAATTCGTAGAAAACCATAAAAGCACAGATAAAAACATTTAAACAATTATGAAATTATCATGTTGCGATTTATACATAGTGCCAACAGTTAATTAAGGTTAAGATTGCCACCGTGATTGACATAAAATGTCAAAAAGCAAGCTACAGATTTGGCATGTATTTCATTATCCAAAAATTGAAGTGCTAGGAAAGCAGGACGGCACATTCGGAGTCTCATCGATCTTAATATGGGAACAATCCAACGTTTGCGTGGAGCTTCGTAATATTTACAGAACAACAATGCATGAATTGAGGATTGTGGGGCGATGTTATCACATGGACAGGGTACTAGACTCCTTGTCCAGTCACTTTGCTGTGGGAAGGTAATCAAACGATGGAAGCTATCTAATCTACATCTTGTTCAAAGAAACTTTTCATATGGGTTCAGGTTGAACGTCAGATAGGGCTGCATGGAGAAGGTAGTTTGTACCGCTAGCAGATGCTGTACTGAGGGTTTTCCTATTTCCTGCGATAGTCATAGTTCACCTAAGTGGGAAAGACACAATTTTTTAAAGTCCTTCCTTGACACTTCGGAAATAGTGGATGGATCTGTAAAATATCCCTGAAGGCCTGAGTCCTCCAAGAAAGACCTTACATATATTAACCATCCTATCTTGTCCATGGTGTCCAATAACATACATTCCTGAATAAGACTTTGTGTAAGTTCGCACTGCTGTGTGGTCCAAATACGCCTCCATAACATAATCGGTTGTATCTTCAAAATGTCGGAGATGTGGTCCAACACAAATTCTAAGTGGCAGCCATATGTCGTGGTAGACTGTGGGACTGCGAGTAGGTAGCGCAAAAAAGAGTTTTCTACTCTCTGTATAGCATCCGTATTTGTGTATCCCACAGCCCTGCACCATAGCTAGCAACACTAGTGCACTTTGCCTGATAGATTTTCAGCATTTCCAATGGTGGCATCTTTCCTAATTTCTGTGCAAATGCCACCAGAGCAGAGGTGGCCCTTAGGAACAATAATTTCCTTGCCTGGACGGCCGCTGTCCATTTAAGCTTATGATCTATTAAAATCCCTAAATAGGGGTATGTTGTTGTGCACTCTAGACTGCTGGTATTAACAAAAATATCTCTAGGTTTTTTTTGGTCTATGGCCAGCGTGCATGGCATAAGTCTTTTCTATATTTACTTTAAGATTCAGTGAGTTCATAAAGTTACAATATTTATTCAAAGACCTCTGGAGCTGGACAGGGATTCTCACCAAAATTACGTCGGCGTCGGCGTAAAGTAACGCCGAATTGGCCGACGACGAATTATTGGCAGATCCCGACTTCCTTTTACCATCTCCACTTCCAGCCCGTTGGTGTATAATGTGAATAGGAAGGGGGCCAAGACACAACCTTGTCTGACCCCCCTATCTATCCTGAAGGGCTCGGTGAGTTCCCCCCTGTTCCATACCTCACTCTTGCGGTTGCCTCCGAATAGAGCTCCCTCAAGAAGTTCACCAGCGAAATAAAATTGCCCACAATTTGGAATGACTGACGCAGTCGAATGCTGATGTCAGGTTGACGTAGACCATGTACAGAAACCCTTTTTTTGGCTAAAACGTACTTCCCCATGAGAAGCGAAAGGTTTAATGCCTGGTCCACTGTACCTAGACCCTCTCGGAACCCATATTGGAGGTCAGATATTATATTATTATCACTTGTCCAGTCCTGAAGATGGTCTAATAGAATTCATCCAGCGATTTTCCCGAGAGAGTCGAGTAACGTTATGGGTCGATAGCAGGTGGGACTATGGCGATCGCCTTTTTTAAAAATCGGCATCAAAATCGAAGTGGACCAGGAATCAACCAGACCAATCTTTCTCGCTGCTTCCAAGACTCTGAGTAAAATTGGGGACCAAAGATATAATTTAATATTTGAAAAGATCTACGGGAACCCCGTCGGGGCCTGGGGCTTTTCCCAATTTTGATGTTTTTAGGGCATTAATTACCTCATTATGTTCAAATGTTAGCGATATGGGATAGCTTATTTGGGGTATAGCCTCGGCTGAGCCCGGGATGACATCCCCTATTTGTTTAAAAGCTTCCGTAATATGGTGTATCCATGAGTCAGCATCTACTGCTATATCCAATTTTGGAAAGTCGTTATCCTCAAGTAAAAAGGGAGATTTAACTACTCTCCAAAAAGTGGTCATATCCTTCATTTGGCAGCTTTCATGCAGTTGATTCCACAAACTACTTTTAATCTGGGACTTACGGTTTTTTAAGGCAGCATTAAAAGTTTTCCTCAGTATAACAATTTCTTTTCTGTCTCTTACTTCCTTGCTCAATGCCATCTTTAATTCCTTGTAAGATTTTGTACACTCTGAATTGAACCATCCCTTCCTAGGGGTCCCTTTCAATTTCCTTTCGTGAGTTAATTCTTCTTTGATGATTTTGGTGATGGTCATGTAACTAAGGAGTATTTGTTCAGAAGTGGCATTAGGATCTAGACAGACATCAAAGGAAGACAGGCCTCTCTTTACTACGTTGGCCGTAATTAAATCTCGATCTACTTTACCCCATTTTAGGGAAAGGCCGTTGAGTCTGTCGATGTTCAAGGATCGTTGATCCAATAGACTCCAAAAATCAACAACTGCCGAAGGAGAGGGACTACTTATAGTAACAATATTAGGAAAGTGGTCACTTATGGCACTGATTGTTGTCTCAAAGTTTGAAAATATTGGTGAGATACAGTGCAAGACGATTATAAAGTCTATTGTACTTGTAAGTCCTCTCCCACTAAAAGTAGGGGCAAAAGGAACTGGGGGGTTAACTAATTCGATAGCAAACCCTAAATCCAAGGAGACCATTATTTCATTCATTCGATCTCCTACTCTCGTATGTGCAAAATGTGTTTTGTTATTTCCACCCTCGTCCTGAATTCCACAGGTATTAATATTACTTTTCTTGCATATTGACAGGTTAAAATCCCCGCCCCATACCATTGCTAATGATTTGTCGCTATGCTTCAAACTCAACCCTTGTATTAAAAAGGAAACCTTATTTAAAATATCGATTAAATCAGTTGAATTGGCATTATAAAAAAAGTACCATAAAATAGATCGACACCTTATTAACAAACATCAGAAGTATCTGATAATTGTTTTCTAATGCCACAGCTTCAATTTTATCCACAGGCAAAGTGTTTGATATGTACAGTATTAGGCCCCCTTTTGACCTTCCAGCAGTAGATAGAATAGCCCCCGAAAAGTAGGTTTTATATCCCACTAAATGAACGGGGGTACGGAGCCATGTTTCCTGCAATCCTATAATATTATACTTCGTCACTAATGACAGCCAGTTTTCGTTTGCAATTTTGGGAAGCAGACCGGCTACGTTCCAAAAAGCGATCTCCAATTTTAAGCCCTGTGTTTTAGGGGATGAAAACCTTTTTTGCATGGAAGGTTCACTATATAGAGTTGGTACTGGAATTGGCATATCTGTTTTAGGATTACAAGTCAATTTACCTAAGTCGTTAAATGCTGTTTTCAAGTCCTCACCAATAATACGTTGAATGGTAATAGTATCTAATGTTTGAACAGCATGTGTGGGCCTGGGATTGGTTAGGTCCCACCTAGTTGATAACTCCATAGCATTTACTGACGTTATCTCTACCACCGCCAAGTCCAGTCACTCGTTGTCATCTAAACCCGATAGGGTGCTGAATCTTTATAGGTAGGAATCAGCTGTGGGAACCACTGAGCTGTATGGGGATTTCGCATATATGAAGAAGGAAAATCCGTGCTATGCAGAGTGGCAGAATATTAATCCCTATAGAATAAGCTATGTGATTCTGCCCTTTATACAGGATTTCCTTGACCAGTTGGGGGGAGCCGAATGTCAATACTATACAGTCCCCTGTTAAAACCTTCTCTCTAACGCCTACCCATTTGACTCGCCTAACCATCTTAAAATCTCGAAAAAGATGAGTATGTAGTCCAACCCTGCTGCTCAACCAATGGAGCGACTTGTTCTTTTTTTTATCAAATTTATTTTTATTTTCAGTTAAACAACACATTGCAGTTGGCGGACAAACACCATACAAAATGCACCTGCTTCCCCTGGTTTCTATTTTAGCGTCAGGAAGCTGCTCCCGGGGGAGTAATGCCATGGGTCCGTGCATGATGGTGTGGGTGGCACCTTGCGAAACACTGCATAGAAGAGCTCTGGTAACGCGCCCCTTGTCTGAGTCCTCCCAAACCCCAACTGTTCTCACCCGTGACCCGCCCCCCTCCCCCTAGCCCACCCCTCCGGTGTGTTCCGCTGTGTAGTCGTAAGGCGTGCAATGGGACCCCCCTCATACCTTCGGGGTCTCAGCTCTTGGTGGTGTGTGAAACTCATCTATCAGTCTAAGGACTCTGAGATATTTTGGGCATGTAAGTTCGTGAAATTCGTGAGACAGTAGGAAGACCAAAGGCGACCATGTTTCCCTAAAAGTGTCCGAGGTTTGTGTAAGCGAGGCTTGTATACGCTCCATCCCCATTATATTCCACAGCCGGTGGTGCCAACCTGTGTGAGTGGGCCTCCGTGAAGTGCCCCAAAGTGAAAGGATGTGGTGTGTCGCAGCCCCAAACGCCAGCCCCATTTGCCTCCCCCGATTGGACTTAAGTGGGAAGGTAAGTTTGTTAGGCAGACCCAGGATCGCATACGCGGGGAAGCGGGGAATCTCTGTCCCAAAATACCCATCTACGTCATTGAGGACCTCCTCCCAGTACCCTTGCACTTCTGGACAATCCCATAGCAGGTGGAGCATGGTCCCTACTTGTCCACATCCCCTCCAGCACTTGGAGTCCCTACTAGGGTTGCTCTGGTGGAGCCGCTCGGGGGTCAGATGCCAATAGTAAGCCACTTTGACAGCTGACTCCCGACTGGCCATGTTGCGAGCCGTGTGGGGCGCCCGGTAAAAGATGTCCTGCCATTTCTTGTCCGAGAGCGCGCGCCCTAGCTCCCTCTCCCACCTTTTCTGCCCTGCTGAACGGACCGCAGGTGATGGGGGGGTCAGCAACTTATACAGTTCTGTGATCGCCCGTTTATCCGTGGACTTGGACAGGAGCCACTTGTATGGCTTAAGAAAGCTGCCCACGTGTGGAATGGTGTCCTTATGGGTAAGCCAATGTCGCAATTGAAAGGTATTGGAAATTCTGCGGCTTATCGATGGAGTACCCTTCACCGATAGCCTGCAGGGTCATAAAGCCCTGCAAATCAAACAGGTGTCCGGCCGAGCTGCACTCCGTCTGCCTCCATTGCGGGAAGGAGCCTGGAACCATCCCCGGCGGGAACGCCGGGTTGTTAAATAGCGGTGTCCTTGGCGAGGGGAAGGACGTGAGGTCCCTGGCCACCGCAACCGCGTCCCAGACCTGAAGGAGGGTCCTGGTGATGGGTGATTTTTTGATGTATGCCGGTCTATCTGGGCGCGCCAAGAATGGGATTCTCCAGAGTGGCATCCCCGCCATGGCCCTGTCCTGGAACAGCCATTGCTTCTCCGAGGTTGGCCTGGACCATTCTAAGAGGTAACGCATCTGTGTTGCCTGGAAGTACCGCTGTAGGTCAGGTACACCCAGCCCCCCCTCCGCCGGGACTCGCGTGATCAGGTCGCGCCTCATCCTAGAACGTTTACCTGCCCAGACGTAGTGCTGTATCGTGTCTTGCTGCTTTTTGAGCATGCCTATAGGAGGGGTAACCGGGATGGTCTGAAAGAGGTACAGCACTTTTGGCAGCAGGGACATTTTGACAGCAGCCACCCGGCCAAGCCAAGAAAGCGGCTGTTGTCGCCACCTCCGAATATGTTAATTGTTATGTTAATAACTTTTATTAGGCGCACAGCTGCCCCAGCGAAGGGGCGTCCTGGCGCCAGTACAAGTACCACAACACAACAGATCAGTACTGGAAGGACAGGGGATCAGTCAGTAGTGACAAACAGATGAGTTTTTATGGCGCGTCTGAAGAGAGTCAGGCTATTCAAGGCACGGATATGGACAGGAAGGGAGTTCCACAATCCTGCCGCCAGGACTCGAAACGAACGGCCACCCATCCTACTCAGCCTAAACCTGGTCTTAGTTGCCAGGTATAAAGATTCCGACCGAAGGGCCCGTGGGGGAACATAGGGGGAGACAAGGCCCACAAGGGCAGGAGGAGAAGACAGTTTCAAGATCTTAAATGTTAGACAGAGAGCCTTGAATTTGATTCTCTGTCTAACCGGCAGCCAGTGTAAGGAAGTCAGGACAGCAGAAACAGAGCAACGTCTCGGGAGGCCGACAATGGCCCTCGCTGCGGCATTCTGCACCCTTTGCAGCCGAGTGGCCTCCGCCTGATTCACTCCTAACAACAGTGCACTCCCATAGTCTAGCCGAGAAAGAATGGAGGCTTGGACCACCAGTTGCCGAGTAGGGGGGTCGAAGAACTTGAGGACTGGTCTCAGTCCTCGCAGAATACCATAACAGGTAGCAGCAATCTTCTTTGTATGGCTGGTAAAAGATAGTGTAGGATCCAGCCAGACCCCCAAGTTCTTAACTTCGGCAGCTGGGATGGGAGTTACCCCTAGTTCAGGCGGCCACCACTGATCTCCCCAGAGTTCCGCATGCTTCCCTAAAATCAAGTCTTCGGTCTTTTTGGCATTAAGCTGTAAACAGTTAATGCGCATCCAGTTAGCCACGGCTATCAGTCCTGCACGGAATCTGGGAGCAGTCACCTCAGGGTCCCCACTGAGTGTCACCGCCAGCTGCGTGTCGTCGGCATACGATGTCATGGTTAAGCCACTCTGTCTAACGACTGCAGCCAGCGGTTTCACATAAAGATTAAACAGAGTGGGGCTCAACGCAGAGCCCTGAGGGACTCCCAGTCCCAAAGAATGAAAAGAGGACTGACCAGGTGGAATGGCCACTTTAAAAGACCGGTCCGAAAGGAAGGAGCGAAACCATTGGAGAGCCATCCCCTCAATTCCCACTTCCTCCAGACGCCGCATCAAGATGTCATGAGACACCGTGTCAAACGCGGCGCTCAGGTCTAACAAAAGGAGCGCCGCAGTCTGCCCCGCATCCAGCACCGAACGCAAATGCTCGGTCATGAAGAGCAGAGCGGTTTCGGTGCTGTGTTGTGCTCGGAAACCATTCTGACTCTCATCTAGGATATTATTACGTGAGAGATGGGCAGACAAGATGGAATTCACATGTGCCTCCGTGACCTTGGCAGTCCAGGGCAGGAGGGAGATAGGGCGATAATTCTCAGGAAGCAAAGGATCAAGATTAGGCTTTTTCAAGATAGGACTGACCACTGCTTGCTTCCAAGGGGAAGGAACCACACCCTCAGTGAGTGAGAGATTAATCAATTGCAGTATAGGCTCAGGACAGAGGGGCGGGAGAAGAGTAAATAGCTCTGGCTTCAACGGATCTAAGGGGGAGCCAGATTTGATTTTGAGGCTAAGAGTGTCAAAAGCCTCGGCAGACATAGCAGGCAGGGAGGAAAGAGTTTCGTGGACTGTGGCCATCACATCACTAGACTCAGCCCCGGGCATAGATGATATAAATCCTCTGTAGATTATCTGCACCTTCTCCACGAAAAAGGATGCCAAACTTTCGCAGTGAGAATCTGTGCAGATTTCTTGCGAGGACGCCCGTTTTCCCATCAGGTCTTTGAGAACCTTAAAGATTAATTTAGATGGGTTGGGGCTGCTGAGAAATTCAGAGGCATAGTGAGCAGCCCGAGTTTGGCAAATTGCCCTATGGTAGATCTTAAGCTGGGCAAAATATACCGATTTTAGGGTGGCATCAAAGGATTTCCTCCAAGCCCTCTCAGCTTGTCGGCATGTTCTCTTGAGCTCGGCAAGAGTATCATTATACCATGGGCTGCGCGTTTTAGCGTGACATTTCGACCAGCGCAGTGGTATAAGAGAGTCAAGGGCGGTTAGGACCCAGTTGCAAAACTGTTCATATCCCTGTTCCACATTCGACAAATTGCCCAAGGGCTGCACCTCCAAGATTTTAACAAACTCCTCCAGTTTAAGCTTACGCCAATTTCTTTTAAGGATCAGTCTATCCACAGATTAAAATTGTGGGTCGACTGAAGGGAGTGACACTTTAACCAACAGATGATCAGTCCAACCTACCACCATCGGGTCAGATACCCTAGCCCGGACCAGAGTGGTAAAAAAGGGGTCGAGAATATGACCTCCTATATGGGTGGGAGAGGTGACTAGTTGTTTCAGTTGCATGGCTTCAAGGTCAGCTAGAAAAGAACTGATAGGTAAGGATTACAGCTGGTCAAGATGTATGTTCAGGTCACCAACGATGTTAAAGTTAGCACAGCGCGGCGCCAACGAGCTGACCATATCAGCAAGAGCGGCCTTGTAGACAGTGTAATTCCCTGGAGGACGATAAATAAGCAGGCCACTAAAAGTGAACTGATGACTGAAATTAACCTTAAAAGAGGCGCTCTCGCACTTCGGTAAATCAAGGGCTTTCCAATCAACCGGGAAGCAAGATTTTGTCGCCATAGCTATGCCACCTCCCCTAGACGTACGGTTCAAAGTGAACACTGTATAGGTAGAAGGAAATGCCAAATTTATTATAGCAGTGTCAACATCTTGAAGCCAGGTCTTGGTGAGAAAAATAAGGTCAGGAGACTCCGTGTCGATCATATCACGTAGAGACTGATGGTGCTTGACCAAAGATCTCACATTCAGGCTCCAAATAGTGAGAGCTCGCTCAGTACTGTCAGTACGAACACTTAGGGCCGTCCTTTCAGCAGAACGCACCCCAAGGGGGGTATCCAGAGAGAACCTACCACAGAAACAGACATGACGCCCCACGAGTGGGAACACCGGATCATGAACACACGCCGGATGCGTGTAAGTAGCTTGGCGTAATTCACTTCGACTGTCTGAGCCGTGGCAGGCGTTAGTTCGATCCCCAAGTATGGGAGCGCCATTTGCGTGGACAATCCTCCCAATTGCAACGAGCCTCCGGTGGTAGGACGAGTGTTGCACCCCAGTGGGAGAACCACTGATTTCCCGACATTAATTGTGAAGCCCGACACCCCCCAAACCGCTCCATTTCCTCCAGAAATGCCGGTATCGAGACTCTGGGGTTGTCCACCGCGACCAAAATGTCGTCCGCATAGGGGCTGATAGTGTGTTCCTCGCCTCCAAATGTAATGCCCGTGATGGCCCGGTTGTCCCGTACGTGCTGGGCGAAAGGTTCCATATACAGGGCGAACAGCAGCGGCGAGAGCGGGCAACCCTGCCTCGTGCCTCGGTGGATGGCAAACGGCTTGGAGCTCGTTCCGTTCACCTTAATTGTCGCTTGGGGCGATGCGTAACAGCTCGCCACCCAGGCCCTAAACCTGTCGCCCACACCGAATCTCGCCAGCGTCCTATCTAGATGGGTCCAGTCCACCCGGTCGAACGCTTTTTCGGCATCGACTGACAGAAGGGCTGCATCCGTTGCGTTGTAGTGTGCCTTATCGATCACGTGCATCAGGCGCTTGGTGTTGTCTGCGCTTTGACGGGAGGGTATAAAGTCCGCCTGGTCTGGCTCTATTATGCCTGGGAGACACCGCGAAGAGTTTTAAGTCGAGATTGAGGAGAGAGATCGGCCTGTATGCCGCACAGTGGGTCGCTTCTTTGCCCGGTTTCGGCAGGACAATAATGGCAGCCTCTAGCATCTCTCGCGGGATCGAACCTGGGCCCTGAAAAGAGTTGAACAGTCTCGTCAGTAAAGGGGCTAAGAGGGGGCAGAAGGATTTATAAAAGCCCGCAGAAAATCCGTCTGGGCTTGGCGCTTTGAGTGGTTTGAGACGGGCAATGGCGGAGACCACTTCCTCCAGACGTATGGGTGAGTCCAAAGCCGTGGCGTTTGTCTCGTTGAGGGCCGTTACCCCGGCTCCGTCCAGATAGGCTATGCCCGCCTCAGCATCTGAAGCCGGCTCAACCTTGTAAAGTGCGGCATAAAATGTCTTGAATGCCTCCGCAATGCGATCGTCTTCCCGGAGCTCCTCACCACCCTCTTCGCGAATGACTGGGATCTTAGACCAGACGGTTTACGCCTTCAATTTATTGGCAAGTAATCAGCCCGTGTTATCCCCCCTACGTAGTACGTATGTTTAAGGCGCAGTGCAGCATATTCTGCCCGATCCAGGTCGAGGCTCTGGCCGCCTTCAGCTTGCGCCAGATCCTCGGGGCCCCGGTTCAACTATGCACCCGCTCCAACTCCAGCACCTGCGCTGTCAGCTCCTGCCGGAGTTCCCTCCGTTCCTTATTGTACGTAGCCGAGATCGCTATAAGCTCCCCTCTAATGACCGCCTTGAGTGCCCCCCATAGTGCTGCCATGGCCACCTCCACCGTGTCGTTCTGACCCAGGAAGGTCGAGATGCTTTTGGAAAGCTGCTGTGTTACCCCCTTGCGGGAAAGTAAATTCTCCCTGAGGCGCCAGGTACCCTTATGTGGTTGCATGCGTGGGACCCGTAAGTGCATTACCACTGCATCGTGGTCTGACAGAGCCGCTGGGGCAACTTCCAAATCCTGTACCATGGAGCTTAGAAAGTGGTCTATTCTAGCGTATGTTCGGTGCACATGTGAATAGAAGGTGTACCCCGGGGCTGTGTGGTGTACCCCCCTCCATGTATCCATGAACCCCCTACTGGCGAGCCAGCGCTTCCCTTCAGTAGAAAGAGCTCCAGAGTTGCCAAACCTCCGACCTGATCTATCCCTCTCATTGTCCATAACCAAATTTATGTCCCCGCCTAACAGTGTGTGCCTCGAGCTCGTGGTCAGGACCTCCGATAGTGCCCCTGTAAGAAATGCCTCCTGTTTGGTGTTGGGAGCATAAATGGACCCTATTGTGAGTGACAGGTTTCCGATATAAACAGTGTGGGCTAATAGCCTGCCTTTGATTTCTGCCACTTTGTCTCCCACCGGCCCTTGAAGTGCCTAGCAAAGAGCAGAGCCACTCCCGCTTTTTTCTCTGTAATGGAGGAGTAGAGCTGGGTCGGGAACGCCCTAGACTTCATGCGGTGCCAGTCCTTGGCCAGCAAGTGCGTCTCCTGGAGAAGGCACACCGCAGCCCCTGAGTTCTCTAAGTAGGGGAGCATTGCCCTTCTCATGATGGGGTTATTGAACCCTTTAACATTGAGGGTAAGAACCTGAATAGATTTGTCAGCCATGAGGAGGTCTACACCGCATCCCTCTATTCCACTGTTGTACACCGAAGCCGCCCCGCTCCTCTGGTCTCGTTGCCTGGGGACTGGGAACACACCGGTACTTGCCCCTTCACCCCAACCCCCACCCCGCTCCCTCCCCCCTCCCATCTCACCCCAACTCCAAACGTGAAACCCCAACTGGTGAACATTGTCCCAGGCCTATGTGATGGCAGTCCAGGCCTGTAGTAGAGTGTCAAGTGTATGGGATGCGTGACAGTGGCGGCCCAAGGCCCCCCGTCCCGCCCCCCAACCGTGTTGCTGCAACTTTGCTAGAGAACCCCATCGTATCAAACCACTTAGGATGCAGCGTTAGTGTCCTTGGAGACCTCCTAGATCGCCGCAGCTTGTTCTTGTGCCACCAACTCCGGGTTAGGTTTGAGGCCTTTCTTGGAGGAACGTCCACGTCGCACCTGCTGCCAGCTGTCACCAGTCGACCGCGGGGATCTGGACGGGACCCGGGAGGACTGCCCCTCATCTCCATCAACATCTGGCTGGTCCCCCTCACGTGGAATGCCCAGCAGGGCGCAAGTGTCTCGCAGGGACCGTAGCTGGTGAAGGGCCGCATTCCATTTGAAAATTAACCTAAATGGGTGCCCCCATGAGTACGGGACCCCTTTGTCACGGAGGAAGGTAGTGGCCACTTTGAACGCTCGCCGCTCCTGCAAGGTGATTGCAGACAAGTCTTGGAATAGCTCCACTGTGTGACCCTGGAAGTGCAGAGGCTGTTTCAGGCATGCCGCTTTTAGAATGCGTTCCTTGAGGGGGTAATCGGGCAGTCAGGCTAGTATGTCAGGCGGGGGAGCCGGAGCTCGGCGGGCCAGACCTACCCTATGTGCCCTGTCGATACGAATCACAAAGTCTTCGTTCTCGTCCAGTACCATTCGGAACCGGCTTTGCAAGTACCCCACCACGTCTTCCCCCTCCGCTTTAGGTGGCACGTTCTGGACCCGAATGTTGTTGCGCCGTGATCGGTTTTCAAGGTCCTCCGTGTGGGTTTGGAGCGCCATTTGTTGTTCATTGAGTCTGATGATCTCTTGCTGCATCAGTTCTACCTCCTCACTCCTGGCCTGTCCAGCGAGCTCGGTCGAGGCCACCCGCTCTCCAAGATCGTCAACGTCGCGGCGCAGTTCCCTGTATTCCCCGGCCATTTCTTGACGGAGGGTTTGAATGTCCTCCTTGAGAGAGGCGAATAGGGACTCCATAAAAGCCTTAGTGGCTGGGGCTTCCCCTCCATCTCGGTCTTGTCCTTTAGGGGGAATCTACTGAGCCGGTTTGTCCGGGCTTTTGTCTGTCTTGGAAGTTCCTTTGGTCAACATGTCAGGGATAGTGCGATTCCCTTTGCGGTTGGAGGAAGACATAGTGAATACCCTCCCGGGTCCCGCCGTCTCCCTGAGCGCGTCGCGTGTCCCTGCGCGACCGCTAGCAATGGTGGGCCTACAAGAGGGGGAGAAGGAGTCTTGCACGCTGGTCGCGTTGTGTTGCGGTGAGCGCCGAGTGCCCACCAGCCCAGGCCTCAGACCGTGCTATCCCTTGGCCTCCCAGGCCCAGCCTCCGCTTTCAGGCACCAGTGGTCTCGTGGAGCCTGTATGGCAGTTGCCCCTGTTCACCCCCAGGCCGCCGCCAATCCCTGGGGGCCCATGCAGTGCCCCCCGGAGCCTACTTACCCGTCGTCGGGGGCTGTCCTTGTGTGTCCTCGCCTCTGCACTTCGGCGGTGGAGCGCTATGGCCCACTAGTTTCTCTGATCCCCGGGCGACAAGGAGGACCGCTAGAAAGGCGGAGAGGCCCAACGGGCGTGGCGCTGCTGCTGTGCTAGGGCCTACGACGTGAGCGCTCAGGAGGGCCCCAGTGCCCAGGCCCCGGGCACCGATCCACACAATGACCCCCACCGGGTGCCCGTTCAGCGCCCCCCGATCCCTCTCCCTTGGCTCCTGGGCCCGCTGCTCTGCTTGCTCTCTCGGGCGAGTCCCCCTCACCGCAGAGTGGGCCTGAATGTCCTGGGCCTCGCGGCCCCGCTTGTAAGGGCGCGGCCTCGTGTCACAGGGCCCCCGCAGCCCACCTCGGTCTGGCCAGCGCGGGGGGCTCGGGCACCTGCCCCCCTAGTTGTCGTGCTCCTCACCTCCCCAAGCGTCCGCGTCTGTCTCTCTCGGCGTCCGCTGCTCCCACACCGTGCAGGCCTAAGCCGGGGCCTCGAGTAGCTCCTCAAGTCGCCTGAGCCAGTGCCTCTCGTCGCTGGTCTCACCCCGCCGCGGCCCGCTGCTGGATCGGCGCCCCGCTCCGCTAGTCCCTCTCTCCGCTGGCAGGGAAGACAAGTCGCCGCGTCAGTGTGGCCTCACAGCTGCCACGATGGGCCCCTCCGGTGACGATGCTCCGTGGGCCGGGCCACCCACGGCGCACCTCCGGCCGGCAATGGACACCACCGTGGCCGCCGTGCGGGTCGCGCTCCTTCACCCGGTCCCTGCTGCGACCTCAGGGTCCCCGGTCGGTGTCCCGCTTACCACAGGCAGTCAGTAAGGGGCTCGGAAGGCGATGGGATATGCTTTAAAGCACGGCCAGGGGACTTAGGACGAGGAGCCTCAGTAATCCACGTCCTCTCAGGCCGCCATCTTGGCCACGCCCCGAGCGACTTGTTCTTAAGGGCTGACCATGTTTCCTCGTTAGAGGATTGGTTAGGGGGAACATTACCTAAGATGATAACATAGGGGGTGGCTTCTGGAGGGAGATCTAAGTGAGGGTCTACAGCCCTATGTACAGTCGGGAGAAAAGTAGTGGGTAATTTTGACTTGGATGCTGAAGGGAAGAAGGGACCAGTACAATATGTTGTTACCTGTGAAGGCGGATTAGCGGGTATACTAGTGTGCCTTAATGTTGTGTGCAGAGTCCCTCTTCCTGCTTGAGTGGTAGGTATCTTGTCTATCAGAGAGGGGGCCGGAGGAGGTACCTTTTTTGTTATTAACCCTTCGTTTCCTCCAGCATTTGGAATCCCTGACTGGGCGTTTGGAGTCGTATCTGAGCCTAGATCTGTGCTTATGCATTGAGTAGCTGAGCTAGATTTGGACAGTAAGATATTTTCTACATTAGTCACTCTGGTGATTATTTGATCTAACCTAACTCTTATATATGAATCTAGTCTTTCCATTAAAGCTGTTAAATTCTGTATCTCGGGATAAGACTGATTGGTCACAGGGGCGGTTGGCTCTCTTCTGTGATTGCATTTTAAGCTGGCCTGCGGATCTCCTTTTAGATGTAACAATTTTCTGTTGTTTGGGTGTACTAGGAGGAGGATGGACAACTACTGAGCCCATTCCGTTATGAATATTGTTATTGCCAGCTGCTGTTCGTCTTGGTTTATTTTTAGACTTTTTTTGGGGGGGTTGGATGGGGACTCGCTACCAATAGACTGAATATCATCAGTATGTGATTGAATGCACCCGTTTTCTATGCTTGGTACCTTGCTCCCTAAGTGTGGAGAAGCTAGTTCTACTGAGTGGATCTGTTTGTCTAGCACGTCGACCGCTCCTGTTAGATAACTCAGAAGGGTCTGCTGTGTAAACGGAACACAATATGGGCCAAAAGTTCAAACCAAGGGAGTGGGCCCAGCCCAGCCTCTTCTGGCCAGTGACGGCCAAGGACGGCCCGCCCTTGGCCCGGGCTTCGCTCGGGCGCGTCCCGCGATGCGGGGGCCCGGGCTTAATTTAAAGGTCCCGGGGGCCGGGACCTAACCCCCAACAATCTCTGAGTGAGGTAAGCTGCAGCGCAGATACTGGCGAAATCACAGGTGGTGGCTGTCAGTCACCATACTTTGCGATAAACAGAGGTACAAGACAGTGTTGTCCTCTTTCACCCCTGCTCTTTCTGTTGGCGATTGAAACCTTAGTCATTGCTACCCGTGCATCACATGACATTTAGTGAACATAAAGCCATGTACTATGCTGATACCATCCTAGTCATCCTTTCAAACTTGCATACCTCAATACCTGCCCTAATGATGATGATAGACTCATTCTCAGCATTTTCAGGGAAAAAAGATGGTGCAAAGGCAAGGATTTATCACTGACAGCCACCACAACTAGAGTCTCTATCGCTGACTTGCCCTTCACGTATCTAAAGTTTCGTCTTAAGTATCTAGGCATCCTCTTCAAACTGGGCCTTTTCAGTATGCTAACGGTTAACGTGCTTCTCCTGTTTGACAAAAAGGAGAGGATGTAGCCTTATGGCTAGAACGGTCGACCTCAAAGCTGGGGAACAGGGTTCAAGTCTCGACACTAAACATCCTGTGAATCTGGGCAAATCACTTAATCTCCACTGCCTAACAAAAAAACGAATGTGTCCTTCTGTAACAAAACTGGTCCTATTTAATCACTCTGATACCCGATGTCTCGGGTCTAGTTTGCGCTATATAAAACAAAAACAAAAAAAGGAATGTGCTGCCTCGGCTAAGCTCCAGCCATCTATGTGGGGCAGGATTCAAATTGTGAAACTGAATGTCATGCCCAGAATCCGAAAGATTTCTAGTATGCCCCCATAGCAATGCCCATTCTCTTGGTGTAAGAAATTGGGTTGTTGGTTGAGTGACGGGTGACCCCTGCTCATGCAACAGCCACAAACCCTGGCAGGGAGAAGCAGAAGCCTGGGTATCTTGGCACAAAAAGCTGTCATGCTTAACTTTGAGACAGTTTGTAAAGTATTTATGCAGCACACAATCAGTAATTAAGTAAAAACAACAAAAGAAAAATCCCACACCAATTTAGAAAAATAGAGTACATTTCATTGAATTATTGAATTTTTTGACACCAAAATAACAAAAATCCAATCAGTAGAAACAGAGTCATGAATAACGTTTTTGGTGAAATCTATGGTCTATAAAATTCTAATTGCCATCAGCGGGTATCTCGTCACGTGAGTGATGGAGCATGGATCGTATGTAAGAAGTAGATTGGACTCAGTCATCCCTTACCTTTGGACTTAGAAGACATTTTGAAGAAAAGCAGGTCATGGCAGCAGGCAATGTCCGAGGATGGAGCGTCATTGTCGGGGAGCTGCTGTATGAAGTTGTGGTGAAAACGTCTATGTCCAGACTTAGCCAACTACTTGGAAGTCGAAAATATTCAGGAAGATGAGACAGGAGGCTTAGCAGAAGACAGTTCCAGGAGGCCAAATACCCCTTTGTCGAAGGGCTGCTGAACAGGATCTGCTGTTGTACCCCGATGACCTCCTTCTGGAAGGTGGGAGAAGCTCTAGACAGTGGTTTTGAAGTATGTGGCTTTTCCTCTCTCTCCTACCCTGGCTCCATGCTGGCTGCAGTGACAATGTGGAGGTGATCGGTCATTTGTGTTAAGGCATGGCACTCCCTATACAGTTGCAAGTGGGGCTGCGCTCAGCTTCACCCCCCTATCCTGCCAGCAAATGGCCCATTCAGGAACACATAATTCCTCTATTGTGTGACTATGTAGGAGAAATTCACAAGTCTAACTGCCAGTTACGCCCAGTCATGTGACCTAATGCTGGCTGCAGGCACCAAAAGGCTATGGGCAGCAAAATTCCAACTTTCTAAATGTATAATTTTCAAAATTATAATTTAAAAATCTGAATATACAGATAAAATGTATTCTTCAATACAATTTCATAGATACCAAACATGAAATGCTTGTCTCTCCCAAATTGAAAGTTATCACTTAATGTAATAAGGTAACCCATTGTTATCCGATTGGACAGGTAGGCCTCACAGTAGTGAAAATTTTATTAAGGGATGGTTCACTACCAGGATATGTAAAACCCCAAAGTCCCTGTCCAACTTTTTCTTTACAATGCACCCTGACCTAGAGGCTACCTCTAGAGGCTACATAGGACCTACCTTAGGGGTGACTTTTATGTTAAAGAAAAATAGGGAGTTTAAGGACTGTCAAGGGGGGTATAGTGCCACGTTGAATTGGAAGTTTAAAACTGCATTCATGCTGCAATGGCAGACCTGGGACACGTTTCAAGGAATTATTAAGTGAGTGGCCAATAAGGAGGAAGGGCTTTTCCAAAACCCAGTCAAAGTATTTGTATGTATGTCTTGGGAAAACATAGGTCTTGCCAGTAGACAGACAAAGCTGTCTATAGCTGAGATACAAATGCAATCAGACTGAGGATTAACTATCCGATTGTATTTTTACATACATTCCTGTGGATTGGACCCATTAAATCCATCAATCTCTGTTTTTCTCTGTCTTGTGTTTTCAGTTTTAGCTACCATCTGGCTTAGTGTTAGGAAATGTTCAATGTAGACTGTTGCATTTTTCTGGTTGTTGGTCATTACAGTATTTTAGGGCTTTTCCTGCAGTTAAATGTCGAATAAACAATAATAATAGCCAACAGCGCTTGCACGCAATACCGTTTGCAAAGTTAATATTATTCAAAAATACATTAAAGGATGGGGCAATAGCAATGTCTGCTCGAGAAAAAGTGGATCACCCTTTATAACCACATTGCAGAGTAAATAGTGTGTTCAATCAAAATAGTGTTCAGTAGACAGAGCTGTTACTGCCAGTGCTACTCATAAATGACCTAGACTATAATGGAACTACTTAGGTATTCACATGTAATGAGCTTCTAAACTTTACTGGACCAATTAGTAATTACCAGCAGCGCAATACTGAGGCACAATAGTTAGCTGTTAATGTTCAATGTCAGAAAAGAACGCAATCAGTCAAATTTTAAGCAATTTTTGGTAGAATATTTTTCACTATAATGGTATGTTAGACACAGAGTTTACCAGTCACTGAAAATGAAAAAAAGTGAATTTGTTAGAAAATGAAGCATGATTCACTATATATAGTACATAGGCGGCAGCAGTGTATCCGTATATAGTTATCACGGTCCAGAGGAAAAGCACATCTTCTTTTGCTAAATCGCTGACGTCATTTGCCGACTCTGTTGGTAGGTTAGAAAAAATGAATGGAGTCCTATTTCAGTTCACCCTGGAAACTTCACACAAATGGGGGCAGCAGTTACGTGCACCATGTATCAGAAAATCATATTTCTCAATTTTAATGGCAATAAAGATAATTTACTTTAGACTTGAAGAACTGCTTGATAGAATAGCAAGTACTTGTTGATAGGCACAGAGATTCACTAGGGTCTGCATTTTTAGAGATATCCATGTGTGGGACATTCAGATTCTGAAACTAAACTTGCATCATAATTGTCTTTGAAAACATGTTGTTCCATCGATCAATTTCTGAGTGCCGTGGATCTTGCCGTGGAAATGTTCATTGGGTTAATGGGTAGTAGCAATGAAAAGTGGTATGGTGAAAGCACGTCATCATGGGAGTGCAGGAGCGCTTCCCAGTGATGTGGAAACTACATGTTTTACCTCTGAATTGGAGGCATATTATCAAGAATGGTGTTAAAATTATCGCTGCTTTTGTGGCAGGAAACTAACGCTAAAGTGGCGATAATGGGCTTGATAATATGCCCTTGTGAATTCCCATAGAAGCTCTCCCTCTGACACCTTCGCTCCCCTTTTTTCCCACTTACTACAATCTTACTTCACTCTGTCGCCCTCCCCCTTCTCACTTACCTTTCAATCTCTGCTCCCATCCAGTTCCTCTTACCTCAATCTGTTACTTTTCTTTGGTCTAGCTATCTTATGTACCCTTTCCAAAATTTACCAAAGTGCCCTGCCTCATTACCTAACTGTACTATAACTCTGTTATTAACTCTGTTATTACCAAATGTTGTAAAGCACTCTGATACTCTTGGGTCCAGATAGTGCTATATAAAACCCTTTAAATAAATAAATAAATCTCTAAGTGGAAATGTTAATTGGGGTAATGGGTAATATAAATGAAAACTGGCATGGTGAAGGCACAAAGTCATCATGGGCGTGCCGGGGTGCTTCCCAAAGACGTGGAAAATACATGTTCAAAAGTTTAAAAATATATTGACATATCCCTGTGCCAGAAAATAATTTCATAAGCAGCTAGATAAGATTTTAAAAATATGAAGTGAAACGTATGTGTTTGTTTGATTAGCTATCAATATAATTGGAACTGAAGATTCTGTGCCTTAATACTAAACTTAAGTTACACAGCCAGTATTCAGTTATATTATTTTGCTTGTCAATCTAAGGATAACATAGAGTTAATGTCAAGCTTCCTTGTAATTGGAATTGTTATACCTGACAGCCTCAGCGTGGTCTTTTCCCCAACCTTTTCCTAAACTCCTGTACTTTTCTGATCTAAAGTTTGCTGGCTTCAGGACTCTGAGCACTTTACCACTGCTACCAGTTCTATAATACATGTGTTCTCTCCCTAAAACCTGGTAACATTAGGACAACCCAATTGGCATAGTTGATTTACTTATAAGTCCCTAGTAAAGTGCAGTACATGTGCCCGGGGTCTGTAAATGAAATGCTACTGGTGGGCCTGCAGCACTGATTGGGCCACCCACTCCTGAACCATGTCCAAGGCCTGTGTGTGCAGTGTCACACTGCAATGTCGAACTGGCAAGTAAACCCTCTTGTCAGGCCTAAATCTTACCTTTTTCTACATATGTCACCCCTAAGTCAGGCCCTGCAAAACCCACAGAGCATGGTGCAGTGTATTTAGAAAGGAAGGACACGTACTTCAAGCTTTACATGTCTTGGTAGTCAAATACTCTCAATTTCGTTTTTCACTACTGCAAGGCCTATTGCTCCCATAGGCTAACATTGGGATTACCTTATTATATTTAGAAGTATAATTTCTAATTGGACAAGAGAGATATTTCGGGTTTGGTGATGTCCATGGACTTACAATTTAAAATTAAAACTTATAGTGAAGTTGGATTTTACGTTGCAAGTCTAAAAATGCCACTTTTTTCTAACTTATATCATTCTGTACCTTCTGCCTTTCTCCGGTACACGTCTGGGGTGGGTGACATCTGGGCGTTATGTATTCCCTCAGGAAACGGTACCCAAAGGGAGCTTAGATGTGCATGATGGGAATTCACTTCCTGATGGCCCAATACCAGGCAGAAGGGTCTTGCTAGGCTGCATGGGAGGGAGGAGCTGACACTTGCCCCTGAAAGGGCTGTGCCTGTCCCCACACAACCAGCTTCATACCTTCCTGTAGTGAATTTGGAGCCAGGGCAGGAAGAGCAGGAAACTTCTGCACTTCAGAGCTTGTATTTGAAGTCTCCCCCACTCCAAAGGCACAACTGTGTATAAGTACTGTACCCCTGACAACACCATCTCAGTACACTTCTGGGCCTGTGACCAGAAAGAAGAACTGCTGTGCTGCTGAAAGGACTGTCACTCTGCTGGACTGCTGATTTGTTGAACTCTGCCTTGCTTTGCTCTTGCTTGCAGAACTGCCCTGCTGCCCGCAGTTCCCCGGCCTGGTTGAGACGGGCTGGAACTGCTACCCTTGAACCCAAAGTGGCTTCAAGGGCTTGCTGGCTGGCCTCTTGTTGCCAAGGTCTCAGGGACACCTGTTCCAACCCTTGGACTCATCTGCTTGTGAGTCTGTCTAATGGTGCCACACAAGTCCTGGACCCTTCAAAGTGGACCTACGAGTTTGCTCCAGTGGAACTGGATCAGCGCATTGCACTCTGGGAACCAACACATCATTACCACTGCATTGGGAAGATTGACACATCACCCCTACAGCATGGAAAAACCTGGTGCATCGCACTCAGAAACACCACACTTGGGAACATACGCCTCACTCACGGACCTGATGCTTTGCAGTGCCTAATATTCACAAAAATGGGACATGTTTCCTGTTTCATAATGGTGACTTCCTTGTTATGTGTGATATATATGTAATGTGTGTTCCCATCACACTTATTCCAAAGTGCAATATAAACACTGTTGGACTTGGCCCTTTTTGCAGGGTCATCCCTGAACTTTTTGCCTTCTTCCTGTATTTTGTCTGACCTGTTTTTGTTGGTGTTATGACTCTGGGCACTTTGCCACTGCTGATCAGTGCTAAAGTGTCTCCCTATTGTAAATTGATGTATGAATTAGTGGTTCCATGATTGGCTGATTTGGTTTACTGGTCAGACCCTAGTACAGTGCACTGAGTGTACCCAGGACTTTTAAATCCAAATACTGCTGGTGGGCTTGCAGCACTGGTTGTGCCACCCACAGAAGCAGCCTTGTAAAATGTGTCTAAGGCCTGCCATTGCAGAGTCTGTGTGCAGTCTGGTACTGCCATGCTGACTGGGCAAGTGCACCCACTTGCCAGTCCCTAAACCTTCCCTTTTTTCATATCACACACCCCTATGGTAGGTCAAGGGCAGGGTGCATTGTAAGTATAAGGTAGGACATGCCCTGGTGTGTGTGGCATGTCCTAATAGTGAATTACAGCCATTTTTGTTTTTCACTATTGCAAGGCTACCTGTTCTCCATAGGCCAGAATGGGCAGTTAGATTATTAGGTTTATACTCCTAACTGGCTCAAAGAACATGGTGGAAATTCGAGTTTAGTATGCCTGAACTCAGCACGATAAAATACATCTTTTAGTGAAGTTGATGTTAACATTCTATGTTTGAAAATACCACTTTTAGAAAGTAGGTATTTTCTTATGTAACTATCCAAACCTGCCTCTGCTAGGTTGTGTATTCTTTGTCTGGAGTTTCAGTGACAATGCTGGGGGATTCCAGGAGATAGAATGAGTCCGCCCAGTGGTGAATAGAGAGATCTGCATCTAGATGGGAGGGAGGAGTTGCACCTGGGACCTGAATAGGACTCTGCCTGCCCCCCACAGTACTGGCTTTACCCCCTTTGGGTGCGTCTGATGTCTCTGCCCTGCACTGTGAAAGAAGAGAAGGAATTGGGTCAACAAAGTGCTCCAGGGCTGTGCTTTCCCTCCACAATGCTGGCTCCACCTCCTGTGGGGAGTATGATGTTTCTGCCCTGCACTGTGAAAGGAAAGAAGGAGTCATGTCACCAGAGTGTTCGAGAACTGGTTTGGACTGGGAAAAGGCCCCTCTGCCCTCAGAGGGCAAAGGATTTTGGGATATAAGTATTGGAACCCTGATCCCAAGAATTTAGATCACTTTTGGACTACAAGAAAAAACCTTTGCTAAGGAGAGGAACCTGAAAAAACTGAGGAGAGACTATCCCTAAGCTGAAGTGCTGCTTGGGGGATTGGCCTGCAGTGGTTGCCTAACTACCAAAGAAAGGAGAGAGGAACTTTGTGTGTACTTTCATCAACTTGTGTAAGGATCTCCAAGGGCTTGAAACAGAGCTTGCCTCCTGCTGAAGTCTCAGGGACAACAGACTTCACCCACCAGCTTCTCAATAGATCTCCTGAAGTGCCAACAGTTGTGTTGGACTTTTTAGGGACTTGAAGCGCGACTCAAGATCGAGAAACGTGACGCAGAACTGCTGCTGCTGCTTCGCAGCACGAAGCGCCTCGCCATCACCGGAGAAGAGGATCGACGTCGTTGCAGACGCTGCTGCATCACCGGGAAGCGTGTTGCAGGAGTAGAGGATCGATGTCGCATCAGATGCCGCCACAATTCCAAAAAAGTGTGTCGCAGGGCCTGTCGCGGCTCATCACTGGAGAAGAGGATCGACGTCGCTGCAGACACCGTCGCATCAACCGGAAGAGTGTGGCAGGGCCTGTCGCGGCTCGCATCGTTGTGGAAGCAACTTGCATCGCCAGGAGAGAGGATCGACGTTGACGCAGATGCAGCCGCATCACTGGGAAGCCTGTGGCAGGGCCTGTCGTCGCTCACATTGTGTCGAGCATCTCCCATCGCCGGGGGAGAGGATCAACGTCGCCGCAGACGCCGCCGCCTCACCGGGAAGCATGTCGCATAAAAAAGAAAGCGCCATCTTTATTTCTTTGCACCGGATCTTTGCCGAATTTCTATTGTTGCGACACTTTTGTTGCCCTGCGTGTGCACATCTTAAGGTACATTCACTCAAAGTGTCGCATTTTAAGAACTAAAGAGAACTGAGCTAAAACTACCATCTTAAGTATAGTATTGTGGATTTTTGTCGTTTGTGGTCTTGTGTTAAGTCTATTTAAAAAATACTTATTTTGGATATAAAACCTGTGTGGTGTCCATCTGTAGTGTTGTCACTTGATTACTGTATGTGTGCACAAATGCTTTACATACTGCCTATGAGATAAGCCTGTCTGCTCGTGCCAAGCTACCAAGGGGGTGAGCAGGGGTTATTTTAGGAGTGTACCCCCTTACCCTGACAAGAGGCAAGTGTCCCTATTTGTCACAAGTACCTACCTGTGGCAGTGCTTAATTTTTAAAATATTAAGTGCAGGTGCTCAAATTTTCTGTAGGAGGCCACACCCACGTTCCTGCCCCTGCCACTTCATCCACTGACTCCATCCACTTCCTTTATTGGTTCTACCCGCATCCACAAGAGTCAACACATCACAGCCAGATCCCCACTACTTGAGTTCCACAAGAAGCTGAAGAACTGGCACTTCATATAAATACTTTCCTGTTATACCGCGCTCTGGTACTACACTTCAGAGGAACTTTGCTGCCAGTCATGGGGGCACTACTTGCATGCTGGGCTGAAAGTTTATCCTTTTTCTTTTGGTTGGCTGTATATGCATGCATGTTTGTAGAGACATTGGTCTGTCTGCTTCAACATGTGTTTTCTGTTAATATGCAAATCAATATTGTGTGCTTGCATGCATCTGTACTTCCACAATTCAAAAGTCCAACCTATTGGTTTTGTTAGTGCTTATTTTGTTTTGCTTGATACTAACCGAAACCCATTTTCAAAGAGCAGTGAAGTACAGAGAACATATATTGTAGTTTTAGCTTCCCAAACACAAGGTATTAATAGAAATGTATGTGGGGCAATAGAACCTGTAGGAAAGGAATCAGGCTGTAATCGGAGTAGTATCGCAATCATGGAGAAAACAATGATTTGCTTACAATTGCAGAATTTGTAGTGCATGAGACAGGATTAGAATAGAGCAGTGCTAGTACGCGGGAGCAGACGGTAAGAGGGAGATGGGAGGGGGTTAAATGGGGTGTCAAACGGCACCTTTGGCAAGTAAAAAATATGATTTAAAGCAGCTTAATATGAATCTCTGAAATCAAGATGGATGTTGTTGTGTGCAGGACTTTTACTGAGACAGCTACGTGCACTCATTTTAAGATTGGTGGCTTGGGCCCCGCATCAGCCATGGTAAAAGCCAGATCAGGAACCAGAACTTCATTCCAACCATTTGCGCGGGCGAGATAGAGAAAGACCAGTGAAGGTAGAATTTTCCAGCGTTCTCTCATTACCGTGAAAGTGTTTCAAGTCTAAGCCACACAAAAGAAAACAAATACCTTATTCATATATTGCTTCACAGCTACACCTTAAACTGTAAAACTTACTTAGTGTCTTTGCGCTTAAAATAATCAGGGCACATCGAAAAAGATCCACACATAGAGGCTGAGGCCAGAAAAACACCATAAAACAAACAAGCACACACACACATACATATACACAGGAAGCCTCCAGCTGGAACAGCGTTATAACTGAAATAGAAAACACATTTCCGGCTCATTGGCCACCTCAAGCTCATTGGCCTCTCATTATTACTTTGAGTGCACACCCAGACCTTCAGGGCAGGTCGAAAATGTACCCTTACCCCCCCCCACCGATTTCCATACAGCCTTGCAGCAAGATTTATGAGCTACTGTGATACGTGCATTTAACGTTCTTGCTTTCCCATGCCCCTGAATTTAGGTACATGTTTAACATTATTCAATCTGCAGCCCAACTCTTTTCCTTACTTTGTTGCCATACTCCAAGGTATGCTCTGTAGTGATATGATGCCTGCTAATGGGAAAGTGAAACCTTGTCACTTGTACTAAATTACTGCTTTCACTAATGTCACACTACATTTAAGCGTCGCATAACTGAGTGGCAGTTCCCACCTTTGAAAAACATCTCGGAGTTTGCAGAGTACTCAAGTGCAACGAGGCAGCAAAAATCACACCTGCCTCAGTCACTTTAGGCCTCTTCCCTCTCTTGTCTGCCAGCATTCAAAACATACCAACAAAACGAAGCAATAGCTTCTTCTCTTGGCCCGAACAAGCAGTGTTCAAGCAGCAGAATATCTCTTTACCCCTCGGTTCAACTGCAACTCAACTTCCGCTTCCGACCGAGGCAGAGACAATATAGCGGGATCATGTAGGAAACAGAAAAGGGACCAGAAAAACTGCAACGCGGTTGCCACCAAGCATTGGCAATCTCAACCAGTGTCCCGGAGACATAGACCCGGCCTTGAGCAATAAGTGCCGGTGCTAAGCATCGGAAAGCACCGTCACAAATTAAGCACTGACCTGTGCCAACTAGAGACCCCCAAATCTAACAGACACAATGAGCCCAATGAAGGAAATCCTCCTTACCAAGATGGTTTGCCATTTTATATGATGACATTTCCTAGGATATTAGCTTTACATTAGGTGAAAGCTTCTGATTGAGTAAGTAGATTTGTCCACTTTACTACTGCTAACCGGTGATAGAGTGATCGTGCTCTTAAAAATGAACATTCTAAAATTGGACTACCTCCAATCAGAACATTTATTTTACATGTGAGTCTCTAGAAAATATCAGTGCCTGAACGCATGACCTGTAAATGAAATGCTACCAGTGGGGATGCAGCGATACCCATAAAGTAACACTTTAAAGTCTCAGGCCTGCAACTGCAGCCTGTAGTGCAGTTTTGAACTGTCATTTTAACCTGGAAAAATAAACCTATTGCAAGATAGGCTGGTGTGCATAGATCACATACGCACCAAGATGCACGGCCAAAGTCAGAAACAATTAACCAAGAACCCAGTTTGATCCATGTAGTCCAGTCTTTCATTCATCTTTCTCCAATATTCACAATGTTCATGCAAAGGCAACATGTATCCAATTTTCAAATGTATGGGAAATGCCCATCCAGGCTTCTTTCCACAACATGTTGGAATTCAGTATTCATTCTGAACAACCCAGCTGAAATAAACCTAATTCATTTCAGGCTAAAAGCCCTTCGTCATTAGTAATATCATACAGAAAAATGCCCATTAGCGACCATTAATAGCCTCATGTCCATGCACGATTGAACATTTGAGCAATATATTGACATGCATTTTCATCAGAGTTAATACTGGAAAAACCACTACCACAAACATGCTAAAAATAGATTTAACATGAAATGTGTGCTTAATGCCCAAAACGATTTTGAAATGAAAAAAGTGAATGAATGTCAATTGTAGTCACAAATACATCAACAATCATTTCCCGAACGTAAACAATGCCATAAAAACGGATGTGCAAAACTCAAAAATGAACTGATTAGAATAAGTGAAATATTTCAAACTAAGGTAACACTCCAAAAGGTAAATGTGAAATCTAGGACTGGTTGAAATTTCATGTATGCTGACGTAGGCTCACATAATTTCTGGCATTCTTTGTTAAAATAACGCAAAATGCCTGGGATTGCACAACTCTGCCATGTCGCATAATTGTGACTTATTTGGGGTAAAAAAATCCTCTTGTTGGACCACAAAACTACGCGAACGAACCAAACGAGCTCCATGTTTTTTTTTAATATCAAATGCATCCTCATGCCAAGAACAGGATGCAAGATGCATTTCTCAAAAATCATAGTGCAGAATGCTAAACCTGCTATTTTGTGCATGGGGTTTATTTTGTGGAAATTTTGTGTAATATCAGCAAAGAAAATTACGCGAATTCTACCAAGGACCAGTAATATTTAAAGGTGCATCTAGTACCACTTTTAAATGAAGAACGGATGATTTAGAAATCCAACTATTAGAGTGGAAGTTTGTGAATAAAAGTATAAATCCAGATAGTAATAATAAGCTTACATCAACCTAAGTACTACACCATGAGAGACCAGGGGCAGATTTATGAAGGCCTTGCGCCGCCGGTGCGTCACTTTTTCCCATGTTAAAAATTACGCACCGGCGGTGCAAGGCCTTCATAAATCTGCCCCATTTTTTTCAAGGAAATCCATTCTATAAATCCTAAGCGTCTTGGAGGGCGATTCTTCAATGAGCAATTGCTATAAAACACTACAAGTTAATTACCAAACAAAAACCTGTCTGACAGCGTGTTGAGTCTACCTCAACACTATTGAAGAATACGAGAGGATTTGATCACACTTATTTCAAATGTAAATTATCCAAAAATAAGTACAAATTACTAGTACAAGGGTTACAGATATAGATATATACTCTCCAGAATTTTGGCGGGTTGGAAGAACTGCTCAGAAATCTGTTTAACGCAGCTGCCTCTGCATGCTGAGTGTGGATACTTTGTGATTAAAATGCTACTTCTGAAACACCTGTGCGTGGTTTAGACTGCATTTACCGGTTCCCATCTAGCTTTTCCAACATCACCAAAGTCTTGCAGGATTATCAATACTATTTCCCGACAAGAGCGTTCTTAAGTAGTTCGTCTCCTCAGCATTCCGTTTCATTGTGTATTTACAAGGAAAATATTATGATATTGTACAGTACAGTCACAGTATATTTTTCCGCTTCCATAACCTTACTACTACTAACATTGACATGACGATTATGCCATATGAGCCCATGATGACCAGCAGATGGGAGAGGAGAGTTTTGAAGTATATCTTATCTGGTATATATCAATGCTTTAAAAAAATTGTCATTGTACCTGCATATATTTAACTGTAATTTTGAGTTTTATATTCAGATGTTGATATATTTCAGCCATGATAAACACAGAATACCTTTGTCGACGTTTGTCAGACAGTACATAGACATATATTTCTCTAGGGCTCGAGGGGGGTCTTTGAAGGGAGTTGTTTTCCTTTTTGCAGCACTGCCTATGCCTGCTTCATGTTATTGACCAGAATGCTTTTGAACTGTCATCAGGAGGCCCTCTGCGTTGTCCGCAGGCCTCTGTCCTTTTTGAATCCATCTCTTCTGCAACATGTATGTTTTGATTCTTTGTGCTGCTTCAATAAAAATGATTTAAACCTAAAATACTTTAGGTTTAAATCATTTTTATTGAAGCAGCACAAAGAATACTTTAAAGGCACACTATATTGTATTTTAATCAAACAAACACTTAAACGATTTAGTTACGCTTACATACACAACCACGCCCCCTCTAGTGTGCTTTTTAAGACCTAATCCACGATAAAATCACATATTCAAAATTATTGACCTTACTGGTGGATCACATATGTTAGTACTTCACTGAAATATTGTTTTTTTTTTCAGTCTGCTTTGTGACAGTCTCAGGCCTGCATGTAATGATAGTGAAGTAATAGTTTATTCAAAAAGGCATTAATACCCTCAACTAATAATGATTGCATATGGGGATTTTTATTTCTAATGAGTGAATGAGTGAAACTGCTCTCTCTATTATTCTCCATTCACTTTAAGGGTGAATGAAGATGATGACATATATGAACTCACTACAGACATTACATAAAACAAACTAGTAATACCAACTTTGGAAAAACTGAAATGTGTTTGCTGTGAGTTCAAATACATCTGTGTTTATACTAAGGGTGGGTGCAACTCGCGGAGTCTTACTCCACGGAATTCCATGGAGTTACCTAAAAGGTCTAAGAGACTGAGGTGGAATTTCGGTCAGTCATTCTGCTTGCATTGGTCGTTAGTGCTCAGAACTTGTCCCGCGCATTAAAATTAATGTGAGTAGCTGTTTTCGCAACGTAAGCGGCAACTTTTTCAATACGAGTGGTAGCGACCTGCAGCAGCCAACGGTGTTGACAATATTTTGGAGTTGATATTATTGTTATGATAAAGGTGTAGGCTGAGGTTTCATTTGCAAAAATGTAGTTCAGAACCATTGCATCATGGTATCATCACATACCAATAACCACTGATATCTCTATTGACATTACTAAAAATAGCAAGAAATATGTATTATTATTCTATTTTTTACAAATGTTTGTAGACGGTTTAAAAAGCACCATATTTTCCTGTACATTGGGGGCATTTACATGTTGATAGTGGCTTCCAATTGCAAACAATGTATATGTGGGTAGGTTTAGCTTTTAGGTGTAATTATAGCAATCGTGTGTTACATTATCAAAGTATAATGCCAAATGTAATGCTCCTCATAATTTGAACAACTTCAATTCTGTTTTCATGATCAATCGAACATCATTATGTTTGTATAGCCCATCCTACCTGGACAATTACAGTGTCTTAAATTAGAAGTAGAATCTGTTTAACTGTTTTTTGATTGAATACATATATTAATTAATAATAGAGAATGACAAAACAACAATGAGTAGTTTATCCCTCGAAACACCAATTTCCCAAAACAGTATTTGGCAATGTTAGTGCATACAGACTAATTAAGGGGAAAAGTAATTGGAAAGCACTCAAACAAGTTTTCATTTTGAAATTCTGTACTCACATTTGTTAACGCAGAGAAAAAACTACTGGATAGATGTAAATAAGAACAGCAGGAATAATGTGTTTCCTCCATCTTTAATCCTATTCTGATTTAACGTAATTGAAAAACCAGGAGAAAAAGAAATAGAGGTATGTCCACAGTTTGGTTGCAAAATAAGTTTAAGGACAGTAGTAAAAATGAACGCACAAAAAGCACATAATCAAGTCTGAAAGCCTTAAATGAAAGTTCTATAATCTCTACAAATGGATAAGAGTTTGCATTATGATTTAACAGTAATAGCTGATTGCGGGACTTGGCCCTTTTTGGCTAAAGTTCCCTAAACTTTTTGCTTTTCCCCTAGACCTTTTTTCTGACACGTGTTAAGCCTGGCATTTCTTAGTGTGATTACCCCTGACTTTTTGCCTCTACCTCCTATATTTTTGGTACTGTGATGGATATGGTGTTGCCAACTTAGGTGCTTTGGACATTTTACCACTGCTAAACAGTGTCAGAGAGCAAGTGCTCCCTGTAAAAGCGTAATGGATATTGGCTGTCCATTATGTGCGCAGTTTCCTAAACTGCCATGTTGCTCCCGTAAGTGCACGCACTTACCAGACCCTGCCCTTCCCTTTCCATACACATTAGGCACCCCTATGGTAGGTCTAGGGTACCCGCTGGACATGGTGCAGTGCATGTGAAAGGTGGGAGATGTACCAAGGTGTGTACCATGTCTTGGCAGTGAAATAATCTCCATTTTGTTTTCACTGCTCAAAGGCCATCTTGCCCATTAGAATAGAATGGCAAGGCTGTGTAATGTGTTTGCCAGCCTATCTTCCCAAAGGCTTAAGATGGAAAGGTGAAGTTTAATATGCCTGAACTCTCCCTGCAATCACACATCTTTTTATAAAGATGGTTTTTGCATTATGTGTTTGTAAGCCACTCTTTCAGAAGTGGCTGGGTTTTTGTGCTTTAAATATTTCTGTGTGTCTCTGTCTGGTTGTAGATTGATTGGCTGGATTTGAAAGCAATAGGATCTGGGGAATGTCTTGACCCAGGGGAGGTGGTGAGACTGCACAGGCTGACCAGCATCTGGAGTGTGTAGGGGGAGGAGTAGGCCTAGAGGTGAAGAGTCCTGGGCTGGTGCTATAAAATAATTGTCCCATCTCCTGCTGAGTGATTGAGAATCCAGACCCCCACTAATCAAAGGTAGAAGGTGTCACTGGTAGGGAGGCACCCAGAACTGGTTTAAGTAGGGGTCAGTGCCCCCTGAAACACAAAGACTTCAAAATCATTAAGAGGTGTAACTATGCGAGCTGAAGCCCCTGAACTTTGGAGAATGGCTTGGTCAAGAGTGAACAAGACTGGATCTACTTCGTGGAGCAGGAGGAACCTTTGCCAAGGAAGAAACAACTGAAGAGACTGTTGGATAGGACTGCTCTTTCTGTGTGATCTGGGGCTGGCCTGTAGTTTGCTGTTTCAACTAAGGAAAGGCAATAGGGACTTTGCTGTGTGCTGTGTCCCCCTGCTTGAAGGACTTTGCTGTGTGCTGTGTCCTGAAGAACCTATTCCCAAGGGCCTGAGGTGAGCTGGCTCTCTGTTTGGAAACACAGGAACACAAAAGTTTCCAGAGAAGACTCTCAGATACACTGTGTGTGTGTGTGGTCTGTCTAGCCTGAGACCTTCGCAAGTCATGCCCTGTGATCTTGGGCACCGGGAGGTCCAAATGATTCTCAGAGACACGCTGTGCATGTGCTCTGTCTAGCCTGATTCCTTCGAGACGATCGTCCTGTGAATGTGTGTACCGTGGAGCCAAGTAAGTCTCAGCAACGCAGTGTGCATGTGCCTGGAGGCAGCCTGAGACTTTCGTATGGATTTGCCCGTGATCATGTACAACAGAAGAGCAAGTTTGTCTCAGCGACGCTGTGTGCTTGTGCTATCTGCAGCCTGAGACCTGCGCAAGCAGTGCCATGTGATCGGGGGCACCAGAAGATCAAGTGTGTCTCAATGACGCTGCGTGTGTGTGCCGTGCGCAGCCTGAGACCCTCTTGAGGAGTTGTCTGGTTATCGTGCACCCGGAGTTCCCGTGAGTCTCACTGACTCTGAGGGCGGGTGTTGTGTGCAGCCTGGGATCTTCCCATTGCCCGGAAATTCAGAGAAATTGCATCGGAGGCCCAAGTCACTGGACGAGGAGAGGAGAGTGGGTTTGCGCCCCGTGGTATCGTGTGTCGACTCCTGGGGCGAGACGCGGGCTCTGAGGGAGACACTTTCGGAAGCTGCATTTACTGTGTTCTATCTTACCCATGTGGGGGGCAACTGTGGCCGGAGAATAACCACAAGCCTGCACGAGTGCAGAGAGACCGCTGGAGGCACCCTGCATGGACCCGGAGTAACTTAAGTATTGCATTACTTCTGTATACCGGAGTATCTGATGATTGTATAACGCATTGCTTTATTCCTGCAAAACAGACTGCCTGTTTTATCTTATTGCCCATTGCATTAGTTTGCCTAATGAACTGCCTGATAGGTTTGTTACGCATTGCACTAGGTGTGCATAACTAACTGCCTGATAGATGTGTTACACCTTGTCTTAGTCTGCATCCCGATCTGCCGAATTGTCGCATTACACATTACATTAGTGTTGCATACTGAACTGCCTGATATATGAGGTACCTGCACGCTGCACTGCGCTCTGCGCTCTAATTGCCGCGCTGTTACTTTTTAACCTACCTATTTGCTATTTGAGTTTTTATCAGTTGCTCTTTCCCCTGCTTTTAACTGGGACTCATTTTCTCCCATTACTCGCACTTTAATCGGCATTACACCGCTGTTTAGCGGGTCCGGTTCCAGGGGTGGGGAACTTTTCGGCGCCATCTTAGAGTGGTGTGGACTGTCAGTGGGCAGCACTTGCGAGCGGTCTAGCGCTCCGGATGATCAGAGGGACGCTTATTTAAGGCGACCAGTCCTGGGGATTGCCTTGATGAGGTACCTGCACGCTGCACTGCGCTCTGCGCTCTAATTGCCGCGCTGTTACTTTTTAACCTACCTATTTGCTATTTGAATTTTTATCAGTTGCTCTTTCCCCTGCTTTTAACTGGGACTCATTTTCTCCCATTACTCGCACTTTAATCGGCATTACACCGCTGTTTAGCGGGTCCGGTTCCTGGGGTGGGGAACTTTTCGGCGCCATCTTAGAGTGGTGTGGACTGTCAGTGGGCGGCACTTGCGAGCGGTCTAGCGCTCCGGATGATCAGAGGGACGCTTATTTAAGGGGACCAGTCCTGGGGATTGCCTTGATGAGGTAGCTGCACGCTGCACTGCGCTCTGCGCTCTAATTGCCACGCTGTTACTTTTTAACCTACCTATTTGCTATTTGAGTTTTTATCAGTTGCTCTTTCCCCTGCTTTTAACTGGGACTCATTTTCTCCCATTACTCGCACTTTAATCGGCATTACACCGCTGTTTAGCGGGTTCGGTTCCTGGGGTGGGGAACTTTTCGGCGCCATCTTAGAGTGGTGAGGACTGTCAGTGGGAGTCACTTGCGAGCAGTCTAGCGCTCCGGATGATCAGAGGGACGCTTATTTAAGGCGACCAGTCCTGGGGATTGCCTTGATGAGGTACCTGCACGTTGCACTGCGCTCTGCGCTCTAATTGCCGCGCTGTTACTTTTTAACCTACCTATTTGCTATTTGAGTTTTTATCAGTTGCTCTTTCCCCTGCTTTTAACTGGGACTCATTTTCTCCCATTACTCTCACTTCAATCGGCATTACACCGCTGTTTAGCTGGTCCGGTTCCTGGGGTGGGGAACTTTTCGGCACCATCTTAGAGTGGTGTGGACTGTCAGTGGGCGGCACTTGCGAGCGGTCTAGCGCTCCGGATGATCAGAGGGACGCTTATTTAAAGCTCCCCTCAACGCGCAGCGGGATCGCGCAGCGGGCACGCCCTCGCTGCGCCTGAGTCGCTCCAGAGTCCTGCTCGTCTGCGCCCGTCAGCGCTAAGGAAGCGCCGGTCGCGGCAGGACTCTATGCAGTAGTCTTTTCACCATGATTCCGCCTATTATCAGGTATTCAAGGGAGGATCTACTGGCCATTCGGGGCCGGATTACTACCTGCGATCTTTCGCCTGTGGACCCATGATGTGGCCCTTATCGTTGCATTTGTGGTGGCTGGGCATTAAACACTCCGTCCCTTATTCGATCGCTGGACTCGCCATCTCTGCATAACACAACGGTAGGATTGCGTGGTCTGAACATTTGGAACCTGAATGTCAGATCACTGGTAAAGCACCATCAGGAAATATATTATCTCCTTAAAGATGAATCTCCTGAAGTGCTTTTCATGACCGAAACCTGGTTGCAGGACTCGGATTCTTCCATACTTAACTTAGCCTTCCCCCCAGATTACTCTATCTTCACTCTTAATCGTGCAACTAGGGGGGGAGGAATTGCAATGGCCATTAAGCTGTGCTATCCTTGCGAGTGGAAGGCCTTAAAACTCCCATGATGTGAAAGTGCTCTTTTTAAGATTTCGTTCAGCCATCACTTTACTTTCTCTGGCTTATTAATATATCACCCTCCGGGGTGCGATTCCGCTTTTAGGGCAGCGCTCCCGGATCTAATTAGCACGGAGGCATTAGGCTGCGCTAATTTCAATGTTCTCGGAGACCTTAATCTTCATTTTGACTGCCCGTCCTCGCCCCCCATTAGGAGCATTCTGGCTGATTTAGAGGCCTTGCAGCTCTCCCAGTTAGTCGTCTCCCCCACTCATAGAGATGGCCACATCCTTGACCCTTTTTTCACTAACTTAGAGGGAGTCAGGGCACTCTGTCCCACCCAGATGGTCTGGACAGACCATATGCTGGTGAAAATGTCATGCCCCATATCTGAACCTTCTTTTATACCCCAGGACAGATTAGTTTTGAGACGACATTGGAACAAATTGAAATTGGAAGACTTTTACCATTTGTTGGAGGAGGCACCACTGGGCCCTTTCACTGATGTTGACCGCGGATATGATTCTTTCTGTGAGTGGATCTTCCGGGCCTTGGATTCTTTGATCCCCCTGGTATGGTCAAAGTGCCGTTCGAAAGAGCCCAGCCCTTGGTATGACAGGGCCTTAGCGTCTCTGAAAAGAGCCTGTAGACAGGCTGAGAGGCTTTGGAGGAAATCGTTTGATCCCGAACTGAAGGCCTGCTATCTTGCTAAAATTAAAATCTATCATAGGGCGGTGTGTAGAACACGAGCAGCCTTTTATGCCCAAGAGTTTCAGAACAGCTTGAATCCCTCGAAACTCATTTTTAAGGTGTTAAAGGATCTCATGGCTAAGAGGACAACGGCGGCAGAAATATGTTCGGACTCCCATTGTGAGGGTCTGGCCTCCTTTTTCCTCGAGAAAGTTCAAGCCATCTATCGAACCTTCTCTATAGGATCTCCAAATCTTAATGCAGAGCGGGTCGGCTGCATCTCGGGAAGTAGTGAGTCTCTTACTACCCTGCCCTCTCTATCTGTGGAGGCCTTCGATTCCCTGAGCTGGATCTCCTGTTGATCCGCTGAAACCGACTCAGTTTAAGAATATGTCGCCGTTATGCCGCACTCCGGTGCTCTCTTTGATCAATTTATCACTTTCCTCTGGTGTAGTTCCCATTAGGTGGAAACAGGCTGTAGTTACACCTATTCTGAAGAAGGCTACCCTTGACCCCCTTAAACCTGAGAACTACCGCCCTATTTCCTTGCTCCCTTGGGCTACGAAAGTTGTTGAGGCCCATGTAAATGGCATTCTTGCAGACCATCTCACTAGGGCTAACATTCTTGACCCTACCCAGAATGGGTTCCGTGCGGGCCACAGCACGGAGACGGCCCTACTTTCTATGGTCGAACATCTGCGTTCTGTGCTTGATGCGGGTCGGACGGCGGCACTATTGTTATTAGATCTCAGTGCCCCGTTCGACACGGTCTCGCACAGGATTTTGCTTCAGCGACTTGAGGAAGTGGGCGTCACGGGCACTGCCCTATGTTGGTTTCGATCTTTTCTTACGGAAAGGTCATTCCAGGTTGCGATTCCACCCGGTAAGTCCAAATCCTATCCGCTGGACCTGGGGGTCCCACAGGGCTCATCGTTGAGTCCCACTCTATTTAATCTTTACGTGAGGCCGCTGGCTGCGGTCGTCAAGCAATGGGGCTTGACGATGGTGTCATACGCAGATGACACGCAGCTGGCGGTCACGTTGAGTGGGGACTCAGACATGGAGGCTCCCAGGTTCCGTGATGGCTTACGGGCAGTGGCCAACTGGATGAATTCCAACTGTCTCCAGTTAAACACCAAGAAGACTGAGGTTATGGTGGTCGGCAAGCAGGTGGGGTTGTGGGGTGACAAGTGGTGGCCTCCTGAATTAGGTGTGACCCCCTCTCCAGCATCGGAGATAAAAAATCTTGGGGTCTGGCTTGACCCTACCCTCAGTTTCATTTGTCACACCAAGAAGTTGGCGGCCTCTTGCTATGGCATTATCAGAGGACTTAGACCTATCCTTAAATTTTTTGATGCCTCCACCAGACAACTGGTGGTTCAAGCATCAGTGTTGTCCCGGCTGGACTACGCCAGCTCGCTTTTAGCTGGGATTAATCAGTCAGAACTTACCCGGCTGCAGCGAGTTCAAAATGCTGCAGCCAGAGTGGTGATAGGTCTGCCTAGGCGGTGCTCGGTCTCTAAATCTTTGCACTCTCTCCACTGGCTCCCTGTAAATCAGAGGATTAAATTCAAGGTTCTTTGCCTTGCGTTTAAAATCCTCAAGGGTACTTATCCCCAAATTTTGGAGAATCTGCTTACACCGTATGTACCCCCGCGAACCCTCAGATCTTTGGGTCAGAATCTGGCTGTGGTCTCGCGCTTCAGGCTGAGTAGAGCTGGTGGCCGCTCTTTTCGAGTGCTAGCGGCGAATTGGTGGAATTCTCTTCCTTCTCATATCCGGGCTATGGATGACCTTCTTCAGTTTAGACGCACCATTAAGACCTTCCGGTTTGTCTAGCCCTTATGCCGTTCCTGTGGCCCGTTTGTTTTTCTTCCGGTGTTGTGTTGTGTTTGCCTTGTCAAAGCGCCAGGACGCCCCTTCGCTGGGGCAGCTGTGCGCGGTATAAGTAAAAATAACATAACATAACATGTGTTCCGCATTGCATTAGTTTCACATAACAAACTTCCTGATAACTGTATTACACTTTGCATTGCTTTTTCCTAACAGAGCACCTGAAAGGGGACCATACACATTGCATTACGGGAGCATAGCAGTTTACCACGTTGTCGCTTTCCGCATTGCATTACAGTGACAGTACAAATCACCAGATAGCCGTATTATGATCTGTATTACTCTTATTTTGGGAAGTCCCTGATCCTTGCATAACGCACTGCATATTAAGACATTAGGATTACGTAGGATTGTTTAGGTTAGCTCAATAATAATAGGCCAGGGGGAGTATTACCCCGACGCATATATTGGTTTAGTATTGTGTGGTCTAATAGTATATCTTTTTATAAACATATACTTGTTTTTCTATGAAACTCCTGTGGAGTCTAGTTGTGGTGTCATCTATGGGTTGCTGTGAGTGTAATTGCAAATACTTTACACATTGGCCTTGAAGTTAAGCCTGGCTGCTTGTGCCAAGCTACCAAGCTGGTGGAGCGGGGGCTATCTCTAGAGGCGACCTGTCATTTCCCTAACGTTGGGGCTCACGGGTCCCTGGTTGGCCTAAGGTACCTACCTCAGTCAACAAGGGATCCTGGGAATTCTAACACTGATCGTATAGTTCCATTTTTTATTTGTAATTTATTTTTGAAAGCTTGCCCTTAAATTCAATTTCTGATGCCATATGGAGGTATATATGTGCATCGGAGATGGACAAGGGCTCATGAAAGAAAGTCTACAGAATGATACGATGTTTGTTAATTTCAATTCCAGGACCAAAGAAAAATACAAGAATCACAATCCAATTTGCTTTTTTATTTTAGGATAAGGTGAGTAAACTTTCAAGTTATGAATAGAGGGGGGAGAGGGGTTGGCCTAACGGCAAAGGCGCTCGACCTCGGACCTGGGGAACTCGGTTCGAGTCTCTGTAACGACGCCAAAAACCCCCTGTGATTCTGGGCAAATCACTTAATCTCCCCGTGCCTAAAAAATGAAAGTGTGTCCTCATGTAACGTAACTGGTGCTATGTAAAGCGCTCTGATAACTGATTCGGTTCGGTTCAAGTTCGCGCTATATAAAACTCTAAAAAAAAAAAAGAATAAAAATAAAAATAAAAGTTGTTCGAATGGCAGAAAATGACATTTGGCAATGATCAGAAGGCTTTTTATGCGTGCTCTCCCGGTCTTTGCCCAACAGAAAATTGAGCTGTGCATTTGGCCTTCTAACAACTAAAGGTTTTTGCAAAAAATCTATATATTATAGACCTGGTAGTAGTTACACTGGTATTGAACAGGGTTTTAAAAGAGCAGTCATTGCAGCTCTATTTATATAATTGAGCCTGTCAATAGTGACATAAACCACACATGCACCTACCACACGGTATGGATTACTATATAAATAAAAGGCAATTACAATATTGAAGTCATAACATGTCATTTACATACTCTCCGTGACATCCTGCGTGAGGTCATGAACAGTACCTTGAGAGAGTTATGGTTGCTTGCACGGATCTCTGAAACCTATTTCCTTCTGTCGTCTTAGACTGTTCGATTGGAACCTTTGAAACCCTTGACCAACCTCCTAAATTTTAGAATATTACACATCTTATACTGTGTGGAAGGTTAAAGTAATCTTTATAGCCATTTTGCATTGGGGTCAATTTGGAGCTGCAGTTTTGTGATAATACTCTTATAGTTGTGGTATTTCATGTATTCACTTATGTTTGTAAAGCCTGCGGCCTTTTCTTTGTACAGCACTCTGATACCTTTCAGTCATGTTTACCCTTTATAAAACTCACAAAAAAAAATGTGTTACTTCAATCAGTACTTTTTCTTTATACTTGAGCAATTAAGTTCTTTACTGTAACATTTGTTTGGTTATACAATTACACATAACACTTAGGGCCAGATGTAGGTCGCCAGTTACCGGTCGGTAACGGCCGATTTTGGCCGTTACCGACCGGTAATTGGTTTTTGTGATGTAGGTGGCTCGGAATTTACAGAATCGGTATATTTACCGATTCGGTAAATTTACCGCTTCGGTATTTTTCCGAATCGGTAAATATACCGAATCTGTAAATCCATATGTAGGTGGCACATTTTGCAGTGCCACAGGCCCTTAGGAATTCTTAATTTACCACCCAATCCTATTGGGTGGTAAAATACCGAATCACAATTCAATTTGCTTTTTTATTTTAGGATAAGGTGAGTAAACTTTCAAGTTATGAATAAAAATAAAAGTTATTCAAATGGCAGAAAATGACATTTGGCAATGATCAGAAGGCTTTTTATGCCTGCTCTCCCGGTCTTTGCCCAACAGAAAATTGAGCTGTGCATTTGGCCTTCTAACAACTAAAGGTTTTTGCAAAAAATCCTTATATTATAGACCTGGTAGTAGTTACACTGGTATTGAACAGGTTTTTAAAAGAGCAGTCATTGCAGCTCTATTTATATAATTGAGCCTGTCAATTGTGACATAAACCACACATGCACCTACCACAAGGTATGGATTACTATCTAAATAAAAGGCAATTACAATATTGAAGTCATAACATGTCATTTACATACTCTCCGTGACATCCTGTGTGAGGTCATGAACAGTACCTTGAGAGAGATATGGTTGCTTGCACGGATCTCTGAAACCTATTTCCTTCTGTCGTCTTAGACTGTTCGATTGGAACCTTTGAAACCCTTGACCAACCTCCTAAATTTTAGATTATTACACATCTTATACTGTGTGGAAGGTTAAAGTGATCGTTATAGCCATTTTGCATTGGGGTCAATTTGGAGCTGCAGTTTTGTGATAATACTCTTATAGTTGTGTTATTTCATGTATTCACTTATCTTTCTAATGCCTGCGGCCTTTTCTTTGTACAGCACTCTGATAACTTTCAGTCATGTTTACCCTTTATAAAACTCACAAAAAAAAATGTGTTACTTCAATCAGTACTTTTTCTATATACTTGGGCAATTAAGTTCTTTACTGTAGCATTTGTTTGGTTATACAATTACCATAACACTTAGGGCCAGATGTAGGTCGCCAGTTACCGGTCGGCAACGGCCGATTTCGGCCGTTACCGCCCGGTAATTGGTTTTTGTGATGTAGGTGGCTCGGAATTTACAGAATCGGTATATTTACCGATTCGGTAAATTTACCACTTCGGTATTTTTCCGAATCGGTAAATATACCGAATCTGTAAATCCATATGTAGGTGGCACATTTTGCAGTGCCACAGGCCCTTAGGAATTCTTAATTTACCACCCAATCCTATTGGGTGGTAAAATACCGAATTCCAGTGTACATGCACATCTGTGCATGTACACCTATGCCATGTGACACACCGACATGCCCTTAGGGCATGTATGTGTGCCACATGGCAAACAAGCCTGCAATTGGGGTGCTACAGGGTGTCAAAGTGACACCCCGTTCCCCCTGCCAGGATTCGGTATTTACCGATTCGGTAAATACAGAATCGGTATTTCCCATTGATCAATGGGATATACCGATTCGGTATTTACAGAATCGGTAAATACCGAATCTTACAGAATCGGTAATTGTGAAATTTAAATTACATCTGCCCACTTCCAATTTACCTACTCTTAAATACCGAATCGGTATGATTCGGTATTTAAGAGTAGGTAAATCGGAATTACCTACATCTGGCCCCTAATGTTTTTTCTGTGATGACTGCATCACTTCTCGGGCACAGCTTTCAAAAGTGAGTCAAGAGGTTTTAGTGAAACCTCATAACGTCTGTGGACAGACTGCCTACAAAGTGTGTGTTGTGTCGATAAACACAACAAGGCTTTGATCCTATTTTGTCCAATAGATTGTCAGATCATGATACTATAATCTGATATTGAAAAATATATTAATGTAGAATTTTTTTAGCGAGAAATGACCATACTGATATTTGACAACTGGAGCTAATATAGCATTACCCAATTTTTAATTAAGTGTCTGATTGTTTATGACAGAATAACAAGTTAAAAAGATGATAAAATATATCTGAGATTGCAAGTATGTGTTGACCTAACTAAAGACTATAGAATTAATGTTCATTAGTTAGACAACAAAGGATATCAATTAAAATTGTGTTTGTTACTTGTAAATATTTAATCCAATTGCGAAATATGGTACAATGTGCAGTAATCCTTTACACTCCAAAAGAGGTTGCAGGAGCCCCAAAGCACGAGTCAGCTAATAGCAAATTATTATTGTTTGGAACTTTGAAAACAGGACATTTAAGGCCATATGTATGAAACCATTCAGCTCTTCTTAACGGATCAAACCGCAATTTTGGTCTGTCAAGAAATGCTAAATTGCCTTATTCTATGTACCAAAGTAGAGAGGTAATCGCAAAATGCGATTTCTAATGGGTAGAAATCACATTTTGCGATTCCCTGAATACAAAATTGCAAATTGGGATTTCCTATATGCGATTTCCTAAGTACATGTACAAAGCATCTCCTTAATGTTAAATAGGTCTTATGAAATGCTTTTATCATCGACTTCAAGTGCCATGTAGCCCACACATGACCCTAGGGCATTTGTGCGCTGTACATGTCTACCACTTTATTTTTGGGGCTGCATCAATGGGGAATTTAGGAAATCGCACATTTGGAAATGCAAAACCATTCGTACCTACGAGCCTTTAGACCCATAAACACAAATGGTTTAGCATTTCCTAAATACTGATTCCTACACTGCAAGTATCGGTATTAGGAAGTCTCTATTTCCGTACATTTCATTTTGCATTTCCTAAATAGCGATGTCTTGGGGATCACTATTTAGGACATGTAAAATGGGAATGTCCGACATATGGCCCTTAATAATGATTTAGAACATTTAAAAAAAACTTTTCCCAATATGGCCTTCTTTCTTTCCACCAACATTTCCAGCTAAATTTCAGGGTAGACTGTATAAATGATATCTAGAGCAGACTCTGTTCTGACAGATTAATTTTTCACACAAAAGTAGCTGTTTTTCAGTGGATCTTATAAAGAGAGTGCAGTAACTAAATGTTAGACCTGCAAGCCTTTCGGTGGTCTTCCCTAAAATGTTTTGCCTTCTTGCTTCCAATTTTGCTAATCTTGTTTTTTTTGTTTTAGGACTCTTGGCACTTTACCACTGCTTACTAGTGCTAAAGTGCATGTTCTCTCTCCTTAAACATGGTGTGACGTATCCACAATTGGCATATTTATTTATCTATAAGTCCATGGTAAAGTGCCCACAGCCTGTAAATTAAATGCTACTTCAGTGGAGAAGCGTGGCTCAATGGATAGAGCGGCAGACCATGATGCAGAGGTCTGGCCTGGGACCAGGGTTCAATTCCCGCCTCGGCAGGTCTTAGACTCAATTTCTCCGGACCTGATAATTCTCGCTTCGGTGCCTAGTCTAATCATGGGTCCCACTCTGTGACTCTGAATCCAGAACCAAGGCGACTTCACAGGCATGCTGGCTTGCCTCCTGTGCTGAAGCCCCCGGGACAGCAAAGACTTCCAACTCACCTGCTACAGCATCTGAACTCTGTCATGTGTGAGTATTGCCCTACCAAGTGGTGACAACCCAGTCCTGGGCCCTTGGAAGTGGCTATACAAGGCTGCTCCAGCCGAAATTCACACAGCAACGCTGTTGCACCACTCAGAACCGGTGCATTTCCATCAACAACGAGTATCAAGTACATTGTATTGCTTTGCCAACTACATGGTGTATCGCCTCCATTACTGACCGACCATCGACTTTGCGAGCCACAGAGTTGACGCATCGCCTTCATCCTGAGGTTAGCTGATGATGTATTACCCCTTTGCTTCTCGCATCTTGGCTCTGTTGAAGACGCAACTGAGGTATTTTTCACCGGGTCAAGGCTGGTCCCTATATCCAACCCACGCTCGAACGCAGTCAGACCGATGCTTTGGATTTGACTCGGTCTAGCAAGACCAGGGGGCTCCAGTTGGTGATTTATGATTTTAAACACAAACATTTCAGTGTATTCTTTAACCTGCTACCAGTGGGATAAGCACAGGCCAAATTAGGGAGTGTTTGTGACTTATGATGACTAGGATTGTTGCTACTGCATGGACAGGGTGTATACCTCTGCCAATCAGAAATAACACCAAACACACACTAACTTATTGGAAAAAAACTTACAGCTGGGATTGCTTTGAATCAGTAACCAAGAGTCTGCATAATTGAAATAGTAGATATTCTAAAAGCCAAGGGCTGCTTTTATGAGTGTTTTGCTTTTGCAGGACAATTTAAAGGCAGTTCATTTGGCTTCCTTGCATGCATTTGTGAATGCTCAGATGTTAGGTCCAAGTTGGACATTGCTTTCTCCTGTTTGGTAAAATTGGGGAAACTTTCAAGTACAAATGACCTACAGTTGAAATCTTATCTTCATGATAACAAAAGTACAGACTTTGATGCTTTTGTTGTATACCTGATTCTCTCATAATTGTTTGGGCCTTATTTAGAGTTTGCAGGCAGGGTGGTCTACAATGTCTACTACCCTCCCGGCTCATCTGTTCTATTTAGGCACTCAATTCAAGTTCGTCAGAATAGTTAAGATATTTACCACGTATATTAAATAACTCCCATTCTGACTTTTTAACTGGCAAATGAGGCATAAAATGAGAAACAGGCATTTGACACAGCAAATTTCACATGTTTCACCATTTTTTACAGGCCATGTCCCTCGATATATTTCAGTCACACCGAGGGAGTGCCGCATATTGACGGCTGATTAGAACGCCGATCAGAATGGTGCCAGATGCGAACTGAACCTATTAACTGTGAAGGAGTGATAAGACAAAACGAGAAAAGATATCGTAGGCTCACCGAAAGGAGCATTGTCCAAAACCTGAAGGAGCCTGTGCAGGCCCACACAGCGACGGTACAGACTCTGACCGTTACTGCCGATGCTCTCTCTTGTTGTCCTGACGAAGACCCCAACATGAGGCAATAACAACCCTTTAGCAAACATGGGGGTCGAAGCGTAGACTACGCCAACCTAGCACAACATAGGAAAAAATGGAATGGACTTACCTAACCTATGTGTGATGTGATTTGGGATCATTTATATTACCTTGACTGTAAAGGCGTATAGATTTTATTGTGATGTTATTAATGTCACGCCACCTTTACCCAGTCCCTCACACACCTCTTCACAACCCTTCCCTTCCTCACTGAGAGCACCATTGATGTAATGACTTCATAATTACATTAACACATTTTGATGATTTACAAACAATTTCTGTGATGATGAACTTACCAAAATACACAAGTGCAAAAAAAAATGCAATTTGATTTTGAATATTTAAACTTTATTATTCATTGTGTTCAGTATTTGTGGTGAATGTCTGTATGGAGTAAATACAGATCATTTGTGGAATAATTGTGACAAACTCGGACCACTCTTTGCTGTGCTTTCCTCGATATATTTCAGCAGGTTTGACGTCCCTGAATGTATTGAGGAAAATCTGCCCTTGAATCAGGGCCTTAAGGTAAGCAGAATCCCGTGTCTGGCAGAAATCCTTTGAACCGCAGCCCGACTCATATTGAGTTGTATCTCAACCATCTGCGGTATTTAGAACGAACATGCCAACATACTTTGTTTTGCCTTTTTGGGGACACCAGAAAAAGCCTTAACGGGAAAACAAATAGCCCCCCCCCCCGCACTCTAGGAGAAAGTCCCAGCATGCCAGCGGCATTTATTGTTTGGTTTTCAAATGCAAACTCCCACTTTGGTAGTTTATTTTTTTAATAACAACAGACGTTGCTGTGTTGGTGCATTGAACGTGGTGTTAACACAGCAGAGCTTAAATCTTCAGAGGAACTTGCATGGACTCTTTCCATCCTACCGATTTGCATCTCTCTCCATTTACTACCAGCAAAGTTTGTACTTATTTCTAAGTCAATTTCAGTTAATATATTTGTATCGCTACAAAAAACTTTGTAGTGAAAATGGACAACATTGAGGGGTAGATTTACAAGCCCATTGCGCCACTTTTGCGTCACTTTTCCCATATTAAAAGTGACGCAAAAGTGGCGCAAGGGGCTTGTAAATAAGCTCCTGAGCATCTTACAATTTGATGAAACTAAATCTGGAAAGACCCTAATAGAAGTTAGCATACTGACAACGAAAACTGATGTTTGAAGTGCTGAATGAATAAACAGGCAATTGTTAAACAAAGTAAAAAAGCCTGCTTTGATAAAATGAAAATAGTGATTGCATTTGCTTTTGGTTTCAGTTGGAGAAATGCCAGGTATGTGCCCAGGAGTTTCGGATTTCGTGTGCTTGAACAAGAAGTGCATTGAATCACACCTGATCTGCGATTACAAACCAGACTGTGAAGATGCTTCTGATGAAACATACTGCTGTAAGTGCTAAATTCTATCAACGTTTTGCAGAAAAAGTCATACCCCACCAATTTGCTACTTGAAATGACCTTGAATATTGCTTTACATACGGCTTCACAAACAAACAACATCACTACAATATATTGTTGTTACTTGTGAATGTTTATACCTCCTGTATTTAAAATACATATACATTTATATAGTCACTGAAAACACTTTCAGGGAAGTTACATTTTCTTTTGCTCATTAGATAATAAAATATTTAAAATAACTCTAAAATTTCCTGAACAAATCACATAATAATCATATATAAAATAAAGGTAATCTATAACCACCTGATATCAACCATGTTCCTGCCAACACGACCTCACTTATGCCATTACCATTGACAACTCAAACGATTTCTTCTATGTCATCACTTAATACCTGATGCTAAGCCCTTTTATGAATGTTTGGGTTATCTCAAGCTTAAATCTTCATAACTTTGTTTTCCACAAAAGTTATCCATGGAAAATCTGTGCCTCTTTTTAAAACTTTCAGGGGATTCAAAAGGCACCCAAGAAAGTTTCCTGTCCTAGAATTACCATCTTCACAGATTTCAGGACCAAGGCAAGTTTCAAAGAGGTGGTCCATTTTTCCTAGTTTTTGTGGTTTCAATCTACTAGCAGTCTGTGGTGGAAACAGATCTGAAACCCATCCCTGATCCCAGAAAGCTACACATTTCTGAAGAGTAGCCAAAATGTTAAATTCAGTATAGGAGCACTGTGAGTAGATCATACGTTTTTTCTGAAGTCAGGCACATCGACCACTAGGACATCTAGCCTCGTGAGGGAATATGCTATTAGGGATTGGAAGTCCCTTGCTCGGAAAAAGGGCGAGTCTCCGGCGTTCAGGGTTGAAGAGTGCTTCTCCCCGGACGCGCAGATAGAGGCGAATTAAGCCGCTCTCTGCTCAAAGATTGTCTCGGTTTTGGACTGCACTGCTCCTTTAAAACTTCACAGGAGCAGGGGGAGACCCTCATCTCCCTGGTTTACAGACAGCCTAAAAAACCTGAGGCTGGACTGTAGGCAAGCGAGAGGAAGTGGAGATAGGGATAGGCTGGTTTAGAAAATAAAGCGGACAGAATACAAGAAAGAGATCCACAGAGTTAAGGCATCGTACTTCTCTGAGATTATTATCGATGCCCTGAACAGCTCCTGTAGTATTTTTAACATTCTGAACAGCCTTATTAGTTCGGACTGTGTTAAGAATGAGATCCCCCCTCCCAGGAATTGTGTGATAATCTAGCTGGGTTTTTCCAGGATAAAATCAATAAGATCATCAAAGACCTGGGGGTGGATCAGCAACAACCCAGAGTTAACATCCCAGACTCCCTGGCATTGGTCGAGCGTGATGATTACTGAAGCAGGGCTCAGTTACTATATCATCCCATCACTATAATCTCGGAGCCGCCCATGAGCAGGGAGGAGATCAGTCCCTTGTGTAATTCTCGCAGTTGACTGCAGATGACTTTAGGGGAGTGGCCTTTGGTGTTACAACTGGGTCTCCACTAGATCCGCTTCCACTGAAAATTTGGAAGGAGTTTGAGGTTGACCTTTTTCCCAAGCTCCGGCTTGTCTGCAACCAGTCGCTCACCTCTGGAGTGGTTCCTTCGCAATGGAAGCGGGCGGTGGTGACCCCTTTACTGAAAAACCCCACCCTTGATTCTAAGTGCCTGAAGAATTTTAGACGCATCTCGCTTCTACCTCATCCAGCTAAAATCATAGAGCGGGTGGTGGCAGGCACCCTTTCTAGACATCTAGAGCAGCACAAGCTCCTGGAGGAAGTTCAGTTCGGCTTCCGGCCAGCCCATGTGTAGTGTCCATTAATTAAATAATCAGACCGGTAAGAAGAAGGTTATTCTGAGAGCAAGCTTTAATTAAATCCTCAGCCACAGATCTAGCTCTCAACTGCTTTTACAACCCCGTGTATTCCAGAATCTCCACGAGATTGGAATCACAGAGAGAAGTGTTCCAACATATTAAAGACACAGTAAACAAGATACATGTACACCATTACACATCTCCCCACTAAACAGAAGCATCAAATGATGAGCTTTACAAAACAGAGGAAAATAGAGAAAAAACTTAAAAAACTTACATTATATAATCTCTTAAATAAACAGGAAGTCTACGTACTCTTTGACTTCTAAGAGAAGATGAAGTAATGTTAGAATCATTAACAAAACGAGAAGAAGATAAATTATGTAACTCTTGAGAAGGAATTTTTGACCTAACTACAACTACTCTACTCTTATTCCATATCCTCCCATCTTCCGTTTTAATTGCATTTCTGAAAACTTTCACCACAGACCTTACATCAGTATACTTCGACCAAGATCTACAACCAACAGGAGCTTTTATTCTCACAAGGTCTCCCACTGAGATCTTTTGCACATTCACACAATTTCTTTTATCAAAATACTGTTTCCTTTCATCCAGTTTTCTTTCTTCCTTGCACAGCCATTCACCAATCCCATTATCCACCAAACCCTTATCAATTTTCATCCACCCAGGACATAACCAAGTGTTGGGAGCTCTCCCTTTAAACAACTCAAATGGAGTTCTCCCAGTTGTTGAATGTGGTGCAAAGCGATAAGCATCAACTCTCTCCTTCAGAACAGACTTCCAATTCAAGCCTGGTGCTCTAGCTAACTGTATTGACTCCTTCAGAGTATTATTGACTCTTTCAACTGCTCCATTTGATTCAGGATGGTACAACGAACAACGTTTATGTACTACGCCACACTTACTCAAAAACTCCTCAAAAACTCTTGAACAAAATTGAGGGCCATTGTCTGAAAGAAGACTGTTGGGAAAACTCTCCTTGCTAAAAAGGGAATCAAGAAATTCAATCACCTCCTCCGAGGTAATCTCCCTAACAGCAGAGACCTCTATCCACCTTGAATATAAGTCAATTAACACTAAAAGATAAGGCGTATCAGAGACACCTGATAACGGACCAACTATATCTATTGCTACCTCATCCCAAGGATATCTTGGCAATACTCTTTTCACCATTGGCATTTGCTTCGTTTTTAAAATCTTGTCACTGGCACAGCACTCAGGACAATCTCTCACTAATCTCTCAATCTCTAGGTCCATTCCAGGCCACCAAAATCGCATACGTAAAATCTCCTTAGTTTTAACAATTCCAAGATGTCCTGAATGTGCATGACTCAACAATTTCTTTCTAATCCCTAAAGGTGGAACCATTTTTGTTCCACGAGTCAAAAACCCACAATTCGTTGAAAGCTCATCAGAAACTAATAACCAAGGTTTTTCCAAACGAGAATTGTTACTTAAAGACAACATTACTTTTTTTATTTCCTCATCCTTCTCCAACTCATCTCTCCACTCTTTCTCTTCAATTGCCCCCTCCGTAACCTCACATACACTTATACTTTCATCACCTTCATCCAAATCTTCTTCATCATCAAAATTCTCCTTACCTACCATTCTCAACAAACAATCTGCTGATTTGTTTGACACACCAGGAATGTAATCAACCAAAAAATCGAACTCTTGCAAAGAAACTATCCATCTCCTAATCCTTGACGAGATTGCATCCAAACCCTTCTTATCAAAAATCTCTTTCAATGGTTTATGATCTGAGAATATAAGTACTTTCGTGCCCCAAATCAAGTTCTTTAGTTTTCTCAAAGCCCAGTAGATAGCCAGGGATTCCTTCTCTACAACAGAATAATTCAACTCCGATCCTCTTAAGCACCTTGAAGAACAACATATTAAATAATCTTTACCATACTTTTTTTTAACTAAGACAGCGCCAAGTCCTTTTTCACTCGCATCCGTAAACAAAATTGTAGGTAAACCTGGAACAAATGCCTGAAGAGAGGGCGCTCTATTCAATTCAGATTTAATGCATTGAAATTCTTTTTTACAGTCATCCGACCATTCAAACATGACATTCTTAGAAGTTAACCTCCTCATACACTGAGTTTTATCAGCAAAATTAGAAATAAATTTACCATAGAACTCTACCATACCAAGAAAGGAAACCAATTCCTCCTTGTTCTCAGGTTCCTTCACTTTATTAATTGTGTCTACTAGTTCTTTCTTTGGATAAATTCCTTCCCCAGTTATCCTATGTCCCAAGTAATTCACTTCTTGCACACCAAATCTGCATTTACTTCTCTTAAGTGTCATTCCTGCATCTTCTATACGCTTCAGAACCGCACATACTCTACTAAAGTGTTCATCTAAACTATTTCCATAAATCAGCAGGTCATCTTGATAGCATCTCACACCAGTCATACCTCTTAGAACTCTCGCCATTATCCTTTGAAATACAGAGGCCGCAGATACGAGACCAAAAGGCATTCTTTTATATTTATAAGTGCCCATGGGGGTGATAAATGCTGTCATATCTTGGGAAGACTCATCCAGCTCCACCTGATGGTAAGCGGAAGCTAGATCAAGAGTGGTGAAAAACTTGGCCCCCTCTAGCGTACTCACCATCTCATCAATGTTTGGTAACGGAAATCTGTCCACTATTACCTCTTTATTTAATGATCTGAGGTCAACACAAAGTCTAATCTCACCCGTAGGTTTTTTTACAACAACTACTGGAGCCAACCATTCAGTAGCTTCTACCTGCTCAATCACACCGTTTTTTAACAACCTATCAATCTCTTCCTTTACTTTCTCTTGTTCCCCCAGAGGTATTCTCCTTACTTTCGCTATAACTGGAACTGCATTATCTCTCAATCTGATGTGATGCTTATATCCCTTCAAACATCCTAAATTTTCTCTGAAAACCTTTGGATATTTCCTTGCTAATACTCCTCCCAAATCCATTTCATCTACTTTCTTTTCATTTACATTCACTTGATGAATTTGGACTTGAGGATTAGCATTCGGATCTAAACTTACTCCAAGTTGACCTTGATGTACCCAACCTAATAATATATCGCCTTTCTTTGCAACATAAATCTTACCAACTATAATCTTATTCCCAAGTTCTATCTCCGCCATAAAACAACCAACCATCTTAATTGGTTTGTCACTATATCCAAGCGGTCTTAAATCTGATCTCATCAGTTTTACTTTACCCTCAAAGTGTTTTTTATATAAATTTTCATTAATCAATGTTATACGTGAACATGAATCAAATTTACAGTTTATCATTTCATTTTCTATCTTTACTAGATGTGATGGATGATCAGCCACCTCACATTTTATTTGAAAAGTTACTGTTCTTACTTATGGCTGATTCCATCTTTTCTTTGTTAATTCAGGCCTAAACGATTTAGTTCTACAAATTTTTGCATAATGACCTTTCTTTCCACACGAATTACATACAATTCTTAATGCAGGACATATTGATGAATTTGCCAAATGACCTATTTGACCACATCTGAAACAGGCAAATTTGTTGCTTTGCCCCGCAAATAGATTCTGACTAGTAAAACTAGATCCGGTATTTTCTTTCTCTGAATTATTTGGAGTCTCAATTTTCTTCACTTGACAGACCACCTCTTCTACCTTTGTTTCTTCTTTTTTTTCATTTAACAAACCCTTTTCATTCTCCTTCTTTAATTCTCCAACACATTTAGTCATATGTTCTACCTGTTTCGCTATCTCCAACACTTCCTCAAGAGGCGGTTCATCTTTCAACCAGAGTTCCTTTCTGATATCATTATGTGCACACCTTAGTACAAATTGATCTCTAATACGTTCATCTAAAGTCTGTCCAAAGTTACATGAGGAAGCTAATTTTCTCAATGATGAGACATATTCTTCAACAGTCTCTTCCTTTTTCTGTTCTCTCAAGCCAAAATGATACCGTTCCATAATAGTACTGACTCTTGCCAAATAATGTTTGTCAAGTTGAGCAATAGCTATCTCATATTCATTCAAGTTTCGTTGTTCTCCAGCTGATAAGTCAGGTAGATGTTCTAGTACATCCTGACCTTCCCCTCCTAGACAATGAAGAAGAAGAGCTAATTTTCTTTCTGCGCTTAAATTGGTTCCGCACACCCTTGCATAGTTCGCAAATATTTTCTTCCATTTTTTCCATTTTCCATTTGGTTCTCCTTCACTTATAAGAAAAAAGGCTGGTTGAGTTACATTCTGCATTTTTTTTTTTATAACTCCCAAATAAAAATGTTGTCTCTCTTTTATTTTTATTAATTGTAAATTATTGTATATTTAAAAAGTCCTTTTGACTCCTTCCTCTTTTTTTTTGATGTAACAATCCAAGATAAGCACAATTTCCTTCTTTTCTTTTAAACAATATACACTTTGTGACTTAACAATTTAGCCTTCAATCCTCTGCGCACCTTTTCAGTCTTTATGATGTAATAATACCGGCTTCCTCCTTCTGTACATGTTCTTATATTCTAAGCCCAGTCTCTGTTTGTTAAATGGAACGCAGCGCTTCCCACATTGTCCTTGAAACGCAAACGCGAGGCTTCTGTGCGTCAGCTGCTTTTGAAACGCAAATAACTGTTGGACCGCAAACAAAAGACGACGTCAGAAGTGTACCTTCCTTCACGAGAGTAAGCGCGCGCATCCTTCCTTCACGAGAGTAAGCGCGCGGGACTAACGTTTTTCTAATTCTTTTATCACTTTATATTCTTTCCTTTAAATTAACTTTCCGCACTCCCAACCAAACTCCTCACCGTATAATCTCCAGATTGGGTATCAGCCGCAGGGAAGACTCTGCTTCCTTTTAAGTTTACCGCCGCTGGAGGAGCAGGAGCGCTATTCGTTTCCACGTCTGTGTTGAGGTAGGGTGCAGGGTCCAACCCGATTGTCGCCAATAAATGTAGTGTCCATTAATTAAATAATCAGATCGGTAAGAAGAAGGTTATTCTGAGAGCAAGCTTTAATTAAATCCTCAGCCACAGATCTAGCTCTCAACTGCTTTTACAACCCCGTGTATTCCAGAATCTCCACGAGATTGGAATCACAGAGAGAAGTGTTCCAACATATTAAAGACACAGTAAACAAGATACATGTACACCATTACACCATGGTACCGAGACGGCCTTGGTGACCGTGCTGGATGAGCTTCGTTGGCGGGCAGACAGGGGTCAGGCAGGTGTTTTGATCCTGCTTGACTTGTCTGCCGCCTTCGATATGATGAACCATGCCATCCTGATGGACAGGTTGAGAGACTTGGGGACTGCTGGCAGAGCTCTCGGGTGGTTTGAGTCCTTTCTCCAGAACAGAGAACAGGCGGTGGCCCTCCCTCCCTTCCAATCCACCTTCTCTACCATCTCGCATGGCGTTCCCCAAGGCTCAGCAGTCAGTCCGGTACTATTTAACATCTATATGAAGCCCTTAGTTGCAATCATCAAAAAATATAATATCGAAATTGTCAACTACGCTGATGATACGCAGCTGATTCTTTCCTTGGAGGGAGATGATTCAACCTCCTGGGAAGAATTTCACAACTGTCTGCGAGACACGGCGGGGTGGTTAAAGGCTAATTCCCTGCAATTTAACACAGAGAAAACTGAGGTGTTATACTGCCCAAGGCCTATGGTGCAAACTCCTTTACCCTGTAACTTCTGGCCTGGAGATTTCTCCTCAGCGGTACAGCCAGTGAAGGTCGTTCGAAACCTAGGCGTTGTGTCTAACAATGATCTTTCCTTGGAGGCGCAGGTATCGAAGCTGGAAGCTGGCTGCCTAGCCATTATTTGACTCTTGAGAAAAATTATTTCACTATTACCGCCCCCCGTCCGGTTAGAGGCGGTACGCTGTACTGTGCTCAGCAGGTTAGATTATTGTAAGTCCTTGCTGTTGGATTCTTCGAGCTATCTTATGGATAGACTCCAGAGAATCCAGTCTGCGGCGGCCAAACTAGTGCTGGGGTGGCCGACGAGAGCTCCTTCGTCTAAGGCCTTGGCCCAGCTACATTGGCTCCCGGTGAGACAGAGGGTACAATTTAAGTGTCTTTGTTTGGCCTTAAAGGCCCTGCATGATTTGGGCCCAGTGGCCTGCAAAAGAAATTCAGGTTTCATGCTTCAGCCCGCAGCCTACGATCCTCCTCTGCTAGGTTGGTGACAATACCTAGTTTTAAGAAAACCAAAGCAGGAGGAAGATCGTTTGGCGTAGCCGCAGCGAAATTGTGGTATGCCCTCCCGGCTGAGCTAAGACATACATCCGATCTCCTCCTGTTCAGGAGGAGACTGAAAACTCTGCTCTTCCCGAAACCCTAGCGCGCCACTGGCTGCTTCCGTCATTATGAGTCTTTCAGCACCATGATGCCTTTTCTAGGTGAAAGTGTAATTATAAATGAAATAAATAAATAAATAATTGATGATATTCCCAGCGAAACAAACATTTGACTTAAAAATAATGAAAATAAATTGAAATACCCAGCCATTTGTGAAAAAAGTTTCATATGTAATTTTTTGTCACAGTGGCCGATTTACAAAAGCAATATACTGTTATATTTGATAAATACTTCTGATTGGGGTATATAGGGGTTCAAGGTTCTCCAAAAACACCTGATACCAAGGCCAACACCTGAGCTGCAACCTTTAATGCTTTTCCTTTGTGGTAAAATGTAAGGAATGAAAAATTAGCATGAAGGAAACCTCTGTATTTCAGAAATGTAGACATTATACTGAGTTCTAAGAACAGTGGTTGTTTGTACACCTCTCAATTTTTGGTTACCCATACTATCATGTAATTCAAAGGGGATTTTTCATAATCCATTCTATCTTGCACACTGATTTACATTTGGTAGCCATAAATGTGGAGAAACCCAATTGATAAAAAGAAATATTGTACTATTCTGTGTGAGCACATGTCCCACAATAAAGATGGTACCACCACTTGTGTGACTGGGCCTAGACCATGTGACACAAAATACCCCAAAACACAAACTGGTGACATCACATTTTACCGGGAAACATCGTTTACAACGCGGTGTTTACACCACACTACCTTTACAACAATGCCATTACAACGCAAGTCGTTACTACAACTTGTGCTGGAGGGCGCTGTTGGGTAAGGAATATTGTAATTTTATATTCCAACACCTTCCCTACTGTTACGAGGGCTGGTGTTGGAATATAAAATTATAATATTCCTCAATGCGCGCACACCAACGCAAGTCGTTGTAACGAATTGTGTTGTAATGGCAGCGTTGTAAAGTACTGCGATCTAAAAGATCGCGTTGTACTGACGTACATCCCATTTTACCCAGCAAAAACAATGCAATTTGTACAATGTGTATAGCTGAAAAATGTGGGCGCTAGCTCAGCAACCACCCATGGAATCCTACCATGCCCAGATATTTTTTAGAACTGGACACCCAGGGGTGTCAAGGGGGGTCTGAGTTGTGTGGTTCTGTCAAAAAATATTTTTCACACAGAAGCCCTCTGAAACCTTAAATTATGGTTATAAACACAACTTTTTCTTAGATTGCTGTGAGATAAAGACTTGGAATCTCTGGAGATCCACAAATTTCCTATCACCCAGCATTCACAAAAATCTTCCAATAAAAAGGATACCCCACATGTATTTGTGGGTCTAACACCTGTGACAGGAAATAGCCCACAACGCAACATGAACAGATCCAATTTTTCCACTCAAACTTATCTTTTTTTCATATTGGGAGGCTTGATTTTAGCCATTGCTCAGCCAGCCCTAATATAAACCTACCAAAAACCGATTTTTCAAAAATGTTGACACACAGTGGGGTCCGGGGTGGTGAGACGTGTGTGGATCTCATGTGGTTTATTTTCCCAGAAGCCTTTGCCCACCTACACTTACACAAAAACATACATGTTCCTCACGTTTCTGTCAGTAAAGTTCTAGAATCAGTGATGGTACATAAACGTCCTACCACCCAGAGTTCCCACACATCTTCCAATAAAAATGATACCCTACTTGTGTGGGTAGCCCCAGCACCTGCAACAGAAAAGTCTCCAAAACGCAAGGTGGAAACACCAATATTTCCTGTCAAATAAAGTACTTGATTTGGCAATGGGTATATCTGTGGTTTTTGGGATCAGCTTGGCAGCCACCCAGGGAAACATAAGAAACCCAGCCGTTTCTAAAAATGTGACTCCTTGGTGAGTACAGGGTGATTTCCATTGCATTGATCCCACAATGCATTTTTACCCTTACTGGCAAGCAAACATCAAACTTTCCCTTAATCCACTTATTTTCCTTGAATTTCTGTGTTGGAATCTTCCAGAATCTGTAGAAATACATAAAATGTCTACCAATCAGCATTCCCTCACTTTTCGTTATAAATACACAACTCCATATCTTGGCTGGGTCTACTGCCTGCAACAGAAACAAATCCAACCAGGAACAATAGGATTCACTTAGCAGAGTCAAATCGACTCTAGTGTGGGTATTAATTTTGCATATAGTGCAGAGGGAGAAAAAGTATGCAAAAACTTGAACAAAAAAGTGATGGGTAGAATGCTTGAATTAATCGCAGCCACGGGTAATCATTTGGGTCAAATCACAGTCCACTGTAATTGACTGGGATGTGCTCTGAGTAATTAGCAGTGGCTTTAAATAATTCAAGCATTCCATCCATCACTTTTTGTATACTTCAGTGTTTTGTCCTAAGTGGGACTGGTATGCCCAAAGATGGGTCCCATGCTCACAGTGTCACTGGTACCAAACTATGGGGCCGATTAGGATGGCGGTTTTTCCGCATCCTCCGGGCCGGCGGAAGTGTCCGCCGGCCTGGAGGATGCGGAAAAACCGCGGCGGAGACTCCAAAGACCCACCGCCAAATTAGGATGGCTGGTGGGTCTGATAATCTGTCCGCCGCTTTTCCGCCGCGGTCGGAAGGCGACCGCGGCGGAAAAGCACTAACATGTCTGGTGGTGTCTATCAGACACCGCCAGGCATATTAGGATGTCTGAAAATATATGCTTTTCCGCGGCGGCTTTACCGCCGTGGAAAAGCATACGGACCTTCACTTCGGGGGCCCGTTGCGGGCCCCCTGGGTGAAGGTGGGGTGGGGGGTGCACATGGGGGGTACCTATGGTACCCCCCTGCATTTGCGTGCACAATGCAGCAGGCACCGCGCGGTGCCTGCCGCTTTGTGCACGCAAATGCTGTGCATGGATTTTTTACATTGCGGCGGGTGCAGCTTGAAGCTGCACCCGCCGCAATGTTAGAGATAGAGGATGTGACCGCCACCCTGGCGGTCACATCCTAATTTGATCGGAGGGAACGCCGCAGCCCATGCGGACGTTCCCTCCTCCTCAGGGGTTGCGGACGGACTCAAGTCCGTCCGCGATCCTAATCGACCCCTATATCTGGGTGATGAGCTCATAATAATGGCAAAACCGGTCTTAAGTTGCTTGTGTTTTGGTTCAGGGTGATCAGGCTTGGCAGTTTGGGATGGACTATTCCCATTCGAGCAGGGTCAAGACGGATTTTCATATAGCTGGGTCCAAGTTGAGGTGGCATGGTGTACAAAATAACAATGGACTGCTGCTGGCCCGAGTAACTACCATGGCTGAAATTAATTAAGCCTTCCATCCTTCTCTATTTATTTTATTTATTTATTTTGAAAGTTTTATATAGCGCGAACAAGATCTTTGCAGATATCAGAGCGCTTTACAAAGAAGGGGTGCGAACAGGAGAGTGAGTAACAGGCCAATTAGGCTTAGCGCAGTTGAGGTAACAAGTGGGGTAGGTACATGAGGGAGCATAGTCATACAGGTAAGTCAATAAGGCTAACAGTACTAATAGGTGGAGGCGAAGACAATCATGTAAATCGATAATACAGGTGATAAAGATAGCAAAGGGATCGAAAAAAGTAGTACAGTTCAGTGCATAGTCTTAAAGAGTCAGAGATAATAGTTCTTTACTTTTTGTACGTCACTATCACTTTTTGTATACTTTTGCATAGAGAGAAAATGCATTAATCCTTCTTTCTGTTTTAACACCTTTCCATCCTGGTTGCACCAGTGCTAGGAATTGTAAACTGGCTGTACTGAGGCCTGGTTCACTCAGCTCACTAAACAGTGCTGAGATTCCAAAGAAAAGGGGATAAACATATTGTACTGGGTGCATTTAACAGTAAACTTTGTGTTTCTCGCTGCTGTCTGATTCCTGCAAAGTAGAATGTCCTCATGGATTGGTCTAATAAGGTGGTACAAAGGTTATGGCTCCCAGCTACAGGTTCCAGAAAGTGTAATAAACTAGTGAAAGAATGTTAAGGCCCGGTTTGCACCCATTTGCGATCGCTTGTTTGGGAAAACACCCAGTGTGTAGACTAGTATTTTCACAATTCCATGTGTGGAGGTAAATAGCCTGTATAGCGAAGTGAGTTCTAACCATGAAAGCCTTTGAATAATCCCAGGTTGCTTATTTTGTTTTAACATTTGAGTCCTCTTATGCTTTTTTAAATCTCTAGTGTTGTGCTGTCACTCTCAAATGAAGTCTAACTCGCAGTAATGCTATCTAAACATTGACCTAAAACTGCAACCCACAGTGTCCACCTTTTGATATAAAGTGAGCTGTTGTGGACAGTTGAGATAAGGGGACTGACTCTGCCTTCTACATGAATACTGCCAAGTTGAATGAGAAAGGCTTGTCTGACCCAGCCTGTCCTTTGCATACAAGTAGTGGTGTAACCAATTGGGCGATTGGCTGAGGGGGCTGGAAGCCTCACTTAGGCAACAACCACAGTTCTTGTCAGGTGAACCACAAATTAACCTCTGCTTAACCCTGTGGTAGCTTGGCACCAAGCAATCTGGCCTAAAGCCAGTATGTAAAGTATTTATGAAGCACACAAACAATAATATTGTGGAAACACAACAAAAGAAAACATCTTAGTTTAGTAGCACCAGTAAAGGGGCCCCATAAGAGAGTTTTCTCTGCCAGGATCATGGTCGTTATTATGGTTCGGTCAGGGCTGTATATTCATCCTTAATGGTGGACAAGGTTAGAGTGACAGGGGATTATATGCCGGAAATGGTTGCATGTTTGGTATAACAACATAATTTAAGGAACTTAAGGAAGGAAGAATTTAATTTTAAAAAAAAGTGTAGGTTAGTGTAGGTCAGTGTATCTCTTTCCTTCTCTTTGTTTTGTAGGGGCGGATGGGTTTCCTTTTCTATTTCTTTTTTTGTCTTTTTGCACTTTTTTTTGTTCACTTTAAGGAAGGAGGGGGGCAGGTTTTCATCTCCGGGATGCAGCTGTCTGGGCTCCATCTATCCAGATGATTGGGGTCAGGGTTCTCCAAGGGTAGGGGGTGGGATGGGAGGGGCACAGGGGTTGGGGTTGGGTGCAGCAGGGAAAAAAATAAAAAATGTCCTCAATCTCCCTTTTTTGATATTACCAATATTAACTTTAATGGCAAGGGCATCGGAATGGCGCTGGCCTGGATGCTGGTGCTAGTATCTCCAATTTCTGTTCTTGAGGACAGGCCTAGGCTTGATCCACCATGAGCTCCATACAGATTGTGTCCCGGAACGTCAATGGCCTGCGCACCAGACTGAGAAGAGATAAGGTCATACAATACCTTTGGGATTCCCCCGTGCAGGTCATTGTCCTTCAGGAAACACATCTACTTGAGGAGGAGACAACCTCTCTCTTTAAATGCCAAAGATGGGTTGGTTTGTGTGTGTACTAGTCAGTCAGCAAACATCAGAGGGGCCCTAATTCTAATTAAGAAATCAGCCTGTGCTCAGATTCTATCACAGCTAGTGGACCCGGGTGGCAGATGCGTGATTGTTAAAGCTATTATAAATGGGACTCTGCTTACCTTGATTGGCTACTATGGCCTCAACCAAGATGATCCCTACAGTCTTGAGACTATCTTCTCCTATTTGCTTGACTTTCCGGAACCAATGGTCCTTGCTGGAGATTTTAATATTGTCTTGAACCCCCTATTAGATAAGACTCCAAACAAGAGAGATCTGTTTCCTTCTAAATCTCGGGACTTTTTACTTGAAGCAATGAAGCAGTTCCCCCTCTCGGATATTTGGAGAGATAGATCAGGCCAGCAGCCAGGTGTCTCATATCGAAATTACAAATATTGGCACCATTCCAGAATAGATTTCGCGCTGATAAGTTATTCGTTGAGAGGCAGGGTAAAAAATATTTTGTATATGGCACCCCATCTTTCAGACCAATCAGGGGTTCTTCTGGGTTTGGAATGTCCAGCACTCAGTCCCATTAGGACATGGTCCTTCGACCGTGCCTTACTTTCGGAGGAATGGAGATCTCCTTCCTTTCACAAGAAATCGAATGGTTTTTGAAGGCAAATTCTGGCTCAGCTTTAATAACGATAGTATGGGATTCTTTAAAAGCTTTCTTGCCGGGACAAATTACCAGCAGGTCCTGCTATAGAAATAAAAGATACAAAGAAGAGATTTCTGTTATTGAAGCCAGGTAGAAGAATGCGGAATCCGATCTAATCGGTCATGCTCCCCCTGAAATCCAGCAACAACGTCAGGCTAAGTTTGACAGCTTGAAGGGTCAGTTGGAAAATGTCTTGAACACCAGGCTTACAAGAAGATGGAAGGCAAGTAAAATCTCCTACTTCGAATATGGGGAAGGGGCAGGCAAGCTCCTTGCATGGAAGAGCAAATCAGACTGAGCGAGGAGCTATATTAAGGAAATCATTCATGGGAATGATATTCACTCTTCAGACGAGGAAATTTGTGGCGCTTTCCAGACCTTCTTTTAAGACATCTACTGTGAAGATATTAGAGTCGACAGCCTTCGCGCGCAGAGTTGGCTTGGAGGCATCCCACTTTTCTGCTTGAAGCCAGACCAGCAATAGCACTTAGATCAGGCCTAACCTCACGCCGAGGTCAGGGAAGCTATTTCACGCTGCAAGAATGGGATTTGCTGCGGGCCCGGACGGGCTCCCAGCCGAGATCTACAGACTGATGAGCGACAAGATCGTCCCTACCTTGATGTCACATTTTAATCAGATATTACAGGCAGTGCTAAATCTCACAGCTTCGTGGAATGACGCCTGATAGTTCTGATCTTGAAACCAGGGAAAATTCCATCAAGCTGTGGCTTTTATAGGTCCATATCACTCCTGAATGCCGACTATAAAATATTTACTTCCATATTGGCAGCAAGATTGGGACTCGTGGCGGGAGACATTCTTCATCTAGATCAGAAGGGTTTCGTCAGGGGTCGACACCTTTCAGACCTTACGTATGATTTTATTGGTGCGATCAATATGGCTTATGCATATTCTATCCCACTGGCAGCTATGACTCTGGATGCTGCCAAGGTCTTCGACAGAGTGAATTGAATTTACCTGACAGAGGTCTTGAAGAAATGTAATCTGGGAGAAAAATTCTGTCGCACAGTTCAGCTGATTTACCAGAATCCAACAGCCAGACTTCTTGTTAACAGCAACATTACTGATCCCTTCAAGATTTCTAGGGGGACCAGACAGGGCTGCCCCCACTCCCCTCTCCTTTTTGATCTATACAGTGAGCCATTTGCTTAACGGCTCAGGAATGATCCTAACATCCAGTCTTTTAAAAAGTGGGGATGGAAGAGGAAGGTAGCCTGTATGCTGACTATATTCTAGTTCTCTAAGCTAATTTACATGTAGCATTTCCAGCTGTCGTCAGTCTAGCTCAAGAGTTTGGTCTGGTTTCAGGCTATGAAATCAAAACTTCAAAGACAGAAATTATGGTTTGGAATCTAGGAACAGTCCAGTTCCAAAATTAGGTATTTGGGGATAAATATCCTTCAAGACATCACTAAGATCGCTGTTGGACTTGGCCCTTTTGGCAGGTTCACCACTGAACCTTTTGCCTTGAGCTCTGACATGATGGTAGTGATTTTTGGCCTCTGCACACTTTAGCACTTTGGCCCAGGATAAAGTGCGTGCGCTCTCAGAGTACGTGTGGTGAGATTGGCCTGCCCTCCTATAGGAATGCATGGGGGATATGTGTGTCCATGGTAATTCCTGATATGAGAGGAGTGCAGGAGCGAGTTTAGTATGTGCAAACTCATGAGAATAAATGCTGCGCAATGGTGTGCACAGATTTATTGTGACCAGTGAGGAAGTGACACTTTTAGAAGTTGGCATTTTTGTGTGCAGTGTGTCTGCCTGCCTGATGTGAATTGCATGTCTGGCTTGTGATTGACAGGTGCTGGATGATGTGGGTGGCTCCAGGAGCAAGGATGGGTCTGCCCGGTGGTGAATAGGGAGATCTGCATATAGAGAGGGAGGAGTTGCACCTGGGACCTGAATAGGGCTGTGCCTTCCCTCCACAATGCTGGCTCCACCTCCTGTGGTGCCTCTTATGTCCCTGGCCTGTCCTTTGAAAGGGAGAGAGGAGCTGAGCAAAACAAAGTGCTCAACAGCTCCCCTGAACTGGTTGTATCTGATTCCCCCAGACCCTGCACATTTTAGACAGAGTAAATGGTGTATAAAAGAAGGGGCTGTGACCCCATCAAAATGTTCTGCTTTTTGGATCCGGACAGAGGGGGGCTTGCTGCTGGTGGGGCCCGGGAAGGACCGCAATGGGTGGAGGGTCCTGTGTGCTGGTCCCTGGGCCCTACATTGCCCCCTTGATGCCTCCAGGACATCTGGGACCTTTTGCTCTTTCTTTTGATTTTGCCAAGGCTTGATATGGCCTTCCAGCGCCCTGGGAGTGCTGCATCTTGAGCTTCTCCCTAGGCGAGGGAGAGCCTGGGGGCTGAGCAGCACTGTGCTGCAGCCCTTGCCGATATTGCTGGGATTAGCGGGTAGCCCACCCCATGATGGCGGACGTCCAATTTTATTTTGTCCTAATTGCGGTTGCCCACCCCGCTTATGGTGCTATCTTTAAAGCGTGTGCCCACCACGCTTCTACATTTATTTTTATTCTTGAGGGGGCCTACCCTTCTTGCCGTGGAGAAAATCACCGCAGCAGTCCTCGTGCGACACCGGAAGTCAGGCTCGTGCCACCTGACAGTGGGCGGGGCCTGGAGGGTTCCACTTCCGCTTCCCCCTGCCTGGGGGAAGCCGTACTATGCCGCTTTGGGCCCTGGTGAAGAAGATGGCCGATGGCAGCGCAGGGCTCCCAGAGGTGAAGGGAAGCCCCACACCACAAAAGAGGTACTGCCGCATTGGACCGGGTGAAGCGTAGCGCCGCAGCCTGTTCCCGCACAGGTGGAGCAAGGCACATTGCCAGTGCCTGCCCCCACCGCATCTAGAGAGATGAGTGTCCTGCGCAGGAGCCCGGTGAGTAAGGGCTGGGCAGGAGACATGGTTGCTCTAATGGGGGCCACAGTGTTTTCGAGCCTGCGTTGCTCCAACGATGCCTATGATTATTTTCTAGATGGCCCCGAGGGTCCCATGCTTTTCCCCATGGTGGGAGTCTGAGCGGTCCCACCAGGAGAGCGGGCAACTCCAACGTGAGCATGCTTCTTTTCCGAGCCTAGGTATCTCCAACGATTAGGGGGGATGTATTCGTTTACAGAGCCTGCATAGCTCCAACGCCTAACCTAAATTATTCCTAGAGCCTGCGTGGCTCCAACATGGGGCAGAGTTTATTAAGAAGCCCCAGTGAGGCCCCCGAGGGCACAGCCATGGCAGGGCCTGTTTTGCCTAATTGATCGGAGTGTAAAGTGAGTGCAGGCCTTCAGGTGTGACCCACAGCTGAGCAGCATTTAGTGCCAGCTGAGCCGTTTAGGCCTCCTTCTTGATACCCACAGCTGCCCAGCAAGTAGTAGACAGCTGCAACGTTTAGGTTTGCGCAAAGTGCACCCCCATGACTTTCGCTGTCTAGGCAGGAGCCCTGACTTTTGGGACATGGGGCACTTGAGCCCCTTTCTGAGATGGCCAGTTGGCCAGGGGGGACTGTTAGCTTTATAGGGCGCCGGGACACCTCTTTGCTAAGGCAGCTGTCGCGCTCTTACAAACTAATAACATAACATAACATAACATTACGCACCCTGTTTTATACCTCTAAACTGTGGTTTATGATTATAAGGTTGTTTTGCATATTATGGTTTATGCTAGTGAGATTATGTTTCACTCGGTGGTTTATGCCCCTAATATGAGTTATACTTAGGAGGTTAGGGTCTAATGTGTTTAGACTTGTGAAATGATTGCATAAGGTGTTTATGCTGGTGAGGTTGGCACAGAATGTAATTTGCACCTGATGTGATACTGTGCATAATGTAGTTTATGTTACAGGCTGATGCTAAGTACAGTGATTACCAGTGTTTACTGGTTGTACGTTTATGATCTGTCTTACTTTTACCAAGTTCGCTTTGTGATGGTTCTGACTGTGGTCCATGTGGCCCTGTCCTGTGTATATAATCCCTTGTGAATATTGCCCGTGCCTGTTGGCAAAGTGTATATTATGTGTTTACTATTCTAATGTGTTATAAGAAAACAAAGGCTATTTTTTATATAACCTTGTGTGGAGTTCCTTTTGTAGTGTGCCTTGGATGTTGTTGCTGTGTGCGTGCGCAAATGCTTTACACATGGCCTCCGGGATAAGCCTGACTGCTCGTGCCAAGCTACCAACGGGGTGAGCAGGGGTTATCTTTGGCGTGTAACTCCCCAGGCCTGACTAGAGTGGCGGTCTCGGCCTGGCTTTAGTGCAAGCCTCCGCCAACCAGAGATCCCGTTTCCTACAATCGCCAAGACCAGTTTGGCTATGGTGGTATGGGAGTATCAGAGGCTAATGAAATCTTGGGCCCTACTCCCTTTATCCATTATGGGCAGAGTGATCTGGTCAAGATGTCAATACTCCCAAAAATTACTTTCCTCTTCAATTGCATTCCCCTCCACTTTGAAAAATCCTCTATCGACAAACTGCAGAGGGATATTAACTAGTTTGTCTGGGCACACAAATCACCCAGGATTGCATGGAAAAACTGGTGCAGGAGAGAGAAGGGAGGCCTTGCTGTACCAGATATCCAGCTTTATGCTTGGGCCTTCCAACTTTCACACTAGCGTATGCTCTTGAAAATACCTGTTAATAATGGTGTCGGGGGATGATTTTAGCTATGCTTAGGGGTGCTAACTTATTGGTGGAGGGTTTTCTGTTTGGCGATCGAAAGTAAAAAAAAAAAAATTAAGTTGAAGGTTCTTAAGGGATTAGCCAAAATATGGTTAAAATTAAGGAGCTCAGCTGCACTTGGTTACTTTTCCAGCCTGGCTCCCCTCTGGGAGTCCCCCGGGGCTCCAGAGTGTTTGAGGGACAGGCTGGCAATACCCTTGACGGAAGCCGGACTAGTGGTCTGGGGGGACCTGATCCCGGACGGTACCCTTGTTTCATGGGAGCAACTTAGGGATAGGGTTGGTGCAGGCCTCTCTAGATTTAAATATCTTCAGTTGGAAATCTGGGCCCATTCACACTTACAAACAATTTGTGGAAGCCTACTCGGATGTGGTAATTCCCTGGAACATCAGCTTGTGACTATGTATCAAGCTAATTAGCATTCGCAAAGGCCGTAATTCTGCAAATTTCGGCCTTTGCGAATGCTAATTAGATAAATGGTATGTATCAAACATGTTTGATGCAAAATAAGGAATTGCAAAATTTGCTATTCCTTATTTTGCAATTGCACTTAAGGAATCACAAATTTTGCGATTCCTTAAATGCAATGTGTCAAACAAAAAATATTCAAAAATTGCCATTAAGGATTCACAAATTACCACCAACTTCTAGTTGGTGGTAAGTTGCGAATTCTTTTCAAAAAGCTTTTTTTACAAAAAAACAAAGGTGCCATATGACGCCCATACATGCCCTTAGGGCATGTATGTGCGCCATATGCCCCCAAATGTCTTTTTCAGGGGTGCAGCAGGGTGTTCTTGAGACACCCCTGCACCCTTGAAAAAATTCCTAATTTGCTAAGGAATCGCTATTGAAAAGCGATTTTGTACATACATACCGTTTTGCGAATTCCAAATAGCGATTAAAATTCGCTATTTGGAATTCGCTAAACGGAAGTATGATACATATGGCCCTAAGCCCCCTGGGCTAGATAGCTGCTATCCTCGTAGCTAGGAGGCAATTTTGTATAAGATGGACACATTCCACTCCCCCCTCCTTTTTAGACTGGCAGACTTTAGCCTTGGCGGTCTCTAAGCTAGATCGTATAAGATCAGGCAGTAAGAAGAAGAAAGCATTTTGGAACCTCCTGCAACTCAGATGAGGCTCAGAGTTGATTGATTACGTTTTTTTTTCTTCTTCTCTCTGAGTCCTATGATTATGCTGCCTTAACACTCTTCGAGCTGAGTCGGTTACTCCCAGCTTGTTACTGGAAGTTTTATGACACGGGTCATCTAGCTCTTGGAGCTCGGCAGAAGAGTTATCTCAGCTGGTTCTTCATTAGCACCCAAGCAAGTTCTGGTACCGGTAGGCGGGGTCTCCATCTCCAGTCGCCTATACCTTTCAGCTTGCTGAGTGTGGGTATAGACAACTTGAGTGCGAATTGAAGTGACGTTGGTGGCCAATGAGGACAAAAATAAAATCCCATACCAATTAAAAAATATATAGTAAATGATAATAATAAAAATTATACCATAGTGAAAATAAAATCTAATTAGTACAACCAAAGATATTCAGTTCTACATTTTTAAGTGAAAATGGCACCTAAAAGCATGAAGCACCAAGCGCTGTCATCTGTTCACACTAGACCGGGGGATAGATTTGGGTTCTGGTTGAACCACAATAGAGGGCATGTTGAATACAGGGACCAGATTAGCGCAGAGAAAAGTTACTTTTTATGCCTGGCACGAAGAGTTCCTTTCCCATTGGAGGAGTTCACGAGGAGGAGACTAATCATACTGTGGACGGTCATTGCTGTATCGCAAAGAGCAGGTTGGGCTTATGGATGGTCGTTGCTGTAGTGCGAAAAGCCCATCAAGCGTTGTAGATGGTTGTTGCTTTAACTTTGCATTGGCAGTCATTCCTGACTGTTGTTGCTGTACTGTGAAGTGCAGGTCTTCCATTGCCGGTCATTGCTGGCAGTCTCTGTTGACACAAGGAGCCAAGTTCACCAGAGCTTCGCTTTGGCGGTTGTAGCAGTGTTTCTGTGTAAACGGGCCTGTTCGTTGTCACACAGAACCCAGACTTCAGCAGTTCCACCTTCTCATTTATTTTTTAATTTATTTTGATAGTTTTATTTAGGGCGAAGATGACCCTTGCGGGTATCAAAGCGCTTTACAGGTATACAGATAGCAGAGCAATAACAACATTAACATCATATTCGGGAAAAGTACAGGATAAAGTAGCGATCAAAGTGGAAGGGTAAGCTTACATTGTTCAGAGAGCAGAGGAGATGAACCAATAAGAGCAGAATTAACATAGTCAAGAAAACTGCAGGATCATGTAATGTCAGTTGGGCCATTGCAGGAAGGTCTTTGAAGCTTGTTTTGTCCCCGTAGCTCACACAGGGGACATTGGAGTCACTATGGGGTAGACTGTGATGAAGGGAGTCAGGTCGACTCTTCCTTCTCAAATAGCAAAGCAGTCCTTTAAACAGCAGGGCAGCCGTTCTTCTCTAACCTCCATGAGTCTGGGAGTGTACTGCTGAATGGCTCTGAAGGTCTAATATTTATATGTGGTGCCTGTCACTGTATGAGGTGCTCCTGTCCTACCCTCAAATTTAGGTCGGGGAAGTTTTTCCCCATATCCAGACAAGGCTCCAACCTGTTTGGGGGCTACAAAAGGCAGGGCAGGGCTGCTGTTAGGTTCCTTTGAGTGTACAGAAGGCAAAACTCTTTAAAGTGTAAGTGGGACAGGGGCACATCCCCTCTCCAGTCATCCTGCCACACACTTAAGCCCCCTTTGAGTTACTGGATAAAAGCAATAAACAAACCCTAACCGCAGAGCCATTAATAGTCATGTGATCCAGGATATTGGCACAAGGCACAAATTGGTGGTACAAGAAAATACCACATTTCTAAAAGTGCCATTTTCAGAATGCTAACGTAAAATCTGACTATATAATTAAATAGGATTTAAAATTACAATTCATTTCAGTGAAAACAGCATACCTCTATCTGCTCCCAATATAAATGTCTCTGTACTAAAGTACCTTCCAGACCATATTAATTACCATCAGTTATAGAGCAGGGATCTACCCTAGTCTCCCTGCCCAGGTCCTACCAATGACCTTCTGCTTACTCTGCTGTGAGTTTCTTCAAAATGTATAGGTCCCCGTCTCCAAATATTTACATGAAACACAACTTATTGAATAAATACTCTTACACTGGGCGTTTGTGTGATTCATTGTCTTTCTTATTGTTTTTTTATAGATTCTGTATCATACTTTCACATAGACTTGTAGACAATTTACATATTTTGCAGTAACATAGGTATATGACATATTTCACTGTGACACTGTACAAGTAATTAAGACAGATTCAGAATTCAAAGAATAACTGACAGTGTATGGCAGCATAACTTACACATAAACAGTCCATACACAAAAAGACATATCTTTTTACGTTACAAATATATGACATATATTTACAAGTGCTTTGTTTCTCTAACGTATTGCACAGGTGCCTTTTTGGGATATCATGTGTCCTACTCTTGTTTATTGTTGGAACCAGATACCTTTGCGTCCTCTCACAATTTAGTCTAATGACACTGTTTTAAAGTCAGGCCAGAGCTTTGAATAGGTAGGTTGTTGTAGCGCCCTTAATCACGCTTTCTGCAGGGTGCCCCGTGTGCACTGGTTAATTGTTCGTATGAGCTCTTGACCTTTATGTGGAATACGCCAACGCATTTCAACGTTCAGGGGTGGACCTTTGTGGGTTTTGTGTGGAAGGTCTTCTTCAGGGCCATATATTCTTTGGGGACAAGTGTTTTGTGGAGGAAAGGAAGGTTTCTTAGGGAGTTTTCTAGAGCCTGCATGTAAGGATGTCTTCCATGGTGTGTTCAATAGGCTTTGTCCCTCTCTTTCTTTTCTCTAAATGTAGCACTTATTAAATGTACTAAGGTAATCCAGTGTTAGTCAATAGGAGTGATTGTCCTAACAACAATGAAAACAGTTTCAGGAGTGTTTCTATGCGAGGACATGTAAAGCTTAAGTAGATTCTTCTACTTTTTAAATGCAATGTAAGTGTTCTTATGACCCTTTGGGACTACCTTAGGGATGATTTAGGCACATTAAAAAGGAAGGTTTAGTCCTAACAAATGGTTTATTTTGCCAGGTCAAAAGTCAGTTAATACTGTACTACCGGCTGCAGTGGCAGGCCTTAGATATTTTAGAAGGCTACTTTAGTGGGTGGCACAATGTGTGCAGTAGTACCATTTAATTTACAGGACTGTGTACAGGTAGTACCATTTACTAGGTATTCGCAAGTAAATTAAATGTGCCAATTAGGTGTAGGCTAGTTCTATCGTCTTTGAAGGAGAGAGCACAAGCACTTTAGCATTTTTGTTTAGGTAAAGTACATGAATTATGCTGTTTTCACAATTTATGAACCTGTTTAAATTTTATTAGAATGTTACATTTAATTAGCATGTCCTATGAGGACGTCTGTTTTGTATAGTTTCCTCAGTCCAGTATCCAGATGTAAAGATAGTTTTTTCCATAGAATAATTTTAATGTACTTCTTTAAAAAGTATAGTTCTCTGAATAATGAAATCCCCTCTCTCAACTATCTAACTATGTCCATTTATTTGTTGTGCTGTCCATTGCCAGGTTATTGGCTTATTTAACAATAGGATTATTCTCATGAGCTTAGGATTCTGGTAGTAGACAAAACTGGTGGTCGCAACTGCCTGTTGGGAACAGGTAAGCATCCAACATGGCTAGTTGGAGACTGACACAGAGACCAGGTGTTCTCTGACTTTCAGTTTCACTATTTTGGATTTTCTCCAGAGAGATGTAAGGGCATCTCTAGTTTACATGGGTGTCTACCCAGCTCTGGAGCTTTTCTCCCATAAATTAATGCACAGGCATGATGTGCTGAGTGTCACGGTCCAACAGCTCCTCGGAATCAGGATGATGCTATTAGGGTTCCACCTCCAGCTTTCCCCGCACTCCAAACGCAATGGCTTACAGAGTACGGTGGTAAGCAGGTGAGGGAAAAAGCCGGGGCGGGAACTGCTGCGGAAGGGATGCCTGTAGAGATAAAGAACACATGTTAACATCAGACTCTCTTCTACCTATCGTGCTCTATGTACTATTAGCTGAACCCCTACCTGATTACTCTCAGGCGTAGATCCTCTTCCTATAATGTACAAGATGAGATACCCTCTCTCATGTTACGGGACAGATCCCTGGAAAGGCAGGAGCACCCACATTAGACTGGAACCCTCCCTTATGTATTCTTATCAAATACCCTTGACTCAGAACCATACATACCTAGCGTTCTCACCCCTTGTGCTCCAAAGGTAAACCAACCCCCCCCCCCAGAAAGACCCTTCCTGAGAAGCGTGCAGTATGTGGTAGTGCAAACAAAAAGAAAAAAGAAAAAACAGTTCAAGCGTCTGTAGATTCCTCTAAAGGCTGTTCCTGGGAATCAATCAGAGATATGACTTGTTCCGAACAGCACAATTGCCATCAGCAAAGGATACTGCAAAAACGGAACAGTGGGAGATAATCCGAAGAAACGTCTCTCTTACCACTAGATGGCGCTCACATCTTATTCAGTCTCTGTATCCTCAAGGAACCAAACAGTAAACTCCGGTTACAGGAGGGGGCAAATCCAGCGTCTCCCGAACCGGATGAACCAAGACACTTCAAACAGTCATAGGAGGGTGCAAATCCCACGTCTCCTACGCTGACCTGGTTCTGGAAATTTTTGAAGAATCACCAAACGATGTTGAGGTTGTAGAAGTAGATTTATTGTAAAGATGCAGGGACCTCTGGGACACAGCTTCACCTTCCAAAATAGGCTTGGAACTGCCTTTCCAACCCTCCAGCTCCCCGTTACCCAGCAACCCCAAGGTTCTACATGTTCAACACCATTTATAAGAAAACAAACTAGCATGTAAAATATAACACATCTCCCTCCTAAAAATAAAAAATAAAAAAATAAATAACACTTAACATCCTTTGACAATATAAGAAATAATTCTATGTACAAATATAGTCATCAATTTGTTTAGGTCTTACATGACAACGTTCAGAAGATCTTTTAATCAAAGTACTGGAAACATCTCTAGAGTGAGCACTCGATTCCTTTTTATCAGACACCCCATCAAAATTAGAATTCGTTCTTTGATGAGATCTTGCAAACACATTCAGCTCTGTATCAGAACACAATGAGATTTTCCTTGTGTTCCACCAATTTCCGTCTTCTAATTTCACACTGTTTCCTTTTACACAAACCACTTTTCTTGGAGGTGACCATTTCGAACAACCCTTCCTGGATTTATCACCCACAAATACTCTGACAAACATGCCTTGAGTAAAGACACGTTTGGGCATGACAATGTTCTTATTATGGCGATCACAATAATCCTTTTGATACTTCCGTACCCTTTCATGTAATTTCCTTAAATCTACATCATGTTTACCAGCTCTACTCATCCATGCTGGTACAGCTTGAGAACAAGGAACCCTTCCCTTAAGGAGAGAAAAAGGTGTCTCTTTAGTTACTGAACGTGGTGTTGTGCGATATGACCACAACATGTTCCTAACATGATCCCTCCAAGGTTCCCCATTGGTATATGCCAATTGAACATATTCTACCAACACTCTATTGAAGCGTTCGACAAGATCATTACCCCTTGGATGATAAAGAGGAGTGGTGCTGTGCTTAATTGCCCATCTGTCCATAAAAGACTTAAACTCATTAGAGATAAATTGTGGCCCATTATCTGCGATGATTTCAGCTGGACAGCCTTCTCTTCTAAAAATATCCTCACAAAAAGAAATCACATTACAAGATTTAATCTCCTTTACAAAAGCAACATCAGGCCACTTAGATAAATAGTCAATCATGACTATTGCAAATCTCTCTGAAACACCCAAAATATCAAAAGGACCGCAGATGTCTATAGCTAACTTCTCCCAGGGACCCTTGGGCAATGAGGACGACACAATTTCAGTTTCTCTAGAACAATGTGTCTTATCACTACATGCGCCTGCAATGCAATCACGGACAAAACGTTCCATTTGAATATCCATACCTGCCCACCAGAAACTCTCCCTAGACTTCCTTTTCAAAGCCGACATACATCCATGTCCCTCATGCAAAATCTTTAACAACCTTCCTCTTAAACTAATAGGTACTAGCAACCTATTTCCTCTTCTAAGCAAACCATCAATGACATTTAATTCTGACCATACTAGCTTGAATGGCAAAAGATCCTTGTGTGCTCTCCAACCCTGTTCATCACTTAAAACATCTCTTACTTTCCCTAAAACTTCATCTTCATCCAGAGCCTTTTTCCAATCCGCTTGACTAATGGCACTGCAAATGTTCTCCACCTCAGCTACAATCCAATCATCCTCCTTAAAATCTTGTCCAACATCCAACGGTAACCTTGATACGCAATCCGCATTTACATTCTTTGCTCCAGGAATATATTTAATGTCAAATACATATTCCTGAAGACGATATAACAATTTGGCTATCCTTGGAGTAGCTTTGCTCGCTCCATTTGTAGAAAAAAGATCAATCAAAGGTTTATGATCTGTATGCAATTGAAAATGGTTTCCCCATACGAACATTCTGAAATATTGTACGCCCTACCAACAGGCTAGAGCTTCCTTCTTGATTGTAGAATAAGTAAGTTCCGCACGCTTCAATGTGCGAGACGCAAAAGCTACAACCCTTTCTACACCATCATGTATCTGAATAAGTACAGCACCTAAACCATAGTTGCTGGCATCCGTAGAAACAATAATTTGATCGGTAGGATCAAAAGGTTTCAGAGAGACAGCATTTGCAATGCATTTCTTGATGGAGTCAAAACTTTGTTGACATGCAACAGACCACTCAAATTTGACTCCTTTCTTCATCAATTTCCTTAGCTCATATACTCTGTCTGAGAAATGACGTACAAACTTAGAATAATATTCGGCAAGGCCAAGAAACGACCTTAACTGGTCCTTATCTTTTGGAGCCGGTGCTTTCTCAATCGCCTCTACCAAATTCTGTTTGGGTTTGACACCCTCACTGGACAAGGTGTGGCCTAGATACTCAACCTCACTCATGCCAAATTTGCACTTTTCCCTAGCTACTGTTAGACCTGCATCCGCTAAATTTTTTAGAACCTTTTCTAGATTGCAATCATGATCGGATCCATTTTCTCCCCACACTAAAACGTCATCCTGAAATACTACCACTTTATCCAAACCAGACAGAACTGACTGCATTACCCTTTGAAATACAGCCGAAGCTGACGCCAACCCGAATGGCATGCGTATAAATTGAAAAGCTCCTACAGGAGTAATGAAGGATGTGATGTGTTTGGAATCTTCATGCAATAAGATCTGGTGGTAAGCATTTGATAGGTCCAAGGTAGTAAAATGTGTACCCCCTTTCACAGTGGCCAACAATTCATTAATTCGGGGAAGAGGATGGCGGTCAACCCAAATTTTGTCATTCACACCTCTTAAATCAATGCACATCCTAATTTTGCCATTAGGTTTTTTAGCTTAAACAATCGGACTTAACCAATCCGACACCTCGATAGGCTCAATCACTCCTTCATTGCAGAGTGTATGTAGTTCTTCCTTCAATTTGTCTCTTAAAACACAAAAGGCACATTCCTAACCTTGTGCACTTTGGGAACAGCATCCTCTTTAAGAATTATCTTATGCTTACATTTTTTAAGACAACCCAATTTTTCACTAAACCACTCGGGAAACTTGGTACACCATTTGGAGATATCACCAGAGGACATTGCTAGTACCTGTAAAGGATGGTTACGATTTAAAATAATATCAAGGGCTCTTTGATCCTTCCACCCCAACAGAGACTTGCCTTTATGAACTACATATAGTTTTAGCATAGTTTTCCTACCACTAAATAACACTTCTGTTTCTATAAACCCAATAATAGGTAGTTTTACTCCACAATAACCTTTTGGCAGTACATCAGTAGATTGTAATTCCTCTAACTTGCCCCCTATACCTTCCCACGTGAACTTATCTATTATGGTAAATGGAGAACAAGAATCGGCCCATACATGTACATCCTTCCCCCTTATTTTGATGTTGCATTTTGGAGGACGATAACCCTCATCTTTACTCACATCACAATCCAATACTTGATCATGTTCAATTATCATGACTTCATAGTCATCATCCTCAGTAATGTTATTATCATGATCTAAATCCACACCATGATCAAAGTTGCAGTCATCAACCAGATTGACTGCACTCTGAGACGGACCAGATGTTTTACACCATCTAGCAAAATGTCCTAGTTTTTTACATTTATGACATCTAGTTTTGATGGCAGGACAAAAATTTGCATCAGCAGTATGCTTTGGACTGCCACATTTAAAACAATATTTGAGTTTAGATTTTGAAAGATCTCGTTTACTATCTGTAAAACTTTTTTGAAAAGTCTTCTTCTGACTTTTATTTACAACATGAACAGATTCATTCTCTTGGACAACTTTTTTTGAAACACTATTAGGTTCCTTCATGTACCTGGAAGTATGTTCCATTCTTTTGGCAACTGTTAAAGTTTTGTCTAAAGTGGGGTCTTTTAAATCAAGAAGTTTCTCTTGAATTCTAAGATCTGACATTCTATTAATCAATTGATCTCTTTTAATATCATCTCTCATGTTATTAAACTTACATGTAACTGCTAACATTCTTAAACTTCCTACATATTGCTCAATGGTTTCACCAGAAGATTGAGCACGTGAAAGAAAATTGTGTCTCTCGACAACCACACTTACTTTTTTTCCAAAGTTATCTTCTAAAGCTTTTAAAGCGATTTCATACACATCTACATTGTTATCACCAGATGATTCACTATCAATAATAGATTCCACACGTATTGTTTCCATTAGTGGTAATGTTTTCAAAACATTTCTTCCCTCTAGACCCAAAAATTGTTTTAAAATAGCTAATTTCCTTTTTGAAACATAAACATCACCACCAATGGCCTCAAGATAGGTTTCGAATGTTTCCTTCCAATGCTTTCATAACATGCATGGTTGACCAGGACTTTGTAAGAAAAATGGTGGTGCAGGAATCATTTGGAAAGACATATTCATATACTAACTGATGTGTTTTAACAACTGTTTCCCAGAATTATAAATAACTAAAACACATAGAATAATAGAAAACTTAAATAATACTTATGGTTACACAAATATTATAATTATACCAATAATGTTGATTAGGTGTGTGTATCACCGTTGATGATAGGAACGATTTTGACACACAAAGCTTCTTAGTGTGTGTATCACTGTAAATTTCCAAAAAACATAAAAATACTGGTGTGCGTATCACCGTTGAAGAGGGTTACACACGATTTAGATGTTTGGAAATGATGTTAGAAGAGAAACACGGTGTATAGTGTAACACACGATAAAATATCCCAATCCAAAATGGCCACACGTTTGTTCACGTATGCCGGGAAGTGACGTTGCAAGTAGAAACGAGGCTTGGAAGATACAAGTTCCGAGCTCAAAGAGAATGACGGCGTCCTCCTGTGACAAATGATCAAGGAATGCCTGCGCGTGTTGCTCCCAAGCGGCATCCAAGCATTTCAAAGGTAAGCAGCAACTGTCCAAACATGAGAAGTCAATGGAACAACAGGTTCACGGCAAAAATAATATTAAAAGGATGGCAGAATGTACTCCAACGGCAAAGCAAGCAGCATTGAATTCAAACACGGGTACAAACACCACGCATGAAACATAAATACAATCAGGCTCCTGATCATCCGGAGGTTGATAGCGAGTATTCTCCAAAATATTTCGAATGCAAGAAAGATGTAATCATTCAATGCGCTATAGTTTCAACTTGGCCTTAAGTCGAGAATGACAAAACCAATGAAGTACAACTGAAGAAAAGAAACTACGGTTCTTCTCTCACTCGCAAAGACCTTAGCTTGGAGAAAACTGACAGATGATTTATTTATTTATTTTGAAAGTTTTGTATAGCGCGAACAAGATCTTCGCAGATATCAGAGCGCTTTACAGCGGAGGGGAGCATGTATACGCAGATACATCAGTCATGTTAACGGTACATTGAAGTGATATCATAAAACAATCAAGTAAATCAATTTAAAAGTCAAGAATAACAACTATAAGTGTTCGAACAATTAGTACAGATGAGTAACGAGTCTTTGTAGTTATTCCTCAGTAGTCATTCAAGTGTATTTAGCCATGAGGATCGCTTTTACTTCTCTCTTGAAAAGTATGGTGGAGGTGATAAGCCTTGTTTCAGGGGGGAGCGAGTTCCAAATCCTGGGAGCCATTCCTGAGAAAGAGCGTTTAAAAGTTTTTTCCTTGCGGAATCTTTTAGGCTTTAGCAAAAGGTTGTTTGTGCCTCTAGTGTTTCTGGAGCCTCCAGAAATCGTCAGCTTCTGAGCGAGGTATCTAGGTGAGCTCAGGTGGACCGCCTTGTGGGTCAAACAAGCTATTTTCAGGTGTATTCTGGCTTCAAACGGCAGCCAGTTCAATGATTTGAAGTCCGGGGAAATGTGTGAGTGTTTTTTTGATCCAGTGATAAGTCTCGCTGCGGCGTTTAGAGAGGCTCTTATGGGTGCCGTAGTCGCTAGGGGGAGGCCGCAGAGGGCGGTGCTGCCATATTCTATCCGAGGTATGACTAGTGATTGTACCGCAGTCTGGAAGTCTTTGGCTGGAAGGAAAGGTTTAAGTTTCCTAAGGGTGTTGATTTGGTAGTTTGCTCCCTTAGTTGCTTTGTTGATGTGTTCCTGCATGCTGAGATTGGTGTCAAGTGTTATGCCCAAAGATTTCGCTGAGTCCACGATGGTGGGTTGGACATTGAGCGCCGTTAGGTCTTTAAGCCACATTTGTGCGGTAGTGATCTTCGCTGGAGGTGAGATCAGAAGGAACTCTGTTTTTAGGGCATTGAGTTTGAGGTGATTAGTGGCCAACCAGGATTGGGTGCTTCTGATCGTTGAGTTCAGGAGTGTGATGTCTTTGGGTGATTGCAGTTTGAGATAAAGTTGGGTGTCATCAGCATACATGTGGAAGTGTACATTAGATTCTTGCAGCAAGGTTGTGAGAGGTTCCATAACTAGGTTGAACAAAGTTGGGGATAGGGAGGATCCTTGTGGTACGCCTAGCGATACGGGTCTTGGAGCGGACATCAAGTTGTTGCTCTTGAATTTCTGCGATCTGTTTTGCAAAAAGGAAGTGAACCATTTGAGCACAGTTCCAGATAGGCCCATTCTTGTGTTTAATAGTTCGAGTAAGCTCTCATGTTTGACGGTGTCAAATGCGGAGGAGAGATCAAGGAGGATGAGGAGGCAGGTATCGTTATGGTCTAGGATTTGGAGGGCGTCGTCGATTATGTGAATCATGGCAGTTTCCGTACTGTGATTAGCTCGGAAGCCTGATTGATGAGAGTTGAGAAGATCAAATTGAGTAATGTGTTTAGTCAATTGTATTTGTGCGCATTTTTCCAGTAGTTTGGCCAGAGTCGGAATGTTGGTAATGGGACGGTAGTTGTTTAGGTCAGAGGGGTCGGCTGTAGGTTTCTTTAGCAAAGGTGTTACTTGTCCAACTTTGAGGGAGTCGGGAATGATCCCTTGTTGAAGTGAGCTGTTGATGATTTTGGTCCAGAGTGGAAGGAGCGCCGGGGTAAGGACCTTGACAGCATTAGCAGGAAGGGGGTCCGTGAGGTGATTGGATGGTTTCAGAGTGCTGAGCAGTTTGCCAATTTCTTCTTCCGTGTAGGTGACAAAGGTTGACCAGGTTGCATTGTTTTTTGGTTTAGTGGGTGTTATGCGGTGGGGTTTGGGATAGAGGCTTGCGTAAACGCTGCAGATTATTTTATGTCCAGTTAATTTATAGTTATTACGTGTCACAAATACCTTATCCAGGGGTCACTTCGTAGTCAAAAATTTTTTTTTATCTTCCAGCAATGGTATTCTTCATTGAAAATAATCCATCCCATCCTCCGTTGCCAATTTTGAAGAATCACCAAACGATGTTAAGGTTGTAGAAGTAGATTTATTGTAAAGATGCAGGGACCTCTGGGACACAGCTTCACCTTCCCACATAGGCTTGGAACTGCCTTTCCAACCCTCCAGCTCCCCGTTACCCAGCAAACCCAAGGTTCTACATGTTCAACACCATTTATAAGAAAACAAACTAGAATGTAAAATATAACAGAAATAGGTAGCGCACTGGTGAAGACCGAGAGGGGGCAACTCCAGCGTCTCCCGGCAACACCACACTCACACAAAGATTTCCGGTCACGGGAGGGGGCAGTCCTGCGTCTCCCGCACCGGAACAAGACACGGAACATGCAACTTGTGCTCAGGAGGGGACAAATCCAGCGTCTCTCAAGCCAGTAAGCGAGCGCACTTCCGCAATTCCTAATCCAACGAACTCCTCGCTCGTTAGCACCAGGACCTAACACAACCTCGCAGCCGCGGGTCGTATCAGGAAAACTTCAGGACTCCGTCACATAACTCGATAATGGCAGCGCGGGAATCAAGCGTCTGACATCGGGAAACACCCAGTAAGGACAAAATCACGTGCACCACACCAATGCTCTCACGTGCATATATGTCCTCCTCCGCTCCTCCCAGACCGATGGTATTCTGGGAGATGTAGTCCAATGCTGCATTCAGGTAGGCACTCGGCGAACCCTGACACTGAGAAGGGGCCTCTGAATAAATGTAGCTGTATCAGTACAGTTGTGAGGAGCTTTGGGGTTGCATACTCTCCTAGCTTTAATTCCTCTACTTTTAAGGACTTTGGGCCAGATATATGACCATTGAATTTTGTGACTTGCAAATTCTGACAAATAGTGAGTCGCAATTGTCTCAGGCACTGTTTGCGATTCCCAGTTGGGTCGCAAATTGCATGCATCATGGATTTTAATAAGGCTGTCGCAATTTTCGACCCTATTGGGAAAGGATGGCACTCCCAGGGATGGTGGCCTGCGGGGCTCAGCAGACCACCATGTCTAGGACTGCTTTGTCAATAAAGCAGTTTTTTTTAAAAAGACAGCCCATTTTCCTTAAAGGAAAATGGGATGCATTTAAAAAATAAAAATGAAACATTTCAGTTTTATTTTTTGGGGGCAGGAGGTGGTCCCTGGGACCACTGTCTGCTCTTAAAAAATATTTGCGCACACATTAAAAAAGGGGAAGGGGTCCCCTGGGTACTTTCATTCATGGGTTATGAACTCGCTATTAGGAAGGGACGCCCTTGGCACACCCCTTCCTAGTAGCTAGTCGCTAACTCTATTTTGCGAGTTGCTAATTGGTTAGCGACCCGCAAAATAGGATTAGTAAATTTGCCTGACCTATTTTGAGGTCACAAAGGAGCTGAAATCCACTTGGTTGTATATCTTACCAATTGTCACCAACACAGAAGGTACCAGTTCCTGGATTCACAGTGCAGCTAAGTAGGATGTAAGCCTGCTATAATTCATGAAAGAGGGGGCACAGGGTTCTCCTATTGTGCCCAGACATGCTGTAGCTACTTGAGAAATGGACACTGTCGACTTTGGCTGCGGCAAGTTGTCATAGTGAAGGAAGAACAAGGCATGTGTGATGTGGAGTACAAGAGAAAATAGACATCTGCTTTAAAGAATCAGAGAACTGACACTGAGAGGCAAGCAGAAGTCCCCATGGTCACAAGGATTGGAAAAAAAAGGAAGGTTAAACCCCTTACTGTAAAGTTGTTGTTACCAGGAAGGGGAAGGAATGATGCAGAAGCTGTGAGGAGCTGCTGTACACATTCCAATGTGGAACTGTGGGGGATTGGATTAGTGCTGGTCCTAGGTTCGGTAAGCCACCTCTTATCCTGGCCCAGGGAGGCCTCCAAGCTACTCGTACTAATGGAACAGGTTACTGGGAGAGGTTCCTTGGACCAGTTCACTCCACACCCAATCAAAAATAGTCCACAATGTTGTCATTTTTCGCTAGCACTCATGAGCAGTGTAGGAAATAGGATTATTCATTGCGAGGGATGTGAATCCTTCAGAAAAAGTCCCCAATTGTCTTTTTACTGAGAACAAAGTACCCCTTTGTAGCACTTGCAATCAATAAGGTTAGCAAAGCAGAGGAGTCCAAAGGCTACTCAGAGAAAGGGGTATGGGCCAGAAACTCCAGATCGTTGCTATGCAACAACACTCAATACGTCAGTGCCCAGTTAGTGCTTAGAAAAAATGGAAAAGTACTTTTATCACACACACACTCTACTATAAACTACTCTTTTAAAAAAAATGTATTTGAGCGTAAAAAACATAGCACTTTACATAAAGCAGACAAATTTACAAACTATCCAGTCTCATATTATAAATAGACAAGTAAAACGAGCTTCATATTCCATTTGTACATGATACAAAAAAATACAGAAAAAAAGGTTAAAAAACCTATCGAATATTGGGTCGCATATTTAAAATGTACAGTAATAAAAAGTGCAAATTCATAACCCATTTTGGATGGTGCGTAGTACCAGCATTCTAAAAAGCAGCTCGGTGATAAGCTGGGTTCCCTACCTTGATGCCCTAAATATTTATAGACTTTCCTTTGGAATAATGGTACAGTACGATCAAGATAAATCTACCTCCTGAGTTCTCTCCTGGGAACTAATAACCATTACAGTACCATCCCGAGGTCAGTTACTGCTGGAAATAAAATTTATACAAAAGATCATCAATGTAAATTACACAGTATCATTTGTATGCGTGGTGGCAGCAACCCCCTCCCATGTCTTCTCAAATCTCCGCACCACCCCTAACCTCTTTGCGTAGGCCTGTTCAAATTTGTAGGTCCTCTCCAACTTCAATAACCATTGAGCTATTGTAGGGATTTTCTGAGATCTCCAGTTCTGTAATATTAAAGATCTGGTTACTGCTATGGCTAAAAAGGCAAAGCATTGCCTATAAAATGAGAGCTGTCCAACTACATAGGAGAAACCAAACAACGCCAGCGATGCACATGGAAGGATAACTCTTGACAGACATTTACTAATAAACCTGATCACCTCCTCCCAAAAGTACTGTAATCTAAGGCAAGTAAAAATATATGTGTCCAATCCCTTGGCTCTGAAAGATTACCTCTAAAGCAATCATTCAGTGTCGTAGGAAACCATTTATGGAGTTTGGAAGGGGTGTAATATGCCACCAATCTGGAGAGGAAGGACATTCTTTGGAAATTGCCCGCCCTCAATGCCCTGTGGCCAAGCTCACATACTCTTAGCCATTCCTGTCTGTTAAACCAGTAATTGGCTTCCTGGGCAATTTTTGGGAGCATTGCTTCAAAAGGATTCTTATTAGTCTCCTGAAGTAATAGCCTATACCAATTGCAAATCCCAGCTAAATTTAGCTCAAAGGCTGCTTTTAAAATTATTCTAACACTCTTGCTGATTCCTCTATAGTTAGTTAAAAGAAAGCATGTAATCTACCTGAAACTTAGCCAAAGATTGCGGCTCTGCTCTTCAAATTGTTTGAGAAAAACATCACACGTCATCAAATTGGCCCTCTGTAAAAATCCCCTAGTTTGCAAAAACCTAGATGATATAGGGCTGGACCCCCTTTTGGGAGAGCTTAAGGCCCCATATCTCAGAGCCATGTATTAAGGAATATGCATGGCATGATGGGATGTTATACTTCTTATTGAGCCGCTGCATCCGGCTAAAAAATGCGCTCACAACCTTGTATCTTGTCTTTTTTGGTACCTTTGCAGTGCGCAAGAATGCTGGTAACTTGATTGCACTCTTCATTAACATAAGATCAAATAGAAAATTATCAAAGTTTGAAATAGGGGGCAGATGCTGAGTTGTTAAGCTAAGTAGTCCAGCTTGATAATAGGTAGCCAAATGAGGTAGAGCAAGACCCCCCTGTTCTACATCCAAGTGCAAAATAGATAGCTTAATCTGAGGTTTTTGCTTAGCCCAGATGAACTCTCGGATCACCTGGTCCACTTATTTAAAATACGAGATTGGAATCTTTAAAAGAAGATTTAGGAATAAAAATATCAACAAGGTGAGAATCGACATCTTTATCAAAGAGACTCGTCCTATTATTGACAGGGGTCAAAGTGTCCATCGTTATAGCAGACTTTTTATTTTATCCAGTGTTTCACCAAAGTTCAATTGGAAAAGTTGAAGGAAGTCCACTGTCACGTACAGCCTCAGATATCTAATAGGTTTAAGAGGCAGAAATGTTAACCCTTCCGGTAGTTCCAATCCTGGTGCGGTAAATAGGAGAAGCTCTGTTTTAGCCTGATTGACCCTATAGCCCCCAGTTCTGTAAACGCCTGGATTTCTCCAATCGCCCTCTACATGTTTAATTTCTCTGGGTTCGGGTACAAGATCAAGCCATCAGCAAACAACTTGATGTTGGCCATTCCTGCTAGGGGGGCTTGGATTGACACATTTGAAAATAAAAGGGGGGAGAGGGCATCCCTGCCTTGTACCTCGTCTTATCACTACTTCTCCCGCTTCCTCAGAGTTTATAATTATTTTTGCAGTGTCTCCCCTATAAATTCTAAAAAGGGCCTCTCAATCCACCAGGTCGAAGGCTTTTTCCGTGTCCATCATTAAGATGGCTGCTTCCTTCTTTCTAGCAGAAAAGTAGTCGATAGCCTGGATCAGATAAAAAGTATTTGCAGCCATGGATCTCCCAGGCAAAAACCCTGTTTGATCTGCGTGTACCAGGTATTGCGCACACACCATGATTCTATTTGCCCAGATTTTCATTATGGCCGGGATGCCCGCCACCCCCTCCCAACACGTTTCCCCAAGAATGGGAAGTCGGACAATAGTTGAACTTTTGGAAGGCGGGAGGGAGTCACCCTCCCGGCCGTATTTATTAAAATATGAAACAAAATTTAAAACATTAAATAAAAGTTTCATCATTATGCATAATGTACAATTTGTCATTTATTACATTTTGATGCAGTCATGTACTTTTGGCTAACATCCTGAAAATGCATACACTCTAACTCAAATTGTACATCCTAGCATTAAGGGCCAACGGCAAGGTCTTAACCGGTGTCAGATCCCTACTACCAGACTCCCGCCCTCACGGTGTGAGCGGCGCATGCGCAGAGGACTGTACCCTCATTGCCAACTGTAACTTCCCTTGTCGTGGTGGGGGCCCCCTTTCTACTCGACGCCATCTTAAGGGTCGTCCGAGTTCCCGTATGAGGTCTCTGTAGGAAGGACAGCGTGGACTCTCCCTCCATCCCCACACTCTCTATCCGCCGTCGCGGATATCCGGCCCTAGGAAATTAGTAGGAGGGGCATTTAACCGCCTCCCCCCCTGGGAGGGGCCCATGTCCATCTCCCCCTAGGCGCCCCATCCTTAGTGGGTGCCGCCTCCCCGTGGAAGGGGCCAATGGCCGTCTTCCCCCGGGCGCTCCCATCCATTGTGGGTGGCGCCCCACTCTAGGGACCTTGAAATTACTGCTCACCGATCATGACCTTACCGCCCGACAAATAAATACGACAGTTGTTTACCTACTAAGGAAAGAAAAAACTCGACATCATCCTACTGTGCCATCAATTTCTCTTTCCTGCAAGAAGACATCTCTGCAAAAGGTCAATCTTTATTCTAAACATTCCTTCATTCTTTCTACCAAGGAAAAAAGGCCTATACTTCCATCTCTCTGCAAGACTTTATTTCTCCAAACATTTGCCATAAGGGGCTGGTGGGTGGGTCAAAATTGCTGCTTGTTCCGTCGAGGGCTCACGGGCAACGAGTGGTGCAGCCTTCCGATCCGAGGAACAAGAGGACGCTCCTCTGGATTCCCGCTCCTTTATTCTTCTGCGGGAGGGCGTGTACCCGTCCCCGGTACGCCTACGGGGCGTGGTCGTCTTCCGTTGAGGTGTCTAGGACAACCCCTCTTGGGCGGGGGAAGGCGCGCCCCGGCTACGCCGCTTCGGGCATACCAGCCGGGCAACGCCCACCCCGCCCAAAATGGTTTCCCGGGAGGTTCGGGGCACCCATCCATACGTTCGGGAGGACTGAGTGGTCGCCCCTTTCCATATACCGGATGCCCGCCACCCCCTCCCAACACGTTTCCCCAAGAATGGGAAGTCGGACAATAGTTGAACTTTTGGAAGGCGGGAGGGAGTCACCCTCCCGGCCGTATTTATTAAAATATGAAACAAAATTTAAAACATTAAATAAAAGTTTCATCATTATGCATAATGTACAATTTGTCATTTATTACATTTCGATGCAGTCATGTACTTTTGGCTAACATCCTGAAAATGCATACACTCTAACTCAAATTGTACATCCTAGCATTAAGGGCCAACGGCAAGGTCTTAACCGGTGTCAGATCCCTACTACCAGACTCCCGCCCTCACGGTGTGAGCGGCGCATGCGCAGAGGACTGTACCCTCATTGCCAACTGTAACTTCCCTTGTCGTGGTGGGGGCGCCCTTTCTACTCGACGCCATCTAAAGGGTCGTCCGAGTTCCCGTATGAGGTCTCTGTAGGAAGGACAGCGTGGACTCTCCCTCCATCCCCACACTCTCTATCCGCCGTCGCGGATATCCGGCCCCGGGAAATTAGTAGGAGGGGCATTTAACCGCCTCCCCCCCTGGGAGGGGCCCATGGCCATCTCCCCCTAGGCGCCCCATCCTTAGTGGGTGCCGCCTCCCCGTGGAAGGGGCCAATGGCCGTCTTCCCCCGGGCGCTCCCATCCATTGTGGGTGGCGCCCCACTCTAGGGACCTTGAAATTACTGCTCACCGATCATGACCTTACCGCCACAGACCGGATAGTTGACCGACTATCCGGTCCCCCAAATCCTCCTAAAGGTCATGCTTCCTCAAACCCCTTAGCCATGCTACGAAGTCGCCTATGAGTAAGTCATTCCCCTCCCTGGACAGGTGAACCCCATCGTTCAGATACATTTGATCACCCCGAATACACCCATGAGGAATGTTATGCAACTGCGCAGAACGGAACAATCTACCTATTTTATTATTGACCCGTTTAACTGAATGGTTCAGTGCTGACACCGAAAGGCCCCCTGCCACATCTTCCTAGGAATCATGTGGGACCAGGCAATCGTACACCCCGGGTCTCTTTTAGCCAACCAGCTAACCGCTGACAAAATTCGTTCAAGTAACACTCGTCTACCCAGTGTCACCAAGTCGTTGCCTCCCAGGTGTACTATGACTACAGACGGCGGTGACCTATACCGCCCTAGAAGCCCCCCGAAAAATGATTCAAAGTGGTCAAAAACGAGCCCACCCTTCCCATGGAAGGACACTCTGAACCCGTATTCCCCAGGTGCGTGAATCGCGTCACCTTCCTTGAATACGTCGCCGGCGCGCCTCACGTATGAGTGGCCCACGACCCATACCATCCTCTCTCCAGTCGGTGGCCTCTGACTGCTGGTCTCCTGGTGCTGGGTCGACCTCAAATTCCGCCCCGCGTGGCAGGCTCGCGAAACTGTAAAGTAAACAAAGACAGAAAACGTGAGTGCATGTCAATTGATCACTCACAACATGTGCAATCGCACATACCTCTTGAAGCAATTCGAGGACCAACGGCCCAATTGTTTCACTTCCTCAGCACTCTGACCCCTGGCTGTAGCCTCAGTAGCAGCCCCTATCCTAAAGGAGTGGGTCCCAAAATCGCACGGGTCCATGCCCGCGTCAGCGATTGACAGTGCTAGCACCCTCTGAAACTGAAATCTCGTCAGTGGAGTGCCATCCTTGTGTCGGAGCAAGCTCCCCCCCCATGCGGCCGCCCTTAGCGCCAAATAGTCTTCCACACACTTCAACGGGCAGATGGGGGACCCACGCTTGCGCTGTACGACCACACTGTTTCCCATAGCCCACTGGTCAGTCTTGGACCTGGCTATCACGATCACCATCGAATCACCCCATATTTGGATGTGATACCTGCACAAGCCTCCCTCCATATCTCTCTTGTTCCTTGCGACAAGTTCGCTCACCCTCATAGCCCCATGGAATGCCAATGTGAACGCTGCCCGGAACAGAACTGCTTCAAAATGGGAGGAACACGTCTCATCCAGGTTTGCTAAAAGCAGAGACAGTCTGTCTAAGCCAATCGGGTGCCTCGTATCTTGCTTGCAACCCTCAAGGAGCTGCCAGCCGCGAAGGGCTTTTTTCACCAAAAAGGAACCTGTAGGGTCTTTTATGCCGTGTGCCTGGGCCATGAATGAAATGGCCGCCCTATGCCTACTGGCCGTTGCCGCTGATCGGCCCTCTCTGTGCAGCGCTACCAAGTACCCCAGGAAGGATTCCTCCTGACCCCATTTCTGACTCTCTGTGGGACCCAAATATGTGCAATAGGAACGAAACGCTCCTTCGTATGCTTTCGGAGGTCTTGTAATCCGGGGCACCGATTAGCCATATTGTTTCGGGGAATGGTGCTGCCTCTAGGTCCGCTGTGGGTAGATAACCCCTGAATGCCTGCATATGTGAACGAAAGAGTGCATCAGCCGCATGATTCAGTACACCTGGCACATGTTTCGCCCTGAACTGTACATTCAATCTCATTCAAAGCAGCACAATTTCTTTCAACAATCTCAAGATCAATTTGCAGCGTGCTGCCTGTTGGTTAATGTACTCGACAACAGTCATATTATCAGACCAAAACACCACTGAGCGGTCCCTGAAGTCGTCAGACCATGTCATCAGAGCAACCCAGATGGGGAATAACTCCAGGAAACCAATGTTACTTGTGAGACCGTTGGAGTGCCACCATGTTGGCCATGTTTGTGCCGACCATCGATTACCTAAGATGGCGCCAAAACCCACGCTCCCTGCTGAGTCGGTCCATAGACCTAGTTCATCTGAAGATTCCGGCGGGGAGTTCCACACGACTCGACCGTTGAAGTCCGCCAGAAATGCCATCCAAATACGCATATCCTGGCGAACCTCCCCTGACAGTCTCGTACGGTGGTGACCCACTTTGAGACCTACCATAGCTTGCGCGATAGAGCGCGAAAAGGGGAGGGCCATAGGCATCACCCTCAATGCAAAATTAAGCTGACCCACTGTTTGTTGTAACTGGTGCAGGGTCACTTTCTCCCCACTCAGGCATTGCATCAGGGAAGCCCCAAACTTGACCACTTTGTCCATTGGCAATCGGAAACACCCCTCCACAGAATCGAGTTCAATTCCCAGAAACTCCAGTGAAGTAGATGGTCCGCCAGAAATGCCATCCAAATACGCATATCCTGGCGAACCTCCCCTGACAGTCTCGTACGGTGGTGACCCTCTTTGAGACCTACCATAGCTTGCGCGATAGAGCGCGAAAAGGGGCGGGCCATAGGCATCACCCTCAATGCAAAATTAAGCTGACCCACTGTTTGTTGTAACTGGTGCAGGGTCACTTTCTCCCCACTCAGGCATTGCATCAGGGAAGCCCGAAACTTGACCACTTTGTCCATTGGCAATCGGAAACACCCCTCCACAGAATCGAGTTCAATTCCCAGAAACTCCAGTGAAGTAGATGGTCCAACCGTCTTACCTGGTGCCAATGGGACTCCAAATTCACTCATGAGGATGCAGAAATCATACAGCGCCTGCGCGCAGTTCGTATCACCGGCTGCCCCCAAAAACAGGAAGTCATCCAGATAATGCATAACATGTCTATGCCCTGTAGCCTCGGTGAATGCCCATTCTAAAAAAAACCAGCTAAACATTTCAAAATACGCACAAGAAATGGAGCAACCCATGGGAATGCATTTATCCATGTAATAACTCCCCTGAAATGCAAAACCTAGCAGGCGCTGATCCTGCGGGTGCACCGGAAGCTACCGGAACGCTGATTCGATATCACATTTCGCCATCAGCGCCCCAGGGCCTAGGTGGTTCAACATGGCCAAGGCATCGTCGAATGATGCATATCGTACCTGCACAAACTTCTGGGTCAATGGCATCATTCACCGAGGAACCCTTAGGAGCAGAAAGATTATGTATGAGTCTAAACTGGGTCCTTCTTCGGGACAACCCCCAACGGGGAACAGATGAACTCAGCCACCGGCGGGCAACGAAAGGGCCCAGCCACTCGCCCTAAACTGACTTCTTTTGCTATTTTCTTTTCTGCCATGCCTGGGTTGTGCTGTACCAATAACTGGTTTCTACAAAAGGAGTTCCCCCGAAAATCCCCCGCCGGGATGTGGAAGCCATGTAAGAATCCCTTCCTCAACACTCCAGCGGATACATGATCAGGGTATTTGTTTAACCAAGGAATCATAACCATGAGATCAACGGGTGTAGGCAATCGGTCACAAAACTCTACCTCACTCCTGTTTAGACCCGCCTTTACCCCCCGTCCCGCCAATTTTTAATCTACATGCACTTTCCGGGTGTGAGGAATTCCCACAGCCGGCACACACATGCTTAAACTTGCATGTCCCCTGTGGTCTGTTACAGTTGCCTCTATTGAAGCCCCAACAGACCCCCCCTTTTCCGCCATTCCCGCCAACTCTGGGCTGGAACCCCCCCCCCTGTGCCTGCTCGAAAGGGCACCCCGGGCTTTCGGTGGACCACTCCGGACCCGCTCCCGCCTGGCGAGGACGTACCTGTCGCCCCTGGCAGGAGCTGCTTGTGCCATGACACCGAGTCCAAACAATCCCAAGACAAAGAAGCATCAAATTCTTTTGCTTTACGGAATTTCATGTCATAGCCTTTCCATTCTTCCCCCTCATACATTGAATAGAAATCCATAATGCGATTCTGATAGCAAATCAAATCAGTCATAACCTCGGGTTTACGTTCCCCCATCACTGCGATAAATATAGAGAAGGCCTTAACCCAGTTCGTCACTGTCTCGTCCACCCTGAACTCGGCCATCTTGGTGCACCAGACACTCGGGTGCCACAAATCTTTCTGTGTTTTAGCATACTCCATCTCGCGATGGTCAGTTAACAATGAAAACATGTTGACATACTTGTCTCCCCATATTAACTCTTTCGTGGCCATGGGAATGTGCTGTGCAACCTTTTCCCGCCTTGAGGGTATTGAGCCCTCCCCCGCCATCGGCAATGCGAGCTTACCCGGATCGGCCGTTGCTGCCGCCGTCTTTTCCTGACCAGCTGCTGGTACTCCAGGTGCCACCTGGGGGGGAACAAGAGGAACACTCGCCTTTGCGACATCTCTCGATTGCCGCAACTGCTTTATTAATACTCTGGCTTCCTCGGCCGGATCTCCCAGGGTCACTGTGCCCCCGACCTTTGTTTTGAGCCATGCCGTCAACTGTGCGGCCAATTCTGGGGGCATTTCATCATCCTCGGTCGAGGTGATCACCACCGGGATAGGCTGGCCTAAATCTGGTTCCTGAACCGGGTTACCAGCCGGTACGAGGGGCACGATGGAGGGTACCTCTGGGACCGGGACCCCCCCCCCCGAGACCGCCCTTTCTTTGACCCGCTTCCCTCTTAACCAGGGGACGACTCCCGGCAAGGCCGGGCCTATTACCTTTTTCGGCTGACCTGGGTCGTTCAATGCGGCCAATTGCTTCTTCACCTCCGCTAGACCTCTCCCGAGCGATTGGACTTGTCCGAGCTTTCGGTCCATACAAGCCATCCGGTTCGACAACAGGCGTAACACCCTCTCTGTCTCGGAACCCTTTCCTGCTTTCTTGTTAGGCATGGTTTCGAGTCTTCCGCCCTTGGTCGATCCACGAGGTCCTGAAATCTGTGAGCCTTCGAAACTGAATGAGAAAAACAAGATTAACAAGTTCAAAATTGCTGCTTGTTCCGTCGAGGGATCACGGGCAACGAGTGGTGCAGCCTTTCGATCCGAGGAACAAGAGGACGCTCCTCTGGATTCCCGCTCCTTTATTCTTCTGCGGGAGGGCGTGTACCCGTCCCCGGTACGCCTACGGGGCGTGGTCGTCTTCCGTTGAGGTGTCTAGGACAACCCCTCCTGGGCGGGGGAAGGCGCGCCCCGGCTACGCCGCTTCGGGCATACCAGCCGGGCTACGCCCACCCCGCCCAAATTGGTTTCCCGGGAGGTTCGGGGCACCCATCCATACGTTCGGGGGGACCGAGTGGTCGCCCCTTTCCAAAAGAGCTTGTAGTCTGCATTTAGTAAACTTATTGGGAGATAAGAACTTGGGTCATTGGGGTCTTTACCCTTCTTTGAAATTGAGATCACGTCTGCCTCCTTAAATCTATCTGAGACCGCTGTTCCGGCCATAATTTGATTGTATAGTGATAACAAGAACTTAGTTAGATTTAAAATGTGTCTGCTGCAAAAAGATAACCTAAGGGGAAAGCGATTCTAACCATTTTAGCATTGCTCCCCTTTTTTGTGCATTCAAAAAGCCATTCACATTACATGAAATTGGCTACAGCAATTGCGCCATTCTTCAATCAGATTGTGCCATTTTACAGAAAGTCTGCTATATTCTCTCACCTGTCTACATTTCCCAGTAAAGCCAGCTCTTTTATTAAAAAAATCACATATAACCCCTTAATACCAGAGACACTACCAATTGCAGATTGGCCTCCGAATTTGGCCATGTTGCCAAACACCCCATTATCCCAAATGTGTCTGCTACATAAATGCTCCCCTTCTCCCCCCTACCCTCCCCTGACTGTCTGTGGACTGAGGTAGCCCTTTCCTCACCTCCACAGCCTCCCTCCAACAACAAGATGCCCTGAATTGGCACCCAGGAGCACGTACAACCCCCTCCCCCCCCCCCCTCACCCCTATAAACAAAACTACTTTTCGGTAATTAAGCCCTGGAGTTATTAAGCTGTAGAGTGGTTTCAGAAAGAAATGTTTGTGCAGTTGCTAATGTGCCTTCAAAAAGTCCCTGGTGCAATCTGTTCTCCCTCTGTTATCTACTTCGATCAACAAGCACAGTGCCACTGGTACCACTAGTATGAGCTCATAATAACACTTATACCTGATGCAGCTTTCACCCGTGAAAACCTAGTATCTAAGATATCTAGAATTTCCAGTGGTTTTGATGTAGCATTGAACTGCAATAGAGTTCGAGCTTTAGATCTCTTTTCTACACCTAACAATCCTAATATTCCTACCCTGCACGTACAAGGGAGGGTGAAGCTACCCTAGTGCTTCCCTTAATTGCTAGAAGCAGTATCCTTCCCCCTAACACAAAGGGGGAGGGAAAGTAAAGTGCAACGGTGTCAAAGTGCCATAGTGCAATAGTGCAGATTTTTAACCAAAGACCCCGTACAAATGTACTAATGAAATAGTGCAAATGTTGTCTATGTGAAGAAAACAGTATTCTGGATTATTGCATCCCCCCAATAATTTAAACATTTTTAAAGAAAGAAGGAATCTACCCTACTGTTTTTATTGTATAATACTCAAGAAATACTAACTATCCCCACTCACAGTAAAAGGGGGAGAGATAACGTGCAGTGTGCAGTGGTGCAAAGACGAACATTTCAACTGTAGACATACTGGTAAAAGAGCAACGTGCAACGTTTGTTAATACAAAAAAACTGCAGGTTTTTCAACCTTAAAATACAATGCAGAAAAAAGGGCGCTGTACATAATGCATTTCAGAGTTCACAACAATCACAAGACTAAAGAAGAAAGTCATTTAGAGAATAGCTCCTATAATGGCAAAGATCAAAAAAGCAATGGTTCATTCCAACCCACATCCCCCCTCAAAAGGAGGGTAAAGATGACAGTGGGCGAGGGTTCATACAGTTAAAATGGACTTAATACTTAAGATACCTAAAGTGCTTGTGTGCAAACAAAAAAAGGAAGAGAGAAGAGAAGAGGAAAAAAAGACAGAAGAAAGACAGAGAGAAAGTCTACAATTGTGACAATGAACCATTTTATAGATAGGAAAACACTACTTGAGTCCCTTATTTTTAATTTGCTTGAACAATTTTTTGTAGTAGATCTTGGGCCTCTTCGAGAGTAGGCCACCGACGAAACCTTCCTTTCCATAGAACTCTCAATTTGGACTGCTGGGCAATAGAGGCCTTTACTCCTGCACTTTTGAATTGGCTCAGCAACCCAACAAAATATTTCCGCCGTCGTGGTGCTACTACCGACATATCGGAAAAGACTCGTACTCGTCCCCCATTGGGAAGAGCAATCTCTCTTTTTAGAATCGCCTTAGTTAATACTGCCTCTCTAATGCGATAGTCCGAAAAATTGACAATCATTGTCCTAGGATACTTTGACCCTGGAATTTTCAGGAAGGGAACTCTATGGCCCGCATTATAGTAAGATCCTCAGGTGCTTTCTCAAGCACATAGTCCCTGATTATTGACTCGATGTAAGCCAAGGGATTAGACTGGCCAACAATGCATTCACTGTCTTCTGGAATTCCTGTAAAACATAAATTTGAACATCTGACATAGTTTCCCATTTCATCCATCTTTATCTGGGAGGCCTGTAGCACCTTCTGGAGAGAAATAATGTCAGAGTCCCATAACGCAGAACAGTCTTCAATATCAAATACCCATTGCTCCAATTCTTTAAATCTCTCAGGTATTTGCTGCATCATGGTTTCAATTTTATCTAAGCGTAGATGCACTAAGGAGAGCTCCTGGGCTTGCGAGGTCTTGCAGTCCCTGATTTCCCCTAAGATAGTTTCAAAGAGCTGTTGCATTTGGTCCATCAGAACAGAAGAAGACTGGGTCATTGTAATAGAAGTAGCCCATTTGGCACTGACCTCTCGGATGTCAACTCCCTGCTGAGAGGGCATGATTGTCTCCTCTAGCCTCTTCAGGAAATACCTTTTCTGTTGCAGGTGCCATGTTAGCCATCTGGTTAGGTTTGCGATTATTAGAAAGAACAGGATACTCCTTGCGAGGGTAATCCGGCTCTAGGCTTCAATTATCTAACACGGCCGCAGGTGGCACTCTCAACTTCTCAGTGTTACTGTCTACACTCGCAGCTTGCATAATACTGGAATTGCGTAATGTTGCCTTCTCCTCTAGCACTCTATCCAGGCCTTGCTCCGCTTCCGAATTAAACCAAGCGTGTATTACTTCCACTTCCACTCTGCCTTTGCTCTCAGTCCTATTTTCTGGAGAGGACGCTAGTGAACCTGAAAAAGTTCGAGGGGAACTGGACAACGTGGGAGACAACTTCTGAGACAAAAGAGCCACTTGTGAGTTTGAAATACTTGTTTCTCCCCTTGCTTTCTGATTAGTTCTCGCTCTCCTGGCTGCCAAGATATGGGACTGTGCTGCTTGACACTTAGCCTTCTGAGTTAGCAATGGAGGGGTGAGGGCTGCAGGTGGAGCTTCTGCTTATGTTGTTGACTCTCTCAAGACCATCTGCCGCATAGCTTGCAGACCAAGCCCTTCTTTATTTTTTCTTCACTGGGCTATGACTAGCTATTCTAAATTGGACACTTTGTCGTAGGTGGGGACAGCTGGGTCTTCTCCATCCAGCCACATTGAGCACCTGGTCTCCGCAGGCCTAGCAAAAGTAGCCTGATGTCCTGCTGGTGCTGAGGCATGTAGCTCCTCCTCCTCCCACCTTCGGCTTCCGGGGTATGCTTCGAAGGCACGGCTGGCCACGGCAGGGGCCAGGTTGAGGACGAACGATATTTCCAGCGCGTGTAGTGCATCTGAGACGGTGTCAGCTGTATCAGCAGCTGTGGTGGCAGCAAACATATAAGCTGTTTGGTGCCTCCACGCAGTGTGTCTCTATGTATCTGAAGTGGCAAAGATTCGAGCGGCAGAGTTCAGAGTAGGAAGCCGACGGCAGCCATAGGAGTTCAAACACGCAAAGCACACAGTCAGCTGAGGCAGTTGGAGGAGCATGGAGGCAAGAATTGTTTGCGGCGTCAGTGAGGAGTCGCTGCCAGGCTGCATCACGAAGGATGTGTGCAACACAGCAACATAGCAAACGGTGGTTATCCAGGCACTACACTACCTGGCACTGAGGATTCAGAATCACAGACTCACGGTAGGAGATATTTGGTAAATCGAGGCAAGTCAAAACTTAGATCCAGTCAGTAGTTACAATTTTCATTTGATCAGAATCCCTTGAGAGTGGCAGCATATGCCTACATTTTCTTTGCTCACAGTATAGGCTTGCTGCCAAGCTGTTTTATAACTGCACTTTTGTTGCCTCTTATGAGTATGGCTATAAGTACTATAAACTACTCATAAAATTACAAATATGTACATCCAAGAGATAGTAATACCTTTGGTGACACCCTCCTATCACATCACACTCCTAATGGTTCTTGAAACATATAGCCTAATTATTCCACCTATGACACAGCTTTTTCTGGGGGTCACCCCATCAGTTAAAGCAGCCACATGTCATTGCACTGACACTGGGATTAATGGAGACAATATCAATCTCCAGAAGATACATTATAGTAGTATATTTAAACTTTTCAATAAAGCATTTAAATTAAAACGTGCATTAGTCTCTCTTTACATTGTTTAGATGTCAACTGCAGTCATAGGGCCGATCATAAAGTGTCCCCACACAGAGCCCAATAGCAAAAGCTTCAGGAGTGCTTGGAATCATTAGCAAACCTTTTCCTAGGTCAGGAATTCAATTTCCTGGGAGAGATAGGGTTGGTAGGTTTAAAACATTCCAGGGGGACTGCTGCAACTCCAGCATTCTTCATTACATACAGAACATTATTTCTGCCCCTGTCCTCCTTGGGGTACCACAAAAACCAATATTGAAATTCTAGGACCCTCCAACCCCCCATTATGAGGGGCTCCATGCCCTGGGAAGGGAAAACTAATGAGTAGTTCCTCCTCTCTACTCTCTTCTGCTGCGTCCCTGTGCCGCAGTCTTTTTCTTTTGTTTTCCTTTTTCATATGGTGACCTAGTCCCACCTCGGACATCCATGTGCAGCAGGGCTCTTTGGGGGATGAAGTGGAAGCCCCAAGTCCATTGCAGTCTCTCTAACTCCCCTTTACAGCACCCATCCTCTAAAACTTCACAGAATCTGACAGCCGTTCCATGTGCTCTCACCGGGCAAGAGAGGCTGATATCCCTGCCTGTGAGGAGAGCAGCAGGTAGAGACGGGTCACCTGTGGGTCTGCAGAGTCCAAGACCAGTCTACTGAAGTCTCACAAGGAACCTTCCAGGGGCCTCTAGGAGGTCCATTGCTCCAGCTGTTCATCAAGAGGCTTAGGGGGCCTGCACCACTGACCAAGGAAAGACACATTCTAGTTCTGCTGCCAGCTGGAGTCAAAGCCCCCAAATCCATTCTCCAAGGACATCAGGTAGTTTCTTCCAGGTAAGAATTCTTTCACCAATGTCACTCCAGATCCAGGGTCTTATTAAATTTCTCTCCCTTGTGTGGGGGAATGTACGTATGCATGGAAAGGTTTAATAGCCAGGCACCTGGTCAATCCTAGTATGCCACATCATACTTCCATTCCTGTCCCAGCACTCCTGAAGACCATTCTGGGGCAAACCAGTATGACGACTTAACATTGTCTGTGGTAAGAGCTCTTTTGAGAGCCTCAGTACTGCCCCTAGCTGCCACAAGCCCAGGTGCAGTGTGACAAATTATAAATAGATGCAGATTTCCTCTCCATTCTTTCATTTTAATTGCTTTACTGTCAGGGAAGGTCTTTAATCACTGTCCTGGGAAGAGATAGACCAGTGAGGGTGTTAGTGATAAAAATGTATAATGATGTTATAGTATTTCCCTGTTGTTTTGACTGTTCCTGTTAGCTGTTTCTAATGTTTAGCTTAAGGAATTTTAAAATACATTTTAAAATAGCTACAATTTTAAATAAATATTTCAAAAACATATTCCTTGAGTGTGTAAATCATTAATGAAAGATCGTCTGAATTATGACTGTGCCCCTAAAATATTTATGGGATTGTTAGTAACCTAGAAAACTCATCCCCTGCAGGAATGCTAAGTGGGTGTTGTTGGGCTTAGGAATCTAACCCCTGCCGACCTTGGCTTGGGTAAAAAACATTGGTGGCTGGCATGTAAGGATACTGGTGGGACAGGGGGACAAAAATAAAAGTAAAAAAAAGTTTACAAATAATTATTCCATTTACCTTCCTGGCGCGATGTACTCCTCCCTCGGGTCTTCTCTAGGCAGGTAGGCAGGCTCCAATGCTGGGCCCAGGAAACTGCAGTAACCAATCTTGGTGCTGCTCTCATGCATGAAAGAAGCCCCAGGATTGGAGGGAGCGCCTCCTTTGGCGCTCCAAGGACACTGGAGCCCTATGCAGTCTCTTACCCAGCTGGACAGCTGGGTTAGAGAGGTTTAACATGCGTATGTCTGGCAGGCTGTAGCAAGACGGCCAGCCAAAAAGACATGCACATTTTAAGCTTAAGGTCCCCTGACCTTCCCTGCTTGCTGCTGCTGCCTGATTAGCAGCAGCAGAAATAAAAAAAAAACGCCCTGACACTCGGCTCGTGATGGGGTTTTTAAAAATAAAATGGTAATACATGAACTGTATTACCATTTTATTTTTCCATCTCTGGGGGCAATTTTTTAGTAGGGTGACGCTATTTCTCCTTATTGGAGCAGCCGACCCTGGTAAAAAAAAAAACAGAACTTGTAGCAATGCAGTACAAATAGCTTAGCTCAATCATGAGTTTGTCTGAGTCCTGCTTTCTGTGTTTCAGTTTCCTACAGACCGCTTTAGTTGTCTATTAATGCAAGACTTATTGTGTAAAATATTAGTACTTACAACCGACTTCTCTCAGCACATTGCATTTTATTGACTGGCATTCTTGTCAAGCATATGTGCATGCTTATTTGATGGCATTTCTTGATCTTATTTTGTTTTTCCCTTCTCTTCAGCATTGCCTGTTTCCTATCCGTTTGATTGGATTATTTATATCCAGCCACTGTTTACATTCAGAGAACTATTTTTGGATGTGCTGTCAGAAGTCCATTGGACTTCTTGCTTTTTCCTCTGGTTGTTCTCTTCCTGCTGTGCCATTTGCTGCAAGAGGAGCCATACATTCATTCATGCACAATATTGTATCTCATCGCACACTTCAGTGATGAGCTCCTGGTCCATCATATTCAGTGCACTTTATTTTGACTCAGCATGGCTTGTGGTTTTATCAGCTCCATGTTATCTTTAGATTTCGAGTCACTTGCAGCATTGCTGAGGAATTTCCGTAGTCGGTTAGTTTATTTGTACTGTTCGTTTCACTTCCTACTATGATTAATCTATGAAGTTCTCTGTTCCTAGTGACTCTTACATTCTTTTGTGAAAAGGGTGTCATCTCAATGATCTGAGATAAATGCATGCTTTTGTAGGTGTGTGTTAAAAAGCTAGCACACCTTAAGTCTCCCTTAACCCTTTATTCTTGGGATGGCTTTCTTTGAATTTTTGAATCCAGGGGAAAAACCAAGATGGCGGATTGAAGGTGCCGCCGGGTGCAGCCTGAGAACGCCGCTCTCACCACCTCTCATCACTTCTCGAAAAGCGGATAAAATTATAGTTTACTACGGCGGAAAGGAAGACTGACGGAGTAGACCGGCTCAGACTTACATGAAAGTCGTCTACGGATTGTCTACGGATTGTGTGAAACCGCTTGCGGTCGCAGGGAAGCTGGATGCGGCTACTGTTTGTAGGAGGCAGCAGCAGCGGCGGCGGCGAACAGGGGGCGGAGACTGGCTGTGCTCGCTGGGTTCGGTGGACCTTCCTGACCTCGCTGGGTTCCGCTGGTCCAAGACTCGGGGGATTCATTGGCCCTACTGATACTAGACACTTAGCCAGCTGTCCTGCCAAACCGGACGGAAGAAGTGCTTCAACTGTAGGGAGCACCCCTGGCTCGGCGGCGTGGAGAGCGGAGAGAGCGGACATGGCTCCGAAGAATCAGGCAAGGAGCACTAGGACCACGAAAGGGGCAGTAAACCACGAGGAGAATGCCGCCACCGCTGTAGTCAGTGCAGCAGCGGAGAAGAGGGCGGCGGCAGCAGCTAAAGCAAAAACACCAGCAAAGCCTTACGGAGCAGAGATAGCAGCCACCGTGATAAAGAACTTGATTATCACTGGGAGTCAGGAGAAAGCTGCAAACTTTGCCGGTAAGCAACATCAAGTACTGCTTATGCTCGCCGCTAATGATAAGGAGGATGCTGTTAAAGACAGAGGGGCTAAGCTAGATATAAATCCAGCACCTGCAGGAATCAGCATAGGGACTGAGCTGATAAATAATAACGGGGACACTGTTACAGATAAGAGGAAGGATTTGCAGAGTGCCTTAGGAAGCGCGGCTTGTGCAATTGATACTGAGATTGAGACTGAGATTGCTGTACAAGACAAAATAGATGTACAAGATAAAACAGCTGTTTTAAAAGACAATGGTAATGACAAAGATACTGAAAAAGGAACGGGCAAACCAGCGCCACCGGCACAGGCACAGGCACAAGCCCCAGGCTTAGACATAGGAGGTGATCCCATGAGTACTAGGCTGACTCAGGTGAATTGTGAAGCCCCAGCAGTTGAGGTGAATGATATTCAAAACTTACCTCCAGATATGGGGACTCCTAAAGATAATATAGAGGAGTGCAATGGTAAACAAACAGAGTCGAATGATGAATACGATGAATATGTGGAATTGACTGATGAGGAGGGCAATTTGGAGAACCTTTCGCAGGATAACTGGAAAACAGTGACACGGAAAAAAGGAAGAGGAAAAGCTAAAAATAAAACAAATAAAATAAAGAACAAGAAGAATACTAATCTGTTTACTCTCTCTTCAGCAACAAATCAGGTTAATACTCGTGGCAAACCGATTATCGATGACAGCCCACTACGTAAGTGGATGCAAGCTAAGGGAGGAGTAAAAACAATGGCATTACGCTTATCAGGCAATAACTTTACGGGACCATTAACCACACTGCAACCTAACCTAGATATCCAAGATACTCATAATGCCACCTCGCCATCCTCTATAAATCAATCGATCGTAGCTGATCCTAAAGGAATACGGGAGCTTCGGCAGGATTCTATTATGGGAGAGGAGGGTACTGAGATGGCCCCAAATGTAAACGAAATTACTGCTACAATAGATGTAGAAACTGATCATGATAGGCAAAATATGAATGACCCATGTCAGGAGCCTTCATCCTTGGAGATTCCATCTATGGCTCTAATTTTGAATATGCTGACCGAACAGAGACAAGAAGCACAACAACATTTTACGCAATTAAAGGAGGATAACTCTAAAATTCAATCATACTTATTGGAAGTTAATAGTAAAATGAATAAAGTAACTCAAGAAGTGGAAGAGCTACAACAGCGGGTGGTACAAATAGAGGAGACTTCGGTCAAGCATGATCAGAAAAGTATCAGCCAAGAGGAAGAGATCCGAGCCTTACAATCCAAGATGGAAGACTTGGAGAATAGGCAAAGAAGGCAGAACCTTAGACTTTTTGGGGTCCCAGAAGGGGCTGAAGGGGCGGACCCCAGGGCATACATAGTTAGACTGCTCCAACGTGCATGCCCGGATCTCGCAGACTGGGATTGGGATTCTCAGATTCAAAGAGCTCATAGACTGCCTTTAGTCAATCGAAATAGAAACAACAAGTTTCCTCGCCCTTTTTTGATTTATTTTGGGAATTTTTTATTGCGACAAGCGGTATCTCTAAAAGCTAAACCTAATTCTCCGATTGTTACTGAAGACGTGACTTTCTTTGTCCGATCAGATTTATGTAAAACTACTATGGAGAGACGATGGAATCTGCGTCAACTAATTGACTCTTTCAAGGCCGTTGGGGCCCAGGTTTTCCTTCAAGAACAAGCATGCTTAAAAGTCATAAAAGCTGGGCATACGTATTATTTCAATCAGGTTAAGGAGGCAGAAAATGTGCTAGATAAATTTACTAACGTATAAGCTATATTATACTATTCCTTGGGGGATTGTTAGCGGAAAAGATCAGACTAATGTGATAACTCAATGTGATAACTTAATGCTAATTTGATGACAAAGGATAAAAGGCAGCATAAGCGAAAATGTCATACTTAATGAGGGTGGTGGAATTTGGCGGGTGGCTGCACCTTTGAGAGGCTGCCCTACCAAAGGCAGTAGGTATAAAGGGGGGGTGTTTTTCCATGGTACGGGGGTGGGGGGGCGTAGGAGGAGGAGAAGGAGGGGGGGGCAAAAATAAAAATAAGACAGGCATGACAAGTCACTGTGAAGATATAATGATATTAACAAGAAGGAGAGTTTCAAGGAGTGATAAGAAAGGGGAAGCGTTTTTTGATTTAATGTATATAAAATGACGTACTGCATCTGTCTTGCCTGGAATGTATCTGGCCTAAACAATAAGACTAAAAGAAACTTAGTTTACCAAGAACTAAAAATGTATGATGCGCAGATAGTAATGCTTACAGAAACTCATATATGTTTTAAGGATAAAAAATTGCTGAGTCAATTGGGGTACGAAATGGTAATCTGCACGACTTTAAATGCACCAATAAGAGGGGTGGCTATCTTAAAGAAAAGATATTGGCAAGGGGAAGTTATTAAAACGGCGGCAGATAAGGCCGGGCGGTGGGTAATAATGCAAATACGACTGAAGGGCACACTATATGTTTTTTGCTCGGTGTATGGTCCTAACAAAGATGAGCCACGGTTATTTGATTGGTTAAATATTGAATTATTATCTTGGTCAGGAGAGCTTATTCTAATGGGAGACTTCAACTGTGTATTGAATTATCAACAGGACACAACTAAAAAGGGAGTAGGATTACGTATGCGTAAAACTAGAGCTGCTATACTAGAACTAGCTAAAATACATAATATAAAAGATATTTGGCGTAGCCTATACCCAGGCTTACCTGGATATACATACTATTCATCTCCCCATAAACTCTGCTCTAGGATTGATCTTGCCTGGGCTTCAGATGAATTACTGAGTAGGGGAGATATGAAGGTCATGCCAAAAATCTCATCGGATCATAATCCCATAATATTTACATTTGACCTAGCCTCAGGTATAAAAGAAGGGCGTTCTTTTACTTTTCCAAGATACTTACTCTCGGATGAGGTCTTTGTAACCCTGCTTAAAACACAGATAAAGGAGTTTATTACATTCAACAAAGATACAGCTAGTATACTTTCAGTTTGGGATGCCTGTAAGGCCTTTATTAGAGGAACTGCGCAACAATATATATTTAAACAAAATGCAACAAGGAAAAAAGAAACAAAGGTAATGACAGATAATATTTTACATATTGAAAAATTATTGGCCGACAGGCTTAAGGAGGAGCATCGGAATAGCTTAGATATATCACTTCTGGAAAATAAACTTATGAGTATACGTACAGATATGAAAAGTTCTTTCAGGGAAAATAGCAGGTGTAAGATACTTAAATACAAAATTTCACAATACGAATCTGGGGATCGAATAGGAAAGCTTCTGGCATATAAGGTAGCGGAAGAGCGAGCATCGACATTAATTACATCTATAAAGGGCCCCAATGGTATCATATATACACAGCCGGTAGATATAAGGGAGCAATTTGTTTCTTACTTTGAAGAATTGTACACCCCAGAGACTAGGGCTAGTTCAGAGCAGATCCAATCTTACTTAAATGATAATCTTCCCGTAAGACACTTTTTAGATCAGGAGATTTTAGATAATCTGGAACAGAACTATACAATAGAAGAGTTGCGCATAGCTGTGCTCTCACTCCCCTCTAATAAAGCGGCTGGGGAAGATACGATCCCTATCGAACTATATAAAATCTGTGCCGAAGAATTACTTCCTCTTTTCTGTTCAGTTGTGAACTCAATAGGCACATTAGGCAAAGCCCCGGAATCCTGGAAAACGGCGAAAATTATGTTTTTTCTAAAAAAACACAAACCTCCAATGGAATGTGGGTCATATCGGCCTATTTCTTTAATAAATACGGATGCTAAGGCCTATTCTAAACTAATATCAATGCGACTGGCATCTCTTATGCCGCAGTTAGTTAATGAGCAACAGCATGGTTTCATAGCTGGTAGGGATACTACTGCCCATGTTAATATGGCGATTACGGCATTCGATATAGCGGCAACTAATCTCACCCCACTCGGTATGATTTTACTGGACGCAGAAAAAGCGTTCGACCGAGTGGGGTGGGATTATCTGTGGAAAGTGTTAACGCAGTATGGGTTTAGAGAACGCTTCCTTAGAGGTATACAGGCCATATACAGGGATCCTAATGCTAAAATCAGCTATGCGGGGGTACTTTCATCAACTTTCACAATATTAAGGGGGACTCGACAGGGGTGTCCACTTTCACCCCTGTTGTTTGCCCTCTCTATGGAGCCTTTTATAAATGCCTTACAGAACTAAGAGAAGATAACGTCGGTAGAACACGAACATAAAACTCTTAAAATTACTGCATATGCAGATGATTTAGCTATATTTACTACCAATGTAATAGATGCTCTATCAGGAATTACAGAAGAAGCGGAAAAATTCGGTGACATTTCCGGCTATAAATTAAACTTTAATAAAACCCAAATTATTATGAACTACCAAACTAACCAATCAGTCACTGGGCTATGTAAGTCGGCTGTTTACTTAGGGGTGACTATATCTCCTAAAATAAATGAAATAACCAAACTGAACTATGAACCTTTACTTAAGCAGGTTACATCAACGCTTAAAAAATGGCACAAAATCCCATTGAATATTCTGGGGAGAATTAATTTGATAAAAATGAATATCCTGCCCAAATTCTTATATTTTTTTCGTTCTATTCCCCTCCGAGTTAATAATATATTCTTTAAGAAATTAGAAGGAATATGCAGTAGCTTTATTTGGAGCTACAAAAAACCCAGGAGGTCTATGGCGATACTAAAGTTACCCCTAGAGAAGGGCGGATTAGATTTTCCGGACTTTAAGTCATATTATTTTGCATCTTTTATAGGACGCTTTAGGAGTTTATTAAATAGGAATACAATTTTTTTCTTTCACCAATTTATGTTAGGCATTAATTCATCACAATTTTTAACAAGAATACAAGACCCAAATTTTTTCAAACGCGTCAAATTTAAGACCGCAAGGGACGTGGTAGCGATTTTTAAATTAGTTATGAAATTTTGTGACACCACTTATTTTCACTCAGACTTACCATTGTGGGACAACCCAGGGTTACCTGGTATTTTTAACGATAAAGCCGGGAGAGAGTGGGCTAACTATGGGATTAAGAGATTGGGAGACCTATATGGCCCCGAGGGCTTTCTTCAGTTCTCGACTTTACAAGTAATATATTCGCTACCAAGTGAAATGATACTCAAATATCTGCAAGTAAGGGACTATTTTTTACGGAAAATGAACCTGAAAAAAATTACTAGCTCGGACATTTGGAAATTTTTGTACAGCTCTAAAGAGAAATCACTAATTAGCACAGGTTACAAACATTTAATCCAGCATAACTTGGATGACTGCCCTCGACTGTCCCAAAAGTGGACGCTTGAATTAGGAATCAATGTGACACCACCGAATATCTCAAATGCTTTCACAATTCTTAATAAAACTATTTATTCTTCGAGCTTAAAGCTTCAATTATACAGGACGGTCAGCCAACTTTATCATACGCCCCAGATTATTGCCAAATGGTCACAAGATATTGAACGTACCAAATGTCCTAAGTGTGACCTGGTGGCAGCAGATCTTATTCATATGATCTATTCCTGTCCAGCACTGAAATCGTTTTGGCAAGAAATAGAAATTATGTTTTATCAAAAACAACTGATTAGTTCTCCACTTAATTCATCTATGGTTTTACTTTCTATACATGAGAGAAGCAAAAATAATCTAAATTGGTTAGACATAGCAATTTCATGTGCTAGATTGGTAATAGCTAGAGCTTGGATATCACCGAACCCACCTCATAAGACTGAGTGGCTAATGTTATTACATGAGATATACACTATGGAAAAAGCTCTTGCTAAGAACAGGAGCCGGAAATCTGTAGATAGAATGGAAAGGATTTGGGCTAATTTTGTATAAAAGTTAAGTGTTATAAGATGAACTTTCATGTGGCTTTTCCCCTTTTTTTTTTTTTTTTCTCCCTTTTTTTCTTTTTCTTCTGTAAAAAGTCTTTTTGTTAGGCTGAAGCTGTAACATCTAAAGAATACTGGCTTAATTAGTATACTGATGCTATCCCTGATATCACTCTAAATTATGGTATGTTATTTTCTGCTACATTGTCTTTCAGTTTGTGACCTGTCTGCCAAATAAAAAATAAAAAAAAAAAAAAAAAAAAGAATTTTTGAATCCATAGACTCAAAATTAACTTAGTGTGTTTCTCTGTTCTTTTATGGTGGGTTCTGGATATTGTGTGTATCCATGGGTTTTACTTCTTTTAGTGTGAGGTGGACCATGAGGGATTATTACGCAGTTTTCTTTAATTCTACCTACGTATGTTTTAACTTTTAATTCGTCGACTTATTTCTAGTTCAAATACAAGGGATTGAGAGCCTCAGTACTGCCCCTAGCTGCCACCAGCCCAGGTGTAGTGTGACAAGCTTAATTATAGATGCAGATTTCCTCTCCACTCTTTCCTTTTGATTGCTCTATTGTGTGGGAAAGTCTTTATCAGTGTCCTGAGGAGCGATAGCACAGTGAGGGTTTTTTAGCTACATATGTATAATGATGATACAGTCTTTCCCCGTTGTTTTCACTGTTCTTGTTACTGCTTCTAATTTTTTTCTTTTGTGCTGTTACCATTGTGTGCACTAGATTTTGCCATTTTAAATTACATTTTAAAATAGCTCCTCTTGTGTTTTTTTCAGCAAATGTTCCCTTCCTGTGAGAGTTAGACCTCTATTTTTCCTTTAGCAAGTTTCTTTCGCTGCTTATTGCTAACAGAACCACATAATACACGTAGTGCAGTGCTTGCTCCCTAGGGCTGGGAAAACTCCAACAGCAGTGTACATTGAAGTTTAATTGTAACTATTTTAGTGTTGAATTCGGGATAACATAAATAGGTTTCTTGGTAACTTTCGAGCCAGCAGGATGGTTTAGTGAGCTGAGCCATAGCCAACCAACACCGCTGAGGGTCATAAGTTCCGTTCTTGGCCAGAAAATTCATCAATCTATCCTTCTAAGGTCAGTATACTGAGTAACATTAATTAGCTACTTTTGACATCTGTTATTTATAGCCTTAGGAATATCAAAAGTGCTGTTGAAAAAACAAGTCATTATTGTAATGAATTCACTTCTACATGCTTATGGTTGTCACTGTCCCTATCTAATGGAGGTAAAGTTCAGTGCTATATGAACTAATCAAAATCATAAAAGAGCAATTGTGTTTCTCAGACTTTGCCCTTACTGTGACTCTTAGCTTATTAGCTAGCCTTTTCTCACCTGTATATGTTTGTGTATTTGATGGAATCAAAAACATACATTGCGATCGATTTTCTTTACATATCTGTTTGTCCATTGGGATATGCAAGAATTCTCTGATCATTAACTTTTTCTTACCTAAAATGTGAGTCTTGGTCTTATACATAAAACTGCCATTTAAATACAGTTTCCACAGCCTGCTTCTAGACACGCCGCCTGCTTTAAAAGACACTCAGATGGATCCCCAGAGACTCAAGAAAGTCTGTCACCTACGCACTCATCACAAACAGATTTGACTACTGCAACGCACTATACGCCACAAAAGGGGATGATGGACGGAGCGCTTGATCAAATCAAACACTCACCCCCAGTCAACTGATCTGGCTTTAATCCATCACCATTCTTTAGCTCACTCTGCCACCCCAGTTCAGACATGGCCATATGCAAATCATTCTGACCCTGTGCCTCATGAGAACAGTCCAGCCCGAACTGCCAAAGCCATGTCTTCCATGGACCCGAAACAAGCATCCTGGGACCGGTTTCTGGCATTACAGCCGTCATCAGCCAGGCTAGCTTGAATCCAGTGGCAAAGTGAGCAAGGGACTCACGTTTGAGCATACCCTGCCAACTTAGGGAGAACAAAGTGATACAAAAGGGGATGATGGACGGAGCGCTTGAGCAAATCAAACACTCACCCCCAGTCAACTGATCTGGGTTTAATCCATCACCATTATTTAGCTCACTCCGCCACCCCAGTTCAGACATGACCATATGCAAATCAGTCTGACCCTGTGCCTCATGGGAACAGGCTTACTGGCTTTGAGTTCCAAAAAGGGCAGCAGCCTATTTTATTCAGGGGCCAAAGGAGAGGAAGGGGCAGACAAAATCCAAGAAGAACACCCAGAGTACAATGGGAGGACGAGGCAACCACCAGCAGGGCAGTGACACGGAGCAGAGGTAGGGGCACCACCCTAACAATGATCAAAGAATGACGAACGTCGTGAACCTGAGCAGTCACATACTCACTACAGAAGAAGAGGCCATTCTAGCGAAAGGCCTAGGGTTTGTCCCGACCCCAAACAATGACCCTTTTTTTCCTCAACACAGAACTGGCACAGTTCTTTAGAAAGATCAAGTTGAAGGATTTCTCTGGTGCAGCACAAGAAAAGGATGACAGCGAATCGAATACTGGTCTACGGAAGAAGTCCACTTTCTCCCCACCTACCCAGAATATTTCTTGCAATGTTCTGGCTTTTGAACAGGCAGTCCTAAAAGAGGTTGAGAAGATTGACTTCAACAACTCGAAAGGATTACACAATATGATCAGGGGAGAGAAAATGGCCCTTGAGCATCTCAAAAACAACACTGAGTTCGTTATAAAACCAGCTGACAAGGGTGGGGCAATAGTCCTTATGAATTACACCATGTACAGGGAAGAGTGCCTACGCCTCCTATCAGACACCACAAGCTATGAGGTACTCCATGAGGACCCCACACCCCGGATCATGAACAAAATCAGAAGCCTTATCAGTGAAGCCGAGACCAGTGATTGGATCACTAAGCATGAGGCTGAATTTCTCATCAACACTGAGCCTAGGACACCCAGATTCTACTCCCTCCCCAAAATCCACAAATACAGAATGCCACCTCCAGGAAGACTAATAGTATCCATAATAGGTTCCTAATAGGTTATCTCAGTTCTGCGACTGGTTCTTAAAGCCAATCATACAAACATCCCAGTCTTATTTGAAAGACACGAAGAAAGTACTGTGCTACCTAAGGGACCTGGATAATAATATCGATGAAGATCTGTTCATAACCATGGACATTGAAGCGCTCTACACGAGCATCCCCAGTGACGCACATAACACCGACACATTTCATCATTGAGTGCGCAGAACTAGCCCTCACTGAGAACTTTTTCGAATTCGAGGACACACTATACCACCAGGTGAAGGGCACGTCCATGGGCAGCATTTTTGCGACGAGCATGGCGTGCTTCTACGTCCACCAATTTGAGGAGGACTACATCTTCAATCCCGTGAATCCTTTCACAACCCAGATGAAAACATGGAAGCAGTATATAGATGATGTCCTTATCATTTGGAAGGGGACTACAGATGAAGCCATGAACTTCATGGAATGGGTCAACAGTAAAGACCCCCATCTAAAATTCGCTCACACCATTGAGAAAAACCAAGCTGTCTTCCTTGATCTCGATATAACTCTAATGCCTGAAGGGATCTCTACTAAAGTGCATGTGAAACCAACAGACATAAACAGTCTCCTCCTCTATGAGAGCTACCACCGAGGGCTCTTCACGAGAATTTGCCAGTGGGACAATTTCTCAGAGTTGGAAGGAACTGCTCTGAGTTAGAAACATTTCAAGCTGAAGCAGAACAACTAGAGAGCAAGCTCCTGGAGAGACACTACCCCAGCCAAATGATCAAACAAGCAAAGATAAGGGCGAAGAACCATAACCAGGAAGCCCTACTGGATACCATACCAAAAGAACAATCAGATCGTCTGTTGTGTGTGAAAAAGTACACTCCTGTTTCAAACAAAGTCCTGAACATCATAAAGAAGAAGTGGGCAGTTCTGATCAGCGGACAGTGGGAGTGGGAACCCCCACTTTTCGCGTTCAAACGAAGTAGAAACTTACGGGATGACCTGATGCACTCCAAGATCACACATGAAGAGAAGGACAACCATATGACCCTATGGAGCCAACCAAAACCTACAGGTCACTACCCGTGTGGTAACTGTGTGTGATGTCCCCTGACCACCAGTACAAAGGAAGTAGACATCGGCACGGACAATCAATGGAGGCTGAAAGACTTCAGCAACTGTAATATGGAATACGTGATTTACCTCCTAATCTGACCGTGCAACATGAAGTACGTCGGGATGATGACAAGGAAGGCAAAAACATGGATCAGAGAATACCGCAGCACGATCCGATGTAGGAAAACAAACAATAAATTGACAAAACATTTCACAGAAAAAAACCATAATTATTCAGATCCACGTTGGGTCATTCTGGAGGTGATGAGAAAAACATACAACTGCCATCAGCAGACAATTACACATCCGGGAACAACGTTGGGTGTTCAAGTTACATACATGGGAAATAGGCCTCAACGATGAAATACCGTGGCTACAGTTGGAAAAATAATCAGGCCTAGCCCAATGTATTGAACTGACATCCACTATTTTGATCACGCACGTCTAGACCACCAAACAAGGTCCCTATCAGTACAACTGTATACTGTAGCCCACCACAATATAGATGCCATCTCAGGCAAGGCAGTATTGGAACATGACATTTGTTATTTATATTAATATAAGAACTGGGTTAGCGTGATTCCACCCCTTACATTACCAAGTAACCATGGCTGACACCGAGATACTACAAATGTACAGGGATAGGGGATCTCATGGTTGTAATCAGCTACAGGAGATTATTAATTTGTAGATGTCTATCCGTCACTTTTCACCCACAATCCGTATTGTCATATTATCATAACAGGACCAGCCAACCCCAGCCCGTCCTGCGTATTTGCTAGAAGCGATGCATGGAAGCGTCTAGCTCACTTTTGACCCAGCCACACGGACTGGAAGAGGGAATGCGCATGCGCGCAGCGAGTATACTGAGCCCAACGCACAAGCAGTAGCGGTCACACGCCCCCTAGCAACAGTATCAAATGGCAGTGAACTGGTCTACTAGAACAAACGCTTAAAGTAGAAGCGCATGCGCTCCTTCACAACAATAAGGTCCGGGCACAAGTTCTCCTCCAATGCGTGAGGGCGAACTCAGGCACACCCTATAGCAGGCAGTCAGGTGCGACCACAGTGAGACACAGTAAACGCAACATGCGCTCCCAATTACTAACTAATTAGCAACTTACAGTAGTATTTAAACCGGCTCCTTACTCACCACAATCCAATGACGGGGAGACCGAGAGGACAACTGTAGATACAACGACTGGAAGCGCTGAATTTAGACAGTAAGAGTGTGATTGCCACGTATGTTTGTGAAGGTGTAATCTTTGGTTTCACCTTCTTTTGAATGTGTGTGTGTGCTGCCCACACTGGGCAACTTTATTTAATATATATTTCTTTGAACTGTATATTTTTTGAACAGCATATTAGTATGTTTGTTGAGTCACAGACCTGTAGTCACACCAAAAGGCTGTGACCACGTGGTACCTCTCCATTACAGAAAGTCACAGTAGGCCCTTCCACCCTCGACCTCCCATGGAGCAAGTAGGATAGCAATTTAGGGTAAGAAATTTACTTTTGCCATTTCATCTGCTGAATGATGACACGTATGCCAGTCACGTGTCTCATGTAGACCACAGCAAGCGCGCAGTAGGTGTGATGACGCAAAAATGCAATTTTTGCCATTTTAAATATACTTAACCTTGTGGTATGTATGTTTTTCTTGTTTCCTTCTTTTACCTATAGATTCAACCACCCCAGTACTGCACTGAGCGGGGATCTTGATGATCACAACCCCCGTCCCTTTAGTGGTAGTTCCTTTTTGCACCTCGTGCAAAAAGGCTGAGCCCACTTTGAGAAACCCTTTTGGTCCTGACAAATGCTACGTACCCTAAGGGGACACGAAGGCTGAAATATGTTGACCACACTTAACAAGGTGGAGGGAGAATAACGTCCCATGTCACCGTTCTCTTATTTTAATACCATGCACTTGCTCCCTGAATAAAAATAGTTTATTGACAAGTGTAATGGTTTTTAGATCACCTCTCAATAATTCACGGGCCACCACTTAGTTTTAGAAGTGCATCACTGTCTCCAGGTGTATGCCCGCCCTCTAATAAACTAAGTTTTTAGAGGGCGAGTACAGCCTATGATGAAGCATGACACCGGGCGGTGTGTGTGGCCAGTCCATCACTTTTTGTGAGATGCCCCCACTGGTGTTGCACCTCAAATAAATTCTGTAGGAAATTGTAGGTACCCAAACTAGAGGCAGCCCATTTTGTGTAGACATGTCGTATTGGAGGCTGGCTAGTCCCTAGGCCCCGTGCCTCTAGTACCCATCCCCAGCAAGGTCTGGGGCTAGTGTGTGTGTGTACCACTAAAGTCCATAAATTAACCTGTGCTTATTCATCTAGTAGTTTGGCACAAAAGCAGTCAGGCATAACGTAGAGGCAATTTGTAAAGTATTTATGCAGCACACAAACATTAATAAAGAGAAAACACTACACAAGAAAAATCCCACACCAATTTAGAAACATAGAGTAAAATTTAATAAATGATTTCCTACCAAAACAACAAAAATCCAATCTGTAGAACTGGAGTTATGAATTTAACGTGAAAACTAGCACCTACATTTTCAAAGCACCAACCAATGACATCTAGTCACCAAGACAGGGGCCCCAGTCTGATACAAGAAGTGGATTGGGTTCGGTCTTATAGGATATTTTGTTGAAAAATGTCTGATAAGATAAAGTTCAACCGGACAAGCCAGCCGGTGTTGTCTGAGGAGGAGGCAATGTCATTTGGAAGCCACTGGCTGAAGTCACAATTAAGAATTCTTCGTCTGTACTTAGACTATTTTTGGGATTTTGAAGATCTCCAGTGGGACGAAACTGCAGGCTGTTGCCAAACAGTGCTCCAGGAGGTCAGATACCCCTTGGGTATGCTGCTGAATAGGATTTGTGGTGGCAGAGTAGAATGTAGCCGGAGCTGCTAAAATGTCAGGCCGACCAGCGATGCACCATGGACAGATCGAAAAGCATGTTGGTTCCAGTCTCCTTGTGGTTCTCAGAACCGTTTTTGATCAAAAACCTTTCAAGGTCCAATTAAAAAAAATTAGGCTACATGGGCACCTTTAGCACAATTCTCAAGGGTACAAGACTGTAGAGGCACTACTTGGAGGGTCATGACTCACTCAGGCAGGGTTAAGGTGAAGGTTCATGATAGGTGGAGCCTTTTCTGTCCCTGAGGCTCTGAACAGGAGCCAGCCAACTAGCCCTTAGAGTCGCTTCTTTAAATTCTTGATTGAAGGGGACAGAGCAGGGCTCAAGCAGCAAGGCAGATCTCTGGGGCTCAGAGCAGACTTCATGCAGCATAGCAGTCCTCCTAGGTGCAGCACAACAGTCCGTCTAAAGTACACAGAAGGCCACAGCAGCAGGCTGTCCTTTATAGAGGCCCTCCATAGGTCCAGTCGTAAATGGAAGAATGGAGCAGAGAGTCCTTTTTTTATCCCTGGGACCTTCTTTTAAGTGACAGAAACTTCTAAAAGCCTCACCCCATGGATGTGTATGAAATTTCCTGCCTCCCTGCCTCAAGCCTGGCTACAGGCACAATGGGCTAGGGTGAAGGTATTTTTTGTGGTTGTGCCCAGCTCCACCCACACCCAATCCTTCATGAGATTCCCTATCCAGGTACACCTAAACCCTCCATTGTGTGGCTGCCTGGGAAAAATATACAAAGGCCAACTGCCAATCACACCTAGTCATGTGACCTAAGAACATGCTTCAGGCACCAAATGGTTGGCACAAGAGAATGATAACTTACTAAAAGTGCCATTTCCTGAATTGTGACTTAAAACTTGGCTTTACTGTTAAAGAGGATTTTAAATAACAGTTTCTCAGATAATATGTATGCCATTACAATTGAACATTATCACCTGTTAGATGTAGTACAGTAACCCAATTTTATCCAGAGAGGTAGGCCTCACAGTAGTAAAAAAATGAATTTGGAAGCGTTTTACTATGTTGACTTGTAAAAAGTAAATGTACATGTCCTACTTTTTGATTACAATGAAACCTGCCCTATGGGCTCTTTAGGTCCTAACTCAGGGGAGACTTATCAATATATATATAAAAACGAATGTATGTCTGTCTGTCTGTCTGTCTGTTTGTCCTTTATGCATTACTACACCATTCATCCGATCGCCATGAAACTTTAAATATTTTTTAAATATCGGCCCCCCAGGGCCCTCATAATCTTTCAAATACTGAAGTACGCACCAGATGGAAAAACAACAAATTGTGTATCTACAAGCACTTGAATAAATAAATAGAATTGAAACACCATTCATCTGATCGCCATGAAACTTTGGCAAGTTGTTGAGTACACTCCCGTGAAGGTTTCTGGCATAAATCTTTTTTAAATATCGGACCCTCAGGGCCCACATAATCTTTCGAATACTGATGTACGCACAAGACGGAAAAACAAAAAATTGTGCATCCACAAGCACTCGAAGAAATAAATAGAATTAAAACAGCATTCATCCGATCGCCAGGAATCTTTGGGAAGTTGTTGAGTACACTCCCGCGAAGGTTTCTGGCATAATTGTTTTTTAAATATCGGCCCCCCCCAGGGCCCTCAAAATCTTTCAAATACTGATGTACGCACTAGACGGAAAAACTAAAAATCGTGTATCCACAAGCACTCGAATAAATAAATAGAATTAAAACGACACTTTGAAATGTTTTCCATAATAAAATGAATAAGTTTCAATAAAAATGACACAATGTAAATTGAATGTTATCATAGCGAGTTTCCTTGAATTTCCTTTCTTCGGAGATCGCAGCAACGCGCGACCGGTAAGCTAGTATGTAATAAAAAGAGGGTTATAATGCCAAGTCGAATTGGCCGTTTAGACCTTCAGGCAGGCTGCTATTAAAGGCCTGCTAAAAGGCTTCTTAAGTGGGTGGCACAATGAGTGCTACAAGCCACTAGTAGCATTTAATTTACAGGCCCTGGGAATATGACGTACTACTTTACTAGGGACTTATAAGTAAATTCAATTAGGCATACAGGTGTATGCCAATTTTACCATGTTTTAGGGAGTGAGCACAAGTAAAGGTCTACAAAAACAAATTCAAAGAAATAGAAGAGTGAAGGCAAAACTTTTAGGGGTAGACCACCCTAAAGCTGACAGATCTAACAGTTTAAAAAGTGCACCCAAGAGTCTGGAAGTTAACTGCTACTGTTGGACTTCATCACTTATTGCTACAGGCCAATCATGGGTAACCTGACTGCTGCAGTGCAAAACCTTCAGTGTGACAGGTCAAAATAACCACTCTGATAGGTACAGAGGTCCATATTAAATATAAGTAAGTAACTTCTTTGTAACCCTTGTACCCTCTAAAGCAGGATTTAAGGTGCATAAAAATTAAAGGTGGGACAAGTAGAAACATTTGTATTGACATGTCCCTACAGTGACAAGGACCAAATAGCTATTCTTCATGTGGAAAGCCTAGTTGTTTTATATAGAACATTAGAGTACAGTTTAAAATATGAATACTGTATCTTGGGAATATGATCAGCTCGAAAAATATTTAAAACACTATTTTTAATAAAGATTAAGGAAAGGAAGTTGTTGTACAGTAACTTTGCCTGCGAATTTAGTATTGAAACAGCCTCCATGCTGAAGTTGATGAGAGGTTTTCTCCCTGCCGGATGTTATCATGGGAACTGCTGTGGCTGAGATGCAGTTCTGCTGTCCCTGACCTTTATCCTGAGATGGAAGAGAGAGCCATGCAAGAGAAGTGTGCAGGCCCGCACACTCAGACAGGGGTGTGTTCATTAATGCACTGAGGCCACAGTAGCAAGGTATGGGGGTTGATTGTTCTAATAGGCCTGGAAGATGGGTACTCCCAGCATGCTTATTGTACCCCCTAGCTGACCTTTAAGGGGTTCTCCTCATGGTTCAGAACTGATATCCACTCTCAGTTGGCTCAGAGCAAAGGCACAAATTTGTCATTTGGAGTAATGCACTGAAACAAGGAACAAGCCCTTCAAACCCGATAGACGTGGTCTCCAAATGACCTTCGGCTCAGCAATAGATACAAATTAAAAATTTCAGCATCAGACACTTTCGGTGTACACAAAGTACGGCTGGGGTTTGAAACATGTTGACCATTTCTAGTGGACCCACTGTCGTAATCAAAAATAGAGTGACTTTGAATCCCAGGGTCTTGCCAAGTGGGGTAGTATAAGACACATACTCAGGAAACAGTTACGTTTTGACAGGGGCCCCATGTCCAGAAAATTAGGGAGCTTTTGATTTTTTGGGAATTGTTTTTATAGGATATATGTAATCCCCTTCTGATTTTCCTCCTAACACTTTTTAAACAAGAACTGATTTATTGATGTATTGGACTTATGTTTTTTGTGTTAAATATAATTTTGCTTGTGTTTATGTGACTTGATTTATGTTTGTATCATCTGTCATGTATGTAATTTGGTTGGTGGGAGGGACAAACATCGTTGATTATTTTTGTATGTTTTTCTATGTGTGACAAAAAGATAACGAAATTCAAAAACCGTGGTTAAAAGATTAAACAGTGATCGCTTTTATTGAATTTAGTGTGTGATTAATTGTAGATTTCAAATGAGGGTCAGTTTTGGCATTGGTGTTGTTGTTGTACTTTCTAAAAGTGCCATTTCCAAAATTATAATGATAAATTTGACTTTACTATTAAAGAAGGTTTATCATTACAAGTTCAAAGGTGCCAAACATGATATATCAATCATCTGTCATTTAGGAATTACAGCTTATAAATGTAATAAGGAATCCCCAATGTGATCCTATGGAAAGAGTAGGCCTCACAGTAGTGAAAAACTAATTTGGTCGTTTTTCACTACCAGGACATGTAAACCTTGAAAGTACATGTCCTACCTTTTAATTACACAGTACCCTGCACTATTGGCTACCTAGAGCCTACCATAGGGGTGACATATGTAATAAAAAAGGAGTTTAAGGCTAGGCAAGCAGAATGCCAAGTTGACGTGGCAGTGTGGAACTGCATTCAGGCTGTATAGGCAAGACTGAGACAAGTTTTAGTGTGCTACATAGGTGGGTGGCTCAATGAGTGCTGTAGGCCCACTGGTAGCATTTAATTTACACACCCTGTGTATATGATGTCTCACTCTACAAGGGACTTACAAGTAAATGTATTATGCCAAGCAGACATAAAACAATGATACCATGTTTTAGGGATAGAGCACAAGCGCTTTAGCACTGGTTATCAGTCCTAAGGCCAAGAAAAATGTATTCAGCAAAAAGTGTAAGAAGGACGGCAAGACTTGTGGGGGCGATCCATAGGGAGGGACATTTCCAACAGTAGTTATGACTGACGGGTGCAATCATTAGGCACTAAAGTGTTCTGTAAGTGATTGCTAGTTTGTTTTTGTTGTACCTCACTTTTCGTTAGTAAGGTTGTCTTTGACAAAAGGGTTATTCGAGTGGGAGACATGGCTCTTCTAAACCCATTTCATAATCTTTTATGTGATACAGATTTGTACAGTGCACTATCACCTGGGACAGTATGCTGGCACTATCAACATTCCTGTTGTTTTATAGGTTTATAGTCCTTATAGTGTTATAGAAATACATTTTCACTATCCTCACACTTATGCTGAGGGAAAGATGCATTGAGAATTATCAGTTGACAAGAATATTTACTCAAAGAAAATGATCCTTTTTGTATGGTCACCCACTTTCTGTTCCCTGAATTGTATTGCTGTTGTTTAGACTTTGCATACTGGAGCACTTCTGTCCATTTCCCAGTGTATGTGCTCTGCCCCTTTGTAAAAAAATGGCTACTTCCTGGTAGACATATTTAACTCTCCCCCAAGGCAATCTGAACCAATAACATGGGAAAGAGAAGTCACTTGTGGACTGCAGACCTTATTGTACCATCCACTAGTGTGACAAGGAAAACATGGCTTCAGGCATACCTTTGCAGGCCAAAGTCTGAATTTTAAATCTGGATTGCACACTGTTTAAATAACCCTTTTAAACAGGTAAAAACCTCCCTAGAAAATATTAGTAAGTCATTTCTATGTAGGCCTTGTAGCCCACAAGGTAGGGTGCATGGTATTTAAAAGTAGGACAAGAAGCCACACATTAATGTTAACATGTAGGAAGAAGGACAGGGCCCTGAAAGCTATTCTCACAGTGGCAGGTCTAGGTGTCCTAAGAAGAAAACCAGAGTACAGATTAAAATACTAATGCTGTATCTCGGAATGAGACCAGCTAGAAAAATAATTTAAAACTATTTATACAAGTTATTCTACATCAAATTTAATTATGAATTTGGAATTTTTTAATTAATATTAAGGACCCCCCAAAGTTCCTGAAAGCTAATTTGCATTAACTCTCCAGCAACTACCAGCATGTGCTCAGGTTGGGAAGAAGTATGAAAGAAGTGTAAACATTCTCCCACTAAGCGGACCTGAAATGGCAGAGCAGAATCCTCTGGCTCAATAGAATATGCAGGGTGCGGCAGTTGGGCATTCTGTTGACACCCCAGTGTCAAATCCTAACTGACTGGTTTGTTGAGCCACATGTAACACGTATGCACACTTAAAAGGGAGAGAACAGGATATCAGGAAAGTCTGCTAAAGGACCCTATGTTGTCCTACCAGATTTTTGTCTCTGGTTTTGTTGTTGATACAGTGTTTGCTTCAAACTGGATTTTAGTAATATATGAGGAAGGACCCATAGTATTCATCCCTCTCACACCCTCAGTCTCACACCCCAAGTTTGGTGAGGCAAAAAGTCTTCGCCTTCTTGAATTTACCCTGCCACATTACAATTTGAGCCTGTTATCAGTAAAGCAAACAGGAACTACTCCAAAAGTATTTAAGGGGGGGACTAGGAATCTTTACTCCATTGGTAATAGAAATTCTAGGAGTGTCTTAGGGTGCCCCCCCCCACAGCCACCGACCGGTGAACCCTAAAAAATTGATCCTCTCACACCTTTCTCAGAACACTTGTGAAAGGATTCCATGCAGACAGGTCGTGCTGTATTTGACATCTGTGACCTGTGATACAAAGCTGAGGAGGTTGGACCCCCCTTCCACTGAAATTCAAGGACAGCAAGATCTCCAATGATCATAAGTCTGATCGCCTGGGTGGCTCCAGGAACATAAAAAAGCTGAAGAAGAGGGCATACCTTTGAAGAATTATAGCTGATCAGTGGCAACTTGACCTAGACTTAAACTGGATTTTGCCGTTGTCCTCTGCCTCATACTGCAAAAGTCTTAAGTGCTCCCCCTGAAATTCAGTGGGCCTTGAAAGTGTACTGTTCCAGTTGTTTGAGGGCCAAAAGCAGTTTGGGAACTTTTTCAAACCTTTTACTACAGAGCTTCAACGGGGCTGGCCACAAAAAGTATCTGACTGGCAGTTCAACAATGTTGGATTAAAATTCAGGTTCGTCCCACATGGACAAGAGTTTGTCCTGGATTTGGACCTGAAAACTTTATCAAACTTCTAGACACTAGCAGGGTCAATCTACTTTGTAAATCTGACTCGTGATCCATCGCAATAAGCCTCAAATCGTGCTTAGGTCCTGACCTACCACGGCCATTGGCTGCCATAGGCACTCTGTGCTTTTGTGCTCTATTATCTCTTAATTCTTTCAAAAAAATCATAGGGTTTTGGTGTCATTTTGCTTATTAATCTTTTTTTTATTTTATAAATTGGAGTGACATTTATATTGTGTTGTATGTTGACTATTTTAGCTATTTTGGTACTTCTAAATGCTTTCAACATTTTCTCTAAAATAAGCTTTTGTGCTCTATGCCACAGCTACCAGGGGTTGATCTCAGGTTTAAATTACTGAAAGCTTTGACTGGACCTAACAAGTTACTGGCTTGATTTCTTGTGGTGGACACCCAGCCACAACAATAAGAGTAAACGTTTTTTACATTGACTTACTATGCTCTGCCTTCTATCTTGTGTCTTAGGTTATTTCATATGGTAGTACAGGCAGCACTGCAGCAGACGGGGACAGGTCTCCCAGAGTCTGGCAACAAAGGCCCTGAAAATGAGAAAATGACATGAGTTGGATTGTAATCACCTACATTAGGACTATTATATGAGCACATTGCCTACCCATATATAGTCAAGATACATGTATGGCGCAGTTGAGCTGCAACATTAAAAGATGTTCACTTGGGTGTGTCATTGGAAGTAATGAAGCATACATGGTTGAGTGTTAGGAATGCATATGACTGCAGGTTTTGGTTGTGACCCTGCCATGTGCGGGACTGTTGCAACTCCAGGTGTTATCAGTATGGCGCCAGATGTCGGAACTGTGGAAAGGAAGGTGTCAAGATTAATATAATATTTTTAAAATATGAAGTGAAATAGTGTGTGGGGTTGACATTTATTGGATGTGTTTCTACATTTGAGGAGAAATTTGCATTTGCGGACAGTGTGGCATGAGTGAGGAGTCTTACGTTATAATTCTGTGGAACAGGCAGGCTATTATGCAGGTCAAGGTGCATGGTAGAGAGGATACTTCTGTCAAGGGGAAGGTTAGACAAGGTGGGATTCAGGCAGAGCCTTTGCCACCTGTATCTTATTAAACACCTCTTTAACCTGCCTCCTCATGGTGGTGGTTTTTCACATCCACACATGAATCAGTTTATCAATTTACTTGTGTCACATGGTAACTTTCTCTACTTCACTGAGGATTCTTAGAGGCAAAGCATGAAGGCCCTTCTAGTGATCCAGTGACTCTGCTTTCTCCTGAGTAGGAGGGCTACATCCTAGAGGATGCAGCAGGTCTCAGGAGCACACAAAGTTGTGCCATACATGGGGAAGAAGGCAGAAGCCAGGATGGAGACTGTAGTTATATGCTGCAAGCATTGATGTTTGGCATGATTTTCCTCAGGCAAATGCTGTTTACATCTTCAATTTGTAGTTGCATGTAGCATTGATGAAGCTCTCAGTCTACACTGTATAGCGCTAACCTTGCCAAAAAAAGTTCATAGGGTTACTTATAACGTAACAAATAATTTGAGTTATAATTTTCTCCTTCTGCTCATGTAAGGGACAGAGATGCATATTTCTACTAATTGACGGAATAATCTACCCGAATTTGGTGACTAGCACCCAAGCCGAGATTCCCCTAAGAGTAGGTGGAAATCTGCGGGTTCAGCAATTTTCACTCCTAGATTTCCCAAAATGAATAGGCATCCCTGTTCTGATGAGTGAAATCATGCTCTATTAAGTTTGAAGTGGCTGCTGCATAGCAGGTGCAGTGAAGTCCGTGTCTTAATGAGAAAGTGGCCAAAGTGGTTTATTAATACTGAAAAGCTGTATATAAGAACACTGCATAGCTGAGCAACAAATCATGCTGCGTTCCACTGAATTAACATGATTTTAAACACAGTATCAGACCATGAAATAGTAAAATTGACTAGGTAGAACATTTCTTTTCACAACAAAATATTGTTCTTGTTTCAAAAATAAACTAAGCAGTGGATTAGCTTTAATTGTTTTGGTTTCTTCGTCTCTCTCAGCTCTCTATACCAATGTTAGCGGAAGCTGCAATTTTGAAGTCTCAGGTGGACACTGGGAGAGTGCTTGCGGTCTTGCACAAGGAACTAAGAATGACTTCAATTGGACTCTGGGAAATGTGGATGCCATTGTAGGGAGCTACATTGATGACGATCATACACCAGGTACGTAGCATTGTACTCTTTAGGACTGCCTGTCTCCAAAGCAACATAAGTATCTTATTCACATTATTTACGGAATAAAAAAATTGACGTTTTTCTATATTTTATTTCTACACAAATATTTCACTTTGTTGATGAATATGAATGGTGTGTGCATGTGTGTGTGATATTCATGTTATCAACCAAGTTGGCATGATAGGCAGGCAGGACTCACCATAACTGAAACAATAAACCTAAAAATTGAACACAGATATAGCTTGCCTTTATAATATGTTATGTTATCATAGGTATAAAGTTACTTAGGTACCCCTGCATCCTTGAGTTTCATGGGGGACCTAAACAATTCTGGAAGCACAGTTCCATCCATGCTGTAAAACTGCATCCATGCCCTGTCACATATAGGTCTGACACTGGTACTGGGTAGAGCCCTTAGTTGAGGTTGGAGGGAAAGAAAGCAGATTGGCTCTAGGCACTCTATGCCTCAGTCAACAAATATATCTTTATGATGATACAAGTTTGCAATCTTTAGCAGATTTAAATGTTGATTAGGGAAGCAAAAGCAAAAGGGTAACATCATATCTCATATAAATAGGATCAACATTCTTGCATCTTTACCTGTGCCAAACAACGGATGTCATTATGGCTCATCCAGCAGCAATGATGTGTCAAAATAGCTACCAAGATGAAAAATAATTTGTAAAAATAGAAATGTCCGATCACTTCACTATGGACTTTCAGACTCTGACTACTTTCATACCTGCCAGAGATAATTTAGAACTACCTGTGAAAAAACGTAACACCCTCCTCTCCAAAGGACACCTTCCCAGATTCAATTGGCTGAATCAGTCTGTTCCGAACATTGTTAGACAACTGGTAAAGGATCGTACCATTATGTGCTCAGTGGGTGATGCACTGGCAACACATTAACCAGACCAGTTTTTGAAGAAACTGAGTCAATAATAGATTGAATTGTGCCAGTATCTTATGTGCTGCTGAGAAACGTTTTCCTGGTTTCATAGGGCTTTTTCCTTAAGCCATAGACAATAAATGTATTCAATTTTCTTAAACTGGGAAAAACTCAAGGCATCTTATCTTGCCCTTCAGAAGAGGTTGCGGTCTCCTTTTTCAACGATAACCTGGAAATTGATTGGACATTTGTGAATTAGGAATTTGTCACTGGGAAAGCCAGTATGTTAAATTATCCAATTGGAAGGTCTGCCTTTGTGTTTATAATTCTTTTCTTTTTTTAATTAGATTTTTCAACAAATCGAACAAAGAGTGGCATTGTTATCAGTTGGTAAATCCAAAAATATACTAAAGGAGATTTTTTGGAGTTCTTAGGGGACAATTGCCATATTTTGGATTCATTACTAAATGGATTCTGAAGAAATGTTACTCCAATATGCAAATATAAACCTATTTCTTACCAGTTCTAAATTTAGGCTGTAGTAAACGCTCAAATATATCATAATGAAATGGAATCAGTGATTGTTAGAAACTGTGTTTCTGGTTGGCAGAGGTATGCACCCTGTCCAAGCAGGAACCACAACCCTAGTCACCCTAAATTAACCTGTGCTCACTTTCTGGTAGCTTGGCACAGTGCAGTCAGGCTTAACTTGAGGCAATGTGTAAAATATTTTTGCAACATTTTAAACAATATCACAGTAAAAACACCACAAAAAAACTCAACGCCAGTTTAGAAAAATGATTATGATGTTATGACTAGATCAAGACCGAAACAACTAAAATCCTATAAGTAGAGATCGATATACCCATTTTTAAAGATTAAAAGTAAAAATAGTGCTTTAAAGTAAGCATGGGTGCAAAATCCGTTCCGCTCGCGGATTTTGCGGATTTTCGGCAAATTTGCGATCCGCGAATTCCCGCGAATTTGCCAAAAATCCACGAATCCGCGAGAGGAACGGATTCGGGGTGCAAAAGTTCAAGCTTCAAGCTTGTAACTATTTTAGAACGGCGCCAGCAAGCTGCCAGCACCATTCTAAAATAGTTACTAAGTTAGCTTCAACAGGAAGCACTAATAGATAAAATGCAAGTGCTCGAGCACCTGCTTTATTTTATCTATTAGTGCTTCCTGATGAAGCTAACTTAGTAACTATTTTAGAATTGCGCTGGCAGCTTACCGGCGCCATTCTAAAATAAAACAGGAGTGGGGCAGAGGGCAGAAGGTCACAGAGTGGGGCAGAGGGCAGAAGGGCACAGCAACGAGTGGGGCAGAGGGCAGAATGGCACAAAAACAAGTGGGGCAAGGGCACAAGGGCACAACAACGAGTGGGGAAGAGGGCAGAATGGCACAAAAACGAGTGGGGCAAGGGGCACAAGGGCACAACAACGAGTGGGGCAAAGGGCAGAATGGCACAAAAACGAGTGGGGCAAGGGGCACAAGGGCACAACAACGAGTGGGGCAGAGGGCAGAATGGCACAAAAACGAGTGGGGCAAGGGGCACAAGGGCACAACAACGAGTGGGGCAGAGGGCAGAATAGCACAAAAACGAGTGGGGCAAGGGGCACAAGGGCACAACAACGATTGGGGCAGAGGGCAGAATGGCACAAAAACGAGTGGGGCAAGGGGCACAAGTGCACAACAACGAGTGGGGCAGAGGGCAGAATGGCACAAAAACGAGTGGGGCAAGGGGCACAAGGGCACAACAACGAGTGGGACAGAGGGCAGAATGGCACAAAAACGAGTGGGGCAAGGGGCACAAGGGCCCAACAATGAGTGGGGCAGAGGGCAGAAGGTCACAGAGTGGGGCAGAGGGCAGAAGGGCACAGCAACGAGTGGGGCAGAGGGCACAAGGGCACAACAACGAGTGAGGCAGAGGGCAGAATGGCACAAAAACGAGTGGGGCAGAGGGCAGAAGGGCACAAAAACGAGTGGGGCAGAGGGCAGAAGGGCACAAAAAAAACCGAGAGGGTGGCAGTGATGAACCAGAGGGCGCATCGCGGTCTCGCACAAAAAAAACCCGCGAACACGCAAAGCACCCCGCGAACACCCCAAGAGCCCCGCGAACACGCAAAAATAAAAAAATCCGCAAATTTGCACAAATTCGCGAATTTTGCGGATCGCGAATTCGCAAATCCGCAAATTCGCGGATCGCGAATTCGCAAAATTCGCCCATGCTTACTTTAAAGCAATAAGCACCTATGGGGGTTATCTCTTTGCACTGGACCGGGGCAGACTATAGAGTTCAGGCTGACCTCAATGGAACATGGGCCAGATACAGGAGCCATGCAAGGGCAGCTGAACAAAGTAACTAGATACTGGTCACAACAGCAAGTTGCGGGCGCAGCCGAGTGATGCATTGTGTCGATCCTTGTAGTCGAGGTGAAGCGTTGATTTTATCCACACAATATTGGTGATGCGCTGGTTCCGAAGATACAAAACTGAGACCAAAATACATTGGTTCTGAAGCTGATATGCTTGGTTTGTCCACAAAGTCGACGGGATGTGTCAACCTTCTTACACAGATGCGGCGGTTCCGATGCATCTGTTCTTGAGGCGATGCGTTGGTTCTGAGTGTAATGCACCGAGCCTGTTCTTGCAATACTGGCGATGCATCGATTCTGCTTCCAGCAGCAGAGGGTTTGTCAGTTCCACTGGAGCAAGCACCTAGATTCACTTCCAATGGACCAGGAACAGGAGGCTTTGATATCCCTGAGTCTCAAAACAGAAGGCAAGCCAGAATGCCCTTAGAGATCACTCTGGGTTTGAGCAAGAGTCCAGTTCTTTCTCAGCAGGGGAAGACGGTAGTTGGCAGCACAACAGAAAATAAGTTTTTCCAGAGCAACAGTCCAGCAGAATGGCAGTCCTTGAAGCATCACTGAAGTCCTCCTTCCTGACAGAGTTTCTTTACACGTCCAAAAGTGTTTAAAGTGGTGGTGTCTGAGGTCCAGTACTTATACCCAGTTGTGCCTTTGAAGTGGGGGAGACTTCAAAGAGAGGCATTTGAAGTGTGCTGAGTCCCTGCCCTTCCTGCCCTGCCTCCTGAATCACTACAGGGGCATACTCAGCCCTTTGTGTGGGGCAGGAACAGCCTATTCAGGTGTAAATTTCAGCTCCTCCCTCCCTTCCCGCCTAGGATGGCCCGTCAGGATGTTGATGGCCTATCAGTCACACCTAAGATCCGTTTGTGTGTGTCTGTCTGGAGGGAATGCACAAAGCACAGCTGTCATCCTCCCCAGACATGTATTCAGAGATGGGCAGAAGACACAGAATGGTTAAAGTAAGAAAATACTAATTTTCTAAAAGTGGCATTTTCAGACTTACAACTTAAAATCCAACTTTACCATAAGTTGAGATTATTAATTATGATTCCAGAGACACCACACTTGAAAAGTCTATCTTTTCCCAATTACAAATTAGACTTATAATTAGACTTATAAAATGTAGTAAGGTAATCCTAATGTAAACCTATGGGGGAGGTAGACCTTGCAGTAGTGAAAACCCAATGTAGCAGTTTTATTGAAATACTGCTGAATTCGGACTTGTAAAATTAAACTGAACATGATGATCATTTTAAATACACTGAACCCTGCCTTTGGGACTGTCCAGGGCCTATCTTAGGGGTGACTTGTATGTATTAGAAAAGGAAGGTTGGGCCTGGCAAAAGGGTTAAGTTGCTCGATTGGCATGGCAGTTTAAAACTGCACAAAACTGTAGTGGCAGGCTTGAGACATGTTTAAAGGGCACCCAACGTGGGTATCACAATCAGTGCTGCAGGCCCACTAGCAGCATTTAATGTACAGGCACTGGGCCCATCTAGTGAACTTTGAGCAATAATTAATAAATTAAATATGCCAATTGTGGATAAGTCAATGTTACCACATTTTAGGGAGAGAGCACATGCTATTTAGCACTGGTTAGCAGTGGTAAAGTGCCCAGAGTCCTAAAGCCAATAAAAACGAATTCAGCAAGAGGAGAGGAGGAACACAAAAAGTTTGGGAGTGACCCTGTAGGAAGGGCCATTTCCAACAGTGATTATCTTGATAGTGATGTGGTAGTGTTCAGTGTGCAAGCCGGCATATTTTGAATGTGGACTTGACAACAAAAAACTAACAAATAGTTTAGAAGAGCTTTGCTTCACTACATTTCTCATGGTGCATCACTATTTGTTCAGTTCCATAATCAGGGAATTGCGAGCATACAATGCATGAAGATAAAAGGCCAATTCAGAGCCAGATTGGCAAAGCAATGTTTCGGTCACAAACGCTATGATTCGGAGTTTGCAAATGAAAACTGCTTTTAGCAATACACTAAATCCATTTTAGGAATCTGCAAAGTTTTACCAATGCCTAAAATGGGTTTAGAAATGGAAAATTAATTGCAGCATGGCAGAGCCATATTGTAAACATCTCTCAAAAAAGCGACCCCTATCCATGCAGACAAATGGTTTAGGGACAAAATAGTTGTCATACATCACTGAAAAGTTTCCAAACCTTAAGTTAGTGTGGTAAACCATTTGCAAAAAGGTGAAGTGGTCCCTTGAGGCGCTAAATAATGGATGGGGTGGGGGGCATTAACTAATGGACTAAAACAAAGATGGAATGAAAAATACATGCAAGTGTTTAATATAGCAAAAAAGGAGGGTGCTATGTGAACATGACTGGAAATAAATTAATTTGTTTAAAACACTCTTGTTATTGGCTATTTCGGTGAGTTTATTTGAGTAGGATGCACTCTAATTACATAGAGTGCTTTTCCGACTGCCACTAAATTTATTAGAATTACAGCTTGCCATTGTGTCTTGGTGCATTTGGACCGTCAAACTCGACACAATAAGCAACTAAGTAAAATGTAAAGAACCTAATTAAGTTTAGAGCCTTTGGGGAAAAGCAGACTTCTTTGTAAAATAGTTGATGCTGATTAAACGAAACCTCATTTGTAAATTCATTGCTTGCTGTTGTAAATTAGAACACAGCAGTAGCTGAATTAGTTGGCCTCCGGGGCCTGTAGTGCCATTATGATGCCCCTCTCCTGCCATTACCCTGGCACATCTCAGTACTGGCATCCGACATGACCCATCTGTTTACATTCAGTCAACTGCTGATGGCGCGTGAGTACGTGGCACTCTCTGGAGCAAATTGCTGCTGCCCCCTGACATGCGAAGTGTGTAAACTCCGTCGAACAAGTAAAGAGTTTACTCTTTTTGTAATTCAAGAACTTGGCATATAAAATTAAAGGCCCATGTAGGAAAGCGATGCAAGAACCTTTTACTAAAGTTCTATCCATGCATTTTGATTTCCTAACAGTCGCTGCCGCAGATGGTGTAAAATGATTGGGCACTGTAATTTGTCAGTTCCACGTTTTGCAGCATATTTTCCACAGCACACTGACTTTATCGTCTGTCTATCAAAATATTTGTGGTTGGACAAATATCCAACTTGTTGCTTAAATTCTTCAGGGCATGTTGCCGTAAAAAAAGGACTGGAGTTAAAAGTATAACCCTTATTCATGTATGATTTGGACATTTAGAAACCCACAAATCTTGCAGGATCTTGTTCATAGGAAGTAGCACTCTTACCTTAAACAATATGGGCATATTATCAAGGAAACACAATAAATATTGCATTTCCCGCTTTGCACAATTCTGTTTAACACCGCATATCACAGGATTTAATCGCCGAGATATCGCGCTATTATCAACGCATATCTCTGCGGTGATTAAATCCTGCGATATCGGTGTCAAACAGAATCGTGCAAAGCGGGAAATGCGATATTTATCAAGTTTCCTTGATAATATGCCCCATTGCCTCAGCCGCACAATCCACCTGCCATTAAAAGTATGGCTAAGTAAATTTCTGACCAGGCGTTCCAAACCCGCGACAACTGCAGTTAGGACGGTTTATTTTATCGCATTGCGGGTTTGCTCGAGGCTTGATAATATTGCGCTGCCATGTCAGCGCGGATTTTCACAGAGAAATGTAAGGGAACACCTTCTTTGCATGTCATTAGCGACATTCATCACTGACATGCAAAGTGGAGTTTAAAGGGCTGCTTACTCAAGGAAACACGCGTTAGCGTGTCTTTGATGATTGAGCGTTAAAAGAATCGCCGCTTTTCAGCCGTAAAGGGCCGCTAAAGCAGCGGAATTCGGCTTGATAATATGCCCCTATATTTTCTCCAACTGAACTAAATCAGGCAAACACGATTGCACACAATGGGGGCATGTCAATGGGAGTCGGAGGAAAATACTCTGGGGTTGATTTACAAGCCCTTTGCGCCACTTTTGCGTCACTTTTCCCATGTTAAAAGTGACACAAAATTGGCGCATGGTGCTTGCAAATCTGCCTCTCTTTCTTTAGAACTATTTTTTCCACATAAGTCTGTCAAGTTTGTGCTTATTTACACCAGAATATTTTATACATATTTTTTTATTTATTTTCAAATACAATACAACGACGTTGCACTTATTTTGCCTTATTGATGAGTGATACTCAGAGACAAATTATACAAACGTCACCATGATTTGGGTATTGCTTATGGCAACTCCAGTTCCAAAAAAGCATAAATCTTTTATGGTAATTAATAATGTCCATTGGCACAATCATATTTCTCTATTTCTTTGTATAAGCCAATTTAAAAAAAAAATATTTATAGGATGGCAGGCTTTTGGAAAACTAACTCAAGAAAGTACAATTAATAAAAACAGGGAAACAACACACGTTTTATAAAATCAATGTTATATTTAGTTTATATAGATACTGTATAACATACCAACATTATTTTGCTTCAGCAATCAAGATGTTGTAAAAAAATATTGTTAATTTTATTCACAATGCATTCCTTGCCTTGTAAACATGGACATGACCGGGCTCTTCACCAGAGTCGGGGGGACGCAGGCTGTTTTCTAGAGTTTGTTGGAAGAAGGACCAATGCCAAAAGCGATGCCTGTCCTCATTTTTTACTGTTTTCGCAATTACCAACCTCTATATAGGTAATGGACTACCGCCTAATGCTAGAATTTCACATTTTAGGTTTTGGTATTTCTATGTGGCAAAATGACCTCTTTCTGTTGACCATTTATGCTGCATGGATAGGTAACAAATCGTTTAACTACAGTTGCTCGCACACTCATTCAATGTTTAGTAATGTCATGATTACTTACTGGTAATTGCATTACTCTGAGTCCTATTCCCTTGCTTGCAGCCATTACATGTGAGATGTAGCAAGCAATACAATCAGAACACGTGTGGAGAAATCAGGCCCTTTCTGCAGTGTCCCTTCACTTTCTGCCCCCATTTTCACTACTGGGTGCTGGTTTTCTGATTCTGATTGTGCCCTGGAGTTTGCTAACCAGACCCAGGGCCAGTGCTCTGATTAAAAGTACATAGGTAGGTCTAATTATAATTGGCAATGACATACCCTTGTAAGTCCCTATTATATAATAAGGCAAGAGGGAGTCAAACTACCCAAAGACCCTAGTATAGTATAGAATAGAGTAGGGAGGTTTAGAGGCCCAGTAGATTTCCTGTATTAGAGTGAGCTTTTAAATTGTAATTATATTCAAATTCGTCCTTAAAGGTACTTCAAAAGTAGTAATCTACCTTATCTTTTACCTATAAGTCACTCCTAAGGTCTCCCTTAGGTGCCCCAGGGTTAGGGTGTCATGTAAATATAAACAGGGACGTTATTAAACATGTTTTGTAAGCCCTGGTGAGGGGAAAACTGCAAAATGTGTTTTCCCCATTGTGAAAAAGTAGCTCCATAGATAAAATTGCAATATTTTATTTAAGTATAAATATTCCTAGGAAGAAGCTAAAATGTCATTCAAGGACTTAAAATGATAGTTATGATACATCCAACTAGTTCCCACTGGTAGATTTATAATAACCATTGCAGAAAATACATTATTACTCTTTCTTTTCTGTCAGCCAAAATCTGGCCTACCATATGCTCTCTCCTGATTATCTAGACTGTGCCAGGTTCAACCAAGCCGTCTTAATGAGGTGAGAAGAAGCCTGCCATAAAGACGATGGCTATCCTGTGGTAGGAAAACTAAAACTGCAGAAGCAGAAGGCAAGACGGAGGAGTGGTGGCCAAAATAACCTTCAAAGGGGGAATGACACTGTAGGACAGCACAGGCTCACCCCCCCCCGGCACACAGGATTATGGGGACGGTTAGAAGGGGAGTGTTAGATAACCTTAGCCATGCCACTGGGTTGGTTTAGCCTGGTCTAACCTCCAAGGAGAGAATACCTCTTTGTTGGATTTTGAGAGATTAGTGCTTTCTGGGATAAGAATATGCCACACATTGGAGGAAGTGGTCATACACCTGGGTGGCACCCTGTATCCCATTGGTCAGGGGTGCCCCCCCCCCCGCTTGACGCCCAGAAGCGCAGCATAAAAATAAAAAAGTTGCCAAGCAACTCTGACCTGCTGCCTGAAACTACAAGGAGAAGAAGGATTGCCCTGCTGGAACCTAATCCTGCACCCCCAAAGTAGTGCATTCTGAAGGATTGCAACTTTTTCACACTGGGAACTACAGCCCTAAGGGCTCTGTCTTGCTTCAAGAAGGATTAAGGAGTGGACTTCCGGCATGCTATAGGTTAACAGAAACCACCTGCATCATCTCCACCATGAAGTACTCATCTTGGATTGTGTCCGGTAGACGTATAAGGATTTGACCAGGTGTATTGTGGGAATTGTTGTCTCAACATATCAAAGACCATATCAGTAATTCTAGGCCCATTGACTGGTGGTGTGGACACTTTGAATCCTCTAGGAGACATTCTGGAAGAAGATCCAGAAGTTTGGAGATTTTTGGTAAACTTTTTGGGAAAAGCTCCTTAAGGGGACCAACCCGACATTGAGAATCAAGTTGGCTGCCTTCAACTGTGATCCAATCTGTTTTTCCGGTTTGTCTCGCTGAAGGCTCCAGAGCTCCGGATTTTTAGGATTTGACCAAGGCCCGCAGAAAAACTGAACCGATGACGTTGATGCACATCTTTTTGAAGAGGAGCTTTCTCGACGTCGAGAGAAAAACTTCCAGAAAAACAACTAAGTGCGAAGGTAACATTTTGACAGAGGCATCCTGCTTAGTGTATACGACTAGGGCTCCATCATGGTCATCCTCAAACTTTGACTTTGTCCCTGTCAAGCATGACCAAATGTCCCAATTTGGCATTTTTAAGCACCAGAAAGTGTTTATTCTTTAAAAACCCATATCTCCGGTTCCCTGCATTGGAACTTTGCTGTTTTGTTATCTATTTGTTCATACAAATATAAACTATTATACATTGGTGCTGTGTGTGTTGTCCTATTTATTTAATGTATTGGTGTTTCTAAATTATTTACACACCTGTTTACTAAGTTACCAGTAATTATGACATTACCTCCTTGTCCATTCCCTTGCTTACAGCCATTACATATGAGATTTAGCAAGCAATAAAGTCAGAACAACTGACAAAGCCTGCTGAACACACACATTTATTTAGACACATGACATTAGGCTTCTTCTTATTTCACCATAGAAAAGAGCACCAGATTGCAGAAACACGTCAATAGTACAGTGGACCACAACACGTCTATAATGCTTAGCAAATATGGAGGAATCAGCCCAGGTTGCAGCCTGGCAAATTTCCCCAATGGACGCTCCCTACAGCTCTGCCACCATAGATGCCATACTCTGGGTAGACCTACCCTGATTTGAGAAAGGAGGAACCTGACCATGATCCTCATATGCTTTGGAGACCAACTACATGACATCTCTGCTTCTAGTAGCTGTTTCAGCTTTTCCCCTCTTTCTGGCAGGCAGGGCCAAACCTCACGTCTCCATCCTACTAAGTAACTGGACCCTCTGCAAATAGACCAGAAATGGTGCCTGACATCTCTACAATGCAACCTTCCCTCCTCCAAAGACCGGTCCCAGGATGCTTGTTTCTAGTTCAGGAAAGACCTGGTTTGACAGTGGGGGCTGCACTATTCCAAAGAGGCACATGGTCAAGACTGATTTGCCTATGGCTGGGTCTGAACTGGGGTGGCGAAGTGAGCTAAAGAACGATTATGGATTCAACCCAGATCTGTGACTGGGGATGGGTGCCTGAAAAGTTTCAGCACTCCGTGTAGCATCTCCTTGTGTTTGTACTAATCCAGTGAAAGACCCTAAAACTGGGTGTATTATATCCAACCATCATACATTGCCAAGATTCAGGGCAAATACATAAAAACTTTTCCCAAATAGGACCTTACTGGTTTTGGTAGGGAAACACTGCCCCCCCTCTGTCCTCCGTAAATGCAGCACTTCTTATGAGAGAGTTATTGCAGGAATCGATCACCCTGATCACCCAGACGCAGTGTCCCAGCCTCAATGAGACCAATTGACTCTGTTAAGTTGACCATGCCGCCCGAGTCTCCACTGCCCTTTAGCAGTACACACCCGGGCATCACAGTGCGATTAAAGCCATTGAAGAGTCGCTCCTCACTAAATCAAGTGAAAGCTGCTCCCGCCGTAATTTACCATATTTATATGTTTCGCTTGTACCTAATTAAAAAACTGCCAGATGTAATTCAAAGAATCAAAAACATGCCAGAACCTGCTCAATTTCCTTTCCAAACACAGACTCCAGAACCATAGCTGTGAGAAGTGTTTCCATCGCCAACAAGGATTGGCGTAAGCAGACAGAAAAAAACAGGTGGTGTGGTGGAGGGAGGGCCTTTTATGTGATGAACTAAGTGGGATTGGTGTATGAGGATGCTAGAGTCCTCACATGTAATGGCTGCAAGTCAGCGAATGGACAAGGAGGTGATTAAGGATGTAATGGCTATTAGTATGTAATTCAAACACTTACTAGATCCAGGTCAACAGTTCAACATTGTAAAATGTATATTCAATGATCTAAGTTTCAGCAAAGTACCCAAAATCTGTATGTTTTACAATTGTGTCCAGCCAGGAGCTTTACGGCTGAATTGAATGCCTAGTCTATGGCAAAGCTCCCATTATGGCGTCCACATGAGCTATTCTCTTGGCAGTCCACCTTCAACAACATAAATTGATCCTTGCACATTATATGAATTAAAGGGGGAGGTTTTCTGGCACTCTCCTGGAACTGTGAAGTAGGTGTGAAGATGCATTCATACTCCTCTTTTGTAACTGTGATTCCTTTTGGGACCGCCTTAAGCACATACTTTTTCCTGTTTACTTGATAGACAAAGGAATATTTGATAGGTAACACTGACTTCAAATACCCTAGAACATTTTGTTTTAGACTGAGATTGATTTGGATGCCAGTCCAATCATCTAGTATGTCCTGGATGAAGCAAAGCAGATATTCTTCTGACTCAGGTTTTAGTCAGGAATTAAATGAGGTTTAGTAAATGTAGCATGGCGTTTTAAAGATGACAGTATAATATTTGTAAAACAATAAACCAATTTCAAGTTCATGACTCACATATCCCACTGTCTCTTTACCACGAAAATTAAGTATGTCAGGTTCTGCATGACTTGACATTACTGTGAGGTCTGAAAATCATATCCTGTTCAAATCATAGAGAGAATTTTCTCTTGGACAGACAACACTACACATGTTACACATTAAGTCTCACCAATAGTGTAATCTCTCATATGAAGTGTGAGTTTCAACCTGCTTCCTTCCCTCCCAGCCTAAATTGCCTTGTCTCAGGCCGGTCTTCAAATTGAAGGAATTCCCATTGCAACTAGTCCTACTGGAAAAACACAGGGTAAGCAACTAGCTCTAGTGGCAAAGCATAGGGTAGTATATTTACCACTTTAAATCCATTTTCTAGGAGCATTATTCATGTGTCCTCAAGCTGACTGGTTTCATTGTAGCCAGTTATATATCTATGAGAAAACTGCTTTGTTAACCTGCTGTTAGGTTTATCTCAATATTTAGGGCTGTTTCTGCTGCCTGTGGTATGACTTTAACCTTTGAGGTCATTCACAACATCTAGATTTTGGGAAGCAAATACAGTTATTCTGCAATAGAGTGGATTTGTTGAGATCAGTCCAGATGCTCTGCAAGGCCCCTGCTAAAATAACCAACATTTATCTTAGTTTTCTTGCTTTTAGCTTATGTTTTTACAGATTTCCACTGAAAGCCAGAGGTGCTCATGCGGCAGCTATCTAAAACAAGCGTTGGCCGTCAGCCTTCTGGCAATTCCTGTTTTGTTTTGTCATGGTTTTTGCAAAATGTTATGGCTTGGGCATATGCTGGACCCTCATCAATCTGAAAAAAAAACATTTGTGACAGAGAAAAAAAATGTTTGGGGTCTAGAAAATTAAAACACACATCCCTTTAGTACTCCCTGGCACCAAAGGGAAATGTTTTGTTTTGTTCTAGACTGTGTTCCTTGTGAAAGGGCGGCATGCTGTAACTCCTAGTGTACTTAGCCAATGGCTAAAACGTACTTATACATGTTCCCTTAATGCATGCCGGAGTGGGTGGAAGAACATTGTAAATGACACCAACCCATGTCTGGCTGAAACCCCTATACAAACCATGTTATACCTATATATTAATAAAATGCAAAGGGCTTGTTTAACATAGACCTACAAAAGCCAATCAGTCTGGCATTGGCTGTAAGCATCTTGCCATTGAAAAAGCGAGGAAAACTCTGCACGACTCATCCTGGACATCCCCCGACACAGCCACATCTCCGGCCACCTGGGAGACCTGCACTAGTTCCCCGTCAGCAAGAGAATCACGTTCAGGCTCCTCACACACGCACACAAGGCTCTCCACAACATGGGCCCCAAGTACCTCAACGAGCGCCTGACCTTTTACACGCCCACACGCCAGCTACTATCGACCAGCCACGACCTCGCCGCCGTACCACGCATCCGCAGAGCCACCGCCGGAGGAAGGTCCTTCTCCTACCTGGCAGCCAAGACTTGGAACTCCCTCCCCATCCACCTTCAGCTGACCCAAGACCATCTCTCCTTCAGGAAGCAGCTCAAGACCTGGCTGTTCAAGCAGTGACATACCCCTCCCCCCCCAGCGCCTTGAGACCCTTCCGGGTGAGTAGCGCGCTATACAAATTTCTTGATTGATTGATTGAAAGAAAAAAATTAGAGGGAAAGATATAAAGGAAAAGAAGGGAAAATAAAGAAGCCAGGCAAGAAAGAAGGCAAGAAAAAATACAAGGAGGAAAGAGAAAGAAAGAAGGAAAGAAAAAGAAAAAAGAAAGAGCAAGGAAGAAAGAAAGAGAAAAAGGAAGAAAGGACGAAAAAAAAGGAAGAAAAAAGAGGGAAGAGAAGGAACGGAGGAAAGGAAGGCAGGAGGAAAGAGGTGAGGAGAGGGGAAAAAGACAGAATTAGGGAACAAAAGGAACAAGAGAATGAAAGAAACAGTAGAGGGAAGAGAAGGAAAGAAAGGGAGAAGAAAAATAAGGAAAGAGTAGCAAAGAAGAAAAGAAAGACAGAAAGAAGGAAAGAGAAGGAAAAAATAAAGAGAGATAGAAAGAGAAGGACGGAAAGAGCAAAGGAAATAAAAGAAAAGTGAGATAGAAAGGAGGAAAGGAGGGAAAAGAAAATGAAGGAAGAACCTAGAAAGGAAGAAGGCAAGAATGAAAGAAGGCAAGGAAGAAACAAACAAAGGGAAAAAGAAGGAAAGAGCAATGAAAATAGAAAGAACAAATAATGAAAGCAGGCAAAAATGAAAGAAGGGAAGAAAAAGAAAGAAGTAAAGAGAGTAAAAATATTTACGATCCCAGTTTTGTATTATAGTTATGTGGTTGTCAGAACCCCTAATCGATCAGAGTGCGCAGTAGACACGATAATGACCTATCTGAACCCTAGCCGGCACAAGAGAAATGAAGAATTAGCAAGGAAGCAGACTTGGAGTGCTTTGGTACAACAAAGGAATTCAAAGATAGCCGCCACGGGGAAAGATGCGATAGTGGTCTAGTTGTTTTGCCCACACCTGTGAGGAGTCCTTGGTGAGGCGAGCGCTCCCTAACGAGTGCGCACTTCACCGAAGAAATTCCCGAGTCCAGTCCTGTGCTCTACCGCTCCTTTGATTTCCCAGAAGTGAAAAAGTAATTCAGAACCGAGATTTGAGTTACGGTTTGCAGTTAATCTTACCGTAATTCTATCGTGTCTGAAACCCGGAATTCTGCCTCCGAGTTGGAATACAGCCGAACTCAACCCAGTTGTTGAATTCTCCTCGTGGCTCTCCCCGTGCAGGCGTTTTCAGTCAGGCTTAACCCCTGAAGAGCAGAGAGAACAAGAATTCCGGAAAAGAAAAGCTAAGTGATACATGGTATATTTTGAAAATAATATTTAAAAAGATTTGTATGACAAATTGCAGAGTGGAAATACTTACATGATAATATTGAAGATATTGGATGCACTCAGTCGACGTTCTTTAGCCTGTAAACAAAGTGGCTTTGAAGTGTATGGAATTTCTGGATTCTCCTGCCCTAGGTTCAAGTTGGCTGCAGTGACAGTGTGGAGTTGATAGGTCCTTAGTGTGAATACAGATCACTCCCTAATTAGTTGCAAGTGAGGCTGTGATCAACTCCACCTACCCATCCTGCAAGCAGATGGCCCATTAAGGCACAGCTAATCCCTATTTCGTCTGTCTGGGAGGAATTCACAAAGTCTATCAGTCACACCCAGTCTTGTAACCTAAGACAGGTTGCAGGTACAAAAGGGCTAAGGACAGAAAAATACCAACTTTGTAAAAGTGCCATTTCCAAATTATAATCAAAACCCCAACTTTACCATTGAGTATGAGTTATCATTGCCATTCCAATGACACCAAACATGACATAGCCAATTGCTCCTATTTTAAAATTAGTGCTTAATAAATGTAATAAGGAATCCTCACTGTTATCCTTTTGGAGGGGTAGGCCTCACAGTAGTAAAAAAAGAATTGAGGATGCTTTTCACTACCAGTACAGCTTAGAGGTACATGGCCAATCTTTTAATTACACAGCACCCTGCCCCATGGGCTACACAGTGCCTACCTTAGGGGTGACATATAGAATAAAAGGGAAGTTGACAGCTTGGCAAGGGGGATTTAATGCCAGGTTAACACGGCAGTTTAAAACTTCATTCAGCCTGCAGTTGCAGATCTGGGTTATGTTTTAAGGTGGTAGTTATGTGGGTGGCACAATAAGTGCTTCAGGCCACTGGTAGCATTTATAAGTACATTAAATATGCCAATTGAATACACGCCAATTTAACCATGTTTTAAGGGAGTGAGCACAAGCACTTTAGCACTGGTTAGCATTGGAAAAGCACACAAAGTCCACAGGCCAACAACAATAAGTGCAGCAAAAATGGAGGAGGAGAGACACAAAGTTTGGGGGAAGATTATCCTAAGCTGACAGGTCTAACTGTCATCTAGCACATGGTTTAGGATCACCTCTCTTCAACTGAACCCCAAGAAGAGTGATGTTCTGTTTTTTGGGGAGTGACTATCTAGACTTTGGAATAATTAACTTCTTCCTTTGGTTCTGCTTTTATTATAGTCACTACCGTGTATAATAGGGTGTATACCTCTGACCACATGCTTTTATTTGAAATCCAAGTTAACAAAGTGTCAGCACCTTGTTTTGTCCTACTTTAGTGCCTGCATGTCTGTGCTACGGCTTGTTAGGTTTACCAAAACAACTCTTCTCCCAGTAGCACCGGATGCAAAATGCTACGTCCTGTGTCAATCTGGGTTCAGTCACCATGCTTCTGTCTCATTACTTCTGCTGCATCCGCACTGTTTCCAAATATCCTATTGTAAAAACATTTTTGCATTTCTCATCACATCAACAGCCTTAAATGCCACACTACTATTGTACCTTGTGCTCAATATCTGCAGTGGTGCTGGTCCTGCTTTGGGCTCAAATCTGGGTTTTCTCTAATGTCGTTGATGAGCTGGATGGAAATATCCTTTGAGTAACATTGTGCGATCGGTTTATTCCTCATCATTTACAATTATTTTCAATTGAACTGCATAAACACAATTGCGTCAAATGCAATTGTGGCGTCACAACAGATAAACATGCAGCAACAATATTGGCCAAAGTTAATGAAATGCATGCCCAATGGTCATGTTGTTTTCCTTCCTCTGTATCTCGGATCGCTAAGATACCAGTATCGCAAACAAAGTCATATACCTTCAAATTGAGGGAAACGTATGGCCTCCAGGACACAAAAGGAAACTTCAATCAAGTTTGCCACTGCCTTTTATTTAAAACAATATTTTACCAAATGTATCAGCATGTTTAGTTGTGGTGCAGGTAGTATTAAAGTTTGAAATATTTGGTAATATTTTGCCTTGGATCACATCAATACAGAAACACAAAGATGCTGCTAACTCAAGTTAGGTGAAGACCTATTAAGTCTCTATGATTTGCAGGGTGAAGATATATTACCCAATAAGGGAGCTACCTTAAACAAAGATTCCGCCTACCCCACCTTGGATGAAAGTGAAAGACTACCCTCACCCAAAATATAGTTTCCCTGGGATTAGCAGATTAAATCTGTTGAAGACACTTCTAACTCTTTGACAAGAGATAGAGATGTCTATTGAACTCCTAAGTTTTAAGATGAGTTTGCACAACACCTAGGGATTATTATAAAATATCAGTGATCCTGCCAGCTTCCCTCTCTCCTATGTTTAAATTTGAAATATAATGTAAGGGATAGTTAGATTTCAACCAGCTGGTAACTCACGCTAAGATAAAGTTGAGCCTAACTATGTTGGAGTAGTTAAATTGCGCTTCCATGGCTAATCTGAAAAAATAGACTCAAAACAAGAATCCTCCTGTAGAGCTGTACCTCGCATTGGATGGAAAGAAAATGCAAATACAAGAGAACCCTGAAATCACCAGAACTTTTCCATAAAGTTAGCAAGACGATTAAACGCCCATGTCTTTCTATACATTGCCATAGGTGCACAAATATCGGCAAAGACCCTCTTGCCTTTTAACAAGGCACTTACGGATACCTTATTGGAGTCATGGGCCAAATCTTGCTTTGGCACACACGTCAACCGCTAGACTGCACCACGCCACCCTGCGGTCTTGGTGATCCTGTATTCATAGCTCAGCACCACTCTCTGAAAACCTGGTGGTACAAGCAGGCCTAACCCAAACACATTCCCACCCACGCCCCATTACAGGGAGTCAAAACCGGAAAAGACATTTGCCAGGCGTCTTCTCATCCATCAGCCTGGCACTAAGATATGTACATGCCAGCTGCCTCCTGGGGGTGCTAGTCCCATGCCCTTTGGCATCTTGTGGCTCAAGTTCTCCCAAGTGTTCCTGAAGATCTCCAATGTTTTCTCACTTAGGCTATACAGGACAGTCTGCCAGTGTGTGCAATCCCCACCCCTTCCAATGCATGTAAGTGATTTGTTGGCAACCAGGACATTTTGGTTATTTGACCTTGGTGAGTGATTATTTGGTATCATGATGGTCTAAAAACACAAAACACGGGTCAACACAGTATTTCAATGAAGCTTGGTAGAATGGTACCAGTGGTTCCCTCAGATTATAACAGTAGATCACTCGTGTATATTTAGAACAAGCATTTGCAATGCAATAGGTCTCGCATTATTTAAGTTTGAGCTATTATTATTGTAAATGGCAATGTTTTTTGCTTTATGCTATAGTTTTCTTATGTACATAAAAAGCTACATATAAAGTATTTGTTGTTAAAATTATTTATGCAGTATTTAAATTTGTTTGCATAAAAGATTACAAGAATATCTTAGCAAAAAAGTTAAACTTTTTAATGGTAATTGACTAAATGTCCATTTGTACATTTTAATTTCAAATAGGTAAGTGTAAACATCACAAATATATTGTGCAAACAGTGCAAAATATTTTAGCCATAAATATTTTTGTTTTACGAGGTAGTTTGTAAGAAAATGATTGTAAAAGGCAAACACTGTAATTAAAATGTAACATATAACAGTACAGTTATGGCTAGTAAACATACATTAGTAGTATAGTATAATTGTAAACAAGATGTAAATAAGACTACAGAAATTAGCATGAATTATCACTTTAATATCAACTTTACAAACATTTTGAAAACACGATCACAGCTGGTAATCATGCATTGGCTTGTTATTACAAGCATTTCATTTTAATAAATATTTCTGATTCCCAAAAACAAATATGACAGTCTCTCAAAATAATGGCTTTTCAGTTTTAGTTGTATCTTTGATCTCCATGTCATCAAGTACTCATGAATATTACTGCCCCATGGACAGAGTCTGGCTTTACATGTCTACATATCAACATCCAATTCCATGAACACCCATCGCATGCCAGGGATGACCATCACCGCTGGTGAAGAGAAGCACAATTGGGTCAAGAATGCCCACAATACGTTGTGGTCCCATTATACCAGGGATGGGCTCAATAATGCCAAAGATGCCAACATCATGCCAAGCATTGCTAGACTAAAAGTGGGAATAATTCTAACAGGGACACCACCAATAAATTAAGAAGGAACACCATTACGCTAAGGCAAGCATTACCGCCTTCGGGTAAAGTCCGCGCTATATAAAAATGCATAAATACATGAATAAAGAAATACCGCCTTCGGGTAAAGTCCGCGCTATATAAAAATGCATAAATACATAAATAAATAAATACCGCCTTCGGGTAAAGTCTGCGCTATATAAAAATGCATAATTAAATAAATAAATACATACCGCAAAACATCCTCGTTACTCTGCCGGCCTGCGACCAGGAAGTCAGGCAGGCCGGCGCGACACCCGGAAACAGGAAGTAGGAGGGCGGGAGCCTACCCCGCCTCCCACGGAAGAGCCGCGATTGGAGCCGTGTTGGGAGCAGGGAGCACCGGAGCAGGCAGGAGCCTACCCTGCGCCCCGGTGCCGAAGGAGGGAAGAAGAGTCCTGCTGCCGGGCCTTGCAGCTGAGGAGAGGAAGCCGGTGAGTGCGTTGCTGAGCGGCGGGCGGGCGGAGGGAGAGGAGCATGTAGGCGCGGGGGGGGGGCGTCCTGTGTATGTGTGTGTATGTGTGTGCGTGCGTGTGTGTATGTGTCTTGGAGTGCGTGTGTGTGACTGTGGGGGAGGGGGTGTGTGTGTGAGCGAGTGTCTGTCTGCGACGTGTGTGTGTGTGTGTGTGTGTCTGTGTCTGTGTGCATGCATGCATGCGCGGTAGGCTGGGAGGGCGGCGCATGCGCAGTAGGCTGGGAGGGCGGCGCAGGACGGAACGTGCGCGTTCGCGCAGCCAAATCCGACTGCTAAAAATCGTGCCAGTTTTGTGTCCCTCATTCCCCGGCATCAGCCGACTATAAGTCTCCGTCCCTGTTCCAGGGCGAGACCTAAAAAAGAATGAATAACTTAACAAGAAACCTTACCCAAAACCCCTAAAAATGACAAACATATATGGATAATACATGTTTAAAACACTATAAACTTCTACTGAAGTTCTTTAATTAATTTGAAGGGTTTTTATCAGCCCAACAAGATGATGGTATCATCCTACAATATAACAAAACAAGAATTACCCTTCTGTGTTTTACGACTATGCAAACGTTGTGCAGGGCTGAATAACATTTTTACCTCTATTTGTATAAAGATAAATCCAGCAACATTTGGTACTGATTTTTTTTTACATTTACCATTCCTATTCTTTAATCAACAATGGTCATATGTTGTTGTATTACATGACCTGTAGCGAGAATTCATTTTTTTTTCAAAAACAAGTTGAATGACAAATAATGTATTCAGTTCTGGATCAAAATATTATCCTATTTAAATACATTGTTAGCAAGAGGTTTATGAAAAAAAAAACTTGTTGAGTTTAAACAAAATTCTTATATGTAACTTCATACGAAACTTTTTTATCTGTGGCAAAGAACCGTTGTTTTGAAAAAGCAGAGAACATTCTAATATATACTCATCTAAAGCATGTCAAAATAAATTAAGTATTTGGAAATATTTCACTTAATGTAACAGAAATTGTGTGGAAATAATTAGTGTACATGTGATGAAAGTAACTAAATCATATGTTGCATCAAGTGGAAATGGTGAGGAACCACCGGTGGTGTCTTCCAAGACTCCATCAAAATAAGCGAGCGCACACGTGTCTCACCTTTAAAATAGGGTTCCGCTACGTGCACTCTACCTACTAAAGGAAAATTTGATAAACACTTCTACAAATAGAAATAAAAGCCATAATTAATTGACATTGATCGGAATGATCACATCATAGGCAATTCATCGACTATAGAAAGGGGCAACAAAAGTTGTAGTTTCATTTTGATTATGATACCACAATATATGTAGAAAACAAACGTTCGGGGTTGTACCATCCTCATCATTTAAGGTTGATCCTATATAAGTTAGAAGTGAGGCAGTTTGTAATTATATCCTATTTCGAACACAAGGCAATGATTTCACATAAGGTTGCCATCAAAGAATATGTGTAATGACCACTGAGTGTTGTTACTTTATGGTAGTGAACCATATAGTTGAATCCAAGAAAAATCGAGAATATGCTTGGATTCACATTCAGAGACATTAGTCTTGACCTATTAATGAGTGAATTACATGGTATAAGTAGGGCAATCAGAACAAATACCATCAAACACAAAAGAAAGCTTTGGTAAAATAATAAATTACGCGTTATTTAGGGAAGCATTAACTTGAATGTGGCATCTTTAAATACCTCTCATGATGTGATTCTAAGCCATATTCCAATACATTTCGTTATTGTGATGCACCTAATAGTGCAACCATTCAGCTTGGCAAGCGGGAGCAGTCCAAACATCAAAACAAAACCCCTCAAAATGTATATATATATTGCTTATCGCAACTTGTTGGCTGACCGATGGGCACGTAATCTCCTTCAGATTCAGTGTTGTCCATATCTTTAACCTACTCCTTGCACACACCAAAGAAGTTTTAATGTCGTGCAATCAAATGCATTTCCGCTGCCCTGCAGCCTTGTTCATCGATGGCTCAGCGCCATTTTCGTAACCCTATATACATTTGCTCCTTCGTGACGTGTTACAAACCAGTGAAGACTGACTTATCAAAGCAGAGTGATACATTACCAAACTATTTTAAATTTGTCTCTCATCATGATTCTACATCAAATAACATTATTGTGAATTTTTAACTTTTAAAAATCACTCTGTTGCATATTCCATTAATGCATTAAAAACACTTGTGCTATATGACACACCTGTGCGTTTCCCTATAAAACTGCCCTTGACAGGCTTTGACTGGTGTTCTCTCGGAGTGGCTATTATCATAAATGCATTATTCGACTTATAGACCTTATATTTGTATTTACTTTGACTTATCATGCTGACATTTGGTGAGAACAATCTATATTAAAACAAATTAATGCAAAATGCTATCATTACATACTGGTTTTTATATATTACCCACTGCGCATTCAATTGAGACATTTTGAATCAGCTGCCTTAAACAGGAAACATCCTTTACAACGCAACTTTTACCACGCAGTGCCTTTACGACGCAACTTTTACAACGCAAACCATTACAACGCATTGCGCTGGGGGGCGCTCTAGGATAGGGAATAGGTTTAATTTACTATCCATCACCTTCCATACTATCCACAGGGACTGGAGTTGGAATAGTAAATTAAACTATTCACTATCCAGCGCCCCAAAGCACTATGCGTTGTAAAGGCATGCGTTGTATAAACAGCGTTGTAAAGGCATGCGATGTAAAAGCATGCGTTGTAATGTCATACAGCCGCCTTAAACATATCGATTACTCATTTCTCTCCAATATCGCCCTTGGTAGGCTAAATCTTTCATGATCTCTCTATGCATGGTGTTCTAAACATATAAATGCATACATGTACATATTTTCCTACCTATGTTAATGCATTTTTTTATATATACCAACTAATCCAGCCCCTGCTGGGCTAAAACATCTTTCTATTAAGTGGCTGTATGGCCTTTTAGTGTTAATAATGTCCCTGTGGACTTCGCCATACCACATACAGGCTCTGTGTTTGTACCTCATCCAGCCCTCTATAAGCTCGGGCTATCTATGTTTTGTATAGTGTGTGAACCGTCTCCCTCATAATTCCTATTTTATAGTCAGTAGGTGTCACGCTACTAAAAACTCCTGATATGTAATTTGTGTTTAAAATAATACAAAATAAAGCAAATTATTTAAAATCAATGCTAGAGTGGGAGTATTACCAAAAATGACTTGTTCATTAGGTACAAATGTGTGTGGAAGTCTTCATTCATATTCAGGCCTCAGATAGTCTTAGTGTTTAATGCTATTATGTATCTTGACTCCAATTGTCTCAACTGTTTTTCTCTATCTCCTCCTCTGACATTAAGAGCAGTTGCTTGAACCACATAGTGGATTTGGTTCAACACGTCACTTCCATACCGTTCTTCAACATGTCTGGCTACAGGGTATGCCCTGTCTGTGTTTTAAATTGCCCATAAATGCAGAAGGATTGTTTTATATAGGGGTAGTTCAGTGCTTCCCACATAAGTTAATCCACATGGGCATTGGAGGACATAGACTGCAAACTCTGCTTTGCAGTTATATTGGCCCTTAATGCGCTTAACAACTTTTATCAAAGGTGATTTATATTTGGTCATGCTCTTTACATGTGGGCAGGGTTTACACCAGCCACATTTTTTGAAGCCACTGCTCCTACTTTCAGGACTACTTTTAACCAGATCTTCCCTCACTACTTTTTCGCTTCTGAATGACCCCTCTGGTCTACGCAGTGCCACTTTCCCTAAAATAGGATAATTTCCGATTTGGCACAAATAAGTATAGTAATCAGATTTATTTTGTAGGATCTTGATATTGGATCAGTGTATACAGTGCAGGAAATGAGGGGGTTCCCACCAGATGCTGGTTCTGGCACCTATTCCTGAGCTACTTCTGAGATCTACTGGACACAGTGAAATATGTTTAATTTGTCCTGGTATCATTTGCCTACACTGGAACACAATTCAGCAGCACCTACCAGTTCTCTGATTTCTGTTCAGAGCAGGAGTGGGGAGTGTGGTGCAGGGTATTTCTTATTTTCTTTTCTATGTGGAACCACATCAAAGACCTGATGTTAAGGTCCATCAGGCCATCTTTGGTTCACGTTTCATTCTGGCTGGGAGCCATCTCCTGCCTAACATGTAGATGTCAATGAAATGGAAGTAAACAAAGGCACATAGCTCCCTTTACAGATATTTTAGAGAAACTATGGTTTAGAGGCAAGGGTTTGACGTTAATCCCCCACATACAAGAGATGTGCATGAAGTGTAAAAATGTGGAATGTATTTTTGTGTATGCGTAATTACGTATATAATTATTTAAATGGCATTTACTATTTTATTTACTTAATTTATGGTGATACACATCCCAGTGCAGAGTGTTTTATATCACACACAGAGAGACAATAAATCATACAAATGCCTAAATCAATGTACTGGAAATGTTACATAAGCCAATCGAAGTTCTAAGATCTAGGCACCACATCTCATAATTGCTTGTAAACAGTATATGGAAGAGTGCACTATCGGTAAAATAACAACATCAGATTTAAAATGCAACACAGTGAATGGGGTCTTCTGTACTATTAAGATTTTGTTACTATCCAAAGGAAACCTTCTTTGCAAACTTATAATAACAGATTTAGAAACAACAGTAGGGATCCTAACCCAATTTGCATGCAGTTCCTCAATGCTGATTCATAGCTAATTGTGCTATATTAGACGGATTGAAAATTATGAACCGGAAATAACAAAAGGATCTCTGTGTTAAAAGCAGTTTACCCACTTATCTATCTAAATAAAATTCAATGCTGTGATTTGCTCTGCAGCAGGCACTTTAACCTGCTGTGCTACTTTGAGCCAAAACTGTAACTGGGCAAAACACAGAACTCTACTAGAACTGAATTAGAAATCAGAGTTATCTTACCATTACTATAATCCTCTGAAAATTGCTGGGCACACTAAGATCAGCAGGTATTTTCACCCCGTAGGATATTTTAAAATGCAGTCTTTTTGGGACAAATTAGGTGAGCAGGTTTAATGTCACATTTGTCCTGGTTGTTCTTTGGGGCAGATTTTAAAAAAAAGTAAATGTATGCGCTGACTGTCAGACTCTGCTTTTTATGACTTTGCCATCATGAGTTAACCCACGTTCCTCTGCCATGCCTTGACCTCCAATATATGGGTTACCCAAGTAATTGTCTCCCAAATTCCCAGCATTGGCAGTATACCACCAATAAAGTGCGCTTTATCAATTTAGGACATTTAATCCCAAAAGTGAATTTTTTCCCACTTTGGTGCAGTAGGCAGTTTAATGTACTACTTATGAAACAGCACATGTGCATATGTATGCGTGTGTATCTATCTCTATATATCAATTCGAAGAAATTTGGCATCAAAAAGCAACTAATCCCTTCTACAAGTCTAGCTTCTAATTTAGTGACAAACCTCTTGTGGTGTATGCAATTGGATCAGTCGGCCTTGGATTAGCACTCTCCCACCATTAACCTGTTTAGGTTAGGCCCCCTTCAACCTTCCTTATTTGTGTGTCCATCATGTGTCGGTTCAGCCAGGAGGCCCATAGGAATGATTGCCACCTTAAAAAATGCCAAAATATGCATTTTTTGAAGAATTTGCAAGTTACCATCAACTAAAAGTTGGTGGTAAGTTGCGAATTCTTAACCATAATTCGCTAGCCAAAAATGCTACATACATAGCATTTAAGGAATCGCAAAATTGCGATTCCCTAAATGCTATGGCAAAATAAGGAATCGCACAACTTTGCAATTCCTTATTTTGGGAATGTTTCATACATCCCAAAACATGCAAAACAGCCGTTTGCGAGTCGCAAAGGCCAAAATTCTGCGAATTTCGGCCTTTGCGATTCAAAAACGGCTTGATACATATGGCCCTCAATCGCCAGTGACTAACAAAAAAATGAATGTGTCCTCATGTGATGTAACTGGTGTTTGTGTAAAGCGATCTGATACCAGATACCTTCCGGTCAAGTTTGCGCTATATAAAAATCCATAATATGAATAAAAAAAATTCAAAAAACCAGTCCCATAATAAATAATGGAGACAGGAATGTAAATAACAACCCACCGGGAAAATGTTCAATGATTTAAAATAGCTTAAAATGTACATAAGTATAATGTAATGTTAAATATTGCATGAACAATACATATATATGATTTAACAAAATATGTCACCCCTTTTTTAACGTATAATTTAATGTAAAATTATTTCTAATAAAATATAATTTGATTACTTTTAATTCTGGATATCATTTTTATGATTTAATAAGGCATAATCAAAATTATTTAACTATTCACTTATTTTTTTTATTTAATTTATTATGTACGTTATATTTAAATTAATTTAACATTAGGTTAATATTGCTGTATCATTTATTATTTTGTTCTGCATTTAAGATTATACATACAATTAATTGTAATTACTATTAAAAAAAATACGTTTGTGAGACTTAAAACTTTGACCAAAATTATCCTCTTTGTTTATTTGACCACCACTACTTTACAGTTTGCCTGAAAGCATTCTTCGAACCAGATCATCTGCAAACTATTTTTCAATTGCACTGTACGTGTTTTAGGCACCTTTTGCTTTAAATCTTTTTCCAAAATCACATATCGTTTTAATGTTATCCGAATGTAAACCTTTTTGTTTCTAATTGGTTATTATTTTTACTCTTATTTTCCAAATTGATTTGAAAATCATATCAATCTATTTTCTTGAAATCTGACAGTGCCACATCTATCCAGGTTTTGAGAAAAGCTACTCGGAGTTATTTTAATACCTATCCAGGACATGTTTGATTAAGTAACAGTGGCGGCCGACATGGCCCGTGGGTGGGTGTCGGGCGCGGGGGGTCGTGGAGGGATTCACGCGGGGTCGCGATTGATAGAGAGGGCGTAACAAAAAAAAGAACTTACATTTCCGCCGGGTCCCGCTTCTCTGCTCCTGCTCTCCTGCCTCCGACTTCAGGAACAGGAAGCAGGCAGCCAGGCTCCATCCTCTAAGCAAATCACAACTCTGTAATGCAGTGTTGTGTTTGGTCTGAGTGTCGTGACACGGCGCTCAGCCAGGGGCTAGAGGGCTGGGCATGTTATCCAAGCAGGCTGTAATGCAGCCTGCATGGAGAACAAGGAAAGTACGCAAGACTGGTTGACCAAAAAGTCATTGCGCACTTAGGAGTGGGCAAACCACTCCTCCCCTGCTCTGCCCCACTCTCCTGAAAATTGCAAAAAACACAGTTGATGGACAGAATGTAGAACAATGTCATACATTCACCCCAGTACAAGGATCTGGGCCTAAATCCATCGTTTTTTTGCACTCCACACCACCCTGGGTGAGAACCTGGCTATATGCAAATCAGCTCTGACCCTGTGCCTCATGGGAACAGTCCAGTCCGAACTACCAAGCCATGTCTTTCCCAGACCGGAATCAAGCATCCAAGGACCGGTTTCTGGCTATCAGCCTTCATCAGCCTGGATAGCTTGACTCCAGTGGTGTGGAGAGCCTGGGACTCACGTCTGAGCATACCCAGCCCACTCAGGGTGAAAATTGCGAAAAACACAGTTGATGGACAGAATGTAGAACAATGTCATACATTCACCCCAGTACAAGGATCTGGGCCTAAATCCATCGTTTTTTTGCACTCCACACCACCTTGGGTGAGACACTGGCTATATGCAAATCAGCTCTGACCCTGTGCCTCATGGGAACAGTCCAGTCCGAACTACCAAGCCATGTCTTTCCCAGACCGGAATCAAGCATCCAAGGACCGGTTTCTGGCTATCAGCCTTCATCAGCCTGGATAGCTTGACTCCAGTGGTGTGGAGAGCCTGGGACTCACGTCTGAGCATACCCAGCCCACTCGGGGTGAAAATTGCAAAAAACACAGTTGATGGACAGAATGTAGAACAATGTCATACATTCACCCCAGTACAAGGATCTGGGCCTAAATCCATCATTTTTTTGCACTCCACACCACCCTGGGTGAGACACTGGCTATATGCAAATCAGCTCTGACCCTGTGCCTCATGGGAACAGTCCAGTCCGAACTACCAAGCCATGTCTTTCCCAGACCGGAATCAAGCATCCAAGGACCGGTTTCTGGCTATCAGCCTTCATCAGCCTGGATAGCTTGACTCCAGTGGTGTGGAGAGCCTGGGACTCACGTCTGAGCATACCCAGCCCACTCGGGGTGAAAATTGCAAAAAACACAGTTGATGGACAGAATGTAGAACAATGTCATACATTCACCCCAGTACAAGGATCTGGGCCTAAATCCATCGTTTTTTTGCACTCCACACCACCCTGGGTGAGACACTGGCTATATGCAAATCAGCTCTGACCCTGTGCCTCGTGGGAACAGTCCAGTCCGAACCACCAAGCCATGTCTTTCCCAGACCGGAATCAAGCATCCAAGGACCGGTTTCTGGCTATCAGCCATCATCAGCCTGGATAGCTTGACTCCAGTGGTGTGGAGAGCCTGGGACTCACGTCTGAGCATACCCAGCCCACTCGGGGTGAAAATTGCAAAAAACACAGTTGATGGACAGAATGTAGAACAATGTCATACATTCACCCCAGTACAAGGATCTGGGCCTAAATCCATCGTTTTTTTGCACTCCACACCACCCACCAGTCCTTGGATGCTTGATTCCGGTCTGGGAAAGACATTGCTTGGTAGTTCGGACTGGACTGTTCCCATGAGGCACAGGGTCAGAGCTGATTTGCATATAGCCAGTGTCTAACCCAGGGTGGTGTGGAGTGCAAAAAAACGATGGATTTAGGCCCAGATCCTTGTACTGGGGTGAATGTATGACATTGTTCTACATTCTGTCCATCAACTGTGTTTTTTGCAATTTTCACCCCGAGTGGGCTGGGTATGCTCAGACGTGAGTCCCAGGCTCTCCACACCACTGGAGTCAAGCTATCCAGGCTGATAGCCAGAAACCGGTCCTTGGATGCTTGATTCCGGTCTGGGAAAGACATGGCTTGGTAGTTCGGACTGGACTGTTCCCATGAGGCACAGGGTCAGAGCTGATTTGCATATAGCCAGTGTCTAACCCAGGGTGGTGTGGAGTGCAAAAAAACGATGGATTTAGGCCCAGATCCTTGTACTGGGGTGAATGTATGACATTGTTCTACATTCTGTCCATCAACTGTGTTTTTTGCAATTTTCACCCCGAGTGGGCTGGGTATGCTCAGACGTGAGTCCCAGGCTCTCCACACCACTGGAGTCAAGCTATCCAGGCTGATGAGGCTGATAGCCAGAAACCGGTCCTTGGATGCTTGATTCAGGTCTGGGAAAGACATGGCTTGGTAGTTCGGACTGGACTGTTCCCATGAGGCACAGGGTCAGAGCTGATTTGCATATAGCCAGTGTCTAACCCAGGCTGGTGTGGAGTGCAAAAAAACGATGGATTTAGGCCCAGATCCTTGTACTGGGGTGAATGTATGACATTGTTCTACATTCTGTCCATCAACTGTGTTTTTTGCAATTTTCAACCAGAGTGGGCTGGGTATGCTCAGACGTGAGTCCCAGGCTCTCCACACCACTGGAGTCAAGCTATCCAGGCTGACGAAGGCTGATAGCCAGAAACCGGTCCTTGGATGCTTGATTCCGGTCTGGGAAAGACATGGCTTGGTAGTTCGGACTGGACTGTTCCCATGAGGCACAGGGTCAAAGCTGATTTGCATATAGCCAGTGTCTAACCCAGGGTGGTGTGGAGTGCAAAAAAACGATGGATTTAGGCCCAGATCCTTGTACTGGGGTGAATGTATGACATTGTTCTACATTCTGTCCATCAACTGTGTTTTTTGCAATTTTCACCCCGAGTGGGCTGGGTATGCTCAGACGTGAGTCCCAGGCTCTCCACACCACTGGAGTCAAGCTATCCAGGCTGATGAAGGCTGATAGCCAGAAACCGGTCCTTGGATGCTTGATTCCGGTCTGGGAAAGACATGGCTTGGTAGTTCGGACTGGACTGTTCCCATGAGGCACAGGGTCAGAGCTGATTTGCATATAGCCAGTGTCTAACCCAGGGTGGTGTGGAGTGCAAAAAAACGATGGATTTAGGCCCAGATCCTTGACTGGGGTGAATGTATGACATTGTTCTACATTCTGTCCATCAACTGTGTTTTTTGCTATTTTCACCCCGAGTGGGCTGGGTATCCTCAGACGTGAGTCCCAGGCTCTCCACACCACTGGAGTCAAGCTATCCAGGCTGATGAAGGCTGATAGCCAGAAACCGGTCCTTGGATGCTTGATTCCGGTCTGGGAAAGACATGGCTTGGTAGTTCGGACTGGACTGTTCCCATGAGGCACAGGGTCAGAGCTGATTTGCATATAGCCAGTGTCTAACCGAGGGTGGTGGGGAGTGCAAAAAAACGATGGATTTAGGCCCAGATCCTGTACTGGGGTGAATGTATGACATTGTTCTACATTCTGTCCATCAACTGTGTTTTTTGCTATTTTCACCCCGAGTGGGCTGGGTATCCTCAGACGTGAGTCCCAGGCTCTCCACACCACTGGAGTCAAGCTATCCAGGCTGATGAAGGCTGATAGCCAGAAACCGGTCCTTGGATGCTTGATTCCGGTCTGGGAAAGACATGGCTTGGTAGTTCGGACTGGACTGTTCCCATGAGGCACAGGGTCAGAGCTGATTTGCATATAGCCAGTGTCTAACCGAGGGTGGTGTGGAGTGCAAAAAAACGATGGATTTAGGCCCAGATCCTTGTACTGGGGTGAATGTATGACATTGTTTTACATTCTGTCCATCAACTGTGTTTTTTGCAATTTTCACCCCGAGTGGGCTGGGTATGCTCAGACGTGAGTCCCAGGCTCTCCACACCACTGGAGTCAAGCTATCCAGGCTGATGAAGGCTGATAGCCAGAAACCGGTCCTTGGATGCTTGATTCCGGTCTGGGAAAGACATGGCTTGGTAGTTCGGACTGGACTGTTCCCATGAGGGACAGGGTCAGAGCTGATTTGCATATAGCCAGTGTCTAACCCAGGGTGGTGTGGAGTGCAAAAAAACGATGGATTTAGGCCCAGATCCTTGTACTGGGGTGAATGTATGACATTGTTCTACATTCTGTCCATCAACTGTGTTTTTTGCAATCCACTCTCCTGAAAAGCAGCACAAACATAAAATGATAATACTTGATAGTTATTATCATTTTATGTGTTTGTTTCTCATACTGCTTGAAAGCAGTGGGGCGATGCTCTTCCGCAGTAGCGGAGGAGCCACCCCTGTTAAGTAATAAGGGTCTCCTATTTGCAAATGAATAACCTATTTTCTTACATACTTCATATGCTTTTGTGCTGCTTCACTAGCAAAGCACTAAGCTGTGCTAGAATGATAGTACACTCAAAATGAGCTTCCTCCTGCTATAGATGTTGGATTAGCAGGCATGGAGGAGACTCGTGGTTGGTAGTCCCAGTGACTCCATGGAGAGGCACTGCATTTCTTACGTGTACTCAATTTAGTGGATTCTACTGACTCACTGATAGGTAAAATCGATTCAGTCTAAAAACTATGTTTGTTTCTTCTCCATGAGTAGGACCGTGAGATGTGTCATCAGGTTTACATTAGTTGTTTAGGGAGATGATGTGTGGTGTTAGTTGTGTGTAAGGTGATGTCGTACCAGTGAAGGTTCTTTGCATATGCTAGGGCCATTCTGATTCTGTCACCATTGTTTTTGAAGCAGCTACCCCAGATGCTTCCTAGAGAGACTTAGACGTATGTAATTTCTGGCTGTAATATTCAGTCAGCCCAGAGTCAAGTCTGTTAAAATAATACATTCACAAATGGTTTCTACTGCTTAGTGTCTGGAATTTATGAGTTTCCATGCACACCCTTAGGTGGCAGATGACCTTCACTCTGCCGAGAATAGTCTTGGAACAAATAGAATAACTAAAATTCTGCAATACATCCTGGGTGTTTACATTTCCATGGCTGTCGGTGCCTGTCCATTCTCTATTTTGTAAAAAACAAAGCAAAAAGGTGAGAATCTGTGCAAGATAAAATCTGCTGCAATCTAGGACTATGAAAAGTGACACCCCCATTAAATTGACCAAGACCTTCACATTTCTCTCCAGTTTTTGATTAATACTGGCTTCATGGGCTATGAAGTCCAGAATGTGGACAGGCGCAGACGGGCTTGTATGCTTATACTAATTTACGTATTTATAAACCATTTGGTGTCTGAGAACTTTTTTCATTGACATTTTACTTGACATATCCTTTAATGATTACCACGAATCACAATTGTGTAAAACAGTTCTTTGCATGAGGTAAACTTTATTTACCAATTTGTGTGGCTAATTACAAAATAACATGTTTTGTGTTGCTCTGAGAAGTTCGACAGCTTATCGCATAATGTGATTGTATTTATTAGAACACTGAATCTTGTTTCCTTTTGGACAATTAAAGGTAGTGGGACACATTTCATTTTTGTCAACACATCAGCCCGTCTAAAAGGTACAACTTCAAGATTTATGACTACTGAGTTCTTCCCAGCTAGCCTCGGGATCTGTAGAGTTCGGTTTTGGTTTTCCATTTCTGGCACCAGACACACAGGGACACTGAAGGTAAGACAATCTGTCTTTTGTTGTTTCCAGCCAGACAGTGTGTGTGCTGTTTACTGTATTTCCAACCATAGAAGAGCAAGTCTTAATTAATTTGTAGGATTAATAAACATATGAGCAATCTCTAAAGGTGTATCAATGTTATATACAACAAAATATTTGGAAATCAAATAAACGCTTCGTTTAATATACCTTAGTTCTCTTGTACATGTCTGATTTATCAGCTCCGTGGTTACAAAGATAACTGTCAAATCACTTGAAAGTAAATTGGATATTGCGGCATTTTATTCTATGCTAGCCCTGGGCTTTACGAATAAGGAGAACAGTGTGTGTCTGACATTTTTTTACAGATAGGCCACTGTGTTGTTTGATAAGCTGACGAATCGTGATACAAGTTTGGCGCTCCTGGAGTGGACTGCCACGCCATCACCCCACTCCAGGATCCCCAAATTCGACCGCCAGCCAGATTACGAGCATTCTCGTGGTCTGGCAGGGCGGTCCTATGGCATTGCCATAGCGGTGCTTAATAAAAAGGCACTGCAATGGGAATGCCAAAGCCCGTTCCTGTACAGCATGCACTGTAAAGTCTATGGGGTGCAGGAAAGGGGGTGATCCCATACAGTGGGACATATGTCCCCCCCTACAGGTACCCTTTAGCCCTTAGACAGAAGGGGGACCTACAGTGCTCATCTTTGTTTCCTCATTGCTACAGTTTCATGGCGGCCTCAATCCATGCAAACTGTGGTGGTGAGCAAACTTCTAATATGCTTGGCAGTCTCTCAGGAGCACTACCAATCATAATGTGGCATGAAGACCACCGCGCCAAGGGTCACAAATCCCCGGTGGTTGCGGCAGTCCCATGGAGGTCCAACCGCTGCACTCGTAATGCGACGGTCGTACCACTGGTGTGGCGACCCCGACGGCCACCGCACCTAAACCACGAGTTTGGTGGCCATATATACTGCCAAACTCATTATTAGGCCCTTAGGTTATTCACCCCACATTCCAGTGAAGAGATACTTAATGCACTTAATGCACATTTTTCAAATACCTATTAAAACAGAAAAGCACTGAATAAACTAAGAGAAATATTCAAATGCCCCACTCTCTCCAATTTTGAGAAAATGATGTCCAATAGCTGCATTCTTAAAGACGATTTCCCTAAAAAGTATGTCATTTCAAAGGTCATAAACGTAATTCAGAAGAAGCAGTTATCATGGTCCATCTAGTGTCATGTATTTCACTTCTACATTTCACACTTTATCTTTGGAACGAGTCAGGAGGAAAAGAAAATGTTACACATCTCAGGCAACAGAACTTTCATATTTTTTCAAGCTGTGATGTCCCTCAGTTTAAGAAGTGCATATCGAGACGGCAGTTATATTACACCGAACTTCATGAGAAATAGTGATTAATACAATGAAATAATATTTATGTTTTTGGGAAAACGCATAGATCTCTCCTGAAACTTCAGCAGGTCAATTCAGACAAACTAAACTCAGCCACACTGAAACTACTGATTTATCATTTTCAAGATAAAACTGGTCGTATGCTGCAATGGCACTTTTTTCCTTGACTTTTGTCAAAAATTTGCTCCTCAAATATGTCATGAACATCCAGTCATTACATGTAATATTAAAAGTTACCTGATCATTGAGATTGTACGAAATCACTCTAACATGTCAAGTCAGTTGTGAGAAACTCATAAAATCGTACTCCTCTCCTGTGGGAGATTATTTCTCCAACACAAGCTATTCTAATTACATGCACTGGAGGCTTTTAATTCAGACATGATTGCACGTTTCTCTCTCTAGAAAGGATGAGATTAATCAAAACACTCTGCTTGGTTTACATATAGTCCTAAGCTTAATCTAGAGACGATAGAGGAACCTAGCATTAATAGAGCCTGAAATACTTCCTCAATATATAACAGTCTAATAAAACAGTTTTATGTCATATAATAAGGTAATTCAATTTACGGGTAAAGAATACTACTCAAATCGTCTAATGTTGGCTATGAGCAAGCAAAAGGATAATTTTAACATTGAAAATAAACGGTCTAACAGCACCCTCTCTATCCCATCACTAATTTGGACCCACTTCTCCTGTAATCACATTTTTTAATTTATTATTGACAACATTGCACATTTTCTAAAAGCTATACAAAATAATAGTTCCATCCAAACTGCGTCTGGAACTCCGGATCCCATTATTGCTGCTCACAAAATTAACATTTCTAATATAACAAATGAGATTGCTCTCCCTCTCTCTTTCGATCACTTTCATTGTCTCTCTCTTCATCAACTGCAAGGACTAATATAAGACTGTAAATCAGGCTCCTCTATGGATCTTATTCTAATTATATTCTCCATAGAAATATTCCAGTACTTAATAAAGTAATTTATGAGATGAGTAATCTATCCTTAAACTCTAGTGCTCTTCCTACAGAACTCGAAAAAGGGGCACTTAAAGCACTTCTATAGAATATTCATCTTGATCCCACGGATGAGGCTAACTACATTCCCATTACCCTTCTTCCTGCCAGGGCCAAATGTTGGAAAGTATACTTGGCAAACAATTGCTATCATTCCTGCAAGATGATGTACTCTTAGATGATGCTTAAGTCTGCTTGAAATCCAACAGGAACACTGGTTAGTGGATATTGCGTATGCAGTCCATTGGCATAAAGACCCAGGATGAGCGCTCGCTCATGATATGCTGAGTAGAGTCGGGGGAATTTGAAACTCTCTTTATTTGGTTCAATCAGAAGCTATACGTTGTATTTTTAAGAGGCAGAAGAGGGCAAAGTTATGTCTTTGTTTCACAAGTTCTGCATGATGCCTGCTGCAGCAGGTGAGGGTATGAGATCTGTATATAGGATAATTGCAGGTACTTGTGGACCCTGCTGAATGAGGGTGCCATCCCTATGTGTGGCCTACGTGTGACAAAATCCTTATCCTAAGACAGATTGGTGGCTTCGGAATTGTATGTGCCCCCTCCCCCTCTTGTCTGCCCTCCATGGTCCATTGCACTGCCCCTGCAGGCCTGCCCTCCGTGGTCAGCTTGCTGCCGCACCCGTTGCCCTCCTTTCTTCATGTGCATGCCCCTTACCCTTCCTCTTGCCCTCCATGTACTATTTTGCTTCTACTAATCGCCCTTCTAGCACATGGCTAGTTGTGCTTCTATTGCCCCTCCTACCTGTCCTGCCTGGCCAGCTTGCTGCCACTGACCGCCCTCCCATCTTCCCATTGCTTCATTGTCCATGTACATGCCACTGTCCCCTCCCTCCAGCTCTTCGTGGTCTATTGTGCTACCACTGCCTCTCTCTCCTGTGTTCTGTGGTCTGCTGTACTGCCAGTGCCTCTTATACCTTCACTACGGTTGCTTGTCCTACCACTATACCTTCTGCCTGTCCTGAATAGTCCACTGTGCTGCCACTGCCCCTCCTGCCAACAGTGTATGGTCACCCTGTGGCCCATGTTCCCTCTCTCCTGCCCTCTGCAGTCTGTTGGCATATCTGTATCTCCTCTAACCTTCCTTCCTGCTTTGTGGTGCTTCCACTGCCCCTTTCCTGCATGATCAGCTTGCTCCTCAGGACCTAGGCCCCTCCGCCTGTTAGCCATTTGTGGGCCCCTTCCCACTCCATCCTGCTCAACATGCTCCATTTTGCTGCCACTGCCCCTCCTGCTTGCGCTGAATGGTCATCTTACTACTCTTACCTCCCCCTTACCATCTGTAGTCAATGTGCATGCCCCTGCCTCCTACGCTTCTTGGTCAATTTTGCTGCCACTCCCCCCCCCCTGTCCTCCATGGACCACTGTGCTACTATTTCCACTCCTGCTTAACATGAATAGTCCATTTTACTGCCACTGCACCTCCTGCCTGCCCTGGGTGGTCATCTTGATGTCCCTACCTCCTCCTGACCTCCTGACCTCCATGATCTATTGTGATTCCACTGCCCTCTGGCATGCCCTTTGTTGTCTATTGTGCTGCCACATCCCCTGCCACATGCCCTGCAAGGTCAGCTTGTTGTCCTTGCCACCTACTTGCTGCCCTCCATTGTCAGAGTCTATGCCTTTTCCCTATCCTTCCTGCCCTCCAATGTGCTGCCACTGCCCTTCCCTCCTGCCATCGACGGTTTGTTGTGCTTCCATATCCTTTCTCATCTGCCATGCATGATTGGATTGTTGCCCCTGCCCGTCATGGTCCATTGTGCTACCATTGTCTCTTGGCTTGCCCTACATGGTCTGTTGTGCGTCAATGCCCCTCCTACTTCGACAGCGTGGTCATCTTGCTACATCTGCTCTTGCCTTGTCCTCCATTGTCTGAGTCTGTGCCCTCTTCCTCTCCCTCCCCAAATTGTTCTAATGAGTGCTAACATTCTGTGTTAATGACAAAAGTGTGGCACGCTTGTCATCTCATCTTGATGGAATCAAAGCTGTACAATCTAAAGCATTTCCTTAGAAAGTGAACAGAATGAGGGGGTTCTTTTTCTAATAATAATTATTGTTAGTGCTCTAGAAAACGTTCTGAGTTCTCAAATAGTGACAAAGGGCTTTCTATCTATCTGTTATTTTTCCGTTTTTTCATCTAATGGATCACTTGATCATTAGTTGCAGGAGTTACTTAAGCGTTTTGCACATTTCTTTAATTGGCATACATCTGGGTGAAATTTGGGCTCTTTTTTCTCAAGCAGCCATCTTAGGAGACTTTTTGGTCATCAAAACATAAATTTGCACTCTAGTTGCTCATTAGAACACTGTGGTGAAGCCACTGTTGATCATGACGAGATAGTTAACTGGCAGGCTGCTTCTGATGTCCCTATTATGCTTTCTACAGCGCTAACCATAATTTGTAGAACCCTCATTTTGTTAATTTCTAAATGAAATGTTTTAAGTTGTGCAGCTTTGATTCAGTTGAGATGGCGAAAACGCCTTTGTATATTTTAGGCAAAATGTGCATTGTTAATAGGGTACAGAACAAATAATCTACTCCTGAATCCACATGTGCATACTTACATGAAACTATTGCAGCTTAAACAAATTTGATAGGACATGTCAATGTGTGCTTAAACATGAATTGCATTTCAATTATCCACAGTCTGTGTTGTGTAGGGTACTACAACACTGATAATCAATATCACCGTGACCTTTCTCATGCATGCACTCAAATTCTATTTAAGAATACATGTATTGAGAGACCACACAAGTAGAAGCGCCAAACAATTCCAAAGATATTTACAACACATTTATTGGTAAACTCAATGATTGTAGGTTGCGCGCGAAAAAGGAAAAGGGTCGGGAGTGGTGGTGGAAGGTAGTGAGAGTGTAAGTCAAAGTAGTAAGAAAAGTACAATTATATGCTTTTCAAATGACTGGCAGTCAAAACCAGTTACAGAATACCTGTCCTATTCATAACATCCATTTACAAGTGAATCTGTAGATTCACAATGTGCATTCAATGCAACTTCAAAGGTATCTCAGATAGGACGCAGGTACAGGTCTTGAACAATGGAGGCTTCAACGTTTCGACTTGGCTGATGCTAGGAGGGAATTTTGAGCCTCAGCTGCGAGTCTTCATCAGGACGGGGTATGGCAGCCTAATCCTGGTGCCAGGCCTGGCTACTCAGGTATGTGCTCCAATCACAAAAAACCAATGGCCCAAATTGCGCCAGAGGTACAGCAAGTTGGGTTGTGTAGTGACTTCCACACTAAACACTATTAACATCCAAAAACAAATGATGTGATTTGCATCACTGTCTTTCAAGGGCGGACGCCGGGTAGTCCATGTTGCACCGTGTACTCGCGAGCACCCTTTTCCTTTTTCACGCGCAACCTACAATGATTGAGTTTACCAATAAATGTGTTGTAAATATCTTTGGAATTGTTTGGTGCTTCTACTTGTCTGGTCTCTCAATACATGTATTCTTAAATAGAATTTGAGTGCATGCATGAGAAAGGTCGCGGTGATATTGATTATCAGTGTTGTAGTACCCTACACAATACAGACTGCGGATAATTGAAATTCAATTCATGTTTAATTGGTCATGGACCACCCTTGTATTCCCGTACTGTACCCAGGTCAGGGTGACTTATTGGGTTACCCCATTATCTATAATGAGGCCCTGTGTTACATCATAGACGTATGGTGTCGCGCCGGGTACGCCATTCCCTCTTTTTTTATGTCTCAAAAGTATATGTAAATAACTTTAAACTGTATATGACAGCAAGCGATAATCTAAAATATTCCTAACTGTAATAAACATATTATAGTAAATATATTGTTTCAAAATTGCATCGGGTGGGGTCTCCTTCTGCACTGAGTGTGCGATTACCATGTGACCTTAAAAAAAAGCTTTTTGATTAGTTCATAACATTTCCCATTGTAGCAGTTGAAGGACACCACCCATTTTAGTCATTCTCTCTACAGCATTTCATGAGACACATCTCTTCTGCTTAGAGAGCTTTTCTGAAACTGTTTGCTATGTGCCCATATCTTGCACTACACACTACACCCAACATTCAATGACCATCTTCATCAATATTCATCGTCTCTAAAGTGGCCTTCCACCTATGATAGCCATACACCTAAAAGTTACATAACCGAAGTTTTCCCCACTGCCAGAGGTAACATAGTTACATACACTGCCGACAGCACAATGTACTGTAATATGGCCCAAGGGCAGTATCATGCATAGATAATGAACACACGGACACAGACAGATAGTGGAAGTGGGTATGGGTACATGCCCTCAACACCTTTTTATTACCAGGGTCACAAATACAGTGACGTCTGTGGTGGGGATGCGTGTGGAGTCAGTGTAAACCAGCCCTCAGGGAATAGTGCTGCTATCATCAACTACAACAGAAATCATTGGATCACACACAGACATTCAATAATAAAAGAATCAATAGTTTGTACTGCAGTAAGGTAGGGACAGTAGATGTGAAGTAATACAGAAAAATATTCTATCGTAAAAGAAACACAACTTCTGGTGTACTGAGACACAATTAATAGATCTGAAAAAATACCCAAAAAGATTGTATCATAAAGGGTCCATCGTTCTAGTGCACTCAGATAGCCACATCAAGATCATTCAGCATGTGAACAACTAGCGATGATGTGTGCTGTAGATGGGCGGGCGTACTAGGAGTAATATCTGTTACCATCACCAGAACATCATCTGCAATAGCAACTCAATAGAAATTGTGAACACTGGTGTCTACAGTGTAGACTAGAGAGAGCGGTCAGCAAGGGCCCACAGCTACGTAAGGTGGAATTGAGCTACGTGGTTTGTCATACACAAAGCCACGAAAAGCATGTCTGGAGCCTGCAATAATACGTATGCACGGTGTAGACAGAGCGCACTGGAGCAATGTCTTTTCCTACTGAACTGCATCATCTACAAGACCAACTCGATCTGAATTGTGAACACTGCTATCTGCAGTGTTAATTGTAGACAGTACTCACACAGACATTCATGAATTCCTTCTCTCACTTCCTCTTCACAAACAACAACAACATAAATTGCAGAAAAATCTGCAATAAATGAAACAAAGCCATTCAAATACCCTTTATGCTGTCTACAGTTTAGACTATTCAGTGTTCCTTTGCACTTCCAAATTAAATGTGGTCATTGTAGTAGACCTATAAGTCATTTAAAAAAAATTCTTCAAGCAAGTGTACTAAAAACATAATATGTATATTCCAATAGACATTGTAGTTACTTGACTAGTGGATTCTATAATTAAACAAACAGCACTCGATCTGAATTGTGAACACTTCTGTCTGCATTGTAGGCCAGACTCACTATTCATTAAAACCTGACAGACATGTACCGTTCAATTCGAAAGCATGGACTTGGTTGCAGCAGATCAGAGAGGGTACACAGAAATAATAACAAACTTCAACTTCTGACATCCTCAATCATACAATCAAGACCCTGTTTCACTGTTCGGACCTGCTGTACCACGGTTTACACCACCGACTGATGTCAACCAAGCACAATAAACATGTGCAACAATTAGCTACGGAAGCACCGAGTCTGATGCAACTCAACGGAGGGAGTTCTATGAAAACCAAGCAACAAGTAATATCGGACATCTTCCATTCTGGAATCAAGACACTGTTCCACTGTTGGGACTTAGAGTTGTTTGCACCTGGTCGAAGGGAGGACCTTCATCTCCACTCTCAAATGAAGTTCTAACATCCTCCATTGTGGGATAAAGACACCGTTCTTCTGTCGGGACCAAGAGTTCGATGCACCTCATCGGACGGGGTACCACAAATCATCACAAACTGTAACTTCTGACATACTCAATTATAGAATCAAGACAGCGTTTCTCTATTCAGATCTGCTGTACCACGGTGTAGTCCACCAACTACAGTCAACTAAGGCAATTAATCATCGGCAGCACTTAAGTACGGAAGCACAAATTTGGATGTACCTCAACAGAAGGACCTCTGTGAAAATTCATCCGCACGTTATATCGGACAGCATCCATTGTGGGATCAAGACACCGTTCCACTGTTGCGACCTGGAGTTGGTTGCTCCTGGTCAAAAGTAGTACCTTCAACTCCACTCTCAGATGCAGTTCTAACATCATCCATTGTGGGATCAAGACACAGTTCCACTGTTGGTACCTAGAGTTTGATGCACCTCATCGGAGGGGGTACACAGAAATCATCACAAACTTTAACTTCTGACTTCCTCAATCATGGAACCAAGACCCCCTTTCACTGTTTGGACCTGCTGTACCTCGGTGCTCTCCACTGACTGGTGTCAACCAAGCACAATAATCATGTGCAACAGTTAGCTACACAAGCACAGTTTCTGATGCACCTGAACGGAGAGAGTTCTTTGAAAACCAAGCAACAAGTAATATTAGACATCTTCCATTCTGGGATCAAGACCCCGTTTCAGTGTTCGGACCTGCTGTTCTGTGGTGTAGTCCAGCAACTACACTCAACCAAGCCCAATAAACCTGTACAGCAGTTAGCAAGGAAGCACAGAGTGTGATGCACCTCAACAGAGGGAGCTCTATGAAAACCAAATAACATGTAATATCGCACATCTTCCATTGTGAGATCAAGACACCGGTCTGCTGCTGGAACCTAGAGTTCCTTGCACCTGGTCGGAGGTCGTACACAGAAATAATCACAGACATTAACTTCTGACATCCTCATTCATAGAATCAAGACCCCGTTTCAGTGTTCGTACCTACTGTACCGCTGTTTACTCCATCGACGACAGTGAACCAAGCCCAATATTCCTGTACAACAGCTAGCTACATAAGGACACACTGTGATGCACCTCAACAGGGGGAGTTCTGTGAAAAGCACATACTTTAACTTCTGACATTGTCAACCATACAATCAAGACCATGTTTCACTGTTCAGACCTTGTGTACCGCACTGTAGTCCATCAACTACAGTCAATCAAGCCCAATAATCATGTGCAGCAGTTAGCTAAGGAAGCACAGAGTGTGATGCACCACAAGAGAGGGAGTTCTGTGAAAAGCAAGCAGCAAGTTATATTGGACATCGTCCATTGTGGGATAAAGACACTGTTCCACTATTGGAACCTAGAGTTGGTTGCACCGGGTCAAAGGGAGTACCTTCATCTCCACTCTTAGATACAGTTCTAACATCGTCCATTGTGGGATCAAGATGCCATTCCACTGTTGTGACCTAGGGTTGATTGCACCTGGTCAAAGGGGGTACACAGAAATTATCACAGACTTTAATTTCTGACATCCTCAATCATAGAATCAAGACCCCGTTTCACTGTTTGGACCTGCTGTACCGCATTACAGTTTCAACTTCATGCATAGCAATGGCTCCTTCATTTTCCAATATTGGTCATCCAACAAGATCGTGACTACATGGACCACAAGTTTCACTATCTTTAGAACTTTCATTACTAATTTCAGCTGTAATAGTCTTTTCATTTTCAACTTCATCATTCAACATTCTTAAATATATAGCAAAAATTGTACATGCAACGCTACCTTTATATGTATTACAAGAATCTTCGTAACAGTCAAAGTCTCCAAATAATTCACTTTCACTACACCATGGCTTGAACAGTTGCAGAATTGCTAAATATTAAAATTCTCACATGTCTAAAGTTTCACAACTCATTTTCTTGTGGATTACTCTTTGCATGTTTTACTAAACAACCATGACATCCAACTACTGCATATTTTCCTTCTTTTACATTCTGTTTAACATTTCCTTTCAAACTGTAATGTTGAAGTACTTCATACAGACATAGCTGTTCCAGATGTTGACTCCTTTTCGGTTAGTATATGTCTCACATATTAGTTTTAAGATTGTCTTTACTGTCTGTTTCATTTACTGCTTATTTTTCAATTTCTTCAAATGATTTCGACACTCTATTTTATTTGCAGGCAAGACCTAAACTTACCCAAATGATTCCACGTGACTTTGAATTTAAACTTGAAGAGCAGAAGCAGTCTGAACATTAATATAATCCAATTAGGGCCATATGTATCAACACAATTCCCCATAGACACAGAATGGGCAAAACCCTTTGATACATCTGGCCCTAAGGCTTTTCTCTTGTGCAATTTCTTCCCACATTTCTTTCATCTCTATTTTTTCTGATTTTGTTATGTACGATGTAACATAACATGCAACAGCAATTGAGTTATCTGCAACATAATGAATGTCCATGTTCGCATTCCACATTTTTAAAATGACTGGATTGTAATCATTGATATACTTTTACACTTCTGTTATTTTTAACTAGTAGCTATTCTTTGGAGATTTTTGAGTTATTCTGTGCATTACATACAAAAAAAAAGAATTTACTCTTCCTTTGCAAATGACTGGACAGGAAAAACCAATCGACATTTGGTGTAAAATTTTCTTCTGCCACACTTTCAACAACCGTGACTTTGGAAACGTAAAACTTGCTATCTAAAGCTTCTATCTCCGTCTTCTCATGGTATCTCACATGTCACATACTATTCAATAAAAGACAATACTGTTTCATCAGAATCATTTCCAAATTTAAGTTCATCCTTGATCCATAGTAGTATATGTATATGAGGTGCACCTCTTTCTTGATAGTCATTTCTCCAAAATAAATCGGTAACCTCTCAAAGAGATGTATTCTTTTTATTGCAGGTAAAAGACATCATAGCTTGAAACCTATCATTAAAATATCTACACACATTTACAGGATCCAATGAACACAGTTCACCATGAGTCTTTATTTCAACATTTTTTACATTGGAATTTGCTTCTCTTAGAAAGTCAAGCAAATCTTCCCATCCATACTCTGCACAGCTAAGTGTGACAAACCATGTTGGTGTACCTAAGTTCCGTAACATACACTTGCGTTCTTCATGACAATCCTTTTTTCATCTTGTACTTATAGTAGAACAAACTGTTTCTGTACTACTCCCATTTTTTTCTAATTCAAACTTTTGCCTTTTGCTAAAATATATATTTTTCTTCTCTTTTTACTTCTTCCTGGCATTTCCAAATTTTATTAAAATTTTTTTTTTTCTGAAAAACAAAAAATAGATTAAATTATTTTTCACATTTGTTCACTATATTAAAATTATAACATACAATTACAAAATTTCCACCAATGACTTTCACACCCAGTGCTGCAACGTGATTGAGCACGACAGAGCAGCACTAAGATGACAAGTAGAGCCATAGAACATACAACAAGTTTTATTTAATTATTTACATACGCCTTTACAATTTATATGTAACTGCACTACCTCATACTTTGCACCTCTCCGCCGCACCCCACCACCCCACACTACTCTCTCTGCAACCCACCGAAGACAACTTTATAGATAGTATTTTTTTAAATTTCAATCTATGTACTTAAGATGATATTATCTACCAAACAGCACACACAAAAATGACCATTATTGGTCTACAATTTTATCTACAACTTTCCAAACATAACACTGCCCACCCAGCTTTAATTGGGGGGAAGGAGGTGTTTGTGGAGGTCTGAGCACCAGCACCTTATTTTAGGGGGTCTCGAAACAGGTCTTTATGGGGGTCTATTTTCAGGCTTCGCAAACCTCATCCGTTTTCTTTTTTCTTTATTGCACTGCAGTGAGACTGTGTAAGCACGCACATTACTCACTACTTAGAAGTGCAGACATCATACCAGGTGACTTGCACGGTAGGAGAAGGGAAATTCTTTAAAAAGACACATTGTCTCTCAGAATTTCCCTTCTCTTTTTACAACGCAGGATCAACATCATTGTGGGGTAATTAGCAAACAGACCACCAGGCGCGCATCGCCCATTGCCCCGGACTCTCTCAAACAGCTTCCCGGGCGCAAACACACAGCCGAGTACTTCACAGGACTTCAAAAGATCATTTTTTGGTAAAGACTATCTCTTTTTCACCCCTTTTTACAGCCCCTACATCCCCACTCTGCCTATTGCTGAAAGAATTAGGCTCCCCCGAAATTTCGCTCTGGTTGCACCTCTGGAAATGACCACAAGCAGGCAACTCCAGCACAAACCTGCTCTGACCTTACACATTCTCTTGTTTTAGTGCTACAAAAACACATGCTTTGCCTGCCTCACAAAGTTCTCACACCCCCTCTTTAATATGAGCATAAAAGCTTACCAATTACTTTTATATTCCTATACTGTGCTTCACATGGAAATATAGAAATCAAGGTTCTCACCACCCCAAATTACCTCTCCCGTATACTTTCTCAATGCAAGGAGTACTGGTATTCAGTATCTGTCAGTCACGGCCACTTTAAAACAGTGTACCTATATACAACTCGACAAAATGTTATGTTTCAAAATTAACGTCTTACACTTAAAAGCTCCTTTACATTTCTTTCGCCACACCACACTTTACTAACACTATATTACTTATAAAAAGTACTTTCAAAATTAAAAACATGAACTCAAATACGTAGTCACTATTACAGAACACATAACACACCTTCTTCATTTCTAACTCACCTTTGTAGTTGTTATGCAGATTGCAAATAACACATTACATGTAAACCACCGCTTTCATCAAGAATGGAACCAGTAATGGCACAATTTCTCTGTCACTCCACACATAATTACATTTAAAGAACGAGTCAGAATACTTCATTCCTTCAACGACGTTCCAGAACTTATCTCCATTGTTTAATTTTGAATTTTCCATACGAAAAGCTACTTAAAATTCTGCGCCACAAACCGTTCACAAGTTCAACGTATTTTATCACCACACTTTCTGGAACATTCTACAACACCTGCAGTTTAAAAGTTCATAATTTTTTTTGTAACCTAACAATATACTTTTGCAACATTTTATCAAACATTAAACGGCACGTGCAGGGTAAAGTACACAATAGGGGTCAGTAATTCATCAGCTTTATCCCCAATTCCAGTTGCACCTCACCTTACGCCCCCAGCGCCATAAGACCCGTAGGAGTCAGTGCTTTCCACTTGCCAAATACCAACCTCAGTTCATACACACAAATTTACCTTTGCACTCCCTATATATAACACCCCCTAAGCACCATACACAAGTTACTATGTTCGAAACAAAAGTTCCTCCGAGTACCTATAACTACATGCTGACACAACTTGGACACATGTGGCACTGCGGCCAGAGCACATGACTTCACAGCATATGACACACAGTTTGGGCTCACGCTTTCATCCCTGAGTTCGGCAGCAGCTCAGCTTAGCAGCATCAGACTCTACACACTACCTGGCATATTTTCCGTACCCTAGGACTTTCAGATCAGTATGGGTCAGTAGTTCGTCCTAGTTATAAATGTAGTTATAAACACATGCTGACACTATTTCCACAACTCGGTTTCCCTGCTCACGCTTCAATGAAGCAAAGCAGTTTGCAATAGCAGGGTGGGAACCGCGAGGTACCTGCCCTGCCATTGCAAACCGCAGTGTCCCGGGGGTGGGCACCCCGGGAAACCGCAGGAGCTGGCCCTGGGAGGGTGGCGGTCCCCAGGGCTTAGGAAAGGCTCCAGGAGGGGGACCGCATGGCCCCCTCCCACATTTTTCAGAAGCCCCGAAAGGGGTGGTGGTCCCCATGGCTGGGGGGCCTCAGAGCCCCCCTCACCAAATGATTTTAAGCCCCGGGGTTGCGGTCCCCAGGGCTGGGGGGCCTCAGAGCCCCCCACCCATTTTAAACATTCCCGGGGTGGCAGTCCCCGGGGCTGCGGGAGGGCCGTGAGCCCCCACCTATATTCAGTTGGAGCCTTGGGGGTGGCGGTCCCTGGGGCTGTGTGTAGGGATTAGGACCCCCCCCACACTATTTTTTGAAAATGCCCCCGTGATTTGGCCCCCCTGGGGGCTAATAACCTTTAAAGCGCGGGAGGCCGCGTTTTTCGTTTTTTTTTCAGTAGCCAGATGCGCAGATCCTACACGCATCCCGCGATTTAAAAAAAATAATCTTTTTTTTTTGCCTTGGGGGTCCTTGTGGGACTCCCTGAGCAGGCCTAGGGGGTCAGGGTGTGTCTACCCTGCCCCCTTTTCGCGTTTTGCAGTGTTTTTTTGCAGTTTCTTGTGCCTCGGTTCCACTGAGGCACAAGATGGCTGTCAACACTTCCTGATTTGAAGTGTTGACAGCCAATTAAAATACAGCTTGTGCACGGCAGGGTGCACTTAGGCTGCGCCTAAGTGCACGCGGACCCTCCGAGCCCATAGATATTTAAATGCTTTTAACTGTTTCTCAGGAACTACTGAACGGATTTACACCAAATAAACAAAAGGCACAAGTCTGAACCAAGGACTACCTCTTTGCCAAATTTGGTGTAATTGCGTTCAGGAGTTCGGGCTGTAACTGTGGCTAAAGGTCCTATGGAAATTGCATGGGGAAAAGGCGTTTTGGGACCCCCCTTTTTCTCGGCTCCCGCTTGACGAATCATCCAGAGACTTTCAGGATAGGAGCGGACCGGAGCTGGCCAAAAGTTTTTAAAATGTTGCGAAGATTCATCAATCGGCGCCAAAGTTATTGGGAATAGAATGTTTCAGATTTCCTCTACGCGTGAACAAGGAAACCTGATTTCCGAAACGCGTAGAGGATTGCCTTTTGAATAAATTTCTTTGAAAAGCATTTGTGGTGCCGTGGATCGTTGTTTTGGTGTGAGAATAAAACGACAAACAACTTGAATATTAGAGCGTCGCTACCCCACCACGGCCCGCCATCGCAAGTGGCTCATTGTCGAAGCGAAGGTGTTTGTGGATAATATATATATAAAAAGGCACTATTTTTTGACTAGTTTGATCATGGGAAGTTTTAAGGTGATCCTTTAAGTGAGGACAGAGAAAAAAGGGGGGTCCAAAATCCCTCTGCATTTTTCACAGAATTCTTTAAGAATGGCTACAGCAAAACATGCTGAACGGAACTACACCAAACTTAGCAGAAAGCTAGATCTTTGTCTGCAGATTGTGCTTTTTGTGATTTGGTGTAAATCCGTTCAGTAGTACTCTAATAAATTAAGAGTAAAAAATATTTGTATATCTAGACTGTTGGGTCCAAGAGAGGCACAAGAGACTCTTGCCGGAGCACCAATTTATAAATCAAGCTTTCTGATTGCCCAGGGAATCTTTGCTTACGTTGGGCAAATTTGCTCTTACAGGAATCAGAATACTGCGGGAGTGAGCACCCTGAATAGCTTCTAGCAACGTCAGAAACATTTTGCTGGCAACCATTACAGGGCTTGGGGCTTAGTCCCCTGCCCTGCTGTAGTAAATTAATAAAATATCAGGGGCTGAGTAGGGACACCCTGCCCCAATAGGGCCTACTAGGGGGGGAACCCAGAGGAATCCCCCGGCCAAAGTAAAAACAAAATCTGTAGTTTTTGATTTGATCCCACAGGATTAGAAAATGAAAAAAACAAAATTGCAGCCAGGACTACATTTTTCAATTATAGGCCCGTCCTTCAGGGCTGGCTCACTACCTGTGTCCCAGGGAGCCCGCCACCAGGACACAGCAGTTTCCCTGTCCTCATTGGGGCAGGCATGGAAACTGTGTTTGCTCCCACTAGGTGGGAGCATTTTTAAATCTCCTGCCACACAGGAGCAAACACAAAGTCTTCTCCCAGCGGGTGGGAGCTTTAAAAATGCCTGGGCTATGCTCAGCTGGGGTTTGCAATAGATTAATACTTTTTGGTAAAAGATTACTAAAAGTTCTCTTCAAAAACAAAGGATAAACTAACATTATAGTTAGGTTTGATAAAAAAATCTATTTTTGTTAAAAAGTGTCTTTTTTGACAAAGCGAGTGTACACTGATCTTAGTAAATACTTTTTAATGTTCTGGGGTGTATTTCTCATGGGACTTTCACTGTCTACAAACCATGTGGTATTGAGTAAACTCTCTCCATAGAGTAAACAATGTTTACAGTTCTCACTTTTCTGCTCATATCAACTTCATTTCTCAAAGGAGGTTCAGTGACAGACACATGATTAATACAGATAAAGGCTGTCCATAGTAAGTTTTAAATTTTGAAACAGACATTAAGAATCTTGAGGGACTTGGCTTTCTCTGAACACTTGTATAGAGACTGAACAACTGAATGCTTGTTAATGTGAACTAGGCTACCTGTGAAGTGCATAGTATCGAGTTAATTTTGCACATAACCCATGCTTGCTATATCCATGTGTGACAAAACAGGCTTTTTCCCATCTTTTCCCCATTTTGGACAACTATAAGTTGCATTTCGACTTTTAAAGAGCACTGTGGCCTGCTGTCCAGAGAACAGTGACAGTGTTCTGTCCTTGAAGACCTAAGGCAAGGAGCTGTATATTAACTTTTGCATCAGTTGACATTCCATAACCCAACAAGGTCTGTGACTTTGCAGAGGCACTGGGACTGAGATAGGGCTATGCCTGTGGAGACGTGTGAATGACTCCCAGGCCTAGAACAAAGGCTGTTTTTTAGTGAATTTATTCATGATGGATTACTTTAAATCATGTAAGCAATAAAACACAGTGATAAAACACAGCATTTTCCTAAGAACAAGTATAAAAGAAGATTAGAACCATGTTGAAAAAAAGCTGTCACCAGTACTTTAAAAAAAAAGAAATTACATTATAAAATACGTTAACATTTTTTAAAGAAATGGTATTGTGATCGAGCGGGCCTGGTATGTCTTCTTGACTTACATCCAGATTGTTATGTGATGGAGTGTGATTAAATAAAAAGCGGAGATTTAAAGCAAACATAGAGAGATTGCAAGGAGGTGTGGTGCAACTTGTCTCGAAACAAGGTTCAGACTGTCTTTGCATATGTCCTTTGAGGAAAGAGTTAAGGCAAACAGCGAGAATGTGCAAAGTGCTTGTAGTGCAATGTTTCTGGAGGAATGTGCCAGAATATCTTTGTAAAGGTCCTTTAAGATGTTCGAGGTGCTGAAGGGGCACACAGATGGACAGGGTATCTAACCCCCAAAAGTGGAGAATAAAAAGTGCAAAGGTCTCGCTGGAACTGAGCCGGTGTCATCCTGTTGTGAGTTCAGGAATGCTGACCAAATAATATGTGTAAATTACCCTGACCTTGCTAAGGTCACATTGGAGGGTTGTCGAGGAAACACAACTCTGAGGATTTTCCACAGGTTCTTATTCCATTGGCCCAGAATAAGGGGACTGGCAGGCTATGATGGTCGCTGGCTAGTTAGGGGCAACAGCACAAGAGATAGAGCCAGGTTTCTCTGTGATAGTTACAAAGTTTGCAGGATAACGCCCCATCCCACCCCTAAGGGGTTGAAATCGATAATGTGTAGGGCCTAGAGCCTCTTAAATTGCATCTGAGTACTGCTGAATTGGAAGGCTCACTCTTCCCAGCCTTGGTGTAACTAGGCTAGCGCCACCCAATTCAGCTGTATAAAGACTGAAGTGTAGAAGGGCCAATCTGCAGCCCTGGTTGAGTCAGTTGTTGGTGAGGACCTTTATGGTTTCTCTGGTGGAGCCTGTTTTTATCCAGATCCAAGCTCCCTGGTATAGGATGTTATGGCCTTGAGGAGCAGGGACGAAATCCCCCACGTTGTTTGCTTTTCCCCACTGTTTACCCCGAACCACCATGTCAAACGCTGCACTGTACTAGATGAAGAAGCAAAACAAGGGTGGTTGTTTGCTCTGTTCTGTTGTGTTACCCAGGCTTCAATGTTTTCCTGTAGGATGCGTGTGTAGGCTTTTGCTTCCAGATATAAAAGGTCAATGTGCCTGTAGTTTGCCGGGTTTGAGTGATTTCCATTTTTATGGATCGGGAAAAGAATGGATCTATGCAATTGCGAGAGTGTAGTTGAAGAGCAGGGGAAGTATCCCTGACTAGATGTCTTGTGATGTTTTAAAGACCGAGGCAGGAAGACTGTTGGGACTCAGGGCATCGTCTCTCATCATTTTATGTATGGTCGCTATGACTAAGGCCTCTTCGATGATGAATGCTGGAAGAGCATGGAAGTCCGAGGCGGGGGTGGCTGGGTGGGTATTATTTCTTGTGCCTGGGCATCTGTCTATATGAGCACAGCATAAGAGATCTACTTCCGTTTTGCAATGCCATTCTCCTCAGTCTGGCTACACTTACTGAGACTGTTTATGCACTTCCAAAAGTGAGTATGGTTATTTTCTTGTAGAATGGTGAAGAACTTCAACCATTCCTCTTTGGTGTTTTTTCGCCATAAATTCTGCCTGTAAGCTGCTCTTTACGCTGGATATTTTTGCACAGAATAGTTTTTGTCACCTTGTCCTTCGGCTGGAATGAAGTGAGCCTCGATCTGCTCCCCAGGGCTGTGGAAAGGTCAGGGACAAGTTCCCCCCAGTGAGCGAGAGGTTTGAGTGTGCTGAGTGACTACACAACTAACTCTTTATTTGCAATCCGATTATTTCATTTTTCGCCAAGGTTGACTGTCCATTTAATTCTGAGGCGGAGTTTGTGGTATTCTTCTTCATTTAGGTCCCTAAGCAGCAGAGGTAGTAGCGAAGCCTTGATGTCTAATTGTAGGGTTACATGCAGGGGTCTCTGGTCACTTTTGCCCCTGTCATCAACTTCGAAGGTGCGGAGCTTTGATGGCTGGCAGTGGTGGATACTTTCCGGAAAGTAGGAAGAATTTGACATTGCAGATCTTTAGCTTCTTTTTGGAGTTGCACAGAGACTAGCCTATAGTTGTTAAGGAGGCTCTGAAGTGGTGCAACATCTGAAGAGTGTCTAGGTAATTTAATGTGACTGTCCAAGGCCCTGGTGTTAAAGTTTCCTGCCATAATTGGCATATGAGAGTCAATTTTTAGATCTTTATTCGACACTTAAAAAGACACCATAAAAGTACATAAGCTAATACATTTTTTAAAATATTAAAACAGATGCTTATTTAAAAAATTATTTAAAAAGGCCACAAAGTATTGCAATCAAATAAAAACGGTTCTAAAAAAATAAGACTCTAATTACAGGGCAATACAGTCTCTTGCTTCTCTAGTGTACCTTAACCTTAATGCCACCTTGATAAAGCTTACTGAGCAAAACAGTGTGTGAGCATCCTGGGCTTCCTGTAAAAACACTAATGCTGCTTTCGCTCGTCTAAATTTGGCTTCCTTCAGGATCCCCACTAAAAACGTACGTCTAGGGACAGAATAAAAACGGCATAACAAAACAAAGTGAAGGGTATCCTGCGGAGACCTATCGTCGCAGCCGCAGGTACCCTTCAGCTCCAATGATGGGGTGAAACCAGAGGGGACAGACAGTAGATGATGTAACATATTAAGTCTGAAACGAGTCATGTAGAATCTATCGTGTGCATTATACTGCACGGTGAGGTATGGTTCTATTCCCTGGGTCTGTTTCAGTAAGCAATAGGTCAAGACTGTAGATGTACTCTTTTCAGCAACAGCCCTATTAGTAACTGTCTTGTCCTTGAAGAGTTTTTTGACCATTAACTTGTTCTGGGTGCATAGGGTATCCGGTGCTGTAAAAAAGTTTTTACAGCCAATTGCATCCAAGGAGACCTTTACATAATTTATCCAGGGAATTTGACCCCCTCTGTCTCGTTTCAGGCAGTCTTTAATTATTTGCCTAGTAAGGCCAGCCTCTGGGTTAGACCAGATTTTGATCCAAGATAATAGCGGTCTGATCTTAATTCGGTCCTCAATATAGGGCTCTCCCAACTCTTCATGAGTTATATAGGCTGGAGTACTCTGAGGCACTTTCAAGATTCTTTCGAAAAACTTGTTTTCCTCCAACTGAATCCGATGCATATGTTTGTTTGAGAAACCCCATACTTCCGAGCCGTACGTTACTTTCGCGCAGCAGATTGACCTATACAAGTTTAACACTTGTTCTGGTGACCATCTGCCAAGTCTTCTCCCATAACCCATTATAGCCCCCGATGAGGCCACCAGTTACGCTGCATGCTTTTCCATGAGGGGTTGGAAATTTAGGTGTTCATCAAATAACACACCTAAATAGGAGAAAAACTTGACCTGGCCTAGTTTATGAGAGCCTATCTTGTATGCAAATTTCCTGTTTGCTCTCTCTCCCGCTATCATAACATAGGATTTTTCCAGGTTAGCTGAAAGGTCAAGTGTAGCCATAAAATTAACAAAATGGTGTTCTTGCTAGCAGCACCGCGTCGTCCGCGTAAAGCAGCACGGGCACTGCACGATGTCCTATTTGGGGGGAGTCCATACTCAGTTTAGATAGTTCTTTGTCCAGATTGTTAAGATATAAGGAAAATAAAAAAGGCGCTAAAATACAGCCCTGCCGCACTCCACTCATGCATAAAAATGGGTCCGTCTTGCTGCCCTCTTGATTATATCGGACCGGTGTTCCAGTGAAGGGCTTTGAGGATATCCACTAGTTTCTGTTCCACTCCTATATTTATCATCAAAGCCAATAGTTTTTCTCTATTTACACGATCGAAGGCCGCAGAAAGGTCCATGAACCCCATATAGATGGCCCCCTTGCTAGCGATGGTATACTTAGCGGTCAAAAGATATAAGTTCAGGCACTGATCGGTCGTAGATCTACCCTCCCTGAACCCATATTGTATATCTGAGAGAATTTGATTTTCCTCGGCCCATTCTTGTAGACGGTTTAAAATAACACGACCCAGTACCTTGGCTGTCACGTCAATTAGAGATATTGGGCGGTAACATTGTGGGTCATCCCGGTTCCCTTTTTTGTAGATTGGAACAATAGTTGCCGATGACCAGGAGCGTGGCAGCCCTGCCACTACTGCCTCGTTCAAGACCCTCGTAAGAATGGGCGCCAACAACTCTATGTTGCTCAGATATAGGTCAGGGGGTATACCATCGGGGCCTGGGGCTTTGTTCTTAGTCAATCCTAAAATAGCCGATTCCACTTCTGCCTTAGTGAAGTCTAATTGTGTGGTCAATTTTGGCCTCTGTTCTTCATCGTAAGTGGATTTCCCTGTGTAGTTATAGAGACTTTGAAAGTGATTGTACCATTGATCTGGTAAGATAACATTTGCTAATTGGGGTTTGTCGGGTTCATAGAAGCAAGGTGTATTTATGACTTTCCAGAAGCCCGACATGTCTCCTCTTTCAGCCGCCTCTCTTAGGTCCTCCCAGGCTTGTGTTTGTAGACTTAGTTTACGAGATTTCAAAGCCTTTTTATATTTTGATCTACATTGAGCTATTTTTGCATTGCCTGTAGGTCGCTGCTTCAGGCTATGTTTGAGGTCATTATGCGCCTTAATACAGTCTTGGTCAAACCAGCGCGAGACAGGTGCTGAATTGCTTTCTTTGGAGGTTTTTAATAAACAATCTACGTGGTGTGCTATTTCCTCAAATGCACTAACCACCATCCCTCCCTCAATACTTAAATGAAGGCATATATTTATTGCGTTTTGCCCCGCAATTATTACATTTCTATAAAATTTGTCCCCATCTGTCTTAGCCCACTTGAGCCTCCTCCACTGGTCCGCCGCCTTTTCTATTATGACTGTTCTACGAGCTGGTTTCTTGCAATTTAGACCTTCTAATTCAATGACCAGGGGGTTGTGGTCACTGAATATACTAATTTCTATTGCCATACTACTAATCCTATTTTTGAGTATGGGCGAGACCATAACGAAGTCTATTTATGAGTGGCAGCCTCTACCCTTAAATGTTGGATTCGGGTCTCCATTGCTGTCTGACTCTATCATGTCCATGGTGTGGACCAGATTGTGTCTTTTGATTACCTTATCCATTTCCCAGCCCTCTGGGGTGTGGGTAAAGTGTGGTCCATTTAACACAGTGCACCGGGACCAGTCATATATGAGAGTCATATTTGTTTACTAGTTCTTCAATTGCGGTTACAGAAGAGTTTGTAGCCTGTTTTTTCAGGTGCTGTGCAGGGTTGACATAGCAATTAGCAGTGTTCGAAGGGGTTGTAGGTCACACTTTAAGCCTTTGATTAGCAAAGCTTGGAGTGTGTTTGAATTGGTGAGCATTGAAGTGGCCTCTATTTTTCAGGTGTGCGTGACAAAAATAGAGAGTTGTCTAGATGGTCAACAAAGATGTTACACTTTATTGCTGGAGTATCAAATTTATAGTAGCCTGGGAGCACTGTTTTTCTGGTGGCCTAGGTCTGCTGAAAGCATAGGATGTCACCTTTATGGAAATTCTAAAGAACTGAATTGTTTTTCAGTGATTTTCTTGGAGCCAGCACACATTCTATGAAATGATTGTTAGATGTGGTCTAGAAATTGCCGCCCTGGTTTGTGTGCCTTGAGAGCAAATGTAGGTGGTGTTAGGGATACCAGTGTTGGAACTCAGGGTGGGGGATCCCACAGTAATTATTTGTGGTCTGTTTTGGTTTCCCTGGGATACACAGCCTTTTGATTATTTGTGCATCATTTTGTGAATGTGTTCTGTTTGTTAAGCTCGGCTTGATATTTGCCGGCTTGTACGGTGCTGTTTTTTTTTCTTGCAGAATTGAGCAGGCCCTTTTCTTCAGTGATTGGGCCTGAAGCTTGCATGGATATTGATCTTGTTAGTTTTGTTTAATGTCTATCCCCCATTCCATGAACAGGGACACTTCCTTGAGCATAGCATCCTGGTGTGGTTGTTGACTTAGGCCTACCATGGTTGACTCACTGTGGGTATTGCAGGGGAGATTTTTGGAACCTAACTGAGGCAAGATCATCCGAGCTTATGTGGGTCAAGGATATATTTCAGTAGACGAAGTATGTTGCCCCTATTTAAGAGGTCATGTTGGCCTTTAATGTGGTATCTGGGGGTTAGCAGTGAGTGTGGCTGAAAATAGGTGAAGCGATGGGCTGGCCGTGTGACAGTGTAGTTGCAAAGATGGAAGCCCAAGTGGGGTTCCTGCTGGCATGTGTGCTTGGCTAATTGATTAAAGTGGTTTGAATACTTGCATCCATCCTCTCTTTGCTTATTGGTTTGGGAGGAGGAGCCTTTGGGACCGAGCTTGCCATGCCAGGATCTTGCCTTCATTGTTTGTCTTCAAGAGGAGGGTATCCTAGTGTCTGAACCGTTCACTGCGGGGTATTTCAGGCTATTCATGTTGTTGATGCCTAGCCTGATGGCAAATATCGGCTGCAGATGGTCGGGGTCATTTTCTGCTGGTTGATGCTGATTCTGGGTGATTATCGGGGATGCCACTATTCTGGTCTTTGTGGCCCCTTTTTGCTGTTATTTTAGGTTTGTCTTAGCCCTGCTTGAAAGAGGCTTGTCTAACTGTAATGGGCTTGGTGAGGCTTCCATATGTCCCCTCCAGTTGGCTGAGCGCTAATGTTGGGGCTAAAGTCCTAGGTGGTAGATGGCAGGTTTTTCAGGAGGAAGGAGCTCAAAGTGCCAGGATTTGGCTGAGACTGTCTATTAAATGAATCATTGGAATGGAGTGTGAGCCTTCTAACTTCAGCCGTGGCAATGAGTTTAGTTAGGATCTCTGGCAGTGTGGCTAGTCTGGCAAGGATAGCTGTGCATGAACAGGAGTACGGCCTGTCTTCTAGACAGCCTTGAATTGTGTTTCCAATGAAGGCCATCTCGGAGCTGAGATCTTCGAGGCCCCTGTGCAATCAACTGTAAGAGGTCTATCTATAGCTCCATTTTAGTGGATTGCCTTATCAGTGCTCTGACCAAGGTTTTTTGTGCAGTGCTGATGGTGGTCAGTTGCAGGTCTGCCATTCCGTTGATATCTTGAGTGGGAGGGGGTGATTGACTTGTTGCATCCATAGTTTTAAACAACTTTGGGGGGTGTTCTAGTATTTTTTCTATTTTGGACTCCAGATTGTGGTAGAAAGATGCTGAGAGGTCTCCCAAATTGTGGTTGTGTTCAGTTGAGGTAGTCGTGATTGTGCTTGGTCCGGAAGGATCAGAAGAAGTGGCCTGAGTTGAGGTCTGAAAAGTAGGTTAGTTACATTGAAGGATTTGTGCAGTGAAAACTTGGACGTGTTTTGATTGGACTTTAGGGTTCAGTACTTTGTCAGGTCTTTTTGTTCCCGCTCTGAAGAGTTAGAGAATATATTGGGGGACTTTCTGGCTGTTGTGTCGAGCATTCCCTGGTGCTCCGTGCTGCCTAGAGCAAGATTGGGACCTGCACTTCCCAAATGGAGTGTGCTGAGGACGCAAAGGGGAGGACTTACTTGCACAGACCTCAGGCGGCGCCGCCTCTTTGTTGCCTGCGTTGCTTATGGAGTTTGTGGTGAATAAATCCTGGTGGGTATGTGAGGCTTGAAAGTACTGCTTGATGAGGCCTTCTGATGAGTCATTGAGGGTGGATATGTGGCTGGGTGCCCCTGAACTGTACTCCAAGTGATAACTGAGGCAGGTGATACTTTACCCTCGGTAGCCGAATTGAGTTTTAAAGATTTTGCCCTGTGCACTCCCTCATTGCTTACTCCAATGTGATTAAAGCCCAGATGCTGTGGTTTGCTAGATATCACACTTGCAGAGTCGCAGGTACTACAGTTGCCACATCTGAGGAATAGGAATGCAGAGCAAGAGGGGCAATAGGAAAAAGTGTAGGGGGTGTCGCCACACTGGAACTTAGCTGCCACACCAGAACTTAGCCAGGCCGCCTCTGCAGTAACAGGGCTCAACCACAAATCAGTAGTAAATACATCATAGCTCACCTATTTGTTCTCCTGCCTCTCAATCACTGAGCAACCCTTGTGTCTCTTTGCCTGCTCCAACAGTTTAACCCCTTCAGTGCTAATGACAAGGGTAACTCGTCATGGAGTTTCCATTGATTTCAATGGAAATTACATTGAGGGGTAAGAGGGGCCTTAGCAGCCAAGTGGTTAAGCATGTGCCAGTAAGATGCTAACAGCAGGTGTGACCCTACCAGGCTTTTAAACAATTCTGTAGACAAGTTTGGTGGCCATGGCAGATGATACTGGTGGCTTGATGCTCTGATATGCTTGGAGGTGCAGTTGGTTGGTGCAAGTGGTGCCTAGAGTTGCAGCAAGTGTGGCGATTGGGATTCCTGGGACCTGCAGGTAAGTCATGTGGGGACCAAATTGAGAGCCAGGTGGAGGGAACAGGCGCTCTTGCATCTTGTTGCTATTTTGAATTTTGGACCACCACATGTGCCTCTGTGCCATCCAGTCTGCAACCACTGCACCTGCCTAACTCTCACTTCTAAAACAGGACATCCAGCCATGTGTTAGGACTCCGAAAAAGCAGGGCAGAGCTCTGGAAGACCTGGAGGCAGTTAAAGTTCTACAACCAAGTGTTGCTAGTGACATTAATATTGTTTCAGCAACAGGTGCGGTGAGGGGGATGAGGGCAACTAAGGATGTTGCAGCACAGTAGGTGTGACCCTTTCCCAGCAGGTTGGGCTGCAAAGGGTGTTAGCCCAAAAGACAGGCATTAAAGGTGATAGTGTCTTTAAAGGCCACTGTGACAATTTATTTATTTATTTATTTATTTATTTAACGATTTATAGAGCGCCTGGTGACCCGGAGGCATCCCCGCGCTGTGAGGACTTGTGATGACCAAGGGGGGAAGGAGGGCCTATTTGGGAAACAAGAGGGTTTTTAATTTTTTGCGGAAAAGAAGGTGGCAGGGTTCCAACCGCAAGCTCCGAGGGAGCGAGTTCCAGCCTGAGGATGCTTTCACTGTGACAAAACGCCAGTGCAGGAATCATTGTATTTTCTCTAGACAAGATAGAGACAAGGCCAAGGAAGGGAAACCCAGTTTGAGAACCAGTTTTCTGTGGGGGTGCAGCCATTGGTAGACACCCCCCAGATGTGGGCTACAAAGGTCCTTCCACTCGAGGAAGACTTCGGCCATGTTATTTTTGCCATGCAAGTTGCACTCCAGAATAGCCAAATGCCACTGGAACTGTGTCACTAGATTGGAAGGGACCTACTAGCCCACTGGCTCATGACTGCGGTGTCACCTCTGGCATTTTACTATTATGGGCCCCCTTGGCACCCAAGAAGTTAGTATTCACTGGATTTTGAACAAGGACACAAAGAAGGCCAATTTACACCCGTTGGAAGTGCACAACATGATCTGCTGCCACATTGGCACAACTGCTGCACTTTGGGTTAGTGGAGTTTGGACCCTGTTTTGCGTACCTGGCTCGGGGAAAAGTTGATTCCAAGGCCAAAGCCAAAGCAGAGACTCCAAGGGTCAGTTGGCTGCCCCCTCCCCAAATGGCACTGTGGATATTAGAACGGAAAGATCCCAAACCTCATTCCTGGTATCTACAGCAGCTGTTTTGCAGCTGCCAGATGCTAGACACTTTGACTGACAATTTGAAGATATCCAAAGGTTGCATTTGAGTCTGCTGAACCCATGGGTGTTGGTTGTGACTGGATTTGTCCACCCCAATGGACACAAGCCCCCGCCAAATTTTGCACAGAGTCATCTGTATTGCAAAGGACTGCATCTGCAAGATGTAATATGTGATGTCATCAGCAGTGCTTTGCGGGGGCGTGAGTTATAGTTACCTCAACTAACTATAACCCCTGAATTTCTCTGGTTTTGTATGAGAGAAATGTCTAACTAACTATAACATCCCTAAAACCTATGTTTTTTTCAGTGAATTTCTAAGGTTTTTTAAATGCTAATTTGTAAGTTTAATATTTATAAAACCTTTATTTTTTCCTGTAAATTAAAAAATAAATAGGGATATTTTGGAATTGTAATGTTGTTTAATTATTTATTTATTTTTTCAAATTATGTAATGTCTTGTGTGTTTTAAAATATATATATATTTTTTTGTTAGGAAAAAGTGACGTCGCGCACCCATCGTGTACCCACCTCAGTGGATGCGCGGATTCAAGCTGCCATTTTGCTAATGTTGGGAAGGATGCACGTTTGGTGTGCGATGGGTGCGGGATGTTGGCCCTGCCTATTGTCATATGCTTATGGGATCGGGCCATGTGTGTGTTTGGTGTGCGACGGCTGCGCAGTGCCTGGCCCCGCATAATGTCATATACGTATGGGATCACGCCGGGTGCGCGACCCCTGCAAATTTTTCTTATGAATTAAAACTATATACATATAACTTTAATGCACACCTGAGGGCAAGAGATTATCTAACCTATTTATAAAAATAATATATTTGTACTTGTAATAAACTCATATTATTGTTCAATACATTTTCGAAAATTCACGTCGGATGCGCTGGTTGCAGGCCGGGTGCGCGACTCCCATCTGACTTTAAAAGAGAGCATTTGATTGGTTCATAAGGTTTCCCATTCTAACGCTTGAAGGATCCCACCCATTTTAGTTATTCTCTCTGGCGCTTCAGAGGAGAGACACCTGGTGTGTTTTTGCAGCTAGTCTGTAATTGTTTTGGGTGTTTTTTGGAAAGATTTGGAATTGGCTTCTTCCAATTCTCAGCAAGAACATACTTTCGATGAAGAAGACATAAAGGAACCACCTCCCAAAAAGAAACCACAATCCATTGTCTGGAAATTTTTAACCATCCAAGATGATGAAAAGAGAGTCAATGCAAGGAAGGTCAGTTGTACTCTCTGTTTACAGATTTTGTCTAGGGGTAGTGAGAAAAAATACTCTTGTGGCACATCGAGCATGTACAAGCACCTCCAGACAACCCACCCCAGAAATTTTGCACAGGAGCAAATGCAACGTGCACAACAAAATATGCAATAAGGTGACCAGAGAGCTGGGCCCAGCACTTTCAGGAGCGTCAAGTACATCATCTCGAGGGCCGGACATTTGCTCAGAGTTTGGAAAGTTAAAACAGCTATGCATAAAATGCAACGCCATCCTATGTTGTGGTAAACAATCTGTGGATGCTATTTGTTCTGCAGCAAGGAACCAACGCTGCTAATGTTTTTTTTTTTTTAATGATTTTAGAATTACAAAAGTAAAGACTTTAGCCTGTTGTTTTTTTTTCAGTATTCCAAAAACCCCCCAAAAAATTACCAAATATTTAAAAAAAACAAAAAAAATGTAAAAACAAAAAAGAAGAAAAAATAGAGTTCTTTTCTGAACTACCTTATCTTGTCTAAAAAGAGAAATAACTGCATGCTAATGTCTGCATGATTTCGGGAGTATATGTGTTGAGCATGGGTAGCGCATGGTAATTGAATGAGTGCATGAGTGCTGCCTACATGTTTGTAGAAGTGTATCTGTAATCCGTGAGTTATTGCATGAGTGGATGGATAATATGTGGGTGATTGCATTAGTATATAAGTGGTGGTTGAGTGATTGAAAGAATGTGAATGAGCAGTGTCTATGTGTTTAAGGACCGCATGGATAGTGCACATGTGATTGTAGCTGTGCAAGCGTTAATGCCTGCGTCATTGCATGAGTACATGGGTAATTACTGGATGATTAGAGTACTGCAAAGAGAGTGCATGGTGAATTTATAAGTGAGTGGGTTTTGGATTAGTACATGGTAGTGTCTGGGTGGTTGGAGGAGTGGACGCAGAGTGACAGTGTGATTGCTGGAGTGCATGGTTAGTACCTGGGAATATGAACGTGTGAATGAGCAGTGTGTAGATGGTTAGAGTACTGCATGGGTTGATGTAGCAGTGCATCTGGTAGTACGTTGGTGATTGTATGGGTACATGGGTAGTGACTGGATGATTAAAGTACTGCAAGGAGAGTCTGTGGTGAATTTATCAGTGCTTGCGTATTGACGGAGTGATTAGATTAGTACATGGTACTGGCTGGGTCCCTGGAGGAGTAACAGTGTAATTGCTGGATTGCATAGGTACTAGCTGGGAAAAAGAAGGTGTGTAAGAGCAGTGTGTTGTTGTTTACAGGACTGAATGGATAGAGCACATGTGATTGTAGAACTGCATATGTTAGTGTCTGGATCATTGCATGGCTACATATATAGTGACTCGATGATTAGACTACTGCAAGGAGAGTGCATGATGAATTTATAAGTGCTTCAGTATTGGCGGAGTGATTGCATAAGTACATGGTGCTCGATGGGTGATTGGAGGAGTGCATGGGAAGTGACAGAGGGATTTTTATACTGCAAGGGTAGTACTTGTGTAATTAGAGGAGTGAATCAGTAGTGTGTACGTGGTTAGTGCTCTCCCTGGCCTTTTTGGATCCTTATGTTTGTGTTCACTAATAACTACTGTATTGAATATGTAATCATTCTGTAATTAATGTGACTATCTTTGTAACTTGTAACACGCTGTTTCCTTATGATTGCTTGTTTCCCCTGAAGTCCCTTCCCGCCCTCAGGTCTGCTTGACTCTATCTGCATTCCTTTTCCCCTGTTTACCTTTCCCCCGCTACCTTCCATTCCACATAAGACGTTTTGTCACCTAGGCAGCAGGACATCGGACACTGTTTTTAACGGTGCTGCACTGTCTTGTCTATCTTCCACTTTGACTGCTTGTTTCCCCTAAAGTCTCTTCCCCCCTCTGGTCTTCCCGACGCTATCTGCATTCCTTTTCCCCTGTTTACCTTTCCTCCCTCCACTTTCCATTCCACATAAGACATTTTGTCTTTTCTACGTAATGTGAATATATTATTATCGAGTAATCGAATGTTTTTCTACCGTCTGGTCTCACCCCAGAGTCCAATCACCCTTGGCCGATGCCCGGTGGAGCTGTCCTATGCAGCTATAGAGGAGTTTGGCCCTGGGTCACCCCCTCAGCCGTCACCTACCCAGCTGCACATCTGACATTGTTTTCCTCGCCTCCCCGTTATACTTCCTTCCTCTATCTTTCTCATATGTCAATACTTGGAATTTGTAACTGAAGTAATTATGTAATCTGTAACTGAAGTAATTATGTAATCTGTAACTAGCTGATCCTCATGTAAAGCACTCTGATACCTCCGGGTCTAGCCAGCGCTATATAAAAGTTTGCAAAGAAATAAATTAGACATCTGCACGGGTAGTGCATGGAGGATTGTAGCAGTGCATGAGTTAGTGCCTGGGTCATTGCATGAGTACATGGGTACTGACTGGATGATTAGACTACTGCAAAGAGAGGGCATAGTGATTTTATAAGTGCTTGGGTTTTGGCGGAGTGATTGGATAAATACATGTTGCTGGATAGGATAATCGGGGACTGCATGGAAAGTGACAGGGGGATTCCTGGACTGCGTGGGTAGTACTTGGTTAATTGGAGGAGTGAATCAGTATTATGTAAGTGGTTAGATGTATGTATGGGTAGTGCTTGGAGGATTGTACCTGTGCATGAGTTAGTGCCTAGGTTATTGCATGAGTACAAGGGTACTAACTGCATGATTACAGTGTTGCAAGAAGAGTACATGGTGATTTTATAAGTGCTTGTGTTTTGGCGGAGTGATTGGCTAAATACATGGTTGGATGGGTGATTGAAAGAGAGCATAGGGACTGACAGGCAGATTACTGGAGTGCATGCGTACTACCTGAGTAAATGAAGTGTGTGAATAAGTAGTGAGTACATGGGTAGTGAGTGAATGATTACAGTACTGCAACAAGTGTGCATGGAGAGTTTTTATGGGCTAACTAATCAATATTTGTTTAATCTGTCATTTGCAAGCTCCGGAAAAATATGTGGTGCAACCTGTTAGTATATAGGTTGTATCGCAAATTCCATACCCATTCACAGAGCAGTCAGTGTACAAATTGCACATCCTGGTTTACAAATGGGTCTTTGTACTCCGAGCCCAATGTTGCCGTTGACAACTAATCACAAATGGCACTTTGCGGTTAAATGAAGCTCAATAAAAATGGAAATCTGCTCTACTTGATATCATGAAACAATCTGAGAACAGTAATTTCTATGACACTACCACTTATGATTTGGGTGTCAGACATGTTAAAGTACTTTAAGAGAGTAGGTCGTGGACCATAAAAAATGCTTTTGTGCCTTTTCTGTAAAGGAGTCTTACCAGTAGCGTCTTGTCACTGCAAGGTTGGGTTAAAATAGTTATGAGCTGTAACCACCAGTGGCTCTCTGCTGATTGCATGTGAACACATGCTCACGTCAAGTAGCACTGTCACAAATGGGTTATCTGGACCTCCACTTTCCTGCACAAGGGCAAAGAATTTGAATTGAGTGGAAAAACTCAAAGGAGATCCACCTTGCTGGACTCTGGACATTTACTCAGTTGGACTCTGTCTCGGGAGCCGGCTGGACTATGTTCAACCCTCTGGATGATAGACAGTACAATGTGTACTTGTTGCGAAAGCTGAAAAAGGACGCCCCTGTACATCTGAGGAATCGTCCTGTGGTTGTAAACATAGTCACTGACTTCTGCTGGATGAATGAGCATCCCTATAGTGGTTGAAATCCTGGGGTATTTGAGGGGAATGCAGCTAGGCAGAGTAGTCTACTGAAAGGACTGACAGGTGCTGCCTCAAGAAAACCCCAGAGGTGTACAGGAAGTGGGATAGTATGGCTGGTTCCCCAAACCTCAGTATTATTAAGAAGAAGTAGATGTTTTTTAGGGGCTGAGAAGAGTGCTAGCCAGGTCCCTTTGATGTTGTGCCCCTTCCGCCAAATTAACCGTGCAATTCATTGGTGCCCTAGTGCTTTATTCAAAAGGTCCCTCAAGTGATATGGGAAGAACCCAAAGATCCCACTCTGTGAGCCCCAAGACCTGCTGTCTTGGCTATGTGAAAAGGGTAGGTTCTGGCCCCAAGACACAAGTTTGAATGCTTCTCAGCCACATTGATAGTTCTTGCATGGTAATACTCTTGACAAAGCCAGAAGGCCTGACCTTTGGTATACCACTTTTCTGCTGTAGACATAGATGGGGAGCACTGTTTTTAGATTTTAGAGAATAGTTGTGAGCAAACCCCTAAACATGTCTCTGGCATAACAAGTTGTAAGTTCTCTCAGAAAGGGACCAAAAGCCTTCAAATACAAAGACATGCTATTTATTCTTGAAAGTATTTGCCATTTCATACAAATGCATTTGATTCTCAGTATATTCCTACTTTATATTCCTTAAGACTGTTTTCTTCACAGCCCAGGTTCATTCATCTGAGTCTTAAATGGAGAAAATGTGGTCCTTCGCCTATTTTTATTTATAAGTATCAGTATCAGTCATTTGTCCATCATTACCTTGCGCCAGCTTATATTTTTCAAAAGGATCCTTTTCCCCTTCAGTCCTGGGGCTCACATGGTCTAAGGTCATTACTGGGTCTAGTGACCTGCAAGTAGTCCATATTGAAGGCTTTATATCCGTCTACCCATCACGACTTGAAAGGAAACCGCTGATAAAGGCACTGAGAACCACACCACCGCCCCTCATGTAATTTCCAGGATGGTGACTGACAGGGTACAGGGTTGCTCCCTCCTCCCCTTAGGATTGATCCTGATCCCACTCCCTATGAAAGGTCTGATCACTCACCTCCTTCAACAGGATTGCCATGGTTCACAGAAGGCCCCTTCTTGCGGACATACCACTGCTCCCTTCTAGGAATGTCTAACCATGGGACAATAGAACCTCTAGTGTTGTCTTTCCTGTTGGCATTTTCTGGGGTTTTCTCAGAAGAGAAGGGCTTATGGTGAGCTTATGGTGAGCAGAGAACAAGGTATGAGATCACTCGGGGTTGTTCTGTGGAAGTCGCCTCTACTTCTACTGAGAGCCATTCGACCTACCACAAAGGTAACTGGCAATCCCATCCCAAAAGCCAGTATGGACCGCTCCACTATTATCTGTCAACCCAAGGAAGTGATATGACATGCTGAGGTTCACCTATCTACAGGAGCCGCGTTTGCAGTGAGGGCGAGATCAGGCTGTGCACTATTTACAGTCTTTAAAGTCCTAAGCAGGTGTCGAATTGCAGGTTCGTACGTATTTGTAGTTTTGTGCGTAGTGTTCATTTTTGTGTCTGGGAAAGTATTTTTCCTTCTTACACAAAAAGGCACTGACTAGTCATTGACTTATTTACGTTGTTTTTGCATTGGTGACCTCTGGGACACCGGCCCACAACACCTCTCTGAGTAAGTCTACTCTGCCTCACTACCTAGAGCATCAAGTGCTAAAAGAGGTATTTCCCTCCCAGTTTGAGGGTCCTCAGTAGAAAGGTGACTGGACTCCTGAAGCAAAGACCTCATTGGTACAACTAGGGTCCAGTAGCTTCAGACTGCTCCGAGGTTACACTAAACCTGATTTATTACAACCACCGTTTCTCAATTATGCTTGGGAGCACAGACTTAAGACAAAAAAAACTAATGAATAAATGCTTTTAATATCTAGGGCCTTTTTAAATCTCAACGTTTTGAATAATTGTTTTAGGAGGTTGTGGTGTAGGTTCCTGTCAATTGATGCTGCAGCTTTTCAAGAAATAAAACATATTGAATTACTTTATGCAATACTTCAGTTATAAACAGGGCAAATAAAACAAACTACATCACACATAAAGTTTACAAAGCAGACAAAGTTAAAATGTTCCTTCATTACAGCAAAATGTAAATTCACTTTCAATGCATAATATTAACCTGAAATATCAAAGCACATATGCCTGCAATTTGAACATTATAATAATCTCTATACTGCAGTTGTACTTATGTTAAAAACGTCAAGCCGAAGAAGTCTTTATGAATATAATTAGCTTGATCATAATTAGTTTTGCCGTTCCATGGAAAATATGTTTAAGTGAAAGGTTTTATGGCTGTCCTTTCTAAGATAGGACTTCAAAAAAGTTTATAAAAGAAAATATCATCACTATAAATATATAAAATATGTGGTTTATCTGTAAAATGACTTTCTCTTCCACATAAATGGACTCCATATTTAATGGATGTTCACATTGGGGACCACTCTTGTCAAAAATAAAGCAATTATGTTCCATGTGAGTCGAACAGAGAACCGCCTACAAATTGCGAATTGGGGTTTATCAGCCTGATTCATCATTCTCCCGTTTTGCGAGCCCCTAATAGCGATTCATAACGAATCGCTATTAAGGACTTGCAAAACGGGATTCATGTAGGAATTGCAATAAATATTGCGATTCCAACATGTTCCTTATTTGCGATTAGCTAATTGCTAATCGCTAATAAGGAATAACTCCCCATGCATTCCTATGGGCCTACAGGCCCATAGGAATGCATGGGGAGTTATTCCTTATTTGCGATGAGCAATTAGCTAATCGCAAATAAGGATGCGATTTCAAGGGTGCAGGGGTGTCCAAAGGACACCCTGTAGCACCCCTGAAATGTAATCTACATTGGTGTTGCGCACACACATGTCCAAAGGACATGTGTGTGTGTAACATGCAACTTATAAAAATGCATTTAAATGCATTTTTCTAAGTTCTTGCTATTTACCAAGAGGTCTGACCTCTCGGTAAATAGCGGCCCAAAATTGCAATTTCGCAATTTTAAAATGCTTCATGAATTGCATTTAAGGAATCTCAAATAGAGATTCCTTAAATTCAATTCTTCGCAAATGTGCGAATTCTCAAATAGCGAATTTTGCATTTGGGATGATGAATCCCAAATGCAAAAATTGCACTCGCAAAAGGCAAGATTCTGAGAATCTTGCCCTTTGTGAGTGCAATTTAGCTTGATGAATCAGGCGGTAAATCTTCATTTAAAATATTACTTAATTAAATATCCCTGCCAAGTGCCAGATTGGCGTAAATGACAGAGCCGAACTCCTGAACACCCGTCCGCCCTCCCCCCCCCCTCCACCGTGATGTGGTGTGCATCTAGTACTCTACCTGCACGAGAGTCCATTATTGATGTTCCATGCCTGGTCCACCGGGCGCCATATCGCAGACCATGCACAGGAAATCTGCATCGAGAGACCTGCTCTAAACCGGAGACACCAGCATACGGGAAGCTGCCAATGCTTATCTTAGAGGCTACATCATTGTCCAGTCCACATTCCCCTCTAAATGGGGCCGTAAAACCTTTAGTTTCAAGAGAACTGAAACCCTACTGATTTACTCAGGGCTGCTGATTTGCCAAACACAAAATGACCACATTAGTCTATAAATTAACTATGTCATGAGTGAGATTTAGATAAGGTCCGATTATCCCTCTGTACGTCTCTTAGTGGAATGCTCTATTTGGAGCATACAAAATAGGAGAAGTGCCATTTGTAGGAGCTCTTTCAAATCTACCATTGAGAAGAGTAATATTTATAGTAATTTCCCCCATACACTGTGGTGCTTCATTCATACCAATTAACTAGACAGATCTGAAAACATGAGGGAGCTGAGTTAATGGAAATAGTGATAGCTATTCCATAAAAGGTGATGATAATGCTCCTAGCTTACTGGGAAATGTATGTGGCGAATTAGTAGTACAAGCATGTGCCTGCACCACTATACTGTAGCATACAAACCAGCCTATGGGGTTGCAAGCTACCAAAACGTTCATAAAGAAGCCAACTCGTTCCTAGATAATACATGATATGCTGCATGCATCTTTGCAAATACATATTTTTTCTAATAGTGAAGAGTCTGTGACTACATGTCGTCCACTCTGGACTATAATCTGAACTATTTAAACACAAAAGGTTCATAAAGCCTTTTCTACTGTGTAGCTGTAACAATTAGCTTCTGTGTCTTGGCTTATCTTAAAAGGGCCACTCACTCTTGTACTTGAATAGTCAAGCCAATTGTGCAGAGAGAGGTATTGGCTTTGAAGAAGGCAAACTACTCAAAAGTGAATTTGAATGCTTTTTTTCAGTTTGGGTGCTCGGGGACTATTTCATACTTTTAAAACCACATCTTGTTACATGAAATGTATCTGGGTACTATGTCATGAAAGTGTGTGAACTTAGAGTGCAACTTTAGCATGAATATTTGTAAAACACAGACTGATCCCATTGATTATATGGGTGGCAAATAAAAGATGTTTATGGTTGTCACTAGGGTATAGACATTAGTGCACCTGATACACTGTCTCATTGGATTTGGGTTGTCAGGGGTAAACCACAAACCTCTATAAACCACTATAAAGATGAAGCTCTATCGACATCCTTCAACAAACATTTTCAGGAGCAGCCCCCTTACAACTGGTTACCATCAGTAATAACCCCCTCCCTGAAGACATCTTCTGTGATGCTGTCAAGACCCACTAGATCCTCCCAGTCCTGAGAAAATCCACACTAGCCCATTGACTACCTCACGAACTACAAGCCCATCTCTCATCTACTATTCATCTGCAAGATCATTGAGAAAACAGTTCATGCTAAAATTCAAGAGCACATCAATGTAAACCTTCTCCAGCCTGCAATCAATCTGTCTTCATCATCCAGGGACATCTACATTACACATCACAGATGCTAATCTCTTGAAAACAGATAAATATGACCTATGACTCCTGATATTACTTGACTGCTTAGCTGACTTTGACACCATTGACCACCCCGGCCTCATTCATACCCTGAAGTATTTTATGGGGTTCACTGGAAACATCTTTCAGTGTTTCTCCATCTACTGATCCAAAGCACATCACTCTCAGAAGATCTTGATCACCTGGGGAGTTAACCATGATGCTATTCTGTCCCTGTCATGTTACACCTCTACATTATGCCAAGTGCGACTCTCTTCATATGTCATATCACAATTCACCCATAAGCGGATTACACAGAAATAAGACTTGTCTTCTTCAGGAATCCAATCCTTTAAACACTGCTTGTACCTCATCCAGACCATAGATGCATGGTACCCAGCTAAAGCATAACACACACACAACCAAAATAGTATCCCTGCTATTCTCGAAGAACAACCACTTAGAAGTAGTCCAAACCTGGTGTAATGTCATGAACCTGGATGAATTTGAATTCCTACTCCTGCCCATTATCAAGTCACTCGGATTTGCCCTGGACATCACTCTCTACCTCCTGGAACACATTGCCAAAAATCTCAAGATGGCTTGGTAAGTGCTCTCTCTACTGAATACCATGAAACCATTCCTCCCCGGAAGTGACTTCAAAACTGCTGTTCAAGTCATTCTATTATTGTGTCTGCATGGTGGCAATGCCCTGCTTCCCACTACATACTGGGCTTCCTTAAGGGCATCTTACTTGTCAGGAGACTGCAGAAATATGGCCACATGATCCCCACCCTGTTGGACCTCCACTGGTTCCCTTTGCTGGCACACACTATCATCAAAACCAGCTGAATCCTCTTCAATACCATAATGACTGGCTCACCTGCCTATCAGGTTGACAAGCTAGTCCCTTTCAGTGTCCCTACGGCTCATGTGCATCCAGGACAACATTAGAGATAAAGAAGTACAAAACAATTAAAAAACAAGGCTTTGCCATCTATGCACCAGTTTCTGAAAATATTATCCCTGTATCAGTCAGGACTGTCCTGTTCCAGTTTAGGAAAGCGTTGAAGACACACCTCTTGACAGAACACTATGATGCATTAAAAATACACTTTCCTTCTTAGAAACTTGCTAGTGACTTTTTCTTTGCCCTTCACCTAGTACAGTGCTTGACTGCTTTCATCCAAGTTTGTGTTTTCAGATATGGTTGTGATATATAAATGCTTAGTGCACCCTAGTGGCAGCTGGTGTATTTTGAAAGTGGTGAGGCCCCTCGAAGCCCAAAAGCACACTCCAGAACTCGGCCTCTGGGATTGCCAATACCCGTACCAAATAGCCTTTAAAGGCTTTCAAATCACATACATGTACATTTACACTTAAACATGCGCTCAGGCATAAAAGCAAAACATACATACATGCAGAATTGTAGGTGCGCACACAAAGACAGTCACACAGACATAAACACAAACAAAAACATGCACTACCCGCACACAGACAAGCACACTCTCAGGCTGAAAAACACAATCAGAAGCAGGAATGGGGTTAAAAGCACCATGGTAGACCTTTTTTCTCTATTCCAACTTCTAAGAGAGCGTGTGATTGACAAGCCCTGGTTGACAATAGTGCAGCATGTGAGATATTAATTTTGGCTGTGTGGAGAAGGCTGTAATGTCTCCCACCTGATACATGCGCAATACAGCTAGGAGAGCCCTCTTCTACTGGCAAGGTAATATTACAGCTTTTAAATGCAAATAAATGATTCATGAGTTTGTTTGTTTTCATGTAAAAGCTGTAACATGCTGAGCAATAGTAACAGAGCAATGCAGTGGGTTGCCACACTTGCACCCCCTATGGGTTGCCGCCACTGCTGCACTCTAATTATGCTGTTTTTTTTGTCCTTGCTTTCATTAGGTTCCACATCACCCCTGCTACACCACTGATTACCAAACACAGGGTTACTAATTTTATCAGCCTCCATTTGATGAAAAGCTGAGCGGATTGGCTGTGCCCATGAGGGCAAGCATGGATTCCTGCATCACACACACTGGTCCGCTGAGCCAGTAGTAGTAGTAGTAGTAGTTGTAATTCCCCTGCAGGCTATTCTTTTCTATATATAGACATATTCATGCTTATGCATAATGTAAATGACCAAGGTTTATTCTCTCACAAAAAAGCTCCACACCTTATTTTCTTATGTACTCCAAATCAAAATCGCTAACCCAAAAGTGTTTTATGGTTGGGCCAATGTAATAAAAATACTTATTTGCTGCAAATTTTGAGTGTTGAATGTTTACGGTTCTTTGGGGCAGGTTCAGCTTATTAAAATATCAGTGTTGTAATGAATTGCGTGAATTTCCTGCTGTTTTATCATCTTCACTAAAGCACTTTTTAATTATTATGCAGTCACATGGACCCCTCATGCAGAGTGATTGCCCACCTAAGGCCCCTCAATCATATTGACAGTACATAAATTACATTTAAATTCGGAAAAATTGCAGACATGAATGAAATGAGCTAAAAAAAATCATCTGTACCTACAGTGCTTTTCTAGCTTTTACAGCATTGTGGGGACTTTAAAACAGTGCCCGGATTGGAGTAATGATGCAACAAATACATATTTCACTAGTACCTCAGGGGTAAAATATCAGTGACCAGTTGGAGCGCGAGACTCCGTAATTAATATGCAACTCGTCAAAAATGCAATTTCTGCCAGCTTAAATAATAATAATTGAAAATACGCCTGGGAGCTTTTTCTTAAATGAAATTGAGGATTTGCCTAAGGTGTGCAGGCAGGTACGAAATAAACATATTCTAAAAATGAAATGCCGTTAGGTGGACGAAAGTTAACTTTCTGATTGTTCTTAGTTTTTAATAGCAATGTTAGTTGTAACTGTACGAGGAACAGCTGTCCGCCAAAAGCAAAAACAATCATGATACCACATGCCTACATGACATTGGACAGAATACAAAAAAAATAGAAATAGTTGAAAAAAACTGCTGACCATCTTGTTGAAGACGTGTTGTTCATGGGCGAAACTATTTTTTTTAACAAGATTTTTTCGTTTTGGGACACAAACTATCAAGGCTGGTCCTTCAGACTGTTTAACAGGAAGACACGTAATTAATAGGGAGTGTGTGGTCTAGTAAGCCATTGAATAGCTCGCTCTGGGGGGTCTTTGTTACTAGGACTTTTACTCTAGTTAACATGGTGGATATTATAAGGTCCCCTTGTTTTTCTGTTATAGAACTCTAGGGGCTTCATTTATGAGAAGTGACGCATCGCTGCGTGAAAGCAGAGATGCGTCACATCTCAGTGCGCCCTTCTTGTGTCATATTTACTATATGACGCATCATGTCACAAGGAGTTACAGATACGTCAGTATTTCTGAAGTATCTGTATGGGCCAAAAGTGACGCATTGCTGGAGTGTGTCACAAAAGTGACGCAACTCCAGCAATGTGTCCTTTCACATGTGGCAAGCCCCATGTGAAAGGGCCTGCGTCAGTCATACACCTGCTGTGAGGCAGGCGTAAGATATTGACGCATTTGCATCCTAGAAGTGGCGCAGTGAAATCTTATGGATTTCACTGCGTCACCTCTATGACCCTTTCTTGCGTAAGAACGCCCCTGCATACATTATACCTGGCGCAGGTATAATGTGGTGCAGGGGTTTACAAAGTGACGCATCTACGTAGATGCCTCACTTTGGAAATATGGTGCAACAAGGCACATTTTTTACGCCGCTGGTGCGTCAAAAAAAGTGGCACACCGGCGGCGTAAAAGTGATTCACGGCCTCATAAATAAGGCCCTATGAATTTCCAGCCATTACTAGGGGAGGGTAATTTTGCTGCTGCGGGCATAAGCCCATGTGGCGAACTCTGCTCCGCCAGGGGAGTTTGCGGAGTTTTGATGTGCTCCATCAGGAAGTAGTGTTCAGGCAAAACTCCGACTCCGCAGCGGAGCGAAGTTAGCCCCTGCCCAGTGTCCATGCCAAAAACGAATTGCGCAGTCCTCGCAAGACGTACAACATAGAGGTGTGCGACAGACGAGGACAAGGATGGTGAGGAAGACAGACCACAGGGAGGAAGAGGGCAGCCTGGGGACACCAGAGTAGGTGATTGGTTTTTATTCCAGTTTTTATTCTTATTGTTAGGGAGGATGGAGCAGAGTGGAGTTCCACAGAGTTTTTTTTAACTACGCATACTCTGCCTAGGGGTCCTGTGCACTTACGAGGGTCTGAGTGCTTCATTTCACAGGTTCAGTACCGCCATTGTTCATGAGGGACCTTTTGTTGCTGTGAAAAGTGCAGGGATGGGTGTCAGGAATGACTTCCATTTGAGCTTTTGACTTCTATTACCAAGAACAAGGGAGCTGCTGGATTGAAAATCCCCTAGACTAAAATTCATAGAAGGTTTTGATATTCTTTTTGAACTGCAGGACCTTAAAGTTGCTAATCTGCTAACTTTGTAAGGCACAAGGCTTTTTGAGCAGTGAAAGGAATCGGAGATAAAGTAACAAATGTAAGCATTACAGACTGGTTAAACGAGCACTGCTAAATGCACACGGAATAAAAAGACACAAGGGCACTTGAAGACAAAAAGATAGTTTCAGACAAACCAGCTTTTCGACCCATATGCGAACAGACACCCACAACAAAGACATCACACATCATCCAAGCATAAATCAATACATATGGATCCATGCACGCGAAAACACCTGTTTAAAGGCTCATTTACACTGTCTTCCACTAAGACATACAAGCAGGTACAGATCTGTGGAGGAGACAGATAGGCCCATGTTATGGGCAACAACTTCAGCAGCTGCTCGGTTTTGGCCTGCTGCATGTTGCATGCTTGCAGGTTTAACACTGCAATTGTAATGGTTAGAGCCAAACCACAAGCCCTGGCTGATTGGCTCAATATTGTCAGGGCCCAATTGGCAGCCTTTTTCACAAACAAATGTGTACGTGGACAGATGAATGAAAAAGTACAAAAAAACATTTTGTATTTATGATGACAATTTTCTGTTGCTATTGGGATCTCTTTGTTGTGTAGGACTTTATTGTTAGAGGACGGAAAGGTGATTTAATCCCAGCCAGGGCTGTGAAATTCTCGGGTTTTCTTTCTTACTAGAGTGATTCTTTTTCAGGTCCCCACCTTGGGATTCATTGCAAAGCATCTGTTGCAGCCCCAGGGATTATTTTTTTTGTTTCTCAGTGATACTCAGGGCTTCATGGGCACTGACATTCCCGTATGTGAAATACAAAGCAGCCACAGCCCACAACACGCACCTGCTTTCAGTTTGATGTTTGCAGTTTATAAAGGGAGATGCTGCCTTTTCCAATAGCACGGCTCTCCAGCAAGGTGAACCCGGACAGGAAACCACTCTGCTTGACCGCCAGGAATATGGTCAAAGGGTTGGGGCCCATACCAGATCTACCTTGTGGGGAATGAGACGGGAGAGGTGTAGAGAAAATAGGAAGAAGCTAGTATGTACCCGACACCCTCCAGCGCCAGAACATAGTTTCCAACCTGAGCAAAGCTAGCATCAATCAGTGTACATATCATTAACAAACTCTCTTCAGCAATGTTCAATTTCTTTTCTTCTCTTTATTATTGTTCCTTTTTCATGGTTTCTTCTGGGTAAAGGCAGTTCTCATTTCTTTTCAACCAAATTTAGAGAGAGCCTTTGCATTTCAAAAATGTTTTTTTCAACTGATCTCATCTTCAGAGGCAAATGTGGGAATAACAACTGGGGCTCTGCCCTCAGGTGTTAGAAATGCTTTTTGGATTGGCACCATAGCACGCTGTTTCAATGTTGGGACATTGACAAAGGGAACCATTGGGGCAGGAGGGACTGCACCTGGGTTATCAGCAGACTTGTGGTGGCCTGGAGCTTATTGTGCTCCAGGAAGGGGGCTATCACTTGGTGAATTTTGCCTGGATGTTGTTCCCTGCAGCTAATTGCCAACTGTTTTGGAACTGGTTCATTCTCACTCTCCAAGGGCAGGTTGGCTGACCTTCTGTCCAGGCGATCCCGGAGACCGAAAGGATCACCCCCTTTCTACAAGCTCGTAAGGACTATGCAGGCAGGGTACAGCCGAAATGGGTAGAAAGGATGTCGTTTGAGACAATGACCATTGTGACGTATACCGTAATCACACTGTGCATAGCCGTGTGTTCATAAATATCAGCGTCTACCTGGGGTGCCGGAACGTGAGGAGTTTGAGAAGTGCTGGGGACATTTTCCAAGAGTGAGGCACCCGTGCTTGCAACTGAAAACTGGTGCTAGCTCACACTCCGTAGCATATTGTATTTGAGGTGTGTTGGGGAGCGTTTGCTGAGTCCGTGGGACCCGAGCTGGAAGTCTAGACTGTCTCTGTCCTCCAGATTGGGAGGACAACCGTGTCTGACATTACGACCTGTGTTTGAGGTTTCCGGATCCCTCCCCCTGGGACCCACGCCGCAAAGTACTCTGTGTTGAAAACATCATACCTGGACCTCTAGCGTTGTGCCTTGTCTTCACCCACAGCTGGCTGCCTAGAGTGACTGCAGCTTACACCTCTACCTGAGGAGAAACCTTTCACCAATTTAAAAGCAGTGTGACAGTCTTTTGCCTACTGGGGAAGAGTGTTCCTGCACTTGTGAAGGTGTCGCTGGGGGCCCGGAGTCCTAATCTTTAGGGACAGAATCAAGTCACAGTTTCACTCAGCATTAGGTAGTCCCGACAATTTATTCAAAGGGTTGCCAGCAGGTGCAACGTGTATCATTGGCTGGTGTAGTTTGAGTGGCTGAGAGGCTGGGTCACGAGGCGTAGTCAAAACCTGTGATTTCATGACGATTACAAATGTACGGGGTATGCGATATTGAGAATGTTTTGTTTTATGTTAATGCATTAATGGAATGTGGAATACCTCTGAACAGTCTGCATATATGTTTCTGTCTCTTTTTTTTGTCAAAATCTGTTTCTTTGGTTTTAATATGACCATAGACGAGCATCGTGCACAATAAATACAAACAGAGCAAATATAAGGGGAGAGCCAGGAGTTACAGAGGGCGAGTAGGACTGTCATCTTCGTCCCAAGTTCTATGGCTCGAAAATGTCCCCATTCCAAGAATATACAACAAGTATTGTTATGTGCAAGTCTTTAACAGCATACCAGTCGCCCCCCCTATGGGGGGCGTTACAGGAAATTTTGACAGATATAACAAATCAGTAGAACAACAAAAACAAGGGTGTCGTGCTGTCAGAAACAAAATATGTGTATCTGGGGGTTAGTTGTCTATGTTCTCCTTGTTGATTATGGGTGACGCGCACAAGCAGCTGAGAAGCTAGGCCCCTAGATAAGGAACAAGTTGAGTGCTCTAAGCCTTGGCGAGCAGGCCGTAAGTAGAAGGCCTTCAGAAAGGTAGCCCACCAGCGGGGACCATGTATATTCAAATTCCTTCATGGTATCATCTATAATGTCCGCCATATGCACGAGGGCCAATGCCCTCCACAATCTTGCGTGCCACTGAGTCAGTGAGGGTGCTTCTGGTCGCTTCCATGCAGCTGCTAGGCCCATTTTAGCAACCCCCAGGCACAGCCACATAACAGAGCAATCACTTTGTGTTTGACGCTTTAACAGGGTGTGTTCTAGGGTCTGAGGGATTGGGTATCCCAAAATAAGTTTGATTTGAGAGAGGATCTCCTTCCAGAAAGGCTGAATATGTGGGCAGTCCCACCAGATATGTTTAAAGTCGCCCAGAAAGCCACATCCCCTCCAACATCTGTCTGAGGTATTGGGAAAAATCCTGTGTAATTTCTGAGGGTATAGATACCAGTCATACACTACCTTGTATTGCCCTTCCCGCAAGTACATTGATCGGTTAAATTTTGTAATGTCATTGTGTAGACGTTCCCATTGTTTTCCCTCAGGTGAAGTGTCTATAAGGGTATCCCAGAAACCTCTGTATCTTTGGGTGGTGCGGGGGCTTAAGGACTGAATAAGTGCGTAAAGGAAGGAGATGCACCCCTTAGAGCCAATTCCTGATTAGGCAAATTTTTCAATGGGGAGCAGATTAACCCTGGGCGTAGTGGGGCTCCGCGGAGCTATGTGAAGTGGGCGCATAACTACGCCCACCCACGCACTCCGCGTAGCCCCACTCCGCGCCGCCCGCCTCCCTCCCGCCCTCCCTAAGTACATAAATAAAGGAATAAAAAGCTTTTAAAAACACTTACCTTGTCTGCCGCGTCCCCGGTGCTCCCTCTCGCCGTCCCGCGATTCGCGCCGCCACCGCATCGGATCCTAATGCGCATGCGCGGGCGGCCGCGCATGCGCATTCCTCACAAGAAATGCGCATGCGCGGCCGCCCGCGCATGCGCATTAGGATCCGAAATGGCGGCGCGCATCGCGGGACGGCGAGAGGGAGCCCCGGGAACGCGGCAGACAAGGTAAGTGTTTTTAAAAGCTTTTTATGCCTTTATTTATGTATTTAGGGAGGGCGGGAGGGAGGCGGGTGGCGGCCGGCTACGCCCCGTCTGCGGAGCGCGCGTAGTGCCGCCTGGCTACGCCGGCTATGCAAAATGCGTAGGAGACGGCACTCCGTGCACTCCGTGCACGGAGCGTAGCTGGCCACCCAGGGTTAGAGCAGATCCCTGGTGGCGGCCTGCCGCACGGAGGGCTGCATCATCCAGTGTTTGAGCTGTAAGTAGCGGAAATGTTCCCTACTTGTTAATGCAAACTGCTGCTGGCATTCACTGAACATGAGGAGCTCTCCTTTGTGAAACAGATGGGAGATTGTGTGGCACCCACCCTCCTTCCAAGCCTCAAAAAGTCCCTTGTGCAATGCTGGTGGGAAGGCCGCATTGTAATGGACGAGGGTGTGTGGGGAGGGGAAAGTGGTCAGCTGTAGTTGTGTAGTAAGTGTGTCCCAGACCTGGAGTGTGCTGGAGGTGGGTGTGCTGATATACCCACTGGTCGGCCTGTCTACTTTGGGCTTCCAGAGCAAGTCCCAGATAGTACGGCCTGTGAGTTGGCGATCTATGTGAAGCCAATGCTTTTCTGACTCTCGGAGCAACCACTTTGTGATCACCCGAAGCTGAGCTGCTCTATAGTACCCATGGAAGTCGGGGAGGGCCAACCCTCCCTCCCGACGTGGCCACATCAACAGGCAGTAGGGTAGGCGAGCCCTTTTCCCCTGCTAGATGAAATTAGTCACCATTCGTTTGAGTTCTGTGAAGAGGCCCCCGTCCACAGGGATGAGGAGACCCTGCAAGAGGTAGAGCAAACGAGGGAGTGCGTTCATTTTAATGGCGTTGATTCTACCCAGCCTTGTGATATGTGCTGCACTCCAACGGACCATATCATTCTTTAATTGGCTTTATAAAGGTCCGAGACTCGTGGAGTGAGTCGAACTCCTAAGTATGTGATTTCCTGGTGTCCTATCCTCCAAGATAACGGGGAAGCGGGAGTTTCTGCATATGCTCTAATAGTTGATAAAGTTATGGTCTGCACATGGCCATTTGCATATTCTGTTGGTGAGGTTATGGAGCTTCGGCGGGAGCCATATGGGGGTGCTGAGATGCACGGTATTTTTGCATTGTTTGATGGAGGCATGGCAACCTCGGCCCCCGCGCATGTTGCTCCCTACTGACTCCGTTGAGTCGTCAACCATGAGGGAAGGGATTGTGGGTGGGCTGGAGACGGGGTCAGCAGAACCAGGTTGGGGGTGGTCTTCTGTGGGTGGGGGGCGGGATGGTTGGAGGACTGTGTTTTGTTTGAAGATGGGTTAGGTAGTTTATTGTGGTTTTTCTGTCTTTGCACAACCCCACTTAAGTCATCGGGAGATCATTTGCTGCATGCACTCCATCTGTATGATTCTCATGACCTCCACACCTGCAATGACTAATGATGCTCCCCCTACTTTATTCCGCGCCCTCACATGGAATGTATGTGGCCTTAATGACCACGGTAAGATTAGAAAGGTATTGCACTACTTACAGCGACATAAAGTGGACCTTGCTCTCCTACAGGAGACGCATTTACCACTCACGAGTAGAATGCTGCTTGGTAGGGGCTGGGCAGGCAATATAGCTGCTGCTGGCTTCACAACCCATTCCAGGGGAGTGCTGACCTGGGTCAACCCTAGATCGAAACTCACTCAGACACTTTTGACTGCAGACCCGGAGGGGCAATTCGTTTTGTCTCGCTGCGTGGGGATGGGGCTGGACCTGGTGATAATAAACGTATATGGCCCGAATTACGATTCCCCAGAGTTCTTTCACAATGTGGTAAAGGTAGCAAGCGCTTACCCAATGGCGCGTTATCTGTGGGGGGAGACCTGAATTTGGTATTAGATCCAGCGCTAGATAGGTCCGTGGGCCCACCGCGCAGGCCCCCGGCGGCAGCACAAGCGATACAGCAAGCGATCGCCATGCTGGATTTGGAAGATGTATGGAGGAGTAGGAACCGAGAACAGGGGGGATACACACATTACTCTGCTTTCCATAACGTACACACAAGAATAGATTATTGGTTGGCCTCCTCCTCCATGGTCGCCCAAATTAGCGCCTACATGGTATTACCTAGGACGCTGTCCGATCACTCCCCCCTGTTGCTGGTGCTAGAAACCGCTCGGAAACCGATACCTCCATTTATCTGGCGCTTCCCACCTTATTCGCTGCTGGACCCAGTATTTAGGGGGGAGCTGGCGGAGGAGATAGACGTCTTTAATGAGACTAACATAGGTTCTGTGGACAGCTTCCAGACGGTATGGGAGACCTTTAAAGTCTTTATTCGTGGCGTGGCCATGTCAAAACACTCTAGTGTAGTAAAATCCATCCGACAGCAACTAGGGACGGAGGAAGGAGAAATAGCAGAAGAATTCAGGAGATACTACTCTGAACTGTACTCCGCTAAAGGTGGCGATCTCACTGCTGAGGCGAGTGACTACCTGGATCTCATAGATCTGCCGCAGCTGACAAATACTCATAGGGAATTCCTAATGGCACCCATAGAACGGGACGAAATTATAGATGCATTAGCAAGCATGCGCTCTGGTGGCGCTCCGGGGGAGGACGGGCTCACTGTTACATTTTATAAAGCCTTCCGGGACAAACTACTTCCACACTTAGCTGCGCTATTTGCCAACATTTTTGTAGACGGAGCCGGGCCGCCTTCGATGAGAGAGGCCCTAATAGTAGCCATACTCAAGCCAGGGAAAGAGCCCAGTGAGTGCAGCTCATACAGGCCTCTCTCATTGCTGAACGTAGATACCACGATATACGCTAAAGTGTTGGCGACTCGCCTAGCCCTCCTAGAACACGAGTTGGTCACGCCGGAACAGGCTGGATTCATCCCTAGCAGAAACTTGACGTACAATATACGTACGGTATTGGGTACCATGCAGCATGTGCAACAAGACACGAAGGTGATTGCCGTCTTCCTGGACATGGAGAAGGCATTTGACTCCGTTGAGTGGCCGTTCCTGTCCTTGGTGCTGCAGCGGTTTGGTCTGGGTGAGCCGTTTCTTCAGATGATAGGGGCCCTGTATCATGAGCCGACGGCGCGACTCCGCTTGGGCGGTATGGTCACTGACCCTATCCAAATTGGCAGGGGTACGAGACAGGGTTGCCCCCTCTCTCCTCTGTTGTATGCTCTGGTGGCGGAGCCGCTGGCCTGTGCATTGCGCGAATACAATGGACATGAGGGAGTCAGCTTTCCGTCTTACAAGATAGTGGTCTCGACTTACGCGGACGACACCTTGCTGTACGTCCGCGACCTGGAATGCAACCTGTCCTCCATGTTAAGAGAGGTGGTCCACTTTGGTGCTCTCTCTGGTTTGAGAGTTAACTGTCCGAAATCGGTTGCCTTCCCGCTTACTCCTATAATGAGGCAATTTGAAATGGAGTACCCTCTGCAGTGGTCCAGCAACACGGTCCGATACCTGGGAGTTAGGATACATACGGATGCGGAAACGTTGCTACGCGAAAACTACGGTGTAGCCTGCAGTAAATTAGAAGATGACGTAGAGACTTGGTGTAAACTACCACTTTCACTTATGGGACGCATTGCCCTTATGAAGATGGTGGTTCTCCCACGATTTCTCTTTCTCTTTAGTGCCATCCCGGTGGTGCTGTCAAAAGATTTCTTTCAAACTCTGACTCAGCACATGATTAAGCTAGCCTGGGCGGGCAAACAGCCCAGAGTAAACTGGTCTCTACTGACACTCCCGTATAATATGGGCGGATTGGCGGCCCCGGACCTGGAGCTGTATTACAGAGTGGCGCAGGCAGCACATCTCCACACTTGGATACTTGGGGATGAACGAGTACCACACCTTCGGATGGAACGGCTGTTTGTGAGACCATTGCCACTGCCAGCCACGATCTGTCGGCAAATGGACCGCAGGACGGGCATATTGGATTTGCTCTCGGCCACGAATCATGCTTGGCACACTCTGCTGCTGATGCAGGGGGGGGGGCTCTCCTATATTCGCCGTCTATGCCCATAGAATGGGCCCTCTGGCTCTCGCCACTCACAGAGCACGGCGTAATTCAGGCATTGCATGGAATGGGCATTTCCACAATGGGCGACTTGTTCATGGACGCTAGAGTCAAAGAGTGGGACCAGATAGAGACAGATGTGGCCCGTGCCTCACTGCTACAAAAGTTCCAATACCACAGGGTGCGTTGCACTTTACTGGAACTACTAGGCCCGGACCTGGCGGAGCCCCCGGAGGTCCTGGAACTAACGTATATAATTAAGGCGGAGACTCCCCGCAAGCTTGTAACTGCGTTGTATAAAACAACTATGACACACAGGGAACACGAGTATATGAAGGCCAGAACCGCCTGGCAGCAGGACTTGCAGACCACCGTAGACGATGACATGTGGAGTTATTGCTGTACCAGCACGAAGAAGATATCGCTAAATGGCAGACATAGACTGATACACTTTAAATTTCTACAGAGAGTTTATTGTACACCAGAGAGATTACATAGATATGGCCTCCGAAGCTCGGCGGAATGTGAACGCTGCCGTACTCAGGTAGCGGACTTTCTACATCTTGTGTGGTCATGCCCGGGGGTGAGTAGATACTGGTGTGTCGTCTATGCGGAATTAAACCAGATCCTGGGTACCGACTTGACCCCTGACCCGGCGCTGGCGCTGATGGGGTACTCAAAGCCTCTGCAGGAAGCCGTCAGGCGCCTTGCCGACATGGGAATGTTAATTGCCAGACGGGTGCTGGCGATGTGCTGGATGAGAGGACCCCTGCCCACAGTAAAAAGGTGGGCGCACAACATGATGTATTGTTGCACCCAAACGGAACACTATAGTGAACTCTTGCCACCAACCAGCCATCCGAAGAACTTCTGGGGCCTATACAAGTCGCGCTTACAGACTCCAGAGGGTGAGACTGCGGAAAGAGAGGGGGTAGTCGAGGAGGGGAGTGTGCTCGATGGGGCGCAGCCTGCCGAGGCTGAATTGCCCTGAACCTGACGGATTGATACTACCTGATGTAATTGGGGGGCTAGACTCATTATGGCTATTGTAGGGCATCGGAGCAGTCTAGACTCAGATGTAGGAAACAACATAGACTATGGAGCTGAGTGGGGACAGTTGTGCAGGGCAGGGAGGGGTAGGATAGTGTTACCTTTGGGGTATTGGTTGGGTTAGGGCCTGATTGGGAGTAGGGCTAAGGGAGGAGGGGGGGGGCTCAATATGGGGTGGTTGAACGCAGAGGGGTACCTGTATTACTCTACGCAGACGACGCTGTTCTTATTTCAAGAACAGCAATCGGTCTTCAGAAACTTTTAAACTCCTTCCACAAATTTATGGAGTCACGTGGCTTGAGCATAAACAACGCCAAGTCCTTCGTCATGAAAGTAGGCAAGGGTGGTTTGAAAATCGACCATTTCAGTATAAATGGCGAGAAAATACCATCAACCAGTTCTTTCTCTTACCTTGGGGTTCTGCTTGACAACAAATTGTCTTGGGGCCCTGCAGTCTCCAAGAAGAAGGGAGCAACAGTAAGGGTCAATGCGGCCATCCTTGGCTTTGCAAAAAAAATCGGCAACTGCCCGATGGCCGCATTGCTCAAACTGTACCAAGCAAAAAGCGTGGCTGGTGCCTGCTATGGGAGTGAGCTTTGGGGTTATCGTAAGAGTAAAGACCTAGTGGTCACAGAAAATAACTTTCTAAAAAAGATCCTGAGACTTCCCAGGGGTATTGGGAACTTCTCGGTTCATGAGGAGCTAGGGATTCCCCACTTAGATGACAGAATAGCAGTAAGCCCTGTTATATGCTGGCTGAATTGCTGGCTGAACAATGATATTCCATTAACACATGCCATAATGAAAGAAGTCTTACAGCTTGATGGGAGGTTCAAAATACCGTGGGTGAAGTACATAAAGGACAGCCTAACGGCAATTGACCGACGGGATCTGTTTTATGCCCCAAATTTTATTACAAAAACAGATGTCAGCTTGGTTAAGAACGCTATATTATTGTTAAGAGGTACCGACAGAGAAGAGGTTGAGATGCAGAAGGCCAGTGTTAGGAAACATTTTCTACTAAAAACTTGCTTGAACACGGAACCTTACCTGACTTGGCCTATGTCCAGTTATGAAAGATTTCTGTTAATAAGGTTCCGCTTTGACCTCTTCCATCTTTTATTGGCAGTCCCCAGTGAGGCTCAACGGGGAGAAGTGTTGCCAGCTTGTGGCTGCGACGGAAAGTCTCCACAAGACCTGGCACACTTCCTTTTCATTTGCCCCTATTATTTGATCCCACGGAAATTATACCTCAAACCGTGCCTCAAAAAGCTGAGTTTTTCACAAATTAAACCTGCACTTTATTACTTACAACTACTGAATAGCGATTGCACTTTATTTGTTTGTAACTTTCTTAAAAAAGCCATCAGCTTTAGGAAAAGCATGGATGGCTAATTACACTGCATCTCTTTTAGGCGTTTTTAATACCACAGTTATTTATATTTTTAATCATATGTTGCCCATGCTCGTACTGCCTAATATATTGTACTGTATACTGTGTCTTTATTTGCCAACTGAAATGAATTGTTTTTAATGTCATTTTTATCGTGTGTTTAAAAATTGCACTTTTATGATTGTAAAACCTACAATCGAATAAAGATTTTGACTTGACTTGACTCATTATGGCTATTGTAGGGCATCGGAGCAGTCTAGACTCAGATGTAGGAAACAACATAGACTATGGAGCTGAGTGGGGACAGTTGTGCAGGGCAGGGAGGGGTAGGATAGTGTTACCTTTGGGGTATTGGTTGGGTTAGGGCCTGATTGGGAGTAGGGCTAAGGGAGGAGGGGGGGGGCTCAATATGGGGACACACACAGTACAGGATCCAATAGTGCACTCATGGAGCGGTGGAAGGGCAGTCTCTGTCCGACGGTCTCTACCCCCCCCCCCCACCCCTCATTTTTTTTTTCCCTTCTCTTTTTCGTTTTTCCTCTCTTTTTTGTTTTGGTTACACTCGGAGATACTAATTTGCCGCCGGACCCCCGGGTTGTCGGCTGAGAGGCTGTGTTAAACTACGAGATTAGTATAATTATTAGTACGAACTATGTGGAGCGGCCGGCCTCCGGGTTGTAGGCCTGGTGCTGTGTATAATATGTGTAACACCCAATAAAGTTCTTTGAAAGTAAAAAAAAAAAAAAAAGTATTTTATTTCCTTGGTTACACAAGAGAATGGAGTGGTGCTCCCTATCTGATGCCAGACTTCGGCAGGAAGGGTTAAATTAAGCAGAAAGGACTTGGTCAAATTAGTTTTGAATCCAGACGCACACTCAAACTGTGCCAGTTCTTCTTGGATGGTCGGGAGAGAAATTTGCGGATTAGTAATCGGGAGGAGCACATCGTCAGCGAATAATGAAACCTTGTGATTGTCCAGACCGAAGCCCATTCCTGTGATAGTAGGGTTCTGCCTGATCTTCTGTGCCAGTGGCTCAATGCACAAAGCAAAGAGAAGGGGGGATAGCGGACACCCCTGCCTCGTCCTGCGAGCCAGGGGGAACGGGGAAGATGCCACCCCATTGACTAGTACCCACGAGGTTAGAGCATAGTAATAGGCTCGGATCATCCCAATGAAGGCCTCAAAGAAGCCAAATGTCTATAAAACTTGGAACAAAAAGGACCTTTTGACCCGGTCAAACCCTTCTCAGCGTCCAGCGCGAGAAGAGCCGTTGGAATATGTTTCCTCTGAGCCTTTTCTATAACATGGATAATGCGTCTCAAGTTATCGTAGGTTTGTCAGCCCCTAATAAAGCCAGATTGATCCGAATCAATGAAGTAAGGGAGCACCGATTCAAGGCGGTGTCTAATAGCTTTGTATAAATCTTGGCGTCCAAATTTAGGACGGCAATGTGGCGATATGAAGAGCAGGCGGTGGGCTTTTTACTTGGTTTGGGGATCACTGCTACTATTGCCTCTCTCATAGACGGAGCAGTCCGTTGTGTTGAGGCGATGTCAATAAATAAGGTAGTTAAAAATTGAGTTATTTTGGGGGCAAAGGTACGATAAAAATGAGCTGTGTATGCATCGGGCCCCGGCGATTTCCATAGTTTAAGTGCATCAATCACTTTCTGAACGTCCTCCTGGGTGATAAGTAGAGTCAGATCTTCATTGACTGACTTGGGGACCTGGGGGAGATCCGCGGAATCTAGATAAGACTGTTGATCTTGGGGCCCTGGGTTGTCTGAGGTATGTAGCTTGCGATAGAAGGTTTCAAAGGCTAGTGCCTTCTCTTCTTCCGTCTTGTGGGTGACGCCCGTGTCATCCACAATAAGCTTAACATACTCACGTTCTTGTTTGATCCTCAATTGGCGTGGAAAAAGGGGTCCCACTTTATTTCCCCCTGTGTAGTTCCCAGTTTGAAGTCGTAGGAGAGTCTTTTCCGCCCTATTGGAATATTTTGCCTGCAATATCCCCTTTAACGCAGTGACTTTTCTCAATCCAGGAGCTGAAGGGGAGGTTTTATGTGCTGTTTCTGCGGCTTGTAATTCCATTGCCAATAGGAGACGTTCCTCCTTCTGTTGGGACTTCAGAGTGGAGGCCAACTCAGTGCATTTTCCCCGGATGAAGGCTTAAAAGGTGTCCCAGGTTGTGGCATGGGAAGTGAGGGCGGGGTCATTTTGCTAAACAAAATTGTATTATAGATTGTCTAATCTCATCCTGGAGAAGTCTGTCTCGACATAGGAAGTTTGGGAAACAGCGCCTGTGTTTAGGGCGAGGGTTCGGCCAGGAAAGGGTCAGTTCAAGTGGGGCGTGGTTGGATAAGCAGATCGGGTGTATGTGCATTTGTAGTAGCGAGGGCAGCAGGGATTGGCTAAGGAATATATAGTCAATACAGGAGTATAATCGATGGGAGTGAAAGAAAAAGGTGTAATCGCGCACAACGGGATTACTGTCCCTCCAAGTATCTATCAGACCCAAGAGTTGCAGCTGTGCCATATGCGCCCTTCCAGCGATCCCTGATGTCGTTCTGTTGGAATTACAGGTGTCTAGAGCTGGATCCCATATAAGGTTAAGGTCCCCAAAGATAAGGTAAATTTCTAGGATCGCAAGAAAGGAGAGTAGAAAGTCCTGTTGTCCTTGGTTGGGTGCGTAGAGTGCAGCAAATGTGCAGGCCCTGCCCCCCAGCTACCCCCTGACCAGGATATATCCCCCTAATTTGTCAGCTTTAGTTTATTTCATCTGAAATGGGACCCCCGTATGAAACATCAACACCACCCCATTATGTTTATTAATATGAGATGAACTAAATATTTGCGGGTGGCTCTATGTTTTAATCGGTGTATTTTTGATTTTTTTGAGGTGCGTCTCCTGCAAAGCGGCCACTTGAACATTATGGTCTATCAAGTATTTCCACATTCGCTGACGTTTATGCGGGGAGTTAAGTCCCCGAACATTCCAAGTTATTGACTCAATTGCCATGTGTAACCTCCCCTATGATTGTGCGTCCTTTCTTGACCCCACACAAGCCCTCCCTCAACCCTTTCTGGATTGCCACCCCCCTTGCAAGTGGAAAGAAAGAAAGGAAAAAAAAAACTGCACCACGACACCAAACTAATTTAACAAAACTACTTAAAATATAAAAACAAGTGTGGAGAGTTCCCATCATAGAGGGAAGACTCCTGGTATGAACACACTGAACATGACCATTCCCGTATCCCAGGTCCCTTGAACTTTAAATGTATTAGGGCAAACATGTAAAGAACATGATATATCTTGTGTGCAACAGTTTGTTTCTCCTCCTCGTTTCCTGAGTAGCAGGAGGTAAATACCAGAATGTATCTCAGTCTGGGCGGCCCACCCCAGGCCGTGCAACCTCCCTCCGCTTCCCCTCCTTACCACACCTCCGGCAGCCCCCGGACGCCCCGCGCATGTTGCGCCCTTCTCCCACACACTGGCTGTTGAGGCGAAGCCACAGGTGTTCCCAGGTTACACACTCGTGGGTGGGAAAGCGTAGAGGGGGAATCAATTAGAGAACAGTATTCTTCTCAGGTGTTCATTGCAAGTCCTTCGCTCCATCCATCTCTCCAGTCAATCATCTGGAATCCCCTTCCGTTGGAGAAAGATATCCCCTAAATGTCCCGCCGACCTGCAGTTTATCTTGACTGTTTTGTAGTTTTCCTGCCCATCTGTCTCCACTGAGCCCCCTCCAGACGGTCGAGTCTTCTCTGGGCCCCAGGGTCCTCCATTGAATTATCAGGTATCTCCAAACCAAGTATGTCTGCCGCCTCCGTCATCTCCTCGCAGTGGCAAGTTTTGTTTTTCTATTGAAATGTGATCCTAAAGGGGTAGGTCCAGCGATATTTAATGCTCTTGTCCCTTAGAAAATTAGTGATCGAACGAAATTGCTGGCGCTTCCGGGCCACGTCTTGGTAGAGCGTGCAGGTGGTGTTTTGAAAGGAGATGGTGTCCAGTAATCCCGCCTTTTGTGAAACCCTCTCCTTCACTTTAAAAGAGCTAAAATATCTCTTGGCTTTTAGACACCCCCGGACGCCTGGGCCCCACTCTTTGGACTCTCTCCAATAGGACCTCAGGTCCATCTTCCCCCAGGACAGTCGAGAAGAGCCCTACCATGAATGCCTCCAGATCTGGGCCTTCACTTTCTTCCACCAGGCAACAAACGCGGGTAATGTCGCGCCGGGCACGATTCTCCAGGAGCAGACTACGTAGTTCCACTACTCCTTATTCCAGTGGTTTGAGGCGATTCTCCGCATCTTGGTATTTGGCTTTGAGGTCAAGCGTCCATGTCCCCACCGAGTCTACATCTGCCTGTAGAGCTACCAGCTTCTGCCGCACCTCTGTGCGAAGTGATTCACGTCTGCTTTATTATCTGCTCGGAGGTCCTGCCGAAATTCTCGAAGGGAGGCCATAAGATCTTCACGTGTTAACGCCTTTGTCGAGGATCGTGACGTCGCTTCCTTTTCAGGGGTCTTGGTGGCTGCCGCCTCCAAGTTTGGGAGACCTTATTGTTTGTGGTCTTTTTGGGCGGCATAAGGCGGGTGCTACTGGGTCAGCCCCTGGCCGCCTTACGTTTCCAACTGGTTGAAGGCGCTGCTGCTGAAGGGGGGTACCGTACTTTCCGGACGTTTCGCAAGGCTCAGGAGGTCGGGGTTCTTGCTACCTGGTCGGCTAGTTCTTTGATGACTGGTTTAGGTGCGTCACCACACTCTGCTTTGCAACAAGCCAGCTGCTTAATAGTGTGGTCTTTGCACTCTCCCTTAGCCCCTCTCTGCGGTTTTCAGGCTGTTCAGGGCATATGCTGTATCATGGGGCTTACCCGTAGGAGATATGGAGTGTCCCAATGGCAGCCATCTTAGGGTCAGGCATTGAAGAGATATAGATTAATGCATAAATCAGGCCATGAAGAAACCAACCCTGCCACCTCATATAGTGAAGCCAGCTTAGCTTAGTTGTAGTCTAGGTCAGGGGCTTCACCGCAGTACCAGTGCACCCCCCCCTGCGTGTACCACTTGCCTGTTTGAAAGCTATGATGGCGGTGACCACATGGCTTTTTTGATCCCACAGGCTCCAGATCGATGTTCCCAGCTCCCTGTGCTGTGTTGAAGCCAGACTCTGTATCTGTGGTGTGACCCTGTCAGGAAGAGGAGACACAACGCCCCACCGCGAGGTCATTGCAGCTTCAAAGGAGGAGACAGCTTGTTGTTCCGGGCTCCTCATTATTTACTGCGGGCCGCCATTTTAATGAGGCGGAGCACCCCCTGCAGGCCGCCCCCGGTCACGTCCTCCACTTTCCTCTGGAGCATTATTGTCTTCCTCCCGGCCCGGGGGGGTGCCCTCACCTGCTCCTACGGGCTCCCACGGCCCCCCCGGGAACCCGTCCACTCACCGGGGTCTGCAAGACGCTGTCAGGGACCCGCCGCAGCGGGAGGCGCCATCTCTCACCCTAAGCATGGAAGGGTATACTCAGATGTGAGTCCCTTGCTCATTGCACCATCAGGATTCAAGCAAGCCGGGCCGAAGACGGCTGTAATGCCAGAAACCGGTCCCCGGAAGCTTGTTTCCTTCCCAGTGTAAGAATTGGCTTTTGTAGTCTGGTCTGCCCTGTTCCCATGATGCACTGGGCCAGGGACAGACTAATTTGCATACAGCCAGGTTCTGAAACTGGGATGGTGCAATGAGCTAAAAAACGGTGTTGGATCTAGCCCTGATCTCTTGACTGGTTGAGAGTACTCTGCTTAATTCAGAGACTCTGTCCATCACCACCCCTTGTTGTAAATAAATCTCTCCCCCACAGCTCTCCAAACCTCCTCCGCCGGCCAGAGCAGTTTTCTCCGCACAGGGGCTATTCACCGTTAATTCCAGGTGATCCTCTGCATCCCGCTGTCTGGGAGATCACCAGCAGCTACCACTAAATCAGTAAGTTTTCCTTATTTAGCGAGGTTGCGCAGGGCCCAGTACGGAGCTGATCAGAAAATCCGTCCGATCGGCCATGATGGTTGGCCACACCTCCCTCTGTCTCTTTGATGTGGATCGTGAACAGCTCGATTAAGTACGCACATGGGTTTATGTTGCTTACGTAGTTGAGGGGATAACAGGGCAAGTGAATATCTATCACTAGAACACATATGCTTGTGCCATTCAGCTACTAATTGAAGAGTTCAACAATTGCATATACCTGTAAAGCATATATCAAATGTGTATGCCGTTTTGATTTCAATGTGAGTGTAATACACAGACCAATGTTTTACATTACGATGTGGAATCTTTTTGTACTGTTCACTGTGTGTTGCAAGGGTGGTGTTGTGCTAATACTGCCGAGCTACCCAAGTGTAAGCACAGGCTATTGGACAAGTGAATCATACTCATCCTATCTAGGATGGTGGATTTTGTCTGGCTTTAATGCATTCAATGCCTCTGTGACTTGAATGTCGTTATAGATGTTCAGCAGAGGTTACTTTATCCCATTTATACTCCAATAATAAAGATATTGCCAGGTGTATCTAAAATAGATTGAAAAAAATTACATTTTGGGGGCTCAAAATCATTTACATTGCAACGATATTTACGGCATGTCGTATGAGCAAACCCTAGAAAAATAAACTCTGTTCATAATTTTACCAAATGTGTTCATCTAACCTTCAGGTAAGAGGCATTAGCCCCGTGGGAAAATTGGATTGATTGCTTCATCAGACTCACAAGTACCCCCGTCCTTTATAAGAATCATATTAACTTGTGAAACATAAATGAGAAAGACTGCTGCCATAAATACATACATATTTTCATATACATATCAACATATCTATTACCGCATATTTTTTTAGGGCTGCACTAACGCGCAGTAATCTCAGACACAAAAGTAATTTCGAATTGTAATTGTCATTTTTGAAGATTGTTGCCATTTCCACTAGTGATTTTCAAATCCATTAACTTTTGGAAAATATAATGAAATATTAACTCAGTTTAATTCTGTAGCCATTCAGTAAGAACTGAATTAAAGACATGTTGTAATAAGATGATCTCATTCAAGGAGGATCTTTGTACACAATTAGGTGAGGTACATAGACTTAGTATTGCCCCTTCTCTGTAAAATAAAAATTCCCCACCACTCCTTCATATCTCAGATTAACTGTTGATATATTGCTCTTCCTATACTCCGACTTTAGCAGGTATGAAACATATAGTCATTTAATTACACAGCTATCAGTTTAGTTTTGAAATACTTTTCTCTGTCTCATTTGCCCAGGTGTCCCCCACTAAGATAGATATTTTTCCACTATCTGCATTGTGAAGATCGGTACCTTTGAATAAGGACAATCCAATAACTCCAAGAACCATTTGCAGCTCACTGTTTGCCATGATTAACCATTGGGAGTTTAGATCTCAAACATGTGTCCTGAATGAGAAAGATCCAGCTTCCTTAACCTTGATGAAAAATCGATGAGGGACATGATCTTATTATATTGGTCTAGCTAGATTCATGTACAGAAACAGGTCAACAAATTCAAAATGGCACATGACTAAATCAGTTTGGATCCTAATACCCAACCTATTTCTGGTAAGACCGGGTAAAATTTGGATAGCACCATCGTCTTCTCAGTTTCGAAAGAAGTGGCTAATGGGTTAAATGGTCACATTCTTGCTTGTAAAGCATCTGGTATTGGTGAAGCTCTACTCAGTGATTGTAGTACTCCCTTGGAATTGTTTTCAGTACATATATTACCAGAGATTTCCTCTGTGGTTGGCAGTCCCATTTCTGTATTCCTAAGAGATGGCTTCTTCTTGAGAAACAAATACCTTCAATTATAAATCATCCTTTTACAAGAAGAAGATGTTTACAAAGTGCTATAGACTGTGGACAGCTTGCAGGTCATGTTGGACTTTCTTCCCTTACCGACTCTTAAATATGGGATAAACCCACTCAGTGTCTTTATCGGTGGCAATAGTTGTCAACATAGGCTCTTTGACTACTTTTACTCACCCTTGGCAGCTCTCTCATAGATTTCTGTTATTAATGTTACCTGGTTTGCATGTTTCCTCTCCCAAACTTGACTTCACACCTATGATTTGCCCTTTTTGAGTACTCTTATTATGCTGTTTAGCCACACACCCATTTAGCTCATTGTTAACTTGCAATGCTATTTCACTTGTTGCTTTTATTTTATCAGGGCATGGAGTATTTTTGTGAGTAGAGATATAATATGGTCAGTCCCCAAAAACGGTTCCAGAAGCTGAAGTACAGAAATTGGCATCCTTTGAAGAGCAATTAGTGCTTCTGAAATGATTACGTCTTACCTGCTCTGATACCAGGCCGTATCAAACTGATTTTAGCCCGACATCATCAGAAAGACTATAGCTTTTACATCTTGAGCTGGGTGCGTAATATTTTGAAGTTCAATTGGGACATCAGGTAGAGTAAAATCTAGCCCCAATAGGGAGCTCATCAGGGGGATAAGCCCATTCAGTAACTCCCCATAGAATCTCCATTGGCAATGCTACCATTTGCACTGGCACTGACACTTGCACTTTTACTTCTTGGATATTTTTCCTTTTCCATTTATATTCTCCTCACCACTTAAAAGTTGTTGGGGGCTACCCATTTGCAATGGTACACAGACATTCTTCTGGGCACCCTCTCTGTACATACCCCCGTGACAGTACAACTTGCTTTCGACAGGTTTTATTTTCCCACAAGTCTCTCATCAATAGCATTCCCACACCATACCTATCAGAAGAAATCTAATCATTTGGTCTCCTCTGGAAAAATAGTGTGCTAGTATATTAGACTTTATTTTTGGCCTATTACTCTGATAAACAGCAGTTTCCAACCAGTGAATCGGCGCCTGTGATGTAATCAAAGGCACCTTGTTATTCTTGGGGATGGAAGTAATACATCTGCTATAGACTCCTAAAGAGCATCTACCACCTAAATGCTTGTTGTCTGCTTTTTGGTTCTTGCTTGCAGCCATATTAATCAATTGCATATCAGAAGCACCTAGATAGAATTACCTAGAAATCAACTACTTTACTAACAACACAATCTACATTCTATTGTATGCTTCCCTTTGCATGGAGCATCCTCCATAGTTGCATTGCAATAAGTTGCTACACCTAGCGTTGACCTCTGATGTTGGTTAAACTGCTGTGTCTGGTCTGTCTGCAAGTTCCAACCAACCCCATTAACTTGTGTGTTGCTCCCGATCACCCTCTCCAGTTTCGCACAGCTTTGTCTTTCCACTTCAAATCATATGTAAAAATGTCTTTGTGCAAGCTATCTGCTTGCCAAGAAATAATTGGCAATTTACAGTGGGTTTACAGCCTGACCCTGCCCATATTCTGGCATTGGTTGACTCTGTCATTCTCATTTGCTTGCTTCGTATTTGATGGCTTGCCTTTCCCTTCCTTTGAACCATAGCCTCTTTACCATCCTTCTGATTGTCTGACTTGTATCTTTCTACTACTCACTTTTAAATATATTTTTTTCTTTTTAAAATTAAGTCATCCTTGAGGATGCATGTGTTTTCCCGCTCTCTCCCTGGTGTGCTTCTCCACCGCCAATTACTGATCCACCTTCAAGGTTTATTATGCTCTTTACCTTGTGTGCTGCTCTCTTCTTTGGGTGCTTCAATCCTCACAAACCACCCCACCACATCACACTCTGTGTTGCTCGCTTCTTTGTGTACTTCTTCCCAACTCTCAGTGTTCCTCTGAACCCTCCTGTGCGGCTGGCTCTCTTGTGTGCTTTGACCTACCCCATCATAATCTCTGTTGTTCTCTTAATTGTGTGCTTCACCCCTGCACTTCTTCTTGCTCTGTCACTTGTGTGCTGTTGTGCCTCCCTTGTCTTCCCCCTGCAGACCTTTTTCTTTTTATTGAGCACGTTTGCGCCAAAAGAATGTATTTATTTCAATTAGCAAGCCAGGTGGTGTCCACCATCTAAGATCCGGACTGGGAACCTAAACCGGCCCTGGCAAAGTGCTCGGCCAGCCCCCCGCCCCCCAGGTGGGAGGGGGGCGAGCGCTTTTGCCAGGGCCGCTTTTCCGCCGATTTTGTTACAGGGCCGATTTTGCAGCTATGCTGCAAAAACGGCTCTGCAACAAGAAACGGCCCCCAGGGCCCAAAACCGGCCCCCACCCTTGCGGCCGACCGGGGGATTGCCCGGTGCCCACAACGGCCAGTCCGGGCCTGATTGCTGTAGTTCGACATTTAATTCTCCTTCTCTCTTCCCCCTGCATTTCTAACTTGCTGTTTATGTACATACTCGCGATGTTACCGTTGTTATGCACCTTACTCGACCTAGCCCTTAATATACTACATTTCAATCAACGTTTCCGAAGTCTTTTAGGCATAGGCCGTTCTTTGCTCTTGCGTTCTCATCTACATACATCGTCTGTCATTATTCAGGTCTCTCAGGGTCGACCTTCTGTCCCGTATCATAACTTACAGAGATTGACGAGCAATGACCGTGATTGTGGAAAAAGTATTCGCTACGCCATGAAATGTTTTTGGTTCCTATGGTGCAGCTTACATTTCTTGCAAAGGGACTGCCGTGGCATTTGATAAAAGGGTATCTGCCGCTTATTTGCTCATAGCGTGATTTTATTTAAATCGTGGTGACTGCAATTTCTTGAATCTTACAAGTACATTTAGTCTAAAGAATGTCTAAGATTATTTGTGCAAACAATCATTCTATAATTTGTTGTTGGACCTGGGCCTTCCTGCAGGGTCATCCCCATGCTTTTTGCCCTCCTCCTCATAGTGTTCGCTGAGTTTGTTTTTGCTGGCCTTAGGACTATGTGAACTTTACCACTGCTAACGAGCACTAAAGTGCTAGTGCTCTCTCCTCTAAACATGATAACATTGTCTTATCCCCAATTGGTATATTTATTTTATGCATAAGTCCCAAGTAAAGTGGTACTACATATACCCAGGGCCTTTAAATGAAATGCTACTAGTGGGCCTGCACACTGGTTCGGCCACCCACTTAAGTATCCCTTTAAACATGTTTCAAGCCTGCAATTTCATGTATGCAGTTTTAAATTGCCATTTTGACATGGCAAAATAAACCTTTTGCCAACCCAAACCTTCCTCTTTAATACATGTAAGTCACCTCTAGGGTAGGCCCTGGCCATTCATGAGTGCAAGGTGAAATATCTTTAAACAGTGGGACATATCCTTTTAGGTGTTACATGTCCTGGTAGTGAAAAACTCTTAAATTCATTTTTCACTACTGTAAGGCCTAACTCTCCCATAGGATAACATTGGAGTTACTTGATTACATTTAATAAGTGTAATATTCAAATGGAAACAGGTGACCAATTCATGTTTGGTAACTGTGGAACTGCAATGAAAAATCCTAACTTATGGTAAAGTTGGAACTTAAATTACAATTTTGAAAATGCTACTTTTAGAGATTTGGCATTTTCCTGCCTTAACCATTTGGTATCAGCAGCCAGTATCTGGGTCACATCCGGAGGAGGGGCTAGCGGTGTGCGGTCCATTGCGATGGTTTCTGTATCTGGGTCACATGACTGGATGTAGTGACAGTTGGGCTTTGTGTATTTCTCCTAGACACCCACACACAATGGAAAGCTTAGGTGTGACTGTATGGGTCATCACTGTCAGAATTGGACGGAGGAGCTGGGCCCAGCCCCACTTAAACTTGAATAGGCTGTGTCCTGCATCCACACAAAGGGACACATACCCCCTTTAGTAGGTCTGGAGCCAGGGCCAGGAAGTCAGGCCCCTGTGCAGTTCTAAGGCATACCTCTAGATGCATCTCCCCACGTCAAGGGCCCAACTGGGTATAAATATTGGACCTCAGACACCAACTATTTAGTACACTTCTGGCACTGTGGATACTCTGCCAGGAAGAAGGACTGCTCTGTTACTTCAAGGACTGCGACTCTGCTGGACTGTTGCTCTTAAGGACTGCTGCCTTGCTGCTCAGAAGGACTGCTACCTTGCTATTGCCCTGTTGCCTTGCTTGGTGATCTGCTGCTCGCTGCCCTCTTGTGTGGGTGAGAAGGACTGGATCTGCATCTCTTGAACCCTGAACCTAAAGTGATGACAAGGGCTAGCTGGCTGGCCTCCTGATCCAAAACCTCAGGGACACAAGAGGCTTCCAACAACCTTGCACTTCTACCTGGACTGTGCCATCAGTGAGCCCCTTCTGCCAAGTGGTACCAACCCAGTCCTGGACCCTTGGAAGTGGGCTTATGATGCTCTGCTAGCCTCTGTGGATCCAGCAGAACTGGCGCATCACCACTGCTTCATGGATTGGACCCATCACAAGGACCTGCATTGCCCTTGCAGCCCCATTGGAACCGTCACTGTGCTACGCATCCTCGGTGCAGGCCCTCACATCCCCAGTCAACAGCAGCCTCAACGGGGACAACGGATTCCGTAACAAAGCCTCACTGCTCCTCCGAACTGGCACATATTCCCGACTGCACGCCGCATCCTTGACACCAGATTTCATATTGCAAGCCCCATTGATGGGATCCTTGATGATAACGCAGGCCCTCACATCACAGCCTCTCTGCATCTGGGAACAACACATAACTTTGGCCGCCTGACACATCAAGTATGCGGATCCTTGCAAAGGTATGCCAACCAGGATTTAAGGTATTCTGTACAGTGGGCCTAATTGGGCCCCTGTAGCAGACCCGTGCTCCATCATGGCCGGCTTGAGAATGTAGCAATGTCCCTGTCTGGCATGACCACTTTTCTACGGTTGGTGGTTTGTGCTTTTAAATTTAACTTTGTAGATGTATATGGCGCTGCTTATCACCAGTGAGGGTATCCAGGCGCTGTCTATGGGCAAGGGGAGATTAAGTGATTTGTCCTTAATCACAGGATGTTGAGCTGACGCTGAGACTCGAGCCTGATCCCCAGTATGCAACAAGGGAGGCTGTGCTACATCATCTCCCACAGCGCTAAGCACAGATTAATTTAGGGTTGGTTTGTGCCTCCCCATGACAATTATTGTGGTTGCTGCTTCACCAGGACTCACGACTCCGTCAACCAACAACCCAATTTCTTAGAATTTGAATAAAGGGCTTAGAAGTAAAATGTATATGCCAATTGGCATAAGCCAATTTCCCCCTGCTTGAAGGTGAAAACACAAGCACTTTAGCACTGGGTAGCAGCGGTAAAGTGCATAGAGTCGAAAAGCCTACAACAGATTCAGAATACAGCAGGGTTAAGACACACAATTTGGCGATGACCCTGCGGGGCCCAGCCTGGAAGCAACTTTTAAAACACACAAACATCCTCCTACACTACCATAAACCCTTCTCCTAAAATGACTCCGTCAGGGACATGCTCAGCCCCCCACCGTATTGAAACTAGACCCCATGTGCTTTCTGTGGACTTCTCATGCCCGCAGGCGGGTGCTGAAGACACATTTCTGTAATGTGACTGTCCCGAATCCCTACAAATCCAAATGATTATTTTTTCAGTTATATATTTCTTGTACATCTCTTGTTCAGAGCACCGATATCCTTGGTGGTCTGACCTTTTCTTTACAAACCTTTACAAATAAAGAAACATGGAATTTGGTGACTGTTGGTGGTGTGTTGGTGGTGTGTTAACAAAAATATGTTGTTTGCAGTCTTGCTGTCAGTCCAATTTCATGGTTTGCCCGCTTTGTGACCATTGTAATTATGTGACTTTCAAAGTGAAGGCTTGAAACCTTAGAACATAAGGGGGGACCCAGGGAGAGCCAGGCGCGAGCCGGTCTCTCCCTGGGCGGGTTCGCGCGAGGAACATTTTACAGGTGGAGGGCTGATTAGCGGAGAGGGAAAAAGGGGAAGTCAAGCGGGGATTAGTTACTGCGTGGCGGGAGGCGTGAAGGGAGGTTGTTTTGCGCGGTACCTGGGTCATGGACGAAGCGGCGGAGGTTAGGCGGGCGGTTCAACTCCTCTGTGAAGCAGGGCGAGAGGATTTGTTGATGCCCGGAGTCCCGGAGGAGGCGTGGGTCGGCTTGTCCCGCCCCCCTCGCAAAGCTGCGGAGGGCGTCGCCAGGGCGGTGGAGGCGTGCCTGTCGCCGGGCCCTGAGGAAGACGACGACGGCGAGGCGGCCATGCCGGCCGATGGGCCTGGGTTTTTTCTGCAGACCGAGGAGGCAGGACCCCCGCCGTGTGACCCGGGCGCCCTCCAGCAGGTATGTGACGCCCCCTTTTTGCCTGCTTGTTCGCGAGGGGCGCCCGGGGGGAGGCGGGGGCGTTCTGCGGGTCGATTGACACCGCGACTCGGCGGTCTCGCTGCTGGTTCGTCGGGGAAGCAGCAGGCGGGGCCCAGGCCCAAGCGAGGGCGCAGCACAGAGCCGCAGGGGCGCGCGCACGCCCCCCCCCCTGCTGTGGTGTCTCCTGCCCCTCTGTCCCCTGTGCCGCCTTTGCAGGCTGGGGGCCCTCCATGTCTGTGGCTCAATGGGCAGTGTTACCTGCTCTCCCCGGCCGCGCCGGGGCCTGTCTCTGCCCCCCCTCCAGTTGTTGGCCCCTCTCCCTCGGGTCCCATGGATGCTGGGCACCCCCGGGTTGCCATGCTTTTGCGCCCCCCCCCTGAGGCCCCGCCCCCGGCTCCTGCTGTGGTCCAGGTGGGTGCCACGCATGCCACGCCGCGTCCCACGGCCCCTGAGGCTGTTGTACCTGGTGCTCCTTGCCCCCGGCCCCCCCCCCCCCACCTCTAAGTCCATGACTTTGGGGGGCAAGGGCATTTTGCGCAAGGGGGCTCCCCTGGCCACTGGTCAGCCCCTGTTCCCGGTCCCCAGGGGCCGCCCGGGTGGGCTTCTGGGTGGTCCTGAGGCTGGGTCGGTGGGTGGTTTGGGGCTGGCGCCGGGGGGTGAGTGCGGTTCTCATGTTGGGGGTGATGTTTTCGGGGCTGTTTCCTCGTCTGGCTTGAGCGGCCACAGTTTTCACTCTGCGCCTTCGGCTGGGCGGCTGTTGGCTGTTTCTACGGGCCCGGGAACTGTCCACACGGCTGTTTCCAGTGGTGGGCTTGCAGGGGGGCTGTCTGGAGCGGATGGCTCTTCTACAGCTTTCAGTTCTCATAGCTTTCAAAACATAGACTGGCAATTTTATGATGGGGGTATTGGTGATGGCGCTATGCCCAGTGGGAGTGAACAGGTTGCATTTTCTGATGAAGCTTTCTGTGGGAGTTTTCGTGATGCTGATTTGGAAGAAGGGGAATTGAGAGAGACAGATGTTGGGTTTTTGGCAGCACGGGCCCAGGGGGGTGGGTTAGGGCAACCCGCTGTTTCTCGTGTTTTGCAGGGGTCTCGAGCGGACCTTGCGGGTGTACGAGGGGCAGTGTGGTCTGGACCTTCTCAGCGGGATCGTGGGGCCGTCGCCCAGCAGTCGGAGCAGTTACCAAGAGGTAAGACTGGGTGGTGGTCAGTGTGGCAACCTAGGGAGAGTCTCCCGGTTAAGAGTACAAGATCTGTGGGTACGGGTGATGGGGTTGTGGTTGAGCGAGTCGCTCTGGCACCGAGGCTTGAGCGGCCCGCGATTTCTAATGTGCAACCTGGGGAGAGTCTCCCTGTTAAGAGTACGAGATCTTGTGGTACGGGTGATGGGGTTGTGGTTGAGCGAGTCGCTCTGGCACCGAGGCTTGAGCGGCCCGTACTTTCGAATGTTTCTACTGTGCAAGGGGCACAAGAAGTTTCTATATCAGGGGATGGCGGGGTGGCTGCCACTGGGGTGGCGGAGGATAGTATCCTACCGAAAAAGTTGCCTTATTCTGGGGTGGGGATGCCCTTGGGGTCCCATTTGTCCGAAAAAACGAAGACGCTGATCTGGTCTGGGGCTTTTGTGGATGTTTTTCGACTTCTTCACAGGGATGTCCAGGCGAAAGAGGGGTCGAAAGAGGAGGAATTAGAATTGGCTCGGAGGCCTCGTGTTCCGAGGTCTATAGAGAACTGGACTTCGGCCTTTCTAATTTATGCCAGCGTTTATTGTCAACGTCATCCTGAGAAAGCAATAGACATGTTTAAATATGCTGATGTCATCCGCAAGGCTCACAGTTATTTTGGCGGCTTTGCTTGGTTGTCCTACGATGACGAATTTAGGGCGCGCATGGCCGCTTTCCCTGAGCGTTCGTGGGGTGCGGTTGACTCTGAGTTATGGTTGCAATGGATGGCATCGGCACACCCTCCTGCTACGACCCACACAGCTAGCGGGCAGCCTGTGTTTTATCGGCCCTTTTCAGCTCGCCCCGCTCAATCTGGGGCGGGGGTTTGGGGCAGAGGTCAATCAGCCGCTTCCGGCACTTGCTGGCATTTTAACAGGGGTTCCTGTAACAGACCCGCTTGCAGGTATAAACATGAGTGTTCGCAGTGTGGAGGGAAGCATGCCCTCACCCAGTGTTTTCCCGGCCAGAGATGGGGTGATCAGGGACGGGGTTCTGGGGGCAGGGGGCAGCAACATCAGTCTGTTTACAAGGGCCCCTACTCCTATTAGGCAGGAGGTTCTCGAGCTCTGGCTGGTGGATTATCCGGATTTTGAGGCCGCTAAGATTTTGTCTTGGGGTTTCAAAATTGGGTTTCGGATTGGGTATCAGGGACCCAGGGTGGGCAGGTGGTCGGACAATTTGAAGTCTGCGAAGGAGAGTCCACATGTGGTGCGGAAGAAACTGGATGCAGAGCTTGCGGCTGGTAGGATTGCTGGTCCTTTTGTGGATTGTCCCCTGCCTGACTTGATTGTATCACCCCTGGGTGTGGTGCCCAAGAAGGCGGAAGGGGAGTTTCGTCTTATCCATCACCTGTCCTGGCCCGAGGGTTCATCAATCAATGACTTTATTGATCCAGCTGACTCAACTGTCAATTATGCTTCGGTGGACGATGCCTTGCGGCTCGTGCGCACGGCTGGTGTTGGGGCTTTGCTGGCGAAGAGCGACATTCAGTCGGCTTTCCGGCTATTGCCCATTCATCCTTGGGATTTCAGTCTGTTAGGAATGCATTTTGATGGTAGTTTCTACGTGGATCGGGTGTTGCCCATGGGCTGTTCAGTGTCATGCTCCCTGTTTGAGACTTTCAGTACCTTCCTACAGTGGCGATTCACTTTTGTTAGTGGCCACGCGTTGGTCTGTCATTACCTTGATGATTTTCTTTTCATTGGGGAGGGTTGCTCTGGGCAGTGTCAGTCGGCTTTGCACATCTTTCAGGCTCTAGCGGAGGAATTGGGTGTCCCCTTGGCGCCGGACAAGACAGAGGGTCCCTGTACGTCCCTGACTTTTTTGGGGATCGAAATTGATACTCTGTCTATGATGGCGAGACTGCCTGTGGCTAAAGTGAAGGAAATGTCTGCTTTCATACATCTGGTGTTGGGGGAGCGGAAAGTGGTTTTGAAAACTGTTCAGAAGTTGTTGGGTTATCTCAATTTTGCTTGCCGGGTTGTTCGGGCGGGCAGGACGTTCTGCAGACGTCTGGGTCTGTCCATGTCCGGAGCAAGCCTTCCCCATCATAGGGTGCGCATTACCACCGCTGTGCGTGCCGATTTGACTGTCTGGCTTCGTTTTCTGCAAGACTTTAATGGCGTGTCCTTGTTTTTTGCGGATGAGGACATGGTGTGGCAAGTGCAGTTGTTCACTGATGCGTCAGGGGCCCACGGCTTTGGAATATTTTGGGAGGGTCGATGGTGCGCGGCCGGCTGGCCGGCGCACTGGAAGGATCAGGGTCGCAGCATTGCGTTTTCTGGAGCTCTTCCCGCTGCTGGTTGCTTTGCATCTATGGGGGGAGGAGTTTCAGAATCGTTCCGTCTTGTTTCACGTGGACAATTTGGCTGTAGTGCACCTTGTCAATCACCAAAAGGCTCGCGATTTGCGGGTTTTGCGGCTCCTGCGCGCATTCATGCTGCGGTGTCTGCAATTGAATATTGTCTTTAAAGCGCGGCATGTTCCTGGTACTTCTAATTGCATCGCTGACTCTTTGTCTCGCTTTCAGTGGTCCGAGTTCCGCAAGTTAGCTCCTGGGGCGGACCTGGCACCAACAGCGATCCCACAGTACGTATGGGACCTGGGGGATTGAGGGTTCACCACTTGGTGGAATGTTCTGTGGCTGAATCCACCAGGCGGGGTTATGTGAAAGCCTGGTCTGAGTTTCTGCAGTTTTGTAATGTTTCGATGGGGCCGTTCGGGGCTGGTTGGTCTGATGAACAATGCGTCTTGCAGTTTGTTTTGCATCTGGCGGACAAAGGCCTGTCGCCCACTACCATTTCGGGTAAATTGGCTGGGGTTTCTTTTTATGGACAGCTTTGGTGGGGGAGGGATCCGGTTGGGGGGGTGTTGGTTCGTAAATTGTTGAAAGGTTTGGCCAGGCTCCGGGCTGGGGGTCAGCAGCTCCGGCAGCCTGTGACGTTTGAATTGCTTCAGTTGATGTTGCTGGAACTGGAGGTGTGTTGTCATGATGCTTTTGAATGTGCCAAATTTCGTTTGTGTTTTGTGTGGTTGTTCTTTGGGGCATTTCGGGCATCAGAGTTGCTGGGGTTGCGGGGCAAGGTAGGCATGACCAGCGGTGAGGTGGTGTTGGAGAGTGACAGAGTGCGTCTTTGGCTGCGGGCATCCAAAACCGACCAGATGGGGAGGGGTAAGTGGGTGTTCCTTGGTAGGAGTGGGGTCTCTGCATGTTGCCCGGTTGGGGAATGGGAAGTGTTTGTGTCCTCTCCGCATTTTCTCCAAGGGTCCATATTTTGTCATGCAGATGGTAGTCCCATAGTTGCATCTCAATTGTTGGCTGTCTTACGCAAGGTCTTGCTGCGTTTGGGGAAGGACCCTGTTCAGTTTGGTACCCATTCCTTCAGAATTGGTGCGGCGACGGAGGCCGCCCGCCTGGGGTGGGACTGGTCCCAGATCAGACGCATTGGTCGTTGGCGTTCCAAGTGTTGTGAAAAGTATGTGAGGAAATAGTGCATTTTTGGCTGGTCTAACCTTTCTTTCTTTCCTAGGTCCCTGGCTATCTGTCGCCGGATGCAAAAGGAGGGTGTGGATACTGGGGCACTCTTTCATTAAAAGAGCAGCTTTAGCCGCTGCCAGCCAGCTTTGTGGGAGATCGCTTGGTCTGAACAGTCTGACACATGAAGTCTCATGGCACGGCACAGGGGGAATGCGCTGGGGTGGGCTTTTTCCTGCCTTGGCTGATTTGGTTTCGCTGTGTTTGGGGGGCCCTCCGGATCTCCTGGTGCTACATTTGGGAGAGAATGACTTGGTTTCTCTCTCTGGGCTGACCTTGTTAAAACTAATGAAGCAGGACCTGGAAATCATCCGAACCACATGGGAGAGCACCATGCTCATATGGACTGAGTTTGTGCCCCGTTTGCACTGGCGTGGGGCACGGACCCATTCTGCCCTGGAAAAGGCTAGACGGAAAGTGAACAGGACAATGCGCCTTTTTTGCCAACGTTGGGGGATATACAGTTTGAACCATTATCATTTACAAATATCTGAACATCATTTATTTTGTGAGGACGGTGTGCATCTTTCAGCTTTGGGCCTCTCTTTTTACCTCCTTGAACTCAGGGACTTGATTAGCAAGGTTCTTCAAGTGCAGTTGTGGTGTGCTCCTTCCTGTCCTTTAGGTGGGGCAGGAAAACGCTAAAGGTTTTCCTGGGTGGCGGGTTTTTGTTAGTGGGGGTGGGCAGCCTGGAGCGGGTTGGCCATCCTGAAGGGTAGCGTTGGGTAGGCTAGGTTTAGTAGGCAGGAGTTTGTTCGGGGTTTTGGGATTTAGGTTTCGTAGGCTCAATGTTGAGTTGAATTATGTAAATAATAAATAAATAATGAATATGTTTATCATTGATGATGCACCTGTCCTAAAATAAAAGTGGCCTTTCTTGCTCCTAAAAGAAGGTGTGGACAATGTTTTCTTGCGCGAGGGGGGACCCAGGGAGAGCCAGGCGCGAGCCGGTCTCTCCCTGGGCGGGTTCGCGCGAGGAACATTTTACAGGTGGAGGGCTGATTAGCGGAGAGGGAAAAAGGGGAAGTCAAGCGGGGATTAGTTACTGCGTGGCGGGAGGCGTGAAGGGAGGTTGTTTTGCCCCACCCACCCTCCCTCTTTTTTCTTTTTCTTTATTTATTTCTGGGTTTGTTATTTTGTGGTGCTCTAGGCACTGTTTAGTTAGGTAGGTTTGCCACTGTTAGGATGGGTGCCTTTGTTCTTTCGTAGGCGGGTTTTTGTTAGTGGGGGTGGGCAGCCTGGAGCGGGTTGGCCATCCTGAAGGGTAGCGTTGGGTAGGCTAGGTTTAGTAGGCAGGAGTTTGTTCGGGGTTTTGGGATTTAGGTTTCGTAGGCTCAATGTTGAGTTGAATTATGTAAATAATAAATAAATAATGAATATGTTTATCATTGATGATGCACCTGTCCTAAAATAAAAGTGGCCTTTCTTGCTCCTAAAAGAAGGTGTGGACAATGTTTTCTTGCGCGATGTCATTTATCTGCAGAATATAGAAAAATCCTTTAGAATATCATTGGCAAGGCCATGCACACATAACATTTGAAATATTTTGTAGCTCATAAACTGTATGTCCTCATAGGGATGATTCAGACTGGCAGCAGAATTACGGGAAGGAGGCAATACACGGAATCCGATAAACTGCCTTGAAAAATCCAAGCAAGTCTTTGCTTCTAGCCATTTTTATTATTGCTCTGCATTCCTGAACACTGCCCTCTTCTCTGAAATACAGAACCATAATATATTCTAAATCACAGACCTCCAAAACTAACATTATTTTCAGAAAGTATACTTTTATGATTGTATTAAAGTACCTCCGGTCTTTTAGACTGAAATATGCAGCAGCATTTCTTTAGGGATATTGAAACAGCAAAAAAAAAATTGTCTAATAAATCAACACAGGTTTATCAGTTGAAGTGCTGAGTAAACCAAAGTTTTGCAAGGTTTATGAAATTATAACCCTTTGCTGCAAACCATAATTCAGCCCTATTTAACATCCTATTCTTAGCAGAACATTTCTAAATGTTTATTCTGTGAATACAATATTTAGAGACTATACACACACACACATATATATATATATATATATATATATATATATATATATATATATATATATAATTACGTAAATTCCGAAATCAGCAACGCTCTCAGAAACCAAAACATCACGCCAGATTTCAAAGTCCAAAGGTGTTTATTTACACCTTGTAGGTGTAAATAAACACCTTTGGATTTTGAAATCTTGCGTGGCGTTTTGGTTTCTGAGAGCGTTGCTGATTTTGAAATTTACGTAATTGGATTACCGGCGTGCTCGGCCGGAGTGCACGCCACCCCCCACGGGGCCAACAGCAGTCAGGACGGAGCAATTTTGGAACAGGATATATATATATATGGTTGGTTGGTTCACGAAAAAATACTGAAAAAATAAACTTACCTGGAAAAGAAACTGTGGTCTGTCTCCTGCTTCACCGGTCCTGTGGGATTGGAGGTGGTATTGCGGAGTTCCTGTCGATATATATATATATATATATATATATATATATACATTCACACACACATATAGACACGTGTGCATACATAAATGTAATTTACACACATATTTGTGTATTTTTAATTAGTTTAATTAGTTTACACATTTATAAATATGATCACTAAATATTGCAATATTTATATATACATACTAGCTTACCCGTCGTGCGTTGCTGCGATCTCAGAAGATAGGAATGTTGTTGCTGCTCAGAAAGATAAGTATCTCTCTGACATCCTTGTTATTGATTTACTCTGCTTTGCTTATCTGATACTTGTATATATGTAAATAGGATGTTATTTAGTATTAACAGTTTCTATATATGTAAATAGGATGTTAATTAGTATTAAGAGTTTTCTATGTTTTCTGGGATTGGCCTATATCTTCTGAATACCTCAGATTGGCCTTTTAAGGTGAAATTTTAACTTTTTTTCTGGTTTGTGTACGCTTTCTAATGATACTTGTGTCTAGCACTCGATATTGGCCCTGTGTCTTTCACCCTAGACTACTTCCCCTCCGGTTCTATTTTGAACCGGATTAGGCCTCATCGCATTTGGTATAATTTTGAACGCGAGCGCAAGAGCACAGCGCTTACACGCCCCATCACGACTCGGGTTCATTCTCGATTCCGCACAGTCTCGCCAACACTCCGTCTCGGCACAACGAAGACTGATTCGACATGTTTGGGCAGCTTCTCCGGCCCCCTCAACGTGCGTAGCTGCGCTCGAGGAGGGCCGGGTTACATTAGAGAAATTCACGTTCGGAGCGATTCTCGATGCTCGTTCGTTTGAGAAGAACGGGCTTGATCAGTTTGTATTCAAACAGCTTCTAATCTTGCTTCCCGTTGCTCGTCTGTTTCTGAAGCTCAAAATGCCTTTTTCTTTCGAGCTTCAGATGTAGATCGACCAATCGATTTCCTTTTAGGGGCATAACTGTCGACGATGCTCGCAAATTCGCTGAAAATAAAGAAATGGACATATTCAGTAATCAAAAGATTATGAGGGACCTGGGGGGCCGATATTTAAAAAAAATGTTATGCCAGAAACCTTCGCGGGAGTGTACTCAACAACTTCCCAAAGTTTCATGGCGATCGGATGAATGGTGTAGTAATGCATAAAGGACAAACAGACAGACAGACAGACAGACAGACATGCATTCATTTTTATATATATAGATATATATATATACACCACTATAGCCTGAATCGTCAAACAGAATTAGACCAAATTTGGCAGGAAGCTTGATGTTTGTCCAGAAAGCATGCTTGTTGTAATTTGGTGTAAATTTGTTCAGACATTTTAGAGATATTTAAGTTTAAAAAATATAGACATCTGGGGGGTGCGGATCCTTGCAGTGGACTAGCGGATCCTATTGAAATTTGATTGGTTGCCAACACTTCATCCAAGAAGTGTTGGCAGACATCTTGGGACTCAGCTTGAAGCCAAGACCCACACAAAATAGAGAAAATGGGACTGGGTAGGAATACCAGGACCCTCAGATATGGCTGGGGAGTCCCACAAGGACCTTGCCGGTGTTAAAAGCATTTTTTTCATTTTCATTTTAACACAAATCTGCATGTGGACCCGCAGAACCGCAGCAAAATTAAAAAATAACCCAAAGCGCAGGCTACCATGCTTTCTCACTAATCAGGCTCCAGACGGGAAAGATCCCGGGGGCATTTTCATAAAGGAGGGGGGCAATACCGGAGTGGAGTATAAGAATTGTTACTTTTGACAATTTTCACTGTATTATAATTTTTCACAATTTTGGTTATTGGCAGCAGCTCTTTACATTTTTGCCTTTCTGGTCCTGATGAATGCCCCGATACGTTCAGATCCTTGCGAGGGCAGAAACATGTTGACCTATAACACTGTGTAACATTTGACAACTTAGAGTGTTAATAGAATGCTTTTTAAACATGACAAGGGCTCTCTAAGAATAAAATGGGAATTGAGTCCCCTTAGTTATTTTTAACACACTTTTGTTCATATAATTTAGCGCTGCACATTTTTAATTTCTTTGTTAGGAACCCTCTTCACATGGCATGAATTTGTGCCTATGGGCTTTTTGGTTGACTCGGCTGAGTAAACAACCATCCTCTAGTCCTTCAACTAGCTTATGATATCTCAGTTAATCACCAAGACTGAATGTCTGAGCGAGAGGAGGCCAGTCCCAAATGATGAAATCTCACAATTTGTGAATGATGGGTACTGACAAGAGACTTTCTCCTCTCTAACTGAGGTGGCTGGCACCTTTACCTTTTGACATATTTTCATTCTTTCCACCTCTCACGTTTCACCTAGCTGTTCAGACCCAAGGTGTTTCGATCTCTCTATTCACCACTGGGCTGCCCCAGCCTGTCTCCTGGAATCCTCCAGCCCTGTCATTCACAAACCCAGACAAGGAATACACATCCTAGCAGAGGCAGGCCTGGACAGTTAGGCAAGAAAATACCTACCTTCTAAAAGTGGTATTTTCAAACACAGACTATTAAAACCAACTTTACTAAAATATGTATTTTATCATTCTGAGTTCAGGCATAGTAAATTCGAATTTCTACCATGTTCCCTGAGTCAGTTAGGAATATAAGAATGTAATAATCTAACTGCCCATTCTATCCTATGGAGAACAGGTAGCCTTGCAATAGTGATGGCTGTAATTCACTAATAGGACATACTACACACATCAGAGCATGTCCTAACTTATACTCACAATCCATCCTGCCCTTGGGCCCACCATAGGGGTTTCTAACATGAAGCAAAGGGAAGGTTTAGGGGCTGGCAAGTGGGTGCACTTGTCAAGTCGTCATGGCAGTACTAGACCGCACACAGGCCTTGTAATGGCAGGCCTGAGACACAGTTTACAGGCTGCATCTGTGGGTGGCACAACCAGTGCTGCAAGCCCACCAGCAGCATTTGATTTACAAGCCCTGGGCACACATGGTGCACTGTACTAGGTGCTGACATGTAAATCAAATAACCCAATCATGGAATCACCAATTAGTACATCAATTTAACATAGGGAGCACTTGCACTGTGGCACTGATTAGCAGTGGCACTGTACCCAAAGCATATAACCAGCAAAAACTAATCAAAACAGAGGAGGCAATCCGTCAAAATGGAAGGGAGACTCACGCCGATGATGCAAGTTCTGACACGTGTCCCCTCCAGCTGAAATGTGGGGAGTACTACCCTTCTCCTTGGGAGTTCTCTCACTAAGGTGGAAAAATCTGGACAGACCATCATCGTTGGCGCGTTCTGTACCAGGGTGGTGTTCCACCGTAAAGTCCATACCCTGTAGGGAAATTGACCACCTCAACAACTTTGGGTTCTCACCCCCCATCTGCATTAGCCATCTGAGGGGCCTGTGGTCGGTCTGAACCAGGAAGTGAATCCCAAACAAGTATGGTCTCAAACTTCTTCAGTGCCCAGACCATAGCAAATGCCTCACGCTCAATTGTACTCCACCTCTGTTCCTGTGGAAGTAACCTACTGATGAAGACTACTGGTTGGTCTAGGCCCTCTTCATTAATCTGTGAAAGAACAGCCCCCACACCATGCTCTGAAGCGTCTGTCTGTACAATTAATTATTTTGAGAAGTTGGGCGCCTGTAGCACGGGTGCAGTGCACATGGCAGTCTTAAGGGCTTCAAAAGCCTTCTGACAGGTGTCAGTCCAGTTCACTTTCTTGGGCTGCTTCCTGGAAGTCAGCCCAGTCAAGGGTGCAACAATGTTGCCATACCCCTTGACAAACCTCGTGTAGTACCCTGTGAGTCCTAAAAAGGCTCTCATCTGTGTCTGAGTTTTTGGGGTTTCCCATGCCAAGATAGTATCAATCTTGGGTTGTAGGGGTGTCAACTGGCCACTTCCTACCTGGTGACCCAAGTACACCACGAAACTCTGCCCGATCTGGCACTTACTTGCCTTGATCTTGAGGCCTGCCTTGCGCAGGGCCATCAATACTTCCGAGAGGTGTTGCAGATGTTCTTCCCAACTGGCTCTGAACACTGCAATGTCTTCCAGGTAGGCGGCACTGAAATCCTCCGAACTAGCCAACACCTGGTTGACCAACCTCTGAAAGGTGGCAGGGGCATTCTTCATCCCAAAGGGCATAACCCGGAATCGGTAGTGCCTATCTGGTGTGGAGAATGCCGACCTCTCCTAAGCCCCATCAGTCAAGGCGATCTGCCCGTACCCAGATGTCAAATCAAACGTGCTGAGGTACCGTGCAGCCTGTGGTAAATAAATAAATAATACCCTATTTTTGACTAAGCATATAGTATAACAGATAGCTCAATAAATAAGAGTCAAGATTCGAGGTAGTAGGAGTTTCTGCAGGTTTATTACAGCATAAGGACAGGATCAGGACAACCTGCATGGGAACAGAGTGACAGGGCCCAGCAGGACAACTGGGGCCCAGCAGGGGAAAAGAGGCCCAGCAGCTGCTGGGGCTAGGTCTGGGATGAGCGCGCTAACTTTTAATAACAATACATTGACTTATATACATAGCGCAAACACATAGCATTACATTGCAGTAGGCGTAGCAGTGGGTGGAGCAGAAGGCGTGACGCGTAGCAGTCGCGAAAGATAACAGTAAAAAGAGGTGTAACTGGGCGTATACATAGACATGTGGTGCAAACGTAACAGAATATGTCATGAATGGGCGGAAACATTGGAGGGGGCTACCTAAGGAGCCGGGACCTCTAACCTAATGGTGCGCGAAAATTGGCAATGACGTGTTACTAGGAGAAGCTGGGGCTACGAACTCTGTGCTAGGAGCAGAGACTAGAGTCTGGAGGGTCGGAGCGACATGTACCTAAACCCTATCTGGTATCTGATGTTTAGGGAACATGTTGATATAAACTAGAAGTCATGAGGGGAAAAGCTAACTTGATTCTAAGACTGGACCATGCATTATTCTACATGTAGTGCGTGATGAAGAATATTAAATGACCATTAATACAGTATTTCTCTAACGTGGAGCCGAATAGGCTAGACAATGACGGAAACTATTGATGCAGTTCAGTAGCTTAGGAATGCAGAGAAGAAGGACTGAACTGATAGCTGGAATCATAACATACTCTTGGCAGACTCAGAGGCAGAGCCAAGCTGCACCGGGCACTGCGAGGCAGGAAGTAAGTGAAGGGTCGAGGATACAGGTGGGGGCTGTACCGCTCCTCAGCGAGGCTTTCAGGAGACAGGAGCTGAATCCAGGGTCCGGGCCCTTTCGAGGCCTGGAAACGGGGACTTTATAATGGAATAACGTGCACACTGGGAAACGTGGCAACATTACTTTACATATGCCTGATATTCGTAGTATTCACGAAGACTGGAAACTGACATACCAGAGGTGGACACAACTGTAATTGCGTCATTAATCAGACATGGGGAATAACATATGCATATTGGTCATGCACACATAACATATGATGGATGAGGCGTAGGGACACAGAACATGGCAAAATTTACTTTTCCACAAGCCCCTAACCGATCAATGAGCTTATCAGCTCTGGGGATGGGGTGTGTGTCAGTCCTGGTGACTGAATTGTGCCCTCTGTAGTCCACACAGAACCAGAGTTCAGGTGTGGCACCCGGCGTGGCAGCCTTTGGGACCAAGACCACTGGGCTGGCCCAAGGGCTGTTTGAGGACTCAATTACCCCTAAAGCAAACATCTTGGAGACTTCCTCCTTAATGTAAGCTCTGACCTTATCAGCCACTTTGTAAGCCTTGTGCTTCACAGGGGGACTGTCTCCAGTGTCCACATCATGGACGCACCACTCTGTGAGACCAGGAACCAAGGACAATAGATCATAGAATCGCCCCAACAGTTGGCGACAATCTTGCTGCTGATCAGGGGTCAGTGTGGCAGAGAGGCTGACACCATCCACTGACCCATCTTGCTCTGTTGCAGACTGGAGGTCAGGAAGAGGCTCTGTCTCCTCCTCCATTCCATCATCTGTCTCTAGCAGCATGCCCACCATGGACCTTCCTAAGTGGGCGGTTAACATGCAGGACCCTAAAAGGGTTCCTGGGAGACTGCAGATAGGTGACATCACTCTTGCGCACCACCACCTCATATGGACCGGTCCACCTGTCCTGGAGCGTACAAGGCTCCACTGGGGCCATTACCCAAACGTTTTGTCCAGGTTGAAGCTCAATCAGAGTGGCATTCTGCTCGTACCACTGCTTCATTTCCTCCTGGCTGGCTTCCAGATTCGCATGAGCGAGATCTCTAAATCGTGGAGTCTGGTTCCTGAAGGCCAGCATGTAACTATATACATCCTGGGGAGGTTTCCTGTGAGATTGCTCCCAGCCTTCCTTGACCAGACTCAAAGGTCCTCTCACCGGGTGTCCATACAAAAGTTCAAACAAACCAGGGACTTTTGTGGCATCTCACGGTAGGCAAACAGAAGGCATGGAAAGAGGACGTCCCACTTACGCCTCATTGGTTCTTCAAGACCCATGTTCATGCCTTCAAGGGTCCGGTTGAATCTTTCAACCAGATATTACCCTCTGGGTGGGAAGGAGTGTCGAACTTGTAGGTAACACCACACTCCTTCCACAGAGATTTCATATAATTAGAAATGAAGTTGATACCTCAGTCAGACACCACCTCTCTGGGGAACCCCACACGGGAGAAGATCGGGAGAAGATCCCCATCAATGCATGCCCCACCGCAGGGGCCGTCACTGTCCTGAGCGGAATGGCTTCAGGGTACCGCGTAGCATGGTCCACCAAGACCAGGATAAACCTGTTGTCCATGGCTGTCTTGGGGTCCAGTGGCCCCACAATGTCAATTATCACCTGTTCAAAGGAGGCACTGACTACAGGGAAAGGTTTGAGAGGGGTTTTGTGCCTCCTTCCACTTGCCCCACTTGCCTGGCAAGTTTGACAGATCCTACAATGAGTATCTGAACTCTTCCGCATCTGGGGCCAATAAAAGAGGGAGACAAGCCTTTCAAAGGTCTTGTTCTGCCCCAGATGACCAGCTAAAGGAACATCATGCGCCAAACCCAGTAGGAAGGCTCTGAAGCGCTGGGGTACCACCAGCACACTGGCTGACCCAGGCTCAGCAACCTTAGGCGTGCTATACCGGAGACCATTCTCCCAGTAGATCCAATGTGATCCAGACTGATCACCTGCTGCCTGGTTTGTGGCCTGTTGCATCAAACCCACAAGAGAAGGGCACTTCTGCTGATCTTTACAAAATTCCTCCCTGGAGGGACCCCCTTCTTGCTGCCAATGGGTCAGCTCAGACAGGTTCCCTAGTGCAGAAACTTGCTCCCCTGGAGGTTCCAGGACATCCCCCTCAAGGTCTGTCTCCTCCTGGACCGTCGGAACTATGAGGGCTGCTTTCCCGCGCCCCCTACCTCTTCTCTTTAAGGTAGGTCCTTGGGCCATAATTTCAGGCTCCAGGGTCTCTTGAACACCCTTAGCTGCCATAGACCGAGTGGTCACACACGCCCACTCAGGCAGACCCAACATCTCTAAATGCGCCTTCTTCTCCACCTTAACCCAAGAGGAGCTTTCTAAGTCATTGCCTAACAGACAATCAACAGGCATGGCTGGCCTCACAGCTACTTGAAGAGTACCTGAGAACCCCCCACTCAAAGGGAACTTGAGCCACTTTGCAATGACTCTCTGTGTTGTCAGCGGCAACAACTCGGAAGAATGCATTGGTGACCACCTGCTCTCCAGTCACCAAGTGACACCTGACAGCTGTCACACTGGCTCCGGTGTCTCTCAGAGCATCCACTCCATGGCCCTTGATGGCCACCGACTGCATGTATTTCTCAGTGTTATCAGGCAGCTCAGTTCTAGGGACCATCTCAAAGTCTCCTAATGAGATAAGGGACATTTCTGAGGGACCCCACCCACCTTGGCACCCATCTCCTCCCCACCCAGGGCTACACTGGCCATATGAGGGGGTGGTGCACCGGGTGGCACATACTGACCCTTTTAGGGACACTGGGGATCATACCAATGGTGTCTCACCTGCTTACACTCAAAGCAGGTAACAGGCCCCCTATGAACAGGTTTACCTCTCGGGGGTCCTGACTTCTTCTCAGGGGGAGGCTGGGAACCCTTACCTTGGTTCCCTTGGGAATTACTTTGGGGCCCTTTCTGGAACTCCCTCTGCTTACCCTTGTCCCCCCTACTCTTCTTCTGGGGACCCTGCCCACCCTTGGCGGAGTCTCCCGCAAGACCCTTGTGGACCCTGGCACTGACCCAGCGGTCCACCTCTTCAGCAAGCTTTCTAGGGTTAGTCAACTTGCTATCAATAAGGGGCTGGCGTAGCTCTGGAAAACAATTAGCGGACAAGGGCACCCTAGCAATCAAATAATAGAGCGCTTGAAAATTATCCACATTGCTACCCCTCACCCAACCATCCATAGCTCTGCAAAAGAAAGACATATATTCTACCCAAGTGGTTCCCTCCAACTTCTTACAATTCCTGAACCCCTGTCTATAGAGTTATGGAGTTAAACCATTCCTTGTCATCAGTGCTTCTTTCATGTGGGCATAAGACACACTATGATCACTGGGCAGGTCTAACAAAGTATCCCTACCTTCAGTTAAAAATCGGCCCCACAACCCCGCTCCCCAATCCTTCTCAGGGACCCGGTGGGCCAACATTGCTATCTCATAGGCTCCAAACCACTGCCCAATATCTTCATTTTTGTGGAAATCTTTGATGACATCCTTGGGAATATGTACCCTGCCTTCTGAAGGCACAGATGGTGCGCTGCCACCAGAGGGATTGATTTCTAAGCCCTTGGCCTTGCTTTCTAACTCCCTCAACATTCTCTTTTGTTCCATTCTCATTCTCTCTCTTTCCAAAGACAACCTGTTATTCTCGGTTCCCCTCTGACTCTCCATTTTAAGCTTAGCCAACTCCAGCTTGAGTGCCCTATTTCTCTCTCTGTCTTCCAACTCTCTGGGGGAAAGGTCTTTGGAAGAGATACTGCTGCCAGGTGGAGAGAGTCCCCCTCCCTAGCTGAAAACACTGGCCTCTCAATGGGCCCATCTGCATCCCCAACTGGCTCCATCACAAGATCAAGGGCATTTCTTGTTTCTACCCAGGCCCTCAGCGCCTTTTGATAGTCATCATTTTTAGAAATGTCTGGTGTAGCAACTTTCAGTTTTCTGCAGAGATGCTTGAGCTGTTTCAAAGTGTAGGTTTCCAACCCCTCTTCCCCAAATTCAAGATCCATAGATGCAACAGATGTTGATTTACTCATGGTAGTAACAATTGGGACTTTTCAGGAAAAACTAACAGTTCAAGAAAAAAGATTCTATCAAAAAAAAGTATGTAGTCGCGTTTGGTCTGCACTCACTAGTAGTGTACAACAATCACTGTATATGAAACACAAATGCAATGTCCAAATCCTCACCGCTGACTACCAATGTTAGATCTGGGGGTCTCTAGTTGGCAATGGTATTCATCTTTGTCCAAATAGGGACCCTTACTTCCAAGTCAGGACAAGGGGATTATTCTCCTTAATAACCCCTGCTCACCTCCTTGGTAGCATGGCACGAGCAGACAGGCTTATCTCGGAGGCAGTGTGTTAATCATTTGTGAATATACACAGTAATAAAGTGAAAACACTACAGATGGACACAACACATGTTTTAAAAAAATATATGTATTCTTTATAAAGACTTAACACAAGACCACACACAACAAAAATCCACAATACTACATTTAAGATTACTTAAAGATGATAAAACGTTGCTTAGTTCAAGTTGATGATAAATGCGACAAAGTTCTCAACAAAGTACCTGGATGCGTAATGCAAAGTGAACAAAAGGCTCGCAAAAGGGGAGATGCGTCGGTTCCGTGATCCGGGGGAAAGGATGCGTCATGCCTCAATGCTTACGCAGAGTAGGGGATGCGTCGTGATTCTTACCGGTGTGGAGGTAATGTGTAGATTCTCGGCCTGCGCCCCATTGCGGTGCACAAGATGGCGCCTTGATGCGATGCGATGATCCGTTTGCGATGCAAGAAGATGGCAGCCTTGACGCGGCGATGCGATGACGATGCGCAAATGCCCTGGCAGCTGGCGACGACTCTGTACTGTTGAGGCGCGACTGGCCAAGAGACAGCCTTTTCCGGTGATGCGATGGCGACTCTCTCGATGGCATCACCCTTCCGGTGATGCGATAGCAGGCAGCTTCGATGAACACACGCTTCAGGGAGATGCGGCGAAGGCTAGCTTCTCCGGTGATGCGACGATTTTAGCTGCGGCGGCGACACGCTTCCTCTCGATGCGTCACGCTTGCAGCTCCCAGCGACACGCAAATAACTGGAGTGACGAATTCTAAGCAAGGAAATTCATAGGGGAGCTGGAGATTAAGTCTTCAGCAGGAGGCAAGCAAAGTTCAACCCCTTGGAGAATATTCTGTAAATGATGAAAGTCCTTAAAAAGTTCCTTCTCCTTTCCTTGGCAATGAAGCAACCACTGCAGGCCAACCCAACAAACAGCACACTGGCAGAAGGGCAGTAAAACTCCTGCAGCTTCCTTGGTTCTTCTCCTTGGCAAAAGGTTTCTTGTTCCAGAAGTGAACTAATCTCTTGGGATCAGGGTCCCTATATTTATACCCCAAAATCCATTTTTCTCTGAAGGCAGAGAGGCCTCTGCCTAGTCCAAACCAGTTCCTGAGCACTTTGTTTACATGACTCTCTCCTTCCTTTCACTGTGCAGGGAAGATACATCAGTCGCCCCACAGGAGTTGGAGTCAGCACAGGGGAGGGAAGGCACAGCTCTGGAGCACTTTGTTGACATGATTCCTTCTCTCCTTTCACAGTGCAGGGCAGAGACATCAGACACACCACAGGAGATGGAGCATTGTAGAGGGAAGGCCCAGCCCTATTCAGGTCCCAGGTGCGACTCCTCCCTCCCATATAGATGCAGATATCTCTATTCACCACTGGGCTGCCCCAGCCTGCCTCCTGAAATCCCCCAGCTCTGTCACTCACAAACCCAGACAAGGAATACACAACCTAGAAGAGGCAGGCCAGGACAGTTAGGCAAGAAAATACCTACCTTCTAAAAGTGGTATTTTCAAACACAGAATATTAAAACCAACTTTACTAAAATATGTATTTTATCATTCTGAGTTCAGGCATACTAAATTCGAATTTCTACCATGTTCCCTGAGTCAGTTAGGATTCTAAGAATTAAATAATCTAACTGCCCATTCTAGCCTACGGAGAACAGGTAGCCTTGCAATAGTGAAACACGAAAATAGCTGTAATTCACTATTAGGACATACTACACACATCAGAGCATGTCCTAACTTATACTTACACTGCACCATGCCCTTGGGACTACCATAGGGGTGTCTAACATGAAGCTAAGGGAAGGTTTAGGGACTGGCAAGTGGGTGCACTTGCCAAGTCGACATGGCAGTACTAGACTGCACACAGGCCTTGCAATGGCAGGCCTGAGACACACTTTACAAGCTGCTTCTGTGGGTGGTACAACCAGTGCTGCAAGCCCACCAGGAGCATTTGATTTACATGCCCTAGGCACACATGGTGCACTGTACTAGCGGTCGACAGGTAAATCAAATAGCCCAATCATGGAATCACCAATTAGTACATCAATTTAACATTGGGGGGCACTTCCACTGTGGCACTGATTAGCAGTAGCACAGTGCCCATAACATAAAACCAGCAAAAACATATCAAGATAGATGAGGCAATCCGTCAAAATGGAAGGGAGACTTACGCTGATGATGCCAGTTCTAACACGTGTCCCCTCCAGCTGAAATGTGGGGAGTACTACCCTTCCCCTTGAGACTCACACCAATGATGCCAGGTCTAACAGGGTCTCTAGATGATGAACATACAGACCAGCTATACCTGAGGTAAGGGTACTGTACCATGCTGGTCCTGTGTTTTAAAGAGAACCTCAAACTCAAAATTGTTTTTGTTAAGAGCCCTTTTACAGCATTCCATGATTGCATTCCTAGGTGTCTGATAGCCTCAGTCCACCTCAAAAAGTAATTATTCAATGATATCAAGTGTCTAATGGTGTGGGAGGCTCATGCACAAACTCTCTATATCAAGCCCCATAAAAGTATTTGGGACCCTGGGTCGAAGGCAGTGCCCTGTAGATGACTGGATTGGAAATGCTATGGACCTTCTGGCTCCCTCTAAAATCTTTTCTAGAAACAGAAAGCTGCCTTCGGCTCCTTGTTTCACAGAAGAACTCAGGAAACAAAAACAAGAATGCAGAAAACTAGAAAGATACTGGAGAAAGTCCTACGATCAAGTCTGTAAACTCCGCTATAAGGAGACTCAGCTTAGTTACAAAAAAATGATTCTAGAGGCCAAAAAAAAAGTTCTTTGGAGATCAAATTGATAGTGCCAAAAACTCCAGCAAACAGTTATTTGAGGTAGTGAAACAACTGGCCGGGAAGCCTGCCGACATAGTACCCATTCCATCGCAGGCTCTCTGTAACTCGCTGGCAAACTTTTTTTTCTCTAAAGTCAATTACATCTACTTGGAGTTCTCAACTAGCGACCTACAAGTTTCACCTACCACGCATACCTGTCCTTTCACCTGTTCGCTCACTCAGTTTGAAGAACTTGAGGAGGAACAACTCAGGAATATCATGAAATCAATAAAAACAGGATCCGCCTTGGTCCCCTGCCCACCCAAGGTTTACCTACCTATTATCGACACCATCTGCCCAGCTATTATGCTGGTCTGTAACACGATAATCAGGTCAGGGATTTATCCAAATACCCTTAAAAACACTCTTATAAAACCACTTTTAAAAAAACCAGGTTTAGATAAAGAACAGTTGAAGAACTACAGACCTATTGCCAGTCTGCCTTTCTTAGCCAAAGTGGTCGAGAAGGCAAGAAACGGCCAGCTGTCTGAATACCTGGAGAAAAATAATCTGCTTGATGATACGCAGTTCGGCTTCCGGAAACTTCACGGAACTGAGACGGCCCTATTTAAGGCGGCTGATGACATCAGAACCATTTGAGACCTTGGAGGGACTGCTGTCCTCATAATGTTAGATCTCTCAGCGGCCTTTGACACGGTCAATCACTCTGTTCTGATTGACCGTGTCGGATATTTGGGCATTGGTGCCAAAGCCAACGACCTGCTGGCCTCATTTCTGTCTTGTCGAACACAAGCAGTGACGCTGGGACCTTTTAAATCATCAGAACTTGCCTTGCCATGTGGTGTTCCTCAAGGCTCATCTCTAAGTCCGACACTATTTAATATCTATGTGTCGGACTTAGCTAGGGTTATTAAATCATACCAGATGAGCCTTACGTCCTATGCAGATGACACCCAGCTGGTGCTCGCCATAAATAATAATGGAGATCAGGTGGCAGCACGCTTTCAGGAAGGCATGTCAGCAATTAAAGACTGGATGAACACCAATTGCCTTAGGTTGAACTCCGAGAAGACGGAGGTAGTTGTCTTCGGGAAGATCTCCCCCCCATGGTCAGTAGACTGGTGGCCCTCATCCTTGGGAGCCTTACCAGTACCAGTAGCTAGGGTCAGAAACCTGGGAATAGTTTTTGACGAGAAACTTAACTTCATGGCACATGCCAACCAAACGGCGGCAAATGCCCACCACAAACTTAGGCTTATTCGCAAAATCATTCCACTTCTTTCAGAAAGCGCTGGCAAAACTGTGGTGAGCACCCTCCGCTTTAGACTATTGCAACAATCTATTTGCCAACGCACAAAACCGGGTACTCTCCAAGCTGCAACTGATTCAAAATGCGGCAGCAAGAGTACTTTCTGGGACCCCTAAATTTAAATCTATCAGTCATACCATCAGAAACTATCATTGGCTAACCATCAGGAACCGAATTAAATTTAAATCCCTTTGTCTGACATTTAAGGCTATTCACAACCAAGGCTCAATGTTCCTGCGAGAACAACTCACCGCCTACTGTCCATCTAGACAACTGAGATCTATGTCACAGCACCTTCTGGCAGTCCCCCGCACCAGGACAGTCACATGGGGAGACAAGCACTTCACAGTGACAGCAGCCAGACTCTGGAACTCGCTTCCGTTAACAATCAGATCTTGTCATTCCCTTTTCCAGTTCCGGAAGCTGCTGAAGACGTGGTTGTTTAACCAGTAACGGGTCCTTCTTGCCATAATGCGGCCACCTTCAGAGATCCCACAGTAATTTTAGCGCCAAGACGCCCACGGGCATACGTATGCGCTTTATAAATTTCAATAATAAATAAATAAATACATAATAAATGTCTTTGAGGTATGTACTTGTGCTCCTGTACTATAGGGATCAGAAAAGCGTCCGCAAATCTTGACAGGGATTCGAGGACAGACCCTACTCCAGAAACAAAGGGTCGTCCTGGAGGTGCTTCTACATTCTTATGGATATTGGGAAGGGTGTAAAGGTAAGGGGGCATTCGCGATTTGTTGGCCAAGAAGAAAGCTTTGTCCCTGCACAACTAGACATTAGCCAATGCTTCTTCAGTCAAACTGCGGAATTCCTTGTTTAGGGAATCAGTTGGATTAGATGAGAGGAGTCCATAATGCCCCTCGTCATTAAAAGGGAGTAGGCATTCATTGTGGTACACCTCGGCCGATTGAAAAGCCTTTTTCATTCTGGAAGTAACTTTGGCGCTGTTGGACAAATCTTCATGAAGTTTTCAAAATTAGTAAGCCACTCACTTCAGCTGCTGTGTTGAAATTTCCAGGGTGATTCATCAAGTAAGGGCTGGGAAAAGGGGGGTGTCCCAAAATGCATTTCACCTACACAATTTCCCATAGGGATTTTGAACAGGACTACAGCCCGAACCATTGGACGGAATTACACCAAATTTGGCCGAAAGGTAGCTTTCTGAACTATCTGGTGCAGAGATCTGATTTAATACCAACACTTCAACCAGGAAGTGTTGGCAGTTCGGGCTGGACTGTTCCCATATGGCACAGGGTCAAGACTGATTTGTATATGGCCATGTCTGAACTGGGGTGGCTTGGTAAGCAGTTCAGGCTGGACTGTTCCCATGAGGTACAGGGTCAAGACTGATTTGCATATGGCCATGTCTGAACTGGGGTGGCTTGGTGAGCAAAATAACGATGGATTATATCCAGATCTGTGACTGGGGCTGAATGTTTTGCCATTGTGCAACATTCCGTCCATCATCTTGTGTGTTTTGATGTTTACCCTATGTGGGAAGGGTATGCCCAGACGTGGGTCCCGTGCTCACTAAGCCACTGGAGTTAAGCTATCCTGGCTGAAGACGGCTGATAGCCAGAAACCTATCCTAGGTTGCTTGATTCCGGTCCAGGGAAGACATGGCTCTGCAGTTCTGGCCGGACTGTTCCTATGAGGCACAGGGTCAAGACTGATTTGCATATGGCCATGTCTAAACTGGGGTGGCTTGGTGAGCAAAATAACGATGGATTTAGGCCCAGATCTCTGTACTGGGGTGAATGTATGACATTATTCTGCATTCTGTCCATCAACTGTTGTTTTTGCATTTGTCACCCCGAGTGGGACAGGCATGCTCAGACGTGAGTCCCGTGCTCTCCACGCCACTGGAGTCAAGCTATCCTGGCCGAAGAAAGCTGATAGCCAAAAACAGTCCTAGGTTGCTTGATTCTGGTCCAGGGAAGACATGGCTTGGCAGTTCGGACTGGACTGTTCCCATGAGGCACAGGGTCAAGGCTGATTTGCATATGGAGATGTCTGACCTGGGGTGGTGTGGTAAACAAAAAAACAATGGATTTAGGCCCAGATCTCTGTACTGAGGTGAATGTATGATATTGTTCTGCATTCTGTCCATCAACTGTTGTTTTGGATTTGTCACCCCGAGTGGGACGGGCATGCTCAGACGTGAGTCCCGTGCTCTCCACGCCACTGGAGTCAAGCTATCCTGGCCGAAGAAAGCTGATAGCCAAAAAACAGTCCTAGGATGCCTGATTCAGGTCCAGGGAAGACATGGCTTGGCAGTTCGAACTGGACGGTTCCCATGAGGCACAGGGTCAAGGCGGATTTGCATATGGCAATGTCTGAACTGGGGTGGTGTGGTGAACAAAAAAACGATGGATTTAGGCCCCGATCTCTGTACTGAGGTGAATGTATGATATTGTTCTGCATTCTGTCCATCAACTGTTGTTTTTGCATTTGTCACCCAGAGTGGGACGGGTATGCTCAGACGTGAGTCCCGTGCTCTCCACGCAACTGGAGTCAAGCTATCCTGGCTGAAGACAGCCAGGGCCGGACTGGCTACCGGGCAGTTAGGAATGCTGCTGAGCTGGGGGGTGATTTCGTTAATGGGGACTTGCGTGTGCTAAACGAAATTCGTTTTGCTTTTAGTATTTCGCAGCACACGCAGGTCTCCATGGACGAAATCAGCTTCCACTGCAGTTAAATCAGGCAGCAGCTCGGCAGCATTCCTAACTGCCCGGTAGCCAGTCCGGCCCTGAAGACAGCTGACAGCCAGAAATGGCTCCTAGGTTGCTTGGTTCCGTTCCAGGGAAGACACGGCTTGGCATTTTGGGCTGGACTGTTCCCATTAGGCACAGGGTCAAGGCTGATTTGCATATGGCCATGTCTGAAATGGGGTGGTGTGGTGAGCAAAAAAAACGATGGATTTAGGCCCAGATCTCTGTACTGGGGTGAATGTATGACATTGTTCTGCATTCTGTCCATCAACTGTTGTTTTTGCATTTGTCACCCCGAGTGGGACGGGTATGCTCAGACGTGAGTCTCGTGCTCTCCACGCCACTGGAGTCAAGCTATCCTGGCTGAAGACGGCTGATAGCCAGAAAACGTTCCTAGGATGCTTGATTCCGGTCCAGGGAAGACATGGCTTGGCAGTTCGGGCTGGACTGTTTCCATGAGGTAGAGGGTCAAGGCGGATTTGCATATGGCCATGTCTGAACTGGGGTGGTGTGGTGAGCAAAAAAAGATGGATTTAGGCCTGATCTCTGTACTGCGGTGAATGTATGACATTGTTCTGCATTCTGTCCATCAACTGTTGTTTTTGCATTTGTCACCTCGAGTGGGACGGGTATGCTCAGACGTGAGTCCTGTGCTCTCCTCGCCACTGGAGTCAAGCTATCTGGGCTGAAGACGGCTGATAGCCAGAAACCGGTCCTAGGATGCTTGATTCCGGTCCAGAGAAGACATGGCTTGGCAGTTTGGGCTGGACTGTTCCCATGAGGGACAGGGTCAAAGCTGATTTGCATATGGCCATGTCTGAACAGGGGTGGTGTGGTTAGCAAAAACACAATGGATTTAGGCCCCGATGTCTGTACTGGGGTGAATATATGACATTGTTCTGCATTCTGTCCATCACCTATTGTTTTTGCATTTGTCACCCTGAGTGGCACGGGTATGCTCAAACGTGAGTCCCTTGGTCTCCACGCCACTGGAGTCAAGCTATCCTGGCTGAAGACAGCTGATAGCCAGAAACCGGTCCTAGGATGCTTGATTCCCGTCCAGGGAAGACATGGCTTGGCAGTTCGGGCTGGACTCTTCCCATGAGGCACAGGGTAAAGGCTGATTTGCATATGGACATGTCTTAACTGGGGTGGTGTGGTGAGCAGAAAAATGATGGATTTAGGCCCAGATCTCTGTACTGGGGTGAATGTATGACATTGTTCTGTATTCTGTCCATCAACTGGTGTTTTCGCATTTGTCACCCCGAGTGGGACGGGTTTGCTCAGACGTGAGTCCCGTGCTCTCCACGCCACTGGAGTCAAGCTTTCCTGGCTGAAGACGGCTGATAGCCAGAAACCGGTCCTAGGATGCTTGATTCCGTTCCAGGGAAGACATGGCTTGGCAGTTTGGGCTGGACTGTTCCCATGAGGAACCGGGCCAAGGCTGATTTGCATATGGCCATGTCTGAACTGGGGTGATGTGGTGCGCAAAAAAGCGATGGATTTAGGCCCAGGTATTTGTACTGAGGTGAATGTATGACATTGTTCTGCATTCTGTCCATCAACTGTTGTTTTTGCATTTGTCACCCCGAGGGTTTGTCGTCCGGTTTGTGAGTAGTCCCCAGTTGCTGAATCCATGTAAGCCTCCAACCTCTCGTAGGAGGTCACTATCCCATAAAGGAGTTATTTCTGTTAATTTCCCATCCCAACACAAAAATGTTGTTGCCTCTCTCCATATCCATATCGCCTGCTGGATATGTGGTGGTAGCTGCGTTCCAACCGCTCATGATATAGTGACGCTGGGTATCCTCTCTGCCTGGGTATCCTCTCTGCCCTATTGAAAGTGATTATCAATCCTGTGGCGGGTTTGTCTCATTCCATGAACACCCATTCATTAATTGTGATTAGTTGTACTGCCCATTAGTACTTCTGTATGTCTGGGATTGCCAATCCACCCTCAAACACTCCCCTCTGTAGTTTGAGTAGTGCTATTCTTGGGCTTCCCCGTCCTATAAAAGCAGTCTTATTTCACTATTCATTTTCCCAAAAATTTCAGATTGGACCCTGCACACCGTATTTTGCAGAACGTACAAGAATTTTAGCAGCGTCATCATTTTAAATAGTGCTGCCTGTCCTATCACAGGCAGTTGTAGCTGTCTCCAGTGTATCATATCCCTCTGAGTTTATCCATTTGAGGAACTAGGTTGTCTTCTAGGAATTCAGTATCTGTTCTAGAAATTGTTATTCCCAGGTACTTGAACTTATCTTTAATCACAAGGATATGAGCGCTAGATGGTAGAGCCGAAATGGGTTCGGCAAACACATACAGTAGGGATTTGTCCCAGTTTATTTGGTAGCCTGAAAATCCCCAGAACAGCCGCAATATATGGAAATTTGACCTATCAATGACTTAGGGTTTGTGGTGTATAGCAGTATATCATCCGTTAAGAGGGATATTTTCTCATCCCATCCGTCCCCTCCCGATATCCCTGTATCATCGGGTCACCTCTGACCCACACCGCTAGAAACTCCAACGCCAATGCGAAGAGCATATGAGAAAGTAGGCAGCCCTGACATGTACCTTTAAGCAGTGCCACTTGTTGTGACACTACCCCATTCACCCTCACTCTGGCCAATGGATTTGTGTACAGCAGCCAAACCCAGGCACAGAACTTTGGACCGATTCCAAACCATTCCAGTGGCGCAAATAAATACTGCCATTCAATGCTGTCAAACGCCATACAGGAGTCCAGAAACAGCAGCACTGTGTTTTCATCTGGCCTTTGTGCCGTAAGATGTATATCTGTATAACCTTCCTAAATTGAGATGAGTGGTCAGGGTGCACTATGGTCGTTATTACACCATTAAGTCTTGTTGCTAGTATTTTCGTCAACACTTTCGCCTCCATATTTATCAACGACATTGGGTGGTAAGAATTGCAATCTGTTCGGGGTTTACCCTTTTTTGGAATGACCACAATAGTGGTAGCTGTTGGTCCTCCAGGAGGCTACCTCGCTCTAACGCCTCTCGGGACATATCTATCATGTGCTGGGCTGTCTTTGATGCCATTTCCTTGTAGAGTTCAGCTGGAATAACATTTGGTCTGACCACATTGCCCAGCTGTAAAGCTCCGATAGCGTGCCTAATATCCTCCACTGTGAGATCCCATCTAATGCTTCCCATGCTTCCGAGGATAGCACTGGGAGCCTAGCATCTCGTAAGAGCTCAACGCAGTCAGGCCCCATTCTGTCTGAGGTGGACACGTACTGTTTCTCGTAGTGTGTTGCAAACGTGACGACTAACTCTTTCCCTGTCCTACACATCTACCCTTCCGGGGAACATATTTCCAGTACCCAATTTCTTGCTTCGTCTCTCTTGTCTAACAAGTCCATCAATTCATTCGCTTTGTCCCCAACCTTGGACAGACGGTGTTGAGTCATCCTGACCTGTGCCCTGGCCTTCTCTTCCACTATGTCTTTCCTTTCCTTCTGCTTGGTCTGAATTTAAAGTTTAAGTGGTCATTTAATGCCTTTGTATCTCTATTCATGGTTAAAGGTTTGACCAGTTCCACCTCTAGGGTGTCATACCAAATCCCCTGCTCTTTCCTCTTTACCCTGGCTATGGCTTGCACATGTCCTCTAATCACAGTTTAATATGCCTTTCACAGTACTCATGCTGAGTCTACCGAACCCACATTAACTTCGTAATATTGTTGTGTACATTCTCTCAGTTTGTCTTTAATTTGTTTGTCCTTAAAGACCCATGGATCTAGGCGCAGTGGCAGTGTAGTGTCTCGAGTAGGTCCTATCATTCGTACTTCCACTGTCGAATTATCTGATATATAAAAAAATGTATTAACCTGCACACCATGTTCTCAAATTGGACAAAATATACAATTTACTTCAGTTGTGTTCCCACTTCTAACCAGACCTGTTATAGTCTGGATTAAATCTGTGAACCAGGGTGTACAAATATTGTTCACCCTCACAAGGTGTACAACTCACGACCCTAGGGCTCTTGTGATCCTATAATCAAAAATCCTTCTAAACTGAAAATTCCATTTCAAACATTTATTTGTATCTTCTATTCAACAGTAATCAATTTTCCATTTGTTTGCCTTGCATCATGGCTTCTTATGCATGACATGAAACAACCACAAACAATAGTGTAACAGTTTACAATGTTGACATCACATTGTGACTTGATGTTTAGGTTGAACTTTAGCTGAACTTTGTGCCATACTCCCAAAGCATTGCGAGAAATCCCTTCTTCAGGGGAACGGTAGGAGTAACAGATACAAATACATTCAGTAAAATGGCCTGCCAGGAATTAGTCGACCCTCTACATGTTTTATTTAAAAAAAATCCATACTCATATTCAAATTTCCAACATATGCTGCTTCCAAGTGCCATCTCCCTGGTGTACCATCAAAACCACAAGACAACCTGGTGTTCCCCTATTCCCTGATTTGATACCCTACTTCGTGGTAGTTGGTATTGAGTATCTTTAGCCTTCTTGGTATAAACGGCATGCCATGTTATCAGTTGTGGCTCATTGTAACAAGAAACCTTCGACCACAGAACCGTGCTTCATAAGTGCCATGCCAAACACATTCATGTGTCGTATGCCCACTAGCATCAAGGATCAAACATACAATCCAAATAATGCCGCCGCACTCATTCGAAGTTGAGTACATTTAATTAACCGTTGCTGTAGCAACATCACAATACCTCCTCACGGAGTTCAGATAAACTACAAAATGAGACTCTGATTATCTCGGTCTTTAATTTGCACTTACAGTCACATTGTATATATGTCTTTCAAGCCCTGACGAAGTCGCGGGTGACCCACGCAATTAGCGACGAACCACGTGTTGCCGGGAACAACTGGAATAAAGAGAAAAAGACTGAGAAGAATTATTGCTGCTGTGTTTTATTTATTTATTTATTTATCCTTAACTTATACAGCGCCTGGTTACACTAACCAGTGTGTCCCCGCGCTAGTCATTGGTCCCAGCATCCCACAGTTACAGCCTCCACAAGCCCACACAGTGGAGCTAGACCCTAGGAAATAGATACGTTTTTAATTCTTTACGGAAAACCACCTCAGAGGTTTCCACTTGAAGCCTCAGGGGTAGGGTATTCCACTGACGGGCAGCCAAAAAACTGAAGGATCTTCCTCGCATTCTGGCCCTTCTGATTTTGGGAATCTGCATCATGCCAGCTCCCTGCGAACGAAGCAGCCGAGTAGGGGTGTACGATGTAAGAAGATTACACAGGAAGCAAGGGCCTTTCCCCTGCACAATCCTATGGCTGACACAAAGAGCTTTAAACAGGATACGCTCCCTAATGGGCAACCAGTGAAGCGATTGCAGGGCTTTTTTTTAGGCGGATCTCTTGGGTAGCATTAACACCAAGCGGGCGGCAGCATTCTGAATATGCTGTAGTCTCTGAAGACACTTCACATTAGCTCCCAAATAGAGGACATTCCCATAGTCCAGCCTGGAGGTAACCAATGTGTTACACAAAGGGGGGTTAAACCCATATAGTCACGGGGACCTGGGTGCTATGTGATACATGTGTAGGAAAGGGTCCCCGTAAAGGTAGTGTATGCCAATGGGCCACACTAAAACGTGATTAATGACAATTTAGTCAAAAAATATAGAACGACATTTCCATTGGTAATAAAGTTTTATTACCAAGGAACAGAAGACAAAAATTTATCAGTGACAATACAAAAATTCAATATATTGACAAGCCCCAAAGGGGGAGGGGAAAAGGGGAGAGAGAGGATAAGGAAACTAGAGGAGGAGGTAATAAAGCAAATAGACACAGTATAAATAGTGACCTGATTATTACAAGGTTAGTGACACTGTACGAAAAATTGACAATACAGAGGCCAAAATACGGCCAAATTCCAACAATTAACAAATAGTCCAAAACATCCGGCACATATGATGATTCAAATTAATAAGGGTTGTGCCCGGTGTATCAACAAAAAACAGTCGACGTTTCGACCCCTAATAACAGGCTGGGTAAAGTCCTTTCACGGGGTCTTCATCAGGACGTCATACGGGGAAGGGGGAGGGGGCCACACTGTGGAAAAAAATATTTCGACTTTAATACATGGTAAAGACGGCAGTTTATCCAATAGTCTAAACCAAGCAGTTAATTTAAAACAAATACAGCAAAAATTGAATTGCCATGGGGTACGGCCTGGGGGGGCTCTGTACACAGGGTTGGCGCCACGCAAATAAGTCGCGGTCAGTCACTAGTGGTGGAAAACTCCACAGGAGAGGAGAAATTCATCAGTTAAATCTGTACATGCTCTATGTCAAAGTACATATTATAATAGGTAAATGAAGGCACTAAGGACCTTTTTAGACCATTTAACGCGGCCACAAGAGCAGAACAACAGGTCTTGTTACCACTCATAGAGTCGTAGTCATGAAATTGATAGTTAAATACCTCGGTACTCTGGCGGAAATGCTACACCAGGAAACAGCGAGTGGGGCACTTGTAGTGGAATGTGACCATTCGGACAAGCTGGAATTAAGTAAGTGAATACACTCGCGTTACTGAATATACAAAAAATGATAATAGCCCAAGAGATTAAAGAATTAATTAAAGGCCAATGTTGACGAACTTACAAGAGATTGTTTTGCGAACAAGGTTATCAGAGGCCTCCGTCACCGTGATAATGTGAGGAGCCGTCTGTTTGGAGAGACTGCTGACACGGGGGCGGATAGGCGTGTGTTGTCAGATCCACCCTGCCGCTGAAATATTTAAGAAAAGAGCTAGAATATGTACTTAAAAAATGCGTCAAACAAAACCGTACAAAATCGTACTGAGGCTCTTACTCACAATAATTTATGGCACGTGAGCTTTCTGTCTAGGTGCAGGGCCGAAGTATTACTGCAAGACTCCACAGAAGGTAGAAAATAATTCGCAGGGCTCGTAGTCCCTTAGTTCCTAAAAAAAGCGTGATAACGATTATTTTCTGAGCTCTAAGGAGCCGATAGAGACACCCGTCAACTATTCACTTACATTAGATCGACTGGAAGGCGTCTCCAAGGATCAGGCCTGAGAGGCGTCTGCAAGAATCCGGACAGCAACTCCGCAAAACCGCAATGCGGAGTTTGTGGGCGGGGCCAGCTAATGTTAGTTCCATGAAAATGGAAAAAATACTCGAGGCTACCGCGGTGAGTGGGATGGTTTAAGGCAGCGATATTAAATCACATTTGTAGAGAGTTTCTAAACCAGCCTAAAAATATATATTATCACAGGATAGTTATGATAAATCGGTGTAGCTCTCATCTAAGAGGATGTCAACCGCAACTGTAATTTAAAACACCTAGATTGTCGTTTGTTTCAAGTGGTGCTTCTCTCACACAGGAGGAAGTAGACCAATTCCTTGATTAAATACCAAACTACAAAATAGATCGCAGCACATATTTTAAGGAAAGTTTGTGAAAAATGGGTGCATCTCTCACACAGGAGGATAAAAACCCGTTCAACCAATATTCCAAAAGACATAATTAAATTCCAGGCTACAGAAGGAAAGCAACACCTAATTTAAGCCAAATCCTGAACCATGGGTGCATCTCTCACGCAGGAGGATGAAGACCCATTTAGCCAAAATTCAAAAAAGTGTGCCCAAGCATTACGAAAGTTGACTTCAAAGTCTCAGTTGCTGGAGTCATGGTGTTCCAATAAGGGACATGTTAGATGGTTCAACCTAACGCTGCCAGTTGTGATAGACTGCTATCCTGTTCATTCAGTCCGTTTTTTATGGAGTCCAGAAGTGACATCCATTTGGACTCCCGTGTGTTCAGGATAGATAGGAGGTTACCTCCCCTTCTCCCGAGAGTCACCTTTTCAACAGCAAACCACCGCAAGTCGGTGACCAAATGGCCAGCTGTCAGCCAATGGTCCACAAGGGGGGCGCCTGCCACTTTGCATCTCAGTCTACTGCAGTGGGAAGAAATTCTAGCCTTAATTTTTTGTTGCGTCTGACCTACATACAATTGACTACATGGGCAACGGATGATGTATATCACTCCAGTGGAATTACAATTGGTATAGTGTTTGAGGGTATACGTACGTCCACGGTGGTCAAATGTTTTGGTCTGGATTGTGGTGTCGCAAGCAGTACATCCACCACATCTGTAGTGGCCAATCACAGGGGGCAAATTCCAGAGGGATGTTAGAGTGGGTTGGCTCTCGTCTTCAAGGAAAGAGTGAACAACCATGTCCCTTATGTTTTTAGCTCTCTTAAAGGAGTGAAGGGGCAACTCTGTTTGGTTGATAACATCAGCCACCAATGGCCAGTTATGGTTGATGATCTTCTTAATGTCGTTGCTGCGAGTTGAAAAGGTCGTAACGCAAATCACGCGATCAGTTGTGGCACGGGAAGCGTCATTTGGATTAAGTAGGGAATCTCGGGGGTTGTACCAAGCCCGTTTTCTTGCTCTCTTGACCAACCTGGTTGGGTACCCCCGTGATATCAAGCGTTCACTCAAGACCTCCGACTCTTTAGAATAATCGGCTCTTGGGGAACAATTCCTCCTAATCCTGAAAAATTGGCCGACTGGCAGGTTATCTTTTAAACCCCTAGGGTGATGACTCTGGTATTGTAAAAGTGAATTACGCTCAGTTGGCTTCCTGAACAAGGTAGTGTGCAAATGATCTGATTCTGCGTAGATCGAGATGTCTAGGAAAGGTATGACTTCTTTGCTTGATTCCATCGTGAACTGGATCGCCGGATTTCGGGAATTAAGCCAATTATGAAATACTTGGAGTTGGTCACCGTCTCCGTCCCAAATACACAGGACGTCGTCTATATATCTGACCCATAAGGGCAGATGGGCCTTAAATGGATTAGTGGCTGGAAAAATGTGCTGGTGTTCAAAATAATCCATAAAGATTATAGCCAGGTTTGGAGCGAAGGTGGCCCCCATCGCTACGCCCCTGGTCTGCAAATAAAAATGATCTTGAAAAATGAAGAAGTTTTGCATCATGGCAATTTCCAATAGTTCAATAATGAACTCAGTAGGGACCTGGAACGGGGCGGTTCGAGTGTCTAAAGCCATTCTCATTATATCCAAAGCTTCTTGTTGGGGGATGCTCGTATAGAGCGATATGATGTCACATGTAACTAAGAGGGAACTCTCTGGATTAAAGGGTCGACCATCTATCAAATTAATGACTTGTGTGGTATCTCGTAAATAGGCCTTTGTATGGAGTGCAATGGGCTTCAGAAAAAAGTCGACGTATTGACACAGAGGTCCTAAAAGAGACCCACAGCCAGAAACTATCGGGCGTCCAGGAGGTTTGCTAAGGTTCTTGTGTACCTTAGGTAAGGTATAAATTGTGGCCAGTCTGGGAAATTTTTGATTAAGGAACTCGAATTCCTGTTTGCTCAGAAACCCGGTATCCAAACCCTTTTGGGTCACCCTTAGGATGGTGTTGGCCAAGTCACTTGAAGGGTCACTGGGTAAAAGACGGTAGCTAATGCCATCTGATAGTTGTCTGTAGATTTCGGCTTTGTAATCTGAAAGATCTTGAACCACAATTGCACCGCCTTTATCCGCGGGTTTTATAACAACCTCTTTGTTGTTACTTAAATCCGCCAAAGCCTTCTTCTCTATTTTTGGTAAATTCAACCTCGTGAATTTAGGCTCTTTGAGGGAATGGTCTATAGAGGAGGTTACAATATCCTCAAAGGCAAGGATCCGGCTATTCATGGCATATGTGGGTGGAAAAAAGGTTGAGGGGACCCTCAGGCCGGTGGCCGAATTGTTTAGTCTGGTGGTCTGATTTCGAAAGAAGTATCGCAGCCTTATCCTTCTAAAAAAACTATACAGTTCGGTTTTCAACAGGAATTTGTTGACCGAAGCAGTGGGGACATAAGAAAGTCCTCGGCCGAGGACCTTGAGTTCCGCCTCCTGGAATTGATGTTTAGAGATATTAATCACTGGACTAGTGGCACTGGAAGTCCCAAGATCTGGTGGAGTAGGCATGGTTACCATCTGTAGGTGTTCCTGCGTGTGGATATCTCCCCGTGTGTCTCGGGGCGAAAAGTGACCCGCTTCTGTTGCTTGCCTCGACCACCTTCCCATCCTGCCTGATTCTGTTGTTGGCCTCTTGTTTGACCCCGGGGCCAGTTGTTGCCACGGCCTCGTGGTGGGCGCCACTGTCCCCGACCCTGATCTAAAAAATGAGGTGGGAACTGGGGGGGATACTGCTGGTAGATTACAAAGCCGAAATCTACAGACAACTATCAGATGGCATTAGCTACCGTCTTTTACCCAGTGACCCTTCAAGTGACTTGGCCAACACCATCCTAAGGGTGACCCAAAAGGGTTTGGATACCGGGTTTCTGAGCAAACAGGAATTCGAGTTCCTTAATCAAAAATTTCCCAAACTGGCCACAATTTATACCTTACCTAAGGTACACAAGAACCTTAGCAAACCTCCTGGACGCCCGATAGTTTCTGGCTGTGGGTCTCTTTTAGAACCTCTGTGTCAATACGTCGACTTTTTTCTGAAGCCCATTGCACTCCATACAAAGGCCTATTTACGAGATACCACACAAGTCATTAATTTGATAGATGGTCGACCCTTTAATCCAGAGAGTTCCCTCTTAGTTACATGTGACATCATATCGCTCTATACGAGCATCCCCCAACAAGAAGCTTTGGATATAATGAGAATGGCTTTAGACACTCGAACCGCCCCGTTCCAGGTCCCTACTGAGTTCATTATTGAACTATTGGAAATTGCCATGATGCAAAACTTCTTCATTTTTCAAGATCATTTTTATTTGCAGACCAGGGGCGTAGCGATGGGGGCCACCTTCGCTCCAAACCTGGCTATAATCTTTATGGATTATTTTGAACACCAGCACATTTTTCCAGCCACTAATCCATTTAAGGCCCATCTGCCCTTATGGGTCAGATATATAGACGACGTCCTGTGTATTTGGGACGGAGACGGTGACCAACTCCAAGTATTTCATAATTGGCTTAATTCCCGAAATCCGGCGATCCAGTTCACGATGGAATCAAGCAAAGAAGTCATACCTTTCCTAGACATCTCGATCTACGCAGAATCAGATCATTTGCACACTACCTTGTTCAGGAAGCCAACTGAGCGTAATTCACTTTTACAATACCAGAGTCATCACCCTAGGGGTTTAAAAGATAACCTGCCAGTCGGCCAATTTTTCAGGATTAGGAGGAATTGTTCCACAAGAGCCGATTATTCTAAAGAGTCGAAGGTCTTGAGTGAACGCTTGATATCACGGGGGTACCCAACCAGGTTGGTCAAGAGAGCAAGAAAACGGGCTTGGTACAACCCCCGAGATTCCCTACTTAATCCAAATGACGCTTCCCGTGCCACAACTGATCGCGTGATTTGCGTTACGACCTTTTCAACTCGCAGCAACGACATTAAGAAGATCATCAACCATAACTGGCCATTGGTGGCTGATGTTATCAACCAAACAGAGTTGCCCCTTCACTCCTTTAAGAGAGCTAAAAACATAAGGGACATGGTTGTTCACTCTTTCCTTGAAGGCGAGAGCCAACCCACTCTAACATCCCTCTGGAATTTGCCCCCTGTGATTGGCCACTACAGATGTGGTGGATGTACTGCTTGCGACACCACAATCCAGACCAAAACATTTGACCACCGTGGACGTACGTATACCCTCAAACACTATACCAATTGTAATTCCACTGGAGTGATATACATCATCCGTTGCCCATGTAGTCAATTGTATGTAGGTCAGACGCAACAAAAAATTAAGGCTAGAATTTCTTCCCACTGCAGTAGACTGAGATGCAAAGTGGCAGGCGCCCCCCTTGTGGACCATTGGCTGACAGCTGGCCATTTGGTCACCGACTTGCGGTGGTTTGCTGTTGAAAAGGTGACTCTCGGGAGAAGGGGAGGTAACCTCCTATCTATCCTGAACACACGGGAGTCCAAATGGATGTCACTTCTGGACTCCATAAAAAACGGACTGAATGAACAGGATAGCAGTCTATCACAACTGGCAGCGTTAGGTTGAACCATGTAAAATGTCCCTTATTGGAACACCATGACTCCAGCAACTGAGACTTTGAAGTCAACTTTCGTAATGCTTGGGCACACTTTTTTGAATTTTGGCAAAATGGGTCTTTATCCTCCTGCGTGAGAGATGCACCCATGGTTCAGGATTTGGCTTAAATTAGGTGTTGCTTTCCTTCTGTAGCCTGGAATTTAATTATGTCTTTTGGAATATTGGTTGAACGGGTTTTTATCCTCCTGTGTGAGAGATGCACCCATTTTTCACAAACTTTCCTTAAAATATGTGCTGCGATCTATTTTGTAGTTTGGTATTTAATCAAGGAATTGGTCTACTTCCTCCAGTGTGAGAGAAGCACCACTTGAAACAAACGACAATCTAGGTGTTTTAAATTACAGTTGCGGTTGACATCCTCTTAGATGAGAGCTACACCGATTTATCATAACTATCCTGTGATAATATATATTTTTAGGCTGGTTTAGAAACTCTCTACAAATGTGATTTAATATCGCTGCCTTAAACCATCCCACTCACCGCAGTAGCCTCGAGTATTTTTTCCATTTTCATGGAACTAACATTAGCTGGCCCCGCCCACAAACTCCGCATTGCGGTTTTGCGGAGTTGCTGTCCGGATTCTTGCAGACGCCTCTCAGGCCTGATCCTTGGAGACGCCTTCCAGTCGATCTAATGTAAGTGAATAGTTGACGGGTGTCTCTATCGGCTCCTTAGAGCTCAGAAAATAATCGTTATCACGCTTTTTTTAGGAACTAAGGGACTACGAGCCCTGCGAATTATTTTCTACCTTCTGTGGAGTCTTGCAGTAATACTTCGGCCCTGCACCTAGACGGAAAGCTCACGTGCCATAAATTCTTGTGAGTAAGAGCCTCAGTACGATTTTGTACGGTTTTGTTTGACGCATTTTTTAAGTACATATTCTAGCTCTTTTCTTAAATTTTTCAGCGGCAGGGTGGATCTGACAACACACGCCTATCCGCCCCCGTGTCAGCAGTCTCTCCAAACAGACGGCTCCTCACATTATCACGGTGACGGAGGCCTCTGATAACCTTGTTCGCAAAACAATCTCTTGTAAGTTCATCAACATTGGCCTTTAATTAATTCTTTAATCTCTTGGGCTATTATCATTTTTTGTATATTCAGTAACGCGAGTGTATTCACTTACTTAATTCCAGCTTGTCCGAATGGTCACATTCCACTACAAGTGCCCCACTCGCTGTTTCCTGGTGTAGCATTTCCGCCAGAGTACCGAGGTATTTAACTATCAATTTCATGACTACGACTCTATGAGTGGTAACAAGACCTGTTGTTCTGCTCTTGTGGCCGCGTTAAATGGTCTAAAAAGGTCCTTAGTGCCTTCATTTACCTATTATAATATGTACTTTGACATAGAGCATGTACAGATTTAACTGATGAATTTCTCCTCTCCTGTGGAGTTTTCCACCACTAGTGACTGACCGCGACTTATTTGCGTGGCGCCAACCCTGTGTACAGAGCCCCCCCAGGCCGTACCCCATGGCAATTCAATTTTTGCTGTATTTGTTTTAAATTAACTGCTTGGTTTAGACTATTGGATAAACTGCCGTCTTTACCATGTATTAAAGTCGAAATATTTTTTTCCACAGTGTGGCCCCCTCCCCCTTCCCCGTATGACGTCCTGATGAAGACCCCGTGAAAGGACTTTACCCAGCCTGTTATTAGGGGTCGAAACGTCGACTGTTTTTTGTTGATACACCGGGCACAACCCTTATTAATTTGAATCATCATATGTGCCGGATGTTTTGGACTATTTGTTAATTGTTGGAATTTGGCCGTATTTTGGCCTCTGTATTGTCAATTTTTCGTACAGTGTCACTAACCTTGTAATAATCAGGTCACTATTTATACTGTGTCTATTTGCTTTATTACCTCCTCCTCTAGTTTCCTTATCCTCTCTCTCCCCTTTTCCCCTCCCCCTTTGGGGCTTGTCAATATATTGAATTTTTGTATTGTCACTGATAAATTTTTGTCTTCTGTTCCTTGGTAATAAAACTTTATTACCAATGGAAATGTCGTTGTATATTTTTTGACTAAATTGTCATTAATCACGTTTTAGTGTGGCCCATTGGCATACACTACCTTTACGGGGACCCTTTCCTACACATGTATCACATGGAGGTAACCAAGGCATGGACCAGGGCTTTCCTAGCTGTCACAGGGAGCAGATCAAGTGGCTTTCTAAGACTACGCAGAATGCCAAAGCAGGTTGCAGCCACGCGTTTGGTGTGATAATCATAGGGGATTTTAGAATCAATCCAGATTCCGAGTTTTTTAACTTGATCCTTGGGTACAGGTAGAGGACACGCCATCTGAGCAAAGCCAGGCTCTTTAGAAAACTCCCTAATAATAATAAAATTGGGGCCACCAGGCCGATGTCCAGACAGACGGAGACTTGCCCACAATCAACACCTCCGTTTTGTTGCTGTGCAGTCTGAGACAATTATTGGCCATCCATCCAGCCAGGTCTTGGAGACAGGATGCAAACTTACTGGCTGCATGCTCAGCCGGCTGTGTCAAAGCCACAACCAGCTATGTATCATCTGCACACGTCACTACTTCCACTCCATATTGCTCAGTTATTAGCGCTACAGGTGCCACATAAAGATTGAAAAGGGTAGGGCTCAGGCTGGAACCCTGTGGAACCCCTTGATTCAGGTTAAAAGCCTTAGACCTGTAGGGCCCTTGCTCAACACGAAAATTGCGCTCGTGGAGAACAGAGTCCAGCCAGTCCCATGCCTTCCCTACCACTCCACCCTTCCTCAGACACTGCAGCAAGGTGTGATGCGACACAGTGTCGAATGCGGCACTGAGATCAAGAAGAATCAGTGCCGCGGTCTGACTCTCGTCCACATGTCTCCGCAAGGCCTCTGTGGAGAAGAGCAAGGCAGACTCCGTAGAGTGGCAGGCGCGAAAACCTGCCTGAGAAGGATGTAAGAGCCTATGAGCTTTAATATGAGCTATAAGTTGCTGATTAACCAGCTTTTCAGCTATTTTAGTAGGGAAGGAGTGATATGGGCCGAAAATTACTCAGTTGGTCCATACTAATCTGTGGCTTTTTCTTAAGTGGAAGAACCACTGCTTCTTTCCAGGTTATCGGCACCTTGCCAGATCCAAATGACAGCTCTAGCAGGTGACGAATATAAGGTGCTAACGCCTCAATATTTCCTCTCAGGATTTTAGCTGGAGCAGGGTCATTAGGTGAGCCAGATTTCATGCCTCAAGCTACTTTAATCAGCAGATCCTCATCTGGAACCATGAATGCCTTTTGACAATCTTTTTCCATTGATCCATCCAGAGGTGTCTCCTCACTACTGGAACAAGCCCTAGCCTCCTTTGAGGATAACTCTTTGTATACCACGAACAGTTCCTTAACGGAACAGTCCGCCTTGTCAATCCGCTCAGTGTAGTAGGCAGAGCGGATTTTCCTTATCAAGGCATGGTACCTCCTTAGGCTAGATTTATATGCCTTCTCCGGGGCTGGCAGGTAACCATTTCTCCAACGCCTTTCAAGACACTTAAATACAGTATTAGCCTCTCTTAATTCAGCATTAAACCATGCGGTGGATTTAGTACGCCGCATGGGACCCGTGCTGGACCAAGGAGCCGTCTTGTCCAGAGAAAGCTGGTCCAGGGCTTCACAAGCACCATCAATACCTGAACCTAATCCTTCTGGAGACCCACCCTGCGCCAGAGTGGTACAGAAGTTTTCTGGGGAGAACTTAGCCCATTTTCTCTGCCTTTTATTAGTACCTCCCGATTTCCCGGAGGTATTTCCTGTGGTATAGTTAATTTGGAATGGTACCAGAAAATGGTCCGTCCAAACCATCGGCAAAGGAGGATCAATTTTAGGAGCTTCCCAATTACAGAAGATAGGGTCCGGAAGATGTCCTAACTGGTGTGTGGGAAGCTCAGATTTTAATACTAATTGCAGAGTTAATAAATCCTGTTGAAGCTCTTGGGCCAGAGCATTGGAGGTATACTCGAAGTGCAGGTTAAGATCCCCTAACAGAATGAATTTCTCATAGCGGGGGCCAATAAGTTATATATGAGGCTCGCAGAAAATTGAGTGCTGCCACCTGGCGGTCTGTAAACAAGAAGACCCTTAATTTTATAGTTATTCGACACTATTATAGAAAAGGCACCAACTTCACTATCAGATATAGTCACTAGCTCCAAAGTACATTTAATATTGCCCTTATGGATCACAGCGATCCCTCCCCCCCTCCCACAAGGTCTATCTAACTTGCATATCTCATATCCAGGGGGCAGAGCATCCAATATTTCAGGGGTCGAATCCTCATCCAACCAAGTTTCTGTTATAAACAGAATGTACAAATGACTATCAACCAGAAGGTCTCGTGTTTCCACACTATGCTTCTTAAGAGACCTACTATTGATTAGGGCACATCTGAGCGCCTTGTAAATCCCTCCTGTCCGTACAAGAGGATTAGTAGAGAACCCACAGTGTCTACAATCCTTAGTGCGGCCTCCCCCATTAGGGTCCATACTATGCCTGCATTTAACCATCATGCCAGTGCGGAGAGCCCACAGCTCCTGCTGTGAGTAGGTAAGGCCTACCTGAACTCCTCCAGGGGTCCTGGCCCCGAGCCCCGTCCGGCCGCGGACGGGCGCAGACGGGCTTGCCTTTGATACTTAATGTCATGAACATGATATAATTGGTTTATGTGTGCTAGGATATTGCAACAATTGTTCATCCTCCATCATTGAAGAGACATTTACCACTGTCACAATTCATTAGAATTAAGAGAAATACCTCAGAGCCAGAAAGATGCTCATCAGTCATCAACAATGCCCATCAACAATACATAAAGCGAGGCTATCCCATTGAAGAATTGGTTGAAGCAAGGGGGAGGGTTGAATTGATGGATCATCATGGTCCCTTACAGCAAAAGATGAAACACTCACAACAAAGCGTAGTATGTGTATTGAAATTTCTGACTGAAGCATCGGACATCCAACGGAGCATTTTACGAAGATGGGAGATCATAGAATAGGAACCAGATTTACAAGTTCTTTTTTCAATTGCAGTACCATAGTGCGCTTTATTTTGTGCCCGAGGTGGTTACATTCCAGGTCATTATTTTCAAGGTGGTTCAGTCCCAAGAGGGCCCTGGGTGAGGGCTCATTTGGCTCATCCCTACAAGCGGATTCATCTCAGGGTGTACCTGTTCTAATGTCATCTACTCCTTAGTAGTGACTGTGGTGACTATCTCCCCTTTCCTTATAACAGACCGCCTCATTTCAATATACTGGCCAAGTGAAGTATCATAAACAGCTGCAAAATCAAACCATCTTGATAAAGGCAGATGTGAGAAAGACCTTACCCCAGGGATGTCGGTTCCATACCGGCGTACGGGACCCCGAGATCCAGATTCCTCTGCTCTGTTTCCACAGGATCGCGGACAGAGCTGTGACCCGGAAGTCCCGGCCTCGCGAACCGGAATAGGAGTCTACGGGCCAATAATAAGAGGGGAAACAAAGCGTGAGGCAGACAGAGAAGACGCGGGACCCGACCAGCGGAGAGAAGACGCGGGACCCGACCAGCGGAGAGAAGACGCGGGACCCAACCAGCGGAGAGAAGACGGTGACGAAACCTGGTCCGAGGAGTGGTGGTGTCCGGAGGTGGCTGGGGAGCGGCCGTGACTCAGGAGAGTTACGGCGGAGGCAGGTTAGTGACTGTGGCTTGGGAGCGACTAGGAGGAGGGTGGAGAAAGAGCGGGAGGGTCTCTTGCAGCAGCGTATAACAGAGGGACCATCTCAGTACAGCCCCTTTGTGATTTCATGCGCCTTAGACGATCCTGTCCCGCACTTGTTCAACATGAGAGCGTACCCCCTTCTATTGTAGAGTCTAAAACGGGTTAAACGTGACTTTGCTACACTGAAAACCCTGCCCTTGTTTCTGTAGGTTATAGACACATTATCTTATCTTGGTGGTTGGCACTATATTCGCCTTATTCTTGGTGGTTTACACTATATTCGCCTTATTCTTGGTGGTTGGCACTTTCCTCGTTCAAGGCACCTTAACAAAACCCAGTGCACCTGGTGTTGTGATTGCCGTATTCCTTGAAACAATACCATAAAACCATTCTGACAGCCCCTTTTCTCCATTTCTTTATTCTCCTATGAGCCTCCGGGGTGAACACCACGGCCAAGGAACACCAGAAGACCGGACAAAACTCCTAACTTCTTCAGACCAGACCAGTTCAAGGGAATCATCAGATGAAGAGAAAGAGCCTCCAATAACTATATCTCAACAACCTATTTCCTCTACTTTTATTATTAAATCTACTTCTAAACCCATACTTAAGCCTCCACGCCTGTTCATCAAGCCCGCCCTCCCACAAGTGGTGTCAGAAGTGGGATACAAAGGCGAAATGGAGGCTGCTCTAGCAAAGATGGCCGAAAACCAAGAACATTTAGGGAAGGTTATGGAACGCTTTTTGACTGTTGTCGAGGAAGATCGAGGAAAATTTCACCAGGTACTCGCCGGACAAGAACAGACACAAGGGGCAGTTATGGACAAACTCACTACGGCACTTGGACAACAGAGGGGTCCAACAACTTTGCCCTCCGTAGTACTACAACGATATGTAGCTGGAGAAGATCCGGACTTTTTCTTCAGTAATTTCGAACGCATGGCAAGTGCCGCCTCGTGGCCCGCTGATAAATGGGGTCAGTATTTGGGGCCGTTGTTATCAGGATCTCTACAGGCCGCTTACCAAGCTGCCACTCTTCAGGAAACGGTCCCCTATGCAGAGATAAAAAAATGCATTCTAGAGAGACTGGGAATCGACGATGAAACCTATAGAATCAAGCTACGACAAATGAAAGAAGGCCCACAAGAGACACCTCGTGCTCTATACTTTAGAGTCAAAGACATGGCGGACCGTTGGCTAAAACCTGCCTCTACCGACAAGAATGGCATCATGGCAAAGATATATCTGGAACAATACCTAACCTCTTTGCATCCCCCTATTCAACGCTGGGTTCGACAACAGGCGAATCTCACTTTAGAGACTGCAGTTGAGATAGCAAGCGCTTATAGCAGGGCTCAAGATTTCCAGAAGGGAAGAGAAGAAACCGTAGGGAAAACAGGGGGGCATCCTATTCATAGGCCGACCAGACCTCTTGTAGCAAAGAAACCTGAACCACTTGCTCTTGTTCCTAGCGCACCTATGCCCAGTGTCCCGTTCATCAGACCGCCTGTAACTGGACCCCAGTGTTTCCAATGCGGAGGAATGGGACATATAGCCAGATTTTGCCCACAACGAGAGGAGCCTATGGAAATAGGAGTGGCTCGCAATTATTATTGCTCTCCCCCCAACAAGAAACTTCCTCCGTACAAATGTACTGTATCTGTGAATGGTCAACCAGTTACAGCTTTAGCTGACACGGGGTGCCTACATAGCGTAGTCCGACTTCAAGACTTAGGGAATAATATTGGTCCCATTGAGGGTATGGTGGCCATTAAATGTGTACATGGTGACACCAAACCGTATCCTACCGCTAAGGTGTTGATTCAACATCCTCAGGACAGGGGAACGTCCCTAACTGTAGGTCTAATACCCCGACTACCTGAACAAGCCATACTTGGTAATGATTACGCCAAGCTACCTCAGTTACTGCAAGAATCTGGAACAGAGGAAGTAAAGGAATGGCTAGACACAGCTCCCTTTTCTAACGATACAGACAAAGTATGGCCACCTTCTAAACCTCGGAAAAGCCGAAGTCAGAAAAGGGCTGAGAAAGGACTAAAGTCTCTGGTAATGCCAGCCATTCCAATAGAAAATCCTTGGGAAACAGACCGCAATTTTCATGCTGCACAGCGAGAGGACCCTGTACTTCAGGAGGCATGGACAAATGCACTGGAAGATGAAGACCCTCAACATGTAGGTCCTTATTTTTTTTATCAGGAATGGATTGTTGTATCGGAAAGGTGGCGCCGACCACAAAGCCCAGTTACTAGTACCTGAGCCCTTTCGAGAAAAGGTTTTATACCTGGCCCATAGTCACCTATTAGGGGGCCATTTCGGGGCAGATAAAACCGAGAAAACCATTGTAGAAAACTTCTACTGGCCAGGGATTTATCAGCAAGTAAAGAGATATTGTAGAGAATGTCCTATTTGTCAGCGACATAGTCGGTATCATCCCCCCCGAGCTCCATTGCTACCACTTCCTATCATCAATGACCCCTTCAGTCGAGTGGGTATGGATATAATCGGTCCCCTGTTACCCTCTCGAAGTGGATATAGATATGTGTTGGTTGTGGTCGACTACGCCACTAGATTTCCTGAGGCCATACCCCTCCGTCGACCTGACACTACTAACATCGCCAAAGCTATGATTGGAGTTTTTTCCAGGGTGGGATTTCCCAAAGAAATCTTAACAGACCAGGGAACCCCTTTTGTTTCCAAACTAATGAAAGACGTATGTAAGCAGTTAGGAGTAAAACAAATCAGAACATCTGCCTATCATCCACAAACGGATGGATTGGTGGAAAGATATAATGCCACTATCAAAGCCACCCTCAAGAAGCTGTTAGACCTCGAAACTAGAAGGTGGGAGGATATCCTTCCCTTAGCACTCTTTGCCATTCGGTGTAAGGAACAAAAGAGTACCGGATATTCCCCCTTCGAGTTGCTTTACGGGCACAAACCCCGTACTATCCTAGACATGGCCCGAGAACAGTGGGAGACTGAACGAGATAATACAAAACCCTTACCAGAGTACGTCTCCAATCTAAAAACACATTTAGGACAAATACGAGAGATAGTCAGAAACAACTTAGAAAGAGCACAGAATGCACAAAAGGTCCAATATGACAAAGGAGCCAAACTGAGGACTTTCCAGGTGGGGGATCTCGTGTTACTTATGATGTCCTCATCGGACCAGAAATTGTTAGGTCAATGGCAGGGACCCTACACAGTACTCCAACAAGTCACCCCTGTGACCTACCGCATAGAAGTAGACAGCAATAAAAGAATCTCACAAATTTATCATGTGAATTTGTTGAAGAAATGGGAAGGACCAGCTCCAAAGGCCGTTCACTGTGTAGAAACCTCGGTGGCCCTGTTTACCCAATGCATAGATCCAGAGTTACCCAAGGCCTTAGAGGAGGAATTAATCGAGGTATTACAACCTCTTGATTTTGTCTTTTCCACTACCCCAGGGGTGACAAATCTTATTGAACATGCCATAAAAACACCACCTAATAAACGTGTTAGGTTAAGACCTTACCGCATACCCGAAGCAAGACGACAAATAATAAGAGAGGAAGTACAGAAAATGTTACAGATGGGGATAATTGAACCATCCAAGAGTGAATGAAATTCCCCCATAGTACTCGTACCAAAGCCAGACGGATCAGTTAGATTTTGTATTGACTTCAGAGAGGTAAACAAGATCTCTGAGTTCGACACCTATCCTCTCCCACGAGTGGATGAAATGGTAGAAAGAATAGGGAAAGCCAAATATATCAGCACTCTAGACCTGTGTAAAGGTTATTGGCAAATACCTTTAAAAGAGGAAGACAAAGAAAAAACAGCTTTTTCCACGCCCGACGGGTTGTACCACTTTAGAATGTTGCCTTTTGGCTTACATGGGGCGCCTGCGACATTTCAGAGAGCCATGAATATGATTCTAAGGCCTTATGATGCTTTTTCTGGAGCTTACATTGATGACATCGTCATATACAGTGACACATGGGAACAACATTTAACCCACCTCACCACAATCGTGCAAGCCCTAGGTACCCAAGGTTTGAGGATAAATCCAGCCAAAAGTCATTTGGCAGCGCAAACAGTCAAGTATCTAGGATACTTACTAGGGGAAGGCGTTATAAGACCACAACCGTCGAAACTATCGGCTATTTCCCAGATACAATTCCCTAAAACAAAGAAAGATTTGAGAGCATTTCTGGGGTTGTTAGGGTACTATAGGAGATTTATCCCTCAGTTTTCCCAGATGGCAGCACCCTTGACTGACCTCTTGCAGAAGAACTGTAAAACGGAACAGATATTACAATGCCCTCCTGGTCATGTGAGACAGTCCTTTGAAGTTCTGAAACAATCTTTAATATCGGACGCTGTTCTAATCAGTCCAGATTATTCTCGTCCGTTTGTACTCCAAACGGACGCCTCAGACCAGGGGTTAGGGGCGGTTCTGTCTCAAGAGACCCCTCAGGGAGAAAAACCTATCCTATACATTAGCCGTAAACTCTTTCCTTGAGAAAAGAATTATGCAACAATCGAGAAAGAAGCCCTCGCCATCAAATGGGCCATAGAAACCTTGCGATATTATTTGGAGGGGAGAGAGTTCACTCTGTACACGGACCATGCACCATTGGAATGGTTAGCCAGAAACAAAGGTCACAATGAGAGAGTATTGAGATGGTTTCTGTCTCTACAACCATATAGGTTCCATACTCAACATAGAAAAGGGCAAGATCAAGGGAATGCCGATTTTCTGTCAAGATATCCACAAGAGTCACAGCCCCTTAGAAGAAAGACAGCAAGGGAAAGGGGATGTGAGAAAGACCTTACCCCAGGGATGTCGGTTCCATACCGGCGTACGGGACCCCGAGATCAAGATTCCTCTGCTCTGTTTCCACAGGATCGCGGACAGAGCTGTGACCCGGAAGTCCCAGCCTCGCGAACCGGAAGAGGAGTCTACGGGCCAATAATAAGAGGGGAAACAAAGCGTGAGGCAGACAGAGAAGACGCGGGACCCGACCAGCGGAGAGAATACGCGGGACCCGACCAGCGGAGAGAAGACGCGGGACCCGACCAGCGGAGAGAAGACGCGGGACCCGACCAGCGGAGAGAAGACGCGGGACCCGACCAGCGGAGAGAGGACGCGGGACCCAACCCAGAAAAGACCTGGACGCCGGAGAACACCGAGGACGGTGAAGAAACCTGGTCCGAGGAGTGGTGGTGTCCGGAGGTGGCTGGGGAGCGGCCGTGACTCAGGAGAGTTACGGCGGAGGCAGGTTAGTGACTGTGGCTTGGGAGCGACTAGGAGGAGGGTGGAGAAAGAGCGGGAGGGTCTCTTGCAGCAGCGTATAACAGAGGGACCATCTCAGTACAGCCCCTTTGTGATTTCATACGCCTTAGACGATCCTGTCCCGCACTTGTTCAACATGAGAGCGTACCCCCTTCTATTGTAGAGTCTAAAACGGGTTAAACGTGACTTTGCTACACTGAAAACCCTGCCCTTGTTTCTGTAGGTTATAGACACATTATCTTATCTTGGTGGTTGGCACTATATTCGCCTTATTCTTGGTGGTTGACACTATATTCGCCTTATTCTTGGTGGTTGGCACTTTCCTCGTTCAAGGCACCTTAACAAAACCCAGTGCACCTGGTGTTGTGATTGCCGTATTCCTTGAAACAATACCATAAAACCATTCTGACAGCCCCTTTTCTCCATTTCTTTATTCTCCTATGATCCTCCGGGGTGAACACCACGGCCAAGGAACACCAGAAGACCGGACAAAACTCCTAACTTCTTCAGACCAGACCAGTTCAAGGGAATCATCAGATGAAGAGAAAGAGCCTCCAATAACTATATCTCAACAACCTATTTCCTCTACTTGTATTAATAAATCTACTTCTAAACCCATACTTAAGCCTCCACGCCTGTTCATCAAAGCCCGCCCTCCCACAGCAACTTATCCCACAAGCCCCCAACTCCCCCCACCCTGCTACCCTGCACTATGGGCTCAAAACGTCCCACCACTCCAACATGCAGAGTGCCTACTGCCCCATAATAATACCACTGAGAATTGGGCAGGCTTAAGCCTCAAACAGTCGCTCCCGCCAGCCTGGCAGCCCCTCCATTCTCCTAAAACAGGTATATTTCCACATTATCCCACATGCTTAGCAAGCAATATAATGAATCCAATAAGATAAGCAGCGTTCACTTAGTTGGCCAGGTAGATTTGGTCCGCCTGGTTATCTAGGTGTCTGATCCCGGTGTCCTCTATTAATGTGTTTCTTAGACTTGCTCAACAATCCTTCACTCTTTGTGTGATGACCCTTTCTAATTGCTCAGTCTGTCTGAGTCCCTGAATACTCCGCCGTCCAGGGAGGTCCTCCGCCAGATCTGAGGCTAATTCCCCATATGTAGTAACCAGTTCTTTGGTGGTATTACGCCTGTGTCAGGAATTTCCTGCTGTCCTCCAGCCAACAAGCCAGTCCCAAGCCTGTTCTGGGGTAGCGAAGCACTAGCTATTGCCTTCTGATGTGACTCTAAGTGTTGTGGGAAATAGCATGGAGTATTTGATATCCGTTGCTCAAAGGGCTTTTTTGACCTCCAGAAAACTACACCATTGTTGCTGTACTTTAATGGTGAAATCCAGGAAGAACTTAATAGTGGCATTTTCGAATTGTAGTGGCGGAGCACTCCAAGCAGTCTGAAGGATCACATCCCTATCTCGGTAGTTAAATATTCTTGCTATAATGGGGCATGGCTGGGCCCCTGGTCTCGTCCAAGCACCCTGGTTCCAAAGTGTTTGCTCCACTGATAAGTAGTTGTATAGTACCCTTGGCTGCAGCATCTTGGTTTTCAGGTCCTCCACAAATGAGTCTATTGCTGGCACTTCCGCTTTTTCTAGAACTCCAATAATGCACACATTAGTGCACTAAGAAAGCCCTTTTTGATCTTACAGCTTGGCTTATAGCTGCCTCGTTGTTACGGTTAATGCGCTGACTTGCGGCTGAAGAGTTTTTGTGTCTGCCACGAGACCCGCCATGATCCCTTCCACCTTCTTTACTTGGGTTCCTAGGTTTTGCATGTCCGCCCTCAGCAGGGGGACCTCTGTATTCACAGAGTTTATTCTTCTGACCAGGTCCAGTCTGACCCCCTGGATAGCTGTCATGATGTCCTTTAGCATGGGTTCTGTGACAGCAGCCGAAGCCCGGTTGTCCACAGCCACCCCCGCTTCCATCAGAGTACACTTGTCTAGCAGTGTTTGTTGTAAGCTTTGAGGGTCCTTGCCACCTTTCATTCTCAGAGCCTCTTCTCCTCGCAGGGCTCACAACTTGTATGGAGGTGTCCAAAAGCTGTCCTCTTCGCTGCCTGACCAGGCGAGTCCCACCTGACAGCCTATCAGATTTCCGGCCCTCGTCTCCCAGCTAATAGATCTCTCTAGAAATTCAGGTGAACAGTCCTCTACTGTGCTTTGCCCACACTGGTTGTGTTTCTGGGGCATGGTCTGGACTGCCTGCCTGCAGGCAACTGTTCTCACCATCATCTTGTCCTACCCCCAGTTTTGATCACTGGCCATGTATGGAACTTAGTAGATGGGGAGGAAGGGACACACCGTTAGGTGGGGCAACCAAGTAATTAATTTTGGGGGAATTCTCTTGCTGCCTAGTGGGGGAGGAGGTTTCAACTGCCGCTGCCCATCATTTGCACCCACCTCCTGTAATGCCAGGCCCCCCAATGGGTCACTCGCTGTTCTGGCCTGTCTTGCCAATCCCCCGCAGTGCTGGTTCATGGGTTTCTTCTCTCCACCGTGCAGAGTCACCTCTTTATTTCACGATCTTCTCCAACACAGGTGAGTGGTGCCAGTCCTGGTCTTCCTGCTAATGCCTCTCACTGCCTAATAATCTTTCTGGGCTCTGAGTTGCCCAGTGCTGCCGGCCCCGCCGCCATGGGTACTTCACGGTCTTGGCCGCATGCACGCAAGTCTGGGGATCGTCGTTGGATCCACTCCTCTTGGATTAACTTCCTTGCTCTGAGCTCAGTCCGGCTCCCTGTAGCCATATGTATTTGGGCACCATCTGAAAGAAGCAGACCCCGTCTGTATCTGTTTGGATCCTTACGTCAGATATTTAGGGGTTGTGGTGGGATGGCTCATCGGAGCCGGTCTACTACATGCCCATTTCTTCCCGTGGCAAGCTACGCCCCCTCATTCTCTTTTTTACACCATTTTCCTCAGCAGTGTTTCTCAGTTTGAAACGATCGCCCATTTTCCTCCTCACATATTTCTGGAATCTTGCATCTAAATACCTCACAAGTTCTTGCTTTCCTATTAAGTTTTAATTTTTTGTCCTGAACCTAATACTTCTGGAGGCTCACCCTGCGCCAGAGTGGTACAGAAGTTTTCTGGGGAGAACTTAGCCCATTTTCTCTGCCTTTTATTTGTACCTCCCGATTTCCCCGAGACATTTCCTGTGGTATAGTTAATTTGGAATGGTACCAGAAAATGGTCCGTCCAAACCATCGGCAAAGGAGGATCAATTTTAGGGGCTTCCCAATTACAGAAGATAGGGTCCGGAAGATGTCCTAACCGGTGTGTGGGAAGCTCCGATTTTAATACTAATTGCAGAGTTAATAAATCCTGTTGAAGCCCTTGGGCCAGAGCATTTGAGGTATACTCGAAGTGCAGGTTAAGATCCCCTAACAGAATGAATTTCTCATAGCGGGGGCCAATAAGTTATATATGAGGCTCGCAGAAAATTGAGTGCTGCTACCTGGCGGTCTGTAAACAAGAAGACCCTTAATTTTATAGTTATTCGACACTATTATAGAAAAGGCACCAGCTTCACTATCAGATATAGTCACTGGCTCCAAAGTACATTTAATATTGCCCTTATGGATCACAGCGATCCCTCCCCGCTTCCCGCAAGGTCTATCTAACTTGCATATCTCATATCCAGGGGGCAGAGCATCCAATATTTCAGGGGTCGAATCCTCATTCAACCAAGTTTCCGTTATAAACAGAATGTCCAAATGACTATCAACCAGAAGGTCTCATGTTTCCACACTAAGCTTCTTAAGAGACCTACTATTGATTAGGGTACATCTGAGCGCCTTGTCAATCCCTCCTGTCCGTACAAGAGGATTAGTAGAGAACCCACAGTGTCTACAATCCTTAGTGCGGCCTCCCCCATTAGGGTCCATACTATGTCTGCATTTAACCATCATGCCAGTGCAGAGAGCCCACAGCTCCTGCCGTGAGTAGGTAAGGCCTACCTGAACTCCTCCAGGGGTCCTGGCCCCGAGCCCCGTCCGGCCGCGGACGGGCGCAGACGGGCTTGCCTTTGATACTTAATGTCATGAACATGATATAATTGGTTTATGTGTGCTAGGATATTGCAACAATTGTTCATCCTCCTCCATTGAAGAGACATTTACCAGCCCTCCACTTTCCTATTTCCCCTATGCACAGAAATGCCCACTCCCCTCACCTGTGAGCAGTGCGCTCTCTTTCCCTTTCTTGTTGTACATATTTTAACAGCTGCATGACCTCCTTCATGTGCGATCCCACATTTGGCACGGTATAATTTTTAAGGTGTGCTGCAACGCGGGCAAGGATTGAATGTGCCTGTTGTGTGAACACCTTTCTAAACTACTAATAGGCATTCAGCTCCAGAGTTCTCAATACTGCCCCGTCATACACACACCCAACAAACTGATCTCACCCAGATAGACTTGTTGAGGTAGGTAGGAGCTGTTGAACACATTTAATGCAGTAGAATATGGGATAATGTTTAGAATATTTCAAGACAACTCATTTGAGTATGAAAATGCCCAAATTCATCTGCAAGGGCCACCCATTTTGTCCTGCCATGTTTTCCTTAGTAGTATGGGAAGGTCTTCCTGCCTTTTCCCACGTTGATAGACAGCTTACAAATAGGCCACCGAACACGTTGCCCACCAACTTTGGTGACACGTTCTTGAACAGAGGAATTTCAAAGACATCTCCATTAAACAAACAAGCACTTGCTTCATATAGTTAGGAGGAAGTACCCCTGATTTGTGGAGATTTCCCTCTTTGATGTCTCATCCTGTTCTCTAGACGAGGATTCATGTTAGCACAGATTTGTGGTTGAAGAACAATCATATTGCTGAAATTAAATGCACATCAGGTCAGTGAAGACTTTTCCTCATGGTCCATTATGCAACTGTAGTGTAAAATATGCACTAGCCATTACCTAACGAGGTAGCACTTACCAATTCAGTTGGGTAGACAATTTATGCAATTAAAGGGACAGTTGAGGTTCAGTTCTGGCCCTTCATTCACACAGCTACTGAAACACACTCACAAACTGACTCATACATCCATTCAGCCACTCACATATACTCCCACAAAACCACTAACACAGCCTCTCACAGACCCATACAGCCACTCATTCACTCATTCACCGATCCACAGAATCATTCACACACCCACTGGAAAAATGCTCACAGCTACTCACAGATCCACTCACTGAATCATACAGCCACTCCCACAACCAGTCACTGATCCATACAGTGACTCCCAATCCCACTCACAGTCCCATACAGTCACTCACACACCCATGTACTGACCCACACAGCCAATCACACACCAACTCACTGACCTGTACAGCAACTCACACAGACACTCTCAAAGGTTATAGCTTACAGTTCGGAAATAAAATGTAAAAAACCTTACAAATTCACACACAAAAACGTGAATTTTTACGTTTTTTTTTTAATTTGAGATGTTTTAGTTAGGCAATAACATTCAAAAAAGGTCATAATTCACTGATAACATCAAAGGTTACAGGGGAGTTATAGTTAGGAAATAGAATTTTACAAAGTTAGTACTTCATTTTTTTAAATAAAAACAACGTTTACAGGTATGTTCTAGTTAGGCTTAAATTTCACTCATACAAAACCAGTGAAACTTCAGAATTATAGTTACCTGAGCTAACGATATTTTATACCCCCCACAATGCACTAGTTATGCCCTCTCATAATATATCACTCATGACATGGTTAGTGACATCATCCACAGACCCACTCACACATCCATACGCCAACTCACACATCCACTTACACGCCAAATCACAGATCCATGCAACCACTCACACACCCACACAACCACTCATGCACCCACTCACAGACCCACATAGCCACTCACACAACCATACAGGCACTCAACCCTAAACCCACTCACAGACTCATACAAGTACTCACATACAACTTACACACCCACACAACCACTCACACACCCACACAACTGCTCACACACCCACTACAGCAAAAAGAATGGGTAAATAAGTCAGCAACCTGAGCCACTGGTTAACTTTACTGAGCAAATGCACTTCGCTCTTTCAAAAGTAGTATGTCCACACTAAAAGTAGATCAGTTCAGTGCCAGGTCTTGCTAAGGCATTGTATGCTTTCTGAGACATAACAAATATTTTTTCTTTCAGTTAATAGTTTTTTAGAGGCTAAGCAGCCCCCATAACAATAACCATGACAAAACAATAACTGTGAAAGCCAAAGGTCAGGCAGCCAATGCCAGGTCAATACTTGTTAGGCTGAAGTAACAAAAATGCATTGACAGAGTAATCAAAAATGCTGCACTCAAACAATGTAATGGGAATGAAACCAATACACTCTCAATTGAAAGGAATAAAGCGTACTTTAAATAAAAAACCTTACAAGAATTGTAATAATCTTACAGATCTGTGCAACTAAAGCGTATTCCGTGGTTTCTGTTACCAAGGTGTGTTGGCCTATTATTCACTCAACTAGGTGGATGGTGCATAGTGAGACAAACTTTTGAATATGCAGGTATGCAGTCTAATTTTCTGTCCCTTAACTACACACAAAAAAAAATAGGGAACAGTAATGGGAACGTTTAGTTTAGATTTCACAAATGTAATACGTTGGTCCTGATTGAATTGTTTTTTGGATCTGTGTGTGGGAGTGCAAGCAACTCAGTGCAGGGACACTTCGTTTGAAGTAACCAGGTGCTTCATAAATTACTTTATTATTATTAATGATCACACGACCAATGTTTTCTACGATCAACTTAATTCAGAATTTGTAAATAGGTTTCTTTTATACGAAATGTTATTTTTTGTGGAAAACCATATATAAAATTAAGAAATCAAATTAAAAAACGACCGATTTATGCTGAACGAAATCCTATTAATAAGGTATTTATTGACCGCTCTGATTTTGGGTAACAGACTGGGCTACAGTGTAAACCTCAGTTTTGGGCAGTCTTAAACAAAATATTGATTGTCCAGTCGTGATTCTCTTCCAATAACCATGAGAAGATAGGCAAACAGAGCGCAGAAATAAAACAGCAGCTGCACTTGAGCATTTAATGATTGAGCATTTCTCTTACCAGTGGTGAACTTAGCATCCACCATTCAAAAATACTGATTTCAGGCCCCAAACCATGAAATCATATCTAGAAAACTCAGATGGCTGCTGGTCAGAAACAGACTGAGAGACATGGCAAGCTTTGTGGTGATACAAAACTAGCAGAAAGAAACCAATATTTCTAAAACTAGGTAAACAGCACATCCAAGGATCATTTCCTCAGACACAAACTTGATATACCTACAAAAAACGTAGGCAACTCAGTCTTGTGTACATACCATGACTAGCCCAGTTTATCTGAAGCTTTTTTCATTGTTTCTATTTTAGCACTATCTCCTCTGTCAGTTTGTCATTCTATCTGGAAATACTTTGTTATACTACTAATGCGTCTCCCCTTCAAGAAGTCTTAATTCATGATTACTTTACCTCGTTCAAGAACTCTACTACATATGTACAAATTCCAGTATTTGCGTTGCACCAGTTAATTTAGATGCTCAATTGACAAATAGGGTAACAAAAGTAATTAGTATTCTTTTGTTCATAATGTTCAAGAATACCATGCAAATGTGGGTATTGGTCTGCGATGTACTTCGGTAAAATGCCAACAGGAGTGTAAGTGACATCATACCATTTGACCAGAAGTGGTTTCACATATCAATTAACTACCAATCTCATCATACGGTTGACCCCTTGATCCACCCTTAACCATTCAAGAACCTCCTATGTACTACGCAGAGTCTAACTGGAAGCAATAAAGTGTAAACAAATGAATAAATCTGGACTTACAGAACTGTGGTTATTCTCCTATCCTGCCAATGCTTTCCTGAACCTTGAGACCAGTGCCAGGGGTATGAAATGGCAAGCCGGTTGTAGCAGTTGCTACCACGGGTTATCTCTGATCAATGTCAATGCACATGGCTTATTCTTATTCACAGGGGCTGTTTGCATAGGCCTTGCACCCAGACCACTGCACTTCATAAAGGACATGCAAGCCACTGGCCATTTGTAGGGGTCTAAAGAGTGCACACCCTGTCTCAGCTCCTATGCCGCTCAACCAGCTCTGCACGGCTGTTTGCACTGGGTCCTAAAATACAGCTACTCTTTTTCACCATTATCATAAAGGGACTTGCTTCCTATGAGCATGAATAATTTCAGAAAAATAATTGCCACCGAAGAGGAAGCCTTCAGATGACAGCAAAGATAATAGCGTTAAACAGTACTTTGCAATGATAACAGGAAGGTTATTGTTCTCGCTATCACAGCTTTTGAAACAGCTTTAGCTTCCTCTGTTCTCCACTCTAGATGGAATTGAAATGCTAATTTTAATATATTTAAAACTTTTGTTGTCAGCAGGTAATCATTTAACTCCCTGAAATGTAAAACGATGTTAACATCTAAGATGACACCACAGTATTCAAAGAGATACTTGAAAATAAACTTTTCTAAAGAGAAAACGGAATGTTTTGGTGGGCTTCAGACTTAATAGTTTAGTTGAGTCATCAGGTAGGTGTGTGGGGCATATCCACTCATTGCACAGATGGGAGAATTATCTATGTACTCATAATGGCCACCAACAGTGTTTTCTCTTTTTGATAAAACCCTGATGGTCACTATTACAGCTGAGGCCCAACATGTTCTGCCGTTTTCGTCTGAGTAGCTTCCAGATCAGATACAGAACTCACTGTCTTGTTGGGATTATATGTCTGAATTTTACTTAACATCACATTTGCATATCGACAAGCAATCCAAGAGTCTCTATGACTGTGCTAGAAGTGTGGATAAGGTTTTGAGGCTTTTAAACAACTTGATATTGAATGGCTCCCACTATCCCTCAAGGATTATATTAAGAAATATAAATTAAGTCAACTAAATCATCTAACCACACATGGTTGGCATATGGCATAGCAAACGATATTGTCATTAACAGTTATTGTTCCAAATTCATGGAGTCAATTAACACATTATGGACGAGCTGTTCCTAAACTCAAACCCACCTCTTATTGGAAATGGAAGTGGGTAGTCAGCATAATGACCCATAGGGATTGTGCTATATCTGCGTCTGGAGTAAGGAAAACATTGTTGTATGAATTTGCGGTGCTGTGAAAAAATGGAGTGAATACCAGACTACATGGCTGGCTAGGCATCCTGTGAATAGCCTTCCCCACAAAGACAAATGCAAAGATATTTGGCCTTAACATTGATGCTGCTCTAATATTAGTGTCTAAAAGTATTTACGAGCATTAGACAAAATCATGAAACTCCTAAAACCCTACCAGATTGCACCACTCACAAAAGCACATGTCAATGCGTGCTTGCACGACTGTGATGCAGTCTTATTGTGCCACTTTAACAGATGCATAATCAAACAGCCAGGCTTAACCTAAAACTGAAATGTTACATGCAACATTCTTGTCCTTAAAACCTCTCACTGGCTCTCTGCTGCATATTAAAGAGCAGAGAAATGTTCCCCAATCTGCATACAAAAGAGGAACCCTTGATTAGCAAAACAAAATTTGATTTGCCCTCTAAAGCTCAAATAAGGAAACTTTGGGGATCGTGCTTGTCACATGGATACCAAAGACTTTGAGATGCTCTAAACCCGACTTTCAAAGAAGGACAGAACGGCCCGTCTCATGAAAGTTTCTTTGTTTACTCTTCTGTTTAGATATGCCTTTAAATACAATGGTCAGAATACAAGCTGGTATCAAGCCTTACTTTGCAGAGGGAGCCCTGTTCCTCCTTAACCTACAGAGATCAATGGACTTTGCCAAAAACCACAACAGCGCCTCGCCTGACAATCAATTATAGCCTAACTTGCATTCATATAATGACTACAGCATGACACCATGACCAAAAGCTCATAGACATTCAAGATAGAGTAAGTTAATTGACTGCATACTGCAAAGGATGAATATTTACAGCAAATAAATAAGCACTGGCCCGGCAAAGCCAATCACTCTCACTCTGCCAGTGCCCTTTGTTCATTGCTTTAGACTTCATAGTTCTTTTATAATTGTCCTGGCATTGGCAAAGCCAATAATGGAGACAGTGTCATCTTAAAAGTGTATTTGACACACTTTCAAGATGGCCACGTCATTGTGTGATTTACTCTTAGTTTTTTTTACATTCAAATGTTCACATAGGGTAGCTGTAAGAAACCGGGTCACTGGTTGACTAGGTTGTGAGCACTGGTCAGCAGCAACAACATTCCTTTTCAGGGTAAGGTTCAAGTAAACCACAAATAAACCTGTGCTCAACCCCCTGGTTGCCTGGCACAGGCCAGTCAAGATTAACTTAGAGGCACTGTGTAAAGATTTTTGCAAAACCTCAAACAGTAAAACAGTGAAAAAACGACACAAATAGATCCCGCACCAGGTCAGAACAATAGAGCAAAATTTAATAAATAAAAGAAGACCAAAACAACAGAAATCCAATTAGTAGAACAGAAGCTAATACATTTAAAAGTTTCAGGTAAAAATAGCTCCAAAAAAGCACAACGCGCCAACTGCGGATACCTGGACATGCTGAACCAAGACAAAGACACAAGTTCAGGCTGACCATGATATACTGTGTCTGGTTAAAGGGACCCAGATAATCCTTCTGAACAGAGCACCTTAAGTCCTGTTTTGCAGAGCGTTGCATGGATGCGGATTGGCTGCCTTGCAAGGTACTGTGTCGATGTCAAGGATACCATTGCCGAGGGCTTGCGATGCGAAGCCTGGAGTCGGGGATGTGTCGTGCAGTCGAGGTGATACATCGGTTTCGTGAGGCTGCAATGCGGAGTCCAGCCTTGTCGGCAAGCTGACGTTGACGAGAGATGCAAGGGCTGTGTATTGGTCAAGGACTGTGTATTGGTAGGAGGCAGCATTTAAGAGAGGAATTTACCCATAAGGAAGGTTTTAGTCTCCTTTTTGAAATGTGCCAGAGAAGGGATTCTTCTGATGGCGGGCGGGAGAGAGTTCCATATTTTAGAAGCGGATCCAGAGAAGGCCCGAATATACTTTTTTTTCTTTTCGGAACAGTGCAGGTTGGAATAAAAGGTCCCTGGCAGAACGGGAGTTTCTGCTTCCGCCAGATACCACAAGTTTCTGTGCAAGGTAGGCAGGAGAGTTTCAGTATAAAACCTTGTGTGTGATGCAAGCCAGTTTGAGTTGTATTCTGGCCTTGAAAGGAAGCCAGTTCAAAGCTTTGTAGAGAAATATGGTAAAGAAAAATTGAGCTTGTAAGAAGTCTGGCGGCGGAATTTAGGCAGGGTTTTAGGGGTGCCAGGGAGATCTTGGGTAAGCCTGAGAAAGTGGAACAGCCATATTCCAGTCTAGAGATTACTAGCGCTTTTTAGGTCGGTAGTGTCAAGGAAGGGTTTCAGTTTCCAGAGGTAGCTCAGGTGGAATCCGGCTGATTTGGCCATCGAGTTGATGTGGTCTTGCATGTTCAAATTGCAGTTGAGGGTTATTCCGAGAGATTTTGCTTAGTCCACGATGGTCGCTGGGCAATCTAAGGCTGTGATAGCCTTGATCCATATCTGCATCTCGGAATTTGGTTTTTGGAGGGGAAATTAGGAGAAATTCTGTTTTCTTGGCATTGAGTTTAAGTTGCTTTTAGGTGTGCCAATGAACGGTTGATTTCAGGGTCTCATTCAGGGAGAGAATATCCTCGAGAGAGAGGAGGCTTTGATGTAGAGCTGGGTGTCGTCAGCATACATATGGTAGGAGATATTCGCTGTGTGTAGTACTTCAGCAAGTGGTTCAAGGTAAAGGTTGAAAAGGGTAGGGGACAGGGTTGATCCTTGAGGGACTCCGACCTTGATTGGGGAGTGAGCAGATAGGTTGCCGTTAATTAGGAATCGGTGGGATCGGTTATGGAGGAAGGATCTAAACCATTCCATAACAAAGCCATCCAAACCCATCCTCAGTTTAAGGCGTTCGATTAGTTTTTCGTAGTTGACCGTGTCGAAGGCCGAGGATAGATCTAAGAGGATTAGAAGGCACGTTTTCCCTTGGTCCAGGGCTTGGAGGGCATCATAAACGATGTGGAGCCTGGTCGTTTCAGTGCTGTGCCCTGGTCTGAATCCAGATTGGAAGTTGTCGAGAAGGTGGAATTTGTTGATGTGCTGACCTAGTTGCTGTTGTGCACACTTCTCCAACACTTTGGCTAAGAGGGGGATGTTGGAGATAGGTCTGAAATTGTCGGGGATGGCTGGATCCAGCAACAGTTTTTTGTCAATGGGGATGACTCGGACTTTCAGAGAGTCAGGAATGGAACCCTGCTGGAGCAAAGCGTTAATTATTGCGGTCCAGATAAGGATAATGGATTGGGCGACAGCCGCTACGCAGTTGGAGGGGAGCGGGTCGTTTAAATGGTTATTCAGGTTTAGGGACAATAGGATTTTAGATACAGTCTTTGTCTTAGAGGTAGAAGTCAGTCTAAAGTGCTTGATTTTTTGGTGAAGTCTGTGGGGGCATCGCAGGAGGAGGGGGCAGGCCAGGAAGGGATAGAGAGTGTGTGGCCGCACTAAGTTCATTTTTCAAGGCTGCGACTTTGTCCACGAAGAAGGAGGAGAATTCCTCAGATGTATTAATGCCTTGGAGGTTTCTTTCGAGGTTTTGACCAGTTTGTTGGATTGGTGATTGACCGGATCGAAGAGCTTACGAGGTCTGTTCTTGGTGTTCTCAAGTTCAGATCTGAAAAATTATTTTTTTGAGTTCAGGATGTTCTTGTTGTAGGCATTTCTGGCATGGCGGAGAAGTTTTAGATGTGCGGCGGAGGGGTCCTGTCTCCAGATTCTTTCGGATTGCCGGAGGCATCTCCTCTTATTGTTGAGCGGTGAAGTGAACTAGGGGTTCCTGTCTTTGATTTGGGTACTTTTTAGCTTTAGTGGGGCTAGGTCATCCATAATGTTTGAGATAGTTGCAGAGTAGTGGTTATTGAGGTCATTGACCATAGAGCAATGCGAGCGGGGGTGTTCAGACTTGCCGTATGCCTCCCGTTCATTGTGGTCCCGGTTTCTAGTGTCTCTAATCCAGTGTTTGGGAATTACTGGTTGAGGAGACCTTATCTTGTGGGTACCAGGTAGCAGGAATGCGATGGCGTGGTGGTCAGACCAGTCGCACGGATCAATGGAGATAAGCTTGACTGTAGATTCCTTGGAGATTATCCAGTCAAGGATGGCCCCTTTTGAGTGAGTTGGGAGAGAGCAGGCTTGGGTCAGAGCTTGGTCGGACAGGAGGTCTTTGATGGCAATGATATGAGGGTCCTTGGGGTCATTCCAATGCAGGTTGAAATCACCCAGGAAGATATCTTTGGAATTGGAGGAGAACTTAGCAGTAATAAGTTCCATGAGGTGGTCAGTGAAGGAGTTGTTAGTACTAGGGGGATGATAGATGATGTGTAAGTCGCACAATAGCGTGGTGTTGCTACAAATGGAGAGTTCGAGTTAATCGCAAGAGTCGGTGGAGTCAACCAGACGTTCAGTTACACTGAGGTTAGAACGGTAGATGCAGACGATGCCCCCTCCTTTCTTGCTAGAGTGCCTATCCAGCCTGGCAATGTTATAGCTGGGAGGGACTAAGAGGTCCAGGCAAGGAGATGAGCAATCTTTGAGCCATTATTCTGTTAGAATAGCTACGTCAAAGTTTTTTTCAGGATGAGTGCAGCAATGTCAAAGGCGTGATTGAACGCTGATCGGCAATTGATTAAAAGGCCAGACAGCGAGGAATCAGAGGGAGTGTCAGGAGTCAGGGTGGAGAAGTTTACAGGCGCTAGGTTGCTCTTGACCACACTTCTGTTGTGGAAAGTAGCCGATCTCTTTGGCATTGATAGAGACTGTGCGGATGGCATGTTCGGCTCTCATGCCTAGCGGGCAAGTGGTGGTTGGGGCTGGGTTGTAGTCGCTGAGGATGGCAAGGATTTCCTCTTCAGTGAGGTCTAGCGGACTAGGGGTGTGCTTGCGAGGGCGAAAGTGTCTCAAGGGTAGTGGTAGAGGGTGCTTGGGGAAGTCTGTGGTGTGGGGGGGTGGAGTTCCACTGGGTTTTGATGTTGGCAAGGGAGAGTTCAGCGAGGTGAAGGAGGTTCATTAGATCTAGTATAGAGATGTGGATACCCTGAGTTAGTTTGGTAGCTTTGGAGTGCAGTGTTTTAAAATCCCCACAGGAGGGAGACGATAGCGGGCAGGGTGGTAGTGGCTCTGGGACGATACTATCGGACTCACTGTAATGGGGAGGTGTTGGAGAGCGGGAAGGTAGTAGATCTAGAGTCCTAGTATCGGGTGTATCATGGGTTTCCAGTGACTGATCTTTCTCATGGACAGCATGTGGGACTGGAGGGGAGTGGACCATGTTCTGGAGAGAAGGCTATGAGATGAGTTAGCAATGTTGAAAGGGGGTGGCAGAGAGTCCTAGAGAGGTGGTTGGTCAGGTTCAATCTGTATTGCAGGGGGTTGGAGGTGTATCTGACTCACAGTTAGTGTGGGGAGTTGAAAGGGAAGAGATCAGAGGTGCAAGAATGATTCTCCTGGTATGGTCAGGAGCCGTGCGAGAGGGGATGGGATGATCTGTGTTGGGAGCCCAAGGAGGGCTGCTTGGAGGGTGTCGAGGGGCGCTAGTCGGGCTGGTCAGAGGGTCATCGGGGCAAGTGGTAGATACTCTGTTAGTGCTGTTCACATGGATGCTGAGGTTGGAGAAAAAGCTTGCAAATTTGTTAAGGTTCCTGGATGAGGCTTGGATCAAGACAATGCCGCTTTTGTAGAGGGTGATTGTGAGGTCGGCTCGCAGGGTTGCAGAGGGTGCTATTGTAAGCTTAGTGCCATGTGGAATGTTCCTGGTTGCACATACGTTGAGGAGGTGCACAAAAGTTTTGCGCCAATAGGGGGTTCTTCTGGAGTAGAATATTAGGTCAGTGATGATTGTGCTATTGTCTGTGCTGTAACGTAGGTTCGAAACCAATGTCTCAGGGTGACTCTTCAGGGTAGAGTGCTTGAAGGTCTTTGCGGCAGCTTTGGAGAGTTTGGAAGGGTAGACCAGAGTAAGAGGGAATTCCCCAGTATCACTTAGGTTGGGCCCAGCCATAATTTGAAGGTGTTGCATTTTTTTAACCCAGATTTTAGAGCGTCAGCAAAGGTTATTGTTGCTTGGTTGTTGAAATGGCTTCTCACTAATTTATCCTTTAGCTATGGCACTTTTCTAAAGGTGACTCGTGGTTTGTTTTCTAACTGAGTGTCAGTGTCTGGGTCTTTTACAGTCAGACGCTAATGCTTGTTGAATATAACCCTCACATCGGCTTTAGCCACTTCCTCCTTGGTGCTACATACTTTGGGCACTCAAAGGGAAAATGGCCTACGGTTTCAGGAACACTTGGGCAAGTTGGACAATCCACCATGCCTCCACTAGACCATCTATTTGAGAACGACCTTACAGGTAGGCTTCCCACTCTTAACTGAAAATAGAGCTTGCAGTCAAGGGGCTTTGTAATGACATCCCAGAATTCCTCAAGTTTGGGACAATCTTTGATTTCCAAAAATGAACCAGCAAGGGATTGTGAGGGTGTGGTACTAAAAATCTTTGTAGCCACCATGTTCCAGTACAATGCCTTAAGTGTCTTCTTCGGTGGGAACCTGGCATGCAATGGATCCTTCCACAATTCTCCTAATCCTAATTCCTTCAGAAGATTTTGAATATGACCCAACCATTTAACTTTCCGGGAGCCATCACTTTTAATCACATCCATCAGCCCTCTAGTGTATGTTTCCAGTTCCGGTGAGGTCCAAATTCGCCGCCAGTATAGTATTGGGCGCAAAGATGCAATTAGGGCTATAGGTGTTATACCTAAATCATAGAACAGAGGATACAATGGGGTGCTTTGAGGTAGCCTTATAAGTTTTCTAAGAAATGTGTTTTCAGAGACAGTCATCCCCCTCAGCTTTTCACTTCCCCGCATTTCCACACCATACATAGTGGAGCTAACTACCTTGCCATTGTAAACCTCTAACACCGGACTTACTGGTCTAGTGAGAGACCTAGAATGCTCTGCTGTCAAAGCCCCTGATAGTTGTCGATGCTTCAGGGTGGCCAAATCAATCTGTTGTCTCCAAGAGAGATCCTGTTGAATACAGATACCCAGGTAGCTGAATGCCTCAACCTTCTCAAGAGGGCCGGAACTCATATGTACAGTACCCCTACTAACTTTGGGTGCATTAAAAGACATGTACTTAGATTTAAGAACATTAACTTCCAGGCCACGGGCGGCACAGAAGTCCTCGAAAATTAACAGAGCCTTCTGTAACCCGCTCGGGGTCTTCGAAACTATAAGACAATCGTCCGCAAACATTAATATGGGGATTTTACCTCCAGCAAGAATAGGAGCGTCAACATTAGAATCAATTAACATTTTTGCAACGTCGTTTATATATAAAGAAAATAATGTTGGCGCCAGGACACATCCCTGACGGACTCCTGTTTCTACAGGGAACTGTGGTGTAACATTGCCAGGACTACCCCACCTAATCTTGGCAAAGTTTCTCCTGATGGAGCCTAACTATCAAAGACAAAAGATCCCCTGGCATGCCCATCTCAGTGAGTACTTTCCATAGTGTGTGGCGAGGGACCAGATCAAATGCCGCCCTTAAATCTATAAAGGTGGCATAAAGGTTGCCTTTGCCAATTAGAACGGTCTTCCAATATAGCATAGTGAAATGCATAATTTGGTCGACCGTGCTAACGCAACTTCTGAAGCCAGCCTGCAAGTGGGACAAAATGCTGTACTCCCTTTCCTAAACCTGGACCTTATTTAAAATAAGCCTACCTATGATCTTCTGGGTAGTGTCGATCAAACTAATTGGTCGATAGTTTCCAGGCAGGGATCTGTCCCCCTTGTTGTAAACAGGGATTATTTCAGCCCCTTTCCATGATTTAGGGACCGGTAGTCCCCTTGCCACTGCATTTACCAATAATAATATGTATGCTTCCCACGAATCTCTATCTTGTAGGAATAGATCAGCAGGGATACCGTCAATTCCTGGCGCTCTACCAGGAACAACGTTATCCAATGCCAGCTGAACGTCCCCCAAGGTAAAGGGGTCTTCCAAAAAAGGCATACAGGACACCTCAACAGGAGAGTCTTGCCCTGTTGCCTTCGCAAACTGCGGTTTGAAGTGGGGTACCCATTTATCCTGTGGGACCCAATTCAGAGGTTTATCAGAGTTGCTATCCACACCTCTCCTGTAGGTGTTCCAGAACTTTCGAGGATCTTTGTGAAGTCCTGCTTCCAGCAAGTCTGCCCACCTCTGCTCATCCCACAGGCGCTTGGATTTAGAAATGGCTGATTTATACGCTGCCCTAGCTACACAAACATCTAAACTCGAACCATCTTTAAGGGCTCTGCCTAGCTCCAAGCGAGTCTGCCTGCAGTCTGCTGAATACCAGCGTGGAGAAACTTGTATACAAGGACCACTTTTTTGAGAGGGCTTAATAAAGACTGTTCGTAGGTCCTTAAAGAAAGCCTCGTGAATCCTGGTTGCATATTCATTATTAGCGGTTGGGCACTCCTCTACCAGTGCTTCCTTCATATCATTTATTGCCTGCGTGAGCTTACCAGCTATAAAATCAACGTTCTCCTGGTCGACCGCAACCTTAGCCCAGCGGACGTGACGCTCATCATTAGTGATAACGACGTCCACTGGAATAACAGCATCAGTCGCCCTAATTAATGCTACTGGTCAATCCCAATAGGATATTTTGGCCGATAGAGGATTGTGATCACTCTCTAGTCTATCCATAACTTGCATATCCTGCAGATAGCTCCACAGGCTCAAGCTAACAAGAATGTAATCTATTCTGCTCTGCCGGGGGCCGTTCTTATAGGTACTTGCCCCACTTTTGTCACCCACTGTTCTACCATTGGCAGATCTAACTCCTTTGTTTAGACAAAAAGAGTTCAATTGGATAGCAATTTGTGTTCATCTTTTAATGGGAGTTAAGTCCAGTTTAGGGACCCCCCATATCCTGTCTTCTTCATCTGAGAGGTCCCAGTTATCATTCAGGAGAGGTTCAAAGTTTACATTAAAATCTCCTCCTATAATAATATTATTGGTATGGAGAGAATTGCTTTCTAGGAGATCCTCCAAGCATGTTAAAATTTCCGAGTTTTTGCCCCCGGTACTTCTAACATATACATTGTATAGATGAATAGGGTCTCGCTTTGGGAACTCAAGCAGGAGTGCCTGTAAATCCCTGTGCCTGGTGGGAATTACCTTAACTGTTACATCGAGATCTTGCCTAATCCAAACCGCCAGGCCGCCTGACGGTCGGCCTTTCCCTTTCTTTTTCGCCAGGATTCCATAGTTCAGGTACCCTGGGAAATGTAACTGATCTAGAGCCCAAGTTTCCTGGAATAGACATATATCATGTCTATTGATAAAGGAGGCCCACTCAGGGGAGTCCATTTTCGCTCCAAGTCCTGCAATGTTCCAGGAAAGAAGAGCCCCTATAGTAGCAGGGAAATTTGCAGAATTGTTAATATCCTGGATGGTACCTGCTACTCTATTCTGTTCACTTATCATCCCTAACGGCGGTGATTCTGAGATAAAGAAAGTGGGGTCCATTACAACAAGTGCAAGATTTGGAGCCTCATTGCTACTTATCTCCCGGGGTAATGCTTCTTCAATCCGCAGTCAATCGTTAGAATTCAAACCTGAAGAAGCATCCCCTAAAATCCTCTCTGACATTACACTAGTTTGAGTCATTCTTTGGTAGGGTTGAGATCTCAATTGGATCCGGGAATTATCTGGGGAGCAGGTCCTGTATTCCAGGGCTATCAAGCCCTCAGCTATCTTTGGGTTTTTTAAGACTACCTCAATACAGTCATAGGTGTCACCAGGAGTTGTAAATCTTGTGGTTTTTAAAATATCCTCCCTGATAACAGACCTACACCCCCTGATATACCTAATCCAATGGATTGTCTTATTCGTTAGGGTGTCCGGAGATTCATGGTCTCGCCCCCCAGGTATGTTAGGAACATTCACCATATAAACAGCCCTAGTGTAGTTAGGGTAGTCACTACGGTGAAGACTGAAAGGTTTGAGAGAACTCAAACCTGAATCTTGCAGGCACCCCTCTTTTCTATTCTCACCCCTTCTGCTTCCATCTACTTGTAAGGTTGTAGGTATGGTATTAGATTTTGTGGGCATGCTTTTGGGCAAGATTGTCATAGTTTTTCCCTTTGCCTGTAAATTGCCTACCAGTTGCATGTTTCCCCTTGCTTTCCTAATAGGCAGGGAAGGTGTCGGTGGAATAGTAGTTAGCGGGGCAGGTGGAACACAACTCTTCCCTCTAGTCGTGATGTTATTCGTAGGGTCAATCAATCTCGCTTTTATTGGGTTATGGGTGTTAAGTCCAGGTGTAATATTTTTGGAATTGGCTAGGGCCGTCAAGTGATCCACTTTTACTTGTAATGCCTCCACCAGCCCACATAAATGTTTGATAATTACCCACAAAGGATCAGTTGAATGATCGGGGGACATCGGTGCGTTGATAGGACCAGGCACAGATATAAGTTTTTCACTAGCTGTGGGCATCATCAAGTCCCCCCCTGAGTCCCCACATCCTATCTGGGCCAAAACTGAGAACCTGTTACTACTAAATAACGGTTCTAGGTCCACCACGCTACCCTCTCGATCCATGGGTGGGGTCAATTGATCTACACGTGATTCTTTCTCAACGTTTGGTACAGTGTTAACCTCTGACCCCAACACAGATTTACACAAAAACATGTCAGGAATTTTCACCACCACATTGTCTAGCCTTTTGTGCAAACCTGACCCTGTTTGCATAGACCCCTCGTCTGGTATCTCAACAATTTTGGGTGCTTGGGACAGAATGTCTCCACAGTCTTGTATCAAATCGTCTATTCGGTCCATGACACAGTTTGCTCCAGCGTTAGGCATCCGTTTAGCCGTTTGGATTGTTTGGCTTTTTTCCCACCCTTAGATACACCCACTACTATGTCGCCTGAATCTTCAACCAGCTTCCGTTTTCCCATGGCTCCGGAACAATTACCAAAACTGAAAAGATAAACGACTTAAAAAGTACCTTAATTGAAGATCCAAGGGGGTTGGCCCAGCCCAGTCTCTACCTGTCCCGGACTGTCCCTGACTGTCCGCCCTTTGTCCGGCGTTCGTCCCGCGCTGCCTCAGCCTGATGTTGTTTTGAACACCGGAGGGCGGGTGGGCGTGGCTCCGCTCCGAGCTGGACACGCACGGGCTCCTGGGCTATGGAGTCCTCGTGCGGCACTCCGGCGGGTGGCGCGGGTGGCACCGTGCTCCTCCGGGAGCGGAACTGCCTCCTGGCGAAGTTCTCTGCTGGCGCTGCGGGAGCCGCGCGAGCAGGTCCGGCGAGGTGTTTTGAACACCGGAGGGCGGGTGGGCGTGGCTCCGCTCCGAGCTGGACACGCACGGGCTCCTGGGCTATGGAGTCCCCGTGCGCTGCTCTGGCGGGTGGTGCGGGTGGTACGGTGCTCCTCCGGGAGCGGAACTGCCTCCTGGCGAAGTTCTCTGCTGGCGCTGCGGGACCCGCGCCAGCGGGTCCCGCGAGGTGTTTTGAACACCGGAAAGCGGGTGGGCGTGGCTCCGCTCCGAGCTGGACACGCACGGGCTCCTGGGCTATGGAGTCCCCGTGCGGTGCTCTGGCGGGTGGTGCGGGTGGTACGGTGCTCCTCCGGGAGCGGAACTGCCTCCTGGCGAAGTTCTCTGCTGGCGCTGCGGGAGGGGTCGGAGGGCGGGTGGGCATGGCTCCGCTCCGAGCTGGACACGCACGGGCTCCTGGGCTATGGAGTCCCCGTGCAATGCTCTGGCGGGTGGTACGGTGCTCCTCCGGGAGCGGAACTGCCTCCTGGCGAAGTTCTCTGCTGGCGCTGCAGGACCCGCGCCAGCGGGTCCCGTGAGGTGTTTTGAACACCGGAAAGCGGGTGGGCGTGGCTCCGCTCCGAGCTGGACACGCACGGGCTCCTGGGCTATGGAGTCCCCGTGCGGTGCTCTGGTGGGTGGTGCGGGTGGTACGGTGCTCCTCCGGGAGCGGAACTGCCTCCTGGCGAAGTTCTGTGCTGGCGAGGTGTTTTGAACACCGGAGGGCGGGTGGGCGTGGCTCCACTCCGAGCTGGACACGCACGGGCTCCTGGGCTATGGAGTCCCCGTGCGGTGCTCTGGCGGGTGGTGCGGGTGGTACGGTGCTCCTCCGGGAGCGGAACTGCCTCCTGGCGAAGTTCTCTGCTGGCGCTGCGGGAGGGGTCGGAGTAATATTTAAGGAAAGATGGAACTTTGCACTCCTACAGGTAGATGAAGTTGCTGGGATTGAGCTATTGGGCTTCACATTGCAGGAGCCTAAAGGAAGATTACTAACCGGCATGGTCTGTTATAGACCTCCAGGCTCAGACACTCAGTATCAGGCACTGATGGATACAATTGTTGCTCTGGCTTTGTCACACTCCAGAGTGTTGTTCTTACGAGATTTTAACCTATGGGAAAATGGGACCCTAGGGAGTCATCTGAGGGATCTGAGAGATACTTGCAAGAATCTCAGCCTAAACCAGTTAGTACAAGAACCAACCCATTTAGGAAGACACGCGCTGGATCTTGTGTTTGCAAATCAGTCCGAGACGGAGGTGATTGATATTCTGCCCCTAAACTGGACTGACCATTCATTAATTCACTTTAGGATCACTATACCCAACTATATAGACAATAAAAACTGTTCAGTGACCTATCGAAAGGGAAGGGACTGGGCTAAACTGGATGTAAATAGCGCAGATCGAATATTCCTTAATCAGGCCTTCTTTGTTCCTGATGACTCAGTGGATAAGAATTACCAAACCTACTGTAACCATATTATGGATATCCTAGATAGGCATGTCCCCATTAAAAGAATAAAGAACAGAAGGAAACCTTCAGCCCTCTGGTTTAGCGAGGAGCTGAAACTAATGCGGACTACATGCCGACAGGCTGAAAGAAGGTGGAGAAGGTCCTATTCAGAATCAAATAAGAAACATTTGAAGTTAGTACAGGCTCAATACAAGATGACTATAGCCAAGTCTAAAGCACTCTTCTATGCTAGCTCAATTTTACAAGCACCCAACAGTACAAAAGCCCTTTTTAACATCATAAGATATCTCTCCAGTACCGTGTGCATGGGCAACAAAGTGGTCGCATCGCAGAAACTCTGCGATGAAATCGCTGCATTCTTCGATGAAAAGATCGCCAAAATTGTTGGAGGCTTTAATCCCGATAATACCAGCAGCCAGGAGACACTATCCCAGATATTAGCAGAGGAATCCAGGGCAGAAACATCAATGGAGCACTTTCAACCACTCACCGAAGAGCTCTTTAACAGTGTTGCTCAGAGTATATCCTCAAGGTCTCCTCTAGACCCACTAGCACATAAGATCTGGAAGAAGATCGGGTCAGAAGTATTCCCCTGGTTGCAACAGATTTGTCGCCAATCCTTGGAAGAAGGTGCGGTCCCAGAGGTATGGAAACAAGCAGTGGTCACCCCCCTGCTCAAGAAGTCCTCTCTGGACCCAACAAATCCAACTAACTTTAGGCCTATATCTCTCCTGCCTTATCCTATAAAAATCTTGGAAAAGGTGGTTAGCAAGTCCCTCTCAAGTTATCTTGAAGTTAACCACCTACTGGATAGGGATCAGTTTGGCTTTCGTCCAGGCCACGGGACGGAAACAGCCTTGGTAACTGTACTGGATAACCTACAAATGCGAGCCGACAATGGCAGCTCATCTGTATTAGTGCTGCTGGATATGTCGGCCGCATTCAACACGGTAAATCATGCAGTGCTGATAGGCAGGTTGGAGAGACTGGGTGTGAAAGGATGTGCCCTGAAATGGCTACAATCATATCTCTCAGAAAGACATCAGGTGGTAACCATGACACCGTTTGCCTCATCGAAGTCGCCAGTGCGCCATGGAGTGCCACAGGGTTCGGCAATAAGCCCCATTCTCTTCAAGGTATATCTTCGCCCCTTGATTCCCATTGTAAAATCATTTGGGATAGATCTGGTCAATTACGCCGACGACACCCAACTGGTGTTTTCCCTGGAAGGGAAGCATGCGGTGTCAATGGACACCTTCCAGGAGTGCATGCGTCGAGTCTCTGGCTGGCTCAAAGTAAACTCCTTGCAGTTTAACGGGGGGAAAACCGAGGGGGTATACTGCTCGGCTGCCAAAATGTTACAGTGTTTGCCATGCGAGTTCAGACTTACCCTAGAGGGTGACCCCCTGACCCCAGTTAAAACTGTTCGCAACCTGGGTGTCCTGGTTGATGAAGATCTTCAAATGCTATCACAGGCTAATAAAACGATCAGTACGTGCTTCGCCTTGTTAAATGCGCTCCGCCAGATCCTTCCTCTGCTGCCTAATGAGGCCAGACCTCTAGTGGCGAGGAGTATAATTCTGAGTAGGCTGGACTACTGCAACTCCCTGTATCTGGGAGCTCCACAATATATCCTGCATGGATTGCAAAGAGTCCAGTCTATAGCCGCAAAGCTGGTACTCAACATACAATGCAGCTCATCTACTACACTGGCCCTTAGAGATCTCCACAGGTTGCCCATTAGGGACAGGGTCAGTTTTAAATCCCTATGCATAGTCTACAGAGCAGTGCATAGTACTGGCCCTCTCTCTATACAAGAGAGATTCACCTGGTACAGGCCCACCAGACTTCTCCGTTCTTCTAACGCAAATCTAGTAATGACCACCAGATTCAAGAAATCTCGGATGGGAGGCAGGGCTTTTGGCACAGCAGCATCAAGCATTTGGAATGAGCTACCTCAAAGCATTAGACAAGCCAGCTCTTTGCTCTGCTTTAGAAAGTGCCTGAAGACTTGGCTATTTCCCAGAAATGAGAGTAATACCTTCCACTAACAATCAGGCCCGTCTCTGTTGAGTCCATCTGTTCTGGTTACAGCGTCAGGATACCCGTAGGGTGACAGTCTGCGCTATATAAGAACAACAATACAATACAATAATGGATGCAGTCATCTAGTTAGTCATTGATTTGTTTTACAATACAAAAAGTTACAAGGATTAGAACAAATCCATTTGTAAATACAATCAAAGAAATGATTTGATGATGTGAGTAGTAGTCCAGTCCTTGTTGTGAAGAACACGAAAAACAGCCAATGCATCTTTCGTCACAACCGTGACTTCTTCAAGGCTGTAAACATAGTGATAGAAAAAAGGTTGTACATACGCATACATTTTATTTGTTGTATCCTAAACAATTTTAAAACTATGCACCATCCTTAAGGGGCAGTGTAAAAGTAGAGTATGACAGAAAGAATAGATCTAAGAAACATTCCAAAATTGTGCAGAAAAGCGTCATAGTCAATCCAACCCAACTGGGTTAGCCATGACCAAAGAAACAAGAAGAAGAAAACCCAATGCCGGTATTAATGAGCACATGAAGAAAGGAAAGCTTTTATTGATATAACATAATCCTTTTTGTGCATGAAACAGTCCAAAAGTAATTATAAGAGAAGGGAAGACGTGCTCTCAACACCACTGACCGTGAAACAAGGCCACTGTGTGAAAAAGAAGGAATAGGAAAAGATTTTTATAAAGATTAATAACCTCCAAAACTTGCCAAAGTCGATACTGATAGGTTGGGAAGAAGCACTGGACATAGTCAGATTGATCCTATTTGATCAGCAAACAGAGCTTTTAAAGAGATAAAAATAAATATTTAGCAATCAGATAACTCTGCTCTGAATATTAGTAGAGCAGAATTGCAGTCACTAGCTCAACTGATTGCTCACTTTATTAGTAATAATGTTGTCTTCTTAAATCTTCGTTACTGGTGATGGTACAGTAAAGCAGTAAAGCTTGTGCTCGAAAAGATTGTATTCATAGGCTATCTACTCATCAAAGACATAATATGGTCTGAATTAAAAGGTTCCTCTCTTGAGATCTAAGTATCATAAAATTTCTACGTATCTAGACTTGTGTAAGAATCAAAATACCTGGAAGCATTGTAGAAAATCAGTACAGCTTATATATCCCTAAGGGCAAAAGAGTGATTGTTAAAAATAGTGCTTTCCTTTAGCAATTAGTTTCGAGAACACAAGTCCCAAGCAAAAGAATTAGAATGTGTATACAACCTAAAGGAAAGGTGGATGTTGTATTATGGTAGACATACTTGAGCAGCACAGAGATCAGATATTTTGTACAGAGTAAATTGTCCTTTAGGTGGGAGAAGTGGAAAAGGCACAGTATTAACAGATCAAGGACTAGTTCACACACCATGAATATAGTAGAACAGCACCTGGGAACTCATCAGTTTGAAGATGTAGATCTTTTCACATGGTGGCATAAAACAAATGTGTTTGAATTTATGGAAGCTTCTGTTAGTCGGGTGGGGAGGACTGTCCTTTTCTTCATACATGCAGTGGTGGAACTCAGGTCTAAACAAGACTATAGATCTAATACAAGAGAGCAGCTGTAGTATGGGTAAGTGACCATTATGGGTAAGTGACTGCCAGATGGAGGACCAATTTGTATTAAGCTAGGAAAATTAATTACTATCCCCCCAAATATGGATGGTTACTCATGGGCATGATGAAAGGCTTGGGATGATGGATTACTCTCTAGTATTGTAGGGCAATATTGAGATTGCTTTATAAAATTATTTTATGGGGTGTTTTAGTGTATCCACTATGCGATGTCCCAGACAATATATATATGGTACAAGTAACTGTAATGGAGCTTAGAAATAGGTAACATAGGACATAAGTGGCTAATTTGTTTGTGGCCAAAACTAATCATTGCAGGAGATTGCTTGAGGCTACATGCTTCAATAATGCCCCACCTACCTGAAATGGGCCAGGATATTTCTGACAATGGAGCAAATTAGAAGCTGCATTGGACAAATTGATAAGATTTGGACGCCTTTGCTAGGCACCTATGCTCATGTTTTCTTACACCAGTAGCTAAGACCAAATGTTGAGTAGTAAAGAAAGAGAAAGACCACTTAGATAGAAGGTTATCAATTAACTACTCCTATAATAAAAATTCCAGACCTAAATTTTGCCCCGATTTTGAGGAAAGCGAACTCAACATTGGAAAGAATAGACCATTTACATCTATCCCTATACGGCAGAAATAATGTACTAAAAATGCTAATTTTGCCAAAACTTATATATTTATTTAGAACAATTCCTTTGGAATTCCCGTTGGAGTATTTTAAACAACTTGAAAGAATGTCAGGAAGATTCTTATGGCGGTACAAGGGCATCAGAAGGGCATATAAAAAAATGATACTGCCAAGGGATAGAGGAGGATGGTCTGTTCCGCATTTGTTATTTTATTATCTCGCTACAATACTTCTGTGTATTGCACCATTAATTGTGGGCAAAAAAACTCCCATTTCAAATGCACACTCTCCTTCGATTTATGAAGTAGTTTTAGGCTTGGATTCTAATAATCAATTTCTAAGAATAATAGAACCAAGCTACTACAAAAAAACAAAATTTAAGATCATATCAGCAGCTTTTAAAGCATGGAGAATCATTAAAAAATTGGTGGGGATTTCCAAGATTACTAGATATACTCCCCTAAATTCTCCACACTGTTTTCCCCCCTTTTTTAGAGACGCAGTGATGAAAAGGTGGAATAATAGCGGTATATATTTTTTGAGTGATTTATATCCGACTAATGCAAATATTCTAATATCCTTTTCCGATTTACAACAGAAATTTAAAATTCCTTCACAAGATTACTTTAAATATCTACAGGTATCTAGCTTTCTAAACTCATTAATGCTTAATAATTATCAAGACTTAAAATCGATCTTGTTGATAGATAGTCTGTATGTTAAAAGAAAAATAGGATACTATTACAACATTTTTTTTTTACTTTTCTATCTGATGATCTTTCTGGGATTCAACATAAATGGGAAGAAAAGTTGAATGTAGATAATTTGATGTTGGAGGAATCAATTATAATGGCTAATAATATTCTGATTACAGGACGATCAAGAACTCAGCACTATATGGCAATGTTTAATCTCTACCACACACCGGAAAAAATTATGAAATGGGGGGCACAACAGGTATAATGTGCAACCGATGTATGCATATAGGAGCAGACTCAATACATATGTTTTTCTCATGCATCAAACTATATGGGCTTATTCAGCAATTACAATTCTATATTGAAAGAATTACAGGAAAACTGATAACTCTTACACCAGAATTGATTTTATTTGGACTTTCATCAGATACATTAATATGTGAACAACAACATTTGATTTTTATTATGTTAGCTGAATATCGAGCATGTATAACTCAGGAATGGATTAATTCAATTCCACCATCGTTTTCGATGTGGAGAGCCCGCTTTTTAGCAAAGTTTAATTTTGAATCAGCTATATATGCAACCAAGGGAAGGAAGAAGAGACAACTAGGGATGAAAATTTGGGCTCCGGTACAACAATGGATCCAAGAGGAAATAATTAAAATAACAAAAAAAAAACAAAAAAAACAACAAGAAAAAAAAAATTGTATTTGTGTAAACTTCTGAATATGACAATGTTGTTGTGCTACGCTGATATATATAACATGTAATTGTGTTAGTTTCTGTGTGTTTGCAACCTGAAAATAAAAAGGAAAAAAAAATAAATAAATAAAAAATAAAATAAAAAAGAAGGTTATCAATCTTCCAGGCCTGTGGCACTATGAGTTGGAGATGATTTGTACTTGCCTCACAGTATTGGGTGGCCCTATAAATAAATAAAAAGCATTAGCATACTCGAAGGAGATGTCTTTAGAAAGGACACTTGAAAATGAGATCAGCTGCACTGTTTACCATGGACATGCTTTCCTAGCATGGCTTGACAAGCACAAAACCGATCTTCGTGGGCCGTCCTTTCACTGCAACTTAACAAATAATATAAAAAATACATTGATCACGATGTTCTCATCCAACTCCGTATTCAGATTTGCAAGAAGTTTTCCAGTTAAAAAAAACCAGTCACCTCAGAATGCGAGTGATTTTCATTTTGTCTGAATTGTTTTGCCCATGCATATCTATGAGTTTTAAACACAGAACAAAGCATCAATTGTGCTCTCAACAACTACTTAATGAGGTTTGTGCTGCACCTAGCATGCATTAGACCTTTTGCAACACTTAGGGACCAATGAATCTTCACCACTACTGTTGGAAAGTGGAATATTAGTAGTTATAAGTAATGGCTTACCACTAGAACTGAGGCCACAAGCACAATAAAAGGGTCAGACATGGTCTCAAAAAAATATTCCCTTGCTCATCCCTTGATAACTGGCAAAGAGCGGGCAGAGGTAACTTAGTATACAGGTGTGTAAAGCATTTGAAAACACAAATACATTTAGTAAGTATTAACACACAATAAAATTCCAGCTCCAATTTATAATAATGTATTATATGTTTATGAACAAATAGACACCAAAAGTACAGAAATCCAATGTAGGGAACCAGAGATATGAGTCCCACTTTGGGACATCTGGTCACGCTTGACCGGGACAAATTCAATTTTTGAGGCTGACTGCAATGGAGCCTTGGTCGGATACACTAAGTGTGAGGCCTCGTTAACATTTTACCTTTGGACTTGGGATCTTTTATGGAGGATTTTTCTCTTCACGTCAAGAGGTCCCCTCCATCAGGCCAATTTCTATATACCATCATTGGATTGCTTCTCTGCAAGGCCCCGGTCAAATCCTGGAAGTCTGGAGCTCGGAAGCTTTCAGAGGGATGAATCTGAAATCCAGGCCTGGTCATGGTTGAAGGTAGTCGGCTTGAATCTTGGTGCTGAGTTGGTCAACTTATGCAACTTTTAACCAAACGTTGCTCCAAACTTCTTGAACATCTTTCTGAAGTAATTCTTGAGGGTTCAATATGTCCAAAAAACAATTCCCAGGGTCTTAAATCTTCTAAATGGTCTTTGGGATGTTTGGACTACAATTCCCATAATACATCTGGCCAAATCCTTTAAAGTCTACTGGACTTACTCCAGGATGGAGACTCTTAGTGGAGATGATGCAGGTTGGCTCTGTTAATCTGTAGCTTGTAGGGAGTCCACTCCCTAATCCTTCTTGAAGCAAGGAAAAGTCCTTAGAGTCGTAGTACCAGATTGCGCTGCAGGTGCAGTCCTTCGGAGTGCAATCCTCTGTGTGCAGATCCAGATTCCAGCAGGGCAGTCCTTCTTCTCCTTGTACTTTCATGCAGCAAATCTGAGGAGCTGTGCAGCACTTCAATATGTATCTAGTGTTCCCAGGCGCCAAGCAAGGGGGCACCCATGATCAATGGGATGCAGCGTGCCACCCAGGGGTATGACCACTTCCTCCAAAATGTGGTATGTTCATGTCCCCGAAAGCACAAGGCTCTAAAATTCCAAAATGGAGAAAGTCTTTCCAGAGGAGCTGGATCAGGTTTACCCAACCTACTGGTGTGGCTAATATTCTGAAACACTCCATTTCCAACACTCTCCCTAATCTAATTACAGGGGCTGCTGTGTGGCTGGGGTTGCAGGATTTGGGTGTCAGCCTATGCTGGCCTAAAGTATCGTTCTCCCTTTGAAGACCAGTTTGGCGACCCCTCACCCTCTTCCTGCCATCTGCTCTGCAACTTGTACTTCTCTGTCCACAGGAAGCCCATTGTCTCTCAAGTATGGCTTCTCACATCTCTTAGAACAGCCGAATCACCCTGGGCAGATGCTGGCCAATCAGGAGCGAGCTGCTGGAGGGCTGGATTTTGGTTCACAGAAAAAAAAGTTTAATAGCTTCTTTTCTATCATAGTTAGAAACAATGGCAAGTTGTTTGGATTTATATTATCTAGTAATTTGATACGTTGAAGTATATTTTAAGTGGCTCCTGCCAATATTTATATTTAAATAAAATATTACGATGTTATCCTATGGAGCCATTCAATAGTGGGGAAAAGGCTAAATTGCAGTTTTTCCCTCACTAGGGCTTGTAAAACGTATGTTATAATGTGTTTGCTTATAGTTACAAGGCACCATACCCCTGGGGCACTTAGGGGAGACCTTAGGCGTGACTTAGGTGAAAACAATGTAGATTAATACTTTGGTAATCTACTTGACCTCTAAGCCTCCCTAGTAGAAAACTTGTTCATGCCAAAAAGGCACTGGATGAAAATGACGCCTTTGCCCAGGACTGTACTCCTATACCAGTACCCATTAGACAGAGCCTGTGACTTAGATCAGCTGGCTCTGAAAATGGAATTGAGTTACAGGTAAACTGAATTACCTTTCCTGTCTGTGGCATTTTTAAGGTTTTGATTTCGGCTGTGGTCAGTTAAAAGTGGTGTCCTGGCCCCTTGACAATATATATAGAAACAACATGGGTCCATCATACTACTGATTTTGAATCTCAGACAAACGCTGAGATCTAAACACAAAATAAATGCATCAAGTCCACAGGACCAGTCACATGGGATAGGTCTCTAGGTTGCTAGTCAAAACGTCTCTTGCTTTAAGAGAAATCTTTATTTTAAGGAAGAAAACCATCTCCCACCATTAGATTTCATGCTTCGTCATAGGACCTCCTCACAACAGATAGGCTTGTTTGGACTAACAGTGGACTTAGAAGGTCCTGTGCTCTCTATGTCTGAGAAATTTTTAGTTAAAGCAGAACACTTGACAACAACAGTGACTAGACCCACGTTCAGTGTGGCACACTGGTTTTATCATTTACTTTTCTATGATGACTATTTTAAATAGCAAGACTTCTGTTGCAGATTGTTCAAAGAGCAGATTTTGGTCCTGAAAAAAGCCATACTCCTCATAGTAGGGTGTTGGACTGGCAGAAGCATGTCAAGCCTTTTTCTACTGGGTTGAAGTCATATCACCCTTATATTTTAATATACTCTTGGGGTCATATAATAAAGTTGGGACTCATTAAACCGAGAGGTATTTTTAAACTTTGCACCACATCACTACACTCTGCCGCACCCACCCACACCCTGAGAGCTCAGGTAGGACCGTACTATAAAAGTATGACCATAAGAGCTCTTTCCTGAGTGGGAGTTGTAGCTCTCACCACCGACCTCTGGGAAGTGGTGTAAGGAGGAACCATATGATGAAGCATGCCACCTAGGGGTGGGCGAAGACACTTTTTGAAATTGTGAAGCTATCTAATGTGACTGGTCCCGTAGGCTTGATGCATTTCTTTTGTAGTTTGGTACTGAGTAGGGAGTAATGCATCGCTGGCATGTAAAAACTCCCAGTAGATCCTTTTTGTGACAACAAATGCTGAGACCTGTCAAATGATAATAACTAGTAAACAATTAATAATCCTTTATGGGGCATATGTTCCCTTCCAGTTAAAATGTTTTGAACTATGGGAATGTGTCTTAATATCTATACCACATAGGCAAATGTAGCTCTTGTGTCCTTGCATGTGCTACAAATACCCTGGGAGACCCCACTGGCTGCATCACCTCTTGTTCAAAAAGGTATATTTCTCCTGAAATAATTGTTCACTTCTTGTGGTGGTCATTGTTATGTTAAATGTTCCCAAATTAGAAATCCCTTTTCAATTGCCTCTAAAGATTTTTAGAAGTTTCAACATACATATTTGTTTTACTTTTTCTAGCTTACATGCTGGATATTCTGGAATAGCAACAAATTAAAAGTCACATAAGAATCACTGTAACTGACAACTCCAGCCCACCAGTCTTTGTGAAATCTGACACATTTCAGTGAATTCTCTTTATTACATAAAGTTAGCAATGCAAGTGCTAATTTAAGGTACAATGTCTATCACAGTTTTGAGCTGAGTGGTGTCTCGAATAGTTAAGGCAGTGCTTTTTTGCTAACTTAGACAATTATAAACGGTTGCTTGATAGTGGATCTTTAGAGGAACGTGTTTCTATTGACCAGAATATGTAGCAGAATTAGTTGACATTTGTAAAATAAACAACAGAACATAATATAATGGGACATAGCAATATAAGAACCCAATTTAAACATGGCAAAGCACAACACCATAAAACTGTAAAAACAGAGAATGCAGCAAAACAATCACAATACAACACATCACATTGTAATAGTTCAACACAAAAACAAAGGAACACATCACCACCACAACAAAATACCATGCATCATATATGCACAAACATTCTTGAAATGCAATACCATCAACGGAATCCTGCCTTCAATTTAGGGTCATAAAAGGTGTTTGAGCCAAGCATTGCCTTAACTTACCACCAAGAACATAATATAGCACCAATCAAAAACGTGGTGTACTGCTTCACTAGTGGACATTTTCGAGAAAACTGTTACTGTTGCTTTTTTCCTTCTGTCCATTCCAGTACCCTACTAAAAATGATTAGGAAAGTATTGCACACACCCTGCATACTTCAGTGTTGTTTTGAACCTTTCACTTTCATATTTAACTAATTTGTAGCCAAACTGGATCAGTTATAATTACTCCCCTAGGCATTGTTTTTTTCCACTTTCAGCTGTAGTTTTCTCATTTTTTAGGGACTTAGGGGCAAATGCATCAACGAAAATACTGATCGCAAAAGGGCAGATTCGCTGAATTTGCCCCTTTGCGACCAGTATTTTTGCATTTGGAATGCACCAACCCAAATGCAAATTTCCAATTTAAGTAATCGCAAAATTTGCGATTACTTAAATTGCAAATGCATTTAGGGAATCGCAAATTGCGATTTCCTAAATGCAATGCATGATGTAATTCCAAATTGCGAATTCGCAATTAGGGATCGCAAATTACCATCAATTTCAACTTGATGGTTATTTGCAAAAACGTTGATGAAAAATGCACTAAAGTGTATTTTTCAAAGTGTTATGTTACACACACATGCCCTTGGGGCATGTATGTGCGCAACATGTGATAACATCTCAACATTCAGGGGTGCAACAGGGTGTTCTTTTGGCACCCTTTCAACCATGAAATTGCATGCCTTATTTGTGACTCGCAATTTGCGAATTGCAATTTAGGAATTGGTAGGAATCACAATTTTGTTTGCGATTCCTACATGCATAGGGATTTGCAAATCCTAAATAGCAATTTCTTAAAATTCACTATTTAGGATCCGCAAATCCTGACCTTGATGCATGTGGGCCTTAGTTTTTGTATTTGTTTTTATTCTTAATAATAGAACTTTTGAGACCTGTAGTTCCTTTATTTTTGTTGTTGTAATGGTGCTTAATTGACTTAGTTATAAACAAGCAGGTACCTCTCTCTCAAGGTTCCTTTTGCTATTGAGGGGAAACGAACAAGAACTAACCACAGGTCCCCTGTTGGAAAATCGAGTTTATTCTTGTTGGTACTTCACTGTCGCCGTGTGAGGACTACGTTATCAGGACTGTGACATCTCTTCACACAAACTTCCATTCTGATTCACTTCAATATATATGAGATGTTGTGCAATTTTTAAACCTGTAAATGCAGTGATGATCTTATAACTATCCTTTTGTATCCATTTATAAATTACTGCACTAAGCTCAAACATATTCTGGCCTTGGTAGGGATGTGGATTTGATAACTGTGTTTTGAAAGGGAGCCTCTTCTATATGTGGTCTCCTATTAAACTGTGAAAGGCATAACAAGATGTTTTCTACTAGTGAGTTATATAAACATTCTCCCTTTTGATTTGTTTTAGAAGTGTCCACAGCATTCCAGTTTTCTAGCCAATAGTCCACTTATATTATGTGCCTACGTGAGATCAAGGTAACTAGTATCCCCAACCACCTCCTCCATAGACTCCAGACCATCCAGAATGCTGTAGCAAGACCCATCCCAGACCTCCACAGTGCACCCACATCACACCAATTCTCAGAGAGCTCCACTGACTCCCCATGCGTAAATGTTGCCAATTCAAATTCATTATACACGCAGGCAAGGCGCACTGGACAAAATAGGACCATAAATACCTTAACAACCACCTTTGCTTCCACCAATCCACCAGACACCTGCGCTCAGCCTCACTTTAATTCGCACACATCCCCCATATCCACAAACGTAGAACAGGAGGTCTGGCATTGCCTTACATTGCGACCTAAATCTGGAATGACCTCTTTCTACATATCAGGGACTCTTCGGTTCTTGAATTCCGCAAAAAGCTGAAGACCTGTTCTTCAACTAGTTCTCAGAGGCTGACTGAATACACCCTTAGTTCTATACCAAGACGCCTGCTCCAGCATCTGGATACCCTACCAGGTGATAAGCAGAGCTGTGCAAATCTACATGACATAACATGGGCCAGTGGTTCATTAAGTGTGAGTAGTGTTAGGGAAAGATAAGCCACATGACACAGACAAAAGGCAATACATGAGAGACAAACGGAATATTAGGAATTAGCTTTTTTCCACGATGCCGATTTTAGTCTGAAAATGTTTTGAAAATTACAAATAGATAACATTATTATAAATGGATTATGACTGTCACAAGAATCATTATCTTTGGATAAGTAATAACAAAATTGTCTGCGCTTCTATTCATAGGTATACACTGTAGAAGAGTATGGACTGAACCTTCTAATGTGGTCAGTAAATGGGGTCTACGGAACAGAATGGATTTACGCAAATCTGATCGTCTCAAGTAACAGTCCTTTTCGAGTGGCATTTGATGTTGAAGTGGGCAAAGACGACGCAGCATACATCGCCTTAGATGATATCACGTTCACCCCAGAATGTGCAACCGCAGGTACGTACTTTGACAAATTGTGTAAATACAACAATTTACATTAAATACACAGTGGACTTGGCTCGTCCAATACCCGCGAATGAATCACAGAATGTTAAGGGAAAGCAACTCATGAAACGTTCGATGAGGTACGCGTTAAATGCTACTTGTAGTTAAAAACGTGCACTTCGGAGTTGGATTTAACGAGCGCGAGAGTTATAACATACCAAGGATTATCGACAACAAGCAGTGGCTTAGTGAGGCATTAGAGGGCTCTGGTGCAACCATGAAAGTGTGCCCCTCTCTTCCAGTACTCTGCTCGGGTATTAAATTACAGTCTTAACTGGAGTTCAGAGAGCCCATTAGAACTTTCAGGTCCGGTGCACCTGCACCTTCTGCACTATTGACAGCTATGCCTTTGATAACCAGAGCAGAAACTGAACTTTTAGGATTTGTCTTTGTATCGTTCGTTCTAAGGCGATATAAAACTACTTATATGCTTAGTACGTATTAATACTTCAATTCTTAGTGGGTCTGTGTTACACAGATTTTACCTTTTACGGTGATTTGTATAAAATGCTGCTGCTGTCACTTATTTAATGGTACTCAACCTTATACCGATGAAATGCTGAGTCGCCGTTGCTTGTAATCGAACTCATTGGTCCCTATCACAGAAAGTGAGACTAACAGAGCTGATTTAAGACAGGTCTCTGCTGCACATTTGAACTGGTTGGTGTCTTAAATATTTGAATAGCTGGATTAAGCTATTTTAGTCATAGACGGTATTAAATGGCTGTTAGTCACAGTAAATTTGAAAGTCTACTGATTTTGGTTGGAAATGATGAAGCACCTGTTGTGAAGATATTTAAAAGAATTGCACAGCAAAACAGAACAAAAGAAAGTAGCAAACAACTAAACAGAATACCAACACAACTAAAACTTAACAAAGCACAATATAACAAAATAGTTAGAAGAGAATGCAACTCAAACACATTAACACAACATTACAACACAAAAATAATGCAAGCCCATATTGTGACACAAAACACAACAGCAATTAAAACATTACTATACATTACCAGCACAACAAAATGCAACACAACACATATGCACAAATGTTATTGCCCCACACTACCACCTCCAAAATCTGCTTTCATAATTCAGTGCTAAAAGAATTTCAACCAAGCACTGCTATACATACCACTGGGGATATGTAACAGTCAAAAATGTTTAGTGAAGTGCCATGATCTGCAACGACCATGCAGCTCTCAGCGTCATAGAATATTTTTCTTAGAACAGTAAATATCATTCTATTTTTGTTTTTGTTTGTACTTGAATACATGGAATGCACTTCATTGTGACGGGTAACTTCATACCAGAAAGTTGCATGCATGATAATCCAGCAACACTAGCAGCTTGTTTATTTTATTGTACTTAAAATGTATGCAAATATTTTACTGCTCCTGTTTGCAGTTGTATAGATGAAATCCAACGTTCTAATACGCTTTTTAAAAAAAAATCCCAATTCTGCATTATGTCTCTACATGTAGATTTCGAGCATAACCAATTAGAGTTCGCAGTGCTATTGGGGTAGATTATTAAATGGTGTAACGTGTTTCAAATTTTATTATACTTAATGATTCCTTCATCATGTGTAAATGTGCAGCCCGCTGACAAGAGCCATTCAGAAGGTTTCGTATTGAGCTCCCACTGCATTGTGAAAGGACAGTCAGATGATGAAGGAGGTCTTTGTAGAGCAGACTGAAAATAACACATTAATTTATGAAAGAAAATGTAAAATATCTATAGTTAGATTTTTCATTGGCTTGGGTAAGACAGTGCTACTTCCGCTATGCCTACTTTTTTGTATAGCTTATTTTGCATTTGTTTTTAGCATGGGAAATAACTAGCCAGATGAATGCTAGTCAGGGCTTTAAGTGGAATGAAAAAACTGTGGGAGGTCTCTCAGAGGGGCGTGGGCCAATTAATTAGGGCGTGACTTAAAAACACTTAAGATAGAAATCTATCCTCAGCATAGCAGGACGCACGTCTGGGATTTTGCTGCTTCTATCATTGCATCCAGACATGTAATACAATACGTAACATTACACCTACAACAAGCCAGGACTATTGGCTTTGCCAATGTTGTTAGTTGCATAAGATAAATAGGGAACAGCTATGGCTTCATTGTGTATGATTTTGCAAATGCTTCCATTCTGAAATGATGAGACTGAAAGAACTATAACGAGTCTCTTCGAACTTACCTCAAAAGCATTGAAGGGTGTTACTGCTGCAGAGTTGCAATACTTTTTTTTTCACCCAGAGGGTGAGGAAAAAAATGGAAAGCCCGATAGGGACCCATCTCCGCACCTGCTTTTTAGGTTGAGCATTCAAGAGCTCTTGCATATACTTTAGTATATACTTATATGTGTATGTACTATGTGGGCTCTGGAGATCAGCCCTAGGACTTGTCTGCTTCCGCTTAGGGACTTTCTTTCCTGTTCAACTGCCTCTGATAGAGGTCAGTCAAATACCAGAATTGCTTTTGGCTGAGGGACTTTCTTTTTAAAAAAAAATTCTGGTAACTGCCTCTATTTAACTTTCTTGATAGAAAACAACCAGCAGAGGTCATTCAAATACCAGAATCACTTTAGAATTCTCTAGATTCCAGTCCATAGTAATTGTCTTCCACGACCACTGGTATACAAGATTTTTTTTAAATCTTGTATTTTCAGTGCTATGACCACTGAAGGCCCTGATTTTATATTACAAACAGAGCTTTGGACTATGCCATTACCTGCTGAAAGGCAATTTTCCTCTCCATGTGTTTCCATACCTTGCATGTCACGCAGTTTGGTGCTTAATTTCCCATGTTAAAGAACAGTAGATGTTTCAGCACCCAGGCTAATGTGCTGCATAGCTAAATACATATAAGGTCCCAAAGGCGAGACCGATTGCATTGCATTGTAAATGCTTGTTTAGAACTGCCAGTGCTGAGCACCAGCAGGACCCGGACACTTAAAGCCCTGATGCTAGTGATGGCACACGGAGAAGTGGCAGAACAAAATCCCCTTGTGTATGTGACTCTGAGCCTTAAGATGGTGCACTCTTCCCTTCTTGTACAGCTCTGTCAACTGCATGGTGGCAAACTAACACAGTTCTGGGCAAGGTGTATGTCCACAGATAATTCGTTGATTGCAGATGTAAATATGTCTTTTCATTAGGGTAACTTTCATTCAGGCATTTTTTCTGATTGCAGTACTAAGAGTTCTGAGGCTCTCATATCCTTCTTTAACCCCTTGCGTGCGTCGGCCGGCCAGCAGCCGGCCGACGTAATGGTGGGCGTGTGCGGAGGACGGCCGGGGGCCGTCCGAACCACACCCAGGCTATAAATCACCCGCACCGCGGCGGAATTTCCGCCGCTGTGAAAGGGTTAAGAAACAGCATGCTTGTCAGTAGAAAACTGTGCAATTATACAATTTGCAACTTAGTACATTAAGTAGTTTACAGGTGCACACTGGCCATGTTAACAGATCTGAAATCTACAAACTAAGAGCTGAGCCATCTCTTTAATGGCAGTTACACACAGAGGACCCGAGTAAGAAGCAAGCTGTCTTGTGTTGTTATAACATCGTTTATGTAATATTGGTTTGTGTTGGCCAGTCCAACATCTTAGCGGCCCTGTTGTTTGTACCCATTGTTTAGTTCATTCTAGACTACCAGACATAGACTTCACCCACTTCTAAAATAAAAGCTCAGATGCTTCAAGATGTCTGCTGGGGAAACATCCTTTACAACAAAACTTTTACCACGCAGTACCTTCACAACGCAGGTATTACAACGCAAGTCGTTACAGCGACTTGCACTGGAGGGCACTGTAGGATAGGGAATAGTTTAATTTACTATCCAAAACCTTCCCTACTATCCACGAGGACTGTAGTTGGAATACTAAATTAGACTATTCAACTATCCAGCGCCCCCCAACGCAAGTCGTTGTAACGACTTGCTTTGTAAGACCTGCATTGTAAAGGCATGCGTGGAAAAAGCATGCGTTGTAACGACATACATTCTGTCTGCTGCAGTGAAGTATTTGATGAGGTCTGAAAACAGCACCAGGTACTGACATGTGAAGTTCCCATTCGCTCCAAGTATAATGGTGCAATATAATAGGATACCGAATTTTAAATCTGTGACTCAGTAGTTTCTCAGAGACGTATGTTTCAAGGTTTATTTGCAAGCAAGGGCCTTTTCTATCTTTGGGGATAGATCAAGAACCTGTCCTCCAGAGCGATAGAGGGCACGATAATCAAATTGAGACACACATGAGAACATCTCATCATTTTCCTGCTCCATGAAAAAAATATTACTTGATCGTCACCAAGGTGTAGCATTGTTTAAGGAAATCATAATGAATAATATTTATCATAATAATGCAGGTTTCAAGTCTAGAAGGCACTCATCCTAGCTTTCTTTGGATTTGTTGGCATATATTTTTCAGCAGTTAGAGATGCAGCAAATCCCCTTTGGATTTGGTTTGAGCTAAGAAGTGTTCACACACCACACTTCCCCCATCTCCAGTATGGTTCACCTATTAGCGTTATTTAAAGGACATTCTTGTCACAGGTTGGGTATTATGTCAGGATGTAAAATAATAACCACTGGATCTGGAGCCTGTGACCTTAGCTGGTGCCCTTGAATCCCCTGCCCCTCCCTCACCTTCTGGGCATATCAACAACTTTAATATTATTTTTTCTAAGTGCAGCATTTCTGCATCAAGGATCCATTGATGTTTCCTCACGTAGGCCAACTCTTTTAAGAGGGAACTCCTAATAAGCAAGTCATATCACCGCTTTACTAACTATTTGAGGGGGGGAATGAATGCTTTACTTCAAATTCACAATACATTCGGGAGTCTGAGCTCAACCAGTGTCTTGTATCACTCCTTATTTGGCATGTGCCAAAGCCAAGAATTAGGCAACTGAAAATAAAGGATGGTTCCCCTATGATTTCATTCTCCAGGAACATTACGTAAGAGTGCTCATAATAATTATCAGGGTGACTTCAAATCTGTTGGAAACATGCTATTCTAGTAATAAAATAGAGCAGATAGCAAACAGAAAGATATTGTTCTCATCATTGAGCATTAATATGCTTTATTTCCCTCAGTTATACTATTGTGCGCTTTTTTTAGCGCACCTTGTGTCCTGAGGATACATAGGAAATATCAAAAATGAGATCATGCCATGTCCTTCCCTCTGTCTGCTACTGAGATCTTTTTGGTCCTGATGAAGACCATGTGACCCGCATGAGCATATACAATCAGCCATAACATGTAGACACTGATGCATTACTCCAGGCATTTTCCTATGTTTTTAATTTTGCACACTTCTCCTATTAATAACTTCGTTTAGAAATGATGGTTTTCTAGTAGTCCATTTTAACCACCCATCACGTAGAACTGATTAGAACAATATCAAAAACGCTCCCTTAGTTGAGGTTGAGCCCTTCCTGCACAAGGACTCAATGAAGTAAGCCACAATGATTTCTAAAATAAATCTTTTTTTCTTTGAGGGAAATAGATACAGAGAGCAATGTGAGATTTATAGAAATTACCAGAATTTGGATAAGCCCTCATAGCAAGCTCCCTCGCTTGATGGTTGTATGTCTAATGAGATTAGCCTCAACTATACTTGCAACGTTCCAAGTAGATTTGAATACTTTCCTCTCATCATCCTTTTTACTTTCCTATTTCTCATTCAGCAGAGCTTCACAGTCATAGAAGTTAGCCCTTTCCTTAGCATGCTTAACAAATTGTTTCAGATAGTCCATCTCGGAGCTTTCAATGGAAGATTGTTTCTTTGCACCTCATAACCATTTCAAAATGTGCAGCTGCCACTAAGGCACAGCAATTGGCTGGAAGGGTGATCACTACTAAAGTGTAAGAGTTTCTGGCTGAATGTTTCGGAAACAAATCGGTGTATAATTTGCCTTAAACTGTGTTTAGCCATTCATCTGTTTTCTATCAAAATGGACAGCAAATTTCAAATTAACATCACAATGATTGAGGCAATCAACAACTTGGGAACTTCAATTTTATTTCCTTGCCAAGTTAAGAAGATATCATTGTAGCAGCGCCACATCATCAAACTGAAAACTGAAAAAATATGGTGCCACTTCACTGAGAATATATCATCATAATAGAGAATTACAAAACTTGGCACAAACATTGCTCCCACACTAGATACATGTTTTTGAAGTTGAGAAACATCCTGAAACTGATTTTATTTTTCTGTGAAGCTCTTCTCTGCTAATGTAGTGATATCCACACTAGGCAGGTTTAATTGGTGATACATCCATTTTAAAGTCTTCTTTACCACTCTAAGGGGCTAATGTACAAGCCCCTTTCGCCACGGGAATGTCACTTTGTGGCAATAGGGGACTTGCCTTATGTATAAAGCAGCGTTAAGCCATTTAACATAACTTAACTCTGCCTTGTACATAAGGCACGCTTTTGCGCTATGTTTAGCGTGAAAGGGGCGTTCAGTGGCTGTTGCGGTGCGCATTCCACCGCAACACCCATTGTATTTGATGCTGCCCTCTATGTACAAGAGTGGTGTACATAGGTGGTAGTGCCAAAATTAAGAGCTGGAAAATCCTGGTCTTAAGTTGGCGAAATGAAGAGAAATAAACAAACCTTTTTAAAAAATACCATTTTGTAACTTTCATGTGTGCTACATGGAGCAGCACACTTGAAAGCTACAAAATGACATTCAAGGATTGTTTATGTGTAGGAAGGGACACCTTCCTACACATAACAAATCCTCCCCTGCACGCAGACATCCTTGTACTCTGGTGCAAGGGTGCCTGTGTTGGCGCTAAGTTGTTAAACTTAGCGCTATCGCAGGGGAAAAAACAAGGCTGCAGCACATTCTTGTAAATATGGTGCAGCCTTGCATTTCCAAAATGGCGGAGCATGTAGTTAAGCCCAGGAGGCTAACAACACACTCCGCCACTTCATTGTACATATCTCCTAAGAATCATCTGTTGGGGACTTTGATAAAAAGAGACTCAACATCTAAAGTCACTAGCAATCCTGTGGACTCTCTTCAATTAGGTTGATAATAGAACTTGTGTCCTTTATGCAAGTTGTAATAGTCATAGAAGACCACATATTTAGACACTGGTTTCAAAATACAATTAATACAGAATGCTATTGGCCAACATTGTGTTTTTTTTGGCAATCCATATTCATGAATAACAGGACAGGTTTGTTCAAGAGCCAGAACACTCTTGTGGAGAGCCACCATCTTATCTTTCAATCCTCACTCATTGACAGTAGCTTGCACGTCATCACTACGGACTGTAATAAGTTATGCAAAAGAAACAATTGATGGACAGAATGCTGGACAATGCAAACATTCACCCCTGTCACAAGGATCTGGGTTTAATCCATCATTATTTTGCTCACCACACCACCCCAGTTTGGACCCAGCCATATGCATATCAGTCTTAATGTGGGTCCTGTGCTCTCCATGCCACTGGAGTCAAGTTATCCTGGCTGATGAGGGGTAAAACCCTGAAACCGGTCCTATGATGCTTGTTTCCAGTCCAGGGAGGACCTGGCCTGGCAGTTCGGGCTGGACTGTTCCCATTGGGCGCACGTTCAAGAATGATTTGCATATGTCGAGGTCCAAACTGGAATTGCATGGTGAGCAAAAAAAAGATGGATTTAGTCCCACATCTCTCTACTGGGGTGAATGTATGACTTTGTTCTGCATTCTGTCCATCAATTGTTCTTTTTGCATTTGGTACCCCGAGTGGGACGAGTATGGCAGACATGGGTCCCGTGCTCTCCATGCCACTGAAGTCCAGCTATCCTGGCTGATGAGGGGTGAAACCCGGAAACCGGTCCTAGGATGCTTCTTTCGAGTCCATGGAGGACCTGGCCTGGCAGTTCGAGCTGGACTGTTCCCATTGGGCGCAGGGTCAAGACTGATTTGCATATGGCTGGGTCCAACCTGGAATGGCATGGTGACCATAAAATTGATGGATTTACGCACATATCTCTGTACAGGTGTGAATGTATGACATTGTTCTGCATTCTGTTCGTCAATTTTTCTTTTTGCATCTGTAATAAGTTATACATAATGGTGATCCATCATTATATGATTTAATATAATCCTTGCAAAAACCAAAGAGAATTCCTTTCTGTGTTGCTCAATCCAACTATATTCGAGACCTTCTCAGACAGTTTAAGTAGAAAGCTATACATATAAAATTTCACAATACCACATAAAAATGTATTTGTCTTGATTTTATTATCCTTAAAAACAGGCTTAGTGCCTGAATTCACAATTTTTTATATGCAAGGTATCAAAAAGTACATTTAATTTTCACAATGTTTCCATTATAATAAATCACTATTTCTTACATATTAATCAGTACGGAATACAGGTTTAAAAACAAATAAAACAACAATAGTTAAAAAGAAGTCCTTATGTCGACGCGTTTCGGTGTCTTGTTCAAATTCTATCAACACCTTCTTCAGGACGGATTAATAAACAACAATCTGCAAACAAATGCATACAATTAATATTTTATGATTTTATATGAGTTCTCTACAACTATTTAAACTGTGTGAGTATACTGTCTAGGTCAAGAAAATCTTACATTAAACTTTTATTCTCTCACTTATTTGACAGTTGACCAATGATAGACTTATGGTTCTTCTTTCAGGGGTTCAGACAGACCTCCTCCTGTGTTTATAAAATTATATAAACAGGGACTTAGTTTTGGCTCGATGTCAGTCATCATTGTCTCACCAACTAATCATTGCCCATATAGCCAGTTGTTCACTTACTTAAATAGAGGCGAAGTTGTTATATCTCTTTTGTTTCTTTCTTTCACAGGGCGGTGTATTCCTTCTCCTAATCCTGTTCCAACCTATTATGTGCTTCGGTGTTTTTTTTAAATTTACACCTGCATCCTTTTAGTGCCCGCTCTATGTATGGGTTGCGTGAGTTGTTTAGGCACCTGCGGTGATAAAGTCATTTTATCAGTACATTTCATATCTTTATTTAGTTTAGTTCATTGAAACGACTAACGTCTCAAAAGATTCTGTACTAAACTCCATGCTACAAAATGTACGTGTTGTCGCGTTCACTGTTATTGTAGCGGTCATTACTCAGACTGGAATGTCTCTTTTTATTCTGATTATCATAAGTGCCCAACGCGCAATTAATTTATCGTGTATTTTTTCCGGGTACTTCAGAGTAACTAATCTTGGTCCAGTCATATATAAGAGCCCTTGCACATCTATTTTAAATTATTCTGCTCCCCACGTTAAATGAGCTCGCAAAATTTTGACTGACTTCTCAAGTTAGAAAAACATAATCCCAGTTTAGTCCTTAAATATGTGCGACCTAGACCATTGACTCGACTTCTACCCTCCCGAGTGTAAGTCTATTCGCTTACCTCGCGATTCCAACGATCGTCTGCTGTTTCCTGCCCCTTGATTTTGGCGTAACTGTGGCAATTTGACTACGCCCTTATATACCCCACACCACATCTTTAAATTGTTTAATTGGCATAATTAGGTAACCTCCTACCGGGTAAATTGATCCTCCCCGTTTTTAGTTCTACGTTCGTAAATTTATCGTGATGCTTCCGCATCACATGACTTAAACACCTCTGGGACCGGCGCAGAACGTTTATGTATGCTGCATTGTGCCCGCCATTTTTGTATTTCCGAGCCTGTTTAACTCCGGTACTTCTGCACTCTAAGAGTTTTCTCGAGGGGAATTTAGTAATCGCTTTTGCTAATATAGTTCCGCTTTTTAGTCATTACCTTTCCAACTCTTTTCTAAAAAATATTTTTAGATATTGTAATTATTCTGTTAATCATTGGAACTAATTCATCAAATCAGTTGCATAGAGTAGTTATTTCTTACACAATTTACAACATTCCCGAGTTTGGGTACTTTATACACATTATACAATTTTGTAAAGAGACAATACACTTATCCATATAGGTTCTATTTTAAAGCTTTGCAATGGACTATATATTCATATATGAGTATTATTAATGAGCTATATATTCATCTTAAAGTGTTCTTATACGTTAAAACATGCATCATGCGAACCTTTTGACAATGTCTTTCTTCATAAAAAAGTTCATATATATTCATATATAAACTTCACATTTATGCTTTATGAGAAATATTCATTGCTAACATATATTTATATACCAGCAATCATTAAGAATAAGGAAACATTTTATATCTCTTTACTCTAACACATCGCTGGGGATTAACTCAGAGGGGTTATACATTGTACAGATGTCTTTTCGCACAAACATTTCAATATACAGTTATCTCAGTATATATTCTTATTTGATCATTCTTTCCCACTCCTCCCTACTGTTCAATCCTTGGTGGTATGTTTTAAAATTTAGACATAAAGACCTGTTCTCTTTGTTTGCGCTTTTTCTCCATGTCACCACCACGTTGTGATATTTTAATCTTTTCTAGAATGAACCATTTTAGATCTTCTATTCTATATTTGTTTAAGGTCCAATGTTCTACAAGGGGTGCGTTTTTCTTATGGTTTTTCAGGGCTGATCGGTGTTCAGTTAATCGCAGGCGCATTTCGCGCCCTGTTTCTCCTACGTATCCCTTGGAGCAGGGGCAGATAATTAGATATATTACATTTGCAGTCCTACAATTTACATGTTCCTTCATATAATGTGTGATTCCATTCAATTCTACCCTCTCTGATTTTACGATACTCTTACAATGGGTACAATTGCCACAGGGTAAGTTCCCTTTTATAGTATTTCCATTTATAATGCTTTTTTGGAGACATTCCCTAGACTCTCCCTATGTTTGAACCAAATGGTTTCTGATCGTCTTATTATGCCTATATGCATAGATGGGTTTCTTTAGAGGAATAGTACCGGATTTATTTAGTATCGACCAGTGTTTATTGATCAGATTTTTCAATTTATAACTCATTCCGTTACAGTTAGACACCATAACAATGCCCTGTGCTTCCTGGTTGCTCCTATCCTTAGGTTCAAATAACTATCTCTATTAAAATATTTCGCCCTTTTGTATTCCTCTTTTATTAGTCTCTTAGGATAGCCTCTTTGTGCAAGTTTTTGTCTCAAGGATTCTGCATGAATCTCAAAGCTTTGTCTATCACTACAATTGTGCCTGATTCTTAAAAACTGACTAAAAGGAACACCATCCTTCTGGCATTTTGGGTGGTAACTAGTATGGTGCAAAAGTGTATTCCTGTCAGATGGTTTGACGTATAGATCCACTCAAAGTTTGCCCTCCTTTGCCATAATCTTAATATCCAGAAAGTCAACTGCCACTTGACTTCTGCTTGCTGTAAATTTAAGGTTCGGATCACCACAGTTCAACCACGCTAAAAAGCTATTCAGATCTTGTTCGTCTCCCTCCCAAATAAAGAACACATCGTCTATGAATCTAGACCATCGCTTTATGTTCTCATAGAAGGGGCTCATCTCATTATAAATGTGCCGCTCTTCAAATTTACCTACATAGAGGCATGCCAGACTGGGAGCACATGTGGCTCCCATGCTGGTGCCCTTAGTCTGGCAATACCAGTCTTTTTTAAAAAGGAACAGGGTTATTTTTAAAAATTATTTCAATGCATTCAATAATGAAAGTATTCTCCGCAGATAAATCACCATCATCATTGCTTGGAATCTCAATCATCATTGTGACAGTATCTTGCTGTGGTATATTTGTGTACAAAGATTCTACATCTAAGCCCACCAACCATTGACAATTTTCATTAAAATCAGTACCTTCCACTTTTGATATCATGTCCGTCGTATCTTTAATATACGACGGTAGTTGTTCCACTAGTGGGCATATAAAGTGGTCCACATATTTGCTTAGAGGCTCTGTAAGTGAATCTATCCCTGAAACTATGGGGCGCATGGGTGGGTCATCCATGTTCTTATGTACCTTAGGCAACCCATAAAGGGCCGGAACCCTCGGATATTCATTTTTCAGAAATCTATACTCCTCCTCGCAAATAATACCATCCTCTTTTGCATGATTCACTAAATCCTCAATTTATTTTGGGAGTTTATTCCACTCCTCACTGCAAGATTTCCTATAGTGTGATTTATTGTCTAGAAGAGCCAACATTCTACTATTATAATTGGATGTATTTAAAACAACGATACTGCCTCCTTTGTCTCCAGGTTTGATTGTAATCTCCTCGCATCTAGATAGATTCATGAGTGCTTCCCTCTCTTTCTTGGATAGATTGTTTCCTGTCCATATTTTTTCATCAAAAAGTTTTTTTAAAACCATTGGTTATACCTTTTTCAAAAGTATCAATCTCCTGTCCCACAAGACCTATGGTGGGAGTCCAAGTGGATGGAGGTTTGAGGCCTGATCTGTTGCTAGGTATTCTACTTTCCTTATCTTCAAAAAATCTTTTGATCCTAATTTTTCTAAAAAGGTCACGGTCATCTTTTTCTATAGTGAATCTGCACCCTTGTGTACTAGGAGCAAATCCTAAACCTTTTTCTAAAACTGAGATCTCCTCATTCGTCAGTGTTTTATCAGATAGGTTTATGATAGGGGCTTTTTGATTGATTGTCTCTATTCCCAGTCCTTGTGGCTGCGTGTTCTCATATATGGACGCCTCATGATGCCTTCCTTCTGATGATTGCCTGGACGTCCCCCTCCCCTGTGTCCTGAACACGCGAGATTGTCTCCGCTGGCCTAAAAAAACAGGATAATCTCGGCTACTTCCTGCTGTTTCTTCTCTACAATCATTCCTATTTACATTCTCAGAATTTCTCTCACCCTTCAAGTCTGTACTGTTGTAGGAGGTGTCAGAAAATGCTATATTTTTCTTAAAATATCTGTTCCTGTTTTGTTGATAATTTCTAGCATTATAATCAGATGGGAAACTCTCTTTTTTTTAAAGGTTAATATAATCCTCTACATCAACACAATGACCTTGCCTTTATTGATGGGCTTGACTACCATATTAATAATTTGTATTGAATTTATTTAACTGTGCGTTTAAGCAGCTGACAAATTTTGATGGTACTTGAACTGTTTTCCAGTCATGACCTTCAGATCTTGTAGTATAATTTGTTGGAATGATATAGCCTCAGTAACAACCTCAGAAGAGTCCAGATTAAAGTTAGAGGGCTTTTGTAGGCTTGTGATATATATATTCTTATCAATAAAGTTACTAAAAGTTCTCTTTAGTCTGTTTTTATGGAAAAGATAATACATATACAAAATGGATTTGGAACTTGTTAACCTTGGAGGAGGGCACAAACCCCAGGTCTTTTCTCAACAAAGAGATTTCCAGTTGTTGCAAGTTAAAACTACAAAGATTAAAAATGCGACTAGTATTGTTTCCGATATTGTCATTGGCCTGAGTTGCAATGTTAGATACACTACCTCTACCAGATTGGGATAAGGATATGTATTTTCTACTGCACAAGGTTACTGACCTCGAAGACATGTTACAGCATAATAATTTCTGCATCTGTGAGAGCGGAGAAGGAGGAAATGGCACTCTTTGTACAGGATATGCTTCCAAAAGTTCTTGGTATTTCCTTCTTAGACCCTCTGTAATTTAAATTCACACCCATTCTCCCACCCAGTATGCCTCCCCATGACCGATCATAGCCTGTGCTCTTTGGCATTCACATTCCGGGGCTATTCTGCAGGCAGCCCACAGCTTCAAGGACCCACTGCTCTTCAAAGGCATTTGCATCTCCTTCTCTGCTGACTAATCTTCGGTCACCAGTATTAAACGTAAGAAATATCTGGCCCTCCGACAGCATTGTCACCACCTTGTTCCCATGTTTGGCCTCTTTTCACAAGGACAAGCACAAGCCTCAATCGCCCCTCAAGTCATTACTGATGGACATTTCATCTCAAAAACCGATTATCTGATTGACCCAGATATTTCCTTGCTGTTTTGAAGGGGTCCGAGGTGAAAGTAATATCTATATTTGCTTTTTGAGGTTGGTCTGTGCTATGCTGTCCTCTCTTCAGTTGTGGATATTGAGGGAACTTCTCCCCCACCTTCTTTTCCCATTTCGTTGTCTGTACCTGACCTCAATTTGGTGGGCTTTGGTGATAGCTGTCATCCCCCCTTTCTGGTTGACTGCTGCATGAATTTCTTTCCCATGTCCCTCTTCCCTTTTGGGTATACCTATAGAACAAGCCTGCACTGGAACATTTGTAAACTTAAGCCCCCCCCTCCCTCTTGCGCCTCTTTCTTCTGCCTCCCACTCCTGCAGTGCTCCAGATGGGTGGGCTCCCTGCTGCAGGATTGCATCCCAGGTAGCATTTTTTACTTTACGTAAATATCCGGGGCTTACTACCCCCGATATTTGGGCTGGGGTTCGAGTTGACACAGTATGAATGGTGCAAGGACTAGCTCACAACTTAAAAGGTAACTACCCTTTCCTTCTCTTTACCGTTTCTTTGGTACCCCCTCTTCCATCCCTTATTCTCTCTTGTCCCCTGCCTCATGTTCGAGGTCTCTAATTTCCGATAGATGACCACAGCTAAGGAATTTCTGGCCACGGGCAATCAATAGCAGATGTTCTCCTTATTTGGGCAGACTAACCAGGTATCCTCCTTCTCGCCTTTCTTTCAGTGCTCTGGGACCATTTTTGTTGCCCGTTGACCAAATTGTGGGTATGTCCAAGTCCCTATTGATGCTCACTTGGAATTTCAATGGTCTAAGAAATTGGGTTTTTGTTCGAGGGGTGTGTAAACCCTTTTCAAGTCACAACCACAATCCTTGTCATGTGGAGCCCCCAAAAGTTACTAAATTAACCTGAGTCTAACCCTCTAGTAGATTGCCACAAAAGCAATCAGGCTTAATTTAGAGGTACTGAGTTAAGATTGTAAGCAGCACACATACAGTAATAATGTCAAAACACAATTAAAAAATCCTACACCAATTTAGAGAAATGGAGTAAAATTGAATAAATAAAAGGACACTAGGATGGCACAAATCCAATCAGTAGACCCACAGATATGCAATTTTAAAAGATTTGGTAAGTATCGCTCCTAAAAGCACAAAGAGCCACTCACAGTCGTCTGGTCATGCTGGACTGGGAAAAATACACAAAATTATACAAAACCTGATGGATAGAGAGCTTGAACTATTCTCATCCCAGTCCATCGCTCTTTTGTACACCATGCCACCTCAGTTGGGAACCGCCATATGCAAATCAGTCTTGACCCTGCTCAAATAAAAACAGTCCAGCCTGAACTGCCGGGCCCGATCTCCCTGAACCAGAACACAAGCAACAAAGGACTGGTTGGGCCCTGGTCAGTGCTCATCAGGCAGGCATACCTTGGTTCCAGTGACACAGTGTTCTCTTGCCCATCCCCTGAGAATATTAGTACAACTTAGGCAAACACACAAAAGTTTACAGAAAGTGATGGAGCGAATGCTTGAATTAATCTCCTTCACTGGTAATTACTTGGGGCCATATCCACAACAAAGCCTAACAGAAAGGTCATATGACCCAGGACACTTGCAGTAGTCACCTAATGAGTAGGACAAGAAAAGGCCAACTTTCCTGAAGAGGCATTTTCATAATTGACTTAAAATCCAACTTTGCTATTAAATAGGATTTTAAATTATGATTAATTTGAGACCAAGCACAATATTTCTACCTGTTCCCAATCAAAATGTAGCACTTTTTAAATGTAATAAGGGAACCCAATGTTATCCTATGAGAGAGATAGGCCTTACAGTAGTGCAGTATAAATGTAGGAGTTTTTCACTACTAGGACAAATAAAACTTAGAAATACATGTCCCGCTGTTTAAACCCAATGCAGCTTGCCCTATGGGCTATGTGACACCTTTTTTAGGGGTGACTTATATGTATTAAAAAGAAAGGTTTAGGCCTGGCAAAAGGTTTACTTTACCAGGTTGGATTGGCAATGTAAAACTGCACCACAGGTTGCAATGGTAGGCTTGAGAACAGTTTTAAAGTGCTACTTCAGTGGGTGGCACAATGTGCTCTGCAGGCCCACTAGTGGCATTTAATTTAAAGGCCCTGGGTATATATATATTACCATATACTAAGGACCTAAATATAAATTAAATATGCCAATCAGATTTAGGTCACTTTTACCATGTTTTTAGGGAGAGAGCTCAAGCACTTTAGCACTGAGAATGTTTGCAGAGTCCTAAGGCCAACACAAATACCCCTAATGCAGACAAGACACACTTCATTGCCCTCTTCTTCCGACTCCTACTCTCCTTGTGCATACATACTTACTTGTGGGTTGGAACTGGAATCTATCTCCGGACCTTTTCATATATCCTACTGAGCAGTCTGCCTGCCATAGCCAGTCGGATATGGTCCTTTTTCAAGATTTATTGACTGAGCGTGCCCTGCTGGGTGTGTGGCACCTTCTCCATCCTTCAATACAGGACTTTACCTTCTTCTTCTTCCCCCACATACCCAGTCGCACATTGACATTAACTTTTTCCTCCTCCAGGGGCAGCTTCTGCCAGAAGTCACGGGCTGTGACATTTTGAAGGCTAGCATCTCTGGTCATAGCCCTGTGCAGTTGGAACTTGCTGTGGGTCTAGTGGCTCCTCTGCCTATCAGATGATGAAGGCATTTGTATACAAGAAGCCTGCAATAAAAGAACATCTTTGTTTTCATATAGGCTCTTGCATCACAGGCAGCAAGGGCATGTGGTCAGCAACAGTATATTTTGGACCATAAATGGTATAGAGCAGTCTAGGTCTTTGCTAATTGGTAAAGTAGTGCTCCCCAGGTTTAAGGTTGATGCAGGAATTGCTCCCCAGTTTGGCACTGGTATTGAGTGCATGACAATATCTTAGGGGGCTAGCAGGTGGTGCTCCCCCGGTTGTTGCAACAGGTATTTTTGTGCTGGTTTTTGTGACAACCCTGGTGTTGGAGCTGGTAGCCACACTATAGTGTAGCCAGGGAGCGGTCGGCTCTGGTGCACAGCCTCCTGCTGGACATCAAGGGTTGTCTCCAGATGTGAATAGGTGTTCACCTGCTCACAACAAGGAGGGGGGTAGTATTTCATTACATGCATTCATGTGTGTCTTAATAATATAATACGTGGAAATAACTTTTCGACCATGATTCACTAGATGACACATTTATGGCCAAAACATGGTAAACGTTGGTATGGAACAACTGCATTTATGCACATCAGACAGCCCACGATATCACCACACTAGAAAGGCCTTATATAGAACACAGTCAACTCTGCCTCAACAGGCTCGAAAAGAGAGTTTTAGTCGTCCCAGTTCTGGCACCACCACACTACCACCCCTGTAGTACAAAAGAAAATACTAAAAATGACACCTCTAAATGTAGCACTTCTTGACCAACTGGTAGAGGGGAAGGCTACAAGTAAACACCTTCACAGCCAGAAACTCCAGATCATACAGGAAACAGTGCTCTCGCTAGCACGTGCAGAATTAATGGGCAAAGGTCCTGAGGCCCACAGTGCTTATAAGCTGCAAGCCACTGCCCTAAGAAACAATGTAATACAGGAACAGTCCCCCTCTCTCCAGATTATAGTTGGGATGTAGCCAAATTTACGTTCACAGATTTGTTTCCCAGTGCCCACAATACCCACATTGATAATGCCCCTGTAAAATGTGTCCCCTCCACCTGGGGGGAAGGAAAATAAAGTGGCATATGTACATGTCTTATGGTCCAGAGCACTTCTCATGTCCTTTACAAAGACTTTCCAAAATTATATGAAGAACAAAGAAGAGGGTACAGAACTAATGAGACAGGAAGGGAGTAAAAAGAGTGAAAAACATTAGTTACTGAGAAATGTTCTGCCGAGCAAGACCTTCGATATTATGATATATTGAAGGGTTAAAAATAAAATAAAAAATAAAACTCTTTGGGACTGGCTGTGAGATAACGATCTTGGTTGGCATTTGTGCCAAGACTAAACCACACACAACAGTTATCAGTGGGTATGAACAGAACTGGTTAAATAAAATATGTATTCTTCATAGCGGAGAATAGAAAGGGTTGCAAAAACTTAAATGTATATTAACAAAATAGGATTGAATAATTGTTACAATTTGTAGTTGTTTAAAGTTCATTTTATAGATTGATGAAGAGAAGTGTTATTTTCTGTATATGCACTTTAAAAAGTTTTGGTGCAACGGTTTGTTTCCTAACATTTTCATTTTCAGATGCAAGAAGGTCAGATGTTTGTCATATGTGTCTTGCTTCATGGTATGTGTCTTGTCGATTGCCATTGTGAGGGCCAGAGTGATGGCATCCACAGGTCCCCCACCCCCATCTCCCAGAGTCATTTACAACAGGAGACATTTACTGTTTTAAAGAACAAAAGATTGCAATACATTGTGCAAATAGCTACTTAATTAAAAAGCAGGGGGCGCATGCAGCCCTCCTGCTGATCATATCTGGGCCCATGAACAGTAGAAGGGTGCTGTTTACTCTGACAACTAAGTGCTGGAATAAGAGAAAAGTTAGGATATGGAGGCAAACATTTGCTTAAAGTCAAGTTACATTATTGAAGGGAGGTAGCCAGAGTGCCCTGCACAGCATCACTTTCAGGATAATAGTACAACAAAAATATTAAAGGAAATAAAATGCCCAGGATTACACAATTAGGTCAGGTTAGGTAGCTGGCTTTTTCCCCAGTTTCTCCCTCCACAGACCGCCGCATAACATTTAACACCGCCATCTTCACAAGCACATATAGAATAGCACTAGGTATATTGAGTTCTTGAATGGTTTTGCCTAATTAAATGGCTCAAGGAGAAGTACTATTTAATGTATGTATCTAAAAGAAATAATGTGTATGTATATTAATGTTTTTCATTTCTAGGTTCTTCAGAGTTGCAGAAAATATTATAACGAACTACATTGTAAGGTGGAATGTGCTAAAATGTATTCTGATGCAGTGCAGTCACCAGGGGCTACAAAGGATAGGATAAAAAGTAGTAATATTATGTTTATATATTGATCTTTAGTAATTGGTATATGCCAATGCAGAAGAATAGTGTGCATTGAATAACTGTGCTTCGTATTATAATGTTTTAAGGATACAATGTGTACAGATTTAATATGTATTTTAATATACAGGTACAGTCTTTAAGAGTGTTTGCAAATTGGTTTCAAGGTATAAGGGATTGGCACCATTTGACAACTATGAGCCTTTTGATTCCCAAAGGTGTTATTGTGACAGAGATTTTCATCTGTGTTTGCTGTTGGGACAAGCTATAGTAAAATGTTTTAATTCTTCTTTTGCTTTTGAAGATGATGGATTTTTTTAAAGTCGTTTACAGGGATGGCAATATCATTTTTAGGTTCTCTCTTTCATTCCCCTGCAGAGTGTAATAGGTTTCCTGTTTTTGAAATGTTTGCATGCATGTGCTTAATAATAAATGTTTTCACCCTCTCATATCTGGTTAGAAAGCTCCACTGGCGCAAACACTGACAATTTGGCCCACACATTGCACCTCTACTGATTTCTTACCTAGCAATGGGTCATAAACAGGGAGTGTTTGGTAAAGAATAATCCATGTGTGCTAGCCATAGATCAGTATGCAAATGTTTAGGATGTATGACGTTACAACGCAGGCTATTACAACGCCTGCCTTTACAACGCGGTTTTTACATCGCATACCATTACAACGCATAGCGCTTTTGGGTGTTGGATAGTGAATAGTTTAATTTACTATTCCAACTCCAGTCCCCGTGGACACTAGGGAAGGTTATTGGATAGTAAATTAAACTATTCCCTATCCTAGAGCGCCCCCCAGCGCAATGCGTTGCAATAGTTTGCGTTGTAATGACCACGTTGTAATGGTAGTGCGTTGTAAAAGTTTCGTTGTAAGTGATGTTTACCAATGTTCAACGTGATTTAAGAGACACACCTTTCCCCGATGGAGATATAGCTCTAATAGTGGTTTGTGCATCAGCAATAACTCAGGCTCACTGCAAAATTCTTATGCAATGGGCATGGCTAGAAATGTACTGGAATGTACTGCAAGATTAACAACATGAAGGAAGAATAGTGGACATTTGCACAGAGAGCCGATATACTTTTGGAGTGGCCCCTGAACTTGGCCAGCTGTGGGCTATGAGTGGATTCTTTACCTCAGCTGGCCAACGAATACAGCATGAACCATTAATAGCACAACTATTGCAAGGCCTGTTGCCACTAAAGAGAGTTGCAATTGTAGAATGTGCTGCACACACCTCCTCTAAGGACTATGTATCACGAGGTAAAACCTTCATTGATGCAGAAAAAAATAAAAAATAAAGGAATATCATTAACTGATTGTGAGAACACAATGGTTCGAATTGCTTCCACTCCACATGATGTCATGATATCAAGATAAAGAGTGATGATATGTACTATGACGCTATGTATATTACACAAATGGCGGGGGTGGAAGATAAGGAAGAATGGAAAAGGGGAGGATGTAGGCAAAAAGAAGAGGGAATATGGATTGGCCCAAATAGAGTAATACGTTTACCAAAGATAATGCTTGCTCTAATGGCCCGGCTTTTTCATGGTCCATCACATGTAGGACGTGATGGAATGATCAGACTGTTTTCCTAATGCTGGTACAAGAGTAAAATTAGAAAGGGTAACTTCCACTACCCCAGGCTACTTCCCGGCCCCATATTAAATGGACTTCATCAACATGCCCCCCTACTCAAAAGTACAAGTACGTGTTGGTTATTGTGAGCATGTTCAGCAAATGAACTGAGGCATACCGATCCAAGAACTGCGATGCACAAACTGTTGCCAAATGCCTCCTGAAAGAGTTCATTACACACTCTTAAGTGCCTTTGCTTTTGGGTTCTGACAATGTACTGATGTTCATCTCACATGTGATTGAGGGGTTGTGTAAGGGGCTAGGAGCTACACAGAAACTAGATTGTGCCTATCACCCACCAGTCGCGGGTGCTGTTGAGAGAAAGGATGGAGTGTTGAAAACATTTGTGCATCCACTAAACTGACCTGGATTGATGCAGTACAACTTGCTCTGCTGTCCATGAGAAGTATCTCAGACAGAGTATCAAAGCACAGCCCACATGAAATAGTGTTTGAATGGTCAAAGAACTTTCCAGGCCACATGTCTATTGTCCATCCGTCCGTACCTAATGATCTGCTTCTTCAATACTGCAAGAGAATAACATGGTCAGGTGCTGTAGGCCCTCGCTGAAGCAGAAACACCAGCAGCCCACGGGCTCCAGCCAGGGGATTGGGTTTGGATAAAAGCCCACATCAGACGACACAGGCTCCGGCATTGTTGGTAGGGGCCATATCAGGTCCGTTTGACAACAGCAACAATGGTCAAGTGTGAAGGCCTGACTTTCTGGACCCATGGCTCTCATACAAAGAAAGTAGTGACACTACCTCCACCAGAGGAGCCTCCAGCGCCTTTCCCTGCATCACCATATCAAGTACAACATCATTACAACATGTGTCCCACAAAAGGTACCAAGTGAGAAAGGTATACAAGCTCATTCTGAAGGGTTGCGCGTGCTGCACACAGGAGAGAGAGGAAGAGTGCATAAGCGGGCCCCAACGATACATCAACTAAAAGCATCTGGAACATCAATACCCCAAACCCTCAGTCTGCAAGTTGTAACAATGAGACATCTTTACCTTCCTCATCACTTTGTTTTCTTCATATTGATAGTGCCTAAGTAATAGAAGTGCTTGATATCCTCTAAAATTACTTGAAGACAGGCACCAACGGTTACTTTTCTGTTTACAGGTATCATCATTGAGGTGCTGCATTTTACTCAGCAGAGTTATGAAAAGGGTGAAAGTGCAACAGAAGATAATACATACTTCCAACTAGTTGCACTAGCCACACGTACCAACGACTGGAACAATGTCTCAAGACTTTCAGAACAATGAGAGAATATGGCCATGGGTGCTACTAGCAACATTCATTCCCATTTCTGCCATTTTAATGCCTAATGCCTAATAGCTAATAACATGCAGAGTAAGAGGGGACATCATATTTTGTCATCTACAACTATAGAATAGAGACACTCACCTGGAAGTTCCATTGCCAATGTTACAGACCACAACATTCAGAAATAGCATTAGGAAAGGTAGTAGTAGTAGTATATTTCTTTATTCGGTTTTTAAAGTACATAAGAAACCATAAAAGCAATGTCACATATAAAAAAACATCAATTATACATAGTTAAAAGCAAAAGCTATTACAATTCATATGAAACGTGTTGTCCATACGGAACATCGGCGTTCCCTAACCATGTTAGCTAATGTATCAGCATTCTGGATTTCTAAAATTCATATGTTTCCATGGAGATAAAACATTTACAAATCCATTCAGTCTCTAAGAACTGCAGTCGCAACATGGCTGGGCGACATCTTCTAACACCCAATGATTTTAACAGCAGTAACAACCAAAGCTTATGATGACCATCATACAATTTACAGAACAAAACAGTATGAATAGTTGATTGCTCTGATGTTCCATCACAATGGACAAGATAAAAGGATTCGATCCCAACTGTTTTGGACAGGAAATACCACTAGTCGATGAAAGATGTTAAGTCTGAATCTAACCAAAAGAAATCGCTCAAATTGTGACAGATCATATGTTAGATATGGTTGAATTGAAAGGGCAGTCTGGATCGCCATTGAGTGTTGGACGGAAGCTTTTCTTGCTTCCGTGGCGATACGCAGCTCTTCTATGAGGCTCAGTATCCCTCACTTTCAATTCCTTTCTGGATATTTCAGAGATCGTCTCAGGATCGGAGTAATAACTCCCAAGCCCAAGATCAGTCAGGAACTTTTTCACATACATATGCCAACTAATGTTAACTGAATAGTCTAATGACATGCAATCAGCCACTATTTGCTTAGTGAGTGAATTTTTCGTTGATGTCCAAATACGTCGCCAAAGTAAAAGTGGTTGTATTTTTGCCAAATCCACCAAATACGGTATCCCCAATTCCGTATGACACGCAAAGGTAGAAGCGCATTTAGGTGCCGCTAGTAGAAATCTTAAAAAAGTGTTCTCTGCCACTTGTAGGGGTCTAGTATTGGCGTGCCCCCACAATCCAGCCCCATACAGTGCTATCGTCTGGCATTTGGCTCTATAAATATGTAACAATTCTACGGGTGGCCTTTTTTCCCAGCTTCTGCGAAAAACCTATGAGTGCAGCGATTGCTCGCATTAAGTGGTGTTTCCTGGCCTCGATTGCGGGTTTCCAGTTTAATCTGTCATCAATTATAATACCTAGATAGGGGTATTGGCCAGTAACTTCTAGTCTTTCTTTAGTGAGGAATATGTCTTTACCCCCTTTTTTTCCTAAACCAGCTGCCATTACGTAGGTCTTTTTTATATTTATTCGTAAATCAAGATTCCCCATGAAGGTGGCATACCTATCCAAGGCCTTCTGTAGTTCGCGTGGGGTACGGGCCAGTATCACGGCGTCGTCCGCATAGAGCAGAGCGGGGATCGGGCGTTTTCTTACTTGCGGTAGATCCTGGCCCCCCTTCAACATTGCCACCTCCAAACCATTTGTATAAAGTGAAAAGAGAAAGTGGGCCAGGACACAACCCTGCCGGACACCACGCTCTACTCTGAACGACTCAGACAGCTCGCCTTTTACGCCAAAACGTACCCTCGCGGAAGCATTCGAATATAATTCCCTCAAGAAATCAACCAGAGGGATATCAACACCCATTAATAGCAAGACGGACCACAATTTTGTGTGGGAAACGCAGTCAAAAGCAGCAGACAGGTCAACATACACCATGTATAACCTGCCCTGCTTTGCACACACGTATTTACCCATCAACATTGATAAATTTAGGGCTTGCTCGGTCGTCCCAAAACCCTCCCGGAACCCGAACTGGAGGTCAGAGAGGATCCCACCATCGTCCGCCCACTGCTGTAACCGCTCGAGCACTATTCTCCCCACCAGCTTTCCAAGCGAGTCCAGCAGTGAAATCGGGCGATAGCAGGATACCTCAGGCCTATCTCCCTTCTTAAAAATAGGGTCCATGATGGATTTAGTCCAGGAGGCCGGCAAACCATTCATCATCGCTGCCCCGAACACCCTAGTCAATATTGGGGCCCACAGGTCCATTTTGTATTTGAAAAAATCTACGGGAACCCCGTCTGGGCCCGGGCTTTCCCATTTCTGTTTGCGTTTAACGCTTGAAGAACCTCGCTTATTGCAATTTCTAGCGAAATGGGATATACCACCGTAGAGGCGCTACCACTGGATGCTGTATCAATCCCTACTGCTTCCGGGCCTTTGAGGAATATTTTCGAAAAGTGTTTCACCCAAGCTGATGCCTCGATGGCTACTTCTATAGTTGGAAGGTTTTTACTATCTGCTAAAAAGGGAGCTTTTACCACCCTCCAAAATGCCTCACTATTCTTATCTATTGAACTTTCATAGTTCAAGTTCAAGTTCAGGCATTTATAAAGCGCACTACTTACCCAGAGGGTCTCAAGGCGCTAGAGGGAGGGGTTCACTGTTTATCGAATAGCCAAGTTTTCAGTTCTTTTCTGAAGGAGATGTGGTTCTGAGTAAGGCGGAGGTGGGTGGGGAGTGAGTTCCAGGTCTTGGCAGCCAGGAAGGAGAAGGATCTGCCACCCATGGTGGTTTTTCGGATGCGCGGGACTGCGGCGAGGGCTTGATTGGATGATCTTAGTTGGCGGGTGGGATAGTAGAAGGACAGTCGGGTGTTGAGGCATTCGGGTCCTAGATTATAAAGGGCCTTGTGTGCGTGGGTAAGAAGGCGGAAAGTAATTCTTTTGTTGACGGGAAGCCAGTGGAGGTTTTTTAAGTGACCGGTGATGTGCTCTTGGCGCGGGATGTCTAATATGAGTCTCGCTGATGCGTTTTGGATGCGCTGGAGCTTTTTCTGCAATTTTGTTGTAATTCCGGCGTAGAGTGTGTTGCCATAGTCCAGTCTACTCGTGACCAGTGCATGGGTGACAGTCTTTCTTGTTTCGAGGGGGATCCAGCGGAAGATCTTTTTGAGAATGCGAAGGACGTTGAAGCAGGAGGACGATACGGCGTTGACTTGTCTGGACATTGAGAGAGAGGAGTCTAGAATGAAGCCAAGGTTACGTGCGTGGTCAGTGGGTGTGGGCGCTGATCCCAAAGCGGAAGGCCCCCAGGAGTCGTCCCAAGCTGAGGGGGAGGATCCAAGGATGAGCACCTCCGTTTTGTCTGAGTTGAGTTTTAGGCGGCTCTGTTTCATCCATTCGGCTACTTCTTTCATACCTACGTGAAGGTTGTTTTTGGCGGTGTTGGGGTCTTTGGTGAGGGAAAGGATTAGCTGGGTGTCGTCGGCGTAGGAGATGATGTTGAGGTTGTGTTGACGTGCGATGGAGGCGAGGGGACTCATGTAGACGTTGAAGAGGGTGGGACTGAGTGAGGAGCCTTGAGGTACGCCGCAGATGACTTCGGTGGGCTCTGAGTAGAAAGGGGGGAGTCGGACTCTCTGTGTTCTCCCGGCTAAGAACGAGATGATCCAGTCCAAGGCTTTTCCTTGTATGCCGATGTTGTTGAGGCGTTGTATGAGGGTGTTGTGACAGACAGTGTCGAAGGCGGCGGAGAGGTCGAGTAGAATGAGGGCCACTGTTTCACCGTTGTCCAGGAATGCTCGTATGTCGTCGGTCGCCGCAATGAGGGCGGTTTCGGTGCTGTGTTTGGCTCGAAAGCCGTTCTGTGAGGGATCCAGGGAGTTGTTGGATTCAAGGAAGGCTGCGAGTTGGCTGTTGACGGCTTTCTCGATGACTTTGGCCGGGAAAGGGAGGAGGGAAATGGGTCGGTAGTTTTTCAGTTCTGAGGGGTCTGCTGTTGGTTTTTTCAGAAGGGCGCTGAGTTCGGCGTGTTTCCATATTTCTGGAAAGGTGGCGGAGTTGAAGGAGCAGTTGATGACATCGCGGAGTTGGGGAGCGATGATGGAGTCAGCTTTGTTGAAGATGTAGTGGGGACAGGGGTCAGAAGGTGAGCCAGAGTGGATTGAGTTCATGAGGCGAATGGTATCTTCAATGGTGATTGGGTTCCAGGAGTTGAGGTAGTTAGTTGGAGGGGTGGGATCAGAAGGGGGTGGGGTGAGTTGGTCATTGGGAGTATTCTTGAAGCTGTTGTGGATGTCGGCAATTTTGTTGTAGAAGAAGGAGGATAGCGCATCGCAGAGGTCTTGGGAGTTAGTGATGTCGTTGGATGCTGCGGGAGGGTTGGTGAATTCTTTGACGATATTGAAGAGTTCCTTGCTGTTATGAGAATTGTTGTCGAGACGGTCCTTAAATGCTGATTTCTTGGCGGATCGAATCAGTTGGTGGTGTTTGCGGGTGGCTGTCTTGAGGGAGGCCATGTTGTCTGAGGTTTGTTCTTTTCTCCAATTCTTCTCCAGGGTGCGGCATGTCTTCTTGGATTTTTTAAGGTCATCATTGAACCAGGGAGCCTTTTTGCTGAATGATTTCAGCTGGTGTTTTTTCAGGGGAGCTAGTTCGTCCGCACTGTGTGTAATCCATTGCCTGAGGTTTGTGGCCGCTTGGTCTGGGTACGTTGTTAGGGTGGGAGTGTTTTGGCTGAGGGATGCGAGGAGTTGGTCGGTGGTGATTTTGTTCCATTTTCTTCGGGGAATGGGTTGTGGACGGTTGTGGGTCAGGGTTGTTTTGTAGCTGAAGTGAACACAGCTGTGATCCGTCCAGTGGAGAGCTGTAGTGTGATCGAAGGAGATATGCTTGCTGGAGGTGAAGATAGGGTCGAGCGTGTGTCCGGCTGTGTGAGTGGGGGTGTCAACAAGTTGTTTGAGTCCGAGATTGGACAGGTTGTCCAGAAGGGTGGTGGTGTTGTTGTCGAGAATGTTGTCAAGGTGGTAGTCGAGGTCTCCTAGAAGAATGTAGTTCTCGGAGGCAAGGGCGTGCGGGCTGATGAAGTCAGTGATGTCTTCGCTGAATTGAGATCGGGTGCCTGGGGGCCTGTAAATGAGGGTGCCTCTAAGGGTGGTCCTGGGGTCGGTGTGGATCTGAAAGTGGAGGTGTTCGACGGTTGCAAGATTGTCGTCAGAGCTGGTTGTAATTTTGATGTTGTTTCTATGGACGATGGCGATGCCTCCTCCAGTTTGGTCGGTGCGGTCTTTTCGAATGATCTTGTAAGTGTCCGGTATGGCTATGGCGATGTCGGGGGCAGAAGATGCATTCATCCAAGTTTCAGTGAGGAAGGCGATGTCAGGTGACGCAGTGTCGATTAGGTCCCAGAGTTCGGTTGCGTGTCTGTGGACCGAGCTGGTGTTCAGTAGGATGCATTTCAAGTCGTTGGGTTCGGAGCTGAGTGTGGAGGAAGTGTGTTTGGTGAGGGTCCTGAAGCAGTTGAACTTACAGGAGAGGCAGGAGAATGGGCCGTGGGTACGTCCTGGGGTAGCTTCGCAGCATAGTGGGGTGCGTCTGGCGTTGAGGGCGAGGAGAGTGGCGGCATCATAAGTTACTCTGGGGGGTTGGGAGCGGCATAGGGCAGGGGGACGGGCGCTGGGCGCGGTCCAGGCGCAGACGGGCGCAGACGGGCGCAGACGGGCTTACCTTTGGCGCACATTCGGCGCGGCCGCAGCGCGTGGACGCTGCGCGTTGGTTCATCTGACATAAATGGACAGTGGAGGGGGCGGAGCGTGGGAGGGGCAGCAGGGAGGCGGTAGTGTGGATGAGGGGCGGGTCAGGGGATAACAACAACAAAATGGAGGGTCAAAGGGGAAAGGCAGACAGGGGCAGCAGAAACCCTAATGCGTCGAGAGAGAAATGCAATCCTACCAAATGCACAGACCCAAACAAGAATGATCGAGTGAGCAGTAGAGACAAATGCACACACCCAGGCAAATATTATTCCAACGGCTTGAGCGAGGTCGCGCTAAATTATGCAAAAAGTTACAGTGGCGCTATGCGTGTAAAGCGCTATAATACAGGTTACAACAGTGCTGTATAAAACGCGCAGAAAACGATACCAGGGAGCGTCTCAGCAGATGATGAGGAGGAGCGTGGTGGAGCGACCGTACTGAAGCTAGTCCAGGTGGTCACAGTTTGGCCGGGGGAGAGGAGGGCTCGGTAAACGTGGGTGGGAGGGGCAGCAGGGAGGCGGTAGTGTGGATGAGGGGCGGGTCAGGGGATAACAACAACAAAATGGAGGGTCAAAGGGGAAAGGCAGACAGGGGCAGCAGAAACCCTAATGCGTCGAGAGAGAAATGCAATCCTACCAAATGCACAGACCCAAACAGGAATGATCGAGTGAGCAGTAGAGACAAATGCACACACCCAGGCAAATATTATTCCAACGGCTTGAGCGAGGTCGCGCTAAATTATGCAAAAAGTTACAGTGGCGCTATGCGTGTAAAGCGCTATAATACAGGTTACAACAGTGCTGTATAAAACGCGCAGAAAATGATACCAGGGAGCGTCTCAGCAGATGATGAGGAGGAGCGTGGTGGAGCGACCGTACTGAAGCTAGTCCAGGTGGTCACGCAGGGCTTGCTTTAGTTCTGCCTTCCTTTCTTTACATACTATGTTATAGAGCTTTCTTAAAGTTCCTATTTCTTCTGGATCTCTGTTCGTTTTGTTTAGAGCTATTTTCAGTTTCTTATGTGCTGCCGTACATTTATAATCAAACCATCCTGTTTTCCTAGGGCATTCTCTTTGTCTCTTAACTATTAGTAATTCTTTTATTTTTTCTAGAATTACCCCACAATTGTATAGGACTTCCTCCCCCAGGACTCCCAGATCTAGGCATTTAACTATGGAAGGATAGACTGCACATATCGCTTTTCTGGTTATTTCCCCAGCGTCTACCTTTTCCCATCTTAAGGAACTTCCGTTTGTTTTGGCTAATTGCAAAGTATTCTGGGTTAAGGCACAGGCTATAATCTGAGGGGAAGTCTGGGCGTGTACAAGAAGAAGTTCTAGGCTGAGAGCACTGTGATCACTTAATGTGTTCACCAATAGGTCAAAACTCATGACTCTATTGGCCAATGGATTTGATACCAAGATGTAATCTACTGTTGTCTCATGACCCCTCCCCAAAAAGGTTGGATCTAGCCGATGGGAATCCATATTTAGTTTATTAACCATCATGAGTCCCAAATCTGAGAGCACTTCATTCAGGTATGCCCCCTTGCGAGTATGGCTAAAATGCACGATTGGCTCTTCATATTCATCCACCATCCCGCAGATAATACTGTTACTGTGTATACAAGGATGCTGGTTGAAGTCACCCTTCCATACAATACTTACACTAGCTCTAGCTCCTACCTCCTGGGTCAGCTGGGAGAACTTGTGGCGTAAGGAACCCAGAACATTCAGGGCCTGTCCTTCCGCTAACTTATTATAAAAATTAAGGAGAAGGATGATCTCTTTATTATTAAAGAATAGGCTGAGAAACTGATAATTTGCATCCAGGTGTACTACCGTTGTTTTCAATCCCCGAATTGTATTAGCTATAAAAATCGTCAGACCTCCCTTGGCCCTACCCGAGGTGACTGCTAGTGCAAAGGTAAAGTATGTTTTGTATCCCACCAGATGCAGTTCTGCCTTGGCCCATAGGAAAGGTTATATAATTGAGATGACTATGTTTTATAGGACACAAATTGCAAAGAATACAATAGAAAGGGAACATATTGTGAAAGGCCACCAAAGATAGTGCTGCATAGCATTGGTAGTGTTAGTTCTAGGCGGTTTATAAAGTTCAGAGTAGTGGGTTGCACTGGGTTGCACTGTGGTTAGGATAATTGCACTAGCTGGGAACAATACAACTGTACTAGATACAACACTCTGCCTACTAAGGAGTAATTCTGAGGTACCAACATGATGCTGGGGAGGCCCAGCGAGTAAGATGTAGTGATTTTGTATCAGATGGGGAAATGTAGAAGCCACCTTTATAATGGGATACCAAATATCTACTTTAAAGGCCTGTAGAACGTTGACAAAAAAATTATTAATTAAAAGTTACTGAAGCTGCTGAAAGAAAGAATGCAGTTGTAACACAATGCTTGCTCAAGCATCACTTTCAGACAGTACATGACGCTAGCTTAGCCAAATGTGTATGGACACACCAAATGTGGAAGTGGCACAGTCTACGTGCACAGTACTAGAACAGATGTAGCAAATCACTTTGATAGAAATTATCGTTACTGGTACAGTGCATTACATTGGAAAGTCCCAGAAGCTGCCTACTTGGGGCACGTTGTCAGCAACAGTATATTTCATAAATGGTATAGCGCAGCCTAGGCCTTTGCTAATTGGTCAAGTAGGCCATGCTTAATTTGTGCTGCGTGTATTATTATGATGATGCATCCTCTTGTGGTCTATGTCTATAAATGCTTGTGTTTTACTTCAGCTATTCAAGCACTGAGCATCCATCTGAGGCTCCTGTGCACTTTAAATACATTCTCTTTATTCTGCTTAAGTGGCTGTGACAGAGTTATGATTTTTGGTTCTCCAAATCTTTTCAGTTTCCACAGTAGGTTCCCTTAAGACACTTTGGGTGGCCGGGAAGGTGACTGTGCTAGGGGCACCGGTGCAGGACTCAGCTGTGGTGAAATGGAAGGCTCAAGCTGAGATACACTATTTAAAAAAGGAGATCCTGGATCTCCAAGGTGTCACATCTTAACCACTACACCCACTCTCCAGCCAAAACTCGCATTAGCAAAAGTATGTCTCAACTTGCACTTTACAGCAGCAGTGGAAAAAGCCCTAGTAAAGCTGTAATGGACAGTTTAGAACTGTTTCAATTACATTTTCTCATCCCCTCCCTTCTTTCCTACACCTCCTGCTTTCTGTAATTCTAACTCTCATGTATATCACATACATCATACTCTTCTTTATACATTTCCTCATATTCAAGATGCTCAAGTATCAATACAAAAATCATTGTGAAGTGCAGTGCTGATCTTTTACAGCTATGGTCGCTCTTTGCCAGACACCTAAAAGAAAATTCAGATGTAGTCTGAACGAAAGTAAACCGTATGCTCTCTCTGTACCCCTCTTGATCTTATTCTAAGAATGTTTTGAGACATTTTTCTCTTCAAGTAGGCAGGGCTCCACTGTCAGTGGTTCTTTTACTGGAATGATACCTGAATATCATAAGCTACGTTTCGTTTAACATTTATATGTTACCCTAAATATGGTTTACAAAAATATCATCCTTTTGGATTTAATATTAGAAACTCCACATCTAAAGGTACAATATTGGTGTAAGTGATATTTAGGACATAATGTTTATGCTAGAAGATATTTTATGAGCAATATTCTAACATGCATTCTCCTTTGCATGGTGTATGAAGTATCACGATCCACTAAGATTTTATGTATGTAATGCAATCATTATGATAACCTAATAAAATATTTCGTAGGAGTACACTTTGCGTTTTGGCATTATTTCATGTATTTGGCATTAACTGTAATGGTCAAAACAAACTCAAGAGGACATTACAGGGAAAACTCATTGCATTCCAATCATACAACCAACCCCTAGAGAATGTAACAACAGGAACAGTGCATTATACATTTGTAGGCCTTCCGAGGTGTTACAATACGCAAGACACACAGAGGGCGAAACACTACCAGCTGTCGAGCAAAACCTCCAGCCATGGGTGACCTTGAAAATGCATTAAAAAACAGTAAAGGGGATACTTTTTGCTGTCCCGCCAACTTAGAGTGAAGACCTAGAAAGTACCACTGGAAGAAAGGCTGCAGTATGCTGAGAACTCTGGTTGTCCCATCATTCTGGGGCCACGACAATCCGAAATATGGGTGAAAATGCATTTTAAATAGCAGTTCCCGCAAAGTATTGTGGGGCGAGTTTTTCACAAGCAGTTCATATCTTAGTGCCGGGAGAGCTGTGCTTCATGTCCTGTTTGTTTTGTTTGTTTTGTTTGTTTTAAATCTTTGCCCCCTTTTAATTTTTTTTAAAAGTTTTAAATGTTTTGTTTGTTTTAAATCTTTGCCCCCTTCTTTGGGGCCGTGAGGCATTGGGCTGCCAGTCCTTTATGCTGCTTCGGGGTACCCGGTATCACCCAGTCACCCTGCGTGATTCACTGAGGCGAGATATTTATTTATTTATTTATTTATTTATTTATTTAATTTCTTATATAGCGCAGGAATAGACTCCTTACGGAGTATCTCCGCGCTATGCTCGTAGAATGTATATAGAGAAGAGGTGTAATGGCTGAGCTGTAGTCTGGTAAGCAGGAACGATCCAATTATTCTTCTAGGAATAGTAAGGTTTTTAACTTTTTCCTGAAGGTGGAGTGGTTCAAGGTTTGCCTTAAGCTAAAGGGCAAGTTGTTCCAGTGGGTGGGCCCCACTAAGGAGAAGGCACGTCCACCTTGTCTGGTCTTTTTTACAAGAGGGGTTTTCACCAGCAGTTGGTTACTTGAGCGCAAGGATCTTTCAGGTTTGTAGGGATGTAGTATTTGACTCAGATATTTGGGGCCGTTTCCGAACAAGCATTTGTGAACGGTGCAACAGGTTTTGAATTTGACACGTTGCCGTATTGGCAGCCAGTGGAGTTCTCTCAGTAAAGGCTTGGAGGGGGTTCGTGGAGGGGCATTCAGAATCAGTCTTGCCGCCGTGTTCTGTACCACCTGTAGACGGTTTATGGCATCCTCGTTAGCTTGTATCAGGAGCCCGTTACAGTAATCGAGGCGACTTATTACCATAGTTTGTACAAGGGTCTTTCTGTAGTTGTCTGGGAGGTAGGGGAATACTCGCCTCAGCAGTCCGATGGTGTGGAAACATGCCCCTGCGATTGCATTCGCATGCTCTTTCAGAGTTAGATTTTGATCTAACTTAACTCCCAGGTTTTTTACTATGGATTTGGGAGAAGGTACAGGAACTAGGTCCAAAGGCCACCAGTCAGGGGACCACAGTATGGAGGATTTTCCAAAAAGCATTACTTCCGTCTTACCGACATTACATTGGAGTCGGTTAGACGCCATCCAATTGGAAATGGCCCTCATTCCTTCGGCAAAATTTTCCCTTACATTGGCACTGAGAGAATGGAAAGGGTAGAGGAGCTGGGTGTCGTCAGCATAGGACACCGGAGTGAATCCATATTTCCTCACGATCTCTGCAAGGGGGGCCACGTACACATTAAACAATGTGGGGCTTAGGCATGAGCCCTGTGGCACCCCTTTCGTGAGCACCCTTGAAGAAGAACGATAGGGTCCCAAGCTGACGGATTGTGAGCGCCCGGACAGAAAGCTCTCCAACCAAGAAAAGGCCTGTCCTCCAATGCCCACTCCCTTTAGACGGCTCATGAGAATCTTATGGGACACAGTGTCAAAGGCAGCTGACAGGTCCAACAGCACCAGAATCATTGAGCCTCCTCTATCCTGTGCCATCTTGATGTTGTCGGTCACGGAGAGGAGTGCTGATTCGGTGCTGTGGTTGGGCCTGAACCCAGATTGTGAATGGTCCAGGCCCCCTGTCGCCTCTATGAAACTGGACATGTGGGTGTTAACATGTTTCTCTGCTAGTTTACTAGTTTAGTTTACTAGATAGACTTGGGAACCCATCCCGAGCTGCTATGAGCCGGCTCCAAGCATGGTCAGCACTCCTGGAGTCTCCTGCCTGGCCCACTCCTACAGGCAAGGCACTTCCATGCCTCCCGCTGCCATTGAGGGGCCCAGCTATGGGGTCCTAGGCACCTCCTGCTTCTACGGGAAACCCAATGTTGCTTCTCCCCATTTCTGCATTCTTGTGGTGCTGTGGGGTCAAGGGATGGAGTCTCAGCCCCCTTTCACATTAAAATGACTTGGGGATGGGGTCCCTGGGTGAGCTGTAAATAATGGGAAGGGGCCCCACACACGCCCTCTCCTCCATCAGGCAACACATATTCCTTGAGCTGTCCCCTGTGCCCTGGTCCACCCCATGGGAAAATTATCAAACTGGATGCATAGCCCCATGCGCTGCGAGGGAGGAAAAATACATCAAAGATTGCCAAACTTTAGAATGCCATAACTCAGGGCCAATTTGGACCATTATTGGCTTATTTTACTCCTGGTAGTGAGCTCTATCCACCAGGGCAGTTTCAATAATTCTCCTCACCTCCAAAGTGGGGCAGGCCTCAAAAAGGTGGTCCTCCTGGCTCCTTGCACCAGTTCTCCTTTGGTGCTTTGTTGCTGAGTGCAGATAGGTCCAGAGCTTCTCCAAACTGGTCCTTAGGGAGCATAAGGGGGTAAGCCTCACTGGCCCTTGTGTTGACTTACTGGTCCTGGGGTTAACTGGACAGAGTCCTGGGTCCTGAGTGGGAGTTCAGGGGGTTCCTCCTTCCAGTTCTCCATGGCAGTCCCAGGGTCAAGCAGTGTAGTAGGTAGAAAATCCACAGGCAAGAAGATCTCTCCCTTGTGCAAGAGTTTTTAAAGGAGATAGGAAGCTTTCAGAAGACATGTACTCCTGGCCAGTCCTGGGGTGTCATATTACCTACACCCCTGTTCCAACCTTCCTGCACATGTTGGGACAGTACAAAATTGCGTCATACAGGAGCCATTGGACACATCAGCTTCTGGGGTCTTAGCTACACACCTCACTGACATCACTGTCAGGGGCTTGCACACTGGATTCCAAAGGGAGCGCCCCTCTGGGTTGGCTCCAGTTGTCTGGGCGTGTTACAGCTGAGTGATTGATGGAGATCATTGCACCCCACCCCTTTCCTCCTCACGAGCTGGGAGTAGTACTACTAATTGCTCCTTTTGTACGGGGAGGCCTTTGTTCCTGCTGCTAGAGAAAATTTTATGAACTGGATACAGCAGCATGACACAAGGTCTGATCCTGAGCTGATCCAGGGAAAAATTAGAACTCTGGATGACTGATAAGGTGTACAGATATCATTTTGGGAGTAACATATATGGTTTTCTCGCACAGGTTACACTCTAATTCAAGACCTCTATGGTCTCTGTAGGCCAAGGGGGAATGAAACTACACTCTTAGGCAGTTCTCTGTGTGTGTGTATAATGGGGTGGCATTATAGTTAAAACAGTAAAGCACACTGACTTTCCCTAATAGTGAACACTACTCTCATAAGGCCTATCCCAGGTGACTACCTAATCTTGGAGTGTCCCCATTGTGCCAGGCTACCTATGTGCTGTTACCAGGCTGTGCATGACAGTAGTCTCCTACATGCAGCACGCAAACGTGTACACAACGTGTGCAGAGGTGTTCCAGTATACTAGCAAAGTGCCCCTTGCTACTTCGCGATGGCCTTATCTTGAAAGGCGAACACTGATGTAAATACGTGCAGTCCTTTTTTCTTGTGATTACTGTGGGTGAGAAACTGGTAGTTAGATCAACTGACAGTGAAAATTCCAAAACTCAGGGTGACCAGAAAAGCAAAATGCAGGTGTGCTGCAGGGGCAGGATTCAGCGAAACACTGCACTTGACAGCCACCCACCATTCTTTCCTACTGCAAGAATGTCACTCACTAGGGCAGGAAGTGACAAGCAGTCCTGGTGATGTGGAATGAAGCAATATTGGCAAACAGAAAACTGAACTGAATAGGGAATATTTTTCACTGGCACAAAAAAAACTATTCCCTTTCTATTCCTTAACATCACCAGCTTAGCACTATTTTAAGATTTGCATCATTTTACTTCACAACATTTAACACCCCTAGGAACTGGGAAAATGTGAATACTTAACCATTGTGAAATTATTATTGATTTTTTTATTGCCTTTGGAGAAGTATTCCTATTTCAATGGAAACATCTCTACTAAAGATCGCTTTGAATATCTTGTTTTCCGTTAAATCCGGTAGAAAAAATCTCCTTTGAAACGTTTGATTATTTTATATTCTCCTATATTTTATTTTATTAACGTGCCTCATTTACATAGCATTGCACTTCATGACAATTTTGAGATTGCTCTTTGTTGGTTTTCAGATACCTTAGAAACCCTCTTGATGTGCATGAGCATCACTGTAAGAGTTTAAGTTCTGGTGTCTCGTTTGTGGGAAACTTCTATATCATGAGGTTTATAGGTGTGATCCAATCATCAGTTGCGTAACGAAACTTGATGCCCTCCCTGCAAAGTACATAGGGGAAACAACCATTACTACGCAGTCATTACAACGCACTACCTTTACAATGCAGCGGTTACATCGCAACTGCCTTTACATCAAATACCATTGCAACACATGCCATTACAACGCATGTCACTACAACGCATGCCATTACAACACATACCATTACAACGTATGCCATTACAATGCATTATAAGGTAAGTAATGGTGATTTTTTAGTTTTAAGGTAGGTATGGATTTTGAAGTACATGGGAATAGTAATTTTTACCCCTACACTATCCAACCCTTACCCTAATGTTGCACTCACTGGAGTGGGAATAGTAATTTTTACCCCTGCACTATCCAACACTTACCCCACTGTTGCCCTAAAAGTATAATGAGTTGTAATGGTATGCGTTGCAATGGTATGTGTTGTAATGGTAGTTTCAAAAAATGCGTTGTAAAATCATGCGATGTAATGGTAGTTGCAATATAAAAACTGTGTTGTAAAGGCGTGTTGTGATTGCTTGCATTGTAATATGATATATATTCATACATAGTGCCCCCACTCCTGACCCGGTCAGGAACTCTCTGGCCAGGGGCCCACTGCCCATGCACAGTGCCAGAGGGAGCCCCTGGAGCTTGGGTGGCCCCCCGGACACAACGGGGGCTGTGGAGGCTAATGTTACGCCACTGTCAATTATGCTGTGGCAGATGTGTAGCTGTGTCTAAGCATGAGGAGGTGTTGATGTTGTGAGTAATGGCACAGTCATGAAATTGGACACAGTATTTTCGTGGGAGTTTGAAATGTGGATATTCTGTGATTGCAAATAGCCAGATTTCAATGCTCAGAAAAATGAGGCGATTTTTGTTTTTCTGATTGTTGATGAAAGTGTGTTTCAGATGAGTCCCAAGGATGGGAAAAATCCTTTTGCTGCAAGATTTTTTAAAGGAAGCCACGTTCGGGAGTGAGATCATTCCCGAAAAGAGTAGCTTAGTTTGGCCGTAGGTGTGATGTTTAATTTAAAGAAAGAGCGGTCCAGCATTATAATGTGTGATGTAGTGTTTTAGATGAAATATGTCTAACCACAGGGAGACGGTGTAAGTATAGCAGGCAAGGGATGTGGGGCCCTGAATATTTAGGTTTCCGAACTGTCTGCGCTCCAGATTTTCGGAGAGGTCACTGACATAATAAAGATGTGAAAGCATAAAGAATATGGTGGCCGCTACTTTGTGAGTGGAATGCTCTGGTCTCTTTCTCTAGATCCAACATCTGGTTGTTTTTTAAGTTTGAGGAAAATTTAAGTGTTGTCAGGTAACTTTACTGGGCATGAATGAGAGAGCCAAGGAGATCCAGGAGAATGGTGGTATTGATGTTGGAAAGGTTTCAGACAATGATGGAACCATGTAGGACTCTAGTGAGGGGGAATGAAAAGTGCTAAGGAAAAGGGATGAAAAGAAATCATGTGGAAACTGTCTGCAGAGGAAGAGGAAATCAAGTCCATAACAATGCCCACATTACCTTGTGCAGATTGTGTAGCTTAGTGGCAGGAGAAAGGCAGCTTGATTTTGTCAAAGCTGGTTTGGAGGTCATCCATTTACGCAATCATGGCTTTTTCCATGCCTCAGCTGGGGGACATAATTTCCTGCAGGAATAATTTCTCTACAATGAGTGATAACATTTGAAAGTGTTTATTGATTTGGCATGAAAATCAGAAGGGTTGGGGGGAAGAAAGTCACATCTTTATTTCTTTAGAATAGGTTTGATATGAGTCGTCTACGGCTTGTTGGAAATACTGTAGATGTCACGGAGTGATTTACGATAGCTCTGCCCAAAATAGTACTTGAGATAATAGGTACAGCTTTTTTGAATATGTGCTCAAGACACTGGTGTCCTGTAGAGCCTGTGTTGCTACAAGCCGCCATGAGAAATCCTATAAATCTTTTCTTTCTACCATTATTTAGTACTATGGACATTTTGTATAGCGGTGCGCAACATTTGTGTGTTTTGCTGTCCTGTAATTACACGAAAGTTCAGAAACATTATGTGAAATTGTGCATTATTCACACAATCCAAAACTGGTACTTGGTGATTGTGAGAAGTTGGCCTGGTGTATGATATCCACTAATTAAAGTGGGCACCTTGCACCAGTCCAAACAAACCTTATGGTGATTTAAGATGTCAAAGATAACCTTAGAAAGCTATCCAAGTGGTAGCTGTGGAGAGCAGCCTTTAGGTTTAGTCTTGAAGGAATGTTAAGCAGCTTGTTTTACCAGAATGTAACTTTAATGTATTGGTTAAATGAAAGGAGAACCACACAGTAGTTATAAGAATATGTATGTATTAACATAAAACACTATAAATACCTCACAGTATCTGCTACACACAGATAAACACAAAGCACACAATACTGTATCACAGAAACAAATGTAAATAGCACTAATACACAGTGGGCTCCAGGGGGAGACCAAAACATATACTAAAATAGTGGTATAAAAACCACAATTCGAGTCAAGACAAGTAGGGACCCCACGGAGGAAGGTGCAGTGTGAGAACACGACTGCATGCCACGTACAATTCAATGGGAGAGTTGTGGTTGCAGTTTTAGTCTTTCAGGACCCTTACCAGTGGATTACGAAGAGACCCTTTGGAACTTAAAAGTTTGGAGAGCCACCCCACACGTGGATACTGAAGTACCAGCGTAACCTATCCCAGGGAAGCCAGGTGCATAGGGTCGCAGTGGCATCGGAAGCCGCCGTCGTTCCCAATAGAAGCCTTCAAAGAAATTCCATTGCTGGGAAGAAGAAAGGTGTCAAGTGGAACCCACAGGTGGATTGAAATGAAATGATGAAATGAAATGATTACGCACTTGTATAGCGCACAACTACCCGTAGGCATCTTGGCGCTTGTACGAATACCGCCGAGGAACCCTTCCTGGCCTTTCCCTGTGAGGAGCCCACTCCTGGGCACCCCGAAGGTGAAGTCAGGCATCCTCAGCGTTGTTGGGGCCGTGGTCGAGATTAAGCACGTTATTGCCCAGAGGTGCAGAGTGGGACTCATGATTAGAATAGGCACCGAGGCGAGAATTATCAGGTCCGAGGAAATTGAGCCCGAGACCCGCGGAGGCGGGAATTGAACCCAGGTCCCGGCCAGACTACTGCATCAGGGTCTGCCGCTCTAACCATTGAGCCACACTTCTCTAGAGGAGAGATTAAGCAAGCTATTGCCCAGAGGTGCAGAGTGGGACTCATGATTAGAATAGGCACTGAGGCGAGAATTATCAGGTCTGAGGAAATTGAGCCCAAGACCCGCCGAGGGGGGAATTGAACCCAGGTCCCGGCCAGACTACTGCATCAGGGTCTGCCGCTCTAACCATTGAGCCACACTTCTCTAGAGGAAGTTCTAAAGGAAGGAACCTGAAAGCAGAGGGGACAGAGTCTGGGTCACTCAGAAGGGACCAGGGGGCTCGGTAGACGAATGCCCACAGATGTTGGGAATTTCAGATGCAAAGAGGAAGACCTTGACTCTGCAGCCACGGGGACCAGGAGATGTTGAGGACGACCAGGAGCCAAAAGCGAGCTGTCCCATGAAGGATGTTGAGTGCTGAGGGGTCGGTGTCTGGCTGGAGCACCAACAAGCCTTAGCAGTGGCAACCCATGAAGAAGGGCGAGGAAGGTTACGGTCTGGTCCAGCAAGGACCAGGAGACTCACCACCGCAAGGGGAGTCAGGGCAGGCCTGGAGCTGCCAGTGAGCCCAAGAAAATCAGTGATGTTCCTCAAATGGACCCACAGGCTGAAGGCACATGAGTCGCATGGGGACCTCTAGCAGTTTCACAAAAGAACAGCTTGCAGGGCACAAAGTATGAGGAGGCCAAAGTCCTTTGGACAAAATATGCACAGAGGTTGGGGCTGTCGATAGCCCAATGCACTTAGTAAGGGAATGCCAACAAGCATATGACAATGCTTTGGATGGAGAGGGAGACAACATCAGGTCCAGAAAAGTCCAAAGTGTCCAGACCGTCGAAGTACAGTGGTTTCTGGTTCAGAATCTTGTCCACATCGATTCTAGGGTCCTACAGCAAGGTGTGCCCTTTTGTACCCATGGGAGAGGGTTGAACAGATTCAGGGGACCCTCCCAGGGGAGGGTCAGGACAGTGGGGAGGATACTCCTATGTACTTTGTCCAATTTCATGCTAGAGCAGGAGCCAATGGCTCCCAGAATTGGGTTGAGCTGGACTATGCACATGGACATCAAGAGTGCCCCTCGTGCAGACTTCCAGGCACTTTGGAAGAGCACCCACCCAGCCCCAATACACTAAACCAGGTCTGGGAGGTGGTCACACCTCCCTTTGACAGGATGCCTATTGTTCTGCCTTCCCCTGCTCGACCTTGGCCCAGCAGCAGGAGGGCAGAAATGTGTCACTGGTTGGCAGCAACCATTTTGTGCTCTCAGGGTCGAGCAAAAAGTGGGGGTAACCATAAGAAGCAGATCCTACTTTCCTACAGTGATGTATATTAGTGCAATAAGCAACCACATGTTCATCTTGACCATGAAGACACATTATAAAAAAAAAGAAAATTGCAGAAAAAAAACCAAGCACTGCAAACAGTTTGCTTTCTGGTCGTTCTCATTGTCCTTATGATCTTGTACTAATTTATGCCGCAAATGGTGGGACATTGTATGTAATTGCATGATTTCAGAAATTAAGCAAGATTATCTGTGCATAATCCAAATTACGTACACGCCTACTTTCGGTCCAATATTGGCAAAAAACATACTTTTCATGGAAATGTGGGCAGTTCTCCCGAAATGTATTGAAATCTCTAAATTCCTAGATTCACACAAGTTAAGGTCTGCCACCTAATCTACACTTGTTAAATTTTTTCTTTCATGTACAAATAGTATAGAAAGGCTGGATGGACTGTGATAATATCCTAAATGTAATTAACAAATACTACTTAAGATGATCCTGGGATAGGTTATCACAGTAAACACTGTCTTGTTCCTATAATGCAGAGGAAGAGTTTCACGTTAGTCGCATCAGGATTATAGGAAAATAGAAATAACCTTGACTACAGGTGCTGACGAACTTAGGGGCATATTATCAAGGGATTTATCTCTGCTTTTTTGGCTTTAAAAGCCAAGAAAGCAGAGATAAAATTATCTCCCTATAAGCAACAGGGTGCTAACACGCAAATTTGCATGTTAGCACCCTTTTTCTCTACGTTTCCCCTTGCATCTCTAATGAGATGCAAAGGGGGCGTTCCAGAGAAAAATAATAGGAGAAATGTTGTTAAGCGACATTTCTCCTATTATCAAGGATTTCGCTAACCCTGTTAGTGATAAAAAAAAGCAGCGCTAACCGCGGTTAGCACTGCTTTTTTTACACCTGGGGGCATATTACCAACGTTAAGCGATATTTATCGTTAACGATGCTTAGCAACGAATTTTTTAACGCTAAGCATCGTCAGAAATTATCGCAGATAAACCTTGCTATTATCAAGGTTTATCGCAAATGCGATAAAAAACGGCCGCAATGCATGAATATCGCTGTAAAGTCAGCGATATTCATGCATTACCGAGCTAATGCTCTTAGCCATGTTATCCACCTCCCATTGGATAACATGGCTAAGAACTGCTCAGGGCAGGTGTTAGCTTTTGGAGATATTCGCGCTTAGCGCGAGTATCTCCAAAAGTTGGTAATAGGAGATAGCGATGTTAGCGACTGTTTCCAGACGCTAACATCTTGGCACCCCCACTTTGCATGTCATTAGTGATAAATATCACTGACATGCAAAGTGGGGCCCAAGATGGTCGCTATCTCCTACTAGCTGTCGCTAACTGGTGTTAGAGACAGCTAGGTAATAGGGAGATAATTTTATCTCCGCTTTCTTGGCTTTTAAAGCCAAAAAAACGGAGATAAACCCCCTTGATAATATGCCCCCTGGTATTTTCCTGACTTAGCCAAGATATCCTATGGAAGGTGGATATCATGGCTAAGTTTGTGAGCCCCTATCATCAAGCTAACGCCAAACTTCGAGAGATTATCGTTGGTTTTCCAGCGATAATCTCTCATTTGGCAGATAGCGCGAGGATTTTTATCACTTCTGAGATAAACCTTGCTAATAGCAAGTTATCTCTGCGATAATTTCCGGCGATGCTTAGCGTTACAAAATTCGTTGCTATGCTTCGTTAGCGATAAATATCGCTCATCGTTGGTAATATGCCCCATAGTTCTTGGCAAACAACTTACGATACTTGCTTAGCAAGTGTTTTTATCTAAACAACATTTATTTGAAGTGAAAAAATATATTGCTCTTTGTTGATCTGAAAGCAATTAATTATAGATAAGTCCACGGTACGCATGAGCCCTGCAACTGAATCAGTTTTGCGATGTTAAAATAGCCCTCCTAAAAAATTATTGATAAAGAAAATAGCAATGGCGCCAACTACAGACTTTCTACCATCTATAACATTGGCCATCAGGCATCAATTCTGGCGCTTTTATTAGGCTATACAGACATTATCATATATTGTGCAATAAATCTCCTGTCAGATGTGAGATACTTCCTCGATGGACCACACCAATATATCACATGAATAATGGAACTTTTTTGCGAGCGTAGATGTGTTAATGGATCTGATGGCAAGCCAGAGGCAAGAATAAAAAGTCATATAAAGCTGGCTACAGGGAAGCTCGGGTGGGAAATGTATAAACGTGTTCCCTTGTACAGAGTGGAAACAGCTTGGTGCTCGCCGAGATGCTGCAGTCTGTTCTCATTTGGCTCCCTGCTGTTCGTGATGAGGGCATAGGTGCACGCTCATTCTTGCATATGCAAATGCCACTTCGGTTGGAAGTGTGCTGTTATGTGTGTTCCCAATATGATTATGCTCCAGTCGCATTGATTTATTGCTTGGCACACCCTGGTAAAGGAAATGGAGTGATAGAAAATGATTATATATAAAAACAACAGGGTCGATTCAGGTTGCTATTTAAAAAAATCATTTAAGCACCCTCCATTTAAATTTAATGGAGGACTAATTATATATTTTGACCTAAGATCATGGTGTCATTTATTTCTGTACGCAGTGTCTATTGTCATCACAGATGCAGAGAAGGAATGGACCGAAATTACACTCCTCCCCACAGTTATAGTGTAGATTCAGGGGCAGGGAGTGCTGCTCTGAAAAAGTCCAGCCATAGGGCGGAGATTGAGGAAGGCCTTATTATGAGTCTTCCTGCAGCCAACCACTTCCGTGCAGTTGGCACTGATGGACATTGATGGATTTTGGCTTAAAGTTTCCCACACACTCCGATGCAGTTATGCAAATGCTCTGAGGCCCTCAGGAGTGAGCACTCCGTGCATCAGGGGGTGTGGCGAGCTCCCACCTCGAGACCTAATCAAAGAAATGGCACAGTTAGCTGTATACTCGCATGGCCTTTCCCACTCCTGTGCCCTCAGTGTTCTGGTGGTGAGCTGCTGGACATTAATGAGGTTATATTGAGCCTGCATAGTTTACAATGTGAACTTGACTTTCTAACCTACTTAATTTTCCTCCTAACTCTTAGTACTTAAATTCAGATCGGTGCCCGCAATGCCCCCTTTAAAGAAAGTTAAGCATACTGATGGTTGGGCAGCAGTATGGGCCAGGGTAGTCTAATGGATCACTGGAGAGGTCTTGAATGGTTTCCAGGGGGTCAGGGACAGTGAGGCAGTTTGCAGCTAGCAATGCAAGGCATCCGTAGGCCCCAGATTAGCACCTCAGTAGGTGGACTTGCAGCCAAGATAGGTGCTACGTCTAGCCCCCATGTATGGCCCTGGAGCTGTGGTGGAGATCTGCTGCAAGTGAGGTCTTGTGGGACCCAAGCAGTTTAGAGGTTACAGGTGGTCTGGAGGGGTTGCGGGACAAAGCAGCTACTTTAGCTAAGTGCCTGGACCCTGATCGGGAGGGTGCAACAAGAGAGTTATTGACCTGGAGCATCTGGAATAGTGGAGCAGCTCAATGGAACTATTAAGTCCCGATTGGCAAAGGTTTGTGCTTCTACATCAATGAAATGGGCAGATGCATTACCTTTGGTGTTGATGAGTCTCGGAAAGATTCATGATAGAAAGACTGTTTTTTCACCCCATACACCATGAAATCTTAATGGGGCATGCAATGAGACTGCCTGCTGTTCCTGCAAATGCCATTTTGAATAGAACAGATGATATGATACTTGATTAATACAATGGATTGGCTGATGTGATGCGTTCTGTCTCTCACCAGGTTGAGGCTGTCACTTTAAATCCACAACGAGAATAGTGCCATGACCTTAGTCCTGGTGACTGAAGTATGTTCAGAGGTCCTGCCTTGAACAAAGGTGGAAAGGCCCCTACCAGAAGATCCTTGTAAATGTACTCGGAATACCAAACTGGGTGCACGCATCGCATACCTAGTGGGTGAGAAATTCATATGATAAAATGGAGTTCTATGAACCAGGAAGAAGAGGACTCATGACAGAACAATCACAAGTTGGAAAAGTGTGAGATGCAATGCAGCAAGGAGAAGAGCGGTAAAAGAATGACAAGCAGTCACAGCAATCCAGGTTCCAGTGGTTTCACAAAGTGGCATTGAGGTCTCTGATAAAGAGGAGGAGATAAGATTACAGCCTGAAAGAACTATTGAGTGCTTCCTTCAATTGGTCAAGGTGTTTTACAGCTCTCCAACTGCAACAATTAACAGCAATGGCTTTCTCTAAGAATGGATCCTTATATCCAGGGGGGCACAATAAGGTCGCCCTCTCTTGCCCTTACTTTTCCTCGTGCCGTTAGCTCCACTGGCGATAAAAATCTGAACCACCCAAGCCATAACTGGGATCAACACAGCAACCAGATAAGTTAAACTGCTTTTTTATGTTGACAGTATCATTATGCTCCTGACACGTGTTCACACCTCCTTCCCTGCTCTTCTGGAGGTGAGAGAGGCACGTGGCTGCTTCTCCAGGTAAAAGAGAAATTGGAGCTAGAGCGAAGCCCCACCCATGTACACCTTAACCCCTCCGGACCACCTACACTATTCCCAGGGCAAGTGGACGCCTTCTTCCATCAACTACTTGGGGATCATAATCTTCTGATGGCAAAGACAGCATTGGACCTTCAGGAATGATGCCATTACATCTCTTGCTGTAGGGCTGCACACAAGCTGTCAATGGTTACCGCGCCCTGCTTCAATTACCTATTTGTTATGATCCCTGTAGAAATTTCAACCTACATAATACCTAAATTGATCAAAATGACCAAATACTTTGTTTGGGACCAAGGAGAGACCTGCCTCAAAATGTCCAAGCTGCAAGGAGACATATACTCAGGTGGCCTGTGCCTATCTGATATGTCACTCTATTATCAAGCACATCACTGTAATCCTGATCGGATACCCATTGAACAGGACCTCTTGGGAGGCCCGCCATATGCAGGCTTGATTTTCAGATCTCTTTCTCATGCAGCCAAGCATGATCATCTCCTCTGCACTATTACTCAGGTATGAGAGAAAGCCCATAGACTATTGCGAGTACATACTTACTTGAATATTGATGAACCAATTTGGAACAACAAAGCCATTAGAATTGATGATGCCATGATATGCTGGCAGGAGTGATAGAAGAGTTCTCACTTTAGACTACATAGTGCGTGACTCTGTTGTGAAGCCCTTTGAGCAACTGCATGAGGAGTTTAACCTCAATCCACATCAGCAATGGAGGCATATCAAGCCTGCAGCATTGCCTTTGACATAATCTACAGTCCCCACTGGGTCCACTCCTTATGAGGGGGTAATTTACAAATTCTATAAAACCATTCTAGAGGTCATTCATTTCCCGCTTTCTGTGCCCCTCTCTGACAGAAAAATGGATCACAGGAACTTGAAAGGATTATTTTGATGACTAGTGGGCTGAACATTTGAACTCTCATCACAGGGTCCTTTGGGGGGGAAAAAACAACCTGGTCATGGCTGCAGCTTGTTGGAGATTTAACCATCTGGACTGCGATATCCTGCACTTGGTTTACTTTTGCCCTTCTGTACAACTTTTCTGGCAATGACGGATGGCCACAATGAATGACAACTTGGCCCTTGGCTTAAGACTGACAATTGTTCTGCTCTTCCTTCACATTAACCTGCCCATTCCAGAACTCACCAACCATGTCAATTTCTTTATTGAGACCATGCTGAGGGTAGACAATATGTCAATTCTCAGGCAGTGGAAACAACGCTACCCTCCGACAAGCTAGCTGGATGGTGGCGGCGACCCATGAACAGATCATCTATTGCCTCTTGAAACAATTGGACACATTTGAAAGCATTTGGTCTCCTTTCCTTCCTCGTCCACCTTGAGTTGTCACTGGTTTGAACTTTGTCACTTGTAGAGCTCTCAACTCTGCAGGTGGAGGAGGCAGCTCTAATCTGGCCCAAAAGACTCCTTCCTCTTCTCATTCTTTTCATTGAACAGGAACATGGGGAGCGTAATAACCTTCTGTTTTGGCTCATGATGATAAATGTTTCCTGTTTACTCTGCCGTTAACAATGGCTGACATATTCCTAAGTACTTGTTTTGATAGCTAGCATTTAGTATTCTGTTTCCTTGCAGGACCAATGAGAGCTTCTATATTGATGTTTGCTTTGCTCTCCTTTGGGCTTTTGTGTCTTTTTCTTCTATTTTTGCCTTCTTCTTTTTACAGATATGGCCTGTAGGGCGACAGGATCACATAGAGGTGCAGCAGAAGTGAGGCATCATAGCACAAAACTAGGTTGTATAGGGATAAAGCAACACTGTGAGCTTATAGAGCTTATAGAGAGGACAAGGGCACACAATGAGGTTCCAGAGTGGCACAGAGGCATGCAGAGTGCCAGTATGGATGGAGTGAGTAGCATAGATGATCTATAGGAGAGACGGGACACACATGCAGACTGCAGTGGGTTTGCTCACAAAGAGTAGATACATGGATGCAGAGGACACACAGTGGGGTAATGAGAGGTTCTGTAGATGCATGGAAGTTTGTGATACAGGGGCTTGGCTATACATAATATATGTGCAACACAGTGCTGTTGACCTCTTCCGTGATATGACAGATGCAATTATAAATGTCTTCAATAACCTTATGGATGAGATTAAATAAGACATTAATCATAACACAATGAAAGGGGCCACTTTAAATCTACTACTATTTTTTGTCTTCAGTATGTGTTATTCAGCCCATATCTTGGGAATTTCATTGTTTTCTTTCCCTTAATTCATAACCATAATTACAGTTTAACTGTGCTTTTTAAGTGGATGTCTTGATTTTTGATACTATACTTCTTTTGATTCCAGTAATAACCAAATTATTGGTTCCCTAGCACATGATCTAGAGATGGTTTCCCTAGATCTAATGGCGGGTTATGTAATTATTTGGGGAGGAGATTCTAACAAACTCTGCCCTATTTCTGATGATAATGTCTGTGGTACCTTGAATGATGATCATTCTAATGTTCTGCTTTATAACCATAACCTGTGTGGAGAAAAGCTGACCAGGATGTTGGCTGTGTATGATCTTTTGTTTAGCCATGACCTGGTGGCATTTGAAGCCTCGCAGCAGATGACATATGGGTAGAGGCAAGGGCTATTTAATTGATTTTCTTGTATTATCTATATTAGGTATTTTCTATATAAAAAATTGAGCCTTGTGTGATCACATCTGCTTAATTCATAGTTCAACTCTTGTACTAAATCAAGCTGCTTTTGATAACACGGTTTGCCCAATGAAGTACTCTAAAAATAGGGGATTCAGCAGAAAAGGAAGGATATCAAGCCCTTGTAAGGCTGAGATTGATATCTGTTAAAGCAATACCCCCGATCCTGAGGCAGTTCTGGAGACCTTTAGAAAATATGTTTTCAGGCCCAACTAGCAGTACCGGAATGCGCCAGCTTCCAGAAACTGACCAAAGGGTTTGATAAACTATATTCAAGAGCCCAAAGAAACTTGATAAATTCTCTGAAATCTGTCCCATGGGTTCCATCAGATATTAGGAAGTGTAGGACGACCTTTAAAGCTGCCTTTACGCGTAGGAAAAATGAAATTAGAGAGTAAGCGTGGCAGCAGCTGGCCAGTGCTCCTGCCAGAAATTATGCTGTTTAGTTTTGGAAAATAGTTATTGCCCCATTTTTCTCAACTCAACCCAGAGTTGGCATTGAGGTTACCATCCCTGAACACTAATGGGTTGCGCATTTTAAAAAAACTATCTGACTCTGACAAGCAAGTACTTACCACATGTTGTACTTTGAATGATATAGGGAGGATACTTGGTAAAGAAGATCTTAAAGTCTCCCTTGGGGATGTTATTTCTGTGATAAATAGACCTCAAAACCATAAAGCCCCAGGTCAGGATGCAGATTCCGTCGATCTTTTTAAGGGTAATTTGGCATTGCGTGCCCCGATTTTGGTGAACGTCCTCAGGAGTGCGAGTTAATCTTGGTCACAAGCGACGATTGTCCCAATCTTTAAAAAGGGATATGCAGGTGATCGTAACTGCTTTCACCTATATCATTATTAGACTCTTCTGCAAAGCTACTGGGTAGGATTCTACTAGATCACTTGGAAATATGGGCAAATGAAAATCAGATTCTGTCATCTGCGCAATATTCATTTCGACAAGCGCCGGGGACAGTGGATCAGTCCCTTAATCTCCACTTGGTCCTTAGTAAAAATGTCACCACCAGGCAGGGTTGTCTATTCCTGGCATTCATGGATTTAAGAGCAACATTCAATAACGTTCTGAGGGGGGTAACTGTGGCCTATGTTATTGAAAAACGGGGCCAACCCTAAAATTGTCTATCTCCTTTTTCGACTCCACACAGATGTGGAAGGAAGAATTAGGCTTGAGCCACATGGGGAATGCACCTCTTTTATTAGGATAACGAAAGGAGTTAGGCAAGGCTGTGTATTGGCCCCTTTTCTTTTCGGCTTTTAGGTTAATGAGCTGGAAAATCATTTGATGTCATCAGGCATTGATCCCCCTCGAGTAGGGTCATGCTATCTTTCAGTTTTAATGCACGCTGATGTTTGTGAACTTTTGTCCCAAACAGGAAGGGGACTACAGAAGCTATTGGATCGTTTTGTGTGATTTAATGTCTGACTTAGATCTGTCCACAAACAAAACTAAATTATATGTCATGATATGTGGACAACCGTGCAGCCGACTATCTACATTTCTCCTTGGAGATATGCCTCTTAACCCTAACTTTACGTATTTAGGGATTCCTTTCGATTCACGAAGTACATTGGTGCATCTGAAAAGCATGAGGGTCACACAGCTAGAACAGGCGATTGCGGCCCTTTTTAAATTTGGCTCTAAACTAGGGTCTATGCTGCCAGCTGGACACTGCACTCACTATTTATAAAGCAAGACCTGTTGCAATAGCAACCTACGGCGCTGGTGTTTGGTGGAACATCGATTCCACTTTTACAAAATAGTGAAAATACATTTCTATGCAGATTATTGTCACTCTCTTGCAGTGCCCCTTCATCAATAATCCACATGGAATTAGGTCTGCAATTCATTGAGGATAATATAAAAATTGCACCTTCTTTACTTTGGTAGTTACATTTAGTCAAGACCTGAGGCTGCACTGACACAGTGCATAATTAGTGATTGCCCAAAACTTTCCAAGGCTTATAAAATCATGGGCCTGATGTAGGTAATCTCATTTTACCGATTTCTGATTTGATTTTGATTTGATTTGATTTTGGGTTTTATAGAGCGCATAGCTACCCTAGGGCATCCCAGCGCTAGCGACCACTGTCCTGAGGGGTGAGGAGGCAAGAGGGAAGGGCTCAGGGGAAGAGTAGGGTCTTTAGTTGTTTCCTGAACCTGAGGTGATTGTGTTCTTGCCTCAGGGAGAGAGGAAGGGCATTCCATAGTCTGGGGGCGTTGTACGAGAATAGGCGACCGCCTGTTCTGGACTTCCTGATTCTGGGGACGTTTGCAAGGGAAAGGGAGTTTGATCTTAATTGTCTACTAGACTGTTGTTTTGTCACAAGTGGCCTAAGGATGGAAGGGCCTTCGTTGTGCATAATTCTATGAGCTATGCACAGGGATTTGAAGTTGACCCGTTCCTTTACCGGGAGCCAGTGCAAGCTTCTAAGGGCTGGTTTGGCCGAGCTCCTTGCGGCGGTTCCTGTGAGGATTCTAGCGGCCGCATTTTGTGCACATTGAAGTCTGTGGACTACAGAGGCTGGGGCCCCCAGATAAAGGACATTACCGTAATCCAGTCTGGAGTTCACCAGCCCCTGCATCAGGAGTTTCCTGGAATGAAGGGGGAGTAGATGAAGAATCTTTCGTGCCATCTTTATAAGGCCGAAGCAGGTTCCCGCGGTTTTCCTAGCTTGAGTCCTAAAACTGAGCTCCTGGTCCAGCCATATCCCAAGGCTCTTTACTTCGGGTTTGGGGGATGGCGGGGTTCCCATGCATGGTGGCCAGGGAAGGGGAGTGGGGATTTTCTTAGGGTTTCCCAGGAGGAGTATTTCTGATTTCTCCCCGTTAAGTTTTAATCGGGAATCGCACATCCACTGGTGTACTTTTTCCAGACAGTTGGATAGATTGTGGAGGGCGTTGTCTGACTGATTGAGGGAAACGACGAGCTGGGTGTCGTCGGCATACATTATTGATTTAATGCCAAAAGGCTTGACAACATCCTCGAGTGGTTCCATGTACACATTAAAAAGTGTGGGGCTCAGGGAGGATCCCTGAGGCACCCCACACTTGAGTGCTTGGGCCTTGGAGGTGGAATACCCATCTGCTACTTAAAAAAGCCTGTCTTCAAGGAAGGATGAGATCCAGACTAATGCGGAATCCTCCACTCCTATCAGCCCAAGACGGTGAACAAGGGTTGCGTGGTCCACCGTGTCGAAGGCGGCACTCAGGTCGAGGAGGATCACTGCCACTGATCCTCCTACGTCCAATATGCCCCTGGCTTCTTCGACTACGGCTAACAGTGCGGTGTCGGTCCCTTGTCCTGGTCTGAAGCCTGTCTGGGACTGGCGGAGAAGGTGATTGGTTTCTAGGAACTCAGAGAGATGTTGGTTTGCAATGCGCTCGGCAATTTTGCTAATAGCCGGTAGCAGTGAGATCGGTCTAAAATTAGATGGGTCTGTGGGGTCTAGATGCGTTTTTTTTATGAGAGCCTTGACCGTTGTTTTTTTCCAGTTTGCTGGGACTATGCCGTTTTTGAAGGAGGCGTTGATCAGGTTGGTGAGAGGGGGGGCTATGGTGGAAGCAACAAGCTTTAGTTTACTGATCGGGGCTGGATCTGATGGAGCGCCGCTTTTGACTTTATGTAGGACGTTAAGAAATGTTTCGGTGGTGATGTGGGGGAAGGAGGATAGCCTCGGGGTGTCTTGGCGGGGGAAGTGGATAGGGCGTCCTAATGTGATGGGAGCAGGCGGGAGGGAAGTCAGGATTTTTTCGATTTTTTGTGAGAAGAATTCGGCCATCTGATTACATTTTGCGCCGTCCAGGTCTGGTGGTGACGGAGGGTCCTGAATTTTGGTGAGGAGCTTAACAATCCTATAGGTCTCTTTTGCGGAATTTGCCGCTGAGGCTATTTGCTCTTCGAAATAGGAGGCCTGGGCTGTTTTGAGTGCGTTTTTGTAGAGCCTGATATGGATTTTATATTCACTTCTGTCTTCAGGGTTCCAGTTCTTTCTCCATTGGCGCTCTAGCCTTTTGCCTTTCTTTCTTAGTTCGCGTAATTCGTCGGTGAACCACGGCAGTTTGGAGGATTTCCTGGAGGAAGGGAGGGTTTTGAGAGGCAGGACTGTATTAAGGGAGTCGCTAATCCATTTATGTAGCTGGATTTCAGCTTTAGACGGATCTGGGTCTACTGTAGGAAGAGTGGAGGCCAGAGAGCGTTCCCAAAGGATTATGTCTAGTTTTTTCCATGGGCGTGACGGGGCCTGTGGGCGAGGAATATCCACCGTCTTCCCTGGAAGTTGGAGTTTAAAAGGAACCAAGAAGTGGTCTGACCAGGGAAGGGGCAGGGGAGTTTGAGCAGAAATTTTGGGAAGATTAGAGAAAATGGGATCCAGTAAATGTCCTTTCATGTGCGTGGGATCATTACTGAGAAGTTGTAGGTTAAGGGAAATTAAGTCGGTTTTTAAATCTGCGGCGGGTTTGTTGTCTTGATCATCGAAGTGGAGATTTAAGTCTCCGAGGATTGTAAAGTTGGGAGTCACACAGGCCAGAGAGGAGATGGCATCCATAAGTGAGTTTATGAAGCGCCCTACCTGACCAGGGGGGCGGTAGATAAGGACCCCAGATAGAGTGGTAGATGGCGGCAGATGTAAAGAAAAAAGAGCATTTTCACTATCTAGGATGGGGCTGTCTTTAAACTGACAAGCAAGGTTATCTCGATAGATAATCGCAATTCCCCCTCCGGTACCCGTCGGTTTAGGAATCGGAAAATATGATGAAGGTAACAAATCGGTAAAATTTACTGATTCGGTAATATTTCTTATTACCGATTCGGTAATACTGATTTGGTAATAAGGAATACCTTCTCATTCATTCCTATGGGCCTGGAGGCCCATAGGAATGAATGGGAAGCCATTCACTATTACCAATTCGTTATTTACCGAATCGGTAATAGCGGGAGCATATTCAAGGGTGGCAGGGTGCCACATTGACACCCTGTTGCACCCCTGAATCGTGCATGTGTGCACATGTGGCGCATATACATGCCCTAAGGGCATGTAAATCTGCCAAATGGCACCTTGATAAAAGCAAATTATTTCTTTTTTAAAGGTATTCGGTATTTACCACTAACTTGTAGTTGGTGGTAAATAACGAATCCTTAAAGCAAAAATGCACTCACTTAAGTGCTACCTACATAGGTTTTAAGGATTCTGTAATTTACCGATTCCTTAAAATAAGGAATTGGTATTTTACCAATTCCTTAAAATAAGGAATCGGTAAATTACTGAATCCTTATTTCCAGCCTCCTACATTAGAAAGGGCTAAATACCGGTCGTAATGGGAAATTCACCGATTTTCTGCCAATACCGACCGGTATTTAGCTACCCACATCTGGCCCCAAGTGGCTGGTTTACGTAAAGAGTGAACTTTATGCAATTAATAGAACAGAGCGGTTTAACAAGCCAATTCCTATTGATAGTCACACCAGGCTACTGGTAAAAATGAATTAGTCAACTGTATAATGGAGAAGAGGTGGGAAGGTGAGTGGAAGAAGACTATGGTGTTGATGTATATCCCATTGTGTACTACACTGAGCACTGATCCATTCCTCTTGAGGGTGCCTTGCTATCAGAGATTTATTTTACTACCCTTTTAATGTTTTTTCTGAGAAAGAATTGGATTTATATCCATGCAATACGGTTACCCCTCATTCCTAATTGCATATGTTTTCTTTGTGGACTTTATAAAAAAAGAAAGAAGGGGCATATTATCAAGGAACGGCGTTAAAATTATCGCCGCTTTAGTGGCAGGAAACTGCCGCTAAAGCAGCGATAATGGTCTTGATAATATGCCCTTGAGAATTCCAATAGAAGCCCATTTTCTGGTGTTAACATGGGCTTCTATTGGAATTCTCTACAGCATATTATCAAGCCCATTATCGCCGGTTTAGCGGCACTTTCCTGCCGCTAAAGTGGCGATAATTTTAACGCCGTTCCTTGATAATTTGCCCCCAAATTCGCTTTTAAAGCCACGTTTGAGAATTTAAAATATAAGGAAATGTAGAGAGGCATTAGAGTATTTGCAATTGCTCCAGACGGATCAAGTTAGTGTTACTGTTTATAGATATCTTGATCATGTTATACAATGTAGGAAAATGGTTGGAAATAATGATGAATTTTCATGATTCTTGTTTTAAATCTCATTGAATTAAATGTTTTATTGTTATGATTACTGTCTGTTATTCTGCCTGAAACAATCGTTCTGGACATGCATGTTGAATGAATTCCTTTTGTATATAGACCAGTATATTGAATAGATGTTTTCATATTTTATTGGGGGGACAATCCAGTAAGGAGCTTACCGGCCAGCACGCCTTCACGCCGACAGCAGCTCCAGTGCCAGCTCCTGGGTGGGGAACGCTGTAGTCTCGCCGCCACAGCTCCAACCACACGGCTGGAGACTACAGCTCCCAGCGAGCTTTGCGGGCACTTCCTGCCTCCCGCACTCTTCGCGCCCGGCGGCGCTACAAAGAGCAGACGCTCCCTCCGCGTCGCGGGACGCGCGCGGGCGACGCCGGGCGGAGCCCGGGCAGAGGGCGGGCCGTCCAAGGCCGACCAGGGACGGGACGGGCCACATCCCTTACATCATGGGTAAGCGTAAACATGTGACATCGGCGGTAGGCAAAGTAAAAGCTAAGGTTCCTAAGTATACTACCAGCATAATTACATACCTGACTACGAAAGTGGATGAACTATCTACCCAGATTGCTGAGTCAGAGCGTGAGCTGGGTCTTGAAACTATCCCAGTGGGGGCTGATACACTAAACACCTCCATCATTAACTGTATCCCGTTGGAACCTAGGGTCATTATTGAGTCCTGCAGACCCATTCTGCCACAATCCCCTACTGTTCTCCCGATCCCGGTACTGTCTGAAACAGTGATACCTTCTATACCGGTGGTTACGGGTGATCTAGGAAGCATAGTTAGCAGCCAGCCTGGGGCTCAACGCGCAGTGTATGTTACTGAGGAGGGTATCACGTCTTTACTAGAAAAACTTTTTTCGGACAGACTTGAATCCGCCCTAATCCAGATTGCCACTGATATTACTGAAACTTTGAAGGACTGTGTCAAGGACCTTTTGGCGAAATGTGAGCGCATCAATGACGTTCTAAATACCCGGGCCCTTTCTTCTGCTACACAAATGTCGTCATGTCCAACAGTTGTACAGGTTTCTGCTCCTAAGGTTGGCGGTCCACCAACTAATACAGCCTTCATGGCTACAAAACTGGCCAATGATAACCCTGCCCAAAATAAAGGGAAAGTCGATAAGGGCATATCTACACCTATGCTGGAGGCTGTACCTAGTGTAACCCCAATAGTAAGGTCTAAAGGTGCACAGGGGGGTGCACAGGGGGGTCGGGCGGGAATGGTACCCCCAGTAAATTTACCTCCTGAAGTAACACCATTTGTAGCAATACTGGTAAATGTGCCTAAACTTGCTGATGGGGAGGTTGAACATCATGAAACCCTTCTTAAACATATCAAAAAATGGTGCAATGCGAACTGCATGGGTGAAAGTAATATCGCAGACAACATTTTGACAGGAAGAAGGGTTAACTGGGTGGGCACAACTAAGAAAGGTGTAGCAGGAGACTGTGTAATAGTTAATTTCAAATCTAGAAATGTCTCCAGCCGTCTCTTTTGGGATGGTTCCCCACTGGACCCAGTAGGCAAGGGTGTACGCACGATGCCCCTTGGCTATTTCTATCCCCCAGTATATAGGTCAGGTGGCGGAGAGAATACTATGTCACATCATATTAGGTATACACCCGTTACAACGGATCTTTTACTCCGCAGACCCATTACAACACGACCATTACTCCGCATACCATTACAACGCATTGCGCTGGGGGGCGCTCTAGGATAGGTAATAAGTATAATTTACTATCCAACACCTTCCCTAGGGTCCACGGGGACTGGAGTTAGAATAGTAAATTATACTTACCACTATCCAGCGCCCCAAGGCGCTATGCGTTGTAACGGTATGCGGTGTAAAAGTCGCGTTGTAATGGTCTGCGGAGTAAAAGTATGCGTTATAACGTCATACATCCATCATATTAATAACGTATGGGCTGAAGACAAACTTATTTCGCCTCTTCAAGTTAACCAATGGATGACAAAGCAACCTAGGGTTGGTGGCACAGCTAACAATGTAAGGAATATCCCTACCAACGACTTATTCTTGTCGAATAGATTTTCGGCTCTAGCAAATCAAATAGATATTGACTGACTAGAGCATAAGCATATAAGCTTGAATGCCCCTTGTAACGATAATATTTGTATTGACCCATCATGTAACACAGCAACCTCAGCCGTTAATGACCCTTTAGATCTGGGCAGGGGGAATATCAGGCTACTTTCCTGGAACATTGCGGGTTTACGCGCTAAGCAGGATGACCCGATTTGGCTACAAAAGTTAAAAGAACATGATATAGTGGCCTTACAGGAAACTTGGGCAAGAGATAATGCTTTCTGGGTGGATGGCTATATATCGTTCTTTGTCAAAGCGCAGAGTTCCACGGTGGGAAGGGATAGAGGAGGCCTGTTGTTTCTAGTTTCAGTCAACATAGCAGGCATTGTTAAGGAAATCCCCAGCTCCTCACATTATTTTCAGTTGGTGGAAATCCACCAGGCAGATAATAATAAGATAGTACTAATAAACTGCTACAATTCTATGCAGGGGGGTCCCCCAAACTTTGTTCTAGAAGGTTTATCTTCCTTTTTAACTAATTATATGTCAAAACAAACCACTTTTGTTCAACTCATACTGATGGGAGATTTTAATGTTCATTTGTGTGGGCTACATTGTCGGATTGAGGACGATACTGGCCCAGATCATACGACGTTGCCACATTTTGAGCACAGCCCTAAGGGTTTTCAGACTTAAAGGATCGTGTGGTCACATATAACGCGAGGGGAAGTGAATCGATCATTGATTATATTTTTATGTCCCCGGGTCTTCTCCGCTATGTACTGTTTTATAATGCTATAGTAAGTGGGTTCAGTGACCATAACCCAGTGTCGCTAGTCATGGGCACTTCCATTGGTCTAAGCAAAGGGGCCTTGAGGGCCACCTCTGTCAAGGATGTAAGGAGTAAAGACCAGGGAAGGCGTCTTAAATGGTGTAAAGTCTGCCCTGATGACTTTCTAGGCCTAATTGAGCAAAATATGGCAATGGAACTTGTGACATGTAGGGATCTAGATATGTGGGGGAAGGAGGTAGTTAGTGCTTTTGAGGCTATTTGTGCTAGAGTGGAAGAAGAGCTTACAGTTAGACCAAAGAGGGGACCTGCCCCAGCTTTTGGTTGGTTTGATCACACATGCTCCAAGGCACACTCCGCTCTGTTGAAAGCGCTTAAACATTCCCCCAGAGACAAGGCACTGGTGGCACAATTGAGAAAGAATTATGCTGTAGCAGTTAAGACTCGGAAAAAGGTCATCAAAGAGGATTCTACTACCTTCAAACAAAGCTCCAAATTCTGGTCTATAATTAATAATCCCCTATTTGCTCAATCAAATAACATAGATCTTGAAGTAAATATCCCTGAGGCAGAGTGGCTTAAACATTTCTCTAACATATACGGGACAAATGAAATGGCTGAGACATCTTTTATACCTTGTTTTTCACCTTCTCTACCCAAGATAAATTTCAGTAAAACTGAAGTGGAGGTTGCAATAAAAGGCTCAGCTGTAAATAAAGCTCCCGGCCCAGACGGGGTTCCGTTGGATTTCTATTAATCAAATCCAGGGATGTGGGCAGAGATATTAGCCAATGTTTTTAACTGCGTACTTGAGGGGGGTTTGCCAAAAACCTGGGCTTGCTCAATCATAGTCCCTATTTTCAAAAAAGGTCAAAGAAGCGACCCCAAATGTTACCGACCCATATCCTTGTTGGATTCCTCCATGAAGTTCCTGGGCAAAGTCTTGCTGGTAAGAATTAACAAATGGTCCTTGGAAAATGACATTTTAACAGATGCCCAGTATGGGTTCCGTTCAGGAAGAGGTACAGAGGACCAATGTTTAAATCTTCATTTGATAATCTCAAAATATTCAACGGCAACAAAGGGGTCAATTTTTGTTGCATTTATGGACCTGTCCACGGCCTTTGATTTAGTTAACAGAGCTCGGCTGTGGTCCATGCTGTTAAAATTGGGACTTGATCCTCCTCTTGTACACTTTCTGGCTGAACTCCACAAAGACTTAAAGGCATCGATTAGAATGGACCAAGAAGGAAATCGCACAGCCTGGTTCAAATCGAGCAGGGGTGTACGGCAAGGCTGCATCCTTGCCCCCATGCTGTTCACTCTTTACATAAATTCATTAGAGAAAAACCTTTTAACTGCTACTTTGGACACACCGCGTGCAGGGGATACTCGCATCCCCGTTCTCCTGTACGCGGACGACGCTGCTTTAATAGCTCGGACACATTTAGGCCTGCAGAGACTTTTAAATGCATTTGGCGAATTTATGTCCTCACTTGATTTAGTGGTAAACAATTCTAAATCTCATGTTATGGCATTCGGGGCTGTCAAAAACAATACCAAATCGTTTTATTGTAATGGTGAAGTGATCACTAAAGTCAAAATTTGTACTTACCTTGGTGTAATTTTTGATACTAAGGGTAGCTGGTTCCCTCAAATTACAGCCAAAACCAAAGCGGTGAGGAGCTCGGCAAATGCAATTTTAAGTTTTTCTAGGAGACTCGGAGGTAAGCCGAGCGGTGCATTATTAAGCTTGTACAGGGCAAAAACTTTGGCAATAGCCAGGTACGGTTCAGGTCTGTGGGGATATGTGAATAGTGAAACCATCCAAAGGGAGGAAAATAAGTTCCTTAGGTCTATATTAGGGCTCTCCCAATCGACAGCCACATTCTCAGTTCATCAGGAGCTTGGTTTAGGGTATATTACCGATATCCTTTCAATGGCACCTATTCTTTTATGGATTAGGACTTGGATCAATAACAACTTAGGTCTAAATCATAAAATACTGATGGATTGTTTAAAATTGGACAAATTTAATGATATTACTTGGCTGTCATACATTCAAAAGTGTTCTCTGGAACTTGGACGTCCTGAGATATTCTCGGCCCCTTGGGGTTTGAAAAAATCTGATCTAGATTGGGTTAAGCTTAATTTCTCTAAAGTGAAGACCTTGGAGAGAGAGGAACACCAACTTATAAAGCCCACGGTTAGAGCCCATTATTTGACTATTACTTGCCTAGCTATACAACCGTATCTTGCCTTAGTAAACATCCCTTTTCATAGGTGGCTTCTGGTTAAATTCCGGTTTAACCAGATCTATACGGTTCTTTGTGACAGCCAGGGTTGGTACAAGCAAGAGGATGCACCTGTGTGTAATTGTGACAATTTTTCACTGCAAGATAATATGCACCTAATGCTGTTCTGCCATTTTTACAATATGCCCAGACAGAAGTATTTGGTGCCTTTATTGAAGGACAAAGCTTTTCTTCAGGCAAAACCAGCTCTCCTGTATCTCCAAATGTTGGATTCACCTTTGGTTATGTTCAGCGTGGCTAACTATCTTGTTGCTGCTGTTAGGATTAGGAGGAGGCGATTGCAAATGTAATATGGGGGTTTGCTCTGGAGGATGAAATGTGTTCTTTGTATCTGTAATTTTAGCTAAAAATTACCTTTTCTTTTAGCTGTTTTTAAACTGTGTATCAAATTGTTATTGCTGTATGTAATTTTTTATGAAATCAAATTGCCTTTTTAATTGATTGTAGTATGCTTTTATGATTTTTAACTAAATCAAATAAAGTGGTTTTGACTTGACTTGATATTTTAATGCATGCTTCTCTTTTTGCTTTAAACTGAATCAAGTATTTATGGTTTAAATCTTTTTATTGATTTCAAAACAAACAAGAAACCAAGACCCCTGCTCCTCATAAATATTGCAGAAGAGAACGACAAGGTTGCAGGACAGTGTTACCATCGGTAATGAGCATGGAGCGGTCCGCCCTTTAAACAAAGAAAGAACTGAGGAAAAATAAGACCCTCCCCCACCTTCCCAACCCGCTCCCACCCTTCTCGCCCATCCCACCCACCCCTTTTCCACCTGAAATTAAGAAGGGAAGAAAAACATGAAGGAAGATAGCTCAATGATTAGCGACGAGCCTTGCAAGTCTTCTTACGTGTGCTACTGGGAATTTGAGTGCCAGGGAGGCGAAGTAGCCGCAAGTATTGAGGGCAGGTCAACACCCTGAATTCTGACACTAATAGCGTCAGGAAGGGCCGCCATAATTCGGGGAACTCCGACCCTCTGCCAGACAGCGTAAGTGTGAGTTTCTCCATACCCAACACCAGCCAAAGTCTCTGAAGCCAACCAGAATGTGTAGGGAGCTGTGTGGACCGCCAATGAATCAATATGTTTTGTATGGCCGCCCCTAGGGCAATCGCAATCAACCGACCTTTCCGGGATTTGAGTGGGTATGTCAGGGGGTTAGGTAAGCCCAATAGGATATATAAGAAGGAAATCGTGGGAGCTGCGTTTCAAAGTGTAGGTTAACCTCATCAAGCACATGAGACTAGTATGGCTGAACGTAAGTACAGCGCCAGAGAACATGTTCTAATGTGCCCACCGCACCGCAGTCTCTCCAGCAGAGGTCGCTTTGGCGTGGGTCAAAGTGGTGCAATCGTTCTGGCGTATAGTACCAATAAGTAACTATTTTGGTCAGGGTGTCTGTGAGGCCCATTTGGTAAGCTGAGTGTCACGCCCTCTGGTAGATGCCCTCCAATTCCTTGTGTGTTAGGGACCTTCCCAGGTCTTGTTCCCAATGTGCGCTGCCTGCGTTGTGTGTGTATATGGTGTTGGCTAACAGCATTCGGTACAAATCAGAGATGATCTTCTTGTCAGAGGCGCGGGTTACTACCCACTTCTCGTAAGGGGTCAGTAAACGCTGTGCCTGTGGTTTGACTTGTGGATGCATTTCCCAATGGCGGAGCTGGAGGTACTCCAGACGTTCTGTTTCTGGGATGCCATAGTGATCTTTGAGTTGTGAGAAAGAGATGATGCCGTTTAGGTCCAAAAGGTGCCCCAGGGGCCTGCAGGGGTAGGAGCGACAGGCCTGAAATGCGCAGGTGTCTGTGCCCGGTTGGAAGTCCGGGTTGTCAAACAATGGTGTCAGGGGTGATGGAAAAGTGGTCAGTTGTGTGGAGACATTGGTACGATCCCAGGAGTCCATAATGGTGCCGGTGGTAAAGGAAGCATATAAGTTAGGGGACCGATGCAACTTGCTGAGGAAGGGAATCCCCTGTAGAGGTCTACCTGCTACAGCCCGATCCTGGAATAGCCAGTGCTTCTCTGGCTCCAACTGTTGCCACTCCACCAAGTATCGAAAGCTGGGCAGTGTGGAAGTATGTTTGAAGATCTGGCACCTCCACTCCCCCATTCTCGGGTGGAAGGACTGCAATCTGATGGCAGAAACCTGGTTTGCGGCCATTCCAGATAAAGCGCGAGAGCGCCGCATGAGACTGCTGTATCCTGCCTATTGGGGGTTTGAGGGGCAGGATCTGGAAGAGGTACAGAATTTGGGGGAGGATCGTCATCTTGGCGGCCGCGATCCTGCCACACCAGGACATCGTGCAATGCTTCCACCTTTTCAGTTCTGTGCGTATGTGGGTGCGGAGAGAGGAATAATTAGCTTTGGCAATGGCCTGAAGAGTGGGTACTAATTGAATACCTAGATAAGGTATTGCTGCAGCTGCCCAGTGCACCGGGTGTTCCTCTTTTAAAAAAGCAAGTGTGTGCGGGGAGAAAGATAGGTCCAAAGCCATGGATTTATCCATATTAATTTTAAACCCTGATCCCCTTGCGAAAGCATCCAGTTCAATAAAAAGGGCGCGTAGGGCTGTGGCCGGTTCTGATAGGGAGAGCAGGATGTCGTCCAAGTAGAGACTAACAGTGTGGACGTCTCCTCCAAATCTAATCCCCGTGATGAGTGGATGTTTCCGAATTCGAAGCGCAAGGGGCTCCAGGTAGAGCGCAAAGAGAAGAAGTGACAGGGGGCACATCTATCCCCCCAGTGTAATAGGAATGACGGAGCCAGAGAGCTGCAGACTCAGCTCTATCTTGGTCTAAGGCCACGAGTTGTTTCCGCTCAACACAAAGCTGCCGCCAGGTGCGGAAGGCTCCCGTTCTCTGGTGCAGCTGTTCGAGCTCAGACACTCTGTGTAAGTTCTGCCCTCTTACGACTCCTCTCCCGAATCTGAGTGGAAGAAATCGCAATGAATTCCCCCCCGTATAACTGCCTTCAAGGCCATTCACTGGACAACCAGGGAAGTATCAGGGTTAGCGTTAAGGGTTTGCTTTGGTGCAGAAGAGTGTCACACAGTCGCCACTGCTTCAAGGGTCGGGAGATACGCGACAGTTGAAAGGTAGCTAAGAGTGGTCCGATAAAGAGGCTGTCAAGATTTCAGCGTCGGTTGCATAGGTTTGAAGTGAGGTGGAGCTAAGAAAGTAGTCCAAGCGCGTGTATGTGTTGACAAATTATTGTGGCGTGTATCATTATAGTACCCTGCGTTAACTTGCCTGCATGACTCCCTTTCTGCACATGCCCATTTGCTTAGTGTCTCAAGCTGGATCACGTGTACCTAGTTCTGGCAACCATCAGTCCAGGAAATACGTGGAACTTGAATGCGGGTTTAATTATTAGCATTGACTCCCCCATGAACAATACGGTCGTGCTCCCCCTTTACTAACCTCAGCGGTTTCTACAATACCGGCGAGCATTTCATGATACACACTGCGCATGCGTGTAGCTTTAGCCGCACTGCGCCTGCGTGTAGGTATAGCGGTCCGGATTACGTGCGCGATTTTGAATTTCCGCCTGATTGGAGGATAACTCCTTGGGTCCGTCCAATGATTACACACAATATAAGGAAGGAGGGGTAGATTCAAAGTTCACCTCCGTTTCCGCTCGGGCGTACTACTAGGGGTACCGACGGATAGGTGAGTTTGTTTCCATGCCTATACGTTCTTGTGAAGCGCCATGATTGCCGATATCCCGGACGGTCCTCTTCAATTCAGAGACCATGTTCTCTACATAGGACGCTGTCCGCTATTAGTTTACAGGAGTTCCCCACATTAGAGGGTTAACTCAGCTGTGCAGGGGTAATTATTTGCTCTGCTAATGAATGTATACAGCCTGCATTATTTTGACGGTAACCAGCCAATGCTTATGTCTTGTAATTTTATGTGGCTGCTTGAAAGAGTCAGGAAGTCATGCATTGGCACGTATGAGTGCCTAGTTACGCCTTACATCTTGTCAGCCACTAAGGTATGCAGAAGCAATCATTAATGCCTATATTGTGGTTCATAGTTTGACAGGTTTTTAAAAAAAGTACTTTTGCTCCATTTTTAAGTGTCTAATCATGGCCGGTCAGGGCCCTTAATATGGTTTGACGGTGCTGACACTATCACACGTCTGTTGGGTTATTTTGTGTAGACCAATTTGGTTAGATACAGTCAAGTCAAGCACTGACGGTATCCTCTTTTCTACACTACAGAGCGGGGCCTCATGTTCCCGAGCGGTTGCCGGGTGAGGTGAGGCCTTCACCCACACAAAGCTGGGTGAGTATCACTGTGAGGAAATGCCTCTAAGTGATTGAGCTAATATGCTTGTTAAACAATGCGGAACGAAATTGTTCATGCAGGTGTATGTAACTATATGGGTTATGTGTGTGTTTGCGGTTATATGTGTGCCATCTTGTGTTGTTGACAATCATTTTTGCTTTTTGATAGGAAGAAGACATGCTTCCCCTCCCACAGTGGACTTTAGAGCGTAAAGTTCCTGGTAGATATGTAATGTGTTTTTCACGTACATTTGTGTTATTTTTGATCTAATACATCATTTATATTTGCAGTAGCTATATCACACTTAAGGTCCTGAAGAAAGCCGGGGAATTTCCCCTATAGGCAGAAACATGTCGACCATTTCACACAGCGCCACTAGGTAGTCTTCACTACCGGGCGGGTTTTTAATTATTGACACTTAGATTTCTATTTAAGAATGCCTCTAGAATCATGGTAGTCAATTTTATTTACAAGCACTTGAGCACTGCACTATATTGACATCTTTTGCTGATGAACACCATGGCTAGAGTCTTGACATCCACTCCTGCACTGACACTAATTGGTCGGGTGTGGAGTGGCATGTTCATCAATTCCCACGTGACGTAAAATCCACCAACAAGGGTGGTCTGATGGGAATTGTTCTAGCACTTGTGCGTCAGCAGCATTTGCCCACACGTATATCCTATTGCCACACAGTTATCCATTTAGTCATACACAAACCTTTGACCTGGTCTGCTCTTTTTTGTGTTTTGTCACTTTCATGTAGGGGAGCGAGCAGACAGGTCATAAAATATTCCCCTTGACCCCCCACACCCCGTTTTTTATGAGTATTCAGAGCAACTGCATAGTTGCGGGTCTATATATATTTTGGATGCATCCCCCTTTGATTTTGCATCCCCGTAGCTCACCCAACTCAATTGTGCGTGATGCCATATCCGTCTACCTTTTTCTGACCCCCCGGCCCTCTGTGACACGTAAAGGAGTATACACAGGGATTGATGGATCTAAGTAACCTACAACTGACCCACTATCTGGATGGGCCATGTCTCAGCTAGAGTGTCCCACCCTGTTGTGTGCTTGTCCCACTAGAACAAGCTCTATACTCGGGAATAGCGTTATTACATCTCCTGACTTCAAAATGTGTTTTTACATAGACCATGATTAGATAGCCAGTGCACATCTCGACAGACTACATAGTAATGTCTGCTTACGCTTTTATTTTGGTAAATATTTGGTACAATTTGGTAAATATTTGGTACAATTTGGATTGACAAATTATTGTGGCGTGTATCATTATAGTACCCTGCGTTAACTTGCCTGCATGACTCCCTTTCTGCACATGCCCATTTGCTTAGTGTCTCAAGCTGGATCACGTGTACCTAGTTCTGGCAACCATCAGTCCAGGAAATACGTGGAACTTGAATGCGGGTTTAATTATTAGCATTGACTCCCCCATGAACAATACGGTCGTGCTCCCCCTTTACTAACCTCAGCGGTTTCTACAATACCGGCGAGCATTTCATGATACACACTGCGCATGCGTGTAGCTTTAGCCGCACTGCGCGTGCGTGTAGGTATAGCGGTCCGGATTACGTGCGCGATTTTGAATTTCCGCCTGATTGGAGGATAACTCCTTGGGTCCGTCCAATGATTACACACAATATAAGGAAGGAGGGGTAGATTCAAAGTTCACCTCCGTTTCCGCTCGGGCGTACTACTAGGGGTACCGACGGATAGGTGAGTTTGTTTCCATGCCTATACGTTCTTGTGAAGCGCCATGATTGCCGATATCCCGGACGGTCCTCTTCAATTCAGAGACCATGTTCTCTACATAGGACGCTGTCCGCTATTAGTTTACAGGAGTTCCCCACATTAGAGGGTTAACTCAGCTGTGCAGGGGTAATTATTTGCTCTGCTAATGAATGTATACAGCCTGCATTATTTTGACGGTAACCAGCCAATGCTTATGTCTTGTAATTTTATGTGGCTGCTTGAAAGAGTCAGGAAGTCATGCATTGGCACGTATGAGTGCCTAGTTACGCCTTACATCTTGTCAGCCACTAAGGTATGCAGAAGCAATCATTAATGCCTATATTGTGGTTCATAGTTTGACAGGTTTTTAAAAAAAGTACTTTTGCTCCATTTTTAAGTGTCTAATCATGGCCGGTCAGGGCCCTTAATATGGTTTGACGGTGCTGACACTATCACACGTCTGTTGGGTTATTTTGTGTAGACCAATTTGGTTAGATACAGTCAAGTCAAGCACTGACGGTATCCTCTTTTCTACACTACAGAGCGGGGCCTCATGTTCCCGAGCGGTTGCCGGGTGAGGTGAGGCCTTCACCCACACAAAGCTGGGTGAGTATCACTGTTAGGAAATGCCTCTAAGTGATTGAGCTAATATGCTTGTTAAACAATGCGGAACGAAATTGTTCATGCAGGTGTATGTAACTATATGGGTTATGTGTGTGTTTGCGGTTATATGTGTGCCATCTTGTGTTGTTGACAATCATTTTTGCTTTTTGATAGGAAGAAGACATGCTTCCCCTCCCACAGTGGACTTTAGAGCGTAAAGTTCCTGGTAGATATGTAATGTGTTTTTCACGTACATTTGTGTTATTTTTTATCTAATACATCATTTATATTTGCAGTAGCTATATCACACTTAAGGTCCTGAAGAAAGCCGGGGAATTTCCCCTATAGGCAGAAACATGTCGACCATTTCACACAGCGCCACTAGGTAGTCTTCACTACCGGGCGGGTTTTTAATTATTGACACTTAGATTTCTATTTAAGAATGCCTCTAGAATCATGGTAGTCAATTTTATTTACAAGCACTTGAGCACTGCACTATATTGACATCTTTTGCTGATGAACACCATGGCTAGAGTCTTGACATCCACTCCTGCACTGACACTAATTGGTCGGGTGTGGAGTGGCATGTTCATCAATTCCCACGTGACGTAAAATCCACCAACAAGGGTGGTCTGATGGGAATTGTTCTAGCACTTGTGCGTCAGCAGCATTTGCCCACACGTATATCCTATTGCCACACAGTTATCCATTTAGTCATACACAAACCTTTGACCTGGTCTGCTCTTTTTTGTGTTTTGTCGCTGTTCGAGCTCAGACACTCTGTGTAAGTTCTGCCCTCTTACGACTCCTCTCCCGAATCTGAGTGGAAGAAATCGCAATGAATTCCCCCCCGTATAACTGCCTTCAAGGCCATTCACTGGACAACCAGGGAAGTATCAGGGTTAGCGTTAAGGGTTTGCTTTGGTGCAGAAGAGTGTCACACAGTCGCCACTGCTTCAAGGGTCGGGAGATACGCGACAGTTGAAAGGTAGCTAAGAGTGGTCCGATAAAGAGGCTGTCAAGATTTCAGCGTCGGTTGCATAGGTTTGAAGTGAGGTGGAGCTAAGAAAGTAGTCCAAGCGCGTGTATGTGTTGTGAGCCCCTGAGTAGAAGGTATAGCTATGAGCACAGGGATGGAAATGCCGCCAACAGTCAAAGAGCCCCTGATCACTAATATGGGTCTGTCCCGCTCGTGGATGAACACCTACTTGGGTCCTCCGTTGACAAGAATGGTCCAGGTCATTATCGAATACAAGGTTGAGGTCCCCCCCGATTAATAAATGTCGATCGGAGGCGGTGACTGCCTCGCGTAGGGTGGTGTGTAGAAACTTAGCCCGTCCCTCATTAGAAGCATATATTGACCCAGCAACAAGTGTCATCCCCCCAACCGAGAATTTATATGTGAGTAGGTGGCCTTCTATCCCAGCCTCTTTCTGTATTACCTTGCCGGTGAGTGAGCAGGGTACTAATATGGATAGCCCTGCAGTCTTGGAAGTACTAGAGGAGAACAGCTGTGTAGGGAAGTATTTGGACAGAAGCCTATGATGGTCCTTGGAAAGAAGATGAGTTTCCTGAATGAGGCAGATGTCAGCCTTGGATTGTTCCAGATAATTTAGTACTGCCCTGCGTTTGATTGGATTGTTCAGACCCTTCACATTAAGAGTAAGGTCCTTAAAGGAATCGTGCAACATCCTTAGGACGGATGGGGACTATAAGGCTATGCATACCACCAATTGCAAAAGGCAGTGGGAGATAAAGTGACCCTGCATCCGGTAGGGAGGGAAGATGTAGCAGAGGGATAATTGGAGAAGGTGGACGAGGGAACCCACACCCAAAAAAAAAAAAAAAAATCTGTGGACAAACCCAAAAACACAACCAGTAGCAAAACAAAAACAGTCCAAACAGGAGAACAATGTTCCTATAACAATGTCCGCCTTCCCAGAGTGGCGAGGAAGTCGTTGTAGCGGGGCTCCTAGTATGAACAAGGATGGCGGTTTGGAACCCCCCCCGCCGCTCACCACAGACCAGTGAGTCACCGACCAGAAAATACATGAGAAACGTATTCACTCCACTTCCGTGCTTGGCCCAGCTAGGGCATCACCGGCTGAGGTGAAAGCCTCCTGCTGCCCCCGAGCTATATCTTGTTTGTTCAGTTTCCGAAATTGCCGTCTTCGTCGCTGCCATCCCGAGGGTGACGTCTCCGGCTCCGAGTCGTGGCCCCGACGATTGTCGTCCACCTGAGGCACCGCCAGGCCCAGCAGTTGGCAGGTGTCCGCGGGGGAGCGCATCTGGTGCAGTCTGTCATTGAAGCGGAAGATGAGGCAAAACGGGTGCCCCCAGTAGTACGTGATGCTCTGTTTTCTAAGGTGTTCTGTCACAGGGCGGAACTGCCTCCTGCGTTGCAATGTGAGCAGAGCTAGGTCCTGGTATAACACCGGAGAGTGGCCCTGGTAAGAGATAGGGTGCAGAGCCCGTGCTTTCGTCAGTATACCTTCTTTGGTTTTGAAGTCCTGCAGGCAGACAAGAATGTCGGCCAGTGGAGCGGGCCTACTCTGTGCGCCCTATCCAGGACAATAGAGGTATCCACCGGCGCTCCCAAAATGTGAACGAAGAGACCTGTCATGAATGCAAAGAGGTCCTTAGTGTCGTCTGACGGTTTCACCCCCTTATCCTAATATTGTGTCTTCGTGACCTATTTTCTAAATCCTCCAGATGGGTCTGCATATCAAGGTGTTGATCTTGCAGTCGGATGACCTCCTGTTGCAGCATGGTCAGTTCTGATGACGCATTGTCACTTCTGCTCTCTAGGGTGGCTACTCGTTCACCCACATTTTCCACATCTCTGCGGATTTCCCGCATCTCAGCGGTCAGGTCCGTCTTTACAGACTGTATGTCAGACCAAAGGGTGTTGAAGAGCGACTCCAAGAACGTTTTAGTGATAATGTCGTCTCCGGCCTCTGGCCGGACCTGGGAAGTCGCCATCAGGGGGGAGGGAGCCGGCGGAGCAGGGGCAGAAGAGGCTTTCTCAAAGAGCTCCTTCAGTGATTTCTGTTTCCTCGTCCTGGCCGAGGACATAGTCTCGAGGCCTTCAATATGAAGTCAGTAGCGAGGAAGCAGCAGCGCCCACCTCACCGCGTGGAAATGTCCACCAAGGTCTAAGCCCAGCTCCGGTTACAGGGGGGCCCACTCCATCACGCGCAGCTCAGACGTGTCAAGTGGCCCACAGTGGCATGGGTTCAGCGCGGGTGGCTCCCCCCTACAACTCCAGCCCCAAGGGGTAGACCGGCAGTCGGGGAGCAGTGCAAGAAGTGTTTCGCTTCCATCTAGACCCGCTGGAGGAGAACCGGCTCTGTTCAGTGGAGGGGCTAGGTCTGAAGTAATGCTCAGGGAATAGTGCTCCAGGCCATGTGGGATCTCTATGGCATCACAGGTGCTCACCAGGGCCTTCCGGGGCAGAAAGAGACAGTCCCAAGTCTACTGTGTGGGCATCGGGATGCTGGTGTTAAGCAACGTGGGACGCTCTCCAGTCCCCCCGGGGCACGTCTCTGATACAGGCCCCTCTCAGCTCACCCAGGGATCTCGGCACCCCCGCCACGCTCCTCACCTCTCCGGTCCAGTTCCCAGTCAGTTCTCGGCGGCCGAGCACATAAAATGTCCCCTCCACAGCGCTCCTTTCCTTTCTCCCCTGCTCTCGCGGCTGGTGCCAAATGTGCTGGGCTCCGAGGGAACCGTCATCTACTCTCGTTACCCAGCTGCAGCGGCCGCTCTGTTCACGAACTGCAGGGTACTCGATGGGTCACCACTCCAGGCGAGTTGCAGCTTTTTGCAGGCGATATGTGTTCTAAGGGCGGCCTTGCCGCTACCGTCAACCTTCTGGCCCGCCGCCACCGCAGCTACAGGGGGACGGCCAGCCCGCTCCCGAAATGCAGAAAATGGCGGGTCTGGTTCCGCCTCGGACCACAGCTCCAGGCCCAGCACAGCCCTTGATGGCCCTGGTAGAGGCCGGCACTGGGAAGCTTGCCTTGGCAGACCCCGTCACGGGCCGCCCATGTTTCGAGGCCTCCACCGACATGCTGAGGCCCTCCTCCTCTGTTGCTGTCGGCGGGCGTCAGCAGTGGACTCCCCTGGGGCCCAGAGGTATGGGCAGGTCGGGGGCACACTCCGCTTCAGGATTCTGCGGTCGGCGGCTCTCGTGGGTGCTATCAGGCGCTTTAGATGGTGGGCGACGGGCGGGAGCTCCGCAAGTTGCTTCCTACCTGGCCGCCATCTTGGCCACGTCCCCCGAATCAAGTATTTATGAATAATGAAAGGACATTTAACCACAAAAGTTACGTTCATAGGCGTTACCAGTGCCACACTTAGGAAAATTAAAAGTGACTTTTCAGTGGAAACTCTGACATAGCCATAATTAACATTACCTGTTCAATTTATGTATATGTACTTATGTGACATATATATATATTTATATATATATATAGTCACGTCTTGAGGCTCAATGGAGGGCTGCAGAAACTGGTCCCGAAAAGTGGCGTGAACAGCTTAACCCACTGGAGGGTAGATTGGTGCATATTGGAACTGCAGATCCCAGCGTGCACTGGGAAAGTTAATTAATTAAAGGGCACACCGGAGGCCAATGAATAAAGTAGCACACAGGGGATAGTGCAGCGCACAGAATTGGAAGCTGCTAACGAGGGCCTCTGATGAAAGGGAAAGGATTCCCTGAAACGCGTAAGGCCAAGGGACGTTATTTCAGGATGTGAAGCTGCCTGTTTGTTCAATAAAAAGGCTGTTACCTACCTGCATCGGAGTGCGTCCTCAATTTACTGGGCAAACTTGTGGAAGTATTTCAACACGGCGGCTCCAGGCCGTGGAGTGATTGCACCGCCCAAACTGAACTGGATGGGTCTGCATGAGGGAAAAGGTTTTCCTTGTGATCGGCGTTGCAGAGTACTTTACCAAAACAGGCAGAGTCACGTCTTGAGGCTCAATGGAGAGCTGCAGAAACTGGTCCCGAAAAGTGGCGTGAACAGCTTAACCCACTGGAGGGTAGATTGGTGCATATTGGAACTGCAGATCCCAGCGTGCACTGGGAAAGTTAATTAATTAAAGGGCACACCGGAGGCCAATGAATAAAGTAGCACGCAGGGGATAGTGCAGCGCACAGAATTGGAAGCTGCTAACGAGGGCCTCTGATGAAAGGGAAAGGATTCCCTGAAACGCGTAAGGCCAAGGGACGTTATTTCAGGATGTGAAGCTGCCTGTTTGTTCAATAAAAAGACTGTTACCTACCTGCATCGGAGTCCGTCCTCAATTTACTGGGCAAACTTGTGGAAGTATTTCAACACGGCGGCTCCAGGCCGTGGAGTGATTGCACCGCCCAAACTGAACTGGATGGGTCTGCATGAGGGAAAAGGTTTTCCTTGTGATCGGCGTTGCAGAGAACTTTACCAAAACAGGCAGAGTCACGTCTTGAGGCTCAATGGAGGGCTTTAGAAACTTGTCCCGAAAAGTGGCGTGAACAGCTTAACCCACTGGAGGGTAGATTGGTGCATATTGGAACTGCAGATCCCAGCGTGCACTGGGAAAGTTAATTAATTAAAGGGTACACCGGAGGCCAATGAATAAAGTAGCACGCAGGGGATAGTGCAGCGCACAGAATTGGAAGCTGCTAACGAGGGCCTCTGATGAAAGGGAAAGGATTCCCTGAAACGCGTAAGGCCAAGGGACGTTATTTCAGGATGTGAAGCTGCCAGTTTGTTCAATAAAAAGGCTGTTACCTACCTGCATCGGAGTGCGTCCTCAATTTACCGGGCAAACTTGTGGAAGTATTTCAACACGGCGGCTCCAGGCCGTGGAGGGATTGCACCGCCCAAACTGAACTGGATGGGTCTGCATGAGGGAAAAGGTTTTCCTTGTGATCGGCGTTGCAGAGAACTTTACCAAAACAGGTAGAGTCACGTCTTTGATTCTCAATGGAGGGCTGCAGACACTGGTCCCGAAAAGTGGCGTGAACAGCTTAACCCACTGGAGGGTAGATTGGTGCATATTGGAACTGCAGATCCCAGCGTGCACTGGGAAAGTTAATTAATTAAAGGGCACACCGGAGGCCAATGAGTAAAGTAGCACGCAGGGGATAGTGCAGCGCACAGAATTGGAAGCTGCTAACGAGGGCCTCTGATGAAAGGGAAAGGATTCCCTGAAACGCGTAAGGCCAAGGGACGTTATTTCAGGATGTGAAGCTGCCTGTTTGTTCAATAAAAAGGCTGTTACCTACCTGCATCGGAGTGCGTCCTCAATTTACTGGGCAAACTTGTGGAAGTATTTCAACACGGCGGCTCCAGGCCGTGGAGTGATTGCACCGCCCAAACTGAACTGGATGGGTCTGCATGAGGGAAAAGGTTTTCCTTGTGATCGGCGTTGCAGAGAACTTTACCAAAACAGGTAGAGTCACGTCTTGAGGCTCAATGGAGGGCTGCAGAAACTGGTCCCGAAAAGTGGCGTGAACAGCTTAACCCACTGGAGGGTAGATTGGTGCATATTGGAACTGCAGATCCCAGCGTGCACTGGGAAAGTTAATTAATTAAAGGGCACACCGGAGGCCAATGAATAAAGTGGCACGCAGGGGATAGTGCAGCGCACAGAATTGGAAGCTGCTAACGAGGGCCTCTGATGAAAGGGAAAGGATTCCCTGAAACGCATAAGGCCAAGGGACGTTATTTCAGGATGTGAAGCTGCCTGTTTGTTCAATAAAAAGGCTGTTACCTGCCTGCATCGGACTGCGTCCTCAATTTACTGGGCAAACTTGTGGAAGTATTTCAACACGGCGGCTCCAGGCCGTGGAGTGATTGCACCGCCCAAACTGAACTGGATGGGTGTGCATGAGGGAAAAGGTTTTCCTTGTGATCGGCGTTGCAGAGAACTTTACCAAAACAGGTAGAGTCACGTCTTGAGGCTCAATGGAGGGCTGCAGAAACTGGTCCCGAAAAGTTGCGTGAACAGCTTAACCCACTGGAGGGTAGATTGGTGCATATTGGAACTGCAGATCCCAGCGTGCACTGGGAAAGTTAATTAATTAAAGGGCACACCGGAGGCCAATGAATAAAGTAGCACGCAGGGGATAGTGTAGCGCACAGAATTGGAAGCTGCTAACGACGGCCTCTGATGAAAGGGAAAGGATTCCCTGAAACGCGTGAGGCCAAGGGACGTTATTTCAGGATGTGAAGCTGCCTGTTTGTTCAATAAAAAGGCTGTTACCTACCTGCATCGGAGTGCGTCCTCAATTTACTGGGCAAACTTGTGGAAGTATTATAACACGGCGGCTCCAGGCCGTGGAGTGATTGCACTGCCCAAACTGAACTGGATGGGTCTGCATGAGGGAAAAGGTTTTCCTTGTGATCGGCGTTGCAGAGAACTTTACCAAAACAGGCAGAGTCACGTCTTGAGGCTCAATGGAGGGCTTTAGAAACTGGTCCCGAAAAGTGGCGTGAACAGCTTAACCCACTGGAGGGTAGATTGGTGCATATTGGAACTGCAGATCCCAGCGTGCACTGGGAAAGTTAATTAATTAAGGGGCACACCGGAGGCCAATGAATAAAGTAGCACGCAGGGGATAGTGCAGCGCACAGAATTGGAAGCTGCTAACGAGGGCCTCTGATGAAAGGGAAAGGATTCCCTGAAACGCGTAAGGCCAAGAGACGTTATTTCAGGATGTGAAGCTGCCTGTTTGTTCAATAAAAAGACTGTTACCTACCTGCATCGGAGTCCGTCCTCAATTTACTGGGCAAACTTGTGGAAGTATTTCAACACGGCGGCTCCAGGCCGTGGAGTGATTGCACCGCCCAAACTGAACTGGATGGGTGTGCATGAGGGAAAAGGTTTTCCTTGTGATCGGCGTTGCAGAGAACTTTACCAAAACAGGTAGAGTCACGTCTTGAGGCTCAATGGAGGGCTGCAGAAACTGGTCCCGAAAAGTGGCGTGAACAGCTTAACCCACTGGAGGGTAGATTGGTGCATATTGGAACTGCAGATCCCAGCGTGCACTGGGAAAGTTAATTAATTAAAGGGCACACCGGAGGCCAATGAATAAAGTAGCACGCAGGGGATAGTGCAGCGCACAGAATTGGAAGCTGCTAACGACGGCCTCTGATGAAAGGGAAAGGATTCCCTGAAACGCGTGAGGCCAAGGGACGTTATTTCAGGATGTGAAGCTGCCTGTTTGTTCAATAAAAAGGCTGTTACCTACCTGCATCGGAGTGCGTCCTCAATTTACTGGGCAAACTTGTGGAAATATATATATATAGAAGGTTTTTTCCTGTTTTGCGCACAGCCTGTGGTGCGCTTAAAGGGACCCTTCCTGCAAGTTGGTCGTGGTAGAACACTGGCGTGTTGAAACTGCGTGTGGAAACAAGTTGTGTCCGAGGTATCGGAAGCCCACGACCGCACCTACTCACCTGTGGTTACCTATTTGCTGCTGCGGACTGCAGTCCAACACTGCGTGGAGAGGCGCATTCATTCCGTTGTGTCTCCAGCCTTGGTGCCGCTTCGTGAAGAGGTGGGAATTAGGGGACCCAGGGTGATTCATTCCTCCAGTATTGCCATTCAAGACTCCTACTGCAGCTCACGAAATTCCAGCCAGGTGTATGATGGGACTAGTGGTTCGTGGCAAGGGACCACTGGGCGTCGACACAGTAATGAGCTGCAGCTGGGCCCTTTGCTATTTGAGGTGGGAGGAGCTCATTTGAAAATTTTCTAGGACTCTGAATCATGGACTGAGGCATTTGAAAAAGGCTGTTAGCCGAAACCGGTCATGCCGAATTTTCAGAATAAATTACCCTGACGAGCCCCGCTGTGTCCCTTTTTTCTGTCCAGGAGGGAGAAGGTTTTTTCATGTTTTGCGTACAGCCTGTGGTGCGCTTAAAGGGACCCTTCCTGCAAGTTGGTCGTGGTAGAACACTGGCGTGTTGAAACTGCGTGTGGAAACAAGTTGTGTCCGAGGTATCGGAAGCCCACGACCGCACCTACTCACCTGTGGGTACCTATTTGCTGCTGCGGACTGCAGTCCAACACTGCGTGGAGAGGCGCATTCATTCCGTTGTGTCTCCAGCCTTGGTGCCGCTTCGTGAAGAGGTGAGAAGTAGGGGACCCAGGGTGATTCATTCCTCCAGTATTGCCATTCAAGACTCCTACTGCAGCTCACGAAATTCCAACCAGGTGTATGATGGGACTAGTGGTTCGTGGCAAGGGACCACTGGGCGTCGACACAGTAATGAGCTGCAGCTGGGCCCTTTGCTATTTGAGGTGGGAGGAGCTCATTTGAACATTTTCTAGGACTCTGAATCATGGACTGAGGCATTTGAAAAAGGCTGTTAGCCGAAACCGGTCATGCCGAATTTTCAGAATAAATTACCCTGACGAGCCCCGCTGTGTCCCTTTCTTCTGTCCAGGAGGGAGAAGGTTTTTTCATATATATATATATATATATATATATATATATATATATATATATATTACCTACTGGCGGTCGCCAGTAGGTATATATAGTTAGGATTTTTTCTCTATGGGATTTTTGAAAATTCTATGTCTAATAACTTTGGCGTTTGTGGACGGAATTGGCTGAAAGTTTCAGGAAAATGGAACATTTTGTTTCTGAGCAGCCCCTAAAAATTTAGGGGGGTTTCGTCAAGGGGGGGCCGAGAAAAAAGGGGGGTCCAAAAACGTGTTTTTAACATTGAGTTTTCCATAGGGCGGTTGGCCTCACTTTTAGCCCGAACGGCTGAATGGATTTGCACGAAACTTGGCAAAATTGTAGGGACTGGTAGCCCGATGTGCCTTTGCTAGGTCTCAATATATGTGCTCCAGTGGATTTTGAGAAATTAACGTTCAAACCAGGCAGCGCTCCAGTTCGCGTACTTTTCGCGTTACGGAGCTTTGTGAAGCGAAGCTGATTGGTTCTCCGGCGTCTGTAAACATTCCAAACAGTCCGTAGCGGCCGCCATCTTGTCTCTCGGTAGGATCGAGAGACAAGAGGAGGCCAAAGCGAAGGGGCAAATGACCATAAGGGGGCATAGTAGATCCTCCCTGACCCCCTAGGTTTGATGTGGAGGTTTTAAAAGGGCCCCGCGGGGCAAAAAAAAAAATAATAATAATCGAACGGCTGAATGGATTTGCACGAAACTTGGCAAAATTGTAGGGACTGGTAGCCTGATGTGCCTTTGCTAGGTCTCAATATATGTGCTCCAGTGGATTTTGAGAAAATAACGTTCAAAAAAAGATATATATCTGTAACAGCGCTCCGCTTCGCGTACTTTTCGCGTTACGTAGCTTTGCGAAGCTGATTGGTTCTCCGGCGTCTGTAAACATTCCAAACAGTCCGTAGCGGCCGCCATCTTGTCTCTCGGTAGGATCGAGAGACAAGAGGAGGCCAAAGCAAAGGGGCAAATGACCATAAGGGGGCATAGTAGATCCTCACTGACCTCTTAGGTTTGATGTACCATTTTGCCAAGTTTGGTGTAATTCCGTTCAGCCATTCAGGCTGTAGACGTATCTAAATGTCCTATGGAAAATTGCATGGGGAAAACACATTTGAAAGTGTTGAAATTTAGAACCAATTAAAATGTTACTTTGGTTTTGTATTTGTGTGTGATGAAAGTTAATTGGTTATGTATATATCTAAAATGAGAGGAAACCACAGCCATTTTGTGATACTACTGTCTGAGGTACATTTGTGAGGAATTTTTGGTGCTCAATTTCTGGTGTTTGATTTACACAGTACTAACACTTCTCCTACTTTCAAAAAGGTGAGTTGTTAATTTGTAAGGGGAACTATGTTGTACACTTTAAGATAATTTGAAAAATGTTTTCTGTTATTCATTTTCAGTCCTTCTGTTATACTAAATACTTGATAAAGTTAGTTTTATATTATGTATTACTAAAAACGATAAATGAAAGTGATTATTTTTTTCTGCAATTTACAGCAAGAAATTTCAAAATAAAATGGATCACAATGAAGAGACCGTGGCAATTTCTTTTGAATTATCCACTACATTTATTGAAATTGACAGCACCAATAATGAAATATTCTCACAAGGAGGAGATGACTTGAATGATTTTTTTGATCAATCTCTTGACGGCGACTTTATCGAATGTTTGGAGACCATAGAGTTACAAGAATCATCATTGCAGACTTTTCATGAGGAGATTTCTGATGAGATGATTGAAGAGGAAATTCCTGATGAGGACATGTTACTAGTTCTTTCAAATTATGAAAATTCAGAAGAATAAATGTATATTTAGAAATCAAAAATTGTTTGAGACATTATTCATTTTTATTTTTAATTTATGAGGTTGTAGCGAAGTGATTGTAGTATAAAAAAAGACTTATAGTATAGAGTGCAAAAATTGGTTCGGGAAGTGGACTGGGGAGCGTACTACAAGGAAAGAAGAATGATTGACTTTTAACTTATTGTATGTTTATAGACTTGTTTTTCTGCTGAGTGACGTCTCGGCCTATCTCCACGGGATGCAGTCCCTACCATCTCGGCGTTTAAGCCCAGGGGGACCGGTAGTGTGGGAGAGATAACGGGGCATATTATCAAGGGGGTTTATCTCCGCTTTTTTGGCTTTAAAAGCCAAGAAAGCGGAGATAAAATTATCTCCGTATTACGTAGCTGTCGCTAACAGCAGTTAGCGACCGCTAGTAGGAGATAGCGACCATCTTGGGCTCCACTTTGCATGTCAGTGATATTTATCACTAATGACATGCAAAGTGGGCATGCCAAGATGTTAGCGACTGGAAACAGTCGCTAACATCGCTATCTCCTATTACCAACTTTTGGAGATATTCGCGCTAAGCGCGAATATCTCCAAAAAGTAACACCTGTCCTGAGCAGTTCTTAGCCATGTCATCCAATGGGAGGTGGATAACATGGCTAAGAGCATTAGCTCGGTAATGCATGAATATCGCTGACTTTTCAGCGATATTAATGCATTGCGGCCGTTTTTTATCGCATTTGCGATAAACCTTGATAATAGCAAGGTTTATCTGCGATAATTTCTGACGATGCTTAGCGGTAAAAAATTCGTTGCTAAGCATCGTTAGGGATAAATATCGCTTAACTTTGGTAATATGCCCCAACGTCTGTTAACGTTCGATTCGAAGGAAATGAGGAAGTGTTGAAAAACATTGTCTGCGCCATCTTGCCTTTTTTCAAATGCCACACTTTTGTCGTGCACGGCAGCCATTTTAGATGCCTTGACCAGACCCACTCTCTGCACGCTGTCGATCCATAGCATGGCTCCCCACCCTCGCAAGCATCTTCCCCAGGCACTGGTCACCCCCGCTCTCTGTCTTATGCATGGGCAATAAACCTCCCCCCATCTGCGCTGCTCTTCCCTGAGAATCACACCCTGTGCCCGCCCGACACCTCCCTTTCGCCCTATTCACTACCGCACCCTCTGACACTCCTCTTCCTCTGTGTCCAATTGTCCAGGCCGGTCCCAGGCTATCAGCTAGCCCTGCAGATGTAGTTTATGGCCCCAGCTGTAAAGAATCACCCCTCTTCCAAGGAGTTATAGTAGATCAAGGCCCACACCCGATGAGATCCGTCACACCACACGCGTTCCTACTATCTGAAAACCATCCTGTATTGTGATTGGGGAGGGGACCGAGCCTGAAGCGGAAGATTCCAGGGATGACTCTTTGTACATCAAAGTTTTTACAATTATGTGTCACATTAAAAATATATAGCACTCCAACAAAGTAGTAGGAATATAAAACTTTAATAACTTATAAATATATACAACAAAACAAAAACAGTAAAAACATTTAAACAATGAAGAGACCGTGGTAATTTCTTTTGAATTATCCACTACATTTATTGAAATTGACAGCACCAATAATGAAATATTCTCACAAGGAGGAGATGACTTGAATGATTTTTTTGATCAATCTCTTCATGGCGAATTTATCGAATGTTTGGAGACCATAGAGTTACAAGAATCATCATTGCAGACTTTTCATGAGGAGATTCCTGATGAGATGATTGAAGAGGAAATTCCTGATGAGGACATGTTACTAGTTCTTTCAAATTATGAAAATTCAGAAGATGTTGCCTGGGTGCCGCACTGATTTGGGTATCCGGCGTGGGGCGTCCCGGGGGGTGGGTCGTCAGTAGCGGTTTGTTGTGCGAATAGTTCCAAGGCAGCAGAACGCGCTGAAATCTGGATGGCACCAAGGTGATGTCCAGTAAGTTGCCGCCCACCAAATAACGGCATGGGGCGCCGCGGGGGGGGGAGGCAGTCCAAAGTTCCGTTAAAAGGGCAAAGGAAAGGATCGGTGGTTTGAACCATCAGTCAAAAAGGGGAGGGGGTGCAACAATTTTTCCTACCGGGTCACACTGTGCTTTCACCGGAACTGAGGTCTGCAGGATTCTAGTCATTCAAACTGAGGCTGGCGCCAGCATGGGAGCGCCGACGTCCCGCGGCTACAGTTTCGACACTCCACGGGCGATCATGGCAGTCATTTCCCATCGGGGGTGTCTGCGGGGGTCGGGGACTCCCGCGGCTCCTCTAGAATCTTCAAGGTCGTGGAGGACTACGGTGGTGGAGTCAACCAGTGACCGGGCCATTTCTTTATGCTGGGCCCGCTCTTACCAGGTCGACCGCCATTTTGAGAGTTCGGTAGCTACCGGCGATGGCGGGGTCAAATGAGCAGACGGGCTCCACCCTGCCGGGCGAGACGTTGCAGCATCGCCACAGTGGAAGAACCCTTTTCCGGGCGCCTGGAGCGCTGAGGGTGCACCTGGGAAGCCTCCACCTGGGGAGGCGGGAGAGGCCTGTTCGCACCGTCTCTCCCACCCAGTGCACCCCACGGCGTCTCGCTTGACATTTGTTATGGCCGGACCAGGCGATGAGGACGAGGGGGGGGGGGGTCGGAGGCATGTGCAAGACATCCCCCCCCAGTGTTGTCGCAGCCATTATAAAAGAAAGAAGAAATGTCCCGTCCGTCTTTGGGCCGGACCTCCGGTGGATGGTGGCTGGACGCCCTTTGCTCTGGCCCCATGAACGGGTTCCTTGGCTCATCCGGTGGGGCAGGCCTTGGCGTGTGGTGCCTCTCCTGGGCCTTTCGTGCAGTGGCCTCTCCACTCCCAGGCCCTCCATGGATGCTGGCCCAGACTGGGAGAGAGAGGGTCTAACCTGCAATTCTCCAGGGTTACCGCCACCGCGGCTGGATCCCGTCGACCTCGGCCTCTGGTTGATGGTGGCCGGACTGGGAGAGAGAGGGGAGGGTCGAGGACACAGACATTCCCCCCCTTGCAACTCTCCAGGGTGGACGTAGCAATCCCCCTGGACGGGTGCCATTGGCCTCGGCCTTTCCTCCGGCTACACCCTACGTGATGATCTTCTGCCGACGGTTGGCAGCAGGACCCGCCTTATATGTGTTGCTTCCGGCTGGGCGTAGCCGGAAACCTGTTGCACTTTGGAAGTTTCCAGAATGGGGCGGATGTCTGCTGACTTGTATCTTTCCCAGTTTGCCGTTATTTGGCCGTGGTAGGCGGTGGGACAGACACGTTTTGGGGCAGTGAGGGGCGATGAAGCCTCGTTGCCTTGTGGCCGTTGCAATGTCACACTTGGTTTCTCTTACTGTTTTCAGGTTTCTTATTACGGGCTTACTTCTAACGTTTCTTGTTTCTAGGACAATAATAGGTTTTATCATTACGTATTGTTATCGTTTCTTTGTTTGTTATTTAATAAAAAGTTCATCAGTGGCCTACTGATTTTCGTTTTCCTATTCCTTTCTTTCCAGGTTGTTTCATGCTAAAGTTTCTGTTAACAGGATACAGTGATCACTTCGTTATTATTGCATATGTCCTTTTCACTAGGGGTGCTCTCTGGTCGGGCCAGATGACCTATCTCTAGTAAATGGTCCGGGTGAAACAGGTGCATCAATCAGTGGGGAGTAGATAGGCATGACAGATTACAACGGGGGACAAAGGTCCGCATTACCTACCCTTTCACTACTTGCAAAGATTTTCCTACGTTTATTTGCAAACAGGGAATACCTCCAAAAAGAACCAATTCCCAAACAGTCAATGTTCGGGCAAACAATCAATCAATGAGGAACGAAATAGGCACGATGTGTTAAAGGTTTGCGTTACCTACCCTTCACTATCTGCAAAGGGAGAGAGAATATTCCTATTCTTCCCCGTTTGCAGGCAGAGAAGATCCTTAAGAGAACCAACTTCGAACAATTCAATGCTCGATTCAATCAATCAATCAATGGGGAGAAAAATAGGTATGACGGATTACAATGGGGACAAAAGTCTGCATTTACCTATCCTTCACTATCTGCAAAGACTAAACAGAGTATGGCGATTCTGTGCTTGTTTGCAAATGCTTGGATAACAATCAATCAAATGGAGAGAGAAGCAGGCACGACGGATTACAACGGGGGCAAAGGCCTGCGTTAACTAACCTTCACTATCTGGAAAGAGAGATTACTCCTAATAGAAATGAGGGGGGGGGCAGTGATGTGATCAGTAATGTCAAATGAGATGTCATCAGTGATGTCATTTGAGATGTCATCAGTGATGTCATCAGTGATGTCATCAGTGATGTCATTTGAGATGTCATCAGTGATGTCATCAGTGATGTCATTTGAGATGTCATCAGTGATGTCATCAGTGATGTCATTTGAGATGTCATCAGTGATGTCACTGACCATGTCATGAATGATGTAATATGTGACATGATCAGCAGTGGATTGCGGGTGCGCGATATATAGTTAGTACTACTAACTATATATGGAATTTCAATGGTTTTGTGTGAGTAAAATAAGGTTTTTTAAATGCTAATTCCTAACTATATATGGTCTATAACCTATGGTTTTTTCAGTGAATTTTCAAGGTTTTGTAAATGCTAATTCCTAACTATATATGGTCTATAACCTATGGTTTTTTCAGTGAATATATATATATATATATATATATATATATATATATATATATATATATATATATATATATATATATATATATTACCTACTGGCGGTCGCCAGTAGGTATATATAGTTAGGATTGATTTCCATAGGGAAATCGCAACATTCTATTTGGAATAACTTTGGCGCCGGTTGAGAAATCAGGCTCTCCGCTCCTTCCCTGAAAGTTTGGGGGGAATTCGTCAAGCGGGGGCTGAGATAAAAGGGGGGTCCCAAAACGTGTTTTCCCCATGTTAATTTCCATAGGGCGGTCTGTCGCAGTTTTAGCTCGAACGGCTGAATGGATTTGCACCAAACTTGGCAAAATTGTAGGGACTGGTAGCCCAATGTGCCTTTGCTATGTCTCAAGATATGTGCTCCAGAGGATTTTGAGTAATTTAGGTTTAAAAAAATGTATATATCTGTAAGCGCGCCCCGGAGCGCGTACCGGGGAGCGCTCCGGGCGCGCCACGCGACTTGCGCACGGCAAGCTGATTCGTTCTCGGGTGTCTGTAAACATTCGAAACAGTCAGTAGCGGCCGCCATCTTGTGTCTCGGTAGGATTGAGATACAAGAGGTGGCAAAAATCAAAGGGGGAAATGAGCAAAAGGGGGCAGGGTACACCCCCCCTGACCCCCTAGGTTTGATGTGGGGGCCATAAAAGGGTCCCGTTGGGGGAGCGCCCGGTACGCGCACCGGGGAGCGTACCAGGGAGCGTACTTAGGTGAAAAATAGTGAAAATAATAGTGTAAAATAATCATTTTGAGTGATTACAGGTAGGGTAGCTCTGAAAAGAGCTTTTGGGTTCTGTGGCTGTTTTAGGTACCTACAAGTGTGTCCCACACACACCCACATGCACACAACCCCACACCCACACACCCACACACTCCCCACACACACTTCACACATGCACACTTCCACCCACAGTCAAACACCCCCACATCGACACCTTACATATCCACACCCACACCCACATCCCACACACCCACACTCAAACACACACCTCACCCCCCTTCCACCACACACACACACACATGCACATACACACAAATATCTCACAGACACACCCCACACATCCCACACACACATCTCCCCCCACACACACAGAGACAACTCACAGACACATCTACACATCTCACACATACATACACATCCTACACATATACCTCCCACACCCAGACACACCCCACACACACCTCATACACCCACACTGCCACTTACACTCAAACACCCCACACAGTCACACCCACACACACACCTTACATACCCATATCCCCACCCACATCCATATACCCCACACACCTATACACCTCATCCCCCCTAGACACACACACACACATACACACACATACACACCTCACAGACACCCCCCGCACATCCCCCACACATACCTCCCCCATGTCTACACATGGGGAAAACTAAGTGAAACACTAAAATAATAATTTAAAGTGCTAAGAGGTAGGGTATCTCTGAATAGAGTTGTTGTGTTGTTTGGGTGTTTTAAGTACCAACATGTAGGTACCAATGCTGAGTCTTAAAGTCAATGTACACCATCTCCTCTGTAGATAATTTGCATGTTGTTACAGAAGTTATTGTGGTATATGGAATCTATACCATAGTCTGTCAGGGAAGCAGAAACAACATGGAGGCAGGAGATGAAAAAGAGATGTCAAATACACATTGGAGATAATATATTGGGAGAAAGGAAGTAACTATGAGCAAAATTATTATGTAACAGAAATACGTTGCACAGTATACTATAAGTCTGAGTTTATATTATAATCAATCTGGTACTAGTTTATGAATTATATATAATAATGAATAACGTCTCGAACTATTTTTGATTATTAAATATAAATTTATTTTTCTGATTCTTTTTCAAAATTTAATAGAACGTCTAACATTTGACTGTCCGAAATGTCTTCTTTTTGACTGAACATAACTTCCAACATTTGACTGTCAGAAACGTCCTCATATTGAATTAAGAAATCCACAGATTCTACACATTGTAGAAGTTCATGGTCCCGTGATTCATCCATGAATTCCAAGTCAATGGGTTCAATGATTTCCTCATTGTTCATCTCTAGGACAATTTCAAAGGAAATGTTCTGTTCTCCTTCCATTTTTGTGCTGAAATTTGCATTAAAAAAAATCAGGAGAAATATGGCACTGTTGGGTTTAAGTTCAGACAGGTAGTTTTGATTTTTTAATAGTGAAGTTAACTTTGGGCAATGTATGGTAACAGGCAGGAAGTAGAAATATTAAAAAGTGCCTGTGAAGAAGCGTAAGTAAATTCATAATTATAGCAGAGAAGCCTAAGTCAATTTATAAATATAACAGAGGAGCCTATCTCTATAACTATAGCAGAGGGACAGTAAATAACTATCAGAAAACGTTTTTAAAAAATAACTTAAAGTGCCCCTTACAAATTATCAACTTACTTTACAGAGAGGTGAAGAAGACAAAATGCGAAAATCCTTTCAAGATGTACCTCAGGTAGTTGTAGTCAAAATGGCCGTGTTTCCCTCTCATTTTTCATTTATATTCATGTACATAACCAATCAAATGTCAGGAAAAAAAAATTGAAAATGAAAGTAACATTTTAATTGGTTGTCAATTCTAACACTTCAGATGTGTTTTTGTTATGTAATTTACCTCAGGATATTTAGACAGGGCTACAGGCCAAATGGCTCAATGGAATTCCACTTTCTTTGGGAAAATGGTAGGGACTGGTATGTAGTATGAGCTATTCTATATTTGGTGAAAGTGTCTCCAGTGGTGTTTATGTAAATGAACTTTTAAAATTTTTTAGGGAGCCATTCCCGATGCGCGCCCCGGTACGCGTACTGGCAGCGCTACGGGAGTCCTCCATTTTGTGTTTCGGTAGATTTAAGACAGAAAATGGTGGACAAACAACGTTGGAAATGGGTATAAGGGGGCATCGTAGGCACTCCTTGACCCTCTAGGTTTTCTGAGGGGGTCTTAGGAGGCCCAAATAGGCAAACAAAAAAAAGTGTTTTTATTTTTCGCGGGGGGAGCGCCCGGTACGCGCACCGGGAAGCGTACCGGGGAGCGTACTAAGGTGAAAAATAGTGAAAAAAGATAATCATTTGGAGTGATCAGAGATAGGGTAGCCCTGAAAAGGGCTTTTGGGTTCTGTGGCTGATTTAGGTACCTACAAGTAGGTACCAATGCACAGTCTTAAATTCAGGAGGAATATTCTATTCCCTTCATCTGAGAAGTGCACACCATCTTCTCTGTAAATATCTTGCATGTTGTAACGCAAGTTGTTGTATATTGAACACATTCCATAGTCTCTCATGTAAGCAGAAACAGATTTATTCACATGTTTCTGTGCTTTTTCAAATTGTGGACAAAATTGGTTGGACCACTTCCATTTCTACCTTTGGCATATATTGGAATATACCAAGGCAGCTTGTGGAAAAAGTGCCATCAATTTCTCAAAGGTGTCCTTTAAAAGCATTTCCAGACCTACCCCAGTCAAAGTGCCCAAGTCATTTCCTCCACAGTGCACAATTAACAGGTCAGGGTGTGGCAAATGAAAAAAGGTTTTCACCAATGGAATCAATTGGTGACATTTTAATCCTCTGTGGCCAATCCATTTTATGTTCACGTTTGATAAATCAAGGTTGTGTAACTTTCTGGTACTAGCATACCTTTGAGCCCAGTGGATATAGCTATGTCCAATAATCCAGACAGAATACATGGTCAGAGGAGATTCTGGTGCAGTCAGATGAAGTGTGGAAAAGAAATGGCAGTTGGAATAATAGGAGTTTGCAAAAAAAAACCTGTGGAGTTTCAGTGCTCTTGAATCACAAGCAATGATTGGTAGAATGAGATAGGTGAAAACTGAAAGTTAGGGTGCATGGTTGTGTTTTGTGTAAGAAGTAATTTGAATGGTTAAAAAAAAGTTATTTAAAGAAACCTTACACCAGATAAGCTGGTGTATTTGCAGGTCAAACATCCTTGCAGAGGTGATTTGCAACATTGAAGAATAAACTTTTAACCCTGGGAGCTCAGTGAGGAGGGAGTTGCTATGGTAACAGGTAGAAAGGGCTGAGGGGGGAAGGGTGTTGGTTTGAAAATAGAGAGGAAAGAGTTTTAATTGGTTAACAAAAAGGGATATCTGTGTAGAATTTGAGGTTTTCTGAGCCTTTATGGTTTGCAGTGCCTGGAGAACATAAATTTTGCTCTGCTAAAGAAATATTGGTGTGTGTATCTGACACTGTTGTGAATCTCCTAAAGCATTTGTAAAGGTGAGTTATGATTCATTTAATATACATAGAGACTTGTATACTCTATGGAGAAGATTTGGAAGGAAATTGTGGTCTTTACGTGTTGTTTTGTGTCATGCTTTTTGATAATGCTTGGTAAAAAGTTTTTACTGCATAGAGTAATTGTATTTTGTAAAATTGTGAATTTTTAGTCGTGATATGGAATGCTTCTACGTAGGACCTGTGCTGTGTTTTGTAAATGTGATGTAAAAAACGATTTTGGGGGGAAAAATTGTTTTTACATTTTTTAAAAGGAATAAAGAATGTGTGCATGTTTAATAGAAATACATTTGACTCTTTACAATGATGTTACCTGTGTTAACTCAGTGTAGGAAGCATATTGAGTTTGTTTGCATAGAGGAATTGTATTTTGTTAAATTGTGAAGCTTCATGTGCAAGATTTTGCCTCAGTATTATCCCTGCTGTGAGGCAGATGGTTGTAAATATGATCTGTGCTGTCTTTCCTAAATGTGATGTCAAAAACGATTTTGGGGAAAATAAATGGATTCTACATATTTGAGTATAATGTGGTGCAAAGGTTTAAAAAATGACGCATACTTGGTCACTTTTTAAATATGGGGAAAAAAGGTACATGTTTGGGCTTTCCTGGGGAGCCTAGGTGGTGAGGATTGTATCTAAGTGTGCAGTGGACTAGGCTACATGAAGCATAAAAATAGTTTTTACATTTTTTAAAAGGAATAAAGAATGTGTGCATGTTTAATAGAAATACATTTGACTCTTTACAATGATGTTAGCTGTGTTAACTCAGTGTAGGAAGCATATTGAGTTTGTTTGCATAGAGGAATTGTATTTTGTAAAATTGTGAAGCTTAATGTGCAAGATTTTGCCTCGGTCTTATCCCTGCTGTGAGGCAGATGGTTGTAAATATGATCTGTGCTGTGTTTCCTAAATGTAATGTCAAAAACGATTTTGGGGAAAATAAATGGATTTTACATTTTTGAGTATAATGTGGCGCAAAGGTTTAAAAAATGACGCATACATGCGTCACTTTTTAAATATGGGGAAAAAAGGTACATGTTTGGGCTTTCCTGGGGAGCCTAGGTGGTGAGGATTGTATCTAAGTGTGCAGTGGACTAGGCTTCATGAAGCATATCCCTGTCTGCATTCTTAGACACAGGTGTCAATTTGACTCTTTACAATGATGTTAGCTGTGTTTTAAAACAGTGTAGGAAGCATATTGAGTTTGTTTGCATAGAGGAATTGTATTTTGTAAAATTGTGAAGCTTCATGTGAAAGCGTTAATTGTATTTTGTAAAATTGTGAATTTTTAGTCGTGACATGGAATGCTTCTACATAGGACTTGTGCTGTGTTTTGTAAATGTGATGTAAAAAACGATTTTGGGGAAAATAAATAGTTTTTACATTTTTTAATAGGAATAAAGAATGTGTGCATGTTTAATAGAAATACATTTGACTCTTTACAATGATGTTACCTGTGTTAACTCAGTGTAGGAAGCATATTGAGTTTGTTTGCATAGAGGAATTGTATTTTGTAAAATTGTGAAGCTTCATGTTTGCAAGATTTTGCCTCAGTCTTATCCCTGATGTGAGGCAGATGGTTGTAAATATGATATGTGCTGTGTTTCCTAAATGTGATGTCAAAAACGATTTTGGGGAAAATAAATGGATTTTACATTTTTGAGTATAATGTGGCACAAAGGTTTAAAAAATGATGCATACATGCGTGACTTTTTAAACATGGGGAAAAAAGGTACATGTGTGGGCTTTCCTGGTAAGCCTAGGTGGTTAGGATTGTATCTAAGTGTGCAGTGGACTAGGCTTCATAAAGCATATCCCTGTCTGTATTCTTAGACATAGGTGTCAATTTGACTCTTTACAATGATGTTAGCTGTGTTTTAAAACAGTGTAGGAAGCATATTGAGTTTGTTTGCATAGAGGAATTGTATTTTGTAAAATTGTGAAGCTCCATGAGAAAGCGTTTGCCTCACTTTTATTCCTGTTGTGAGGCAGGTGCAAGATTTTGCCTCAGTCTTATCCCTGCTGTGAGGCAGATGATTGTAAATAGGATCTGTGCTGTGTTTCCTAAATGTAATGTCAAAAACGATTTTGGGGAAAATAAATGGTTTTTACATTTTTGAGTATAATGTGGCACAGAGGTTTAAAAAGTGACGCATCTACCTACATGCGTCACTTTTTAAATATGGGGCAAAAAAAGGTACTTGTTTGGGCTTTCCTGTGGAGAATAGGTGTTGAGGCTTGTGTCTAAGAGTGCAGTGGATTAGGCTTCATGAAGCCTATCTCTGCTGCATTCTTAGACACAGGTGTTTTGAGGCAAAATCTTGCACTTGTCTCACAACAGGAATAAGACTGAGGCAAACGCTTTCTCATGGAGCTTCACAATGTTACAAAATACAATTCCTCTATGTAAACAAACTCAATATGCTTCCTACACTGATTTAAAACACAGGTAACATCATTGTAAAGAGTCAAATTGACACCTGTCTCTAAGAATGCAGACAGGGATATGCTTCATGAAGCCTAGTCCACTGCACACTTAGATACAATCCTCACCATCTAGGCTCCCCTGGAAAGCCCAAACATGTACCTTTTTTCCCCATATTTAAAAAGTGACGCATGTATGCGTCATTTTTTAAACCTCTGCGCCACATTATACTCAAAAATGTAAAATCCATTTATTTTCCCCAAAATAGTTTTTGATATCAAATTTAGGAAACACAGTACAGATCATATTTACAATCATCTGCCTCACAACAGGGATAAGACTGAGGCAAAATCTTGCAACTGCCTCACAACAGGAATAAGACTGAGGCAAACGCTTTCACATGGAGCTTCACAATTTTACAAAATATAATTCCTCTATGCAAACAAACTCAATATGCTTCCTACACTGATTTAAAACACAGCTAACATCACTGTAAAGAGTCAAATTGACACCTGCGTCTAAGAATGCAGACAGGTATATGCTTCATGAAGCCTAGTCCACTGCACTCTTAGACACAAGCTTCACCAACTACGCTCCCCAGGAAAACCCAAACAAGTACCTTTTTGCTCCATATTTAAAAATTGATGCATTTAGGTAGATGCGTCACTTTTTAAACCTCTGCGCCACATTATAATCAAAAATGTAAAAAACAATCATTTTCTCCAAAATCGTTTTTGACATCACATTTAGGAAACACAGCACAGATCCTATTTACAATCATCTGCCTCACAGCAGGGATAAGACTGAGGCAAAATCTTGCACCTGCCTCACAACAGGAATAAGACTGAGGCAAACGCTTTCTCATGGAGCTCCACAATTTTATAAAATACAATTCTATATAACTATATAACTCACTATTTTCTTGGGAAGCATAGGTGGTGAAACCTGTGTATAAGAGTGCAGTGGAGTTAGACATAGGTCTGATCTTCTTTGTAGTTGTGGACAGAGCTGTCTTCCACTATATTTTTCAATACAGGCCTCACCTTTTGTGCACCACTGGAGAATCCTCACCTGATCTGAAACCCTGTATTGATCGTTTGCTTTTTGCCATTGCTTTGTTGTTTGGTAATAGTGGTCTATAATGTGCTACTGTTTTTCTTTAACACAGATTGAAATCGTTATTTGAAGAAAAAGCAAAGATGCCCACAAAGGAAAGGACAAAGAAACAACGTAACCGGGAAAAATCAAAAACAGCAACGGAATTACAGCATTCTTCCACAACAGATATTTCAAAAAACAGGAACAAAGCTCCTGGTAAGACAACTAAGTCTTTTTTACGCAACATATGTACATCCAGAAAAAATAATGGACAGCATGTAGAAAAAGAAAATGGGAGAGTAAAATTGAAAAGGAAGGAGAGAACTTCAAAGAATCCTAAAACTGGAGCAGGAGAGAATAATATGTATAGGAATAGAAGGCAGAATCAGTTTAGAGACATTCGTAGACGAATGTTTCGCAATAGGGTGGTTTTAAATTTGTTAAAAAACATTAGGAAAGGTAAACAGAGAGCTGCTTTTTATAAGAAAAAGAAAAGTGTAGAGAAGATTGTTGATCAAGCTTTTGAAGTTAGGACAAAATTATTTATTTTAATAATCAATAGGATTAGGACACTTAAGGCAATTGATGTTTTCAAATCAAACAGTAGATGGAAAAGAGTAATTAACCGGACTAATTTTTGTAAAGTTTTTTCTGGAGAATGGATGCACAGTTCAAGTTGTGAGCCATTTTTTAATGAGGAGAGTTACTTCCAGGAGAATGATTTAGTGCATGCAGTTGACACCAGTGGTCGAGCGTATGAAGTGAAAGACGGTTGTCCGATTGAAAAAGAGAAACTTGTGCCTAGAGAACCAGAAGAGGTGTTATCTGGTGGAGTTTTAGGGAGACGTACTAAGGGTCCAGTGTACACTTGGAAGTGTAGTAGTATTTGTAGTGTGCGACAGGAATCAATTGATTTGTTTTGTAATTTCTTACGTACATATAGTAAAAAAAGTATAAAGCAGAAAGTGAAGTTGTTGCAAGACTTAGATCCTTGCAGAGTGAGAGGAATCACAGGTTTGCAAGGCCATTCACTGGCTTGTCTTTCTAGAAAAGTCTGTCAGAGTGTTTTTCATCATTTTAGGATGTTAGCAGTGCATCATAACAAAATGAGGAAATTAGTGAGAATGTTGTATTATGCAAAAAGTCCAGCACTTAAGCTTAAACAATTAAACAGTGCTCTTTTGCATGGAACAGAATTAGATGTGAAGAAGATTTGTGAAGAAATTGAGATTTGTTATTTTCGTGAAAAAGAGGACAGTGTAGAAATTGAGACAGCAATTCATGGTAACGTGGAAGACAATGTACAGATTTTAAATACAGAAAAGTTTGAGAAGGAAATTACCAGGTTTAAGGTGAAATCAAGTGAAAGGCCGAATTTTACTTGTGTGTGTTGTTGACGGAGTCATTATAAGATTCAGACTAGGTTAGTTGATTTATATGCAAAAAGTGAAAAGATGAATAATTATGAGTGGAAAGATTTAGCAACTTATTTGTGGGTGGAGAATTCTTTTGATTTGAGTTCTGATCAGCGTATTTGTAAATATTGTTATGACAAAGTAAATCAAAACAGAATGCCTGCTGGAGCTGTTCATAATAATCTGGAGTTGGTAGACATTCCCCGTGAATTGATGGATTTAAATACATATGAGTCTATTTTGATTCAATGTGTCCATCCTTTTCAGGCAATTGTTCGCATGGAGCCTAAGATAGGGAAATTGCCTCCTACAGATTTGCAGAGAGGATTAAAGGGAAGAGTTGTTTATTTGCCCCTAGATTTGAAAAAAAATATTGATACAATTGGTATAGAAAAAGTAGAAGAGGAACCTTTAGTTATTCTAGTTAATGGGGTTCCAACAAAGAGTAAAACAATCTGGCAAGATTTCGTGGATGTTAGGAAAGTCAAAAAGGCAACGTTGTTTTAAGTCAACAACAATGAGTATTACAAAGATGTATGTGTTGCAGCAGAGGAAACAGATGCAGATGAAAACAGTGATTGTTCAGGCGGCCAAATTGAAAAAGTTAATGTGTCTAGAAGTGAAGAGATATATGAACATTATACTGTTCATCCTTTGCATTCCAAGGAAGTAATGGGGAATGCAATTGAATTGTTTCAAATGAAAGCAGCAAAAGGAAGTCCCATTAGTGTATGGGAAGAAAGTTTGCAAGCTCGTTGTTTTCCACAGCTATTTCCAACAGGTCGAGGTGGACGATATGACGATCGACCACTTCAAATTCCAGCATCTGAATATCGAACTGTAAGATTATATGCTGAAGATCCAAGATTTCGACAATGCATTCCCTATTTTTTTCATCTACTGTATGAAAGTGACTTGTCTGCTCTTTCTTATGCAGTAAATCATATACTGAAAAGTGGAGCACATCTGCAAAATGTTTCGGCGAGGGACTTTATGGAGAAAGTGAATCTGCAAGATAATATTTTGGAATCTCATCTAATCAATCTCATGGCATGTCAGCGTGGTACAAATGAGTATTGGTACCGTCGCCATGGGGAATTGAATTGTATGCTGAGAAACTTAGGAACCGCTACATGGTTCCTCACTCTTAGCTGTGCCGAGTATGCATGGGAGGACTTACTTCAATTTCTACGGGAGGCCAATGCTAATATACAAAATATAGAATTCAAAACACCTGGAGAATTGTTTTCTTTGGATCCAGTGAATGTATGCAGATATTTCAATCATAGATTTGAAGCTATGATTTCTTTTATTACCAACAAAAAAAATCCTCCCCTTGGAGAGGTTTTGGATTTCTTTTGGAGAATTGGAGTATCAAGCGAGAGGTGCTCCTCACATACATATGTTGTTATGGATTAAAGATGCACCCAAATTTGGAACAGATTCGGATGAGACAGTGATGAGCTTCATTGAAGAGTATTCAACATGTGCTGTTCCGAAACCTACAGGGGAAAACAGTTTAAGGCAACAAGTTTTACGCTTTCAATCCCATCGTTGTGGAAAGTACTGTCGTCGAAAATTCAGAAACAAGGACAAGTTCTACTCAAAATGTTGTTGCAGCTTTCCACGACCAGTGATTTCTAAAGGAAGAGTAAATAATTTGATGTCTTCTCTGCGACATACTGTGACGAGGAAATCATAAAAAAATACATACAATTTAAAAAGAGATGAAGAGTCCAAGTACATCAACGACTACAACCCAGTGATTTTGTCCATGTGGAATGCTAACATGGATATTCAATTCGTTGCTGACAACTCTATTGCTGTGGCTCGATATGTCACGTCTTACATCACAAAAAAAGAAAAGACAGAACTAAAGGAAATGTGGGAGGACATTTCACATGAAAAGAGTCTGAGCAAGAAATTATACAGTTACAGTCTGAAGATGTTGTCGCATCGAGAAATTGGAGCGTATGAATGTTCTGATCGATTGTCATCAGCAAGTCTCTATGCCAAATCTAGAACTATCATTTGGGTAAGTCTAGGTCTTGCTGCAACACGAAATCGAGTTTTGAAATCTGTACAAGAGATAGAGTATTTGGCGGAGAAAGAACCAGAAAGTACAGATATTTTGAAGACAAACATGTTGGATACATACTATCCAAATAGAAGTCATCACCTTGAGAACGCTTGTCTCTATTAAGTTCTGCACAGATCTATTTATAAGAGGAACATCAGAAAAGATATCAATAATGGAATATATGGAGTCATTGGATGTGAAGGATGTCTAGTGAAACAGAAAAAAGGTCATTTGATTAATCATCGCAAATTGAGTTGTGATAATCCAGATAAAAGAGAATTGTATTATTTGGCTCTTTTGCAACTGTTTAAACCATGGCGTGAAGAAGAGGAACTTCTTGGAGATTTTCTCTGTTATGAAGACTCCTTTAATGCAACGAAGGATACCATAGAATGTCCTGTTTTTCCAAATTATCTGCAAATGTTGAATGAAGAAATAGAGCAGGAAGCCACAATTGCTGCAGAGATTGCGAGAGACAGTTCTCAAGGCAGTCAGAGTTCTGCTTCATTGAGTCAGGATCCACTAGGAGGACCAATTATCCAAAATGAAGTTTCTACTGCCATGGATGAGGTGGAAAGAGCTATGGAACAAGCTCAAGATGATGAAGTTAACTTAGAAGATTTGGTGAAACAACTAAACCTTGAGCAGAAACAGATATATGATGAAGTAACAGAACAGATTGAACATGGATTCAGTCATGAGAAAAAAGAGTGCTCATGTACATCATTTAAGCCTGTCCAACTGTACGTGAGTGGAGAAGCGGGAACTGGAAAAAGTTTTCTGATTAAATCCATTGCAACTTATCTGCAGAAAAGGACTGAATCACCGCTGTCTTTTGTTGTTACTGCTCCAACTGGGCTGGCAGCACATAACATTAAAGGGATTACTTTACATCGTTTACTGATGCTGCCAGTGGAGCATGATAACAAATTGGAGTATCACAAGCTATCTGGAGATGCGTGTTCCGAAGTTTCAAGAGTCCTGAAGAAAATGAAACTTCTTATCATTGATGAAGGAAGCATGGTGTCAAATATAATGCTTGCTTTTGTGCATTTGAGGATGCAAGAAATTCTTAGAATAGACTATGATGTCTTATTTGGAGGAAAACATATTATTGTTTTTGGAGATCTTCTGCAGTTGACTCCAGTAAAAGGACAACCTGTGTTCAAAATACTCACTCATGAAGATACCAGGAAGTGCTTAGGGAGCATCGGAAACGTTAATATATGGTTAAACTATAAATATGCAGAACTGCTTCAAAATATGCGGCAGGCAAAGGATGAAGATTATAAAAATATTCTACAAGATGTAAGGATCGGAAAAGTAAGTCAGCAAGGGAAAGAAGCTTTACATGGACGATTAATTTCAAATTTGTACCCAAATGAAAACATTCTTCCAGAGAACATATTTAAGAAAATTAACGAGAAGAAATCTGGCATATGTTTGTTGCCAACTCTGAAAGAATGTTCCATGTTCAACAACAAAATGTTACAGTTAGAAAATGAAGAGATAGTGAAACTGGAAGCTATTGATAAAATAGAGCATATGGGAGCAACAATTATTTTGTCTGAAAATTTGAAATCAAAATTAGATTCATTAGAGAAGACTATATCTAAAACTGCTGGTTTTGAAAAGACTCTGAATGGGTGTTCGAATTGTTGTGTTATTTTAAGAAGGAATTTAAATGTTGAAAGAGGTCTGGTAAATGGAGCAATGGTTTATGTTGTTGGTTTTGTGAATTACAAAAATAGAGATGTAATTGAAATTTAAAAAATTAAATTTGATGACATTGATGAAATAGAACAAATTTGTTGTTGTTCAGCTAGATTTTTGCTCGTGAAAGACTTATATGTTCGCCGAAAACAGTTTCCTATTTGTTTGGCATATGCGGTGACAATTCATAAGTCTCAAGGTTTAAGTGTAGATAGTGCTTTGGTGAACATTGGAAGTTCTGTGTTTAAAGAGGGTATGGCATATGTGGCATTATCACGAGTCAGAACTTTAGCAGGATTGTACTTGATTGAGTGTGATGAAACAAAGATTTGTGCAGATTTAGATTGTGTAAAATAATACAATAGGTTAAGAAGAGAGTATGCTCCACATTTGCCTCAATATCCTCTGATTGAAAAACGTGTGGTAGGCCGAAAAAGAAGAAATGAGAGTAATTGCAGTGAGGTATCAGCAGAAAGGTATAAAGTAGATAAAAGTGTAATTGTAAAGAGAAACAAAAAGGATTCTGTTGAAGATGTTGTTGGATTTCAGTTTGAAAACAGTTCTGGTGTCAACTGCTATGCTAATGTAGTAGTTAATGTTGTTTTTTTCTTCAAAATTTACAAAGACAGATTGTTGAAAATCGAGAACAAACATTGTGCTGTTTATTGAATTCTGTGTTAGACAAATGTAGTAGTGATAGAGAAAAAATAGAAAGTGTTTCAGAAATTAGAAATCTTCTAGATATATGTTCAGGTCAAAATCAATTTTCACAAAATATTCAGCAGGATTGTCAGGAATTTTTTATATATATGTTTGATGTATTACAAGATGAAGGAGTAGATATAAAAAATCTATTTGGCCTTTCTTATCAATGGCAACATGACTGTGATAACTGTGCTTCATCAAGTACTACTAGAATAGACTCTGAAAGATTTATATATTTAACTTTACCAGACTGCAAATCAGTGTCTTTCAATAATCTAGTTAAAGCTGCGGATCACAATATGGTATGTACCCAATGTAAGTCTGCAATGCTGTCCACATTATTTCTACAAAATTATGGTCACTATGTTATTTTAATGTTCCAACGATGTAGACCTGATGGAACTAAATTGACAACTTCTATTAAAAATTACGTGGCTTCTCAGTTATCAATATCAGGAAGAACCTTTGCAACTGTAGCTAATATTTTTCATGACGGTCCTTCTACAACATCAGGGCATTACACATGCTATTTAAAAACTTCTAAAGGTTGGACCGAATGTAACGACACTCATTTGACTTTCAAACAACGTTTGCCTTTCGGCTTTATAAATTCATACCTAGTGTTTTTACAGCCAATATTTAGGTAAAGGTAGTTGGCCTATGAAGACGGGAGGAGTACTGATATATACTCATACATCTGACACTATTTGGCCAAATGGAGAGGTGCAGGAATGAGTAAAGAGTCATGACTGAAAAAAAGGAGTATATTAAAATTTTGAAAATATTTCAGATGTTCTTGGAGCTTTTCTTGTGGAAAGTTGATGAAATGGATTTCTAAGTGAACAGCAAAATACTATGCAACGAGAAAAGGACCTCCATGATATACTATTTGGCCTCAAGGAAAAGTAAGTCAATCAAAGATTAGCGTACATTTGTCATTTGTCAGTATATAAGGTTTTTTTTAAAACACAATCTTTTAGATTGTGTTTTCTTTTTCCCGCTGTCATATGATGAGTAATTTGAACTCACTGCTTTAAGTGAAATTCAATATATTCTGAGAACAGCAAAAATAAACTATGTAACATGTTGTAGAAGTTATTCTATACTTTGGATTGTGTAAATTAAATTGTATTCCCATTTTCTGACATCCACTCTCCCTCGCTTATCTTTGTTTGCTCCTTACTTTTGACCTCTTCTCTCTATTTTTCGTTCACTACTTCTCTGTGCTCAGTGCCTCACTCTACTTGTGTTATTTTCACTTTTGTAAATCTACCTTCTATCAGTTCTTTTACAACAACTTCACTGCTCCTCTCTCGTCGTTCTTCATCCCATTTCTTTTACTCTGGTTCCGTTACTATCCATCATTTCCTTTCTTTCAATGTCCTTCTCTTTACTTTCATCACCAAATTATTTTCTCTCAGTACCACTGTTTTAGTCGTCTTCTCCTCTCTTTCCTTTTTTTTGCTCCCTTACTCATTTCCTTTTCTCACTCATTGTACTCCACCTCACTCACTTTTTCGCTTAGTGTGTCTGTCTACTAACTTCCTCAGTCCATTTCCCTCAATCGTTGTATATTATCCTCTCTCCCTTCATCCTTTCACTCTATGACTGTTCTTCACTTACTCTCAGTTATCTTCTATTCCTCATTCTTCTAAATGCATCCTTAATTGGACTGTTTTCTGTCCCAGTCATTATCTTTTTACTTACTTCTATTTCCCGATTTAGTTTTCCTAACTCACATTGTTTTAATATCTTTCTTACCTTCAGTTCATTTCTCTGTTCTTCTCTCTCTTTTTCTTAGTGAATCTATATGCCTTACTCTTTGTAATTTGCTCTCCTTCTATTTCTTTTTCCCTCTTTTTGTCCTTCTACCTTAGTTTATTTCCCTTTCTGTGTTCTTCACTCTAACTTTATTTCTAAATAGAGTGTTATGATGTTTTAGCTCTTCATTTGTATCTTTTAATTTAAAATACATATTTTACCAATTATAACTTATTTTTTCTTCTCTCTTTCACAGATACCAACTGTAGTAAAAAAAATTATAGTTACATTTATTATATGGTAAGTATGACAAAAAAAATGTAGTTTGTTATCACCCTTTGCTTTAAGGTCACTAACATTTTCTCAATCTACCTCATTCCTGTGTTTTTACTCTGCTTCTCTCACTTATTCTTATTCTCCATGTTTACTCCCCTTTCCCTATTTACCCTCTCATATTCAACTTCTTTTGATCCCTATTCTTTACTTCACTTACCCTCTGTTCCCTTCTTTTGCTTTTTTACTCATTCTCTTTTTCTTAATTATTTACCTTACTCCTACACATATACCTCATCCCCCTCCCAACACATATACACACCTGTAACATACACCCCACACACACACCACACATACACCTCATACACACAAAAAAAACTCCCACACACAGTCCTCAAAAACACAAACACATTCCATACACACACATACATCGAACACATATACACCCCACACTCATACACTTCTCACACATATTTCGCATACCCTCATCTCTACCCACACCGAAACACTCCACACAAGCACACCCACAGACACACCTTACACACCCACACTCTGACCTACACACACTAACTCCCTGTAAGTCACACACACTGCATTACTTATATTTTTTTGCTTTTTTACTCAAGCCCATTCAGGTACTGTTTCCTTTACTCTCTTTGTCCTGTCTCTTTGTCACTCACCATGTGTTATCCTAATACAATATTTCTCCCTCTTTCACCCCTCTTTACTTTTACTATGGGTAGCGCACCGGGGAGCGTAACAAGGGGAAAATAAAGAGAAACAGTAAAATAATATTTTAGAGTGCTTTCAGGTAGGGTAGCTGTTGTGTTGTGTGGGTGATTTACTTACTGCACTCTTTCCATTCCATTTCTCAGTCCCTCTGTTCTCACAGTTCCTCTCTCCCGTTCACTCAGTCCGTCTCTCTTACTGTAATTGTCTCTGTCTCTTCAGTCTTTCACTATTTGTTCATTATGCTTTCTCCCTGAAGTTCAAGCACACCACGTTATTTACATTTCTTTGCTGCTTCAATTATTCCCTTTCTGTTACTTCTTCTTTTCTTCTTTCAGTTTTTTCTCTCTGTCAATCCACATGTTTTAACTTTAGTAGATTTTATCCATCTTATTTCATCCCTCTTTAGTTATGCACACTACTTTTTTCTCTCTCTCCCTTACCATTGTTATTTAAATGTGGTTCCTTTATTACCTTTTATTTGTACATCATTTTTTCTCTTTCCTTTTACTCTTTACAGCCACTCACATTCTTCATGTGCCTCTGCTTTAGTATTCTTCTTCTCTCTTTCTTTGTTTCACAGCCTTATATTTTTTTCATTTTTTCTCTTACACTTTCTTATATCTTTTACACTGTTTTACTATGTATTACACAGTACCTCTGTGTTGCTCTCTCTTGCTGTCTGTCTCTTAACATTACTCTCTCTTTCTCTTTCACTTATGCTCTCCTTCTCTTGTTTTTTTTTCTTTTAATTGCGCTAACGGGGCGCTCCCCGGTGCGCGTACCCGGAAGCGCATCCATGAGAAAAATGAAGTCAAGAGTGCTAAAAAAATTGTAATTTTTTTAAAAATGGGAGGTAGTTCTGAAAAGAACTTTTTTTATGTTTTTGTTGTTTTATATTTTTTTTATTTTTCTGAACATTTTTTTTTTTTTTAACAATTTTATGTTTTTTTTGGGGGGGAACAACGAAAAACAGGCATTAGAAAGGGCTCAACAGGAGCAAAAAAAATTATATATATTTCATGGGGCGTTTTGAACACTTGTGGTTCTCAAACGCTCTATTAATCAAATTGATACTCATATTTGCACATGAAAGTAGGTCACCACAATAAAGGCACACTATCTTCATGTGCACAAAATTCTGTTGGATGTTTGGGACCGTCTCCCTCGCCTCTGGTCCCGATAGAGTTACATGTGCCGATGTACTGGCCACAGGAGTTGGTGGGTTATCTTGCAGGTGACGCATCTCTGCAACGCTGTAATTGAGTGGATGCCACCTCTGCATATGGCGGTGCATAGTATAGTTACCATAACTATACTTTTTGTCTGTACCCCTAGACAAAACATCTTTACAAATGAGGCATGTCACATGTCGGGCATTGACCTTTTTTTGGCCTTGAGGGTATGAATAAAATTGCCAAATAAAACTGTCTTTGTGGTGGGATTTCCGGGGCTCTTCACGTAAGAACTGCCTTGGCTCTACGTCTTCTTCCTCTTCTTCTTCCTCTTCCTCCTCTGGGTTGGGAAGGAACTGTGGAGGTGGTCCTTCCTTCCTAGGTGGTTGTGGTGGTGGTGGGGGTCCACCAGCTGCAGCTACTACAGATGCCATTATTTTAACAAGCAAAAACAGGTCTTCCTCTCACAAAGATGAAAGTCAGAGTGAGGAAAAAAGTAGGGGTTTTCATCATTTGGGAAAAAAAAGTTCTAAACCAATGAAAAGTGTTATTTACAGGTCACATGACCTGTTACGCTTACGTTACGCGTCCCGCTCCGCCCCCGGAGCACTTCTGGTAAGCTGTGCTTCGTGCCTCGTTCGCGCACCGGAGCACTTCCGAGTGCGCGAACGCGGCGCGTCATGAGACGCATTACGCGGCAACGCGATACGTCGCGCTTACGCGACGCATCACGATGTTGTTCTCGAACGCGGCAGTTGTGCAAACGGTACGTTTCCCGGTACGCGGACCGGGTCGCGGCATAAAAATGAGCTAATGGGAAGCTACCCGGTGCGCGGACCGGTAGCTAAACTAAAAAAAAAATAAAAAATATATACATAAAAAAATTACATTAATTACATATAAAATAAATTTTTCCTTTAAAAGAAGAATACATTTAACAGCTTTTAATATTTGCTATTAAAAAACCATTGAAATTCACTGAAAAAACCATAGGTTATAGACCATATATAGTTAGGAATTAGCATTTATAAAACCTTATTTTACTCACACAAAACCATTGAAAACCATCGAAATTCGCATATATAGTTAGTTGCACTAACTATATATTTCGCGCACCTGCAATCCACTGCTGATGATGTCACATATTACATCATTCATGACATGGTCAGTGACATCACTGATGACATCACTGATGACATCTCAAATGACATCACTGATGACATCACTGATAACATCTCATTTGAAATGACTGATCACATCACTGATGACATCATTCATGTGATAATACGATGAAATTCTTCAGACTCTAATATAACCTTATATACACTCAGTGTAAACAGACACTCACAGACTGTCACTCGTCCATGGAGTTACTCACACACCTAGTCAGTCATGCAAAGAATCAATCACACCTCCATTTCCTCAACTATACAGTTATACACACCTTACTTATTCAAACAGATACTAAAACATATTTACTCTCATATACAATCCCTGAAACAATTTCATAATGATCCATACAGCCACTCACACATTCACTGGCTCTTATGCACAGTTATTTATATATGTCAACTCTCACATATACTGTGTTTTACATATGTCTTTACTTTGACATGTAGCACTGAGATATCCATTCACTCACCAATACACTCATGCACGCAGTCAACCACCCATACAGCTGTTTCCACATGCACTTTTGAACCTATACATCTAGTGTATCAACTGCTCACAGTCAGTCATGCACCTACTAAATCCTTCATCCAGACACTTATACATCCACTCATTCTTCAATATGTAAGACATATTTTAACTTTACAGAAACATACAGTCACTGGATGTTGTTATCAGTGATGTCATCAGTGATGTCATTTGAGATGTCATCAGTGATGTCACTGACCATGTCATGAATGATGTAATATGTGACATCATCAGCAGTGGATTGCGGGTGCGCGAAATATATAGTTAGTGCAACTAACTATATATGCGAATTTCAATGGTTTTGTGAGAGTAAAATAAGGTTTTATAAAGGCTAATTCCTAACTACGGGGGTCATTAGGATCGCGGACGGACTTGCGTCCGTCCGCGACCCCAGAGCAGGAGGGAACCTCCGCATGGCATGCGGAGTTCCCTCCTGTGCAATTAGGATGTGACCGCAAGGGTTGCGGTCACATCCTCTATTTTAACATTGCGGCGGGTGGAGCTACAAGCTGCACCCGCCGCAATGTAAAAAATGCACGCATTGCATTTGCATGCAGTAAGAGGCAGGCACCGCGCGGTGCCTGCCGCTCCCTGCATGCAAATGCAGGGGTGTACCATAGGTACCCCCCATGTGCACCCCCCACCCCCCCTTCACCTAGGGGGCTCGCAACGGGCCCCCGCAGTGAAGTTCCATATGTTTTTCCACGGCGGAAAACCCGCCGCGGAAAAGCATACTTTACAGGCCATCCTAATATGGTGGACGGTGTCTGACAGACACCATCACCCTATTAGAGCTTTTCCGCCGCGGCTGTAAGCCAGCCGCGGCGGAAAAGCTGCGGACGGAAACCAGGACCCACCAGCCATCCTAATGTGGCGGCGGGTGGAGCTACAAGCTGCACCCGCCGCAATGTAAAAAATGCACGCATTGCATTTGCATGCAGTAAGAGGCAGGCACCGCGCGGTGCCTGCCGCTCCCTGCATGCAAATGCAGGGGTGTACCATAGGTACCCCCCATGTGCACCCCCCACCCCCCCTTCACCTAGGGGGCTCGCAACGGGCCCCCGCAGTGAAGTTCCATATGTTTTTCCACGGCGGAAAACCCGCCGCGGAAAAGCATACTTTACAGGCCATCCTAATATGGTGGACGGTGTCTGACAGACACCATCACCCTATTAGAGCTTTTCCGCTGCGGTTGTAAGCCAGCCGCGGCGGAAAAGCTGCGGACGGAAACCAGGACCCACCAGCCATCCTAATGTGGCGGTGGGTCTTTGGTCAGTCCGCTGCGGTTTTTCCGCATCCTCTGGGCCGGCGGTGCCTTCCGCCGGCCCCGAGGATGCGGAAAAACCGCGATCCTAATGACCCCCTATATATGGTCTATAACCTATGGTTTTTTCAGTGAATATATATATATATATATATATATATATATATATATATATATATATATATATATATATATATATATATATATATATATATATATATATATTCACTGACAAAAACCATAGGTTATACACCATATATAGTTAGGAATTAGCATTTAAAAAACCTTATTTTACTCACACAAAACCAATGAAATTCCATATATAGTTAGTTGTACTAACTATATATCACGCACCCGCAATCCACTGCTGATGATGTCACATATTACATCATTCATGACATGGTCAGTGACATCACTGATGACATCACTGATGACATCTCAAATGACATCACTGATGACATCACTGATGACATCTCAAATGACATCACTGATGACATCACTGATGACAACATCCAGTGACTGTATTTTTCTGTAAAGTTAAAATATGTCTTACATATTTATGAATGAGTCGATGTATAAGTGTCTGGACGAAGGATTTAGTAGGTGCATGACTGAATGTATGAGTGAGTGATTAAATGTGTCTCACTGAGTGCATGGGTTAGTGACTAAACTGTCTTAATTTGTGCATCATTATGTCTGTTGTTCTGTAAACTGCTGCATGTGTTGATCAGTAGCTATATGAGTAACTATATAGGTTATTGATTGGTTGCCCAAGCATTTGTATGGGAGACTGAGTGTGTGTGTGGGTGGCTGGGAAGTGTATGACTCTGTGCATAGATGTATGGATTCAAAAGTGCATGTTGGAAACAGCTGTATGGGCGGTTGACTGTGTGCATGACTGTATTGGTGAGTGAATAGATATCTCAGTGCTACATGTCAAATTAAGTACATATGTAAAATACAGTACATGTGAGAGTTGACATATATAAATAACTGTGCATAAGAGCCAGTGAATGTGTGAGTGGCTGTATGGATCATTGTGAACTTGTATCCAGGATTGTATAAGTGAGTAAATATGTTTTAGTATATGTTTGAATAAGTAAGGTGTGTTTAACTGTATAGTTAAGGAAATGGAGGTGTGATTGATTGTTTGCATGACTGTCTAGGTGTGTGTGTAACTTCATGGATGAGTGACAATCTGTGAGTCTGTGTTTACACTGAGTGTATCTAAGGTTATATTAGAGTCTGAAGAGGTTCATCGTATTATCACATGAATGATTTTATCAGTGATGTCATCAGTAATGTCATTTGAGATGTCATCAGTGATGTCATCAGTGATGTCATTTGAGATGTCATCAGTGATGTCATCAGTGATGTCATTTGAGATGTCATCAGTGATGTCATCAGTGATGTCACTGACCATGTCATGAATGATGTAATATGTGACATCATCAGCAGTGGATTGCGGGTGCGTGATATATAGTTAGTACAACTAACTATATATGGAATTTCATTGGTTTTGTGTGAGTAAAATAAGGTTTTTTAAATGCTAATTCCTAACTATATATGGTGTATAACCTATGGTTTTTGTCAGTGAATTTTTAAGGTTTTGTAAATGCTAATTCCTAACTATATATGGTCTATAACCTATGGTTTTTTCAGTGAATTTCATTGGTTTTTTAATAGCTAATATCAAAACCTTTACAATGTATTATTCTTTAAAAAGAAAAATATTTTTTACATGTTTTTTATACAATTTTTTTTTAATTTTTTTTTGTTTCGCTCCCAGTACGCGTACCGGTTAGCTTCCCGTTAGCTCAATCCGGAGGCGCGACCCGGTACGCGAACCGGTAAACGTTCCTTTTGCGCACCTCTCGCGTTACAAAACAACATCGTGACGCTTCGCGTCAGCATGACGTTTCGCGTTCTCGCGTAATACGTCATAGTACGTGCTACGTTCGCGTACCCGGAAGCGCAGCGGTACGCGAACCGGAAGCGATCCGCGGCGCGGCGCCGACCGCGTAACGTAAACATAGCAGGTCATGTGACTCGGTAATAACACTTTTCATTGGTTCATTTCACTTTTGGTTTCCTAATGATGTAATACAAGGTCATGTGATCTAAAATGAACACTTTTCATTGGTTTAGAACTTTTGTTTTTCCCAAATGATGAAAACCCCTCCTTCTTTCATCACTCTGACTTTCATCTTGGTGAGAGAAAGACCCTTTATTGAGACTTTGAGATGGCTTCATTAGTAGCTTCAGCTGGTGCTAGCCCACCACCTCCACCAAATCCAAGAAAGAGAGGACCACCTGCAGAAGTAATTTTGCAAGAAGAGGAAGAACAGGAAGAGGAGGAAGAGGAGGAAGAGCATGAGTTTTTGCCAGAGGAGCCCAGGAGGTACAATCGAAAGGAGAATTACATCTGGCAATTCTACAGAATTCCTGAGGGGCAAAAGAAAGTGAATGCACGCTACGTGTTTTGCCGTATATGCGGTGATAGATTGTCAAGGGGCACTGATAAAAAATATAGTTATGGCAATCATACTATGCATCGGCATATGAGTAGGTGGCACCCAAATAATTATAGTGCTGCCCAGCTACGTGACGAACAACAAAATCCCCTCCCAATGGCAAGAAGATCGGTGGTTCCAGGGGTGTCGGGACCAGAGGCGAGGGAGATGATCGCAAACATCCAAATGTTGTTTGGGCACGTAAAGCAAGTGTGCGTGGAATGTGGCACTTTCATCTGCTACAGAGAAAGTAGCATCACTTTGATTTTGCGAGCAATTCAAAATCATATTAATGTTTGTACGAAACGCACCAAAAAATAAATTCTTTTTTTTTTTTTTGCTCCTGTTGAGCCCTTCATAATGGATCGTTTTTGTTTCCCCCCCCCCCCAAAAAAACCCAAAAAAAATTTAAAAACGTTCAGAAAATACAAAAAAAGTAAAAAAATGTTCAAAAAATACTAAAAAAAATATAAAACAACAAAAACATAAAAAAAAAAGTTCTTTTCAGAACTAACTCCCCATTATAAAAAAATTGGTAGAATATTTGGAACTCTGCCAACCTCTATTTCTCTTAGTTCGCTCCCGGAGCGCTACCCGGTACGCGTACCGGAAGCTAACCAAAAAAAATATTTTTTAAAAAAAAGAACAGTAAGTATAAGGTAAGCAAACAGACAGTTATGTTAAAAGAAAGACAGCTCTAGGGAGTAAACTAAGGATACTGTTACCTACAATCCACTGCTGATGATGTCACATATTACATCATTCATGACATGGTCAGTAACATCAACAGCAGAGGATTGTAGGTAACAGTATCCTTAGTTTACTCCCTATAGCTGTCTTTCTTTTAACATAACTGTCTATTTCCTTCCCTTATAGTTACTGTTCTTTTTTAAAAAACATTTTTTTGATCAGTCATAAACAGTGACATTAATAGAAACAGAGAGAGTGAACAAGAGTGAAGAACTATGGTCCTCCTCAGCCACCCTCAGAAAACCAAGGGGGTCAAGATACATCTACCGTGCCCCCTTCTACCCATTCTGAACATTATTTGCCCTCCATCTTGTATCTTGATTCGACCGAAACACAAAATGGTGGACTGCCATAACGCTGCTGGTTTGCGAACCGGGCAACTTCCCGGGAAGCGGTCCAAAAAAAAAAAAGTTGGGAAAGTAATTCACAGACACTAAGAGTAATAGAGATGGAGTGAGTGAACAAGACTGAGGAACTATGAGAACAGAGGGACTGAGAAAAAGAGTGGAAGGAGTTGAGTAAATAGGTAATAGAGAAAGGAATGAGGAAAGTAGCAAAGGCAGGAAACTGAGGATTAAAGAAGTGAAGCAGTGGATCTAATAGTAGGTGAATGTGATAGAAATGTAACGAAAAGAGTACAACTATTTACCTTGTAATTGCCGTTAAATTAATCACATTTTATTTCTATACTTTCAATCTGTGAAAGAGAGAACCAACATTTGAAAAAATTTAAAATATGTATTTAAAAATTACAAAAGACAAGGGAAAATATTGAAGGACAAATAGTTTTTCAACAACTTTGACACTGACAGAAGCTTCTGCTTCTACAGGTCCTCTACACAATCCTAAAGATATACATTTTAAACTAACAGTATCTTGATGCAGATGAAGTGAGGCCTATCTTAAAACATGGTGCATCTTTTGCATTGCTCTTGTTTCAGAAAAGTGTCGCTTCAGTATGCCAATAACATGTCTCCTATCCAGAGATTTGTTTGAGGTGAGGCCTACTCAGAGTTCAAGATGAGATTTACACTTGTTGAAGTGTACAGAGGAGATAATATCTGTGAAAGTCTACTAATGAAGTGAGTCATGTCCACTGCACTCTTCAACAAAGTAGAAACCTCCTATGTTTCCCTGGACAGACCTAAACTTGATCTGCACAATGTGATTCGTAATGATAGGAAACACAGGTGATGTAATTGAAATATGTGCAATTTATTTTGCTCATTTCACAATCACATCACTTGTGTTTCCTTTGCTTAGGTATCTCATTGTGCAGATGTAGTCCAGCATATGAAAGAATACGTAGAAGTGCAGCACTGCATACAATAAATTTAACACTTACAGAAAACTCACCTTCTCCATGCCTCCTACACAGTTCTACATATACATCATAAATGCAAACAGTACAGAATTAATTATACATGTTAAATGGTTTATTTTTGCTGTTCTCAGAATGTATCAAAATTCACTAAAAACAGTGACTTGAAGGTATTCATCATGTAACAGCGGGGAAAAAAAAACACAATCAAAATGATTGTGTTTAAAAAACCCATACAACATCAGAAATTAAAATTCAGAACTCCTTAAAGTTAACTTACTTTCCAAGACGTCCAAGGATGTCCTATGAACAGCTTACACTCTTTTGTGCTGTTATTACTTTCAGCCCGCCACTTTCTGAAAGAAAACCTACATCGTTTTTAAAAACACGTTACATGCAATAAATGACTTCTTGCTCTCTACCACTATTTTCCACAAGGCCAAATCTAGTCAGAGATATTTATAACTCTTGGATTTCTTGTAAGCCAATCCCATCATTTGGCATTTCCGCAACTTTCAGAATTAAAATGTTGAAGATCATTTTCACAATCCTGGAATAGTAATATCTTCCCCTTCTTGCTCAGTCATGTTCTACATTTCCTATGACACTGATACTGCTTAATATGAAGCAGACTTACACTACCTCTATGAGTACTACAATTATTTAATTCTCTACATCACTTTTAATCACAAAGCAATGTAAAACAGTAGACAGCATTGCAGACTTACATTCCCTCTACTCCATGTTTTGATTGGCTGCTTCAATTAGCTTATGAAAAGAAACAGTTTTTCTGAACTCATTCATAGTGCACATACATCTCCATGATGTCCAATCCTATGATTAGAAGTTATGTCTCTGAACTACACTTATCCTCAAGGCCAAATTGTGTAGGAGCCATTAGAACTTCTTGAAATTCCACAGATCATATCCCGAGATTATTTTCCTAAAATTTTGTTTTTAAAAACACCAGGTAAGAGTTTTTAAGGTCATACGGCAATTTTTTTTTGAAAATTAAAACAGAATCATTGCAGATTGACCAGCCATTTCTAGACTTTAAATAAGCTGTGTAATGTCCTGATGATATTGAAGGTCCGTCATGATATATAATTGCTGTAGTTACAAAAGTCCTTCCTGATATTGACAACTGCGAAGCTACAACATTTTTTATTAAAGTTGTCAATTTTGTTCCATCAGGCCTACATCGTTGGAACATTAAAATGACGTACTGGCCATATGTTCGTATAAATAATGTGGACATCATTTCAGATTTACATTGGCTACACTCCATGTTGTGATTAGCAGCTTTTACTAGCTTATTAAAGGAGACTGATTTACTGTCTGGCAAAGTTAAATATATAAATCTTTCTGAGTCTACACTAGTAGTACTTGATACCATACAGTTCTCGCAGTCATGCTGCCATTGATAAGAAAGCCCAAACAGCTGATCTACATCTACACCTTCAGCATGTAATACATCAAGCATATACATTAAAAACTCCTGACAATCTTGCTGAATATTTTGAGAGAATTGTGTTTGGCCTGAACATCTATCTAACAGATTTCTAATTTCAGACACACTTTCTATGTTTCTTCTATCAGTGGTACATTTCTCTAACACAGAATTTAACAAACTGCAAAATCTTTGATCAGAATTGACCACAATCTCTTCTTTTACATTTTTTAGAGAAAACAAAACATTAATTACTACATTAGCATAGCAGTTGACACCAGAACTGTTTTCAAACTGAAAACCAACAACATCTTCAACAGAATCCTCTTTGTTTCTGCTTGTAATTTTAGGTTCATTCACTTTTTGTCTTTTTGCTACAACCTCCCCAGTATTGTTCTCATTTCTTCGTTTCCGGCCTACCAGACGTTTCTCAAACAAAGGAAACTGAGGCAAATGTGGCGCATACTCTCTTCTTAACCTATTGTATTCCTTAACACAATCTAGATCTGCACAAATGTTTCTGACATCACACTCAATCAAGTACAATCCCGATAAAGTTCTAACTCGTGACAATGCCACATATGCCATACCCTCCTTGAACACAGAACTGCCAATATTCACCAATGCAGTGTCTACACTTAAACCTTGCGATTTATGAATTGTCACCGCATATGCCAAGCAAACAGGGAACTGCTTACGGCGAACATATAAGTCTTTTACAAGCAAAAATCTAGCAGAACAACGAGCAATTAGCTGTACTTCCTCAATGCCATCAAATTTAATTTTTAAAAATTCAATTCCATCTCTATTTCTGTATTTCACAAAATCAACAACATTACCCATTGATCCATTTACCAGACCTCTTTCAACATGTAAATTCCTTCTTAAAATTATACGGCAGTTCAAGCACACATTCAGAGTCTTTTCAAAACCTGCAGTTTTAGATATACTCTTCTCTAATGAATCCAATTTTGTTTTCAGATTCTCAGACAAAATAATTGTTGATCCCATATGCTCTACTCTATCAATAGCTTCCACTTTCACAATCTCTTGCTTTTCTAAATGCAACATTTTGTTGTTAAATTTGGCACATTCTGCAAGAGTTGGCATCAAACATATTCCAGATTTCTTATCAGTAATTTTCTGAAAAATATTCTCAGGCACAACATCTTGTTCTGGATATAAATTTGACAGTAATCGTGCATGTAAAGCTTCTTTCCCATGCTCGGTCACTTTTCCAATTCTAACATCTTGTAGAATAGTCTTGTAAACTTCATCCTTTGCCTGACGCATATTTTCATGCAGTTCAGCATAATTGAAGTTTAACCATATATTGACGTTGCCAATGCTGCCTAGGCACTTCCTGGTATCTTCATGCGTGAGCATTTTGAACACAGGTTGCCCTTTCACTGGTGTCACCTGCAGAAGATCTCCGAAAACAATGATGTGTTTGCCACCAAATAACACATCATACTCTGTTTTGAGAACTTCTTGCATCCTCAAATGCACAAAGGCAAGCATGACATTGGAAACCATGCTTACTTCGTCAATGATAAGAAGTTTCATTTTCCTCAAGATTCTTGAAACTTCAAAACAAGCATCTCCAGATAGCTTGTGATATTCTAATTTGTTGTCATGCTCCACTGGCAGCATCAGTAAACGATGTAAAGTAATCCCTTTAATATTATGTGCTGCCAGTCCAGTTGGAGCAGTGACAACACAAGACAGCGATGACTCTGTCCTTTCCTGCAAATAGCATGAAATTGCTTTAATGAGGAAACTTTTTCCAGTTCCCGCTTCTCCACTCACGTACAGTCGGACAGGCTTCAACGACGTACATGAGCACTCTTTCTTATCATGACTTAATCCATGATCAATTTGCATGGTAACTTCGTCATATATTTTCCTCTGCTCAACGTTGAGTTGCCTTTCCAACTCTTCTAAGTTAACCGCATCCTCTTGAGCATGTGCCATGGCTCTTTCCACCTCATTCATAGCAGTGGCAGCTTCATTTTCAATAAGAGGTCCTCCTAGTGGATCCTGACTCAATGAAGCAGAACTCTGACTGTCCTGAGAACTGTCTCTGGCAATCTCGGCTGCAATCGTTGCTTCCTGCTCAATTTCCGCATTCAACATTTCTACATATTTGGGAAAAGCAGGACATTCTATGGTCTCCTTGGCGGCATTGAAAGAGTCTTCGTAACAGAGGAAATCTCCAAGCAGTTCCTCTTCTGCACGCCAAGGCTTGAAAAGTTGCAAAAGTGCTAAATAGAAAAACTCCTTTTTTTCAGGAGATTCGCCACTCAATTTTCGATGGTTTATCAAGTGGCATTTTCTTTGCTTGACCAGACATCCCTCACTTCCTATTACAGCATACACTCCTTTCTCAGTATCTTCTTTGATGTTCCTCTTGAACATGTAATTTTGCAGAACCTCATACAGACAAACATTCTCTAGGTGACTGCTTCGATTTGGATAATATGTATCCAACATGTTTGTCTTCAAAATGTCGGTACTGTTTGGCTCCTTTTCCGCCAAATACTCAATTTCCCGCACAGGTTTGAGAACTCGATTACGCGTTGCAGCAAGACCAAGACTCGCCCAAACGATACTCCTGGACTTGGCATAGAGACTTGCTGAAGACAACCGGTCAGAACATTCGTACGCTCCGATTTCTCGATGCGACAACATCTTCAGACTGAAACTGTACAACTTCTTGCTGAGGCTCTTTTCATGGGAAATGTCCTCCCACATATCCTTCAATTCTGTCTTCTCTTTTTTGGTGATGTAAGACGTCACATACCGAGCCACAGCCATACAGTTATCAGCCACAAACTGTATATCCATGTTAGCATTCCACATGGACAAAATCACCGGGTTGTAGTCGTTGATGTACTTGGACTCTTCGTTCCTCTTCAAATTGTAAGTGTTTTTAGGTGATTTCTTCATCACATTATGTCGCAGCGAAGACATCAAACTGTTTACTCTTCCTTTAGAAATCACCGGTCGTGGAAAGCCGAAACGACATTTGGTGTAGAACTTGTCTTTGTTTCGGAATTTACGACGGCAGTATTTTCCACATCGATGGCTTTGGAAACGCAGAACTTTTTCTCTTAGGCTTTTCTTCTCCTTTGCGTTTGGAACAGCACACGTAGAATACTGTTGGATGAAACTCATCACTGAGTCTTCTGGATCCGTTCCAAATTTAGGTGCATCCTTGATCCACAGCAACATATGTATATGAGGAGCACCTCTTGCTTGGTACTCCTTTCTCCAGAAGAAATCCAACACCTCTCCAAGAGGTGGATTCTTCTTATTCATGATGAAAGACATCATAGCTTCAAATCTATGATTGAAGTACCTACATACATTGACTGGATCCAAAGAGCACAGTTCTCCGGGTGTCTTGAATTCGATGTTTTCTACGTTAGCATTTGCCTCTCGTAGAAATTGAAGTAAGTCTTCCCAGCCATACTCGGCACAACTCAGAGTGAGGAACCATGTGGGAGTACCTAAGTTCCTCAGCATACATTTTAAATCACCATGACGACGGTACCAGTACTCATTAGTACCACGCTGACACGCCATGAGATTAATCAGGTGAGAATCCAAAATACTATCTTGGACATTCACTTTATCCATAAAATCACTTGCCGAGATGTTTTGCATGTGTATACCACTTTTCAAGATGTGGTTCACTGCATATGACAGTCCAGACAGATCGCTTTCAAACAGGAGATGAAACAAATAAGGAATGCATTGTCGAAACCTAGCATCTCCTGCATACAATCGCAAAGTCCGGTATTCAGAAGCAGGAATTTGATGAGGTCGCTCATCATATCTTCCTCCCTGACCTGTTGGAAAAAGCTGTGGGAAACACCGAGCTTCCAAACTTTCCTCCCAAACACTAATGGGACTCCCTTTGGCTTGTTTCATTTGAAACAACTCAATAGCATTCCCCATGACTTCCTTTGAATGCAAAGGATGAACACTATAATGTTCATATATTTCCTCACTAGTAGAGGGTTCTACTTTCTCAATTTGACCAGCACACAAATCGCTATCCTCTTCCTCACTTACTTCCTCTTCTGCAACATATACATTCTTATAGTATTTATTATTTTTTTTCAAATACAATGTTGCCTTTTTAACTTTCCTAACATCTACTAAATCTTGCCATATTTTCTTATTCTTTGTCGGAACCCCATTAACTAAGATAACCAGAGGTTCCTCTTCCACTTTTTCTACTCCAATTGTGTTAATGTTTTTCTTGAAATCTAGAGGCAAATAAACAACTCTTCCCTTTAATCCTCTCTGTAAATCTGATGGAGGCAATTTCCCTGTCTTTGGCTCCATTCTTACAATAGCCTGAAAGGGATGGATACTTTGAATCAAAATAGATTCATAAGTATTTAAGTCCTTCAATTCAGAAGGAATCTCAACCAATTCCAGATTATTATGAACTGCTCTAGCAGGCATCTGGTTTTGTTTTAATTTGTTACAACAATAAGTACACACACGTTGATCCAATCCCAAATCAAAACAATTTTCTACCATCAAGTATGTTGCAAAATCCTTCCATTCACTATTATTTTCCCTTTCACTTTTTGCATATAAATCCACTAACTTAGTCTGATTCTTATAATAAGTGCGTCTACAACACACACAAGTGAAATTAGGCCTCTCACTTGATTTCATGTCAAACGTCGCAATTTCCCTCTGGAAATTATCTGTACTGGAAACATGTACACTATCTTCCAAATGACCCTCTACTTCTTGCTCAATTTCAACATTCTCCTCTTTACTTCCAAAGTAACAAAACTCAATTTCTTCACATATATTCTTCACATCTATTTCAGAACCATGCAAAAGAGCAGCGCATAATTGTTTCAGCATAATTGCTGGACTCTTAGCATAATACAACAGTCTAACTAACTTCCTCACTTTGTTATGATGCACTGCTAGCATCCTGAAATGATGAAAAACACTCTGGCATACTCTCCTGGAAAGACAAGCCAGTGAATGACCATGCAAACCTGTCACTTCTCTCACTCTGCAAGGATCTAATTCTTGCAACAACCTTATTTTCTGTTTCAAACTTTTCTTGTTAAATGTCCGTACAAAATCCCAAAGCAAATTGATGGAATCCTGTCGCACACTGCAAATACTACTACACTTCCAGGTGTACACAGGACCCTTAGCACGTCTTCCTAAAACCTCATTACCTAACAACTCTTCTGCCTCTGTTGTCACAAGTTTTTCTTTTTCAACTGGACAACCATCTTTCACTTCATAAGCACGACCACTGATGTCAACTGCATGCACCAAATCATTATCCTGGAAATAACTCTCTTCATTAAAAAATGCCTCACAGCTTGAACTATGTATCCATTCTCCAGAAAAAACTTCACAAAAATTACTACGATTAACTATTCTCTTCCATCTACTATTTCTTTTGAAATCAAAAATTGCCTTGTTTAGCTTCCTAATTCTATTGATTATCAAAATAAATAACTTACGTTTAATTTCAAATGCCTGATCAATAACTTTCTCAACTTTTTTTTTTCTCCTATAAAAAACTAATTTCTGTTGACCTTTCTTAATATTTTTTAACAAATTGCCAATTATCCTGTTACGGAACATTCGTTTACGAATCTCCCTAAACTGTTGTTTCCTTCTACTATCATGCACAGATTTATCTCTTGCTCTAGCAGTAACATTTTCATTTGTCCTTTTCTTTCCATTTGATTTACTTCTCATGTTATGGATTGAAACATTTTCTGTACTAATATTTTTTTTATTAGAAATATTTCTTATGAAATATTTAGAGCTCTTACCCGGTGCTTTCTTCATGGCTTGAGAAATCTTTTTGTTAGAGGACTGCTGCGTTTTTTTTTTCTCCTGCTGTCTTTGACGTTTTGCAGCCTTTATCTCTCTTATTTTTGTAGGCATATTGAAATCTTGAAATGATCTGCAGTTGAATCTGAGGAAAAATATAATAAAAAATGTTATTAAACATTATTATCAAACAGTAAATCAGTAATAGTGATCAAAAACATAACACACTACTTGACATTTTAATTTGAAGATTTTTTAGTCATTGCCATTTTTACAATACAGAAATACCAGAAAAGAAATGACATTTATATTTATGTTACCTATGCTATTTTATATGTGAATCTGATCTAATTTTATGAGCATATTTTAATATTTTATTGAAGACACTACACATAACCTGTTTTTGAAGGTGTCTTTATTTTTAAATTAAACGGTTTACCTTTTTACTTTTTATTGATTATAAATTTTAAAAATAAATGTTTATAATTCCAAAGGCTCAAGCAGGTCAGCTTCCCATCCTATATCATATAATTCGGACAAATCTGCATCCTCATCACGCTCTTCTTCATCCTCAGGATTTAAATCATCCAATGGATCAACATCCACTGATGTTTCAATTACAAGTTCAATGATGAGGTCAAAATCAACTGATTGCAGATTGTCGCTCATGTTGAGGTTGTCTTTATCTTTAAAGAAAGATAACAACAATGAGATGTTGCAGAGTAAGAGACAAATCTCACAGATTATAATAGTAAAATTATTTAACAAGAGTAACATTTTGCAGCTATTATTTAGCCATGTCCAGCGATGCTGAGCAGGTGAAGCCTATGTCTAATTTTTCACTGAACAGGACTCATCTGTTCTTAACCTTGGATAAGCCTCAACGACTCTGTGTCCCCTGCACATACTCAAATGTTAAAGTGCAGATTTATATTAAATGGCACATCCCCAGGCATGCACCAGTTAATGTGCACCACTGCTTTACCACCCATGGTGTGCCGCATTTACAATCAGATAGGAGAAAGCTGCTTCAAAACCCTGCGCCTGCTTGAAGCTGGCATAGGTCTTGACGCAGCATTGTAGAGATGGGGCACCCCTGAGCCTTGCTGGAGCTGCATCGCACTTACGATACAACTCCAGCAATGCGCCACCTTTACGGCACAGATGCGTCACGCATCTGTGCCGTTTTTGCCCCATGCTGCGCCGCATTGTAAATGCAGCACAACATGGGTGGCGGAACAGTGGCGCAGGATGACTGTCACATCCCTGGTGATGCGCCACTCATCATAAATCTATCCCTAAGCTTCTTATCTTGTTACAGATGAACTGCCATATGTATCATCAAAATATTTTACATATTATAAATAGCGAATTTTAAGGAATAAATAGCGATTCTTTACTATTCCTAATTTGCAATGAGCAAATTGCTAATTGCAAATTACCCATTCATTTCCATAGGCTAGGAGGCTCATAGGAATTAATGTTGCAATTTGTGATTAGCAATTAGCTCATCACAAAATAGGATTTTTTTCAAGCGTGCAGGGGTATCTCAAGAACACCCTGCTGCACCCCTGAAAAAGAAATTTGGGAGCACATGGCACACCTACATGCCCTAATGGCATGTATGGGCGTCATATGGGACCTTTTTTTTTTTTTTTTTTTTTAAATGCTTTTTGAAAAGAATTCGCAAATTACCACAAACTAGAAGTTGGTGGTAGTTTCCAAATCCTTAATATCATTTTTTACATATTTTTTTTTTGATACATTGCATTTAAGGAATCACAAATTTTGAATTATTGACATTTTAAGTAATTTCCACATGTGCAGTGTTTTCAAAATATAATTTGAAAATCGTTTTTGGGGAAAAGTAATGGTTTGCAAATTTATGACAAGGACATAATGGTGTATGCTTCTCTATAAGGCATTTCAGTATCTCTAATGTCATTTTTCCCATATTACATTATAAGACCTTTCCCCATGAAGCACATTCCTTGTAAATATGCTCCCACCTGTGCATTGCAAATTTAGATTTTGACTGTTTCAGACACATAGCCATGTTGAAAGTGACCCAAAAAAATTGCAAACGTTTTAAAAAAACACATTCATGTGTCTTAATGACATTTTAAGTCATTTCCCCATGGACAATGTTTTCTAAGTGGCACAAAAGAGGTATACACCTATCATAAATCTGTCCCTAGCATTATAAATGATTAAATCAGGATGACAATAAGATGTGGCCTATCCAGAGGTTTGTTTAAGGTGAGGCCTACTCAGGATTGCAGATTAAAGTTACGCTTGATGAAGAATACAGAGGAGATAATTTATTGTAAAGGCCTACCAATGAAGTAAGTGATTTCTACTTCATTGCACCAGTCATCATAAATGTATCCATAAGCTTCTTATCTTGTTAGACATCAACCGCCATATGTATCATATAACTATTTTGCATTTCCAAAAAAGCGAAATTTAAGGAATAAATAGCGATTCTTTACCATTCCAAATTTGTTTGAGAAAATTGCTAATTGCAAATTACCCATTCATTTCCATGGGCTAGGAGGCTCATATAAATGAAGGTGCAATTTGCGATTAACAATTTGCTCATCACAAATTAGGAATTTATTCCAAAGGTGCAGGGGTGTCTCAAGAACACCCTGCTGCAACCCTGAAAAAGAAATTTGGGGGCATATGGCGCACATAAATTTTAACAACATTCCTTTACCTCAAAAACGATTTTCAAATCATAACTTCAAAACACTACACATGGGAAAATTACTTAAATTGTCCTTAAGACACATAAAAGCGTTTTTTGATTGGCTTTCCTGCATGGTAGGGTCACTTTTAACATGGCTATGTAACATAAACATTCAAAATCAAAATTTTCCATGTACAGGTGGGAGCATATTTACAAGCAATTTGCGCCACAAAGAAAGGTCTGACATTAAAATGGGAAAAATAACATCAGGGACAGTCAATTGCCTTATAAAGAACCATACACCATTATGTCCTTCTCATGAATTTAAAAACAATTCCTTTTTCCCAAAAACGATTTTCAAATCATAATTTCAAAACACTGCACATGAGAAAATGACTTAAAATGTCATTGAAACACATGAAAGCGTTTTTTGATTGGCTTTCCTGCATGGTTGGTTCACTTTTATCATGGCTATGTAACACAAACATTGATAATTAAAATTTTCATGCACATGTAAGAGCATATTTACAAGCAATTTGCGCCACAGAGAAAGGTCTTACACTAAAATGAGAAAAATAACATCAGGAACAGTCAATTGCCTTATAAAGAACCATACACCATTATGTCCTTGTCATGATTTTATAAACAATTCCTTTTCCCCAAAAACGATTTTAAAATCATAATTTCTAAACACTGCACATGGGAAAATGACTTAAAATGTCATTAAAACACATGAAAGCGTTTTTTGATTGCCTTCCCAGCATGGTTTGGTCACTTTTAACATGGCTATTTAACACAAACATTCAAAATCTAAATTTTCCATGCACATGTGAGAGCATATTTACAAGCAATTTGCGCCACAGAGAAAGGTCTTACACTAAAATGAGAAAAATAACATCAAGGACAGTCAATTGCCTTATAAAGAACCATACACCATTATATCCTTGTCATGAATTTAAAAACAATTCCTTTTCCACAAAAACGTTTTTCAAATCATAATTTCTAAACACTGCACATCAGAAAATGACTTAAAATGTCATTAAAACACATGAAATCATTTTTTGATTGGCTTTTCAGCATGGTTGCGTCACTTTTAACATGGCTATGTAACACAAACATTCAAAATCAAAATTTTCCATGCACATGTGAGAGCATATTTACAAGCAATTTGCGCCACATAAATCATAATTTTCTCCTTAAAGCACACTATTCTCTATCTAAAGTAAAGAAATATTTTCTCACCTTAGCAAATACTTTGAGTTTGAAAACAGTCTAAGAAACACACCAATTTGTCTTCAGCAGAGCAAAAGGTATGCACTCCAGAGTCTGCAGCTATCAAAAGCACAGAAATGGTGTAATTCTTCACACATATTTCTCATGTCACCCAATCAAAACTCTTCCCTCACTTTTTTTCAAATGAAAACCCTTCCCCCTCTGCCCTTTCTGCCTATTTTCCATAGCAACCACCTCTTGGAGAAACTCTGGTGTTTGCAAATTCACACAACAATGTTGCAATTGAACTCTGAACTCTCAGTGCACCTGCATATCCAGTGCTTTCTTTCATTTAATGATTTTTTATTGACCACTCAAAATACATCTTTCAAACAACACATCTGTACACCCTAACTTTCTGTTTTCATCAATCAAAATCCACCAATCACTGTTACTACTTCATGAACACAGAAACTCCACAGTTTTTTTCATTTCAAACTCTCATTTTTTCAACTGCCATTTCATTGCCACACTTCATCTGACTGCAGGAGAACCTTCTCTCACCATGTTTTCTGTCTGGATTGTTGGTCATAGTTATATTCACTGGGCTCAAAGGTACGTTGAAAGCAGGAATTTACCTAACCTCAATTTACAAGATGTGGAAATTAAGTGGTTTGGCCACAGAGGATTAAAATGTCACCAATTGATACCATTGGTGAAAACCTTTATGCATTTGCCAAAACCTGACCTGTTAATTGTGCACTGTGGAGGTAATGACTTGGGCACTTTGACTGGTGTAGGTCTGGAAATGCTTTTAAAGGACACCTTTGAGCAATTAATGGCACTTTTTCCTCAGACTGCCTTGGTATATTCAAATATATGCCAAAGACAGAAATGGAGGTGGTCAAACCAATTTTGTCCACAAATTGAGAAGTCGAGGAAGCATGTAAACAAATCTGTTTCAGCTTACATGAGAGACCATGGAATGGGCTCCCTGTACAACAATAACTTGCGTTACTACATGCAAGATATCTACAGAGGAGATGGAGTTCACTTCTCAGATGAGGGCAACAGAGTTTTCACTCTGAATTTAAAAATGTGCATTGGTACCTACTTATAAGTACCAAAATGTACCATAAACCCAAAAGCTCTTCTCAGAGCTACCCTACATCTAATCACTCACAATTATTATTTTACTCTAACTTTTTTCACTAATTTTCAACAAAGTACACTCCCTGGGGCGCTACCCGGTACGCGTACCGGGAGCTAACCTCGCGAAATTTTTTAAAAAAATGTTTTTTTTTCGCACATATAAACCTCCTCAGCCACCCTCAGAAAACCTAGGGGGTCAAGATAAGTCTACCGTGCCCCCTTCTACCCATTCTGAACATTATTTGCCCTCCATCTTGTATCTTAATTCGACCGAAACACAAATGGTGGACTCCCGGAACGCTTAAGGTACGCGAACCGGGGCGCTCAACGGTTCGCGTACCGGGTCGCTCCCTGGGAAGCGCACCATCAAAAAAGGTGGGAAAGTAGTTCACAGAAAAGCCACTGGAGACAATTTCACCAAATATAGATTAGCTCATACTACATACCAATCCCTACCATTTTCACAAATTTGATTGGAATTCCATTTAGCCATTTAGCCTGTAGACCTCTCTAAATACCGTGAGGTAAATTACTTCACAAAACACATCTGAAATGTTGGAATTGACAACCAATTAAAATGTTACTTTCATTTTCTACTTTTTTTACCTCACATTTGATTGGTTATGTACCCGAATATATATAAAGGAAGAGAAGGAAACACAGCCATTTTGACTACTACTTCCTGGTGTACATTTCAATAGGATTTTCATTAATAACTTCAACTTCTTTTTAAAGGTAAGTTGTTATTTTTAAAACTGAAGTATATTGTGCACTTTAAGTTAATATGGCAAACTTTTTCTGTTAGTTATATACTATCCCTCTGTAGTACTTATAAATTTAGATACACTTTTTTATATTCCTACTTCCACTCTGATACTATACACTGCCCAAAGATAAATTCTCTGTTAAAAACTGCCTATCTAAAATTAATCCCAACAGTGCCCTACCTCTACTAATATATATTTTTTTTATGCAAATTTCAGGGAAAATGGAAAGTGAACAAAACATTTCATTTGAAATTGTCCTTCCAGAGTCCAACACAGAAATCATTGATCCAAATGAGATTGAATTTATGGATGAAACTTGGGACCAAGAACTACTGCAATGTGTACAAGCAGTAGATAACCTCCTTGCAAATGAGGACATTTTACAACCTCAGAGACTACAATCTATATTCCATGATTATTATGAAATTTCTGACAATGAAATGTTAGAAAGTTTAATAAATTATGAAACACAATAAAAAAAGCTTAAAAAAAAAAAAAAAAAAATAATCAACAAAACCAACAATCAATTAACATACAGCATTTGAAAAGTCTATCATTCATTTTTCATTGTGGTATGCTCCCCAGAACGCTTCCCGGTTCGCGTACCGGGCGCTAACCACGAAAAAAAACAAAAAAAAATTTTTTTTTTTTGCTTCGCGGGGCCCCTTTAAAGCCTCCACATCAAACCTAGGGGGTCAGGGAGGATCTACTATGCCCCCTTATGGTCATTTCCCCCTTTGTTTTGGCCTCCTCTTGTCACTCGATCCTACCGAGAGACAAGATGGCGGCCGCTCCGGACTGTTTAGAATGTTGACAGACACCGGAGAGCCAATCAACTTCGCTACGCGAAGTTCCGTTATGCGTCAAGTACGCGTACCGGGGCGCTGCCCGGTCCGCGCTTACAGATATATATCTTTTTTTGAACGTTATTTTCTCAAAATCCACTGCAGCACATATATTGAGACCTACAAAAGGCACATCGGGCTACCAGTCCCTACAATTTTGCCAAGTTTCGTGCAAATCCATTCAGCCGTTCGGGCTAAAAGTGAGGCTAACCGCCCTATGGAAAACTCAATGTTAAAAACACGTTTTGGGACCCCCCTTTTTTCTCGGCCCCCCCTGGACCAACTCCCCCCAAATTTCCAGTGGCTGCTCAGAAACAAAATGTTCCATTTTGCTGAAAATTTCAGCCAATTCCGTCCACAAACGCCAAAGTTATTAGACATAGAATTTTCAAAAAACCCATAGAGAAAAAATCCTAACTATATATACCTACTGGCGACCGCCAGTAGGTAATATATATATATATATATTACCTACTGGCGACCGCCAGTAGGTAATATATATATATATATATTACCTACTGGCGGTCGCCAGTAGGTATATATAGTTAGGATTTTTTCTCTATGGGTTTTTTGAAAATTCTATGTCTAATAACTTTGGCGTTTGTGGACGGAATTGGCTGAAATTTTCAGGAAAATGGCACATTTTGTTTCTGAGCAGCCCCTGAAAATTTTGGGGGGGTTCGTCAAGGGGGGGCCGAGAAAAAAGGGGGGTCCCAAAACGCGTTTTTCCCATGCTAATTTCCATAGGGCGGTTGGCCTCACTTTTAGCCCGAACGGCTGAATGGATTTGCACGAAACTTGGCAAAATTGTAGGGACTGGTAGCCCGATGTGCCTTTTGTAGGTCTCAATATATGTGCTCCAGTGGATTTTGAGAAATTAACGTTTAAAAAAAGATATATATCTGTAACAGCGGACCGGGCAGCGTCCCAGGACGCGTACTTTTCGCGCAACGGAGCTTTGTGAAGCGAAGCTGATTGGTTCTCCGGCGTCTGTCAACATTCCAAACAGTCCGTAGCGGCCGCCATCTTGTCTCTCGGTAGGATCGAGAGACAAGAGGAGGCCAAAGGGAAGGGGCAAATGACCATAAGGGGGAATAGTAGATCCTCGGTGACCCCCTACGTTTGATGTGGAGGTTTTAAAAGGGCCCCGCGGGGCAAAAAAAAAAAAAATATTAATAATCGAACGGCTGAATGGATTTGCACGAAACTTGGCAAAATTGTAGGGACTGGTAGCCCGATGTGCCTTTGCTAGGTCTCAATATATGTGCTCTAGTGGATTTTGAGAAATTAACGTTCAAAAAAAGATATATATCTGTAACAGCGCTCCGCTTCGGGTACTTTTCGCGTTACGGAGGTTTGCGAAGCTGATTGGTTCTCCGGCGTCTGTCAACATTCCAAACAGTCCGTAGCGGCCGCCATCTTGTCTCTCGGTAGGATCGAGAGACAAGAGGAGGCCAAAGCGAAGGGGCAAATGACCATAAGGGGGAATAGTAGATCCTCGGTGACCCCCTACGTTTGATGTGGAGGTTTTAAAAGGACCCCGCGGGGCAAAAAAAAATAAAATAATAATAATCGAACGGCTGAATGGATTTGCACGAAACTTGGCAAAATTGTAGGGACTGGTAGCCCGATGTGCCTTTGCTAGGTCTCAATATATGTGCTCTAGTGGATTTTGAGAAATTAACGTTCAAAAAAAGATATATATCTGTAACAGCGCTCCGCTTCGCGTACTTTTCGCGTTACGGAGGTTTGCGAAGCTGATTGGTTCTCCGGCGTCTGTCAACATTCCAAACAGTCCGTAGCGGCCGCCATCTTGTCTCTCGGTAGGATCGAGAGACAAGAGGAGGCCAAAGCGAAGGGGCAAATGACCATAAGGGGGAATAGTAGATCCTCGGTGACCCCCTACGTTTGATGTGGAGGTTTTAAAAGGGCCCCGCGGGGCAAAAAAAAATAAAATAATAATAATCGAACGGCTGAATGGATTTGCACGAAACTTGGCAAAATTGTAGGGACTGGTAGCCCGATGTGCCTTTGCTAGGTCTCAATATATGTGCTCTAGTGGATTTTGAGAAATTAACGTTCAAAAAAAGATATATATCTGTAACAGCGCTCCGCTTCGCGTACTTTTCGCGTTACGGAGGTTTGCGAAGCTGATTGGTTCTCCGGCGTCTGTCAACATTCCAAACAGTCCGTAGCGGCCGCCATCTTGTCTCTCGGTAGGATCGAGAGACAAGAGGAGGCCAAAGCGAAGGGGCAAATGACCATAAGGGGGAATAGTAGATCGTCGGTGACCCCCTACGTTTGATGTGGAGGTTTTAAAAGGGCCCCGCGGGGCAAAAAAAAATAAAAATAATAATATTCGAACGGCTGAATGGATTTGCACGAAACTTGGCAAAATTGTAGGGACTGGTAGCCCGATGTGCCTTTGCTAGGTCTCAATATATGTGCTCTAGTGGATTTTGAGAAATTAACGTTCAAAAAAAGATATATATCTGTAACAGCGCTCCGCTTCGCGTACTTTTCGCGTTACAGAGGTTTGCGAAGCTGATTGGTTTTTCGGCGTCTGTAAACATTCCAAACAGTCCGTAGCGGCCGCCATCTTGTCTCTCGGTAGGATCGAGAGACAAGAGGAGGCCAAAGCGAAGGGGCAAATGACCATAAGGGGGCATAGTAGATCCTCCCTGACCCCCTAGGTTTGATGTGGAGGCTTTGAAAGGGACTCGCAGGGCAAAAAAAAAATATACAGTTTTTTTAGTTTTTTTGCGTGGAGTGCGCCCGGTTCGCGAACCGGGAAGCGGTCTGGGGAGCGTACTTTCTTGAAAATTAGTGAAAAAAGTTAGAGTAAAATAATAATTGTGAGTGATCAGATGTAGGGTAGCTCTGAGAAGAGCTTTTGGGTTTATGGTACATTTAGGTACTTATAAGTAGGTACCAATGCACAGTCTTAAATTCAGAGTGAAAACTCTGTTGCCCTCATCTGAGAAGTGAACTCCATCTGCTCTGTAGATATCTTGCATGTAGTAACGCAAGTTATTGTTGTACAGGGAGCCCATTCCATGGTCTCTCATGTAAGCTGAAACAGATTTGTTTACATGCTTCCTCGATTTCTCAATTTGTGGACAAAATTGGTTCGACCACCTCCATTTCTGTCTTTGGCATATATTTGAATATACCAAGGCAGTCTGAGGAAAAAGTGCCATCAATTGCTCAAAGGTGTCCTTTAAAAGCATTTCCAGACCTACCCCAGTCAAAGTGCCCAAATCATTACCTCCACAGTGCACAATTAACAGGTCAGGTTTTGGCAAATGCATAAAGGTTTTCACAAATGGTATCAATTGGTGACATTTTAATCCTCTCTGGCCAAACCACTTAATTTCCACATCTTGTAAATTGAGGTTAGGTAAATTCCTGTTTTCAGCGTACCTTTGAGCCCAATAGATGTAGCTATGTCCAACAATCCAGACAGAAAACATGGCGAGAGAAGGTTCTCCTGCAGTCAGATGAAGTGTGGCAATGAAATGGCAGTTGAAAAAATGAGAGTGTAAAATGAAAAAAACTGAGGAGTTTCTGTGTTAATGAAGCAGTAAGAGTGATTGGTGGATTTTGATTGCTGAAAACAGAAAGTTAGTGTGCATGGATGAGTTCGTTGAAAGATGTATTTTGAGTGGCGAAGAAAAAATCATTAAATGAAAGAATGCTCTGGATATGCAGGTGCACTGAGAGTTCAGAGTTCAATTGCAACATTGTTGTGTGAGAGGTCTTGCAAGAGGTGGTTGCTATGCAGAAAAAGCAGAGAGGGGGCAGAGGGGGGAAGGGTTTTGCTTTGAAAAAAAGTGAGGGAAGAGTTTTGATTGGGTGACATGAGAGATATGTGTGAGGAATTACAGCATTTCTGTGCTTTTGATAGCTGCAGACTCTGGAGTGCATACCTTTTGCTCTGCTGAAGACAAATTGGTGTGTTTCTGAGACTGTTTTGAAACTCAAAGTATTTGCTAAGGTGAGAAAAAATTTCTTTAATTTAGATAGAAAATAGTGTGCTTTAAGGAGAAAATTATGAAGAAAGTTGTGTTTTTCAAATGTTGCTTTGTCTCAAGTGTTTCACAAATAGATTTTGTTTCTTTGAGAAATTGTAATTGGAGAAAATGTGAAGTATTAGTACTGACAGGGCTTTTATGTGCATAGGAGCTGTGGAGTGTTTTCAAATTATGACTTGTAAATCGTTTTTGAGAAAAAGCAATGGTTTTAATATTGATGAGAAGGACATAATGGTGTCTGCTTCTTTATAAGGTAATTGAGAGTCTCTGATGTTATTTTTCCCATTTCAATGTAAGAAGTTTGTCTGTGGAGCAAATTGCTTGTAAATATGCTCCCACCTGTGCATGGCAAATTTAGATTTTGAATGTTTCCGTTACATAGGCATGTTAAAGGTGACTGAAACATGCTGCAAAGGCAATCAAAAAATGCTTTTATGTGTCTTAAGGACATTTTAAGTCATTTCCCCATGTGCAGTGTTTTCAAATTATGAGTTGAAAATCGTTTTTGAGGTAAAGGAATGTTTTCAAAATTTATGTGCGCCACATGACCCCAAATTTCTTTTTCAGGGGTGCAGCAGGGTGTTCTTGAGACACCCCTGCACCGTCGGAAAAATTCGTAATTTGCGATGAGGTAATTGCTAATCGCAAATTGCACCTTCATTCCTATGGGCCTCCTGCTGCATGGAAATGAATGGGTAATCTTGCTGAAATGCAAAGTCGAATCTGTATTTAAAAGGGTCTGCACCTCTGTACGGGTGTTCGCTATGTGAAGCACGAAAGTTTCACGGGCCGAACTCAAGGCCACCTCTCTCTGAGACAAAAGAGCTCTTATTCTTGCCATGCCGTTGAAATGTGCTCCCAAGGTTGGTATTTGTGGCCAGATTGAAAACTCCCTATGTTCATGTGTGGGAGGAAATAGAACATTTCTGCAGCAAATAACCCGTTCATTTACTGTTACGATAAAATGAATACTTTTAATTAACCCAGAACAATCTTCATTATTGAGCATCAAATAACTACCATTTTCCAAGAACTTGAACGTGGGGATGATAGCAGGAACTGGTGTGCCTTGCAACACGCAAGCCATATTTGGTCGGTTTTTGTTGCATGAACCGTGTAACTGTATGTGCCTACACATTAGTGAATGATCTGGCGTCTCAGTGCATTCCTCTCCATTCAGATAAAGTTCTTGATCATCTTTGAAAATCTGTATGTGTATGGAAGCGACCAGACCTCATGAAGTAAACCACTACCTAAAGGTTAATAACGACCTATTGGTATATATTTCATACAATTTGAAAACTTATATAAAGCAAAAGGCAGCGTTATTAAACCGTGGATAAGGCACGTTGCCAAAGCAGTCAACCTTTTGGATTTATACTGGAAATGTTAAAGGAAGAATTACGGAGTAGGGCCTGTAAATCTTTAATGGACAACGAGTAAAATTACTCCAACCATCATATTCCTCTAACTCCGGGATAGTAGGGGTGTTTAATTTTTTAGAAGTAGCCAATCCAAAGCATTTGGTCTGGGAAATTGTTTCATTCACAAACAACATATGATTTGGGATGAGACATGCACGGTGGAAAGCCTCAGTGCCTTGTACCTGCCAGGTTCGTGAACCCCAAACTGATGTAGATCCTGGATATTTTTACTCTGTGTTACGTTAGCATGGGCTCATTACTGGTTTAAACGCCATTTTTCCTTTTTTGTAACTTCTGCACACGATACTTAGTTGTTGCTTTAGCTTTCAGCCTACCTGCGTCAAGATCTATGCCTGCTTCAAGCAGGCGCAGGGTTTTGATGTAGCTTTGTCCTATCTGATTGTAAATGCGGCACACCGTGGGTGGCAGAGCAGCGGTGCACGTTAACTGGTGCATCCCTGGGGATGTGCTAGTTAATATAAATCTGCCCCTTTACATTTAATTATGTGCAGGCGACACAGAGTAGGTGAGGTTTATCCAAGGTTAAGAAGAGATGAGTCCTGTTCAGTGAAAAATTGGAGATAGGCTTCAGTATATTATATACTTAAGTAGTGTGTTAAGTTTTTGATGACTGTTATTAATTTACTGTTGGGTAATAGTGGTTAATAACATTTTTTATTATATTTTACCACAGATTCAACTGCAGATTATTTCAAGATTTTAGGATGCCTAGCAAAGAAAGAGTAAGAAAGGCTGCAAAACGTCAAAGACAGCAGGACCATGGAATAATGCAGCAGTCCTCTAACAAAAAGATTTGTCAAGTCACCAAGAAAGCACCGGGTAAGAGTCGAAAAACAGTCATAAGAAATATGTGTAGTAAAAAAAATATTACTACAGAAAATGTTTCAGTCCAGAAAAGGAGAAAGAATTCAAATGGTAAGGAAAGGCCAATGAGAAATGTTACTGCTAGAGTAAGAGATAACTCTATGCATGAAAGTAGAAGGAAACAAGAGTTTAGGGATATTCGTAAACGAATGTTCCGCAACAGGATAATTGGGAATTTGTTAAAAAATATTAAGAAAGGTCAGCAGAAAGTGGTTTTTTATAAGAGAAAACAAATAGTTGAGAAAGTTATTGATCAGGCATTTGAAATTAAACGTAAGTTATTTATTTTGACAATCAATAGAATTAGGAAGCTAAACAAGGTAATTTATGATTTCAAAAGAAATAGTAGATGGAAGAGAATAGTTAATCGTAGTAATTTTTGTGAAGTTTTTTCTGGAGAATGGATGCATAGTTCAAGCTCTGAGGCATTTTTTAATGAGAAGAGTTATTTCCAGGATAATGATTTGGTGCATGCAGTTGACACCAGTGGTCGAGCTTATGAAGTGAAAGATGGTTGTCCAGTTGAACAAGAAAAACTTGTGAGAACAGAGATAGAAGAGGTGTTAGGTAATGAGGTTTTAGGGAGACGTCCTAAGGGTCCTGTGTACACCTGGAAGTGTAGTAGTATTTGCAGTGTACGACAGGATTCCATCAATTTGCTTTGTGATTTTATACAGTCATTTAGTAAGAACAGTTTGAAGCAGAAAATGAAGTTGTTGCAAGAATTAGATCCTTGCAGAGTGAGAGAAGTGATAGGTTTGCATGGTCATTCACTGGCTTGTCTTTCCAGGAGAGTATGCCAGAGTGTTTTTCATCATTTCAGGATGCTAGCAGTGCATCATAATAAAGTGAGGAAATTAGTTAGAATGTTGTATTATGCTAAGAGTCCAGCAATTATGCTTAAACAATTATGCGCTGCTCTTTTGCATGGTTCTGAAATAGATGTGAAGAATATATGTGAAGAAATTGAGTTTTGTTACTTTGGAAGTAAAGAGGAGAATGTTGAAATTGACCAAGAAGAAGAGAGTAATGTGGAAGATAGTGTACAGGTTTCCAGTACAGATAATTTCCAGAGGGAAATTGCGACGTTTGAGGTGAAATCAAGTGAGAGGCCAAATTTCACTTGTGTGTGTTGTCGACGCACTTATTATAAGAATCAGACTAAGTTAGTGGATTTATATGGAAAAAGTGAAAGGGAAAATAATAGTGAATGGAAGGATTTTACAACATACTTGATGGTAGAAAATTGTTTTGATTTGGGATTGGATCAACGTGTGTGTACTTATTGTTGTAACAAATTAAATCAAAACCAGATGCCTGCTAGAGCAGTTCATAATAATCTGGAATTGGTTGAGATTCCTTCTGAATTGAAGGATTTAAATACTTATGAATCTATTTTGATTCAAAGTATCCATCCCTTTCAGGCTATTGTAAGAATGGAGCCAAAGACAGGGAAATTGCCTCCATCAGATTTACAGAGAGGATTAAAGGGAAGAGTTGTTTATTTGCCTCTAGATTTGAAGAAAAACATTAACACAATTGGAGTACAAAAAGTGGAAGAGGAACCTCTTGTTATCTTAGTTAATGGGGTTCCGACAAAGAATAAGAAAATATGGCAAGATTTAGTAGATGTTAGGAAAGTCAAAAGGGCAACATTGTATTTGAAAAAATATAATAAGTACTATAAAAATGTATATGTTGCAGAAGAGGAAGTAAGTGAGGAAGAGGATAACGATTTGTGTGCTGGTCAAATTGAGAAAGTAGAACCCTGTACTAGTGAAGAAATATATGAACATTATAGTGTTCATCCTTTGCATTCCAAGGAAGTCATGGGGAATGCTATTGAGTTGTTTCAAATGAAACAAGCGAAAGGGAGTCCCATTAGTGTTTGGGAGGAAAGTTTGGAAGCTCGGTGTTTCCCACAGCTTTTTCCAACAGGTCAGGGAGGAAGATATGATGAGCGACCTCATCAAATTCCTGCTTCTGAATACCGGACTTTGCGATTGTATGCAGGAGATCCTAGGTTTCGACAATGCATTCCTTATTTGTTTCATCTCCTGTTTGAAAGCGATCTGTCTGTACTGTCATATGCAGTGAACCACATCTTGAAAAGTGGTATACACATGCAAAACATCTCGGCAAGTGACTTTATGGATAAAGTCAATGTCCAAGACAGTATTTTGGATTCTCACCTGATTAATCTCATGGCGTGTCAGCGTGGTACTAATGAGTACTGGTACCGTCGTCATGGTGATTTAAAATGTATGCTAAGGAACTTAGGAACTCCCACATGGTTCCTCACTTTGAGCTGTGCTGAGTATGGCTGGGAAGACTTACTTGAATTTCTACGAGAGGCAAATGCTAACGTAGAAAACATCGAATTCAAGACACCCGGAGAACTGTGCTCTTTGGATCCAGTCAATGTATGTAGGTACTTCAATCATAGATTTGAAGGTATGATGTCTTTCATCATGAATAAGAAGAATCCACCTCTTGGAGAGGTGTTGGATTTCTTCTGGAGGAAGGAGTACCAAGCAAGAGGTGCTCCTCATATACATATGTTGCTGTGGATCAAGGATGCACCTAAATTTGGAACGGATGCAGAAGACTCAGTGATGAGTTTCATAGAACAGTATTCTACGTGTGCTGTTCCAAACGCAAAGGAGAAAAAAAGCCTAAGAGAAAAAGTTCTACGTTTCCAAAGCCATCGATGTGGAAAGTACTGTCGTCGTAAATTCCGGAACAAAGACAAGTTCTACACCAAATGTCGTTTCGGCTTTCCACGACCGGTGATTTCTAAAGGAAGAGTGAACAGTTTGATGTCTTCGCTGCGACATAATGTGATGAAGAAATCACCTAAAAACACATACAATTTGAAGAGGAACGAAGAGTCTAAGTACATCAACGACTACAACCCGGTGATTTTGTCCATGTGGAATGCTAACATGGATATACAGTTTGTGGCTGATAACTGTATGGCTGTGGCTCGGTATGTGACATCTTACATCACCAAAAAAGAGAAGACAGAATTGAAGGATATGTGGGAGGACATTTCCCATGAAAAGAGCCTCAGCAAGAAGTTGTACAGTTTCAGTCTGAAGATGTTGTCGCATCGAGAAATCGGAGCTTACGAATGTTCTGACCGGTTGTCTTCAGCAAGCCTCTATGCCAAGTCCAAGAGTATCGTTTGGGTGAGTGTTGGTCTTGCTGCAACGCGTAATCGAGTTCTGAAACCTGTGCGGGAAATTGAGTATTTGGCGGAAAAGGAGCCAAACAGTACCGACATTTTGAAGAGCAACATGTTGGATACATATTATCCAAATCGAAGCAGTCATCTCGAGAATGTTTGTCTGTATGAGGTTCTGCAAAATTACATATTCAAGAGGAACATCAAAGAAGATACTGAGAAAGGAGTGTATGCTGTAATAGGAAGTGAGGGATGTCTGGTCAAGCAAAGAAAATGCCACTTGATAAACCATCGAAAATTGAGTGGCGAATCTCCTGAAAAAAAGGAGTTTTTCTATTTAGCACTTTTGCAACTTTTTAAGCCTTGGCGTGCAGAAGAGGAACTGCTTGGAGATTTCCTTTGTTATGAAGACTCATTCAATGGTGCCAAGGAGACCATAGAATGTCCTGCTTTTCCTAAATATGTAGAAATGTTGAATGTGGAAATTGAGCAGGAAGCAACGATTGCAGCCGAGATTGCCAGAGACAGTTCTCAGGACAGTCAGAGTTCTGCTTCATTGAGTCAGGATCCACTAGGAGGACCTCTTATCGAAAATGAAGCTGCCACTGCTATGAATGAAGTGGAAAGAGCCATGGCACATGCTCAGGAGGATGCGGTTAACTTAGAAGAGTTGGAAAGACAACTCAACGTTGAGCAGAGGAAAATATATGACGAACTTACCATACAAATTGATCATGGATTACGTCATGACAAGAAAGAGTGCTCATGTACGTCGTTGAAGCCTGTCCGACTGTACGTGAGTGGAGAAGCGGGAACTGGAAAAAGTTTCCTTATTAAAGCAATTTCGTGTTATTTGCAGGAAAGGACAGAGTCATCGCTGTCTTGTGTTGTCACTGCTCCAACTGGACTGGCAGCACATAACATTAAAGGGATTACTTTACATCGTTTACTGATGCTGCCAGTGGAGCATGACAACAAATTAGAATATCACAAGCTATCTGGAGATGCTTGTTTTGAAGTTTCAAGAGTCTTGAGGAAAATGAAACTTCTTATCATTGATGAAGTAAGCATGGTTTCCAATGTCATGCTTGCCTTTGTGCATTTGAGAATGCAAGAAGTTCTCAAAACAGAGTATGATGTGTTATTTGGTGGCAAACACATCATTGTTTTCGGAGATCTTCTGCAGCTGACACCAGTGAAAGGGCAACCTGTGTTCAAAATGCTCACGCATGAAGATACCAGGAAGTGCTTAGGGAGCATTGGCAACGTCAATATATGGTTAAACTTCAATTATGCTGAACTGCATGAAAATATGCGTCAGGCAAAGGATGAAGTTTACAAGACTATTCTACAAGATGTTAGAATTGGAAAAGTGACCGAGCATGGGAAAGAAGCTTTACATGCACGATTACTGACAAATTTATATCCAGACGAAGATGTTGTGCCTGAGAATATTTTTCAGAAACTTACTGAGAAAAAATCTGGAATATGTTTGATGCCAACTCTTGCAGAATGTGCCAAATTCCACAACAAAATGTTGCATTTAGAAAAGCAAGAGATTGTGAAACTGGAAGCTATTGACAGAGTAGAGCATATGGGATCAACAATTATTTTGTCTGAGAATCTGAAAACAAAATTGGATTTATTAGAGAAGAGTATATCTAAAACTGCGGGTTTTGAAAAGACTCTGAATGTGTGCTTGAACTGCCATATAATTTTAAGAAGGAATTTACATGTTGAAAGAGGTCTGGTAAATGGATCAATGGGTAATGTTGTTGATTTTGTGAAATACAGAAATAGAGATGGAATTGAATTTTTAAAAATTAAATTTGATGGCATTGAGGAAGTACAGCTAATTGCTCGTTGTTCTGCTAGATTTTTGCTTGTAAAAGACTTATATGTTCGTCGTAAGCAGTTTCCTGTTTGCTTGGCATATGCGGTGACAATCCATAAATCGCAAGGTTTAAGTGTAGACTGTGCATTGGTGAATATTGGCAGTTCTGTGTTCAAGGAGGGTATGGCATATGTGGCATTGTCACGAGTTAGGACTTTATCGGGATTGTACTTGATTGAGTGTGATGTCACAAACATTTGTGCGGATCTAGATTGTGTTAAGGAATACAATAGGTTGAGAAGAGAGTATGCGCCACATTTGCCTCAGTATCCTTTGTTTGAGAAACGGGTGGTAGGCCGGAAACGAAGAAATGTGACCAATACTGGGGAGGTTGTAGCAAAAAGACGAAAAGTCGATGAACCTGAAATTATAAGCAGAAACAAAAAGGATTCTGTTGAAGATGTTGTTGGTTTTCAATTTGAAAACAGTTCTGGTGTCAACTGCTATGCTAATGTAGTGGTTAATGTTTTGTTTTCTCTAGAAAATGTAAAAGAAGAGATTGTGGTCAATTCTGATCAAAGATTTTGCAGTTTGTTAAATTCTGTGTTAGAGAAATGTAGCACTGATAGAACAAACATAGAAAGTGTGTCTGAAATTCGAAATCTGTTAGACAGATGTTCAGGCCAAACACAATTCTCTCAAAATAGTCAGCAAGATTGTCAGGAGTTTTTAATGTACATGCTTGATGTATTGCATGATGAAGGTGTAGATGTAGATCACCTGTTTGGGCTTTCTTATCAATGGCAGCATGACTGCGAGAACTGTAGGGTATCAAGTACTACTAGTGTAGACTCAGAAAGATTTATATATTTAACTTTGCCAGACAGTAAATCAGTCTCTTTTAATAAGCTAGTAAAAGCAGCTGATCACAACATGGAGTGTAGCCAATGTAAATCTGAAATGATGTCCACATTATTTATACGAACATATGGCCAGTATGTCATTTTAATGTTCCAACGATGTAGGCCTGATGGAACAAAATTGACAACTTTAATTAAAAATTTTGTGGCTTCACAGTTGTCAATATCAGGAAGGACTTTTGTAACTGTAGCAATTATATATCATGATGGTCCTTCAATAACATCAGGACATTATACAGCTTATTTAAAGTGTAGAAATGGCTGGTCATTCTGCAATGATTCTGTTTTAATTTTCAAAAAAAAATTGCCGTATGACCTTAAAAACTCTTACCTGGTGTTTTTAAAACCAAAATTTTAGGGAAAGAATCTCGGGATGTGCTCTGAGGAATTTCAAGAAGTTCTCATGGCTCCTACACGATTTGGCCTTGAGGATAAGTGTAGTACAGAGACATAACATCTTACCATAACACTGGACTTTATGGAGAAATACGTGCACTTTGAATGAGTTCAGAAAAACTGTTTCTTTTTATAAGCTAATTGAAGCAGCCAATCAAAACATGGAGTAGAGGGAATGTAAGTCTGCAATGCTGTCTACTGTTTTACATTGCTTTGTGATTAAAAGTGATGTAGAGAATTAAATAATTGTACTAGTCATAAAGGTAGTGTAAGTCTGCTTCATAGTAAGCAGTATCAGTGTGATAGGAAATGTGGAACATGATTGAGCAAGAAGGGGAAGATATTACTAGTCCAGGATTGTGTAAATGATCTTCAACATTTTAATTCTGAAAGTTGCGGAAATGCGAAAAGACGGGATTGGCTAACAAGAAATCCAAGAGTTATACATGGCTCTGACAAGATTTGGCCTTGTGGAAAATTGTGGTAGAGAGCAAGAAGTCATTTATTGTATGTAACATGTTTTTGAAAACGATGGAGGTTTTCTTTCAGAAAGTGGGGGTTGAAAGTAATAACAGCACAACAGAGTGTAAGCTGTTCATAGGACATCCTTGGCCGTCATGGAAAGTAAGTTAACTTTAAGGAGTTCTGAATTCTGATTTGTAATGTTGTATGGGTTTTTTAAACACAATCATTTTGATTGTGTTTTTTTTTCCCCACTGTTATATGATGAATACCTTCAAGTCACTGTTTTAGTGTAATTTGATACATTCTGGATCAGCAAAAATAAACCATTTAACATGTATAATTAATTCTGTTCTGTTTGCATTTATGATGTACATGTAGAACTGTGTAGGAGGCATGGAGAAGGTGAGGCTTCTGTAAGTGTCAAAGTTGTTGCATACAGTGCTCATATTCTACGTAGTCTTTTATATTTCATTACTTTCACTGTTTCTGACTGATCTAAAAAAATTTTTTTTAAAAAGAACAGTAAGTATAAGGGAAGGAAACAGACAGTTATGTTAAAAGAAACACAGCTATAGGGAATAAACTAGGGATACTGTTACCCGCAATCCTCTGCTGATGATGTCACTGAGCATGTCATGAATGATGTAATATGTGACATCATCAGCAGTGGATTACGGGTAATAGTATCTCTAGTTTACTCCCCTATAGCTGTCTTTCTTTTAACATAACTGTCTGTTTCCTTCCCTTATACTTACTGTTCTTTTTAAAAAAAAAAAATTTTGGTTCGCTTCCGGTTCGCGTACCGGGGAGCAAACTGGGAAGCGAACTAAGAGAAATAGAGGTTGGCACAGTTGCAAATATTGTACCAATTTTTTAATAACGGGGAGGTAGTTCTGAAAAGAACTTTTTTTTAAATTGTTTTTGTTGTTTTATATTTTTTTTATTATTTTTCTGAACATTTTTTTACTTTTTTTGAATTTTTCTGAACAGTTTTATATTTTTTTTGTTTTTTTTTCGGAGGGGGCAACGAAAACGATTCATTGTAAAGGGCTCAACAGGAGCAAGAAAACAAAAAAAAAGAATTTATTGTTTGGGGAGTTTCGGACAAACATGAGCATGATTGTCAATAGCTCTGTTGATCAGAGTGATGCTACTTTCTCCGTAGCAAATGAATCCACTGCAATGTACGCAGACTTGTTTTACTTCACGAAATCTCGTTTGTATATTTGGCACCATCTCCCTGCCCTCTGGTCCCGTTACTTCCGGTACAACAGATCTTCTGGCCATAATAGGGAGATTATCTAGGTCGTCCTGTTCCTCTTCTTCCTCTTCTTGCTGAATTATAACTTCAGCAGGTGGTCCACTCTTCCTTGGATGTGGTGGAGGTGGTGGGGAAGCACCAGCTGAAGCTAGTAAAGAAGCCATTGCTCACTGGTAACAAAGGGTCTTTCTCTCACAATGATGAAAGTCAGAGTGAGGAAAGAAGGAGGGATTTTCACCATTTGGGAAAAAAAATAGTTCTCAACCAATGAAAAGTGTTCATTTTAGATCATATGACCTAGTCTTACATCATTAGGAAACCGAAAGTGAAATGAACCAATGAAAAGTGTTATTACCAAGTCACATGACCTGCTGTGTTTTCGTTACGCGCTTTGCAGGGCCTCCCGGTTTGCTTCCAGAAACCTGTGCTTTGCGACTCGGTAAGCGTACGAGTTCGCTAACGTAGCACGTCATATGACGTATCACGCGACAACGCGAAACGTCATGCGGACGGGAGGCGTCACGATGTTGTTTTCTAACGCGGCAGTTGCGGTAAAGAAACGTTTACCGGCTCGCGGTCTATTTCGCGGCATCAAGGTCAGCTAACGGGAAGCTTCCCGATTCGCGAAGCGGGAACGAAGAAAAAAAAATATTTAAAAAAAAAGTTATTAATAAACATATAAAATATATTTTTGGATTTAAAGAAGAATACATTTTACAGCTACAGATATTAGCTGTTAAAAAACCAATGAAATTCACTGAAAAAACCATAGGTTATAGACCATATATAGTTAGGAATTAGCATTTACAAAACCTTGAAAATTCACTGAAAAAACCATAGGTTATAGACCATATATAGTTAGGAATTAGCATTTAAAAAACCTTATTTTACTCACACAAAACCATTGAAATTCCATATATAGTTAGTTGCACTAACTATATATCGCGCACCCGCAATCCACTGCTGATGATGTCACATATTACATCATTCATGACATGGTCAGTGACATCACTGATGACATCACTGATGACATCTCAAATGACATCACTGATGACATCACTGATGACATCTCATTTGACATCAATGACCACATCACTGATGATATCATTCATGTGACAATACAATGCATCTCCTCACATTTTAATATAACCTCTGTTTCACCCAGTGTTAAATACAGAGTATAATTTTTGAAACCATTGACACACCAATAGTAGTTACTACATACGCACTCACTGATTCCTACGTCTACACACACCTTCACTCATTCACCCATACAATCATTCATACATACAATCACTCATCTTTACAACACTATCATATGCACTCATACACCTATACAGACACTCACACTCTGCCACTCATCCATGGAGTTACTCACACACCTAGTCAGTCCTGTAAAGAATCAATCACACTTCCATTTTCTTGTCTATACAGTTAAACATAGAGCACCTTACATTTTCAAACATATACTAACACATACTTACTTTCTTATACAATCATTGATACAAGTACACATTGATCTGCACAGAGTCACACACCTCCCAGCCAGCCACACACACACTCAGTCTCCCATACAAATACTTGGACAATTAATCAATAACCCATATAGTTAATCATATAGCTACTGATCAACACATGCAGCAGTTTACAGAACAACAGACATAATGATGCACAAATTAAGACAGTTTAGTCACTAACCCATGCACTCAGTGAGACACATTTAATCACTCACTCATACATTCAGTCATGCACCTACTAAATCCTTCGTCCAGACACTTATACATCTACTCATTCTTCAATATGTAAAACATATTTAAACTTTACAGAAACACACAGTCACTGGATGATGTCATCAGTGATGTCATCAGTGATGTCACTGACCATGTCATGAATGATGTAATATGTGACATCATCAGCAGTGGATTGCGGGTGCGCGATATATAGTTAGTGCAACTAACTATATATGGAATTTCAATGGTTTTGTGTGAGTAAAATAAGGTTTTTTAAATGCTAATTCCTAACTATATATGGTCTATAACCTATGGTTTTTTCAGTGAATATATATATATATACATATATATATACATATATGTGTATATATATATATATATATATATATATATATATATATATATATATATATATATATTCACTGAAAAAACCATAGGTTATAGACCATATATAGTTAGGAATTAGCATTTACAAAACCTTGAAAATTCACTGAAAAAAACATATATAGTTAGGAATTAGCATTTAGAAAACCTTATTTTACTCACACAAAACCATTGAAATTCCATATATAGTTAGTTGCACTAACTATATATCGCGCACCCGCAATCCACTGCTGATGATGTCACATATTACATCATTCATGACATGGTCAGTGACATCACTGATGACATCACTGATGACATCATCTAGTGTCTGTGTGTTTTTGTAAAGTTTAAATACGTTTTACATATTGAAGAATGACTGGATGGATGGAAGACTGAGTGTGTGTGTGACTGGCTGGGAGGTGTGTGACGCTGTGCATATCAATGTGTACTTGTATCAGTGATTGTATAAGAGAGTAAGTATGTGTTAGTATATGTGTGAAAAGTATGGTGTTCTGTGTTTAACTATAGATGAGGAAATCGAAGTGTGATTGATTCTTCACAGGACTGACTAGGTGTATGAGTGCATATGATAGTGTTCTAATAATAACTGACTGTATGTATGAGTAATTGTATGGGTGGATGAGTGAATGTGTGTGTAGACGTACGAATCAGTGAGTGCGTATGTAGTAACTGGTATTGGTGTGTCATGATGTCATCAGTGATGTCATTTGAGATGTCATCAGTGATGTCATTTCAGATGTCATTAGTGATGTCATCAGTGATGTCACTGAAGTATGGTGTTCTGTGTTTAACTGTATAGATGAAGAAATGGAAGTGTGATTGATTCTTTACAGGACTGACTTGGTGTGTGAGTAACTCCATGGATGAGTGGCAGTGTGTGACTGTCTGCATAGGTGTATGAGTGCATATGATAGTGTTGTAATAATGAGTGACTGTATGTATGAGTGATTGTATGGGTGAATGAGTGAATGTGTGTGTAGACGTAGGAATCAGTGAGTGCGTATGTAGTAACTGGTATTGGTGTGTCATGATGTCATCAGTGATGTCATTTGAGATGTCATCAGTGATGTCATCAGTGATGTCATTTGAGATGTCATCAGTGATGTCATCAGTGATGTCACTGACCATGTCATGAATGATGTAATATGTGACATCATCAGCAGTGGATTGCGGGTGCGCGATATATAGTTAGTGCAACTAACTATATATGGAATTTCAATGGTTTTGTGTGAGTAAAATAAGGTTTTCTAAATGCTAATTCCTAACTATATATGGTCTATAACCTATGGTTTTTTCAGTGAATTTTCAAGGTTTTGTAAATGCTAATTCCTAACTATATATGGTCTATAACCTATGGTTTTTTCAGTGAATTTCATTGGTTTTTTAACAGCTAATATCTGTAGCTGTAAAATGTATTCTTCTTTAAATCCAAAAATATATTTTATATGTTTATTAATAATTTTTTTTTTAAATATTTTTTTTTCTTCGTTCCCGCTTCGCGAATCGGGAAGCTTCCCGTTAGCTGACCTTGATGCCGCGAAATAGACCGCGAGCCGGTAAACGTTTCTTTACCGCAACTGCCGCGTTAGAAAACAACATCGTGACGCCTCCCGTCCGCATGACGTTTCGCGTTGTCGCGTGATACGTCATATGACGTGCTACGTTAGCGAACTGGTACGCTTACCGAGTCGCAAAGCACAGGTTTCTGGAAGCAAACCGGGAGGCCCTGCAAAGCGCTTAACGTAAACACAGCAGGTCATGTGACTTGGTAATAACACTTTTCATTGGTTCATTTCACTTTTGGTTTCCTAATGATGTAAGACTAGGTCATATAATCTAAAATGAACACTTTTCATTGGTTGAGAACTATTGTTTTTCCCAAATGATGAAAATCCCTCCTTCTTTCCTCACTCTGACTTTCATCATTGTGAGAGAAAGACCCTTTGTTACCAGTGAGCAATGGCTTCTTTAGTAGCTTCAGCTGGTGCTTCCCCACCACCTCCACCACATCCAAGGAAGAGTGGACCACCTGCTCAAGTTATAATTCAGCAAGAAGAGGAAGAAGAGGAAGAAGAGGAACAGGACGACGAGCACGAAGAGAGGCACTTTTTGCCTGAGGAGCCCAGGACGTCTCACCGGAAAGAAAACTTCATTTTGCAATTTTTTAAAATTCCCAAAGGTCAGAAAAAAGTAAATGCAAGATACGTAACTTGCCTTATATGTCAAGATAGACTGTCCAGAGGGACCGACAAAAAATACAGTTTCGGAAACTACACAATGCATCGCCATATGACTAGGTGGCATCCTAACAACTACAGTGCTGCACAGTTTCGTAACGACCTAGATAATCTCCCTATTATGGCCAGAAGATCTGTTGTACCGGAAGTAACGGGACCAGAGGGCAGGGAGATGGTACCAAATATACAAACGAGATTTCATGAAGTAAAACAAGTCTGCGTATATTGCAGTGGATTCATTTGCTACGGAGAAAGAAGCATCACTCTGATCAACAGAGCTATTGACTATCATATGCAAGTTTGTACGAAACGCCCCAAATAATAAATACTTTTTTTTTGTTTTGTTGCTCCTGTTGAGCCCTTTACAATGAATCGGTTTCATTGCCCCCTCCAAGAAAAACCCAAAAAAATATAAAACTGTTCAGAAAAATTCAAAAAAAATGTTCAGAAAAATAATAAAAAAAATATAAAACAACAAAAACAATAAAAAAAAGTTCTTTTCAGAACTACCTCCCCGTTATTAAAAAATTGGTACAATATTTGGAACTGTGCCAACCTCTATTTCTCGTAGTTCGCTTCCCAGTTCGCGAACCGGTACGCGAACCGGAAGTGAACCAAAATTTTTTTTTAAAAAAAAGAACAGTAAGTATAAGGGAAGGAAACAGACACTTATGTTAAAAGAAAGACAGCTATAGGGGAGTAAACTAGAGATACTATTACCCGTAATCCACTGCTGATGATGTCACATATTACATCATTCATGACATGCTCAGTGACATCATCAGCAGAGGATTGCGGGTTTTTTGGCAACGTGCCTTATCTACGGTTTAATAACGCTGCCTTTTGCTTTATATAAGTTTTCAAATTGTATGAAATATATACCAATAGGTCGTTATGAACCTTTAGGTAGTGCTTTTCTTCATGAGGTCTGGTCGCTTCCATACACATACAAATGTTTCAAAGATGATCAAGAAGTTTATCTGAATGGAGAGGAATGCACTGAGACGCCAGATCATTCACTAATGTGTAGGCACATACAGTTACACGGTTCATGCAACAAACACCGACCAAATATGGCTTGCGTGTTGCAAGGCACGCCAGTTCCTGATATCATCCCCACGTTCAAGTTGTTGGAAAATGGTAGTTATTTGATGCTCAATAATGAAGATTGTTCTGGGTTAATTAAAAGTATTCCTTTTATCGTAACAGTAAGTGAACGGGTTATTTGCTGCAGAAATGTTCTATTTCCTCCTACACATGAACATAGGGAGTTTTCAATCTGGCCACAAATACCAACCTTGGGAGCAGATTTCAACGGCATGGCAAGAATAAGAGCTCTTTTGTCTCAGAGAGAGGTGGCCTTGAGTTCGGCCCGTGAAACTTTCGTGCTTCACATAGCGAACACCCGTACAGAGGTGCAGACCCTTTTCAATAGTGATTCGCCTTTACATTTCAGCAAGATGGTTCGGACTATCTTTAACGCGTCCTCCACAAAGGCCCTGGCGCACTTTTTTAAAGTTGTTACCAGTGGTCTCGTGACTTCATTTGAGAAAATCTTTGGAGTCATCCCTGCTTTCTTTCATTCTATTTTTTCCACTGTGCTTCGTGGATTCCCATTTTTACTTGCATTACCAGCGGACGCTCTTGTGCTTTTTTACATTTTTAAATATGGATGTCCCTCCTGTGCAAGCTCCCGCCCTGCAGCTGCTGACACTGTTCCGCAATCGCATGCTAGAATATTATGGCACAATGCCGTTGGCGATATTAAGCACGGCATATGGATTATCTTTTCGATTCTCCTACTTCACCTGTGTCCAGCCTGTATTTCACTGCCTGACCTGTGATTTTGATTGGGCCATTGATTTGTGTCTCTGCGGACCGGTTTCTCCTGACGTCGACTTTAATCAGCTGATGACTCCTATCATTACTCACAAGTTGGTTTGTCCTGGCGAAAGGATTATGGCTGTGGCATTGATGCATGGACTAATTGGTCCCTGGAATTTACTGGCGGCAACACAGTCTTTCTTGGAACAGAGCTTTCTTGAAAACCCACCGAGCTGTCCTCTGATGGTGATAGAGGATCCGGTGCTGGGAGAGCACGTATGTTCTTCTCCGCTTTTAAATTGGATGGCTGAACTCTTTTCGGATGAAGGCGGTGACTTCCTATTGGAGGGTGTTGCAGCTTATTTTGCATACACAGTTATGTCATAGACCTTTTTCATGTTTGATATGCTGAGTACTAGCATTTCATTGACAATTCATTGACTTATTTGTCAAGTTTTTATTATTTAGCTTGCCTATTGGCTTAAGACTCGATAAAGTACTTGGCTGTTTTATTTTTCTTTAGCATTAAATTTTCCTAGTTTTTAATGTTTTACCTTGCGGACCGTCCACATATAAAGTTGCAATCTGCTCTCATGAGATGGCACTTCTATTATCTTATTCAGTTTGTTTCCGGATCATGGGGAGGTGTCATCTAGGTCCTGGATATCTTTACACCGTGTTAAGTTAGCATGGGCTCATTACCGGTTTAAACGCCATTTTTCCTTTTTTGCAACTTCTGCACACGACACTTAGTTGTTGCTTTAGCTTTCAACCTAGTAGTTCATCGTGGTTTACATGAGAATAATATGTTATTGCTCTACTATCTGCTTTGCTTGTTAAACTATATCTGTACAGCGAGTGCTGAAGTTTCAAGAACAACACGATACAGAATTGTTATGAGGTCTGATCTCCACGACTTCATACTCATAACATAAGTGCAGCTTCTGCCAATTCTGGGCATGAGGCGGGTTTTATATTGCTTTGCCGAACACACATACACAACAGTTGATGCGGTTCACATGAAGAGAGAGCTGGTGTATGCTGATGTGATTCCTTCAAATCTAAGACACTAAAGTATGGGCACGCCCTAAACCAACACAAACAGACCTTCTTAGCAAATAATATAATATGTGTATTAGGGAGGGTGAGATATAAGCAGCCGCGGGCCGTGGAGGGAGTTACGGTGGGGCAGGGAGGCGGGGAGGGGGAGGGGCAGGGTGGAGCCCTCTCCACCCTGCCCCTCCCCTTCCCCGCCTCCCTGCCCCACCGTAACTCCCTCCACGGCCCGTGGCTGCTTATAAGTGTTGCTAACTCTTATTCATTTACAGCATGTTAACATACTGTCACCATTCGCTTTTTATGTACTAGTAACTATGCTGGTAATTTTGCTACTGATAATATGTGTACTTGTATTATCTAAGATACTACGCCTGAGAAGACGGCATTAGTAAATAAACATTTCAAATACACATGTGATCTTCTTAACTCCATGTTCTGGTTTCTAAGAAATATATAACGACCGACTGTTCATGAGTTCCACGTATCCTGAGGTACTATAAGTTCATATTCTGGATTGTCTAAACATTGAGAGTTTGTTATATCCAATGTGACACTGTACCTAGCTTGCTAAGGGGTTTTTGATTACTAAGGTGAGTTTTGGGGCACCCTAATTCGCCGAGGTTCCAATCCTCTGTCCACAGTTCTGTGTGAGAACAGAAACCCTGCGACAGGGGCACCCCCAACCCTTGCTGGAGCTTCATCACACTTGCGATACAACTCCAGCAATGCGCCACCTTTACGGCACAGATACATCACGCATCTGTGCTGTTTTTGCCCCATGATGCGCCGCATTGTAAATGCAGCACACCATAGGTGACGGAACAGCGGCACAGAATGACTAACACATCCCTGGTGATGCGCCAGTCATCATAAATCTATCCCTATGCTTCTTATCTTGTTAGAGATGAACCGCCATATGTATCATCAAAGTTTTTTGCATTTCCTAAATAGCGAACTTTAAGGAATAAATAGCAATTCTTTACCATTCCTAGTTTGCAATGAGCTATTTGCTAATTACAAATTACCCATTCATTTCCTTCATTTCCATAGGGCGGTTGGACTCACTTTTAGCTCGAACGGCTGAATGGATTTCCACGAAACTTGGCAAAATTGTAGGGACTGGTAGCCCGATGTGCCTTTGCTATGTCTCAAGATATATGCTCCAGTGGTTTTTACGAAAATTAACTTTGAAAAATATATATTGGGCTACATTGGCCTATATATATGTTGGAGCCCAAATGTAGCCCAATGTAGCCCAATGAAGCCCAATGAAGCCCAATGTAGCCCAATGTAGCCCAAAGATGGCCGCCAGAGACAAAAAAAACAAATGTAGCCCAAATATCAGCCAGATGTAGCCCAACTATAGCCCAGTGACAGAATGAATTAATGCAATTGAATTCAATATATGGGGATTTCTCAGATGGTTAATATCATGTTATATATCAAATTCATTAGGAATATGTCACTAAAAATATGGGAGACATAATGTGAAGAATATGTTTGTTATGTATAGATGAACCATAACATCACAGTTAGATCTGGCACTAGACCGTAGATCAGTTTCATTGAAATTGTGAGACATATCAGAACTTGTGGAGTACAAGGATGGCACTTGTCCGTTTTTTGTTTCTCTTTTATCTATATAGAGACTTTTTGTTTGGAAAGAATTACAATAATTATGAAATTGAATTAATTATTGTGATTTACAGATCAGTTTAAACAATGTATTAATGATAGAGACTTTCCTTCAGGCCAACTAAATGCACTGTTCGTAACTATGCAAATTGACTAGTTTAAAATGGCCGATTGATTTTTCTTTAACTGACACATGCACTAGTATCCTTGTTGATGTTTACTATAATTCACTGTGTGACGTGTATATAATGCGCTGGCAACAGGGGAGAGGTCGTCGTGTGATCAAGACACCGGGGGGTGTCGAAACGCGTAGCGTTATCTGGAAAGAAAACTCTTGTGACTGCATTTACCTGAGTGCGTGGCCTTGCTTACTTGCAAAATTGAAAAGAAGCGGATATATATACATATATATATATATATATATATATATATATATATATATATATATATATATATATTACAGCTCCTCCTTGCACGATTCCTTCCTGAAAAAACTAGCACGGACCCAGTTTTGTGCTAGTTCAGTTACGTATTTCGCTCCCAAAGCTAGCCGCCATGACGCGTTTCCGCCGTCCCTCGGCATTGATCACATATATATGTTTTCCATAGTTTGCCCAAAATTGAGAATGCACTCCAAGGTAGGTGGAAAACATTCCTTCTTTATTATGAAAAGCGGCATTTCACCCTGTCCTTTACAAGTCCCTTGACTGACATGTTTGGAAGTCTTCATACTTCTTCCTCCTAGGCAAAACCGCGGGCAGGCAGATGAATAGCAACATGCCGAAACTGGACCCCTGTGCATTCACTAATTTTATAGGTCTCTGGTGTACCCAATCACGATCAAATTGTTCTTAAAATGACCACTGGGTCATGTAGTTTCCTAATTATGCAACTTTAACCCTCCAGTGGGTCTGCTTGCAACCGCGCTAATGTGAGACAATTATTACCCTCCAATTCTTTTCCTCCCTCGCCACACTGAGCAGGAACTTTTCCTCCTCCTGCGGGCACGTAATCATATCACCGATGGTGCAGTCCTCCACAGCCGGAACCACCGTGAATTTATGTTTTCCATAGTTTGCCCAAAATTGAGAACGCACTCCAAAGTAGGTGGAAAACATTCCTTCTTTATTATGAAAAGCGGCATTTCACCCTGCCCTTTAAAAGTCCCTTGCCTGACATGTTTCGAAGTCTTCATACTTCTTCCTATATATATATATATATTTGCTACACAATATGCACATTTTTCAAAATTCACAAAAAAAACCTCAAATGGATAAAAAAAAATACTGGCCCTGAATGTGCTGCATTAATAGACTTTTTTGCCGTATATTTTAGATAACCTCGCTGCAAAATATATGGTTCTCCATGCCACATATCCTAATCTGGGGACAATGTTAAAGATCTGTCCAGTGATTTGTCATGTCTATATGATTAGTCACGGGAAGTGAATACACGTCCATTTATGAGAGAAAATAAACAGATAAAACGAGATTCGTTCCCTTTGTAGAGCATGTTGAAACAGGAGGCTGGAAAGAGAAAGTCAGCCCGCAGGGAGAGTGCCTGTGTGATCTTGTGGCGCTGAGGGAGTATGCCATTCAAGTAGTGCACCAAGAGCTTGCTCGTTAAAGAATGCTCTGACAGTCTACAAAGTCTAAAATGTAACTCATCATTCGACTGCCTGTAATGGCACTTGGAGTTTGTCATATGTTATGAAGCGACTCAAGTATTCCTTTGCAAGTGACTTGTAGCAGGTCTTTATTATTTTCTGAGAATATTCGTATGGATTCAGAAACGTATGTGGGCTCTGTATTTGCTATCCTGAGCGTGAAGAAAACAGAACAGTTATCTAATATGAGAGAAAATAAAGAATGTTTTCATTAACAATAAAATATATTTTTTGGGAAGAAACTTCTAATATGAGCATTTAACTGGAGTTCGAGTATCTTTTTAAGGGAAAAAAAAAGAATTGATGTTGAAATGCAAAATTGTTTATCCTAATTAATTTGAATGTCTCCTACCATGGCTTTCAACTGACAGAATTACCAGTGGTGGTGTTGGTACCCTCCACCCCCACACTTGAGCAGCTTAAGCGGAGGCTGCCATGGGGTGCTATGTGTTTGGGAACTCGGTCGCACTAAACGTTATTTCGTTGTTAATTGGAATATTCTATCAGCAGGTCTGCAGGCAAAATACTTATAACTAAACATTTTAGGGAATACCATGACAGAGGACTGCGAGGGCTGTGGCAAAGTGCACAGCAAGTGCAAGAGAAATGAAAATGGGGGAAACACAGAAAAAGAAGTAAACTGAAAAAGTAAGCCGAGCGAAACAGATTCGAAAGACAAAATAAGATTGAGAAACAAAATATGGGTACTAGAAAGAGGAAACAAAAAACAGGAGCAGAAAGTAAGGGTGACTGAAAGGAAAGAACTGTGAAAGGAAAAGAAGGAAGGGAAGAACATGTGAAAGATAGTGTGGTAAATAAATAATTAATTACCGGTACTATTTTTTAATACAATCAATAAAACAGATAGCTCAATAAATAAGAGTCAGGATTCGAGGTATCTTGAGTCTACAGGCTTTAATCAGACATAAAGGACAGGAACAGGACAGCCTGTACGGGAATGGGATGAAGGCAGCTGCCGGGGAAATGGAAATCGGGGATTGGCGGATAGGCGGATTAGCAACTTTCAGTAACAGTACACAGTATATATATATTAAAACAAATGCATTACATTCAATACAGTAGGCGTAGCAGTAGGCGTGACTCGTAGCAGTCGCGAAAGATAAGGGCAAAATTATGTAACAAGAAGGCGTGTACAGGGCGTATACATAGACATGTGATGTAAACGTAACAGAAGTGTCATAAATGGGGCGGAAACATGGAGGGGGCTACCTGAGCAGCTGGGACCTCTAACCTAGTGGTGCGCGCAAACGGGCAATGACGTGTTACCAGGGAACCGGGGGCTATGACTTCTACGCTAGAAGAGGAGCCTAAAGTCTGGAGTGTCAGAGCGACATGTACCTAAGGCATATCTGGTATCTGGTGTTTGGAGTACATATTGATAGAATCCAAAAGTTATCAGGGCAAAGGCTACTAGACACTAAGACTGGTGCACGCATAATTCTACATGTATTGCGTGTGCTAGGAATATTCTATGAATATTAATACAGTATTTCTCTTCCATGGAGACATAAAGGCTAGACCATGACGGAAACTATTGATGCGATTCAATAGCTTAGGAATGCAGAGAAGGAGGGCTGGACTGATAACTAGAAGCATAACATACTCTTGGCAGACTGGGAGGCAGAGCCAGGCCGGGCCGGGCACTGCGAGGCATGAAGTAAGCGAAGGGTCAGGGATGCAGGTGGGGGCTGTATCGCTCCTTGGAGAGGGTTCAGGAGACAGGAGCTGAATCTGGTGTCCGGGCTCTTTTGAGGCCTAGAAACGGGGACAATTCAATGAATTAACGTGCACACTGTGAAATGTGGCAACGTAGGTTTACATAGGCCTAATATTCGTTGCTTTCACGAGAACTGGAAACTGGCATACTAGAGATGGACACAACTGTAATTGCGTCTTTAATCGATCAGAGGGGAATACATGCATATCGATCATGCACATATAGCATAAGATGGGGAACACGTAGGCACATACAACATGGCAAAATTTACTTTTCCACATTCCCTCCTTGTGCCCTACGTTTCCATCAGGAAACATCAATATTCATGATACCATCTATCATTTCATATAGCATCATTTGCTCGTCTCGAATTGTCTTGGAACGGGATTTAGGACTAGGAATACAAGAGGTAGCACACATGCCGCAAATCGCAGGGCCACATTGTATACAGAGGCAGCAACTGAATATGATCATTACTGCAATACCTAGGAATGACAATACTTTCCATCCCCAGGCAGATATAATACTCCAGAGCCGACCGGACCATGTCCAGGTGCCTGGATTCTGGTGTAACTGATGGGCTATTTTATGAAGTCTGGTTATAGCTGAATAAACAGACGGCGCGTTATTAGGAATGAAAATGCAGCAACTAGATCCGATGACTCTACATGCTCCTCCTCTATCGGCCAGTATGACGTCAAGAACGAGACGATTTTGGAGCACGACAAATCTCATAGCAGATTGCTCTTCAGTTAAGTTACCTAGAGCAGAAGTAGTCTCATTCACTACCGCTTCAAGGGTTCTGGTTAACCTACGTATTAACTTACTATTCTGGACAGGTCCTATAAAGAAGAAGAAACCTTTATTGAAGTCTGTATACTGTTCTAGAGTAGTTTCAGTTTGATCGACAATTGGGGACTCGATCTCCCTTCTATGTCTGACGTGTACTAGATGTGTGTTTCTGTGATAATCGGATGGGGCTAGAAAAACTGGTGGCAGTAGGAAGGCAATATAACATGTTCCATCCCAATCAAGGGGCAGACGAACATATGCGGTCTGACCACAAACAAAATAAGAATGACGTGAGGCTTTGAAAATAGATTTCCCACTGTCACTATACTCGACAGTAGTAGTACAATCACTATGTCCTACATGTGCGGAACCATTCTTTCTGACACATAATTCGCCTTTGACTGGTAGTACTGAAATAGCAGGCAAATCTGGAGTAGTATCAGACTGAACATTCAGGACCATGAAATTCGAAGAATAATTACCTAAATCATATACTTCATTTTCTAGATCTAACCCTATTCTATGGGAGAGACCTTGCTTGTCTGGAAAACATGTTCTATTCAGAAGGGACATATCAGTTGAGGATGACGTTAAAGTGGACCATGCTCCACATGAACCATTATGTGAGAACGGATAAGGAAAGAGTGGCAGAACTCCCTTCGGTGTCTGAAAAGGGGGGAGTCGACCACACACCCAACAATTGGTGGCATTGCTGGTCTGGTGTGAATAATGCAACATTCGAATGAATGTGTTATTTCGCATAGCAAGACGATAGGATAGCTCGTGAGGAGGCAGATCACTAAATGTGTGCTCTACTGTAGCATTAGAAAACATATGTACATGTGAAACTGGAAAACATAAATGTAAAGCATAACTTGTGCAGGTAACCATAAGACTCAAAAATAATAGAAAACATAGAACAATAATACATATTTTAGAGTTTTGACTAACTCTCTCACTGTGGGGGTCTATCTCATACATGTCAGGAACCTGTCTAACCGTTTCACCCGAGAGGGACTTAGACAATTAAACTGGCTGACTTATTTTACTAGACCGGAGTTTCTCTTTATACTCCTGTTGCGGAGTTTTCTCTAACAGGGGAACTTTGAGTTCAGAGTCTGTTTTTAGGCAGTCTTTAGGAATAAGGCAGTCCTTAGCAAAAGTCTTTTCTCGTAATCCATGGACTTTTTTGATGTGGCTCAGGTGGACCCACCCCTTCCTGCCTTCAAGTTTGACGGCGGTCCTTGTTGTTAGCATTACCATGCGAGGCTCCTTCCAACGGGGCTCCAGCGGACTTGAACGAGCAAAATTTCGGACAAATACGTGATCACCGGGAACGACTTCATGCGGTTTCACCTCGGTGTTGTCTGGAAATGTGGCGGCAACCTGTGAACGACAAGAGTGTAGGGCAGACATCAAGGAAGCTAGGTAATCTGTCAGCATATTACTGGAAACAACTGTAATATTACGGGGTCTAGGTATACCCCACATGTTTGGGGGGCGGCCGAATACGACCTCATACGGGGACAGACCTGATCTGGAATGTGCAACCATCCTCATATAAAATAAAGCAACTGGCAGGGCAACTAGCCAGTCTACACCTTTTTCTCTACATACTTTTGCAATGCGGATTTTCAAAGTCTGATTATGTCTCTCTACGAGACCGGCTGCTTCAGGATGGCGCACACAATGGAACTTCCACTGGTACCCTAACAGAAGGGAAACATGTTTCATAAGCTCGGATGAGAATGGCTGGCCGTTATCTGAATACACGACCCTAGGGAGTCCATAGCGGGGAAAGAACTCACGAACCAACTGCCTGGCAGTGGTCGCGGCTGTGTAATCTGGAACTGGATATGCTTCTGTCCACCTGGACAAAGCGCATACAACTACGAGGACATACTTGAAACCTCGACATCGCTCCATCTGAATATAATCCATCTGGAGGACTTCAAAAGGGTGGTCAGGAGGTTGGAATCCACCTTGTTCCACCGGGACACTTTTGCCTGGATTGAACTGACAACATATCATACAGGTACGGACTTTCTGCTTGGCTGCAGCTCGTAAGTGCTTGTTGAACCAAAGGTTCTGAATACTGTCTAACATAGCTTTTTCTCCTAGATGTGCTGGACTATGTGCGGTATTAATAATGACTTGAACCATAGAGTCGGGGAGAAACCATGTGGCCTTTCCCTTCGTCAACCATCCTTGATCTGTCTGGACCCCTCCTTGTTCGGACCATTTCTTGATTTCTTCAGGAGTGGCATGTAACTGTATGTCTATGACATCTTGTGTAGAGTCCTTAACTGTCATACAAGTAGTCTGATCTGGAGTGAGTGTCTGTGTCGTGTTAACTGGAATGTCTGGGGTCTGAGCTGTAAGCTTGGCTGTTCGATCTGCTAGATTGTTACCTTGGGAAATGATGTCAGTAACTTTCGTATGTGCCTTGCACTTCATGATAGCGATAGCTGTCGGTAAATGTATTGCATCTAACAGAGCTTGAATGAGGAGACCATGCTGAATCTTGGTTCCATGAGAAGTCATGAAACCTCTCTCCTGCCAGAGCACTCCAAAGTCGTGTACGACTCCGAATGCGTAACGTGAATCTGTATATATGTTTACTTTCAGGTTCTTGGCACGTATGCAGGCTTGGGTCAGAGCAACTAGCTCTGCTGCTTGAGCAGACAGGGTGTCAATACGATGTGTTTCTATAACTTCAGTTTCAGTAGTCACTGCATACGCGGCTACTAGTTCTCCTGTACTTGTTCTCATACATGAACCATCCACATAAAGTGTCAGGTCGGGATTAGGTAATGCAATGTCTGTCAGGTCTTGTCTTGGCTTTGTCATAGTGTTAACAACCTCCACACAGTCATGTGTGGCAGGATTTGAAGTAACTGACGGTAACAGTGTAGCAGATTTAGAATGTTGCAGCGTCTGATTTCTATGTGTGGCTGGAACAGTGTTAGTTCATAACCTGTTAAACGTGCAATTGTCAAGTGCTGAGTCTGTGTTCGGTTTAAAAGAACTTCCACGGAGTGTGGAACTTGTACTGTCAGGGAGTGTCCTAACACTATGGAATCACTTTGTCTGATAGCTAGAGCTGTGGCTGCAACTGACTTGAGGCACGCAGGCAGAGCCTGGGCTACTGGATCTAATGTGCTCGAAAAATAAGCACAGGGTTTGTACTGTCCTGCTTGGTCTTGTGTGAGAACAGATAATGCAGTACCATCACGTTCTGTGACAAAAAGTGTAAAAGGCTTACTGTAGTTCGGTGTTGCTAGAACAGGTGCTTGGCATAAGGCTTTCTTTAATTCATTAAAAACAAGTGTATGTTCCTGGGTCCAAGGGAGGACAGTCGATACGGCTGCCTCCTGTGTCGTTAACTGTATCAGTGGCTTGGCTAGAAATGCATACTGAGGAATCCATTGTCTGCAGTAAGAAGTGAGGCCAATAAAAGCTCGTACCTCCTTCTGTGTCTTGGGCTGTGGAAGACTCGCTATTAACTGGATATGGTCTGGCGTCAACTGCCTACCCCACTTGGACAGTAAGTGTCCTAAGTAGACCACTTGCTGGACACAGAATTGTAATTTAGAAGGAGACACCTTGTGCCCCTGCTCGGCCAGGAAATACAGAACTGTGAGTGACGCACGCTCGCAGTCACGTTCAGAACGGGCTGTGATCAGTAGATCATCGACATACTGGAGCAGGGCAGTATCAGTTGGCATGTGAATATTGTCTAGTTGTCTCTTAAGTGCTTGACTGTAAATACTAGGACTTTCTGTGAAACCTTGAGGAGCTCGTGTGAATTTATAGCTTCTTCCATTTAAACAGAAACCGAAAAGGTACTGGCTGTCTGGATGAATGGGGACACTGAAAAATGCGTTCTTGAGATCGATAACTGTGAAGAATGTAGCTTCAGAATCAATGGCTGTCAAGAGGGATGAAATATCTGGGACTACTGGGTACTGCGGTATGATACATTTATTAAGCTCTCGAAGGTCAATCACTAATCGATATACTGGAGGTGCATTTGGATCAGTACGTTTCAGGACTGGAATGATAGGAGAATTACATACATTGGAGTCAGTTTCTACAACCACTCCTTGAGCAATAAGCTCGTCAATAATTTTGGATAAGGCTGCTACAGCCTCAAGTGGCAATCTGTACTGTCTAATTCGTGGCAAAACTATACCTTGTTTCAGAGTCACACGATGGGGTGTGATATGCATACAACCTACATCAGTTGGACCTTGCGCCCATAAATGCTGTGGTACATTCAATAATCTTGGATCAAAATCACGTAATACATAATGACCTTTAAAGTCTCTCAGGAACAATCGGACCCCTTCTGGGGAGCAGCAAATTACTGCACCTAATTATTTTAATATCTTAATGCCTAACAAATTTTCTGGACATGATTTCGTGAGTAACAAATCAGTAGTTCGGGACAATGGACCAACTTCTAGAGTAACTGGTTTCGAAATTTCATTAACAATCGGCTTTCCTGAAAATCCAAGGGAAACATTTTTAGAGCCTGAGAGCGGAGCCCCTGGAACCTCGTCATGACTGATGGTAGTCCTACTTGCCCCTGTATCAATCAAAAACTTTCTATCTTTCCCTAATACTTGACTGTGTACATAGGGACCCTCTTGATCTACAGGTATCTCGATGAGAGGCAAGCCTACCTCCCTCTCTAGGCTGTTTCATGAATACTGTTGATACTCTGGATACTCTGTCTGGCCATACTGGTACATTTGCTGTGTAACATGCTGTGTTGCAGCGATAGGCTGCGGTGCTGGAACTGTCTGTTGTGCATTCTGTGGTGGTTGAGAAGTCTGTGAAACTTGTTCTTGTCTAGACGGACGTGGTCTTTCTTTAGTCTTACCAGTAGCTATGTTGTGTTTCAGAACTGCACACTCGTTTATAAAATGACCTGGCTGTTTACAATAATTGCAAGTCCCTTTAACGGGAGCTGCAGGATGACTGGCTTGATTCGGACCCCTCTTCTGACTGTCTTGTGGAACTGATTGTGCAACTAATACTTTCATTTTCGTGTCTTTCATACGTCTCCTTTCGTGTTCTTGCTCTTCCCTGATTCTGTTCTGGTGATACTGGAGCATTTGTAACATCTGTGACGGAGTATTAGCTTGCCAACTACTTTCGACTTACAATACTCGATTTTTTACTTGTGGACTTGAATTCTCGACTAGTTTGGTAACAAAAAGATGAGGGTACGATTCACTACTTGTTTTCAGACCACTGTTAATAATAAAACATTTTTCAAATCTAGAATAAAAATCACTAGTGTCTTCATCCTGTTTCTGTTTACAAGCTGAGATTGCATCCCAATCTTCCTTTTTCGTGGCTAGTAATCTTGGCAAAACCTGTATCAATAACTCGGGCAATTCTTTAACTTTACCCCCAAGACCGGTACCTGGTACTCGTGAATTATCTTCAGCTTCTAGAGCTGTCCAATCTATCTTTTTCTCTCCCACCTCCCATTCTTTTTCCTTGAGTTTTTCATATACCCCTGCGGGCAGCAGAACCTTTAACATTTTAATGATATCAGGATACGTGTATTCTCCCACACGGAGCATGTCTTTTAATTCTCGATGGAACCCTGCTGGATCTTTGTCGTGACAGGGAATTAACTTTTTCATCTCTAAGAGTTCCATCTTTGTGATAGGGGTGTAAACAAATACTCGTTCTAGATCACCACCCGCTGTCCTAACTGGGTGTACTTCTCGTAACGGATGCTGTCTATCTATGTAGAATGATTTACTTTCTGGAGGTGAGACATGAACAAAATGCGGATTCAAAAACGTTCGATATTTGTGGCGCTGTTCTAGAATGATACTAATTAAATCGGTACCTAGACCTCCCCATCTATACTGGAGTAACTCGTTCAAAACATCATGTAGCGGACCTGGATCAGAATGCTGTCCCTCATACAGTGTAATGAGGTGCTGGATCATATACATACCCACCAGTCGCTGCTCGGCTGGGGGCAGTTTCAGAAACATTTGTGCCACTATTTTGTCTGGAAAAGTGGTAGAATCAGTAGTCCATCGGACTGCTGATCGGGCTAGTTCTTGTTCATGCATGGTACTAAGTTCACTATAACCGATTCGTGATTTCAGAAAGTGATCGGTAGCTTGAAATACTTGCTCAAGAGAACCTTGTTCTGGTGCTGGAGCAGGGAAAACTTTCTTGTGTTCTAGGCGTGAATGTCGGTCGGGAAGTCTAGTTCTACCTACATACGCTATTCTGGAGGGATTGTCGTCGTCTACCTCTTCAGTATCAGAGACGTCTTCTTTCTCGGTTACTTGTGCTGCTTCTCGTTTCTCGTGTAACTTTATTATTTCCCTACGGATTTTCTTGTACATACTCTCTATACAGTTCTGTGTCTTGTGTCTTCCCTCGGCTATATGGTCACTCCACCTGGTCAGGACTTTCATTTCTTCCGGATCTTTATCCGGATAATCTTGTTCCCTTATTAAACAATTAATTAGAAACTTTAAAAGCATGAGCTGAATCTCGACTTTTCTTTGAACCATGGCGTCGCCAATACTTTCTGGATCTACTCCTGTACGGATGAAACGATATATTCTGTCTAGATATCCTTTCATATTCGGCAGGGTGTCCAAATATTCGGTCACCCGTCTTACACGCAATGAATACAGGACCATATCATCATCGCCTGGGACTGGATCATAACGGCATTCGGTAAGGGCTCGCTTGATATCTGCAACTGACTGAAGTTTGGGCGAACGCTGTAACGCTCGTTCATGTAGCTCGAGTAGCGTTATACGTCTTGGTTGAGGCGGGGTTCCAGGAGGACTACCCCCCGCGGCTCCTAAACTGGAATCGTCTACGGGTATTGTACGTGCTGGTAGAGTGACTGATGTAACGGGTACATGTACTGTAGGCTGGACCGGGGGTGCCGTAACAGGTGCTGCAACGGGTGCCCCGGTGGCTGGAGGAACAGGAATTACATTATTTACAGGAGCAGGCGGGACAGGATTTGCATAGGCTGGGACTGTGTCGTCCAAATAGGACGAGAGAAAAATATCAGCTGCGGTCGGTTTGTGACGTAGCTTAATCGGAACTAATTGCGGCGGAAAATTACATGGTGCTTCCGGGGTTGCTTTCGGCAAGCCCTCGGCAAGAAGAGGATACATACCCTTAATAAGGGCATTTCTCTGTCTGTCTGACTGTTCGGCTTTGACTCGTTCACCTACTTCGATTAATTCCCTTTCTTGGGCTCTTTCTGAGGATTCCCTACTTAATTCTGTTTTTCTGATTTCTTTTTCCGTTCTTCTATGAGATTCTTTGCGCCATAACTCGATGGCATCTTTCTGGGACTGTCTGGATTTCTTTTTCCATAATACTTCTTCTACTCGCATGATGCACTCGGCATCCCACGTACCTGATACGGGCCATCTATATTTCTCTTCTAATTCCTTGGTGTAATCCACCCATAAGTCTAGATATAATATGGCACTTAAGCCATGCTTATGATACATAAAATGACCTGGACTGTCCCTAGGCGGGACAGGAACTGCTTCCTCGAGCAATCCTTTTCTGGTTTTTAACTGACGTAACTTCGAGAATAGAGGCATTGTCTAGGCTGGAATCTGGACACAATACAATACACGATAAACACAATAATAACTGGAAAAACAAATCACTCATACCACGACATTGAAAACACATGGAATAACATTTAGAATAACAGTTCGGACAAAATACTACCTGGTATACCTGAAAACAGAACACATGAATTTCTCGAGAACAGAACTTACTAGAATGACTAGATGCACTGCTAAAACAGCACGAAACTTACCGGTCCCATAAAGAGACACGTCAGGACCCGCGTCCACCTAGGTGAACACTTCGTGTTGGATCTGCGTACCCAAACCCACGGACCAGAGACAAATTAATTGACCCTGTCTAGATACTACCCCAGCAACGGTACTCACCGGGCAGCAAGAACGGAAGGCCTCGGACTGGACTGGACTGCTACGACGTCGGACTACGAACTTCGGACTTCAGTTACAGGTGGGCCTCCGGATACCTCGGACCTTGGACTCTCGGCTTGGGCTCTGGTCGGGACTCGCCGCGTTCCTCACCGCCTCGTCTGGATGCTGGACCGCAACCTCCGTCTCCTCCGTGGGCCTGAGGGATACTTGAAGCAGAAATATCTGCACGTGCACGGTATGGTTCCGTCACGGCTGCAGAGGATCAGGGGGCCTGCGTGGCTTCGCCGGCGCGTGGGGAAAGGGCAAGTCCCTATTCGGGCGCCATTATGTGGTAAATAAATAATTAATTACCGGTACTATTTTTTAATACAATCAATAAAACAGATAGCTCAATAAATAAGAGTCAGGATTCGAGGTATCTTGAGTCTACAGGCTTTAATCAGGCATAAAGGACAGGAACAGGACAGCCTGTACGGGAATAGGATGAAGGCAGCTGCCGGGGAAATGGGAATCGGGGATTGGCGGATAGGCGGATTGGCAACTTTCAGTAACAGTACACAGTATATATATATTAAAACAAATGCATTACATTCAATACAGTAGGCGTAGCAGTAGGCGTGACTCGTAGCAGTCGCGAAAGATAAGGGCAAAATGATGCAACAAGAAGGCGTGTACAGGGCGTATACACAGACATGTGATGTAAACATAACAGAAGTGTCATAAATGGGGCGGAAACATGGAGGGGGCTACCTGAGCAGCTGGGACCTCTAACCTAGTGGTGCGCGCAAACGGGCAATGACGTGTTACCAGGGAACCGGGGGCTATGACTTCTACGCTAGAAGAGGAGACTAAAGTCTGGAGTGTCAGAGCGACATGTACCTAAGGCATATCTGGTATCTGGTGTTTGGAGTACATATTGATAGAATCCAAAAGTTATCAGGGCAAAGGCTACTAGACACTAAGACTGGTGCACGCATAATTCTACATGTATTGCGTGTGCTAGGAATATTCTATGAATATTAATACAGTATTTCTCTTCCATGGAGACATAAAGGCTAGACCATGACGGAAACTATTGATGCAATTCAATAGCTTAGGAATGCAGAGAAGGAGGGCTGGACTGATAACTAGAAGCATAACATACTCTTGGCAGACTGGGAGGCAGAGCCAGGCCGGGCCGGGCACTGCGAGGCATGAAGTAAGCGAAGGGTCAGGGATGCAGGTGGGGGCTGTATCGCTCCTCGGAGAGGGTTCAGGAGACAGGAGCTGAATCTGGTGTCCGGGCCCTTTTGAGGCCTAGAAACGGGGACAATTCAATGAATTAACGTGCACACTGTGAAATGTGGCAACGTAGGTTTACATAGGCCTAATATTCGTTGCTTTCACGAGAACTGGAAACTGGCATACTAGAGATGGACACAACTGTAATTGCGTCTTTAATCGATCAGAGGGGAATACATGCATATCGATCATGCACATATAGCATAAGATGGGGAACACGTAGGCACATACAACATGGCAAAATGTACTTTTCCACAATAGGATGGAAGAGTAAAAGGAAAGGTGAACGAATGGATGGAGAATTGAAAGGAATGGATGCATGTCATGGTGAAAGGATGGAAGAATCAAAGGATCGATAAGTGAAGTGAATGGATGTGTGAATGCACTGATGGGGATAATCAAATGGTGCATGGGTGAAAGAATGGATAGATGGATGCATGGATAAATTGATGGGTGAAAATATAGATGTATATGTGAAAGGATGTATGAACAAATATATAGCAGGGTGATTGGTTGGATAAAAAGAATAAGGAAAGGAAGATGAAAGGGTGAAACTAATTCCCCTAAAGAGGGTTGGGTTTGCTCACTTCTCATTCTTAGTTTGATAAGCTGAGTGATTCATAACAGTCACCCTTGAGGCTCAAGCTAATGGGTAGATGCATCATGGAATGCAACACGTAATAAAAACATCTAAATACCTTACCATTATCTAAGATGTTTCAGAGATGCAGAGAAGCAAAGGGTCGGGTAGCTTTCAGTGCAGCATTTCAGAAGAAACTGGTAAAACAATTCACCTGTTCTCGCAATTCTTTGTCTGACCTCTGACAATAATGTAAATCAAAGTGACACCGCCACACCACACTTGGGCACAAGCAAAGCACTTCCTTCTTCTCCCTTTCCCCATCTTCTCTCAGTTGGACCTGGCCCTTTCTGCAGGGTCGTCCCCTGATGTTTTGCCTTCCTCTTCTTATTTTTTTGCTGAATTCAATTTTGCGTGCCTTAGAACTCATTTTACCACTGCTAACCAGGGCTAAAGTGATTGTGCTCTCTGCTTAAAACATGATAGAATTATCTTATTTACAATTGGCATATTTAATTTACTTAAAAGTTCCTGGTTAAGTGCACTACATATGCCCAGGGCCTGTAAACTAAAAGCTACTAGTGGACCTGCAGGACTGATTATGCCACCCACGGAAGTAGCTGTTTAAACATGTTTCAGGCCTTCCATTGCAGAGCCTGCGTGTGCAGTTCAAACTGTCATTTCGACCTGGCAAAACTTTTCTATCCGTGCTACCTGTGGACGTCTTGCCTACTAGAGACTCGTTCTATTTACTTAGCGTTGCGGTTATCCCTCGGAGGTGTGATTTTGGACCTCGTCAGCCTTCCTTGTAGTGATTATCTTGGCTACAATGGTTTTTTATCTAATAGCGCACTAGGACATCGATCACTGTGCATGGTTCAGAGTCATTTGCTCCGCTCTTTACTTAATCTTGGACTCTTCATCGTCGAGTGTTGGCCTGTCACTTACAAGGAGCAGGTTTTCAGGATCAGGGCACTAAATCAAGCATTCTGCGTGGTGGAAGGTTGCCGCCCTGTCATATATTTGGATTCTAGCAAAAGATATGATGATATTATCATGTTTGATTTAATTTCAAGATTAAGCCCCCTTGTTATTCTATTCTTTGGATTCATTTAACAATATTGAAGGCAGGCTTCAGTGTATTTTAAAGCTGGGACACATATTCTTATGTTGTACATGTCCTGGCAGTGAAAAACACAAAAATTTATTTTTCACCACTGCAAGGCTAGTCTCTCTTTTAAGGATATCATTACAGGTGCCTTATTAAATGTTATAAGTGTAATTTGCAAATGAGAAGATATAACTGGCTGATTTTGGTGTCTATGGAATCATAATTTTAAATCCTACATTATGGTGAAGTCAGATTTTATATACAATACTGAAAATGCATCTTTTAGAAAGTTGGCATTTCCTTCTTTTAGCCATTTGGTGCCTGCAACCTGTCTCTGGTCACATGACTGGGTGTAGTTGGCAGTTGGGCTTTATGTATTCCTCCTAGATGGCCTTACACAAAGGAAGCTTAGTTGTGACTGGATGGACCATCACTGGCTGGATGGGAGGGAGGTGCTTGACCCAGCCTCGCTTACACCTGAAGAGGCTGTGCCCTGTCTCCACATGAAGGGATACATAACCCCTGCAGTTAATCTGGAGCCCGGGCCAGGAATGCAGGGCAACTGTGTACTTCAAAGGCATGCCTCAGGAAGCTTTTCTTCACTTAAAAGACACAACTGCATATAAAAAAAAGGACCTTACACACTACCACTTCAGTACACTTCCAGACATGTGTTGATGATTTGCCAGTTAGAAAAACTGCTGTGCTGCTAAAAGGAATCCCACTCTGCTGGACTATTCCTCTGAATTAACTTCTTCTTTGCTGTGCTGACCTGCTGTCTGTTGCTGTCTTGCCTGGTGAAGAACTGCATCTGTAACCCCACCTTGATACCAGGACCCTAGACTGATTCACAGGGCAAGCCTGCTGGCGTTCTGATCTCAGCCTCAGGAACATAACTGGCTCCCCAACAGCTCCTGGACCAGTCTTCCCAAATGTCCTGATCTCCAAGAGGTACCTCTCAGGTCCTGGATCAAATGAGATAAGAAAATCAAGCTTTTGGCCTCTTTATGACTGTGAACATGCTTCTTTGCACCGGAAATTCAGTGCAAGTCATAGCCAGTCCATCTCCTTGCACACCAAGCATCGATCACCGTTGAGGACCACTATCTCAAAGCTCCAATCTGCCTATCCATGACGTCTGGCCTGCTCTTCGCGTGACCCTGACCACCACCAGTGACACTCGTATTACTCCCCTCAACCCTCTCCAATGCGAACATGACTCTTGCCCAAAAACTTGAGCCGGTAAATCTTCAGCAGGGCTAATCTGGGATTATATCCGACCTGCGCTCCATTGCGGTCATCCTGAACGGTTGACTTTGACCTGGGCGAGCGCAACCAGACATCTGCCGTTGGCACTTTATGCTTTTAGGAGCTATTTTACAGTAAATTCTTTGAAAAATCATAACCCTGGTTCTACTGATTGCCTTTTGTTGTTTTAGTCTTGCTTTATTTATGGCAGCTCTGGAGTACCTCGGGATTGATGCAATGCAAAACAAGTCCACCTATCGATCGTCTCAAATCATAATGGTTTCCTATAACAAGCATGCAAGATACTTCATTGTTTTTTTTTCTTTTATAGCTTTTTGTAAGTGAGGCCTGTATCTTTTTAGCCTTTGTATGCCCAACTCCAATCGCAAAGTAATGAAACAATAAGGAACAATGATTCAGCAGGAAACCCTGCCTTAAACTTTATAGGCAAGAATGCTTGAGCATAATTGAAAGAAGCTCATGGAATCCATCAACTTCCTTAACTCGTAAGCAATCTTTTCCTCTAACATTGTTCATTCAAAAGACAGAGAAACTTAGCCTAGAACATGTCTCAAATCACTGCCATAAGCCAAAGGCTTAACTTGATTTGAGTCCCAAATCGACAAATGTACTTTTCCAGGAACAAACACACACAAATAGTCAACACAAAATCAGCCAATCTCGTTACCTTTTTTCACACCCTCGCATTTTCCAAAACAAAGATCCTGACTGTGAAACCGCACCTGGGAAAGCCTTCCAGCATTGGCAGCCTTCCGTGCGCTGATCTCAAGAGAATAATCTGTGCGGTTCCATACCAGAAGACAGGGGATATTACCAGGCCCTTTCCATCAACCAATAGGAGCCATTCCTTCCCCAGAAGTCCATGCAAGTGCTCATGGGGACTGTAGTCTTCCGTACTATGCATTACTCATTGTCTGAAGACCACCAATTTCACATTTTCTTGTTCTTTCTTCCAGATAGGCTGTATGGCAGTGTTCACAACATTAATTTGATTGGACGTTAAAGTACATTAAACTAAGCTCTATTTATCTAACCGGGTGTGGAATCCTTTTTTGTGATGTCTTCACTGTTTTACTGTTTAAAGTGTTGCGCAAATAATTTACACATTGCCTCAAAGTTTAAGCCTGTATGCTCTGTGACAAGCTACTAGGGGTTGAGCACAGGTTACTTGGAGTATGCTTGTGCTTTACCCTTACTAGGATTGTGATATATGTTTGACCAGGGCTCACACCACAGTCAACCAGTAACCCAATTTCGATCACTCCTCTTACTTGTTTTCGTCTTCCCTCCTTTCCTGGCCCACAAACCACATTCTAACACCTTACTTGCAAGACAGTCTGTGCTGACATGCAAGTTGTGCTCTTTGTAGCAACTTTGGGTTTAACAGGAACATGACGTTGCCTTAACTCTGCCTCAAGGTGAATGCTGCAGAAATGCAAACAAATCGGTGATTGAAAAATATATTCAATCAAAGGCCCTACATGAAATTGCATTGACATTCAGTCATTCTGGATCTAGAGCATGCCTAAAGTACATTACATCATGGGGAGGATGAAAAGAAAGTGAAAAGCACATTGGCTCTGATTTTATGTTTGTGAGACATGCCTAATTCTTGCTCAAACACGTATGTCTGCGGGAATAAGAAAATATGACTTTGGCAATAACTATCATGCTCCTGTTGTTTTCTAGGGGTGGGCGGAACTCGCGGAATTCATATAAATATGATCTGCGTTTAAACTTCATCACTTCTGTAGGCTGATTGCATCATCCAGTGAGCTTGAGTGTATTCTAAAAGATGAGTGCTAAACACATATACCAAGGTACTGCAAAGGTAAAATAGTATATTTTCTGTCCTACTAATGAGTGGTACTATTTCTAACATATAATATGTGAGTTGTTGCGTGACTTTGTAAATCTATGTGTGAATTGGTGTCTGAGTGCCTCCATGGCTTACGCAACGCGAGCAGCAAATTTCTCACAGCGAGTGGCAGTGACCTACTACAGCCGCCCGTGTTTAAAAATCTCACTGTGAGATGGTCTAGCACTAGTGTTTTTTTCACTCAAGCTCACCAACATAATGTTGGTGAGTTGTGCATGAGAGAAACTCCGCAATCCAACAGTTGGCAGACTTTTTGTCAAACTCTGTTCTTTAGAGTGGAGTTGGCAAAACTCCACAACCTCAACCAGTGGAGCAGATCTTACCTCCCACCCCTACTGTTTTCCCTTTACAGAACTTGCCGGGTCAAACCTGACCAAATGTATTTTGAGGAAAAGTCAAAACATAGTACATTTGGGTTGTAAAATGACTGATTCTGCATGTTGTGATACATTTTTGCAGTGGTTAAGCATCAAACTTTTCAACATCTACAGGTTTTCAAGCATATTCCTGGAAATGCTTGTGAATTTGCTACTGCAATTATCTGGAGATACCTCCTTGTGTGCAATTGTACAAAGTGATATTACAATGATAAAATGCGGAAAATATTTAAATCTCAAACTTTTTCCAGTGTGAGACTGAAGCCGTTGAGAACACCGACAAATATGTACGTTTATGCAGGTGTTCAAGCTGTCAGTGCATTCCTTCCCCTTCAATGCAGAATTGTGCTTTCTTTAACCCCTTGCATGTTGATGACGGCCCCCATCCATCATGCACTACAGCGCTCGTGTGCTGATGACAGCTGGGGGCCATCATAAACCCGCCCACTCGCGATTCTGCCGCACAGGCGCAGAATCGCCGCAGCATGCAAGAGGTTAATCCCGGAGAGCAGATTATCTCACACAAGAATAAATCCAACAGAAAAGATATACACTTTTGAAAAAAGGCAATTTGAGTGTATAAGCTATGCTGTAATACATAACTGTCCATTTCTATCTAAAATTCTTTCCCATTCGGCAGCATAAAAAAACTATTCTTACAAAGTTTGGGGCAGATTTGCAATAACTGGCACATCCCTGCATATCAGCAGGGATGCACCAGGTATTTTGTGTGACGGTTGAAACCCCTTGCGCCACCATGGATGCACGCAAGGATAGAGAGATGCGTGACGCATCTGACGGCGTAATGGTGACGCAGGGCTGGAGTTGTGTCGCAAAGCATGATGCCACTCCAGCACTGCTCAGGGGTGCCCTATACTTGCTGTGCTGCGTCACTCCTTACGCCTGCTGCAAGCAGTAGTAACGTGTTGACGCAGTGGGGACATAAAAGTGACTCAGTGAAATATTAAAGATTTCGCTGCGTCACTTTTACGGGGCTTCCTTGCGACGGAACGCCCACCCTGCATACATTATACCTGATGCAGGTATAATGTAGCGCAGGGCTTAACAATGTGGCGCATCTCACTAAATGCGTCAGGTTGTAAATATGTCACATAGAGGCGCATTGTTTACACCGCCGCTGCGTCACAAAAGTGACACAATGGCGGCGTAAAAGTTTCCCAAGGGGCTTGTAAATCTGCCCCTTAATTTATGAATCCGCTACGTTTATTCTTTCGCAGCATCTACCTTGATAGCGAAGCATGTAAAAGTCACTTTTCCCCCTACCATTAAAATGTTGATTTTGCTGGTTGCAGGTTTGCAGCAGGTGCCGCCACTGTCTTGGAGTGATTATTTAGAACACTTAGAAAGTATTGGTTGCAGTGGATTCTGCACCTCTTGCAACTGCGATGCATGCGTAGTCCATAGTTATATGATACCTGTATATTTTTTTCTAGCAATGAGATAGTATGGAAAACGTATAACCACAAGTTTCTTTTTCACAGGACCATTACTGCCCCAGCCCTCCGCGTGCAGCTCCGAGCATTTCACTTGTATATACACATCACAGTGTGTGGCCTGGTCATCCAAGTGTAATGGGGAAGTCGACTGTATGGACGGTACAGATGAACTGAATTGCCCAACTGAGATGCCCAGTACCAGTCCTACCAGGATGTGCCACGGCAATGAGTATCAGTGTGGCACTGAATGCGTTCCATCTCTGCTGCGATGTGATGGAGTACCAGACTGCAAGTTCAGTGAAGATGAATCGAACTGCAGTAAGTCATTCATTCTATTTCTATGGCTACTATTTTGCACGCACCAAAATGTTGTCCTAAAATCAAGTAGTTTATTCAGGAAATGTCTTTGAAATGCACAGACTGCTGTGTTTTTGTTTAAACATGGTTTCAGTATTTAAGAAGTGCTAAAGGATATTAGCAGAGGATTGTAGATTGTGTTGTAAATTACCTACTGGATTACATATTATTAATATATGAATAATGACACTGTATATTTTCATTATTTAAGATTTTTAAGCGTTGTTTTTGATGTGAAAGCATTAAGATGAATTTGGATATAGAGTATGTCATTTTATTCTTTTATCGATCAAAGAAATAAAACTTTGTAAAAGTTCCTTCTCTGTAAGGCATAAACATCAGCAAAAGTAACAAACCAACATTGGCTAAATTAAGTCGACCCCCTTACCTGCAAAAGCATCCAGAAAAGACAAAAGTGCAATCTCCTCCGACTTCAGTGATGGTGGAAAACCAAAATAGTTCTAAAATCAGACCGGAGTGAAAGGGGTGATGGTCTCAGACAAAAAGACAAACTGTGGCTGAAAAATGCTTAATCAATGTTAGAAATGTTAAAAGCAGATGGCCAGTTCCCACGAGATAATGAAGAAACAATGTGTGCTTCCCACCAGCAGACGTCTTCCAAGCTATACAAATGCCCCCTACCCAAACGTGAAATTAATAAAAAAAATTATAATTTACCAGCTAAGGAATTGCTGTGAATCCACCAATTAGGAAATCATACCAAACCCAGGAGGGAGAGGATTACCTCTGGACATAAAGGATCTGCTGAATATCTGGCATAGGCCTTTAATACTGAATTCATCAGGTCCAAGGCGGACTCAATTCAACCGAAGGACTCCAGGCAGGGACTAAGTCAGGCAATGACTGAGTCATAGGCTGCAGCTTGTTCAAAATTGGGAAGCTAGGCTGGTTTGGCGCCAACCTAGACACTGCACATGCAGTGGTAACATTACAATGGTTGTTTCAAGTTGGGTGTATTATTTTCAAATCGCGGCACAGCAAAAGCCCAATTTGTTAGAACTCTAGAATCCGGAGCTTTATTCCTAAAAGTAACCTTAGATCAGCCCACCAGAATCTAGTAGAGGTCCCTACATTTTACGGAAAAAGATTGGGTGGTACTAGATTTGCTGTGATTTATTTATTTTTATTTTTTACATTTCTAGAGCGCACTGTTACCCGGAGGTGTCCTGGCGCTAGCAGAATGAACTGGTGTGTGTGGGTCGGTGCTTTAATGGGTGAAGAGCCAAGTCTTCAGTGCCTTTCTGAAGGATAAGAGATCGGGCAATTGTCTAATGTAAAGGGGAAGCTTGTTCCAGGCTACTGCAGCTCCTAGGGAGAAGCTCCTGCCTCCCCATCTAGCTTTCTTCATTCTAGGGACCGAAACCAATGCCTTCTGACCAGATCTAAGAGATCTTGCCGGTTTGTACCAGAAGAATAGTTCCTTCATGCATCTAGGGCCCAGAACGTGCACTGCTTTAAAGACCGCACAGAGTGCCTTGAAGGTAATTCGTTCCCGCACTGGCAACCAGTGAAGTTTTGCCAGGTCCTGAGCCACCGATGCGAACTTAGGTGTATCTGTTATTAGGCGTACGGCCGCATTCTGTAAGGTCTGGAGTTTGTTTAGTACGCTAACTTGGGCGTTCAGCATAAGGCTGCTACAGTAGTCTAGCCGAGATAGAATTAGACCGGTCACCACTGTTTTTCTGTGCTCTTGCTCCAACAATGGTAGCACTTTCCTAATTGTTTTAAGAACAAAGTGGGTGGATGAGACCAGGGCATTGATCTGAGGTTCAAAAGATAATGTGTCATCCACCAGAATGCCGAGAATTTTCACCTTAGTCACTGGGGCGGGCAGAGTTCCCATTTCTTCAGGCCACCATCTCGGGGACCAGAAGTTATCTTTGGAGCCAAAGAGTAGCACTTCTGTCTTCGAGGAATTTAACTTAAGACAGTTTTGAGCCATCCAAACCCCCACTTCTCGCATGCAGCTTTTGAACCTATCCGCAGTGTTATCTATGTCCCCCGGCAGCAGAGACACCACTATCTGCGTGTCGTCCGCATAGGCTGTAAGGTTGAAACCGAAGGTTCGAATTATCGGGGCTAGAGTGGAAACATAGACATTAAAAAGGGTCGGGCTCAAGGAGGAGCCCTGGGGTACTCCGCAAGGAAGTTAAAGGGGCGTGATTCAAAATCCCCCAGTGTCACCGACTGAGTCCTGTTGGAAAGGAAGGCCTGCAGGATCTTCAGCGCCTTATCTTGAACTCTGCAGGCCCTCAACCGGTCCACCAAAAGTTTGTGATGGACCGTGTCGAAGGCCGCGGAAAGGTCCAGCAGGATCAGGGCGGCTCTACCTCCTCCGTCCATCACTCTTCTAATGTCTTCCACCGATTTAATTAAGGCGGATTCCGTGCTATGTTCTGCACGGAAACCATGTTGGGATGGGTCCAGATGTTGTCCTATTCTCAAGAAGGTGCTTAACTGCGTATTTAAAAAGCCTTCCATGATTTTAGCTGGAAGGGGCAGTCTTGCAATAGGCCGATAGTTGTTTAAGTCGGCTATGTCAAAGTTGGTTTTTTTAAGGAGAGGTAAAATGGAGGCTCGTTTCCATTTTGCGGAGAATTCCCCACTATCCAGCATAAGATTGAGGAGGGGGGTGAGACCAGCTGCAATAGTAACTGCCGCTAGTTTGGTAATAGCGGCAGGGCAGGGATCATGAGGGGAGCCTGATTTTATCTTCTGAAGTCGGCTCATTAACTCTTCCTCACTGATTTGAGAAAAAAATAAAAGTTTTTCTGGGCCATTGTCTGATTCCGCGTTATTAGTGGGAAGTTCCACCGGAGTTTTTATTTGACTGTCTAAAGGAGAGAAGATTTTTTCAACTTTTTCACGGAAAAAAGTAGCCAGCTTCTCACAAAGAAGAAAGCTGGGGGGTACCTCTATGGTCTTGGGGACTGCCAGAGAGGACACTGTTCGAAAAAGCTCCTTCGGAGCATTGCTGGCTTCTCTAATTCTCTGATTGCTCCAATGCTTTGGAATTCAATTCCCCCACATATTTGAGCCACAACTTCTTATGGTAGTTTCAGGACTCTGTAAAAACCTGGCTCTTTGGTTAGGCTTATGGCTAGCTATGGGTCTTATCTACTTCTAGACTTTAGCGCCATGAAACCTTTTTGGTGTACGAGCACTCCATAAATACAGTGTAACATAACATAACATGAGTCAACAGATAGACCCTTCAGCGAGACTCCATACCTGACCAGGAACAAGCAACAGCAACAAGCGATTTTTTCTGCATAATGTAAAACCAATGAAGCAGCTGATGCTAAAATGTCATGGGCCCGATTCACAGAACTAACTTAAGACAAAATCCTACACTTACTACTTTTGGTATTCACAGAAGTTTGGATTTTGTCTTAAGTTTGTCTTAAGACAAGACTTAAGTTAGGATTTTGTCTTAAGTCTGTCAGTACAATTTAAAAAACAGTTTTCCGCATCCGCCCCTAGAACCGCAGTATAGATTTTGGTGGAATAGCTCGTGATTCTTTGATCGATACCACCGCCCCCCAACAACCCCTGCATATATTGTATTGCAGCTGCCCAATAATATAGTCTAAAATCTGGTGCGCCCCACCCACCCCTCTCTCTCGGGAGGGATATGAACCTATAGGCCCTCCCCGTCTTGCTGCGTGCTCATATGAATCTATTAAGAATTTTCTCGAGTGCATTGAACCAACTACCTTAACGGGATCGACCTAAAAAAATATAAAAATATTGGGAATATCAGCATCTTAATGACGTTGGTGCAGCCCACTAGTGATAAATGCAAATTGTTAATTCTTTATAGATCTGACTTTACACTATCAATTAAGGGGGCCATATTACTCTGTACCACTGTGTCTAGATCCGCTGAGATTGCCACTCCCAGATATATAGCCGAACTTACCACCCTTTGATCGTTACAAACTACAAACCTATTGCCTACTATCTGGGTCTTGGTTCTGTTCAAACTATATCCCGAGATCTGTCCAAACCGCTGTGCCTCGGCTTCCACTTCTCCAATAGCTACAGATGGGTTAGGTGTCAAAATGGCCACGTCGTCCGCGTAGACCAACGTCTTTACCTCGCACCCGTTTTCTCTCATTGGGAGAATCTCAAGGTTGCCTTCCAACCTCCGCAAGAGAGGGTCAAGATATAGCGCAAACAGCAGGGGGTATGATGGACAACCTTGCCTGGTCCCCCTACAGATCTTGACTACTGCCGAATATCCCCTGTTGACTCAAATCCTTGCCGTTGGATCTTTAAATAAGGTCCGTATAGCTTTTATATAGCCCTCTCCTATGCTGCTCTATCTCAATGTTTGCCATAGGTAGTCCAGGGAGACCCTATCGAACGCCTTCTCAGCGTCTAGAAAAAGCGCTGCCATAGGGTCTCCCAGGGTACCTGCCGCATCAAACATTGTGATCATCTGCCTCACTTGTTGGGTAGTACCCTTGCCAGGGAAAAACCTGTGTTGTGCGGGGCTTACCACACTCTCTATAATCCCAGCAAGTCTCATAGCCAACATTTTGGAGTACATTTTGGCATCAGTATTCATTAGTGTGATCGGTCTGTATGAGCCAGGTACAGTTGATGGTTTCCCTTTTTTTTAAATCACGATAATGTCTGCTCCCCCCCATGAATCAGGTATCGACTCTCCCTTTTGTGCCTGCAGCATAACATTAAACATATCTGTAGAAATCACCCCTTGGAATACTTTGTAGAACTCCACCGGTAGTTGGTCCGGGCCCGCTGCTTTACCCGAAGGGAGACTAGTCAAGGCTAACATGAATTCCTCAAGATGAAACGAAGAGTCTAACCCCTCCTTTTGTTCCTCTGTTATGAGTGGTGGGAGGATATCCCTTAAGTAGCTCTCTATCTCCACTAGTCCTCCTGTGTTACCGCTAGCATATAGCTCCGTTTAGAACTGCCTAAAAGCCTCCCTCACTAAATCTGCTTCGGAGACAGTGCTACCCTGCCCATCCACTATTTCCTTGATATCTGACGCCGCTAGTCTCTGCCTGGTTCGTATGGCTAATATATGGACCACCCTCTCGCTTAACTCATATGTGGCTTCTTTTCTAATCAGGTAATTCTTAGCAGACTTCTTGGCGATATTTTCCGTAGCTTCTGCCCTGAGAGCCACAATTTTAAGCAGATACTGGTCTAAGGGTAGATGCTGTTGTATAGCTAATGCTAATTCATCCTCTTCTTTAAGAACATTTCTACATAGTTCCTCTATCCTAGCTTTTTCCCTTTTCTGGCTGGACAATACAAAACTCAGTGTCTCGCCCCTGACCCCCGCCGTAAAGGCGTGCCATACCACCCCCGGGGGCGCGGTTTCTCTATTGATATCCCAATAGCTCTTGATCCACCCCTCCATATATTTTCCATATGCCTCATCCTTCAATAACGCTCTTTCAAATGTCCATTGAGTATCCCTTCTTTGCGTCTGCCCTAGTCTAAGCGTTAAAATTAGTGGACTATGGTCAGAGATAATTCGGTGTTTCCTTTCGATTTGTACACCAGTCATCAGGGAGTTGGAAATCAAAAAATAGTCCAACCTGACCAACACTTTATGGGGAGATGATTAAAAGGTACTTCCATCCATATACGGGTGAGTCTTGACCCATGGATCACCCAGAGAATTATGTAGCACCATATCTGGGAGTGCTCTGTGTGACCTCTTCTTTCTCCCTGTATACTGTCCATGTGGCTGAGGAAAGATACTTCTAGGGTCATGTATATTGAAGTCACCACAGCATACTATAGGCTCTGGCCACTGTGCCAGCTCTACATCCAGATATTGGAAGACATCGGGGTCATCCTCCGTTGACCCATAGATTGTGGTGAGTGTTAACTTCTCTCCTTTAAATCCTATCTCCAGTAGCACCCATCTACCCCATTGGTCCTCCTACTTCCTTATCACCACCACGTCCCTACTTCTCCCTAATACTGCTACCCCCCTAGTTCTTGATCCCTGTTTAGAGTTTGCCAAAACTGTAAACCCCAAGTGTTCCAGCAGGTATCCCCTTGATGCCTCTATGTGTGTTTCCTGCAGGCCAACCAAATCCAACCGGAATGTTCTAAGTAATGCGGTGGCCCTAAGTCTTTTATTCATGTTGTTAAGACCACAAATATTAATTGTAGCTATCCTACATGTCATTTAAAACACAACAAAAATCTTGCCCCAAATGAAAAACCGTTCATAAAACATTAATTGGTACAATTGGTACTTGTACTGAAACTCAATTTATAAAGAAAAAAACCATGCCATGCTGCATTCGTTGTGTTGATTTTAAACTACTGATTCCTATTCTGTGCTGCACCTTACAACATATATCATTTCGTACCCGTTTTTCTCTCCCCTTACTCCCTTTACCCCCCTTGCCCCCCCCCGGATTACCCCCCCTTTACTGGCAAATAGGTCAGAAATGACCTATGTGTGGCTGCTTTAGATTGCGGATGTCGCACCCCTCTCCCTCCAACCATCCTAATACCCTGTGGTCCCCCTAGTTCTTATGCGCTGTGCCCCATCTTTCCTATAAGCCCATGCCCCCAGCCCTGTTTCAAACCCTGCATGAACATCCTCTGTTTTTAGCATTCTCCAGTCCTCCTTGTATTTGTTTAATACTAAGCCACTTAACCCCCCTTCTGGGATTTGAGCTCTTCCAGAAATTGCTGGGCTTTAATCTCAGATAGAAACATCCTCACTTTCCCCCTTGTAACTACCTTCAACCTAGCCTGGAATAGGAGGTATGCCTCTGAGCCTGCGGATTGAAAAGGCTTTATTAGTTGTCTAAGCCTCCACCTTCTTTCCACCGTAACGTAGCAGAAGTCGGGCCTAGCAAATAAGGTGGTTCCCTCAAATGATCGCCTACTATCCGGTCCTGCCTTGTCGATTATCTCTTGTCTGAGGAGATAATTCCCTACATTTATCAGAATTGCCCTGGGCAGACCTGTCTGTCCCCCTCCCCCTCCCCCTGCTCCCCTGCTCCTTCCTTAGCGTAAAGGGGAATCTATGGGCTCGTTGCACCTCCTTCTCCCACTGCCACTCAGAGTCAGGGAAAGCCCCCCTTAGTAGTTTCAACACAAATTTCATGATGTCCTGGCCCTCTGTCTCTTCTGCCACGCCCAGAAGATGAATGTTATTATGCCTCTGGCGATTTTCAAAGTCTTCTAGTTTCCACTGCAAGTCCTCCGTCAGCTTCTCTTGTGTTTCTTTGAACTCCTGCCAGGCACCAACATCCTCCTCCAGTTTCCCTGTTCTCTCCTCTACCTCCGTGACTCTGTCGGCAATCTCATCGTAAAGTTTATTAACTTTCCTCAGTGTTTTATGAATTTTATTTGTGGCTTGCCTTGCCCTGCGACTTTCCGTCCTTGCCTCCTCCTGCATCTGCTTAAGGGTGCTAAATAGCAAGTCAAAGGGGGCCTGGGGGAGGGCAGGATCGAGAGGAGTTTTTTCAGGTACCTCCAGAGGATTATTGTCATCCTGATAAGTCTGTGAAGTGGCAGAGTAGTCCCATATCAGCTTGTTCCCAGAGTCTATAGGGGCCCCCGTTCCCGAGCCATGTCTCTTTAGTCTGGGCCATCTCTTCTTTTGCATACTTTGTTTGCCCGATGTACTGGACCCAGAGACTGACCCCCTCCTCCGAGCTGACTTCACTAGTTTGGGTTGTGTCTGTATCCTCGTAAGGGGAGAAGAAATGTTCCCCTTCGACTGAGCCGCCATCGCCTCTCCTTGCCAGGCTGACATTACTGCCCCAGGTGCTCCTAGCCTGCCGTGGTGATTTAAGCTCGGCCTCAACCAACATAAGGGCCTCCATCAAGTCTACGCTCCCTGCCGTGGTATTCTCCACTCCTGCTCCTGACTCAGTGGAGTTTACCCCCCCCCCCGCAGCAAATGCTTTCTCACCGTAGTCTGGATCTGTTGTTACAGTCTCCTTACTCGAAGGTGCGCTGCTGCCTGAGCCGCGATCGGGGCCAGAGACAGAGCGTTGCCTGGCAACCGTGTTTTCCACGTTCTGAGCATCTGCAGAGTCCTCGAGGACGTTTCTATTCTGGATCGGTTTTCCATCGACTTGTGCAGTGGGTTTTGGAGTGAAAACTTCAACTAAGGTAGGCTGTCTTAAACAAGTGTCCTTATTTATTGGTTTTTCGCCCGCTTTCCACTGTTTCTGTCTTACGGCAGAGCCGGTCCGATCCTCAATAGGGCTGGCCTGTTCAGCCTGTGTATTGTCTTTCCCTCGCGTCTCCGTTTTTTTCCCCTTGACAGGAGGGATTCTGGTTTTACGGATTGCTCCCAGTGCTCGCTGTGGGAGCCCGGATGCATCACTACCAGCCTCCTTACTCGTGGTGACCGTGCTTGATCTTGCAGTACCGGGGTCCATCTGTATTTTCATCTTCTCTTGCCTCACGGGCCGGGGGGCATCTTTACCAGTTGCTGTTTTTCCCACAGACCGATAACCCAGCTGGCAAATTTTTCTTTTAACCAGGCCAAGCCTAGCCTGAACGGTATCTGTTTCTTCGTAGGCTTACACGCTGTTAATCCTGCCTGAATCCAAAGTATTAAAGCCATCGGGGGTAGCACAGCAGCCTTCTCAGCATTCCATCAGCAAGTCTGTGGAGGGGAGAGTGGCTTGGTGCGACTGCTCACCACAACTTCACGCGGCCATCTTGCCCATTAAAGAAAGCGTTGTTGAGGTCAGCAAAAGGATCAATCCTCAAAATGAAAAATTTAGATCACGTGAACCAAAGGATCCCCAATTTAAAAAACATCATGACAGACATGACTGAGACACATGAAATATTGATAAAACGTTGATGAAAATTAGAGTTAGGCAGGAAGATCTGGAAAAATAATTGCGTCATTCGAATCTCTGTTTTGTAGGGATTCCATAGCAAGCAACCAAGTCTGTTTCTGGTTTGCAGCTACTAGATCAATTACGATTAAAAATACATTTTATGTGAGAGCAAAGGGGGTTTGTCAATTATGTACACTCAGAGTCCCAACAGACCAGAAATGAAATTCCAGGTAACTCCTCATGATCATATCATATCATATCATATCATATACTTTGCAGATTTTCATATCACAGTTCAAATCCTACAATGGGCTTCTAGGAATCGCTCCATCAAAACTGAAAAAAATAAATATTTTCAAGTACTCTCTAATGTGTTTTTTGAGTCTGCCAGGTGATGAAGGGATGTTAAATTCCTTATACCATAAGGTCTTAAGGTGGGATCACTGGTGTAGATTTATCAGCAATCCAAGCTAAATGTCTTCCATAACCAGAACTATCCGTCTTATTGGATGTATAGTAAGGAAAAGAGGGGCATATTATCAAGGGGGTTTATCTCCGCTTTTTTGGCTTTAAAAGCCAAGAAAGCGGAGATAACATTATCTCCCTATTACCTAGCTGTCGCTAACACCAGTTAGCGACAGCTAGTAGGAGATAGCGACCATCTTGGGCCCCACTTTGCATGTCAGTGATATTTATCACTAATGACATGCAAAGTGGGGGTGCCAAGATGTTAGCGTCTGGAAACAGTCGCTAACATCGCTATCTCCTATTACCAACTTTTGGAGATACTCGCGCTAAGCGCGAATATCTCCAAAAGCTAACACCTGCCCTGAGCAGTTCTTAGCCATGTTATCCAATGGGAGGTGGATAACATGGCTAAGAGCATTAGCTCGGTAATGCATGAATATCGCTGACTTTACAGCGATATTCATGCATTGCGGCCGTTTTTTATCGCATTTGCGATAAACCTTGGTAATACCAAGGTTTATCTGCGATAAAAATCGCCGCAGCTCAGTGGTAAATATTTTTCTCTAACCAAGCAATAGCGATAATTATCGCTATTGCTTGGTAATATGCCCCAGAGTTACTACAAAATGTAAAAAGGTTTGGTGTCACTAGTATTTTCCGAGTTGTTGTCATGAGGTTCGATTGACAGGATATGTTAGACAGTGTCCCAAGGTCGGGATGCTGGTTAGCCAGCCTAAAAAGAAAGTAATTGTGTGTGCTGATGTGGGTTCCGGAAAATAAGTGCACAAAATGGCACACATACACTTTGTATTCCACACTATAGAAGGCTAATAATGCCAGAGACAACTCTACTTACTATCCTAAACCTACTTCCTCATGCAAACACTCTTCATTCCACTTGCCAGGAAAAAAATATTTCTAATCAAGCACACAGCACTTATATACACTCTACAAGTATCGCGCAGCTACACACTGTACATGTATCGCACAGACACATTATATGTCACATTATAGAAATATGTATGTAAACACTTTATTTCTAAAGACGCAGGTGATCAGACTACAAGAAACATATATGGATGAAATTATCTTTCAGTTTTTTTCTTTTAATGCAAAAGGTTAGAACATTCCCAGCAAAACAAAGGTGATAGAATCATATACTATTATACACAAACCGGGCATGATCTTACTACAAGAGATACATATTTCTGTAGCCCCGTTAAGGGTTAAAACTTGGGCACAATATACATTTTATAGTTTGCCACTGCATTGTGCTGGGACTTGAAATATCTTTCTCCAAAAATATAGATATAAATATATATATACTCAGGAAGCAGATTCTGGTGGACAGAGGGTCTGGATAAGTTTCTCAATCAATACTAGTAATTTGATCATTATAAATGTCTTTGTCCACACATAAAATGACCCCACCTTCTTTAAGAATTTATTGTGGGTCCCTCTAAAAGGCACAATAATTGTTGGAGGCGATTTCAACTTCATCAAAAACCCAATGATGGATTCTGCGTGTCTGAAATTCAAGCAAAAACATAGCTTACAGCAAAAGTATTCTCTAAATTTCCTAGATATTAACATTTTTAAGATTTTAGGTGGAAAGAATATTCAGAGAAAAATTAGGACATGTGCCTGTCCAATTAGAATTTTTTTCTTCTTTCCGACACCTTACAGAATAACAAACAAACAATCATTCCCAATGGTCTCTCAGATCATGCCTCAATTGAAATATATATTATAATATCACTCATACCTATTCAAAGTAGAAGGTAGAGATTTAATAAGGTACCATTGGAAAATAAATGTTGGACACAATACATTATTGTTATAAGCATTTGTTTGACAGGAATAGTGGTCAGGTGATCTTGCACTAGAATGGAACACTTTTGAAGAGTCGTTACGTGCTGAGATTATTACTTACAAAGAAGCAAATAGAAAAAAGACCACATTTGAAGATGGAGAAACAAAGGTATGGCTTTCTCAACCGCAACATCCTTTCAGTTCATTGGGTAGTATACAAGTACTGCAAGTGGCTAGATAAAGTATGAAAGCCTTTTGGTACAAAGATTTGCACTTAAATAATAATACTGATCTACAGTGTATTGTTTGGGAGAGTACATGCAGTGGAATCTCTAGCCTAGGCATCTAGAGAGACAACAAAGAAAAATTAAAACAAGTACTTAATCCAATTACAAAATGCCATACAGTTATGCAACTGAGCTACAAGAAATAATGGTAGACTACTATTATAAACAAAAAATATTTCCTCCAAATGACAGAAGATAGATTTAGATCAACTGGAGATCTTCATGGAAAAACTTTGAATATCTAAGTTAGATTTTGAGCTCACCGCACACCTTGTGGAACGTTCTTTCATGGAAGGTTTTAAAAGTATTTAGGAACATCCCTAATGGTACGACAACAGAAAGCAATGGGATACCAGCTATGTTTTATAACATGTTTTCAGGCCACATATCTAAGAACGTAAAGGAGGTGGCAAATAATATCCTAAAGGGGGGAAGAATCCCTGACTCCTTTGAAAAAGGAGTTATAGTGATTTTTTTTAAAGCCTTGTTAAAATCCTGAAGATCCGAATTCATAATTTCCAATTTTACTTCTTCATGGAAACTATAAAATAATAGCAACATTATTGGCTACATGAATAAACTAATCATCCATGTTGATCAAAATGGTAAAATAGCAGACGGATAACACAAAATCAATGCAAATTACTTGCTAAAGAATATGTATGTTTTTACGCAGACACTTATCCTGGCAATAAATATGGTGATTGATGCAGAGAAAGCATTTGACCTTCTGGGCTATGATAGTTTTCTTTTACATTCTTAGCAGATCTGAGTTTCCATCCCAGCTCACCAGGTCAATACACAATCTGTATTAGGTAGCATAAGCTAAGATTGTGGTTAATGCAACATTCAGTAAAGTTTAAATACGAAGAAGAACAGAGATGTCCCTTTTCACCTACATTATTTACTTGTTTGTATTTTGCTATCTGTAAAAGAGAAAATGCAAACATAATTCCATGTTAATTAATATCCAAACTAAAATTATATTCTGACAAAATCCTATTTCTTAAACTCGCGTATTCTAACATAAACATCACCTCAAGATGTTCACCAGCTATGAGGAATTCGGAGAATGCAAGATTATTCATGCCAAAGCTGATCGACTATTGTTTAATACCTGATATTAGGTCCAGTTTCACACATACTGCATACAAATAAGCCACAAATATACATTGGATTATTTTCTTACCAGCTTTATAAGGTTTATACAACTTCAATTTTGCACCAGTTATGAAAAAGCAAAATCTCTACCGACAAACTGGGCAACTTTCTTATTATCAATAATAGGTTGGGTTGCACTCATTAAAATGTCATTTCTACTTCTTTTTAATAATTAATTATCTGTGTCTCCATGCATTTTGTATGGCAATTTTTCAAAAGAAATAGCCACTATGTTTCCACATTTAACTTTGGGAGAAATAAGGCCCCCAAGTTTCAGCTAAGCATATATTCTGCACCAAAATCAGAATGAGGTCTGGCGCAACCTGATAAGAAATTATATTACTTTTCAGTATTTCCATGTCATAGTTTTAGATTTGTGAATCTTAAAGTGTTTTGAAATCCTGCTGAATACAACTTGAGTCTGCTTTCAGGCATAGAACTCACAGATTGAGTAATCATGGAATTGTTAAGATAATGGGTCATGCCTAAAAACAGGATGGAAGTGATGGTCAGTAATTGAGGAGACATTCCAGAATTGGGGAACAGGGCTTTGGTGGTTATAAGAAAATTCCTATTTTTGGCCTAGTCACCCCATTTTTGTGGACTGATGCTGTGTATGTTGACTCTGTGTACTGGAACTCTGCTAACAAGGCTCCAGTGCATGTTTTCTGACACCTAAAAGATGTCAAATATTTCTGTACTCATGATTAGCATATTGAACTTACCTTACCTATAGATCCTTACTAAGTGTACACCAGGCCTATACGTTAAATGTCACTAGTGGACTGCTGTAGATATTGTGCCACCAGTAAAGTACAATTTAAAACATGACCGCAGGACTCCCACCATTTGCCTGGCTGAGCAGGTTTAAACTGACAATTTGTCCTGTCGAAGTCCCTTTTGGAAAGCCTAAACCCTTCTTTTAAATATAAATAAGTCACCACTAAGCCAACCGTAAGTGCCCATCAGGCAGAGTCTCTGGTAACTAAGCATATGACATGAAAAAAGTTTAAAGTGAACACTATCCTCAAAAAGAAGATGGAATAAAAAACAATGTTCACTGTAGCAGGGTGATCTGTTCGCTAGTAAAGCATTGGGAGTTCATTTGTCAATTAAATAAGCTTAACTTTCCCTAGTAAACACATAAAAAGTTACTTCTTGAACTTTTATAAATATGTATTACAAATCCAATTCATTGGTAAAGTCAGATTTGTAACACATATTTCATAAAAGGTACTTTTTAAAAAAAGTTCTCTTTACCCTGCCTAAAAGCATTTACCAGAGATTCTGTCATCCAGCAACTGAATACTGCTTGTTTATGTGTGACTTGGCTGTCAGAGTTGAGACAAAGAGCTTGTGTGTTGGAGAGGGTGCATTTCCCCTGCATAGTCTGGGGGACTGTGCCCAGCTCCTTGCATATTTGCAAAGGATAGTTACGTTATTACTGGCAAATGTAGCTCAGAACTGGTCCTGCCTCCCTTTTGTCTAAGTAGCCGGCTAAGCGCTAATCATAGTGAGAGAGGAGCAGCCCTTAAAATCGGTTCTGGTTGACTTCAGGGGATGATTTGCTCATTTCCCTGGCCACACCTCTAGGGTGGGCACAGGAGCTCTACACATTGGAAGAAAGGACCTGTCATCTTGGATGTATGGTTAGGGAGGAGCACTGTGGGATTGTTTGCAGTAAAGCGTGCAGTATCTGCAGTAAACGTGGAAAGGGTTATCCCAGGGAACTATTCCGTATTATTTAGGAAGGGGTCATTAGTCAACCCCACTCACAGGTTAGTGTCAGGTATAGATGTGGCACCACAGGGCACCCTCTTCAGAACACTACTGGACCTGTGGAAGATAGAAGAATAACTGCACCTGCTGTTGATACCTGTAAGGAGAAATGTCTTGATTAGCTCCCTCTCGTACCCCGGACCAAGAAGCATACTCCAAGGGTCAGTGGGCTTACCTGTTAAGCTACAGGGATACAAAAGCTTCAAGAAGCTTGCTTTTTTGAAATAAATCAGTTGATCATTTTTTAAATAAACCTGCCATGGATCCTTGTGGTAGCTTACTATTCCTGAGGTACTGGAACAATTGGCTGGTGTCATTACACGCTACACGGAGCTTGGTATTACACTTCTTTATTCATCTGTGTGTAACTGCGAACCCAACACTCCAAAGCAACCTTCAGTGCAATAAACTCTATCCATTAAGTCATAGCTCTACAAAGTTGATCAGGAGCCAAAAGGGTTCTGCCATTGTTAACTCCCAAGACACTACATCTCCCCCTCCGTTAAAGGAAAACTCACCAATTTTACAAAATATATACACATATATAAAATTAAATTTCTTCAATTAATCTCTTTGGTGCCTTAATTGTTCGACCTGAATGTATTGTGTGAAGTTGAGACCTGCCACCATCATAGTCCAAGATCTGCTGTAATGGTGAAAAGGCTGCAGCAGTCACTGGTGCTTCAAAATCAGTCTCTCCTTCACCATGGAGATCTGGTGAATGATGAATTAAACGTAGAAAGTGAGAAGAGTCACTGGTTATAGTCTTCCCAGGGCACTGGTAAATCACCATGTGTCCTTTGGTCGACACCACTTGAAAAGTTACTGCCTTAACAGGAGCATCAGATTTTATTTTCCACATCTGACATGCGAGCACTCTGTCTCCTCTTTGGAATATGATGTTTTTCAGGTTGTCTTCGTTCAGCATATGTCTTCATCTTTGGTTTCTGAACCAAGTCCCTCCTATAAGTTGCATTCTAATTTCTTTCTCTCTGATTGGTCCACTGGTCTTTTTCAAGTTGTGAGTTAGCCCAATCTGGTAGGGACGGACTCCTAATTGCATATGCCACAATAAGTCTTTAAGCATTTGGTGTCCACTGTGCAAGGATAGCACGTAGCCCAACTGGGCTGGTGTCAACAACAACCTCTGCATTGAAATAAGCCATTTCAGTAGCATTCTCAATGGCTTGTTTGATTGTCTTAAAACTGTTCTTATATTTATGTACCCACTGAAATTTAAAATTATTTTTCTTCCACTCTCTCAATGGAGCACTTACAGTGGCAAAGTCTCCTATATAGCTAGAACAGAAGCTGGACACGCCAATAAATGAATGTACCATTGACAAATCATGTGGGGAATCAGCATTTAACAGCGTGTGTACATTAACAGGATCAGGTGTCGTATCCCAATCAGAAAAGGTATGGCCAAAGAATTTTACCTTTGTCTTATGGAGTTCACAAGTATCTGCATTCAAAGTCAAACCTGCATCAGCCAGTAAATGACATACTCGGGAGAGAGCCTTAGTGTGCTCTTTTTGGGTAGCTCCAAATACCAATACGTCATCACTATAATTTTTTTCCAAAATCTTTTTACTAGTTTTATGGTACATATTTGCAAAGTAACACAGTTCTACAAATAAAGTGTTATGTAGCACAGAAACATCATCACATCGACCTACAGTTCCCACAGACCCGATCCTCCACAACCTCCCACCCTCAGGCCCCAGCCTTTGGAAAGGCCCCGTCCAGCATGCGTCAGCAGTTCTGCAGCAGCATTGGTAGTGGCAACGGGGGCATATATATCCCTCAATAATCATTCCATTTTCCCCAGATCTTCGTCCATTTATGCGTGCAACCCCTGCCTTTGTGGAGGACCCTTTCTGCTAACATACACCAGACCATGTCCTATTATCAGGCATCAATTTGTGGGGATCGACTCGCCCTCCATAAACTTGCTATATTGCATTTGTTAATCATGAGACCCAACGACATTCATAGTGGCCGCCCAGATGTTCAGAAGGAACCATTTTGCAGAGGCTACCTCCTCACCTCCAAAGACATTGTTTAAACAGTAGATGACTGCATCCCAATAATGTTGAATGGCCGGGCACGCCCAGATCATATGGAAAAATGTATCTGTGTGTCCACAGTTCCTGGGGCACAATGCAGATGTCGCCTTCCCCATTTTTACTTAGTGGTGCATGCATAGTAGGATCTGTGTATAATCTTTAGTTACACCAGATTGAACAAAGAGCAAATGGCCACCTCTCGGGGGGATGCGGCACTTCAGGTCATTCATCATCCTCTATACCTCTAAGATCCAGCTCCCAATGTTCACGGAACATCCCTGGGCATCTGGGGGATTAATAACCAACCTGCGATAGGTGAGGGAAATCGCTTTGTTAGGTCAGTCAATATTCTATCTTCTAGTGGAGAAGATTTGGGGAGGTCCTTTCCCCTCAGCAGAGCTTTTTGCAGGGCATGCAGAATTTTTAGATAGCGATAGGTTTCATTGGGCGCTAAGTGATATTGGACTTGGAGCTCAGCAAATGGGACAACCCTTCCGTGTGCCCAGAGGTCCCCCTCCTTAAAGAGGACAATAAGGTCCAATTTATCAAAAACTGCGTGTGTTCCAGAGGAGCGTGGCCTATGTAATCCTGCTGCGCCAACCCAGAGCATTAAGTGCCATGTGCCATAGGGTGAGTGTGACTGCTGTCGAGGAGGGGAGGGGTTTGCAAGTTTGCATGCTATAGATGGCCTTGTCATCTACAACTTTTCACCATTAAAGTTTGTAAGTCTAAATGTAATTCTTTGACTGCTAACAACCTGCTCCTTGTATACAATGCATGGTCCTTTGTGGTCAGCCTTTGTCACTGTCTAGTATGACCTCTTGCCCATGGCTGGTGCTATTTTAACTTACAACTTAAAAAATTAAGATCTTCAGTTTACCTTTTTGGATTTTTCTCCTTTTTGTGTCATGTTGCTCATTAAAATATTCCTTTTCTTTATGAATTGCCATCAGATTTTTACTTTTCTGGGTTTTTGTCATTTTAACTGTTTTGGTATTTCTAAATGCTCTACCCATTTTCTTAAGTTAAGCCTGACTGCTGTGTGCCACAGTCAACAAGAGTTGAGCTCAGTTTTAAATTAATGAAACCTTTAGTGGCTCTAACAAGAACAGTGACATTGTTAGCTAGGGACTGCTATACTGTTCTTGTGGCAGAAGACGTGGTTCATTATCTAGTAGAAACCAATCAAGAGCAGGCCTTGGGTAAATGGTCTAAAATTCTATTAGGGAATATAAAGATTGATGAGCTAAACTTTGATCTCATTCAATTGGTGAATTTTAGATGTATGTAATTTTACCCTAGCTTGGCTTATTTATGGAATGCTGCATTTTTTAATAAAATCGATAAAAGAGTGTGTTAGATATATTACAGAGTTTGAAGCTAATGGTCTGCATTCTGTCCAAACAGGATTACACATTGAGTCGAAACTTGCATATGAGGAGAATCTAAATGGTGGGATTCCATTCCATTTGATCCATTTGTAGCACTTTCTGGCTATGCACTGGGGATGCATACCCCCAGTGCATCAACGGTTTAGTTTGCATATTGGTGATAAGACTTGATTACATTTCACTGGAGTCTCAGCAGGCCCCTCTATTTTCTGAATGGTTTATTAAAATAATAAAGGAATGCAACAGAGAAAATTGTAGCTAGGAGAAGTACAAGCAAGAGTTTTCAATTTGTATGCGCTCAATTTATTAGCAAATCAAATTGATCTTTCTTTTTTTATTTTGTTAGCTTGTTTTTTTCATTGAATTTATGATACATATTTATTATATGAAGAAATTAAGAATCTATTTGTGTATCAATAATGCAGTTGGTAAATATTGAGATGAATAAAGATTGTGCACTGGCCTTTTGCCTTCGTAATTGAAAAAAGGAGAGGCAAATGAACGAAGGCGGGAGTCCACACTGTGTAGAACAGGAACCAGGCACCTCAGACTCCGTAAGATCAATTTACAATTACCATACCACAGTTGTTATGTTTCTGCTCGTTTTTGCCAGTGAAGGCACCATTTGTCAGAATCACAGTATGCAAGGAATTCAGCAGTATTTTCAGTAGTATCTTAGGTACATAAAAGTCTGACTTAAATAATGTAATGCCATCTGTGCAAACTAAGGCAGTTTCATACTGATCACCAATTTAAAATGTTGACCTCTGGCATCATTATCTTTGAATTGTCTATAAGTGCTTCATACATGACACGAAAAACATAGTAGGAGTACTTGGAAAGGAAAACTATGGGAATTTTAAAATACATATGGAGAGACCATTCTTAGGCTCAGGAAGACTGAGACTGTATATTGAACAAGACAAATATTGGGATAAAGTGGAGCATTTACCAGCTTGGCTTGTGAAAAGAGAGGAAATGAATAGAGAAAATGCGTCAACAAGAGACAAAACAGGTTAGTGGCAATTAATAGCACATTTAAAGAATCCTATGATCTCTTTATTGCCAACAATTACAAATTGATGAACAAACAGAAGAGTGTGTACTGAACGTGGCAAATTTACCCATGTTAAGGGTGGAATTAAAGGACAAGCTCAACACTATATGTAGATAATATAACGTGGGCAAGACACCAAGGGCCAGATGTAGGTAATTTTATTTTACCACTTCTTAAATACCGACTCATACCGATTCGGTATTTAAGAAGTGGTAAAATAGAGGGGTGGAGATGTAGGTATTTCAGATTCGGTAAATACTGAATCGTTAAGATTCGGTATTTACCGAATCTGTAAATACCGATTCGGTAATGCCCATTGATTCCTATGGGCATTGAAGCCCATAGGAATCAATGGGCATTACCGAATCGGTATTTACAGATTCGATAAATACCGATTTCAGCAAGGGTGCAGGGGGTGTCACTTTGACACCCTCCAGCACCCCAAATACAGGCATGTGTGCCAAATACAGGCACAGGTGTGCATGCACAGATGTGCATGCACACCTGAATTCGGTATTTTACCACCCAATTGGATTTGGTGGTAAAATACCGAATTCTGAAGGCCTGTAGCACTGTAAACAGTGCTACCTACATCTGGGTTTTACCGAATCGGTAAAATTACCGATTCGGTAATTTACAGATTCGGTAAATTTACCGTTTCGGTAAATTTACCGAATCTGTAAAATATTGGCCCCTACATCTCGATAACCAATTACCGGTCGGTAACGGCCGAAATCGGCCATTACCAACCGGTAATTGGCGACCTACATCTGGCCCCAAGTGTGCACTGGCAAAATGTCAGTAAATGATGTCCTACAGCCTAATTTTTATAAGAATTACATAAACCTTATACTCTCCTCAACCCCACTAGAAATGTCCAACCCAGCTGCCAGAGAAAGGAAGCTCTCAGAAGAACTCGGGAAGCAATAGTGGTAGCCCTCCCGAAGGGAAACAAGAACTCACTGCAATGTGAATCTTACAGCTCTATATAAATGATTAATGTAGATAGTAAAATATTGGCGAGGCAGTGCAGGGACTGGTGCATACAGACCGGACAGGTTTCTTGGGTGACCAGAATACCACCACTACTATGAGAAAAGCCACATTATATGGTAAATTGAATGTTTAGTCCCTTAGAGATACGATTTTGGGAAGGGTTTCTGAAGTATGTCTCATTCCTATACAGTCAAAGTATGGCTGCGTGGAAACACAAAAGTAATCTGTACATTAAACCTTACTTGATGCCCAAGTTGAATGTAATGTAAAATTTGAGTTGTCACTCCATTACCCAATCTTTCTAGTGGCAAGATGCAGATGTTAGCAACAAGATATCATTCTGCCTTCCTGGGGAGAAGTGTGAATGACTCCCAGGAAAGGAAACAGTAGAGGCCTGCCATTGGTAGAACTGTGACCTGTCCCTGGCAGGAAGCCCCAAAGGGTGTGAGCCCAAAAGGTGAGCTTCAAAGGGGAAGCAGCCTCTGAAGGGCAAATAATGGACACACATGACAAGGGGTGCTCTTTTGTTCTTGTAGACTCCATGGCATCACGGACAGAGAGGTAAACACAGTTGCCAAACCAGTTTTCCTAGAGGTGTGCAGCCTTCAGGTAGCCGCACCTCTTGGGTGGGCTACCAAACACCATGCACTGAGGGAGAGGCTCTGCAATATTGAGAGAGGGCAGAATGTTGCACTCTGGAATAACTAGATGCTACACATTGCAGGGAATCATCATGAGGCAAGAGTGGACCTGATAGCCCATTGACTAGTAGTCAATGCGTCCCAAAAGGGCAGGTTGTTGTGGGCATAAATGTGGCACCTCTGGCACCCAGACCTCAGATCACATCTGTACTGCACAGAGAACTAAAGAAGGACTATCCTGCTGTTCCCTGGACCTGGCAAAGAGAGGGTGTATCAAAGACTTGACTGCACCTGGGTTAGCAAAGAGGTGACAGTGTATTTGGTGCCATGCTCAAGGAAAGGGCACCCCTGTGCTGCAGACAGAAAACGTGAACTCAAAGAGCCAGTTGGATGATTTTCTGTTCCAGCACCAGGGTCACAAAAGCTAAAGGAGCAGTGGTGGCAGAGTTCTTAGCCACAACTGCTTCTTTACTACTACTCACTGTAGTGCAACCTAGGAGACCAAATCCTGATGGTTAGAAAGTCATTTGTTTGCCCTATTGACACCAAGTTTTGCTGAATGATACTGATGGTAACTGACTCTGTTCCCTGGGCTCTTCTGGCTGGCCAGTGGTATGTTTAAAACACAGCCCATGAGTAGGGTACACTTTGTCTCAGGGTACATTTACAAATGGCCTGAGAGACCCTATAAATGCCTCGTAAGTAATAGGGTAGGGGGGATTAATCTGTTTATGATTCCCTAGAAGATAATAGGGCATGAAGATTTAGAAGCCCAAAAGAATTTATGCACTTTTCATGTGTGCACTGCTCAGTGGCTATCTGTCATTTTGAAAGCAGCATTGCCTTGCAGACTGCCTTTAAATGTAAATTCTTACAATTGCCATGATCTGCCCCTTATACCCCTAGAAGACCTATAAAACTCTAGAATATGAAGGGCATGGGAGGTTAGGGGCTATCAGCTTTGTTTGCACTTGCATGCGTGCACTGCCGAGTGCCTACGGTCATTTTAAAAGCAGCCCTGCTCTGCACTGTTGATCCTAAAGGTAAATTCACTGCAAACTCGATTTTCCCATTATGGGCACTTTATAAGTGATAATCTACATTATTTGTATAAGCGAGGGAGCCCCAGGTCTCCCTTAAATATTCCAAAGCTTGGGCGGGGGAGTGATGTAACTATAAGCAGGGTTCTTATAAAAACTGTTTTGAATACCCTGGTGAGGGAAATCTGCCCATTTTATGATTCCCCATTGTAGACACTTAGCCCAAATTGCAATATTTTATTCATGCATAATTACTGCTAGGAAGGGAATACAATCACATTCAAAGACCTAGAAGAATGGAATTAATAACCAAACAGATTGCCCTTGTTGTATTTATCATAACTTGTACAGAAAATATGGTATAAGACTTTCTTGTCTGTAATCCTGAATCCAGCTTCCTGCAGTCTTGCTTGATTGATGAAACACTTCGGAGGAGTGAGAAGGCTTTTATTGTTAGGGTGGGCTCTTAAACTTAACTACTGTTCAGATATCGCAAAGGAGTGAGCTGAAGGAAGCTGACTGACCCTCCATGGGAAAAGATATGGCTGAAACTTGTCGACCTATAGATGTAAAGGATCATAGTACCCTGAAATACATCTGCCTGTTTTTAATCTTGCCATAGATGCTACTCATTAAAATAGAATAATAGGATTTATAGGCATTTTTAACCGCACTTAAACCCCTGCAGATTCTAAGAGCTCCGTTTACAAACACGCCAAGCCCACCCAGTCACATTAGGTGCTTCGGGTGTGGGTCCAATGATGAAGCAAGCAACGGGTGGTACCTGTGGGTGAGGACCCAACACACACACACACACACACACACACACAAACACACACACACACACACATATATACAAGAAATGTGGCATGGGCACTAATTTACCTGGCTGCTGTCCGTACACTCCCTTGTGATATCTGAACAGTTTACATGCACTATAATACAATAGTTAAGATAGAGGATGCTTTGCTTGCAAACTCCCTTGTGGTAATTTATTCTTCCATGACTGGTCAGTGCTAACAGGATTAGCCGGGCTGCCTTGATTAGCTGATAAGTGACGATACAGGGCAGAGGGTATATGCTGGAGAGAGCTCTACAGCTACACAATAATGCCAGAGCAAGGGGGAGGGGTCAAAAAGCATAAGGCTTCAAAGGAGGACAGGACAGACAGGGAATGCCAGGCCTACCTACCCCGGGCCCTGTGCCCCAGCCGGCTTAAGGAAGGAATTTGCAGGTGTTAGGGGGAGGAAAGCTATGGAAATGAGCCACGCTGGGAGTTAGTTTAGCTAGCGCTTACTGCTATGCTGAAATTTCAGCCATCATCAATTTTGGAAGAATAGTTCTTTCTTGGACAAGAAGATGTCAAACCTGGGTAGAACCCGGCATCCCATTGGTCAGGGGTGCCCCCCTCTTGATGCCCAGAAGCTAAGAATAAATAAGTGAGTGGTGCATAGCGTCTCAGAACTGTCCTGATAGAATCTGAATCTGCCCCGAAAGGCCTGCTGCACTGTGAATGACTGCACCTACTGGGGACTGTGACTTGTTCAAGAAATTGTAAGGAGTGAACTCCCTGCGAGCTACAGGTTAACCGAGCTCACCTGCATCATAACCACCGAAAGTCTCTATCCTGGAGTGCATCCAGTGACCTTTTAAGGATTTGGCAAGGTGCATTGTGGGAATTTTGGGTCAGACCTTGCAATGACAATCCAGGAGATTCCAGACCTTTGGATTTGTGTTTGGACACTTTGATGCCACAATGCGGACTTCAGGAACCATCTACTGAGGTTTGGAGAACTTTTGAGACCAACCCACCACCGTCAGCCGTGACCCAGCCAGAATTCCAGGTTTGTCCTGCTGAAAAGCTCTGGAGCTCCGAGTTTCAGGATTTGACCGGGAGCTCCGTGAAAAGCAAGCTGGTGAACCCTCACCGAATCCAGCCTGATGAAGAGCAGTAAGTGCAGTCGGAAGAAAAAGTTCCAGAAATGTTTCTAAGTGCGAATGTAAACATTTTACTGGGGCCTCCCGCTTAGTGTATCCGGCCAGGGCTCTATCGCAGTCCACCTGGAACTTTGACTTTGTCCTGGTCAAGTATGACCAGATGTCCCAGAGTGGTGCTATAGGTTTGTAGCACTATATAGTGGTTTATCTTTAAAAATTCATATCTCTGGTTCCATACATTGGATCTTTGTCATTTTGGTGTCTATTTTTTCATAACAATGTATACTATGTTTCAAAAGTGGTGAGGGAGTTTTATTGTGTGTGAGGGTCATCTACCATTGACATTGGTAGTTTTCCCTTTGAAGTTCAGGAAGGGGCTGGGCACAGCCCCCTAAGCCATCTTGTCAAGAGAGTAGTCTCCTCTCCCCACTTCTAGGGCCCTTTGTCCACTGTCTTGGAACAATACACACCTCACCATAGAGGGGCCTTCAGTGGTCAGGGGACAGCTTGACACTGGCAGGAAACCCAATTGGTTATAGGCAGGAAAATGTCCACTTTCTAAAAGTCTCATTTACAGAATAGTAATATAAAAACATACTTGACCATTAAGTTGTATTTTAAATTATTAGTCCTTGAAAAGAAATTGAGCTACTCCCTGATAAGAAACAGGGTTTCCGGTTAGCTAGGGTATGCACCTAAGCCAGGCAGAACTCACCACTCTAATCAGAGTAAGGGAGTTACACACCCAAGATCACTGTTCACCCCCTTGGCAGCTTGGCATGAGCAGTCAGGCTTATCCCAGAGGCAATGTTTAAACCATTTGCACAACACACACACCCACCCACCAGTGACACAATAAATACACCACAAACGAGACTCCACACAATAGTATATACAAATATCTCATATCTATACTACTTTTATAAAGAGAGAACTTTGAACCTTTGAGGCGGGTAAACTCAGGAACCACAGCACCAATCCAAACACCCGATACATTGTTGTAATTGTCAGGGTCTGCAGATGGACATAGGCTATATAAAAAAATAAAATATACGTTCTTTAAAATATTTACGATTAAAAAAAAAGTAGTCCCTTGGAAGTAGCGCCGGCCGCAGATTGCTCTGAAAGCTGTCAAGGAGCGAGCAGTGAAATGGATGCAAATAAACGTGCTGATCTGAACTTCGTGTGGCTTTGCTTTAATTTGGGGCTTCCTGTTTAGACTATATGGATATCGGCTGTTTGCCCAGTCGAGTAGCGAGGCCCACCTTACGAAGGGTTCGTGCAGGCTCTGAGAAGGGGCTTGCAAAGACGGAACGAAGACAAGAGCAGCTCCAATGCAGGTGGTGATGCCTTGAGCACGAATTCACTGCTGCAAAGCGCCATCTGAGGGCTTACAGCGCTTTACTTTACTCCACTTGGTGAATACTTGGTTCAAATTGCAAGGACTGTTGAGTGGCCCCACTGTGGGAAGATGGGCCAGCGTACTACAAGGGACAGAAGGCTTTGCGATTTAGCCACGCCCACTGTGGCAGGTGCCAGTGATTATATGAGCAGACGCGGCCAAAAACTGCTCTTCCAGCCCTTCGTGAACAGTGCCTCTGAAGAAAGGATTATTTCCTGAAACGCGTCAGGCTTTACATGTTCAAAGATTGCTCTGAAAGCTGTCAAGGAGCGAGCAGTGAAATGGATGCAAATAAACGTGCTTATCTGAACTTCGTGTGGCTTTGCTTTAATTGGGGGCTTCCTGTTTAGACTTTATGGATATCGGCTGTTTGCCCAGTCGAGAAGCGAGGCCCACCTTACGAAGGGTTCGTGCAGGCTCTGAGAAGGGGCTTGAAAAGACGGAACGAAGACAAGAGCAGCTCCAATGCAGGTGGTGCTGCCTTGAGCACGAATTCACTGCTGCAATGCGCAATCTGAGGGCTTACAGCGCTTTACTTTACTCCACTTGGTGAATACTTGGTTCAAATTGCAAGGACTGTTGAGTGGCCCCACTGTGGCAAGAGGGCCAGCGTACTAAAAGGCACAGAAGGCTTTGCGATTTAGCCACGCCCACTGTGGCAGGCGCCAGTGATTATATGAGCAGACGCAGCCAAAAACTGCTCTTCCAGCCCTTCGTGAACAATGCCTCTGAAGAAAGGATTATTTCCTGAAACGCGTCAGGCTTTACATGTTCAAAGATTGCTCTGAAAGCTGTCAAGCAGCGAGCAGTGAAATGGATGCAAATAAACGTGCTGATCTGAACTTCGTGTGGCTTTGCTTTAATTTGGGGCTTCCTGTTTAGACTTTACATATATATATATATATATTACCTACTGGCGGTCGCCAGTAGGTATATATAGTTAGGATTTTTTCTCTATGGGATTTTTGAAAATTCTATGTCTAATAACTTTGGCGTTTGTGGACGGAATTGGCTGACATTTTCAGGAAAATGGAACATTTTGTTTCTGAGCAGCCCCAGAAGATTTGGGGGGGTTTCGTCAAGGGGGGGCCGAGAAAAAAGGGGGGTCCCAAAACGCGTTTTTCCCATGTTAATTTCCATAGGGCGGTTGGCCTCACTTTTAGCTCGAACGGCTGAATGGATTTGCACGAAACTTGGCAAAATTGTAGGGACTGGTAGCCCGATGTGCCTTTGCTAGGTCTCAATATATGTGCTCCAGTGGATTTTGATAAATTAACGTTCCAAAAAATATATATATCTGTAACAGCGCTCCGGCTAGCGCTCCGGTTCGCGTACTTGACGCGTAACGGAACTTCGTGAAGCGAAGCTGATTGGCTCTCCGGTGTCTGTCAACATTCTAAACAGTCCGGAGCGGCCGCCATCTTGTCTCTCGGTAGGATCGAGAGACAAGAGGAGGCCAAAACAAAGGGGGAAATGACCATAAGGGGGCATAGTAGATCCTCCCTGACCCCCTAGGTTTGATGTGGAGGCTTTAAAAGGGCCCCGCGGGGCAAAAAAAAAAAAGTGTTTTTTTTTGCGTGGGGAGCGCCCGGTACGCTTTTGTGCAATGGGCGGTGGTAATCTAAATGATGGGGGGGGGGGAAGCGTTCAAAGCACATCAGCGTGCATAAACACGAAAATGTTTTTATCTACCACGTACTTGACTTATCTCTCTGAAATGCATTCCCTTGTGTTTCGGCAATGGTAGTCTGTTCATTACATAGATCGCCCGAGGGCGGTAGTACAGACCGCGCGTAGGAAAGGGTCAAAAGCCAGGGGTATCGGAGTATGTAACAAGCGAGCCATTTAATTGAAAAAACTAAACGTGACAAACGGTTGCAGGATCAGTGAAGGTTGATTTTATAATTGAAAGTATAACAGGATCAGTTACAATAAAATCGTCCATACGCACACCATGGGCGAGTATCATGGGTAACATTATTTCGAAGCTTTATTAATACAATAATCAATAATGAAAAATCGACATCAATAGGGTTGTCCGTATTCCCAGTCAGTACCCTTCCCCGCCCGCCATGTGCACAAAGACCGCATACATCCCCCATAACGTCAAGGCTAAGTAACTAGAACGTCATAAGGAGTTGCAAGTCGCTCCCATACTGGCGCCATTTTGGTCGAGGCCAGGCAGGTCCAGAGTATAGTTCAATGTCTCCAATAAGTAGCGGCAGGACCAGAATCCCTTTCGGCAGTTCTGGCTTCGTCATTACGAGCACTAGAAAACAAGACATTCTGGGCAATACCACCCTTGACGCAGCCCTTTATGCTACAAGATGGTGTCTTCCATTCAGAAAATATTGTTGGCAGCATTTTGAAAGGAAAGATAAACGGCCGTTCTCCTAGTGAGTCTCACATTGTTACATTTATGAAGAATGTTGAAGAGTAGTATGTTGAAAATCTGAAGCCATCGTTCTACAAACTCTCAACCAGCCTTGGATGGAAAAATCCTGAAGAATGTACAAACTGAAAACCAGTTTTTGTCTGCATAGCATCAGCAGCAACACTTGAGTCAGCTTTGTGTGAAGCCGCCATCTTGATCCAATCAATACCGTCCCCCTGCACACATTCAGGGACCAGGCCGCATTGCGAGGGCACCGCAGGACGTGTCTTCAGGTCAAACGGATTGTGGGACAAGGTCCAGAATGGAAGAGTCACCAAAAGGCAAAAAGTTCCGCCGGACCCCGGGAGCCAGCCGCCTATGTTGGGGGCAATCTCAGGCCACACCAGGGCAACAAGACTTGGGGAGGGGGCAGGAGCCAAGCGTCCCCTCCCAGTCCGCGCCACCACACCGCCCCCGGACTCTCCATGTCGTAGGCCACAAGAGTGGCCGCAACTCAGCTGGCAGAGCGAGACTTGGGGAGGGGGCAGGAGCCAAGCGCCCCCTCCCAGTCCGTGCCACCACACCGCCCCTCGGGGGCCTCCGTCAAGCGGTTCAGGGAGGCACCGCAGGCAGCGGTTCTTCAGATCAGTGGCTCTCACCGGCAAGGCTCCCCTCCGTCAGCAGCGATCGTTGGCGCTGTGGTTGCGGCCGGAGGCCCCACCTAGTCAACGCCCCGGCCTCTCCATGTCGTAGGCCGCAAGAGTGGGCGCAACTCAGCTGGCCGAGCGAGACTTGGGGAGGGGGCAGGAGGCAAGAGCCCCCTCCCAGTCCGCGCCACCACACTGCCCCTCGGGGGCCTCCGTCAAGCGGTTCAGGGAGGCACCGCAGGCAGCGGTTCTTCAGATCAGTGGCTCTCACCGGCAAGGCTCCCCTCCGTCAGCAGCGATCGTTGGCGCTGTGGTTGCGGCCGGAGGCCCCGCCTAGTCAACGCCCCGGCCTCTCCATGTCGTAGGCCGCAAGAGTGGGCGCAACTCAGCTGGCCGAGCGAGACTTGGGGAGGGGGCAGGAGCCAAGCGCCCCCTCCCAGTCCGCGCCACCACACCGCCCCTCGGGGGCCTCCGTCAAGCGGTTCAGGGAGGCACCGCAGGCAGCGGTTCTTCAGATCAGTGGCTCTCACCGGCAAGGCTCCCCTCCGTCAGCAGCGATCGTTGGCGCTGTGGTTGCGGCCGGAGGCCCCGCCTAGTCAACGCCCCGGCCTCTCCATGTCATAGGCCGCAAGAGTGGGCGCAACTCAGCTGGCCGAGCGAGACTTGGGGAGGGGGCAGGAGCCAAGCGCCCCCTCCCAGTCCGCGCCACCACACCGCCCCTCGGGGGCCTCTGTCAAGCGGTTCTGGGAGGCACCGCAGGCAGCGGTTCTTCAGATCACAACAGAGTCTCATGCTCGATCGATTGAGCTTGCCGAATCAGGCAACAAGAAGGTGTGAGGGGGGGGGGCACCTCTTGCTCAACCACCACCTGAGGAGGTGGTACTCTCTTCCTAGGAGGTGGTGGTGGTGGTGGGGATGCACCAGCTGAAGCTACAACACTTGCCATTGCTAAGTGATGAAAAAAGGTCTTCCTCTCACAAAAATGAAAGTCAGAGTGAGGAAACAAGGAGGGGTTTTCATCATTTGGGACAAAAAATAGTTCTAAACCAATGAAAAGTGTTATTTTTAGGTCACATGACCTAGCCTTACATCATTAGGAACCCAAAAGTGAAATGAACCAATGAAAAGTTTTATTAACAAGTCACATGACCTGTTATGCTTACGTTACGCGCTCCGCGCCGCGCCCCGGATCGCTTCCGGGTAGCTGCGCTTCGCGCCTCGCGCACCGGAGCACTTCCGGGTGCGCTAACGCGGCGCGTCATATGACGCATTACGCGACAACGCGATACCTCGCGGTTACGCGACGCGTCACGATGTTGTTTTCTAACGCGGCAGTTGCGCAAACAGAACGTTTATCGGCCGGGCATATGGAATACATACACATTCATACCATACAATCAGGGCATGTACGCACAGTCACACCATACAATTTTTCACGTTCACAGTGATGGTCTGCACTCCATGCAATATCTCACAGCGCTTGTCTATGTCTTTCCCTACATGGAGCACGGTGCGGTCCATGTCCACTCCATTCTTCAGTCGGAACTCCGATGTAACCTACAGATGAGAAAAGAAAGGGGGGGATACAGCATTCAGAGCATGTCAGCGCGCGCAAACACGAAAAAGCTTCTACTTACCATGTATCAGACTAGCTGCAGGAACGTGTGATACAACAGATCTTGGCTATCCCTTTCGCATTATTTTTCTGTGTAACATATCCCCCCCTTCTTATGATGCCAAAAAATGTTTCATTTTGTTTGTCTCTAAATTCGAGTTCCCTCTTCGTGTATTTGTTTCTCAATTAGTCTTATTTTATGGGACAAAATACCACACCTTACATTCGGCAGATACCTTAAGCTACGGTCGACCATTTTATAACAATTCTGGAAAAAGGGCAGGTGTGACGGATACAAATTTCAATCAATCCAAAATTCAGGCATAGGGTCTGCATTATCTGTCTTCTATTGTTTGGGAATAACAGCCATTATTCTAAAATCCTACCAACCTAGACAATTGTTATGACGCTGATTCCATACTTCCTTCGAAAACTCTTTTTTGCAAAAATGTCAGTATACAAATACGGGCCTACAACCACGTGGGCCGGCCACGGAGCAAACTGCAATCGTACATGATGTGGGGACCTTTACACTGTAGAAAAACGTAACGGGCGGGCCATTAGGTTGCAGGAATTAAGGTGTCTAACAGTTGCGGAATCGGTGGACGTTCATTTTATAATGAAAGTACGACAGGACCAGTTACAATGAAATTATCTAGATATACATTTGCGGGCAAGTACCATGAGTAACGTTAATTCGAACTTTCAATAGTACAGTAATGAATAATACATCAGAACTTAATATCAATAGGGATGTGCAAATGTTCAATCAGTACCCGCCCCCGCCCGCCATGTGCTCCAAAACTGCATACATATCTCGTGATATCAAGGCTGAGCAACCAGTACACATCAAGGAGTTGCGAGTCTCATTTATACCAACGCCATTTTGGGCGAGGCCGGGCAGGTCCAGAATATAGTCAAAATGTCTCCACCAACCAGCGGTCGGAACAGAACCCCTTTCAGCAGTCCAAAAAGTTCCGTTAAATGACAACAGAAGGGACAGGCAACAAGAACCATCAGTCAAAGAGGGGAGGGCAAGTTCTTCTCTACCGGGTCACGTTGGGGCTCCACCGGAACTGATCAAATTGGTAGTCTACAGTGTTTCTGGATGTTTCAGACTGAAGCTGGCGTCAGCATGAGAGCACCCCGTGGCTACGTCGTGGCCATTCCACGAGCAATGATGGCAGTCGCTCCCCACCGGAAGTCTGCGGGAGTCGGGGGCCCCGGTGACTCTTGTAGAATCTTCAAGGCTGAGGGGACGCTTTTGGGAATTGGGCCCATGCCCTAGCAGTCAAGCGTCCGAGTTCCAGGGTTGCCCAGAGCCATCCTTGCAGGCCAGGCCCAAGTCTGTGGAGCCGACCGCCATTTCGTGAGCTCCGTGGCAGCCGCCTGTCGCTGTACCACAAGAGTGGGTGCAATTCAGCCGGATGGCGGGTGAGACGCTGTAATAGCAAGAGCAGGCGCAATTCAGCTGGCCGAGTGAAGCGCTGGGGTGCAGCTGAGAAACCTCCACCTGGGGAGGTGGGGGAGGCTCGTTCGCGCCGCCTCTCCCTTCCAGTGCACCCCACGCCATCTCCTGGCGCAGGTATATGTGATGGTCGGACCAGGGCACCGCAGGACGTGTCTTCAGGTCAAACGGATTGTGGGACAAGGTCCAGAATGGAAGAGTCACCAAAAGGCAAAAAGTTCTGCCGGACCCCGGGAGCCGGCCGCCTATGTCGGGGGCGATCTCAGGCCACACCAGGGCAACAAGACTTGGGGAGGGGGCAGTAGCCAAGCACCCCCTCCGAGTCCGCGCCACCACACCGCCCCTCGGGGGCCTCCGTCAAGCGGCTCAGGGAGGCACCGCAGGCAGTGGTTCTTCAGATCAGTGGTCTGACCGGCAAGGCTCCCCTCCGTCAGCAGCGATCGTTGGCGCTGTGGTTGCGGCCGGAGGCCCCGCCTAGTCAACGCCCCGGCCTCTCCATCTCGTAGGCCGCAGAGTAGTCGGGGAGAAATCCCGGGAACGGCGGCATGCATTTGGATCGATGTTGCAGCAGGCTGCCATGTAAATAGTTATTTAATAAAACGTTTTACCCTGTTACTTTGCTGATGTGTTGTATATATTTATAATATTTGCATAGGGTTTGTCGTTATTTTGGGCGGGGTGGGCGGCGGAGCCGAGCTGTCTTGCAGCCATCATGGCGTCGAGCTTGGTTCCTCTCACTAGTTTCATATTTCTCATGAGGGGTTGTTCCTAATGTTTCTATTTTAGCGAGGTCAAAAAGAAATCCCATTAGTGGCCTACTGATTTTGCTTGATTCCTTTTGCTTTTCTAACGATTTTTCACTATCTGCAAAGACTAAACAGAGTATTGCGACTCTGTGCTTGTTTGTAAATAGAGAATGAACCAAAGAGAACCAATTCCAAAACAGTAAATGCTTGGATAACAATCAATCAAATGGAGAGGGAAGCAGGCACGATGGCTTACAACGGGGGCAAAGGCCTGCGTTACCTACCCTTCACTATCTGCAAAGAGAGAATACTCCTAAAAGAAAAGAGGGGGGGGGCAGCGTTCAAAGCACATCAGCGTGCATAAACACAAAAATGTTTTTACCTACCACGTACTTGACATTTTAAAGCTTTTGATATTTGCTAATAAAAAAACCATTGAAATTCACTGAAAAAACCATAGGTTATAGACCATACATAGTTAGGAATTAGCATTTACAAAACCTTGAAAATTCACTGAAAAAACCATGGGTTATAGACCATATATAGTTAGGAATTAGCAATTACAAAACCTTATTTTACTCACACAAAACCATTGAAATTCCATATATAGTTAGTTGCACTAACTATATATCGCGCACCCGGAATCCACTGCTGATGATGTCACATATTACATCATTCATGACATGGTCAGTGACATCACTGATGACATCACTGATGACATCTCAAATGACATCACTGATGACATCACTGATGACATCTCATTTGACATCAATGATCACATCACTGATGATATCATTCATGTGACAATACAATGCATCTCCTCACACTTTAATATAACCTCTGTTACACCCAGTGTTAAATACAGAGTATCATTTTTGAAACCTTTGACACACCAATACTAGTTACTACATACGCACTCACTGATTCTTACGTCTACACACACATTCACTCATTCACCCATACAATCATTCATACATACAATCACTCATCTTTACAACACTATCATATGCACTCATACACCTATACAGACACTCACACTCTGCCACTCATCCATGGAGTTACTCACACACCTAGTCAGTCCTGTAAAGAATCAATCACACTTCCATTTTCTCATCTATACAGTTAAACATAGAACACCTTACATTTTCAAACATATACTACACACATACTTACTCTCTTATACAATCACTGATACAAGTACACATTCATCTGCACAGAGTCACACACCTCCCAGCCAGCCACACACACACTCAGTCTCCCATACAAATACTTGGGCAATCAATCAATAACCCATATAGTTACTCATATAGCTACTGATCAACACATGCAGCAGTTTACAGAACAACAGACATAATGATGCACAAATTAAGACAGTTTAGTCACTAACCCATGCACTCAGTGAGACATATTTAATCACTCACTCATACAGTCAGTCATGCACCTACTAAATCATTCATCCAGACACTTATACATCCACTCATTCTTCAATATGTAAGACACATTTAAACTTTACAGAAACATAAAATTACTGGATGTTTTCAGTGATGTCATCAGTGATGTCATTTGAGATGTCATCAGTGATGTCATCAGTGATGTCACTGACCATGTCATGAATGATGTAATATGTGACATCATCAGCAGTGGATTGCGGGTGCGCGATATATAGTTAGTGCAACTAACTATATATGGAATTTCAATGGTTTTGTGTGAGTAAAATAAGGTTTTGTAAATGCTAATTCCTAACTATATATGGTCTATAACCCATGGTTTTTTCAGTGAATATATATATATATATATATATATATATATATATATATATATATATATATATATATATATATATATATATATATATATATATATATATAATATATATATATATATATATATATATATATAAATATATATATATATATATATATATATATCACCTACTGGCGGTCGCCAGTAGGTATATATAGTTAGGATTTTTTCTCTATGGGATTTTTGAAAATTCTATGTCTAATAACTTTGGCGTTTGTGGACGGAATTGGCTGAAATTTTCAGGAAAATGGCACATTTTGTTTCTGAGCAGCCCTTGAAAATTTGGGGGGGGTTCGTCAAGGGGGGGGCGAGAAAAAAGGGGGGTCCCAAAACGTGTTTTTAACATTGAGTTTTCCATAGGGCGGTTGGCCTCACTTTTAGCCCGAACGGCTGAATGGATTTGCACGAAACTTGGCAAAATTGTAGGGACTGGTAGCCCGATGTGCCTTTTGTAGGTCTCAATATATGTGCTCCAGTGGATTTTGAGAAATTAACGTTTAAAAAAAGATATATATCTGTAACAGCGGACCGGGCAGCGTCCCAGGACGCGTACTTTTCGCGCAACGGAGCTTTGTGAAGCGAAGCTGATTGGTTCTCTGGCGTCTGTCAACATTCCAAAAAGTCCGTAGCGGCCGCCATCTTGTCTCTCGGTAGGATCGAGAGACAAGCGGAGGCCAAATCGAAGGGGCAAATGACCATAAGGGGGCATAGTAGATCCTCCCTGACCGTTTAGGTTTGATGTGGAGGTTTTAAAAGGGCCCCGCGGGGCAAAAAAAAATAAAAATAATAATAATCGAACAGCTGAATGGATTTGCACGAAACTTGGCAAAATTGTAGGGACTGGTAGCCCGATGTGCCTTTGCTAGATCTCAATATATGTGCTCCAGTGGATTTTGAGAAATTAACGTTCAAAAAAAGATATATATCTGTAACAGCGCACCGCTTCGCGTACTTTTCGCGTTACGGAGCTTTGCGAAGCGAAGCTGATTGGCTCTCCGGTGTCTGTAAACATTCCAAACAGTCCGTAGCGGCCGCCATCTTGTCTCTCGGTAGGATCTAAAGACAAGAGGAGGCCAAAGCGAAGGGGCAAATGACCATAAGGGGGCATAGTAGATCCTCGCTGACCCCCTAGGTTTGATGTGGAGGTTTTAAAAGGGCCCCGCGGGGCAAAAAAAAGTAATAATAATAATAATCGAACGGCTGAATGGATTTGCACGAAACTTGGTAAAATATGAGGGACTGGTAGCCCGATGTGCCTTTGCTAGGTCTCAATATATGTGCTTCAGTGCATTTTGAGAAATTAACGTTCAAAAACAAGATATATATCTGTAACAGCGCTCCGCTTCGCGGAGATAAAATTATATGTGTATTACCTAGCTGTTGCTAACACCAGTTAGCGACGGCTAGTAGAAGATAGCGACCATCTTGGGCCCCACTTTGCATGTGAGTGATATTTATCACTAATGACATGCAAAGTGGGCATGCCAAGATGTTAGCGACTGGAAACAGTCGCTAACATCGCTATCTCCTATTATCAACTTTTGGAAATATTCGAGATAAGCGCGAATATCTCCAAAAGCTACCACCTGCCCTGAGCAGTTCTTAGCCATGTTATCCAATGGGAGGTGGATAACATGGCTAAGAGCATTAGCTCGGTAATGCATGAATATCGCTGAGTTTTCAGCGATATTAATGCATTGCGGTCGTTTTTTATCGTATTTCCGATAAACCTTGATAATAGCAAGGTTTATCTGCGATAATTTCTGACGGTAAAAAAATCGTTGCTAAGCATCGCTAGGGATAAATATCGCTTAACTTTGGTAATATGCCCCAACGTCTGTTAACGTTCGATTTGAAGGAAATCAGGAAGTGTTGAAAAACATTGTCTGCGCCATCTTGTCTTTTTTCAAATGCCACACTTTTGTCGTGCACGGCAGCCATTTTAGATGCCTTGACCAGACCCACTCTGTGCACGCTGTCGATCCTTAGCATGGCTCCGCACCCTCGCAAGCATCTCCCCCAGGCAGTGGTCACCCCCGCTCTCTGTCTTATGCATGGGTAATAAACCTCCCCCCATCTGCGCTGCTCTTCCCTGAGAATCACACCCTGTGCCCGCCCGACACCTCCCTTTCGCCCTATTCACTACCGCACCCTCTGACACTCCTTTTCCTCTGTGTCCGATTGTCCAGGCTGGTCCTAGGGTATCAGCTAGCCCTGCAGATGTAGTTTATGGCCACAGCTGTAAAGAATCACCCCTCTTCAAATGAGTTACAGTAGATCAAGGCCCACACTCGATGAGATCCGTCACAGCAGAAGCGTTGCTATTATCTGAAAACCATCCTGTATTGTGATTGGGGAGGGGACCGAGCCTGAAGCGGAAGATTCCAGGGATGACTCTTTGTACATCAAAGTTTTTACAATTATGTGTCACATTAAAAATATATAGCACTCCGACAAAGTAGTAAGATTATAAAACTTTAATAATTTATAAATATATACAAGAAAACAAAAATAGTAATAACATATAAACATTTTTAGGGAAAAACAACGAAGTAGCGGTCGGCTGTGCGAATAGTCCCAACGCAGCACAACGTCCAGATTTCCGGCGTGGGGCGTCGCGGGGGGTGGGTCATCAGTAGCAAACTGTTGTGCGAATAGTTCCAAGGCAGCAGAACGCGCTGAAATCTAGATGACACGAAAGTGATGTCTAGTAAGTTGCCACCCAGCAAATAACGGCATGGGGCGTCGCGGGGGGTGGGTCATGAGTAGCAAACTGTTGCGCGAATAGTTCCAAGGCAGCAGAACGATGGCACCAAGGTGATGTCCAGTAAGTTGCCGCACTGATTTTGGTATCCTACAATGCTGCTCCGAATAACGGCGTGGGGCGCCCCGGGGGAGGCGGCGTGAACGGGCCTCTCCAGGTGGAGTGTCATCTGTTGTAGTGGGGTGCCCCTTTACCGTTTCAGTTGCCATTCCGTCCGTTTTTGGTCCACTGTGTCAAAAGCCGCAATTCAGCTGAGTTGCGCCCAGTCTTGCGGTGCAGCGATAGGCGGCTGTCACAGGACTCTCAAAATGGCGGCAGGCTGTTTCCTTTTTGGGCCTGGTCCACTGAAATGGCCCTGGGACACCTTGGAAATCGGACGCTTGTCTGCTAGGTCTTGGACCCCATTCTCGAAAGCGTCCCCTCCGCCTTGAGAATTCATCAAAAGTTTTGGGGGCTCCGACTCCTGCAGGCTTCTGGTGGGGAGCGGCTGCCATGATTGCTCGCGGAATGACCACGACTGAGCTACGAGATGGTGGTGCTCTCATGCTGACGCCAGCTTCAGTCTGAAACATCCAGAAACAAGGTGGGGCTTTCATCGTTTGGGAAAAAAAAAAAGTTTTCATCCAATGAAAAGTGTTGTTTTTAGGTCACATGATCAAGCCTTCCATCATTAGGAAACCAAAAGTAAAATGAACCAATGAAAAGTTTTATAAACAAGTCACATGACCTGTTATGCGGCATAGGGTATAAAATGCGGAGAAAATACGTTGGCACGTGAGGCGGCGTCAGTAGCGGACCGATGTGCGAATAGGCCGAAGGCAATACAACGCGCCAAGATCCGGATGGCACCGAGGTGGTGTCATAGTTGAGAGTTCTGAGCAGCGGTTGTAACACTGTCTGAAGCTTATTTGCAGCTGCTGCAGCTTCACTACGTGCCAAGATCCGGATGGCACCGAGGTGGTGTCTAGTAAGGTGCACTGGTGTGGCCATCCTACAATGCTGAAAGTCGGCGTGGGGCGCCCCGTTGGCCTGTGAGTTTGCGTCAGTAGCGGACCGATGTGCGAATAGGCCGAAGGCAGCACAACGCGCCAAGATCCGGATGGCACCGAGGTGGTGTCTAGTAAGTTGCCGCACTGGTGTGGCCATCCTACAATGCTGAAAGTCGGCGTGGGGCGCCCCGTTGGCCTGTGAGTTTGCGTCAGTAGCGGACCGATGTGCGAATAGGCCGAAGGCAGCACAACGCGCCAAGATCCGGATGGCACCGAGGTGGTGTCTAGTAAGTTGCCGCACTGGTGTGGCCATCCTACAATGCTGAAAGTCGGCGTGGGGCGCCCCGTTGGCCTGTGAGTTTGCGTCAGTAGCGGACCGATGTGCGAATAGGCCGAAGGCAGCACAACGCGCCAAGATCCGGATGGCACCGAGGTGGTGTCTAGTAAGTTGCCGCACTGGTGTGGCCATCCTACAATGCTGAAAGTCGGCGTGGGGCGCCCCGTTGGCCTGTGAGATGGTGTCAGTAGCGGACTGATGTGTGAATGGGGCCAAAGGCAGCGCAACAATATTTTCTACAATATTTTCGGAGTAGAAGACACCACAAGGCGCTGAGATGCCAAGATCCGGATGGCACCGAGGTGATGTCTAAGTTGCGGACCGATGTGCGAATGGGGCCAAAGGCAGCGCAACAATATTTTCTGAAGAGAATACACCACAAGGCGCTGAGATGCCAAGATCCGGATGGCACCGAGGTGATGTCTAAGTTGCGGACCGATGTGCGAATGGGGCCAAAGGTGGCGTAACAAGATTTTCTGTATGGAAGATACCACTAGGCGTTGAGATGCCAAGATTCGGATGGCACCGAGGTGATGTCTAGCAAGTTGTGCCACTGGTGTGGCCATCGTACAATGGTAAAAGTCGGCGTGGGGCGCCCTATTGGCCTGTGAGATGGTGTCAGTAGCGGACTGATGTGCGAATGGGGCCAAAGGCAGCGCAACAATATTTTCTGACTGACACCACAAGGCGCTGAGATGCCAAGATCCGGATGGCACCGAGGTGATGTCTAAGTTGCGGACTGATGTGCGAATGGGGCCAAAGGCAGCGTAACAATATTTTCTGTATGGAAGATACCACTAGGCGTTGAGATGCCAAGATTCGGATGGCACCGAGGTGATGTCCAGCAAGTTGCTGTACTGGTGTGGTCATCCTACAATGCTGAAACTCGGCGTGGGTCGCCCCATTAGCCTGTGAGATGGCGTCAGTAGCGGACCGATGTGCGAATAGGCCGAAGGCAGCACAACGCGCCAAGATCCGGATGTCACCGTGGTGGTTTCATAGTTGAGAGGCACTTCATCTGCAGTGGGGCGCCGAGATCCGGATGGCACTGAGGTGATGTCTAGCAAGTTGCTGTACTGGTGTGGTCATCCTACAATGCTGAAATGTAGTGGGGCGCCCCTTTACCGTTTCAGTTGCCATTCAGTTGAGTTTCGGCTGCTCTTGATGCTACAGCGACAGGCGGCTGCAAGAGGACTCTCAAAATGGCGGCCTGGTCTTTGGATTTGGGCCTGGTCCACTAAAATGGCCCTGGGACACCTTAGAACTCGGACGCTCGATTTTTTTTCCTTTCCTGTACATGCAAAAAAAGGTAAATGCCCGGTACGTTACACGCTTCATCTGCCACAATGAACTCTCCAGAGGAACCGAAAAAAAATATAGTTGTGGTAACTATACCATGCATCGTCATATGGAGAGGTGGCACCAATTAATTATAGTGCTGCATAAAAGAGAGATTTGGAGGAGAACCCCTGACCTGCTAGTACATTCATCAAAGAAGTGGCACTGAGAGCTTCAGAGGCAAGGGAAACGGTCCCAAATATTTAGAAGAACTTTGGAAAGATTAAAATGACATGTTTAGATTGTGGTAAATTAATTTCATGTGGACAGATGAGTGTTACTCTAATAAATACAGCATATGAACATCATCATAGTCGATGGTTGGTAGAGACATTTTGACTATATCCTGGACCTGCCCGTCCTCGCCCAAAATGGCGCCGGAATAAATGGGACTCGTAACTCCTTGTTGTGTACTGGTTGCAGAACCTTGAAATCACGAGATACGTATGCAGTTTTGAAGCACATGGCGGGCGGGGACGAGAATTGATTGAATATTTCGACATCCCTATTGATATTATGTTCTGATGTGTTATTGATTACTGTACTGTTGAAAATTCGAATTAACGTCACCCATGGTACTTGCCCGCAAATGTATATCTAGATAATTTTATTGTAACTGGCCCTGTCGTATGTTAATTATAAAATGTACGTCCACCGATTCCGTAACTGTTAGACACCTTAGTTCTTGCAACCTAATGGCCCGCCCGTTACGTTCCTCTACAGTGTAAATGTCTATTCATCATATACGATTACAGTTTGCTCCGTGGCAGGCCCACGTGGTTGTAGGCTCGTATTTGTATAATGAAATTTTCACAATAAAGGTTTTTAAAAGAAAACATGGTAGTAGTATATACATTGGTAAAGTTTTTAATAATAGTCACTGTTTTAGAATCATTAAAAGGCAAGTGAAATAAAGCAGACCAATTACATGAAGGGTAAAAGGTATAATACGAAGGAACGCAGTAAAGATAAATGGTCAAGGGCTGTTGTGTTTTCTATTCCTGCAACATAAAGTGATCGATAAGAATCTCATATTCAGGCGTATCGGCGACTAAGACAGCAGGTTGACCATCTTTTGCTCAACGGCTCCGTCATGGGACGAAGAAACGCTCTTTTTCTCGAAAAAAGAATATATTTTACTTGCAGGACAGTTGTAAAATTTCCGGGAAAGTACATTAGCCTGGAACATTATAACATATATTTAAGAAAAAATAATGTTCGGAAGTAATTAAAAGCGTAATTTTTAGGTGATATGACCAAGCCTTTCATCATTACAATAAGAAAAGTAAAATGAACCAATGAAAAGTTTTATTAACAAGTCACATGACTTGTTATGCTTACGTTACGCGCTGCGCGCCCCGGATGACTTCCGGATGCGCTAACGCGGCGCGTCATATGACGCATTACGCGACAACGCAGGTCCAGAATATAGTCAAAATGTCTCCACCAACCAGCGGTCGAAACACAACCCCTTTCAGCAGGCTAAATAGTTCTGTTAAATGACAACAGAAGGGACAGGCAACAAGAACCATCAGACAAAGAGGGGAGGGCTAGTTCTTCTCTACCGGGTTACATTGGGGCGCTACCGGAACTGATCGAATTGGTAGTCTACAGTGTTTCTGGATGTTTCAGACTGAAGCTGGGGTTAGCATGAGAGCAGCACCATTTCGTAGCTCCGTTGTGGCCATTCCGCAACCAATCATGGCAGCCGCTCTTTATCGTTATTTTGGGCGGGGTGGGTGGCGGAGCCGAGCTGTTTTGCAGCCATCATTGTGTGGAGTTCAGTTCATCTCACTAGTTTTGTATTTGTCATGAGGGGTTGTTCCTAATGTTTCTATTTTAGCGAGGTCAAAAAGAGATCCCATTAGTGGCCTACTGATTTTACTCGATTCCTTTTCTTTTTTTTTACACGATTTTTCGTTATCTGCAAAGACTAAACAGAGTATTGCGACTCTGTGTTTGTTTGTAAATAGAGAATGAACCAAAGAGAACTAATTCTAAAACAGTAAATACTTGGATAACAATCAATCAAATGGAGAGAGAAGCAGGCACGACGGATTACAACGGGGGCAAAGGCCTGCGTTAACTACCTTTCACTATCTGCAAAGAGAGAGTACTCCTAATAGAAATGAGGGGGGGGGGCACCATTCAAAGCAGATCAGTGTGCATAAACACGAAAATGTTTTCACTTACCACGTACTTGACATTCGACAGCTTATGATATTTGCTATTAAAAAACCATTGAAATTCACTGAAAAAACCATAGGTTATAGACCATATATAGTTAGGAATTAGCATTTACAAAACCTTGAAAATTCACTGAAAAAACTATAGGTTATAGACCATATATAGTTAGGAATTAGCATTTAAAAAACCTTATTTTACTCACACAAAACCATTGAAATTCCATATATCGTTAGTTGCACTAACTATATATCGCGCACCCGCAATCCACTGCTGATCATGTCACATATTACATCATTCATGACATGGTCAGTGACATCACTGATGACATCACTGATGACATCTCAAATGACATCACTGATATATATATATATTACCTACTGGCGGTCGCCAGTAGGTATATATAGTTAGGATTTTTTCCCTATGGGATTTTTGAAAATTCTATGTCTAATAACTTTGGCGTTTGTGGACGGAATTGGCTGAAATTTTCAGGAAAATGGCACATTTTGTTTCTGAGCAGCCCCTGAAAATTTTGGGGGGGTTCGTCAAGGGGGGGCCGAGAAAAAAGGAGGGTCCCAAAACGCGTTTTTCCCATGTTAATTTCCATAGGGCGGTTGGCCTCACTTTTAGCCCGAACGGCTGAATGGATTTGCACGAAACTTGGCAAAATTGTAGGGACTGGTAGCCCGATGTGCCTTTTGTAGGTCTCAATATATGTGCTTCAGTGGATTTTGAGAAATTAATGTTCAAAAAAAGATATATATCTGTAACAGCGGACCGGGCAGCGCTCCGCTACGCGTACTTTTCGCGCAACGGAGCTTTGTGAAGCGAAGCTGATTGGTTCTCCGGCGTCTGTCAACATTCCAAACAGTCCGTAGCGGCCGCCATCTTGTCTCTCGGTAGGATCGAGAGACAAGAGGAGGCCAAAGCGAAGGGGCAAATGACCATAAGGGGGCATAGTACATTGTCGCTCACCCCCTAGGTTTGATGTGGAGGTTTTAAAAGGGCCCCGCGGGGCAAAAAAAAATAAAAATAATAATAATCGAACAGCTGAATGGATTTGCATGAAACTTGGCAAAATTGTAGGGACTGGTAGCCCGATGTGCCTTTGCTAGATCTCAATATATGTGCTCCAGTGGATTTTGAGAAATTAACGTTCAAAAAAAGATATATATCTGTAACAGCGCACCGCTTCGCGTACTTTTCGCGTTACGGAGCTTTGCGAAGCGAAGCTGATTGGCTCTCCGGTGTCTGTAAACATTCCAAACAGTCCGTAGCGGCCGCCATCTCGTCTCTCGGTAGGATGAAACAGCTGAATGGATTTGCACGAAACTTGGCAAAATTGTAGGGACTGGTAGCCCGATGTGCCTTTGCTAGGTCTCAATATATGTGCTTCAGTGCATTTTGAGAAATTAACGTTCAGAAAAAAGATATATATCTGTAACAGCGCTCCGCTTCGCGGAGATAAAATTATATGTGTATTACCTAGCTGTTGCTAACACCAGTTAGCGACGGCTAGTAGAAGATAGCGACCATCTTGGGCCCCACTTTGCATGTGAGTGATATTTATCACTAATGACATGCAAAGTGGGCATGCCAAGATGTTAGCGACTGGAAACAGTCGCTAACATCGCTATCTCCTATTATCAACTTTTGGAAATATTCGAGATAAGCGCGAATATCTCCAAAAGCTACCACCTGCCCTGAGCAGTTCTTAGCCATGTTATCCAATGGGAGGTGGATAACATGGCTAAGAGCATTAGCTCGGTAATGCATGAATATCGCTGAGTTTTCAGCGATATTAATGCATTGCGGTCGTTTTTTATCGTATTTCCGATAAACCTTGATAATAGCAAGGTTTATCTGCGATAATTTCTGACGGTAAAAAAATCGTTGCTAAGCATCGTTAGGGATAAATATCGCTTAACTTTGGTAATATGCCCCAACGTCTGTTAACGTTCGATTCGAAGGAAATCAGGAAGTGTTGAAAAACATTGTCTGCGCCATCTTGTCTTTTTTCAAATGCCACACTTTTGTCGTGCACGGCAGCCATTTTAGATGCCTTGACCAGACCCACTCTGTGCACGCTGTCGATCCTTAGCATGGCTCCCCACCCTCGCAAGCATCTCCCCCAGGCAGTGGTCACCCCCGCTCTCTGTCTTATACATGGGTAATAAACCTCCCCCCATCTGCGCTGCTCTTCCCTGAGAATCACACCCTGTGCCCGCCCGACACCTCCCTTTCGCCCTATTCACTACCGCACCCTCTGACACTCCTTTTCCTCTGTGTCCGATTGTCCAGGCTGGTCCTAGGGTATCAGCTAGCCCTGCAGATGTAGTTTATGGCCACAGCTGTAAAGAATCACCCCTCTTCAAAGGAGTTATAGTAGATCAAGGCCCACACTCGATGAGATCCGTCACAGCAGAAGCGTTGCTATTATCTGAAAACCATCCTGTATTGTGATTGGGGAGGGGACCGAGCCTGAAGCGGAAGATTCCAGGGATGACTCTTTGTACATCAAAGTTTTTACAATTATGTGTCACATTAAAAATATATAGCACTCCGACAAAGTAGTAAGATTATAAAACTTTAATAATTTATAAATATATACAAGAAAACAAAAATAGTAATAACATATAAACATTTTTAGGGAAAAACAACGAAGTAGCGGTCGGCTGTGCGAATAGTCCCAACGCAGCACAACGTCCAGATTTCCGGCATGGGGCGTCGCGGGGGGTGGGTCATCAGTAGCAAACTGTTGTGCGAATAGTTCCAAGGCAGCAGAACGCGCTGAAATCTAGATGACACGAAAGTGATGTCTAGTAAGTTGCCACCCAGCAAATAACGGCATGGGGCGTCGCGGGGGGTGGGTCATCAGTAGCAAACTGTTGCGCGAATAGTTCCAAGGCAGCAGAACGATGGCACCAAGGTGATGTCCAGTAAGTTGCCGCACTGGTTTTGGTATCCTACAATGCTGCTCCGAATAACGGCGTGGGGCGCCCCGGGGGAGGCGGCGTGAACGGGCCTCTCCAGGTGGAGTGTCATCTGTTGTAGTGGGGCGCCCCTTTACCGTTTCAGTTGCCATTCCGTCCGTTTTTGGTCCACTGTGTCAAAAGCCGCAATTCAGCTGAGTTGCGCCCACTCTTGCGGTGCAGCGATAGGCGGCTGTCACAGGACTCTCAAAATGGCGGCAGGCTGTTTCCTTTTTGGGCCTGGTCCACTGAAATGGCCCTGGGACACCTTGGAAATCGGACGCTTGTCTGCTAGGTCTTGGACCCCATTCTCGAAAGCGTCCCCTCCGCCTTGAGAATTCATCAAAAGTTTTGGGGGCTCCGACTCCTGCAGGCTTCTGGTGGGGAGCGGCTGCCATGATTGCTCGCGGAATGACCACGACTGAGCTACGAGATGTTGGTGCTCTCATGCTGACGCCAGCTTCAGTCTGAAACATCAAGAAACAAGGTGTGGCTTTCATCGTTTGGGAAAAAAAAAAAGTTTTCATCCAATGAAAAGTGTTGTTTTTAGGTCACATGATCAAGCCTTCCATCATTAGGAAACCAAAAGTAAAATGAACCAATGAAAAGTTTTATAAACAAGTCACATGACCTGTTATGCGGCATAGGGTGTAAAATGCGGAGAAAATACGTTGGCACGTGAGGCGGCGTCAGTAGCGGACCGATGTGCGAATAGGCCGAAGGCAACACAACGCGCCAAGATCCGGATGGCACCGAGGTGGTGTCCAGCAAGTTGCAGCACTGGTGTGGCCATCCTACAATGCTGAAAGTCGGCGTGGGGCGCCCCGTTGGCCTGTGAGTTTGCGTCAGTAGCGGACTGATGTGCAAATAGGCCGAAGGCAGCACAACGCGCCAAGATCCGGATGGCACCGAGGTGGTGTCTAGTAAGTTGCCGCACTGGTGTGGCCATCCAACAATGCTGAAAGTCGGCGTGGGGCGCCCCGTTGGCCTGTGAGTTTGCGTCAGTAGCGGACCGATGTGCGAATAGGCCGAAGGCAGCACAACGCGCCAAGATCCGGATGGCACCGAGGTGGTGTCTAGTAAGTTGCCGCACTGGTGTGGCCATCCTACAATGCTGAAAGTCGGCGTGGGGCGCCCCGTTGGACTGTGAGATGGCGTCAGTAGCGGACCGATGTGTGAATGGGGCCGAAGGCAGCGCAACAATATTTTCGGAATAGAAGACACCACTAGGCGCTGAGATGCCAAGATCCGGATGGCACCGAGGTGGTGTGTAGCAAGTTGCCGCACTGGTGTGGCCATCCTACAATGCTGAAAGTCGGCGTGGGGCGCCCCGTTGGCCTGTGAGTTTGCGTCAGTAGCGGACCGATGTGCGAATAGGCCGAAGGCAGCACAACGCGCCAAGATCCGGATGGCACCGAGGTGGTGTCTAGTAAGTTGTCGCACTTCTGTGGCCATCCTACATTGTTGAAAGTCGGCGTGGGGCGCCCCGTTGGCCTGTGAGATGGCGTCAGTAGCGGACCGATGTGCGAATGGGGCCAAAGGCAGCGCAACAATATTTTCTGATTTGAAGACACCACAAGGCGCTGAGATGCCAAGATCCGGATGGCACCGAGGTGGTGTCTAGCAAGTTGTGGCACTGGTGTGGCCATCGTACAATGGTAAAAGTCGGCGTGGGGCGCCCTGTTGGCCTGTGAGATGGTGTCAGTAGCGGACTGATGTGTGAATGGGGCCAAAGGCAGCGCAACAATATTTTCTACAATATTTTCGGAGTAGAAGACACCACAAGGCGCTGAGATGCCAAGATCCGGATGGCACCGAGGTGATGTCTAAGTTGCGGACCGATGTGCGAATGGGGCCAAAGGCAGCTCAACAATATTTTCTGAAGAGAATACACCACAAGGCGCTGAGATGCCAAGATCCGGATGGCACCGAGGTGATGTCTAAGTTGCGGACCGATGTGCGAATGGGGCCAAAGGTAGCGTAACAAGATTTTCTGTATGGAAGATACCACTAGGCGTTGAGATGCCAAGATTCGGATGGCACCGAGGTGATGTCTAGCAAGTTGTGCCACTGGTGTGGCCATCGTACAATGGTAAAAGTCGGCGTGGGGCGCCCTATTGGCCTGTGAGATGGTGTCAGTAGCGGACTGATGTGCGAATGGGGCCAAAGGCAGCGCAACAATATTTTCTGACTGACACCACAAGGCGCTGAGATGCCAAGATCCGGATGGCACCGAGGTGATGTCTAAGTTGCGGACTGATGTGCGAATGGGGCCAAAGGCAGCGTAACAATATTTTCTGTATGGAAGATACCACTAGGCGTTGAGATGCCAAGATTCGGATGGCACCGAGGTGATGTCTAGCAAGTTGGTGTGGTCATCCTACAATGCTGAAACTCGGCGTGGGTCACCCCATTAGCCTGTGAGATGGCGTCAGTAGCGGACCGATGTGCGAATAGGCCGAAGGCAGCACAACGCGCCAAGATCCGGATGTCACCGTGGTGGTTTCATAGTTGAGAGGCACTTCATCTGCAGTGGGGCGCCGAGATCCGGATGGCACCGAGGTGATGTCTAGCAAGTTGCTGTACTGGTGTGGTCATCCTACAATGCTGAAATGTAGTGGGGCGCCCATTTACCGTTTCAGTTGCCATTCAGCTGAGTTTCGGCTGCTCTTGATGCTACAGCGACAGGCGGCTGCAAGAGGACTCTCAAAATGGCGGCCTGTTCTTTGGATTTGGGCCTGGTCCACTAAAATGGCCCTGGGACACCTTAGAACTCGGACGCTCGATTTTTTTTTCCTTTCCTGTACATGCAAAAAAAGGTAAATGCCCGGTACGTTACACGCTTCATCTGCCACGATGAACTCTCCAGAGGAACCGAAAAAAAATATAGTTGTGGTAACTATACCATGCATCGTCATATGGAGAGGTGGCACCAATTAATTATAGTGCTGCATAAAAGAGAGATTTGGAGGAGAACCCCTGACCTGCTAGTACATTCATCAAATAAGTGGCACTGAGAGCTTCAGAGGCAAGGGAAACGGTCCCAAATATTTAGAAGAACTTTGGAAAGATTAAAATGACATGTTTAGATTGTTGTAAATTAATTTCATGTGGACAGATGAGTGTTACTCTAATAAATACAGCATATGAACATCATCATAGTCGATGGTTGGTAGAGACATTTTGACTATATCCTGGACCTGCCCGTCCTCGCCCAAAATGGCGCCGGAATAAATGGGACTCGTAACTCCTTGTTGTGTACTGGTTGCAGAACCTTGAAATCACGAGATACGTATGCAGTTTTGAAGCACATGGCGGGCGGGGACGAGAATTGATTGAATATTTCGACATCCCTATTGATATTAAGTTCTGATGTGTTATTGATTACTGTACTGTTGAAAATTCGAATTAACGTCACCCATGGTACTTGCCCGCAAATGTATATCTAGATAATTTTATTGTAACTGGCTCTGTCGTATTTTAATTATAAAATGTACGTCCACCGATTCCGTAACTGTTAGACACCTTAGTTCTTGCAACCTAATGGCCCGCCCGTTACGTTCCTCTACAGTGTAAATGTCTACTCATCATATACGATTACAGTTTGCTCCGTGGCCGGCCCACGTGGTTATAGGCTCGTATTTGTATAATGAAATTTTCACAATAAAGGTTTTTAAAAGAAAACATGGTAGTAGTATATACATTGGTAAAGTTTTTAATAATAGTCACTGTTTTAGAATCATTAAAAGGCAAGTGAAATAAAGCAGACCAATTACATGAAGGGTAAAAGGTATAATACGAAGGAACGCAGTAAAGATAAATGGTCAAGGGCTGTTGTGTTTTCTATTCCTGCAACATAAAGTGATCGATAAGAATCTCATATTCAGGCGTATCGGCGACTAAGACAGCAGGTCGACCCTCTTTTGCTCAACGGCTCCGTCATGGGACGAAGAAACGCTCTTTTTCTCGAAAAAAGAATATATTTTACTTGCAGGACAGTTGTAAAATTTCCGGGAAAGTACATTAGCCTGGAACATTATAACATATATTTAAGAAAAAATAATGTTCGGAAGTAATTAAAAGCGTAATTTTTAGGTGATATGACCAAGGCTTTCATCATTAGAATAAGAAAAGTAAAATGAACCAATGAAAAGTTTTATTAACAAGTCACATGACTTGTTATGCTTACGTTACGCGCTGCGCGCCCCGGATGACTTCCGGATGCGCTAACGCGGCGCGTCATATGACGCATTACGCGACAACGCAGGTCCAGAATATAGTCAAAATGTCTCCACCAACCAGCGGTCGAAACACAACCCCTTTGAGCAGGCTAAATAGTTCTGTTAAATGACAACAGAAGGGACAGGCAACAAGAACCATCAGTCAAAGAGGGGAGGGCTAGTTCTTCTCTACCGGGTTACATTGGGGCGCTACCGGAACTGATCGAATTGGTAGTCTACAGTGTTTCTGGATGTTTCAGACTGAAGCTGGGGTTAGCATGAGAGCACCACCATTTCGTAGCTCCGTTGTGGCCATTCCGCAACCAATCATGGCAGCCGCTCTTTATCGTTATTTTGGGCGGGGTGGGTGGCGGAGCCGAGCTGTTTTGCAGCCATCATTGTGTGGAGTTCAGTTCATCTCACTAGTTTTGTATTTGTCATGAGGGGTTGTTCCTAATGTTTCTATTTTAGCGAGGTCAAAAAGAGATCCCATTAGTGGCCTACTGATTTTGCTCGATTCCTTTTCTTTTTTTTTACACGATTTTTCGTTATCTGCAAAGACTAAACAGAGTATTGCGACTCTGTGTTTGTTTGTAAATAGAGAATGAACCAAAGAGAACTAATTCTAAAACAGTAAATACTTGGATAACAATCAATCAAATGGAGAGAGAAGCAGGCACGACGGATTACAACGTGGGCAAAGGCCTGCGTTAACTACCTTTCACTATCTGCAAAGAGAGAGTACTCCTAATAGAAATGAGGGGGGGGGGCACCATTCAAAGCAGATCAGTGTGCATAAACACGAAAATGTTTTCACTTACCACGTACTTGACATTCGACAGCTTATGATATTTGCTATTAAAAAACCATTGAAATTCACTGAAAAAAACATAGGTTATAGACCATATATAGTTAGGAATTAGCATTTACAAAACTTTGAAAATTCACTGAAAAACCCATAGGTTATAGACCATATATAGTTAGGAATTAGCATTTAAAAAACCTTATTTTACTCACACAAAACCATTGAAATTCCATATATAGTTAGTTGCACTAACTATATATCGCGCACCCGCAATCCACTGCTGATCATGTCACATATTACATCATTCATGACATGGTCAGTGACATCACTGATGACATCACTGATGACATCTCAAATGACATCACTGATGAGATCACTGATGACATCTCATTTGACATCATTCTTGTGCTAATACGATAAACCTCTTCAGACTCTAATATAACCTTAGATACACTCAGTGTATACAGACACTCACACACTGCCACTCATCCATGGAGTTACTCACACACCCAGTCAGTCATGCAAAGAAACAATCTCACCTCCATTTCTTCAACTATACAGTTAAACACACCTTACTTATTGAAACATATACTAACACATATTTACTCTCTTATACAATCCCTGATACAAGTTCACAATGATCGATACAACCACTCACTCATTCAGTGGCTCTCATGCACAGTTATTTATATATGCCAACTCTCACATGTACTGTGTTTTACATATGTACTTACTATGACATGTAGCATTGAGAAATCCATTCAGTCATCAATACACTCATGCACACAGTCAACTGCCCATGTAGCTGTTTCCACATTCGCTCTTGAACTCATACACCTAGTGAATAAACTGCTCACACATCTATGCATAGAGTCACACACCTTCCAGCCACCCCCACACAAACTCAATCTGCCATAGAAATACTTGGGCAACCAATTAATAACACATATAGCCTCTCGTATAGCTAATGATCAACACATGCAGCAGTTTACAGAACAACAGACATAATGATGCACAAATTAAGACAGTTTAGTCACTAACCCATGCACTCAGTGAGACACATTTAATCACTCACTCATACATTCAGTCATGCACCTACTAAATCCTTCGTCCAGACACTTATACATCTACTCATTCTTCAATATGTAAAACATATTTAAACTTTACAGAAACACACAGTCACTGGATGACGTCATCAGTGATCTCATCAGTGATGTCATTTGAGATGTCATCAGTGATGTCATCAGTGATGTCACTGACCATGTCATGAATGATGTAATATGTGACATGATCAGCAGTGGATTGCGGGTGCGCGATATATAGTTAGTGCAACTAACTATATATGGAATTTCAATGGTTTTGTGTGAGTAAAATAAGGTTTTTTAAATGCTAATTCCTAACTATATATGGTCTATAACCTATGGTTTTTTCAGTGAATTTTCAAGGTTTTGTAAATGCTAATTCCTAACTATATATGGTCTATAACCTATGGTTTTTTCAGTGAATATATATATATATATATATACTACTATTATAAAGAGAGAACTTTGAACCTTTGAGGCAGGTAAACTCAGGAACCACAGCACCAATCCAAACACCCGATACATCGTTGTAATTGTCAGGGTCTGCAGATGGACATAGGCTATATAAAAAAATAAAATATACGTTCTTTAAAATATTTACGATTAAAAAAAAAGTAGTCCCTTGGAAGTAGCGCCGGCCGCGACGTGCGTGCTGACATCAGGAGCGCGGGGAGGAGCGGCGTACAGGAGCGCGAGAAGGAGCGGCGGACATGAGAGCGGGGAGGAGCGGCGGACAGGCGGGGAGGAGCGGTGAGGAGCGGCGGACAGGTGGGGAGGAGTGGCGGCTGAGGTAGGTAAAGCGGCCCGTGTGCGGCTCATTGGGGGCCTTGAAAGTGGCAGGTGCGCTCCGGGGGACCCACGGACAACGTTGGGGCGGGCGGGGGCCCTGAAGCCTGAGACAACGTCGGGGCGGGCGGGGGCCCAGAAGCCTGATTGCTCCCGGACAATGTCGGGACGGGCTGCTAGTATTATATATAACACATAGACCATATGCACATAAATCATAAATCAGTTTGCCAACTGGGCACTTGTCATAACATCACAGTTAGTGCAACAAAGTAAAGACTTATATGCTGCCCACGTCATAAAAACATAATTACTGTGCATAGTATGTGGATCCTGAAATGATACTCTTTATCCTAACATTACAAGCCTTAAAACAACATAAATCATAACATCAGCACATAAATCATGGCTGCTTGGCATACCATGCCAGTCCTGGTAATGTGAGAAAAAACAACATACATCACAACAACAAGGCATGGATATGAAGTACATAATGAATTAAACCCCTAATCACCAATTGTGATCAGCCGGCACATTCAGCATGTGCTTAGTAAAACACATAATTTCCAAAACATTTAGGATGCAACGCACCTGCGCTTCTAACACCTGTTAAATGGTAATTTTGATTCCCCCACGTGAGTAGAGGCACACATGCCATCCTACATCAGGGAATGTGGTATTTCTTCCGGCTTCAAGATCAGGACCTCCACAGAGGTTTCATCCCATACGATCACAATCAGGGTAAAGGCAGCTCCAATGCAGCAACTGCAGGCCTCCAAAGTATGGCCTAACCTGGGGCAGGGGGGCTGCCCACTGAAGGCACATGTGTGGAGAACCGGCACGCTGGGTCCCCCTTAATCAGGGCAAAGAGAAATTAGGCTGCCCAGTCAATGATGGTGGGGAGACCTCATTGGATCCCCCATGGCAGAATTCAAACGAGGCAGATGCCTGCGAACATGTGGTACAGCTGCTACAATACAGCTCCATGTCAGAGCCTGGGTGGCCCTAAACTCACTTCTGGCATTGGCTGTGAGTGGGGTTCTTGGTCAGACCACCTTTGCAGCTGCTGGCAGTTGTGGAGCACTCACACAAAGGGAAAGAGCAGTACTCTTCCCCTTGCTCGGAATGGCAACCAGCCAGCCGATGAACAGGGAGCACCCGGCAATATGGGAGTACCCTTCTTCTGAGGCACTTGCCCTTCGTATCAGAAGTAATGGGCTCCTCCGGCACCCCCATCACATGGTGTGAAGTGCTCAACAGGCAGTGAATGAAGTGCTTACCACACACGCTGGTCATCGAGTTCCCAAAGCACGCTAGTTTATGAAAGTTTTACAGAGAGGAGGTGCATAAACAGCAATGCCTGGAAAGCACTGGTGGTACCAAAGCAGGAGTGTAGGTAGTAATCCAACACAAACAGTCCTTCTTAGCAGATCAGAACAACAAAACAAAGTCTCATGGCAGTTCCTCCTGGCAATGTTCAGTCTGTAGAGAAAGCAGGGTCAGTCCACACAATGTCTACAAACATGGGGTCACAGCCCCTGTACATACTCATTGGGGCAGATTTACAAGAAACTGATGCATCTGTATAGATGAATCAGTTTCCCTGCGCCTGAGTGAAAAATGCTTGCGTCAGCATAGGTGCGCCATATTTAAAAATGGCGCACTATGGCGCAAGTATTGACAGACACGTCAAAAATTCTGAAGCATTTGTTAGTGGAAAAGTCACGCATTGCTGGAGTTGTGTCGCAAGCACAACATAACTTCAGCAATGCATGTTGTGGCCTATTTCCAATACACTGCGTCACTTCATATGCCTGATTCAAGCAGGCGTAAGGTTCTGACGCAGTGGCGTCCTAAAAGTCACTTTTACGAGGTTTTCCCACGTGGGAATGCCTACCCTACATACATCATCCCTGACGCAGGTATAATATCACACAGGGCTTTACAACGTGAAGCATCACCCTAGATGAGTTACATAGTAAGTTTGTTGCATTTTTTATGCCTCTGTTTCATCACAGCACCATAAAAGTTACGCAAGGGGCTTGTAAATCTGCCCCATAATTTATATGATGTTCAGGTAACATCAATACAAACTATAGACAAGCACAACCCCTCTATTCAATCCCCAGCACTGGCCCAACACACACTACAGGGGGGCGGAGACAGCATTGGAGAGGCAGGCACAGCTCTCTTCAGGTGCAGTTGACAACTCCTCCCACTACTGCAGCCCAGGAAGACTCATCAGGATAGTTGGGGCACACCTTTTTAAATTTCTAGAGTGAATGCACAAAACAGGCCCCTGTCAGTCTAAACCAGAAGTTGCCTGGAGTCAGGCTGCAAAGCAAAAAGCGTCATAAGCACACAGAAATGCCCACTTCTAAAAGTAGTATTTCTAAAATAGTAATAAAAAAATCAGCTTTCACCAATAAACAGGATTTCTCACCACTACTCCAAACATGGCAACGCTACTCATTCCAGAATCAAAATTACAACTGAAACACATATCTGAGAATTCCCTATTGAAACTTATGAGAGAAGCAGCCTCACAGCAGTGAGAAACCACATAGGCCTTACACAGCACCCTGCCATAGGTCTACATAGGGCCTACCTTGGGAGTGACCTATATGTAATAAAAGGCGAGTTTCAGACTTGGCAAGCACTTTAAATGCCAAGTCACTGTGGCAATAAACTGCACATGCAGACTCTGCAGGAACGGAGGCCTAAAACAGGTTTGAAAGCTACTTCTATGGGTGGCACAAGCAGCGCTGCAGGCCTACTCGTAGCATTTAATTTACAGGCCCTTGGTATATAGAATACCACTGTTCCAAGGACTTACAGGTAAATTGAATATATGCCAAATAGACTTAGACCATTCATACCCAGTTTACAGGAGAAAGCAAATGCACTTTATAATGATCAGCAGCGGTAAAGTGCCCAGAGTTATAAAGCCAACAAAATCAGGTCAGACAAATACAGGAGGAATGCAAAAAGTTTGGGAACAACCCTGCAATAAGGACCAGGTCCAACACTCCCGAACTGAATTTAGCACATAATACATGTAATCATGTATACCAGTGTTAACCTATGGGAGTGCCAGACTTGCAGCAGTGATACACAACTTTGTGGGTTTTTCACTACCAGGACATGTAAAACATAAACTATAAATGCATTACCATTTAAGTACCATGCACCCTGCCCTAGGGGCATTCGGGCTCTCTTTGTGGTCAAGTATAAGTTCAAAAAAAGAAGTTTAAGCCTAGCAAAAGGTTTGTTTTGCCAGGCCAAAATTGCAGTTTTAATGCCCAGGCTGCAGTGACCGTCTGGAGACACGTTGTGCAGTGCTACTTTAGTGCTGCTTTAATGAGTGGCACATTGAGAACAGCCCACAAATAAACTTTAATTTATAAATGTATATGCTCCGGATACATGTAATACCGTATATTCTGGACTTATACATAAATGAAAGTAGGAATATACAAATTTTATATTTTGGGGCTATGCCACTGGTTAGCAGGAGTAAAGTTTGCAGAGTCCCATGGCCAACAAAAATGGAATTAGCAAAAAAGGCATAACTTAGAATGCCATGCAAAAGATGGTAATTTCTAACACACAACATCTGACTACAGGTCAATTTCGTAAAAATAATTTTACCATGAATCCCTACTAATTATGCTGGTGTTCCTAACCCATCCCCTCCCTATTTACTCTCCTTGATAGAATTAAATATCTGAGGAATGGTTAGTACTTATCTACAAACAATATATTTCTGAACATTCCAAAATTGTGATTTGTTTCCCTGTAACAAGTACTACATGCCTCAATAGAAGTTTTACTGACATGAAAATCTTTTTATAGGCCTTAGCCTAGTTTTATGAATGGCGTGGGTGGCTTTACCTATATACTTTGTGTAACATACAGATTCAAATACCACTAGAAATAAAACCTAGTGTAATCACTGTCACGTTTATGTGCAATTTCCTCCCTCTCAGTTTCACCCAGCATCTTTATCACAAAACGTCATATATTATCTTCTCCTTACACATACACACACAGCTGGAGAACCTGTTCCCTTCCGTCTTATGTACCCCCTTACCTCGTGTCAACATTTCTCATTTTTACATGGTGTGCCATGCATCCGAATTTCATACCTGGACTTAAGACCCTTCCTCCCTAGCTCTGTCACACAAACAGTTACATTCTATCTGACACATCCCATCTAAACGCAAGAACATCTCAGATCATTATGCAAATAGATTAGGTCTGTTCTGCAGGTCCACGTGTGGATGCTTTGTGTGGTTTTATGCTCTGCAACCATTCATGGGTATCTGTTTGTAGACATGCCTTTGAGTGACCAGTTTCTGTTGTGTGAGTCTGGAAGGGAGTTAACCACAGATTAAGAAACACACTTAATCTTAGAGATGCTAATATTTGAGAATATGAAACCTGCAGTGAAGCCTTCTCGAACCCTACGGGGACTGGCCCTAAATAATTTAATGCAGGCCTATCAAAGATGAGCCCTTATGGGGTCAGTTACATTAATTGATAGTCTAACCATCCAAAAGGCTTGAGCTGATAACACTCCTAACATCAGTGATCCTCCAGCAGGTATTGGCAGTGTGCCGATTAATATAGGAAAGGGTCTTAGAGCTACAGCTCCATACCTTATGTCACTTAGCTTCATTTATTGGAATTTTTTTAAATCATTTTTACATTCCAAATTCGTCCTATTGACTTTAACAGGGCCACTCACCTTACAAATATATCTTACCCTTATAGAAGTGTTTAGCCATGCAGCAGATTATCCTGGGTGCAGTGCTGCCAGGGATTGAAGAGTTGTACAATTACTGCACACTGGGTAATGCAGTGTGATTCACAAACACATGCTTGCTTCAGGAACATTTATGGACACATTCCAAGGCTTTTTAACACACAGACAGAAAGACAGGCTCATTGATGCAAGTCAACAGCACTATAATATTCTGTAAGTGACTGCATCGCTAGAGTATTGAACAGCCTATGAAAAATAATCAGGGGAGTACCTTGCAATTGCAGAGACATCACATCCCTCTCCCCCCAGGCCTCTCTATACACCAGCCACCCTTTTCAGTTTTCCATTGAAAACACTGCGCGCACTATCCGTTTACCAGCAACCCTTTGGGAGGGAGGGGTGGGGGGGAGTGAGCAGACCAAGAGACCAAGTAGAGTGTGGAAAAGGCCGCTTTAATGAAACAGGTGCACATTTACACAACGAATCCTCGGCAAACGCCTAACAATCTAAAACTTTCCCAATTGTTTGAATTGTTTCTCCAACCCCCAAAACACCCACCCCCGCCCCTCACCCTCAGTCAAACCCGCCCCCACCCGTACATACCCCATCACATATTAAAACCATACAACAGCCCCATTACAACATTATAACTTTAACAGGCACCAAAACCATATCTCAAAACCCCACTTACAGCCAAAGCCCGACCAGATCCCCCAGCCTATGCCTCCAAACCCGAATTCCACCTGCACAACTTCCCCTGACAAAATCCACATTCCAAAATCTCAACTCCCCTCGTGCCCAAAATTGGCAAATCAAAATAATCCGCACCGCACCTGTTCCAAGCGACAATGAAAGAACAATAAAAAAAAAACCCATGTCCACCTGTACCAAACAGCTGCGCCCAACAAAAAGAAAAGAGGGGGCAAAATAGCAAGCATCAGCAAAAAACCCATGAGATGAAACCAAAGAAAAGGAGGAAAAACCATAAGGGAGGGAGGGGGGGACAAAAAATCGCTATGCTAACACCCGGCCACCAGGTCACCTAAGCCTAAAATGGTGGCCGGGGGGAGGAGCCCAAGCCCCTTATAGGCTGGGCTCCTCCACAACCAAAAAGTAGCCCAAAAGTAGCCCAAACCCCTGGCCTGCTTCAAAATGGCCCCCACCCGACCCTCCCAAACAGCCCGGGGGGGGGACCTCCCAGGGGTCGGCTGCCCCCCCCCAAGCCCCCCTTGGGAGGGAGGGGTGGGGGGGAGTGAGCAGACCAAGAGACCAAGTAGAGTGTGGAAAAGGCCGCTTTAATGAAACAGGTGCACATTTACACAACGAATCCTCGGCAAACGCCTAACAATCTAAAACTTTCCCAATTGTTTGAATTGTTTCTCCAACCCCCAAAACACCCACCCCCGCCCCTCACCCTCAGTCAAACCCGCCCCCACCCGTACATACCCCATCACATATTAAAACCATACAACAGCCCCATTACAACATTATAACTTTAACAGGCCCCAAAACCATATCTCAAAACCCCACTTACAGCCAAAGCCCGACCAGATCCCCCAGCCTATGCCTCCAAACCCGAATTCCACCTGCACAACTTCCCCTGACAAAATCCACATTCCAAAATCTCAACTCCCCTCGTGCCCAAAATTGGCAAATCAAAATAATCCGCCACCCAGAAAGCAGTGGGAGAGGACAACGAAACCCACCTTTCTGCCCCCCCAAACAGCCAACAAAACCTGTGAAAACAAGGGGCAAACGAGTACACTAAACCAACGCATTTCTGACCGTCAAACAGCGGGACAAAACCTCCCGAATCTCCAAAAGATACAAGTCCATCCCCATCCGGGATAAATGAACCCCGTCACTGTGGAAAAAAGGCACAGCATCATACCGGATGTCACTATGAACAATCCGGCCAAACCCCAAGTCCCGACAAAACCGAGACACCTCAAGATTAACCTTCCTGCGGGACTTGTCAATAGCTTTAGGCTTTACTGCATTGCGCCAGCACCTCCGCGGGAGCAATTCAGTCCACAGGACGTGGCACCCAGCCCATTGCTGATGTAACAAAGAAAGATCCTTTTTCATGGTCCGCAGAAGAACAACACCCTCAACTGAACACAGGTCATTCTCTCCAAGATGTAAAACCAAAATATCCGGACAAACCCCTCCCACCAACCACGAGTTAAGAGCTGGAATAAGATCCTTCCACAACATACCCCCCCGTCCCTTCCAAACAACATTAAATAAACGTTCATTAAAGCCAAGCATAGCACCAAAGTAACTCAAACGAGCTTGAAGCTGAGCTCTTTTAACGAAGGAGTGCCCCACAATCCATATCGTCAGGACAGCGGAACGAGGACCAGCCACAGAAACTGCAAGAAAAAGAAGTATCAGAAAGGCAAAACAGAAGAAGACGCTGGCGCATCCCCAACCGCACCTCGGACATAGCGCTGAAAGCAGTTTGAAGTCCAGCGCCCCAAATGCATAATGTCCTCCCGTGACCAACCCCTGTGAAAGGCCTCAGTGGCAGCTCCAATTCGAAAAGAATGTGTGCCATAACGAGACTCATCCAAGCCAAGATGACGCAGCGCTTTTCGCAACACCATGCGCAGTTGGTATGTAGTGACCACAGAACCATCCAAGTGTTGAAAAACATTATGTTCCAAAACACCACCCGAAAGCTCCCACCAGCAGCGCGCCCAGCGCAAAGGGCAAGTCTCCACGGAAGAAACAGCTTCCAGCCAAATACCCTTGCCTTTATGTCTCTGATCCATTTTGGAATGAGAAAGTCAAATATGAACTCCTCTACCAGACAAACGAACATCACCCCACAAAACTCCCTTGGAACACCGATTACCCAACAACTCGGACACCCTAAAGGCGCCAAAAAACATCCAAACCATCAAGGTGGCAAACAGGCAAGCTTCAGCCCTGTCCCTACACACTTCCGGCAAAATCGACACCACACTAGCCAACCTCTGCCAGGACAAAGGAGACCTCACCGCCGGAACACCACCCCGCTCCCGAGCCCACCCTTCCAACATTCTCCTGCCCAATTCCCCCGCAGATGGTGAGTAACCCCAGAACAACTTACCCATAAAGGAAACGCCCGCCAATTTCCCAGCAATAGTAACTCTGGATAAACCCCTATCCATTAAACCCAACATAAACTGAACCACATCCTCTGATCTTTGCCACGACAGGTCCCTTTTGACAGCTCCAGAAGCCAAAAATTCTTTCCATGCCAACTCATACGCTGTTCTTGTGGAAGTCGCCAAGGACCCTACCACCAGCTGAAAGACCCTGTGTTGCCTACCGTCCACAGATGTTCCGGCATGGGAGTCGGCGTCTCGTCTGCCTCCAAAGCTAGCCCACGGAATCTCTCCCACTGTGAATGAGACAAAGCATCCGCAATGTCATTGTCCACACCAGGAATGTGTAGGGCCCTAAAGCAAATATCAAATCTAAGGCATCCTAACACAAAGACCCTGAGCAGCTTCAGAACTTGCACGTCCTTGGCAGATTGTCTATTGATCACCTGAACCACAGCCAAATTGTCAATCCTGAAAAGAACCTTCTTGTGAGCCAAATCCTGGCCCCACAACGTGACTGCCACAACAACCGGGAACAGTTCCAAAAAGGCAATGCTCCGGCCACCATTCCTCCAAAGCCTCGGGCCACCGCTGAGCACACCATTTCCCTTGCCAATACAGGCCAAAACCATCACTACCAGCCGCATCAGAAAAAATCTGCACATCCCACATCCAATCCACTTCCCTATGTAGAGGAACTCCATTGAAAGAATGCAGAAAGGTGACCCACATACGCAAATCCTCCTTGACACCCGCCGACAGCCGAACCCGATGATGTGGCAAGTAACGACCAGACAGAGCCCTGCCTAGTCGCCTACAGAAAGTCCTGCCCGCCCTGACCACCCGACATGCAAAATTAAGGTGACCCAGTAAGACCTGCACTTCCCGCACCATGACTTTCTTTTTAGGCAACATTTGTTCAACCAATTCCAACATGTTCCTTTTCTTATCAAGGGGTAAACGAGCCTGCATGGACTGAGAGTCAAGTTCAATGCCCAAAAAAGACATGGTCGCGCAAGGACCCATGGTCTTCTCCGGAGCCAAAGGAACACCCAAATGAACCATAAGGGACTGGAACTGAACCAAAGCATTCTGGCAGTCTAAAGAATCAGCAGCACCCACAAAAAAGAAATCGTCCAGATAGTGAGTGACCAAAGTGTGACCAGATTGCTGTGTGAAGAACCATTGTAAGAACGTACTGAACGTTTCAAACAACGCACATGACAGGGAACAGCCCATTGGCAGTGCTTTGTCCACGTACCACTTCCCAAGGAATTGGATACCCAGAAGAGGCCAATCTTCAGGATGGACTGGAAGCAGTCGAAATGCGGATTTAATATCGCATTTTGCCATTAGGGCCGAAGGGCCCGCAGCCACTACCAAAGACATGGCCACATCGACGGAAGAGTATGAAACAGAAGCTGCTTCATCATCAGTAAAGTCATTCACAGAACTACCCTCAGGCCACGACAAGTGTTGGATAAGCCGAAATTGCCCCGGGTCTTTCTTGGGAACCACCCCAATTGGTGAAATAATTAACTCTTCCAGAGGCCAATCATCAAAAGGACCTGCCATTCTGCCTTCACACACCTCCTTGTTCAACTTCTCCTGGACTATATCCTTATGTTCATCCGCTGACTTAAGATTCTTCGACCACCTCCTCACACGAGGCCCCACATAACCCAGATGAAAACCATCTCTGAAACCAGACACCAAAAACTCTCTCAACTCAGCAGACCCATACCCGTGTAGCGCCTCAGACAAATGTAGCACATTAACCGGCGTATGAGCCTTTGGGTCCAACACCTGATGAACCTCTCCCTCCCCTGGCAGCCTGAGGTGTCTGTGAAGTGGCCTGATGTGTTGAACCCTGTTGTGACCACTGTTGCCCACCCGGAGGTCTGAGTCCCCAACATCTAGAAAGCGGGTGGCTCTTTTTCCCACACTGTGAACATTCATGTCGGAACTTACAAAACTCTCTAGTGCATGTCCCTCGATTGAAGTCCCAGCAGGTCCCAACATTAGCCTGTGCTGATGTACCTGACCCCACCCCTCCCCGGGTGGGTCGCGCTTGAAAGGGGCGGTAAAGTAAAGGCAAACCACTGGCTGTAAAGATCGTTTTACCACTAGAAGCCGCTCCCATGGTGTGTTGCCAAAGGTCTGTGTCTAATTCCCCCCACTTCGCCTCCGGGTCCCAAGCCATACGGGCCCTAAACTCCTCATCATACTGCGCCCAAGCAAAGTCATTTCTAGTGATTTGAGCTTTACGAATCACATCCATGTATTTGAACAACGAAACGCAGCGCTCAGGAAACTTCTCACAGTATACACTGGCGTATATTAAAAACGCCGCCGTCCAGTTTTCGATGGTCAAGGGGACTTTAGGGCGCTTAGCCAGTTCGTATTCCTCTTCCTTGGAACCCTCTTTAGCACGCACTTCCCTATGTAACAACTTTAAGAGTTCCACAAATTCACCATTCCAAATTTTTTCCTTAGTGCTCAACATTAGATGAGCTCCCAACGGCTTAGTGACGCCCATATAGGGCAACTTCTTGATTTTCAACTCCTTACTATGTACAACCTTACCTGTGTCAGTTCCGACAGTAGAAGTCCCACTGTCAACCTTAGCCGCCACCCCCTTGTCAACCCCATCAGTACCGACACCCTGGTCTTTAACATAGCGACCCTTGTGTAACCTACCCCCAGACCCCGTGGAGACTAAATCTTCCCCAGACCCCACAGAAACCATTTTAACCTGAGGCTGCACATTCTCACCTGGACGTAACAAAGGAGGCTGACTTGGCTCCGTTCTCCACTCCACATGGGAAACATCATCCGCCGTTCGAGGAGCCCTCACTGAGGGGCCGAGCGCTCGTGGCCTGGACCGTTCAGCTCTCCCACGCACCACCGGTGCCTGTAACGAACTAAGAGAGACATGAGACTGCCCCCCCTTTGACACAGTATCCCGCACTTCGCCCTCCTCAGGGCTATCCTCATCATAATCAAGAATTAACGAGTCATCCAACTGAGAGGGGGCAGGCAACACCACTTCCTTCCGGACCCCTTCAAGGGTCAGTGAACGCTCACGGGCCTTACCAACCCTGACATGAGAGCGAGGCGGGGAGGCAGACTGTACCCGCCTGTATGCCCCACCATCATTACCAATCCCAACACCTGTCACCGGCAACAAATTGTGAACACCTTGCGGAGCAAAAGCAGTCGCGCCGGACCTGCTCTTGGAAACTGCGCTGTAATCCCTCGGTGGAGCCAGTGAGATCGCACGTGACCTGCTAAAACCAGCTGCGCCGACATCCCTCGGTGGGGCCACTGAGGTCGCGCTTAACCTGCTTGTAGTGGCCACGACGGGATCCCTCGTTGTGACGGGACGTGCCGCGCAAGGCTCCACCCTCTTTTCACCTTGGCGCAAATGGGCTGCCTTCCGCCCTACCAAGTCCGCTGCTCCTGACTGCTCCCCACCCTGAAAAGAAAAAGGCCGGACTGATGTGCCAGGGTCCAAACCACCTAAAGAACCAGCAGCTGGGAACACGTCCCCCGTTACCCTACCAAAAACCTGACTGCCCCCTTGAAAATCAACAGGAACCGGCCGCTTACTCTTAAGAGCCGCGCTCAAACGAAGCGGAGGGGGAGAAGGGGCACAAACTTCCTCATCACTACTGCATTCAAACAGTGCCAGAATTAAATCTGACGCCGTACCCGGGACCTGAGAACCCAATGCCACGCCGTCCTGGTGCGCCCCCTCTGAAAGACCCGACGCCCTATTCAGACCGCCAACCTGTAATCCCGGGAAATGTACCACGTCAGACCTCGAACCCACCTCACCATGAGCTACACCAGTACCAAACTGTGTTGCATCACGCAGCCCCTCAGCCCAAGAGGGGAAAACATCCAGACCCCCAAAAGACCGAACCCTAACCCCCGAAGAAGCCCCACCCCCATCGCCCCCCACTGTAGAGGATCCCACCATCCCCTTATCTGCAGACACAGAAACAGAAGAAACCTGAGGAAAAACAAAGTCCCCACCACTTACACCTGACCGCAAATTGGGAGAAACATCATGACCCCCAGTCTGCGCCCACTCACCCTCCCCCACAGAACCACTGCAAACTGAGAAAACTTCCCCCCTAACAGATAAAGGGGGGGAAAACAATAAAGGGCTCAAAGGCACCCTACTGGAACCTGCCCCACCACCTCCCTCCAAAGAGAAACCAACCTCCTGAGCAGACGTAAAAGAAACTGTATGAGGCCCAGGGGTATTGAAGGAAAGCCCTCCCCTAGACACCCCCGGCGCTAGTAAAACATCCTGAGTAAGCCCCTCCTGACAAGAAACCACAGAATCACGCTCCGGTCTGACATACTCGCTCTGACTAGGAATAAAAAACAGCGCGTCGCGCTCTGAAAAGGCCTCCGCCCCTCCCCCCACAGCGACGTCACCAAACGCCACTGCAGAGGTAGAGGCAGAGCGCCGAGTACCACCACGTTGACCAGAGGCCCGGCGACCCTGCTGTGAAGGCGCAGAAAATGCCCGCTCCCGGAGGGCAGACACCGGTACTGAAACCGGCTCCGCCCGCATGAGGCCCTTACCCGCCAGCTCCCCTGTGACACACAACCCTGCAGCGCTGGGCTCCGAGCTCCCCGCACCCCTCCCCCGCTGCCCCTTCGCCGCCGGGGCCGCTCTGCGAGAACGAGAGCGGCCCCGCTCACTTACCGACTCATTCCGTCGACGTTTGGGAGACACACACGCCACCACGGCGGACACTCCCGCCGATGCACGACGTTGGGGACGCGGCTGCTCGACCTGCCGCTCCCCAATCACCAGATCCAAGCGGCCCGCCTCGCTAAGGAGGCGGATCGCTTCAAGGACGCGATAATCTTCGGCTGCCATCGGAAATACTATAACAAAACCTGACTATGACGCACAAATACTCCCTCACACAAAAAATCGCTATGCTAACACCCGGCCACCAGGTCACCTAAGCCTAAAATGGTGGCCGGGGGGAGGAGCCCAAGCCCCTTATAGGCTGGGCTCCTCCACAACCAAAAAGTAGCCCAAAAGTAGCCCAAACCCCTGGCCTGCTTCAAAATGGCCCCCACCCGACCCTCCCAGGGGTCGGCTGCCCCCCCCCAATCCCCCCTTGGCCCCACCCTCTGTTCCAACCCCTGGGTATAGGAGCACTGGACATAGCATGCTCCCATTTGTCAGGTAGGCGGGAAATAATGAATAAACGGGGGCAGCGTTGACGTCACTTAATCTCTGCGCACCTACAAACTGAAAAATGTGCCTGACTTGTGTAATGTAACTGGCACTTTTGAAAAGCATTCCAATAGATTTGGGTCAGTCGAGTGTGCACTCTATAAATATGCCCCCAAAAATGAGTCTAACGCTCATGTAAAACACCTTCGGGTCCTTCAAGTTCACATTATATAATAAAAAACTGTCTCACAGTCCCTGGTCAGATGCCATGAATGTGCTTTGAAATTAGAACTCTGAGAGAAGGAAGACGACAGGAAGAGGCAATGGGGTGGGCATGCAGCGACTTGGAAGGAGGTGGGAGGGACGAATGCTGCTTCCATTTTTCAGGTAGAGGGAAGTGATGAAAAAACAGGGAAGGCGTCAGCATCACTTAATCTCCACACAAATAAAAACAAAGATGTTAACCTGATCTTCTGCAATGTAACTGGTGCTTTTGTGAAGCGCTCCAATACCTTCTGGTCAGTTCAGTTTGCACTGTATAAAAATGCCCCCAAAAATTAACCTGTCCTTGTGTAATGTAACTATTGATCATGTAAAGCACTCCAACACCTTTGGATCCCTAAAGTTCACATTATATAATATAAAATGTTTTACCGTTAATGGGGAGCTGCTGTGAATGAGCTCTGAGAAGAGGAGGACCACAGGAAGAGGTTGTGGGGTGGGCATATAGCAGCATTGAAGGAGGTGGGAGGGATGAATGCTGCTCCCTTTGTCAGGTAGAGGGGAAATAATGAATAAACAGGGGGGTGGCGGCATCACTCAATCTCCGTGTACCTAAAAACAAAAACATGTTCCTGACTTTGTGCAATGTAACTGGCTCTTTTGTAAATCGCTTCAGTAGTTTTGGGTCAGTCAAAATCGGACTATATAAAAATGCCCCCAAAAATTGATCTGACATTGTGTAAGGTAACTAGTGCTCATGTAAAGCAATTCAACACCTTTGGGTCACTTGAGTTCACATTATATAAACAAGCATCCGAGAAAATGCTAAGAGAGTTGCCCAGGCCTTGTCCTAAAATGTTCTGCAAGGTTGGGCTGAAGAAGGTCCTGTGACCGAGGCTCGCTATAGCAACAAGCAGCCAAGCGGGAAGGTTTTGGAGGAAATTCTCGCATTTTGAAGTCAGAGAAAATGAAAGAGGTGATTTTCAAAAAAGCGTCTAACATTTCATCTTTGTATTTAAATGGGACGGGGAGATTAAGTGATGAGCGCCAAAGCTGAACCACAGAGACACGATCAGGAATCAAAGAAAAAAATGCTCAGCCATGAACACATAAGCACAGAAGTGTACTGAATCAGCAATTGTGCGGTGCTCTGTGGGAGGAAACCAAACACACAAAGAAAAAACAGCGGCGGTTCCTCCGCAATGGTGGAGGAATGTTGCTACACTGCCTGGCTCAGAGCCAGCAAATGAGAAATAGAACAATGCCATTGTCTTATTTTTTATTTGCCGGATCTGACCCAGCTTGCGTAGGAAGGGGCGGGGAATGGGGAGGAGGAGGAGTGCTATGTGCAATCTTTAAGTGTGCATATGTGTTTTGCAGGCCATCTCAGGCGAACCAAAAGACACATGCACACTTAGGTTTCTCTAGCCCAGCTGCATTGAGCAGCTGGAGAAACCCCACAGACTTCCTTGTCTGAGCGGAGCATTTTCCCAGCCGGCTGAGGCAAATCCTAATGCAGCTCTCATAGTGTGAGAGCAGCGCATAGATTGCAGGGAGTCCGTGACATGGCCCCAGTGCTTACTGGGACCAGGAAGGACTAGGTGCAACATGGGCGGCAGCTCCAGATAAGTGTTTATTTTTTATTATTAAACCCCAAGTGCGATCCCCCTCCCGCGCTCCTAACACCCCGTCCACCAGCCCCACTACTTCTTTATTGGGGCGGCCGCCACTGGGAACAAAGAGAAAGGATTAACCCCTAGTAAGCAAGCATTTTTAATAGACAATCGAAGGGATGACTAAAAATGCAATAGGCGTGCTGTAAGCCCACAGAGTGCATACAGCATGTATCCAAGTGACAGTTCATGCGCCACCTATACATAACCAAAAAAAAGGCCTTGGTAAATACTGGGACATGCAGATTTTGATGCAGAATGCACCATAACTTTAATGTTACAGTTACTTTTTAGGGAAACAGTTGTAGTGTACCTTTTAATTGATTGTTCCAATTGCAAATGTCTGAACAAAGAAGCCTAAATGTTGTTTACCAGGGAAATATCCATATTAATTTCAATTTCCCAGACTGCAATTTTAAAGGTGCTCAATTCTGTGATAAATTCTGGCAAAAAGTAGATAATAAAACAGTGAATATAAAACAATACAATATAACTCCTTACCAATGAGACCGGTTTCAAAATCCTGTTATTCATTGCTCCAACCTAAAACCGTAAAACAAAGATTTGTGTGTAGTGTTTTTGGATAGGAACAATGCAAAAATGTGTTCTGTACTCCTGTTGGCATTCTCTTCCAAGTATACCACACCTCTGACTGAGGCCCACAGGAAGGTGGAAGGTACATTAGTGCTGTACTGCCACCTCCTTTGCCTATTTTGGGACTGTGGAGTCCTGCACTAGGCGGACATGTTTCTCTTTCTGGTGGCAGCATTTCGGACTCGATATATTTGCAGCTCTCTCAGTGCTGAAAGAGGCTTTCACAGAGACATTACAAAAATGCCACAGGTCTCTATGCCCTCAAAGAGAGAGAGAAGACCTCCTTCTGGGTAGTTGCAGGCAGATTGACCAGAGGGAGGTGCAGAGTGACTGGAAATCTAGGTATTTATTGAAGAAAACCACACAATCAATGTATTTATTTTATTCTGGGAGGAACTACTGCACGTGGCATTGGAGAGTGGTGTTATGTTTTCTTTTAATTGTGTATTCCATGGTTGTCAGCTATATCCTAGCAAACAGTTTCACTGTTGGAATCCTGCTGTGGAAGTCAAAAGAGGAGCTTGGCTGGGGAGATGAGAGGTTGACTGCGGGGGGTCGTTACGACTTGACAATAAACCTATTCCACTGGAAACTGTGCCGTGTCATTCCAAAATTTGTGACGAGGATGGGATAGCCTCAACAGGACTAGTTCCAAGGAGCATCACGTCTGATTCTGTGAAATTTAGCTTTTTCTGCAAATATTGGAAAGTTTGTGAAAATCGGTTTGCTGTGTTGGGGTTACCGAGACCCGGCTACAAACTGTTTCTATTTCTTGTCTACAACGATGGTGAGATAACAGCATGGTGAATTGAATGTATATTTAAATGTGGGTTGTGCTGGCCAGACTGCGGGCATCATTACAGTTCATATTTTTAACGAATACAACTCACCAATGGGGTGCTAGTCCTCTGTTCCTGATCGTGGACCTGACAATCTCTGGCGCCATCCGTGACGAGTCGGTTTAATGAGGAAGGGCTGTTGTGACATCTTGTGGTTCCTTGCTGAAGTTCCAGATCCGATGGCATGAGGACATGGGTCACATGAGGAGATGTTGTGTATGCAGCGTGAGTCATGAATCGTGGAGGGCGTGCCGCCATTTTGATTTGGGAATATTTTCGGAGTACACAGAGAGTATACGGTTCCCAGAATAGTTATTTAGTGTGCCAGCTTTAATATTTAATCTGACCGGCAGGGGCACGTTGCAATTATATTTGACTGTGAGGTGGTAAGATCCGTTGTTGCCATCTATTTCGCAACTGACATTGTGGAAGTCAGCGCGTTTAAGGCACTTTACTTCATTGTCTTGTACTATTTCTGGCAATCATTTCATTTTGATTGTGGTGAGGTGGATTTCACAACAGTATTCTGTACAAACATCAGTGACAGGCACACTGACTGTCATACAGTTGACTGGAATTATTTGCTTTGAACTAAATAGAATTGCTAACTGTGTGAAAGTGTATAAGACTTTGGGCTGTAAACAAGAAATGTATTGTAATTTGGTGTAATCAATCATTAACTTTTGTTAGTATCTCAGCCAACCATTACTTCTCAGTCCATACCTCCTCCTCCAACGTTTGTACAAGAACCTGGTCCTACTTGTATGGAATGGGAGGACTGGAGAGATTCATTCATAACTTACCTTGAGGTCATAGGTGGGGATGTATTCATTGCAAAAAGGAAATTGGCTATTGTTAAGCACAGTTTGGGGGTTGAGGGTAGAAGAGTTTTGAATACCTTACACAGATGAGGAGGAGGAAGATGTTTCTGAGAATGCTATGTCAGCATTTGCTGGAAATTACAGAAAGCAATTAAGCTTTGTGGTAGAGAGACATAAATGAGTTTCTCTTACTCAAGTTCAGGGCAAAAAGATTGAACAATATGTGGCAGCCTCGAGGAGATTGGCGGTAACATGCAGGATCAAGGATCTCAGAGATGAGAATATAAGAGACCAATTGATTATAGAACTAATAACAACAAAATACAGGAGAAATTACTCGCTCTTAAGGATCCTACCTTAGATAAAGCAAAAGAAATAGCCAGACGTATAGAAAATACATCTTTATATGTTAAGGAAATGTCTGGTTCAGTTTCCAAGATTGATACAGCTGAGCATGAAGTGTGTGATAAACTCCAGTAGGAAAGTTGGGTGACCCACACTCGAAGAGAATGAGATTCCTCCTAAAAAATAAGAGAGGACTTATAAAAGGTCATGTTTCAGGTGCGGTAGTACCAGGCACACCGCTAAAGCCAGCCATTCCCTGTTTGTCAGCCATATCCTAACAACCATTTCTGCTGTTGGAATCCTGCTGTTAAAACCAACAGAGGAGCTTGGCTGGGGAGCTGAGAGGTTGAATGCAGGGGGTCGTTATGACTTGACAATAAACCTATTCCCCTGAAAACTGTGTCCTGTCATCCCAAAAGGTGGCAGAATGGCAAGTATTTTTTTTTATATATAAATTTCAAATAGATGAGAGCAGGCATGGGGTGGCACGATGGGGCAGCAGGTACATACTTTGAAAGTATCAGGGACAAACCAATGTGACTCGCTATCCCATTACCCTTTAACTCCACACGGGTGAGTCATTGGATTAGGTATGGGACCCATGGGATGGCCATCCACACAACATGTTATTCAAGATAGAGTGGCTGTCAATAATAGGGAGTAGCCAATCGAGGGCCTTCAAGAGACACTATAGACAATTTGAGCCTCACTCCAAATGTCTATATGGGGTCACTTGAAACTCTTGGAAATAGCAGCAGTAATATTAAGAACTGTTCAATCAGCAATTTGTTTTCGTTTTCTCATATTTCAAATATTAATTATGCTCTTTTGAATATACATTGCTGTTTCTTTTAGAGTTGTTAACACAAATTTAAATCATAAGAAGCCACGTTTAGTCTTTAGGCACGTTTTGGCTCTTGTACTGCTGCAAAATAAGATGCTATTTGTAACCAACACTTTCCTCTTTCCTTTCAGCCTTCAGAGACTGCTTCAATGGTTCCCTATTTTGTGAATCAACTAATGTATGCATGCCACTCTCCCAGCGCTGTGATGGTATCAGAGACTGCATTGATTTCAGCCTTGACGAATCCAGCTGCTCAGGTAGTCAATTTCGCATTAAACTATCATTTGCAGTCAAAATATACGGTGCTGTCATTCAAACCGCAAACAGTAAACAATCCCTCAAGTGCCGCTTTTCACATTCCTTCCTGTGTGTGTGTGACGGAGATAAAGGGGCTCCAAGACAGCGTTTTATTTATATGTAATGCTTCTACAATTCATCTATTTTTTTCGCGTGTTTGTAAATCACATCATTGTTATAATGTGAGGACATGTGAGAAAATTGCCTTTCAGTATGTTTTCGTAAAATAACGTATGAAGCGCACATTAGAAAAAAATAAAAAAAACTCTGCATATGGACATTTGTATATGAAAGCCTAACATGGATTGATTACTGAATTAAGAGGTTGGCTTTACATTTAAACGCCTGCAGATACTGAAAAGAGAAAGGCCCATTCACGCTCGGGTGTGGCCTTAATGCCCTGCAGGAAAATGCCTTCACGCCAACTTGCACATCGAGGCTGAAGGTAATTTGAGGGTGATCTGTATTGTCATATGAAGTATTGTTATTGAAAGTTTCCGATTGATACAAATATGATTAGCAAGAAAACGCTCTCTATGTAGTCTGATGTATATGCATACCGCATCTGTGACAAAATAATGCTAACAAACTTGTCTGGACCCGGATGCAGTCATATTAAAATTATATGAATTTGTTGATTTTGCCGAATTTATTAAAATGTGTGCCTGAAAAACAGTAAAAAATGATATTGTATATAACATCAGCAGCAGGCATCTAGAGGTTTTGCACGCGAGCGTAAATAAAAAAAAACATTTTTAACTAAATTAAACACTTACCTCCGCATCAGACCTCTTCTTTCTTTAACTGCAGCCCGACCGCCAGGAAACTCCCTTGACCAATCCTGGCGCTGCTTCATGTAGCATGAGAGCTGTGTCCTGATTGGAGGGAGCGGTCTCACTCAGCACTCCACATCGCTTTGGCTGTCTTAAGACATCTGAGTTAGAGATGTTTAAATTGCTCATGTGTGACTGGCTGTCTCAAGAAAGACGGAGAAAAAGACAAAAAGTGCACCTATAGCCCACCCTACTCCCTGCTGCTGTCACTCAGCAGGCCCCTCACCCTCCTGACGCTCTATTCAGGATGGGGGATGAAAAATAAAATGGTAATGAATTATCATTTTTTTTTAAGCTCTGGGGCTTCAGGGAGTGATTTAAGTGGGCGACGCTTCTCAACTCCAACGGATGAGCCACCACTGCTTTCTAACATGCTAAAATATGTTTTTTCCTAATCTGTGTATGTAAATTTGTGTTATTTGTAACACATACCTAATCAAAAGGCAGAGGAGTACTATACAGATTCGAAGACATAGATACAGTCAACTCTTGGAGGTGATTGCTTGTTTCTGATAGCGGAAGTGGACTGTTAACGTCTAGATGTAGTGTTCTTAAAAGAGATGTGCCTTCAGTCCCTTCCTATTGTGGTATAGGATTGGCTAGTCCTGATGGATATAAGAATATCATTTGAGATCCTGGATGCACAGATGGAGATTGTTTGTTGCCTTATTCCTATTTTGCCTGTCAATTTCAAGTAGGACAGAGTCAGGCCCTTGAGTGTGCCGAGAAGCAAATGAGATGTTCAGCTTTTCAGCTAGATAGGTGGTGGTGCTGGTCATGTTGTCTTTGTAGAAGCTGCAAATGATTTTGATGGTGGTGCTTGCTGTGAAAAGGAGCCAATCGCATTCTTTCAGGGTGGAATTGATGTGGTCAATGGTAGGTACCTTTTCATTTTGTTAATCCTCCTCTACTGCATGAGTGCTTAGAATCTAGTAAACCTTAAAATTCCAAGATAGTGTCATTGTGGTCAGCCCTTAATAGTATATCTGTTAACGTTATATGCTACTTTTTGTAGGCCTTCTTTCTGGAGAAAATTAATACAAGGGCAATGCGGAATGCCACACCCAAATACACTCCATAATCAATCACTGGGTTTCAGCACACGGATAGAACGATAACATTAACTCCTGATCTCTCTTTGTTAGCCTGTCAAGCACAAGACTTCCCTTATGAAGTGACTGAATGCTCTTTAACACCTCATAGAGTGGCAGGATGTACTACATTTCAAACAGCCAGGAACAGACAACATTTCCTTGTGCAAACTTGAAATGGGCTGGCATACTCCTCCCTCGCCAGACTTTCATGTTACTAAAAAGACTGAATTCTGAAATGTTTCATGCCCCAAGTAAAAACGCCATATAGTTAGAGTCGTGGATACTTCGGCTTTTGGACTACCCACAGCAACCAAAATGCCACCCATTGTCTACCAGGCACTAGCACTTTAGGGGAGACTTTAAAACTCGCCTCACATTTATTCAGTGTGTAATGTTGTGCCAGCTCAGGGTGTGGATCACATACTATGATTGTACCTAAAGTACCGTGAAAGCTTTAGAAAGAAGTACGGGTTACAGGAACTGTAATGTGTTGAAATTGCCAACACCCATCCTGAAAGTGCAAAGGTAATACAGGTTGAAACCACCTACCATTCTTCAAAGGGGCCAAAACATTTACGTAGTAAAACCTCTAAATAAGTAAACTTTTTTCCAATATGTCTTGCAAGACCTCACCAGCCAGAGGTCTAAAGTGATAGAGAATGTCTGTACTGACTTAGGAAAAATAAGAATCTGGATGGAATCAGGAATACTGGTAACCAACTTGTAGATCAGCACAGTGTGCAAACACTAAAAACCAAATAAACGCTACACGAGGCTAATCAGGAACATGGCTTTTGGCATTTCAGGAAAGCCACACGATGACAGCCCATTGAATCTCCTGTTGCCATGGTACTAAGCCTCCACCTACTAAAGTGAAGAGAAAAAGTGCCAGCCCACAAAGCACCTAGAATTGCGAATTAAACATTACCAGCAATGGAAATGGGAATGCTCTATTTAGAAAGCTCTAAACCAAAAGGAAACCTTTCTGAAATTTTTCAGCCCAGCAAAGCATTATCCCATAGAAAACTCATTAGACAACTTATGAATCTCGCTGATTTACCAACTATCTTTGGAGCGAGCTTCCTCTTGAAGCGTGATGGGGAAATTCTGCAAAGCCTTGTTAGTATACAGATGCATCATTATTTATATAGGCACTGTCCCGCATATAAATACAATAATAAAACATAATTTTATCCAGAATTGAATCCATTCTTTTGTCATTTTTAAGTGCTCAAAATAGCAGGTCTTACTACTAATAATTATTGGCACTAGTGGTAACTATCGTAGCAGGATGGTTAGTTGGCCTTTCACATGCCCTGCACATCTCTTCATAGTTCAGAAGTGAGCCTCACGATGAATGAACCTGTCTGTGAATATAACATTCTCAGGCTTTCCTATCCTTCTACTAACCTAGACATTGTTGAAGCTTGGCAGATATTTCTGACAAAGGTAAGTCACCCCTTTTTTATTCTGATTTGTAAATATATTTCCACCAGCATGTGATCATTTTCACTGCATCCAATCTTTAGTGCCTTCACTTCCAGGGAGGTATTCACCTCTGCTAGAAACCATTTCTTTTGCAACCAATGCGTTATTGCTTATTTTCAACAAATATCGTACAAAAACATTGAATGTATAAATAAGTGAAGCGAAATGCAGAGCCAAATGTAAATTAATTAAAGAAACTATACAATGCACATAAAGCAATACTCACTGTAAAAGAGACTAATTATGGTGAAATAATCTCTCTAAAAGCCGCTTTCAAGCCTTAATTCCAGTCCACATTCTGTGGAGTGGTGTGGCTCACTGGTTAGAGGCGGCAGACCCGTAAGCAGAGGACGGCCCGGGACCAGGGTTCGATTCCCGACGCGGCAGGGCCCTGGACCAGGGTCAGCGGGCTCGATAATTCGCGCCTCGGTGCCTACTCTAACCAGGGAACACACTCGGCAACTCTGGGCATTAGCTTGCCTCATCTTCACAACGGCCCCCCAGGCCGCCGGAGATGCTTGGTCGCACCTTAGAGATACCCATTAGGGACCATCTCTCAGGGTGAGCTAGGACTGGTTCCCCAGCGGTCGAAGCGCGGAGATACTCCTCCGGGAGTTGATTCTAGCGCTATATAAACCCACAATTAAATTTGCTTCCTTTTTCTTGAATGAGGCGGAATGAATTTATTTGTTTGAAAATTGCACAGTGTATTTAGAAAAGGAATAAATGTCCACATACACGTCAGCTATGCTGTGACAAAATGACCTTTTTGTATGGCCACTCCCATTTTTGCTGCATTTTATTGGTAGTTTTTAGACTCTGCACGCTTGGGCAGTGCTCTGCAGTGCCCAGTGAATGTTAGCTGATGTCTAAAACATGTAGATATTGGCTAATTCCTTACAGGCATATAAAGCCATAGAATATGGTGAGGAAATGCACAAATTCACCAGTACACTGCAGCACTTATTGTTCCAACCACTGGTTTCACACCGGAAAGCATGGCTTCAAGTGTACCGTTGTAGCCTGACTGTTGCAGTGTAAAAACTGCATTGCAACCTGTTGAAATACCCTTTCGAATGGATAAAAAAACCTTCCTAGGAAATATTAGTAAATCACCCATATGTGGGCTTTGTAGCCCACAAGGTAGGTGGTTTGACATTGAAAAGTGGGACATGTAGAACATTTATATTACAATGTCCCTGCAGTGGTATGGAGGTAAAGGCTATTTTCATTCGTAGCAGATGTAAATTTCCTACATAGAAAACCGGAATACAAATTAAAATACTAATATGGACAAGCTTCACAAATAACCACTTTTTCTAATAGGTATTAAAAATCCAATGTAATGTTGAGGTGTAATTTCTGATAACTATTAAGGAAAAGTAGCATTAAAAAAATTGTCCTTCGCATGCCTTAGCTGGCAGATGGCTAATTAGCATAAGACTCTTCCAGCATCCACCCTATGTTCAGGTCTGGGAATAGGTGTAAAAGAGAGTTGCCCCTGATGAGCAAACAATAGACTGACCTGAATGGGCAGAGGTGATTCCTAAGAGCTTCACAGAATATTTAGATTGGGGGCTGTGGACACCCTGTTTAAAGCACTGTCAATTCCTTCTTGGCAGGTCCGTTGAGACATATGGGGCTCACTTGAAAGGGAGAAAACAAAACAACATAGCAATTCTTGTGTAGCCACAGTCTGGTTGATGAAGGACCTTGTTTGTGTCTTACCAGACACCTGCCTATGGGTTAGTTGTAGGTACAGCATGTTCAAAATGGATTTTAGTGTTCGATGTAGGAGGAGACAGATAATTTCCCTATGACATTTCCACAAGTACCCCAACCATCAGAACCCAAGATTAGTGTTAGTGAAGACTTTCAAAATTTCGAAAATGCCCTGGCCAATGGCATTGTGGGCCTGCTTGCAGTAAGACCACTCGCATAGAGGTCTTGACATTCTGTATCCTGACCGACGCTACAGGAGTAGCCAACTTGCCTTTTGCCCTTCCAAGAGTCCTGCGCGTAGAGGAGCCGAGCAGCGAGGCCGCAGCGGAGGTGAGAGGCGCGGCCCCGGGACTGCGAGGACCAGCAATCAACACCAGCTGTGTCCTCTTCCCGCGTGAGTCGCGCCCCCTCCCAGTGCCCCGCCCCCATCAAAGCGAACTTTACCTCTCACGGCCCCCGGTTCGCGGGAGCCGCTCGCATAGAGGTCTTGACATTCTGTATCCTGACCGACGCTACAGGAGTAGCCAACTTGCCTTTTGCCCTTCCAAGAGTCCTGCGTGTAGAGGAGCCGAGCAGCGAGGCCGCAGCGGAGGTGAGAGGCGCGGGCCCGGGACTGCGAGGACCAGCAATCAACACCAGCTGTGTCCTCTTCCCGCGTGAGCCGCGCCCCCTCCCAGTGCCCCGCCCCCTTTAATCAAACAAGAATTTTAGTGACTCCATTAACGCGCATCGCGGGACGCGCGCGGGTCGTAGCCCGGGGCGAAGCCCGGGCCAAGGGCGGGCCCGTTGTTGCCCGTTAGTGCCCGGTAGAGTCCGGCCCGGCCCACCTCTTTTGCTTCATATTGCTAAAATTTCCACTTTGCAGTCCACAGAGTTATCTCTCATGTCTACCATGCCTGGCAGAACCAGAAGTAAAACCAAAATCAAATCAAAAACAGCCCAGGCTGTAGCTCAATTAACCGGTCCAATAGACCAATTTATTTTACGGACCAATGAGGTAATCGATCAAAGTATCTCTCTTCTTGAACGAAGAGTGTCATTGGACCTCATGAACGCTAAACGCTCGTCCCTGGGCCCTTTAGCAACTGCAGCTTCCCCTATCCAGCAATCCCTACCAACTTCTTTCCTTCCCGTCTCTGAGACTGTTGCTGACACCAATACAGTCCCTTCCATAGTTGATCTATCTGTAACCCAACTCGAATCTGACTCATCATTATCAGACGACTTGGAAGCAACTCCTGATTTAGAAGCTTGTCAAACACTCGAAAGGTCAGATACTAACGTAGACATCTATCTTCGAGGAGTAAGAGAAGGAGCCATTCCCAAACAGGGTAGTACGAATCCATCTGATAACACAGGACTTCCTGTCACTGCTACAGGACATGAGAGGGAGCATGGAAGGGTCCAATCAAACCAGTCAATAAAACCTGTACAACTAATGACAACAACACCAACAGAAACTAATCTTATATTTCCCACTGTCCCTACTGAGACCATAGACAACCCCTGCAAAACCTGTAAAATCACATCCCACATACTAACTTCAATCAAAGATCTTCTGTCTCACCAGTTGCAACCTATACAAATAAGCATAAGAAACCTGGAAGCCCAATTGGCAATTTTATCTTCCACACATCTTAGCATAGACTCACATTCTGCTAAGCAAGGGCCAAGAAACATTGCTCAGCCCTCAAAACTACACCCTCAATTGTATTCATCTGTAGCAACAAAACAAACAGACCGGATTATTCCACCGTCTCAAATCCCCAATCAAAACGTTCCTGTGCAAAACTCCCAAAACACGACTCTGAGTGTACGAAAGGTCAAAATAACAACAGAGCCGCTTCAACACACCCTCCGCACCGGTTTGGTAAAACCCGGAACAACTGGGAGTACCTCAGGCAACGTAACCACAAATAACATCATAAATAAACCGACACCTGTATCTTCTAAATCAACGGTCATTCCCCACGCGCAATCAAAAAAGACCCCAAAAAAGACACCAGCAGTTAGGCATCCAGTTCATCTCCCCCCAAAGGCCTCTCCATATACAATCATCCTTACTGGTGTACCAGGACTAACGGAAGGTACGTCAGAAACTGCTTGGTCGCTTAAAAACAAGATCATGCAATGGCTAAGTATCAACAGGCCACTAGAGCCTCATCATAATGGTGGGATCTCCACTGTCCGTAGAGTAGTATGGGTAGGCGAAGCACCTAAATTGACCCGCGGTGACTGTGTTATAGTAACATGCAGAGACCCCTCCACCGTGGAACATATTTGTACCTGGCCCTCACTGGAGAAAAAAGGTGGAATAGACGCCCACCACCTCTCTTTTTTCTACCCGCCATCGAACTCACATCAGTATATCCCACCCTGGAACTGGCATTATCCACAAGAAGACCAGTGGAAACAGGTGGGATATACATCTGATCACGGAACTAGAAATAGAAGCAGATCTAGAGACTGGCAAAGGCAGCCCTGGCAAAACAGACCCTATCACCCGCAGAAGGGTTGGCAGGGTTTTCCAATAAAAAACCGCTTCGACTGCCTAGAGATGGTGGATTGACCGTTTAGGTCCCAACCAAAGAGCAAAAACATCGATATCATTCCCCCTCCAGTAATCTCTCGACATCAGTCGTTCTTATCTAAATCTAGATCTGAAGCAAAACAAATTCCACCTGCCTATAAATACTCTAAGCAAGGGACTATTGCAGACACTTCCCATTCTCCAACTAACGGTGCAACGATCAGAGATTCAACTTCCCCTAGGTATGGGATCGATCTAATTTCCCATAAATTGAACTCTCATCACGATCCAAAAAGTCAAATTAATCTTTCTTCGATCCCGATAGAAATTCTAGCTGTGAACCCTCTGAGGGAAGCCCCTGCTCCGCACGTATCCCCTGATTCCAACAACTTGAATCTTTCCTTTATGTATTGGAACGTCGCAGGACTTTCCTACAAAATAACATCAGAGCTATGGCTTGAAACAGCAAGGGAACACCAGATACTTTGCCTTCAAGAAACATGGTGTACTACCCCAAAACACCTAACGGGGTATAACACTTTTTTTATCCCAGCAGTACAGGGACCCATGGGCAGGCCAAAGGGGGGTCTCACGATCTATGTTGCTAATACCCTCCCCAGTACATCCACAAAAACGTTAAAAGAATCTCCGTCCTATCAAATCTTCCAGCTAAACCTTACAAACAACTGTACCTACATTTTTATCAACTACTACAACGATTCTGGTTCATCGGACTGGTCGTCAATCCTAGCAGAGATCGCCAAATACCTAACAACTCTACGAAACGACTCCAATCGAAACACAGCCCACCTAATATGGGGCGGTGATTTTACCCTCCCTCTATGTTCCAACCACAAAAGAGGAATCTGTGGATTGCTAAATGAACTTGGAAATCCTATGCCCCATTTTGCCCACTCGATAGGTGGAAACAAACTAAATGAGATTTTATTCTCTCTAGACTTGGACTTCGCAAACGAACTAGTAGAGCCACAACAAGACTTTTTGCCAACCTTTCATGGAAGAGGCTTTTTAAAAACCATAGACTATATCCTGTCCTCCCATTCACTTAAGGGGCAACTAACAAACTTTCAAACTGGGACAAACGTGATGAGCGATCACTACCCACTCAGTGCAAGAATCACCTCAAAATTGGCAAATGTACATCCAGTAATACCAAGTCTCTTAAACCAGCAATGACTAAGCATGAATAAACTGAACGGTTACACGGTCAAATGGGCTAAAATCGACCCGGTGGGGATGACAGAGAGGATCCTTGAAAAATCGAACGACTGGATACTGGAATGCATGTCTTTAGAGACGCCACCTCAAACAATTATTAATTGCTTCCAAAATATCCAAGAAATAATAACGAAAGAACTCTTTGTCAAATGAAAGAATAATAAGCCCTCTACCCTGAGATGGTTCGATACAGCATGCCGGAAGGCTCTTTCTATCCTTAAAGAAGCCCTGCGCAGACCCACAGGAGACCATGCGGAAATTTCTACTTTAAGAAAATCTTATAACCTAGCCAGAAAGGAACGCAAAAAACAAATTAAACACGAACTATGGTCACACCTGCATGACAGCAGCCAAAAGAAGGATAGTGCCTCATTTTTGGAAGTTATAAGATCTCCTTTCTTGGCCGATAGCACTCAAGGGAAACACCTAGATGTCGCAGTTAACGAAGAAGACTGGGTCAGGCACTTTTCCAAAATCTTTGGCCCACCTTCTGAAGCAGAAGTAGATACTGGACCAGTAACAAGTGAAGTCCATATTTCAAATAACAACATCTTCGCGATAAACATTCATTTCCAACTTAGCGAAGTCATCAAAGCATGTAAATTATTTTGTCCACCCTAAGCGTGGAAGGGTATACTCAGATGTGAGTCCCTTGCTCATTGCACCATCAGGATTCAAGCAAGCCGGGCCGAAGACGCCTGAAATGGCAGAAACCGGTCCCCGGAAGCTTGTTTCCTTCCCAGTGTAAGAATTGGCTTTTGTAGTCTGGTCTGCCCTGTTCCCATGATGCACTGGGCCAGGGACAGACTAATTTGCATACAGCCAGGTTCTGAAACTGGGATGGTGCAATGAGCTAAAAAACGGTGTTGGATCTAGCCCTGATCTCTTGACTGGGTGAGAGTACTCTGCTTAATTCAGAGACTCTGTCCATCACCACCCCTTGTTGTAAATTATCAAAGCAATCAAGGCATCGAAATCAGGCAAGGCTCCGGGTCCGGACGGTGTTCCAATGGACATCTTCCTTCACAATATAGATTTCTGGTCACCAATAATCACCCGGGTTATGGGAGCAGTAACCTCGGTTGGTCTTTTTCAGTCGTGGTCAACATCAACCCTCTTACCTATCTTCAAAAAAGGCGACCGCAACGATCCAGCCTGTTACAGGCCAATCTCCCTTCTGGACTCCATGGGAAAAATTGCAGGTCAAGTGCTCCTGGACCGTTTACAATCTTGGGCCCATGAAAACAACATCATAACCGACCTGCAATACGGCTTCCAGAAGGGGCTTGGGACTGTCGAACAGGCCCTTAACCTTACCCTTCTGACCGGGAAATACGTTGGCGCCAAAGGAGGTAACATCTTCCTCGTCTATGTCGACCTGAGTGCGGCATTTGACTGCGTCCAACATGGGAAACTCTGGGAAATACTCAGCGACCTTGAAGTGGATCCCCCACTAATAGTTTTTTTACGACAACTCTACTCGAATGCCTCAGGCCGCGTAAGATTTGGCACCAACGGTGAGCTGTCCCGGTCCTTCGCAATAACAAAGGGAGTCAGACAGGGATGTGTACTGGCTCCCTTCCTGTTCAATCTTTATACCAATGGACTAGAGCAGGCTATGCTGGAAGGGAGCCAGGATTTACCCCAGATAGACCACCGTCCGATACCCACATTGTTATATGCCGATGACTCAGTTATCCTAGCCCGTACTTTGAATGAACTTCAGAAACAAATTAACAAGTACGGCAGTTTCATGGACTCACTCGGTCTCAAAATAAACATAAAGAAAAACTTTACAATGCACATCGGCCCCAGGGTCAAAAACCCCAGACCGATAATGGTGGATAACACGAAGTTGGAAAAAACCTCAGCTTATCCCTATTTAGGAATTCTGGTGGACGACGCGCTAAACTGGCACCAAGCGACCAACAACAGAAATCTTCTCTTTCGTCGCGCAACATCGGCCTTGATCTCATTTTCTAGGAAGATGGGGAAACCTGCGCCACCGGAACTGCTGAAAATATACTACGCTAAGTGTCACAGCGTGGCTACTTATGGAGCAGGTGTATGGGGATACGGCCGTACAGACCAACTACAAATCACGGAAAATGGCTTTATAAAATATGTTCTAGCCCTTCCGCAAAGTTCCCCGATCCTTGCTTCACACTGCGAGCTTGGCATGGAATATATTGCAGACACCATTCGCTCTCACCCAATCTTACTGTGACAGCGTGTATGGACAAAACCCGAGTGTCACTTAACTCGCTCTCTTATTACAGACTGTTTAGTTTTATCCAATTGGCATAAGATCCCATGGCTTGCTTATGTACGGAACTTTTTTAATGATATGGGTTGCAACTCTTACTTTGAAGATCCTGCCTCAATCGAAGACATCTCCAGGAAACACCTAAAATCAATGTGCCTGGCACACCTGAGAGAGCTTCGAAATCAAGCTGAGATCACAAAACTCTCTAATGAACAAATCAGTGCAATACAACTCTACAAAGGCATGCAACCATATCTGTCTTATTTTTTGTCAAACCAGGAGAAATTCTTATTAACGAGATTCCGTTTTAATACCTTTTTTCGCTTAGTTTCTTTTACGGAAACTCATAACTGGTCTCGCAACCTCTTGAATTGTCCATGCGGTGGAATTTCCCCACAGTCAGCGATCCATGTCACTTTGTTTTGTAAATATTATAAATCTCCACGCAAATCCTGGATTATTCCACTACTTCGACCCAGCGGCTATAGACAGTGCCATCCTGCATTTCTCTTCCTGCAGTCCCTGAATACCCCACACAAAGCCAAACTCATAGCAACTTTTCTTAAAGCAACCATCAAAATGCGTCAAATCCTCTCAAACTAACCATAAATATTTAAACTGTAAACCTTTTTATGATGTTTTCTCTTTTTAAATCTTTTTTTCATATGTTTGTGATGAAAACTATTTTACTATGTACTTTTTATGGTTATACAAATGATAATCGAATAAAAGTTATTGAGACTGAGACTGCAGTAAGACAAACAGGAACTACTGAACACGTGGATAGGTTTGCCCACAGGAACTTTTTCCCCTTTGGCTAAAAAGTGCCTAGGAGTCACCACCACTAGCTAGTTTCAAGCTTAGAATTGGCACCCAAAGGCATCTCCATCTGAACACTGCTGGATGTAAAAGGATCTCAGGCAGACATAATCTGCTGGATTTGGCACCTGTGGTCGTTGAGGTGGAATCTGAGGAGGTTAGACCCCATTACACATGAAATACAAGGACAGAAAGATCTCTGTGGATCATAAAGTGAGTCCGCTGGGTTGCTTTAGCTACATAAAAAAGCTGAAGAGGGCATTCCTGTGAACAATCTCAGCTGGCCAGTAGCTACCAGACCTATTCTGGATTTTGATATTGCCCTTTGCCTGACTCTACGAGTGTCTCTAAGTGCTCCCTCTGAGATCCTGGGGCCATTGGAAGTGTACTCCTGTGGTTGTTTGGTAACTAAAAGAAGTTTGGTAACTTAAAAAAAAATTGTCTCCAGAGTTAGAGGGGACTGACCATGAAAAGTATTCAGCTAGCAGTTCCACGGCATTGGATTCAATTTCAGGTTTGCCCCACATGGAAAAGAGGTTTTTCTTTCATATTGGGACTTGGAAACGTTTTTGAACTTTCCTACCTTCAGGCTCTAGCTAGCAGGACCAATGTAATTAAGGCATCTGACCCGTGCACCATCACGATCAGTCTTAAATTGCCCCTGTCTTTGACTTCTTGGTGCTGTTTTCTTTCAAATCTATAAAACAAAGTATATTTGGTTTCCTTTATTGGATTTCTGTCATTTAAGTATCGTTTTGTTCTATAGCAGGCTCTCTGTTTTTAGATATTGGAGCGCTTTTTGTAATAAGTTGAGACATTTGAACTGTTTTGAATCTTCAATAGGCTTTAATACATTTTCCTTAAATTAAGCCTGTCTGCTCTGTACTATTAGTACCAGGGGTTGAACTGAGGTTTACATTTCTGAAGCCTTTGACAGGACCTAACATGTTAATGACTGTATTACTCATGGTGGACTATCATCCACACCAACTAATAATTTACTTTTTCACATTTGCAATTTGTAGTTGTAAGGAATCTGCCTTTTTCCCATTGTCCTCCTTGGATCTTTTTTTTATATGGATTAGTGTTGCCATTTTGGGCATGTAAGAAATGACAGGATGCAATTCAGATCTCACTACATGCCTTTTTGCCTAAAACATGCTCACCATTTTGAAAAGAGCAACTGATATATGTCACTTGTGTAATTCCACTGCAAACATGCACGATCACTGTACAAGCAGCATCCAAATGAATTACCCAGTGTGACTCACAGCAAGAATCGTCATCTACCTGTGAATTTTAAAAAAAATCATAAATGCTATAACAGGTAACAGGCAGCCCTGCAATGTTGTAGGGGATGTTGCTATGTTTAAATAAAAAACCTTCACATGAAATGCACACATTTGACATTAAGCCTGCGTCATTTAAGTGTGATCAAAGTGATAAGGGTCAGTTGCATAACGGTCAAATGAAAAAAAGTCTTTTAACTTGTGCCAATGTGCTTATTTAAAAGATGACAGGGGACTCAATGAATCTGTTGCCATCGAGGCCATTAAGGTTGTGTTTTTTTCCTAACTTTTCTGAAATACAGATCCTCTGTTAAGTAATTAGAGACAGACAAATACCAGTAACAATGCCCCTGAATCCAATCACAGTGCCTCATTTTTTGATGTGCTTCGTTTACAATGTGTTTTATATCAACTCAGAACCGGATCACTGTATGATATTTGCCCTTTGGCTATTTCTGTCTTGGGATTGACAGCACTGCTGTCACTAGACCTTATGTGAGCAACCTAAAAACTTTCGAGGGTACTTCCGAGAGGGGCTTTGGCTCTGCACACGTGTTGGTGGAAACAAATCTGTGTTTTGATTAGGCAGAAGTTCTGTGCTTCCACAGAAAAATCGCTAACATTCTAAGAGCTGAAATCATTTGTTTATCAAGTTGTGTGAGCAAGAGATCTCTCTCAAGCCAAGCTATTGTGTTACAACCAATCTTGACATTTAGATCCAACACATACAACAGTAAATTTAATCTATATGCCTCCTAGAATAATTAGATAATTAGTGTGGTTTTGTTCTTCTCTGAAAGCAGCACAGATTGAAGGAGGGCTGTCAGGAGGAATGAGTTGCTATATTGCTGTGCAAGGTAGGATCTAAATAGGAAAAGGCATGCTATTTAAAATTCACTGTGGCAAGGCTGGCTCTACCATAGAGAAAGCAATGGGTCACATTATAACATATCATAATGTATAACCCCAGTTTGGCAATAGCTAGATCCCTTATTCAATTATTATTTATTAAAAAAAGATTTGGTACCGCGCACATACACCAATTGGTTTCTTGGCGCTCGAGACCAGGTGGGAGGAGAACATTCAGGGACAGGGACGCTAGCCGTGCGCCAGACGGAACAAGTAAGTTTTCAAGGAATTGCGAAAGCAACGATAATCGGTGGACAAACGAATGGCAAGAGGAAAGGAGTTCCAGGTAACAGGAGCAAGGAGGGAGAAGCAGGCTCCTCCATGTTTCTTACGGTTGAACCTAGGGGTGATCAGAAGGTTATGAGCCGAAGATCTGAGGTGACGAGAAGGGATATAGGCGTGCAAACAGGAAGAAATAAAGGCAGGGGCGCATAAGAACAAGGATTTGAAAATGGTGCAGGCCATTTTAAAAACACACCGCTGTGCAACTGGGAGCCAGTGTAAAGTTTTCAGCAAAGGGGTGACATGCTGATGTTTAGGTTGCTGAAAAATTAGTCTGGCTGCCTGGTTCTGGACCAGTTGGAGACGGGAAAGATGGCAGGCAGGGACCCCCACGTATAGACAGTTGGCATAATCTAGACGTGAGGTGATGAGGGCAAGGATAACAAGAATAAGGGCCTCTTGGGATAGAAACCTGCGAATCTTCCAGATTCGGCGGAGATGAAAGAAACAAGCCGAAGTGACGGTGTTGATATGTGGCCGCATTGAGAGGTCACTAGAAATGGTGACCCCCAGGCTCTTCACAGTATTCACTGGACAAGGAGGGGAACCCAAAGCTGCAGGCCAGAAGTTGGGAGACCAGGGAGTAAGAGAACCACCGGTCACCACCAGCTCCGTTTTGCTTGGGTTGAGCTTAAGTTGACTAAGGTTCATCCACTCGTAGATGAAGAGCATGGCATTTTGAAAATTAGAACAGGAGGAGGGAGAAGAATTGAGAGGAAAAATAAGCTGCAGATCATCTGCATAGTTAAAAGCAGTAAGTGAGAACTGACGAAGAGAGACAAGAAGGGGCTGCATATAAAGATTGAACAAAAGCGGGGACAGAGCAGAACCCTGGGGAACACCACAGGAAAGAGAGGATAGAGGGGCAGAAAAAGAAGAAAGCCGGACAGATTGAAAACGGGAATGAAGGAAAGATACCACCCATGACAGGGCCAAGCCAGAAATGCCGGCATTTCTGACACGGTCGACCAAGATACCATGGTCGACTGTGTCGAAAGCGGCTGAGAGGTCTAAAAGTACAAGGGCCTGGGCCAAATTCCTGTCAGCTCCCTGTTTCAGCGTGTCCATAACTGCCACCACAACTGCCTCAGTGGAATGAGCAGGTCTGAACCCAGCCTGTCGATCGTCGAGGAAGTGAGTTTCCTCGATAAAAGCACTGAGGCAGCGGGTAACATAAGTCTCTAAGACCTTTCCTAAATAAGGGAGGAGGGAGATGGGACGATAGTTGGCCAGCGTGGTGGGGTCAAGACCCGTTTTTTTTAAAATGGGGACCACCACAGCGCTTTTGAAAGCATTAGGGACAGAGCCTGACAGAAGAGATTGGTTTAAGAGATCAAGAGGGGGGCCGGGGCAGGCCACGAAGGCAGCTCTTAAGATGGACGTGGGGCAGCAATCATTGGGCGAGCCGGAGCTCACAGTCTGAAGTAATGAAAGAAAAATATCCAGGGAGATGGGGGGAAATTTGGAGAAAGAATGGGGATTCGAAGGAGGGAGGACAGAATCGTGAGGCAGAGTAGTGAGGGGAATATTGTTTTTAATCGCAGAGATTTTGTCAGAAAAAAAAGAGTTGAGAGAATTGCACAGGGCTTGTGAGGGTAGGGGCTGAGGGGTGACCCGATCAGGAAGGGAGAGCTCAGCTACGATAGAAAAAATTTCTTTGGTCTTGGATGCCGAGGTCAAGACCTTCTGAGAAAAATAGGATAATTTAGCCGAGATGATCGATCGTTTATAAGCTTTTAATAGGTCAGTGTACGTGATTTGAAGTAAAGGGTCATAATTCCGCCGCCAGCGGCGCTCAGCCTGTCTAAGGAGAAGTTTGTCCGCCTTAAGAGTGGAAGTGAACCAGCGCTGAGCGTCGTGGGGGCGTTTGGACTTAACAGTTTTGATGGGGGCAACGACGTCACAGGCGGAGGACAGCCATTGATCAAGAGAGGTGGCTTGGGAGTTCAGATCAGAGTAGTCAGGGAGAGATGATGAGGCAAGAATAGAATGGAAATGAGGAATATCAGCTTGTTTCCAATTTCGAACCTGAAGGTTATGGGGGATCGGAGGGCGGGTGGACAAAAGTAAGTGCAAGGAGAAAGAAATAAAAAAGTGATCGGACCAGGGGCAAGGATAGACCAAGGGAGAGGGGATGTCAAGGTTGGTGGACCAGATCTGGTCTAATGTATGGCCTTTGTTGTGTGTAGCCACAGAGATGTGTTTGGAGAAATTAAGGCCAAGCAGTGAGTCAGTGAACTCACGAGAGAGGGAGGATTCCTGGGGGTCTGATGGCCAATAGTTGAAGTCGCCCACCACCAAAACCCTAGCGGAATTGATGGCAATTTGCGAGATCATACTACTAAATAAGGATGGGAAGAGGGGCGAGTTGCCAGGGGGACGGTAAACTAATATACAAATAAATGAGGAGTTGGGAGAGGTAAATTTCAGTGTAAGAATGTCCGTGTTGGCTATGGGTGGAGTGGAAAGGGTAGTGAACTGTAAGTGGGAGTGAATGATAGCGGCGACTCCGCCGCCAGGTCTGCCAGAGTTTCTTTTAGAATGGAGAATATAGTAACCCGCAGGAATGGCGGCCAGGATTTCAGGGTAAGAGTCAGCATTTAACCAGGTTTCCGTGAGGAGTAGGATATCGATAAGGCCTCCTTCTAAAAGTTGGAATATGTCCAAATGATGTTTAGGGAGAGAACGAGTATTGAGATAAAGTAATGTAAGAGGGTCACTACCGCTAGGACTGGGCTGAATCAGCCGAGGTGCAGCGGGGGAAGGAGAGGAAAGGGGAAGGGAAGGTGAAAAGGGGATTATAGGCGGGGGAGAGGATAGAATGTTATTTCCTCGAATGGTAACTATAACATGGGGTGCAAGGAGGACATGATGGGATAGGGCACGAAGGGCCTGAGAAGAGTACACCAGACGTTGAGCAGAATGCCTGGCCCCTAGCCTCGGTCGGCCGCGGACGGGCGCAGACGGGCTTGACTTGTGCGCGACTTCGGCGCGAAGTCGGCGCTCCCGCTGCGCTCGTCCGCTGCGCTTCCTCCAGGTGGCCATTTGTGCCGTCCAACGTGAGACACTAGACCGCTCACCTGCGCGGTCTGGAGGCAGAGCGGAAGTGCCGCGAAGCGGAAGTGGCGCTCTTGCAGGGACCCTCCGCAGCAAACGGCACACAGCCGGGGCGGACCGGGGTCAGGAGCGGGTAAGTAGCGGTTAACAGATAAGCACACCACATGAATGCAAGCGCTATCAGCCTTAGCGCAAACAGCAGTGCAGGGATTAAAACACGAGCGCTGAAGCTAGTATTCAGCTTCAGAGCTCCAAAGTATTAAAAGCCAAACGAGCTAAACTCAGAGTCAGCTGAAATAAATGAAAAAGAAATAAAAAGCGCTTGTCAGCCGCGCTGAAGCACACGAGTGGTCTACAAACCACCAAGTCAGCCAGCGGGGCCGGCGAGGCACGTTATGAACCCTCGCTCAGCAGACACTAGACCGCTCACCTGCGCGGTCTGGAGGCAGGGCGGAAGTGCCGCGAAGCGGAAGTGGCGCTCTTGCAGGGACCCTCCGCAGCAAACGGCACACAGCCGGGGCGGACCGGGGTCAGGAGCGGGTAAGTAGCGGTTAACAGATAAGCATCACTACATGAATGCAAGCGCTATCAAGGACTCAAATTAATTGAAATTTAAAATCCACTCTGATGTTAAACCTGAATTTTCAATTACTAGTTTGAGAAGAGTAAAATGCCACGTTGAGAAATGGGTTACTAACAACAGGGGCGGCCCTAAGACTTGAACATGTATCCTCACTGAATAGAATTTACAAATACGACAGCATGGTGTCAGCCATGTCCACCCTTTTTATCCTTAGGAATTTACATAGCTTTTAGGGGTTTCTTGCCATTCCAATATGTAGTCCCACTCATGAGGGTGACTGTTTCGATAATCCCCGCTCTATCTTTATGCCTTGATTGGCGCATGATGCTATTTATCACTTGTGTTGTGGACGTCACGCACTTTCCGTCTTTTCACCCAGAACAGGACTTGACCGGCATGCCGATTTGATCAGCTTCTAGCAGTGGGAAGGTAAGCATGGACTTGTGTGTCCTGTGTTTCTTTTGAGTGTAATTACACTCCACTCAACTTGGACATATTTATAATGTGCACATTCTTTTGGCCTGGTTTTCCTGTAGTTGAGCCCATCGGGTGAGACCTTCAATGACAGTGTGGTCCTTCTGTCTCACTGATCTGCTTAAAATTTCGAGCAGGTAAAGTGAATTTATTTGGTCTCTTTACAATGTTTAACGTCCCTCGTGGGTTAAGCATGTTTCTGAGACCATATTGCTTTCCTTTTTCATAGTCCTGCTTAACATGAGGAGCAGCTTACTAACCTAATTAGTTGACTGGTGGTAGTTTCTCCTGATCCTTTGGACTGAGAGACTTGTATACAAGCCCCCGGATAGGCCACGAACTATTGTGGATGTAAGTACGTTCCAAGTGAAATCTATATGGACTATGACCAGTTGTTAGGAGTGACTAACTTTGTCCTCTTGTGTACTCACAGAGGGCGGCTCAATAATTTCGCAGTTGAGTACCACTCAGCAATCAAAATTAATTTACTTTCTAACTGTGGATCCAACCCCGAAATAGGAGATTAATGTCTTGGTTTTTCCTTTGAGTGTAGGTGAAACGTTTTCCCTCTTCATTTAATAATTTCTGTGACTTACTTAGCATCCTTTTATTCATGTGACCTAGGGACTTTCTCTGCTTCATTTTCTTGGTCACTGATTTTTACTCACGTTTTTGGTTTGTCTTTGGTTTTTATTTCCAATTCACCAACTTTTCACCAACTCTTTTTTTCTTTTTCCATAAACTCCTAATTATTTCCGTTTTGCTGTGTTCCTGATTTGGTTGGAATCACTAATCATGTGCTATGATATGACTCTACATATATTTTAACCTTCCTGATACCCTTGTACATATTCCTTTTTAGAATTTGTATTGAATTTTTCTCTGGACGTTCTGATATTCATTGTTGTTTTGTCCTGACGATGACCATCTAATCCTAATATGGTCAAATGCCATTGGCGCCAACATGTGGCCCTAATTGAAGAGGACACATTCTTGCTGTGTGTTGTTTTTGTCTTGTCCAAAATACCTATTTGTTAAATTTTTCCTCAGCCACTTCTTTTGATCACACACTGTATTGTTTGCATTTCTATCATTGTTTGTGTAACGTGTTGAGCGCCATTGTCTTACTACTGTCCTTATTTCTATTTTCTTTAATAAATTTTCTATGCTTATATGATAAATCAATTTGTGCAAGGGTATCATTTATCTAATAATTTTTGGGGCATTTTTTGTCTTATTGATTATTGGAAATGATGCTGTTTTTTTCTTTTTTCTGTTCCTTTCTCTTTTTTCTTTTCTGTATAATTTGTACATTTTTTAGGAGTGTTAATTCCTATATTTCACTATTGTACTTGAACCTTTAGAACGTTGCCTTTGGTCTGCCTGAAAGCCTTTAGTAGCCCTTTTGGAGATAATTCCCAGCTGTCACCAGCAGCCTCCTGGGAGGTATGAATTACTCTTAAAAGGAAACAAAATGGCATTGGCTGGGAAGAAGTGTGACCTCTTCCTGACAGGATGGCTTGAGGGATGTGACCATTAACTGTACAAATGTCAAAGGGGCAGTCCCTGTAACAGGCACGTAGTCCTGCCCCTGCCATTGTCCAAGGAGCCAGAGTGACACGGTCCCAGTGGAGGGAGCACCTGTGTTACAATTGGTTTCATAGGAAGAGTTTCATATTTCCCTAGACAAACCTTAGGGGGCTGTCCAGAGCCCTGAGCAAGGGAAGAAATATGCTGATATGTTGGAGTTTTACCGAGCAGGGCACTGTTTAGGGACACAACCCCAGAAAGGGTTGTCAAAGTGTTTAGGGTTGCCCCTAGGATGTTTTACCCTATTAATGAGGGAGTCACACCCACCAATAAGCTAATGCCAGTCACAAAAAGGTGCCCCTGGTTACCTTATTCAGAACACTGTTGAGCCTGAGGTAGACAGAAGAAGGACTGCATCTGCTAAACCCTGACTTCAGAAAGACTATTGCAACTGCTTTAACCTGTGAAGAAAGACCCAAAGGCTGAGCCTGCTCCAACTTGTACCCAAGACAGAAGAGTGGACTTCAGGGTAACAAAAACCTGCAGGAAGCCCACTTTTCTGAAAGGCCCAGCTGACCAGCTCCAAATGGACTTGCCTTGGACCCAGCTGGCTTTCCTTGGAGTGAATCATGAACCCCCAAGGGGTGTTCCTCTGCTCCTGGTGCCCTTGGATAAGTGTCAGAATGTACTCCTTCCTAACTTTTCTGGAACTTAGAATCTTTTCTAAGGATTTTTGATAAAAGAAACAGAGGCTCCTACTGGACTGATGCCAAGCTGCAGCCTATGGCATTGAATTACTGGTCAGATTCAACTTGGTGGTTAGCCCTGCTGAAAAAATCTTTGACTTCCTAAAAGTGCGAAGATAAAATCTTTCTGCTTGCTAATTACATTTAACTCCATGGTTTTAAAATGGATTTGGATTTTTATTATGTTGTGTTTTCTACTTTTTAACAGATGTGGTACTGATAAATGCTTTACACATTTTTCCTAAGCTAACATTGTCTTCTCTGTGCTACAGCTACCAAGGGTTGACCTCAGGTTTAAATTATTGAGACCTAACTGGAGCTACTCAGGAATAGTGCCATTAATACTTTAATTAAATACATTTATAATCCCCATTCTCACATCTATCCATCACTGAATACTAAAACCCCCTTATTACTATTTAATAGTACCCATCCCTGTGTCCTAAAAAGCCTAATTGCCCATTAATGCTTCTCTAGATTGAACCCTAACACTGCCCTTCCCTGAACCCTAAAACACTTTAATACTGCTTAACACTACCCTTCCATGAACACAATGTACCCCTTAATGCTTCTCTTCCCTGAACCTACAAACAGGATGGACATTCTGGCCCCCGCCAAGCAGCACTATTCCGCCCGAAAGAGCCCCACCCTGCCCTGGTAATCTGATCGTCTTTGGCTGTTACGGCAGAAATGTAGACAAAAAGAGAGACACTGGCATGCTCATCCTGATTCATCTGGAAAAATACAACACAAACTTTTGTTAAGAGAATATAAAAGGGCAATAGCTGAGGATAAAAAGATGTACTATACCAATTTGACTGCCTCATTAAAATCTTCCAGAGATCTCTTTAAAATTCTTGACTCCCTGTCCGTGCCTAAAACAGTGGACTCCATCATTGAGGCCCAGGAGCTCTGCGATAATATCGCAAGCTTTTTCCATTCAAAAATCGCTGATATCCATCAATCGCTTGAAATTCTCAACTCGGAGCTTGATGCTAACCCCGCACTGTCTTTTCCCCCTCCTACACCTCTCCAGGATGGGATTCCCAAGTTGGGTTTCTCTGTCTTCCCGCAGCTGACCTTGGAAGAGTTAAATTGCCTCCTTGATAACACAAAATCTTGCTCGCCTCTGGACCCTTGCCCATTGAAAATTCTGAAAGCCTGTAGGGAGGTGGCTATACCCCCGCTACTTGAGGTCATGAATCTGGCTATTTCGGAGGGGATTTTCCCACTCTCCGGGAAAACAGCAGTTGTTAAACCACTGCTTAAGAAGGCCTCTTTGGATCCAGGAGTCCTTAAAAACTTTCGCCCCATCTCCCTTAACCACCATCTATCCACCTTTTTGGAGGGCTCAAATCTGTTAGATATTTCTCAACATGGTTTTTGTAATGCCCACAGTACAGAGTCTGCCCTTACTGTCATTATTAACAACATCCGTTCCAAGGTTGACAGGGGCCATACCACTCTTCTGGTCCTACTCGACCTCACGGCAGCCTTTGACACCCTGTCTCCCTCAGTCCTGGTCTCTAGGCTTGAGGAGATTGGGGTTGGAGGCTCTGCCCTCAGCTTATTGGCTTCCTTCCTCCATCAAAGGGAACAGAGAGTTAAGATGGGCAATTTTCTGTCTCCCTCCCAGTCAGTGCAATGTGGGGTCCCGCAGGGCTCTTCGTTAAGTTCCCTACTGTTTAACATCTACGTGAACCCACTTGCCAAAGTGGTGAGATCCTTTGGATTTGAGGTGCTGTCGTACGCCGACGACACTCAGATCATGGTCTCTATCACACAGTCGGTCAACGACTCAGCCCTGAAGTTCAGATCCTGTATGGAGGCAGTATCCCAGTGGATGATTCGGAACTTTTTAAAATTAAATGGGGAAAAGACGGAGGTCCTGGTTTTTGGAGGAAACCAGGAGATCTTGTCTGATGACTGGTGGCCGGCCTCCCTTGGGGACTGCCCCCACCCGGTCCACTCTGCCAGGAACCTTGGAGTCTTGATAGATTCTGCACTTTCCTTTGACCTTCAGGTCAATAGGACTGTATCCACCTGTTATGGCATCATCAGGACCCTGAGAAAGATTGCTTCCTATCTGTCTCCTGCTGCCTGGAAACAAGCTACAGTTGCCCTGGTTTCCTCAAGGCTCGATTACTGTAATGCCCTGTACAGTGGCATAAATAGGAGCTCTGTCCATCGTCTTCAGATGGTACAAAATGCTGCCGCCAGGATGGTTCTGAACCTCCCGAGGCTTGCTTCAGTAACCCAGGCTAGGAAGAGTCTCCACTGGCTTCCGGTTCATTCCAGGATCTCCTTCAAACTTCTTTGTTTTTCCCACAGGCTCTGGCTCAGGCTATGGCTCTGGCTCGGAAGGCATTAGGTCTCTTGTCTGTGCATACACTCTCAGCAGAACACTTCGCTCTGTCCCCAGATTTTCTAGAGATAAGCGGGGAGGTAGAGCCTTTTCCACCCTGGTCCCCAAAATATGGAATTCCCTCCCTCCAGAACTGATCAGTCAACTTTCACTGTTGATCTTCCGCAGACATCTTAAAACTTGGCTTTTCACCAAGGCATACCAGTAATTCCTGTTTTCGATGTCCTGAGACTATGTGTCTGTCTTTTGTCTGCGCCTTGATGCCCTTGGGCTAAGTTGCGCGATACAAATCCCCGTTTATTCATTCATTCATTAATGCTTCTCTTCCCTGAACCTACAAACTCCTCACTTTTCTTTAATGATCACCATTCCTGAAACTTAAAAAACACTAACTACCCTTCAACCTATGCAGCTTATAAATTCTTATTTACCCTTAACACTAGCCTTCCCTGAACCTTAAAAATCTCTTATTATCCTTTAACACTGCCCTTGCCTGAACCCTAAAAACTCCTAATTGCCACTCAGTGCTACCTTTCTATGAACCCAATGAAGCTCTTACTATTCTTCAATGCTACCCTTTTTTAGCTCTAAATACTCCTTACTACCCCTTAACACTCACTCATATGAAAAGAGGGAGAGCCTAAGGGGTGAAGAATTGGGAATAAATGTACTTAGTGTCCCAGTACTTCTTCCGTTCTAAGGTTCCCTCATGGTCCCACTTGCAGAGTGGATGACATTCAACTGCCTACAATTGAAAGCCAATAAATCTGAGATCCTCCTCATAGACAAAAGCAATCACCTCTGGAGTGATGACTGGTGGCTGTCTACCTTAGGACCCCCGCCTGTGCCCAAACAGACTGTACAATATCTGGGCATCTGGGTTGATCTGCACCGATCTACCAGGCACAAACAAATTTGGTAGACATAGCCTGCTTTGGACTCCTGCATGGTCTCAAACCATTGCTTGGATTCTTTGACGCCAACACCTGCATGGTCATCATCCAAGCCACCATACTCTTGATACTGGATTACTCCAGCTCTTTGTATATAGGTGCCAACAAAGCAGGGATACATCGTCTTCAAAGGGCACAAAACACTGCCACCTGGATGCTCTTTGGCCTGCCCAAAATTTGCTCTACCTCCAGTTATTTGTGCAGGCTGCACTAGCTCCGGGTGGATGAGAGAATCAATTTCAAAGTGCTGTGCATTTCTCACAGAATCCTGAATGCCCAAGCCACACTATCCTAGCCAATCTCCTCATGACCTACATACCCAACCGCCAGCTACGCTCTACTGGCCAACACTTGGTGTGCATTCCTTGTGTCAGGTAAGCTCGGGCCAGAGGGCGCTCCTTTTGTGCCCTTGCTCCTATACTTTGGAAAGCCCTCCCTGCCAGCATCAGAAACATCCAAGATCATTTGTCCTTCACGAAGGATATAAAAACGTATCCCTTTCTGAATTAACTTCCTCGCCTCGTTCTGCGGTCCTCTGTTTTCCCTGTCTGCTTTGGCATTAGCGCTTGGACACCCCTTTGCTGGGGCAGCTATGCGCTCTACAAATCCAATACCGTAACATAACTTGTGATCTCTGTTTTTTGTATCACCCCTCTGTTACCGCAGTTAACAATACCCCCGGGTATTGGGAACTTTGGGGAGGCATTACTGTGTGATATAGAGGATGTCTTAACCTTAGTGGCTTTCAACCATTACGAAAAACTAACCTGTCGAAGGGCTTTTAATAACATTTTTAGGGCATCAACAAACTTTCAGGACTACATTATGCTGTTCCTGTGCAGTGGGGCAGTGCTGTATTGCCATTTGGGAGAAAAGAGCTGCGACCCACAAATAAAGTTATTTACAGGATGTCAGATCTTTTTCTGTCACACCACAATTTCGTGTTTGGGCTATCACTATCAGTTGTTACGAGGTTATCACAAATTCAGAGCTAAATGTGTAAGCATTGTTTCCTGCTCATTTTATGATATTATTAGTGTAAATTTAGCACCAGTTCTTTGCCTGAGCTCTGGTACTAATAGACTCGGCCTTCAGTAATTAATAGCATGAATTCCACTAGAACACACTTCACAAATTTCACAGGATTTTTTTTACAGCTTACCACATATTGTAAATGAAACCCAAAGTGCAATGTCCATGAATGACACAATATTTGTGCATTACTATTATATTTTTTTCACATGAATGTCCTATCTAGGTAAGGTAAACTTCCTTTTTTAATGTCTGGCCTGACAGTGCAGCTATCTGGGTGACATTTGTTTTAAAAATTCTTTAAAATATTCAGAGTGGACTTTAGCTTGGCTCTCCTTAGAATAGCATTCCTCTCTTACCACATGCTATCAGCTGGTGATGTATCATCCCACCGTTCATGAAGTGCCTCAGTTAGAATGCACAAGGGATTATTCTAAATCTGGAAAATAAACTCAACTATGACGTTTGTCCCTTTCAGTTCTCTTTCCTCAAATGCACATTCTACACACAAAAAAAAATATTATTTGCTCCTTCCACAACCATTAGAACAGTCTTTAATGTGATAAACAACATCTGTGCATGCAGTGCATGCAAACAGTATTCACAAATGCCTGTGTTTATCTTAGCTGCTGCGTTAAAGCCAGACCTATTGCCATTGCCAATGCCTGTTCACACAAAGGGCCAGTTGCTGACTCCTTGCCTTACCAAGGTTGTTAATCTTTTTATGGGTTGAGGATTTTCCCAACAGACTGGAAGGCAGGAGTGAACGGCTGCTTGGTCAAGTAAAACAACATAGGCAGCATACATCCATTTTATTATTGACAGTCTTGAAGTATTTTCCTGGCAACTTGTTACTGGTCTGAGAAAGGTTGCAGATATATATCTGACTGCAGCAGTGGAATAACTAGGAAACATCTTGGGTCGTTGGGATGTGACAGGTATGAACCTATCCAACGCGTTCTATACTGTGGACCTGGCATTCTTCAACTCAGGCTTATCAAAATGGGACATTGTGAATCCCTTACTTTTATGCTGTTTACATTATGTGGCTATCCGGTACAGTGTTGTGTGCCGTAGGGTCAAGCAAAATCTCCATTATATTTTAGTGAATATGTTAAAAATCTGACCCAACTAATTATATTGTCTGGGCGTTCTATACCGACCTATGAAGACCACAATAAAGGAGTTACTCACCTGATCAAAATGCACTGAGATTGCTATTAAATCTCAGGGAATGTCTCTCTATCATTCAGTCACAAATGGGCCACAGCTTTCTAAAACAGAAGTATTGCATTGAGGAAAATAATACTTATTTCCTAGACTATTTGGGCTCCTCAATCGCTCCCAGTGGTCAGAAATACCTTTTGATCATGTATCATGTATTTGCGAAATGTGTTGTCTTTCTAGAAGAACACTGTCTGACAGTTTGAAAATAGCTAAAAAGGCATAATGCCACCTTTTTTTATTTATCCCAAAAGTCTGCAAAAAAGAGTAGAATATTCTATCAAAACAGACAGAGAGAGTAAATTGTCAGAATGGATTTCACATCAAGGGACAGAAGGAGACAGGAACCCAAATGCGCACCCGCCCTATTTGAAGTTGCAAATCGTTCAGCCTTCACTGGCTGCTCGGCTGGTAGCACTGAAGATAGGACTTTTTGTTCTGGTAGGCATGCTCGAACAATGCTCGAAACTCCAAATAGTCTTTTATTCTAGCATGCTATTACGGTACTAGAACTACTATAGCACTAATAAGTAATCAATTAAGGTGTTAGAGATATAACTCCTACAGAAAACATGACAGGACATTTTGTATCGTTTACATTACTTATACATTTTCTTAATATTTATATTCATCTTAGTAACAATCCATCTTGGGTGCACTAGAGTAGGGTATTGTTATTCAAATAACATTGTTTGAATGTATATCTCTTAGTCTAGTGGTCCCTGAGTGTTATGCTCATTTGTGAAAGAGAATTTGGTGTTGCATTATCTATCCCTGCCTCCTGGGACTGCACGTTACTCCAAATCATCTTAGTTGAACATTGTCAAGTGGGCTGTGAGCAGGTAGCTGTTCAGCTGGTTTTATGATTCTGGTTAGCACAGTCCTCAGTGCCAAGGGGCCAGAAATCAAAACCTGTCGGACTATAAATCAAACAAAACAAGCTTTATTCGATTTTAGACATTAAAGTCATAAAAGCAGGCATATAAAAAAGTATTTCATTTTATATATAAAGTTTATCAAAACACATAGAATAAATACAAGTTCCTAAAAATTCATATAAGCAATCAATAGTTTCTATTACGTCCAAAGAGCGAAATTTATCTTACTATACACAATATATCCCATCTCACACCAACTCCTTCTGATATGTTTCACATCTTGCGATTGAAGTACTTATAAACATTACCTAGTCCTGAATACACTCTTTAAAAAACCCACCATGGAACCCATACACTAACAATTTCCCATCATCTGTAAATACAAAAAGGCAGTGCGACATTGTCTCCATCCTCCCTGTTTTAGCAGGGGTATTACCCATCTTCGCCTTTCATTGCTATAACATTTACAAAATAAAATGACATGTATTGTTGTTTGAAAGGAAATGTTGTCATAAGGACATCGGCAGAGTTCCCTTGACCAATTGCTAATAACTGGATGGCTAATCAAGCGATGGGAAGTCCCAAATCTAAATCTTGTTAGTAGATATCTATCATATCCACCCAAGATACATATCAGATATGGTTGAATGTCGTATGTTAGAGAGAATATTTGGTGCTTGACCACCATAGGTTTATTCATTTCAAGGGTTAACCTATTTTCTTCCAGGTGGGTCATACAGATTTTTTTAAAATCCTTCCAGTTGATAGAATTTATATTTTTGGGTGAAGAAAAAAACTCTGGGTGTCCAATGTCCTGCATAATGTTTTTTTACATATTTAAGCCATAAGATCTTACAGGCATTATCTAATCTCATAGCATCCGTTTTAATTCCCTGCTAGGCCAGTGCTAGTAGAAGTCCAAATTGTATGCCAGAGCAACACAGGTTGAACCTTAATTAAGCCAGAAATATATGGTACTCCTAACTCGCTGTGACAAATAAAAACTGGGGCACTGGCTGGGACCGCTAAAATAAATCTTAGAAAGACGTTTTCAATATATTGTATCGACATACAATCTTGAAAGCCCCAAATGCCTCCCCCATAGACTGCTATGCTCACACATTTGGCTTGATACATTTTTAAAAGAATTTCTGGTGACCCTTTACCCAATATTTTTATAAAGTTTATTAAGGCTGCAGTGGACTTCATAAAGAGGAGGCTCCTGGCCTTAATGGCTGGTGCCCAAGAACCGGTTTGATTAAAAAGGACAACCAGATAACAAAAAGCGTTAATAGTTTCCAACCTTCTCCCCCCACGTAGTAACTCCTATTCTTATTTTTCCCTCTCCCACATGACATGATGAAACTTTTCTTTGCGTTCATTTTTAACCCAAGATTGTTCACAAAACTTGTATAACAGGTGAGAGCCCTCTGTAAACCGATCTGGGTGCAAGCCATAAGTACCACATCATCGGCATAGAGAAGAGTGACTAGCGGGTGAATATTTACATATGGTGGGTCCCTAGCGTGTGACACCAACTCCTGTTTCAAGGCATTGGTTTATAATGTGAACAGGAGTGGTGCCAAAACGCAACCATGCCTTACACCCCTCTCCACTTTAAATGGCACAGTACACTCTCCCTTGAGTCCATAGCAGACTTTTGCAGTAGCACCAGAATATAGGCGCGTTAAAAACTGGATTAAAACAGGGTCGACCTTTAATTCACTAAGGACATCCCACAGCTTATTGTGAATTACACAGTCAAAGGCAGCTGTAAGGTAGACGAATGCCAAATACAATTTCCCTGTTTTAGCCTGCGTGTATTTTCCAAATTAAATGTAAGATTAGGGATCTGCTTGTTAGTTCCTATCCTGGATCTAAAACCATACTGTACATCACCTAAAATACTTTTTTCTGCAGTCCATACCTGTAACCGGTCTAAAACAATCCTGCCCACTACCTTCATTAGGGAGTTTAACAGAGATATTGGACGGTAGCAGACAGGGTTTTCCCGCTCACCCTTTTTTTTAAATGGGGACTATATTTGAATCTGACCATGTGCTTATAAATCCCTTTTCACAACATGCTTGTAAAACCCTGGTTAAGATGGGGCCCCACATCTCCAGGTTCGACATAAAGAGATCCATTGGTACCCCATCCGGGCCAGTGGTCTACTAAAGTTATTTCCTCTATCGCCACCTTAATCGATGGTGCATCTAATTTATTATTGAGGAATGGGGCATTCACTGCTAACCAGAATTTCGAGCTATCCCTGCTCGAGGAGGCATCACTAAGGTTCTTCCAGGCCTTTTCTTTTAGCTCATTAATCCTGTTTTTCCTAGCTTCATTATACAACTTTCTACAGGCCCTGATCTCCTCTTTATCTCTTGCCACCATGTGTAGAGCATTCTTTAGGTTTGAAAAACTTTTTGTGCAATTGTTGTCAAACCATCCCTTCCTAGAATTACGCACAGCTTTACATTCTGCTTGCAGCTTGCTTTTAACCATCTTGGTAATACAGGTAAAGGCTTTTAAAACATTTTCATGCATTGGACTGTCACTGAAAGATATTAAAATTGGGTTTAAAGACTTTGTCGCTATTCCCTTACTTAGCTAAGCAAGGTCCCGGCTCGCCCAGCATATTGCATAACCATTGGTCTTCCCAATTCTTTATTTTGCACCCATGCTACTTTATTACAAGTTTTCCTTGTTACATTTTAAGAAATAGCTATTTTTACACTTATTGCCAAGTGGTCACTCATGACATTTTGGTGGCTATTATACCCTTTCACATAACTTGTGTGGCGATTTGGCATGATGATAAAATCTATGGTTGAGTTAGCACCTCTGCCTATAAATGTGTGGCCAAACTCCACTGTGGGCGTGCATAAACAATTTGAGAAACCAAAGTCGTGTTTATATATGACCTCGTTAAACAGCTTTCCTTTGTCTGAATGTAAAATGTGAATCGGAGGATCATCCTCATCCAAAGTTAAACCACATTTCCCTATTTCAGCCAATGGGCACAAACTAACATTAAAATCCCCACCCCAAATAGGAGTAGTTTCAATCTCAGCCTTTTAGTTTTAAATTACTAATATCCTCACTAAGCTTCGTTAGCATAACATTCAACTGCCCTTTTTTCCACGTTGTTATAAAAATGTATCGGAATCAGTGTACAGTTTGCATCCATATGTATTAGGACGATTAGGTAATAGGTTTCTGAATACATAATCCCCCCTTAGATCTTCCACTCGGTGACTGGATAGCAGGTGTGGGAAAGGTTTTAAATCCATTGATGTGTACTTTATCGATGACCCGTGTCTCTTGCAAGCACAAAACATCAAAATTGCTAATAAAATTCAACCAAACTCGATCGTTCGCCGTATTCCTTAGGCTTGCTATATTCCAAAAAAGGATTGTACATACTCCTGCTAGTTGTTAATTTGTTTCTGTATAATCTACCTCGGTAAAATCCTCACTATTAAGATTACTTTCCCGTTTGTCCACTCGCTCAACCTGGATCAAGCAAAATAGGGTTGATGTACTTGGATTTTCAGCAATATGGCCGTTCTCTTTCTCTGGCGGGTTCTGACTGGTTGGTTGTCAGTTATTTTCATCCAAGGTAGTTAGAGGAATAAATCTATTTGACACTGCTTGATTACAGTAGGGAACATCCAAGAACTGTCTATAAGGCCCATCATTTTCAGATTTAGTTGGGCATGGTGACTGATAAAGGAAGCCCAGTGGCAGAACTTGGATACTAGTATTAATAGGGTTTGATTTTTGTATTCTCAATAAAATTTCTCTTACCAAGGCAGGTGATCCTAATGAGAGGACTATACAGTCACCTTCATAAAGTTTACTATTGTTTCCTACCAAATTAATTCTCCTCACCATATTGAATTCCCTGAAGAGTACATTGGTCAGACCTGTCCTATTTCTCAACCAATTTATGGTTTAATTTCTTAGGGCAGGCCAGGTTTCCGTTGCTGCTAAAGGAAGCGAGGGAACATTGGCTAAAATAATGGTATACGGTGTGGCTGCCGGTGGCAGGTTAAGTGTTTGTGCACTATGCGTGACCCCAGGGACATTGTTAATCATTGTCCTTGTGCTTTCCCCACCCTTCCATCTTTCAGCTATTATATGGCCAGTCCCTCCCGTCTCTTTGAATCTATGCACTTTGCGATCTAGTGGAGTACTACTTTCTGTATTCACAAGTACATTTGGAAAAAAATCATGTCGCTCGCACTGTTCACTTACTCCTTGTTATCCCTTTACTGGCCGGGGAATCGTTTTTAAGACTCCCTTCTCTGGATGTGTGTGCGCACCCAATGGCTTCTGAGTTTCTGCACCCCTTTCTTGTGTTGCCTTGGTCTGAGCTGCTAGGACTGTCTCTAGAACTACTTCAATTTTTATCCAATCTGCCCGCAAGAGTATTGATGGTTTGTGTAACAAACTCCTTTAACCCCCAGATGCATCAAGCACCCACTCAGTGAATCCTAAATAGCGAAAAATACCGAATCGCTTTCCAAAATTCGCAGAATGGCATGCATCATCAAAATCGCTAAATAACTGCGATTCGCAACCAGCCGCAAATCGCCGTATACAAATTTTCCAAAATCGCAGAATCGGCTGTTTCCCAACCCCAAATTGCGATTTCGCAAATACCAAAATCACAAATAGCGATCTCGCAGATTGCGAGATCGCACAAACGGGAAGTCCCATTTTGAGCACAATGATGACATCACTACCAGGAAGTAGGCTGCTCCACGCACCATTTGGATCACATAGCTGGATAGAGAAGGAGGCAAAGCACTGAGCTCCAAGAGACACACCCTGCAGTCCGAAGACAGGACACACATTGAATACAGAATGTCCCAGGAAACAGCAGGATCCAGTGAAACAGCCAGGAAGCGCAAAATCAAGTTCTCTGAACAAGAGCTGGAGTACTTGATAGAGGGAGTCAGCGGGGACCATGACCAGCTGTTTGGGAAGCTGTCCCGGAAAGTGCCCGAGGCTAACAAAAGGCGCATCTGGCTGCGCATCAGGGCCAAGGTCAATGCTGTTTGAGTGACACACCGGTCAATCGATGACCTCAAAAAGAGGTGGCACGACCTCTGAGGCCGTGCCAAGGAGCACATTGCGGAGAGACTGGGGGAGAGACTGGCCACGGGAGGAGGAGACTCCACAGTTCCTGTGAACACACCACTGGAGGACACCATCAACCATGCAGCCTGCATGGAGGTCACTCAGCTGGACACCTCCCGTGACACACACCAATCACAAGGTAAGAGCCATGCAACTGCGACCCCGTCCCCTAACAATGCCCATGCCCCCAGAGCAAGCCATATTGGTAACCCCAGTAATGCAGTCCCTGCCCATCCCAAACGTCCGATTGCATTGTGGGACCTGTAGTGTGACAATGTGCCCTGAAAGCCACAAACAGCCAGAATAGTCAAGTGAAACATACCCCTAAAGCCAGTCAGGGAATGCTAGCTTGCATGCATGTTGCTACATCCCAGGTGCCTGAATCATATCATTAATCATGCACTCATTCACATCACAGGTGCTGCAGATGCTGAGATGTCTGATAGCGAGACACTCCACATTGTGGAGACTGCTGATGAGACGGAGGGGGAGAGCCAACCAGCACCTGGCCCATCACATGCACCTGCACCTGCACCAGCACCTGGACCATCACATGCACCTGCACCTGCACCAGCACCTGGACAAGCACCTTCCCAAATGCACAGGGCCACCCCTGCAGCCATAGGAGGAGCTCACCCTCACCAGTCGCCACGCATGGCAGGGGAGCAGACCCCATCACCATCCAGGCGGCAGACACGCCGCACAGCCACTGTGCAGTCCCAGGCAAGCGGCGGGTTGAGGCAGCAACACTCTGTGGCCACACCAGCAGACATGGAGCAACAGGCACATAATCGAGGCCTTGGAATAGAAGCTCGGAAGCTTGTTGTGCACCGCAAGCAGGCACAGCACATGGCAGCTATGCAGCTGCAGTTGTACAAAACGGCACGCAACATAAACCAACTAACTGAGAGTGTGCAGGAGCTAACCACAGCTGTCAAAGAGAGCAACCAACTGATGGTGGCGTAGCTGGACATCACACGCTGAGGCCACCGCCAGCTGCTGACACAGCTTTCTGCCTACACCCGCTCAAACCACCTCATTGGGAACGCCACTTTCCAGTTGTCGTGCAGGTCACTGGCCATGCAGATACAGATGGTACAATGCTGCCAAGATGTTGCAAGGGCCCTCGAGCAGGTCACCACCGCTGTGGAGAACCAACAGGCATCCGGCCATGGCATGCAAGGGGGGGGTGATGATGCCAGTGAGGGTATATCTAGCCTGCGCAGCCTGTCTGTGCCAGTGCTACCTGAAAGGCAGCGCAGTTCCCTGCCCAATGCTGCATCACGGCAGGACACTCCCAACGTGGAGGTGGAGAGGCGACAGGGTGCGTCCGGCAAGAGGCGCCAGTGACTGAATGTACATTACCGTCAGTGCCATGGTGAGGTAACCACGTACGCCTGCTCTGGATACAAGAGCCTGTATGACTCAATACAGTTGCCCAAATATTTGCTGATTCAAAGCACATCGAGATATTTAACTAAAAAAATAAGATTTTATTTTGAAAACAAATCTTTCTCATGTCATTAATTCAAGTGGCATGCATGAGTGCAGTGTTGTGTGACGGGTATGGGTGCCCTAGAAATAGTTAAGTGTGATGTTGTTGCGGCGCCAGTGTCCTTCAGCAGGATTCTCCCCGCGTGTATGATGCACATGTGCAGGTGGCAGGCTGTCTCCCTCCGACTCACTACCAGACACCTCAACAGGTATCCTCCGCTTGGTGGCAATATTGTGGAGTATGGCACACATGGCCACGATGCGGCAGCAGACCTAAGGCCGGTATTTGAGGGCCCCCCAGTCTTGTGGAGTATGCGGAATCGACTCTTTAACATGCCAAATATCCGCTCTACCACATTTCTGGTGTGTATGTGTGCAGCATTGTACCGCCGTTCGTGTGGTGTAGCAGGGTTGAGGTATGGGGTGAGGAGGTATTCAAGGAGGCCGTAGGCGCTGTCACCTGAAGGTAGGTGCAGAGGGTCAGTGCCTGTTATGCGCAGCAACATGGTCTTGACATACTGTATGTGGGGCATGTGTACTTACCTAGGAGATGTCCTTCGCCAAATTCACCCCTGGCCAAGTGGGTGTGTATGCCGCTGTGCCGGAAGATGAACAAATCATGCGTGCTCCCCGGGTATTGTGCCACAATGTCTGTGATGACGGTCTTCGCATTGCAGACCATCTGGATGTTGAGGGAGTGGTATGACTTGCGGTTCCGGTACATGTATTCGGTCTCTGCAGGTGGACAGATGTGAATGTCGGTGCAGTCGATGCAGCCAATTACATGGGGGAAATGGGCAGTGTGATAAAAGTCCAGTTTTGTTTGCATTAAGTCCTGTTGGGTTGTTGGGAAGGTGATATAGTGGTGTATCCGGCTCAGCATGGCGTCCAGGAAAGTCTGTAGGCAGCGTGACATTGTGCTCTGTGATATTCTCCCTGCAACTGTGACCATCCCCTGGAAGTTGACGGAGGCCAGGAGGTGCAGGCAGCTCAGGACCTGGACATGGGTGGGCATGGCATTGGTCCTCCGTGTTGGGTGCTGCATCAGGGGGTCAAGTTCTCTGAGGAGCTTCTTTATCATAGCCCCATTGAGCCTGTATTTGGAGTATATCTCCTCTTCAGTGTGGCCCAGGAGTGTAACCCGCAGCCAGAAGATGCGCTCCTAGATCCGGCGTCGGTTCTGGGCTGCAGCCTGGAGCCTCAGCCGCCTTGCCATGTAGAGACCTGGCATTGTGACTTTCCTCATGCTCCTTCTGAGTCTACGTAAGTGTGTTTGATTTCCCCAACACCTGTTTCCTGTTTGGCCAAATTTTTTTTTCACCAATTGGACTTCATAGTTGCCACCTGGTTTTGCTTCTCCTTAAATTGTGACTTGTTTTTAGCGATTTGTGGTATTTTCGCTATTTGCGATTTATGATGAATACGAATATCGATTTATTAGCGATTTCGCAATTTATTTGCGAATTCACAAATTATTTAGCAGAAAATGTGGGTAATTGCTTTTAATGAATCACAATGGGGGTTACCAAATGGTTTTGCGATTCTTTGTTTTGCGAATTCGCTATTTGCTGCTTTTGTACTTGATGAATTGCGGTAGCGGAAATTGCAATCGCAATCGCAGTTTCGCAGCTATTGCGATCGCAATTTCGCTGATGAATCTATGCCTTAGTCTTTAATAACCGAGGGCACTAGAAAATGTAACCTTTGTGCCGATGGCTAAAGGTTAGTCCCTTGGCATAATGCTGGACAAGGATCTTTCACTGAAAGCTCAAATTAGTGCTGTGTGTTTCATTTGTGCTTTCCCACAATCTCGCTTATAGGAAAAAAGTCACTATTTTTGCGCATATGATTTCACACAGTGGAATCCGTTTATGCTTCCTATAAAAGCTTGGTTCTGGCAATATTTTATACCTGGGTTGGCCACATGTATTGCAAATTAAATCTACTAGGAAAGTAATATACTGGTTGCCAGTTGAAAAGTGAGTTAAATGTGAAACAGTATGTATCATGCATAAAGTTGTTTATAGCACTGAAAACTCACCTTTAAAGGACAGATTTGTGAGGTGTTCTTCTCTGGGTCTCTTTTTTCTGCCTTTGCACTCTTCTTCTATGTTCTTTGGTTTGAGCCCAAAAATGAGGAACAATCTTGCTATGGAACATACATTTCATAACTACCTTCCGTTTAGGAAGTCTGTGAAGTTTTTGATGTGCTATTGTCCTTTGCCTTCTCCCTTCACTCATTGGGGTCTAAGATTGTCAGAGCTTGACGCCTCAATTATTAGCAGTGTCAAGATGCTTAATGGAGTTAGTGTTGGGCAATTGGAAGCAAGAAGTGGAATGTTTGAATGAGTTACACAGCATCTGTGAAGGCAATTTAGCTCCCAAGTGAGCGTCACTTTTGTGTGTGCAGAATGATTGCACTCTAGTTCTTTGTTAGAAGTCTCCAGTATAATATGATGGTGACAAACTGTTACAATGGACAGTTTATTTCACTAAGTACCTCTGACCTTTAATATGAAATTTGCATCTAGCTCTACGACTCCACTCTTGGCCGCTAACACCACAAATGTTTCAGCTTGTTGAACAATTAAGCGTTGTTGCTCACACTTTTGGGTAATGAAGCCAGTTATTTATGCTCTCCATAGTTATGAGCCTGACATAGGCACTGAAAGTAGAGGTGCTGGGGGTGATGCAGCACCCCCAAATAAGCATGCTGGAATTAGGTCAAGTGAATGAACAATACAAATGCCTTGAAATTTCATTTTTATCTTGTTATATTGTCTGTGCGTTCAAAGACAGAGGTCAAATGTCAGGACATGTCTTCTGAAAAATTGGTTTTAATGTGAAGATTGGTGTTTACTTTTTTTAACTGCAAAGTTAGAGGATTTTATAACGTGATCTACCTGAAAATCGTTCTGGTGTACAGGAAGTGTGAAAGGAAAGGATGTAGGATGTCAGTTTTATTTTAACACACAGTACCTGTAAAATAACTATACTTATATTTCAAAATATATTAGCAGATAGGAAATCACATCTTTTGGGAATTCTAAAATATAAGGTGAAATAAAGTTTGTAAATGAATCAAAAGCATCAAGAGACTGTACTAATGGGTGTGACTAATTTGCTATACTCCGTCTTTACATGATATTTGTATTTTCAACAATCCCCATGACTTCTGTGATGTAACATTCGTGCCAACACCTCCACGCTGAAAATTGAACCAGCACCACTGGAGCTTAAGCCACAGACAAGGGTGCATAAGAACGGTAGGTAATTAACATCCATTATTAAGCTGTGAGTGAGGGCAATAAGTCTACTAGCACCCCCTTAACACCCTTAGTAAGAAGTGCTCAGGGAGCAAGAACAGCCTCTCATCCGAATGTTTAGATTCAATCTCACTCAACCTCCTCTAATGGAGCTGTCAGTACACAGATTTCTCTCTGTGGACTTCACCTGGCTCTTGATGAAGGGAAGCCCTTTGGCTGGTTGGTTTGCCCTTCACCAGAAGCAAGAGGAGTAGCCCAGGCAGGCATTTGTGTACCGACAGTTTTTTGATAAATAATCTTTGTTTCACCTAAATATAGAGGTGTTGGGCTGCAAAAGCTCCAGTACCTCTCCGTGTTTGCCCATGGGATGGAGGATGCGAGTTAGCCAGATACTGAATGCTCCCTTTGTGGGGCTGGCAATGTTAAATATAGCCAACAAATGGCGGATTATGATTGCCCATTGATCCTCTTCAAGTGCTAATATTGCTTAATTTTAACTACAACAACCTACCAGGCTGTGTTTGTCACAAACATGGCCTGTATTGAGTTACATACATTTTATAGAATACTTTAGGAGCAGTTTTTCCTTTTGTACAATACTTTCTGTTAAAATGAGAGCATATATTTCACTAATAGTCATAATCACAACTTGAAATTTCAAATTCTCACAAAAACCATTATTTGGCCCATTCCCTGAGGATTCAATTTGTTAAAAGTTCAAATTTATACTTTATATGACATGTTTTATACTTTTGGCGTCTAATGCTAACAATAATATGAGTATATGGGGCAATTGGATTTCTCAAGTGGTTTGATTGTTCTTATCTTCAACTACTGTCAAGGGTCTGTAAAATTAATTTTCAGTTATTCATGTTTAGTGTTAGCAACATAGCCCAGTTAAACAAAACAAATTAAAATGTAATTTTAGAAAATAAATGAGTAGCATCTTACTCTGGTGAAATTGATTTCTCGTGGGTTTTGTCTGTAACTGCTGGCTGCCAGTAATGTCTGAAGTTGCCACAGAACAGATGGTAAGCATCTGTGCTCTCTCCACCCCACTGTGTAAACCATTAATAAGAATATTTCATTATAGGGGAGTTTTTAGCTAATTTGTTTATTCGTCATATTAGTATTACATTTATTAGAAAATGTTTCATTCAATAGCCGCCTGAGCCTCCTGATAAAATGAATCTGATAAATGGTTTGGCCTGGGAAAACGTTTAATTTTTCATGAAATGTTTGTGACTGGATGTTTATCTGTGCATTCCTCCACTATGTGCGTTTTATGTCTCCAGATATGTACCCAAGCAAGTATTATCGGTATTGATATTTAAGAAATGCATAGTGAGTGTGAAAACATTGCCATTAAGTAGCAGCTACAGTTTTCGCCCGAAGAGGGTTGATTGTAATTCACAAGTTTTACTACACGCAAGAATCCACAACAGATGTCGAATACATTGACACCAGTTGGAGGTAACTAGTGGTAGAATTTCCACAGATTCCCATGGCTCCTCTCTTCCTTTAATGAAATGGGGGTAGGCCGTAGGCACTCCTTATATTCAATATTTACCTGTTCATGCAAACTTAAGTCCTCCTTTGGCGTGCAGCTCGGTAATTAAGGGCTGCCGGTCCCTTAGTATAGGAATAATATAGGACAATGGTACGTGATAGCGCGATCACGACCCTACCTAGCGCACAGCTCTGTTGGTAATATGTCCTTCTTTTCTATATACTCATTTGATTAAATTTCAATTATTCCCAAATTTTCAAAATTTGTTCAATTATTGCATTTATTTAGAGTCAACAATATCCTTGAGATATCACTCGTCTCAATTCAAATATATTTTGTTGTAACATCCGTGTGCTTTTTAAAGTTCATAGAATGTATTCAAGCTTCATACAAACAATGTACCTTTTAGGTTAATAATATTACCTTCGTTCAATTCATTGGCCCGATGTATTTCGGGACCCATGTCCCTTCCTCGGGGGCCTCTGTAAAAAATCATGAATGATCATTAAACTTATGTTACAATTTTAAACATTTTAAATTCATTACTTATGAACATCGGCCACTACTAAGATTTGAGATCACCTTACTCAAATTTGATTGTTCTAACGCATGGTGATTACTTTAAACAGATCGTTTTTGCTTCAACAATGAGGTAAAAAACATATAAACATCAATAGTATTCCCTGATGCCATAATTTTCTGGAGACATAAACTTAAAAAATCACTTCATTATGAGCTATTATTACACATATGTGACCTGTGTAGAATGTTTAAACCTAACTCAGATTAAAGTTTCTGTAAGTGCAAGGTTAAAGCGTAAAGGGTTGTGGTGTACCCGAAAAAACTCACGTGATTAGTTGAGCTTAAATTGTGGTTGTTTGCTGAATCAAACAAGTCTTCATACTTATTAAATATCTGTACAAAAGATAATGAGAGGAGTGTAATGAGTAGACCGTTAAAGTTCTGAAACTTTCGTGTTGAATTCGCCAAAATTAGGCGAGAGATTACCTGCTCTTCGTGATGGTACAGCGTTTCTGTAAAAAACCGGGAAGCCCGTGTGAATTATAGGCAAACAATTTGATAGTGAAGCTATCTCAAATAAGTGAACTGCCGAAGCATTAGTTCAGATACGTGCTTACCGAAAAGAGGTTCTCAGGCACTTCTATAAAAACGCTGTTAGTCTGTCTCAGCTCGGTGCCGAGAGTTGAGTGTTTGTACGTATTGAACGCGAGTGTTTGAATGCACCGGCGGTGGTGAGATTAACTCTAAACATAGAGAACGGACTTTCTCCAAGTAGGCTATAGCGTCGGCCATCTTAGAATGACGACTAAATGAAAAATTCTGGTTCATGTTCGATTGCAACCTGGGTTCTATGTGCTTGCAATGATTACCTGATCACAATTGCTGTGTTCTCTTAATAAAAAGGTACATAAACAGTGTTGCAGTGTTAAACTCTTCACAAAAAACATGCAAGATCCATTTTAACATTTAGCCTAATTACATTTGCTCTGTTCTAAAAGAAGTACTTCAAAAATGCTGCAGTGTTAAACTCTTCACAGAAAACATGCAAGATCCATTTTATCATTTAACCCTAAGGGTTCCATTGTTTGAAATTTCTTAATCAGCATGACTTCTCTTTGAGATAGTAATTTACGACTGTCTGTTCCTTCTCGTGGTTCAATTTTTTCCACAACCATGAAACGTACTTGGGAAATGTTGTGATTGTTGCTTATCCAATGTGCTGCCAGATTAGATTTAATGTTTTTGTTACGTATCATGCTTTTGTGCTCACCAATTCTGATTTTCAGTTTTCTTTCAGTTTTACCTATATACATGAGTCTACATGGACATTTGATACAGTATATAACAAAGTTAGAATTGCAATCCGCTGTCAATTTCAAACTTATGTTCTCTCCAGTTCTTGTGTGAGTCACAAAATGTTGTTGCATCACATTGTTACAGTGTACACAATTGTTACATTTACGCATTCCTTTGTGATTGATGTCGCTCAATTTTGTGGTTGATTTCAAATGTTCTTGTAAATTGCGACTTCTTGTGTACGCAAAAATTGGGTTGGATTGAAATATGTTATGGAAATCCTCATCATTTTGTAATAGTTCCCATCGTTTTGTGATTTTCTTTCTAATGTTAATAGCTCTGGTGGAGAATTTGGATACAAATACACTGCGATTGGCGCCGCTTGTCTTGTTTTTACTTATCAATAGACTTTCCCGATTGATTGAATTCATTCGAATTGCAGCTTTTTCTATGCATGATGTAGGATAGCCCCGTTCCTTGAATCTTTTTCTTAGTCTCTGTAGATCCTCTTCATGTGCTACCGTTGTTGAACAAATCCTTTTGCTTCTAAGCATTTGAGAGAAAGGAAGGTTTTCTATTAATCTTGGAGAATGATTGCGCACCTGCTCGCATCCTCAGAACTCTATTTACCAGTTGTCCCACCCCTCCCCTTTCCTTCCTTAATTCCTGCCTGGCTCTGGGTTCTGTCCCTTCCTTCTTTAAGTCTGCCATTGTGCTTCCCATTTTGAAGAAAGCCGGCCTGGACCCCTCTCTTCCATCTAATTTTAGGCCAATCTCCCTCCTTCCCTATCTTGGGAAGATTCTTGAGAGCCACGTAACATCCTGTCTCTCATCCTACATCGAGGAGAATAACATCTTGGCCTCTCACCAGGCTGGCTTTCGACCGGGCCACTCCACTGAGGGCGTGGTCCTCGCGGTCCTTGACGAACTGAAGGGCAGGGCCGATGGTAATCTCCCTCAGGCCTTGGTCCTTTTGGACTTGTCCGCTGCGTTTGACACGGTCGACCATGCTATTCTTCTTGACCGTGTCAGCGCAGCGGGCATCCAGGGCGTTGCCCTCTCCTGGATCGCCTCTTTTTTGCAGGGACGCTCACAGGCAGTCCACCTCTCCACCTTCTCTGCCCCCCCCCCCTCCCGGTCACGTGTGGGGTACCCCAGGGCTCCTCCCTCTCTCCCCTTCTTTTCAACCTCTATATCCGCCCCCTTATTTCTTCGCTTCTAGAGCTGGGGGTCTCGGTGTATAACTACGCTGACGACCTCCAGCTCGTCTTCGATCTGTCTTCCCCCACTCACTCTCTTCCCAAGCTCAGGTCGACTCTTGTCTTTATTTCCCAGTGGATGAGCCTCAATCATTTGAAGCTCAACCCTGATAAGACAGAGCTCGTCCTCACTGGTGGCCTCTCTAATCCCTGGTCCTCTGCTCATTGGCCCCTTTCCTTTGGTCCTCCTCCTTCCCCGGTTTCCTCTGTTCGGACTCTGGGCATCAAGGTCAGCAATGATCTTTCGATGCATGCGCATATTAGTTCTGTTGTATCCTCTTGTTTTCTTTCCCTTCGTCTTATCCGCAAGATCTCCCGGTTTTTTTCTGTTGATGCACTCAAAGTTATTATCACTGCCCTCATTACATCCCGCCTGGATTATGGCAATGGCCTGTTTGTAGGCATCCCTGCCTACGAGACTCGTCGTCTCCAGGCCATCCAGAACCAGGCGGCCCGTCTTGTCCTTCGTCTTCCCAAGTTCTCCCATATCACTCCCGCCCTTAAAACCCTTCACTGGCTCCCTGTTCAGTACAGGTCCCAGTTTAAACTTGCTTGCCTGGCCTTTCGGGCGCAAGCCCGTTCCGCTCCTTTCTTCATCAACTCCCTCATCTTCTCTCATGCCCCTCCCCGCTCCCTCCGTTCCTCCTCCCTCTCTCTCCTTCACGTTCCCCGCTTCCGAAAGTCTCGCACAGGGGGCACCCGCTTCTCTGTGCGCGCGCCGCAGATCTGGAACTCCCTCCCCCTCTCTATCCGTTCCATCCCCATCTTTTCTCACTTTCGGAAAGCCCTCAAAACTTTTCTCTTCCTTCAGGCTTTCCCGGACTAATTCCTCCCCCTATCTGTTAGGCAGATGTTGATGTGTTCCCCAGCGCCAGGAAGCCGCTTGGCCACAGAGCGCTCTATAAATCCCTTTTTCATTTCATTTCATTTCATTTCAATGAAAGCTTTGATACAACAATGTATTGTTTCTATCTGTGGGTTTTACATATGTTTTGGTAGATAATTCTGTGCTTTTTTTGGTTATTTTGACATCCAGAAATGTTATCTCTGTGAAGCTGATGGAGTGTGTGAATTTGATTCTTGGGTTCCTTTCATTTAATTCTGATATATTTTGTTCTAGAGCTGATTGAGAGTCATTCCAGATGAGGAAAATATCGTCGATGAATCTCTTCCTTTCCCAGGTTTACTTATATGTTCTTTTACTGCATTTCTCTTAGCAGATGAGTGCTTCACAAAATGATGAAAATAATCAGACAGATATCTGGTAATATTGATAACAATGAGAGTCTCGTTACAAGGTGGCCAGACTTTTCTAATGTTATACTGGAGAGCCGGGTTATAAGTCACCGACCCGTATCTCCACAACAAATTCTGGGGCATATTATCGAGGGTGTTTATCTCTAACCTTTTTCCTTGGAGTCATTAGCAAATAATCAGGATAACAGTCTTATGATCTTATCTAACATCGCAAAAAATGATCAGCAGACAACGGATATTCCCTCGACACTGGAAGTTCGCACCGAGGAAAATGCCTTACCTGTCATTGTTTTAACAGAATCACAATCACTAAAACATCACAAAGCTCCAAAGATCAAACGGAAAAAGTCTAGAACTAAATTCCCTATGAGGAAAATCCACCTACCTCCGGGTAAACCCAAACGGTCTCTCAAAGACATGTGGCAGAAGAAAAGCTTAGTGGAACCCACTGGACCAAAACGTGGGGGACCCCTTCCAAACTCCCCAGATCTATACGACACAGATGGAAAATCTAAGTCCAATTCAGGAATTTCTGTAGTTAATGAGGAAACAGGTCACATTGATAAGAAGAGTACCATGAGTTTCCCCTTCATGAGAGAGATTGAAACTTTAATTAAAACACTTCTTCAACCTATTAGTCATCAGATAGATAACATAGAAAAGGCTTTGAGTAAATTTGAGAGGACACAAAATGATATATCTTCCAGTATTCTTAGATTGCTCAAAACAACTAACATTTCTTCTCTTTTTGTTCCCTCATCAACTACACTTAATATAAAAAATTCCCCAAAAAATGGCAACTCAGTAAAGAACACAGAAAAACAAAATAAATCACAATCACAGAGCCTACCCACAATAGACCTAACATTAAAGTCTCAAACAGTCCCCAACCTCACTGTGAATATAACGACTCCTACATTCAATAAACCAAATAACCAAATAGACGAGGATGATGATGACAGTGAATGGGCTACAGAGGGACATCCACCAAAAACAAATACAGGTGCACTAAAGAACAAGAATCGCACGGCCTCTCCTAAAAATAACACTCAATCAAAAGAAATAGGAGCTCATCCTACTAAACCTATCATAACAAGTTCACTATCACATATCAATCTACCTCCACAGGCTAACCCCTACACAATAGTCATGATTGGGGTGCCCAAAGTCGACGTCAACAGGGAGGAAACGCGGGAGGAATTGAGGAACAAAGTAATGCAATGGCTCTCTACACATAGGCCTCTCCCTCAAAATATAATAGGCACTATACACCAAGTTAAAAGAGTAGAGTGGGTGGGCACTCGTTTTAAATCCACAGAGGGTGACTGTATTGTGGTCACCTTTAAACATCTAGGACCGGCAAAATTCATCGCAGACTGGAGGAGCCCGGGGACAAACAGCTTGATTAGGACTATGGGATTAAGTTATTTCTATCCAGCCCGATCAGATACATGTAGGAATAAAACCAAATATAACTACACCCAAGAAGGACGCCATATGACACAGCCAAATTTCCAACCCTGGCTGGTCCCTGCCCTACCCCGATTTGATAGCCCAATGGGTTTAGACCTCCACCCATACACTCACCCATGGGGAATTAAAGCATACAATCACCAATCAATTGAAACAGCTGAACGGCAAAGGCACGGTTTTTACCGTGCCTATAACCCTGCTACTGTACAATTTAATGAATATGAGTTTCCTACTGCCAACAGATACGATGTTCTCTACAACCACGACCAATTGGACGAGGTTGACTGACTGTCATCTGTCCAATTCCAAGATACACTTCCCGATAAAGCAAGGAATCCCTCAGAAAGCAAGACTAACGCAGTAAAAACATCCACCTCCCATGTAGTTTGCTTAGCAAATTCCACCCCCACGACGATATCGAGCTACATAGTCAGCCCCCGAGCAAATCAAGCTCATGCTCCGTCAGTGAACGAAGTAGGTAGTCCATCTAAAACCATAGCTTTACAACCTTACTCATCACTTGAGAACTCAAGGTCTAAGCATGTGACAGGGACCATCCCAGAACCACGCTCCCACTCCAGCATAAATCCAGAACTTAAATCAGAGCATATTACTTCTAACCCTATCAAAATACTGTCCTGGAACATTGCCGGATTGGCCTCTAAAATCAATGACCCATTATGGGTGGCCTCTGTTAAGAAGTACACCATCCTGTGTTTCCAGGAAACCTGGTTGATAAATGGCAACACCTTCATCGAGGGATTCCAAAGTTTTTTCGTCCACGCATCCCCTTCACCTAGTGGCAGGGCAAAGGGGGGCCTGGCAATATTTATCAGTCTGTCCCTTAAAATGCAGATTAATCATGTGCAGATGGATAGCAGGAGTATTCAGATCCTGACACTCAGAAGGGGGAAAAAAGTCATAACTTTGATTAATTTCTATAATTCTGTCGCAAATCCAAGTGACTGTAACATCGACAACCTTGTAAATTGTCTAGCTGAAAATTGGACAAAATTACCACAGGACAAAATACTCCTCGGCGACTTCAATACGCATATTTGCGGTAACCCTCTGTTGACAACTCTGGGATCGTTGGGCTGTGGTCTTAAAACAGGCCCCCACTTCACACACTGCCAACGTGGATCAAAATTGAACACTTTAATGGATTCCACGAATATGACCATGGCACTATCTTTGAAAGAGGACTCCTTTACCTTTGAAAATCCCACCTATAAAGGATCTGAGTCAGGGTCTATCATAGACCACATCCTTCTTTCTGCCGGTGTGGCCCAACAGGTTCTAAAGTTCGATATCCTTGTGAGCACTTATAGTGATCACAACCCCTTACATCTCGAGCTACAATGTGACTCTTTCGTACTCCAAAACAATATCAAGGATCCAGGGGTACTTAAGTCGGTTAATAACAACCGTCGCTTGAAATGGAATCTGATAAATAGTGACAAACTGTATGAGACTGTTGTCAAAGACTGTGAACCTGAACTTAAGCTCTGTGCCACAGACTCTGCTTCACCTGAATGCGTTCTATCCGCCTTTGCAGTGGTGTCCAGAAGGATAGAAATTTTTCTGACTGTAACTGCCAAGGGAACACCTGCTCAACACCCACGATGGTTCGATCATGCCTGTTCTTCTGCTAACCGCAAATTAAAGGCTGCTCTTAAAAACAAACCGAGAGATCTAGCACTGGTAAAGGCCCTTCGAGCAGATTACAAAAAAGCACTTGCCTCATGTAAAAAATCTATAAAAACTAAAACATGGGAATCTCTGCTCGATCCCTCAATTCTGGGCAACAGCTCAAAGTTCTGGAAAATAATTAATAAACCTCTTTTTCACGACCCGACCGCTGAGAGTCTCGGCACAGTCATACCAGAGAATGACTGGATCACCCATTTTGGTTCTATCTTTAAGAGCGAAGCTCCACAGACAACAAAATCACCTCATCCCCCCGAAAGCAGCCCTCTACATTTTTCTATTAAAGAAATTGAACTAGGGATTCTTGGTCTCTCTAGCAACAAAGCCCCGGGCCCCGACGGTCTTCCACCAGACCTATTTAAATCCAACATCACCTTATGGGCCCCAATCCTTACATCTGTCATTAACGCCGGGGTTGAAGTGGGAGCCCCTAAATCCTGGGGAGCATCCACTATCGTCCCGGTATACAAAAAGGGCGACAGAACAAAAGCAGTTTGCTATAGACCTATCTCCCTGATAAACTCTGTTGCGAAGGTAGTGGGAGGGGTACTCTTAAACCGGCTGAATGCTTGGGCCAAGAAAAATAATATAATGACCCCAGTACAGTATGGATTCAGACCAGGACATGCAACAACTACTCAGTGTCTGAATCTATACCTAATAAGTGGTAAATACACCCAAGCAAGAGATGGAACATTGTATATGGCCTTTATGGACCTTTCTTCGGCCTTTGACTGTGTAGATAGGAGTAAACTATGGGAAATCTTGCAAAACATGGGCGTCGAAAATAATCTAATCAATTTCCTGGCTGACCTACATAGCGACACACGTGCTAATGTACGGTACACAAAAGACTTGAAAGTAACGAGAGATTTTAATATTAACCGGGGCGTCAGACAGGGCTGTATTTTAGCACCTCTCCTTTTTAACTTGTACATTAATGGACTCGAGGATTATCTGGTAAAAACTGACACAGACTACCCTCGTATTGGGAAAACAGGGGTGCCGGTCCTGCTATACGCGGACGACGCCGTTTTGATGTCCAGAACCGCATTAGGACTTCAAAAGTTGTTGGATTCTTTCTTCCAATTCATGTCCTCACGTGATCTGAAAATTAATAATTCCAAATCTTTTATTATGACGGTTGGAAAAACCCCCAAAAAACGATACCCCTTTTCGGTTAACGGGGAAAGTATACCGCTAACAAAAACATTTTCATATTTAGGGGTACTATTTGACCACAAACTTTCATGGGGCCCTGCTATAAACAAAAAGAAAGGCGAGTTATTACGAACCAATTTTGGAATATTGGACTTTGCACGCAAATTAGGTAACACCCCAGTGTCCGCCATAATGAAATTATATCAGGCAAAAAGCGTCGCAGTGGCATGTTATGGGAGTGAGCTGTGGGGTTTCTCTTCAGTAGAAGCTCTGGTAACACTAGAAAATAATTTTTTGAAACAGGTTCTGAGCTTACCTAAAAGCACCGCTAACTTCTCTGTACATGAGGAACTGGGCTCACCGTACCTAGGGGACAAAATTGCTGCAAACCCCCTGCTCTGTTGGTTAAACTGTTGGCGCAATGCATCTATACCGCTGACACATAGTATCCTTGCTGAAGCCCTCACCTGGGAAGGACATCTTAAGATACCCTGGATGAATTATATTAGAAACTGTTGCAAAGACCTGGGCAGATTGGATCTATACCTAACACCACAGCATACCACAAAGAATGATGTTGATTTTGTAAAAAATACTTTCCTGTTAAAACGACAACTTGTCAGGGAAGACATCGAGATGAAGAAGTCCAGTGTTAGGAACCATATACTAACAAAGACATGTGTGTTCTGTGAACCATACCTATCATGGAACATTTCTAGAAACGACCGCTTTCTGTTGAGCAGATTCCGATTTGGTTTTTACCACTTGCTTTTAGCTGTGCCGAGTGGAGCGCATAGAGGTCAAGTGTTGCCAGCTTGCGGCTGCGACAATCTGTCTCCGCAAGACTTGGCTCACTTTTTATTTCTGTGCCCTTATTATTCGATTCCAAGACAAATGTTTTTAAAACCCTTGCTTACAAAGTTGAATTTTGTACAGATCAAGCCTGCACTTTTATATCTGCAGATGTTGCATGACGACAGCACCTTTTTTATCTGTAAGTTTTTAAAAACAGCCCGGAAGGTCAGATTAAGTATGGAAGGATGATTCCAAGACGACCTGCACTAAACACGAAATCATGTCTTGAACAGGCACATTTATTTTTACTGGTCTACTGCATTTTTAACTCTCTCGTGAATTGCTTACTTTTAAAAATGTTTTTAAAAATTTTTGAATGAATTGTATAACAATGTACTTATGTGCTTTTATGACTGCTTCTATGACAGTCGAATAAAGGATTTTTGATTTGATTTGGGTGTTTATCTCCGCTTTTTTGGATTTAAAAGCCAAGAAAGCGGAGATAAAATTATCTCCCTATTACCTAGCTGTCGCTAATACCAGTTAGCGACAGCTAGTAGGAGATAGCGACCATCTTGGGCCCCACTTTGCATGTCAGTGATATTTATCACTAATGACATGCAAAGTGGGCGTGCCAAGATGTTAGCGACTGGAAACAGCCGCTAACATCGCTATCTCCTATTACCAACTTATGGAGATATTCGCGCTAAGCGCGAATATCTCCAAAAGCTAACACCTGCCCTGAGCAGTTCTTAGCCATGTTATCCAATGGGAGGTGGATAACATGGCTAAGAGCATTAGCTCGGTAATGCATGAATATCGCTGACTTTTCAGGGATATTCATGCATTGCGGCGGATTTTTATCGCATTTGCGATAAACCTTGGTAATACCAAGGTTTATTTGCGATAAAAATCGCCACAGCTCAGCGGTAAATTTTTGTCTCTAACCAAGCAATAGCGATAATTATCGCTATTGCTTGGTAATATGCCCCTCTGTCCATTAAGAGTTTTCCCATGAAATGGGGAATAACTACGTGGATGCAGATTTACCCTCCAGTTTTTCACATTCCAAGTAAAGAAACAACGCAAGAGTTTTCTACATGTTCCGAGTAGGTGAAAGGTTTCTGCAGGACTGCTGGTGAGGCTGGGGGTGGGTGGTTCAGTGGTGTGTTTGTCTGGGCGGGAGCATGTTCTGCTCCCCCTGGACTGCTGAAGAGGCTGGGAAGGGCCCAGACAATGCTGCTCCCTGCAACATCTTCTCTGCAACGTCTTACAAGTCTGGAGTTTTATGAACTATTAATTCCGGGCCCGAGCATACTTTTAATGGGGACTTAAGTTATCCCACCCAGAGTTATTGCTAAGGTGAAATAGGTCGATTCGTAATAAGTTCCTACAAAGTAAGATGACATGAATCTATTCAGAAAGGTAAATCGATGAGCAGAAATCAGGCATCAACTGAGGAAAAAATGTACATTAGACCAACATTTCTACCTTAAGCGTACAAATAGAGGCCAGACCTTGGACTCTTCTCCTTGTGCTGAGCAAAATTGGGATGTTACATATTTGTAATGTGCCATATATGTGCGTCTGTTTAAAATCCTTCGTATTGGGTTTTACAATTAACTAATGATGTTATACATTGTAATTTAATTCAATAATCATCACTCCACATTGAACACTCTACAATAGGCAAACGTTAATAAATTATGAAGTTGCAATCTATTGTAATCACTGGAACTATCTCTCACTTTAGGCAAGTCGCAAATTATCCTAGAGCTTTAGTCTCCCATATTTGGCTGATTATACACCAGGTATATAATCATAGGGAATTTCAACTTGGAAAGGGGAAACAAAGGATTGCATAATCACTTAACATGCAGAGTAGTTGTTATGTTTTCATTGTTATTGTGTTTGTATAGATGTTGCAAATGTTTACACTTTTTTTCACAGTAGCTTAGTTTATTTGCTAACTTTATTTATCTATATATATATTTTTTAATGATGTGGTGTATATGGGTATATGCAATATCTTAAGTTATATCACCATTTCTTTTTTTTTAAGGAAGGGCTTACAGGGTAGAGGTCCGTCAAACTGTTCAGCACAACAAAGATGGCTTTCTTCTCTCAGGACATGCGTACAATCACGTCCAGCGCTAGTAATGGCATTGTGGAAATATTCTTCCAGATCACCGAGAGCAGTGAAGGACTTTCAGCCATGACAGGCAAAGATGCCTGCAAATAGGCAGATTTTAAGTCGACGCTGCATTGCAGCATTGTGTTGTTGCATTCTCTTGTTGCATTCTCTTGCTGCTTTCTTGCTAATCCCTGTTCACTCTGCTTAATGTCCCTACCTTATTTGTTTATCTTTCTTTACTGCTCTTCACTGGGCAGGAGGCTTGCTTGTCTGATTCTTGAAATTTGTCCTGAGGAGACTTTTCAGCTTGCTTTCTGAAATATGCTTTGATTAGTTTCTTCTGCTGGGTTCTTGATAAAAGGCTGGCTCCGCATATACTTTTTTCCCCCTGTCATCTGCGGTGCCTAGATTCCCATCCTCATTTACAACATAATAATAAGACAGACCACCATTATTATGTGCAGGAAAAGGCCTCTGTTTTTGCTTGATCACACCCTTTTTGTTGTACTATAGTTGCTGTGTTTTTAGATTCTGCACGGTGACTCTGCTAACCAAGTCCTAGTGCACGTGCTAAAGCATGTTAAAATTCGCTATACACCTGATTGTAATTTTAATTTACTATTAAATACCTAGTATATGGCCTGTAAGTTAAATGTCACTAGTTGACTACAGCACATATTGTGCCACCACTAAAGTAACAATGCAAAACATGACCACAGTTCTGCCACCAGAAATTGGCAGTGCAGGTTTATAGTGCTAGATAGTTTGCTCCTGAGGCGGAAGCCGGGAGAACAGGAGGTATTGCTATTAAATTGTTGATTTTTTAATCGTGGATGTGCTTAATTTTAAATTGACCATTTCTTCACCCTTACCTGCATACTCACCTATCGTTCACACTGCCGACTTCCCAGCCGAGTTAGGTGCTGGGGATACTCAGTGGGGCTACACTCGCTATACCGCGGGAGCAGGCGGCCATCTTGGGGGAATAGCGCATTTGGCGCTCTAGTATCGGAGGCTATCAGGCAATAAAAGAGGATGCAATGGCGGAAGCGCAGCGGACGTGCGCAGCGGGCGCACCGACGGCGCGCCGTAGGCGCTCCAAAGGCAAGCCCGTCTGCGCCCGTCCACGCCCAAACAGGCCCAAGGGCCAGAAATGCTGCCCTTTTTAAGACAAATGCCGGCCATCCAGAACTAATACGTTACCCCCCAGAAACGCTGATAAAAATCAAAAGTCGGGCCTGTGAAAATAAAGCCCTGATCGAAACTTGCGCCCAAAAGCTCCCACTAGACTTAGAAGGACCAATAAGTTGTAGGGCATGCCAATTCCAAATGAATATTGGGGTTGTACACAACGAAGTTCAGGGAACAAGAGCAGCTACCTCGGGTAAGAGCCAAAAACACATTATTTGCAATGTCAGATCTCTTGCAAAGCATCCATATAAAATATGGGACATGCTCTCTTCGTATGACCCTGAGATCTGTTTCTTCACCGAAACCTGGCTGGGACTCACAAACCATCCTCTGATTGCTTTAGCTATTCCCGAAAATGATAAATTCATCCATTTGGATAGAGATTTAAAAATTGGGGGAGGCATTGCGATCGCTTTTAAAAATCATTTGGTGGTAAATTGGGTTTCGACAATTTGTAATGACTGTATGGAACTAGGAATTTTTAAAGTTACATTGTCGGCCTCTGACTGTTGGTACAGGGCCTTCATTTATCGGCCTCCAGGGCCCAAAGCAAAATTCATAGATCTTTTGCTGGACCATCTTGCCCTACATGTCCTTGCAGCTAAGACATTTCTTCTACTATTTTAATTTCCAAGCGGAAAATTTAACAGACCCCGAGGTAAATAAACTCCTTTCCTCCCTAGAATTGGTTGGACTTACCTAACGGGTAGAGGGCTCTACACACAGAGCAGGCCATCTACTAGATCTGGTCTTTACCAATACTGACCATCTAAAATGTGACCCTCCCATCCCTCTCCTCTGGACAGATCATTATCTGATTCCAATTAACATGCAGCAACCAGCCCAGATGACGGCAAATCACCCCACTAAACAGACCCATAATCACAATAGGAATTGGAGCAAGCTCTCCCTAGAAACTTTTAATGAAGCCTTCTCGTCAGATCAGATCATTAATACGAGGGATGTATCCTCAAAGCTTGAGGCTTTTAATACCGCTTTGGAGACTGCCTTGGATGTGGCTATACCAAAAAAGAAAGTAAGCCCCATCCAAAAGAGAGCATCCACCCCTGTTACACTTTAAAACTTAAAATGGAAAGGGCAAAATGTAGGCGGCTGGAAAGAATCTGGCGCCTAACAGGAGTGATGGGAATAGACTGGTTGATAGGCAAACACTAGCAAAATACCATCTGAATTTGAGGGAAGCTAGGCGTCAGTTTATTATCACCCATATTGAAAATACCAGCAACTCCTCAAAATTGTTGTTTAAGATAGTGCGAGACTTTGTCTCCCCAAAAGTGTGCAGTCAGGACCTGGTGGGGTCGCAGGATGTATGTAATTCTTTATCATCTTTTTTCCATAATAAGATTTCTAAAATCTATGAGAAGTTCCCCCCACTAGATCCGTATTATTCACCTTTCTCTGACCCATTGGATAAGCAAAATGAGAGTGCTACTTGCTCCCTCACTAACTTTGCTTTGATAACAACCGAGGAGGTAATACAAGGCTTGACGACGGCCAAATCAGGGTCACGTTTAGATTTGTGTCCCCCAAAAGTAATGGCACTACTAACAACTTGTTGCTCTTCTAGCATTATAGATATATTTAATGCCTCAATCCAGACTGGTATTATTCCTGCCACCTGGAAGGAGGCACTGGTTTGCCCTATCTTAAAAAAACCTACAGCTGACCCGGGAAACTACGGACCTATTTCCCTACTGCCTCTGCTTAGCAAAATACTGGAAAGGAACATATATCGCCAACTAAGTACCTATTTAGAGGATAATCTTCTGCTGGACCCATCTCAGTCCGGGTTTCGGCCAGGGTTTAGCACGGAGACTGCAATCCTAGCAGTCACCGATTCCCTCAGACAGACGGTGGATGCGGGTGGGTCAGCAATCCTGATCCTCTTAGATCTCTCCGCAGCCTTTGATACCATCTCACACACTAGGCTAGAGGAGAGATTTGTAGCGTCTGGTATTAAGGGGACAGCGCTCAAGTGGCTTAACTACTTTCTGTCGGAGAGAACGCAAACAGTGATGCTGGGCCCGTACACCTCAGAAAGAAGACATCTAGATAGGGGCGTGCCGCAAGGCTCCTGCTTAAGTCCAACTCTTTTTAACTTATACATGTCACCATTTGCCAAGATTGTCGAGTTACTGGGGTTCGAGATCATCTCTTATGCAGATGATACACAGCTTATATTTACCATCGGTACGGACCCAGCACTTGACAAAGAAAGGTTTTCTTCCGGGATGCTGGTCATCTCCAACTGGATGACTGCCAACTATCTCCAGTTGAACCCAGAAAAAACGGAAGTGATGCTCATGGGAAAAGCTAGGGAGGTGTGGGCAGAAGACTGGTGGCCGGCCCAGTGGCTATGGCCCCCTCTCCTAAACTGACAGTAAAAAACTTGGGATTAAAACTGGACTGGGCTCTGAACATGAAAGATCATATTGCAACTATGACGAGTTCCTGGTATTATGCTCTCTGACTTTTGAGGAAAATGTTACCCTATATTCCCATCTCACATCGCAGAACATTAGTCCAGGCACTAGTAATTAGTCGTCTGGACTTTGGCAATGCCCTGTTAGGGGAAGTTGGAGAGACTTTACTGACTAAATTTCAGGTAGTACAAAAGACAGCAGCCAGAATGATTTTAAATCAACCTGCAGGCTCACCCTCATTTCCTCTACTGAGGGAACTGCACTGGCTGTCTCTAAAGAAAAGATCTTTTTTCAAGATCTGCTGCCTGACATATACTGCCATGAATGAAAGAGGTCCGCTGTATTTACAGAAAAAACTGCGGAAGTACTCTCCTTGCAGGAATCTTAGATCCAGCTCTCAAGGCCTCTTAGTGATCCCTCGGGTCAGATTAGTCCGAACGGGAGGCAGAGCCTTTTTATTTCTTGCCCCGAAATACTGGAACCAACTTCCTCACGCCATACGAAAAATCACAAGTTATAATATTTTTAGGAAACAACTGACATTTTTTTGGTTTTAGTAATTTCTGTTTGTTCTTCTGTATTTTTCCTCTAGTGACGGGAGAGAGGTTGCCCATCCCTTCAAAGGATTGCCTGAGGGCTCTGCCTAGCCCCTTATATATCTTCAGAGGGTGCATACCCCGTAACTCACAGTGGGTGAGGAGGTGCCTTTGAACTGGGTTTCCGTGACCACAGAGAACGGGTTGCTCATTTCCCAGGCCACACCTCTAGGATGGGCACAGGAGCTTTGCACAAGTAAAGGAACATTCTGTCTTGGGTTCAGGTAGAGAGGGACACTGTTGGATTGTGTGCAGTATGGCCCAGAGAAACTGCTGACAAAGTAGTTAGGGTTACCCCAGAGAAGCATTTCCCTATTGGTGAGGGAGGGCCAGGAGTCATGCTAACCCACAGGCTAGTACTAGGCATACATGTGGTACCTCTGGGCAACCTCTTCAGAACACTCCTGGACCTGTGAAAGACAGAAGGACTGTACTTGCTGTAGAGACCTGTGAGGTGCCTAAGGGCTGGGCCTGCCCCCACATGTACCTAGGACTAAGAAGTGGAGTCCACGAGTCTGTTGGCTGATGATATTTTATATTTTAAGCTGCAAGGACACACAAGCTGCAAGAAGTCCATTTGCCTTGAAGAGCCCAGTTGACCAGTTTCAACAGGACCTGCCCTGGAACCCTGCTGGTGGCTTCTGTAGGAGTGGACTACGTTTAAGAGGAAGGGCCTTTATTATTGGGGGACCGCCAAACTCCTCTCTGTTTCCACTGATATCCCCCTGCCCTTGTCTTCTGCCTGGTGCTGAAGGCCATCAAGGGCTGAATATGTTCTTTGTGCTTCACAGAATTCCTCCCTATCGGGTATTCCAGGCCTATGCAACTGAGAGCTCCAGCGTAATCTCTCAGGGGAGGTTCTTCTTCCACTTTAGTCTTTAGCTCTCCCCATTGGGGTCAGATCCTTCAGGGCTGTGAAAAGTTTGGAGGTTAGTTTCTCATGCCTCGTGCCCTTCTTCTAGATAGTGGGAATCTGGACCATTGTTCCAAACTCCATGCTCATTTGACTTCCATGATGGGTACCTGGACCCTTGTGGCCACAGACACCCATTCAGGCAGACATTTCTGCATGACTCTTCGGAGACTTGAGATCAAAACTTAGTAGCTATGGCACAGAGAATACAGGCTTAACTTAAGACAATATGTAAAGCATTTAGAAGTACCAACTCAGTTTAAAAGTGGAAGACACAACACAAAAAAGCCACTTCAATGGATAAGATCAGGTAATATTGTAATAAACAAAATGACAGGAAAATGACAAAAATCCCAAAAAAGAGAAACTGGAGATATGTATTTTGTAGAAGGGTAGGAGAAAAATATCTTCCTAGAGCCAACCAGGGGATTGGTTTTATGATCGTTTTCGAGCTTACTGATCTTGGATTTCAAGTGTGAGGGGTTCTAACTTCTGCAGGTCCTTGTCATGGGTCATAAATTCCAAGTGCTTCAGGATTAGCCTGACTGATATCCTTTGTAATACCAGCAGTGGTCTTAGGGAGGATGAGTGAGGGTCCAGCTTTGTTGAGGTACCAGCCTGTGGATGGATGATAGTCTAACAGACACCTAGTCCCTCTCTGAACAAAGGAGCCCTGTCCTACCTACGTTTTAAGTAGTTCCTGATTGCTTTACTGCAAATAGGCTCAAAATGCAATGTGCCAGGATAAATCCAAGATGGTGAACATCTTCAGCCATACTAAACTTGTGATCTGAAGTTGAAGGATGTGGTGTGGAATGTACTATGGTAATCCTAGTGCCATTCTAAATCTAATACCAAAACATTTTTGAGGCAGACACTGTACTCTTAAAAAACCCGAAGGCAGAACTCCAACCTTCCAGCAGTCCTGCTCTGATTGGTCAGCGTCTGCCAGGCTGAGCCAACCTAGCTTAATGAGGTGTGAAGTGACCTGACAAGAGACAGAGGATTTCCTGTGAGAGGAGAACTGCAAACTGCAGTGCAAAAGGTAGGATGGGGTGGAATAACCAAACTGGTCTCCAAAGTGGGACTCACAGTTAGGGCAACCCCACATCCTGCACCCCCAGCCAAACAGGAGCCCCTGTAATCAGATTAGAAAGGGGCTGGAAGGGGAGTGTTAGGGAAACTCTGCCACGCCAGATCTTTAGCTTAGCCTCCTGGAGAGAGATACTCTGTTTTGGATTTTGGAAGAATAGAGATTTCTGGGTCAAGAATATGCCACACTTTGGAGGAAATCGTCATATGCCTGGGTGGCACCCTGCATCCCATTGGTCATGGGTGCCCCCCTGCTTGATGCCCAGGAACTGTGAATAAATATGCAAGCATTGCCCAGCAACTCAGATCCCTGCCTAAAACTACAAGAAGAAGGACTGCCCTGCTGGAACCCTGACCTGCACCCAAATGTATTGCACTCTAGATGTCTGCACCTGCTGCACACTTGGAACTACATCCCTAAGAACATTGCCTTACTTCAAGCTGTGAATAAGTAGACTCCTTGAAAGCAAAAGCTGGCCAGTTTCACTCTGGGAAATGTAGTTCCAACATCCCAAGGAATGTCTCAGAGCTTATGACATTTGGATTTGTACTGTGGATACACTGGTATCCCAAAAGGACTTTCTGGAAGAAGATCCAGACGTTTGGAGAAGGTTGGAAAATCTTGGGTAAAAACCTCAATCAGGTGATTGACTTGTTGACAAGAGTCAAGCCACCGACTTCGAACCGCAACCTGGCCTGAATTTCAGGTTCGTCCCACTGTAAGTTCCTAAGCTCAGTACTTCCAGGATTGCAGCAATGCTTCTTGTACTGAACCACGGTGCCATCGTCAACTCGACTAGCCTAATAAAGAGCCTCGCTCGATGTCCAGAGAACAAGCTCCAGAAAAGTTTTGAAGTTCAAAGGTAACATTTTGACAGAGGCCTTCTGCTTAGTGTGTCCGACCAGGGCTCCATGCCAGTCAGCCTTAAACTTTGACTTTGTCCTGGTCAAGCACGACCAGATTTCCCAAAGTGGCGCTTTAGGCTTTTAAGCACTAATAAGTGTTTATTCCCTAAAAATTCAAATCTCCGGTTCCCTACATTGGAGTTTTGTCAACTTGGTGTTTATTTGTTCATAAAAATATAACCTATTTGTATAAATTGGTGTTGGATTTGTATTGTGTCTTACTTATTTAATGTTTTTTTTGTTTTTAAATGCTTTACATACCTGTCTCCTAATTTAAGCCTACCTTATCATTGCCAGCTACCAAGGGTTGAGCATGGGAATAATTTATTGAGACCTTGACTGAACCTTTTATTGCGTTGTGGCCTCAATACTAGAAGTAGGTCCCCTCTTATCACTACCAATAAACCACTTTCCAACAGTTATGTATTATTGTTTGTGCCACAAAAGATTACCAGCAGATTTCTGTTGTTTGTCACATTTGGGATAGAATCATAACTCAGTTTTTAACTTTGTTTTTTCAGTGAAGTTTTTATTTCTTTTGCTCTTAATTACCATCCCCCATTGTGCATTACCTTTGGCTGTGCACCATAGGTATTTTATGTACGACTTGTCCTATGCTTTACATACCTGTCTCCTAATTTAAGCCTACCTGCTCATTGCCAGCTACCAAGGGTTGAGCATGGGAATAATTTATTGAGACCTTGACTGAACCTTTTAGTGCGTTGTGGCCTCAATACTAGAAGTAGGTCCCCCCTTATCACTACTAATAAACCACTTTCCAACAGTTATGCATTATTGTTTGTGCCACAAAAGATTACCAGCAGATTTCTGTTGTTTGTCACATTTGGGATAGAATCATAACTTAGTTTTTAACTTTGTTTTTTCAGTGAATTTTTTATTTCTTTTGCTCTTAATTACCATCCCCCATTGTGCATTACCTTTGGCTGTGCACCATAGGTATTGTATGTACGACTTGTCCTATGACCAAACTTGCTGCATGTAGCAAACCTTCACTGAGCATGTCCCACAGTTGAGCACTGTGAGGGTCTGACACAGTTCTTCCCCTTCAGCCGGGCCATATGACAAACCCATACAAGGTGGCAACCCTTACTGTGCACAGTCTTTAGCTGTGCATACTGGAGGTATATTCTGGCCAAGCAATGCATGATCATGACTTGAACAGCAAACACCCACTGCACACATTATTTGCCCGTACAAAGCATGCAGCATGAGAGTTGACCACAGGGGCTGTCCTTTGGCCAAGTACCACGGTTGTGACGCTGCACACTTCCTCAGTCATGGGAAGCAGGTTTTTAACATAGGATGTTGCCTGTGTTTAAACCCCCAATAAATTTACTTCAGTTGAACAACTGTGGCCTAACCCTGGTGCACATAGTCCTCCTGTGCGTGCTGCAGGAGTTGGCCATCTGGTATGCGCTGCAGAGGATGCCCCCAATGCATATGTGCCATTTTGCCAGGTTTTGTACCATATTTTATTGTAAGTTCTGGTGATGTGGTAAAGTCCTGAGTGATGTTATCAATTAGTTCACTTGCGATTCTATCAATGCTGTCATATGTGATGTCCTATCCAGGGCAAGGGGTGGTGCCATGAGTTATGGTTTGTGGTTCTGTGAATTACCTGTATTTTATTTCCATTCTTAATTACAGTCTTCTGTTGTGCACAGCCTTTGACCATGCACAGTTATCATTTCAAACAGAGCCTAGCGTATGGCCACGCTGTGCCAAAGTCACTGCAGGCAGCTAACACCAACTGTGCACGGCCACGGCATTTCACAGTCAGGGTTGGCTATAAAACCTCACATTCAGTCAGGCCCTATGTCCAAACCAAGCCAACTGCCCAAGTACAATGCGGTTGGCCTTCAATCAGGCCCTGCATGTAACCCACCATGGGTGAACAAACCTATGACTTTTGTCTTTTTTTGTCAATTTGTTGTAATTACCAGGTTCCCATAGTAGATTTGTTCCATTATATAACTCATTTAACTTTATACATTTTGTTAACCTTTTTTAACTACATAATTAAAGTTTTGTTTGGTCCGCTGCCTTTGCTTTATTTTGTAACAATTTCTGTTTGCACTTTTCAAACTTGTGAAGAAGGTTTTGCTCTATTTCGTAAGTGATTGTTCTTTGGTAAAAGAGATGATCGTTTGCTCATTTCTGTGAACAAATACCAACATTACATTTATTATATAATTTCTAAGAGCATCTGCAACCTGGGGCTTCTTCCAGATTGAAGAATTATCAGTGGAACTGCTTCCATGTCTCTTTAATCCTGGTATTGCTTTTCTATTGTTGCTCAGAAGAACCTGTTCGGGAGCATTGGTCAAAGGTGTTTGATCATTCCATTTGCGCCAAAAGAGTACATCTTGGGATAACTCGATTGCAGGATCTGGTTGATAAAATTTCATGTCACCTCATATGTGACTCCTTTCTACTCTTTCCTGGGATGGTTGAAAAATGTTGACCCTAGGGATTTTAGTTTGGAAAGATTTTCTTTTGTACCCTTTGAAGTTCTTGAAACTTCTTATACAGCATAATCTCGGTGTTTCCTGACTGAAGATGCCCTTCAGTTGATCGTGGTCCTTGCTAGCTCTTTCTAATTTGTTGTGCAGAAATTTTGGTTAGACCAGAAGCTTGACTGTCTGAGCCTCTGGGTAGAAAGTCAAAATGGGATCCTCAAATGGGTGGGCAATGGACTTAATCAATCCAATTCAATCAATTAATCAAATTGACACTTTATTTTTTTTCCCTTCTCAGGATTTTCAGTGCCTCCCCAGATCTTCCTATAGGAACCAAGCCACGGTAGCACAAGTCCTTTTCTGGGTCCTAAGGTGATTAAGAGGCAAGACTTTATTTTCAAGTACTGTAAACCCACAGAACGAGAACCGTGCAGTCAGCACATTTTCACCAAGCTTTGTTTGGTGTGAAAATTATTTAGGATGTATTGTTTAGTGGTAGGAAATACTTAACTGCAACATTAAACTCACACCTGTAGCGGTATGTCCTGCAGGAGGAGCAAGTACATACTGACCATTACTTTGCAACTATGGGATGGTTTGCATGATACATTATAAGGAGATCTCTCGAGGAGCGCAAAGTCCCTGGACATGGAAAAATCAAGTGAATCGTCACCAGAATATATAGTAGGCCTTGTCAAAATTTAAATTACACCAGTGTAGTTCACGTAATTTTGGAAATTTTGCCACTATGCCACTTTGTGTAACATGCCATTTGTGGCAATATACTTTACTTGGAAATTTAAACATTAAGCAAAAGATTAAGGAAATCGGCCCAATGGGGACCTAGATATGCAGCTGTGAATATGTGTCCTTTTAAAAATTGCAAAAAGCAAAGAAAGGCACATAGAACTCAGCCAAGATTTCTCTGATTACCCACGGGTTAAACCAGGTCCTGTGGCTTAGCCAGAAGTGTCTTATTATCTTATGAAGTGTGGGACTGGAATGGAGGCCTCCTCCCCTTCGAACGTTTGACCCTAGGGACCGCCTCCGTACCCCACTCCAAGTAAATTCCGTCGTGGTACCTCATGCCTTAGGAGATAACCAGGAAGACTGGATAGGTCTTGCCTGCCCCTGTTTCTGGGGGTGTTGAGTCACTTCGGCCTTCTGATGGATGCAGGTAAGGCTGCGGCACTGATCCTGTTGGGTCTGTATGCAGCTTTTGATGTGGATTCCCCAGTGCTCCTTACATCTTGCTTAGCTCAGGCTGGATTTAAAGATGCAGCCTTATAACTCCAGAGGTCCTTCCTAATGGATAGTGTTGGACCTAGCTGTTTTTACAGGTTTATCCCAAATCTGTTGCGTTTGCCTCTTATTTTTCTGACACTCTCTTTGTTGGCTTTAAGTCTCTGGGCACTATACCTCTGCTGATCAGTGCTAAAGGGAATATGCTCTCTGTCTAAATTGTATTGGTGATTGGTTATCCATGCTTTGATTTACTGGTAAGTTCCTAGTAAAGTGCATGATATGTGCCCAGGGCCTGTAAATCAAATGATACTAGTGGGCTTACAGCACTGGTTGTTCCACCCACATGAGTAGCCCTGTAAACATATCTCAGGCCTGCCATTGCAGTGTCTGAGAGTGCAGTTTTAAACTGCCATGTTGATCTTACAAGTGCACCCTATTGTCAGGCCCAACCCTTCCCTTTTGCTACATGTAATACACCCCTAAGGAAGACCCAAGGTACCCCCATGGGCAGGGTGCAGTGTATGTGAAAGGTTGGACATGTACTGATGTGGTTTACATGTCCTGATAGTGAAATACTGCCAATTTTGGTTTTCACTATTGGCAAGGACTAGCTTTCCCACACGCTATCATTTGAGCTGCCTTGTAACATGTTACAAGTGTAACTTTTAAATGGGAACCGCTAAAGATTTGGAGTTTGGGCAGTTTGAGCTCAGGATTTAAAAACGCATCTTTTAGTGAAGGTGGTTTTTAAATTCTGTGTTCTGAAAATTCCACTGTCAGAAAGTGTGCAATTTCTTATTTAAACATCTTGTGCCTATGGCTGCCTGTGGAATCAACATCTGGTTTAGACTGATCGGGGCCTGTTTGCATTCACTCTAGACAGTCACACAAAGGGAGTTAAGGTGTGCCCTGCATATCCTGATGGCCCATCACCAGGCTGTTGCGCCTTCCTGAGCTAGAGTGGTTGGAGGAGCTATCATCTGCACCCGGACATGCTGCTCCTGGCCTATCACAGTGCTGTCTGCACTCCCTGGAGTATATCTGGAGCCAAGACCAGACAGACCAAGAACTTGTGCCATACAAGACAATCATTTGAAAAATGCTTACTTCAAAGTTCAAAAGTGTTATAAGTGTTGGACCTAAAACCCCAGACTGTAGTACACTTCTGGATTAAGTGGAACCTCTGCCAAGGAGAAGAGCTGTGAGGAGGTGCATTGCCTTTTGCTGTGTGTTGCTTTGCTGGGTAGGCCTGAAGTTGCTGCTTCTGCTTTGGAGAGGAAAAGGACTGGACTTTGTTTGTATCCTGTTTCTGAAGTTTCTCTAAGGGCTTTTGTGCGCTTAACTCCAGTTGGAAGTCTCGGGCCATCCAAGACTTAATCTGCAGCATCCCTAAACTCCACTGCTGGGAGTTCTGACCTGCCTTGTGGTGCCAAATCCAGGGCTGTGAAGAGGAGATCCACAAGGCCAGATCTTGAGGCAGCTCTGTTTTGTTATGAGAAAACACGCTGGGAAACAACACTTTCATGTGATTCTAAGGAGAAGGATCTCCAGCCAGAGTACCAAGATGGCACTGGCCCTGAGAGGGAATCAGAGGGTTGGCTTCTAGCTTTTGAGCAGAGGCTGAGAGAGCTGGACAAGGGGCTTGAGAGGGCTGAGGCTGAGAGAGCTTTGGCCAAGGAAAAGGAAATATTTGTAGCACATGAACTGAGCTTCAGAGGGCTGGAGTTGGAAGCAATGAATGCTGAGTCTGGCTCAGGTGGTGGCAGAAGAAGTGTTATGTCCAGTAATGCAGAAGAAATGCCTGTGCCCAGTGACTTGGTGCCTGACTTGAAGGAGGAGTATGACATACACCATGTGGTTTCGGTTTAAGAGGTAGCGCCAGAGGTTTACAGTGTCCCTGAGGTGGATTGGGGAACTGGCACAGGGAGTAATAATCCTACTGGTGAGAGGGACACTCTACTGACGGTTGTATGATGGAACAACTACCACATGAACAACTACAGTCTACACAACGACTCCTCAACCACTACTTAGTCTAAACCACTAAAGTTTGAACAACTACTATTTTTTACAACTACTATGCCTTTACCAGGATTGCCTTTACCCCATTAATGTATCTATTTTCCGGATAAGTATGAACCCATATGTATATGTGTGTGTTTATGTCTATGAATATATAGTGTGGATTGTTATGTACCTGTAAAAATCTTACATTTCGTGGTAAAGGCATGCATGCTAAAGACATATGCGTTGTAAATTTAATATTGATCCGTATTAACACTATACATACACACACACACATATATATGTATGTAAGTATATATTAACCCTGGGCGTCCGAATCGGCTACGCCCACGGAGTAGGCGTAGTGTTGCCTTCTACGCATTTTGCGTAGACAGCGTAGCCGGCAACACTACGCCCACTCCGTGTGCGTAGCCGAGTCGGCCGCCACCCGCCTCCCTCCCGCCCTCCCCTAGATACATTATTGAAGCAACTACGGTGACTAAAACAATTTTAAAGCACTTACCTTGTCCGGGGCTCGTCCGGGGCTCCCTCTTTGAATAGCGTCCTTTCCTGGATACCAATGCGCATGCGCGGTCGCCCGCGCATGCGCATTTCTCGGGAGAAATGCGCATGCGCGGCCGCCCGCGCATGCGCATTGGTATCCAGGAAAGGACGCTATTCAAAGAGGGAGCCCCGGACGAGCCCCGGACAAGGTAAGTGCTTTAATATTGTTTTATTCACGGTAGTTGCCTCCATAATGTATCTAGGGGAGGGCGGGAGGGAGGTGCGTAGTGGGGCTACGCGGAGTGCGGGAGTGGGCGTAGCTTCTCGCCCATTCCGCGTAGCTCCACGGAGCCCCACTACGCCCACTACGCCCAGGGTTAGTATATATACATACACACACCCCTATACTCACTGTTAATGTTATACATTTCCTTTCTACCCAAAAACCTACACCAACCCCATACCTTAAAAATTCCCTTTCCACCCAAAAACCTATACCCACCCTAAACGTTAAAAATTCCCTTTCCACCCAAAATCCCACACCCACCCTAAACCCTGTAAATACCTTTGCAATCCCAAAAATCAATACCTACCCTAAAATGACCCTTGCCACCAAAAAACCCACATCCACCCTAAAATTACCCTTGCCACACAAAAACCCATGTCCACCTTTAATCCTAAAAATACATTTGCCGCCCAAAAACCCATACCCACCGTAAAATTACAGTTGCCACCCAAACACCCATATCCATCCAAAACCCTAAAATTACCCTTGCCACCCAAACACCCACACCCACCCTAAACCCTAAAAATTCCCTTTCCACCCCAAAACCCATACCCACCCTAAAAATACCCTTGCAATCCCAAAAACCCACACCCACTCGAAATCCTAAAATTATCCTTGCCACCCAAAAACCATACCTAGCATAAACACTCAAATTTCCCTTTCCACCTAAAAACCCATACCCACCCTTAACCCTAAAAATACACCTGCCACACAAAAACCAATACCCACCCTAAAAAACCCGTGCCACCCAAAAACCCATTCCCACTCAAAATGTAAAAATACCCCTGCCACCCAAAAACCCACACACACAATAACCCTAAAAATACCCTGGCACCCAAAATCTCATACTTGTGATACACTTGCCACTATATATGTCATGAACAATCCAAGAGTGCCATCTACTGGTCCCAGAAGGTAAATTTAAACAAAATACATTAATTAGTAAGATTGCAAAAATAAACGTAGAAAATGTAAAACTGTTAATTATCTTTACACAATGTTACACTCTATGAAAAAACAAATCAGACTGATTTAACTTACTATAACATCAGAAACAACTAATCTCTTCATGCAGGTCGTTGTTTAGACAGGTCGTTGTTTAGACTTGGTAGTTGTAAATGCAGTAGTGGTTGAGGAATCGTGGTTCAGGCCCCTTGTTGTTAAAGAGTAGTGGTAAAGGTTGTTTCCCTCTACTGTCTCTAGGTGTGAGTGACAGGGAGAGGTGTTCCACCATGGTAGAAGCCCTGATAGTGAAGTATGGATCCATCTCAGAAGATTGAGGGTTGAGTTGCAGGGACAGTGTAATACTGTCTCACCAGTCTTAGGAGGGTGATGTGGGGGTACTTTTGCAAGGCACTGGAAGAAGTGAAGGGTAGCTTGCTTAATACATGTGTGTGGGCTGTGTGATCTGACAGTTGGAGAGCATATGTTCAGTCCTGTTTTCCAGAACTATGCAAACACCCTGTGGAGTGTGCGTTCTCTGACCACAGGGAGCTTGTACTGGACTCAGACATTTTGGAGGATTCCAGAGGGTCTGTGGAGGCTTTTGAGAGTGATCCTGAAGGGGGTGACTCAGGTTTTCCCAAACCCTGGGAGATGGGGAAGTTTGTAGTAGCCCGATAGGTCCCCATGTAGAGGGATTGGTGAAGGGTCCCATGTCATGTCTCAGAGTAAAGGAAGTGGGGATTGGCTGAGTCCCAGGGTGCCTGAAATCCAACCCCACAGCCTGATTGGTTCCAAGAGTGAGCCCCAGGGGGGCCTAGTCTGTACCGGTAAGCCACCCACTGAGGTGGATCCGAAAGTGTCAGGAGAACTTGGGGATGGGAGGACTGTGATGAGCACCCCACCAGTTCTGGTGTCTGGCAGCACCATAATGGGTGGAAGGGTGCAGAAGTACAGAGAAAGGGGTTGGATAGGCAGTCCCCTGTGGGAGAAACAGTGGGTCAGGGGTTGCCAGCTCTGAGGTCAGAGCACCCCAGGACTGACCCTGGTGAGGCTACTCCTGGCCTGAGGGATCTCCATGCACTGTCAAATGAACAGGAGCCTGAAGACCTGAGCCAGTCAAACATTCACATAACACATGAGGAATGTGTTTCCCTTGAGGGGCGGGGGGGATAAGGTTACTCCCCTGGAAGTCCTGGCTTGCCAAGCACAGGTCCAGCCGGAGGGTGTAGACCCTGATTGGGGGTCCAGGGTCAGGGTGTCCCCCTGACCTAGAGGCAGGGGTTACTGCATTCGGTGTCCCTACCATTTTTGTCTTGGGGGTGCCACCCCTGGTGGGAAGGTGCAGAGCCCCAGGACGGGGGGCAGGGGGAGGGAAACCTCACCACTGAATCATGTCCAGCCTAAGGGTACAGACCCTAGGCTGGGAAACCAGTTGCAGAATAACACCCATGAATTGGTGGGAGAATTGTGCAGGACACTTTGCACAGGTTCTTTGACAGTTCTGGAGTCTGAGGGAGCCTCTCCCCAGTGGAGTGTACAGGACACCAGAGGAGAGGACAGGGTGTAGGAGAGCCCACCATAGTCTTCTGTTGAGCCTCACAGTGCACAGCCTGGGCTTGTGGACAATTGTCAGGATGCCATCCCTGACCTGGTGGGAGAGAGAGTGGTCAAGGGTGCCAAGCACCTGGAGCTACCTCCCCTCCCACCCCTAGATGCCACCGAGATTAGAGAGCCCTGGGGAGCCTGAGACCTGTCAGCGCATTTACCGAATACTGAGTAGGGCAAGCACTAGAGTGCTGCTGGTGACCATTTCACTTTTAATTGTTTTCAAATGTTCTGAATTGTTCTTAGCTCAATTTTACAGCGGATTGTACAAGGAGCAGTGTTCAATGCTCCTGGGGGAGGCAACTCTTTAATCAGGTTAGCGCTCTAGCCCCAGTTCACGCTCTAGCTCCGTGACGCTAACACACACAGTCGGCCTCATTAGGAGCCGATGATGCGACCACGCTGTAGCGCATTTACCGAATACTAAGTAGGGCAAGCACTAGAGTGCTGCTGTTGTCCATTTCACTTTTAATTGTTTTTAAATGTTCTGAATTGTTCTTACCTCAATTTTACTGTGGATTGCACAATGAGCTGTGTTCAATGCTCCAGTCGGCCTAAGATAAGCCCATCTGCAACTGTCTGCGCCCGTCCAATAGAAACCCTGCTTGTTTAAACAGCGGAAGGTACTGCTATACTACCTAGCAGCTTAAGCTTTATAGAGAAGAGCCTAGAAGTAAGTGTAGGCACTCTATGTCACTTGATAAACATTTCTCACAATGTTCCTGCTGTATTTTCAAATTACGTCCTTCATCTCGAAGACCTGATGACCCACTTGATAAAAAAGAGCTTAAAATGTTTTTACTTAACTGTCGCTCCCTCCCCAAGCACGCATTAGAAATCTGAACAAAGAGACAGATTACACCATTGTACAGGCGCTCCCATCTAACTATGTAATCCAGAGGCTGGATCGAGATGCTGATTGGGGAGGGGGTATTGCCGTTTTGTACAAGAATGAATTTAAAGGCTGTACTACCTCAAATCCCATACCCGACGGCGAAAGTATTTTGTTTTCGATCAGGGTGTCTTATGTGTCTACCTTTTCACGTATTTTAATATATCAGCCCCCAGGCCCTCTCGGCCACTTCTAAGCCAGACATTGTAGCCAACTTTGCAAGCTCCCTTTCCAATTGTACATTATTGGGAGATTTTAACATGCACTTTAACAATACACAACCTCCCCCCCCCACGTAAGAACTGGCTGAAGGGTTAGCAGCCTTTCAGCTCAATCAAAAAGCATTAGGCCCAACACACTCTAAAAACCACTTGCTGGACACTATATTCTCAAATATTCAAAATCTTTTCGTCTCTAAGCCCATCCCACTGCCACGGTTTGACCACTTCCTACTCCCATTCATTTGGGTTATGCAGGAGACGAGTACCCAAGCTGTGGGAATTAAAAAGCCTATCCGCACCTGGTCAAAACTTCCGTTAGAATTATGGGTGACAAACTTGGAGAACACCAGACCAATTTCCCACCCAAATCCTAATATCGCAAATGACACTTTTAACAGTTGGCTGCAGTCCTCACTCAACACTGTTCTTCCCAAAAAAGAGACACACATACAAATAGGAACCCATAGAAATCCCTGGTACTCTCCAATACTTAGGAAACTAAAACAAACATCTGAATTAATGGGAAGAAAGTGGAGAAAGGACTTTTCACCCGATAACAAAGCCAAATATAGAGGAGCCATAAAAACTACAAATCTGAAATAAAATCTGCTCAAGGCTGCTATTACCAAGATAGAGTCACATCTGCCGCAAATTCCCCTTGCAAAATCTTCCATATTGCAAAAACACTCCAGACCCCCCTTCCCCTCCCCTCAAACCTCAGATAATGCCCAGCTTTGGTGCAACCAGATAGCAGAAATTTTTCTGGCCAAGATACAAACCATCTATACGTCCTTTCCTCAGGAAATAGTCCAACAGATGGTCCCACCAACTGACTCAATAAAGGAACAGGACCTGCTGGAGAAATTACCCCAGACCGAACCTCCTTGCAGAGGATCCTGAATCACCTAAAATCCGACTCTCCAACAGATCCAGCCACCCACCACTCTAAATAAGATTGTTGAGGATACTGGACTTGATCAATGCCTCTCTTCTGACGGGAACTGTGCCCCCACTTTGGAAACAGGCGATGGTCAAAGCTCTTTTGAAAAAACCTACTTTGGACCCGGAAGAATGGGCAAATTAGCCACCCATATCTCTGCTGCTGGGTATAAGCAAAATGCATGTTAACTCAGCCCTCTTTGCATTCCTGGAAAAGAACAACCAGCTCCAGCCCTCACAGACAGGATTCAGATCACAGCAGCACACGGAGACCGCACTCCTTTCGGTAGTGGAGGAAACCAGAAACATCCTTGATGGCTGATGCTGCATAGAACTTATTCTGTTAGACCTGAGTGCAGACTTCGACACGGTCAACCACCCACTGTTGATTAGCAGACACAGAGATGTAGGAGTGACGGGAATAGCACTGAAATGGCTACAGTCCTTCTTGGAAAACAGATTCTTCTCAGTCTTTGAGGACAACATTTCTTCAAAACAACTGCCCCTTACATGTGGAGTTCCTCAGGGATCTGCACTGAGTCCCACTTTATTTAATATATACATGAGCTCCCTGGCACAAATAGTTACTCCGTTTGGGGTTCAGATTGTCACTTATGCTGACGACACTCAGTTGGTCGTTTCCCTTAATAAAAATGACAATTCAGGACCGGGCATAACTTCTTGCCTAGAAAAAGTCTCCAGATGGATGGATAGCTCATGTCTGAAGCTCAATGGGGCAAAGACTGAGCTTATGCTCCTTGGCAATTCTGCCCCTCCCAATATAGATATTTTCTGGCCTAACTGTCTGCCCCCCGTCCCAAAAAAGCCCATTAAGAGCCTTGGGGTCTGGCTAGACTGTAAACCTGATTTCAAGGAACAAGCTCGGAAAGTAGCAGCCAACTGCTATGGCCTACTGAGGATGATCAGGAAGATCCTTTACCTGCTACCTTTCATGGCCAGAAGGCTGCTAGTTCAAGCACTTATTTTGTCACAGCTTGATTATGCCAATCCTCTATACTTAGGAGCTCCACTTTCCACAACCAAAATACTACAGACGGTACAAAACTGTGCAGCCTGTCTGCTCCTAAATATTCCTAAACGTCTTTCAGCCAAACCTGCTCTGGCTTCTCTACATTGGCTCCCAATCCAAGAGAGAATCCAGTTTAAAGCCATGTGCATTGCACATGAAGCACTTTCTGGAGATTGATCCCCAATGATTTGTTCCATGATCCTTCCCTATCAGCCCAAAAGAGCTTTAAGATCCGAAAGTAAACCTCTGGTGACAGTCCCAAAAATAAAATGAACGAGAAGTGGAGGTCGTCTTTTTTCGTACAATGATGCCAAGACCTGGAACCACCTCCATCTCCATATTCGGACACAATTAAACTACAGGAATTTCTTTAAGCAGCTAAAAACTCTAATTTTCACTTGATATGTTTCCGAACTATTATCAGCGTTACTATTAACGCTGAGATGCCCTTGGGTAACCAGGTGCTTTATAAATGCTACCTCATTCATTCATTCATTCTTGTCACTGACAGCTGTCAGTGGTCACTGTAGCTTGGTGTCCTGATAGACAGAGTTTCCCCTGGGGGCACCGGAGTCACACCTAAGGGGTAGACTGGGCCACACTACAGTTTTGGCCATGGTAATACTGTCTACCCGCTAGGATACATCTGTGAAAGAGGTAAGGTTAGATGCTGCACAGATGTTATCCACAGGTGAGGAGAAGGGTTCCCCATGGGTTAGCTTATTGGGCCCTGGTAGTCTAGACTGAGGGATCCAACTGGGTTCAGAAAGACATAGAATTAGAACGTGCCTCTGATGTTGCGGGCCCGGTCCGTGTTCTAACTCCCCAATCAGGGAAGTCCATCAAAGTATTGATTGGTCTCCACTGGCTGTAGGCTGGTGGGGGTTGTGTTGGACCTGGTCCATTTTGCAGGTGTATCCCCAAACGTTTTGCCTTTGCCTCTGCCTCATATTTTTCTGACCCTCTTTTTGTTAGTTTTAGTCTCTGGGCGCTTTACCAAAATGCTGATCAGTGCATATGCTGTATGTCTAATTTGTATTGGTGAATGGTAATCCATGATTGGCTTTTTTGATTTACTGGTAAGTCCCTAGTAAAGTGTAATGTGTGTGCCTGTAAATCAAATGCTACTAGTGGGCCTGCAGCACTGGCTGTGCCACCAACATGAGTAGCCCTGTTAACCTTTCTCAGGCCTGCCATTGCAGTATCAGTGAGTACAGCTTTAAACTGGAAAGTGGGCGCACCTGGAAAGTGCGCCCACTTGTCAGGCCCCAATCTTCCCTTTTGCTACATGTCAGGTCCTAAGGTAGGCCCAAGGTACCCCCATGGGCAGGGTGCAGTGTATGTGGAAGCTAGGACATGTACTGGCGTGTTTTACATGTCCTGATAGTGAAATGCTGCCAATTTAGTTTTTCAATATTGCAAGGACTAGCTCTCCCATAGGATATCATTGGAGGTGCCTTGTAACATTTTATAAGTGTAACTTTCAATTGGGAACAGCTAGCGATTTGGAGTTTGGGCTCTCTGAGCAGGATTTAAAAACACATATTTTATTAAAGGTGTTTTTTAAATTGTGTGTTTGAAAATGGCACTTTTAGAAAGTGGGAATTTCCTTGTTTAACCATCTGTTACTCTTGCCGGCCTGTGTAATCAAGTTCTGGTTTAGACTGACAGGGGCCTGTTTGTGTATGCACTCTAAACAGTCATACAATGGGAGTTTAGGTGTGCCCTGTAGCTAGAATAGTGGGAGGAGCTGTCATCTGCACATGACTAGGGCTGTGCCTGGTCTTTCACAATGCTGCCTCCGCCCCCCTGGTGTGTGTCTGGAGCCAAGACCATGCAGAACAAGAACTTGCGCCCTACAAAGACAATCGTTTGAATAATGCCTACTTCAAAAGGGGTATAAGTATTGGACCTAAAACCCCAGACTTAGACCACTTCTGGATCAAGAGAAACCTCTGTCAAGGAGAAGAGCTGGAGAGCTGTGAGTAAGGGTACTGCCCTTTGCTGTGTCTTGCTTTTCTGGGCTGGCCTGAAGTAGCTGCTTCTGTTCTGGAGAGGAAAAGGACTAGATTGCTTTGTATACTGCATGTGAAGTTTCTCCAAGGGCTTGCGTGCTTGCCTCCTGTTGTAAGCTCAGGGCCCTCAAAGACTTAATCTGTAGCATCCCTGAACTCTACTACTGGGAGTTTTGACCTGGTTTGTGGTACCACTTCCAGTTTGGGACCCTTGGATGTTGTTTCTGCTGCAAGGACCTGTTTGAAACCATCAAAATTGACGCATTCCAGCATCTGTTTTTCCAGTACAGCACCACCCCACGCGAGAAATTTTCATACTCTACATCCGTGCGGCCGAAGAAATCGCCTCAGCACTCTGATGCAGGCACTGCTGTGCAGCTGAAGATATCGATGCACTGTGGTACCGCAGAAGAAGAAATCTGTGCAGCTCCAGTTTGCCACCGGTGCATTGACCTCCAGCGAATCTGGATTTCCGTGCTTCATACGTGTGCGTCAAGTTTTTCCAACGCATCACCTGCAAACTAGAACCATCTTGAAATCAATGCATTGCATCCCCCTACAGTCCGGATGCGATGCAACACTTCTCTTGCATGCAGCAGAAATTACGCATCACCTCCCCAGGGACTCAGGAATCAACGCATCACTGATTTTTCCACACTTCCCTCCTCTAAAACTGTTTTGCTTTGAGGATTTTTATGCATTTTAGGTACTTTGTGGAAAATGACGGTATTCATAGATTTCTATGGACAGATTTGCTTGAAACCTTTTATATATTTTGAGTTGTGTGTGTTGGATTTTTTTGTTTTGGTCTTGTTTGTTTTAGATAATTACACTTTTCAACACTTGTATGGTGTCTATTTGTAATGTTTTCACTGAGTGTAATGTGTGAATTATGTGCAAATACTTTACACATTGCCTCTGAGATAAGCCTGAATGTTAATGCCAAGCTACCAAGCGGCTAAGCTGGGGTTATCTGGGTGTGTGACTCCCTTATCCTGACTAGAAGGAAGGGTCCCTACTTGGACAGGTTGCAAGCCACTGCATACTAGAGATCCATATTTCTAACAAATAGGGACCAAATAGTGAATAGTGTTCAGCTCAAGTCCCCCATCTTTCTCTTCCTTGTGTGATCCCAAAGGGCTTCTCTCTAAGCCCCACATTATTCAATCTATACATCTCCCCATTAGTCAAACATATTAGATTCTTTGATCTCCAGGTCTTTTCCTAAAATGACGATACAGAAATCATTGCATCTATGTCAGAGGATCAATCTCCAAGGGATATCAACTTCAATTTTGTATGATTTAAGCCTGGATGAGGGAACACTGCCGTAAGCCAAATGCTGAGAAGACAGAGGTGATCATCTTCAGAAGACACTCATCGATTTGGAAAAGAAATTGTTGGCTCGAGACATTGGGAAGTCTTCCCTTACCAGTGAATGATTAACAAAACAATTTTGGGGTCATAGTGAATAACCGAATCTCCTTTGACTTGACTCTATATTCCACAAGCTGAGAGCAAAAATGTAGTCATGAGCTAATTATGTCCAGGATCGATTTTTGTAATGCCTTGTGTTTGAAAGCAAGAAGTTCTCCATCAAGAAACGGCCAACTGCACAGATTGCAGGAACGAGGCTCCTTTTAAACCTCCCCAAGCATCAATCAGTTGCTGTTGAACTTGTCAAGCTCTGCTGATTGTCCATCAATAAGTGAGTCCTCTTTAAAGCTTTGTGCATTGCACACAAGGCATTGCATAGCTCAGGACCTCAGGCTATTAAAGCCCACTTTCAGTGGTGTTTACCAGAAAGGCTACTACCCTCTTCTAAGAATACATTGGTAGTTAGACCTACGTTTTGAAGGTGATATGGGAAGGAATATCCTTCTCTGTAGCCACGGCCAAACTTTGGAATACCCTTTTACGCTATCCAAATGTTATTGAAAATCATCTGGCCTTCAGAAAGGCTCTAAAAAGCTTTTATCTCTGTAGACAGATGTTGTTTCCTTTTGAATGATTCTAATCACTAGCTTCTAGGTGTTTTTATAGCTTACAGATTCTTGACGCTAGCTGTTTATTTGAGCACTTTATAAATGTATTTTCATTTCTTTATTCTCATATGAGTAAGTACAAACAGTATTATATGTGAGTACAAATTGTCCAAACGATTTGAGTACAATTTTGTCTGGAGTGATTTGTTTCTTTGCATTTCTCAAAATTTGGCATTTATGCATATCATGCTCATGATACGTGTGTTAATAAATGTGCACGCTAAACCAGAAACACTGTTGTCTTAACCTGTTGCAGGTGGAATCCAGATGTAATTTATTGTGCTGCTAAGGCCTAATAATTTAATTGGAAATGAAAAATTAAATGTCTTTTTTATGTTAAGTGTAAAATCTTTAACAAAAAATTGTTTTCTGCACTTTGAGAAAAGTATGCCCAAATCGTAACTTTGGATTGGCAAGTGAGTGAAGGCAATGGATGTGTTCTTTCCTATAAATTATTGGATTCTAAACAGGTATCCAGTTAGTTAATGCACTTTTAGATAGAACATATATACCTGAGCAAGCCTCCGCTAGTCCAAGTTAATTCCTTTGATGGCCAGCTATTAGTTCGAAATTTACGCTGAACAATAGACATATTCTGGGGGATCAGCTTCTCTTGGTGGAGGAATGGGATGGGGAAAAAACCTCCTTAAGGGATTTAGCTGACTCTTTCAGTCAAGCACTGCGATGATTTTCATGCAGTGGGCAAATGGAGGGTAGGTAGACCTCTGTCTTCAGTCACCACAAAAGTTGTCTTTTCAGTCTTGGAGGGAAAAACTCAAATTGTCAAGAAGGAACCTGGCTCTGATGTTAGGTATTTTGCAATTTCCCTTCAAGCTACCATTTTGAACATTTCCAATAGGATTTACAGTGAGGGTAGAGACGGAGTGGACTGCTTCAGTGAAGTGCAGGTCATGGAGACAGGTCTAATGTGACACCTCTGGATTTGGTAGGGACTCCCACCTTCTGGAACTCCCCAACTCCATGTTTAAATCCCTGCACAGGGAAAAACCTTTTGGAAGATGAAGAGCGACAGAAGAGAAAAAAGTCAGATCGCTTACTGAGTCATTCCTGTATGGAGCATGCCGGACCCTCACTGGAATTGTATCCTTGAATGACTTTTTGTACCATACCTCCAGAGAGCTAGTCCCACTAGTAGAGGCTGGGTTGCTGAGGACTATAAAATAGGGTCTTGTTGGACGTCACTTGACTAAGTATGGCACTAGGTGCATTAGAACTGCCAACTACAGACTTCTGCTGGGCACCCTGCAAGTGGTGCAAGTTCTTGAGTCATTGTGGAATTTAGGCAGGGAGAGTGATCTGCTCAGAGGATTGTGTACTCCTGCTACATGGAAGACAGCAGTTCAGGAGAGTAACATATGCTAAACAGGAGAAAAGGTCCAAAGTACTTTCAGACTATTGCTACTTGGGGGAGTAGGATGCAGTGTAAACAGGCTGTACAAATATATCAAGAGGATCACAACTATTATTTGGAGGACAAAAAACCCCACAATAGCACACCACCATGAGCAAAACCAACCAAATGTTGTCAAAAAATATCCTTATCCAGTCCTTGAATTTTCCTAATTGAAGTTGCTCTTCATTCAAGTATTTCTGCAGTCCCAATAGCCTGCAGTGGCTGAGAAAACCATTACCTTGAGAAGTACTTCGTGAGCATCCCTGACAGATTCTGTGAGTTGTTGGGCCCAACTAGGTTACCACAAGCACTGTTGCATTAAGAATTTTTTTCCACTTACATTGAGAGTTCTGAGCTCTTCTTGTCACTGCCTTTGCACTCAGCTCATCTCTGCTGGGCAGTAGGCTAGTGTGGACTTCCCAGCCCAACCTCTGAGATGAGTGCTAGGTGGAGAGGAGGGAAGATAGGAGCTCTTTCTGCCAACGCTGAAGGTCTGGTGATATGCAGTCTGGAGGAGGACCCAGCCGTTTTGCACGAGGCCCATGAAGGCACATGCACCACATGGGATGCCATTTTGTCACACCAACTGAAACATTAACAAATTAGAGAGTGAAAAAGGATGAACATACTGCACACCACAACCCTCCCCTCCATGACCTCAGATGATCTTAAGGCCTTAATTATAAAGATAAAATCCGGGTCCCCTGCTGACACTATTACGCCTGATCTTGTAGTACTGCCTGCTAACTAATAATCTTTGCCTATCCACTGCCAAGGTCCCTAAAACCTGGAAACATGCAAAGGTTATCCCTCTCTTGAAGAAACCCTTATTGGATTCCAGGCTGGAGAACTATCGCCTGATTTCGCTCCTATCATTTTTCTCCAAAATTACAGAATCATATGTGAACAGCATTCTGATGCAGTATTTGGAATCAAATTCTATTCTAGATCCCTCCCAGAATGGCTTCCGACCCAAACATAGTACGGAGTCAGCTTTATTAGCTGTTGCAGAAGAACTTCGGGGCATATTATCAAGGAACGACGTTAAAATTATAGCCGCGATAATGGGCTTGATAATATGCCCTGGAGAATTCCAATAGAAGCCCATGTTCTGGTGTTAACATGGGCTTCTATTGGAATTCTCTACGGCATATTATCAAACCCATTGTCATCGTTTCAGCTGCAGTTTCCTGCCACTAAAGCGGTGATAATTTTAACTCCGTCCCTTGACAATATGCCCCTAAGAGCCTCCATGGATGAAGGCAACTTGACTGCACTCATCCTGCTTGACTTTAGCGCGGCCTTGGATACAGTCTCACACAGTATTTTGCTCCATCGGCTTAGTGAGATTGGTATCTGAGGCAGTGCTCTCGACTGGCTCTCCTCTTGTCTGAGCAACAGGTCATTTCAGGTCATTGCCCCTCCATTTCATTCATTGACGCACAATGGAGTCCTACAGGGGTCGGCTCTGAGCCCAACATTATTTAACATGTATGTTCCTCCGCTGGCCTTGTTGGCCAGAACCAGTAACATACAGATGGTATCTTGTGCGGACAATACGCAACTAATTTTTCATTGTACCAAAGACTCCAGTCAAGACATGATTACATTTCAGGAGGATCTGGCAGCTGTAGCTGGGTGGATGGGGGCAAAATGTCTCCAACTAAATTTATCCAAAACAGAGATTCTATTCCTCGGCAAAGATCCACATCGGTGGGGCAACAACTGGTTGCCGGCTGCATTGGGCAATACCCACATGCCCAAAACCACGCTGAAAAATCTTGGCGTAAGGATGGGTACTGCACTCTCGTTTGAGGTACATGCTAAGTCTGTGGCAGGGACCTGTTTCGATATTCTGGTGGACTCAGACCCATTTTGGGTCTGTTTGACCCTGGAACACGCCAGCTAGTTATTCAAGCCACAATCAAGTCTAGGTTAGATTATTGTAACAGCCTACTGTTAGGAGCTAATAAGTCTGTGATAAATAGGCTTCAACGTACTATGAATACGGCAGCTCGAATTCTATTTGCTCTACCCAAGTACAGTTCAGTTTCAGGGGTACTAAATTATCTCCACTGGCTTCCCGTGGAGCAGAGAGTTAGGTTCAAAGCACTTTGTGTTATTCATAAAGTTTTGGCGGGCTCCGCCCCGGCTATCTCAATGACTTGGGTTACCACTATTTTCCATCCTGTGCTCTGCGTTCTGCAGACCTTAATCTGATGCATGTGCCTCGCTTGCGTAGATCCAGAACTGGAGGCCGATCCTTCTAGGTGTTGGCTCCTATCTTATGGAGCTCATTGCCTCTTGCTATTAGGAGGATTTCTAATCATCTGATGTTTAGAAAGGCAGTAAAGACATGGGTGTTCCAGTAACTTTTCATCTTGCTCTTTTTCTTTTCCTCCTCTTCAGAGCTGGGACGTCTCTTTGCTGGGACAGCCATGCGCTCCTCAAATCGCATAACATAACATAACAAAACTATGACTGCTGACTGCTGTGGGTTGTAATTCCGGGAGTTCTGTGAAATTGCCTCCAGGAATGTATAAATGCTGCAATTGCACTGTTTACCTACATTTCTCATATGCAGCATCAAGTTTGTAAATGTAATATTTAAAGTAATTCTGACTCCTTCGATAAACACCAACCAAGGCTAGCCAGCAGACTACACCATCCTCTACTTCACCATCATTTTATTTTCAAATATGTTAGTCCATTGTCTTCTACATTTACTTGCATTGTGGAGTGTTAATTTCCTGATTGTAGTCACTTGCATATATTTCACATAGAAATGAGGTGTCAGTGAGTGAGAGATAGCCTACTTCATCTTCAATTCCCATCATTTCAGTGACCTCCAGGACCTTCCTTTTCAAGGGCTTGAGTAGTCCTATGGGGTGGGCCACCTCATGGGACCTGGTATTTTTTGTGATGACATGCAACAGTCTCCTACACCCTCTGTTTTTGGCTGTGGTATCCCTTCCTTATAACTTCCTCCTCCTATGTGTACATGGAAACTACATTCATCAGGGCTGTAGCTGTCTGCCAGAGACGTGCTCACCTTTATGGTGCTGTAAGAGACAGGCAACACTTTCTCTCCCTCCTCACATAGGACCATCAGCTCTATGATCAGAAATATCTAATTCCACACTATTTCAGCTGCCATCTTTGGTGGGGGTGTATGATGGTGGTAGTTTATTGTATGTTATGGGATTTCCCTTGGATTGTACACTGAAATGTAGGATGGCAGTGAACTGAGGATGACAGGGGTGCACTTCCAAAATGGATGACCCCTTGGTTCTGGATGGCTGTGGCACAAAAAGAGGCATTGTGGCAACATAGGCTCAAGCATTATATTATATACAATCTTCAGAGGAGTATGTCGAAGAGGAATGAATACATGAAATGGAAACAGTTTTCTTATACCGTTGTAGGCATTCTTGAGGAACTAGTTGTTACGACATACAACCCTTCAAATCTATCCAAATACTGTGTGTTCTTGTACTGCATAGTATCTGCTTGAAATTTCTGACAATGCTTCACAGAAACTGTGTCATCTGCAGGTTAAAAGCCCCAAATTGAAAGAGGAGCTAAATGGGTTGAAGGTTTGCTGGAGTGATGTGTTGTGTGATTAACACAAAATCATAAGAGAAGGTTTCTTCATCTGTACACTCAGGATCTGGAGCAGGGCCCTTATTGATATCAGAACTGTGCCAATCCATTATCCACATGGAACATTAACCTTCCACACACTAAACATTACTTGTTTTCTACCTCAGTTGAAATTATCTCAATCATACACCTGGGCAATCGCCAACTGTTCAGCGTTTCATTTCTTCCCAGCTAGCATCTCGCTCTTCAAAAAGCATTCAGACATGCAATTGTAGGTCTCGCCTGTGACAGATCATGTGTTTCTAGCACATGTGCTCTTGCATGCGAGAGATATTGTATACACAAGAGGGCTTGTAGCCCTCCCATTAGCTACCATTGACAGGCTTGGCTCCCATTTCCTTGCTTCTCATTGGTAAATGCATGGGTGCTTCCCTTCCTCTTTGTGCATTTCTTTCTTCCCTAGAGAATGGAGCAACTACAGATTTATTATGTTTCTCTCCACCCTTTATTGTTGCTTACTCCCGCTCTCCCCTGTCATTGTCTGACCAGTCCCCCACCACCTCCCACATCGCTGCTGCTTGCCCTGTCTCTCTTCTCCATGTGTACACATATATCTATAGATAGACCACTGGTGGCTGGCATCTACGGTGGAGGTAGCTAGCGGGCATGGGCATGAAAAAACTTAACTCAAAGTGAACATGACATCCTCTGCAACCAACGTGTTCTTTCTTCGACTGCGGCTCAGCCAACAGGAAACTCCCTTGGTCAATTCTGGCCCTGCTTTCACCAATATGAGAGGAGCGCTAGGATTGGTGGGAGTGGCCTGGCTCGGTGCTCCACAGCGCTGTGGAGGCTTCAAGAGCTGTTTAAAGTGTGAATGTGTGGCCGGCTGTTTCATGATGGCCAGCCAAAAAGACATGAGCACTTTAAACACTGCACAGCCAGCTCACCCTCCTCCCCGTTTTCATCTCAGAGAATAACTTAATTGGCGAGACACTCCTCCTCTCCAATGGAAGGGCTGTCCCTGATATAGTCAAGCAGTCAGTATTTTTTTTTTGATTTTCACTTCATTGTTGCATTCTTTTGCCCTCCGACGTCATTGCTTGCCTATCTCTCCATCCAATCCCGCTTCCATGCTTGACCTGCCCCCTTTACCTCCATTGTCATTACTGCTATTTTTCCGACCTTAAGTTTTGTTTGTTGCTTTGCAGATTTCCATAGCGGGAACTGGACCCAAAGGTATTGGAGTGGTTTAAGCACTCGCCAATTACACAACACAGGGACACATTCATTTTTATAGGTAGGGGGAGAGTAAGGGCCAGATGTAGGAAGCGTAATTCCGGTCGGTAACGGCCGAAATTACCGAATTTCGGCCGTTACCAACCGGAATTAGGCTGTTCATATGTAGGTAGCTTCATTTCAGATTCGGTAATTTACCGAATCGGTATTTAAGAATTCAGTAAATTACCGATTCTTAAAAATACAGAATCAGTAAATTACCGAATCGGAAATGTAGGGAGCACTCAAATGAGTGCTTTTCCCATCTTAGGATTCGTTATTTACCACCAACTAGAAGTTGGTGGTAAATAATGAAAACCTTAAAAAAATATATTTTTTTGCTTTTCCAACAGTGCCATGTTGCAGACATACATGGCCTTAGGGCATGTATGTCTGCAACATGTGCACCCATACACATTTGAGGGGTGCAACAGGCAGGGCCGGACTGGCTACCGGGAAGTTTGGAATGCTGCTGAGCTGGGGGCTGATTTCGTTCATGGAGACCTGCGTGAGCTAAACGAAATTCGTTTTGCTTTAATTATTTTGAAGCACACGCAGGTCTCCATGAACGAAATCAGCCCCCACCGCAGGGAAATCAGCCCCCAGCACGGCAGCATTCCAAACTGCCCGGTAGTCAGTCCGGCCCTGGCAACAGGGTGTCAAAGTGACACCCTGCCACCCTTCAATGTTTCCCCCATTTACCGAATCGATATTTACCGATTCGGTAATTGACATTCATTCCTATGGGCCACCAGGCCCATAGGAATGAATGGCAATTACCAAATCGCTAAATACTGATTCGGTAATTACCGAAACTTACCGATTTGGTAATTATTTAAGAAAAATTACCTACATCCCATTTGCCTGTTCTTAAATACCGAATCGGTATGATTCGGTATTTAAGAATCGGTAATCTGGGATTACCTACATCGGGCCCTAAGTGATTTGCCCAGAATCACAGGATGTCGAGACAATGCTGAGACTCGATCCTGGTTCCCCAGGTACAAAGTTATGGCCATTCCCGTTTTATTGTTGTTTCACTTCGCCCTCTCATCCCCACCAACGTTATTGTTTGCCCTTAGTGTTTAATTTGTGGCAGAAAGAGAGCTGGTACTCGAAACTCTGCTCAGACCCAGGCGGGCAGTGCAATTAAAAATCAGTGCACTGAATACCATGGCTGTTAGACTTTAATCCACTACCAGACACTCTCTGCTCCTTTTCTTCATTCTTGGAGGTTCCTGCTTTCTCCCTTTGTGACAGTCTTTCTCTTCCTCTGTTTTTCGGATCTGTGTTTTTCCTCCTCTTGCACTTTAACTATCTGATGCTGAAAAATAAGTTCTGACCCACATTCGTATGGGCCGGTAGCTCCTACTAGCACACATTTAGCACTGCTTGCCTGTCTCCCCATCTCTTCCCGCTTTCCCTGTCAGCCCACTAAGTCTTTCATCACAGCTGCTTTTTTTCTGACTTTCAGTTATTATTATTTTTGCTTTGCATTTTTCCAAAGTACAAATTCGATCTGAATGATTTGAGGCGCTTTACGTGCTCCAGTTACATCACACAAGGATACCATTAATTTTTGTAGGCAAGCGTAGAGTAAGTGATTTGTCCAGAATCAAAGGATGTTAAGCAGGCTGAAACTCGAACGTGGTTCCCCAGTTCCAAAATCTGCAGTTCTGGCCATTATGCTTCACCCACTCCCTTAAGCATTGCTACAGAAGATCTCCGCTCTTAGCTATGCTGAAAGTCAATGCGACTAGATGTTATTTTTTTTTACTGTTATCACCTCTAACATACACAGTAAATATATCGCTCAACAATCTCCCGTTTAATCTTTGTGCTAATTGGCAACAAACCTTCAAACTGCACTCTTTGCTTAAAATTACATTAATTCGAAGATCTGCATGAATCTTTAAACTTTACTTTTAGCCATGCTACACTGGCAGGCTGCTGAATACCATGACTAAAATAGATTGAAACATTGGCAAAGTCAGTATCTCTCGGATAGGAAAGACCTGTTGGCTTTGGCAAACGCTTGTTACATGTAGGTCACAGGTTCGTATGCAAGGAAGTTAACTTGCTTGAAGATGTACAAGCGATAACTGTGTGCCTCCTACTGATTATTTTCCTATGCACTTATGCACTAAGTGCAGATCAGCACTTTACAGATTGCATTTTGTTTGTCAGCAATAACGTCTCTAACAGTCTTTTAAGTGTGGATCATCTTAAAATTAGATTATAGTAACCCCAACATAGTGAGTAGGTAGGGTATAGCAACACTTTATGGGGACTTAACTAGTTTACACACTTACATAAAGTTTTTGTTTTACACATATTTTAACATCACAAGCACATACAATTTGTGGTATGGTGAAATTGACTCTATGACTTCAATCAAATAACTTTTTCCTCATGTTAAATTCATTCTTGGAACCCTGTTATCCCAACAGATAGCAGGGAATATAGCTGTAGAATTCAGAGGTGCATAGTAACTTATCCGAGTTAATGATAACATTATACTTACAGTTTTTCAAGCCTTATATGCTGCAATCATGATTTTAAACCGTGTTGAAATAACTGGGGGGCATATTATCAAGGGGGTTTATCTCCGCTTTTTTGGCTTTAACGCCAAGAAAGCAGAGATAAAATTATCTCCCTATTACCAAGCTGTCGCTAACACCAGTTAGTGACAGCTAATAGGAGATAGCGACCATCTTGGGCCCCGCTTTGCATGTCAGTGATATTTATCACTAATGACATGCAAAGTGGGCGTGCCAAGATGTTAGCGACTGGAAACAGTCGCTAACATTGCTATCTCCTATTACCAACTTTTGGAGATATTCGCGCTAAGCGCGAATATCTCCAAAAGCTAACACCTGCCCTGAGCAGTTCTTCACCATGTTATCCAATGGGAGGTGGATAACATGGCTAAGAGCATTTGCTCGATAATGCATGAATATCGCTAACTTTTCAGCGATATTCATGCATTGCGGCCGTTTTTTATCGCATTTGCGATAAACCTTGCTAATAGCAAGGTTTATCTGCGATAAAAATCGCCGATGTGCGGCGATAATTTAGAGACAAAAATTATCGCTAGTTGTTGGTAATATGCCCCTGGGTTCCAAAAATTTGAATAAAGCATTTCTGACCTGTGCCCCCATCAACATTTGATATATATTTGGTGCTTCTGCTAGCTGACCTTCCTCCCCAGTCGTCAGGAACCGCATATTTTGTAAAAGGCATACTAAATAATAGAATATAAAGGGGCATATTACCAACAACTAGCGATAATTTTTGTCTCTAACTTGTTTAGAGACAAAAATTATCGCCGCACATCGGCGATTTTTATCGCAGATAAACTTTGCTATTAGCAAGGTTTATCGCAAATGCGATAAAAAACGGCCGCAATGCATGAATATCGCTGAAAAGTCAGCGATATTCATGCATTTTCGAGCAAATGCTCTTAGCCATGTTATCCACCTCCCATTGGATAACATGGTGAAGAACTGCTCAGGGCAGGTGTTAGCTTTTGGAGATATTCGCGCTTAGCGCGAATATCTCCAAAAGTTGGTAATAGGAGATAGCGATGTTAGCGACTGTTTCCAGTCGCTAACATCTTGGCACGCCCACTTTGCATGTCATTAGTGATAAATATCACTGACATGCAAAGCGGGGCCCAAGATGGTCGCTATCTCCTATTAGCTGTCACTAACTGGTGTTAGCGACAGCTTGGTAATAGGGAGATAATTTTATCTCCGCTTTCTTGGCTTTTAAAGCCAAAAAAGCGGAGATAAACCCCCTTGATAATATGCCCCAAAGTTCGGTACTGCCCATCCCCCTCTCTCTAATGGTAGTGTCATGTATTTCGAAGCTCGTCGAGCTTTCTTTTGGCCCCAGATGAACCTGTCACATAGAGATAGTAGCTTCAATACTTGCGGTCGAGTCATCTCCAGCAGGACTGCCCTAAAGTAGTACATAGCCTTTGCGAGAATACACATTTTAAGCACATTACATCTCCCTACCATCGACCAATGTAACCATTTAACCTTATCCAATTGTCGTTTGGCCGCAGAAACTGTACTCCCCAATTTACCTCTACTCAATATTGAAGTGACATCCTAATTTTAATGCCCAAATACATGGGTTCATCCATAACCCGTCATTCTCCAGGCTTTTAAGTGTGGGATCATCTTAAAATTAGATTATAATAATTGCAACATAGTGAGTAGGTGGGGTATAGCAACATTTTATGGGGACTTAACTAGTTTACACACTTACAGAAAGAGTTTGTTTTACACATATTTTAACATCACAGCACATACAATTTGTGGTATGGTGAAATTGTACTCTTTGACTTCAATCCAATACATTTTCCTCATGTCAAATTCATTCTCGGAACCCTGTTGTGCCGGTTCCCATGTCAAGGTCATATATTTCAACATGGTAATAAAAGCCTTTCACTGCTCCACACTCCAACAGAAAATGGCGCATTCCAAGAATCTACAGAATTGATTTTTAATTGAAGTAAAAGATGTAGAAGATATACTCATTTGACAAAATACACTTCTGAAATCAAGTCAGGATCATCTTTGCAAAGGCTGGAGGTTGGAAAGCATCGATATACACATGGAGGCCTCTAAATGCTCTTGAGTTTCCCTTTTAAAGCAAGCATATGGAGGGAGGGTGCATTTTTTTTTGCTCTGCTTTTCTACTCTATCCCACACAAATGAAATTATGAAGAATGGGACGTTGTTATTTTTTCTTTTCTTATTCAAAATGTGTTCAAATAAATGTTACCCCTGATGCTCAAAACTTATATTCGCAGAGCAAAAAAATAGGAGCAAAGTTTAACAGCATTGGCAAAGCCTATAGGTCTTGCCTTGTCAAGCATGCCATTTTTTCATTAATGGTGGTATGCATACACAATTGATCTTAAAAGATTAAAAGTAAAGAAGTGCAATGCTACAGTGTAAAGATGACGAGCATAACTTTGCAGAGAGAAAGAAGTAAAAAATGAATCATTGATGTCGTTTGCCATTTTTTAAATATTTTGTATACCTTTTCATTATTGTACTATTCCTAGATGCCCACTAATTGAGAGACAGTGCAGAGGATATTCTGGGAAGATAAAACAAAGATACAGTATGCACAGTGCCATTTTATGGTGGCATAGCACATTGTAGCCTGTTTGGAATGGCATTGTGAATACTGTATCCTTGTTTTACGTTTCCAAGATTGCTTGGCTTCTGTTTTGCTTCTAAATCTGGTGGCCTTTTTAGAATTCTAAAAAAAAATAAAGTACATACAATACCATTCCAAGAAGACCTCTCATTTGGGAAGCAGTGGCCATTTGAGATGCCACGAAATGCAAGTTACAGCGTGGTAGGAGAACGGCCAGTAGGACTGTGTAGGGAACTGATGAAGCCTTAAAAAAACGGGGGAAAACATTTTGAAAGGATCAAATTATTTTCTGGGGCTAAACCACTCTAATTTGTGGGTAGGGGTGCACATTTGATTACTCAAAATGGCAGCACTCACAGTGCATAGAGTCAGTGGCTGAAGTGGTTTGACCTATTTCATGTGAAGAAGCAAAGCATGCATGATTCTTCTGCAGTCCACTGGATGAAGGGGACTGACCGGAAGCCACTCTTGTACCCATTGTCAGCCTCGGTCGGTAAGGGAGCACCTGCCGGGGCGGGGACGTGGGGAGGGAGAGGGGCAGGGTGGGGGTTAGTAATGTGTGGATAACGGAGGTTTGCAGGTAAGTAAACATTTAAATAAATCAAACGAATTTCGTTGTGCACTGCATTGCATTTGCGGATGCAGTGCGTGCAACGAAATTCGTTTGATTAATTTAAATGTTTACTTACCTGCAAACCTCCATTATCCATATATTACTAACCCCCACCCTGCCCATCCCCCTCCCCACGTCACCACCCCGGCAGGTACTCTCCTACCGACCGCGGCTGCCCATTGTTATTTATTTATTTTCTGATTACATAAGTCTGTCGAGACGGCTATGCTTTTTCCAGGCCAGTCCTAACATGTGAAAGAAATGCTTCTCTACTGCAAGCTGTTCCAGGACTTTCCGTGGTGGTGACGCCCTTTGTTTTCCCCTGCTCTCTGGTGGTTGGAGAGGGGTGGCATGGTCTGAGCAAACTCTTCAAGATTGAGGACCAGGTACATACATATGTCTGTGCCATGGGTGCTCTTGATCAAATGGGAAACCTCCCAGTCACTGCTGCACTAGGCTCTGAGTCCCCAGAGAAATCATGTTCTTGCCATTCCTACTTCTAAAGTAAAACCCTACACACCTCACTATTTGGACCACACTATTTGATAATTTAACTTCTCTCTGATTTACTTTAACGTAAATGTGTTATTCTGCCTCTCTATCCTTGTTAACAGCTCGGGTACCTCGTCTGTAGTCTTCTCGATGATAAACTCTGACCCTAGTTTCACATGAGTTCTGATGGTCTGTAGTGGTCAGCTTCTTGACCCTGAGGCTTTTAAATGGAAGCTCTTCAGCTATTCGAAAAAAGATGCAGGTGTACATTCGCTCGAAACTGATCACATATGATGCATTGCATTAATGTAGACATACTCACAAGAGAACGAATTGTCGTTATAATCGCCATGCATTGCCTGTTAAATGTGTACTGCTACAGATTTCCCAACCCGGTATTATTGATCAAACCTAACCTTAAATATTATTTTATAATATGCACAATAGCATTAAATGCATCACAAGCATTGCTGTGGAAAAGCATCGACATATTATCATGCAGACGCTTGGATGCCACACATTGTTGTGATTTAACAGTGGATTACCCCTAAAAATAAATACATTATACGTCTTTACATATATAGTTTACAGCATCGTGAGATTTCATTTGCTCAACCTTTGCCTCTTGTCATCTTTGCAAAGATTTCTACTTCAAAGTTTCTCTTCATTTACAGAATAATTTTCTGTTTTTATATCCTATATTATAACATTAATTCAAATGCACACTAATCCTTTGGTTTCCGTAATAGAATTCATTTGGCGTATCTTTTTTCACAGTATGCCCAACAGGATATTGCAAAAATGGAGGAACATGTTTCATTTTGAATAAAGTTCCCTTGTGCAGGTAAGTGCCAACATTTCCTTGCTTGTTGAAAAGAGTTCCCTGAAGGGACAGTTAACTTATTTTTTATGCTAAACTTGTAGATATGTATGTATTATTTTTCAATCTGGGTCATATCAGCCTGATATGTAGTCAATATTAGCGGAGTTAAATTTATGTATAGAAAGGAACGCACCGGTGCCGAGCAAAAAGAATATCAGCTGCTTGCTTTCTGTGCCTTTCTGTGTTTTCTTTCTTTTGAATAGGCATTCTTTTTTAACACAGCAAACATCTAATCTCTGATATTGAGATCCAAAATATCTCGTTAAATACTAAATCTAATTAATTAATGTTCTCAATTAATTAATGTTCTCATGCTTCCTGCATACTTATAATTAATGTTCTCAGTAATGTTTTCACTGTAAGATAAGGGCTGTTGAAAAGATCGCTAAAATTGTGTGTAAAGCGCCTTTCCCATTGTTTGCAACTCTGCCTGTTGTTTTTCATTCCCCACAGAATGCTTTACTTTCAGCTACTGATGAAACAGGATAAAAACAATATGAAATGTTCATTGTAAAGAAAAGTGCATATTTGACTTAATGCACCTGCAGGGTTGCTTAGTGTGCAGCACATCAGCAACCTAATCTCAAAGAAGTTATAATGCAGTTTATGTTGATTGGAGATTGTACTCTAAGAATTGCGCATTCTGGGTTATAGTGTATGATGTATGTGCCCATAGAATGTTATGATGTAGGTGTTCATAGAATGTAGAGGTGATGGTGCTGGCAATAGAACAGTAACTGAATGGTGGTGGCATAGAAGGGTTCCTGCGTGCTCGCCCTCTGTTGCCGTGTAGTTCTTAAGTATTAATAACCCTACCTCCTCTGTTCTCTGGTTTGAATTACTGCAGGCACGATGGTATGAATATGTGCAGGAAGAGAGAATAAAAAGGGAGACAGCAAAAACAAGAGTATCGGACTACCTTACTAGGAATCAGGGACGAGTTGGCTCACCACAAAATTATTTGACTGGTAATACGAGTGATTGGGAGCGCAGTTTATTGTTTCGCCTGAAAGAAGGCACCATAAAATATTCATTGAACTTTCCATTAGGCTTCCAAGCCAACCTAGACACCTGTTCTTGTCCCTGTGATGGGAAATCCGGGCACTTTTTATTCTTTTGTAGATTTCATCGTGCATACACTAAGGGGTCCATTAGGGTATCGGGCGGATTGCCTCCGCCAGGGTGGCGGTGGCCACCGCCACCCTGGCGGAGGCAATCCGGCCGACAACCACTCTCGTTTTCCCCTCCAACAGATTAGGATGGCGGAGGGGACAGCGGCAGACGGAAAGACCGTCTGCCGCTTTACTGCCGCGGTCGCAAGGCGACCGCGGCGGTAATAGATTAATATGGTGGCGGTGTCCAATGGACACCGCCAGTCATATTACGTTGGCAAAATGTGTGGGCCTTTCCGTGGCGGCAATGCCGCCACGGAAAGGCATGCAGAGATTGCTGCGGGCCCCCTGCAGGGCCCCCAGGTTGGCGCCACTGTCAGGGTGGCACATGGGGGGCACCTATGGTACCCCCCCACATGTACATATGCAAAGCGGCAGGCACCGCGCGGTGCCTGCCGCTTTGCATGTGTGAATGCGTCAACTTATGTTTTACATTGTGGCGGGCGGTGCAGAGAGCACCGCCCGCCACAATGTAAAACATATAGGATGTGCCCGCCACTATGGCGAGCACATCCTAATACCCACAACGGGACACCCTACCCTTATGCCGGGCGGTCTCGATCTTCGTTAGGGTGGCGGGCGGACAAAGTCCGCCCGCCATCCTAATGGACCCCTAAGTGTTTTCTTCTTCCCTTGATTAAGATCCGTCATTTCAGCAATTGCAGAGAATCTAATGAGGCATTTCTCCGATTAGAAGATGAAGATATTATTAACTGTGTTAAACTGTTTTTGAAAGTTGCAGTGCCGGCATGAAAATCAATGTCTGCATTGGAAATTTAGTCTGCTTAAGAGTTTGGATTTGCGCTTTAAAATCTGCTCTGATATGCACTGTGCTATTTTTTATATATTTTTGTCACGATTTTATTCTGTACTTTTATGGCTCAAAGATCTGAACCAAATAAAGAATTTATTGATTGACTGATTGAATTACTGCTAAATAGAGGGCGATGATTTGAGCTACATGGTGTAACCGACTTCGTGTGCAATGAGTATCTTCACAAGTTTACCCAAGAAGCTGGATGCTTGCTAGCTCTCGTTTTGGATCCACATCCAGAGGTGCTGTGATGGCTTGCTTATTCTTTCCAATGTCTGCAGTGAGATCCAAATTGTTTTGTGTGCCGTGCACATGTTTATTTAAACGCTGGCTGCCCCCTTCCTGTGCCATTTATTTTCCTCTACAGATGCCAGCCAATCTTTTGCAAGGAGGGTGTGATGAGGAAGCTGATGTTCCTGATCATTAAATTGAAGTGTGGAGGAGGTTCTATTTAACTAGATTTGTGCTTCCAAGTGATCTGTTGTGGGACACCTCTGTGCCTCTGCCAAGATTCCAGTTCCTAAGCTTGGAACGTGATGCAGAACATGTTGGGTTTGATGTCCCAGCAGCCAATTCATAGTGGGACTGTGCTTATGTTGTGGTTCAGGGGCATGACAGACATCTTGGACTGGTTTTATCTGTGAAGTTGCAGGTGATGTCTTTACTACAGAGGCAGGCTTACGTGCTGATTGGCGCAGCATCTGCATTTTCATGAGTATTGTCGGCAAGGATATTTGTTTAATGATCAAAAGCGGGGTTGCTCAAACTGTGTACAACACGCATATTGGTCAGTACAGTAATTTTTTTTAAAGCTGTTATTCTAGGTGTGGTTGCAATTGTGCCGCAGTTGCAGACCATTGCACCGATTTGTAAAGCATGAATGTTACATTTGAGCTTTCAACACTGCACTGCAGTTGCAAACTATTGTGATGATCTGCACAACTTAAATTTTGCAATTTTAACTTGCAGCCACCATAGCAGATGCAAGGTCTATCAGCGATGAAACGCACACAAAAGTATAGTGCATTCTTGCCAGCACTTATGTTATGTATGTCCTTTAACAGTGATGCACACTCTAAACAACTGTGTACATACGTCTGCTGAAGGATTTTTTGGAGGGAAAACTCATAAGCAGTCTCTGTTATAATCTTTATTACTATTTGGTGCAGCAGTAACAGTGAAACACACATCAGATTACAGTATGCAGATGGTTGCACGGGTATACATAGCAGTGATGTGTTCTATTTGAAATTGGTGTCCCAATGTTGTGAAGTTGAAGTAGTAGTAGTACATCAGATTTTACATAGCACCACTGGTGCACATTATGCAGTTTGGCTGAAGACTACAGTGAAGCGCACCCCAAAATATTGTGTTTTTGTTTATTTGCTTTACATGAGGGAATTTTAACGCAATATGATTGAGAGGAGTAATCTATACACTTCACAACTTAAACACATATTTATATTTTTGTACAGATAGAATTCAGTTGTGCATAGTTACCATTTATTTTCTTTTTCACGTAGGATGCAGTCTGTGGCTCCTCCACCATAATTTCTGGAGGCACCAGGTGAACCGCCAGTTAGATGGAATGTGTGGTTTGATGCTTCTGAAACATATCAGCATGGTCTGGGACTGCCGGCCACCTCCCCCCTTAACATACTGACTGAAGTACCCAATTCAACCAGTCAACACATGGGGTCTTTGGAAGTCAGGGGGTACAGGCCCCCCCCCCCGGCCGTATTTATTAAAATATAAAAACAAATCAAAAATTTTAATCAAATAAACATTTCTGACAATTATTAAAATGCATATTTTTCAGAACATTAGATTGACATCCGTTTCGACATGGTATGATGGGCTAACCTTAACAAATATCTAGTACAGCGTGTTTCCTAACCGAATCTAATCATCCTGAAAATTAAACTGCATTCTAATAATAATAAAGTCTTACGGCAAGGTCGCCAACCGGTGTCAGATCCTTTTACAGCTGCGCTCTCACGTTCGAGATGCGCATGCGCAACCCAGGGCACGTTACACCCACGTGCGCTCCCTGAACTCCATTTAACGATAACAGGAGGGCCCAGACACTCGCGCACCTTAGTGACGTCATAGTGTTGTGAGGGGTGGCTACCAGCCTGAGGAAAGCGTAGACTCCCTCCCCCGCACCCTTTAAAATACTGGATATCATATCCTGCCCCTGAAGTTCTGAGAGAGACCAATGGCCCCTCCCGCGGGCGGCCCCTTTCGTGAATGGGTCCGCCCCCCCGTAAGGACCTTAAAATGTTGCTCACCGATTAATGACCTTACCGCCAGACACACATAATAAATACGACATTGCTATACTAAAAAGGGAAAAAAGGCCTAAGGAGAAATTTATTAATACACAGCAAAGCACAAAACATATACATACTGATATTCCTGTCAGCGGGAAAAAGGCCTAAGGAAAAATTAGTTTAAATATCACAGCAATGCACAAAACATTTACACTGTTCAACTCTCCAGTAGACGGGAAAAAAGGCCTACTGGATCAAGCATCCTATAACTCTAATCCGGCACATTGCTACACCTTATACCTACCATTGGCCGGCCCCAAGGTCTGCTAAAAAAGGGGATGGAGGGCGGGGAAAATTACACAGCCCCACGGTGGGGCGAGGAGCGAGCCTGGGAGCGCGGGCACGAAGAGGCCGCTTCCCGCGCTCCCCAGGCTCTTAACCCCTTCGCAGCCGCGGCCCCGCCCCCTCACCCCGGAAGTGCACAACTACTTCCGGGGCGAGGGCGGGGGGCAAGCGACCACGAAGAGGAGCGGGGTGTGGGAGGAGCCGGGCCCCGCGATGCCTGCGTGGGGGCCGATTGGCCCCCCCTTCTCTCATGGTCTGGGACTGCCGGCCACCTCCCCCCTTAACATACTGACTGAATTACCCAATTCAACCAGTCAACACATGGGGTCTTTGGAAGTCAGGGGGTACAGGGCCCCCCCCTGGCCGTATTTATTAAAATATAAAAACAAATCAAAAATTTTAATCAAATAAACATTTCTGACAATTATTAAAATGCACATTTTTCAGAACATTAGATTGACATCCGTTTCGACATGGTATGATGGGCTAACCTTAACAAATATCTAGTACAGCGTGTTTCCTAACCGAATCTAATCATCCTGAAAATTAAACTGCATTCTAATAATAATAAAGTCTTACGGCAAGGTCGCCAACCGGTGTCAGATCCTTTTACAGCTGCGCTCTCACGTTCGAGATGCGCATGCGGAACCCAGGGCACGTTACACCCACGTGCGCTCCCTGAACTCCATTTAACCATAACAGGAGGGCCCAGACACTCGCGCACCTTAGTGACGTCATAGTGTTGTGAGGGGTGGCTACCAGCCTGAGGAAAGCGTAGACTCCCTCCCCCGCACCCTTTAAAATACTGGATATCATATCCTGCCCCTGAAGTTCTGAGAGAGACCAATGGCCCCTCCCGCGGGCGGCCCCTTTCGTGAATGGGTCCGCCCCCCAGTAAGGACCTTAAAATGCTGCTCACCGATTAATGACCTTACCGCCACAGGCCAGGTAGTTGACCGACTATCTGGCCCCCCCAGAACACACCCCTTATAGAAAGATCATACTCTCCCTGCAAAAACTTCCACCCATGCCAAGATATTTCTTATAAAAAGGGCATTCCCCTCCTCTGTCAAGTGGACCCCGTCCCGCAGGTAGAAGTGCTCTCCCCAGATGCAACCATGAGGAAGGGTCTGTAAGACCGGAGTTCTAAATAACTTGTCCAGCTTGTTGTTGACCCTCTTTAACGAGCTATTCAACGCGCTGACTGAGTCCCCCCCTCTCCATTGCATTCTCGGTATCAGCTGTGACCATACCACTACACACCCTGGCAACCGTTTCGCTAGCCACCCTGCTGCTGATAGAATCTCTTCCAGGAGGACCCTTCTACCCAAACCTGTCAGATCATTCCCCCCTAGATGAAGGATCACCGCCGAAGGAGGTGTAGTATGCCGTGCTAATAAGTCCGACATATAGCCCCTGAGCTGATTGAGGCGGAGCCCCCCCCTGCCATGAAAGGAGACCGTACACCCCCTGCTCTCCACCCTCTGTTTACCTGATCCTGCAAGAAAAATAGGATTAGCACGTTTGACATACGAATGCCCCACTACCCAAACTATCACATTCTTCCGTCTGTCCTCCTGGTTCCTCCGTGATGTACATAAATTGTCTTGATGATCCGTGGGTAGTTTCCGTCCTGCGTCACAGGCCCGAGAAACTGTAAATAACCAGAAAAACAGCAGGTGTTAGAAATACTCCCCATGGCGACAGCTCTCACAACATGTGCAACCGCACGTAACGTTTATAGGCACTTGAGGACCATCTCCCAATCCTTTGCACACTAGTTGTGGTCATACCCCTGGCCGTTGCTTCTGTGGCTGCCCCTATCCGGAAGGAGTGGGTCCCAAACTCTTTGTGGTTATATCCAGCCCTTGCCATACTCATGGCTAGTACCCTCTGGAACTGAAATCTGGTCAAAGGGGACCTATCTTCATGCATTAGCAGTGACCCCCCACACTCCTGCGGCCGCTGTCCTATCAGTACCTCCACATGAGTCACCGGGCAGCAGGGATTGTTCCTTGCACGATGTAATGCCAGACTTTGCCCCCTAGCTTCCTGATCAGTTTTTGACTTTCTGATTACAATCCACATAGTGTCGCCCTTTATGCTGACATCCCGCAGCTGAAGGCCACCTACCTTATCACCTTTATTGGCCGCCACAAGTTCGCCCACCCTAAATGCCCCATAAAAGGCCAACGAGAATGCGGCTTTAAATAGGCCCACCTCGGACGTAGAGCTACATGTGTCCGGTTGGGCGAGGAGAACTGCTGATAAGCGTTCAAAACCTATTGGTTTCCTAGAATCTGTGGCAGGTGGCTGCATGCGCCGCCACCCCTTTAACGCCTTCTGAGCAAGGAAGCTGTTCGTAGGGTCCCTTCCCCCTTTAGCACGTGCGAAAAAGGAGATAGCCGCCTTGTGCCTGTTGGCTGTCGCCGCCGTGCGCCCTTCCCTGTGTAAGGCGCCTATGTACCCATTGAAGCTAGCCTCCATAGTCCACCTACTCTCCCAGCCCTGGCCCAGAAAGTGACAGTAAGACCTGAACGCCCCTTCGTATGCCGTCCTTGTCTTGGGTGCTAGGCTGGCTGCCACAAGGTCATGTAGTTGGGGGCACCAATTTGCCAGAGAGTCGACGGGAAGTGGGCCGGGGTTGTCTCTGCCTCCGGCAAGTGATCCCTGAAAACCTGCATCTTAAAGCGAGAAAGGGCATCAGCTGCATTGTTTAACACCCCCGGGACATGTTTTGCCCTGAAAAGTACATTCAATGTCATGCAACACAGCACAATCTCTTTGATCAGGCGTAAAATGAGTGGACACCTTGCAGCTTGTTGGTTGATGCATTCCACCACTGTCATATTGTCTGACCAGAAGATTACCGATCGGTTGGCCAAATCCTCGGGCCACACTTTCAGTGCCACCCAGATTGGGAAGAGCTCGAGGAAACCAATGTTCACCGTCAGCCCTCTCTCCTCCCACCAGGCGGGCCACTTCTGTGCCACCCACTTCTTGCCGAGGATGGCACCAAACCCTACACTGCCTGCCGCATCGGTCCATAAACCAAGGTCCTCCGAGGACAGCGTGGGTGCACCCCACAGCACTCTGCCATTGAAGTCTTCCAGGAATGCAATCCATATCCGCATGTCCTGGCGAACCTCAGCAGATAGCCGTGTCCGGTGATGTTTTTCCCGAAGACCCCTCATGGCCTGTGCAATTGAGCGTGAAAAGGGGCGTGCCATGGGAATTACTCTTAATGCAAAATTTAACTGCCCCACTGTCTGCTGCAACAGTCCTAAATTCACTTTCTTAGCTTGTAGGCATAGTCCTAGTGTATTCTTGAATCTTTGAATCTTTTCCTTTGGTAGTCTAAAACAGCCCTCTACTGAATCCAGCTCAATGCCTAAAAATTAGAGGCATGTTACTGGCCCAACTGTCTTCCCCTGCGCCAACGGGACCCCAAAGGAGCGCATGAGCATGCAAAATTCCTGCAATGCTGAAGCACACTCCCGTGAACCCGCCGGACCCAGGAAAAGAAAATCATCCAGGTAGTGCATGACCCACTGGTGACCCGTACATTGTCTTAAGGCCCATTCCAGAAAAGAGCTGAACTGCTCAAAATATGCACATGAAATTGAACAACCCATGGGCATACACTTATCCATGTAGTACTTCCCTTTAAAAGAGAAACCTAGAAGGTGCTGGTCCTCTGGGTGAACAGGGAGCAGTCTAAAGGCTGACTCGATGTCTGATTTAGCCATCAGTGTTCCCGCGCCCAAACCCTTCAGCATGTCCGCTGCCTGATCGAAGGACCCATAATTCACACTGCAAACTGAATCATCGATAGCATCATTCAAGGATATACCCCTAGGTGCAGACAAATTGTGGATGAGCCTAAATTCCCCTTTCTCCTTCTTTGGAACCACCCCCAAAGGGGAGCACACAAAATTCTGAGTGGGAATGACATGAAAAGGTCCCGCTACTCTACCTAAATGCACCTCTTTACCTATTTTTGTCGCCACCAGCGTGGGATTGGAAAGAACTGATAGCTGATTTCTGCACTGTGGTGTCCCGACATAACCCCCAGCAGGAATTCGGAAACCATGTGTGAAACCTTCTTGTAACAATCTAGCAGAAGTGTGGTTAGGGTACCTGTTCAGCCAGGGGATCATAGCTGACAACTGAATGGGTGAATGTGCTATAATGGGATGGATCTTACTATTCAGGTTTCTTCCTACCCCTGTTTCCCGATCCACTGCTTTTATTTCGGCATGTTGTTTCTGGGTGGGAAGGGTGCCCACATAGGTTGCACGCGTGCCTGAACTTACAGGTGCCCGGTGCCCTGTGGCATGTCCGCCTGTTGAAGTCCCAACATACCCCCTTCGCCCCTCCATTGACTCTCTGTTTTTGGCCTGCCTCCCCACCCTGTGCTGATCGAAAGGGCTGTTGGAACGGCTGCTGCGGCCTGGGGGAATAACCTTTGTTCGCGGTAGTGCTAGTGCTTGCTCCCTGACCCTTCTCAAATTGCGAATGCCATGAAATAGAATCCACCTTGTCCCATGTCAAAGTCTTATCAAATTCTTTAGACTTTCTGAAAGCTACATCATATTCTTTCCACACATCCCCTGCATGATTCTCATGGAACATTGTGATTCTACTCTGATAGCAATTCATCGCTGGTTGCATTCCCGTAAAGCGTTCGCCAATTACTGCACCGTACACTGCAAAGGCCCTCACCCAGTTGATGATGGTTTCTTCCACCCTAAATTGGTACAATTTTGCTCTCCATTCACTAGGCAACAGCATATCCTTCTGTGATTTTGCGTACTCCCATTCTCTGTTATCTATCAGTAATGAAAAAATATTAACATATTTGTCAGCCCATATCATTTCTTTCACACTTTGTGACACATGTTGCGCTAAGCACTCCCCCCTGGAGGGCAATGTTCCCTCGCCCAGCAGTGGCAGGGCAGTCTCCTTACCATTGTTGCTGAGTAACGTCGCTTCCGCGGTCTTGGCACCGCCTGCATCGTTCGTTGGACCTGTTTGGGGAGAAACTGGTGCAGGCGGCGTGGCGCCCCGACCACTAGCCAACAGTATCTGAGTAATCAATGTTTGCTGCTCTGCTGTGAGGGCGGTATTGGCCGGCAGCGCTCCCCCACCCAACCACGGGAGGAAAGCTGCTACCTGGGCTGCCAGGTCTGTTGGCATTGGCCCCGACGCGGGGATAGAAGTAGGGACCGCACTCACGGGCACCGGAGTGTGCGGTGGCGCCACAGGCGGCACCAGTGCCGCCACCGGAATGACCGGCACGACTGGCACTGCCACTGGCAGCTGGGGCACCGGTACCGGGACGCCCAACGGGACCTGAGGTGGAGGGATAGGTGCAGCAGGAGGTACACTGGGAGTAGGACTCTGTGGCCGACCCCCCACCCTCCTATTTCTTGCCCGCCTGGGCGGTGTCACAAATACGCCCCTTGGCTTGGGCGGTACTATCGTCCGCTTAGGTCTTCCTGATGGCCCAGCCTGAGCATCTACCTTAGCCCCCAATTCCGCTACAGTCCTATCCAGTTTATCAAACTTCCCCAGTCGCTTATCCATTGCAGACATTCTGCGCATCATTTTTTGGAACATTAAACCCACATTCGCATTCCCATGCCCCCTTCTTGTAGACATATTTATGAGCACACCGTGCTCCGTACCTGACCCAGTTGAAGGTGCACGAGCTGGAATACGCGGACCAAGATCCTAGTCTTGTTTACCTGACCCAATTGAAGGCGCCTGTGCTGGGGTATGAAGACCAAAACCTAGTCTTGCAGTCCTGAAAAAGAAAGTACGTTAAACCTCCAATTGTGGCATGAAATAGATAAGCCCCTATACCAGTAAAACAAAATGCAAATTCCAAGGTGCTTTTTACCTAGTACCTTGCAAAGAAACAAAATTCCTTATGTGAAACCAGGCAGAAATGAGAATTCCCTGGGTGCCTTGTCAGTAAGTCGCCCCTCAGAGCATCTACCTATTTGATGGTAAATAATGAACTTGCAATTACTTGTTTAAACTGTCACTGAGTCTTTGCAGATCACTTATAGATTAACATGAAACATTTCCCACCACACACAACGGGGTATATACTTCTGCAACCTGTAATGCAGTAGAATGCCACTAAACAGTTAAATAGTACCAAACACTTTTAATATCGCCTGTTATAACACTTTCAATATCGCCTGTTATGACAATGTGGAGCATTCACTGTTTAGATTATAAATCAAACCCTTTGTTTAAGCGAAAAACGTAGTCCTTCAAAGAACCCTTCTTTGGTCTCCCATCCACCTTCTGCCCTAGCTGTCCCTGCTTATCTTCGCGTGTAACCCGGTGCAAACGTTTCACTTCCACGGAAAAAACACAGCGCTCACCCGTCTCACTTGTGCAATACTTCAAATGCCAATCAATCACTGCAATATATGGAGGCTCACTTACACGCAACTGAATTTTTTCACTTCCTTGTGCCTAACCGCTGAGAGCACCTTAAAACCTGGCCTTCGATCACCGCTATGAAGGTGACTGGCCGCCCGCCCGCCCCGCAAAATACATCGTGTCCCGAATGCTCGCTCAGAATGCCCTCCGCTCGGCGCTGCGCCTCTGGGTCTCCTCGCAGCCGGTTCTGGCCCAATTCTCCCAGCTCCGTACTCTATGAGCAGCCAAGACGCCGTCCCCAGATCGCCGCCCACACACCGCAGTCCTCCGTCGGTCGGGCTCCTCCGGTCGCTGTCTCGCAAGCGGCAAAAAACTTCTCCGGTCCCAGCCTTGATCACGGCAAACAAATCCAGTGGTCCACTCCAACGCGTCGGTCGTAATCTCCTATCGCGAAGCACACCTGAAAAAACAAAGTAGAAAATTACACAGCCCCACGGTGGGGCGAGGAGCGAGCCTGGGAGCGCGGGCACAAAGAGGCCGCTTCCCGCGCTCCACAGGCTCTTAACCCCTTCGCAGCCGCGGCCCCGCCCCCTCACCCCGGAAGTGCACAACTACTTCCGGGGCGAGGGCGGGGGGCAAGCGACCACGAAGAGGAGCGGGGTGTGGGAGGAGCCGGGCCCCGCCATGCCTGCGTGGGGGCCGATTGGCCCCCCCTTCTCTGGAGCCATAGCGGCCTCAAGATTTAGAGCAGAGTGCAAAAAGTGTTTGTTATCACATTCACTTGGGTTTGAAGGAAGGTCTATTTTAAGCACCTACCAGAAACACCAGAAAATGGAGAGGAAGCTATGGATGAGTACTCACAAGCAGTAAAAAAACTCAACTTGTTTGATTGTCAGGGGGTCAGAGACAAACAACAAACAACCTAGTTTGATGGTGTTACTACACAATTTTTTTTAAATATAAACAAGGTTATGAGGAAGATGTTGATGCATATATACCATTATTGTGCAGGTTATGAGCGGCAATCTTTATGTTATAAAAGCATTGTATAGCATGTTGTGGTTTTACCACACCACACCTCCAACATTTCTCCCCTTGATCTTCTTAGAGGTCGATAAACCAATACCAGTTTCTGTCCTGCATGGATGTCAAAATGGATTAGAAGTGAGTCAGATGTGCAGCAATTGTTTGAATAAGGAAAGAAGAATGTAGGGCAAAATCACGAAAAACAGAAAAAATCTGATCTGAGCACCTCGCTGCTCACTGAATGTTAGAAATTATCTGTTTGGCAGAGGTATGCACCCTGGACAGACAGGAACCACCATTCTAGTCAGAGTAAGCTAGATACACACAAAATGATAACCTGTGCTCACCCACTGATAGCTTGGCACAGAGCAGTTAGGCAGAGCTAAAGAGGCGAATCTATGACATAATATCGACAGACAGAATATCGACCTACAAAAATATCGATACAAAAATATAGAAGTCAAAAATATCGGAGTTATATCTTCATAAAGGTAAGTACAAAAATATCGAAAATTTAATATCGTAGTACAAAAATATCGAAAGTAAAAATATCGTTTTTTTAAATGTATTAATAATACTGTAAAAATAGTTTAAAAATACATATAATTTTACAAATATTAAATAAAAACATTAAAACATATTTAGAAAATTATAACTAATACATATACATTTAAAATAAATTAAAAACTAGATATAAATTAATATATATACATACTACACATATTGCAACAGTAGGAAAATCATTGGATAGCGTAGGGGTAAAATTTACTATTCCCACTCCAGAGGGTGCAACAGTAGGGAAAGCGTTGGATAGCGTAGGGCTTTAAATTACTATTCCCACTCCAGAGGGTGCAACAGTAGGGAAAGCGTTGGATAGCGTAGGGGTAAAAATTACTATTCCCACTCCAGAGGGTGCAACAGTAGGGAAAGCGTTGGATAGCGTAGGGGTTTAAATTACTATTCCCACTCCAGAGGGTGCAACAGTAGGGAAAGCGTTGGATAGCGTAGGGGTAAAAATTACTATTCCCACTCCAGAGGGTGCAACAGTAGGGAAAGCGTTGGATAGCGTAGGGGTAAAAATTACTATTCCCACTCCAGAGGGTGCAACAGTAGGGAAAGCGTTGGATAGCGTAGGGGTAAAAATTACTATTCCCACTCCAAAGGGTGCAACAGTAGGGAAAGCGTTGGATAGCGTAGGGGTAAAAATTACTATTCCCACTCCAAAGGGTGCAACATTAGGGAAAGCGTTGGATAGCGTAGGGGTAAAATTTACTATTCCCACTCCAGAGACTGCAACAGTAGGGAAAGCGTTGGATAGCGTAGGGGTTAAAATTACTATTCCCACTCCAGAGGGTGCAACAGTAGGGAAAGCGTTTGATAGCATAGGGGTAAAAATTACTATTCCCACTCCAGAGAGTGCAACAGTAGGGAAAGCGTTGGATAGCGTAGGGGTTAAAATTACTATTCCAACTCCAGAGGGTGCAACAGTAGGGAAGGCATTGGATAGCCTAGGGGTAAAAATTACTATTCCCACTCCAAAGGGTGCAACAGTAGGGAAAGCGCTGGATAGCGTAGGGGTTAAAATTACTTCCCACACTACTCCCCCTTTAACACACAACACACTACACATACAAATAAACACAATTAATATACATTTCTATTAATCAATTAATAACAATTAATATTACTAAATTGATGTAATTATAAATGAACTAATTAACACATATTAATTACTAATTAATTAACAATAAATACCAACAAATAAATACAATCTCTTTAATTAATTAAATTTAATTATATCACACCCTATCCCCCTATAAACACACAACCCACTACACATAAACACATCACATCATTTAATCACTTAATAATTATTAATTACCAATTAATTATTAATTAACAATAACAAAAACATTAAACATATTAGCACAATAACTCTAATTAATTTGATTAAATAATTAATAATATTTAATTACCAATTAATTATTAATTAACAATAACAATAAATTAAATATATTAGCACATTAACTCTAATTAATTTATTTTACTAATTAATAATATTTCATTACCAATTAATTAATTAACAATAACAAAAATGTATATATATTAAAACATTAACTCTAATAATGTAATTAACTAATTAATATAAATTAATTACCAATTAATTATTAATTAAAAATATGTACATAATTATAGTAATTAATTATTATTATTAAATTACTTCCCACCCTTTTCCCCTATAAACCCACAACCCGCTCTGATACTAAAACGCAAAATGTAAACAAATTTACTAATTTTCAAACATACATTACAAAACATATTTAACAAACATATAAACAAAATAATAAAATACATAACACTAAACAAAATGTCGATATTAGTACATTTCGATATTTTCGATATTAGTAACATACATACCTTAAAAAAAACGATATTCTGTCTGTCGATATTTTGGACATCGATATTCTATACCATCGATATTAAAACATCGATATTATTGTATATCGATATTTTAATTTCGATATTTTGTCTCACTACCAAAGAGGCACTGTGTGAAGTATTTGTTCAACGCACACACACACACACAGTGACTCAATGAATACTCCACAAAAAGACTCCAGACAGGATTAGAAAAATAGATAGTATATATCTGAGAAAAATGAGACCAAGACACCAAACATCCAGTCAGTAGAAGTGAAGATATAGATTAAATGCAAAAATAGTGCAAATAAGTGACTTGTGACTTGAGGTCGCAAGGGACCGGTGCAAATCTAAAGTTCATGCCAACAGCAATGGAGGGCAGTCCAGCTACAAGACCCATGCAGGGCCCTCTCAGAAAGCACCTTGGATGGAGCAAAGTGTTGAGGGCTTTCTGCATCAATCTTTTCCACATAGTTGGGTCACTGCATCATTGTTGAGCTGCGCTGAAGTGAAAGCAATGCGATGTTAACGAGCCGCACAGAGCACTATCTTCAGTCTGTTCAGTGTGCAGAACCGCTGTCATCAAACAACCTCTGCGTCAGCGTTGAAGGGTGGTACATCAGTTCCAATCAGTGTACTGGTGATGATATGTCGATTTTGTAGACAACAGCTACAGTACCCAGTTCTGTGGCCGAGAACTTAGAGACGGCCCATCAACAATAGGTATGAGGAACAGAAGGCAGTGTGCAGCAGCACCAGCAGAATTGCAGGAAGTATTTTGTGACCCTGAGAAATCATGAAACATTAGGCAAGCCAGCAAGCCCTTGGAGATCATTTGAAGGGAAGGCGGAGTGCAGCTCTTCCTCAGCCGAGTCATGGAGCAGCAGGGCAACAAGCGGAAAAGCAGTCCTTCCAGAAGAGCAGTCTAGTTAACAGTCCCTCTGATAGAAGTGTTTGATTGACAGGGGGTCAGAGACCCAATTCCTTTGATGTAGGGGATGACTTTAAATCTACTCTCTGAAGTTTGCAAGGATCCCTTTCAACCTAGTTCTGTCTGCCAGGCTACCTGTGGGAGGTAAATCAGTGTTTTGTGTGCAGACAGGACCCTACTTATTGTGGGTAAGTGTCAGTTCTTCTCATTCCTCCCTGCAATACAGATGATGCACAGAATGCAGATGAGTTTCATCTTCCAGTGTTTGTGGCTGTCTAGAGAGAATGAACAAAGTGAAGCTGTCCCTCAACCCAGACGAGTATTGGAAACAGCTGTCATGCACAAAGAGCATTAAGTACAGAGAAATGTCCACTTTCTAAAAGTGGCATTTCTAAAACAGTAATGTTAAATCCAGCTTCATCAGTAAGGAGGATTAGTCATTACCATTCCAAGAAATATGAAACATGAAAAAGCTACCCCTCTTTTATCAGGAGTTACAGCTTTAAAGTGTGCTAAGGAATCCCCAATGCTGGCCTGTGAAAAGGGTTGGTCCCACAATATTGAAAAACAAAATAGGCTATCATGACATGCAAAACCTACAAGCACACATCCTACCTTTTACTACCATGGTACCAGGACCTTAGGGTTACTTAGGGCTTTACTTAAGGGTGACTTATATGTAACAAAAGAGAAGTTTAAGGCTTGGATATTAGTATTAAATGCCAAGTAGCATTAACTGCACACACAGGTACTGCAGTGGCAGGCCTAGACAGGTTTGAAAGGACACTTTTGTGGGTGGCACAGTCAATGCTGCAGCCCACTAGTAGCATTTGAAGTACAGGCCCTGGATATATGGTTTAGCACTTTACAAGACACTTCCTAGTACAAAAAATATGCTCATCAGGTATACAACAATGTCATCATGTTTAGGGGAGAAGCACATGTATTTTAGCACTGGTTAGCACGATGCCAGGTCTAACAGTGAAGAAGTGACACTGTCATTGGAAATGAACTCAGAAATTCTTTAAATTGCTTACATCACGCTAAATGTCACTACTCATTTAACTTGTACTGAAAACAGAAGATGCAATGATCTGTTAAATATTACTACATTTGCCATAAATATAATGTATTTTTTATTTGAATCTTATCAGACTTGCAAAGACAATGAAAGTACTCCCAGAGACATTGCTATCAAACTTGCAGTGGGACCATTGCCCAGCAATGTTAGGGGACTAATACACTCAAATTATGACTTTTATTATTCAAGGTGGCCCAATATCCTTGCTTACTTAACACCTTTGTTAATCTCCTGGTGACCACTGAAGTCAAACAACTGATGTGACTTATAACCAAGGCTACTGGAATTATGCTATTCTATGGTCACATCACTTTCCACATAATTATTGATTCGCCACATGTTATCATCTGCTGCTTATTTCACATTTTCAAAAAAAGAATTCTCTCTAACGTTGCAAATGATACTAAATAGTGGCTACGCTTCTTGGCACACAGTAGAAGGCCCTTCTCAAAGGTTGACTGGTCACCTTCTAGGGTTTTATTGCTGTATTTGGGGGTTAATGTTAAACTGGTGCAAATGAGGTAAAACCTTTGTTCAGACAGTGTTAACATGTACAAATTACAAAATAATCAAGTAATACTATCACAAAAGGAGCGGCATGATGCCACATGATTTGCTTTTTTGCCAAATAATTTAGTCAACTTTGCTGCATAATTTTCTCCTCGCCTGTCACATAATTCCACTAGCCATGCTGGTACCCGAAGGAACACTAAACTTTATTAATCATAATGGCACTCTTGCGAATTCTTTGGATGACAGGATAAAAGAGATGTCTAATATGTTTCCTCACCTTACAAACTATGTGCATAGCAAGAGCCTCTTAAATTATGCAACAGCGTAGGCACAAAGTGTGTAGGAAAGAAACGCAAATGATGTGATAATTAGGAAATTAAAAGGAAATTACGCAGTTCATTTTGTATCATTATTGTCTAATGAGTTTGGAATGCCAACAGTCATAAAAGGGGATCATGAGTGTACAGAAAATGCATGGATTTCTTGGAAACTGTACTGACCCTGGGATTGCTGGCCAGGCGTAGGTTCCATACCGGATATCTTGCAGACCACATTTGGTCCCCTTCGCAACTTGAGCAAGTTTACCTGCCTGTCCCTGATGGAGCTCCATTAAGTTGAGGTTCGGATGCTACTTTTCTCCTGAAGGTATATATTCTTACAGCATGTATGATTTTGTTTTTCTCACACACTTAGGACTTCTTAGGAATCCTCGTATAAGGAGACATGACTTTGACTTCTATCCTCTCATACACAATCTGCTGCCCCCTTCAGAGTAGATGAGGATTACAGATCCTGACAAATTGCAGAGACCCTTTTGGACTTTTTATAGGCAAGAAACATGTTGACCCCTTGCACCACTCACTAGAACTGATACAGGTCTAATTTTCCCCACCCAGTTTGCGACTTTTTGAGTCTGTTTTTATTCATGGACCAGATTCTCTTTGAGTAAACTCCTTTGGAGAATCCAGGAGCCATTTTTAAATCACATACACATAGTCCCACCTCTACTCACTTCACACCAGTTGCCCTCACATTACCCATCTAGCATCATGACAGCAAAACCAAGAAGACCTATGGCAAAGAGCTCCCCCTGTGGGGCCTGTTGGGCATTGCAGTGCCGGCCCAATGAGGAGCTGCCTTATGATGAAGTATGACACCCCTTGGGCTGTGTTAGGGTCCTTTCTCCTTAATGGAGCTATTCCTGAACAAGCACTAACTACCCTGTCCTGCTAAGCACCTACTGACAACTTCCCACCGATGTGGCCTGGCACCCCTCCTTCCTTCCAACCACCTAGGAACAGCACACTCTTTGTCTTTAACATATAGTCGGAACCCATGTGCTGGACCTACCAAGCCCCTTGTCCCTCTCTTTGTGGTTTAATAGATATTGGAGGTTGTCAGTCTCATCCACCTGGAAGCACTTTTTACATATTCAAATGTTTTAATTGTATGCTAGTAGAAAGAAAATGTCATGATTCTACAACGTCCAGTTGGTGCTACTGTCTTTCTCTAAGGCTGGTGTGAATTCTGGGTTCCGATGTAGAGGTGTAAAAGGAGAAGGGAAAGGTGTAATTCCAGTGTCTTTTAACATATCCGTCCCCACATTCATTGGAGGGCATATTATCCTATATATTGTGCATATACAACCATATAGTGATCTTGTTTTGCGATCCACAAGCTGCTATAAACAGACCTATTGCATCTCTGGCCCCTCTAATAAATCAATTAAAGGCATACTAAAGGCTCCTCAGCTGCATTATTCAATTTACATTACTTTTCAATGTAGTCTTTAAGATTCCCATATATCCTTTATTAGATTAGGCTCACATTTTCATATTCTGCCTTCTAGTTGTTTCCCAGTTTTGCAGTCCCAAAAAAGAGAATTGTGGTGGAGAGTACTTGTCTTTTGTCCAGAATCCAACTGGAGTGATACACTCCTGCATCTCTCACCACCTCCTCCAATGACCACATGCACAAGTAATTGTAATTTAGTTTTAAACTTTAAGATCTGAGACAAAGAAGTGTCATAGTTGGATGATAATGTTAGTTAGGCAATGTGTCAGAGAAGACTTCCTGTGTGCTAGATTCAATGGGAGTGACACACAACTCTGTTTCTCACAGCGTTCATCAGTGACCACATACTCAAGAATATGAGGGCCAGTAATAGAAACAAGCAAAGAGAAATGGGATGAGAAAAAGCAGAGACACAGGACTTATCACTTCTGCAGTGTACTGATGTCTGCATAATATAGTAGGTGTCTAAAGGAAAGTGAGATCAATAGTGACTTGCCATAAAAGTGTCATGACAATCTAACCTGTATAAGAGGATTTCACAGGAGCAGATGCACTTGCCCAATACCTCCCTACTGCTGCATGTACAGAATGAATAACAACCCTGTAACACAACACTAGCAAGGGGAAAATGAGGAATGGGAGAGAAAGAGACACTGGCTCTACAGTCAAGTGTCTTCCTATTGCTCTTCTATTTATTCTTCGTCTTAAAGATTTTCCCAAATGTTTATTATGGAAGGACCCGGGGAGAGGATGTGGCCTAATGGCTAGGGCGGTCGACCTTGAAGCTGGGGAGCCGGGTTTAAGTCTTGGCAGGGACGCTCAACATCTTGTGATTCTGGGCAAATCACTTTATCTCCCCATGCCTAACAAAAAATGAATGTGTCCGTCTGTAACGCAACTAGTGTGCATATAAAGCGCTCTGATAACTTCTGGTCTAGTTTGTGCTATATAAAGCTGCCTCCCCCCCCAAAAAAAACCTCACCTAAGTAAAAGATAATAAATGTCTAAACTATCCCTTGCTGCTTTTCACTCTCGAATTCACTCTCTTTCAATTGCAATAATTTGTCTAATCTTATGAACTAATTTGGCTAGATGTTCTCTATTACAGCAGTGCAATGGTCTTTTACATGTGAAAAGTCCCATACATGGACTCTAGGCTTCTTCTTTTGTGTTTTCAAAACTTTTCCTTTTCTTTTTATAATAGAGCCTCAAAACATGGATTCATATATATATATATATATATATATATATATATATATATTACCTACTGGCGGTCGCCAGTAGGTATATATAGTTAGGATTTTTTCTCTATGGGTTTTTTGAAAATTCTATGTCTAATAACTTTGCCGTTTGTGGACGGAATTGGCTGAAATTTTCAGGAAAATGGCACATTTTGTTTCTGAGCAGCCTTTGAAAATTTGGGGGGGGTTCGTCAAGGGGGGGCCGAGAAAAAAGGGGGGTCCCAAAACGCGTTTTTCCCATGTTAATTTCCATAGGGCGGTTGGCCTCACTTTTAGCCCGAACGGCTGAATGGATTTGCACGAAACTTGGCAAAATTGTAGGGACTGGTAGCTCGATGTGCCTTTTGTAGGTCTCAATATATGTGCTCCAGTGGATTTTGAGAAATTAACGTTTAAAAAAAGATATATATCTGTAACAGCGGACCGGGCAGCGGCCCAGGACGCGTACTTTTCGCGCAACGGAGCTTTGTGAAGCGAAGCTGATTGGTTCTCCGGCGTCTGTCAACATTCCAAACAGTCTGTAGCGGCCGCCATCTTGTCTCTCGGTAGGATCGAGAGACAAGAGGAGGCGAAAGCGAAGGGGCAAATGACCATAAGGGGGAATAGTAGATCCTCGCTGACCCCCTAGGTTTGATGTGGAGGTTTTAAAAGGGCCCCGCGGGGCAAAAAAATAAATAATAATAATAATCGAACGGCTGAATGGATTTGCACGAAACTTGGCAAAATTGTAGGGACTGGTAGCCCGATGTGCCTTTGCTAGGTCTCAATATATGTGCTCCAGTGGATTTTGAGAAATTAACGTTCAAAAAAAGATATATATCTGTAACAGCGCTCCGCTTCGCGTACTTTTCGCGTTACGGAGGTTTGCGAAGCTGATTGGTTTTTCGGCGTCTGTAAACATTCCAAACAGTCCGTAGCGGCCGCCATCTTGTCTCTCGGTAGGATCGAGAGACAAGAGGAGGCCAAAGCGAAGGGGCAAATGACCATAAGGGGGCATAGTAGATCGTCCCTGACCCCCTAGGTTTGATGTGGAGGCTTTGAAAGGTTCTCGCAGGGCAAAAAAATATATACCGTTTTTTTAGTTTTTTTGCGTGGAGTGCGCTCGGTTCGCGAACCGGGAAGCGTTCTGGGGAGCGTACTTTCTTGAAAATTAGTGAAAAAAGTTAGAGTACAATAATAATTGTGAGTGATCAGATGTAGGGTAGCTCTGAGAAGAGCTTTTGGGTTTATGGTACATTTAGGTACTTATCAGTAGGTACCAATGCACATTCTTAAATTCAGAGTGAAAACTCTGTTGCCCTCATCTGAGAAGTGAACTCCATCTCCTCTATAGATATCTTGCATGTAGTAACGCAAGTTATTGTTGTACAGGGAGCCCATTCCATGGTCTCTCATGTAAGCTGAAACAGATTTGTTTACATGCTTCCTCGATTTCTCAATTTGTGGACAAAATTGGTTCGACCACCTCCATTTCTGTCTTTGGCATATATTTGAATATACCAAGGCAGTCTGAGGAAAAAGTGCCATCAATTGCTCAAAGGTGTCCTTTAAAAGCATTTCCAGACCTACCCCAGTCAAAGTGCCCAAATCATTACCTCCACAGTGCACAATTAACAGGTCAGGTTTTGGCAAATGCATAAAGGTTTTCACCAATGGTATCAATTGGTGACATTTTAATCCTCTGTGGCCAAACCACTTAATTTCCACATCTTGTAAATTGAGGTTAGGTAAATTCCTGTTTTCAGCGTACCTTTGAGCCCAATAGATGTAGCTATGTCCAACAATCCAGACAGAAAACATGGCGAGAGAAGGTTCTCCTGCAGTCAGATGAAGTGTGGCAATGAAATGGCAGTTGAAAAAATGAGAGTGTAAAATGAAAAAAACTGAGGAGTTTCTGTGTTAATGAAGCAGTAAGAGTGATTGGTGGATTTTGATTGCTGAAAACAGAAAGTTAGTGTGCATGGATGAGTTCGTTGAAAGATGTATTTTGAGTGGCGAAGAAAAAATCATTAAATGAAAGAATGCTTTGGATATGCAGGTGCACTGAGAGTTCAGAGTTCAATTGCAACATTGTTGTGTGAGAGGTCTTGCAAGAGGTGGTTGCTATGCAGAAAAAGCAGAGAGGGGGCAGAGGGGGGAAGGGTTTTGCTTTGAAAAAAAGTGAGGGAAGAGTTTTGATTGGGTGACATGAGAGATCTGTGTGAGGAATTACAGCATTTCTGTGCTTTTGATAGCTGCAGACTCTGGAGTGCATACCTTTTGCTCTGCTGAAGACAAATTGGTGTGTTTCTGAGACTGTTTTGAAACTCAAAGTATTTGCTAAGGTGAGAAAAAATTTCTTTAATTTAGATAGAAAATAGTGTGCTTTAAGGAGAAAATTATGAAGAAAGTTGTGTTTTTCAAATGTTGCTTTGTCTCAAGTGTTTCACAAATAGATTTTGTTTCTTTGAGAAATTGTAATTGGAGAAAATGTGAAGTATTAGTACTGACAGGGCTTTTATGTGCATAGGAGCTGTGGAGTGTTTTCAAATTATGACTTGTAAATCGTTTTTGAGAAAAAGCAATGGTTTTAATATTGATGAGAAGGACATAATGGTGTCTGCTTCTTTATAAGGTAATTGAGAGTCTCTGATGTTATTTTTCCCATTTCAATGTAAGAAGTTTGTCTGTGGAGCAAATTGCTTGTAAATATGCTCCCACCTGTGCATGGCAAATTTAGATTTTGAATGTTTCCGTTACATAGGCATGTTAAAGGTGACTGAAACATGCTGCAAAGGCAATCAAAAAATGCTTTTATGTGTCTTAAGGACATTTTAAGTCATTTCCCCATGTGCAGTGTTTTCAAATTATGAGTTGAAAATCGTTTTTGAGGTAAAGGAATGTTTTCAAAATTTATGTGCGCCATATGACCCCAAATTTTTTTTTCAGGGGTGCAGCAGGGTGTTCTTGAGATACCCCTGCACCGTCGGAAAAATTCGTAATTTGCGATGAGGTAATTGCTAATCGCAAATTGCACCTTCATTCCTATGGGCCTCCTGCTGCATGGAAATGAATGGGTAATCTTGCTGAAATGCAAAGTCGAATCTGTATTTAAAAGGGTCTGCACCTCTGTACGGGTGTTCGCTATGTGAAGCACGAAAGTTTCACGGGCCGAACTCAAGGCCACCTCTCTCTGAGACAAAAGAGCTCTTATTCTTGCCATGCTGTTGAAATGTGCTCCCAAGGTTGGTATTTGTGGCCAGATTGAAAACTCCCTATGTTCATGTGTGGGAGGAAATAGAACATTTCTGCAGCAAATAACCCGTTCATTTACTGTTACGATAAAATGAATACTTTTAATTAACCCAGAACAATCTTCATTATTGAGCATCAAATAACTACCATTTTCCAAGAACTTGAACGTGGGGATGATAGCAGGAACTGGCGTGCCTTGCAACACGCAAGCCATATTTGGTCGGTGTTTGTTGCATGAACCGTGTAACTGTCTGTGCCTACACATTAGTGAATGATCTGGCGTCTCAGTGCATTCCTCTCCATTCAGATAAAGTTCTTGATCATCTTTGAAAATCTGTATGTGTATGGAAGCGACCAGACTTGATGAAGAAAACCACTACCTAAAGGTTAATAACGACCTATTGGTATATATTTCATACAATTTGAAAACTTATATAAAGCAAAAGGCAGCGTTATTAAACCGTGGATAAGGCACGTTGCCAAAGCAGTCAACCTTTTGGATTTATACTGGAAATGTTAAAGGAAGAATTACGGAGTAGGGCCTGTAAATCTTTAATAGACAACGAGTAAAATTACTCCAACCATCGTATTCCTCTAACTCCGGGATAGTAGGGATGTTTAATTTTTTAGAAGTAGCCAATCCAAAGCATTTGGTCTGGGAAATTGTTTCATTCACAAACAACATATGTTTTGGGATGAGACATGCACGGTGGAAAGCCTCAGTGCCTTGTACCTGCCAGGTTCGTGAACCCCAAACTGATGTAGATCCTGGATATTTTTACTCTGTATTACGTTAGCATGGTCTCATTACTGGTTTAAACGCCATTTTTCCTTTTTTGTAACTTCTGCACACGACACTTAGTTGTTGCTTTAGCTTTCAGCCTACCTGCGTCAAGATCTATGCCTGCTTCAAGCAGGCGCAGGGTTTTGATGTAGCTTTGTCCTATCTGATTGTAAATGCGGCACACCGTGGGTGGCAGAGCAGCGGTGCACGTTAACTGGTGCATCCCTGGGGATGTGCTAGTTAATATAAATCTGCCCCTTTACATTTAATTATGTGCAGGGGACACAGAGTAGGTGAGGTTTATCCAAGGTTAAGAAGAGATGAGTCCTGTTCAGTGAAAAATTGGAGATAGGCTTCAGTATATTATATACTTAAGTAGTGTGTTAAGTTTTTGATGACTGTTATTAATTTACTGTTGGGTAATAGTGGTTAATAACATTTTTTATTATATTTTACCACAGATTCAACTGCAGATTATTTCAAGATTTTAGGATGCCTAGCAAAGAAAGAGTAAGAAAGGCTGGAAAACGTCAAAGACAGCAGGAGCATGGAATATTGCAGCAGTCCTCTAACAAAAAGATTTGTCAAGTCACCAAGAAAGCACCGGGTAAGAGTCGAAAAACAGTCATAAGAAATATGTGTAGTAAAAAAAATATTACTACAGAAAATGTTTCACTCCAGAAAAGGAGAATGAATTCAAATGGTAAGGAAAGGCCAATGAGAAATGTTACTGCTAGAGTAAGAGATAACTCTATGCATGAAAGTAGAAGGAAACAACAGTTTAGGGATATTCGTAAACGAATGTTCCGCAACAGGATAATTGGGAATTTGTTAAAAAATATTAAGAAAGGTCAGCAGAAAGTGGTTTTTTATAAGAGAACAAAAATAGTTGAGAAAGTTATTGATCAGGCATTTGAAATTAAACGTAAGTTATTTATTTTGACAATCAATAGAATTAGGAAGCTAAACAAGGTAATTTATGATTTCAAAAGAAATAGTAGATGGAAGAGAATAGTTAATCGTAGTAATTTTTGTGAAGTTTTTTCTGGAGAATGGATGCATAGTTCAAGCTCTGAGGCATTTTTTAATGAGGAGAGTTATTTCCAGGATAATGATTTGGTGCATGCAGTTGACACCAGTGGTCGAGCTTATGAAGTGAAAGATGGTTGTCCAGTTGAAAAAGAAAAACTTGTGAGAACAGAGATAGAAGAGGTGTTAGGTAATGAGGTTTTAGGGAGACGTCCTAAGGGTCCTGTGTACACCTGGAAGTGTAGTAGTATTTGCAGTGTACGACAGGATTCCATCAATTTGCTTTGTGATTTTATACGGTCATTTAGTAAGAAAAGTTTGAAGCAGAAAATGAAGTTGTTGCAAGAATTAGATCCTTGCAGAGTGAGAGAAGTGATAGGTTTGCATGGTCATTCACTGGCTTGTCTTTCCAGGAGAGTATGCCAGAGTGTTTTTCATCATTTCAGGATGCTAGCAGTGCATCATAATAAAGTGAGGAAATTAGTTAGAATGTTGTATTATGCTAAGAGTCCAGCAATTATGCTTAAACAATTATGCGCTGCTCTTTTGCATGGTTCTGAAATAGATGTGAAGAATATATGTGAAGAAATTGAGTTTTGTTACTTTGGAAGTAAAGAGGAGAATGTTGAAATTGACCAAGAAGAAGAGAGTAATGTGGAAGATAGTGTACAGGTTTCCAGTACAGATAATTTCCAGAGGGAAATTGCGACGTTTGAGGTGAAATCAAGTGAGAGGCCAAATTTCACGTGTGTGTGTTGTCGACGCACTTATTATAAGAATCAGACTAAGTTAGTGGATTTATATGGAAAAAGTGAAAGGGAAAATAATAGTGAATGGAAGGATTTTACAACATACTTGATGGTAGAAAATTGTTTTGATTTGGGATTGGATCAACGTGTGTGTACTTATTGTTGTAACAAATTAAATCAAAACCAGATGCCTGCTAGAGCAGTTCATAATAATCTGGAATTGGTTGAAATTCCTTCTGAATTGAAGGATTTAAATACTTATGAATCTATTTTGATTCAAAGTATCCATCCCTTTCAGGCTATTGTAAGAATGGAGCCAAAGACAGGGAAATTGCCTCCATCAGATTTACAGAGAGGATTAAAGGGAAGAGTTGTTTATTTGCCTCTAGATTTGAAGAAAAACATTAACACAATTGGAGTAGAAAAAGTGGAAGAGGAACCTCTGGTTATCTTAGTTAATGGGGTTCCGACAAAGAATAAGAAAATATGGCAAGATTTAGTAGATGTTAGGAAAGTCAAAAGGGCAACATTGTATTTGAAAAAATATAATAAATACTATAAAAATGTATATGTTGCAGAAGAGGAAGTAAGTGAGGAAGAGGATAGCGATTTGTGTGCTGGTCAAATTGAGAAAGTAGAACCCTCTACTAGTGAAGAAATATATGAACATTATAGTGTTCATCCTTTGCATTCCAAGGAAGTCATGGGGAATGCTATTGAGTTGTTTCAAATGAAACAAGCGAAAGGGAGTCCCATTAGTGTTTGGGAGGAAAGTTTGGAAGCTCGGTGTTTCCCACAGCTTTTTCCAACAGGTCAGGGAGGAAGATATGATGAGCGACCTCATCAAATTCCTGCTTCTGAATACCGGACTTTGCGATTGTATGCAGGAGATCCTAGGTTTCGACAATGCATTCCTTATTTGTTCCATCTCCTGTTTGAAAGCGATCTGTCTGGACTGTCATATGCAGTGAACCACATCTTGAAAAGTGGTATACACATGCAAAACATCTCGGCAAGTGACTTTATGGATAAAGTCAATGTCCAAGACAGTATTTTGGATTCTCACCTGATTAATCTCATGGCGTGTCAGCGTGGTACTAATGAGTACTGGTACCGTCGTCATGGTGATTTAAAATGTATGCTGAGGAACTTAGGAACTCCCACATGGTTCCTCACTTTGAGCTGTGCTGAGTATGGCTGGGAAGACTTACTTGAATTTCTACGAGAGGCAAATGCTAACGTAGAAAACATCGAATTCAAGACACCCGGAGAACTGTGCTCTTTGGATCCAGTCAATGTATGTAGGTACTTCAATCATAGATTTGAAGGTATGATGTCTTTCATCATGAATAAGAAGAATCCACCTCTTGGAGAGGTGTTGGATTTCTTCTGGAGGAAGGAGTACCAAGCAAGAGGTGCTCCTCATATACATATGTTGCTGTGGATCAAGGATGCACCTAAATTTGGAACGGATGCAGACGACTCAGTGATGAGTTTCATAGAACAGTATTCTACGTGTGCTGTTCCAAACGCAAAGGAGAAAAAAAGCCTAAGAGAAAAAGTTCTACGTTTCCAAAGCCATCGATGTGGAAAGTACTGTCGTCGTAAATTCCGGAACAAAGACAAGTTCTACACCAAATGTCGTTTCGGCTTTCCACGATCGGTGATTTCTAAAGGAAGAGTGAACAGTTTGATGTCTTCGCTGCGACATAATGTGATGAAGAAATCACCTAAAAACACATACAATTTGAAGAGGAACGAAGAGTCTAAGTACATCAACGACTACAACCCGGTGATTTTGTCCATGTGGAATGCTAACATGGATATACAGTTTGTGGCTGATAACTGTATGGCTGTGGCTAGGTATGTGACATCTTACATCACCAAAAAAGAGAAGACAGAATTGAAGGATATGTGGGAGGACATTTCCCATGAAAAGAGCCTCAGCAAGAAGTTGTACAGTTTCAGTCTGAAGATGTTGTCGCATCGAGAAATCGGAGCTTACGAATGTTCTGACCGGTTGTCTTCAGCAAGTCTCTATGCCAAGTCCAGGAGTATCGTTTGGGCGAGTGTTGGTCTTGCTGCAACGCGTAATCGAGTTCTGAAACCTGTGCGGGAAATTGAGTATTTGGCGGAAAAGGAGCCAAACAGTACCGACATTTTGAAGAGCAACATGTTGGATACATATTATCCAAATCGAAGCAGTCACCTCGAGAATGTTTGTCTGTATGAGGTTCTGCAAAATTACATATTCAAGAGGAACATCAAAGAAGATACTGAGAAAGGAGTGTATGCTGTAATAGGAAGTGAGGGATGTCTGGTCAAGCAAAGAAAATGCCACTTGATAAACCATCGAAAATTGAGTGGCGAATCTCCTGAAAAAAAGGAGTTTTTCTATTTAGCACTTTTGCAACTTTTTAAGCCTTGGCGTGCAGAAGAGGAACTGCTTGGAGATTTCCTCTGTTACGAAGACTCTTTCAATGCTGCCAAGGAGACCATAGAATGTCCTGCTTTTCCCAAATATGTAGAAATGTTGAATGTGGAAATTGAGCAGGAAGCAACGATTGCAGCCGAGATTGCCAGAGACAGTTCTCAGGACAGTCAGAGTTCTGCTTCATTGAGTCAGGATCCACTAGGAGGACCTCTTATCGAAAATGAAGCTGCCACTGCTATGAATGAAGTGGAAAGAGCCATGGCACATGCTCAGGAGGATGCGGTTAACTTAGAAGAGTTGGAAAGACAACTCAACGTTGAGCAGAGGAAAATATATGACGAACTTACCATGCAAATTGATCATGGATTAAGTCATGACAAGAAAGAGTGCTCATGTACGTCGTTGAAGCCTGTCCGACTGTACGTGAGTGGAGAAGCGGGAACTGGAAAAAGTTTCCTTATTAAAGCAATTTCATGTTATTTGCAGGAAAGGACAGAGTCATCGCTGTCTTGTGTTGTCACCGCTCCAACTGGACTGGCAGCACATAACATTAAAGGGATTACTTTACATCGTTTACTGATGCTGCCAGTGGAGCATGACAACAAATTAGAATATCACAAGCTATCTGGAGATGCTTGTTTTGAAGTTTCAAGAGTCTTGAGGAAAATGAAACTTCTTATCATTGACGAAGTAAGCATGGTTTCCAATGTCATGCTTGCCTTTGTGCATTTGAGAATGCAAGAAGTTCTCAAAACAGAGTATGATGTGTTATTTGGTGGCAAACACATCATTGTTTTTGGAGATCTTCTGCAGCTGACACCAGTGAAAGGGCAACCTGTGTTCAAAATGCTCACGCATGAAGATACCAGGAAGTGCTTAGGGAGTATTGGCAACGTCAATATATGGTTAAACTTCAATTATGCTGAACTGCATGAAAATATGCGTCAGGCAAAGGATGAAGTTTACAAGACTATTCTACAAGATGTTAGAATTGGAAAAGTGACCGAGCATGGGAAAGAAGCTTTACATGCACGATTACTGACAAATTTATATCCAGACGAAGATGTTGTGCCTGAGAATATTTTTCAGAAAGTTACTGAGAAAAAATCTGGAATATGTTTGATGCCAACTCTTGCAGAATGTGCCAAATTCAACAACAAAATGTTGCATTTAGAAAAGCAAGAGATTGTGAAATTGGAAGCTATTGACAGAGTAGAGCATATGGGATCAACAATTATTTTGTCTGAGAATCTGAAAACAAAATTGGATTCATTAGAGAAGAGTATATCTAAAACTGCGGGTTTTGAAAAGACTCTGAATGTGTGCTTGAACTGCCGTATAATTTTAAGAAGGAATTTACATGTTGAAAGAGGTCTGGTAAATGGATCAATGGGTAATGTTGTTGATTTTGTGAAATACAGAAATAGAGATGGAATTGAATTTTTAAAAATTAAATTTGATGGCATTGAGGAAGTACAGCTAATTGCTCGTTGTTCTGCTAGATTTTTGCTTGTAAAAGACTTATATGTTCGTCGTAAGCAGTTTCCTGTTTGCTTGGCATATGCGGTGACAATCCATAAATCGCAAGGTTTAAGTGTAGACTGTGCATTGGTGAATATTGGCAGTTCTGTGTTCAAGGAGGGTATGGCATATGTGGCATTGTCACGAGTTAGGACTTTATCGGGATTGTACTTGATTGAGTGTGATGTCACAAACATTTGTGCGGATCTAGATTGTGTTAAGGAATACAATAGGTTGAGAAGAGAGTATGCGCCACATTTGCCTCAGTATCCTTTGTTTGAGAAACGTGTGGTAGGCCGGAAACGAAGAAATGTGACCAATACTGGGGAGGTTGTAGCAAAAAGACGAAAAGTTGATGAACCTGAAATTATAAGCAGAAACAAAAAGGATTCTGTTGAAGATGTTGTTGGTTTTCAATTTGAAAACAGTTCTGGTGTCAACTGCTATGCTAATGTAGTGGTTAATGTTGTCTTTTCTCTAGAAACTTTAAAAGAACAGATTGTGGTCAATTCGGATCAAAGATTTTGCAGTTTGTTAAATTCTGTGTTAGAGAAATGTAGCACTGATAGAACAAACATAGAAAGTGTGTCTGAAATTCGAAATCTGTTAGACAGATGTTCAGGCCAAACACAATTCTCTCAAAATAGTCAGCAAGATTGTCAGGAGTTTTTAATGTATATGCTTGATGTATTGCATGATGAAGGTGTAGATGTAGATCACCTGTTTGGGCTTTCTTATCAATGGCAGCATGACTGCGAGAACTGTAGGGTATCAGCTACTACTAGTGTAGACTCAGAAAGATTTATATATTTAACTTTGCCAGACAGTAAATCAGTCTCTTTTAATAAGCTAGTAAAAGCAGCTGATCACAACATGGAGTGTAGCCAATGTAAATCTGAAATGATGTCCACATTATTTATACGAACATATGGCCAGTATGTCATTTTAATGTTCCAACGATGTAGGCCTGATGGAACAAAATTGACAACTTTAATTAAAAATTTTGTGGCTTCACAGTTGTCAATATCAGGAAGGACTTTTGTAACTGTAGCAATTATATATCATGATGGTCCTTCAATAACATCAGGACATTATACAGCTTATTTAAAGTGTAGAAATGGCTGGTCATTCTGCAATGATTCTGTTTTAATTTTCAAAAAAAAATTGCCATATGACCTTAAAAACTCTTACCTGGTGTTTTTAAAACCAAAATTTTAGGGAAAGAATCTCGGGATGTGCTCTGAGGAATTTCAAGAAGTTCTCATGGCTCCTACACTATTTGGCCTTGAGGATAAGTGTAGTACAGAGACATAACTTTTTACCATAACACTGGACGTTATTGAGAAATACGTGCACTTTGAATGAGTTCAGAAAAACTATTTCTTTTTATAAGCTAATTGAAGCAGCGAATCAAAACATGGAGTAGAGGGAATGTAAGTCTGCAATGCTGTCTACTGTTTTACATTGCTTTGTGATTAAAAGTGATGTAGAGAATTAAATAATTGTACTAGTCATAAAGGTAGTGTAAGTCTGCTTCATAGTAAGCAGTATCAGTGTGATAGGAAATGTAGAACATGATTGAGCAAGAAGGGGAAGATATTACTAGTCCAGGATTGTGTAAATGATCTTCAACATTTTAATTCTGAAAGTTGCGGAAATGCGAAAAGACGGGATTGGCTTACAAGAAATCCAAGAGTTATACATGGCTCTGACACGATTTGGCCTTGTGGAATCGTGTGGTAGAGAGCGAGAAGTCATTTATTGTATGTAACATGTTTTTGAAAACGATGGAGGTTTTCTTTCAGAAAGTGGCGGGTTGAAAGTAATAACAGCACAACAGAGTGTAAGCTGTTCATAGGACATCCTTGGCCGTCATGGAAAGTAAGTTAACTTTAAGGAGTTCTGAATTCTGATTTGTAATGTATGGGTTTTTTAAACACAATCATTTTGATTGTGTTTTTTTTTCCCCGCTGTTATATGATGAATACCTTCAAGTCACTGTTTTAGTGAAATTTGATACATTCTGAGAACAGCAAAAATAAACCATTTAACATGTATAATTAATTCTGTTCTGTTTGCATTTATGATGTACATGTAGAACTGTGTAGGAGGCATGGAGAAGGTGAGGCTTCTGTCAGTGTCAAAGTTGTTGCATACAGTGCTCATATTCTACGTAGTCTTTTATATTTCATTACTTTCACTGTTTCTGACAGATCTAAAAAAAATTTTTTTAAAAGAACAGTAAGTATAAGGGAAGGAAACAGACAGTTATGTTAAAAGAAACACAGCTATAGGGAATAAACTAGGGATACTGTTACCCGCAATCCTCTGCTGATGATGTCACTGAGCATGTCATGAATGATGTAATATGTGACATCATCAGCAGTGGATTACGGGTAATAGTATCTCTAGTTTACTCCCCTATAGCTGTCTTTCTTTTAACATAACTGTCTGTTTCCTTCCCTTATACTTACTGTTCTTTTTAAAAAAAAAAAATTTTTGGTTCGCTTCCGGTTCGCGTACCGGGGAGCGAACTGGGAAGCGAACTAAGAGAAATAGAGGTTGGCACAGTTGCAAATATTGTACCAATTTTTTTATAACGGGGAGGTAGTTCTGAAAAGAACTTTTTTTTAAATTGTTTTTGTTGTTTTATATTTTTTTTATTATTTTTCTGAACATTTTTTTACTTTTTTTGAATTTTTCTGAACAGTTTTATATTTTTTTTGTTTTTTTTTCGGAGGGGGCAACGAAAACGATTCATTGTAAAGGGCTCAACAGGAGGAAGAAAACAAAAAAAAGAATGTATTGTTTGGGGAGTTTCGGACAAACATGAGCATGATTGTTAATAGCTCTGTTGATCAGAGTGATGCTACTTTCTGCGTAGCAAATGATTCCACTGCAATGTACGCAGACTTGTTTTACTTCACGAAATCTCGTTTGTATATTTGGCACCATCTCCCTGCCCTCTGGTCCCGTTACTTCCGGTACAACAGATCTTCTGGCCATAATAGGGAGATTATCTAGGTCGTCCTGTTCCTCTTCTTCCTCTTCTTGCTGAATTATAACTTTAGCAGGTGGTCCACTCTTCCTTGGATGTGGTGGAGGTGGTGGGGAAGCACCAGCTGAAGCTAGTAAAGAAGCCATTGCTCACTGGTAACAAAGGGTCTTTCTCTCACAATGATGAAAGTCAGAGTGAGGAAAGAAGGAGGGATTTTCACCATTTGGGAAAAAAAATAGTTCTCAACCAATGAAAAGTGTTCATTTTAGATCATATGACCTAGTCTTACATCATTAGGAAACCGAAAGTGAAATGAACCAATGAAAAGTGTTATTACCAAGTCACATGACCTGCTGTGTTTACGTTACGCGCTTTGCAGGGCCTCCCGGTTTGCTTCCAGAAACCTGTGCTTTGCGACTCGGTAAGCGTACGAGTTCGCTAACGTAGCACGTCATATGACGTATCACGCGACAACGCGAAACGTCATGCGGACGGGAGGCGTCACGATGTTGTTTTCTAACGCGGCAGTTGCGGTAAAGAAACGTTTACCGGCTCGCGGTCTATTTCGCGGCATCAAGGTCAGCTAACGGGAAGCTTCCCGATTCGCGAAGCGGGAACGAAGAAAAAAAAATATTAAAAAAAAAAAATTATTCATAAACATATAAAATATATTTTTGGATTTAAAGAAGAATACATTTTACAGCTACAGATATTAGCTGTTAAAAAACCAATGAAATTCACAGAAAAAACCATAGGTTATAGACCATATATAGTTAGGAATTAGCATTTAAAAAACCTTATTTTACTCACACAAAACCATTGAAATTCCATATATAGTTAGTTGCACTAACTATATATCGCGGACCCGCAATCCACTGCTGATCATGTCACATATTACATCATTCATGACATGGTCAGTGACATCACTGATGACATCACTGATGACATCTCAAATGACATCACTGATGACATCACTGATGACATCTCATTTGACATCATTCTTGTGCTAATACGATAAACCTCTTCAGACTCTAATATAACCTTAGATACACTCAGTGTATACAGACACTCACACACTGCCACTCATCCATGGAGTTACTCACACACCCAGTCAGTCATGCAAAGAAACAATCTCACCTCCATTTCTTCAACTATACAGTTAAACACACCTTACTTATTGAAACATATACTAACACATATTTACTCTCTTATACAATCCCTGATACAAGTTCACAATGATCGATACAACCACTCACTCATTCAGTGGCTCTCATGCACAGTTATTTATATATGCCAACTCTCACATGTACTGTGTTTTACATATGTACTTACTATGACATGTAGCATTGAGATATCCATTCACTCATCAATACACTCATGCACACAGTCAACTGCCCATGTAGCTGTTTCCACATGCACTCTTGAACTCATACACCTAGTGAATAAACTGCTCACACATCTATGCATAGAGTCTCACACCTTCCAGCCACCCCCACACAAACTCAATCTCCCATAGAAATACTTGGGCAACCAATTAATAACACATATAGCCTCTCGTATAGCTAATGATCAACACATGCAGCAGTTTACAGAACAACAGACATAATGATGCACAAATTAAGACAGTTTAGTCACTAACCCATGCATTCAGTGAGACACATTTAATCACTCACTCATACAGTCAGTCATGCACCTACTAAATCCTTCATCCAGACACTTATACATCCACTCAAGACATATTTTAACTTTACAGAAAAATACAGTCACTGGATGTTGTCATCAGTGATGTCATCAGTGATGTCATTTGAGATGTCATCAGTGATGTCATCAGTGATGTCACTGACCATGTCATGAATGATGTAATATGTGACATGATCAGCAGTGGATTGCGGGTGCGCGATATATAGTTAGTGCAACTAACTATATATGGAATTTCAATGGTTTTGTGTGAGTAAAATAAGGTTTTTTAAATGCTAATTCCTAACTATATATGGTCTATAACCTATGGTTTTTTCTGTGAATATATATATAGATATATATATATATATATATATATATATATATATATATATATATATATATATTCACTGAAAAAACCATTTTGTGTGAGTAAAATAAGGTTTTTTAAATGCTAATTCCTAACTATATATGGTCTATAACCTATGGTTTTTTCTGTGAATATATATATAGATATATATATATATATATATATATATATATATATATATATATATATATATATATATTCACTGAAAAAACCATAGGTTATAGACCATATATAGTTAGGAATTAGCATTTAAAAAACCTTATTTTACTCACACAAAACCATTGAAATTCCATATATAGTTAGTTGCACTAACTATATATCGCGCACCCGCAATCCACTGCTGATGATGTCACATATTACATCATTCATGACATGGTCAGCGACATCACTGATGACATCACTGATGACATCTCAAATGACATCACTGATGACATCACTGATGACATCATCCAGTGACTGTGTGTTTCTGTAAAGTTTAAATATGTTTTACATATTGAAGAATGAGTAGATGTATAACTGTCTGGACGAAGGATTTAGTAGGTGCATGACTGAATGTATGAGTGAGTGATTAAATGTGTCTCACTGAGTGCATGGGTTAGTGACTAAACTGTCTTAATTTGTGCATCATTATGTCTGTTGTTCTGTAAACTGCTGCATGTGTTGATCAGTAGCTATATGATTAACTATATGGGTTATTGATTGATTGTCCAAGTATTTGTATGGGAGACTGAGTGTGTGTGTGGCTGGCTGGGAGGTGTGTGACTCTGTGCAGATCAATGTGTACTTGTATCAATGATTGTATAAGAAAGTAAGTATGTGTTAGTATATGTTTGAAAATGTAAGGTGCTCTATGTTTAACTGTATAGACAAGAAAATGGAAGTGTGATTGATTCTTTACAGGACTGACTAGGTGTGTGAGTAACTCCATGGATGAGTGGCAGAGTGTGAGTGTCTGTATAGGTGTATGAGTGCATATGATAGTGTTGTAAAGATGAGTGATTGTATGTATGAATGATTGTATGGGTGAATGAGTGAATGTGTGTGTAGACGTAGGAATCAGTGAGTACGTATGTAGTAACTAGTATTGGTGTGTCAATGGTTTCAAAAATTATACTCTGTATTTAACACTGGGTGAAACAGAGGTTATATTAAAATGTGAGGAGATGCATTGTATTGTCACATGAATGATATCATCAGTGATGTGGTCATTGATGTCAAATGAGATGTCATCAGTGATGTCATCAGTGATGTCATTTGAGATGTCATCAGTGATGTCATCAGTGATGTCACTGACCATGTCATGAATGATGTAATATGTGACATCATCAGCAGTGGATTGCGGGTGCGCGATATATAGTTAGTGCAACTAACTATATATGGAATTTCAATGGTTTTGTGTGAGTAAAATAAGGTTTTTTAAATGCTAATTCCTAACTATATATGGTCTATAACCTATGGTTTTTTCAGTGAATTTTCAAGGTTTTGTAAATGCTAATTCCTAACTATATATGGTCTATACCCTATGGTTTTTTCAGTGAATTTCAATGGTTTTTTAATAGCAAATATCATAAGCTGTCGAATGTCAAGTACGTGGTAAGTGAAAACATTTTCGTGTTTATGCACACTGATCTGCTTTGAATGGTGCCCCCCCCCCCTCATTTCTATTAGGAGTACTCTCTATTTGCACATAGTGAAGGGTAGTTAATGCAGGCCTTTGCCCCCGTTGTAATACGTCGTGCCTGCTTCTCTCTCCATTTGATTGATTGTTATCCAAGTATTTACTGTTTTAGAATTGGTTCTCTTTGGTTCATTCTCTATTTACAAACAAACACAGAGTCGTAATACTCAGTTTAGTCTTTGCAGATAACGAAAAATCGTGTAAAAAAAAAAAGAAAAGGAATCGAGCAAAATCAGTAGGCCACTAATGGGATCTCTTTTTGACCTCGCTAAAATAGAAACATTAGGAACAACCCCTCATGACAAATACAAAACTAGTGAAATGAACTGAACTCCACACAATGATGGCTGCAAAACAGCTCGGCTCCGCCACCCACCCCGCCCAAAATAACGATAAAGAGCGGCTGCCATGATTGGTTGCGGAATGGCCACGACGGAGCTACGAAATGGTGCTGCTCTCATGCTAACCCCAGCTTCAGTCTGAAACATCCAGAAACACTGTAGACTACCAATTCGATCAGTTCCGGTAGCGCCCCAATGTAACCCGGTAGAGAAGAACTAGCCCTCCCCTCTTTGACTAATGGTTCTTGTTGCCTGTCCCTTCTGTTGTCATTTAACAGAACTATTTAGCCTGCTGAAAGGGGTTGTGTTCCGACCGCTGGTTGGTGGAGACATTTTGACTATATTCTGGACCTGCGTTGTCGCGTAATGCGTCATATGACGCGCCACGTTAGCGCATCCGGAAGTCATCCGGGGCGCGACGCGCAGCGCGTAACGTAAGCATAACAGGTCATGTGACTTGTTAATAAAACTTTTCATTGGTTCATTTTAATTTTCTTATTCTAATGATGAAAGGCTTGGTCATATGACCTAAAAATTACGCTTTTTATTACTTCCGAACATTATTTTTTCTTAAATATATGTTATAATGTTCCAGGCTAATGTACTTTCCCGGAAAATTTACAACTGTCCTGCAAGTAAAATATATTCTTTTTTCGAGAAAAAGAGCGTTTCTTCGTCCCATGACAGAGCCGTTGAGCAAAAGAGGGTCGACCTGCTGTCTTAGTCGCCGATACGCCTGAATATGAGATTCTTATCGATCACTTTATGTTGCAGGAATAGAAAACACAACAGCCCTTGACCATTTATCTTTACTGCGTTCCTTCGTATTATACCTTTTACCCTTCATGTAATTGGTCTGCTTTATTTCACTTGCCTTTTAATGATTCTAAAACAGTGACTATTATTAAAAACTTTACCAATGTATATACTACTACCATGTTTTCTTTTAAAAACCTTTATTGTGAAAATTTCATTATACAAATACGGGCCTATAACCACGTGGGCCGGCCACGGAGCAAACTGTAATCGTATATGATGAGTAGACATTTACACTGTAGAGGAACGTAACGGGCGGGCCATTAGGTTGCAAGAACTAAGGTGTCTAACAGTTACGGAATCGGTGGACGTACATTTTATAATTAAAATACGACAGAGCCAGTTACAATAAAATTATCTAGATATACATTTGCGGGCAAGTACCATGGGTGACGTTAATTCGAATTTTCAACAGTACAGTAATCAATAACACATCAGAACTTAATATCAATAGGGATGTCGAAATATTCAATCAATTCTCGTCCCCGCCCGCCATGTGCTTCAAAACTGCATACGTATCTCGTGATTTCAAGGTTCTGCAACCAGTACACAACAAGGAGTTACGAGTCCCATTTATTCCGGCGCCATTTTGGGCGAGGACGGGCAGGTCCAGGATATAGTCAAAATGTCTCTACCAACCATCGACTATGATGATGTTCATATGCTGTATTTATTAGAGTAACACTCATCTGTCCACATGAAATTAATTTGCCACAATCTAAACATGTCATTTTAATCTTTCCAAAGTTCTTCTAAATATTTGGGACCGTTTCCCTTGCCTCTGATGCTGTCAGTGCCACTTCTTTGATGAATGTACTAGCAGGTCAGGGGTTTTCCTCCAAATCTCTCTTTTATGCAGCACTATAATTAATTGGTGCCACCTCTCCATATGACGATGCATGGTATAGTTACCATAACTATATTTTTTTTCGGTTCCTCTGGAGAGTTCATCGTGGCAGATGAAGCATGTAACGTACCGGGCATTTACCTTTTTTTGCATGTACAGGAAAGGAAAAAAAAATCGAGCGTCCGAGTTCTAAGGTGTCCCAGGGCCATTTTAGTGGACCAGGCCCAAATCCAAAGAACAGGACGCCATTTTGAGAGTCCTGTTGCAGCCGCCTGTCGCTGTAGCATCAAGAGCAGCCGAAACTCAGCTGAATGGCAACTGAAACGGTAAAGGGGCGCCCCACTACAGCAGACGAGCCTCCACCTAGGAAGGCCCGTTCACGCCGCCTCCCCCCCCCCCCCTTCGGGCACCCCACGCCGTTATTCGGAGCAGTATTGTAGGATGGCCACACCAGTGCGGCAACTTGCTAGACATCACCTCGGTGGTAACCGAATCTCAGCGCCTTGTGGTGTCTCCTCTTCAGAAAATATTCTTGCGCTACCTTTGCCCCATTCACACATCGGTCCACTACTGACGCCATCTCACAGGCTAATGGGGCACCCCACGCCGAGTTTCAGCATTGTAGGATGACCACACCAGTACAGCAACTTGCTAGACATCACCTCGGTGCCATCCGGATCTCGGCGCCCCACTGCAGATGAAGTGCCTCTCAACTATGAAACCACCACGGTGACATCCGGATCTTGGCGCCTTTTGCTGGTTCCGGCCTATTCACACATCGGTCCGCTACTGACGCCATCTCACAGGCTAATGGGGCCCCCCAGGCCGAGTTTCAGCATTGTAGGATGACCACACCAGTACAGCAACTTGCTAGACATCACCTCGGTGCCATCCGGATCTTGGCATCTCAACGCCTAGTGGTATCTTCCATACAGAAAATATTGTTGCGCTGCCTTTGGCCCCATTCGCACATCGGTCCGCAACTGACACCATCTCACAGGCCAACAGGGCGCCCCACGCCGACTTTTACCATTGTAGGATGGCCACACCAGTGCCACAACTTGCTAGACACCACCTCGGTGCCATCCGGATCTTGGCATCTCAGCGCCTTGTGGTGTCAGTCAGAAACTATTGTTGCGCTGCCTTTGGCCCCATTCGCACATCGGTCCGCTACTGACGCCATCTCACAGGCCAACGGGGCGCCCCACGCCGACTTTCAACATTGTAGAATGGCCACACCAGTACAGCAACTTGCTAGACACCACCTCGGTGCCATCCGGATCTTGGCATCTCAGCGCCTAGTGGTGTCTTCTATTCAGGAAATATTGTTGCGCTGCCTTTGGCCCCATTCGCACATCGGTCCGCAACTGACACCATCTCACAGGCCAACAGGGCGCCCCACGCCGACTTTCAACATTGTAGGATGGCCACACCAGTGCGGCAACTTACTAGACACCACCTCGGTGCCATCCGGATCTTGGCGCGTTGTGCTGCCTTCGGCCTATTCGCACATCGGTCCGCTACTGACGCAAACTCACAGGCCAACGGGGAGCCCCACGCCGACTTTCAGCATTGTAAGATGGCCACACCAGTGCTGCAACTTGCTGGACACCACCTCGGTGCCATCCGGATCTTGGCGCGTTGTGTTGCCTTCGGCCTATTCGCACATCGGTCCGCTACTGACGCCGCCTCACGTGCCAACGTATTTTCTCCGCATTTTATACCCTATGCCGCATAACAGGTCATGTGACTTGTTTATAAAACTTTTCATTGGTTCATTTTACTTTTGGTTTCCTAATGATGGAAGGCTTGATCATATGACCTAAAAACAACACTTTTCATTGGATGAAAACTTTTTTTTTTCCCAAACGATGAAAGCCCCACCTTGTTTCTGGATGTTTCAGACTGAAGCTGGCGTCAGCATGAGAGCACCACCATCTCGTAGCTCCGTCGTGGTCATTCCGCGAGCAATCATGGCAGCCGCTCCCCACCAGAAGCCTACAGGAGTCGGGGGGCCCCCAAAACTTTTGATGAATCCTCAAGGCGGAGGGGACGCTTTCGAGAATGGGGTCCAAGACCTAGCAGACTAGCGTCCGATTTCCAAGGTGTCCCAGGGCCATTTCAGTGGACCAGGCCCCAAAAGGAAACAGCCTGCCGCCATTTTGAGAGTCCTGTGACAGCCGCCTATCGCTGCACCGCAAGAGTGGGCGCAGCCGCCTATCGCTGCACCGCAAGAGTGGGCTCAACTCAGCTGAATTGCGGCTTTTGACACAGTGGACCAAAAGCGGACGGAATGGCAACTGAAACGGTAAAGGGGCGCCCCACTACAACAGATGAGACTCCACCTGGAGAGGCCCGTTCACGCCGCCTCCCCGGGGCGCCCCACGCCGTTATTCGGAGCAGCATTGTAGGATACCAAAACCAGTGCGGCAACTTACTGGCCATCACCTTGGTGCCATCGTTCTGCTGCCTTGGAACTATTCGCACAACAGTTTGCTACTGATGACCCACCCCCCGCGACGCCCCACACCAGAAATCTGGACGTTGTGCTGCGTTGGGACTATTCGCACAGCCGACCGCTACTTCGTTGTTTTTCCCTAAAAATGTTTATATGTTATTACTGTTTTTGTTTTCTTGTATATATTTATAAGTTATTAAAGTTTTATAATCTTACTACTTTGTTGGAGTGCTATATATTTTTAATGTGACACATAATTGTAAAAACTTTGATGTACAAAGAGTCATCCCTGGAATCTTCCGCTTCAGGCTCGGTCCCCTCTCCAATCACAATACAGGATGGTTTTCAGATAATAGGAACGCGTCTGCTGTGACGGATCTCATCGAGTGTGGGCCTTGATCTACTATAACTCCTTTGAAGAGGGGTGATTCTTTACAGCTGGGGCCATAAACTACATCTGCAGGGCTAGCTGATACCCTAGGACCGGCCTGGACAATCGGACACAGAGGAAAAGGAGTGTCAGAGGGTGCGGTAGTGAATAGGGCGAAAGGGAGGTGTCGGGCGGGCACAGGGTGTGATTCTCAGGGAAGAGCAGCGCAGATGGGGGGTGGTTTATTACCCATGCATAAGACAGAGAGCGGGGGTGACCACTGCCTGGGGGAGATGCTTGCGAGGGTGGGGAGCCATGCTAAGGATCGACAGCGTGCACAGAGTGGGTCTGGTCAAGGCATCTAAAATGACTGCAGTGCACGACAAAAGTGTGGCATTTGAAAAAAGGCAAGATGGCGCAGACAATGTTTTTCAACACTTCCTGATTTCCTTCGAATCGAACGTTAACAGACGTTGGGGCATATTACCAAAGTTAAGCGATATTTATCCCTAACGATGCTTAGCAACGATTTTTTTACCGCTAAGCATCGTCAGAAATTATCGCAGATAAACCTTGCTATTATCAAGGTTTATCGCAAATACGATAAAAAACAACCGCAATGCATTAATATCGCTGAAAACTCAGCGATATTCATGCATTACCGAGCTAATGCTCTTAGCCATGTTATCCACCTCCCATTGGATGACATGGCTAAGAACTGCTCAGGGCAGGTGCTGGCTTTTGGAGATATTCGCGCTTATCGCGAATATTTCCAAAAGTTGATAATAGGAGATAGCGATGTTAGCGACTGTTTCCAGTCGCTAACATCTTGGCATCCCCACTTTGCATGTCATTAGTGATAAATATCACTCACATGCAAAGTGGGGCCCAAGATGGTCGCTATCTCCTACTAGCCGTCGCTAACTGGTGTTAGCAACAGCTAGGTAATACAGATATAATTTTATCTCCGCGAAGCGGAGCGCTGTTACAGATATATATCTTTTTTTGAACGTTAATTTCTCAAAATCCACTGAAGCACATATATTGACACCTAGCAAAGGCACATCGAGCTACCAGTCCCTACAATTTTGCCAAGTTTCGTGCAAATCCATTCAGCCGTTCGATTATTATTATTTTTTTTTTTTTGCCCCGCGGGGCCCTTTTAAAACCTCCACATCAAACCTAGGGGGTCAGCGAGAATCTACTATGCCCCCTTATGGTCATTTGCCCCTTCGCTTTGGCCTCCTCTTGTCTCTCGATCCTACCGAGAGACAAGATGGCGGCCGCAACGGACTGTTTGGAATGTTTACAGGCGCCGGAGAACCAATCAGCTTCGCTTCACAAAGCTCCGTTGCGCGAAAAGTACGCGAACTGGAGCGCTGCCCGGTCCGCTGTTACAGATATATATCTTTTTTTAAACGTTAATTTCTCAAAATCCACTGGAGCACATATATTGAGACCTACAAAAGGCACATCGGGCTACCAGTCCCTACAATTTTGCCAAGTTTCGTGCAAATCCATTCAGCCGTTCGGGCTAAAAGTGAGGCCAACCGCCCTATGGAAAACTCAATGTTAAAAACACGTTTTGGGACCCCCCTTTTTTCTCGACCCCCCCTGGACGAACCCCCCCCCAATTTTTAGGGGCTGCTCAGAAACAAAATGTGCCATTTTCCTGAAAATTTCAGCCAATTCCGTCCACAAACGCCAAAGTTATTAGACATAGAATTTTCAAAAATCCCATAGAGAAAAAATCCTAACTATATATACCTACTGGCGACTGCCAGTAGGTAATATATATATATATATATATATATATATATTCACAGAAAAAACCATAGGTTATAGACCATATATAGTTAGGAATTAGCATTTAAAAAACCTTATTTTACTCACACAAAACCATTGAAATTCCATATATAGTTAGTTGCACTAACTATATATCGCGCACCCGCAATCCACTGCTGATCATGTCACATATTACATCATTCATGACATGGTCAGTGACATCACTGATGACATCACTGATGACATCTCAAATGACATCACTGATGACATCACTGATGACAACATCCAGTGACTGTATTTTTCTGTAAAGTTAAAATATGTCTTGAGTGGATGTATAAGTGTCTGGATGAAGGATTTAGTAGGTGCATGACTGACTGTATGAGTGAGTGATTAAATGTGTCTCACTGAATGCATGGGTTAGTGACTAAACTGTCTTAATTTGTGCATCATTATGTCTGTTGTTCTGTAAACTGCTGCATGTGTTGATCATTAGGTATACGAGAGGCTATATGTGTTATTAATTGGTTGCCCAAGTATTTCTATGGGAGATTGAGTTTGTGTGGGGGTGGCTGGAAGGTGTGAGACTCTATGCATAGATGTGTGAGCAGTTTATTCACTAGGTGTATGAGTTCAAGAGTGCATGTGGAAACAGCTACATGGGCAGTTGACTGTGTGCATGAGTGTATTGATGAGTGAATGGATATCTCAATGCTACATGTCATAGTAAGTACATATGTAAAACACAGTACATGTGAGAGTTGGCATATATAAATAACTGTGCATGAGAGCCACTGAATGAGTGAGTGGTTGTATCGATCATTGTGAACTTGTATCAGGGATTGTATAAGAGAGTAAATATGTGTTAGTATATGTTTCAATAAGTAAGGTGTGTTTAACTGTATAGTTGAAGAAATGGAGGTGAGATTGTTTCTTTGCATGACTGACTGGGTGTGTGAGTAACTCCATGGATGAGTGGCAGTGTGTGAGTGTCTGTATACACTGAGTGTATCTAAGGTTATATTAGAGTCTGAAGAGGTTTATCGTATTAGCACAAGAATGATGTCAAATGAGATGTCATCAGTGATGTCATCAGTGATGTCATTTGAGATGTCATCAGTGATGTCATCAGTGATGTCACTGACCATGTCATGAATGATGTAATATGTGACATGATCAGCAGTGGATTGCGGGTGCGCGATATATAGTTAGTGCAACTAACTATATATGGAATTTCAATGGTTTTGTGTGAGTAAAATAAGGTTTTTTAAATGCTAATTCCTAACTATATATGGTCTATAACCTATGTTTTTTTCTGTGAATTTCATTGGTTTTTTAACAGCTAATATCTGTAGCTGTAAAATGTATTCTTCTTTAAATCCAAAAATATATTTTATATGTTTATGAATAATTTTTTTTTTTAAATATTTTTTTTTCTTCGTTCCCGCTTCGCGAATCGGGAAGCTTCCCGTTAGCTGACCTTGATGCCGCGAAATAGACCGCGAGCCGGTAAACGTTTCTTTACCGCAACTGCCGCGTTAGAAAACAACATCGTGACGCCTCCCGTCCGCATGACGTTTCGCGTTGTCGCGTGATACGTCATATGACGTGCTACGTTAGCGAACTCGTACGCTTACCGAGTCGCAAAGCACAGGTTTCTGGAAGCAAACCGGGAGGCCCTGCAAAGCGCGTAACGTAAACACAGCAGGTCATGTGACTTGGTAATAACACTTTTCATTGGTTCATTTCACTTTCGGTTTCCTAATGATGTAAGACTAGGTCATATGATCTAAAATGAACACTTTTCATTGGTTGAGAACTATTTTTTTTCCCAAATGGTGAAAATCCCTCCTTCTTTCCTCACTCTGACTTTCATCATTGTGAGAGAAAGACCCTTTGTTACCAGTGAGCAATGGCTTCTTTACTAGCTTCAGCTGGTGCTTCCCCACCACCTCCACCACATCCAAGGAAGAGTGGACCACCTGCTAAAGTTATAATTCAGCAAGAAGAGGAAGAAGAGGAACAGGACGACCTAGATAATCTCCCTATTATGGCCAGAAGATCTGTTGTACCGGAAGTAACGGGACCAGAGGGCAGGGAGATGGTGCCAAATATACAAACGAGATTTCGTGAAGTAAAACAAGTCTGCGTACATTGCAGTGGAATCATTTGCTACGCAGAAAGTAGCATCACTCTGATCAACAGAGCTATTAACAATCATGCTCATGTTTGTCCGAAACTCCCCAAACAATAAATTCTTTTTTTTGTTTTCTTCCTCCTGTTGAGCCCTTTACAATGAATCGTTTTCGTTGCCCCCTCCGAAAAAAAAACAAAAAAAATATAAAACTGTTCAGAAAAATTCAAAAAAAGTAAAAAAATGTTCAGAAAAATAATAAAAAAAATATAAAACAACAAAAACAATTTAAAAAAAAGTTATTTTCAGAACTACCTCCCCGTTATAAAAAAATTGGTACAATATTTGCAACTGTGCCAACCTCTATTTCTCTTAGTTCGCTTCCCAGTTCGCTCCCCGGTACGCGAACCGGAAGCGAACCCAAAAATTTTTTTTTTAAAAAAGAACAGTAAGTATAAGGGAAGGAAACAGACAGTTATGTTAAAAGAAAGACAGCTATAGGGGAGTAAACTAGAGATACTATTACCCGTAATCCACTGCTGATGATGTCACATATTACATCATTCATGACATGCTCAGTGACATCATCAGCAGAGGATTGCGGGTAACAGTATCCCTAGTTTATTCCCTATAGCTGTGTTTCTTTTAACATAACTGTCTGTTTCCTTCCCTTATACTTACTGTTCTTTTAAAAAAAAAATTTTTAGATCTGTCAGAAACAGTGAAAGTAATGAAATATAAAAGACTACGTAGAATATGAGCACTGTATGCAACAACTTTGACACTGACAGAAGCCTCACCTTCTCCATGCCTCCTACACAGTTCTACATGTACATCATAAATGCAAACAGAACAGAATTAATTATACATGTTAAATGGTTTATTTTTGCTGTTCTCAGAATGTATCAAATTTCACTAAAACAGTGACTTGAAGGTATTCATCATATAACAGCGGGGAAAAAAAAACACAATCAAAATGATTGTGTTTAAAAAACCCATACATTACAAATCAGAATTCAGAACTCCTTAAAGTTAACTTACTTTCCATGACGGCCAAGGATGTCCTATGAACAGCTTACACTCTGTTGTGCTGTTATTACTTTCAACCCGCCACTTTCTGAAAGAAAACCTCCATCGTTTTCAAAAACATGTTACATACAATAAATGACTTCTCGCTCTCTACCACACGATTCCACAAGGCCAAATCGTGTCAGAGCCATGTATAACTCTTGGATTTCTTGTAAGCCAATCCCGTCTTTTCGCATTTCCGCAACTTTCAGAATTAAAATGTTGAAGATCATTTACACAATCCTGGACTAGTAATATCTTCCCCTTCTTGCTCAATCATGTTCTACATTTCCTATCACACTGATACTGCTTACTATGAAGCAGACTTACACTACCTTTATGACTAGTACAATTATTTAATTCTCTACATCACTTTTAATCACAAAGCAATGTAAAACAGTAGACAGCATTGCAGACTTACATTCCCTCTACTCCATGTTTTGATTCGCTGCTTCAATTAGCTTATAAAAAGAAATAGTTTTTCTGAACTCATTCAAAGTGCACGTATTTCTCAATAACGTCCAGTGTTATGGTAAAAAGTTATGTCTCTGTACTACACTTATCCTCAAGGCCAAATAGTGTAGGAGCCATGAGAACTTCTTGAAATTCCTCAGAGCACATCCCGAGATTCTTTCCCTAAAATTTTGGTTTTAAAAACACCAGGTAAGAGTTTTTAAGGTCATATGGCAATTTTTTTTTGAAAATTAAAACAGAATCATTGCAGAATGACCAGCCATTTCTACACTTTAAATAAGCTGTATAATGTCCTGATGTTATTGAAGGACCATCATGATATATAATTGCTACAGTTACAAAAGTCCTTCCTGATATTGACAACTGTGAAGCCACAACATTTTTAATTAAAGTTGTCAATTTTGTTCCATCAGGCCTACATCGTTGGAACATTAAAATGACATACTGGCCATATGTTCGTATAAATAATGTGGACATCATTTCAGATTTACATTGGCTACACTCCATGTTGTGATCAGCTGCTTTTACTAGCTTATTAAAAGAGACTGATTTACTGTCTGGCAAAGTTAAATATATAAATCTTTCTGAGTCTACACTAGTAGTAGCTGATACCCTACAGTTCTCGCAGTCATGCTGCCATTGATAAGAAAGCCCAAACAGGTGATCTACATCTACACCTTCATCATGCAATACATCAAGCATATACATTAAAAACTCCTGACAATCTTGCTGACTATTTTGAGAGAATTGTGTTTGGCCTGAACATCTGTCTAACAGATTTCGAATTTCAGACACACTTTCTATGTTTGTTCTATCAGTGCTACATTTCTCTAACACAGAATTTAACAAACTGCAAAATCTTTGATCCGAATTGACCACAATCTGTTCTTTTAAAGTTTCTAGAGAAAAGACAACATTAACCACTACATTAGCATAGCAGTTGACACCAGAACTGTTTTCAAATTGAAAACCAACAACATCTTCAACAGAATCCTTTTTGTTTCTGCTTATAATTTCAGGTTCATCAACTTTTCGTCTTTTTGCTACAACCTCCCCAGTATTGGTCACATTTCTTCGTTTCCGGCCTACCACACGTTTCTCAAACAAAGGATACTGAGGCAAATGTGGCGCATACTCTCTTCTCAACCTATTGTATTCCTTAACACAATCTAGATCCGCACAAATGTTTGTGACATCACACTCAATCAAGTACAATCCCGATAAAGTCCTAACTCGTGACAATGCCACATATGCCATACCCTCCTTGAACACAGAACTGCCAATATTCACCAATGCACAGTCTACACTTAAACCTTGCGATTTATGGATTGTCACCGCATATGCCAAGCAAACAGGAAACTGCTTACGACGAACATATAAGTCTTTTACAAGCAAAAATCTAGCAGAACAACGAGCAATTAGCTGTACTTCCTCAATGCCATCAAATTTAATTTTTAAAAATTCAATTCCATCTCTATTTCTGTATTTCACAAAATCAACAACATTACCCATTGATCCATTTACCAGACCTCTTTCAACATGTAAATTCCTTCTTAAAATTATACGGCAGTTCAAGCACACATTCAGAGTCTTTTCAAAACCCGCAGTTTTAGATATACTCTTCTCTAATGAATCCAATTTTGTTTTCAGATTCTCAGACAAAATAATTGTTGATCCCATATGCTCTACTCTGTCAATAGCTTCCAATTTCACAATCTCTTGCTTTTCTAAATGCAACATTTTGTTGTTGAATTTGGCACATTCTGCAAGAGTTGGCATCAAACATATTCCAGATTTTTTCTCAGTAACTTTCTGAAAAATATTCTCAGGCACAACATCTTCGTCTGGATATAAATTTGTCAGTAATCGTGCATGTAAAGCTTCTTTCCCATGCTCGGTCACTTTTCCAATTCTAACATCTTGTAGAATAGTCTTGTAAACTTCATCCTTTGCCTGACGCATATTTTCATGCAGTTCAGCATAATTGAAGTTTAACCATATATTGACGTTGCCAATACTCCCTAAGCACTTCCTGGTATCTTCATGCGTGAGCATTTTGAACACAGGTTGCCCTTTCACTGGTGTCAGCTGCAGAAGATCTCCAAAAACAATGATGTGTTTGCCACCAAATAACACATCATACTCTGTTTTGAGAACTTCTTGCATTCTCAAATGCACAAAGGCAAGCATGACATTGGAAACCATGCTTACTTCGTCAATGATAAGAAGTTTCATTTTCCTCAAGACTCTTGAAACTTCAAAACAAGCATCTCCAGATAGCTTGTGATATTCTAATTTGTTGTCATGCTCCACTGGCAGCATCAGTAAACGATGTAAAGTAATCCCTTTAATGTTATGTGCTGCCAGTCCAGTTGGAGCGGTGACAACACAAGACAGCGATGACTCTGTCCTTTCCTGCAAATAACATGAAATTGCTTTAATAAGGAAACTTTTTCCAGTTCCCGCTTCTCCACTCACGTACAGTCGGACAGGCTTCAACGACGTACATGAGCACTCTTTCTTGTCATGACTTAATCCATGATCAATTTGCATGGTAAGTTCGTCATATATTTTCCTCTGCTCAACGTTGAGTTGTCTTTCCAACTCTTCTAAGTTAACCGCATCCTCCTGAGCATGTGCCATGGCTCTTTCCACTTCATTCATAGCAGTGGCAGCTTCATTTTCGATAAGAGGTCCTCCTAGTGGATCCTGACTCAATGAAGCAGAACTCTGACTGTCCTGAGAACTGTCTCTGGCAATCTCGGCTGCAATCGTTGCTTCCTGCTCAATTTCCACATTCAACATTTCTACATATTTGGGAAAAGCAGGACATTCTATGGTCTCCTTGGCAGCATTGAAAGAGTCTTCGTAACAGAGGAAATCTCCAAGCAGTTCCTCTTCTGCACGCCAAGGCTTAAAAAGTTGCAAAAGTGCTAAATAGAAAAACTCCTTTTTTTCAGGAGATTCGCCACTCAATTTTCGATGGTTTATCAAGTGGCATTTTCTTTGCTTGACCAGACATCCCTCACTTCCTATTACAGCATACACTCCTTTCTCAGTATCTTCTTTGATGTTCCTCTTGAATATGTAATTTTGCAGAACCTCATACAGACAAACATTCTCGAGGTGACTGCTTCGATTTGGATAATATGTATCCAACATGTTGCTCTTCAAAATGTCGGTACTGTTTGGCTCCTTTTCCGCCAAATACTCAATTTCCCGCACAGGTTTCAGAACTCGATTACGCGTTGCAGCAAGACCAACACTCGCCCAAACGATACTCCTGGACTTGGCATAGAGACTTGCTGAAGACAACCGGTCAGAACATTCGTAAGCTCCGATTTCTCGATGCGACAACATCTTCAGACTGAAACTGTACAACTTCTTGCTGAGGCTCTTTTCATGGGAAATGTCCTCCCACATATCCTTCAATTCTGTCTTCTCTTTTTTGGTGATGTAAGATGTCACATACCTAGCCACAGCCATACAGTTATCAGCCACAAACTGTATATCCATGTTAGCATTCCACATGGACAAAATCACTGGGTTGTAGTCGTTGATGTACTTAGACTCTTCGTTCCTCTTCAAATTGTATGTGTTTTTAGGTGATTTCTTCATCACATTATGTCGCAGCGAAGACATCAAACTGTTCACTCTTCCTTTAGAAATCACCGATCGTGGAAAGCCGAAACAACATTTGGTGTAGAACTTGTCTTTGTTCCGGAATTTACGACGACAGTACTTTCCACATCGATGGCTTTGGAAACGTAGAACTTTTTCTCTTAGGCTTTTTTTCTCCTTTGCGTTTGGAACAGCACACGTAGAATACTGTTCTATGAAACTCATCACTGAGTCGTCTGCATCCGTTCCAAATTTAGGTGCATCCTTGATCCACAGCAACATATGTATATGAGGAGCACCTCTTGCTTGGTACTCCTTCCTCCAGAAGAAATCCAACACCTCTCCAAGAGGTGGATTCTTCTTATTCATGATGAAAGACATCATACCTTCAAATCTATGATTGAAGTACCTACATACATTGACTGGATCCAAAGAGCACAGTTCTCCGGGTGTCTTGAATTCGATGTTTTCTACGTTAGCATTTGCCTCTCGTAGAAATTCAAGTAAGTCTTCCCAGCCATACTCAGCACAGCTCAAAGTGAGGAACCATGTGGGAGTTCCTAAGTTCCTCAGCATACATTTTAAATCACCATGACGACGGTACCAGTACTCATTAGTACCACGCTGACACGCCATGAGATTAATCAGGTGAGAATCCAAAATACTGTCTTGGACATTGACTTTATCCATAAAGTCACTTGCCGAGATGTTTTGCATGTGTATACCACTTTTCAAGATGTGGTTCACTGCATATGACAGTCCAGACAGATCGCTTTCAAACAGGAGATGAAACAAATAAGGAATGCATTGTCGAAACCTAGGATCTCCTGCATACAATCGCAAAGTCCGGTATTCAGAAGCAGGAATTTGATGAGGTCGCTCATCATATCTTCCTCCCTGACCTGTTGGAAAAAGCTGTGGGAAACACCGAGCTTCCAAACTTTCCTCCCAAACACTAATGGGACTCCCTTTCGCTTGTTTCATTTGAAACAACTCAATAGCATTCCCCATGACTTCCTTGGAATGCAAAGGATGAACACTATAATGTTCATATATTTCTTCACTAGTAGAGGGTTCTACTTTCTCAATTTGACCAGCACACAAATCGCTATCCTCTTCCTCACTTACTTCCTCTTCTGCAACATATACATTTTTATAGTATTTATTATATTTTTTCAAATACAATGTTGCCCTTTTGACTTTCCTAACATCTACTAAATCTTGCCATATTTTCTTATTCTTTGTCGGAACCCCATTAACTAAGATAACCAGAGGTTCCTCTTCCACTTTTTCTACTCCAATTGTGTTAATGTTTTTCTTCAAATCTAGAGGCAAATAAACAACTCTTCCCTTTAATCCTCTCTGTAAATCTGATGGAGGCAATTTCCCTGTCTTTGGCTCCATTCTTACAATAGCCTGAAAGGGATGGATACTTTGAATCAAAATAGATTCATAAGTATTTAAATCCTTCAATTCAGAAGGAATTTCAACCAATTCCAGATTATTATGAACTGCTCTAGCAGGCATCTGGTTTTGATTTAATTTGTTACAACAATAAGTACACACACGTTGATCCAATCCCAAATCAAAACAATTTTCTACCATCAAGTATGTTGTAAAATCCTTCCATTCACTATTATTTTCCCTTTCACTTTTTCCATATAAATCCACTAACTTAGTCTGATTCTTATAATAAGTGCGTCGACAACACACACAAGTGAAATTTGGCCTCTCACTTGATTTCACCTCAAACGTCGCAATTTCCCTCTGGAAATTATCTGTACTGGAAACCTGTACACTATCTTCCACATTACTCTCTTCTTCTTGGTCAATTTCAACATTCTCCTCTTTACTTCCAAAGTAACAAAACTCAATTTCTTCACATATATTCTTCACATCTATTTCAGAACCATGCAAAAGAGCAGCGCATAATTGTTTAAGCATAATTGCTGGACTCTTAGCATAATACAACATTCTAACTAATTTCCTCACTTTATTATGATGCACTGCTAGCATCCTGAAATGATGAAAAACACTCTGGCATACTCTCCTGGAAAGACAAGCCAGTGAATGACCATGCAAACCTATCACTTCTCTCACTCTGCAAGGATCTAATTCTTGCAACAACTTCATTTTCTGCTTCAAACTTTTCTTACTAAATGACCGTATAAAATCACAAAGCAAATTGATGGAATCCTGTCATACACTGCAAATACTACTACACTTCCAGGTGTACACAGGACCCTTAGGACGTCTCCCTAAAACCTCATTACCTAACACCTCTTCTATCTCTGTTCTCACAAGTTTTTCTTTTTCAACTGGACAACCATCTTTCACTTCATAAGCTCGACCACTGGTGTCAACTGCATGCACCAAATCATTATCCTGGAAATAACTCTCCTCATTAAAAAATGCCTCAGAGCTTGAACTATGCATCCATTCTCCAGAAAAAACTTCACAAAAATTACTACGATTAACTATTCTCTTCCATCTACTATTTCTTTTGAAATCATAAATTACCTTGTTTAGCTTCCTAATTCTATTGATTGTCAAAATAAATAACTTACGTTTAATTTCAAATGCCTGATCAATAACTTTCTCAACTATTTTTTTTCTCTTATAAAAAACCACTTTCTGCTGACCTTTCTTAATATTTTTTAACAAATTCCCAATTATCCTGTTGCGGAACATTCGTTTACGAATATCCCTAAACTGTTGTTTCCTTCTACTTTCATGCATAGAGTTATCTCTTACTCTAGCAGTAACATTTCTCATTGGCCTTTCCTTACCATTTGAATTCATTCTCCTTTTCTGGAGTGAAACATTTTCTGTAGTAATATTTTTTTTACTACACATATTTCTTATGACTGTTTTTCGACTCTTACCCGGTGCTTTCTTGGTGACTTGACAAATCTTTTTGTTAGAGGACTGCTGCAATATTCCATGCTCCTGCTGTCTTTGACGTTTTCCAGCCTTTCTTACTCTTTCTTTGCTAGGCATCCTAAAATCTTGAAATAATCTGCAGTTGAATCTGTGGTAAAATATAATAAAAAATGTTATTAACCACTATTACCCAACAGTAAATTAATAACAGTCATCAAAAACTTAACACACTACTTAAGTATATAATATACTGAAGCCTATCTCCAATTTTTCACTGAACAGGACTCATCTCTTCTTAACCTTGGATAAACCTCACCTACTCTGTGTCCCCTGCACATAATTAAATGTAAAGGGGCAGATTTATATTAACTAGCACATCCCCAGGGATGCACCAGTTAACGTGCACCGCTGCTCTGCCACCCACGGTGTGCCGCATTTACAATCAGATAGGACAAAGCTACATCAAAACCCTGCGCCTGCTTGAAGCAGGCATAGATCTTGACGCAGGTAGGCTGAAAGCTAAAGCAACAACTAAGTGTCGTGTGCAGAAGTTACAAAAAAGGAAAAATGGCGTTTAAACCAGTAATGAGACCATGCTAACGTAATACAGAGTAAAAATATCCAGGATCTACATCAGTTTGGGGTTCACGAACCTGGCAGGTACAAGGCACTGAGGCTTTCCACCGTGCATGTCTCATCCCAAAACATATGTTGTTTGTGAATGAAACAATTTCCCAGACCAAATGCTTTGGATTGGCTACTTCTAAAAAATTAAACACCCCTACTATCCCGGAGTTAGAGGAATACGATGGTTGGAGTAATTTTACTCGTTGTCTATTAAAGATTTACAGGCCCTACTCCGTAATTCTTCCTTTAACATTTCCAGTATAAATCCAAAAGGTTGACTGCTTTGGCAACGTGCCTTATCCACGGTTTAATAACGCTGCCTTTTGCTTCATATAAGTTTTCAAATTGTATGAAATATATACCAATAGGTCGTTATTAACCTTTAGGTAGTGGTTTTCTTCATCAAGTCTGGTCGCTTCCATACACATACAGATTTTCAAAGATGATCAAGAACTTTATCTGAATGGAGAGGAATGCACTGAGACGCCAGATCATTCACTAATGTGTAGGCACAGACAGTTACACGGTTCATGCAACAAACACCGACCAAATATGGCTTGCGTGTTGCAAGGCACGCCAGTTCCTGCTATCATCCCCACGTTCAAGTTCTTGGAAAATGGTAGTTATTTGATGCTCAATAATGAAGATTGTTCTGGGTTAATTAAAAGTATTCATTTTATCGTAACAGTAAATGAACGGGTTATTTGCTGCAGAAATGTTCTATTTCCTCCCACACATGAACATAGGGAGTTTTCAATCTGGCCACAAATACCAACCTTGGGAGCACATTTCAACAGCATGGCAAGAATAAGAGCTCTTTTGTCTCAGAGAGAGGTGGCCTTGAGTTCGGCCCGTGAAACTTTCGTGCTTCACATAGCGAACACCCGTACAGAGGTGCAGACCCTTTTAAATACAGATTCGACTTTGCATTTCAGCAAGATTACCCATTCATTTCCATGCAGCAGGAGGCCCATAGGAATGAAGGTGCAATTTGCGATTAGCAATTACCTCATCGCAAATTACGAATTTTTCCGACGGTGCAGGGGTATCTCAAGAACACCCTGCTGCACCCCTGAAAAAAAAATTTGGGGTCATATGGCGCACATAAATTTTGAAAACATTCCTTTACCTCAAAAACGATTTTCAACTCATAATTTGAAAACACTGCACATGGGGAAATGACTTAAAATGTCCTTAAGACACATAAAAGCATTTTTTGATTGCCTTTGCAGCATGTTTCAGTCACCTTTAACATGCCTATGTAACGGAAACATTCAAAATCTAAATTTGCCATGCACAGGTGGGAGCATATTTACAAGCAATTTGCTCCACAGACAAACTTCTTACATTGAAATGGGAAAAATAACATCAGAGACTCTCAATTACCTTATAAAGAAGCAGACACCATTATGTCCTTCTCATCAATATTAAAACCATTGCTTTTTCTCAAAAACGATTTACAAGTCATAATTTGAAAACACTCCACAGCTCCTATGCACATAAAAGCCCTGTCAGTACTAATACTTCACATTTTCTCCAATTACAATTTCTCAAAGAAACAAAATCTATTTGTGAAACACTTGAGACAAAGCAACATTTGAAAAACACAACTTTCTTCATAATTTTCTCCTTAAAGCACACTATTTTCTATCTAAATTAAAGAAATTTTTTCTCACCTTAGCAAATACTTTGAGTTTCAAAACAGTCTCAGAAACACACCAATTTGTCTTCAGCAGAGCAAAAGGTATGCACTCCAGAGTCTGCAGCTATCAAAAGCACAGAAATGCTGTAATTCCTCACACAGATCTCTCATGTCACCCAATCAAAACTCTTCCCTCACTTTTTTTCAAAGCAAAACCCTTCCCCCCTCTGCCCCCTCTCTGCTTTTTCTGCATAGCAACCACCTCTTGCAAGACCTCTCACACAACAATGTTGCAATTGAACTCTGAACTCTCAGTGCACCTGCATATCCAAAGCATTCTTTCATTTAATGATTTTTTCTTCGCCACTCAAAATACATCTTTCAACGAACTCATCCATGCACACTAACTTTCTGTTTTCAGCAATCAAAATCCACCAATCACTCTTACTGCTTCATTAACACAGAAACTCCTCAGTTTTTTTCATTTTACACTCTCATTTTTTCAACTGCCATTTCATTGCCACACTTCATCTGACTGCAGGAGAACCTTCTCTCGCCATGTTTTCTGTCTGGATTGTTGGACATAGCTACATCTATTGGGCTCAAAGGTACGCTGAAAACAGGAATTTACCTAACCTCAATTTACAAGATGTGGAAATTAAGTGGTTTGGCCACAGAGGATTAAAATGTCACCAATTGATACCATTGGTGAAAACCTTTATGCATTTGCCAAAACCTGACCTGTTAATTGTGCACTGTGGAGGTAATGATTTGGGCACTTTGACTGGGGTAGGTCTGGAAATGCTTTTAAAGGACACCTTTGAGCAATTGATGGCACTTTTTCCTCAGACTGCCTTGGTATATTCAAATATATGCCAAAGACAGAAATGGAGGTGGTCGAACCAATTTTGTCCACAAATTGAGAAATCGAGGAAGCATGTAAACAAATCTGTTTCAGCTTACATGAGAGACCATGGAATGGGCTCCCTGTACAACAATAACTTGCGTTACTACATGCAAGATATCTACGGAGGAGATGGAGTTCACTTCTCAGATGAGGGCAACAGAGTTTTCACTCTGAATTTAAGAATGTGCATTGGTACCTACTTATAAGTACCTAAATGTACCATAAACCCAAAAGCTCTTCTCAGAGCTACCCTACATCTGATCACTCACAATTATTATTGTACTCTAACTTTTTTCACTAATTTTCAAGAAAGTACGCTCCCCAGAACGCTTCCCGGTTCGCGAACCGAGCGCACTCCACGCAAAAAAACTAAAAAAACGGTATATATTTTTTTGCCCTGCAAGAACCTTTCAAAGCCTCCACATCAAACCTAGGGGGTCAGGGACGATCTACTATGCCCCCTTATGGTCATTTGCCCCTTCGCTTTGGCCTCCTCTTGTCTCTCGATCCTACCGAGAGACAAGATGGCGGCCGCTACGGACTGTTTGGAATGTTTACAGACGCCGAAAAACCAATCAGCTTCGCAAACCTCCGTAACGCGAAAAGTACGCGAAGCGGAGCGCTGTTACAGATATATATCTTTTTTCGAACGTTAATTTCTCAAAATCCACTGGAGCACATATATTGAGACCTAGCAAAGGCACATCGGGCTACCAGTCCCTACAATTTTGCCAAGTTTCGTGCAAATCCATTCAGCCGTTCGATTATTATTATTATTTTTTTTTTTGCCCCGCGGGGCCCTTTTAAAACCTCCACATCAAACCTAGGGGGTCAGCGAGGATCTACTATTCCCCCTTATGGTCATTTGCCCCTTCGCTTTCGCCTCCTCTTGTCTCTCGATCCTACCGAGAGACAAGATGGCGGCCGCTACGGACTGTTTGGAATGTTGACAGACGCCGGAGAACCAATCAGCTTCGCTTCACAAAGCTCCGTTGCGCGAAAAGTACGCGTCCTGGGCCGCTGCCCGGTCCGCTGTTACAGATATATATCTTTTTTTAAACGTTAATTTCTCAAAATCCACTGGAGCACATATATTGAGACCTACAAAAGGCACATCGAGCTACCAGTCCCTACAATTTTGCCAAGTTTCGTGCAAATCCATTCAGCCGTTCGGGCTAAAAGTGAGGCCAACCGCCCTATGGAAATTAACATGGGAAAAACGCGTTTTGGGACCCCCCTTTTTTCTCGGCCCCCCCTTGACGAACCCCCCCCAAATTTTCAAAGGCTGCTCAGAAACAAAATGTGCCATTTTCCTGAAAATTTCAGCCAATTCCGTCCACAAACGGCAAAGTTATTAGACATAGAATTTTCAAAAAACCCATAGAGAAAAAATCCTAACTATATATACCTACTGGCGACCGCCAGTAGGTAATATGTCTCTAGAAAAGGCAAAAGAGGAACCCCAGTCTGAATTCCATTCTAAACGATGGTCTTTAAGTGAAATACACGTTTTTATTTTGAATGCCTACTTATAATAATCTCTAACTGTTCTTCTTCTACAGACAAAGTGCATTGAAGAGCCTTATTTTCTTTAAAAAAATAGCTATTTCTCAGTAATGGGGAAATCCCCAGGGGCCGTATTATGGAAGTGCCATGTAACAGGCATTTGCACACGCTTTACGCACCCTCGGGGCACTTTGGTATTACAGAAGGGGTCGAAGATACTTGTGCGTCCCCTTCAGCAATACGGATAGTGCTGCTGCACATAAGGCACCAGCACTATCTTCAGAGGGCGTTCCGTCATTTGCATGGGGGTGTGGAACCATGCAAATGAGGGAATCCCTATGCCTCTGCACTCACGTCATATTATAGATGCGGGCGCAGAGGCAAAGAAGCTGCCAGGAGGCTCACTGACAGTGCGTCCCCTGATAGACCCCCCCAAGACATCCACTTGCAGGTGGGTGCAGTCACTCACTGCACATGCCTACTAGGGGCTCTCGAATCCCCGTAAAAGTGCAGGCAGGTTGCCGCCTGCACTGTGTAACACAGAGCGCCTTCAAAGCAGCTGCTCTGTTTTTCACATGAATGTGCTGCTCTAGGGGAAGCACAAGTTTGTGGCTGCCTTGGGGGCAGCACATTCCATGTAAGAGGGCTCACTTTCTCTGTTTGCTCCCGGCACTCCTGTTTTAGGGTACTCCGGGATCAAACAGGGAAAGTGAGCCCTTTACATAATAGGGCCCCTGGTGTGCACACCTTGTTTCCTGTAGATGGGGCCAAAATATGCTAAATAACCAGTTCAAAAGTTGAGCAAGCGTGCTCAAGGAACACTAGTCTCAGTGAAAAAAACTGTTGAAGTGCGTGGCTTCAGATGCACAGAAGAGCGATGAAGAATCAAGCACAAGGCAAGAAGTAAAAAACTTGAACGCTTATACAATGCGTCTGCTGGCAGGCGCCATTTTAGCTTTACTAAAGTGTGAGCATGATAACATTCTGAATAATCATTTACGCAGCAGCATAAGATGTGGTCTTCACAACATCCAGTGCGGGTGCAGAACAAACTTAGATATCTTCATGCCTGCTGAGTAGCCTCCTAAACTTGCTACCTTGTTCCTGACAGAATGTCCTTTGGACATATCTTCACAATATTTCTGTGTAAGTAGCTCTATGTATATTGATGTTAAACTTCCTGAAACTAACCATACCAGAGATGAGCATCACAAGTATATGTTTATCAACTCCTCACTCTATGAGAAAATATCTGTCTTAAGCTTTGCCACTGTGCAATCTTTGTGGAATATGAGTTAAAGTTTCAATCCAAATCTTGAGTTTCTAAAAAGCAATTTTGCGAACATTGATGTATAATAATTTCTATCAAAGTAACTGTTTTAACATTAATAGAACTCTAATATCGTAGGCATAAACATATATACACAACATGAGCAACAATTATGTACATATTCCTTCCTTTTCCAGAACAGGATGTACCTCAAGGCTAATGAAAAAATTGATTAGTGTTTAGAAAAGTTCATATTAAGTGTTCAATAGTTCAGACTTTGGGGCATATTATCAAGAAACGGCGTTAAAATTATCGCCGCTTTAGTGGCAGGAAACTTCAGCTAAAGCGGCGATAATGGGCTTGATAATACGCCCTTGTGAATTCCCATAGAAGCCCATGTTCTGTGTGAACATGGACTTCTATTGGAATTCTCCAGGCCATGTTATTAAGCACATTATTGCCGCTTTAGGGGCAGTTTCCTGCCGCTAAAGCAGTGATAATTTTAACGCCCTTCTAGATAATATGCCTGTTGGACTTGCCCCTTTTTGCAGGGTCATCCCTGAACCTTTTGCCTCCCTCCTATATTTTTTCTGACCTGTTGTTCGCTATTTTATGACTCTGGGCACTAGGACAAATGAATGTATTAATTGGTGACTCCATGATTGACTATTTTGTTTACTTGTCAGACCCTAGTACAGTGTACTGAGTGTGCCCAGGGCGTGTAAATCCAAATGCTGCTAGTGGGCTTGCAGCACTGGTTGTGCCACCCACAGAAGAAGCCTTGTAAAATGTGTCTACGGTCTGCCATTGCAGAGCCTGCATTCAGTCTGGTACTGTCATGCTGACTGGGCAAGTGCACCAACTTGCCAGTCCCTAAACCTTCCCTTTTCTTCTTATTAGTCACCCCTATGGTAGACCCAAGGGCAGGGTGATTTGTAAGTATAAGGTAGGACATGCCCTGAAGTGTGTGGCATGTCCTAATAGTGAATTACAGCCATTTTCATTTTTCACTATTGCAAGGCTACCTGTTCTCCATAGGCCTAACTGACTCAGAGAACATGGTAGAAATTCGAGTTTAGTATGCCTGGACTCAGAATGATAAAATACATCTTTTAGTAAAGTGGGTTTTAACATTTTGTGTTTGCAAATACCACTTTAAGAAAGTAGGTATTTGCTTGCCTAACCTTTCAAGCCTGCCTCTGCGTATTCCTTTGTCTGGTTTTGTGAGTGACAGGGCTGGGAGATTCCAAGAGACAGGATGAGTCAGCCTAGTGGTGAATAGAGAGATCTGCATCTAGATGAAAGGAAGGAGTTGCACCTGGGACCTGAGAAGAGCTGGGCCTTCCTTCTACAATGCTGGCTCCACCCCCTGTGGTGCGTTTGATGTCTCTGCCCTGCACACTGAAAGAAAAGAAGGAAGACTGTCAACAAAGTGCTCCCGGGCTGTGCTTGCCTTCCACAATGCTGGCTCCACCTCCTGTGGGGTGTCTGATGTGCCTGCCCTGCACTGTGAAAGGAAAGGAGAAGTCTGGTAAACAGAGTGCTTCAGAACTGGTTTGGACTGGGCCCAGGCCCCTCTCCCCTCAGAGAACAAAGGATTTTGGGGTATAAATATTGGGACCCTGATCCCATGAAATTAGATCACTTTTGGACTACAAGATGAAACCTTTGCTGAGGAGAGGAACCTGGAGAAACTGAGGAGAGACTATTCCCAAGCTGAAGTGCTGCTTGGGGGATTGGCCTACACTGGTTGCCTGACTGCCAAAGGAAGGAGAAAGAACTTTGTGTACTTTATTTTCAACTTGTGAAAGATCTCCAAGAGCTTGAAAGATAGCTTGCCCCCTGACCGATGTCTCAGGACCAGTAGACTTCACCAGCCTTTGTGGATTGCTGCTGGAAATGCTGTTTCAGTGGCTACAGAGGCAGGGAGCTGTGACTGACTCTCACGACAGGCCCAGTGTACTGTAGGCACCGCATTGACCAACGTCCGCCTCAAACAATGCAAGCTCTGAGCTCACCGACTCCGTCCTGATGCCGTCACCGAGCCGTTGCCTGTACCGCGACTGGTGGACACCGCGACGTACAACGCCTCGCTACACCGACTCGTACTGGTCTGACCGACGTGGTCACTGATGCTGACTTCGAGTCCTGTGAATGCACTGGAGTTGGGCTCCGCCTCGCAAACTTCGCGACCCACCGCCCGACTCGCACAGTTAGTCCGGACTGTTCGACGACAGCTCCCGAACACCTGCTCTGTCGCGGCACCGCAAGCTGGAAGCACCGCAACGAAGCACTGTCTCACCCTGCAATGCACACCTTGGATCCACCAACTCCGTCAATGGGCCGCTGCCTTCACTGCATCGAGGGACAATGCGTCCTGCAATGCTTTATTTTCTGCACCACGACGAACACCGGAACCGGCTCGCACATTCGTGCCGGCCACATCAAGTAAAAGGTACTGTGACTGAGTCTGTCGACATTTGAGTGGGTCCAGACCAACACGGTCTGCTGGATTTGTTAGACTCTATGTTAGTTCAACAACGCGGTAGCCGGACAGGGCTACCGACTCGCACAGAACCTTGATTTAAGCCTTTTCAACCAGAAATATTGAATTCTAATAGTACTGTGGATTATTTTTGTCGTTATTGGTCTTGTGGTAACTCTATATAAAGTATACTTATTTTTTATATAAAACCTTGTGTGGTGTCCATTTGTAGTGTTGTCACTGGGTTACTGTGTGTGGTCACAAATGCTTAACTTACAAGGCGTCTGAGATAAAGCCTTGCTGCTCGTGCCAAGCTACCAAGGGGGTGAGCAGGGGTTATTTTAGGAGTGTAATCCCCTTATCCTAACTAGAGGAGAGGGTCCCTATTTGTCACAAGTACCTACCTGTGCCAACTAGATACCCCCAATTCTACCAATGCCCCTTCGTTGGTAACACACAACTCAACTTTCAGAATATTTCTCTGTATTCTCAATATCTTTCAAACCACTCAAAAGGTTCTTTTCAAAGCAAATTTGAGATCCATGGTGCAGCCTTTTGGCTGCAGCAACATTGTATCACAGTTGCCTGACAATGACTTAGTGGACCATGAGCAAAGTAAATCTCAGATCTCCATGATGGCAGTTGCATCTCAAAATGATGTGACATGGCCTGTTGGGAAGTGTAGTTCATCATCAGAGTGTTGTTGCATAGTGTATTCTCCAGGCTCAGGAATCCTTGGTTCAGAAAGCACCAACGTAAGGACCACAGCCTTTGCTTTCCTGATATAGACTCAGTGCAGGCATGTTTCGATTTTTGCTCCCAGGCACTCTCTGAGACTTACTCAGTAAGTCATAACTCTAGCCCTGCTTCTTTGGACATGGTTAGATTACATGATACTACTAATATATATTTTTGGTAGGTATCAGACAAAGAATGACATCTTTTTAGTGAGCTGCATTTTCCTCCAGACATCGCAATGTCTGGAAAGGCCCTGGTCAAACAGTTGGTCATCACACCTTTGGGCGTATCTATCTACAGAATGTCTATCTAGTAATATTGTGGGACTGTGTTGAAATCACCTACACAGATAGGGTATCCTACTATGTTATCTTAGTTGACCTCTCTCAATGTGGATGTGAATTTCTCATGGTGAGCATTCAGAGTGCATGTGCTCAACTGTGTCACTTCCTTGCCCTCCAATTTCTCTTTTTTTTTTTTTTTTAGATATTTTTATTGAAAAAAATGTTCCCCTCATTTTCTTTCCCCCCCTCCCCCATTACATGGACAAGGCACAATACAATTCATAAGGCAGCCACATATTCGAAAGAAAAAGGGAAATAATACTACAATATACGTACTACATACAGATCCTATCCTATTATGTTTACATACAAAATCATATATATTCACCTTCAGCTATGCATATATGAATATTACACATTAACTTATTCAGTTCCCAGATTCCACTGAATCAGAGGGCCCCAAATTTGCATACCCAGCTTTTTACCCTTTCTCCCTTTCCTAAAATAAATAGCTGTTTCCAATTTTTGTATTGACAAAGTTTTCCCAAGCCATTGATGATACGTGGGAGGATTTGGATCTAACCAAGTTGAGGCCACAAGCAATCTAAAAATCGCCATTGCTACAAACAAAAAATGTTTACAGTTTATTTGTCCGTTGGGGGAAACACCCAACAAGATTGTTGCTGAATCCAACTCTATTGTTGTATCCAAGGCATTTCGAAAAAAATTCCCAATATCGTATTTTATCTTATCTAAATGCGGACAAGTAGAGAAAATATGTAACAAGTTAGCCTCCATACTGCCACATCTAAAACACGTGGTACCCGAAACAGCCCCCCATTGAGCAATTTTCCATGGCGTATAATACAAATGATATAAACTCTTATAGTGCTGGGCCTGAAGAGACGATGAGCATAATACTTTACATCCCATCTCGAGTGACTCCGAAAAAATATCTCTTTCTCTAGGTATATCTAGATCTGAGGACCATTTAACTATCCATTTCTCAAGATCATCTTTTTTTAACTTTGTCATTTCTAAATAAAATCTTTTTATGGTACAGTCACTGCCTTTTTGTATAAGATCCATCATAATGCTCCTCCCGAATCCTAAAGCGCCCCCTCTTTTATTTAGTATACAACTCCGTATTTGTAGATATTTAAAAAAATGATTTGTGTTTAACATATACTTATTTTTCAGGTCAATAAATTGTAACATACCATTATCATCCATCACATCTCCAATCATGCCAATACCTCGGCTCTCCCATTCTTGATATATCACCCCTGAAAACACTGCCCTAGGTAATAAAGGATTATTCTTGAATCTGGTATAGGCACTATACTTCCCTATTCCAATTTTTTGGGAAAATCCTTTCCATATATTGTAGGCCGCCATAATTGTCTTAAAACGAGTTCTTTTATAGTAACTTCCGTCAGTAAATCTCAAAAAAATATTTTCCCAAAGCTAAACCATATATAGCAAGCGATCCTATCTTATCCCATCCATCCCTCTCAGCGCCCCCCATTAATCCAACCATTCCTTGCATTGCTGCAGCCCAATAATATACTTTTAAATCCGGCAGCGACCATCCCCCTTTCTCCCTAGGTAGGGACATATACCTCAATGCTCTCCGGGTCTTGCCTCTCGCCCAAATAAACCGATTCACCATTCTTTCGCAAGTTTTGAACCACTTATTTTCAATTAAAAGTGGTATTGCCCTAAAGAGATATAGTAATTTGGGTAAAATCAACATTTTAATAATATTAACTCGTCCTACTAATGACAAATGTAAGTTCTCATAGCGATCCAGATCTCTTCTCGCTTTTTCAATTACTGGAGCGATATTGTTATCCACCAGGCTATCTAAATCAGACATAATATTAATTCCCAAATATTTCCCTGCCGACACTACTCTACTGTCATCACAGGGCGTCAATGAATTTTTAATAATCTGCGTTTTTGACGCATTTAGTAAGTACCCTGAAACTTGGCCAAATCTTAAAGCCTCAGCCTCTACAAACATAGTTGCTTCTGAAGGGCAGGGTGTTATCACTGCAACATCGTCAGCATAAGCTAATATCTTACTTGGCCCAAGAACTGTGCAAAATGGTGTAATTTCTGGTGCTGATTCTATCTTGCGTATTAAAGGATCCATATACATGGCGAATAACAAGGGAGAAAACGGACAACCCTGACGAGTTCCTCTCTTAATTTTAAATTGACCTGTTTTTCCCCCATTTATCCTTAATACCGCAACTGGATCCGTATACAAAGTCTTTTTTTAAAATTAGAACTATATCAGCCGCACTCCATGATTTAGGAACGGATGCCCCACTTTGTGCAGCATGAAATGTTTGAATTAAATCATTACCTAAACAACCCCAAAAAGTCTTATAAAACTCAGTTGGTAGCTGATCAGGTCCAGCAGCCTTCCCGGAAGGTAAAGCATTCATAGCTTTTTTAATCTCAATGTCATCCAACACAGTCTCAAGCTCGTCTGCGTCTTCCGGAGAAATAGTTTTAACCTCGATATTCTGGAGATATTCATTTATTCTTTCAATAGTACTAGAATTTCCCTCATCATATAAAGATTGATAAAACTTCCTAAATACCTCCCGAATTTTTTCTGGATCTGATTGTAATTGTCCCTTTTCATCCTTTATTTCCTTAATCATCCCTGCCGCTGCTATCTGCCTAGTTCGTATAGCGAGTACTCGCCCAACTTTCTCGCTGAACTCGTAACATCTCTCCCTTCTGGCTGTGTATTGCTTTGCGGCCCTATTAGCTAATTCTTCCTCTGCATCACTTTTCACCTTCAATAGGTGTATTACAAATTGTTCAGTCGGCTCTCCCCTTATTACACATTTATTAAGTTGTTCTTCTGCCTCTAATACTTTTTCCTCTCTCTCCTTATATTGCAGTCTTTCTGTTTTTCTCTTGAAAGCACTATAACTGCATGTTTCACCACGTGCTCCTGCCTTAAAGGCATCCCATACTATACCAACTGCTGCGCTCCCTCTATTATGTTCGAAGAATTCAGTGATCCACTTAGACATATGTTTTATATAATCATCATCTAAAAGCAGTCCCCTTTCAAATGTCCAATCCCTCCTTGTTGTTACTTTCCCACTCTGCTTTAACGTTAAAATTAAGGGGTTATGATCGCTAAATAACCGGGGGAGTCTATCAATTTCTACTAAGCTAATTAAATCGTTGGATACCAGGAAATAATCCAACCTAACGCATATCTTATGCGGTGCAGAATAATATGTATATCCCGGCTGTTCTGATCTAGTTGACCCCCAGACATCTCATAATGTATTATTTGCTAAAAGGTCAGTAAGGGCCTTGTACACCTTTTTCTTCCTACCCTTATATTGCCTTATTGAACCCGGTCCCAAACCTTCCGCACCGTTGATATTTAAGTCTCCTCCTATAATGACTCGTGGTGCCCAATCTGCCAGCTCAGTATCCAGAAAGTGTAATATTTCTGGATCATCCTGTGTAGAACCATACACTGCGACTAATGTTGTCCACACCCCCCCTAATAAAACCTCGGCCATAGCCCATCTCCCCCAGTTATCTCTAAGCTTTCTCCTTATTACTATGCTTTTATTTCTTGAAAGAATGGCTACGCCTCTCTGCTTAACTCCCTGCTTAGAAGTGACTATTAATTGAAACCCCAACTGATTAAGAAGACTCTCCTGAGTACTCATTATATGTGTCTCCTGCAGGAACACTAAATCTACATTCATTTGCCGTAGCCGCATTCCTATCTTCTGCCTTTTCAATACATCATTTAGGCCGCATACATTCCATGTCGCTAATCTGGTAGACATTTTTTCATTTCTTTTTTCTTCCCTTCACCCCCTATCCGCTTGCTTCTCTTTAACATTCTATAAACATTATGCAGTGCTAAGTCTGGCGCACTAAGTGAACAAACTTCCCTGTTAATCTCGATAGTGTCTTCCATATCTTCAATATCACTATGCACAACATACAATTGATATACGTTACTTTTATCAAATCCTGTCAAGCATCTTATACTTATGTGCCCTGTCCATTTCCCTCCCCGTCCCCGTCCCCATCCCCACCCCAGACTGCCCTCCCTCATTCTCCCACCCCCCCTACAGGCAAATAGGTCCAACGGACCTATATCTGGCCGACTTTGCCTCCTGGATGTCGAGCCCATCAGCCCCCCTGACTTTCCACTTTAGCTCCTTGTGCTCAATACATAACCACCAAATTCCACCCCTATTTGTGGTCGGCTACCGCCACCATTCTTGTTACACTAATACCAATCTTTAACCTGTCTTTTACCTATTAGAGCAACAGAAAAATAAAACAAATCCTGACAAGTGACTTTTCACCCCCAGATATCACCACATACAGCCCTTTTTCCCTTCCTCTTCCAAATTCTATTTATCTTTGTTTCTTTAGGAAGATATCTCTAAGGGCAACTGTATGATCACTATTCTCAGCATTCTCTCTGTGTCTTGTTTTCCGTTGATCTTGCAGAGAGTTGAGATATTCTTGTGCAAGTATCTCGGAGTAGAAGATTTTAAAGTTCCCGTTTGACCCAATCTTCAATCGAGCTGGGAATAGGAGATAAGCCTCACATCCTATATTTTGAAATGGAGTAATGAGCTGCCTCATTCTCCATCTTCTTTCCACGGTGGTATGGCAGAAGTCAGGACGTGCAAAAAAAAACACATCATTATATTTACATTTGGCTTGAGGCTTTGCTTTGTTGATTATCTCCTCTCGCAAAAGAAAATTCCCAACATACATAAGTATTGCACGAGGTTTATCCTGCACTGCTTTTTGAGTCATAGGGAAGCGATGTGCCCTTTGTATTTCAAGTTCCAGGTCCCAAGTAGATAACTCTGGGAGGGCACCCTTTAATAAATCGATGACATACTTCCGAACATCGCTCCCCTCTTTCCCCTCCTGTATTCCAATCAAGCGTACATTATTGCGTCTTTGTCTATTCTCAAATTCCTCTAGTTTCCATAACATATCAGCTGTTGTCTTATCTTGTTCCTTCCTGTCATTCTGCACTTTGACCATATCGTCTTCCAATTTCCCTGTTCTGTTCTCTACTTCAGAGACTCTCTCAGCCATCTCCTCATACAATTTGCTGACCTTACGCAAGGAAGATTGCATTCTCCTATTTGCGTGCTTAGCCCTTCGCTTTGCCTTTTGGCTCTCAGCCCGAGCCTCACTCTGCATTTGTTTTAGAGTTGTCCAATTTCTCTACCATTAAAATAGCCATACCCTCTCTACAGCCCCATATAACTTCTTTAATATCAAAGTCAAATCCTTGCAGATGTCGACCGATATATCACTCACTTTTTGTGTGGCTTCCACAAAGTGTTCGATTGGGTATAATGTGTTGAACTTTTATCGAGTGCCCATGGTGATCAATTGAGTTTCTTGTAGACATATATTGTTTCACTGGTGACAGATAAGAGAGCTCCCCAGGTTTTTTGACATTTTGTAGAAAAAATAATTTTAACAGAACATTTTAAGAGAGGGGCATTGAAACATTCTGAGTGAGTTGGAGAGCCTACACTCATGTTCAGCCTTTGTCACCTCCTCCCTGAGTCCTTTTTGCAATTTTAAATTCAATATTAACTTGTTACCATATTGCAGCCCACTCGTGAATAGTTCTACTATTCCATCGTAGTTGAGTGTTCCTATTAGTAATTACATTAGATGCATGCTATGTGCTCCACCTCTTCATTTCTCATGTGATTATCTATACTCCGGCTGCTACATGCTCACAGTAATTTAATCTTGTTTGTGGAATTGGATCATGGTTCCTGAGTCAGGTTTTCAGGGGCATCCGTATTCGGAATGTTCAAGATTATTTTACTCTCCTCAGAGAGTTTATCCTCTTTGGGGAGTTGCTTTGAGATGAAATGAACGATCACGGTGAAGGAGAATGTCAATCTGTGGTTGATCCTTGCGGAGTTGCTTTGAGATGAAATGAAAAATCATGGTGAAGAAGAGTGAGAATATCAATCTGTGGTTGTTGTGTCTTTTCTGAGCTTCTCTTGTCAACAGCTTCTTCTATTCAGTGTGCTTTGTGATAGGTGCTGTAACAGAAGGGGTGTATTGTCATTAAAAACAAAGTCTTCTGTTCATCTGGATTCCTGTAATATTTTATAATTTATTCTGGGTGAGACCGGGTTAGCTAAAACGTCCATTCATCAGCCTTCCACCACAGTCTGCTACGTATGCACTCTGAGTTGTCAAAATGTGTTTTTGGGCAGTTGTTGGTTTCCCTTTATCCCTAAGCTCTCTTCAATAGTTTAGAATGTTTTAATTGCTGATATAATTTTGATTTAACTGCTTATTTTTACTGTGTAAATTGATTGCTCCGTTTCTCCTGGAAGTCTTGACCTTCTTGGTCATTGTTTCACTTTTCTGGATGCTATCCTGGTATTCTGCAAAGCTGTGGCCGTACTGGGCTGGGTTCCAATCTGTCACTTCACAATCTCACTTCAGCTTCCTCAGTGCTTTTCGGTGTCATGTTATGGGATTTAGTGTTCTGAGGTGTGACACTATGCATCTTGTCTTTCCGAGCTTAAGTTGTAATCATGTCTTTATCTGACTATTGATGTATGTACTTCTCTCTAAGCTTGGTATAATAATCCATTAATATTCAAAGAGTTGTTGCTGTGGAATTGTACATTAAATTTTGATCATTACCTGGGCTCTGTTATGGTGCTTTATGAGACTGGGTGGCTATTATTTATACTCTGATTAGAGAGTGCAACATTGCTGTGCATTCGCTGAGAGCACTCCCCTACATCCCCTCTTACGTCTTGGGTAGATCTGTTGTGGCAATTTCTCACAATCTTATGTTTTCTAATGTAGCTTCTAATTGCATGAGTTGTTGCTCTCAGTTTGACTCTGTTCACTTCAGAGGGGCACTTTTACTAATTTGAATCTCTATATTTCTTGCTTCCCCTTTAAATCCAGGGCAATGGAGTCATGCAGGCATGTAGATTCTTGTAAGCCCAATGTAGCCGGGTTAGAATTTCCCTTTGCTGTCGTCTTAGCTCCATTTACAGGGCCCCAGCTGGAATCTACTCTCCCAGATAGTTTAAATGACTTCCCCTTAATGCGTATTTCATAAAAATTGTTTATGTAACATTTCTCAAAGATCTTTGCAGGTTTCCAGTTGAAGTGGCCGTCAAAAGAGTCTTCATTGTTTCAGCCGACATGTGATATTTTTCCAATAAAAATAGTGCCACCCATGTTCTCTGCCATGTAGGCCATGAACAAAGACCACCAGAGGTAAGAAAATATTGTCAAACAATAGGTGTCCCTCACAAGGAAGCCAACATTGAAAATTGAGGCCCACATTTTGATTTTACAGTAGAAAGGTCAGAGAATGAGGCTAGGTGTGTCCAAAGCATTGGTCTAGATCTGAAGTAGCAAATCATTACTTAACAGACAAAAAAGTCAAAACCTAGGACAAACCAGCATGCCTAGGGTAAACACATGGTTGAAGGAAAGTTCAGTAAACATCCCAGCTGGCAACAGCAAGGAATTATCCCTAGTTGAAATAATGCAGTCCTGGAATACGTTTTGTATGTGATTTACATCCAAGAGGCTGATGTTTACCACAACACCACATTTAGTCACAAATACCATCGTTCTCCATGCCTGTTGCTCAGTATTAAACTGATGCTCAAGCAATTGTAGGGAATCCTCTGTATTGTGAAAAAAAGAATATGCACATAACATAAAATTAGCATTTACCTTGTTCTTCCCTTAAGCTTCATTGTCATCATACACAGGGTCTGCCTGTGGGACCCTAAATCACTCAGAGCCACAGTGGCGGCCGGCACAGGTAAGCACCATGACCCGGGACAAGGCAAGGCGGGGAGAAGCCGAGAGATGATGGAATAGATATTATTTATTTATTTAATTATACCTATTCCGTCGTCTGTCGACTTCCCCCTCCTCTCACCCCACCCCGCCCCACCGCATTTACCTGTGCCGGCCACCGCTGCAGAGCCACGCTTTAAATAAAACCTAGACTTCTTTAATTATACAGTGACCCTTAAGGATATAGAAGAATATATTGATAATGTGTGAGAGACCGTTGAAGTAAATGTAAATGTAAATGTGGGATACTTGTAAAGCGCACTGTTACTCTACCCGAGTGTCCTGGCGCTGTAGACCGCTGGGGAACCCGTCCTGGTTTTCCCTGTGAGATGGTCCCGTTCTGGGTATCTCCAGGGTGAAACCAGGCATCCCTGGCGTCTGTGGGGGGCCGTTGTAGAGATGAGGCTAGCTTAATGCCCAGAGTTACCGAGTGTGTTCCCTGGTTAGCGTAGGCACTGAGGCGAGAATTATCGAGTCCGTTGACCTTGGTCCAAGACCCTGCCGCGTCGGGAATTGAACCCTGGTCCCGGGCCGTTCTCTGCTTACAGGTCTGCCGCCTCTAACCAGTGAGCCACACCTCTCCACCAATGGAAGTAATTCCATTGGTTGAAGGAAGCTTGGAGGATGCCACAAATCTTACATTGTACAGAAATATTTGGATTATTCCTCTAGCTGTGGTCACCAGACGGAACAAGTTCTTCTGTGTTTAAATTCCCTGATGGCCCAGTATTAGAACTGGGGGTCTCTAGTTGTCTGAGGTAGGTACCTTAGTCCAAATAGAGACCCTTGCTTCTAAGTCAGGGAAAGGAAGGACTCCTTCTCAGATAGCCCCTGCTCACCCCCTCGGTAGCTTGGCACGAGCAGCCAAGCTTATCTTCAAGGCAAATGTGTAAAGTATTTGCAACCACGCTCTCAGCAACCCAATGATTACACCACAAATGGACTCCACAGTAGTTTCATAAAAACAATTATATGTTTATAAAAAAGATATACGATGATACCACACGATAAAAATCCAACATATGCGTATTTGTAATATTTCACCTTGTCGGTTGTTAGTCCAGCAAGCCCTTGTAGGTTCTTGCAGTATTAATGAGCAATTCTCTATGATCCAATGCAGTTCTAATGCAATGCTATGCAGTTCGTAATGCAAGAATCAGGCACTTCGTAATGTCAAAATAATGCAGTTCGTTATTCAACAATCAGGCAGTTTGTACTGCCAAATTAATGCAATTCATAATGCAACAATCAGGCAGTTTGTTATGCCAAAATAAAGCAATGCGTAACACAACAATCAGGCAGTTCATAATGCAAATATAATGCAAAGCGTAATGCAACTATCATGCAGTTCGTAATGCAACAATAATGCAATGCGTAATGCAACAATCAGGCATTTCGTAATGCAAAAATAATGCAATGCATAATGCAACAATCATGTACTTCAGCACCGATCAAGGTGCTCTGGTCGGTCTCTATGCCACTCTTACTGACTCGCGGTCAGCTACTGTCAAAATATGCCCCCAACACAGTTATGGTGGAAAACAAAGTGCAGCTCCACACTCCGGCCCCGGTACTGCCACTCCTCGGCAAGTATGGGCCGCGATCCGAACTTGAGCGGAGGCTCACACTGCGAGAATGGGAAAGACCAAGAGCGTTTCTCTCAGAGCCCGCACCCCGCCTCAGGTGGCGACACACGCACGCTCGCTGAGCGTTACCCCTGGGTGCGACTTCACTCTCCTCTCATCTCCTCGAAACTTGGGCCTCCGATGCGACTTCGCTGATTTCAGTCAGTGGAACTCATGCCCCTCCCTGACGGGGATGGTTTGAGGTCCCTCCTTGGGAAAGGCAGGCTCGGGCCGGCAGGACAGCTCCTCTGGGGATTCCGGGCCGGGTCGATGACAATGACGAAGGTCTCAGGCTGCAACAGGGCACACGCACACAGAGTCGGGGATACTCACTTGAGATCCGGGTGCACACGATCACAGGGCAAACCTCATGAAGGTCTCAGGCTGCAAAAAGCACACAGCATCACTGAGAGACTCACTTGGACTCCGGGTGCACATAATCACAGGACAATCCTCACAAGGGTCTCAGGCTGCACAAAGTACACTCACACAGCATTGCTGAGACTCACTTCTACTCCAGGTGCCTATGATCACAGGGTAATTCTTACGAGGGTCTCAGGCTGGAAAAAGCACACGCACACAGTGTCGCTGAGACACACCTGGAAACTTTTGCAATCCTGAGTTTCCACAACAGGGAGACAGCTCCCCTCGGGCCCTTGGGGATAAGTTACTTCAGGACACATCCCACAGCAAAGTCCTTTCAAGCAGGGGGACACAGCACACAGCAAAGTCCCTTTAGCCGCTCCTTGGTTAAATCAGCAAACTGCAGGCCAGCCCCAGAACACAAAGCAAGGGCCAGTCCTTTCCTTCAGTCTCTTCACCTGTTTCTTCCTTGGCAGAGGTTCCTCGTGATCAGTTCCATTCCAACTTTAAGGGGTTACAGCTCTCATAGTTATACCCCTAAATGTCTTTGAAGTCTTTGTACTCAGGGGGCCACTGACCCCTATCCAAACCAGTTCTGAGTGTCTCCCTGCCAGTGACACCTTCTTCCTTTGATAGTGGGGGTGTGAATCCTCAATCACTCAGCAGGAGATGGAGCCATTGTTTATGGCAGCAGCCCAGGCCTCTTCACCTCCAAAGGCTACTCCTCCCCCTACACTCCAGATGCAGGTCAGCCTGTTGTTGTCTCACCTTCTCCCCTGGGACATTCCCCAGAACCTATCACATTCAAATCCAGACAGTCAATCCACAACCAGGCAGAGACACACAGAAATGCTAGAACACAAACACCCAGCCACTTCTAAAAGAGTGGTTTCTAGACACACAATGCAAAAACCACCTTCACAAAAAGATGTGTTATAAAATTGTGAGTTCAGGCACACTAAACTTCACCTCTCCATCTTAAGCCTATGGGAAGATAGGCTGGAAACATATTAGACAGCCTTCCCCATTATGTCCTATGGGCAAGATGGCCTTGCAACAGTGAAAAACGAAATGGAGAGTATTTCACTGTCAGGACATGGTACACACCTTAGTACATGTCCTACCTTTCACATACACTGTACCCGGTCCAGGAGGGTACCTTGGACCTACCATAGGCGTGTCTGATGTGCATAAAAAGGGAAGGGTAAGGCCTGGGAAGTGTCAGGACATCATAGCAGTTTAACAAACTGAGTGCAGGCACTGCAGTGGCAGGCCGGAGATCTCTCTTTAGGGCTACTTGCATGGGTGGCACAGTTAGTACTGCAGGCCCACTAGTAGCATTTTCTTTATTAGCCCTGGCACACATAGTGCACTTTACTAGTGACTTTACTAGTAAGGCAAACATACCAATCATGGACAACCAATTATCATTACACTTTACACAGGGAGCACTTTCACTTTGACACTGATCAGCAGTGGCAAAGTGCCCAAAGCATCTAAGTCAGTAAAACGAAATCCATCACAGCATCAAAAATAGAGGAGGTTGAGGCAAAAAGTCAGGGGTAATCATGCCAAGAAATGACAGGTCTAACACCCAGTGACATGGAGACAGTCGAGATTTAAGGTCCTGAATCTCAGTGGATAGTTACAGGTGAGATATATAAAAAGTGGATTAAGCGGGACGGCTAGTATGTGCTTCTTGAAAACCATACGGAGATGAGTTGCGAGAGACTTGGAAACCCTAAGATATGTGAAAAGTGGGGATGCCTGACAGCTAGTAATAAGGTACCTCGCAGTCCCTTATAAAGATTGTATGGAACATTAGATGTTTTTAACACCCTCATTAAACTTCAGAAACTTTTAGTTTGTTTCCTTCGTTAATAAAAGCAATTTTCAGAGCAAGTTCTTAAATAATTCAAAATAAATTCAGAGCTTGACAAAGATCAAGCGCTTTTTTTTGCTATCATAATTCACATCAAACTAGAACCAGGCTTGTAAATGACAGCAAACTCATTTTCATGAATCAATTAAACACAAACTCTCTGTTTCTGAGAGGGGAGTTTATTAGAAAATATTTATTAACAAGTCGTGCGTCTGATGAAAGTTTCACATTCACTCTCATGCTCTAAGCAGCATTTGCCTGTTGCTCTCATTACATGTAACAGTTTTGAGGAGGTTACATGTATTTGCCTTATTGTCTCTACGAACCCATCTGTTATGTATTTGATTTGATCTGCTTTCTGACGCACAGCATGATGATCCTCCCCCTATAAGTGAACACACCCTAACCAGTGATCCAATGAGAGGGCAGCTGCACTTCCCAAGGATCTGGTGCAACAAGACCAAGCTAAACATGCACCATGCTGGTGATGAAGTGCACAAGATGTTCAAAACCCTGGCAGACTAAGGTCTCATCAGCTACTATGATTCCACACACATTGCACAACTCACCTCTCATACCAATTCAGACAGAGTGTGTGATCCTCAGCTAAACAAAACAAGGCCTAAACAAAACAATTTACATTTTTAATGCTTGCCTCCTTGGGCTGACTAGTATATGCTCTGCACCAATACAGAAGGGGAGAAATCAGGGCATAGATCATCCGGGGATGTCACTCAAACCAGCTCAGTAGAGACATTATGCAACAAAACAAAATGTAATTGTCAGCAAATCATGTGTCAGACCATATGTACTGGTGAACACTTGCTCAGCGCACATTAAAGCATCACTCAACACATGGACTACAGCCCGATTGGCATGGTACCAGTCTTAATGGTAGCCCCACCTAGCATACAGGTTCACCAACTCCACCTCGCTCATGGACTACAGCCTGATCAGCACAGTAATAATCTTGACAGCAGCCCCACCTGGAATACAAAGTTGCTGACTTCCATCTGCAGCCAACCTATGAGCCATTCGGTGCAGGCACAGACTCTGCATACGGAGATCCAATCGCCAGGATATCCCACTCGCCTCACTCGCTCCAGGGCTCTTCCCCACAGAGCAAGCAGGCAGGCACTGGTGCTCCATCCTCCAGGAGCAGATAGTCTTGAATTCCATGTGTGATTTTCCTTTACCCAGTGGGTGACTGGCAGCCCTTAGTCTCTAGTCATGGTCATAGGCAGATGTCTATCAGAGCTACATCTCGTCCAGCTTGACTGGCTGCTTGACAGATACAATTTTGGGGACCTCATTCTCCCCTTCTTATTGTCCAATTCTAGACATTAAATTTGATTGAGAGCATGTGTCTGAAGATTATATTGGGACTGCCTCATTTTGCGTGCCCTCTTCTCTGCCCTGCCTGCCTCCAAAAAGCAGTCTTTCCTAACAGGAGCAACTCGAAATCTGATAGGTTCTCAACACAAGCCATGGGGGTGACTGGCGGTTCACATCTGGAGGGTATCCACAGTGATATCTGTATCAGAAGGTTACCCCAGTGCATCAGCCCTAATCTTTAATATTCACTTATCGGCCCATCTCCTTCCTGAGATGGGTTCAGACCCTTTCCACTGACCTCTCACTGAATCAAAGAGCACCTCTGAAGTATACCTGGCTTTTCCTTCCTCCAGTGTGCCCCATCCTGCTCAAATGAATACAGCAATCCATAGATCTGTCTGGGGGATTCCTCTACCTCCACATGCTCCTGTAGTCAGCCTTGGGTCTCCCACAATGGAACCCAAAACATTCCATGTTTTTTACCATTTAAAGACACATATACACCCAGCATATACATATAATGCACACTCACTGCCTAGCAGCACATCCTCCACGTGTTGTACCATTCATGGGCACACCTACACTCAGCTCATGTATACACCACACAAACTGCACAACACTACATGCCAACCTGATGTAGGCCAAGAATGAGTTAGGCATGCAGCAGACCTTCACCTGAGTAATCCTCACTCCATTGGTACCGATAGAAATGCTAGTTCACTACACGGTATACTGCCTCCAGTGTGCTTGTGCTGCTTAATTCCAGGCAAAGGCAATAACCTTTTACCACTATGAGGGTAGTGCTCCCAGTCCAATAAGATCTGTGAAATGGTCCTCTCTCAAGGCACACTCGCATGATTTGTGTTTTCCCACAACAACAAAATCAGCACCAGGGATCTAGAGATCATGGGTACACTTCCTTAACAATGTGAGGGACTCTTCCATTCAATTAGTATGATTAGATGGGATTGACTGTCAGTTGAAACGTACGGTTGTGTCCTATCTGTCATGCCAATTAACTGGGTCACCTGATTCTCAAACCCAATCCTTTCAGAAAAGTCACTGAGTGGTCCTGGCTCTGCATTAGCATGGACTTTGTCAGTTTACCTGAATGACATCACAAGCTGGTATCTGTTGATGACTTCGGAAAATATCCGGGGCGGGAAGTTGTAATGTCCACCACTACTGAGACAGTAACTTAAAAAATATAAAAGATGTTTGCAACTTAGGGATAACCCCCAAGTTTTAGAGGGATAACTGTCTACCATTTCAAAGTCAGGGGTTCAGATGATACCTCAAATCAATCAACGTGGACAGATAAAAACACAATGGCCTCGGGCCAATAGAGGTACAGACATTGATGACTACACTAAATAAAGAGATTTGCATATTAGAGTTAGAAAAGGACATTCTTGAATGGGGCCTATATAAATTCCTGGGAGATTATCGCAACACTCCATATTTTCTCACAATTACGCAGCTATTTGGATAACCTCTAAATACCCTGCCCTGTTACCCTTCCTGGATTCCAAATATACTGCCTAAAGCCAGTGTTCAAACAAATAGGAATGGAACAAACCGAACAAGTTGGAGGTGAAGGACGAACCAAAAAAACATCAAAGTAGGAGATGATGTGCTAATGAAAGACAATATGTCAGGAAGCAAGTCCAAACCTCCTTTTGATCCCCTATCATGGACAGTGATGAGCTTGAAGGGAACCATTGTGTCAGCAATCTGAGGATATAACTTGCAATGTGTCCTACTACATGAAACTTAAAGGGCATCCAACACCAATAGGGGTGTCATCACCAGAGCCTTCTGGCTAGTTTGGTCAACAAGAATGCTAATGTCAATGCCAGCAGTAATTACACTGATAGAAGTCACAGTCTTGACACTGATGGAAACCTAAATCTAATTCTGAAGGTGCCATACCAGAATTTCCCAATGATCGAGCTATTGGTGGCTCTCAACCACCAATGACTTAAACTAGACTGGGCTTTACGATGAAGTTAGACCCTGCCTCATCCCAATAGCACAAGACTTTATGGTTTATCAGTAAGACATTAGAAAGATGGTGGCTCAATTGCAGGACTTGGTGGTCAACCAATAATTAGACGACCTAACACATTCTTGTTTGATTTAGAGACATTTATATGTTTTATTTAAAGGTTTTTGTGGGATGTTATGTGTTTAGTTTGGGCTGTTTATTAATGCATAGCGAGGTGATCCCTGCATGTTACGCTTTGGTGGTATCGCCCGGGGCATGTCAGCTGAGGATATAAATAGGCAGTTCCAGGCATACAGGTATTCAGCTGGTGCATGACCAATGTTTACAACCAACTTGTGGGTCTGCATCTGTTTGTATTGGTGCCCTGTAGCTTCACACACTTGGGACAATCCAAGACTGTGTGCTCAAGTTCTTTACCTGCCTATGGCTTGAATTAGCCCATATCCCTTAAAGAAAAAAGATATCCAGGACTCCCAAAATAAAGAATATTTTAAACAAGATGCCTCTTACTGGATAACGATCAACCACCTCATTGAAGACCAAAAGATTGATATCCTCTTCCTCACGGAAACATGGCTCGCCCCACATTCTGAGGCAGACATGGTGCTAGCAACCCCTCCAGGCTTTCTCATTCAGTCCCTACCCCGCCCCCTAGGCCGAGGTGGCGGTGTCGCCATCATCCACCGGGACCACCTTCTTTGCAAATCTGAGGATGCACAGATCCCTGACTCTGAAAGCCTGCAATTTACAATCAAACTAGACTCGACCAACACTCTGACAGGAGTCCTTGTCTACCGCCCTCCCGGGCATCCAGGCCCTTTCGCGAGCGCTCTCCTGGACACTGTTACAACCCTGGCCCACTCCATATCGAATTTCCTGATAATAGGAGATCTTAACATCCATCTCGAAGACCCTACCGACCAGACAGCAGCTGACCTGATCGCTGATCTGGCAGCTCTTGACATCCACCTCCTTAATTCCGGACCCACTCATACCAAGGGTCACCTGCTGGACCCAGTGTTCACTAACACTCCATCGATGCAAGTGAAGGATTCCTCCCCCTTACCCTGGACAGACCATTTCCTAATTTCCTTCCTACTGCCAGGTTTCTTCAGGAAACCTCAAAAACCGCCCACCTACATCAGGGACAGGACCTGGTCCAGACTTCCTACCGAAGAGTGGGCCAGCATTCTTAAAAACACCAGCCCGGCACGCGCAGACGATCCGGCTGTCGCTGACAGCAATTTCAGAGAGTGGATCACCACCTCCCTGGACTCCGTACTCCCACTAAGAACTAGGGAGGATAAAAACGGAAAACCTGGGTCCGCCCCGTGGTATACCACTGACCTCCGACTCCTCCGTAAAAACTGCAAAAGAGCCGAACGGCTTTGGAGGAAAGACTGGCAGCACTCCAGCAAGGATGCATACCACAATACAGTCAGACTCTACAAAGATGCCATCAGGCACGCCAAAGCCTCCCACTATGACACGCGGATTACAGAATCTTCTAATTCAGCCAGGGAATCCTTCATAATCGTAAAGGAGCTGCTCAAAGTACCCCATTCACCGTCCTCCAGTGTTCCATCGGTGGACCGAAGTAATGACCTAGCCACGTACTTCAACGATAAAATCGCCCGTATACTAGTTTCCCTCCCCCCTCCCGGGCCCACCAGCCACTTGGACAATTCGACACCCCCCAGTCAAACCGAAAGTCATCCTCGTCCTCAACTTGAGACATTCAGGCCAGTAACATGTCTGGAAGTCGAGCGAACCATGACCAAAATGAGAAGTGGTTCACCACTTGATGCGGCTCCCATCAGATTCCTCAAAACCGTTGCCCCTGTCATCGTTCCCACGGTCACGGAGCTCATTAATAGCTCACTTACCCAGGGATCTGTTCCTGCCAGCTGGAAGAGCGCGGTGGTAAAAGGACTCCTTAAAAAACCTCAGCTCGATCCAGCAGACATGGGAAACTATCGACCAATTTCTCTCCTACCGGCAATCAGCAAGCTAGCTGAGAAACTGGTCAACAGACAATTGTCCCAGTTCTTTGAAACAAACAACATCTTACGAGAATCCCAAACTGGTTTTCGCCCGGGCCATGGCACAGATACTGCCCTCCTCGCCGTCATCGAGGAGGCAAGGCGCATACTGGATTCAGGAGGGTCAGTGGCAGTGATCCTCCTGGATCTCAGCGCAGCCTTCGACACAGTCAACCACCGTGTCCTCCTCCATCGGCTCGAGGCAGCAGGGATCACCGGGACGGCACTTAGTTGGACAGAATCCTTCCTCACCGGACGCACGTTCCAGGTATGGGACGGCATCTACCACTCAGCCACCCTCCCCCTCACAAGCGGGGTCCCGCAGGGATCTTCCCTGAGCCCGACGCTGTTTAACGCATATATGGCTCCCCTGGAAGACGTGGTGACACCATTTAACATAAAAATGGTAAGCTACGCTGACGACACTCAACTGGTCGTCTCTCTATCCCAACTAGCCGACCACCCAGAGAAACTGGCGAACTGCCTTACCCAAATACACAGCTGGATGAGTGATTCATCACTAAAATTAAACGGGTCTAAGACCGAAGTGATGCTCCTGGGAAAACAATGGGCAACCATCCCCCCAACAGTCTGGCCCGACGTATTCGGAGAAATCCCCTCCCCGAAGCGTGAAATCAAAACCCTTGGAGTATGGCTCGAACCGGAGCTCACCATGAAGACGCAAGCGGCCAAAACTGCTGGCACCTGTTTTGGGCTCATGCGCACCACCCGTAAGATCCTCCCATTACTTCCTCCTCCCTCTAGGAAACTTCTCATCCAGGGGCTAGTTTTGTCCCGTCTTGACTACAGCAATATGGTCTACCTGGGCGCCCCAGAGGCCACCCTGACTAGACTACAGCGGACACAGAACGCTGCGGCCCGTCTGCTCACGAACCTTCCTTCGAGAGTGTCAGCAAAACCAGCCCTCAAGGCCTTGCACTGGCTCCCTGTTCGCCAAAGGGTGGAATTCAAAGCCATGTGTACAACACACAAACTTATCAACGGATCTGGCCCTACTATCCTCAGCAGCCTGGTCACCCCCTACAAAGCATCCATATCCCTCCGTTCAGACAGTGAGCACCTAGCCAACGTCCCCAAATTCAAAAGGACCCGCACCGGAGGCCGACGATTCTCAGTGCAAGCGGCCGTGAGATGGAATTCCCTCCCACGCACCCTCAGACTGGAAGCCATCTACCTGACCTTTCGCAAAAAACTGAAAACGCACCTATTCCCGAAATAACTGTTCCTCCTCCCTCCCTCTCCTTACAGGATAAACAATCTCCTTACAGCGCGGGGATGCCCTTGGGTCACCAGGCGCTATACAAATCGCTAAAATAAAAAATAAATAAATAAAAATAAATTGTGAACAAAATATCACTGTTAAATAGTAAATTTTGCCAACACAGTTTTTTCAAGAAGTCATTGCATACATTCTCAGCTTAAAAAAACTGTCTAGATTTTTAGTATGTTGATTGCTGTTTATACCTTTTAAAGTAATCTGTCAACAAGTTTCCTTATTCTAATAATTTGTTTAGTATGACAGTAGACTTCTGTGCTGTGATCCATTAACTCAGTGAGGCTCATTATGAGTATTTAGAAATTTCTAATATAAATGAATATAAAATTATGAACAGGTTCACCAGATGTTAGTGATTTCACTGAATGACCCTTCCATGTCCATTATTTCTTCATTTATATATCACTCATATGCTAGAAAAACAGTTATGTGAATCAGTCTTATGTAAAACGGAAATGTAAAATTAAGGTGCTGTTATGGAAGGAGGGCAAAACTGAAATTCTATCTGCCTTCTACTTATATGAGATTCCTATGAAAACAAGCCTAGGTTAAACCTTGACTGCCTGTTTGTGTCTCTGTCCCAATCAGAGTCTTGATTAATATGCCATGAGTGCCAGGTGCACCTATACTAATAACTTTCTGAGGCTACCTGCTTTGCCTCAAGAAAACTTGTCTTTCATGCATCTTCAGCATGGTTACTATATTAAAATCAAATCTTGCCAATGTGTAGAAGTAAGTTGGGGGTGTCTGAGTATACACTTGTGGCCCATTCCTTGAAAAGTGTGACCATATCAAAATGGTAACATTGAGGTATGCACTCTGGGGCAGACTCTCATAAGTTGTCTAATGAGCACTTACAGGGAGACTAAGGGGCGTAGAGCCTTGGAGTGTGCCACACAGGATAATCCATCAAACATGCATGTCTCGTCCAGTGTAATGTCAAGTGTATGACTGTAATGCACTTGTAATACTGCAGACAGAACATTCACCACATTCTGATGGAGGATGAAGGTGGCAAGCAGGCCACAAGCAAAGCAAACTTCCAAACTTGAAGGAATACATTTAAAGACAGCTTGCATAGTCAAATAGTAGCCCATGGAAGGTATGTGGACATCAACATCCATTGAGAGGAACATGCTATCATTCTAACAAATCAACCTAACCAGTTTGATAAATATCTTTTTTTGTATGGATCAAAGTGAAGCAAGTTGGAACGCATAGGCCTGGCTGAAATGGGACAGAAAAAGTATTCTCCTGCTTCTTCGATATCAAACTCTGCATCTACGGCATGGTTTAGTCTTTTTCTCTGCTGTGTGCAGTAAAATGAAACTCCAGAGTCCCTCCATGCATCCTCAGAAACTGCTCAGTCTGCAAATGTGTTTGATGCACAATATCATCAAGAAGCCATCATCCAGAAAGAGAAGTAGTCAATAAGCAAATAATGTGTAGTACTGACTTCATATCCAGTGTCTGCAGTGAATGGTGGAATTTCTGACTGCATTCTGCTATGTGAGCACTGTCCCTGTGCTTGGCATGGTACCGGTCTGCAATCTGGATTGGACTGCCATGCCAATGTCGCTCTGCTGCACATATTGTACTTGTGAAGGGACATCACAACTATCATGGGGATATTACTCCATTACACTGTAGGAGAACACATAATTGGATGGCACTCTGCCTACAAAAAAAAGAAATCCAGATTCAGCTCCAGGATCTTCTCCCTCAGAAGCAGTCTCAGTATCACTTTAAGTATAAGTAAAGGCCTGGGAATTAGTTGACCACCAAGATGCCATTCCAGTTAACTGAAACTTTCCTCTTGAAACACCATCTCCTAAGTAGTGTGTGTGAGATATGGGCTGAAATACTCTACAAGTGGGAGTGTAGTAATGACAAAAAACTGTACCAAAACAAAGCAAAAAATACATATTTAGCTCCAGGCTACGATGGAAAGAAGTTCTCCCAAGAAGCTAAAAGAGAAAACAAGAAAAACATGATCTCAACTTGCAACACACACATTAAGGCAAAAACACATATTACCATAATCAACTCAGGCACTAAAGGGGACTACTTTGTTTAAAAAACTTCTCCTTCTGAAAGGGCAGAATTACATCACTTACACTGAAGTTATCCATTGACTGAAGTAGCCTGATCAATTTCACTCTGATACGATATGCAGAAGCAAAATGTGAATGCAACAATAAAAGATCAAGGGCCATATGTTTACCGATTCGGTATTTAAGAGTCGGTAAATATGAAGGGGGAGATGTAGGTATTACAGAATCGGTAAATACCGAATCTTTAAGATTCGGTATTTACCGATTCTGTAAATACCGAATCGGTATTGCCCATTGATTCCTATGGGCCTTGAAGCCCATGGGAATCAATGGGCATTACCGATTCTGTAATTACAGAATCGGTAAATACCGATTTTAGCAAGGGTGCAGGGGGTGTCACTTTGACACCCTCTAGCACCCCAAAGACGGGCATGTGAGCTATGTGGCACACAGACATGCCCTAAGGGCATGTCTGTCTGTCACATAGCTAGGGTGTGCATGCACACATGTGCATGCACACCTGGATTCGGTATTTTACCACACAATTGGATTGTGTGGTAAAATACCGAATCTGTAAGGCCTGTGGCACTCTCAGGAGTGCCACCTACATTTGGATATACCAAATCGGTAAAAAATACCGATTCGGTATTTTACAGAATCGGTAAATCTACCGAATTGGTAAATTTACCGATTCTGTAAAAAATATGCCCCTACATACCAATTATTACATACCGGTCGGTAACGGCCGAAAATACTGATTTTTGGCCGTTACCGACCAACCTACATCTGGCCCCAAATGCTGAAGAGGGCTGATCCCTTGACCAATGATGCAGGCTGTGGTGGGTAAAAGCAAAATATGAATCACAGAATTACTTATTGATGGCTGAAAGGGGCAGACACGTTGCCTGTGGTGTGGCAAGTGGAAGCATATTATTAATGTTACATATTTATGACTGAAGCGGGCTGAACCCTTGCCCCATGCTCATGATGTGGTAGGTGGAAGCAGAATATGAATATCACAGTAAGAGATCAAAGGCTGAAGTGAACTGACCTCTTGCACCTTGATTCAAGTTTAGGTGGGTAAAAGCATAATGTGAATGATATAAAAAGTAGTTGATAGCTGAAGTGGCTCAGCCTCTGGGAAACTCTGCTCCTCTGAAAGGGGGCAGCCCCCGAAAAAATTAACATTCCTGCCTGGTGGTCAGCAAAAATCTCATGGGTGCAGGTGAGTCATAATGAAAATGGTTGGCATTTTTTATTTCGACGGGGGGGTCACACAATCAACAAAAAGGAAGCATTTTCACAGAGACATTGCTGGAAAGGGAGACTCTCCCATTTCCAACAATTGCTCGTGGCATATATACTCCCCCAGGGTGGGGAAGTTGCCCCAGGTATGTGGCCACAGCACTCATGCTGATCCCTCACAGCCATCTGGTTGGCTAATGTCGTCAGGGTGCCATATGGTGCACTGACCTCACTGAACGGGTGGAAGCATTTCCACCTTAGCCCCCAGCTTTTTTTCAAAAGGGGATGCCTCCAGTGAAAATATTGCAGGTTCTCTGAAGCCCCTACCTTATGTTAATGGTGACTTTAATTTGATTCAGGAGAGGATTCCTAGAGCTATAGCAAGCAACAAGCAACAAGCATAGTAGCGCGCTGTTAGTACTCATGTTATGAGAATTTTTAATATTGGCTGACATTTTACTATTGGCTGTATTTTTAACTTGATAATACTGTGCACTGTTTAGTACTCTTTTCACGCTTACTTGCACACTAAATTGTGGCCCCACCGCTATTTTGCGGATCTTTTCCCTACTTCTTCGTTCATCACCGCCATCTTGGGGGTAGTTGGGACGCTTGGTCTCGGGCCGCCATTTCTAGGGCAGCGTTCTAGCTGTCAGGAGGCTCATTACGACGTCTACTTTAACCGGCCGCATGCAAGCGTGCAGCGCAGGCGCGCAGCGTGCGCGCCGTGGGCGCGCCAGAGGCGAGCCCATCTACGCCCATCCACGACCAGCCGGGGCCTGGGGCCATAACCCCTGGCCTTTCCATCAGGTACAGTAAAGCGGCTTTGCTACAGCTACAGCACGCCGGGTTCATACCTTCACAGGGATGTATAATGACATTACAACAAGAGGGTCTTTATATAACTATACGTCCAAGGGAGGAGAGGAAAAATAAACGAATTGACAACATCTTGAGGTACGGCCTTTTAAATACCCGTTCCCTACAAAAGCACAATTTAGAAATTTTTTCATTACTTCAGAGCGAGGGTCTTGATATTCTGGGTATTACGGAAACGTGGCTCGAAGATGACTCCAACCCAGATTTGGTGGCCGCGCTTCCTCCGACCTATAAGGCTATTTGCTTTCATCGCCAGGGCCCCAAGAGAGGAGGGGGGGTGGCGCTCTTCTATAATGGCCATCGGCGCACTGAGAGGGTGTGCGCAGAAAATTGCGGAGGCGCAGAAGTGCTGGGAGTAAAATTTGAGATAGGTGCTACCTGCTGGATTGTTTTATTAGTATATCGTCCTCCCTGGGCTAAACCTATTTTTCTGGATTCCTTTTTGGAAATTGCTCATGATCTTAGATCCCGTTACAAAAATCTGTTGATCATGGGAGATTTTAATTTCCATTGGGAGCTCTCCCCAAAGGAAGGGCAGGCTCTTCTTTTAGAAGAGGCCCTCGGGGCTATAGGAATGACGCAATTGGTAATTGGCCCTACCCATTCCAAAGGCCATACTCTGGACTTGGTATGGACCACTGACTCTGCATCAGGGCAACCCACCTCTGTGCCGTGTGTGTGGTCAGACCACTTTTTAATTACAGGTCAAAAGAAGCTTGGCAAGGGGGCATATAGGCAGAAAATGAAATGGAAAACCATTAGGAGATGGAATCACATCAATAAGACAGATTTGATTGAACATCTAGCGAATTCCACCGCCCTAAATATGACCAACGAAAACGTTGAGGTGGGCAGTCAAAAGCTCACTGATAAATTGATGAGAGCCATGGACGTGGTCGCTCCAGCAGAAAAGGTGAAATGGGTGGACAGAGGGCCAGGGGCACCTTGGTTTGACGAGACCTTAAGAGCCAAGAAACAAGCCCTTCGGAGACTGGAGAGAGCGTGGAGGAAGGACTATTGCTCGGTGGCACATAAAAGCTATGTACAAGAATTAGCATTGTATAAAAAAGCTATCGTGTCTTGTAAAGCAGTTTTTTTTAAACTAGGATAGCGACAGCCCGGATCCCACAGAAAGAAATCTTCAAAGTTCTTAATGAACTGAAAAATGTTAAAGAACAAAAGCCGGAGTTCTCCCAGGATGACTGTCAGAATTTCCAAGATTTCTTTATAAGTAAAATAGAGGATCTCCAGGATGAGATAGCACGGACCCCTATCTTTGATTGTCCACCCTGTACTCTGCCAACTACTCAGGACGTACGCCAACAACTTGAGATCTTCCCCTTGATTACTAAGGAGAGGCTCTCCAGTTTGGTGGAGAGAGTTAACTCAGGTTCCCAGGCAGACCCCTGCCCCCCTAGCGTCTTTAAGGTCGCTATTTTAGGCTGTGAAGGAGATGTCCTTACTCTCCTAAACAAGTCGTTGGAAACTGGACAGGTGCCGACGTCCTTCAAAGAAGCTCGGCTGATTCCGCTTTTAAAAAAGCCAGGGGCAGATGTAAAAATTTTAAAGAATTATAGGCCCATTTCCCAACTTCCCTTCTTAGCTAAAGTAATCGAGCAGAACGTCCTGGCACTCCTGTCACAACACCTGGAGACCTGGGACTTGCTAGAGCAAAATCAAGCTGGTTTTCGTAAACACCACAGCACTGAGCTGGTGATGGTTTCCATTTTGGATGAACTACGATGTAGAGCTGACAAGAAGATCCCTGGAGACCTGGTGCTCTTAGATCTCTCGGCCGCGTTTGACACGGTGTGCCATAAACTGTTGTTGAAGCGGCTGAGAGATCTGGGCATAGGGGGGACTGTGTTAGGTTGGCTGACCTCTTTCCTGCAGGGAAGATCGCAGAGGGTCCAGTTGTCGGACTTGGTCTCCACTGCAGCAGCCTTAACCTGCGGAGTTCCGCAGGGGTCAGCTCTCTCACCGCTCCTCTTTAATATATATCTCCAGCCTCTGATTCATGCTCTTAACCATATGGATTGCCAAGTCTACAACTACGCCGACGACACCCAGATCATTATACAAATTGAAGATACATCTGGGGCCCAGGATAGATTACATAACATCTTAAAGTTCACAAGCAACTGGATGTCCTCCAACTCCTTAAAAATTAACCCAGAGAAGACAGAGGTGTTGCCCATAACCATCTCGGGAAACCCTTGGAACGATTGCCTCTGGCCTAAGGAGCTGGGGAGGACTCCGGTACCAGCTGCGGTGGTGAAAAGCCTGGGCATCCACATTGACGGGAAACTGTCAATGAAGAATCAGGTGTCGTCGGTGGTGGGTACATGCGTCGGCCTTCTTAGGCAACTGCGGAAAATCTCGCAGATGTTGTCTTTCTCTACCTTGAGAACGGTAGTGTCCGCAACAATTTTAGGGCGTCTCGATTATGGAAACTCCCTTTATGTTGGACTCCCTCAGCAGCAACTCTCAAGATTACAAATTGTAGTGAATGATGCTGCGAGGTTGATCTTTGGAAAGGCTAGAAGAGAACATGCTTCCCCTCTCCTATGCCAACTACATTGGCTTCCAATTAGGCAAAGGATTTTATTTAAGGGCATGTGCATTGCGCATAAGGCAGTTTATGGCAATGCTCCTAGATATATCAAAGATAAGCTGAGACACTACCTCCCCAAAAGAACACTGCGCTCATCTGAGGAGTCTTTTCTAGTTTGTCCTCGCTACCGCACGACCACCTATGGTGGGCGTGCTCTTTCTACTACTCTACCGGCAGCTTGGAATAAACTACCGCTTTGCTTGAGGAAAGAACCAAACTTACTGCCTTTTAGGCGTAAGCTAAAAACGATTCTGTTCCGAGAAGCTTGGGGTTTGGCATGATTTGGGTGATCTTCTCCTTTGTACTGATTCGGCTGTTTACACCATAAGCGCTTAGAGACCTATCGGTGATAATTGCGCTATACAAGTTGAATAAATAAATAAATAAAATAAATTATGACAAGACCTTCTCATCAATGTGAGCAGAATCTTTTTTTCTGGTTTTAATATGCTTTGGTCCTACTGGGCACCAGCTGCATTGCTAAAAATATGCCTCGAGCAGCTTCTGTGTGGCGCACTAGAGCCTTCTTCCTTCCTTGCTCCCCACCTGCCTGTAACTATCGGGGGCAGGAACAGGAATTCAGGAATTGAGTGAAGGTAGCAGACTGTGTCAGATGAGCGCATCTCCCCATAAATGGCACGAGGGGTAGGTGGAGCGCGCAACATCATCCTTCAGCTTCAGTTCTCTTCTTTGTCCCTTGGGGTGGAGTTCCCAGAATGAGAGTACAGCAACACTCATCATTTTTAATTGTTTCACTTAATGTGTCAGTTCTTGGGCCCCTATGGACAAAGACATGATTGAGGAGGGCTCTCCATGTGCGCCTCCTCTCATTCCCAAATTACTTGACCAGACCTTAAGGTTTCTTAGCCATCCCACAGTACTTCGAAAAACGGTGATATAGATGCTACACATGACCTTACTGGACTTCATCTCCTGGTGGACTAGGCCCTTCTGATGTTTCTTTGGGCCCATATCAGCTGGTATTTATGTTTTGTTTTGCCACTGATGGCTAGATCTAGCAACCATGAGGGATTGCCATCAGCCCAGGGTCATCTCTAAAAAGCACCCCATAGCCCTCAAGCACACCCTCCTCCATGCTTTCACTATTCAGGTCGCACAGCCTCCATGGCCACTTGAAGGGCACTCTTATAGCAGATGTCAGGTGGATGCCCTCGTATTTATATTTAATTATAAGATTCACAAAGCGCTCTGCCACCTGAAAGGTATCCTGGTGCTAGCTAACTAACAGGGGAAGAGGATTGATGCAAAAAAAAGAGATGTAAGAATCAATGAATAAATACTCTGAAGAAGAAAGTCATGTGAAATCTCACCCGAATCGAAAAAGTCCTCCTGAACTATGAGACTCCGCAGTTTACTTAGGGAAGGGAAAAAGCTAAGTCTTAAGTGCTCTCCTAAATTGTAACAGATCGCCCACAGATCTTAATTTGAGAGAAAGAGAATTCCAGAGCACGGCCACGCTGACCACAAAGGACGGACCGCCTTACCTGGATTTCCTGAATTTGTTCAAGCATAGATAATTGGCTGATGTGGCGCGAAGAGCTCTGTTAGGGATATATCTTTTCAGCTTCTTTTTTCAGGCGGAGCGAGGTTTACACACTGAAAGGCTTTAAATGTGGTGCAGAGAAATGAAAAACAAATTCCGTGCTTAATCGGAAGCTAATGTAGCTCCTTAATAGCCAGAGTGGTAGATGCTTTCCAGGATCGATCAAGGCCAATTTTAGCTCCTGCAGCCTGTACCATTGACAGACGAAGAAGTAAAATACTCCAGTTTACCCAACTAGATGGCATTGCAGTAGTCCAGATGGCTGAGAATGACACCACGGACTACCAAAGCTCTAGAAGAATGGGGAAGTGCTGGAAGGATCTTCCATAGAAATTCAAAAGTGCAAAGCAGGTGCCAGCGACTTTATTCACGTGGCCCTCTAAGTTGAGTTTATCGTCAAAAATGACTCCTAGATTCCCAACCACTTTGACAGGCCCAACTGACCCCTCAAATAGCCTATGCTAGCAGTTAGAAGGATTTACATCCAGAACTTTTTGGGCAGCATAGTAAAACAGATCCGTCTTGACTGCATTACATTTTAAAGAATTTAGACTGAGCCACTGAAAGGTGTTCTTGATACAGTTGTAAAAAGAGGAGTGTTCCGGATTACTCACCAGCGTAAGAATGAGCTGAGTATCATTGATGTAATCGACCAGCGCCACCTCATGAAACTTGATATGTCTGATCAGGGGGCATATAGATGGTAAACGAGATAGGACTGATGCCCTGTGGCACTCCCTGTTTGATAGCCCTGACCTGAGATTTGAAGAGGTGGGGAGCAACAGCTTGACTTCTTTCCAAGAGATATGAAGGAAACCATTCTAAGACTGTTCCATCTATTCCAATGGTCTCCAATTGAGCCAGAAGGGTAGTGTGACAGACCATATCGAATACGACCGAGAGGTCTAAAAAAATCAAGACTGCTGGTTGCCCCTCATCGACTCACATCCTTAACGCATCCATTGCTGTGATCAGGGCTGATTTGGTTTAGTGGCTGGGCCTAAATCTGAATTGATCTTCCACCAATCAGTTAGGATTTTCTACATATTGGATTAATATCTTGCTCACGTTGCAGTCCAGGATTTTGACTGGGTAAGGCAGGAGAGAGATGGGTCTATAGTTACTCATGGTAGCTGGATCCACAAAGGGCTTTTTCAAAAAGGGAGTAACAATTGCTTTCTTCCATGCCGGTGGCACCATGCCTGATTACAGGGATTGATTCATATTTGCCTGAGCAAGGGAAATAAAACTTCAGCTTGTCCATCACAATTTGGACTGGAAGGACATCCAGAGGAAAGCCAGGTGGAGTGGCCATGGCCAGGGCATGAAAGCCTTCTGCTGAGAGAGGTTCAAAATTGATTAAATTGCAAAGGACTGGTTGGGATATCTCACCTGGCAGTGCAGGATACAAACTTTCCCTCTGAGCAGCTGCACCAGATCTGAGAAATTAATGGCATCTAAAATTGAAGTTATCTTACCTTCAAAGAACACAGCTAACTCGTCACAAAGCATTTGTGTGAGTGCAGTAGCATGATTTGGATAGACAGGGTGAAGCATATCCTTCATGATGTCAAATATGTTCTTTGTGCTATTGGGGACTGTTAAGATGGCATTGGCATAACATTCCGCTTCAGCCTTCATAAGGCCTAGTTTGTACTCATGTTGGGTGTCCTTAAGGGCTCTTTTTCCCTCTTCCGTTTAGACTATATTCCTTTCTAACTATTTACACCATTGTTTTAGCAGCCTTAGAGTAGCATTATACCATGGCGCAGAGGGTTTTCAATTAGAACTAATTTCCTTTAGAGGGATAACTGAATCGAGGGTTTCCAAAATAAGTTTCTCCAAGCTAGAATAATTCTTCTTCACTGAAACCGCCTGCCTCACTGGCTAGTAGTGACAAGGATGAGAGATTATCCAGACAAGGTCTCCTAAGTTTATTCCATGCTCTACCAAAGTGACTACTTGTTTGAAACTTTTTGGCTAGACGAGCCTTTCTTCCTGAGAGTGAAAACATAATTAGGGCATGGTCAGTCCAACAGAGTGGCAGAATTTTGCCCACTGTTGCTAGCCCAACAGCTAAAAATATATGTTCGATGGTATGACACCTGTCATGCGTCGGGGCATGCACTAGTTGGTCCAATCCAGGGTGCAGCAATCATCCAACAGATCCCTCAATGCAGACAAAGGGTCTTTATCTAGGCAAAAATTAAATCATCCATTAAAATGAAATTGGAGTGATTGAGCGCCATGTTGTTAAGCAGCTCCAACAGAGCCGGCAAGTACAGGAATGATGATCCAGGTGGACAGTAGCATAAAATACCGTAGCAAAGAAATCCTTTTCCGTCTTTAAGGGAGAAACCTAAAAGATTAGGCCCCATCAGCTCCACAAGGCAGAGAGGAAAAAAGTCCCACTTATCTTTTAATATAATTCCACCCCCACCCTTTCCTGTCACTCCGTGGTTTGTGAAAAATCCTATAGTCAGGGGGGCATGCTAATCCTTATTCAACAGAAGAGTCGGGAGAGGTCTATGTTTCTGTTAAAAGAGGGCGTCAAAACTGCAAATGCTTAATAGCAACCTAATTTCCCTTACATGTTTTATTAGAGATTGTACATTTAACAGCCCACAGTTTGAAGTTGATGTGGGGAGACTGTATTTTCAACAGGCAAATTGGGGGGGATAGCCCTCTCCAAGTGGGGTCATGAAGGTTAACTCTTTGCAGGCCCAGTCCACAGAAATTCCAGGGGAAACATTCTCCTGCAGGTTCTCCAGCAGGTCCATTCCTCTATTATCACACAGAGAGCCTAAAGGGGCCAGCACCACTGGCCCTGGAGAGGTGATAACCAGAATCCCATCCTGGCTAAATCCAGGGTGATCCAGAGCCTCAGACGGGCCTCAAGGCTTCAGGGTCCCTCAAAATCTGTCTTCTATAAGAGACTAAGCCATACACCGAATTGCTACAGCTGCTTGATCCCTTCCCTCGAAAACTACAAAGGGGGCCATCATGTGATTGGCTCTAGAGGTCTGACCTTTCCTCTTTGTCCTCCTTGGAATTAGCCTTCAAATTCCTTGAGCATTGTAAAAAGTAATTGTTGCACACACATTCTGACCCTAGCATTACTTTTCCCTGGAAAAGGTACAAACAATGACAAATGGCTGGATTGTGTGGAGAGGCTTTTGAGCCTCTTGTTGCCCAGCAATCTCAATTAGAAGCTTAGCCAGAGAAATGGCAGACGCTATGCAGATATGATAAATGTAATATTGGATCTGCACTCGGGCTCCATTTGCCAGATGATCAGTGTCCCATAATGTATAATAAAGTAAGCACGCACTTTCAGTTAAGCACCTCAGACTTACAATATAAAAGCTAGGGGTGGGCGTAACATATGTAATTTGTTTTAGTGTACTTAATCAAAATTGCAGTGACATTACCCTCTACACAGAATTACACAAGGACCATAACCCAGCATTGGTTGTATGACGTTACAACGCATGCCATTACCCTGCATGCCATTGCAACGCAAATCTTTACCCCGACTTGCTGTTGGGGTGTGCTGGAGGTTGGAATAGTTTAATCTACTATTCCAACTCCAGTATGTGCAACAGTAGGGAAGTTGTTGGAGTTAAATAGAACACCTTCTGCCCCCTGCTACACACCTTTTGCGTTGCAACAGCATGTGGGGTAAAGACATGTGTTGTAACAATTGAGGTGTAAAGGCTGTTTCCCTACAGCATTTAGTACTATTTTCACAGTGCGAACTATGTTGGTTGGACTTGTGCTCCAGTAGGTTTTTTCTGCCAATTTACTCATAATTACACAAACTGGCGTACTCGCATAATGAATGATCACTCATATTATATGGCCTACACCAGCTCAGCACCACTCCATGAAAGACCCTTCTGCAACAGGCTACTGTGCAGAGGTACTAGGCTCAGCCTGCACACACAGAGAGCCTCCTATCTGAGCTGGGTGGCAGCAGGCTTTGTTATAACATGAAGACATCGGTCACTAGCACTCATAATCCATGTCTACAGAGTCTACAGTGAGCGTAACAACCTTGGTGAGACTCACAGCAAAAGGCCAAAGACAGGGTCTGAGCGTTGTTCCTGACATCACCCTTCCACATGTAATGTCCAGTTTCATGTGCATGTTTTTAAAAACAATGCAGTAGGTCAATATCTCCTTCTAATGCTATCCTTTTACGGTGACTAAGCTCAATATTAACCTTAGATTGAAAAAAATCGACAAGCCTTCTTTCGGTCACAGGTCCATTACGGTGTACAGTTTCTGGTAATAATCTGTGAATGCTTGCACAATTAAAGGCCCAGCTCTGGCTAATGTCCCATCATAATCCCTAATTGCCTTGTTAATTCTTCATGTATGCCAAGCAAATATACTACTTTCCAACAACAACAATCCCTAGTTGTGTTATGCGTTGCTGGATTGCCATCCAGGTGGCATTTGCTGCATCTATATTAATGTTTTAGGCAATGTTATTTATTCTTTGAACAGTATCACGTTTCTTTATTGTTGCCTGAAATATCTTGCTCCTCGGTGTCAAAGATTAGAGACTGAAGTCTAAAGTCTGTGTTAGCTTTTTCTTACTGCTTGATGAAGAATTCCATGGTCTTCCTTTAAGCCCTCCTTTGGATATGTAGTACAGAGTTTGTTTTAAAAAGTACAGACCCTACGTTCAGCAGAAAATAAGATTCCACTTTCTCCCTAGGGAATCAAATGATAATGATCATCTACCAAATGGAGGCATTCATGCGCTTAATCTCTGGTCACATATTTCCAGCATGGCCAATTTAAATATTCTGTAGGGAGTGTTCAGGAACCTAGTGCCCAGATTGCAATAGCTCTGATACCAAACATGTCCTCTCTTGGTATAGTCAATCAGGGAAAGGAATCAAATGACTCTCAAAAGAAGGTGAAACGCCACTTAATTGGAGTCCTAAGTGAGCATACTCTTAGGAAGCCCCAGTGCGGTTACTAATTCCTTTAATAACTATTTTATTCTGATTCTCATGCACCCACCCCATTTATCTGCCTAGATGCCTCTTCATAGCTCTATTAAAATTGTTTTGAATGGTTGTGATCCCAGCATGTGTGAGTGCTAACAGTCAGCAGGAGGACAATGAGAATAACACCTGAAGGGTAGGCTATGCCCATGGCGTCCTATTTAGTATCCATCAACTTTTATATATATGAATAATAGTAACATTGACATTATAATAATACATTCTCCCATATTTGACAAACCAGGAGCGCTGAATTTGAAATGGAAAGCTTCTCTTAAAATAATTGTGCCACCCTTATAGTTTTAGACATCTGGTGAAACTTGCAAAACCTGTGCGAATCCTTGCATTCAAGAAACTCATATTTGGCCCAAGGTAGTGGGACTCTTTTGACCATTTTATATATGGGCAATACCTCTTCGCAGACTGCAGGACAGGCCCGCATTTGCTCAGAACTAAAAACAACCCTGCATACGCCCCTGCCATTATAGAAGGTTATTTGAACTTCCAATTAGCTGCTGAGAATTGCATGATGCTTCAAGAAGTTTGTAATACCAGTGTCAGGCTAATCCATTGCCTTCAAAATAGTGATCTCCTCTCGTAAGCAAGAGGATCAAGTGTTGGCATCTCAACACCAGGATTAAGGCCACTAGCTTTACAATGAGAAGTTTGCAAGGATTACCTTAAAATAATATAGTGAAAAAAATAATTATTGGCATTTTTTATGGTTTCTTCAAAGTGCCATGTACAATTTCTCCACCCAAGCATTCAAATTAATATCGAAAGGGGATGCTTTTAAATGTGTGAATGAAATATGTTGAAAATAAATGGCAATGAGTCAGATATGATCAATGATGTGCCTTCTGACCACTCTGAACTGTGCACTCCTTCGTGAGAGTTTGAGAGATACCACATAAAGATATACAGAATTAGACGGGCTAAAAGTCTGAATTGGATAGCACTACTCAGGAGCTTCCTGGTAGAAAGGATTTAAGATACTTAAGGAATGGCACCAAAAATATATGTTAAACAGGACAGAATTCTGGACTTAGTTGAGGAAAGACACCTCAAATTGCTCTCGGACACGTAGATTAGATTCTTTGTACATTGAGAAGAATCATGTAGCTGATCCATAGTTAAACGAGCTCATCAAGCTTTGGTGCCACACACACCTCCAGAAGTAACATCTTCTGAGAGGTAAACATATAGACATGATTCTGTACATATTACTTGTCATTTTAACAAGACAAGGTGCATAGCAGGATGCTAATAAGCAGACATAGCACACTCGAACGGCAAATGAAAGGAGCTATTGCAAGTAGAGAAACAAGGTGAAAGACAGGAAAGAAGTAATATAATGGACTGAGGTTTGGTCATAATAAAGGATGTAATAGAATATGACATCGGGTCTGCTGGGAGTACAGGAAAAGGCCTTTGGATGGATGCCAGCAGATTATTCTTAACAACAGTCATACAGCAAAGTAGTATGCTGGACAAATGTTTAGAGACTTCTGCTCAGTGCAAATGTGGACAGGAAATGGCAAGATTTGGACAGGTAGGAATCATAATCATAAGGACCTGTAAAAAAATAACTGGACGTTTTTCCTTATCTGATGTGATTGATACCAACTTGCATGCAACACTGTACCTAAAGGAAGGGACCTTTGACTAATTTTGAAATGTAACAGAAAACCAGAATGTAAAGAATAACCAGACTAAAACACTTGCTAAAGATAGGTCAAGCTCTGAATGCAGATGATAGGAAAAGGAAAGAGAAAGGAAAGGAAGAATCCTAGCCCTGTCTCAGAGGATACACAAGATGGCTAGGATTCCTGGAGGAAATAAAGACAGGAAATCACGGGCACTGGAATTTAAGGAACAAGGGCAGGCTCTACCCCAACAGCTCTGGGACAACTGATGTCCTGTAGCTAGAGGAACACATTAAAAGTGAACTGGAACTTGGAAATGGTCCAGTAGGCATTGGGGGCAAGCAGACTAATGCCCTGCTGGCACATGGAAACTACAAAGTGGATTCAGAACAAGGATACATAGTCTAAAGTCAGTCTTGAGAATGGCACTAGGTCACTAACTCAGTGAATATGTGGCTGCAATACCATCAGGACTAATTCAGAAAAGCAGGATGCAGGGCAGAAATGAAAGGCAATGAAAAAGGCAGAAATATGAGAGTGAGAGGCAAGATGATGCAGAATGCATCAAATGGCAGGCACAGGAAAAAATGATGGTCACTACAGAGGACTCCCACGGCACCTATACGGTGAGGAACAAAAGATCTCTGATAAAGAGCCCCATTATGGGTGCCCGTCGGGCATTGCAGTGCCGGCCCGACAAGTAGCAGGCCCATATGATGAAGCATGACTCCTAGCTAATTCAAACAGGAGGTATCCCCCACCTCCTCACTACCTAGAGTATACACAAGGTGGCTATTATACCACTAAGGAACTCAGTACCTTTCTGTCTCTTGGCTTATCTCAGGGCATGTACGTTAGACCTTCATTAAGCCCTATTCGTCCCTTCCTTTGTTTACACATCAAAACCAGTAACAGGAAATTCAGATTTTTGGGTTTCTCGAAGAGAGGAAAGGCAACTGAAGTACAATACAGAAGCTCATTGAAACCAGTGTTGTTAGATGAATTTAGAAGAACAAAACCACTCTTTAATGCCTCCTTCCAGCTAACATCTGCAAAGGGTAGGACCGATCACACTAAGTAAATTAGATGTGAGCTAGCTGCAGCATAAGGCAGCTAAATGCAATTAAAAACCACCTCCACATTTTTACCTGAATAAATACATGCACAGTCAAGCAATCAACCAGACAAAAGAACTAAGCTCCGGAATGGCATGTGTTCTGTTTTGAAACTTGGTAGGAAATTAATCAAAGGAAAACAGGAATATGCTTGAGGTGATAAGTGTTCAAAGAATAATCAGTTGCACTAAATATCTTCTCTCCTGGGCTCAGCCTCAGGGAAGGCATACAAGCAGCAGAATGCAAGAGCAGATGGGAACCAAATATCGGATTGGAATCAGGAATGTGATTAGTTTCTAATTTGATCAGGGTATCATGTAAATAAAGGTTGGAGTTTGGTATAAGTTTAAATTATTGTTCATAATTCTGGCAGGCTTGCAGAGAGACTCCGGGCAGCGCGCCCTGATGGCGGGGTAGGAGAATTTTGACGTCCACTTAAACCATTCAAAACCAAACTCTTAAAATAGGACGATAGAGACTATGTACTGAATGCTGCATAATAAAACAGTCAACATAAGCATCTGCGGAAGTTATAGTGTTTACTGACTACTAATACTTCAAAGGGTACTTAAACAGACCATTTACACCCCAAGGGTCTCCGGTCAAGATGTTTTAATAAAAATATGTCAAGAGAAAGCACTTAGAGGGTATAAAGACAAGTGCAAACCCAAACGTGGTCAAGGTGTTTATTTCAGACAGAAGCTGCTTAAATGGAAAGGCAGTGTGAGAGATTCCATCAGTATTGATCACTCCCACCACCCGCATGATTTCCACTTGTAGGGCCAAAGGCTTTTTACCCCCTCCACCGACAATAGAGTTGTGTCCTACTACCTTATTCTGTATTGCCACTGCATACCCCTACATTGGAGACAATATCTGAAAGATAAATATATCAACAAAGCATGTGTAAAATGTAGATTATCCGTTTTTTCAGTGCCAGAATGCTGACACTAGATCTATATCTATCCTAGCAGTAAACCTAAAAGGAAACATGCATTGAAGAAAAATCACATATTTAATTATATTATGTAAGTACCTCAACCTAGCTATCATTGTAACAGTATCTCTAAATATATTTTAAGGAAATTACATTCAGTTAATACCTTAAGCTTAAACCCTAATTCTGACCCTAGTCTTAAATTATATTAATTTCAATTTAATTAAATAAAAGCTGACCTTAATTAAATTAAATAAACACTTACTTAGCTTAACTTAATGACATAACTGAAATTAAATTAACATTAAAATAACTGTGATGCTAACACTTTTGTTACAGTATTTTTATTTCGAATAAAATAAATGGGAGTAAATCTCAACCTCAAAGTTAAATCATCCCTGACTTAAATGATGAATTAAAGTTAAATTAAAAATGAATTACCCATAACCCCTAACTTTACAATACATTAGGGCCGATTCCGGTCCGACATTGGTCAGGAGCCGTAACCAACCAACCTGCTGTTGTCGGTTACGGCCCTGCAAGTACGATGCAACCGTTCGTATGCTTCACAATGGAAGCATGCCTTCAGAGTGGGATGCATGCCTGCATTGTGTAAAGCAGGGGTGCAGTTCATCCCTGCACCCTGTGGCCGGCACCCCGAGGTGCCTGCCAGCGGGTGCAGGGATCAACAGAGGGGCACCATAGGTGCCCCCAGGCTGCCATTTGGTGGCCTCGCACCCATGGGGGCCCTGCTGGGGTCCCCCAGAGACAGTTTCTGACTGCCTTTTCGTGCCGGAAATACTGGCATGAAAAGGCAGCGAAAAACTGCCATCGTACTCCTTTGGTCGTAAAGAGGCAACCGGGGGAGTACTGAAGGATTTCCGGATGGCAGACGGGCTCTCGGAGCCCGTCGTAAGCCATCCAAAGATCTAAGTTGGATTCATTCCGATCAAGCCCATCAGAATGGCTCGGTCAGAAAGTAATCCAGCCGACACGTTCCGATTCGGTCAGAAGGGCTCTGAACCATTTCGACCGGAATCGGCCCCCATTGTTGGTACGTACCTGTATGGTTTCCAACAAGACCTTCTCATTTGTGGTGTATTGCTGTGAAGGTTCCTGGTTCCTGAACCGCACGCCTTTTTGAATATCAACAACTGTCTGTGCAGCCATGCGGACCCCCGCAAGGCACTTGCCTTGCTCCTTCACGGCCATTGTTGTTTTTTTGTTCTGTGTCGCGTTCCGTCCAACTTGCATTTTCATGACCCCAGAAGCACAGTTGGAAAGGCTCTGCAGTGCTGCAGCAGCTGTCGTCACGTTTACAACGTCTTCGTTCTATCCCACCAGCTGGATCAAATGCACGGATTCCCGGAGTCTGTGGGGAAGTGTGGCTCACTGGTTAGAAGCAGCAGACCCTGAAGCAGAGATCGGCCCGGGACCAGGGTTCAATTCCCGACGCGGCAGGGTCTTGGGTCAATGTCCGCGGACTTGATAATTCTCGCAGAGGTGCCTACGCTAACCATGGGTCCCACTCTGCAACTCTGGGCAATAGCTTGGTTAATCTTCACAACGGCCTCATCAGCATCGGGGATGCCTGGCTTCACCTTGGAGGTGCCCAGGAGGGACAATCTCACTGGGAAAGCCAGGACGGGTTCCCCAGCGGTATACAGCGCCAGGACACTCCGAGATGGAGTAACAGTGTGCTTTACAAGTATACTTACTTATTGGACTGATGTTTGCCCAACGCTGAATTCGATTCTTGGTTTTTCATTTGCTGAAAGCCAGGGTATGTATTACTTTGGTATAAAGTTTTTTTTGTGTATTGGTCATGTTTCCTTTGCTCTATTTTTCATGTTTCCTTTACCCAAAACCAGATAGAGACAAGTCTCTTCCAGGTAACAGAATGTATTTTACTGTATAAACACGTTTGGTTCTTAGTTCCAGTATGTTGCAACACGTCTAATTTGTTGCTCACTTTTTACCAGTTTGAGCTGTTATTTTCATACCTGACTTTCCTTAATTTCTGCACGCTTGTTCTCTGAGTTTTTTTCTAAGTATTTTGATTTTTCATCTAAATGATGGATTTTTCTGCTTTTCTTGGACTGCACTGATTCTAGTTTTATCATAGCAGTCTCCTAGGATCAGGAGGCCTTGTCTTAAAAGAAGACACATTTTGGTGCACGAACACTGTTTGATAATTTGTTCGAGATTAAATTAGATGCTGTTGATTTTAACATATTCTAGGTAGAGGCACACTCAGTTAAATGTACTATTATTTCACAGAAGGCAGAGCAACACCCAAAGTTGCTGTGCTGTGTTGTGTGAAAGGAACACAGTAGGATAGTGCCAAATTTACTAAGATGTGGCGCTGATGTGCTCTTCACAAGCGATGGTGCACAATGCCACCGGTGCACCTTCCCACAATAAGTGAAATGGTATATGAGTGTGTCTAGCATAGGTTTTGTACTGGAAGGCTATGCTTAGACTAACTTAAAGTTTTTCCTACATTGTATGTCCACTGTACAGTGTGCACACATGAAGCATGGTAAGGATTGGATGAAAATAAAAGCTTTCTCCTACTTTGCACCTGCCTCCAGGAGATGTATTTGTGACACAAAGCACAGTTTAGAAATGTTAGTAGATAGGGCTTAGCATCAGAAACCATAGGTGATTGCATGGCCTTTCCCATGTGCCACCCATGATACAACGTAGCTCATAGCTCTACTTTGCATTACTTTTGGAAACTTTCCAATGCAAAGCAAGTTATCTCATCCTTAGTATGGGTAATTGTGAAGTATTACCTCTCACATAGTTGTAATATGCTGTACTGGATCCAGGTGGCATGACTCATTAATTGATCCCAGTTCAGCTCCATGGCACCACTAGATTTCTGCAACAATATAAAAAAATCAATACATATATTACTTTTTGACATTTGTTTAAAATGAATGGTGGTCTGCGTTCTAAGGATGAGTTTCTTGAGCAATCTGGTTTCTCCCTTCTATTCTAGTATTTTTTCTCCAGCATCCATAGTAAAAAATAAACTGAGTGTTAAAAAAACAACTTGGAAAGTTACTTACCTGACACGGTCAGCTTGTGAACTCCGATTTGCCTTGTCTGGAAATATGCAATCTAGAGCTACTTCGTTCTCTCAAAAATGCTAAACCAGCACTTCTTCTAATAATTGAATGCTTCGTTGGCAAGCACACTGGAAGTATAATGCTGAATGTGACCATGCTGACTCTCATCAGGCAATGAGACAAGTCACTGGCTCTTATTGCTTGAGGGTATGGTAGGGCTTGAGAAATGGCTGGTATGCCATTAATGCACCTACATCTTTTTCTTGGTGACAGAGCTATTCTTGCAAAACAACAACTATGACAATCTCCCACATTTCCAAAGATGCTGTACCAGGCTGCAACAATTCACTCATGCCAAATATACACATTTCGTACCATTGCAGAAGGTAACAATCATGAGTAAAATTATCTCAACTAATCCATGGTGCTCTCAAATGAGTTTGGGTGTGCTGATGCCAGGGACGTCAATTAAGAGCAGCCCAGGAAGAGCACCAGGTACTTCTTACTTGCCTGTTGATACCCTCGACCCTGCCCATGCTACAGCTGGTTTCAAGACGTCAATGTAGTATCCACAGAAACAGAAATGTTGATTGCTTCTGCTCTTGTCACCATTTCCATTTCTTGCCCTTTTAGGCATCCTTTTACTCCTTCAACAGCATATCTATCCGGTGCATATTGCAATGTGCAATACTGGGTCATCTCTGATTACCTCGTCTTTTTTGGTGTACACACACTAATCAAACTGCTGCCCATAGGGCGAGGCTTGTGCGGAGTAGATGGCTATGTGTTTTAGTACTTGTTACAATTATAATTTGTGCCTCTATCACTCAACTAGACTCACCCACCACACTTCGAGGTTCTGCTTCTCATAACATGATAACTAAACCTTGGTGCTCAACATGAACAACATGAAAAAATTCCCACATAGGTTCAAAACAATAAAAAAAACACCCCTCCAACTATTCACCCTGCACAGTGTAGCTTGTTATCAGTGTGGGTAAGTGCTTCAGTGCCCCCAAAGTGTTAGTATGCACTATACAAATGCTATTAAACAATAGAATGATCGAGGCGTTTTGGAATCAACATTCCCCAAACACATGTAGGGGCTAAGTCATCCTGGAACATGGATCATTTTATTGTATCTGCTAATTGTAGGGATTTGGTGGAAAAACTTTTGATTTGTTCGAGCATTCTAAGTGACCATCATCCACTAATTATGTCCCTGTGGCTTAGCCTGATACTCCAAGAAAGGGGGAAGGCTGTGGAATCAGATATTAAGACTCAAGGTAATAATGGAGTCTTTATAAGGTGGTCAGGCGTAAATCCCACTATTTTTATGGAAAATCTTAGGGGAAAAAACTGAGAGGTTTAGACATATGTCTGGATCATTCCTGGATCATTCCTCTATAAACTCAGTGTAGGAACTGGGGTCACCAGTGCTGCAGGCAGGATTCCTCTGCAGGCCACTGTAGATGGTCCCTGGGTTCCCCTCCCGCCGGACCAGATCAGTGGGCTAGCTCAGGGTACCTCACTCAACTTGGTAGGCAGCACCTAAGCCCTGTCACTCCCAGTGGCATAAGTCCCTGACTAGGCCCTACCGCCTAAATCTCCTGCGTGGGTTCCCCAGGTCAGTGATACCCCAACTGACTGGAAAGTTTCCCTCCCTTTCCTTATATAGGCCCAGGTCAGGTGACCACCCTCTAAGGCGGCAAAACTAGGCTCCACCCCTATTCTAGAAGGTGCCAGGAGCTTCCCTACTCTAACTGTGGGCAGGCACGGCAGGCTGGAATGGCAACAATATCAAGCCAGAACAGGGGACTGAGGCTATTTTAACCGCACTGGTGACAGAATCCCTATGATGTATATGTGTATAGGTGCAGGTGGTCTGGGATACAATCCCCTAGATACCAATATTAGAAAACAAGAACCTTGTTTTTCAAATCAAAAAAAGCAAAGTGACCCCGCACACTTCAACAGTGATACGCGTTGGCTATTGGTTTTAAAATATCTATTGTGAATAAAGAATCTTGTCTACTGAAGAAACCTGACTTTGGAATCCTTGGGAGAATGTTTGGAGAGACAATGGAACAGCTTATACAATGTTATTGATACTGCAATAATCACTGTTGAAGTGTGTGGGGTCACTTTGCTTTTTTTGGAATGGCAACAGTATATGGGGACTCAGCCAGCTCCTGGCAACTGGAATGCGCCTTAACAAGACCACGCTGCAGTAACAGGGGCCTATGGCAGCCATGTTGAAGGGAGAGAGCACCTGCACCTAGCATTGATTTTAATAATACACAGGGCATTTCAACCTCACAGGGCCTATACAACTACATTACAAAGGGGAGACATCCTGAATTCGGGTAAGCAAAAAGCAAACATTTCCGGGAAAAAGGGCCAAGTCCAACACAACTCCCCCCCAGCCAAAAGCCAGGGTAGACCAATCATCACATTGATGGGCTTCCCTGCTTGGGGCGGAAAAAGGTGAAAGCAGGCCCGTTACTTCAATGGCATCTGCCAGCTCTTCACCATTTAAACCACCCCACTGGTGTTCCCTAGTGGGATGTGGCCAGGACTGGCCTGTAGACAGTCCAAAAGTCTCCGGCCCTAGCTCTCTCACAGAGTGGGGGCAGTAGCCCCAGGCCCGTAGTACCATTTGACCACTCTCCTTCTCCTCCTTGCAGCTCCAAACGGCCACTGGTCATCCCACCTGGAGTCCGAACCCTCAGGCTGACCAGCCACCAGGGGCGAGGCTCTCCTCCCCCTATATCTCCTTCTGGGGTTCCGCCCATTCCTCCTAAGCGGGACACCCTCAGAACACCACTCTCTCCCCAACCTCTAGACCCTTAGGGTGAACTGGTGACAGGGGTGAGTCCTCCCTCGCCCTGCTCCCCCTCCCAGAGTTCCGCACCCTCCTAACCGGAGTAGTACCCCTGAGAGTCAAATCCGGGGGGACTCTGATTACAGACGTCCCACCCGCCAGGTCCGGCAAACCCTCAACCAACCCGGGATCTGCGCCCTGTGGCTGAGCCGGTGACAGAGGAAAGTCCTTCCTCCCTTCGCACCCCCACCCAGAGTTCCGCACCCTCCCACCAGGAGAAGTACCCCTGGAAGTCAATTCGGTAGGGACCTTAATTACAGGTACCCCACCCTCCAGGTCAGGCAACTCCTGAACCTGAAACCCCAGTCCAGGATCTAAACCCTGCGACTGGTCAGAACCCCGAACCACTGGAGCTCCGATTACTGATGCTCCGGGTTCTCCTGGCACGAGGGGATCCCTTTTACTGGAAGGCACAACAGGACAGCCTAGGCTCCCAACCTGGGGTCCCTTATGGCACTCTCCAGGCCCGGTGACTGCGGTTGGGGCACCTCGGGACACCTCCCCGTCTCACTCCCTCCTGTAGATGGGATGTGAGGCCCTACAACCCTCTCACTATCCTGGGACCTAGCTGGGCTACTCCTCACCTCTCCCGCCTAGCTGGGTCGGAAGATCCCTGCACCACTCCCTTCAGGATCACTCCCCCGAACCTCGGGTACGCTGCCACCATTAGAATTTCTTGGCGCACCTAATTGTAAGGCTCTTAGCTCCAACTCTTTAAGATGAAGCTTGTGCGCCAGCTTCTTCTCTTCCAATGCTAATTTCTCGTTTTTCATTGTGAACTCCTTATCTTCCCTTTCTCTCTCCCTCTCGTGCTTTAGCTTGGCAAGCTCCAATCTCAGTCGCCTCTCCTCCCTCCTGTCCTCATACACCTTTGACGACGCACTCCTCCTAGATACACTACTGCTTGTCCCGGAACGTCTTCCCGACAACACATTTCCACTCATCACAGTGTTCAGTAGGTCTAGTCCTTCTGGAGCGCCTGCCTCCCCTTGTGTGACCTGCCCCTCCTGTCCCCTCTCCCCTCTGGGTGGGCCCTTACCCATGCCCTCACAGCGGTACGGAGCTCCTTCTTTGCGGCTCTCCGCCCAACCGGCACCCCCATCCCCTGACAAAATTCCAATGGCTGTGCCCCTGTGTACTCTTCCAGGTTGGCCAGCTGGAACTCCATTTTGCCAGGTGGGGACCCAGATAAAATCAAGGGAAAGCACTAGGACGTAGGTAACAATGCTGGGTCAAACAGGTCTCTACACATACTCTGCAGGCTAGACAGTGGGGGGCAATTAATTATGCTTGCAGGTACGATAGGTGGCCAGTCTAATTGCGGCGCACTCTGTCTCACTGGAGGGTGCTGTATAGTCACAGGTTCTGAATCCCACCGCTCGGCACCAATGTAGGAACTTGGGTCACCAGTTCCCCGGGGTAGCCTGGCACGAGCAGGTAGGCACCCAAAAGCTTAGGTGTTAAGTGACTACACAGCACACGCAACCACTGAGACCATAAAACGCACGCAATGACTGAGTCCACACCAGTGATTTTGATTTAAAACAATATGCTTTTATATAGGATCAAGGTTCAGGGTAATCAAAAATCACAGTATCAATAACTCATCAAAGCATTTCATAAGAGGGGAGTAAAGGGAGCAGTTCAATATCCAGTTTAACACGTTGCAATAAACATTTCATGAAAGAATTAGCATGGACAACCAGCTCATCAGGCAAGGATGAGCATATCCTATAGCAAGAGGCCACAGGTCATCAGGTAAGTAACCTGTTCAGTAGGCACATCAATTAACTTCTCACCAAGCAAGGGTGAACATTTCATTAAACTCCTTTGCAAGAGTAAAACATATCCTTCAGCAGGAATAAGCAGTGCATTAAATGAGGATAAAAACATTTCATTAAATATAAAACATTTCATTACATTAGAAATCAGCATGGCATTAAACCAGACTAGAACATTTCATTAGGAATAACCCTTTCAACAGGTTCCCAACCATTTCATATGGACATGTAGTTCACCTTCCGGCAAGCATGAATACCCGTTTCATTAATCCTGAATAACCATTTCCTTTACCAGATGTGGAGAATTTCAGTAAGGCAAGAATAAGCAGTGCCTAAGGTAAAAGGAGCATAGATACACTAGGTATCAAGAATCAACATTTCAGGACCTACGCTAACCAGGCATAACCGTCTCATTGGGAGTAACCATTTCAGCGGCAACTCATATCTACTTCCTTCAGGTAAGTATAAAACCTTTCATTAAGTGTAGAATAGTTAATCAGCAGAGGTAAGCCCTTCAGAAGGCAAAGGGAACCAGGCCTCAGGTGAAAATTTGCATTTCAATAAACATATAAACTTGGCACATGTATATAAAACATTTCCTTGTAACACCCTCCTTTGAGAAGTTACTCAAGATTCCAATGGGTAGGAGTAAACAGGTCATCAGGTGGAAGTAACTCTGGTGCACGAAGACTTCATCAGCATTTACCACCATGACCTCTGCAATCACACTCTGTAGGGAGTAGACAACATCTCATCAGGTAGGAGTAACCTTCCATTAAATGTAGAACAGGGAATTAGCAGAGGTAAAACCTTTCAGTGGGTAAGGATAACCATTTCATTGGCCACCTGTAGGCATTCAGGGGATGCAGCACTAGACAGGAGCCTACACCTTTCAAGCAAGGTACAACATTTGATGAGCTGGGGTGACACATTTCATTCACTAGGTTAAACCCTGCATAAGGCTAGGAGTAAAACATTTTCTTAGGCCAGGATAACACATTTCATTGACCGTAGGTAGATATAACCATTTTCATTATGCAGGAATGAACAATGCACCAGGCCAAGTGAGCTCACGCCCCTCTCGGCCGACCTAGGGCAAGTGGGAGCAACAGCTCCCCAACATGGGGTGATCTTTACTCAACTCAGGTCTCAAAGGTGTGCTACAGGGCTCTAGCCCAGTCCCCAGTACTTGTATGGGCCTCACGAGGGCCAACAGGGCCCAACCTCAACTTTCCCCCAAACTCAAGACCTCCTGCGGCCGTCCGCCCTCCTCCCCGGGGGTTACCTGCTTTCTTCGGGCCGACCGGGCCCCTTGCGGAGGTTCGGGTTGCTGGGGGAGGGCCCGTGCTCTTTTAAGGGTCCTCCGGGGTATGGTGGGCCATTCAGGGGAGGCCCGCGCTACTCCGGCGCTTCCCTCGGGGCCTCCCTTTAGCCCCGACGTCGCCCTGGCCTTCCGGGGCCTGCACTGGCAGGTGGGGGGGCTCGGACTCTCCCGGAGCCCTCCCCGATGACGACAAGCTGTTCCCTGGCCTTCCACAGCCTCCACGGCCCGGGAACCAATCAGGAGGCAACACAGGAGGGACTTGGCCTTAGCGGCCAATAGCAGAGCCGCTCCTGAGGGCGCGGCAACGGCAGCGATGGACGGGGGCGCGGCCAATGACACGGCTGGTGTCCCCCGTCCCGTGATGGGGGTATTCTTGCATCAGGGCCTAACGCCGCCCGCTACGACACTGCGGCGGCCCCCTCCTGACATCGTGGGTCTGCCGCGACAATGTTGGCAGTGGCGAGAAGGCGGGGATATCAGCGGCGGCCCTCTCTTCCTGCCGGGGGCCGCCGGGCAGGTGATGACGGGGCAGGAAGGCTCTGCGGTTTCCCTCACAGTTGCGACGAGTACCCCAATCAGGGCTCCGGGGGGCAGCGCTCTGGGGCACACAGTCTCCGCTTGGCCAGCGCTGTGGGGGATTTTAAGCGAGACCGCTTTGGGAGATGTCAGCGCTTTAGCTAGGGGGGCACAGAAGCAGTCCAGGCAGGGCAGCGCAGGGACACAGGTTTAACAGCCGCAGTCTCTATTTGTAGCGCTCTGTGGAAAAAGGACAGCGCTTCTCAGGGGCACATCAGTTTTCAGAGCCCCAGCAGGTCAGCAGTCCCCAGAGCTTCTTAGGGATCACAGCACTCCTCACAGGCAGCGCTTCATGGGGGGGGGGAGAACAACGCTTTGGGGCAATTAAGGCAATTAAGGCAGTTCAAACAGGACAGGCCACACGACAGTGGCAAATCAGAAAAGGGGGTCCAGGACAGGATTAAGGGGCGCAGAAGTAACACAGCCCAGTACCTGGTTGATCCCTAGCAGTCCTGTGGTAGTTAGGGTTCTTCTCGGCGCTTGATGGATTTGGCACCCTTGTAGATACATCCTTGTTTCTTGAAGGGGGTTGAGTTGAGGGCTGCAGGCAGGATTCCTCTGCAGGTCACTGTAGATGGTCCCTGGGCAGGCAAGGCAGGCTGGAATGGCAACAATGTATGGGGACTCAGCCAGCTCCTGGCAACTAGAATGCGCCATAACAAGACCACGCTGCAGTAACAGGGGCCTATGGCAGCCATGTTGAAGGGAGAGAGCACCTGCACCTAGCATTGATTTTAATAATACACAGGGCATTTCAACCTCACAGGGCCTATACAACTACATTACAAAGGGGAGACATCCTGAATTCGGGTAAGCAAAAAGCAAACATTTCCGGGAAAAAGGGCCAAGTCCAACACTCAGCAATTATACCTGCATTCTGCAATATCACTACTGAAATTGCAAGTGACCTAACTTCTTAGAGGAAAAAGAATGTGAATGATTCCAACGCCAGATTGTTCATCCAGGAATGTTCAAGGTTAAAAGGGGAACTAAGAACAGCCCTGGAACTAAAGAGATAGTGCTAAGATTAAAATCCTGAGGACAGCATCCAAAAATACATTGAAAGATAGGAAAATAGAGATCCATGAAGAGGCCTGGAAAAACCTATTACAAGCTGCGGAGATGCGAGACACAGTCCTATTCTGGAAAACAATCGATCATCCCTTTTTAAAGAGAATTCTGCAGTAAAAATGTATATTGTTTTTCCTCCGGAAGATTGGATATCGCTTTTTGAGTGTATTTTTAATCCCAATGCAGTTAAAGTATCTAGGGGTAATAATGGTAAATATTTACTAGTGGACCCAGTAAAATCACCCCCAACAATCCCAGGTGAAATTAAGTCTGCCCTCCAAAAAAGTGCTAATGGCAAAGCCGCTGGACCAGATGGGCTACTTATCGATGTTTAAAAAAGTAATACTGATTTCTGGATCCCAATTTTATTAAATGTTTTTAATGCCACTCTAGGGGGAGTGTTGCCCGCATCCTGGGTTGAAAGTGTCATTGTACCAATTTTTTAAAAAGGGGACAGAGGGAATGCCAATTGCTACCGCCCCATATCCCTTCTTGACTCCACCTCCAAACTGATGGGAAGAATAATGCTGGGGAGATTGGAAATTTGAGCAACTGAGAACAACATTTTAACAGAGGCCCAGTATGGTTTCTGAAGGGGGATTGGTATGGTGGAACAATGTGCTAATCTGGAGTTATTGATAGGGAAATATACCTTAGCTAAGGAAGGGACTTTACATGTTTGCTTTGTTGACCTTACTAGCGCCTTCGATCTTGTTAATCACACCAAATGGTGGTAGACATTGAAAGGGCTAGGTGCCCCTATCAATATAATTACATATTTATCTCATATTTATACCTTTTTATCTTCTAGATTCCGGTTTGGTACAATGGGGGAATGTACCCCGACTTCAGGGAAATGTGTGGAATTCTACAAGGTTGTGTTTAAGCCTTAATTTATTCTCCCTATAAATTAATAACATTGAGCCCTTTTTAAAAAATCAAGCTGCAGACCACCCAAAAGTTGGAGCACGCTCAACCCCAGTACTTTTATATGCAGACAACACTGTCCTGTTATCAGGGAGAGCGAATGGTCTGCAATGCCTAATAGACAACTTTGCTCTATATATGTCTGAAAAAGATCTCCAGCTAAATGTAAAAAACCTTTTGTTATGACCTGTGGGAGCAATAGGCTGAAAAACAGAGAAGATCATGTGAGAGGGGAAGCTATGAACAGAGTTTCAACTTTTTTATATTTGTGATTGATTTTTAATAGGAGTAGTACCTGGAACACAAACATAGCATCTTGCAACTTGAAGTTTTTAAGAACTATTGAGGGTATTTTTAGATTCTCCGCAAAGATAGGGAATAAACCCATACGGGAAATATTGCCCTATATCGGAGTAAGTGCGTTACAGGTGTCTGTTATGGGGTAGCTATATGGGAGAGGGCTAACCGTGCCACCTTACAAATCCAAGAAAATAAATTCCTAAAAAGAGTATTCGCAGTCCCTAGTACAATAGCCGACTATATAATACATAAAGAACTATCTGCACCATATTTAAATGATTTAATAAATATGGCAACTCTTACCTTTTGGCAAGAGATATGGGCCAAAGATAAGACCAATTTTACTAAGGATTTAATTATGGACAATGTGGCTCATGACCACAGCAGAAAAATCCCCTGGTTAGAGGACTTTCATACCATTTTAGCTTGTTGCAAGATAGATTATGATAGAAAGAAACCAGTATACATCCAGGAACATAGCAAGAGCGACCTGAAGTTAAGGTATATGAATGTGAGGAATGTGTAAGAGGGGCTGAAGTTAGTCAAAAACGTAGTGTTATCTCTTACTGTGAATGCCCATCAGTGAGGGGCACACAAACATATTTAAGGCTGGTAAGAAACAACAAACACAGATTTTACCTAACAAGGCTTAGATTTGGCATACTTGATTATATAATAGCATTCCCTGAAACAGAAAAGTGGTGTCACAAACTTCCAACCTGCCCGTGTGACAGAAAGTCCCCCAATCCACGTTCCATTTTTATACTTTTTTGTAGTTTTTCTAAGGATATTTGTAAATCAGTTTTAAAACCTCTATTTTTAACTAATTCACTCTTTTATTATAAACAAGCTTTTAACTTTGTATGTAGCCTAAAAAATAAGAAATTTACGAACGCTGTTAATCTGTATATACAAATGGCAATCAGGAGAAGAAAGGCTTATTCGCACCTCGATGCCCTGTTATATGAAAAGTCAGATGATCGCATGTAACTAAGCTATGTAACCCTTAGTTGTACATACAATAGCACTTTGCACTTTATGTATTAGTCATGCTATCCATTTCTCAATTGTAAATACAACAGCATTTTGCACTTTGCACTTTGTTCCGTCTTTCCTATAAAAGTGTACTGTATTTTGATATATTGAGTGAGAAGTGTGGCTCAGGGGTTAGAGGCGGCAGACCCGGAATCTGAGATCGGTCCTGGACCAGGGTTCAATTCCCCGCCCCGGCGGGTCTTGGGCTAAAAATTCCACGGACTCGATAATTCTCACCCCGGTGCCTCCTCGACTCACGGGTTCACACTCTGTGACTCTGGGCAACAGCTTGCTTAATCTCCACAACGGCCCCTCGTGGCGGGATGCCTGACTTTCACCTTGTGGATACCCTGCTATCTCACAGGGGAATATCAGGAAGGGTTCCCTAAGCAAGCGCCGGGACACCTGCTTTGCGGGTAGCTGTGCGCTATATAAGCTCAACTACATTTACATTTACATTTATGCAATATCCAAATTTGTTTTTTATCTTGTGAATACATATTGGCTTTTAAATTGTATTTGATGAATTGTTCCCTCTGTTTAGAATGCTTTTATGGTGATATATTTTGCACCAAATAAAGCTGATTTGACTTGACTTGATTGAGGCGCCCTGTTTTATATAGTTTACACTCCTTTCAGCACCCACAGCATCCAAGAGCAAAATGTGGGCTAATGCCTCAAATTAGTGCTATAACTAGAGCATCAAAGGGTGTTCAATATCACTCTGCTACCTGCATTTTGGTGAATCAACATTCACGGACGAATCCTGGCAAACAGCTACTTCTATTAAGTACTGGTTAGATGTCTGTGCACCGTGCTGTAAATATGGAGCAGGGTGTTTAGCTTGTTTTCTTACATATAAACAAAATAGTTTTTAATAAAATTACATATGCATGAAGAGAGTGTTGCAAAAGATATATGCTGAATCTAGGTAGTTAGGCTGAATACATCATTACAATTGTAATATTGCAATGTGGCATCCAACGTTTAAGAAATTTTGATGAGTTAGATCAATTTGAGATTACATATAAAAAAATGTTAGTGTAGCAAATAATAAAGGTCACTTTTACGTTTGAATTTCACCGCACGGTGATATATTAAAAAATTGTAGGCTCTTAAAAATATGAGGAGGTGCTTAGGAACATTTTATTTGAACTACCCGGTAAGCTTGACCAAGTCAATGCTTGTGAATTACTAAAGACACATTGTTCCTTTTTATCTCAAACTTATAAACAGTTATTTCCATCAACTAGGATAGATAAGAACAATGATGCCAGTCTTTCCATAATAATTCAAATGGAGAAATCTTTGTCGGCAAATGTCACAATCAAATGGGATCACAACATTTAAACTGCATTCTCACTTCTAACTCCACTACACATTGCCTCTTATACACACTCAACAAACTCCTGATTCACTCAACAAGACTTTTAAATTGTGAATGATATAATACTAAATAATGATGTCCATTTCCATATTTTTAATGAAATCTCTGCATTTCACAAGGAAGGTTAAAATGTAACCCATTATCCCACACAAGTTCCCTGGGAAATCCTTCTCATTAAAACACCATATTGAATAATGTAATCACACTTTAATTAATACTTGGCAATTGCAAAATGTTAGTGTACTGACAAACCCACTAAGTGGTCCAATGAAATCAAGCTCTAGTTGCACCAAGCTCTTTCTGTGAAGGCCACAGCTGCATAAGATGCTCAGGCTGGTTTATGACTATTCCTATCCATAGATGGCACCAACACTCTCCTCTGAATGTAAAAATGACATTCAATTTCTTATTGGAAAAATGTAAAATATTAAGAAACCAAAACAACATTACAAGACCAAGAGCAGGATTTTAGGTGAAAACTTTAGGTAGTTATTATTAATTTCCTTTGTATTTTAAGTACATATCACAGTTGAAGAAGCGCAGTATTACAAATGGATTTCCATTTGATTTGTGTTTTTCTTGAGTGTCTGATGCAACTATAACATATACTATTTATATTACAATGTAAAAGATAATATTTTGAACAATATATCCTAATGTATGTAAAAATACATTTAAAAATGCATTTCTAAATGTTTACTGTCTATCCTACGAGAATGGGTGGAAAAAAATATTATATGCTCGGAGCGGGCAGGGTTTACTGTTGCAGGGATTCTGCTCAGTGACAGAACTGTGCACAGAGACTCAGGACCTCAGTGAACCAGGGTGTGCCAAAACTCACCTTAGTACCCAGAATCCCCTACCAGACTAGCATCAGTGTCACATTAGCTCTTCGTCCTACAGCAAAGTCACCAATGATTAGACAACCCAGAACATGCGACTTAGGATACCTCAGGTAAGGTGGGAAACATGAGCACTCTTTCGTTATACTCTCATACCAGTCCAGAACAGGGAGTACAGGGAGACACCAGCAAGTTTAAAATATTTATTTCAACGCCGTGATCTCAGGTGCAGCATCTTAGCTAATACAAGCAAACATATGATAAGAAATAAGATTGTCAGCATAGTTACTATTCCATAAAATATAAAGGGAGAAAGCATGTTATAATGGTAAATGGAAACAGGTTAAATATATACCTATATTTCACCCTCCCTTGCTAGTAGGTTATTTTAAAACTACAGAAGGTCTCTTAGGCTTCCATAGGGGACCCCATACCTCAGAGTTTAGCAGGAGTGAATCACATCGAGTTCTGCAGAAGCTCTCAGCATACGAAAGTTCTCCAAGTGTGTTCAATCATGCCTACACAGTGTATTATTAAAGGCACCAGTATCTGAGCTGTCCGCAGCTGTATATATGTTATGTCTAGAACGTGCGCTGATCAGTTCGAACAAAAGCAACAGTGTTTATAACCTTGAAGGCCTCGCCACTCACTGTTCAGATTATGCCTACTTGGCAAGTTTAGCAATGTGGAAAAACAAGTTATTCTCATGTGAAGCAAAACTCTCAGCCTAGCATGAAACAATAACTAACGTGTGTGTTGTGTGGAAAAGAAAGCAAAACGGTAAGATGGCGTTTAAACTTCTAATAAGCGCATGCTAACTTAACACTGTAGAAATGAAAGGCTCAGCCCTAATACATTACAGTGGGTGACTCGACTTTGGATACTTTAACTGTAATACTTCTTATTCAGGAGAAATATGTGACACAACGGGGGAGGCCTGTCTATGTAGCCTATATCGACTACTCAGCTGCTTTTGATCGCATATGCAGGCAGACCCTTTGTAGGAAGTTGGGTGCCATAGGAATACAGGGTGTCTTTTGAAACTCATTATTGCTCTTCACACTGCTACTTGGTGTCATGTGATGTTAGGTGGCAGGTGGAGTATGACTCCAAAAATCACAAACAGAAATGGATTAAAAATAGGGATGCCTCACGGCATCCCACCTTTTTTCTTTTTTTTTCTTTTTTTCTGTCCCCATCTCACCTATAAGCATACAGCAGAGTGTTAAAGCCGTTGTTGCGTCTCTGGGCTCCCTCCGGCCAACTGCGATTGCTTAGGTCTCCCGACCAACTCCTTTCACCGGAGTTAAGGTGTAATCATAGGACTGGGTGCCTGCGCTGTTGATTACCTAAGCAACCTTAGATCTTAGCCCATGTTGATAAGGGGTTGCCAGAGATTAGTCCGGGAGCTGCTGTGACCAGCAAGGTCGAGGCGGGCCATTGCCAATGCCGAATTAAGCCATTTTTCCATTCTTGGGGGGCTGGGATCTTTCCACTTCGCACAGATTTCCCTACTGGCCAGCAAGATAAGACATAACAATAGTCCTTTATCCCTCGCTGCCAGGTCTTTTGTTGAAACACAATCGTCGGCAAAAAAGACCTAAGACCTGTTTACCACTATGTTCAAGTCAAAGATCCGATGGAGAAAATTCCCAACCCCTCCCCAAACCGAGTCCAATGCCGGGCACTCAAAAAAACATGGATGTCATCAGCTTTAGGAGCCACACACCTATGACATTTCGGCACGGGGTTGGGGCAAACTTCGCAATTTTTGCTGGAGTATAGTATATTCTATTGGTCACAAAGAAATGGTTCTTCTTTAAACTCACTGATTTTGTATATTTATAAAGAAGTTTTAAGGAAGGTTCTAGAAGATCCCCTAGTGTGGATTCGAAGGGAGTTTGATTCAATGCAGAGGCCTGTGTTGGGATAATCTGATCATCTGCATCCACCAGTTTTCTATACCAAATTGAAACTTCTTTCTTCAACGGTTGTGGTGATAAAAAAAGAAGCTCTATATCCCATTCACCCCTTACCCCCCAATCTCAGCCTCAAACCAGGATTTCAATTGCAAAACCTTAAACTTGGATAAACCAGGCCCAATTCTAGCTCTTAGTGCCTTCCATGGGTGTATACCGTTCGTGTCCCCCAGATCTGACCATATAGAGATTCCAGCTCTCCTAATGGGTACATCCAACCCATCTTTAAGGCAGAGAGGGGTCCCCGGGGAGTCCCAAACAGGGGCATGGTCCGAGTTGTAACTTATCCCACACCTATCCCTTACTTTAAGCCAGATTTCAAGTGCATTCCGTAGGACCTTCAAGCGAACTTTCTTAAAAAATTTCCGTGAACCAAATATATAAAGAAACCCTTCTGTGCTATCGCCTCCCGCGTTCTTGACCAGCTCTCTAAGCAATGCTCCCCATGCAGAGCCTGCCGGGTTTACCAGAAGCATCCGAGTAGTTTTAAATTGGAATGCTACCAAATACCAGCTGATGTCTGGGAGGGCTAGCCCGCCCTTAACCAACCTCCGCCTTAGTTTCTTCCATGACAGTCTCACCCCTTTATCTCCCCATACAAAACTCCCGATTTTACCCTGTATTTTCTTAATACCTTGCTGTGGGAATGTCAGGGGGACAACATTAAGAATATAGGTCAGTTTAGGAAGGTTGGTCATCTTGACCAAGTTTACCTTGCCAAATATAGTTAGGGGGAGATTCTTCCATCTTGCAAACAGACAGTCTAATTCCTTAGTAACTTTCCCCAAGTTCAAAGGAGCAATCTTGTCCAGTTCTCTGACTATCCTGATGCCTAGATATTTAAATTCCGTGCTGGCCTGTCCCCTCCACTGCTCGATATTCCATCACATTACCTCCGTCTTGGAGGAATTGGCCAAATAACCTGAAATTAAGCCAAATTCCCCCAAGAGGGCCTCAACCCTCGGGACAGTTGCTGCTGGGTCGCTGGTATAAAGGATAATATCGTCCGCATATAATGCTATTTTTGACGAATACTGCTGAGATTTAAAAGGGAGGATATGATCGTCTAGCCTTATTGCCTGGGCCAACGGCTTTATGTATAAGTCAAACAGCAAGGGTGATAGGGGACACCCTTGCCTGGTTCCCCTCTGTATCTCAAAACTAGGAGTGAGTGAGCCATTAATCAGGATTTTAGCTGAGGCTCCCTCATAACATTGTCTTAGGGTGTGAATAAACACCCACCCACAGCCCATTGCTTCTAGTACCTCCCAATGATAGAACCAACAAACTCTATCGAACGCCTTGGCGGCATATAAAGCGATTACCACCAAGGGTTCAGCTCTAACTATGGGAAGATCGATATTGCCTATCAGAAGCTGCGTTTGCTCCTGTATAATTCGTCCGTTGATGAATCCCTTTTGGTCGGTGGTTGACCCTGCTAATATACCCATAAAGATTTTATAGTCTGAATTTAGCAGGCAGATCGGATGATAAGAGTCAGCTCTCAAGGGGTCCTTCCCGGCCCTAGGTATTAAAACGAAGGTTGCCTCTTTCCACAAACTGGGGACTTTCCTTGTAAGATTGTAGAGTGACTGAAACAGAGTTTCCAGGGCTGGGGTAACCTCGTCGGCCAGATGCTTATACAGCTCATTGGGAGGGCATCCAGGCCAGCTGCTTTCTTATGATTTGAGTTCTTATCTCTTCTACCTCTATCTGAGACATGATAACATTTTGGTGCTCAGCCATGTCTGTATTTGGTGCTGTGAGGGACATATGTTCTCCTTATACAAGTCTGAGAAAAGACAGAGCAGGCAGTTCTTTATATCTACTATATCCTTAGACTTATCCCCACCCTCATTTATAATAAGCTCGCTGATATTATTTTTAATGCGATCAGACCTAGCTTTCCATGCAAGCAGGGGACTGGCCTTCTCGCCGTACTCATAATTCTCCATGCTCTTATTTAGCCATTGGGCCTCACATTTATCCTCTAGCTTCCCTCGAAGTTCTTGCCTGGCTAGTTCAAGGTCTTCCTGCACCTTAATCATCCTTTCCGGAGGACCCCCTATTGTGCTGGCAAAAACAGCCTCTAAGCTCTTAATTTTACCCTCCAACAGTTTCATCTCCTGACTTTAAACTCGATTTTTGGTACATATAAGACCATGGAGACGACTCCTTAAATTGGTCTTAAAGGCATCCCAGACTGTCTTGATGCTCGTGGACCCTATATTGATCTCAAAGAACTCTAGAGAGGATGTTTTAATACTTTGAATGATGTCAGAATCAGCCAATTTTCTCCTATTGAGTGTCCACCTAGGAAGAGTTGGATTAATTATTTCATTAAATGAAAACAACACAGGGACATGATCTGAGAGAAGGAACGGGAGGATAGATATAGAGGATGTTCTAGTCAGGAGTTCTTTACTTACTATTATTATAGTCAATCCTTGAAAGGTGATGATTTTTTTTACTATGGAAAATGAACCCGGCTACCTCACCCATCTTCTCTCTCCAGGCATCTACAAAATCCAGGTCGTTAATCAGATTCTTCATTGCACGCCGGATGCGAGGTGCCCCTATATAATGACTTTGGTTTGACCTATTCCTTAGGGGGTCCAAGAGGACATTAAATTCTCCCCCCACAATCATTGGCGGGTTCTCCAGAATCAGCTTGGAATAAAGTTTGGAGATATAAGATGCATCGTCCACATTCGGGCCATAAAATGAAGCACAAGTCAAATCCTTACCCTCGATGTTTAAACGTGCGACGATCCACCTCCCCGTTTGATCTGTTTGGATAGATTTAATTGAACACACCAACCCCCGCTTTATCACAAACTCCCCGATTGTTTATGGTTTGACTGGAACAGCAAAAGCTCTCAACCCAAGGAGTATTGAAGAACAGCTTTTTAGATTCCTCGGCGGTCAAGTGTGTCCCTTGTAAGATACATATATGCGCCTCGGAAAGCTCTAAATACTTCATGATCAACCTCTGCCTCCTTGGGCACCTCAAACCATTAACGTTCCAGGAGATAAAGCACTTCTTCCTAAACCCTGCCATTGGTTAGAAATCTCCTGTCAAAAGCAGCTTGCCCATATGTTAAATTCCTAAAGTGAGATAAGTACTTTTCCATTTTATCCCTTTGCTCCCCACCCAGTGATCTCCTACCCCAGTTCCCACCCTCCTGTGCCCCTAAACTCCCATAAGGAACCCTCCCTTCCTGAATAGGCAAACCTATATGGCTACGCCCACCTCATGGAACAAAAACAAAAAGAAAAACAAAATAATTTCAACGAGGCCCAAGAACAAACGGCAATGGAAAAGATTCTTATATAGCTATTCTACCCATGCTTTTTATTCTGTATGATTATTCCCCTCATTTCTCCTCTCTGATCTTTTCCATAAATTCATCCACCTCTTCAGTTGTACGGAAGAGGTGCATTTTGTTATTGAACATAGCTTTTAGCTGGGCTGGAAATCTCAACTGGGCCTTCACCCCCAAGCTTTTTAACTCCTCCAACCTACACCCTAGCTCCCATTGCCTAGCAGCTGTTGTATGGGATATGTCGGACCTTATCTGAAAAACAAATGGCTCAAGGCCTGTAAGTGAAAAAGAAATTGACCCTTCTTTAAGGCCCGCCGACAGTATCTGTTCTTTGTTAGTGTAGGAGAGGAAGTTGACCAGGATCTTCCTAGGCTTATATTGGCCAGGTTTTTTCCGAAAGGGATCCCGATGGACCCTTTGGATCTCTAACGTCAGATTTAAATCTGGGAAACCTTGGAGGACAGTCCCTTGTAACAGCGAGATGATAAATCCCTTAAGGTCTGTCCCTTCAAGGTTCTCTGGTATGTTCAGGAATCTCAAATTATCTTTTCGTGAGTGGTTTTCCAGCCTAGGAAGATCCTCTCTTAATGCTTTATTCTGGGTTGCCAATTTTGCCATATCCGTTGTGGCAGACTTAATCGCTTTCTTGATTGCTGGTATCTCTGCCTCTATTTGGTCCATTCTCTCTGCCACTTCCTCCAATTTTTGGGCCAACACCTCACAGGAAGACTTAATTGTGGCCTGGTTGGCTTCAGAGACCGAGAATCTATTAGCTAGATCCGCCTGATTCATCTCTGAGATTTTGAAACCGCTTATCATCTCCCTTTTCATTGCAATCAAGATGTCCGAAAGAGTGTGCAACCCCGGCCCTGTACTTCCAGCATTCTCTGACTCCACACCCCCAGTTTCAGTAATCATAGTCGTAGTTGGAGTTGTGCTCCCCATAGTTACAACTTCAGCATCAGTCGTTTTCTCTCGCAGGTCTTCACGGGGAGGATGAGGCTGAACATGCAAATCCTGGACCTCTAAGGCATTGAATCTATTAGACAAAGTTACTACTGGGAGGGATCCAGGTGATATCTGGGGGGGTTTCGCAGTAGGCTGCCTAATCTCACTCTGCTTACATTGCTGAAATGGGGTCAACAGGGGAGAGTCTTCGTTGTCGCCAATTGGTACCTTAGTTTTGGTTTTAAATTTAATCTTAGCTTTAGACAGCCCTCCTTCCCTTTCCTCTTGGGTGATTAAATCAGCTGCGCTGCTTAAATTCATTGTAGAAGACATGACTCGCTGGTAAGTTTTTAGGGAAGGGGTTATTTTGTTTTTAAAAACTATTCTTTTCTTCCCACTGCTTTTCCGCCTACTTTTGGGAGCCTCCCTTCCCTGTGCTCCTACTTCCACTTCCAGTTCCACCTCCCCCGTTGCTACACCATGTCTCTTCTGTAAACCCCTATCCCCAGCCACCGAAATGGGGGGAGATTTCCTAGGGGTCACTATCGTCAAAATAATATCTGAGTTTCGCAGTGAGTGGGCTGCCCTGGCCCTTAAGGTATAGTGACTTGCTTTTGGTGGCAAGAGGGGGAGAAACCTACTTTTGCCTTTTCTGCCTTCTCTGCTGCCTTCTCTGCTGCCTTTCCTGCCGCTTTCCCCGCCTCTGGCGCCTCTATCTTCGTAGCCTCCACCTCCATACAGCATGGGGAGGAAACACTACACCCCTCCCAGCAACCAAGTACGGGGGAAAAAACCATCCAGCAGGCTACCCCAGAAGAATTTTGAGGATATCCTGGGAGCCTGACCTGCCCCCAGATTAACTCGCTGTCGTCAAGCCCCCCGCTTCCCTGTGCAGCACACAGCCCTGCAAATTACTTAGCTCAGAAAAACCTCCTTCGGGATTCCCAAATGCCGGCTTGGTGTGCTCGGTGTGCTCAATGCCAGTCAGGGAGCTCAGGGAGCGGGACCAAAAACAGGCAGCGTCACGGCGTCTCCGTAGCCGTAGCCGTGCAGCCTCCTCCCACCTCCAGTCAGTGTGTACACTCTCACGTCCGCCGGGGAAAGCCGACTCCTCGCTGATGCTTCAATAACTCCTTGCACCCTCTCGCATGGCCCCTCGGTCGCCCAGGCGCTTAAACTAAAGCGGGGCACGAAAAAGAAACAATCGCGGAAGCCGAAGCCTCAAATCCGCATTCAAATCTGCATTCTCTTTGTCCTGAGGTGAGTGCAGCCGCGACCATCTAGCTAGCGGCCGCCATGTTCCTCCCTCTAGTCCAGAATAGTGTGTTGCCCAACCTTTTTTCACTGTATATGGTGGACTGGCCCAATGTGTTACGGTAGCTGGTTACCCCCCAAGTTTAGGCTTGTATCCTTTAGGCACACTCCTATATGTGGACGATATTCCCCTTTTAGACCTGACCCCTAAAGGGCTTTAGAGATATCATGATTTCCTGTCATCATACTCAAATTCTCATTTCTTGAATTTACAACGCACCAGGGGGTGTGTTTGCACAGTGGTGAAGGGAGGGGCGTGGCCTGATGTGACAAGTGTGCAAACGCGCCCTCTGGCGTGTTTTAAGTTGGGGAATTAAGTCCCCTTGAATCCTGAGGGTGCCTGGGGGCCAACTACCTCACCAGGTGCATCCAGTAAGTGCCACAGAGTTGCGTTGCAGAGAGGTGTAAAAAGGGGCGTGGCCTCAGGCCACCTCTCTGCAATGCAGCTCTTTGGCACTTACTGGAGGTACCTGGTGAGCTAGTTGGAAATAGGGACCCTCAGGATTCATGGCAAATTAATCCCCCAAATTAAAACCCGCCAGGGGGTGTGTTTGCACAGTGGTGAAGGGAGGGGGCGGGGCCTGATGGGACATGTGTGTACCTATGCAATCACTCCTCCAAAACCCAAGCACTTATAAATTCATCATGAACTCTCCTTGCAGCAGTCTAATCATCCAGTCACTACCCATGCACTCATGGAATGACCCATGTACTAACTAACTCATGCACTGCTACAATACCCTGAGCAGTACCCATGCAGTCCAGCCATTGATTGCCCTGTCACTATCCATGCACTCCTCCAACCACCCATGTACTTATCCAGTTGATCCGCCAAAACCCAGGCACTTATAAATTCACCATGCACTCTCCTTGCAGTACTCTATTCTTCCAGTCAGTACCCATGTATTTATGGAGTGACCCAGGCATTAACACATGCACTGCTACAATCCCCTGTGCAATACCCATGCAGACCTCTAACCACCTACACAGTACTGATTCACTCCTCCAATTACCCAGGTTGTACCCATGCACTCCAGAAATCCCTCTGTCACTACCCATGCACTCCTCTAATCACCCTTCTAGCATCATGTACCTATCCAATCACTCTGCCAAAACCCAAGCAGTTATAAATGCACAATGCACTGTTCTTGCAGCACTCTAATCATCCAGTCACTTTGTGGTAAATAAATAAATAATACCCTATTTTTGAATGAATAAATGAATAACAGATAGCTCAATAAATAAGAGTCAAGATTCGAGGTAGTAGGAGTTTTGCAGGTTTAATACAGCATAAGGACAGGAACAGGACGACCTGCACAAGAATAGGAAGGCAGGGCCCAGCAGCTGCTGGGGCTGGATCTGGGATGGATGGAATAACTTTTTAATAACAGTACATGAACATATATACATAACGCAAACACATAGCATTACATTGCAATAGGCGTAGCAGTGGGTGGAGCAAAGGGTGTGACGCGTAGCAGTCGCGAAAGATAAGGGTGAAAAGAGGTGTAACAGGGCGTATACATAGACATGTGATGCAAACGTAACAGAATATGTCATGAATGGGGCGGAAACCATGGAGGGGGCTACCTGAGGAGCCGGGACCTCTAACCTGATGGTGCGCGCAAACTGGCAATGACGTGTTACTAGGAGAAGCTGGGGGCTTCGAACTCTGTGCTAGGAGCAGAGACTGAAGTCTGGAGAGTCAGGGCGACATGTACCTAAGCAGTATCTAGTATCTGATGTTTAGAGAACATGTTGATATAAACTAGAAGTCAGGAGGGGAAAGGCTAACAGACACTATGACTGGACCATGCATTATTCTACATGTAGTGCGTGATGAAGAATATTAAATGACCATTAAATGCAGTATTTCTCTTACATGGAGACGTGAAGGCTAGACAATGACGGAAACTATTGATGCGATTCAGTAGCTTTTAGGAATGCAGAGAAGGAGGACTGGACTGATAACTGGAATCATAACATACTCTTGGCAGACTCAGAGGCAGAGCCAGGCTGAGCCGGGCACTGCGAGGCAGGAAGTAAGTGAAGGGTCGAGGATACAGGTGGGGGCTGTATCGCTCCTCAGCGAGGGCTCCAGGAGACAGGAGCTGAATCTGATGTCCGGGCCCTTTTGAGGCCTAGAAACGGGGACTTTACAATGAAATAACGTGCACACTGAGAAACGTGGCAACGTAACTTTACATAGGCCTGATATTCGTAGTATTCACGAGAACTGGAAACTGGCATACGAGAGGTGGACACAACTATAATTGAGTCTTTAATCGAACATAGTGAATACATATGCATATTTAATCATGCACACATAACATATGATGGATGACACGTAGGGACACAGAACATGGCAAAATTTACTTTTCCACATTCCCTCCTTGTCACTACGTTTCCATCAGGAAACATCAATATTCATGATACCATCTATCATTTCATACAGTATCATTTGCTCGTCTCGAATTATCCTGGAACGGGATTTAGAACGGGGCTTGGGACTAGGAATACAAGAGGTAGCGCAAATGCCGCAAATCGCAGGGCCACATTGTATACAGAGGCAGCAGCTGAATATGATCGCTACTGCAATACCTAGAAAGGACAAGACTTTCCATCCCCAGGCGGAAATTATATTCCAGAACCAACCGGACCATGTCCAGGTGCCTGGATTTTGGTGTAACAGATGGGCAATTTTATGGAGTCGGGTTATAGCTGAATAAACAGACGGCGCGTTATTTGGAATGAAAATACAGCAACTAGAGCCGATGACTCTACAGGCCCCGCCCCTATCGGCCAATATGACGTCAAGGACGAGACGATTCTGTAAAACGACAAATCTCATAGCAGATTGTTCTTCAGTTAAGTTACCTAGAGCAGAGGCAGTTTCATTGACTACTACTTCAAGGGTTCTTGTTAACCTACGGATTAGCTTACTATTCTGGATAGGTCCTATAAAGAAGAAGAAACCTCTATTGAAATCTGTGTACTGTTCTAGAGCAGTTTCAGTATAATCGACAATGGGGGACTCCCTTCTATGTCTAATGTGTACTAGATGTGTATTTCTATGATAATCAGATGGGGCTAGGAAAACTGGTGGCAGTAGGAAGGCAATGTAACAGGTTCCCTCCCAATCGAGGGGCAGACGAACATATGCAGTTTGACCACAAATAAAATAAGAATGACGTGAGGCTTTGAAAATAGACTTCCCACTGTCACTATACTTGACAATAATAGTACAACCACTATGTCCTACGTGTACGGAACCATTATTTCGGACACATAATTCACCTTCGACTGGTAGTACTGAAATAGCAGGTAAGTCTGGAGTAGTATCAGACTGAACATTCAGGACCATGAAATTCGAAGAATAATTACCTAAATTATACACTTCATTTTCTAGATCTAACCCGGTTCTGTGGGGGAGACCTGGCTTGTCTGGAAAACATGTACTGTTAAGAAAAGACATATCTGTTGAGGATGACGTTAACGTGGACCATGCTCCACACGAACCATTATGTGAAAAAGGATAAGGAAAGAGTGGCAGAACTCCCTTCGGTATCTGAAAAGGGGGGAGTCGACCACACACCCAACAATTAGTGGCATTGCTGGTCTGGTGTGAATAATGTAACATGCGAATGAAAGAATTATTTCGCATAGCGAGGCGGTAAGAGAGTTCATGAGGAGGCAGATCACTAAACGTATGCTCTACTGTAGCATTAGCAGACTTATTTACATGAAGAACTGGGAAATACAGGTAAAATGCATAACTGGTGCAGGAAATCATAATGCTGAGAAATAAAATGAAACATAGAAAAACGATACATCGAATTGAGTTTTGACTAACTCTCTCACTATGGGGGTCTATTTTATACATGTCAGAAACAGTCTAACCGTTTCACCTAGGGGAGGACTTAGACAATCAAACTGGCTGACTTATTTTACTAGACCGGAGTTTCAACTTATACTCCTGCTGCGGAGTTTTCTCTAACAGGGGAGGGTTTGTAGCAATGTCTTTTGCGGGACAGTCCTTGAGAACAATATTTCGGCAATCCTTCAAATCCTGGGAAATGTTCTTTGAGACGGGTTTCAGTCCATAAAACTTCTTTACATGTGAAAGGTGCACCCAGCCTTTGCGACCTTCCAACTTCACGGCTGTACGGGTGGCGAGGAGGACCTGTCGGGGCTCCTTCCAGCGTGGCTCCAGCGGACTTGAGCGGTCAAAATTGCGGACAAGAACCATGGATCCTGGAACGATTTCATGCGGTGCCACCTCGGTATTGTCGGGAAATGCGGCGGCAACCTGTGAACGACAAGAGTTGAGGGCAGACATCAAGGAAGCTAGGTAATCTGTCAGCATATTACTTGAAACATCGGTAATACTTCGGGGTCTAGGAGTACCCCACATGTTAGGGGGGCGGCCGAATACGACCTCATACGGGGACAGACCTGATCTGGAATGTGCGACCATGCGCATATAGAACAAAGCGACTGGCAGAGCTACTAGCCAGTCCACACCTTTCTCTTTACATACTTTGGCGATGCGAATTTTCAGAGTCTGGTTATGTCTCTCTACGAGACCTGCTGCTTCAGGGTGGCGTACACAATGAAACTTCCACTGGTACCCTAACAAAAGGGAAACATGCTTCATCAATTCAGATGAGAATGGCTGGCCGTTATCAGAATATACGACTCTAGGGAGTCCATAACGGGGGAAGAACTCACGAACCAGCTGCTTGGCAGTGGTCGCGGCGGTGTAATCTGGGACTGGATATGCTTCTGTCCACCTGGACAAAGCGCATACAACTACAAGAACATACTTGAAACCTCGACATCGCTCCATCTGAATATAATCCATCTGGAGGACTTCAAAAGGGTGGTCAGGGGGCTGGAATCCACCTTGTTCCACCGGGACACTTTTACCTGGATTAAACTGGCAACATATCATACAGGTACGGACTTTCTGCTTGGCTGCAGCTCGTAAATGCTTGTTGAACCAAATGTTCTGGATACTGTCTAACATAGCTTTTTCTCCTAAATGTGCTGGACTATGTGCAGTATTAATAATGACTTGAACCATAGAGTCGGGGAGAAACCATGTGGCTCTACCCTTCGTTAACCATCCTTGATCTGTCTGGACCCCTCCTTGTTCGGACCATTTCTTGATTTCATCGGGAGTAGCATGTAACTGGATATCTATGACATCTTGTGTAGGGTCTTTAACTGTCATGCATGTAGTCGGATCTGGAGTGTGTGTCTGTGTCGGATTAACTGGAATGTCTGGAGTCTGTGCTGTAAGCTTGGCTGTGCGATCTGCTAGATCATTACCTTGGGAAATGGTGTCAGTAACTTTCGTATGTGCTTTGCACTTCATGATAGCAATGGATGTCGGTAAATGTATTGCATCTAACAGGGCTTGAATAAGGAGACCATGCTGAATCTTGGTTCCATGAGAAGTCATGAAACCTCTCTCTTGCCAGAGCACTCCGAAGTCGTGTACAACTCCAAATGCGTAGCGTGAATCTGTGTAAACATTAACTTTCAAGTTCTTGGCGTGTATGCAGGCTTGTGTCAGAGCAACTAGCTCTGCTGCTTGAGCGGACAGGGTGTCAATACGGTGTGTCTCAATAACTTCGGTGTCGGTAGTCACTGCATACGCGGCGACTAGTTCTCCTGTACTTGTTCTCATACATGAACCATCCACATAAAGTGTCAGGTCGGGGTCTGGTAACGGAATATCTGTCAGATCTTGTCTTGGCTTTGTCGTAATGTTAACCACTTCCACGCAGTCATGTGTGGCAGAATTCGTAGTAACTGATGGTAACAATGTAGCAGGATTTAAAACGTTGCAGCGTCTGATTTCTATGTGTGGCTGGAACAGTGTCAATTCATAACCTGTTAAACGTGCAATTGTCAAGTGCTGAGTCTGTGTTCGGTTTAAAAGAACTTCCACGGAGTGTGGAACTTGTACTGTCAGGGAATGTCCTAAGACTATGGAATCACTTTGTCTGATAGCTAGGGCTGTGGCTGCAACTGACTTGAGGCACGCAGGCAGAGCCTGGGCTACAGGATCTAATGTGCTCGAAAAATAAGCACATGGCTTGTATTGTCCTGCTTGATCTTGTGTGAGAACAGATAATGCTGTACCTTCGCGTTCAGTGACGAAAAGTGTAAAAGGCTTACTGTAGTTTGGTGTTGCTAGAACTGGAGCTTGGCATAAAGCTTTCTTTAACTCATTGAAACTAAGTGTATGTTCAGATGTCCAAGGGAGGACAGTCGATACGGCTGCCTCCTGTGTCGTTAACTGTATCAGTGGTTTGGCTAGAAATGCATACTGAGGAATCCATTGTCGGCAGTAAGAAGTGAGGCCGATAAAAGCACGTACCTCCTTCTGGGTCTTGGGCTGAGGAAGACTCGCTATTAACTGGATACGGTCTGGTGTCAACTGCCTACCCCTCTTGGACAGTAAGTGTCCTAAGTAGACCACTTGCTGGACACAGAATTGAAGCTTAGAAGGGGACACCTTGTGCCCCATCTCGGCTAGGAAATACAAGACTGTAAGTGATGCTCGCTCGCAAGCACGTTCAGAACGGGCTGTGATCAGGAGATCATCGACATACTGGAGCAGGGCAGTGTCAGTTGGCATGTGAATGTTGTCTAGTTGTCTCTTGAGTGCTTGACTGTAAATACTAGGGCTTTCTGTGAAACCTTGAGGAGCTCGTGTGAACATATAGCTCCTTCCATTTAAACAAAATCCGAAAAGGAACTGGCTGTCTGGATGAATAGGGACACTGAAAAACGCGTTCTTGAGGTCGATTACAGTAAAGAACATGGCTTCGGAATCAATGGCTGTCAATAGGGAAGAGATATCTGGGACCACTGGGTACTGAGGAATAATACATTTATTAAGCTCTCGTAGGTCAATCACTAATCGATATACTGGGGGTGCATTTGGATCAGTACGTTTCATGACTGGAATGATCGGAGAATTGCATACATTGGAGTCAGTTTCTACAACTACTCCTTGAGCGATGAGCTCGTCAATAATTTTGGATAAGGCTGCTACAGCCTCAGGTGGCAATCTGTACTGTCTGATTCGTGGTAACACTACACCTGGCTTGAGAGTCACACGATGGGGTGTGATTTGCATATAACCAACATCAGTTGGACCTTGCGCCCATAGATGCTGCGGAACATTAGACAATCTGGGATCAAAATCTCGTAACACATAGTGACCCTTAAAGTCACGTAGGAACAGACGTATTCCCTCTGGGGAACAGCATATAACTGCACCTAACTCTTTCAGTGTTTTAATGCCTAATAGGTTTTCTGGACATGACTTAGTAAGTAACAAATCAGTAGTACGGGACAATGGACCTACTTCTAGAGTAACTGGCTTTGATATTTCATTTACAATGGGTTTTCCTGAAAATCCAAGGGAAACATTTCTTGAGCCTGAGAGCGGAGCCCCTGGAACTTCGGCGTGGCTAATTGTGGTCCTACTTGCCCCTGTATCAATCAAAAACTTTCTGTCTTTCCCTAATACTTGACTGTGAACATAGGGACCTTCTTGATCTACAGGTATCTCGATGAGAGGCAAGCCTACCTCCCTCTCTAGGCTGTTTCATGAATATTGCTGGTACTCTGGATACTCAGACTGTGCATACTGATACATTTGTTGTGTGACGTGCTGTGTTGCAGCAATAGGCTGCGGTGCTGTAACTGTCTGTGGTGCATTCTGTGACTGAGGAATCTGTGAAACTTGTTCTTGTCTAGGCGGACGTGGTCTTTCTTTAGTCTTACCGGTAGCTATGTTATGTTTCAGAACTGCACACTCGTTTATAAAATGACCTGGCTGTTTACAATAATTGCAGTTCCCTTTAACGGGAGCTGCAGGATGACTGGCTTGATTCGGACCCCTCTTCTGACTGTCTTGAGGAACAGATTGTGCAACTAGTACTTTCATTTTCGTGTCTTTCATACGTTTTCTCTCGTGTTCTTGCTCTTCTCTAATTCTATTCTGGTGGTATTGGAGCATCTGCAGCATCTGGGACGGGGTATTAGCTTGCCAGGTACTTTCGACTTTCAAAACTCGATTTTTAATTTGTGGACTTGAATTCTCGACTAATTTAGTAACAAAAAGGTGAGGGTATGACTCACTACTTGTCTTGAGGCCACTGTTGATGCTAAAACATTTCTCAAATCTGGAGTAAAAATCACTAATGTCTTCGTCTTGTTTCTGTTTACAGGCTGAGATTGCATCCCAGTCTTCTTTTCTAGTTGTCAATAACCTAGGCAAAACTTGTATTAATAATTCCGGTAATTCTTTACATTTTGCTCCAAGACCGGTACCTGGTACTCGTGCCTTGTCTTCGGCTTCTAGAACTGCCCAATCGATCTTTTTCTCTCCCACCTCCCATTCTTTTTCCTTGAGCTTTTCATACACCCCTGCGGGCAACAGAACTTTCAACATTTTAATTATATCTGGGTACGTGTATTCTCCCATACGGAGCATGTCTTTTAATTCTCTATGGAACCCTGCTGGATCTTTATCATGACAGGGAATTAATTTCTTCATCTCTAGGAGTTCCATCTTTGTAATCGGAGTGTAAACAAACACTCGTTCTAGTTCGCCACCCGTTCCTCTAACTGGGTGGACTTCTCGTAACGGATTCTGTCTCTCCATGTAAAATGGCTTACTTTCTGGGGGTGAGACATGAACAAAATGCGGATTCAAAAACGTTCTATATTTGTGACGCTGTTCTAGAATGACACTAATTAAATCGGTACCTAAACCTTTCCATCTATACTGGAGTAACTCGTTCAGGATATCGTGTAACGGGCCTGGATCAGAGTGTTGACCCTCATACAATGTAATGAGGTGCTGAATCATATACATACCCGCCAGTCGTTGTTCGGCTGGGGGCATTTTTAGAAACATTTGTGCCACTATTTCATCTGGAAAAGTGGTAGAATCAGTAGTCCATCGGACTGCTGATCGGACTAGTTCTTGTTCATGCATGGTACTTAACTCACTGTAACCGATTCGTGATTTCAGAATGTGATCGGTAGCTTGGAATACTTGTTCTAGAGAACCTTGTTCTGGTGCTGGATGATGAAAAATAGACTTGTGTTCTAGGCGTAAATGGCGATCTGGAAATCTAGATTTTCCTACATACGCTATTCTGTCGGGATTCTCGTCCTCAACCTCTTCCGGATCAGAGTTACTTTCTTTCTCGCTTACTTGTGCTGCTTTACGTCGTTCGTGTATTCTTATTATTTCTTTACGAATTTTCTTGTACATACTCTCCATAGCACCGATGGTCTTGTGCTTACCCTCGGCTATATTATCACTCCACCTTGTCAGGGTTTTCATTTCAGCCGGATCTTTAGACGGGTAATCTTGTTCTCTTATTAGACAATTGATCAGAAACTTTAATATCATGAGCTGGGTCTCAGCTTTCCTTTGAGACATGGCCTCGCCAATGCTTTCTGGATCATCCCCTGTACGGATGAAACGATATATTCTGTCTAGATCTTCTTTCATATTCGGTAAGGTGACTAGATACTCGGTCACCTTTCTTACGCGGAATGAATATAAAACCATATTATCCTCGCCTGGGACTGGATCATAGCCGCATTCATTAAGGGCTTTTCTTATTTCTGCTACAGACTGATGTCTAGGCGTACGCTGTGACGCTTGCATATGTAATTCGGCTGTCGTTAAACGCTTGTGTGGCGGCGGGGTTTGAGGAGTACCTCCCCCTGCGGCCCCTAAACTAGAGTCGTCTACTGAGGCTCTTCGTCCTGGCAGAGTGGGAAATGGAAATGTAGGCTGGACTTGTATGGCGGGCTGGACCGGGGGTACCGTAACAGGTACTCCGGTGTCTGGAGGAGCGGGAAGTGCCTGATTTACAGGGACTGGCGGAGCGCGAACAGGATTCGCATATTCTGGGACTGTGTCGTCCAAATAGGACGAAATAAAAATATCAGCTGCGGTCTGTTTGTGACGTAACTTGGTCGGAACTAATGGTGGCGGGAAATTACTGGATGCCTCTGGGGTCGCTTTTGGCAAGCCCTCGGCAAGGAGAGGATACATACCCTTAATAAGAGCATGCCTCTGTCTGTCTGACTGTTCGGCTTTAACTTGTTCACCTATCTCGATTAATTCTTTTTCTTGTGCTCGTTCCAAGGATTCTCTACTTAATTCTGACTTTCTGATTTCTTTTTCGGTTCTTTTATGAGCTTCTTTGCGCCATAACTCGATGGCATCTTTCTGGGACTGTCTGGCTTTCTTTTTCCATAATGCTTCTTCTACTCTCATGATGCACTCGGCATCCCATGTACCCGATACGGGCCATCTATACTTTTCTTCTAACTGCTTGGTATAATCTACCCATAAATCTAGATATAATATGGCACTTATGCCGTGCTTCTGATACATAAAATGACCTGGACTGTCCCTAGGCGGAACTGGAACTGCTGCTTCCAGCAGATCCTTTCTAGTTCTCAACTGACGCAGTTTTGAAAAGAGCGGCATGACTGAACTATAATCTGGACACAATACGATACACAATAAACACGATAACTACTTCACACTCATTCCACGACATCAAGATACATGAATAACATTCAGAATAACAGTTCGAACAGAATACTACCTGGAATACGGAAAACAGAATACATGAATTTTCTCGAGAACAGAACTGACTGGAACAGAAACTAGATGCACTGCTGAAACAGTACGAAACTTACCGGTCTCATAGAGAGACACGTCAGGACCCGCATCCACCGAAGTGGACACTTCGTTTGTGGGACTGTGTACCACCAACCCACGGACCAGAGTCAATTAGATTGACCCTGTCTAGATACTACCCCAGTAACGGTACTCACCGGGCAGCAAGAACGGAAAGCCTCGGACTGGACTGGACAGCTTCGACGTCGGACGGACGAACTTCGGACTTCTGTTACGGGTGGGCCTCCGGATACCTCAGACCTTGGACTCTCGGCTTGGGCTCTGGTCGGGACTCGCCGCGTTCCTCCACCGTCTCGTCTGGATGCTGGACCGCCTCCTCCGTCTCCTCCGTGGGCCTGAGGGATACTTGAAGCAGAAATATCTGCCGGTGCGCAGAAGAGTTCCGTCACGACTGCAGAGGGTCAGGGGGTCGGCGTGGCTTCACCGACGCGTGGGGAAAGGGCAAGTCCCTATTCGGGCGCCATTATGTGGTAAATAAATAAATAATACCCTATTTTTGAATGAATAAATGAATAACAGATAGCTCAATAAATAAGAGTCAAGATTCGAGGTAGTAGGAGTTTTGCAGGTTTAATACAGCATAAGGACAGGAACAGGACGACCTGCACAAGAATAGGAAGGCAGGGCCCAGCAGCTGCTGGGGCTGGATCTGGGATGGATGGAATAACTTTTTAATAACAGTACATGAACATATATACATAACGCAAACACATAGCATTACATTGCAATAGGCGTAGCAGTGGGTGGAGCAAAGGGTGTGACGCGTAGCAGTCGCGAAAGATAAGGGTGAAAAGAGGTGTAACAGGGCGTATACATAGACATGTGATGCAAACGTAACAGAATATGTCATGAATGGGGCGGAAACCATGGAGGGGGCTACCTGAGGAGCCGGGACCTCTAACCTGATGGTGCACGCAAACTGGCAATGACGTGTTACTAGGAGAAGCTGGGGGCTTCGAACTCTGTGCTAGGAGCAGAGACTGAAGTCTGGAGAGTCAGGGCGACATGTACCTAAGCAGTATCTAGTATCTGATGTTTAGAGAACATGTTGATATAAACTAGAAGTCAGGAGGGGAAAGGCTAACAGACACTATGACTGGACCATGCATTATTCTACATGTAGTGCGTGATGAAGAATATTAAATGACCATTAAATGCAGTATTTCTCTTACATGGAGACGTGAAGGCTAGACAATGACGGAAACTATTGATGCGATTCAGTAGCTTTTAGGAATGCAGAGAAGGAGGACTGGACTGATAACTGGAATCATAACATACTCTTGGCAGACTCAGAGGCAGAGCCAGGCTGAGCCGGGCACTGCGAGGCAGGAAGTAAGTGAAGGGTCGAGGATACAGGTGGGGGCTGTATCGCTCCTCAGCGAGGGCTCCAGGAGACAGGAGCTGAATCTGATGTCCGGGCCCTTTTGAGGCCTAGAAACGGGGACTTTACAATGAAATAACGTGCACACTGAGAAACGTGGCAACGTAACTTTACATAGGCCTGATATTCGTAGTATTCACGAGAACTGGAAACTGGCATACGAGAGGTGGACACAACTATAATTGAGTCTTTAATCGAACATAGTGAATACATATGCATATTTAATCATGCACACATAACATATGATGGATGACACGTAGGGACACAGAACATGGCAAAATTTACTTTTCCACAACTTCCCATGTACTCTTGCAATGACCCAGCCAGTAACTCATGGCAAATACAGAGGAGGTCATGCTCATTACAGGGGTACCCCAACGCATAGTGTTCCCTAGTGTATGTAGGTGTTTTCACTGTATTCTAAGTGTCTTTTAGCATAGCACTTGCTCCGGTCCTCGTTAGTCAGAGTCAGTTACCACCAGTAACCGTCACTAAAATGTTGGGAGGCTCAGGAGGACTTTCTCCTCCTCTGTTGGTTCTTTTGCACATCTCTTGCTTCTTCCTACCCTTTTCTTCGTCTTTCTGGACTTCTGTTGCCTCTTTCTGCATTTGTCTTGCTCCTTGCTGTGTTTTTCTTCCAATTTCTTCACATGTCCTAACTTTGTAGACATAGTTAGAAATTTGCATTATAAAAACTATAGAAATTCACTGACAAAACCATTGGTTTCAGGCATCGTATAGTTAGAAATTAGCATTTGAAAAACCATTGAAATTCACTGAAAAAACTATAGGTTTCGGGCACGTTATAGTTAGAATTAGCATTTAAAAAAACCTTAGAAATTCACTGAAAAAACCATAGGTTTCAGGGAAGTTATAGTTAGTTGGACATTTCACTTGTACAAAACCATAGAAATTCCCCTGTTTTAGTTAGTTCAGCTAACTATAACTCGCGCCCCCACAATGCACTGCTGCTGATGTCACATATTACATCATTCATGACATGGTCAGTGACATCACTGATAAAATCACTGATGACATCTCGAATGACATCACTGATGACATCACTAATGGCATCATCCACATGATAATACGATGCACCTCCTCACGCTCTAATATAACCTTTGATACACCCACTGTAAAATACAGACTACCATTCTCGAAACCATCGACACACCAATACCAGTTACTACATATGCACTCACTGATTCCTAGGTCTACACACACATCCACTAATTCACCCAATCACTCATACATACAGTCACTCATCAATACAGCACTATCATATGCACTCAAACAACTATACAGACACTCACACACCACCACTCATCCATGGAGTTACTCACACACCTAGACTGTCATGCAAAGAATCAATCACACTCCCATTTCCTCACCTATACAGTTATACACACAACACCTTACTTATTCAAACATATACTAACACATACTTACTCTCTTATACAATCACTGTTACAAGTACACATTCATCCATACAGCCACTCTCACAATCACTGACTCTCATGTATAGTCATTGACATACTCCAACTCTGACATACATTGCATTTTACATATGTAGTTACTTGGACATGTACACTGAGACATCCAATCTGTCACCAACACACCCATACACACACTCGCCTGCCCAGACAGCTGTTTTCACATGCGCTCTTGAACCTATACACCCAGTGAATCAACCACTCACACATCTATGCACACACCTCCCAGCCACCCACACACACTCCGTCTTCAATACAAATACTCAGGCAGCCAATCAATAAACCATATAGACACTCATGAAGCTACTGACCAACACATGCAGCAGCTTACACAACAACAGACATACTGATGCACACATTCAGACAGTTAAGTCACTAACCCATGCATTAAGTAAGACACATTTAATTACTGATTTAAACAATCAGTCACACACCTATTAAATCCTTCATCCTGACACTTATACACCCACTCATTCTTCAATACACCATGGCATGTATATAAAACATATTTAAACTATACAAAAACACACAGTCACTGGATGATGTCATCAGTGATGTCATCAGTGATGTCATTTGAGATGTCATTAGTGATGTCATCAGTGATGTCACTGACCAAGTCATGAATGATGTAATATGTGACGTCATCAGCAGGCAGGACAACCTGTGTTTGCTCTCTCTTGGTGGGAATATTTTTAAATCTCTTGGCCGTAATATTAATCACATGCCAAGCAGGCGCATTTAGATCTGCTCCCCCGCCCGGAATGATGCGGGAAGGGAAACACATCTAAATATTGTTCCCACCAGCAGGAAGCATTTATATTATAGGCTCCCTGTGGGCAGGAGCAGTGGGACTGGCGGGGCTGCGGGGGCCTTGGGACAGTTGGTGGGTACCCAAGGTGGGCACCAGGGCACCCACTTTTTCTTGCAGGAGCCCTGGTGTCCCTGGGGCCAAAATCAGCTCAGGGAACGGGCCACGTGTCCTCCTCTCCAAAAAATTGCAGCTGTCCCTGGGGGATGGGTTCCCCAGGGCTAAAATTAGTCTGGGGAGGGGGCTGCTTACCCCCTCACCATACAAATTATAGCTTTCCCCGGGGGATGGGTCCTCAAATGGTTCAGGGTGGGGGGCACATGACCATTTCCCTTGAATAATGCACCAGGTCCCCAGCAGACGGGGTCCCCCAGGCTGGATTTGGCCTGGGGAGTTTGACTGCATGCCCCTTTTGCCATAACAATGCACTGGGCCCCAGTGTATGGGGTCCCTGGGACCACATTGGACTGGGGAGTGGGGGCTGCAGGCCCCTCCCCATAAAATTTGCACCGGGCCCCGGTGAATGGGGTCCCCCTGCTGGAAATTGGCCTTGGGTGGGGTGCACATTTAATTACTTGAAAGGATGTAAACATATATAAGAAAATGTTGATTTTTTGGGATGAAGGGAGACTTTTTCTCATTAGTGGAGAGATGGTTTATAAACTAGATGTCCCAAATAATCAAGGTGCTCGCTCTAGTTGTTAAACAGCCAATGCCTTGCATGGTGCATTGTGCTAGCTCTACCCTCTCACTTGCCGTGCTTGGGCAACTTGTTGCCACTGCCCCTCTACCTGCCCTCCGTTGTCTGTGTGCCTGCTATTTATTCCTCCTTCTTGCTCTTCATGGTTTGTTGTCTTGTCATTGACATCCAGTCTGCCCTGCACGGTTTATTGGGCTGCTACTACCCCTGCTACTTGCCGTACAAGGTCATATTGCTGCCTCTGCCACTTCCCTCTTGGCCTCTATTGTCAGAGGCAGTGTCCCAATGCCATTCGTCCTGCCCACGTAGTCCGTTGTGTTGCCACAGGCAGCCTCTCTCGTCCGTCCTGTATGGACGGCTTGCTGCACCACTCCCCAAGCCCTCATTGGTCCGTTGTTCTGCCAATTATCCACAAGTCTTCCTTCTGTGGTTCGTTGTTCTTGCCACTGCCCCTCCCGCCTGCCTGGCATTCTGCCAAATTGAGCGTAATTCCATCAGTCATGTTGACTGTAGCACTGTCTAAAATACACCATAGAAATCATATGAGGAAATTGTATTGTGGGACCCTCTTCCATTTCTAAACTTTGTATTGGAAAGTTTGATAAAGGTTTGTCAAGTACACTACACATACAGTTGTACATTATGTTTATTTATATATTCATCCACAAACAAAAGGCATGCGATCCATGGGATGTTGCACCGTTGTCTTTTATTGTCCAAACATCACCAGCCCCTGCAAGTTACTGATTCTGTGGATCAGGCCATTTGTGACCTTAGAAAAAAACGTTGTACCTCTGGCCACAGATGTTTTCTAAGAACTAAACATGGCAGCATTGCAATATAGGTCTGTGTGTTGTTAGATGCTCGTATAATGTGTCTTAGAAAAAACGCAATACTGCTTCTGCGCATGATGATGTCATGTGTGCATGTCATCTGTCTCCCCAATGACTGCATTGTTTGTGGATAACAAATCCAGTTTAAACCATGTATGTACTCAGCCAGAATCTTCTACACACCATTTTACAAACATGACACGTTACTTGAAGAATCACGGCTGCCTGTCACCCATCACAGACCGCACCACAAAGTCTTGGCTGCGAGGGCAGGTTCAGGAAATGAAGAACTCTTGCCTTCTCAGTCTGCAAGGTGGATTAATATCCCCTTCTTGCACATCGCTGCCATCTTTAATAAAATAAAGGCAACGTTTAAATGTCCTTTAAGGGATGTTTATCACTATGTTAAGGACACCATTCGTACTTAAAAAATATCACACCTACAGAAACCCGACATGGTTTTGCTTCTGCGACTAGTTACCTTGGCATCGGTGCTTTGTTTTGTTATTGGTGTATTTGAATTTAAAAACTATTATGGAGGATCAAGTACAAACAGATACCAACACCCCCAAATGTAATTATTTCATGTAAAGTGGCAGTACATAGCACCTCTCTAAAGACTTTTCTAATAAAGATAATCATTCCTGTATCCGGAGATAAATTCAAGGTTGATTTTTTATAATGTTAACTAGCTTACCCGTTGCGCGTTGCTGCGATCTCCGAAGAAAGGAAATTCAAGGAAAATGATAACATTCAATTTACATTGTGTCATTTTTATTGAAACTTATTCATTTTAATGTGGAAAACATTTCAAAGTGTCGTTTTAATTCTATTTATTTATTCGATTGCTTGTGGATACACATTTTTTTTTTGTTTTTCCGTTTGGTGCGTACATCAGTATTCGAAAGATTATGGGGGCCCTGGGGGGCCGATATTTAAAAACAAATTATGCCAGAAACCTTTGCGGGAACGTACTCAACAACTTCCCAAAGTTTCCTGGCGATCAGATGAATGGTGTTTTAATTCTATTTATTTATTTGAGTGCTTGTGGATACGCAATTTTTTGTTTTTCCGTCTTGTGTGTACATCAATATTTGAAAGATTATGAGGGCCTTGGGGGGCCGATATTTAAAAAATGTTTATGCCCGAAACCTTCGCGAGAGTGTACTTAAAAACTTGCCAAAGTTTCATGGTGATCGGATGAATGGTGTTTTACATGTAATTCTATTTATTTATTCGAGTGCTTGTGGATACACAATTTTTTGTTTTTCCGTATAGTGCGTACATCAGTATTCGAAAGATTATGTGGGCCCTGGGGGGCCGATATTTAAAAAATGTTTATGCCAGAAACCTTCGCGGGAGTGTACTCAACAAATTCCCAAAGTTTCATTACAATTTTTTGTTTTTCCGTCCTGTGCGTACATCAGTATTCGAAAGAATATGAGTGTCCTGGGGACCGATATTTGAAAAGATTTTATGCCAGAAACCTTTGCGGGAGTGTACTCAACAACTTCCCAAAGTTTCATGGCGATCGGATGAATGGTGTTTTAATTCTATGTATTTATTTGAGTGCTTGTGGATACCCGATTTGTTGTTTTTCCGTCTCGTGCGTACATCAGTATTCGAAAGATTATGAAGGCCCTGGGGGGCCGGTATTTAAAAAAAGTTTATGCCAGATCGGATGAATGGTGTAGTAATGCATAAAGGACAAACAGACAGACAGACATACATTTGTTTTTATATATAAAGATAGATAGATAGATAAATAGTTTTGGAACATATACTTATCAAAATGCATCTCTCCTTTTGTGCCAATGTAAAAATGCTCATTATTGAAAAGATATTTACAAAGTCTCCTTAAAATATTTTACTGTTTGTCTTAAGATTTTCCAAGAATCATAGGCAGAACATTTAATTTCAAGAAGACATGACATTTCAGCTAAGTTTGTGATAATTTAGGGTCTAATTTAGTAAAGTATATGGGGCAGATTTACAAGCCCTTTGCGTCATTTTTGTATATGGGGCAGATTTACAAACCCTTTGCGTCATTTTTGCGCCGCCGTTGCGTCACTTTTTGTGACGCAGCAACAGCGTAAAAATGCGGCCCATTTCCAACTTGATGCATTTAGGGAGATGCGTCACGTTGTAAAGCCCTGCGTCACATTATACCTGCGTCAGGTATAATGTTTGCAAATGGGCGTTCTAACGCAAAAAAGCCTCGTAGAAGTGATGCAGTGAAATCTACAAGATTTCACTGTGTCACTTGTAGGATGCCACTGCTTCAAATTCTTATGCCTGCTTGAAGCAGGCATAAGGAGTGACGCAGCACAATGAGGATAGCCCTCCCCCTTCATTGCTGGAGTTGCGTTGTGCTTGCGACACGACTCCAGCAATGCGTGACTTTTGCGTCAACAGATGCGCCATAATTTCGGACACATCTGTCAATCCTTGCGCCATGGTGCACCGTATTGTAAATACGGCGCATCCATAGTGTTATGTTGTTATGTTATGTTAAAAAAATTTGTTACCGCGCACGGTCACCAATTGGTTTCATGGCGCTCAGTGACAAGTGGAGAGAAGGAGCAGGTGAGTAAGGGACTATTCATAAGCTAATTGGAACAGATAAGTTTTCAGGTTTTTACGGAAAGTGATGTAGTCAGGAGTAAGCCAGATTGGAAGGGGGAAGGAGTTCTAGGTAGAAGGAGCAAGGAAGGAGAAACAGGCACCGCCATGTTTCTTCCGTTTGAACCTGGGGGTAATCAAAAGATTGTGCGCAGATGACCTGAGATGCCGTGAGGGAATGTGACGGTTGAGGCTAAGAGAAATAAAGGCAGAAGCAAGAGCAGATAGAGATTTGAAAACGGTGCAGCCCAATTTAAAGATACAGCGGGACGCGACCGGGAGCCAGTGCAGTCTTTTCAACAAGGGCATGACATGTTGGTACTTAGGTTGTTGAAAGACCAATCTGGCCGCCTGGTTTTGTACCAGCTGAAGCCGATGAAGGTGGTACGCGGGGATCCCCACATACAAGCAATTCGCATAGTCAATGCGCGAAGTGACCAGGGCCATAATAACAAGTATGAGAGCCTCTGGGGATAAAAATCTTCGAATTTTGCCAATTCTGCGTAGGTGATAAAAGCAGGCTGAGGTAACGGAGTTGATTTGAGGCCTCATCGACAGGTCACTTGAAATGATGACACCAAGGCTCTTCACGGACTTGACTGGGCAGGGGGGGAGCCAAGAGCTGGGGGCCAAAAGTTAGAACTCCAAGGGTTTGTGGGCCCACCGGTCAGGACCAACTCAGTCTTGCTGGGGTTGAGCTTCAGCTGGCTGAAGTTCATCCACTCATAGATGGTAAGCATGATCGATTGAAAATTAGAGCAAGAGAGAGGGGAGGGATCGATGGGAAAAATTAGTTGCAGATCATCTGCATAATTGAAAATGGTGACAGGAGAGTGACAAAGAGAGGCTAGAAGGGGTTGCATGTACAGGTTAAATAAAAGGGGGGATAAAGCGGAACCCTGGGGGACACCACAGGAAAGTGACGTTTGGGGGGCAGAGAAAGTGGAGAGTTGAACCGATTGAGAGCGTTGTTGAAGGAAGGACCCAATCCAGGTCAAGGCCAGGCCATGGATACCCGCATTTCTGATACGGTCGATCAAGATAACATGATCGACCGTGTCAAAAGCGGCCGACAGGTCTAGTAGCACCAAGGCCTGGGCCAGGTTCTTATCGGCCCCCTGTCTAAGCGCATCCATAACAGCCACAACGACTGCTTCCGTAGAGTGGGCCGGTCTAAAACCGGCCTGCTGGTCATCTAGGAAGTGAGTTTTTTCAATGAAGGCGCTTAGGCAGCGGGTGACATAGGTCTCCAGCACCTTCCCCAAATAGGGGAGGAGGGAGATAGGTCGATAGTTGCCTAATACAGCTGGATCAGAGCCAAGTTTTTTAAGGATGGGTACTACAACAGCTTTTTTGAAAGCATCGGGGACAGAGCCTGTAGCGAGAGAATGGTTAAGCAGGTCTAGTGGGGGGCCTGGACAGGCCAGGAAAGCATCCCTCAAGATTTGTGGAGGGCAGCAATCGTTGGGGGAACCGGAGCTGACTACATGTAGTAAAGAGATAAATTCAACCAGAGAAATTGGAGGGAATTCATGCAGACAGCAAGGGTTCGAGGGAGGGAGGACACAGACATTGGACGGGGAAGGGGGGGAAATATTGTTTTTAATGGTAGTGATTTTATCTATGAAAAATGAATTGAGGGAATCACAAAGAGCCTGTGAGGGTTGGGGCTGGGCCATGACATGGTCAGGGAGAGAAAGTTCAGCAACGATGGAAAAAATATCCTTGGTTTTTGAGGCTGAACTAATGATTTTCTGGGAATAGTAAGAGGATTTGGCCAGAATGATAGATTGTTTATATAGTTTTAATAGGTCGGTATAGATGGTCTTTAGGGAGGGGTCATAATTTCGCCTCCACCGACGTTCAGCTTGTCTGAGAAGTAATTTGTCCACTTTTAGTTGTTCGGTGAACCAGCGCTGCGCGTCACGTGGGCGTTTGGATCTGATGATTTTCACGGGAGCAACCACGTCGCTAGCTTGGGTCAGCCATTGATCCAAGGTGGTAGTTTGGGTATTTATATCAGAATTGTCACTGGGGAGTGTGGCTGATAGGATCGAATGAAAATGGGGGATGTCAGCGTGTTTCCAGTTACGTGCCGAGAAATTCGACACCAGTGGAGGACGGGTGGGCAGAGAGAGTTTCAGTGAGAAAGAGATAAAGGAATGATCGGACCAGGTACAAGGATAAACTAGGGGAGGTGAAATGTCCAGGTTTACCGTCCATACCTGGTCGAGAATGTGACCTTTATTGTGAGTTGCTACAGAAATATGTTGCTGGAAATTAAGGCCACATAGTAAGTCTGTGAATTCAACTGATAGGGCGCTTTCCTGAGAATCTAATGGCCAGTAGTTGAAGTCACCTATAATCAGAATTCTGGCGGAATTGATGACCAACTGAGAAATAAGCTCACCAAAAAGGGATGAGAAGAGAGGCATGTTAACAGGAGGGCGATACACTAAAACACACATAAAGGAATATTTAGGGGACATAAATTTCAGAGTGAGAATGTCAGAATTTAGAATAGGAGTAGTTATTAGGGTTGTGAATTGAAATTTGGCACGATTATGGCAGCTACTCCGCCACCCGATCTACCTGATGCCCTGTTGGATTGAAGGATATAAAATCCTGTGGGGGTGGCAGCAGGATATCAGGGGAGGAGTCCTCGTGAAGCCAAGTTTCAGAGAGGAGCAGGATATAATGTTACCATTATCCAGTAATTGAAACACTTCCAGTTGGTGTTTAGGAAGCGAACGAGTTTTGAGGTAAACCATAGAAATGGAGTGGGAGTCATGAGAACTGATCCTGGTGGGTGTAGGAGCAGCGTTACAGTGAAGGGAAAGGGAAGGGGGCCTGGCCGAATAGTCATGGGGACAGGGGGAAGTCAAGATGCCGCAAGTATGGGCAATAGCAGCAACATGGGGGGCAAGGGGGGCAGAGCAGTGAAACGAGAGTAGATCCTGGGAAGAATAGGTAATGCGACAAGCAGCATGCATGGCCCCGGGCCTCGTTCGGCCGCGGACGGGCGCAGACGGGCTTGACTTGAGCGCGACTTCAGCGCGAAGTCGGCGCTCCCGCTGCGCTCGTCCGCTGCGCTCCCTCCAGGTCGCCATATATGCTGAATGACGTGAACCACTAGACCGCTCACCTGCACGGTGGAGAGGCAGGGCGGAAGTGGTGCAAAGCAGGAAGTGGCGCTCTTGTAGAGGACCCTCTGCTCAAACGGCACACTGCCGGGGCGGAACGGGGTCAGGAGCGAAGGTGATCAGGTAAGCGAGTTACCGTGTCCAGGAGTCAATAATACAAGCGCGATAGCACATAGCACAAAATATCAATTTTAAAATGAAAACAGCTAGTAGTCAGCTGAATCAAGTATAAAAACACATCAGCAGCGCTAGTACACGCCCGCAGCCTACTCGCCACGTTTGTCAGCCTGCGGAGCCAGTTAGCACACAAGAAATAGAAAAGGGCTCAGCAACCACTAGACCGCTCACCTGCACGGTGGAGAGGCAGGGCGGAAGTGGTGCAAAGCAGGAAGTGGCGCTCGTGTAGAGGACCCTCCCCTCAAACGGCACACTGCCGGGGCGGAACGGGGTCAGGAGCGAAGGTGATCAGGTAAGCGAGTTACCGTGTCCAGGAGTCAATAATACAAGCGCGATAGCACATAGCACAAAATATCAATTTTAAAATGAGAACCGCTAGTAGTCAGCTGGATCAAGTATAAAAACACATCAGCAGCGCTAGTACACGCCCGCAGCCTACTTGCCACGTTTGTCAGCCTGCGGAGCCAGTTAGCACACAAGAAATAGAAGAGGGCTCAGCAACCACTAGACCGCTCACCTGCACGGTGGAGAGGCAGGGCGGAAGTGGTGCAAAGCAGGAAGTGGCGCTCGTGTAGAGGACCCTCCGCTCAAACGGCACACTGCCGGGGCGGAACGGGGTCAGGAGCGAAGGTGATCAGGTAAGCGAGTTACCGTGTCCAGGAGTCAATAATGCAAGCGGGATAGCACATAGCACAAAATATCAATTTTAAAATGAGAACAGCTAGTAGTCAGCTGGATCAAGTATAAAACACATCAGCAGCGCTAGTACATGCCCGAAGCCTACTCGCCACGTTTGTCAGCCTGCGGAGCCAGTTAGCACACAAGAAATAGAAAAGGGCCCAGCAACCACTAGACCGCTCACATGCACGGTGGAGAGGCAGGGCGGAAGTAGTGCAAAGCAGGAAGTGGCGCTCGTGTAGAGGACCCTCCGCTCAAACGGCACACTGCTGGGGCGGGACGGGGTCAGGAGCGAAGGTGATCAGGTAAGCGAGTTACCGTGTCCAGGAGTCAATAATACAAGCGCGATAGCACATAGCACAAAATATCAATTTTAAAATAAGAACAGCTAGTAGTCAGCTGGATCAAGTATAAAAACACATCAGCAGCGCTAGTACACGCCCGCAGCCTACTCGCCACGTTTGTCAGCCTGCGGAGCCAGTTAGCACACAAGAAATAGAAAAGGGCTCAGCAACCACTAGACCGCTCACCTGCACGGTGGAGAGGCAGGGCGGAAGTGGTGCAAAGCAGGAAGTGGCGCTCATGTAGAGGACCCTCCGCTCAAACGGCACACTGCCGGGGCGGAACGGGGTCAGGAGCGAAGGTGATCAGGTAAGCGAGTTACCGTGTCCAGGAGTCAATAATACAAGCGCGATAGCACATAGCACAAAATATCAATTTTAAAATGAGAACAGCTAGTAGTCAGCTGGATCAAGTATAAAACACATCAGCAGCGCTAGTACACGCCCGCAGCCTGCTCACCACGTTTGTCAGCCTGCGGAGCCAGTTAGCACACAAGAAATAGAAAAGGGCTCAGCAACCACTAGACCGCTCACCTGCATGGTGGAGAGGCAGGGCGGAAGTGGTGCAAAGCAGGAAGTTGCGCTCGTGTAGAGGACCCTCCGCTCAAACGGCACACTGCCGGGGCGGAACGGGGTCAGGAGCGAAGGTGATCAGGTAAGCGAGTTACCGTGTCCAGGAGTCAATAATACAAGCCCGATAGCACATAGCACAAAATATCAATCTTAAAATGAGAACAGCTAGTAGTCAGCTGGATCAAGTATAAAACATATCAGCAGCGCTAGTACACGCCCGCAGCCTACTCGCCACGTTTGTCATAGTCGTGCAAGGGTTTCTCAGGGTGGCGCAGTGAAAGTGACGCATCTTTACAGATGCGTCACTTTCTTGTAAATCTGCCCCTATGAGACTAATTTAACGTATATCGTGCTAGTAGCACACATTTATAATAGATAAACCAAAGCTCTTTGGTCCCCAAATAAAGTGAGCATATTTTTCATATATTATACACAATTTTTTACATGGGAATTTACTTGTTTTAAAGTTGTTGTGAAAATGCTAAAACTATATCATTATTTTCCTAAATAATTGAAAAAGCAGTTGTGTTTCTGTTCAGCTTCAGGGATATTCGCATTTACCTCACAGGGACTATTGAATTTTTTTCATGAATATAATCAGCAAATATCTGATAAAAGGTGACTCTTGTTAACTTCAGCTTCAAGTGAAATTATTTTTAGACGTGTGTCACAGATGGTCTGGCACCAGACAAAACCCTAGGGGCCTCATTTATGAGAAATGATGCATCGCTGCGTGAAAGCAGCGATGCGTCACTTCTCAGTACGCACTCCTTGCGACATACTGGATGCGTCATATTTAATGTATGACACATTATGTCGCAAGGAGTTGCAGATACGTCAGTATTTTTGACGTATCTGTAAGCGCAGAAGTGACGCATTGCTGGAGTGTGTCACAAAAGTGACGCAACTCCAGCAATGTGTCCTTTCACATGGGGCAAGCCCCATGTGAAAGGGCCTGCGTCAGTCTTTTTCCTGCTGTGAGGCAGGCGCAAGATATTGAAGCAATGGCATCCTAGAAGTGACGCAGTGAAATCTCATAGATTTCACCGCGTCACTTCTACGAGGTTTTTTGCGGCGGAATGCCCCCGTACATACATTATACCAGACGCAGGTATAATGTAGCGCAGGGGTTTACAAAGTGACGCATCTGCTTAGATGTGTCACTTTGTAAATAGTGCGCAACAGGAGGCATGTTTTACACCGCCGATGCGTCATAAAAAGTGACGCATCGGAAGTGCAAAACTGACGCAATGCCTCCTAAATGAGGCCCTAGATTTTTGTGCCTTACAACAAATTGGATCTCTTCCATGAATGGTACACCCAGACATTCTTAGGGAAGTGAAAAGAGAAATGAAATGTATCTAGAAACGACACTATATTCATCTGAAACTGGAATGGACCTTTCAATGTGGAAATCAAGAAATCGGGTCTGGATAAGGGAAGTTAATGGCATATAACTCAAAGAAATGCAAAACACTCATTGGAGATTTATGTTTGATGTAAAAGCGGATGAAAAATCTGAGATGAATTACAGGATTTTTTTGTCATAATACAGGCCGCAATATCAGGATCTTATGCAATACTGTAATATATTATGATGTTTGTGATTGATTTTTGAGTCCAATTTTTTCCATTGAATCTGGTCTTTCATCTTGAATACTGCATGCAAGTACACAGTACTGCCAAATATTCCTCCTCTTTAGAGGGCTCACAAGTATTTGTATTCCATTCCCTACTTAGTTACATTTTTTGGGATTACCTCAAAGGTTCATATCACAATATACACAATGTCCTGTTATGAATTGCCTGGAGCACTATTGGTGTTGGGGAGGGGGGAGGGGGCGGTTGCTGTTTGGTGTTCTGGCCAAGTACAAATTTTGCAGTGTCTTATGGCTTGAATTATTTGATCTTCAAACTTCAAACATGATAGTTACTATCCCAGAGCCACAGAACCTAGAACCATGAGCGGTGCTGCGGGGCTTGCAGGTAGCTGCTGTGCCTTACCCTCCGCCTATCTGCAAAAGTTGCAGAAAAAGCTCCCCACAACTAAAGAAAAATAATATTTTCCTCCTGCAATCCAGCAGCCCCTGCAGATCGATAAAGGGTACGAGAAAAAGCTCGCTAAGAATTTACCGCATTTTTCAAGCAGGTGCTGAATCTTCAAGGAGTAGGTCAGGTTGTTTCGCGTGTAAGAGTGAAAACATGCAGAATTGGATCCGCTGTGCTCAATTTCTCATGGTATTCTGGACAAAATAACTTTTTATCTCACAATGGGATATTACCCAAAATTGTGCTCTTGTGGTAATGAATAGATTGACTGAAAGTGAGCTGAAATACTACGGATGTGACTTGTGAAGTCATCTGTCTCGAAACTTAGACTTGAGAAGTGCACAAAGGCTAGCATAAACACGAGAGGCAGCTATAGAAATCATTTGCTACAGCAGAAAAAACATTCCTGCTGCAGCAAATGTTCACTTGGGGCACCTCTAGGACTGTTGGTGCTCCCTGATTCTCTGTTCCGACCCAGGCTACCAGTGGGCCTAGTCTTAATCCTATTACATCTCTGACACGCTATGTGACCTTGTACCAGCACATATGCTAACCAATCTCTACTCAGCTCTTCTCTGCTCCAGCCACCTGTTTCCACTTTGTTTGCTACTCCCTCATCACACCTAACACCTAAATATGTTCTGGTCAAATGATCTGCATCCTGTTTTCTACCTTTTCCTGATTGTCTGTATCACTCACTTGGACAGTCTGAAATAGGAACTCTTCTTCTTTCAGTGGACAAGCTGCAAATCAGTTTCTACATATTTTTTGACAGACTGAATTGGTTGCATAATTAGTGTGTAACACTCCAGCATATGACAAATAGACGAGTGGACGAAATGGACACAGACCATGGCGGGTTTTTCATTAGGGCGGAGGTGCATCGCTCCTCCACCCGCTGCGAGCCACAAATAGCAAATGTGAAAAATATAATGGCAATAAAATGATTTAATTGTCATTTTATTTTTTGCTGATGTGAGATGCAGACTGCCCCTGATTCAAGTGAAATTCAGGGAGTTTCCTCTGCTACTGATTGGCAGCATGGAGGACTGAAGTAGTGGCCAGACACTCCAAAGTGCACATGTCAGTTTGGCCGGCTGCCTTGCCACGGCCAGCCTGACATGCGCACTTGGAAGCTCTCCAAACTGGGCTGTGTTAGACAGCTGGGTGCAGAGCAAGCACAGGCCTCCAAGGCCTGAAGTAGTGTGCAGGCACACTTGTCAATCCAATCCTGGTGTTTCTGTCATGCTGCTTAATAGCATGAAAGCAGCCTCTGGACTGGTTAGATGAGAGCTCTTCGACTTGTGCCGCAGACTGCAGGAGAACACAGAGGAGAAAGCGCAGCCTGTGGGTAAGTAAGATGATATATTTTTTTATTAATTTCAAATGTTAGTGTAATGCATGTCAGTGTAGTGATTTAGTTTCTGTTTATGTTGCATTATGCTTGTCCTTCTATTTTTGGCTTTTGTAAGGGTTGTCTAAAAATGGTGGCAATACTTTGGGCCATGAGATTAGCTTGTGTCTGCAACATCTCCTTCCAGTTCTGCTGGGTATAAAAAACGACAGCTAAATAATTAAAACAATGGACCTGCTCTATTTTTGTCCCCGGCTATGATAACTTAGCTGTTTCTTATTTGGACCCCCAGATGCTATAATATATGTTTTTTCTTTATTGACATATATGTACAGTTTAGTCATAAAGGAGGAGTATAAAACAATCACGTTTTGCAGAGCCAGAGGGGTCATTGCCAGCAAGGTATTACTTTGGAGGTCAAACACAAATGGCGCCAAAATACACCTTTGTCTGATGCCCCTTTTGATTTTTAAGGAATCTGTGCATTCACCATGCCTCCCATAGCGAACAATGGCAGTAGCATCCCTGTATAAATTCCTGATAAACTAAACAATAACCTTGTTTACTCCAATTTCCTTCAAGATGAGCCAAAAAGCAAACTATTACTAGGGACCAACCCACTTTGCAGGATCTGTGGGTTATAAAAAAAAAAAAACAGGGGTACAAAGAACATTTTGGAAGGTGCCTTGTGAGCCAGGAAAGGTTGAAAAATGTGCTCTCCTACAATAAGTGGGCTATCAAAATTTAGCACGATGCAGTCACCCTCCGAGGCCTTTATAGTTGGACCAATCCATGATGTTCTTCTCACCATTATCAAGTGATTCTGTATTAGGTGCCCCGATCTTGTGTGGTGGGAGAGCAAATGCTGAGATTTATCCATAAGTCGTAAGGTGAATTTTCTTTGGGAGGCTCTAAGGGCTGGAACGTTAACCAATACTAGAACATATGGACAAGCCGCAGGCGGAAGGTCCAATATGTGGTTGCAAGAGTCTCCCTGTGGCCGGTTAGATTTTCTCTGTTGACTTCTAATAAATGGTCTGGACTCGGGGACAACACAGGGAGAAGTGCCTAGTGGTGTGTCATCCAAAGATCTAACAACTTGTGGAAAGTCTCTGACGCTTGTGTACTTCGCACTAACATTTGATTGAGACATTTTTGCCGCTCTACGCCCGGATTTTCCCTCAGCTAAAGAGCTGTCCACCCGTGAGAGCAGTGGATGAACGTTAGAGGGATTTTCTGTGTGTTTTATAACGTCATTTACAGGAGTGGTTATATGTTTAGGAGCAGAACTGTGACTTAAAAGCTCTTGTAATTTTTCTTCAATGGACTCGAAACGGGACAATATTGGTTGAAACAGAGGAGATAATAAAGGCTGTGATAAATCCAGGTTGACTGAATCTGGATCTAGGCTTCAATGGGGGGGTTTGACATTAGCATTAGTGGCCTTAGTTAAAAATGAATCGAGGGTGGCATAGTTACCCCAGGGGTTTCAGTCGCTGTAAGCCTCTTTTTTACCAACCCAGCCAAGTCTTTCAGCTACAGCAAACAGACAATGGCTGGGTAGCAAGCGTTAGAGGGGTGGCCCAGCCAGGCCGCCTCTGGTCTCGGACAGGCGCAGATGGAACCACCCTTGGCCCGGGCTTTACCCGGACACTCCCGCGCGCCTCCCGAGCTGCGGGACCCCAGCGTGAGATTTGTGCTCCTCCGGGTGCAGATACGTGATGGCAGCAACGGCTGCAAGACAAAGGCTCCTGGGACTTGTAGACTGCCCCCTCCTTCCTGCTGCACAGTACAGTCTTACTCACAGTCAACAGTAGAGTGTTCTTGATGCTGGTTGTGTGGTGTTTAGAAGTAAAATAAATAAAGTAAGCTGCCTTATATGCGTTTGCAGCAGCAGGGGCATTATCTATCTATCTATCTATCTATCTATCTATCTATCTATCTATCTATCTATCTATCTATCTATCTATCTATCTATCTATCTATCTATCTATCTATCTATCTATCTATCTATCTATCTATCTATCAATCTATCTATCTATCTATCTATCTATCTATCTATCTATTTATTTTCGTATCTATCTATATTCACTGGAAAAAAAGGTTAAAGTTTCGTTATAGCTTGCTCTGGGATTAATATTTTACTTTACAGTAAAAACAAAACGTAGAAATTCACTCAAAAAAGTTACATCTGAAGTGATGTTATAGTTTGCTGGAAATTCATTGAATAAATTACCATGTTAGTCTTGAAAAAAACACTGAAATTCGCCAGTTTTCTAAGCTACCTACAATTTCATCCCTGCCATGCACTGTTTATGGAAGAGGGCCCAATGACCAGCCAGCCTCCTGCACATATACAACGAGCTCCTGTGCTTTGCTTCTCTAATAGACTATATCTGGATCTCTACTTAGCACTTCACGTGAGCAAGTAACTTTTAAGTCCTTCATACTTTGATGAGCAATCATGCACAGCTATCCTGTACTCTCCACAGGGATAAATCCAGATTGATACACATTGCAAACAGTAGGTACAGAAGAAGGCAATTGCGGGCCGCTAAAAATAAAATGATCAACAACTCCCTTTACTCTCGCCTTGGTGGAGCTGAGACAATTTCTACAACATGGAACAAGAAATTCTCTACACTCATTTGCAAATTGGCCTAATTTATTGAAAAACCTAACTGGCAAACTCATCAGCAAAGGCCCAAAAGGCAGGAAGAATCAAACCAACTACGGAGGTAAGCACATAAAAGCACTATTACTTCCTCACAAGTGGCCAAAATCTGGAAGTCCCGGAAAGCCTGTAGATTTGACGTCTGGAGAATTTCTCGGGCCAACCAACTATTGGCATGGACTGAACTTTAACCCTGCAAAATGTGGAACCTCTTCAAGACAAGATTGAGTCAAAATACTAGAAAAACCTCGCCTGCCATGTGGGAAAAAATAAGGTGGTTGGGATGAATCAGCTAAAGAATTAATCAACAGGTCTAACAAATATATGCTGCAATGGGGTGGATTATTGTGGTCTCAAGATTCGATCAAACATATAATGGCTTGGCTACGAGAATATTTGAAGCTTCCATAGGAGATTAGGCATCCCTGCTTACCCAGTCTTTATAAATGGTTTGTGGGGGAATGCAGTGCCAGACAATTGGAGAGGTGCCATGCAACCGCCAATTCATAAAAAAGGCACATGCGATAATCCATCTAACTTCCGCCTCATCACTCCACTTGGAAGGGAAATGTTTTGCAGAAATCATAAACAATGAGTTAGAGAAATGGTCCAATACTCAGGCCAGAATACCCATCAATCACTTGGGCTTTAGGTTCGGGCATTGCACCATAGATATCCTGATGATCTTCTCTTCTTTGATCAAAGCTGCCAACAGCAAAGAGGCCTCCTCACTCTATGTCGCTTCAATCGCTTTTAAAACCACTTTCGATAAAGTGGACAGAGGGAGACGTTGGCGTAAGCTGACTAACTGGGGTATCTCATGAAATATTTTGGTAGCCATTAGAAGTCTATATACAAGAACTTGGGTAAAGGTAACAGTTACATCTAAAAGAGACACACAACTCACAAAATCAGGATCATTATTTGGTGGACATAAACAAAGCACTGATCATTGGCGGCCCTAGTTCTTTATTGGGCAGATAACAAACTAAAACTCAATTATGGCAAAACAAAAAGCATGGCTTGCGGAGTCAGAAACAGACTTGCTGCCAAATTATGTTTTTTGCGGGAAAATGAGGTCCTGGAATAAGTAACGAGCTTCAAATATTTAGGCACCTACTTTAATTAGTGTGGTTCCCATGTCGCATTTCTGTGCATCTTAAAGTACTATGCTTTTACAATGACCATGTATTTTAAAAATGTGGCCTCTAAGAGGAGTGGTCCTGATTTAACGGGTATCTGTAAAGTAATCCACGCCAAATTCATGCCAACACTAACATGGCTCACTGATTTTCAAAGATCACATCCCTTCTTGGATGGACTAAGTGCAAACAAGATGTTACAGAGGTCTATTCAATGTTATGGATGCTGCACCGTCTGGAATGTTGCCTCCCCAAGTAATTTATTATGTCAAAAGCCTGGTTTAAGGGATATTTTAAGAAGCTCATGGCTCCACCTCCACGGTTCCTGAAATAAATGCTATGGCCCGGTATCCAAGAAAATTAATGAGGAAACCATATCTTAGGGAGACAATGGAAGCTCTTGATGCGTCGAATATTTTTAAACATAACTTAACCCCGAATCTCACTGCAAAAATTGTTGGGTAACCGACCGAGCTTTCTTGAAAAGCCTATGCCAGTGTGCGTGAGTCTCTGTACCCAGAGCTGGGGAAAGTCCCAATAAATTGGCTTTTAAGAAAGATCTCCTGAGGGTAAGATAAAGTGTAATTCCCCTAAAGGGCCATACATTTGGTTGCTTAACCAGATCAATAGAACACACCCGCCGCTTTTGTAATTACAGGAAGGAAAGCCTGCCCAAAGCCTGCCAATATGCGTGTGCCCAGCGCTAAAAAACATTAAGCCGCTATGGGTTAAACCGATGTTCCGCAAACTTGGCATAAAACAATCCAACACGACCATCTTCTCATGTCTGAATGGTGTGGATCTACAGCTGTCAGTAAGATGTGTGAAATTTCTTAGAGAATCACTGAAGCTACTGAGTCTACTGCTGGAGAGCTGTTAAGCGGGGGAATTGTTTAGACCTTACGTTTTAACTTTGAAGTTGCAACATCCCAGGCATGAAGGTTAAGCTGCGATGGGTTTCCCTGCGCCCATGCAGACCCATGATGGCTGAATCTCTCCTTGATCCCCGGCTCTTCACCTTCAAAAACAGATACTCTGACCATCGACAAAATTAATTTTCTGCATGAAGCTGCAGCAGCGCTTTCTTTTATCTAAATCATACGCTTTCACCTCGGTTTCTGGCCAGGCGGCAGCGTTGCCTGCTAGATCATACTTCACCTGTCACTTGCTAAAGTCCAATCTGCTGGGGGAAATCTCCCCAGGCGGCATGTGTTTTTGGAGCGGCGACCACCCCACCCCTCCCACGGTCTTACCTGCGGCCGTAAGGACCGTCAGCGAACCCCCTCACCACCCACCTCCCACCCCTGTCTCTTAACTTCGACCGTTGCCGCCGTATGAATCACCAGCACCTCCCCACCCCGCCCTTTGATCACGCCACGGGGGCAAATGCAGGGGCCGCCACGGGCGGCCAAAGGCCTAGCTACGCCATTGCAGCCTCGGATTGCCCGCCCTGCTCTGCAAAAGAATCTGACCAGCAGAGTACAGCCACAATGAATTTTGCAAAGTTGGTTGTAGTGGCATTGGATTTTAGTCACTGAATACGCTGAAGAGAGACTTGCCACTTCAACTGCATGATTCACTTTATCAATAACTATTTATTCCTCTACAGAAGCCTTCGAAGCCTAGTAAACCTCTTCTGTAAGGATTGTGTCATTGTTTCCAACTCATATTTACAGGATTTTCCAATTGCATGAGGATAGTGTTGAATTTGTAAGGGCTTCTGATTTTTTTTGTAACCATTTTTAGCCTCCCGGCCCATTGTAGGTATTCCCGCTTGCTTTTCATTTGACCTCAACACAACACCCAGTCCCTTTCAGCCTTGGGCTTGAAGTGTGTCCTAATCACATTTGTGTATGACATCGCACATTGAACTTTAGTGGATTAGGCTTGCAATTCAGTTCAGTATGTGGCTGGCTAATTATGGCTGTTTTGTTATCCTAAATGTATGAATTGAACAAGCTATGTTATGTTTCCCTACAGATTTTTCTCTCTTAAGCAGAATGTAGTTTTTATATTGTGATGATTTTAAATAACTTGAAACAATAAAAATCTATCATTCATTGATGTAATCAATGATGTCATAGAAAATGTTATTTTCCTTACATCTGAACTTTGCACTATTGTAGGAGCTTTTTTTGTGACTGCTTTGCCTCACACCCTTTGGCTCCTCTCCCAGAGTCTGCCCTCATTTTGGACTCTTAGGCCCTCATTAGGATGACGGGCGGACTTTGTCCACCCGCCATCCCATCAGAAAAAGGGACGGCCCGCCATAAGGGCGGGGGTCCCGATAGTGGCATTAGGATGCGCCCGCCACAGTGGCAGGCGCATCCTGTATTTTTACCATTGTGGCGCCGCAATGGTAAAAATGCAAGTCGTGCATTTCAAAGCACAACATGACAGGCGACCGGGGCGGAAAAGCGGCAGACGGTCTTACCATCCGCCGCGGTCCCCGCCGCCATCTTATATGGCGGGGAGTTTTCAGAGCAAGGATGGCAGGCGGATCGCCCCCGCCAGGCCGGCGGTGGCTACCGCCAGCCTGGCGGGGGCGATCCGCCAGCCATCCTAATGGGCCCCTTAGTTCTCCTTTCAGCCTGGGGTCTCCTGCGCAGTCTACACTCCCTGGCCCCACAGTGAGAGTCTGAGTCTGGGTTTATGAAAACGTCCAGACTAAATATTCCCATGTAAAACCTGACGATGATCCTTTCTGAGCTTTTAACTTAAATGGATTGGTTTACAACAATCATTCAATTGGATTTAGGGAACCAATTTATGTGGCACTATAATATCTGATGCTGTGATGTAGACTATCACTGCATGTCATCCAAGTTAAAATAGTGTGTCCGTATAGAGAATGCTTGAATTGATAAAATAGCTCAAAGTGACTTAAAAAAAAAGTCAAAAAATCAATATGCTGAAAGTGAGATCAAATGTCTAAAATGTGAACATTAAAATTTGGAGTTCTGTGTTGAGGTGAGGCCCAACTCTAATTCTTAATTGATTTGTGAATTAGTTTTTTAATCTTTAACTTGAACTATAATTGATGACAATTTTGTCTCATCAATGACCTATGGAAGAGTAATTAATTTTAACTGGTTGGTTTTTCACAGTGTGTAATACAAGGGTTAATCCCGCCTGTAACTACCTACAGGGTGATAATTACTTACTAAGTAGGTACCTTGCATATAAGATCATATAATGGTTCTCACAGCTCTAGCTCAAGATGTCTGTGACAAAGGCAACACCTCACAATGAGCTTAAAGTAATGGAATACAAATGATTATGTTGAGAATATAACATCATGCCTGTGTGATTACACGTGACTCAGTTATAAATGGAAGGAGCACAGGCATGTTTTCTCCCCACGAACACTACAAATACATTACACATGGTTGCAGTTCATGAGATCTGTTCAATTATTTAATTTGAGAGTGAAGAATCTCACAAGCATTGTTAGACCTGGCATCCTTGGCATGGTTTCCCCCTATCTTTTTGGCCTCTACCTCCTGTATTTTTGATGCTGTGCTGGATTTCGTTTTTGCTGGTTTAGATGCTTTGGACACTCTGCCACTGCTGATCAGTGCCAGAGTGTAAGTTCTCCTTATGGAAATTGTGATATTGATTGGGTATACATGATTGGCATATTTGTATCACCAGGAAGTCCCTAGTAAAGTGCACTGGGTGTGCCAGGGCTGGTGATGACAAATGATACTAGTGGGCCTGCAGCACTGATTGTGCCACCCACATGAGTAGCCCCAAAATGGTGTCTCAGGCCTGACACCGCAGTGCCTGCATGCAGTCTGTGAACTGCCATGTCCCCCTGGTCAGTGTCCACACTGACCAGGCCGAACCCTTCCCTTTCTGTGCACATTGGTCCCCCCCTATGGAAGGCTTAAGGTACCCCCTTGGGCAGGGTGCAGTGTATCTGAAAGGTAGAGCATGTACTAGTGCAGGTAACATGCTCTGGTAGTGAACAACAGCCATTTTGTTTTGTCACTGCTGCAAGGTTATCTTGCTCCATGGACTAACATGGGGGAGGCTGGTACCAATGGCTACCAGCCTATCTTTCCATAGGAACAAGACAGGACATAAAAGATTGGTATCCCTGAACTCAGAATTTAATAACACATCTTTTAGGAAAGGTTGTTTTTAAATTCTGTGTTTGAGAACAGTACTTTTAGAAAGTAGCTGTTCTCATGTCTGACCTTTCTGTGTGCCTTGGCCTGCTTGTGGATTGACTGTCTGGTTTGAGGGTGACAGGGGCTGGGGAGCCCCAGGAGGTTGGCTGAGTCAGCCCTAGGCTGAATGACTGCATTTGCAACTAGAGTGGTGGGAGGGGATAGAACCTGGGATTGAATAGGGCTGTGCCTGCCTACCACAATGCTGGCTCCACCTCCTGCTGGGCTGCTGACGACCCTGCCTCTCACTCTGAAAGGAAGGAAGAAGCTAGGAAGACAAAAGTGCTCAAGCAACACCCAGAACTGGTTCAGACCGGGCTCAGGACCCACTTGCACAAAGACTTCAAAGACTTTTAGGAGTATAAGCATAGGACCCCTGACAACAGATTTTCAGATTCTACAATCAAGAGGAACCTCTGCCAGAAGAAGAACCGCTGAAGAAACTAAGGAAGACTGCCCTTGCTGTGTGCTCTGGGGCTCACCTGTTTTGCGGCTCAACTGAAGGAGAGAAGAAGGGGACTTTGCTGTGTGCTGTGACCCCTGCCTGCTTGACCTCAAGACTTTGCTGTGTGCTGTGTCTACAAGAATCTCCAAGGGCCTGAGAAGAGTGGCCTCCTGTCTCGGAACCCAGGGTCAAAAGGTTCGCCAGGAACTACAGAACGCCGTGAAGATCGTGCTTTGTTTCCTACTTGGTGCCTGATTTGCAACTGCTGGCCGTGCAGGAGATCGGTGTGCTCATCGGCACATTATCACCGGAGATCGGAGGATCGTTGTGCCTCCTTTCGTGTTTGACCACCTGAGGGAGCCTGCGGCTTCACGAGCACTCCACCCGCCTCTTGCGGCCTAAAAATCACCGTGCCGCTTATCACCGCCGCTGCCCGGGGCATGCATTCACCCAAAAGATCTCGCTGTCCCTTGCTGGGGCCGCGGAGAAGAAGCTGGAGGAGCTGCACCCCCATTGGCTTCCAGAGACGAGCCCCCTCAGCGACACCGAAGCATGGTTGGCGGCGTCGCGCTGGGATTGGTCCCCGGGCCGCCGCGTCATCATCCAGCCGTGCTGTGAGTAGCTGGAGCAGGGGAGAAGCGTCGGCGTCACGAGGGGCTCGCCTAAGGAGCTGCGCCCTGATTGGCCTAGCATCGTGGGTTCGACTCCAAGGCCGCGCTCTGATTGGTCTCGTGCCCGTGAAGTCAGCGCTCCCGTCCGAGGGAGCCGCGCTCGAGCCTGCAGGAAGACCCGTCCTCGCCAAGGGATCCGTTAGTGTGTTCATCGTCCCCGACCTGCCGTCCAAGCACTAATTGTAATCTGGCTCCCCGTCGCTCGTTGGATTTTCGAGAGCGGGCGAAGAGCTAGCGGGACCGGCAGAGGTCGTTTTTGAGGTTTCCCCTACGTTGAGGCTTCTCTTGAAATAAGCACGGTGAGGAGCTTCTGTAAAACAGCGCTAGATACGGCGAAGAGCTGATTTTGAGATCGTACAGCCTACAACATTTCTTTCTTTGATATTTGAGACTGAGACTGAATTAACTTCCTAGAATATAGTGCAACCCTAAAGAAGAGTCAAGTGATTCTGTGACTGCATTACCATTGGTTTTGACTGCCTAAAATACATAAAGATATATTTTTAATATACTTACCTGTGTGGTGTCAGTTTGTGGTGCATTCTGGGATTATTGTCTGTGTTAAGTGCAACTACCCTACACATTGCCTTGGGGATAACCCTGTCTGCTCGTGCCAAGCTACCTAGAGGGTGAGCAGGGGTTATCTACAGTGTGTATCTCTTTACCCTGACTAGAAGCAAGGGTCCCTATTTGGTCAAAGCCACTTACCGCTGCCAACTAGAGACCCCCAGTTCTAACAAGCATGAACCTTCACAACGCAGTGACAACTGTACTATTGCTTTTTATTTCTTCATATATTTATATATCTATTTATATCTATATATATCTATATCTATCTATCTATCTATATATATATATATATATATATATATATATATATATATATATATCTATATATATATATATATATATATATATATATATATATATATATATATATATATATATATATATATATATATATATATATATATTCAGCTTGGTGGGGGTGGTCCAAAAGGCAAACAGCACACGGACAACGAAAAGCTTCCCCAGACAGCTTTATTTTAAGGTAAAAGCAGTCACGCTTCCCAACAAAGTGCATTGGACTCGAACCGTGACGCGTTTCGAGTAACCTCTTTATCAAAGGGTAGTGTAGTCCAAAAAGCGCTTGCACGTCTTCTTCCCCCTCCTTTAAAGTCAATATCGCCTGCCATTATTGGTCACCTCTTGATGAGTTTGGCGTTGCTTCATGGGAGTTGAAGTCCGTGATTAATTCCTCAGATGGAAGCGCTCTTCCATAGGATGCAAATTAAAAGGCTCTGCATGAGCCCCGGGAATTATGGCTGCTATTAATCCAATTTGTTGCCCCACATCCGGAGCCCTTTGGATAACGAACTCCGTGGCCCCAGCCATCTTGGGTGGTGCAGGTTCAGCGGCAAGACAGCCGCTACATATTCAGCTCGGTGGGGGTGGTCCAAAAGGCAAACAGCACACGGACAACGAAAAGCTTCCCCAAACAGCTTTATTTTAAGGTAAAAGCAGTCACGCTTCCCAACGAAGTGCATTGGACTCGAACCCTGACGCGTTTTGAGTAACCTCTTTATCAAAGGGTAGTGTAGTCCAAAAAGCGCTTGCACGTCTTCTTCCCCCTCCTTTAAAGCCAATATTGCCTGCGATTATTGGTCACCTCTTAATGAGTTTGGCGTTGCTTCATGGGAGTTGAAGTCCGTGATTAATTCCTCAGATGGAAGCGCTCTTCCATAGGATGCAAATTAAAAGGCTCCGCATGAGCCCCGGGAATTATGGCTGCTATTAATCCAATTCGTTGCCCCACATCCGGAGCCCTTTGGATAACGAACTCCGTGGCCCCAGCCATCTTGGGTGGTGCAGGTTCAGCGGCAAGACAGTAGGTAGTTATAGTTAGGACCTATTATCCATAGGAAATCCACAACATTCTATTTGGAATATCTTTGGCGCTGGTTGACGAATCTGCGTGAAAATTTGCAAACTTTTGTCCAGCTCCAGTCCGTTCCTATCCTGAAAGTTTCACGATGATTCATCAAGCGGGGGCTGAGAAAAAAGGGGGTCCCAAACGCGTTTTCCCCATGCAATTTCCCATAGGACCTTTAGCCGCAGCTACAGCCTGAACTGCTGAACGGAATTACACCAAATTTGGCAAAGAGGTAGTCCTTGGTTCAGACTCGTGCCTTTTGCTTATTTGATGTAAATCCGTTCAGTAGTTCCTGAGAAAATGACAGTTAAAAGTTCATATATATCTATGGGCTAAAGGGTCCGCGTACCCTAAGCGAAGCCTACGTGCACCCTGCCGTGCATGAGCTGTATTTTAATTGGCTGTCAACACTCCAAACCAGGAAGTGTTGGCAGCCATCTTGTGCCTCGGTATAACCAAGGCACAAGAAACCAAAGATAAAACGTTGCAAAACGCGAAAATGGGGCAGGGTAGAAACACCGTGACCCCCTAGGCCTGCTCAGGGGGTCCCACAAGGACGCCCAGGGCCAAATAAAGCATTTATTTTTACAAAATACGGCGAGATTCGCGCACCCAGTGCGAATTTCGGCCGAAAATTAAAAAAAGAAGCGCGGGCTCCTGCGCATCTTTGGTTTTTAGCCCCCGGGGGCCAAATCCTGGGGGAAATGGACTATATGCAAAGGAGTTCCAGGAAGCGGCACTGTGCTGCATTGCAGAGAGGTGATGCAGGCGGTGCCCCTTTTTACATCTCTCTGCTACGAAGCTCTGTGGCGCTCACTGGATGTACTACAAATTCTGATTTACTCACCTGTTATCAGGAGAGACCTCAGTGCTGCATCTTTGAGCCCACTACCGATCTGGAAAAGTAATTCTAACTATACTTACCAGTAACTTCAATTTCCTTCCATAGGCTAACATTGACTGGTTTCACTTGGAAATTGTTTTAAGTGTGGAGTTTTGGAAATTTTAAATATTCACCTAAAATCATCCGAACAACTAATTCCGATTTACTCACCTGTTATCAGGAGAGAACCCAGTGCTGCATCTTTTAGCCCAGCACTGACCCTGACAAGTAATTCTAACCGTACTTACCAGTAACTTGTATTTCCTTCCATAGGAATCCATTGTCTGGTTTTCACCTGAAAAGTTTCCAAGTGTCTATTTTCACAAAATAAAAATATTCCTAAAAAATTGCCTGTATGACTTAAATGCATTCTTTCAACTGTTTACAGGAGATGCACCAGTGCTGGATCCAGGATCCACCACTGAGTAAGAAAAAGTAACGATAACACTACTTACCTGGTAAGTGAATTTCCTTCCATAGGGTAACATTGACTGGGTTCACTTGGAAATTCTTCTAATTGTGAAGTTTTGGAACCTTAAAATATTCCTATAAAATCAGCAGAACTACGAATTCCGATTTACTCACCTGTTATCAGGAGAGATCTCAGTGCTTCATCTTTGAGCCCAATACTGATCCTGAAAAGTAATTCTAACCATACTTACCAGTAACTTGAACTTCCTTCCATAGCCTAACATTGACTGGTTTTACTTGGAAATTCTTCTAAGTAGGGAGTTTTGGAACTTTAAAATATTCACCTAAAATCATCCGAACAACGAATTCCGATTTACTCACCTGTTATCAGGAGAGAACCCAGTGCTGCATCTTTTAGCCCAGCACTGACCCTGACATGCAATTCTAACCGTACTTACCAGTAACTTGTATTTCCTTCCATAGGAATCCATTGTCTGGGTTTCATCACAAAAGTTTCAAAGTGTCTATTTTCAGAAACTAAAAATATTCCTTAAAAATCGCCTGTATGACTTAAATGCATTCTATCAACTGTTTACAGGAGATGCACTAGTGCTGGATCCAGGATCCACCACTGAGTAAGAAAAAGTAATGAGAACACTACTTACCTGCTAAGTGAATTTCCTTCCCACAGGATAACATTGATGATTCAATGTGAAAAGATCTCTGTGTCAACTTTTAAAATACAATAATATTCCTTAAAAATCACTACTGAAACCAAAACGCTTTTACTCAACTGTTTACAGGAGATGTCCCAGGACTGAATCTAAGATCCAGTCCGGTGGTTAGAAAAGTAATCCATTAAGTAACTAATTAAGCTCAATGTTGTATTGTGTTTGAAATTGTGTTGCCCATTGCAACACTGTAACTACGGTACTTAAAAGTCTATTGTCTCATTGCTGCATGGCAAGGAGAGTTAGCACTTTTAGCACCACGTTATCGTTTTACCAAGCGCAAATGACCAATCATATGTTTACTGGATATTGCATATTTTTCTTGCTTGATTGCCTTTTATGCCTCCTAAGCCTCCCTTGCAATGTAATGTCTAAAGCTGCTCTTGAAACCAATAAAACAAATTTGAATTTAAAAGTCTATTGTCCATCTGCAAAGTATTTAAACTAAAGTAATTCATTCTGAGAAAGTATATTTTGAAATGTAATGTATAATGTAATTATGATGTAATTTAAAAAATAAAATATCTAAAAATAAATAATTTAAAATGTTTTAGTAAATCAGTATCAATAAAATAATTATAACAATTAATACATTTAAAAATTGTCATTTACAAAACCTTTGAAATTCACTGAAAGAACCATAGGTTTCAGACATGTTAGAGTTAGGAATTAGCATTTATTGTTTATATGATTCCTAACTATAACCTGCTTGAAACCTATGTTTTTTTCAGTGAATATATATATATATATATACTAGCAGCCCGTCCCAACGTTGTCCGGGGATGAAATGTAATGTGTGCAATGCTTGTAATAGTAAATCACAATTTATTGTAATATTTCACGGTATACAACATTTTTTGTTTCATTTGAATGTGGATGGAGCAGCGTTTGAAACTGGGTAATGCTGACGTTGAAATGGCTGAAGTGTCCCAATAGTTATGCATCCATAAGGCACATGACAAAGTCTGTGTATGAAAGCTTATAGCAGGCACCTTTTGAAAGTGTGTAATGGTGAGGTTTTAATAGCATAAGTGGCACAATAGTTATGCATCCATAAGGCACATCCCTTACAATCGGCTCTGTGTGTTATACGTCATTTTCAATGAAGGTGTGAGCAAGTGTGTTTATGAAAGGCTTTAGCAGGCAGCGTTTGAAAGTGGCTAATGCAGAGGTAGGAATGGCTGAAGTGGCACAACAGTTATGCACCCATAAGGCACATGATGTACAAACCTCTCCCTGTCCCATACGTAATTTTCAATGAACGGGTGAGCAAGTGTGTGTGTAAAACCAATTTCTTTGTAGTTATTGCAGAAAGGCAAAGTATGCATTGTGCAGCATTACCTAAGTGTTGGAAAAGGCAAGACAAATTATATGCGTTGTTTAACATTGATCTTGCACGTTTGTAATGTTTGTTGAATGTGTTTGTCCTCTTCTGCCTGCACTGTTTGTAAGAGCGTTTTCGAGATAAGTGCCTCCTTAGCTGTACCGTATTTGAAGAGCGTTCGTGATCGGTGCGTCCTCAGCGGTAATCTTTGCAGCCTGTGGGTGTTGTGGAGTGGCTTGCTTATGGAATCCCCAAGATCGTTCTCTTAGACGTTAATCTGTGTACGCTGCCAGTGCCCTGTGTGACAGCGTGCTTGCGAGGGCTTCGCCTGTGTGATTGACGCTAGCATTGTGACAGCTTTTATGTCCCGCCTGAGCCCCGGAATAATTTTAAATAGTGAAGTCTCTTATTTTGGCTGGTACACTGCCTCGCTTCATCCTCCGCTAGCAGTAATGGCGCGTGAATATCGAAAGCCGCGCCCAATTTTTTATTTTTTATTTAGGCAGGCCCCTCTGACAACGCTGATGCCCACACGTAATGGAGCGTGAATGGAACGCCCAGTGAATGGTGTGCTTGTGGAAGCTGCGCTTGTGAGGGCTTGGCGTGTGTGATTGCCGCTAGTATTGTGACAGCTTTTATGCCTCACCTGAGCCCCGGAATAATTCCAAATAGTCCACTCTCTTATTTTGGCTGGTACACTGCCTCGCTTCATCCTCCGCTAGCAGTAATGGCGCGTAAATGACGAAAGCCGTGCCCATTTTTTTATTTTTATTTAGCCAGGCACCTCTGACAACGCTGACGCCCACACGTAATGGAGAGTGAATGGCACGCCCAGTGAATTGTGCGCTTGTGAAAGCCGCGCCCATTTGTTTTTGTTGTTTTTTTAGCCAGGCCCAAGGCTGACGCCCACAAAGGACTAAATGTGAAGCCTTCTTTGACACACCCAACGCTGACAGCACAGTGCCAACGCCCACAAGGGACTACTTTACCCCTAAAGTTCTTTCACCTTTGTGATGTATATGGTGGGCAGCTGTGTAGCCTATGTCCATCTGCTGCAACTCCCCCTTACAATGCTGTACTGGGTGTAGTGATTGGTGCTGTACTTCTTGAGCTTACCTGCCTCAAAGGTTTCAGTTCTCTCTTTATAATAGTAGTATGGATATATATATATATATATATATATATATATATATATATATATATATATATATATATATATATATATATATATATATATATATATATATATATATATATATATATATATATATATATATATATATATATATATATATATATTACCTACTGGCGGTCGCCAGTAGGTATATATAGTTAGGATTTTTTCTCTATGGGTTTTTTGAAAATTCTATGTCTAATAACTTTGGCGTTTGTGGACGGAATTGGCTGGAATTTTCAGGAAAATGGCACATTTTGTTTCTGAGCAGCCCCTAAAAATTGGGGGGGGTTTCGTCCAGGGGGGGTCGAGAAAAAAGGGGGGTCCCAAAACGTGTTTTTAACACTGAGTTTTCCATAGGGCGGTTGGCCTCACTTTTAGCCCGAACGGCTGAATGGATTTGCACGAAACTTGGCAAAATTGTAGGGACTGGTAGCCCGATGTGCCTTTTGTAGGTCTCAATATATGTGCTCCAGTGGATTTTGAGAAATTAACGTTTAAAAAAAGATATATATCTGTAACAGCGGACCGGGCAGCGTCCCAGGACGCGTACTTTTCGCGCAACGGAGCTTTGTGAAGCGAAGCTGATTGGTTCTCCGGCGTCTGTCAACATTCCAAACAGTCCGTAGCGGCCGCCATCTTGTCTCTCGGTAGGATCGAGAGACAAGAGGAGGCCAAAGCGAAGGGGCAAATGACCATAAGGGGGAATAGTAGATCCTCGCTGACCCCCTAGGTTTGATGTGGAGGTTTTAAAAGGGCCCCGCGGGGCAAAAAAAAAAATAATAATAATAATCGAACGGCTGAATGGATTTGCACGAAACTTGGCAAAATTGTAGGGACTGGTAGCCCGATGTGCCTTTGCTAGGTCTCAATATATGTGCTTCAGTGGATTTTGAGAAATTAACGTTCAAAAAAAGATATATATCTGTAACAGCGCACCGCTTCGCGTACTTTTCGCGTTACGGAGCTTTGCGAAGCGAAGCTGATTGGCTCTCCGGTGTCTGTAAACATTCCAAACAGTACGTAGCGGCCGCCATCTTGTCTCTCGGTAGGATCGAGAGACAAGAGGAGGCCAAAGCGAAGGGGCAAATGACCATAAGGGGGCATAGTAGATCCTCGCTGACCCCCTAGGTTTGATGTGGAGGTTTTAAAAGGGCCCCGCGGGGCAAAAAAAAAAAATAATAATAATAATCGAACGGCTGAATGGATTTGCACGAAACTTGGTAAAATATTAGGGACTGGTAGCCCGATGTGCCTTTGCTAGGTCTCAATATATGTGCTTCAGTGCATTTTGAGAAATTAACGTTCAAAAACAAGATATATATCTGTAACAGCGCTCCGCTTCGCGGAGATAAAATTATATCTGTATTACCTAGCTGTTGCTAACACCAGTTAGCGACGGCTAGTAGGAGATAGCGACCATCTTGGGCCCCACTTTGCATGTGAGTGATATTTATCACTAATGACATGCAAAGTGGGCATGCCAAGATGTTAGCGACTGGAAACAGTCGCTAACATCGCTATCTCCTATTATCAACTTTTGGAAATATTCGAGATAAGCGCGAATATCTCCAAAAAGTAACAGCTGCCCTGAGCAGTTCTTAGCCATGTTATCCAATGGGAGGTGGATAACATGGCTAAGAGCATTAGCTCGGTAATGCATGAATATCGCTGAGTTTTCAGCGATATTAATGCATTGCGGTCGTTTTTTATCGTATTTGCGATAAACCTTGATAATAGCAAGGTTTATGTGCGATAATTTCTGACGGTAAAAAAATCTTTGCAATGCATCGTTAGGGATAAATATCGCTTAACTTTGGTAATATGCCCCAACGTCTGTTAACGTTCGATTCGAAGGAAATCAGGAAGTGTTGAAAAACATTGTCTGCGCCATCTTGTCTTTTTTCAAATGCCACACTTTTGTCGTGCACGGCAGCCATTTTAGATGCCTTGACCAGACCCACTCTGTGCACGCTGTCGATCCTTAGCATGGCTCCCCACCCTCGCAAGCATCTCACCCAGGCAGTGGTCACCCCCGCTCTCTGTTTTATGCATGGGTAATAAACCTCCCCCCATCTGCGCTGCTCTTCCCTGAGAATCACACCCTGTGCCCGCCCGACACCTCCCTTTCGCCCTATTCACTACCGCACCCTCTGACACTCCTTTTCCTCTGTGTCCGATTGTCCAGGCCGGTCCTAGGCTATCAGCTAGCCCTGCAGATGTAGTTTATGGCCACAGCTGTAAAGAATCACCCCTCTTCAAAGGAGTTATAGTAGATCAAGGCCCACACTCGATGAGATCCGTCACAGCAGATGCGTTGCTATTATCTGAAAACCATCCTGTATTGTGATTGGGGAGGGGACCGAGCGTGAAGCGGTAGATTCCAGGGATGACTCTTTGTACATCAAAGTTTTTACAATTATGTGTCACATTAAAAATATATAGCACTCCGACAAAGTAGTAAGATTATAAAACTTTAATAATTTATAAATATATACAAGAAAACAAAAATAGTAATAACATATAAACATTTTTAGGGAAAAACAACGAAGTAGCGGTCGGCTGTGCGAATAGTCCCAACGCAGCACAACGTCCAGATTTCCGGCGTGGGGCGTCGCGGGGGGTGGGTCATCAGTAGCAAACTGTTGTGCGAATAGTTCCAAGGCAGCAGAACGCGCCGAAATCTAGATGACACGAAAGTGATGTCTAGTAAGTTGCCACCCAGCAAATAACGGCGTGGGGCGTCGCGGGGGGTGGGTCATCAGTAGCAAACTGTTGTGCGAATAGTTCCAAGGCAGCAGAACGATGGCACCAAGGTGATGTCCAGTAAGTTGCCGCACTGGTTTTGGTATCCTACAATGGTGCTCCGAATAACGGCGTGGGGCGCCCCGGGGGAGGCGGTGTGAACGGGCCTCTCCAGGTGGAGTGTCATCTGTTGTAGTGGGGCGCCCCTTTACCGTTTCAGTTGCCATTCCGTCCGTTTTTGGTCCACTGTGTCAAAAGCCGCAATTCAGCTGAGTTGCGCCCACTCTTGCGGTGCAGCGATAGGCGGCTGTCACAGGGCTCTCAAAATGGCGGCAGGCTCTTTCCTTTTTGGGCCTGGTCCACTGAAATGGCCCTGGGACACCTTGGAAATCGGACGCTTGTCTGCTAGGTCTTGGACCCCATTCTCGAAAGCGTCCCCTCCGCATTGAGAATTCATCAAAAGTTTTGGGGGCCCCGACTCCTGCAGGCTTCTGGTGGGGAGTGGCTGCCATGATTGCTCGCGGAATGACCATGACGGAGCTACGAGATGGTGGTGCTCTCATGCTGACGCCAGCTTCAGTCTGAAACATCCAGAAACAAGGTGGGGCTTTCATCGTTTGGGAAAAAAAAAAAGTTTTCATCCAATGAAAAGTGTTGTTTTTAGGTCATATGATCAAGCCTTCCATCATTAGGAAACCAAAAGTAAAATGAACCAATGAAAAGTTTTATAAACAAGTCACATGACCTGTTATGCGGCATAGGGTATAAAATGCGGAGAAAATACGTTGGCACGTGAGGCGGCGTCAGTAGCGGCCGATGTGCGAATAGGCCGAAGGCAACACAACGCGCCAAGATCCGGATGGCACCGAGGTGGTGTCCAGCAAGTTGCAGCACTGGTGTGGCCATCCTACAATGCTGAAAGTCGGCGAGGGGCGCCCCGTTGGCCTGTGAGTTTGCGTCAGTAGCGGACCGATGTGCGAATAGGCCGAAGGCAGCACAACGCGCCAAGATCCGGATGGCACCGAGGTGGTGTCTAGTAAGTTGCCGCACTGGTGTGGCCATCCTACAATGCTGAAAGTCGGCGTGGGGCGCCCCGTTGGCCTGTGAGATGGCGTCAGTAGCGGACCGATGTGCGAATAGGCCGAAGGCAGCACAACGCGCCAAGATCCGGATGTCACCGTGGTGGTTTCATAGTTGAGAGGCACTTCATCTGCAGTGGGGCGCCGAGATCCGGATGGCACCGAGGTGATGTCTAGCAAGTTGCTGTACTGGTGTGGCTATCCTACAATGCTGATAGTCGGCGTGGGGCGCCCCGTTGGCCTGTGAGATGGCGTCAGTAGCGGACCGATGTGCGAATGGGGCCAAAGGCAGCGCAACAATATATTCTGAATTGAAGACACCACAAGGCGCTGAGATGCCAAGTTCCAGATGGCACAGAGGTGGTGTCTAGCAAGTTGTGGCACTGGTGTGGCCATCCTACAATGCTGAAAGTCGGCGTGGGGCGCCCCGTTGGCCTGTGAGATGGCGTCAGTAGCGGACCGATGTGTGAATGGGGCCGAAGGCAGCGCAACAATATTTTCGGAATAGAAGACACCATTAGGCGCTGAGATGTCAAGATCCGGATGGCACCGAGGTGGTGTGTAGCAAGTTGCCGCACTGGTGTGGCCATCCTACAATGCTTAAAGTCGGCGTGGGGCGCCCCGTTGGCCTGTGAGTTTGCGTCAGTAGCGGACCGATGTGCGAATAGGCCGAAGGCAGCACAACGCGCCAAGATCCGGATGGCACCGAGGTGGTGTCTAGTAAGTTGTCGCACTTCTGTGGCCATCCTATAATGTTGAAAGTCGGCGTGGGGCGCCCCGTTGGCCTGTGAGATGGCGTCAGTAGCGGACCGATGTGCGAATGGGGCCAAAGGCAGCGCAAAAATATTTTCTGATTTGAAGACACCACAAGGCGCTGAGATGCCAAGATCCGGATGGCACCGAGGTGGTGTCTAGCAAGTTGTGGCACTGGTGTGGCCATCGTACAATGGTAAAAGTCGGCGTGGGGCGCCCTGTTGGCCTGTGCGATGGTGTCAGTAGCGGACTGATGTGCGAATGGGGCCAAAGGCAGCGCAACAATATTTTCTACAATATTTTCGGAGTAGAAGACACCACAAGGCGCTGAGATGCCAAGATCCGGATGGCACCGAGGTGATGTCTAAGTTGCGGACCGATGTGCGAATGGGGCCAAAGGCAGCGCAACAATATTTTCTGAAGAGAATACACCACAAGGCGCTGAGATGCCAAGATCCGGATGGCACCGAGGTGATGTCTAAGTTGCGGACCGATGTGCGAATGGGGCCAAAGGCAGCGTAACAATATTTTCTGTATGGAAGATACCACTAGGCGTTGAGATGCCAAGATTCGGATGGCACCGAGGTGATGTCTAGCAAGTTGTGCCACTGGTGTGGCCATCGTACAATGGTAAAAGTCGGCGTGGGGCGCCCTGTTGGCCTGTGAGATGGTGTCAGTAGCGGACTGATGTGCGAATGGGGCCAAAGGCAGCGCAACAATATTTTCTGACTGACACCACAAGGCGCTGAGATGCCAAGATCCGGATGGCACCGAGGTGATGTCTAAGTTGCGGACTGATGTGCGAATGGGGCCAAAGGCAGCGTAACAAGATTTTCTGTATGGAAGATACCACTAGGCGTTGAGATGCCAAGATTCGGATGGCACCGAGGTGATGTCCAGCAAGTTGCTGTACTGGTGTGGTCATCCTACAATGCTGAAACTCGGCGTGGGTCGCCCCATTAGCCTGTGAGATGGCGTCAGTAGCGGACCGATGTGCGAATAGGCCGAAGGCAGCACAACGCGCCAAGATCCGGATGTCACCGTGGTGGTTTCATAGTTGAGAGGCACTTCATCTGCAGTGGGGCGCCGAGATCCGGATGGCACCGAGGTGATGTCTAGCAAGTTGCTGTACTGGTGTGGTCATCCTACAATGCTGAAATGTAGTGGGGCGCCCCTTTACCGTTTCAGTTGCCATTCAGCTGAGTTTCGGCTGCTCTTGATTCTACAGCGACAGGCGGCTGCAAGAGGACTCTCAAAATGGCGGCCTGTTCTTTGGATTTGGGCCTGGTCCACTAAAATGGCCCTGGGACACCTTAGAACTCGGACGCTCGATTTTTTTTTTCCTTTCCTGTACATGCAAAAAAAGGTAAATGCCCGGTACGTTACACGCTTCATCTGCCACGATGAACTCTCCAGAGGAACCGAAAAAAAATATAGTTGTGGTAACTATACCATGCATCGTCATATGGAGAGGTGGCACCAATTAATTATAGTGCTGCATAAAAGAGAGATTTTGAGGAGAACCCCTGACCTGCTAGTACATTCATCAAAGAAGTGGCACTGAGAGCTTCAGAGGCAAGGGAAACGGTCCCAAATATTTAGAAGAACTTTGGAAAGATTAAAATGACATGTTTAGATTGTGGCAAATTAATTTCATGTGGACAGATGAGTGTTACTCTAATAAATACAGCATATGAACGTCATCATAGTCGATGGTTGGTAGAGACATTTTGACTATATCCTGGACCTGCCCGTCCTCGCCCAAAATGGCGCCGGAATAAATGGGACTCGTAACTCCTTGTTGTGTACTGGTTGCAGAACCTTGAAATCACGAGATACGTATGCAGTTTTGAAGCACATGGCGGGCGGGGACGAGAATTGATTGAATATTTCGACATCCCTATTGATATTAAGTTCTGATGTGTTTTTGATTACTGTACTGTTGAAAGTTCGAATTAACGTCACCCATGGTACTTGCCCGCAAATGTATATCTAGATAATTTTATTGTAACTGGCCCTGTCGTATTTTAATTATAAAATGTACGTCCACCGATTCCGTAACTGTTAGACACCTTAGTTCTTGCAACCTAATGGCCCGCCCGTTACGTTCCTCTACAGTGTAAATGTCTATTCATCATATACGATTACAGTTTGCTCTGTGGCAGGCCCACGTGGTTATAGGCTCGTATTTGTATAATGAAATTTTCACAATAAAGGTTTTTAAAAGAAAACATGGTAGTAGTATATACATTGGTAAAGTTTTTAATAATAGTCACTGTTTTAGAATCATTAAAAGGCAAGTGAAATAAAGCAGACCAATTACATGAAGGGTAAAAGGTATAATACGAAGGAACGCAGTAAAGATAAATGGTCAAGGGCTGTTGTGTTTTCTATTCCTGCAACATAAAGTGATCGATAAGAATCTCATATTCAGGCGTATCGGTGACTAAGACAGCAGGTCGACCCTCTTTTGCTCAACGGCTCCGTCATGGGACGAAGAAACGCTCTTTTTCTCGAAAAAAGAATATATTTTACTTGCAGGACAGTTGTAAATTTTCCGGGAAAGTACATTAGCCTGGAACATTATAACATATATTTAAGAAAAAATAATGTTCGGAAGTAATAAAAAGCGTAATTTTTAGGTCATATGACCAAGCCTTTCATCATTAGAATAAGAAAAGTAAAATGAACCAATGAAAAGTTTTATTAACAAGTCACATGACTTGTTATGCTTACGTTACGCGCTGCGCGCCCCGGATGACTTCCGGATGCGCTAACGCGGCGCGTCATATGACGCATTACGCGACAACGCAGGTCCAGAATATAGTCAAAATGTGTCCACCAACCAGCGGTCGGAACACAACCCCTTCCAGCAGGCTAAATAGTTCTGTTAAATGACAACAGAAGGGACAGGCAACAAGAACCATTAGTCAAAGAGGGGAGGGCTAGTTCTTCTCTACCGGGTTACATTGGGGCGCTACCAGAACTGATCGAATTGGTAGTCTACAGTGTTTCTGGATGTTTCAGACTGAAGCTGGGGTTAGCAGGAGAGCAGCACCATTTCGTAGCTCCGTCGTGGCCATTCCGCAACCAATCATGGCAGCCGCTTTTTATCGTTATTTTGGGCGGGGTGGGTGGCGGAGCCGAGCTGTTTTGCAGCCATCATTGTGTGGAGTTCAGTTCATTTCACTAGTTTTGTATTTGTCATGAGGGGTTGTTCCTAATGTTTCTATTTTAGCGAGGTCAAAAAGAGATCCCATTAGTGGCCTACTGATTTTGCTCGATTCCTTTTCTTTTTTTTTTACACGATTTTTCGTTATCTGCAAAGACTAAACAGAGTATTGCGACTCTGTGTTTGTTTGTAAATAGAGAATGAACCAAAGAGAACCAATTCTGAAACAGTAAATACTTGGATAACAATCAATCAAATGGAGAGAGAAGCAGGCACGACGTATTACAACGGGGGCAAAGGCCTGCGTTAACTACCCTTCACTATGTGCAAAGAGAGAGTACTCCTAATAGAAATGAGGGGGGGGGCACCATTCAAAGCAGATCAGTGTGCATAAACACGAAAAAATTTTCACTTACCACGTACTTGACATTCGACAGCTTATGATATTTGCTATTAAAAAACCATTGAAATTCACTGAAAAACCATAGGTTATAGACCATATATAGTTAGGAATTAGCATTTACAAAACCTTGAAAACTCACTGAAAAAACCATAGGTTATAGACCATATATAGTTAGGAATTAGCATTTAAAAAACCTTATTTTACTCACACAAAACCATTGAAATTCCATATATAGTTAGTTGCACTAACTATATATCGCGCACCCGCAATCCACTGCTGATGATGTCACATATTACATCATTCATGACATGGTCAGTGACATCACTGATGACATCACTGATGACATCTCAAATGACATCACTGATGACATCACTGATGACATCTCATTTGACATCAATGACCACATCACTGATGATATCATTCATGTGACAATACAATGCATCTCCTCACATTTTAATATAACCTCTGTTTCACCCAGTGTTAAAAACAGAGTATAATTTTTGAAACCATTGGCACACCAATACTAGTTACTACATACGTACTCACTGATTCCTACGTCTACACACACATTCACTCATTCACCCATACAATCATTCATACATACAATCACTCATCTTTACAACACTATCATATGCACTCATACACCTATACAGACACTCACACTCTGCCACTCATCCATGGAGTTACTCACACACCTAGTCAGTCCTGTAAAGAATCAATCACACTTCCATTTTCTACTCTATACAGTTAAACATAGAGCACCTTACGTTTTCAACCATATACTAACACATACTTACTCTCTTATACAATCATTGATACAAGTACACATTGATCTGTACAGAGTCACACACCTCCCAGCCAGCCACACACACACTCAGTCTCCCATGCAAATACTTGGGCAATCAATCAATAACCCATATAGTTACTCATATAGCTACTGATCAACACATGCAGCAGTTTACAGAACAACAGACATAATGATGCACAAATTAAGACAGTTTAGTCACTAACCCATGCACTCAGTGAGACACATTTAATCACTCACTCATCCATTCAGTCATGCACCTACTAAATCCTTCGTCCAGACACTTATACATCCACTCATTCTTCAATATGTAAGACATATTTTAACTTTACAGAAACTTACAGTCACTGGATGTTGTCATCAGTGATGTCATCAGTGATGTCATTTGAGATGTCATCAGTGATGTCATCAGTGATGTCACTGACCATGTCATGAATGATGTAATATGTGACATCATCAGCAGTGGATTGTGGGTGCGCGATATATAGTTAGTGCAACTAACTATATATGGAATTTCAATGGTTTTGTGTGAGTAAAATAAGGTTTTTTAAATGCTAATTCCTAACTATATATGGTCTATAACCTATGGTTTTTTCAGTGAATATATATATATACACTGAAAAAACCATAGGTTTCACACCAGTTATAGTTAGGAATTAGCATTTAAAAAAACTATTAAATTCACTGAAAAAACCATAGGTTTTACACCAGTTATAGTTAGCTGGAAGTTTTACTCGCATAAAACCATTGAAATTCCCACGTTATAGTTATTTGGACTCACTATAACTTGCGCGTGCAATGCTCTGCTGATGACGTCACATATTACATCACTCATGATATGGTCAGTGACATCACTCATGACATCACTGATGACACCATCCTTGTGACAGAGTGACAGACCTCCTTTCAGTGTAATGTAACCCTTGAAACACATATTCAAAAATAGAAACTCCCGGGGCACGTACCGGTGAACGCACGGGTAAGCGCAATGTTACGGCGTGCCCGGGGGAGCGTCCCGTTAGCGCTATTCTTGCGAACGAAAACAACATCGTGACGTTTCGCGTAACCGCGTGATGCGTCATATGACGCACAGCGTAGGCGCACCCGGAAGCACACGAGCACATACGATCACGCAACGTCCTGACGCTCTTACGCTATGCACCCGCGGGCGTGCCCCGGAGCGCGACTACGGGCGCGCCCCGGGGCGCGTAGCGTAAGCGCGTCGGGTCATGTGACTTGAAAATAACACTTTCTATTGGTGCAGAACAGTTTTGGTTTCCACATGAGTAAAGACTAAGTCATGTGACCTGAAAATAACACTTCTCATTGGTTCAGGACAGTTTGTTTTTTCCAAATGATGAAAGACCCCACCTTTTTTCCTTATTCTGACTTTGTCCTTTGACTGAGGAAGACCTGTTTCAGCAATAGAGAGAATTATTTTGTACTTTCAAATGGCTACTGTAGCTGCAACAGCTGGAGCATCTGCACCACCACCACCACCACCAAGAGGACCACAACAACAGTACATTGGTGGTCAGGAAGACGAGGAGGAGGAAGAGGAAGAGGAGGAGGGGAGAACATGGCTGCCTGAACAAAATACCCCATACAAGCCCAGGTCACACATTGTATGGGAGTTTTTTCACTCCCAGAGGGCAAGAAAAAAGTTAATGCGGCCAAGGTAACTTGTCGAATCTGTGGCATGGAACTTTCAAGGGGCAATCCAAACAAAAAATATTCCTTTGGTAATAATACCATGATTCGACATATGACCAGGAGGCATCCAAACAACTATTCTCGTGCAGAGCTCAGGGAACTGGCCAGTAACCTCCCCCAGTAAGGACCACCTCCAAAAGAACACAACCCACTCCATCGGGACCAGAAACAACGGAGATGATGCCTTGTATACAACCACGATTTGCAGATTTTAGAATCACATGTATTGAATGTGGCAAGCTCATCGCCTATGGTGAAAAGAGCATGAAGCTCGTCGCCCTTGCTGGTGACAATCACAAATGCCCCAAAAAACAGTAATTTTTTCTGTTTTTTTGTTTTTTGCTCCTGTTGAGCCATTTACAATTCCCTGTTTTTTGTTTCTCCCCATAAAAAATACAAAAAAATATAAAACTGTTTTGAAAAGCCAAAAAAAGTACAAAATGTTCAAAAAAACATTAAAAAAAATATAAAACATCAAAAAGAAGAAAAAAAACGTTCTTTTTAGAACTACCTTTCATTTATAAAAATAAACCTATATTTTGAATGAATCTCTGTAAAAAAAAAATTCTTAGGGTACGCGTACCGGGGCGCGCCCCCCAAAAAATAGAATATTTTTTTTTTTAGGAAGGAGTTAGCATGAGGGAAGAACACAAAGAGAGTAATGTTAAGAGAAAGAGAGCTACAGGATGAACACAGAGGGATTGTTTATTACATAGTAAAAAACAGAGAAGGTGTAATAGGGTGAAAGTGAGAAAAGTAAAATGACTAAAGGAGCGAAAGAAGGGAAGAGAGAGGAAGAAGACTAAATTAGAGATAGTGGGAGAATGTGAGTGGGTGTTGAAAGAAAAAGAAAGGACAGTAAAAAACTTGAGAAAGAAGGGTAGTGGCGTAACCGGGATAAATCAAGAACGGTGGGGGAGGGTAAGAAAAGACCAATTAGTATAAGTAAAGAGGGGTGAAAGAGGGTGAAAAATTGAATTAGGATAAGACATGGGGAGTGACAAAGAGAAAGGACAAAGAGAGTAAAGGAAACAGTACCTGAATGGGTTTGAGTGAAACAGCAAAGAAAGATAAGTAATCCAGTGTGTGTGACTTATAGGGAGTCAGTGGGTGTAGGTCGGGGTGTGGGTGTGCAAGGTGTGTGTGTGGGTGTGGCTGTGTGCGGTGTTTTGATGTGGGTGGAGGTGAGGGTGTATGAAGTATGTGTGAGGAGTGTATGGGTGTGGGGTGTATATATGTGCGATGTATGTGTGTGTATGGAATGTGTGTGTTTATGTGAAGAGTGTGTGTGGGGGGATTTTTTGTGTGTATGAGGTGTGTGTGTGGTGTGTGTGTGGGGTGTATGTTAGAGGTGTGTGTATGTGTTGAGAGGGGGATGAGGTGTGCGTGTAGGAGTAAGGTAAATATTTAGGAAAAACAGAATGAGTGAAGAAGCAAAGGAAGGCAACAGAGGGTAAGTGAAGTAAAGAATGAGATTGAAAGAAGTTGAATATGAGAGGGGAAATATGGAAATTGGAGTACACATGGAGAATAAGAATAAGTGAGGGAAGCAGAATAAAGACACAGGAGTGAGGTTGGTTGAGAAAATATTAGTGAGCTTAAAGCAAAGGGTGATGACAAAATACATTTTTATAGTCATACTTACCATATAATAAATCTAACTTTAATTAATTTTTTTTACAACACTTTGTATCTGTGAAAGAGAGAAGAAAAAATAAGTTATAATTAGTAAAATGTGTATTTTAAATTAAAAGATACAAATGAAGAGGTTAAAAAATCATAACAGTGTATTTAAAAATAAAGTAAGAGTGAAAGACACAGAAAGGGAAATAAAGTAAGGTAGAAGGATAAAAAGAGAAAAAAAGAAATAGAATGAAAGCAAATTACTAAGAGTAAGGCATATAGATTCACTGACACAGAGGAAGAGAAGAACAGAGAAATGAACTGAAGGTAAGAAAGATATTAAAACAATGTGAGTTAGCAAAACTAAGTCAGGAAACATTAGTAAGCAAAAAGATAATAACAGAGACGGAAAAGAGTCTAATTAAGGATGCATTTAGAAGATTGAGAAATAGAAGATAACTGAGAGTAAGTGAAGAACACTCAACGTGAAGGGATGAAGGGAGAGAGGATAATATACAACGATTGAGGGAAATGGAGTGAGGAAGTTAGTAGACAGACACACTAAGAGAAAAACTGAGTGAGGTGCAGTACAATGAGTGAGAAAAGGAAATGAGTAAGGGAGCAAAAAAAGGAAAGAGAGGAGAAGACGACTAAAACAGTGGTGAAAGTAAAGAGAAGGACATTGAAAGAAAGGAAATGAGGGATAGTAATGGAACCAGAGTAAAAGAAATGGGATGAAGAACGATGAGAGAGGAGCAGTGAAGTTGTTGTAAAAGAAATGATAGAAGGTAGATAAACACAAGTGAACATAAAACAAGGAGAGTGAGGCACTGAGGACATAGAGGTAGTGAACGAAAAATAGAGAGAAGAGGTCAAAAGAAAGGAGCAAACAAAGATAAGCGAGGGAGAGTGGGTGAGTTATAGTAATAGAGTGCGATAATACTGCTGAGTGAGTAAACAGGAATTACTAAAAGAGCAAAGGAGGAAAAGACGGAAAAGGGAAGTAAAGCTGAAAAGTGGTGCAAGGGAGAGAGGGGATGCAGACAGTTGAAATGAGAATGGGGGGTTGTGAAAGAAGTGGAATAAACGAATGGGTGTGAAACAGAGTGAGAGAAAGGCAGTGTGAGTGAGTAAAGAGAGCTGAAAGAGAGAGGAAAAAGGAAAGTGAGTGTGAGACAATGGGAATACAATTTAAATTACAGAATACAAACTATAGAATAACTTGTACAACATGTTACATAGTTTATTTTTGCTGTTCTCAGAATATATTGAATTTCACTTAAAACAGTGAGTTCAAATTACTCATCATATGACAGCGGGGAAAAAAAGATTGTGTTTTAAAAAAAAACTTAGATACTGATAAATGACAAATGTACACTAATCTTTGATTGACTTACTTTTCCTTGAGGCCAAATAGTATATCATGGAGGTCCTTCTCTCGTTGCAAAATACTCTGCTGTTCACTAAAAAATCCATTTCATCGACTTTCTAGTAGAAAAGCTCCAAGAACATCTGAAATATTTTCATTATTTTCATATACTCCTTTTTTTCAGTCATGACTCTTTACTCATTCCTGTACCTTTCCTTTTGGCCAAATAGTGTCAGATGTATGAGTATATTTTCAAATTAATTCTAAGAAACTCTGAAATTACCTTTTTTCCGACGTTCTGAAAGAAAGGCTCATACAACATTTTCACAATATTTAAGTATTTGTAAAACCATCTCTGACTCACTCATGTTCATCATTTTGTATAATACTAATATCACTTACTATGAGATCCACTTACAGTACATATATGACAAGTCAATTCTTTATATTACCTGGATCACTTTTACTCAGAATATATTTTTAAACAGCAAAATAACCTTTATTAACAGCTCCCATCTTCATAGGCCAATTACCTTTACTTAAATTTTGGTTCTAAAAACACCAGGTATGAATTTTTTAAGTCAAAAGGCAAACGTTGTTTGAAAGTCAGAAAACCTAGAGGGTCAGGGAGTGCCTACCATGCCCCCTTATACCCATTCCCAACGTTGTTTCTCCTTCATTTTCTGTCTCAAATCTACCGAAACACAAAATGGAGGACTCCCGGGGCGCGCACCGGGAAGCGCTCCCAAACATTTTAAAAGTTAATTTACATAAAAACCACTGGAGACACTTTCACCAAATATAGAATAGGCCATACTACATACCCGTCCCTACCATTTTCCCACATTTGGTGGAATTCCATTGAGCCATTTGGCCTGTAGCCCTCTCTAAATATCCTGAGGTGAATTACTTGACAAAAACACATCTGAAGTGTTAGAATTTACAACCAATTAAAATGTTACTTTCATTTTCTACTAAAATTTCATGACATTTGATTGGTTATGTACATGAATATATATAAAGAAAGAGAGGGAAACACAGCCATTTTGACTACTACTTCCTAAAGTGCATTTGAAAAGGATTTTCACTGAGAACTTAAACTTCTTTTTCAAAGTAAGATGTTATTTTGGAAACTGAAGTATGTTGTGCACTTTAAGTTAATTTGGAAAACATTTTCTGATAGTTATATACTATCCCTCTGTAATAGTTATAGATTGAGATAGGCTTCTCTGTTATAGTTATGGATAGAGTTAGGCTTGTCTTGTATAATTATGAATTTACTTAGGTTTTATGATATACACTATTTTATATTTCTACTTCAAGCCTGATACCATACACTGCCCAAAGATAACTTCACTGTTAAGAAATCAAAACTACCTGTCTGAACTTAAACCCAACAGTGCCCTATCTCTAGTGATATATTTATTTTTTATGCAAATTACAGCAAGAAAATGGAAGGGGAGCAGAATATTTCCTTCAAAATTGTTCTGGAGAACAACGGTGAAAAATGTATTGTAGATAATGAAGACTTAGATTTCATGGATGAATCACGGGACTATGAATTAGTTCAATGTGTAGAAGCAGTAGATTCGCTGATTGAAAATGAGGACATTTCCGACAATGTGTTGTTAGAAGTTCTGTTAAATTTGGAAAAAGAATCAGAAAAATAAATTTATATTTAATAATCAAAAATTGTTCGAGACATTATTCATTTTTATATGTAATTCATAAACTAGTACCAAATTGATTATAATGTAAATTCAGAGTGTGGGGTGTGTGGGTGTGGGTGGGAGTGTGGGTGTGTAAGGTGTGGGTGTGGGGGGTGTTTGGGTGTGGGTGGAGGTGTGGGTGTATGAGGTGTGTGTGGGGGTGTGTGGGTGTGGGGGTATGTGTGTAGGATGTGTGTGTATGTGTGGGATGTGTGGGTGTGTCTGTGAGGTGTGTGTGTGTGTGTGGGGGGGGAGGTTTGTGTGTGGGATGTGTGGGGTGTGTCTGTGAGGTATCTGTGTGTGTGTGTGTTGGAGGGGTGAGGTGTGTGTGTGAGTGTGGGTGTGTGGGATGTGTGGGTGTGGGTGTGGATGTGTAAGGTGTCGGTGTGGGGGTGTGGGGTGTTTGTGTGTGGGTGGAGGTGTGCGTGTGTGAGGTGTGTCTGGGGAGGGTGTGGGTGTGGGGGTGTGGGGTTGTGTGCGTGTGGGTGTGTGTGGGACGTACTTGTAGGTACCTAAAACAGCCACAGAACCCAAAAGCTCTTTTCAGAGCTACCCTACCTCTGATCACTCAAAATGATTTTTTTACACTACTATTTTCACTACTTTTCACCAAAGTACGCTCTCCGGTACACTCCCCGGTGCGCGTACCGGGCGCTCCCCCCGCGAAAATCGAAAAAAAAATAAAGATTTTTTTTTACCCGCGTACCCTTTTATGGCCCCCACATCAAACCTAGGGGGTCAGGGGGGGTCTACCCTGCCCCCTTTTGGTTATTTCCCCCTTTCTTTTTGCCACCTCTTGTGTGTCGATCCTACCGAGACACAAGATGGCGGCCGCTCCGGACTATTTCAAATGTTTACAGACAACCGAGGGCCAATCAGCTTTCCGTGCGCAAGTCAGTGTGAGTGAGTAAAGAGAGCTGAAAGAGAGAGGAAAAAGGAAAGTGAGTGTGAGACAATGGGAATACAATTTAAATTACAGAATACAAACTATAGAATAACTTGTACAACATGTTACATAGTTTATTTTTGCTGTTCTCAGAATATATTGAATTTCACTTAAAACAGTGAGTTCAAATTACTCATCATATGACAGCGGGGAAAAAAAGATTGTGTTTTAAAAAAAAACTTAGATACTGATAAATGACAAATGTACACTAATCTTTGATTGACTTACTTTTCCTTGAGGCCAAATAGTATATCATGGAGGTCCTTCTCTCGTTGCAAAATACTCTGCTGTTCACTAAAAAATCCATTTCATCGACTTTCTAGTAGAAAAGCTCCAAGAACATCTGAAATATTTTCATTATTTTCATATACTCCTTTTTTTCAGTCATGACTCTTTACTCATTCCTGTACCTTTCCTTTTGGCCAAATAGTGTCAGATGTATGAGTATATTTTCAAATTAATTCTAAGAAACTCTGAAATTACCTTTTTTCCGACGTTCTGAAAGAAAGGCTCATACAACATTTTCACAATATTTAAGTATTTGTAAAACCATCTCTGACTCACTCATGTTCATCATTTTGTATAATACTAATATCACTTACTATGAGATCCACTTACAGTACATATATGACAAGTCAATTCTTTATATTACCTGGATCACTTTTACTCAGAATATATTTTTAAACAGCAAAATAACCTTTATTAACAGCTCCCATCTTCATAGGCCAATTACCTTTACTTAAATTTTGGTTCTAAAAACACCAGGTATGAATTTTTTAAGTCAAAAGGCAAACGTTGTTTGAAAGTCAGAAAACCTAGAGGGTCAGGGAGTGCCTACCATGCCCCCTTATACCCATTCCCAACGTTGTTTCTCCTTCATTTTCTGTCTCAAATCTACCGAAACACAAAATGGAGGACTCCCGGGGCGCGCACCGGGAAGCGCTCCCAAACATTTTAAAAGTTAATTTACATAAAAACCACTGGAGACACTTTCACCAAATATAGAATAGGCCATACTACATACCTGTCCCTACCATTTTCCCACATTTGGTGGAATTCCATTGAGCCATTTGGCCTGTAGCCCTCTCTAAATATCCTGAGGTGAATTACTTGACAAAAACACATCTGAAGTGTTAGAATTTACAACCAATTAAAATGTTACTTTCATTTTCTACTAAAATTTCATGACATTTGATTGGTTATGTACATGAATATATATAAAGAAAGAGAGGGAAACACAGCCATTTTGACTACTACTTCCTAAAGTGCATTTGAAAAGGATTTTCACTGAGAACTTAAACTTCTTTTTCAAAGGTAAGATGTTATTTTGGAAACTGAAGTATGTTGTGCACTTTAAGTTAATTTGGAAAACATTTTCTGATAGTTATATACTATCCCTCTGTAATAGTTATAGATTGAGATAGGCTTCTCTGTTATAGTTATGGATAGAGTTAGGCTTGTCTTGTATAATTATGAATTTACTTAGGTTTTATGATATACACTATTTTATATTTCTACTTCAAGCCTGATACCATACACTGCCCAAAGATAACTTCACTGTTAAAAAATCAAAACTACCTGTCTGAACTTAAACCCAACAGTGCCCTATCTCTAGTGATATATTTATTTTTTATGCAAATTACAGCAAGAAAATGGAAGGAGAGCAGAATATTTCCTTCAAAATTGTTCTGGAGAACAACGGTGAAAAATTTATTGTAGATAATGAAGACTTAGATTTCATGGATGAATCACGGGACTATGAATTAGTTCAATGTGTAGAAGCAGTAGATTCGCTGATTGAAAATGAGGACATTTCCGACAATGTGTTGTTAGAAGTTCTGTTAAATTTGGAAAAAGAATCAGAAAAATAAATTTATATTTAATAATCAAAAATTGTTCGAGACATTATTCATTTTTATATGTAATTCATAAACTAGTACCAAATTGATTATAATGTAAATTCAGAGTGTGGGGTGTGTGGGTGTGGTTGGGAGTGTGGGTGTGTAAGGTGTGGGTGTGGGGGGTGTTTGGGTGTGGGTGGAGGTGTGGGTGTATGAGGTGTGTGTGGGGGTGTGTGGGTGTGGGGGTATGTGTGTAGGATGTGTGTGTATGTGTGGGATGTGTGGGTGTGTCTGTGAGGTGTGTGTGTGTGTGTGGGGGGGGAGGTTTGTGTGTGGGATGTGTGGGGTGTGTCTGTGAGGTATCTGTGTGTGTGTGTGTTGGAGGGGTGAGGTGTGTGTGTGAGTGTGGGTGTGTGGGATGTGTGGGTGTGGGTGTGGATGTGTAAGGTGTCGGTGTGGGGGTGTGGGGTGTTTGTGTGTGGGTGGAGGTGTGCGTGTGTGAGGTGTGTCTGGGGAGGGTGTGGGTGTGGGGGTGTGGGGTTGTGTGCGTGTGGGTGTGTGTGGGACGTACTTGTAGGTACCTAAAACAGCCACAGAACCCAAAAGCTCTTTTCAGAGCTACCCTACCTCTGATCACTCAAAATGATTTTTTTACACTACTATTTTCACTACTTTTCACCAAAGTACGCTCTCCGGTACACTCCCCGGTGCGCGTACCGGGCGCTCCCCCCGCGAAAATCGAAAAAAAAATAAAGATTTTTTTTTACCCGCGGTACCCTTTTATGGCCCCCACATCAAACCCTGCCCCCTTTTGGTTATTTCCCCCTTTCTTTTTGCCACCTCTTGTGTGTCGATCCTACCGAGACACAAGATGGCGGCCGCTCGGGACTATTTCAAATGTTTACAGACAACCGAGGGCCAATCAGCTTTCCGTGCGCAAGTCGCGTGGCACGCCCGGAGCGCTTACCGGGGCGCGGCTATAGATATATAAACATTTTTGAACCTAAATTACTCAAAATCCTCTGGAGCACATATCTTGAGACATAGCAAAGGCACATCGGGCTACCAGTCCCTACAATTTTGTCAAGTTTGGTGAAAATCCATTCAGCCGTTCGAGCTAAAAGTGAGTCCGACCGCCCTATGGAAATTAACATGGGGAAAACACGTTTTGGGACCCCCCTTTTATCTCGGCCCCCACTTGACGGATCCCCCCCAAACGTTCAGGGAAGGACCGGAGCGCCGCGAGGCAAAGTTGAGGAAAATTTCAGGTAGATTCCTCAACCGGCGCCAAAGTTATTCCCAATAGAATGTTGCGATTTCCCTATGGAAATCAATCCTAACTATAACTACCTACTGGCGACTGCCAGTAGGTAATATATATATATATATATATATATATATATATATATATATGTATATATATATATATATATATATATATATATATATATATATATATATATATATGCTTAGTAAAATATCAAGTTGACAAGCAGACTCCGCAAATCCATGTATTGGGATCAGTATGGTCCTTCCCAAGGGTCTCCAACCACTAGCTCGTGAGGTACTGTATCTCTCCAGCTACTTCTGAGTAGCTCACCTGAGTGCGATCCAGCTTATTAAATTACAAAGATTTTGCTTGATTGAAATATGATACATATACAAAAACTGAAAGTATACAACAATAATAATATTAGTAGCTCTCAATGTGTTTCATTGAACATAAGTAGCTCTCAATACAGAAAAGGTTGGATACCCCTGGTCATGCCGATAGCCAGATGACCCATTCTACTGAGCTTTTCTGGCTTAAACATACTTGTAGTCAGGAGGCAGCCCCGATCTGCGATTCCAGGATGGTCGACATCGCAGACCCAGAGGGAAGGAGCACCAACATGCTAGTCACTTCAGACAGTGTCACAGCAACACCCAGATAAATGGGAGCCATAAACCAGGAAGACCCATAGAGAGGAGAAAGACGGAGGAGTTTCTACAATGAAGGTTTAAGCATGTGCAGGAGAAAGGACTGAGGAGGTGATGTCAGTGAATTTCCAAGGGGTAACCGGACCCACAAAACCAGAGTAAGATGGTGAGGACTGTGGGTGTCAGCCCAGCCCACTGGGACATGAGAAGAGGTCGACCCACTGGCTACAGTCGGAGAGGATAAACACAATGAAGACCATGGCATCCCCACTGCTGTCAAGTTCAGTGGCCACTGAGGACAGCACAACGCTGTTATTTCTGCCACCATGAACCTGGAGGGCCGTGGCCTCAGGCAAGTCCCGCCCATGCAGTATTTGTATGTGCAGAGTTGGTGGGCAGGGCTGCGGCAACGGGGTTACCCGGTATAGGTAGTTGGCACATATAATGGATGAGCACTGCACTAGACACGTGCCTTAATTCAATTACTATTTATGTTTTTGTAGGGTTATCTTCAAGGGGCCTCTATACTACTGTTCCTGGAAAAGTAACTGGAAGAGTAACTATAGATATCGAGGTGGAAACGGCAGGGGAGCCAAACACAGAAAAGCCTCTGTGAAGACCGTGGGGAGGAGACACCCATTTTTAGCTCTTGAGAGAGTTATCTGAGAGGAAACATGACAGTAAAAGGAAAAACTTGTGAATAAAGGAAAAAACAAAATTGTAATCCATCTGCTAGTAGGCTTGTCTTTATAGGGGATCTAAGGGCCCAATTCACAGAACTAACTTAAGACAAAATCCTAAACTTACTACCAAATTGGTATTCACAGAATGCACTTACTCATTTTGCTATTCAAAGAAGGCACCTACTCATTTCCGTATTCACTGAAGTTAGGAGTCCTTACTTAGGACTCCTAAAGGCCGTCTGTGAATACCGAAAGTCTTAAAGTTAGGAATTTTCTCAGTTTAGGAGTAGTAAAGTTAGGACTCCTAACTTTAGGATTCCTAAATGCCTTCTGTGAATACCGAAAGTCTTAAAGTTAGGATTTTTCTCAGTTTAGGAGTAGTAAAGTCAGGTCTCGTAACTTTAGGACTCCTAAACTGAGACAAAGCAAAGTGTCATTAGATTACCTTAAGGTCATTTTAATTTTTCCTGAGCCCAATAAAAACTCACTCCCAAGAAGTGCTCTTTCCTCGAGTGTGGTGGAGCCTGCCCAGCTATGATTAGCATGCCAGACGAGCTTAGTCGAATTGAAGGAAACCCCGTTTAGTTACAGGAAAGTAAGCAATAACCTCACCACACCCCTCACAAGGAGGACTCAAAGGCAGGACGGGTTAAAGCTGATATCCTGGAACATAGCAGGTCTTGCAGCAAAATTTGAGGATCAGGAATGGAGGCAATATATCACCAGGTTTCACGTTATATGTCTTCAGGAGACCTGGGTGATTGACTTCAATCCTTTCTTCTTGGAGGGTTTTAAACGTTTCTCAGTGCCTGCCCAGAAGTCAGCAAAAGGGAGAGCTATGGGAGGGCTGACTATATATGTGGATCTACAGGTAAAAGGGGTGTGGTCCAACCTTAACTGGCCATCACATAATATGCAAGCCCTGGGTTTACACTCAAAAGGACTAAACATTATCTTGAATAATTGGTATAATGCTGTAGTAGTCAACGGGAAGGGTACCACAATAAAAAGAATTGGACACCTGCCTAAATGCCCAGTTGGCTGTAGGGAAGACGGCGGTGGCACCGTCCCTAGTTTTAGCGGGCGACTTCAATTGCCACTTGTGCCCGACCCTGAGACCTGTCAACAAGGATTGGTCCCGCTGTACAGTGGAGAAAGGCCCACACTTTTTACATTCCTCTGAAGGGACGGATTTAGACAGGGTGTTGAAAAGCCATAATCTGGTTCACACCATGGATCTTGTAGAATTGGGTAGCGGTGGGGAGATCAATCCCACATTTAAGGGTAGATGCTGTCGTTCCTATATTGATTACATTGTGGTCTCTAGTATATTTAATGCACGGGTCAAAGGGGCAGATATAGAATGGAGAAAATACAGTGACCATAACACCCTCGTGTTGCATTTAAAAGGCCCGACCATTAAAAGCACGATCCGAGGGGTAGGGACTGTAGAGAGGGTAACAGACCAGGGGAGGCGACTTGGATGGTCCAAAGTAGATGTGGACACCTATTATAAATCTCTAATGGCGAAAGGGGGAGACACCTTTAATGTGTGTCTCGATCCCTCTATCGAGGGAGTTGCTGTTGTAAACGCATTTGAGGGGATGACGCACCTCATCGAAGGATTATTAAAGACCACCAAGAATGAGAGATCAAACACCACCCCTAGATGGTTTGATAAAGACTGTTCACAGGCACACAAAGAGTTGAAATCTAGTTTAAAATCTTTACCCAGGGATAAGCTATATATTGCCCAATGCAGGTGGCATACAAAAAGGCATTAAAAAAACGGAAATATTACCTTCAAACGCAAGCATGGGAGGACTTAAGGGAGGCTGCGGACAGAAGGGACTTGACAGACTTCTGGAAAATCATAAATAAACCATGTTTTCAGGACACAAATGCCCCCCTGAGATCTGTAATACAATTCTGCAAGAACAATGGTATTGCCATTTTAAAAATGTATACAATCATACTGGCGAAATTAACGATGACAAGGGGCAAGGACTTAGATGGGTGGCAAGGATAGAGTTCACTTTGACAGAAGTAGAAGGGGCCATACTAGTCTATCAAAAAATAAAGCGCCCGGCCCAGATGGCATACCCCCTAATCTCTACCTAAGCAAGGTTAAGCTGTGGGCCCCTATTTTGATGAGGGTCTTGAACGCGGCAGTTGAAGCCGGTCTCCCGCGATCCTGGTCCTCTGCAATAATAGTCCCAATTTTTAAAAAAGGGAATAGGGACAACCCCCAATGCTACTGCCCGATATCTTTGATCGACGTCACGGCAAAGGTGTTGGGCTGTGTTGTCCTTAATCGCCTCACAGAATGGGCGGACACTTAGCAGATAATTACTGATACTCAATACGGGTTCAGGGAGGGAAGGTCAACTACGGACCAATGCCTGAACCTCTACCTTCTGGTCGCTAAGTATACCATAGCCACCAATGAGGCAGTCTACTTAGCGTTCATGGATCTCTCTACTGCGTTCGATCATGTGAACAGATAGAAGCTATGGGCCCTGATGATAAGCCTAGAGGTGGACCTTGATTGGGTTAATATCCTTAAAGCCTTGCACTGGAATACCTCTGCTTCAGTGCGCTTTAACTCAAACGGAGGTATTTAATCATCTTTTCCATGCAATAGTGGGGTTAGGCAGTGCTGTATTTTAGCTCCTTTTCTGTTCTCCCTTTATATTAATAATCTAGATAGAGTATTAGGTAAACTAGGAGTAGATTCGCCCCAAGTAGGCAGCCGTCCGGTTCCCGTCCTACTTTCCGCGGACGACACAGTGTTGTTAGCCCGGACCCCTATGGGGCTTCAGAGGCTAATTGACGGGTTTGTCTGTTTTATGAACACACTAGACTTATCCGCAAACTTGGACAAGTCTTACATCATGCTCACAGGGGTCAAATCCCACAAGAAGTTTTCCTACAAGATAGGCACCCACAAACTAGGGCAGGTTCAGTCCTTTTCCTATTTAGGCCTATTATTCGATGGGTTGTTAAATTTAAAACTCCTTGTGGAAAAACACCGTTCAAAACTGGTGGCCTCAACTGGGGCAATAATGAATTACGGTCGCAGGCTGGGAAGGTGGTCGCCTGAACAAGTCATGAATTTGTACAGATCAATCTGTTGTGCTAAAGTAGCCTACGGGGCAGAAGTTTGGGGCTTCGTAAACATCCAACAGCTACAGGCAGAGGAAAACAAATACTTTAGAAAGGTACTTAAAACCCCACACAGTATCCCTGCCTATATCATACATGAAGAACTATGAGGGGCTTATATTGAAGACCAAATCAAGGTCAGACCGCTTATGGCCTGGGTGAAGATTTGGACTACCCCGGAGGCAGACTTAAGCAGACAAATGATTACAGATTGCCTGAAAAGAGACAAAGGAATGTGTATCCCCTAGTTAAAATATGTAAAGGCCACAATCGAGGGTATCAGTTGTAAGAACCTTTTTATTAACCCTGAAGTCATTACTACCCAAGATAAACTGAGAGTTAAACAAATGTTCGGGGAACGGGCAACTGCAAGTAGGGCGGCCACTGAAGAATGTAAACCCACAGTTGCTGCTTCTAGATTATTGAAAACTGAGAATGGAATGGAACCCTATCTTGCATTCACACATAACGCACAGGACAGATTTTTTATGACCCGTTTTAGGCTCAACCTTTTACATCATATACTGGCTGACCCCCCAGGTTTTACTTTAACGGTTGAGCAGAAGGATACCTGCGGCTGTGACAAATAGGTCTCCGCAGGATACCCTTCATTTTGTTTTGTTCTGTTCATTTTATACACTACCTAGGCGCAAGTTCCTGATGGAAATCTTGAAAAGAGCAAAGTTTAAACACGCCAAGGTAGCTTTATTGTTCCTGCAAAAGGCTAATGATGCTTATACTCTGTTCTGTATTGTGAATTTTATTAAAATGGCATTCAGGATAAGGATTTCGAGAGGGAGGAGCTGATTGTATCCCTCGTTAACTGATTGACCCTTGGCTACTGAATTGTATTTTAAGGCTTTTTTTTTATTCAAATAATTTTATTGAATGTTTCAGTGTCAAATAAAAATGCATTGAACATACATTGGAACAAACAGCAATACAATGGAAACAGTACAATAATGCAAAAGTATAATAAGTAACGTAGGGTAGGGTACAAAAAAAGAAAGACAGTAGAATTTGAAATAGTACAGAGTAAGAAGCGGTAAAGTTATGAGGTTGGAGCTCAGGGCTTCAGGGTGAAAAAAGCTAATAGGGTAACTCAACCCACCCGGGTTTGGGTTCAGTGTGTAGGGGGGTGGAGAAACCAAAGGCGGTTTATGGGTGGTAAAGTAACTGTCAAGGGTAGGCCACATCCTTCTCATAGGGGGGCGCCAAGGTGATTGTTGGAGGGCTATATTATCCGCTCCTCGGAGGCTAATTACCCAGTTGAGCCAGCAGGCAAAGTTAGCTTTGCTAGTGTCCTTCCAATTACTAAGGACTACCTTAACAGCTGCAGTGAGCAGGAGATCTAGAAATGCTCTGTCATCGGCGTTGAGAGAGAATCTTGGGTGAATCCGAAGGCCAGATACGGGAGCTCTCTGGACGGAGAAATGGGGGCAACCTTACTAATAAAGTCGAATATATTATCCCAGAAGGGGGTTACACAGTCGCATTGTAAGATAATGTGTGTTAAGTCGCCTTCCGCCCGCTTGCAGTTCCAGCAAAAGGCATCTGGGCGGATGTTATGAGCATAGAGATGTGCCGGAGTCCAAAAGGCTTTATGTAGGAGCCAATATTTGGTCTGGGATAAAGTAGGGCTAATTTTGTGTTGCATGCAAGATTCCCAGGTATTGGTCCAATCCTTTTCTGAGATCGGCCTGGACGAAAGTGCGGACCAGAACTGTGTGAGCGGTGTGGTCGGATTAGATTGTTGGGGGCGAATGAGTTTGTAGATATAGGACACCTGGTGGCCTAATCTATTTAACTTAGTTAGGTAAATTGGGAGGGAGGGGGGTGTCAGAGACAGTTTTGCTTCAGAGAGTGCAGCTTTTATGTTTAAGAAGGAGTAGAACTCTAGTGGCGCAAGACTGTAAGTAGCTTGTATGTCTCTGAACGGAATAGGGTATGACCCCTCGAATAGTTGGTGCGGGAAGAGGATGCCTTTTTTTATCCACTGCAAATTAAATAATGGTTTGCCTTTGTATAGTATAGAAGGATTATTCCATAAGGATTCCCAGCCTGAACGGCGGATGCTATGTTCTAGATATTTATCAATTTTAAGAAGTGCCGCTTTCGTATTACGGAAAATTGGTTTTGAATGGGTTAGCATGTTTAAGTTGGTAGAAAGGGCAGCAGCAGGGGCGATGCCGTCTAGGATCGCTCGTTTGACTTCCAGCCAGACAGGGGTGTAGTTTTCCGTGGGGGCTAGCCAGTGGGCTCCTTGTTTTGCTAGGAAAACGGTCTCATAGCGCTTAAAGTCTGGTAGGTTGACCCCTCCTAATGACTTGTCTAGGCGTAATCTTTTAATGCGGATCCTCGCCTTTTTCCCTCTCCATAGGAAGTTGGTAAGTGCCTGGTCGAGTTTGTGGTAGAAATCTTGGGTAAGAGTTAGAGGAAGCATGGAAATGAGATAATTCACCAGGGGCGAGGTCATCATCTTGATGGTCTCAACCCTGCCCCACCAAGTGATGGAGCGAGGGGACCATCCTTCCAGTTGGTTTTTGATTTTGGTTAAGGTTGCGTTCTCGTTTTGCAGCAGAGTTTCAATAAGGGAGTCTCCAAATTCAATCCCCAGGTACTTTACAAACCATGATTGCCAGCAGAGACCAGAGTTCCCCAGCATGTCTTTGGTTGCTAGGATGTTGAATGGTTTGACCTCCGATTTTTCCCGATTGAGTTGATACTCGGAATGGGTGGAATACGTTTCAATGGTGGACATCAAGGCAGCGATGGAGGTCTCCGGGGACTCAGATACTATTAGGACGTCATCCGCATAGGTGGCTAGTTTAACGCATGTATCTCCAAAACTCACACCTTTAATTTTCTCATTCTTTTTAATGTCGGCAAGTAGAGGTTCCATCGCCAGGAGAAAGAGTGATGTGGAGAGGGGGCAGCCCTGTCTGGCTCCCTGTTCCAGATTAAATGGTTCCGACAGTGAGCCATTTATGGCAATACGAGCGGATGGGGAGAGGTATAAAGCCATTACCATATCTATGAAGGTGTTCCCTAGGTTGAAGTTGGACATGCAATGTTTAGGAAAGAGCCAAGAGACTCTATCGAATGCTTTCTCCGCGTCTAGTGTAATAGCCACAGAGGGAGTAGCAAACGTCTTGGCCTTTTCTATAACATGGCAGAGAAGTCTTGTGTTATCATTCGACATGCGATGTTTGAGGAAGCCAACCTGTGATGTACAAATTAATTTAGGGAGGAGTGAGTTCAGTCTGGTTGCGAAAATGTTGGCGTAAATCTTACAGTCCAGATTTATTAAAGATATCGGTCTGTAGTTTTTTGCCAGAAGAGGATCTTTCCCTTCTTTAGGTATGATAATAATGGTGGCCTCACTCATTGATTTAGTAACCCCTTTTTTTAAGGCGAAAGATTGGAACAATTTTAGTAGGGTTGGGCTGATAGGGGTATTAAGTTCCTTATAGAATCCGGCTGAGAAGCTGCCAGGGCCTGGTGCTTTGTTGCTTTTGAGGGTTTTAATGGAATTCGAGACTTCCTGCAGGGTGAGCGGAGAATTCAGTTTCGACTTATCAGCATCATTGAGTTTTGGGAGACTTAATGAGTTCAGGTATTCAGAGCACGCCTGCGTGTCAAAGTCTAATTTATTCTTGTAGAGGTCTTCATAGAAGGATCTGAAGGTGTGAAGGATGTGGTTTTGTTTAGTTTGGACGGTATTGTATTGATCTTTGATTGAGGCAATATTAAATTGCCGTTTTTTATGTTTTAGGTAGGATACCAGTACTTTCCCAGCTTTGTTGCCCTCGCACATCTTCAGGGCCTTAAATTTATTAACCCAAACCCCCCCTCTTCTGCTAAGAATCGCATTGTATTCTTTTTAGTGAGGTCGTTTAGAATCAACATGTTGAGGAAGTCAGCTGCATTGGAAACTTCTAGGGTCTTAATGTCTTTCTCTAGTTTAACGAGCTCTAAATTTCGTTTTTTGTTAGTTTGCGCCCGGATGCCAATAACCACTCCCCTTATGGTGGCCTTCAGTGCATCCCAGACAGTCGCTATATCCGAACCCGGAGTATCGTTTAAGGTGAGGTATTCATGTATGGCAGTCTCTATCTTTTTTTGTTTTCTGGATCGGAGAAAATATCATCATTAAAGCGCCATCTCTTCGGCGGAAGAATGGATATGGAGCCTACTAGTTTTGTTTGTATGCTGGAGTGGTCAGAGACCAGTTTGGGAGAAATATTGGTTTCTTCAATAAGGTGTGTGAAAGGGCTGTTGATGAGGATATAATCGATTCTGGAGTAGGAACTGTGGGGAGTCAAGTAAAACGTGTAGTCACGACCGTCTTGGTGCTGCAATCGCCATGAATATTGTAGGTCGAATTTGGAGCATAGGCGCTTCAGACTATCTTGTGAACGATTGGGGTGATAGGTACAATTTGATTGGCGATCAATAACTTGGTCTAATGGTAAGTTCATCCCGTGGGATGTTTTCAAGTATAGGCGAGAGTGAGTCCCAAAAGACCGGGTCATCGCCATTTGGGCCATAAATATTCAGCCATAATTTATGGGCCATAATTTTTAACAGTTTTTATGTACTTTTATGGTATTTTTTGAATGCCGAATAAAGAAATATTTGATTTGATTTGATTTAGTTACCTCCTGACTTTTTCTTTGTCTTCTGCCAGTTTGGGAAACTGTGCTTTGCCCATTGTTGTCACTTTGCTTTTTCTTAGTGAAGTCCTTTTCTGATCATGATCTGATCATGAACAATGGTCCCACAGGTTTGCTTAACCACCAGTCAAACCAGGTTCAGAATGTGGTCAATTAATGGTAAATGATGTGATGTTGCACGCTGTAACTCGTGGAATATATTGTGAAATTGTAACCACGTCAGAAAATGGCATCAGCCACACAGCAAATTAAATGTTCCTGTTCGTCTTCCTAAGACAATAAGGCTAAATAATATGCACTCATGGGATCTTATACCAAGGTAAACCTAAGTAAACCAAAAATTACTATAAGTAACAAAACATCTACGAAAAAATGCATGGAGTGAGAAATGTAAAAAACACAAAAACATAAAAGGAGACCTATGTGTGGCACAGCAATATTATCTTTACAATCCCGAGAGGTTTGTGATATGCGTTATTTTACAACGCTGCGTGTAGTCCATCAGAACAATGTCGAGTTTTTCCATCGAATTAAAATGATTTTAGAAAATGACACAGCTGAACTTGAGCATTTTATTTGTGATTAGTTATGTTGCACACTGCACAATATCTAGGCACATGACAGAACAAAGGAAGAAAAAGAAAACAAAAAAAATCCATCTTTTCCTAGATCAGCAAAAGCCAATATATTACTCCTGTTGGATTATCTTGCTGGGAAGAGCTCAAGACTGAAAGCACTGAAAGCATGTGTATTAAACACACAAGCTTCAGCACCAAGTGGATCTCCAGTCATATGCCACACCCGGACACAAGGCGCATTTACTCCCACTTTTAACCAGTAACACCCGGTCACTCACCTCTAGGTGATAATTTAGCTTACCATGGTCTTCACGAAGATCTGCATGGTGCCAGCTCCATAACTTCCCAAAGTGATGATGGTGAAACTGAAACTTCAAACCTGCGCAGCCGCAGACTCAAAGTTTCAGTTGCTGCGATATCACCCCACCCCTTCCCCACTCTGTGACGAGGGGGAAAGGGTGGGGTGACTGGCTGATTGGCATGTAGCCACGGGCATTGCAGGGCTCAAGCCAGCAGCTCCTGTGTGTACTTTGATCTCTGACGCTTTAAACGTCACATATAAGGGAGGAACTGAGGCGTGCCAAGGGCCTGAGGCCTGAGCTGGTGTTTTACCTGCCCTGCTCGATAATCTCTATGATGAAGGTGCAGGCGCGGTTGTACGCCTGCGCCAGCCATCAGATGGTGTTACTACACAAGCTGCCTCAGGTAGCAGGAGGACCTGGACGACATTTTATTTTATTTTACCAAGAGTGAAAAATAGATTATTATTAACTCTTGGCATAATAAAAATTTAAATGGTCTAGAAAATAAGGGGGGCGTAGCCCTAGCGCCCTTACAGAAGAACCGCCCCTGCTTCAGTGTACTTGGATAGGTTGAACATCATGTTATCAATGAATTGATTTTGGGGTGTACACAAAAAATATCATCAATAGACCATACATTTAACTTTAGCCTTTTCTCTAATATACTTCCTTTTTGTCAATAAGTATGTTGGTGTGGCTAAACAATATTTGATGACATCGTACAGATGCCAATATTATGCATATCTCTTTATTGCCACACACACACCAGCGACTAGAACTTTACATTAGAACATAAGAATAAGAATCTTAACGACATTCCATTCAAGTATAAAATCCATAACCAGCTAGCCAGCTTCCTTCTTTGTTGCTGTTCATGCACAGATTAGTACTCTGCTCCATGTAAACATTTTAATTTAATGTTGAGATTTTGAAATATATTGTAATGGTTAACTTTAATGAGAATTGAAGGGTGACCAGAGGTGTAGTCTGGTTGTTGTGATTTGAATTGACAGCAATGGGGAAAAGTTAGTATAGCTGCTGAATTGGTACCAGTTTTTCAGTTTTTAGTCTCTTTAAACAATCAGAAAGCTATCCTTGTAACATGGATATGTTATTCAAATGTGTCCCCTTTGAGGAAAGAGTGGTAGTGGTCTTCGTGAAAAGATATGCAGGAGTTTCATTTGTGAAATGAAAGAATGGTTCCAAATTTGTAATTGTGTAACAGTTGAAATAAAGCAGGCCCCTATCCTGCTAATGAGCTCAATCCCCTTGCACACTCTGACTTGCCTACCTCCTAGCACACATCATTTATTGTCCCCATATATAAGAATGAAAATAAGGGTTGACCCTAGTTACTACAGGGCTATCTAACTGATAGACACCGTCACAATACTAGGGCGTGTTATCTATAATAGAATTCAGGAGTGAGTCAAAGCAGAGTCTGTTTTGTTTCCATCACAATATGAATTTGGAAATAAGATCGGGACAGTTGAGCAATGTGTGAACTTGAATCTGGTTCTAGGCAATTATTACTGTGGCAAAGCGAACACCTCCGTACCTGGCTTTCAAGGACGTATGTGCTGCCTTTGTTAGTTGCCTAATATTATGGTAGATGTTATTGTCACAAGGATTGGATGCAGCTCTTGTGGACTTTCTTGCATATTTGCACATATACATGAGAGTCAGAGTTAGAACTACTGACAAAGGAGAATTTACTGAGGATATAGAAATGTGTGGTGGTCAGAAAAGAGTAGGTGTTGGCCCTTCTTTTATTCATTTAAAATATTAATGATTTTCATCCGTTTTAAAATAGTATCATCAGTAATGTCCAAATATTTAAGGGCAGCCTTTTCCCAACACTTGTATACACAGATGATGCTGTGCACATGGCCCAAACACCAACAGCTCGTTAGTACCTGCTTTTGTTGAGTTCATGGCCACTCGTGACCTGTGCACTAACTTTCCAAATCACATACTATGGCATGCAGGCCACGAAGCACTCAGCTCTCTACTATGTCAATTGGTGTTAACTGGCTGATTAATGCAAACAGCTTTCCATATTTGGGTGTTTCTTTTGCTGCTTCTGATGCATTGACCCATGGAATTGTACAGCATTGAATCGATTTGTTTAAGGCAATTGACTCTCTTTTAGTTTTCCTCAACCTCAGTGAGGGGGACAATTGGCATCTTTGTTACAGATATATAAATCCTAATGTGTTCCCTTTGCAACTTATGGATTTGAACTATGCGGGATTGCTAACTGCGAGTCCCAACAATATGGAGAACATTGGTTGTGTAGATGGCTCCACGCAGTTCCAGTTCCTACTCCTCTCTTTATCTGCCAGGAAGAACTTAATTTATACTATATGACGGATTAGATTAGAGTTAGACCATTAATATTCAGGTTGTCAGTTTGGAAGAATGAGAAGGGGGCCTAACTAGAGACATCAAACTGGACTGCCTCTCTGTGATAATGGCCTCCAAATTCTGTGGCTGGCATATATCAAAATTGAATTGGGTAAAATTGGTATGCAGGAGGCTTTTGTTTAGCCAGATATATGTTCTAGTCTTGATAAGGAAGAACTAGCATTTGCTGTTTGTGATTCTCAGATGGAACGTCACCTACATAAAACAGAAGGGACACCATAGATCATGTGTTATTTATCTATGAGAGCTCCCAACTGCCCATCTATTTATCTTAGGCAGTCACTGGGACGTTGGGAACACTCTTTATTATTCCGTCTTAATGCTGACACTGTTAAATATTTGTTGTGCTTTCCCCTCAGTTACCAGTCAAACCTTGCTGCTATTCCATGTCCATGTGGTGGTAAAACAGGCCAAACAATGATGCATTTTATGTTTTGGAGCTTTAATGAAATGCATTCCAGGTTGCTTTTAATTCTACTATTCAAGAAGAAGTGTTATAATATCAGGCAGTCTAGAGTTGCAGTTACATTTGTCCTGCAATTATCTAACGGTAAGATTAGTTGACATGTAGGCTCTTTTTTTAAACATGTCGTAAGGACATGAGGCGCTATGTTGTTTTAACCCATGCTGCTAGTCTTCTATGTATTTTTAACTGTTCTTAGAAAATGTTTTTATCTGATGTATTAATATTATTTTTATGGGCGAAATGTTGTTCAAATAAAGTTATTTTGAATTGAAGGGAATTGAAATAAAGCAATCTTTTTGAAAGATGCTCAGTCTGGAATCTAATACTGCTCTGGAGCCATGCCTATTATATCACGTTTATGGGGAGTAAGAGAAAATGTAAGCTAATTTACTGTCTCCTTGAAAAAAACGGGAAATGTGAAGTAGTTTCCCTTGGAGTTGTTGGTCAATGATGTGGCATCATGGCCAGTTGACTATTGAACAATATCATTCAGATATTGTGGGTATTTTTGTTGATTTGATCTCAGTTCTATATAAGGTTGCTTTTGCCTCAAAGAAATGTTTTATTATATATTTTTATATCACGTTTCCTGTTTCCCAGCAAAGGGAGTTCGAGGCCAAAGACATTTCACATCTCTGATTTTATGTTATTTTATTTTATTTTACTCCAATTTCCCTACTAGGCCATTGTGGCAATTTGTAACTCTGCAGCCTTTCGGTTTTACAAGTTCAGCTTCATAACTTTTTGTCTTTATTTTATTTTTTTAACTTTGCTGCTCTTTTAAAGTGTGAAAGGTTCAGAGGTAAACATAAAAGGTGGACCTGGGAGACTACAAATGGCTCTGAAGATGTTGAGCTACTTAATATCTTTTCCCAAGAACATGAGCTTCATTCCCTGCTACCGAAAGCATTGCCTTGATATTTACTGCAGCAAACAGTGGGATGTATGCTGCTGTGCAGCAGCTATTGTGCTTTGCTAAAGGCAATATGGACAGCCTTGAGTGGAAACAGGATAATCCTATCATACAGCCAGTTTCCTACAGAATGTCGGGGCATATTATCAAGGACAGGAGATACATTATTGCCGCTTTTATCAGCAGGAAACTGCCGATAAAGCGGCGATAATGGCCTTGATATTATGCTCTATGAATTCCAATCGAAGCCCATGTTAGATGTGTTCCAATCGAAGCCCATGTTAGATGTGTTCACATCTAACATGGGCTTCGATTGGAATTCATAGAGCATATTATCAAGGCCATTATCGCCACTTTCCTGCCGATAAAAGCGGCGATAATGTATCGCCTGTTCTTGATATTATGCCCCGTCCTTCTTTGGTGGAACATACGACTGCAGGCAATAGAACTAAGATAGTTCTTCACCCCAGACGAAATTTGAAAACTTTTACGAAAGGTATAGTCCCTGATCTTGTCCTACCTTGAAGCCAAAAAAAAAATAAATGCCTACCCCTTTCAGTCTGATGTAATGACGTACACAGGCGCTGTTCCTTATTTTCATTCCTCTCCTTGACACATCCATATTGACCACTTTCAGCAACCGCAGTTTGCTTTCTTTAGAGGCCTATGCTTCTTTAGTCTATTTGTCCTAATACCTTGTAAATCGTGGATTGTCCGGGAATTTCACAAATAAAAGTTAAGGAGTCTATCCAAAAACAGCCAACCCTTTTAGGGAGATTGGAAACTGTTAAAAACAAGTCTAGTCACATATTTCACTGTGGTTGTGGAAACTGAAAGGTACTTTGGCTCGGAAGATACTGTGTCTACTTTATTTCCCTGACACACTTGTGAACTCTGCTGACCTGTCTGTGCACTCAGCTGTGGCCTGGCATATTGTTGAGCTCATTTACCCTCAGGTTACTCAAAATGAATGCGGTCGGTTTTTAAAACCGCGATCTCCTGGTGCAAAATGTGATGGTGTCATGTACTTTGACACCGTTTGTGGGCTTTGAACATAAAGAAGTCATGTATTTTAAAGAAGTGCTAGGCACAGCTCACTAACACAACTGGAAGTATTAGAAACCAGACTCACTCTGGTTTCCATTGCAACTGAGAAAAGAAAATTGCATAGGAAAAGAAAATTGCATGCCCTTCTTTCCCAGACATAATCATATAAAATTCACTGGGCTCTTCGGCACTTCCTCTGTTCACCACAGGAACATAACTGAGAGGACACAGTATACAAGCTGTGCCGCAAAATTAAAAAAACACTTACCGTTTATCAACGTGTGTGTGCTTTAAGCTGCAATTTAAAGCTAGAAAACTGCTATCAAAGCTGTTTTTGTCTTCTAGTTTAGTTTTAATAGCTTATGAAATGATCTACAATAATAATATGTGTTTTCTGATTAAACCAAAATAATGAAAAATGTATATACGAAATCAAAAAAAGTCTTTCAATATTCCCCAGTCACTGCCTGTCCTCACTGGGCGGGTTTCAACATTTACTATGCTTATACTGTTGATAATGTAATATTAATGATCCACTATATTCTGTCTGCTAAGGTCAGGCTAAGGTCAGGCTGCTTGATGTTTCATTTAATGTTGCCTTATGTCCGCATTCCGCATGTCCGCATTCATTTAATGACTCTTGAATTCATGGTCTTTTCTTTCTGATTGGCCACTTTTACATGAGCCAAATCATGTTTTGCACACCTGAATGATAATTCCTTTTTCACATTGCTTATGGTCCTGTTCATTTGAACCATGGGGCTCATTAAGATGTCGGTTGGTGAGCCTCCGACTTCTCGTTGGAGGCTCTCTGACTGACATCGTAGGTTTAAAGTCCGACTGCCTAATTACAATGTAGACAAACAGAGTTTAAACCAGTCGGTCGGACCGAATGGCTTCCGACGCCAGTCAGAGGCCTCACATAATCCCCTATGGACGGCTTATCCACCGTGGGGATTATGATGTGGGTTTCTGACAGGCTTTTCAATTCGGGTTTCCGACATGAAAAGCCTGTCGGAAAGCGACTTTGAGGGCCCATACCAGGGCCTTCATGCCTCAGCAGCCTCCGGCAAAGGACCGCATGGCAGGCTCTGTGATGTGCCTGCCACGCGATGCAGGGATTTACAGAAACTCCCATTTCTCTATGGGAGCTTGTGCTGCAGCCAGTTTCTGATCGCAGCACAAGCTCCCATAGAACTATGGGAGCTTGTGGCCGCATCGTAATTGCAGTGTTGGGACCGCCGACCGGAGGTCGGTCGGTCTCGAGACTGCTGTGATGTTGGTCGGAGGAAACTCCGACCGACATCGTAATAAGACCCTATGTGTCCTGTACATTTTTAGATCTTGGGGTACAGAGAACTCTAGCTCTCTATACATTGATCTATTGCTTCCAATACATATCATATACATAGAATGGGCTTCGTCTCTGGCCCTTGATCATGAATGATGGCTTTGTTGTTAATCTCTGTTTTCTCTCTTGATTTGATGTTTTTCCTTTAAATTATTGTGTTCTCACCCAGAAGCATTTTGATTAGACTGTGTTCTGATTTGATGAATGGTATTGTTCCACTGCTTTCATGAAGGACTGTTAGACCTGGAATCATTGGTGTGGTTTCCCCTGCCTATTTGCCTCTACTACCTGTATTTTTGATGTTGTGCTGGACTTCGTTTTTGCTGGTTTATGTACTTTTGGCAATTTACCACTGCTGATCAGTGCTAAAGTAAAAGTGCTGACCGTCTATTTAGTAGATGGAGGAATCTTCCATTAACCATCTATGGTAAAATAAACCTTATGCAAATGGTAATTCTCCCCTAGCTCACCTATCTATTTTCTACTATACCTTTACCCTTCCCGAAAAAGAACATCAGTAAGGTGCAGAGCAAGATAGAAAGCGTTGTATGGGGGGACAAAGGGGTTTGTTTGACCTGGAAAAAGCTTAGACGAAGACTGCTTAAAGGAGGGTTGGCTCTTCCGACATTAACCTGTATGCAGTAGCATTTCAGTTTAAGAGCATTCAGATGCTACTTATTAAACCAGATGGGTCAACCTGGGGCAGTGTGTTGGGTTAGATGATGAGAGCAGAAGGAGGTGGTGGAGCAGAGGCCTTCTTGTATAAGTTTGGAACCCCGAGATTTTTCAAGCGGTACGCCTGAAGGTTCTAAGGGAAGCCCTGAGGGTGTGGTATAGGGTAAGGATCAGCTGGGGGATCGGCTACTATTCAGATCTTGCTCCCGTTTGGGACTCGCCCGGAACCCCGGAATGTCTAAGAGATACCCTAGCGGCACCAATAAAGAGGGCTGGAATTACTACTTGAACTAAGGCACTCGAACCGCGCTCCAGGAAGATTTTGACGCGCTCACACTACATTTGTCAGCGCTCTCGCGCTTTTAAAACTTTAGGTTTTATTTTTGGCAGCGCTTTGCGCTTTTTAATATTATTCCGTTTTTAGGGTGTAAATAGTGTTTTGGGACCTGACATATAGCGCTTACCCCCACATAAAAGGTAATAAGCACCGCTGTTGGGAGCGGACTCACTTAGCTCTCTGGACACACTTTAGAACGGCGTCCGCCATCTTGGGTGAGGCAGGGACTCCTCGTGGTGACACTCGGCCAGCGCACTAGCTTCGCAGACCGGACTCCACGCCCTACTTAAGGTGAACTTCTAGGTTCGCTCTGCCTTGAACTAAGGCACTCGAACCGCGCTCCAGGAAGATTTTGACGCGCTCACACTACATTTGTCAGCGCTCTCGCGCTTTTAAAACTTTAGGTTTTATTTTTGGCAGCGCTTTGCGCTTTTTAATATTATTCCGTTTTTAGGGTGTAAATAGTGTTTTGGGACCTGACATATAGCGCTTACCCCCACATAAAAGGTAATAAGCACCGCTGTTGGGAGCGGACTCACTTAGCTCTCTGGACACACTTTAGAACGGCGTCCGCCATCTTGGGTGAGGCAGGGACTCCTCGTGGTGACACTCGGCCAGCGCACTAGCTTCGCAGACCGGACTCCACGCCCTACTTAAAGCTCGCTATGACGACGCGCAGCGGAGACGCGCAGCGGAGTCGCCGGACTCACGCCGGAGTCCAGCCAGAGTCCTGCCCGTCTGGGCTCGTCCGGGCTCAGACGGGCTTAGGGCATGGTACTATGTCAAATTCTCCACCACTGCGTATCATCTACTCACGAGAGGAGTTACTTGCACTACGCATTAATCCCCCGGAAAATTACCCTGTTAGCAACATGGGTGCGCGGATACTTCCTCCACGAGGATTGGACGCATTGCTTCATCCTCTTCCAGATACAAGTACTTTACTATGGGGCCTGCTTAATTGCAGGTCACTTCCGTGTCATGCCGTAGAAATTAACATTCTTATTCAAGAGCACGAACTAGACATCTTGTTTCTGTCGGAAACGTGGATTACTTCTAGTTCTGATGCGGACATTGTACTTGCCCTCCCTCCAAGCTACCTTATCTGTCATTTGGATAGACCTGAGGGACGAGGGGGTGGACTTGCCGTCATCTATCGTGATAACCTTAATTGCAGGGTCTGGAGGGGCTTGGTGGCAGACTGTGAGAGTTGCCACTTTTCCATACAGGTATCACCAACGGTCACATTGGCTGGCCTGCTGATTTACCGACCCCCGGGTAAGGTCGGCAACTTTGTAAGCTCTGTGATGGAAACGGTAACACTCTTGGCAACATCCACATCTTCCTTCATTGTGCTAGGGGACCTGAACCTGCACTTTGAGGACACTGCGGATATGATCGCGGCAGACCTCAAAGGAGATCTATCTGCTTGTGAGCTCCGGTTAGTCAACACAGGAGCCACCCACGTGAAGGGCCATTTGCTGGATCCGGTATTTTCGAACATCCCTCGGCTGAGGGCCAGACCAGCTCTTCCGCTCCCATGGTCAGATCACTCCTTAGTGTCGATGGAATGGCAAATCAATCTGCCCTCAAAACCGACATCTCAAGAGGTGGTGGTGGACCGTATATGGTCCAGACTACCGATCGGTGACTGGACCCAGGCCCTGGCAAATTCACAACCCGTATTTGAGGCAGACCCGATTAAAGGAGATGCTGACCTCAACCGATGGTTGATTGCCTCGCTTGATGGCTTCATACCGGTGAAAACCCTACAGAAGAGGGAGAAACGAGTGGGTTCCGCCCCCTGGTTCACGGCTGAGCTCCGCCTGCTTAAGAAAGGATGCAAGAAACTGGAAAGGGCCTGGAGGAAGAAATTTGATGCGGCCAGGCGTAAGGACTACTGGACAGCGATGAGAGCCTATAAAGCGGCCCTCCGCCTGGCAAAAGCACAATTTTTTGAGGAGCGAATACAACTTGCCTCAAACTCCTCCAGGGAGACCTTTAAGGTGGTGCAAGAACTGCTAAAAGTTCCTGAGCCAGCAGTCACCCATGACCCTGAGAGGTGTAAGGAGTTGGCCAATTTTTTTCATACTAAAATTGTAAAAATACTAGACTCTTTACCCCAGGTTGCTATATCTCATGGGATTCAAGAAGAACCCCTCCTTATTGGGATAAAAGAGTGTCCTTTCTCCCTTGACACGTTTGGCCCAGTCTCAGAAAGTGAAACACTAAAAGCTATAGTTTCCATAAAAAGCGGTTCCCCCACGGACCCTGTCCCTTTTAAAATCCTAAAACAAGCGGCAATCGCTGTGGTTGGACCCATTACGAACCTGATTAACGCCTCCTTCTCTCGTGGTCTGGTGCCACCCACCTGGAAAAAAGCCGTGGTCAAGGCTCTTCTAAAAAAATCTAACCTTGACGCGGCTGAGCTGGCCAATTTTAGGCCCATTTCTCTGTTGCCAGGTCTCAGCAAAATTGCTGAGAAACTTGCTAACCATCGACTGTCCAACTTTCTTGAGTCGAATGGTCTGCTCCGAGACTCGCAGACCGGCTTCCGTCCCGGCCAAGGCACCGACACGGCCCTCCTGGCGGTCGTTGAGGAATCGAGGCGCATCTTAGATTCGGGAGGATCAGTGGCAGTGATCCTCCTGGATCTGAGTGCGGCATTCGACACCGTTGACCATCAGGTGCTGACCCAACGGCTGTCAAAGGTGGGTGTGGCAGGTGTCGCCCTGAAATGGCTTTGCTCATTTCTGGAAGACCGCTCCTATCAGGTCTGGGAAGGAAGCAACAAGTCTCCATCTATTTCTCTCCAGTGGGGGGTGCCGCAGGGCTCGTCCCTGAGCCCGACATTATTTAATGTCTATATGGCCCCCCTGGAGGATGTGGTGACCCCTTATAACATCAAAATCATCAGCTATGCTGATGATACTCAGCTGGTGGTCGCCCTTCCTCAACTGGTGGAGAACCCTGACTTGTTGCACTCATGTCTGGCGGACGTCCACACCTGGATGAGCAGTTCAGCCTTGAAGCTGAACGGCTCTAAAACAGCGATTATGCTGCTTGGAAACAAAGCGCCGCCACTGTCACCTTCATGTTGGCCAAGCTGTATGGGTGACTTTCCAACCATGAAAGAGGAGATCAAGAGCCTGGGAGTCTGGCTGGAGCAAGATCTTTCCCTTAGAACTCACGCCAAAAGAACTGCGGGAGTTTGTTTTGCCCTGCTGCGGGCTGCGCGGAAAATTTTTCCGCTTCTTCCTTTTCCATCAAGGAAGTTGTTGATTCAGGGTTTGATAACATCTCGCCTTGATTACAGCAACAGTCTGTTTCTGGGCGCCCCTGAATCGACTTTTAACAAGCTTCAGCAGGTGCAGAACGCGGCAGCTAGACTCCTTATGGGTATCCCCCGAACAGAATCCGCCAGACCCGCTCTCAAGGCACTGCACTGGTTACCAGTGCGGGAGAGAGTACAGTTCAAGGCACTGTCCATCGCCCATAAAACACTCCAGGGCGGCGGGCCTCCTCTTTTGGGGAGCTTGGTAGTGCCTTATAAAGCGAATAGAGCACTGAGGTCTGACCAGAGGTGTCTGCTCCAGGTCCCGAGAGTAAAAAGATCACGCACGGGCGGGAGGCGATTCTCTGTGCATACAGCAATGCTCTGGAACTCCCTCCCCCTAAAACTCCGCGCTGAGACCTGTACCCTGCGTTTTCGCAGAGGCTTGAAAACACATCTGTTTCCCCTGTGAGTCGTTATCATTATTCCATGGTCCCACGGTTGATGCACTGTTCATAGCGCCGGGATGCCTCAGGGTAGCTGTGCGCTATATAAGTTTTAATAATAATAATAATAATAATAATTGGTCAGAATTGACTGACGATGAAGGGGTACATCCATGGGATTATCTGAGGGCAAAGGTAGGGACCGGATTATCAAGATTTAAATACCTCCAGTTCGTTTCCTGGTTTGCTGCAAAGCAGGGTGAGATTAAAGGAAACAGAGAAATTGGGAGGCTGTGTCAATCCGTCCTACCAGTTAAGAAGGAAATATCCATTTGGTATAATCATTTATTAAAGACTGAAGATCTTGGGATCCCAGCCTCAGAAGTGACATGGAGTCAATACCCCATGGCATTGCAGGCAGAGACCCTTTTTGAACCTTCTTTGAAGATATTATATAAGTTTATAAAACCCGCCTGCTTGAAAAAGACCCACTTTTTTGTCATCAATAGACTATTATACTCCTTATAAAATAGCAAAATTTGCTCCAAAACCTCCACCCAAAAGTCCAAGATGTCATACTCTATTAGCTAATGACATCCATATTTTTTATGAATGTACAGAGTTGGAACTCTTTTGGGAAGGGGTTGAGTGGAGGTAAATCTCCCCCTTATCTTATTTGGGGATGACGGTCTTTTTTGTCAGACTGCTTCATGGCAGGATAAAGGTCTGTTGTTATATATGATCCTACTGGTAAGGAGAGAAATCTGCAGGAGATGGAAAGACCCCCTTCCCCCGAAAAGAGAGAACTAGATCAAAGCAGCTTTCGCCATGGCCCGGCTGGAGTATGAGGGTGTAGAGGATAAGCTATCTAACATCTGGCATCCTCTAATGAGTTGGGGACGAAATCTAAGACTCATCCAGTTGGTCCAATGCTTACACCATGTCCCCGTACCAAAAAGGGGAAAGGTCAGGCGACCCAAGTGAATGTGGTAAGCCTTGTGGTCCCCAGCTAGAGTATAAGGCTGTACAAGATCCACAACGACTTGACAAGGTGAGATGAGGACAACAACAAAAAAAAGAAAGTGCTGCCTTTGCAAATTTTGATTCTGCTTGGTTCTCCATGATAGGCATATTTGATTTACTAGTAGGTCCCTAGTAAAGTACACTGTGTGCGCCCAGGCCTGGGGATCACATGCTACTAGTGTGCCTGCAGCACTGGTTGTGCCACCTCTGTAAACCTGTCTCAGGCCTTCCATTGAAGTGTCTGTGAGTGCAGTTTTAAATTTTCCATTGTGACCTGGCAAGTGCAACCACTTACTAGCCCCATACCTTCCTTTTTACTGCATGTTTCGAAGCACACTTTAGAGGCACTCGGCTTCCAGGGTGGGAACCCAATGATGAACTATGTCACCAACTGGGGACTCTTCTTAGGTAAACAGGGTACTCGCTCTTGCTGTGGGGTTAACTGTCTTTCATGAATTACTTCCACGTTTTAAATAAATATTCTAGTGTCTCGATGAATAGCATGTGTGTTTAATATTTTCTGACCTGAGGTAATCTGTGTCTGAGTATGTATTTCATACATAATTGATGTATGCAATTGAACTGCTTCACTCTTTGGTTCCCTTTTAACTTGTCTTGCTTACCACTTTAACTTCATTTTGCAGATGTGTCTCTGCATAGTTATTTACTGTTCTTATTTTTAAGAATGGATCAGGATGCCACATTTGATGGCAAGTCCAGCAGAAATGGAAATGTTTAAGAGAAACAAATTAAAATGGGAAATATAAATAGTACATGGAAAGTAAGCACCGTAGCCAAGTGATGTGTTAATCTCTAAAAGGTAATCACTTCAAAAGAGTCTGTTTAGTTAGATACACAAAAGCAGGAAAGTTGCAAAGCACTGTCATCTATACTCTCATGAAAAAGTAAGGTTAGAAGAGATTGCAATAAACCTCACCACACTGTGCAAAATGTGGTCACAGACATATGGCAGAGAGTCTCTGGGTGGTGATATCGCTATTAACTAAAGCTCAAACATCAGGTTATGAGGCAGCCCAGAAGCAAGTCATTCCTGGAATGCCAAAGAAAAACAATTCCGAAAAGGGTGAGCAATGACAAATTAACATATTCATTAATCAGCTCCAAATGTGCAGTGAAAGTATTTTATTAAAGTTCTCTGAAAGTCCACAATTACACACACCATGTATTTCGGGGAAATGTCAGTAAAATGTGAAACATGGAAATACATCCTATCCCTCTTAGAGTACAAAAAGGGAAAAACTTTCTTTAGTGGATCAATGCAAAATTAAAACACAGCATTGCTACGCCCCTTTTACCCTGCTAGATAGGCCATTAGTGTCAGACTAACATTACGTTCAAATTAGCACCTGAAATGATCAGAGAACTGTCTTGCTCAAGTGCTGTGAAATTCCACAATTATACTCTTGTGCACCCTTTGGGAACCTGAAAAGGAAATGAACAAACATGTTTTTAGGTCTTGCATAGAGACACCTTCAAATGTCTACGAGAAAGCATATTTACAATACATAACACATACTTCGAATTGTAATTGGGTCAGCACGTTGCTCATCACTGAATAGATGTGTGGTCTACATCAGTTGGCTCCCCTACATTCAGTGACTTTCCCCCCCACGATTCTTTTATTGATCCTGCCCAGGAGGCACACCACCAGATGGCATGTGTTTTCTCGCTCTCTCCTAGTTTTTTCCTTATCTCTAACCCCAGCACTCTCTTTTATTTTTTTCCAGCTCTGTTCCCCATCACAAAGCATGCATGTGTATCTGTGGTCATCTTGTAATGGGCTTTCTTTAATAGAAAATCTGTGTCATGATACATGCACTTGCAAACATTTTGCAAAAAAGTATTAACAAAACGTCTTTTTCCATCTGAGACCTATAGGCTTTGTCAGTGATTGATGTGATTTGTAAGGGCCTTTTATGCTTAGGTCTAGACTCTCAAGTTGAGGCATGGTATATAACTATATATGTGTGTGTGTGTGTGTGTGTGTGTATATACACATATCACTTTGCTTTATGTCATTAAACTGAGTGTCATCTGAGTTGTTATTCTATTCCCCTTCTTCCCGGTCTGTTAACGTTTATTCACCAAAATTGGGCTTTCCTGCAAAACAAAACACTCACTCAATGATTCAAACCCCTTGATAACAGGGTTTGGAGTGCTAAGCACTCCTCCTTTCCAAATTAATTTTAAAACCCAATGTTTATGAAAAGTCATGGGAAAATAAATATTTTGAATGTATATTTGAATAGCGAAACCAGGACTTACATGTTGTACTTACATATTCCTCCCTTCGCTTCAGCCACAAAATAATACCATATGCAAAAGGTCTAACCGTGACAGTGGAACCAGTGATTCCTAATTAGCTCACCACATATTTGGTTAGTCTGTCGGCGGCTCTCGATTTTCAGTGCAATCACCGCATCCAAAGTATTGTCTGCACAAGTTTTTGGCAGCCGTGTCATGGGAGGGGGTGTGCAGCCAAGGCATAAAAGACATGTCAGCAAACAAGTCAACTTCCTTTTTCATTGGAAGGTGTCCAGAAATGCATGATGGCTGCTTCTCTTGAAATCTCATGGAAATTATATTATCGTATACACATAAAGAGATCTGTGAATGATAGCAAGGTCTGCATACTCTGCTGTAAACTACTTAAAAAAACATAACACAAATAAAGGTGGTGTGTTGCACTAAAATCTAGCGAAAAGGAGTCGTGGGACATCTTTATCAAAACTACAAAGAGGTAAAGTCATGCAAAGCAAAGTGTTGAAAAAGTATATACTTTTTAGCGCAAAACTTTTTTTGTACTGAAAAATTGCCCTAAAAAGTAGCAAAACAATTCCTTTGTGCTGCTGTGCACAACTTTGCCTGGGGGAAGGGGGGCATTCCCACCCTACCACCCATGTTTTTTTTTGCAAATTACTGATATACAAAGGTTGCCAGTTGTGGCTATGTGTCAAAAAATAGTGCCTTTTTCAAACAGTGCGTAAATAGAAGAAATGTTTATATTTTTTCAAATATTTCACTCTTTCAATGATTTCCGCAAATTACAGCACACCTCCAAAGTGTGAAATGTTAAAACATGGTCTAAGTATAGCATTTTGTAAGGAAAGGGCACCCTTCCAGAGCAAAGCCTATGCCAGACAACACAGTGGCAACAGGCTGTGTGTTAGTGCGCCAGAGCATGACAGCAGAGCAGCAGCAGGGCATATTTAGCAAATATGGCTCCGTGATGCTTTCTCTTCCATAGTGCACACAACTTCGGTGGCTGCTCTGCACTGGGCTATTTTTTATTAAATCTTCCCCCAAAGTATTATTACAAATTGAATTCTTTCGTAATGAAGATTATGCACACAGACGCTTTTAAACACTAATACCAGACTTTCACAGCAAAAAGTTCCATAAAAAGAAGGAAAGCGAAAAGAAGTGCTAAAAAATGTAGAGTCTGCACGTTACCAGACAGTGACATAATAATTCTGGGCGTGCAATCAAAACGACAGAAGAAAACTTAGGGGCAAATTATCAAGAAACGGCGTTAAAATTATTGCTGCTTAAGTGGCAGGAAACTACCGCTAAAGCGGCAATAATCGGCTTGATAATATGCCGTTGTGAATTCCCATAGAAGCCCATGTTCTGGTGTGAACATGGGCTTCTATTGGAATTCTCAAGGGCATATTATCAAGCCCATTATCGCCGCTTTAGCGGTAGTTTCCTGCTGCTAAAGCAGCCATGATTTTAACTCCGTTCTTGAAAATATGCCCCTAATTCTTTCACCTAACCTGCTTTGATCTAATGTATTTGAGGAATAAATCATGGATCCATATCAGATCATTAACAACAGCACCCATGCTCAACAACTGATTGGCTGTAATTTCGCCAGAACCATTCTACCTCGGTGAAATGGATTAATTCTGGACGTATCATTGCCAGTCGTGTTACATTCCACAAATGTAAGTAGCAAAAGATTAGAAACCAAATAGTATTGCTCTACCAGTTGCGTGATTTCTAGAGCGCAGCACCTATTTAAGCTGTCTGCAGGAGTGTGTGTCGCATTCCAAAGTTGCCAGGTAGCAGGATTGTAGTTAGAGATTATCAGGAACCCCCACTACCACATTTACAGCTTCATCCAATTATGTTAAAACTATTCAACTTATCACTACTAGCTCGAAGGCCTCAACTTTCCAGAATCATTACTGTGCATGCAGTTTCATTAACCGGTGTAGGAGGTTGTGCAAGACTCCATCTTAAAGATGGGGTTTACATTTTTAGTGGGTCATGAGTAGGACAATGAGATGCGTGAGTGTGCTGCTGAGAGCAGAATGTTGCACACTCAATGTCTGTTCTTATTGTGGTGGTTGAGAGCATGGCTGTGGGTTTGAGAGTTATATTTTGTGAAGATAAATGTAGTGTTATTAGTAGTGGGAGAAGATGAAATAAGTGCACTGTTGAGAGTGGCATGCTGCCAGTGGGTTGGTATGACAAACAAGATGGCCTTCAAGAAAGGTGAGATTGGCCATGTTTTTTTGTAGTTGCAGATATAAGATGTGCAATGCACATGATCTAGAAGCTAATGCAGTCATCTACTACAAGGGGAAGCAGGCCAAAGAAAAATGGTCTGCAAGGGAACAGTCTGACTGTAGACTAGTCTTAGTAGAGACAGACATGCTAGGGAAAATATCTAATTGGAAAAGTCTGACAGGGGAATGATCAAACTGTGGAATGTTCTGGATGGGTATGGTCTTCAAGATCATTGTAGTATTTGGAAATGGGTGTTATCCAACTGTTCAATGGTCTGGGTTGGAGAGATTATTGTGTGGCTGATTTAAAAGTTTTTTTTTTTTTAAATGGTGTACGTCTGACTAGTCTGAATGGAGGTGTCGTTAGTTGGACAGTGACCTATATTGAACTCTTCTTTGGGACTTTTTATATGGGAAGACTACTGACTGTGAAATGACCTGGATTGGTCATGATCTGAATGAGTTGTGGTCTGGTTAAAAATAATCTGGAGAGTTAATGGTCTATGTGGAGATCATTTCATAGTGAGTTGTCAGAATGGTGAATCATTTGAACTAAATGAGTCTGACTAAATCCTGCATTAAATCCAGTGCAGTAATAAGAGGCACACACTTACAAACACCAACAGATAATGTAGTTTCTAGTTGTAACTCAACCATTATGAGTTGTGACCTTCCAAATGAAGAACTACTGTGGAAATTAGAGTATATATATATGGAATTCTGTAGAGGTTCCCCCTCATGAAACCCCTTTCCCAGTTAAATATCACCTGCTTTTCACTGGCAGATTTAGTTCAAGTAAAATACCAGATCTATAGGTTATGCTGTGTTTGTAATCCTGATTCAGATGCAGATTCCAAATTATCCCTGAATCTATATTTTCTGGAGACCTACAATGATGCCAAAGATGTTGTATGTTGTTTTAGTGTCAAAATACGTTGTTTCCTTTGTGAAATGAAAGTTAAGAGCACTTACCTCTACATTCAGTAACCAAACAAAATTTAGTTTGTATAGGTTGCGTGTTAAGCAAAGATTGCATGAGCGGTCTGACTTGGGGATCTGTTAGGAAGGGAGTGGTGCTCATGTGGAATTGGTGAGTCTGTGACAGTCTTTCTGAGGTTGAGATGGTCTTGTTGGCACCCTAAACCGCACCATCCTAAAATAATTAATACTGTTTGCCAAAGCTTTATCTTATATGGGCAGTTATATTTCTTCATGCTCAACATGAGGTAATTTCTCTATCTAATTGAATACTTAGCCCACATTTCAGCATCATCGTAGTGTCAGCCGTGTGGGTGGTGCCAAAGAAGCAGATTCTCCCTTAATATCCTCTCCAACTTCACTCAGCTTTTCCGACAACATCTTTAGGCCAATCATAACTATTAAACAATTACTGACCATTTGTTGTGAGTTTCATTGTAAAAAAGAAATAAACTACTCTGGCATTTTGCTTAAACAATATAGTGGACATTTATAAACATTCCAGTTGAAGACATTCTTAAATCGTAGCATACAGATATGTAGGAAAATTCACCTTTTTGCAAGATCAACCCCTACTTTATGCCAGCTTTTATTATACGTTTTTAGACTCTGCACACTGGGACAGTGCTGGTCAGTGCACAGTGTATGTGCCCAGACCACTACAAGCATGTTGAATTAGTGTACACCTGTGAGAAAGTGTCTCTAAATATACTGGACCAGAATAAGGGACAGAGTGTATAGAGTCCACAAACCCCAGAGGTATAACAGAGGTTAAAGCCAGGTGTGACCTTACTCTCTAAAGTGGTAGCTTGGTCCCGCAGTAAGGTAGTACCAGAGGACAGTGTAAAGCATTTGTTGTACACACTCAGTCAGCAAAAGGGTTCACACACACAAAGACTGAACTCCAGGCCAATTGTTTTTATATCAAAATATATAGTTGTTTTATTTCTAGAACCAACAGGCATCACAAATATACTGTTCTCAATATGAGAGGTCTCAGATGAGTACTTTGCAGAAAGACAATAAACTTTGTAAAGACAATAGGTACAGGGGTTGCAGTAGGCAACACAATTCTACACACAATTTAGCATTGAACTCAATGGATTCCCTTATATAAACACAGGTGATTACTTTGTAGATTACTTTGGTAATTCCAGGACTGGCTCCTAGGTTCAGTCCTGGGGTCTAAGCTGGAAACAGTTTAGCAAAAACGTTTTAGGTATTGTGGTGATTTTTCAGGAATAAAAAGCTATTTTAAAAGTTCACCCTTAGAAACTTTTCCACAGAAATCTGCCAAGTTTATCCAATGGGAGAAAATTCAGATTGCAGGTAAAGTACAATCTTGTTACTTTTGTAATCCAGTACTGGTATCCTGGGGCCAGCACTGGGGTCTCAACTCAAAACAGGTAAGTAATTACGTTTCAGTATTTCGTATGATTAATATTTTAATATATAGAATATTTTTAGTTTTCAAAAGAAGACACTGAAGAAATTTCATAGAAAATCAGACAATGGATTCCTAAGGAGAAAAAAGAAAAACCAAAGGTGATCCGTCCATCACCACCTTTGGTTTTTCCTATGGAGAAAATACAAGTTACTAGAAAACCCGCTAGGGATTACTTTTGCGTTTCAGCACTGGGCTACAAGGTACAGTACTGGCTCCGCTCCTGATCACCGGTGAGTATTTCAGAATTCGGATGATTTTATATGAATATTTCAAGTTTTCAACAGTAGACACAGAAGATTTTTCGAGTCAACCAGTCAATGTTATTCAATGGCAGGTAAGTGAGTTACCGGTTTCCTGGTGTGGAAAAAATACAAGTTACTAGTAAACCCGCTAGGCATCACTTTTGCGTTTCAACAGTGGGCTACACGGTACAGTACTGGCTCCTGCCCTGATCACAGGTGAGAATTTCGTAATTTGGATGATTTCATATGAATATTTCAAGTTTTTAAAAGTAGACAGAAGATTTTTCGAGTCCAACCAGTCAATGTTATTCAATGGCAGGTAAGTGAGTTACCGGTTTCCTGGTGAGTACTAGACTGGTAAAGTTGTGGTTCTGGGCATAGACTCAGGGGTCCTCCAGGGTCAGGTAGGTATGGTTGGTTCACCCTCAGAGGCGCAGGGGCAGCTGGGTGCAGAGGTAGTTAGGCCCAATGTTATCCAATGGGGGACAGGGGGGCCTCCGGTTGGTGGCTGCTGGCTAGCACGCCACGTGGCTGTGGGAGCTGGGCTCCTGGTCACTTGCTCAGGGCAAAGGGGGAAGCAGGATAGGACAAAGGTGGCACAGCCAGCGGTACTCGGGCGGCTGGGTGCAGGGTGCTTTTGAGCCGTCGGGCGCTCAATGTTATCCAATGGAAAAGGTCAAAAGGGAACAAAGGCTGCAGGCTCGGGTGCGGAGACTCTCCAGGGGCGACCAGCACGTCGAGAGGTAAGTTGGAATCTTAGAGCACAGGTAGGTTCCCCAAAGGGAGGCGCAGGGGGCTGTAGGGCGCCGGGTGCACGAGTGTCTTTGCGTGTCGGAAAAGTTTTCCCTCAGCTGTTCGCGGTTGGGGGGGGCCCTGGTTCTGAGTCTGCAGGCGTTGTCTGGTTCATTGAGGAGGGTCTTTGAGCACTGGACTTCGGGTCCCAGTCGCTGACGGGACGTGCTCGTGGTCTTGGATCAGTCGGGCATGGGTCGGGCTCGGCGGGTGCAGAGTGGGCTGGTCCAGAGCTTCCTTGCTGGCACCAGGGGGGTTGTTGCAGCAGAGCCTCTGCTGATGGGAGTCCCAGTCTTTAAGAGGGTCAAGGCAGGCAGGTCCTCTGGGTGTCCCAAGATTGCTGTCCGCAGGAGTCACCCGGATTTAGGCAGGAGCAGGTTCCAGGATCGACAGGCCGGTAGAGCTGGGGCCAAGTCAGTTGTTGTCGTCCTGTTGTTAGCAGCTGCGCAGCGGGTCTTCTTCTTCTTGATCTTCTTTCTTCTTTTGGTATCGGGATCTGAGGAAGGAAGGTTCAGGGATCCCCTAAATACTGAATTTAGGGGTGTTACAGGTAGGGCAAGGGCAGGGACCAATAGGTCCCTGTCCTGGGGTGGGTACACCCCCTAGCCTGCTCCTCTCCTGTGGGAGGGGGGCAGGAGCCAAGCTGGGATCAGGCAGGGCTCCCCATCTTCAAGATTGCTGGAGCCCGGGGTCGTGCTTCACCTCGTATACCCCACCTGACGGGTGGGGTTGGCACAGGCTGGCACAACCCCCTTCCTGACGTAGTTTTTCCTGCCAGTCTTCCTGCCAGAGTTGGGGTCAGAACTGGTGGGGGCCAGTTGCTGGGTACAGCAAATGGTCTAGAGAAGCTCACAGAGGCGGCATGCCATTGAAGCTTCCCCCTGCCCATCCTGGGGGGGACACCTAGCACCTCGCCCAGGATGTGCATTGTTGCAGGCCCAGGAGAGCGGAGAGCGGGTTGCTCTCCACTCAGGGGTCCAGCAACATGTCTGCGGTGTGGCAGCCTCTGCAGCCACTCAGCCCAGACGTGAATTGTAGGTTAAGTTTTCAGAGGGCATCTCTAAGATGCCCTCAGGTGCATTTTAAATTAAATCCCACACTGGCATCAGGGCTGGTTTAATGTGCTGATAAGTTTGGTACCAAACTTGTCAGTCTTCAGTGTAGCCATTAAGGTGCTGCGGAGTTCCTAATGACAACCTCCCAGCACCATATACTCTTAATGGCATCACTGCACTTACAGTGCCCAGGTATGGCCCTGGGTACTGTAGGGGCACAGGGCTCATGCACCTGTGCCCAGACCTCTGGCATAGGGCACCCAGCTAGAGGGGAGACTGAAGTATGCCAGGGCAGTGGGTTCTGTGGGCATGGCACACAGGGTTGTGTGCCATGTCGACTCTTGGTTTAGCTCTGTACTTAGACACTCAGCATGCAAAGGCAGTGTGCGGGTGTCAGGGTACAGGGCCCGTGAGGGTGGCACAATAAGTGCTGCAGTCCTCAGGGGTTTTCTCTGGTCACCATGCCCTGGGTACCTAGGGTACCATTTACTAGGGGCTGACAGGTGGCCAGAGATGCCAATTGGGTTTTAGTTTCAAAACAGCTTTTAGGGAAGGAACACAGGACCTGGGCACCTGGTTGGCAGGGACCCAGGGCACACTCAGTCAAAGCACATCAGCAGTTCAGAAAAAAGTGGGGGCATACCAGTGCAAGAAAGATGGCACTTTCTCACGCAACCCCCCCCCCGCCAAACAAAAGGTGATGAGACTAACCTTGTCCTAGGAAGTCTTCATTGTCTAAGTGGAAGAATCTGGAAACTCCATCTGCATTGGCACGGGCAGTACCTGGTCGGTGTTCCACTTCAAAGTCCATACCCTGTAGGGAGATGGACCATCTCAATAGTTTTGGATTTTCCCCTTTCATCTGCTTCAGCCATCTGAGAGGTCTGTGGTCAGTATGAACCAGGAAGTGAGTTCCAAACAAGTACGTCCTCAACCTCTTCAGGGACCAAACCACAGCAAAGGCCTCCCTCTCAATGGCACTCCAACGCTGCTATCTGGGGAGTATCCTCCTGCTTATAAAAGCAACATGTTGGTCTTGGCCTTCCTCATTGATCTGGGAGAGGACTGCTCCTATCCCCAGCTCTGAGGCATCAGTCTGCACTATGAACGGTTTGGAGTAGTCTGGTGCTTTTAGAATGGGTGCTGAGCACATTGCTTCTTTTAGGGTGTCAAAAGCATTTTGCCAGCTAACAGTCCGGTTTACTTTCTTGGGCATTTTATTGGATGTGAGTTCTATGAGGGGAGCCACAATGGACCCATATCCTTTTATAAACTTCCTGTAGTATCCAGTCAAACCAAGGAATGCCCTGACTTGTGTCTGGGTGGTTGGAGCTGCCCAGTCCATGATGCTCTGGATATTGGGCTGTAAGGGTTGTACCTGGCCTCCACCAACAAGGTGGCCCAAGTACACCACAGTGCCCTGCCCTATCTGGCATTTGGATGCCTTGATAGTCAGTCCTGCAGATTGCAGGGCTTGTAGAACCTTCCCAAGGTGGATCAGGTGATCCTGCCAGGTGGAGCTAAAGACAGCAATATCATCAAGATAAGCTGCACTAAAGGACTCCAATCCAGTCAGGACTTGGTTCACCAACCTCTGGAAGGTGGCAGGGGCATTCTTTAACCCAAAAGGCATTACAGTGAACTGATAGTGCCCATCAGGGGCGCAGAATGCTGTCTTTTCTTTGGCTCTGGGGCCATGCCAATCTGCCTGTACCCTGCAGTTAAGTCAGAGGTGCTGAGGAATTTGGCTGCCCCTACCTTGTCTATAAAATCATCTGCTCTTGGAATGGGGTGGGCATCTGTCTTGTTGACAGAGTTGAGCCCTCTATAGTCCACACAGAACCTCATCTCATTTTTTCCACCCTGTTGAGGTTTGGGGACCAGAACCACTGGGCTATCCCAGGGGCTCGCAGAGGGTTCAATTACTCCTAGCTCCAGCATCTTGCTGACTTCAGCTTTGATGCTTTCCTTGACTTGGTCTGATTGTCGATAGATTTTGTTTTTGACAGGGTTACTGTTACCAGTGTCCACATCATGGGTACACCAGCTGGTCAAACCAGGGGTCAAGGAAAAGATGCTGGCAAACTTTTGCAAGACTTGCTTGCAGTCAGTCTGCAGTTGGGTAGAGAGGGTGTCTGAACAGACCACTCCATCCACTGACACATCTTTTGGGCTGGAAGAGAGGAGACCAGGGAGAGGTTCACTCTTTGCTTCCTGTTCCTCATCAGTCACCATCAGAATGGTGAGGTCAGCCCTGTCATTGTAGAGTTTCAGGTGGTTCACATGGATATCCCTTTTGAGTGTCCTGCTGGTGCCTAGGTCCACTAAGTAAGTGACCTCACTCTTTTTCTCCAAGATAGGGTAAGGGCCACTCCATCTGTCTTGGAGAGCCCTTGGTGCCACTGGCTCCAAAACCCACACCTGTTGTCCAGGTTGAAATTCCACCATGGCAGCTTTTTGGTCATACCAGTGCTACTGCAGCTCCTGGCAGGCCTCAAAATTCTTGGATGCCTTGTCCAAGTAGTCAGCCATTCTGGACCTTAGGCCAAGCACATAGTCCACAATGTCTTGCTTGGGTTCTTGGAGAGGCCTCTCCCAACCCTCTTCCATCAGACAAAGTGGTCCCCTTACAGGATGACCAAACAAAAGTTCAAAGGGTGAACACTCCACTCCCTTCTGTGGCACATCCCTATAAGTGAAAATCAGGCATGGCAACAGGACATTCCATCTCCTTTTGAGTTTTTCAGAGAGTCCCATGATCATACCTTTCAATATCTTGTTGAACCTTGCCACAAGACCATTGGTTTGTGGGTGGTATGCAGTAGTAAACTTGTACTGCACCCCACACTCCTTCCACATGTGTTTCAGGTAAGCAGACATGAAGTTGGTACCTCTGTCTGAAATCACCTCCTTAGGAAACCCTACCCTGGTGAAGACACACAGGAGGGCTGTGGCTACTGCAGGAGCTGTAGTAACCCTAAGGGGAATTGCTTCAGGGTACCTAGTGGCATGATCCACTACTGCTAGAATGAATTTGTTCCCTGAGGCTGTGGGAGGCTCATGTGGACCCACAATGTCCACACCTACCCTTTCAAAGGGTACCCCCACCACTGGCAGCGGTATCAGGGGGGCCTTTGGTTTGCCATCTGTCTTGACACTGGCCTGACAGGTAACACAGGAGCTCAGAAACTCCTTCACCTTTTGCTTCATCTGGGGCCAGTAGAAGTGGCTAACTAGCTTTTCCCATGTTTTGGTTTTCCCCAGGTGTCCAGCTAGGGGGTGTCATGAGCTAAAGTTACGAGGAACTCCCTGTAGTTCTGTGGTACTACCACCCTCCTGGTAGCTCCAGGATTGGGGTTTCTTGCCTTAGCATACAGTAATCCCTCTTTCCAATAAGCTCTGTGGGTACCACTGACATCTCCCTTTGCTTCTGCAGCAGCTTGCTGCCTCAGGCTTTAAAGAGTGGGGCAGTCTCGCTGACCCCGGCACAGCTCTTCCCTAGTGGGTACCCCTGGGCCCAGGAGTCCAGCCTGGTAAGGCTCAAGCTCCATGGGCTCAGTTCCCTCTAGGGTTTCCAAGTCCTCGCCCTAAGGAGAGGGGTCCTGAGAGGCTTGCTGTGTAAAAGCTGGTTCCCCAGTCTTCTTGCTTTTTCTCTTGGTTGGTTGGGCCATACTTTTAGGCTCCAAACCTACTTGTTCACCCTACTTTTTGCTCTGTGCTCTGGTTTGCACACACACCAGTCTAGGGATACCCAGCATGGCTGCATAGGTTACTTGCTCAACCTCAGCCCAGGCTGAGGTTTCCAGGTCATTTCCAAGCAGACAGTCAGCTGGCAATTGTGGAGAGACCACTACCAGTTTCAGGCCAGTAACCTCCCCCCACCCTAATTTCACCATAGCCAGAGGGCGTTGGGTGGTAATGCTGTCAGCATTGGTGACTGGGTAAGTTTTCCCAACCAAGTATTGCTCTGGGGAAACCAGCTTTTTCTTTAACATAGTGATGCTGGCACCTGTATCCCTCAGGGCTTCTACTCTAGTTCCATTATTGGAGGGGTATTGCAGATACTTGTTACAGTTGGGTGGCCAACCAGCTACATTGGCAACCTCCATCTCCCCCAAGGAGACTAGACTAGCTTGAGTGTATTCCCAGATTTGCTCTGGGCATTCCTCTGATCCCATCTGTAGAGTTACTGTCCCTGGAGTAGCTGCAGTGGGTGTCTTAGGGGCTTTATTTTAGGGGCAGTGTTTGTCTACAATTAAATGTACCAACTTTGTACAGTTTTTACAATAGGCCTTGTTAGGATCAAAGTTATTCCCCCTATACGGCTGAGGCACATAGGGAGTAGTTTGGGACCACCCACCTGGACAGGTTTTTGGGATCCTTTGGAAGACTCAGACTTTTTATCTTTGGGATTCTTGCCACCTTTCCCCTGGGGAGGTTTTGAAATCACATTCTTTAGGTCACCCCCAGTGGCTGTCCTGGTCACCCTAGTCTTGACCCAAGACTAGGGTGAAATTAGACCTAGGTCTACCAAATGCTGATGCAACTTTTCATTTGTGCAATTACTCAAAATATGTGCCTTCATAAACAAATTATAAAGTCCAGTAAAATAATGCACATTGTGTCCAGTTACCCAACCATCCAGTGTCTGCACTGAGTAGTCTACAAAATCTATCCAGGATTGGGTCTGGGTTTTGTGAGCCCCCCTGAACCTAATTCTGTACTCCTCAGTAGTGAGTCCAAATTCCTCAATCAGAGTTTTCTTCATGAGGTCACAAGACCCTGCATCTGCCCCAGAGAGGGTCAGAAGCCTGTCTCTGCAGTTAGCAAAGAACAATTCCCACAGGAGTGCCCCCCAGAGAGGTTTCTTTAGTCTTCTGATATCACAAGCCCTCTCACAGGCTATGAACCACTTGGTGATATCATCACCTTCCTCAAACTTAATCCCTTTGGGGATTTTAGGATCATAAGATTGCTCTTTATCCTTATTATTGGTATTGCTGCCACCAGAGATGGGAGCTAAGCCCATCTCTTTCCTTTCTTTCTCTAGAGTCAGGAGTCTGGAATCTAGGTCTAATCTCTTGGCCAACTTTGCTAAAACGTTGCCCTTTTCATTGGAGCTCTCCCCAATGTGTCCTCTGGGGCCTAGTCCACCTGTGTGGTACCCAGGCTCCCAGAAGCTGACTCTTGGAGTTAAGGGTGTAGAAACCCTTACTTTCCTAGAGATTGGTATTATCCTCCTCCTCCTCCTCCTCTTCTTCCTCTGAACTGACGTCACCCTGTTCAGAGGGGTGGCCATTTGCATACTCAGCCAGGAGCTCCTGAAGCCCTTGATTGGTTGGATGCCGGCCCATGACTATATTTTTAAGTTTACATAGGGACCTCAATCCCTTGAAATTCAAGTGCAAGTAAGGTGTGAGGTCGAGCTCCTCAACCAGGCCCATGTCATCTTCACTAACAGCTGGGTTCTGTTGAGACATTCTAAACTGACAGTTCTAACCCTCTATTCTAACTATAGTGACTTTTTATTTTTCTGGAATTCTAATGGGACTTAAGCAAGGCCCTATCAGACTTTTAGTATTTTGGAAAAAACATTCTCAGAATTCTAAAGGCAATTTATGAGTTCTTTTGTGTGATCAGATGGTAACCAAGTAGTCCAACAAATTCAAGCTTGTATCCCACCACTCATCCACTAATGTGAGAAAGTGGCTCGATATATACTGGACCAGAATAAGGTACAGTGTGTATAGAGTCCACAAACCCCAGAGGTGTACCAGAGGTTAAAGCCAGGTATGACCTTACTCTCTAAAGTGGTAGCTTGGTCGAGGAGTAAGACAGTACCAGAGGACAGTGTAAAGTATTTGTTGTACACACTCAGTCAGCAAAAGGTTTCACACACTGAAAGACTGAACACCAGGCCAATTGTTTTCATATCAAAATATATAGTTGTTTTATTTCTAGAACCAACAGGCATCAAAAATATACTGTACTCAATATGAGAGGTCTCAGATGAGTACTTTGCAGGAAGGCAATAAACTTTGTAAAGACAATAGGTACAGGAGAGTTGCAGTCGGCAACACAATTCTACACACAATTTAGCATTGAGTTCAATGGATTCCCTTATATAAACACAGGTGATTACTTTGTAGATTTATTTGGTAATTCCAGGACTGGCTCCTAGGTTCAGTCCTGGGGTCTAAGCTGGAAACAGTTTAGCAAAACAGGAATTAAAAGCTATTTTAAAAGTTCACACTTAGAAACTTTTCCACAGAAATCTGGCAATGTTATCCAATGGGAGAAAATTCTGGTTGCAGGTAAAGTACGATCTCGTTACTTTTGTAATCCAGTACTGGTCTCCTGGGGCCAGCACTGGGGTCTCAAATCAAAACAGGTAAGTTATTAGGTTTCAGTATTTCGTATGATTTTTAAAGAATATTTCTAGTTTTCAAAAGTAGACACTTTGAAGAAATGTCATAGAAAAGCAGACAATGGATTCCTATGGAAAAAATACAAGTTACTAGTAAACCCGCTAGGCATCACTTTTGCGTTTCAACAGTGGGCTACACGGTACAGTACTGGCTCCTGCCCTGATCACAGGTGAGAATTTCGTAATTTGGATGATTTCATATGAATATTTCAAGTTTTTAAAAGTAGACAGAAGATTTTTCGAGTCCAACCAGTCAATGTTATTCAATGGCAGGTAAGTGAGTTACCGGTTTCCTGGTGAGTACTAGACTGGTAAAGTTGGGGTTCTGGGCATAGACTCAGGGGTCCTCCAGGGTCAGGTAGGTATGGTTGGTTCACCCTCAGAGGCGCAGGGGCATCTGGGTGCAGAGGTAGTTAGGCCCAATGTTATCCAAGGGGGGACGGGGGGCCTCCGGTTGGTGGATGCTGTCTAGCAGGCCACACGGCTGTGGGAGCCCGGCTCCTGGTCACTTGCTCAGCGCAAAGGGGGAAGCAGGATAGGACAAAGGGGGCACAGCCAGCAGTACTCGGGCGGGTGGGTGCAGGGTGCTTTCGAGCCGTCGGGCGCTCAATGTTATCAAATGGAAAAGGTCAAAAGGGAACAAAGGCTGCAGGCTCGGGCCGAGACTCTCCAGGGGCGACCAGCACGTTGAGAGGTAAGTTGGAATCTTGGAGCACAGGTAGGTACCCCAAAGGGAGGCACACAGGGCTGTAGGGCGCAGGGTGAGGGTGTCTTTGGGTGTCGGAAAAGCCAGTCTTCCCACCAGAGTAGGGGTAAGAACTGGTGGGGGCCAGTTGCTTATTACAGCAAATGGTCTGGAGAAGCTCACAGAGGCGGCATGCCTTTGAAGCTTCCCCCTGCCCATCCTGGGGGAGGAGACCTAGCACCTCGTCCAGGATGTGCATTGTTGCAGGCCCAGGAGAGCGGGGGGCTCTCCACCCAGGGGTCCAGAAACATGTTTGCTGTGTGGCAGCCTCTGCAGCCACTCAGCCCACACGTGGGTTGTAGGTTAGGTTTTCAAAGGGCATCTCTAAGATGCCCTCGGGTGCATTTTACATTAAATCCCACACTGGCATCAGTGCGGGTTTAATGTGCTGATAAGTTTGGTACCAAACTTGTCAGTCTTCAGTGTAGCCATTATGGTGCTGTGGAGTTCGTAATGACAACCTCCCAGCACCATATACTCTTAATGGCATCACTGTACTTACAGTGCCCAGGTATGGCCCTGGGTACTGTAGGGGCACAGGGCTCATGCACCTGTGCCCAGACCTCTGGCATAGGGTACTTAGTTAGAGGGGTGACTGAAGTATGCCAGGGCAGTGGGTTCTGTGTGCATGGCACACAGCCTTGTGTGCCATGTCGACTCTTGGTTTAGCTCTGTACTTAGACACTCAGCCTGCAAAGGCAGTGTCCACAGTACAGAGCCCCTGAGGGTGGCACAATAAGTGCTGCAGTGCTCAGGGGTCTTCTCTTGTCACCATGCCCTGGGTACCTAGGGTTCCATTTACTAGGGGCTGACAGGTGGCCAGAGATGGCAATTGGGTTTTAGTTTCAACACAGCTTTTAGGGAAGGAACACAGGCCATGGGTACCTGGTTGGCAGGAATCCAGGGCACACTCAGTCAAAGCACATCAGCATTTCAGAAAAAAGTGGGGGCATACCAGTGCAAGAAATATAGCACTTTCTCACAACACCTAATTGGCATATGTAATTTACTTGTAAGTCCTTAGTATATGGTACAAAATGTACCCAGGGTCTGCAAATTAAATGTCAGTGGTGGGATGCAACACCCACTGTGCCGTCCACTACAGAAACAGTGCAGACATAACTGCAGGCCTACCATTGTAGCCTGGCTGTAGCAGTTCTAAAGTACAAATTTGACTTATCAAAATAAGCACTTTTGATAGGCCTAAGTCTTTCTTTTAAATGTAAGTAAGTCAAACCTAAGTAGCTCTTAGTTCCCATATGACAGCATACAGGCTATTTAGAACCAGGACATATACAAGTTTAATGTTAAACATGTCCTTAGAATTAAAGCCCCAAAAGCAATTTTCATTGTAGCTGTTCTACAGGAAAACACTGAGTTACATTATTACATGTAATAATAGGGGAGGCAACAGCTAGAAATATCATTCAAATTGTGTTTTGAAAAGTCATTCAAAACCCAATTTAATCGGAAAATTGAATATTTAATAACTATTCGTGAAAAAACTGCTTTTAGAAAGTTACTTTGTCCTTGCCTAATGTCTCTGGAGTTGTCAGAGGTTCAAGATTGTTGACCTTTCGGACACACGAATTCTGAATGCATTTTTAACACACGAGTATGTTACTCTGAGCTAGGGAATGGGTTGGGGGTTAGGGCCTGATAGAAAGGAGATTTGAAAGAGAGAATGAATATCACATTATTAAGTCTGTAGGGTGTCCCAACAGAAAACACCTAGGGCCCTGTTCTAATTATCTCTTTCCCCTTTACCTGATTTGTATCATAGCCCTCTTGCTTAATTGTTGGTCTAGTCTGCCCCAAAGTACCTTTCTTATCTGCACATACAAGATTGAGTTAGTTATAGGTGTCATACTTTTCTCTAGATTCAAATAATATTCACATCATGGTTTCATATAAATCACAATAACATACCATATGGCCGTTCGTATTGCTGCTATGAGTTTTGCAGGAAGGCTTTAATTGTTCAGCAACGTAAAAGGAGAACCAGTTCCCAAAGTCGACAACGGTCTAGAGTCTTTCCGTCTCTCTAACTAAACTGCAACTCTAAACAGTTTCAAAAGAAGAAAATACAATTATTAAATGGTGAGAGTCAGACGTGTTTCTATTTACACAAATTACCGTCTTCATTTGATCATGAATATATAATTTTCTTTTCTCATGGAAACATCAGTTTTTTTGTATATTTGCTACCTTGAGATATGATACTATGTTCACCATTCAAAAACATAAAGTTAGTTTCCTTTTTTCTCCAATGAAAGTGATTCTGTCTTAAGAGGCTTTTTATAAGTGTGATGAAGTACCTTTTAGATCTTCCCAAATCTCAGCAAGAAATAGCATAGGTACGCTCTTACTGGATGGCCTTGGATTTTCTGACGTGAATCCCCACTTTCCAGATCAGGGAGCTTTCTGTCCGTATAGACTGCCCTTCCATGCAGGAGCTGACAAGATTTTCTTGGAGGGAGGTTATTTACCTCCTGAGATGATTTCCAAGGAGACAAATTGGCGCATGAATCATTCCCCATCCCTGCAGATTTTGAATAGAGAGCACATCTGTGGGTGGAGTTGCTTTTATAGAAGGGCCCACCCACAATGCCTACCTGCTAAAAAACATGTGATACATTGTCCCTTTATTTAAACTTGTTGTCATGCTAAATCCTGGTGCTGTTCATGGAAGGATTAGCACACTCCTTGCCCCCAGTGTGCAAACAACAATACCACCAGCGCTGTCCATCAAAGTGAGCCTTCCCAGAGAGTCTGTGTCTGGTTCTGGACTGCTCACAGGCTATGAAGTGTATGATGACAGCAGAGCCTGGAGTACAGATGCAGGGAGGCAGTATATGATAGAGGGGCCCTAAAACCAGATCAATTTGGTCTGGCTCCAACTGTCAGCTGAATAGCCCCCTTGATGAGGTGTGAAAACTGCTCCCTGAGCATGGCATAGGCTTTGTGTGTGAAGGGGTTTCTATTTATCTTACAACAAGACATTCTTGTCTGTGCCCAGGAATTTGATTAACTTCAAAATGGTCATACCTGTCATAGGCAAATGTTAGCGGGCACCTGGGTATGGCTTTCTTTGTCCCCCCCCCCCCCAGTCAGGCAGGCACCAATACTAGTGGGAGAGGAGCTGCCACAAGGACAGGTTAGAAGTGACCACAGATGAGGGGTTGCTCATTTTCCTGGCCCCACCTCTGGGATGGGAAAACAGGCTCTGTAACAAGAGAGATGGGTTCTGCCATTTTGGAGTTAGGCAGAGAGGTGTATTGTAGGGTGGATTACTGTAAATCAAGTAGAAACTGCTGCAGAAGTTATGGAGGGGTCATGAGTCTCTTCGCCCACATGCGAGTGCCAGGCATAAATGTAGCATCCCCTAGTACCTACTTCGGAACACTATTAAATCTGTGGATGGGATAAGAAGACCTGCACCTGCTGTTGAGTTCAATGAGGGGACTTTGAGGGCTGGACCAGCTTCTATTTATATCCAGGTCAAAGATATAGACTCCAAGAGTTAGTTAGTTGACCTCCTGTTAAGCTACAGGGCTACAAAAGCTTCCAAAAGCCCCTTTTCCTGGAAATCCCAGTTGACTGGTTCCAACGGAACCTTTCCTGGCGGCTTGTGCTGGAATAAGTCTTGAACACCAAATGCCATACCTGTGGCCCTGTGAGCCTTGGTTGGTCAATATGTACTACTGTTAACATCCTGAAAAACCTGGGACTTAAAAATCTTTGGGCTCCAAAGATCACCATAGGATCAGGACAAACCTACCAAGTCATCAGATCAAGGTGTGTTGCCACTGGGCTAAAAATGCAGGTTACTCCTTTTGCTGATCTTTTCCACAGAAGCAAATTTGTTTCAGCAGGACATCAAAGAGAGGGTATTGTGGTGCTGCCTTTGTCTACAGCCTGCAGCCTTGCCTTGCAGGTAGAATCCAAGCTCCAAAGAAGTGACTATGTCGGAAGGTAGAAATCTTTACAGGGTGAAGGTCGCAAATGTATCTGGCAGGAGAGGTACCTTGCTTGGGCACAAATCTTTAATTTCTCCTGCTTGTAGCTTTCCTAGCAAAGGTCAACAGCTTCAACAAGGACCTCGCCTGATGGTTATCCGGCAATGTGGAGCTTTTCTCAACCATAGTCTGCTGCCTTGCCCCGCAGAGGATTATGAAGACTAATTCAGAAGATACAAATTCTGATCGCTATAATCCTGGGTTCTGTATTATGTCTTCTCTACAATAACGTCATCCTTAAATCATTACTTTGTCATGGTCAAGCACAACCAGATGACAGAGATTGGAGCGTAATGCTTTTTGGCACTTAGGTCTCCTTGGTGCTATTATCACCTACACTAATACAAATTGATATCTCAGGTTCCCCTTATTAAATCTTTATTCTTCTGATAGAATTATGTTCATTAAAATATGTTCTATTTTTATAATTTGCAGTGAGGATCTTTATGTTATTGTGTTTTTCCCTTTTTAGCTGTTTTAGTACTCCTAAATGCTTTACCCATTTTCTGAACCTAACAAGAATATTGACCTTATTATTAGGGTAAATTTACATCCACCCCAACTAATAATCCACTTTCTTACAGTTAGGATGTCATGGATGTGTGTGAGAGTGCAAGTTTTGTATCAGCATTTGAGAACCTTTGCATTTTTAGCAAAGGGTGTTTTAAAAAATGACTATTAATTGTGCTCATTATCAACACAAAAAGAGTATAATTTCAAACTTTCTTTTATTACTTCCTAAAAATTAATATTTATTCTTATTTTCATTTATTGAAATGTTTCATTGATAGTGCCATCATGATTTAGTTTCACTGTTAAAGAGGTTACAGTCTATGTGCTCCATATAATAGGACCCATCTTGGCTCTTGTCAGCCCTTAGTCTTAACGTGAATTGTATGCCTTCACTGTGTCACTGGAACCAAGCTGTACCTGACTGATTAGCCCATAACTAGGGCGAAAATGGTCCTGGGTTGCTTGTGTTCTGGTTCAGGGTGGACCTGGCTAGGCAGTTTGGGCTGAACTGTTCCCATTAGGAACAGGGTCAAAACTATTTTGCAAATGGCTGGGTCTAAACTGAGGTGGTATGGTGAGCAAAAGAACTATGGGTTGGTGTGCTAGCACTGTGTGTTTTAAAATCAATAAAGATGTATGTGTTAAAGTATTTTAAAATTATTAAATGGCACTAGTGGGCTACTTTTGTATAGGTACTGTTAGGAATGTTTGCTTGAAAAAAAATGTGTCAAGATAAACGATGTTATCAGCAGGTGTCTACTATGAAAAGGTGTTCCATCAATGGGGAGCTTATGGTGTGAGCCCTAGGTAGCGTTGTGGCAACGTGCTTATAGTGGAATGTTTGATTGATGGAAGGCATGTTAAGTGATTCGAAACTGTAGTCAAACCCTCTGTCAGCTGGCTTGCCACTGATCAACTTATCCATAGATCCAAGCCCTACAAAGCAGGGTCTGGCCATGAGCCAGCCTGTGTGCCTATGTACTATTTGTGAACAGACTTTTGCCATGAGCAGAAGACTGCGAATGTAGAACCTGACCTCTAGTCATTCCCTGCACCCGGCACTCTGCCTCCATGCTGATGACTTGATAGAAATTCTTAATCAAACCCGATAGATTTCTCTTGCTCCCTCCCAAGGCAGTGATGGTATTTCCTAACGCCATGTGGTGCAGAGAATATGAACCGTGGACACTCCCCCACAGTTTGACTGAAAAGGAGCCTATATTGCAACTGTCAATAGCAATGGCAGAGGCATTTAGGGTATACATTAGTTTTCTTCTTGCCTGGTAGATAATACATGTAGAACAATAGAAGCAAACATCATGCTTATTGTAACAATAGCAAAATTAAGTAACGTGTAGCATATGAAGAATTCTAACTTGACTTCGTATTGTGTTCTGCATCCTACTAAACCTTTTAACACTAATCATTAACATCTAGAAAGCCTGCCATTCTGAGAGTTGGAGTACACAAGTTTCATTTCCAAAGGCAGGTTGTACTTGGCTAACACAGATCTTCAGTGGGTGTAGGCCATGCTGGCCATGTGTCCTTGAGAGATATTCCACCATGGTGTGAATAAATCCTCTCTGTCTGGGATTAAGCAAAATGTCCTATATGTTGTTTTTTGTATGAGTTGTGTTAGAAAGTGGCCTTGTGAAACTGACATGTGATGGGAATAATATCATGAGAAATGATACAGTAATATACACCCATATGATTGATAGACCATACTCTACCTAAATTAAAAGCCAAGAATTGTGTATTTGTCATGACACATTAATATAAAACATATGCAAATGAAAGACCTAACTGTGACATACATAAAATAATTCAATAATGAGGTAGCAGCCTTTGGTGTGTAATGGTAAAAAATCATGAACCTTAGGCCTCATGCAGTATACAAAATACGTACAGACTTAACCACCAAGCTGTGGGCACAGTGCCAGGTTGCAGTCAGGCACGGCATCTACCCACTTGCCAAAAAACAACCAGCACAAATCCTTGGTCTCAGGATCTGGCCTGTGACCAGGGAATGAAACAGCACTGTTACCACTGAGCAGGTTGCACATGGCCTTTAACCATGTAGAGCAGGCTCCGGTGCAGGTCTTAGACTGTTACCATACCAAGAACCTACTTTCCTCTGACCTAACAAGCTCTGACTAAGTGATCTGTGACCATGCCCTGGCCCAGACTTTTTGCTACAGAATCTATAAGCATGGTCAAAGAGTGTACATAGTGGTCTCACAGTACAAAGCCTGGCTTGTGATCAGGTCCTTCACTAACTCTGGTGCCCCCAGCCCAAGTGCACATGGCCTTGAGACAGGAGCCGCAGGGTTTGAATACAGGGCCAAGCAGCTCTGTACCTAAAGGCCTCTGGCACTCTATCACTGAAACTGGACCAGATGTGTATTTTGCTATAGATAAAGTCTATGTATGCCTAGCTCATGTTATACAAGCAGTATTTTCTTCAAGCAAACTATGATTTTAAACCTTCGCCTCAACTGTTTTGTAGGTGATGTGAACCTGTTTGGAGGTACAGAATATGGTATTTAAAGTTCCCTTGTGTGTTTATTCTTTATTGTTCTTTTTTCACATAGACAGACTGTACCCATGCAAAACCTTTGTTTACAATAGTGATTTCATTGATTATTGTTTTGTCATTAATGACTTCCTTTGAGATGTCTTTATTTGTTAACAGTTTGCCAATTCCCCATGAAAGTGACTGTAACTTGTTCCCTAAAGTAATTATAACTCATACCCTTGGCATGCAGTGCTAATTTCCTCCCATATTGCATCACTCATGACATGTTCTGCGACATAATTGATAATATCACTGCAACATATGAAATGGCATTATTGGTAACAGCACTGTGCATGACGGGCAACCGTTAGTTTTTCTTTAGGGCACAAGTTACAGTTACTTGAGATAAATATATGACTAGTAAATTTCTGTAGTTTTGTTAGTTTGAATTGGTATGGTGTAACTACGATTTTCATCTTACTATGACATCCCTTTAATCTTTCATTGTTTAAGTGAAAAATGACACCTCGCCCATTTACGTTGCACTGTGCCCTCGGAAATGTTCTCAGAAATGATGGGATTTGAGATGTCATAAGTGTTGTTATAAATGCTAAGATTTCACATGCAGTAAGCGATGTGCTATGAAAGGGTAAAGAAGTGCATTGAGAAGGAGCAAATTATAGTTATGGTTCTATGGTTAGCAAGCTGAAAACAGTGTGTATGGATGAGCGCAGGTTCGAATAAAGTGAAGATGGTGCATACGTTATAAATTTAAGGAATAACTGTCTTTGTATTTTTAATTTTTGTGTACTTTATGTTTGGTTTCTATAGAAAGAAGAGATAGAGATAAAGTTATAGTAATTTAAATGTGGTGCGTAAATTATAAATGTAGGTATGACTATAACTTTAGTTGTCCCTACATTTATAATTCACGCATAACATTTAAATTTCTAATGTTTGTGTTGTGTAAGTTTGCTTTGTATAGAAAGAATAATAGATTTCCTCGCTATAAATACATTCTAAACTATCTTAGTTTTCCACCAGTCCCTTTTGGATTTTCAACAAGACTGTCACACGGGAGGTCCGAGATCGGGCTACTGGGTTTCCAAAATTTCTCATTTTAAAACCCTCCGCTTATTGGCAGAAAGTACTCGGACACTCCAGCATGCTGAATAAAGTTATTTAATGGCTAGAAAAAAGACGCGTTTCGGCTTACTCCTTGCTCACCGTGCTAGTACACAAATTCTTCACTCGTGATTATATCTACTTCCTTACACAAAATAGAAAAAGGACTGCACCTACATAAAGTGAATACAACAATATCAACTGTGGCAGCCATTTTTTAACAATATTATAAAGCATAATATACTGAGTATGTAAAACATGTCATAGTTGGAATTAAAACTGGCTAAGTCAATTCAAATCAATAAATCGCAATACTGTGATATAAATGGGGAGAGGGGTTGGCCTAACGGCTAAGGCGCTCGACCTCGGACCTGGGGAACTTGGTTCGAGTCTCGGTAACGACGCGAAAAACCCCCTGTGATTCTGGGCAAATCACTTAATCTCCCCGTGCCTAAAATGAAAGTGTGTCCTCATGTAACGTAACTGGTGCTATGTAAAGCGCTCTGATAACTGATTCGGTTCAGTTCTAGTTCGCGCTATATAAAACTCTGCAAAAAAATAAATAAATAAATAAATAAATAAATGCCACACAGAACACAATAAATCGGCCAATGATGGTCATCTTATAGAAAAAGACCCACAATGCTGCAAATGTATTCAATAACATACACATATTGCTGAACCAACTAATGCAAGCTTATTAGCAAAAATAGTACAGATCTCAATTTCCCTGTGCATTGATGTAATATGTATCCTGCAGCTCAGGAATTACACTGTGTAGGACACATAGGAGGGACCAGGAGGGCTTCTTGGCCCCCGAAGTCCCTCAGGAGAAAAGTGGGTTTCATCCCCCAAAACCTAGTGTGCCAGGAGGTGCGTTTGCAGAGTGGTGAAGAAAGGGGGCCATGGCTTCCGATGACCTCTTAGCAATCCCACTGTATGTGACTTACTGGAGGTAACAGGAGCGGTAGTTGGCCCCCAAGAACACCCTTGGGGACCAACTACCCCTACTATTACCTCCAGTAAGTCCCACACAGCGGCATTGGTAAGTTATCATAGCAGGCAATGCCCCATTTGTCCACCAGTGTGCAAACGCGCTCCCTGGCATGCTCTTGGATGAGGATTAAAGTCCCCTTTGCTGCTGGGGGTGGTTAGGGGCCAACTAGCCTACCTATTACCTCCAGTAAGTCCTACACAGTGGGATTGCTGAGAGGTGGACACAGGCCAAGCCCCCTTTTCCCACAACTCTGCAAACATGCAGCCTGGTGCCCTGTGCTCGGTGGATGGAGTCCACTTCAGTCCTGAGGTCCTCAAGACACAAGAGGACCTCATTGTCCCACCAGCAGTCTGCCAAGAGGCGTGTTTGCAGTGTCGAATAAAAAGTGTGTTACCTCGGATCACCTCTCAGACATCCCACTGTGTGGGGTTTACTGGAGGTACCTGGTGGGCTAGTTGGCCCCCAGGGACTCTCAGGATTCAAGGGGACTTAATCCCCCATCTTAGAACACACCAGGGGGTGTGTTTGCAGAGTGGTGCAGGGGGGGCGGGCCTCCAGCGACATGCTAGCTTTTCTTTTTTTTTGTTAGAAGTGGAGCTGGGCAGCCCCCCATCGCTTAATATTATGTGGGCCCTGGGGACGATTTTGGCCCCTGGTACCCCATTCCCAGGCCACGGCCACATATTAAATTAATTTCTAAACATATTTTTAAGGAGGGTGCCACACGGCCCCCCCTCCTGAGGCCATTATTGGCCCGGGTACCCCATCCCCTGGGTCATTGCTTCGTTTTGATTTATTTCTTTATTTATTTTCATGGAAGGGGGGCCACGCGGCCCCCCTTCCATGAGCAACTTCTGTATCCCATTCCCCAGGGCAGCCCCCTTTCTCCACCTCTATGCAAACGCGACTATTAGTTAAAGAAGCATTTGCAATGTAATAGGTTTCACATTTATAAATGTAAAAGTGTTTTATTAATGTTTCTTAGAGTGGAGTGGACGTAGGTTGTGTGTAGCGGAAATATGTTGTATGTTGTGCAGTGAAATTATGTGGATAGAAAGTATGTGGTATTTAGTGTATAGGAAATATGTAGAGTGGGATTATGTGTTATGGAGAGTAATTGTGTGGTATGATAGTCTGTGTTGTGGAGTGGTAACCTCAGCTTTAGTCTTCCTCATTTCCATAGAAGCTAAACTATTAACTCAATGAGACACAGAAAAAGAAGGAACCACCGAGGAGCACTTTTGGAACTAGTCAGAGGTATGAGCAGGGCCACTAGAATTATGCAACTGTTTGTCGCACTGACTTTTGCACAATATACCCACATTTGCCACATAATCCATCTTCTGCTGAATAATCTGCAGATTTGAAGAAAATAAACCTTGTTTCTAGCTCAAACGGCTCAAACATTGCCAAAAAAGGAGCAACAAGGGTTACAGCGTGGTGGAAGGCCCGTTTCAAACCTAGAATGGTCACCTGTTACTTATTGTTAAATATGGGTATTAAATTGGTACTAATGGTGTGCAAACAACTCTTGCTTCTTTCTGCACCTCTCGTTCCTCTTTCTGCATTTCTGCCTCTTTGTTTACCTTTCTTTCTTTTTCTACACTTCTTTTGCCTCGTTCTGCTCATCTCTTCCACTTTCTGCACCTCTCCTACCTCTTTCTGCACTTCTGTTGCTTTTTTCTGCACATCTCTTGCTTCTTTCTCTACCTCTGTTATTTCTTTCAGCACCCCTCTACCCTCTTTCTGCACCCTTCTTGCCTCTGTCTGCACCTCTCTTGCCTCTTTCTACACATCTCTTTGTCCTTTCAGCACTACCCTTGCATCATTCTACACCCCCTTGCCCCTTTCTGCACCACTGTTGCTTATTACTGCACTGGGCTTGCTTCTTTCTATACATTTCATGCCTCTGTCTGCACCCCTCTTTCCTTTTTCTGCAATTCTCTTGCTTCTTTCTGCATGTCGGTTCCCTCTTTCGGCACAACGTTTGTCTGTTTCTGCAACATTCTTGCCTCTTTCGGCAGCTCTCTTGCCTCGTTCTGCACTTCTGTTGCCTCTTTCTGTACCTCTCCTACCTCTTTCTGCACCCCTCTTGCCTCTTTCAGCATCTCTGTAGGTTCTTTCTGCACTGCTCTTGCTTCTTTCTGCACCTTTTTTCCCTATTTCTATATGTCTCTTGCTTCTTTCTGCACTTCTCGTGCTTCTTTCTGCATGGCTCTTGCTTCTTTTGGCACCATTTTTGCAGCGGTTTGTATCACTTTTACCTGTTTCTACACCTTGCTTGCCAGTTTCTGTGCCTCTCTTGCCTCCTTTGGCACTAAGCATGGGCGAAATTTGCGAATTCGCGATTCGCGAATTTGCGGATTTGCGAATTCGCGATCCGCAAAGTTCGCGAATTTGTGCGAATTTGCGGATTTTTATATTTTTGCGTGTTTGCGGGGCGCTTTGCGTGTTCGCGGGGCGTTTTGGCATGTTCGCGGGGCGCTTTGCGTGTTCGCGGGGTTTTTTGGGGCGAGATCGTGATGCGCCCTGTGGTTCATCACTGCCACCCTCTCGTTTTTTATGCCCTTCTGCCCTCTGTACCACTCGTTTTTGTGCCTTTCTGCCCTCTGCCCCACTCGTGTTTGTGCCCTTTTGCCCTCTGCCCCACTCGTTTTTGTGCTCTTCTGCCCTCTGCCCAAGTCGTTTTTGTGGTCTTCTGCCCTCTGCCCCACTCGTTTTTGTGCTCTTCTGCCCTCTGCCCAAGTCGTTTTTGTGTTCTTCTGCCCTCTGCCCCACTTGTTTCTGCCCTCTGTCCCACTCGTTTTTGTGCTCTTCTGCCCTTTGCCCAACTCGTTTTTGTGGTCTTCTGCCCTCTGCCCCACTCGTTTCTGCCCTCTGTCCCACTCGTTTTTGTGCTCTTCTGCCCTCTGCCCAACTCGTTTTTGTGGTCTTCTGCCCTCTGCCCCACTCGTTTCTGCCCTCTGTCCCACTAATTTTTGTGCTCTTCTGCCCTCTGCCCAACTCGTTTTTGTGGTCTTCTGCCCTCTGCCCCACTCGTTTCTGCCCTCTGTCCCACTCGTTTTTGTGCTCTTCTGCCCTCTGCCCAACTCGTTTTTGTGGTCTTCTGCCCTCTGCCCCACTCGTTTCTGCCCTCTGTCCCACTCGTTTTTGTGCTCTTCTGCCCTCTGCCCAACTCGTTTTTGTGGTCTTCTGCCCTCTGCCCCACTCATTTCGGCCCTCTGTCCCACTCGTTTGTGTGCTCATCTGCCCTCTGCCCCACTCGTTTCTGCCCTCTGTCCCAATCGTTTTTGTGCTCTTCTGCCCTCCGCCCAACTCATTTTTGTGGTCTTCGGCCCTCTGCCCCACTCGTGTTTGTGCCCTCTGTCCCACTCGATTTTGTGATCTTCTGCCCTCTGCCCAACTCGTTTTTGTGGTCTTCGGCCCTCTGCCCCACTCGTTTCTGCCCTTTGTCCCACTCGTTTTTTTGTGCTCTTCTGCCCTCTGCCCAACTCAATTTTGTGGTCTTCTGCCCTTTGCCCCACTCGTTTCTGTGCCCTTCTGCCCTCTGCCCCAATCGTTTTTTGTCCCCTTCTGCCCTCTGTTCCACTTTGTGCCCTTCTGCCCTCAGCCCCACTTACCATGGAGCCGGCAAGCTGCCAGCGCCATTCTAAAATAGCTACAAAGTCAGCTTCAACAGGAAGCACTAATAGATAAAGTAAAGCAGGTGCTCAAGTTGAAGGTCAAATTAAGTTACACAATCATTAATCACCCCGAGTTTGGGGTGATTAATGATTGTGTAACTGAATTTGAGCTTCAACTCGAGCACCTGCTTTACTTTATCTATTAGTGCTTCCTGTTGAAGCTGACTTTTGTAACTATTTTAGAATGGCTCTGGCAGCTTGCTGGCAGCTTGCCGGCGCCATTCTAAAATAGTTACAAAAGTCAGCTTCAACTTTTGACCCAATCCATTCTGCTCGCGGATTTTGCGGGGAATTCGCGAATCTCGCGGATTGCGAATTTGCAGAAAATCCGCAAAATCCGCGAGCGGAACGGATTTTCCGCCCCTACTTATTTGGCACCTCTGTTGCTTCTTTCTGCACACCTCTTGCTTCTTTCTGCACCCATCTTTCCTCTTTCTGTACCCCTTTTTCCTCTTTGTGCACCTCTTCTGCCTCTTTGTGCACATCTTTTGCTTCTTTCTGCACTTTTTTTTACCTCTTTCTATACCCCTATTGCCTCTTCCTGCACTTCTGTTGGTTTTTTCTGCACTGCTCTTGCTTCTTTCTGCACCTCTGTTGCACATTTCTGTATCCCTCTTGCCTCTTTCTGCACCCCTCTTCCCTCTTTCTGCACCCCTTTTGCCTCTGTCTGCACACCTGTTCCCTCTTTCTGTATCCCTTTTGCCTGTTTATGCAACTCTCTTGCCTCTTTCTGCATCTCTCTTGGTTCTTTCTACACTGCTCTTGCCTCTTTCTGCACCCCTCCTGCATCTTTATGCACCTCTTTTGCTTCTTTCTTCACTTCCCTCTCCTCTTTCTGTACCCCTCTTGCCTCTTTCTGCACCTCTGTTGCTTATTTCTGCACTGCTCTTGCTTCTTTCTGCACCACTCTTCCCTCTTTCTGCAATTCTCTTGCCTTTGTCTGCACCCCTGTTCCCCCCTTCTGCTCCTCTTTTGTCTGTTTATGCAACTATCTTGCCTCTGTGCAGTTCTCTTGCCTCCTTATGCATCTCTGTTGCCTGTTTCTGCACCCCTCTGCCTGTTTCTGCACCCCTCTTGGCTCTTTCTGCACCCCTGTTGCTTCGTTCTGCACTTCTCTTCTTTCTTTCTGCACCCTCATGCCTCTTTCTGTATACCCTTCTTCCCTATTTGTGTATCTCTCTTGCCTCTTTCTGCACTTCTCTTTCCTCTTTCTCTACCCGCTTGTCTCTTTCTGCACCGCTGTTGGTTCTTTGTGCACTTCTGCTTTTTTCTGCATCTCTCTTGCTTTTTTCTATACCCCCTTGCCTCTTTCTGCATATCTGTTGCTTCTTTCTGCACTTCTCTTGCTTCTACCTTTATGTACACAAATTTACAGAGTATGCTGTTTGAAACACAGGTATTCAAGTATTTGTATGTTTATTTTTATGTAACGTGTCACTAGGTAAAAGCAGAGATACACGCATGCATATCTTCACAACTTGGTCAGACTTACAACAGTGATATGCTTAGGATTGCTGTTTTATATTTGCTAGGCCTTTCTTCTGAGCAGTCAATGAATATTGAACCTTCAAGGGAAAAGTGAGGTTTAAGACATCTTGGGAGAATAGTTAGTGATTAAGGCTACTTTGTATGAGTGTGTTTATTTATTTATTTATAAAGTTTTATATAGCGTGAACAAGATCCCGAAGTATATCAGAGCGCTTTACCAAAAGGATGGTATGAGGGTAATACATACAATATCGAGATTATGTAAGAATAAAAGCATTAATAATCACTTCATTACAAGACGCATGGGTCAAAGGAGAGTTATACAATAAGCAGGTACATAGTAGACTAAACAGGGGTACACTATGAGATAAAGATTGTCTTTCTTTTATTCAATCAAAATGTATCATTCCATTTTCACCTCCATTCTCCAGAATGATCAGTCAAACACTAGAGTGTTAAACTGCTTAGATTCTTCTCTCTATCCTCCCAGGCTGCACTTCTGTAAAGACATTTATAAGTAAATCAATACAAAACCAGAACATAGCAAACCATTACTTTAAAAACCTCAGACAAAGGCATCTGACCGTTGTACGTACATTTCCTCATCTACATTTAATTCTTGGGGTTTCTTGGAATATATTTCTAAAATATATCTGGACTTCAACCATCTTATTTCTTTTTCTCAACCCCCCCTCTCCTTTTTTCTCAGTACGCATAAATCACACAGTATTTTAACCTATTTTAATCTCCATTTTGAAATTGTTGAAAATGCAGAGCAAATGGGTGATTGTCTTCGATTTTTTTATTGCCTAAGATGCTGCAGAACTTGCTTATGTATTAAAAGAATATTACAGCCCACATACGTTTTGGTGTCTGGAAACACAAGAGCGACCCAAATGTCCATGTGAACATGATATCAAGGATGAACTTGGAACATGCGTTCACATGCAACCCATTTTGAGAGACACAATATAATGAGGCACGATTTTTTTGTCAGGAATCAATCAGAAATAATTGATTCTGATTGATTTCTGAAAGAATTTCTTGCCTTATTCTTTTCTATTTATGAAGATGAGTTCCATATGAACTCATGTTCCAAGTTCATATACCTATGTTTTAGGGCATGGACAGACCAGACCACACATCACATACTTTGTTTTACAATTAAGTACAGTTTTTAACTTTAACCTCTTCTTAAGAGATAAAGCGATCTCTGTGATACTCACTCCATTCAGACAGGCCTTACTTGTATCACATTTCACAAAACCATTCTTTGGTTTAACCGTTGTTCTTTCTTCATAGTTACTTCACTTTTTACTAATGCATCTCTTACAAAGGGTGCCTTCCCATAGTACATTTGTGTTTGTCTTTTTATCCCCTTACCAAACTCTGGATCATTTCTGAGAAGGTGCAGGTGCTTGTTTAAAATGCTTCTTGATTTTCACGTTGGCTATGATAAGATGTTATAAATCTACATTCATGTTCTTTACTCTTGTTCTCCTCCAGTACCTTTAAAAGGATATCCTCCCACTTACATCTACTTATTCTACCCTTTAATGTAGTTCAAATTTGGTCTGAATAAACCCTTGCCTTCAATCTACGTATCATTTCATCTTGTATGATTTCAAAGTTTTCTTTTGTGCTATAGATTCTTCTAGCAAAACACACAAGATGAAGGGCGGAATGTTGCACAATGGCAAAACATTCACCCCCAGTCACAGATCTGGGTTTAATCCATCGTTGTTTTGCTCACCAAGCCACCCCAGGTTAGACATGGCCATATGCAAATCAGTCTTGACCCTGTGCCTCATGGGAACAGTCCAGCCCGAACTGCCAAGCCATGTCTTTCCTGGACCGGAATCAAGCATCCTTGGACCGGTTTCTGGCTATCAGCCCTCTTCAGCCAGGATAGCTTGACTCCAGTGGCTTAGTGAGCACGGGACCCACGTCTGGGCATACCCTTCCCACATAGGGTGAACAGCAAAACACAGAATATGATGGACGGAATGTTGCACAATGGCAAAACATTCAGCCCCAGTCACAGATCTGGGTTTAATCCATCGTTGTTTTGCTCACCAAGCCACCCCAGTTCAGACATGGCCATATGCAATTCAGTCTTGACCCTGTGCCTCATGGGAACAGTCCAGCCCAAACTGCCAAGCCATGTCTTCCCTGGACCGGAATCAAGCATCCTAAGACCGGTTTCTGGCTATCAGCCGTCTTCAGCCAGGATAGCTTGACTCCAGTGGCTTAGTGAGCACGGGACCAACGTCTGGGCATACCCTTCCCACATAGGGTGAACAGCAAAACACACAAGATGATGGACGGAATGTTGCACAATGGCAAAACATTCACCCCCAGTCACAGATCCGGGTTTAATCCATCGTTGTTTTGCTCACCAAGCCACCCCAGTTCAGACATGGCCATATGCTAATCAGTCTGGACCCTGTGCCTCATGGGAACAGTCCAGCCCGAACTGCCAAGCCATGTCTTCCCTGGCCTGGAATCAAGCATCCTAGGACCGGTTTCTGGCTATCAGCCGTCTTCAGCCAGGATAGCTTGACTCCAGTGACTTAGTGAGCATGGGACCCACGTCTGGGCATACCCTTCCCACATAGGGTGAACAGTAAAGCACACAAGATGATGGACGGAATGTTGCACAATGGCAAAACATTCACCCCCAGTCACAGATCTGGGTTTAATCCATCATTGTTTTGCTCACCAAGCCACCCCAGTTCAGACATGGCCATATGCAAATCAGTCTTGACCCTGTGCCTCATGGGAACAGTCCAGCCCGAACTGCCAAGCCATGTCTTCCCTGGGCCTGAATCAAGCATCCTAGGACCGGTTTCTGGCTATCAGCCGTCTACAGCCAGGATAGCTTGACTACAGTGGCTTAGTGAGCACGGGACCCACATCTGGGCATACCCTTCCCACATAGGGTGAACAGCAAAACACACAAGATGATGGACGGAATGTTGCACAATGGCAAAACATTCACCCCCAGTCATAGATCTAGTTTTAATCCATCTTGGTTTTCCCCACCAACCCACCCCAGTTCAGATATGGCCATATGCAAATCAGTCTTGACCCTGTGCCTCATGGGAACAGTCCAGCCCGAACTGCCAAGCCATGTCTTCCCTGGACCGGAATCAAGCATCCTTTGACCGGTTTCTGGCTATCAACCGTCTTCAGCCAGGATAGCTTGACTCCAGTGGCTTAGTGAGCACGGGACCCACGTCTGGGCATACCCTTCCCACATAGGGTGAACAGCAAAATACATAAGATGATGGACGGAATGTTGCACAATGGCAAAACATTCACCCCCAGTCACAGATCTCGGTTTAATCCATCGTTGTTTTGCTCACCAAGCCTCCCCAGTTCAGACATGGCCATATGCAATCAGTCTTGACCCTGTGCCTCATGGGAACAGTCCAGCCCGAACTGCCAAGCCATGTCTTCCCTGGACGGGAATCAAGCATCCTAGGACTGGTTTCTGGCTGTCAGCCGTCTTCAGCCAGGATAGCTTGACTCCAGTGGCTTAGTGAGCACTGGACCCACGTCTGGGCATACCCTTCCACATAGGGTGAACAGCAAAACACACAAGATGATGGACGGAATGTTGCACAATGGCAAAACATTCACGCCAGTCACAGATCTGGGTTTGATCCATCGATGTTTTGCTCACCAAGCCACCCCAGTTAAGACAAGGCCATTTGCAAATCAGTCTTGACCCTGTGCCTCATGGTAACAGTCCAGCCCGAACTGCCAAGCCATGTCTTCCCTGGACCGGAATCAAGCATCCTAGGACCGGTTTCTGGCTATCAGCCGTCTTCAGCCAGGATAGCTTGACTCCAGTGGCTTAGTGAGCACGGGACCCACGTCTGGGCATACCCTTCCCACATAGGGTGAACAGCAAAACACACAAGATGATGGACGGAATGTTGCACAATGGCAAAACATTCACCCCCAGTCACAGATCTGGGTTTAATCTATCGTTGTTTTGCTCACCAAGCTACCCCAGTTCAGACAGACCATATGCAAATCATTCTTGACCCTGTGCCTCATGGGAACAGTCCAGCCCGAACTGCCAAGCCATGTCTTCCCTGGACCGGAATCAAGCATCCTAGGACCGGTTTCTGGCTATCAGCCGTCTTCAGCCAGGATAGCTTGACTCCAGTGTCTTAGTGAGCACGGGACCCACGTCTGAGCATACCTTTCCCACATAGGGTGAACAGCAAAACACACAAGATGATGGACGGAATGTTGCACAGTGGCAAAACATTCACCCCCAGTCACAGATCTGGGTTTAATCCATCGTTGTTTTGCTCACCAAGCCACCCCAGTTCAGACACGGCCATATGCAAATCAGTCTTGACCCTGTGCCTCATGGGAGCAGTCCAGCCCGAACTCCCAAGCCATGTCTTCCCTGGACCAGAATCAAGCATCCTAGGACCGGTTTTTGGCTATAGGCCGTCTTCAGCCAGGATAGCTTGACTCCAGTGGCTTAGTGAGCACGGGACCCACGTCTGGGCATACCCATCCCACATAGGGTGAACAGCATAACACACAAGATGATGGACGGAATGTTGCACAATGGCAAAACATTCACCCCCAGTCACTGATCTGGGTTTCATCCATCGTTATTTTGCTCACCAAGAAAACTTAATCGGTCTCACCCTCAAAGTGTTTAATAGCCCTCAGTCTATCTTCAAGACAGATACTAGTGACAGGTGAGGGTACATCTAGGGATATTAGCATGTCATCTTCCCATTTAACATATAAAAATCCTTTAAAAAAACTACAATGAATGTTTGATGTAGGAGTGAAGATTCACAGCCAATGGTTTCACAAATTTGTCTATATATGTAGAATTGTTCTCATAAAGACTGTTGATGGCTTTCTTTTTTTCTTTTTTTAAGCCAACAAAATCAACAGATCTTCAAATTACATTAATAAATATAGAAACCAACATAATCACTGGGAGAGAGCAGAAGTAAAAAAAAAACCTGAAAATATATATAAAGACGAGTTACTGCAGATACTCTATTAGCGCACCCCTGATCTTGGTGCCCAGCCGGCGTTTCTGAGGACCCTTAACAGCATATAGACTGTATTCCAAATTACATATAGCATACAATTCACCCCACCACATTTCAAAAGATGGTGGCTCTTTATCCCTCCATAATGTTGAAATACACAGTCTTGCAATCGCCACAGATATAAATATAAAATATCTAAATGTATACATACCCTGTAAATCTGTTTCTTCCTTTACTACTCCAAGCAGCATCACAGTTGGGGTGATCACTACCCGTGCTCCCGTCACTTCTGTCAGAAAGATCTCAATCTTATTTATAAATTGTCAATTTTTGTACATCTCCTCTCTTTTATAGATAATCATAGATTTGCAGATATGTAAAAAAATCCGTTTTATGAAGGTCATAATCGGTTGTTAATGTAGCATAGGGCTTAACTCCATTATAGTCCACTAAATCCCCTAAAGTCGTTAGTCCTTTCTGCCTCCATCTAGCCAAAATATTGTCAGAGAGGGTAGGGCAGAAGATTAAGTAGATGTATTATGGTTAACTTTATTGAGCTTCAACAATTTCTGCACCTGTTTCCAAACTTTATACGCGGCTTGCAGCACCTTAAAACAAGTTTTTTTATTGTAACTGGACTCTAAATTCAAAAATAAATTCCTGTCTGTTCTAGAGCCCAATAGCAACTGAAAAATGTTTGGAGCTGTTTCCATTTTTTCATCTTTCTCACCTACCAGCAAGATACCCATATGTTGCAACATGCACACCAGGTAGTAAAATAAAAAGTTCGGGACCGCCCAGCCCCCCCCTGGATCTGGGTAGAATGATACACCTCATTGTTCGCCGAGGCTTACCTTGTGCCCACAAAAACCTTGAACATATATATTGTAGTTTTTGCAGTTGTTTTGATGTAAGTTCCAAAGGAACACATCTAAAATAATATATTACTTTTGGCAATATATCAATTTTTAAGACATTGCATCTCCCAACTATTGACAGATGTAAATTTTCAATTCTATCTATTCTCTGCATTAGCGGCTCCCAGTTTGATAATACCATTTTATCCAGACAAGCATTGATTCGAATCCCCAAATATGTAGCCTCTTCTGTGACCCTAGAATCATTACTGCACACTTGCCCAGTACAGATTAATTGCGTCTTAGTAGTATTTAGCTTAAATTCTGATCCTACCCCAAATTGAATAGCTAGCTGCTCGATCTCTTTTACAGTATTGATTGGATCGGGTGAAATGACTGCTATGTCATCTGCATATGCATGTATTGTAACCTCCAGACTGGGTCTCGCTGTTTCCTTATGTAGCCTATGTTCTAATAAATTCAGAAAAGGTTTAATGTATAAGGCAAATAATAAAGGGGAACGGGGACACCCTTGTCGGGTGCCTCTTGATATTTTAACAAAACTAGACTCTAGTCCTGTCACATTTATTTTTGCCTTAGGTGAGCGATATATGGTTCATAAAGCTCGTAGAAAGCCGGGTCCAAAGCCTTGCCTCTGCATCGTGGTCCATAGAAACTCCCAGGAGACACGGTCAAAAGCTTTCTCCGCGTCGATTAGAACAACACCGCACGGAGCTTTCAAGACCGTAGCAATATCCAATGTGGTAACTACCTGACTGACATGATTGACCGTGCCTCTTCCTGTTATGAACCCATGCTGCCGAGCAGAAACTATAGAAGTTATAACACAAGACAACCGAGTTGCTAATATTTTGGCATATATCTTCCCATCGCAATTTATTAATGAAATGGGTGGATACGATCCTGGCAGCAGAGAAGGTTTATCTTTTTCTTTTTTAAATAACTATACTTGCTTCATCCCATGATGCTGGAGCAGAGCCTCTCTCTCTGTAATTCCCCAAAAATGTTTTATTGAACTCCAATGGAATTTTATTGGGCCCAGCAGCTTTCCCAGAGGCTAATGAGCTAACTGCCGCTTCTGGTTCTTCCAGGGTAATGGGCTTTTCCAAATATTCACTATCATCTGCGCTTAATACCTTCCTATACGCATCCACGAAAGAATTTGAAGATGTGCCTTGAAGTGTATTATCTTCTGTATATAAGTGTTCATAAAACTTTCGAAAAACTTCAAGTATTTCTGCTGATGTTTCCACCGTGTTTCCATTTGGATCTTTGATTGCTGTAATAGCACCTCTCATTTCTTTTTGCCTTATTCTTTTAGCCAAGCACTTGCCGGTCTTCTCCCCATACTCATAGCACTCTTTTCTATAAGCTTGAATTTACTAGCATTATCTTTGGCCTTGGCTTGCGAGCTGTCTACTTTCTCTCTTAGATTGCGTGTTAAGGTACCCTCTGCTTGCCTAAGATTATCATATAGTCCCTGCATCAGCTGTCTCTGTTGTTTCTGGGCATATAATCCAAAAATAAGAATTTCCCCTCTAAGTGCAGCTTTTAGAGCGTCCCACACAATACAGCTATTAGCTGATTCCCTATTTATGTCAAGAAATTATTTTATCCATTGTCATATGTGGATTTACAAATTGGTCCTTTAGCAACAATTTACGATCAAATGAGAAGCTCCCCCTTTTTCAAGTTACTCCTGACATTTTGATTATTAATACATGTGGATTATGATCCGAGGTAATTCTGGGAAAAACCTGTATATGTGCGTCACCTAACAGCGTTTTAGTAACAAGGAAATAGTCAAGTCTTGCTAACTTCTGCTGGGGATAAGAGAAATAAGTATACCCTGGATCTGACTGTTTCAATCTGGACCATGTATCTTCTAATCCATGCTCAGATAGTAGCTGTTGTAGAGCCTTGTAGACCTTAGGCTTTCGCCCTACATACTTGTCCCCAGATGCCCCCTTAACAACATCTTCCAACTGAATATTCAAATCCCCACAAAAAATCAGAGGAGATACCCATGATGCTAATTCCGTGTTTAACTATTCCAGTATTTGAGCTTCATCATGATTTGATCCATATACAGAACATACAGTAAATGTATTGCTGGCTATTACACATTCAACAATTACTCAATGCCCATATTTATTTGCTAAACATTTCCCAGCCTTTATATTATTATTTTTAGTCATGACGGCCACCCCTCTGGTGGTAGTCCCTTGCGTTGTGCTGACCAGAGTTTCATACCCAATTTCCATAAGCACCTTGGATTTAGCCCAGGGAATATGGGTCTCCTGAAGACTTATCAAGTCAGGAAATATTTTTCTAATTTCCTGTGCTACCCTTTGTCATTTAGAGTGCTCATTAAGACCCTGAACATTAAATGTACACACTGAAAGTGAGCTCATCATTTGCTTTTTCTTCCTAATGCTAGCAAAACCGTCACCTCTCTCCAAAAACACCAGTCAATTACTCGTGTTTGCGTATCTTCATTTATTGGCTTTTTACCCCATTTTTAATACACCCGTGCTCCCACAACAGCAACCCCCCACCCCACTTCCCCACCCATCCCTCCCTCTTGTTCTCCTCTATCCATAGAGACCCCCTCACCCACCTACCCGTGGAGGCTGCAAGACCCAGGTCTTGAGTGATGGAGAGCCCTGTCCAGCACTGACCATTCCCCTTTCCTTCAAGTTACCCCCTCTCTCTCAATACTGCCACCCTCACTAATTACTTGTGATGTAATTCAAAAGATAAAAAAAAGAAAGGTTTTAAAGAGAAAGAGTGGCTAATAGTCAATAGTAGATAGAGACACATAAAATACTAGGCCATTATCATGTTAGCCTTGACATTATCTGAGCTAGCTGCTAATATACAATCATATAGTGCTACTACATTTATATTATCAAGTTAAGACTAAATATTCTGCAAGAACTCTTTGGCTTTCATGATAGATGTAAAAAACCTTGTTGTGCTCTTATGAATGACCTTAAGTTTTGCAGGGTTCAATATGAATACCTGGGTACCCTTATATTGAAAAGATGAGATTATTTGCCGAAATTGTCATCTCTTTTCCACTGTTTAGTGGCAATAATCAGGGCGCACAAAAAATTCAAATCCATCCCCCCTTCTCTTCTGGTCTGGCCTGGCCAGGTCATATAGAGCTTGTCTAGACAAAAAATTAGATAAAGCTATCAAAATTGCTCTAGGCTGAGTTGCTTTAGTAGTCTCATAGTTAATTTTTTGCTGAAAAGGGAACCAATGGGACCTTTGAACCTCGCTGTCCCATGACCAGTGTGTTAATTCCGGAAATGCTTCTGCAAGCAGCCCTAAAACAAATTCCCGTCACTATCTACATTTTTGCACTTTGTATAAGTTGTTAGTTTATATGGTGGGTAGTTTCATGAACAAGGAGAACCTCGCAAAAATATGTGTATGCTCTACTTTTTCTGCACCTCTGGAGTGCAGTGTGCTGTCCTTGAACGTGCACTGACCTTAAAAAGTGGGATGAGAGGAGAAGTGAATTTTGGTGCTGGGGCATAGGCACACATTGCGGCGCACTCCCAGCAGGTTATTGCGGGTCAGCAAATGCCCATTACTCTACGGAAGAAAGATAAATGTACATACCCAACCACCCAACAATAATAGGAATATACCTCTAATTAGGATGTATGACGTTACAACGCATACTTTTACAACGACTACCATTACCACGGAATTTTTACAACGCAGGAACCATTACAACGAAGTACCATTACAACGCTGGTATTTACAACGCAGGTGCCTTTACAACGCATACCATTACAACGTAAATATTAGTAAGTATATAATATTTTTTTAAATGTAAATTAATTAAATTTAATTAAATTTAATTTAATTTAATTTAATTAATTTAATTAATTTAATTAATTTAATTTAATTTAATTTATTTTAATTTATGTAATTTAATTTAATGTAATTTATTTAATGTAAATAATTTAATTTAATTAATTAAATTTAATGTAATGTCATTTAATATAATTAATTATTTTAATTTAATTTAATTAATTTAATGTAATTTAATATAATTAATTTAATTAATTTAATTTAATTTAATTAATTTAATTTAATTATTTTAATTAATTTAATTTAATTTAATATAATTAATTAAATTAATTTAATTAATTTAATTAATTTAATGTAATTTAATGTAATTAATTTAATTTAATTTAATTAATTTAGTTTAATTTAATTAATTTAATTTATCCTGTACCCCTTTACCCAAAAACCCCAAACTGACCCTGAACCCTAAAAATACCCCTTTGCCCAAAAACTGAAAACTGACCCTGAACCCTAAAGTACCCCTTTGCCCAAAAACTGAAAACTGACCCTGAACCCTAAAAATACCCTTTTACCCAAAAACTGAAAACTGACCCTGAACCCTAAAAATACCCCTTTACCCAAAAACTGAAAACTGACCCTGAACCCTAAAAATACCCTTTTACCCAAAAACTGAAAACTGACCCTGAACCCTAAAAATACCCCTTTACCCAAAAACTGAAAACTGACCCTGAACCCTAAAAATACCCCTTTACCCAAAAACTGAAAACTGACCCTGAACCCTAAAAATACCCCTTTACCCAAAAACTGAAAACTGACCCTGAACCCTAAAAATACCCCTTTACCCAAAAACTGAAAACTGACCCTGAACCCTAAAAATACCCTTTTACCCAAAAACTGAAAACTGACCCTGAACCCTAAAAATACTCTTTTACCCAAAAACTGAAAACTGACCCTGAACCCTAAAAATACCCCTTTACCCGAAAACTGACCCTGAACCCTAAAAATACCCCTTTACCCAAAAACTGAAAACTGACCCTGAACCCTAAAAATACCCTTTTACCCAAAAACTGAAAACTGACCCTGAACCCTAAAAATACCCCTTTACCCAAAAACTATAATACTATACAAACTATATACTTACCAATACTTACGTTGTAATGGTATGCGTTGTAAAGGTACCTGCGTTGTAAAGGTACCTGCGTTGTAAAAACATGCGTTGTAAAAACATGCGTTGTAATAGTTTTTGCGTTGTAAAAATCTCGTTGTAATGGTAGTTCGTTGTAAAAGTTGCGTTGTAAAGGTTGTTTCCCCTCTAATTAGCTATTTGTAGTGCGGGGAAAAAAAATTGTGTTCGTTTCTATAACATCATTGCTGACGTGATTGACCGTCTCTGCCTTGCAACAGAATTTGGTCATTGAGCTACTGGATGTGCCAATGTTCATTGCCTTTGGGTTAAAAAATGCATTAATGGGAACTATTACATTTGCATGCTCGCTGATGCATGAGTGGCCATCTTGCAATGCTTTTAAAAAAATACTCTTTAAAAACAAACATTTTAAGATGGCAGACTTTGCATGTGAAAATATGTTAGCACACTCATTGGTTAATGGTCTTTGTTATATGCACAGACATGGCAGCCATTTTAAAATGTTTTGATCAATTAAAGAAAAACAATAAGGGCCTCTAATGCCAGCACATGCATGCAACTCCAATAACATTCCTCTTAGGATGAATGTAAAGTTCATTTAAATATTGGTGCTGGTTGGATAGCTCACATAAGCTGCATCATCAGCAAGGGTCCTGTAGGAAGTGACTTAGAAGCTGTATGCCCTGCAATCAAGAAAAATAAGTAGATACAAATGTAATAAATGGAAAGTAATGGTTCATTACATTGTGCCCAGGCTAAATGCAATCACTCACAGTGAGGGGAGCTATTGGCTGAAATTGACTGATGCATTGTTCTTTGTCCTTTGCTGCCGTTAATGCAACACAATGCAAATGGCACTACTACAAACCAATACAGAAACCGGTTGACTGAAAGCCCAAAAATATATATGTCAATGTTTGTATCTTAAAATGTTTATGGGAAAAACAAAAGGTCTTGGCTAACACCAGACCTAGAGAGTCAGACTAGAAAGGGAAGATGAAAAGAAGATAGAAGGCAAATGTATTTAAAAATTAATTAAAATGAGAGATTCACATTTACAGAATGGGATAGTGAGAGAGCACACTAGAGAAAGAGAACTAGAGGGCAAAAGAGAGACAGCGTTATAGGCAGAGCCAAGAGAACTAGCTTCTGTGGGTCCTACAGATTTATATAAAGACAGTGGAAAGCAAGAGACCTATATAAATCACTTATGCAATGCTATCGCTGCTGGTGACCGAAATTCCAGACACCTGGAAATGGGCGGAAATTATCACTATTTTTAAAAAGGGCTATAGAAATGACCCTGCTAATTATCACCCAATAAGTTTACTAGACATAACACAAAAAATATTCGCAAGGCATATTTTAAACCGCATTAATACATGGATGGAAGACGAGTTAGTGCTCACAAAATATCAAGCAGGGATCAGAGCTAAAACAGGTACCATCGATCAGGTCCTGAGGTTTTGTTGTTTATGCTGGACGTATGTCATCCTAAGAAAAGGCCACCTGTATGTAGCATTCGTCGACCTTCGGGCGGCGTTTGATTTAATCCCACGAGAATTGTTATGGGAGACACTCAAATGCCAGGGGCTACCAGCTGACTTACTGAAGCTGGTCATAAAATTACACATGCACAATTATGCAAAGGTTAGGTGGGGTCCAAACGGGGAACTATCACAATCGATACCAATAAAGAGGGGAGTCCGTCAAGGATGTGTGTTGGCCCCGACACTATTTTCCCTGTTTGTTAACGACATCCCGTCTTATATGGAGGCATGCGATAATGACTCCCCAAAATTGAGGGGCGAACGGGTCTCGTCCCTCCTTTTTGCGGACGATACAATTCTTATTTCTCAAACACCTCGGGGCCTACAGAATCTACTGAACAGGTTTCAGATATACTGCAGCTGAAAGGGCCTGGAGATTAATGTTAAGAAACCAAAATACATGGTTCTAAATGCCCATAAAAATTTTAGGAAAAATCTTACATTAAATGGACAAAAATTGGAATATGTCCAGGATTTTACTTATCTGGGGGTTTCTTTAGACTCGACATTATCATGGAGAAGCCAGATAGAAAAAAGCAAAATAGTTTTCAAACAAAATTCCCTTCCGATACTGAAAAGACATGGTAAAAGCATGAACAAAGCAGTCACCCAGGCTCTAGCGATTTTTAAATTCAAAGTACAATCAGCGGTACTAAACGGGGCAGAATTATGGGGTCCAACGTGTAGAAACTCCTTTGAAATCGGAGAGAATATGTTTTTGAGGGGGTTGCTAAAACTACCAGTAAATACCCCGTTGACTCCCCTTCTTTTGGACCTGAATATGAAACGCATAGACCATCATGCAATTTTGATACCCGTTGATGCTCTGGGTCAGACTGTGGACGACCATAGAACTGTCTGACTATAAGGAAGGTCTAAAAGAAATTATGGATCTTGATTGCTGTAAAAAAGTTCATTGGCTTAAACATGTATGATCCTGGTTGATAAAAATTGGTCTAGCACACTTTTTGAATGTACCAGTATCCATGAACTCGTCCTCAAAGAAAATTTTAAAGCTATCATTCTGGTCATATGTGAGCTATGAGTTAGTGAATGTAAAAATACATGGATCTCTGACAAACAATTTTTTACTGTTCAAAGATATAGCGCCTTTTGAACCTTTTTTGGACGAGATTCACCCACCACTAGCAAAGTCAATATATATGAAATTCAGATACGGTACGCTTAGGACAAATGTCTGTGAAATTAGGTGGTCCAAAAGTAGTAGTAATTTATGTACTTTATGTGCAAACCAGATAAAGGAAGACGGTTTGCACATATTGCTTTTTTGCCCGAGTTATGCAATACCAAGAAAAAGGTGGATATTGCCCCTTTGTCGTAACATAGGTTCTAGATCCTACAAAGAGGCTGGAAGAATCTTAAAGACTAATACCAGTCAGGTGGTAGTCTTTGGCCTAAGTATATTCCTCCTGACCGTTAGTTTTATGAGAATGAAATTGGGTCTGAACCTTTGATGCTTTAGAATTTATATATCAAGTGCAAATCTCTATGTAATATGGTTGGAGATTTATGAATTAGAATACTAATAACATTTGTACATGTTATAACAACTGTCTTATATGATTGATCCTCAGATTTTAAGTTTTCAAAAATAAGTTTTTAAAAAGTACGCCCTTTAGCTTCTATCTTTTTTAGCTAGTATTTTTTAACTATTTAAATGTTTTAACACTATTATCCGCCTCCGGAAACGGTGACTGGGATGTAAATTATATGAAAAGCCTATGAATTAATAGCATTGCTATGTGACACTATGATCTATCCATTGTACAGTTTATTTTTTAATTGTATTATGATTGTAATGTATTTTTTGCATCTTTTATGATACTTAACGTATCGAAATAAAGATTTATTGGATTGGAAGAGACCTAGGGAAAGACCTTGAGCCCCATTCTGAAATGACCATTTATTTGAGGAAAGATACCAGGCTTGGGAATAGGGATACTTGCTGGCATCTCTAACCCAGTTATCAGCCATCATGGTTATCTGGGGTCAGGGCAGGGAATAACATATATGATCTGGAATCAACAGGTCCACTCTGGCACACAATTCTCCATTCCTATCAGTGTTATACACACATTTCTCTTAGTTCCACCAAGTGGAAATTGGCAGAGAAGGCGTAAGGTTATACTGAATTTGTTCACTTAACTGTTAAAACTCAAAAACGTGCGGTTGAGGTCTCTTTTTTTAATTTGAACAGGAAATATAAAACAATCCCAATCCACTGTTCCCAGTAAGCCGCGCAGCTGCGCGGCCGCCCACTTCACTACCCCCGAGCGCGCAGTGCCATGTGTGGCGCGCGCACAGAGGGCACATCCCGTGAAAGTATTCGCGCCGCCGCGAAAAACGGTAATTTCCAAGTTGCAGAGGTTAAGTATTTTGATATGGCCACTTGCAGCGTGTACTTTATCTATTGCCCTGAAACGCACTCAATGTTTGCTTAGTAGCGCAAGGCTGCGGGGGAGATTGTCTGCCTTTATTTAGGTATCCATGCTAATTGCAGCCCCTTCACGAGCTGCGATTAACATGGATATTTAAACAAAAGCACTCAATCTCCCCCGCAGCCTCGCTTTACTATCAGAACAATGCAGCAAGTTTCAAAACACAGCGTGTGTTTTGTAGGCTAATCTGCCTTGTTCGCAGACTTGCTGTATTGGTTTGGTAGTAAAGTGAGGCTGCGCACAGATTGAGTGCTTTTATTTAAGAATACATGTTAAGCGCAGCTCGTGAAGGGGTTGCGATTAACATGGATATTTAAAAACAAGCACATAATCTCCCCGCAGCCTCACTTTACTACCAAACCAATACAGCAAGTCTGTGAGTGGTTGGTGAAATAAATCCGTGCCCTTCTTCAAAGATAAAGGGGACAGCAACAGCTCTGCCGACTGGAAGGTACCCTCTCCCGTCTTTCCTCGTTTATACATATGTGGTTGCTGCCGTTCTAGTTCACTGCTTGCCATGTAGGCGCCCTTGCATATGTTCGTGTTTATGTCAGGTTTTAATTCGCAGCACATGTGACGGTCTGCTCTGGCGACGGATTCCCTAACGTGTACGAGTTTACTTTCATTTTAGCACGCACTCAAAAGTCTACCACTGTACCCAGAGTGCAAAATGTGACCAGTATTCTGCTCTTTCAAAACGCCTAAAATGAGTATTTCGGAAGCATGTACGAGAGTCAGATGTGAGAGACTTCAGTGGGGCTAAAGGGACAGCAGGGCATAAGAGGCTGCATTAAGGAGCAAAAGTTTAAAGGCAGCAGTGAGGGGCTGGGGTTACAGTGAGTGGCATTGATGAGGGAGGGACTGCAGTCAGAGACTAGTAGCAATTATCACATGGCAAACCAAGAAACAATCATATGGTTTGGAGTATTTATCTACTCAATTATTCATTATATTTTAATTGAGCATAGTTATTCACATATGTTCAGATCAGGGGAGACTTCACAATTCAAACAGTGAATGTACATTAACACAATTGACAAAAAACAGTTGATGAGAAAACATTACAATGCACATGACCAACATAAACCTTAAAACCAGTCATGGTTTCAAAAAAGAAAGAAACAAAGCTTAAGACCCTTAACATGGCGCTGTATGTGTGAAAATGCACCATCAAACTTTTTAAAGTAAACGTTTGGAGTGACATTTGACACTGCAAACGCGCGTGGTCTGGTTCCTGGCGCACGTAGCCCTGGTTGCAGCGCACAGAGACCCTCCACTGCCGCACACGGAGGAAAACAATTAGAGGGAACATTGCCAATAACATCTAAAAAAAAAAGGGTAGGTAATAAATAGCTTACATAACTACAGCAAAACAAGCAATTGACAGATCATAGTTAACCACAGTTATAAAATCCAATCCATAATAGATACATGATGATTCTTATCTATTGAATATAAAACATATTTCTTAATAGTCCCCAGTTATAAAATGGCTGATGACACATACAAACTCTAATTTTTTTTTATCCATTTCATACTATCTGATCTAAAATAGGAAATCACAGTGGATGACTTTCTTATATAAAGAGCATATATGTATATAGCTGCTGATGTATTTCTAACCATTAAAATAATTATAAAGTCTAAAGTGCAATGTGCAAGAGAAAACTGAAAAACAATTTTAACGGATACATCAATGACATACATTCTTTTAAAGTGCATTGTGCTAATAGGGGCCATAAGGTCAGTTTTCATCAGAAGCCTCATTAGAAGAGAACCAAATATCCCTAAATCTTACAGTCGCTCCTGTATGTTTAGCATAGGCTTCCTCTAATCTACAGGTCCTTGACATTTTATTAAACCAGTGCTCAATGCTGGGTTGTATATTATTTCTCCAATTTTGAAGAATAAATGACCTGGTAACTGCAATACCGATTAAAATAAAGTACTGTTGATATTTTGTAAAGCATTTCACTTCTCCGGAAGAACCAAATAACACCAGCATGGCTAGAATCTGAGAAATTTCAGCAAAACCCCCTTCCAGTATTACTGTAAATTATTACATTCGTAAAATATATGCAGCCATCTACCGTCCCCCTCTTTATTACATGTAAAACATTGATCCGGGCTTGTTCAGAACATTTTAGACAATCTCTGGAGCATATAATATAATAACAATCAGGATAAAAAGTTCACCATTTTTAAATTAGCGCCTCTGAGTGCTTTATTCTCTAATTCACTAAGCTAATTCCATTCTTTGGTATTGTACTTACAGTCCATTTCTGAGTACATTTTTAGGAGCTCTTTCGTCAAAATCCCTTCAGAAATTGAATTTTGATGAAGTAACCAATACCTTGACCCAACCCCTACCATTTTATTTGCCATCTGCTTATTGATTTGACGTACCGTCTCCCCTAGCATTGAATCATTTGTTTTAAGAAAATTCACTATTTGTAAAAAATTCAGAAAGAGAGCAGTAGTCAACGTAGTAGCCGGCAAACTAACCGTTTTCCAGGTAATCAATGTTTCATAATTGTAAAAATTCCTGAGCTGGGAATAACCCAGCCCTTGCCATACCTGAACAAGCCCTCTAGACAATATAAGACCTGCTACTACACAGTCCTGAATAGGGATATAGACATGGAATGTAGTGATATCTCATGACTTAAAAAATAACTGAGTTCTCTCAGCCAGTGTGAGTATCACCTTATATCTTGTTTTCTCAGGGAGTTTCGCTAGTCGTAAAAACCCGGGGAGTTCTACATTACTTTCCTTCAACATATGAATCAATAAGAAATTATCAAAAGCTGAATTTTCCTCGCCCAATCGGGAGAGTAAATTAACTAACACAGCCTGATAATAAGTTGAAAAATGTGGGAGTGCCAATCCTCCTAATGTTACATCCAATGGTAATGTATTTATCTTAACCCTAGGATGTTTATTATTCTACACAAACTTCCTAATCATTTAATACAACTCCTTAAAATAATGATTTGGAATTTTCAAAGGAAGATTAATAAAAAGGAACAAAAAACAGTGGGAGCACTGATATTTTAACCATGGAGATCCTCCCTATTTAGGACAATTGAAGCAAAGACCATTTATCTAATAGCTTTTTCACTTTTGTAAGCATATTAGTATAATAAAAAAATAAAAAATAGATGCACAAAATCATTTGTGACGTGTATCCCCAAATATCTACCTGGATGCAGTGGTTTTAGCTGGATAGAAGCTGGAATATCCAAAGAAGTCACATTGAATGTTAAAAATTCGGTTTTTCCTTCGATTAACTTTGTAACCACCCACCTGTGCAAACTTTTGGATTTCATCCAAAGCATTCTGTACATTATCTGCCCCTGCTTTCAGATATAAAATAATATCATCTCCATAAAGCTCAGTTTTTGCCATCCCCTTAATGGGTGGCAAGATCATTACGTTTTCTATAACTTCGCAACTAGGGGTTCAATGAACAATGAAAAGAGGAGGGGGGTAGCGGCATCCCTGACGAGTGCCACGTTTAATCATAACCTTACCAGCTTCTGACCCATTAATAATGATTTTGGTTTCTGCAGAATTATAAACTTTTTTTAACATCTGTAAAAATTGTAGCGGAAACCCAAACTTTTGCAAAATAGAAAATAAAGCACTCCAAACTACTAAATGAAAAGCCTTTTTGGCATCCGTTATCATAATCAACGCATTAGTCTTATTAATTGAAAAATAATCCATAGCCTGTGTTAAAAAATATGTATTGGATGCCATAAAACGTCCTGGGATAAAAAACATTTAGATTTCTATGAACCACTTGTTGTGCACAAGGAGCTATCCTTTATGCCAAATTTTCATGAGCAGTTTATAATCTGTATTTAACAGACTAATAGGATGATATGAACTGGTATCATAAAGATCTTTATCTTTTTTAATAAAGACTATTAGCACAGATTCCTTAAAACTATTGGGAATATCAATACCTTGTTTTATTTCATTGAGCAACTTTACTAAAAAAGGAAGTAACTCATCTTGAAATGCCTTGTATACTTCTACAGGGATCCCATCAGCTCCACTGGCCTTTGCATTAGGCATACTTTTTAATATTGATTGAGCTTCTGAAATCCCTATTTGGGCATGCAATGCCTCAGAAAGCTGCTGCCATAACAAAGACAGCTCCAAAGTATCTCATTAAATCCGCTTCATCTATCCTCTGGGTTTCTACATAGATTTTATTGAAATGTGTAAGGAACACCTGAGCGATAGCCAATTTATCATCTTCTAGCATACCTGTTAAAGGATTTTTGATTTGGCAAATTAACTGATCAGCTTTTTGAGATTTGGTAGACCACGCCAGAAATCTACCCATCTGCTGACTTTCCTCGTAGAGCTTTTGTTGGTAGGCCTTACTCCCTGTAATCTCCTCCATTAAAAAGAAATCTTTCAATTTCTTTTAATTTGGACTGCAACAAAAGCTGTTTTCCATTCTCTTCTACAAGGAGACCAGGGCAATAGGTTTTCTTAATTTTTTTTACATTAGTGCTGAATGTATGCTTTAAAGTTCTAGAGTAGTTCAGGTTATATAGGCAATATACGGTGGACCATTATTGAGGCACACCCACTAATGAACAAACACCCCCTCTTCGGGACAGAGCAAGATTGGATTTTCCGCCTCTCAACTGACAAGCTGAGATTGAATGAGGACATTCCTTGGAGTGAATTGAATAAGTAGTGCTACCTTTATTGGAGGCTTACACTTTCACCCACAGCTCCCACCTGTGTTGGGAATTCTTTTCACAACCCTTTCTGCCATGTAGTTCCCCCATAGCTCTCACACAGCTGTGTACATTGACGTATATCTTGTACATTCCTCAACAGATGGCCTCATACCTTCCTGGCCACTTCATCACCCTGTGGCCAGTACCCTGGCACTGACATCCTCCTGGACCTATCAGCAGCCTTTGACACAGTCTGCCACCGCACACTATCAGCACGCCTCCATGACACCGGTATTCAAGAGAAGGCCCTGGCCTGGACCACATCCTTGCTCTCCGGCAGAACCCAGAGCGTCCGCCTCCCACCCTTTCACTCACAAACCACCGAGATCATCTGCGGCGTCCCACAGGGATCCTCCCTCAGTCCGACGCTGTTCAATATCTACATGGCTCCTCTCTCCCACGTCGCACGACAACATAACCTCAACATCATCTCCTACGCCGACGACACCCAGCTGATCATATCCCTCACCGAAGACCCCCACACCGCCAAAGCCAACCTCCACAGAGGAATGAGGGCCGTAGCCGACTGGATGAAGGACAGCAGACTGAAGCTGAACTCAGACAAGACGGAGGTCCTCATTCTCGGACCCTCCCCATCAGTCTGGGACGACTCCTGGTGGCCCACATTGCTAGGCAGAGCAACGAACCCACGGACCACGCATGCAACCTGGGGGTCATCCTCGACTCCACCCTCTCCATGACCAGGCAAGTTACCACCATCTCCGCGTCCTGCTTCAACACCCTCCGAATGCTCCGCAGTATCTACAAATGGATCGCCGTCGACACTAGAAAAACCGTCACCCAGGCCCTCATCACCAGCAGACTCGACTACAGGAACGCCCTCTACTCAGGAACTACAAACAAGCTCCTGAGACGACTGCAACGAATTCAGAACGCCTCGGCTCGACTGATCCTCGACGTCCCCCGCCGCAGCTACATCGCACCCCACCTGAGAGGCCTGCACTGGCTCCCCGTCAACAAGAGGATCACCTTCAAACTCCTCATCCACGCACACAAAGCACTACACAACACCGGAACTACTTACCTCAACAACCGAATCAGCTTCCACACCCCCACCCGAAGCCTCCGCTCAGCCAACCTCGCGCTCGCCACAGTCCCTCGTATCCGGAAAACCACAGCTGGCAGAAGATCCTTCTCCTACCTCGCCGCCAAGACCTGGAACACTCTCCCAACCAACCTACGACAGACTCAGGACCTTCTGGCCTTCAGAAGACTCCTCAAGACCTGGCTCTTCGATCAGTAGCGGCTCCCCAACGCCAGCGCCTTGAGACCCTCACGGGTATGTAGCGCGCTTTACAAATGTAATGATTGATTGATTGATTGAAATTAGCTGTATGTTTAGATCACTAGGATCCTTCTTTTTACCCATTTTCACGTTCTAACTACTGCTCCCTTGAACACTAGGGAACTTTTGAGTCAGTTGTGGTCACACCCACACTCTTGCATGCGTGCTGTGGGGGGAGAATCTGGCCCCCCTTTTCTGACTCAATGGGCTTTACAATGGTGCCTTAAATTTCGATGACACAAATGATACTCTGGCAATTGACCTCAGGAAGCGCGTCTTATTTTGTGCTTGAAGTCCCCGTTTAATACTCCTTGTACGTTCCAACATGATGCACATGTTTTTTGCTTGTTTTGCTGCCAGCCTCTGTACTTTCAAATGTGAATATGCCTGCCCGCGCCTGCCTCCCCCTTCCTGTTTCTTTTACCTGCTACACCTGGAGCACATTGACTACCTTTTACTCAGCCACTGCCAACATGGCACGCCTGACATGTGCACTTTTCACAGTGAGTCATGCATCCAGTGTTGGCCCATTAGGTAAAGGTGCGAGTACTTCATCTTGTGCTCTCACACTTGTCCAAACTGGTCGAGCGAGGGTAGGTCGTCCGGCTATCGAGCGGCATCAAAACCGTGAGTAACCACCACTACTGTCATGCTGTGAGCTACAAAATGGCATGCCGCCATATGTTATATACACTTGGGATATTCTTCCTTCCCACGCAAGAACGCTACAATTTAGCTGTACTAATTAAAGAAATGCTGCTGCTGGATTACATTTTTGATTATCCTTTCTCCCCACAATAGGACACTACACTTTAACGTTCCCTCTGATAGTACTTGATGTAGTTGGTTACCCACCCCAGATGGGTGAGTCTTGTATTGTATTTTATTTTAAGTCATGGTGTTTGATATGTCCCCCTGCCTGCTTATGCCTCTATATGTGCCACCTACCTGCTACTCTATAATGCCTTTCCACTGTGCCTTACGCGCACATTTCAACTAACAGCATGTTAAGAATTCTACTGGTTGCAGTATTTTATTGAGAACTTTTTTTAGGTATGTGACTATTATATTTTTTAGGTCGGTAAATCCATAGGGTACTTCACATTTAGGTTGTTCTAGTGCTTGGGTTACCCCTTATACTAACTAGGATGCCAACCACTTTGCAGATAATCGTTTTATTTCCGGTCCTAATGAATTGCTAACTGATCACTTTTGTGACAAGCGAAGCAAGAAACATGTTGACCATTTTGTATTAGCAACCACTGAACCTCATGTTGGTATTTTGCTAACTCTGATTTTAACTAAACAATTAGACCCACTGATAAAAAACTCTTAATGTACTACTTAGTCTTCTTTTAATATTCTCACACTCGATACACTCACCTACACTTGCACTTCACATTACGACTTGGGAACAAAAGATCTCTGGTAAAGAGCCCCTTAAAGGGTGCCCGTCGGGCATTGCAGTGCGGGCCCGACAAGGAGCAAGCCCTATGATGAATCAAGACACCCTGCTGGGTGTGTGAGGACCCCAGTTTCAAAAGAAGTAGACTCTGGCTCCAACCTTCGGATATGTACAGAAACCAACAGATCCTCTAAACCTCTCTTCCTGTATCCTTAGGAACTGCATTATTTTTATTGTTAGAATTGATATGTTCTAGGGGCTCTTATGCTGGACCTAAAAGCGCGCCAAGTCCCCTCCTCGATGTTGATATATATTGGTAATATGCCACTGCCTAAGGAAGTTACTCTATTTAGGCTCAGTGGTAATACCCCTGATTTAGCATTTTATGTGCATGCACATGTGCTGTAAGCTTGTAAGTTTTCACATTCATGGTTTAAGTACTTACCACCAGAGGCATTGTGACCCCCCCCCCCCCCCCCCCCGCTTTAGCAGCTACTGCAGGGGTGGTGTTCTTGATGAGCCTCTCTGTCTGCAACTTGGTAGACAAGGGCTCATAAATAATGCGAAAGGGTGGATGGTTGGTTGGTTGAGTGAGTTAGAGGACTGATGGATAGGTGTGTGAGAGAAAGGGTGGATGGGTGAGTGAAAGTGTGGATGGATGGATGTATGAATGAATGAAAGGACAGGTGAGAGAAATAATGAATGGTTGAGTAAAAGGATGGATGGATGAAAGGGTGAATGGATAAGTAAAGGAATGGATGAACAAAAGTCAGGATGGATGATGAGTGAAAGAGTAAATGGATGATAAGAAAGGGTGGGTGGGCTGAGTGAAAGGTTGGGTAGATCGACCAAATGGAAGGGAGGATGGATGGATGAAAGGGTGTATGAAGAATGTAAAGAATGGATGAATAAATAGTAGATTGGATGGTTGGAAGAAAGGGTGAATGGATGGATGAGTGAAAAGGTGGCTGGAGAGATGGGTAAGTGAAAGGATGAATGAATATTTTTGGAGATGGATGGATGGGTATGTTTGGATATGGATGGGTGGACATAATGGTAAAAAACTAAATATAGATGAAAGAATCAATGGTTGACAGAATTTAAAGGTGAAAGTGTGGATTTCAGCAGGCAGCTGGAAAGACGAATGGATAGATTCTTGGATACAAGAGACAAGAGAGATCTTCTGAGGAGGGTCGTGATGACTTGCTTCGTTTGCTTAGTGCCATAAGAACTTTGGTTTGAAGTGAGGCCTATTTTATTTTCTGGCTATTCCCTTGGTTACAAAGGTTTCATGCAATGCAACATCCAATTTGTATGTGCTGTGTTTCTTGAAAGGGAAAACCCTGTGCAGTGGCATGTCTACAAAGATTGACCTTCTGATGTTGTTAACCTTGCACTGGTGGATAGACAAACTGCTTTGTACAAAGCATAGACTCACACCATCCTGCAGAGGTATGTGGTGTCTAGCATAGGATCTGAACTGGAAGCATACCACTGTAATCCAAATTCGTGTGTTATTTGTTGATTTGTGCTAAGCATCGCAGCACATATCTCCTTGTTTGGACTTCCTTCCATTAGTGGATAATTTGTATGTAAGGCCGGGTCTAGCTGTATTAGAATCCCAGCTTGTGCATCAAAACATTTGGTTATTTGCACTGATCCACCTCCTCCAACACCACATTGATGCAAAGCGGTTTTTGCGTTGAGAAAAGAATACACTTCTCCTTGTTCGTCTGTTTCAAGAAGGCATTCATTTTTGACACAAAGCCCCATCTGGCTATATAAGTATACAAGTCTTTAACTCAACACCTGAATGTGTACACTGATCTGCCCGAGTAACATCCCCTTGACACCTAGAACACCTTTTGCTCGATACAGTATGTCACTGTTGCTGCTTTGCACCGCTTTAGGTCACTTTGCGTCACGCTACTGCTGTTGCAAAACCTTAGTAAATCTGAGCCTTTGCTTTGGGATATGTTGCACCACACAAAAGCCTGTGCCCACGAAAGACTGTAGTAAATATACCCCTGTGTCTTGAGTAGGCTGAAGGTGCACGCATGGATAATGGAAATTGATGTGCTCAACATTTGTTGATCTGAGACTCAAACATCCATAAAAATCCATTATTTTTTTGTTTTCTTAAATTCCCTTAGATCTACATGTGGTGCAATAGATGAAGCTAAAAGTACTGATATATCAAGACTGATTCCAGCAAATATAAGGCATAGACCGATTAAATGAACGATGTATTGTGCACAGATCAGCTGGTCTTATTTACGATCTTGTGACATTCCCCAATTCATATTCTGACACACATGAGCTCATACTTGTGGCATAAATCAACAGCGAACCTTCTAATATTAGAAACAAGAAAACAGCCCAAACCTTCCCAGTATTAAAAATAAGAAGACAGTGCAAAAGTGCATGCCTGACTACAAAATTGAAATATTTCTGCAGAGTATAGAGCAATTTGGCCAGAATTGTTGTGTGGGTGGAGGGGAGTCCTCAATATACTGGTCTCCAAATTGGAATGCCAGAATGTGGCAAAGACACATTTTCTCCTGGTTTGTATTCCATCACGTTATTGGAAAGGAAAATCGTAAAAAAACATTTAGCACTTAAAAGTGATGAGATACAGGTGACCCTGCACTGAGTAATGGATCCATTACAATATATGAGAAGGAAGGATAGCTAGCCGGTCTGAAGGACCTAACCTTGCAGGTTTTTACATGAAATATAATCACCTGTCATGGATTCCAGAATAATACGCACAGGGTTATAGACACACACACACATTGATTTTGTATCCGAGTTGAATTTAAACGTAAACAGAGCATATCAACTGCATTTTAATACAGTGTTTGGCACGTTAATTGGTGTGTTCTCCTCTAACATTTCTTTCTCTTGTCCTAAGGTATAGATCAGTGGTTCTTAATTTGTCCCCCCACTTAATTATTACTGGAACCTGGGGAATCCCTGCTAAGTCTTTATTGGATTCCAGGACCACCACTGAGTCATTACTAGAATCCAGGGACCCCAGCCAACGCATTTTCGATTGTTTTAACCACACAAAAAAACACAAACAATACGTAAATAAGCAGTCATCATTCTTACTATATTCTGTTTGATGCGTTTGCATGGCTCGCATGAATCAGAGGTGACTTGCTTAATTTGCAGCCTCTGATTTAATGTTATGTTATTTGGATTTGTAAAGCACAGCTTATCTTCCAAAGGGTATCCAGGAGTTAGAGCAGGTGCGCAGATTGTCTGTTTGCATGTTAGTTGGAGAGCCATGTCTTAGGCTTCTTGAATTCTGCAAACGAGGAGAGGGCTCTTTTGAGTAGAGGCAGGTCATTTCAAGTTTTTGGTGTGATGTAGGAGATGGCTAGGCCTCCTGTTCTGCTTTGATTTGAGGGTTGTGCGAGAAAGAAAGGTAGTGTGTAGGTGTCCGGTGAGCAGTAGCGGCTGGTCTGCAGATGGAGTGGGGGGGAGAGGACGGACAAGGGATAGAACAAAACAAAATAGGAGAACCCACCTCCTGCCCCTCATGCCCCTGATCGCTCACCCGGGTCAGTCCGGATTTATCCCCGGGCGCGCTACGTCACATTACCTCTGCACGATCTTTGCTGTACTTCATCAGATCAACCCCTCTCTTTTAGATGGTACCAAGGCATTTGATACTCTCGAATGGCTCTTCCGTTTTTATCTCCTTCCCCGTCTCGGCTTCAGCCCGGCTTTTCTGTGCAAAGTTCATCTTCTGTACGCCCTACCGGTCGGCTGGCTCCGGATCAACGGTCAGATATCAGATCCCACCCGAGTCTCGAGGGGCACTAGGCAGGGGTGCCCACTCTCTCCTACGCTTTTTGCTGTGGCCTTGGAGCCCCTTGCGGCCCAGCTCAGACAGCACCACACTCAGAGGGGCCTAGGCTTCGCAGCCCAAGCCCTGGTCGTCTCAATGTACGCTTACGATATAATGCTCTGTGCGCCATCCACAAGAGAATCTCGGTCCCATGGTCCGCGAGGTGGTGCGATTCGGGGGTCTTTCTGGAGTCCAGGTCAATTTGAGCAAGTCTATTCTATTCCCCTTGACGGATGCCACTTTCCCCTTCAACCCTGACTACCCTTTCATGTGGGCATCGGGGCCCACCAGATACCTGTGCGTTTTACTCAGTTGGAATGTGGACTAACTTTGGAGAGCCAATTTTGGCCGGGTGGTAGATTGGCTGGAGACCAAGATTCCCCTTTGGAGGCACCTACCTTAATCCCTGGCGCGGCACGTTGCCATCGCTAAGATGGTAGTGCTCCCGAAATTTCTGTATTTATTTCTGAATGTGCCCGTCCGTCTCACAGCTCATTTTTTTCCTACTCTACGTTCCCTCATCATCCCCCTTGTTTGGGCCGGGAGTCAGCCCAGGATCACGTGTGATATCCTCACGCTTCCCCTCGCATGTGGCGGGATGGGTGCCCGAGACTTTAAATTATACACTCTTAGTGCCCAGGCCATTTTCCTTCATTTCGGGCTCCATCCAACGCCGTTTCAGCCTCACGTGGTGGTCGAAGCCGACCTGGCTGCCCCCTTGCCCCTAGAGACTGCGATCTTCGCCCCTGCCATGCCACCCTGCATAGAAATTGACACGTTGGAGACCCTGCGCTGGGCCTGGGACGGTCTTTGCAAATATTCAGGCTCAGGCTTGCATCTCCGCCGGAGCCATGCCTGTCCCATACCACCCAGCTTTCCTCTCACTGCACACCGCCGGAGTGGCGAAACAGGCAGCTGCATGGGTCTGACCACCGTATCTGACCTCTACTCCATGACATTTTTTTTTCCGCTACCAGATGGGTCTGGCCATATGGACACATTGCTATATTACCAACTTAGAGCATCCTGTTGGGATTTGCATTCCATGTTCCCGCAGCCCCCTCCTTCGATGGTTGCCCTCAACTCAACATATACCTCTCCCTCTCTTCGAAGACTGGTTTCTAGGCTCTACGCTACCACTTTAGCGGCCTGCTCTATCTCTGCAGACCGTGCCCGCATGGCCTGGAGCAAGGACTTAGGCATTGATCTTTCTCAGGAGGACTGGCTGTACTGTTGTAAGCAGACTAAACGCTTGTCTCCTAACTAGCGCCTGCGCCTGATCCATTTTAAATACTTACACCAGTTGTACCGCTTCCCTTGCCCAGTTATTCAGAATGGGGCTCGTCCCTAGTGATAGATGTCTCATGTGTTCATCTCCCGAGGCGGACTTCTCTCATCTAGCTTGGCTGTGTCCTTTGGTCTCTACATGTTGGCGCAACATGTGCACCATTATTATAGGGATAACTTCCTCGCCCGTTTTACCAGATCCCCTGACCTGTCTACTCGCCTTGGTGAGACAATGCCCTGATGGCTCCCCCCGTCTCATGGCCATGCTCCTCGTTCTCGCAAGCCATAGAGTTGCTATACATTGGGGTCAGAGGCCCGCAAACCCAAGGCAAGTGCATGGCTCGAAGATGCTGCACGGTGTCAGACGCTTCTTTCAGAATTTTGGGAACTAATGCTGGCTGCTGGTCGACTGCATGATATATGGGGCCCTCTTGTTGCGTATCTCCTCTCCTGAAATGCCTCCCCCTCTGCACCCTCTCCTGCGCTCCCCGCCCACACCCCGCCTGCGGTGGCGGCCGGTCCACAGGTATCCCCCGCCTTCCCCTGCTGTCCTGCCGTGGCCCCCATGCCCACATTCTGCCCCGATTGTTGCCTCTTGCTGCCCTCCCATGCTCCGCATTCAGCTACAGTGCTTCTCATTCCATGATGTGCCGCTTTTGTATCATTTCCTTCATGCTGTTTATGATCGATGCCATGTTTTTATTTCCTTCTGTCATGTGTTGCAGCACTATTTTCATATTGCAACCTAATGTGCATGATTTTCAATAAAGGTCTTTGAAAACTTAAAACAAAAAAAATAGATAGGAGAAAGAACTTACCTGCTGCCCGAGGCTCCTCTGCGTCCTCGCAGGCGCTGCAGCACAGGCTCCTAGTGTCCCCTGTGGACAATCCTGACGCTGTTCTCATGGTTGAAATCAGCTTCAGGATTGGCATGAGCATTGGGAATTTGCACTTCAAGGGAGACTGGGAGCTTGTGCTTTGATGTCTCCAGCACAGCAGTACAGCTGGGTTTGAAACAGCTCAGTGTGCATGACGGTTTGGCCATTCCTGAGACGGCTGCCCAAATCGGTATACACACTTAGTGCAGCGCCCACCACTCCTCTCATCAATGCACTGCCCTCCCATTACAATGGCCACACCGTCAAGACTGCTGGCTCTTAGAACCTGCAAAATAAAACAATCATAACCCCATTTTATTTTACAAGTATTGAGGGTGGCAGGGGGGTGACGCTACTCCGCCATAGAGGAGGAGCCGTCACTGCTGATGAGATGGTATAAGCAGTTAATGTAAGCTGGTCCCATGTTCTGCAGTGACTTGTATGCATGTAGGAGGAGTTTGAATTGCCTATGTTTGTGCATCAGCAGCCAGTGAAGCTCTCTGAGTTGAGGCGTGATGTGGTTGAGCCATGGGAGATCTAAGATGAGTTTGTCTGTGACATTCTGTATGGGCTGGAAATCGTGGTTGGGGATTCTGGCATATAGTGTGTTGCCTTATTCTAGTCTACTGGTGACTAGGGATCTGGGTGACAGTACTCCTGGTGTTCCTGGGGATCCATTTAATGAGTTTTCTGTGAATGCATAGTATGTGGAAGCCGGAGAAGCCAGGTGCATTCACCTGTGAGGCCATATTGAGTTTATCGTCCAAGATGATTCCCAAGTTTTGTGCATGGAAAGTTGTTGATGGTGTTGAGCCAAGCTCTATTGGCCACCAGGTGGAGTCCCATGAGGATTTCTTGGTTCTATAGATCAGCACTTCTGTCTTTCCCATGTTTAATTGCAATCCATTAGTTTTCATCCATTCTGCTTCACAGATCATGCATTTGATGAAATTGGAGCTGGTTGTGGGGAACTTGTCTGATATTGAGATGATGAGCAGGGTGTCATTGGCGAGGAGATGATGGAGATACAATTAGATCTGATGACACTGGCGAGTGATATCATGTACATGTTGAATAGGGTTGGGTTGAGAGATGGCCCTTGAGGGCCCAGATCAGGTTATTGGGCTCTGATGTGTAGGGAGGGGGTATGACTTGCTGTGTCCTCCGTGTGAGGAAGGAGCATATCCATTTGACGGATGGACCTTGGATGCTATTTGTCTGTAGTCTGCTGATGAGGCTGGTGTGTGATACGTTTTCAGACACAGCGGAGAGGTCCACATTGGGGGGGGCAGATGTTTCTCCTCGGTCTAGAAGGGCGTGGATCTCACCTGTGGCAGCGATGAGTTCTGCCTCCATACTGCGGTTGCTTTGGAAGCCAGATTGTTAATGGTTGAGAAGGTTTTGGAGCTTCAAGTGGTTGGTGAGTAGCAGGTTGATTGCCTTCTCTATCACCTTAGCTGGATATAGTCGTAAGGAGATGGTAAAGTTGCTCAATTCTTTGGAGTCTGCTGATGGTTTCTAGAAGAGGGCCATGACTGCAGCATGGCTCCTGTCCTCAGGGAACGTTGTGGACTTGATGCAGGAGGTGATGATGTGAGTCTGGAATTTGCTGTTCATAGGTCCTCCTAGGGTGTAAATGAGATGTGGTGATTGGTCTGTGGGGGCCACGGAATGTACCGTTTTAATGGTAGAAGTGATGTGTGTGTGTAGATAGTTAGATAGATAGATAGTTAGATAGATAGTTAGATAGATAGATAGATAGATAGATAGATAGATAGATAGATAGATAGATAGATAGATAGATAGATAGATAGATAGATAGATAGATAGATAGATAGATAGATAGATAGATAGATAGATAAATAGATAGATAGATAGATAGATGCATTAAAAATGCTCTCGCTTGCTGAAAGCAGAGCAGAATTGCATTTGGACAGAGAGAGCTGCATATTAGCAGCTCCCTCTGTGCAAAAGCAATGCTGGTTCCCACAGGAAGAGGGGAGCCGGCAGGGACTGTGCGTGCCTTGAGGCTCCTTCGCATCCCCCAACAGGAAAGAGGGTGTGGCCCGGGTGGGACCAAGGCATGCAAAGGAGAGGCCTGGCCAGAGGGGGTTGGGTTCTCGGGTACGGATCCAGCCCAGGAGGGGGCAGCAGGTACCTCTCCATTTTTATAAATTAAAAAACCTGGGGCAGGCCCTGGGGGATGGCTCCCCTCCGCTTAGTGTTTTTTTAAATTCCAAAGGCCTGGCACCGGAGAAAGGGGTTCCCTGGCCTAAAGTGACTCAGGGAAGGGGGCGATGAAACCACCCTTCCTACAAAATGGAAAAAAATGACTTCTTCCCCCAACCAGTAGTGTGCCAGGAGGTGCATTTACAGAATGTTGGAGAAAGGGGCATGGCCTCCGAAGTCCTCTCAGCAATCAGATTGTGTGGGACTTACTGGTGGTAATAGGAGGGGTACTTGGTCCCTAAGGACCCTCAAGAGCCAAGGATACTTCATCCCCAAATGAGTAGCGCATGGTTACAGAGTTGTGGAGAAAGCGGGCGTGGCCATGAAATCATCTCACAATCCTGCTGTAGGTAACAGGAGGGGTATTTGGCCCTCCTGTTACCTCTAGTAAGTCCCAAATAGTACTGAGCAATATTTACACCTTTGTTGCAAATATTGTTCAGTAGTTTTTGAGAAATGTAGGGTAAATAATCTTTGAATATTTAGGCAGTTGGGTCTGCGAGAGTGTCCCACAAGAGGGCAAGTTCAAAATTATCAAAAATGGAGCCCTGTGGTTGGTCGAGAGGTCTGTTTTTCCCTTGAGCGTTCATGCTCCCACAAGAGACTCCCCCGAGTTTCACGAGAACAAGAGCTCTGATCAGCTGGCTGTTGGAGGTTTGGAAATTAAATGGCCACCATTAGTGTCTACTGTGAAAAATTGCAGATGTTGTGGAAAGGAAGTAAAAAAGCTATATAAGGGGGCACCAGAAAGGCATGTATGAAAATAAATATTTGTTTCTTAAAATGTTTTGCAATCTCACAGGGGATCGTGAGTAGTAAAAATGAGTAGGTGAGCTGGCAGTAAACTCTACTGGGAGATATGGATATTTTGCAGCTAATCAATGAGAGGATGTGTGTAAGACATAAGTACTTAGAAAAATAGATTGCTAATTCATTTTTTCTAAAGTTACAATCTCACAAGATTAAAAGGAGTAGGTGTTCTTTGAATGCAGTCTGGTAGACACACTATAGGAAGGAGTGTTAGTGAAGATGGAGTTTATCAGAGTCTACTATTGACGTATATTAGCTTGGGAAGTGTTCTGAGTAGAATTAAGATTTTCCTCACACACTACTGCTTACAGCTTTCATACAATAGAGGGGTGTTGGCAGAGAACAAGTCTCTCTGCATACCCTACTTTAGACACGCATCGTATTAGAGAGATGTCTCATCGGATAAGCCAGTCCCTCCATATACTCTTCTGTGCACTCTTGTTATTCAGGAGAGAGGACTGAAAGTGGAGCCAGTCCCTCCCTCCAACCTTCTATGTACACTTGTCATTCGAGAGAAAGGCCTCAGTGGAGGGGCCAGTCTCTCCCCAAACCCTACTATGCACTTCTGTTCTTTAAGAGAGAATTTTCAGCATAGAGGGCAGTTCCTCCCCACATCCTACTTCGCACATCGTTCATCCGTTACGCTGGTCTCCTCTTGGAGGGAGGTCTCTCCCCACAGCCTGCTATGCACACTTATTATCCAAGAGAGAGGTTTCACTTAAAAGGCCACTCCCTTTTCACACCCTGCTATGTACAACTGTACTCTTGGGGAGAGGTCTTATTTGAGAAGCCAGACTCTCCCCACACCCTACTATGCACATCCGTTATCAAAGAGAAAGATCTGATTCGAGGGGCAGTTCCTCCACAAGCCCTACTGCACACTTCTGTTTTGCAGGAGAGGTTTCAGCAAAGAGGTCAGTCGCTCCCCACACCATATTATGTACACAGTTCATCCAAGAGAGAGGTCTCAGTGGAGACGACACTGCCTTCTCACACTCTAATATGCACAACTGTCTTCCAAGAGAGGAGTCACACTTAAAAGGCCACTCCCTCTCTACACCCTACTATGAACTACTGTAATCTTTTGGAGAGGTTTTAACAGAGAGGTCAGTTTCCCCCTTCACCCATCATCCAAGAGAAGGGTCTGAGTGGAGGGGCAGTTCCTCTCCAAACCCTACTAGGTGCACTGTTGATCCAAAAGAGAGGTCTCAACGGAGACGCTAGTTTCTCCTCACAAACTGCTACACACTTCTGTTGTCCAAGAGAGAGGTCTCAGCAGAGAAACCTGCCCTCGCCAAATCCTGGTACACACTTCTGTTGTTCAAGAGAAAGGTCTTAGCTGAGAGACCAGTACCTCCCCACTCTCTACTATGCACACCAGTCATCTGAGAGAGATGTCTCAGTGGAGAGCCCAGACAGGCCACACCTCCTACTACACACAATGTTGTTAGGTTCATTTTGAATATACAATCTCGTGAGTGGCTCACGAGAGCAGAACAGTAAGTGCAGCCCCCTCAAACTCTACACAGGGGATTGTGTATCTCGTGACAGTTATCAATTTCTAACAAAAATGAAAAAAATACAAACATATTTAAATAACTCCCTTATCATAGATTAGCCTTAAACAATAACTGAACACATGAAAAAGAACTCTATACAATACTTTAAAATAAAATGTATAACTCTACAATCTTGCGAGTGTCCCACAAGCAGCTTACAAGCCTCTCGCGAGAGTAATGAAACACCTTAAAACTCGATTTGCATAGTGAAAACTTATATTATACATTATTGCAAAAACTGATCACTCTTTTGGAATTATAATTACTTATTTAATATAAAAGCATGCAGTTCGAAGAGTCGGATTGACTGAAGCTTCGAGTTGGCAGTTGACACGGGCGCCAAGATTTTGGCACAAATGGACCCAGTCGTCAAAAAAACTTCAAGATTTCTCCCTTTCTCAGAAAGCAGGGCAGTCCTCTGGCAGCAGGGCACTCCTTCTGTAGTGTCCACAGGTCCAGCAGTGTACTGAAGAGTGTACTATTTTTATGCCTGGTGCTAGCTTGGAAGTGGAAGACACCTGTGGAATTCTCCCCTCGCAGAAATATCTGAAACATCTTGCCTCCCTAGGATATCTGAAGTCATAATGGCCTAATATGAAATTATTTGTGTGTGTACAGTTGCAGCTGCTTTTGAAGTGCATGTGGAGCTGCCAGGCTTCTCTCCCCATCCTTCCATCACCGAGTCACTCTATTGTGTGGATGTCTGGAAGGAATACACAAAGGCCTACTGCCACTCACGCCTAGTCATGTGTCCGAGGAACAGGCTGCAGTCACCAAATATTGAGGAGAGGAAATTGCCAGTTTTCTAAAAGTAGCACCCCCTGGTGTCTAATTACTTTTCCCTCTAATTATCTCACGCCTATTCTTGACTCCTTTATGAAATGTTTCGCACAAATCTAGATGTAATTATCACCTCCTTAACACTTATGCTGTATTCTTTCCTTCTCTCATTCACCACTACAAAATGGCCTCCTCCATTACGCAACTTTGTCTGTCCTTTATTTATGTGACCGTGCCACATGACCTCATTATCCAATCAGCCCCTTGACTATTTAACCTTCCATCTTACTGGCAACACGTACACTCTTCTCCACGATTCAGGCAGGCAAGACAGGCTGTAACAGCGGCTAATTATATGTAAGCGCGCCCTGCACCCCATCCATCTTTTTTCAATTCTTCACCACATTGATATTAAATCTCCACCAACTCATTATTTAGAGTCCCCCGATACTTGAGACCGCGGACGCGGCTCACAGCTCACTGGGTTACCGTCCCAGATACAGTGCAACCATCTGAGGTCGGTAAGCCTTGTTGGGACTGCAATCGTCTATGCCCTGTCCACTGTGGCTCCACCTTTCCTAATTGGCCACTCTCTTTCATTAGGCCTTCCAGGACCCTGATTCCTAGACCGCTATGTGGAAATAACCTCTCAGCCTACGAAATACACCTGACACCGTCCAGTAGCTTAATTAAGCTGTTACAGCCCTTCTAATTAGGTAAGCTCCAACACTCTTTCGGCGTTCTGCCATACTCTATGACTTTTTCTCAGTTTCAACATCACTTGGTTCTCTTTCACGCAGATCGACTCTGACCCAGCCTCTACTTGTACAGACTGCACCTGTGGCTCTCTGCATCTTTCTCACTCAGCCCGGACTTCTAATTGGTCTTCGCCTGGAACGAACCTCCTCTTAGTCACTCTAACCTGGAACTAGATATTATTATAACTATCTTCCCTCTCCGCCCTCAAGCATCAATATCTTCTTGCATCTTGCGAGCTCACTGTTTTTCACACGCACGTCACCATTGCATGCGTTTGCCACTTTCTTTTTATCTAAATTACTTTTCTGCTTTTGACACCAAGTTCCTTATCGTTTTGCACGTTTCATCACCACATGCACACATCTAGTATTAGTTGCTCTTAATTGCGTAATTCTTGTACTCCCTAACAGGACTCTCAGTTCTGCGGAGCCTTGGTTAACAATTCTTATGCATCAAGTTCACAAGCGATCCCTTCACACTGATTTGACATAAAGACTGCCCTCACCAGCACCCAAGTTGTCTTAAAACTTGTTTCCGCCTGAGCAAACTTTGTACCGGGTCTTTTTTTATCCCTTACTTCCCTCCTATGGTTCTGTTCTAGTTATTACAGGCAAAATGTACACAGGCATACCATTGATAATGTCCTGATGATGATCCTATATATTTTGTAAGGATCGAAATGCCGTCGACGTGTTGTGCGCCATATAAACTTCTTTATTTAATACTCATTTCTTGTAATGGTGACTCCACTATAATTTGTTTGTCTTTTCAAAATGTGCCCCATACAAACAATTTACTCTGCCTGAGCCTTTCTGTTTTCATGTTGTACATCCTTCCCACTAAGTTGGATACAAGCTAGTGTCCCACTTTAATTGTTTCTTGCTTTATTTTTGTATATATTTAAAGAACTGCATATTAATCAAAACCTGTCCAGCTAGACAGCTGTAAAATAGTACTGATGGGGTCTGTATTTATTGTTTACTCACATTAACCCTTGTCTAGGGATCACTGTCTTTAGAAATAACTCCTTAATTAACTAGCAGCACAGAAAAGCAACTTTTCCATAGAAATGCGGCATCCTGATGCAAGGAGAACACCAACAATAGTGGTAATACATTGGTATGGCAATTTTTCAATGTAAGTGAATTTAAAGTTAGGGAATTTAAAATATAAATGCATATGGGTGGACATGTAATTGTAGGGAATAGCAAAACACCCAGTAGTTTGTTGCTATTTGCATGCGCCTTGAAGGTAGTTTCCTACCCTGGAGAAGCGCACACAATTCTATATTAAATACAAGAGTAATTGTTTAACAGAGGAATATGTGTCTCCACAGTGGTAAAAAAAATTCTGCATTCAACAAAAAGAAATTAGATTTTACAAATGAAAAATTCATCATATTTACATATGCAGATACGTCACACAAAGAGAAATCTGCAAGAGTACGTTCTGCAAATAGGCATATTATTTTATTTGTTAACTGTTTAAGATATCTAGAAGTGCTCCCGTCATTTTTGTAAATTCCAAAAGGTAATTCAACAGACCTACAAGAGTAGATTTTCAACTTTTACCCGCCCTGCTTTCTGAAACGGGCCCAAAGGATTTCTCATTTACATCAAGTCCCGGTTTCTTTACTAACCTTCCGATTACAGCACGTTCTCAAATTGTAAAATGTAAGCAAAGACGTGAAAGGAAGCATCACAAACTGCTGCCGACATGCACACAGGTAGCATGACCACCATTTTTCAGAGGGATACCTCATTATGCTTTATTGTTAGGGACTCCTAACGTATCACATTTTTTTTATTAACACACAGCTCTAAAACTATTTGATATTTAACGTGGATGCTGTGAATCTATCGACAGATTCATAGAACTTGAGTGGCATATGAGGGCATAAAGAATACTAAATATGAATGTCCCAAGCCTACGTAGTGTCAGAAAATCGAAAATATTAAGTGTGGGCATTTAAAAACATTAAACTAAACGTTCTAGAAATTTTAATCATCTTTAGTGACGAGAATGTTGTCTTGCATTGTTCCCCTGACTTCCTCAATACTGAAAAGCAAAGAGTTTGCAAGACATGGTGGTATAATGCTGTCTTCTGCAAGAGCAGATGCATTTATGTTTGTCTGGGAATGACAGAATGATTTATAATCACCGAAATGCACAATAATGCACATGGCAGGATTGATATCCTATGCTGGCAGGCTCAGGATGAAGCAGGCTTCCTTTGCCGATAAGGCCCAGTGAAGATTAAAAGGGAGGGGAGTAATTGCGCCTTAGAATACTTTATTTTGCAGACTTGGAAGTCGTAAAGCAGTCTGTGAACTTACTCTCTCTTGAGCAGTTTTAAGCACAGGCTGTTTACTTTTATCACCACTTGCAGATTTAGTCAAAGTGATAATTTCCATAAAAAAAACAAAGTGAGAAGGCAGGTTTCTGGACAGACTTTGACAAGGATTGATGGGTAATTTATTTTTCACAGAACAGCAAAGCATTGTTTCTAAATTGTCTGAGTTGTGCATCTTTTTTTGTACAATGTAATTAGCCCTTATGTACCAGCATAAGCAGTGCATTAATTGGGACCTGCTAAAGATTAATTCAGTCACATTTCAAAATGACATATTCAGAGAACTGGACAAAAATAGGAACTCCTGAAAATAGGAAGTTAAAAAGGTAAACATATGGTCAGTATAGATAGTATAGATATTGGGTGGATAAACTCCCCTGTCGTGGGTGAGCAGGTATAACACATCACAAATCACTGTGCCTCAGCACTCTGGCTGGAATCCTGAAGTAGAGGATACCAAGTGGCACTTAATAATCGTCACCTAACTATTTTCTCGAAAGAAAAAAACGATGCAATAGAAGAATCCCCCCCTCCCCGGTAGTTAGGTACTAATAGGGTGTGTTGCAAAATACCCATTTGCATTAAGTGGCTGAAGCACCTGCTTTAAGAATATTAATTAGGCTGTTCATTATTTTTGACCCCCTGCGATGTGTTATGAAAACAATTATGGTAGCCTTCAAGGAACAGTAGACCATAGTGCCTACATTTTGAGTTCCTGAACTGGAAACTTTTTTTTAATCTTCCTATGTTCATTAAAGGAATTGGTGCTGTTCTAAAAACAAGGATTTCTGTTTTGGAGCACATTAGCAAGAATAGGCAGTGGTCCCCTATACCTCTGTCTTCTCCCCAAGGCATCCTGTAAAATTTTCCAAGTTAATTCTGTTCAATTTGGACAGTTTTCCTTTTTGAAAGAGTTACCACCTCATTTGTAGTGGTGTTCATTTTTCAGTGGTTAGTGGCTGCAATTATGATGACAAAGGACTGATAAATGTCATTGCAAGTTGCAGATAACCGATGGCACCCCTTCAATGTTCCTTTCTAATTGAATACATTTTGTGATTTGTAACGTACTATCCAATCAGAAAATGGGTTTACTATATATAAAAATAAAAAAATTCTGTCCCAAACCGTTTTGAATCTCACGTTTTAGAACGCAAAATGATTTAGGGCCTCATTACGCCTTTGGTGGTGTGGAAGTGGGGCCGCCACACCGCCGTCTTGCTCCCACATGCCAAAGCTGTGTGAGCACCGCCCGCCAGGTTACAAGTTTTCTTGTGTCTGGCAGGCGTTACTTTGGCGGTCCCATGGTGGTGCCTCTGAGAATGTGCACCGCAGTGGGAGCGCTAGAGGCAGTACCTGCACGACATGGACTCTGCAGTCCATACCGTGAAAGAACTGGGGTGCATGCACACAAGAGGCACAACATGTGCCTCGCTGCATGTGTCCAGTGGCCCTGAGGCAACATGGGGACCTATAGAGTCACCTTTGTTTCCTCTCCACCACAGTTTTCATGGTAGGCTCATCGCAACCATGGCAGAGAGGAAATTCTTAATATGCTTGGCAGTTCCACAGCAGCACCACCAAGCATATTGCTGCCTCAAGATCACTGCAACACTGCGAGATCCCTGGTGGTTGTAGCGGTCCCATGGTGGTCCGACCGCCCAATCTGTAATAGGGCGTTCAGACCACCACTGCGGCGGTGACCGCACCGTCACCTTGGCTACGGCGGTCCATCGTACCGCTGTACTCATAATTAGGCCCTTAGTATCTAGCCTCTCGTGGTTTATTCAACATTAGGTTTAAATGTTTTCAATATGCATGGCGCAGTCAATTTGGAACAAGTTTCTTTCCTCTACTTACCTCAGGATCATGATTCAGGGTGGTCATTGATCAATGAAAAAGCCACTGGAAATTATGTTATCTTACCAATACAAAAATGCAGTTATCAAAATAGGTTTGTACCAGTGCCTGTCATGGTTCTCACAGGCCTATGCCCAAATATGTTCCAAGTTATCAGTTCTGTCTCTGCATATGCAAATTCAAGTAGTTTAGGGAAATGACTTTTAACAACGCCTTTTGCCTTGGGCAACATTTGTGGATGTATTTCCAAACGATAATGTTGTATTTACCAATGCAATTGTTGTAAAGCACCGCAAAATGAGATTTCCGTTAAAATCCAATATAAAGAACGACTACATGAACTATTTCACGCTATGATCTGTTATATAAACATTTATCAAGTGTATAAGATTAAAGTAAGGCTGCTAATCGATGGAGATAAAACACAGAATGTTTCTGAGAAACTGTTAAAGTGCTTAACTAACATTCTGAACTTTTACTTCCTCATTATGAGTTCCCATAATAACATCCTTACTTCCCTGCCCCTGAAGTTACCAGTTCTGGGGACCCAGTAATTTCGTGGGTGGTGCAACAAAAGGATTAGTACAAAAAGACTTGGGCAGTGGGCCTGAGTGCAAACACAGCACCCACGCCGTTAATCACCTGTATTAAGTTTTGTTATTGGATAATATTTTTTATTATCCTTGCATGCACTTCTCTATGTACACCTTCTGGCCAAAGATGCCTCCCTTACCAGGGAGATATAATACATAAAAGCAAGATCAGAGCTGCACCACATGAGAGACAGAAAAGTGAAATTCCACAATAAAGTATATCACAATTTGAAAATTACAATTTCTCCATGATCCAATAGCGTTTCTTCCTTTATTGTTGTATCATGTCGTATTCATAAAAACATCAGTCAACGCGTTTCGTCCAGTCAAGCATTGGACTTCTTCAGGGCATAGATGATATTATGCGTCAATTTCAAACCATCCAATGGTCAAAAAACATTCTTCAATGTATGGGCCAAAGATGGTATCTGTATAAAATCGAGGTTAATAACCACAGTCCAAGCAATATGCAAATCAAGAAAACAATCCCTTCACCGAAGAAGACGCTATGTTGCTTAGCCGGTTATCCCGGCCATGCTGACACCAATCGCAGTGCATTCGGCAGGGTGGATAATTCCCCATCCAAGGGCCACATATTATTGGAAATTACACATCGACCTGGGATTGTTTTCTTGACCAATTGGCTGCATGGACTGTAGCCATGAATGACCCTTGGATGTTCTCTTGATTTGCAAACTGCTTGGACTGTGGCTATCAGCGGTGGTTGATTTTTTATGAATATGACATGATACAACAATAAAGGAAGAAACGCAATTGGATCGTGCAGAAATTGTAATTTTCAAATTATAATATACTTTACAGTGGAAATTTCTTTTTTTGTCTTTCAAATAAAAGGATTACACGTTTTGTGGGACTAGCATTTAGGAAACTAGTTCCGCCCCAGTTCCCACAGGGTTTATTTTATCTATGGTATCTCACAGAAGTTGTGGCTAGTTTCAGCACCTGAAATGTACTAAAAACTGCTGATACTGGCCCCATTGGGATTACAGAACACACTTGTTTTTAGATCCTAAAGTTTTTTTTTTATAAACATCCACATGTTGATATTCCCTCAGTAATGTTCAAAGTGTTTATCTACAGTGACAAGAGAAGTAATTGTAGTTAGCTATTTTTTGTGTCCTAGGTCCTTTATCACCATACTGGAAATTTTGAATGTAAATAAAATTAAAGAACAATATCTTATTCATGATCACTACTTCAAGACTATTACGATATTCATTTATTAAATTCAGTGAAACTGTCATTTAAATAATAGCTATTCCCTAGCGTTCTTTTCTTGTTTTAAGTTTGAGTTTAAAGTGTCTTAATGCAACAGTTGTCATTACAGGGTCTAATCGCTAAATATCGACAGCTACAATGTATTCACCAATAATTCTGTTGTGGAAAAGGAGTACATTTCCACGGAATAAATTGAGCTTCAATAGTTCAAGAGTGGTGTTGCTATTTGTGTGGTTTTATACTGTAGTTTTTTCCCAAACTATGTATTTATGCCTGTGCCTAGAATTTACATGCTGCTTGCAACCACCTGTGTAATTCAGAGTGAAGACATGCAAACATTTGAGCATGAATAATAATAACTGGGTGGATTATTTGGTAAACTGTGCGCGATAAAACATCAATTTTTATCCAGGATATATATTTGGTATGGCTCGTCGGAATTCGAATCCCATGTAAGTCCTCAGAAAATATTCTTCATTTTTTGCACTGTTCTTACATTATGTACCACATCACACTTTTACAGGAATACATGTGGCATGTAGTTCCTGCTAATTGATAGAATCTTCATGTTCGTCGGACAACATAAACTAGGGGCCTGGTGCCTAGACTGATTCTGGACACCTCCTCAAAATATGTCGGCCTATATACCAGCTAGCTCGCAGTGCCACTCTAAGCCCCCCAAAACCTTACCAAGGAGGGAATGGTTTCTGGCAACCACTCAACATGACAACCCTGACCCCTCAGGGTTCGTGGAAACAGAACTGAACCTTTCCCTCAGTCACCCATGCTCACTTATTCTCCGAGAGGTATACAGCGAATACACAACTGGAAGTTTTCAATATTTTTATTGAACCAACGGTATTCTTGTATAAAATACATGTGCTGCAATGATTAATAGACAGAAGAAGTTAAAAGTGATTACAAGCATCAAAAGCCTGAATAGTAAATATATAGAGCTACCACGGTGTTAAGGCAGTGTATATATAAACAAGGTGATATTCAAATGCACTCCTACTATGTGAACCCTACTCTAAGTGTGCCTAGAATGTGTGTAGGTGTAGAGCCAAGAATCCCCCAAGGGACTATCCAACCCCATTTCCTGGTGGGAGAGAATGAAGGACTCCGTCTTGGTTACAAACTGGGCACCCCTCACGTGATGTCAGACCGCTGCATGATGAAGTCTCAGCATGCAAGGCCTTCGCTGTCAGCTGAAGTACCTCCTCTTTTAATCTATCGGGATGCTCTTCTCTTATAATAGAAAACAACCTGGTAATGTGTTTAAAGATTAGTGATGTTATGTAAATGTAGATAGCCGTGTCGGCCCGTAGATGAAGATAGTGATGACATTTGAACATAGTGCGAGGAGAGACCTTGTACATGATGTTCAGGGCATTGTGATAATATTGTGCGAAGCTAGATGTGTAAACAAGTTTAGTTTCAGGGAAACAAATCCAACATTGTCGCACACCCAAATATGTGCAAAAGGTCACTGCTGAAAAATTGGATACTGTAAGAAATAAGCTGCTTCGCTACATGTATTACATGTGTAAAAGAAAATAAATATTTCAGTGTCTTTCAGAATATCATTATTTTAAATATTAGCAGGGTTTCTGCTTGCTTTGTTCCATATACGCACAACATAGAGATGCAGCGAATCACAACCAAGTATAGTAGCACAGCATGGGTGTCATGGCCCTAATGCAAAAAAGCAAGATGGGCCACATTACACCGTGAATCTGTGTTTAAAGCTAGTCATAAATAGGGGACTCGGCATCATGTGGCTCTGGGCAATAGCTCACTCAATGTTCCCGATGGCCCCCCAGCACCTTGAAACCTTATGAGGTGATATGTTAGCACTTTACAAATATGGATTATTATTCTATAGCATTCTTATCTTCATCTGTCTTTCTTTTCATCTCCTCCTTCTTTAATTTCTTCCCCATCTACTTCCACTCAGCCTCTCTCCTCCCCTCACTCATCTTATCTGTCATATATTTCTTATATTATCTTCCTTAGTTTTACCCTCGCCTCTCCTTTTTTTCTTTTTCTTTGTCCCACTTATCCCTTGTTGTATATACTCTCTCTAAGTCCTACCCTTCTGTCTCACCAAAGCCTCCTGCATCTCTTTTAAAATGATCTTTCTCTTTGACATCTGCATTTCAGCTTTACTTCTTTCCCTCATCTCCTTCCTGCCATTTTCTGGCTTCCATACTGCTGCTCTCCTTAACCTCCTCCGTAAATTCTATTCCTTCCTATCTCCTCTCTCTCGACCTGTCCTCCAACCTATTTGCCTCTCTTTTTCTCCACTTTTTGACTTTCTCCCTCGCCTCTTCTACCTTCCATCTCTTTCGTCCCCTCCATCTCTTTCCTCATTTCCTCCCATTTTTTACCTCTTTCTATCTCGACCCTATAGTTCATCTTGTTTTCTATCTCTGACCTCTCCATATCCACCTTCCGTTTCTCGCAGCAGTCACATCTCCTTTTTCATGTGATCTCCCCTTCATATTTTCTCCCTTCCTCCCTCTGCTTTCCTATCTTTCTTTCCATCCTCTGAATCCTTTCCCAGTGATAATTGTTTCCTCTCTATCTCTACTCAACGTTCGTCCATTTAATTATAGTCCCCCACCATTTTACCAATTTTCTCTCGCTCATTCATTTATACTCCCTCTCCTCTACCTCTCAACTAGCTACACTCCTTTTTTCCACATTCATCCCATATCTCCAGCTTTATTCCTTTCCTACACCGAACTGCCTTCTCCTCTTTCCCTTTCCTTTCAGTTTCCCGAGCTATCTTAATCTTTTTTCTGACACTCTTTTCAGTTCACTGCGCTATCTTTCTCTTTTATTACACCAAACTGCCTTCTCCTCTTTCCCTTTCCTTTCGGTTTCCCCCAGCGATCTTTCTCTTTTTTCTGACACTCTTTTCTTCTTCCTGGCAAACACGGAGTTTGTCTGTACCTGCCTGGGGCCTGTTTCCTTCTCTGTGACAGTGGCCATGCCCTCCAGTCCTCGGAAAAGTCAACAAAGAGCAAGGCACCAAGGAAGCATTTGCAAAAAGAGTTCTCAGTGAATGCTATAATAAAAAAAGAGGCCTTCCCCTTTCGGTCCCGGTGCCACTGCACCAGTTGAACAGCTAATAGCAGCACACCAGATCCACTAGTTACTTTGGGGCATATTATCAAGGGGGTTTATCTCCGCTTTTTTAGCTTTAAAAGCCAAGAAAGCTGAGATAAAATGATCTCCCTATTACCTAGCTGTCGCTAACACCAGTTAGCGACAGCTAGTAGGAGATAGCGACCATCTTGGGCCCCGCTTTGCATGTCAGTGAAAGTTATCACTAATGACATGCAAAGTGGGCGTGCCAAGATGTTAGCGACTGGAAACAGTCGCTAACATCGCTATCTCCTATTACCAACTTTTGGAGATATTCGCGCTAAGTGCGAATATCTCCAAAAGCTAACACCTGCCCCTGAGCAGTTCTTAGCCATGTTATCCAATGGTAGGTGGATAACATGGCTAAGAGCATTAGCTCGGTAATGCATAAATATCGCTGACTTTTCAGAGATATTCATGCATTTCGGCCGATTTTTATCGCTTAGGAGATAAACCTTGATAATAGCAAGGTTCCTAAGCGATAAAAAGCGCCGCAGCACGGCGATAACAATATTGCCGCTAAGCCAACATTGCGATAATTATCGCTAGTTGTTGGTAATATGCCCATTTGTTCTTTACTGTATTGGTGGGTATGTTGTCTACACCAGGGGCAAGTGACTAGCTGCAATGTAGTCCTTCATAATATTAAGGTCTTGGGAGATGTTTTGAGACTGTTCATTAACGGGGTTTCGCATGCTTGCATTACATATTATTTACATTACACGTATTTGCACTTTGAGACACAGGCACATGAAGCGATTTGCCCAGAGTTACAATATTCCTTTTTTTTGTAAAAGGACAAACCAAGAATTTGAACGCAGGTCTTCAGACTCCAAGGTTAGAAAGGGTTGTATGGCAGAACATTGAGAAACAAAATGTCTGACATCAGCATCTTGGGGCATGTCATCAAGGGGGTTTATCTCCGCTTTTTTGGCTTTAAAAGCCAAGAAAGCGGAGAAAAAATTATCTCCCTATTACCTAGCTGTCGCTAACACCAGTTAGCGACAACTAGTAGGAGATAGAGACCATCTTGGGCCCCACTTTGCATGTCAGTGATATTTATCACTAATGACATGCAGAGTGGGCGTGCCAAGATGTTAGCGACTGGAAACAGTCGCTAACATCGCTATCTCCTATTACCAACTTTTGGAGATATTCGCGCTAAGCTGAGCAGTTCTTAGCCATGTTATCCAATGGGAGGTGGATAACATGGCTAATAGCATTAGCTCGGTAATGCATGAATATCGCTGACATTTCAGCGATATTCATGCATTGCGGCCGTTTTTTATCGCATTTGCGATAAACCTTGATAATAGCAAGGTTTATCTGCGATAATTTCTGACGATGCTTAGCGTTAAAAAATTCGTTGCTAAGCATCGTTAGCGATAAATATCGCTTAACGTTGGTAATATGCCCCCTTGACTTCTATATGACACCTCCTTTCAGGTGTGAACTGATAGAGAAATCTTGCAAAAGATAGGAAATAGGAAATAATGGGGAGGGATTGTGGTGGAGAGGGTGCTGAGATTCTGCTCTAGAAATTTCAGTGCGTGGGGCGGAGTCTGACGTAGATTAAGAGTGACAATAGAAATGTTGTGAGATGGATGTCGTTTGAACTTCTTTCTGAATTGCAAGTTATATAGGATCAACCTGATGTGCCTCTGATTTCGGGGTGGGTGGGGTACTATTTTATATCTTCAGATCATAGATTAAGAACGCTTGCTTTAAGGATATTTCATTTTTGTTACTTTGGTTTCATGTTATTGGGATTGTTACAGTGGCTAGTCAGCCTTTCGTTTGGCCTCCTAATTTTACCAGGCAGTCCTTGCCGAGTAGTATGACGTTTCTGTTGCAGACCAATGTCTCATTGTTATGGTGATTATGTGTCAGCTTGTTGGGGCTGGAACAATTGGTAACACGTTTTTTAGAAGTTGGTAGAAATGCCCAATGTCCACATTCTGCCAATAGTCGCAGCATGTGTCTGCTTATTATTTGACAAGTCACAAATATGTAAGGTGTGTGTAAGGAATGGGCTTATTGGTTTAGGAGGTGAACGCCCCACTCAGGAAACAACCACAATTCTTGTTAGGGTGAGCCTTAAAAAGACATTAAATTAACTTGTGCTTAACCCTCTGCTAGCTTGGCAAAATCAAGTAGACTTAACTTAGAAGAAGTGTGTGAAATATTTATGCAGCACTCAAACAGTAATAAAGTGAAAACACAACACAAGAAAAATCCCCAAACCACTTTACAAAGATAGAGTAAATTGCAATAATGAATGTGCAAGTTTTAGTAAAAATACACAAAAAGGTGCAAAGTGCCATCTGTGGTTATCTGGTCATGCTTGACTGGGACAAAGTCACAAGTTCAGGCCGATCGCGTTGGACCACAGCCTAGACAGAGGACTGAGTTCGGCCTGCTGGTAGTTGTACTTTGATGTCCTTAGTGCGAGGTCTATACATCGTTATTTTGCAAGGTTTTGCATTGCTCTGTGTTGATTCTGAATAAGATTTTAGCTGTGCAGCAAGGCTTTACGTCGTTTTGCGTCATTTCCAATGAAGCTGTCAGCTATGTGGGGAGGCTTTGCAGGGCTCGACGTTGGTTCCAATGAAGCTTTCAGCTGTATGGTGAGGCTTTGCAAGTCTTTTTGTTGCTTGTGTTGGTTCAGATGAAACTTTCAGCTGTGCAGCATGGCTTCCCTGGGCTTTGTATTGCTCAGCATCTGTTCTGATAACGCCTTCAGCTTTGCAGCAAGGCTTTGCGGTTCTTCATGTTGTTCTGCATTGGTTCCGATGAAGGTGGCAGCTTTGCGGGTCTTTGCATTGAATTTGTTGGAAACTGTAATTAGGCTAGGAGGAGTTCTCTCTGATGCCAGCCAAGAGTCCAGAACCTGGGGGCACTTCTTGGGGGATCAGGATTCAATTTTGCAGAGGCCAGCAGCATGTCTCAGGCTGGTCAATTTGCAGAGTCAGTCAGGTCCAGTTGAAGCAGTCAGCTGGGTAGTTGCAAGGAGGCCTCAGAAGCTTGTTTGTCCCCTGTAACACACACAGGAGGTCGGCCAACTGTCCCTTGGAGTCACTCTGGGTAGCCTGGATTAAAGATAAGCAAGCTCAATCTTCCTTTTCAGTCTGCAAGGCAGTTCTCAAGCAGCAACACTGACTTCAGGCAGCAGGGCAGTCCTTCTCCTGTAAATTCCACAGGTCTAGCAGCGTTCTAATGAGTGGCGCTGGAGGTCCAGTATTCATATCTGGTTCCAGCCTTTGTGTGGGGGGAATTGCTGTCCTAAGTCCACATCTGGTTCTGGAAAGTTCTTCCCGTTCCCATGTCATGGTTCCAGACTAGCTGGGGTGACAAAACGCAGGGCAGGCCAGTTGCCATGTTCCATTGCATGTGTAGGAGGCAGAGCCCATTGAAGTGCACGTTGGGCTTGATATGAACTCTCCACAGTCATCTTGGCAGGATGAACAATCCTGTCCACACCAAAGCCTCCTTTGTGTTATTGCTGCGAAGCAATACACAAACCCAAACAGCAGACCCATTCACAGTCTTAGGATACTAGAAATAGGCACAAATGGTTGGGACAAGAATATGCCAACTTCCTAGAGACATTTTCAGAATGGTAACTTAAAATCAGACTTTACCATTAAAAAGGATTTTAAATTGCAATTCATTTCAGTGTAAACAGCATATTTCTATGTGCTCTCAATCCCAACTTAACACTTATTAAATGCAATAAGGCATCCTATTGTTAGTCAATGAGAAAGGTAGGCCTTACAACATTGCAAAACGACTTTAGGATTTCACTGCCACAGCATGTAAAAATTAAGTACACATATCTTATTTTTTAAATATATTACACCCTTCCCTATGAATCTTTAGGATCTACCTTGGGGGTGACTTATACGTACTAAAAGGAAGACCTAGGCCTGGCAAAAGGTTTATTTTGCCAATTCGAAATGTTAGTTTAAAACTGCAGATCAGGCTGAGGTGGCAAACCTGAGACATGTTTTATAAGGCTACTTTAGTGGGTGGCACTAATAACATTTAAATGACAGGCCATGGGAACATGCACCATTTTCTGGGGACTTACACATTTATCAAATGCTCCAATGTAATTCAGTCCCGTTTTACCATGTTTGAAGGAGTGAGCACAAGCTCTTTATCACTGGTCAGCAGTGGTAAAGGGCACATAGTCCTAAAGCCAGCAAAAACTATTTCAACAAAACAGAAGGAGTAAGGACAAAATGTTGGGTAAATACCACACCAAGGATGTCAGGTCTAACAGTGTGTTTATGGAATTCTATTATATTCTGTATAATGAGTTACATTGAAGGTTTTTATATGACAATTCTTGGTGGTAAGTGGTGTTGGGCAAATCAATAGCTTACTAATAGATATTGGTCTTCCTTTTGGGGTGTTCGTTATGAGTTTTGTCTAGTGCATTTAAATGCTGATATCCTTAATATTTTGTTTTTTTTGTTTAAATATGAAAACCATGAGGCAGTACTGGTGGTATTTTTATGATTTACAGAAGAACAGCCATGTACTTTCTCTGAGAAGACATTCAAGAAAACTACAAATATGGTGTTAAAGTAATAGGATTTGGAGGAGAGGAGGGCTGAGGGCAGAATTTACCAATGAAGAATAATGACATATTGTCAAGTGAAAACTAAGTGAGGGCTATTGCATCCAGAGCTGACTCAACTAAATATATCTCTTTGGGTTTTTCATGAAAGCCATCAGGATAGAATGAGTGCTCGCATAAATATAAAGAATACTCCCTGTATTTGTTGATATATGTCACATGTTTGATGTGTTGTATGTACCAGAGGTGTTCTTTCTAACATTGTTATGACTTATTTATATTAGCGAGAAGGAAGCCACCTGATAGGACCAGGAGTTTAGATGAAGGGCGAGCCTCTATAAGGCTCATTGGAAGAGGTGAGAGAAAGGAGCTGTTTTTGCGGAAGCCTCAGGTTAGGACTAGTGGAAATAAGAGGGCATGTCACGGCAGAAAGAAATCAGGTAATCTTAGGGAGTGACTGGAGAGACCATTACGTTAAACTCATAGCTAGACAATAAGCAATGTTAATGGGAGGAGACAGCAGATGAGGACCTATTATAGGTGAGAGCCACAGCAATGTGGTCAGGCTTAACATGGACAGGGGCATAGACATTCGCAAGGAGGCATACAGATCGGAAACTAAACATGGCAAGGCCAAAAAGAGGAAATGGCACATTGATGGGTAAGGGCAGGATAGGAGGAATCCAGGAATGAGACAGAATGTCTGGCCTGATAGGGCAGTTGTAGCATAATAGACCAAGAAGGAGACCTGTTTGGCATGAGGATGTACAGACTTTAGGGATTCAGGTGCCATAGACTGGGGGTGAAGGGGAGTGGTGCAGTTGGAAAGGATCATAAGGCGGTAGGCCACCCCTGTAATGGATGGCAGCTGAAAAGTAATGAACAACTCGGCAGACAACACAGACTGTGCAGGGAAGGTATAATAGCAAGACAAAGGGAAGTGGGGAGGACAGACTCCAGAAACAAGGTGGTGTGAAGAAACATCACTTGAAAGAGTTAGTTGTAGGAATTGAAGGCACTATCAGCATGGCCCAGACACAAAAAAGCTTGGGGAACAGCACACAAAAAGGGTAAAGGCAGGAAATGCAATGACTGAACAAAAAGGTCAAGCCCCAAACAGGACCATGGAAAGTAAAGAAAATCCCGAAAAAGTGGGACAGGTGGCAAGAGAGAGGTGCCTGGAGTCCAGGTTCGGGCATGAGAAAAGAAGAGTGTAATGTGGGTGAACATGCTAGAAATAAATGGATACATCAAAGGTATTGTGGTTGTGCGGGGAAAGATATCGGGGAGGAATGTACAGGCAAAGACTAGCAAAAAAAGAAAGACAGAGTGCATGAACGGAGGCTTAGTAAAAGCCATGGGGGAGTGAAAGAATGACTCTCAGAGGGTTACTTTCAAGTAGTGTTCATGATGAGAAAGCAGGCATCAAAGGCAGAGGTGTGGGTGGGAACGGATACATTTTAGATTCATAATGCCAAGGACCGGTGGGGTGGATGTGGTGTTGAAGTTACTAACAATTCAGTTGATGGTACGATCCTAACATGGTGGTCAATTAGAAATTACAGGTCTGGGGGGATGGGGAGAAGTGCACTAGCAAGCGGCATGGCCCAGAAGGGAAAAATACTGTAAAGATAAAGGTCTAGAAGGAGTGATGATCAAGGAGCTAAAACAGCCAGGCGGTAGTGAAGTACGACATGCACAAATTATGCTTAAGTCAAAATGAAAGGTCATTGGCAGGAGTAAAGGATAGAGCCATTTTTGAATTAGCTTGCTAGAATTAAGATACTAGGTAGCATGAGGGAGAGTGAAGACAAATAATAAGAGTCAAACTTCAGTGTGATTGGGTGGCACACCCAGATAGACTGAAAAACCAAATGGCAAATCTCCATGGCTGGGAGGTAAAAAAGAAAAAAAAAGGTAATGGGAGGAATTCTTGCAAATAGTTTAACCTCTGGCAATCACTCAGTATAGCATGTCAGCCCATTGTTTGTTTGCCCACTATGTAACGTCAGATTGGATCAGCCTTATGCAAATCAGTCCTGTCCTCTCTAACCTGAAACTCAAAAAACCCAGACTGGATTTGGCCTAGACTGGCTTCTTCAGTTGGGCATAGCTTGTTTCCAATGGCACAGTGAGCATGGTACCCAGGTCTGAGCATACCCTTAGTGTGAGAATGTAGAATATTAATTAGGGTGGATGGTAGTCGATCACAAATAGTGTCACTGTTCTCGTTAAGTAAAGGTTTCAGTGACTTAAACCTAAGCTGAATCCCTTTCAGCTATGGCACTGAGAAGACAGAAAATGTGTAAAGCATTTAGAAATACCAAAACACTAAGAAGTCAAAAACACAACACAACAAAAATCCCACTTCAAATTATAGAACCAAGAGCAATTTATTGACCAAAATAACCACAAAACATCAAAAACACAACAGGCATCCAGAATATACATTTTTAATATTTAAATAAAAATAGTTCCAAACAATCAATAGGCGTCAACTGTGGTTATCTGGTTGTTCTTGACCAGTACCTAGGTACGATTTTAGGCCATCGTCAAAGGAGCCTGTGTCAGATTTACAAACCAAGTTCATCCCAGTAAGACGTTTTGCTTCTAACGCAGCAGGTTGTGACTGAGATTGGCTTCATGAGGCTGGATAGCTGTCAGAAGAAGTCCCCCGTGGAGTTGCTGACTTTTAGCGAGAAAGCTCCGATCTTGCGAGAGAAATTCCTCGCCAGCCACATACTTTTGACACCTTTGCCTGGTGAAGATTTCTAGTTTTGGAAATAGTCATTTTTTTAGAGGTCAGATTCCTCCAGTGGGGCAAGGCTGACATTTTTTGCAGAACAAGACTCCACAAGGTCAGATACCATCTCAGCTGAAGCAGATTTGTTGTTACAGAAAAGCCTGAAGCAAGCGCAACCTGAATCCTTAGCCCAACGACAACCCACCTTTGTCTGATTCACTTTGCAGGTGTGTCTTGGTGCTCGGGAGGAATTTGGAGCCAAAGAATTTTTAAGTCCCTGGTTTTTCAGTAATAATCTATGTGGCCAATTATAGGAATATGTCTCTTTTTGCATTATCACCATCATTTGTTTTTTGGATGATGCTGCTGGGTTTCTTTACTCTATGCACTAGGACTTTGGTAACCAGACCCCAAGTGCATGTCCTCTGAGCACTAGAATATGTCGAAATTGGCTATACTCATAATGGGCATATTTAACTTAACTATAAGGCTCTAGTACATGGTATAAATGGGGCCCAGTAAGTTAAATGTCCCTAGTGAACTGTATTTTATCCTAAAAACGGTTCAGAATGTGCAAAAATTACAAACATATCTAGACAATAATTAATCAAGTGCACACCAAAAAGAAAAATAATAAAATGCAAAATTCGGCCCATATACAAAGCATTTTTAGAAAAACATACAAAATGTATTCATTCTAAAATATTTCACGAAGCTCAGACATATAAGTTGGTACATATAACAATTACTAAACATACACAACCAGACAAGTGGCATACAAAAAGAGGTTACATAAAAGAAGGAGTTTCAGAACAATACAGGAACTACAACAAACAAAACAATGTGTCCTCCATAAATTGCGGCCACAGTTGCGTCAACGGCATTTCGACCTTTGTCATTAATACATGGTCATCTTCAGGACAACTAGTTAACTGAGCTTTCCACCAACCAATTTCTAATCAGACAAATGAGACCAAGCACAGTATTAATCAATGCTTGTGTAAATAAAGTTATAATTGTATAGTAGCGTGGAGCACTTTAAAACTCCACTCCCTTCTTGGTATATCTTCCGTAGCTGCTGGAAATAAATCACGTAGAACTGGTCACAAGTCAGAAAATACCGTCTCCATTAAACTTCTTCGGAGGCGCCCGAACGAACGCAAATTAAGTTCGGGCAGCAACTGGATTGCGGAGCCAGGGACGGTGCTACTCTTGTGAACTGTAGCACATATTGTGCCATCACTATAGTGACAATGCAAAACATGACATTAGGCCTGCCACCAATAACTTGGCTGTGCAGATTTAAATTGAAAATTCAAACTGTCCAAATAACTCATTTTGACAGGCCTCATTCCTTTTTTTGAATAGCAATAAGTCACCCTTAAGTAGGCCTTTATTGACCACAAGTTATGGTGTATTACATTTAGAACTCCCTCTACACCGGAATCCCTGCATATCAATTACACCGGTTACAACTGGTACAGAATCAAGCAGCCAGACTTGTTTACGGCCAACCCAAATCACACCACGTGAACCCCCTGCTTAAAAGTCTCCACTGGCTCCCAGTTGCTCAGCGCTGTCTCTTCAAACTAGGCTGCTTGATCCATAGAGCCTTGTCATCCCAGGGACCCGCCTTTATCGCCAACAGAATTCAGTGCTATGTTCCCTCTCGTGTGCTTCGCTGTGCTAGCTCGAACCTCTTGACCCCTTGCTCATTCAAATGGAAAAACATGGTGGACTACGCTTCTCGTTCTTGACACCTCAGTTCTGGAACACCCTCCCCCCGAGCTACGCCAAATACCCTCCAATCCACTGTTTAGAAAATGTCTCAAGACCTGGCTCTTCTCCCAGGCTTTTAATTAATAACTTTTCGCTGCACCTGTCCACACACCCGCATTTAGCGCCACTAAACCGCTGGTGAACGTGCGCTTAATAAATAATTTTATCATATCATATTGTATCAAAACTTAAAAATGTAAAAGTTTAATGTTAAACATTTTCTTACAATGCCAATGCCTTAGAAACTATTGTAGCACGGCTAGCTGTTCCATAGGATAGCTTTGGGCTACATTATTTCATTTAATGATTTGAGTTATCACCTAGGAACCAGATTAAAAGTTCTTGGACTTTTAAAAATATTTTTTATACATTCAATTCAATGCTAAAGTCAGATTTGTAAAGAAATACTTTGCAAAAAGTACTTTTATAAAGTCATCTTTTACCTGCCTCTAGGAGTCCATTTGCATGAATGTTCAACCGTCACCCAGAAGCTGAATAGCTCCTTGATAAGGTGTGGATTGGCTCCAAGAGCTGAGACAAAGGGTGTGGGGTGAAGTCCTGTTCCTCTGATAAAATGACCGCCTGAGCTGTGGGCACAAACTTAATGATCATCAAAGGGGCTTCCTCTATCACGGGCAGATGTAGTTCACACCTGAGCTTGCCCCCACTTTTGTCCTCTTATTCAGCCAGACACTAATCCCAGTGGGATAGTAGCCGCCTCCAGAACTGGTTTTGAGTGACCACAGGGAGGCACTGCTAGTGTGGAGCACAGGGCAAGCAACGTTCTGTCCTGTTGGAGTTAGGTAGAGAATGGCACTGTAAAACTGATTGCAGTAAGGCACAAAGGAACTGCTGCAAAAGTTGGTAAGGTTGACCCTTATTAACATTTTCCCATTTGGCTAGGGAGAGACCAGGTGTCACCCCACATCTACAGGTAGAAATGTGGCACCCCTGGGCATCCTCTTCAGAATACTACTGGGCCTGTGGAAGACAGAAGAAATGCACCTGCTGTTGAGACCTGTAACTGGAACACTGAGGGCTGGAAATACTCTCACTTGTACTCAGGGCTAAGACATGGAATCCAAGAGTCGGTTGGCTGGCATCCTGATAAGCTACAGGGAACAAAACCTGCCAGAAGCCCACTCTTCACAAAGACCTCATCTCCACATCTTCAACTGTATCTGTCCTGGCCCTCGCTGGTGACTTCTGGTGGACTGAGTCCTGATCCCCAAGTACTGTTCCTGAGGTGAGGGAACCCTTGGCTGGTACCAGAGTTTACTCCTCCTGCCCAAAGCTAAAACCTGAGACTTGAAAACTTTTTCAATACATTTTGCCTAAAGAACCAACAGAAGACCTGGCCCAATCAAATACACTGAGTTCACCACTCTCACTCATATCCTTGTTGTCCCTTATTGGCAGAATCCTGTTTTCTCCCGGACCTGAAAATCCCCCCTAGCCTAACCCTGAGCCCAGCCGCCACTCCATCGCGACACATATAACATTGCGAACAAGGTCGGCATTAGCATTATGGTTAGGATTTGTTTTGCGTTACCGCCCGATCAGGACAGACCTTTGTTTTTTCTCTATACTAGTATTTTGTACCCAGACCAACTTCACAATTTCCTTCATGCTGTGGTAGCCTTATTCTTACCTGGACCTGCAACTTGAATCCCAATGGTTAGTCCTTTTTGGGATTGTGTCACAGTAGTCAGATTTTTCACCCTGGCTACAATTCCTCATTCACCACGCTCAATTGATATTATCCCACATCTGGCATGCTCACTTGTTGTCCCGTGAGCTGAGTATCACCGCTGCTGTCGCGCTTTTTAATCACTGAGTGACACTGATCAGCATGCCTATCACTTGTGCATGCTCCATTTAACATGACCTTATGTCTCATCTAATCCAGTTTCCCTTTTCTTCCTTTCTCTTCTTTTCTCTCCTGCTTCTTCCCCTTCAGCAGGCATTCTTCTCAGGCATCAGTTGTAATGTCCTGATGATGATCCCATTACCTAGTTAAGGGATTGAAATGTCGTAGAATCCAGCACCCTGACACAACTGAGAATTTTGTTATTATAAAATGCTATGGTGCTAACGTGTATGTTCCTTGGCCCAAACTACTTATCTGTATTCCGGCCAAAATGTACAATGCCTGAGTTTGGCAACCTGTTTTGTTTGTTGTAAATTGTCCCACTTTTATGTTCTTGTGTATTTCTTATATTGAAATATGAACATCCATTTGGATATATGAACTTATATGTCATTGCATCTCTGTGTTAAACGCGAAAGTAAATTTATGTTGTGAGGGACCATTGTTCCTATACAAATCTTTCTACGGGTGGCAATTTTAATAGCGATAAATCCAACTTTACCAGTAAAGAGGATTTATCATTCACCTTCCAGTGATATGAAACGTGACAGATCTGCTCCTTGTAAATCAGGAATTAGAGTTTATATGTGTACTAATGAATTTCCTGTGTTAACCCAGAGAGAGGGATAGGGCTCACAGTAGCGAAAAATTAATGTGGGTGTTTTCCCCTAACAAGACATGCAAAACTGAAATATACATGCTCTACCTTTTGATTACAATGAAGCATGACCTATAAGCAACCTAGGGCCTAACTTAGGGGTGACCTCTATGCAATAAAAGGGGTATTTAAGGCTTGGCAAGGGGTTTTAAATGGCAAGTCAGCATGACAGTGTGAACTGCTCACACATGTTCTGCAGTGGAAGCCCTGAGAGATGTTTAAAGTGCTACTTCCCCACTAGTAGTATTTAATGTCCAGGCCCTGAGCACATGTAGTGCACTCTACTAAAGATTTGTAGATAACAAAATATGCCAACTGTGGATAAGTCAATCAAACCGTGGTTTAGGGGAGGAACACATACACTTTATCACTGGTTAGGAGTGGTATAGTGCTCAGAGTCCAAAGGGCAACTAAAAGAATTAAGCACAATTGTGGATAAGCATACAAGAAAGATCACCCTAAGGCTGTCATGTCTAATAGCCTCCTTGGATTCAGGCAGAGAAAAGTTAGCTTTCTAAAAATACCTTTGTCTCATGATTATTAAAAATCCAACATCAGTGAATTGGGCTTAAATACATTTTACAAAGAGTCCAAGAATGAACAGTATATGAGTTGCAAAGCAGATGATTATATGTAATAATGCATTCCAGTGTTTCTATAAGGAGCAGTCAGCTCAGCTACAGTAAATATAGCTTTTAGGTGCAAATCGCCCCAAGGGTATATTTAATATTAACTCTACATGTCCTATTTTTAAATACCATGCAGCCTGCGTTTTAGGCTAAAATCTAAATAGGGATTGAATTATTGATACTTAAAAGGAGAGTTTAGACCTGTCAAAAAGGTTTATTTTGACAGGTTGTGTGGTGTTTCTTCCACTGCCATAGACAGGCTACAATAGAAGGCTTGAAACCAGGTTTGCACTGTCACTGTAGTGGATGGCCCAGTAGGTCCTGCAGCCTACTGGTGAAATGTAACTTACTGGCCCTGGGTGCACTTTTTACTTATAGTAGGGACTTACGGGTAAGTTTAATTTGACATTTTGAAGTGTAACCAATTTCAACATGTTTTAGGGATTCGAACACATACACTGAGCCTGGTTAGGAGAGTCCCAATGAACACAGACATAAACCCAGCAGCATCAGTCCATAAACAATGGGGGTGAGCACACAAGGAGAGGCACTTTACTGCACGAGTTGAATTGTGCCACTGAATTAGGATTCTGTTTTGTGAACCTCTTCTTACAGTAGAGCTGATGTTGGGTGCATTAGTCAGAAAGATAAGGTAGTTAAAGTAATTACTTTACTGGACCCAAACACAGCAGAATTCCAATCAATCATTTCTATCTCATCTGTGCCTTCACTGGCAGAGACTAGCCATAGAGAAATCTGTCTTGGCCCTATCAGGGAAGGGATGGTCCAGCCCAAACCGCTAGACCACATCCCCTAAGAAGAAGTACACAAGCAACTCCAAACCAATTTTACTGCTGCAGTTCCGACTTGACCTTAAAGAATGTATATAACACATTCGAAATCACACAGATGTGTCATGTCTATGTACACTCAAGTATGAAAGTAAGGATGAATGTAGGGACAATGATTGCACTAAAAGGTACACCCTGGTAAATGACATCAATGTGCATGTTTGACCCTGACCCACTTGGCCAATTAGATGACTGTGAAGATGTGTGTTCTAGCTGTGGTCTCATTGCACATGAACAACAATTTCGCACTCCCCCAACGTAGCCCCACGTCCATGTATTAAAGAGGGCTGTGTGTAGAAATGTCAAAATAGGTAGCAGGCCTGAATTAGTGTCCCCATCACATGTGGCAACAGAACATCTCTTTGCATAACCTACTCACACACATCTGTGTGGACAAAGCCTGTTTTGATGGATCACATTGATCCACATGGCAAGAAGTTGGACACCATAGTCACATTGCTGAAGACACGTAAGAGCACAGGTCTACCAGCAACTATCTCAACCACAATGTCTGGCTCAGAGATGTGGAGCAGTCAATAGGGACTCACCCACAATGTACATGCGGCAGTCAGTCCCTCCCTGTGTTTGGTCAATGCTTAATGAGGCATGCAGACAAATGCTTAAGACACTTACAGGCAGCATAGGAACATGTAGAGGTGCTAGAAATGGGGAGGAAAAATGTACACCAATCATTACAGATGGCAACGGTCTCAGCCCACCTTGACTTGCTGGATGCGTCATGGGATGTTTGGTGTATGCTCATTGCCCCATGTCAGGGGCCACGACTCACAGCCCGTGGGATCTGCATAGTGCTGTACCACCAGACTGCGCCATCTGTCTGCTTTTCTGACAGTGAGCACGTAAAAGGGTCCAACAAGGTCACATGTAGTACTACATTGCCTTGTGTGTACCCTCCCTCCAGCAGTATGTCAGATGTGTGCACTTTGCCAAATGACCCTGTGCAGCTCCGCCCATTGAACTGCATCACCTTGCACAGATGTATACCAATATGCGTAGGTGCACACACATGCATTCTGAGTCTGGGTGAATGCAGACATGTCCACTGTTGTGGTGGTATATGTGACCATTCCTCCGAGATGCAACAAGGTGTTGGGACCTGTGCTCTGGGTGTCAATCAGTTGTGGCTGCAGAAACGTAGTTACTCGTCTATGAATGCGCAATCAGTTCCAGAAGTACGTCATTCTTGAGTTCAACGAACACGAGGGGGAGCCAATCCATTAACTGGTCTGGACATATATGCTCCATCCAAGCTGTTTCACCAATTTGCAACACAGCCCAATAGGGGAGCGCCTCGATGTGGTCACTGCACATGATGAATTGTGCAATTTCTCATCCACTACTGCAAGGGCATACGCCACATATCAAGGCATCCCAAGCACAGGGATCCCGGTTACACTCCTGTTCATGGCAAACAGGGGGTGCACACACAAGTCATAATCCAGTTCAGTTACCGTTGGATAGGCAGACCTCCATGGGCCACTCGAATGTGCATGATCGACAGTGGAACCAGGGCTGGACGCAGGAGACTTACGCAAGACGGAAGCTCAGACGGTAATTGATCCACAGCACTGCCATTGGCAGAGCTCCCAACAGATGCAGCATACGTGCACGGTACAGTTCCACTTGACTGGGGTTGTGTATGTGCCCGGGATGGCCTGCCATTGCGTTTGTTGGTCTCGTAGACCTGGCACTCTCCTGAGCGGCGGCAGTTATGTGGATGATATGCTACATCTCGGAGCAATGCATCGTATGTTTGTGCAACGTTTGGACTTATGAGTTGTTTTTTACTTCAGTGTCAAGGGCATCCAATGCAGGAGTACCTCAAAAAGGAACTATTGTGTGTGGGGTGTGGAAAAGTTAGTCTTTCATTAGCGCAGTTCGTGGTGTGGGAGTCGTCAAAATCTGGTACGGTATCTGTCTCGGGGGTGCTAGCCTCATTCATGACCAAGGTCGGAGGTGCAGATGTCCTTCCGCCTTATGTATTGAGACAAAAGAGCTGTAATCCCTAATGTTAGTCTGACTACTGCTTGCATTGTTGAAATATGATGTGGCCTTGGGGCTGGAATTGATGCCAGGCCTTCGACTTATGGTGCACCAATCGTGATACACAGACAACAGTTGGGATGTATGAGCCAAGGGCTCAATTGGCCTTGCACTCTTTGTACGATCTCTCTCTTTCTCTTTCTTTCTCGCTCTCCCTCTCTTTCTCTCTCTTTCTCTCTCTCTTCCCCCTCTCCCTCCTCTTTCTCTCTCTTGCTCTTCCTCTCTCTCCCTCTCTTTCTCTCTCTCCCTCTCTCTCCCTCTCTTCCTCTCTCTCTCTCTCTCTCTCTTTCTCTTTCTCTCTGTCCATTGATGAGTGCATGACACACCTTCTTATCTTGGATATTTTCTTCCAGGCTGTGACTTACAGATTGTCCTGGGATGACCCGCCATGACTCTTCCCAATAGTTTTTTTTGAGTCACATGTGAATGTGATATTTTGTTTGGTCTTTCAATGGTGAATGAATGATTCTCCTTTTTCTGACCACACATGATTGTTAATTGGGGGGGGGGGCATAGGGTCCTGGGGCGGTGGCAGTGGGTGTTGTGGCCCTCTTGGGTGTCTGAGCTGCATGATCGTTGGCTCCATGGCATCTGTTGTTCTTCAGGTGTGGCTCTGGGCTGGGCTCCCCTTTATGTTGCAGGTTGTCGTCCGACTTTACACCAGGTAAGAGCAGGTGTTAAATTCCTGCTGCTAATGCTCCTTATTGCCTGTTTTGTGATAATATCGCCATTCTGGCTGGTCATTGAAAATGTTGTGATGTGTGTTATTGCAGCTTTTTGCACGGGAACGCCTACTCTGCATATCATTAGCGTTAGTTGCCTGGTTCATCTGTGGTGATGTTTTTTGCGGCTGCTATCGCAGGTAGACTGGTGATATGGGCTGTTAGCACCAGCTTGTGAATGGGGCGATATATTTATTGCGACTTTGGCTGCGATAAAGTGCCAATAATTCAGCAATAAGTCCTTGAGAATATGCCCCTATGTCACTAAAAGGTCTAGAAATATATAAATAAAATAAATACCTCAGTACTTACAATGTTGTATGGCCTATCGTTTAATATATTATAAAGGTAATAATTTCCTTTAGATTTCCTTTTATTTTTTTACACTGGTAATCAGTGGCAGGGAACAATAAACAACAGAGCAATGCTAAACGCCAACATAAGAACCAGCAATGTTCACTGCAGCTGTTGACAAGAACCATAAAGTGCCTCTTTTGGGAAGAATATGGTGAGAGGATATTAGAGAACTTCCAAAGTCAAAAACAAGAAATTACTATGTCTATGACAGTTTCTCACTGCCTATCTTGGATAGCCACAGTTGTGTGGGGGCGGTGAGTTAGTGGATATGCTCATGGCACTAATAGAGGCTGGATGTCACTCGGCATAAATGCTACTGCACAATCAGCCAACTTGCACTCCATGAAAAGACCTGCATATTTGTGGGGAGGGGGCAAAGCAGTGTTTCTGATTTCAACACCTGTGCCTTGCAGCATGCACGCCTCAAAGAGTTTAAGGTGTGGGAAGACTTTATGTGGTATCTCCAAAGACAGACTCCATAGTTATGCTTTGACTACTCGTTCATACATGGACTTAAGCAACGCATCTATGGATAAAAGAACCCTATTTTGATAAACCAGCAAAAACATCCACATGTCATGACTGACAGTTGCAACCACTGAAAGACTTCATGGAATATGAATAGGGCCTGCTTAACATGTAGAGGGGTTAGCTGTTTGCCTCTCTTATAGGACTGCCCATATATGCCCGTATAAGACAGTTGAATCTGTCTATAGCCAGACTTAACAAAAAAGAATGATGAAATGAAACAAAATAAATATGGTTTTTCATTTTGTTTCCAAATACCAAGATATAGTGACATCAAATGACTGGCATAGTGCCTGACCCATTTGGGACAAAGATAAACAGAATGTTATGGTGAGAAAGAGTTATATTAACACTCGCTAAAGAGGAAGAGGATAAAAAAAATGAAATACATTTGCACTGTCAAGCCTCAGTGCCAGTGTCGTGGACAGGCTCATCAAATTGGGTGAATGCTTCTTAGAAATTATATTCCTGGTTGGCAGAGGCATGCACCCAGGCCAGGCTGGAACCACCTCTATAATCAGGGAAAGCTAGATACTCTAAAAGATAACCTGTGTTTGCCCTCTGGTAGCTTGGCACAGATCAGTCAGGCGTATCTAAAGAGGCACTGTGTAAAGTGTTTGTGCAACACACACAGTAACACAATGAATACATCACAAAAAGACTCCACACATATGTAAAAAATATATTATATTTTGAACAAAACAAGAACAGAACAACAAACCTCCAATGTATAGAAGTTTAGATATTGAATTTTAAAGGAAAAAATGCAGTAAAGTGCTTAGAAGCAAGTAGTGCTAAAAAGGTTACTTTGGGTCGCGAGGGACCGGTGCAAATCCAAAATTTAGGCAAACTGTAATGGAGATCAGGCTGGCTAGAGTATCCACGCAGTGCCCACTGAGAAAATACCTTGGATGGAGCAAAGAGTTGCCACTGAGGGCACGGTATGTTGATCTTTTCTATGCATTGTCATTGATCTTCAATGAGGTGAAGGTAATGCATAGTCGTTGAGCTGTGCAGAGCGTCATCGACAGGCCGTGCAGAACCACTGTCATCGAAAAATCTTTGCGTTGGCATTGAAGGGCGATGTGTCTGTTCCACCCGGCGCAGTGGTGATGATGCATTGGTTTTATCACAAAGCAGTTCCAGAAACCAATTTGAGGCCCAGAACGTGGAGAGGACACGTCAGGCAAGTTAAGGACTCACAGGAGGCAAAGTCCAGCCGCACCAGTACGATTGCAGGAAGTCTTTTGTGTCCCTGAGACTTCGGAAAATTAGAGGCAAGCCACCGAGCCCTTGGTGATCACTTGAAGGGAAAGCAGAGTCCAGCTCTTCTTCAGCAGAGTCAGGGAGCAACAGGCAGCAGTGCAAAAAGCAAAAAGCAGTTCTTCCAGAAAAGCAGTCCAGTTGGGTCCTTAACTTGTAACAGTCCTTCTGACAGAGCTTCAGTTCAGGATCAAGAAGTATCTGATCTTAGGGGGGGTCAGATACCCTGTACTTATACCCAAATGCGCTTTTGATGTAGGGGGTGACTTCACAGCAGCTCTATGAAGTGCACAAGGATCCCTTTCAACCCTGTCCTGTCGGTCAGACTATCTGTGCGGAGTAACCAGTCCTTTATGTAAGGACAGGACAAGGTCTAGTCAAGTAAAATGTTAGCCCCTCCCTTCCATCCTGCCTAGGGAAGGTCACCATAATGCAGATGTCTGTAGAAGGGTACTCAGACATAGTCATCCTTCCTGTGTTGTGGCTGCTTAGAAGAAATGCACAAAGTGTCGCTGTCACCCAAGCCAGACATGTATTGGAGATAGGCTGAAAAGCACACAGCATTATAAGCAAAAAGAAATGTCCACATTCTAAAAGTGACATAGCAATGCTAAATTTACCTTCACCAGTACAGAGGATTTGTCATTACCATTTCAAACATATAACACATGTAAAAAACTCTTCTCTGATCAGGAATTACAACTTAAAAGTGTAATGAGGAATTCCCAACACTAGCCTATAAGTGTAGGGCTCACAGTAATGAAAAACAAAATAGGCTGTTGTCACTAGCAGGACATGTAAATCTTAAAATACATGTCCTACCTTCTACTTACACAACATCCTGCCCTTAGGGCTCCTTATGGCCTACCTTAGGGGTGTCCCATGTATAATAAAATGTAAGTTTCAAGCTTAGCAGGTAGTTGTAAATGACAAGTCGAAGTGGCAGTAAACTGCACACACAGTCCTTGTATTGGCAGGTCTGAGACAGGCTTGAAAGGCTATTTCTGAGGGTGGCACAATTAGTGCTGTAGGCTCACTGGTAGCATTTAATTTACAGGCCCTCGGAAGATGGTATACCGCTTTACAAGGTATGTACATGTAAATCAAATATGCCAAACAGGTGTAAAGCAATAATACCATATTTAGAGGAGAGAGCACATGCACTTTAGCACTGGTCAGTAATGGTAAAGTGCCCAGTGTCCTAAAGCCAACAAAAAGAATGTCAGAAAAAGAGGAGTAGAGAGGGAAAAAGTTTGGGGTGACTCTGCAGAGGGTGCCATTTTCCAACAATGTTGTAACAATGAAACGGTACGAGACAACAATGCACCATATTTCCACTGTCGCTTTGAATCCATCTTGGAAATCCATGCTGTGCAGGTGCCCAGTGTTTATTTGGGGTACTTCATAGCTCAGTAATGAGCCTCAATCAGGGTATTTGATTGTCTGTGCATTATAATACTTTGGAAGCTGCATGAAAGTCCATTTCTGTATTTCTTATTACAGGCGGCTTGTGACATCTCTAGTTGCGTGCAATAAGAAATTATGAAGTCGTTCAACTGGAATAAGATATTACAGTCTAGCAGTGAGTGGTTAAGACCTCCTGCCAGAGCTAGCAGCCATAGTGAAATGTATGTCAAGGAGCATAATTACAGCTACAGTTTAAACAATGCAGTGAAAACCAGAACTAGATTTGCATTCTGCTTGTCCATTTTTCTAAAACAGTGCTGAGCAAAAAGGAGATATTTATGACAACTTGTTTTTTCATGCTAAAGGTAATTACAGGAAAAACAAAATCTCTGTCTTATTGTTCAGTTTCTGAGTATCAGCATTTATTAAATCTAACTTACATTAAACTGATTCTTATATCAACAAATATTTACTTTTACACTAGATGTAGATGTTATTCTTCATGTCTGCATCATGCTACCTCTTTCTTATGAAATACTAGGACCCAAAGGATATATGTGGATTGCAGGAAGGGTGATGGTGTAACCATGTATTATAAGGAATACTGCTGTACATTTTAAGGATATTGCAAGTTACCTCAGAGTTCCAGCCTTATTCCTCTATGTGGCAATGGAACTCCTAAAAGAATATCAGTGTCCCATATATAATAAAAACCACATTAGCTAACTTTATGAGGATTCATTGTTGTTTTCAATAGATGTACATTTACACCCCTTTCTGGTGTTCTCTGTTCAGGTTGTTAAATAGGTTTGTGTACTTACTTTGACCTGATGAATAAACATGAGTGTGTCTGGCACTTAAGGAGCTAAGTCAGGATGTTAATGGATTCGGTTGAGTTACATCCTATGCTGATAATGTCTGCTCTTTATCATCCAAACCAAACATGAAGCATTTATGTAATAGTTAGTCAATAAAATGCAGTGACCTACATTTTACTTGCTAAAATGGATGGGCGTTTTTAAGCACAGTTGCCTTTCTCATTATAAAGCATTACTGGAAGCTTGTATTAGAAGCGGTGTGTTGTGTATTTGAATATTTAAATGCATCGGTGCATCCTTATATTGTTTATTTTTCCATTATTCACTAATATAATTATATGCCCTCATCAGACTTTTCTTGAAAGAGCACATTTTCAAGCAACATAATGCAATTTGCATATTGTAAAGTTATTTTACTCCAAATGTATTATAAAATGTTTAAAAGCTTTGTACAACTTGAAAAGCAGGAGGATGCCAGAAAGAAGAAATTTAGCAGGTGGCATGTGTTCTTGGTTAATTAGATGACCCCTATTGGTATGCAAAGCAACGTTTCCTGGATTACGTCCAAGAAGGTCCATGTACACATCAGAGGGAACAGCAGGCGATACATTCCCCATCATCACCTGAATTAGATATTAGGCATACTGAAAGAAATAATGGTGCTTACTGTAAAAATCCATGGATACATAGAACCATTAGCGTATGGCAACTTCAGCAAAACACACCTGATCATTTATTGGACAGCCAGGTCTTCAGAGACACAGTGAAACAGATGGGCAAACTGCACACCTTGCCTTTCTTAAAATGTCCTGCATAATGTTAGATGAAAGCTTGACAACTTTGTTTGAGGGAGACATTGGGCTTCAAGCACTCCACATAGATATAAAATGTTTGCGCCTAAAGGCAACGAAACATGTGTATTTGTAAAGCATGTGTTTACCCAGAAGGGTATTTTGGCACTGAATAATAGAGGTTTATTGTTACCCAACTCAATGGTACTCATTTTGTTTCAATCTCGGCAGGATGTAAGACTGAGTTGACCCACCAGGATTTGAACCTGTGAACATGAGGTCAAACACAGGCCTCTACAGTGGATGCATTAGTCCACTAAGCCACTAGACCTGGGGTGGTGCAGTTTTATCCCTAATGATCCATGGTCGCAAATACAAAACACACGCATTTTGCCTCAGATTTAGAAATAATGGCATTTTAGAATCAAGAATAAGAAACAACATCCCCTGGGGTCACTTTATGGTGATCGCACTGATATGATTGTGCTTGTGTGCAGTTGCTCCTTAGCACCTGCACTGCTGGCAGTGCTCCACTAAAATGCACAGAGAACCTCAGCGGCGGCTCCTCTACTGTTGCAAAGGAGTGTCGCCCGCCTCAAAATGGTAGGAAAGGAAAAATAAAACGATAATAAACACATTTTATTGTAGTTTTGTTTTTCCTTTCCTGTCAAGTCTAGGGGGCGGGCCTGGGGGAGCCTGAAGAGCAGTGATAGTGTACTGTCTTCATTGCACATGATGGTTTGGCCGGCCGGCTCAGGCTGGCCAAAGCATCATGCGCAGTGAAGCTGTCTCTAACCCCAGCTGCGTTGCTGGGTTGGAGAGGGCAGGCAGAGGCCCCCAGTCTCCATGGGAGTGTAAATTCAGAGCACTCAGGCCAACCCTAAGGCTGCTCCCATGACAACAATTCTTTCCTTTTATAGATTCAAATGAGACATCTTTTAATAACTAATCTTTAATATCAACTTTCCTTCTATTTGGTCGATGGACCAATTAGTTGAATAGTTGATAGTTATGATGACTACTAACTTACCAAACAATTTAATGAATTAATCACAGATTCTCAGTATGATTTAAAAAAAAATGAATTTTATCTCAAATATAAAGGGTTAATGCTCAATTGCATTTGGTCACAAAATACAAACGCGGAATCTCACAAAGGGAGAAATTATATTTGATATACAAACCCATCTAAATTAGACAATGACACTGTGCAATGAAGGAGTAGATAGAGTAAGAGACAAAACTTTTCAGCAAAAATTTATGCCAAACATAATGTACCTAGCGGAGGGATAGATGAAGAGACAATAGTTTCATCTAAAATAATGCACATCATTATTATTGATGGAATGGATAGGTGGAGAGACAAAAGTTTCACAGACAAATACATTAATATTTAAATTCTGAGCACGATATAAGCTAAATAAAGACCTATCGGTCTGTGGTAAAAGACCACCCCCTCGACCCAGGAGATAGTGGGGGTTCCCCAAAAGAGGATCAGGGAACAAAAGGTAATAAGGTCAAGAACAGGACAGCTCAGGAACAGCTAGGCCTCTCTGCAACCCGACGGACAGCGAAGCATCTCCCCTCATCTCTTCTGTCTGCCTAAGCTCTAGACACCCCCCTAAAGGCACCCCAGTTGTTCTCTAAATTTCACATGCCCATCCCACAATTGTTGCAAACTACCATCGAACTCGCACAGGGATTGGTGGGCTTAGGAGGTGGCGTTGTCACACCACCATGATTTCACCTTTTATTCAACAACTTATTTGTGTAAATTAGTTCCCATGGTCTGAGTCTTAGTTCACTCTCATGCTCCCCTCATAAGATGCAAAATTTTACATTCTACTTTTTTTTTTTTTATTGATATCCATATAAAAAGAAACTTTTTATCCATACATCCATATAATTCATTAAACGTGTCGTATAATACAAAATCTTTAAATAACACCAGTAGGCCTGAAAACAGTAAATCCTAAAATCAGTAAAAGAAAAACAATATATGCATTTAAGCCAGCATTCGACAGATGAAACATGTAATATTATGAAACATCATCCACTGCCAATATTAACACAGACTAAACAATTAATTGAACCTTAGGCACCTTAAAAAATATGTAGAGAAATCAGCAAGTATATCCAGAACATTATTTCATCCTATATCAATCAATACAGCTATGTAGCAATAAAATCTAAAGTATCATATAGTAAAAAGAATACTAATATTACTATAAGTAGGATTCGAACATGCTGACAATACCTCCTGAGATATAGGCTCAATTTTGAGATCTTATTCGAAATAGGCTGCCCAAACCATCTCAAAATTCTTAATCCCCCCAATTCGCAGTGCATAGGCTTGTTTGCTTTTTTTAACCTGCTTCATTTTCTGGGCCCATTCATTTTTAGTTGGTATAAGATCTGATCACCATCTCTGAAGCAAAAGTGATCTGCCGACTGCCATTGCGATATATAACAATTTTATCACCTTGTCAGAAAGATGAAGATCTGGGTCATAGCCAAACACCATCAGCCGAATATTCGAATCTATTGTAATTAAGCATTCGGCTGCAAGATAGCAAAAAATATAATTCCAGAACCTCTGGATCAGTGTGCATTGTGATATGATATGTGTCCAATTAGCTGAAGGATGGTTAGGCAACGAAAGCACTGCCCAGATCGGTTGGGATAAACTATAGATGAGAAAAGTGGGGTTCTATAAATTAGCCATTTGCTAAAGAATAACATCCTACGCTACTTTGCACCCCTTAGCATGCAAAAGTTGAGATTATTTACTACTGAACACATACTCGCTGTAATTTTCATCTCCTCATGTTTTTCCCATTTAGTTATTGCTTTCTCCACAAGATCCATACCCTTGATAGAGGCTAAAAAATGTATCCAATCCCCGGGTTTCTTAACTTTGGGCTCGTCTAGTAATTCATACACTAAGCATTTCCTTTTGATTATCTGAACCAAATCGAGTTTACTAAAAAATGTACTAAAAATGTTATATGACCCAAGGAGAAGGAAATCGTTTGGAATTAAATGAGACATTTCAACTATGTTAAGCCATCTATCATTCCTTAGGAAATCAGAGATTCTCCCAAAGCCAGCCTTGGCCCATTTTTGTGTAATTGCCGACGAATCTATAATCCCAGATAGTGAAATAGGTTGGATAACGGAGTAGAGGAGTTGGTTACAGGGATTGAATATCTTCTATAAAAAGCCTGACGTTTATAAAAAAAACACTGCATACACTTGAAACGTACTAGTTTAGGAAATGTTACGATTGTTTGTGGACAGTGAATCTGATTATCTTTACAAATTAAGTTCATAAAATATTTAATAAATAAACCTGTTTATAATTCCAGCTTTAACCTTGACACATTTTGTACAAAATATGCAAAATAATAATCCCTAAAGTTAGGGAGAGCTACTCCACTATTTTCCCGCTCCTCACATAAAATGCAAATTTTCGAGATGCACATCCGTAGGCTCACAGTTATGCTGTTATATTTCTTTTTTTTAAATTGATTTTGTAACCGCCAAAAAAATCTCACATGCTTTTGCTTGCACCTCCTTCTCAGGTTTTATTATGAGCATGATATCATCGGCATATAATTTCAATTTTCCCATAGTTGGTAGAGGAGGACAGATATCCAAACTATTCCGAATGGCTATCGCCAGAGGTTCGTTAAAAAAGATGAATAACACCGGAGATAGTGGGCAGCCTTGCCTAGTCCCCCGTTTAACACTAATTTGGCCAACCTCCGAGGCATTGATGATAATGTTGGCTTCTGCATTCAAGTACAGTTTCTGAATCAGCCCAGTAATTTTGGAAGGTATGGTGAAATTTGACAGGATGAAAAATAAGGTCTCCCAAACAACTAGGCCAAAAGCCTTCTCTGCCTCTAATAAGAGGACCAGAGCTAGTATCTTCAGACTATCAAAATAATCCAGTGCTTCAGCGAGATAGTGTGTATTGGTCCCGAGCCGCCTCCCTGCGATAAAACGATTTTGGTCTGCATGGATCAAGTGCGAGGCAATTCCATTAAATCCATTAGCTAACAATTTAGTGATAATTTTATAGTCAGAGTTTGAAAGTGTGATGGACGATAAGAATTCGGGTCTTCACAATCCTTTCCTTTTTTTAAACAGCTGAATGTATTCCCTTTTCTAAAAGAAGATGGTATTAAACCACCCTCTAAAATTGAGTTACCAATCAACAAAAGATATTCCGAAATAGTGCTCGAAAAAGTTTTAAAAAATTCAGCCGGGAGGCCATCCGGTCCACAGGCTTTGCCATTTGGTAGATTTTTAATAACATCACCCAAATTCTTCTTTTGTGAAAGGACTCGCCATACTCATTTTATCGGCATCTGATAGTACAGGTCCTGTCAATGGGCTGTTGCCGCCCATATATATTCCTATAATGTTGTGACATTATATCCCTTATGACTTCTGAGTCATCAGAACGGATGCCGGTTATAGGACATCTCAGTGCGCTTATCTGATTGGTTACTGCCTGCTCCCTGGCTTGCCAGGTGAGAAACCTCCCGGTATAATTACTCTGTTCATAGACATTTTGCCTATGGTGGTTGATAAAAGGATTCACTTTTAACATAATATTTTTTGCTAAGATCCTGTTTGGCCTGATCAAATTGCTGTTGGTTAAAAGCAGAGGGGCTACCAAGAAACATATCAAAAGACCTTTGCACTTTCTGCTATAAAATGTGCTTTTCTTCTTTAACTTTCCTTGCATTGTCGGCATCTTTTCCAATGGCTAGTCCCGATACATAAGGTTTGAGCGAGTCTCAGACCACGTGCGGTGGAGCTTAGCCATGTTTTTGCTCAAGAAACTTCTTTATCTCTGTTTTAATCAAAAGGACCCAGCTCTCTTCTGATAGATATTGCCTATTTAACTTCCATCTCTCAGTAGTCGTGATATATTTGACCAACTCTAACTCCATAATGACCATCGCATGATCTGAAAATCCATTTGGAAGGATTCTCTGCTGGCTAAAAATCAGTCTCCTAGAAATGAGAAAAAATTGATGAGTGAGGAAGTGCCAGATCTACCCGAAAAACAAGTATAGGTGATCTTAGTTGGAAATACTGCCCTCCATGGATCAGATATGTCCAAGGTTTTGCCATAGTTTTATAAAACTTTTAAAGTTTTTAGTTTTAGCAGTTTTTGGGATATAGCTGAGGAGTCAATTTTAGGGGTCATTAAGAAATTTTAATCTCCTCTATGATCAATTCACCAGGTATTTGAATTAAAGATTGAAAAAGCTCTTCGCATGGCATAAGATTATACCCTACAGGGGTATATATGCAGGCAAACGTTAAAAGTCCATTCCCAAGATTGCAGGTGGCCCAGCACCACCTCCACTCTGATCACTTACAAAATTAACTACCTCAGACTGAAGGGTTTTGCTAAGGAAGATTTCTGTACCCCGATAAGACACCGAAGTGGAGGAGAATCCCCTATAAGCTGCCCAGGACCTAAACATTTGGAAAGTTTCCCCACCGATATATGAGTCTCTTGTATTAAAATGGCAACTGGATTTCTGTCTTAATCCATGCCTCAATGGCCCGTGTTTTCTTCTTATTGTTGAGGCCCATGACATTGGAGGAAATCGGTTTCAAAATGTCCTTTTTATCCATTAGCAGACAGCAGGAAATTATCAGGACAACCTAGCAAAAAAGCATTCTGGAAAGCTATGGCATCAGTCAATAGCCCCATTCTAAGCCTAACCAAAAATTAGTACATTACTAATGAATGGATATTTCTGTATTTAAAAAATGGATTTCTTTTTTTCCTCATGCTCCCTTTTCCACCGCTGTGACCCCACGGTATACAACGGTAACCACGCATTTTTTACAACGCGGTACCGTTACCACGCTACTTTTACCACGCAAGTCGATACAACGACTTGCGCTGGGGGGCGCTCCAGGATAGTAAATAGATTAATTTACTATCCAACTCCTTTCCCTAGAGTCCACGGGGACTGGAGTTGGAATAGTAAATTAAAAAATTTACTATCCAGCGCCCCTCCACGCAAGTCGTTGTAACGACTTGCGTGGTAAAAGTAGCGTTGTAACAGTACGCGTTGTAAAAGTACGCGTGGTACCGTCATATATCCTGACCCCACCCTTCTCCCACAGCCACCATGAGCAGACCGCCATCCCTGCTCACAAATGACAGGCTATCCCACCCCCCCTTAACTTGCAGTATGACTTGGTGCCAAGTGCTACCGGTCTACCTACCCCCCTTCTAAAGAAAAGAAAAAAGCAGAAAAAAGAAAAAGAAAAAGTAGAAGAGAAAGCAAAAGTCAATAGAAAAGAAGCTGCCCAAGAGGATATGCTTGAAAAGGAAGAACATCAGGATGAGGAGAGGCCAAGAGAAATAAACAAGTGATTGAAAACCTTTGTAACTCACTACATTAACACTTTGACATTATATTAACATTTTGGAGTCTACAGGCCATTAGGAATTATCCAAAGAAATTTGTTGCAGTAATTCCGGTGCTTCTGGGACATTACAAAACATATGAAATCTGCCTTTGATGAGTACTTTTAACTTGCTCTGTTTGGAAATCATTACCTGCACCCCCTGTTCCTTAAATAGATGTAGCAATTTAATGAACTCTTTCGCCTTTTGGCTGTGGAAGCCGACATGTCCAGGAGGATGCGACAAAGTGGGATCTCCAACGAGGGAAACTGTCACTGCTTTATGGCCTTGGTTAAAATGTGTTCCTTGACCCTGAAATCCCCCAAAATTAACCAGAATTGTCCGTAGAAATTTAGCATTGGGAGGAAGATGTGCTGGCACCAGATGGGCTCGCATAAGAGTCAGATCACCATTGAACTCCAGGAGGAATTTTTTCCTAGTAAACGAGTCAACCCATTGTAGATTCTTCTGGCCCTTGAGGCCCTCCAGAATACCAAGAATACGGAGATTGGAGCATCTAGAATGGTTCTCTAATTCCTCCAGTTTGAACTCCAATGCTATTTTGTGGCTCTGGACGGCGGCAAATTTATTATTCATACTTACAACTTGGTCCTCCAATCGTGAAATCCAAGTCTCTGCCTCAAGAAGATGTGCCAGGACCTGAGCCATGTTTTCTTCAATTTTAATTAGATGGGCGTGGATTACAGCAATTTCAGCGGATTAGGAGGCTTTCAGATCTCGAATCTCATCCAGAATCAAGTTAAGGCGGCTCTTAGCGTCCCATTGCATAGAGAAGGGTCTGTTATCCTGGGAGGAGTTGTCCTGGTTCAATTCCAGCCTAACATCAGACTGTGAAGCCTGAGGGTCAGAGGATATAGACTCAACTGGGGTGGTCAATTCAGTATCCACGGGAGTAGATAGTTCAGATGAGCTCCCACCAGAAGAAGGCAATAGCAGAGAAGGGGATTGAGAGGGTAGGATCCCTAGGACTCCCATCTTTACTAAGATCTGTAGGGTTGTCGCACATTCAATGTCCCCTCTGGCTCCGCAGCTGATAAATCGGGTTTGGCTTTGAAAAAAAATGATACTTTTTGAGGTCTTTGATTTCCCCAACTGAATCAACCAGTGTCGCTGTCTTTAGCTTGGCCAGATCTGATGAAGTGGAGGTACCTGCCCTAGACAAGGCAATAGAGAAGGGGCTAATTCTAGAATCCAGGTCCACAGAAGCACCTCCAAGGTGGTCTTGTTTGCCAAACTCAGAAGCTGCCATCTCAGCGTTTTCAATGTTCAGGTCCAGGTCTTTCCTAAGAGCCACAGCACAGTTTGATCTAGCAGAAGCCTGGCCAACTCATTTTTATACTCTTTGACCCAGGCTTGGGGAGTCAGAGTGGGCTGCCACACTACTTTTAGTGCTTTTAGTGAGATTTCGCATAATGCAGTTGTCAAGCAGATCCCATGACAGGGTAGCCAAAATTAATACATGGAATGCCCCCAGCGACCCCCAACCAAGTGGCATAGGGAACCCCCATACACCAGCCGGTAAGAGAAACACATGCACATCCCCACTCTTGGAGAGAAACCTGGTGGTCTCAATGGCATAGAAGAAGAAAAAGATGTTCAACTTCAAATCCCCTATCTCCACCTGATTGCTTGAGGTGTGTCAAATTCCCCCACAGGCAGTCACTCCCTGCAACTCCAAGGAGCACAAGCAGGAAATATGCAGGCTTGTGAAATATGAAGGCCGCCTGTTGAACCGCACCAGGTCAATATGGAGCCGATATGGTGTTAGCAAGGTGAAGACCCACAACAGCAGTGTAGACACATTGCGCTGGATTATTCAGGAGCGGGACCCAACGGTGAGAGAAAGAGAAAGGCACACCGGCACAATGGTGCTTGGACTGCTCTGCTCCTGTTCCCGGCTCCCGCTAGCGTGTTCGTGCGTGTCCTTCATGGAGCTCAGCTGTTCCCTCAGCTGGCATCCCGAATCTGACGTCAGCTGTCAGCTGCTGAGATCCAGCATTGGAAGAAGGAGGGGAGAGTGGCTGCGTCGTGCTCAGCCGCTAGCCTGCATCCGCCTGCTAACTACATTCTCCTTTCATGAATTAACATCATCCGCAGAGTACATCTCCGGACCAACGCCTGGGTACAGTGGTTGGCAGTCGTTTGACACTCTGGCCTTCACCATTTTCATGTCATCAGCGGTGCACAGCACGTCTTGCTTGCCTCGTGACTGAATGGATTCACTCATTGAAGCTTCCCCCCTCCCACATTAGACAAGTTAAGAAGATGGCGGTTTCATTTAGCACACTAAAGTAAATGAAAATGAACATTTATTAATTATATGATAATGAAACATTCACTGTTTAGCACCCACCTTGCACTATTCCCCATCAATTTTACCTAGCATAAGTTTAGTCCAAAGCAGCATTAATTATTACTTTAAAGCAGGATGCAACATGCAAAATACTGATGCACATGCAGCCTATCCGTGCAACTTCTTTGTTTCTTCCAAAGCACAAAAGTTATCACAATACTATTTAATTATGTCTTAGCTCAGGCATGCGCAAAGCAGTTCCCTTATGTTTATGTTGGGTGTACGTTAGATTTACTACAATTACTTACTGTTAGTATGTATTATGGGGTTATCCATTTGAGCAGGTTTCATTTTCGCTAAACCCTATTCCATCAATATCAAGCATGGTTGCCTTTACAGGATGCAACTGCAGTATTGATTACCACTTTGAAAATCCAATTGTTTGCCTCAAGCATGAGCTTGTCAGTTTATGAAAATACATAGACACAATAACAACAAAACAATATCCTTGATTTACTGAAACAAAAGCTTAGCATTTTCTTGAATTGGTATCTTGAAATACCACTTTTTCACTTATTAGTAAGCAGATGTTGTGCACCCAAACAGCAGTTTACCACTTGCGTCAAGTGCTGACATGCACTGCTGGCACACATGGATAAGCACTGCTGTACAAGCCATTTGTCACCAACTGATGTCTTGGATGATATGCCAAGAATGATCACTATTATGACTGAATTAGCAGTATAAGTGAGTAATTGAGAATTGTTATGTCCAGAAGTGTCCCAATATGACAAGTGAATGAATAAATGTCAGAACTGCTGAGTTGAGAAAGTAGAGAATGTAAAGATACATAATTAGAGAGTGAAAACCAAGTTTTAAGTTGCCTTCTGAAAGACCATTCATTGCTCATTTGGTGTAATTCAGCAGGCATACTGTTCCAAGCTTGCAGGCCCCGGAGGGAGAAGAATCTGCCTCTGATTTTTGCTTGTTTGACCCTTGGAACTTTGGCAACAAGGGAAACGTGTAAAGTTCTTAGAGGAGAGTAGAATTGAATCCTGAAGGACAAATATGCCGGTCCAAACTGGTGCAGAGCTCTGTGCATAAGAGTAAGGATCCTAAACTGGATCCTTTTTTTAATAGGAAGCAAGGGTAGGTTCTTTGGATGAGAAGAGATCGAGACTCACCTGGGTAAATAAAGAGCCAGACAGACTGCTGCATTCTAAACTGTTTGTATTTTCTGCAGCAGATATTGTGGAAGTCCAGCATAAAGGACATTGGTGTAGTTCAATCTGGAAACCGCCAGGGCCAGAAGAACAGTGATCCTTTTCAGGGCAGAATAGCCAGAGCTGACCTCGGACATGACCACATCTTGCCAGCTCAATCTCTGAGGTGGGGTCAGGCCGGAGAAGACCTGAGGCCTAAGGATCTGGGCAATGAAGTAGATGCAGAGTCCTCGATCCGCCTAGCCTTACAGTGCACCACTTCTCTCCCAGTGAAGACACCTGTTTGCAACGCCACCCTGGTTCTGGTGGCAGCAACACCCTGGGCCATCTGGCGAGTGTCAGGCAGTACATGTGAGCCAAAGACTGGGCTTCCCTGAAGGAAACTGCACTCAAGGTTGGGCCGATTCTGTGTCCCAGATATCCCTGGGTTAATTCTAGGGCAAAAGGCAGCCCCTGAAAATGGAGGTGGTGTGAACGGGCGATGAAGAGGCAGGTCCCTGAGGGTGCGGTCCTGTTTCCTGACCTGGGGGAACCCTAGGCAGCTAGACCTTGAGGGGCAGTGCAATGGCCTGGCCCCCCACTGGATTGGCATCAGAAGAGCGAATAACAGTGAGGTGTGAGGCGCCCCGGAGACGTCTCACCCTGGCCCTTTGTAAAAGCCTGAAGGACGGGCCAATGTGAGACTTTAGTGCTCTTACCGTCCCACCAATCCTGGGAAGAACCAGAGTCCGAGGCCATCTGGGCACGATTGAGGAGTGCTCTCTCAACGAGATTACTGAGACAAACTGGGCCTGGGGCCCAGCTGGAACCCTTCTAGGGCCTTCTGGCTCCCACTACCTTGGACCCTTCTGGCCTGCCTGATAGACTCTTGGAGCCACTTTGGGGCGGTGGAGGCCACGAAAATCTGTACCTATTACCTTTTGTTGTCTAGAATCTGGATGCACACTCAACATTTTGAAACTGGGCGCCAGAAGCCACCTTGGACTCTTTTGATGGTAGGTCACTTTGAGTGCCCCTGGCTCAGTCCTGGTGCTGGTTGGGGCCCGAGAATGGATGCCTGCTTCTGAACATTATTGTTGCCAGACAGGGGACCTACAGGTAAGTGCTGATTTCCATTTGCCCCCATTTTGCCTCACCCTTACTCAAGGTAGTTAGTATGCACTGTGAAGGGTCTCTCCTTCCTTTCCTGATGCTCACTGAACTGCGCACCTTAGGGGACTTACCCTCAATCAGCATAGCCTTATTGTTTAGCTTGGTCTGTGACCCTTCAATGGGAGACAGCACAGCTATCCGCCTTTTGTTATGGCCACCAGGCAGGGGAAGAGAGATTGCACTCTCAAAGACATGTTACTCAAGATGCTTGGGACTCAGACTGGAGACACTACCGCAACTACAAGCACGGATAAGACACCGGACTCTGAGGGCCCAGATGCACTGATCACCCATCCCTTTCTCAAGGCACTGTTTGACTCCTTGCATGAGGACCTTCAATCCTTCAAGAAAAAGTCTGCCAGTGACCTTAAGGAGGTTTGACATGACATAAACAGTCTGGGGGACAGGGTCTCGACCCTGGAGCTTCATGAATCAGGTAGAGATGAGGAAATTGAGAAACTTCTACAAGAAATGTCCATGGCAGAGGCATCCCATCCAGGGCAGAGGGATCAGACATCACCTCCTTCATGACCTCCTTCATGATGTGATTCTTCTGATCGATCCTGGAAGTGCCCCTAGACATGGACATCAAGCTGGATCACACCCATAGAGTTGGCCCTAAGAGATCACCCAATTCTCCTCCACTGGTCATATTATTGTGTGTCCCGTATTTTCCCTTAAACAATCATATTCTCCAGAAGGCAAGACATAGACACCCAATTCAGTTTGCCATAGCCATAGACCAGTTGTCTACAGGACATCGCAGCATCCACCCTCCAGAAATGCAAAGCCTTGTGCCCTGTCACTGCTGAACTTAGGGCGGTGGGGTTGCCGTACTTGTGGGGGCACCTCTTCCGCCTGGTCTTCTACATCAAGGGGAAACTTAATCAGCTACGATCACTTGAGGAGGCATGTCGACTATTGGACCTCAAGGATCTCTCTCCAAAATGCTCCCAGGGCAAGTGACCCAACCGTGACAAATGGAGGACACACAACTGGAGGAGCACTGGATCATCTCTTACTGAACTTCACCCAGGTCCAAAGACTACTGCTAAGGAGCGACAAGCTGTCCTGGTCTCATTGGCCGGACACCCAATGGGCCCAATGAGCCCAAAGGTGACATGAAGCGACGCAAGCCCTTTCTCTTTCTGATGCTCCTCCTTTTTCTTCTTCTCTCTCTGCTTGGGGAGGGGGTTCCGGCAGGGATGGGGAGGCCTTTTTGGGTAATATGTATATCGTAGGCATCCATGGTCATTTTTTATTCAGGCAGTAGTACTCCAGTACGCTAAGGAAACCCTCAAGTAGTCCTCAGTCAGCCACTTTCTTGATCAATTTTCCCACTTCGATGGTCGGGTCCCCCTTCAGTTTTAGGTAATTCTTTTGGACATCAAGTTGAGACAGGAATTCTGTTTTATAGTCCTCCATGTTCTGTACAACAATAGCTCCACCCCTGTGGGCTGGTTTTATCACTATCTTACTGTTCTTCTTGTGTCTCTCTAAGGAAATATGTTCATCCTTGCTAAAGTTATAATATATGTAGTCTTTTTGCGATAAAAGGTTAATACCATCATGGAGCACAACCTGTTCAAAAGCCAAAATGTTATGATACATTAGGTGTGCAGAAGGTGTGAAAGTGAAATGTGTTCTCAAGCCAATGTCAGTTTACTTGCTTGTACAGGGGAGCATGTTCATGAGCAGGTACCTTTTTATTTAGAAAACACACCAGTTTTGAGCCTTCTAAACTTTCCCTGCTATTGTCACACAGGTTTCCCTCTCCCACATCCTGATATAGATCCTATCTGATGATTCTAAGCAACCGTGATTACTTAGGTGAAAACGTGGACACTCACTAATTGCCTGTTTTAAGGACTAATCCCTCTCTGGAATGCTAAGGAAAATCCTCTAGTTACCCTTTTGGATGAGGATTTTGAATTCAGGTATACCCCACAGATAGCATGCAGGTTGCTTGAGAAGTGCGAACTTCGAGTTTTATTGTATTTTATGTATCCAGTCAACCTACCTTTCATTTGTCAGTCTGCACGAGTACTTTTGTTACATTTTGCACATTTGGAGCAACCTTCAGTGCAATGTACATAAACAGCTTCATGTACTTGCGCCATAATACATGTATTTTGCAATAATCTTTTTTTTGTTGGGTTTTCTTTTTCTTCATTTGTTGAGTGATGCTTCTGGTTTACCTTTAAGAAATACTGTTTTTCCAAGCTTACTAAGTTATTGACAGGACTACTTTGCTTACTTTACTAAATGATACCCACGATCTGAGGTTCACTGGGTTACCCCATTAGATTGTAATGGGACTTTTAGAAAGTTGACATGTGTTACTGTAACCATTTGGTGCCTTCTGCCTGCCTCTGAATAAAAGCCTGGGGTGGGTGACAGCCGGACGTTGTGCATTCTCTCAAGACATCCAGGCACAAAGAGAGCTTAGGAGTGAGTGATGGGCACACTGCTCACAGAACCGATGAATCACCGCTGTTGCAATGAGAAATGTATTCCATCACCCCAACTGCAGGGGGATCATGACGCATTGCTTGGCTACACCCTGCATTTCGTTGTTTACGACCAGGATCAATGTACATTTGCTCAGCAAACCATGCGTGTGTCATGTATCCGGTGTGTGCTGCATTGAGTTCAGCCTGAACTCTTGACTTTGTATTTGTATTTTGCATTTATAGACCACAATTATCACCGACAGGTCTCTAAGCGCTATCAGAAAAGAGAGGCACGGCCAGGCCTGCAGATGCAACGGGGATAGTATTGGAGAGAGCCCCAAGCCTCTAGGCAGAGAACCATTTTTAGCTTCTTCCTAAAAGGAAGAAGGGCGCGCCTTTGCGCAGTGTCTCTGGTAGTTTATTGATTATTCCACAATGGGGGGATAGAGATGGAAAAGGCTTTACCCCCTTTGGAGGCAAGCCTGAAATGATGACAAGTCAGTAAGCAGGCCTCTGAGGACCGGAGCGCCCGATTCGGAGTGTGAAGTTTTAGGCCATCTTTAACATACATTGGAGCTTGGCCATAAATGGACTTATGCGTAATGCACAGACCCTTGAACTTGGTTATCTGCTTTACTGCGAGCCAGTTCAGGTGTTGGAGGAGAGGGGTGGCATGGGCTCCTCTGGGCAGTTTGAATATTAGCCCAGCAGCATTGTTCATGGTAACCTGAAGTCTGGCAAGTAATTTCTCCTGGAGACCAATGTACAAGGCATTTCCATAGTCAAGACGAGAGATTATCATTGCCGACACGATCAGTCTGAGAGTGGAGAAGCTCAAGAGGGGGACGAGCTTACGGAGCTGTCTCATCAGGCCGGCGCAGGTTTCCACTACTGCAGACACCTGCTGGGTCATGGACAGGTTAGCATCTACTTTAATTCCTAAGCTCTTAACAACCATGGCCGGGACTGGGTCAGCGCCCAGTTCCTGGGGCCAGAAAAGGTTGCTCCAGGGGTTAGAAGCGGTGGTGATGGCCAAGACCTCCGTCTTGTCCGGGTTTATATTTAAGGAGTTGGCCGTCATCCAGTTGGTGATAAATTTAAGGATATTTTGTGTATTAGCATGAGATGCTGGGGAGTTGTCGATCTGGATGATGAGTGTCATCCGCGTAGTTATAGATCTGGCAATCCATGATGTTTAGGTCGGCTATCAAGGGCTGCAGATAGGCATTAAAAAGAAGAGGGGACAATGCTGATCCCTGCGGGACTCCACAGGAAAGACTACCCGATTCAGACGTGTGAGCCGACAGCTGGACTCTCTGTGACCGGTCGCTGAGGAAAGATGTAAACCATTTAAGGGTTGTGCCCTGGACTCTGAGATCATGTATCCACGACAAAAGAAGGCTGTGATTAACCGTATCAAATGCCGTGGACAGATCCAGTAAGACCAGGGCACACAGCATTTTCCTGTCAGCCTGGAGCCTAAGATTGTCCAGCACTGCTAGCATGACCATTTCTGTGCTATGATCGGCCCAAAAACCAGCCTGGTTGTACTGCAGGAGGTTATTTATTTCAAGATGGTAGGATAGAGATTTCAGCACGTGCAGCCTCAACACTTTTGCCAGGAAACGGAGTTGGGAAATAGGTCTAAAATGTTTTTAATTCTTCACATCCGCTCCTGGCTTCTTTAGAAGTGGGATGACACGTGCTTCTTTGAGGTTAGCGGGGACAGTACGTTATGTTATGTTATGTTATGTTAGGGTGATTTATTATGCGCACAGATACTCCAGCCAAGGAGCGTCCCGGCGCAAAGACAAGGCAGAACATAACACAACAGAAAATAAAATCAGAACAGCTAAAACAGGAAAGTTTTATCGCCCTCCGGAAGGTCAAAAGGTCCTCCATCAGACGGATTTCAACGGGGAGGGAGTTCCATGCTGATGCAGCCATGACCCTAAATGAACGGCCTCCCATACGACTGAGCCTAAATCTGGGGACCACTGCAAGAGCCAGACCCTGGGAACGGAGACTGCGGGTGGGGACATAAAAGGAAAGGCAGCTCGACAGAATTTCCGGGCCGATACCTCTCAGAATCTTAAAAGCAAGACATAAGATCTTAAAAAGAATGCGCTTCCTAACCGGAAGCCAATGTAAAGAGCGAAGGACACCTGCCACAGAACTGAATCTGGGCAGGCCAACAATCGCTCTTGCCGCGGCATTCTGAACCCGTTGCAAACGGGTTAGTTCGGCCTGGTTAGCCCCAGCCAGGAGAGAACTGGCATAATCCAGGCGAGAGATGATAGTAGCCTGGATCACCAGTTGCCTGGTTGGGGCATCAAAGAACTTGAGTACTGGTCTCAAGCCTCTTAGAAGTCCAAAACAACAGGCCGCAGTCTTTTGTGTGTGCCCTACAAAAGAGAGGCCGGCATCCAACCATACCCCGAGATTTTTCACCTCCGACACCGGAATCGGAGTGGGTCCCAGCTCTGAAGGCCACCATTGGTCGCCCCACAGCTCCACTCCCTTACCGACGACCATCACCTCCGTCTTTGTGGCATTAAGCTGAAGGCAGTTGCCTGTCAGCCAACTAGCCACCGCCTTCAGTCCAGACTGAAACCTGGGGGCCGCAGTTTCCGCGTCCCCGCTGAGAGTAACCGCCAGCTGTGTGTCGTCGGCATATGAGACCAAGGTTAGGCCCCACTGCCTAGCGACATCAGCCAGCGGTCTCACGTAGAGATTGAACAACGTGGGACTCAGCGAGGACCCTTGCGGAACCCCCATGGCCAGCGGTTGGTAGTTGGACTTGAAGGGAGGGATGGCAACACAGAAGGAGCGGTCGTCTAAAAAGGAGCGGAACCATTGCAGCACCTGACCGCCAATACCAGTCTCCTCGAGCCGGTGCAGGAGGATGCTGTGGTCCACCGTGTCAAAGGCGGCGCTAAGGTCTAACAAGATAAGCGCCGCCGTTTGACCAGCATCCAACCTTGCCCGGAGATGTTCCACCATCACAAGTAACGCGGTTTCCGTACTGTGCCCAGCACGGAATCCGTTTTGTGTGGGATCGAGGGCATTGCCAGGGATTGATTGAGAAGTGAAAGTTCCTCATCCTCAATCCCTGGTAGCGCCATCTTAAAGATAGTTGGTGGGCACGGTCTGCTGGGGAGCCGGACTTGACCCGCCCCATTAAGGGGGGGGCAGAGAGTCAGTGGTCAGAGTCGGGAAGACAGCGAGTGGTGCCGCAAACAGAGGTGCCCGGGAGAACTGGTGACAGTGAACAGGGCACTGTGGAGGTGGTAGTAATCACGTTCAGTAGGTCCTTGACTTTGTCAAGGAAGAATGATTGAAACTTGTTACAATCCTCTGGACTATGTGCGGGCTGCACAGTCTTTGTTTGTCTTAACTCCGAGAGTACACAAAAGGTTTGTTTTTGAGTATCCTTAGCTGAGGAAATCCTAAATTCGTAACATTCTGCTTTCCTTGCAAAGATGGCTTTTTTATAGGCTCCAAGCGATAAAAGGTACACTATGCGGGAATCTGCAGTGTAGGATTTCTGCCATGCTCTCTCCTGTTGGTGGAGGATTTGCTTCAGGGCTCTTAGGGAGTCATTGAACCATGTGGCCCCTTTCCCTTTGTCCCTAATTATGACTCTCCGCAGGGGGGCAACTATGTCTATGGCCTGCTTCAACCTGGTGGACAGGGCAGTGCTGGCAGAGTCAGGATTTCCCCCAGTTGGAATGTACATTTGCTCAGCAAACCATGCATGTGTCGTGTATCCGGCGTGTGCTCCATTGAGTTCAGCCTGAACCATTGACTTTGCCCCATTCCAGTGTGATCAATCACCGACTTCTAGTGATTAGATTTTTGTCATTTTGGTCTTGTTTTACTTATACAATTATTCTCTGTTTTTCAAAACGGGTGTGGAGTCTTGATGTGGTGTTTTCAATGTGTTACTATTTGATGTGTTTCAAAAATACTTTACACATTGCCTCTTAAGTTAAGTCCGACTGCCCTGTGTCAAGATACCACAGGATACCACAGGGTGAGCACAGGTTAATTTAGGGTGTGTATCTGACTTACCCTGACTAGGGCTGTGGTTCCTGCTTGTGTATTGTGCATACCTCTGCCAACCTGAAACCCATTTCCTAACACAGAGAAAATAGCATGTTTGTTTTCAGCTTGCCCGAGACGGAGGGTGGTGATATTAATCAGATGAAATAATAAGTTATGATTTTGGGTGGGGATGGGGAATGCGTCTTGTGTGTGGTTCGACATAATCCTATGCATAGGGAAGCCAGTTTTTGCTTGGCCTGGGGAGTAATTGAGGCATTGGTGTTTTCATACCTTTTTACAAGGTTTTTTATTTCGTACTCTTTGAGTGCCAAGTATGCCTGTTTGGGTGTGGGGGGAACGATTATCCAGTTGGATCGAGATTGGAGAGGAGCTCTGGACCAGTGCCGGATGAGGTGGATCACTCTTAACAGTTTCCCCCTACCCTTGGTGGATAAAGTATATCAATAGTAGGCATACCTGAGTTTTGGGACCGCTGTAAGGTCATTGACGTAATCATAGGCCCTTTACCAATGTGGCACAGTGGGGGACTGGGTAGAGTAAACTGTGTGCAAGCTTGATGACATCATCCAAATGGCAGCTTCAGAATTTTTCTGGCAGTGAAATGTACCTCGTATTTATTAGATTAGATTACAATTAAAACCAGGGCCTTACTACCTTTGGCTTTGTTCTTCCAGCTTTGGGTCAGTTAAGTGCCCTGTACTGGATATTGCACGTTTTTGTACAACCGAGGAGGAGTCTGGTGACCACCTTCATTGGTTGTTGACCCATCTTTCATTCTAGGAAGCAAGGATCTACAACCAGTGATGGACAGCCGTCAGATATACACCTCCCACATGCTGCTTCTTCAGCCTAATTCAGATTAAAGATGGGCGTAACGAGCGCATGGATGAATTTAGTGAATACATTAACAGGGCACTTTCAATTATAACCATTATTTCTGTGCAATAATGTGGATATTTTCAGCAGGACCAATTAGCTCGCTGTAATCTAGAAATAAAGAGTGTTTCTCTAATCACTGTAACAATGACATTTAAAAAGCTGCAAGCTCCTCAGGAGGGATGCTACTTGCTTGTCAGGCGACCTGTACATAAATAACTAAATATGAAATAAACCAAGAGGACTTATATACATTCTTTTGTAATTTGTGGTGCTTTCAATGTCAATAGTTTTTTAAGCAGCATATGCAAGTAAGGTCTGTATAAATCAGAGTGTGCCTTTAAAGAGTTTAGGAATGTTTGTTATATCCTGGTATTGGTTTTGTAGTCTCTCACAGGAAATTAAACGTCAAGTTTATTTTGCAAGACCGTTTACCTACGCCTACTGAATATAAAAACACAATTGCGAAACCTATTTTCATAACTCACTGTACCAACAATCTTTGCAGCTTGCGTTTCAAAGGGCGCCAGTGCATTCCTGTTGAATAAGTTGTGCATTCTGTAATTTCCAGATGTACCGAAGAATGGAAAGGAAACCGGTGCCACATCCAGTCTGGGCCATCTTCTCCTCCCTTGGCCACAACCCATCAAAGTAGGTGAATTCTAAAAAAATCAAAAATATCTTTAATCATTTTCTGTAGATTAGAATTCCTTATGTTCTTTCTGTCCCCCCAAAAGGCATCTGGATAGGCCTCGGTGCTGGACTGGCATGTCTGTTGATCATAATTGCAGTCATTGGTGTATGTTTTCTACCAAAAAGGAAAATGACGGAAAGGTAAGTGAAACCATTTTTGTACTGGTTCTTGTATAAAAGTTATTATTTGACCTATGCATCATGAAATTGAAACAAACCATTAAAAAGTACTGCAAATCAAAGAAGCATCTGGAAATACACTGTTTTCTATTTTCATTCGTAAAATATTAGACTGTTCTGAACACTCAAAAGTGTATTACACATTTCAATACAGTGCCGAGTCAAAGTGTGTGTTTGGTGTAACAGCCTAAGTGGCCAGATCACCTCCAGAACTGGGTCCTTTGGTCACTGTGCCACTGGAAACAAGCTACACCGAACTGAAGAGGCCCAATCAGGCTGAAATAGCTCTTGAAGATTAGCTGGCTTGGCAGTTCAGGCTGGAGTGTTAACGTTGTAGCAGGACAAGGCTCGGTCTAATCTGAGGTGGCATAGTGGGCAAAATTGATGGATTGGCATGCTACCCCGAGCAACTGCCAGTGGTTAGACTGTTTGCAAGCATTCCTCCCATCACCCTTTGTGTGTTGCAAGAGTCACTATGGGCCATCACCTCTCTATTTTGGCACATTTGAAATAGCAAGGTGTCATTTCTACGGCAATTGATTTTGCATTTGAAACTTTGATGGACTTGAGCGCTCTATTGATCTCATATTCCTGTCTCTGAAACAAGCGAGACATCCATCCTTCATATGATCTGCCTCCTCGTCTCTTTTCAACTGGGGTGGTGGATCGCCCTGATTATGTTCTGGAGAGTGGACATCGAGTAGATTCTATCTTCGTCGCCAGACATAGACGCTATCCATAATCAGTTCTCCCTGTGACTACACCGTCACTCAGTTATTCGTTGCCAATATATTAAAAGCTACATCACAGAGTCTAAGATACCTGTGAAAGGGTTTTTTTCTCTCCCCCAGAAGTCCTGCCGGTTGGATTTCTTGGGCTTAAGCGTCATCTCAGTATCACTGTTTCCTTATTCTTAGACCGGTATAATTATTTCCAGATCAATTCATTGGTCTTTCATCATCTAATACCTACAGTTGTCTACATAGTTCGTGGACCCAGGGTCTTCACCAGGTAATTACCTCTTTATATCCGGCTGTTTATTAATTCTTCTTTACTATGATAATGTTCACAGTCTTCTTTGGTCGGTCTTTTTTACAGAACCGCTTATCTTTTAAAGATTCTCACTTAGGGCCAGATGTAGGTAATCCAGATTTACCGAATCTAAATTACCGAATTTTGCCGATTCTGTATTTTAGAATCGGTAAATGGGCTTTAGGTATTCATTCGATATTTTTTACTGACTCGGTAAGATTCGGTAAATACCGAATCGGTATTTACCGATTCGGTATTTCCCATTCATCCCTATGGGCCTCCAGGCCCCTAGGAATGAATGGGAATTACTGAATCGGTAAATACAGATTCGCTAAAAGGGGGAACACATTAAGGGTGGCCGGGTGTCACTTTGACACCCTATTGCACCCCTGAATAGTGCATGGGTGCACATGTGGCAGACATACATGCCCTAGGGGCATGTACGTCTGCCACATGGCACTGTCATAAATTGCAATAAATTGCTTTTTATAGGGTTTTAGAAATTTACAACCAACTTGTAGTTAGTGGTAAATAACGGATCCTGAAATGGGAAAAGCGCTCATTTCAGTGCTCCTTACATTAAGGATTCGGTAATTTACCGAATCGGTATTTTAACCGCATGCGTGCTTTACAGATTCTGCTCCTGCGCTGAGAATCTGTAAAGCCCTTTATTCATGACGAGCTGGGCTCGTCATGAGCGTGCGAGGAGGCTACCTCATGACGAGCCCAGCTCGTCATGAGCGTCGAAGGGGTTAAGAATTCGGTAATTTACCGATTCCTTAAATTACCGATTCGGTAAATTACCGAATCCTTCATTTTTAGGCCTCGTACATCTAAAAAGCCTAATACCGATCGGTAACGGCCGAAATTCGATAATTTCGGCCTTACCGACCGGTATTAGGCTTCCTACATCTTGCCCTTAATGTTCAGCTTCCATCTCTCTTTTTGATATTTATGTGGCTCTTCTTGAAGAAGGCGTGTGACACGCCGAAACGCGCGTAGGTAAAATAATCAACATCTACAAAGTCTAGCCACTTGTGGTTTATATCACATGAACATTAATTTTGTCTTAGATAATGTTCAGTTATTCGTTTTATGATCGTATGTAAAGTGATTATTTCAGTGTATGTGTTGTTATACTGTTTGTGATGTTATTTATGTTCCATCATGGCTGCTTATGTCAGAATTTTACAAATTTGTAACAATAAAATGAATTGTTTTTAACTGAACTGTGTTAGGACACTGAGCCTGTGTTGACATCATTCACAATGTATAGGACTTGATTTTCGTATGGTCTTAAGTTGCTTAGGAATGTTATTTCAATACGGATATATTCTGGAGAATTACATACAAGCCTATTAAATGCAAGTGATGGTAGCTCTGTTGACGGCAAATCTACACATGTTAGACAAGTTTTATTTTCTGTCAGACACAATCACAGTGTCGTAAACCGTGTTTTTTTATTGACATAGACTTTCAGATGGAGGGACTTTTTTCTATGCATAGGGCATCAGTTGAGCAATATCTAAACGTGTCCTCAATTTTCTGCTGCACCACTTGAATTTCTATGGACAGAAGCTTTCATGGTGGCAATATAAGCGTATTTACTGCTTCAGGCGAATCATGGTCCTTGAAACGTTTTCTGATGTTGGTGCTAGTACATGTTATATGTTGACTTGCCTGTAAAACATCACGATTTTTAGCCCTTGTGTTTCATAAATGATTTCTGCAAATCATTATGTGGCTCTATTTATATAAATAATTTGTGGGTAGAGTTCTACGTGGTACTCCTAAAAAGAGTTTGAAATATTCCCGAACTAGGTCGTTCCATGTCTCAAGGCCTGTTTAGAAAGGCACTAATAATACTAAAAGGAATGTCCATGCACTGATGGTGAAACAAGTAGCCATGTATGGTGAATACATGTGCCGGCTTATTATTGTGAGAACCAGAGTTGAGTCAACCTAAGGCACATTAATCAGGGACATGGTCTTTCCAAATTTCCATAATGAATTATACAAGTAACTATGTGGATGAAATAATATCTTGTTATCCTACAGCTGAAACTAATGTTGCACTCTTGTGCAATTAGCTAACTTTCAGTATGTAATTCCTGAAAGTAATATATTTGTTATATATGTGATTCAGAACATCAATTTGCTGTTCACTATTCACTAAGACATTGCACACAAGTCGCACCTGTCACTCTTATAAGGTTTACAGGCTTGAAGACCAGCATCATCAATAGTACCTCGCCTAGCAGGGCAGCAAATGAATATATCTAAGAAACTTCACAACTGCCCAGATTTAACTCCATACCACATAAAGGGCCAGATGTAGGTAATTTTATTTTACCACTTCTGAAATACCGAACCATACCGATTCGGTATTTAAGAAGTGGTAAAATAGAGGGGGGGAGATGTAGGTATTTCTGAATCGGTAAATACCGAATCGTTAAGATTCGGTATTTACCGATTCTGTAAATACCGATTCGGTAATGCCCATTGATTCCTATGGGCATTGAAGCCCATAGGAATTAATGGGCATTACCGAATCGGTATTTACAGATTCGGTAAATACCGATTTCAGCAAGGGTGCAGGGGGTGTCACTTTGACACCCTCTAGCACCCCAAATGCCTTAGGGCATGTCTGTGTGCCACATGGCACAGGTGTGCATGCACAGATGTGCATGCACACCTGTATTCTGTATTTTACCACCCAATTGGATTGGGTGGTAAAATACCGAATTCGGAAGTCCTGTAGCACTGTAAACAGTGCTACCTACATCTGGGTTTTACCGAATCGGTAAAATTACCGATTCGGTATTTTACAGATTCGGTAAATTTACCGTTTCGGTAAATTTACCGAATCTGTAAAATATTGTCCCCTACATCTCGAAAACCAATTACCGGTCGGTAACGGCCGAATTCGGCCGTTACCGACCGGTAATTGGCGACCTACATCTGGCCCAAAATAGATTAAACTGTTAAACGTAATATATTGAAAGTAAAAATTTCATATCTGTTTTCTAATAATGTCAAAATGTTCAGCCATTCTGGTTTTTAAGTTACACTTATTTATGCTCATATAATGTGCACACAGCTCAGTAGATGTACTGAAGACTCAATTTCAGAAGGTATGGATTCAAACTCCATGCACATGTGAGGGTCTGTTCCTACTCTCACTGTCTACACCTCTAGGGGGAGCTGGGAGTACCCACAAACTCAAACTTGAATCCGTTTCAGAGGGTTCATTCCTTATAGCATTGCTCTATGCTTGGCAGCAACCTCTGCCCAACTCTTATGAGGGAAGAAATGAAGAGCCAAGTGAAATATATTTACATTAGATGCAGTTGGAAAATATAATCATGACAAACAAATATGAACTGATAGATTGAATTGAAATAAATACTAGAAAAGCAAAAATGCACCAACAGGTATTAAAATACACCATACTAAGAGGTTTCAACAGGGGAAATGAACACATGAAAAACGTTTAAAGAACTGATGTAGCATTTAGAGTGTGGCCCACTGGCCCACCAGGTCAGTGGATTTTATAATCGAGGATCCTCTTATACATAAGACTTTTCCTCACATTAATGGCTTTCAGAATAAAAAGGGCAACATTATAACACACAGAGTGTTACGTTAGTGCAATCAAATATTTTCTGGCAACTTTATAAGATCTAATGTTCTATACAGCAAATATAGGTTTAAGATAAAAACATCTAAGATTCCGATTTAAATTACAAAACAGCTGAAAGGGCAATATGATTTGCTTGCTTCCACCATCACATGGGCAAGGGGTCGTATCTAAGGGACAAGACTTCATATTCGGTAAAGCCACTAAATGATGCACAGTAACACATCACAGTCTTACCAACACAAAACGAAGCTGCATACTTGTCACAAAGGATAAGTCACTTTTACCAACTTCCTTTAAGTCAAGTGACATATACAGGGTAACTGACTATTTCCTGTTAACAGCCAGTCGCCGGTCAGATCTATGCTGTGGAAAGGTTTCTTTAATAGTCATCTTAGTTAATGATAACACTTGTGCAGGATCTGACCATATGGGCAATTTAAACAGCATACTAAAAGAGGAATGAATCTAAGCTAGCCAGGAGATACGTGAAATGTTGTCCAGGGTTAGACAATCTAAAATAATTGATCTGATGATGCTAGTTTCGTCTTTTGCCCATATGGAAAACCGTTATAACAAAGATCTTACTAAAAGTATATCGTCTAGATGCTGCAAATCCACCGCCTAATATACAATCGCAGTTGAAGCAGAAGCGGGTTAACATAATACCCATTTTAAAAAACAGTCTTCCTCAATTTGCAGGACGGTGGTAGAGGTGTAACCCCAAAGTTAGGGCCAATATGTGGCATTGGTCACCCTTCTAGCCTTATGAATATCAACCATTTCTCTGATGGATCAACTGCTTAATTTCAAGGAAAATCTCAAATTCCCTTGTGAGACTTTGCTCATTTTGGCTTTTGTATGTAAAATCTGTTCTCCCATGAATCGTAGCAATAAGACAGCCAAATAGCAAAATGAGTTAACTTTAGCAAAAGGGGTATTATCAATTAAAAAGGTTCTACATTGATTGTGTTTATGCACGGAAACCATAGTACAAGATTCAGATTTTTTAATTACCAGTGTTTTGGAAGACATAATCTCCCCAAAAGCACTCATTAATTTCTGCAAGCCAACCGGCTTCCTAGCTAGCAGAACAGCATCATCAGCATATAACAGTACTGTTATGGAACGGCCAGCGGCACAAGGAGCATGAGCTTGCAAAGACTGCAAGAGGTTATCTACCCCATTAATAAAAAGTGAGAACAATAACGGGGCTATCATACAGGCTTGTCAAATGCCTCGCCCTAATTTAGAGGTAGGCAAGCATTCACCCTGGGACCCAAAACAAACTTTGCTAGATATGTTCTCAGAAGGTGAGAATGGAAACCTATGATTGGCTTGGGTGCACTCAGAGAAATCAATAATGGAGTGGTCAGCCAAATCAAAGATGCTGCTTGAATATGCAAAGCGAAGATAAAGAGCACCTATTTTGGCTCTAGTGTATTTCATGATCAATAATTCCAGGTTAATGCATTGTTCAATAGTCTCCAACTCCTTTCAAAAATCAAACTTCACTGGAGATAAAATAGAATGTTCTTATACCTATTCCTCCAAACTCTTTAGTAAAACTCGACTCATTACTTTCATTGAAGAGTCCAGGAGTAAAATAGGGCGATAATGCCTAGGGTCTGCTTTATCTCCCTTTTTGTAAATAGGTACAATTATGGAAATAACCCATGAAGGTGGAATCGTATCTACAGCAGTTAAATTAAACACTCTTGTATAGATGGGGCCCAAAGTTCTGTGGCAGACTTAAATGCATCTGCGGGTACCCCATCAGGTCCAGGAGTCTGTCCCCCAGTGCTGGCCTGTAAAACTAAAAGAACTTCATAGATAGTAATATCCAGTGGGAGGGTACCCCATTTATGTATCATCTCATGACCTTCAACTTCGCCATTGCTACTACTCTGTCTAAAACGTTCAGAAAAATGTCCCAAAATGACTTATTATCCTTAGTTTCTACAGATGAAGCCAATTTTTCCATGCTTCTACCTGGAGTGTTTTCTTCCATACAACCAGGGCCTGTCTATATTGTTGGTGAAGGGACTTATTAGCCAAGGTATCCCAGGATAAGCTGCGTAAAGCCTGTTTGAGTGACCGAGAAGCCTGGGTACAAGCATGATTGAACCATCCCCTATTGCTTTCCTGTATAGTGTTTGGAAAGTAAGTCAAATATGATTTAATAGAGCAAATAATCTGGTTAAAGTTATCCATCAACAATTAGAAGAAACATCTTCCTGTAAATAGTAACTTATTTCTATAAAATTACTTAATACAATTTTTGCAACATACTCTTAGAATCAATGCTAGCCCACTTAGTTTGTGCACATTAGACCTGGTAGGAGAAATATTGTTTACTAAAGGAAATAATTCGCATTTCTTACCACAAAAGAGGAAATATAGCAAAATAGGATTATGGTCACTTAATACAGAATATAAAATACTACTGGTGCCACACATATCATTTGCAGGGGCAGATACCCATACATGGCCAATAAGTGGTGATGAGTTTCTTCTGATAAATGATGGGACTTGTTCCCCCATTAGCATCAGAGCCACACCCCAATAACTGCAAGTCAATCTTAGAAATTATGGAATCCAATACGTCTCCATATTCATTATGGCAGAAATTAACACAACCCACCCCTTCCTGATTGATATATCCACATACACTTGTTGAGGATATGGCGCAAGCCTGATTATTAAAGACACTTGCCCATAATAATTCAACTTCTACCGCAAGTAGCATCAAAAACATTATTATAGAAGTTTACCAATACTACATCCCGTACCCCCTTCCTACTTAACTACAGCAATTGGGAGTATGGACTCACCAAAGAAGTCTTCTTAACAGTTGCAGAGAACCTATTAGAAATAGGTATCTGAAGTTCCCTTTAGCCCGCCCAGCTTGGGAAGTTATAGCACCGAGAAAATGTGAGGAAAATCTCTCCATACAAATTGGGTTTGTACACCGAGTTTTTTTAATAAGGATAACGTCAAAGCCAGATATGGTATTGATCCAGTCAGCATTTCTGATCTTATACGTTAGCCTGCCCACATTCCATGTTGCTAATTTATAACTCCCACCCAGGGTGTGGTTAATATCACCCGTAATGGAAGCATAGGTGAGTAGGCAACTTAAGTTAGGATTAACATCAAGATTATTGTCGATAGGCTTATATTTACCCCTATTACGGATCATTACCATCCCAGTATCACTTAAAAAATCATTGTGGGGCAAGTAGCCACCAGAAGCCATCATGGTCATCTTCTCCATATCTCAAGTCATGGTGCCTACTACAATGAGTAAATCATTATCTTGTAAAGTACTCAATATCTGGTATCTTTTAGATACAGCTAAGTGGGGGCAAAAAGTAATGTTGGGCCTTGGCACCCTCCGCAGATTCCATAAAGCATTGTACACTTGTTCAGGACTTCGTAAATGGCGACAAAAAAAGGCCATGGAAGTGAACATCCTGGCTAAACTCCTAGCACAAAGGATTCTGCCCCATCTGTCATCGATCATACATCCGGATCAGTCCGGATTTATGCCGCACAGGAACACGGCGTTGAACCTGCGGCAACTACACGGGGTACTGGCTAGAACGGACACCATTAACTCGCCAGCAGTGATTCTAACGCTGGACGCCAAAATGGCGTTTGACCTGGTGGAGTGGGAATACTTGTTCGAGACGCTGACGCATATGGGATTTGGCCCTCGCTTTCTTGCATGGGTCAAGCTGTTATACACGGACCCAATGGATCACGTGGTAGCTAATGGCCATATTTCGCATGCGTTTCCGTTGGGAAGGGGCACGCGACAGGGGTGCCCTCTGTCGCCCTTGCTGTTTGCCATCCCTCTGGAACCCCTTGCAACCCTCATACGAGCTTCACCCCTCGTTAAAGGCATAACATGGCCTGGGGGTTGGGAAGATCGGCTGTCCTTATACGCCGACGATATGTTAGTATACCTAACCGACCCCGATGAAGGCATACCAGCGTTGTTACGCATCTGCGACACACACGGCAGTGTCTCAGGCTATACACTAAACTGGGCCAAGTCTGAAGTGTACATTCTGCAAGGTCCAGCCCCGAATCTCGACAATGCGTGCCCACTGAAATTGGCGGGAACGTCCTTTAAATACCTAGGAATACATGTCACTAGGGACCCGGCAGAATTCATGGATAAGAACCTGAATCCACACCTGGTCCGGCTTAAACGAGATGTGGACTTTTGGTCGGGCCTGCCGTTAACGCTCTTGGGCAGGGCGGCACTTTACAAGATGATGGCATTACCGCGGTTTTTATATGTCCTTGAGAATTCGCCATATCCTGTGCCACCTAAGTTCTTCCAGAAAGTGGCGGCTCTGGTCTCCAACCTTCTATGGGGTAACCGCCCAGCACGAGTGGCACAGTCCAAGCTACACAGAGACTGGTATAGCGGGGGTCTCGCACTGCCAAATCTGAAATTGTACTACTGGGCTGCACACCTCAAGCCAATTAATCAGTGGATCCACGCGCCACATACTGACCCGGCATTCCATTCGGACAGGACACAACTGGGCATAACTAGTTTGTTAGGTCCATTGTACGATCGCCGCAAGATGCGGGCACTACTAGGCCCCACGAAACTAACAGTTCAAATATGGCACACGGCAACGGAGGCCCTGGGTTGGAAGGGGAAGATAACCAAGATGACTCCACTGTGGGACTCCCGGGCATTGGGCAATCTCAGAAACACCAAGGGGTTCGCACAATGGGACACGATTGGCATCACCACAGTAGGGGATCTGTGGGAGAGGGAGGAGGTAATTCCCTTTGCCCGACTAAAAGAGCTGTATGATTTCGGTGACAGGGAACTTTACAGATACATTCAAATCCGCCATGCACTGCTCACAGTCCTGCCACCCGGCACACCACTACCGGAGTCTTCTCCTCTGGAAGACCGCCTCCTCACTGATTACATGCTAGAGAAAGCGACGTCCCTCACATATCGTAAATTGCTTAATAATACCCCAGATCCGACACTCCACCTGAAGGAGAAATGGGAGGGAGACATTCATGATATGGATGAACACGACTGGAATGCGGCACTTGGATCACCTAGGGAAGTGGGCATCTCTGCACGCATGAGGCTAATACAATTTAAGATCCTCCACAGGGTTTACTACACAAGGACGGTGCTGCACCGCATACAGCGTGCGCCCCATCCTTACTGTTTGCGCGGCTGCGGAGAGGAGGGCACATTCTTCCACACCATATGGGACTGTCCCAAAATCCAGGAGTACTGGAGACAAATACTCCGCACACTCTCACAAACACTAGACCAATCCCTACTGCCTGACCCGAGGAGGTGCTTACTGAATATATGGGAACCTACTGACCTGTCCAGGTATGAACAACTCTGGATCACAGCAGGGGTCATGGTGGCGAAACGCGACATAGCACAGCGATGGGGGGCAGCTGACCTGCCGACTAGGTCCCAGTGGTGCCGGACCATGGACAGAGTAATGTTGACCGAGAGGGCAATATATTCCAGCCGAGCCTGCCCGGGGAAATGGAACAAGATTTGGTTAAAATGGAATGTATTTAGAGGGGATATTTGTGAGCCCTTGCCCGAAGATGACCAGGAAGATTCCGACGACGGAAGTGATGAGGGTTGAGAATAGAGGGGGTGGAGGGCTAGAGACACGTGAAGGTTTCCTGCAGGGTATACCATGATGGGTCAGGCGATGAGGGAGAATGTATTGAATAATGGACAAATTTAGGCACTAGGCAATGTGGTTCGACTTACTGTCCTCCAAAACGACGCTTATGGCTTGAACTGTATTGTTTTGTAGCAGACCGTACTGTCATTCCTAACAGGTTAATGTTACTAGTTTGTTGTTTTACAAACAGAAAAAGCGAAAAATACCATCAAAACCGCATTTTCCGAATGTTTTATTTGCTAGTACTGCACTTTTCTTACACGGCATGTTTCGTTAAACACTATTATGATTTTTGTTTAAATACTCATTCTGCCGCTGTTTGCTGTGAGTAACGATCTTAAAATGGCGGCCGGCCCGCAGGGTTGTAGGCATTCCGCTGTGTAATATGCAAAGTGCAATAAAGGTTTTGGGAAAAATTTAAAAAAAATAAAAAAGGCCATGGAGAATATAGCCATGTGCCTAACAGCCGAGGAGGGCAGTACTGCCCTTGCAAAAATATCTCAAAAAATGCTAGGATGTCAGAAATTGATAACTACTATACGATTTTTCTTTAGAGGCCCAATCAATCCCACTCGCCTGGTAAATAAGATTTGGTGTGCTCTAAGAGGTGAAAAAGTACAATTAGAACTAAGCCAATGGACATCATTATTCTTCAAGTATTCAGAGGTTTCCCTAATGCTTGATTTCAAAAGAGGGACATTGACTAGGACTGTCACATGAGGACAACAGCAGAGGGGAGATTAATCGTTACAGGATAATAAGGAGGCATTATGGTGTAAGAATCAGTGTGGTTTGTTACAAACAACTAAGACTGTGTACCAAGAGAGGGAAGCTGGTTCGGCTGGAGATGGTCCGTAGAAGGTGTGTGCACAGAGTGCCCTAGACTCTTCCCTTGTGCACACCCTGCCACAGTGCTCACTAAGGTCTGCCCTGGAGCGGTACAGGCCCCAGGTTAAACTGTTGCCGACTGGTGGGCCAGGATGGGTTACTAACAAAATTAACCTGCCCAGAATTTAATGAAGAAGACTCACTAACACAAGCACCTGTTATATTCACGTTAGTTACTTTCTGAATAAAGGAAGTTAGATTTCTAAATTCACCCTCCAACCTATCCAAATTCTTTCTAAGAGGCAGCAATACATTGGCGGCGCGTCCTCGCCGCCAAGTTATGGAATTCCTTGCCTGTTCACATTCGTGCCATTGATGAGCTCCTCGTTTTCAGGAAGGCTGTTAAAACCTTTCTCTTCCCCTTAGGTCCTTAGTTCTGTTGTTGTGCTGTGTCTTCCACCTCCTGTCCGGTTTTTGTTCTGTTCTAGCGCCAGGACGCCCCTTTGCTGGGGCATCTGTGCGCTCTATAAATCCGGATAACATAACATAACATAACATATTAATGGTAGCTGTTAATTTATTCCAGAAAGGAGTCCAAAAAGATTTGTCTAGGAGATCAGGGTAATCAACAGCCCCATGAAGGGCAGGGGCGGTGGGGGGGGGGGGGGGGGGGGTCAGGGACGCCTTGGCTAACAACTACAGCCATTTGTGTCTCCATTTATTTTTGCTGCGGGTGAGCAAGCTATAGATGTAGGAGCCAAGGGAGAAGGAGCTGCCACATACACAATAGAAGGATGATGATTGACAGAAACGTCCGAAAGCTCAGTGATACATGGGACAATGTCTCTCCACTAACTTCCCTTCCTGCTCCAATCAAAGTTCAAAGTTCTCAATAGGCACCACATGTTTATCTGTGCAATTTGGTCCAACCATGCCCAAGGATAGGCGCTGCTCTGCCAAGTCTATTTATTCTTATATGACTCCCACAGCACGTGCTAGAAAAGAGTCTATAATTCGCATGCTTGGTGGTGCTGTTCAAATCTTTTGCTGTCTTGGGACTTCCAATATTGCGTTTACCCATATTTTCAAGTAGGTCTTGCAAGGCACCATAAGATGGAAAAAAATACAATTCCAATTCCACAAACCCCCCATTAAGAAACACTGAGCAGCACAGAGATGCAAACAACATGATAGGTAATATATTGAGCTGTTTAACCTACTTATTTCAAAATAGATCCAGCCAAATGAAATTCCAAATCGGGGTGCCAGCATCATATTAATCAACAAAATCAAGAGTTGTTGCAATTAATCAAGAAAAACATGAAGAGTAGAAGTTGGATTTATTGCAGCACAGGAATACTGGTCCAAACAGTGCAGTGGATAGTCTTCAACTGAATCACAGATACTATGCTATTCCTAACTAACTCCACTGGAATGTGGAATCTGTTCAAAGCACAACATGCCTCATGCCATGGCTCATGCAGGAGCTCATGCAAAGGCATGCGGACAGGGCTGGTGCTTAAAGGAACAACACACATAAATGAAGAAAAATGTAACAAGAGTCTAGAGCCAAGAGGGCAGGCCCAGTCCCGCCTTGTTTGCCGCAGACAGGTGCAGACGGGCCTGCCCTTGGCCTGGGCTTTACCCGGGCATAGCCCAGCCACGCCCGCATGGGTCTTGCGCTGCAGAAATCTACTGGCACACTTGTGGCATCAGACAGGGCTGTTGCTCCAACTCCCTGAAGGCAGTGGCTGCTGGGAGACTGAGTCCCAACCCAGCAACAGCACAAGGATTTGGTGTGGGCCTCCAGTAAGCTCGGTAAAGTGTCCCATGCGGCGGGTGTCTGCTGGCGCTCTTGTGGCGTCAGGTAGGGCGTTTGCTCCTCCTCCCTGATGGCAGTGGCTGCTGGTGGACCGAGTCCCACCCCAGCAACAGGACAAGGAACCGGTGTGGGCCTCCTGTGAGCCCGGTAAAGCTTAGGCAGTCCTGAATCCACCTAAAGCCTCTTTAAGCCACTGCCAAACACTGCCCACCCCTTTAGCTGACTCTAACGTGTTCCTGCTTTCTCCATGGTCACTGTTTTTCCATCTTTCACTTCCTCCTCCTTTACTATGTGTGTGTTTTTTGCTCACTGAAAACATCTAATGAAGAAAAATAAGTGTTGGTCCTCAAAAATGAGTGCCAGTGGCCCCCACCGGATATCACCAACACAAATTAAGCACTACTTCACAAAGTATTTTGTTTTCAGATAATTGCTCCTAGAAAACAAAAACAAAACGAATTGTCCAGATGTGGGGGGAGTATTTTCTCTGTGCATCATGATCTTTAATTAATTCCCCTATCTTGGACCAGAGTTATCCTGGTCACATTTTGCATCAAAGGAGCCTTTTAGTGTAAAACCGACACTTCCATCAGTTCTAAATTTAACTGAAAAACTGTGGGTTTGATTATGTCAACAGATTCTCCAATGTATAGCTTCCCTCCCTCTCTGCAAAATCATAAATAACTCCCTACACATTGAGAAGTCAACCAGTACAACAACTATCATTGGTATGGCTGGAGGCCACTCCAAGTATACAGAGGTGTGCAGTACTGCACTTTTCAAAATGGCAAAAACATCTATATTACATACTTTGTTGGGTTACTCTTAAGAGAGCTACTTTCAGGGAACTGGCAAAGTACCAGTAGCTGCACAATGGATACTTTATTGATTAGGAAATACACTAGAGCCAAAATAGGTGCTCTTTATCTTCGCTTTGCATATTCAAGCAGCATCTTTGATTTGGTTGACCACTCCATTATTGATTTCTCTTGGTGCACCCAAGCCAATCATAGGTTTCCATTCTCACCTTCTGAGAACATATCTAGCAAAGTAGCTGCACAATGGATACTCCTGTGTAATGCCATTTCTTAATCATGTTAAAATGTATTATAATGATGATCTTTATGCTCTGATGTAGGGAGGTACAACAAGAGTAGAGAGAATAAACGTAGGGAGGGTCACAATAGGGCTATATTTAATGACCAAAACCACTCATGCCCTAAGGGAAACTGTCAATACACAAAAAGTGGTCTGGTCAGAAACCTGTAAGTGTGCCGCAACTGGAACTAGTGCCCCAAAACCATTAGTAGCACTAAAAGTGATGACCCGGGTCTGTTAGGAAAAAATTCCCATCAGCCCACCCATATGGTGGAATGTCGTCATGTGGGAGATGTCACCAATCCAATTCTCAAACATTGCACCTAGTCATGGTGCGGAGATGGATTAACATGGTGTGAATACAGACCACTGGGCTTCACTGGTGATGCTAATGGGGTGCAGTGCAAGAAATTAAAGTGAAAAACGTGAAAGTAAAATTGATTCCAAGGACCAGAATTAATTTTAATCAGTATGGCACTCGGATCAAGATTAAAATATGCCAAAATAGTTTAAAATAATAACTATATGTAGGCAAAGTGAGTGAAGGTCGACATGTTTCAGCTGTATTGACTATTGGTCTTAGCTTTCTTCAGGACCATTTGGGAAACTGCGACTGCAAATCTAAAAAAAAATTTGGGTGAAACACGCTAGTGTATAATTGGATAAATCCTACCAGTTCCTCTGAGCCCAGATGAATACTGTAGGAAGTCCAAGATAATATGTATCTCCTAAGGAAGAAACATAAGCGTGGATCAAAAACCATGTAGTGCACAACAGATTCTAGGAAAACAAGCACAAGATGCTAAAGCACACAAACAGGGCGATGGAGACAATCTCTCCCCGCTGATTATACTGCTACGTTTCAATCAGTGTATAAAATCACAAATATAGTAATGAATATAGTGACTTACCCAGCATTATGTGGGAGTACGCCTCACCTCACCCGGAACCCACTCGGGAAAAAGGGGAGGCCCCGCTCTAGTTAAGGAAGGAAATGGACAAGGAAGTACCTTTGAAAAATAGCAAAGGGACTAACAACAATACTAGCTACCATCTCCAAAAGTATTCTTAACACAACCTAGCTTTAAACAGAAAAAAGGGACTCAACCAAGTACAAGGAAAATGACTGTAGAACTATGCAGGAATAAATTAACCACAAATGGAGGGCAGGGCCACTCCTTGGAGAACTATTACTAGCGATAAAATGGCTAAGAAGAGACATTGGCACTACAAGTAACCATTTTTTGAGCAAGAATGGCTGAAGACTTAAGGTACGCAGCACCACTCATAAAGGGACTCTTGCTAGTGCTAAGCTGACTCGCCCTGTTAGAGATTGCCAATGATGGTGTGGGGCCCTACCTGTCCGTCGGTACCTCGATGCCGGCGTCCGAGAGGGAACGGAGGTACCGACGCATAGGGCGCATGTCTATTTATACCCTGGTTGATTGGGTAACAGGCTACAGCTGTTTCTATTATCATTCGCGTCCACGTCGTGAGAGGGATGCCCGCGCCTGTAGTGCGCATGCGCTAGGCATCCCGTACGGCGCGTGAGCAGTGTTCTACAACGCGCATGCGCACGGCTATCAGGCCACAATACGCATGCGCGGTCACTGAGCCATGTGCATCAGTCCGCGCATGCGCCAAAGTGTACCGCGCGAGCGCCGGCATTGGAACACGGCCAAGCGCGATCCCATTACCGGTGTATTCATATGTAGATTGGGCCAAAGTAGAAGCAGCCATGTATATACTTCTCTTGACTACAAATAGTGACAATTAAATTGTGTATGCTGCAAATAAGCAGTTTACAAGTGTAGAATGGTGTATTCAGTGCAAAATGACTCAATGTGGTCTTAAGATGTAGTGTCTTAAATGACCTCAAAGATGATGACAGAATGAGTCAATATTGAAAACAGATGACAAAAACTACGGACTAGTGGGATTACAGCGATGTCCACGGTATGTCATCATTCAAACCTTTCATGTGACTTTCCAAAAGAAAAATCCATTTCTGCTCCTTCCTGAACAAAAATTTGGCCACATCACTGATATGAGACGGAATAAATGGCCGTTCTAAAATGACCCATTTCATTTCATCTGCAGTGTGTCCTTGCTCCAGAAAGTGGTTTGTCAGTTTGGTAGCCTGTTTACGACACCTGATGGTGCTTTTGTGCTCCCCTATTCTTATTTTAATCTTGCGGGTGGTATAGCCAACATATCTTAGGGAACAGGGACACGTTATCATATAGATGGCGTTATCGGTGTTACAATTAGTATGCTTCTTGAGCAACCATGTCCTCCCTGTCCCTATGTCGACTGTAGTGGTTTTCTCAGTCTGAGGACAGACACTACATGTCCCACAGGGGTAGTGACCAGAAACTGGAGGAAGGTTCCATAGGGTTGTTGAGCCGTCAGTCTTGGTAATCCTAGGTCTTGTATGGACAAGAGTGTCTCGAAGACTAGGTGCCCTTTTGAATGAAAACAGTGGTAATGGAAGGTTTGCCCCAGTACTGTTCAAAATCGTCCAGTTCTTGCGAACCATTTTCTGGACAGAGTTAGACATTGTACTGAACGTACTGACAAATGTCAGGCGCTCCATTGGTGGTTTAACTGGGCGTTTTTCAATCAGTGCCTCGCGGTTGTTGTTCGAGGCACGTTTCCATGCTTTGCTCACAAGATGCTTGGGGTAATAACGTTCTTCCAGATGAGTGGCTAATCTGGTTGCATGTTTGTTAAAAAGCTCACTGGATGAACAATTCCTCCTGACCCGGAGGAACTGGCCCACCGGAAGGTTCTCCCTCAGGGAGCGTGGATGATGGCTATAAAATGACAAGAGTGAGTTTCTTGCCATTGGTTTGGTGAACAACTCACTACGAAGACTTCCATCCTCAGGGAAGATAGATAGGTCAAGGAAGGGGAGTCTTACATGACTGTACTCAAGCGTAAACTTAAGATGAGGATTACAACCATTGAGCCAAGTATGGAAAGCCTGTACTTCAGAGATAGAACCTCGCCACACTACCAGGACATCGTCGATATACCTCTTCCATAGCACCAGGTGTTTAGAGAATGGGTTGCTATGGTTGAGGATCTGAGTCTGTTCCATTTGATGGACATAAAGATTAGCCAGACTCGGGGCAAAAACATTCCCCATGGAGGTCCCCGAGATCTGTAAAAACAGCTGTTCTTCAAATTTAAAATAATTTTGCTTCATTGCTAGTTCAGCGAGGGATAGAATAAAGTCAACTGGGGTTATGCTGTCCAGATCTTCCATTGCCAAAAGCCCTCTGACTGTATCCAACGTATCTTGTTGTGGAATACAGGTGTAGAGTGATTCTACGTCAAAACTGACCATGAGGTCAGTTTCCACGTCATACTCAATAGTTGGTAGTAACCTGAGGACGTCGGCTGTATCCTCCAGATATGTGGGCATTTTCTTAACTAAAGGTCTGAGAAAATGATCCACGAAAGTGGAGAGTGGTTCCAAAATGGAACCTATCCCTGAAATGATGGGACGGCCTGGTGGTGGTCTCGTGGTCTTGTGGATCTTGGGGAGACAATAGAAACCTGGAATGGTGGGTTTCTCTGTTACAAGGAACCTAGCTTCCTGAGGTGTGATCCACCCCTCCATATTCCCTTCGTCCACCAAAGTTTTAATTTCAGTAAGTAAACTTTGGGTGGGGTCTGAAGTAAGACGACGATAAAATTTCTCGTTATCCAGCTGTCTCAGGCATTCCTGACGGTACTGTTCCAGATCCATAACAACAGTGGCTCCCCCTTTGTCCGCCGGTTTTATGATGATAGACGGATCTAATGAGAGATTTTTTACCGCCTGCTGTTCAAGTTTCGAAAAATTATGGAACGTACTCCGTTCGGTATTTTGCAGCTGCGAAATATCGTGTCTGACCGCTTGTTCAAAAGTAGTAACAAGGGAAGGAACTTGATGGCTCAAAGGAGTAAAAGTGGAAGGAGGACGTAATCCTGTGTTCTTGATAATATCATCCCCTGATTGAGAATCATCAGTTCTATTCTTAAAGAAAAAGTGAAGGCGCACTTTACGGAAAAATTTCTCAAGTTCCGTTCTTAGAAGAAATGGGTCACCTACATTAGTTGGCACAAAGCCCAGACCTCTCTCCAAAACTGACTGCTCAACTGGATTAAGAGTACGAGAGCTGAGATTTACAACTAGACTCCTGTCGTCTCCGAGCTGTTGTTCTCTTGAGCTGCTCGCCTGCTCCGAGTGTTGGGGAACGTCTGTTCGACTGCCCAGTGGACAGTTTGAGGTCCTTTTCTTCTTCCCCTGTTCTGGCCCCGGCCACGCCCTAAAAAAGGCTGGTTAGGAAAAAACTGGGGAAAAGGAGTATATGGGTTCATGGGTGGCGGATGTGGCTGAAAACCCCATGGGCCTGGTGGCCACCAAGGACCAGGATGTTGGTAATTGCCTGGGTGTTGATTATACACAGCACCTCTCTGTTGACCCCCCCTCTTAAATGGTCGTTGTTGAGACCCCGCCCCTCTCTGGGGAGCTCCAGACGTGCTGGGTGCATCTGAATCACTAGAGTAAGTGTCGGACCCAGAAGATGAGTAATTGGACCCATACTGTTTGCCTCTGCTGTTAAAGCTGGGGGCTACATAGTTGTCACTAGTGTATGGATAAGTTTTCTCCATAGAAAAACGATCTAAATCTTTCTTGAACTTGTCCATCTTACTCATCAGGATGTTATCCTTATAGTCTTTATTTGTCTTATTTGTTTCATCTAACCGTTTCTTAAACAGTGTAGTACATGCAGCTTTGATCTGACCTTCAAGGACCTGGATTTCTATAAGAATTCCATCCGCTATTCTCTTAGCTGTACTGATTATTAATATCAGCCAGTCCCGCGTGCAGCGCCACGCAATAAGGGACCAGTCACTTAGAAAGGCTTTGTCAGTCAAAAAAAGACGTGGTGTATTCGTGACAATAAGGCCTGTAGGGGCACACTTGCCTCTCAGGTATTGTGCCATAATAGTTCCATGGATAGAGGTGCGTGTATGTGATTTTTTCAAATTTAACAGTGTAAGCCATTCATCCTTTACTACACTGGAAGTCTCAGGTAATGAGTCTAGAAGGGAGGGGTTGTCATCCAAGATAGTTTGTAACATCTCGTCATCAAACGCTAGTCCTGCAAAGTCAGCCATTTCCTTAACAAGGTAGTCTCTTAAACAAGTATAAGCTAGATGAGCATAATCAAGGAATATATCCTTAGAAATAAAAATATTTCAGAAAAGGACCCGCAACAAAAGTTGCACTAAGTACAGAGAATAAACGTAGGGAGGGTCACAATAGGGCTATATTTAATGACCAAAACCACTCATGCCCTAAGGGAAACTGTCAATACACAAAAAGTGGTCTGGTCAGAAACCTGTAAGTGTGCCGCAACTGGAACTAGTGCCCCAAAACCATTAGTAGCACTAAAAGTGATGACCCGGGTCTGTTAGGAAAAAATTCCCATCAGCCCACCCATATGGTGGAATGTCGTCATGTGGGAGATGTCACCAATCCAATTCTCAAACATTGCACCTAGTCATGGTGCGGAGATGGATTAACATGGTGTGAATACAGACCACTGGGCTTCACTGGTGATGCTAATGGGGTGCAGTGCAAGAAATTAAAGTGAAAAACGTGAAAGTAAAATTGATTCCAAGGACCAGAATTAATTTTAATCAGTATGGCACTCGGATCAAGATTAAAATATGCCAAAATAGTTTAAAATAATAACTATATGTAGGCAAAGTGAGTGAAGGTCGACATGTTTCAGCTGTATTGACTATTGGTCTTAGCTTTCTTCAGGACCATTTGGGAAACTGCGACTGCAAATCTAAAAAAAATTTTGGGTGAAACACGCTAGTGTATAATTGGATAAATCCTACCAGTTCCTCTGAGCCCAGATGAATACTGTAGGAAGTCCAAGATAATATGTATCTCCTAAGGAAGAAACATAAGCGTGGATCAAAAACCATGTAGTGCACAACAGATTCTAGGAAAACAAGCACAAGATGCTAAAGCACACAAACAGGGCGATGGAGACAATCTCTCCCCGCTGATTATACTGCTACGTTTCAATCAGTGTATAAAATCACAAATATAGTAATGAATATAGTGACTTACCCAGCATTATGTGGGAGTACGCCTCACCTCACCCAGAACCCACTCGGGAAAAAGGGGAGGCCCCGCTCTAGTTATGGAAGGAAATGGACAAGGAAGTACCTTTGAAAAATAGCAAAGGGACTAACAACAATACTAGCTACCATCTCCAAAAGTATTCTTAACACAACCTAGCTTTAAACAGAAAAAAGGGACTCAACCAAGTACAAGGAAAATGACTGTAGAACTATGCAGGAATAAATTAACCACAAATGGAGGGCAGGGCCACTCCTTGGAGAACTATTACTAGCGATAAAATGGCTAAGAAGAGACATTGGCACTACAAGTAACCATTTTTTGAGCAAGAATGGCTGAAGACTTAAGGTACGCAGCACCACTCATAAAGGGACTCTTGCTAGTGCTAAGCTGACTCGCCCTGTTAGAGATTGCCAATGATGGTGTGGGGCCCTACCTGTCCGTCGGTACCTCGATGCCGGCGTCCGAGAGGGAACGGAGGTACCGACGCATAGGGCGCATGTCTATTTATACCCTGGTTGATTGGGTAACAGGCTACAGCTGTTTCTATTATCATTCGCGTCCACGTCGTGAGAGGGATGCCCGCGCCTGTAGTGCGCATGCGCTAGGCATCCCGTACGGCGCGTGAGCAGTGTTCTACAACGCGCATGCGCACGGCTATCAGGCCACAATACGCATGCGCGGTCACTGAGCCATGTGCATCAGTCCGCGCATGCGCCAAAGTGTAACGCGCGAGCGCCGGCATTGGAACACGGCCAAGCGCGATCCCATTACCGGTGTATTCATATGTAGATTGGGCCAAAGTAGAAGCAGCCATGTATATACTTCTCTTGACTACAAATAGTGACAATTAAATTGTGTATGCTGCAAATAAGCAGTTTACAAGTGTAGAATGGTGTATTCAGTGCAAAATGACTCAATGTGGTCTTAAGATGTAGTGTCTTAAATGACCTCAAAGATGATGACAGAATGAGTCAATATTGAAAACAGATGACAAAAACTACGGACTAGTGGGATTACAGCGATGTCCACGGTATGTCATCATTCAAACCTTTCATGTGACTTTCCAAAAGAAAAATCCATTTCTGCTCCTTCCTGAACAAAAATTTGGCCACATCACTGATATGAGACGGAATAAATGGCCGTTCTAAAATGACCCATTTCATTTCATCAGCAGTGTGTCCTTGCTCCAGAAAGTGGTTTGTCAGTTTGGTAGCCTGTTTACGACACCTGATGGTGCTTTTGTGCTCCCCTATTCTTATTTTAATCTTGCGGGTGGTATAGCCAACATATCTTAGGGAACAGGGACACGTTATCATATAGATGGCGTTATCGGTGTTACAATTAGTATGCTTCTTGAGCAACCATGTCCTCCCTGTCCCTATGTCGACTGTAGTGGTTTTCTCAGTCTGAGGACAGACACTACATGTCCCACAGGGGTAGTGACCAGAAACTGGAGGAAGGTTCCATAGGGTTGTTGAGCCGTCAGTCTTGGTAATCCTAGGTCTTGTATGGACAAGAGTGTCTCGAAGACTAGGTGCCCTTTTGAATGAAAACAGTGGTAATGGAAGGTTTGCCCCAGTACTGTTCAAAATCGTCCAGTTCTTGCGAACCATTTTCTGGACAGAGTTAGACATTGTACTGAACGTACTGACAAATGTCAGGCGCTCCATTGGTGGTTTAACTGGGCGTTTTTCAATCAGTGCCTCGCGGTTGTTGTTCGAGGCACGTTTCCATGCTTTGCTCACAAGATGCTTGGGGTAATAACGTTCTTCCAGATGAGTGGCTAATCTGGTTGCATGTTTGTTAAAAAGCTCACTGGATGAACAATTCCTCCTGACCCGGAGGAACTGGCCCACCGGAAGGTTCTCCCTCAGGGAGCGTGGATGATGGCTATAAAATGACAAGAGTGAGTTTCTTGCCATTGGTTTGGTGAACAACTCACTACGAAGACTTCCATCCTCAGGGAAGATAGATAGGTCAAGGAAGGGGAGTCTTACATGACTGTACTCAAGCGTAAACTTAAGATGAGGATTACAACCATTGAGCCAAGTATGGAAAGCCTGTACTTCAGAGATAGAACCTCGCCACACTACCAGGACATCGTCGATATACCTCTTCCATAGCACCAGGTGTTTAGAGAATGGGTTGCTATGGTTGAGGATCTGAGTCTGTTCCATTTGATGGACATAAAGATTAGCCAGACTCGGGGCAAAAACACTCCCCATGGAGGTCCCCGAGATCTGTAAAAACAGCTGTTCTTCAAATTTAAAATAATTTTGCTTCATTGCTAGTTCAGCGAGGGATAGAATAAAGTCAACTGGGGTTATGCTGTCCAGATCTTCCATTGCCAAAAGCCCTCTGACTGTATCCAACGTATCTTGTTGTGGAATACAGGTGTAGAGTGATTCTACGTCAAAACTGACCATGAGGTCAGTTTCCACGTCATACTCAATAGTTGGTAGTAACCTGAGGACGTCGGCTGTATCCTCCAGATATGTGGGCATTTTCTTAACTAAAGGTCTGAGAAAATGATCCACGAAAGTGGAGAGTGGTTCCAAAATGGAACCTATCCCTGAAATGATGGGACGGCCTGGTGGTGGTCTCGTGGTCTTGTGGATCTTGGGGAGACAATAGAAACCTGGAATGGTGGGTTTCTCTGTTACAAGGAACCTAGCTTCCTGAGGTGTGATCCACCCCTCCATATTCCCTTCGTCCACCAAAGTTTTAATTTCAGTAAGTAAACTTTGGGTGGGGTCTGAAGTAAGACGACGATAAAATTTCTCGTTATCCAGCTGTCTCAGGCATTCCTGACGGTACTGTTCCAGATCCATAACAACAGTGGCTCCCCCTTTGTCCGCCGGTTTTATGATGATAGACGGATCTAATGAGAGATTTTTTACCGCCTGCTGTTCAAGTTTCGAAAAATTATGGAACGTACTCCGTTCGGTATTTTGCAGCTGCGAAATATCGTGTCTGACCGCTTGTTCAAAAGTAGTAACAAGGGAAGGAACTTGATGGCTCAAAGGAGTAAAAGTGGAAGGAGGACGTAATCCTGTGTTCTTGATAATATCATCCCCTGATTGAGAATCATCAGTTCTATTCTTAAAGAAAAAGTGAAGGCGCACTTTACGGAAAAATTTCTCAAGTTCCGTTCTTAGAAGAAATGGGTCACCTACATTAGTTGGCACAAAGCCCAGACCTCTCTCCAAAACTGACTGCTCAACTGGATTAAGAGTACGAGAGCTGAGATTTACAACTAGACTCCTGTCGTCTCCGAGCTGTTGTTCTCTTGAGCTGCTCGCCTGCTCCGAGTGTTGGGGAACGTCTGTTCGACTGCCCAGTGGACAGTTTGAGGTCCTTTTCTTCTTCCCCTGTTCTGGCCCCGGCCACGCCCTAAAAAAGGCTGGTTAGGAAAAAACTGGGGAAAAGGAGTATATGGGTTCATGGGTGGCGGATGTGGCTGAAAACCCCATGGGCCTGGTGGCCACCAAGGACCAGGATGTTGGTAATTGCCTGGGTGTTGATTATACACAGCACCTCTCTGTTGACCCCCCCTCTTAAATGGTCGTTGTTGAGACCCCGCCCCTCTCTGGGGAGCTCCAGACGTGCTGGGTGCATCTGAATCACTAGAGTAAGTGTCGGACCCAGAAGATGAGTAATTGGACCCATACTGTTTGCCTCTGCTGTTAAAGCTGGGGGCTACATAGTTGTCACTAGTGTATGGATAAGTTTTCTCCATAGAAAAACGATCTAAATCTTTCTTGAACTTGTCCATCTTACTCATCAGGATGTTATCCTTATAGTCTTTATTTGTCTTATTTGTTTCATCTAACCGTTTCTTAAACAGTGTAGTACATGCAGCTTTGATCTGACCTTCAAGGACCTGGATTTCTATAAGAATTCCATCCGCTATTCTCTTAGCTGTACTGATTATTAATATCAGCCAGTCCCGCGTGCAGCGCCACGCAATAAGGGACCAGTCACGTAGAAAGGCTTTGTCAGTCAAAAAAAGACGTGGTGTATTCGTGACAATAAGGCCTGTAGGGGCACACTTGCCTCTCAGGTATTGTGCCATAATAGTTCCATGGATAGAGGTGCGTGTATGTGATTTTTTCAAATTTAACAGTGTAAGCCATTCATCCTTTACTACACTGGAAGTCTCAGGTAATGAGTCTAGAAGGGAGGGGTTGTCATCCAAGATAGTTTGTAACATCTCGTCATCAAACGCTAGTCCTGCAAAGTCAGCCATTTCCTTAACAAGGTAGTCTCTTAAACAAGTATAAGCTAGATGAGCATAATCAAGGAATATATCCTTAGAAATAAAAATATTTCAGAAAAGGACCCGCAACAAAAGTTGCACTAAGTACAGAGAATAAACGTAGGGAGGGTCACAATAGGGCTATATTTAATGACCAAAACCACTCATGCCCTAAGGGAAACTGTCAATACACAAAAAGTGGTCTGGTCAGAAACCTGTAAGTGTGCCGCAACTGGAACTAGTGCCCCAAAACCATTAGTAGCACTAAAAGTGATGACCCGGGTCTGTTAGGAAAAAATTCCCATCAGCCCACCCATATGGTGGAATGTCGTCATGTGGGAGATGTCACCAATCCAATTCTCAAACATTGCACCTAGTCATGGTGCGGAGATGGATTAACATGGTGTGAATACAGACCACTGGGCTTCACTGGTGATGCTAATGGGGTGCAGTGCAAGAAATTAAAGTGAAAAACGTGAAAGTAAAATTGATTCCAAGGACCAGAATTAATTTTAATCAGTATGGCACTCGGATCAAGATTAAAATATGCCAAAATAGTTTAAAATAATAACTATATGTAGGCAAAGTGAGTGAAGGTCGACATGTTTCAGCTGTATTGACTATTGGTCTTAGCTTTCTTCAGGACCATTTGGGAAACTGCGACTGCAAATCTAAAAAAATTTTTGGGTGAAACACGCTAGTGTATAATTGGATAAATCCTACCAGTTCCTCTGAGCCCAGATGAATACTGTAGGAAGTCCAAGATAATATGTATCTCCTAAGGAAGAAACATAAGCGTGGATCAAAAACCATGTAGTGCACAACAGATTCTAGGAAAACAAGCACAAGATGCTAAAGCACACAAACAGGGCGATGGAGACAATCTCTCCCCGCTGATTATACTGCTACGTTTCAATCAGTGTATAAAATCACAAATATAGTAATGAATATAGTGACTTACCCAGCATTATGTGGGAGTACGCCTCACCTCACCCGGAACCCACTCGGGAAAAAGGGGAGGCCCCGCTCTAGTTAAGGAAGGAAATGGATAAGGAAGTACCTTTGAAATCGTCTTACTTCAGACCCCACCCAAAGTTTACTTACTGAAATTAAAACTTTGGTGGACGAAGGGAATATGGAGGGGTGGATCACACCTCAGGAAGCTAGGTTCCTTGTAACAGAGAAACCCACCATTCCAGGTTTCTATTGTCTCCCCAAGATCCACAAGACCACGAGACCACCACCAGGCCGTCCCATCATTTCAGGGATAGGTTCCATTTTGGAACCACTCTCCACTTTCATGGATCATTTTCTCAGACCTTTAGTTAAGAAAATGCCCACATATCTGGAGGATACAGCCGACGTCCTCAGGTTACTACCAACTATTGAGTATGACGTGGAAACTGACCTCATGGTCAGTTTTGACGTAGAATCACTCTACACCTGTATTCCACAACAAGATACGTTGGATACAGTCAGAGGGCTTTTGGCAATGGAAGATCTGGACAGCATAACCCCAGTTGACTTTATTCTATCCCTCGCTGAACTAGCAATGAAGCAAAATTATTTTAAATTTGAAGAACAGCTGTTTTTACAGATCTCGGGGACCTCCATGGGGAGTGTTTTTGCCCCGAGTCTGGCTAATCTTTATGTCCATCAAATGGAACAGACTCAGATCCTCAACCATAGCAACCCATTCTCTAAACACCTGGTGCTATGGAAGAGGTATATCGACGATGTCCTGGTAGTGTGGCGAGGTTCTATCTCTGAAGTACAGGCTTTCCATACTTGGCTCAATGGTTGTAATCCTCATCTTAAGTTTACGCTTGAGTACAGTCATGTAAGACTCCCCTTCCTTGACCTATCTATCTTCCCTGAGGATGGAAGTCTTCGTAGTGAGTTGTTCACCAAACCAATGGCAAGAAACTCACTCTTGTCATTTTATAGCCATCATCCACGCTCCCTGAGGGAGAACCTTCCGGTGGGCCAGTTCCTCCGGGTCAGGAGGAATTGTTCATCCAGTGAGCTTTTTAACAAACATGCAACCAGATTAGCCACTCATCTGGAAGAACGTTATTACCCCAAGCATCTTGTGAGCAAAGCATGGAAACGTGCCTCGAACAACAACCGCGAGGCACTGATTGAAAAACGCCCAGTTAAACCACCAATGGAGCGCCTGACATTTGTCAGTACGTTCAGTACAATGTCTAACTCTGTCCAGAAAATGGTTCGCAAGAACTGGACGATTTTGAACAGTACTGGGGCAAACCTTCCATTACCACTGTTTTCATTCAAAAGGGCACCTAGTCTTCGAGACACTCTTGTCCATACAAGACCTAGGATTACCAAGACTGACGGCTCAACAACCCTATGGAACCTTCCTCCAGTTTCTGGTCACTACCCCTGTGGGACATGTAGTGTCTGTCCTCAGACTGAGAAAACCACTACAGTCGACATAGGGACAGGGAGGACATGGTTGCTCAAGAAGCATACTAATTGTAACACCGATAACGCCATCTATATGATAACGTGTCCCTGTTCCCTAAGATATGTTGGCTATACCACCCGCAAGATTAAAATAAGAATAGGGGAGCACAAAAGCACCATCAGGTGTCGTAAACAGGCTACCAAACTGACAAACCACTTTCTGGAGCAAGGACACACTGCTGATGAAATGAAATGGGTCATTTTAGAACGGCCATTTATTCCGTCTCATATCAGTGATGTGGCCAAATTTTTGTTCAGGAAGGAGCAGAAATGGATTTTTCTTTTGGAAAGTCACATGAAAGGTTTGAATGATGACATACCGTGGACATCGCTGTAATCCCACTAGTCCGTAGTTTTTGTCATCTGTTTTCAATATTGACTCATTCTGTCATCATCTTTGAGGTCATTTAAGACACTACATCTTAAGACCACATTGAGTCATTTTGCACTGAATACACCATTCTACACTTGTAAACTGCTTATTTGCAGCATACACAATTTAATTGTCACTATTTGTAGTCAAGAGAAGTATATACATGGCTGCTTCTACTTTGGCCCAATCTACATATGAATACACCGGTAATGGGATCGCGCTTGGCCGTGTTCCAATGCCGGCGCTCGCGCGGTACACTTTGGCGCATGCGCGGACTGATGCACATGGCTCAGTGACCGCGCATGCGTATTGTGGCCTGATAGCCGTGCGCATGCGCGTTGTAGAACACTGCTCACGCGCCGTACGGGATGCCTAGCGCATGCGCACTACAGGCGCGGGCATCCCTCTCACGACGTGGACGCGAATGATAATAGAAACAGCTGTAGCCTGTTACCCAATCAACCAGGGTATAAATAGACATGCGCCCTATGCGTCGGTACCTCCGTTCCCTCTCGGACGCCGGCATCGAGGTACCGACGGACAGGTAGGGCCCCACACCATCATTGGCAATCTCTAACAGGGCGAGTCAGCTTAGCACTAGCAAGAGTCCCTTTATGAGTGGTGCTGCGTACCTTAAGTCTTCAGCCATTCTTGCTCAAAAAATGGTTACTTGTAGTGCCAATGTCTCTTCTTAGCCATTTTATCGCTAGTAATAGTTCTCCAAGGAGTGGCCCTGCCCTCCATTTGTGGTTAATTTATTCCTGCATAGTTCTACAGTCATTTTCCTTGTACTTGGTTGAGTCCCTTTTTTCTGTTTAAAGCTAGGTTGTGTTAAGAATACTTTTGGAGATGGTAGCTAGTATTGTTGTTAGTCCCTTTGCTATTTTTCAAAGGTACTTCCTTGTCCATTTCCTTCCTTAACTAGAGCGGGGCCTCCCCTTTTTCCCGAGTGGGTTCCGGGTGAGGTGAGGCGTACTCCCACATAATGCTGGGTAAGTCACTATATTCATTACTATATTTGTGATTTTATACACTGATTGAAACGTAGCAGTATAATCAGCGGGGAGAGATTGTCTCCATCGCCCTGTTTGTGTGCTTTAGCATCTTGTGCTTGTTTTCCTAGAATCTGTTGTGCACTACATGGTTTTTGATCCACGCTTATGTTTCTTCCTTAGGAGATACATATTATCTTGGACTTCCTACAGTATTCATCTGGGCTCAGAGGAACTGGTAGGATTTATCCAATTATACACTAGCGTGTTTCACCCAAAAAATTTTTTAGATTTGCAGTCGCAGTTTCCCAAATGGTCCTGAAGAAAGCTAAGACCAATAGTCAATACAGCTGAAACATGTCGACCTTCACTCACTTTGCCTACATATAGTTATTATTTTAAACTATTTTGGCATATTTTAATCTTGATCCGAGTGCCATACTGATTAAAATTAATTCTGGTCCTTGGAATCAATTTTACTTTCACGTTTTTCACTTTAATTTCTTGCACTGCACCCCATTAGCATCACCAGTGAAGCCCAGTGGTCTGTATTCACACCATGTTAATCCATCTCCGCACCATGACTAGGTGCAATGTTTGAGAATTGGATTGGTGACATCTCCCACATGACGACATTCCACCATATGGGTGGGCTGATGGGAATTTTTTCCTAACAGACCCGGGTCATCACTTTTAGTGCTACTAATGGTTTTGGGGCACTAGTTCCAGTTGCGGCACACTTACAGGTTTCTGACCAGACCACTTTTTGTGTATTGACAGGTACAACAAGAGGCCTTGAACTGGGCTTCATAGGAACAGGTTGCAACTAATGGTCCTGAGAGATCTTTCACAACAAAGATAGACTTAAAGAGAACTGAGTGGCACAATGGTCAAGTCCAAAAGAAATGTCAACCAGAAGCCATTCCAAATATTTTTGCTCAGATACATAGAGCCAAGTTAGATTAGGCATCTGTGTGTAACTTGCCGATTGGTTCAGTGTGTGAGCCTGCATTATGATATTTTGCTTGTTTGCCCGATAGAGCTTTAAACACTGGCCGGTGGTCTGCCAGATCCCCAAATCAGCAAAGATGATGTCTAAGCTCCCCTGACCACCCATACAGTTTGTAGACAACTGACTGCTTTTTGGGAACATTTATGCCTATCTTGGAGTTTGTGCTGTTGTGGAGGCAATCTATGCTGAGTGAAAACCTGAGTAGTACCATGTTGTGTTTGCCCCATTCAGCATCTGTTTGTTTAACTTGGACTATCCAGGAGAATGTTGAGTAAAACAATTAATTAGTGGCCCGGAGAGATTTCCCCCTGCACATTGTGGAGTTCGGTGGGTGGGTGGGTGTGAAAGATGGATTTTCCTGCCCAGTGCCATTATGCCTCTCATGGTGGACTTGGCAAGAAAATCTAGAGATGGTATTGTTGCTCTGATAAGAATAAGGGTAGGTTGATCATCACTATGACCTAGGAGCTTAGTCACAGATGGACAATCAGGAAAAGGGCTTCCCCTGAATGAACCAGTGGAACCCATGCACTCCTTCCATCTTTAAACAAAATGGGTTGGAAGACTGCAGCAGGGCAGGAGGCAAACCAATTTATGGTGGGGCTCCTGCTTTGCAAAAGTCTAGATAACACTCTAGGTTACTGAATTCCAGCTTCAGTCCTCATTAAGCAGATGTTAAGCCTTAATACCTAAGAGCCCTTCTTCAGGGAGCATCTCTAAAGATCAAAGAAACCATAACACAAATGTGTGTACATCACATAAACTACATATATATCATTATCAAATGCTATTGTAACACCTTATACGCCATGGTGTGCAATGTCAACATGCGGTGTCTGTGTATTCTATTGTGAAACACCGAGGTTGTCAGTGTGTGAAACCACTGTAGTTGTGCATGCATTCTAAATGAACTTTGGAAGTAAATATAACTGAACTGACATGTTTCGAGTTCAATTATGTGTATCTAAAGAAAGAACATATAATATGCTCTATACAGATGGTAAAAAAACTTACAAGTACCCGGTCGTCAGTTTCGGAGAAAAAAAACGTTATCATTCGTGCGAGCACGGGCGGCACTTCTGTGTATCTCGCTACGTTTCACGTGATTGGCTGTTCAAATGCGGTCACGTGGTATATGATCGTGTGTTGTACGGAAGACGTAAAATAAACAACAGACTAACCAGTGGTGTGGTCTGAAAAACAGCTGCAACTGATTGCATATTTTTGAGTCTGTCAATATTCAGAAAAAAGATTGAGCACTATTAATTATGAATACTACCATGTATGAAAGGAAAGTCATGGATTATATTCAGGACTCCATGAGATAAATGAAGCTCAACGAAAATCCATCAGCAGATTTCATGAAAATTTTGAAGAATATAATAGACAGAGCTTACGATAAAGGAGTAATGAATGAGAGGACAAAGAATTTGGAACGGAACTGCCTCCCGCGCTCTCACGAACGATAACGTTTTTTTCCAAAACTGAAGACTGTGATAAGCGTGGCTAAATTCCACCCGAGTGACTTACCTCACTCACCTATAGTTACCCAAGAATAAGTCAGCCGGACAGTGGAGAAGAATAACCAAACAAGTTTATTAGGCCACAAACTCCCATATGAGAGGGCCCTATATCGACCTCACCCCTAAGAGTGTGTCGAGAAGGACTGCCTCACATCATCATGGTGATACATTATAATACGAGAAGGCAGAGTAGAACACGCCCATAATGGAAAAATACTGGTCCCGCAAGAGCGTGGACAATGGCCTCATACAAGAGGCATCTGCACCTGCAATAGCAACACTTGTTATCATCTCCCAAGGACACAGAGCCAAGCCGCTACATCTCCAATACATGAGAACAGCCTGATAAGGAGTTTCGTTAGCAGGAGTTTCAGCTACAGTAAACCAAGGAATGAAAATATGCTGACATGAGGAATTATTCCTATTCCTACGGGAGGGGGATGAGCAAGTGCAGTTTGCACGCATAGAGAGAAATGATTCAGAATGGTGGCACACAGGCTAAGCTAAGAACACTGAAATGATATCACCCACATAAGTGAATAACTGAATAATAAGAACATAAATGTAAATGCGTAAATGCAAGTAATTAGTTAGACACATTCCGCTAACTCATAAGCATAATGTACGAAGGGGGCGGGACTTGAAATTAACGCCTATCAGACCCTCCTTTTAGCAGACTGTGGCTAACACGTTTGTTTCCATTTATTAGCCAAAAGGAGGGCCTTTACAGCAAAATCTATGGGCTGGAAAGTCATATCTAGACTAGAGCATCATCATGAATAAACAGCATCCAATTAGCATCAGCAAGCTCAACATCATGGGATACCGGATACTGTGTCGTCGGCTTCTTAGACTTTTTCATATTGCTGGCACACATTAGGCAACAAGGGGGAAGACAGTAAACGCAGAGGCAACATGACAGTAGGAAACCTATAATACCTACAATAACCATGAATATTTTCCAACCCCAGGAAGAGAAAAGACCCCACAACCATGACTGTAAGGACCAAGTACCAGTATCTTGATGAAGTTCGGCAGCTAACCTATGGAGTTTCTGCACAGCCAAATTAACTGTCGGGGCGGAGTCAGGAATATACACGCAACAAGACGTCCCGATGACGCGGCAAGCTCCACCCCTATCCGCCAGGATGACATCAAGCACCATTCTATTCTGGATCGTAAATAATCTCATAGCCTGCATCTCCAGAGACATATTAGCTGCAATGTCAGCTTCGGTATTCCCTACCTTTTCCATTACCCTCGAAAGACGGCTGATGGCCCTACTGTTAAAGATAGGACCCCAGAATGGCAACAGGCCCTTAGAGAAATCTGTAAACTGCTGTCCAGAGGTGTCTGTTTGATCTACGTCATCAACTTGAATTTCCCTCCTTTTCCGCTGTCCTTGTACCATGTCAAACCTCCTATGTGTCTTATGATAATCCGAAGGTGCCACGTAAACGGGAGGAAGTAGATACGCCAAGTAGCATGTCCCGCCCCAACCCTCAGGCAACCACAAATACCCATTATCTCTACATACAAAATAGACAGTTGGGGGGGTGACGAGTGAAGGACTAACGGTCAGGCGAATCGAGGCAGTCACATTACAAAGACTGTCACCCACCTTTATCGGACCTCTACCGTGAATACAAAAATAAGGTGAAGGCCCCACTACTGCTAGGGGCACCAGGGAATGACCACTACTATTTGTTGCAGGAGGTCGTCTGTATACTAGAGAAGAGTTCAACTGTAAGAAACTCTCTCGTACCTTGTCAGTGTCATTGGGTATCAGAAACCTGTCCACCTTCTTCGAACATGTTTCTAAGAATGTTTGGTCAAAACGTCCATCAGTAAATAACCGTCCAAGGGATGAAGGGGGCAGAGAGCGTACTCGCATTGTCAGTGTTGACCCACCACCAGGTAGTCGTGGGGTCAGAGAATCAGGCTGCTGAAAGAACTTTACCATACCTATCAGGGTGTACCAGCCCACACAGCTATTCACAGGAGTCAATTGAAGTGCCAGCAACCTGTCCTTCTTATATGCGGCAGAAGGAAGCAACCCACAGACCCAGCAATCTGTCACATTGTATACGGCATGTGCATGATGCAGTGTTTTTATAAAAACATTATCACGATAGCCTTTTCTCATACATTGTTCACCATAATCAACAGTAACCATATTGTGTTCCGGTAAGGGAGCAGGGGTAGGGACCAATTTGTGGACGGGGTAAGCTTCATCCAGAAAAAACAGTATTCCAAGCATTATCAAGAACACAATAATGAGCACCACAATGACCACAATTTTACTTTTACGTGATAAGGCACGTCATGGTGAATCTGGTTCTGGTCTGCGAGGAGCAGCAAAAGGCTGTTCCTCCTCTGGGATCGGACGGCCAAAAGGGTACATGTCTCCTAAAGAGTGGGGCACGGGATATCCTAAAAGTTCAAAAACTAGGGGCACTACTAAAAGTTCAGACACTCCAAAACCGGCCAGAGGGGTTCTTCACCCTCCAAATGGGCTCTTCTCCCTATGTCCGTTAAAGCCTCATAGGCAGGCTTTCAATCTCCGAAACCCTAATCCCTCGATGGAGTCACACAACTGTAGCGACTCAGGAGCACAGAACTTGGGCCCGCATGTAACTCTAATGTTCTATTCAGCAATGTCTCAGAAGTGCACCAGGGCTCCTTTTAGCAGTCCATCCCTATTGCTATGCTAACCTATCGAATATAGTCCACTCCTAGTCCCTTATCTCAGCCCTTCTTCCAGTGCTCAGTCCATTTGCCTCTGTTTCCTGGGCCGCAAGTTATAGCGAGTGCTCCCTCGCACTTTGGGGTCTGAGAACAGAATTGGTGGGTCGTTTTGGAAAGAGGTGGCTTCGGTCGTTTGGACATTGTGACCAAGGGAAGCCACGCTACTCGTACTCAGGGCTGGCTTCTGTGCGTTCTCGTCGTGCTCCTCCCCGATCAGCAAAGCATCAGAAAAAGGGAGATACTGAGGCACGGACTCTGTTTCGTGATCTGCAATGCCACCTCTTACCCATGCATCGTAGGGCAAAGGTAGTGGAACCTTCTTAACGTGGGAAGCATGCGTCCACGCCTTTCGACCCTCCACTCGAAGTGCGGTACGGGTGGTGAGCAGCACCAACCGCGGCTCAGACCATCTAGGCTCCAAACAGGACTTCCGCTGGTACTTCTTGACGACTACCCAGTCCCCTGGGTTGATGCCGTGGCCGGGCCCCTCAGGCAGCGGCTTCAGTGTGTCTGCTACCTGCTGGTGAACAGAATGGAGATCTTTAGTCAAAGCATACAAGTAGTCTGTCAACATAGGATATTCTATCTCTGAGAAACATTTAGGTCTAGGAACACCCCACACATTGGCGGGCCTACCAAATACAACTTCGTGGGGAGAGACACCTGTCTTAGAATTCACTGTGACTCGTGTGGAAAGTAAGGCAAGGGGGAGAGCATCTCGCCAGTGCAGCCCTGTACTTTCCCGTATCTTGGCCATTTTCAGTTTCAATGTACCGTTAAATCTTTCAACTAAACCCGCAGCCTGTGGATGTAAGGCTGCGTGGAATTTTTGAGAGATTTGCAATCCCTTACATATTTGTTTCATCAGCTCAGCATTGAAGGATGTACCGTTATCACTCCAGATCACTCTAGGTAACCCGTACCTACTGAAATACTCCTTAATCAACATCTTAGCTGTCGACATGGCTGTACAGTCTTTTGTTGGAAAAGCCTCCACCCACCTACTGAATGCGCACACCACCACGAGTACGTATTTAAGGTTGTTCACTCTTTCCATTTCAATGTAATCCATCTGTATCACTTCAAAAGGATATGTTGGGGGTGCGAAATTGCCTACAGGGACGGGTGTTCCCTTCCCAGGGTTGTGTCGTAAGCAAATCATGCACTGTTGTACCAGACGTGTGGCCACCCTGGAAATGTTCTTGTTACTCCACACTGGGTCTAATAATTTACATATTCCCTTGGCACTTATGTGAGCTGGTCCGTGATCCATCGTCACCACTGGGAGGACATACGCATTCGGGAGCAACCACCGTCTTTTGTCCGTTACATCCGTCCAACATTCATCTGAGTCCAACTGCCCCTTTCCATTCTTCCATTCATTCAGCTCCTCCTCAGTCACTTTCTCTTGTATGTTCCGCACACTCTGTACAGTGTCTGCAAACATGTTAACGTCCGGTACCCATCTAGCTGGTCCAGCCACAAACATTCGTGGGAGTCTTGTCCTAGCAGTTTCCTTAGCTGTTTGGTCTGCAAACGCGTTTCCCCGCCCTACGTCATCCACCACCGCTTTATGTGCACTACACTTTATTACTGCTAACCTTTTGGGAAGTGTTAGGGCTGTCAGCAGTCGTAATATCAATGGGCCATGTTGAATTCGTTGTCCATGTGATGTCAAAAATCCCCTCCCCGCCCACAGTCTCCCATAACTATGAGCCACGCCAAAAGCGTATTGGCTGTCAGTGTAAATGTTCACGTCCAACCCTTCACTCAATTCACATGCACGCATCAACGCTATTATCTCTGCAGCTTGAGCTGAGTTGTACGGGACTCTAGAAGTCTCCACCACTGTTTGTAAGGTCGTGACTGCGTATGCTGCTGTTGTGGTACCGTCTGCTAGTTTAAAACAAGACCCATCAACATACAGCTCCCCGTCCGGGTCATCTAAGGGCTTATCCGTCAAATCTACTCTTCCTTTTGTTTCCTCTTCTGTGCGGAACAGGCAATCATGCACCTCATCATCTTTCTCATCTGAGGGAAAAGGCAGTAGCGTGGCTGGGTTCAGGGTAGCACGTCTTTTTATCGTTACATGTGGGGCAAATAGTGTCATCTCATAACCAGTCAGGCGAGCACTAGTTAAATGCTGCGTCTGTGTTCTGTTCAGCAAAATGTCCACCGCATGTGGTACCATTACCGTAAGAGCTGAACCCAGTACGAGCCCTGCCGATTGTCTTATCGAGACTGCAGCAGCCGCCGTAGCCCTTAGACAGCTCGGAAGCGCTCTTGCCACGTTGTCAAGCATCGCGGAGAAGTAAGCACACGGTCTCTGTTTCCCTCCAAAATCCTGTGTTAGGACAGACAACGCGCAACCTTCCGCCTCGTGCACATAGAGTACAAAAGGCTTCTGGTAATCAGGTGTTCCCAAAACAGGTGCAGAACATAGAGCAGTTTTTAGTAACTCAAATGCTTCTTGACATGCAGGTGTCCAAGGTAGGGGCTTGCGCACTTCTTTGGTAGTCAGATACAGAAGGGGTTTTGTTAGTAAAGCACAATTAGGTATCCACTGGCGACAGTACGATGTTATGCCCAAAAATGCGCGCACCTCTCGCTGTGTGTTAGGTACTGCCATGTTAGTTATCGCCTTGACGCGCTCCGGTGTCAGCCTTCTCCCGTCCTTCGATAGGAGATGACCGAGGTAGGTGACCTCCTGTCGACAATATTGGAATTTAGGAAGAGACACCTTGTGTCCCTTACAAGCCAAATGGTGTAACAATTTAACGGTAGACTCACGGCATCCCTCCTCATTGTTGGATGCAATGAGAATATCATCCACATATTGCAACAAGACATTGCCCTGTGGGAGCTCCAAATCATCCAATTGTGCTTTTAATGCTTGGCTGTAAATACTGGGACTCTCTGTATAACCTTTAGGAATTCTACAAAATCTAAAACTGCGTCCAGCCAATGAGAATCCGAAGAGGTAACGGCTATCTGGATGCACAGGTATACTAAAGAACGCATTCTTAAGGTCCAGCACAGAAAAGTATTTAGCTGAGGGAGGTATCATAGTCAAAATGGTAGTAATATCAGAAACCACTGGGTATTGTGGCTCAACAACCTTGTTAATGTGACACAAATCAATCACAAAACGAAAGACATCCGGTGCACCCTCACCTGCCTCACCTGAGGGTCTTTTAAGTATCGGGAGAATTGGACTATTACAAATATTTGAGTCTGTTTCCTCTACTACCCCTGACCCAATCAAATCCTGTATTATCTGCAACAAAGCCTTCTCTCCATCCCTAGATATCTTGTATTGGGGTATGCGAGGTAGCTTCGCCCCCACCTTAACATTTATGGACACCGGTGCAATGTCCATTTTTCCCACATCAGTATCGCTGCTGGCCCACAGACTCGCAGGGACATCCCTGAACTCAACCGGGAGGGGCTCTTCCTTTGAAAAACATTGTTGCGCACGCGCAACGGAAGGGCCCAACGTGAGGTACACACCATCTGGGGAACAGTAAATCGTAGCGTTCAGCCTTTTCAACAGGTCCAAACCCAGTAAATTCTCGCCACAATTTGAAGTCAAAAGGAAGGAGGAATCAACAGTGAAGGGGCCAATCGTAAGTGCTAGGGGCTTAGAGATGGGGCTAACCACTGGGGTACCAGAGAAACCCACTGAAATATTAGTCTTGCCAGACAGAGCCGCCCCTGGAACCTGGGAACGTGCTACAGAACTTTTCGTAGCACCTGTATCCAATAAAAATTTCTGATGGGATCCCGACAAGTCTGCCGTTACATAAGGCCCACGTTGGTCAACATCCACAGAAACAGGTCCCTCACTCTGCCCTACGCTGTCCTAGTTATAGGAAAATCCTGTCAAATCATCCATAGCGTATGCATCGCTGTAGAACTGTCGATCCCTGCAGCCCTCACCTTCCCTCTGAAAATGCTGTCTATCCTTTCCTCCGTCAAAATAATTTCCTCCCGGTCTCCTGCCCTCCTCGGACGGTCTAGTATCCTTATTCACATCTCCCCGACCCCGTCCTCTGCCAGGTCCAGCATTGGACCGTAGCAGTGGACAGTCTTTCCACCAGTGCCCTTCCTGTTTACAGTTAGCGCACTGGTTGGGTCCTAAACGCTCTCTCCTCTCTCCCCTTCCGTAACTACTTCCTCGACCAATCGACACAGGCGGGGCACCCCGTCCTCTGCCCTTCGCCACTTGCTGCAACAAAACTTTTGTCTTTAAATCTTTTGCCTTCTTTTCTTGCCTGTCCTTATTCTCATTTTCTCTATGTTCATAATACTGGGCCATGCTCAAAATTCCTGAGGGGGTAGATGTCGTCCATGTACTCTCTGACGCTTGCAGTCGGGCCGATATTTCTGGCAGCAGATTCGTAACAAATCTGTTAACAAAAAGACGTAGGCCCCCATCTTGAGATATATCTTGCCCGCTAAAATCCATAAACGTTTCTTCAAAACGGGTGAAGAAATCTGAAACTGCCTCATCCTTCTTCTGTCTGCAAGCCGTTAACTTATCCCAATCTACCTTCTTGGGAGGGATGAGTGAGTGCATATATTTAATTATACGCCCTGGTAACGCTAATATCTCAGCCTTCGGCTTCTCACCTGGCTTTCGTTCCTTATCCCAATCTGTAAATTCTTCCCAAGTACCTCCCAACTCCTCTCTATGTTCCGAACCCTTCACTTGTCTCCACACATCCACAGGAACCAATAATCCAAAAAATAATTCAATATCGGCTAAAGTCATTACTGTTGAGGAAGCTGCCTCCGTTAGTTCTTTGTAATAAGCTGTTGGATTTTTCCTGGAGTCGGGTAACTGCGCCTTCAAAGCTAACACTTCGCTCCTTTTCCAGGGCGTATACACCCATTGTTCTTGAAAATGAGCATCTATACGAGCTCTAGTCACTACCTGTGTTGTCGGGTCTACTATTTCGGGTACCTCAGGGTGAAATATAGGGTGCACTTCACGCATCGGATGTATCCCAGGGAAATGGGTCTCACCTGCCGCTGTTAACTCATTCCTGTACTCCAACAAGTACCTCAAACTACGGAGCACCTCTGTTACTCCAGTGTTAGCCCTATAAGCATGAGTCTTAATATCACGAAGAATCGCTGGCGCCTCCCCACCATATCCCTGCTCCCACAGCGCTATTATTGTCGTTGACATGTGCCACAAAGCATGCTGTTGCATCAAAGGCTCATAATCTTTCATAGTAGACCAAATATCCTCTAGTGAATAAATATTATTCCTGGCCCATTGACAAGCTTGATTAGCTACCATGGTCTTCTCATCCAATCCAACATTAGCACGCGTAAGTAACTTCCGTACCTGAGTAAATAGTCCGCCTCCCGCTCCTCTAATGGGTGTTAGCAACGTGCTCTGGGGGGTGGCACTGGCAGAAACAGTGGGGATAGCGGGACCAGCGGAGAGCACCGGGGATAGCGCAGCAGACGCAGGGCTCGTCACCGAGGAAGGGAGCAAGGGTGCAGTGGTAGAGGGGGGAGTTTGTCCCACCGCAGCGGAAGCAGGTGCGCCGGACGAGGGAGGGGCACTGACTTGGGGAACTGAAACCACCGCTTGTGAGGCGGAATCTCCGAGCACGGGGTACAGGGGCTGTGGAGCATATGGGGGAGGGGGTCGGGTGTTTAAAATATCCTCCATCTCATCTATGTCCTCTTCCTTCACCACATAACACTTGTTGTCCAATAGCCTAAAACGCCTATCTGCGCGCTCAATCCGCAGCTCGTTCTCTTTCTTAGTATGTTCCCTAGCCTTCTGCGCCATGGTCTGTGCCGATCTCTTCAGAGCCACCTTCTCCTCCCTCATCTGTCGTTCTCGTGCCTCCTTCTGCCACATCCGCAAAGAATCAAACATACTTTGACGGCTGCGCCTAGCAAACAATCTGTCTTGTAAATAATCTAATTTTGCTCCGTCAAAAGAGCCCAGTAAAGGCCATTGTAAATCCACATTATCCTTTGTATACTTATGCCACAAAGTGGAAAACAAAATGGGAGGTAAGCCATGTTTGACATACATGTCAAAATTTGGAGAGCCCTCCGCCGGAGCGGGTTGTCTCCCCGCCAATCTAACATCGGAAACCTCATCGCAACACCCGAAACACCGCAACTTACTAAAACACGGCATCTTGTTCTCCTACAATCACACAACGGCACAAAAACTCACACTCATATACTCAATTACCGACAGGTCACACTCACAGTTTCGATATACATATATTTAGTACATAGAATCCACACCAAAACACGTGGTACCAAAATAGGACAAGGCCCGTCGACCAAGTCCTGGGGAACCTGGACCCTACCGCAGACCGAACAGCTCACACCCGCTGTTCCGAGACTGGGGAACCAATCCGTCTCCTGGGCAGCACTACAAATCGGCATGCACCACGCCACGCGTGATCCGGCACTCTCCCGCAAACCACCGTCTTAGGTGTTTGGGTGAGGCCAAAACCCTCACGTAGCAAGCCGCTCACCAACCTGCAGTATTATCCAGTCGGATCTCTACAAACCAACGTTCCCCAATCTCCGTCAAGCCTGTCAGAGCGCCATTTGCACTCTGAGTTCCCCGGAGCACACTAGCCCCAGGAGCACACCGGCTCCTCCAATCACCAGAGACACACCGGTCTCACGGAGCTCTCCGGCTCCTTCAACCACCAGTCGGACCACTTACCTTCTGCTCGCGGTACCGACCTCTACCGTTCTCCACTTCCGGCTGTCTGGACAAACACGGTCAGCTCCAAAGTTCCGCCTTCTGGACTCCGGCATAGGATCATGAACCGAGACCTCCTCCGATCAGCAGGGCGGGGCAGCGCTGCGAGAACCAAGCTCGGCATCAAGTGGGTACCCGAGCCCACCGTGCCAACCAGAGGGTCTCCGGCCTTCTGCTACCCGCTTATGGGTGAGAAAGGTCCTAATCGCGGAGTCCCTGTTCGGGCGCCATCTGATAAGCGTGGCTAAATTCCACCCAAGTGACTTACCTCACTCACCTATAGTTACCCAAGAATAAGTCAGCCGGACAGTGGAGAAGAATAACCAAACAAGTTTATTAGGCCACAAACTCCCATATGAGAGGGCCCTATATCGACCTCACCCCTAAGAGTGTGTCGAGAAGGACTGCCTCACATCATCATGGTGATACATTATAATACGAGAAGGCAGAGTAGAACACGCCCATAATGGAAAAATACTGGTCCCGCAAGAGCGTGGACAATGGCCTCATACAAGAGGCATCTGCACCTGCAATAGCAACACTTGTTATCATCTCCCAAGGACACAGAGCCAAGCCGCTACATCTCCAATACATGAGAACGGCCTGATAAGGAGTTTCGTTAGCAGGAGTTTCAGCTACAGTAAACCAAGGAATGAAAATATGCTGACATGAGGAATTATTCCTATTCCTACGGGAGGGGGATGAGCAAGTGCAGTTTGCACACATAGAGAGAAATGATTCAAAATGGTGGCACACAGGCTAAGCTAAGAACACTGAAATGATATCACACACATAAGTGAATAACTGAATAATAAGAACATAAATGTAAATGCGTAAATGCAAGTAATTAGTTAGACACATTCCGCTAACTCATAAGCATAATGTACGAAGGGGGCGGGACTTGAAATTAACGCCTATCAACTGGATACTTGTAAGTTTTTTTACCGACTACATTTTATCGGTAGTGACACTCAGAGCGAAGGCTCCGTATAGAGCATATTATATGTTCGTTTGTTCCTCTTTCTTTAGATGCACAGAATTGAACTCAAAGCATGTAAGTTCAGTTATATTCACTTCCAAAGCTCATTTAGAATGCATACACAACTACAGTGGTTTCACATACTGACGACCTCGGTGTTTCACAATGGAATACACAGACACTGCATGTTGGCATTGCACACCGTGGCATATAAGGTGTTACAATAGCATTTGATAATGATATATATGTAGTTTATGTGATGATTTGTGTTATGGTTTTTTTGATCTTTAGAGATGCTCCCTGAAGAAGGGCTCTTAGCCCGAAATGCATAGGAGCGGAACAACTAATCAATACCATATGCTTTGGAGAAACTGTTTCGAATGATTGTAATTCCATGATCAATTTAAGAAAAAGTTCAAGATTAAATTAAGAAAAATTGAATCAATAAAAAATATTTTAGCAATCCATATGAACAATTTTGGAGTCCGTTTTTGGAAGGAACCAAGGTGTGCCCAGGGGGATGCGACTAATGCTAATTAGAAGCACTTCATTTCAGCCATATATGAACGTCTGAGGACGGAAGACGTCACCCGTGGAGCACCCAGAAAATCTCAAAAATAAGTTACATAACATTATAAAACACAGACTGTGCACCTGCATAGAATTGTTTGCCTTAAGCCTTAATACCTACCACTCAAGTCAACATCCAATAATGTTAATCTAGTTGACTTGGAAGTACCTTTGATGGAGAAATACTCAGTGCATGTATGTCTCCTGTTAGAGCACTTACCCTATCCAAATAATATGAAATTCCCAACATGCCTTCCTTGAGGGCAATTCACATATATTTTTTGGTCAGGCTTTGTTTCAGCTGCTAATTTTAGGAGCTAGGTTTAGAATCTTTTCAGGAGGTTAGGTCTCCCTCATGGGGCTGAGAACAGGATTGGTTCCCTTCCCTCACATCTCTCACACTATTGATGTCCTGCCTTAGGAGGATTTACTCCAATTGCATATTATTTATCTGTTGAGTATTCCTTTGCCTAAAAACCTGTTCTCACTGTACATTCATAGAACCATCAAACTTAGACACCTAATTGGATTTACCCTCAGTCTGCATTACGCAATTGAGTGAGAATTAAACATATCAGGCAAAACTGTGAACAGAATCCGACTAACCATATCATCAGTAGTATTGCTGTATTCAGTGCAGGTGCTCACATTTTTTTCGGAGACCACACCCACTTTACCGACTCCACCCACTACTGTGTTGGCCCCGCCAACTTGTTCTATTGGCTCCACCCACAAACTCAACTGGCACTGCTGAATGCCAGATGTAACACTGGATCTGAATTTCAGCAAGAGAGCCTTGCTCAAGTATGGTTTTGATACGAGCTTATCCTGCCCTGCGAAAAAAAAAATCATATAGTACACTTGATTGAGCCATTTATCACATCCAGTGGCCAAAGGGGTTTGGATCATAAATAGTTGAGTATTCTGTGAATGCAATTAATTTACAAATTGTGCTTGTTACTGTTACTCACTCCCGGAGCAATATATGTGCATTTATTAAAATTCAAAATAGTAAACAACATAGAACTAAACTGGCATTTCCACACAGACAAGACAGATTACAAAAGAGCAGTGGTGGCTGGTGACATTTGAGGCGTAAAATGATTGTCATACTGCACCGCGAGAGTGCCGAACAACCTAAGAGGGATTCGGGGGGGGGGTTCTCTCCCCGAGAATTAAAAAAAAAAGAGTGGATAAATGGTGCATTTTCAAGCAAATTTGAGAAAGCAGGAAGGTTAATAAAGCAATTGTGAAAGTGCAGTTATTACATTAATAAAGAGATGTCATATAACATAGGTAGCTGCTTATTCAAGCTTTCTTTCACCTCATAGTCCAGCAGGGCCTTGATACAAGACAGATAAGAGAAAAAGCAGTGTGGTCCTCGACCAGGAAGACATTTATATTTCGTTGGTAAGAAGTCAAAAGATTGGTCAAATTAAAAACCTAAATGCAATACGCAATCCAACAATTTGCAAGTACATCTCATCTATGTTCAGCAAGCCATGTTTTACACATAATTAGAATTGTGAATCACCAAATAAACTGAGCCACTGCAATCAAAATCAACAAAAGTTGTGGCGCAAGGTTACATATTGGCAGAAACAGTATAAAACAGAAACACAGTCTAAATAACTACAAAAGTGACACATAATATTGACCATGCAACTCATACTCAGAAATTAAACATCCAATTCACTGTCAAAGCAGGCCTCCCACGTGTCATTTCATGTGGGCTAAGTGCAGTCTACAATGCATGACTTGTCAAAGCAAATTAACATTCTCTCATATTTAAAAATTCCTGTAGCAGACAAAATGTTAAGTTACCCCAAAGCAGGACAAGATTTTACATTCCAACATTCAATAGTGCTAGTGTCTGATTATAGTAGAGATAATTGTGTGCGTATGCTCATACTTAAATCAGTCTTAATTTCTATGTCCCTCTTTTTCGCTCTGTAGCTCAACATACTCGTTATACCCCTCTCTCTTTCACCACACTCTCATTCTGGCTCTGCTTAGCTCCATCTCTCTCGTTCTCTCTAACAATCCATCGCTTCTCTCTCCCACACACACTCTCTGTCTCATTCCCTCTCTCTCTTTCTGGCTTTTCATCTTTCTTTCAATTTTGCTTCATCTCTCTTGCTTTATTTATCAATATATTCTCTCTCTTATGTTATCAATTACATTCAGGTTAGTTCCATTACACACCAGGCATGACATTTTAGTTTACAGGTACGTCCTGTGTCTCTTTTCTCTTTGCCTTCCATTGACTTTATCTCCAAGTATTTGTTTTCTCTCTTTTTATGCCTGTATCTCTTTCTGTCGTTTTATCTCTACCTACATTCCTATTTCTTTATGTCTGTCTTTCTCTTCTTTGCACCCTCTTTCACTCTGTTTCTGTCTCTTGATTTCTCTCTACTGTCTCTAGCAGATTACCCCTTCCTCTCAACATTGCGAGAAATAAATTGTTTCACCCACCTTTTTTTCCCCCACCGCAAAACACCCTAATGTCGGTGGTGCTTTTTGTGTATGTATGTGCGCTGGAATGCGGTATTTCTATGGGTGCAGAATGTATGTGTGCCTGCATATGCTGCCAATTTGTGCCTGCATGTGTGTTGGATTGGTGCAAGTGGCATTTACAGCTGCTTTGCTGTCTAGGTGTGCAGACACGGCTCTATTTCGTTTGTGAGTCCATGAGAGTCTATGCTTCTTTTCATGTATGTCCTCTGTACACGCAGTAGTCTTAGTGCACTTATTTCTGCATGCATGCTCTATGTGACTTTACTTTCCTACATTTTTGCCAGTCATGCTCAGTTGCCGCCTGTAATGTACAGATCCTCTCTCAGAGTGATGTCTCTGTGCTCTGCTGATACTCAGCAAAGCTCCCAGCTCTGGCCCCTGTAATGGTTGCTCCCTGCTATGCTGGCTACTTCTTGTTGTGTCGACAGTGCTATCTTTGCTTCACATCAGCTTTGCTAGCGCCATGCACAGGCACCCTATAATCTGTGCCCTCGATAGATGCTAATAACCATGTCAATGCAGGGAGGCGGGCAGAGAGAAATGGAGGGAACGCTCTATGTGGGCGCCAGTGCGTGAGGGCGTAATAGAGGATAATAAGCCTGTGTGAGAAGCAGGAGTTGGACTCTGGGCATAACGGCTGCTTATGCAGGGACTGGCGCAGGAGGGTTGTAAAATCCCAGCCCCCCACCCCCAACACCCCAGGCGGGCCTCAGTTCAGCTGAAGACCAATGAATATTTGTAACTTATAAATATTCATTGGTCTTCGGCTGAACAGAGGCCCGAACATATAGTAAAGTTTGAGGCTCCTGGCCGTTATTTTCCTTTACACCACTCTGAGTTGGGCGTGGAAGGAGATGAGTGCTTGACTTTTTTTGCGGGGGGGTGGGGAGATGATGCTCCGATCATAGGGAATCTGGCATCACACAAGCAGGCCCTCTCAGGATCCTGCCGGAAGAGAAGCAAGATGTTTTGCGGCATTATTAAATCATGAACACAGACCAACAACAAAAATGCCCACATTTACACATAGACGTGCTTCCTGATGTACGTGCAAACAGTCAAACGGGCACCAATACAGAACGACAATGAAACATATATGCCTCCGTGCACCTAGAACCAACAAATCTACAAGAAATCCACCAGGGCATAGAGATGGCTGAGTGCTCGCGCACAGAGACAGAAGTCCTGAACCGAGCACGTTTCCGGGGCACTGCAAGCAATGTGGAGGAGTTGTAGAGCGAGGTCTGCAGCCTGTGGGGCCTGCTGGGATTCCGGGTAGAGCTCAACCGTCGAGCTTTGAAAGTCGGGGCCACTCTAAATCTTTAAGTTAATTGCTGTAATTAAACATTACTGTGGAGAAAGCATCTATGGCACACAAATGTGTCTGCTTTATTATTCAAAAAAGTTGTGTCTGTCAGTAAAACTAGACATCGATTGCCCGATGCATCAGCGCTTAGTTTGTGAAAAGAAAAAAAGAAATGCCAGGGCCCTGATCAGGAGGCCACTGTAGCTTGAACCACCATGACAATAGTACTATCCCTACTAGCTATCACTCTCATACAAGGGTGACAATTCAAACTTTAAATATACATTGGAATGACTAATACATTCCGCCCAGGCTATTCTTGTAGCTTTAGGTGGCAGGTATTAGTGATTTTATTGTATATTTAATTATTAAACAACAGCTATTGTGCTCCTAAAAAGAAAAGACAAACAGTGACACCATGTGGCGGACTTTGGTAAGAGCTGGTTTTGAAAATATAGTGCAGGTGCCGAGCACTGATATCCACCGGTTCATATTAAGCACTGGCGTAATTGCTCACCGGGCTCACTGATCGCAGTTGTCTTTAGTAATTTTGTACTGTGGCATTTCAGATGTGGCAGGTTGTAATCCAATCATGCCAAGCCAATAGCCCTATATCTTACTAGAAATATTTTTCCTGACCTGAAACGGCACAAAATAGTTCTTTTTGCTGTTAATCTCTATACAGTCCTAGGTAGCCATAGGCCATTTGAGCAAATAGTTGACGGTGTTTAAAATGTTTGCAAATGCTTTCTGCTCAGGTCCTAAAGTGTGTCACACAGGCAGTAGCCGCACTCACTACTCGGGTATCCCTGTAATGAGTCACTTGGGAAGCGGTCAAAGTGACAAAATGGGTTTGAAGACGACGTTTCTGAAATCTATAATGAAGTTAAAGAACTGTCTGGAGGCTGCATAATGAAGGTTCGGTGTGCACCGTGACACCAGAGAACAGTAAAGGCTCAGGATTAAGCACTACTATTCTCCTCCTGAGAGACACCATAATCTACCCCGGGGGTCATAACACGCTGACATTTCCAGGAAGTCACAAGGAACTAAAAATACAGTTGAAATGAAAACATTGAAGAGAAAAACAGAAAAGAAGAACTCTAGTTGACCCCTTTAGTCCTTTGCCAAAGTTAAGAAATTACATCACAAGCTTTTTTATTTTATTATACTTTCATTTCCCATTTCTTCATCTATATATTGTTTTTGCTGGTGGCAAAACATAATAATACTGTAATGTTTATACCTCGAACAAAAAAATATTATGCTTTCTGTGTGAAATCCTGTCTTTAAATGTTTTTCCTAATGCATAATAATACTGTTTGCAAGATTTCCACATGCATGTTTGAAGACTGTCTTCGCTTCGTCTAGACAGCCCCTACCCTTTTACTATACAGATTTTGACAGATAGGACAGCTTCATGGAGGAAAAATGAAGTTAGAGATCCCTGGAATGTCTAGTATTGTTTAGTTGCAACCCATGTTCTGTGAAGATTTGAATTGACGTGTTGAATTATTTCTGTTTTCAAATAGTTTCTGAATCACTTGTCTGGTTAGCCTCAGTTTTAGTTTTCGTGTTGGGGGATTTCCTTATTCTGGGCCCTTGCAGTTCCAAGAATATGCTTCTGAGGTTTTTGTCAAGTGAAATGTGCAGTCATGTTGTGAAGCTATCTGGTTGGACCTTAGTGTGGATGCAAACTTCTGCACATTAGTTGGCCTCCAGTGCTTAATTTGTAGACAAATATGTGCTAGGGCCCTCGTCAGCAGGTCACTGCAGCTTGCACCACCTATTGCCCCTGCCAGCGCTGCCAATGACATTCCCAACGTAACTACTAACAATTATGCTCCTACATGTTTGATCATTCATACTGTTAAAGACCCTAAAAGAGTAAGAATGACTTGAGGAGCAGGTGTGAGTCATATTTAATGTATATTGAATAAATAAACAACCTTTGTTGTGCTAATCTCTAAATTAGATCAACAATGCCACCATATAGCAGTCTGTCATAAGTGCCTGTGTAGTATATTAAGTGCCTGTGACGAGCACTTAAAACTATTGGCTCAAATAAGCACTGCATGTACCTCCGTAGGCTTTGTCAGTGAAACAGGGCACACTGAAATTGATTCTTGTATCCAGTGGATAGCTTTGAAGGGAGGTTTAATGTGATCAAGCTTACACAATTTAAGCACATCCTGTCAGCCATCTTTTAGTTTCTTGGGTGAGACCAATGTGAATAGTGTTGCAGTTGCGAAAAAATGCCTTGCCAAGTGCTCTCATGAGTCCAACCCGCTGGTTAGTTTACAGTAGGAAGAGTAGGTTTTTGAGTGGAGACCTACTAATTTACATTCTTCACCACTGCATTGGTTGTGGGAGTAAGGAAGTCTTAGACATGCCAGCATTAGGGTGGTCTCCCTAGAAACGTTTGCCTGCTCACCTCCTGTTTTTGCTGATTCTTTTTGTTGCACTTAGGACTCTGAGCACTTTATCACTGATGCTAAGTGCTAAAGTGATTGTGCTTCTCCCCTACATTGACTTGTCCACAATTAGTATATATTTAATTTACCTGCAAGTCCCTCATAGAGTGCACTATCCATGCCCGGACCTGCAAATTAAAAGCTACTTGTGGTAAACATGTCTCAGGCCTGCCACTGCAGAGCCTGTGTGTGCTGTTTTACTGCCTTGTCGGCTTGCCATTTAAAACCCCTTGGCAAGCCCTAAACTCCCCTTTTATTACACATGTCACCCCTAAGGAAGACCCTGGGAAGCCTATAGGGCAGGGTACTGTGTAAGTAAAAGGAAGGACATGTAATTTTTAAATTTTGCGTGTCCTAGTAGTGAAAAATTATCTAAATTCATTTTTTCGCTACTGCGAGGCCTACTCTTCTCGTAGATTAAGATAGGGAATTCCTCATTACACTTTTTAGTTTTAATTCATGACTGAGCATGAGTAGCTCTGTCTTGTTTTATATTATTGGAATGGTAATGAGAAATCCTCCTTACTTGTGAAGTTGGATTTAATCTTCCAATTAAAAAAATTGCCACTTTCCGAAATTTGGCATTTCTCTGCTCTTAAAGCTCTGTGTGCCTGTTTCCAATACATGTCTGGGTTGAATGACAGCTTTACTTTCTGCGTTTTCTCTAGACAGCCACACAAAGGAAGGTTGAGTGTGTCTGAATGCTCGTCTGCATCTTGATCGCTCATCCTGGACAGGATGGGAGGGAGGAGCTACACACCTGAATAGAAAGTATACTTTCCCCACTCAAAATGTTAATAACACCCCTGTAGTGAGTCTGGAGCCAGGGCTGGGAAGGGAGGACCACTGTGCCCTTCAGAGCCACTCTTTGTAGTCACCTCTACTTCAAAGGCACAGCAGGGTATAAGTACTGGGTCTGTGAACCCTCCAAATCAGACACTTCTAGACCTGTGAACTCTGCCAGGTTGAAGGACTGCTGTGCTGCTGCAAGAACTGCCACTCTGTTGGACTGCTTCTCTGGAAGAACTGATTTCTGCTGTGCTGCTCTGATGCGTTCTACCCCGCTGCCTGCTACCCTCTGGTCCGGCGGAGGAAGAACTGGACTTTGATCTTGAACCCAGAGTGATCTCCAAGGGCTTGTTTCTGTTTCTGAGACTAAGGGATGTCAAAGTCTTACCCTCTGGTCTTGTACCCAGTCCACTGGAAGTGACCCTAGGTGCTTGCTCCATTCAAACTGACGTATCTCCTGTCTGTGTGAAGCAGAACCAACACATCATCAATGTTGCGGGAGCAGAATCTGCACATCACCCTTGGAAGCAGCGCATGGTCTAAAAAAAAAGGTTAATCACTACCAATTAATCGTGGCCATGGCAGTGTGTGTGGGAAAATTGATGCATTCACTTCATTGCATGGAGAAACCCGGCACATCATCTATGGAACTAACACCTCTTGTCTCGGCACATCATCTTTGGAACTGACGCTTCGCCACTGCTGCATGAATATTGGTGCATCACCTTGACTGCGAGAACGACACAGATGCATTGCTTAGCTGCACCATGCCTCTTGCTGTTGAGGCCAGGATCAAGGTACTTTGTGCAGCAAGCCTGAGTGGTGATTCGTGTATCGGGCATGCACTCCATTGCAGTCAGCCTGAACTCTTGACTTTACCCCGGTCTAAAGCAACCGGATAACCCCCATAGGCAAGCGCTATTTTAAATTTAATCTTTAAAAATTCATATTTCAACTTCGTTATTGAATTTTTGTTGTTTTGGTCTTGTTTTATATATAAAATCATAATCTACTTTAGTAAACTGGAATGGAGTCTTTTTGTGGTGTTGTTTTCACTGTGTTACTCTGTGATGTGTTGAGCAAATACTTTAGACATTGCCTCTTAAGTTGAACCTGACTGCTCTGTGAAGGAAGTGATCCGCTTGGGGCCACCCGGGTCACTGATGACCACCTCTCTGCCTTCCCTACCAAATGAAAAGCCAGGTCAAATAGTGGAAATATGAACCAATACCTATTTATTCATATACACTCAGAGAGTGGCCCCGTCTGCACAGTCTTTGAGAGTGCTACAGAGGGAACTAAAGAACAGCAAGCATAGAAATACAGTATGTGCATTTGCATTTCATAGTTGGGCGAAGACACACCCACAGTGGAATTTTGCAGGCAAATGTAGCTAAAAAGTGAAATACAAAAAAAAAGTTTCTGTTCTCCTATCTTGCACAACCTAGCACAGTCCAAGTTCACTTCACCCTGGGCCGCGATCAAACTCGGCTACCAGACAAGTGGGAGAGGGCCTCTATCAAGTAAAAAAGCTATGCGCTGGCGCTGGTTACTTATTAGCGAAACAAAAGCTAACATTACAGAAATGAAACTTAGCAAAGGGCATTTCTCAGATATGGACACGATCAGTTTCGAACAGCTTAACATGGCACCTGTAAAGAAAATGGTGTAGCGAATGCTAACTAAAACATGACATTGCGTGTGCATTAATCTAACAGCGTTCTTCGGTCTTTGTCGAACTTTTATCATTTTGTCACTAATTTCTTTCTTGTAAATCCGACACCTCCTCAATTCACGTGGACCTTTGATTAATTTCACTATCTGCACACTGGGCCGTTATTTTTGCCTCTGTTTTTGAATTCACACAGTCTAATTACTTCGCCGTCCTTTCAAATGAGTACCTTCTTATTCCAGCACCTTTACTTCAAGCTCGATTTACCTACTCTTTTACTCTAGTTTTCAAGCTTTTATTCTTATATAAATACTCGGCCCCTGATTTCACTAACCTTCGTCTTTCCTACCTTCCACAGATACATATTGACCCCCTGATGAAGAGCCACACAGCTCGAAATGCATTGGGGACATTGATTAACGTTGTTTTACAACAATCATGACGCAATTTAATTTTTTTCTTATATTTGGAACTATTACGCACTATTGTCTTCAAGTTCATTTCATCAAAAAGAGTACTGTTTTGGATAGAAGAAATTACTTGCATCATGCTACAAAGTGAATAAAACTTTGAACATTTAAATACCTTTGGATACACTTGCTTTCTTAGCACATAGGAGTGCTCAGGTTACCCACCTTACGCCTGTAAGGTTCTTGGTGCCTTCCTCACAGAAACATGGATGAATGCCTCCTCAGCCCCTGACATCGCCATAGCCATCACGGAGGGCTACAAGATCACCCGGAGGGACCGCGTCAACCAAACCGGAGGAGACATCGCCATCGTCCACAGAAACACCATCCACATCACGACCAACTCCGACGACACCCTCACCGCCGCCGAGCACCTTCACTTCCAGATACACACCGACCCCAAGACCACCCTCAGAGGCACCCTCATCTACAGACCCCCGGGACCACGCACACGATTCAGCGAAGCCATCGCAGACTTCGTCAGTCCGCACGCCCTCACCTCCACAGACTACATCCTCCTAGAGGACCTCAACTTCCACCTGGAGAACAACAAGGACTGCAACACAGCCGCCCTGCTGGATAACCTCGCCAACCTCGGACTCAAGCAACTGGTGAACACCCCCACCCACTACGCCGGCCACACGCTTGACCCCATCTTCTCCTCCAGCAAGCACATCTCCTTCAGCCACTCAACCGGACTACACTGGACAGACCACAGCTGCATCCACTTCAACTTCAGGAGAACCACAAACCACCACCACCACCCACAACAGATCCCCCGCAGAAGCTGGAGCAAGATCACCGCCAACCAGCTCACCACCACCCTCAGCCAGAACCCGCCCACCAACACAACGGACCCCAACGAAGCAGCCCGCAACCTCACACAGTGGCTCACCAACTGCGCCGTCGAACTCGCACAACTGAAGAATCCTCCCAGCAGACCCGGCAGCAGGAAAGCCTCGTGGTTTACCAACGACCTCAAAAACTCCAAGAAAACCTGCCGCACCCTCGAGAAAGCCTGGCACCATGACCAGACAACAGAACACATGACCGCCCTCAAGAACGCTACCAGCAAACACCACCAGCTGATCCGCACCACCAAGAAGGCAACATTCAATGAACGACTGGACAACAACACCCACAACAGCAAGGAACTCTTCAGCATCGTTAAAGAGCTCTCCAACCCCAGCGACAGCAACAACGACATCACACCCTCGCAAGACCTCTGCGACTCCCTCGCCTCGTTCTTCCACCGCAAGATCACCGACATACACAACAGCTTCGGCGCGCTGACCATGGACTCTACCCAACCACCGAACCAGCACCCCCCCACCACCACCCTCTGCACCTGGACCCCGCTCAGCACCAAAGACACCACCCGCCTGATGAACACCATCCACTCTGGCTCCCCTACCGACCCCTGCCCACACCACATCTTCAACAAAGCCGACTCCATCATTGCACCCCAACTCCGGAACATCATCAACAGCTCCTTCGCATCCGCCACCTTCCCGGAGAGTTGGAAACATGCCGAGCTGAGCGCCCTCCTGAAGAAACCCACCGCGGACCCCACGGACCTGAAGAACTTCCGCCCCATCTCGCTCCTCCCCTTTCCAGCCATAGTCATCGAGAAGACCATCAACAGACAACTCTCCACCTTCCTCGAGACCAACGGATCCCTCGACTCCCCACAGTCTGGGTTCCGAGCAAACTACAGCACCTAGACCGCCCTCATCGCAGCCACCGACGACATCAGGTCCCTACTCGACAACAGAGAAACTGCTGCCCTCATCCTCCTGGACCTCTTAGCAGCCTTCGACACCGTATACCACCGCACCCTGATACAGCGCCTCAGCAACACCCGAATGCAAGGAACGGCCCTGGAGTGGATCATCTCGTTCCTCGACGGAAGAACCCAGAGAGTCCGCCTCCCCCCGTTCCGATCTGCGGCCACCGAAATCATCTGCGCCGTTCCGCAAGGATCCTGACTCAGCACCACCCTCTTCAACGTCTACATGAGCCCTCTCGCAGCCATCGCACGCCAACACAACCTCAACATCATCTTCTACGCCAACGACACCCAGCTGATCCTCTCCCTCACCAACGACCCCGCCACCGCCAAAGCCAACCTCCAGAAAGGAATGAAAGACGTCGCGGAATGGAATGAAACTGAACTCAGACAAGACGGAAGTCCTCATACTCGGATCATCTCCCTCCGCCTGGGACGACTTCTGGTGGCCCCTGCCCTGGGTACCGCACCCAAGCCAACAGACCATGCACGCAACCTGGGCTTCATCCTGGACTCCTCCCTCACGATGACCAAGTGTGTCAATGCCGTCTCGTCATCCTGCTTCAACACCCTGCGCATGCTCCGAAAGATCTTCTGATGGATCCCCTCCGAAATCAGGAAGACGGTCACCCAGGCCCTCGTCACCAGCCGTCTGGACTACGGGAACACCCTCTACGCTGGAAACACAGCCAAACTCCAGAAAAGACTCCAGAGCATTCAGAACGCCTCAGCACGACTCATCCTGGACATCCCTCGCCACAGCCACATCTCTGCCCACCTGAAAGACCTGCACTGGCTCCCCGTCGACAAGAGGATCACGTTCAGACTCCTCACCCACGCACACAAGGCCCTCCACGACACGGGCCCGAAGTACCTCAACAGCCGCCTCACATTCTACACACCCACCCACCAGCTCCGATCCGCCAGCCTCGCCCTCGCTTCCGTGCCACGTATACACAAATCCACCGTCAGAGTAAGATCCTTCTCCTACCTGGCAGCCAAGACATGGAACTCCCTCCCTACCCACCTACGGCTAACCCTGGACCATCTCTCCTTCAGGAAACAGCTCAAGACCTGGCTGTTCGAACAGTAGCGTCCCCCTCCCCCTCAGCGCCTTGAGACCCAACGGGTTAGTAGCGCGCTTTACAAATTCTGTTGATTGATTGATTGATTGAGCTGATATTTTCTGTTTGGGTGTAAAAGCAGAGGCACAATAAGAACAACAGGAAGGAAGACATTGAGTATGGAGGCAGCAAAGCACCAACACCACTATAAACTAAATCAGTTGCTTAAAAATCCAATCCCTTCTACCAAAAAGGGACCAATTCCAATTCCAACTTTCCATGCCCTTGAATTTTTCAATGATGTCCAAAATGTGATGTGTTGTTTTCCAAATTCTCTATTCCCATAACACACTGAATGCCAATTAAAGCGCAAACACCACCAGACTTGGCCAATATATAATCTGCTTCATACCTATTCTGTTCCGAATACACCCGCATAATTTTCAATTGGGTAGTAATATCTCTCAAGGCTGCCAATGTGTTATTGGACAAAATCTACAATTTACATCCAAAATATACCCCGACTTTCTCTTCTCTGGCCATAGCCATACCACCCATGGTAAATATGGAGGACAGGATGTACCCAAATGAGATACCATTGGTGTAGCTGTTCACTTCTAAATCTGTAACTCCTTCACACAACTCTTCTGTTAATGTCCTTTTCACCCATCTCTTTTTCGGTTCGATATCCTTACATGGAACACCTAGAGGCAGCACCATCCCAAGAGCCACCTCTTCAGTTCCATTATAAACGTTGGAATAAGTCTCATTGGACAAAAAGTAAAACCCAGGATGTGCATATATCGGCCCCTCATAATTTACTGCTGAATACATGGAATTCATTCCAAGTGTATTTGGATCTGATTCATGCCCTAGGGAAAATATTTGTTCGTACAATATTGTTTACAAACAATTCATATACAAAGAAGTGTCTGTAAAATTCACTATGGGGCAACAAGCAGCATAATAACCAGCCTTACGAGGTACTGTAGATTCTTTATAATGCCAACCGACAAGTGTTATATTCTGCTCTTCCATTTAAAATTATCACAGTATGTACTGTTTTCACAACTGGGGTAACCCTCACCCTGTGGCTTTCTGGGATATAGACAAACCCGGGATATCCAAGTCCAAATATACCCTTCACCTCTACAAAATCTGGTGACTGAGTGTATGTGTAATTAACAAGTGACAAGGGATATGCTGTCCAGAGGCTATCAACAGAACCAGTTGGATAATAATCAGTCTCATTCCCCAGAAATCTCTTATGTGCTGCCACAAACACATTATTTACTGTTGCCCTATTGTCTCTCCCCAGGGAAATTTGTCAACCCATGTCAAGTGTAGGTACACCATATACATCTTCCAAAATCCATAACACCCCATACTGTTATTACCAGAATTAACAGAGCAATGACATACACAATTGTACTTTGAATGGGCCAAATTACACGACGTTGACTTGGAATGATTGGTTGCTCCTCCTTATCAACTGGTCTATCAAAAGGATACACAATAAAACAGAGCAGAATAACACAAAACGACAAAAGAATCTAAGTGTTCCCAGTGTCCATCAGAGCCTCACTGGTATAGGCTTCTATCGTCCATCAATCAGTTGGCGCTCTTGAGCACCGGCAGTGGAGTTTGCTCTGCCCTAGGCTCTTCCTACCCTATCCCATGCTGATAAAGGTGGTATACTCTCAGAGTATACTTTTTCTCCCCTAACTAATGTTCAGACAACAAAAGCAAAGCAAATGTAGAATTTTCACTGATTCCAATCTCTCGTCGGTACTACTACTCAGTACTTGCCTACCTTGTGCAGTCCATCGCTAATCCTTTTCTCTTTAGACTCAGTGGTCCTCGTCTCAGAACGCAAATTGTACCTGGCAGCCACAGACACTGTTTGATCAGAGGCTCTTGGATAGCTCGTATTTCAGGTGGAATAGCCTTGTTCAAGACCTCATCATTCTCCTTATCTGTTCGGGTCCAAATTAGTTGAGCGTCACTAAAGGGCACAAACCTAGGCACTTGCTCAAATTTGACATCCCCTACTCCCTCCTTGACCCACTGGTCATAAGGCAACAGCAGAGGTATCCTCTTACAATGGATGGCATGTACCCAGTTCTTCTGACCTGCGACCTTAACAGCCATTTGAGTGACCAGTAGAACCTGCTCAGGATCTTTCCATCTGGGCTCCAGACACTTCTTCCTCTGGAAGTTCATTATCAGAATGTAGTCTCCAGGCTGAATGTGATGGCCAGGTCCCTCAGGTTTCGTGGGTAAGGAGCCTTGCACCTGTTGGTGGATAGAACGCAGACTTTCTGTTAACTGCCCAAGATAATCAAGCAACACAGTATATTCAATCTCTGAATATTTGTGTGGACGGAAAACATCCCAGACATTCGCTGGGTGGCCGAAAACTACTGCAAACTGGGACAAACCAGTTTTAGAATGTGCTGTAGATCTGGCTGACAAAAGAGCTAATAGAAGAGCATCAGGCCATTGTAACCCTGTTGTCTCTTGAATTTTTGCCAATTTCAATTTGAGGGTACCATTGTACTTCTCAACAAGGTCTGCTGTCTGCAGGTAATTGGCAGAATGAAATTTCTCTTTAATGTGCACACCTTCACAAATTAATTTAATCACTTTCCCATTAAAATGAGATCTGTTATCACTCCAGCTAACTTGGGGAATTCCGAAACGAGGAAAGTACACTTTAAGGAATACTTTCGCAGTTGTAATGGCCATATTTTCTTTAGTGGGGTAGGCCTCAACCCATTTACTCAACATACATGTAACCACTAAAGCATACTTGAGATTGTTGCATCGTTCCAATTCAATAAAATCCATTTGAAGGACCTCAAATGGAAAGGTTGGTGGTGCAAAATTACCAGGTGGTGTATGCGGTACCCTTCCCTGGATTAGGCCTCATGCAAATCATACAATTTTTCACCAGATGAGCAGCTGTTTTAGAAATGTTATTATTGTGCCAAACTGGTGCTAAGAATTTACAAATGCCTTTTGCACTAATATGAGCAGGACCATGTGCCATAGTAACCACAGGAAGTACGTATGCATCAGGTAACATCCATTTCTGCTCCTCAGATTTATCAATCAAACATCCTTCCTTATTTAGCTGTGCTGTGCTTTTCTGCCATATAATAATTGCTCTATCGTGGCTTCACTTTGAATCACCTTTACACTCTCAACTGTATCTTCAAACATAGCAATCTCGGGAACCGTTCCAGCTGGACCTGCAACAAACATTCTCTTCATTTTACTTTGGCTGTGTCCTTAGCTACCTGATCTGCAAATGCATTCCCTCTACCCAAATCATCAGTGACTTTCTTGTGGGTGCTACACTTGATTATCCCCATTTTCTTAGGAAGTGTTTGTGCAGATAACAATCGCAATATGAGGTGGCCGTGTTGTATTTTAGTGCCATGGGAATTAAGGAACCATCTCTATGCCCACAGTCGAAATTATGAGCAGCCCCAAATGCATACTGACTATCTGTATAAACATTGACAATCAACCCTTCACTCAATTCATAGGCTTGGAGAAGGGCGTCAAGTTAAGCGGCTTGAGAAGACTAATAGGGGACTTGTGATGTCTCGACCACAGTACACAATGCAGGGATAGAATAAGCTGCAGTAGTGGTGCCATTGAAATAAGAGCCATCGACATATAGTTCTCCTTTGGGGTCCGATAAGTGAACATCAGTCAAGTCTACCCATCCTTTTGTCTCTTCTTCTGTTAAAAAAATACATTCATGTTTGTCAACTGCATCATTCTCAGAAGGGAGGGGCAGTAATGTGGCTGGGTTCAGAGTGGCACATCTTTTGATTGTAATATGCTTAGCACACAATGTCAATGTATAACCAGTAACACGTGCACTGGTGAGGTGCTGTGTCTTTGTCTTATTCAAAAGTGTATCAAAAGCATGGGGTACCATAACTGTGAGGTCAGTATCAAGTACGAGTCCAGCCAATTGTCTAATTGAAGTGGCCACAGCCACGATTGCACGCAGACAGCTCGGAAGGGCCCCAGCAACAGGGTCAAGCACAGCACAAAAATAAGAGCAAGGTCTCTGTCTATCCCCAAACTTCTGGATCAAGACAGAAAGTGCACAGACAGCCATCTCATGGATATAGAGCACAAACGGTTTCCTATACTTAGGTGTGATTAGCACTGGAGCAGAGCAAAGCGCAGTGTTTAATTGTTCCAAAGATGGCAGACATTCTGGGGTCCAAGGGAAAGGCTCATGCACTGCTTTCATTGTTAATGCAAGCCAACGTTTGATTAGTAAGGAATACTTTGGGATCCACTGGCGACAGTAAGAAGTGATGCCTATGAAGGCACGCACATCTTTTTGGGTTTGTGGATGGGGCATTTTAATAATAGCACTGATACATTCAGTTGTTAACCTTCTACCCTCCTTCGACAGTAGGTGAACTAAATAGGTAAACTCCTGTCGACAATACTGAAACTTCGAAAGAGAGACCCTATTTCCATGATTTGCCAAATGCAACAACAATTTCACCATACTATCCTTACAACCTTTTTCCGTATCGGAAGCAATTAACAGATCCTCAACATACTGCACCAATACATTACCTGGGGAAAGTGATAGCGAACCCAACTGACTATTTAATGCTTGACTGTAGATACTAGAACTCTCAGCTTAGCCTTGAGGAGTGCGACAGAATCGAAAACTTCTGCCGGCCAATGTAAATCCAAACTAATACTTACTATCTGGATGCATTCTTCAAATCAATAACAGAGAAAAACTGAGCAGTAGGAAGGAATCATTGTCAAAAGTGTAATAATATCAGGAACCACAGGAAATTGCTGACCACTATTTTATTGACCTCTCCAAATCAGTCAGAAAACGATCAACATCATCAGCTACATTAGAAGAATCCGAGTATGCCCCCTTAAGGACCGTAAGAATGGGACTATTACAGATGTTGCCAGACGCATTATCTTTGACTTGTATAGAAACTGGCGGTATATGCAACAGACCCACATCGGTATTACCAGTGGCCCATTACGTGGGTGGTACCTGATCAAACTCAGCTGAAAGGGGCGCATCCTTGTTAGACACTGTCTAGTACTCAAATCCGGACCCATGGTAATATAAACACCATCAGGAGAACAATAGATAGTGGCATGCAATTTTTTCAATAAATCAAAACCCATCAAATTCTCACCACAATTGGACGTTAACAGAAATGGAGATTCTACAGTAAAAGAACCAACTGTAAGTGCAAGGGGTTGTGAAATGGGGCTTACAACCGGTACGCCTGAGAAACCCATTGAAACGTCATTATGGCCAGATAGGGCTGCCCCGGAAACCATATGTCGGGAAACAGAACTTTTCGTCGCACCTGTGTCCACTAAAAATTCCTTAGTCGAACCATGGAATTCCGCTTTAACATAAGGACCACGCTGATCTACAGGTATCTGAACTGGTCCCTCTTACTGGCTGTCTTAGCTGTAAGGCATACCTGTCACATTATCATAATCATCACTGTAATCGTTCTGGTGTCTGTCGGTCCCATGGCCCCTATTGCCAGAACCTCGTCCTCTAGGTGACGAAAACTTCTGCAAAAGTACAGGGCACTGGCTACGCCAGTGTTCTTCCTCCTTACAATATGCACACTGATTCTGTCCCAAAGGTGTCATTGAAGGCTGCAAAAGTAGGTTGGAGTTGTGGTAAAGGACCTCCCCGTCTTCTATTGTTACCCCTACACGCCTGCTGCAACAACACCTTCATCTTCAAATCTTTATGTTTTTTGTCATTTTTATCTTTTTCCTCATTATCTCGGTGTTCATAATATTGGGCTATATTTAATATAACAGAGAGAGATGATGTGGACCAAGTGCTTTTAGATGCCTACACTCTGGCCATTATTTCAGGGAGGAGGTTAGTGACAAACCTGTCAACAAACAAACGGACTCTCCCTTCCATGGACATATCTTGCCCACTGTCATCCAAAAATGTATTCTCAAGCCTAGTAAATAAATCAGACACACTCATCCTTCTTCTGTCGACAGGCAGTCAATCTATCCCAACTTATCTTCTTAGGTGAAATAAGCGTATGCATATGTATAGTAATACGACCAGGCAAAGCAAGTATCTCAGCACGTGGTTTGTCTCCATGCTTCCTATCTCGATCACAACCCATAATACCATCCCATGTTCCGCCCCAACTCAAATTGGATCAAATTTGCGCATAGGGTACTGAGCTCTTTGAGTAGGAATCTTCTCATATAATCTGCCTCTCTAAGAGAGTAAAGTGGAAATATTACCAAACACTTGTTACAGTACTAGGTCAGTAACATAAATGCGATCTCTGATATTAAATAATATTTGGGGAGCCTCCGTTACGATGTGTGCGTGCCAAAGATCAATTAATGTGGCAGACATGTGCTTAAGGGCATGTTGCTGTATAAAAAGTTCAAATCCCGCACAACATGCCAAATATCCTCAAGCCTATAGACTGCATTGCAAGCCCAGCAAATTGCCTGACCCGCTATTACCCTCTTCTCATCTTCCCCCACTTCAGATTGCACCAACGGACCTGACCGTTCCCTAAATCTTGTTGAATCCCTATCTTTGAAACCACGTACAGGGGTGTTAAATTACCTAAACAGGAGTAGTAGGTAGTACTGTGGTCAGAGATTGTACCAGGGATGAAGAAACAGAGGGCACAGAAACCTGAACAGTAGATGTAACACCTGTCACTATCGTTGAAGATGGTGAAGAAAGAGAAAGTGTAAGGGGCACAGTAACTGGAGAGGTGGGTATACCAGCCAAAGAGACAGGGGCACTTTGGGCAGGTGGCTGTGGCTGAGGAGGAACCACAGGATAAATCCTTTGTGGGGCATAAGGGGGCGGGTCGGGTATCTAACAGAGCTTACATGAAAGTATCCTCTTCCTCCTTAGCCACATAAGACTTATCAATATGCAACCAAAATCTCCTCTCTTCACATACTATTCCTGTCTCCAGTTTTTCTTTAACATAAGCTACAGATTTCTGTGTAAGGGTTTGCAACTTCCCTTTTCGTGCATTTCTCTCCATTTTTAACCACCTTTGTTTTGGCTTCCTTCTGCCAAGTTCGAAGTCAAACATAGACTGTGTACTACGTCTCTTAAGCAACTGTTCCTGAAGAAATCCAATCTTCTGTTCAGCAAAAGAGCCCGCCCGGCTACTGCAACTTGGCATTGTCCCTTGTATATTTGTGCCATAATGTACTAAACATAATAGGGTCAAGGCCATGTTTTACATACATTTCAAAATTAGGGCTGCCTTCATTTTATTGTTAACTGAGACTTCTAGAGCGCATAATCACCAACAGGTCTCTTAGCGCTATGAGAGAGAGCCTAACCTCACCATATCTGCATGTACATGCACCGAAACTTGGCCTAGGTTGTGCCCCAGGCTTCAGTAAAAAGAAGGGTTTTAAGTGTTTTCCTGAATGGAAGAAGGGTGGGTTCCCTGCGTAGGCTTTCCAGCAGCCTGTTCCAGAGTTGCGGGATCATTGCAGAAAAGGCTCTGCCCCATTTGGAGGATGTATTGAAGCGGGGGCAGACCAAAAGGCCAGCATCAGACGATCGAAGGTGCAGGAGGTGCTGGCTGGAATTCTTCCAACTGGGCATCAGTACCATTTTTTAATTTTATTTATTATTGCATTTATTACGCACAACAGCTACCCACAAAGGGTTTCCCGGCGAGAAAAATTTGTAAAGAGATCATGACACTGATAGTACGCGGTCTAGATGTTAAATAGACAGGTTTTTAGGCTTTTGCGAAATCTGCCGTAGTTGTCTTCGAGACGAATTGCAATGGGCATTGAGTTCCACAGCGTAGGGCCTTGATAGCAAAAAGATTTCCCTCCCACGTGGGAAAGCTTATATCTGGGGATAGCAAATTTCTTTTGGGTTGAGGACCGCAATGATCAAGACGGCTGGTGAGGGAGGACCAGTGACAACAGGTATTTAGGGGCTTTAGCAGCATTTATTTTATGCATTATGCAGAGTGCCTTAAATCTAATCTGATTTTCCACCTTCAACCAATGCAAATCTCGGAGGTATTGAGAGGTTGGAGTATGTCTTGGGATTCTGCATATTAACCTAGCCGCTGAATTCTGAACTACCTGGAGCTTACGGATTGTAGCTTTATTTGAGCCCAAATACAAGACATTTCCATAATCTATACGGGAGGTTATCAAGGCATTCACCACCGTCTTCTTTGTTTGCTCCGGTAACATCCAGCAGATCTGTTTCAACCATTTCAAGATGGTAAAGCACGTTCCTGCAGTTTTTTCTACCTGTCTGTGCATTTTGAGTGCATCATCTATGATGACTCCAAGATTGCGTGCTTGTGCCACTGGAACCGGGAACCTGCCCATCTCAGTTGGCCAGTGGTGAGGGCCCCACAAACTTTTATTATTCCCTAAGATAATAACCTCCGTTTTATCTCCGTTTAATTGGAGAAAATTATCCTGCATCCACCCTGCTATTTTCTTTAGGCCACTTTTCAAGATAGACTCATCCTTCCCTGTCTCTGATGTCAGAGAAAAAACAAGTTGAGAATCATCCGCATAGGAAAACATCACTAGTCCTGTTTCTTCAACAATCCTGGCCAAAGGGCTCATATATATCATATATAAATTAAAAAATAAGGGACATAAAATTGATCCCTGGGGTACACCATGTTCAAAAATATGTATTTCTGAACATGCGGTCTGGGAGAAGACCTGAAAGGTTCTTCCCCTCAGTTAGGACGTGAGCCACTGCAAGCTGGACCGCAGATGCCGAGTGATTGTAGTGTAGAAATTAAAACCATGTGAGATACCGAATCAAATGCGGCACTAAGGTCCAGCAATATAAGAGCCACCGTCTCTCCTTTGTCCAGATGACTCCGGATGTTTTCAGTAACACCCAATAACGTGGTCTCTGTCGAGAAACCCACTGTAAACCCAGATTGACAAGAGGGTAGCAATTCATGGGTGGTGACAAATTCAGTTAGGGTTTGATTCACATGTTTTTCTAAAATTTTTGAGAAGATTGGTAACAATGAAATCGGACGAAAATGTGAGAGCTGATTTGGATCTGTTCCCACTTTCTTCAATAAGGGGTGAATCATGGCATGCTTCCACTCGGACGGTACGGTATTTTCATGCAGGGACGTATTTAACAGGTTCGTGATAGTGTCCAGTGAGCCTATGGAGAGTTTTTTCAATATTTTACAAGGTAAAGGATCTTTAGGTGATCCTGACTTAATAGAGCTAAGCACTTTAATTAGGATTTCTGTACTCAGTTTTGGCCAATTTTCCAGAACGTTTCCCCTATTCAGAGGGAGCTCCACATCCAGTCCATTCGCTTGCCCCCTCAAAGGAGGGAGTATGGCCCCAGGTTGTAGTTCATCATGCTTGGCTATCGCTATACCTTGATGGATTTTGTCCACTTTCTGTATAAAAAAAGACGCTAAGGCTTCACATTGACCTTTACTTAATTTCGGAGGACTAGCTACAGTTTTTGATCCTGCCAGCTCTTTAACCATTTTAAATAACATTTGGGAGCGGTTTAAAGCTTCTGATATCGAGGAGAAGACATGGTCAGCTCGAGCTTTATCACAGAGAGACCGTTATCTTTTCAGATTGTTTTTATATTCTGTTTTTGCTTCTGATAGATAGTGTTTTCTCCACCTACGCTCCAAGGTTTTACATTCTGATTTTTCCTTTTTTAATGCTTTATTAAACCAAGGGACAGGTGGCCGACTTCCCTTGCACTTTGCCTTAGAAAAAGGAAGACAACTGTCTACAGCCACCCTTAACCAATCTTAAACTTCGTCTGACAGTGACTGAGCCGACCAGTTGGGGCCAGGGCGATGGGCATCTAAGTGATTATTCAGCATTTCAAGATCTACATTTTTCCAATTTCTGATCAGCCTTGGTTGGTCCAATGGGACGTTAACTTCCTGAGGGGGAATCTGTACTGAAAATCTAACCAAATGGTGGTCGGACCAAGTAAGTGGTCAGACCACCAGAACATCCACACAGAACAGAAACAGACTCACCTGATATCAGTACAAATGAACCAGTTCTCCACTGCCAACTCTCCAGACCAATGCAAAACAACAGGTGATGGACAGAATGCAGAACAATGTCATACAGTCACCCCATTACAGAGATATGGGCCTAAATCCATCGTTTTTTTTCTCACCATGCCTTTCCAGATTGAACCCAGCCATATGCAAATCGGTCTTGACCCTGTGCCCCATGGGAACAGCCCAGCCCGAACTGCTAAGTCAGGTCCTCCCTGGACTGGAAACAAGCATCCAAAGACCGGTTTCGAGCTTTCAGCCCTCTTCAGCCTGGATAGCTTGATTCCAGTGGCATGGAGAGCACGGGACTCACATCTGAGCATACCCGTCCCACTCGGGGTGACAAATGCAAAACAACAGGTGATGGACAGAATGCAGAACAATGTCATACATTCACCCCAGTACAGAGATCTGGGCCTAAATCCATCATTTTTTTGCTCACCATGCCTTTCCAGTTTGAACCCAGCCATATGCAAATCAGTCTTGACCCTGTGCCCCATGGGAACAGTCCAGCCCGAACTGCTAAGCCAGGTCCTCCCTGGACTGGTAACAAGCATGCAAGGACCGGTTTCGGGCTTTCAGCCCTCTTCAGCCTGGATAGCTTGATTCCAGTGGCATGGAGAGCACGGGACTCACGTCTGAGCATACCTGTCCCACTCGGGGTGACAAATGCAAAACAACAGGTGATGGACAGAATGCAGAACAATGTCATATATTCACCCCAGTACAGAGATCTGGGGTCCCGTGCTCTCCACGCCACTGGAGTCAAGCTATCCTGGCTGAAGACGGCTGATAGCCAGAAACCGGTCCTAGTATGCTTGATTCCGGTCCAAGGAAGACATGGCTTGGCAGTTCGGGCTGGACTGTTCCCATGAGGCACAGGGTCAAGGCTGATTGCATATGACCATGTCTGAATTGGGGTGGTGTGGTGAGAAAAAAACCGATGGATTTAGGCCCAGATCTCTGTACTGGGGTGAATGTATGACATTGTTCTGCATTCAGTCCATCAACTGTTGTTTTTGCATTCGTCACCCCGAGTGGGACGGGTATGCTCAGACGTGAGTCCCGTGCTCTCCACACCACTGGAGTCAAGCTATCCTGGCTGAAGACGGCTGATAGCCAGAAACCGGTCCTAGGATGCTTGATTCCGGTCCAAGGAAGACATGGCTTGGCAGTTCGGGCTGGACTGTTCCCATGAGGCACAGGGTCAAGGCTGATTTGCATATGGCCATGTCTGAATTGGGGTGGTGTGGTGAGCAAAAAAACGATGGATTTAGGCCTAGATCTCTGTACTGGGGTGAATGTATGACATTGTTCTGCATTCAGTCCATCAACTGTTGTTTTTGCATTCGTCACCCCGAGTGGGACGGGTATGCTCAGACGTGAGTCCCGTGCTCTCCACACCACTGGAGTCAAGCTATCCTGGCTGAAGACGGCTGATAGCCAGAAACCGGTCCTAGGATGCTTGATTCTGGTCCAAGGAAGACATGGCTTGGCAGTTCGGGCGGGACTGTTCCCATGAGGCACAGGGTCAAGGCTGATTTGCATATGGCCATATCTGAATTGGGGTGGTGTGGTGAGCAAAAAAACGATGGATTTAGGCCCAGACCTCTGTACTGGGGTGAATGTATGACATTGTTCTGCATTCAGTCCACCAACTGTTGTTTTTGAACTCTCCAGACCAAGCAGTCAGATGAAGGGTTTCGCCAGTCGGGAAGACCACTGGGCGAGGCAACCTTCAGTGGGACAAAGGCAACAGCTGCGAGAAGCAAAGTTCTTCGTACAGGGATCCCTGAGCCGTCAGTCTGACCTGATGATGTCCTCTTTCTCCCCACCGTCCGCGGAAAGGGGATGGGTCAATAACCCAAAGGAGTACCTGTTCAGGCGCCAATTGAAGTACGTGATCAACTTGGGCCACCCAGGTAACTGATGACCACTTCTCTGCCTTCCGTACCAAATGAAGAGTCAGTCAAACAGTGTAGAATATGAACCAATAACTGTTTATTCATATACATTCAGAGTGGAGCTCTGTCTGCACAGTCTCTTAGAGTGCTACAGAGGGAACTAAAGAATATCAAGCAGATAGATACATTATGTACATTTCATAGTTGGGCGAACCACTCCCACAGTGGAATTTTCCAGGCAGAAGTAGCTAAATAGTGAAATACAAAACAAAACGGTTTCTGTTCTCATATCTTGCACAACCTAGCACAGTCCAAGGTCGCTTCACCTGGGGCCGAGATCAAACTCTGCTACTAGACAAGTGGGAGAGGTCCTCTATCTAGTGAGAACGCTATCCGCTGGCATGAACAGTTACTCATTTCCGAAAAGAACTTAACATTACAGAAACTATACTTAGGAAATGGCATTTCTCAGAAATGCACAAGATCAGTTTCGAACAGCTTAAATTGGCGCCTGTAAAGAAAATGGTGTAGCAAATGCTAAATAAAACGTGACATTGCATGAGCTTTAACGGGTCTAATCTAACATCTGTGCCAAGCTACCAAAGGTGGAGCACAGGTTAATTTAGGGTGTGTGTCTGACTTACCCTAACTAGGATTGTGGTCCCTGTATGAACATAGTGAATACCTCTGCCAACTCCAGACCCAATTTCTAACAGGAAGAGTTTGTAGTCAAACATTACCCATAAGTTCCTATACTTTTGATGATTTCTTTGGAGGAGCTCAAAGTCTCGATCGTCAGTTGACGTGTGGAGACACGTACTCTGTTCTCCCATTATCATAATCTCAATTTTACCTCTCTTTAAGGAGAGTAATGAATGATTCATCCATTGGAATACAAGTTGAACAGTAAGCAATTTAACTGAGTGCATTGGTCTTTTTTCATTTATAAGTAAATTTGGGTCTTCTCAGTTTACATTTGGAAGGGAAGTTCACCTGAACTGTTCAGGATCATAAACCAGGGCATATGTACATGTTGTAGGCAATAGAATTGATGCCCTTAGTGGATGCTACATGTAGATTTTCAACACTTGGCAGGAGAGTTGCTGTCCTTTAGAATCACCACATTAACCAAGCAGGCCGACAACTCAAATCTGATCCTGATTGTTTGGCCACAGTTGTTGGTAATTGATTAAATACATAGCAGAGCATATCTGGACTCACCCTCTAATTTTTCCAGCCTATCCATAAATATTTTGATGTCAGCCTAATGATACAACATTTGTTGCTGGTGAACCAAGGCCTGCATCGAGCCACCAGAATAGGCCCATAAATCAGGCCTTGTTTCCAGCATGATGGGGGTGATCTTTATCAACAGCATTCACTGATAAATTGGACCAATTCCAGTAAGTGAAGCACGTCAACCACCTCTTGACTGAAGTTGAGAGATCAAGGAGAGGCCAATTTAGACTTTTTTTATTGAACTTAAAAAAAAAAACAAGTACATACAGTTATGCAGTAAAGTCACAGAGTCATAGACACACTAGGGAGGTGACTCAACATTGTTCTAATGAACAGCAACTGAACTCTAGGTATGGGGTGCAACATAACAAATATGCACTGTGAAGTACAGAACACAAAATGCACAGTACAAAATACCCCATTCCCCAGACGTGTACAGGGGTTCTCGGAAAGGCAGGTGTCCACGAATCACTGAGGGTGGCTGTGGCACCAGACATGGCAAGAATTAGCAATTGTTCAGAGGACACTAGTCAGGGAAAGCAACATGTCAGGACAATACAAACAGCATGGGTCATCTAGCACCCTTAGATAGGGAAAAGGGGGTATGATGCATGTATAACCCAGCACTTGAGCATAAAAGGTTGCTGGATAATTGGTCAGGTTTGGGAATTGACCATGGGGGGAGGGTTGTAAAGCAGTTGGGCAGATGCTGAAGTTAGTCTGTGTGGCTTAACTAGTCCACATGAAGCTCTGCTCTAGTGCTTTAGAGTGTGTAAGTGATGTATTGTGGCAGTGTGGGGGAGAGAGGTGTGGAGGGAAATGTCTGCTTTCCCTTAGGTACTAGGCTGGGGAGTACATCTTCTATGAAACTAATTGGGCATCGAGAAATTGCACCAAGACTTGTGTACATTTCTCCGTTTTCTATTTCTCATAGTTCGCATTCTTGGGCATTTCGGTGACCCATTAAGAGTGTGTCGATATCTGAGGTGAGTGCCAGTTTTGTTGGACGCAGAATTTAGAGGTTGTGAGACCTTTGGAAAGAAAGATTTAATCAGAGGAGGTAGGTCAGTTGCATCTTGTAAGATGGCTGGCTTTCCACATAAGGGGAGAGGGGAGTTTAGTGCACTGCTCAATATGGTGCAGAGTGTGGACCAGTAGGTTCCATGAGCAAGACATAGCAAAAGGATGTTGAGTATGTCAAAGTCTATGTTTTGGCATCTCAAGCAGTCATCATGAGGGAGAAGACTTACTGAATGGAGTTTTTTTAGAGTCCAGTACCATTGTTTTACCGTCATGAAGAGGGTAAGTTGCATCTTCTATTTTTGGACCTTCTTATACCAGTCCTTCTAAGTGTACTCCATATTGTTCTGTCTAATTGGGAGAGTGTCTACCATTAGGTACGTAAGTGAGTCAGGAGGTGTTGGAAGTACTATTAAGTTGCAGAAGCCGGAGAGCGCAGCCACGGCCTGTGTAGGGCGTTCCACTGGGCGGTGATGTGGGGCGGGGTAGGGGCAGGGTAGGGGGTTGTAAAATGCGGGAAACAGACGATTACAGGTAAGTAACGAAAAAAAGAAATAAAAAATTGTTGAGTGCGCTGCAACGCCAAATGCGATGCAGCGTGCGCATCAAAATGCGTTTTTTTTCCTGTTACTTACCTATAATCATCCGTTTCCCGCATTTTACAACCCCCCGCCCCACGTCACCGCCCGGTGGAACGCCCTACACGGGCCGTGGCTGGCAGAGCACCCCTCTGGAGAGATCCCAGTGCTTCAAGTATTGGAGAGTGGGAGAGTTGAGGAGATCCCTGAATAGGTCACCCAGTACACTATAAAGAGCATGTTTCAGTTGCAGGTATCTACAATCCTGTGTCTGGGAGAGGTGTAACTTGTCACTCAGAGGACAAAAATCTTCAGCATCCCTGCTGAAAGAAATAGGTCTATCGTCAGTATCCCCTTGGAGCACCCCACTTCCCATGTTATGGGCAACCTACTGGAACTCTAAGGCTCTCATCTTGAAGTTTCAGTCCAACTTAGCTAACTGGCAATGGCTCCAACTCTCCTGGTTGAGCAAGGATAGCAGCTCTTAAAATTACTGTCCTCCCAAAGGTCATGTACGTCTTTCAATCCGTGCTGCTGAGGTCCCCTAGACACACTCTAAGGACCTTGCCGCTGGGGATCAATAATTTTAATGGGGGATGTGCAAAAGACATGGCTACATAAACAGTTGCTCTACCGTTCAACCCTGGAGGGCGTACTGGCTGTCCTGATCATTTCAGAAGACTTCCAAGGCACCCAGCTCTGCTTTCTGGGGGAATAAGGAAGACCTGCCTCTGAGAAACACTGGAACTTAATGGACCGGGTGGTGGTGGGAACCCATATATGGGGAGAACCTGGCTACTCCCCAGATAAAGGCCTTGAGGTCTCTACTAGCCTCCAAGCCCCAAGCCCACCCTTCAAGTATGGGACACCATAGCACTCCAGGCTAATCTGAATTTCTTCACTTCCCCATGTCACTATGTAGTAGTAGTAGTAGTATGTATAGTAGCTATTCCCCACTTTTTGCCTGGCATGCAGGAAGAGGATTCTTGAAGTTGGCAAGAGGGGAATGCAAGCGCATAGGTTGCTGGTTTGACACCATAGGTTAATCCCATTTGACTGCATGAGGGCGGGTAATGGCTTGGAGGAGGCAGACCTCATCCAGGACATGCAAATCTGAGAATGAATGATGCACCCCTCTCTCAAACAATATGCTGTGAGACCCACATATGCAATTTGAGAAATGGGTTTTCCTTAAGATATATGGCAGGCATCCATTACAGAGATCTATGCTCCCCTGGGCCAGATGCCAATGCAGACAAACAGTAGGATAGAGAAGGTGGGAGGGGGAACTAGGACGAACACTCACAAACAAAGACTAGGAAGATATCTTTTACAGACCCAGACAACCGGCACAAAACATGGCTCACATACAAATTGCATACAAGGCAGTTTTGTATTGGCACAATCACTCCAGCCCATCTCCAGAAATTTATTTATTTATTTTATTTATTTAGAATTTTGTATAGCGCGAACAAGACCCGTGGGTATCAGAGCGCTTAACATCGAGGAAGGTTACACATTTCCAGTTCGGTATCGATATACAACAGATAAATAAGAGATAACAGAGACTATGGCTATAGAGAGTGTCTAACTATATATATTCCAAACACATGTGCAATTGGTAAAAAGAAGTGATACAGACCATTATAAATCGATAAGTTGAGGTAGAGGTTATATAGATTATATAGTTTGGCGGATACAGCCGAGGCTTGTGTGTGGCGTCAGTCTCCTGTCAGAGATAGTGTTCATGTGGAGGCCACCCTTCAGTTGATGAAACAGTTCATACCAGCGATCTGTCGGCTTCCCTATGCAAGGTATTTACTCATCATTAGGCTTTTCATTTCACGTTTAAATTGTACAATATTTTGAATCTTCCTAATGCTAGGGGGGAGTGAATTCCAGACTCTGGGGGCAGCTCCAGAGAATGCTCGGTCATAAGTCTTTTTCTTTCGGAAGAAGGCTGGTCTCAACAGCAGCTCCTTGGCGCTTCTCCCTGGTCTGTTTCCTCCCGATAGCTTAATTTTCTTGGCTAGATATCCTGGCGTGTTATGGTGCACCGCTTTGTGAGTAATACATGCTATCTTCATTTGGACTCTAGCCTCATAAGGTAGCCAGTTTAGTGCTTTCAGGTGAGGCGATATATGATCAAATTTCCTAGATCCAGTGATGAGTCTTGCCGCAGCGTTGAGACAGGCTTTTAGTGGTGCTGTGGAAGTTTTAGGTAGGCCAGTTAAGGTAGAGCAACCATATTCGATCCTGGATATTACTAGGGATTGTATAGCTAGTTTTAGATCTGCTTCTGAGATGAAAGGTTTTAGTTTTCTTAGGTAGCTCAGATGGAAGCGGGCACTTTTTGCCATTGAATTAATGTGGGCTTTCATGTCGAGTTTCTCATCTAATGTGATTCCTAGTGATTTGGCTGAGTTGACTAGGGTAGGTGTGCAGTTTAGCGCAGTCACCAATTTGGTCCATTCCTTTATTTCAGGGTGGCTCCTTGGAGGTGAGATTAGCAAGAATTCGGTTTTCTGGGCATTTAATTTCAGATGATTCAAAGTTAACCATTGTACAGTCATCCTTAGTGTTTCATTGATTAGATCTATGTCTTCAAGGGAGGCGATCTTTAAGTATATTTGCGTGTCGTCTGCATACATGTGGTAGGATATCTTTGATTTCCGAAGAATGTCTGTGAGGGGTTCGACATACAGGTTGAATAGATCTGGGGATAGTGTTGAGCCTTGCGGGACCCCAATTGCGTTAGGACATGGGGCTGAGATTGCTTGGTTAACCATGAATCGTTGAGATCTGTTACTTAGGAAAGAGTTGAACCATCTCAGGACGTTTCCGGATAATCCCATCCTGTCCTGTAGCCTGATCAGAAGTGCCTCATGATTTACCGTGTCGAACGCAGAAGACAGGTCGAGGAGAATCAATAGGCATGCTTGATTTTGGTCTAGGGCTTGTAGTGCGTCATCAGCAATGTGCAGGATCGCTGTTTCTGTGCTGTGCCCTGTTCTGAATCCTGATTGGCATTCGTCTAGTAGGGAGAACTTGGTGATGTGTTGCTTCAATTGGCTCTGCACGCATTTCTCAATTGATGATTTCATTCTCATTTCTCATTTCTCATCTCCAGAAATGATGTCAGGAATGCACGAAGTAGTGCTGGAGTGGTTGGGGCGGGACAGGCACCTTATTGCACTTACTGCAGCACTGTCCAAAACTAGTCCACTTTTGGGAGACAATTCTTGATGACATATAAAGGGCCTTTAATACACAATTCCCAAGGTTCCCTGCTTACACTGTACTCAGGCTTTCAAACTCAGCAACATACCCTTTGAAGTTGATGAGGAGGCGACAGGTTTCTATGTCTTAAGGAGCAGTCCACCATGGGCATTGACAGAATCCCCGATTATACGATTTGGTTGCATGATTTATGGTACATTTTGGGGATGGGAAAGCTGTCATAGGCAGTCAAAACATGACACTTTTCAGGAGCTGTGGGAGCATTTCATTAACATCCTATCTACCGAATTCAACTAAATGACTTGCCCTATCTATCTCATGCTGCTGTATTTGACCCCAATATCGCAACTATCTTCTGGGGCAGTCCCGGCACTGGGGTGAATGTCCAAGATGACCCCAGCCAGAAGCCGGCTCTGATATACGAGGGGCAGTGAGTTATTGATACAACTTTGTTTTATAGGAGGGATGGGGTGGGGGGAGTTCTATAGAGTAATTCTGAGTTTTGTTTTTTGATTCTTGTCATAACGCCGGCCCAAGTGTTGTAGGCGGAAAGCTGTGTATGTAGCTTGACTTGGCACACATTCTATAATAAAGAGAACTGATCCATAAAGACATCATCAAGAAATACCTATTTCGGGATCTCTAAATTCACATCTTACAAATTAGGAAAGAACTTCAAAGTCCTTATTGAACCTGTAAAACATTCTGGTTTCAGAACTCAGTTTGTGGCTTATATTACATAATTTGCCTAGTAGGAACTAAATAAACATGCTTGCCATGGTATTAAAATATTGCAATATTGTCACCCTTAGACTTTGAATCATTGTTGAAATGAATTAATTGAGATCTAATTCATCTTTATAAAATGCTGTGCTTGACACATTCTTAGTACTATTGAGCTTATTTAGAGCCTGACGGCTTGCACTCTAGTATGCCGGGGAAGTGTGGAGGTAGTGGTCATGACCTTCACCCCCAGGCAAAAGACTACCTGCCGTATTAAGAGTACCCGAATGGCCTAGTCATGATCTCCATACTATGAAGAGAGTGATCTCAATGTTGGCTGCCTTCACAGCATTGAAGTTGTGTCAAGCAGGTGCCATGTTTAAAGCACCTGTTCAGCAAATCTTTTTTGTGTGTTTCTATCATGAAAACATAAATGTCTCAGATATTTACTAATACCTATTAAATCTTAAAGAAGTCAAAGGTCTGTAAGAGTACCTTGATGACAATTTAAAGAAGGGATATATCCATTATTCGACCTATCCTGCATGAGCTCCTATCTTTTTCATCCTGAAACCTGGAAGATATTAGCAGCAATGTATATACTGTGGTGAAATGAATCAGCTCGTGATAACAAATCGATTTCTGTTGACTTTGATTTCTGGCCATTTTTAATGCATAGCAGACACAGGCAGGGAAAATAAGCGACGTAGCCCCACTCTGTATGGTGGGGCAATGGTTATTTTAACCTAGTGGTCCTCTGGTGGAGGGACCGCTGTTCAAGGGTTACCATTGGTGCAGCAAGCAAAGACTTCGCCAATGGTAACCCAGATAATTTCTCCAACTCTAAATAAAGCTGGGAACTACGAGTTTTTGTGGACAGGTGCTATCCCCATTTGTACATTTGTAGTGGAAATCATTTGTATTACAGATAGTTTGTATCTTTAACTGTGCAGACTGCAAATAATGACTTTTCGCCTCCAGAGAATAAACACACACGGTTTTAAGAAATGCTTGTGTGATCAGAGTAACTTCGTTTTTTGCAATACCTGCAATCAATGTTTGTCTTCAGTTCAGATCATTCACGTTTACTGCAAAATCAGCACCCAAGGAGCCACACTTACCAGCTTCTACAACAGTCACAAAGCTCTGATAAACAGATATGGCATTAAGAGGATCATTCATGAATCAGGGGCCATATTACTAACAGTGTTTTGAGGGTGCAATGGGTTGAGTGCCACTTTTCTGCAGCCCAGGGACACAGTAGTATTCCAGAAGTAGACATAGATGCTTTTGCGCCCTCTTCTGTATTAAGGATAGTACCAGTGCACATAGAGCACAGGTGCAATCTTCAGGACCATTCCCAAATTAGCATGGTGCACAGATAATGCTAATGAAGGACACACTTTCCTCTGTGCCTATGACCTGTTGTAGGCTGGGGCAGGGGCAAAGAGGCCGCTAGAAGGCACACTGATTTTGTGCCATGAAAAGGTAGTGCACAGTCAGTGCATCTCCAGAGTTTAAAGTCTGCAAGTGGATAAATGGGGTGCCATGAACCCTCCTCCCAGACATCCCCCTGCAGATGGATGCAGTCACTCATTCTACCTGCCTTCATGGAGATCCTCATCCTCTCTTATACGTGCCTTTGGGTACCACTTGTACAGAGAATGAATCGGTCTCTCCGTCTTACAGCCAGTCCATATTACACTAATTTTACTACGTGTAATAGGGTGCAATGTCTATCTTTGCATCCCACGCACCTGTTTAAATCAAATGTGCGCCTTGGTATAGACAGGTACAGTGCTACTGTTACCTAAAACGGGTCCAGGTTGGTAGAGGCCAACTACAGCCAGCCTTTTTGCTGACTTAAACTTCACTTGTGCACTAGGGTCATACATTTAACTGGGAATATCTTCGTGTTACTGCTTCTACAATAGCTCGAAAAAAGACAATCACAGCTTCAGTTTTGGTGGCTGCAGTTGATGCTTTAGTAAAGAGAAATTTCAAGTTGAATGTTTGCATTTTTATACAGTGAAAAACTCATAGAAACAGGACCACCGCTCTGCTCTGAGCCAACGCACCTGTTCAGTGCTCGAGGCCAAGTTTTTGAGTTCTCACCGCTCTGCAAAGGAGCCAATAAACAGCCTGATCTCCCTAGCTTAGCATTCTCCGGAGAGAGTTGCGTTTTTGCAACCAGACACACAATCCCAGCCAGCTTCCCAGTTATGTTGTGTATCGGCACATGCAGAGACCGTGCACACTGTGACACAGTCTGACATCTGGGGTTTAAGTGAAAGTCTGCCTCTTCCCATCTGTAAAAGAAAGTTATTGCCAAGTAAAAATGTTCAAAATTCGTCTATGTATTTGCAATAATGGGTGTCAGTTTCGACCATTACGTTGAAATGGAAATCACTTAAGCTATGTTAATGCTCTTTCAAATTCGTACATTTTAAACCAATCAAACGAATTGGTTCTGAACTGTGTAATTTAATGTCTATGTTGAAATGCCTCGATGAGTGAGTAGGGACGAATGGATAAGTACAGTTGTAAGTAACACAGCTCACATGGGACCTGACACTTTCCTTGACTCTCCTCTGAAAGATGAGCTATGTATAATTAATTGTGAAGTGTTGTCTGGGGTAGTTTTCTGCGGCAGAAATGCACAACTGTGTAACCAGGGGGTTAACGAATGTAATGTGCATGGCAGTTATGTGCAAGGCTCAATTCCAAAAAGGAAAAACATTTCCTTTCCAGAGACCAAAAGAAAAAACAACTGATTATGTCTGCCACAAACGTCATCCGTCTCTATGTGCAGAAGGACGTGTTCTTGTGGCGTCCAAGCCACAGAAAGATGAGGTCTGAGCAAGGCCTGAAACCACTAACCACTGGCAGTGCAACTCCATCACAATCCTGGTTTTTCTGAACTGCTATTACTAAACTAAGCAAACACTGTACCGTTCACAGTGTAGAAGACAGGGAAAAAATAAGATCAGATGGGGGCATGCATTCGCATTGCTAGACGTACGTTTCATTTACATATATATTAACTGTGTTGTCTTTCAAGCGTCACGCCAAGCTGAGCGAGCCCTTCTTGGAATCTGCATCTGAGCACAGGAAAGAAGAAAAACAAGGTTAAATAGTTGATGTGCGCTTTAGTGATTTCTTCCCGACATAAAGAGTGTTTGACAAGACCATAAATACTATATTCTTGATGTAAATGCCTGTAAAAAAATACACAGAAAATACATTAATTTCTGAATTTCAAGGGCCGCTGTTCTGTTTCTTTTGCGCTGTTACACTCCAGGTCCATGTGGCTGCCGTTTCGAGAAAACACACATTTTAACGTGCAATCCGATTACAAATGATGCTCAGAATTGCTCGAAATTGGGCAGTAAACCGCACAGAAACCATAATACCTTACAATTCCACAAGATTCCCAGAATGAATTATGTCTTCGAACCTTACCAATACATTTGCCATAAAATCTTTTAGCTAAGCTTCAATCTACATATAAATGACGGCATTTAGAGAAAAACATGAGACATGGGTTAAGGCAGACAGAACTCTGAAACCACCTTGATTACTTTACGAAGAGCAGACTGCTAGACGTTGGTGTGAGCCCAACTTGAGCAAAACTATGTCATCCATGACGTAAACAAAGTGGGTGCCCATTGGCCAAGATGTTTGTGGATAATGCCAATGTGTCCTGCAGAAAAACAATGAGCAAAGGCATGCCCTGCATATAAGTGGTCATTGCCACAGAGATTATGCTCTATGTCTTTGCTCAGTGTAAACTACATGTATGACATGACTAAAGGTCTTAAAAGTACACAGTAAGTGCAGGGCACATGCTCTGAGTAAAATGTACTAAGTACTGTTCAGAGATCATGGATGGAGTTCATTCAATGGGTGTGCTCTGAAAACATGCAGTATGCATTCATTTCCTGACATTCTTGGAGTATTATTAAGTCTGAACCACACCCACAAGGATAAAAAAGACATAAATAGGATTCAAATGTTTACGGATGAACGTGCAGGTACAGAATAACGGCAAACTAGATACTTAGTGGCCTATTCACAAACTGCATTTTGTAGTGCGTATGGTAGTACTACTTACATATTACAAAAGTCTATTCACAAAACCTACAGCCAGAGACCTCTCCCATGCGATGTGTTCTGCGAGAAGATCTCTGCCACCAAGATGGTGCTATGCATTTCAGTAGTAAAGGTGAGAGGAACAAAGTGGAGTGGCTGGAAAATGGGGTATACTTACTCCTTCATGGGAGGGTGGTATATCCTAACTTAGTTGTGATGCATTCTCTCCTTAGTTTCCCTGATACCTGCTGCTCAGCTAGTGTGTGTGATGTAATGGAATGATGGCAAGTGCCTTGCTCGAAAGAGTGTCAGTTGGTGAGAGTGTGCTGAGCAGTAGGATGCTGCTTCTGGTGTGGTGTATGTGCGAAGTTGGCCTGGCATATTCTGTCTACTATTCTAGTGGGCACCTTGCACCAGTCCAAACAACCCTTATTGATTATAGGTTTATGGCAACCTTTATTGAAAGCTAACCTAGTGGTAGCAATGGAGAGCAGCCTTTAGGCTAATTCTTGAAGGAGTGTAAAGCAGCTTGGTTTATCGGATTATAAACTCTCGAATGTCTAAATGAAAAGAGAACCACACAAGGTATATAATATACGTATTTATTTCTAAACACTCTCTAGTAATCCATTTATGAGATTACATAGCAAAGTACACCATTACAATTCAATACAATAGAACTTCAGGAAGTAGCACAATATACACTGGGCCCCGGGGGGGTAACAAACCATATATTAGACACAAGGCCTAGAGCCTGTAGAATCGCTGGACCCACAAGGAGCCACCCAAGGTAGTGACACAGGGGACCCACAGGGGACGTGTGCAGTGTGAGAACACAGCCGCAAATCGCCATTATCTTCTATGGGGAAAGTTGTGGTTGGAAATTTGAAGGTTTGGGACACTTAGGAGAGGACTTTGAGCAAACCCCTTTAGGCTTAAGGGGTTCTAGGGCCAACACCCACGGGAGCACCGGAGTACTCTAGTTACCTCAGCCAGGGAAGCCGGGTGCATAGGTGTCTTTTGGTGTCAGAAATCGTCATTGATTTCAATGGCGATCTGCTGCAAAGTGCTGCTGCAGTGGAGAAGAAAAGAGTCCGGTATGATCCAAGCCTGGATCAAAGATGTGAGGAACCTGAAAGCAGAGTGGACAGAGTCTGGGTCATTTGCCAGTGACCAGGGGCACGTTAGACGATGCCCACCGATGTCAGGTGATTCAGGTGCGAAGAGGTGAAGCTTGACTCTGCAGCCACGAGGACCAAGAGGCGTTGACGACAACCAGGAGCTGGATGCGAGCTGTCCCACAAAGGATGTCGAGTGCTGCGGTGTCGGTGCCCCCATTTGAGTGCTTGCAATGTTCAACACTCCGTCCATCATCCCCTATGATTTTGCTTTGTTCGCTCTAAGTTGGCAGGGTATGCCCAGACGTGGGTCCCTTGCTCACTTTGCTACTGGATTCAAGCTAGCCTGGCTGATGACGGATGATTAGCCAGAAACTGGTCCCAGGATGCTTGTTTCCGGTCCAGGGAAGACATGGCTTGGCAGTGCGGGCTGGACTGTTCTCATAAGGCACAGGGTCAGACTGATTTGCATATGGCCATGTCTGAACTGGGGTGGCGGAGTGAGCTAAAGAATGAGGATGGATTAAACCAGATCAGTTGACTGGGGGTGAGTGCTTGCAATGTTCAACACTCCGTCTATCATCCCCTGTGGTTTTGCTTTGTTGCCCCTAAGTTGGCAGGGTATGCCCAGACATGGGTCTCTTTCTCACTTTGCCACTGCACTCAAGCTAGCCTGGCTGATGATGGCTGATTAGCCAGAAACCGGTCCCAGGATGCTTGTTTCCGGTCCAGGGAAGACATGGCTTGGCAGTTTGGGCTGGACTGTTCCCATGAGGCACAGGGTCAGACTGATTTGCATATGGCCATGTCTGAACTGGGGTGGAGGAGTGAGATAAAGAATAATGATGGATTAAACCCAGATCAGTTGACCGGGGGTGAGTGCTTGCATTGTTCAACACTCCGTCCATTATCCCCTTTGGTTTTGCTAGGTTTCTAAGTGCTCATATAACCTTAGGTTTGACTGATAAATAATAGCAGGGGAGTTTGAGGCTTGGCAATGAGTTATCAATGCCAAGTCGACCTTGCAGTACAACTGCACACACAAGATCTGCATTAGCAGCCCCCAACACATGTTTAAAGGTCTACTTGTCTGAATGGGTAACTAGGACTGTCACTACTTGACTGCAAATCGAAATAGGTGTTCTAGTTTCCCAGTGTGGGTGTGTTACCGGATGTGTATGGAACTACGCAAGCATATAACTAGCTTTCTCAGGACATCTATGGGTCTGTATAAGCGTATGGTACTGCCTATATGGATTGCTTATTGGCTGTTATAATGAGTGTATGGGTATGTATCTGTGTGTACAACTGTATCTATCACTGCTGGATACATAAGTGCACTAAGTGCCTGTTACTGAATGTGTAACTGCCTCTGTTGGTCTCTAACTGGGTGTGTGACTGAATCTATGGTTTTGTAAATAGTTATCTCAGTGGCTGCATAGATAGCTGACTGGATGTGCAGCCGGGTATATTAATATGTAAGTGTGTTTCTAACTCACAAACTTCAAAATACATGTTTTACGTTTTAAGCACATACCAACTAGCCCTATTGACTACCTAGAGCATACCTGAGGGGTGATTTATATGTAATAAAAGTAAAGCTTAACACTTGGCAAGGTGTTATACATGGCAATTCAACATAGTAGAATGAACTGCACACACAGGGTCTGTAGTAGCAAAACTAATACATATTTGAAGGACTATTTCTCTGGGTAGCACAATTAACTACTACTTTTACACAGACCCTGGGCACAGGTAGAGAACTGAACTACAGACTTACAAATAAATACATTGAATATACCAATTGTGGAGAAAGCAATGAAAGCAAACATAGGGAACTAAAGTACTCTCTTTACCACTATGTAGCTAGATTAGTTAGCGACTGTTTCATTGTGCAAATTGGTATATAACTGATTGCATACATGCATATATCAGTTACTGTATAAATGGGTGACTACTTGTGTCAGTATTTCACATATAATTGAGTGTATCAGTGCCAATTCAGATGTATAACTGTATATATAACTAACCTTCACACTTTCTTTCATTTAACATGCTCACAACTCAGTATATATATATGTTTATTTTTTTTAATGCACACAGTTAAAAACATACATGTGAAACCTTTGAGCTTTACCAATTTTTAATGCAGTTTTACTTGAAATCTCTTATAATTGTGAATACGCCGCAACACTCACCCCGTGTAACTGTGCGACAGATTCACAAATCTTTACAGTAGTCTGTTAAAGCATTTGACATTGTACTGTTATTACTTTTCATCTACATTTTACTTTATAAGATAGTACTGCTTTATAATATAAGTACTCCATAATAAGCAATGTTTCTAAACCATTCTCCCTTTAGCTTGGGAAAATACAATGTATTTACAACCTTCCACTGCACTGTTTTAGCTCAGTTTCCATAGCAACCTTCTTTGGAAAACTCTTTTACCAGTAGGTCAAAAGCTCACAACACTTTTATGTGAGCAGCATAGCAGATTCAAGTTCAACTGTAGAAGGTGTGATTGACTGTTTGGAAATATAAGCATATCCAACATAGCATAACATTTTCACAATTTTTCTAAAGCCAGTCATAGATCTACTTACCTTCCGCTGAACATCTCTACCTAATTTTAGCTCCCTGCATATTTACACCACCCAATTAAATATGTAATTTTTTTAAATTAGATGCTGCCCTCCATTTTAACTGCCTCTCATTCAGCTCCAGCATTCTCCTGTTTGCTACTCTTCTTTGCCTTCAAAATGGATACAGTATGGATTATAGCTTTGTGTTTTGGGCTACAGTTTGTGCTAAAAAAATGACATTGACTGGGACTTGGGTTTACCTAATCTAGACATTAGTTGGGTTGGGCAGAGAGGGTTAAAGTGGCATCAATATTGCTTCCTTTGGTTGAAAGCATTGTGGATTGCCAACATTCAGACCTCATGATTGTGCACTTACTTGGGCAGGTCTGGAAATCCTTGGAAATTAATGCCACTTTTCCATTACACTTCCTTGGTATTCTCCTACATTTGCCAAAGGCAGAAATGGAAGTGGTCAAACAAATTATATCCACAGAAAGAAAAAGCCAGGAAACATCAATAAAACTGTTTCTACATTCCTTAGAGACCATAACTTAGGCTCAATATATACCACAACAATGTGCACTTTGGCATGGATGGTATCTACAGAAGTGATGGAGCTCAGTGTGTTATTAGAAACTTGAAATCCTGCATCCTATTTTATCTGTAGTTATCATCTACACATGGTAAACACAAAGGCTCTTCTCAGGGCCACCCCTTTTCCCAAACACTGGATAATTTTCTTTTTAATTCCCTTTTTTATTTTTTATCCGAATTTGTAGATCCATCGCTAATCCACAAAGCAAAAACATACTTTCAAAACTTTCAATGCACAACAGCACATTTATGATTCGTGACTATGTGATTGACTCTGTGCATCTGCGAAAGATCCTGTGAGTTTAAGTATAAGTGTTTGAGTGGGTCCACGAGTGGATGTGTAAGTGTTGGAGTGGGTCTGTGAGTGACTCCATAAGTGTCTCAGTGATTCTGTGAGTGGGAGTAAGAGTGTTGAGGGCGCAAGTTATAGTTACCTTAGGGTACAAGCTATAGTTACTTGAAATAACTGTAACCCTAAAAGCTGAATTTGAATGGTTTTGTTTGTGTAAAATCTGACCCTAACTTAAACATCTCTGTGACCTTTGTTTTTTTCAGTGTATTTCTAGTTTTTTTTAACAGTAAATAAAATGACTATCAGAATGCACGGCAGGAGGGTTGTTGAATGCAGGGCCGGGCCTGACATTGTGCTTTCCCTACCAAAGGTTGCTGGTCCTGCTGCCCCTGCCCCTTGCCATCCATTGTCCAATTCGTGCCCCTGCACCCTCATTACAGCCCTGTGTGGCTGTTGTTCTTCCTCTGCACTTCCTGCCTGCCCCGAACAGCTTGATGACCTGCCCACTCTTCCTGCCCTCCCTTGCCCCATTTTATGCCACATCATTACCCTCATGCTTAGTCTCTGAGCTTAGCTTGCTGCCCCTACCCTACTTCCCCCTGCCCTTGGATGTCTGTGTGCATGCCCCTGCTCCCTCCTTTTTGCCCAACATGTTCCATGGACCTGCTACCGCCTATCCTATTTACTCTGAGGGCTCTGTTGATCTAGGACTTCTCCTCCCACCTGCCTATCATGGTCAGATGGCTGCTACCTGTCCCTGCCACCTTCTCTCTGCCTGTCCAAGTTCCATGTTCCATTTTAATGCCACGCCCTTCTACCCACCATGCTCTATTGTGCTGCAACTGGTCATCTTGCCTCCCCTGCATTGTCTGTTGTGAAGCCCCTTCTCCTGCCCTCTCTTGTCTGTGCCCAGCCCCTTCCCCTCCCATTTGTCCTCCATAGTACTTTGTGCATGCCCCTGACCCTCCCTTTTGCCTACTATGGTCGTTATACTGCCATTAACCCTCCTGCTTGCTATGGATGAACTTCTGTGTTGCCACAGCCCCTCACACCTGCTCTGTGTGGTCAGCTAGCTGCCCCTGAGCCCTACATTCCCTCCGTTGTCTTTGTGTATGAATTAAAGTCTTACTGCTGCCCTTCATGGTGTGTTGAGCTTCCAGTGCCCATCTGCTGGCTCTCCATGGTCAGTTTTCTGCTCCTGCCCTACACCCTTGCCCCCTGCCCTCAGCTTTCAATGTGCAGGCTCCATCCCCTCACTCCTGCCTTGTAAGATCCTGTGTTGTGCCCCTGCCCCCTTCACAGTCCCTTATGCTGCAACTGTATCTCCTATCTGTCTAGTATGGTCAGCTTGCTGCCGTTGCCTTTTTCTCTGCTCTCTGTTGTCCCCTATGCTCTCTATAGTCCTCGTCCAATTGCTTTCAACAGTCTGTTGTGCTGCACTGCCGTCCTCCTTGCCCTGTATGGTGTCTTGTGCTGCTGCAACCCCTGATACCTGCCCTGGAAGGTCAGCTTGGTGCCCATGCCCATCTCCCTTCTGCCCTCTGTTTCTGAGTCTATGTCCCTACCCTATTTCTCCTGAACTCAATCAATCAATCAATCAATCAATCAGGTCATTTGTAAAGCGCACTACTCACCCGTAGGGTCTCAAGGCGCTGGGAGGGGGGGGTGCCGCTACTGCTCGAACAGCCAAGTCTTGAGCTTCTTCCTGAAGGAGAGGTGGTCTTGGGTCAGGCGCAGATTGGTGGGAAGTGAGTTCCAGGTCTTGGCGGCCAGGTAGGAGAAGGACCTTCCTCCTGTTCTCTCTCTTCGGATGCGGGGGACGGCGGCGAGGGCGTGGTTGGTTGATCTGAGGAGGCGCTTGGGAGTGTAGAAGTTGATCCGGTTGTTGAGGTAGCTCGGGCCTTGGTCGTGTAGGGCTTTGTGCGCGTGGGTGAGGAGACGGAAGGTGATTCTCTTGTTGACCGGGAGCCAGTGCAGATCTCTCAGGTGTCCGGAGATGTGGCTGCGTCGGGGGATGTCGAGGATGAGTCTCGCCGAGGCGTTCTGGATCCGCTGGAGTCTCTTCTGGAGTTTGGCCGTGGTTCCGGCGTAGAGGGCGTTGCCGTAGTCCAGTCGGCTGGTGACGAGGGCTTGGGTGACCGTCTTCCTCGTCTCGGTGGGGATCCACCGGAAGATCTTACGTAGCATGCGCAGGATGTTGAAGCATGACGAGGAGACGGCGTTGACTTGTCTGGTCATGGAGAGGGAGGAGTCCAGGATGAAGCCCAGGTTGCGTGCGTGGTCCGTCGGTTTGGGCGCGGTGCCCAGGGCGGGGGGCCACCAGGAGTCGTCCCAGGCGGAGGGCGTGGAGCCCAGGATGAGGACCTCCGTCTTGTCTGAGTTCAGTTTCAGGCGGCTGGTCGTCATCCATTCGGCCACGTCTCTCATCCCTTCGTGCAGGTTGGCTCTGGCGGTGGCGGGGTCGTTGGTCAGGGAGAGGATCAGCTGGGTGTCGTCGGCGTAGGAGATTATGTTGAGGTTGTGTTGGCGTGCGATGGCCGCGAGGGGGCTCATGTAGATGTTGAAGAGGGTGGGGCTCAGTGAGGATCCTTGTGGGACGCCGCAGATGACTTTGGTGGCCTCTGACTTGTACGGTGGTAGGCGGACTCTTTGTGTTCTTCCGTCGAGGAAGGAGGTGATCCATTCCAGTGCCTTCTCCTGGATTCCGATGTTGCTGAGGCGCTGTACTAGGGTGCGGTGGCAGACAGTGTCGAAAGCCGCGGAGAGGTCCAGGAGGATGAGGGCCGCTGTTTCTCCGTTGTCCATCAGAGTTCGAAGGTCGTCGGTGGCGGCGATGAGGGCGGTCTCGGTGCTGTGGTTCGCTCGGAAGCCGGACTGTGAGGGGTCGAGGGATCCATTCGTCTCGAGGAAGGCGGCCAGCTGTTTGTTGACGGTCTTCTCGATGACTTTGGCCGGGAACGGGAGGAGCGAGATGGGCCGGTAGTTCTTGAGGTCGGTGGGGTCTGCTGTGGGTTTCTTGAGGAGAGCGCTGAGTTCGGCGTGCTTCCAGCTCTCAGGGAAGGTGGCGGAGTCGAAGGAGGTGTTGATGATGTCCCGTAGGTGGGGTGCGATGACAGCGTCGGCTTTGTTGAAGACGTGGTGAGGGCAGGGGTCAGTAGGAGATCCGGAATGGATGGAGTTCATGGTGCGGATGGTGTCTTCGGTGCTGATCGGGGTCCAGGTGCGGAGGGTGGTGGTGGGTGGCGTCGTTGCGGTTGTGGCTTGCATTGGTTGGTTGCTGAAGCTGTTGTGTATGTCCGTGATCTTGTTGTGGAAGAAGGACGCGAGGGAGTTGCAGAGTTCTTGCGACGGGGTGATGTCATTGTTTCCGGCGTTGGGGTTGGAGAGCTCTTTCACGATGTTGAAGAGTTCCTTGCAGTTGTGTGCGTTGTTGTCCAGCCGGTCCTTGTATGCATTTTTCTTGGTGGCGCGGATCAGTTGGTGGTGCTTCCGGGTGGCGAGCTTGAGGGTGGTCATGTTGTCCTTGATTCAAAGTACCACACTTGAAAAATAGGGGATTTTAGGTAGGCGACAGGTAAAATAAAGCGTTTTTGGGGTTTAAAGCATTGGTAGTCTCCTGTCTGAATGGGTGTCTGTTGGCATGTATAGCTGATTCAGAAAAGGGGGTGGTGATGAACAGAGTGTCTGAATTAAGCAGACCACTCTTACCCAGTCCAAAGATCAGGGCTTGATCCATCACCGTTATTTATCTCACTGCCCCATCCCAGCTCAGAACCTGGCTATATGCAAATTAGTCTGTCCCTGGCCCAGTGCATCATGGGAACAGGGCAGACCAAACTACCAAGCCAATTCTTCACCAGAAAGGAGACAAGCTACCGGGGACCGGTTTCTGGCATTTCAGCCTCTTCGGCCCGGCTTGCTTGAATCCTGATGGAGCAGTGAGAAAGGGACTCATGTCTGAGTATACCCTGCCACACCTATAGTGGCCAAAAACGATTCAGAAAAGGGGGTGGTGATGAACAGAGTGTCTGAATTAAGCAGACCACTCTTACCCAGTCCAAAGATCAGGGCTTGATCCATCACCGTTATTTATCTCACTGCCCCATCCAAGCTCAGAACCTGACTATATGCAAATTAGTCTGTCCCTGGCCCAGTGCATCATGGGAACAGGGCAGACCAAACTACCAAGCCAATTCTTCACCAGAAAGGAGACAAGCTACCGGGGACCGGTTTCTGGCATTTCAGCCTCTTCGGCCCGGCTTGCTTGAATCCTGATGGAGCAGTGAGAAAGGGATTCATGTCTGAGTATACCCTGCCACACCTATAGTGGCCAAAAACGATTCAGAAAAGGGGGTGGTGATAAACAGAGTGTCTGAATTAAGCAGACCACTCTTACCCAGTCCAAAGATCAGGGCTTGATCCATCACCGTTATGTATCTCACTGCCCCATCCCAGCTCAGAACCTGGATATATGCAAATTAGTCTGTCCCTGGCCCAGTGCATCATGGGAACAGGGCAGACCAAACTACCAAGCCAATTCTTCACCAGAAAGGAGACAAGCTACCGGGGACCGGTTTCTGGCATTTCAGCCTCTTCGGCCCGGCTTGCTTGAATCCTGATGGAGCAGTGAGAAAGGGACTCATGTCTGAGTATACCCTGCCACACCTATAGTGGCCAAAAACGATTCAGAAAAGGGGGTGGTGATGAACAGAGTGTCTGAATTAAGCAGACCACTCTTACCCAGTCCAAAGATCAGGGCTTGATCCATCACCGTTATTTATCTCACTGCCCCATCCCAGCTCAGAACCTGGCTATATGCAAATTAGTCTGTCCCTGGCCCAGTGCATCATGGGAACAGGGCAGACCAAACTACCAAGCCAATTCTTCACCAGAAAGGAGACAAGCTACCGGGGACCGGTTTCTGGCATTTCAGCCTCTTCGGCCCGGCTTGCTTGAATCCTGATGGAGCAGTGAGAAAGGGACTCATGTCTGAGTATACCCTGCCACACCTATAGTGGCCAAAAACGATTCAGAAAAGGGGGTGGTGATGAACAGAGTGTCTGAATTAAGCAGACCACTCTTACCCAGTCCAAAGATCAGGGCTTGATCCATCACCGTTATTTATCTCACTGCCCCATCCCAGCTCAGAACCTGGCTATATGCAAATTAGTCTGTCCCTGGCCCAGTGCATCATGGGAACAGGGCAGACCAAACTACCAAGCCAATTCTTCACCAGAAAGGAGACAAGCTACCGGGGACCGGTTTCTGGCATTTCAGCCTCTTCGGCCCGGCTTGCTTGAATCCTGATGGAGCAGTGAGAAAGGGACTCATGTCTGAGTATACCCTGCCACACCTATAGTGGCCAAAAACGATTCAGAAAAGGGGGTGGTGATAAACAGAGTGTCTGAATTAAGCAGACCACTCTTACCCAGTCCAAAGATCAGGGCTTGATCCATCACCGTTATGTATCTCACTGCCCCATCCCAGCTCAGAACCTGGATATATGCAAATTAGTCTGTCCCTGGCCCAGTGCATCATGGGAACAGGGCAGACCAAACTACCAAGCCAATTCTTCACCAGAAAGGAGACAAGCTACCGGGGACCGGTTTCTGGCATTTCAGCCTCTTCGGCCCGGCTTGCTTGAATCCTGATGGAGCAGTGAGAAAGGGACTCATGTCTGAGTATACCCTGCCACACCTATAGTGGCCAAAAACGATTCAGAAAAGGGGGTGGTGATGAACAGAGTGTCTGAATTAAGCAGACCACTCTTACCCAGTCCAAAGATCAGGGCTTGATCCATCACCGTTATTTATCTCACTGCCCCATCCCAGCTCAGAACCTGGCTATATGCAAATTAGTCTGTCCCTGGCCCAGTGCATCATGGGAACAGGGCAGACCAAACTACCAAGCCAATTCTTCACCAGAAAGGAGACAAGCTACCGGGGACCGGTTTCTGGCATTTCAGCCTCTTCGGCCCGGCTTGCTTGAATCCTGATGGAGCAGTGAGAAAGGGACTCATGTCTGAGTATACCCTGCCACACCTATAGTGGCCAAAAACGATTCAGAAAAGGGGGTGGTGATGAACAGAGTGTCTGAATTAAGCAGACCACTCTTACCCAGTCCAAAGATCAGGGCTTGATCCATCACCGTTATTTATCTCACTGCCCCATCCCAGCTCAGAACCTGGCTATATGCAAATTAGTCTGTCCCTGGCCCAGTGCATCATGGGAACAGGGCAGACCAAACTACCAAGCCAATTCTTCACCAGAAAGGAGACAAGCTACCGGGGACCGGTTTCTGGCATTTCAGCCTCTTCGGCCCGGCTTGCTTGAATCCTGATGGAGCAGTGAGAAAGGGACTCATGTCTGAGTATACCCTGCCACACCTATAGTGGCCAAAAACGATTCAGAAAAGGGGGTGGTGATGAACAGAGTGTCTGAATTAAGCAGACCACTCTTACCCAGTCCAAAGATCAGGGCTTGATCCATCACCGTTATTTATCTCACTGCCCCATCCCAGCTCAGAACCTGGCTATATGCAAATTAGTCTGTCCCTGGCCCAGTGCATCATGGGAACAGGGCAGACCAAACTACCAAGCCAATTCTTCACCAGAAAGGAGACAAGCTACCGGGGACCGGTTTCTGGCATTTCAGCCTCTTCGGCCCGGCTTGCTTGAATCCTGATGGAGCAGTGAGAAAGGGACTCATGTCTGAGTATACCCTGCCACACCTATAGTGGCCAAAAACGATTCAGAAAAGGGGGTGGTGATGAACAGAGTGTCTGAATTAAGCAGACCACTCTTACCCAGTCCAAAGATCAGGGCTTGATCCATCACCGTTATTTATCTCACTGCCCCATCCCAGCTCAGAACCTGGCTACATGCAAATTAGTCTGTCCCTGGCCCAGTGCATCATGGGAACAGGGCAGACCAAACTACCAAGCCAATTCTTCACCAGAAAGGAGACAAGCTACCGGGGACCGGTTTCTGGCATTTCAGCCTCTTCGGCCCGGCTTGCTTGAATCCTGATGGAGCAGTGAGAAAGGGACTCATGTCTGAGTATACCCTGCCACACCTATAGTGGCCAAAAACGATTCAGAAAAGGGGGTGGTGATGAACAGAGTGTCTGAATTAAGCAGACCACTCTTACCCAGTCCAAAGATCAGGGCTTGATCCATCACCGTTATTTATCTCACTGCCCCATCCCAGCTCAGAACCTGACTATATGCAAATTAGTCTGTCCCTGGCCCAGTGCATCATGGGAACAGGGCAGACCAAACTACCAAGCCAATTCTTCACCAGAAAGGAGACAAGCTACCGGGGACCAGTTTCTGGCATTTCAGCCTCTTCGGCCCGGCTTGCTTGAATCCTGATGGAGCAGTGAGAAAGGGACTCATGTCTGAGTATACCCTGCCACACCTATAGTGGCCAAAAACGATTCAGAAAAGGGGGTGGTGATAAACAGAGTGTCTGAATTAAGCAGACCACTCTTACCCAGTCCAAAGATCAGGGCTTGATCCATCACCGTTATTTATCTCACTGCCCCATCCCAGCTCAGAACCTGGATATATGCAAATTAGTCTGTCCCTGGCCCAGTGCATCATGGGAACAGGGCAGACCAAACTACCAAGCCAATTCTTCACCAGAAAGGAGACAAGCTACCGGGGACCGGTTTCTGGCATTTCAGCCTCTTCGGCCCGGCATGCTTGAATCCTGATGGAGCAGTGAGAAAGGGACTCATGTCTGAGTATACCCTGCCACACCTATAGTGGCCAAAAACGATTCAGAAAAGGGGGTGGTGATGAACAGAGTGTCTGAATTAAGCAGACCACTCTTACCCAGTCCAAAGATCAGGGCTTGATCCATCACCGTTATTTATCTCACTGCCCCATCCCAGCTCAGAACCTGGCTATATGCAAATTAGTCTGTCCCTGGCCCAGTGCATCATGGGAACAGGGCAGACCAAACTACCAAGCCAATTCTTCACCAGAAAGGAGACAAGCTACCGGGGACCGGTTTCTGGCATTTCAGCCTCTTCGGCCCGGCTTGCTTGAATCCTGATGGAGCAGTGAGAAAGGGACTCATGTCTGAGTATACCCTGCCACACCTATAGTGGCCAAAAACGATTCAGAAAAGGGGGTGGTGATGAACAGAGTGTCTGAATTAAGCAGACCACTCTTACCCAGCCCAAAGATCAGGGCTTGATCCATCACCGTTATTTATCTCACTGCCCCATCCCAGCTCAGAACCTGGCTATATGCAAATTAGTCTGTCCCTGGCCCAGTGCATCATGGGAACAGGGCAGACCAAACTACCAAGCCAATTCTTCACCAGAAAGGAGACAAGCTACCGGGGACCGGTTTCTGGCATTTCAGCCTCTTCGGCCCGGCTTGCTTGAATCCTGATGGAGCAGTGAGAAAGGGACTCATGTCTGAGTATACCCTGCCACACCTATAGTGGCCAAAAACGATTCAGAAAAGGGGGTGGTGATGAACAGAGTGTCTGAATTAAGCAGACCACTCTTACCCAGTCCAAAGATCAGGGCTTGATCCATCACCGTTATTTATCTCACTGCCCCATCCCAGCTCAGAACCTGGCTATATGCAAATTAGTCTGTCCCTGGCCCAGTGCATCATGGGAACAGGGCAGACCAAACTACCAAGCCAATTCTTCACCAGAAAGGAGACAAGCTACCGGGGACCGGTTTCTGGCATTTCAGCCTCTTCGGCCCGGCTTGCTTGAATCCTGATGGAGCAGTGAGAAAGGGACTCATGTCTGAGTATACCCTGCCACACCTATAGTGGCCAAAAACGATTCAGAAAAGGGGGTGGTGATGAACAGAGTGTCTGAATTAAGCAGACCACTCTTACCCAGTCCAAAGATCAGGGCTTGATCCATCACCGTTATTTATCTCACTGCCTCATCCCAGCTCAGAACCTGGCTATATGCAAATTAGTCTGTCCCTGGCCCAGTGCATCATGGGAACAGGGCAGACCAAACTACCAAGCCAATTCTTCACCAGAAAGGAGACAAGCTACCGGGGACCGGTTTCTGGCATTTCAGCCTCTTCGGCCCGGCTTGCTTGAATCCTGATGGAGCAGTGAGAAAGGGACTCATGTCTGAGTATACCCTGCCACACCTATAGTGGCCAAAAACGATTCAGAAAAGGGGGTGGTGATGAACAGAGTGTCTGAATTAAGCAGACCACTCTTACCCAGTCCAAAGATCAGGGCTTGATCCATCACCGTTATTTATCTCACTGCCCCATCCCAGCTCAGAACCTGGCTATATGCAAATTAGTCTGTCCCTGGCCCAGTGCATCATGGGAACAGGGCAGACCAAACTACCAAGCCAATTCTTCACCAGAAAGGAGACAAGCTACCGGGGACCGGTTTCTGGCATTTCAGCCTCTTCGGCCCGGCTTGCTTGAATCCTGATGGAGCAGTGAGAAAGGGACTCATGTCTGAGTATACCCTGCCACACCTATAGTGGCCAAAAACGATTCAGAAAAGGGGGTGGTGATGAACAGAGTGTCTGAATTAAGCAGACCACTCTTACCCAGTCCAAAGATCAGGGCTTGATCCATCACCGTTATTTATCTCACAGCCCCATCCCAGCTCAGAACCTGGCTATATGCAAATTAGTCTGTCCCTGGCCCAGTGCATCATGGGAACAGGGCAGACCAAACTACCAAGCAAATTCTTCACCAGAAAGGAGACAAGCTACCGGGGACCGGTTTCTGGCATTTCAGCCTCTTCGGCCCGGCTTGCTTGAATCCTGATGGAGCAGTGAGAAAGGGACTCATGTCTGAGTATACCCTGCCACACCTATAGTGGCCAAAAAATGATTCAGAAGAGGGGGTGGTGATGAACAGAGTGTCTGAATTAAGCAGACCACTCTTACCCAGTCCAAAGATCAGGGCTTGATCCATCACCGTTATTTATCTCACTGCCCCATCCCAGCTCATAACCTGGCTATATGCAAATTAGTCTGTCCCTGGCCCAGTGCATCATGGGAACAGGGCAGACCAAACTACCAAGCAAATTCTTCACCAGAAAGGAGACAAGCTACCGGGGACCGGTTTCTGGCATTTCAGCCTCTTCGGCCCGGCTTGCTTGAATCCTGATGGAGCAGTGAGAAAGGGACTCATGTCTGAGTATACCCTGCCACACCTATAGTGGCCAAAAACGATTCAGAAAAGGGGGTGGTGATGAACAGAGTGTCTGAATTAAGCAGACCACTCTTACCCAGTCCAAAGATCAGGGCTTGATCCATCACCGTTATTTATCTCACTGCCCCATCCCAGCTCAGAACCTGGCTATATGCAAATGAGTCTGTCCCTGGCCCAGTGCATCATGGGAACAGGGCAGACCAAACTACCAAGCCAATTCTTCACCAGAAAGGAGACAAGCTACCGGGGACCGGTTTCTGGCATTTCAGCCTCTTCGGCCCGGCTTGCTTGAATCCTGATGGAGCAGTGAGAAAGGGACTCATGTCTGAGTATACCCTGCCACACTTATAGTGGCCAAAAACGATTCAGAAAAGGGGGTGGTGATGAACAGAGTGTCTGAATTAAGCAGACCACTCTTACCCAGTCCAAAGATCAGGGCTTGATCCATCACCGTTATTTATCTCACTGCCCCATCCCAGCTCAGAACCTGGCTATATGCAAATTAGTCTGTCCCTGGCCCAGTGCATCATGGGAACAGGGCAGACCAAACTACCAAGCCAATTCTTCACCAGAAAGGAGACAAGCTACCGGGGACCGGTTTCTGGCATTTCAGCCTCTTCGGCCCGGCTTGCTTGAATCCTGATGGAGCAGTGAGAAAGGGACTCATGTCTGAGTATACCCTGCCACACCTATAGTGGCCAAAAACGATTCAGAAAAGGGGGTGGTGATGAACAGAGTGTCTGAATTAAGCAGACCACTCTTACCCAGTCCAAAGATCAGGGCTTGATCCATCACCGTTATTTATCTCACTGCCCCATCCCAGCTCAGAACCTGGCTATATGCAAATTAGTCTGTCCCTGGCCCAGTGCATCATGGGAACAGGGCAGACCAAACCACCAAGCCAATTCTTCACCAGAAAGGAGACAAGCTACCGGGGACCGGTTTCTGGCATTTCAGCCTCTTCGGCCTGGCTTGCTTGAATCCTGATGGAGCAGTGAGAAAGGGACTCATGTCTGAGTATACCCTGCCACACCTATAGTGGCCAAAAACGATTCAGAAAAGGGGGTGGTGATGAACAGAGTGTCTGAATTAAGCAGACCACTCTTACCCAGTCCAAAGATCAGGGCTTGATCCATCACCGTTATTTATCTCACTGCCCCATCCCAGCTCAGAACCTGGCTATATGCAAATTAGTCTGTCCCTGGCCCAGTGCATCATGGGAACAGGGCAGACCAAACTACCAAGCCAATTCTTCACCAGAAAGGAGACAAGCTACCGGGGACCGGTTTCTGGCATTTCAGCCTCTTCGGCCCGGCTTGCTTGAATCCTGATGGAGCAGTGAGAAAGGGACTCATGTCTGAGTATACCCTGCCACACCTATAGTGGCCAAAAACGATTCAGAAAAGGGGGTGGTGATGAACAGAGTGTCTGAATTAAGCAGACCACTCTTACCCAGTCCAAAGATCAGGGCTTGATCCATCACCGTTATTTATCTCACTGCCCCATCCCAGCTCAGAACCTGGCTATATGCAAATTAGTCTGTCCCTGGCCCAGTGCATCATGGGAACAGGGCAGACCAAACTACCAAGCCAATTCTTCACCAGAAAGGAGACAAGCTACCGGGGACCGGTTTCTGGCATTTCAGCCTCTTCGGCCCGGCTTGCTTGAATCCTGATGGAGCAGTGAGAAAGGGACTCATGTCTGAGTATACCCTGCCACACCTATAGTGGCCAAAAACGATTCAGAAAAGGGGGTGGTGATGAACAGAGTGTCTGAATTAAGCAGACCACTCTTACCCAGTCCAAAGATCAGGGCTTGATCCATCACCGTTATTTATCTCACTGCCCCATCCCAGCTCAGAACCTGGCTATATGCAAATTAGTCTGTCCCTGGCCCAGTGCATCATGGGAACAGGGCAGACCAAACTACCAAGCCAATTCTTCACCAGAAAGGAGACAAGCTACCGGGGACCGGTTTCTGGCATTTCAGCCTCTTCGGCCCGGCTTGCTTGAATCCTGATGGAGCAGTGAGAAAGGGACTCATGTCTGAGTATACCCTGCCACACCTATAGTGGCCAAAAACGATTCAGAAAAGGGGGTGGTGATGAACAGAGTGTCTGAATTAAGCAGACCACTCTTACCCAGTCCAAAGATCAGGGCTTGATCCATCACCGTTATTTATCTCACTGCCCCATCCCAGCTCAGAACCTGGCTATATGCAAATTAGTCTGTCCCTGGCCCAGTGCATCATGGGAACAGGGCAGACCAAACTACCAAGCCAATTCTTCACCAGAAAGGAGACAAGCTACCGGGGACCGGTTTCTGGCATTTCAGCCTCTTCGGCCCGGCTTGTTTGAATCCTGATGGAGCAGTGAGAAAGGGACTCATGTCTGAGTATACCCTGCCACACCTATAGTGGCCAAAAACGATTCAGAAAAGGGGGTGGTGATGAACAGAGTGTCTGAATTAAGCAGACCACTCTTACCCAGTCCAAAGATCAGGGCTTGATCCATCACCGTTATTTATCTCACTGCCCCATCCCAGCTCAGAACCTGGCTATATGCAAATTAGTCTGTCCCTGGCCCAGTGCATCATGGGAACAGGGCAGACCAAACTACCAAGCCAATTCTTCACCAGAAAGGAGACAAGCTACCGGGGAACGGTTTCTGGCATTTCAGCCTCTTCGGCCCGGCTTGCTTGAATCCTGATGGAGCAGTGAGAAAGGGACTCATGTCTGAGTATACCCTGCCACACCTATAGTGGCCAAAAACGATTCAGAAAAGGGGGTGGTGATGAACAGAGTGTCTGAATTAAGCAGACCACTCTTACCCAGTCCAAAGATCAGGGCTTGATCCATCACCACCCCTTGTTGTAAATTATTTTGTCCACCCTAAGCGTGGAAGGGTATACTCAGATGTGAGTCCCTTGCTCATTGTACCATCAGGATTCAAGCAAGCCGGGCCGAAGACGCCTGAAATGGCAGAAACCGGTCCCCGGAAGCTTGTTTCCTTCCCAGTGTAAGAATTGGCTTTTGTAGTCTGGTCTGCCCTGTTCCCATGATGCACTGGGCCAGGGACAGACTAATTTGCATACAGCCAGGTTCTGAAACTGGGATGGTGCAATGAGCTAAAAAACGGTGTTGGATCTAGCCCTGATCTCTTGACTGGGTGAGAGTACTCTGCTTAATTCAGAGACTCTGTCCATCACCACCCCTTGTTGTAAATTATTTTGTCCACCCTAAGCGTGGAAGGGTATACTCAGATGTGAGTCCCTTGCTCATTGTACCATCAGGATTCAAGCAAGCCGGGCCGAAGACGCCTGAAATGGCAGAAACCGGTCCCCGGAAGCTTGTTTCCTTCCCAGTGTAAGAATTGGCTTTTGTAGTCTGGTCTGCCCTGTTCCCATGATGCACTGGGCCAGGGACAGACTAATTTGCATACAGCCAGGTTCTGAAACTGGGATGGTGCAATGAGCTAAAAACGGTGTTGGATCTAGCCCTGATCTCTTGACTGGGTGAGAGTACTCTGCTTAATTCAGAGACTCTGTCCATCACCACCCCTTGTTGTAAATTATTTTGTCCACCCTAAGCGTGGAAGGGTATACTCAGATGTGAGTCCCTTGCTCATTGTACCATCAGGATTCAAGCAAGCCGGGCCGAAGACGCCTGAAATGGCAGAAACCGGTCCCCGGAAGCTTGTTTCCTTCCCAGTGTAAGAATTGGCTTTTGTAGTCTGGTCTGCCCTGTTCCCATGATGCACTGGGCCAGGGACAGACTAATTTGCATACAGCCAGGTTCTGAAACTGGGATGGTGCAATGAGCTAAAAAACGGTGTTGGATCTAGCCCTGATCTCTTGACTGGGTGAGAGTACTCTGCTTAATTCAGAGACTCTGTCCATCACCACCCCTTGTTGTAAATTATTTTGTCCACCCTAAGCGTGGAAGGGTATACTCAGATGTGAGTCCCTTGCTCATTGTACCATCAGGATTCAAGCAAGCCGGGCCGAAGACGCCTGAAATGGCAGAAACCGGTCCCCGGAAGCTTGTTTCCTTCCCAGTGTAAGAATTGGCTTTTGTAGTCTGGTCTGCCCTGTTCCCATGATGCACTGGGCCAGGGACAGACTAATTTGCATACAGCCAGGTTCTGAAACTGGGATGGTGCAATGAGCTAAAAAACGGTGTTGGATCTAGCCCTGATCTCTTGACTGGGTGAGAGTACTCTGCTTAATTCAGAGACTCTGTCCATCACCACCCCTTGTTGTAAATTATTTTGTCCACCCTAAGCGTGGAAGGGTATACTCAGATGTGAGTCCCTTGCTCATTGTACCATCAGGATTCAAGCAAGCCGGGCCGAAGACGCCTGAAATGGCAGAAACCGGTCCCCGGAAGCTTGTTTCCTTCCCAGTGTAAGAATTGGCTTTTGTAGTCTGGTCTGCCCTGTTCCCATGATGCACTGGGCCAGGGACAGACTAATTTGCATACAGCCAGGTTCTGAAACTGGGATGGTGCAATGAGCTAAAAAACGGTGTTGGATCTAGCCCTGATCTCTTGACTGGGTGAGAGTACTCTGCTTAATTCAGAGACTCTGTCCATCACCACCCCTTGTTGTAAATTATTTTGTCCACCCTAAGCGTGGAAGGGTATACTCAGATGTGAGTCCCTTGCTCATTGTACCATCAGGATTCAAGCAAGCCGGGCCGAAGACGCCTGAAATGGCCGAAACCGGTCCCCGGAAGCTTGTTTCCTTCCCAGTGTAAGAATTGGCTTTTGTAGTCTGGTCTGCCATGTTCCCATGATGCACTGGGCCAGGGACAGACTAATTTGCATACAGCCAGGTTCTGAAACTGGGATGGTGCAATGAGCTAAAAAACGGTGTTGGATCTAGCCCTGATCTCTTGACTGGGTGAGAGTACTCTGCTTAATTCAGAGACTCTGTCCATCACCACCCCTTGTTGTAAATTATTTTGTCCACCCTAAGCGTGGAAGGGTATACTCAGATGTGAGTCCCTTGCTCATTGTACCATCAGGATTCAAGCAAGCCGGGCCGAAGACGCCTGAAATGGCAGAAACCGGTCCCCGGAAGCTTGTTTCCTTCCCAGTGTAAGAATTGGCTTTTGTAGTCTGGTCTGCCCTGTTCCCATGATTAAGCATGGGCGTAAAATCTGCTCCGCTTGCGGATTTTTCGGATTTTCGGCAAATTCGCAATCCGCGAACTCTCGCGAATTTGTCGAAAATCCGTGAATCCGCTCGCGGCGGATTTTTTGCTTGGTTGCGGCGCGCGGCGTGGTGCACGGCGTTCACTTTCCGTCATTTTAGCGTTTGCCGAGTTGTTTTTCTTTGCGAGTGACGCGCCATTTTAGATCTTGCTGCGTGTTCCCGCGGGAGTTTGTCGCCCGCGAATACGTACTCGCGGCTTGCCACCTTGCACAGCATACCTCGCGAGAGTTCGCAATTGCGAACACGTAGTTGCGGCGGAAAGGAACAATCTCGCACTTGCGAAATAGAGATTTTGCAATTTCGCACAAGAAAATCACCAGCAAACAGGATAAACCTTCAGAAAATTATGATTTTTATCAGAATCACTCCTCAGGTTGACATTTGCATGGCCTTTTTTTTTGCAAGGAGTCCATTTTGGGGGGGGGAGGAAGGAAGTGCCCCACAGTCTCCAACTTCCTGTTCCTGTCCAGCAGGCTCCTCCCAGTGCTTTGTCCATCTCCTGGTCACTTTCATTTGGATCTGGAGCTGGAAGGATTACTTTTTGTGGGTGCTGCTGGATATTTGGATTTGAGGCCTTTTTGACTGTCTTTGGATCACTTTTGGATTAGAAATCAACTTTCACAAGTAAGTTTGTTTGGGGCATTACAGTTGCTGCAAGTACAATTTTTGAACTTTTTCAGAAAATTAAATAAATTATATTGTGGGTAGCCACAGTATCCAGTAGGACCAGGGTTGGTTATGGGTGCATGATACAACTGTTTTGTTGAATTTAAACACCATTGAGGACATGGATGGGCTGGGATTGTGCAGATTTTATTGTTTTTTGTCGTTTGTTTGGGCCTGCTGGTGTGGCCCTTTGCCCAGGGGTGGTGAGTGAGTGTTGCATGGGCCTAGTCTTTCTGTGGGGTGTCTTCTTGAATTTAAACATAATTGAGGCCATGGATGGGCTGGGATTGTGCTTATTTTATTGTTTTTTGTCGTTTTTGGGGGGCTGCTGGTGTGGCCTTTTGCTTGCCCAGGGGTGGTGGTGGTGCATGGACTGAGTGTGCCTGTGGTGTGGTCTCACTCTCTTTGATGTAAACATCATGGATGGCATTGGATTGTGGTGATTTCTGGCTGTTTTTCTGTTTTTTGGGGGTGTACTGTTGATGTGGACTGGCCATGTGGGTGGTGGTGGTGGCCATCTTGAGTGCTGGCTGGTACAGGCAACATGTGCTTGGGGTGTAAGGGGGCCATTTTGAGGAGAGGCAGTGTCTGAGGCCTGCACTTATTTTGCCTACTTTTCATCCCTTATGCCCAGGGGTAGTGAGTGTTGCATGGGCCTAGTGTTTCTGAGGGGTGTCTTCTTGAATTTAAACACCATTGAGGCCATGGATGGGCTGGGATTGTGCAGATTTTATTGTTTTTTGTCGTTTTTTTGGGCCTGCTGGTGTGGCCCTTTGCCCAGGGGTGGTGAGTGTTGCATGGGCCTAGTCTTTCTGTGGGGTGTCTTCTTGAATTTAAACATAATTGAGGCCATGGATGGGCTGGGATTGTGCTTATTTTATTGTTTTTTGTCGTTTTTGGGGGGCTGCTGGTGTGGCCTTTTGCTTGCCCAGGGGTGGTGGTGGTGCATGGACTGAGTGTGCCTGTGGTGTGGTCTCATTCTCTTTGATGTAAACATCATGGATGGCAATGGATTGTGGTGATTTCTGGCTGTTTTTCTGTTTTTTGGGGGTGTACTGTTGATGTGGACTGGCCATGTGGGTGGTGGTGGTGGCCATCTTGAGTGCTGGCTGGTACAGGCAACATGTGCTTGGGGTGTAAGGGGGCCATTTTGAGGAGAGGCAGTGTCTGAGGCCTGCACTTATTTTGCCTACTTTTCATCCCTTATGCCCAGGGGTAGTGAGTGTTGCATGGGCCTAGTGTTTCTGAGGGGTGTCTTCTTGAATTTAAACACCATTGAGGCCATGGATGGGCTGAGATTGTGCAGATTTTATTGTTTTTTGTCGTTTTTTTGGGCCTGCTGGTGTGGCCCTTTGCCCAGGGGTGGTGAGTGTTGCATGGGCCTAGTCTTTCTGTGGGGTGTCTTCTTGAATTTAAACATAATTGAGGCCATGGATGGGTTGGGATTGTGCTTATTTTATTGTTTTTTGTCGTTTTTGGGGGGCTGCTGGTGTGGCCTTTTGCTTGCCCAGGGGTGGTGGTGGTGCATGGACTGAGTGTGCCTGTGGTGTGGTCTCACTCTCTTTGATGTAAACATCATGGATGGCATTGGATTGTGGTGATTTCTGGCTGTTTTTCTGTTTTTTGGGGGTGTACTGTTGATGTGGACTGGCCATGTGGGTGGTGGTGGTGGCCATCTTGAGTGCTGGCTGGTACAGGCAACATGTGCTTGGGGTGTAAGGGGGCCATTTTGAGGAGAGGCAGTGTCTGAGGCCTGCACTTATTTTGCCTACTTTTCATCCCTTATGCCCAGGGGTAGTGAGTGTTGCATGGGCCTAGTGTTTCTGAGGGGTGTCTTCTTGAATTTAAACACCATTGAGGCCATGGATGGGCTGGGATTGTGCAGATTTTATTGTTTTTTGTCGTTTTTGTTGGCCTGCTGGTGTGGCCCTTTGCCCAGGGGTGGTGAGTGTTGCATGGGCCTAGTCTTTCTGTGGGGTGTCTTCTTGAATTTAAACACCATTGAGGCCATGGATGGGCTGGGATTGTGCAGATTTTATTGTTTTTTGTCGTTTTTTTGGGCCTGCTGGTGTGGCCCTTTGCCCAGGGGTGGTGAGTGTTGCATGGGCCTAGTCTTTCTGTGGGGTGTCTTCTTGAATTTAAACATAATTGAGGCCATGGATGGGCTGGGATTGTGCTTATTTTATTGTTTTTTGTCGTTTTTGGGGGGCTGCTGGTGTGGCCTTTTGCTTGCCCAGGGGTGGTGGTGGTGCATGGACTGAGTGTGCCTGTGGTGTGGTCTCACTCTCTTTGATGTAAACATCATGGATGGCATTGGATTGTGGTGATTTCTGGCTGTTTTTCTGTTTTTTGGGGGTGTACTGTTGATGTGGACTGGCCATGTGGGTGGTGGTGGTGGCCATCTTGAGTGCTGGCTGGTACAGGCAACATGTGCTTGGGGTGTAAGGGGGCCATCTTGAGGAGAGGCAGTGTCTGAGGCCTGCACTTATTTTGCCTACTTTTCATCCCTTATGCCCAGGGGTAGTGAGTGTTGCATACTTGCATGTCCCTAGTCTTTCTGTGGGGTGTCTTCAATGTAAACATCATGGATGGCATGGGATTGTGCTCATTTTTCCGTGTTTTGTCGATTTTTTGGGGTGTATAACTGAACTGATGTTCCTCTGTCTTCCATTGCTTTTAGGTGCACAAGAAGACTCAATAGAACCACCAGTGCCAGGAAGAAGTCCTGCAGCGGTGTGTGCAGCATAACGTCACGCGACGTCACGTCTGGACACAGAACCCTCTGCAACTCGTGCAACTGCTGCCTGCTGACCTGCTCTGAAGAAGATGGCCCCAAAAAAAGTAACCCGTAGCTCCTCTAGCAAGAAAGGTGCCAGTAAGGAGCAGAAGAAGCAAGTTACCAAGGACACTGGTGTGCCGCCCGCCCCTTTTTTTGGAGTAAAAAAAAAAGTATGCCTGTAGCAGCTGCAGCGGGATCTGCTGGGGACCAAGCTGGCAGCAGCACCCCCGCTCCATTGGGCTCAGTGCCACCACCACCACCACGCCAACTTAAGTCCAAGCCCTTGAGTGCTGCAGAGGCAGCCAGTATACTTCTTCAATCACCATCGACCAGTGATGTTGGCTCATCGCAAGAAAGCAGCAGCAATGTCCCTCAATCAACACAGGTTGTTGTAGCTCATCTGACGAGTGTTGAACAACCACAGCCGCAACAACAATCACATGTGCAAGTACAAGCCCAAGTACATGTGGAAGGAGAGGCAGCGCAAGGAGATGCGCAAGCAGAGGTGCATGGAGGGTCACAACAAGTGCCCACAATAGTTGTTCCTCCCGAAGTAGGGGCACATCAGGAAATCGACAATCAAGGCGAGGTATCATTTGAGGAAGCCACTCCTCCTGATGATCCTTCATTGTCTTCCACACCCCTAGCAAGGAAGAGATCAAGGGTGGTGTCTACATCCTCTTCAAGCACACCTCCTTCTGATGATACGGATCAAACTTGGGAACAAACAAAGGTAGTTAAGCATAAAAGGAAGCTCGTCCAAAGTCTCAGAGTTATGGAGTGTGATGAGTCTCAACAAGAAGTGGCGGATACTGCTGCTGATGAAGACTCTGCCAACGACGACCCAGTCATCATAAAGGTCACTGCAGCCCCAGCGGGCATGCAGCAAACAGACATTTTGACCCTAGCCCGAAGAGCTGCTGAGCGTGATGATGATGTTGTCGATGAGGAGGCAGTGGAAACACCACAATCATTGGAGTTAAGTAGTACACCAACTCGTCCCGCTTCCATATTTCTTTCTGGCAAGAAGAGACCTCCGTCAACCTCGACCTTAATTAGTGGCGGTGAAAGTGCAAAACGTACAAAAGTTGGGCAATCCACATCCTCCACTTCATCTGGCATTAGCTTCATGACCACCACCACCAGTATCGCCGCCTCCTCCATGTCCCACAGACACTTCAAGTCCCCAGTTTGGGACTTCTTTACTGTTTGTCCAAAAAATCCAAAGTTTGCCATTTGTACCCTTTGTAAGCTTGCAGTTAGTCGTGGTAAGTCAGGTACCAACTATGGTACCGGCGGCCAGAGAGGTCATCTTGAGAGAAAGCACACTGTCAAATGGTTTGCGCACCTAGATGCGATCAAGAAAGGCCAAATTCAAGGAAACGTTGATGTTTCATCTGATGATGACGGGCAGGAAGAAGACGTGTCAAACACTTCCCTTACACCCAGTACCCCTGTCAGCAGCACACCCAATGTGAGGCACACTAAGAGTGTTGGAGCGAGTGAGACACCAACGCACAAAAGTTCACCAGCGAGCAAAATTGGGTCAACGAAGTCATTATCAGCCCGTAAATGCTTGGTCCAGGGCAACATTAGAACAATGCTTACTTCAGACGTGCCATATGAACGCAACCACCCACTGACGCGTCTGTATAACACTAAGCTGGCTAAAATGCTAGCTGTGGACCTTCTACCTTTTTCTTTTGTAGAAGCGGTAGGTTTTCTTGAATTAGTGGCAACGCTCTGCCCTAAATGGAAGGTTCCGAGCCGGTTCTATTTTGCCAGAGTTGCGGTTCCAGCACTACATGAAGATGTGCTGCAGGCGATTGGGGCAGCTTTGCAGAAGAGTGCTGTTCACACAATACATCTGACAACAGACATGTGGACCAGTGGCGCAGGCGCTGATTACATGTGCATCACTGGACACTGGGTCTCTTTTTCAGGTGTTTTAGCAAAGCTAAACGCAGGTGTTGACCTGGACAAAGTTTTCAAAGCTGCTCGGAAGCATGCAACACTAGCCATGTTTGGCTTGGAGAAAAGTCACACAGCAGAAAACTTTTTGGAAGAGTTTAACAAAAAGGTCTTGAAAATGCTATCCCCCCTAAAACTCAAGATTGGTTATGTTTCCACGGATAATGGCGCCAATGTAGTAAAGGCCATGCAGAAGGGTGACCATGTTAGAGTGCCGTGTTTGGCGCACTGTATCAACCTGGTAGTTCAAAAATTCTTGAGTGATAAAGACAGTACAGCGTTCGAGGTAATGGCCACCTGCCGCAAAATGTGCAACCATTTCAGCCATTCTTTTAAGGCCCGGAAGCATCTGCGGAGACTGCTATTTCAACGTGGAATGCCAGTGAAAGCACTCATCCAGGAGGTGGCAACACGTTGGAACTCAACCTTCTACATGCTTGAGCGTCTGTATGAGCAGTATACGGTACTCGATCACTATTTCTTCACAGAGGGTACATCTCAGAAGGAGGACCTGCGGATGAGTGCGGCGCAATGGGACATAGTTAAAAGCCTGACAGACATGCTTCGTCCTTTTGAGTTCTTCACGCGTGCAGTCAGCCAGGAGGACTGTAATTTGGGAAAAGCTATCCCATTGTTGTGCATGCTGGAGCACCAACTGATGGCGGTGTCTTCTGAGTTTGAAAAAGATGTACAAAAAAAAGACCATTTTATTTTGTCTGAGAAATTATTAGAGCGCCTACGTGGTGATGAACGTCTTCAAAAGATCAAGTCAGATCAGCATTACATTTGTGCTACTATTCTGGATCCACGCTACAAAAAGGCGCTGGCAGGCGAAGCATTCTTTCCTTTTGCTGATGCAGATGTTCAAAAGTACAAACATTGGTTAGCCTGGTCGGCCAAGAGGTTTGAAAAAGAACGGCAGGTTATTGAAGGAGAAGCCAGTACATCAGCATCAGCATCAGCAGGCCATCCCCAGTCACAAGAATCCACTTCTGCACCTGTGGCTGGGGCACAAGTGACCTCTCAGCCGTTAAAGACACCGGCAACTGGATCATCTGCACCACACACAACAAAAACAGTGGCTGTTGTAGAGGATTGGCTAAGTTTGCTTGGGTATGGTTCTCGAAAAAATGTCACAGCCACAGCAAAAAGTAAGCAAAGTGGAGGAACCGTTGCTGACCTTGAGTCGATGGTGCAGGACTATCTGAATGACTCAACAGTGGTCTTTCTTAATGATGAGCCATTGCAGTATTGGCATGGCAAAAAACAATTGTGGCCACAGCTCTTCAACCTGGCTATAAACTATTTGTCTTGCCCACTCGCAAGTGTGTCTTCTGAACGTGTTTTCAGTGCTGCTGGTGGCATTGTAACTCCCAAACGGAGCCGCCTCTCGCCCAAAAATGTGGAGCGGCTGACAATGATCAAGATGAATCAGCACCTCATACCACCAGATTACAAAGTACGAGAAAGCACGCCGCATGAAGACGAGGAGGACGGCAACGTAGATGAGGGGATTTGTTCTCTGTTCGGTGTCACTGACCTCATCCAGCCTGAATTCGCAGAGTATGATGACGAAATTTTGTTCTTATTCCCTGACACCGAGCCCTGAAAATGAGACAATCAATCAAGAACTTTCTTTTTCGTCCTTATTCACTTTTATTCCTGTGTGCTTTGTGTCTCTCTTTCTTTGTTTTGCACAGTTAATTTAATTCAAACTTTAATCACCTAATCCCAAAAACAAGACCATCATCAGAACTGTCTTCACTTGTTTGCTTATTGATTTGAAGGTGCCACAGTCTACATTCCTCAGGTTCACAAGTTCTGAAGAACATGCTCCTCTATCCTCCTCCTCCAGACAGCGATTTCCCTCCAAGCAGAGTGCTGGATTACGCCCAATGAAGAAAGACTCAGCACTTGTGGGGGTGTTGTACTTCTTTGCGGGTGAGTTGACGGATTTGGGCCCATTGCTGTGAAGCTCTAATAATGGACAAAAGTGTTTTGGACCAAATATGAGGTGGAAATTTCTTGCCGTTTTTGCTGACTTGCTTGCCTTTGAGGTGCTCTTTGGCGGGGTTCCGGTGTTTGTGGGTAATTTTTGGTGTCTGTCGAAGCACTGATGCGACATTCTAATCTTGATTGCATTTGCTTTTCAGGAAATCCGTGGTGGAAAACAGGAGTTATGATGATTGATGATGATGACCTAGCTGAACAGCGCCGCATTTGGACCGAAGGCCGAGAGATATTGTAAGTATGAGATTTTGCTTTTTCGCTGTTTGGGGGTGTTGTCGGGTGCTTTTTTGCGGGTGGGTTGGCGGGTCTTGCCTGGGGCATTCCTGGGAAGGTCTAATACCGGATAGAAGTGTTTTGGACAAAATCCATAAGGAACAGCCTTTTTTTGCTATTTCTTCTGACATCTTGCTCAATGTAGCGTTTTGGGGGGCTTCCTGCTGTTCGTGGGTGGGTTGCGGCCGGGGTCTCTGTCGAAGCACTGCTGCGACAGTCTAATCTTGATTGCATTTGCTTTTCAGGAAATCCGTGGTGGAAAACAGGAGTTATGATGATTGATGATGATGATGATGACCTAGCTGCACAGCGCCGCGTTTGGACCGAAGGCCGAGAGACATTGTAAGTATGAGATTTAGCTTTTTCGCTGTTTGGGGGTGTTGTGTCGGGTGTTTTTTTGGGGGTGGGTTGGCGGGTCTTGCCTGGGGCATTCCTGGGAAGGTCTAATACCGTCTAGAAGTTTGTTGGACAAAATCCATAAGGAAACACCAGTTTTGGCACTTTTTGTAAGTTAGGGTTCGTTAGGGTTAGCCCTAGCAGCAGGATTGCATGTGTTTCGGGGGGTTCTATTGCAACGCGGTTCTGTTGTTGTAGAGCACTGTTGGAGCGATGCTGGCTATGGATACTTTTGCTTGCTTGCAAGTGGTTTGAATACAATCCACGGTCTGTATTTGGGCCTACTGTTACTTTCAAAGTACGTTTTGTAAACATTTTTCTGCTAGGCATCGTTTTTGGAGATATGATTGGGGTTCTTCTACATTTTTGCGACTGGCTTTAGTAAGGGTCTTGGTGGGAGCATTGCTGGGAAGGTCAAATTTTGTTCTAAAACACAGTAGTACACCTACCTTGAGGGGAAAGATCCGCTATAATATTTTGGCCATACTTATTGATCCTTAAAAAGGTGACTCAGACAGAGCACGCAATTTCAAAAATATTGTACTGTCTATTAGGGAAATCAAAGTGTGACTTTTTGCACCACACAGCGTACATACCTTTTATTTATTTATCAGTGGTATTGTAATAGCACTTCCTGTTTTCCGTTCAATAATTACAGGCCGGGTTTCAGTCAACATCCGCCAGGCAGGCAGTGGACAGGGTGTCTTCTGTCAGTGGTCACCACATTGATGGACGAAGCGTCAGCTGGAATGGAGGAGTGCCGCCAATAAGAGGAATTGTTTGCTGCATGCAACTTACTTACCAAATTCAACAGGACAACTCCAACAACATACGCAATACAGATACAGTATCCATTGTTGTCTTTTATTCTATGAGTGTGACTGCATGTGCTTACCTTTAGTTTGTAACCAAAGATTGTCTGTATCTTCAATTATTGTTTGTCCATGCTCTGCTTTTTTTTTCTTCTCTCAACAAAACCTACCCAAAAAGAAACCCCCATTCCCATCCCTTTTACAAACCCTAACCCTCTTCCCCCGGGCTGTGTTGTTTTGCTTGATGTCTGACTAAAATGACATCAATAATTCCACACACTTGCTGGGGAGGATAAGGTCATAGCAGCAACAGGCTGGTGAAGGAATACGAGGATATCTTCTAGACTTACTCAGCTTCAGTACTATATCTTCTAGTAGTAGTAGCCAATGTCAAATAAATTCAACGCAAGTACTAGTTATACTTGCAAGCAAATACTTTACCATTTGTTAGGCTACATTATGGCACTGTTATAGTGTACTGTCACCTGCTATTTTCTCGATCGTACCGTAACCGTTGTAATGCTACAGTAAGGAGGACAAACAAGGTTTCGTTTTCTTTTTTTCCATAGGCATGCAACTGCCACTGTGTCACACCACTAGTACCACCGCAATGAGGAAATGTCACCCGCCCAGGATTGACAACGTTAATCCCCATTTCACCTGGAGCCAGCCCTGGGCCTAGCCCTAATTTCTAACACAAATTACAGGTAAGATAAGCGTTTGGTGGGAGGTAGTATAATGGAGTATTATTTCGGAGTAGACAAGAGATTGACGGTTGTACTACTAAAGTCCTACGACTGTTCAGGAAAACAAAGTTACTGTTACACCCCCGCCCCCCACCCACCAGACTGAAAAGCAGTAAAAAACAGGTATGGTCAGATAAAGTTTAAAAATATATTTATTTAGCCCTAACAAAATAATCTCCCTCACCCACCCTAACCCCAACGATTGTCTTTGAAACGTCCCAAAACGATCCCAACTCCCAAATCCCACCCCCCAAAAGTCTATAAAAAAAGGGCAAGGGACACTCCACTACTGGAGGGTGCTGGTGCTGGTGCATGATGCGGCATGGGCATCATACTCCTTGCGGAGGGTGGCAAGCTCGGAGCGGAGGCCCTTAACCAAGTTCTTATACTTTAGGACCTCCTGCTCCAGGTTGGACATGCGGACTCGTAGGCGGCGTTGGCGGTCCTTGCAGCTCCTGTGGGGGGCAGCTGGTATTTCGGTTGCTTGGCGGTGGCGGTCGTCTTTCTTAGCCCGGCTCGGTCCCGCTGGCTTAGTCACGGAGGAGGATGCAGTGGTCACAGTCGATGATGTCGTTGTTGCCCCGCTCGACTGCGTGTCCTCCTCCTCCTCCTCCAGGGCCACCAGCCGCCGATATTCGGCGACTGTGGCCTCCAGCCTCCGTTGCCGGGCCAATCTAGCCTGCTCCCTCCTTGTTGTTGATTTGGAAGGAGCAACTATATGAAGAAAGAAAGACATAGTCTGTAACCAATGCTCCTTATTAATAACACAAAGTGATTGAGCCGAAAGTTGGGTCACAGAGTACAAGTAGCAAATTGAAAGCACAGTACATAACTATTGAGGACAGTATCTATGTAACCTCCCACTTCTGCATCCTTGCTCTAACATTAGTGGTAGTTTAATGAACAAATTCTACGACCACTATGGACTTCCATTACAGTCGACTATGACAGTACACCAGTCTTATTCTTCTTCTTCTCTCTTGTTTAGGGAAATTGGTACGTTATCTTATGCAAGCCGGCAGAATGACATGGACAGCACAGTGAACTTGCACCCGAGAAAAAAAGTTGCACACCATGATGAGTGAGACAGACTTGCGTTACTGTACCGGTCCAGTACATGCAGGTGGTGAAGCTATTACTTTTCTATTACAGGTGGCACTGAGAATACTCTGTTACAAGGGCTACTGCTTAATTAATTTACCTTTCACCCTACAGTGCAAATGAGTACTAGAAAAGGAAAATGAAGAAGCTAACTAATTTGATTATCTATCACTTCACATGGGACGTATTTAATGACAGATGAGATGACTTTAGGTGCTTTGCTTAATATTGAGTGAACAGTGATACACCCACACATGAATGACGTACTACAAGTAAACTAAAGTTATTAAGAGAGGTACGAAGTGTCCACCGTAATAACCAGATATATGCTGTGAATGCAAACGCAATACAAAGTACTGCTACTATTCATGGTAGTATTGGACACATTTACAATTTCTTTTCCTTGCCTTCCCTGCACTGGAACGGACGTGCGGGTGCGGTGGTACATGCTCTTCAAGGTAACACTTACTTCACCTGGCGACCATCTACTCTCTCTAGATGCACATGTGCTATCTAAGAGTCAGAGAATACCATGCTCCAGGCATCCATTCAGTCAAAGTATACGCACACATACAGTTTCTGTTTCACCCACCCAGGCTGCTGTCCTTCCACCCATCCTTGCTTCATCATTGACCCAGCCATGCACCATACCATATTCTTTCCTTCCCAGCCACCTCGGGGGCCAAGCAAACACATATCGTTCTTCTTTGCCAGCCATCATACAAGTTCGCGTCCCACTTACTTACACCCTTCTTTCGCTTTTCGTTCATCCCATCCATCACGTTCGTCTAAGAACTTATTGGGATTCTTCTCACCAAAAACTTCACAGCTAAGTCGAAGTACATTTCGAGGAGGCTACTACCTGGTTGATTTGTAATTGTAATACACCCGTGCAGAAAGCACACTATGCAGTCTTCAATCTCAATAAGTAAGGAATATATAGCTTACCTATTTCCGCCACCACCGTTTGATCCCCCACAGGAACGTCCGCCGGCTCTTGCACCGCCTCCTCCCCAGAGGCCTCCGAGTCCTGATCCAACACAGCCACCTCCGCGCTGGCCCCGTCACCAGATGTTACACCTACAAAGTACATTTAAGAATGTTAGAATACACCACTCACTACTATATAATATTTGGTCTAGGAGAAATGTTAAAAAAACAGAATACAATGTAATAATTTGTGACTGTCTACTCCATAGTAAAAATGTCCCATTTTCCAGGGAAGGCTGTTGTCTTGCTGCACTTTTATGCACAACTGATGAATGCTTGCTTTTGATTTTTAACACGCACCACTTTTTCTCCTAACAGACAGAAGCTTGACTCCTAAGAACACGACCAGGATCAAGTTCAAACCAGGTGAGAGCTCGGCTCGACCACAAGAAATGTGTCCAATTAATCGTCAGCACTAACCACTTTTCCGTTTTCAGTTAAATAGTTTTATGACAAAGTAGATTTTAATAAATGTGTTTACTTTTAATAAAGCTTTTAAACTTAAATAGACTCTGTGGTTTTTGTTCCTCTAGACTAGAGTGGATGAGCTAAAGGTTTTGGAATTTTTGCAAGCATGAGTGCCTCTGACACTTCTTGACTGTGCTGTGACTCCGTACTACTCTCTTGTCCTGCGTACGATAATCTAGAGATCATTGGGGATCTATAATCGGTGACTTCGGGAGCTGAATGACTCTGCCACACTATCTAGTCAGTAAGGAGACAGTGCATAGAGGTATTGCTGAATATAATGGGAGTCCAATGGAATTGCCAAATGTCCAATCTTAGTTAGCTACACAGACAGACTAATAAGAATAGTCTAGTAATACCACAGGGAGTCATATTCGAGCCAGGATAAGAATTTATATCCAGTCTACAAGAAGATCAAAGACGATTTAGAAAAAATCGAATGAGGAACGCTAGGACAAAATAGGTACTGTTTATTAAAATGTAAACTTACTGGGGCCAGCAAAGGAGCCCTCGCCTGCCCGATCCTGGCCTGCATCCTCAGCACCCTCCTCCTGTGTCCTCTTGCCCTTGGGGGGAGCTGATGTACAACATGAAAGAAAGAAAAACCAGAAAACATGGATGAGATTTTTCAACCAAATCAAACATTTCAAAAGAACAATAGCAAAATATTTTGGAAAATTAGCAAATAGATAGACAACTATTCCACGGGATCTATCTCATGTGGTATACTACGTTATTCGTATTGCCTGATTTGCGGAACGTTGACTTAGAAAGTTCCTATGTAACTCAATAAACAGACTACTAAAGAGGTTTGCCTAGGCCTGGCACTGCAGGCAGCAGTGCGCAACACGCGAAGTGACAGACAAAGTCCATCCTGCTTGCAGATCAGTGAATACTCAAACTATCAATCCACCCGCCACCACCGCCACTATTTCTTCTTATAGCCATGTGTCTAAAGGAAGGACTGGACTTCAGTCTGTTGGGGCTGATTTAGAAGTCCCTTGCGGAAGTTGCGGCTCATTTTCCTCCATTGTTGCGTGCCTTTTGTGACGCAGCGGCAGAACAAAAGACTCGCCATGGTGTTGGTGCGGCGTATATATTAAAAAAAAACACATATGGGCATATGGGCGATGCATCACGTTGTAAAGCCCTGCGCCATCAGGGGGCGTTCCGGCGCAAGGGAGGGCGTACCTGCGCAGGAACGAATCCTAAAAGTGGCTGAGGGAAATCTACAAGATGTCAATCAGTCACTTTTAGGACAATGATGCATGACTCAAACCCTGCGCGCTTGAAGCCGACGTACGGCTTGATGCAGCATTGGGGAGATAGGGTACCCCAGAGCATTGCTGGAGCTGCGCCATCGTTGGCACGCAACTCCAGCAATGCGCTGCCTTTACGGCACAGATGCGTAAGGCTTCTGTGACGTTTTGGGCCAATGGGTGGTGGTGGCATGGCACACAATTACTGCCGCATCCCTGCTACTTTGCAGGGATGCGCCGGTAATTGAAAATATGACCCTTACTGTCTAGCATTACGCAGTTCTTTTCTTTACACTACACTCATACATAATTTCTCAGGCCAATGAAATGCTTCTGAACACAACATACAAAACAAAGAAGCATAGTAGCAAGCAAGGCTACTGAGAAGGAGAGCAGTGCACCTGAAATGCATAGAAGATTTTGAAATATAATTTACCTCAATGTAATCGGCAGCATTATTGCTCTTGATAAAGAACAAAGATTTGCAAATAACAGAGCAGGATAAAACAGAGTAGTAAATGTACTACTACTACTACTCACCAAGCCCGGGTACCTCTACGCCGAGCGCATCCAGCAAGTCCCGCTCCCGGTCCATGACATCGGTCCAGCGGTGGGTGGCCTGGTTATATGTGCGCCGGACCCCAGAGATCTTGTACATGGCCCGGCACACCTTCTCCCACCGCTTGCGACGCTCCCGGATGCCATAGCCAGTCGCGATCTTGCCGCCTCCCAGGATCGTCTTGGGGAGGCGGCGCTGGACATGGAAGATCAGTGCCGCCACTTCCTCCACGCTGAAGATCTCCCTCGGGACCACTTGCTCCCCCCTTAAACGCCCGCACGGGAGCGGGGCACGGGGTGCGGGACCCTTCCCCTTCTCAGGGTGCTTCCCGGCTCCCTTTACCATGGTCTGGGCAGAAATAGAGTTAAATGATAAACAAGAAATAGAATAGTGAAGAAGAAAAGAAAAGAGTTTAAAAAAGTAGTTTAAAAGTAACTAAAAGCTGCAGAAAACACAAAAATATAGAGCTAGAAAAATAGAGGGATAGATAATAAGTAAAATTAGATCAAAAAAACTTCAAACAAGCAAAGGATGGCAGAGATTGAGAGAGGATAGAGAAAGCATGCCCAGAACCATAGCAATGAATGAGAAACAAGATGGCCGCGCCCGTTCACGACCGCGTGGGTAAGTTCGCGCGAGATTTTCCTTGCGAGTACGCGCGAAATTGTACTAGCGAGCAGCACACTTTGCGAGATTACACATAGCGGGCGGAAACGGAATTACGTCACGCCAACAAGATGGCCGCGCCCGTGTACGACCGATAGGGTAACTTGGCAAACGTATAGCTAGAAGCGCCTCGCGAACACGCGCAAGATCACGCGAACATACACGTCGCAAAAAAAACAATTTTGTATTCGCACGTATTCGCGGCTTCCGAAATCGATCTCGCACGGATTCGTGCCCCAAAAAACGCGCGAAATTGCAGAAAAAAACGATTTTAGCTAAACTGAAAGCAATGAGCAGGTGCAAAAGTTCAAACTTAACATTAGTAACATTCAAGGTAGTGCTTCCTGATGGGACCCTCCAAAGTTTGCAACTATTCTATGACCCTGCTATGACCCAAACAGCAGGCTCATAGAATAGCTACAAGTAGACCATAAAGGTCCTGTGAAAAAAAAAATTCACTGCAACAAAAAGCAAATTACAGATAAGGAAGGAAGCAGGTGCCAGCCAGACTGGAACTTTCAAAATTACTGACACATTAATGAAACACAAATTAATTGATGGCAGTTGAAGAAGGGCAGGTGTGCTTGCTTTTTTCAACCACCATAATCTACAGTGATAAATAAACCTAATGGGTGGCAGTGAGGATGTACCAGAGGGTGGCATGGGTGTCCCAGAGGGTGGCAGTGGTGAAACAGAGGGTGCTGTGAACCTGTGATGATAAACCAGACGTTGAAACAACATAGTCGCGGCCGTTGCGAGCCGAAAAGTAATTTCGCAATTGCGAACTTGTCCCAAAATCGGCGCGAACGCGCGCCAACACAAAAAATGGGAAAATCCGCAAATCCGCTAGAGTTCGCGGATCTTCGCGGATTGCGAATCCGTAAATCCGCAAGTTCGCGTATGCGAGATCCGCTAGATCCGCCCATGCTTACCCATGATGCACTGGGCCAGGGACAGACTAATTTGCATACAGCCAGGTTCTGAAACTGGGATGGTGCAATGAGCTAAAAAACGGTGTTGGATCTAGCCCTGATCTCTTGACTGGGTGAGAGTACTCTGCTTAATTCAGAGACTCTGTCCATCACCACCCCTTGTTGTAAATTATTTTGTCCACCCTAAGCGTGGAAGGGTATACTCAGATGTGAGTCCCTTGCTCATTGTACCATCAGGATTCAAGCAAGCCGGGCCGAAGACGCCTGAAATGGCAGAAACCGGTCCCCGGAAGCTTGTTTCATTCCCAGTGTAAGAATTGGCTTTTGTAGTCTGGTCTGCCCTGTTCCCATGATGCACTGGGCCAGGGACAGACTAATTTGCATACAGCCAGGTTCTGAAACTGGGATGGTGCAATGAGCTAAAAAACGGTGTTGGATCTAGCCCTGATCTCTTGACTGGGTGAGAGTACTCTGCTTAATTCAGAGACTCTGTCCATCACCACCCCTTGTTGTAAATTATTTTGTCCACCCTAAGCGTGGAAGGGTATACTCAGATGTGAGTCCCTTGCTCATTGTACCATCAGGATTCAAGCAAGCCGGGCCGAAGACGCCTGAAATGGCAGAAACCGGTCCCCGGAAGCTTGTTTCCTTCCCAGTGTAAGAATTGGCTTTTGTAGTCTGGTCTGCCCTGTTCCCATGATGCACTGGGCCAGGGACAGACTAATTTGCATACAGCCAGGTTCTAAAACTGGGATGGTGCAATGAGCTAAAAAACGGTGTTGGATCTAGCCCTGATCTCTTGACTGGGTGAGAGTACTCTGCTTAATTCAGAGACTCTGTCCATCACCACCCCTTGTTGTAAATTATTTTGTCCACCCTAAGCGTGGAAGGGTATACTCAGATGTGAGTCCCTTGCTCATTGTACCATCAGGATTCAAGCAAGCCGGGCCGAAGACGCCTGAAATGGCAGAAACCGGTCCCCGGAAGCTTGTTTCCTTCCCAGTGTAAGAATTGGCTTTTGTAGTCTGGTCTGCCCTGTTCCCATGATGCACTGGGCCAGGGACAGACTAATTTGCATACAGCCAGGTTCTGAAACTGGGATGGTGCAATGAGCTAAAAAACGGTGTTGGATCTAGCCCTGATCTCTTGACTGGGTGAGAGTACTCTGCTTAATTCAGAGACTCTGTCCATCACCACCCCTTGTTGTAAATTATTTTGTCCACCCTAAGCGTGGAAGGGTATACTCAGATGTGAGTCCCTTGCTCATTGTACCATCAGGATTCAAGCAAGCCGGGCCGAAGACGCCTGAAATGGCAGAAACCGGTCCCCGGAAGCTTGTTTCCTTCCCAGTGTAAGAATTGGCTTTTGTAGTCTGGTCTGCCCTGTTCCCATGATGCACTGGGCCAGGGACAGACTAATTTGCATACAGCCAGGTTCTGAAACTGGGATGGTGCAATGAGCTAAAAAACGGTGTTGGATCTAGCCCTGATCTCTTGACTGGGTGAGAGTACTCTGCTTAATTCAGAGACTCTGTCCATCACCACCCCTTGTTGTAAATTATTTTGTCCACCCTAAGCGTGGAAGGGTATACTCAGATGTGAGTCCCTTGCTCATTGTACCATCAGGATTCAAGCAAGCCGGGCCGAAGACGCCTGAAATGGCAGAAACCGGTCCCCGGAAGCTTGTTTCCTTCCCAGTGTAAGAATTGGCTTTTGTAGTCTGGTCTGCCCTGTTCCCATGATGCACTGGGCCAGGGACAGACTAATTTGCATACAGCCAGGTTCTGAAACTGGGATGGTGCAATGAGCTAAAAAACGGTGTTGGATCTAGCCCTGATCTCTTGACTGGGTGAGAGTACTCTGCTTAATTCAGAGACTCTGTCCATCACCACCCCTTGTTGTAAATTATTTTGTCCACCCTAAGCGTGGAAGGGTATACTCAGATGTGAGTCCCTTGCTCATTGTACCATCAGGATTCAAGCAAGCCGGGCCGAAGACGCCTGAAATGGCAGAAACCGGTCCCCGGAAGCTTGTTTCCTTCCCAGTGTAAGAATTGGCTTTTGTAGTCTGGTCTGCCCTGTTCCCATGATGCACTGGGCCAGGGACAGACTAATTTGCATACAGCCAGGTTCTGAAACTGGGATGGTGCAATGAGCTAAAAACGGTGTTGGATCTAGCCCTGATCTCTTGACTGGGTGAGAGTACTCTGCTTAATTCAGAGACTCTGTCCATCACCACCCCTTGTTGTAAATTATTTTGTCCACCCTAAGCGTGGAAGGGTATACTCAGATGTGAGTCCCTTGCTCATTGTACCATCAGGATTCAAGCAAGCCGGGCCGAAGACGCCTGAAATGGCAGAAACCGGTCCCCGGAAGCTTGTTTCCTTCCCAGTGTAAGAATTGGCTTTTGTAGTCTGGTCTGCCCTGTTCCCATGATGCACTGGGCCAGGGACAGACTAATTTGCATACAGCCAGGTTCTGAAACTGGGATGGTGCAATGAGCTAAAAAACGGTGTTGGATCTAGCCCTGATCTCTTGACTGGGTGAGAGTACTCTGCTTAATTCAGAGACTCTGTCCATCACCACCCCTTGTTGTAAATTATTTTGTCCACCCTAAGCGTGGAAGGGTATACTCAGATGTGAGTCCCTTGCTCATTGTACCATCAGGATTCAAGCAAGCCGGGCCGAAGACGCCTGAAATGGCAGAAACCGGTCCCCGGAAGCTTGTTTCCTTCCCAGTGTAAGAATTGGCTTTTGTAGTCTGGTCTGCCCTGTTCCCATGATGCACTGGGCCAGGGACAGACTAATTTGCATACAGCCAGGTTCTGAAACTGGGATGGTGCAATGAGCTAAAAAACGGTGTTGGATCTAGCCCTGATCTCTTGACTGGGTGAGAGTACTCTGCTTAATTCAGAGACTCTGTCCATCACCACCCCTTGTTGTAAATTATTTTGTCCACCCTAAGCGTGGAAGGGTATACTCAGATGTGAGTCCCTTGCTCATTGTACCATCAGGATTCAAGCAAGCCGGGCCGAAGACGCCTGAAATGGCAGAAACCGGTCCCCGGAAGCTTGTTTCCTTCCCAGTGTAAGAATTGGCTTTTGTAGTCTGGTCTGCCCTGTTCCCATGATGCACTGGGCCAGGGACAGACTAATTTGCATACAGCCAGGTTCTGAAACTGGGATGGTGCAATGAGCTAAAAAACGGTGTTGGATCTAGCCCTGATCTCTTGACTGGGTGAGAGTACTCTGCTTAATTCAGAGACTCTCTCCATCACCACCCCTTGTTGTAAATTATTTTGTCCACCCTAAGCGTGGAAGGGTATACTCAGATGTGAGTCCCTTGCTCATTGTACCATCAGGATTCAAGCAAGCCGGGTCGAAGACGCCTGAAATGGCAGAAACCGGTCCCCGGAAGCTTGTTTCCTTCCCAGTGTAAGAATTGGCTTTTGTAGTCTGGTCTGCCCTGTTCCCATGATGCACTGGGCCAGGGACAGACTAATTTGCATACAGCCAGGTTCTGAAACTGGGATGGTGCAATGAGCTAAAAAACGGTGTTGGATCTAGCCCTGATCTCTTGACTGGGTGAGAGTACTCTGCTTAATTCAGAGACTCTCTCCATCACCACCCCTTGTTGTAAATTATTTTGTCCACCCTAAGCGTGGAAGGGTATACTCAGATGTGAGTCCCTTGCTCATTGTACCATCAGGATTCAAGCAAGCCGGGCCGAAGACGCCTGAAATGGCAGAAACCGGTCCCCGGAAGCTTGTTTCCTTTCCAGTGTAAGAATTGGCTTTTGTAGTCTGGTCTGCCCTGTTCCCATGATGCACTGGGCCAGGGACAGTCTAATTTGCATACAGCCAGGTTCTGAAACTGGGATGGTGCAATGAGCTAAAAAACGGTGTTGGATCTAGCCCTGATCTCTTGACTGGGTGAGAGTACTCTGCTTAATTCAGAGACTCTGTCCATCACCACCCCTTGTTGTAAATTATTTTGTCCACCCTAAGCGTGGAAGGGTATACTCAGATGTGAGTCCCTTGCTCATTGTACCATCAGGATTCAAGCAAGCCGGGCCGAAGACGCCTGAAATGGCAGAAACCGGTCCCCGGAAGCTTGTTTCCTTCCCAGTGTAAGAATTGGCTTTTGTAGTCTGGTCTGCCCTGTTCCCATGATGCACTGGGCCAGGGACAGACTAATTTGCATACAGCCAGGTTCTGAAACTGGGATGGTGCAATGAGCTAAAAAACGGTGTTGGATCTAGCCCTGATCTCTTGACTGGGTGAGAATACTCTGCTTAATTCAGAGACTCTGTCCATCACCACCCCTTGTTGTAAATTATTTTGTCCACCCTAAGCGTGGAAGGGTATACTCAGATGTGAGTCCCTTGCTCATTGTACCATCAGGATTCAAGCAAGCCGGGCCGAAGACGCCTGAAATGGCAGAAACCGGTCCCCGGAAGCTTGTTTCCTTCCCAGTGTAAGAATTGGCTTTTGTAGTCTGGTCTGCCCTGTTCCCATGATGCACTGGGCCAGGGACAGACTAATTTGCATACAGCCAGGTTCTGAAACTGGGATGGTGCAATGAGCTAAAAAACGGTGTTGGATCTAGCCCTGATCTCTTGACTGGGTGAGAGTACTCTGCTTAATTCAGAGACTCTGTCCATCACCACCCCTTGTTGTAAATTATTTTGGCATGTATAGCTGGACTGCCACTGTCTCTTCCGTTTGCCTGCAATGGTCTGTTATATTGCCGCAGGTGTTCGTGCCTGACCTGCATTGTTGGTTTGTTGCCCCTGCCCCCTTCTACTTCCCCTCCATGGACCATTTCACTGCCACTGTTCCTCCCGCCTGTCCAGCATGGTCAACTTGTTGCCTCTGCATGCTGCCTTCAATTATCCGAGTCAGTGCCCCTGGTCTCTGCCTCCCCACTTTATACTTTATTCTAATGAACAACTAGATTGCTAACATTTTATATTTTTTACAAACGTGTGGCACACCTAATGGTATCTTGATGTAATAAAACTCTAATACCTGAAGCATTTCCTTTAGTATTTATGAAAATGAGAGTCTTATTCCGTAGAAATTAGGGTTGGTGCTCCAAAAAATTTAATCTTTTCTGAGTTCTCAAATAGTGACCAAGCACTTTTAAATTATTTGCTATCTTGGTTTTTTTTTATCCAGATGATCACTTGATTATATGTTAAACATACGAGAGAGAATGTGGCATTATGGCTAGTGCTGCAGACTTTGTAACTGTGGAACCAGGTTCAAGGTTTGGCATTTTGTGATTCTGGGCAGATCACTTAATCTCCCCATGCCTAAAACCAAAATGAATTTGTATTTGTGTAATGTAACTGATGCTCATGTAAAGTGCTCCAATACCTTTGGGTCAAGTCTGCGCTATATAAAACTGAAAAGAAAATAAGTGTTTTGCAGACGTCTGTCATTAGGCTATACTGTGGCTACATTTGGGTGATATTTGTGCTACATTGGTTACTTTTTCTCAATTGGCCATTGTGGGAGACTTACTTGTTATGAATCTCCCTAATCACATTATTTACTGCACTATCCTCAGTAGAAAATGCATTCAGTTTTCCACTTCAATGCCATCAAGATGGCGTTTCGATGTGCCACACTTTTGACATAATTCAGAACGTTAGCACTCTAGTTGCTCATCAGAACACTGTAGCAAAGTTGCTAATCACTAGGGAGTTATCTGGCATCCTACTGCTGGTGTTTAAAGTGCATGTTCAGTCTGCATGCCTGAATGTTTCAATGAAATACAAAATGAAGATATTTGAGAACTTAATTAAAATGTTTTGTATTTTTTATATCTTCTGCACTAACCATAATTTCTATGACAAAATGAACAACCTCATTTTGTTCCTTTCTAAATTAAATGTTTTAAGATTTTCAATCAAGATGGCTTCAGATGTGCCACAGTTTTGTCATAAGTAAGACTTTTATCACTCTAGTGGTTCTTTAGCTTACTCTGTGTGGCTGCAGTGGAACACAAGGGAATAAACTGACAGGCTGCTCCCTTTGGAAGTACATGTTTTATTGAGAATGTCAGACTTCATTCCCATATGGCTGAGAAAGAGTGTGTGAAGTTACAAAGAATATACTCTCTTTTCAGCTTTTGGAGAACCTTCCATAGTTTCTATAGGAAAAGACAACAGTTTCCTTTCAAAAATGATTCATAAAATCTTAGCAGATGGCGTTTTCAAAGGGTGAAATCTCCTTAGAACTCAACGCAGTTCCTAAAATTAGTATGGTACCACTAACAAATGATTTATATTGTAACTAAAATCTGTTATCACCCTTTATACATTATCTTTTTTGTGAGCCTCAAAACCTGTAATTCACTACAATGTATTTTGATGGGGACCTTGCCTCAGAGTCCTTTAAGTGCTGCTACAGCATGTTATCCATGTTGTGGCCAAACAATAAAGGGGGGGCATTCAGGACCCCAATAAATTCCCTTAGGGTCTGGGTGTGGTCACCTAGCCCACTTACATATTTTCTCAATACATTTTCAGTACACAGTGACCAAGTCCCTGAGTCTTGTAGTGGCTGCCAAAGAATATTGTTCAGGTTGTGAACAACCAATCAGGATTGACTAGTCTCCTTTAAACTGGCCAATCTGAGCATATCTGAACACCAACTGTACCTTTAATATCTCAAAAACTACTGAACACATTTACACCACACAACATGATGGTCTCTTTCCTGACCAAGATCTACCTTTCTGCCGAATTTGGTGTAATTCTGTTAAGAGGTCCTGGCTGTAGTCGTGTATTAAGTCCCTACGGGGATTAACATGGGAAACACACATTTTTGACTCCCCTCCTGTCTTTTCTCTACCCCTAGTTGACAGTTCACCCCAACACTTTCCATACACAATAAGACCCAGGGCACACTTTTTTGTGAAAAATTTCTTGAAGATTCGTCAACCGGCGCCAAAGATATAGGCAAGTCAAAAAACACTCTTCCTATGGTAATTAGGTCCTAACTATAACTACCTATGGTAATAATTAGGTCCTAACTATAACTACCCACTGGTGGCTGCCAGTAGGTAATATATATATATATATATATATATATTACCTACTGGCGGTCGCCAGTAGGTATATATAGTTAGGATTTTTTCTCTATGGGATTTTTGAAAATTCTATGTCTAATAACTTTGGCGTTTGTGGACGGAATTGGCTGAAATTTTCAGGAAAATGGCACATTTTGTTTCTGAGCAGCCCTTGAAAATTTGGGGGGGGTTCGTCAAGGGGGGGCCGAGAAAAAAGGGGGGTCCCAAAACGTGTTTTTAACATTGAGTTTTCCATAGGGCGGTTGGCCTCACTTTTAGCCCGAACGGCTGAATGGATTTGCACGAAACTTGGCAAAATTGTAGGGACTGGTAGCCCGATGTGCCTTTTGTAGGTCTCAATATATGTGCTCCAGTGGATTTTGAGAAATTAACGTTTAAAAAAAGATATATATCTGTAACAGCGGACCTGGCAGCGTCCCAGGACGCGTACTTTACGCGCAACGGAGCTTTGTGAAGCGAAGCTGATTGGTTCTCCGGCGTCTGTCAACATTCCAAACAGTCCGTAGCGGCCGCCATCTTGTCTCTCGGTAGGATCGAGAGACAAGAGGAGGCCAAAGCGAAGGGGCAAATGACCATAAGGGGGCATAGTACATTGTCGCTCACCCCCTAGGTTTGATGTGGAGGTTTTAAAAGGGCCCCGCGGGGCAAAAAAAAATAAAAATAATAATAATCGAACAGCTGAATGGATTTGCACGAAACTTGGCAAAATTGTAGGGACTGGTAGCCCGATGTGCCTTTGCTAGATCTCAATATATGTGCTCCAGTGGATTTTGAGAAATTAACGTTCAAAAAAAGATATATATCTGTAACAGCGCACCGCTTCGCGTACTTTTCGCGTTACGGAGCTTTGCGAAGCGAAGCTGATTGGCTCTCCGGTGTCTGTAAACATTCCAAACAGTCCGTAGCGGCCGCCATCTTGTCTCTCGGTAGGATCGAACAGCTGAATGGATTTGCACGAAACTTGGCAAAATTGTAGGGACTGGTAGCCCGATGTGCCTTTGCTAGGTCTCAATATATGTGCTTCAGTGCATTTTGAGAAATTAACGTTCAGAAACAAGATATATATCTGTAACAGCGCTCCGCTTCGCGGAGATAAAATTATATGTGTATTACCTAGCTGTTGCTAACACCAGTTAGCGACGGCTAGTAGAATATAGCGACCATCTTGGGCCCCACTTTGCATGTGAGTGATATTTATCACTAATGACATGCAAAGTGGGCATGCCAAGATGTTAGCGACTGGAAACAGTCGCTAACATCGCTATCTCCTATTATCAACTTTTGGAAATATTCGAGATAAGCGCGAATATCTCCAAAAGCTACCACCTGCCCTGAGCAGTTCTTAGCCATGTTATCCAATGGGAGGTGGATAACATGGCTAAGAGCATTAGCTCGGTAATGCATGAATATCGCTGAGTTTTCAGCGATATTAATGCATTGCGGTCGTTTTTTATCGTATTTCCGATAAACCTTGATAATAGCAAGGTTTATCTGCGATAATTTCTGACGGTAAAAAAATCGTTGCTAAGCATCGTTAGGGATAAATATCGCTTAACTTTGGTAATATGCCCCAACGTCTGTTAACGTTCGATTCGAAGGAAATCAGGAAGTGTTGAAAAACATTGTCTGCGCCATCTTGTCTTTTTTCAAATGCCACACTTTTGTCGTGCACGGCAGCCATTTTAGATGCCTTGACCAGACCCACTCTGTGCACGCTGTCGATCCTTAGCATGGCTCCCCACCCTCGCAAGCATCTCCCCCAGGCAGTGGTCACCCCCGCTCTCTGTCTTATGCATGGGTAATAAACCTCCCCCCATCTGCGCTGCTCTTCCCTGAGAATCACACCCTGTGCCCGCCCGACACCTCCCTTTCGCCCTATTCACTACCGCACCCTCTGACACTCCTTTTCCTCTGTGTCCGATTGTCCAGGCTGGTCCTAGGGTATCAGCTAGCCCTGCAGATGTAGTTTATGGCCACAGCTGTAAAGAATCACCCCTCTTCAAAGGAGTTATAGTAGATCAAGGCCCACACTCGATGAGATCCGTCACAGCAGAAGCGTTGCTATTATCTGAAAACCATCCTGTATTGTGATTGGGGAGGGGACCGAGCCTGAAGCGGAAGATTCCAGGGATGACTCTTTGTACATCAAAGTTTTTACAATTATGTGTCACATTAAAAATATATAGCACTCCGACAAAGTAGTAAGATTATAAAACTTTAATAATTTATAAATATATACAAGAAAACAAAAATAGTAATAACATATAAACATTTTTAGGGAAAAACAACGAAGTAGCGGTCGGCTGTGCGAATAGTCCCAACGCAGCACAACGTCCAGATTTCCGGCGTGGGGCGTCGCGGGGGGTGGGTCATCAGTAGCAAACTGTTGTGCGAATAGTTCCAAGGCAGCAGAACGCGCCGAAATCTAGATGACACGAAAGTGATGTCTAGTAAGTTGCCACCCAGCAAATAACGGCGTGGGGCGTCGCGGGGGGTGGGTCATCAGTAGCAAACTGTTGTGCGAATAGTTCCAAGGCAGCAGAACGATGGCACCAAGGTGATGTCCAGTAAGTTGCCGCACTGGTTTTGGTATCCTACAATGCTGCTCCGAATAACGGCGTGGGGCGCCCCGGGGGAGGCGGCGTGAACGGGCCTCTCCAGGTGGAGTGTCATCTGTTGTAGTGGGGCGCCCCTTTACCGTTTCAGTTGCCATTCCGTCCGTTTTTGGTCCACTGTGTCAAAAGCCGCAATTCAGCTGAGTTGCGCCCACTCTTGCGGTGCAGCGATAGGCGGCTGTCACAGGACTCTCAAAATGGCGGCAGGCTGTTTCCTTTTTGGGCCTGGTCCACTGAAATGGCCCTGGGACACCTTGGAAATCGGACGCTTGTCTGCTAGGTCTTGGACCCCATTCTCGAAAGCGTCCCCTCCGCCTTGAGAATTCATCAAAAGTTTTGGGGGCTCCGACTCCTGCAGGCTTCTGGTGGGGAGCGGCTGCCATGATTGCTCGCGGAATGACCACGACTGAGCTACGAGATGGTGGTGCTCTCATGCTGACGCCAGCTTCAGTCTGAAACATCCAGAAACAAGGTGGGGCTTTCATCGTTTGGGAAAAAAAAAAGTTTTCATCCAATGAAAAGTGTTGTTTTTAGGTCACATGATCAAGCCTTCCATCATTAGGAAACCAAAAGTAAAATGAACCAATGAAAAGTTTTATAAACAAGTCACATGACCTGTTATGCGGCATAGGGTGTAAAATGCGGAGAAAATACGTTGGCACGTGAGGCGGCGTCAGTAGCGGACCGATGTGCGAATAGGCCGAAGGCAACACAACGCGCCAAGATCCGGATGGCACCGAGGTGGTGTCCAGCAAGTTGCAGCACTGGTGTGGCCATCCTACAATGCTGAAAGTCGGCGTGGGGCGCCCCGTTGGCCTGTGAGTTTGCGTCAGTAGCGGACCGATGTGCGAATAGGCCGAAGGCAGCACAACGCGCCAAGATCCGGATGGCACCGAGGTGGTGTCTAGTAAGTTGCCGCACTGGTGTGGCCATCCAACAATGCTGAAAGTCGGCGTGGGGCGCCCCGTTGGCCTGTGAGTTTGCGTCAGTAGCGGACCGATGTGCGAATAGGCCGAAGGCAGCACAACGCGCCAAGATCCGGATGGCACCGAGGTGGTGTCTAGTAAGTTGCCGCACTGGTGTGGCCATCCTACAATGCTGAAAGTCGGCGTGGGGCGCCCCGTTGGACTGTGAGATGGCGTCAGTAGCGGACCGATGTGTGAATGGGGCCGAAGGCAGCGCAACAATATTTTCGGAATAGAAGACACCACTAGGCGCTGAGATTCCAAGATCCGGATGGCACCGAGGTGGTGTGTAGCAAGTTGCCGCACTGGTGTGGCCATCCTACAATGCTGAAAGTCGGCGTGGGGCGCCCCGTTGGCCTGTGAGTTTGCGTCAGTAGCGGACCGATGTGCGAATAGGCCGAAGGCAGCACAACGCGCCAAGATCCGGATGGCACCGAGGTGGTGTCTAGTAAGTTGTCGCACTTCTGTGGCCATCCTACAATGTTGAAAGTCGGCGTGGGGCGCCCCGTTGGCCTGTGAGATGGCGTCAGTAGCGGACCGATGTGCGAATGGGGCCAAAGGCAGCGCAACAATATTTTCTGATTTGAAGACACCACAAGGCGCTGAGATGCCAAGATCCGGATGGCACCGAGGTGGTGTCTAGCAAGTTGTGGCACTGGTGTGGCCATCGTACAATGGTAAAAGTCGGCGTGGGGCGCCCTGTTGGCCTGTGAGATGGTGTCAGTAGCGGACTGATGTGTGAATGGGGCCAAAGGCAGCGCAACAATATTTTCTACAATATTTTCGGAGTAGAAGACACCACAAGGCGCTGAGATGCCAAGACCCGGATGGCACCGAGGTGATGTCTAAGTTGCGGACCGATGTGCGAATGGGGCCAAAGGCAGCTCAACAATATTTTCTGAAGAGAATACACCACAAGGCGCTGAGATGCCAAGATCCGGATGGCACCGAGGTGATGTCTAAGTTGCGGACCGATGTGCGAATGGGGCCAAAGGTAGCGTAACAAGATTTTCTGTATGGAAGATACCACTAGGCGTTGAGATGCCAAGATTCGGATGGCACCGAGGTGATGTCTAGCAAGTTGTGCCACTGGTGTGGCCATCGTACAATGGTAAAAGTCGGCGTGGGGCGCCCTATTGGCCTGTGAGATGGTGTCAGTAGCGGACTGATGTGCGAATGGGGCCAAAGGCAGCGCAACAATATTTTCTGACTGACACCACAAGGCGCTGAGATGCCAAGATCCGGATGGCACCGAGGTGATGTCTAAGTTGCGGACTGATGTGCGAATGGGGCCAAAGGCAGCGTAACAATATTTTCTGTATGGAAGATACCACTAGGCGTTGAGATGCCAAGATTCGGATGGCACCGAGGTGATGTCTAGCAAGTTGGTGTGGTCATCCTACAATGCTGAAACTCGGCGTGGGTCACCCTATTAGCCTGTGAGATGGCGTCAGTAGCGGACCGATGTGCGAATAGGCCGAAGGCAGCACAACGCGCCAAGATCCGGATGTCACCGTGGTGGTTTCATAGTTGAGAGGCACTTCATCTGCAGTGGGGCGCCGAGATCCGGATGGCACCGAGGTGATGTCTAGCAAGTTGCTGTACTGGTGTGGTCATCCTACAATGCTGAAATGTAGTGGGGCGCCCATTTACCGTTTCAGTTGCCATTCAGCTGAGTTTCGGCTGCTCTTGATGCTACAGCGACAGGCGGCTGCAAGAGGACTCTCAAAATGGCGGCCTGTTCTTTGGATTTGGGCCTGGTCCACTAAAATGGCCCTGGGACACCTTAGAACTTGGACGCTCGATTTTTTTTTCCTTTCCTGTACATGCAAAAAAAGGTAAATGCCCGGTACGTTACACGCTTCATCTGCCACGATGAACTCTCCAGAGGAACCGAAAAAAAATATAGTTGTGGTAACTATACCATGCATCGTCATATGGAGAGGTGGCACCAATTAATTATAGTGCTGCATAAAAGAGAGATTTGGAGGAGAACCCCTGACCTGCTAGTACATTCATCAAATAAGTGGCACTGAGAGCTTCAGAGGCAAGGGAAACGGTCCCAAATATTTAGAAGAACTTTGGAAAGATTAAAATGACATGTTTAGATTGTGGTAAATTAATTTCATGTGGACAGATGAGTGTTACTCTAATAAATACAGCATATGAACATCATCATAGTCGATGGTTGGTAGAGACATTTTGACTATATCCTGGACCTGCCCGTCCTCGCCCAAAATGGCGCCGGAATAAATGGGACTCGTAACTCCTTGTTGTGTACTGGTTGCAGAACCTTGAAATCACGAGATACGTATGCAGTTTTGAAGCACATGGCGGGCGGGGACGAGAATTGATTGAATATTTCGACATCCCTATTGATATTAAGTTCTGATGTGTTATTGATTACTGTACTGTTGAAAGTTCGAATTAACGTCACCCATGGTACTTGCCCGCAAATGTATATCTAGATAATTTTATTGTAACTGGTCCTGTCGTATTTTAATTATAAAATGTACGTCCACCGATTCCGTAACTGTTAGACACCTTAGTTCTTGCAACCTAATGGCCCGCCCGTTACGTTCCTCTACAGTGTAAATGTCTATTCATCATATACGATTACAGTTTGCTCCGTGGCAGGCCCACGTGGTTATAGGCTCGTATTTGTATAATGAAATTTTCACAATAAAGGTTTTTAAAAGAAAACATGGTAGTAGTATATACATTGGTAAAGTTTTTAATAATAGTCACTGTTTTAGAATCATTAAAAGGCAAGTGAAATAAAGCAGACCAATTACATGAAGGGTAAAAGGTATAATACGAAGGAACGCAGTAAAGATAAATGGTCAAGGGCTGTTGTGTTTTCTATTCCTGCAACATAAAGTGATCGATAAGAATCTCATATTCAGGCGTATCGGCGACTAAGACAGCAGGTCGACCCTCTTTTGCTCAACGGCTCCGTCATGGGACGAAGAAACGCTCTTTTTCTCGAAAAAAGAATATATTTTACTTGCAGGACAGTTGTAAAATTTCCGGGAAAGTACATTAGCCTGGAATATTATAACATATATTTAAGAAAAAATAATGTTCGGAAGTAATTAAAAGCGTAATTTTTAGGTGATATGACCAAGGCTTTCATCATTAGAATAAGAAAAGTAAAATGAACCAATGAAAAGTTTTATTAACAAGTCACATGACTTGTTATGCTTACGTTACGCGCTGCGCGCCCCGGATGACTTCCGGATGCGCTAACGCGGCGCGTCATATGACGCATTACGCGACAACGCAGGTCCAGAATATAGTCAAAATGTCTCCACCAACCAGCGGTCGAAACACAACCCCTTTCAGCAGGCTAAATAGTTCTGTTAAATGACAACAGAAGGGACAGGCAACAAGAACCATCAGTCAAAGAGGGGAGGGCTAGTTCTTCTCTACCGGGTTACATTGGGGCGCTACCGGAACTGATCGAATTGGTAGTCTACAGTGTTTCTGGATGTTTCAGACTGAAGCTGGGGTTAGCATGAGAGCACCACCATTTCGTAGCTCCGTTGTGGCCATTCCGCAACCAATCATGGCAGCCGCTCTTTATCGTTATTTTGGGCGGGGTGGGTGGCGGAGCCGAGCTGTTTTGCAGCCATCATTGTGTGGAGTTCAGTTCATCTCACTAGTTTTGTATTTGTCATGAGGGGTTGTTCCTAATGTTTCTATTTTAGCAAGGTCAAAAAGAGATCCCATTAGTGGCCTACTGATTTTGCTCGATTCCTTTTCTTTTTTTTTACACGATTTTTCGTTATCTGCAAAGACTAAACAGAGTATTGCGACTCTGTGTTTGTTTGTAAATAGAGAATGAACCAAAGAGAACTAATTCTAAAACAGTAAATACTTGGATAACAATCAATCAAATGGAGAGAGAAGCAGGCACGACGGATTACAACGGGGGCAAAGGCCTGCGTTAACTACCTTTCACTATCTGCAAAGAGAGAGTACTCCTAATAGAAATGAGGGGGGGGGGCACCATTCAAAGCAGATCAGTGTGCATAAACACGAAAATGTTTTCACTTACCACGTACTTGACATTCGACAGCTTATAATATTTGCTATTAAAAAACCATTGAAATTCACTGAAAAAACCATAGGTTATAGACCATATATAGTTAGGAATTAGCATTTACAAAACCTTGAAAATTCACTGAAAAAACCATAGGTTATAGACCATATATAGTTAGGAATTAGCATTTAAAAAACCTTATTTTACTCACACAAAACCATTGAAATTCCATATATAGTTAGTTGCACTAAGTATATATCGCGCACCCGCAATCCACTGCTGATCATATCACATATTACATCATTCATGACATGGTCAGTGACATCACTGATGACATCACTGATGACATCTCAAATGACATCACTGATGACATCACTGATGACATCTCATTTGACATCATTCTTGTGCTAATACGATAAACCTCTTCAGACTCTAATATAACCTTAGATACACTCAGTGTATACAGACACTCACACACTGCCACTCATCCATGGAGTTACTCACACACCCAGTCAGTCATGCAAAGAAACAATCTCACCTCCATTTCTTCAACTATACAGTTAAACACACCTTACTTATTGAAACATATACTAACACATATTTACTCTCTTATACAATCCCTGATACAAGTTCACAATGATCGATACAACCACTCACTCATTCAGTGGCTCTCATGCACAGTTATTTATATATGCCAACTCTCACATGTACTGTGTTTTACATATGTACTTACTATGACATGTAGCATTGAGATATCCATTCACTCATCAATACACTCATGCACACAGTCAACTGCCCATGTAGCTGTTTCAACATGCACTCTTGAACTCATACACCTAGTGAATAAACTGCTCACACATCTATGCATAGAGTCACACACCTTCCAGCCACCCCCACACAAACTCAATCTGCCATAGAAATACTTGGGCAACCAATTAATAACACATATAGCCTCTCGTATAGCTAATGATCAACACATGCAGCAGTTTACAGAACAACAGACATAATGATGCACAAATTAAGACAGTTTAGTCACTAACCCATGCACTCAGTGAGACACATTTAATCACTCACTCATACATTCAGTCATGCACCTACTAAATCCTTCGTCCAGACACTTATACATCTACTCATTCTTCAATATGTAAAACATATTTAAACTTTACAGAAACACACAGTCACTGGATGACGTCATCAGTGATCTCATCAGTGATGTAATTTGAGATGTCATCAGTGATGTCATCAGTGATGTCACTGACCATGTCATGAATGATGTAATATGTGACATGATCAGCAGTGGATTGCGGGTGCGCGATATATACTTAGTGCAACTAACTATATATGGAATTTCAATGGTTTTGTGTGAGTAAAATAAGGTTTTTTAAATGCTAATTCCTAACTATATATGGTCTATAACCTATGGTTTTTTCAGTGAATTTTCAAGGTTTTGTAAATGCTAATTCCTAACTATATATGGTCTATAACCTATGGTTTTTTCAGTGAATATATATATATATATATATATATTACCTACTGGCGGTCGCCAGTAGGTATATATAGTTAGGATTTTTTCTCTATGGGTTTTTTGAAAATTCTATGTCTAATAACTTTGGCGTTTGTGGACGGAATCGGCTGAAATTTTCAGGAAAATGGCACATTTTGTTTCTGAGCAGCCCTTGAAAATTTGGGGGGGGTTCGTCCAGTGGGGGCCGAGAAAAAAGGGGGGTCCCAAAACGTGTTTTTAACATTGAGTTTTCCATAGGGCGGTTGGCCTCACTTTTAGCCCGAACGGCTGAATGGATTTGCACGAAACTTGGCAAAATTGTAGGGACTGGTAGCCCGATGTGCCTTTTGTAGGTCTCAATATATGTGCTCCAGTGGATTTTGAGAAATTAACGTTTAAAAAAAGATATATATCTGTAACAGCGGACCGGTTAGCGCTCTGGTTCGCGGACTTTTCGCGCAACGGAGCTTTGTGAAGCGAAGCTGATTGGTTCTCCGGCGTCTGTCAACATTCCAAACAGTCCGTAGCGGCCGCCATCTTGTCTCTCGGTAGGATCGAGAGACAAGAGGAGGTCAAAACAAAGGGGGAAATAACTATAAGGGGGCATAGTAGATCCTCGCTGACCCCCTAGGTTTGATGTGGAGGTTTTAAAAGGGCCCCGCGGGGCAAAAAAAAATAATAATAATAATAATCGAACGGCTGAATGGATTTGCACGAAACTTGGCAAAATTGTAGGGACTGGTAGCCCGATGTGCCTTTGCTAGGTCTCAATATATGTGCTTCAGTGGATTTTGAGAAATTAACGTTCAAAAAAAGATATATATCTGTAACAGCGCACCGCTTCGCGTACTTTTCGCGTTACGGAGCTTTGCGAAGCGAAGCTGATTGGCTCTCCGGTGTCTGTAAACATTCCAAACAGTACGTAGCGGCCGCCATCTTGTCTCTCGGTAGGATCGAGAGACAAGAGGAGGCCAAAGCGAAGGGGCAAATGACCATAAGGGGGCATAGTAGATCCTCGCTGACCCCCTAGGTTTGATGTGGAGGTTTTAAAAGGGCCCCGCGGGGCAAAAAAAAAAATAATAATAATAATCGAACGGCTGATGACCATAAGGGGGCATAGTAGATCCTCGCTGACCCCCTAGGTTTGATGTGGAGGTTTTAAAAGGGCCCCGCGGGGCAAAACAAAATAATAATAATAATAATCGAACGGCTGAATGGATTTGCACGAAACTTGGTAAAATATTAGGGACTGGTAGCCCGATGTGCCTTTGCTATGTCTCAATATATGTGCTTCAGTGCATTTTGAGAAATTAACGTTCAAAAACAAGATATATATCTGTAACAGCGCTCCGCTTCGCGGAGATAAAATTATATGTGTATTACCTAGCTGTTGCTAACACCAGTTAGCGACGGCTAGTAGGAGATAGCGACCATCTTGGGTCCCACTTTGCATGTGAGTGATATTTATCACTAATGACATGCAAAGTGGGCATGCCAAGATGTTAGCGACTGGAAACAGTCGCTAACATCGCTATCTCCTATTATCAACTTTTGGAAATATTCGAGATAAGCGCGAATATCTCCAAAAAGTAACAGCTGCCCTGAGCAGTTCTTAGCCATGTTATCCAATGGGAGGTGGATAACATGGCTAAGAGCATTAGCTCGGTAATGCATGAATATCGCGGAGTTTTCAGCGACATTAATGCATTGCGCTCGTTTTTTATCGTATTTGCGATAAACCTTGATAATAGCAAGGTTTATCTGCGATAATTTCTGACGGTAAAAAAATCTTTGCAATGCATCGTTAGGGATAAATATCGCTTAACTTTGGTAATATGCCCCAACGTCTGTTAACGTTCGATTCGAAGGAAATCAGGAATTGTTGAAAAACATTGTGTGCGCCATCTTGTCTTTTTTCAAATGCCACACTTTTGTCGTGCACGGCAGCCATTTTAGATGCCTTGACCAGATCCACTCTGTGAACGCTGTCGATCCTTAGCATGGCTCCCCACCCTCGCAAGCATCTCCCCCAGGCAGTGGTCACCCCCGCTCTCTGTTTTATGCATGGGTAATAAACCTCCCCCCATCTGCGCTGTTCTTCCCTGAGAATCACACCCTGTGCCCGCCCGACACCTCCCTTTCGCCCTATTCACTACCGCACCCTCTGACACTCCTTTTCCTCTGTGTCCGATTGTCCAGGCCGGTCCTAGGCTATCAGCTAGCCCTGCAGATGTAGTTTATGGCCACAGCTGTAAAGAATCACCCGTCTTCAAAGGAGTTATAGTAGATCAAGGCCCACACTCGATGAGATCCGTCACAGCAGAAGCGTTGCTATTATCTGAAAACCATTCTGTATTGTGATTGGGGAGGGGACCGAGCGTGAAGCGGAAGATTCCAGGGATGACTCTTTGTACATCAAAGTTTTTACAATTATGTGTCACATTAAAAATATATAGCACTCCGACAAAGTAGTAAGATTATAAAACTTTAATAATTTATAAATATATACAAGAAAACAAAAATAGTAATAACATATAAACATTTTTAGAGAAAAACAACGAAGTAGCGGTCGGCTGTGCGAATAGTCCCAACGCAGCACAACGTCCAGATTTCCGGCGTGGGGCGTCGCGGGGGGTGGGTGATCAGTAGCAAACTGTTGTGCGAATAGTTCCAAGGCAGCAGAACGCGCCGAAATCTAGATGACACAAAAGTGATGTCTAGTAAGTTGCCACCCAGCAAATAACGGCGTGGGGCGTCGCGGGGGGTGGGTCATCAGTAGCAAACTGTTGTGCGAATAGTTCCAAGGCAGCAGAACGATGGCACCAAGGTGATGTCCAGTAAGTTGCCGCACTGGTTTTGGTATCCTACAATGCTGCTCCGAATAACGGCGTGGAGCGCCCCGGGGGAGGCGGCGTGAACGGGCCTCTCCAGGTGGAGTCTCGTCTGTTGTAGTGGGGCGCCCCTTTACCGTTTCAGTTGCCATTCCGTCCGCTTTTGGTCCACTGTGTCAAAATCCGCCATTCAGCTGAGTTGCGCCCACTCTTGCGGTGCAGCGATAGGCGGCTGTCACAGGACTCTCAAAATGGCGGCAGGCTGTTTCCTTTTTGGGCCTGGTCCACTGAAATGGCCCTGGGACACCTTGGAAATCGGACGCTTGTCTGCTAGGTCTTGGACCCCATTCTCGAAAGCGTCCCCTCCGCCTTGAGAATTCATCAAAAGTTTTGGGGGCCCCGACTCCTGCAGGCTTCTGGTGGGGAGCGGCTGCCATGATTGCTCGTGGAATGACCACGACGGAGCTACGAGATGGTGGTGCTCTCATGGTGACGCCAGCTTCAGTCTGAAACATCCAGAAACAAGGTGGGGCTTTCATCGTTTGGGGGGAAAAAAAAGTTTTCATCCAATGAAAAGTGTTGTTTTTAGGTCATATGATCAAGCCTTCCATCATTAGGAAACCAAAAGTAAAATGAACCAATGAAAAGTTTTATAAACAAGTCACATGACCTGTTATGCGGCATAGGGTATAAAATGCGGAGAAAATACGTTGGCACGTGAGGCGGCGTCAGTAGCGGACCGATGTGCGAATAGGCCGAAGGCAATACAACGCGCCAAGATCCGGATGGCATCGAGGTGGTGTCATAGTTGAGAGTTCTGAGCAGCGGTTGTAACACTGTCTGAAGCTTATTTGCAGCTGCTGCAGCTTCACTACGCGCCAAGATCCGGATGGCACCGAGGTGGTGTGTAGGAAGTTGCCGCACTGGTGTGGCCATCCTACAATGCTGAAAGTCGGCGTGGGGCGCCCCGTTGGCCTGTGAGTTTGCGTCAGTAGCGGACCGATGTGCGAATAGGCCGAAGGCAGCACAACGCGCCAAGATCCGGATGGCACCGAGGTGGTGTCTAGTAAGTTGTCGCACTTCTGTGGCCATCCTACAATGTTGAAAGTCGGCGTGGGGCGCCCCGTTGGCCTGTGAGATGGTGTCAGTAGCGGACTGATGTGTGAATGGGGCCAAAGGCAGCGCAACAATATTTTCTACTATATTTCCGGTGTAGAAGAGACCACAAGGCGCTGAGATGCCAAGATCCGGATGGCACCGAGGTGGTGTGTAGCAAGTTGCCGCACTGGTGTGGCCATCCTACAATGCTGAAAGTCGGCGTGGGGCGCCCCGTTGGCCTGTGAGATGGCGTCAGTAGCGGACCGATGTGCGAATAGGCCGAAGGCAGCACAACAATATTTTCTGACTGACACCACAAGGCGCTGAGATGCCAAGATCCGGATGGCACCGAGGTGATGTCTAAGTTGCGGACTGATGTGCGAATGGGGCCAAAGGCAGCGTAACAATATTTTTTGTATGGAAGATACCACTAGGCGTTGAGATGCCAAGATTCGGATGGCACTGAGGTGATGTCTAGCAAGTTGGTGTGGTCATCCTACAATGCTGAAACTCGGCGTGGGTCACCCCATTAGCCTGTGAGATGGCGTCAGTAGCGGACCGATGTGCGAATAGGCCGAAGGCAGCACAACGCGCCAAGATCCGGATGTCACCGTGGTGGTTTCATAGTTGAGAGGCACTTCATCTGCAGTGGGGCGCCGAGATCCGGATGGCACCGAGGTGATGTCTAGCAAGTTGCTGTACTGGTGTGGTCATCCTACAATGCTGAAACTCGGCGTGGGTCGCCCCATTAGCCTGTGAGATGGCGTCAGTAGCGGACCGATGTGCGAATAGGCCGAAGGCAGCACAACGCGCCAAGATCCGGATGTCACCGTGGTGGTTTCATAGTTGAGAGGCACTTCATCTGCAGTGGGGCGCCGAGATCCGGATGGCACCGAGGTGATGTCTAGCAAGTTGCTGTACTGGTGTGGTCATCCTACAATGCTGAAACTCGGCGTGGGTCGCCCCATTAGCCTGTGAGATGGCGTCAGTAGCGGACCGATGTGCGAATAGGCCGAAGGCAGCACAACGCGCCAAGATCCGGATGTCACCGTGGTGGTTTCATAGTTGAGAGGCACTTCATCTGCAGTGGGGCGCCGAGATCCGGATGGCACCGAGGTGATGTCTAGCAAGTTGCTGTACTTGTGTGGTCATCCTACAATGCTGAAACTCGGCGTGGGTCGCCCCATTAGCCTGTGAGATAGCAGTTCTTTGGATTTGGGCCTGGCTCGTCTGCTGTAGTGGGGCGCCCCTTTACCGTTTCAGTTGCCATTCAGCTGAGTTTCGGCTGCTCTTGATGCTACAGCGACAGGCGGCTGCAACAGGACTCTCAAAATGGCGGCCTGTTCTTTGGATTTGGGCCTGGTCCACTAAAATGGCCCTGGGACACCTTAGAACTCGGACGCTCGATTTTTTTTTCCTTTCCTGTACATGCAAAAAAAGGTAAATGCCCGGTACGTTACACGCTTCATCTGCCACGATGAACTCTCTAGAGGAACCGAAAAAAAATATAGTTGTGGTAACTATACCATGCATCGTCATATGGAGAGGTGGCACCAATTAATTATAGTGCTGCATAAAAGAGAGATTTGGAGGAGAACCCCTGACCTGCTAGTACATTCATCAAAGAAGTGGCACTGAGAGCTTCAGAGGCAAGGGAAACGGTCCCAAATATTTAGAAGAACTTTGGAAAGATTAAAATGACATGTTTAGATTGTGGCAAATTTATTTCATGTGGACATCTGAGTGTTACTCTAATAAATACAGCATATGAACATCATCATAGTCGATGGTTGGTAGAGACATTTTGACTATATCCTGGACCTGCCCGTCCTCGCCCAAAATGGCGCCAGAATAAATGGGACTCGTAACTCCTTGTTGTGTACTGGTTGCAGAACCTTGAAATCACGAGATACGTATGCAGTTTTGAAGCACATGGCGGGCGGGGACGAGAATTGATTGAATATTTCGACATCCCTATTGATATTAAGTTCTGATGTGTTATTGATTACTGTACTGTTGAAAGTTCGAATTAACGTCACCCATGGTACTTGCCCGCAAATGTATATCTAGATAATTTTATTGTAACTGGCCCTGTCGTATTTTAATTATAAAATGTACGTCCACCGATTCCGTAACTGTTAGACACCTTAGTTCTTGCAACCTAATGGCCCGCCCGTTACGTTCCTCTACAGTGTAAATGTCTATTCATCATATACGATTACAGTTTGCTCCGTGGCCGGCCCACGTGGTTATAGGCTCGTATTTGTATAATGAAATTTTCACAATAAAGGTTTTTAAAAGAAAACATGGTAGTAGTATATACATTGGTAAAGTTTTTAATAATAGTCACTGTTTTAGAATCATTAAAAGGCAAGTGAAATAAAGCAGACCAATTACATGAAGGGTAAAAGGTATAATACGAAGGAACGCAGTAAAGATAAATGGTCAAGGGCTGTTGTGTTTTCTATTCCTGCAACATAAAGTGATCGATAAGAATCTCATATTCAGGCGTATCGGCGACTAAGACAGCAGGTCGACCCTCTTTTGCTCAACGGCTCCGTCATGGGACGAAGAAACGCTCTTTTTCTCGAAAAAAGAATATATTTTACTTGCAGGACAGTTGTAAAATTTCCGGGAAAGTACATTAGCCTGGAACATTATAACATATATTTAAGAAAAAATAATGTTCGGAAGTAATGAAAAGCGTAATTTTTAGGTCATATGACCAAGCCTTTCATCATTACAATAAGAAAAGTAAAATGAACCAATGAAAAGTTTTATTAACAAGTCACATGACTTGTTATGCTTACGTTACGCGCTGCGCGCCCCGGATGACTTCCGGATGCGCTAACGCGGCGCGTCATATGACGCATTACGCGACAACGCAGGTCCAGAATATAGTCAAAATGTCTCCACCAACCAGCGGTCGGAACACAACCCCTTTCAGCAGGCTAAATAGTTCTGTTAAATGACAACAGAAGGGACAGGCAACAAGAACCATCAGTCAAAGAGGGGAGGGCTAGTTCTTCTCTACCGGGTTACATTGGGGCGCTACCGGAACTGATCGAATTGGTAGTCTACAGTGTTTCTGGATGTTTCAGACTGAAGCTGGGGTTAGCATGAGAGCACCACCATTTCGTAGCTCCGTTGTGGCCATTCCGCAACCAATCATGGCAGCCGTTCTTTATCGTTATTTTGGGCGGGGTGGGTGGCGGAGCAGAGCTGTTTTGCAGCCATCATTGTGTGGAGTTCAGTTCATCTCACTAGTTTTGTATTTGTCATGAGGGGTTGTTCCTAATGTTTCTATTTTAGCGAGGTCAAAAAGAGATCCCATTAGTGGCCTACTGATTTTGCTCGATTCCTTTTCTTTTTTTTTACACGATTTTTCGTTATCTGCAAAGACTAAACAGAGTATTGCGACTCTGTGTTTGTTTGTAAATAGAGAATGAACCAAAGAGAACTAATTCTAAAACAGTAAATACTTGGATAACAATGAATCAAATGGAGAGAGAAGCAGGCACGACGGATTACAATGGGGGCAAAGACCTGCGTTAACTACCTTTCACTATCTGCAAAGAGAGAGTACTCCTAATAGAAATGAGGGGGGGGGGCACCATTCAAAGCAGATCAGTGTGCATAAACACGAAAATGTTTTCACTTACCACGTACTTGACATTCGACAGCTTATGATATTTGCTATTAAAAAACCATTGAAATTCACTGAAAAAACCATAGGTTATAGACCATATATAGTTAGGAATTAGCATTTACAAAACCTTGAAAATTCACTGAAAAAACCATAGGTTATAGACCATATATAGTTAGGAATTAGCATTTAAAAAACCTTATTTTACTCACACAAAACCATTGAAATTCCATATATAGTTAGTTGCACTAACTATATATCGCGCACCTGCAATCCACTGCTGATGATGTCACATATTACATCATTCATGACATGGTCAGTGACATCACTGATGACATCACTGATGACATCTCAAATGACATCACTGATGACATCACTGATGACAACATCCAGTGACTGTATGTTTCTGTAAAGTTAAAATGTGTCTTACATATTGAAGAATGAGTGGAAGTATAAGTGTCTGGACAAAGGATTTAGTAGGTGCATGACTGAATGCATGAGTGAGTGATTAAATGTGTCTCACTGAGTGCATGGGTTAGTGACTAAAGTGTCTTAATTTGTGCATCATTATGTCTGTTGTTCTGTAAACTGCTGCATGTTTTGATCAGTAGCTATATGATTAACTATATGGGTTACTGATTGATTGTCCAAGTATTTGTATGGGAGACTGAGTGTGTGTGTGGCTGGCTGGGAGGTGTGTGACTCTGTGCAGATCAATGTGTACTTGTATCAATGATTGTATAACAAGGTAAGTATGTGTTAGTATATGTTTGAAAATGTAAGGTGCTCTATGTTTAACTGTATAGACAAGAAAATGGAAGTGTCATTGATTCTTTACAGGACTGACTAGGTGTGTGAGTAACTCCATGGATGAGTGGCAGACTGTGAGTGTCTGTATAGGTGTATGAGTGCATATGATAGTGTTGTAAAGATGAGTGATTGTATGTATGAATGATAGTATGGGTGAATGAGTGAAGGTGTGTGTAGACGTAGGAATCAGTGAGTGCGTATGTAGTAACTAGTATTGGTGTGTCAATGGTTTCAAAAATTATATTCTGTATTTAACACTGGGTGAAACAGAGGTTATATTAAAATGTGAGGAGATGCATTGTATTGTCACATGAATGATATCATCAGTGATGTGGTCATTGATGTCAAATGAGATGTCATCAGTGATGTCATCAGTGATGTCATTTGAGATGTCATCAGTGATGTCATCAGTGATGTCACTGACCATGTCATGAATGATGTAATATGTGACATCATCAGCAGTGGATTGCAGGTGCGCGATATATAGTTAGTGCAACTAACTATATATGGAATTTCAATGGTTTTGTGTGAGTAAAATAAGGTTTTTTAAATGCTAATTCCTAACTATATATGGTCTATAACCTATGGTTTTTTCAGTGAATATATATATATATATATATATATATATATTTCTCTCAATGTCAGAAAGAATTTACGGCACTCATAAGGGAAGTGTTCACGCTATTTTATTTTGAAAACACTCAGCAGACAAACGCGTTTCGGTTTTCCTTCGTCAGTGTCTACCATTGACACGCAGGAAGCAGAAATAAAAGCATTTCATTGTTTTAGCATGTCTATAGAAAGAGGACTTCCTTAAATCCCCGTGAGGAACTTATTTGTTCAGTATATTACTGTTTCTTTTCACATATTGAGAAACATGATAAATGGCTATATACATGACATCCGTTTTGTATTTACATATCATTTTTTGCATAATTCTTTAAATAAATTATTTCTGGAAATTGTTTATAATATATATACACAGTTTGTATTTTGCCATTATTCATGTTACAGTTGCTATCAAGCCGTGGATCGGCAATGCTCACGGGGTTTTCTAAAGCATATTCAACAAATCCATATTTCATTGCATTTTCGAGGGATTATGCATTGCCCAAGTGAGAAGCTAGTTCCTCATTCTTATTCAATCCCAGAGGAGCCTTTGTTTGGAGATCTATGATATAACGGGACTCCAACCTTCTCAGTCTCCGCAATCTATCTCCACCTCTAGGATTTACTGGTACATGGTCTAACGCAAAGTACTGTAGGAGTTCTCTGTTGCTGTTATGTTTTAGGGCAAAGTGCTTTGCTACGGGATAATTAAAATCTTTATTCATGATGGCACGTTGATGCTCTAATATGCGTAGTTTGACATTCTTCACAGTGCTCCCTATATATTTTAGTCCGCACGGACACTGTAGGCAATATACAACGTGAGTTGTGGTACAGGTAAGAAACTTTGAAATTTTTCTTGACATGTTGGTCCCAGGTATGTCAAATGATGTTTTCCTCTTGCTCTTTTCGCAGGCTTTGCATTTCCCGCATGGGAAAAACCCTGGCATATCACTGATTCTCCCTGTTGATGCTGCTTTCTCAGGAAGATGGCTGTGTACAATTTTGTCTCTAATAGATCTCCCTTTTCTAAAGGTGATAAGAGGGGATACAGGAATTTCTTTTCCTATAATTTGATCTGTTTTTAGGATATGCCAGCTTCTTTTCAAGATTTTTCTTAGATGATTAGAATCATCCGAGAAGGTGGTGATTAATCTGAATTTTCCTGCATTTTTTGTTTCCAGCACAGTTTTCTTGTTCTTATCTTTTAGTAGGTGGTCCCTCGGTATCTTCTCTACTCTTTTTAGGGTATTATTTAAAAGAGTTTTATTATACCCTCTAGCTTGGAACCTACTGATACTGTCTGCTGCTGCTTTTGCAAAGTCAGAATCTTTGGAGCAATTTCTCTTGATTCTCAGAAGCTCTCCATAAGGGATGCTTCTGATCAAGGTTGGGGGATGACTGCTCTCTGCGTGCAGAACTGAGTTACCTGCTGTTATTTTTCTGAAAAGTTCAGTTTCTATTTTGGTTCCTCTCAAATTTACTTTCAAATCCAGGTAATTCACTGATGAAGCATTGATGTCAGCTGTAAATTTTAAATTTAATGTATTAGTGTTTAAATAAGCCACAAACTCTTCTGCCTCGGTTACTGACCCTTCCCATATTAGAAAAAGGTCATCAATGTACCTATACCAGACTTTCAGGTTCCCAACCCATTTTTTGAAACCCGGGCTCCTGGTCACCTGCTCCTCCCACCAGCCCACGAATAAATTCGCGTAGCTGGGGGCGAAGCAGGTTCCCATCGCCGTACCAGTGACTTGTCTGTACAGTTGCCCTTGGAATAAGAATATGTTATTAAATAAACAATATTCTATAAATTCTAGCAACATTTGATTATGTTTTGCAAATTTCATTGATCTTTTATCAAGAAAGTACTTGATGGCTGACAATCCCTGGTGATGGTTGATGCTAGTATATAAGCTAGTAATGTCCATTGTTATCAATATACAAAAAGGATTACAGTCCACATTCCCAATTTTATTTACAAAGTCTTTTGTGTCTCTAATATAGGACTGAAGTTGTAACACACTTTGTGAGAGAAAATGGTCTATGTATACAGACATGTTTTCAGAAACACTTCCTATGGAGGAAACTATTGGCCTCCCAGGTGGATTTTTGTTGTCCTTATGTATTTTTGGTAACTGGTAGAAGGTGGGCACAGTAGGATTGTTATTTTTTAGAAAAAAATACTCTTCAGTATCCAGCATGTTGTTGTTATGCCATTTATTAATCAGTGTTTGAAATTCCATAATGCTTTCATCATAGATTTGTTTGGTTGTTTTCTCATAAGATGATCGATCCTCTAATTGCCTGAGGGCTTCACGACAATATTGGTCTCTGGACATCACCACGATGTTTCCTCCTTTATCTGAAGGCTTGCAAATGATGTCCTCATCATTATCTAGGTCTTTCAGAATGTTTCTCTGTTCTTTTGTCATGTTCGATATTTTATTCCTTGTTCGATTTCCTTGTGACCTGAATTTAATCAAGTCCTTTATCACGGCTTCCGAAAAAGCGTCAATTGCGTCGTAGGGCATCATTGGTACAAATGATGACGAAGGTTTGAATTGTGTTGTTGGTGCTTCTTGTTCAACACCTATTTTTCGTGTTGTCTGTGAAACCGACTCGTCTTCATTGAGATTTTCTTCAATTCTCAGCTCCTCTAGGATTTGCCAGGTTGAGATGTCATCGGTTGTGAGAATGTCTGTGAATAGCAACTGTAACATGAATAATGGCAAAATACAAACTGTGTATATATATTATAAACAATATTATAAACAATTTCCAGAAATAATTTATTTAAAGAATTATGCAAAAAATGATATGTAAATACAAAACGGATGTCATGTATATAGCCATTTATCATGTTTCTCAATATGTGAAAAGAAACAGTAATATACTGAACAAATAAGTTCCTCACGGGGATTTAAGGAAGTCCTCTTTCTATAGACATGCTAAAACAATGAAATGCTTTTATTTCTGCTTCCTGCGTGTCAATGGTAGACACTGACGAAGGAAAACCGAAACGCGTTTGTCTGCTGAGTGTTTTCAAAATAAAATAGCGTGAACACTTCCCTTATGAGTGCCGTAAATTCTTTCTGACATTGAGAGAGATTCGGAGCTGTAATTCGTAACGTGGTGCGTCACCACGAAGAGGCACCCGTCTGCGAGTGACCCGGACTCTGGCGCAACAAGGAGCTGCAATTTCTAACGGGGCACCGCGCTCACGGAATCAAGGACACACCGAAGACCACGCCGTGAGGAGCAACCCAGGACGAGTGAGGCTTCACTACCGGGTAAGCCCTAGTGCGTGTAGGTGTGTTGAATGCAAGAGTGAGAGGCAAGACGAAGGGGAGGTGAATCACGCGTCGCCTATCCGAAGTATGGATGACGAAATGTTTGGCGATAAGGCTCGGTTGGAAGCAGCAAGCGGCATGTTTAAAAAGCGCTCTAAAGAGGCAGAGGGCGCAAAACCAAGTGAGAAGAAAGACAATAGTGGCAAAGATACGCTAAATAATCTCTTCAATCGATTGGAGAGACTGCGGGAAAGAGAGATCAGGAAGTGGTGGGAAGCCACCTCTCTCACAAATTATGTGGATGTCGACAGAGTGCCGAGAGGACTTAGAATATATACTGTCCCGGCGTATGAAAATCCAGATCCAAAATTGTTGGAATTGTGGGCGGAACACACAGCCCTATCCAGTCGAGGCATGTTGAAATTACTGATACAGTTTGCCTGGAGCGATAGGGAAAAAGCAATGAATGAAATCAAGTCATTGGAGGACGAAATCGAGAAAGAAACCAATACAGCAAGAAAGGATGAATTAAGATCTGAAATGAGAAAACGGTTGGAGAGATATGAATTAAAAATTCGTCACAGAAAGCAAGAGAAATTCGAGAGGGATGAGAGGGATTATTCCCTTGGAAGAATACTGACATTTGCTAAAAAATTCGATGCCCCCAGGAAAGAAATGAATAAGAAAAAAGTAAGCATGGGCGGATTTTGCGGATTGGCAATCCGCGAACTTGCGTATTTACGGATTCGCAATCCGCGAAGATCCGCGAACTCTAGCGGACTTGCGGATTTTTCCGTTTTTTGTGTTGGCGCGTGTTCGCGCCGATTTTGGGACAAGTTCGCAATTGCGAACTTACTTTTCGGCTTGCAACGGCCGCGACTATGTTGTTTCTACGTCTGGTTTATCATCACAGGTTCACAGCACCCTCTGTTTCACCACTGCCACCCTCTGGGACACCCATGCCACCCTCTAGTACATCCTCACAGGCACCTATTAGGTTTATTTATTACTGTAGATTATGGTGGTTGAAAAAAGCTAGCACACCTGCCCTTCTTCAACTGCCATCAATTAATTTGTGTTTCATTAATGTGTCAGTAATTTTGAAAGTTCCAGTCTGGCTGGCACCTGCTTCCTTCCTTATCTGTAATTTGCTTTTTGTTGCAGTGAAATTTTTTTTTTACAGGACCTTTATGGTGCTATTCTATGAGCCTGCTGTTTGGGTCATAGCAGGGTCATAGAATTGTTGCAAACTCTGGAGGGGCCCATCAGGAAGCACTACCTTGAATGTTACTAATGTTAAGTTTGAACTTTTGCACCTGCTCATTGCTTTCATTTTAGCTAAAATCGTTTTTTTTGCAATTTCGCGCGTTATTTGGGGCGCGAATCCGTGCGAGATCGATTTCGGAAGCCGCGAATACGTGCGAATACAAAATTGTTTTTATTGCGACGTGTATGTTCGCGTGATCTTGCGCGTGTTCGCGAGGCGCTTCTAGCTATTCGTTTGCCAAGTTACCCTATCGGTCGTACACGGGCGCGGCCATCTTGTTGGCGTGACGTAATTCCGTTTCCGCCCGCTATGTGTAATCTCGCAAAGTGTGCTGCTCGCGAGTACAAGTTCGCGCGTACTCGCAAGGAAAATCTCGCGCGAACTTACCCACGCGGTCGTGAACGGGCGCGGCCATCTTGTTTCTCATTCATTGCTATGGTTCTGGGCATGCTTTCTCTATCCTCTCTCAATCTCTGCCATCCTTTGCTTGTTTGAAGTTTTTTTGATCTAATTTTACTTATTATCTAACCCTCTATTTTTCTAGCTCTATATTTTTGTGTTTTCTGCAGCTTTTAGTTACTTTTAAACTACTTTTTTAAACTCTTTTATTTTCTTCTTCACTATTCTATTTCTTCTTTATCATTTAAGTTTATTTCTGCCCAGACCATGGTAAAGGGAGCCGGGAAGCACCCTGAGAAGGGGAAGGGTCCCGCACCCCGTGCCCGGCTCCCGTGCGGGCGTTTAAGGGGGGAGCAAGTGGTCCCGAGGGAGATCTTTAGCGCGGAGGAAGTGGCGGCACTGATCTTCCATGTCCAGCGCCGCCTCCCCAAGACGATCCTGGGAGGCGGCAAGATCGCGACCGGCTATGGCATCCGGGAGCGCCGCCAGCGGTGGGAGAAGGTGTGCCGGGCCATGTACAAGATCTCTGGGGTCCGGCGCACATATAACCAGGCCACCCACCGCTGGACCGATGTCATGGACCGGGAGCGGGACTTGCTGGACGCGCTCGGCGTAGAGGTCCCCGGGCTTGGTGAGTAGTAGTAGTAGTACATTTACTACTCTGTTTTATCCTGCTCTGTTATTTGCAAATCTTTGTTCTTTACCAAGAGCAATAATGCTGCCGATTACATTGAGGTAAATTATATTTCAAAATCTTCTATGCATTTCATTTTCAGGTGCACTGCTCTCCTTCTCAGTAGCCTTGCTTGCTACTATGCTTCTTTGTTTTGTATGTTGTGTTCAGAAGCATTTCATTGGCCTGAGAAATTATGTATCAGTGTACTGTAAAGAAAAGAACTGCGTAATGCTAGACAGTAAGGGTCATATTTTCAATTACCGGCGCATCCCTGCAAAGTAGCAGGGATGCGGCAGTAATTGTGTGCCATGCCACCACCACCCATTGGCCCAAAACGTCACAGAAGCCTTACGCATCTGTGCCGTAAAGGCAGCGCATTGCTGGAGTTGCGTGCCAACGATGGCGCAGCTCCAGCAATGCTCTGGGGTACCCTATCTCCCCAATGCTGCATCAAGCCGTACGTCGGCTTCAAGCGCGCAGGGTTTGAGTCATGCATCATTGTCATAAAAATGACTGATTGACATCTTGTAGATTTCCCTCAGCCACTTTTAGGATTCGTTCCTGCGCAGGTACGCCCTCCCTTGCGCCGGAACGCCCCCTGATGGCGCAGGGCTTTACAACGTGATGCATCGCCCATATGCCCATATGTGTTTTTTTTTTAATATATACGCCGCACCAACACCATGGCGAGTCTTTTGTTCTGCCGCTGCGTCAGAAAAGGCACGCAACAATGGAGGAAAATCAGCCGCAACTTCCGCAAGGGACTTATAAATCAGCCCCAACAGACTGAAGTCCAGTGTCCTTCCTTTAGACAGTCACATGGCTATCAGAAGAAATAGTGGCGGTGGTGGCGGGTGGATTGATAGTTTGAGTATTCACTGATCTGCAAGCAGGATGGACTTTGTCTGTCACGTGTTGTGCACTACTGCCTGCAGTGCCAGGCCTAGGCAAACCTCTTTAGTAGTCTGTTTATTGAGTTACATAGGAACTTTCTAAGTCAACGTTCCGCAAATCAGGCAATACGAATAACGTAGTATACCACATGAGATAGATCCCGTGGAATAGTTGTCTATCTATTTTCTATTTTTCCAAAATATGTTGTTATTGTTCTTTTGAAATGTTTGATTTGGTTGAAAAATCTCATCCATGTTTTATGGTTTTTCTTTCTTTCATGTTGTACATCAGCTCCCCCCAAGGGCAAGAGGACACAGGAGGAGGGTGCTGAGGATGCAGGCCAGGATCGGGCAGGCGAGGGCTCCTTTGCTGGCCCCAGTAAGTTTACATTTTACTAAACAGTACCTATTTTTTCCTAGCGTTCCTCATTCGATTTTTTCTAAATCGTCTTTGATCTTCTTGTAGACTGGATATAAATTCTTATCCTGCCTCGAATATGATGACTCCCTGTGGTATTACTAGACTATTCTTATTAGTCTGTCTGTGTAGCTAACTAAGATTGGACATTTGGCAATTCCATTGGACTCCCATTATATTCAGCAATACCTCTATGCACTGTCTCCTTACTGACTAGATAGTGTGGCAGAGTCATTCAGCTCCCGAAGTCACCGATTATAGATCCCCAATGATCTCTAGATTATCGTATGCAGGACAAGAGAGTAGTACGGAGTCACAGCACAGTCAAGAAGTGTCAGAGGCACTCATGCTTGCAAAAATTCCAAAACCTTTAGCTCATCCACTCTAGTCTAGAGGAACAAAAACCACAGAGTCTATTTAAGTGTAAAAGCTTTATTAAAAGTAAACACATTTATTGAAATCTACTTTGTCATAAAACTATTTAACTGTAAACGGAAAAGTGGTTAGTGCTGACGATTAATTGGACACATTTCTTGTGGTCGAGCCGAACTCTCACCTACTTTGAACTTGATCCTGGTCGTGTTCTTAGGACTCAGGAGTCAAGCTTCTGTCTGTTAGGAGAAAAAGTGGTGCGTGTTAAAAATCAAAAGCAAGCATTCATCAGTTGTGCATAAAAGTGCAGCAAGACAACAGCCTTCCCTGGAAAATGGGACATTTTTACTATGGAGTAGACAGTCACAAATTATTACATTGTATTTGTATTCTGTTTTTTTAACATTTCTCCTAGACCAAATATTATATAGTAGTGAGTGGTGTATTCTAACTTTCTTAAATGTACTTTGTAGGTGTAACATCTGGTGACGGGGCCAGCGCGGAGGTGGCTGATGTGTTGGACTTGGACTCGGAGGCCTCTGGGGAGGATGCGGCGGTAGAAGAGCTGGTGGCCGTTCCTGTGGGGGATCAAACGGTGGTGGCGGAAACAGGTAAGCTATATATTCCTTACTTATTGAGATTGAAGACTGCATAGTGTGCTTTCTGCACGGGTGTATTACAATTACAAATCAACCAGGTAGTAGCCTCCTCGAAATGTACTTCGACTTAGCTGTGAAGTTTTTGGTGAGAAGAATCCCAATAAGTTCTTAGACGAACGTGATGGATGGGATGAACGAAAAGCGAAAGAAGGGTGTAAGTAAGTGGGACGCGAACTTGTATGATGGCTGGCAAAGAAGAACGATATGTGTTTGCTTGGACCCAGAGGTGGCTGGGAAGGAAAGAATATGGTATGGTGCATGGCTGGGTCAATGATGAAGCAAGGATGGGTGGAAGGACAGCAGCCTGGGTGGGTGAAACAGAAACTGTATGTGTGCGTATACTTTGAATGAATGGATGCCTGGAGCATGGTATTCTCTGACTCTTACATAGCAAATGTGTATCTAGAGAGAGTAGATGGTCGCCAGGTGAAGTAAGTGTTACCTTGAAGAGCATGTACCACCGCACCCGCACGTCCGTCCCAGTGCAGGGAAGGCAAGGAAAAGAAATTGTAAATGTGTCCAATACTACCATGAATAGTAGCAGTACTTTGTATTGCGTTTGCATTCACAGCATATATCTGGTTATTACGGTGGACACTCCGTACCTCTCTTAATAACTTTAGTTTACTTGTAGTACGTCATTCATGTGTGGGTGTATCACTGTGTTCACTCAATATTAAGCAAAGCACCTAAAGTCATCTCATCTGTCATTAAATACGTCCCATGTGAAGTGATAGATAATCAAATTAGTTAGCTTCTTCAGTTTCCTTTTCTAGTACTCATTTGCACTGTAGGGTGAAAGGTAAATTAATTAAGCAGTAGCCCTTGTAACAGAGTATTCTCAGTGCCACCCGTAATAGAAAAGTAATAGCTTCACCACCTGCATGTACTGGACCGGTACAGTAACGCAAGTCTGTCTCCATCATCATGGTGTGCAACTTTTTTTCTCGGGTGCAACTTCACTGTGCTGTGTCCATGTCATTCTGCCGGCTTGCATAAGATAACGTACCCATTTCCCTAAACAAGAGAGAAGAAGAAGAATAAGACTGGTGTACTGTCATAGTCGACTGTAATGGAAGTCCATAGTGGTCGTAGAATTAGTTCATTAAACTACCACTACTGTTAGAGCAAGGATGCAGAAGTGGGAGGGTTACATAGATACTGTCCTCAATAGTTATGTACTGTGCTTTCAATTTGCTACTTGTACTCTGTGACCCAACTTTCGGCTCAATCACTTTGTGTTATTAATAAGGAGCATTGGTTACAGACTATGTCTTTCTTTCTTCATATAGTTGCTCCTTCCAAATCAACAACAAGGAGGGAGCAGGCTAGATTGGCCCGGCAACGGAGGCTGGAGGCCACAGTCGCCGAGTATCGGCGGCTGGTGGCCCTGGAGGAGGAGGAGGACACGCAGTCGAGCGGGGCAACATCTTCGACTGTCACCACTGCATCCTCCTCCGTGACTAAACCAGCGGGACCGAGCCGGGCTAAGAAAGCCGACCGCCACCGCCAAGCACCCGAAACACCAGCTGCCCCCCACAGGAGCTGCAAGGAACGCCAACACCGCCTACGAGTCCGCATGTCCAACCTGGAGCAGGAGGTCCTGAGGTATAAGACCTTGGTTAAGGGCCTCCGCTCCGAGCTTGCCACCCTCCGCAAGGAGTTTGATGCCCATGCCGCATCATGCACCAGCACCAGCACCCTCCAGTAGTGGAGTGTCCCTTGCCCTTTTTTTATAGACTTTTGGGGGGTGGGATTTGGGAGTTGGGATCGTTTTGGGACGTTTCAGAGACAATCGTTGGGGTTAGGGTGGGTGAGGGAGATTATTTTGTTAGGGATAAATAAATATATTTTTCAACTACTTTATCTGACCATACCTGTTTTTTACTGCTTTTCAGTCTGGTGGGTGGGGGGCGGGGGTGTAACAGTAACTTTGTTTTCCTGAACAGTCGTAGGACTTTAGTAGTACAACCGTCAAACTCTTGTCTACTCCGAAATAATACTCCATTATACTACCTCCCACCAAACGCTTATCTTACCTGTAATTTGTGTTAGAAATTAGGGCTAGGCCCAGGGCTGGCTCCAGGTGAAATGGGGATTAACGTTGTCATTCCTGGGCGGGTGACATTTCCTCATTGCGGTGTTACTAGTGGTGTGACACAGTGGCAGTTGCATGCCTATGGAAAAAAAGAAAACGAAACCTTGTTTGTACTCCTTACTGTAGCATTACAACGGTTACGGTACGATCGAGAAAATAGCAGGTGACAGTACACTAGAACAGTGCCATAATGTAGCCTAACAAATGGTAAAGTATTGCAAGTATAACTAGTACTTGCGTTGAATTTATTTGACATTGGCTACTACTACTAGAAGATATAGTACTGAAGCTGAGTAAGTCTAGAAGATATCCTCGTATTCCTTCACCAGCCTGTTGCTGCTATCACCTTATCCTCCCCAGCAAGTGTGTGGAATTATTGATGTCATTTTAGTCAGACATCAAGCAAAACAACACAGCCCGGGGGAAGAGGGTTAGGGTTTGTAAAATGGATGGGAATGGGGTTTTTTTTTTGGGTAGGTTTTGTTGAGAGAAGAAAAAAAAAGCAGAGCATGGACAAACAATAATTGAAGATACAGAGTTTACAGACAATCTTTGGTTACAAAGTAAAGGTAAGCACATGCAGTCACACTCATAGAATAAAAGACAACAATGGATACTGTATCTGTATTGCGTATGTTGTTGGAGTTGTCCTGTTGAAATTGGTAAGTAAGTTGCATGCAGCAAACAATTCCTCTTATTGGCGGCACTCCTCCATTCCAGCTGACGCTTCGTCCATCAATGTGGTGGTGACCACTGACAGAAGAGACACCCTGTCCACTGCCTGCCTGGCGGATGTTGACTGAAACCCGGCCTGTAATTATTGAACGGAAAACAGGAAGTGCTATTACAATACCACTGATAAATAAATAAAAGGTATGTACGCTGTGTGGTTCAAAAAGTCACACTTTGATTTCCCTAATAGACAGTACAATATTTTTGAAATTGCGTGCTCTGTCTGAGTCACCTTTTTAAGGATCAATAAGTATGGCCAAAATATTATAGCGGATCTTTCCCCTCAAGGTGGCTGTACTACTGTGTTTTAGAACAAAATTTGACCTTCCCAGCAATGCTCCCACCAAGACCCTTACTAAAGCCAGTCGCAAAAATGTAGAAGAACCCAATCATATCTCCAAAAACGATGCCTAGCAGAAAAATGGTTACAAAACGTACTTTGAAAGTAACAGTAGACCCAAATACAGACCGTGGATTGTATTCAAACCACTTGCCTGCAAGCAAAAGTATCCATAGCCAGCATCGCTCCAACAGTGCTCTACAACAACAGAACCGCGTTGCAATAGAACCCCCCTAAACACATGCAATCCTGCTGCTAGGGCTAACCCTAACGAACCCTAACTTACAAAGTGCCAAAACTGGTGTTTCCTTATGGATTTTGTCCAACTAACTTCTAGCCGGTATTAGACCTTCCCAGGAATGCCCCAGGCAAGACCCGCCAACCCACCCGCAAAAAAACACCCGACACAACACCACCAAACAGCGAAAAAGCTAAATCTCATACTTACAATGTCTCTCGGCCTTCGGTCCAAACGCGGCGCTGTGCAGCTAGGTCGTCATCATCATCATCAATCATCATAACTCCTGTTTTCCACCACGGATTTCCTGAAAAGCAAATGCAATCAAGATTAGACTGTCGCAGCAGTGCTTCGACAGAGACCCCGGCCGCAACCCACCCACGAACAGCAGGAAGCCCCCCAAAACGCTACATTGAGCAAGATGTCTGAAGAAATGGCAAAAAAAAGGCTGTTCCTTATGGATTTTGTCCAAAACACTTGTATCCGGTATTAGACCTTCCCAGGAATGCCCCAGGCAAGACCCGCCGGCGCCAACCCACCCGCAAAAAAACACGCGACACAACACCACCAAACAGCGAAAAAGCTAAATCTCATACTTACAATGTCTCTCGGCCTTCGGTCCAAACGCGGCGCTGTGCAGCTAGGTCGTCATCATCATCAATCATCATAACTCCTGTTTTCCACCACGGATTTCCTGAAAAGCAAATGCAATCAAGATTAGACTGTCGCAGCAGTGCTTCGACAGAGACCCCGGCCGCAACCCACCCACGAACAGCAGGAAGCCCCCCAAAAGGCTACATTGAGCAAGATGTCTGAAGAAATGGCAAAAAAAAGGCTGTTCCTTATGGATTTTGTCCAAAACACTTGTATCCGGTATTAGACCTTCCCAGGAATGCCCCAGGCAAGACCCGCCGGCGCCAACCCACCCGCAAAAAAACACCCGACAACACCCCCAAACAGCGAAAAAGCTAAATCTCATACTTACAATATCTCTCGGCCTTCGGTCCAAAGTAACGCGCTGTGCAGCTAGGTCATCATCAATCATCATAACTCCTGTTTTCCACCACGGATTTCCTGAAAAGCAAATGCAATCAAGATTAGACTGTCGCAGCAGTGCTTCGACAGAGACCCCGGCCGCAACCCACCCACGAACAGCAGGAAGCCCCCCAAAAGGCTACATTGAGCAAGATGTCTGAAGAAATGGCAAAAAAAAGGCTGTTCCTTATGGATTTTGTCCAAAACACTTGTATCCGGTATTAGACCTTCCCAGGAATGCCCCAGGCAAGACCCGCCGGCGCCAACCCACCCGCAAAAAAACACCCGACAACACCCCCAAACAGCGAAAAAGCTAAATCTCATACTTACAATATCTCTCGGCCTTCGGTCCAAAGTAACGCGCTGTGCAGCTAGGTCATCATCAATCATCATAACTCCTGTTTTCCACCACGGATTTCCTGAAAAGCAAATGCAATCAAGATTAGACTGTCGCAGCAGTGCTTCGACAGACACCAAAAATTACACACAAACCCCCGGAACCCCGCCAAAGAGCACCTCAAAGGCAAGCAAGTCAGCAAAAACGGCAAGAAATTTCCACCTCATATTTGGTCCAAAACACTTTTGTCCATTATTAGAGCTTCACAGCAATGGGCCCAAAACCGTCAACTCACCCGCAAAGAAGTACAACACCCCCACAAGTGCTGAGTCTTTCTTCATTGTGCGTAATCCAGCACTCTGCTTGGAGGGAAATCGCAGTCTGGAGGAGGAGGATAGAGGAGCATGTTCTTCAGAACTTGTGAACCTGAGGAATGTAGACTGCGGCACCTTCAAATCAATAAGCAAACAAGTGAAGACAGTTCTGATGATGGTCTTGTTTTTGGGATTAGGTGATTAAAGTTTGAATTAAATTAACTGTGCAAAACAAAGAAAGAGAGACACAAAGCACACAGGAATAAAAGTGAATAAGGACGAAAAAGAAAGTTCTTGATTGATTGTCTCATTTTCAGGGCTCGGTGTCAGGGAATAAGAACAAGATTTCGTCATCATACTCTGCGAATTCAGGCTGGATGAGGTCAGTGGCACCGAACAGAGAAAAAATCCCCTCATCTACGTTGCTGTCCTCATCGTCTTCATGTGGCGTGCTTTCTCGCACTTTGTAATCTGGTGGTATGAGGTGCTGATTCATCTTGATCATTGTCAGCCGCTCCACATTTTTGGGCGATAGGCGGCTCCGTTTGGCAGTTACAATGCCACCAGCAGCACTGAAAACACGTTCAGAAGACACACTTGCGAGTGGGCAAGACAAATAGTTTATAGCCAGGTTGTAGAGCTGTGGCCACAATTGTTTTTTGCCATGCCAATACTGCAATGGCTCCTCATTAAGAAAGACCACTGTTGAGTCATTCAGATAGTCCTGCACCATCGACTCAAGGTCATCAACTGTTCCTCCACTTTGCTTACTTTTTGCTGTGCCTGTGACATTTTTTAGAGAACCATACCCCATCAAACTTAGCCAATCCTCCTCCCCAGCCACTGTTAGTGTTGTCATTGTGTGTGGTGCAGATGATCCAGTTGCCGGTGTCTTTAACGGCTGAGAGGTCACTTGTGCCCCAGCCACAGGTGCAGAAGTGGATTCTTGTGACTGCGGATGGCCTGCTGATGCTGATGCTGATGTACTGGCTTCTCCTTCAATAACCTGCCGTTCTTTTTCAAACCTCTTGGCTGACCAGGCTAACCAATGTTTGTACTTTTGAACATCTGCATCAGCGAAAGGAAAGAATGCGTTGTCTGCCAGCGCCTTTTTGTAGCGTGGATCCAGAATAGTAGCACAAATGTAATGCTGATCTGAGTTGATGTTTTTAAGACGTTCATCACCACGTAGGCGATGTAATAATTTCTCAGACAAAATGAAATGTTTTTTTTTTTTTTCATCTTTTTCAAACTCAGAAGAAACCGCCATCAGTTGGTGCTCCAGTATGCACAACAATGGGATAGCTTTTCCCAAATTACAGTCCTCCTGGCTGACTGCACGCGTGAAGAACTCAAAAGGACGAAGCATGTCTGTCAGGCTTTTAACTATGGCCCATTGCGCCTTACTCATCCGCAGGTCCTCCTTCTGAGATGTAGCCTCTGTCAAGAAATAGTGATCGAGTACCGTATACTGCTCATGCAGACGCTCAAGCATGTAGAAGGTTGAGTTCCAACGTGTTGCCACCTCCTGGATGAGTGCTTTCACTGGCATTCCACGTTGAAGTAGCAGTCTCCGCAGATGCTTCCGGGCCTTAAAAGAATGGCTGAAATGGTTGCACATTTTGCGGCAGGTGGCCATTACCTCGAACGCTGGACTCTCTTTATCACTCAAGAATTTTTGAACTACCAGGTTGATACAGTGCGCCAAACACGGCACTCTAACATGGTGACCCTGTGACATGGCCTTAACTACATTGGCGCCATTATCCGTGGAAACATAACCAATCTTGCGTTTTAGGGGGGATAGCATTGACAACACCTTTTTGTCAAACTCTTCCAAAAGGTTTTCTGCTGTGTGACTTTTCTCCAAGGCAAACATGGCTAGTGTTGCATGTTTCCGAGCAGCTTTGAAAACTTGGTCCGGGTCAACACCTGCGTTTAGCTTTGCTATAACACCTGAAAAAGAGACCCAGTGTGCAGTGATGCACATGTAATCATCGCCTGGGCCACTGGTCCACATGTCTGTTGTCAGATGTATTGTGTGAACAGCACTCTTCTGCAAAGCTGCCCCAATCGCCTGCAGCACATCTTCATGTAGTGCTGGAACCGCAACTCTGGCAAAATAGAACCGGCTCGGAACCTTCCATTTAGGGCAGAGCGTTGCAACTAATTCAAGAAAACCTACCGCTTCTACAAAAGAAAAAGGTAGAAGGTCCACAGCTAGCATTTTAGCCAGCTTAGTGTTATACAGACGCGTCAGTGGGTGGTTGCGTTCATATGGCACGTCTGAAGTAAGCATTGTTCTAATGTTGGCCTGGACCAAGCATTTACGGGCTGATAATGACTTCGTTGACCCAATTTTGCTCGCTGGTGAACTTTTGTGCGTTGGTGTCTCACTCGCTCCAACACTCTTAGTGTGCCTCACATTGGGTGTGCTGCTGAGAGGGGTACTGGGTGTAAGGGAAGTGTTTGACACGTCTTCTTCCTGCTCGTCAACATCAGATGAAACATCAACGTTTCCTTGATTTTGGCCTTTCTTGATCGCAGCTAGGTGCGCAAACCATTGGACACCGTGCTTTCTGTCAAGATGACCACTCTGGCCGCCGGTACCATAGTTGCTACCTGGCTTACCACGACTAACTGCAAGCTTACAAAGGGTACAAATGGCAAACCTTGGATTTTTGGGACAAACAGTAAAGAAGTCCCAAACTGGGGACTTGAAGTGTCTGTGGGACCTGGAGGAGGCGGCGATACTGGTGGTGGTGGTGGTCATGAAGCTAATGCCAGATGAAGTGGAGGATCTGGATTGGCCAACTTTTGTACGTTTTCCACTTTCACCGCCACTAATTAAGGTCGAGGTTGACGCAGGTCTCTTCTTGCCAGAAAGAAATATGGAAGCGGGACGAGTTGGTGTACTACTTAACTCCAATGATTGTGGTGTTTCCACTGCCTCCTCATCGACAACATCATCATCATCACGCGCAGCAGCTCTTCGGGCTAGGGTCAAAATGTCTGTTTGCTGCATGCCCGCTGGGGCTGCAGTGACCTTTATGATGACTGGGTCGTCGTTGGCAGAGTCTTCATCAGCAGCAGTATCCGCCACTTCTTGTTGAGCCTCATCACACTCCATAAGTCTGAGACTTTGGACGAGCTTCCTTTTACGCTTAAGTACCTTTGTTGGATCATGGTGTGCCTCACTCTCAGACGGCTGTGGTGCTGGTTCCCAAGTTTGATCCGTATCATCAGAAGGAGGTGTGCTTGAAGAGGATGTAGACACCACCCTTGATCTCTTCCTTGCTAGGGTTGTGGAAGACAATGAAGGATCATCAGGAGGAGTGGCTTCCTCAAATGATACCTCGCCTTGATTGTCGATTTCCTGATGTGCCCCTACTTCGGGAGGAACAACTATTGTGGGCACTTGTTGTGACCCTCCATGCACCTCTGCATGCGCATCTCCTTGCGCTGCCTCTCCTTCCACATGTACTTGGGCTTGTACTTGCACATGTGATTGTTTTTGCCGCTGTGGTTGTTCAACACTCGTCAGATGAGCTACAACAACCTGTGTTGATTGAGGGACATTGCTGCTGCTTTCTTGCGATGAGCCAACATCACTGGTCGATGGTGATTGAAGAAGTATACTGGCTGCCTCTGCAGCACTCAAGGGCTTGGACTTAAGTTGGCGTGGTGGTGGTGGTGGCACTGAGCCCAATGGAGCGGGGGTGCTGCTGCCAGCTTGGTCCCCAGCAGATCCCGCTGCAGCTGCTGCAGGCATACTTTTTTTTTTACTCACAAAAAAAGGGGCGGGCGGCACACCAGTGTCCTTGGTAACTTGCTTCTTCTGCTCCTTACTGGCACCTTTCTTGCTAGAGGAGCTACGGGTTACTTTTTTTGGGGCCATCTTCTTCAGAGCAGGTCAGCAGGCAGCAGTTGCACGAGTTGCAGAGGGTTCTGTGTCCAGACGTGACGTCGCGTGACGTTATGCTGCACACACCGCTGCAGGACTTCTTCCTGGCACTGGTGGTTCTATTGAGTCTTCTTGTGCACCTAAAAGCAAAGGAAGACAGAGGAACATCAGTTCAGTTATACACCCCAAAAAATCGACAAAACACAGAAAAATGAGCACAATCCCATGCCATCCATGATGTTTACATTGAAGACACCCCACAGAAAGACTAGGGACATGCAAGTATGCAACACTCACTACCCCTGGGCATAAGGGAGGAAAAGTAGGCAAAATAAGTGCAGGCCTCAGACACTGCCTCTCCTCAAAATGGCCCCCGCCCTTACACCCCAAGCACATGTTGCCTGTACCAGCCAGCACTCAAGATGGCCACCACCACCACCCACATGGCCAGTCCACATCAACAGTACACCCCCAAAAAACAGAAAAACAGCCAGAAATCACCACAATCCAATGCCATCCATGATGTTTACATCAAAGAGAGTGAGACAACACCACAGGCACACTCAGTCCATGCACCACCACCACCCCTGGGCAAGCAAAAGGCCACACCAGCAGCCCCCCAAAAACGACAAAAAACAATAAAGTAAGCACAATCCCAGCCCATCCATGGCCTCAATTATGTTTAAATTCAAGAAGACACCCCACAGAAAGACTAGGCCCATGCAACACTCACCACCCCTGGGCAAAGGGCCACACCAGCAGGCCCAAAAAAACGACAAAAAACAATAAAATCTGCACAATCCCAGCCCATCCATGGCCTCAATGGTGTTTAAATTCAAGAAGACACCCCACAGAAAGACTAGGCCCATGCAACACTCACCACCCCTGGGCAAAGGGCCACACCAGCAGGCCCAAAAAAACGACAAAAACCAATAAAATCTGCACATTCCCAGTCCATCCATGACCTCAATGGTGTTTAAATTCAAGAAGACACCCCTCAGAAACACTAGGCCCATGCAACACTCACTACCCCTGGGCATAAGGGATGAAAAGTAGGCAAAATAAGTGCAGGCCTCAGACACTGCCTCTCCTCAAAATGGCCCCCGCCCTTACACCCCAAGCACATGTTGCCTGTACCAGCCAGCACTCAAGATGGCCACCACCACCACCCACATGGCCAGTCCACATCAACAGTACACCCCCAAAAAACAGAAAAACTGCCAGAAATCACCACAATCCAATGCCATCCATGATGTTTACATCAAAAAGAGTGAGACAACACCACAGGCACACTCAGTCCATGCACCACCACCACCCCTGGGCAAGCAAAAGGCCACACCACCAGCCCCCCAAAAACGACAAAAAACAATAAAATAAGCACAATCCCAGCCCATCCATGGCCTCAATTATGTTTAAATTCAAGAAGACACCCCACAGAAAGACTAGGCCCATGCAACACTCACCACCCCTGGGCAAAGGGCCACACCAGCAGGACCAAAAAAACGACAAAAAACAATAAAATCTGCACAATCCCAGCCCATCCATGGCCTCAATGGTGTTTAAATTCAAGAAGACACCCCACAGAAAGACTAGGCCCATGCAACACTCACCACCCCTGGGCAAAGGGCCACACCAGCAGGCCCAAAAAAACGACAAAAAACAATAAAATCTGCACAATCCCAGCCCATCCATGGCCTCAATGGTGTTTAAATTCAAGAAGACACCCCTCAGAAACACTAGGCCCATGCAACACTCACTACCCCTGGGCATAAGGGATGAAAAGTAGGCAAAATAAGTGCAGGCCTCAGACACTGCCTCTCCTCAAAATGGCCCCCTTACACCCCAAGCACATGTTGCCTGTACCAGCCAGCACTCAAGATGGCCACCACCACCACCCACATGGCCAGTCCACATCAACAGTACACCCCCAAAAAACAGAAAAACAGCCAGAAATCACCACAATCCAATGCCATCCATGATGTTTACATCAAAGAGAGTGAGACAACACCACAGGCACACTCAGTCCATGCACCACCACCACCCCTGGGCAAGCAAAAGGCCACACCAGCAGCCCCCCAAAAACGACAAAAAACAATAAAATAAGCACAATCCCAGCCCATCCATGGCCTCAATTATGTTTAAATTCAAGAAGACACCCCACAGAAAGACTAGGCCCATGCAACACTCACCACCCCTGGGCAAAGGGCCACACCAGCAGGACCAAAAAAACGGCAAAAAACAATAAAATCTGCACAATCCCAGCCCATCCATGGCCTCAATGGTGTTTAAATTCAAGAAGACACCCCACAGAAAGACTAGGCCCATGCAACACTCACCACCCCTGGGCAAAGGGCCACACCAGCAGGCCCAAAAAAACGACAAAAAACAATAAAATCTGCACAATCCCAGCCCATCCATGGCCTCAATGGTGTTTAAATTCAAGAAGACACCCCTCAGAAACACTAGGCCCATGCAACACTCACTACCCCTGGGCATAAGGGATGAAAAGTAGGCAAAATAAGTGCAGGCCTCAGACACTGCCTCTCCTCAAAATGGCCCCCTTACACCCCAAGCACATGTTGCCTGTACCAGCCAGCACTCAAGATGGCCACCACCACCACCCACATGGCCAGACCACATCAACAGTACACCCCCAAAAAACAGAAAAACAGCCAGAAATCACCACAATCCAATGCCATCCATGATGTTTACATCAAAGAGAGTGAGACAACACCACAGGCACACTCAGTCCATGCACCACCACCACCCCTGGGCAAGCAAAAGGCCACACCAGCAGCCCCCCAAAAACGACAAAAAACAATAAAATAAGCACAATCCCAGCCCATCCATGGCCTCAATTATGTTTAAATTCAAGAAGACACCCCACAGAAAGACTAGGCCCATGCAACACTCACCACCCCTGGGCAAAGGGCCACACCAGCAGGCCCAAAAAAACGACAAAAAACAATAAAATCTGCACAATCCCAGCCCATCCATGGCCTCAATGGTGTTTAAATTCAACAAAACAGTTGTATCATGCACCCATAACCAACCCTGGTCCTACTGGATACTGTGGCTACCCACAATATAATTTATTTAATTTTCTGAAAAAGTTCCAAAATTGTACTTGCAGCAACTGTAATGCCCCAAACAAACTTACTTGTGAAAGTTGATTTCTAATCCAAAAGTGATCCAAAGACAGTCAAAAAGGCCTCAAATCCAAATATCCAGCAGCACCCACAAAAAGTAATCCTTCCAGCTCCAGATCCAAATGAAAGTGACCAGGAGATGGACAAAGTACTGGGAGGAGCCTGCTGGACAGGAACAGGAAGTTGGAGACTGTGGGGCACTTCCTTCCTCCCCCCCCCCCAAAATGGACTCCTTGCAAAAAAAAAGGCCATGCAAATGTCAACCTGTGGAGTGATTCTGATAAAAATCATAATTTTCTGAAGGTTTATCCTGTTTGCTGGTGATTTTCTTGTGCGAAATTGCAAAATCTCTATTTCGCAAGTGCGAGATTGTTCCTTTCCGCCGCAACTACATGTTCGCAATTGCGAACTCTCGCGAGGTGTGCTGTGCAAGGTGGCAAGCCGCGAGTACGTATTCGCGGGCGACAAACTCCCGCGGGAACACGCAGCAAGATCTAAAATGGCGCGTCACTCGCAAAGAAAAACAACTCGGCAAACGCTAAAATGACGGAAAGTGAACGCCGTGCACCACGCCGCGCGCCGCAACCAAGCAAAAAATCCGCCGCGAGCGGATTCACGGATTTTCGACAAATTCGCGAGCGTTCGCGGATTGCGGATTTGCCGAAAATCCGAAAAATCCGCGAGCGGAGCGGATTTTACGCCCATGCTTAGAAAAAAGCCTCTCATGCAGCCACGCCAACAGTGGAGACTTCGGAATCAGAAGTAACCGAAAATGAACTATCTGGTGATGAGGCGGCAGGTACATCGCAGACAAAGACCCCTTTTCACATGGAGTACGATCTAGTCCGAGCGAATTGGCTCAGGGGAGGAAAGAGCAAACCCCCAGAAGCAACCGAAGAACAAGAAGAGGGGGCTGGAAGGGGTCGAGGCAGAGGCAGAGGGAGAGGTCTGGTCAACACCACCCCCAGGATCACGAGGAGCAAAAGGGGCGCGAAATGGTAGACAACTTAACGGTAATAAACTTAACTGAAAGAACCTTGTCACCACTAGAAGAAGAAACTCTGAAATTAGGCCTGTCATACTGCCCGAATGAAAGACTCGAGTTTACTCAAACCAGAATCGATCTATTTACTTTTGTACGAAAAATGAAATTACATAAATATTTCAAATTGAAACCAACTAAAAAAGAGAATAGACAACTAAGAACGAGAGACACAGACATTCTCACAACCGATGACATCTCAACCTGGCAAATCCTAGAGGAGCTGAGAATTGAAGAAAATCTCAATGAAGACGAGTCGGTTTCACAGACAACACGAAAAATAGGTGTTGAACAAGAAGCACCAACAACACAATTCAAACCTTCGTCATCATTTGTAGCAATGATGCCCTACGACGCAATTGACGCTTTTTCGGAAGCCGTGATAAAGGACTTGATTAAATTCAGGTCACAAGGAAATCGAACAAGGAATAAAATATCGAACATGACAAAGGAACAGAGAAACATTCTGAAAGACCTAGATAATGATGAGGACATCATTTGCAAGCCTTCAGATAAAGGAGGAAACATCGTGGTGATGTCCAGAGACCAATATTGTCGTGAAGCCCTCAGGCAATTAGAGGATCGATCATCTTATGAGAAAACAACCAAACAAATCTATGATGAAAGCATTATGGAATTTCAAACACTGATTAATAAATGGCATAACAACAACATGCTGGATACTGAAGAGTATTTTTTTCTAAAAAATAACAATCCTACTGTGCCCACCTTCTACCAGTTACCAAAAATACATAAGGACAACAAAAATCCACCTGGGAGGCCAATAGTTTCCTCCATAGGAAGTGTTTCTGAAAACATGTCTGTATACATAGACCATTTTCTCTCACAAAGTGTGTTACAACTTCAGTCCTATATTAGAGACACAAAAGACTTTGTAAATAAAATTGGGAATGTGGACTGTAATCCTTTTTGTATATTGATAACAATGGACATTACTAGCTTATATACTAGCATCAACCATCACCAGGGATTGTCAGCCATCAAGTACTTTCTTGATAAAAGATCAATGAAATTTGCAAAACATAATCAAATGTTGCTAGAATTTATAGAATATTGTTTATTTAATAACATATTCTTATTCCAAGGGCAACTGTACAGACAAGTCACTGGTACGGCGATGGGAACCTGCTTCGCCCCCAGCTACGCGAATTTATTCGTGGGCTGGTGGGAGGAGCAGGTGACCAGGAGCCCGGGTTTCAAAAAATGGGTTGGGAACCTGAAAGTCTGGTATAGGTACATTGATGACCTTTTTCTAATATGGGAAGGGTCAGTAACCGAGGCAGAAGAGTTTGTGGCTTATTTAAACACTAATACATTAAATTTAAAATTTACAGCTGACATCAATGCTTCATCAGTGAATTACCTGGATTTGAAAGTAAATTTGAGAGGAACCAAAATAGAAACTGAACTTTTCAGAAAAATAACAGCAGGTAACTCAGTTCTGCACGCAGAGAGCAGTCATCCCCCAACCTTGATCAGAAGCATCCCTTATGGAGAGCTTCTGAGAATCAAGAGAAATTGCTCCAAAGATTCTGACTTTGCAAAAGCAGCAGCAGACAGTATCAGTAGGTTCCAAGCTAGAGGGTATAATAAAACTCTTTTAAATAATACCCTAAAAAGAGTAGAGAAGATACCGAGGGACCACCTACTAAAAGATAAGAACAAGAAAACTGTGCTGGAAACAAAAAATGCAGGAAAATTCAGATTAATCACCACCTTCTCGGATGATTCTAATCATCTAAGAAAAATCTTGAAAAGAAGCTGGCATATCCTAAAAACAGATCAAATTATAGGAAAAGAAATTCCTGTATCCCCTCTTATCACCTTTAGAAAAGGGAGATCTATTAGAGACAAAATTGTACACAGCCATCTTCCTGAGAAAGCAGCATCAACAGGGAGAATCAGTGATATGCCAGGGTTTTTCCCATGCGGGAAATGCAAAGCCTGCGAAAAGAGCAAGAGGAAAACATCATTTGACATACCTGGGACCAACATGTCAAGAAAAATTTCAAAGTTTCTTACCTGTACCACAACTCACGTTGTATATTGCCTACAGTGTCCGTGCGGACTAAAATATATAGGGAGCACTGTGAAGAATGTCAAACTACGCATATTAGAGCATCAACGTGCCATCATGAATAAAGATTTTAATTATCCCGTAGCAAAGCACTTTGCCCTAAAACATAACAGCAACAGAGAACTCCTACAGTACTTTGCGTTAGACCATGTACCAGTAAATCCTAGAGGTGGAGATAGATTGCGGAGACTGAGAAGGTTGGAGTCCCGTTTATATCATAGATCTCCAAACAAAGGCTCCTCTGGGATTGAATAAGAATGAGGAACTAGCTTCTCACTTGGGCAATGCATAATCCCTCGAAAATGCAATGAAATATGGATTTGTTGAATATGCTTTAGAAAACCCCGTGAGCATTGCCGATCCACGGCTTGATAGCAACTGTAACATGAATAATGGCAAAATACAAACTGTGTATATATATTATAAACAATTTCCAGAAATAATTTATTTAAAGAATTATGCAAAAAATGATATGTAAATACAAAACGGATGTCATGTATATAGCCATTTATCATGTTTCTCAATATGTGAAAAGAAACAGTAATATACTGAACAAATAAGTTCCTCACGGGGATTTAAGGAAGTCCTCTTTCTATAGACATGCTAAAACAATGAAATGCTTTTATTTCTGCTTCCTGCGTGTCAATGGTAGACACTGACGAAGGAAAACCGAAACGCGTTTGTCTGCTGAGTGTTTTCAAAATAAAATAGCGTGAACACTTCCCTTATGAGTGCCGTAAATTCTTTCTGACATTGAGAGAGATTCGGAGCTGTAATTCGTAACGTGGTGCGTCACCACGAAGAGGCACCCGTCTGCGAGTGACCCGGACTCTGGCGCAACAAGGAGCTGCAATATATATATATATATATATATATATATATATGTGTGTGTGTGTATTCTAGAAGACTCTGTTGAGGAAATCGCAGAACCCATATCATGATTCAAGAGGAATATTTCTACAAGGACTAAAAACGAATCCTGATGAATGGTGTGACACAAAGTTTGAACCTGGTTATAAAAAAACAAGGGAACCCTGTGAGTCAGAAGGGATCTAGCATCTACAATATGTTGTAAGAGAAAATGGTCCCTATCAAGTAACTATAGGAAATGTTATACAGAACAACATAATGATCTGCGAAGTTTTACATTCAAAATAGAGAAGTATTTATTTAAACAGACAAATAATTGAACAAAGTGCAGTGGGTAAAAACGGGGTTGGAAATCACCAGATTTCCAAACTTCAGGCATGTGTGTATAAATATAGTGACTGGAACAAAAATGTCCTTATTTACAGTAGTCACCATATAAAAAACATCTTGTGCTTCGCAGCGATCAAGGCAAAACCAAAGGGAGTCAAGACGTGGTGTGTCGACTATGTTTCGATCCCCACTAACGTGGGGGGATTATCATCAGGACAAAGGTATAAAGCCTAAGAGAAGTCCTGTGTAAGGCCAGGAAAAACAAGGGAGGAAAGAAAAAGGGGGAAAAAAGAGGGGGGAAAAAGGTTTAGAGCAGTGATCCTCAAAGTAAGGCCACTTGCGGCCCTCTTGACCTTTAAATGCGGCCGCCTGTTGTACAGCAGCATAAACTGCTGTTTAGTTGCTGAGCACTAATATTCAGAATTCTTTTTTGAATAAACGGACAAGCATTCATTAACCTGCGAATAAATGCTTGGCCGTTTAATAATTTTTTTTTTAGACCTCCTTACACAATCCCTGACTCACCCAGAACACCTACTGCTAACCCTGCTGGTATCAGTGTGGCCCTCGGACACACCACAGACCATACTTTGTGGCCCCAGGGCTAATGTTTATGAGTTTAGAGGGAGGTTTGGCGAATGATGATCATTATGAATGCAAATGACACAGTTTATATAGTGAGAAAAAGTGACAATACGTGGTGAAGAAATTATTAATAAGGACGTGCAAAAGCATAACATAATGTTTTTACCCACGTTGAATAATTTGTCTGTTTTATTGTTCATTTAAATAAATACTTCTCTATTTTGAATGTAAAACTTTGCAGATCATTATGTTGTTCTGAATAACATTGCCCAACTTACTTGATAGGGACCATTGTCTCTTACAATATAAATTGTGAACGTAGATGATTTCACAAAGGTAAAATGAGAAGTACGAGAAAATTGAATACTGATTTTCATTAACTGTATAAGATGGAGAAAGTGAATGTATCTACATATTAGAGAAATCATTTTCAGAAGATTGTCATATTGCCTGGAAGCTGTTTATACTTTTAATTTGTAGAGTGAATAAACAGAAAGAAAGAAACTTTACTTGTGACCCCTAAAGAAGTGCAGTGTGTGTGAAACACCTGTTGGATGTCGACTATATACGATGTATAAAGAGATACAACAAGTCATCCAATACACAAAGAATAAAAGAAAACCTACGAAAGAATGCCCATTGTGTGATTTTGCAATATTTCAGTACCATTGTTTTTCCATTAATAATTACTACACTGGTTGCGACCAGTACGCTGAGGTGTTAGCCTCGGGCAATATTCCTATTACCCAGACACTATTTTACTATGTATATACATGTGTATATTCAAAAAATGTATCCAAAAGCAGACAAAGGGATAAGGACAAACTCCTCAGTGAGTGAATCAACATAAGCTTTATTAGAGCTCCTTGAGTGACAACCTGTCAAAATGTTTCAACTGCTCGCTATAGCCTTGATCACCACCAAGCCATGAATGATGTAATATATGACATCATCAGCAGTGCATTGTGGGGGCGCAAGTTATAACGGCTGAATGTCTCTGCTTTTGTATGAATGAAATGTCATCCTAACTATAACGTCCCTGAAACCTTTCTTTTTTTCAGTGAATATGTAAGGTTTTTTAAATTCTAATTTCTATCTATAACTTCCCAGAAACCTGTGTTTTTTTCAGTGAATTTCTAAGGTTTTCTAAATACTAATTCCTAACTATAACGTCCCTGAAACCTGTGTTTTTTTCTGTGAATTTCTAAGGTTGTTTAAATGCTAATTACTAACTATACCATCCCTGAAACCTGGGTTTTTTTTAAGTGAAAATCTAAGGTTCTGTAACTAGTACTAACATTTTTAGAGTGGAACAAAAATGGCGCTACATGTTAAACCATTTCAGAGGAATTGTTGTATATACATGTTAAGGTACACTTTAAGAAGGCTTCTTTAAAATACTTTTGCATTCATAAAGGTAATGTAATTTTTATCCTTTTTTAATATATATTTACAAATTTATATATATATTTTTGTAAACTGTGAGAATCGCGTATCTATTGTGTAAGGGTCACAGTGTGGGTGCAAATCCAGCATTGTGACGGCATATTTATTTGTCTGTGCAGCATGTGTGTAGAGTGTGCGATGGGTACGCGGTACCCAAATGTTTAATTTTTTTTTAATACATCTTATGTACTATATACGTTTTAAATCAATCATATGTGTTTTATTGAAAGAGTTTTAAAAGTGATATTTCCATAAATATTTTGAATATTTGAGTTCTTATAATGAAGTTATGGGAGCCGCGATGGTACCGCTACCCTCACACACATATTTCAGGAAATCCAGCACAAATTATTTACTTCTAAAAAACATATTTATATAACTTTATAATATATATTATACCAACAGATTTACATTCAGATTTATACATTTACTATATTTGTAAATGGAATAAATATATATTATTGTTTAAACATATTTTTGGGATTAGTGTCTGCTGTGCAGTGAATACGCGTCTGGTACATGAATCTTGTGTGTTTTTTAACACCTCAAAGGGCATGTGGAAATCCAGCGCAAGATATTCTTGAAGATGAAGAGGAGCTGGAAGAACCAACAAAAAAACCGTAACAAAAGTGTTGCATGTGCTTTTTTCTCGATTCCACCTGGGGAGAAAAAAGTGAATGTGCACAAAGCCACTTGCGCTGTGTGTGACAAAGTTTCATCTCGAGGCTACGAGAAGAAGTACTCTTGTGGAACTTCATCCATGATGAAGTGTCTACAAATGACACATCCTAACTGTCTTGCTCATGAACAGCAACGACGACGACTGCAAGTAACACAACAGGATGATGAAGTCCCAGGAACAAGTACTTCTAAGGGATCTACTCCAACACCACATACATCTTTGATTGTACCAGAGTTTGCAGGATTGGAACAGCACTGCATAAAGTGCAAACACTTCTTTGTGCAGGAGAACTATCTAGTGCAGCAGTTGTTGTTGCTGCAAAAAATCATAAATGTTAATTTTTGCTTTGTTTTTGCAATGACGTTTTAATTGCAAACTATTTTGAAAAGTTCACTTCAGTTTAAGGCCTTGTTTTTTCAATGTTTCATTTTTGTAAAAACACCCCAAGAAAATAAAGGAGTTAGAAAACACAAAAAAATGGTTCTTTTTAGAACCGCCAATTTGGTTAAAGATAGACAAACATGCATGTGTTGTATGAATTACTGCAAGGGTAATGTCTGGGTCATTGTATAAGTGCATGGGTAGTGCCTGGGTAAATGAATGAGTGCAAGGGCAGTGCCTGGGTTATTGAATGAGTGCATGGGTAGTGCCTGAGAGAATGGATGAGTGCATGGGTTGTGCCTGAGTGAATGGTTGTGTGAAACTGTAGTGCCTGAATGATAGCATGAGTGCATGGATAGTGCCTGGGTGATTGCATGAGTACAGGGGTACTGCCTGGGTGATTGGATGTGTGGAGGAGTAATGCCTGGGACATTGCGTGAGTGCATGGGTAGTGCCTGAGTGATGGAGGAGTAAATGGGTAATGCCTGCGTCACTGGATGAGTGCATGGGTAGTTCTTGAGAGAATGGATGCATACATGGGTCGTGCCTGAGTGAATAATTTAGTGCAAGAGTTGTGCCTGATTGATTGCATGAGTGCATGGGTAGTGCCTGGATAATTGAATGAGTGCAAAAATACTACCTGGGTAAGTGCATGAGTGGAGGGGTACTGCCTGAAAGATTGTATGAGTGCATGAGTAGTGCCTGAGTGATTGGATAAATGCAAGAGTACTTGAGTGAAAGGAAGAGTACAAGGGTAATACCTGGGTCACTAGATGAGTGAATGGGTGCTGCCTCAGAGAATGGATGAGTGCTTGGGTAGAGCCTGAATTAATAATGTAGTCCAAGGGTGGTGCCTGAGTGATTGCATGAGTGCCTGGGTACTGCCTGGGTAATTGCATAAGTGGAGGGGTACTGCTTGGGAGATTCCATGAGTGCATGGGTTGTGCCTGAGAGAATGGATGAGTACATGGGTAGTGCCTGAGTGATTGCGTGAGTGCATGGGTAGTGCCTGTGTGATTGCATAAGTGCAGGGGTACTGTCTCGGTGATTAGATGAGCACATGGGTGGTGCCTGAGTGACTTCATGAGTGCAAGGGTAATGCCTGAGTGCTTAGATCGTACCTCAGTAAAAGTATGACTGCAAGAGTAATGTCTGGGCCATTGGATGAGAGCATGGATAGTGTCTGACTGGATGGATGAGTGCATGGGTAGTGCCTGAGTGAATAGTTGAGTGAAACAGTAGTGTCTGTGTGATAGCATGAGTGCATGGGTAGTGCCTGGGTGATTGCATGAGTACAGGGGCACTGCCTGAGTGATTGGATGAGTGCATGGGTGTGCCTCAGTGAATGGATGAGTGCAAGGTGAGTGCCTGGGTGATTGGATGAGTGGATACATACTGCCTAGGTGAAAAATTAGTACAAGGGTAATGCCTGGGTCACTGGACGACTGAGAGAATGGATGAGTGCATGGGTAGTACCTGGGTGCATGGTTGACTGACACAGCAGTGCCTGAGTGATAGCATAATTGCACAGGTAGTGCCTGGTTGATTGCATGAGTACAGGGGTACTGCCTGTGTGATTGGATGAGTGCCTGAGTGAATGGATGAGTGTAAGCATAGTGCCTGGGTGATTGAAAGAGTAGATACGGACTGCCTGGGTGAAAGGGTGAACACAAGGGTAATGCCTGGGTCACTGGATGAGTGCATGGGTAGTGTCTGAGGAAATGAAAGAGTACATGGGTAGTGCCTGAGTGAATAATTTAGTGCAACAACTGAGCGATTGCAGGAGTGCATGTGAAGTACTTGGGTAATTGCAAAGCCTGGGCGTAGTTTGCAAAGTAGCGCTACGCATAGCAAGACGAAGTGTACTTCGCACGACGCAACCTACGTGTATCTACGCAAACTGCGTAGTGCACTGTGCAAAATGCTGTTCGCACTGATTGCACAGTGCCGGATGCTTGTCCGCACTGTGCAATCAGTGCAAACTGCATCTTGCACAGTGTAAGCGGTCATTTTCTGGCGCTCGAGTAGATTTCTATTCGAGCTGCAGTTTTCTCAACACGGACTGGTAGTTTCTCATCACGAGCGGTCGCAAGCATACGCGACCACTCGCAATTAGCAACCTGACCTCTCCATGGTGAAAATCTCACCAGGAGGTTTATTTTCCACGCTCGCGTTGTTGCTGATCACGAACGAGGAAAAAGTCTCGCCGGGATGTCATTTTGCTTGCTCACGGTCGCCAACTTGACGTTGAGGACCACGAGCAAGCAAAAAATTACCGCTGCACTACGCTATGCATATTTGCACTGTGCTACATGCAACTCACGTAGTGCTAAAAAGTGCAAACTTCACAAACTACACGAGCGTAGTGTAGTGCTTTGCCCAGGGTTAGTAATTGCATGAGTGCAAAAATACTGCCTGGGTAATTGCATGAGTGGAGGGATACTGCCTGGGAGACTGTATGAGTGCATGGGTCGTGCCTGAGTGAATGGATGAGTGCAAGGGTAGTGCCTGGGTTATTGAATGAGTGCATTTGTAGTGCCTGGGTGATTGGATGAGTTCAAGAGTACTTGAGTGAAAGGATGAGTACAAGGATATTGCCTTGGTCACTAGATGAGTGAATGGGTACTGCCTGAGGGAATGGATGAGTTCATGGGTAGAGCCTGAGTGAATAAGTTAGTGCAAGAGTTGTGCCTGAGTGATTACATGAGTGCATGGGTAGTGCCTGGGCAATTACATGAGTGCAAACATACTGCCTGGGTAATTGCATGTGTGGAGGGGTACTACCTGGGAGATTGAATGAGTGCATGGCTAGTGCCTGCGTTAATGAATGAGTGCAAGGTTAGTGCCTGCGTGATTCAATAGGTGCAGGGGTGCTGCCTGAGTGATTGGATGAGTGTGTGAGAAGTACTGATTGGAAGTATGAATGTAAGGGTAATGCTTTGGAGACTGAATGAGTGCATGGGTAATGCCTGAGTAAATGGATGAGTACAAGGGTAGTGCCTGGGTTATTGAATAGGTGCATTAGTAGTCCGTGAGTGATTGTATGAGTGCATGAGTACTGCCTGAGTGAAAGGATGAGTACAAGGGTAATGCCTGGGTCACTGGATGAGTGCATGGGTAGTGCCTGAGAGAAAGGACGAGTACCAGGGCAATGCCTGGGTCACTGGATGAGTGCATGGGTACTGCCTGAGAGAATGGATGAGTGCATGGGTAGAACCTGAGTGAATAATTGAGTGCAAGAGTAGTGCCTGAGTAATTGCATGAGTGCATGGGTAGTGCATGGGTAATTGTATGAGTGCAAAAATATTACCTGGGTGATTGCATAAGTGGATGGGTACTGCATGGGAGATTGCATGAGTGCATGGCCAGTGCCTAAGGGAATGGATGAGTGCAAGGGTAGTGCCTGGGTGATTGGATGAGTGGATACATACTGCCTAGGTGAAAAATTAGTACAAGGGTAATGCCTGGGTCACTGGACGAGTGTTTGGGTAGTGCCTGAGAGAATGGATGAGTGCATGGGTAGTACCTGGGTGCATGGTTGACTGACACAGCAGTGCCTGAGTGATAGCATAAGTGCACAGGTAGTGCCTGGTTGCTTGCATGAGTACAGGGGTACTGCCTGTGTGATTGGATGAGTGCCTGGGTGAATGGATGAGGGCAGGGGTACTGCCTGAGTGACTAGATGAGTGAATGAGAAGTACTGAGTGAAAGTATGAATGTAAGGGTAATGCCATGAGTACATAGGTAGTACCTGAGTGAACAGATGAGTGCATAGGTAGTGCCTGAGTAAATGTTTGAATGCAAGTAAAGTGCCTGGGTGATTGCATGAATATATGGTTAATGCCTGAGTGATCAGATATGGGTATAGGTAGTGCCTCATTGGTTGTACAAGTGCAGGGAGGATGCTGGGTTGTTCTGAATTGGCTGGATGACCCCTCCTGAGCAGACTGTAGATTCTGAATTACCATATGTTAGATCTGGATCTAGGACATTTTTCAATGATTAATACCTCTGGGTCAGCTCAAGTTTAGTATAAACGGGTACTCCTCGTTTAGAATATTACAGCTGAGAAGAAGTATCCACCAAAAACTATTTGTACCAGTGATGGGACAGGTCGAGTGGTGGCAGTAGCTACGGAGGTCATATGAAGAATAAGTAAAAAAAAATAAAGAAAAAGAAAAACGGTTATATATCATGATAATATATTATAGAAATCATAATATTATATTTTTCAGAACTCAAAAGAAATTTTGAATTATAACATTTTCAGATTCCCTTTTTTGCTGTTCTCAGGTTCTACTTAACTTCATCATACACAGTGATTTTAATGTAGTATCATCTTTGAACAGTGGGGGGAAAACAATCAAATTGATTGTAGGAAAATACCCCAGATCACCATAGAGCATCTTTTTTTTTTTTTTTTTTTTTTACAAAGATTTCTCTACAATACCTGATGTAGGTCAATTAAGGAGTGTGTGTTTTTCAAGCAATGTGTGTGTGTTTTTTGTAAAATGAAGCGGCGAAATGACCTCAAAACATGACGAAATTCGCCTGTTTAAACCAAAGTAAATTTTCTGACAATCTTGCCAGCATAAGATATAAAACAAAGGGAAACATTCAGAAAAATATATCACTTTGAATATAAATAGTCCACGTGATGGTGATGTGTTCGCAATGCAAGTTGATCCCCTTTTTTTGTTTCTTTCATTTGTAGAGACCAATTTTAGTTATTTTTCTACAGAAGGGCTCAATTAAGCCTTTAGATAAACAGACTAGCCGTTTTTTTCCAGCCTGTTTTAGGAAAGTAGGCATATGACATATAGATTTAGAATTTTTTTGAGTGTAGTAGGGATCAATTTAGGTCCTGATGAGTAAAGCAGGGGGGACTGCTTACGAAACATGTCGACCAAGTAGGGTATTGTAAATATCCTTACCACAACCCCATTTTAACATTCTCAGCAAGAGAAGTGAATAAATTGTTTTTTCTACTAGCCAGGGAATTTTTAACATCTTAATACTTTCACATATCCTCACCCCCTACCACTCACTCTTTTCACAGCACACATAGCCTGACTCCACAAAGAACAAGTGCTCCCGAGTAGATCGTAGGTAGTAGCACGCCACGCCCCGTAGAGGGATGGTAAGACCCTATGATGAACTATGACACTATGGGATTCATAGTGTGTGAGGGGTATTTTAAAAACACATAGTGCTTCTCCTTGTCATCAAACAAGGTTTAGCAACACCTACCACCATTTTTTTCACAATTTATTTAATTTAAAAACCTATAAAAAATTGATAGAATCTTATTGATTATAAAAATCTGTACAGGAGGTAGATTCTATCAGATAAACCTCTACTCTCCCCCCATTGTGTTTCTTTTTGACACCATAGAGCATCATCATCAATATGTGTAGGTATGTGTTTTCCTATCTACACTTTTGTTAATTACTTCCTTCATCTATATTAACTCTATTATTTTGTGAAATACATTTCTCAAAATGTAGACTCTCTTGTACATCTGGAACAATATAAACAACAAATATATCAAGTATTTTCTTTTAAACACAATTTTCCAAATGCAATATCAATGTGTGCAAATAATATTGCAAACCCTAATTATAAATACTAATAGTTTCCAGTCCTGTCTACTTTCTGCTCACATCTTCCCAATTGGCTGAATGATGTATTCATAACTTTGGCTTCAAAAATAACAAACATTAATTTGTTAATACATAAAGCAATGTAGGTTTGAATTCCAAGTGGGCATCATTGCAAAGTGTGTATCCTTCATTACACTTTAAATAAACAATACAGTGTCCAGATGTGGTAGTAGGTCCATCATGATAAATAATAGCCACCGCTGTAAAAGTTCTTGCTGAAATAGATATTTGACTTGCATTACAAGTTTTCACTTTCTTTTCCAATTTTTTTCCATTTGCTCTACAATGTTGTAGCATTAAAACGAGATATTTTCCAGATCTTTCTATTTGAAATGCAGACAACATCAATGATCTACAATGTGAACATTCCATGTCCTGATTAGCTGTTTTTATCAATTTGTTAAAAGGTACTGATTTGCAGTCTGGTATCGTCAAGAATATGAATCGTTCTGTTTGTATTTCAGTGGTAGAAATGAACACTCCACATTTATGATGGCATTGATAATGTAGTCCAAAAAAGTTTTCAATTTGTATTCCTTTATGTTCTAATACTCCAAGCATAAGGATTCTCAATTCTTGTGCATCTTGTTGTATATTAAGAGTAAATGTCAAAGAACCAGTACAAATATCCAAAAGATGCTGAATGCCAGAAGCGGTATGATTTTTACTTCTGTCAGTAACCAACTGTTGAATTACATGATGCAGTAAAGAACAGAATCATTTTTCATGATTTCCCATGATTTCATGATAAATATCTCGTAGATAAAACACAACATTCAGATTCACATTAGCATTACAGTTGATACATGAACTATTTTCTAACTGGTATCCTACGTCATAAAAACTTTCTATTTTTTTTTGTTACATGTTCAAAAATCTCCACATTTGTTTTCTTTTTTTGAACCTCAATTGCATCCTAGATATATTTCCGTTTTGGACACACTACACGTTTCTCATACATGGGATATTCACCTAAATCAGGAGCATAAAGTCTTCTTAAACGATTGTACTCTCTTACACAATTCGCATCAGCACTAATCCTTTTTTCATCAAAGTCTATTAAATACAAACCAGACAATGTTCTTAATCGAGATAATGTAACACATGCCATTCCCTCTTTGACCACTGTACTTCCAATTTTTACAAAAGCAGTGTCTCTACTTAAACCTTGAGATTCATTAATAGTTCCTGCATGTGCTAAAGACAGATTAAACTGTTTTCTGCGAATATACAAATTGTTTTCAAGTAAAAATCATACAACACAACACCCAATCTGCTTTATCTCTTTAATATGATCACATTTTTTATCAAAAATTCTATTCTATCGCTTTTCTGAAATTTGACAAAATTAAAAAATGTTTCCATTGCTCCATTTACTAAACCATCTTCTTCATTCAAATTACACCATAAAATTACCCGACAGTTTATACTTACATGTAAAGACTTTTCTAAGCCTGCAGTTTTAGATACAAACTTTTCCAAAGAATGACATTTAGCCTGTAGTTTCTTTGTGAGAAGAATAGACACTCCACGGTGTGTTATCAACAGCTTCAATTTCCACTATTTCCTGTTTTTCCAGTTTCAAAAGTGTTTGATTAAATGTAGAACACTCTTGTAGTGTAGGCATTAGGCAAACTATAGACTTTTTTTCTCCAAGCTTATTGTACATTTTTTCAGCCGCTATGTTTCATGTTGAAAACAAGCTCCATTGTAGTCAACTTTCTAAAGATTGTTTACCATGTTTCGTCAAGACACCGATTCTTATATCTTGAAGAATATTTCCATAATCTTCATCACTTGCTTGTCGCATATTCTTAATAAGTTCTTTACATTCAAAATGTAACTAAATGTTCACAATTCCAATACTTCCCAAAGGTTTCCTAATGTCTTCATTGACACGTGTTTTAAAAACAGGTTGTTCTTTTACAAGAGTAAGTTGTAGTCGATCTCTAAATAAAATTAAATGTTTTCCTCCAAACAGAACATCGTAATCTGTTGCACTCTCAATTGTACAAAGGCAAGCATTGCGTTTGAGACCATGCTCACCTAATCATTGATTAAAAGTTTACATTTCTTCAGTACGCTTGACACTTCATAACATGCTTCTCAAGATAGCTTCTGATATTCCAATTTATTATTATCTTCAACTGGTAGCATAAGTAATCGATGTAAAGTAATCCCTTTAACCTTGTGTGCTGCTAATCCAGATGGAGCTGTTACAACAAAAAAAAATGTGATTTTGTAGTTTTGTGTTGATAACTGGTCAAAACATTAATTAAGAAACTTTTTTGTGTTCCAACTTGACAGCTGATGAACATTAGAGTAGGTTTAAATTATGAATATTGGCATTATTTTGTTTCATGTAGCAAACCATGTTGTATATGTTGTTTCACTTGTAGATATTTTTCTTTCTGGTCACTATTTAGTTGTTCTTCTAACTTTTCCAACAGAATAATATCCTGTTGTGCTTGTTGCATTGCATTTTCTACCTCATTCATGGGTATTGCTGCTTAATGTTCGATTATTGGTTGTCCCAGTGGATCTAGACTCAGTGGACCAGAACTTTGACTATCTTGAGAACTTTCTCTAGCTATTTCTGCTGCAAAAGTACTTTCTTGTTAGGTCTCATCATTTAACATTTGTAGATATATAGGAAAAATTGTACACTGAATAGTATCTTTACTTGCATTAAAATATTCTTCATAGCAGTTGAATTCTCCAAGTAATTCCATTTGACTAAGCCAAGGCTTGAACAGTTGCAAAAGTGCAAAATAGAAAAAATCCCTTTTTTCTGGACTTTTGCACAGAGGTTAATGGTTAATAAGATTTCCTTTCGCATGTTTTACCAACCATCCATCACATCCAATTACTGCACACTTTTCTTCTTTTATATTTTCTGTAACTTTTCTTTTAAAGTTGTAATGTTGAAGTATTTCATACAGACATAGGTTTTCGATATGTGCGATATGTGGACTCCTTTTGGGATTGTATGTATCCAACATATTAGTTTTAACAATATTTGTACTTTCTGGTTCATTCTGTGCTAAGTATTTGATTTCTTGTAGAGATATTAATATTCTATTTCGTGTGGTGGAAAGACTTAGACTTACACAAATGATTCCTCTTGACATTGAATATAAACTGGCTGAACTCAAGCCTCCGAACATTCATAGGATCCAATCTCTCGATGGGAAAGCATTTTCAAGCTGAAGCTGTACAATTTCTTGCTGAGACTTTTCTCGTGTGAAATTTCTTCACACATATCTTTCATCTCTGTTTTTTTCAGATTTAGTTATATATGATGAAACTTAGCGAGCTACAGCAATTGAATTATCTGCAGCAAACTGGATATCCATGTCTGCATTCCACCTTTTCAAAATGACTGGATTGTAGTGATTAATGTACTTTGAAGCTTCTGTTCTTTTTAAGTTGTATGTATTCTTTGGAGATTTCCGAGTTATTGTATGCCTTACAGCTGACATAAAGCTATTTACTCTTCCTTTAGAAATGAGTGGACATGGGAATCCAAAACAACATTTTGTATAACATTTCCCTTTAGACTTGTTGTCTCAAGCTTTTTCTCCTCCTTCTCTTGGAATGGCACAGGTAACATACTGTTCGATGAAAGACAAAGCACTTTCATTGGTATCAGTTCCAGATTTGGGTGCATTGCTGATCCATAATGGCATGTGTATATAAGGAGCACCTATGTCTTGGTACTGTTACCTCTCCAAGAAATTGAATATTTTTATTGCAGATAAATAGCACCAGAGCTTCAAACCTATGGCTAAAATACCTGCAGACATTTACAGGATCCAAGGAACAGAGTTCTCTAGGTCTCTTCAATTCGATATTTTTTATATTTGAATTTGCTTCTCGTAGAAAGGCAAGTAAATCGTCCCACAAATATTCAGCACAGCTAAGTGTTACAAACCATGTAGGAGTACCTAAGTTTCTTAACATACATTTGAGTTCTCTGTGACGACGATACCAATACTCATTGGTACCACATTGACACGTCATCTAATTAATTAACTGAGATTCCAAATGTTCATCTCTATGTTGAACTTTGCCCAAGATTGCTTTTGCAGAAATATGTGGAATATGAACTCCTATTTTTAATATGTGGATCACTGCATATGAAAGTGCAGACAAATCAGTTTCAAACAGAAAATAAATATATATGGAATACACTGTCGAATTCTCGGATCTTCAGAGTACAATCTTGTCGAGCGGGATTCTGATGCTGGTATCTGTACAGCTCGCTCATCAAATCGTCCACCTTCCCCAGTGGGGAACAGCTGTGGAAAACAACAAGCTTCTAATCTTTTTCCCTATACACTCATGGGAGTTCCCTTGGCTTCCATCATTTGAATTAATTAAATAGTTTCCTATCACAGTAGAGGATGTATAGTGTAATGTTCATAGATCTCTTCAGTCCTAGACTTGTCCACGTTTTCTATTTGTCCACTTAACATTTCAGTTTCATCTTCTAAGAATATTTTCTGTTCATTAATATTTACATTCTTATAGTAAATATTATTCTGTACCAGATATAATGTAGTCTTTTGAAGTTTGTTAATATCTACAAACTCTTGCCTTATTTTTCGACTCTTTGTTGGTACACCATTAACTAGAATAACTACTCGCTCATTTTCCTCCCTGTCTATACCAACAGTTTCAATAGTTTTCTTAAAACCCTTTGGCAGAGCGCCACAGGGTTTTAATTTAATTATGGTAATACCATATTAGCATTAGCCTACTGACAGCAGGTCTGCCGGTGCTTGACTTTAATGAGGTTTGAAAACTGCTCCCAGAGCAGAAATAATGGCCTGGGTGTGAGAAGGTATTTTTCATCTCCGTGCAGGTTAACCAAATAGGTTGAACCCAGGAGCATCATTAAATTGTAAATGCACTCACCATTAACAAGTTCCTGTAAGGTGAGACCTGAAGAAGTAAAATATGTGTTCCCAAAGCTAGCCTGACTCTAAGCGCGACTTTTAGCGCTAGTGCGCTCGTATTTTAAAAATTGCATAAAAATTGTTACTCTGTTTATTTTAACTTGCACTCACTGTCTGGACACTATTTTCTGCTGTTACCCGCCCTGGTCCATCGCGGCTGGTGCCGTTTGTGTGGAGGGTGAGGCTAGCCGCCATCTTGGGTGGAGCTGGACCGGATTCAGCGGTCTAGTTCTCCCGGGAGGCAGGCCTTAAAACACTTCCTTGCCCTGGGCTACTCGAGTACGCTCGGCTGGTGGCAGCTGCCCGGCCCTCGAGGAACCTCGGACTTGCTTTCTTAGCCATCCCAGTTACCTGGCAGCATTTGTTAGCGCTGTAGCGCGACTTTTAGCGCTAGTGCGCTCGTATTTTAAAAATTGCATAAAAATTGTTACTCTGTTTATTTTAACTTGCACTCACTGTCTGGACACTATTTTCTGCTGTTACCCGCCCTGGTCCATCGCGGCTGGTGCCGTTTGTGTGGAGGGTGAGGCTAGCCGCCATCTTGGGTGGAGCTGGACCGGATTCAGCGGTCTAGTTCTCCCGGGAGGCAGGCCTTATAAACAATGTGCATACAGGAGCGCAGCGGACGAGCGCAGCGGGCGCGACGAATGCGCGCCGAAGTCGCGCACAAGTCAAGCCCGTCTGCGCCCGTCCGCGGCAGTTCGGGGCCTGGGGCCACAACCCCTGGACCAAACATCTTTTACTCCTCCTCTACCTTGCTGTCACTTAGACCCCCAGACAGCGCTGGCTTCGCCCCGCCCGCCCATACCTTAAAACGTGCGGCCACATACGGCATTCTGAAGCCCGAATACATCCATTCCAAAATTCCAAAATACTGCTCTACTCTGCCCGCTGTTACCACTCACAACTCTGCGACAACGCTTAAATGCCTATACTTAAATACTAGGTCTATGGTCAAACACCATCTTGACATCTTCCTCCTGCTTCAGACCGACCAGCCAGACTTCTTATTTCTTTCTGAAACCTGGCTCAACGAAGGTTCCCTGCCTGACATCCTAGTCGCTGTCCCCTCAAATTATTACATCCTGCACGCTGACAGACCCGCCGGCAAAAGAGGCGGAGGTGTTGCTGCGATTATTCGCAGCTCTCATCAAGTCTCCTCCTTACCATCTTTAGACTTGACAGGATGTGATAACCTGCTTTTTAAATTGAACACTGATCTAGGTTCTTTACTTTTGATCCTTCTATACCGTCCCCCTCAAACTGCGCCTACGTTTATTACATCTTTTTCTGAACAGCTTGCATCCCTGATCATCTCCCACGGTAAAATTGCATTATTAGGAGACTTCAATCTATGGCTGGACTCCACTGAGTCTGATCCTCAGGCAGCCAGTCTTAAAGAAATGTTATTGGATATGAACCTTATTCAACACATTCATCTTCCTACCCACAACAAAGGGCACAGCTTAGACCAAATCTGGTCCCAAAACATTCCTCTTGCTATCAACTCCATCATGCCCTGCATCTGGTCGGACCATTATCTGATCAACTTCACCATCATCATAGTAAGCAGCAGAAAGCCCCAACCTCAGTCAGGAGGTAAAACTAGATTGTGGAAGAATGTCAACATCCCCACCTTTATTGAATCCTTATCTTCCTCCCCTCCCTCATCCGACCAGGACATTGATAAAATGGAAGAAGCTTTCTCAGGCTGGTTACTTCAGGCAGCTGACGATCATGCCCCCTGCACTAACTTTTCTCGCTCCCGCCCCAATGACGCACATAAGTGGTTCACACATGCTCTGAAAAACTCTAAGCTTAAGGTCCGTCAACTGGAGCGTAAATGGCGCACCGCCTATTCAGAGCAAGACAAGGATAATTACCGTAAAGCTCGCAGGGACTACCACAAGCTCATCCTAAAACACAAAACCGAACATTTCTCTGAAAAAATACTCAAAGCGAACAATAAATCTAGAGAACTATTCAATACAGTGGAAAATCTTACTACAAGTGATAGAACCTCCCTTTTGATAACCCCCACCCAGGAACTCTGCAACTCTCTCAATTCTTTCTTTTTTGATAAAATCTGCACCATCAAACAGAGCATCTCCACTACTCTGCCATCCCCTCTGTTTTCCGATGTCTTCCACAATCCTGCTACCTTGGTCTCATACCCTCCTATTGATAATGATATTCTATCCAAGCTTCTTACCAAAGTTAAATCAGGATCCCCTGACGACATCTGCCCCCCCTTCATTCTGAAAGAAGTGGGCACCCTCATCCCTGAGGGTATACTTCCCTTGCTGAATGGATCGCTCACCCAAGGGAAAGTTCCAAGTAACTTTAAAAAAGCCCTACTCATTCCCCTTTTAAAAAAGATAGGAGCCAACCCATCAGATCCACTTAACTATAGGCCCATCTCTCTGTTGCCTTACTGCGCCAAACTTCTGGAATCCCATGTCTGTGACTGCATCTCCGCTTTCCTGGAGAAATCTGAGTATCTTGCACCCAACCAGGCCGGCTTCCGCCCTTGCCACTCAACCGAAGCAGTCATTCTTTCGGTGCAAAATTCTTTGAGACGGAACGCGGACGAGGGGATCCACCAGGCTTTGGTGTTACTGGATCTTTCCGCTGCGTTCGACACGGTCGACTACACCATCTTGGTCGACCGTGTCGAGCAGGCTGGCCTCAGAGGCCTGGCTCTGAGTTGGGTCCGCTCGTTTATTTCCGGCCGAACTCAATCGGTCAGACTGGGTACCTTTACGGCCCCTACCATATCCACCAACTGCGGAGTGCCTCAAGGCTCATCGCTGTCCCCCTTATTTTTTAATTTATACCTGCGTCCTCTTCTGTTCTCTCTTAGAAATGCCAATGTAACCATCTTCAACTACGCTGATGATTTGCAGCTCATCTTCCCCCTTAACACCAAGGACTCAGTGGTAGAATTTCAGAACACCATGTCCCACATTCTGAGTTGGATGAGCTGCAATCATTTAAAACTCAACCCAGGAAAGACCGAATTGGTCTTGCCGGGACAGAGTATACATAGTTGGAACCCTAGCTTTTGGCCCTCCTGTATGGGTGCCCCTCCGATTAAATCATCATCGGTAAAAAGTTTGGGCATCCATATTAGTGAAGATCTTTCCTTGAAGAAACAGGTGGGGTCAGTCGTTTCTGCCAGTTTTTTTCAGCTGAAAAAAATTAACAAAATTGCACGCTTTTTTTCCTTTTCCGCCCTTACTCAGATTGTCATCGCTTTGGTTTTATCCAGACTGGATTTTTCCAACAGTCTTTACCTTGGGCTCCCAAAGGGAGAGCTCAAACGCCTCCAGCTGGTTCAGAACCAAGCAGCCAGACTTCTTCTGAACATCCCCAGAAGGCAATCAGTCAGATCTGGCCTGAAACAATTACACTGGCTGCCGGTGGAACAACGTGTGGCCTTCAAGACGGGCTGCATTTTATTTAAATCCCTGCAAGATACTGGCCCCCAATTCGTCAGGAACCTATTCCATAAATACAATCCTTCCCGACACCTCCGGTCCACCCATAAATCTCTGCTGACTGTGCCGTCATACAAGAGGAAACGTCTCGGAGGCAGCTGCTTTGACCATCTTGCAGCTGCCTTCTGGAACTCCCTCCCCCTTCACCTTAAACTAAGTGACAACCTCCTCAGTTTTAGACACCTTTTGAAGACCTGGCTCTTCTCTCAGGCACATCCTTGAGCTGGCCTGCTCTATCAAATGGCTGACGCGTCCTGTTCCCTCCTATAGCGCCATGAAGCCTCCGGGCGTACGAGCGCTCAACAAATACCTGTTAACATTAACATTAACATTAAACACTTGAGGAGGGAATTTGTTTTGATGGACCACATTTCACTGGGCGCACACCTCTTGAGAGGGTGGAGGATGCACAGGATCTGCATGAGTGAGAAATGGTTAAACCCTCCTGGATTTTATGAGTAATGTGCAATTTGTGATTGTTTACAGTAGGGCAAACAGGAACTGCTTAAAATGTGGGTAGGGTTGTCTTATTGTTTGAGAAGGAGCCAGGAGCTACCCCACCCACCAGCTATTGCCAACCACAAATGTGGCACCCTAAGACACCTTGGGCCTGTGGAAAACTAGACCCTGAGAGGAACTCTGAAAGACTGGATCTGCTCTCTTTTAAACCCAGGACAAAGATGTCGACTCTAGGGTTCTGAGAGCTGACCTCCTGTGTGTATACAGGGATACAACAAGCTGAGAAAACACATTTTTGTTAAAGACCAGCTGTCCATTCAAAACTGGACCTTCCCGCAAAAGGAATTTGCTGAACCAAGCCCTGAAATCCCAAGAGCTCTCCTGAAGCTTGAAAGCCTTAGGCAAAGTGCTGAGGAAAAGGGGGCTTACCACTGCAATGAGGGACCAACCAACAAAGTCAATAGGGCAGAGATGTGACCTCACCAGGCTGAAGAAATACATTCTTACCACTTGGAGCTTTTCTGCAGCAGCAAATCAATTTAAGCTGGCCTTTGGCAAGAAGGTATCTGACCCTGCTGAGCCCTCTTCAAATGCAGCTTGCTGTCTTGTCCCACTGCAGAAATCTGAACTACATTTCAGAGACTAAGTCCCAAGGTAGAACTCTTGACTGAAGCGAAAGTGCCAAAATAATCTTACCAACACAATGACTGCACTGTTATTGAAAATAGCCCTTTTTCTGCCAAAATCAAAAGCTTCAGCTTAACACTCTCTATTCTTATTCAACTTGGGTAAGACCTTCCCAGATACAGCCTTCTGTCTAGCCCCACTGAGAGAGTCAGACTTCCATTTTTCAGACTAAATCTGATTTTTAGTGCAAGTTATACTTACTTTAGGGCACAAGTTATAGTTACTTGAGATAAATATAAATAGTAAATTTCAGTGATTTTGTTAGTTTTAAACATTCGGTTTTAATTTACATCTTCCCCTAACTATAGTTTTCCTTTTACCTTTATTTTTTCATTAAATTTCTAAGGTTTGTTATAAACTAAGATATACTTATAATTCCTAACTATCATGTCACTTTAGCCTCTTTTTGTTTGTGAATATCAATTTTTTTTATGTAACCTTTGATGTCTATTGCCTGTGTGCGGCTAGACAGCAGAGCTAGCCTTGCTTTCAACTGCCCGCATGCACTCAACCACTGGCAGCGCATGGAATTTAACATGCGCGGTATGGAGTGGGAAATTGGCTGACAGTGATGTTACAATATAAAGGATGCTATTTTAAGTTAGGCAGCCTTACTTTGTCAAAGAGTCTGAACACCTAAATATAAAAAGTGGGCCTATTGAGTTTATAAAAGTGTCAGTATATCAACATATATAAAGTAGACCTATTGTGTTCGCACATTCCTATGTTTAATTAAAGTGATTGTCATACATTTTTTAAATAAAGTATCATTATAAAAACATCAACTTGCCTTTGAGTCTTCCTTTATAATTTCCTATCCACAAAATAGAGCCATGGAAACAAGCACAAGGAGACCCTGCACTCCAGCGGAAGAGCATAGACCCCAGCTTCAAGTGCTTTCAAATTATAGTGTATGCTCTTGTGTGGTCATGGATTTAATGGCCCAGGAGACTTGTTTTTCTTTTCATGTTGCTGGGGGGCTGCTGTGCTCTCTGCAGCCACCAACAACCTTAAAAAATGATTGGTGGTGCCCCTGCAAGGTGTACTACCAGAATCCAGAAAATGTGACTAAGAAGCCTTCGCTGTGCATTATGGGATGCTCCATGCCAGATCACTGAATAATAAATAAGTGTCTCCTGCCGCTCCATTTTTATGCTTTATTCTCTTTTTTTGGGGTGCCCAGCCAGGACACCCACATCTTTCATTTGTGTTGGGGTACCCCCAAGACCCTAGAAGCCTCGACATCTCCCAGCATGTGGCCCAATGGCCCAACACATTTGAGCTTTTTAAAAAATGGGTTGTCAATGTGGTCACGCTGGACACCCCACAGCATTTTTTACATTATGGGCCTGCGGGAGAAGACCAACAACACCCGCAAGCCTGGCGGCTCCCCTGCTAGCACCCATTCCAGATGCGATTGCAGCTAATCTTCCTGCTCCTGCTGGGCAGGGCCAATTTTATGTTTCCCTGAATGCGGGAGTACAGCCTGGGAGAGAGAGATTTCCCTGGCTACAAAAGTGCAGGCCAAGAAAAAATAGTTTCTCAGGAATGAAGTCCCTGGAACAGTGTCATTGAAACAGTCCGGGGGGATGAGATCCCTGGGACCAGCATGGCTTGGAGAGGGGAGCTGCATGCTCCAGACCATTAATTGTATGCACTACCACAGGTGCTGGGATCCCCAGGGTTTTAATGAGGCTTAAGGGGGGGGGGGGACACATCCCCCTCCCTTAGGTTTTAATTTGGCACTGGAGGATAGGTTCCCCGGGCTCGGAAATGGCTTGGGAAGGTGGGCATATGGGGTAATTCAAGATATAGTTAGTTAAGTAAACTATAATTGGTGAAGTTCAGTGTTTTTTTTGTTTTTTAAAGTTAGCTTATATATTATTACAAGACCTAGCTATAATTATATCTCATGAGGACCTCACTACCTACATCAACCTGGCTAGACCCACTATAACAGTTGGATTCAGGAGGTTGGTGCAACCTTCTAGTTCAATCCCTACTCCAATAGCCTGAATAAATGTTTAGGTAGCAAACAACCTCAACCATCAATGCTTTTCAACTTTTGACCCATTGTTACTTAATAATTCATATCTCTCAACACTTTCATCTGATTTTATTCATTTTGGTCATTTTCCTTATTGCATTTTTCAACATTTTACTAAATTGGTTTGGACATGTATTGGTTTGTTCCTTGTGTTTAATGTTGTTTTGTGCTGCTTAAATACTTAACATGCCTTTTTCTGTGGAAAGGTTGGTTGATTTTCACCATTGCTATGGGTATTAAGCCCAGGTTTTTATACCAAAATTGTTTTGTCCCAGAATCGTACAAGATTATTATTTTGGTGGGGTCCTTCCCCTAAAAATACTTTCTGGAATCTGAAACTTGGCTACAATCATAAAGCCAAAACTTGTTTCCTTCATGTTACTTAAAGTTAGTTGAGATAATCATCTTGAAACAGAACAAATTTGAAGGAGAAAGTGGCAAAATCCTGTGAGGCTCACATCTAGGGACGAGGCATGACAATGCAGGGTCTGAAGTGTCTATCGGCTTCAAAGGGCGTGGCTGCCGTTTGCCAGTGATTGTTGAATACTACAGTATGGGGGGAGGGGGCAGTTGGATGGCTGTTAAGAGTGCTACCTCACCACCCTCCGGCACTCCACCTTAAGTGGACTTCATGATGGGAAGACCGCCTAAACGTAAGAAATAACACCTATAACGTGACAAAGAATTAAATTAATTTAGGTGTGAATAAGAGGTGATTTGATTAGTTAAAAAAATAATATTTCCATCACCGAAAATATTCTTGATTGCAAAGAAATGATATGATCCGGATATTGAAAATATCCCTAGAAATAATATCATCCATTCTTCACAACAGTAAGCTTGATGCCAACTTCCGAGGAAATCATAACTTGCTGCCCTCTGTGGTGTGAAAATGTGTTATTTAATGTAGCTATCCTTTTACTTTAGCTGCAAATGAAATTAAGTGTGGACACTTGCTCCAAAGTCACTTTGTAAGCCACCTCTACCTGCTGAGATCACAAGAAGATATATTGTGGGAGGTCTATTTAAGAATTGTGAGAAGTATTAGAACATTTTAATGTTGGAATGTTGAGAGCCCCATTGAAGACAATGGAGCAGCAGTGGACTATAAAACCTGGTATTGGCCCGCTGCTCTCAACATTACCAATGTCTTAATGCACAACCTGTTGTAACCTTCCTGCTTGAACCTTTCCCTCTCCCACTTCCCCCTGCGTCCCTGCTGTCAAGTGGTTTGTCCCTTGAACCTTCAGGTGAAGGCTGCATTAGAATGTTGAGAACTCGACTACATTTGTACTGGCAAGCTGGGGGCACAGTTTCTGAATATACTACCAATAAAAGAAAGTTGTTACTCACTATTGGTGTGGATTCCTACAACATTTCTTTGGCGATGAGGACGGGATGCTGTGTCAGGGACAGCGCTGTGCCCTCTCCTGAAGTTGGTTCGCGTTGCCAGATTCCCGATGGTCAGGAGCGTCAATCGAGGTTCATGGAGGACATCAAGTGACAATCTCTGGATAAGTTTTGGTGGTCCTTCATTATTGCTGCTCATTGTGGTCTCCCCTCCGCGGAGTTGCTGTATGTGGCGCTGATCCTCCGGTGTTGCCCTTCCTCTCCAAAATATGTGGACTGGGCAGGGGAAATCAAAAGGCAGTAATGAAATGAAATGAAATACCAGCATTTGTAAAACGCACAGCTACCTCCGAAGTGGTGTCCCGGCGCTGGGGGCCCTCGGGAAGATTAAGCAAGCAAATGCCCAGAGTCACATGGTGCCGGGGATCGAACTGTGAGTCCCAGATTTCAGCGTCAGTCACCCTTGCTGCTGCGCCACATCTCTTTCTCTGTGCCTGTGCAGCCGAACACATAGTAGACTTCCCCCTTCCTCCTTCAGTTTAGCGGAGCCCAGGAAGAACCATAGGCTGATTTAGTCCTCCTTTCCCACCTTTTGCTATGAATGTTCAACAGCTAATGGCTGGGGCCCTACACATTCTGTTATTTATTGAATAATCAAATCTACAGCTGTGAAACAAAGACTTCGGAGCTGCAGGGATGTTTCAATCCCCCGAGGCAGCCAGAGGCCTTTTTGTTTTAAATTAGAACATTCAGCTCTCCTGGGGTGGAAAATTCTAATAGCCTTATAGCCACCGGAGTGGGCGATACCAACCATGAAAGGCCCCTCCCTTGTAAAGGCCTGAACCAAAGGAGAGGCCCTTTAATGGCTAGTATATCCTACTACGGGGGCTATAAGTCTATATTGCATTTATCATGTCTGATCTTTGTCCTAGGATGCCTTTAACATTCATCACAAAATATACATCTTAGTTGCTACATATTGAATTCCCTCATGTCACAGTTTTGAAAGTAGTTGTATTGTTAACTACAAAATGAATAAGGGAACTTTTTAAAAGATTTATTGGTAGAAACTTTTATCTTTTTTAAGAAATCCGATGTAATTCCGAAAATGTTTTCGTTAAAGACCCTGCAATTTGGTTTGGACAAGGAGAGCTATTTGTGTTCAATGAATTGTTTGAAAAATGCCCAAAAGAATAACTGTCCAAAATATCAACAGTCATTGAAGGAAGCACAACAAGTATCCAGTAAGAAGCCAAAAGTATGATACACAGATAGCAAGCAAAGATGTATTTAACTTTTAATGTCAAGTGAGGAGTATAAAAATCAATATGTGTGGGTAAAAGCAGTTTCACAGCAGAAGACACTATGAGACATTACTCCCCTGAATAGATTATTACAGGGTCAACTGAGGCAGGAGGGCTATAACGCTACTAGAACATCCCTCCCACTGAGAGTAGAATGTTCCAATTTAAACAGACAAAAACAGAAAAACAAACATTGAAATGCTGGAGCACAAGGCCTATAAAAGCCATTATCTTCAGAGGAGTTCTCAGCATTTCAGTGTTCTAAGCTCTACTTTTTAACGTACTTCTCGGACACGCTAGTTTAGGTTTCACAAGCAATTAATGTTCACAGAGATTTATGAATATTGACACTTTGATGAAAATGAAGAATTGTAACCTTTCGATTTGGACTGTGATACTTTGTATGCCTTTCGTTATATCTAACAGTGTACGCAAACCTAGATGAAAACACTTACATAGACCAGATGAAGTAAAAATGAAAAAATTATGAAGGGTACCTGCCAAGCTGGGGGACAGTGTTTCAGAGTTTGTTTCTGCAAAGTGGAGGTGCAGTGGCGGTATGACAATCTCGCAGTGCAACAGTCACACAGGGACAATATCCTGTGATCACACAGGTCTCAATGTGAGGTCGACCTGGCCAACTAACTGGGAGCTGTGCCCATGTCCACCGCAGGAAAACCCAAAAAATGAAGAAATGCATAAAAAAATATAAAACTTAGTTCAAAGATGGGCGACTTTATTACAATAATTTAAAATGCTGCGATAAATGCTCATAAAAGCAAGGGACAGGAAGAAACTTGGGGGCATATTACCATGGAATAGCGATATTTATCACAAAATGCGCTTACCGCATTTTTTTTATCGCTGCCTATCGCTGGATATGTTAGCAGAGAAAACATGCTATTAGGAACGTTTTTTTCCATTGTGCTAAAATATCCAGCGATAGCGGCAAAATGCGTGAATATCGCTGAGAATACAGCGATATTCACGCATTAGCGACAAAATGCTCTTAGCCATGTTATCCACCTCCCATTGGATAACATGGCTAAGAACTGGTCTGGGCAGGTGTTAGTATTTGGAAATATTCGCGCTTAGCGCGAATATTTCCATCGCTACGCCTGCCTTGCTAATAGGCGATAGCGGGGTTAGCGACTGCTTTCAGTCGCTAACTGGTTGGGTATGCCCACTTTGCATGTCATTAGCGATAAACATCGCTGACATGCAAAGCGGGCCCCAAACCGCTCGCTATCGCCTAAAAGCTGTCGCTAACATCAGTTAGCAACAGCTTGCTAATAGGGAGATAATTGCCTATCGCCCTACTTTATAATATGCCCCAAGGTTCACTCCTGATCTGGTCTTTCCGTCAAAGTTAAAGACTGATAAATGTGAAAGAATGTTACTGGGATTGTTGCACTGAATAAACACTGTTATATTGAATAGAAGAACTGGTGGGATGTACAGGTAGCCTTCACCAGAAAGGGGGTCACTGACTCCTCTAACATTGATTATACCATAACCAGTCTCAACCTATAGCATAAATATTTACCCTTTGAAACTCAGTTCATTTTGGGTAGTGACCATGTTATATTGTATTCTGAACTTGAGCTTCAAGAAAAATCCTGTTATCTTGGTCCATAACAGAAGGAAACGGGGATGCTTTTATAGCCTGCAAGCATGGTGGAATCATTGGAACTCCAACAACATATCCAATATGACTGCATTCCATGTCACCTTGTCATCACCATTCTCTTGAAGAAAGTATTCACATTCTGGCCTACGAAGAGATAATCACAGATGCTGTCTACTTGATACAAAGGAGGTGTGTAACTCATAAAGAATAGGTACTTCCGAAAAAGGAGTTCAAGAAAGTAGAATGTTTTTGGAGGTTGAATAAGCTCGTTCACAAACAATTCATTGCCCACTCAGCCACAAGGGGCAAAGAAATTCAACCCTTACAAAGGAAAAAAGGAAAATGCGCTCTAAAAATAGTGAAAATACCATTGATGGCTCGCGGGACCACTAGCTCAATTTACCATACTCACCTGAGCCCATATACATTCATACTTTGAACCAACAGTACTGCTTTCTATTATTACCAATCAGTACTTTGAGTCCTTTTAGGACTGATACCTGTAACCATGACTTACCAATCCTTGTCACCTATGCTATAAGTCCTAGGGATTAAAAAAGGGAGTTAGAATATTAAGCAATTAGTCTAAAAATTTACCTTTCATGAAATACCCACAGACTCGGGAGAAGTTTTAAAGACTTTATCTATGCAAGTTTCTGTGAGTCTCTGTCCAAATTACAGTGACCATAACATTTACAAGTAAGAAAATGATTAATAGGACATAGAGTTTGCAAGAAATCAGAGCAACATCTTTAAACATTGGTACCTGGGAATGGTGAGAAAGGGAAATAGCACAAGGACATACCACATGGATTATATTTACCTAGAAGGGTGTAAGGACCAATCCTGGCCATGGGCTTGGGCAAAGACAGGGCTCCCGACTAATCAGGTGCCCACGGGACAGAACAGATGCAGATCAGGGCAGGTGACCTCAGCTAAGTGCAATGCAGTGTTACACCCCTCTCTCTACGCCAATTTGGTACCCCGACTGGGTAAACGATAATTCTCCCTCAGCAAATCTCGATTCTTCTGACAGAGTGCTTTGCCAGCACCTCTGTTATCAATCTTCCATAGCATGTGTTGGGTCAGTGACATGTCAACCAAGCGGACAAGTGGGACAATTTCTCTAAGCCTACCTTAGTTATACCTTTTCCAGGGCAATGTACCACCCCCAAATGTTGCAAATCTATGTGTTCCCCTTCAGTGATTGGTCAGAAAGACAAGGAGAGGTCATCACACCATACTAAGATGAGATCATTTCAATTCAATATAGTTGATCAAAGTTTCCACCCACAATTTATTTTCCCATGTCTTTATTCTGCACACCAATATTATTTCAATTTTAATATACAAAATGAATACAGTTGCAATTCTTCTTCCTTTCCCAGGTTAGGGTTGACGTTTTCCCAGGCGAATTGGTGGAAAGACAGTCACTGGCATTACTTCAATGCCACGGTTGGTGGTTTCTCAGAGTTTGTACACATGCGCAGTTTGGGTTTCAATATGGCTGTTCATGTTACCCTCGGGCCCAAATACAAGTCAAAGAAGGACACATTAGAATACAAAAATAAATGAATGCACTGTATACCACTTATCTCTACTCTAACTCCATTAATTTATTTATACTATAGCATTAATAGTTAGGCAAAACGAACAGAGTTTAGTACAAGCAGCAGCATGTGCGTTATTATGAATAAGCATAAAGCGGCCATTTTTGCACTAGTGGGCAGAAGCAAGAAGTTCCCACCAAAAGCAAAAGACATTACACCACGTAGATGTGGCAGACGCAGGCGCAGACAAGTTCCCGCATTTTCAGCGGGCATTTTAGGAAACTCGGGTAATTGTTAGTAGAAGCGCATAGGTAAGCTTCCCCTAGATACTAAATATGTTGTGTAGTGCAAATATTAATAGACAAACATGTTGATTAATTAGTTATAGGTTATTTCGAGAGGACTGAGTCCAAGCAAGTTTCTGTACATTTGAAACCTTGCTCCATCTCATACATGAGAACTGGGTAGAACTGCAGCAAGCAGCCCTACAAAAAAATAGTAAAACCTTTTGGCAGCTCATTTCTAAGGGTATGGCCAGTGGGAAAAATTTGGCTGCAATCCCAATCCCGCAGAAGGAATAGATCAATTATTTTTCTGACTTGCATGTGATCAACTCTGCCTCAAAGAATTGTGAATATTTTTCCAAGCCTACTTCAAGCCTTATCGACACATAGCATCTCTTACAGAGACGCAGAAAGAGATATATATATGGAGAGCAAGATCTTCACCAGCGATGGGTCCTGATAAAATTCCCCTAAAAGTCCTGCAGGGTGATCCAGAAGGCTGTAGTAGGCCCGTCACTTTCTTGCCCCTTTACTGTTATGCAACGTAACAAATTCCAAGCTCTTGGACAGAAAGTGTAGTAGTACCTCTATATAAGAAAGATTACTGCCTAACTCCCTGCAAATTATTGTTAAATTGTATTACTCGATGCAACGGGGAAGATTTTTGCATCAAGTGTTTTGGAACATCTCAGGGTCTGGGCATACTCGAAGGGCATGATAACACATGCCCAAGCGGGCTTTAGACCCAAACATTCTGTGACTGATAACATTGCAATTGTGCAAACCGTTATTGATAAGTATGAGGTGGCTAAATCCAAAAAATGTTACCGTGTCTTTGCCGACTTCTCTGCTGCTTTTGATAGGGTTGATAGACCTACATTTTGGAGGGAAACAGTTAGATTAAGGATCCCCCGTGACTTATTACATCCACTTGGTGCAGAGTCCTAATGGGGGGAGACAAGCGATGAACCCTAAAGATTTAACTCAAACCGGCCTGAAGCTGGGTTGTATTCAAGCCCCACCTCTGTTTTCCTTATTCATTAGTGATTTGCCTGTTTTATTATCAATAATAATTTCCCCCCTAAAATTGCACTTCAAAATATATTTATTTTCAATGTATGCTGATGATGTGTTCATTTTTTACCTCACTCCTGTTGGCCACCAGTGTAATTTGGATGTACTTTTTCAATATGCAGAGGTAAAATCTTGAAAATAAATGCTGGAAAGTGGATTATTAGTAGGGGCAAATGTGGATCTGCGTCTGGCAATAAGGCCACTAACACAGTATAGGGCTCAGAATAGGTCTTAGAAAAGTATTCCTATGCTCAACCCTTGGTAGCTTGGCTGCGAGCAGGCAGGCTTAATTTCAAAGACAGGTATGTCAATCATTTAAAAACATTAATCCAAAAGACCCAATGCATTATAAAAATCCAACACCAATTTATAAAAATAGGAAACATTTTACCTTTAAAATGACACCAAAACGACAAAAATCCAATGTAGGGAACTGGAGATACGAATTTTCAAAGAATTTCTAATTTATAGCACATAGAAACCTATAGCACACAAACTGGGCTTCTGATAGCGATAGACTGGGTAAAAGTCAACGTTTTAGGCCCACGGTGATAGAGCCCTACTTGGCTAACACCCACAGTAGGTCCCAGTCACAGTTTTTTCCTTCGGATTTAGAAACTTTTCTGGACATTTTTCTACCAGGGTCCCTCAAGGCTCTTCACCAGGCCCGATTAGGTGAGGGTTCGACGGCCTCAGATTTCGCCTACTCCAGGTCAAACTCCGGAAGCTTTCAGCGGGATGAACCTGGACGGCAGGCCGGCTCCCAGTTGAAGGCAGGCAGCTTGGCTGGCCAGGTTGGGTCAGTCCCCTTATGGAGTTTTTTTCCAAAGTTGCCAAAAACTTCTGGATCTTCTTCCTGAAGCTCCGTAAAGCGTCGCAACGTGTCTCAAACTCACCCCAAGGGTCTGGAAACTCCAAGATGATCCTTGAAATTTGAGGACTTCAGTTCCCACAATCCACTTGGACAAACCCCTTAAAAATCCACTGGCCATTCTCCAGGTTGAGGATCTTTGGTAGTGATGTTCCATCTGTTAACCTGTAGCTTGAAGGGAGTCCACTATTTAGTCCTTTTACAGCAAGGTAATCTACAGGCTGTAGTTTCAGATGGGGCAAAAGACTGTAGAAAACTACAGATGATAAAAAACGTGGCTGCAAGATTGATTAAACGCGTTCCATTTCGTCACCATATTTCGCCACACATCATAGAGCTGCACTGGCTACCAGTGAAAACAAGAATCAAATTCAAAGCCCTAACGTTAGCTTTCCGGTCAGTTCACGGGAGGTGTTGCAGCTATCTGAGACAACGTTTATGTATCTACAGACAGAATCGCACCTTGAGGTCCAACTCCCAAAATGTACTTTGTATTCCGCTAGTTAAGAAAGCCCAACTCAGCGGCAGATCATTTACAGTGGGGGCGTCCAAGCTTCGAAACTCTTTGCCATACTACATATGCCTGATTAAGTCGGAACCACTATTCAGGAAAGCTGTAAAAACATTTTTTAGCTCGGTCTAAACTGCTCTCTGGACCTGATATGACAGTGCCTGGCTACTTGCTGCTGATTGCTTCTATAGCGCTGGGACACCTCTGCTGGAGGTAACTGTTTTGTGGTCAACAAATGGCTTTATTATTAAGGTGCAGTCTTCAGAGTGCAGGCCTTAGGATATGCACATCAAACTTACAGTATGACCTTCTTGCTTTCTGAGGTTTCAAGTAGCAGATCTGAGCGTCTCTGCCCTTCTCAGATACCTATTCCAACTTCGCTGGGTCAAGCAGGAGGTCACTCCTGTCCAATGGACTGCAGGGTACCACCCAAAGGTCTGACTCCTTCCTGCAGAGCATGGCACTATTTTGTCCCAGAGTGCAACAATTCTCCCAAATTCATAATGGCTGATTTTCCAGCATGGAGAGAAGTACTGGCTAAACACACCCCTAGGATGGCTAATCTCCATAGTCTCATCAGCTCATTTATTCCTTAATCCTAGCATCTGGCTGGGGATCCCACTGGGGTCCTCCCATTCCATTGAAGTCCATTGTTTATGACCCCTCCCCATACTTTGGCATTCATGTGCAACAGGACCCTGTCCTCCCAGCAGAGCTGCTCAACCCCAGGGGCTCTTTATCACCTCTTCAAAGAAGACTTACTAATACCCTTAACTCTGACCAATCAGGACAGACCAATGGAAGGCTGAATTTGGACTTACAAACAAGAAAGTCTTATAACTTCTTGTAGGTACATTTTAGGAGAAATTCAACAGTGTCATATTGTTGGATTTATAAATACCATTCTGGGAAGTCTTTGAATTGTACCTTTGCCATTCTCCTCTCAAGAGGTATTAGTTGATAACTTCCTCCCATGTTAACCTATGTGGCAGAGGGTTTGCAATGAGAAAAATTACGTGGGCCAGTTTGTCCAGCACCAGGGTTCATAAAAACATATTTTATAAATACTCTGCTTGTATCTACAGGACCCCCACCCCTGGTATACCTAGGGGAGACTTTAGGGATTCTGAATAATGCGGAAACATTGCAGATTCTCCCTCCACAGTGCTCCTATCACCAAAGTCGATTTTGGCCAGCACTTTATCACAGTGTGGGTAGTAGAATAGGCAATTTCACTTTACCCAGGACATATAAAACTAATTTTATAAGGGTCTACCTTATAGATTCCTGACCCTACCCCCACCCCTGGGACACCTAGGGGAGACCCTGTCAGTACTTAATATGCCCAAACATTGTAGGTTAACCGTTTTTAAGTGCCTCAAACACAAAAGTCGAATTTGGGCACCATTTACTTAGTAAAAGCAATCCTGCAGCACAGGGCTACTTTTAAACTGTCCTCAGGCTCAGCAGTGCACACATGCAAGTGAAGAAAAAGGCTTCCGGCCTCTAAACTGCCATGCTCTATTATATATTAGGGACTGAGAGGTAGTTTCAATCCCCCTGCCCTATTATGTACTGGGGCCCTATGGGGTAGGTCATGCCAATCACAGGGGTAGCCCAACCTATAGTGTATCCTAGTGTATGTAGGTGTTTTCACTGTATTCTACTTGTTTTTCAGCATAGCACTGGCATGGGCCTGGTTATCCAGGGCCCATGTCCAATCAGTTACTGCCAGTACCAGTCAGCAAAACGATGGGGGGTGCCCAGAGCACAGGTTTACTTTGCAACAGTAAAATGACCGAAACCAAGGTGGTACCATTGAGAGGGAAAGAATTGGAAGTTGGGCAGTAGGCCTGTGTAGGTGGAGACAACATATACATATTTATGAAAGGTTTTCTTCCAGACCTTAGATTGCACTTCACACTTTACTCATTTAGGGCTCAAGACATCAGCACACATAGGCGCTTTAAAAAGATGTTATTGTGCCTCAGGTAGGAGACATGTTAAAATGCTTCTAGATATTTATCGGGCAAAAATACCCCCTATCCTTTCTCATTGCCTTGAATATATCCCAATAAGTGGGAGTTACATTCTAAACCTATTTGATGGGAGGTTTCTACGGAAGATAGTATCCCTGAGTCATGCATCCCCATCCATGATTGGAGTATTCCCATCTCAGTACCTACTCTAGATTCTTCGCTAACATGATCAGATGAGCATATATCCTTTTTCATGCACCTAAAGGCACTCGGAGAGTCCTTCTGAAGAAAGAAATCTTAGAGGAAGAAGTAGTAGATCACAGTTTTAATATTAATCTTGTGATTTTCCAACTTGCAATTATGGACACTAGCACAACTAAGGCTGTTCTCGAAAAATACGATGACCAGAATAAGTTACTCACAGGACATTGCACACTGTTTCCAGTTGGACAAGCCCTACTCTGACAGCCTTTCTTTTAAGAGGAATCAAGGATACTATGTTAAGAGGGGGTGTTTTACCTTCAAACAACTTTTACAAAGTATTGGTCAGACAAAAGAGAAGCCTGGAACATGTGAACTGCGCATGGGTGGGATTCCAAATATTGAGCACCTACTGTTCGTTTGCCCCAGCAAGCCAGTACTAGAACAACAGAAGTGTTTTTTAAACATTTATGTCTCAAATATAGAGCGCTTAAACCAATGATCTGATTGACCCAGCAAAGTCACACCCTGATGAAATTGTGTGCCACAATTTGTAAACATTTTTGAAATCATCTTTACTAATGTATTAGCAGTATTTTGGCCACAACTGTTTTGGATATTTCTCACCTGGAATACAAAACCTACTTATAATTTAAGGGCATGAAATCAAGGCCATTAATTGGTGATGTTGCCACACATTCAACCTCATGATTTTCACCTTATCTAGTAGTGAGGGGAAACAATGGTTTCCTGACAATAAAGCCTCAACTGGATTTTCCATCAGAAACTCTTGATCTGACAGCTCTCCACGGACCCATTCAGGGTCAGGGAGGTACTTCCACCACTGATTCTTTCTCCCCAACACCGCCATTAAGTAAATGGTTCTGTGCATTTTTGTTCTGCTTTCCAGTATGAGAACCCCAAATGTCTTCATGGCTAGCACGTCTTCATTTGTGCTCTCCGACTTGATGTGCCCATCAGGGTGACTATGATTTTTGATCCCCTCTATCAGAGGTGGGGATCCCGCACAGTCATTGGAGTCTGCATGGTAGTCTCTGGGAGCCTCTCATTCTTGCTCGATCCCTTTCCACCTCAGCAGTTCCTGATCGGTTGACACTGCAGAGTCAGCTATAAATTCAACTTTTTATAGAGCAAGGTCATGTGCTAGTCCCACAAGAGGCTTGGGTAGCCTCCTTCTCAAATGAATACCCACACCAGGCCAACGGGCTTCCAGCAAAAGAAAGAATGGTAGTTCCTCCACCTGTAAGTTTAAGGCTAACTTTCAAATGACACATTTATGCCCAAGGCTCTTTGGTCCTCTGGGTGCCTCCAGTGACCACAAGCACCCATGGGTATAACATGAATATCATTGCACGTAGTTATGTTTTTTCCTATCCTATGGTGCCATAGAGGTTCTGGAGATCATGAGGGTCTACAAGGTCACCTCATATAAGTGGCTAAAACAATTAAAATATCTCTAGCCAGGCTGAATGATTTTGATGAGGTTTGATTGTTGTTCTGGTGGTGTGCTCCAGCCACTAGAAGTGTCCCCTTGAGCTACCTGGTCTCTCAATTTTGATATCATGTTTTCAGTGATTTCCTTTGTATTTAGCAAACCTTGTGCACTGCTGGTGCCTCCTCCTTTCATTACAAAGCTGTCATACCTTTTAACCTGCCCTACTGTCCTGATGCAGGATCTGCAAGCACCAGCCCCTGTGGTCATCAAATTAGCCCACTCTCCCTTCCTGCACTTCTCAATCAAAAAAGGCCATCCACAGGGTGCCTGTGTGACCAGCTAACTCACATAGTGACTGGAGGGAGAACAGTCAGGACTGGTCCTCTCTGGAGACAGAGACTAGCTAAGGTACAGGAAGTAGATGTTCAGAGTACATCAAATCCAGAGAGGGGTCCACCCATGACTTGAGTCCATACTTCTATTGTTTCTTCTCTGCTTTTCTAAATTTCTTCCATTTGTATGAGGAAAGAAATACAACAGGAGGGTTTCACAAGGTGGCAGTACCTACCAATCCAGAGAAATCTGATTTCCAACTTGGCATCTACTCTTTATTCCTCTTGAAGCAAAGTACGTCCAAAGGGCTATGGTTCCAGATAATGCACCAGGCGCAATCAGTGAGAATGCAGGGCCTGATTCCACGAATCAAGTTCCCAGCTTGGCAATCCTTCTTCTTCACTTTGTTTTAAGCAGCAGAGCTGAGTGCCCCGCTCACATACTTATTCAGTGTTCTATAGGGTCAGCAGGAGGGCACTTCTGTCCAATGAGGTGCAGGGCAGCATCAGAGAGCATGACCATTACTGCCAAAGTGTGGCACAATGGTCTCCCTGAATGCACTATTCTTCCAAAATTCAATATGGCTGAAGTCTTAGGAGGAAAGCAAGAGCTAGCTAAACCAACCTCAAAGGTGGCTCATTTCCATAGCTCCATTCCCTCCTACATCTGCAAATTCCTTTCTTAAACCTACCATCTGGCTGGGTTCAGTGTGGAAGGGGGTAGATGGTCATCGCTGTTTCTGCCTGCCCCCATCTACCTTTAAAGCTGGTACTTTACAACCCTCCTTCCTCTGCTCTGGCATTCCTGTGGAGCAGGGTCCACTTACAAGAGATAGCCTTTCTCCCTAGGTGCCACTTATCACTTAAAAAGCTGCCTGGCTAATTGACATAACTCTGACCAATCAGGACAAACCACTGGAAGGCTGAATTATGGCTTACTGACAGCATATGTTAGATTTATCAATACCATTCTCCTAAGTCCTTGAATGATATTTTTCAGTTGTCCTTGCGGCATGAATTAATAAACTATTGCAATGTTAACCTATGTGGCAGGGAGAGGAAGAGGTGTGGTGCAGCAGCCAGGGCAGCTGACTCTGTAGCGCAGGGCTCAGGGTTTGCTCACCGGCAGCAGCTCAGCTCAGCACTATGTGACTCTGGGCAATAGCTCACTTAATCACTCCAACGGCCCTCAGAGCCTTGAGACCCTCAAGGGTGAGCACTTCATACTTTAACAATACCGTATTATGGGCCCGATTAGGATTGCGGTGAATCCGCATCCTCCGGGCCGGCGGAAGCCACCGCCGGCCCGGAGGATATGGATTCACTGCTGCGGTGAGAGAAAAGACCCCCCGCCAGATTAGGATGGCAGGGGGGTCATCTGCGGTCCCGTGGCGGAAAACCTCTAATATGGTGGCTGTGTCTATCAGACACCGCCAGCCGTATTACAATGCATGGGGAAACATGCTTTTCCAATGCGGGTTTTCCGCCGTGGAAAAGCATGTGGTCTTTGGCGTTTGGGGGCCCGTTGCGGGCCCCCAGGGTGTCGGCGGGTGGGGGTGCACATGGGGGGTATGGTACCCCCCAGCACTTACATGCACAAAGCAGCAGGCACCGCAGGCACCGCACGGTACCTGCCGATTTGTGCATGTAAATGTTAAACATGCTTTTTTTTTATCCTTGAGGCGGGTGCTGCTTCAAGCAGCACCCGCCGCAAGGTTAAAGATACAGGATGTGACCGCCAGGGTGGCGGTCACATCCTAATTGCACTGGAGGGTCCGCCGCTGCCCCTGCGGACGATCCCTCTAACTCGGGGGTGGCGGACGGACGCAGGTCCGTCCGCCATCCTAATAGGCCCCTTAGATTTGGGAATCTACGATGGGGAAAATGAAAAGTTCAATTTCTTCAACACCAGGGCCTATAAAAATGCTTTCATAAGGACCCTGCTAATAACTACATGACCCCCCACCGCGGGAAACCTACTCACTCCACAGTGCTCCTTGTACAAAAGTCGATTTTGGGAAGCACTTTACTACAATGGGGAAGTGAAATGTGCAATTTCTCTATCCCTAGGGCCTATATAACCTCTTTTATAAGGGCACTTCACATAAGTGCCTGACCCTTCCACCCCTCCACCCCCACTACTCGGACCCCTTGGGGAGACCCAGGGGGTACCCACTACGTCAAAATGTTGTAGTTTATCAATTTGTAAGTGCCTCTAACACCAAAGTAGAGTTTGGGCACATTTTACATTTTACATCTAAAAACAGTTCTGCAACACAGGGCTGATTTTAACATGACTTCAGGCTCTCAGCAGTGCAAACATTCAAGTACAGAAAGGGCTGCTGGCCTCTAAACTGCCATGCTCTATTATATACTAGGAACTTAAACTTAGTTATAATGCCCCTGCCCTATTATGTACTAGGGCCTTATAAGAGAGGTCATGCCATTCATAGGGGTAGCCTAACCCATAGTGTACGCTGGTGTGTGTAGTTGTTTTCACTGTATTCTGAGTGTTTTCAGCATAGCACTGGCTCTGGGCAGAGCCCAGGGCACTCTCAGAGTCAACAAGCATTTGCAATGCAATAGGTCTCGCATTTACGCGAGTTTAAGCTATTGGCATTCTAAATGACAATGCTTTTTATTTATGTTTTATAAACCAAAATATAAATAAAAGGACATCTTCAAATGTTGTTTTTCATCTTTTATTTTCTGCTATGCACAATATGCAGATGACGAAACCAGCCAACGTGGTTTGGTCATCTGCATATTGTGCATAGCAGAAAATAAAAGATGAAAAACAACATTTGAAGATGTCGTGTCGTTAAATGCTTATACCTGTTTCTGTTCTCCATATGTTGCCTCTCATCCAAAGTAGTTTGTGATAATTGTTTGTGGTCTACTAGCAGCAGGCCATTTGAGGTGGGCAATATACTGTACCAATAATTGTGACCAGTCCAGGTAGTGCAGTCATCTAGGACCCAGCTGCTCGGTGCTACTAAAATTTATAAATAAAAGGCATTGTCATTTACAATGCCAATAGCTCAAAGTTGCGTACATGTTAGACATATTGCATTGAAAATGCTTTTTGTGTCTTATGCTTGAGTTTCAATAAACCCCCTGTGAGATTCGCCCTCCCACCGGTGTGCCTGGGGCCCTGTGTGCTTCGCGGGTCCCGTTTAAGTGCCTTTCTCCTCCTGTGAGTTGCTGTGAGTAGTCCGGCTGTGCGCCACTGTGCCGGGGTAGCTTCTTTTACATGCGGTTTCTTTCCAGCCTTGAGTGATCCGGTCAAACCCCTGCGCTGAGATGTGTCAGCTGGGTGAAGGGGCACAGCCTTTGGAGTGCCTTCTGTGGGGGGGCAGCACTGAAGGCTCGGCAGACCCCAAGGGAACCTGTAGCAGCCGTCACCATTGCTTTAGCATTGCTCCAGGGCGCAGCGCTGCTAAAACCCACTCAGCTACCCGAGCACTTCCGTCCGAGGTGTCGCCCCGCAGACACCCTCCTTGTGAGCAGGAGCCATTGACTCACACAGGCACACCTTGCAAGCTGAAATATCTCTTTATTATCATAAGTTACACAACAGTTTACAAATGGGAGACCGATTGCATTACAAATGCTTTTTGTTTCAGGCCGGCTCTTTAGTTGTATTTCTAAGCGAATTAATTAAAAGAGGAAAAATACGCAGAGTTTGGTTTCTGAGACTGACCTCCCCACAGAACGCGTACCCTTGAGGTGTGCATTCTGCGAGAAGGAATGCTTTATGTCATCTCTGGTGTGCAGAAAAACCTTGACTCATTTTCTGTCTGTTATGCTGCAGAGACCAGTCATGGGGGCGGGGCTTGACAGGACTGCTGTTGAGCCAGGCTCCTCCCGTCTGTCCGCCCAGATCTCACGGGGTTTAAAGTTCCCTGGGGTTTGCTGCGCGTGTACACTTCACGGAGAGAGAAGCATCGTCTGACCGCAGTAGTTGACGGGAGCCTCGCGGATCAGACTGGTATGGAGAGGGAAGGGTATGCGCAGAATAATGTCTGGTGTTGAAGTGGAGTGTATGTAGCAGTGCTTCTTCGCCATGTGCTCTCCGCACTGACCTCGCATAGTCCACACTAGAGGCCATGCACCTCCTGCTGCTGAACAGAGCTGTTAGTTTACCGAGCAACATAGAGCACGCTGTTTCCATTTTACTGCCCAAGCCGAGTCTGCAGCTGCTTCTACCAGCTGCTGGTGGGGCGAGGGAAATCGAGTTGGAAATGTTTTCCGGAGCATTGCTTTTCATTCACTTCGGTGCGCGTTGACGGGCCGTGGAGCCGACGGCAGAGAGGGAAAGTGAAAGTAACTGCATGAGGCTTGCAAGGGAGACAGGAGATGAACAGCGCGTGACTGTACGTGGTGAACGCGGGCGTTCACATTTCCAGTCGGGCCGGCCTGCAGCCTGCGTGTACCCATCTCCGCTCTCCTTTGAAAGCCCTTGAAAGCATAGTCGGCGACAATAGGTCTCGCTGGCGCCAGCGCTTAGCGCTGCATCAGCAGGTGCGAGACCTAAAAAACCAGCATCTAGGAGTTTAAAATGGGGCAAAAAGTGGCAGTACACTGCAAACAGATGATTATTTCCAACAGCCATGCTGTTCTTTGTTTGTATTTTATTCATAAACACGGGCTATCATGCTCACCTAGAATGCAAAGTCTTTCTAATGCCTTTTAAATCTCTTTCCCCATGAAAGTTTCTTTCTTTTGCTTTAAAACTGCTTTGTGATTTGCAGTGCTGGTGAACCTAAAGATCGAGGCAGCACTAGCAGGCAACAGCAACGAGTACTGTGTTAATTCTGCATGTGTAAGCACATTCCTTTTGTAAACGGTGGAGTCATCATAGGCAGGTATCTATTGTACAGTTCCTGGTGAATTGAGAGTGTTGTGAAATTGCTTAGGAAGCAAATCAAAAAGACTTTTATTGATAGGTAATTAAAATCTTTCAACATACACTATTTTAATTGAGGGGATCGTAAAATGCATAGTAAACTATAGCTTTAAAATCATAATTACAGTTTTCTTAGGTTGATTAATTTTGTGAGGTTGTTTGTGATTAAATCCATCATTCTCTCCAAACTTGTCTTGAGATGACCTTCTTTGCTATTGAAGCATGCAGTTATTGCTTCTTGACAGGTGCGATTTGTAGCCTTCTTCGGGGTGGCAGCAATAGTTTTTTACATTCATTATAAAAGGCAGGGCAGCAGCACAGATCGTGTGCCAGAGCTGCAGAAATGACAGGAGGTGTCCTCCATTTTGTATTTCCAGTTTCGATGGACTTCACCTATATCGAACAAACCAAACCACAGCCCTAGGTATTTTATCTTTAGTATCCAGAGGATTGGGAGTTTTGAATGCTTACTGGAATAGGCATGAGCGATAATGGTGCCAACTATTCCTGTGTTTAGTAATGCGATGTCCCTGGCTTTTGATAGCATCTTGCAGTTGTTATATAATACTTTTTAGGCATGAGTGTGTCAAGCCATAACTTCTCCCCTCAGTGACTCTGCGCAGTCTTAAGGATAGTATTTTAAAATTGCTGTAGACAAATCAATAGGATCCTGAGCACAGCCAATCCTGCTTGCTTTAATCATGTTAATTATTTCCTTAAGTACTAATTGCTCGCTTTGCTCTACCTTAACCTGATGGTACTGCGGTGCAGAGGCTAGGACCTTGTTTGTTTCTGATAAGTCAATTGCATTATATATAAGTCGGGGTCTGTGTACAGTGTAAGGATGTACTGTGTCCATGCAGTAATATTCATATTATTACTTGCTGAATGCTGATTGGAGCTTTCGGGGCTGGAACAAGATTCCGGTCTCTTTCTTTCATGTTGATGTCTGGTTCTTCGTGAGGAGCCTTCCATTGTTTCCCCATGTGCTCCGTTTTTGTGATCCGTATTACCTTTTTATACTTTCTCCTGAATAGTTTAACATTTTCCTCTTTGCTAAATCTTCTGGTTTTACTTGTTTCTCGCAGGTTTATTTGTCGAAGAGCGGGTGTGCTCCATTGTGTTTTTAATCGTTGCTGGGAGGTCCCACTCGGTCATGTTGTTACAGTATTTAACATCAACTTTGATGTAAGACTCCAGATTTTAATGGGAGTTATATTTTTTCGGCTAGCTGACTCGATGATGTGCTATACTAGTTGATTACATAATGACCATTTGATTCTTGGGTGAAACACCAGATTGTCCTCATACCCAGCTGCTACATAGATTGGTTTTGCAAATTCAGTTTATCCATTGAAAACTAGATTGAACAAAGTGATCACTTGCAGTTTTGTAATCTATGAAGGAATCCATTAGCTCTGTTGATGCAAAAATCTAATCTAAAATTGCCATTTGAGTTGTTCCTGTTCTGGCAGCCATCATAGTATCATCGCTTGTTTAGCAGCCCTTCAGGGCTCCCGTCCTTAAATCTTGAAGGACTGTCCAGGTCTAACCAGCTCCACGAGTTGTATCAAGACTCTGGGCAGAGATCAATAGTTCAGGTACATTCCAATGACTATCCTCCTGTTTGTGCCAGCTGGATTTGGTGAAACCGTCCATTTGATTGAGGTTTCAAGTCACCTGTCGAGGTTATTGCAGATTTTTGAGAGAAAGGCTGTAAAGAGTCTAAATTGATAGCTAATTCCTTGATATTATCCTTAATTTTTGTTAATGAGTGTTAGAAATGGGGGTATCTAGTTGGCAGAGGTAGGTACATTTGTCCCAATAGGGATCCTTCTTCCTAGTCAGGATAAGGGAGTTACACTCCTAAAATAACCCCTGCTCACCCCCTTGGTAGCTTGGCACGAGCAGTCAGGCTTATTCTAGAGGCAGTGTGTGAAGCATTTGCACATAACCAACAGTAATACAGAGAAAGCACTACAAAAGAACACCACACCAGTTTAGAAAAATATCCAATATTTTTATATACTTAAGACAAGACCAACAACAATAAAAATCCACAATACAGAATACAGTACTTAGAAATCTTCAATTATCAAAATAACCTTGAAATCCTGGTCCTTGAAGTCCGTCCTGGGCTATCACGGCATCGTGAGCAAACAAACCCAAACAGTTCTGGCTGACCACGGCGTTGTGGGCCGGCTACGGTGTCGAGAAGACCTGCAAAACAGTACCTTTAGAAATGCAGGGCGTCTGCGACTTCTTGTTGTACTTCTGAAAGCACCGCGTCCACAGGCGTTGGTTCCAGAGGTCGGTTCCGGAGTCATCGGCCCTCGAAATCACACGCGTTGCAGATCGAACTCCTCGTGGTTGAAGTCATAAGTGCTGGCGTCAGCAGGCGTCGGGTGCTGTGGTGCCAAGTTCAGCAGTGCGGTGCCCTCGGGTCGTGGTGCGAGCAGAGGCTCAGTGGCGGCATCAGATGGTGTCATCTGTGAGACCCGGGTTGCGATGTGAAGTGATGTGGTGCTCGTCGCGGTCCTGGCAGGTCACGGTGCAGGCAGCGGCATTGTCGTTGCTGAAGCGCTCTCATCAGCTGATGAACTGCAATCAATGGCACCGGTGTCGGTAGGCCAAGGCTGTGGTGCGGAATGAGGATGGTGCATCGTGTAACTTTACGAGCGGTGCCCTCGAACCATGGTGCAAGTAGCTGCATCGATTTTGGCATGGAGCGGGGTCATCGGAGATACCAAGGCTGCGTTGTGAAGGGAGGGGATGCGGAGTGAGGTGCCAATCAATCGCGGTGCAAGCAGCGGCTCGGCGTCAGCAGGCGTCGTCGTTGAGACCAGGGTTGCAGTGCGGTGTTGTGGCGGTGCCCTCAGCAGACACGGAGTCAGCAGTAGCATCATAGATGGTGTTGTTTTCTTCCAGTGAAGCACAAAACACACGGTCCCCAGTGCTGAGGGCAAAAGAACTTGAAGTCTTTGCTGTTCCTGAGACTTCCTGAATAGGGTGCAAGCTCTACCTCAATCCCTTGGAGAAACTCACAAAAGTAGATTGCAGAAAGTTCAGTCCAGTCCTTTCACTGCCCAAGACAGAAGCAGCCACTGCAGGCCAACACAGCAAAGCACTCAGCAAAGTGATAGTTCCTCCTCACAGCTTCTCCAGCTCTTCTTCTTGGCAGTCTTCTTTGTCCAATACAGTTCTAAAGTTCAGGGTTTTGGGCCCCACTTTTTATAGCCCAAAATCCGTTGTCCTCTCAGGCAGAGAGTGTCTGTGCCCAGCCAGAACCAGTTCTGCCCTCTCTGGTGTGGCTTCCTGGCAGGAGGTCGAGTCGGCATTGTCAGAAGCAGACGAGGCCCAATCAGGTGAAAGGAAATCTCGTCCCCCTACCCTAAATGGAGCCCAGGTCTATTCAGCCCTTTCCAGACCCACCTAGACTATCTGGAGCCACAGCTTCTTTCCATCCCCTATCATCTAAAACCCAGGCAGTTAATCCACAGCCCCAGCAGAGGCCTACTGGATGGCTGAGCAAGAAAATACCTACTTTGTAAAAGTGGTATTTTCAAACACAGAATGTAAAAATCACCTTTAATAAAAGATGCATCTTTAGATTCTGAGTTCAGACATACTAAACTTTATTTTTCTACCTAGGTCTCAGGACCAGTTATGTTTATAAGATGTTATAAACAAATGCCCCATTCTGTTCCATGGGAACAGGTATCCTTGCATTAGTGAAAAACGAAATTGGCAGTAATTCAACATCAGGACATGCCACACACACGAGGGCATGTCTTACCTTTCACATACACTGCACCCTCAATCAATCAATCAATCAGGTCATTTATATAGCGCACTGCTCACCCGTAGGGTCTCAAGGCGCTGGTATGGGGGGGGGGTGCCGTTACTGCTCGAACAGCCAGGTCTTGAGCTTCTTCCTGAAGGAGAGGTGGTCTTGGGTCAGGCGCAGGTCGGTTGGGAGTGAGTTCCAGGTCTTGGCGGCCAGGTAGGAGAAGGACCTTCCTCCTGTTGTCGCTCTTCAGATGCGGGGGACGGCGGCGAGGGCGTGGCTGGTTGATCTGAGGAGGCGCTTGGGGGTGTAGAAGTTGATCCGGTTGTTGAGGTAGCTCGGGCCTTGGTTGTGTAGGGCTTTGTGTGCGTGGGTGAGGAGACGGAAGGTGATTCTCTTGTTGACCGGGAGCCAATGTAGATCTCTCAGGTGTCCGGAGATGTGGCTGCGTCGGGGGATGTCGAGGATGAGTCTGGCCGAGGCGTTCTGGATCCGCTGGAGTCTCTTCTGGAGCTTGGCGGTGGTTCCGGCGTAGAGGGCGTTGCCGTAGTCCAGTCGGCTGGTGACGAGGGCCTGGGTGACCGTCTTCCTTGTCTCGGTGGGGATCCACCGGAAGATCTTGCGTAGCATGCGCAGGATGTTGAAGCAAGACGAGGAGACGGCGTTTACTTGTCTGGTCATGGAGAGGGAGGAGTCCAGGATGAAGCCCAGGTTGCGTGCGTGGTCCGTCGGTTTGGGTGCGGTGCCCAGGGCAGGGGGCCACCAGGAGTCGTCCCAGGCGGAGGGCGCGGAGCCCAGGATGAGGACCTCCGTCTTGTCCGAGTTCAGTTTGAGGCGGCTGGTCGTCATCCATTCGGCTACCTCTCTCATCCCTTCGTGCAGGTTGGCTCTGGCGGTGGCGGGGTCGTTGGTCAGGGAGAGGATCAGCTGGGTGTCGTCGGCGTAGGAGATTATGTTGAGGTTGTGTTGGCGTGCGATGGCCGCGAGGTGGCTCATGTAGACGTTGAAGAGGGTGGGGCTCAGTGAGGATCCTTGAGGGACGCCGCAGATGACTTTGGTGGCCTCTGACTTGTACGGTGGTAGGCGGACTCTTTGTGTTCTTCCGGCGAGAAAGGAGACGATCCATTCCAGTGCCTTGTCCTGGATTCCGATGTTGCCGAGGCGCTGTATTAGAGTGCGGTGGCAGACAGTGTCGAAAGCCGCGGAGAGGTCCAGGAGGATGAGGGCCGCTGTCTCTCCGTCGTCCATCAGAGTTCGTATGTCATCGGTGGGCGCGATGAGGGCGGTCTCGGTGCTGTGGTTCGCTCGGAAGCCAGACTGTGAGGGGTCGAGGGATCCTTGGGCCTACCTTGGGCCTACCTTACGGGTGAATAACATGCAGAAAAGGGAAGGTTTAGGCCCTGGCAAGTGGGTGCGCTTGTCAGGTCGACATGGTATTTACAAACTGTGTGCAGGCTCTGTTGTGGCAGGTCTAAGTTACCTTTTTACCGGCTACTTCTGTGGGTGGCACAACCTGTGCTGGGAGATGGATTAAACCCAGATCTTTTGACTGGGTGTGAGTGTTTGATTGATTCAGATGCTCCGTCCATCACCACCCCCTTTTGTAGAAACAGGTCCTCGGAAGCATGTTTCCGGTCCAGGGAAAACATGGCTTGGCAGTTCGGGCTGGACTGTTCCCATGAGGCACAGGGTCAGACTGATTTGCATATAGCCATGTCTGAACTAGGCTGGCAGAGTGGGCTAAAGAACGGTGATGGATTAAACCCAGATCTTTGGACTGGGTGTGAGTGTTTGATTGATTCAGATACTCCGTCCATAACCACCCCCTTTTGTACCACTTTTGGCCGCCATAAGTGTGGCAGGGTATACTCAGACGTGAGTCCCTTGCTCACTTTTGCCACTGGATTCAAGCAAGCCGGGCTGAAGATGGCTGGAATGCCAGAAACCGGTCCTCGGAAGCTTGTTTCCGGTCCAGGGAAGACATGGCTTGGCAGTTCGGGCTGGACTGTTCCCATGAGGCACGGGGACAGACTGGGTTGCATATAGCCATGTCTGAACTGGGGTGGCAGAGTGGGCTAAAGAACGGTGATGGATTAAACCCAGATCTTTTGACTGGGTGTGAGTGTTTGATTGATTCAGATGCTCCATCCATCACCACCTCCTTTTGTACGGGGAGCCCTCCAGTAGCATTGGATGTACAGGCCCTTGCACACTCAGTACACTTAACTAGGAGCTTACCAGTAAACCCAGTGTGCCAATCACGGAAACACCAATCCATAACACAATTTACAACAGGAGCACTTGCACTTTAACAGGAGCACTTGCACTTTAACACTAAACAGCAGTGAGAAAATGCGCAGAGACACTAAACCAGCAAAAACAGAGTCAAAACCAGGGGGCTAGAAAGCAAAAAGTCAGGGGAAACACGCCAACGATGTCAAGTCTAACAATGAGTGAGTGTATGCCTTGAATATGAAAAGGGAAGAGAAGCAAGACATTTTTTACTTCAGTATCCCCTGTAACCAGGAACATCTAATGTTCAGTTTAGCACAATCCATAAAGAGATCCGTTGCAGAATAAATTGACAATCTTCCTGAAGGTCTTCCTTTGTCGAGGACTTTTTGGCTGCATCTATGACTCTTTTATAGCCAACAATATCAATATTTCTGTTGCTCCAAGTTTCCTGGAAGCAGAGGATATCCAATCTAGAAAGAATTTCAATCACATCTTGCTGTTTTTGAAGTCATTCCCCTCCTGCTATCTTTGGGGAGCACCGTCTGATCCTTGTCCTAATAAACTGTTGTGTGCAGTAAAGTGCAAGCTCTTTTTTAAGTTTGGACAGATCATGGTGGTTCTCCTTTGGGAAAATATTTTTGCTGGTAAAGTGTAGAGCTCCGGCCAGTCTTGGTCTTTATGAGATGGTTCTTTTGAAAATGTCCAGCTGCATGGCCTGTCCTTGTCTGTATGTAAGTTACTGTGTGCAAACTCGTTGGCAGTGCAGTTTGTAGTGTTTTTCTTCTTTGAGAGAAGTAATACAGGATATTGTCCTGGAAAAACACTGGCGTTCCATATCACCAGTTTCTGAATTGTCCTTTTTCCCTAATTATCTTGTCTGCTCGTTGTTTTGTTGCTAGTTTCAGTTTTGTTCTTTCTAAGACTTTACCATCTGGAGAAGGGATAAAAGCGACACTTATTACAGATTCTTTTGTAACCAAGGATAGTTCTGGTATGGTTTTGAACAGTTTCAAAATATTTCTTAGGTTTTTTAATTAGAAATGAACCTTTCGATTAATATAATGGTGATAGGTATCCCCAGATGGATGAGGGTAGTATGCATGTATTTTCTGTGTGCTTTTATGGCACATGGCTTTCTTGTTTCACTTGTAATCTCTTTGGGGTCAACAGACATAATATAGGCTTTGTTTCTTTGATCATTTCCTTCAGGCTACACTCTTGTTTGGCATGAGATTCCTTAAGGGGACTATTTAAGCATGCAGCTATAATTGACTTCCCCTGTTTGTTCAAGGTTGATAGTGGGTTAAGTTTTCCATCCCATGAATTGAGACCCAATACTCACTTTTAATATTTGAACCTGTTGATCTTTTAGATAACTTCCACTTCGACTTAACAAAAATACTTGCCAGCCCTAACCGCCCCTAGGGAAGCCCCTAAGGAACCCTAAGGGCAGGGTGCTATGTAAATAAAAGGTAGGACATGTACCTTTAGGCTTTGCATGTCTTGGTAGTGACAAGCAGCCCATTTAGTTTTTCACTGCTGTGAGGCCTACCACTCTAGTACACCAGCATTGGAAATTTCCTATTACAATTTTAAGTTGTATTTCCAGATCAGAGAGGAGTAGCTTTTTCACATGGAAAAGTAACATCTGCCTAGGAATACAATGGGTGTTCCAATTCCTGTTAATCCCTCACACACTCACAGATTTATTTTGATTGCCTGTCAAATGCAGAGTGGTGTAATAGTTTGTGTGAAATTGAGAACCAATGCCATCCCACAATTATTTGCCACAAATGGTGCAGTCGTTAAATTTGCCAGGTTTGGTGAAGAGTGTTGTATAATTAAAATTGGACCAGTTCATGAGAGTGCACGTTCATTTTGTCAACATAACATTATTGTACTGCTCAGTCTAGCAATTGTGGCCTCTAATTGGCATCAGTGCAGCTTCTTGAATCTGGAAGAGCTGATGAAAAATTACAACTGGGTTAAAGGCAATTTGTAATACAGTCCCTAATACTGTTTGAATCAATATCAACGTCTTTGCATAATAAACAAAACTGCTGCTAGAACGGTTAGCTTTAGGGTGGACTTCATCAAAACCTTTTGCATTACTACTCCATATTATTCTGATCTTGCTTCTGTTGGCCTTAGTACTCTGTGCACTTTACTACTGCTAAACAGTGCTACAGTGTGTTTGCTCACAGCTTAAAACATGTAACATTGGCTTATTCCAAATTGGCATATATAATTTACTTACAGTCCTTAGTAATGTGGCACTACATATCCCCAGGGCCTATAAATTAAATGCTACTAGTGGGCCTGCAGCACGGATTGGACCACCTACGTAAGTAGCCCTTTCAACATGTCTCAGGCCTGCTATTGAAGCCTGGCTGTTTTTGCCTGACTGTTTCCATGGGGAGCTGGGTCAAGACTGATTTGCATATGGCAGGGCCCAAACTAGAATGGTGTGGTGAGCTAAAAAAGGATGACTTTAGGCACAGATCTTTGTACTGGGGTTTGCAATTGTTCAGCATTCCGTCCATCATTTGTTCTTTTTGCATTTGTCACCCGAAGTGGGCAGGCATACCCAGAGATGGAACCATGCTCACCATGCACCGGAGTCAAGCAATCCTGGGTGATGAGGGATGATACCTTGAACCCCATTCTAGGATGCTTGTTTCCGGTCCGTGGCAATTTGTGCTGGATTGTTCCCATGGAGAGAAGGGCCAAGACTGATTTGCATATGGCTGGGTCCAAAATAAAATGGTGTGGTGAGCAACAAGCGATGGATCTATGCCCAAATCTCTGAACTGGGGGTGAGTGTTATGACATTGTTCAGCTTTCCATCCATCATTTGTTCTTTTTGCAATTGTAGCCATATGTTCAGTTTTAAAATTCCATTTCGACTGCCTGTTTAAGTCACCCCTAGGGTTGGCCCTAAACAGCACACAGGGCATTTGTCCAATGTATTTAAAAAGTAGGACATGTAATTGTAAGCTTTATGTGTCCAGGTAGAAAAAAACTATTGCATTTGTTTTACACTAATGCAAGGCCAGCTTATCCCATAGGATAACATTGAAGTTATCTTACTCCATTTAATAAGGTTTAACTTCCAATCGGCAGCATGTAAGCAGTTTATGTTTGGTGTTTTGAAATTCTAATGAAAAATCCTTTTTTACAATAAAGTTGGATTTTGAATGACACAATTTTAAAAAATGCCACTATCAGAAATGTGCAATTTTTTCCGCCCTAACTATTTAGTGTTTGCAGACTGTCTCTGGTTCACACAACTGTGTGTAGTTGGCAGTTGGTCTATGTGTATCCCTCGTACACAGCCACACACTCTTAGAGAGCTTAGGTGTGCCTGGATTAGTCATCACTGGCAGGATGCGAGGGAGGTGTTAGGCCCAGCCCCACATACTCCTGAATAGGCTGTTTCCTGCCTTTACAGAATGGATGGCATACCCCGATGCGGTTTTACCACTGAAATGCCAGCACGCCAGCATGCCATGCCAGCCAGCGCCAAGGAGAGGACAGGCTGCTGCAGCTGCAGCCGCGGCCCCCTTAGGCCTCCCGAGGCCGACAATCAGCGACAACCAGCAAACTGCAACAGTGAAGGAGAAGGCAGTGGGAGTGATACAGCTGGGGAAAAGTGGTGAGGACGTTGGCAGCAGGTTTAGGGTTTGGGCTTAGCGCCACGGGGTAGCTGATCACCTCCCCTGCTCTAGCCTCCCTCCCCCCGCTCCCCGCTGCCCATGCTGTTCGGCACTGCTTGGCTCCTTTGAAAAAATAATAATAGTTTAGCGGCTAGAGGATACAGTCCGCAGTGCTAATGCCACCGCAGCAGGCCCCTTGGAAGGGCAAGCGTGGCTACCCTTTAGCGGGCGGCGGTATTAAGTGAGTGCCCCAGGCAATATACAGTGTCGGCCTGTTAGATCAGGTGTAGCCTGTAGCCTGCAATTGCCATGTGAGCCCCGCTTGCCACACCTCGAATCTGCCTCAGCCGCTTCAGCCACCCACGTTGCCTAACAGCCTACAGCCACACAGTCTACACAGCCTACAGCCCCGCGACAACCATCAGAGCTATTCTTTTGCCTCCAAATTGATTTTTAACAGACTTTAATTACCTCAGCTCCTACTTTTTGCTACACCATCCCTCTTTATATTTGAACTCCCAGGAACCCGGCTGTACCCCCCTCCGGCTGTATGGGCTGTACCCCCCTCAAGCATGAGATGGGGGCGGGTGAGAAAAGCACTAACAAAGCCCGTAAATAAAAAAAACGCAAAAGTGAAGGCCTCCTCCAATTGCCCAGATGTAATGGCCGAATCCCTTGAGTAACCACAACCACATCCACAACCTCCCGTGAATCTACATACAGGTTTTGATTCCGATTTAGGATACAACCTCAAACCCTGGCAGCCTTCAGTACAAGAAAAATTTGCCAAAACCCACTTGCCACATCCCACCGCAGGGGGATTGCTACAGCGAGGAACATTGGAGAAACGAGGCATCAAAACTGAGCAAAATACTCCCTCCAAACCCAGTGACTAAACAAGTTTCATTAAGGGACTATTTTAGGAGCCTAGCACCATGAGTGTTGTTAGAGTTGGGGGTCTCTAGTTGGCACAGGTAGGTAATTGTGACAAATAGGGACCCTTGACTCTAGTCCGGGTAAAGAGGATACACTCCTAAAATAACCCCTGCTCACCCCCTTGGTAGCTTCGCATGGGCAGACAGGCTTATCTCAGAGGCAGTGTGTAAAGCATTTGTGACCACCTACAGTAATCCAATGACAACACTACAAATGGACACCACACCAGGATTATATAAAAAATAAGTATCTTTTATATGGAGTTACCACAAGACCATAAACAACAAAAATAAACCACAATTCTATTAGAAATCAAGAGTTCCTGTTAAAAATGCTTAAATCAAAGGGGCATATTACCGCTAAGCTTGGTTAGAGGCTATAATTATATCGCCGCGCTTCGACGATTTTTACCGCTGAGATACCTTGATATTATCAAGGTTTATCTCAAAAGCGGTAAAAATCGTGCGAAATGCACGAATATCGCTGAAAAATCAGCAATATTCATGCATTATTGTGACAATGCTCTTAGCCATGTTATCCACCTTCCATTGGATAACATGGCTAAGAACTGCTCTGGGCAGGCGTTAGCTTTTGGAGATAATCGCGCTTAGCGCGATTATTTCCAAAAGTAGGTAATAGGAGATAGTGATGTTAGCGACTGTTTCCAGTCGCTAACATTTTGGCACGCTCACTTTGCATGTCATTAGCGATAATTATTGCTGACATGCAAAGTGGGCCCCAAGATGATCGCTATCTCCTAATAGCTGTCACTAACTGGTGTTAGCGACAGCTAGGTAATAGGGCGATAAAATTATCGCCGCTTTAGCGGGAAAGATTCCCGCTAAAGCGGCGATAAGGCCCTTGGTAATATGCCCCAAAGTTCTGTGCGAGTCGGTAGCCCCGTCCGGCTACAGCCCTGCTAAGATAACACAGAGTCTAACAAATCCAGTGGACCGCGTCGGTCCGGGCCCACTCAAATGTTGACAGACTCAGTCACAGTACCTTTACTTGAGGCGTTCGTCGCAGTGCAGAAAAGAAAGCATTGCAGGATGCAGTGTGCAGGCAGCGGACCGTTGATGGAGTCGGTGGGTCCAAGGCATATGTTGCAGGGCGAGACGGTGCTTTATTGTGGTGCTTCCAGCTTGCAGTGCAGCGACAGAGCCGGAGTACGGGAGCTGGCGTCGATCAGTCCAGACAGCAGTATGAGTCGGGCGGTGCATCGCACAATGTGCGAGAGGTGCCCAACTCCGATGCATTCACAGGACTCAAAGTCAGCAACAGTGACCGCGTCGGTCAGACCAGTACGAGTCGGTGTAGCGAGGCATTGCTAGTCACGGTGTCCACAGGTTACGGTGCAGGCAACGGCTCGGTGATGGCGTCAGGATAGAGTCGGTGAGCTCAGAGCTTACGTTGCAAGATGCGGGCATTGTTCAAAGGGGTGCCTACAGGGCACCAGGCCGGTCATGAGAGTCGGTCACAGCTCCCTGCCTCTGTAGACACTGAAACAGTGTTTCCAGGAGCAATCCACAAAGGCTGGTGAAGTCTACTGGTCCTGAGACTTCGGTCAGCGGGCAAGCTCTCTTCCAAGCCCTTGGTGATCCTTCACAAGTTGGAAATAAAGCATACAAAGTTTTTTCTCCTTTCTTTGGCAGTGAGGCAACCACTGCAGGCCAATCCCCAGTTTGTTCAGGTTCCTCCCCTCAGGAAAAAGTTTCTTCTTGTAGTCCAAAAGTGATCTAATTTCTTGGGATCAGAGTCCCAATATTTATGCCCCAAAAGCCTTTGTTCTCTGAGGGGAGAGGGGCCTTTGCCCAGTCCAAACCAGTTCTGGAGCACTCTGTTTACAAGACTCCTTCTTTCCTTTCGCAGTAGAGGGCAGAAACATCAGACGCCCCACAGGAGGTGGAGCCAGCATTGTGGAAGGCAGGCACAGCCCTATTCAAGGTTTATGTTGCAACTCCTCCCACCCATCTAGATGCAGATCTCTCTATTCACCACTGGGCTGACTCATCCTGTCTCTTGGAATCCCCCAGCCCTGTCACTCAAAAACACCAGACAAGGAATATACAACCTAGCAGAGGCAAGCTTGAAAGGTTAGGCAATAAAATACCCACTTTCTAAAAGTGGTATTTTCAAACACAGAATGTTAAAACCAACTTCACTAAAAGATGTATTTTATCATTCCAGGCATACTAACCTCGAATTTCCACCATGTTCTCAGAGTCAGTTAGGATATAGAATGTAATAACCTAACAGCCCATTCTGGCCTATGGAGAATAGGTAGCCTTGCAATAGTGAAAAACGAAAATGGCTGTAATTCACTATTAGGACATGCCACACACATCAGTGCTTGTCCTAACTTATACTTACAATGCACCCTGTCCTTGGGCCTACCGTAGGTGTGTATGATATGAAGAAAAGGGAAGGTTTAGGGACTGGCAAGTGGGTGCACTTGCCCAGTCAGCATGACAGTACCAGATTGCACACAGGCTCTGCAATGGCAGACCCGAGACACAATTTTACAGGCTGCTTCTGTGGGTGGCACAAGCAGTGCTGCAAGCCCACTAGCAGCATTTGAATTTACATGCCCTAGGCACACTCAGTGCACTGTACTAGGGTCTGACAAGTAAACCAAACCAGCCAATCATGGAATCACTAATTCATACATTCATTTATAATAGGGAGAGCATATGCACTTTAGCACTGAATATGGAGAGCACATGCTCTTTAGCACTGATCAGCAGTGGTAAAATGCCCAGAGTCATAAAATAGCCAACAACAGGCCAGAAACAATATAGGAAGAAGGCAAATAGTTCAGGGATAACCCTGCAAAAAGGGCCAGGTCCAACAGGCGTCCTCAAAGAAAAACTTGAGTCCAGCAGAACTGTCTCAGGCACCCCCTCCCCTACGAAAACAGTTGCCACCTTGAATCAAATTCCGATCCAGCGCATGATTCACGTGGCTGCCAATGAAGGTGAAAGTTCTTCGCTATTATGTTTGCTATCATGTTCTGCAGTGACGACGGACTCTCGCAACACAGACTCTCCAGATGCCCCTGAAGACTCGACTGTCTCAAACATCAGGACAGCCCTTCTTGGACCAACAGTCGGCTGAAATAGAACAGGTCCTTTCCCAAGTCCCCTTTTTCAAAGAAGCCAGTTCTCCAACTGCTCAGTACGCTCAGAACTCAAGTCAGTTTTCTCCATCAGCATCAAAAGTTCCAACTGCAACGTTACTTAACAATCAAATTAAGAGCGCATGCATTCTGATCCCCCAAGTTGTGTTTCATCCCCGCCCTCTGTCCAATAACCTCTGTCCAATAACCCGAAATTCTACTAGAAAAGGCCGACCAAGGCAACCAAACGAGTAATTCTATAGTTTTTTTAAGCAAACCTCAAAAACCCGCTGCCCAGGCAACCTCATCATCAATTGACCTCAAGGACCTTTGGTCCTGGTTATTGCAAACTCTCCAAACGTCAGCAGCTGCCCTAGCTTATCACTCAGACAAGATGGACCTGCAGGTGCACCTTGTGAACACGTGAGCAGTGTACACTGCAGGAATAGACCAAAAACTTGAGGCACTCAATCTGCTCTTTACTAAAGCCCAATCCCAAGCCCAATTGGTCCAATCAGTATGCTGCTGTACCCCTATTGTTGATTCTTTATCATCCCTACCACAATTTCTTTCTTCAATGCTAACCGAAATCAAGACACTACCATAGACAGGGCCATTAGACACCCTGCCCCTAGCTCTCAACTCAGTTGAGGGACCCACTGTCATGGAAGCCAGTCTCCATCCACTTCCCTGCATTATATGGAGTTTGAAGATAGTAAATTAACCCCCACAAAATCAGCTCAACAACACAACATACACAGGTTGTCAAAACGGGAAAGAAAAAGACTACGGAAGAGTCATAACAAACATGCAACCAAAACCAAAATCCCAAATGCTAGCAGCCTCGTCACCATTAACTCAGAACAAGCACGAGTGCAGGTGCCCACGTCCGGAGCAAATTCGGTCCCGAGTTCAGCAGCACAAGTACCGACTCCCCAGACTGATCCTCCACAACTAAATACCCAACAACAGGGGCCTCTCCAAGATCGACAGCCCCACTCACAGTATTCCACGCAAGTAATAGCTGGATCCAGTCAACCTTCAATACCTATGCCGGCATCGGGTTAGTGCATCTGGGAACTGAAATTCCCTTTACGCTGCCCTTAGACACCCCCCCTAATTGTCCATCAACAGAGGTCGGTAATTACCATTACGCTATGCAATACACAGTCAAAGAACCCGCTCACCTGAATCTTTTAAATTTGTCAAGCGACCAACTATTAAATATTTTGAGCCGTATTCTTCATCGGCAGTTACATGTCCGATCAAGCAGGTGTTTATTGACAATTTATAGAAAATAAAGCCTTTTATGACTGATGAAGCTCCCACGCAGCCTTCCACCAACTCAGGCACCACACTACTGCTAACCCCAGAGTATGTCTCAAGAGGCCCCCAGGACATCCTAAATCGTGGGAACATAGTAAGACTTCTTAAATCATTCCCGGACTTGTGTGCCTTTTAATCCAATGACATAATCTCCAGTAAATATTTTCCCTCATCAGGAACTAGAGCTGGCGAAACAACTGAATCAACGCTTGGGTCCTCAGCAATTTGAGAACTGGTCCAGTCAAAAACTGATCAAATTTAAAAACTGGGGCATTACAAAGACAAAGTTCAGTGCCCAGTGTTATCCAACAATACTGGAAAATAATCAGACCCAGGCTCTAAGTGATAGTTCGGTCCCCTTCTCCGTATTAAAGTCAGCAAGAAGTCGCTCGCCCACAGCAACCCAGGAGCACACAACAAACCAGCAAAACCCCGAAAAGGCCGACTGGTCATGGCTCCCAGGGGCCCTAATGAGAAGCCGGAAAGATTGAAATGCCCCACCCGGTCTATCAATATGTTCCTGGAACATCAATGGCCTTGGTCATAAAATCCATTCAGCAGCCACCCTTGGGTTTTTAATGGAATATGATATTATTCGACTGCAGGAAACCTGGGCAGTAGACAGTATTCCCATTGAAGGTTATCTTGAACTTGCGTCTTTTGTAACAAGACAGTCCAAGTTTGGCAGGCCGAGTGGCGGCCTGGCGATCTATGTGTCAACAAAACTATCCCAGCCCACTAAGCAGCTAAAATTTGAGGAAGACTGTCTCTCTGGAATCCATCTGGGCAGTCAACAGAAGAATAATCAGTTGTTTCTCCTGAATGTTTACATATCCCCACGCACCAATGAGAAAAAAACCTAAACCGGATTTTCTGGCCATCACCACTTGCAACCTGCTCAGTGAGCATGGTAGTATACCAAGTATAATTACATGAGATTTTAATACCAACCTTTACTGCAACTCCTTTGGGGAATCAGAGATCACCTCCTCAATGGTTCCATCACACCTTGCAACACAGTCAGTTCCCGTAGGAAACAGACCATAAAAATTGGGCGAGTATGCAGTCATTCAGCTAGGCAGCGAAGGTTATACCGTATTGAATGGTCGTTTCCACACAGATACTCCTACAGCTTGGACTTTTCCCTAGGGAGCATGGACATTCTCCCTTTGATTGAGAGTTATAATATTGCACCACAAGGTGAGAGTGATCATCGGCCTCAAGTTATAACAATTCTTGCCAACACCCGCGTCATCAGGAGCTTGCCTACACCCATGTAGGTTGCTATGTGGAGAATTCAAAACTAATGAAATGGTCAGTTGATGCGGCACCCCCTCGTGATGGAAAAATGCAGAACATTGTTAAGCTATTGATTCCTCTCCTACTAGCAGCTGGCCTAGTTTTACCAACCAACTACTAGAAGCAGTTCCATTTAAGAGGAGCACTGAGCAGCACATATCTCAACCACACACTTCACCAGCATTAAAAAACTAAAGCTACGAAGAAGCCATGCCCTTCGGGAATCCTGGAAGAACCCAGGTACTAAAATCAACTTTAACAATTACAAGCAAGCTGAAGCTGCCTTCAAGCTTGCAGTACGCAGAGAAAAACAAGTGGCCTCGGTTCAATTCTGGCTGACGCTCCTCTATGAAAGTAAGAAACCAAACTCAAAGCAATTCTGGTCTCTTGTAAACAGGGGTCAGTGAGGTGGAAGCAGCTATGGCAGTGCAGACATAAGTGCTGACAAACCGTCCTCCTTTTTATCATCTCATTTTAAGAGCAACATCAACAAAGTCTCCAGCCCTAAATTACCTAATATAGCCAACATAAAGGTACCCTCCACAGAGGCTATGAAGCCAACATGGCCTGGCCCTAGCCTCTCAGTCATTAGTCCTCTTAAAGAACCAGTAAATGTGGCTTGTGGGGATAAGATCGATTCACCCTTTGGGTCAACAGCGACACCAGAAGAACTAAACCATAAGATTCTATGTTTAATAAAGAAAGCCAGAGCTGATGGTGTACCTGGGCAAACGGTCTCCCCCAGGCCTTGTTTAAATCGGAAGCTGAATTCTGGACAGTCTATTTGACCCCCCCCCCTTGTTTTCTTACTGCAGGCTACACAACACTGTTCCTGAGACCTGGAGAGTTGCTATCATTCATCCCGTATACAAGAGCGGAAAGAGAAACAACCCCAGTAACTATCAAATTATAGCACTCTTAGATTCCGAGGCTAAATACTATGTCAGAATCTTGTTAGAAGAGCTGCTGGCTTGGGCCAACGAAACAAAGTGCCTCCCCTTCAATCAGACGGGGTTCACGGCCAACTCTGGCACAACAACCAACCAACTAACCCTGTCTATTTTGATAGAGAAAGCATCAGGCCAACAAACCCAACTGTATAGATTTTAAAGCGCCCTTTCGACCGAGTGCCCCGGGACCTACTGTGGCAAAAAAAAATGTACTGGGGCATACCCCGGCCTCTGCTACTCGCAATAGTTCAACCCCATTCTGATACATGGATTAGAATCAAGCTGGGTGAAGGTTTCCGTGTCTCTAGGAAGATTGATATGAGTAGCAGAGCAAAACAAGGCTGCATGCTGGCTCTACTCCTTTTTAATCTGTTTAATTGGATCTCTTGCAAATTCTTGACAGTGTTAACTGCCGCCCATCTCAAATAGGCAGAGTATGTATCAACAACCTCCTATACGCTGATGATCTGGTGCTGCTTAGCCATACGAAAGTGGGCCTACAGAGGCTACTTTATTAACTGTTCCCCTATACTACAAGCAACTTCTTAGAGTTGAACTTGTCAAAAACAAAAACAATTTCATTTGGGAAGCTAAAGAAGACCCATTGAGGGTGGCACTTTAACAAATTAAAATTGACTCTACACCAGACTACAAATACCTGGGAATATTTCTTGACACCAGAAGCTCATTTGTCAAACAGAAAGAAGCACTGAGGACTAAAGCATTGGCCCTAGAAGTCACCTCCACAAAATTGTCTAAAAAACTGCTCGGTCCCAGTTTAATCCCCTTGTTCAAAGTGATGAAGGCGAAGATAACTAACGCATTGATGTATGGCCATGAGATCACAAATACTCTTTTAAATAAACTAATAATCAAAATTTGTAACCATGCATTTCATCTGCCAAAGTCAGCATTGCAGCACAAGTTCGCCTTGAAGTAGGTCTATTTGACCATCACGGCGTAGAGGGCGGCGCATTTATAAAGTTTTGTAACAGATTGCACAATGCCCCGGAGAGTTCCTTGGAGGCCAGACTCTCGGCTTCACCTGAATCGTAGTTTACAGCTACTCAGTGTCAAGGAATTTTGGGGAACAAATCCCTCCCAGTTGGCATTGAAAGCAGTCATCAAGAAGAGTGTCAGGTTGTGGTCCTTTCATTCGGATAGGGCGATATTGTCAAAAAGGAAACAAGCCTGGGCAGTGATTACAATTTTAAACCAGGAGTTGTACACTTTTATTCATCTAGCACGTTCTCACTTTATTGTAAAAGAAAGTTCCTGGCTCTAAGGATGGGTGAATGGCCTTTTTTAAAGAACCTCCACGAATGGCGCGGACCAGATAATCACACCCAATGCAGGCTGTGCGGCTACCATACTGAAGGAATGGATCACATAATTTGCCTATGTCCCGCAAAGATCACTGTCAGGTGACTTCTACTGCGAGATTAATGGATTAAGCTCGGAATTCAATTATGCCGCTAAGCCGTAATAGCAGCCTTAAACCCGGACAACATGAAGCTGAATATCGGGTTAACAGAACTTGTCACCAAGGCACAAAAACTGCTGGAAGTCATTGGTGCCCCCAACCACTCCTCATTATGGCAGCACAGAACTCCATCCCTGGGTCAAGTTATTGCTTTCCAACCCCCATCAATCTGCTGGCCACAATCTGGTACCCGAGTCGACCACTAACTGCCAAGAATCTCTGCAGAGTTTTAAGTAAAACGTTCATTTTGTACCTTTTAGCAATTTTATACAGTGCTTTTTTTAAGAATATGTTGCAAGTGTTTTTATAATATAAGGGTTTTAATTAACCAACAATAAAAGTTCTTATACCCCCTGCAGTCTGTAGTTTGGGGCCAGGGCAGGGGAGGCAGGTAACCTGTGCACTTCAAAGGGAAATCCCTAGAAGCTTCTTCCGCTTTAAAGGAGGCACTAGTTTTAATATTGGACATCAGGCACCAACTCACCAGTACACTCTTGGACCTTTGGATACTACAGCAGAAAGACTGATGTGCTGCTTTGTCACCGGAAGGACTGCCACTCTGCTGCCCTGCTGCTCTGCTGCATGCTGCCCTGCATGCTTCCCTTCTTGCTTAGAAGGAAGATTGAAACTGCACCCTTCACCCCGGGCTGACGTGACTCAAAGGCTCAGCCAACTGATCTCCTGTTTTGAGCTAAAAAGGCTGAACAAGCTCCAGAGGCTTCCTGCTCAAGCTGAGCAGCTGCCTGCTGGAGTGAGTTCTTGACCCGCAAATTGTGACTTTCAAGTCCTGAATTCTTGGTGTTGCCTCAGTTGAGCTCCCCTGACGTGTTTAGGCTGTTCATGAGCAGACCTGTTCGCACCAAGACACTGCCGCCTGCACTCACAGATAATCCAAAGTTCCGCTAAACCAACTCTTCACGCTACAGCATCGACCGCCACTGTGACCTCCAATGGAAACCTGTAGCCAAGATCTTCTTCCTACCTCTATGACCATCTGGCCCTTCGCACTACTTCGACAGACACCCTTAACACTATCCCTGCACCTCATGGCTTCTTCCGCCTAGAACCGAACTCTTGACAGTGAACTGAGAAGGTAACTCTTTGAACTGGACGAACCTGGCTCCTGTATCTCACTCACACTCCATTGAAGTTAGTCTGAACTTGTGAATTTCTCCCAGTCTTGCAGTAAGTGGTGGTTTTTGCTGCTATTTTCACCTAAATATTTAAAATTGCATAGCTCAGGTTCTACTGATTGGATTGTTGTCCTTTTGATGTCAAATTATTTGTTACATTTTTCTAAATGAGTGTGGGGTCTTGTGCCATGTTTTCACTATATTACTGCTTGATGTGCTGCATGTATGTGTTACATTTTTCTAAATGAGTGTGGGGTCTTGTGCCATGTTTTCACTATATTACTGCTTGATGTGCTGCATGTATGTGTTACATTTTTCTAAATGAGTGTTAATAATAATATTAACTGAATTTGTAAAGCGCCTGGTTACACCATACTGGTATGTCCCCGCGCTAAAGAAGCCAGCGTAAAGCCCGAGCACTTCACCTGTTGTAGCTTACATCTTCCTTACAGTCCTACCTTGCCATTACCTACTCTTTGGCAAATAAATGAGTTTTCAGCCCTTTGCGGAAAGCTGCCTCTGCCGTCTCCAGCTGGAGATTCATCAGCAGTCTATTCCATTGTTGGGGTGCTAGAACGCGGAAGGAGTGTCCTCCCATTCTCACTCTTTTGAAATTAGGAACTTGGACCTGTCCTGTCCCGCTGGACCTAAGCTGTCGGGATGGGTGGTATGGGGTTATCAGTTTGTGGAGGTATGAGGGCCCTTTCCCTTGTAGGATTCGGTGGCCAATACACAGGGCTTTGAACATTACCCTATCCTTGATTGGAAGCCAATGGAGTGTTCTCAGTGCTTTCTTCGAGGGTGCTCTCTTGGGCAGCGTCAGGACCAGACGTGCCGCTGCATTCTGTATGTGTTGCAGCCTCTGGGTGCACTTGGCGCTGGCTCCCAAGTAGAGGACGTTCCCATAATCCAGCCTTGATGTGATCAAGGCCTGGACCATGGTTTTCTTAGCTGAGAGCGGCAATAGGTCTAGTGTTTTTCTAAAACACTATCCCAAAGCAGGTGCCTGCCACCCGTTTGGTATGGTGTTCAAATGAGATTTTAGTGTCGAGCCATACCCCCAAATTCTTCACCTGTTGGCTTGAAGTGGGAAGAGGACCTAGCACTGATGGCCACCAGGCCGAGGTCCAGACCGATGGAGCCTTCCCCACAATCAGCACCTTGGTCTTGTTACCATTTAATTTGAGGCAGTTGTTTGCCATCAAAGCTGCCAAGTTCTTTCAAGCAGGAGCAGAAGTTTGTGGCGGCCTGTCCCTCTTGCAGTGTCAAAGTCACAACCAGTTCCGTGTCCTCTGCATAGGACACGACCTCCACCCCGAACTTGTCCGTGATTTCTGCTACCGGTGTAACATACAGGTTGAAGAGGGTTGGGCTGAGACTGGACCCCTGAGGTACTCCCTGTTTCAGGCAGATGTTTTTGGATCGAAATGGCCCCCGTGCCACTCGGAAGCAGCGGTCCCTCAGGAAGGACTCCAACCAATCCCATGCTTTACCCACCCACCTTTTCAGGCCCTGTAGCAGCGTATGATGGCTTTCCTGATTAAGGTGTGGTATTCCTTAAGACTGGCTTTATACTTGTTCCTGTCGTTCATAGAGAAATCTCTTCTCCACTGTCTTTCCAAGCGTTTACATGCTGCTTTTTTCCCCGCAGTTCTTCATTGAACCATGGGGCAGATTTGGATTGCCTCCTAGGTGCAGTGTTCGACCAGGGCGCAGTTATGTCCAAAGCCTCCATAATGCGTTTGTCCAGAGCCTCGCACGCTGACTCTATTTCCAGCCCCCCTGGGAGCCCGCCTTGTGTGAGGGTGTTATTGAACACCTCTGTGGAGAAGTTAGCCCATTTCCTATGCCTTTCTCTTTCTCTCGTTCCCACCTTGCCCGGTGTGTTGGTATCTGTTGTCGCCACCTTAAGTGTGATAAGAAAGTGGTGAGACTATAACACGGGAGAGGGGGATTCAATAGAAAGCTTCTCCCAATTCGCGGAAATCGGGTCAAGAAGATGGCCCTGACAATGGGTAGGCAATTCAGATTGCAGATTAAGTTGGAGGACTGCTAATTCCTCTCGCAGTTCTTGCGCCTGGGTATTGTTGGCCTCATCAAAATGAAGATTCAACTCTCCCAACAGTAGGAACCTCTCATATTTGAGGGCTGGCACTGTGAGGTTCTCGATTAAACTAGAGGCAAACCGCGTCCATGGTCCTGGTGGTCTATAAACCGGGAGTCCCTTTAAAATATGGTTGTCTGAAGCTGAGATCGCGAAGAACCCAGCTTCGCTATCCGCAATGTTCGCAGAATCTATGGTGCATTGAATCTCGTGTTTGCTGATTATAGCGATCCCTCCACCCTTCCCTGTGGGTCTATCAATCCTACAGATGGCATATCCTTGAGGGAGGGCCTCTAGGATATCAGGTGCCGAGGCATCATTGAGCCATGTCTCAGTGAGAAAAAGAACATCTACCTGCCCCTCTACCAGGTGGTCATGTATTTGCACCCTATGTTTTGCTAACGATGTGCAATTGATTAAGGAAAGATTAAGTGTCTGATCCCTATTCCTAGATTTCAGCTGTCGACTAGCCACGTAGGAGCAGTGATTGCATTTATGGTCCCGACTTTTCAGTTCCATACTATGCTTGCACTTATCATCCACTGACGGGCATAGAGTGCGCAGCTGCTGAGAGTTGTACAGCCTTTTCAGTGTTAAACCGGCATGGGTACTGGCCCCTGGCCCCGGCCGGACGCGGCCGGGCGTAGATGGTGAGAGAGCGCAAACTGACTTAAATGTATGAGTACATCACACTTACCTGTAGTAAGCACAAATCATGAGGAGAAATGCCATGAGTGCTAATAGTATCTGCAAATATATTCTAAATGTATAGCTAATGTAGAGATTTAAGTAGAAGTGGAACTAATACAGAAATGTGTGACATTATATGATTTTATTAGATGTGATTATTCCTGAATCCATGTCGTATAGCTGCTAAAACATAAGATGGTATGTGGTTAAAAGCAGAACGTGGTAGGCCTCAGGGCCAGAGCTGGAGCTAAAAGGGAAGGTGTTTCTTTTCACGACACAGATTGTATTAATGTTTTGGTCATCGCATTAAATGGGCCATGATTTATAGAAATGTTTATTGAATAATAGAATAAGAATATTAACATGCTAATTAATGAAGAAGTTGAATGCTATAGTCATAATGAGAAATATTGTAGGCCTGAAATGTTTTAACGTTGATTTATACGTACATGTCTGGGCTGAGAAATGTTGCAAGCTTTTTCTTTTTAGAAGTCTATGAGAGTTGGGTTCTTGGCTACAGATATCTGTCTGCAAAGGAAGAGGGGGGATCCAATTATAAATGAATGAATAGAGGTCTGTTCAGTGGACGGCCTAGACATGGAGGAGGGTTCCGGAATGTTTGAGGGGTATCAGCGGGCCGGAGAAGAGTCTGAGAAGCAAGGTCAACTCTAACGTATGAGGCCCAAGACAAAGCATCATGGAAAAAGCCAGAAGTTGCACCACGTGAGAGGCGTTCCGCAAGGGGCGTCTCAAATGTTGTTGACTGTTTTGTATTAGGGACAGCACCCCTGGGTGGAGTTAGAGCAGATACCTGAGGACCCTTTAGAGAGCGGATGGGTAGGCAGAGAGGGGTCATGACTGGAGAACTATAGGTTTTCACCAAGAGACTTAGAGTGAGTGACTTCCCTTGGGGGTCATTCACTGCTGACACCTTTGTTAGGTTGGGGCTTGGTTAAGTAGGGATACCATCTAGAGCAGGGTAGGGACAGCCTAACCTTTGCGTTTTCCTCCAACCTAAATGAAGGAGAGATATGCGTCTATGCTGATAGCTTTATTATTCTTAGAACTTGTGTTAGTGATTTCTGTTGCTCGTCTGAGGGCTTTTCGAGAGCACATGTATGTAATTGGACCTGTGTATCTCGTGAATCTCATTCTGAGATGCCTGTATTTGCAGCTTATCATTTCTTTACAATAAACTTTTGAAAGCTAGAAGTTGTTTGTGATCTTTGGGAGCAGAGTCTTTTATTGGGTGAACTGGCTTGGAAATAGGTGCACTTTCTTTCCTCACAGACAGGCAACAAAGGTTCAGTCGACCAGATCGAGGTTTGGATCAATAGATATAAGGTATCGATCAAAATCTCGCCCTTTCAGTTGGTAGCTATAGAGGATGGTTGCCTTCTTGAGGACGGTGACCTAGGCCAGGTTAGCTTACCCCAAGGCCCCTAGAGATCGATGATCGGAAGAACAGCCCGCCGAAGAAGATCCGGATGACGTGAGACAGAAAAAGCAGCAGTATCGGTCGAGAGTGAGTATAAAGGGTTATGCGTGTTAGATTGCGGTGTTTTGTATTGTATCTATGTTGTAATGTCTGGCGGAGTTGAATGTCTGTAGAGTGACTGTGGAACAGGTTGTGAGCGCGCGCAACCGGTGGAAATCTTAAGTTCAAGGAGAGCTTAAGTGGTTCGGGTGTATCGGACACCCAGAGTAATTGTCAACTAGTGTGAAGGGGGTCATGAGGTACCATTGATCACCCGAGAGACCGAGATAGGGGGAACGTAAGAGTGAGTGCGTGAGTAACGGACGCTGGTCGGAAGTTACTGTGTGTGTAAGCAACCTATCAGAGAGACGATAGACATTTCGTCAGTTGTGTTGACAATTACAGATAGACTGTGGACGTACAGTCGAGAGAAGTGACCGCTTGGTCGGAAGTAGTCATTTTTCGGTGTATGAATGGGACGCATGCATAACCGGGAGACGAGTTGAGAAAGGAGGGGTGCTGCTGCGAAGCGGAGAAAAGTGACGTCAGAAAGTGTCGCGCAGTGATTGGCCGACCGGAGAAAGACCGCGCTGTGATAGGCCAGCTAGCAAAGACGTCAGAAAGGGTCGCGACGTGATTGGCCGACCGGAGAAAGACCGCGCTGCGATAGGCCAAGCTAGCAAAGCCGCGACAGGATTGGTGGATTGTCATCAGGAAGTAAACAGAGTAGCGAGGCTGGATATTTTGCGCATAATTATGAAGTGTTTTAAATGGCTGAAAGCGGTGTTTAGAAAAGAGAAGCGGGGATCGTATGAAGGGGAAGAAGCCCCGCCGGAGGGTACGCCAGCTCGTTATATGGCAGTGAATGTTGGGCTGCATACGATCCTTTGGATATCAGAGTGGAGTAAGATTACTGAAGGAAATGAGGAACTGACGTTCCCGAAGTACGGGACGTTCAGATTAGAGGTGTTACATCGATTAAAATCAGTCATGACCTCAATGAGACCCTTGCCTAGACCAACCCAGTTTGAAGCTCTTGATGCATGGCTTAGGGCAGCGCATGAAAAGAATATGAACAGACGACAAGAAAGGGTGAAACGATCGGTAAGGGCAGTACAGGATGCCAGGTGGGATGCGGATGCTAAAAGATGGAGAGTGCATAACATGGAAGTAAATAAACTGTACCCAGTGTTAGAGGCGCCAGTAAATAAAAGCCCCCTAGAAGAAGATGAGGAGAGCGAAACAGAGGATAGCCTGATAAACAGATTATTGACAGACAGGCCACCCCCGTATAATAGAGCAGGGGGAGAGGTCGAGAATACTGAAGGAGAAAAGGGGGGCAATGCAGGAGAGCATAGACCGCTTCCCAGTTCAGAGTGGGATCCTGAGCCAAAGAAAGAGCTGTCCCAGCCTAGTCAGGTGCAACAGGTAGTCGGGAGGTTTGTGGTACAAAGAGCGCCGGAAACGGAAAGCGCCACATCCTACCCATTACCAGATGCACTACAGGTACCTGTTACCATAGGTCCTATAATATCGATATATGACCAGGAGAGAGCAAGAGGGGAAGAACGGGTACGGAAGGACAGAGAAAGAGCAGAGAAGGCAAGAAGGAACGATACGATCAATTCCCCAAGTCAGATGCCGATACCGAGAGAGTGGAGCACCCCGATGCACACAGCAGGGGACCCAGGAGGAGATCCTGGGGGCCCTAGATGGCCAATGGATCTGAGGGGATCTGGACGAAAATCCTTTCAAGAGCTAAATGAGTACATGAAGCAGTGGGATGAGGCAGTGAAGGCTCAAAAGAGCATCAATGCTGCGGAAGCTGAAAGGGAAAGTCAGGACAGCCGAGCTCGGACTCACTGCGGGGCTGGGGAGAGCAGCCCGGAGTGGGACTGTAGAGGGAGTAGGGGAGTCACCCATTGGGCCCGGAGTGGAGATAGAACAGACCTAGAAAACGGGGGCCCCGGGAGTGAAGGGGTGGCGCGCCCAATACTCAGTGAAGGGGAGAGGAGAGCGCAAGAGTACAGAAACAGCTTTAAGTGTCCACACTGTGTGCCCGGCACCAGAGAACTGAATGGGAGTTGTGAGAGGTCGCACCATAGTCCCTGTGATGACGGAAATGAGCGCAGCCCAGGGAATATGGGGAACCAGGAAGGATCGTATCGGGTACTGAGCAATATGAGGCAAAGAGAGAGTAGCGAGCAGAGGGAAAATAACAGAGAGGTGTGCGGTGAGAGGAGAGAAGAAGAAGAGAGTGGGCAGAGCAAGAGTGGGGGTAACAGGCCCGTGTTCCATCACCTTCCTAGATCGGATGGCCGAGCATGGGACCTGGAGAGATGGGAGCGAGGGAGACCACCCATTAACTCTCCCGAGCCCAAACGCAGAGCTCGAAGTTGGGATGGTAGGGAGACCAGTGAGCCCCCTTCGAAAGACATATTGCGAGCTGAGATAAAAGCCAAGAGACTCGATGTCACCAGTTTAAGGTCAGATCTGGATGACATGGTAGATGGTACCCTGCCTTTAGAAAGAATGGAAATGTATGAACAGGATGAAATTCTGTACATGGCAAAGGACATTACTCGAAAAGCGAGAGCAGTCCATGAGAAGTTAGTCGAACTAGCAGGTAAATATATGGTGGACTTGTCAAGAACCAAAGCATTACAGGGTAACCACAGGCTACATTATACAGATCGAGACCTAGATGAGAGGAGAACGATTGGGCTGAAAACACACATAAGGGAACTGATTGCTGGAATAAGGACATGGAGGGCACTAGATAAGTGGGAAGAGAGGTGGTCCAAGAAAGGGACCGGCAGGAGAAGCATGATTGGAATGACACCAGGACAGCAGGGAATAGAAGCATACCCTTTGCGTGAAGTCGCAAATGGGAACTATGTACATGTCCCTTGGAGTAGGGGAGATTTAGCTGCTTTTACCACCTCTTTCCCCAAATTACGTGAAAACCCAGTGGAGTGGTACAAGCAAGTGGAGAGATTTGTAAAAATCTCAAAGGTCCTTTGGATAGATCTGAACACGCTGTTTGACATTGTAGTACCAGGCGATCTGTGGACAGCATGCAAGGTTAGCGCTGAGTGGCCCACAACGGAGCCAGAGAGAGATGCCAAGACTAATGGGCCGTCCGAGATTGTGATGGCAAAATTCGAGAGAGTGATGAATTGGCTGAAAGAGAAAGTGCCAATGCAAGACATAGATTGGGTCAGAATAGACCGAACAAGACAGGAACCCAAAGAGACAGTTCACGAATATTACGAGAGATTGCTGAAGGCGTTTAAACAGTATAGCGGCTTGGATGTAATGGATCCAAAAGACATAGGGCAATTTGTGTCCAAGTTCGTCCTGGGACTGAGACCGGATATTAGTTTAATGATTCAGCAACACTCGATTTGTTGGCAAACTAAACCCCTAGACGAAATACTGAGATATGCCAGGTACTGCTGTGATGAGATAGACTCTAAGGCTAAGAAACTAAAAGAAAAGTTGATGGTGGTACAGATGCAGGCAGCAGGAAAGGGGGGACAACAGCAACAGCAGCAAGGGACAGGTACAGGAGGAAAGAAGCAGTACAGCCAGAACAAGGGCAATGAGGAGAGTTCCACCTTTAGACCCAGAATAGACATAGCTGCCTTGAAGAAAACGACTAGGTGCCACCAGTGTAACGAGGTGGGGCATTGGAAACGCGAGTGCCCCTACAATGTAGAGATAGGAGAAGAAGAGATAGAGGAGGAAGAGGTCCAGAGCGCGCCTACAAGAGGGGTAACGCCATACCAAGGAAAGGTGCTCAAAGGGGGGGCTCCTCCCCGAGCCCAGTTCCCACAACCTCCTCGAGTAGGGAGTATGGGTAAGACCTATAGACAAATGCCCCTGTTTGTGGAAGGGGAAGAGTGCTATTATGTGGACCCATTAACCGGACAGAGAGTGGAAAGAGAAGACTGCACCCTCGGGGCAGCCTTGGAGGTAGACCAAAGGGGACCCTATGTTGAAGCAGAAGTAGCAGGGTGCCCTACGACATTTCTGGTGGACACAGGAGCCACTAGGTCCACGATCAGATCAGCTGCAGTTCCAGACCTGCCCATGTCTGGAGAGACCATACAGGTGGTAGGGGTCGCAAACAGGAGAATAACCAGCCAATTGACAGAACCGGTACAGGTGAAAATAGGGAAGTACAGCGATGAGCACCAGTTTGTGGTTTGCGATTCAAGCCCTGTGTGTCTGCTAGGAAGAGACCTGTTGTGTAAATTGAATTGTACTATATACTGTACACCTCAGGGAGTGGAGGTATTGACCAATGATGATGACGCAGATTTCAAAGTTGCAAACTCAAGAATATGCGTGGAGCTGTACCCTACTTTGACAGTAGATGAGCTCCCCTGGGACTTGAGAGAGACAGTGGCACCAGAAGTATGGGATTTCACTGGGGAAGAGATTGGATTGGTCAAAGGGGTGGACCCAGTGAAAATTGTAGTGAAACCGCATGCTGAGTTCCCAAGAACACCCCAATATAAATTGACTCCAGAAACGATTGCAGGCATAAAACCCGTGATTGAGTCCATGATTAAACAGGGAATACTGAAAGAAATCGTGGGTAGTCCATGCAACTCCCCGATTATGGGTCTGCAGAAACCAAATGGGAAATTTCGGATAGTACAGGACCTTCGAAAGATTAATAACATAGTCGTTTCATGTTGTCCAGTGGTACCGAATCCATCAGTGATACTGTTTCAGATTCCATTCCAAGCTGAGTGGTTCACTGTGATCGATCTTTGTCAGGCTTTCTTTTCGATCCCTCTGGACGAAGAAAGCCATTTTCTTTTCGCATTTAAGCTGGAAAATCGCGTCCTAACATGGTGTCGTATCCCTCAGGGGTATACAGAGAGCCCATCGATCTTTAACCAGCTTTTGAAGAAAAATCTTGAAAGTCTAGTGCTGCCCCAGAAGTCAGTTCTGGTCCAGTACATAGACGACCTCCTTGTGGCGTCAGAAACAGAAGAAGCTTGCAGGGAAGACTCCATTGCTTTGTTAAATCACCTAGCTGCCAATGGGCACAAGGTATCCCCGGGAAAATTGCAGTACTGCCTGACAGAAGTGCAGTACTTGGGACACAGAATAGAGAAAGGCAAACGAAAGGTGTCACCAGACAGGATAGAGGCGATCATGAAAATGAATGCGCCTAAGACACAGAGAGAGGTCAGGATGTTCCTAGGGATGGTGGGTTATTGCCGACAGTGGATCGTGAACTTTTCACTGAAAGCAAAGCCCTTGCAAAAACTGACGCACAAGGAGGTGAGTGATCCGGTACCATGGGACAAAGACTGTTTGATGGCGTTCTTACAGCTGCGAGAGGACCTGTGTCGTGCTCCGGCATTGGGAATGCCTGATTACAATAAACAATTTTTTCTTTACTGTTGTGAGAGAGAAGGGTGCGCGTTGTCTGTGTTAGTCCAAATCCATGGGAATGCCCGTAGACCAGTGGCTTATTTCTCGGCTACTTTAGACCCAGTAGCCGCAGCGTTGCCCGGATGTCTCAAATCCGTTGCTGCAACAGGTGTCAGCATTGAGAGATGTGAAAATATCGTCATGGGGCACCCGTTAGAGGTGTGCGTGCCCCATTCTGTTGAACTGTTGATGACCAGGACCAAAACACAGCATCTGACCAATAGCAGGCTCACGCGCTATGAGCAAGTTATTCTTGCTGCAGAGAATGTGACCCTCAAGAGATGCTCTGTTTTGAACCCTGCTACCTTGATGCCACTTCCAAATGATATCGAAGATGATGATGAATATACAGACCATGACTGCCTCGATGTGACTGAACTATGCACCAAACCCAGACCTGACATCGTAGATGAGCCACTGACTGACCCAGATGAAATTTTCTTTGTCGATGGCTCATGTGTAAGAGACGAAGTTGGGCAATTGAGAGCAGCTTATGCTGTATGTACAATTACTGGAGTTGTGGAAGCTGGGTGCCTGGAAGGAGTACACTCCGCTCAGGTAGCCGAGATTATTGCCCTGACACGTGCTTGCTTGGCAAGCAATCAAATTCGAGTCACCATATACACCGACAGCCAATATGGCTATGGGGTAGTTCATGATTACGGGCAGTTATGGTCTCAAAGAGGGTTCATGACTTCTTCAGGCTCTCCCATTCGCAATGGAGAGTTTGTGCGCCTGTTGTTAGAGGCATTGCAATGCCCAGCAAGTATCGCAGTTGTAAAGTGCACCGCACATACCAGAAATGAGGACTTTGTTTCGAAAGGCAATAGATATGCTGATGAAGTTGCGCGGTATTGCGCGGAACAAGGTTACTCTTTCACAGAGGTGGAAGTGGGTGGAATAAATGTAAGAACTGAATTAGCCATGATACTGGAAACTGTTGATACTTGGGATGAACTGTCAACCATGCAAGAAAATGCTCCTGATTCTGAAAAAGAAACATGGGAAAAGGCAGGATGTGTAATGGGTGAGACCCATTTTTGGGTCTCAGCAGACGGCAGAGCAGTGTTGCCCAATGAGATGGTGAGTCCAATGGCTAGACTCATACATGGTCCCGTACACTTAGGGAGAGATGCTATGCTGAGAGTGTTTAGACAAACTTGGTACAATCCTAAGTTTAGAATAGCAGCAGAAGCAGTGTGCCAGCGTTGTGTGACCTGCCAGCAGCTGAACGTAGGGAAAAGAACACCAGTTGCACTAAGTCACATAGGAAGGTCTGGAGGTCCATTCAATCGAATGCAGATAGATTTTATTGAAATGCCAAGGTGCAACCGCCTCCGCTATGTCCTGGTGATTGTTTGTGTGTTCTCCAGATGGGTTGAGGCATACCCTACACGTAGGTGCGACACCCTCACAGTGGCTAAGTTATTGCTCAGGGAAATCATTCCTCGCTTCGGGGTGCCGGCCTTTTTGGAATCAGATAGGGGAACACATTTTAACAGCGAGCTTGTGAAGATGGTCTGTGTAGCGTTAAATATCGACCAAAAGTTGCATTGCAGTTACCGACCAGAAGCCTCAGGAATTGTGGAGCAGATCAATGGCACGATCAAGGCCAGATTAGCCAAAGTTTGTTCCTCAACGACCCTGAGTTGGCCTGATGCCCTGCCATTGGTCCTCATGAGCCTTCGTAGTACCCCAGACAGAAGGACAGGGTTGTCACCACATGAGGTGTTAATGGGGAGAGCAATGAGGCTGCCATCTGTCCCAGCTACTGCACTGTTAAATATCACAGATGATATGATCCTGGACTATTGTAAGGGGCTGTCTGACGCCATGCGTTCTGTGTCCCTTCAGGTGCAGGCTGCCGAGGTTCCAGCGTGCCAGGGCCCGTGCCATGACCTGTACCCTGGGGACTGGGTCCTGGTGAAAAAACATGTGAGAAGAAGCTGCTTGGATATTCGTTGGCGTGGGCCCTTCCAGATCATCCTGATCACGAACACAGCTGTGAAGGTGGGAGGCCTGCCCAATTGGATCCACGCGTCACATACGCGAAGGGTTCCAGCACCTCTGGAAGAAACAGCTCCTCTCTCGGATAGACGTCCAGCAGAGGACCGAGAAGCCATAGAGGGGGCTAGCCAAGCTGTAGAGGTGCCAGCGGAAGCAGGGAACGAGTCTGACCAAGCTGAGGACGGTCAGTACAACAGCGAAACAGAAGACGCTACAGAAGGAGAAAGCAGCTGGGAGTACGAGTCTGACCCTGACAGGTCTGAAAGAGAGCGAGAACAGACCAGAAGGAGAAGGAGTAGAAGGGCACGTGGAGAAGCTAATTGGCCGCAAAGACGGAGCTCTAGCCTGAGGTCAACTCCAGAGTTAACCCTTCCTCCGATATCAGAAGACTCAGACCCAGAAGAAGGTGCTCAGGGCGCTGAAGCACCGGACCGAAGAAGGTCAAGAAGAGTGCGTGTGCCTAACAGAAGATACTCCACACCTGAGTGGACATATCTGGCGACAAATGTCTGTGAAACCGGAGACAGGGAGGATCCGAGCGGTGGTGGTGTCCAGTTCTGAGCCCATTATCACCGTGGAAATACGACTGTTGGTACCCGGTGTCGAACAAGAAGGGTCACTAACATTCATGCTCCCTAGACCTCCCCGCCTCAGCAAGTTAAAACACATGTTCCTTTCAGAATTGCAATTCCCCGACTTTGGTACAACGATAACAGCACATGAAGAGCACAATCTTCGTTTGGAAATACTGAACTATGCTATTGAAGCTGCAACCACAAATCTGATAGTAGACTGTTAAAGAACTTTGTAAATAAAGCAAGCAGAAAAAGAAGATTACCTAGCGCCCAGGAAGCAGAGAATTTTAGGGAACTTCCCTTGAGTTGATGGAGAAGGGCTAGGGTTGTCTTTATTGAACTGTTAAAGGACTTTTGCGAAGAAGGTTGTCAGCCTCCAGTTGTGTGGATTCGAAAGACAAAAGGATTAAAAGAGACTGTAAAGGAACGAGAGGAAAAGAACTTTTTTCTAAGATAAGAGAGAGCCATATTGTCTGACGAAATGGAGGCCGGCACCCAGAACCGCAGAGCTAAATGTATAATAGGTACACTAATAGTAGGAGTGATAATATTAATAGCCTTAGTGGTAACAATTTCTTATGTAAAGGGACATGAAGAAGAGGTAAAGGTAACTGATGTGAATTCTGTAGTAACGCTTACACCTACTGTTGTTGGTGAGAAAAGGGAAAACACTCAAGAGAAAGCGTTATTGGCTGCAGAAGCCCGTAGGTTACACGTAGATGAGTCCCAAGGAGACTTTAGGTCAAATGCTTATGCTAAACTCTTGTATGAATACGTGGATGCCATGGAGGTTAAGGATTGTTATGTCTGCATGCAGTTGCCGGCATCTGTAGATGAGGGTATTAGATACCATCACCTCCCGCTGACATATGGCATTACATGTAGCTTATTGCTTAGTATATTTTATGAGAGAGATAGTTTTGAATACTATTTCTCCAATTATGATTCAGTGTTGCCAGAAGTCCCAAATTATAAGCAGATGAACAAATGGGACTACTGGAAGAGTGAAGACAGATTGGCCAAGTTCTTCATTCCTTGGATTACCTTAGATACTTCACATGCCCGTAGAAATAACCTGACATGTAAGGTGTCAGAAGTCGAGAAGAAGTTCATAGGGCAGGTGGATGATCGTTACAGGAGACAAAAGATTTTGAAAAAATCAGGACAGTGGAAAACAGATTGGACCGAGGAAGAGAAGTCACACAAGAGAAAGGGTAGTAGTGGTCCAATAGCTTTAGATAAAGCGAAGAGAGGAAAGCTATGTCTTCACCGAGCCAAAACGTATTATGAAAATGTATACGTGGGTGAAGTTGACTGTGAGCATGCTTTTAATTTAGAGTACTACACTAAGGATTTCCTAAAGGGAATGCAAGTGATTCCAAATGTGTATTTTGTATGTGGAAGAAATGCCTACGTGAGACTACCTGACAATTGGTATGGATCATGTTATTTAGCAATTGTCTTCCCCAAAATATATCATGCACAAGACTTAGTGATCATTGAGGGCAAGACATCATCGAGGGGAAGGAGAGATGTAGGAGATGCAGAAATGGTTGGAGATGTCTTTGGAGCTATGTTCCCTCTTTTGGGAGTAATCCTTAATGATGTTAAAATTAGACGACTGGCAACAGTTGTCGACAGGTTGTCTGCCAGCACTGCTCAGTCCTTAATGCTGGTAGAAGGAGAGATGCAATCGATAAGGGCTATGGTTCTTCAAAACCGTCTTGCATTAGATGTCCTACTAGCAAAAGAGGGCGGAGTCTGTAAGGCTTTGAAGGTCCAGGAATGCTGCACATACATTCCAGACAATTCGAAGCCCCTTGAGAAAGTTATTAGGAACATAACTAATATTCACAAGGAGATCGAAGACTTGAGTAGAGAAAATGTCTGGGAAAAGGTGGGCCACGGAATGAGTACAGTTGGAGGGTGGTTTTCCACCTTAGGCAAAAGCTTTGTTTGGTATATCCTAAAGCCTATCATCATAATATTGATCTGTGGGATTATATTGTGGGGATTGGTGAGGGTATTCAAATGGTACAGAGCAAGAAGGTCAGAAAGGGCCCAAAGAGAGCAGCTGCAGAGATTGGCTGCCATACAAGATAATCAGTACAGGAGTCTGAGGGCTCTGGAAGCGCAGAGAATGCCAGCAATAACTGCAGTCTGAATGTTAGTGATGACCCCGAGAGGTCATCAAAGGGGGGAACTGAGAGAGCGCAAACTGACTTAAATGTATGAGTACATCACACTTACCTGTAGTAAGCACAAATCATGAGGAGAAATGCCATGAGTGCTAATAGTATCTGCAAATATATTCTAAATGTATAGCTAATGTAGAGATTTAAGTAGAAGTGGAACTAATACAGAAATGTGTGACATTATATGATTTTATTAGATGTGATTATTCCTGAATCCATGTCGTATAGCTGCTAAAACATAAGATGGTATGTGGTTAAAAGCAGAACGTGGTAGGCCTCAGGGCCATAGCTGGAGCTAAAAGGGAAGGTGTTTCTTTTCACGACACAGATTGTATTAATGTTTTGGTCATCGCATTAAATGGGCCATGATTTATAGAAATGTTTATTGAATAATAGAATAAGAATATTAACATGCTAATTAATGAAGAAGTTGAATGCTATAGTCATAATGAGAAATATTGTAGGCCTGAAATGTTTTAACGTTGATTTATACGTACATGTCTGGGCTGAGAAATGTTGCAAGCTTTTTCTTTTTAGAAGTCTATGAGAGTTGGGTTCTTGGCTACAGATATCTGTCTGCAAAGGAAGAGGGGGGATCCAATTATAAATGAATGAATAGAGGTCTGTTCAGTGGACGGCCTAGACATGGAGGAGGGTTCCGGAATGTTTGAGGGGTATCAGCGGGCCGGAGAAGAGTCTGAGAAGCAAGGTCAACTCTAACGTATGAGGCCCAAGACAAAGCATCATGGAAAAAGCCAGAAGTTGCACCACGTGAGAGGCGTTCCGCAAGGGGCGTCTCAAATGTTGTTGACTGTTTTGTATTAGGGACAGCACCCCTGGGTGGAGTTAGAGCAGATACCTGAGGACCCTTTAGAGAGCGGATGGGTAGGCAGAGAGGGGTCATGACTGGAGAACTATAGGTTTTCACCAAGAGACTTAGAGTGAGTGACTTCCCTTGGGGGTCATTCACTGCTGACACCTTTGTTAGGTTGGGGCTTGGTTAAGTAGGGATACCATCTAGAGCAGGGTAGGGACAGCCTAACCTTTGCGTTTTCCTCCAACCTAAATGAAGGAGAGATATGCGTCTATGCTGATAGCTTTATTATTCTTAGAACTTGTGTTAGTGATTTCTGTTGCTCGTCTGAGGGCTTTTCGAGAGCACATGTATGTAATTGGACCTGTGTATCTCGTGAATCTCATTCTGAGATGCCTGTATTTGCAGCTTATCATTTCTTTACAATAAACTTTTGAAAGCTAGAAGTTGTTTGTGATCTTTGGGAGCAGAGTCTTTTATTGGGTGAACTGGCTTGGAAATAGGTGCACTTTCTTTCCTCACAGACAGGCAACAAAGGTTCAGTCGACCAGATCGAGGTTTGGATCAATAGATATAAGGTATCGATCAAAATCTCGCCCTTTCAATGGGATTGCCTTTGGCGCGCCCGCTGCGCGGGTCCGCTGCGCGTCCTATGCATTGGTTCTTTTATGTGCTTCCCGCCTGAGAGTGAGGAGGGGGCGTGTCACGCTCTGCCGGTCCGCCCTCCACACAAGCAGCAACAGCTGTGGTGGACCGGGGTCGGAGTGAGCAACGAGCGGAGATTGCAAGCAGCTTAAAATCACAGGTAAGTAAAATTCTCCCGAAGTGCAAAAAACGAGTTTAAAATGACACCTTAGTGCCCAAGCAAACAGCCAGAGGCAACGCGACTTACACAGCACCGCGCGTCCCAGTCAAAGGCTCTTTATGTGCTTACCGCCTGAGAGTGACAAGGGGGCGTGTCGCGCTCTGCCGGTCCGCCCTCCACACAAGCAGCAACAGCTGTGGTGGACCGGGGTCGGAGCAAGCAGTGAGCGGAGATTGCAGGCAGCTTAAAATCCGCCTAACTACTCTGTGCCAAGCTACAAGAGGGTTGCCACTGGTTAATTTGGGGTTTGCTCGAGACTTCAAACTGGTAAGGATTATGGTGAGAATGTGCATTCTACTGTGAATTTTAACGTACAAATGGCTCCAACTGTTAAACTGCGTGTTAAAATGACTTTCCTGACAGGTGAGAGTGTTTTGCTATGGAATAAGGAATTTATTTCTCAAAAGTCCTAGCATAACATTTTGAAGGTAAATGTAAATTTGTCATTTGCATACATACCAGGAAGTACGTGAACAGTAAACATCATGAAATATGGTCGTATCCAGGAGTAAACACATCAGCATATCAAAAGATCCCACTGAATCAATCCATATATGACCTCCAAAATCTTCAAATGACATATAGACTGGATTCAATAATGTCAAATCATTACATGAACACAATCTATTCTCTGTTTTGGGTTTTTTGAATAATTTTTAGCCATAATTTACTACAATCTTGCATTAAATTTAAACAGTTTTGTTGCTTTTTAATAATTAGTAAAAACTGTGTCTGTTTGCATTTTTTCAGGAAATTGCAAGAAACTTTAGATTGCGGGTTTGTGAATCCACTTTACGAGGAAAAGAACATCATTGGCGAAAAAGAGGTAAAAAGAATTTAGAAACACACCTTGTGATACGTTTCAGGAAGAAGTAGTGTTCCTTTTTTTTCTTACTCATATTACCAATATGGCTAGTCTTAAATATGTTTGCAGGTTATAAGATCATTAAAAACAGTGCCCAAACAGGTGGTCATAGAATAAGGAAACTAAACCAAACAATATTCTGGGTAATTGTTAAAAATAAATAGTCACGCTGTCTTTTGTGTTCCTCGACTCAGGGCTGTAGTGGGCGTGGTGTACACTGAGAGGTCAAATGTATCATTCTTACTCCAATCCTAGAATACTTTCGAAAAGTTCAACTATTCAGTCCAGGAGGCCTATTTACTATTATATTTTCACTCCTGTATTATTTTTGGGAAAAATCTCTCATATATTTTTGGAACGCTTAAAAGTGGGAATGTTGCATTAACAAAAGTGGATTACAGAGCTTGGACAAAGTACTATGAATACCTGTTTTGTTGTAAACAATTAGCTTTCCCAGCTAGAAGTAAATATGCAAAAGAAAATGAACAAAAGTAAAATCATTTTATTTGCCTCACATCACTATCATACTACGGCGACGCATTATTAGAACTCCTTTCATCTTAGAACTGACCACTGCTGCATCCACTTCTCCTTCACCAAACCCACCCAATACCACTGCGCTCACCACTAATCGTGCAGAAGCTGGAACAAGGTCTCTGAAGATCAACTCGCCACTGCCCTCCGCAAGACACCATCGTAGACCTCCATAGAAACCAACACATCAGCATGCATCCTCCACTTATGGATCTCCGACTGCGCCAACACACTGCACCCCTCTGGAAACTCTCTGGCAAACAGCTCACCGAGAAAGTCGTCTGGTCCTCCCTTCCCTCCAAGAGTCCAGGTCACCTGCAGATGAATCGAGAGAAGATGGAGGAGCACCAAGTCCCCAGCAGACTGCACAGCCTTCAAAACCACCATCACCATGCAGCACCACCTCATCAGACCCACAAAGAAAACTGCCATAGAGGAACGTACCAACACCAATGCCACACAACAGCATAGAACTCTTAACTGTCATCAAATAATTTGCCAAAACCAGCACAAATGCCACTGACATCGCCCACTCGCAAGCTCTTGGAGACAATGTCGCCACCTTATTCCATTGCTAGATCACAGACATCTATGACAGCTTCACAATGCAGGACCCACTCGCAATCACTGCACCCAAATACTCCATATCCCAGCCAACCTAGCTCAACTGGAGAACTACCATCGAGACCTTATGGATCATTAAGACCATCTACTCTGGAGGCCCCTCAGAACCCTGCCCACACCCCATCTTCAACTGAGCCAGTGCCACCATCGTTCAGAACTCTTCCATACCATCAACTCTATTGAATCGACCGCCTTCCCAGAAGACTGGAAATACGCAGAAATCAAACCCCTGCTAAAAACAAAACTCTGCCAACCCAGAAAGACCTCAAGAATTACAGACACATCTCTCTTCTCCCATCCAAAGTCATCAAGAAGGCCATCATCACCCGACTCACCAAATTCATCGAAACAATGCACATCTTGGACACCTCCCAATCAGGCATCAGAAGCAACCACAGCACCAAGAATGCACTCCTCGCCGCAACAGACGACATCCGCAACCTTCTTGACCGAGACTAATGCACAGCCCTCATCTTCCTGGACTTCTCTGCCGCTTTCGACACCATCTCTCACCACACCCACTATGCTAGACTTTACAATTCCGTCATACATGGCAAATCCTTATAGTGGATTCTCTCCCTCCTCACCAGCCGAGCCCAGGGAGTCAGGCTCTCACCACTCTCCTCAGAATCTACAGAGATCAGCTGAGTAGTCCCTCAGGGCTCCTCCCTGAGCCACACCCTCTTCAACATTTACATGGCGCTTCTGACGGCCATTTTCAGAAACCAAGGACTAAACATTGTCTCCTATGCCAGCGACACCCAGCTGATTCCCTTCCTCACCAACGGACCTACAGCTGCAAAGAACAACTTACGCAACAGGATGAAAGCATTTACCACTTTGAAGAAGGATTACTGCCTCAAACTCAACTCTGACAAAACCAAATTCCTCATCCTGGAAACCATCCCCTCCACCGGGTACAACTCATGGTGGCCCGCAGTGCTCAGAGAACCCCCCCACCCACCGACCACGCACATAAACGTACATCATCCTTGACTCCTCGTTCTCAATTAACCGCCAAATCAATGCTGTCTCATCTTCCTGCTTACACACACTCCACCTGTTTCAAAATACCTGTTTAAAAATATTTTTAACTGGATCCCCCCTGAGTCCAGACGAGCTGTCACCCAGGTACTTATCAGCAGCAAACTTGAGTAGAGAAAACTCCAAAAGAAATTGCAAAGAATCCAGAACGCTGCTGCGAGACTTATCCTGGGCATGCCTCACCGCAGCCACATCACTGATCACCTGAGAAACCTCCACTGGACCCTGATCAACAAAATAATCACCTGCAATCTCCTCACGCACGCCTACAAGGCCCTACGCAACATTAGACCTGCATATCTCAAACACAAATACCATCTTTCCTTATACATTCCCACTAGACACATCCCCTCTGCCAACCTGGCCCTAGCCACTAACCCCTGGATCCACAAGACCACAGCTGGAGGAAGATCCTTCTCCTACCGCACTGCAAAGACCTGGATCTTTCTTCCTCTGCATCTCAGGCAATCACCCTCACTGCCTCGATTCAGGAAGGACCTCAAGACCTGGCTCTTCGACTGAACTGCAGAACACATCCCTCAGTGCCTTGAGACCCTAACGGGTGATTAGCCATGCTCTATAAGAACCCTGATTGATTATCAACTTAATAAGCCATCCAATGCAGTGTTGTCGAAAGAAGACTCTGAACTAGTCCTGCTCATAAAAGTAGCTCTCAGTCAGCATCATCAAAGTTGAGCTATATGAATGAACCATGGAATATTGTTTTAGGGCTGCTAAACGTAGTGGCAACAGTTAAAACCAGACTGACAATTACAAAAAAGTACTAGTAGATGATGAAGAACATCCAATTCATAGGTATCTTTGATATCTGGTTGACTGAGGGTTGCAGGATTTGCAAAATCAAGTGTAGCTGATAACTCTCTTAAATTATTAACATGTTTGTAGACGCTCTACCATCACAATCTGGCAGATGGCCTGTGTGCCTTATTTAAGGTGTCGCTGACAATTGTGCACTTGTAATATTGCTTCTGGGACATCTGCCACATTTTTGACATAGTGCACGGTACTCTAATCTCTGGGCAAGGGCCTGCGTCTGTTCTTAAGTTCCCTCTCTTGAGGTATTCACTTACCTACCCTGCTAAAACAGATTTCACCTATGACTGTTATAACTAACAGTCCTACATGAGTGGAATTCACAAAACAAAGACACCAACAACTGTTTTCATGCCCATAAATGTGTTTATTTTGTGAATGTCCAGAGTTAGTAACATAAATGCTGACCACTCCCCTTGAAGCTGAGTACAAGTATCTAATTCTAAGTAAGCCCTACACAAAATACACTGGGGAAAGAGATAAGAAGCACAGGGAAAGGAGAAACATAGGAGCAGCCTTGAAGACTTCAGAGGACAACATCACTCTCTTTGTACTCATCCATCACCTATGGTGAGATACAGTAAATATTAGATACAGTGATATAGCTCAACACTAGTTAATATATTGCACTATTTGTTATATTCACCACTGTAGGTTGCGAATGAAACATCACCTTCAGTGAGAGTAAACAGCATTGGTAGATTTAGAGAAGATAATGAAGCGAGCAAGAGACATACCTGTGAGCAGGATCGGTACGGGCAGGTCACTGGAATGCAATTGCAGCAAGAGCAGTAGATAGACACCAAAAGGAAGCTAAAGGAGAATGAAAGAATCCCAATAAGGGTGCATACAGTAGGGTAGCTGATTGTGAGCCGTAATGACAGTGCATAAAAACCAACAAATACACAGGTGCCAGGCAAAGAGTTCTGGGTATCACAGAATTTTACACTGCCCCTTTCCTGGAAGAACTACCTTCCACCATCTTGGATTAGGGAAAAATGCGCACTTCAGGTTGGCCACATATACATTGATGGCATGGGAAGAACGCTAACCCCTCTGTTGGAACTTTTCAATTTTGTAAAGTGTTACTGGCAAGGTCTCCATTGTCCCTTTTGTATATTGTCTGTGGCCCAGTTTTTCTCTGTAAGATGGTGAGACATGTTTATAAACTTGACAGGGCTCTAAATGCACCAGTTTAGGCTTAGGAAATACTTTTTTAAATTAGTAATGAAAAAAAATTATTCTCTTAGTTATAAATAAATGACTGAAACATGCTCTTTTCTCCTCTACCTTGCTCCCTGTCAAAATTGGGGTGACTGGTGCTCCGTCCCACTTGTTCTGCAACAGTTAAACTTCAGTATTCAAATCATAGATGTTTGTAAATATCAAAGCGTTACAACTAAGTGTGTGTGGACCACATGTAGACTACATTTGTAAAGGGTTTTCTCTAATCATTCCAATTACGCACCCCCGGGCAGGCCCATAATGAAACCTCCAGTTTGGTAGAACACTATCATTTATGCAAAAGTATGTAACAACTATTTAAAGGTGTAAATCAGCTGTAAGTTAGAAATATTTTTGTGTAATTTGGTCCCTAAATATTTATGGCAAGATGACTTGGGAGCATTTGGAGGTGCTTTATCAATAGGAATAAAATACACATCCCACAACATGTCGGTAACCAACATAAGGTAACTGAAGTGTTATTCTCATTGGAACATTCTATGCTTTCCTCAATCTATACTACTATTATGAAGGAAGAACTTTGATGCTTTGAGGCGGGTAAACTCTGGAACCACAGCGCCAATCCACACACCCGATACATCGTTGGAATCCTCAGGGCGTGCAGATGGACATAGGCTATATAATGTTAAAAATACGTTATATTTAAAAAATTTACATTATAAAAAAAGTAGTCCCCTCGAAGTAGTGCCGGCCGCGACCTGTGTGCTGACATCAGGAGCACGGGGAGGAACGGCGTCCAGGAGCGGCGGACATGGCACTGGGAAGGAGCGGTGACGAGCGGCGAGGAGCGGTGGACTGAGGAGCGACGGCTGAGGTAAGGCAGCGGGGGTCGGGGCAGGCCCGGGATGGGGTGATGTAAGGCTTCAAACTACTGCGATCACATTCATAACAGCTCAGGAAATTTAACTGCAGAGCGCCAGCGTTTCCGCGTTTCAGCTTTAAGGGTCATTAGGTTGACACGCAGGCATTATGTTACCATGCTGGAATCTCGGCACACCGAGCTCCGTCAAGGGTAAACCCCGCTCAAAAAGACCCCACAGGCGAAAGTGATCCGTCAACCTCGGAGCCGTGTTTAAATGTGCCCTCTTTTCGTGGTACTTTTCATGTGGACGGGGAAAGCAAACAGCCCTAAGCGCACTGCTGTGACTATCATATGTTGCCTTTTAAAGTCTCCGGGGGACAATGTCGGTGCAGGCGGGGGTCGGGGCAGGGGGGGACGGGGCGGGCGGGGACGGGGAAAGCAAGCAGCCCGAAGGAAAGCCAGGAAATCTGGATCGGTTTATCCCCACTCTAAACACATGGAAATGGTAATTTCCAGGCGAAGGCTGGAGTAATAGCTGCAATACAGTGAGACGGTTTTACATTATAGTGCACTGCTGTGACTATCATATGTCGCCTTTTTAAGGCTCCGGGGGACAATGTCGGGGCAGGCGGGGGTCGGGGCAGGCGGGGGACGGGGCGGGCGGGGGCCCGAAATGCTGGACAATGTCGGGGCAGGCGGGGGTCGGGGAAGCCTGATTGCTCCCGGACAAGGTCGGGACAGGCTGCTAGTTGGTTATATTTGTTTGTGCCAACTCTCAAGTAGTTCCCTAATGTTTCAACTGTTTGATTGATTTGTTGATTCACTTTTTTTCCATGACCTGCAGCACAGTGTCCCTGCCATACAGCAGGACACACTATTGTCTTGAGTTTTAGCACACAACAATGTCTGTTGGTAAATTAACCAATCTGTATCCCTCAATCACATGATATTTTGTCCCATTTCCACTTCTGGGTTTCCGATAGGAAACAGTGTGGTTTTTAAGCATTTACCCGCAGAATAACCGATATATAGCACAACCATTCAAATTTCTTTCCACAGAGCTATTATCAATTCTCTTTATATATTTTTTTCTGGAGGCAATAAACCTTTTGAAATGTAAATACCTAAAATGTAAATGGTCTATTCAAGATTTTCAAAATGTAAAATGTACATGGAGTTTAAATTTGCCGGTGTGCAAAATTCATATCATTTGCTGTAGCTTAATAATTCGAAATTACAACACAATTATGCAAATTATGTATAATTACGCGGAATGCAACATACACTCGAAAAATTACCTCAACAGTCCATTCATGTACAATTTCAGGTCGAAAATGTAATTTTGAGTTAAGTTCCAGTTGCCAGCATTAGAAAAAAAATCGGGATTTGTAGTTTTGTGCTACAACTTTACCAGAGCAGTCCACTCAGGGAAAAATGTACCTGAAATGTTAGTGGACCACACACTTTGAAAGTATTGCTTCTTGCATTCAAAACACTTCCATTAGCTTTCAGATTTGTAGTTTTGCTCTCAAAAATTACTTGAACGGTCCACTCGGGGAAATAATTTGCCAAAAATGCTGTTTTCGTTCATAAATGACCCAAACAACTTGCACTTAAATTTCTCCCAGATATTGCGCAATGTGGCGTAATTGCATACTCTGTAATTTCACGTAAATATTGTTATGCAAAATTACCAAAGTTCCGCAAGTGTAATTAAAATGTATCCTAGCTGTTTCTAAGACCTATGAACGCAAGAAATATGTTTCTCCTAACTTTCCCCTCTTACGGAGTACAAGCAGTCTTTAGATAATGAGGAAATACCCTCCAGAATACTAAAAAGACATTGAGGACTGAATTGTAACCCTAATCTTCTGATTATCTCCTGCTTAAGCTCCCTCAACTCATTGGGATGAAAGTGAAATGTGTACACAACTAACAGCCTATCACATGCCTCACACGAAGGCAGTCTCATAAAATAAACAGCACTCTCATACTATCAAAAGCACTCTTACGTCCTTTATTGAATAACAGGTTCACACAATAGTCAAATCTCAGACTCTCACAGACTGGCAGTGACAAGCAAATGACAGCTCGCAAACCCGCAGATACATACTAAACTCAGCACTCTTGTACTCTCACAAATTAGTATCACTACCAACAGCTATCACATGCCTCGTGTAGTGTGGGTCTCACACTAGGACACATCTCTCACACCCCGCACAGGTAGTAGTGTCACACTACAATAACAATCTTGCACCGTCAAAAAGGGCTCATACCACTCACAAATCATATCAGATCACACAAATTCAGAGAGCACTTAGACCACTCACAAATTACAACAAAGCCAATACTTAGAGCTTCTTCATTGTGTGCTATTGTGAATGTCTGGGTGAGTCAGTAAACGCAAGAATGAGTCAATGGGTTGATGAACTGATACATACGTGAAAGGTTGAAGGATGACTGACTAAATTCATGGTATGACAAATTAGTGACTGTGTGCAAAAAAGCATCTCAGCATATTCAATTATAAGTCAAACCTTTTTGGCAATATTTATTTAAGGGAAATTAAGTTCTATTGAGTTTGACAGCACTTTTTATTTAAAGAAGCATATTTAGATATGACCATCACTAGAGCGCACATCCACTAGCTTAACTTAATTCGCTCCATTAACACTTTATATATGGATCTTTATATATACTTTATATATACTTTGTATATACATTAACATACTGCTCAGAGTCCATGACATTTACTAAGGCCCCAGTGTCCATCAGTGCTTGCACCGTCGAGCCAGCCACTTGAATAGGGCACGTGGGTGGTGGTTGCCGTCGCTTGTCGGCATGGCCTGTGAAGGATATGATGAACATGTTGCTGTCTACCCCCTCTGTGTTGAACCTAGCTCCGGGTGGTGCATCCTCTCCTTGTGTGAGGTGGTCTTCCATAGATAGTTGCCTGATGTTGGGTGTGAGGCCATGTGGTCTTTCAAAGGCTGACCATGATTTCCCGCTCCTGCACACCCTCGCAAAGTGATTTTGTTTCCCGCGCCAGGGGCAGACCTTTCTTTTTGCATAACAGGGACCTGTCATTGGTTGTTCGGCGCCGATATTCTCACAGGGTCCACATGTCTGTGTCTTGGTGATGGCACAGGGTGGGTTTGGGTGTCTTTGAAACGCCTCAACTCTCTCCTCAACTTGGGCCAGATGTGGAGTGTAGGATGTGGTAGCATTCTTGTTGAGTGCTGCCTCCATTTTGTCAGTATGAGAGTTTGATAGCTCGTGTAACCTGGCCAGTATGAGGATGTCATCCAGTGACATCCCTGGCTGGTGAAGGATCAGCCGCTATTGTAGCACCAAGGTGCATCCTTGGATAATCTGGGCTCTTATTTATTCCCTTTGATCTGGAAATGTACATGTGCTCTCTAACTGCCTCAGTCGGGCATAGAACATGTAAACTGTCTCTGTGTCAGATTGTTTGGTCTGCTGCAACTTGAAACACTCAGAGTCTGGGTAAAGTTAGAGGTCAAAGTGCTGGTGCTGAGCCGGCATCGCAGCCTCAAATTCATCCTCATCCCCTGTGTCTGGAAATGTTTGGAAAAGATCGTAGAGTTCTCCCCCTTCATAGTGCATAAGCAGAGATCTATTGATTGTCCCGTCTGTCTCCCTAATGCCTCAGAAGTAGTGGCTGAGGTGCCCTATCCAGGCTTTCGAGTGGGAGGCGGAAGTCGCGGGGTCTGCAAGCTCGCTGAACGAGGGAGGCAGCATCACTGTGGCATAGCTGTGGTGTTGGGGTGGTGCAGTGCATCTGCACCTGCTTGAGGAGGCGCCCTCGTGGTAGGTGGCTATCATGCTGTATTCCACTTTCCTCCCTTTTGTGCTTGGCCTGATTAACCTTTCTGAAGTCTGCATAGTCTGCCATGGTGCAATCCCTTCCACCGAGCTTCGTGCAGACTCGTCTTCCCTGCCTCTTCGCAGGGCAGTGAGGCTGGTGGGTGTTGCTGGGATGATTGGGAGATCCCAGGTACTCAGATCCCCAGGTGTATGGCAGACACCTCTCTTACTTGAATGTCTCTGAGATGTGTCATGCACTGTGAAGGTTGTGTGCTCCTTCTTCTTTGTCCATTCCTTTGCAGTGTTTGGTAGTGTTGGCACCATGCTATGTGCTATTTCACTCTGTTTTATATTTGGCGACCCATGTCTACAGGCAGTCGGCCCCCTCAGGGCCATGTGGGGCATTGCGCGATCACCTCTTTTGTGGGTGTCGATCTTCAGCGCTCCAGCACCTTGCGTAGTAGGCCTCTCATGGCCCACTGTGCACGTACGGTGAGGAGGGCGGGGCCAGCGCTCGACGAAAAAGTAACCAGCTGAGCAGCAGAGCGGCACCTGACTGCCTGTGTTGAGGGTGCTGCAGGCGGTTTCAGTTGGGGTCCTCGCACAATGCAGTCCTCGTGGATGGCGGGGGCTCGTGGCCGTCGATGTGGCAGGCGAGTCAGCCACTGAGGGGGCGATCTGCCACACAGTGATGTTGGCCTGCGGGTTGCGCAGCAGCACCGGCAGCAGCAGGTGAGCCGGCAATGTGCGGGTCCAGTACTGGACTTGTCGACAGTGTATTGGGTGTCCCTTGTGTGCATGGGCCTTTCCCTGAATCCCCAGATTAAATGGACACTTGCACAGTGATGCAGTGTGGTTGGAAAGACCCCAAGTGGTCTTTCCTTGTTCATTTATCTCCTCTGGGTGAGCCCGCCCTGAGGTGTGTTACAAGTGCAACAAAGTACAGGATGGCTCTCTACAGAAGCTAGTAAGTGCGCTTGCCAGATAAATGATTAGACAGAGGCAACTACAATATACAGAAAGAAAAGAAATGAAGACAACAGGAATAAAGTATAGAGAAGTAGATAGGAAGCGCAGGAGGGGTAGAAAACAGAACCTAACTCTTACCTGTGTTTTGGTTTCCACTGAGTGGCCTGGTGGGACGACCACAAACTGGACCTAGAAGACAAAAGAAATAGATGTAAATTATACAGCTTAATTTTTCACTAATTCGGAAATTTAAAACTTGAAAACACATGTCCAATTTTTTAAATACACTCCCCCTGCTGTACAGGTTGTTTAGGGCCTAACCCAAGGGTGACTTTATGTATTGAAAGCAAGGTTTAGACTTACCAAAAGAGTTATTTTGCCAGTTTGAAATGGCAGTTTAAAACTGCACTACAGGCTGCTGAGGAATGCCTGAGATATGTTTTAAAAGGTTACTTTAGTGGGTAGCACAATGAGGGCTGCATGTCCACTAGTAACATTTAATATACAGGCTCTGGGTACCTCTGGTACTACTTTACTAGGGACTTATAACTAAATTAAATATGCCAGCTGGGTATAAGCTAATTTTATTATGTTTTAGAGGAAGAGTACAAGCACTTTAGAACTAGTCAGCAGTGGTATTGTGTACATAGCCCTAAAAGCCATCAAAACGGTTTCAGAAAATAGGGAGGTTGAAGGCAAAAAGTTTGGGGGTGGCCTTGCAGAGAGGAGTAAATCAACCACCGCCCAAGTCAACGCAGTGCTCTCGGCCTACTTCAACACACAAAGGATGCAGAACAAAATCTTAACGTGGCTACCAGACAATGCAAGGAAAATGATCATCCAAGCCCTCATCACTAGCAGCAGCGCTATGAAAACACCCTGTACGCTGAGGTCATTAACCAGCTCACAAGAAGACCGCAGACCATCCAAAATGTAGCAGCTATACTAGTTGTCAACCTCCCACCCCCATCCCGCAGCACACCACACGTTAGGGAACAGCACTGGCACAAATGTTCATGCTTTAAACTCCTCAACCACACCTTTATAGGTGCCTACCTGAACAACAACATTCACTTCCACCAACCGTCCAGACACGTAATCTCTGCCGGTATCTCAATAGCACACAGCGCATGCATGCACAAAAGCAAAGCAGGGAGCCCGGCCCTCTCATACCTGGCCCCTAAAGCCTGGAACAATCTCCCACAATTATTCCGAGCTTCATCCTATCTTCACTTTTGCAGGAAGCTGAGGAACTGGGGCCTTATTTATGAAGGCCTTGCGCCGCCGGTGCGCCACTTTTAAAATGGGAAAAAGTGACGCACCGGCGGCGCAAGGCCTTCATAAATAAGGCCCCTGGTTTTTCGAGTAAACCCTCAAGGCTGGCCTCACACGCCTTTTACAGAGTGTATGGATACCCTCATGGGTAGTTAGCCCGCTATAAAAACACACATACTATGACACAACATAACAAAAGAATTTGTGTCATCAAAACTCAGGTTTGAGATTTGCATGTAAAAGAAAAGAGGAAAATAGTATTAAGGTATTCAAGTGCACCTTCTGCAAATCAACTCACACTATGAAACACAGCCCCATGCTGGGCAAGTTATGCGTTCTGGCATAGCGATTTGATGCATTTATGGAATTTAAATGTGACTGTATTTTAATGTGTGTCACTATGACACTGTTTGATTTCAGTTATGTAACTACTGTGATGAATACAGAATTCAGGAAACAATATGGAATAACTGAGATTGTAAACATTTGCATGTTATTTGTTTCTATCACAATTTTTATTTCATAAATATTTGTATACATCAACCCTACCATTTCTCTGTTAATATGTATTAAATAGAGGTTTATTCTTTGAATGCTTATATTAATTTATAACTTATATTTGTTTCTTCAATTTCTGCAGACAAGCATTTACCCGAATGTTCAGATCAGTGTCTCGCCATGGCGAACAAAGGTATACTTCGAATAAACATCTTTTCCTACTTTGAAACTATGCAATTTAGTCCATTTCAACATTCTTCAAATTGTGGTAGATATGAGTCAGTGTTTTTCCCACATCACTTAAAAGCACTGCAGAAATGGTAAAAAATAAAGTAGTCCAATTGCTGCATATTACCAGTGGCGTCTCCTCCATTATGGCGGACGAGCGTCGCCCCCCTCCACCAGCAGGCTCAAAACTTGTAAAATAAAACTATAATAAAACAGGTTTATTAACATCTTATTTTCCAATTTATAAGTCTGAGTCTTAGGGGTGTGGCCATTGCTGGGGCAGTCACAAAGGGGTGAGTGGTGACCACTGCTGTCAATGCACATGTCGGTTTGGGCGGCCGTCTTAGGATGGCTAAACTGGCATACACACTGCGATGTTTCCAACCAGAGCTGCGATGCTGGTGTGGAGACAGCAGGCACAGGCTTCCAGTCTCTCTAGGAATGTGAATCCGGAGTGCTCAGGCCAATCCTGATGCAGCATCTGGATTGGCCGTAAGGGGAGAGTGGGAGCTTACGTCACAACGAGGAGCAGAAGAGGAGCAATGCAGCAGGCAAGTTCTTTTTTTATTTTTTTTATTGTCGCAGTTCATCTCCCCCCCTCACACCACAACTCTCTCTGCCCTGATACTAGTCATTACTGCTTATTACATCCATTTTAGCTACTTTTGAAACTGTGGTAATGTCACACGTTATCAGAGAAATACAGTAAGAGATTGATAGCAAAAGGCTAGCAGTAACCTTTGAAACTAGATATAATCATACTGAATTTCACCCTGTGTATTGCACCGAAGATTGAGGGCATTGTGGATTTGTGGCTAATACAGGGTTGTGCACAGTGGCGTAACAAAACCTGAAGGGGCTCCCCTGCAAAATACATGGAGGGAGCATTCTACGCTGCTGACCCATTCAGGAGCCCTCAAGACAGGTGCCCACTGCCACCAATGCCAAGGGGGGCCCGTGGAGCTCGGTTTGCCCCCCCATACCCATGGGCCTACCGGGCTATTCGTATGACACTGGTTGTGCACAGGGCCAGTCCTGTGGCCCTGCATGTGCCTTTTGTCTTAACAACCATGGGTGGCGACATGCCGGAGGGCATTGCTGTTGGTCAAATGCAGCAGTGATTGGCGGATAGCCAGACCCTACATCCAGTGACACTGGAAAGGAGATATGATTGTTAAATTTGCCTATTTTGTGCTTTTGTTTAATATCTAATTAAAATACTCTTTCATTAGAGGTCTTGTTGGACACGCACAGAAGCATGTAATACATGGCAGAAGGTCACTAACATTATTTTTGTGAAATGCAAAAATACAAACAGGCACAAAAAAATATACATAATGAGACAATCAACAATAATAAAATAGAAAAGGATACCAGCAAAAGGAAGCGCCCTTTGAATAGTTATTGAAAATAATCCAGCCTCAAAGTGCTGTTTTAATTTGAAAAGGTATCCTCCTTCCAACTTAATTAACACAACCTGGTTAGCTCACCACACTTTTCTAAGTGAATCTTTGTCTAGTTATGTTATGTTATGTTAACAGGCATTTGTTGAGCGCACGTACACCCGTGGGTTTTAATGGCGCTGAATGAGGAAGGCGGATGGAACCGAGGCACTTAGCCAGCCGCTTGCACGAATAGCCAGGTTTTCAAAGATTTTCTGAAGCTGATAAGATCTTTGCAGCTTCGGAGTGCCAGAGGCAAAGAGTTCCAAAATTTTGGGGCAAGATGAGAGAAGCTGCAACCACCCAGCCGTTTGCGTCTAAAGGACGAGGTGGTGAGCAGAAGGTGGTGGGCAGAGCGGAGACAGCGGCTGGGATTGTATTTAGTGAGCCGACTGCTAATAAATTTAGGGCAGTTGCTGTGCATGGCTTTAAAGGCCATGCAACCAGTCTTGAAAGACACCCAGTGGGTCAGCGGGAGCCAATGGAGTTGAGCAAGGCAAGGGCTAGCCGAAGACCAATTAGGGAGTTTAAATATCAGTCTTGCTGCTTGATTTTGGACCTTTTGGAGCCTTTTTAATAAACCAGCAGGAAGACTGAGGTAGATGGAGTTAGAAAAGTCCAGCCGTGAAAGTATCAGTGCTATTATCACCTGAATCAGGGCAGAGTGAGTGAGCAAATGAGCAATCTTCCTAATTTTCCAAAGCTGGTAGACGCTGGAAAAAATCACAGCGCCCACCTGCCCGCAGAGCGAGAGGTCGGCCTCAATGATAATCCCCAAGCTTTTCACAGAGGAGGAGAGGACAGGGGGGAGCCCGAGTTCGGGTGGCCAAAATTGCAGGCCCCAGCTGATTTTACTATTTCCAGGCAAGACCAACTCGGTCTTGCCTGGATTAAGTTTCAAATGATTGATACCCATCCAACGCTGGATATGGAGTAAGGTGACCTGAAACTCACTAACAGCATTGGGGGAGCTAAGGGAAAAAATGATCTGAAGATCATCAGCATAGTTGAATATTGAGATGTTTCTAGTTTTGAGAGAGTGAATAAGGGGTCTGAGGTGGATATTGAAAAGCAACGGGGACAGAGAGGAGCCCTGCGGGACCCCACAGGTAGAAGGAAGTTTGGGAACAGTGAATTCTCCAAGCCTGACTGCCTGGGTGCGGCCTGTAAGGAAAGATTTGATCCAATCTAAAGCAGCTCCTCGCAGGACGGCCTGCGCGACACGGTTGAGAAGGATGGTGTGGTCAACCGTGTCGAACGCGGCCGACAAGTCCAGGAGCACCAGCGCTTGATGTTCACCTCTATCTGCGTTAACCCTCATGGTATCCATGACCGCTAAGATCACAGCCTCTGTGGAGTGTGCCGGGCAAAAGCCCGCTTGATTTGGTTCTAAGAACTCAGACCGTTCAATGAAGTTGGACAGACAGCTGGTCACATGGGCTTCCAAGACTTTAGCAAGGAAGGGTAAAAGGGAGATAGGACGGTAATTAATAGGGTTACTGGGGTCTGCCTCCGGCTTCTTTAAAAGGGGGACAACTATGGCGTTTTTGAAAGCGCTTGGGACCATACCTTGGGACAGAGACTCATTAAGGAAAGAAAGCACACTCTGGGGCAGGGTGGTGAATATATCTTTGGCAACGAACTGGGGGCAGCAGTCATCGGGGGAGCCCGATTTGACACGGGTCAAGAGTGCTACTAAGGTTTTGAAACAGATCGGTTGGAGCGTACTAGTCCCTAGTAGTAATAGCACACGCAGAAAACAATTTGCCAGAAAAGGGTGTGGTAAGATAACTTTTGTACTAAAAAGCGCTAAAGTTAAGAACACAACATAATAAAATAGCTAAGCAAATTTGGAACTATCTAATGGGGAAAAGAAGACGAGAAAATAGTTAAAATAAAGACGAGAAACGGAGACATGGATTTTTGACGTTTTATACAAAAAGCACTTAGGGGCCTATTACGATGCCGCCACTGCATCGGAGCAGGGGACCGACCACCAATGTTGCGGTGGTACCGCCAATCAAATTAGGATGCGCCCGCCACACTGGCAGGCGCATCCCACATTTTTTACATTGCGGCGGGTGGTGCTGTAAGCAGCACCCGCCGCACTGCAAAAAATGCATGTTGTGCATTTGCATAAACAACATGACAGGCACCGCACGGTGCCTGCCACCTTGTGCATGCAAATGCAGGGGGTACCATGGGTACCCCCCCCAAACACCCTTGGGACACGCAACTGGCCCCCAAAAACAAAAACAAGAACCTCCTGCCTTTCCATGGCAGGGCTGATCTTCGCCTGCATCATAATATGGATGGCGGTGTCTTGCACACCATATTATGCCCCTTTTCCGCCCGAAAAGTGGCAGACTGTCTTTCCGTCTGCTGTGGACCCCCCAGCCATACTAATATGGCGGGGGTTAATCAGGCATGGATGGCTGGCGGATCACCCCCACCAGGCCAGCGGTGGCTACCGCCGGCCCAGCGGGGGCAATCCGACTGCTATCCTAATGGGCCCCTAAGGAAAAACAAAGAATCTCTCAGAATCATTATTTACATTAGAATGGGTCCTATGTACAACTTCTAGCTGTCCCCCATGGATCAGTCCAAATTTGTACCTTAGAAATTGGTGACTGTTTGGGTTCTTAGAACTCTCCAGTGATGCAAGGCATAATGCTGAAGTGAGGGTGCCACACAGTCAGATACCTCATCGTCAAAATCACACTGAAGTCTTCAGTTTTGATGTCAAAAGCTCAAAAGTTAGCAAAGTTTCGTTACTTAAGTGTCAATGTGGCTTCTACCTTTGAGTACATTTATGCCTCTCCCTTTTCCCTTCAGTAAATTGCTTTTTTACTTTACAAAATCACCCGGTAGGGCAAGCACAATGCTATAGATAGGCAGCAGGCCATGAGCCCAGAAACCTTCCCCAGAAGGTTCATTTGAAGCCTCGTGCTTTGCAGAAAATAGCACCTTGTGGTACAAGCTGGAAAATTGTGCCCATGCATGGTGCTCCCATACTGGGGTAACATCAGAACCCTCATCGGAAGGGAAAAAACTAGATCACAAAACCTTCCTGGTGCTGGGAAATTCGCTAGGCCTCTGTTAATTGAATTTCTTAGCTTTATTTCTTGTGCTTTTTAACAGAGTCCGCATGTGATACTTTGTTTCATAATTTCTGCTTCTCAAATTATAATAGTCTGTGAAGACGTTCCCATTCTCTGATGGCACAGTAGGTAAAAACCTGTGTGCATATTGACCTTGCTTAACTCTGGTGCTGATGGGTTTATAAGTTACAGCACAGTACTTTATGTAAGCCTTGGTACAAAGGAATAGAAGCATTGTCTTCTTTCCTGGTTAAAGAATGTAAAATCAAGGTGGAGAAGGTCACACTTTGCTCTTTAGAGCCTAATGCATGAAAAGGTTATTAAATACATTAGCATATGGGGAAGGGAAAGCCCTGTGAAAAGTTGCTGGTTAGAGGTGCTTACTGTTGCGTCTCCAGATTGAAGCCTACTGTAATACATGTAGTTGAGGAGATTTAAAGGACTATGTAAATACTGTGGTATGAGTCATGTAAATATAACCTGGGTAGGAAATTGTGCTAAAAGATTTAGGGAAACCTTGATGAACAATGTTTGAAGTGTATCTATCTGTTACTCTTATTTTGTGTGAAACTGCTGAGATGTTTATTATTACATTGATTAATAATCACCTGATTTCTTTGATAGCAGCATATACTACATTCTAGTAGTTTATAAGGTATCAATATTGGTCTACTCCTTCTCTGTTTCAGGGTGAGACACTTTTAGATCTGCTGTGGATAATAGATTTTCTGACAGGCCTGTCTGACTATTTCAACAAAAGAGAGGGGGGGACCAAGGAGCCAATAAAGGTCCAGTGTCCATGCTCCTAAACCAAATCTGTTCACAAAACGAGGACAAGGTTCCTATACCAGGGTGCAAAAGTCACCCACGTATCTGAGTGCAAATAGTCACCCATACATTCAAAACAGGGAAGCATGGGGAAAAGTAATCCTAGGTAAAAAATACCCTGATGGGAGAGGGAAAGACATACTACATCCTCTGCTGCCCTCACACACCCCGGAGGATGTCATGCTTCATCATCGGGCAATTTTGTTCCTCGTAGGGCCGGCGCTGCAATTCCCTACGGGTCCCCGAAGGGTCACTTTATCAGAGATCTTTTAGAGGATTAGCCGGATGTTGCATGCAGGTGTGTGGGGAAGGGTAAGGGAGGGTAAATCAATTACGTGCAAACATGATAGTGTGATAAAATCAAGGGTATGGAAGCAGCTACAAGATTGTCTAGGTAACCCTTGGCAGTTAAAAGTACTGCTTAAAAATGACTGACCCCACAAGGCCCACTATGCCTGGGTGTCACTAGTCAAGGTCAACATGTTTCGTGCCTCTATCGCCCGTAGGTCATTGGCGCTTCGTCAGGACCAAAAACAAAGTGAAGTGCACGTGAGTAAAATACATAAAAGTTAAAATGAGAACCCTCTTATCTCATCCAGGGCGGATCAGGAGACCTGTGTCCCCACTATGTGGTTGTAGCTGTTACATAGAAGCTGCTCCTGGATGATACCTAGAAAGAGAAAAAGCAAAGTAAGCCGCATGTGAGCGTCAATAACAACTTGATGCATCACAAAGTGTCACTTATGTGTACGCAGCGCTTCAAATAGAAAGATTACGCGGGCAAACAAGACTGGTCCAAAGTAGATCGGGGGCTGCTAGTTCAAGGAGCCCTTAGGCTCAGAATAACGCATATAATGGTGTTAAAAGGCAACTAACCTTGGCTGTATAAGGTTGATTAAACGTATAACAACTATAGGGCAGAAATCTGCCAATGTTGAAAATTGGTGAAAAGTACCAAACCGTAAGGTGGGTAGTTCACATCACAGTGCTTACCAAATATTAATTAAAGCTCTCCTCCAGTGGTCAAGGGGATGGACGCCCGCAAAAAGTCGGGCTGTGGAAGCAATAGACACAAACCAGGTACATAAGCACAACGGAAAAAGTACCGGTGAAGTAAGATGGAATTAATTGAAATGGCACTTACTAAGTAATGCGGGTGTAGCCTCTAGTACACCTACCCCTGTCCAAACGCTCGCCGAGAATGAAATAAAGGCGGCGAAATGCAGAGTTTAAATAAATGGATCGGGTGGGGGTGGAAAAAAGAGAGGCGGTAACTCTTTACGGTGAAGCCTCACAAGGAAGTGTTAAACTGCGCATGTGAGAAACAACGCAGCAGCGGCGCATGCGTATTGGCCGTGCACACTGCTCCCTCGCTTCTGCGCACTGGCTTCATAGTCAAGGAAAATAACAATGCCGGTAATGATTAAGAGTTCACACAAATCTACAAAATTAATCCGGTTTAAGTTACTCCTCACTAGTTCAGGCCTTCCCGTATGAGACAGGTCCTAGTATCATGATTGGACCACATCTCGAAAATTAACTTCAATCTATGTAGGAATTTCCCGTTTGTGACATGTCCTGATGTCGTGACTGGACCACCCCTTGAAAATTAACTTAAATCTATATGGATGTTTCCAAATTCACAACCATCAACATATAGTTGACGCTTAGGCCATGAAGTGGGGACTAAGAGAATACAGCCAAATTGCCTTACACCAAGGACAGTAATGTAAGTCCTCACGTATTTTAATGGAAAGAATTAATCCCCCGGAATTATCCGAAGTTACCAATTTAAGGCTTAACATAAAGTCAGCACCCAACGACCCCAAGGACCCGTCTCGTGTGCCCACTTGAAAAGAGAAGGAAATAAGGTAGGTCCCACGGCCGTACAGCCGTGCATAATCAATTCAACAAAAGAGAGGGGGGGACCAAGGAGCCAATAAAGGTCCAGTGTCCATGCTCCTAAACCAAATCTGTTCACAAAACGAGGACAAGGTTCCTATACCAGGGTGCAAAAGTCACCCACGTATCTGAGTGCAAATAGTCACCCATACATTCAAAACAGGGAAGAATGGGGAAAAGTAATCCTAGGTAAAAAATACCCTGATGGGAGAGGGAAAGACATACTACATCCTCTGCTGCCCTCACACACCCCGGAGGATGTCATGCTTCATCATCGGGCAATTTTGCTCCTCGTAGGGCCGGCGCTGCAATTCCCTACGGGTCCCCGAAGGGTCACTTTATCGGAGATCTTTTAGAGGATTAGCCGGATGTTGCATGCAGGTGTGTGGGGAAGGGTAAGGGAGGGTAAATCAATTACGTGCAAACATGATAGTGTGATAAAATCAAGGGTATGGAAGCAGCTACAAGATTGTCTAGGTAACCCTTGGCAGTTAAAAGTACTGCTTAAAAATGACTGACCCCACAAGGCCCACTATGCCTGGGTGTCACTAGTCAAGGTCAACATGTTTCGTGCCTCTATCGCCCGTAGGTCATTGGCGCTTCGTCAGGACCAAAAACAAAGTGAAGTGCACGTGAGTAAAATACATAAAAGTTAAAATGAGAACCCTCTTATCTCATCCAGGGCGGATCAGGAGACCTGTGTCCCCACTATGTGGTTGTAGCTGTTACATAGAAGCTGCTCCTGGATGATACCTAGAAAGAGAAAAAGCAAAGTAAGCCGCATGTGAGCGTCAGTAACAACTTGATGCATCACAAAGTGTCACTTATGTGTACACAGCGCTTCAAATAGAAAGATTACGCGGGCAAACAAGACTGGTCCAAAGTAGATCGGGGGCTGCTAGTTCAAGGAGCCCTTAGGCTCAGAATAACGCATATAATGGTGTTAAAAGGCAACTAACCTTGGCTGTATAAGGTTGATTAAACGTATAACAACTATAGGGCAGAAATCTGCCAATGTTGAAAATTGGTGAAAAGTACCAAACCGTAAGATGAAGCATGACATCCTCCGGGGTGTGTGAGGGCAGCAGAGGATGTAGCATGTCTTTCCCTCTCCCATCAGGGTATTTTTTACCTAGGATTACTTTTCCCCATTCTTCCCTGTTTTTAATGTATGGGTGACTATTTGCACTCAGATACGTGGGTGACTTTTGCACCCTGGTATAGGAACCTTGTCCTCGTTTTGTGAACAGGCCTGTCTGACTCCCAGTATCACAGCTGCACCATAGCATCAACCTCAAAGGACTTAAACTACATTTTGAGGCTGAGGAATTCTAGATGATGCAATGTCTACACTATTGCAGTAGCACAACATGTACTTTTGACCTGTACTGTACAGTTTCCAAGAGTCCCTCATTCAAAATTGTCTTAGCTGCGTTCTCCTTGCTGGAATCTGATATTCCCTTTCAGATAGACCATTATGCAAATGATGAAAACATTCTGTTCTGGAAACCCTTTTCCCTCCTGTTTTGGACCAGACAAATGTCTGAGAGGCCTCAAGTAATCAATGGTTTCTGTTCCTGGGATACCTATGTTGGTATTTCCATTTCAAAAGAAGTGTTGCTGTTGCAGTCTTTTGTGTTTCCATCTATTCCTGTCCCTCACAGATGACTCAACATTGCAGATTGATCACAGTTCTCCACCACTTCAGTCTCCCTGCTCCTTGAACTGGTGCGTTTTCTTTCAGGTGGCCCGTCATTCACAACGCTAATCACCGGTGAATGAAGTGGAAGTAACCAGGTGCAATTGTTTATTTCCAGTTTCTCTCAAGCATCTCAAATTACTCATTTTAAAGTTACTTTTCCACTACATTCATCAAAATCATTTTCACCATGTGATTAACATTTGTGAAAAATGAAAAATAACTGTGAATGAAGTTTCTGATAGTTACACTAGCTAAATTGTGAAAATAGTGTTTCATTAACAATCAGACGTGTCCAAGAAAAATGTATTTTGAGCTACTCAATGGCAAACAGCTGTTGGCAACAATGGCATTTAACTTCTACATCCCTAGTGCATTGCCTCTGCCAACTTACCATGACCTTACTGGAAAGTTAAAGAAAACAGTTTGGGGTTGGTGTAACCAATTTACAGTACATGTTCAAGGGAAGTGTGCACTGATAAGCAGCGCTGTCACAGAAAACTCTAATGCCAGCAAAAAAAAAAAAGAATTGAGAACAGTAATAAGTAGCAAGAAAACACTGGAAAATGATGTCCATTTTTATTAATCCAGAATAGTAATAGATCAAATGTCAATCATCACATTGTAAATTAGAAAACGGAATTGAGGCACAATAGCCTGAAAGATAAACAATATAATCCAGTTAAACAGTCTTTTATCAAACAAAAATGGATGGGGTAGTTTCCAGAAAACTTTACATGCAGCAGTTTATGCACTTGTTGTCTGAAAGAAGCCACACTGTTGAAACATGTCTAATGATTGGATTCCACTGCCTCAATTTTACATCTTCTAGGAAATTTCAATTTCTTTTGTGTACATAGCAAACAGCCAGGAGGAAGCAGTGACCGCAAAATGCTTCCCCACCCAAGGTACTGTAGCCTTGGCTGGTGTGCTGCCCCTGATAAATCCTGAATCCTGGCATTTAGAATCTTTTTGCAAACTCTACCCAGACTACCAGTGGGGGACCAAGACACACTTGACAAGCCGATCTGACAAAGGTACATCACTGCTGGGCCACCGATCCCCATAGCTCCTGCTACGTTCTTCCACGCAGCAGCAAATCTGATTCTGCTGAACCTCACAAAGGTATTCAGCTTCGTGGAGCCCTCTTAAGCTATAGCCTGCACTTTGCCCGCAGGAAGAATCCAAGATTCGAAAAAGTGTCTCAATCCAGAGGTGGAAATATTTACTGGGCGAAGGCGCGAAAAGTGTCTACTCACTGAGGGACCTTCTCTGGGTGCAGTATTCAAATTTCCCCCACTCAAAACATTCCCGCTAACAGTCAACGGCTTCACCAAGACCTCGTCCAGCAGCTATCCAGCAACTTGGAGCCTTCTTTGGCCACTGCCTGCTACCTTTCCCCACTGAGGATTGTTTATTCTATTCCAGAGACTAAGTCCAAAGGTAAAGCTTCTGATGGGTGAAACCTGGTTTCTGTATTCAACCTGCCCTCCAACACTGTTGGCCTTAACTTGCTAGTAGGTACTTGTCAAGCAGAACCAGTTTACCACAGTTGGCACTTAACATTTTTTGGTGCTATTTTGAGCATTAAACTTCAAAAATTCATAACTTGTTTTTGTTTTATTAGTTTTTGTCATCGCTGTGTCATTTTATTTATTAAAATGTACTTTTTTTTTTTTAGTGACCTTTCGGATTTTTCTTGTGTTGTTTTCACTTTATTACTGTTTGCGCTCTGTATAAAAACCTTACAATTACAAATGAAGCCTATCTGTTCTGGGCCATACCTCTCAGGGGGCCAAGCGCAGAATAATATAGTGACTTTGAGGGAGTGTGATTATTTGGGTGGCTACTCTCAACTACCCCAATATCTTACATACTGCATTTGGGATTTTTGATTTAGAATAGTCAGCAAACGTTCTCCCGAAAAAAAATGAAAAATTTGCATTAAAAGAGCATAGGAATACAATTATTCAAACAGTAACTTTTTTGTGTACAAGTTATCCTTGTGTTCAGATGTTCCTCGAAGCGATGCTCATTTAGGATGCTTTTTCAACATAACCTGAAGATTTTTCATATATTTTAATATGCCATTCACTATTTAATTGATAAGGCTCATTCTCATTACAGAGTGCATGAATCAGAATTCCATGCTATTTGCACACAATGATTTTAAAATCAAAACCATGTGGTCAAACATCAAAGGGTATGTAATTTCCAGGCATGTAAATAGATAATAGGCGAACAGTGAGCACTACAGAAGCAAATTCATCACATTAGTATTCAATATGTCATCAATAAATGAATGCATTAATCACCAGGAAGTTCAAATAAATAAGTTATATAAGCAAGAAGGCAAATTAATAAAACATTGTCTCAAACAGGAAAGTTAAGTAGATTCAGCTCTCTCATAAAGAGAGCACCTTCATCAGTTAAATCAGGGAAAGTTCTTAGTTTACTTGTACATTACACTAGTGTAATTCACACAATTCTCAAATGTGATACCTCTACGCACAGTGTCCATAAATCTCAGAAATCAGGTTGTGACACACAGAGATAATCTAAACTCATTATTTTCTCAGCATTATTCACAATAGAGACGACTCAAAACGTCCTTCAAACTTACAGTTATCTGCAGAATAACAAGATGCATTAGACAGTCTATATTCTGCAGGTGCACTTGATTAATTGAAACATTCCACAGTTATCATGTAAAGGAAAAAATAAAATGACATGAGAACAAAAACAAGAACACATGGCATTGGTGTCAGCGTCTCCTAGAAATAAAGAAATTTGGGGGCATATTATCAAGCGAGTTTTTGCTAGTTTAGTGCCACTTCCCGGTGATAAAACGACGATTTTTATATCGCACTATTAACAAGGACTAGCTAGCAAACTCTAGAGCTTGTTTACCGACGATATTAGCAGTTTTCCTTTTTACTTAATATGTCAGCGATATATATCGCTATGACGTGCAAAGTAGACGTTCCTGACTTCAACACCATTGAAACAGTCGCAAACACAACTCCCCTCTATTATCAATGCCAGCAAAGCAATAAGCAAACTCGCGCTTATCGTTTAACCATCTTGTCATTGGGAGGTGGATTGTTAGGTTAAGTACACACTTGCCTATTAGCAAGCTTTTCATTAGCGCAGTTGATTTATTGCTGGAATTCTCACGCTATTGCTGTTTTTACACACTATCACTGGATTACCTATCACCTTTGTGATACGCATTGATAATACAGCGCTATCACAGCGAGGAAATCCAGCGATAGCCGGCGATAAGAAAAAACAGCGCTAAGCGCGGTTTGCGATAATTATCGCAAATTGTTTATAATATGCCCCAATCACTCGAAAGCATTGAACAACCTTCCACTACATTTAAGGGCCTCCTCCTTTTCTTAAACTCCACAAGAAGCTGACGACCTGGTTTTCGAGTAATCCCACTAGGCCCTAGGTGTGGCTAGACTCAATGTTGCTCAGCACCAGATACCATTGCGGCTGATATTGCACTCTACAATCTGCTCTACAATCTGCTTAATATGGCACAGGATGTCAAGGTGACAATTAAATGTTAACCATTTTAAAATGCAGGGGTATACTAGCTATTGTCAATCTAAACATGAATAATACACAGTTAATATCATTGTGTGTGCAGAAGTTAATATAAATGCAAAACATTTCATATGAAAAATAACCGCATCCAGTGGTTTGTTACATATACAATGCTATTGGTGCCTACTCCTAAAAGTCCCTGTGGTACATTTGGAGTCTACTAACACGTATATTTGGAATAAAAAACGAATATAAATGAATTACGTTAAAAAGCACACACTTGGCGGATTTCATTCATTAACAATTTACATTATGTTTTGTTTCAGGTATTTTCTGGACAGGAAAATGGTGTGTCCTCATTCCCCAATCCATTATATGGCTCGTCATCCTGACTCTAACGTCACCGCTTACTCTTCAAATGCAAAGAAATATAAAACCTTTCGTTTCAAGAAACAAATATGATTGCAAAATCAATTGTGCTTGAGTATTTAAAGATCGATATGTAAGAGCTTGACAGCCAATGCCCCGGCATGCACTAGTCTGCTCACCAGTTAAGGAAATGTTGGTTCTTGTCATGCAACTATTTTCAAATTGATGTAAAATAAACGTCCAGCAATACTTAATTTGTTATTATGGTGATACATAAATTATGTTCGCAAAATAAAATGTTTAAGTTGATGGTTAACTTCTTTTGCTTTATGGCTCTTATTTTTGGTGCGATTATTAATTAAGCAAACACCCTGCATACCTCAAATGAGTCGAGTTAAAAGTTCAAAACTAACTTTATCCATCAAGAGCTCCTGCAGCTATTAGATGCTGTACACATTGGAAATTATTGTCATCTGGACACGGGCTTACCCGTGTATAAAACTGGTAAATGATTGATAACACAGTGCAAGTGGCTTCATTTACAAGAAAAAGAATGGACACTAAAGGAGTAATATGACCTGAAAGGGTTTATGCATTTAGGACAGAGATCCCTTTGCAGCACATGGGATTAGCTGTAATATTCAGTTTATTCACAACATTCTCACACAATTCTTCTATCAACAAACTTTGAAAGAAGAGTCGCTCTTGGGTGGCAATGCAAGCTGAAGACAACACCTTTGTCAAGTTCAATTTTACTCCAAAATACAAACTGAGCCCTGTTTTGTATCTGAGATCTACAGGTTTTCAAATAATTTTAAACTGCAATTTCGTGAATGAGCATCCTTCTAAAAAACATTTTTAGCATGAGTGTAGGAATCTTAGAAAAGACATCCATAATTATAATATATTATTTAAGAACGTCTTATTTTGTTGAGAACGGATGTTTTTCCCATAAAAGAGTGCAACAGGAGAACATTTCATATTTCTAACTAATGATGAAAAATTACATTAAAAAACAATTAACCGAGATCTCTTGACTGGGGGTGAATGATTTGATTTGTTCTGCATTCCGTCCATCAATTGTGTGTCTTTTGTTTTCTCGCCCTAAGTGCGCCAGGTATGCCCAGACGTGGGACCTGGGCACACTGTGCCACTGGAATCAAGCTATCCTGGCTGAAGAGGGGTGAAACCCCGAAACCGGTACTAGTATGCTTGTTTCCGGTCCAGGGAGGACCTGGCTTGGCAGTTCAGGCTGGGCTGTTCTCATGAGGCACAGGGTCAAGACTGATTTGCATATGGCCAGGTCCCCTAAACTGGGGTGGCACGGAGAGCAAAAGAATGATGGATTTAACCCAGATCTCTTGACTGGGGGTGAATGTTTTGATTTGTTCTGCATTCCGTCCATCACTTGTGCGTTTTTTGAAAAATTGCATTCATGCACGATAATTACATGTTACAAAATGCGCTCACTTTAACCATGGACACTTGTGTTGTGAGGAGCAATGGGAATCCCAGCACAGGAACTGCGCAGTCATTCCATTACACACGGAGACTTTAAATCCGGAGCAAATCTTCAAACATCCAACCCAAGAATGATGATCCCCGAAATAAAGCATACAGAATTGGGCTAATCTGAAAAAAGACCATTTTCCCTCCACTCTCCCCTTAGGGAAAGTCAGAACTCTGCCATTCAAACAAACACAATTCTCGTCAGAACAACGAAGATTTTCATAGCTAGGGTTGAAACCAAAACCAAGTTCGGATGCGAGCTGCCTGATGTAAGAGGTGCCGCTTGCTTGTATTTACGCTTTTAGAATTTCACTCACTTGCACTGTTCTTTTAAATTTGCACCATCAGTGAAACTCCTGCAACTTCTCTGTTTCCTGCTGTGCCCCGAGGCCCCGTTCCAGCCAGGCTTGTGCTGTTTGACTGGAGGGCTATACCGGGAGCAGACAGACCCTCACTTCCGGCGGATGCCGCAAGTAGCGCTCCTGTCTCTCGACGGCCCCAGACTACTTAGGGCGGAGAGACCGGAGCAGTCAAGTGGATGCGAGCTGCCTGATGTAAGAGGTGCCGCTTGCTTGTATTTACGCTTTTAAAATTTCACTCACTTGCACTGTTCTTTTAAATTTGCACCATCAGTGAAACTCCTGCAGTTTCTCTGTTTCCTGCTGTGCCCCGAGGCCCGTTCCAGCCCGGCTTGTGCCGTTTGACTGGAGGGCTATACCAGGAGCAGACAGACCCTCACTTCCGGCGGATGCTGCAAGTAGTGCTCCAGTCTCTCGACGGCCCCAGACTACTTAGGGCGGAGAGCAAGCGCAAGCGCAGCGGACGCGCGCAGTGGCCGCGCCAAAGGCAAGCCCGTCTGCACCCGTTCTCGGCCGTCCGGGGCAAAGGGCACAACACTATGTCCAATTTTTAACCTACACTTCGGAAGAACTTTACCTTTACCAGGGCCCTTGGACCATCAGCTCTGAAACTACCACCAGAATTGCCAAACTTGGCCTTGCCCGGCCTCACCTTGCCCCCCCTCCCAGCTACCTTGCCTTCTCTACCACTCCCCCCCTCCTCCCTCAGAACCCCCCCCCCCTCCATCTAGATCAGCGTCCACTGTTTTGGCCTTTCTTTTAAATACAAGATCGGCAGTCAAGCACCACCTCAAATTATTTGTGTTCCTCGACTCCCACAAGCCTGATCTCCTGCTCTTGATAGAAACCTGGTTCTGCCCAGATTCTCTGCCCAATGTACTCGCAACCCTCCCCTCCTCCTATTATGTCCTGCGGGCTGATCGACCGGTAGGCAAGGCAGGTGGTGGTGTCGCCCTGATTGTACGTTCTGACCTTCACTTCCAAGTACTCTCTTTCCCGGCTATCATGGCAGTCGACTGTCTAGTGATCCGATCTGCCTCCTTTCAAGTCCCCATCAACTGCGTTCTTGTCTACCGCCCCCCCCCCCCCCCCAATCAACTCCCCACTTTATTGCTGGGTTTAAGGAATTGCTCGCCATGCTAGCAGTCAACAACTCCTCCGTCTTAGTACTTGGGGACTTCAATTTCTGGCCATTCGACCCCGCGGAAGACGCAGTGTCTAAAGATTTCACCGATCTCTTTCACAGTTTAAATTTTGTGTCACATGTCCACACACCCACCCATGTCCGGGGGCATACCCTGGATCAAATCTGGTCACTCATCGTCCCAGTCACATCCCCAATCATCACGCCCTGTCTTTGGTCTGATCATTTTTTTATTTCGTTCTTCCTTGACCTTAGCCTTGCCAAACGCCCTTCCTTTCCCAAGAACACCTGGGCTCGCAATTGGAACAAGGTCAACATGCCCTCCCTCTGCTCCTCCCTTCAAGACTCTTATCCCGCCCTAGGGGAACTTGCTCCCTCATCTCAGGTAGCTGCCATCAACGACTGATAGTTCAAAAGAATGGGGTGACCCTGTGTCCCTCAGAACCTGGGTGATATAGACGTTTCAAGAAAAAGCGGTTCTGTCGGGTAGACTTGTGAATATTTCAAAATACAATACATGTAATGCATCAATTGTACTCTTAACACACACAAGGGGAAAATACCCAAACTGTAAGTTTATGCTCAATCTTTATCAGAATTACTTCATTCTGTTGCGAGCTGTTTGTTTATATCAAAAAATGAACACAGATTAAGTACAAAATACAGTTTAGTGACATTTGTGCATAGTAAAACAGTGAATAAGTGCACAATATATACAATGACAGAAGAATGTTTTATCTAAAATCATTTGTACAAGAGAGGCCATAGTTCTATTTATAACCAAAGTTTCATCCTTGTTATGGAAACCGGGTCATTCTGGACCTAAAGATTACGTCTATGCACGATCTGGAATCAAATGAACAAGGTGTGTGTGAGAGTGGTTGTTAAAAGGAAGTAATTCCATGCTAAGGCAGGGACGGAGTATTACTCACCCTAGTAGGCATGGGGATACTATGCCTAAAGTGCAAGCAACCAGCACATCTGGGGGATTTAATCCGATGTTGCTGAAAAGTAAATAACATAAAATTCTGTAAGGGTGTGGTGCGGTGCAGTTACCCCTCTACAACGCCCAACCCGATCTCAAATGGCCCATCAGTGAAACTGACAAGTCAGGGTCCCATTGAAAATGTAGCTGCAGTGCCGGTAATTATGGTAGCATGCATCTACAGCAGCGTGGGTGGGGCTCAAAATGCGTCCCATCACGTAGGAACTTAATCCAAAGTTGGAACATGGAATGGAACAATTAGCAACGGCCGTGCCTTAAGAAAGCTGTGTATTGTTGGTCGATTGATTGAGGGTCTATCAGTTTTAACCGGAGCAGTCTTAACGTAATGACTAATGCCGGGAGCTAAACCGAAAGGTTACAAGTCTCCCTGGATGAAATTCTTACCGAACAATCATGTGGCGATACATGGACCTCAGTCTCGATCATCCGTAGCAATGGTAAATGCCGAACGCACACGGGGGTTTAGTGATCTGCCCTCGGGGACGCAATGACACGTGGAAGCGTGGCTCAATGGAGTGGAGAAGTGTGGCTCAATGGTTAGAGCGGCAGACCCTGATGCAGAGGTCTAGTCCGGGACCAGGGTTCAATTCCCCGCCTCGGCGGGTCTTGGGCTCAAAATTCCACGGACCTGATAATTCTCGCCTCGGTGCCTATTCCAATCATGGAGTCCCACTCTGCAACTCTGGGCAATAGCTTGCTTAATCTCCACAACGGCCCCCACAACGCTAAGGATGCCTGGCCTCCACCTTGGGGGTGCCCAGGAGTGGACACCTCACAGGGAAAGCCAGGATGGGTTCCACAGCGGTATTCGTACAAGCGCCTTGAGGCCCTTGCGGGTGAGTAGTGCGCTATACAAGTATCAATTTACAAGCGTCAATGTTGCTAGGTGACGGCATGGCGTCATACCGCAACGTGAGCGAACGTCCGGGTTGCTAAGTAACGGCGTGTCATTCACTGATCACGGCCGTACTGAAAATGAACTGGGTACCTGTATATTATGCGTGTGTTGACGCCCTGGTCGGGTGATAGGCAATACAACTTGAAAAGTAATTAGAACCATAACGATAAAAAGGGGATTCATCAGAGAATTGTAGGCAATACAATGAAACGTTTAAATCAACAATTACATAACAAATTCAGTTCATCGACATATTGAATGGCTAGATGGTCGGCTATCTCAACATATTCAGAATGCATTTTGATAAGCATGTATTTACAGACATTACAATTTCATAGTGTACAATAGCACATATCAGGTATAACGTATCACTGAGATGGACTTGGTGACACAATTTAGATATTGTATGTGTGATTCTACTCTAGGGTAAATTACCCAAACAGGCACAAGGTGATCAGACAGTATTAGTACCTAGTGGGCTGGTGTGTCACAGAGTGTCGTTAGTGGGTCTAGAGGACTATCTGGGTTATAACAGATCCATTTGCTTTGCAATTTCCTCTTGTATATTCAAACCTCTGGCCACTGTATTAAGGGTGTGCATCCATTTACACTCCTTCCGGTTGAGAGCTCCTAGGATAGACCCTCCCCTTGGATTATGGTTGATTTTCTCAACCACCCTCCATTTCAAGCTTTCAGGTGTGTGATTTAGAGCTAGAAAATGTTCTACAAGTGGTGCACCTTGTACCTTGCATCTAATCTTACTCATATGTTGTAGGACTCTGGATTTCACCTTCTGGGTGGTCTGGCCGATGTATGGAATGTCACATGGGCAGAAGATGACATATATGACATTGTTAGTGTTACAGTTGGTAAGCGACGGTAATTTGTAAGTTTTTTCTTGGTGCACGAACATCTGTCCTTCCATACATGATGAGCAGGCTTTGCAGCAGCCACATTTGAAATGCCCCAGCACAGGAGGAAGGCCAAGGAAGTCTCTCAGGTCATGGTGCTTTGGGTCCAGAATGACCCGGTTTCCATAACAAGGATGAAACTGTGGTTATAAATAGAACTCTGGCCTCTCTTGTACAAATGATTTTAGATAAAACATTCTTCTGTCATTGTATATATTGTGCACTTATTCACTGTTTTACTATGCACAAATGTCACTAAACTGTATTTTGTACTTAATCTGTGTTCATTTTTTGATATAAACAAACAGCTCGCAACAGAATGAAGTAATTCTGATAAAGATTGAGCATAAACTTACAGTTTTGGTCTTTTCCCCTTGTGTGTGTTGAGAGTACAATTGATGCATTACATGTATTGTATTTTGAAATAATCACAGGTCTACCCAACAGAACCGCTTTTTCTTGAAATGCCATCAACGATTGGCTCTCTAGGGCATGCGACCAAGTGCCACCCTTGAGAAGCGTTACAGTCAGACGCGCCCATAATGCCAACAAATGGTTTACTGATGACCTTAAGGAGAAATAACTGGTTGTGCGTCAGGCTGAGCGCACCTGGAGGCGCCCCTATTGCCCGACTCTGAAAACACACTATTCCCTCACACTTAATACATACAAAAAGGCTACCCTTCTTGCTAAGACTAACTACTTTTCGGGCAAAATACTCTCAGCTGAAAATCAGCCTAGGGAAATCTTCTCCACCGTTTATGAGTTGGCCTCGTCAGATAGAGCTTCCCTCACACCCTCCCCCTCTCAATCTCTCTGTGACTCCCTAAATAATTTTTTCATTGAGAAAATTGCAGTCATCAAGGCTAACATACCACCACCTTCCTCCTCCCTCGCTGCCCCTGACACTCCGCCCAACAGATCCCATTTAGATCATATACCTCCTCTGACCAGGGAAACCCTCTCTCCCCTGTTGGCCCGGGTTAAATCCGGTTCCCCCTCTGACGTCTGCCCGGCTTTCGTACTGAGAGAGATATTTCTAGCTTGCCCTATCCCCTGCTTGGTTCTCCTCAATGATTCCCTCAAGAAAGGCATTGTTCCTGACCACCACAAATCGGCAATAACAATTCCCATTTTGAAAAAACCTGGTGCCGACCCCTCTTCCCTCCCCAATTACCGTCCCATTTCCCTTCTCCCATACTTGGGTAAAATCCTGGAGTGCCACATCACCACTGTCCTCAGCTCTTTTGTCGGGGACAGTGGTTGTTTAGCCCCTCGCCAGGCTGGCTTTTGTCCGCTCCACTCTACCGAGAAAGTCGTGGTCTTAGTCATGGACAAACTCAGGGAGGGGATGGATGCCAACTGGCCCCAGGCACTGGTCCTCCTTGATCTGTCGGCTGCCTTCGACATGGTTGACCATTCCATTCTTCTCACCCGTGTCGAGGCTGCGGGCATCAGGGGGCCCCCCCTGGCCTGACTCACTTCTTTTCTGAGAGACCGCACTCAGGCCGTCCATCTGGCAGATTTTTCTGCCTCCCCATGCAAGGTGCAGTGCGGTGTCCCTCAGGGCTCCTCTCTTTCCCCCCTTCAGTTCAACTTGTATATCTTTCCCCTTATTTTTGCTTTACAGCAGCTGGAGGTCACGGTTTTCAACTATGCCGATGACCACCAGCTCATCTTTAACCTTTCCCACTTCCCTGAGTCCATTCACAGTTTTCAATCAGTTATGATTTTCATCAGGGACTGGATGAACCTCAACCACCTTAAACTCAACCCAGACAAAACCGAGTTAGTTCTCACCGGTGGAACATCCAGTCCCTGGACCCCCACGTTCTGGCCCCCCTCCCTTGGTTCCCCCCCTTCACCTTCCTACTCAGTTAAAACACTTGGGATCACGCTGAACCAACATCTCACCCTGCACTTCCAGATCAGTACATGGGTATCATCTTGTTTCTTTACCCTTCGCACCATTAGAAAAATCTCCAGATTCTTTTCTTTCTCTGCTTTAAAACTCATCTTGATGGCAATTGTGTTATCACGCCTAGATTATGGTAACATCCTGTATAACAGCGTTCCCACCTATGCCCTCCGACGTGTCCAGTTGGTCCAGAATCAAGCTGCCCGCCTCATCCATGGTCTTTCCAAATCGCACCATGCCACTCCTCTATTAAAGGCCTTGCATTGGCTCCCCATCAGAGAGCGGGCCCTCTTCAAGCTGGGATGCACAACGTTTCAGGCCCAAGCCTGAAATGCTCCAGCTTTTATAAACTCTGAAATCAAAAAATATAGGCCGGTTAGAGAACTTCTCTCTTCCACCCAGTCTCTCCTCTCTGTACCGCGGTTCAGGAAAAACAGAATGGGGGTATGAAATTCGCTGTTCTTGGTCCCACTTTCTGGAACTCCCTTCCCGCCACTATCAGATATATACCCTTGTATTCTGAGTTCCGCAAGTCGCTCAAAACTTTTCTTTTCCTGCAAGCTTTCTCGCCCTAAATCCCCCACACCTCTTTCTCCCGGGTTCTGCATCCTTCAGCGCCAAGAAGCCGCCTGGTATACGTGCGCTTAACAAATGCTTTTAAATTCAAATTCAATTCTAGATTTGTTTTCTCTTCTCTTTCCTTGTATCTACCATGGGTATTTAGAAACATAGTGCATCACATAATTTGTTGGAACATATGTGCCTGTGAGTAGCTGGTAGTGGGAATTCTCATGCACACACTGCGCCCGATTAATCAACCAAAATCTTTGTGTGGAGTTCTCAGCTCAATTGGATTTCTACCCATGGCTAATCACAGATCTTTGTGCTAATGGTATTTACCAATACTGGACAGAAATCTACACCGGGCAGCATTGCGAGAGTTCACCCTCACTTATGAGAGGGGACCTCCTACAACTGAATTTAAAACATATGAATAACTTTACCACTGTCTTTTTTACTGTGTGCCATTTGTGGGTGTTCTCGCCCCAGTGATGGAAAGCACCAAAGTGAACAAATAGGAAACACCATACATCTGACAAAAACTTCAATGCCAGACACATCTACTCTACAATCACATACATACACTCTATTTCATAATCATTGCACTCTTGCCCTTGGACTGCCTCTCTAACAGGATCCCCATCAACAGCTACAAATTCCAAGAGGCAGACAACCCCAGTCAAGATGAAGAGGAACTTCACAAAACAGGGGAGAGACTTTGTAATTGTCTTTTTAGTTGATCATTACAAGGTACTATGTTGGCTGCCTCCAAGCACCCACAGTGGAGTGGAGAAGGAGGTCATGATTCTATCAAAGCATTGGGGACAAACCACGCAGGATGTGGGATCCACAATAAATAACAAAATAACAAGAGTAGATGGGTGAAGAAATTCTCTAGGATACAAGTGGCAAATGCCGATCCTGGTGGCGAACCTGAATTCTGTCTCCATCTTACCCTTTTGTCTAAAAATTATGCCCATTTCAAGCAGCTGCTTACAAGAAGAAGTTTTTTGTTTCTCCAAACATTCCATACATGTCTGGTAAGACTGTAGACATTAGAAATTTAGTACTGTATGTCATAATTTGCACTTTCTCATCATTATTTGACATTTTTAACCAATGCATTCCGTTTGTGAGTTTGCTCCTTGTGAAAGTAATATGCCATATCTTTTGGATTCATGTATCTGAAATAATAACATTTATGTTTCCAGTAATAGTTCTCAGTACCTGTCAACTGAAGGGGGTTCCATGTAGCCTGAAGGGCAAAAAAGTAAACTGACACAGACCGTAAGGAGTTGAAAAGGCAGTTTTCTCTCAGTCTTCTTTTTTAAGGGGTACCTGCTAATATTCTTTGGCAAGGTCTATGGAAGGTATAGAACAGGCTTCACCTAGCTTCTCTATTAATTTGTCAATTCGAGATAGAGCATACCCATCACATTTGGAAATACTGTAGACGGCCCTAAAATTATTGCAAACATCTATAACTCCAATCGGCTTGGGAACCAGTACAATTGGGGATGACCAGCTACTCTGGGAAGGCTCAATTACACCCAATTTAACATTTGGCTCAACTCTCTCTGTATAGCTAGTCTTCGAACAGCCGGTACTCTATAGGGTTCATGCTTTATTACAACTTTCTCTTGGGTAGGGATAGAGTACTGCCAAGTGTGATTTCCTGAGAGATCAGAAAATAAGGAGGTAAAGGGTTGTAAAGTGCGGATAAGTTCACTCCGTTGTAGATTGTTTAGAGAATCATTAATGGGAAATTGCCTAGTGTAGTAGAAAGAGGTTCTACTGCTATGGTGGCCTGTCTCTTTCTCAGCAAGGTTCCTAACAATTTTAATAGGTTTACATGGTTATTTCTACAGGTTCTTTCTTGGGAGAGATTCTGAGTCTGTAGGTAACTCTGCCTATTTTTGACCTTATCTTATAGGGCCTTTACCATGCGGATTTAATCTCTTTTGCTGATGTGGGTTAGAGTACCAACACTCAGACCCCTACTTGATATGTTCTCCATTTCATTTCTTTGTCATATATATGCTTCTGTCATTTCTGACTTTTTTCTAGGTTGCTATAATGCTGGTTCTCTTAATTTCCCTATTCTGGTTCTCACTTGACTGGTATAGTCAAGAAGACCTCCAGCCTCTTCCTCATTGTCTTTCTCCCACACTTTCTTTGTGATCTCCAATAAGGTTTGTTGCTTCTGTCCATAGAGTAACTCAAAGGATGAATATCCTAAACTACTCTGTCCCCGTACTGCAAACAGAGCCAGGTTAAACAATTGGTCCCAATTCGTGCCCTCCCTTGCTAACATTTTCTTTAGCGTAAGTTTAAGAGACCCATTATATCTTTCGACAAAACTATCTGTTTGAGGATTGTAAACAGAGGTCTTGATATGGGAAATGTTTACAGACCTGCTTCCTCAATTGGGATACAAAAGGTGTTTCTTTATCCGTGAGGTATTCCTATGAACATCCTACACATGAAAAGATTTCTAGAAGTTAATTTTAGTGGTAGGAGAACATAAAGGAATGGTCTTGGGGTACCACCTTTTATAATCAACAAGTACCAGAAGATGTTGATTTCCTTTGGATGACTTTGGAAGGGGTCCAATGAGGTCCATCCCTACCCTTTCGAATGGAGTTCCTAGTGCTGGTAATGACTGCAATGGAACTGGTGGAGGAGAGTATGGATTTTCTCTCTTGGTATATCTCACACTCCTCACAGTATTTTCTTTGTCTGTGCCATTATCACAGGCCAATATAAATGCTGTAAAATTGTCTGAATGGTTTTCTCAGATTCTGTATGTTGCAGAGTGTCTTCCTCTGATGTACGTTCCTGTTTTAAGCATATACAAAATAGTATTTAGAATGACCATGATGCACCACAAAGCATTTCGTTCCCTGATTGTTCTAGTGTTCTAGTGTTTATTGATCTTTTCCTATTAATTGTTATCTCTGATCTTTCTTGCAATAGATTGGATCATATTTTGTAGACCCTTCATTATCTCTTCTTGTTCTGCTTTTCTTCATGATGCCCAGAGAGGTTTGGTGCCTTGCTATTTTCGGCAACAATATATTCATCTTCAATCAGATTTCGTAAAAATACAAAAGTAGGATTTTTCCCATTTGTGGGGTTTTCTTCCAAGCTGCAACACTCTTAAGGAGACACTTGTCACATCTCACATATATATTCTGTGCAGGGAAGCATCGTGTCTGTGGGGAGGAATCGTTCTTTCCTCATGCAGTCCTGTAGGGCACTCAATAGACTTTCTCATTTTGTGGTCCTTGCTTACCATCCATACTACTGTTACTCCCATGATTATCATACATTGCTTCCGTTTGTTGCTCTATCAAAGCAATTAAATCCAATTTACATGCTGTAAAATGTAATGTATACCTGTCTTTAAAAGTGCATATCCTCAAACACCACTTCTTAAAGTAAACTATTGGATATCTGGTTGCTATGTTTTTAATCATCCACCCGCTCACCTGACTTAAAAAATCTAAGTGATTTGGCTAGATGGAGTCTCTTCACACTCTGATAATATATATGAACATATTAGAACTATGTGCAATTAAGGCTCTGTCTCCTTGTTTCTCTTCTATTCTCGCTCCAGAGTTTGCATCTCTGCTGTAGTTCATGCATGAATTTTCTTAAACATGATTCCTGGTCACAGTATGCACAGAGTTCAACAAATTCATGCATGTGAAGCACATGATGAAACAAAGGTTCCTTAGATATTTTTTTACCTTGTCACATGTAAGGGGGATGCCTTTTGGAAGCTGCTATGTCAATTACATTAAAATAGTAGCACTTGCATTTGAAATATGTCTGCAAAAAACAGTTAGTCAAAGGTCTGGAGTAAAAAGCGGGACTGGCAGAAAACATACAGGACAGTATGAATAGTCAGAAGGTGGATCAGCAGGACTACTGCTCTTGGCAGCAGCACTAAATGGAGCTGAAGAGAATACAAATATAAAGAACTTTTTGGACAATATCAAAAATAATAGGAAATAAATATTAACTTAGGGAGTTCTGAACGCTTTACAAAACACGTCCCCTGCATTGAAATGCAGTGAGGGTCGGTTCTTTAGCTCTTTTTGTTATGGGGCAGGAAACATGAAAGAGGACGAGTAATGGAGACCGAGGATCGGCCTTAGGTGGGAAACTTTAATTGGAGGCATTTGACAGAGGGGGCATATTAGATTGGTACATGGCAGTGAATTCAGTTCCTGGAAATGAATGACAGTTGAGAGGCATCTGCCATGATTCCCCAGAACAGCACACCAGCATTGCTCTTGCACTATGCGTGTCATGCACATGAACAACTCAGAGTCAAACAGCTGCCTTAAGGATGAGCCGAACCCACACCCGGAGGCACTGACAAATGCACACAATGTATCCCTGGCATAGGGCAAACACCATCATATAGTCATAGTGGAGAGCCCAGAATGGGAAGCATGATGCCATGGCAATCACCTGACCATAGCCTCAAGATACCTCCAGGCCCACATAGGTAACAGAAGTAGTTAGTGGCAAATACCCTACACCCACTGCACGAGAAGCAACCCCTTCTGCCACAAAGTCCCAACAGTGCCTTGGAACTGACCAGGGCGATGACCCCATTTGTTGCATAATGGCACCTGGGTATGATTACATAAGTGTCCCAGGTAGAAAATTACATATACACCTGGTTTTGGAGCTGCTAGGTCATCTTCATATCAAAGATGGAGCACCAGTTAAACGAGGCAATGTCTTTGCCTGTATCCATGCCATGCTGCAGACATGGCTGCAGGGTCAAACAGGCAATGAACTGGTGCATAGACAGTGTCGACCCTGAGGAGAAAGAGGCTCCCCAATGTCTCATCCTACACAGTCGGTTCCCGTCTTATCCTGTACCTCCCTTGATGGGGATCCCTGATCTTCTCTTATATGTTGTCACCTTTTGACTTCTACTTTCAATTTAAATTAATGTGTATAATCCGAAAAATTTCCTGCGTGAAGTCACTTTATTCTTTCACATTGAAAGACCCTCCTACCCTCAACTGAAAGGTTTAAAACATGAGTATTTAATTGCATAACTGTGCATAATGTGTTGCATAAATATTTTATTTGTGCAGTGCAGTGTGTTTTGCAATGGCTTTTCGAAGTACGAACTGGAGACATTATTACACATACTATTAACGAAAAGAAGTGGCAGTTCATTTAAAATAAAAGGAAGTCCCCTTTCTTAATTTTTTTTATCCTCACAAGTACGAAGTGTCTTCGCAATGTCCAATTCTTATTCTTTGCGGTTCGGAAAGAAAAGACAGACTGTAAGTGCCTACAGCTGGAAATATGTTTAACAGACCCGTCGTCAGCTCCCTGAGAATGTTTCCAATTACAGAAACCATTGACTGTGAAAACAATCTCCTTTTCATTTTCACTGGCAAATACCTTGAAATAAAGGCAAGCATCTTCGCTGCACTCCCTTTCTGCTGTACTGTTTGAAGAGGCATGGATTTTACACCAAGTTCTCGGATTATAGCTGAAAATACTTTAATATGCAGCCACTTCTCTACATTGTATTATAAATGATGGTACTGAAACATAACCAAAAAATAAAGATATAACTTAGAAATGAAATATTCTTGACATGTAAATGTGAAAGGGGCCTTCTTTGGAACAGAAAACATATTCCCCTTTACATAAGAGTGCAATACCCTTGTCTGTTTGGAATTTTAGACCTGTTAATGCGGAATTTGCTCTATAGCCCTAATATAAAAAGCTGAAACCTTGCTTTCTCCAATGTCACTTCTAGTGGACAGTGTAAGGACATTGTGGCTGTAATTTAGGTTATGATTGTGTATTCGATTTGCACAGGTATCAGAGTTATGAGTTGTGGGATAGTGACCACAAACTTTGCATTTTCCCCAAGTACATTTTGGCTGTTCAAACCTGCTAAAATACATGGTCAGTTCGGATATGAGCATAACTTAGTGCCAGAAGCAAGCATTCTGCATCCAATTCTTCATTTTTTAAGCGGAAAAGTTGGTATAAGAGCTGTTTGCTTAGGCTAGTAAACACTTCACCCAAAAGCTTCCAATGGTGGTTTGAGGGCACTGCAGAATAAGGTGGTGCTTCTGCCGCACTGAACACACAGTTCCTACATTTAGAGATCTGAAGTGCTGGGTTTCTGATGGTGTACCCTCCAGCAGCTCTGCCAGCAGAAACCCCTGATCCAGTGTTGCATCCATCAGAGAGGTGCCAGTGGCAGTTGCCCTACCCTTTCCAGTGTTGGACTACAGCTACAGATTTGTCCTGCTAGAGCCATCATGCAAGGCATAGTGGTCCTGACAAGGATAATGTAAATGACCCTGAATTGTAGGGAGAAAACTCCCTATAGTTAAGGGAAATATAATTTTGCTTTTCAGGAATGTAGAAAATTGGGTTGCTGGAGGGGGGTGTGAGCTCTTCTCAAGCAACAGCCACAAACACTGTCAAGGTTGACCACAAAAGTCACTAAATTTACCTGTGCTGCACTCTCTGGTAGCTTGGCACAAAAGCAGCCATTCTTAACTTGGAGTCAATGTGTAAAGTATTTATTCAGTAAATAAACTGCAATGAAGTGAAAGCAGAACACAAGTAAAATCCCACACAAATTTTACAAAAATGGAGTAAATTGTAATAAATTATTTGACAACAAAACAGCAAAGATTCAATCAGTAGAACAAGCGGTATGAATTTTTTAAAGTATTACGTGAAATCTAGTGCCTAAAAGTTTAAAGTATCAACTGCGGACATATAGTTGTGCATGACCGAGGCAAAGTCAAAAGTTATGGCTGACTGTGATGGAGCACAGGCCGGATGCAAGAAGTGGCTTAGGTCCAGTCTCCCCTTACCTTCAGACTTTGAAGATATTTTGAAGGAAAATGCCTGAGAAGGCAAAGTTCAGTGGGGCAAGGCAACTGACTGCGAGTGAGGAGAAGCCATCATTGTCGGGGAGCCACTGGCTGAAGTCACAGTGAGGAATCCTTCGTACAGACTTACGGGTTGATTCTAATGTTGTTCGAAAGGGCTCCGAATCGGATTTGTGATTGCTGAAACAGATCCAGAGCCCTTGTACACACTTCCCGACGACCAAGTACGATGCCTGGAAACCGTTAGGGCTGTCCGAATCAGTTCTGAAAGGCATTCGGACAGCTTGCCTCTTTCAGACCCAAATCGAACAGCTCTATGGACTCGGTTTCCGAACAAGCGAGTACGATGACCGATTTGGACGCCCTTCCTATTTTGTTTCTCCAGAACAAATCAGCTGCAGGAATCGGTCTTTGGAGGCCCATAGCATCCCCCCTTCTCCTGTAGCCCTCCGAATCAGGCATGTAGGGGTACACAAGGGACCCCCTTTTCAACCATGCACAAAGTGGCAGGCACCATGGGGTGCCAGCCACAGGGTGCATGATTTTCCCCAGTCACCCCTTTCTTCAATGGGAGACAGTGTTCTCGTTCAGAACACAGGTTCCCATTGAAGTCAATTGGAGTCCGACCGAATTGTATTCGGAAGCACCCGGATACATCCAAATCGCTTGGTCGGACACCCCCGATCCAAGTTGTTTGAAAAGCATTCTAGGACCGATTAGGTAGGAATGCTTTCCGAACGAGATCGGAATCAGGCCCTTACTTTCTTTATAATGGAAGTCAAAGATCTCCAGCAGACTGAAGCTGCAGACATGAGGGCTCCACAAGGCTGGTTACCCCATTTGTGAACAACCTCTGAAAAGGATTTACTACTGTGGAGAACAAAAGTTACGGGAGCTGCCGCAAAGTCAAGCTGACATGCAATGCCTTCGGCAGATCAACAAACGGGTAGGTTTTGGTCACCTCTTGTTTCTCAGAGCACTTTTGGATCAAAAACTGTCTCAGTACTAATTTATGGAATAGGGCTATCTGGGCACCTTTATAACCACTTCCAACGGTCCTGGACTAGAGGGGAGACATTTGGATGGTCAGGACTCACTCTGGCTGGATCCATGTACAAGATGGTTGGAGCCTTTACTGTCCCTTAAGGTCTGATAAGGAGGTCAGCCAACTAGCCCTCCTAATCATTCTGGTAGTCCTAGGTTCAAGGAGAAGTGTAGGGCACAAGCAGGAAGACAGGCCCCTGAGGCTCAGGGTAGGCTCCAGGCAGCAGAGCAGTCCTTTAAGGTGCAGCAATGCAGTCTTCTGAAGTTCACACCAGCAGACAGTCCTCTGAGCGTCCTTCTGCAAGTCCAGAAACCGAACTGAAGAGTGGGTCTGAGGGTCTTATTTTTATACCTAGTGACTCCTTTGAAGTAGAAGACGTTTCTAGACGTTCCATATCAAACATGCTTGGAAATTCCTGCCTCCCTGTACTGGCACCAGGCACAAAAGGCTCTTTGTTTGAAGGCAGGCTACATTCTAGTGATGCTGTGCCAAACTCTGCCCTCAAATGCTGCCCGAGATTGCACATCGTGGCACATCTAATCCCTCTATTGTTTGGCTGTCTGGATGGTATATACAAACGCCAAATGCAACCACACCCAGTCGTGGGACCCAGGATCAGGTTGGAGGAACCAAATAGTTAGAGCAGTAAAATACCAACTCTTTTTATACCATTAAGGAGGATTTTATATTACAACTTCTCAGACAAAAACATGACTTTCCCACCTGCTCCCAATCAGAACTTGTTAAGCACTTATTAAATGTAATAAGGTAACCTAATGTTATCCTGCAGGGGTAGGCCTCACAGCAGTGAAAAATATATTTCTGAGTTTTTTACTATGAGGACATGTAAAACTTAAAAATATTTATCCAACTTTTTATTTACAAAGCACCTTTCCCTATGGGATGTTTAGGGCCTACCTCAAGGGTGATTTATATGCTAAACAAAGTGAGTTTAAAGCTTGGCAAGGGGGTTATTCTGCCAAGTCAATTTGGCAGTTTAGAACAGGGAGCAGGCTGCAATGACAGGACTGAGACATGTTTAAAAGGGCTACTTAAGTGGGTGGCAAAATAAGCTATGCAGGCCCACTAGTAGCATTTACTCTGCCATCTCTGAGTATATGGTATACCACTTTACTAGAAAATGTAATATGCCGATCAGATGTAAGCCAACTTAACCATATTTAGTAGTGGTAAAGTGCACAGAGTCCTAAAGCCAACAAAAACAAATTTGGTAAAAATAGGAGGGTGAATGCAAGAGGTTTGGGAGAGGAGCACCTGCAGGCTGACAGGTCTAACAAGTAACAGGCCCCATTTGTAGGGTTTTTTACAGCATAGTGAGAGAGAATGCAGAAAAGGTTGCATCAATAGGGTGTCCCACTCAGTATTCAAGAATATTGAAAATGCATATGCACTATCATCACAGATATCGCAGCCAGGTATGCAGGAATCTCCATATGCATAGTTCACAGTCTTTCAATATAGGTGAACGCCTCTGCATACCTGGTGAGCTGTCAGGCTGCTATTCAGGGGCTAAAATATCTCATTTACCTTCCTAGCTTACGCAGATTGTGCTTTCACATTTCTACGTATGTTAACAGAGACAGACGTAAGGTATTTTCTTTATATATGTTAAACCTCTTTGGGCCTGCAATTTGTAGTACATTTTAAAGTACAAATATTACTACAAAGTGCTAATATAAACTACTCTTTTGTAGTAACTTACACTTTCAAAGTAATTCTGCATCACCATTATTTTTTATGGTTGAGTGTTGCAGTACCACTGGTTGGCCATGTGTAGTGTTGGGCGTACTACAAAAATGTAAGTCATTTCAAAAGTGCCATTTGTGAATACAGAAAAGTAGTAAAATTACTCAAAATCTTGCTTCCTGTGTGAATAAGGCCCTGAATAGCAACGTTTACATCATTGAAGTGCCCTCAGTGTAGCTAATGGGTAATATGTGCAGTACTCTATGTAACAGAACATTGTCTGGCAATGCTTTGCATGTTAACATAAACATAACTTTAAAAACACTTTTATTGTAGATCAGAAGAGTGCACCACAACTATGTAGATATACGAGAGCTTCATAAGTTATGGAAGTGCATATGATGAACCAGTGGATGCACTCTTGCAGATATACAAGAGCTTCTGGACAGCAGACAAATGACTGCTCTCATCCTTCTGGACCTTCTCACCCACCTTCGACACAATGTCCCATCACATCTTAATCAGCAGATTCTATCAAATCAAAAACCAGGGAGACACCCTCAAATGGATTGCCTCATACCTCATTGTAAGACTCAGAGAATCTGGCTCCCACTGTTCACCTTGGAACCTAAGAAGATCATCTGCGGTGACCCCCAAGGAACATCCCTCAGACCCACCCTCTTCACTACATGCATGGCACCCTGGCCACAACGTCCAATTGCACGGACTCAACTTCACCTCTTACACCGGCGACACTCTACACATCCGCTCATTGTTAGAAGACCCCTCTATCATCAAAGCCAACTTCCACAAATGTAGGATGAACATTGCCGACTGGAAGAAAGACAACACTCTCAAGCTAAACACGGACAAGGCAAAAGTCCTTGTCTTTGGGAAAAATACCTTGCCTTGGAATGGTGCATGGGGCCTGCTGGACTCGGCCTATCTTCTTCCCTCACAGACAACACCCACAACCTCAGCATCACCTTGGTTAGCAAGCTATCTATGAGGAAACAGGTAAACGCAGTGTGGTCTGCCTGTTTCCACATCCTAAGTATACTCCGCAAGATCTTCAGTTGACTCGCAGTGAAAACCAGAAGGACAGTCACGCAAGCCATCAGCACCCACAGGTTAGACTATGAGAGACCACCCTACGTAGGAATCACCACACGCCTCCTGAATAGACTACAGACAATACAAAATTCAGTGGCAAGACTCACCGTTGACTTCCCCAGATAGACCCACAACACACCCCTCCTCCAGAAGCTGCACTTGCTTCGAACTTAGAAGAGATGCAAGTTCAAGACGTTGACCCACGCATACAAAGCCCTGCACAATGAGCACTAGCATTCATCAACAAACTTGACCTTCAACCAACCGACCAGACACCTATGATCCACCTCCCTCTTCCTCTCTCACACCGCCCTGATCCTCCGAAGCAACAGCGGAGGATGCTCATTCTAACACCTGGGTGCCAAGGCTTGGAACGACCTTTCCCTGCACCTCAGGACTGCCTCATCACTCCAACAAATCTGTTAAGCACTCAAGACCTGGTTGTTTGAATGAACAGATCACCATGAAGAGATTAGCAATCTCAAGCAACTTGAGACCCTCATGGCTGATTTGCCACTCTCTATAAATCCTTAATTGATTGATTGACATTCATTCTCACTATTTTTATGACTTTGTGAAAAGCAGTTAGAAATAAAAAGGAACAGAAGTCCAGGCAACTGTATATTATCTGATCTTTGCAGCATGGCGTATGAAATGATACCCATCAAATGTAACACATAATTATATATCTGAAAACTGTTTCCATTTTATTTTAAATGAGATTTTAATTGATAGCAAAGGGTTATCTCACAATTCCGATTTCCAATAGGGTGGTCCTGCAGTTAGCTTCTGGTGTTTGTGCTATTATTCAGAAGAATGTTTCAGAGATACTACCAGCTCAGATTATTATGACCTTTCTGAACACACACCGGATACAGAAACAATATTGAACGCTCTGCGGTCTCTATGCCATAATGAAAGGGACCTTATAATGTTTGCATTGTTATTTAACGGCCAAATTTCTTATTTATATTACGCAGTCACATACATAGTGGCAATACAATAGCCATTTGACATTGCAGACTAGGGGCCTGAGTGGCACACTTGTCTGTGATTATACATGATATGACTTTTTTTTGGTTACCTGGAGTGTGTTTTGTGAAGGTGCCCTTTAGAAAATGTATGCAAAAAGCAATGGATGAAATGCTTGAATTATTCTCAGTCACTGGTAACTACTCGGGCCGCATTCCAAACCACCCTTCTTTTGCACACTGTGCCATCTCAATGCCACATCAGTTTGACCCTGCTCTAATGGGAACAGTCCAGCCCTAACTGCCAAGCCAGGTCCTCCACGAACTGGAACACAAGCAACCCAAGACCGGCATCACCCTTGTTATGAGCTCATCAACCTGGAATGTCTTGGTTCCAGTGACACAGTGTGCAGGGGACCCACGTTTGGGAATAACCATCCCACTTAGGACATCGTATTTAAATATACAAAAAGTGATGGATGGAATGCTTAAATTAATTTCAGCCACTGGCAATTACTCGCCCCACATCCCAATCCATGTTCTTTTTTAACACCATGCCTCCTCAGTGTGGATCCAGCTATATGATATATCAATCTTGACCTCGATCGAATCAGAACAGTCCAGCCTGAACTGCCATGACCACCTTTTGCATGTTTATTTCCCCAGATTTATTTGGCATTCACTACCCTATTTTTGATGAACTCTTTACTGTTGGCATTAGTGGTAAAGTGCTTTTGCTCTCCCTTCCAAATATGGTAAAATTAGTATACCTCTAATTCCCTAGGTAATGGAACTACATGTACCCATGACCTGTACATTAAGTGCCACAAGTGGAGTGCAGCACTCATTTTGCCATCTGCTAAAGTAACACTATAAAACATCACTGAACTGCCAACCTTCCTTTTAGTACTCATTGTTCATCCACAAGGTAGGCCCTAAAGGCTCACAGGGTACAGTGAATGGTATTTAACTAAGAAGATATCTGTACTTAGGGTTTACTTGTCCTGGCAGTGAAATATTATCTCTACAGCAAGGCTAGCTCTTCTAGAGATTAGCACTGTGCTACCTTGTTACACTAAAAAAATGATGCCTTCAGATTTTGAGCTGAAAGAGAAAGAAGTCTTCCCCTCCTTATTTTATAATTTGATATCCTATTTAATATGAAAGTTAGATTTTAAATTACTATTTTGAAAATGCCACTTTTAGAGAACTGCTTTTTTTGCATAAATCAAATGACTGTTAATGCTCTCTTGTGGTGTGATGGGTATTCCTTCCAGACAGGGGGCAAAAGCACAGTGAGTGTGGGGAAGGGTGCCCCTCTCATGAGCAGGATAACCTGGGGGTTATACTATACCTCTTCTTAGCTTTGAAGGGAGGCCCGAGGGCTGTACCCAGCCTAATCCTGAGTTCTGAAGATACCTTCTCCATCACTGGCAAATGTAGCTTACACCTAGGCCTGCCTGTCATCTGTCCTCTTGTACATATTGGAGTTAACCCCAGGAAAAAGAGAAGAACTGACCAGAAGCAGTTCAGGATAAGACAAAGAAAGTGAACCCCCACATACAATCTGCCACTTGATATGAAATTAGAAAACTCAGACCCTCTGATTTGAACGCTCCTGGAACTTAGGAGGTTCAAAAGAATGACTGCCCTGCTGTCTGAAGCCTAGAGGAAGACTAAAACTACTAGCTTTCAACCCAGGACCTCAAAAGTAACTCCAAGGGTCAGCTGGTCCTATCTGAACTATGCTGCTGGCCTCTACTGGAGTCAGTCCTGACCCCCAAGAGGTGAACCTCCATGTCCTGGAACCTTGTATACCCCTGAGTGTACTCCTCCCACCCCAAATCAGCAGAAACTGGACTTCAGGTGAAAGATCAAAGGTTCATGGCTCTTCAAAAAGAACCGTCCCTGCTCTCCTCATGAATGCTAGTGGACTTCAGGGAGGCCAACATGGGACCTGCTTCTATCTGCTTCTATCAGCCTATATCACCTTTCTGGATACAGACCCCATACTTTAGTTTCTGGGGCACTTTGAATCAATAACAAGTGTCCTGCATTACCCGCCAATGAAGAGTTTGGATGGTTTACCAGCTCTTTGTGTCGAGGAAGACTACACCATCAATGCAATGTTCTGACCTATGCTTGAAACTCTGCAACACGCCACTGATGAACCCCTATTTGGATCCAGCTTGCAGCAATATGGCCAACTACCTCACTGACAAGTGCTTCAAGCATGAAAAATGCACTAAGTTAGAAGGTGAGGTTTCTACCGGAACAAGTCTGGTCTTTGTATACCTACTTGCACTCCATTGTGGTCGGCCTGAACTTTGAACTTTGACCAGATACCTTCAGTTGGCACTTTCTGCTTTTTTTGTGCTAGTTCTACTTAAACTTTAAAAAATCATAACTCCATTTGTACTCTAACCTATTTTTTTTTGTTGATTTAGTGTCATTCTATTTCTTAAATGTTACTCTATTGGGTCAGTCTTGGACTGTTTCTGCACTGCATAAATACTTAACACAATGCCTCTGAGTAAAGCGAGACTGCTTTTGTACCAAGCTACTTGAAGATTAAGCACAGGTTAATTTAGTGACCGTTTATGGATCCCCCTGACAAGGATTTGTTATTAAAGTTATGACTTTGGGGTAACTATAAAGGGTGTTCAAGGATAAACTTGTTTCAATGCACCAACAATGAATGTGAAAGGTGTTGTACCCTCATAAGACACTATTCAATGTGTAATTGATATGGAAGTATTATTTTGAGGTTACTAACAATCCCAATGAAGGGATCAGGGGCGCTGTGGAAACAGTAACAAACCTTTTTTCATTGTTCACAGTATCACACACACTGTACTAAGAAGAATGAATACTGTTAAGTTAACAGTATTTATTACTACAGAAGCAATCTGTTTCTCAGTACATCTAAAACAACTACGCAGAATATTATAAAAACAGCAGAAAGACGTTATAAATAAAGAAAATACAATGATCATTTCCAGGATTCTTCAAATGTCATTTAAAATGTTATCTAGAACCTAGCAGTAGCGGTCGGTGGTAGGAGTGCTGCTGGTCGGTGATGTGGGGCGAGAGAGGGGCAGAGTGGGGGGGTAGTAAACTATGGAATAGGGCCAAATACAGGTAAGTTAACATAAAAATAAATTAAACTAATTTCGTTGTGCGCACAGCATCACCAAATGTGGTTGGAATTTACAAGAGTCTTTGAGTTTGAGATGTTTGATACAAAGCCTGACTAAATCTCCTACATGAAGGTTAGATTCTTTTTTACGTTTCCGATCAGCAAAGTGTTTGTAACTATCTTTAGCGATCGTCAAATTCTGAGTGACAGAGTGATGAATTTTAGCTACCTGGCGGGCAATGTCTTGGACAGCAGGAACATCTACATTATCAAAATTAACATAGGAATTAGGATGTCTACCTGAATTTATAAAGAAGGGGGAGTGACCAGTAGACACAGTTAGAGCATTATTATGGGAATGCTCCGCTGTCCACAGATGGTCAGGCCAGTAACCCTCATCATCTAACAAATAAAGTCGAAGATGCTGTTCTAGTTCTTGGATCGTGCTCTCTGTCTGACCATCAGTTTCCGGATGAAAACTGGTGGAGTAGCGATGGTCTATGTTAAGGCCTTTGATGCAGTCCTTCCAAAATCGAGACAGAAACTGAGGGCCCTTATCTGAGATCAGGATCTTAGGAATACCATGAAGATGGATAAAATGCTGATTGAAAAGTTGGGACAGTTGTTTAGCAGTGTGTGTGCCCTTGAAGGGTACAAAATGTGGCATCTTGCTAATGGTGTCAACACATACAAGGGTGTTATCGTAACCATGGGATGAGGGCGTATCAACAATTAAATCTAGGGAGACAGTGTGTTAAGGATACAGGGGGTTTGGCATGGGTTGTAGGAGACCTTCAGGAGCCTACCTGTCCGGTTTTCCCCGTGCACAAATTCCACATCCCAAAACATATTGACGAATATCTCGACACGTGTGGACACCAGAAACGATGTTTTGAGTAAATCTTCAGTCTTTATTATGCCCTTGTGGCCAGCCAGAGGATTGTCTTGACATTCTTGCATAGCTTTCATTTGAAGTTCCTCCGTAGGTAGAAATAAGGTAGTTCCTTGGTAGGGTAGACCGTTCTGGATAAAACGGTACGGATCTTCAGTGGCCAATTTCTCCATTTCCAGATCAGTCATAGCTTTCCGAACAAGATTCTCAAAGGGCTCCATGGAGATTGCACCAACGATCTTATCTTCTGGAATGATTTGCTGATTTTCAATGACAGAAGTTTGGTTTTCTGTGTCTAGCCTGGGAAAAACATCAGTGTAGTGGGCTGGTCCCATATGGCGTCGATCTGGAGCTCAACTCACGCACTAAAGGTTGTTAGATGTCAACAAAAATGTGGATTACCCCAAGACTATGTGTAGGTAAGGACCTACTACATGTACCAATGAAGAGCATCTAAAGTAATAAGAATCAAGTATCAAAGCAAAAAGAAACCGGACAAGCATACCTTGCAGCCCCACCAGTGTCCACCACACCGGACAGCCCAAGCAAGGCAGGCTGTACCTTCATCTCGTCATTTACAACACCAGAAAATACGGTTAGAAGCCTGCGTAACCTTGGAGAAGATACTATGCCACAACAAATGTCTGCAATCCCACAAAAACATCTACTGTGCCACAACCGACTTATTTTGTGCAATAAGAAACAAGGTAATCTGTGGCTGCCAGTGTTTTTGTCTCCAGTGTGAAGTGTGCTGCTTCTGTTTTACATAAGACTTCTTCAAGTTCATCATCCATCACTTTATTCAGTTCAAGTCTTCCCTTGCTTTAGGTTTGGATGTGTGACATTTTGTTTTATATTAGCGCTCCTCTGTACTAGCGCTGCATCAGTGTGATCAATACATGAGCCAGCGTCATGTTTTTGGAAATTGGCAACAGCAAACTGCGTTATGAGGAAAGCGATACCCCTGGTGAGCAATGGGGTTTATGTGAGCGTGGAGGTGCCCCAGGATTAACCTGTACCGTGTCCTTTGAGTGCCTGACTGTTTTTCTTGCAGTTCATTATTCATCCCTTTACTCGTGTTCAAGACTTGCTTTTCTGTGGATTTGGATGTGCAGCATCTTTTAACTGTTTGAGGCTGGTTTTAATGGTTATTTTCAAGTCTCCCTGCCTGCTGCCGAAGAGGAGAAATGACATTGTAAGTAACCCTGGGCAAAGTACTATGCAATGCTCGCGCAGTTTGCGAAAGTCCCGCTAATTCGCACTACGCGAATTCCACGTAGCACAGTGCAAACACGCATAATGTAGTGCTGCTGTCATTTTTTGCTTGCTCGCGGTCCTCAACGTCAAGTTGGCGACTGCGAGCAAGCAAAATGACATCCTGGCGAGAGTTTTTCCTCGTTCGCGATCAGCAACATCAAGTTGCCGATCGCGAGCGTGGAAAATAAACCTCCCGGCGAGATTCTCAATGTGGGGAGGTCAGGTTTCTCATTGCGAGTGGTCGCATATGCTAGCGGCCGCTCGCGATGAAAAATCTACTCGAGCGGCAGAAAACTACAGCTCGCACTGTGCAAGATGCCGTTTTCAATAATTGCACAGTGCCGGATGCTTATCCGCACTGTGCAATCATTGAAAACAGCATCTTGCACAGTGCGAACAGGCTATTACGCAGTTCGCATAGTGCTACACGTAGCTTGCGTAGTGCAAAGTGCACTTTGCGTAGCTTCGCGTAGCGCTACTTCGCGAACTATGCCCAGCCCTAATTGTAAGCATAGTAAAGTTGTGACTTTATTGGACTTCATGGTTATTTTATCCTCTTCGAGGCCTGTAAAATATGGCAGTTGTGCTGTATTTCAAATTTGAAATAGTGCACGCGCACCTTACCTGTCCATGATGTCGCACGGAACAGTTCTGGAAACTCTTGTGACGTTTGCATCTTTGCATGTCTTCAACGCTGACAAAGACATTTTGAAGCAAGAGCGTGCCGTGAACCACGCGGGATTGCAGCTCCTGTATGTGCCGCCATCTTGCGGTTGGCACCATCTTTACAGCATTCCCTTGCTTCACAGGCCATTTTGCTAACCACACTCATTGCCATTTGCCAACCACAATTTTTTTTACAACTGCGTCGTCGTCAACAAAATGATTTGGGGTATGAAGATTCACGTGAATGTAATGTTCAAAGGTAATGAGTATGAGGCTGTTTTTTGTTTTTTAATCTACACAGGTGAGTGAAATTTGTTTCTTTTTCTCAAAGTGACTACCGTCCGGTTCCAGGATTTATTTTATTCATCACGCTCCACACCAAGATTTCAAGAAATCAACATGAAGAAATGTCTTCATCGTAATGGACAAAACATACTTGGAAGGCTTATCGGAGCACTTCTTTTCACGAGTGCAGAGTTGGATCGTTCCAATTTATGAAATCTTGTTTTCGTGCATTTTAGTATTCAATGTTCTGTGCAATGTCCCATCTAGTGACATTTTTATTCTTTTGGGATATGTTATACTTACAGAGCATATTTTAGTGTTTAAGAACTCACCTATAGCATATTATATGCATGTTTTTAGCTTTCAGTACATACAAAACGCTTATGGTTACACACATTCGAAAAAAAAAAGTATTGTGTTTTTCTAATGACTTTGATGTTGAGTTGTTTCAGATATATTGTATCCCTGTTTAAGGGATAGTAGTGGGTTTTAGTCCCATGTCCCTATGTTTCAGACATTGTTATCCTTGCCTAAGGGATAGGAGTGGGTTTTAGTCCCATTTCCTCTTGTTTCAGATATTGTATCCCGGCCTAAGGATAGAGGTGGGTTTTAGTCCCATTTTCCCTTGTTTCAGATATTTTATCCCATCCTCGACACCATAAATGTAGTGGGCAGGTCCCATGCGTGTAGGCGGTACAAGCAGACGCTGTAGACGTGGCCAGGTAGAAGTAAATGAAGTTTATTAAGATCTTAGAAGTAGATACAGTAAGCCCGGAAAAACAACAAGGGGGGGGAGAGAGAGAGAAGTGGATTCAGTCTCCCTAGGCGTCATGAATAAACAAAGTAGAATCCACAGAGTGGTAGTTCAGTGGTCCCTCAAGGATGGGGAGCACACCGTGTATTTTAAATGCCCCTCACACACCAACAGGCCCCTTGGTGTCATGCTTCATCATCGGGGCCTTCGCACCCCTCTACGGGATGCGGCGTGCTACGACAGAACGACTACGCAGGAGCACTTTGTAGTGAACTATGTGAGGGAGTGTGTTTGCGTGATGTGAGTGAGGTGAGGTGAAAAAGTGATTAAAAAATACCTGGCACTAAGGAAAAGAGAAAAAATTGTATTCTGTCCCTGGCTGGTATTAGTAAAAAGTGCAAAGACTGGTTGAAAAAATACGTGCTAGGGTATATCAACCAACAACAGTGTCAACATGTTTCGGAGTACAAGACTCCTTCTTCAGGACGAGGATATGCACTAGGATCCCCACCTTACTCACATGGAATGTGAAAGTGCTCAAAAAAAATAATTACAAAAATAATGTGTAATGTACCTATCAATGTTTTAAGTGATGGTTCGCTCGTTGCGCCCAATTGGCGTTTGAAATATCTGAAAAGGAAAGACACAGTAAATAAACTAGTCGGATGTCCAGGAACATAGTTGACTTGCTAGTCGGATGTCCAGGAAACAAGAATAAGGGAAAAAAAGGGGGAATATTCCTTTTTGTAACAATGGTAAGTATGCAGAACTCCACTGTGGGTCTGGTACCTTGCAAGAGAAAGACATTTGAGGGGGACATACAATTCAAAACACAATCATACATACACACATGCAATATCCCTGGTATACATGGGAATGAAAAAGATGGTATTTTGTTGTGGTACAGGCTTACTTAAGTTCAAAGTGCGGATGGCCCCATGAGCCTTAGCGTGGTATTGGGGGTATCACTCCTCATTGCCCAGTCAGCAACCTATAAGATAGTAAATAGCGGTATTCAGGGAGGTGAAAAATAGAGATTAAAGCCAGGTTACTAGTGAGTGAGAATACACCCTCAGTTTCAACCGGCTCCTACTCACGATGACTGCAAGGACTGGATGCCTGCCTTCCCCGCAACGCTGCTCCGCTGTAAGTGAGCTCTCAAGGCGGAGATTCGCATTTTATACCCTCAGGGGCGGTTAATTAGTTAGGGAAAATTGAATGATTGTAAGCGGAAGAGGCCCATATACGGGTAGAGGCAAGGTCTCCGTTTAGAAGAGTCCCGGAGCTGCGCAGAGCTAGGACGCGCTGGCTCTAAGGTGAACAGAAGCCCAACACGCATGCGCAGGGCAGAGCCGGTACAGCGATAGTGGCGTGCTAGTAACGCATGCGCAGACCCTGTTATGGGGTCAGTGACGCGTCGCGCATGCGCGAATAAACAAAAAACGGAGATAGTGCATACCGGTACTAGCAAATATCTCAAAAAATATAAATAAAAATATAAATTCACTGTATCCCTCAGTCGTTCACCCATGGGGGGAGAGAGAGGCAGATCAAATGGCCAGATATATAAAAGGCCAAATATATAATGTAGTAGGGTGTTCTAAACAATGGTAAATATCAAAATGGCCCTAAACTCCTCCCTCCTCGGTAGGGGAGGGCGGGCGGGGTGGGGGGGGGGGAGTTGTTTTTTGTGTATACCTTAGGGATTGAAAAAGTACTGTAAGGGTCAGAAAGGCAATCGCACGGGCATTCCCTGTGACATTGTAACCCCGAGGATGATGGTTTCACATAAAAGGGTAGCAGTCCTATGTCACTCATCATGTTATTAAGCTAACGTAATTGGCTCCATGGGATGGAGTCATTAAGGCCTGTGACATCGGTGCCCAGCCGGAACACCCAACGTTGTTCCTTTTCCAACAGACCAACGTCTGATGGAAGTTGTTCAATCACTGTCCAATGTACATCGTTGACACAGTGCTGATGTTCCAGGAAATGTGCTGACATTTTTGTGGTTACCTTCTTGCACCTAATGTTGCTCTTATGCTCATTTATCCTGACTTTAACTTGTCTGGTGGTCATGCCCACATATTCCTTGCCGCAGGGACAGGTGATCAGGTAGACCACGTTTCTACTATTGCAATTCGTGAACATTCGTTGCTCCCAGCTTGTCCCATTGGCGAAGGAGAGGGTCTGGCTCTTCTTAGTCAGGTGACAGCAGTTGCAGTTGCCACATTGATGGTGGCCATGTATCCCTTTTAGTCTGGCCTGCTCTGCCTTCGGTGATTTTGGCCTTGTGTGGACTAAGATGTCCTTCAGGTTCCTGCCTCGTCTGTGGGCGAACATCGGTTTTTCTAGGGATAATGTGCCACATGTGAGGGTACGCCAATGTCTATTCACCAGTTTCGTCACTTGGTTGGTGACCGGGCTGTAGGTGGTTACACAGACCGTTCTCTCCATCTGGTTGTCGGATGTAGGTTTGTCTTCAAGAAGGGACTCACGATTGTTATTTCTGGCTCTTTTCATAGCCTTCTGAATAACAGGGGTTGGGTACTTCCTTTCTTTAAGTTTAGTGCAGAGGTCTTGCGCTTGACGTTTATATTTCGCCAGGTCGCTACAATTCCGACGCAGGCGGAGGAACTGCCCATAAGGTAGGTTCTCCCTCAGGTGACGCGGATGGAAACTGTCGAACCTGAGGAGACAGTTCCTGGCCGTCGGTTTGAAATGGGTTTCTGTCTTGAGAAAACCATCTTCATGGTAGATATTGAGGTCCAGAAAAACCATAGATCTATTTGACATTTGGTGAGTGAACTTGAGAAAACTATTCTGATTATTCAGCCATTGCATGAACTCAGTAATGGAGTTCTCGTCCCCCTCCCAGATAACTAGGACGTCGTCAATATAGCGTCGCCACGTGTGTATCCTAGTTCTGTTGGGGTTGTTTGGATGGAGGATTTTGGAGGACTCCAAATGATGGACATAGAGTCCTGCCAGACTAGGAGCAAAAGTGCTCCCCATGCTGGTCCCATGGCTTTGCCAGTATAGAGTTCCCTCGTACTCAAAGAAGTTTTTTGTAAGTGCTAAAGAGATGCATTCCATTACTACCCCTCTGGGGGTTTGGTATTTCCAATGAGTGGAGTGGAGTACCTCCTCAATGATCAGAAGTGTCTCATCGTGTGGGAGGCTCGTGTAGAGACTCTCCACATCCAAGCTCAGTAGCATTTGTGATTCAGGGTTAAATGGGTGACACTGCAAAAGTTGGAGTACTGCCTTCGTGTCCCTCAGATAGGTATCAGTAGCCTGCACAAGGGGTCTCAAGAAAGCATCAGCAAACTTAGATAGGGGTTCAAGAATGGATGCAATACCCGATACAATCGGGCGCCCGGGTGGATTCTCAAGGTTTTTGTGTACTTTCGGGATGGTGTAAAAGTACGGCGTTCGTGGGTTCTTTTGGACTAGAAACTCTGACTCTTTTTTGGATAGCCAGTCATGCGCCAGGGCCTCCTCAATCATTCCTTGTATCCTTACTCTAAGGGACTCGGTAGGATCTACAGCCAGGACCTGATAGTTTCTGTTATCAGCTAGGAGCCTTCTACATTCCTTGTCATAGGCAGAGGAGGTCTGTATAACCACGGCTCCCCCTTTGTCAGCTGGTTTAATAACTAGGTCCCTGTTCTGACCGAGTTCTCTGATAGCTTCATTTTCCACTTTGCTGATGTTTTGGAATACTCTCTGTTTGGTATCCAAATTCTTTAGTTCTTGCATGATTGCCTTTTCAAAAGCCAATACCTCAACCGGAAGTTGGCTGTCTAATGGAGTGAAGTTGGACTTTGGTCTTAACCCTGTGTCTGTGGTCTCTGGTGGTGCTTCCTTGTCCTTAAAGAAAGCCCTCAGTTTTATTGTTCTTATGAAATCCTGCATCTCCTTATGTAGCAGAAAAAGGTCAGGTTTGTTTGTCGGAACATACCCTAAACCTTTGTTCAGTACCTGTGTTTGTACCTTGGTAAGTGGCCACGGAGTTATGTTGATCACTAGGTCCCCCTCTTGCTCGTGGACGCCTGATTCGCTGTCATGCTCCTGGTTAGGACCCTGGGGTCTGTTCCGTCTCCGGGTTGCCAGTTGACGTTGTTGCCCTTCCTGTTCCTTCCTCTGTTCGATCCCTGGCCCCAGGATAAAAAAGGCTGAGCATTTTGGGCTACATTTGATTGTTCCGGTACCCACTGCGGATACATCTGGCCCATTGGTGGGGGAACAAATTGGTATGGTGGGAACTGAAATTGGTTCTGGTAGGGGTTAAACTGTGGTCCCTGAAAACCTCTCCACCCTCGTTGACGAGGGAATTGGGATCTCTGTTGTCGGTAACCACCCCTCTGTTTTCTTTGTTGGAAACCACTTGAATTTGTACTCGTAGTACTCCCATCAGAACTAGCATTGTCTGAGTCGCTCCCTTTATCTTTCATTACATAGTCTGTTTTTGTGTAAGGGTACGCCCATTCCGGGGTAAAGCGATCTTTATCTTTTTTCATTTTGTTAAACTTACTTTGCTTTAGGGTTGCCTCAAAATCCATCATTTGCTGGTTAAGTTCATCTAAACCTTTTTTCAGATCGGCTGGTGAAATGAAAGCCTTCAACTTCACCTCCAGTCTGCTGATCTCAGTTTTTAGTTCTAGAGATTTTCTTGTGGCAGTATGCACTATTAAGACTAGCCAGTCCCTAGTGCAATGCCACGAAATAAGAGACCATGCCTTTTTAAAAACCATATCATCCTGAAAAATGAAGGGTTCGTTTTTAACCAAAAGGCCCTGAGGGGCTATTTTGTTTCTCAAGTATTCTCTCATCAAGAGGCCGTGTAGAGCTGCTCTTATCTGGACTTTCCTAATGTTCATTAGTTCATCCCAGTCTGCTACCGCTGGGCTTGGGTCGTTACTGCTGAGACCTTCGAAGGGATTGACATCTGCCAGAATTCTATCGATGTCCTCCTCACTGAAGGTCAGTCCCTGATCGTCTTCCATGATAGTATTGGAGGACGTGCCGGGCAAAAATAGGTGTATGTAGAGGAAGGTGTTTAAATGGTATGGCCACAGTGTCTAACTCTAAATGGGAAAGGGGGCTCCCACAGCTGTGCGCTGTCTAGAACGGAAAAACAACAAGGGGGGGAGAGAAGTGGATTCAGTCTCCCTAGGCGTCATGAATAAACAAAGTAGAATCCACAGAGTGGTAGTTCAGTGGTCCCTCAAGGATGGGGAGCACACCGTGTATTTTAAATGCCCCTCACACACCAACAGGCCCCTTGGTGTCATGCTTCATCATCGGGGCCTTCGCAGAATAAATTTTTTTCTCTTTTCCTTAGTGCCAGGTATTTTTTAATCACTTTTTCACCTCACCTCACTCACATCACGCAAACACACTCCCTCACATAGTTCACTACAAAGTGCTCCTGCGTAGTCGTTCTGTCGTAGCACGCCGCATCCCGTAGAGGGGTGCGAAGGCCCCGATGATGAAGCATGACACCAAGGGGCCTGTTGGTGTGTGAGGGGCATTTAAAATACACGGTGTGCTCCCCATCCTTGAGGGACCACTGACCTTCAGTGAGGAGGACATCGATAGAATTCTGGCAGATGTCAATCCCTTCGAAGGTCTCAGCAGTAACGACCCAAGCCCAGCGCGAGCAGACTGGGATGAACTAAAGAACATTAGGAAAGTCCAGATAAGAGCAGCTCTATACGGCCTCTTGATGAGAGAATACTTGAGAAACAAAATAGCCCCTCAGGGCCTTTTGGTTAAAAACGAACCCTTCATTTTTCAGGATGATATGGTTTTTAAAAAGGCATGGTCTCTTATTTCGTGGCATTGCACTAGGGACTGGCTAGTCTTAATAGTGCATACTGCCACAAGAAAATCTCTAGAACTAAAAACTGAGATCAGCAGACTGGAGGTGAAGTTGAAGGCTTTCATTTCACCAGCCGATCTGAAAAAAGGTTTAGATGAACTTAACCAGCAAATGATGGATTTTGAGGCAACCCTAAAGCAAAGTAAGTTTAACAAAATGAAAAAAGATAAAGATCGCTTTACCCCGGAATGGGCGTACCCTTACACAAAAACAGACTATGTAATGAAAGATAAAGGGAGCGACTCAGACAATGCTAGTTCTGATGGGAGTACTACGAGTACAAATTCAAGTGGTTTCCAACAAAGAAAACAGAGGGGTGGTTACCGACAACAGAGATCCCAATTCCCTCGTCAACGAGGGTGGAGAGGTTTTCAGGGACCACAGTTTAACCCCTACCAGAACCAATTTCAGTTCCCACCATACCAATTTGTTCCCCCACCAATGGGCCAGATGTATCCGCAGTGGGTACCGGAACAATCAAATGTAGCCCAAAATGCTCAGCCTTTTTTATCCTGGGGCCAGGGATCGAACAGAGGAAGGAACAGGAAGGGCAACAACGTCAACTGGCAACCCGGAGACGGAACAGACCCCAGGGTCCTAACCAGGAGCATGACAGCGAATCAGGCGTCCACGAGCAAGAGGGGGACCTAGTGATCAACATAACTCCGTGGCCACTTACCAAGGTACAAACACAGGTACTGAACAAAGGTTTAGGGTATGTTCCGACAAACAAACCTGACCTTTTTCTGCTACATAAGGAGATGCAGGATTTCATAAGAACAATAAAACTGAGGGCTTTCTTTAAGGACAAGGAAGCACCACCAGAGACCACAGACACAGGGTTAAGACCAAAGTCCAACTTCACTCCATTAGACAGCCAACTTCCGGTTGAGGTATTGGCTTTTGAAAAGGCAATCATGCAAGAACTAAAGAATTTGGATACCAAACAGAGAGTATTCCAAAACATCAGCAAAGTGGAAAATGAAGCTATCAGAGAACTCGGTCAGAACAGGGACCTAGTTATTAAACCAGCTGACAAAGGGGGAGCCGTGGTTATACAGACCTCCTCTGCCTATGACAAGGAATGTAGAAGGCTCCTAGCTGATAACAGAAACTATCAGGTCCTGGCTGTAGATCCTACCGAGTCCCTTAGAGTAAGGATACAAGGAATGATTGAGGAGGCCCTGGCGCATGACTGGCTATCCAAAAAAGAGTCAGAGTTTCTAGTCCAAAAGAACCCACGAACGCCGTACTTTTACACCATCCCGAAAGTACACAAAAACCTTGAGAATCCACCCGGGCTCCCGATTGTATCGGGTATTGCATCCATTCTTGAACCCCTATCTAAGTTTGCTGATGCTTTCTTGAGACCCCTTGTGCAGGCTACTGATACCTATCTGAGGGACACGAAGGCAGTACTCCAACTTTTGCAGTGTCACCCATTTAACCCTGAATCACAAATGCTACTGAGCTTGGATGTGGAGAGTCTCTACACGAGCCTCCCCCACGATGAGACACTTCTGATCATTGAGGAGGTACTCCACTCCACTCATTGGAAATACCAAACCCCCAGAGGGGTAGTAATGGAATGCATCTCTTTAGCACTTACAAAAAACTTCTTTGAGTACGAGGGAACTCTATACTGGCAAAGCCATGGGACCAGCATGGGGAGCACTTTTGCTCCTAGTCTGGCAGGACTCTACGTCCATCATTTGGAGTCCTCCAAAATCCTCCATCCAAACAACCCCTACAGAACTAGGATACACACGTGGCGACGCTATATTGACGACGTCCTAGTTATCTGGGAGGGGGACGAGAACTCCATTACTGAGTTCATGCAATGGCTGAATAATCAGAATAGTTTTCTCAAGTTCACTCACCAAATGTCAAATAGATCTATGGTTTTTCTGGACCTCAATATCTACCATGAAGATGGTTTTCTCAAGACAGAAACCCATTTCAAACCGACGGCCAGGAACTGTCTCCTCAGGTTCGACAGTTTCCATCCGCGTCACCTGAGGGAGAACCTACCTTATGGGCAGTTCCTCCGCTTGCGTCGGAATTGTAGCGACCTGGCGAAATATAAACGTCAAGCGCAAGACCTCTGCACTAAACTTAAAGAAAGGAAGTACCCAACCCCTGTTATTCAGAAGGCTATGAAAAGAGCCAGAAATAACAATCGTGAGTCCCTTCTTGAAGACAAACCTACATCCGACAACCAGATGGAGAGAACGGTCTGTGTAACCACCTACAGCCCGGTCACCAACCAAGTGACGAAACTGGTGAATAGACATTGGCGTACCCTCACATGTGGCACATTATCCCTAGAAAAACCGATGTTCGCCCACAGACGAGGCAGGAACCTGAAGGACATCTTAGTCCACACAAGGCCAAAATCACCGAAGGCAGAGCAGGCCAGACTAAAAGGGATACATGGCCACCATCAATGTGGCAACTGCAACTGCTGTCACCTGACTAAGAAGAGCCAGACCCTCTCCTTCGCCAATGGGACAAGCTGGGAGCAACGAATGTTCACGAATTGCAATAGTAGAAACGTGGTCTACCTGATCACCTGTCCCTGTGGCAAGGAATATGTGGGCATGACCACCAGACAAGTTAAAGTCAGGATAAATGAGCATAAGAGCAACATTAGGTGCAAGAAGGTAACCACAAAAATGTCAGCACATTTCCTGGAACATCAGCACTGTGTCAACGATGTACATTGGACAGTGATTGAACAACTTCCATCAGACGTTGGTCTGTTGGAAAAGGAACAACGTTGGGTGTTCCGGCTGGGCACCGATGTCACAGGCCTTAATGACTCCATCCCATGGAGCCAATTACGTTAGCTTAATAACATGATGAGTGACATAGGACTGCTACCCTTTTATGTGAAACCATCATCCTCGGGGTTACAATGTCACAGGGAATGCCCGTGCGATTGCCTTTCTGACCCTTACAGTACTTTTTCAATCCCTAAGGTATACACAAAAAACAACTCCCCCCCCCCCACCCCGCCCGCCCTCCCCTACCGAGGAGGGAGGAGTTTAGGGCCATTTTGATATTTACCATTGTTTAGAACACCCTACTACATTATATATTTGGCCTTTTATATATCTGGCCATTTGATCTGCCTCTCTCTCCCCCCATGGGTGAACGACTGAGGGATACAGTGAATTTATATTTTTATTTATATTTTTTGAGATATTTGCTAGTACCGGTATGCACTATCTCCGTGTTTTGTTTATTCGCGCATGCGCGACGCGTCACTGACCCCATAACAGGGTCTGCGCATGCGTTACTAGCACGCCACTATCGCTGTACCGGCTCTGCCCTGCGCATGCTCGTTGGGCTTCTGTTCACCTTAGAGCCAGCGCGTCCTAGCTCTGCGCAGCTCCGGGACTCTTCTAAACGGAGACCTTGCCTCTACCCGTATATGGGCCTCTTCCGCTTACAATCATTCAATTTTCCCTAACTAATTAACCGCCCCTGAGGGTATAAAATGCGAATCTCCGCCTTGAGAGCTCACTTACAGCGGAGCAGCGTTGCGGGGAAGGCAGGCATCCAGTCCTTGCAGTCATCGTGAGTAGGAGCCGGTTGAAACTGAGGGTGTATTCTCACTCACTAGTAACCTGGCTTTAATCTCTATTTTTCACCTCCCTGAATACCGCTATTTACTATCTTATAGGTTGCTGACTGGGCAATGAGGAGTGATACCCCCAATACCACGCTAAGGCTCATGGGGCCATCCGCACTTTGAACTTAAGTAAGCCTGTACCACAACAAAATACCATCTTTTTCATTCCCATGTATACCAGGGATATTGCATGTGTGTATGTATGATTGTGTTTTGAATTGTATGTCCCCCTCAAATGTCTTTCTCTTGCAAGGTACCAGACCCACAGTGGAGTTCTGCATACTTACCATTGTTACAAAAAGGAATATTCCCCCTTTTTTCCCTTATTCTTGTTTCCTGGACATCCGACTAGCAAGTCCACTATGTTCCTGGACATCCGACTAGTTTATTTACTGTGTCTTTCCTTTTCAGATATTTCAAACGCCAATTGGGCGCAACGAGCGAACCATCACTTAAAACATTGATAGGTACATTATACATTATTTTTGTAATTATTTTTTTTGAGCACTTTCACATTCCATGTGAGTAAGGTGGGGATCATAGTGCATATCCTCGTCCTGAAGAAGGAGTCTTGTACTCCGAAACATGTTGACACTGTTGTTGGTTGATATACCCTAGCACGTATTTTTTCAACCAGTCTTTGCACTTTTTACTAATACCAGCCAGGGACAGAATAAAAAATGTTCTCTTTTCCTTAGTGCCAGGTATTTTTTAATCACTTTTTCACCTCACCTCACTCACATCACGCAAACACACTCCCTCACATAGTTCACTACAAAGTGCTCCTGCGTAGTCGTTCTGTCGTAGCACGCCGCATCCCGTAGAGGGGTGCGAAGGCCCCGATGATGAAGCATGACACCAAGGGGCCTGTTGGTGTGTGAGGGGCATTTAAAATACACGGTGTGCTCCCCATCCTTGAGGGACCACTGAACTACCACTCTGTGGATTCTACTTTGTTTATTCGATACAGTAAGCCCACCAGGAGCAGCCTCCTAGCTGCTCAGCCCATCTTCCAACTGACAACACTCATACACCAGGCAACCAAGCATTCCACTCACACTAACATTCTAATTGGAACACTCACACTGGCTGGGCTGAGCAGCTAGGTACAGGATGAAAGGGAAAATATTAACAAGAACTGTGGATATTACAATCAACGTTTCTGTTCTTGGACCCTGTACGAAAGGTAATGAAAAAATCAAAGTCTGCGTAGTAGAGGGACCAACGAAGCTGACGCTGTGTAAGGGTACGAGCAGATCGTAAAAATTTCAGGTTGTGGTATTTTTTTCAACACCCTTACAGTGTGTTTGGCCCCCATCAAATAATGCCTCCAATCTTTGAAGGCATCTATAATGGGCAAAAGTTCCTTCTCTTTAATTGTATAATTGCGTTCCACAGAGTTGAGTTTGCGAGAGCGGTAAGCTACTGGGTGTAGCTGTCCTGTGCCCTTGTGTCTTTGTGAAGGTATTCCCCAGATGGCCATATCTGAAGCATCTGTTTCCAGGTAAAAAGGTTCGGAGGGATCCGCATGAAGCAAAACTGGTGCTGTGGTGAAGCCTTCTTTCATCAAGTTAAAGGCCCCTTCAGCTTCGTCGGACCATTTTAATGGAACACCTTTTTTCAGTAGACGAGTTAGAGGAAGGATCTTTTGGGAAAATCCATGACTGAATCGTCTGTAAAAATTGGAGCATCCGATAAAACTTTGAACCTCTTTGATAGTGGTGGGAGGTTTCCAGTCCATAGTAGTCTTCACCTTCTGTTTGTCCATCTTAACTCCTGCAGGTGATAACACAAATCCTAAGAATTCCACAGTGTCAGTGTAGAACAAGCATTTATCTAACTTAACGTATAGAGAGTTCTCTCATAAACACTGTAGAACAGCTCAGACTTGATCTTGATGTTCTTCTTTTGAGTTTGAATAAATCAGAATATCATCTATGTACACAATCGTACATAGATCAATGATTTCACATAAAACATCATTGATAAAATATTGGAGGGCCGCAGGCGCCTTTACAGAGACCATACAGCATCACTAGATACTCGTAAAGGCCATATTTGGTCCTGAACGCCGTCTTCCATTCGTCGCCTTCCCAGAGTCTAATTAGGTGGTAAGCTCCTCGTAGATCTAAGTGAGTATACATTTTTGCTTCCTTTACCTGGTCAATCAGTGCCGAAATGAGGGGCAATGGATAACGATTTTTAAAGAGACTGCGGACTTGGATGGTCTAATAAAACCATTTTCCGAATTCTTAGCAAGATATTTCTTCAAATGGATGTTTTCTTTTTCCGTTAAGGCAGAGACCCGACTGCATGGCAGATTGGCCCCTGGTTCAAAATCTATTTTATAATCATAGGGTCTGTGGGGAGGTAGCATCTCAGCAGTGACTTCATTGAAGATGTCAGCAACGTCTTGGTACTCTTCTGGTATCGTAGTGGTTTGAATCACGCATACCAAACTACCGTTTCCACATAGCTGAGCAGCTGCGCTGGGTTCAGAGAGATCAGTCAAGTTAATAAAACAATTCCTTGTGCAGTATTCAGAATTTAATTGGATTGTTCGGGCTCCCCAATCAATAAATAGGTTGTGCTCTGTTAGCCACGGTAAACCAAGGATCAATTGAAATTGCGGGGTGTAAATTAAGTTGAATTGTAAGGTTTCTTGATGACCTTGAGCGGTAGTCATTTGCACTAATTCTGTATGACCGGTTATGAGTCCAGAAGTTAAATCAATACCATCTACTGCTCTTACCTTCTCACTCTTCTCTTTCTTGATAGACTGCAAACCAATAAGACTAGCAAATTTGTGGTCGCAGAAATTACTGGTTGCTCCAGAGTCAACCATGACAATAATTCCTGCTAAAACTACTCTCCTAAACTTTAACGTCATGGACATAACCCAATGGGGTGAAGAGACTTGTAGGGTGTTTGCCAGATGGTGATTCATTGGAGTTGTTTCTCCATTCACATCCACCAGTCCAACTCCGCTTACCAGTGGTGATGCTAGTTTTCCTTGTCCTTTGCTGGAACGTTTGGTCTTTTCAAGCACGTTTTGACAAAGTGTCCACTGCCTCTGCAGTACATGCACAACTTACTCTTTCTTCTTTTCTCTTTTTCCACTTTGGAGAGTGAACCTCAAATGATGCCCATCTGCATGGGTTCAATCCCCAAAGACCCCTCTGCTGGCCGTGTGGGTTATGATTTGGCTCGATCATATCGGGGACACTGCATCTAAAATCCCTTCTACGTTCTCCCTTCCGATCATTTCGCCGATAATCAATTCTAAGGTGAGATCCACTAACACTGTAATATTGGTAGGGCAATTAGGAATTTATGATAATGCATCCTTCAGTTCTTCTCGCAACCCTCTGTAGAATACTGCTGCTCTTTTATTTTTGGACCAGTTTCTCTCAACCACCAATTTGTTAAATAAGGCTAGGTATGCCACTAATTCTCTGTTGCACTGTTTTAACTCTAACAATTCGTTGTCTGAGGCCTGTGATGCTGTTCTCCTGTCTAATATTTAGAGAAATTCCATTTTAAAGTTGTTGAGGTTATACAGGATGGGATCAGCTGTAGTTGCAAGTGGCATGGACCAAGAGGCAGCATCACCACTAAGGTAAGACAACATTTAGGCTATACAGGATTGTGCATCTGGGAAAATCGTTGGACGGCACATAAAGAGCAGAGAGCATTGCGTTAAAAAAAATGGTGCCTTCTGCGGGTCTCCATTGAATTGCCCTGGAGGAGTGAAAGGGATTACAGGGGATAATGAATTAATGACTTGTGTGGGACCAAAGGGAACGGAACTGTGTTTGAAAGGACAGGGCTCCTTGACTTGTCTCCAAAACTGATTCTCCCAATTTATAACTAATTAATTCTTGTCTTAGAATTTTATTGTCCTCTCTGACTGCCTCTAGGCCTCTGTGTATGTTACCCAAAAATTCTCCTAAAACTTTTAACTCAAACTCCTGCGCCAGTCTACTCGGGTGCTAGAACCAATGTGGGCACTTCACTCTGTCAAGACTGGCAATAGTATTCAAATCACACAGGAGCAGAATGACGCTAATTTCCATTTCCCCTCTCAAGACCTCCCTGCTAGATCTCTTATCAGTCCTTTGCAGGTAAATACCGGGGAGAAGGGGTATTGGGACAGAGAAGAGACAGCTCCAAAACTCTGCCTGTTCTGCTTAGTCTTCGTCTTCTTCTGTTTTCTTACAGTGCTGTAAACATGTTCATATATTATACTATCAATCGCATTTAACTTAACCACTTTCTTCTTTATTATATTTAGATAACTTATCAAACCGGAAAATGTTTGGGAGCCTATGTCTCTTCTTACTTCTCACATTTGCATTTCTTTTATTTCGTGATGAGAAGTTGTCACTCAGTTCTCTCCATTCTTCTCTTACAGGGGCGACCTACGTCTGATCCTAGTCGATTATTGTGCAAGAAAGATGTGGGTAAGTTTATGTGCTTATTATCCTTCTTTTTGTGATTATCTAGACCCCTATCTTCAGTTCTTTACTCACAGCTAGAGGAACTGTAATGATGGATATGCTCGGGTTCTTGTAATTTTCGAGTTTCTGGAATTTCTTCTTAGTAAAGCATAATGATGTTATTGAGCTCCTTCAGAAACAAATTAGTCTTTTAAGTGTGTGGTTTCTGTTTTCTTATAAATCTATTTGATATAATCTTATTTTTTACATGTTGAAGTAACGCGACGTGTTGAATGTACACGCCCGCCTTTGACAACCTGAACTCTGCCGACAATATTACTAAATGGAATTCACTTAAGTGTGAACTATGGTAACGCGGCATGTTGAGACGTCACGCCCGCGTTACTGCAAAGCTTGACACTCCTCACTGGTAACAGCTGCCTAAAATATTTTGAGTATGCTACTTGGTTAGTGAAAATGGTGCGAAGGGATGAATTCAGTCAACAGACTGAAATCCCACCTTGGCGCCTTTGTTTTTATATTTGTTAATTTTCAGCAATTCATTATTACTTCCAACGCTGGGGAAAGCGCAAGCACCTTTACAATAACCTTAATTCAGTTGAATTTGGACCAACAAAACTAACCACATTATTTCTTCGAAACTACCATAACTAACTTCCATAACGCATGCAATTCTTGGGGTAAGTGCGCTGTGGAACTTTAGAGCATGCTTCACCAGTCTGTGATTAACCAAGAAGACTAGACTGCTAAACACCGGTGTGCTGTTGAAGTGTCAGAATTTTGGCGGCCATATTGGAATTCCTGCAGTGCCAACTAGCTCGCCAACTCAAGGGACAAAATGCTTTTGGATGGCTTAAAGGAAAAATGCTGGCAGAGTTAGGTTAGGAGGAGGAAAACTTTTATAAAAGGAGGTGGTTAGACCATCAGACTCGGGGACCTTGTCTAAAGGCAAACTTTTAATGACCTGGGAAACATCCTCTACTGTGAACGGGATATCTAAATAATCTCTGTGGATTTGACTGAACCAGAGTAGCTCTAGGGAATCAAGGAAGGACTGCATGCCCTCTGGGCATGTCTCTTGAGAGGCAGTATAGAGTCTAGAATAGAACTAGGAGAATTTGTCTAGGATACCCGCCTGGCCCCTAATCGCAGTACCATGTGCTCTAGTCAATTCGGGAATGTAAGCAGTGGATAGTGGGCCATGATCATTTTTTGTCAACGTCCTTCCTGGCCTATCACCCTCTCCATATCTCTGCGCTTCGGCAAATTTCTCAAGGAACTTAACCTCCTGTTGCGCTTCCTCCTCAAAGTCAAGCAGTCTGGCCTTTAAGAGGCTCAATAAGTCGGAGTCATCAGAGGAATAATATCGTGTTTCTAGACCCCTGATTTGAGTCTCTAGGGAGGCAAGTGAACCCCGAATAGCCTTTAACACCCCGGCTTGATGAGCAATACATTTACCCCTAATTACCACCTTGAATGCTCCCAGGGGGAGGCCTCTGTGTCCACCGAGCCGGAATTGAGGGTGAAATAGTCAGTGATATCTGTTCTAATTTCTTCCTTAAATGCCTCGTCTATTATTGCACGTTGTGGTAACCGCCAAGAGAACAGGCGTTGAGGGGACTTGGGCAGCACCAATTGCAAGAGGCATGGGGTGTGAGCCGACAGGGATCTGGGGAGATGAGACACCCCCTCGTTCCAAGTGGCTCCATCACACGATACCAGCCAAAAGTCCAATCTGGACCAGGTGCCATGTGCTCAGAAATACAGGTGCCCTCCCTGATCAATGGGTGCCTACATTACCAGATGTCAACTAAATCTCTATCCGAATTATGGCGTTCAGAGCCGCACTAGCAGATTGGTGTAGGGACCGGGACGCCCCCCTCCTGTCCAAGTCATCATCCAAGATGGCATTGAAGTCCCCCCCAAATAATATTGTCGCAGCTGGTCGCCTTAACTCTAACCCAGATGTCATGAAAAAAGCTAGGGGAGTCAAATTTAGGGCCGTATAGCGCAACTATTACTACTGGGGCCCCACCCAATGTGTCCAGGTTGATAATGAATCTGCCCTCTGGGTCTTTGTGTAGTTCCTTTTACCTCCAGTCCAAGCCTCACCTGATTAACACCACCACCCCTCGGGAGTAGATGGAATATATGGAAGAGTACACAGGGCCCAATCGGCAATGCATCCGCCTAGGGGAGGGCACGACATTAAGATGTGTCTCCTGCAGTACAAATACATCTATATTATGCCTCAACAAATAGGCATGCATAAGCCTGGATTTTCCACCATCATTCAATCCCCGAATGTTCCATGTTAAAAAATTCTAACTGGTAGTGTGTTGTCTGACTGTAAAAGGTGCAAGAGTACAGTTGAATACGGGCAGTGTAGCATCATGAAAGGCCTCCAGGTGCAGACAATCAAGCAGCAAAGTGTCATACAGGCTAAAAACATAACAACAGCCTCTGCCCCAAACCGCCACCCACACCAACCCCCAAATCAGGTTGTAGAAAACCCTCGCACAAAAACATGAAGAAACATTTAGCACAATGGAATCCTCCCATAGGGGTGCAGGATCACCAGCGCACTCCCCTGTCGGGACAGGGTGGCCAAGATACTGCAGAGAACTAAGACAATAACAGGAGAAAAGTTCAAATAGATCATCCACATATCATTAGAACTTGGCTGGGGTCCAGGCAGGTCGTAAGTCTCAGTCCAATCTGGTGTGCCTCAACCTTTTCTGACATGCCATAGGACCCTCTCAGCCCCCCAAGCAGGCCTCCAATTAGGTAAACCACTCACACCCAGCTCGGGTGAAGCAGGCCAAAAGGAAGAAGACTAAGATGAAAATGTGTGATGTATCGATCTGAAACCAACAAAGAAAGGATCTCACATAGGTTTTCTAACATCAAAAACAATAAGAAACAACCAGGTCATGGGATATGGCATAACAGGAGAGTTGTCAATCATTGTCACTTAGCTGGGTCTCTGCTGAGTCCACTGACCTTGAGCCATGTTTAGATTGCTTACCACCTACGTGTTTAGCAAATTTGAGGGCGGATTTGGCATCTGTAAAGAAGTATATAGAGCTGTCATATGTAACCTTAAGCTTGGCTGGATACAGCAATGAGTAGGGGACCTGGGCCTGCAGCAGGAGTCTTTTGGCAGTCAGGAATTTGCGCCTCGCCATCTGCACTGCAGGCGTGAAGTCAGGGTAAAAGGAGATTTGGTTGCCCTTATGTGTGATTTTCCCCTTCTCTTGTGCTTGGTGCAGAATCAGGTTGCGATCTTGGTAGTTAAGGATCCAGGCGAGGATGGGCTGAGGTGTAGCTCCGACCGGTGGTTTAGGGCCCAAGGCACGGTTCGCTCACTCGAGTTGTTCCTTCGTTTCCATTTGAAACTCGTGAAAGTCAGAGGTTTTTTTTTCAAGTATGTCAAGTCTAGTTTTGTTGGTCCCTACCTGGTTCTTGAGGGCATCTAGTTGGGTAGTGAGCGCGTTCATCTTGGTGTAGATACCATGCAGGCTAGACCACATTTCAAGCATCAGTGTGCATAGGTCCTCCCCTTGATCCTTTGTCTGAGGCTCTGTAGGTCTCTCTGCGCCAGCCTCAGGGTCCGACTCCATACGTCTAGTCGTCCTCCACTGGTCAAAGGTTAGCTTTGGATGTTTTACATCATGTTTCCCCATGTCCATTGAGGCACAGGCCATGCACCCACGATTCTCTCACTTGCTCAAAGTGACCTCTGTCAAGTACACGTGGGGCAATGTACAGCCACAGTCCACAGAAAAACACAGGCGGACCACCAGCAGCACAACCAGACAGCAGATGCACCTGCAGAGATTAACACACACTCCAAATAGAGACTGCACTGTAGTGGATCTCCAATTTTCCTGACCTCAACAGCGCCAAGAGGAGTTACTCTGAGCGTCCTCCCAGCGCGATCCGCCCTCACTCGGCAATACCACAAGGCAATCCACCACAAGGCCCTCCGTGTCAAAATGGCCATGGTGGGGAGCCTAGAATAGCGTGAGCAGCGCAACCAGTTTGGAGGTGTTCACAGATGAGAGTCCTCTTAAGGTGTTGGTAGTTATTGCGGTCCGTGGACAGAAAAGGGTCCGATCGCTGACCCAATGTGCGCCGCCAGAGATCAACAAGCAGAGCCCCCACGCGACACGGCTGCAAGATGGGGCATCCAGCACTAGGGTCATGGCGCCACCCTTTTGCCACCATGCCTCACCGTCAGACTCTGAGTAGCATGTAGCAGGTCTCTCAGTAGATCAGCACAGCACCGTGACAGGATCCGGTACCACTCCCAGGGCTTCCAAGTAGAACGGGCTCCCTGCAGTCGCCTCGGCCGAGGCCCACTCCGCACCAGCTGCTTCGGGCTCGATTAAGAGGTCTGCCCACCGGTGCAGCAGCAGGATGTGCTCCCGTCGCCGGCCTCCTTTCTGCAAAGCTCACAACTCGGCTCCAAATTGTAGCACAGAGGCGTGAGACACAGCGATCAATTCGTCAGGTATTCTGTTTTTGGCAGGTGGATGTTTTACTCGACATTAGCTCCCTCAACGTGAGGATTGCAGCTGGATTGTTTCTCGGCTGGCAGAGCTCACTCACAGAGCGGCCATTCAGCAGCTCAGCAGGCCACACACCCACTACTGCATACATTGTTGACAGCAAAGGCTGTCTTTATCAGTGAAGATGTGAAGACAGTGTCCGCTGTGAAAAAAAAGAACCTACTGTGGCAGCAGTCAGTCAGTCTTCCTCTGGGACTTGGCTTTATCAGCATCAGTCTTAAGGCGAGATATATCATCTGCAAAGTGTGAAGTGTGTTGGCAGCTGGTGAGATTGTCTCTGGAAGAATCTGGGTAAATGACCTACACTGACAAGTGGCAGCCCTTATATATTAAATCTTATCAGAAATTTATATTTCTGACATAAGTGGGGGACTGGTTGACACAGTTTATGGTATCAAGTTATGCATCCCAGATGAACATATAAGGAAAAATTACATCTATTCAGACTACATTACTCTGATTGTATGTCTGTACATTCTGTATCTTCTTTTCGCTTCCTGCCACTGCAACCCTTTCGCCCCACCCCCTCACTTGCCCATTTGCCAGCCCGCCCACCTCCCAGCTGCCCATCCCTCCCACCTCCCTTTCTTAATGGCGGCCGCTGTGCAGCCGCGCCGCTGGCGCGCCTAAGGAGCACCTAAGTCAAGCCCGTCTGCACCCATCCGTGCCTGGACTGCGCCCAGTGCCAGACCCCCTGATCCTCCCGAGCGCCACGACGCCCGACACCGCTACGACGCCAGCCCCCTCCACACACTCAACACTGGCCAATCACACACCTTCTGCCGGGCCACCCCGAAGCGCACCCATTGACCCTTCTCCTGCCGGAACAGCAGCTACACCACCACCACATCCACCGGTGTAAGACGCAACAGCCTCCGATGCATTCTACTCAACACCCGCTCCACCCGCCATAGAACTCTGGGACCTACTCGTCTCCTCCTCCCCAGTCATCGCCTTCCTGACGGAAAAACTGGATGAACCCCTCCTTGGCACCCAACATCACCATAGCCATCCCTGATGGCTACAAGATCACTGCAAGGACCGCACCAATGGAAAAGGAGGAGGAATCGCCATTGTCCACAGAAACACCCTCAGAATCTCCGACGACATGCTTATCAGCACCGAACACCTGCACTTCCAGATCCACACTGACCCCAACACCACCCTCAGAGGAACCCTCATCTACAGACCACCCGGCCCCCGGCCGCAGTTTAGCGACTTCATCGCCATCTTCGTCAGAACGCACGCCCTTGATTCCACATACTACATCCTCCTTGGAGACCTGCTCTTCCTCCTCGAGAACACCAACGACAGAAACTCCACCACCCTGCTCGACAACCTCGCCAACCTCAGACTCAAACAGCTCGTCACTACTCCTACCCACTCTGCCGGACACACGCTCAACCCCATTTTCTCCGCCAACAACCACATCACCTTCAGCCACACTACCAAACTCCACTGGACCGACCACCACTGCATCCACTTCACCTTTGAGAAGCCTACCACACACCACTGCACACAATGGGCCCCCCACCGCAGCTGGAGCAAAATCCCTGAAGACCAGCTAGCCACCACCCTCGCCCAAAACCCACCAACAGACATTACCGACACCGACTCCGCTGCTCTAAACCTCAGGCAATGGATCAACGACTGCGCTAACACTCTCACCCCAATCAAGAAACCCTCGAACAGACGCACCGACAGAAAAGCCATCTGGTTCCCCACCGAACTTCAGGCATCCAAGCAAGCCTGCCGTAGGCTCAAGAAGAAATGCCACCACGAACAGACACCGGACAGCAACTCAGCCTACAAGAGCGCCATCTGCAGACACCACCAAATCATCCGAAATGCCAAAAGGATCTCCTTCAAAGAGCACATTGACAATAACACACACAACAGCAAAGAGCTCTTCAACATCATGAAGGAACTCTCCAACCCCCAGCTCCAACTCCAATGACATCCAGTCATCACAAGACCTCTGCGACTCCCTAGCCACCTTCTTCCACCATGAGATCGCCGGCATCCATGACAGCTTTAACAAGCAGGCCCCCCGACAGACACAATCACCTCAGATGCACCGCCCCCCAGCCACATCGACCCCCTTCTCTCCTGGACCCACGTCAATGACGAAGACACCATCAAAATCATGACACCATCCACTCCGGCTCACCTTCTGACCCCTGCTGGCACCACATCTTCAACAAAGCAAGCTCCACCATCATACCTCATCTCCGCAAGATCATCAACAGCTCCTTCAAGACCGCCACCTTCCCAGGGAGCTGGAAGCATGCCAAAATCAACGCCCTACTCAAGAAACCCAAGGCAGACCCCAAGGACCTCAAGAACTTCCGACACATCTCCTCCTCTCGTTCCTGGCGAAAGTCATAGAGAAGATTGTCAACAGGCAACTGACCTCCTTCCTCAAAAAAACCAACATTCTGGACCCATCCCAATCTGGATTCCGCAGCAACCACAGCACTGAAACAGCCCTCATTGCCGCCACTGATGACATCAGGGCCATGCTGGACAGCGGAGAAACCGCGGCCCTCATACACCTTGACCTCTCGGCCACCTTGACACCGCCTGCCACCATACCCTCCGCACACGCCTCAACAACGCCAAAGCACTGGACTGGACCACCTCCTTCCACACTGGCAGCACCCAGAGAGTCTGCCTCCCGCCATTCCGCTCGAAAGACGCCAAGATCATCTGCGGCGTACCCCAAGGATCGTCCCTCAGCCCGACACTCTTCAACGTCTACCTGGCACAGCTCACCAACATTGTTCTATCACACAACCTTAACATCATCTCATACGTCAACGACACCCAGCTGATCCTCTCCCTCACCAAGCCCCATCACTGCCAAAATCAACCTCCACGAAGGAATGAAGGCCATCGCTGAATGGATGATGAACTGCCGCCTGAAACTGAACTCGGACAAGATGAAGGTCCTCATCATCGAATCCACCTCCTCCGCCTGGGATTACTCATGGTGGCCGGCCGCACTGGGAGCTGCACCGACGCCCAAAGACCAAGCACGCAACATGGGAGTCATCCTGGACTCCTTGTTGCCAATGTCCAAGCAAGTAAACGCCGTCTCCTTCTCTTGCTTCAACACCCTCCGCAAGATCTAAACATGGATCTTCACCAGAACCAGAAGGACGGTCACCCAGGCCCTCTTCAGCAGCAGACTGGACTATGGCAATGCTCTCTACGCAGGAACCTCAGTCAAACTCCAGAAATGACTACAACGCATACAGAACGCCTCTGCACGCCTCATCCTCGATATCCCCCGACACAGCCACATCACAACCCACCTGAAAGACCTGCACTGGCTCCCCGTCAACAAGAGGATCACCTCCAAGCTCCTCATCCATGCTCACAAACCACTCCACAACACCGGACCAGCATACCTTAACAAATGACTCACCTCCTACACCCCGAACCGCCAGCTTCGCTCTGCTGACCTTGCCCTTGCCACCGTCCCCCACATCCATCTGGCAACCGCCGCCGGCAGATCATTCTCCCACCTCGCTGCAAAAACCTGTAACACCCTCCCCATCCACCTACAACAGACCCAAGACCTGCTGGCCTTCAGGAGACTCCTCAAGACCTAGCTGTTCAAGCAGTAGCCCCCTCCCAGCACCTTGAGACCCTCATGGGTGGGTAATGCGCTCTACAAATGATCTGATTAATTGATTGATTGATTGTTTGATTGATTGTATCTTGACATGGTGAGGAGGAGACATTCGGCACAGATGATAAGGTCTGGCGATAGCTGCGTTAACAGTCAGACATGACAATGATTCTGCATAAATCAGGAAATATTGTTTCTTCAATGAACCAAGATGGAGTCGGGCCTACATATGATGGCATTGGAGCTTGGAACTTTATGTCATTTCCAGCGTGTATAACTAAATATGACATCATAGGGGCATACCTAACCAATATGAATTTGACTAATGTGTAGAGACATTCATGCTCCCAAGTTGTGTATATTTACCTTGGATGAGAAAATTGTCTAAAACGTCTAAAACATATGTAGGATACTTGAAGTATAATATAAGATAATATAAAAGCTATTAATGCATTGTAGATATAAATTTAAATAAAACATATGTGATAAAATGTTGTTCACAAAGCAAAGCATGAATATTGATAATCCTTGCGTTACGGCTAATAATAACAAAATCATATTTTATAATCTATTTAGAGCATTTTATGGATGTTGGTGAATAAACATACCAGTGATAATATAGATGGGGTGTGCATTCTATTGTTGATAACTTGAAAAACGGTTTATTTTCCTGATCTGTTTGCCTAATTCTTTCCGGAGCTTATTTTCAGATTATTTATTAAATTAATTATAAATGTCATATATTACTGTAGCAAGTAATATTTATTTGAGGATGTGGTTTCAAAACTAAGTTAGGAAAATCCATATTACCATTAATGGAGGGAACACTTTCTTTCACAGCTAAGAGAGTGTTCTGGTCATCTGTGGCATAACATGTCTACACTCTATGTGGTAACCACTATGGGCGTTTGTGTATTATAATGTGGATGAGGACGATTAAGTTTGGGTCCAGGAGTGTTGGAAAGAACATTCTGCATGCATATTTTAGAATTATAGAGTCATCTGTCCAAACCTTCAACAGAGAATTGCGTTGAATTATAGGTTCATTTCCGAAGCATAATATTTATAACTGATTCAAATATATTCATAAGAAAATGCCAGTTATTAACCATAGTCAGATTAACTTTTGGAATAAAAGGTCTCTTTAATTCCTTCATGGTTCTGAATCCCAGACAAGTAGTCTGCTGGATAGTTTTGTTTAAAAAGGATCATTTCTTTTGGTATTATACAGGCTCGAAATAAGGCTTCTTTAACTATCTGCCAGAATTTGGTTTCCTAAATAATTTTCTCATCAACATTCCAGTAACGATACACTTGAACAGCCAGCCAGGTTTTGACTAAACTCCATGGAGTAAATCAGCTTGTTAGTAATGTTAAGGTTTTTGGGAATCTGCTGTGGCTTCTGCGTCAAATAAAAAGCTGAAGGGTGTGACGTAGAAGTACTCTGAAAGTAAGAGAATTTCTTTTTTAAATTAGAATGGCTCTTGGGAGGCAGAGTCTCACAATGCTCCCATTGTGTAGAGTTGTGTATTTTTTATAGGATAGCAATACGAACTAATGTGTAAAGTGGTGATAGCAATACATTTCTTTGTAGTTTGCTGACTTACAAAATGGATCTGTGGGCCACATGTACGACGATTTCATATTGCGACTCGCAAATTGCGATTCTTTTGCTACTCACAATTAGCGAGTCGCAAAATGAAATGTAAAACAATGACTCACACACTGGTTGCAAGAAAGCTGCCTCATTAATATTCATGAGGCAGGTCGCAATTTGAGACTCATTGGAAATGGCAAGCACTCACATGGATGGTGGCCTGCTGGGGTCAGCAGTCCACCATGAATGTGACTGCTTTTTCAAAAAAGTAGTGTTTTGTTCTAAAAATACATCCTGTTATTCATTTATTAAGAGTGGGCAGTGGTCTGTGGAAACAGTGACTGGTCCTAAGAAGTGTTTTTGCTTCCAGTCACAAGGAGGAATGGGTACCCTGAGAACCCCTTCCCTTTTGCAACTGGCTTACCACCTTCTTGAAGTAGGTGGTAAACTGTGATTATTTTTCGACCACATTCCAATAGTTATCATTCCAATAGTTATAATTGTTCTCAGTTTAGGAGTCATAAAGTTAGGAGACCTAACTTTACTACTCCTAAACTGAGAAAAATCCTAACTTTAAGACTTTCGGGATTCACAGAAGGCATTTAGGAGTCCTGTAGTTAGGACTCCTAACTTCTGTGAATACCGAAATGAGTAAGTGCCTTCAGTGTATACCAAAATGTAAGTGCCTTCTGTGAATACCAAAATGGCAGTAAGTTTAGGATTTTGTCTTAAGTTAGTTCTGTGAATCGGGCCCAATGACTGTGGGAATTGACAAGTCCATCTTTTGTAATGCATGTAGCAGGCCATGTAATGCAGCATGTTGTGCAGTGCTACAACGACTGAGTTTGGAATGAGTGTGTTGTGGGACGAACTCACCATCCTTCACTAAATCTTGCACTGCAGTCCAGGCTGTGGGGTACTTATATTTAGTTCCGACAACAGGTTGGGCAGAGCCATCTGTGTGAAAATGCTATGGAAAGATTCTACAGGTAAAGTGTTTGGAGATGGAACAGTACCCTGTTCATATTGAAGCAAAGCTTGTGTACAAAGAGAAGGATCATACTGAAACTTAACATTCGCTGAACTTAAAGAAGAGGCCCACTATACCCATCTTGAATGTAGGGCACGAGCTTTAGAAATGCCTGCCTTTGTTGTCGCATCTATTTCTGGTGCCAGAGAAGCAATGATGATGTGTTTTCCCTCTGCGAGAGGGTGCTGATTTAGAAAAGATACAAAAAACACTCCCATCAATGGCTGACCAAAGGTTCAGCACATCAACCCCGAGTCATGTGCAATAATTTCCAGAGCTTGCTGCAGTTAAACCCCACTGGCAACCAGATATAAATCATTGTAGGAAAAGGAAGGTGCAGCAAGAACAAAGTCAGTTTTCTCCAAATATATCCAAAATGTCTCGTAATTGTAGTCGATAGCAACATATGGATGTCCATTTGTTACTATCGATTACAATAAAGAGACATTTTGGATATACTAGGAAAAAACTGACTTTGTTCTTGGTGCACCTTTTTTCCTACAATGATTTAGAATTGCTGTTTGTACAGCTGTCAGGATTTTTTAAATGGTAGCAAATCGGAATTCATCCAATCAATCATTGAATTTGTAAAGCGCACTACGTACCCGTGAGGGTCTAAGGCGCTGAGGGGGGGGAGTACTGGTACTGCTCGAAGAGCCGGTCTTGATGAGCTTCCTGAAGGTGAGCAGGTCCTGGGTCTGCCGCAGAAGGTTGGGGAGGGTGTTCCAGGTCTTGGTGGCGAGGAAGGAGAAGGATCTGCCGCCGGAGGTTGTTCGTTGGATGCGCGGGACGGTGACCAGGGCGAGGCAGGCGGAGCGGAGCTGGCGGGCTGGGGTGTAGAAGTTGAGTCTGTTGTTCAGGTAGGCTGGTCCGGTTTTGTGAAGTCCTTTGTGGGCGTGGGTGAGGAGCTTGAAGGTGATCCTCTTGCTGATGAGGAGCCAGTGCAGGTCTCTAAGGTGGGAGGTGATGTGGCTGCGTCTAGGGATATTGGGGATCAGGTGGGCGGAGGCGTTCTGGATCCGTTGCAACGTTGTAGGTGTTTGGTCAGGGTTCCTGCGTAGAGTGCGTTGTAGTAGTCCAGCCTGCTGCTAACGAGGGCTTGGGCCACCGTTCTCCTGGTTTCGGTCGGGATCCACTTGTAGATCCTGCGAAGCATGCGGAGGGTGTTGTAGCAGGAGGAGGAGACAGCGTTGACCTGTTTTGACATGGAGAGGGAGGAGTCGAGGATGAATGCTAGGTTGCGTGCGTGGTCTGTGGGTGTTGGTGCTGTTCCCAGCGAGGTCGGCCACCAGGAGATGTCCCAGGCAGAGGGGGTGGGGCAGAGGATGAGGACTTCCGTCTTGTCTGAGTTCAGTTTCAGGCGGCTGCTCCTCATCCACTCGGCGACGGACTTCATTCCCTCGTGGAGGTTGGTTTTGGCGGTGTGCGGGTCCTAGGTGTGGGAGAGGATGAGCTGGGTGTTGTCGGCATAGGAGATGATGTTCAGGTCGTGCTGTCGGGCCACTTGTGCGAGGGGGGCCATGTAGACGTTGAACAGGGTTGGGCTAAGGCATGAGCCCTGGGGTACACCGCAGATGATGTCAGTGGCTTCGGATCGGAAGGGTGGGAGACGGACTCTCTGGGTTCTGCCGGAGAGGAAGGACGTGGTCCAGTCCAGGGCCTTCTCCTGGATTCCGGCTTCTTGAAGGCATGTTCTTAGTGTGCGGTGGCAGACCGTGTCGAAGGGGGCTGACAGGTCCAGGAGGATGAGGGCTGAGGTTTCGCCATTGTCTAGTTGGTGCCGGATGCCGTCTGTGGCAGCGATGAGGGCTGTCTCGGTGTTGTGGTTTCTCTTGAAAACCTGACTGCGATGGGTCTAGGATGTTGTTGTCCTCAAGGTGGCGGTTCAGCTGTATGTTGGCAATTTTCTCAATGACCTTCGCCGGGAAGGGGCTCTTGAGGAGGGCGTTGATTTCAGCGTGCTTCCAGCTTTCCGGGAATGTCGCGGTGTCAAAGGAGAAGTTGCTGACCTTCCGTAGTTGGGGGGCGATGGTAGAGTCTGCTTTGTTGAAGACATGGTGCGGGCGGAGGTCAGATGGAGATCCTGAGTGGATGGAATTCATGACTTTGCATGTCTCGTCGTCGTTGACGTGGATCCAGGAGGTCAGCTGGTTGGTGCAGGTGGCGTATGGGGTGGGGACAGTCGTGGTTGGAGCGGATGGAGTGTTAAAACTGTCGTGGATGTCGGCGATCTTGCGATGGAAGAAGGTGGCTAGTGAGTCGCACAGATCTTGCGAGGGCGGGATGTTGTTGGTGTTGGCGCTGGGTTTGGAGAGTTCCTTCACTATATTAAAGAGCTCTTTGCTGTCGTGTGCGTTGTTATCCAGGCGGGCTTTGAAGGAAGATCTCTTGGCTGTTCTGATGAGGTGGTGATATCTGCGGATGGCGTCATTGTGGGCTGCGTGGCTGTCCTGTGTGCGGTCGTGGAGCCATTTCTTCTCCAGCTTCCGGCATGTCTGTTTGGAGGTCTGGAGTTCTTCGGTGAACCAGGCGGCTTTTTTGCTGAGGTGGTCGGTTGAGAGTTTCTTGAGCGGGGCGAGAGTGTTGGCGCAGTCGTCGATCCACTGTCTGAGGTTACGGGGGGCGGCGTCTGGGTCGGTATTGTCAGTGGGTGGGTTCTGGGCGAGGGTGGAGGTCAGTTGGTCCTTGTTGACTTTGTTCCAGCAGCGGTACAAAAGGGGGTGGTGATGGACGGAGCATCTGAACCAATCAAACACTCACACCCAGTCAACAGATCTGGGTTTAATCCATCGCCGTTCTTTAGCCCACTCTGCCACCCCAGTTCAGACATGGCCATATGCAAATCAGTCTTACCCTGAGCCTCATGGGAACAGTCCAGCCCCAACTGCCAAGCCATGCCTTCCCTGGACCGGAAACAAGCTGGATTCAAGCGAACCTGGCTGAAGATGGCCGAAATGCCAGAAACCGGTCCTAGGAAGCTTGTTTCCGGTCCAGGGAAGGCATGGCTTGGCGGTTCGGGCTGGACTGTTCCCATGAGGCACAGGATCAGACTGATTTGCATATAGCCATGTCTGAACTGGGGTGGCAGAGTGGGCTAAAGAACGGTGATGGATTCAACCCAGATCTCTTCTCTGGGTGTGAGTGTTTGATTGGTTCAGATGCTCCGCCCATCACCACCCCCTTTTGTACCGCTTTGTTCACCATAAGTTGGCAGGGTATGCTTAGACGTGAGTCCCTTGCTCACTTTGCCATTGGATTCAAGCAAGCCTGGCTGAAGTCCGATGAAATGCCAGAAACCAGTCCTAGGAAGCTTGTTTCCGGTCCAGGGAAGGCATGGCTTGGCAGTTCAGGCTGGACTGTTCCCATTAGGCACAGGGTCAGACTGATTTGCATATGGTCATGTCTGAACTGGGGTGGCAGAGTGGGCTAAAGAACCGTGATGGATTCAACCCAGATCTGTTGACTGGGGGTGAATGTTTGATTGGTTCAGTTGCTCCGTCCATCACCACCCCCTTTTGTACCGCTTTGTTCGCCACAAGTTGGCAGGGTATGCTCAGACGTGAGTCCCTTGCTCACTTTGCCATTGGATTCAAGCAAGCCTGGCTGAAGACGGCTGACATGCCAGAAACCGGTCCAAGGAAGCTTGTTTCCCGTCCAGGGAAGGCACAGCTTTGCAGTTCGGGCTGGACTGTTCCCATGAGGCACAGGATCAGACTGATTTGCATATAGCCATGTCTGAACTGGGGTGGCAGAGTGGGCTAAAGAACGGTGATGGATTCAACCCAGATCTCTTCCCTGGGTGTGAGTGTTTGATTGGGTCAGATGCTCCGCCCATCACCACCCCCTTTTGTACCGCTTTCTTCACCATAAGTTGGCAGGGTATGCTTAGACGTGAGTCCCTTGCTCACTTTGCCATTGGATTCAAGCAAGCCTGGCTGAAGTCGGCTGAAATGCCAGAAACCGGTCCTAGGAAGCTTGTTTCCGGTCCAGGGAAGGCATGGCTTGGCAGTTCTGGCTGGACGGTTGCCATTAGGCACAGGGTCAGACTGATTTGCATATGGTCATGTCTGAACTGGGGTGGCAGAGTGGGCTAAAGAACCGTGATGGATTCAACCCAGATCTGTTGACTGGGTGTGAATGTTTGATTGGTTCAGTTGCTCCGTCCATCACCACCCCCTTTTGTACCGCTTTGTTCGCCACAAGTTGGCAGGGTATGCTCAGACGTGAGTCCCTTGCTCACTTTGCCATTGGATTCAAGCAAGCCTGGCTGAAGACGGCTGACATGCCAGAAACCGGTCCAAGGAAGCTTGTTTCCGGTCCAGGGAAGGCATAGCTTTGCAGTTCGGGCTGGACTGTTCCCATGAGACACAGGGTCAGACTGATTTGCATATGGCGTGGGTGCTGGCGAGGGCGGCGATGGAGTCGCTGAACAGGGCCCGTGGGCCGGGGGGTTCCTCTGAGGGTGGTGTTGGGGTCCGTGTGGATCCGGAAGTGCAGGTGTTCGGTGGAGTTGAGGGTGTCGTCTGCGAGGGTGTGGACCTGGAGGGTGGACTTGTGGATGATGGATAATCCTCCTCCAGTTCCGTTGGTGCGGTCTCTGCATGAGATCTTGTAGCCGTCCTATGGCGATGTCAGGTGCCGAGGAGTCGTTCCACCAGGTCTCGGTCAGGAAGGCGACATCTGGGGCTAAGGTGTCGAGCTGGTCCCAGAGCTCGACGGCGTGTTTGCGTGTGGTGTGGGTGTTTAGGTGTTTAGGAGTATGCATCGGAGGTGGTTGGGTCCGGTCTTTGGAGTCTTGGCGGTTCTGTCGCAGGTGAAGCTGCAGGTGTGGCAGGAGAAGGGCCCGTAGATGCGTTTTGGGGCGGCATGGAAGCAGCGGTGGTCTCGGCCGGTGTTGAAAGCGTGGAGGGTGTTGGTGTCGTATCGGAGTCTGGCATCGTGAAGTGTGCGGGGTCCAGTGGTCCTGGCACTGGGCATGGTCCAGGCGCGGACGGGCTTGCCTTTGGCGTGCCTTCGACATGCCAGCGGCGCATCTGCTGCATTTCCGGGCGGTGGTCACCATAAGAGGCGAAGAGGGAGGGAGCAGCAGCTGGGAGACGGGAGCGGCAGGAACAGTGGGCAAAGCAGGCAGGAGTTGGGGTGTAGGGGGGCTGAGGGGTGCAACGAAGGAGTCTATAGGGGGCAGGGGGGAATACAAAAATAAAAGCAGCATTCAGGGATAACAGTTACGTAGAAACGGACCACCGGCTGAGCTGGGCACAGGAGGCTCGAACCCCAGTCAGGAGCGGCAGCAGCGGGGGAGAGCGCGCACAGGTAGTGCTGTGGCGGCAAGGGAGCGACCCGGCCCTTGACCAGGGTCGAAGGTCATTCAGGGAACCCAAGTGAGACGTGTAGGTGATTGGGAGGGTCTTTTCCTCATTGTAGATCACATAAGTGTAACCACTGTGACTGGGTATGACTGTGATACCTAGGTTAGTTTTATTGCCACCCATTTGTAAATATTTTGTCTCAAGCATGCCTGTTTTTAGAACACACACAATATCAGTATGTGCATTCAGCCATTGTTTGGGGGGAAATGTGGGAAATGTCAGGTCATACAGAGGCTTCACTCTCTCTGCGTAGTGTGGCAAATATGTATGTCCAAAGCCCCAAAAGGGATTGGAATGTTTTTACTGTGTGGGGGGGCTACAAGGTAACACATTTCTGGAGGACGTCTGGAGCTAAGCCCTCACTGGATAATTGATATCCAAGGAAGGGCACTCTCTTGTAAGTGATCTTTGATTTTTTTTTTATTAATCATGTAATAATGCGAGGGTAAAATAGTCACTAGTGTGTCTACCCTGATGAGGTGTAGATTCATGTTATCGTCACTTAAGTAGATATCATCAATATTCAACAATACCTCGGGATCCAAATGTAGGATCTCCATTATTTGTGATGAAAATCCAGAACTATCTTTATAGCCCATGGGCAAACGTCGGAATGAAAACTTCACTTTGTCAAAGCTGAAAGAGGTAAAATATTCACTTTCAGGTTCTATGTTTGGAATGAAGAACCCTTTGATAATATCCAGGGTAGTTTATATTTTTTCCACACCAGGTTCATCATTAAACCTGTGCTATGTGCATTTTTGTTCTGCTGATGTTCAGGTGTGCAAATTCAGGTTTCTTGTGTCTAGGAACATTCTATAGGAACCGTCTGGTATACAGATGGGGAAAATGAGTGGGTTCACAGGTGAGAGGCAAGGCGGTATGATTCCTCAATATTTGATTTGGCCTAGCATTGCTTTGAAACCAAGTTTTGTTTCTGGTTTTAAAGAGTGTTGTGGTTTTAAAGAGTATTGTGGTTGTGGTAGCATAGCATCCTGATCACTTGTAAGACACCTTGTGACCAGAAGAAATCATGCAGTCCTCCCTAGGGTTACCCAAAACAGGGCAAGGCCACAGTAGTTCAAGGTAACACCCTTGTCCATATTTCTCAGCAAGCCCGCCTGTTAGAAATGGGGGTCTCTAGTTGGCAGAGGTAAGTACCTTTGTCCAAATAGGGAACCTTGCTTCTAGTCAGGGTAAGGGGGATATACTTCTAAAATAACCCCTGCTCACCCCCTCTGTAACTTGGCATGAGCCGACAGACTTATCTCAAAGGCAATGTGTAAAGCATTTGTGAACACATACATTAATACAGTGAAAACACAACAAATGGACACCACACCAGTTTAGAAAGATAATATTTATCTAAACCAAAATAAGACCCAAAACTACAAGAATCAACAATAAAATAAAAGATATGACTTTCAAATGATAGAAATAGTTTAGTTCAAAGCAAATTGCAGATTCAACACTTTTCACACAAAGTGCCTTGGATGTGTCATGCAAACAACCAAAATGGGCCACAAGGAAGGTAATGCATTGGTTCCTTACACTTAGGGAAGGTGATGCATTGGTTCCTTGCTCCAGGGAGGTGATGCACTGGTTCCTTACTGCTGCGCAGAGGAGGTGATGCATTGGTTCCTTACCGCAGAGGAGGTGATGCATCAGTGTCTTACTGCATGGGAAGGTGATGCATCTGGTTTCTTTCTGTGTCCCCCAACGAAGAGACAAACTTGGTGCCTTAATGCGATGTGAGGATCCGGAACGATGCGTAGATTCTTGCAGCTGCACAGCAGGGCTTGCTTTGGAATCGGTGCTGTGATCTCAGACTTTGGAGATCATTGCACTCAAAGCGGTGTGCGGTGTGCGGTGATTTCTCGAGCTGCAGCAAGCGCTAGGCCGGTTTCTTAGGCGATGCATCCGAAACAGGTACGGATGCATCATGCTTCTCGGTGTTGTGTTGATTTTCTAGCTCTCAGTGAAAAACAGTCTCTAGAGGTGCCACAACAACAGCAGACACCTCTTTGCAGGTCAGAACTCCCAGCAAGGAAGTTCAGGGGAGCTGATGGTGAAGTCTTTGTGTCTCTGAGACTTTAAAACAGGAGGCAATCTCAGTTTCAAGTCATTGGAGATCTCCCTCAAGCAGGGGACACAGCTAACAGCAAAGTCCTGTCTCCTTTCTTTGGCAGCAAGTAGCCACTGCAGGCTAACCCTAGACAGCAAGAAGCACAGGGGCAGTATTCCTACTCAGCTTTGCTAGCTCTTCTCCTTGGCAAAGGTTCCTCTTGATTTCCCAGCAGTGATCTAAAGTTCTGAAGTCTAGTCCTCAATATTTATACTACAAAATCCTTTGATCTCTGCTGGCAGAGAATCTCTGTGCACAGTCCAAACCAGTTCTGTCCTCTCCGGTGCAGCTTCCTGGCAGGAGGTGGAGACTGTATTGTGGAAGGCAGACCAGGCACATTCAGGTGAAAGGAAATCTCTTACCCCTACTCTAAATGCAGCCCAGGTCTATTCAACTCAGCCCTGACTCATCAGACTCTCTGGAGCCATTGCTCTTCCCCAGCCCCTGTCATTCCAAAGCCAGACATGCAATACACAAACCTAGCAGAGGCACACTGGATGGCTAAGCAAGAAAATACCTAATTTCTTAAAGTGGTATTTTCAAACACAGAATGTAAAAATCACCCTCCCTAAAAGATGCATTTTAACATTCTGATTTCAGGCTTACTAAACGTTATTTTCCTACCTTGTTCCCAGGAGTAGTTATGTTTATAAGATGTTATAAGCAAACTCCCTTTCTATCCTATGAGAACAGGTAGCCTTGAAGTGAAAAACGAAATTTTCAGTATTTCACTATCAGGACATGCCACACACACCAAGGCATGTCTTACCTTCCACATAAACTGTACCCTGCCCACAGGGGTACCTTGGGCCTACTGGGTGCACTTGCCAAGTCGACATGGCAGTACCAGACTGAACACAGGCTCTGCAATGGCAGGCCTGAGTTCCATTTAAAGGCTGCTTATGTGGATGGCACACTCAGTGATGCAGCCCACTAGCAGCATTTGATCTACAGGCCCTGGGCACATACTGTGCACTGTACTAGGGACTTACTAGTAAATCAAATATGCCAAGCATGGAATCGCCAATCCATAACAATAATTTACCCAGGCAGCACTTGTACTTTGGCACTGAACAGCAGTGACAAAGTGTCCAAAGCATTTAGACCAGCAAAACAGTCCAACACACAGCAACAACACAGGAGGTCAAGGCAAAAAATACAGGGGAAACGCATGCCAATGGTGACAGGTCTAACACTGACCTCTGGGTCCTTTAGAGGGAGTTGGAAGGCAAGTGCCAATCCGTTCCGCTCGCGAAATTTTTGGATTTTCGGCAATTTTGCAATCCGGGAATCTCGCGAAATTGCCGCAGAATTCGCTAGCGGGCGGAATTATTTTTTTTTTGATGGCCAGCTGACTCAAGGGACCAACGTTACAGGCACACACGGTCACTGGAGGCAAAGCTTCTGGCCCTTTACGCAGCAGCAGTGTAGGAAATACATTTACCCAACGAGGTAGCACTTACTGATTCGCCAGTAGAAAGTACTCCAGTTGAGTAGAGGTATTGCACAAAATGGTGGCATCTTCGTGGATAACTATGCAGGGCAGGATTCATTCTGGCACGAGGCTCCTGTCACAAAAATTAAACCTCAACAGGAAGCACTTACAGATATAGCAGGTGCCCGAGTTGAAGCTCAAATTCAGTAACGTTTTAATCAGCCCAAAACATTAGTGAGCACGGTCGAGGCTGGGCAAGTGTGCTTTAACCCCATATCTGCTGTTGAAAATTAGCTGTAATACTTGAGGGAGGTCTTTGAATCCATGAGTTTCTCGAGCGCAATCCCCGTGTAGTTCCTGTGACCAGGAGGCTGCTTTCTCCTCATCTGCTGCCCTGCTCACTCTCTGACCCTTTATACACAAGAGGTATGTTGACACGCATAGAAGCCCCACCCGTTTGGCCCCGCACCACACAATAGCGGTATCAAACGTCTTCCCGCCCTTTCCCAACTATGATGGACAGCTCACTCAAGGGACCTCGGTGCCTTTTGGCGCGGTGGCAAAGTTACAGGCACACATGGTCAGTGGAGACAAATCTTCTGGCCGTTTAAGCAGCTGCAGTGTAGGAAAAGCACTTTACATTTACCCAACGAGGTAGCACTTACCGATTGGCCAGTAGAAAGTACTCCAGTTGAGTAGAGGTATGCACAAAATGGTGTCATCTTCGTGCAAAACTATGCAGGGCAGGATTCATTCTGGCACGAGGCTCCTGTCACAAAAATTAAACCTCAACAGGAAGCAACTTACAGATATAGCAGGTGCCCGAGTTGAAGCTTAAATTCAGTAACGTTTTAATCAGCCCAAAACATTAGTGAGCACGGTCGAGGCTGGGCAATTGTGCTTTAACCCCATATCTGCCGTCGAAAATTAGCTGTAATACTCGAAGGAGATCTTTGAATCCATGAGTTTCTAGAGCGCAATCCCCGTGTAAATCCTGTGACCAGGAGGCTGCTTTCTCCTCACCTGCTGCCCTGCTCTCTCTCTGACCCTTTATACACAAGAGGCATGTTGACACACATAGAAGCCCTGCCCGTTTGGCCCCACACCACACACTAGCAGTATCAAACTTCTTCCCGCCCTTCCCCAACTATGATGGACAGCTCACTCAAGGGACCTCGGGGCCTTTGACAGCGGTGGCAAAGTTACAGGCACAAATGGTGAGTGGAGTTAAATCATCTGGTCCTTTACACAGCTGCAGTGTAGGAAAAGCACTATACATTTACCCAATGAGGTAGCACTTACTGGATTAGCTAGTAGAAAGTACCCCAGTGCAAATCGCAAAAAAATCCGCGAGTTTGCAGGAAAATCCACGAATTCACGGATTTTTTGTGAATTCGCTGACCGCAGATCCGCAAAATTCGCCCATACTTAGTCTTCTCCTGGTAGCAATTTGTTCACATTTGAGGTCCTTCTTTACGCTTCTGCAATCCCTTCTTTTCTCTAAGTCCCTCCCTTTTTCAGGGGTTAAAATGCGGAGGTGGAGAATTCCAGAAGATGGGCACCTCATCCCAATCCTGACAAGCCACATCACCATTGGAAGGCTATTCTTAGGAGCAGCACAGAGACTGAACCACCACTCCAGGCACAGCATATTGGATGTTTTGGAAACTGCCGAAACAAGCTGCTATTTACTTGAGGACTCCTTGTGTCTTAGAGTCATCACTAACTGAGGCTCCTAAACTGGTTCTGTCACGCTAAGACAACAAAGGAACCCCTTGCTGTAAATGGTGCTGCTCATTCCCTATTCATTCCTGTGAAAAGAGTATGCACATGCTTGCCAGGTAATGTTATATAGTCTAGCTGTTTCTTTTTAAATATCAAGTAATTCACCTGATCCATCAGGGTAGTTCAAAATGCAGATCTCAGATCTCATTACAACTGCCTCAGAGAAATAACGTCAAAACCAAAAAAACATGAAGGAATGCAAACATGGCAAGATAAACATTTTATTTGTGCTCGGGACCTTTTTAAATATAGGAAAACTCACATCAATAATCCAAATGTATTACTTGGCTCAGTTTTCACCCAAAATGTAAACATAGAGAAGCACTACTGATTTACATTTACATTGTAGCCAAAAATGTATGTGACACTTTTTTTTTAATGTCCAATTAAATTATAAGGCCTGCTTGAGACTTCACCAATTAAAGCAGGCCCATTTCTGTGACATGCAACCTATGCATAAATACCAGGCTGTGTCCGACAGTAGTCTTTTTCGCTCAGCCTGCATACAACATTGCACACGTGTGCCCATGTAATTAGCATAAAAGGCTCTTTGCCTAACTGTACAGCAGTGGACCTTGTTTTAAATTATGAGCACTGGTTGTTGCTCAATTCTATTTAACCAGAAGCCAACAGTTAGTGAGAGTCTTTGAGTAGGACTCGTCCAACTATTAGGCTGTCCAAAATCAAAACCCTTGGGGAGATTAAATAGGGCAGAACCCAGTTCATAACAAACTCAAGATGAAGAAAAAATAATAGACAGCGAATAGTTCATAGAGTATTAAATAATGGACCAAGCACAGAACACAGGCTCACGCTATCATAGTGGAACTTCAGAAGATCAAGAAATTCTCCAAAGAACAGTCAAAGAACGACCAGATTGATGCATGACAAAATCTAGGACAGAAAGAACCAGAAATAACCATGAAATGTAAAGCATTGTTTCCTGTAGAAAACCCCACTCTTGGCCACTCCCACAATGTGTGCTGGGATCCTTCCCTCGTCTTGCACAAGAAAAAGGGGGTAAATATCCCTGGTTATCCACCATTTGGAATGTTGGGAAGAAGTTTGAGAATGCCAACAAAAACATGTTAAGTTAATGAGATTTATTGAGCGTGCGAAGGTGTCTTAGCGCTAGGAATGCGGTAAGCCCAGCCAAAGCGTCTAGTTCTGAAATAGTCATGTTTTTAGCCCTTCCCTGAAGATGGTGAGGGAGCTTGAACTTCTGAGCTCTCTTGGCAACATGTTCCAGAGTTTTGCAGTGCCATAAGAAAAACTTTGGCCGCCCCAGTTTGCGGACCATATTCTCTGAACTTTCATAAGTCTAGCACCTGTGGAAAGTTACTGTCTGGACGGTCCATGCCAGGCACAGAGATTTCTAAAAAATAGTGGTCCTGTTTTGCTCAGTGCCTTGTATGCCTGACATAATGACTTGAATTTAATTTGTTGTGCCACCGGGATCCAGTGGAGTCTACGAATTTCCTTGGCTACTGAATCGTACTTAGGGATCTTTAGCAACAGTCGTGCAGCTGTGTTATGAACTCTTTGAAGCTTTTTTTTTTGAGCTGACAAATCTCAGAGCAAACCCAGCCTTGACCTGTGCACGCCCCAGACCCTCTTGAATGGGGTTTACACCTGCCAAGTATTGTTTTGTGCATGTCTGAAATTATGTTATTTTGACCCATGAACTCAGTGTTAATACTCTTACTGGCTTCGTAAATCTGGTATGCAGTTTTTCGGCCGTGTTATAATTAGGACTCCCGGAATTATGGTATTTATTTTTGGGACATTTCCATCTGTATTTATCCATATTTACTTTTTGTCAACTTTATCTGTATTTATCCATATTTATAATGGGTTTTGAGAAAAAACATAAAGAAAGCTGAAACTGATATATATCTACATTTATTTAACCAATAAATAGGCAGTCATGTTTGAATACCTGCCCAATATCAGTGATACGCAGAAGATAAATCGATGCCCTTCTATCAGCCTTGTGCATATCTACTTCTGTTTAAGTCTCTTTACTAAAATTCCTTTCTTTTTTAACCCCCTTACCTATCAATCCACACAGTTATTGGCGTAGGCAGTCATGGAAAGTGTATTTAGAATCACTAGAAAAAGCACCCAACTTCCGTTCGTTTTTATCCACATTTAAAATTAAATACAGACAAGAAAATAAATGGTTCCTGTCTGTATTTATCTGGAAAAATCCCAAAAATTGGAAAGAAAATGGATTTCCAATGCTGATGCTTCTATTCCTAGATTTCCTTTCATCCGAAATTAGCATGATGCAGTGTCTAAACTTCAATTACCGTATGTGTAATGCTTCTCATAATATAGGGGCATATTACCAAGCAATAGCGATAATTATCGCTATACATGGTTAGCGGCTATAATTATATCGCCGTGCTCCGACAATTTTTACCGCTGAGATACCTTGATATTATCAAGGTTTATCTCAAAAGCGGTAAAAATCCTACGAAATGCATGAATATCGCTGACAAATCAGCAATATTCATGCATTATCGTGACAATGCTCTTAGCCCTGTTATCCATCTTCCATTGGATAACATGGCTAAGAACTGCTCTGGGCAGGCGTTAGCTTTTGGAGATAATCGTGCTTAGCGTGATTATTTCCAAAAGTAGGTAATAGGAGATAGCGATGTTAGCGACTGTTTCCAGTCGCTAACATCTTGGCACACCCACTTTGCATATCATTAGCGATAATTATCGCTGACATGCAAAGTGGGCCCCAAGATGATCGCTATCTCCTAATAGCTGTCGCTAACTGGTTTTAGCGACAGCTAGGTAATAGGGCGATAAAATTATCGCCACTTTAGCGGGAAAAATTCCCGCTAAATCGGCGATAAGGCCCTTGGTAATATGCCCCATACAGTGTTCATACACTAGCTAAATGAAATAGTGTCACTTTGAGAATGCTCATGCTCATTAATTCTGCATCTCTCTTTTTTTTAGAACTCCGATTTAAATAAATGTACGCATCGTTTCAAATATACAATATTTAGAAACCGTTTTCATTTTATTCCTTTGTATGACATTCTACGTGTGTTTATTACTGACCGGTAACGAGTATTTTTAAGTTCATCACCTACATGTGTTCAAATGTTACCCGGTAGCAACAAAGTATGCTGGGATGCACATCACATCCTTTCCACCGGGTAGGAAATGTGTAGAAATACATGTAATCGCACAAGAATAACCTTCAAAATGCAACAAAGGTCAGGCCGATTCTTTTTTAGAAGAGAATTAAAAAGTGAAGATGGATATCTTTCTTTCATCTGCATATTTTAGGCATCTTCTGCTTATACATAGGCAAATGAGCTGCAGCGCTAATGTTAGTGCTGTATAATGCTGCCATAAAACGACAAATGATTAATATAGCAGTACAGCATCCAGTGGCTATCAGAGAATTGTAATGCAGAGCTGAGTGCATATTCCTCTTGCAGATGCAGTCTGATTACACCTGCTATTGCTGCATACATCCTTGATGGGCTGTTTTGTATTTATGAAAGCTTATCACATCTTGGCCAAGGAACTGGAATATAATAAAAAGTAATGTGTTATTCTGATCACTCAGCATTGTGAAGGCCCCTGTGTTCATGCCATTTTTTAAGATGTGATAGCCCGTGCTCCTAAGGACCTCTCAGCGTTTCAAATTCCAGGAGGAGGATCCTCTCGTCTGTGTGTCATAATGCCTGATAATGTTTTCCTTTTGCATAGTTGCTGTCCTACTTGTGTCGATGTTTTCTTATCATACCTATTTCTTTCAGAGAATACCATTAGTCATTTTTCCCTGCCCTGCCTCTGGAGTGCAATGTAACTGCCCTTATATTATGCTATATTAGTTACCTCTAGGCCAGGATGCAATTTCTTGCAAGTCTTCCTTTCCCGGTCTTACAACTTTTTCTCTATATTCAGGATTAAGTTATTTCGTTAATTACTTGAAACTTTATTTTAAAATGTGGCATATACTGTGCAATCATTTTTAAATGACTCTATTCATTTCACAAAAGTATCCATTTATTTAGCTAAAATATACATCTCCGTACCATCCAAAACATATCTGTAGTCCTGAAGGCAAGGGCGAAATGAACAATAGGAATCGTATTTATGATTGTCAATAGCCTTACCTTGGGGTCTTTTTTTGGGCAAGGATAGTAAGGCCAGGGCCCACGGTATTTCACAGCAGACCACCGCAGCCTGTACACCCTGCTAGTGCTGCCAAGGGCCAATGTTGCGGTTACCTAATAAACCTAACACTCCAAAAATGTGTTCATTTGCATTAGCCCATGTCACAGTACTTGTAAGAATTGCCTGGATGAGATGTTGTTTGTTATTTTACTTTTCACGTATATATAATTTTGAGACCGTCTGCTGACGTTCTTTGTATGACAATAGGAAGAGAGTTCCACCATGTGGTTGACTATCAGAAATAGTTATGTAACGGAAACCCTCACCACTGGTATAGGGCACCCAGCTAGATGGGTGACTTTTCTATGCCAGGGAAGTGGTTTGTAGGCATGGCACACATGGATGTGTGCCACACCGACTCTTCACTTTGTTCTGCACAAAGACACGCAGCCTGCAAAGGCAGTGTGTGATTGTCAGGGTACAGGATCTCTAAGGGGGGCACAATAAGTGCTGCAGCCCTTTGAGGCCTTCTTTGGTCACAGTGCCCTGGGTACCTGTGGTACCATTTACCAGGGGCTGACCTGTGGCCAGAGATGCCACTTGGGTTTAGGCTTCAAAGTACTTTTAGGGAAGGAATATAGGCCCTGGGGACCTGATAAGCAGGAGCCCTGGGCACACTCAGTCAAAGAACCTCAGCAATCCAGCAAAAGGTAGGGGCAAACCATGAGGAACGAGTGCACATTCTCACAGACGGGCCTTCGTTATGTCGCTGGTAGCAACTACTCAGTCTCCTCCTCCGATACAAGCTTCTGATGGCCCAACTAAATAAGGGGCCTTCGGAGGTTTAGCTATGTGTTCTACCACTGATTTACAGTGGGCAAACACATGGCCAGTTTTCAGACCCCTATACTGGCAGGTAAAACCTGTCGGTAAGGGGAAATTGCAAAATACCCCCCTCGTCTTTGGCGAAAACCCCCATGGTGAAAGGAGAATTTTTTTTCGAAAACAAAATCCCACTTTGGGTTTTTGTTTTTGGAAAATAAATAAAAATATTGAAAGTTTACAGTGTGGCTTTGTCAAGTCGACAGACCAGTCTGTCAAACTTACAATGAATTGACAGGAACTGCTGAAGCACATCTCAAAATTTGGCAGATGGGGACTACATAAGGGTGACAGAGTAATTTATTTTGTTGCCCTGCCTGAGAAAAACCCTGTCCTTTGCATTCTAAATAGGCCCATTATTCTCTAAAATGGAAGTCAAAAATCTTCCAGAGAGAAACAACCCAAGTCTGGGGCTGGCAAAGTTCCCTTAAAGGTACAGATGTCATTGCCCAAAATAGTAGTTGGGTTTGGTGCCAAAAACTCTGATTAGGGTAAACCAGGATTTGAAATTCTGCAAGGCTGGAATTAAATTGCCACCACACCCAGGGTGGCATTGGGATCACAATTTGGCCCGGGCACTGACGAAAAAAGTGGCCCACATTCATGAGGCGTGGCCCACATTCATGAGGCGTGGCCCATATTTAAGGGGCGTGGCCCACATTCAAGGGGCATGCCCATTCATGAAAAACCCTTTGCACAGACAAGGAATGAAAGTGGGAGGATACTGTTCTTGAGCAGGACACAGGGCCAAGTTGACAATGGCCTACATGCTAAGCAACTAAAAAAAACAGCAAGGCCCCTTTCTGTCACAAAATTATTTGAGCCCTCAAGCGCAGGAGCCCCTGAAAAGCAGAAAGCCACTGCTATTACGAACCAACTTAGCCCTCCCCAGACCTTCAGCTCAGGAGCACATGAACAGAGGTAAGGCCCCTGCAATAAGTAAATGAATCAGCCCTCCAGGCCTCAGGGCAATGTCCTGCCAGGGGAGCACAAAACACAGCGTCTGGGTCATCCAAGGTAGCCAGGTAGCCAGGGGGAGGCTGAGGTGAAGATGATGTGAGTTCCAAACATCACCTGGCCCCCACAGCGAGACCCATTCTTCCTCGCCCACTATGCCCTGAATGTGAAGGGCTGTGGGCGAGGTGTTAATGCAAACACTGTTTCTGAGCTGCGTGGGCCCCAGGGGGGCTCATAGGCCTGAGCAACACCTGGCTCCCTGGGAGGCCGATGCTTGCAAACAATCACCCCTCCCCAGCCCAGCCTCAGCGTGATTGCTTGGCAGAGCAGGGGAGGAAGGAGAAGCCACAGCTGATAATCGCTGTATGGCCGCACAGAAAGGTTGCTTTCATTTCCCTGTCTCTAGTTCAAGTTCAAGTTCAGGAATTTATAGAGCGCACTACTCACCCGGAGGGTCTCAAGGCGCTTGAGGGAGGGTGGGTGCGTTTAAATATCGAATAGCCAGGTTTTTAGTTGTTTTCTGAAGGAGAGGTGGTTCTGTGTAAGTCGGAGGTGAGTGGGGAGGGAATTCCAGGTTTTGGCTGCTAAGTAGGAGAAGGATATTCCTCCCATGGTGGATCTGTGGATGCGTGGAATTGCGGCGAGGGCTTGATTGGATGAAAGTAGTTGGCGGGTGGGAGTGTAGAAGGACAGTCGTGTGTTGAGGCATTCGGGTCCTAAGACGTAGAGGGCCTTGTGTGCGTGGGTGAGGAGGCGGAACGTTATTCTCTTGTTGACGGGGAGCCAGTGGAGATCCTTCAGGTGACCGGAAATGTGAGCCTGACGGGGAATGTCCAGTATGAGTCTGGCTGAGGCGTTTTGGATGCGTTGGAGTTTTTTCTGTAGTTTGGCTGTGGTCCCGGCGTAAAGGGTATTTCCATAATCCAGTCGGCTGGTGACCAGTGCGTGGGTGACTGTCTTTCTTGTTTCGGTGGGGATCCAGCAGAAGATTTTTTTGAGCATGCGTAGGATGTTGAAGCAAGAAGATGAGACGGCGTTGACTTGTCTAGTCATCGAGAGGGAGGAGTCTAGGATGAAGCCAAGGTTACGAGCGTGATCTGTAGGTATGGGTGCTGTACCCAGGGCCGGTGGCCACCATGAGTCGTCCCAGGCAGAGGGGGATGCTCCTAGGATGAGGGCTTCAGTTTTGTCCGAGTTTAGTTTTAAACGGCTGTTCTTCATCCATTCGGCTACTTCTTTCATTCCTTCGTGTAGATTGGTTTTGGCGGTGTTTGGGTCTTTAGTGAGGGAGAGGATCAGCTGGGTGTCGTCTGCGTAGGAGATGATGTTGAGGTTGTGTTGGCGCGCGATGGATGCGAGGGGACTCATGTATACGTTGAAGAGGGTGGGGCTGAGTGAAGATTCTTGTGGTACACCACAGATGACTTCGGTGGCCTCTGATTTGAATGGGGGGAGGGGGACTCTCTGGGTTCTTCCTGCGAGGAACGAGATGATCCAGTCCAAAGCTTTACCTTGTATTCCGATGTTGTTGAGGCGGTGAATGAGGGTGCTGTGGCATACTGTGTCGAAGGCGGCGGAGAGGTCGAGAAGGATGAGGGCAACTGTTTCTCCGTTGTCCAGTAGCGTTCGGATGTCGTCTGTAGCTGCGATGAGGGTGGTTTTGGTGCTGTGTTTGGCTCGGAAGCCGGACTGAGAAGGGTCGAGGGAATTGTTGGATTCCAAGAATGCGGCGAGCTGATTATTGACGGCTTTCTCAATGACTTTGGCAGGGAATGGGAGGAGTGAGATGGGGCGGTAGTTCTTAAGTTCACAGGGGTTTGCTGAGGGTTTTTTCAGAAGGGCGCTGAGTTCGGAATGTTTCCAGCTTTCCGGGAAGGTGGCGGAGTTGAGGGAACAGTTGATGACATCGCGCAGATGGGGTGCGATGATGGAGCCTGCTTTGTTGAATATGTGGTGGGGACATGGGTCGGTTGGCGATCCTGAGTGAATGGAGTTCATCAGGCGGATGGTATCTTCAGTGGTGATTGGGTTCCAGGCGAGAAGGTTGTGAGATTGCTGTTTTGGTTCGGAGGTGAGTGGAGTGGGCTGTTCGTCGGACTGGTTTTCAAAGCTATTATGAATGTTGGCGGAAGAAAGAGGATAAAGAGTCGCAGAGGTTTTGAGAGGGAGTGATGTCGTTGGTGCCGGCGGTGGGGTTGGTAAATTCTTTGACAATGTTGAAAAGTTCTTTGCTGTTATGGGCGTTGTTGTCGAGTCGATCCTTGAATGCAGATTTCTTGGTGGATCGGATCAATTGGTGGTGTTTGCGGGTGGCGTTCTTGAAGGAGGTTTGGTTGTCGGTAGTTGTTTTTTTTCTCCAGGTTTTTTCGAGAGTGCGACATAATTTCTTGGATTTCTTAAGGTCATCGTTGAACCAGGGGGCCTTTTTGCTACCTTGTTTGATCTGGTGGTTTTTCAAGGGTGCTAATTCGTCAGCGCAGTGGGTGATCCATTGTGTGAGTTTGGTGGCAGCTTGGTTTGGGTCCGCTGATGTGGCAGGAGGGTTTTGGTTGAGCGATGTGAAGAGTTGGTCGGTGGTGATTTTGTTCCAGTTTCTTCGAGGAATAGGTTGCGGGGGGTTGTGGGTCGTGGTCTTTGTATAGTTGAAGTGAACGCAGTGGGGTCCGTCCAATGGAGAGATGTGGTGTGGTTGAAGGAGATGTGTTTGCTGGAGGTGAAGATAGGGTCGAGCGTGTGTCCGGCAAGGTGGGTGGGGGTGTCAACAAGTTGTTTGAGTCCGAGATTGGCCAGGTTGTCCAGAAGGGTGGTGGTGTTGCTGTCGTTGTTCTTTTCCAGGTGGAAGTTGAGGTCTCCCAGTAGAATGTAGTTCTCAGAGGTGAGGGCATGTGGATTGATGAAGTCTGTGATGTCTTCGGTGAATTGTGTGCGGGTTCCTGGTGGTCTGTAGATGAGGGTGCCTCTGAGTGTGGTCCTGCGGTCAGTGTGGATCTGGAAGTGGAGGTGTTCGGCGCTCAAGAGGTTATCGTCGGAGTTGGTCGTGATTTTGATGGTATACTTATGGACGATGGCGATGCCTCCTCCTGTTTGGTTGATGCGGTCTTTTCGGATGATCTTGTAAGCGTTCGGGATGGCTATGGCGATGTCGGGTGCTGATGAGGTGTTCATCCAGGTTTCTGTAAGGAAGGCGACGTCCGGCGATGCAGTGTCGAGTAGGTCCCAGAGTTCCGTGGCATGTTTGTGGATCGAGCGGGTGTTCAGCAGGATGCACTTCAGGTGGTTGGAGTTGGAGCTGTGTTTGGAGGTGGAGGAATCGGTGTGGGTCCTTGTGCAGGCGAATTTGCAGGAGTGGCAGGCGAATGGTCCATGGGTGTATCCTGGGGTGGCTGTGAAGCATTGTCGTGTGCGTCCGGGGTTGAGGGCGAGAAGGGAAGCGGCGTTGTACGTTAGGCGGGTTGCGAGGGTATTGCGTGGACCAGGGGGTCTGGCGCTGGGCGCGGTCCAGGCGCGGACGGGCGTAGACGGGCTTACCTTTGGCGCACCTTCGGCGCGCATGGGGCGCGACCGCTGCGCGCAGAGGCATCTGTCATATGTGGATAGTGGGGGGGGGGAGGGGCGAGGGAGGTTCAGCTGGGAGGCGGGAGCGGGGGTGGAGATCCGGAGGGAGCCACAACAACAACAATAAAAACAAAATGGCAGCAGGCCAAAAGCCAATCAGGATTGGGGCGCAAGCAGGAATAACGCGGTGCAAATGGCAGTGGCACCGGTACAATCAGGCAGCAATCACTAATACAGTCAGCGCGGCACTGTTTAAGAGTTAATTAAAGCTCTGGCTCTGGCTCTGGCTCAGTGCCCTCTGTGGGCCGATTTTTTCTCCCCTTTCCTACTCCACTCTCTGTGGACTGGGAAAGGGGAGAAAAAAACGGCCCACAGAGGGCACTGAGACACCAGCCCTTCGGCCGATGCCCGAATGCCCGCCTTGCCAATCCGCCCCTGACCACACCAGCTCCAAAGATTTACCTTCATACTTACTTGCTTTTTTGGAAGTCGAAATCTTCCAGTGGGCAAGGCTACAAGCCATAGCTGGGCAGGACTCGACAAAGCTGGATACCTTCGCTGCAAGCTCCTGCTAAACTAATTTACAGTGTGACAAAAACCTCAGAGTGGGGCAAACCTCTAGACTGCCTTGTGTGGGACTTTCCTGGGAACATGTCAGTACCTTGTCCTTGTCCTCTAAATGTGGAAAAAATTACTAAGTTCCAATTTTTTCAAAGTTTGGGAAAGTGTCATTCCTTCAACCACATGCTACTCAGGGCAGAAGTCGAAGCATCAGGTCTGTCTCCTGCAGGGTTCAGTCTTCTGTGGACGGCTGGGTCTTCTTGGGATCAGGAGTCCTTTAGCTTTTTGTGTCCCTGAAGCAGGAACACAGCAGTAAACCATTTGATGCTTGGGGAGCAATCTCAGACCCTGCGGTTCAGATGGAGCTAGAAGTCCTTGTGTGAGTCATCTTCTTCCAGCAGGGTTGTCTTCTTCATCAGGTGAAGTTTTCCCAGGTCAAGAAATGTTCTGAGGAAGAGGTGGGGGAGATGCCACTTGTTTCTGGTGCCTGAGCCAGCATTTGCAGATATTCTACCCCTTGATCCTAACCTTTTTCTCACAGTCCCCACCTCCTTTTGCAGCACTTCCTCTTTGCCTTACTGTAAAATTACCCAGAGCCCCTGTTTCAAAATTGTAAAACTCATCTGTCATCAGGCAGGCCTGTCTGGAGCTCCTAAGCTACTGCCTTAATTAAGTCTGCACTTCCCACATCTAACCAGGAGTGGCTGGTGTTGGTGGGCAAAAGGGGCGTTGCCCTGCCCTCCCGGCGACCCTGAGCCTGAGGGGAGAGGCAAGAAATAAATGTAAAAAATCAAGCAGCCGAAATGAAATTCCTACATCCTGGCTGCTCTGTTTATTACTTTTAATAAGCCAGCTGTAATAAATGACAGACGTCCTGCTGCCTATGTGCCTGCCAGGGCAAGGTCATCTATCGACCTGCAGGCACAAGCTACAGCAGTGACATAATTGCCGAGTGAGAATGCTGTGAATTAGGCTGTTTACCGGGCGATTACAAAATAGCCATGGGAGGAGTTGGAAAAACTCTATTAATTTTAATGGCAGGGGGCGGGGCAGGCTGGGAGGGAGAAGGAGGTAGTGGGTGGCAACAATTACCAGTCATCACGAGAGGGGCCAGGCTGTAGGAGGGGTGCAGCTCGCGTCTCTCTTCATTCCTTTCCTCAGGTGGAGTCGAGTGTGCTTTCACTTTTAAAAGCGGTATGGAGTTGAAGCTGAGCCATGTCTCGTGTTTAATACAGCGTAGGCTCAAAAGAATACAGGCTGGTAGGTGCCTATTTTCACTTTAAAATGTAATTATTTAAAACACAACTAACTTTTTGTAGGTTTTTATTTGCGTGCAGTTCAGCAGCCATGTGGTTTTCACGCAGGTATTAGCGCGCATTTCAGGAGCGCCTGCTACATTACTTGAGGTCATATTTTTCAAGGCAACAGACGGCTAGGTGATTTGCCCAGAATCATGGGATATACTTGGGACAAGCGCTGAGATTGACCTCACAGTCTCCAGGAGGCATTTCGTCTGTTCTCTGTCAATACAATCTCGCTCTCTCCATTTGGTGCTGTGCACATTTATTTGGCAAAATATTTCGTCCGGAGATGCGTCTTTATAATTTTTTTTTTATTTACCACCCATCCCTCACTTCCTTCATCCTGCCCCGCTTCTATAGTCCCTGCAGTTGCACATTTGTTAGGGGATTTTCCTCGTAGATTACAGCCACAGCAATTTAATCGTTCAGATGATCTCTGATTTAAGGGGACGTGCCTTTCTGTATTCGGCAAACAGGCCAAGGCTAGATGCTGTCAAATGAACTGTGTAACTATGCTCAGTGGTCGAAGTGGGGGGAAAAAAGTAGGGGAACTGTTGGTGGACAATCAGAGGGTGGGAATAACCCATGGATTGGGTCAGTGGGCGGAGTCAGAGGTGTGGCAGAAAGAGCTAACTATCCCAATTTACTTGTTTCCCATTTCACTAACCGGTTACAGCTTATTTCGTTATTTAATTTAACAGATTTTATTTAAGGTTTACTATTTGTCATTAACATTAAAATACATTCACAAAGTTGGATACCTCTCCAATCACTGAATGTACCAAATATCCTTAAAAGTGGAATCGCAAGCCATTTGTCTCACAGCCATAGAGTTTCTGTCATCCGCTTCTCCCTTTTTCCACAAGAGCAGTTCAAACATGGATGGCAAAATATTCTAGTTTGCAAATGTTTTCCACATAATTACGGCTCTGCCTTATTTACCACATAGTACATCATCTGCTGCATAATCTGACGCTGTTAACTAATAAATTGTTTAGAGCTCAAATGGATCAAAAGTTACTAAAAAATGTGACTTGTGCTGTTGTGAAGTGGAGGGCCCTTTGCAGAGGTTGACTGGTCATCTTTCTCACTGTTGTAGTTGTATGCTCCACTGGTACTAACAAGAAAACATCTCTGCAGAGATTGTTAGCATGTGTAAAAATGTCAAAATAATAAAGTATCATAAAATGTACAGCACCGCTAATACCAGGGTAGGGTGTCAGAGCACTTTACATCACACATATTACACAGAGACAACCAATATGTGTGTAAATCACTGTATAGGAAATCACTGTATAGGAAATGTTACATAAGACAAAGGACTACAAGGTGTAGGAGTCACATGACAACCATACTAGTAGGTGTCTTATGATACCATTGTTTCATACAACTTGAATATGCATCTTTCAAAAGATTAAAATAATTTTTCTCGTTTTCAATTTAACAGTTAACGGGATTCAAATTAAACAACAACATAGTCTTAGGGTTACTGTTTTAGTAAGCATGGGTGGATTTAGTTGGCTACTTGAAGAAGGCATCTATTCAGGTATTCTACTATGTAGTTTTTAAAAACGATTTAACATATGTGAAATAGCTATAATATATTTACAATATTTTCTTTATTTCAGTAGGGGTGGGGGTTGATGTAACACTTGTCCTACATATATAAATAGTTCATATACGGTTGAGGAATATATTCACATCTTAAGCCTAAACATTTTGGTCAGCATCTACTTAACCTCAATGTGAAATATTTCTCCCAACTTTAACCCTGACAAAACATACATCTTTGTTGGGGAAACATCCTTTACAACGAAACTTTTACCACGCAGTGCTTTTACAACGCAAGTATTACAACGAAAAGCTTTACAACGCATTACACTGGGGGGCGCTCTAGGATAGGGAATAGTTTTAATTTACTATCCAACACCTTCCCTAGTGTCCACGGGGACTGGAGTTGGAATAGTAAATTAAACTATTCACTATCCAGCACCCCCAAGTGTAATGCGTTGTAAAGGTTTGCGTTGTAATACTTGCGTTGTAACAGCATGCGTGGTAAAAGCATGCGTTATAACGTCATACATCCTTTTTGTTGTGTTCTTCACTACACCTAATATTACTTTTGGAATTTCTGTTACCAGGGTTTCCTTTGGGGTTAAAATGAAATGTCCATGATCTGTCTGCCAGCTTTTGCTGTGGTGGTTATACTATCTGCAACAGCTTCTGCAAAATTCAGTATCTGTGGTGCCCACATCCTGAGTCCTTTTGTTTTGATGATAGAGAAAGTATATGCTGGGCTCTTTGACCACAATCCTCCTTGTCTATCATTTATCCTAGCTACTGTTTCCACTGTGGTTTTCCGTTCCATTCTGATATATGTCCACTGTCTGTTGCAGTCCTGTATCAATTTACAGTCTGACCTCTAAAATAAGTCTCCATTGCAATCAGGTAAGGGAAAGACTTTAGTGTTTGTGCCCAGGTCCAGGTCTCTGTATAGCACAAATGAAAGATTGATGAGTGTATTTCAGAGGAAAATGCGTGTATTTGTTCAGAAATCGTAAGCTGAGGTCTTCGGAAAATGGTAGGATTTTCAAAACACTTTTAAAGCTGGTACTTGAGTGACCATTCATGGGGCCTTAGGATACAGTTAAGTAATAATATTAACCTGGTGGCAGGGGCATGGCATCTAAGGCTGCTATGTATTTTGCATGCAGAGGCATTCCACATTGACAAAACTTTTCTCTATTTTTACTCGAAACCGTGTCTGTTACAATGAGTTGATCATTGCTGATAATCATGTATATGATGGCCACTAATGTAGTCTTATCTGATGTGGTCCTTTCAAAACTGTAGCTCATGATTTTTATTGAAAATAAGTAGCTCTTATTACAGAAAAGGTTAAATGCCTATGGTCTAATCCATATTTCAGAACAGGGAACCTCAATGTTACTGATAACAGAAGCTTTGAGATGTACCATTGTTTATTTATCTAAGTAAGAATGCTGAACAAATGGGTGAGGTTAACACTATTTACACATTTACCAGGCGAGAGGGCATCTGACATTATAAAAGTCACATTGCAGCATGAAATGCTATCAAAAGAACATACAAGTGAAATACTAAAAAGATTTTGTTGAACTAAAAACACCCAAAAACTTTGTTGTAAAAAGGGTACACAAGTGAAACTGGAGCAGAAATATTTCATGTGTTGCTGTCCTGATTCAACCTGCCCATCAAGGGGCTATTGCTCGACATAAAGTAAAATGATGCTTTAGAAGATGCATTCAAGATTCACTCAAGAGCACATCACGTGATTTGAATATGTGAGTATTGTTGATGATCTGTAGTAACAAGGTCAGCTAAAATAGGACGCAAAGATGCAGGGTACGTTTTCTTGCCAAAGAAACACAACATTGAGGGGGCTTCTGGCCTTATTGCCAGGATCCTCCCATTTGTTTATCAGGTGGTAGTGCTTGCATCCATCATGAACACTAGGTTGTAACTATTCTCTGTTCCATTGTTCAATCATGGGCATTTTGAATCCTTCTTGAAACTAGGGCCGTTCTAGATTTTCTGGAGATTGCTTACCAACCACTGTTTTTGTGATACAAGTCTGAGAGCAAGAGAGGGTATCTTCAGTGAATCCAATTACACTTAAATGTGTCTTATCGCCACATGTATGACTCTGTGCTCCTTTTCATGCCTTTTTCCAAAAGCAGGATACCTTCCATTCTCTTTTCTGAATGTCAGATCTGTCTACTTATTGAGTCTTGAATCGTCCATGCACTAATTCTGGCAGAGAGCTGGAGGACCTGCACTAGCTCACTTCTGTCCTCTGTGTGATGCCCATGATGGGACTGCAAGCTTTTGTTTTGGTGGTTATAGTATCTGCCACAGTTTATACAGAATTCAGCATCTGTGGTGCCCACATGCATACTCTTTTTGTTTTGATGATTGAGAAAATATCTGCTTGAGCTCTTTGACTACAACCCCGATCAATTGTTTAGTCTGGCTATTGTTCCACTATGGTTTTCTGTTCCATTCTGAAACAAGTCCACTGTTTGTTGTGGTCCTGTATCAATTTAGAGTGGGACCTCTTCATTAGTCTCCATTCTGCTCAGGTAAGGGAAATACTTCAGTTGTTTTTCCCAGATCTTTTGCAGTTTTTCATGTAGCATCATTTTTAGTCTAATTCTATATTCAAACTGAAGACACAGCTTCTATTATAGCAGGCATAAACTTTGACCTTGCTCTATGGCTATTGTTAAGAACAATATACTGGCATAAATGTAAAGGGCTGTGCCTAACCTGCCAGTAGACACCTTGTCTCATAGCATACAGTCCTCACTTTGATCAAACCTTGTGACCTAGCACCCTTGATTGTTTCCTGTCTCTCTCTTTGTCACAGCTTACAGCCCGCATTTTCTTTTTAAGAACGGCTTGGTATTGGTTTTTCATGTTACATTGCATATTGAGTAAGTATGTTAACCGCCGAATCACTAGATTCCACACTCAAACTTGTCCTAAAAAGCCTGAAACACATGAAAAATATCTGATCCATGGTGTTGACTGGTCTTTCTTGAAATTAATATCCTGTAACATTCTATTTGAAATCACAGAGCTGCTGTAGAAACTGAGCCCCTGACTTGCAACACAAAAGTCATAGAATATTAGTTAGGTCATACTGGAGAACTCTTGATGAGAGTGGCCATGAAGGCCAATCCAGAAGTTAATACAGACATGAATAATGGGATCCATGAAGGAACAGTTTTTATGAGCTACTCACCTGATCACCGGAAAGTTCTGTTGGTGTGACAATGGAACCCGACTCCCGCTAAGGACCTTTCCTAGATAGCAATGAATGGTATTTACACTGTTCCAGTTAAAGTTCCCAAGGTAAAGGGGGAATGGGAATGAGAGACAAACAAAGCCACAGATCACACAGGTTCTGCACGTCTCTCAGGACACTGGACTGCTTTGACTGGGGAGTGATTTTCTTGACCTCTGTAAAGGACAAGTTATGATAATACACAATTGTTAAACAAAAACAGATATTGAGTAAATACTTTGCTAACTGGATGATTGATTACCTTTTTAAAACAGTCCTTGTGGATGCCATTGCCGCAGGAGTTATTTGTGTGGACAGCATGCTACCAAACCCGTGGGCCTGGACTAAGCCAGTAACCCATATGTTGGTGCCAATTTACTAAAGGCAACTGACAGTTTACTCATGAATAAACGCCTGTAATTATGTGATCTACTAGCACTGATGTTTAAGCCTTCTGTCAATTTTTGGCTTCTTGAAATTATTTGAAGGAATTGGCGTTATATCATTTCACCTATTCTTGGAGCCTTTGAATTTATGCATGATCTCCTGCGATTATAATTCAGCATTTCTTCTTGATCTTCATTCTACAGAATAATGTTCCGGACGGACTCCATACGATTGTTGCACCTTCAGTTGGGTCTACTTTAACAATAGATGTTTTATTGAAACTGGTACGGACGCGTGTTAGACCTGGCATCTTTGGCGTGGTTTCCCCCTATCTTTTTGCCTCTACCTCCTGTATTTTTGATGCTGTGCTGGATTTAGTTTTTGCTGGTTTGGAGGCTTTGGACACTCTGCCACTGCTGATCAGTGCCAGAGTGTAAGTGCTCCCTATGTAAATTGTTATTATGATTGGATATACATGATTGGCATACTTGTATCACCATGAAGTCCCTAGTAAAGTGAGCTGGGTATGCCAGGGCTGGTGATGACAAATGCTACTAGTGGGCCTGCAGCACTGATTGTGCCACCCACATGAGTAGCCCTAAAATGGTGTCTCAGGCCTGCCACCGCAGTGCCTGTGTGCAGTCTGTGAACTGCCATGTCCTCCTGGTCAGTGTCCCCACTGACCAGGCCTAACCCTTTCCTTTCTATGCACATTGGTCACCCCTATGGAAGGCCCAAGGTACCCCCCTGGGCAGGGTGCAGTGTATGTGAAAGGTAGAGCATGTACTGGTGCAGGTGACATGCTCTGGTAGTGAATTACAGCCATTTTCGTTTTTCACTATTGTAAGGCTATCTTGCTCCGTAGATTAACATGGGGGATGCTGGCTACAGTGGCTACCAGCATTTCTTCTCAAGATAGGACATAAGAGTCTAGTATCCCTGAACTCAGAATGTAATAACACATCTTTTAAGAAAGGTTGTTTTTAAATCCTGAGTTTGAGAACAGCGCTTTTAGAAAGTTGCTGTTCTCTTGTCTGACCCTTCTGTGTGCCTTAGCCTGTTTGTGTATTGACTGTCTGGTTTGAGAGTGACAGGGGCTGGGGATTCCCCAGGAGGCTGGCTGAGTCAGCCCTAGGCTGAATGACTGCATTTGCAACTTGAGTGGTGGGAGGAGATAGCACCTGGGCCTGAATAGGGCTGTGCCTGCCTTCCACAATGCTGGCTCCTCCTCCTGCTGGGCGGCTGACGACCCTGCTCCTCACGCTGAAAGGAAAGGAGAAGCCAGGAAAACAAAGTGCTCAAGAAACACCCAGAACTGGTTCAGACCGGGCTCAGAGCCCTCCTGCACAAAGGGATCAAATACTTTTTGGGGTATAACTACAGGGCCCCTTACAACAGGAAATCAGATCACCCTGGAATCAAGAAGGAACCTCTGCCAAGGACAAAAGCTGAAACTGAAGAAGGAAGATTGTCCAGCTGTTGCTCTGCTGGATTGCCCTGCTGTTGCTTTGCTGCCAAGGAGAGGGGAAGAACTTTGCTTTGTGCTGTGTCCCCTTGCTTGAAGGAATCTCCAAGAGCCTGAGAAGAGCTGGCTCCCTGTTCTGAAGTCCCAGGAACAAAAAGACTTCACCCCCAGCTTCCCCTGAGCTCTACTGAGAGAGTTCTGTCCTTCCTGGAGTGCTTGGCCCATGTGTGGTGCCTCTGGAAGTTGTACCTGTGTTGGGAAGCTGGAAACTAAGCTTGAGAGACTTTGCTAAAGAAAAGTTATCGCATCGCTCGCTGCGGAGCGCATCCCCGACAGTGTGAGAAGATTCCCGCCGCCACGAAGGTCAAGATCGTCGCAGCTCCTGTTGCCGCTGTCAGACCCGTTGCATCTTTCGTTTGCGGGACGCACCCGATCAGTGCGGGAAGTCTAACATCGCTGCGAGTGTTGTCGCAGAGCCTGTCGTGGCTAGGTGGGATCGCCGCACCGCCTGCTTGCGGACGGCATCACGTCCCTGCGAGAGTCATCGCCGAAGCCAACGCATCGAGGAGCTGCGAGAGAGAAGATCACTGCTGGTCCGCGCATCGTCGCCCTGGAGAACGCCGCACCTCCAAAGATTGTCGCATCTTGCCTTTGTGAGAACAAACTTCCTACGGAACCTACGCACCGGAATCCATACAAGTGACCTTCCTCCCCATACAGACCGGATTCGTCGCAACACGCCTGCTGCTGCAGCGGGGCTGTCGCAAACGCCTCCCCAGGGTCTCAGGAGCAACGCATCTCTTGTTTTCCACCGCACCAGCTTCTGCTTTTGGAACTTTGTCGCAACTAAAGGTACTGTGAGCTAAACATGACGCAACTGTGAACTTTTCACGTAACTGTGGATTATTTTATCGCAACCTGAAGAATTTTTATCGCAACCGTAAGAACTCTTTTGAAACCATATTCTTGAACTGTGTATGTTGGATTTTTGTCGTTCTGGTCTTGTGTAGTTTAGATTAAATACCTTTGCCGTGGGGCAAGATGGCCGCTACAGCGTTGTGCTGAGAGGTCACACTAATCCCTCTCTTGCTTTAACAAAAAGAATCATGTAAAGGGCGCTGTATTGCAGAATCAACCCGATTTTCTACCGAAATGGTGACTAATGGGGCCGGACTGGCTGAGCAGTGCTGCAGCAACTAGGTATATACAGAAGCGTCTGCTCCGATTACGGGTGGCCTGGACTTGGGTTAAACTCAGAGCGGCAAATATACATATCGGCCGTACTATGGCACCGAAGATACCCCCTCGGGAAAAAGCACACGAGAGAAGTAAGAAGGCGCCGGAACTTTCTACAGCTAAAGTCGGTTTAAATGCGAATATGCAACTGGACTCCCCCGCCGGGAAGAGTGCCGGGGCTGTAAGGACGAGACTACCTCCTCCTGCGGTCGACAAAGGCGGGGGGAAAGGAGAGCTGCGGGGAAGGTTGAACATAGGTGCCAAAACTGCGAGCGGACAGGCGAAGGAGGAGACCTTTCCAGCCAGGGGCGAGATGCGCCCTAAGGACAATATCTGCAAGAATCGAGAGGCAGTTTTGAGACAGCCTACCTTGGCACAGGTACTGGCAGGGAAAAGCGCGGAGCTGCGCACACCGCAGAGGAGCTCAGCCGATCCAGCTGATCCATCGGCCCAACACAGTAACGTCCTCGAGGACGCAATGGACGTGGCAGACCTCGGAGACGCGGCGCTGGTGGTTGCTGAGCAACGATCAGTCTCGGCAGAAAGCACAGCGCAAACCATCACCCCCGAGGCTTCTGAGGCCCGAGAAGAGAACTGCACACAAATCAGGGGTGAGAGTCCTGAAGGTCCCGTAGTGAATAACAGAGGGGGACCCAATAATAATTTGGATACAGAAATACCAGATACGACAGCTGATATGCTTGGGGCTCTGCTAAGGGTGGAGGAGGAAATGAATACATTGAAACAGCGGGACAGTACTTGGGGTAGCAGAGCTAGTTTGGATGCTAATATTATTACACAAAACAGTCAAGCTGCGGTTGGAGGCGACAATACCTCTGTGGAGTCAGAATTTTACTCAGTAAATGAGGACTCTGAGACAGCTGAGTCAGCTGTAGCTACTGATACTAGTTCCGAGGCGGAAGATGAGGAGTTGTCAAGCACAGACTATACCACCTCAGGAAGGGAATCTACAGCGAGGGAAAAACGAGGGATGCTAAGGAAGCTAAGGAGTCAGAAGACCGGACATTCTGAGCGCATGGAGCGCATGGAGGAAAAGCTGATATGGGACTATTCAGCAACTTCACAGGTATACCAAGAGGAGGACAAGGAAAAGACTAAAGATAAGGGAAACACCAATGCAATAATGTGCGATCAAGGAGCTACAGGCCCATCACCCAAGCAGGACTCTTTTGGAAACTTGTACAGCATTCTCAAACAGATGCAAGGGGAGGCCAGGGTAGAATCACGAAGGGCAAGACAGGCTACAAAGAAAATACAGAATACTTTGAGGAAAGTGAACAAACTTTATGAGGGGATAGCGGAAAGGGTAACGGAAGTGGAGGAACGCACAGGAAGATTGGAAGACGATGTTGGAACCTGGCAGACATTTAAAACAGAACAGGAGATGCTATCAGTGGACATGTGTTGGAAAATGGAAGATTTCGAAAACAGGCAGAGGAGGAATAACGTCAGGCTGCTGGGTGTGGCAGAGGGGACAGAAGGGCAGGACGTCAGGCAATTTGTGGTTAACCTACTGAAGGGGGCTTTCCCAGAATCCCAGTGGCAGTGGGATAGGGAGATTCAGAGGGCACATAGGTTCCCATTTACAGCAAAGAAAATTCAAGGCCCGGGGGGTGTAGTGGGAGAAGGAGCCGCAGGGCAGAGAAACCTCCCAAGAGCTATCTTGATAAATGTAGGAAATGTTTTGCTCAGAGAGGAGATTATTAGTAAGGCTAGACAAGACAATAGGAGGACATTCGAAGGTGTAACTTTCTTCGCCAGGCCTGATTTTTGTCATGCCACGATAGAAAGGAGATGGAAACTTCGGGAGATGATCTCCCCTTTTCAGACCCTAGGGGCGGAGGCTTACCTCAAAGTCCCAGCTAGATTTAAGTGATAGTGAGGGGTAAGCCTTGGATATTCACTTCGGAGATTAAAGCACAACTATTTTTGGAAGAGATGAAGAGGAAGAAGGAAGGTTAGAAGGGGTGGTTACAACAGTCACTGTTAGTAGAGAAACCACAGAGGGTCACTAGGGTGATTAAGTAGTACAGTACACAAAGAGAACTCAGGCGAGAGAGGGGTGCGACTAGCGCAACCTAATGCGGGCACGCATAGGTCTACTGACCTATTTGCCTGTAGCAAGGGGGAGAGAGGTGGGAGGGGGGGAGGGCGGGGAGCCATGGGGAGGAGGGAGATGGCTCAGGGGGGTTGGGAGGGGGAAAAAAACGGAAACTATAATTTTTGTTTTGACATATGATTTAACACATTGTTACTTGGTTAGAATTGATGCTATGGCTGTACACTGGTTGTTGAGCTTAAAAAGAATTGGACTCAGTGGATATGTTCTTCAACTCTTCTATAATGACGTGTAAAATAGCAACGATGAATGTTTGTGGCCTCAATGACAAGAATAAGAGGATGAGGGTGGCGGAATATTTAAAAACCCTGCGTGTAGACGTGATCTGTCTGCAAGAGACACATATAGAAGAGAGTAAGAGCTATCTTTTGGAGCAACTAGGATTTAAGGTTCTCGCAAGTACTAAACAGGGCACCAGGACTAGAGGGGTAGCAATCCTGTGAAAAGGTAGGGATACGACTATGGTCAGAAGGATTTAGGGGACAGACATTAACTATTGTTTCAGTCTATGGATCGACAGCAGATGACCCAGAGGTGTTCCAATTCTTAGATACTGAGCTGGCCCAGTGGCCCGAGCCTATAGTGTGCTGTGGGGATTTTAATATACACGATCCAGAGAGCTCTTTCACACAATCTAGTGGATCTTACTTGGGAAGGAAAAGGAGGCACTAGCAGCTATGGTGAATCACAATGCCTTGGTTGATCCATGGGTTAAGTTACATCCAAACCTAGATGGGAGCACCTTTTACTCCGCACCACACAAAGTAATGGTTAGGCTGGACTATTTTTTAACATCCACTACCCTACTTCCTGGACTGTGTATTGAAAAACTCCCACGGATTATATCGGATCATAGCCCACTGATTTGCACAGTTAAAACTACCCAAGCACAAAGAACACCCTCGCAATGGTCTTTTGAGAGAGCCTTGCTTAAAGATAGTACATACAGGGAGCACATGGCCCTATGGATCCAAGACTTTTGGGAAATTAATAGAGGGACAGCATCTCCAGGGGTGGTTTGGGACACATTTAAGGCTGGAGTAAAGGGGGAAACTATGAGTTTTGTTCTGGCTAGGCAGAAGAGGGAAAATGATAAGAGAAAGCAAATAGAAAAAGACCTACTCAGGGAGGAAGACAGCCTGAGCAGGGCTATTGGTCAGAACCTACCTCTGGCAGAACATCTATTTAAAATCATAGCATTAAAAGCGGATGCTGTTGAAGGTTTAGCCAGGAAAGCGGCAGACAATTACTTGACAAAAAAAGAAAGAACATATGAATATAGCGAGAGAATAGGACAGGTATTAGCAATAAGATCTAGACAGAAAACTGCAGCAGCAACAATAAAGGAGATAAAGGATGAACAGGGGGATATGGTAACAGATTCTAATTTAATAAGGGAAGTTTTTAGAAGATTCTATCCAAATTTATATACGCGAGAGGATATAGCAAGTCCGACAAATAAGGAAAATTATCTTAAGAATATTATACCGCTGATTCTGCCAGGCGAGAACCGCGCGGTAATGGAGGGCTCTTTCCACTTGGAAGAAGTAGAATCTGCCATCGGAAGTTTACCACCGGGGAAAGCAGCAGGACCAGACCTAATTCCAATTGAATTTTATCAAATATTCAGGGAGGTGTTACTTGCAGATATGTTTTATATAATGACGCAGGCACAATTAGGGGTATCTATTCCGGAATCCTGGGGCGGCGCTAACATCATAGTTATCCTAAAAAAAGGGAAACCATCAGATGTACCAGGGTCCTACAGACCCATAACATTAATGAATGCCGAGATAAAAATATACTCCAAAATATTGGCAAGAAGACTGGCAAAAAATATTGAACAATTAGTAACCCCCACTCAACATGGGTTTATACCCGGGAAAGGGACAACCCAACACGTCAGGACTGTAGTTACCATACTCGATGCCGCAGGGGTCCTAGGAGACCCTGTCGCAGCGCTTTTTTTAGATGCGGAGAAGGCGTTTGACAGGGTCTCCTGGGAATATCTGTGGTATGTTATGAAGTGGTCTGGATTGGGGGATGGGTTTATAAAAGCTATGCAGGCCTTATATATCACTCCCACTGCTAGAATTAGCGTTAACAGAGAGCTTTCAGCTACCGTTAGTATTGCTAGGGGGACAAGGCAGGGGTGTCCTTCCTCACCTCCGCTATTTGCACTATATTTGGAGCCGTTATTGAGGCATTTTGAATCTAATGTGGATATACAACCAATAAAAATTTATAATTGTACTGTGAAGACGCTAGCATACGCTGACGACGTAGCAATCTTAACATCGAACCCTACCTTAGCGATAAAAGAGGTGGAAGCAGAGGCCCTCATGTTTGGACAGATATCTGGGTATAGTTTGAATAGAGCTAAAACCCAAATTATAAAGAATGTATATACTAAGTGTGATGATACTAGAGTGGTAAGCTCGGCAGTATATCTGGGGGTTACATTATCGGCGGATCTTAGAGTAATAGTTGAGACCAATATGACTCCTTTAATTTCGAAGGTAAAGAATGATTTAGAGAGAATGAACAACCTTCACTTTTCCTTGATGGGATGTACTAATATTATAAAAATGTTGATATTGCCCAAATTTCTTTATTTTTTTAGAACTATTCCTTTGGTATTTGATGTTAAATGGTTTAATATGCTGGAAAATGTACTGAATAGATTCATTTGGGCACACGGAAAGACCCGGCGCGCATATCGATACATGACCCTTCCAAGAGAGAAAGGGGGATGGGGGGCTCCTGATTTCCGAATGTATCATATGGCAACAGCACTACAGTACATGCAGGGACTAATCGGGGGTGGCGGTCTTGATGTAAGAGTTACGACCATGTCCACAGAAGTGTATTCAGCAGTACTAGGGGCCGAGACGGAAAATTGTTTTTTAAATTGTGTAGAATTTGGATACTACAAAAGGACTAGATTCAAGACCGTAGAAGCAGCAGTTAAGATATGGAACGCTTTTTTAAAAAAAGCGCACCTAGGAAGATATAATAGATATATCAGGCTGTACAAGAATAAATCTTTTCCGAGGGAAGTTTTTGCTGACTCAATAATGGCTGGATGGGCGCAAAAAGCGATAAATCAGATAGGGGATATAATGGATGAAGATGGGATTGTCCAATTTGAAGAGCTAGCCCGAAAATATGATGTTGCAAGTAGGGATTTATTTAAATTCTTACAGATCAGGATTTTTTTCACCAATAAGCAGGGTGGGGCAGCCGGCTTTAGTCGAAATGAAATATTGGAGAAAATAGTATTAGGAGGGGATTGCACGATAAGATCTTTCTATCTAAGGGGTCGATTAGGATGGCGGACGGAAGAGCCACCGCGGCCCTGGAGTAGGCGGAAAAAGCCTTTTCCGTGTCCGCCTGCCGCGGATACTCCGTCCGCCATATCAGGATAGGAAAACGTGTCAAATTTCCGTCCGCGACGGAAAAGCACGCACCGCCGCCGAACTACACACGAGCACGTGGCGGACGGAACACATCCGGAGGCCCCGCCGTACGTACTGACGTCTAAGACCGTCCCCCAAATCAAGATGGCGGAAAATACACATAAAACCGCAGCGGAAAAACAACCTGTCTGAACACGGCGGATTCTCCACAGCGAACATAGGTGACATAGCAGAGATACCCACCGCAAGCTGACCTCCACCATGGACCCAGCGCTACACGCTTTCCCGATGCTCTTCGCGATCCACCACGTCCTAGTCATGGCCCACTATGGACGACGACGCAGGTAAGGCACAAACCATTGGCTGTCTGGAGGGGAATACCAGCAAGGGACGTGACTTAGGGAGGGGGAGTGTCATGTTACCGAAACCACTGATGAGAAGCAAATACGAATACACATTTGTAGTACGCAAGCAGGAATGACAACGACAGACCACGAGACTTGATAGACTACCTTTATTGTACAAAATAGGGGTATAATCACAGTGTATGCGTGAGCATGGGCAAAGTGGGCACCAGAGCAGCTACATCATTGGCAGTTAACGAGAGGGCAGAATGCAGTATCAGAGCATCAACAGGGCATTGTGCAGTACAGAGCAGGTACATCATAGGCAGTAAACGAGAGGGCAGAATGCAGTATCAAAGCATCAACAGGGCATTGTGCAGTACAGAGCAGGTACATCAGAGGCAGCACGTGAGAGGGGCTAAGTGCATCAACAGTCCATTGCACAGAACAGGTCCATCAGAGGCAGCACGTGAGAGGGGCTAAGTGCATCAACAGTCCATTGCACAGAACAGGTCCATCAGAGGCAGCACGTGAGAGGGGCTAAGTGCATCAACAGTCCATTGCACAGAACAGGTCCATCAGAGGCAGCACGTGAGAGGGGCTAAGTGCATCAACAGTCCATTGCACAGAACAGGTTGATCAAAGGCAGCACACGAGAGTGCAGAATGCAGTATCAGAGCATCAACAGGGCATTGTGCAGTACAGAGCAGGTACATCATTGGCAGTAAACGAGAGGGCAGAATGCAGTATCAGAGCATCAACAGGGCATTGTGCAGTACAGAGCAGGTACATCAGAGGCAGTAAACGAGAGGGCAGAATGCAGTATCAGAGCATCAACAGGGCAATGTGCAGTACAGAGCAGGTACATCAGAGGCAGTAAACGAGAGGGCAGAATGCAGTATCAGAGCATCAACAGGGCATTGTGCAGTACAGAGCAGGTACATCATTGGCAGTAAACGAGAGTGCAGAATGCAGTATCAGAGCATCAACAGGGCATTGTGCAGTACAGAGCAGGTACATCATTGGCAGTAAATGAGAGGGCAGAATGCAGTATCAGAGCATCAACAGGGCATTGTGCAGTACAGAGCAGGTACATCAGAGGCAGTAAACGAGAGGGCAGAATGCAGTATCAGAGCATCAACAGGGCATTGTGCAGTACAGAGCAGGTACATCAGAGGCAGTAAACGAGAGGGCAGAATGCAGTATCAGAGCATCAACAGGGCATTGTGCAGTACAGAGCAGGTACATCAGAGGCAGCACAAGTACGTGTCCCTACCAACCCGTCACAGGAACCACAAGAGTGCCACGCAATTCTCAATGGACACACCATGTGAAATAACATTTGAGTGAAGTGTTCAGCACCTCACATCACAGAATCAGGGGGACTGCGTGAACTACCTGCCTCAGCCACACTGGCAGCACCAGCAACAGGAGTGTGAGTCACAGCCACAGCCCGAGTGACACACACATGGGCCACGGACCCAGACACACTGGCAGCACCAGCAACAGGAGTGTGAGACACAGCCACAGCCCGAGTGACACACACATGGGCCACGGACCCAGACACACTGGCAGCACCAGAAAAAGGAGTGTGAGACACAGCCACAGCCCGAGTGACACACACATGGGCCACGGACCCAGACACACTGGTAGCACCAGCAACAGGAGTGTGAGACACAGCCACAGCCCGAGTGACACACACATGGGCCACGGACCCAGACACACTGGCAGCACCAGAAACAGGAGTGTGCAACACAGCCACAGATGTAGTCACTGACACGTGACCCACTGACCCAGACAGACTGCCAGCACCAGAAACAGGAGTGTGCAACACAGCCACAGATCTTCTAACTGACACGTGAGCCATAGACCCAGATACACTGCCAGGACCTGCAACAGGAGAGGGCACAACTGACACTGTGCCACTACATGATGCATGACAGCCAACAACAGACACAGTGCCACCATCTGATACATGAGAGTCAACTGCACCAGCGCCACTGGGACAACTGAAATGATGAGCCACAGGGCTGTATGGGCCAGGAGGCAGGATGGGCCTGGGAGCTGGGGATAGCTGACCTTGAGCCAAATCGGGGTTGGCAGGTGTCAATGGTGTGTGTCTGCGTTTCTTAGGGATGTGTGAGTGCACCCTGGACAGGACAGGACTGCCAAGTGGTGGGGACTCTCACCACCCACCATAGGTGGAGCATCTGCAGCCGGGGATCTGGTTTCTGGGGACGTGCTGGAGCCTGCTTGTCGTTTGCTCTGTGCCTGCCGCCTGGACTCTGAATCATGTGTACTGGGGGATGCAACAACAGGGGACACCCTCCTCTGCTTCTGACTGGCCTGGATGGGAGTGGAGGTATGGGGGGACTCCTCCGCGGAGACATCTGTTTGGCGTTCAGTAGAAAACATCAGCCTCAGTGCAGCCAGGGGTGAAGTATGCCTGTCCTTGATTGCGCCATTGTCCATGCTAGATGCCTTGTCCGTAGGATGTGCCTTATCCTTAGGTGGAGTGTTGTCTCTGGATGTAGCCTGTGCCCTGGTCGCCGCCCTGTTCCTGCCAGCAGACTTGTCGTGTGTGGTGCACCTGTCTCCAGTAGACACCTGCTCTCTGTGTGTGTCCCTGCCCTTGGGAGATGGACCTTGCTCTGCTGTGGGCCTGCCCTTGGGAGTCTCCCTGCTCCTAGGAGGTGCCTTTGTCTTGTCACTGTCCTTGGGAGTGTCCCTTTCCTCTGCTGTGGGCCTGCCCTTGGGAGTCTCCCTGCTCCTAAGAGGTGCCTTTGTCTTGTCACTGTCCTTGGGAGTGTCCCTTTCCTCTGCTGTGGGCCTGCCCTTGGGAGTCTCCCTGCTCCTAAGAGGTGCCTTTGTCTTGTCACTGTCCTTGGGAGTGTCCCTTTCCTCTGCTGTGGGCCTGCCCTTGGGAGTCTCCCTGCTCCTAAGAGGTGCCTTTGTCTTGTCACTGTCCTTGGGAGTGTCCCTTTCCTCTGCTGTGGGCCTGCCCTTGGGAGTCTCCCTGCTCCTAGGAGGTGCCTTTGTCTTGTCACTGTCCTTGGGAGTGTCCCTTTCCTCTGCTGTGGGCCTGCCCTTGGGAGTCTCCCTGCTCCTAGGAGGTGCCTTTGTCTTGTCACTGTCCTTGGGAGTGTCCCTTTCCTCTGCTGTGGGCCTGCCCTTGGGAGTCTTCCTGCTCCTAGGAGGTGCCTTTGTCTTCTGACTGGCCTTGTCCAAGGTACAGTCCATGGACATGTGAGTATCCCTTGCCTTGGGAGTACCTTTTGTGTTGAATGCCTGTGTAGCTCCTGAAGGCATGTCCCCCAACAACACTTGTGGATCCTGTGTGTGTACTCCAGTGTATCTGACGTTGTCTACGTGAACAGATTTAGCTGATCTAGGGGATGGGGTCTGTGCCCTGCGTGCCCTGACGTGCTGTCTGACGCTGCTTCTAGTGCAATAACCTGTATTAGAGTCCTGGTCAGAATAATCACTACCCCCTGAGACATCCAGTGGTGTAGATGGGGAAACAGAAGTAGCACCCTGTTCATGCGACTGTACTATTGCAGACGACACACTGCTTGCCAATGACTGCCCTGTCCTGTGTAGACCTGCAAGATCGCCATGCATCCCTTCCATGAATGCCACCACCTGCCCCAACTTCCTATCATGGTCCTGGAAAGCATTTGTCATATTGGTCTGCCCCACACACAGCTGTCGCAGCAGATCAACGGCCTCAGCACACAGTGCATTTTGGCTCACCGTGGCAGGGGCAGCGGTGCCTGCACCGAACGCCACTCTGCTCCCCCTACTCCTCCGGCCACGAACAGTACATGGTGCAGTTGGCGGAAGTGTGGGCCCTGTGTGCTGTCTTCCGACAGAAGGTGATGAGTGCCCACTCCCAGTCTGTGACAACAGTGCAGGCTCACCAAGAGTGTCCGAAGAGGAGGACGATGGTGTCTCCACATGCGAGTCCTCAGGGGCGGTCCTGTCCCCCTCTCCGGCGCTGGCCTCCTCTGTGTCAGTCTGCGTGTGTGCGAAGTCTGAGCCGGACTCATTTCCTCGACTACTCTCCACCGTCTGTGGCTGAGTGTCCTCTGTCATAGCTGAAATGCACATAAAAGATGTGTGAGTCATGGGCAGACTGACATACAGAAGGACCAGGATTGCCAAAATACATAGCTGACAAAGATTTTGTAGCCCTCATCCTGCACACGGCCCACCTCTACCAGTCATCCTCACATTTCCTGCCATGGGGCCATGGACCACTAGGGGATGTGCTTCAACACTCAACTACTAAGCAAGTGGCGTGTCAACATGGCGGACCTGGATGTCAAATGAGAACGACCCAATGGGACCAAAATGGCATCACAGAGATACATACGCAACACGGAACTCAATACTGTGTCTGTGCACCAATACATGCATAGCACTCACAGGTTTCCTACACAGACAGTATGCTCACCGCTAGTTTGCTGTTGATCGGCACTCAGACGTTCGGCCAGTTCAGGATGCGTCACTGCAATGATACAGTGCATGAGAGGGGTCATGGAGCGTCGGGCCAGATGGGGTGTCCTTGGAATCATGCCCAGTGTTACTTCCGCTACATTCTTGCTCAGCCTGGAAATGTCGTCCCAGCGTTTGTGGCAGTGTGTATGTCGTCTGTTGCACACCCCCAATGCCCGTACTTCCCGTGCTATGCTCCTCCACAGGTCCTTGCGAAGGTGCAGCTTGACCTACCATGATGGGAGACAAAAGGGTTTAAGTCAGTGGACTGGTGGCCTGTCACACACATAGGGGCAAGACGTAACTGTCAGCAGCCATGCACAATCAGGAACATATGTCTAGCCCACACTACACAGCTAAGATAGAAATAGGCCTGATTATTTGGCCCCCTCATGCACACCAACATGTCCCACACTGCACTTACCACCCGTCCTGGTGCGCCGTAGAGGCGGCCATAGTTGCGGAGTACACCGTCCACGAGGACATCAAGCTCCGCGGCGGTGAAGGGTCGAGACCGGATCTCTTTGCCTCTCGACATGGCAAGATCACGGAGTATGGCACTAGAGCAGCAGTCGGTGGTCAGCTCAGCAGCAGCAGCAGGTCGAGGGGATGGTCACAGGCAGCAGTCGGTGGTCAGCTCAGCAGCAGCAGCAGGTCGAGGTGATGGTCACAGGCAGCATTCGGTGGTCAGCTCAGCAGCAGCAGCAGGTCGAGGTGATGGTCACAGGCAGCAGTCGGTGGTCAGCTCAGCAGCAGCAGCAGGTCGAGGTGAACAGGCAGCATTGGTCCCCAGGGTAGGAAGTGTCATTTTGGCCAACACACATATATAGGGCCCTCAGCACGTGTCAGTGGCATACGTCGCCAGCAATTGGTCAGCCCTGGAAGCGTGTTCGTGAAATGGGCCAATGACTGGCCCTGTTGTTGCGGTGCACTGCTTCCGCTACTTGCGATTGGCCATATGCGGCCAGCGTCCCTCTTCCCATTGGCTGCATGTGCAGGGACCGTCACGGGCACACATCGGCAACCGCACGTGCAAGCCTCAGGCACGGATGCTTCAGTTGCAACAATGTTCTATCACTGGCGCCTCCATGGCGGTGCACGTACTCAGCGGGGGAGGTGCAGGCCTATACACCCTGTAGATGTACTCAATGGACATACCAGTTCATGACCCCCCTTACAGTCACCTTGCATCATCCACCGTACACCGGCCGGAGCGGCCGGGCCTAGGACGGCCGTGCCCGGCCATGTACACAACCGCCGTGCCCGGCCATGTACACAACCGCCGTGCCCGGCCATGAACACAATCGCCGTGCCCGGCCATGTCCGCAACCGCCGTGCCAGGCCCGGCGGTTGTGTACATGGCCGGGCACGGCGGTTGTGTACATGGCCGGGCACGGCGGTTGTGTACATGGCTGGGCACGGCGGTTGTGTTCATGGCCGGGCACGGCGGTTGTGTACATGGCCGGGCACGGCGGTTGTGTACATGGCCGGGCACGGCGGTTGTGTACATGGCCGGGCACGGCGGTTATGTTCATGGCCGGGCACGGCGGTTGTGTACATGGCCGGGCACGGCGGTTGTGTACATGGCCGGGCACGGCGGTTGTGTACATGGCCGGGCACGGCCGTCCTAGGCTCGGCCGCTCCGGCCGGTGTACGGTGGATGATGCAAGGTGACTGTAAGGGGGGTCATGAACTGGCATGTCCATTGAGTACATCTACAGGGTGTATAGGCCTGCACCTCCCCCGCTGAGTACGTGCACCGCCATGGAGGCGCCAGTGATAGAACATTGTTGCAACTGAAGCATCCGTGCCTGAGGCTTGCACGTGCGGTTGCCGATGTGTGCCCGTGACGGTCCCTGCACATGCAGCCAATGGGAAGAGGGACGCTGGCCGCGTATGGCCTTTGGGAAGTAGCGGAAGTTGAGCACCGCCATGGCGGCGCCAATTATGTTATCTTGTCAGACGCTGCACCGTGATGTGTTGTGTGCAGTTGCATCATGAGGGATGTGAGCGTGATAGGGAAAAGTCATATGTCATACAATATAGCATGTGTGTCCATACTATGCCCATCGGTCGGCACACAATGGGCAACAGATGTGCATTAGTACGTGTTGACGTCGGGTGTGACCCTACAGACGTTCTTACATCTTCACAACTACACAGTACATCACGGCTGTATGGCCAAATTATGCATCTGTTGTCAGTGTCTTGTTCTGGCGAGGTGACTACAGTGGTGGTGGTACACATGCATTCCGTGTATGTGTTTTGGACGTTGTGTCACCATGCATGTAATTACCGTATGCACAACATTATTGGTGTTGGCATTTGTGCTTGATGACATGGCGTGTGTATAATTATCGTTTGTGTGCATGCAGTTGCATGTGTGTCTGTGATGTGGCTACTAAACATTAGGGTTAAGACTGAAGTTTTGTCAGTAAGGTTCACATGTGATGGAGTTGTACACGTATGCGTCGTTTGTAAGTTGACCTAAGTTACATCTCTCTCCCACACAGGAGGGCTCCAAATGTGCATCGCCCATACACTGTGCTGGAGGACATGGTTGACGAGGAGGTGATTCGGAAATTCCGGCTGGATCGACGTCGGTTGCTGGAGCTTGTGGCTCAATTGTCTCCTCATCTGCAGCCACGTAGGACGTATCCTGGGTCGATTACACCCACTGCAAAGGTCATGGCGGTACTACATTTCTTTGCTACTGGCACATTTCAGTACACAGTTGGACATGCCGGGGGGATGTCACAGGCCATGTTCAGCACGGTTCTTCGGGATGTCTTAACAGCTATGATGCTGTACAAGAATGACTACATACATTTCCCACGGCCGGAAGAGTTGGCAGCAGTCAAAGCTGACTTCTATGCACTGGGCCACATACCTCACGTTGTGGGTTCAATTGATGGCACACACATTCCACCACGGGCACGGGAACAAGTGTTCAGGAATCGCAAACACTTCCATTCGCTGAACGTGCAGGTGGTGTGCCTGGCAAACAACATCATCTCCCATGTGTGTGCAAGATTTCCTGGCTCCGCACATGACGCCCACATCATGCGGAGCAGCATTGTCCCACGACTCATGGCAAATCTGCGACCCGGTCAAGCGTGGCTTGTTGGTGAGTGTGCAGTGGGGACTCTTGTGATCTCTGTGTTGCATGGGGTACCCACCATATCTTGTTGTGATGTTTGTGTCTGTCATCCCCCTACATAGGCGATTCGGCGTACCCAAACCGGCCCTGGCTCCTCAGTCCCCTACGTAATCCTAGAACAGCGGGTGAAATGCGGTACAATGATGCACATGGAAAGACACGGAGAGTCATCGAACGTACCTTTGGACTGCTAAAGTCTAGGTTTCGGTGCCTCGATAAGACCGGAGGGGCCCTGCCTTACTCACCAGGAAAAGTATGCAGGATCGTGATTGCCTGCTGCATGCTCCACAACCTGGCAGTACGCAATGACATTGAACTGCTGTTGGACCCTGAAGACGAAGAAGTTCCTCGGCCTCCCATCCCACCCATGTCGACTGATGAGGATAGTGGTGAGGAGGAAGGTGTGGACCAGAGGCGCCAGCTCATAGATCGCTACTTCCCTTGAATGTGAGTAACTACCTCTAGTGGCGGTTGACAATGCCTCATGTATGTTTGCTGGTGTTGTGTGGATGTGGGGTTCATCAGCTGGGTGTTGTTTGTGATGGTTGCATATGTGTGTCTTCATGTCTTTGGACATACAAGTCTCCATGATGTGTGTGCTCTCATCCCATGCTTTTGTGATGGTTGTCGTTTGTGTAATGTTGCTGTGCATTGTGTTGTGATGTGTGTGTATCTGTTTCCTGACGTGTGTTTGCTGTCTCTGATTATCCCTAGGTCACTCACGCAGCACCATGATCATGTACGACTATGATCCCTGAACCTGTTTACGTCTGTTTCTGAAGGCAATCATGTGAATAAACATGGAGGCAGAACATCATTGTGTGTGTAAGTGCAATTTATTTACAGGTTGTGCTTTTGTGCTGGTGAATATTTACAAGTAAGTGGGGTGGAGGCAGTTGGAGTTGAAGGTAATGGCAGATGAAATGTCCGTGCTGACACCAAATTGGGGGGTGTCAGGGTAGTCCAGCAGACCAGTGGGAATGATTGTCTGTGGGACAGGATACTTAGCAGGGTGAATGTCTGGCACAGGCTGTGACATTGTCATTGGCGTCCCCTCTTGGAGCGTGTGGATGGCGCTCCAACACTGCTCTCAGCCACTTCCTGCCTCAGCCGGCCCCTCCGTCTCTGAGGTGGAACAGAGTCAGCTGGGAGGGCAGGTTGTTGATGGGCCACATCCGTCGCGAGGGGCACAGGTGGTGGTGGCAGCGGTGGTGGCGGAGGTGACGGTGGCGGTAGAGGCGGAGGTGACGGTGGCGGTGGAGGCGGAGGTGACGGTGGCGGTGGCGCTACGACAATTGGTGGAGGGGGGGGGGTTGTTCCGGCCAACCCATTCCCTCCACATCGTTGCCTGCTGGCCCATGATGTCCACCATCTGGCCAAGGAAGCCAGAGATTTCGCGCAGGATGTTGGTGTTGTCCACTGAGTCCTGGTGTGCACGATCAGCGTTTGCCTGGGACCGGTCGTATGACGCCTGACACCTGGCAAGGGCTTGTAGGGACTCTGCCACTGGATGGGGTAGCTGTCCTTCCTCTGCACGGCGGTGTGTGGCTTGCCTGATTGGCTGATGTCCCGTTGCCTGTGTTTGTGGCCCACTCACCCTGCTTGTGTGTGAGGCCGATGGACCAGCGTCGTGCGCTGGGTTATGCTGGGTGGCACAGGCAGGAGTCGTGGTACTGGTGGTACTGGTGGTACTGGTGGTACTGGTGGTGGTGGGGACTGTGCAGATCACAGAGACAGGTGTCGCTGGAGTCACACATGCGACGTTGGTCGGTCCCGGGAGTCCCTGTGAGCCAGATGGCCCTGGCTGCGTGCTTGGTCCCGCTCCATCCTCCGCACCGGAGCTGCCTGTGTCCTCGTCACCAGAGAGTCCTGTCTGTGTGGGAGGCGAGGCTGGCGGCCGGGTACTGGTTTCCCCAGTCAGTTGACGATCACCTGAGGGACAAGATAGAGCTGGTCAGTAATGTGGACATTACATGGTTATATAGATTTGCAGACATTTCTGTTTCCTGTCGCACACACCCCACCCTCCACCACCACCACCCTCCCCGTGAACATGGGGGCCTGTTGGGAGTTGTAGTTTGGGCCTCTCACACACCCCACCCTCCACCACCACCACCCTCCCCGTGAACATGGGGGCCTGTTGGGAGTTGTAGTTTGGGCCTCTCACACACCCCACCCTCCACCACCACCACCCTCCCCGTGAACATGGGGGCCTGTTGGGAGTTGTAGTTTGGGCCTCTCACACACCCCACCCTCCACCACCACCACCCTCCCCGTGTACATGGGGGCCTGTTGGGCGTTTAGTTTGGGCCTCTCACACACCCCACCCTCCACCACCACCACCCTCCCCGTGAACATGGGGGCCTGTTGGGAGTTGTAGTTTGGGCCTCTCACACACCCCACCCTCCACCACCACCACCCTCCCCGTGAACATGGGGGCCTGTTGGGAGTTGTAGTTTGGGCCTCTCACACACCCCACCCTCCACCACCACCACCCTCCCCGTGAACATGGGGGCCTGTTGGGAGTTGTAGTTTGGGCCTCTCACACACCCCACCCTCCACCACCACCACCCTCCCCGTGTACATGGGGGCCTGTTGGGAGTTGTAGTTTGGGCCTCTCACACACCCCACCCTCCACCACCACCACCCTCCCCGTGAACATGGGGGCCTGTTGGGAGTTGTAGTTTGGGCCTCTCACACACCCCACCCTCCACCACCACCACCCTCCCCGTGTACATGGGGGCCTGTTGGGAGTTGTAGTTTGGGCCTCTCACACACCCCACCCTCCACCACCACCACCCTCCCCGTGAACATGGGGGCCTGTTGGGAGTTGTAGTTTGGGCCTCTCACACACCCCACCCTCCACCACCACCACCCTCCCCGTGAACATGGGGGCCTGTTGGGAGTTGTAGTTTGGGCCTCTCACACACCCCACCCTCCACCACCACCACCCTCCCCGTGAACATGGGGGCCTGTTGGGAGTTGTAGTTTGGGACTCTCACACACCCCACCCTCCACCACCACCACCCTCCCCGTGAACATGGGGGCCTGTTGGGAGTTGTAGTTTGGGCCTCTCACACACCCCACCCTCCACCACCACCACCCTCCCCGTGAACATGGGGGCCTGTTGGGAGCCATGTACATGTTTGTGAGTTGGTGTCCAACGTGCATGGGTTGGGGCGTAGGAGATGTTTCTTCTCAGTTGTGTGAGCCTGACCATGTCGTGCTGATCGTGGTGCTTGGTTTGTACTCACCAGCCTCTTCTCTTTCGTCAAGTCCATCTAGGCTCTCTGGGTGTAGTATCACCAGCACCTTCTCCTCCCAATCGGTGTAGGGTATGGGCTCCGGGGGTGTGCCACCGCCAGTCTGATTGGCTCTAGCGAAGTTTTTAGCTAGAATGCCCTTGACCCTGGTCTTCAGGTCATGCCACCGCCTCTGAATGTCATGCTTCGTCCTCGGCACAGTCCCCGACGCATTCACCCGAGTGACGATCCTGTCCCACATGTGGTTCTTTTGCGCCACAGACGTCTGCTGGACTTGGGCCCCGAAGATGTGGGGCTCAACACGGATTATTTCATCTACCATTACCCTCAACTCTGTCTCCGTGAATTTAGTTTTTTTTTGGGGTGCCATGGTGTGTGGTGCTCAGTGTGTGAGTTGAGTGAGTTGGGGGGTGCAGGTGTGTGGTGTGTGATGTGTAGGATTTGTGTGGTGGGTGTTTGTGTGGTGGGTGTGGTAGGGTGGTGGTTGTGTGTCTTCTATGTGAGTTAGCAGTATCTCGAATAGGGCCTCTTGCTAGCAGCAATGCTGTGATGCAAAGGATTGTGGTAGTGTGTGGGTGTCATTTTATAGTCGTGTCTCAATGGTTGTTGGCAGTCAGGTGGTAGGTGGGCGTGTTGACTAGTGTGCATTATTGGATACTTGGGACGTGTCATGGTGGCTTGTGCTTGGTGTTGGTGTATGGGGGGGCCTTGTCAATGTTCGTATGTTTGCTTTGGACTTGCGGTACACTTTCTAACATTTGTTTGCCGCTAGGGATGTTGTGCGTGTTGGCCTTCCGCAGTGATGCTGTGGTTATCGTTGCATTCTTTCCGCCGCGGACGTGGATGGCTGTGCGTTCCGTGGTACGGGCGGATTTATCCTAATTGCGGCCACGGAGTATTCACAGGTATGGCGGTACATGTGATATTTTCCGCGGTCATTTCCGTCCGCGGCAGTGGTTGTTCATTGGACTCCGTCCGCCGCGGACGGAGTTGGATGTGTTCCGTCCACCGCGGACGGTGCTGGTTATGATCCGTCCGCCGCGGTCGGAGTTTCTTGACATGATTATCCTAATCCCAACCGCGGAATCTCCGCGGCGCAGCCGGGAGTAAAATTTCCCCCACCGTGGCGGACAGTACCCATTTCCGTCCGCCATCCTAATCGACCCCTAAGTCTTGTGAAAGGGAAGGTGGATGATTTAGATAAATTCAGTAACAAATGGATTGAGAAGTTGGGGGGAGAGTCTGGAAATTTTGCGGAATCTCTTGAGCTGGGGCGTACCATCTTGTGTTCAGGTCCTCTCCAATCCCAGCATTATAAAACTCTTTTTTCACTGTACCACACCCCGGCTAGAATAGCCAAATGGGGAGGATCGACTGGCACCACCTGTCCCGCTGTAATGCTGTAGATGCAGATATTGTCCATATGTTCACCACCTGCCCGCAGCTACATACCTTGATTAAAAGCATAGAAGAATTTTTGGGTAACACGTTAAGAATACCCGTCCATTTGACATCACTGTTAATACTGCTGGGGAGGGATAGAGGGGAAGAGTATACCCATATTGAATTTATGTTTATTGTCACTGCAGTATTAAGGTTATCAATAGCAAGAGCATGGTTGGAGTAGTCGCCTCCAGTACTTCAAACTTGGCTTTCTAATCTACTAGGCATGTACAATCTGGAGAAGGCAATATATGCACGCAAGGGGAAAAGAGGAAGAAAATTAGGATTAAAAATATGGGAGCCAATTGCGAATTGGAAAGAGACCATGTTATTATAGTTATTTACTTAATTTGAACACAGAGTAGGAAATACAGGCATACTTGTAAGACAAAAGCCCAGAGGGATATTGAATAATTTAAAGTATCTTTGTTTTTGCTTTTTCTTTTTTTCCATGTAAAACTCTTGTAGAATTCTGGTGTGTTATATAGCTGGTGATGCCTTATCTAACCAGAAGTGTTTAAGTATTAATGCAAAATTATCAATGGACAAACTGAAAATGTATGTATAATATAACTGATACAATGTGTATTGAAATAAAAATAAAAATATAATTTAAAAAAAATAGATTAAATACCTTTATTTCTCCAAACTGTTGTGGAGTCAGTTTGTGGTGTTTTCACTGTGTTACTGTGAGTGTTGGTACAAATTCTTTACACATTGCCTTTGGTTAGGCTAGACTGCTCGTGCCAAGCTACCTAGAGGGTGAGCAGAGGTTATCTCAGAGGGTTTCCTCCTTACCCTGACTAGAAGCAAGGGTCCCTATTTGGACAGTGGTACCTATCCCTGCCAACTAGAGACCCCCATTTCTAACAATGCTCTTATAATTACTGTTTGTCCTGATGATATCCATTTAGGTTCACTATGGTCGAAACGCCGTAGACGCACATATGTGTCCGAAAAGGAAGAGGACGCATTGTTTGATCTGTGCTGTTTCAGTTTTGTACTTCGGATTTTTCTAAACCTTTTTTCCTCAGCCACTTGTCTGTTTACACACTGCACTGTTTACAGGTCTTTGTTTGTGTATTGTGTTGAGCGCCTTTTGTCTTATATGTTTTAAGATTGAATAATTTATCATTGTTAATAAAACTTTTTCTAGGAATTGTATATATTTAAACATGGGTTTTCTCTTATTTCTCCTTTTTTCTTTCCTTTTTCTTTTCTGTGTCTTCATTGGTATAATTTTCCATATTTTTCATATTATAATTTTTCTTTAGGTTATTTTGATTTTTTGTTTAAAATGTGATGCACGTATTGTGTTAAATTGAACCCTTGTTAGGATTCCATAGTAATGTTTGCCCCTGGTTCCAGTTTTCAGGGATCTCCTTGTTGTTGATAACTATTGCCAAATGTGAAGCAGGGTTATTTTAGCTGATTTACCAAAATGTTGAGCCTTGTTCCAAACCAAACTTGGTCTTGTTGATTCCAGAGTTCGGTATAGTAACAATAAAACTGTCTTAACAAATCCTTAGATTAAGTTTTGTCTATCGAGCATACAAAAAGAATCGGAGAGATAAGCGCTTCCAGTAGTATATGCAAGAAGCGATACACTCGTGTACATCTATCTGTTTCTTACAGTATACTTATGATTCCCTAAACTCATGATCTGTCCTTTTGAGTCTTTTGTTACAATGTTTTTAACTCTTGCGCTGTTCTTATTGTGCCTGCCTTTTAGAAAATGAATTGGTTTACCTGAATGTGGGTTGAGATTTGAACATCAAGTGGCGGTTCTGTGGTGGGTTATTCTTGTTTTTTTCCTTTCCTCCTTTGTGTTTGTCAGTAGGAAGATTGAGTCCACACGGAGATGAGGTGCACAGCTGGAAGAAGATCCGGGATTTAAGTGGTTGCCGTGGAGGCCTTGAAGACGCAGAGCTGGGCCGGGTGACAAGCAAGACAACAGGAGTTGCTACAATGAGAAGAGCTGGACCTGCTGCAAAAAGGTAAGTAGGATTCAAAGCAGGAGAAATCCGGAGCTCAGGTGAGTAGGTTTGGGTTACGAGGCAAAGCACTCATTCCAGAGCCTAGGGGGTTTAAATAGATAGTAGGTGCAAGTGTGATGCAGAGTCATCAGAAATTAGATTGGGGCTAGCAGGGACCAATTAGCGAGTCATCAGTAATTACCAATTAGTGAGTCATCCCAATTACCAGCAGGAAACAATCAGTGAGTCATCAGTAATTACTGGCAGGAAAATAATCAGTGAGTCATCAACAATTACTGCAGGAAACAATCTGTGAGTCATCAGTAATTACTAGAAGGAAATAATCATTGAGTCATCAGCAATTACTGCCAGTGTAGGTAATCAGTGGTGGTACAATGACACATGAATGTTTCATAAGAACTTTGGAGGTCATTATTATGGTGGAAGGACCGCCACCGCTGTGACGGCAGTGGCAGTCCTTCCGCCATCACCAAGCTCATTACCCACTGCCAAATTAGGATGGCAGTGGGTATCACGGCGGACGCAAAGTCCGTCCGCCGCTTGTCCACAAAAGGCAATCGTACCTGGCTGATAATGCAGGGCCCCTGAAATGGTGGCGGTGCCTAGCAAACACCATCCACCAGATCAGAATGTGGGTTTAAGAATGCCTTTCCATGGTAGCGATGACACTGTGGAAAGGCTCACGGGGAGTGTGTTTGGGGCCCTGTTGCGGGCCCCCCTTGTGTTGGGGAAAGTCTCTGCGCTGGGGGTTTCCATGCACCAAGCGTCAGGCACCGGTAGTAGTGCCTGACACGTAGTGCAGGGAAATGCTGTGCCCGCACTTTTCACATTGCGTGCAGTGCTGTAGCCAGCATCACCGCCCACAATGTAAAAAGCCCAGGATATGCCTGCCAGTATGGCGAGCCCATCCTAATCGCAGTGGTAGGTCTGCCGCATGTCTGGCAGGTGGACCCAAACACCACTACACTGGCTACCACTACAGTGGCGGGCGGACTAGGTCTGCCCGCCATCCTAATCAGCCTCTTAGTTCTTTTTTCAAAGTCAAGAGCCATCCTAGGGGCAACAAACGCACATGTGAAAAAAAAAGACCTACTTGAGTGTACATTACCATTGCTATTAGAGAATTTCTACTCCAAGTAATGTCTTATAGGGTAGGGGGCACACTATGGACAATGACAGGAACAAATATTTAGGGTTTACATGCCCTGAAAGAGAAAAACCTCAAAAGTTTTTTTTCAGTGTAGAAAGGCTGGTGTAATAATTTATAGTGCTAAATTCAGATCAGGAGTAGCTAGAACAATGATTCAAGGGCTCATCATTTTAATAGTAGATTACAAAATCCAGCTTAATGGTCAGGTCGGACTTATAGAACTATTTTGAAAATTACACTTTTTGAAAGTTATCATTTTTCTGATGATGCTGAAAGTGACCTGTTAGTGTCACCTGAATACTGATGGCTCTCCTGTAGTGTGGTTGTAAATGGGTCCCAGACTGTGGAAACGGACATGGGTGTGGAGAGGTGTTTTTCCTTCTTAGGGCGTGATTTAGAGTATGGAGGTCCACAAGACGGTGGTTCGACCTCCACCACCACTGCTGGTCCTCCTGCAATATTTGGAGTGTGACGGTCAGACTGCCACAGGACAGCCATGTCCACCAGGATCAAGGATATTGTTGCAGTAGAGCAGCAGTCAGGAGCAGTAATATGCTGACGGTGCAGCCGTGGTACCTCAGAGCATATTACCAGTTGCCTGTTCACCACCCATTTTATGGCAGTGAGCATGCATGAAATTGTGGTAGAGAGGAAATTAAGGGGCCCTAACAGGGCCTCATGCCACTCTTAGGCCTTTGGGATGCATGCAGGGGTGCACATATTGTACCCCCCTGGAATTGCACCCCTGATCCTGCAATGTGGTCTGCATGGCATGGTGCATTCCACACCGTTCTGGCACTAGGCATAAATTGTGGCATCCAAGTGCCCTCCTCAGAACTCTCCTGAGCTGTGAAGAGTCAGAAGAAAGACTGAGCTTCTATTGTAAGTTTTTCTTCCTGGAACTGCTTGCCCTAAGACCAGTTGCCCCGGAATTACTTTGGCTCACCTCCAGTTTGAGCCATAGGGACAAAATGAGCTTGCAGAGGCCTTTTACTGCAACTTCCCAGCTGACAGTACCACTGGAACTGCCATTGACCTTGCTGTAGGCCTCTGTTGGTGGACATCTTAATCCCCAATCAATTGGTACTCCCCAGGTCCTGGACCCTTGACTGGTGTTAGAGTGCACTCCTCCTGTCCTCAAACAGCAAGAAGTAGTACTTAGAAAATGTTTGCTAACTTTCTGACTGGAGAGCCAACATAATCTGTGATCACCGTTGAAGCCTCAGCTGGTGACGTTAAATCACTGGTAGGCCTCAGCTTACTGGTTTGCTCTGTTAAAGGGGATCTGACTTCCAGAAAAGTTTTAAAGTACAAACACAGACTGACACCGAGCAACAACCCATTGAAAGCGAGGCCTTCCTGGGCACAGACTCTGGAATTCACCTGCTCAGATATTTCCTGCTTTCAATGACAAACGCCGTGGGGCCCTGCTCTTCAGCAACCTGCCATTGTCGAGCCCTAGCCACACCCTTTTATTTAGCTTGCAGCTTACTCTGCACACTTCTCATTATTGGCCACTCTTTCTGTTTGAAAGTCTTTGAGTCTGAAGGTAAACTTCGACCAGGAAGAACCTGGTCTCTGTATCCGATCCATTCTCTGTCATGGTCAGTCTTAACTTGTATTATTTACAGGGTCTAGAAGGTTTATATAAACAAAGTTGGCGCTTTGTACTTTTTTGCACAATTTTAATTCAAACTTTAAAAAATCATATCTCCTGTTCTACTTATTAAATAAATGGTCGTTTGGGTGTCATTTTATTTATTAAAATGTACTCTATTTTTCTAAATTGGTTTGGGGGTTTTCTTGTGTTGTCTTTTAACTTTAATACTGTTTGAGTGCGGGATAAATGCTTTACACATTGCTTCTAAGTTAAACCCGAGTGCTTTGGGCCAAAGCTACCAAAGGGTTAAGCACAGGTTTATATAGTGACTTTGTTGGCTTTCCACAACAAAGATTGTGATTAATATTTCAGGTGGATTCTCACCTCCTAAAAACATACTCTAATTTATTTCAGTACAGTACAACAAAAGTATCACAACTGTAATAGAAATGCGATTATCCTACTAAAGTTGTATGTTTCTAGAGCAATGCAATACAGTAATAATATGTTGAAATAACCATTTCTCTAGTTTCCATGAAATGTGCAATCATTTCCGTAACTAGTTCTTAACTTAGTGGAAATAAATAAACCCAGACGTTTTTGGGAAACTATTCTGATTGTCTAGAAACTTAAAACCATTGGATATTTTTTCTGTGTGGATATTTTAAGTACCCAGACGCCTGAGATAATATCGGGTTGATTATACATGGAATTTGGCGATTACATATGGGCATGGTGCATAGACAGATTGCCTGTAATCAACTACTAAAGGTTGGTTTCGGAACACAGTACCTATCTACAATTCTGCACTAGTAGGTTCTTCTAAATAATGACTAAAGACCTTCTTTTGGAAAAGGAAATTCCATGTCAGGATTAACCAGGATGGAATAGTTTGCCGTGCATTATAAATCTTTGAATCTATAATGTATCCATTAGGCCTCTTCCAAACCTAAAGCTTAAATCACCCGTACCCATTAGTGCCAAAGAAGTACTCATTTCACTTTCTTCTTTAGCTGGTAAGGGAGTGATACACGAATTCAAATCAGGCAGTGTCTGTAAAAGCCTTCATCAAGAAAGGCTTGGAGCTTTCTATCCTAGAGATGCAAGTGCTTGTAAACACAATACATACATATATAAAAAAAATGGTTCTGCATTAACTTGATTTTTGTTTGGCTTTAGTTATTGCTTAAGACTCAGCATACATAATTTTGTTTTTTTAAATCTTGAGGCACTTTATAGAAAATGTATTTGTCGTGATGGAAGGTATGCTGCCAAAGAAAAGTGAGACACAGAAACCACAAATTCATTTTAGTAGTATAGTGTTTGCTTTTCCTACCAGTGCAATAAGCCCTCAAAAATCATTCGATCTTCACCTTGAAAACTTGCCAAGTAGTAGTGTTTGACACGAAAGGGGCTATCATTCAGTACAATAGGTAGTAAAGAACACATTGTTTTTGCAGAGTCGCTGCAGGTTCACTGCCAGGATAAACTAAGGCAATTAAGTAATAGCAAAATGTCATGTAACGAATGTACAGCTAATATTACAAAATTGGACTTAGATAGACTTAAAAGACATACACTTGCAAACAAAGTAAGCGAAAAAATGACACAGTTCATGTAAGTAGTGACCTGTCAGAAAATTATGCACAATACATGCTCTCGTAGTGTCAATGAAAGCAGGCAATCCTGACAAAAGCACCCTCGGCGAATGCATGTCTGCCAACTAAAATCCGACAGAATGCAAACCTGACAAAAGGTTGAAAAAGGGTCAAGTTGGAGATTAGTTAAACTGTAATAAATACAAAAAAAGATGATATTTATCATCCAGGGTGAAAACTCTGTTCCAGAGGGGTAATAAACTTAATAGGTGTGCACCAGTCCTAAAGCAATAGTAAGGGTAAATATACTTAATGTCAGCAATTAAAATAAAGAAGGAAGGGAATGTTATAGTATATTTAACAAGCAGTGGCAGAGACAATCATTTTGTATATCGAAAACATATTCACAAGCTTGAGCATAATCCAAAGAAAAAAATGCACTACTAATTAAGGTGATTTATTTCCCACGCCTAGGGAGACACTGCTCAATTCACCAAGAACCCATGGGTAGCAGAAGTGATGCACGCCTTTGACCCCTCTGTATTCACAGGAAGTGAGGTCACAGAATATCTACATTTGATGGCATTATAGTGAGTGATTTTCTATGTTCATTGACCCTAATGACATTACAGGAAGTGACACCACCAAAGGCTTTTTAAAAAAATAGAAAACCAAAAAAAAACAATGCATTGAGGGCAAGAACATTTCAAGAATATTTACACAACAAAAAAGTTGATGAAGCAGATAATATATTTTAGTTACCATCTATATACAATTTGCTGTAATCTTCAATTTCCCATCAGCATTTCTACTCCTAGTGGCCCCTTCTATGTGGTGGTACCACAGGCACTCTCTTATGGTGTTATGTGTTATTGAGCTCCACTCATGACCCCCAGCCCACCCCCTGAACTGTGGCCTGGCTATGTGGGGACCAATAACAAGGGCAGGGGAAAATAATGATCCTTGACTGACACGCAGACATACCTTGGCGTGAGACTGCCTCTCTCCTCATCCCCTGAGGCCTTCTTCCATTTGTATTTGCCTTCAGCCCTTCCTCTCCCTTCACGCTCCTCCATCTGCCCTATTTAAAAGAATAGGAGAAATGTTTTTTTTTATTGCTTGAACAGGTAAAACTGTGCTAGCAAGCATTATGTAAAGATTTCAGTTATCATTCTCAGTTGTTTTCCATGAATGGCTGTATTGGTGACTGAGCGGATGTATGAGTGCTTGTATAGATGTGTGAATGGATATGTAAGTGGGTGTGTGAGTGAGTGTTTGTATGGGTGAGTGAGTGGCATCCCACCCAGAGGACCTACTCTCTACTGATGGGGACTGTGGGGGGAGCCCCAAGCCCCTGCTGTCCCTGCTGGCTCCCCACCTCCAGTGGGAGCCGCCATTGCTTTTACAAAAAGGGAGCTGCTAACATGCAGCTCTATCTCTGTCAAAGTAATTGTGCTCTCTTTCAGCAAGTGAAAGCATTTGGAAGAGAGCACTGTTTGCTATGGCTTGGTGGGAGCGTTAAAGCTCCCGCCAAGCCATAGCAAAGAGGTATGTCCCGGGGGTGAGCATCCCGGGACATAGCAGGAGCTGGCCCTGGGGTCCTCTCAGCTATGTATGGCTCCAGGTTAAGGAACCGAAACGCATCGGGGAGGCACACCTTGTTCATGTTCTGAATGGAATGAACAACATTAGAAGCCTACAGTGAGCGTGTCTCCTTTCTCCCTGTGGGCATTGGAGATACTATATATTTTCTTCAAAATTCAGACACACAGGTGTACACCACTTTATAATCCGTTAATCAAGATGAATCATATATAGTATCAAAAGTCTATGTCCCAGGTTTACTGAATCATCAAGCAGCACAGTGCAGCAGATGCAAATACATGCAAAGTAGAGAGCAGGAGAGTGTCATATTTACAGAAATATGGCACACTCTTCCCCTCTCCCTAGCAGCAGTGCAGAAATGTGCTGCCGTGCGCCATGGGCACACTTTTGCAACATAGTGGAGTGGTGTCTCTGTAAGTCTAGCACAGGTTTTCTACTAGAAGGATACCCTTCCAGTACAAAATACTATGGTTAGACTAACTTTAAACCTTTTCCCACTTTGTATGGGAGCTGTACAGTGCAGTACACATACAAAGTTGAAAGAAAGGAGAAATGAAAGCTTTTCTCCTTCACAGCTCCTATTTGAAATGAGCACAGTTTTTGGCCGCAATACCCTCTTTACTTTTTTAAGTAAATAGGGTTTTGCGCCAAAAACCTTGGGTGGTTGATGGGAATGCCCATGCAGCACCCAGGTAACGTCCCCTTGGGGCTAAGTAATGCAAAGCAGTGCTATGCACTGCTTTGCGTTACGTTCAAGGGATTTTCCAGCACTAAACAGGTTTAGCGCTGAAAAGTATATAGGTAAAAAAAGATTTTGCCTCAATTTCCGTTATTTTTGTGAAACCTTATATGACGGGAAGCCAACGCGTTTTGGCAAACGCCTTCAACCAGCACAACCCATAAGCAAAATACAATACTTCTTATAAAGTCCTTCCTCTATTGCTTTCCAACAACTAGACTGCAGACCTCGTTTTCTATTTGGGAATTTCCCTTCACCACTGAATTCTCCCGATCTATTGACGTGACAAGCGCACAATGTTCTATATCTCCAATTATTTTATCCTCAAGTACAAATACATATTCATCTATATTTGCTAAAGCACTTCCTAGATCATAAAAGTGGGAGATATAGGTGATGACCAAATGAATGATTGCAACAATGATGGCAACAGATACCTTTCCTTTGCCCTTTTTCTTTTTGGTTTATACATCTTTCTTTTCTCAAGAATATATATGTATCCAGCTTCACAAACTTCATGCGTCAATAAGGATAAAAACTCCATCGGGAATGCTTCACATTCATCAATTTGGGACTCTTTGTGATGTTACCCTTGTGATTCCTTTCCAGGAAGTCCAAGGATGTTAACTGGCTAGCATACTACTTTGGGAGTGAGCTGAGGGAGTTCCGTAAAGAGAGGAGGCTGAATGCGGACAGGAAAGCTTCCACAATAGAGGTACAGATAGCCCTTAGAGGCTATGAGGGTGTCAGGAGGCTGCAAGCAACTACAGAGGATGCAAATCTTTAGTTGAGCGTAGGGTGCAGGGTGCAGGGTATATCCCTCGAGCAGAATATATACCTGGAGCGGGACACATATGGTGTTGTAAATCGACAACATTGAGAACTACAGCGAGGCTGAGTTGAAGAGGTTGTCCTGAGAGAGGGGACTGAGAATCCCAAAGAGTGAAGTAAAATTGGACTACCAGTTCACCTTCAGTGCCTGGGAGGATATCCACAGGAAGCAATCTGCACCACCAGATGAGTCTGAAGAGTACTATTCAGCACTCTTGAGAATATTGAACTCTGGTTGTAGCTGCACTCAGAATCAGGACTCCAAGAGGGCAGTGGCCCTGAGAAGGATGAGGAGGAGAACTATGACTGGGCAAAGGCCCCAGAAGAGAAAGGGGAACCTAGAGAGAGGAAGTCCCCTACTGGATCCTATGCTGGGAGCAGTTTTTCCTCCCATATCCCATCCCCCAAGATGCTCAAGGCCAGGCTGAGAGGGACCTGAGGCCGCAACTGGCCCAGCTAGCGGCAGAGGAGAGAAAAGCAGAGGCTGAGAGAATTTTGGGAAAGAAAAAGGTCTTATGGGCTCATGAACTGAGTATCAAGGACCTGGAAATCAGAGCCTTGCAAGTGGGGGCAGCAGCAACAATATCAGTGGCAACAAAACTATTGTTTCCAGTGGTAAAGTTACAGTCCACATATCCAGTTACTTGGTGCCTGACTTCAAGGAGGGGTGGTGACATACACCAGTGATTTGAGGCATAGGAGGTAGATCAAGAGGTGCACAGAATACCTGAGAAGGATTGGGGAGCTGGCATATCGAGTCATATTCCTGGTGGTGCGAGGGATGCCCTACTGGACCCAGAAGAGGGGGTAGGTTGAGGTATACCCCTTTGAAGGAGGACCTGGTTAAGAAGTATGAATTCACCCCAGAATAGTGTAGGTTGAGATTCAGAGGCAGTCAGAAGCTGTCTCAACAATCCTGGGATGATTCTGTCGGGTACTTTTACACAGCACTGAATGTTTGTTGATGGGCAGCATGATAAACACTTTTGAAGGGCTGTACAATTTGATTGCGAAAGAACACATGTTCAGTAATTGTTTTCCAGGCTTATTGTCATGAATTAGGCACATTGGCTAGAAAACTACGATTCCCAGAATGCTTGACCATGAGGTCTGTCTTTCCTTTCTCCTCATTCTCCTCCTGTTTTCTATATCTCCTCCTTCTCACCATGCATCCGGTGCTTGTCACCTGTGGTGTATCTAGTTTGCTTCGTGTTTCGTGGAGGAAGATTATTGCTGTTTTCGGCAGAAATCAAGTGACTGTGCCGATCTGGACAAGCACGGCGTGCTGTGAACCTTGACCCCTTCCTAGGAGCCCCGCTGAAAGGGAGCCGCGCTGGGAAGGAGCCGCGCCTTTTCTGCAAAACCTTTTTGGGATTTCTTAGCGCTTGGAGTGCCTTTTTGAGGTATCAGTGAGAAGGACCCGAGTTTAGAAAAGCGGGTGAGAGACGCTTTTCTATTTTTTGAACTTTTCTTCTACAGACTGGTAAAGTGACTTTGGATATCGGAACGGAGGTTCCTGTCGAGCACTGTGTTGTGCAGTGGCGCTGAAAACAATGTTGTAACGTGAGAGCTATAAAGCAAGAGTTATTGCTTTTTCATCACGTATTGGACATACCAACCTGAACTGTGTTACAAGTGGGAAGGACTATAATTCGAAAGCCAGTTGGTTAATACTCGAATGACTAGTTACCTGTGAATGGCTATGTTTCATAGTCCTTCAGAACTTTAATTCACAGGTATTATTTTGCTTTCTTTTTTCTTGCTTTATTTTTTCCCTTTTTTCTCACATGACTTTTTCGTGGATATTAGTGGCAGTCATTTCAAGTAAGTGTAATGGGACACACACATAATTAAATCACTAGGTATAGAAGACAGGGGTGGGTTGAATTGATGTGTGTTGTTTATGTCTTTTCTGCAGGAAACTTAATACAGATCTACAGAAGGTGCCTAGTTTGTCGACCCTTGCTGTGGATGGTTTCTGGCTGTCAGCCTTTATATTTTATTTCTCCACTTTTTCCCCTTCCCTGTGTGAGGTCCTCATAGTGGAGTGTTTTTCCTTGTACTCACTGGAGGTACCGCATTCAGGGAGGGACGAATAGAGCAACGGCATCGCTCCTGCTGTACCTGGATTGCAAGGTTAGTCAATCTGCCTTGCTTTGTGACAGAGTGACAAGCCCACGTAGTCATACGGCCTGAGCGATGGATACAGACACGGTTTTGGTGTCCGTGTTGGACGCTATTTCCGCTTTAAGGGTGGAAGTAGAAGCCATTAGAGGGGAAAATCAAGGATTGAGGCACAATATGAGTATACTTAGACAAGAGGTGGCAGGAGTGGCTAGGCCTAGCCCCACTGTTTCAAAGGGAGCCCATTACATTAGAGAAGCAACCTTATTCCCTCCTGTACAGACTCAAACCCCTGGGATAACAGGAATGCAAGGTCCGTCTACTATTCAGGTTATACAACCGGTACAATTACCATTGGCACCACCGGAGAGGTTTTTGGGGGATCCCAAAAAGTATAGCACGTTTTTGGGACAGTGTAAATTGCATTTCATGTGCAAACCAGCTGTTTTTCAAGATGACCATTCTAAAACAGCTTTTATGTTGTCCTATTTAGGGGGTAATGCCGCTAGTTGGTCTTTTCCTCTAATTGAGAGAAAAGATCCGGTATTAGACAATTTTGATGAGTTTTGTGAGGAAATGCGCAAATTGTTTGATCGCAAGGCTCATATGTTGTCTCTAGATAGGGAACTCATTACGCTAAGACAGGGCTCACAGGATCTTCTGTCCTACATTACTACATTTAAACGTCTTGTTGTCGAAACTGATTGGCCAACTGAAAAGCGAGTCTCCTTGTTTTATCAAGGATTGAGGGGTGAATTAAAAGATGTGCTGGTCCAAGTGGTGCATATGCCAATGACTTGTGCAGAGTTAATTGATCTGACAGTCCAGCTGGATCATAGACTCCAAGAACGCAAAGGTGATAAACATCGAAACGAAATGCGCCTTCCTTTCTTTAGATCAAGGGCTGTTATGAAGAGTACGGTACCCACAGAGACAACTGAACCTATGCAGATAGGAGGAGTGCGGGGTCCTTTGAGTCAAGAAGAACGAACCAGAAGGCGTAATCAGAAACTGTGCATGTACTGTGGAAAGGCTGGGCACTTTATCAAGGATTGTACATCCAAGACCAAGGGGGCAAGAAACGTTCCAGTGGTTGCAAATCTCTTCAGTGCTTCGGGAAACGAGAATGCTCAAACAAGTCTGAGACCCCTTGTTGGAGTCAAGATGTGGAGAAAGCGGTCTTACATGCTGTTGCAAACACTATGCAACCTTCGGTACCCCATATGAAATTGTGCGTTACGATCAAATGGCCAGAGGTGACCCCTGTGATGGTACTCGCAATTCTGGTGCTACAGGCAATTTTATAGATCTTCAATATGCTAAGAGATTGGGAGTGCCTTGCATTCGGAAAGAAACACCTGAAGTTGTAAAGGCCGTGGATGGATCAGATTTGACGTCGGGCCCGGTGTGTTATCATACACGCCAATTGATCAAGCAAGTGGGACAAAACCATTATGAGCACATTTCTTTTGATCTAATTGATGCTCCTCAGTTTAAATTGATTTTGGGAATGCCGTGGTTTACGCAACACGATCCTTTGGTACGATGGGCAGCTCGTACTATCATTCTTAGCTGGGGCTACTGTGCAGTTCATTGTACCCTGCAATGTGTACATGAAGAAATAAGGATGGAAACGCCTGCAAGGTCTTTAGCTGAAGGAGGGAGAATCTTGAGCGTAAATGCTGTTACTACTCTTCCAGAGATCTATAATCGGTACCGAGAGGTTTTCAGTGAGAAGGAAGCTAGCAAGCTACCGCCACACAGAGAGTACGATTGTGTGATCGAGTTGGAACCTGGAGCTAGCATTCCATGCAGTAGAATCTACGCACTGACGGAGAAAGAAAACACCTATCTTCAACAATATCTGAAGACGCTGCTGGACTCGGGGTTCATACGCCCATCTACTTCCCCGGCATCGTCTCCTCTCTTTTTTATTCCTAAGAAGGAAGGAGGGTTGCGCTCCTGTATTGACTACAGCGCGATCAATCGAGTGACTAAAAAGAACAGGTATCCACTCCCTCTCATACCGGTCTTGTTGGATCAGTTGAAGGATGCCCGGATATTTACCAAACTTGATTTGAGGGGTGCTTACCATTTGGTGAGAGTCCGCCGTGGAGACGAGTGGAAAACAGCATTCCGCACTAAATATGGGCTTTATGAGTACCAAGTCATGCCTTTCGGCTTGTGTAATGCCCCTGCGGCGTTTCAATTCTTTATGGATGAAGTGTTAAGGGGGTTACTTGACATATCATGTATTGTCTATATTGACGATATTCTGATTTTTTCCCCCACCCCGGAGGAACATGTACGGCATGTTTTGGAAGTACTGGAGAGGTTGCACCAACACGAACTCCATGCCAAACTGGAGAAATGCCTCTTTCATGCCACGGAAGTGGAGTTTCTGGGATATGTCATTGGTCCGAATGGGTTGCGGATGGACCACAAAAAGACACAAGCCATCATCCAGTGGGAATCCCCTTCGTGTGTAAAAGCTTTACAAAGTTTCCTGGGATTCGCAAACTTTTATCGGCGGTTCATTCAAGACTTTTCAGAAACCATACAGCCATTGACCCATCTATTAAAGAAAGGAGTGGCATTCCAGTGGACAGAATCAGCTGAAGAGGCCTTTCAAGCTCTAAAGAACCGTTTTGTCTCTGCGCCCATCTTGCGACATCCGGATGCTAGTCAACCCTTTGTGATGGAGACAGATGCCTCATATTATGCTATTGGAGGCATCTTATCACAAAGAAATCCTGATTCAGGCCAATTACATCCGGTGGCTTACTTCTCACGGGAACTGACTGCTAGTGAGATCAATTATAGTATCACCGATAAAGAACTGTTGGCTATAAAGAGAGCGTGTGAGGAATGGCGTCACACTGTTGAAAATGACAATGTGTATGTACATAAGCGGCGTTCATTTGTGTTCACAGTACCCCTTGTTGTAAGCAGAACGGATATCGCTAAAACACTGACTGTGTTATCCCGCTAGCATAGACCCATGCACACACGTACACGACAGCCATTTTAGGTATCATGGTCTCCCTGTTCACGATCGATCATCGGCGCACTTCCCTGACCCTGCAAGCATCCCCCACGCACCCTGGCTGCCCCCCGCTCTCACATGCACAAGTCATGAGCCCTCCCATCCCGCATGACTCTGTCTCTGAGAATCACACCCCGCGCCTGACCAACACCTCCTTTCCTTCCATGAATACCCCTCTTCTGATAAACCCTTTTCTCTACGCTCGATTTTCCACACTGATCCTTCCTTTCATGAATATCTCTCCTTTGATGACCTCTTCCTCTGAACCTAATTGTCTACATGGACCGCTGGTCATCCCTTAGCCTGAGGATACGGTTTATTGCCCACTACTGTATGCACTCGCCTCTCTTGAAAGGGGCTACTATTGATCATGACCTCCCCACCCCCTGAGATTCGATCAGGCGCACACATTCCAAAGGAATCAGCAGAACACTCAGCTGCGTGACAGCCCCCTCCTATTGTATGGAGGATAAGGGCCCCTACTGTAGCCACGTGTTGGAATATCTTCATACTTCACAATGTCTTGATTGTAATGAAGGATGTCTGTGTGCCATAAACCTGTGTATAAAAGACGAAGCCTCAGAGAAACTTGTTAGAGCACCTCCTGAAGACACTATGCGAGTGTCCGAAATGACAGGCTCTCCTCATGAGAAATAAAACTCTGTTCTTGTTTTCCTGCTTCCAGTGCCCGTCTCTTTATTTGGTAATTATTTACGATGGGAACTAAGAGGCGCCTTGCGCCAGCAGCCTCGGCATCTGGTGCGTTATGGGCTGACTTTTCCACAATTGGCGTCCCAACGCGGGGCCCATCAGCAACATAAGGTCCGGTAAGAGAGGTCCAGACGATGGGGTGAACATCTAAATGATTGGAGTATACCTGCCTTGAGAGGTCCCTCGTCCGGCTGCCAATTGAATGAACTTCACAGATTCCGAACGGACCTCTCTCAAGTGACCTAACGTCCTGACTGGAATCCCACAGGAATGCTGCGGTAAAAACATGGAGAAAGAGAACGATCGGGCGCTGGAAAAAGGAAGGCGAAGAACTGTCCACACGGTCCGGTCCGGGTAAGGTTAAGTAGGACGTCTTTACGTCTAATTGGTTGGATGGCTTTATCCATCTGATTGATTGATTGATTATTGATATTGGAAACGGTATTTAGATACTGGTATTGTTCATTGATTGGTTCATTTAGCCTTGGGTGCTACTTGAAGTATTGGTTCTCTTGGAGACATTCTCTGTTTGCAAACAGCGACAGATAGGAACGTCTCTCTCTCTTTGCAAATAGTGAAGGATAGGTAATGCGGACTTTTGTCCCCCATTGTAATCCGTCATGCCTATTTTTCTCCCCTTTGATTGATTGTTTGATCGAGCATTGAATTGTTCGAAGTTGGCTCTCTTAAGGATCTTCTCTGCCTACAAACGGGGAAGAATAGGAATATTCTCTCTCCCTTTGCAGATAGTGAAGGGTAGGTAACGCAAGCTTTTGCCCCCATTGTAACCCGTCGTGCCTATTTCGTTCCTCATTGATTGATTGGTTGTCCGAACATTGACTGTTTGGAATTTGTTCTTTTTGGAGGTATTCTCTGTTTGCAAATAACATAGAAAAGAAATACTCTGTCTAGTCTTTGCAAGTAGTGAAGGGTAGGTAATGCGGACCTTTGTCCCCCGTTGTAATCTGTCATGCCTATCTACTCCCCACTGATTGATAAACCAGTTCCACCCGGACCATTTACTAGAGGTAGGTCATCTGGCCCGACCAGAGAGCACCCCTAGTGAAAAGGACATATGCACTAATAATGAAGTGATCACTGTATCCTGTTAACAGAAACTTTAGCACGAAACAAACTAGAAAGAAAGGAATAGGAAAACGAAATCAGTAGGCCACTGATGAAATTTGTATTAAATAACGAATAAGGAAATGATAACAATACTTAATGATAAAACATATGATTGTCCTAGAAACAAGAAACATTAGAAATAAGCCCGTAATAAGAAACATGAAAATGATAAGAGAAGCCAGGCTTGACATTGCGACGGCCACGAGGCAACGAGGCTTCATCGCCCCTCACTGCTCCAAACATGTCTGCCCCACCGCCTGCCACGCCCCAATAACGGCAACCTGGGAAAGATACAAGTCAGCAGACATCCGCCCCCATTCTGGAAACTCCCAAAGTGCAACAGGTTTGCGGCTACGCCCAGCCGGAAGACGAGATCTTCAACACATGTAGGGCGGGTCCTGCTGCCAGCCGTTGGCCGGAGGTCATCGCATGAGGTGGGCCTGAGGAGAGGCCGGGGCCGACGGGATCCGGCCGCGGTGGCGGCTGTGACAACACTGAAGAGTTGTAGGGGGGAATGTCCATGCCCCGACCCCCCCTCTCTCAGACAGTCTGGACCGGCTTCCATAAGAGGCCTGGGGGTGGAGAGGCCACTACGCGAATAGCCTGAAGACGGCACCACGCGCCAAGGTCTGTCCCCCGGATGAACCAAGGGACCCGTTCCTGGGGCCGTGGCGAAGAGCGTCCGGCCGCCATCAACCGGAGGCCCGGCCCGAAACGTACTAGGCGCCACTTCTTCTATAATGGCTGCGACAACACTGGGGGGATGTCTTGCACATGCCTCCGACCCCCCCCCCACTCGTCCTCATCACCTGGTCCGGCCATAACAAATGTCAAGCGAGACGCCGTGGGGTGCACCGGGAGGGAGAGGCGGCGCAAACAAGCCTCTACCACCTCCCCAGGTGAAGGCTCCCCAGCTGCACCCCCAACGCTCCTCGCACCCGGCAAAGGGTTCGTCCACTGTGGCGATGCTGCGACGCCTCGCCCGGCAGGTTGGAGCCCGTCTGCTCATTTGACCCCGCGATTGCCGGTGGCTGCCGAACTCTCAAAATGGCGGTCGACCCTGCAAGAGCGGGCCCAGCATGAAGGAATGGCCCGGTCACTTGTTGACTCCACCATCATAAAAGTTCTCCACGACCTTGAAGATTCTATGGGAGCCGCGGGGGCCTCCGACCCCCGCAGAAACCCCCGATGGGGAATGACTGCCATGATTGCCCACGGAACGATGAAAATGTAGCCGCAAGACGTCGACGCTCTCATGCTGACGCCAGCCTCGATTTGAATGACTAAAATCCTGCAGACTACAGTTTGGATCAGTTCCGGTGAAAACCCAGTATGACCCGGTAGGAAAATTGTTGCCTCCCTCCCCCCTTTGACTGATGGTTCAGACCACCGATCCTTTCTTTTGCCCTTTAACGGAACTTTTGGATTGCCGAAAGAGGCTCTGGGCCAACCACGAGTTAGTGGAGATTTAGACTATGCCTGGATCTACCTGGTCGCACCCAAAATGGCGCCGGTACAAATGAAACTTTCAACTCCTTGTTGCACCCCGATTGCTCAGCCTTGGTGTCATGGGATATGTATGTAGTTTTTAAACATATGGATTGATATAGGATTTGTACTGATTATATGTTCGGACAATGGATTGATATAGGATGTATACTGTCAGTTCGGACAATGAATTGATATGGGATGGGTACTGATTATGTATTCGGACAATGAAGGACAATGAATTGACATGAGATGGGTACCGATTGAACATTCGGACAATGAATTGTTGTTAATTAAGTTTTGGCACCTCATGATTATTGCAAGTTCAAATTTCAACACTTATGATACTCGCTCACACTGAATTCTCAACATGATTTTATTGCACTTGTCGCACTTTTTATAGTAAAATAAACAAGCCCCGACTCCATTTTTTTTTCCACTAATAAAGTATCCCCACATCTACAGTTCCAGCCTGCTCCGTGGCCGGCCCACGGGGTTGTAGGCCCGTATTTGTGCACCGACATTCTTATTAAAGATTTTTTGGAAAAAGCAAACGTAGTCGTCACGCGTAGATTGATAAGTTTCAAATAAATTATCACTATTTCCGATATAACTAAAATACAGGTGAAACGACTCAGCTCGATTAGTTAAGGGTTAAAAGGTATAATATATAGAGATATTGCAGATATGAAGGGTCCAAGTTTTAGTTGTGTATTTTCCCCTTTTTGTACAGCCAAAAGCAACCGCTAAAGATCCTGGTATTTAGCCTATACTTTATATGCTACCTGTATAGGAAAAGTCACACTAACGGTCCACCTGGGCTTGAACGCCCAGTTGGCAAGGACTGCATCCCGTGGAGATAGGCCGAGTATGCAGTAAGTAAAAGCCTTTCTGGGTTTATGCGCGCTAATGTGTCTATCAATGTAGCCCCTGCCCCCTTCTTTTTTCTTCTCTCTGCAGGTCACATCGGAATGACGATTAATGTACGAAAATGGTGATCTAGCGGACGAAGAGACGGGAAAGAGGGTTTGATTATGGTACCTAACCGCGACAAACCCCGAATAATGCAACCAAAAATGACGTACAATAATGAATACATTCCTAGGTTTAACTAAATAGGGAAAGTTTAAGGAATATTCCGAGGTAAGGTTTACACAAGTATCCTCCGCCGAGAGGACTAGGAATATTGCCAATATTTAAAAACCTACTACCTCCTTTTTCGCATCCTCATAGACATGTAACTCAAAGCTGCCCCATTGTTCTCCAATTGACACCAACTGTTGTCTCAGCCTGGAAACACATTTGCTAAAATGACTCGAAAATCCCACCGTGAGCATTAGCCCGACCAGGTTAGTTCATGACCAATTGGCAGAGGTGTAAGTGTGTGCAACCACAACATCCAGTGAAGGCAGCCGACAATAAAAAGAAAAAAAAGGGTAAAGAGAGCTTAGGATGCTGAGAATGCGCAGCGTACAGGAAGAGATCATTTTGGCCAATAACTGTTCTATGTTTTGTCTTGGATTTTTGTATATAATACATGTACTGTCTCCCCCGTCTGAGTTTGTGTACGTGATGTATAGATCTACGTCATCCCTCTGCCTGTGTTTCCGTATTGCTTAACCCCCGCTGTTCTGTGTTATGTGCGCACTGAATGGACCATTATTGTACACGTCTCTCTCTCTCTCTCTCTCTCTCTCTCTCTCTCTCTCTCTCTCTCTCTCTCTCTCTCTCTCTCTCTTTCCACGTCATACGTGTACCAAATGGTTCGTTTAGAGTGCGGGCGACTCTCTCTGTCTCTGAGGGTCCCCCTGTTCCCTCCTCCCTTGTGGTAACGTTGTGCCCCACCAGCACGAACCTAATTGGGTCTCTTCGAACACAAAGGTGTTCGGCAAAATTGACTGGAACCAAAACGATTGTAACTTGCCATATTACTACCTCTCCTTTCTGCAAAACGATAGAACCCGAGTTGGTAATAAAAGAAAGGACAGGTGAGACGACTGATGTCCCCTAATATGGCCTTCTACAGGGGGACTATAACGTCAATGGTCTTCTGTTTTTCAGTTTGTTAGAAATGCGATCCCCAATGCCCAGATTGTCCCACCCCTCTGCACTTAAGTGCGGATGTCCAAAGTGTCCCCGCTTCTTCCGATTGACCCCAGCTCCCTGTCCAAAGCGTCCCCGCTTCCCCCGATTAACCCCAGCTTCATGTCAGCTACCCTCGAAGCATAATTGATGACCTTGATTAACGGTCATTCCCCAAGAAACGCATGCTTTACATCTGCCCCCCTCCCCCTTCTTCATGACGATAACGCCCCTGCTTGCAAGAGTTGGCCGACTCCGAAGGAGAAATGTAAGATTGTCAGTACTTGGGTTAAAAAAGAAAAAGGGCGAGTCTCTACATAAGGACTCGATTTTGAGTTTGATATAATACACCATGTATAAAAGTCCAATTTCTCTCACCATACGTCGCGAATGAACGCCACACAGGTTTATGAATTCAACAGCAATGCACTCCTACAGACTCCATAAGTGACGACTTCTGACTGTGACCGATGAACTTATCCCCCACCTACATAGGATTGGGGACGGAATTGAGATGTATAAATGTCTTCTCCTGCCAGTTTTTCTAAAACTTGTTTTGTACTCATTCAAAGATACAATCACTGGAGGAGAGGAGCTGGACGTGACGCACAGCCTGGCCACAGATCATGAAGCACGTGTGACCTCGACCAAAGATGGAGCCGCAGAGCAACGAGACGCGGGACGAGGCACCACTCTCAAACTCGGCAGATGAAGGAATAAAGGGCTGCCTTGAAGCCCTCGATTTGCTGACCCACTCGTGCCTGAAGTCCCCGTCCTTTTTGAGCCCGACTGATGGGCCTGCCTGCTCGTCATCCTTTGCTCCTTTGGTCCCTTGGTGTGTTCAAAGATCTGATCCCACTCCGCCCTCTTTTCCCTTGATTATTCAACAACATCACCCTTTTCGCATAAACTTTTGACTATAGAATGAGGTTTTGCCACGGAAAAAGAAAGACACGCAGGTGCCCAGCTTGAGGCACCCCTAAGAAAATAAGTTAGGAAACAGGACTGTGATCTAACAGCAGAGGACTGATCGCACCCTGCAACGTGTAAGGATGAATCAGAGCTGGACCTATAGCTCCACCGCCGGTGCTCAGCAGCGCCAACAAAAGAAGACGGACTCTGTTAAAAGACATTGCGACAAAGACCCCCCCCCCTTTCCAGAACTTTCTACTCACCCCTTGACTAATTGCTTGTATCGAATTGAATCCCTCCCTCAACTATTTTGTATTGCCTTTTAAAATGTTTCATCGGTCACTCATGTATTTAGTTTTTCAAAAGTCTCTTATAGTACTGACAAGACCCGAAGGTATCAGAGCACTTTCTACTGTATGTTGATGCCACCGGAGAGAAAGTCGAACATGATTTCCTTTATTAACCCCGACTAAGTATTATACCAATCTCTAGACTTGTATGAAGAACACAACAAATATAAATTCACATGTACCGCATTCTATTTATCGTATCGACCGTATACAACTGAACTAGCTTATGAAAAAAAGCGGCGACTGTTGAAAATGACAATGTGTATGTACATAAGCGGCGTTCATTTGTGTTCACAGTACCCCTTGTTGTAAGCAGTATGGATATCGCTAAAACACTGACTGTGTTATCCCGCTAGCATAGACCCATGCACACACGTACACGACAGCCATTTTAGGTATCATGGTCTCCCTGACCCTGCAAGCATCCCCCACGCACCTTGGCTGCCCCCCCCCGCTCTCACATGCACAAGTTATGAGCCCTCCCCTCCCGCATGACTCTGTCTCTGAGAATCACACCCCGCGCCTGACCAACACCTCCTTTCCTTCCATGAATACCCCTCTTCTGATAAACCCTTTTCTCTACGCTCGATTTTCCACACTGATCCTTCCTTTCATGAATATCTCTCCTTTGATGACCTCTTCCTCTGAACCTAATTGTCTACATGGACCGCTGGTCATCCCTTAGCCTGAGGATACAGTTTATTGCCCACTACTGTATGCACTCGCCTCTCTTGAAAGGGGCTACTATTGATCATGACCTCCCCACCCCCTGAGATTTGATCAGGCGCACACATTCCAAAGGAATCCGCAGAACACTCAGCTGCGTGACAGCCCCCTCCTATTGTATGGAGGATAAGGGCCCCTACTGTAGCCACGTGTTGGAATATCTTCATACTTCACAATGTCTTGATTGTAATGAAGGATGTCTGTGTGCCATAAACCTGTGTATAAAAGACGAAGCCTCAGAGAAACTTGTTAGAGCACCTCCTGAAGACACTATGCGAGTGTCCGAAATGACAGGCTCTCCTCATGAGAAATAAAACTCTGTTCTTGTTTTCCTGCTTCCAGTGCCCGTCTCTTTATTTGGTAATTATTTACAATGGGAACTAAGAGGCGCCTTGCGCCAGCAGCCTGGGCATCCGGTGCGTTGTGGGCTGACTTTTCCACAACCATCTCTTGGGAGCTAGACATACTGTGGAGATCTTTACTGATCACCGGAATCTTCTCTTTTTGAAGAGTGCAAAGGCTTTAACACCACGCCAGTTGAGATGGTCTCTGTTCTTCGCCGACTTTGATTTTGTGATCAAATATCGCCCCGGCCCGCAAAATGGCAAAGGTGATGCTCTTTCACGACCTGAATCAGGTTTTATCCATCAACCAAGGGAGCATGAGAACCCTCCTTCCATCTTACATATGGCTTCATTCGTTCCAACGGTCTCAGCAATCACCGGCTCAGCTGATTTCTTAAGACAAGTGGAAGAAGAAATCAAAAACCTGGATGCCCATTCTTGGATAACGAAAGAACCACTATTAAGAACCCGGAAGAACAAATTGCTGTTCAGAGAAAAGCAGTTTTATGTGCCAACGAAAGAATTACAGACTTTAGTCCTACATTGGACTCATGATTCCTCCTTGAGTGGACATATGGGAATACAAAAGACATTTCAAACTACTTCCAGATACTTTTGGTGGGAGTCAATGCGAAAGGACATTGAAGAGTACATTGTCAGATGTTCTATATGTACTCAAGCTAAAACAACGCACCAACGAAGCAGTGGTTTACTCCGTCCTATACCAATACCCCCAGCACCATGGCATACTGTTTCCATGGATTTCATTGTGGAAATGCCTATCAGTTTCGGCAACAATACCATTCTAGTGGTGATAGATCATTTAACTAAAATGGGTCACTTTATTGCTTTAACTAAGTTGCCCACATCAGGAGAACTGGCCTTAGCATTCATGCAGAATGTGGTACGGTTACATGGTGTGCCCTCTGTTCTTATTACAGATAGGGGTACACAGTTCACTTCCAAATTCTGGAAAGCTTTGTGTACTTTGATGTGTATTGATGCCCGTTTGTCAACAAGTTATCATCCGCAAACGGATGGGAAAACCGAAAGATTAAATCAAACGCTGGAGCAGTATTTAAGGTGTTTTACATTACAGCAAAACGAGGAGTGGAGAACATTGTTGTGGATGGCTGAGTTTGCCTACAACAGTGCTACTCATTCTTCGTTGGGATGTTCACCTTTTTATTGCCTTACTGGGTTTCATCCCAACTCTATGCCTTTTGAACAACCTGGTACGTCTCCCTTGCCTTCTATTCAACAGCATCATACCCATCTCATTACTGTTTTGCACGATGCTAAAGAGCATCTGGCGACAGCCAGAAACCGTGATAAGCAACAAGCAGACAGGAAAAGAACCCCTGAGCCAGATTACGTGCTGGGAGATAAGGTGTGGCTGAGTACTAAACACTTGAAGTTGAAGGGGAATACACGCTTGCAACCCAAATTTGTTGGGCCTTATCCCATTGTGGCAGTGGTTAATCCCGTTGCTATGAAGTTACAACTCCCTCCTTCCTGGCACATACACCCTGTGTTCCATGTGTCCCTATTGAAACCCTATATACTGGGTACCAGGGTTGTTGGTAGACCTTGTCCTTTGGAGATTGAGGGAGAGGCTGAATATGAGGTGCGAGCTGTGCTGGATTCCAGGAGAGTGAGGGGTGTGTTGCAGTATTTGATTGATTGGAAAGGATATGGGCCCGAGGAACGTTCATGGGAACCGCATGCTAACTTGCATTGCCCTGGCCTGCTGAGGCGGTTCCACGTGATGCATCCTTCTAAACCTGGTGGACCGCCGGGACGGCGGTCATAGTGAGGGTGTTCTGTCATGAATTAGGCACATTGGCTAGAAAACTACGATTCCCAGAGTGCTTGACCATGAGGTCTGTCTTTCCTTTCTCCTCATTCTCCTCCTGTTTTCTATATCTCCTCCTTCTCACCATGCATCCGGTGCTTGTCACCTGTGGTGTATCTAGTTTGCTTCGTGTTTCGTGGAGGAAGATTATTGCTGTTTTCGGTAGAAATCAAGTGACTGTGCCGATCTGGACGAGCACGGCGTGCTGTGAACCTTGACCCCTTCCTAGGAGCCGCGCTGAGAGGGAGCCGCGCTGGGAAGGAGCCGCGCCTTTTCTGCAAAACCTTTTTGGGATTTCTTAGCGCTTGGAGTGCCTTTTTGAGGTATCAGTGAGAAGGACCCGAGTTTAGAAAAGCGGGTGAGAGACGCTTTTCTATTTTTTTAACTTTTCTTCTACAGACTGGTAAAGTGACTTTGGATATCGGAACGGAGGTTCCTGTCGAGCACTGTGTTGTGCAGTGGCGCTGAAAACAATGTTGTAACGTGAGAGCTATAAAGCAAGAGTTATTGCTTTTTCATCACGTATTGGACATACCAACCTGAACTGTGTTACAAGTGGGAAGGACTATAATTCGAAAGCCAGTTGGTTAATACTCGAATGACTAGTTACCTGTGAATGGCTATGTTTCATAGTCCTTCAGAACTTTAATTCACGGGTATTATTTTGCTTTCTTTTTTCTTGCTTTATTTTTTCCCTTTTTTCTCACATGAATTTTTCTTGGATATTAGTGGCAGTCATTTCAAGTAAGTGTAATGGGACACACACATAATTAAATCACTAGGTATAGAAGACAGGGGTGGGTTGAATTGATGTGTGTTGTTTATGTCTTTTCTGCAGGAAACTTAATACAGATCTACAGAAGGTGCCTAGTTTGTCGACCCTTGCTGTGGATGGTTTCTGGCTGTCAGCCTTTATATTTTATTTCTCCACTTTTTCCCCTTCCCTGTGTGAGGTCCTCATAGTGGAGTGTTTTTCCTTGTACTCACTGGAGGTACCGCATTCAGGGAGGGACGAATAGAGCAACGGCATCGCTCCTGCTGTACCTGGATTGCAAGGTTAGTCAATCTGCCTTGCTTTGTGACACTTATGCGTACACCTGGTTGGGTGTAAGTTCTCTGCCCCCAGGGAACTTGCAACGGAGGTAGACCTCTGGGGGAGCACCAGAGGGTCTGAAAATGCATTTAGGAGTGATCCTAAGGGGATTGGCTGAGATTCCCCACAACCAAGGGCAGGGGACGCTCAGAGTAACCCAGACAGGTCCCATTATAGTGGGGGGCTCGTTTGTCCATTCTAAGAGAAGGAGGACAAGTGGGGTTGGGCAGAGCTTGGATTGTTCCCAAAGCGAGCACAAGCAGGAGGGCTTAGTGTGTACCAAGAGATCATCCAGTGATGGGAGCGCCACAGTGTAAGGAGAGCTGGAAGTCAGCTGCCACAAATGCTCGATCAGTTCTGTTGTCTCTGGGTCCTAACCCACCGCAGAGGGTGCACAGGTCCAGGGGTAGGGGTAGGGGGTGGAAACAGTCCACAGTGGGAGATCCAGTGGGTCAGTGGTTTCTAGCTCTGAGATCAGAGAACCACAAGGCTGACCCTGGTCAACTATTTCTGACCTGGGGTGGCTGCATGCACTGTCACAGGGACAGAGGGCTGGAGACCTGCACCATGGAGACTCTTGTACAACCCATGTGATTGTACTTCTCTGGCCTATTACCCCTGGCCTGCTGAGGGGGCGTAGAGAAAGGAGACAAGTCACCTGGCGTCTGCCCCCCACTCTGCAAAACTTCAGATATAAGATATCAGAGAGCCCAAACTGGCCTCTGGCCTGGCTCCTGACACTGACCGCTCTCAGTGATCTGTGTGGGTTGCAGTCCCTGTGGGCAGAACTTTCCCTGGGATGGGGACAGTATTCAGACCCAAGGGGTGGAATGGGCCACACCACTGTGTTGGCCTTGGTGGTACTGTAAACCTACTGTGATGCATCTGTGAGAAAATTAAAGTTAGGTGCTACAAAGATGGGGCCCACATGTAAGGAGAAGGATACCCCATGGGTTAGCCCAGTGACCCCTGTGTGCATAGAAAGAGGGGTCTCTCGGGGTTCAGAAAGGCGTAGAACTGGCAGGTACCCCAGCAGTAGTGGGCCATTGTCCATGTTATACTTCCTCAAGCAGGGATGTCCATCAAGGTATTGATTAGGCTACCCTCCCTTTAGGCTGGAGAGGGGTTGTATTGGAAAATGGCCCTCTCTGAAGTGGCACCCAAAGCTTTTTGACTTCCTCCTCCTCCTCCTTATCTGATCTTTTTTGTTGGCTTTAGGACTAAGTGTGGCAGGGTATGCTCAGACGTGAGTCCCTTGCTCACTTGGCCACTGGATTCAAGATAGCCTGGCTGATGAGGATTATGAATCCGAAACCGGTTCCAGGATGCTTGTTTCCGGTCCAGGGAAGAAATGGCTTGGCAGTTCGGGCTGGACTGTTCCCATGAGGCACAGGGTCAGAATGATTTGCATATGGCCATGTCTGAACTGGGGTGGCTGAGTGAGCTAAAGAATGGTGATGGATTAAACCCAGATCAGTTGACTAGGGGTGAGCGTTTGATTTGCTCAAACGCTCCGTCCATCATCCCCTTTTGTATCGCTTTGTTCGCCCTAAGTGTGGCAGGGTATGCTCAGGCGTGAGTCCCTTGCTCACTTGGCCACTGGATTCAAGATAGCCTGGCTGATGAGGATTATGAATCCGAAACCGGTCCCAGGATGCTTGTTTCCGGTCCAGGGAAGACATGGATTGGCAGTTCGGGCTGGACTGTTCCCATGAGGCACAGGGTCAGACTGATTTGCATATGGCCATGTCTGAACTGGGGTGGCTGAGTGAGCTAAAGAATGGTGATGGATTAAACCCAGATCAGTTGACTGGGGGTGAGTGTTTGATTTGCTCTAACGCTCCGTCCATCATCCCCTTTTGTATCGCTTTGTTCGCCCTAAGTGTGGCAGGGTATGCTCAGACGTGAGCCACTTGGCCACTGGATTCAAGACAGCCTGGCTGATGAGGATTATGAATCCGAAACCGGTCCCAGGATGCTTGTTTCCGGGCCAGGGAAGACATGGCTTGGCAGTTCGGGCTGGACTGTTCCCATGAGGCACAGGGTCTGACTGGTTTGCATATGCCCATGTCTGAACTGGGGGGGCTGAGTGAGCTAAAGAATGGTGATGGATTAAACCCAGATCAGTTGACTGGGGGTGAGTGTTTGATTTGTCAAACGCTTTGTCCATCATCCCCTTTTGTATCGTTTTGTTCGCCCTAAGTGTGGCAGGGTATGCTCAGATGTGAGTCCCTTGCTCACTTGGCCACTGGATTCAAGATAGCCTGGCTGAGGAGGATTATGAATCCGAAACCGGTCCCAGGATGCTTGTTTCCGGTCCAGGGAAGACATGGCTTGGCAGTTCGGGCTGGACTGTTCCCATGAGGCTCAGGGTCAGACTGATTTGCATATGGCCATGTCTGAACTGGGGTGGCTGAGTGAGCTAAAGAATGGTGATGGATTAAACCCAGATCAGTTGACTGGGGGTGAGTGTTTGATTTGCTCAAATGCTCCGTCCATCATCCCCTTTTGTACGGCTTTAGGACTGGGCACTTTACCACTGCTGATGAGTGCTAAAGTGCATGTGCTCTCTCCTCTAAACATGCTCTAATTGGTTTATACCTGTTTGGCATATTTGATTTACTTGTACATCTCTTGTAAAGTGGCATACCATATACACAGGGTCTGTACTTCAAATGCTACTAGTGGGCCCACAGCACTGATTTTGCCACCCAAAAAATGATCCTCTCAAACCTGTCTAAAGCCTACCACTGCAGGGCCTGTGCGTACAGTTTACTGCTACTTCGATTTGGCATTTAAAACCACTTGCCAAGCCTTAAACTGCCCTTCTATTACATATACATCACTCCTCGGGTAGGCCTTAAGTAACCCTAAGGGCAGGGTACTATGTAAGTAAAAGGTAGAGCATGTATGTTTATATTTTGCATGTCCTGATAGTGACAAACAGCCTATTTTGTTTTCCACTACTGTGAGGCCTACCATTCTCACAGGCCAGCATTGGGAATTCATTAATACATGTTTAAGCTGTTATTCCTGATCAGAGACGAGTAGCATTTTCATGCTTCATATCTTTGGATTTAACACTTCTGTTTTAGAAATACCACTTTTAGAAATTGGAGATTTCTCTGCACTTACTGATCTATGTGCCTGACAACCTGCCTCCAATACAGGCCGGGTTGGGTGACAGCTGGACTGTGTATTCACTGTGTAGTTGGGTGAAACATGGGGAAGCTGATTACTGTGCAGGTTTTGAATAATCATAGGGTATATAGTGGAGAATGTATTAGTTAAGAAAGGGAACGATTAAGGTGAACGGTGGATGCTTCTCAGTACTGTCTGAGGGAGGTAGAGTGGGGTAATAAGAGAGGGCTGGATTGCAAATATAGTATTTTGTAAAACGCATTTTGAACAACGAATTTTTGGATGTCAGTTTAAAGCATGATATATTTGTGTGTTTTACACAAATGGTAATGGTCATTATTGTTTTTGTTCTTTACAGTGACCCCCGACGAAGGGCACTTGATTGCCCGAAATGCATTGGGTTTTATTTAATAAAACACTATCTTGGATGAATTATTGCATTGGTCATGTTCTTTCAAGAGGTCCGGACGGGCACAGTTGGAGCATAAGAAACTTGGGAAATGTCAAACCATTCCGTGTGTGGCTTGAAAAACAAGTGAAACTTGAAAGGATGTTAAAAAATTGGTTTAAAACGAGTATAGTGATTATAATTCATTAAAATGGACTAACAATATGATCGTCATGATGGCGCACTCAGCTGTGCAACTGGTAGGGGCAGGAAGGATGCCCCATCCTTTACTGTTGATATTAACCTGGTGCCAATTGGGCAAGGCACTATTTACCAGTTTGCACGCATTCCTTGATTAACGGAATAAAGTTTGGACAAGCAAATGTAGGAAAGGTGTGCATCCCACCCTCACAATTGTTCATGTATGAAGATTGCCCTGCTCTGGGGTAGCACCCAGCAGATTCAGATGGAATAAATAGCGGAGAGAGAGAACTGTGTATGCGACCACACACGGTGAAAAATCTTGATTCATCATACAAGCTGGTGTTGATATTAAAAAGGAATTTTTTTTCCAAACGAACAATAGAAAAAAATTAACATTACCATATGGAGATTAGTTGCATTGAATGCGTACTTTCATCTTTCACACTGTTTGTCTACCAGGGGTTAGGTAGTTGTGTGACTATGCAAGCTCTGTCAGAGCTTTGATCAGTTCACTGTATTATGGGTGATGTAGTTGGTGTGATATGTAAGTAGTCTTGATTGTAGCACTGATGGCGGCAAAGCATTTGAAACGGGCCAATCAGGAAGTTTAAACTAAAGACACACTTGGTTAACCCCTTCGACGCTCATGACGAGCTGGGCTCGTCATGGCGTAGCCTCCTCGCACGCTCATGACGAGCCCAGCTCGTCACGTAAAGTGCGCTTTCGCAAAACCCAGCGTACGGGCGGAATTCGCCCCGCATGCATGCGATTAAATAAGGGATGGATGTAGAGCTAACAATTGGCTTTGAATGGAGAGGAGACAGGATGGTTTTATAACGCTTATTGCAGGTACGGGAGGAGTAGGGTTGTTTATCATAGCTGAGGGATGAATGAGAGGTGAAAGACTGTGTTATGGGGGAGGATAGTTTATTATGCAGTTATGATCGTAGCACTGATAACAGGAAAACTCAGGGTAATTATGAAATAGATCGAGTTAAGAACAGCAGTTTTCGAATGCAGGAAACTGACATGATAGGAGAGACACAGTGCTAGGATTACGTTTGAGGGGGAGAGTACTTGGTCAGTTTGCTGTGGGGAGGAAACGTAGGATAAGGATGAGGGTGCAGGTTGATGGGGGAGTGTTGAGGATGGTAGCCGAAGGGAAGTTGGGTAAAACATGGGGAAGCTGATAATTGTGCAGGTTTTGAATGATCAAAGGGTATAGAGTGGAGAATGTATTAGTTAAGAAAGGGAACGATTAAGGTGAACAGTGGGTGCTTATCAGTACTGTCTGATGGAGGTAGAGTGGGGTAATAAGAGAGGGATGGATTGCGAATATAGTATTTTGTAAAACGCATTTTGAACAACGAATTTGTGAATGTCAGTTTAAAGCATGATATATTTGTTGTGTATTGCACAAATGGTAATGGTCATTATTGTTTTTGTTATTTACAGTGACCCCTGACGAACGGCACTTGATTGCCCGAAATGCATTGGGTTTTATTTAATAAAACATTGTCTTGGATGAATTATTGCATTGGTCATGTTCTTCCAAGAGGTCCGGACGGGCACAGTTGGAACATAAGAAACTTGATAAATGGCAAACAATTCCGTGTGTGGCTTGAAAAACAAGTGCAACTTGAAAGGATGTTAAAAAATTGGTTTAAAACGAGTATAGTGATTATAATTCATTAAAATGGACTAACAATATGATCGTCATGATGGCGCATTCAGCTGTGCAACTGGTAGGGGCAAGAACGATGCCCCATCTGTGGAAAAGTAAATTTTGCCATGTTCTGTGTCCCTACGCCTCATCCATCATATGTTATGTGTGCATGACCAATATGCATATGTTATTCCCCATGTCCGATTAATGACGCAATTCCAGTTGTGTCCACCTCTAGTATGTTAGTTTCCAGTCCTCGTGAATACTACGAATATCAGGCCTATGTAAAGTAATGTTGCCACGTTTCTCAGTGTGCACGTTATTCCATTATAAAGTCCCCGTTTCCAGGCCTCAAAAGGGCCCGGACCACAGATTCAGCTCCTGTCTCCTGAAAGCCTCGCTGAGGAGCGATACAGCCCCCACCTGTATCCTCGACCCTTCACTTACTTCCTGCCTCGCAGTGCCCGGTGCAGCTTGGCTCTGCCTCTGAGTCTGCCAAGAGTATGTTATGATTCCAGCTATCAGTTCAGTCCTCCTCCTCTGCATTCCTAAGCTACTGAACTGCATCAATAGTTTCCGTCATTGTCTAGCCTATTCGGCTCCACGTTAGAGAAATACTGTATTAATGGTCATTTAGTATTCTTCATCACGCACTACATGTAGAATAATGCATGGTTCAGTCTTAGAGTCAAGTTAGCTTTTCCCCTCATGACTTCTAGTTTATATCAACATGTTCCCTAAACATCAGATACCAGATAGGGTTTAGGTACATGTCGCTCCGACCCTCCAGACTCTAGTCTCTGCTCCTAGCACAGAGTTCGTAGCCCCCAGCTTCTCCTAGTAACACGTCATTGCCAGTTTACGCGCACCATTAGGTTAGAGGTCCCGGCTCCTTAGGTAGCCCCCTCCTATGTTTCCGCCCATTCATGACATATTCTGTTACGTTTGCATCACATGTCTATGTATACTCCCAGTTACACCTCTTTTTACTGTTATCTTTCGCGACTGCTACGCGTCACGCCTTCTGCTCCACCCACTGTTACGCCTACTGCAATGTAATGCTATGTGTTTGCGCTATGTATATAAGTCAATGTATTGTTATTAAAAGTTAGCGCGCTCATCCCAGATCAAGCCCCGGCAGCTGCTGGGCCCCAGTTGTCCTGCTGGGCCCTGTTACCCCTGTTCTACGCAGGTTGTCCTGATCCTGTCCTTATGCTGTAATAAACCTGCAGAAACTCCTACTACCTCGAATCTTGACTCTTATTTTATTGAGCTATCTGTTATTCATTCATTCATCCAAAAATAGATCCGGTATTATTTATTTATATACCACATAATGGCGCCCGAATAGGGACTTGCCCTTTCCCCACGCGTCGGTGAAGCCACGCCGACCCCCTGACCCTCTGCAGTCGTGACGGAACTCTTCTGCGCAGTGGCAGATATTTCTGCTCAAGTATCCCTCAGGCCCACGGAGGAGACGGAGGAGGCGGTCCAGCATCCGAACGAGACGGTGGAGGAACGCGGCGAGTCCCGACCAGAGCCCAAGCCGAGAGTCCAAGGTCCGAGGTATCCGGAGGCCCACCTGTAACTGAAGTCCGAAGTTCGTCGTCCGTCGTCCAGTCCAGTCCGAGGCCTTCCGTTCCGTGCTGCCCGGTGAGTACCATTGCTGGGGTAGTATCTAGACAGGACCAATCTAAATTGACTCCTGGTCCGTGGGTTGGTGGTGCCCAGACTCACAAACGAAGTGTTCACCTAGGTGGATGCGGGTCTTGATGCGTCCCTTTATGGGACCGGTATGTTCCGTACTGTTACAGCAGTGCATCCAGTAACTCTAGTCTGTTCCGTTCTCGAGAAAATCTGTTCTGTTTCTGTTCTCAGTATTCCAGGTAATATTCTGTTCGAACTGTTATTTATAATGTTGTTTAATGTCTTTCCAATGTCGTGGTATGCCTGAATTGTTTTTCCCAGATGTTATTGTTTTTCGTGTATTGTATTGTGTTCCGATTCAAGTTTACAATGCCGCTCTTTTCCAAGTTACGTCAGTTAAAAACTAGAAAGGGTTTATTAGAAGAAGCAGTTCCTGTTCCGCCTAGGGACAGTCCAGGTCACTTTATGTATCAGAAACATGGCATAAGCGCCATATTGTATCTAGATTTATGGGTAGAGTATACCAAACAGTTAGAAGAAAAATATAGATGGCCCGTATCGGGTACATGGGATGCCGAATGTATCATGCGAGTAGAAGAAGCATTATGGAAAAAGAAAGCCAGACAGTCACAGAAAGATGCCATCGAGTTATGGCGTAAAGAAGCGCATAGAAGAACGGAAAAGGAAGTCAGAAAGTCAGAGTTAAGTAGAGAATCCCAGGAACGAGCCCAAGAAAGAGAATTAATCGAGATAGGTGAACAAGTCAAAGCCGAACAGTCAGACAGACAGAGGCATGCCCTTATTAGGGGTATGTATCCTCTTCTTGCCGAATGTTTGCCAAAAGCGACCCCAGAGGCATCCAGTAATTTCCCGCCACCATTAGTTCCGACTAAGCTACGTCACAAACAGACCGCAGCTGATATTTTTATTTCGTCCTATTTGGACGACACAGTCCCAGAATATGCAAATCCTGTTCGCGCCCCGCCAGTCCCTGTAAATCAGGCACTTCCCGCTCTTCCAGACACCGGAGTACCTGTTACGGTACCCCCGGTCCAGCCTACAGTTCCATTTCCCACTCTGCCAGGACGTAGAGCCTCAGTAGACGACTCCAGTCTAGGGGCCGCAGGAGGAGCTACTCCTCAAACCCCGCCGCCACACAAGCGTTTAACGTTAGCCGAATTACATGCACAAGCATCACAGCGTACGCCTAGATATCAGTCTGTTGCAGAAATAAGAAAATCCCTTGCCGAATGTTGCTATGATCCAGTCCCAGGCGAGGATAATATGGTTTTATATTCATTCCGCGTAAGAAAGGTGACCGAGTATCTAGTCACCTTGCCGAATATGAAAGAAGATCTAGACAGAATATATCGTTTCATCCGTACAGGGGATGATCCAGAAAGTATTAGCGAGACTATGTCTCAAAGGAAAGCCGAGATCCAGCTCATGATATTAAAGTTTCTGATCAATTGTCTAATAAGAGAACAAGATTACCCGTCTAAAGATTCCGCCGAAATGAGAATCCTGACAAGGTGGAGTGATAATATAGCCGAGGGTAAGCACAAGACCGTCGGTGCCATGGAGAGTATGTACAAGAAAATTCGTAAAGAAATAATAAGGTTACACGAACAACGTAAAGCAGCACAAGTAAGCGAGAAAGAAAGTATCTCTGATCCTGAAGAGGAAGAGAACGAGAATTCCGCCAGAATAGCGTATGTAGGAAAATCTAGATTTCCAGATCGTCATTTACGTCTAGAACACAAGTCTGTTTTCCATCATCAAGCACTAGAACAAGGTTCTCTAGAACAAGTATTTCAAGCTACCGATCACATTCTGAAATCACGAATCGGTTATAGTGAATTAAGTACCATGCATGAACAAGAACTAGCCCGATCAGCAGTCCGATGGATTACTGATTCTACCACTTTTCCAGACGAAATAGTGGCACAAATGTTTCTGAAACTGCCCCCAGCCGAGCAACGACTGGTGGGTATGTATATGATCCAGCACCTCATCACTCTGTATGAGGGTCAACATTCTGATCCAGGTCCGTTGCATGATATTCTGAACGAGTTACTCCAGTATAGATGGAGAGGTCTAGGTACCGATTTAATTAGTGTCATTCTAGAACAGCGTCACAAGTATAGAACGTTCCTGAATCCGCATTTTGTCCATGTCTCACCCCCAGAAAGTAAATCATTTTACATAGACAGACAGAATCCGTTACGAGAAGTCCACCCAGTCCAAGGGGCGGGTGGCGTAATGCAACAAGTGTTTGTATACACTCCGATTTCAAAGATGGAACTTCTTGAAATGAAGAAATTAATTCCCTGTCATGACAAAGATCCAGCAGGGTTCCATAGAGAATTAAAAGACATGCTCCGTATGGGAGAATACACTTACCCAGATATCATTAAAATGTTAAAGGTCCTGTTACCCGCAGGGGTGTATGAAAAGTTAAAGGAAAAAGAATGGGAGGTGGGAGAGAAAAAGATCGATTGGGCAGCTCTAGAAGCTGAAGACAAGGCACGAGTACCAGGTACCGGTCTTGGAGATAAATGTAAAGAATTACCAGAATTACTGATTCAAGTTTTACCCAGATTATTGACAACTAGGAAGGAAGACTGGGATGCAATCTCAGCCTGTAAACAGAAACAAGATGAAGATATTAGTGATTTTTATTCTAGATTTGAAAAATGTTTTAGTATTAACAGTGGTCTCAAGACAAGTAGTGAGTCATACCCTCACCTTTTCGTTACCAAATTAGTCGAGAATTCAAGTCCACAGATTAAAAACCGAGTTTTGAAAGTCGAAAGCACCTGGCAAGCAAATACCCCGTCCCAGATGCTCCAGATGCTCCAGTATCACCAGAATAGAATCAGGGAAGAGCAAGAACACGAGAGAAAACGTATGAAAGACACGAAAATGAAAGTGCTAGTTGCACAAACTGTTCCTCAAGACAGTCAGAAGAGGGGTCCGAATCAAGCCAGTCATCCTGCAGCTCCCGTTAAAGGGAACTGCAATTATTGTAAACAGCCAGGTCATTTTATAAACGAGTGTGCAGTTCTGAAACATAACATAGCTACTGGTAAGACTAAAGAAAGACCACGTCCGCCTAGACAAGAACAAGTTTCACAGATTCCTCAGTCACAGAATGCACAACAGACAGTTTCCGCACCGCAGCCTATTGCTGCAACACAGCATGTTACATCACAGATGTACCAGTATGCACAGTCCGAGTATCCAGAGTACCAGCCATATTCATGAAACAGCCTAGAGAGGGAGGTAGGCTTGCCTCTCATCGAGATACCTGTAGATCAAGAAGGTCCCTATGTCCACAGTCAAGTATTAGGGAAAGACAGAAAGTTTTTGATCGATACAGGGGCAAGTAGGACCACAATTAGTCATGCCGAAGTTCCAGGGGCTCCGCTCTCAGGCTCAAGAAATGTTTCCCTTGGATTTTCAGGAAAGCCAATAGTTAATGAGATATCAAAGCCAGTTACTCTAGAAGTAGGTCCATTGTCCCGTACTACTGATCTGTTACTTACTAAGTCATGTCCAGAAAATCTGTTAGGCATTAAGACACTGAAAGAATTAGGTGCAGTTATTTGCTGTTCCCCAGAGGGAATACGACTGTTCCTACGTGACTTTAAGGGTCACTATGTATTACGAGATTTTGATTCAAGATTGTCTAAAGTTCCACAGCACTTATGGGCGCAAGGTCCAACTGATGTAGGTTATATGCAAATCACACCCTATCGTGTGACTCTCAAATCAGGTGTAGTGTTACCCCGAATCAGACAGTACAGATTGCCACCTGAGGCTGTAGCAGCCTTATCCAAAATTATAGACGAGCTCATTGCTCAAGGAGTAGTTGTAGAAACTGACTCCAATGTATGCAATTCTCCGATCATTCCAGTCATGAAACGTACTGATCCGAATGCACCCCCAGTATATCGATTAGTGATTGATTTACGAGAGCTTAATAAATGTATTATTCCGCAGTACCCAGTTGTCCCAGACATCTCTTCCCTGTTAACAGCCATTGATTCCGAAGCCATGTTTTTCACTGTCATTGACCTCAAGAATGCATTTTTTAGTGTTCCAATTCATCCAGACAGCCAGTTTCTTTTCGGATTTTGTTTAAATGGAAGGAGCTATATGTTCACACGCGCTCCTCAAGGTTTCACAGAAAGTCCTAGTATTTACAGTCAGGCACTCAAGAGACAACTAGACAATATTCACATGCCAACTGACACTGCCCTGCTCCAGTATGTCGATGATCTACTGATCACAGCCCGTTCTGAATGTGCCTGCGAGCGAGCATCCCTTACAGTTCTGTATTTTCTAGCCGAGATGGGGCACAAGGTGTCACCTTCGAAGCTTCAATTCTGTGTCCAGCAAGTGGTATACTTAGGACACTTGCTGTCCAAGAGGGGTAGGCAGTTGACACCAGACCGTATCCAGTTAATAGCGAGTCTTCCCCAGCCCAGAACCCAGAAGGAGGTACGTGCTTTTGTCGGCCTTACTTCTTATTGTAGACAATGGATTCCCCAGTATGCATTTCTAGCCAAGCCACTGATACAGTTAACGACACAGGAGGCAGCCGTATCGACTGTCCTCCCTTGGACATCTGACCATACACTTAGTTTCAATGAGTTAAAGAAAGCCCTATGTCAAGCTCCAGTTCTAGCTACACCGAACTACAGTAAGCCTTTTACACTTTTCGTTACTGAACGCGAAGGTACAGCATTATCTGTTCTCACACAAGATCAAGCAGGACAATACAAGCCCTGTGCTTATTTTTCGAGCACATTAGATCCAGTCGCCCAGGCGTTGCCTGCGTGCCTCAAGTCAGTTGCAGCCACAGCACTAGCTATCAGACAAAGTGATTCCATAGTTTTAGGACATTCCCTGACAGTACAAGTTCCACACTCCGTAGAAGTTCTTTTAAACCGAACACAAACTCAGCACTTGACAATTGCACGTTTAACAGGTTATGAATTGACACTGTTCCAGCCACACATAGAAATTAGACGCTGCAACGTTCTGAATCCTGCTACACTGTTACCATCAGTTAATTCAAATCCAGACACACATGACTGTGTGGAAGTAGTCAACATTACGACTAAGCCAAGACAAGATCTGACAGACATTCCGTTATCAGATCCTGACCTGACACTTTATGTGGATGGTTCATGTATGAGAACCAGTACAGGAGAACTAGTCGCCGCGTATGCAGTGACTACTGACACTGAAGTTATTGAAACACACCGTATTGACACCCTGTCTGCTCAAGCAGCAGAGCTAGTCGCTCTGACACAAGCCTGTATACACGCCAAGAACCAGAAAGTTAATGTTTACACAGATTCACGTTACGCATTCGGAGTTGTACACGACTTCGGAGTGCTCTGGCAGGAGAGAGGTTTCATGACTTCTCATGGAACCAAGATTCAGCATGGTCTCCTTATTCAAGCCCTGTTAGATGCCATACATTTACCGACGTCCATCGCTATCATGAAATGTAAAGCACATACGAAAGATACGGACATTATTTCCCAAGGTAACGATCTAGCAGACCGCACAGCCAAGCTTACAGCACAGACTCCAGACATTCCAGTTAATCAGACACATACTCCAGATCCGACTACATGCATGACAGTTAAGGACCCTACACAAGACGTCATAGATATACAGTTACATGCTACCCCTGATGAAATCAAGAAATGGTCTGAACAAGGAGGGGTCCAGACAGATCAAGGATGGTTAACAAAGGGTAGAGCCACATGGTTTCTCCCCGACTCTATGGTTCAAGTCATTATCAATACCGCACATAGTCCAGCACATTTAGGAGAAAAAGCTATGTTAGACAGTATCCAGAACATTTGGTTCAACAAACATTTACGAGCTGCAGCCAAGCAGAAAGTCCGTACCTGTATGATATGTTGTCAGTTTAATCCAGGTAAAAGTGTCCCGGTGGAACAAGGTGGTTTCCAGCCCCCTGACCACCCTTTTGAGGTCCTCCAGATGGATTATATTCAGATGGAGCGATGTCGAGGTTTCAAGTATGTCCTTGTAGTTGTATGCGCTTTGTCCAGGTGGACAGAAGCATATCCAGTCCCAGATTACACAGCCGCGACCACTGCCAAGCAGTTGGTTCGTGAATTCTTCCCTAGATATGGACTCCCTAGAGTCGTATATTCTGATAACGGTCAGCCATTCTCATCTGAACTCATGAAGCACGTTTCCCTTTTGTTAGGGTACCAGTGGAAGTTCCATTGTGTACGCCATCCTGAAGCAGCCGGTCTAGTCGAAAGACATAATCAGACCCTGAAAATCCGTATTGCCAAAGTCTGTAAAGAAAAAGGTGTGGACTGGCTAGTAGCTCTGCCAGTCGCTTTGTTTTATATGCCCATGGTCGCACATTCCAGATCAGGTCTGTCCCCGTATGAGGTCGTATTCGGCCGCCCCCCTAACATGTGGGGTACTCCTAGACCCCGAAGTATTACCGATGTTTCATGTAATATGCTGACAGATTACCTAGCTTCCTTGATGTCTGCCCTCAACTCATGTCGTTCACAGGTTGCTGCCGCCTTTCCAGACAATACCGAGGTGGCACCACATGAAATCGTTCCAGGCTCCCTAGTGATGATCAGAAATTTCGACAGATCAAGTCCGCTGGAACCACGTTGGAAGGAGCCACGTCAGGTCCTCCTCACCACCCGTACAGCCGTGAAGTTGGAAGGCAGAAAAGGATGGATCCACCTGTCTCATGTTAAACTTTTTAAAGGACTGAAATCCGTTTCTAAAAACATTTCCCAGGATTTGAAGGACTGCCAGAATATTGCTCTTAAGGACTGTCCCGCACAAGACATTATTACAACCCCTCCCTTGTTAGAGAAAACTCCGCAACAGGAGTATAAGTTAAAGCTCAGGTCTAGTAAAATAAGTCAGTCAGTTTGATTGTATAAGTCCTCCCCTAGGTGAAACGGTTAGACTGTTTCTGACATGTATAAAATAGACCCCCATAGTGAGAGAGTCAGTTTAAACGCAAACCGATGTATTGTTTTTCTGAGTTTCATATTATTCATCAGCATTATGATTTCCTGCACCAGCTATGCATTCTATCTGTATTTTCCAGTTCCTCATGTAAATATGTCTGCTAATGCTACAGCAGAGCACACGTTTAGTGATCTGCCTCCTCACGAATATTCTTACCGCCTCGCTATGCGCAACAACACATTTATCCGTATGTTACATTACTCACACCAGACCAGCAATGCCACTAATTGTTGGGTGTGTGGTCGACTCCCCCCTTTTCAGACACCGAAGGGAGTTCTGCCACTCTTTCCTTATCCATTCTCACACAACGGTTCGTGTGGAGCATGGTCCACGTTAACGTCATCCTCAACAGATATGTCTTTTCTTAACAGTACATGTTTCTCAGACAAGCAAGGTTTCCCCCACAGAACAGGTTTAGATCTAGAAAATGAAGTATATAATTTAGGTAATTATTCGTCGAATTTTATGGTCCTGAATGTTCAGTCTGATACTACTCCAGACTTACCTGCTATTTCAGTACTACCAGTCAAAGGCGAATTATGTGTCCGTAATTATGGTTCCGTACACGTAGGACATAGTGATTGTACTACTGTTATCCAGTATAGTGACAGTGGGAAATCTGTTTTCAAAGCTTCACGTCATTCTTATTTTATTTGTGGTCAGACCGCATATGTCCGTCTGCCCCTCGATTGGGAGGGAACCTGTTACATTGCTTTCCTACTGCCACCTGTTTTCCTAGCCCCATCTGATTATCACAGAAACACACATCTAGTACACATTAGACATAGAAGGGAGTCCCCAATTGTCGATTATACTGAAACTACTCTAGAACAGTATACAGATTTCAATAAAGGTTTCTTCTTCTTTGTAGGACCTGTCCAGAATAGTAAACTGATCCGTAGGTTAACAAGAACCCTTGAAGCTGTAGTAAATGAGACTGCCTCTGCTCTAGGTAACTTAACCGAAGAACAATCTGCTATGAGATTTGTCGTTTTGCAAAATCGTCTCGTCCTTGACGTCATACTGGCCGATAGGGGCGGGGCCTGTAGAGTCATCGGATCTAGTTGCTGTATTTTCATTCCAAATAACGCACCGTCTGTTTATTCAGCTATAACCAGACTCCATAAAATTGCCCATCTGTTACACCAAGATCCAGGCACCTGGACATGGTCCGGTTGGTTCTGGAATATAATTTCCGCATGGGGATGGAAAGTCCTGTCCTTTCTAGGTATTGCAGTAGCGATCATATTTAGCTGCTGCCTCTGTATACAATGTGGCCCTGCGATTTGCAGCATGTGTGCTACCTCTTGTATTCCTAGTCCCAAGCCCCGTTCTAAATCCCGTTCCAAGACAATTCGAGACGAGCAAATGGTACTGTATGAAATGATAGATGGTATCATGAAAATTGATGTTTCCTGATGGAAACGTAGTGACAAGGAGGGAATGTGGAAAAGTAAATTTTGCCATGTTCTGTGTCCCTACGCCTCATCCATCATATGTTATGTGTGCATGACCAATATGCATATGTTATTCCCCATGTCCGATTAATGACGCAATTCCAGTTGTGTCCACCTCTAGTATGTTAGTTTCCAGTCCTCGTGAATACTACGAATATCAGGCCTATGTAAAGTAATGTTGCCACGTTTCTCAGTGTGCACGTTATTCCATTATAAAGTCCCCGTTTCCAGGCCTCAAAAGGGCCCGGACCACAGATTCAGCTCCTGTCTCCTGAAAGCCTCGCTGAGGAGCGATACAGCCCCCACCTGTATCCTCGACCCTTCACTTACTTCCTGCCTCGCAGTGCCCGGTGCAGCTTGGCTCTGCCTCTGAGTCTGCCAAGAGTATGTTATGATTCCAGCTATCAGTTCAGTCCTCCTCCTCTGCATTCCTAAGCTACTGAACTGCATCAATAGTTTCCGTCATTGTCTAGCCTATTCGGCTCCACGTTAGAGAAATACTGTATTAATGGTCATTTAGTATTCTTCATCACGCACTACATGTAGAATAATGCATGGTTCAGTCTTAGAGTCAAGTTAGCTTTTCCCCTCATGACTTCTAGTTTATATCAACATGTTCCCTAAACATCAGATACCAGATAGGGTTTAGGTACATGTCGCTCCGACCCTCCAGACTCTAGTCTCTGCTCCTAGCACAGAGTTCGTAGCCCCCAGCTTCTCCTAGTAACACGTCATTGCCAGTTTACGCGCACCATTAGGTTAGAGGTCCCGGCTCCTTAGGTAGCCCCCTCCTATGTTTCCGCCCATTCATGACATATTCTGTTACGTTTGCATCACATGTCTATGTATACTCCCAGTTACACCTCTTTTTACTGTTATCTTTCGCGACTGCTACGCGTCACGCCTTCTGCTCCACCCACTGTTACGCCTACTGCAATGTAATGCTATGTGTTTGCGCTATGTATATAAGTCAATGTATTGTTATTAAAAGTTAGCGCGCTCATCCCAGATCAAGCCCCGGCAGCTGCTGGGCCCCAGTTGTCCTGCTGGGCCCTGTTACCCCTGTTCTACGCAGGTTGTCCTGATCCTGTCCTTATGCTGTAATAAACCTGCAGAAACTCCTACTACCTCGAATCTTGACTCTTATTTTATTGAGCTATCTGTTATTCATTCATTCATCCAAAAATAGATCCGGTATTATTTATTTATATACCATATACGTATACTTTACTGTTGACATTAGCCTGGTGCCAATAGGGCAAGGCACTATTTACCAGTTTGCACGCATTCCTTGATTAACGGAATAAAGTTTGGACAAGCAAATGTAAGAAAGGAGTGCATCCCACCCTCACAATTTTTCCCTCTGGACAGCCTCAAAGATAGGAAGGTGAGGCTCATCTGCACTCTGAGCATTCATCTGAGTTCTGATGGGTTTTCCAGGGCAAGTAGGAATGGGAGGGGCTGACAAACTTCAATAGGCAGTTTCTTGTCCACACACAAAGCACTGATTAACCCCCCACAGATAGACTGGCAGACGGAACTGGGTTGAGAGGGATTCTTGTACACTTCAGAGAACTGCTTTGAAGTCACTTCTACTTCAAAGGCTCTTTTGTATATAAGTACTGGGACAAGGATCCCTTAAAATCAGACACTTCTAGATCTTGATCTGCCTTTCCTCCAAGTAATCCCAAGGGCTTGCTCCTGTTTCCTGAAGTCTCAGGAACACAAAAGACTTCTTGCAGCTCTGCCTTCTTGGACTTCTGTGAGTCTTATTCTTTCCTAAGGTGCCCTCTCCAAGTCTGGACCGTAGAAGGAGGTTTTGTAGCTGTTTTGCTACAAAATTGATGCATTGTCTTTTTTTTTTTTTTTTTTTTTTTTTAATCCTCATATTGCGATTTTTATGTTTTGTTTGGGAATCCTAGGGGTTCAAGCCTCTCAATTGGTGTACCAGCACTGCCCCAAAACGCGAGTATGCTAGGGGAGTTTCCCTACCGATGGTATTGCAGAGGACTCCCCTTTGGAACCAACACATATGTAACTTGTCTGTTTTTTCGTAAGTCGGGGAGAGCTAGCCACCATTGACTACTCGATGAGTATTATACCCATCAACAGATGTTACCATCGCTTAATCATAGGATCATCATTTCATCAATCCATCTCGACCATTAATTAGTGTTAAAGTGATTTTCCCAAATTCCCCAAAAGTTATTTCTTTTCGTATGCTTTTCCCTTCTATCTAGTTTGTTTATTTTTATGACCGAATTCATCCATTCCCCGACCGTTGGAGATACTGGACCAACCCATTTAATACAAATCTCCCTTCTTGCGAGAAGGATCAGCACAAAAACTAGATCTTCTTGCTCTTTTGTTAGCTTGCCCGCTCCCATATTACTATCAATCCCAAAAAGTACAAGAGAGGTACTTACAATTATTTGCTGTTGGAGGACTGTAGTTAAATTCTTACCCACATCGTACCAGAACTCTTCAAGGGATGGGCACTCTTTAAAGATGTGAATATCGTCTGCCTTCTCCTCACCACATTTCGGGCATTTCCTGATTTGAGCTCCCTTGAATTTGGACAGTTTTTTAGGAGTCCAGTAGGCTCTATGAATCGTGAAGATGTGATTCCTTTTTAGGGCCGCTGATTTTAATGTAGCCCAACATTTCTCAATTGATTTCAGCCACACCTCTTCAAGATTTAGAATTTGGAGGTTCTTCCCCCAAATTGGTTCTGCAATCAGGGCATCTTCCTCATTTGATGTTATTAAAGCCCAATACCATCTGGCTATCTCTTTTTCTATGGGGATAACTTTCTGCATTTCTTTCTCCAGTTCTTCGGTATCATTTTCCTGCTTTGTAAGGGTATTTGCCCAACTGGAAAGCTGGTAGTATTTGAATTTGGAGATAGTAAAGTTGGTCTTGATTTGAAGGTCCTCCCATGAAATTAGTGATGTTCCAGTTAGTAACTGGCCCCAGTGCTCGATGTTTGATAATTTTAGCGGATTTGCCAGGCAATCTTTCAGACAGTCTGGGGTGCCTGGGGAGTCCCATATGGGAGCCAGAGGGCTATAGTATGAGATGTTTAGAGACCCTCTGACCTGAACCCATGTTCTGGCCGCGTCCTTCAGAATCTTCAATTTAACCTTTTTGAAAAATTTTGGGTGGCCAAATTTATACAGGAAGTGGTCGGATTTCATGGTCATTGCTTGAAGATATTCAGGGTAATATTGATAAGCTCTCAACAATGGTCTTATATTTTTAAATGAAAAGGCTCTATAGTATTCCCACAGATCCGGGCTAGCTATACCTCCTTGTTCTTTTCTTCTTCTGATTTTCTTCCACGATATTCTGGTTCCCTTAGATGCCCAGATAAAGCTTGCAATTTCTCCTTGTAATTTTTTCAGAGTATTCTTTTTAAATTCTAAGGGGATTGTGTTGAAAAGGTAGGTATATTTGGGTAAAATAGACATTTTTACAATATTTGATCTCCCTATAAAACTTAATGGGAGGCTGGTCCAGGTCTTTAAAAGTTTTCTTGTTTCCTCTGCCACTCTTTTTAGGTTTATTTGTGGTATTTTTTCCAGATCGTGAACTATTGTAATTCCTAGATATTTAATTTCCTTCTTAGTATCTGGGCTGGGAAGAATTGAGTTCCAAGCCATGATTTCCGTTTTGGAGTGATTAACCAGGTAACCTGAAACTTTCCCAAAATTCTCCAAAGTGATTTTGATTTCGGGTATAGAGGACTGATAATCATTGGTAAAAATCATTAGATCGTCGGCGTATAATGCCACTTTTTTAGACCATTCCTGGTGTTTAAATGGGAGTATTTTTTCATTTCCCCTTAACAGATTTGCCAACGGCTCGATGTATAGGTTAAAAAGTAGGGGCGATAATGGGCAACCTTGCCTGGTGCCTCTTTCAATTTGTATGTTATTGGTTAAACACCCATTCACTAGAATTCTCGATCTCGGGGATCTATAGATTTCTTTTATTATATGCAAAAAGGAGTCTCCCAAATTATTTCTTCTCATTACTTCAGTCAAAAAAGCCCAGTTCACCCGGTCAAAAGCCTTTGCGGCATCAAAGGTAAGTATTGTGAGAGGATTTTTTTCAGAGATAGCAATGTCGATTGCCCCAATTAACTCATGAGTCAGGTCTTGCAGTTGTCTTCCTCTGATAAAGCCTTTCTGGTCATTATGAATCAGTTTGGTCATCCATTTCCCTAGCCTTTTTGCTATGATTTTTGTGCAGATCTTGTAGTCACAGTTAAGTAGGGATATTGGCCGGTATGATTCACATAGTGTTGGCTTTTTCCCGGGTTTTAGGATTATAGTTATGATGGCATCATTCCACGAGTCTGGGATTTTTTCTTGATGTTTGTACACCTGATTAAGTAAATCTGTTATTTGAGGTGATAGCGTTTCTCTAAGTGCCATATATAATTCATTTGGGAGAGCGTCTGGTCCCGCAGCCTTTCCTTTTTTCAGATCCTTTATTGTTTCTTCTACTTCCTCCTTAGAGAATTCTTCATTTAAAATTTTTTTCTCCTCAGTTGTTAGTGAAAGGGTGGGTAGAGTATTTAAGTAGCCTTCTATTTGTTTTTTCGATGGGTTTACATCTTCCGAGTATAACTTGGCAAAGAAGTTTATGAATTCCTGTCTAATTACCGTGTCTTCGAAGGAAGGGGCTAACTGACTGTCTTGTAATATGCTAACTACCTTGTTCCTGGCTAAATCTGATTTTAGTTTCCATGCCAGAAGTTTTCCGCAGCCTTCCCCATATTCGTGGTTTGCTAATTTGCTCGCTTCCCACTTTGTTCTTATTCTATTTTCTAAAATGTCTACGAGACATTCTTTTTGTCTTTTTCTTTCCTTCTCCAGTTCCTCTTTTATGTCTGCCCTATGTTCGACCAGAATTTGTGCATCCTGCATCTTTATGGAGTTTTCTAATCCCCTGATCTTTTGATTTATTGTCTTTGATCTGTATGCACCTTGACTAAGTAATTTTCCTCTTATCACTGCCTTGTATGTATCCCATATGGTTTGTTTTGATGTGCCTACCTTATTATTTTCAAAAAAAAGTTCAGTTTCAATCCTGAGCTCATCTATATATTGTTCTTCAAGTAATATAGCTCGTTCAATTGTCATTCTGTTTTGTGTTTTAACCTCCGTCCTTTGAATCATAAGCTGGACCGCAGAATGATCTGATAAGTGAGCAGGAAGGTGTTCTAACTTTATTACATCTTCTATTAAGCTTCTATCTATTAAGAAGTAATCGATTCTCGATCTATGACCCAGTTTCTTATTATGTAGGGTAAACGGTTGTTTTTTCTCCCCTTTTAACTTCCATATGTCTAGTAAGTTTAAATCTCTTTTGTAAATCCCAAGCCACTCTCTCATATTAGGGAGATTTTTTTGTCTTCCCGGGGGTGATCTATCTACTTTAGGATCTATAATTATATTGAAGTCACCTCCCAAAATTATTGGTGAAGTCACCGACAATAAATGGGTATATAACTTTTGTAATGGACCTGAGTCATCTGTGTTTGGGCCATAGTACCCTGCTATTGTGTAAAAATCGTTTCCAATTCTTAGATTGGCTATAGCCCATCTGCCTTTACTGTCCGCTTCGGACGATACTAGCTTGATTTTGAGTGTTTTCTTGAAGATAATTACTATCCCTTTCACATTGCATTCCTGATTTGTGCATACATATATGTCCACCCAGCCAAGATTTTTCATTATCTGACTCCATTCTTCTCTCAAAAGATGAGTTTCCTGTAGTATAATAATCTCATTATCTGATGACTTTAAATACTCCAAAATTCTATTTCTTCTATTTTTCACCCTGAGCCCGTTTACATTCCATGAGAGTATATTAAACTTTCTGGTTATTGATCCCATCAATTATCCAAATTGTATAGTGTATGCTGGTATTCACAGTATTTTTTGCTAGCTGTAACCTTGGATGCCCATTTTCCATGATAGTTTGAGGATTTTTTTTTTTTTGTTTTTTCCCCTAATTTGCTCCCCACCCGTATTCTGTTTATATTTTTTGATTTTGTTTCATGTGCAACTTGATTACCCTCCCTGGGGAAGCCTCCTTTTTCTTCTTTTTTCAGGGCTACTTTCTTGCCCCTTTTCAGGCTCCTTGACTCTTCTGTTTGCGCCTGTTTTTGTGCCTTCTATTTTAACCCTGAAATGGTCCTTTTATATTTCTAGTGGTTGGTTAGATTTTCAGTTCTTATGGTGTTTCTGGCCATCTCGAGAAACTCTTTGACCTCCTCCGGATCGCGGATGTTTCACATTTTATTCCTCCACATTATTCTAAGCGATGGGGGGAACTTCATTTGGACCACTGCCCCCAGGGATTTTAATTCTGCCATGAATTGCCCCAACTCCCATTGCCGATCTTGAGATGCTTTAGACATATCTGATCTTATCCTGAAAGACCAATTATCTTTGCTGAAAACTCCCTTTTTTAATGCTTCACCGAGTATTTTCTCCTTCAACGTGTATGTTTTAAAGTTGATGAGGATTTTTCTAGGCGTTTTCCTTTCCTTTGCTCTTCCAAATGGGTCTCGGTGGACCCTATGTATGTCTTCTTCTAGAATCTCTAGGCTAGCCCATGGGAAATGTTCTGCAAGGAGAGAGATCACAAATTTTTTAATATCTGTTCCTTCCTGGCTCTCCGGGATATTTAAAATCCTTAGGTTGTTTTTTCTGGCTTGATTTTCCAAAGATTCGAGTTTCTCGCTCATGTTTTTTCCCTCTTGTCTTAAGGTTCTGATCTCCTTTTGATGGCCGTCTACCTTCTTGCTGAGATGTCCCACCTCTTCTTCTACTTCTGATACTCTGTTGCCAAGGTCCTTCAACCTGCAATCCAAAGCCTCGCACGCCTCTTGAATTTTTCCCTGATTGGCCTCTGAAATCGCAAATTTGTCTCTCATTTCATTTAGCATCTTCTCCATAAATTTCTCCATCTGATTAGCCTGGGGCTCCGAGCCTTTTCTCGGTATTTCTGTTTCATCTTCCTCTCCTGTTGTTACCCTTTCACTGCTCACTTGTAAAGCTTCACCTATCTCTGCTTGATTTATTGGATTGCTCTCCGCTTGATTTATTGAATTGGTCTCCTCCATATTTATTGCCTCAGTGCTCTTTAGAATCTCTAGGCTCTGGATATTTGGGTTCAACTCCAGCTCTCTTGGTGCGGTGAAGAGGATTAGGTTTGAACCCTGTTGGGTAGGCTGTTCACTCTGATCCTTATTGGGTTGAAAAACGCCCTGTTGTGAGAGATGTTGGACTTTAAAGAAAGTTTTCAAAGACGGGGTAATTTTTGCTTTCTTCTCTTCTAAATTTAGCCTTTCTGTTCGGAGCTTGGGTAAGGGACGTACCTTCTTGGGGTTCTTTCCAGACTTCTTCGGTGTTGTACCCTTTATAGTAGAGAGGTTATAGTCCTGCTTAAAATATTGTTTATTCCTGAGATTATAGCAAGACCTTGCGGTTTTGTTCTGTTCTGCTTGGGAAATAACACCTTTTTTTGCCCCCTCCTCCTGGGAGTGTGCTGTCAAAGGAGTAGTGTTAACTAATGTGTCAGCAATCTTCCCTTCTCTATTCCCAGATTCTGTTTGGGGGGCCTCTCTGAGGTCTTCTCGTCCTTTTACTACAATTAGTGATTCGGGGACATTAACAGTAACAATGCTAATTCCCCTACACTCCCCCTTTCCTCCCCCCTCACAGTTTGCCCTGCTCATGGGCTGAGACGCTGTTTTGAAGTCTTTAACTTTCAAGGGGATTGCTTTCACTGGCACATCAAATTGGTCCGAACCCTCGGAGAAATGCCCATTGAATACTTTATTGTTTGCCAGGACACTTACTTCCTTTCTCCCAGTCACCACCACCCTCGGGCTCTCTCCACCTCCGAAACTGTGCTTCCTATTTTCAATCGGTTGAGTCACAGGAGGATGCAGGCTCTCCTGTGAGAGTTCACGATGCAGTGTTTGTCCCCGGTGAGCTCTGCTGCTCTCCCCTCGGAAGTGAAAGCCGAGTCTTCCCGCGATGCTCCGGAGGTTTTTTTCGCGCAAGTGCAGCAGCCGCCCAGGATCTGTGAAGCAGCCCGCCAGCAGCGTCTCGCGTCTCCGACCCTTTCCGCTCTTGCAGTGACCGGCTGTTGTCGTCTACGAGGTAGGATATCATCTCGTTTTGATTTAATAATAACTCTCAGTTCATGTAGTGCAGCATACTTGAATTACACTTTTTTGTAAGTGGGCGCCTATTCGTACAGAAACTTTCCGACTGCAGTCAGGAGCCTCCGACCGGGCTTCCTAACCGGCCGCCATCTTCCCCGCCGGGTGTTTTCTTACACGTGTGCTGCGCTTGAAAATTGATGCATTGTCATAACTGTGCCTGCCAGGACTGACGCAGTGCCCATTGACGCCAAATCATTTCCAATCCAGAGATAGCCCTGCACTGTTTGACGATGATACAGGCCTGACTGAGCGGTTTGGCGATGACTCAGCAGCAATCCAAGGTTCAAACGTGAGGCTCAACTGCAATGCATCAACATACCTGAGTGAATCGGAACCAACGCATTGCCTTCACTGCGTGGAGAAGATCAAAGCATTTCTTTGTTTGTAACCAGGAAAGGTACATTAATCACTGGGACGTGTGTGGGTCCTGCAGCCGGCCTGCACTTCCACGAGGTCAGCCTGAACTCTGACTTTGTCCCGGGCAAGCGTGACCTAAAGTAACCTTTTTAATGCTTCTTGGTTCCAAACGCTTTACTGCATTTATTCCTTTAAAATTCAATACACATTGAAATGTTGTCATTTGGTGTTTTGTTCAGAATATAATAATCTATTTTGATAAACACATGAGTATTTTTTGTTGTATTCATTGTTACTGTGTGTGTGTGTGTGTGTGTTGCACAAATACTTTACACATTGCCTCTTTAGGTAAGCCTGACTGCTCTGTCCCAAGCTACCAGAGGGTGAGCACAGGTTATCTTTTAGTGTGTATCTAGCTTACAAGAGTGGTGCCTGGCCTGGGTACATACCTCAGCCAACCAGGAATCGCATTTCTAACAGTTCCTAATGCACAAAGAAAAAAAGGTTGGGGCTATAACTAACATCTCCAGGTTTTCATTTGCCATTTGCCTCATCTGTTTTTTGATTATCAGTTTTGACTTCTGTGAATGTTAATACATAGGAAGTTTACCCAAGTCTGTGATGTTATAAACCAAAACTACTATTGGGTCTTAGCCGGAAAACATAGAAGAAAAGCTATTACTGCATGCATGCGCAAACACATTCTGCTATATCTTCTGCCACCTGCCATAGCAATAAGTTGATTTAACTTTATGCATTATCATTTTCCTCGTATGTCTTATTTTATGTACTCCTAGACTTAGTAATAGTCTTTCAAATTCTGTGTTGTAGATTTCTTGCAAATGCACACTGTAAAGTTGTGAGGGCCTTAGGCCCACATGCTGGTAAATAAGGTGACACAGACACCTACGCGGATGACTCGCAGATCGTCTTTTCCCTTTCACAATCGGATCAGTCTCCCCTTCCTCCTTCAGTCGGGCCTCAGTGAAACAGCTACTTGGATGAATCAAAATCTGCTCAAGCTGAATGGGGGGAAAACGGAGATTCTGATCCTTGGGAATAAGCATGATCTGTGGTGTTCCAAGCATTGGCAGGCCGAAATGGGTCCTATTCCATCCGCATCTGAGCACGTCCGCAATTTGGGGGTGATTATAGATCAGGGGCTTACAATGCAGACACAAGCGACGAAAGTGGCAGCCACTTGCTTTGCCATCCTGCGCTGGCTGAGTAAGATTTTGTGGAGGCTGCGTGTTGACACCCAGAGGTCTGTGGTTAATGCCTTGGTGACCTCCCGGCTGGATTACGGCAATGTACTCCACCTGGGGGCTACCAAGGCAGTCACCAGGCGCCTCCAAATGGTTCAGAACGCCGCAGCGCGTCTACTCTGCGGCTGCAAAAGATACGAACCTATTGCAGGGCGTCTTAGGGACCTTCACTGGCTCAGAGTGGAGAGCCGTGTGAAGTTTAAAGCCCTAAGCTATATGTACAAAATTAAAGCAGGCACGGCCCCAAGATATCTAAAATCACTGGTCAAGACATACTCCCCAACACGCACACTGCGGTCGTCCACCCAAGAACTTTTCTGTGTGCCTAAGGTCAGACTCTCAAGGATTGGCGGGAGGTCCTTCGCCTCTATGGGTCCCAGGCTTTGGAACTCCCTCCCTCTGGACATCCGCGCTGAAAGCTGCTATGGCAGTTTTCGGAAAGCCATTAAAACCTGGCTGTTTAACCAATAATCTATGATCCAGTGTTTGTGGCTCTTGTCTCCGTTAGCGCCGGGAAACCCTTTTTGGGTAGCTGCCGCGCTCTATAAACTGAAAAAATAAATAAATAAATAAATAAACACAGTGGGGTACTGGGTGAACTGGCCCTGAGCACGTGTGCTCAGCCCTCTTTATTGAGCAGGGTCATCTGACCGATGACACCTGCGGCGGCTAGGTGTTCAGTGTGTGGTAACATGCTGAACACTAGAGCGCTGACTCTAGGTCATTACATCCCTCCCAAACTTGGTGAAAAATCAAACCAACGGAAAAGTCCGAAAACCTGTGGGAGAAGGATATACTAAAACATAACATAGGACTCATGACTTCAAACGAGTTTCTTTGGCTGCCGCGGGCAACTTAGTCAGTGCGGCCAAGGCCAACAGTTTGCTGTGGCACGGTTCGCAGGTGTTCGGCGAGTTCGGTCTTCTGCCTGCGCCGCTGGCTCAACTGGTGACGATGAGTAGTTGGGTAGAAGGGTCAATGATAAGGGTGTTGTCTGTCTTCTAGCTTCCCCTACGCAGTCTTGGTCTTTAGTGATTTCTCCGGGCAGACTTCAAAGTGTCTCTTTGCAGGTGAAAAGAGTAGGTGCAAACATCCTTCTCACTAGGATGCCCCTCTTGCCGGTATTCTTCTCTCACAAGATGTCCGGGAGGCCCTCTTTGCCATGCTTCCACTGGACTGTTGCTTTCGGTCGTGTTGCTCTACCATAGCCATCGGGCCATGAGCGGGACGCAGCACGAGCCTCACCGTTGTGTCCTTAGTTCCACCCGAAGGTTAAGTTGTTGACTCCTTTCCTTGCACACAAGGATTTCATCCTCGTGGGTCCTGCAATCGTGCAGCTATGGATCTGTCTCCCGTGCGGGACTTGCTGCCACCAGAGTCCCTTGAGGCCTCTGCTTCTTGGGTTGCCACGGGCTGGTGTGGAGTTGTCAGTTCCTCAGCTTCTGGATGCCTGAGCACTCTCGCCATCCAATCTTCCGCTCAACCCCAAAGGTAGATGTTGCCAACTGTCCAGCTTGCTCTCTTCTGCGATCACCATGTGGATGGATGGCTCATAGGTAGATGTCTTTGATCTGTGCTGCTGGTGCTCTTCCCAGGCCTTGTTGCTGCAGTGTACTCAGATTTTGCAGTGCCTGTCACCTTCCTTCTTTCTTCTTTCTCCTCGCAGTTGCGGCGTGCCTCTCTGATTTCTTCTTCCTTCTTTAAGCGAGTGGCGGCGAGCCACTCTGATTTATTCTTCCATCTTTTCCCGAGTGGCGGCGTGCCACTCTGATTTCTTCTTCGTCCCCTCCATTTGGGCAACTTTGAGCTTGTTGGGGCTCTCTGCTGGATGTATTAGTCGAATACTGCAGTATGGACTCCCTTGTTGCAATGTGCAGTCTTTCTTCCCCTTTTACTAATCTTCAGCAGTCTGGGACTGTCTCTCTCTCTGAGAAACCTCTGTGTTCCCCAGGCACTCTCTTCTGATGCTGTTGCGCTGTATTTGTTGAGCGGGTGAGTTATCGCTAGATGGCCACTAGGTGGCACTGCAGGGCTAAATATAGGACCTTCTATCTGGAACCTCACTCGATTCCGTGGTGCTGCTGTTCGTCCTGCTTTTGCCGGCGTCGTTGGGGACAGAGGAATGGAGGGCGACTGGTGTTGCCTTCTTTGCACCCGATGCCCTTACGCTGCAGACACCTGTGTGCTTCTCGGAATGCTGCCTATGATGCGTCCACATTGCCAGAGGATGGGATGGCCACAGGAGCTCTGCATATGCTGCGAGTCTTGCTTTTCTGCCCCTTCATCTCACGGCTGCTCTCGTGCGGTTTCTCCTTTTCCCCAGGCCGGGCAAGGACCTCGGGGCATGCAGGCGTGGACTAGTCTCTTTGATCCTGCCGCTTCACGCGTACTCTTCGATCACGGTCAGTGCACCATGCGGGGAACTTCCCCTCCCGACGTGAATAAGGCTTCTATTGTTCGTTCTATATGAGGTGGATCTTGTGTGCTGAGCGTCTGACTCGCGCTCGAGTTTGGCAGGGGGGTCGCTCACTGTCCACTGGCCGGACGCTGTGTTCGCACTCTATCAGACACGCGTGTTGGGCGCTGCTCCGCGTCATTGCTGTCGCTGGGGGCCTTGCCGATGGAGGAGGTGTGGGGCACTCGCTACTCTACCTTCGGTGCAGCGTTGTACCCAGGCTGTGTCGCAGCGTGCCGTGGGGGGTGTTTGACGAATTGCTGGCACATGCATGCCACGGCTCCTTTGCTCACCGGGCTCGCCGCAGACCATTCCTCGTCCGGCTGCGCTGGGGAGGGGCTTGCCAGCTGCGGGGCCTCGCGACGGGTCACTGTTCGCTTTTGGCATTCGATGCGGGGTGGGCTTCCGCGGGCCTCATTACGTTTGGGTCACGCTTCTGTGTAGCGTATCCCCGCGTCCCCCTCTTCATTCACGGGCTCACCTCCGACCAGCGGGCCTCCTCTGCCACGCCGGTGGGATCCCCGTTGGTCACCTCACGATGGGGGCATTCTGCCGCAGACGATGCGGGTGGGCTCCGCTCGGTTGGTACTTCGTATGTGGCCTCTCGCTTTCGGCTGGCGGGCCTCTTCTTCCAAGCGGGTGGGCTCTGCGTGGATTATCACCCTTGCGGGGGGCATTCAGTTGCGGCCCGGTTGTGGCCGATGCGGATGGGCTCCGCTCGGCCTTCACTCTTCATCCCCATGCAGGAGGGGTCGGCTCACGCCAGGCTCAGAAGGTGCGGGGTAGGCTCGGCACACGCCCTACAGGCCTCTCGCCGGCCAGCAAAGGGGGGTGCCCTCGAGGCAGGCAGCTCCTTCCCCTTTTCTCCACAATGATTTATAGCTGTGGCAAGCGTGGCACAGCTTCCGCCCTGTAAAATGTAAAACGAACAGAAAATTATAACAGTTTGACTTTGTAAGGTTCGTCCTCTGAGAAACCTGTTTTTTATGAAGGTCAATGTGACAGCATCAAGTGCAAGAAGTCCTGCATCAACTTGAGTCAAGAATGACTCATTTGTAAGTATGATTAAGTCAATAAGGGTGTCTGTCTACTAAGCTCTCGACCGCTTTCTCCCTCCCAATATCTTTCTCAGTGGGCCTTTTTTCTTACCCAAGTTGAAAACAAAATGTCTTTACTTGCTTCCCGATAGTAAAATAATCGTGTTTCATTTCATTATCTGTGCATTGTCTACCACTTGTGTTTTAATAGTGCCTTCTTCCAAAACCATGAATTTCCAAGGTTCAAGTCATTGCTGAAATATTAGTGGTAGCATCATTGCAAGATCCAAATTAGTCCATTCATAGGCAACCATTGTCAATAAATGCATGGACCATGTTTGGAACAGCTTTCTATGGATGCATTATTTTTGTCCAACGTTTACATTATGATGAAAATTGTCTTCTTTATGGATCTGCAACTCAGTACATCTGACCTCACATACTTATTTTCACATCACGTTGGATTCCTTTGTTCTTACATGCTAAATATTTTTCCTGAGATCGCAAAAAATGTTTTTCTTTTCTACGTTTCCCCTTCATGGAGTAAAATCCACCTATCTCCTACCTTCAGTCATCTTCCTCATATTGTGTAGCCTTCTTATCTCCAAAGAGCTTTCACAGCTTTGTCTGTAGGTTTGTCCTGCACTACTTCCCAACTCCCCAACCTCACACTCTATGGCTTTTTAATCCCTACTCCCTTAACCCTTCACTTCTCCTGTTCTTTATTTGTCTTCTGTTCACTGTGCTCCTGTAGTCGTTTTCTTCTTTCCATGTTGAGCCATCTTGGTTCACTGTCCGAGCTGAAGGAATATTCCAATACATTTACGTTTTGGTCCAGGGTTAGGCAGTCACTAGGCCACAGAACTGGGAGAATCTTAGCTCCGTCCGCAAATCCCTGTCCGGCATATACTGCCCACAAGTGCTACTGTCCCAAGAGTGTTATCACTGATTATAGAAGCAGATAAACGACTATCACAATTGACAAAGGGGCAAATTAACTTGAATAAATGCCTTTGCATTGTCTCATTTTCGGAATCAGTTGCATATACAGGCTTCATTAAATTCTTTGCATCTATTAAAGCAGACACATGAGAAGTGTTTGTACATTGTGCATCCTAAAATTATATATTTCATGGTGCTGATGAAGACTATGGTGAAGGAACAGGAGGAACAGTTAAATAAAACAAATGTCTAGGGTCACTCAAATTGGGTAAATGGGGAAGTCGAGATTGATCTCAGGTTTCCCGTTTTAAAATTGTTTGTTTCACCCACTAAATGGGTATCTCCTCCTATCTCCCATTTTACATCAACGGTTAATGCTTTGTGTTGAAGGAATTAAGGCTCTAAATCAATATAAGTATTAAATAAATACACATATGACACATTAAATCAGGTTCGTGGTCTAACTGGAAGAACCTGAGTGCAGTGAGCACTGTGCCTATTAGAACAACCGTTCTTTGCCTAATCCAAATTCAGAACCAACGCATCGCCTTGCTTGCCAAATGCACCCTCGACATAGGATCTCACAACCACCCGCAACCAGAATCTATGGTACTCTCGTTCAGCAATGCTAAATGGGTCCCTGCAGCCAGGACACGATCCATTGCAGTTGTTCTGAACTTGTGACTTTGTCCTATTCCAGTGCGACCAGATATCCACAGTTGCCGCATTGTGACTTTTGGCACTATTTTCACTAAAACCTTTAAAATTGCATATCTCCAAATCTACAGATTGGAGTTTTGTTATTTTGGTCTTCTTTTGTTTTTTTTAGAAATACTATATTTTTCTAATCTAATGTGGGATTCTTTTGTGGTGTGTTTTCACTATGTTAGTGTTTGAAGTGTTGCACAAATATTTTACACGTTGCCTCTGAGTTAAACCTGACTGCTCTGTGCCAAGCTACCTGAGGGTTGAGCATTGGTCAATTTATGGTTTGCTTGTGACTTCACCTGACAAGGATTGTGATTCCTGCTTGAGTAGGGGTTCACCCCCCTCAACCAGAAACCCAATTTCTTACATTTACAATTTATGAACTGCAATGGAAAATGATTTGCCCTTATTAGTTCTCAACTTAATCAAGCTAATTCTCTCTAGTTGGGTGTACAATATTAATTGTTAGACAGACGTCAACTTACTTAGAGCACAGCCGCTCACCTGATTCTTGGAGAAGCTCCAGTTGTTCCTCAGGAAACTCTAGAATATCACAATTGATCACAGCAGGGGCGGTTTCGTTGTATGGACGTGGGGGCTCCACCCACCTAGTTGTCGCCTCTGTACATACTTTTTTAAATAAAATGATTGCATCCTACCTGCTGCCCTAAATAGTGATCCGGTACAAAAGGGGGTGGGAATGTGTAGAGAGCCACTCGGCCCCTGTTCAACAATGTATCTACTTTAAACACGCATGCATACACCCTCGGGGCGGGCGCGCCCCGAGGTATATAATAAATAGCGGAAGACCGCTCGGGGTCTTTCCGGCATACCTGGTATCCTGAGTGTGTGTCCAGTCATTCCCAGCAGTCCCCGACCACGTGCGAGGCCCAGACATCGCACCCAACATTGGCGACGAGGCCGGTACCGCCCCCGCGCGTGCCTAGCCGCCTGCCGGAGTTCTTAGCTGCCCTCCGCAGGCATCCGTCCCCTCAAAGCTGCCGTCACGCTCCGGTCCTGGCCGCGGAGCTCACCCGCCTGGCCGACCTTCCGGCTCGTTCTCCTCGTGCGTGCTCGGCTGGAGGCCCCCGCCCACGCGCCTCCTGCAACGGGAGCGTGTTCAGCCGGCGGGAGCCTGCCTCACGCGAAGACCGGGTGAGTGCCTCTTCTGCGGCCCCGCCTGCGTGGCGCCCCTGCGGCCTGGCCTGGCCCCGCGCAGCACGCGTCCAGGGCCGAGTGTAACATCCGTGCCCAGGCGCGTAGCGCATGTGCGCTCCACCTCGCGCGCTGCCCCGGAGGGGGAGGGGTGAAAAGGAGAGACGGTGCACGTCTGCTCCAAGCCTATTTTGGCCCTCCAGCCTGCGTCACCACCCACTTGGCCGTGCCGGCAGCATTCTGCATCAGCCCTGGGATCCTCCTGCCCTGCCTCTGTCACGGTGCAGACCATCATTAAACAAGCATTGGCAAATACAAGGACATCAACCTTGGGATCCTCCTGCCCTGCCTCTGTCACGGTGCAGACCATCAGTACACAAGCGTTGGCAAATACAAGGACATTATTCCTTCCCCCACCCTGCGTGTTTCTCTGCGCAGCTGCACACAGCCACCGGAGGGACACAGCCTCTTTGCATCCAACAGCCCCGTGTCTGGAGGGTATAACACGGGCTCGCAGAAAGAGTAATGTCGGACCCTGCGACAGGAGGCGCGACAGCTGCGCCCACCACCAGCACAGCGCAACCAGGCCCCGCTGGCCTGCCCCAGAACCGCGACACAGGCCCGCAGTTGATCAGTCATGCCCACACAGGGGTGGCCCCCATTCCTCCTTTCAGTGAGACGGCTGATCCGGCAACCGCGGCACCGCGGTGGAAGGCGTGGCTAAGCCGCCTGAATCTATACTTTAAAGGCACTCGTGAAACCGATAACACTGTGAAAAGATCCCTCTTGATCCTCTATGGGGGCCTGGAAATTTACGACCTCTTTGAGACCCTCCCGAACACAGGTGGCAAGGATAACTACGACGCCGCGGTGAACGCGCTAAATGCTCATTTCGATCCCCAACTAAACAACGACTATGAGAAATTTAAATTCAAACGGGCCTGGCAAACGGAGGCCGAGTCCGTTGACATGTATTACGCCAGGCTACGCCAGCTGGCCAGTAGCTGCCCATTCACAGACCCGCGAGAGGAAATCAGGGATCAAATCATCGTAGGGTGCAGGTCTAAATTGCTCAGAAAACTCATCCTCAGGCAACCCGGGATCACGCTGGAGGAAATCCTTGTCCTCGCTCGCCCTCATGAACTGTCAGGTTCCAGAGCTGATGAGATGGAAATGGCGCTACGCTCGCCCATGGCCCCGCCGGCTACACCCAAGATGGCGCCCATCAAGGAAGAGAGGGTAGACGCGTTACAGAGAAGGCCGACCGGTGGTCGCGCACGTCAGTGGCAAGCCCGAGACGCCCAGTGCGCATACTGCGGTGGAGACCATCCGGCGACAGCAGTGTGCAACGCAAAAGGAAAGACATGTTCGAAATGTGGTAGACTCAATCACTTTGCTGCATTGTGCCAAGGAGGGAGGTACAGACCCAATGCCCCCAGGTCGCGGGGCGGATATGGACCTAGGTCACTAACACCAAGGGTGAGACAACTATCGCTGGAGCCAGAACACCCGCCGCCCGACAATCAAGCTCAGGACAGGAGGCCGCACTACGAAGATGAGGACGATGACGAAGTGTACGTCATATCGTACGTCAGCCGGGTCTCCACAAAGAGACGGCCACCCCCCATGTGTACGGTCTCAGTTGAGGGAACTGAAATGAGAGCGCTCATCGACACCGGGGCACCGGTGAATGTAATGGACTCCGAACAATATGAACAGATGTTGCCCAGACCCACACTTGCACCCTCAAGCGCACGCATCTACACGTACGGTGGCACTGAACCACTGTCGCTGCGAGGAGTCATTAGCACCACCATCGTCAATGGTGAATACTCAACAGAGGCCCGATTCCACATCACCGAAGGCAAGAAGGGCACGCTTCTCAGCTGCCACACAGCCGAAGTCCACCAATCGCATGCCGACAACATGTTACAAGACTTCCCCACGCTATTCAGTGGCCTCGGGAAGCTCAAAGGAAAGAAGGTTTGATTGCACATCGACACTTCCATACGACCAGTCGCCCTGAGACACAGAAGGGTGCCGTTCAATCTCAGACCCCAGGTAGAGGCGGAGCTCAAACGACTTGAAGATCTAGATGTCATCGAGAAGGTATCGGCGCCAACTCCCTGGGTATCCCCACTGGTCGTAGCACCCAAGCCCAAGCAGCCTGGCGCCATCAGGCTGTGCATCGATATGAGGTTGCCCAACGCCGCTGTGAAGAGGGAGCGCCACATCACCCCAACGATGGACGATATCATCGCCGACCTAACCGGTGCGAAGTGGTTCTCCAAACTGGATCTCAACGCCGGATACCACCAGCTGGAACTTGAGCAAGAAAGTCGGTACATAACAACTTTTTCGACTCATGTCGGACTCCGACGGTACAAGAGGCTAAGCTTCGGCGTGTCATCAGTGGCTGAAGTATTCCAGAACGCTATCAGAGAAGTTCTGTCGGGACAGAGCGGAGTAATTAACTTAAGCGATGACATCCTCATATACTCCAACACGTTGGAGGAACATCATGCCCATGTGAGAGCCACACTGCAGAGGCTCCAAGAGCATGGACTAACCCTTCACAGGGCGAAATGTTCGTTCTATCAAGAGGCCGTCGACTTCTTCGGCTATACGTTCACGCGTGAAGGTCTCAAGGTGGACCCAAAGAAAGCAGAGGCCATCAGGAATGCAAGCACCCCCCGGAGCCCATCAGAAGTTCGAAGCTTCCTCGGAATGGCCACGTACTGTGGCCGATTCATACCTAATCTACCGGCCCTAGCAGCACCATTGAGAGCGCTCACGCGACACGACCAGGAGTGGGAATGGACCTGCGCAGCGAATCAAGCGTTCCAGGACGTCAAGACGGGCCTTCTGGACAAAGCTACAATGGCGTACTTCCAACCGCGCAGGAGGACAGAACTCGTCGTAGACGCCAGCCCCGTAGGCCTGGGGGCAGTACTACTCCAAGAATACGGCCGAGATGAATGGAAACCTGTTGCCTACGCCAGCAAAGCCCTCACAGACACGGAGACTCGATATGCCCAGATCGAGCGAGAAGCGTTAGCCATAAAGTGGGCCTGCCAACACTTTCACTTATACCTCTGTGGACAAGAGTTCACCATATTAACTGACCACAAACCACTCCTGCCACTCTTTACCGGATCATCCAGGCTGGCTCCCCCACGGATTGAGCGGTGGGCGGTCCAACTACAGGGCTACAACTTTAATCTAGTATTTCGAGCTGGGGCCCACAACCCGGCAGACTATCTGTCTCGACACCCAGATGTGACAAAGAAGGCACTCCCACTCGTAGATGGGCAAGTAGCCGAAGAGTTCGTCCGCATTGTATCCATGGCAGCCTGTACGGACACGCTAACTCTGCAGGAGATAGGTGAAGCCACCAACTCAGATGACGTTACAAAAAGGGGGGTTTTACCCATGCAGTCGCGGGGACCTGGGCGCTATGTAATATGTGTAGAGGGGGGTCCCCGCAAGGGAAACGTGTTGTGTACAACACACACAACCAACACTACTTAGTAGCACTCTCTCAATTATATAAACATCAGTCAAAACAATAGAGAAAGGTATTGTCATTTATTTTACAATACCAATTTTCAACCATCTATATCAACAATACTTTATATTTTTTCAAGAAACCCCAAAGTGGGAAGAGAGAAGGGAGGTGAAGGAAGGGGGAGTGCTCAAGGCAGTGTATAGTCAAAGAAAATTAGGCATAGTCAAAATGAAAACAATCGAAAACTATAACATCATATGACTCAGAACTAATCTAACACAAAAAGGCCTAAATACTTCAGGCGTTCATTGCAAAATTATTACAGTAAAACCCTTCAACGGCACACAAAAACATTAGACTTGGTTAGAGGACATGTGCCGGAGGTCCACAACAAGGGAAAAAGAGCCGTCGACGTTTCGACCCCTGGCCGTAGGCTAAGTTGGGTCCTTTAATGGGGTCTTCATCAGGACAAGTGCGGGAGGGAGAGGGAGCAAGGTGGGAAGGGGCGATAATATCTGTAAAGTTAAAAACAATTGGTCAGATCACTATTTATAGATTTCTAAAGCGTCATCCTATTTGACAGAGAACCAGTTACTTTGACAGGCAAAATGACCATGGGCTCGGGGCCTGCTAGGCCTCAAAGCGTGGGAAAGAGAGCATGACCACCAATAGTCTCGGTCAAACTCAGCGATCTAAATTCGCATCTACACAGAGGAAAAGTTTTATACTGGTGGACCCTCAAGCAACTGTAATTATAAAGGGGCTCCACTCACATGAAATGTCAACCAATCAGTTGAGACTCTCTTGGGTTACTCCTCAAACAACACGGGAATTGGGGTGCAGAAAGATATACACCAACTGTAAATAGATCGATTAAAAAAGTGTTAGGTCAAACACTGTTTATACTAGTGACCTAAATGAATACTGGTCGAGCCATGCAATAACTTACATTGAAGAAGCAAAATTGAAGGCCACCACGGGACTTATCACTCAAAACTCTTCTCTTCATCAGACTTCCAAATTGAATGGTCGCTGAAGATGAGAAATGAGTATAGATTGCCAAAGGCTGCACATATTGCTAGATTAATCTACGAACATTCAAGGAGACATTGTATCCACGTACATACCTCCAAATGGAGACTAATCGGGGAGCCGACCTTCCAGGCCTTTGATGGCGGTGTGTCACATCAGATTGTTGTAAGGGCCGGACTGGTTAAAACCTTCAATCCGTCTCAGGCAGTGGAAACCTTTTAAGGAAGTTAAAAAAGGGGTTGGGGCTTACAACTCAAATGCCCGAACAATATCTATCCCAGAGTTTTTAAAAAAAACGAGATTCTTTATCGAAGAAGGAAGGATTAAGGAGTTATTTGGTCACGGACTTACGCGTGTTTATTGGGGAAGATCGTTGCACTTCATCAACGCATCCGCATACTTGCTTCGCGGGTTTAAGTCGGGAACCGTGATAATCACTTTCCGTGGGAGATCCGTCTACGGATTGGGAAAACAAACTGACGTCAAAATTGAAAATAACCCGTCATAATTTGACAGAGTATGCAAGGCTCGTAACACGCGATGCGCATAGTACTTACGAGCGCTTCAAAGAGCCACAGCAGTCAATGCTAGTCCAAGGCAACTCCGCAAAAACAACTAAGCGGAGTTGGGGGCGGGGTCTGCTATTGACTGACAAGTGAAAGATGGAAGAGTTACTTACAGACTCACGTCGTTCGAAGGGTGTAATTTGAAGGGTGTAATTTTATAAAAGAACCCGGTCGACATTCAAATTCAAATGATTAAATAGATCTCATGTGCCTTAACATATACATATTAACAATATTTAGAAATGGAATACACCGGCTCGTGCACATCTCAAACATGAGTGTGTAAACGGGCCCGGTCGACATTCAAATGATTAAATAGATCTCATGTGCCTTAACATATACATATTAACAATATTTAGAAATGGAATACACCGGCTCGTGCACATCTCAAACATGAGTGTGTAAACGGGCCGCCTCAGACATACATTTGAAAAACCTTGATGCCAACGCAAGCACTTCTCGAACATGAGAGTGTAAATGGGTTAGGTCACACATAGTCAAATGTTATATCTCCAGCAGTTAGTTAGGTAAAGTTACGCATATTCAGATATTATGAGTGTGTGAACGGGCCACCTCAGACATACCTTCGAAAACCCTGATGCCAATTTAAGCACTTCTCGAGCATGAGAGTGTAAATGGGTTAGGTCACACATAGTCAGATGTTATATCCCCAGCAGTTAGTTAGGTAAAGTTACACATATTCAGATATTATGTCTCCAGCAGTTAATTATTCAACCAAGTGCTGCTAACTGAGCCAGACTGCTATCCTGTTCATTCAAACCATTTTTTATCGAATCCAAAAGGGACATCCATTTGGATTCTCGTGTATTGAGAGCTACTTGCAGGTTACCCCCTCTAGTGCCTAGGGATACCCTCTCAACAACCCACCATCTTAAATCTGGCACCACATGTCCTGCCTTCTGCCAGTGGTCTACTAAAGGGTCGCCCAGTACCTTGCATCGCAATCTACTACAGTGAGAAGAGATACGAGATTTGACTTTCTGTTGAGTTTGCCCAACGTATACAAGATTACACGGGCATTTTACAATGTAGATCACACTATTAGTGTTACAATTGGTGTGATGTTTCAGGATGTAAGTTCGACTTCCATGGGTGAATGACTTAGTTTGGATGGTAGTTTCACAGGCAGTGCAGGTACCACATCTGAAATGCCCCACCAATGGAGGTAGGTTCCATAATGTTGTTAATGTTGGATGGCTCACTGGTTCCAAATAGGAATGAACCACCATATCACGTATGTTTTTTGCCCTTTTGAAGGAGTGAAGTGGGAGATGTGGTTGTTTTATCTCGCTTGCCACTAGATGCCAATTCTTATTGATAATCTGTTTGACCTCATTACTCCGTGTAGAAAAGGTTGTGACACAAATAGTACGTTCAAGCTCTGTTGCAATAGAGGGTTCAGGACTCAGCAGACTTTCGCGTGGGTTGTACCAAGCCCTTTTCCTGGCCCGTCTGACCATTCGTGCTGGATACCCTCGTGCGATCAGACGGTCATTTAGGATCTCAGATTCCTTAATATAATTCGCTCTAGTGGAGCAATTTCTCCTGATTCTCAGGAATTGCCCCACGGGTAAATTATCCTTCAGTCCTCTGGGGTGGTGACTCCCATATTGTAACAAAGAGTTGCACTCTGTGGCTTTTCTAAAAAGTGTTGTCTGGAGATGATCCTTGTCCACATAGATGGAGATGTCAAGAAACGGAATAGACTCATTACTGGAATCCATAGTGAATTGGATATTGGGGTTTCTGAGATTGAGCCAAGTATGGAATTCAGCTAGTTCTTGTTTGCTGCCCTCCCAGATGCACAGAACATCGTCGATGTATCTGACCCAAAGGGTAAGCCTAGTATGAAATGGATTATCAATAGAGAAAATATGTTGAGTCTCAAAATGGTCCATATAGATGATGGCCAGATTTGGGGCACAGGTAGCCCCCATCGCTACGCCCTTGGTCTGAACAAAGAACTCTTCCTGGAAGATAAAGAAGTTCTGTGTCATTGCGATACTCAACAACTCGATTATGAAATCCGTAGGGACTTGTACAGGAGCAGGTCTTTTGTCTAGTACCCCTCTTATAACATCCAAAGCGTCCTGTTGGGGGATGCTAGTATAAAGCGATATAATATCGCACGTCACTAGAAGTTCCTTTTGTTGGTCAAATGGTCTTTCGTCTATCAAATTGATGGTTTGTGTTGTGTCTCGAAGATAAGCCCTGGTGTTAAGTGCAATAGGCTTTAGAACAAAGTCAATATATTTACATAGTGGCTCTAACATCGAGCCACACCCCGACACGATCGGGCGTCCAGGGGGACTGTCAAGGTTCTTGTGAACCTTTGGTAGGGTGTAAATTGTGGCCAATCTAGGAAATTTTTGATTTAAAAATTGATATTCCTGCTCACTTAGGAAGCCATCATCCAAACTTTTCTGCGTGGTTGACAGAATAGTAAGAGCCAAATCCCTAGACGGATCGATCTGTAACTTGCGGTAACTGATGCCGTCTGACAATTGTCTGTGGATCTCTTCCTTGTATTTAGTCAGGTCTTGTACGACAATTGCCCCGCCTTTATCGGCGGGTTTGATGATCACGTCTTTATTGGTGCCAAGATCAGTCAAAGCCTTCTTCTCCTTTTTGCTTAGATTAAATTTCACAAACTTTTTCTGATCTAGTAGTTGATCTACAGCAGACGTCACAATTTCTTCAAATGCCAAGATCTTGTGGCTCATCGCATAGGTAGGTGGAAAAAAGGTCGAAGGTTCTCTAAGGCCCGTGATGGAACTTTGTTGCCTAATTGTTTGGTTGCGGAAGTAGTATCTTAACCTGATCTTCCGGAAGAATCTGTATAACTCTGTTTTAAGCAAAAATTTGTTGGCTGGCGCTGTCGGGACATAGGATAGGCCTTTACTCAAAGCCTTGATCTCTTCATCTTGTAGCTTGTACTTTGAAATGTTTATGACTGGATTAACGTTAGACCCACCGGAACAAGAATTGTTCAGTCCAGTGTTGGGAACATAGTTCACCACCTGTAGGTGTTGCGTCTGGTCGAGATCTCTCCATGCACTTCGGGGCGGAACGTCACCCGTTTCTGTGGTTTGCCCCTGTTGCCGTCCCATCCGGAATTCTGTTGCTTCAGATGAGACACTGACTCGAGTCAAAAGGGCCCTCGAAGATAACAGCTGGACTCGGTTCCTCGACGGGGAGCAAGGTTTGAGACCGGAAGTGAGCCATGCCCGGTAACAGATATGGCAGATCTGAAACGAATTGAGCGTAGGAGATGAAGGGATCGTGCTGCGAGGACATCTCATCGTTGTGCCTGAAAGCCTCCAACGACACATGCTCACTATTGCCCACGTGGGCCACCAAGGGATGGCCAAAACGAAAGCCCGGCTGAGAAACAAAGTCTGGTTTCCTGCCATGGACAGCATGGTAGATGACATGGTACGATCGTGTCATGCTTGCACCATTACAGGGTTAGATCCAGCCCCAGCCCCGATAATCACGGAAGATGCGCCGCTAACCCCGTGGACTCACCTGAGCATCGACTTCGGGAGTTTCCCGGATGGCAGACACACCCTGGTGGTAGTGGACTCATTCTCAAAATTCCCAGTTGTGGAGATCATCACATCCATAGCTTTTCCCCAGGTCAAGAAGGCGCTAGATCACATCTTTGCCACGATGGGGCTCCCTAAAGAAATAAAATCGGACACCGGGCCGCCATTTCAAGGAAAGGACTTTCAAGCGTATCTGGAAGGCCTCCGGATAAAGCACAGAAAAATTACACCATTATGGCCACAAGCCAATGGCGAAGTGGAACGACTCATGCGGACCCTCAACAGGGCCCTCCGCATCGCTGTGGAGAATGGGATTGACCCGGAGGCGGCTCTGGATCAATTTCTAAGCGCATATAGACAGACCCCACACAGCATCACTAAGTGCGCCCCCGCGCACGTTCTGTTCAAGAAAGCTCCACGGGGAAACATACCAACGTCCCCCACCTGGACACCATAATAATAATAATAATAATAAGCATTTATTAAGCGCCTGGCTGCACAAAACTGTGTGTCCCCGCGCTGACTGCAAATGCAAAAACCACCTAAAGGAAGAGAACAGGCAGACGGGGATTAGTTTTTGGGAAATAGGTGAGTTTTGAGTCTGGCTCTGAATCTTGTTTCAGCTGGTTCCATACGTAGCTGAATTGGCAGGGCATTCCAAAGCTTGGTGGCCAAAAAGCGGAAGGATTTTCCTCCCATCTTCGCTTTGGTGATGCGAGGGATTTTAAACAGCATCGTGCCCGCTGATCTAAGATTTTTGATTGGTCTGTGGATGGTCAAGAGGCCTCTTAGATAGCTGGGGCCTTTGTTTTGGGCAATACGATGTGTGTAGCAGAGAGTTTTGAATATTATTCTTTCTTTAACAGGGAGCCAATGAAGCTTGGCAAGTGCATTTTTTGCCGATGCTCTACGGGGGAGACCGAGCACCAGTCGCGCTGCAGAGTTTTGTATGCATTGTAACTGGTGCAGGCTCTTTTGATTAAGACCCAGTAGAAGAATGTTACCATAGTCTAGATGGGGAGATATTAGGGCATGGACTATAGTTTTTCTTGCTTCAATTGGAAGCAGGTCAAGTACTTTGCGCAGCACTTTAAGGGTGCTGTAGCATTTCCCTGTCACTTTATTTACCTGGGCTCTACCTGAGAGATTTGGGTCAAGCATGACACCGAGGTTCTTCACCTTCTCTGCAGGCACAGGAAGTTCTCCCAATTCGCTAGGCCACCAGGCGTGGGACCAGACTGAGGGGTTCTTCCCTACAATCAATACCTCCGTTTTATCTCCGTTCAGACGGAGGCAGTTGGCGTTCATCCATGTCGCTATCCCTAGCATACAGTTTGAGAAGTTGGAGGCTAAGTCTCTGCTGTCTGGTGTAATTTTGAACACCAACTGGGTGTCGTCAGCATAGCTGACAATGCCCACCCCAAATTTCTCTACAATGTGTGCCAGGGGTTCCATGTAGATGTTAAATAAGGTAGGGCTCAGACTTGAGCCCTGTGGAACCCCATGGCTAACACTGCGAGGAGATGACTTAAAGGGAGGGCAGTGAAGTTGGAAAGTTCTGTCAGAGAGGTATGACTGGAACCATTTGAGAGCAGAGTCTTTAACTCCCATGTCTGAGAGTCGAGACAGCAGCGTGGTGTGCAGCACGGTGTCAAATGCTGCACTTAGGTCTAATAGGACCAGCGCTGCTGTCTCTCCCTCATCCACCAGTTTCCGGATCTGTTCGATGGAGAACAGAACGGCAGACTCCGTTGAATGGCCTGCTCTAAACCCTGATTGGGAGGGGTGGAGGAGAGATTCTTTCTCCAAAAACTCCATGAGTTGGAGATTGGCCACCTTTTCTATGATCTTAGCACAGAAAGGGAGAAGTGAGATTGGTCGCAGATTTTGAAGCTGGGTAATTGGGATGTTCGGTTTCTTTTTTAGTGGTATTACCTGGGCAGATTTCCAGTTACTCGGGACAATGCTCTCACGGAATGAGGTTGTGATCATGTTGCTTATATGATCCAGTATTACGCTTTCCATGACCATTTTGTACTGTTCCGGAGGGCAGGCATCCATAGGGGAGCCAGAGCAAATGGTGTTTATGATTTTCATCAATTCCAGTTTATTAGGGGTCCTGAAATTAGTGAACTGGGGTTTTTGCGGGCGGACGTCTAGAGTCTCTGCCTTATTGTTATCTGACCTGGTGCTAATGGTGAATGTGGCATGAATATTTTCTACCTTTTTCACAAAGAAATCGGCTATTTGTTCACATATCTCCGTGGAGTAGGTGTCTTTAGTATCCAAGCGAGATAGTGTGGTGATTTCTTTATAGATACCGAATAGTTCTTTGGTAGGGTTTTTAGCTTCCATAATTCTGCATTTGTAATAAAGACTCTTCTCTACTCGTACCAATTTTTGGTATTTTTTCAGCTCAGTTCTATACTTTTCTTTGAGTTCTGGGGCGTAGTCTTTCCTCCACATTCGTTCAATGAATTTGCATTGTGCTTTAGCCTTTTTCAATTTTTCAGAGAACCAGGGGGCACTTTTAGTTTGACGAGCTGGGGGCTTGGTCGTCCAGGGAGCAGTTTTGTCTAACGCTTTTGTTATCCATGCTTCAAAGTTGTCCCATTCCTCCTGTAGGGACGTGGCTGCAGTCAGGGGGTGATCGGTAAGTTCCTGCAGCAATATTTCAGGGGTGCATTTTTTAAAGTTTCGGCGTTTGTAAGGGGGGTTTTTCGCATATGACTTGGTGATAAAATTTTTAGCTATTCTGAATGGCACCATACTATGGTCAGACCATATCAATGGAACTGGTGGGGAAGATTCAATGCCCATGCAGTTTGTAAATATAGGATCTAATAAATGCCCTTGTTGATGCGTAGGTAGAATAGATAGGAGCTTCAGATCGATAGTATTAAGAGCATTCAGAAGGAGTTGCGCATCCTTAGAGTGGCTGTCTTCTAGGTGGATGTTGAGATCGCCCAATATGATGATATTTTTATGTCTTACGGCTAGTTGGGTGGCCAGTTCAATGAGTTGGTTACAAAAGGATGTTGCAGCTCCAGGAGGTCTATATATTAGTAATCCTGTAATGGTGTTAGTGGTGTCTAATTTAATAGTGAATCTTCCGCATTCCGTATCCGTGATTTTATGTTCAGTTAAAGTACACTCCAAGTTATTTTTAAAAATCATTGCCAGTCCTCCCCCCCTTTGTTTCTGGCGGTCGATTCTTAGCAGGCAATAATTACTCGGTATAGCCTCTAATATCTCTGGGGAGGAGGCTTCCTCTAACCATGTTTCAGTTAGAAACACGATGTCGAGGTCTCCATGAATCAACAGGTCGTGAATTTCATTTTTATGCTTAGGCATAGATCTGCAGTTCAGTAGTATCATGTTTAGGTGCTGAGTTTTGTTTAAGATGGAGGTAGCGTTGGGAAGTAGTTGGTGGCATATGTTGCATTGTGCGGGTAAAGATAACGGATCTGTAGCATGCATACAATAAGGTGATGAGGGCTTACCGAGATTCAGCAGGTGTGCTTTAGTGTACTGATGTCGTAGACTTTGATTGTTCTGGGGTAGCATAGGAGATTGGGAGGTGGATCTGTGATGTCCTGCCCCGAGCCCCGTCCTGTCGCGGACGGGCGCAGACGGGCTGGACTCTGGCTTGACTCCGGCGCGCGAGCGGCGCTCCCGCAATGCGCGTCCGCTGCGCGGAGCCATGTGCGTCTGGTTTTATAACGTCGGCCGAGCGACGTTCCCAGCGAGCCCACACTAAGATGGCCGCTGTTGTTCTTACCCAGTCCCTAGAGATGACGGCCCTTCAATCGGCCACGCCCCCAGAGTGAGTCCGAGCAAGTAATCAGCTCGTGACTGTGAACCAACAAATATTAAGAGGTACTGTACACCTTTCCTCAAAGTGGATGTGGGTGTAATGCGTGGCAGTTTAATTAAATCTCTAACTGCTAGCGTGGTAAGATCGCGTCTGGTGTATCAGCGCGAGGGGGAGGGAAAGGACACACAGGGAAATTCAACAGATCGGCAAAATTTAAAAATAGCAAGGTTTAAAACGCATGACCTCCCGGCTCAAGCCTCAGGAGGAAAGCAAGCAGTCTGCGCAAATTTGGGTTTGCCCTGTCTTTATAACGTCGGCCGAGCGACGTTCCCAGCGAGCCCACACTAAGATGGCCGCTGTTGTTCTTACCCAGTCCCTAGAGATGACGGCCCTTCAATCGGCCACGCCCCCAGAGTGAGTCCGAGCAAGTAATCAGCTCGTGACTGTGAACCAACAAATATTAAGAGGTACTGTACACCTTTCCTCAAAGTGGATGTGGGTGTAATGCGTGGCAGTTTATTTAAATCTCTAACTGCTAGCGTGGTAAGATCGCGTCTGGTGTATCAGCGCGAGGGGGAGGGAAAGGACACACAGGGAAATTCAACAGATCGGCAAAATTTAAAAATAGCAAGGTTTAAAACGCATGACCTCCCGGCTCAAGCCTCAGGAGGAAAGCAAGCAGTCTGACACCAGAGTCAAGAGACAGCGATGCGATCCAGTCGAGAAGGATTAGTACCAACCAGAAGGCGAGTGAGGCTCGACATGCGAAACAACCTGGATTACGGGAAGGAGATACCGTGGTGGTCCAAGATCGTCATCCAGGGTGGAAATTCAGAACCCCTTTCGAACCAGAGAGGTGGACAGTTGAGAAGATCCAGGGAACCATGGTGACCGCGCGCCTAGGCCGCCAGACTGTCACCCGCAACGTATCCTGCTTTAAAAGAATAGGAGGGCCAGACAGCACAGAAGCATCGGGTACAGAACCTGGCTATCAAGACGAAGATGGACCATGGGCTGAAATCCCGGCACCGTGCCTGGACCCGGACAGACCGGACGAAAACATCAGCCAACAGAACACACCTCGAGACACCGTGTCAGGACCTTTGTCTCCAGTGCGGAATGCCGAAGCAACCCCGGCTGGGGTTACCAGCTCCCCTGCACGCAAAAGCCACCGGTATCATCTAAGGCCCAATCCCGGCCCAAGCCAGAGACTAAGGGACTTTGTGTGGACATCGCCCTAATAAGAAAAGAAATAGTTCCCGAAGCAAACTAAATTGAAGGAGGGATGTAGAGAGCCACTCGGCCCCTGTTCAACAATGTATCTACTTTAAACACGCATGCATACACCCTCGGGGCGGGCACGCCTGAGGTATATAATAAATGGCGAAGACCGCTCGGGGTCTTTCCGGCATACCTGGTATCCTGAGTGTGTGTCCAGTCATTCCCAGCAGTCCCCGACCACGTGCGAGGCCCAGACCTCGCACCCAACAGAATGGACGGAGCATCTGAACCAATCAAACACTCACACCCAGTCAAATGATCTGGGTTTAATCCATCACCGTTCTTTAGCCCACTCTGCCACCCCAGTTCAGACATAAATAGTGATCCTTCAGCTAATCTTAAAGTTCTGACCCTCGCTCTGTGCGAGGGTCAGGCAGTCACAGAAGCACTGACAGGCACATGCACTGTGCATGTGCAGTGTCGCAGAATGTTCGGAGCTTACTTGATTTCAGCCCTTGCTTCTGTGACGTGCTCGACTGAAGGGCCACTCCTCCCTTGGGAATTGCACCACCCTCGCTGACTGACTGCATTTGGGCGCTGAAGGCTGCAGCCTGAGCTTTCCAAAACAGCACGTCAATCAGCAAGGGTTTGTCTTTCCCAACTCTTCACAGAGTGGGGTGGATCAGCCAGACTTCCCACACCCCACTCTTTGTCGAATTGGTAACAGGAAGCCAGGATTGCAGGAAGAAGGGTCACGACCTGCGGGCAACTCGTGGAACACTTTGGATTGAGAGAACAAAATTTGAATAATCTCAGACACGGAGCCCAGGACTTTTATTTTTGAAGCTCTGCCTGTTCCCTGCGACGCGTTTGTCTCCACTAGTTTGTGCCACTTGAGCACTCTTCTGTAGTCGACCTCGAGATTGGATTGGGTCAGTTTGGCCAGGTAATTAATTGGTAGCCAGGAACTGGGGAGGTGGCCTGTTTCTATATTTCTGCTTTGATAGTCATTTGTTCAAAGCAGCAGCACAACGTGGAATAAAGAATTACTTCAGTGCGCTGGCATGTTACATTTTTCAAGTGCACCACGTCAGCTTTGCAGGTGCGTGCCTTGAAAAGTTCATTGCTTTTCAGTAAAGTCAACTTTGCTACTCATGGGAATAGTGAGCTGAGCAGAGTTTTCATTAAAACAAAAAAAAAATTAAGGCATACTTGAGGGACCTTTATTTTTGCTGTAGTAGTTGCCTAGAAAACACCTTTAGTAATGGGTTTGTAATGGAATATGCATTTAAATGTTGAACGTTTTCCAGTCCCCACAAAAGTTTATTTCAAATAATTGCAGTTTAGCCACTTAAGTATTTTATTTCAGAAACCTCGCTCTTCATATTTTTATGTTTTAATGCAGTAAATATAGTGTCTGCATTCATGATTGGACACATTATACAAATTGTGTAAAGCGTGCTGTATGTTGTTGTACTGTAGGAACATAACTGTAAAATAACTCATTGTATCCAAGGATGCTGTGCTTGCCTATTGATGGAGTTTCACAACTAATTCTTTCATAGGGTTGTCATTCTGCACTTGTATGAATCCAACTGAACTTGGTGCCTGTCTCTCCCACTTCTTCATCCATCACTTTCCTAAGTGCTGTGTCCCATAACAAGAGAGCACCACGGCAGACCTCCAGCAAGACACGAAAACACTTACCACATAGGAACAAAACAAAAGAAACACACTTCAACCACACACCTTACAAGATGCAGCATGCTACCCATGTACGCAAGCGCTTCTAAGCACCACATAGGTAGTAGGCGCTACATAAATATTGCAATCCAATCCAATCAGTGTTATGAGGAAATTGAAGTAATACGTAGCAATAGAAGAGGAGAGTGATGAGATAAAGCAGGATAAGGAGAATAAAGGAGGAATCGAGTGATATGTATAAATGGTAACAGGTAGAGGAAATCCTCTTAAGAATTCAACCGTTACAGAAATGGAAATGGAATTGAATAAACTAGCTTGGTGTGGCAGGGCATAGAGAAAGGAACAGAGTAATGGATGGATAGAAGGGCACAGAAGGGCATCGAGGGTACAAAAGAGGGGTATTTTATTTCTGAAAGCCATCCACGAAATGATTGTGGTACAGGAGTAATCTAGGTAGACTATCAACTGCTAAAATATACCTCAGTTAAGTATGAATAGCTGCATATAGATTTAATATCCTGAATTCAAAATTAATACACTTTGAGACACTCACCAATGAAGTCCCATGGTTACAGTTGCACTCGCTCACTACACTTGCTTGTACAAGCTAATTCAGGATTAAGCCTCACGCCCCAAAATTCCGGATTAAGCTTTACGCCTCACCACTTTTAAAATCAACCAGCCCCCACTGGATCACAGCCAATCAATCAATCAATCAATCAAATCAGACATGGCTAATCACCCACAAGGATATCCAGGCAGTAGGTTCTTGCTGGGATCAGTCAAAAAGCCAGGTCTTGTGTCCCTTCCTGAATTCAGGAGCAAGGATGATGTGTGGAGGTGGAGGGGAGGGTAGGTCATTCTAGACATGGCAGTGAGGTAGGAGAAGGAGGTACTCCACGGTGGTTTCGGAGGAAACGGGGCGTGTTGGCGAGGAAGGAGGAGCGCAGGTGTCTGGAGGGTTTGTGAAAGTTCAGGTGCGGGTTGATGCATGCTGGCCCTTGGTCATGGGTGGCCTTGTAGGCACGTATCAGCATCTTGAATTGGCATCTTTTCTGGACGGGTAGCCAGTGGAGATTCTTGAGGTGGGGGGTTGATGTGGGTCTGTCTGGGGATGTCGAGGATGAGTCAGGCAATGGAGTTCTGTATCATCTGGAGTCTTTTCAGGAGGTGGATGGTGATCCCTGCATAGAGTGTGTTGCTTTATTTCAGCCAGCTGGTGACTAGGGCTTGAGTTTTCCTGGTTTTGGCAGGGAGCCATCCATAGATCTTTCAGAGCATGCAGAGTGTATGAAAGAAGGCAAAGGAGACTGCACTGATCTGGCATTTCATGGTGAGTGTGCTGTCCAGGATGATGCTAAGGTTGTGGGGGTGGTCGGTCGGTGTAGGTCCGAGTTCAGGGGGCCATCAGGTGTCATTGCATGGGAAGGTGTTGTTCCCAGAAATCACCACTTCCGTCTTGTCTGTGCTGAGCTTCAGGTGCAGGCAGATGGCTTAGTACAGTAAATCAATAAACTACTCCCAAGTTCAAAAAAAGGGGATTAGGCTTCTCAGTAACTTTTGCTGAAAGAATTGCACCTTACACCAAACCTGAGCCTTGTCTGGTGTACTTTGAAAACCCGGTTATTTTGTAAAAACGTCCTGCCCAGTCAGATTAGTCCGTTGTTCTGTATCACCTATTGCTAAATGCCTACGGTGAATTTGCACTCTATAAGTACTTTAGACATGACATGACATAACATAACATAAATCTTTGAGCCGTGGTGTTCCAGGCATTAATAAAAGAGCTAGCACTCTTTAATTGGGTATTAGGAATGAGCTTAGATTTTTTGAGCAAACTTTATAAACTCCACTGTTCTGTAGTCTTCCTTTGTGCAATGAGGCACAGGATGATTATCTGCTGGGAGCAGGGCAGTATTTTGTAGAACAACTTTCTCTCCACGGTTGTGCCCATACGCACACACACATACACACACCACCACACATCCTCCACCTCCCTTTTGCGCTCTTTTGGACAGTCCACTGTGAAGGAAGATTAGTACCACCATAGGTTTTTTGGGACAGAGGTTCCAAGCGAGATTAGAATATAGGGTCTGATTCACAAAGGTAACTTACACTTTTTTGTAAGTTTACTAATTTTCCTTATTCACAAACTTTGAGTGAATGCTATTACAAACAAAATAAATAATAATATGTTCTCCTCTACACATGGCCAACCACTAGTACTGCAACAACCCTCCAATAGAAAATACTGGAGGTTGCAGTACCAGTGGTTGGCCATGTGTAGTTTTGGACTTCCAACAAAATTATAAGTAAGTACAAAAGTGTAAGTTACTACAAAGGTGTACTTTGTGAATACTGAAAAGTAATACATGTATTCAAAAGTGTAAACTTACTCAACAGTGCAGTTTGCACATTAGATCCAATAGTGTTGACTTATTAATTCTCACAAGTTCTCATTAGTTCAATGTTCTCGATCATATAACTGCAGTCTGAGCACATATAACACCTTCAAATTGTTTCCAGGCACCCACACATGAAATGTCACAGTGACAAAATGCTCTCAAGCTTTCATGGCCCAATTGCTAAAGCACCTCGTGGATGTACGTATGGCTGAAACAGGGTTGATGGGGAATTTGATGAATTCCCAGTGGACACCTGTTAGAACTGGGGGTCTCTAGTTGGCAGAGGTAGGTACCACTGTCCACATAGGGACCCTTGCTTCTAGTCAGGGTAAGAAGGAAACACTCTTTAGATAACCTCTGCTCACCCCCTTGGTTTTTTGGCACAAGCAGTCAGGCTTATCCAAAAGCAATGTGTAAATTATTTGTACTAACACTTACAGTAACACAGTGAAAACACCACAAACTGACTCCACAACAGTTTAGAAAAATAAAGGTATTTAATATAAACTACACAAGACCAAAACAACAAAAATCCAAAATACAAGAATATGGTTGCAAAAGAGTTCTTAAGGTTGTGATAAAATAATACACAGTTGCGTGAAAAGTTCACAATTGCGTCACGTTTTGCCAACAGTACCTTTTTAGAAGCGACAAAGTTCCAAAGCAGAAGCTGGTGCGGTGGAAAACAAGGGATGCGTTGCTCCTGAGACCTTGGGGAGGTGATGCGACAACCCCGCTGCAGCAGCGGGCATGTTACAATGAATCCGATCTGTATGGGGAGGAAGGTGGACTTGTATGGATTCCGGTGCGTAGGTTCCGTAGGAAGTTTTCTCTCGCAAAGGCACGATGCGATGATCTTTGGAGTTGCGACGATCTCCGGGGCGACGGTGCGCGGACCAGCGGCGATCTTTCTCTCGCAGCTCCTCGATCTGATGACTTCTGCGATGACACTTGCAGCGACGTGATGCGGTCCGCAAGCAAGCGGTGCGGCGATCTCACCCAGCGACGACAGGCTCTGCGACGACACTCGCAGCGATTGTAATCTTCCCGGTCTGGTGCGTCTGGCAAACGAAGGATGCGACGGATCTGGCAACGGCAACAGGCGCTGCGGAGATCTCGACCTTCGTAGCAGCAGGAATTTCCTCGCACTGTCGGGGAAGCGCTCCGCAAGAGAGCGATGCGACAAAACTTGCAGAAAATCTGTGAAAGCTTGGTTTCCAGCTACACAGGTACAACTTCTAGAGGCACCACACATGGGCCACGCACTCCAGGAAGGAAAGAACTCTCGCAGTAGAGTTCAGGGGAGCTGGAGGTGAAGTCCTTCTGTTCCTGGGACTTCAAAACAGGGAGCCAGCTCTTCTCAGGCCCTTGGAGTTTCCTTCAAGCAAGAGGACACAGCACAAAGCAAAGTCCTTCTCCTCTCCTTGGCTGCAAAGCAACAGCAGGTCAGTCCAGCAGAGCAACAGCAGGACAGTCTTCCTTCTTCAGTTTCAGCTTTCTCCTTGGCACTGGTTCCTTCTTGGTTCCAGGATGATCTAATTTTCTGTAGTCAGGGGTCCTGTACTTAAACCCCTAAAAGCCTTTGTTCCCTTTGTGCAGGAGGGCTCTCAGCCCGGTCTAACCCAGTCTGGGTGTTCCTTGAGCACTTTGTTTTCCTGGCCTCTCCTTTCCTTTCAGAGAGAGGGGCAGAGTCGTTAGCCGCCCAGCAGGAGGTGGAGGATTGTGGAGGGAAAGCACAGCCCTGGAGCACTTTGTTGACGTGATTCCTCCTCTTCTTTCACAGTGCAGGGCAGAGTTATCAGATGGACCACAGGGGGTGGAGCCAGCACTGTGGGGGGCGGGCACAGTCCTATTCAGGCCCAGGTGCTATCCCCTCCCACCACTCAAGATGCAAATGCAGCCCCTGTCACTCTCAAACCAGACAGTCAATTCACAAGCAGGCCACGGCACACAGAAAGGTCAGACAAGAGAACAGCAACTTTCTAAAAGTGCTATTCTCAAACACAGGAGTTAAAAACGACCTTTTCTAAAAGATGTGTTATTAAATTCTGAGTTCAGGGATTCCACACTTTTATGTTCTATCTTGCTCTTATGGGAAGATATGCTGGTAGCCACTGTAGCCAGTATCCCCCATCATAGCCTATGGAGCAAGATAGCCTTGCAGCAGTGAAAAACGAAAATGGCTGTAATTCACTGCCAGAGCATGTCACCTGCACAAGTACATGCTCTACCTTTCACACACATTGCACCCTGCCCAAGGGGGTACCTTGGGCCTTCTACAGGGGTGACCAATGTGCACAGAAAGGGAAGGGTTAGGCCTGGTCAGTGGGGACACTGACTAGGAGAACATGGCAGTTCACAGACTGCGTTATTCCGATCGAGAGTAACGTCACCAAATGCACTCATGAAACAAATTTCATTAATCTTTGTTGTTGTCAATAAAGTTTTATTCAAATTTCCATTGAATTCTTTACATTTCTTTAGATGTTGTTTTCACATCTGTTTATAAACATCGTTTTTCATAACCCGTAATTTCACATAGCCCAATGCATTTCGGGCATTAGCCCTTCTTCGGGGGCCTTTTATACTATCAAAGAAAAATATACACAACAATAAAACCTACAAGTCTATTGAAGTTGAAGAAATCTTATCAAATTGGGATATAAGGTTTACTATACAATTTGATAAGAATTCTCTCGATCGGAATAACACAGCAGCATTAACTATTCGTTCCTTGTACTCAGAAGGAAGTACCAAATAGCACCGACATACTTGTTTTGAGTGTACACACCTCGATACTTACAACCAGAGTGCGACGGTTCTTTATGTTTTTCAGTTCAGTTCACAGACAGCACACAGGCACTGCGGTGGCAGGCCTGAGACACCATTTTAGGGCTACAATCAGTGCCGCAGGCCCACTAGTAGCATTTGAATCACCAGCCCTGGCACACACAGTGCACTTTACTAGGGACTTCTTGGTAACACAAATATGTCAATCAGGGATAACCAATTACAATAACAATTTACACAGAGAGCATATGCACTTTAGCACTGATCAGTAGAGGTAAAGTGCGCAGAGTCCTATTGCCAACAGCCACAGGTCAGGAAAAATAAGGGAGGAAGAAGCAAAAAGTTTGGGGATAACCCTGCAAAAAGGGCCAGTTCTAACAACACCCATTTGCCAGTGACTCTTATTAAATGATCTGTAACATTGTAAATTTCTATGTATTGCCAGTTATGTACGTCTACGGTTTTATTGGTAGCTATATTCCTAAAGTCCTAAATTGCCAAGAGAGCTTAGGCTCTAATTAGATTTTTCCATAACTGCCCCTTGTATGCGCCCATTCCACTTATTCATAAACCATCCTAAAATTTTTACGTCTTGATGTTCTTTAAACACGTTATCAGTGCCAATGGCATATTTTTGCTACACTGATATATTTTTTTAATATGCTGATGTTTCTATACAACTATGCACTGTAACCATGTAAATAATGTGTCTTTATACTTCCCACTCTTTGTTGCTGTGTTATTAGGAGTGGCCTAAAGAGGAAATTAACCTTCCCCGTTCTTTCTTCCATTTCAAATTAAAGGAGCTTTCAGTAATGCAAAGAGTTAAAGTTTATAACGATGCATTCGTATGTATGGGAGAAGGACGAAGAATAGTTGTCCACGTTTTTTTTTTACTTATACACTAATGTTTTGAAAATCCGCAAGAAAGTCAGATGCAATGGATCCCTACAGAGCTCACTAGGATACTGTCAAAAAGATGCCCCGGTATGCAAAAAATACTACATCTCCTAAGTTTAAGCCCTCCGTCTATATATATTATGCACGAAGCAATGCACATCAAACACCAGAAGCGGTTCATTTCCTGACTACAACCTCAGGGAGAATAGTTGTGATTATCATAAAGTCCTGCTAGTTTGATTCCACACGAAGACAGCGAAACTGCCGAAAAAGAGCAATGACAAATAAAAATAAAATAAGAAACCATTGCTAGGGTTTACTCTTTATTTATTATAAATAAAATTAATATATTATTTATGGTCAATAGTCCATAAAAATTAGGTTTAGGCAGAATTGCCAGATTATGATTCAGTTGAATTCTGTGGAATTACATTAACATTTCCCAAGATACTGCAAAATTCCATGGCAAGGCGGAGTGGCATTTGGTGCTATTTTCTTACCGCAAAATGCACTTTACGCAAAAAAAATAGCACAGCCAAACACCACTCTGACCCATTGCCTTCTCTAGAAACCACTGTATATCACTATGCAGTGCACACTCCTCGGCGTCCTTACATACTCCCCAGTAGTGACTGCAGGGTAAGTAAGGCTGCCAAGGGGCACGCACTGTAGGAATTTTAAAACTGAGCAGGAAGAGGGAGCAGTCCCTCTATGATTAAAAAGAACTGAACTACCTGTATAAGTTGTAATTGTTTCTTTAAATCGACACCTCAATGACAAAATCCACCAGAGGGTCTCCATAGATATGCATTTTTAAAGAAAAAATAAATCAAACACTTTTTCCTAGGGCAATAAATCATTGTAATCTACCACCACTCGTGGTTTAGTGTTAGTTACACTAAGAAACTTGTAAATAGTTATAAAACCATGCTTGTGGAGTCCAACTCCGATAGGGAGCCAGTCACAAGGACCTGTCGGGTCCAGCTGAACAGTTATCCCGTAGTTTAACATTTCCTGTCTAGTTCCAGGTCCTACGGGTGAACCACCATATAAATCAAAGGAGTGGTCCTAACGCAAGGGATGCAGGATGCTGAAGATGCTCAAGGATGCTGAGCCAGAGTGGAGGGTCTTTCTGTGGCCACCCCTTGGTTCCCGAGAACTGGAGGGGGGGGGGGCAATCCTGGCCTCAGGGAAGGATGTCCCATGAAGTCTGGATGAAATGCCGCACAAAACCAGTTCACACTGCTCTACTGGTCTCCAGTTACAGCAAAAAAGCAGTTCCCTTTAACTTACAGTAGCCTTTGTGCCGGGTGACCAAACTGCTCTCTGGGTCCAGCAGACTTGGGTGCAACTTTTGAGGGTCATCTCTCAGGCTGCACCTCAGCATTCAGAAGTTGTCATGCTTCTAATCGCTAGCCTCCCAAAGTAGCAGGCTTCGCAGCTTTTGTGGCCTAAGGCTGTAATAGGTAGTCAGCTTATTGATTATTGGAGTTACCTTCCCTGCCTGGGGCTTGGGAACACATTTTCCTCCAGCTGGACACCACAGGCTTTGTGCTTTCTTTGCTAGCCAAAGATGCAGCAGGTGCAGCCTAGCCTTTGGTGCAGCCTCCCTTTGCTGGGTCCAAGGAACAGCAGATCAGTACTTCTTCAGTCCAGATGTGATCTGAAGTCTGGATCCCACAGGTGACACATTTATTCCCACTATGAGCCTAGAGGAAAGGGTGATTAAGTAGACAATGGACTATTAGGTCTCCCGGCCTGATGATAACTTCCTGAAATGTGTGGCAGACTCAGACTAGTTTGTCTAAGCTCAACATTGCAAACCCTTCTCCTGGTGTGTGGAGCTCCCTAGCCCAGCCTAAAGGTGTGGATCCCTGGGGAATATACATCCTCTGAATAAACAGTTTGACAATGCCATATCCCTTTCTACCTTAGGAGTCAGCCTGTCCACTAAAACAAAAGAGCAACCACTTCCATGTGTGACTAGCATTTGCCCTTCAAAGGTGGCTTCCCCTGTGAAACTTGCCTTTTGCACTCACCTCTTCAATCTTCAGGTTCTATCTCTTCAAATTACATGTCCTTTGTTTCCATTCATGAGAGTCATTCACATCTCTCTCCATGAGGGCAGAATGCTGTCTCGAGGGCAGCAACTTGTGTTCAACCATAAACAGCTGCTAAAAGCTTTGGGCAACAAAATGGCAACTCTCTAAAGTTGCTACCTGTGCAAAAGTTACTTTAAATTCCACTTGACCTTCGACCCTGTCACCAGGTAGGTCACCCCCTCAGCCGCCACATGGTGCCCCTGTGCCGCCGCTGCCTGCTGTGTCCTGCCCCACTCGAGCCCCATTCGCCACCCCGCTCCCGCCTCCCAGCTGCTCCTCCCTCCCATAGCCCTTCTTATGGAGGCCACGCGGAGGTGAAGGGAGCGACCTTTGACCCTGTCACCAGGTAGGTCGCCCCCTCCGCCGCCACACGGTCCCCCTGTGCGGCCGCTGCCCGCTGTGTCGCCTGTGATTGCTGCAGTCCTCTCGTCTGCCTCAGACTGCTTTTTTCCTTATTTTCCTTCTGTGACCTTTTTTTTACTGCCTTTCCTTTTAACTTTATTGGTCTCCTCTCTCTTTTGCTCTGTTGCCCCTAGTGCCCGTACCCTCCCCCCCTGCCCCCCACCCGCTCCCCTCCCTCGAGCTTCCCGCCGCTGCCACCCTGCGGCCCTGCCCACTTCGAGCCCCATTCGCCACCCCTGCTCCCGCCTCCCAGCTGCTCCTCCCTCCTTTAACCCTTCTTATGGAGGCCGTGCGCAGCGGATGCGCCACTGGCGTGCCGAAGGCAAGCCCGTCTGTGCCCGTCCGCGCCTGGACCGCGTCCAGCGCCAGAACCCCTGGCCCCCGCCGAAACCAAGAAACCCGACTGAGATACGACACCACCACCCTCCACGCACTCAACACCGGCCGACCAGCCGCCTGCTACCAAGCCACTCCGAAGCGCACCCATGGACCCTTCTCCTGCCAAACCTGCAAATTCACCTGCGTCCGAACCTACATCCCACCACCCAGACCAGGCAACAACAACAACCAACTCAAGTGCATCCTGCTCATCTCCCGCTCTGTCCACAAGCATGCTGTCGAACTCTGGGACCTCCTTGACACAACAGTACCAGATGTCGCCTTCCTCACAGAAACCTGGATGAACGCCTCCTCAGCCCCCGACATCGCCATAGCCATCCCGGACGGCTACAAGATCACCCGAAAGGACCGCATCAACCAAACCGGAGGAGGAATCGCCATCATCCACAGGAACACCATCGACGTCACAACCAACTCCGAAGATGCCCTCACCACCGCCGAACACCTACACTTCCAGATCCACACCAACCCCAAGACCACCCTCAGAGGAACCCTCATCTACAGACCCCCAGGCCCACATACACAATTCAGTGAAGCCATCGCCAACTTCATCAGCCCACATGCCCTCGCCTCATCAGACTACATCCTCCTAGGGGACCTGAACTTCCACCTGGAGAACAACAATGACAACAACACCACCACCCTGCTCGACAACCTCACAAACCTCGGACTCAAGCAATTGGTGAACACCCCCACCCACTACGCCGGCCACACGCTCGAGCCCATCTTCTCTACCAGCATCCACGTTGCCTTCAGCCACTCCACCGGACCGACCACAGCTGCATCCACTTCACCTTTAAGAAGACCACATCCCACCACCGCCCGCAACAGATCCCCCGGTAGATGCTGGAGCAAAGTCACCGCAGACCAGCTAACCACATCACTGAGCCAGAACCCACCTATCACCACAACTGACACCAGCGACGCAGCCCGCAACCTCACACAGTGGATAGTCAACTGCGCCGACGCCCTTGCACCACTGAAGAACCCTTCAGGCAAGCCGGCAACAGAAAAACAACATGGTTCACCGACGGCCTCAAAGAATCGAAGAAATCCTGCAGATCGCTCGAGAAAACCTGGCGCTGCGAATAAACGACAGAAAACATGACAGCCCTCAAGAACGCCACCCGCAAACACCACCAGCTGATCCTCACCACCAAAAAGACATTGTTCAAAGAATGGCTGGACAACAACACACACAACAGCAAGGAACTCTGTAGTATCGTAAAAGAGCTCTCAATCCCAACGCCAACAGCAACGACATCACACCGTCGCAAGACCTCTGCAACTCCCTCGCCACGTTCTTCCACCGCAAAATGGCCGATATCCACAACAGCTTCGGCGCCCTGACTACACCCCCAGCCACCGAACCAACGCCCCCTACAACCACCCTCAGAGCTTGCATTCCCATCAGCACCGAAGACACCGCCCACGCTATGAATACCATCCACTCCGGCTCTCCTTCCGACCCATGCCCTCACCACATCTTCAACAAAGCCGACACCATCATCGCTCCCCACCTACGGAACGTCATAAACAACTCCCTCGCGTCCGCCACCTTCCCACAGAGCTGGAAGCATGCAGAGATCAATGCCGTACTGAAGAAACCCACAGCGGACCCTAAAGACCTCAAAAACTTCCGCCCCATCTCTCTTCTTCCCTTCCCGGCGAAAGTGATCAAAAAGATCGTCAATTAACAGCTGACCGCATTCCTCAAGGCCAATGGATCCCTCGACCCATCCCAGTCCGGATTTTGAGCCTACCACAGCACCAAGACCGCCCTCATCGCAGCCACCGATGACATCAGGACCCTACTCGACAACAGGGAAACCACCGCCCTCACCCTCCTAGACCTCTCAGCCGCCTTTGATACAGTCTGGCATCGCACCCTAATAACCCGCCTCCACAATGCCAGGATCCAAGGCAAAGCCCTGGACTGGATCACCTCGTTCCTCTCCTACAGAATCCAGCAAGTCCACCTCCCTCCCTTCCGCGGCCACCGAGAACATCTGCGGTGTACCCCAAGGCTCATCGCTCAGCCCAACCCTCTTCAATATCTACATAAGCCCCCTCGCCACCATCGCACGCAAACACAACCTCAACAACATCTCATACGCTGACGACACCCAGCTGAAACTCTCCCTCACCAAAGACCCAGCCACCGCCAAAACCAACCTACAGGAAGGAATGAAAGACGTCGCAGAATGGATGAAGCTCAGCCGCCTGAAGCTGAACTCAGAGAAGACGGAGGTCCTCATCCTCGGACAATCCCCATCTGCCTGGCACGACTCCTGGTGGCCCACAGAACTGAGCACCGCACCGACACCCACTAACCACGCATGCAACCTGGGATTCATCCTGGACTCCTCTCTCACGATGACCAAGCAAGTCAACGCCATCTCATCTTCATGCTTCAACACCCTGCGCATGCTTCGTAAGATCTTCCGGTGGATCCCTACCGGAACTAGAAAGCCGGTCACCCAGACCCTCGTCACCAGCCGACTAGACTACGGGAATGCCCTATACGCAGGAACCACAATCAAACTCCAGAAAAGACTCCAACGCATACAGAACACATCCGCACGACTCATCCTCGACATCCCGCGCCACAGTCACATATCAGCCCATCTGAGAGAACTGCACTGGTACCCGTCGGCAAAAGGATCACATTCAGGCTCCTCACCCACGCACACAAAGCGCTCCACGACATAGGCTCCGAATACCTCAACAACCGCCTCACGTTCTACACTCCAACACGCAAACTCCGCTCCGCCAGCCTCGCCCTAGCCACCGTCCCACGGATCCGCAGAACCACCGCCAGAGGAAGATCATTCTCCAACCTGGCTCCAAGATGTAGAACTCTCTCCCCGCCCACCTACGACTGACCCAGGACCATCTCACATTCAGGAAACACCTTAAGACCTGGCTCTTCGAGCAGTAGCAAATGCAAAAACAACAATTGATGGACAGAATGCAGAACAATGTCATACATTCACCCCAGTACAGAGATCTGGGCCTAAATCCATCGTTTTTTTGCACTCCACACCACCCCAGGTCAGAAATGGCCATATGCAAATCAGCCTTGACCCTGTACCTCATGGGAACAGTCCAGCCCGAACTGTCAAGCCTTGTCTTTCCTGGACCGGAATCAAGCATCCAAGGACCGGTTTCTGGCTATCAGCCGTCATCAGCCTGGATAGCTTGACTCCAGTGGTGTGGAGAGCATGGGACTCACGTCTGAGAATACCCATCCCACTCGGGGTGACAAATGCAAAAACAATAATTGATGGACAGAATGCAGAACAATGTCATGCATTCACCCCAGTACAGAGATCTGGGCCTAAATCCATCGTTTTTTTGCACTCCACACCACCCCATTTCAGACATGGCCATATGCAAATCAGCCTTGACCCTGTGCCTCATGGGAACAGTCCAGCCCGAACTGCCAAGCCATGTCTTTCCTGGACCGGAATCAAGCATCCAAGGACCGGTTTCTGGCTATCAGCCTGGATAGATTGACTCCAGTAGTGTGGAGAGCATGGGACTCACGTCTGAGCATACCCATCCCACTCGGGGTGACAAATGCAAAAACAACAATTGATGGACAGAATGCAGAACAATGTCATACATTCACCCCAGTACAGAGATCTGGGCCTAAATCCATCGTTTTTTTTTTGTGCACTCCACACCACCCCAGGTCAGACATGGCCATATGCAAATCAGCCTTGACCCTGTGCCTCATGGGAACAGTCCAGCCCAAATTGCCAAGCCATGTCTTTCCTGGACTGGAATCAAGCATCCAAGGACCGGTTTCTGGCTATCAGCCATCATCAGCCTGGATAGCTTGACTCCAATGGTGTGGAGAGCATGGGACTCACGTCTGAGCATACCCATCCCACTCGGGGTGACAAATGCAAAAACAACAATTGATGAACAGAATGCAGAACAATGTCATACATTCACCCCAGTACAGAGATCTGGGCCTAAATCCATCGTTTTTTTGCACTCCACACCTCCCCAGGTCAGACATGGCCATATGCAAATCAGCCTTGACCCTGTGCCTCATGGGAACAGTCCAGCCCGAACTGCCAAGCCATGTCTTTCCTGGACCGGAATCAAGCATCCAAGGACCGGTTTCTGGCTATCAGCCGTCATCAGCCTGGATAGCTTGACTCCAGTGGTGTGGAGAGCATGGGACTCACGTCTGAGCATACCCATCCCACTCAGGGTGACAAATGCAAAAACAACAATTGATGGACAGAATGCAGAACAATGTCATACATTCACCCTAGTACAGAGATCTGGGCCTAACTCCATTGTTTTTTTGCACTCCACACCACCCCAGGTCAGACATGGCCATATGCAAATCCGCCTTGACCCTGTGCCTCATGGGAATAGTCCAGCCCGAACTGCCAAGCCATGTCTTTCCTGGACCGGAATCAAGCATCCAAGGACCGGTTTCTGGCTATCAGCCATCATCAGCCTGGATAGCTTGACTCCAGTGGTGTGGAGAGCATGGGACTCACGTCTGAGCATACCCATCCCACTCGGGGTGACAAATGCAAAAACAACAATTGATGGACAGAATGCAGAACAATGTCATACATTCACCCCAGTACAGAGATCTGGGCCTAACTCCATTGCTTTTTTGCACTCCACACCACCCCAGGTCAGACATGGCCATATGCAAATCCGCCTTGACCCTGTGCCTCATGGGAATAGTCCAGCCCGAACTGCCAAGCCATGTCTTTCCTGGACCGGAATCAAGCATCCAAGGACCGGTTTCTGGCTATCAGCCATCATCAGCCTGGATAGCTTGACTCCAGTGGTGTGGAGAGCATGGGACTCACGTCTGAGCATACCCATCCCACTCGGGGTGACAAATGCAAAAACAACAATTGATGGACAGAATGCAGAACAATGTCATACATTCACCCCAGTACAGAGATCTGGGCCTAAATCCATTGGTTTTTTTGCACTCCACACCACCCCAGGTCAGACATGGCCATATGCAAATCAGCCTTGACCCTGTGCCTCATGGGAACAGTCCAGCCCAAATTGCCAAGCCATGTCTTTCCTGGACTGGAATCAAGCATCCAAGGACCGGTTTCGGGCTATCAGCCATCATCAGCCTGGATAGCTTGACTCCAATGGTGTGGAGAGCATGGGACTCACGTCTGAGCATACCCATCCCACTCGGGGTGACAAATGCAAAAACAACAATTGATGGACAGAATGCAGAACAATATCATACATTCACCCCAGTACAGAGATCTGGGCCTAAATCCATCGTTTTTTTGCACTCCACACCACCCCAGGTAAGACATGGCCATATGCAAATCAGCCTTGACCCTGTCCCTCATGGGAACAGTCCAGCCCGAACTGCCAAGCCATGTCTTTCCTGGACCGGAATCAAGCATCCAAGGACCGGTTTCTGGCTATCAGCCGTCATCAGCCTGGATAGCTTGACTCCAGTGGTGTGGAGAGCATGGGACTCACGTCTGAGCATACCCATCCCACTCGGGGTGACAAATGCAAAAACAACAATTGATGGACAGAATGCAGAACAATGTCATACATTCACCCCAGTACAGAGATCTGGGCCTAAATCCATCGTTTTTTTGCACTCCACACCACCCCAGGTCAGATATGGCCATATGCAAATCAGCCTTGACCCTGTGGCTCATGGGAACAGTCCAGCCCGAACTTCGAGCAGTAGCGGCACTTCTCCCTCCCCCCTCCCCCCCCAGCGCCTTGAGACCCTCACAGGGGAGTAGTGCGCTCTACAAGTGTATTGATTGGTTGGTTGACTTGAAGAAAAATTCTTGTTTAAGGTAACAATTCATTTCATACCTTGAAGTACCATATTTAGAAGTCCCATTTGAAAGTTAGCACTGCTGAGTGGTCAGCATATAACTCCATACTCGCCAATGGGATAACTAGCATTTCCACAGTAAAAACAGCAATACAGGATTTTTACTGACAGGACAGGTAAAGTTAGGAATACACATGTCCTTCATTTTAATATGATGCACCTTGCCTTTATGGCTCAGTATGCTTTGCTATGCCACACCTGTGGTAGCACAATAGGCGCTGCAGTTCATGTGGGGCACTTAACTTACAGGTCCTAGGAAACCCATGGAACTTATACTAGAGACTTATAAGTAAGTTAACTCATGCAAATTGCAAGTTTACCAATTAATACACAGAAATCACCCTTACATTAGTCCCTAAATGCTCAAATGTCAAGGTGTGTTGTCTTTAAAAAGTAGGACATGTGTCTTTGCCTTTTATATGTTCTAGCAATAAAACGCTGAAAGTAATTTGTCACTGTTGTAAGGCGTATCTCTTCTGACTAACACTTAGTTACCTTATTACATTTAATAGGTTATAACTTTTGATTGGGAGCAAATAGAAATATACTGTTTACAATTAAAGTAATTGCAATTTAAAGTCCTCTTGAATGGTCACGTTGGATTGTAAGTCACAATTCTTTTTGGAATGGCAACTTTTGGAAAGTTGCCATTTTCTTGTCCTAACTGTTTGTGCCTTCTGCCAGTGTCCTGGGTCACATGACTGCGAATAGCTTTGCTGCTAGGTTTTGTGTATTCCCTCCAGACAGTGACACAAAGGGAGCTTAGGTTTGTACAGGATTGTCCTTCCTGGAAGGAGAAATGGGAGGAGCTGAACCCAGCCACACATGAACGTCAAAGGACTCTGCCTCAGACAAACACACAGAAATCTGATACCAGGCTTACCCTGTCTTTTTTCACCATACATGCCTGGAAACCTTAGCAGGGGAAAGGTAAGAACGTTGTAATACCAGAGGTGGGGGTAGTATAGGGAACCCCACTACATCAAAGGCAGGCACGGGTACAAAAATTAGACCTCCAGATCCACTTATCAGAAAATTCATGGACCTGTGGTCATTACCGAAGGACTGTCCTGCTGCCAGAGGACTTCCTTGCTGCTTGAGGACTGCCTTGATGACTGAGAAGCAAGTTTGGACCTGCTTACCTTCATCCCAGGTTAACCTGATTTATTCCAAGGGCCAGTTGAATGAAGTCTTGTTTGAACTATAGGGACATATCAAGCTCCAGAGGTCTCCCTGCAAGTGCCCAGATCAAGTGCTGCAACTGGACCTGCCTGGACTGGCCTGAGCCCTGCTAGCCTTTGCTAGAGTGAGGTCCTGATCACCAAGACGTGGCCCCTAGGTCCTGATCCCTTGACTGACACCAGTTGTGACTCCTCCCAAGAAGAACAAGAGAAATCCTGAAGTTTCAGCTCTTCACGACCATTGGTTTCTTGTGATGGGCGCTGTAAAATAGAGTTTAATTACTTAACTTTCTGTCTTTTCTTTTCCACAGGTTACAGCTGAAGATGTGAGCAGAGATGCTGTTAAGAAGCCAAGAAGAAACCGGAAGAAGAACTGAATGCAAAGGAGAGCTGCGTCAATATCCAGGTAGGCGTCCCGGACACAGCTCTCTCCACAGCAACAGACGGAATTCTAAGCACCTTCCAGAAGACAGGTGTTGCATTAAATAGTAATGCCACACCCAAGATGGCCGCCAACTCGACGTCCGCTCTGCGTGACGTGGCATTCGGCAATGCTTAGGTCTTTCTTTCGCCTGTGCAGTCAGTCACGATGCTGGCTTGGATCGATTCAGGGTCATTTTACCTTCGTGGTGCTAAATTTGTGGCAAAAACACTGGACATACAATATTCCGAATTTTACCCTTTTCTACATTTCAAAACTCAGATGTATCTTTCCTTGCTCGTATGTATTTTAACAAGTAATACAAAACACTTGTGGTTGACTTGACAACATAATGTTTTAACACATCATAGTTTGAAAACGTGATCATATTTGATTTAATAATTAAGGCTCCCAGTTTTCCGTTTAAACGGATTTTTACATATAAATACAGACAGGAAGCTTTTTGGTTTCTGTCTGTATTTATATATGAAAACGGGAAAATACTAACAAAACCAATGCTCCTCCTGCCTCTGTGCTCCCCTGTAAAATCTGAGCCAGAGATGCACAGGGGCGACCAAAAGAAACGGGAAACTGCTGCCCTGAAACTGCTCCAGAGACAGGGGCGACTGGGAGCGGCGTGTCTGCAGAGACACTCTAGCACCCCCTCACAGCAGTAGTTCACACAAGATAATTGTTGGAGCAATTACCACCACTAAGAGGTGTGAAAACACCCTAGGACATCAGCTGCAGCTCTAGCAACCTTTTGTTGTTTAGCTCTCACGTGTGGGGGATGTAGGGCACAACTCGAATTGGGAGTATTTTGCCACAAATCAGAGTGGGCTGGTGAGAAAGGTGGGTTGCTGAATGAAAGGCAAGACATTTTTTGAAAGAGGTGGCCGTGGGTGTAGTCGATGTGACCTAAACTGTAGCTAGGGAGGGGCACTGCATTTAAATATTTAAATATAAGAAAGAACGTTTAACGTATGAACAGAGGGCTGGGGATGTAAGCGAAGTGTCGTGGCACATAGGAACTAGAGGCAGGAAGAGCATAGTTAGGTCATCGCCATTTGACACAGAGATTGGGAGCCAGAGCTGCAAGGGGTGATGTACCAAGGGAGAAAAATCCACAGGGGTTTAGATATGCCGTAGGAAAGAGATTCTTAGGAACTGCCATGTGCACTGGGAGCAATTTGTGCAAAATATGTCTCGGAAAATATGCACTGTTGTGCTAAATAGTTGAAGAGAGTTGTGCAAGGTGAATATGACACAAGAGCAAGCGCTAACAGCAGTGATAGGATTGGGGGATGGGGGTCGTTCAAAGACAGCAATTTGCTCCTTGAGGGAGGATGGAGGGGCTGGTATGGCAGAAAGCTGCAGGCGGTGTTGGGCTCAGTGGAGGAGTGAGAAACATGCTTGCTGGTATGTAGGCAGAGATAGAGAACTGCAAGTATGAGGTGACTTGGTAGAGACATCCGCTGGCTAGAATGTCCCCGGAGTCTGGGTTTGTTGCAAGCAATTATATGTTTTGGGAGAGTGAGGTGCTGTGGGTGAAGTGCAATGGGGGAGAAAGCTTCAGGGAGTGTTGTTCCAAAAGTGAAACAGCTGCAGAGGAAGTGCGGTGCCATGGAGACAGAGAGAGGCCCAGAAGAGTTGTGGATGCATCCATGAGATACAATTCTGCAAGTTTAATTTGCTTTGCGTGTGAGCTCCAGGGGTGAGACAACCTGGGAGTGAGATCTGAATGGTGCGAACTGCGCGTGCGCTAGAAACAAAAGATGCAGGAGGCAAGGCCTAGGAGAGAGAGCTGCAGGGGTTGGTGCTCTATAAGAAAGCTCTGAGCTTGGAGATGCATCCTTAGTGGGAGAAACATATCTGCAGGCTGTGACATACCCTAGATAGATACCCAAAAGTAGTGGGATGTGCCTTAAGAGAGATGGCTGCAGAAAATGAGTGATGCCCTTAGAAAAAGTTGTGAAGCAGATCTGTGCCTGGAAAGATAACTAAATGGCTGGTGATCCTTAAGAGAGGTGCATGGCTGATGTGCCTTGTGACAGGTGCAGTGGTAATGTATCTTGGGAGACAGTTTTGTTGTAATATTTACACAGAGGGAGAGAATTGCCTGATATAAAATTGGAAGTGCAAAAGAGAGTTGTAACAGGTAGAATATGCTTTGAAAAAGACATCTGCATGGAGTGGCGCAATTAAAAAAACCCAGCTATAACAACCTAGTGCAAGTGTGCATGCCAACTTAAATAAATGTGGAAAAATGTTAGCTTTAGCGGGTTTTTTTCTTGCGTCAAAAATCAATGTGGATAAATACAGATAAAATTACCAAAAAATAAATATGGATAAGTACAGATGAAAATGAGAAAAAAAAATAACATAAAACCAGGAGCCCTATTAATAATACATATAAAACATATCACAGGTTGTGCTGGTTGCACGGGATGGGGTGGGTGTTCAAACAGGAATCTCCCTGCAATCGGCAGAGGACTTAAGAGAGTACAAAGGATCATGACAGGAACAATCCCTACACTAGCTATGCCCTTAGGCTGCCTACTAGTGATGGACTTCTTGGTGCACACAGAATCACCTCTTCTGTGTTCTGGCTGTTGGCTGCAAAACACACCCCAGCCTTTTATTATGTTTGAAAAACCCCATTCTCATTACATACTTGTTTCGAGCCATAGTAGGTTAGCAGTTTGTGGCTAAATTAGATCTCATTTGTATTCACGTCATGCAACCCACTGAGTTATCCTTTCAATACTTGTGCTTCAGTTAGAAAGTGTGACTCCATTTTGTATTTCGCAATCCATATTATGCTGTGTCTGAACTAGGCCTCATTTTTCGTATTGCTTGCCTCAGCGGTACACTGTATTCAATTATTATTTTCCTTCTCTGTTCAAGGTTGTTTTCTATCTTATTAATGAATGAGTCATTCTGCCTCCGCATACCTATTCATGTATGTAGCTCGACCCAGCACGGCAACCTTGAAACTGTGATAGTGTGTACCCATCCAGCAGGTGGTAGCCCATCCTTCTGTGTCCCCCTTTGTTCATGTTTGGCCTAAGCAGGTAGCTTTCCACTGTGGGTGTGGTTGCGGTTTTTCGGATGAATAGTTATGTGTTGTCAGCTGTTGGGGGGCCAGTCCCTCGGCAGACATCTTAAGTAAGCATGGGCGGATTTTGCGAATTGGCAATCCGCGAAATTGCGTATTTACGGATTCGCAATCCGCAAAATCCGCGAACTCTCGCGAATTTGCGGATTTTTCATTTTTTTTGTGTTCGCAAGGATTTCTGCCAGTTCGCGAGGATTTTGTACCAGTTCGCAAACGCGAACTTACTTTTCGGGTAGCAACGGTCGCGAACATGTTGTTTCTACATCTGGTTCATCACAGCACCCTCTGTTTCACCACTGCCACCCTCTGTTTCACCACTGCCACTCTCTGGCTCACCCATGCCACCCTCTGGCTCACCCATGCCACCCTCTAGTTCATCACTGTAGATTATGGGTGGAAAAGCACACCTGCCCTGCCTCAACTGACATAAATGAATTAGGGGCTGATTAATGTGTTACTGAATTTGAACTTCCTGGCTGAAACCTGCTTCCTTATCTGTAATTGCTTTCTCTGAGCCTGCTGTGAGGGTCAGAGCAGGGTCATAGAATAGTTGCATGTAGGCAACTGAACTCTGAAGGGGCCCCTCAGGAAGCACTACAGGGAATGGTTACTAATGATAAGATTGAACTTTTGCACCTGCTGAGTGCTTTCAGTTTAGCAAAAATCCAAATATCCAGCAGCATCCACAAAAAGTAATCCTTCCAGGCACTACAGGGAATGGTTACTAATGATAAGATTGAACGTTTGCACCTGCTGAGTGCTTCCAGGTCAAGATCCAAATCAAAGTGACCAGCACATGAAGAAAGCACTGAGAGGAGCCTGCTGGACAGGAACAGGAAGTTGGAGACTGTGGGGCACTTCCTTCCTCCCCCCCCCCCCAAAATGTATTCCTTGCGAAAAAAAAGTGCAGGCAAATGTCAACCTGAGGAGTTATTCTAACAAAAATCATAATTTTCAAGGTTTATGCTGCCTGCTGGTGGATTTCTTGTGCGAAATTGCAAATTTTGCAATCTCGCAATTGCGAGATTGACGCTGCCCACAGCCTCTACGTTTTCGCAAGTGTTTACTCCCGCGAAATTGTATAGTATTCTAGTTGGCAAGTGCGACCAAGCAAAAAAAATCCGCTTCGCACGGATTTACGAATTTTCGGTAAGTTCGCGAGAGTTCTCGGATTGCGAATTTACCGAAAATCCGCAAAATCCGCGAGCGGAACGGATTTTACGCCCATGCTTAATCTTAAGGTGCAGGTCAGATTGGACTCCTCTGTAGAGTATTGCTAATAAATGCTTGTTTGTATTCTCTACTGTCTGACCAACTCTTCCTTTAGTAGAAGGCGAGTAGGAGGTTGTATATATCCCTGGTGGCCCCTAAGGGCCACTTCCTTCAGTTGGTGCCTGAACAGGGAGCCCGCAAGGTGATCCAACTCACCCGTAAACCTGTTGTAGGTTCGGGGTGACATCTAGTAGGTCGGGCGGATAGGAGATCCCCACATGATAACAGCCTGGTTCTCTTGGCTGGTCCGTTCGTCTGATCAGGCGACTCCTCATCTAGTGGTCACGGGCTTGGGTCCTGAGAAGGCAAAACCTTGGATTTTACCATTTGGTCCGAATAGTTTGCAGTGGAGAATAACTTTGCTTGACCGGATTGCACCAGGTGAGTGATTAGATTCTTGAAAATTCGGTCCATTCTTTAATGGCACAAGGCCACGGGCTGAGTCCTAGTACATTCTGCGGATTGTCTTGGTGCAGTCTTTGGACGGCCTTGTTTGAATGGCATGAGCTCACGGGCTGTGTCCTGGTACAGTCTTCGGACTGTCTTGGTTTGAACTTGGTGGGTTTGCAGACCCTTTAAAGACACAGAGTGTTTGCGAACAATCTGCCAGGCCAACTGGAAATTTGGCTCACTCTTGTAAAAGGTCTGGGGCTGAAGCCTGTCTGCTTGAACTTGGTACAGTCTCTTAACTGTTTTCTTGAACTTGGTGCAATCTCCGGACTGTAGGATGCGGTCCTCGGACCGTTTTGGTTTGGTTCTCAAACCCTTTTTGTTGCCTTGTCTGAGCAAACTGGGGTGTTTTGGATGCCAGTGTTTTTCTACTAAGGCTCGATTAGAAGAGAGCCAGCCTGAGTTTCCAGAGGGTACCCCAAATTTTGATGTATATGTTGGCTCTATTATGTTTAGCACATTTCGGAATAAATATACGAGGGACAAAACTGATTTGCAGTGGCCGCTTACTGGCATATTTGATGAACAAAAATTGAATTTCTTGCAGGACAAATTGTTTGCCGAAAATAGAAGGCAGTCGATGTTTGATTCTTTAAGAGTATGGCAAAAGGAAGCAAAGCAACGATGTATGAGAGCAGAGAAGGAGGCCCGGACGAGACAGATGCAAAGAATTTTCTTTCTTTCTTTCTTTCTTTCTTTAATGTTTTGTATAGCGCAAACTTGACCCTGTAGGGTATCAGTTCTCTTCACAGTTCACAGCAAGGTAATGTTTCCAGTACAGAGTCCTGTATGGCATTTGATAAATTCCAGTCCAGTTACAAGTTAACAAAGCTATTTCTTTTGATAACTGCTTTAGTACGTACACAGGCTGTGAGATTAGAAGGACCTCAAGGGAAGGAAGTCTTGTGTCCTTGCGCAAGAGTATTTGGGTGAGCCAGATGCTCTGTAATGCTTACGGTAGGAATTTACTCATTAAGAAGATCTTGGTTTCTTTCTTGAATCTTGCGTGGTTAGTTAGCCTTCTGATGTCTGGAGGTAACAAGTTCCATATTCTCGGTGCGGCCCCTAAGAATGCTCTGTTGTAAAAAACATTTGGGCGGAACATCGGTGGTTTCTGGCGTTCCTTGATTGTCTGTTTCCCCCAGAGATCACCAGTTTCTGCGCTAGGTATCTTGGTGAATTGAAGGGTAGAGAAAAATCACGCAGAAAGCAGTGGCCTATGATAAAGAAAAGGTAGAGAAAGGCATAGAATGTGCAGATAGGAAGTTTCCATTGCAGAATGATAAATGGTATGTTACTAGAGAGGAAGGGGATGTTTTCGCGGAGGAATTATTAGATTCTCCTCCCCCACCTTCTTATGCCCCTGAGCGGATATATTAAAAAATTTTGACATCACAGTCTCCGGCCCGTGGTGCCGCTCTACCTAGTATTTCTGTTTCTAGCCCTACTGCTTCAGTCCCGGCCCCAAATGCTTCTTTTTTACTTATGCAATTCACAGGGGCGGGATCCGTTTGCTATCCTATTCTGTCTACTGGCTCTGTATCTGGTGAAATGCCCTCTTTTAGTGCTACAACACAGTCTCTGCTCACGATGGTACCTGTCTCTTCATCTGCACTTTCCCCCTTAAGTGTGATACCGCAAACACTGCAAAATGGCGAGACGCCTGTGCTTGGGGTACATGGAGCAAATTGGGCAGCACTGTGGAGAAAGTGTTGGTGCACTCTGCTCTGGGTGATGAGAAAAAGTAAATGGTGGCTGACCAGGCTGCGCAATGGGCTTGGAACCCAATCTATAGTGTGGAAATTGTGTGGAGTGTGATGAAATATTATGGGCCATTCATACAGCAGCATGCTCTTAAGCATATGTCGGCTATGCTGATAGGACTGCGGGAGCAGTGTTTTCAGGGTGTTGCACCGCTGCTCATCTCTGAGATATGAGGACGAGTATATGTTATGGGTATGGCCCCCAATGAGGTTTTCAGTAATGTAACAATATTCGTGAGATATCGGGGAAGATTGCTCCAAAAGGTTCCAACAATAGGGACACAGCTCCCCATGAGAGAGGTTCATCCCATTTATCATCCTGAAACACCAGAACTGCGCGATACAACGAATACTGTCATTATGCGATGAGTCGATGGTCAGATTCAGGAGCAGTGGATCTACACTCCATTGAAGAGTAGTGAGGTAATATGCCTTAAACCTTAGTTGCCGTACCCTCGGAAAAATCCGAATGCGTACTACAAAGTTGACAGAGGCGGCCTCCTCCACGGTGATGACATTAGCGGATATTGTGTTGATTTTTAGTCTGTTGGTAGACATATGGAGCCAAGTACATATGCAGGATCATGTAGAGGAAAAGGATGGAACATGGGATCAGATTAAAACATGGGACAAGGAACGCAAGCCAGGCGAGAAGCCGAAGGTGGAGTTATTAGCCTTACCGGGTCACATTATCACTTATATGCATTCCCTTATCCCGCCGAGAGAAGGGGATTGGGACAAGTTGACTGCATGTCGTCAGAAGAAGGATGAGAGTGTGTCTGATTTCTTACTTGGTTTGAAGGGGTGTTTCTAGACTTTAGCGGGCAGGATCTGTCATTGGAGGGTGGTGTCCTATTGTTTGTCAGCAGGTTTGTTAATAACTTGCTTCCCGAGATTGCGACTAGGTTGCAGGCTTCAGAAAGTTCTTTGAGCACCTCCTCCCCATCAGTAATATGGAGTATGGCACAGTACTATGAGCATAGGGAAAATGAGGAGAAAGAGAAGGTGGAGAAAATTGTCAAAGAGTTGAAGACGAGGGTGTTGATGCAGCAAGTAGCAAGGGGAAGTGGAAGACGCCGGGGTTTGGGTGCGGCCCGGCGGTTTCCCTGGTCTAACAGGGGTGGTGCTTCGGGTGTGCCTATGGGCTCAACCAATGTGTGAATTATAAGCAGGAGGGACATTGGCGAAATGAGTGTCCAGAGTTATTGCAGAAAGGTGAGGCCCAAGTGGTCGGGGTTTTAGAGGACGTGGAAGAAGAGGAGGAGGCCGAGGGGAGATGCAGTCAGAGAATACATCATATACTCGGCAGAGCAGGAACTATTTTGACGACCCCCGAGGAAGGCAGTACTATCATGATGACTATGACATGTGACGGGGATGTACCACAGCTAGGATAGCCAGGGACAGGGCGAGGGACCAGTTTTGGTGCCTGTAGATCAACGCAGACCCTATGTCACTGCGGATCTGCAAGGCACGGCTAAGACATTTTTGATTGAAAAGGGTGCTATGAATAGCTCTGTTTCTTGTTCACTGCTGCCAGGGGCAGCTCTATCTGGCCAAAATAATGTCTTGGTAGGCTTTTCATGTATGCTGGTTGTTAGCCCCATTTCCAAACCTCTTGCTTTGACTATTGGCCCCTTTACGGTTGATTCGCCATTTTTGTTAACGTCAAATAGTGGGGAGAATTTTATGGGATTGGATTTGTTAAAAAGATTACATTTGACAATGTTTTGTTCTCCAGACGGCGTTTACATGACCATTGGGCCAAAGGTGGCTCGTGTAAAACAATGCTTCGCAAAAGATGCCCTCATCCCGCTGAGTTTAAAGGGATGTACGACGTTACGACGCGTACCATAACAACGCGTGCTTTAACAACGCGCCCCTTACAACGCAAGTCGTTACCACGACTTGCGTTGGGGGCGCGGATTGAGAATAGTATAATTTACTATTCTAACACCAGTCCCCGTGGACACTAGGGAAGGTGTTGGAATAGTAAATATACTATTCTTAATCCTCTAGCGCCCTCCAGCGCAAGTCGTGATTACTACTTACATTGTGACGGACGCGTTGTGAAAGCCTTGCGGAGTAATATCCGCGTTGTAAAGGATGTTCCCCAGTTTAAAGATGTGCCGCACACACTGTGGGCTACAGGAGACACAGATGTGGGACTACTTCAGATCCCAACAGTCTCTATCCAGATCAAAGACAATGCTGTATTGCCACGTATTCCCCAGTACAAGATATCACAGGCAGGAGAAAAGGCCTTATTACAAATAATACAGGATCTGATTAAGTCTGGTGTAGTTGGGGAGACAGTGGCGAATGTGTGTAAGAGCCCTATTCTTCCTATTCTTAAGAAGATAACCTTGGATTCCTCTGATGCTCATCCTAATGTTTATCGCTTCATTATTGACCTTAGAGAGGTTAACAAAATAGTAGTTCCCCAGTATCCTGTAGTTCCAGACATCTTTTTTCAGCATTTCGATCCATACAGATAACAGATATCTGTTTGGAGTTGCCATAGCTGGAATGAGTTTAGATTCTGTCGTGCTCCACAAGGCTAAACAGAAAGCCCTAGTATTTATAGTCAAGTTATTAATACAGCAGACATTGATCTGACTGATACTACTTTACAGCACTTCACTGATGCAATGAAGGGTATTCTGCCTTTCTGGGGACCCATGCATAACAGTCTTACCATTCGTCATCTCACTAGTGTTGTAGACGGGGTTATTAATACTACAGCAGGTATACTCACTAACGTTACAGCTGAGCTACAAGCTACCAGGCGTGTTGCTCTTCTAAATTGGATGGTTTTAGAGATCATCCTTGCAGATAGGCGAGGAGCTTGCCGCATCATTGGCAGTAGCTGCTGCGTGTACATTCCAGATCACGCACCCACTGTATACTCAGCAATACAGAAGCTACATAGAATAGCATCTGATATCCAACAAGACAATTTTTCATGGTCCCGGACAGGGTGGTTTTGTGGTCTGATGTCATCCTGGGCTGGAAGATCCTTCTTTTTCTAGTAGCTATAGCAGGTGTCATCTTTACGTGCTGCCTATGTGTCAACTGCCTTCCAGCATGCTGTACTTCTTGTGTGAGCAAGTTCACCCCTACCCCTAAATTGCCAGAACGAGATAATAAAGTCTCCACCTTGATGATGCAAGACAGACAGGATATGATGTTGATCGATGAGGGCATTTTGAATATTAAAGATGTTTTCATATACAGGTGCCTTATTTTCTTCCCTGCTTAGAATTAGAAAGACCCTACCGGATAGCGCCAATAAAGCATTTAGCCTCCACTGCTAAAATAAAGGTCTGTTAGGTTTGAAAAACCCCATTCTCATTATATTCTTCTTTTGTGCCATAGTAGATTAGCAGTGTGCGGCTAAATTAGATCTCATTTGTCTTCACGTTATGCAACCCACTGAGTTATCCTTGGAATGCGTGAGCTTCAGTTAGCAAGTGTGATTCCATTTTGTATTTCGCAATTTATATCAGGCTGTATCTGAACTAGGCCTCATTATTCTTATTGCTTGTCTCAGAGGAACATTGTATTCAGTTATTATTTTCCTTCTCTGTTCAAGGTTGCTTTCTGTCTTACTAATGAATAGACCATACTGTCTCTGCATACCTATCCATGTGTGTAGCTCTGCTCCAACGTCAGGAGACGCTGGGAACCAGCACGACAACCTTGAAACTGCAATAGTGTGTACCCATCTAGCAGGTGGTAGCCCATCCTTCTTTGCCCCCCTTTGTTCATGTTCGGCCTAAGCCGGTAACTTTCCACTGTGGGCGCAGTGTGGGGTTCTTGGAGGAATGGTTATGTGTTGTAGGCTCTTGGGGGGGGGGGGAGTCCCTCAGCAGACATCTTAGGGTGCATGTCAGATTGGACTCCTCTGCAGAGTATTGCTAATAAATGCTTGTTTGTATTCTTTACTGTCAGACCGACTCTTCCTTTGGTAGAATGCGAGTAGGGGTTGTAACTAACCCGGGTAGCCCCTAAGGGCCACTTCCTTCACTTTGAGGGGCCATAATTCTCTCAATGGTAACCCCTACCCTTGAACTGGAATGGCCCCACTTGCACATTCATTTGGGCCCCTATTGTGAGCTCTTTCTTTGTTGCCCTCTTCTTTTTCCTGAAGAGGGGTGCGATCCCCTTTCTTAGGATCACTTCCATGGGCCTTTTGGGTCCCCTAATGTATACTCATTCATCTGCTATCTCACCTAGCTCTTTGGGGCTAGTTAGCTTGTATTAACCCAGATGCTGGTGTACCTTCTCTGTAGGATAATTATGAAAATTATAGAGCCCTTTATAAGTGTCTACCTTGTTACCCTGTATCTAGCCATCCAGTGCCATTACTGAAGCTTCCACTGACAGATATTGTGCCCCCTTGTGTGTGTTCCTTAATTTTTGTCTGTACTCCTCTAGGGTCAAACCAAATAACGTGATAAGTGCTGCCTTCTTGCATGGTTAGGACTCTGCCACCTCATCCTCTAGGGTCAGAAGCCTATCTTTCCCCACCACTAGTGCTAGCTCCCACTGTAAGGACCCCTGAGTACATGGCATCCACTTTACTAACCCCAGGACACCTGTAATAGGATAATAGCTTCTTGTAGAAATCATTTTCCTTTACAAGACTGTATACAAAACCCTTTGTCAACGTTAAGTCATGGGCACCCACCTGCAGTTACCTGAGTGCCATTTTTGCTGCAACCATTGTTACTGGACTGCAAGCCCAGATTGACCCTCCTCTCCTCAACAACCAGTCACATCTCCTCCAGGGCTAGCCTCCTTTCCACCAAAGCAAGGAGGATTATCTGGGACTCAATGTATCCTTGCCCCCTCTCTGAACTGTAGCTCATTTCACTTCCAGACATCAAATTAACCCAGCCACAAATGTAGGGGGTCAGAGTGTCACCCCCCACCCTCCTCATGGATGACTCTCCTGTTCTCATCCTCTGCCCCATGTCTGAGGAAAGTTCTTCCTCCAACAAAGTCTGAGCTCTGCAAGCCTATTCCCAGGACATTAGGGGGCCTGGGAATAGAAAGAAAGATTTTCTTTATTGGCTGAAGTACCTCAGAATGAAACAACCTCCCACTACACATAAGAGCTACCTTTTCACTTATTTAATTCTGCATGAGGCTGAAAACATGGCTTTTGAAGTAGTCCCACTAGGCCCTAGATGTGACTGGACTCACACCTGCTCAAGGCCAGGATACCCTGTGGGCATGCCATAACATAGCAAGTCTGTCTTCCACTTTTTGCACAAAGTCAATTTAGAGTGTGGACTTGGTTATCAAGTCTATCTCCATGTTTCCTGAACTTTTTAACAACTTTTAGAAAGTTTTCTCAAAACTTTCGAAAGAAACCTTTTTCCAAGCTTTTATTTTTTTTTTTTTAAAGTTTTGTAACTCTTGGGGACAGTGCCTTTGAGACTTCAGATCTTGACCAAAGAAAGCACATTTGATTGACAATCACAAATACTCTCTTCTAGGTGTTATTTGGTAGATTTTTAAGTGATTTTAACATATTAACTGTGTGCGGTACTACAAAACACAAGTTCCAACTGCTAGGCACCAATGTGAGGAAAGTGGTTTATTATATTGCTGGTCTTCAATCATCTCTCCAGTGCAGACGTTATCTGTGGTCTGGGTGCTAGGGGGACAATTTTATTCCCACTTTGAGCCTAAGCTGATGTGGCAAATAAGTAGCAATTGGGCTACCAGGCGGAGTTCACACTTCTTTCCTCAGACGATCCTTTGTTTCCCTTCCTGAGAGTCATTCACATCTCTGACCAGAAGGGCAGAAGACTGTCTCGAGGGCAACATCTTGTTTGCAACTGTAAACTGCTACTGGAAGCTTTTGACTACAAAGTGAAAACTTTTTTTAATGTAATGTACCCTGCCTTTATGACTCAGTAGGCCTCCTTTAAGGGTGATGTATAGATATTAAAAAGGAAGGCTTGGCTTTGCCATTATGTTAAAAGGCAGAATTGAGTTAGCAGTTTAAAACTGCTCTGCCAGCCTGCAATGGCAGACTATGAATCATACTTTCCTTTGTCACACCTGTTTTGGCACAAAAGCTGTGGTAGTCCACGAGGGACACTTAACCTACTGGCCCTAGGTACCCTGATAGGTACTGATAAGTAAGTTAACTTATTCCAGTTCTGAGTTATCCTGTAAGCCATACACATTTTAAGGGTTAGAGCACTGGCACTGAGGCCTGTTTTTCAGACCTTAGTGCACCTTTAGAGTCGAAAAACCAGCAGCATCAATCTAAAAACTAGTCGGTAGTAATGCAAAAAGAGACATTTCATTACAGTCACAAACTATGAGAAAATCTCAAAATGAAGAGGATTCAGTTCATGCTTATATTGATAGACATATGCAGATTTACATACAATACTGTGGAATGGCAGACCCAGCTAAAGAAAATGTGTCTGGTTTTGTGCTGGCTTTTGAGTTGGGATTGCATTCTGTATTAGGTAAGCAGATACACCAGAGTGTTGACGTGCTGGCAAGCAGACTCACTTGATGACATTTTGGCTTATGCAAAATATTCTTGTGGTTATTGTGATTCTAAAAAGAAAATGACAAAAGAGAAATTGATCCATTCTTTCAGGAAGGAGGGCAAGAATTGGTGCTTCAGGGAAGTGGTGTACAATATAAAGGTCCTCCAAGAGGCAGAAGAAATGTTCGAGGTAGAGGTTTTTATACCAACACTAACAATCATATGATGAGATATTGAACTTGTAACAGATGTGGAAAAGTGGACACTTCAAGAGACATTGTAGATTGAATTCACAGTCATATGTGAAAATGGAGTCAAATGATGCCTCAAATGAGTCCAGTGCAACAAAGTATGATTTTAATAGCTCAGACTAGGGTGAGTCAATCAATGGTCCCAGCCCCATCGGCACCTGTGGAGAATACAAAGCAGTTCCATTGAAGTACGCCTTTCACTTTGCCTTTTACACCTCATATGTAGAATAGGATGGTAGAATTTCCACAATACTTTGTTTTAGAAAATGTCAACACGTCCTCAAGTGAGACACTCAGTGATTAGTGATTTGTTTCTGCATTTGCAGCTAGCCTTTGAGTTCCATAAGGACTGAGTCAGGAAGTCATAACATTGTGCCTGAGAGAAGAGGTGGATTGCATACTTGGTACAGTTCAAGAGGTAGGCCAGAAAATCCATTTGTAGAAGGCGTAGGTAAAGGTCATCCTGTGTCAATTTTGGATGATGTTGGTGCTACCCATTACAGACTGACTCTGGTGGAAGTTCCTACCCATTCCTCTTAGAAACAGAAGTCTAAATAGTAGCCATTTTAAATATACACTTGATTAACAAGATGCCAGCAAATGTTCCGGTAAAAATAGGTTTGGTTATAAATTAACATGCATTCATAATTATTTTCATTTGTTTTTAATCAATTGTACACCAGAAGGTTTCTATACAAAAAAAAGATCCAGATGTAGAGTTTGATTTGAAATATAAGGCACTAAGAAATGATACATTTCCTTTTTTTCCAGAAGAGAGCATTCCTCCAGTTTTGAGACAGACAGTAAAGAGAGAGGTTTGGGATTTTGCTGGAAAAAACGTTGGGCTCATTACAACTGCAAAGCCAGGACAGATTATCGTAAACCCAGACGTAGTGTGCTCATGCATTTCCCAATATAGATTTTCTTATGAAACTTAGGAACAGATTACCCCTGTGATTGAAAAGATGGCGCAAAGGGGCATCCAGAAAGAAATTTGGGGAGTCCATGTAATTGACCAATAATAGTCTTGCAGAAACCTAATGGGAAGTGGAGTATATTGCAAGGTGTTAGAAAGATCAATGAGATAATAATGCCATGGTACTAAACCCATCAGTGATTTTGTTTCAAATTCCAGCAGTTTCAAAGTGGTACACAGTGTTTGATTTGTATTCTGCATTGTTCTCCATTACTCTAAATGAGGACAGCCAGTATATTTTTGAATTCAGATTTACTGAATCCACAAGGCTTTGTACAGAATCCCCTTCTGTCTTTTCCAAGTGCTTTAAAGGGATTTGAACTTTTGGAGTTACCCTGTGAGTCAATCTTGGTGCTATGCATTGATGAATTGATGATTGGAGTGAGAACAAAAGAGGAATGTGAATTGGACACCATTGCACTGTTGAATCATGTAGCCGATATGGGCATAATGTTTCACCTACAAAGTTTCAGGATTGTCAGAAGTTACTTCAGATTCAAAAAGGAGCTGCAAAGATGTCCAAAGATTGAATTACTATGAATATGATTATGAATCCGCCCAGTAGACATACAGAAGTGAGAACATTTCAACAGATGGTTGGCTGTTATCATCAGTGGATTGTTACCTTCACCTTAATTGCAAGACCATCACAGAGAGTGACTCATAGTGATGTCATGGATATGGTACCTGCTAAAACAAAGTATGCCATGTAGACAGGTCATGTAGGAAAAAGGTTATGAATTTATTCCTCAACTTACAGCTTTAGTAACAAGATACGGGAATATGGCAAGTTCCATGTAATGCCCCACCAGGAGTAACATCCTTGCTGCTCAGCACATACACCCCAACTGAATCTTCTTCAAGCCAAATGCTCTCAGCATTCTAATGACCTCACCACTTGCTGAGAACAAAAATGGGGAGAGTGCATTATCTTATCAAGTAGATTCCAACACATCTCCCCCTTATAAAGATTATAGAAAGTCATGTGAATGCAGGATGACAGAATGCACACAACACGTCCAATATAATGAATCTAAACTACATGCCCTTGCAATCTCAGAAAAACACAATATAAAAGTTCCATTCCTTAAAACAGTGGGTGCTCACCCACCTTACCTCACACTCAAAGCACAACTACACACAGGGTATCTCCCACCCCTCAAACCATGGGTAACCTGCCCATCTTGTCTCACACTCAAAGCAACTACAGGGTACCTTCTCACCCTTAAACAGTGGTACTCACCCCACCTCGCCTCACACACAAGGCACAACCTCCTACTGTGGTATATTCCAACCCCTGGACAGTGCACTGCACACAGGGTATCTCTTACCCCTCAAACATGACTAGAGATCACAAACCCTCACTTTACATTCCAAAAACCTGAGATATTTTACTCCCCCCTACTATACCAGGGATATATTTGACATAAGTACAATAAATACATTGAGATTATAAAAAAAAATAATGATTTTCCCTCCGGTGAGCGACCTCTCACCCGACATCATCATCACTCCAACCACCAGTTCATGCACTAACATGCACATCGATTTGCTGTTAATCACATTTCCAGATGACAGTACAGTGACAGTAGTGCTTGTTCTTTTCTTTTTCTCGTCATGTATACTCCGATACTGATACACGTTGCACCCTCAGGCAGGAATGTCCATTAGCCTTACATTGCACATTCCAGCCTGAGAACCATTACATGAAACAGGTGCTTGTCATTCATCTGTGTACACAGAGAAGAGCTGGATCCCGTTGTGCTGTGTACGTTGTAGTTGTTTTTCCTTCTCCTTTTACAACCATACCATGCTCATATCGTCATAATCATTTGCAGATGTTCCTGCATACGCACAAAGAATGCCAAACAATTCCTGCTGCTTGCCATTCCCTTGCTTGTGGCTTCTTGCCTTCCCCCTTGTGGTTCATAAGCAACCAGGAGAACAAAGGAGGCATCTTCAAGTGCTGACTACCCCAGCTCGAGACCACACCAGCGCTGCCACACGGCATCTCTGATAACAGTTGCACTACCAGGCACAGGAGTGAAAGCACGCCTACCTGGATCCTTTTTCCATTACTTCTTATTTTTAATTTTTTTAATGCTGCTTAAGCACTAGGGCCAAAAACAGCATGCAACCTGTGAAGATATCCTGGACCATAGGCTGTCCTCTTCACAAGTTTCAACATTCTCTCCTCTCTAATCGTGTTTGTTTCTTACTATGATACTTCAAATCTTTTCTGGACCTGCATTAAACTTCCCTTCACACTTGGGTCTTCTCCACTCATCGCCAGTATTAAAATAAAGAATGCCAAGTAGACAGGTCATGTAGGAAAAGGTTATGAATTTATTCCTCAAGTTACAGCTTTAGTAACAAGTTACAGGAATATGGCAAGTTCCATATAATGCCCCACCAGGAGTAACCTCCTTGCTGCTCAGCACATACACTCCAACTGAATCTTCTTCAAGCCAAATGCTCTCAGCATTCTAATGACCTCACCACTGGCTGAGAACAAAAATGGGGAGAGTACATTATTTTAGCAAGTAGATTCCAACACATCTCCCCCTTATAAAGATTATAGAAAGTCATGTGAATGCAGGATGACAGAATGCACACAACACGTCCAATATAATGAATCTAAACTACATGCCCGTGCAATCTCAGAAAAACACAAAATAAAAGTTCCATTCCTTAAAACAGTGGGTGCTCACCCACCTTACCTCACACTCAAAGCACAACTAAACACAGGGTATCTCCCACCCCTCAAACCGTGGGTAACCTGCCCACCTTGTCTCACACTCAAAGCAACTACAGGGTACCTTCTCACCCTTAAACAGTGGTACTCACCCCACCTCACCTCACACACAAGGCACAACCTCCCACTGTGGTATATTCCAACCCCTGAACAGTGCACTACAAACAGGGTATCTCTTACCCCTCAAACATGACTAGAGATCACAAACCCTCACTCTACATTCCAAAAACCTGAGATATTTTACTCCCCCCTACTATACCAGGGATATATTCTACATAAGTACAATAAATACATTGAGATTATAAAAAAAAAAAAGATCTTCCCTCCGGTGAGCGACTCTCACCCGACATCATCATCACTCCAACCACCAGTTCATGCACTAACATGCACATCGATTTGCTGTTAATCACATTTCCGGATGACAGTACAGTGACAGTAGTGCCTGTTCTTTTCTTTTTCTCCTTATGTATACTCCGATACTGATACACGTTGCACCCTCAGGCAGGAATGTTCATTAGCCTTACATTGCACATTCCAGCCTGAGAACAATTACATAAAACAGGTCCTTGCCATTAATCTGTGTACACAGAGAAGAGCTGGATCCCGTTGTGCTGTGTACGTTGTAGTAGTTTTTCCTTCTCCTTTTACAACCATAACATGCTCATATCGTCATAATCATTTGCACATGCTCCTGCATATGCACAAAGAATGCCAAACAATTCATGCTGCTTGCTATTCCCTCGCTTGTGGCTTCTTGCCTGCCCCCTTGTGGTTCGTAAGCAACCAGGAGAACAAAGGAGGCATCTTCAAGTGCTCACTACCCCAGCTCGAGACCACACCAACGCTGCCACACGGGATCTCTGATGCCGTGTGGCAGCACTACCAGGCACATGAGTGAAAGCACGCCCACCTGGATCCTTTTTCCATTACTTCTTATGTTTAATTTGTTTAATGCTGCTTTAAGCACTATGGCCAAATACAGCATGCAACCTGTGAAGATATCCTGGACCATAGGCTGTCCTCTTCACCAGCTTCAACATTCTCTCCTCTCTAATCTTCTTTGTTTCTTTCTATGATACTTCAAATCTTTTCTGGACCTGCATTAAACTTTCCTTCACACTTGGGTCTTCTTCACTCATTGCCAGTATTAAAATAAAGATTGCCAAGTAGACAGGTCATGTAGGAAAAGGGTATGAATTTATTCCTCAAGTTACAGCTTCAGTTACAAGTTACAGGAATATGGCAATTTCCATATAATGCCCCACCAGGAGTAACCTCCTTGCTGCTCAGCACATACACTCAAACTGGACCTTCATCGAGCATAAACACTCTCAGTATTCTAATGGCCTCAGCACTGGCTGAGCAGCAAGGCAGAGAACAACAATGGGGAGAATGCATTTATTTTCCTAGCAAGTAGATTACAACAGAACCTTAGGATGAAGGATTTATGAAAGCTTGCCTGGAGCTGAGTCTGGCTTTGTGTGTGGCAACTACTTCAGGAATGTTGCTCAGTTTCAGTTCTTGCACAACAACTTGGCACTGGAAAAATACATGTGACATAGTATTCTGGAACTCTAGATCTAGTTGCTGCTGCTTTGGCATGATGCTTAAGATGGGTAGCAGCTACTTCTATTGCAATTACTCAGAGTGATTCAGTTTTCAGGCCTCACATCTTAACTGTGCAACTGCCTCATTTCGTGGAAGCACTTCTGACCCAAATAAGAACCTTTGATAAATGCTAGGTTGACTAAATATGAATTTTCAATTTCAGCAGTTCCAAATGTGTCAATTAAAAGATATGGTATTTGTAATCTTGTAGTTCTTTTGGTACTTCTAAGAGGTGAATGTTATGAGGATGTACAGGGGGAGCATGGCTATTGTGATGTAACAGATTTGTTGTTAAGCTAAGAGCATTTATTTAATATGCACCACTCAATTGAGCTGATTTGGTTTTACTTATGGATGGCTTATGTCTGAGAGACATTCAAGGAAATTCATGAGCAACATATGGCATTTTCACTTTGACATGCATATCCTTGTGTAATGTAACTACAAGTGGCTGACTTGGTTGACATTACTGGAGCTTACTGCAAAGCCAGTACATTGACTGTTACAAACTATATTGACAGTCAGTACTTATGGAATAGTTCACAATTTTGGCCATTGATGGTCACTGCATTATTTCATGACTACAGCTGGGACACCAATTCACAGTGAATTACACATTCTTTCTTTGTTGTATGGTTTGATATTGCATTCAAAGATAGCAGTGGTAAAATGTGCTGCCCACTGACATCAAATTGACCTGGTCCTAAAAAGTAATGATTTTGCAGATGCAGTAGCAAAATATTGTGCAATATTGAATACTGCATTGTGCATGAAGACAAGTGTACAATCAGAACCTATTGAAAGTGCGTCTGCTTCTTTATCAGAACAACCATTTGATGAATTGGGAGTTGTATTAAATAAGATGTCAGGTGAAGAAATGTAGGATGTAAATAGAATGAGTAAGACCTTAGGAATTACACTGAAGGAAGGTCCTGCTTGACTTACTGCTTACACATATGTTGAGAGTTTTCCCACTCCCACATATGTGGGGTATGATGAGATGTTGAGGCTGTATAATAATTAAGGATTCAATCCTCATTTCAGAAAATTGATGGAAAACTATTGTTATATATGTCAGACAAAGAAGGACACTTCCAGAACAAAATCATGAGAGTCTTGTGTGCAGTATTAAAAATGGATCAGAAGCTTCATTGTAGCTATCATCCAGAAGCTTCAAGAGTAGTGGAGGGTTACAATAGCAATCTTCAGGACAAGCTTGCAAAACTGTTCTTCAACTTCTCTGAAATGGCCAAATGCACTTAGCTTGGTGTTGCTGAGCATGAGATATAGTCTGAATAAAGAAACTGGATTGGGTGCTCATGGGAGGGCCAATGAGATTTCTGATGTTCCATTTAGAGCAGTGTTTACTATCACTGATGAATTACTGAGAGTGCCTAGATGATACAGCACATTCTGTCTCTCACCATTTGCAACTTGCTACACCTTCTGCATCTACAGAATTGTGTCATGACCTGCAACCAGGAAATCGGGGGCCACCTTCATCAAAGGATTGAATTGCTGTTGTGCCACACAGGGTGACACAATGGCAGTACAATCATTAAGTATGATTCACCAACCCACACAAAGCCACCTTACATGGATCTGCGAGGCTTGGTAAATCTGGAGTAACGCTGCGCCAGGAAGGTGTCACATTGTTGGAGACTGGGTGTTCCCACACATTCACCAATGCTTTTTGGTACATTCCCATATTTACTAAGAGTAGTAAACCTAGAAATGTTTCAGAATTGTACAACTTGCTGATGGAGGCAGAACAAGGAGAAATATCTTTATTTCTCTTTGTTTCTTCTGTGTAAAAGGAAAAAACCTTTAAGCATTGCTTTTGATTAGGACGGTATTCCTTCCAGCACAAAAACAATCCTATCTGCAAAGCAGATGCGTTTGCACTATGGAGCAAGGGTACCTGTGTTGGCACTGGAAGCACCTAGTGTGCCAGCCCTGTGAAAGAGCAGGAATGCGGCTGCGCCATATCTTAGTAAATACATTTCATTCCTGTCCTCTCTATTTGACACAGCGCAGCAAGTTATCTTGCTGCGTTGCGTCAAATACTGATAAATTGGGCCCCAGGTCCTCATCATAAAAATAAGGCATTGATAAAGAGTCTGAAGTGAATACTGGAGAATACTCACAGGGGCTGAGCTCGTCATGGCCACACCCGTTTATATGGAATGCTCAGCACAGCAGTGGAATTATCCCAGCGTGCGAGCGTTCCACGGGCCATGACGAGCTCTGCTCGTCATGAGCACAGGAGCACCGTGCCTCATGACAAGCAGAGCTCGTCATGACCACTTAAGGGGTTAAAGTTCAGAATGCATTGGAAGAGGGGTCCTAATTGTTTTGTTGTTAATGTTACACACACAGTGCAGTAAAGTCACAGTAACAAATGTAAAAGTAGACTGCCTTCACTTTCATCTGCTTTCACTGAGCAGTGCCTCCCGAGCACTGACCTGTGTGGAATCTTTGCTGGAGAAGTATCACTAGAAAGGAGACAATATATATTTTCCAGTGGTTACTCTCTCAATTGAATCCCTGCTTGGGAATCACAGCAGGAACATAGGGGTCCATTAGGATGTCGGGCGGTGGCACCACCGCGGTGGTGGCGGGGCGGAAAAACAGCATTTACCGCCCGCGAGCAGCGGAACTCACGTCCGCAACATTAGGATAGGTAAGCACAGGTCATTTCCCGTCCGCCGCAGAGCGCCGCGCACCGCCATCAAAGTGCGCCCAGCACCGCGGAGGCGGGAGCCAATCGGGACCCTCCGCCGTGCCCGATGACGTCCGCCCCGCTTGACAAATTAGGATGGCCCAAACAAGCAGACGCACCTCAGCGGAGACACCGCACAGCTGAAGCAGGCGGAAAGTCGACAGCGGAGCACGAACGCCGAGACCCGACATGAACCCCATGGACCCAGCACTCCACATGCATCCGGTCATGTACCTGCTGCAACACTATCGCCAGATGGGCCGCCGCGGACGTCGCCGCAGGTACGGCACTACACATATGCACCACACAACACACATGCTGACACAGGGCCCAAGCACCACATAGGCATCCTGCTGGGGGACACAACACATCCACATGGGCACCCACACATCACCCACCTCACAACAAGGCACCCCACGGCACACACAACGTCCGCCAACCAGCAGCAACGTCACGGTCACGGACACGTCACCGCCGCGGTCAACACATGCGCACTATGAAAAGGGCAGGGCCACACCAAGGCATGGGCAGGGCAGAAACATCACAGGGACACACCACCCCACATCACACTGCTCCCCACCCGAGCTAGTCACAGGCCAGGTGCTCATCCCGTGCACCCCATGCACACCAACAAGCACTGTAACAACAAGCACAATACACACACACTGCAACACACAACACACAACCAGAACACAGGCACTGCAGGATTGGCTGACAAGGAACACACAACACCAGTGCACTCCCCACAGCCCACACAATTGCATACAAACATCCACACAGGGCAAGACAAAACAATCAGGCATACAACTCCTGGCTGACACATGTGTGTCTCACACTATACAGGGGCACACATACATACACTACAAACTTACACCCTTCACACTGCACACCTCTGCTACACCCAACACCACACATGTCATGTAAGCCATGCCACCAGGACCAAGGGTCAACACAATATGACCATACACATACACGCCTGGGCATACAGAAAGGAAAACACAAACCGCATGACATCACAACCAGCTACAAAACCCCTGAACAGCAGCACACCCTGTGTTGTCAGTGGCACCCAACATGACCTGTGAACAGTGTATGCAACAATAGCAAATCACCAACAAGATAACTGCATGGCCTGTAAAATAGCCATCACAGAGTACAACATCAGCAGGGCCAGAATGGACTGAAGACCCTGTCACCCCTGTTTAAAAATCAGATGGCTACAAAGAGCCTTGCAATGTTGAACTGAAAAATAGAGCATGGTAGACAGTCAAGCAAATGCAAACAAGAAAAGGACTTTAATCAGCAAAAAGACTGAGAAAACACACACCAGAGGTAACTGTATTTATTCACATGTTGCACAGATGCAGCAATACAACATTAGTAGACAACAGCAAGCCACAAAATCATGTACACATGGTGAAACACAAACAGGAAGGCCAGAGTCCTTGGCAGGGGAGACAGCATGTACATGAGAGGCTGCACAGGGTAGAGTACAGCACATCAGAGCAACAGGCCCAGAGTCCTTGGCAGGGGATAAGGCAAGTACATGAGAGGCTGCACAGGGGAGAGTACAGCACAGCAGAGCAACAGGCCCAGATTCCTTGGCAGGGGAGACAGCAAGTACATGAGAAGCTGCACAGGGGAGAGTACAGCACAGCAGAGCAACAGGCCCAGAGTCCTTGGCAGGGGAGACAGCAAGTACACGAGAGGCTGCAAAGGGGAGAGTACAGCACAGCAGAGCAACAGGCCCAGAGTCCTTGGCAGGGGAGACAGCAAGTACAATAGAGGCTGCACAGGGGAGAGTACAGCACAGCAGAGCAACAGGCCCAGAGTCCTTGGCAGGGGAGACAGCAAGTACATGAGAGGCTGCACAGGGGAGAGTACAGCACATCAGAGCAACAGGCCCAGTGTCCTTGGCAGGGGAGAGTACAGCACATGAAAGCGACACGCCCAGAGTCCTTGGCAGGGTAGACAGCAAGTACATGAGAGGCTGCACAGGGGAGAGTACAGCACAGTAGAGCAACAGGCCCAGAGTCCCTGGCAGGGGAGAGTACAGCACATCAGAGCAACATGCCCAGAGTCCTTGGCAGGGGAGAGTACAGCACATCAGAGCAACAGGCCCAGAGTCCTTGGCAGGGGAGACAGCAAGTACATGAGAGGCTGCACAGGGGAGAATACAGCACAGCAGAGCAACAGGCCCAGAGTCCTTGGCAGGGGAGAGTACAGCACATCAGAGCAACAGCCCCAGAGTCCTTGGCAGGGGAGACAGCAAGTACATGAGAGGCTGCACAGGGGAGAGTACAGCACAGCAGAGCAACAGGCCCAGAGTCCTTGGCATGGGGACAGCAAGTACATGAGAGGCTGCACAGGGGAGAGTACAGCACAGCAGAGCAACAGGCCCAGAGTCCTTGGCAGGGGAGACAGCAAGTACATGAGAGGCTGCACAGGGGAGAATACAGCACAGCAGAGCAACAGGCCCAGAGTCCTTGGCAGGGGAGACAGCAAGTACATGAGAGTCTGCACAGGGGAGAGTACAGCACAGCAGAGCAACAGGCCCAGAGTCCTTGGCAGGGGAGAGTACAGCACATCAGAGCAACAGGCCCAGAGTCCTTGGCAGGGGAGACAGCAAGTACATGAGAGGCTGCACAGGGGAGAGTACAGCACAGCAGAGCAACAGGCCCAGAGTCCTTGGCATGGGGGACAGCAAGTACATGAGAGGCTGCACAGGGGAGAGTACAGCACAGCAGAGCAACAGGCCCAGAGTCCTTGGCAGGGGAGACAGCAAGTACATGAGAGGCTGCACAAGGGAGAGTACAGCACAGCAGAGCAACAGGCCCAGCGTCCTTGGCAGGGGAGACAGCAAGTACATGTGAGACTGCACATGGGAGAGTACAGCACAGCAGAGCAACAGGCCCAGAGTCCTTGGCAGGGGAGACAGCAAGTACATGAGAGGCTGCACAGGGGAGTGTACAGCACATCAGAGCAACAGGCCCAGAGTCCTTGGCAGGGGAGAGTACAGCACATCAGAGCAACAGGCCCAGAGTCCTTGGCAGGGGAGACAGCAAGTACATGAGAGGCTGCACAGGGGAGAGTACAGCACAGCAGAGCAACAGGCCCAGAGTCCTTGGCAGGGGAGAGTACAGCACATCAGAGCAACAGGCCCAGAGTCCTTGGCAGGGGAGAGTACAGCACATCAGAGCAACAGGCCCAGAGTCCTTGGCAGGGGAGACAGAAAGTACATGAGAGGCTGCACAGGGGAGAGTACAGCACAGCAGAGCAACAGGCCCAGAGTCCTTGGCAGGGGAGAGTACAGCACATCAAAGCGACACACCCAGAGTCCTTGGCAGGGTAGACAGCAAGTACATGAGAGGCTGCACAGGGGAGAGTACAGCACAGTAGAGCAACAGGCCCAGAGTCCCTGGCAGGGGAGAGTACAGCACATCAGAGCCACATGCCCAGAGTCCTTGGCAGGGGAGAGTACAGCACATCAGAGCAACAGGCCCAGAGTTCTTGGCAGGGGAGACAGCAAGTACATGAGAGGCTGCACAGGGGAGAATACAGCACAGCAGAGCAACAGGCCCAGAGTCCTTGGCAGGGGAGAGTACAGCACATCAGAGCAACAGGCCCAGAGTCCTTGGCAGGGGAGACAGCAAGTACATGAGAGGCTGCACAGGGGAGAGTACAGCACAGCAGAGCAACAGGCCCAGAGTCCTTGGCATGGGGACAGCAAGTACATGAGAGGCTGCACAGGGGAGAGTACAGCACAGCAGAGCAACAGGCCCAGAGTCCTTGGCAGGGGAGACAGCAAGTACATGAGAGGCTGCACAGGGGAGATTACAGCACAGCAGAGCAACAGGCCCAGAGTCCTTGGCAGGGGAGACAGCAAGTACATGAGAGTCTGCACAGGGGAGAGTACAGCACAGCAGAGCAACAGGCCCAGAGTCCTTGGCAGGGGAGAGTACAGCACATCAGAGCAACAGGCCCAGAGTCCTTGGCAGGGGAGACAGCAAGTACATGAGAGGCTGCACAGGGGAGAGTACAGCACAGCAGAGCAACAGGCCCAGAGTCCTTGGCATGGGGACAGCAAGTACATGAGAGGCTGCACAGGGGAGAGTACAGCACAGCAGAGCAACAGGCCCAGAGTCCTTGGCAGGGGAGACAGCAAATACATGAGAGGCTGCACAGGGGAGAATACAGCACAGCAGAGCAACAGGCCCAGAGTCCTTGGCAGGGGAGACAGCAAGTACATGAGAGGCTGCACAAGGGAGAGTACAGCACAGCAGAGCAACAGGCCCAGCGTCCTTGGCAGGGGAGACAGCAAGTACATGTGAGACTGCACATGGGAGAGTACAGCACAGCAGAGCAACAGGCCCAGAGTCCTTGGCAGGGGAGACAGCAAGTACATGAGAGGCTGCACAGGGGAGTGTACAGCACATCAGAGCAACAGGCCCAGAGTCCTTGGCAGGGGAGAGTACAGCACATCAGAGCAACAGGCCCAGAGTCCTTGGCAGGGGAGACAGCAAGTACATGAGAGGCTGCACAGGGGAGAGTACAGCACAGCAGAGCAACAGGCCCAGAGTCCTTGGCAGGGGAGAGTACAGCACATCAGAGCAACAGGCCCAGAGTCCTTGGCAGGGGAGAGTACAGCACATCAGAGCAACAGGCCCAGAGTCCTTGGCAGGGGAGACAGAAAGTACATGAGAGGCTGCACAGGGGAGAGTACAGCACAGCAGAGCAACAGGCCCAGAGTCCTTGGCAGGGGAGAGTACAGCACATCAAAGCGACACACCCAGAGTCCTTGGCAGGGTAGACAGCAAGTACATGAGAGGCTGCACAGGGGAGAGTACAGCACAGTAGAGCAACAGGCCCAGAGTCCCTGGCAGGGGAGAGTACAGCACATCAGAGCCACATGCCCAGAGTCCTTGGCAGGGGAGAGTACAGCACATCAGAGCAACAGGCCCAGAGTTCTTGGCAGGGGAGACAGCAAGTACATGAGAGGCTGCACAGGGGAGAATACAGCACAGCAGAGCAACAGGCCCAGAGTCCTTGGCAGGGGAGAGTACAGCACATCAGAGCAACAGGCCCAGAGTCCTTGGTCAGTGGAGACAGCAAGTACATGAGAGGCTGCACAGGGGAGAGTACAGCACAGCAGAGCAACAGGCCCAGAGTCCTTGGCATGGGGACAGCAAGTACATGAGAGGCTGCACAGGGGAGAGTACAGCACAGCAGAGCAACAGGCCCAGAGTCCTTGGCAGGGGAGACAGCAAGTACATGAGAGGCTGCACAGGGGAGATTACAGCACAGCAGAGCAACAGGCCCAGAGTCCTTGGCAGGGGAGACAGCAAGTACATGAGAGTCTGCACAGGGGAGAGTACAGCACAGCAGAGCAACAGGCCCAGAGTCCTTGGCAGGGGAGAGTACAGCACATCAGAGCAACAGGCCCAGAGTCCTTGGCAGGGGAGACAGCAAGTACATGAGAGGCTGCACAGGGGAGAGTACAGCACAGCAGAGCAACAGGCCCAGAGTCCTTGGCACGGGGACAGCAAGTACATGAGAGGCTGCACAGGGGAGAGTACAGCACAGCAGAGCAACAGGCCCAGAGTCCTTGGCAGGGGAGACAGCAAATACATGAGAGGCTGCACAGGGGAGAATACAGCACAGCAGAGCAACAGGCCCAGAGTCCTTGGCAGGGGAGACAGCAAGTACATGAGAGTCTGCACAGGGGAGAGTACAGCACAGCAGAGCAACAGGCCCAGAGTCCTTGGCAGGGGAGAGTACCGCACATCAGAGCAACAGGCCCAGAGTCCTTGGCAGGGGAGACAGCAAGTACATGAGAGGCTGCACAGGGGAGAGTACAGCACAGCAGAGCAACAGGCCCAGAGTCCTTGGCATGGGGACAGCAAGTACATGAGAGGCTGCACAGGGGAGAGTACAGCACAGCAGAGCAACAGGCCCAGAGTCCTTGGCAGGGGAGACAGCAAGTACATGAGAGGCTGCACAAGGGAGAGTACAGCACAGCAGAGCAACAGGCCCAGCGTCCTTGGCAGGGGAGACAGCAAGTACATGTGAGACTGCACATGGGAGAGTACAGCACAGCAGAGCAACAGGCCCAGAGTCCTTGGCAGGGGAGACAGCAAGTACATGAGAGGCTGCACAGGGGAGTGTACAGCACATCAGAGCAACAGGCCCAGAGTCCTTGGCAGGGGAGAGTACAGCACATCAGAGCAACAGGCCCAGAGTCCTTGGCAGGGGAGACAGCAAGTACATGAGAGGCTGCACAGGGGAGAGTACAGCACAGCAGAGCAACAGGCCCAGAGTCCTTGGCAGGGGAGAGTACAGCACATCAGAGCAACAGGCCCAGAGTCCTTGGCAGGGGAGAGTACAGCACATCAGAGCAACAGGCCCAGAGTCCTTGGCAGGGGAGACAGAAAGTACATGAGAGGCTGCACAGGGGAGAGTACAGCACAGCAGAGCAACAGGCCCAGAGTCCTTGGCAGGGGAGAGTACAGCACATCAAAGCGACACACCCAGAGTCCTTGGCAGGGTAGACAGCAAGTACATGAGAGGCTGCACAGGGGAGAGTACAGCACAGTAGAGCAACAGGCCCAGAGTCCCTGGCAGGGGAGAGTACAGCACATCAGAGCCACATGCCCAGAGTCCTTGGCAGGGGAGAGTACAGCACATCAGAGCAACAGGCCCAGAGTTCTTGGCAGGGGAGACAGCAAGTACATGAGAGGATGCACAGGGGAGAATACAGGACAGCAGAGCAACAGGCCCAGAGTCCTTGGCAGGGGAGAGTACAGCACATCAGAGCAACAGGCCCAGAGTCCTTGGCAGGGGAGACAGCAAGTACATGAGAGGCTGCACAGGGGAGAGTACAGCACAGCAGAGCAACAGGCCCAGAGTCCTTGGCATGGGGACAGCAAGTACATGAGAGGCTGCACAGGGGAGAGTACAGCACAGCAGAGCAACAGGCCCAGAGTCCTTGGCAGGGGAGACAGCAAGTACATGAGAGGCTGCACAGGGGAGATTACAGCACAGCAGAGCAACAGGCCCAGAGTCCTTGGCAGGGGAGACAGCAAGTACATGAGAGTCTGCACAGGGGAGAGTACAGCACAGCAGAGCAACAGGCCCAGAGTCCTTGGCAGGGGAGAGTACAGCACATCAGAGCAACAGGCCCAGAGTCCTTGGCAGGGGAGACAGCAAGTACATGAGAGGCTGCACAGGGGAGAGTACAGCACAGCAGAGCAACAGGCCCAGAGTCCTTGGCATGGGGGACAGCAAGTACATGAGAGGCTGCACAGGGGAGAGTACAGCACAGCAGAGCAACAGGCCCAGAGTCCTTGGCAGGGGAGACAGCAAGTACATGAGAGGCTGCACAAGGGAGAGTACAGCACAGCAGAGCAACAGGCCCAGCGTCCTTGGCAGGGGAGACAGCAAGTACATGTGAGACTGCACATGGGAGAGTACAGCACAGCAGAGCAACAGGCCCAGAGTCCTTGGCAGGGGAGACAGCAAGTACATGAGAGGCTGCACAGGGGAGTGTACAGCACATCAGAGCAACAGGCCCAGAGTCCTTGGCAGGGGAGAGTACAGCACATCAGAGCAACAGGCCCAGAGTCCTTGGCAGGGGAGACAGCAAGTACATGAGAGGCTGCACAGGGGAGAGTACAGCACAGCAGAGCAACAGGCCCAGAGTCCTTGGCAGGGGAGAGTACAGCACATCAGAGCAACAGGCCCAGAGTCCTTGGCAGGGGAGAGTACAGCACATCAGAGCAACAGGCCCAGAGTCCTTGGCAGGGGAGACAGAAAGTACATGAGAGGCTGCACAGGGGAGAGTACAGCACAGCAGAGCAACAGGCCCAGAGTCCTTGGCAGGGGAGAGTACAGCACATCAAAGCGACACACCCAGAGTCCTTGGCAGGGTAGACAGCAAGTACATGAGAGGCTGCACAGGGGAGAGTACAGCACAGTAGAGCAACAGGCCCAGAGTCCCTGGCAGGGGAGAGTACAGCACATCAGAGCCACATGCCCAGAGTCCTTGGCAGGGGAGAGTACAGCACATCAGAGCAACAGGCCCAGAGTTCTTGGCAGGGGAGACAGCAAGTACATGAGAGGCTGCACAGGGGATAATACAGCACAGCAGAGCAACAGGCCCAGAGTCCTTGGCAGGGGAGAGTACAGCACATCAGAGCAACAGGCCCAGAGTCCTTGGCAGGGGAGACAGCAAGTACATGAGAGGCTGCACAGGGGAGAGTACAGCACAGCAGAGCAACAGGCCCAGAGTCCTTGGCATGGGGACAGCAAGTACATGAGAGGCTGCACAGGGGAGAGTACAGCACAGCAGAGCAACAGGCCCAGAGTCCTTGGCAGGGGAGACAGCAAGTACATGAGAGGCTGCACAGGGGAGATTACAGCACAGCAGAGCAACAGGCCCAGAGTCCTTGGCAGGGGAGACAGCAAGTACATGAGAGTCTGCACAGGGGAGAGTACAGCACAGCAGAGCAACAGGCCCAGAGTCCTTGGCAGGGGAGAGTACAGCACATCAGAGCAACAGGCCCAGAGTCCTTGGCAGGGGAGACAGCAAGTACATGAGAGGCTGCACAGGGGAGAGTACAGCACAGCAGAGCAACAGGCCCAGAGTCCTTGGCATGGGGACAGCAAGTACATGAGAGGCTGCACAGGGGAGAGTACAGCACAGCAGAGCAACAGGCCCAGAGTCCTTGGCAGGGGAGACAGCAAATACATGAGAGGCTGCACAGGGGAGAATACAGCACAGCAGAGCAACAGGCCCAGAGTCCTTGGCAGGGGAGACAGCAAGTACATGAGAGTCTGCACAGGGGAGAGTACAGCACAGCAGAGCAACAGGCCCAGAGTCCTTGGCAGGGGAGAGTACAGCACATCAGAGCAACAGGCCCAGAGTCCTTGGCAGGGGAGACAGCAAGTACATGAGAGGCTGCACAGGGGAGAGTACAGCACAGCAGAGCAACAGGCCCAGAGTCCTTGGCATGGGGGACAGCAAGTACATGAGAGGCTGCACAGGGGAGAGTACAGCACAGCAGAGCAACAGGCCCAGAGTCCTTGGCAGGGGAGACAGCAAGTACATGAGAGGCTGCACAAGGGAGAGTACAGCACAGCAGAGCAACAGGCCCAGCGTCCTTGGCAGGGGAGACAGCAAGTACATGTGAGACTGCACATGGGAGAGTACAGCACAGCAGAGCAACAGGCCCAGAGTCCTTGGCAGGGGAGACAGCAAGTACATGAGAGGCTGCACAGGGGAGTGTACAGCACATCAGAGCAACAGGCCCAGAGTCCTTGGCAGGGGAGAGTACAGCACATCAGAGCAACAGGCCCAGAGTCCTTGGCAGGGGAGACAGCAAGTACATGAGAGGCTGCACAGGGGAGAGTACAGCACAGCAGAGCAACAGGCCCAGAGTCCTTGGCAGGGGAGAGTACAGCACATCAGAGCAACAGGCCCAGAGTCCTTGGCAGGGGAGAGTACAGCACATCAGAGCAACAGGCCCAGAGTCCTTGGCAGGGGAGACAGAAAGTACATGAGAGGCTGCACAGGGGAGAGTACAGCACAGCAGAGCAACAGGCCCAGAGTCCTTGGCAGGGGAGAGTACAGCACATCAAAGCGACACACCCAGAGTCCTTGGCAGGGTAGACAGCAAGTACATGAGAGGCTGCACAGGGGAGAGTACAGCACAGTAGAGCAACAGGCCCAGAGTCCCTGGCAGGGGAGAGTACAGCACATCAGAGCCACATGCCCAGAGTCCTTGGCAGGGGAGAGTACAGCACATCAGAGCAACAGGCCCAGAGTTCTTGGCAGGGGAGACAGCAAGTACATGAGAGGCTGCACAGGGGAGAATACAGCACAGCAGAGCAACAGGCCCAGAGTCCTTGGCAGGGGAGAGTACAGCACATCAGAGCAACAGGCCCAGAGTCCTTGGCAGGGGAGACAGCAAGTACATGAGAGGCTGCACAGGGGAGAGTACAGCACAGCAGAGCAACAGGCCCAGAGTCCTTGGCATGGGGACAGCAAGTACATGAGAGGCTGCACAGGGGAGAGTACAGCACAGCAGAGCAACAGGCCCAGAGTCCTTGGCAGGGGAGACAGCAAGTACATGAGAGGCTGCACAGGGGAGATTACAGCACAGCAGAGCAACAGGCCCAGAGTCCTTGGCAGGGGAGACAGCAAGTACATGAGAGTCTGCACAGGGGAGAGTACAGCACAGCAGAGCAACAGGCCCAGAGTCCTTGGCAGGGGAGAGTACAGCACATCAGAGCAACAGGCCCAGAGTCCTTGGCAGGGGAGACAGCAAGTACATGAGAGGCTGCACAGGGGAGAGTACAGCACAGCAGAGCAACAGGCCCAGAGTCCTTGGCATGGGGGACAGCAAGTACATGAGAGGCTGCACAGGGGAGAGTACAGCACAGCAGAGCAACAGGCCCAGAGTCCTTGGCATGGGGGACAACAAGTACATGAGAGGCTGCACAAGGGAGAGTACAGCACAGCAGAGCAACAGGCCCAGAGTCCTTGGCAGGGGAGACAGCAAGTACATGTGAGGCTGCACATGGGAGAGTACAGCACAGCAGAGCAACAGGCCCAGAGTCCTTGGCAGGGGAAACAGCAAGTACATGAGAGGCTGCACAGGGGAGTGTACAGCACATCAGAGCAACAAGCCCAGAGTCCTTGGCAGGGGAGAGTACAGCACATCAGAGCAACAGGCCCAGAGTCCTTGGCAGGGGAGACAGCAAGTACATGAGAGGCTGCACAGGGGAGAATACAGTACAGCAGAGCAACAGGCCCAGAGTCCTTGGCAGGGGAGAGTACAGCACATCAGAGCAACAGGCCCAGAGTCCTTTGCAGGGGAGAGTACAGCACATCAGAGCAACAGGCCCAGAGTCCTTGGCAGGGGAGACAGCAAGTACATGAGGGGCTGCACAGGGGAGAGTACAGCACAGCAGAGCAACAGGCCCAGAGTCCTTGGCAGGGGAGACAGCAAGTACATGAGAGACTGCACAGGGGAGAGTACAGCACAGCAGAGCAACAGGGCCAGCAACACACCCAGGTCGCAAACAATGGTCTTGACTAGCACACCTGTGTGGGGCACAGGCGTATGAGGGTGTTGACAACTCACTCCTGGCTGTCATACGGACTGGGACCTGGCTGTGTGTCAGGGACAGCAGGCCCACTTGACTGGTGTGATAGAGGCCCATGTGATGTGGTAATAACAGAGGGCCTGCAAGGTGGAGGGCTGTGTGGACCAGGTGGCACCGTGGCACGTGAAGGTGGAGTCATGCACACCCCTGACACAGTGTGGGTGAGAGAGGTTGGGGGGGTGCCCTTCCACTTTTTGGGAATATGAAATTGCTTCCCTGTCTTGGGGTTGATGGGAAGTGGTGGTGACACAACCGGCACACACACCAACTGTCCCACATCAGGGGCAGACACTGGCACTCCCTCTGGTGATATGCTTGATCCTGCTGAACGCTTGGGCTGGCTACGGCTCCGGACCACCTTACCCTCTCTGGAAGGTGTAACCCCTACAGTGACCACCTTCCCACTTCCCCCAGGGGTGGTGTCTACAGTGCCCTCCTGTCCTTTCTTGCCAGGGCTGGTCACAACACTGCCCTCCCTTTCCTGAATCACTGGCCTGGACACAACACTGGGCTCCCCTGCCGTAATCACTGGGCTGGTCACAACAGGGCTCTCCTCTTCCGCAATGACTGGGCTGGTCACAACAGGGCTCTCCTCTGCCTCAATGACTGGGCTGGTCACAACAGGGCTCTCCTCTGCCTCAATGACTGGGCTGGTCACAACAGGGCTCTCCTCTGCCTCAATGACTGGGCTGGTCCCAACAGGGCCCTCCTCCACCTGCCTCGATGTACTTTGTTTTGGTGTTGATGTGGTGGGTGGTTGTATCCCTGTGCTCTCCCCAGGTGTAGCCATGACATGCCAAACATCCTCTGTGGGCACAGGTGAGTCAATTTCTGGTGATGCCTTTCCAGCATGTGAGCCTGATGTCTGCCACAATGATCTTCTGGCCTTGCTCTTCTGTGACTTCACCTTGTCTGTGCATATTGGGGGGACCCTGCTCTTCTTTGGGGATGGAGTCTGTGGACGGGATTGTTTGGTTTGGGTCTGACCTGTGCTCCTAGTGTTGTATCGTTTAGTTGACGTAGGTCCCAAGTGGTCACTGTCATCTGATGTGGCCACTGAATGGGTGGTCGTCACAGGCACCTGAGCTTCAATGGTAGCATGTGCCTGTTGGAGGGCTGACGTGACTGTGGCTGACAATGACTGGACTGTACGGTGTAGCCCACCCACGTCAGAGTGTATGCCCTCCATGAATGGTAGAACCTGGCCTAATTTGTTCTCGTGGGCACTGAAGGCATTGAGCAGGGCGGTCTGGCCCACACAAAGTTGCCGCAGGAGCTCTACGCACTCTGCACTGAGTGCAGCAGGGGGGACAGGTGCAGGGGCAGCGGTGCCATGTGTGAATGTTACACGTCCCCTCTTAGTAACACGGATACGGCCAGCACCAGAGGAAGTTGATGTGAGGCTGGGTAGTGGCCGCTGGGTGTCAGATGCTGCAGCAGACTCCCCATCCCCTGTGCCTGCAAACAGGGATGCATTCCCGCTGGCATCAGATGAAGTGGTACTCTGTGTCTCAGCCACAGATTCCTCATGCATACTCCTGTCACCCTCAGGAGCGCTGGTGTGCTCAGTGTCACTTGGCTCAGTCTCACTTGCCTCCGCTGCTGCTGTCGTGCTGGTCTCGCCACCACTTGTGTCAGGATCATGTTCCGCCGTGGTGTCTTGCGAATCTGCATTAGTGAGAGAAACAGGGTTGTGTAAGTGTCATCATCTGGTCACACTATTGCAGATCAATTCAGCACAGTAGAGGCCTAGAGCTACATGGTAACCACCACACCCTGCAATCACTGTGCAGCTACACACTATATAGACCACAACAGTGCCTGTCATTCAGACAAACTGCCAGGAGTGAGGCATGTCGATCCCACACAGCACTACACCCTGCCCACGGATGGTGTTCCCCCAGCCCTCATTGACCTGCCCCATGGACATGATGTAGCCACAACACACATCACCACTTACAGCCCTACAGGGAACCAGAGGGGACCACACACACCTGAATTGACTACACATGCCACAATGCCAACTAGGCCATAAAAATCTCCATGTGCCAATCAGGGTTCACATTGTCATCGGATGTGTGGGCCTCAACCATCATGGTGCATGCAAAGTAGACAGACATGGTGTCACACTCATTAAGTGGACAATGCAGTTCGGCACAATATGGACTCCCCACACCATCCCAATGAAGAGTGACCATGTGGACACAAAAAAATTCTGTCAAGGAATGAGAACTGCAGGCAGGAGCAGCACAGTAAGGCAATGGTGGCCCAATGCCTCATACAGGCCCACATCACAGTCGCCACTCACATCACATATCACAGCATGGCAACACACGCACATCACATGTGTCACCGCTGCCAAAGGCCCTGTACACATGCATCCACTCCCAGACAAACTATCCCTCCCCAGATACTCACCATCTCTGTCTTGCTGCTGATGCCCCTTCAGACGTTCATCCAGGTCTGGATTGGTCACTGCCAGTATGCGTCCCATCAGCGCAGTCATGGTGCGCCGTGCCAAACGCCCTGTGCGTGGTACCATCCCCTATGGTCATCTCTGCCACTTGCTTAGCCAGCCGGCTGATGTCGTCCCACCTCTTGTGACAGTGTGTGTGTTGTCTGTTTGATACCCCCAGGGCTCGCACCTTTGCTGCTATGGCCCTCCACACGGCCTTGCGTTGGTGTACCTTGAGCTGCAGGTATGAGAGTAAAGAAGGGCAAATGAACAATTACACAATGTCAGATGTCAGCATCTATCAGTACAGCAGACAGACACTGACTCAGGACTCACAGTAACCTCCCTCCCTCCAGAACTGGGGGTACCCTCACAAGGGCACTCTGCATGGCAGAAACATTAGTGAATGCATGCACACATTGTGGTTCCTAGTCCCCATGATATTCACACAAATGCATGATGCCTCAACACAAAAGTATCGACAGCAGTGTGTAATTCAGACATTGTACAGGGCATATCTACTAATCAGTGTGAAGCAACTGTAGCATGTAATATGGCTGATGTTCAACGTTTGGCTGTGCAGCCACTGAACCTACTCTGTGGGCCACACTGACTCTGACTACAGGGGCACCCTGAAATGTCCTCACAACCATTCACTGTCCTGGCATCTAAAAGGCCGTTGGTTCTGTATGCCCGACAATGTAACACACCCCACTCACACATACGAGTACAGGCCTAGGTAAGAGTCACATTGAAACACACACTCTTCCTCGACCTGGAAGCAGCTTGTCTGTCAGTGTTTGTCATCACCCCACATCCCCAAGCATATACTGCAGCATCACGTCCCAGGCAGCAGGCTCTTGAAGCAGCAGCAGGACAGGGTCCCAGGCAGCAGGCTCTTGAAGCAGCAGCAGGAGATGGTCCCAGGCAGCAGGCTCTGTGAGCAGTGGAAATGTGAGGCTCACTCCCACAGATTTATAGCCCCCTGGGGTCGTTTGGAAGCTTAAAAGCTGCTACAATTGGTTGTCCGGGTCTGCCTTATTCAAAATCATCCAATGACCGCCTCCGCTGTAGCGGAGCACACCTACCGCGATTTTCAAATCTGCATCATGCCACCGCGATCATCGCTGCCTTTGGCTGAATGCAATGCTCCATGGCGGTGACGCTCCGCGGGTGCCCGGGGTGCGCTACCGCGATGGTGCATCATTCAAAAGCATCCAATGACCGCCTCCGCGGTAGCGGAGCACACCAACCGCGATTTTCAAATCTGCATCATGCCACCGCGATCATCGCTGCCATTGGCTGAATGCAATGCCCCATGGCGGTGATGCACCGCCGGGGCCAGGCGGTAGGTACCGCGACTCATGCGGCAGAGCATACCCACCGCCACATACACATGTCCATGTGCCAATGGCTACCGCACTTGTGAAGGGGGTGGTGCTGGGGTCACACCGCAGGGGACCGGCGGTAGGTACCGCGACTCATGCGGCCGAGCATACCCACCGCCATATACACATGTCCATGTGCCAATGGCTACCGCACTTGTGAAGGGGGTGGTGCTGGGGTCACACCGCAGGGGACCGGCTGTAGGTACCGTGACTCATGCGGCGGAGCATACCCACCGCTATATACACATGTCCATGTGCCAATGGCTACCGCACTTGTGAAGGGGGTGGTGCTGGGGTCACACCGCAGGGGACCGGCGGTAGGTACCGCGACTCATGCGGCGGAGCATACCCACCGCCATATACACATGTCCATGTGCCAATGGCTACCGCACTTATGAAGGGGGTGGTGCTGGGGTCACACCGCAGGGGACCGGCGGTAGGTACTGCCATTTTCGTACCCATTGCTGTGTATGTCAATCAAGGACACTGTATCAGCACCCTGCAGCAACATGGTGAAGGGCACATCATTGTACACACGATGCCACACAGCCATGTCATCCACAGGTAGACGCACGTTCAGTGTGATACACTTTGGCCTGTGGTTCTGCCATTTCAGTAAGCAATTTGATTGCTGATGATGATTGACAGACTTCAGCTGGTGTAAATGATGTTGTGACGTTTAATGTATTGTGGGTCAGTGCAGACCTTGACCTGGCTGGTGTGACTGCATTGTATCGGACAAGACTTGTGCATTCACAACTGCTCATGCACACAACCGGAAGTGTCCCTGCTACTGTGATCATTGTGTTGATGAATGTGTTCCGACTTTACATGATGCATTGAGGTGTGGCAGGTACAGCAGATGGGTATGATAGACATGGTAAGTCACAATACATTGGCGGGTCTTGCTGCACCTGGTCTGCACATGTGAATTGTTCATCCATTATATCCGCATTCACAGTCCCAGATGTGTTTGTGGCACTTGTGTATTGTCACTGGAGAGGCGTGCCCTCAGTGTGTAGCTATTGACCAGCCATGTAACCTGATGAGCCATGCATCTCTCTGGCACTCGTTGTTTTCCCATGACATCATTGATGCTTTGTGCTATGCCCAGCTCATGATGCATGTCACTGACATAATCATTTCAATCCTCAACTAGGAGGAGGCCAAATCTCCTACGTCACCTGACAGTGCTGGAGGACATGGAGAATGAGGCAATCATCCGGAAATTCAGGCTGGACAGACCAACATTGAAGATCCTGTGTGATCTATTGGAGCCCCACCTGCAGCCTCGCCGTCACTATCCTACGGCATTCACACCCACCTACAAGGTGATGGCAGCACTCCACTTTTTTGCGACTGGTTCCTTCCAGGAGACCGTGGCTAGCGCTGGAGGGATGTCGCAGCCCATGTTCAGCATGGTGCTGAGGGATGTTCTTGCGGTCATGATGCTATATCGCAATCGCTACATACAATTCCCCAGGGGACGTGAATTGGCTGCCGTGAAGGGTGACTTCTATCCCCTTTGGTCGCATCCCACATGTAGTCAGTGCCATCGATTGCACCCATGTAGGTCTGGTGCCACCGCAGGCAACGGAGCACATTTATCGGAACCGCAAACACTACCACTCCATGAATGTGCAAGTGGTGTGCCTTGCAGACATGACCATATCACATGTGTGTGCAAAGTATCCCGGTTCGGCACATGATTCGTACATCATGAGGAACAGCATGGTGCCACGGATGACGGAGAATCTGCATCCCGAACGTGCCTGGATTGTGGGTGAGTATCACTACTGCTATAGCGTGCTGTCTGTCACTTGCTGGACTCTGGCTGTACAACATTGCAATGTGTGTTTGTCATTCACAGGTGACTCAGCATATCCCAGTCGGCCATGGCTGTTGAGCCCACTCCGGGATCCCCGGACACCAGCAGACATCCGCTACAATGAGGCCCATGGCAGGACCCGACGGGTAATCGAGCGGACTTTCGGCCTGCTGAAGTCAAGGTTCCGGTGCCTTGACAGGACCGGAGGCGCACTGGCATACAAGCCTGGGAAGGTGTGCAAGATCGTTGTGGCATGCTGTATGCTGCACAACCTGGCCATCCACAGGGGGGTCCCCCTGCTTATGGACGATGGTGAGGAACCAAGGCCACCACCTGCTCAGGGACCTGAATCCAGTGATGAGGACAGTGGAGAGGATGAAGGAGTTGACCAGCGCCAGCAGCTCATCGAACGCTACTTCACTTGAAGGTGGGTGACGAGGTACAACGTGTACATTGTCTGGTGTGGTTGCTTTTGTTGTGAATGGCTATGCGCGGATGTAACCGATAGGCACATGTTCTGTCACCTATGTGTGGTATTGGTGACATTGACGTTCCGTACGGAGATGTATGCTGGACCGTATTTGTGCACATCTGCTAGACATTGTGTAGTATGCCTGTGATGTCTTGGATATTTTTTTGTGCAGTGATCTGTGTGTGTTGCCACAATGAGACCAGTGACTGTTGTTCAGTTGTGTCTCCCTAGGTGCTACAGAGGGTTCCTGCCCTGCATACTGTACAACATTTGTACACATCATGGACATTATCAACAATGTAAATTTTTTATTTTTTATTTTTATTTCTTGTATCGCGCTGGAATCAATCCCGTAAGGGTATCTCCGCGCTTTGGCAGCAATAGAGTCAACAGGTTATGCGAGACAGGGTGTTAAAGGGGCCGGAAGGCTTCTTGGAAGAGGAGAGTTTGTAGTGCTTTTCTGAAGTACAGGTGGTTGGTGGTCATTCTGACATCGATAGGGAGTTTATTCCATAAGGCAGGACCAACCGAGGAAAATGCACGGTCTCCTTGTCTGGATTTTTTTGTTATAGGTGGTTTTAAGAGGGCTTGGTTACTTGAGCGGAGTGACCGGCCAGGTTGGTACAGCTCCAGAGATTGTGATAAGTATTTAGGGCTAGCCCCATACAGGCACTTGTGGACCGTGCAGCATATCTTAAAATTGATACGCTGCCGTATCGGGAGCCAATGCAGCTCTTCCAGCAAGGGCTTGGAGGGAGTTCTGGCCGGTACACTCATGACCAGTCTCGCCGCTGTGTTCTGGACTACCTGCAAACGACCCACTGCATCTGCATTCGCTAGAGTCAGCAGGCCGTTGCAGTAGTCTAGGCGGCTAGTTACCAAGGCCTGTACAAGTGTCTTCCTGTAGGTGGCAGGAAGGTACGGGAAGACACGTCTGAGAAGGCCGATGGTGTGGAAACATAGCCCTGCAATGTAATTAGTATGTTCCTTTAAAGTCAGTTTTTGGTCCAACTTCACCCCTAGATTTTTAACATGAGGTTTTAAGGAAGGTGCTGGGCCTAGATCTGATGGCCACCAGTCTGGGGACCAGAGGAGACTCGCCTTGCCAAAAAGCATAACCTCTGTTTTTCCCACATTACATTGGAGGCAATTTACAGCCATCCAATGTGACACTGCCCTCATACCCTCAGCAAAGTTCTCCTTGACTTTAGGGCTGAGGGAGCTAAAAGGGTAGAGGAGCTGGGTGTCATCAGCATAGGAGACTGGAGTGAACCCATATTTCCGCACAATCTCAGCAAGGGGGGCCACATATACATTAAATAATGTAGGGCTGAGGCATGAGCCTTGTGGCACCCCCTTCGTGAGCACCCTCGAGGTGGAATGATAGGGGCCCAAGCTGACGGATTGTGACCTCCCAGTGAGAAAGCTCTCCAACCATGATAGTACTAAGCCTCCGATTCCTACTCCCTGCAAACGGCTAAGAAGGATGTTGTGGCACACGGTATCAAAGGCCGCAGACAGGTCCAGCAGCACTAGAATCATCGACCCTCCACTATCCTGCGACATTTTGATCTTATCAGTCACGGAGAGAAGGGCCGACTCAGTGCTGTGGTTGGGCCTGAACCCAGATTGAGATTGGTCCAGGCCCCCTGTCGCCTCGATAAAGCTGGAGATGGTGGTGTTAATGTGTTTCTCTGCCAGTTTGCTAATGAAAGGGAGGAGAGAGATAGAGCGGAGGTTGGAGAGCTCTGACCAGGGCAAGGTGGAATTTTTGCGTATAGGGTTCACTACCGCTTCTTTCCAGGATTGTGGGAGTTGTCCCTCGGCAAAGGAGAGGTTCAACAGTTTTTGAATTGAGGGACCTAATATCTCATTCAGGGGGGAGACCAGTTTAGCGGGGATCAGGTCAGTAGGAGAGCCGGTCTTCATATTGGTGATAAGTGCAGTCAGATCTTTGATAGTTATGTCAGGGATTGCAAGAAGGGTTTTCCCGGGAATCTCCATGGGAGAGATTTCAAAAACCTCAGCATCCAGAGGACCTGAGACTGAGATGATTTTCTGATAGATCCCTTCTATTTTACCCTCGAAAAACTGAGATATTTCATTACAAAGGTCTTGAGTGAAAATATCTGGACTCTCACATATCACAGGATTGGTGAAGGCCTGTATGATTTTAAATAGTTCTCTAGTAGAATTGCCCGCCTCTACAATTTGAGCGGTGAGGCTTATTTTCCTCGCTTTTTTGATGTTTTTATAATAGGTGGCCATAGCCATCAGATATCGGTCTTTATCTTCTCCATTGCGTGTTCGTCTCCAGAGTTTCTCCAGCTTCCTACACCCCTGCTTTTCTACTTTAAGGGCCTCAGTATACCATATTTCCCTTTTAGCTATGGTAGGTTTTTTGATAATTTTCTGAGGAGCCAGAGTGTCAATGGCTGTCATCAGGGTGGAGTTAAACTTGGAGAGAGCAGTGTTGATGTTATCCGAGTTTAACAGTGCTGGTTCCTTCCAGATCTGTGTAAGCCTGGCAGGAGTGACTTTGTGCCATGGTCTACGCTTGATGGGCTGCGTAGTAGCACCATATGTTAATTTAGGTAGGTGGAGCAGGGAAAAGTCTAGCATTTTATGATCGGACAAGTGGATATATTTAGGGGGATGACAATGAACATTAGGATGGGTAGTGAAAATCAAATCCAGAGTATGGCCTCCCGAATGAGTAGGTCCACTATTTCGAAGATGTAGGCCTAATAGAGCAAGATCTGTCAGAAATGCTTTCGTATCGGGGTGATCAGCAGCATCAATGTGAAAATTAAAATCTCCCAGTAAGATAACATTTTCATTTGCTTTCAGGTGAGGGGCTAAAAGTTCGGTTAATGCGAGGGAGAACCCAGTATTGGGACCAGGTGGGCGATAAACTAAGGCCCCTTTCCAATGTGCCTTGGGGCTAATTTTTAAATGAAATATCACCACTTCCATGGTGGGTAACATTACTTGTTCTATGATCCTTATATTCAGGGTGTCTTTATATATTATGGCGATCCCGCCTCCTATTTTCTCAGGGCGATCTTGACGCAGGATTTTATAGCCCATAGGTATCCCTAAGATGATAGTGGGGATAGTATGGGGTTTAAGCCAGGTTTCAGTTAAGAAACAGATCTCAGGCTGAATGCTATGTATGGAATCCCAAAGTTGCATATAGTGCTTTGGGAGGGATCTTACATTTAGCAGAAAGCTTTTCCAGCCTCCCTGGGTATCTGTATTGTCACTGCGGTACCCAGCAGTGATTTTGGAACGGGTGGCTTGAAATCCGCATATGATGCAGGAGAGGGGGCCATCCGGGCATATAGACATTCTATTGGTGCATCTATATTTGCCCTGGGGTTGTAGGGCGAGGAGGGTATGAGATGAGTACCTGATAATAGGAGTAGTCGCAGAGCGGCCATCCATGATGCGTAGAGGCAGAGTAGCTAGCTCCTAGCCTCGTCCAGTCGCGGACGGGCGCAGACGGGCAGCTCTTTGGCTGGTCTTAGGTGCCGACTTAGGCGCCCCCCTGCGCGCAACCGCTGCGCGCTAGGGCCGACGAGTGGCTAAATAGCCCTGTGTGTTAAGAGGCTAGAGCGCTAACCGTTCGGCTCAGCCTCTCAGGAACTTCTTGGGCGTGTCTCTCTGGCTCTTGTCTGCCCGCCCTCCGCTCAACGGTATTGGATACCGAGTCGGACCGGGGCGGGTAGACTGTAACACTGAGCAGAGACTTTCAACAACGAGCCTGAATGACCCTGGCTGCCCCGCAGTGCTTCGTGAGTGCACAAAGGATACTTGTGTTGCAATTATCGATCAATTCTAACACATAGGGGTGCAGCTCCCCCACACACACTTCATGAAGAATGACGTTAGGTACGTACCTGTTAGGTGAGTGTGCAGGGTGCAATGGCTGACACATGCTCCTGGGTGAGGGAGGCCTCCATGCTGCTGGGGTGTGGGACAGTGGGAATGGTGGGAGTAGTGAGACTGGCCTCCCACCCCCAAACAGTGCTCCAATACAAGATGGCTACCCACCTCTAAGTCTGTTTGTTAAAAAGTGCAATTGCTGACATGCTCCTGGGTGGGGGAGGCCTCCATGCTGCTGGGGTGTGGGACAGGGGTTATGCTGGGAGTTGTGCTACAACCCTCCCACCCCCAAACAGTGCTCCAATACAAGATGCCTACCCACCTGTAAGTCTGTTTGTTAAACAGTGCAATGGCTGACACATGCTCCTGGGTGGGGGAGGCCTCCATGCTGCTGGGGTGTGGGACAGGGGGTATGCTGGGAGTTGTGATACAACCCTCCCAACCCCAAACAGTGCTCCAATACAAAATGGCTACCCACCTGTAAGTCTGTTTGTTAAACAGTGCAATGGCTGACACATGCTCCTGGGTGGGGGAGGCCTCCATGCTGCTGGGGTGTGGGACACTAAAGAATTCACTACACAAAAACTGGTGTGTCAGGTATTTTATTTTGGGAGTGGACATGTGATTGGTGCGCTAATATTTACATGAAGGTGTGGAATGAGCAGTGAGTTGAAAGTCCTGTTCAATGAGATGCAAGTGTAGACACCACATGGATGTGGTGACCTAGTCCAACAGTGAGGTGCCATTGCCAAGGCAATGTGGGGAAAGAAAGTCCAAACAGTGAATGCAGTTGGGAAGAGGGTTGTCTTCATGGCTGGCTCCGTGACTGGCGTGTGGCAGGTGCTTTGCCTCCAGAGACTCCCAGGCTCTTCTTTGGACGCCCCCTAGATCTTTTTGGCGGTGGGGGGCCTGCTGAATGGCCAGCGGCGTCAGAGGACTCATCCCTCTCTGTTGGCGCAGGGGAGGATGGAGCACTGTCATCCTGCGAAGCAACAGAAGGGGACGGAGGTGGTGGTTGGGACACAGGCCTGTCCCTCTGCAACGCCACTTGCCACGTGGCGGTTATCGATGGACCTCATCAGCAGGATGAGCTCCCTTAATAGTTCATCAGACTGGCCACTTTGTCCCTGGACCTCTTGGTAGGCCTGTACAACCCTGGTGAAGTGGTCCAGGGATGGTGTCCCCTCCTCCCGAGGTCTGGTGGTGACTCTGGCCCTCCCACCTGCTCTGCTGCCACGGACCTCTTCCCTCGCCACTGGGGGGCCACGCAATCTCTCCCTGCCCTCCACAGGTGTTGCTGTGGGATGGTCATCCCTAGGGACAGGGAGGGTGCTGCAGGTGGTACTAGTGGTACTGGTGGTGTTGGTGGCAGTAGCGGTGGTGGCGGTGGAGGCAGAGGCCGCGACAGCAGGGGTCTGCTGCGTTGTTGTAGCAGCAGAGGTGGTGGTGGGGAGGATGGGGGCCTGGGACCTCTGGGTCTGTGGCACACCAGATGGGCCGGCCTGGAGCTCATCATCCAAACTGTCCTGGGAGTCCACATCTGAGAGTCCATGTGTCGGGGGTGGAGACTGGCCCTGCTGGTCGTTGGTGTGCTCCTCAGCAGTGAGTTCTTCGTCACCTGTGGAGTAGATGGGGAGTTGTCAGTGTTCGTGTCATCTGCGTATCATCATCTGTCTGTACACTAGTCATATATGCAGTCATCAGTAGTACAATTCATGGCAACACCGTCTAAAATTTCATAGTGCAGAGGGACATCATCGAGTCATACATGTTGATTGTCAATGCATTGAGTGCAATTGTAGTTGTTTTTCTGGATGCAGGTCCCCCACACACACTTCATGAAGAATGACGTTAGGTACGTACCTGTTAGGTGAGTGTGCAGGGTGCAATGGCTGACACATGCTCCTGGGTGAGGGAGGCCTCCATGCTGCTGGGGTGTGGGACAGTGGGAATGGTGGGAGTAGTGAGACTGGCCTCCCACCCCCAAACAGTGCTCCAATACAAGATGGCTACCCACCTCTAAGTCTGTTTGTTAAAAAGTGCAATTGCTGACATGCTCCTGGGTGGGGGAGGCCTCCATGCTGCTGGGGTGTGGGACAGGGGTTATGCTGGGAGTTGTGCTACAACCCTCCCACCCCCAAACAGTGCTCCAATACAAGATGCCTACCCACCTGTAAGTCTGTTTGTTAAACAGTGCAATGGCTGACACATGCTCCTGGGTGGGGGAGGCCTCCATGCTGCTGGGGTGTGGGACAGGGGGTATGCTGGGAGTTGTGATACAACCCTCCCAACCCCAAACAGTGCTCCAATACAAAATGGCTACCCACCTGTAAGTCTGTTTGTTAAACAGTGCAATGGCTGACACATGCTCCTGGGTGGGGGAGGCCTCCATGCTGCTGGGGTGTGGGACAGGGGGAATGGTGGGAGCAGTGAGACTGGCCTCCCACCCCCAAACAGTGCTCCAATACAAGATGCCTACCCACCTGTAAGTCTGTTTGTTAAACAGTGCAATGGCTGACACATGCTCCAGGGTGGGGGAGGCCTCCATGCTGCTGGGGTGTGGGACAGGGTGAATGGTGGGAGCAGTGAGACTGGCCTCCCACCCCCAAACAGTGCTCCAATACAAGATGGCTACCCACCTGTAAGTCTGTTTGTTAAACAGTGCAATGGCTGACACATGCTCCTGGGTGGGGGAGGCCTCCATGCTGCTGGGGTGTGGGACAGGGAGAATGGTGGGAGCAGTGAGACTGGCCTCCCACCCCAAACAGTGCTCCAATACAAGATGCCTACCCACCTGTTAGTCGGTTTATTAAACAGTGCAATGGCTGACACATGCTCCTGGGTGGGGGAGGCCTCCATCCTGCTGGGGTGTGGGACAGGGGGAATGGTGGGAGCAGTGAGACTGGCCTCCCACCCCCAAACAGTGCTTCAATCCAAGATGCCTACCCACCTGTAAGTCTGTTTGTTAAACAGTGCAATGGCTGACACATGCTCCTGGGTGGGGGAGGCCTCCATGCTGCTGGGGTGTGGGACAGGGGGAATGGTGAGAGCAGTGAGTCTGGCCTCCCACCCCCAAACAGTGCTCCAATACAAGATGCCTACCCACCTGTAAGTCTGTTTGTTAAACAGTGCAATGGCTGACACATGCTCCAGGGTGGGGGAGGCCTCCATGCTGCTGGGGTGTGGGACAGGGTGAATGGTGGGAGCAGTGAGACTGGCCTCCCACCCCCAAACAGTGCTCCAATACAAGATGGCTACCCACCTGTAAGTCTGTTTGTTAAACAGTGCAATGGCTGACACATGCCCCTGGGTGGTGGAGGCCTCCATGCTGCTGGGGTATGGGACAGGTGGAATGGTGGGAGCAGTGAGACTGGCCTCCCACCCCCAAACAGTGCTCCAATACAAGATGCCTACCCACCTGTAAGTCTGTTTGTTAAACAGTGCAGTGGCTGACACATGCTCCTGGGTGGGGGAGGCCTCCATGCTGCTGCGGTGTGGGACAGGGGGAATGGTGGGAGCAGTGAGACTGGCCTCCCACCCCCAAACAGTGCTCCAATACAAGACGCCTACCCACCTGTAAGTCTGTTTGTTAAACAGTGCAATGGCTGACACATGCTCCTGGGTGGGGGAGGCCTCCATGCTGCTCGGGTGTGGTTCAGGGGGTATGCTGGGAGTTGTTGTACAGACCTCCTTCTCCCATACAGGCCTCCTGAGCAGGATGGCTGGCTACATGTTTGGTGGGGATGGACAGTGTAATGGTGTTTGGGTATTGCAAGGATGTAATTCTCATTGTGGTGGTTGTCATTTGTCTGTACTTACCAGCCTCCGCTCCCCCAGCTACTCCTGTGAGACTCTCGGGTAGCAGGATGGCAAGCACCTTCGCCTCCCATGGTGTGAATGTCTTCAGTGGGATGGGAGGGCCACTGCCAGTCACGTTTCCCAGCGTCCAGTTCTTGCTCCTCCTCTCCTTGACAACCCTCTTGAGATCATGCCACCGCTTCTGGATCTCCTTCTTGGATCTTGGGGTGGCCCCTACTGCATTCACCCTTTGGACTATCCTTTCCCACATTTGTGTCCTGGTGGCTAATGGTATCTGTTGGACCAGGCTACCAAATAGTTGTGGCTCTACTCTTACAATCTCGTTGACCATGACTGTCAACTCACGCTCGGTGAATTTGGGCATTTTTTGTGCTGTCATGGTGTGTGGGGGTTGAGGTGTTTGTGGGTGCAGGGGTGTGGTGATGATGTGTGAGGTGTGTTGTGTGATGGGGGTTTGTTTGTGATGGTGTGATTGTGGTGTTGATGGTGGTGGTGGGTGGGTGGGTGTGCTGTGCTCTTTTGTCTCTCCTGTCAGGTGTGGTGTATGGCCTTCTCTTCTGGAGTGATGCAAAGGATTGTGGTCAGTGAAGGGGTTGGCTTTGTACTCAGCTGTGTGGGTGTGTCCAATTGGATTTTGGTAGTCAGGTGTGTTGTGGGAGTAGTTCTGTGGTTTTGTATTTTATTTTCGTTATTTATGTTTCTGTGTATGTGTGTTGTATATGTTGGTGGCAGTGCTGCTTTGTGTATGCAATGTAGGCATCACTGCGGTGTTTTCACATCAACCGCCATGTTTTTCATGTTCGTCCGCTGCGGTGGCTTTGCTGCTGCTTGACCGCCATTTCTCCCATTCACTGCTGGGTGCGACCGCGGCAGTCGGTGTCGGCGGTTCCGCCCCTGACACCCTCGGGGATATCGTAATTTCCCGTGCGGTGTGTCCGCTTTCCTTGCGGTGTGCCTTTTCCGCTGCTTATCCGACAGTCGTTTTTTTGCCGTCTCCGCCCGCGTCGGACAGCTTTGCTTGGCCCGCTACCGCCGCGGTCGGTCTTTTGTGGCGGTTGTTCCTAATGTGGCGGGCGGTATTTCCGCAGTCCTGGCGGGCGGTTGGTTTCCGCCTCCATGGCGGTCGGGTGGTTTTCCGCCCGCTATCCTAATGGACCCCATAGTCTCCAAGCAGGGATCCACCCACTCAAAACCATGGATACTTTTGGAGGGAGAGCAGTCCTCTAGAACAAGGGTAAGTCCTCTCCGCACAAAAAAGAGCATTGTTTGTGCCATTCTGGGTGAGGGCAATTTCGGTAGTTGTCTGCAGTGCCCCCCACCGAGGGCAAAAAGACCACTTGATGACAAAGAAGAAATTAAAAAAAAGAAAATTGAAGATCTACCGTGGTGCCAGGCCACACAAGTGGGGTACCATTTTTTATCAGATGTGTATGAATGCTAGGTGGTAGGAATGTTGTGGATCCCTGACAGCATCCTGGTTTGAAAACATTGTGAGAGCTGAAATTATTCAGAAATATCTAGGTTTGCTAGGTTTCCCTGACTGGCAGCCGAGGCCAGGCCTAAAATACCACAGCTACATGCGTCGACAAAATCGGGTATTTTTAATGGTGAACATTTGATGTCTCTACATTGTGTTTTATCATGGGTGATAGGCCCATGCATGTCAGTGGGGTGCGGCTTTTTTGTTTGATTCTACTAGTGTTGATCTGGATGTGAAACCTCTGACCCAAGAAGTTTCCAAACAGCCTGCCTTCTACAGTCTCCAGTTCCTTCTCTGTCTGAAACATGTGATTCACTGAGAATAATCTGGGGTCATATTATCAAAGGGGTTTATCTCCGCTTTTTTTGCTTTAAAAGCCAAGAAAGCAGAGATAAAATTATCTCCCTATTACCTAGCTGTCGCTAACACCAGTTAGCGACAGCTAGTAGGAGATAGCGACCATCTTGGGCCCCACTTTGCATGTCAGTGATATTTATCACTAATGACATGCAAAGTGGGCGTGCCAAGATGTTAGCGACTGGTAACAGTCGCTAACATCGCTATCTCCTATTACCAACTTTTGGAGATATTTGCGCTAAGTGCGAATAGCTCCAAAAGCTAACACCTGCTCTGAGCAGTTCTTAGCCATGTTATCCAATGAGAGGTGGATAACATGGCTAAGAGCATTAGCTCGGTAATGCATGAATATCGCTGACTTTTCAGCGATATTCATGCATTGCGGCCGGTTTTTATCGCATTTGCGATAAACCTTGGTAATACCAAGGTTTATCTGTGATAAAAATCGCCGCAGCGCAGCGGTAAATTTTTGTCTCTAACCAAGCAATAGCGATAATTATCGCTATTGATGGTAATATGCCCCCTGGTGTGCTGTAATTGTGTACTCTAGGCCTGAGCAGATCTAACGCTGCATCAATGTCTCTATGTCTCATTACCAACTTACTCCGGATGTATGACGTTACAACGCATGCTTTTACCACGCATGCTGTTACAACGCAAGTATTACAACGCAAACCCTTACAACGCATTACACTTGGGGGTGCTGGATAGTGAATAGTTTTATTTACTATTCCAACTCCAGTCCCCGTGGACACTAGGGAAGGTGTTGCCCCTCCAGGTGTCACTTCAGAATTTAGGTTATGTGTAGACTACCGTGGAGTCAGTGCAGTCACCAAGAGGGATGTACACCCCATCCTCAGAGCTGATGAGCTCATAGAGTGGGTAGGAGCTGCCAAGTTCTTCAGCACATTTGATTTAACATCTGGGTACTGGCATATTGCCTTAACCGATGGGGCCAAAGAGAGGTCTCTGTTCCCTACTCCAGAAGGGCAATTCCAGTTCTGAGACATGCCATTCAGGTTGAAGAATTCCTCTGCCACCTTCTGAGGTTGGTTGTCCAGGTCTTAGCTGGGCTGGAGAACTTCAGTACTGCCTATCTGGACAACATTGCAGTCTTCGGTTCTAGCTGGGAGGACCACCTCTGCCACCTCAGAGAAGTGCTTCAGGCCCTGCAGAGGGCAGGCCTGACTATCAAGGCCAGTAAGTGCTAGATAGGTAAGGAAGGAGTCAGTGGTCTACTTGGATCACAAATTGGGAGGAGACAAAGTGCAGCACCTCTGGCCCGAGATTGAAACCATTCTGGCGAGACAGAGGTGGGAGCCTTCTTTGCCCCCATAAGGTACTACTGGAGATTTATCAAGGGTTATGGCCCTATTGTTGCACCCTTGACAGAGCTGACTTTCAAGAAGTAGCCTTGTCAGGTGATCTGGACAGAGGTGTGCCAGAAAACTGTTGACACCCTGAAGGAGGCCAAGTGCACAGCACACATGCTCAAGGCTCCTGACTTCTCCCAAGAGTTAATTGTGCAGATGGATGCATCAAAGCATGGCACGAGGGCCGTACTCTCACTTTTTTCCAGGCCCAAAACCTTACTTTTAGTGCCTATAAGTCACCCCTAAGGTAGGCCATAGACAGCCTAAAGGGCAGGGTATATTACATTTCAAAAGTTGGGCATGTACTATTGAGTTTTACGTGTCCTGGAAGTGATAGAAAAGTAAATTAACTATTCTCTACTACAAGGCTTATCTCTCCCATGGGTTAACATTGGAGGTGCCTTATTAAATTTTTTAAGTTTAATTTTCAAATGGAAAAACGTAAATGGCTCAAATCCTAACTCATGGCAAAGTCAGATTTTAAATTACTGTTCTGAAAATGCCACTTTTAGAAAGTTGTACAAAAGGGGGTGGTGATGGACGGAGCATCTGAACCAATCAAACACCCCCCCTTTTGTACCACTTTTAGAAAGTTGGCATTTTCTTGCATTAGCCATTTGGTGCCTGCAGCCTGTCTCTGGTCACATGACTGGGTTAGTTGGCAGTTGATGTTTGTGTATTCCTTCTAGACAGCTACACACAATGGGAGCTTAGGTGTGACTGGATGGGCCATCACTGATGGGATGGGAGAGAGGAGCTGGGCCTAGCCTCACTTACACTTGAATACGTTGTGTCAAGTCTCTACACAAAGGGCTGCATACCCCCTGTAGTTAGCCTGGAGCCAGGGCAGTGAAGGTAGGGCATATGTGTACTTCAAAGGCCTGCTTCTAAAATGTCTCCCCACTTCAAATGCACGACTGTGTATAAAAGAAGGACCTTAGACGCTACCACTACAGTTCACGTCTGGACCTGTGGATACTCTCCCAGGAAGAAGGATGGCTGTGCTGCTACATGGACTGCCACTATACTGGACTGCTGCTCTGATGGAACTATTGCCCTTCTGTGCTGACCCGTTGCCTGCTGCCCTCTTGTCTGGGTGACCAGGACAGGAAGTGCATAAATTGAACCCAGATTGACTTCAAGGGCTAGTTGGCGGGCCTCCTGATCTGAAACCTCAGGGACATAACACACTACCAACAACCTTGCATCTGCACCTGAACTCTGTCATCTGTGAGTCTACTTTGCAAAGTGGTGTCATCCCAGTCCTGGACCCTTGTAAGTGGGCTTAAGGTGCTTTGTCAACCTCTATAGTTCCAGCTGAACCGACGCATCACCTCTGTTGGGTGGCGCATCCCCGAGCGGAACCAATGCATTTCCACTGGTGCGATTATTGGACCCATCAAAAAGACCCACATCCCTGTTGCAACTTCATTGCCTTTGGAAAGGCCAATGCGCAATGCATCCTCTGTGCAGGCCCTCATATCTGTCGTTGACAGCAGCCTCAATAAAATTGCTGATCTGTGCATCGCAATCTTCACAGCTCCACAGAAGTGACACATTGTCCCAAATGTGTGCTGCCTCCCCCATGCCGTACTTCACATCGCAAGCCCCCCTGATGGGATCCTCAATGTCGAAGCAGCAGGACCTCGCACCACAGCCTCGCCTCAAGTCAGAACCGACGAAGCGCCTCAGCTGCATGATGCATCTTTGACACAGATACACGCAATGCTCTGCAAACCAGGATTTAAGGTACTCTGCTCAACTGGCATAACTGGGTCCCTGTAGCCGCCCCATGCTCCATTCCAAGCTTGTGACTTTATCCAGGTCCAGCTTGACTAAACATCCACAATTGGCGTTTTTTGCCATTTGGTGCAACTTTCTCTAAATAAATGTTAAAATTCAATATGTCTGTTTCTAATGATTGGATTGTTGTTGTTTTCGTTTTGTTTTATTTACTTAATAAAGCTTTATTGTTCTATCCTGATGTGGGAATATTTTTGTGTGTGGTTTGTTCACTGTTTTATTGTTTGAAGTGTTGCATAAATACTTAACACATTGCCTCTAGTTAGTCCTGACTGCTCTGTGCCAAGCTGCCAGGGGATTGAGTTTAATTTAGGGTTTGCTTGTGTCTTACCCTGATTGTGGGTGCTGTTTGACCAGGGCTCACACCAGGTCTCACACCCAGTCAAACAGAAACTCAATTTGTAACAGTATGTTTAGATGTATGTATATGGTATTTCTATAGCTAAATTATGTTGTGATGTAAAACAAAGTAGCTGAGGAGTATCTTTGAGGATTCTTTATTAGTCTTAGTTACAGGATGATATCCATGTACAGCAGCCCCACCAGGAGCAGCCTGCCTGATGCTCAGCCCATACTCCTCCTATCACACCTCACCACACAAGCACCCAAAGATTCCACTAATCTCCGTCACACCAACATTCCACTCAGAACACTCACACTGGCTGAGCAGCTAGGAGCCCCGGTAAGAGAGGAGATGCATTAATGTCTAAGCAGAATATAACAACAAACCTAGATAAAAGGCAGAAAAGTACTATACCTGCTCAAAGACGAGCATAAAGTAAAAAAGTAACAGGAGAGGAATCTGGGCTGTAGACGGTCAATGCACTGCGATGTAGTTTCTTTAAAGAGGTAAGTCTTCAAGACTTTCCTAAATTGGAGCAGATTTAGGCTGATATTGCTTGGTACAGGAATGTTCCAGCTCCTGGGTGCATAGATGGAAAAAGTGTGCTTTCATGTTGTTTAATTTTTACACTTTTTAGTCTGTAGTCTGATAGTGCCCAGGCTGTGGGTGTATCAAGAACCACCAGAGGTAGTGAGCTTATCTGCAAGAAATGCAGGTGTGCTAGTTGTGATAACTTTGTAAATGATGAAGGGGCATATTATCAAGGAACAGCATTACAAATATAGCCGCTTTAGCGGCAGGAAACCACCCCTAAAATGGCGATAATGGGCTTGATAATATGCCCTTGAGAATTCCAATAGAAGCCCATGTCAACACCAGAACATGGGCTTCTATTGGAATTCTCAAGGGCATAATATCAAACCCATTATCGCCGCTTTAGCGGCAATTTCCTGCCGCTAAAGCAGCGATAATTTTGTTCCTTGATAATATGCCCTGAAGCTGGTTTTAAAGGTGGTGCAGGGCAGCAAGGGGAGCCAAAGTAGTTCCTTCAGGATGAGAGTAATGTGATCATATTTTTTCAGGCCCTGGATGAAACGTGCTGCCACATGTAGGATAAGTGATGCAAATATGGAATCTGGGAGGCTAATGAGTAGGGCATTACCACCATCCAGAGTACAAGGGCTTGGACAGCAGTTCTTAAGATGTTTTCTGGAAGAAAAATGATTGACTTTCTTTAGAAGGAAGAACTGACAACAGGTCATCTATGAGTTTTGCTGATGTGTTCCTTCAGGGCGAGGTTAGTGTCCAGGGTAAATCAAACTGACTTTGCATGCAGCGGAGGTTGGAGTTTGAAACTGTCAAGGTTCATGTCAGTGATCTTTATTTGTACTGTACCTTGTTTGTTCTTAGCAAATAATAGGAATTTTGTCGTTGTTGGGATGAGCTCCAGGTTAGCTATGGGCATCCAGGCCTGGATGTCATAGTGCATTGCACAAAGAACCCATTGTGGCCCTTATCACAAATAGCAGCATTACATTCCCAAATAGGCAGATGATACACATTTCTCCTTGAAAGTTTTTCAAGCCACAGACATCCAATGCCTCCAACACTACCTGCATTTCATCCAGATCTGGATATTCAGTGAGTACCTGAAGCTCAAACTCACCAAGAAAGGATTCTTGTTATTTTCCCAGAACAACAAGCATGAACTAATTCAAATATGGCTCAATAAAATGAATATTAAGAGCTTCAGATCTCAACTTTCACTGAATGGCAAGTTACTTAGATTTACCCTTGACACCAACATCCCCCTCAAGGAATACAGTGGCAAAAAACAAAGACTGCCTGGTACCACCTCTCTTCTATAGAAAGTGACACCTCTTCATTCAGAAAGTGATTTCAGAGCTGGTGTTCTGTTGTTTAGTTCTTGTATACAGGATCTGCGCGTTCGGATAACGTAAACTGTGGGTTTGGTAGCAGACTGGTTCCGAGCACCCCCACCGGATATGTTAGCTTGCTTGTATTAGCTACCTCACAGTGCCACTAGAATCTCCTTTTAGCAGGAAGAAAATAGTTCCTGGCAGCCTCAGAACATGACAACCCTGTTCCCTCAGAATCATGGAAATAATATACTTTTCGCCCAGTCACTCATGGTCACTTAGTCGGTCTCAGAGATACACAAAATAAACAGTCTGGGCGTTTCAATAAGGATTTATAGAACAGTTGTTATTCTAGTGTAGAATAGATTTGCTGTAACAACCATAAGACAGTAGCAGAGATGTATGAACAGCAGTACTATGAAAGTAAAGGGATGGTACAGTTCCACCACTTTGCAGTAATCATGAATATATACAAGTACATACAACACATGATAAGAAAGTGCATACGCCTACGATGCCTCCCTAACTAGATGTACCTAAATGTACCTAGCATCTGTCTAGGTATTATGCTAAGAATCCCTCTAAGGTCCAGTCAACCCCATTACCTGAGAAAGAAGAGAACATGGGACCCCGCCCTGGTCTTGAGTTGGACACCCTGCGAGGGATATTAGGCCAATGCGAGCTGGTGTGTCTGCATGCAGGAACCTCATCGTCTCTGGTCAGTGCGTCAGCAGGGAAGTAACAGTCTCATCTGTCTGTCTAAGCAAGACATGATGTATATATACCCACAGGTCTTCCCAGGGGTCCTACCTTACTGTGTTACTGTGTCAGCCTAAAGGATGACGTCGGGCTTGAACTTTATACATAGACTAGCAGCCGGTGCCGACGTTGTTCGGGTATGAATTGCTGCCGGACAGTAGTATATTGTTTTTTAGTATTTCGTTTAGATAGCTGAGACAGGCCTGTGAAACGCTCCGATTCACAGTGCACTGCTGATGCACTTAGGAGTGCGCGTTCAGTAGTGTGTGAACTCGAGTTTCCCTACTTTATTTTTCCTTGCAATATTATATAGCGCGAACTCGACAACATGGCATGAGCACAATTTACATTACAGAAGAACACATTCATTTGTGGTAGGCACAGGGAGACAAAGCAATTTGCCTGGAATCACAGGATGTTGAGCTGATGCCGAGATTCGAACGTAGCTCCACAGCTCTAAAGTTCGCAGTTCTAGAACTTGTGGCGGGAGGTGTGTCTAAAAGTGTATGTCGGTGCTGGCCATCAATGAGAGAGACCTGTGCATTTTTCAAATGGGTGGTGAAAAAATATGAGTATGTTGCTGGAGATGTGGGCCGCCGTGCCACCAATGTACTTACCGGGGGAGGGTAAACACCCATTATTCCGCAACTTTCTTTCCGCATACCATCACTCCGCATACTTTCATTATGAAAGTACCATGACTCCGCAATGCCATTTTAACGCATGGCATTACATTTTATATGCTTTTACCACGCATACATTTACAACGAAATTCGTTGTAAATGCATGAATGGTAAAGGCATGTTTTTTTTTTAAGTGTTTGGATAAGGTAAGTATGGGTATAGGGGATATGTTTTGGGGTACTGAGGTATATGTTTTCGGGTGTTTGGGTATTTTAAGGGTTCAGATATAGTTTTGGGTTATGGGTTACAGGGGTAGTTTTAGGGTTTAGGGATAGGTATGGGTTTTGGGGTACAGGGGTATTTTTCGGGTTCAGGGCTAGGTTTGGGTTTTGGGGTATAGGGGTATTTTTAGGGTTATGGTGTAGGTTTGGGTTTTGGTTTACAGGGGTATTTTTAGGGTTCAGGGCTAGGTTTGGGTTTTGGGGTACAGGGTTATTTTTAGGGTTCAGGGCTAGGTTTGGGTTTTGGGGTACATGGGTATTTTTAGGGTTCAGGGGTAGGTTTGGGTTTTGGGGTGCAGGGGTATTTTAAGGGTTCAGGGCTAGGTTTGGGTTTTGGGGTACAGGGGTATTTATAGGGTTCAGGGCTAAGTTTGGGTTTTGGAGTACAGGGGTATTTTTAGGGTTTAGAATTAGGTTTGGGTTTTGGGGTACATAGGGTTAAGATGGGTTAGTGTTTAAGGTTATTTTAAGGAGTAAGGGTGGGTTATGATTATGGGGTGCAGGGATATTTAAAGGGAGCAGGGTGGGATTAGCACACGATATGCGACATGGCATGAAGGGCGGAACGTACCACACGCCCCCAGCGTTTGTCACACCCCCGGCACACGCCCACAGCACATCGCAGACACGCCCACAAGGGACTACTTTGCTGGCACGGTTCTTTTACCTTTTTAATGTATATGGTGGGCATCTGCATAGCCTATGTCCTTCTGCTGCAACTGCCCTTTCCAACGCTGTATTGGGTGTTTTGATTGGTGCTGTGGTTCCTGAGAATACCCGCCTCAAAGGTTTGGGCTCTCTCTTTATTATATTAGTATGGATATTATACAGTAGATGTTTGTCCTGCTGTCAGTCCTGCTGTGCATCCAAGAAGCCTCTTGCATAATGTATGAGTTTCGAACTAGGGAAAAACCTGTGTTCTGAATGCAGTGGTGTATCTAGGTAAAAGGTCAGTCCCTATAAACCGTTATGTATGTAATGTAGGGAAGGATATAGGTGAAAGGTTGCAGTGTTACCTGCGCCTATATAGGGTACCTATATGGAATATAACAGTTCAAGCCCTCATACTATCGAATCTGGAGAGCTGTACCACCCTTCTCCATAGCCTTTTAGAGCCTACAGGATGTGTTACTTAGCCATACTCAGAATAGTACTCTCAAGGTATTTGAAAGTTCTTACAACAGTTCCCGAGAGTTGGGACCCTTAAAAGTCTTATGACTACCAGATGCACATCTAGACCATACCCTCTTATGACAAGTCATAGACACCACACCTACCTCTTTAGCCTCACTCACTGCAGCAACCAGAGAGTTGGGCATCTTCGAAGCAAAGGCAAAAACCTAACAACTGCTTTGACATGGAAGGGAGGCATAAAAGCAGATGCTTGGGCAGTAGAAGTAGTAGTAATAGTCTTATTGTTGGTCATATTTATATTCTTAATGAAGATATATATTACTATTATTATTACCATTATCATCATCATCTTAACTATCATTGAAGTCATTATCATCATCCTTTTAAGAGCTGTTTTAATGCACTATTTGTAACATGTTGATTACTACATAGTAGTTGAAGTAGGAGTATTGCCCCTCTTCCTATTACTACTACTACTAATTCTGCTCCTACTAATAATATGCTTATTCATTGGGTTCCCACCTAGGGGACAGAGTGCATCCTAGGTGTGGTTCGACACCTAATTACAGCAGAGCTGGTGTTTGTTAATTGCAGTTGTGAAAATAGTGAGTTAAAATTGTCTACAAAAGTCCATGTGAGTTTGCCATACTGTGTTTTACTTGTATTGATATGTTCTTCTTTAATAACTAATAAAGAATTATGAAACAAAAGAAACTGTCTACAGGATCCCCCTCCTAGCCAGGAGTGCTTTAATAGTGGGTTTCTGTGGCAGGATTAAAAAAGAAGAAATACGGATATCTGGGAGAAATAATTGATCTTTTGAATCCTAAAAATTAGTCTACATGTTTCAGCCAAAAGAAGGTTTGTAATACAAGGCTTTATTCAGGTCCATAGATGTAAAAGCTCAACAATTTGTTGGCCTTAAATAATGTGGGAGCACATACACTAAGGTGTGCTAGGCGAAGGAGAATGTCTCCCTTATCTCCTGGGTAAAACTGTGACTTACAGTTTTCACCTAACTCGATGCATCTGTAAAATTAGAATGAGAAAATTATCCATAATTACAACACAAGCAATTTTGCTGCAGTAATGATATAGTGCTTGTTAGATTTGGGGGTCTCTAGTTGGCAAAGGTAGGTACTTGTGACAAACAGGGACCTTTGAGTCTAGTCAGGGTAAGGGGGTACACTCCTAAAATAACCCCTGCTCACCCCCTTGGTATCTTGGCACGAGCAGACAGGCTTATCTCAGAGGCAGTGTGTAAAGCATTTGTTAACACATACAATAACCCAGTGACAACACTACAGATGGACACCGCACAAGTTGTATATTAAAAATAAGTATTTTTTTATATAGATTTAACACAAGACCACAAACAACAAAAATCCACAATACTGTACTTAAAATGGTAGAATTAGCTTAGTTCTCTTTAGATCTTAAAATGCAACACTTTGAGTCAAAGTACCTTAAGATGCAACACGCAGGGCAACAAAAGTTTTGCAAGAAAGGTGAGGCGGTAGTCCTTTACACACAAGGACGGTGATGCGCTGAAGATCTGGTGCAAAGAAACAAAGATGGCGCTTTCTCCTTGATGTGACACGCTTCCCGGTGCTGTGGCGGCATCTGCTGTGATGTCGATCCTCTTCTCCGGCGATGCGAGATGCTTTACACGATGCAAGCCACGCCAGGCCCTGCAAAACGCTTCCCAGTGATGCGGCGGCGTCTGTTGCGACGTCGATCCTCTCTCCTGGCGATGCGAGTTGCTCCCACAACGATGCGAGCCGTGACTGGCCCTGCGACACTCTTTGACGTGACTCCTTCTCTCCTTTCACAGGTGGAGCCGGCATTGTGGAAGGCAGGCACAGCCCTATTTAGGTCCCATGTGCAACTCCTCCCACCCATCTAGATGCAGAGCTCAGTATTCTCAGTATTCACCACTGGGCTGCCTCATCCTTTCTCCTGGAATCCCCCAGCCCTGTCACTCAAACTCCAGACAAGGAATACACAACCTAGCAGAGGCAGGCTTGGATAGTTAGACAAGAAAATACCTACTTTCTAAAAGTGCCATTTTCAAACACCGAATGTTAACACCAACTTCACTAAAAGATGTAGTTTATCATTCTGAGTTCAGGCTTACTAAACTCACATTACTACCATGTTCCCGGAGTCAGTTAGGATTATAAAATGTGATTATATAACTGCCCATTCTGGCCTATGGAGAACAAATAGCCTTGCAATAGTGAAAACGAAAATGGCTGTAATTCACTATTAGGACATGCCACACACACCAGGGCATGTCCCACCTTATACTTACAATGCACCCTGCCCTTGGGCCTACCATATGGGTGTCTAATATGAAGACAATGGAAGGTTTGGGGACTGGCAAGTGGGTGCACTTGCCCAGTCAGCAGGGCAGTACCAGACTGCACACAGGCTCTGCAATGGCAGGCCTTAGACACACTTTTACAGGCTGAGTACTGCAAGCCCACTAGCAGCATTTGGATTTACAAGCACTGGTCACACTCAGTGCACTGTACTAGGGTCTGACAATTAAACCAAATCCGCCAATCATGGAGTCACTAATCCTTTCATCAATTTACTTTAGGGAGAGCATATGCACCGTAGCGAAGCTGATTGGCTCTCCGGTGTCTGTCAACATTCTAAACAGTCCGGATCGGCCGCCATCTTGTCTCTCGGTAGGATTGAGAGACAAGAGGAGGCCAAAACAAAGGGGGAAATAACCATAAGGGGGCATAGTAGATCCTCCCTGACCCCCTAGGTTTAATGTGGAGGCTTTAAAAGGGCCCCGCGCGGCAAAAAAAAATAATTTTTTTTGTTTTTTTGCGTGGGTAGCGCCCGGTCCGCGAACCGGGAAGCGTTCTGGGCAGCGTACTGCAATGAAAAATGAATGATAGACTTTTCAAATGCTGTATGTTTATTGATTGTTGGTTTTGTTGATTATTTTTTATTTTCTTTATTTTTTAAGCATTTTTTTTATTGTGATTGTGTTTCATAATTTATTAAACTTTCTAACATTTCATTGTCAGAAATTTCATAATTATCATTGAATATACATTGTAGTCTCTGAAGGTGTAAAATGTCCTCATTTTCAAGGAGGTTATCTACTGCTTGTACACATTGCAGTAGTTCTTTGTCCCAAGTTTCATCGAAAAATTCAATATCATTTTCATCAATGATTTCTTGGCTGCTCTCTTGCAGGACAATTTGAAATTCAACTTTCTGTTCGCCTTCCATTTTGCCTGAAATTTAGATTAAAAAAATATATATTAGTAGAGATAGGGCACTGTTGGGATTAATTTTAGATAGGCAGTTTTTATCAGTGAATTTATCTTTGGGCAGTGTATAGTATCAGAGTGGAAGTAGGAATATAAAAAAGTGTATGTGATTTAACGTAAGTAAATTCATAATTATACAAGAGAAGCCTAACTCCATCCATAACTATAACAGAGAAGTCTATCTAAATCTATAACTACTACAGAGGGATAGTATATAACTATCAGAAAAAGTTTACCATATTAACTTATAGTGCACAATATACTTCAGTTTTAAAAATAAAAACTTACCTTTAGAAAGAAGTTGAAGGAATTAGTGAAAATACTATTGAAATGTACACCAAGAAGTAGTAGTCAAAATGGCTGTGTTTTCTTCTCTTCCTTTATATATATTCAGGTATATAACCAATGAAATGTCAGGTAAAAAACAGTAGAAAATGAAAGTAACATATTAATTGGTTGTCAATTCCAACACTTCAGATGTGTTTTGTGAAGTAATTTACCTCAGGGTATTTAGAGAGGTCTACAGGCTAAATGGCTAAATGGAATTCCAATCAAATTTGTGAAAATGGTAGGGATTGGTATGTAGTATGAGCTAATCTATATTTGGTGAAATTGTCTCCAGTGGCTTTTCTGTGAACTACTTTCCCACCTTTTTTGGTGGTGCGCTTCCCAGGGAGCGACCCGGTACGCGAACCGTTGAGCGCCCCGGTTCGCGAACCTTAAGCGTTACGGGAGTCCACCATTTTGTGTTTCGGTCGAATTAAGATACAAAATGGAGGGCAAATAATGTTCAGAATGGGTAGAAGGGGGCACGGTAGACTTATCTTGACCCCCTAGGTTTTGTGAGGGTGGCTGAGGAGGCTTATATGTGCGAAAAAAAAACATTTTTTTAAAAAATTTCGCGAGGTTAGCTCCCGGTTCGCGTACCGGGTAGCGCCCCAGGGAGCGTACTTTGTTGAAAATTAGTGAAAAATGTTAGAGTAAAATAATAATTGTGAGTGATCAGATGTAGGGTAGCTCTGAGAAGAGCTTTTGGGTTTATGGTACATTTAGGTACTTATAAGTAGGTACCAATGCACAAAGGTAAACAAAGATAAGTGGGAAGTTAGCAAGCTTCACAATTTTGAATATGGAGAAAAGTGTGGCTCACTCCTGGCCTGGAAGGCGAGGACCGAGAGAAGTAGGAATAACATAAGCTTGCTTATTCAGAAAGACTCTGGGATGCTCCTAACAAAGGATGTAGAAATCAGGATAGAGGCAAGAAGATTCATGGAGGAGCTCTACCACGAAGAAAATAACTGTGGACTAGAGGAGCTTGAAAAGTGGTGGGATCAGAGAGAGCTACCCCAGCTGAGTGAAAGTGACATAGCTTTCCTAGGTACAGGGATTACTGAAGGAGAAATACGGGCCCAGATAAAAAAGATGTCTAGGAATAAGGCCTCTGGTCCGGATGGTCTGCCATCCGAGGTGTATAAAGATAATGTGGAGGAAGTCTTAACACCCCTATTAACTCTGTTTAATAAAATCTTCCTGCAGGGAGATCAAGCACCACCATCCTGGTCTGAGGCTACGATTACCTTGATAGTGAAACCTAACAAAGATCCCAAAAAAATAGAATCATACAGGCCAATTTCCTTGCTTAACTGTGACCAGAAAATATATTCCGGAATACTCGCATCTAGGTTGGCAAAAATAATTAAATCTATTATCAATTCGGATCAGAGGGGGTTCATACCTGGCCGTCAACTTAATGAACTCACGTTCCAAGTCCTAGGAGCAATAGATATAGCAACAGACAGGGGGCTGCCACTTGCTATCGTTGCGATCGATGCAGCAAAAGCCTTCGATCAGGTGAACTGGTCATTTTTGTGGAAAACCATGGCGAAGTTTGGGTTCCCGAATGTATTTATCGAGGGCATTGTAACATTATATAGGAATCCCCGGGCCAAAATCTTGGTCAACGGTTGCCTTACAGACTGGTTTAACATCTCAAGAGGAACAAGACAGGGTTGTCCCCTGTCTCCCCTCCTTTTTGATATATATATTGAGCCCTTTGTGTGTTCCTTAAGATCAGATCCAGTAATTCTACCTTTTAAAATAGGGGATTTGACGCTTAAGACAGCACTATATGCTGACGATCTCCTCCTATACACGTCCAATCCGGTTGAGGCTATCCCTAGGCTGTTTGAGTTAGCGGAGGATTTTGGTACTGTGTCTGGATATAAAATAAATAAAGATAAAACAGACATTATGAGCTGGAACAATACAGTACAGATACCTGAAGCTAAACAAAAAATCAATCAGGTACCTAGGAATTTATGTTACCCATAATTTGGATAATGTCACGAAAGTAAGTTGGGAGACTGTAGTAAAGGAAGTGAGGAAACTATTGACCAGATGGAATACCCTGCCGCTTAATATCTATGGTAGAGTCAATCTGGTCAAAATGATCATCTTGCCGAAAATCACCTTCCTATTTAATTCCATCCCCCTCAATTTAAAAAAAACAGATATTGCTAATCTCCAAGGAAGAATTGGTTCCTTCATCTGGGCAACTAAATCTCCAAGGATCGCCTGGAGGAAATTGAGAAGAGGGTTGAAGTTAGGTGGGCTGGCTCTTCCTGATTTGCTTCTTTATTGTTATGCTTTTCAGTTTAAGAACTTCAGACTTTTAGCAAATAAACTTGATTCTTCATCTCAGGGTAAACTCTTTCAGGCTATGCTTTCTGATCTCCCACATGCCCTAGACTTTTTTCTTTACAAATTCGGGGATCACAAGTTTTTTAAAAAGGTTCGACTGAAGCTCCTAAAAACTGCACTCAACAACTGGCAAACATTACGTGGAATGTTTAATATACCTTATTACCATTCCCTAGCCCCAATCTGGGACTCCCCAGGCACACCAGAATGCCTTTTGGACCGATTGGCGCTACCTTTGAAGGCGGCAGGTATCACAAACTGGGGGGACCTGTGTATCAATTCGGCTTCATTAAGTTGGGAATCCCTCTCGAACCTAACGGAGGGTACTATTACTAGGTTCAAATTTTATCAATTGTCCTCGTGGTGGGCGAGGCAGTGTTGGGCCTATAATAAGGAAATACTCTCATTGGAATTAATTAATAGGGACAGGGGATGGAAAGGTGAGGTTGCGCATTGGTATAATAAATTTGTGGGGGTTAAAGAAAATCTAGAATCTGAAATTGTTAAGCTATGGAATGACCTTTTAGACCCTGATGCTGGGGAGGTCTTGAAGGTCTGGACAGATTCTTTTACACTCTCCCCAAAAATTATAAAACCTTCCAATCTTAGAAGAAACCACCTATTCACATTGCATAGGGTCTATTGGACTCCAGCAAAACTAGCTAAGCTGTCAGCAGAAGTATATTTTTGCCCAAGATGTAAGTCTCCAGCGGCGGATGATAGACATATGTTTTTTGATTGTCCGTCTATCAAGGGTTATTGGAGTGAGGTGTGTGAATTCATAGAAGAAGTGGTATCATCCCCAATTGTTCCCAGCCCCAGATTGATTGTGTTTGGTCTCCCTAATGATTATAATACTCGAAATTGTGTGTCGCAGTTTATTTTTTATGTTATCGTTATTGCCAGGAGAGAAATCTGTAGGGAGTGGAAGTCTATTAACCCTCCCAGATTCGTAGACTGCCTTAGAAACATCATGGCGGTCAGTCGTTTAGATATGTTGTGTGGTGGAGAAAGCGCCAATGAGATCTGGTGTGCTCTGAATGCATGGACTGAACGATAACATCCAATGAGTCCAATGATTATGCCAGAGGTTAGTGGTCCTATTCTCCCAAAGTGGCAAGCTACATCGCGAATGGGAGTTGGCTTAGGAAACAACCTACCTCTTGGTGACCTCCATCGGCTATCCATAGACCCCAGGGCCGGAACAGCTGGTTTATGCCTGTGGCCAGGAGAGCGCCTACCTAGAGTTGACATTATCTGGTGGCATGTATGAGGACAAAATAAAAAAAAAAAAAAAAAAATTTCCACATCTTGTAAATTGAGGTTAGGTAATTTTCTGTTCTCAGAATACCTGTGAGCCCAGTGAATATAACTATGTCCAACAATCCAGACAGAAAACATGGTGAGAGGAGGTTCTCCTGCAGTCAGATGAAGTGTGGCAATGAAATGGCAGTTGAAAAAATGAGAGTTTAAAATGAAAAAAAACTGTGGAGTTTCTGTGTTCATGAAGCAGTAACAGTGATTGGTGGATTTTGATTGCTGAAAACAGAAAGTTAGGGTGCATGGATGTGTTCTTTGAAAGATGTATTTTGAGTGGTCAATAAAAAAATCATTAAATGAAAGATTGCAGTGGATACGCAGGTGCACTGAGAGTTCAGAGTTCAATTGCAACATTGTTGTGTGAACTTGCAAACACCAGAGGTCTTCCAAGAGGTGGTTGCTATACAGAAAAGGCATGAAATGGCAGAGGGGGGAAGGGTTTTCATTTGAAAAAAAGTGAGGGAAGAGTTTTGATTGGGTGACATGAGAGATGTGTGAAGAATTACAGCATTTCTGTGCTTTTGATAGCTGCAGACTCTGGAGTGCATACGTTTTGCTCTGCTGAAGACAAATTGGTGTGTTTCTGAGACTGTTTTCAAACTCAAAGTATTTGCTAAGGTGAGAAAATATTTCTTTAATTTAGATAGAGAATAGTGTGCTTTATGGAGAAAATTATTAATTATGTGGCGCAAATTGCTTGTAAATATGCTCCCACCTGTGCATGGAAAATTTAGATTTTGAATGTTTGTGTTACATAGCCATGTTAAAAGTGATACAAACATGCTGCAAAGGCAATCAAAAAACGCTTTTATGTGTCTTAAGGACATTTTAAGTAATTTTCCCATGTGCAGTGTTTTGAAATTATGATTTGAAAATCGTTTTTGGGGGAAAGGAATTGTTTTTAAATTTATGACAAGGACATAATGGTGTATGCTTCTTTATACGGCAATTGACTGTCCCTGATGTTATTTTTCCCATTTTAATGTAAGACCTTTCTCTGTGGCGCAAATTGCTTGTAAATATGGTCCCACCTGTGCATGGCAAATTTAGATTTTAAATGTTTGTGTTACATAGCCATGTTAAAAGTGACACAAACATGCTGGAAAGGCAATCAAAAAACACTTTCATGTGTCTTAAGGACATTTTAAGTAATTTCCCTGTGGGCAGTGTTTTCAAATTATGAATTGAAAATCGTTTTTGAGGTAATGGAATGTTGTTAAAATTTATGTGCGCCATATGCCCCCAAATTTATTTTTCACGGGTGCAGCAGGGTGTTCTTGAGACACCCCTGCACCTTTGGAAAAATTCCTAATTTGCGATGAGCTAATTGCTAATTGCAAATTGCACCTTCATTCATATGGGCATCCTGGCCCATGGAAATGAATGGGTAATTTGCAATTAGCAATTTGCTCATCGCAAATTTGGAATGGTAAAGAATCACTATTTATTCCTTAAAATTCGCTATTTTGGAAATGCAAAATAGTTATATGATACATATGGCGGTTGATGTCTAACAAGATAAGAAGCTTAGGGATACATTTATGATGACTGGCGCAATGAAGTGGACATCACTTACTTCATTGGTAGAGCTTTACATGTATTATGTCCTCTGTATTCTTCATCAAGCGTAACTTTAATCTGCAATCCTGAGTAGGCCTCACCTTAAACAAACCTCTGGATAGGCCACACCTTATCGTCATCATGAATTAATCATTTAAAATGCTAGGGACAGATTTATGATAGGTGTATGCCTCTTTTGCGCCACTTACAAAACACTGTCCACGGGGAAATGACTTAAAATGTCCTTAAGACACATGAATGTGTTTTTTTAAAGCGTTTGCAATTTTTTTGGGTCACTTTTAACATGGCTATGTGACTCAAACAGTCAAAATCTAAATTCACCATGCACAGGTGGGAGCATATTTACAAGGAATGTGCTCCATGGGGAAAGGTCTTATAATGTAATATGGGAAAAATGACATCAGAGACACTGAAATGCCTTATAGAGAAGCATACACCATTATGTCCTTGTCATAAATTTGCAAACCATTACTTTTCCCCAAAAACGATTTTCAAATCATAATTTGAAAACACTGCACATGTGGAAATGACTTAAAATGTCCTTAATTCAAAATTTGCTATTCCTTATTTTGCGATTGCACTGAAGGATTTGCAAATTTTGCGATTCTTTAAATGCAATGTATCAAACAAAAAATATGTAAAAAATGACATTAAGGATTTGGAAACTACCACCAACTTCTAGTTTGTGGTAATTTGCGAATTCTTTTCAAAAAGCATTTTTTTCCAAAAAACAAAAGGTGCCATATGACGCCAATACATGTCCTTAGGGCATGTATGTGCGCCATATGCCCCCAAATTTATTTTTCAGGGGTGCAGCAGGGTGTTCTTGAGATACCCCTGCACCCTTGAAAAAATTTCTTTTTTTTGGTTGATGAGCTAATTGCTAATCGCAAATTGCACCTTCATTCATATGAGCCTCCTAGCCCATGGAAATGAATGGGTAATTTGCAATTAGCAATTTGCTCATTGCAAATTAGGAATGGTAAAGAATTGCTATTTATTCCTTAAAATTCGCTATTTAGGAAAGGCAAAATAGTTTGATGGTACATATGGTGGTTCATCTGTAACAAGATAAGAAGCTTAGGGATACATTTATGATGACTGGCGAAATAAAGTGCAAATCACTTACTTCATTGGTAGGCCTTTACATGTATTATCTCTTCTGTATTCTTCATCAAGCGTAACTTTAATCTGCAATCCTGAGTAGGCCTCACCTTAAACAAACCTCTGGATAGGCCACACCTTATCGTCATCATGAATTAATCATTTAAAATGCTAGGGACAGATTTATGATAGGTGTATGACTCTTTTGCGCCACTTACAAAACACTGTCCACGGGACAATGACTTAAAATGTCCTTAAGACACATGAATGTGTTTTTTTAAAGCTTTTCCAATTTTTTTGGGTCACTTTTAACATGGCTATGTGACTCAAACAGTCAAAATCTAAATTCACCATGCACAGGTGGGAGCATATTTACAAGGAATGTGCTCCATGGGGAAAGGTCTTATAATGTAATATGGGAAAAATGACATCAGAGACACTGAAATGCCTTATAGAGAAGCATACACCATTATGTCCTTGTCATAAATTTGCAAACCATTCCTTTTCCCCCAAAACGATTTTCAAATCATAATTTGAAAACACTGCACATGTGGAAATGACTTAAAATGTCCTTAATTCAAAATTTGCTATTCCTTATTTTGCGATTGCACTGAAGGATTTGCAAATTTTGCGATTCCTTAAAAGCAATGTATCAAACAAAAAATATGTAAAAAATGACATTAAGGATTTGGAAACTACCACCAACTTCTAGTTGGTGGTAATTTGTGAATTCTTTTCAAAAAGCTTTTTTTCCAAAAAACAAAAGGTGCCATATGACACCAATACATGCCCTTAGGGCATGTATGTGTGCCATATGCCCCCAAATTTCTTTTTCAGGGGTGCAGCAGGGTGTTCTTGAGACACCCCTGCACCCTTGGAAAAATTCCTAATTTGTGATGAGCTAATTGCTAATCGCAAATTGTACCTTCATTCCTATGAGCCTCCTAGCCCATGGAAATGAATTGCTCATTACAAATTAGGAATGGTAAAGAATTGCTATTTATTCCTTAAAATTCGCTATTTAGGAAATTTAGAATAGTTTGATGGTACATATGGCGGTTCATCTGTAACAAGATAAGAAGCTTAGGGATACATTTATGATGACTGGCGCAATAAAGTGGACATTACTTACTTCATTGGTAGGCCTTTACATGTATTATCTCCTCTGTATTCTTCATCAAGCGTAACTTTAATCTGCAATCCTGAGTAGGCCTCACCTTAAACAAACCTCTGGATAGGCCACACCTTATCGTCATCCTGGATTAATCATTTAAAATGCTAGGGACAGATTTATGATAGGTGTATGCCTCTTTTGCGCCACTGTGCGTCACTTTTCTGATGCAGCGGCGGTGCAAAAGATTTGCTATGAGGCGACAAAATTACAAATTGATGCATTTAGGCAGATATGTCATGGTGTAAAAAAAACGTACCACATGAAACCGATGCAGCAGTGATGCAAAAGATGCACCATGTTGCAAGACAGGCCTCACTTGGGGCCATATGTATCAAGCTAATTAGCATTCGCAAAGATCAAAATTCTGCGAATTTCGGCCTTTGCGAATGTTAATTAGACAAATGGTATGTATCAAACAAGTTTGATGGAAAATAAGGAGTAGCAAAATTTGCTATTCCTTATTTTGCGATTGCACTGAAGGATTTGCAAATTTTGCGATTACTTAAATGCAATGTATCAAACAAAAAATATGTAAAAAATGACATTAAGGATTTGGAAACTACCACCAACTTCTAGTTGGTGGTAATTTGTGAATTCTTTTCAAAAAGCTTTTTTTCCCAAAAACGAAAGGTCCCATATGACGCCCACACATGCCCTTTGGGCATGTATGTGCGCCATATGCCCCCAAATTTCTTTTTCAGGGGTGCAGCAGGGTGTTTTTGAGACACCCCTGCACCCTTGGAAAAATTCCTAATTTGTGATGAGCAAATTGCTAATCGCAAATTAAACCTTCATTCCTATGAGCCTCCTAGCCCATGGAAATGAATGGGTAACTTGCAATTAGCAATTTGCTCATTGCAAATTAGGAATGGTAAAGAATTGCTATTTATTCCTTAAAATTCGCTATTTAGGAAATGCAAAATAGTTTGATGGTACATATGGCGGTTCATCTGTAACAAGATAAGAAGCTTAGGGATAGATTTATGATGACTGGTGCATCACCAGGGATGTATCAGTCATCCTGCGCCGCTGTTCCGCCACCCATGGTGTGCTGAATTTACAATGCGGGGCATCATGGGGCAAAAATGGCACAGATGCGTGACGTATCTGTGCTGTAAAGGTAGTGATTGCTGGAGTTGTATCGCAAGTGCGATGCAGCTCAAGCAAGGCTCAGGGGTGCCCCATCTCCACAATGTTGCGTCAAGACCTATGCCTGCTTAAAGCAGGCGCAGGGTTTTGACGCAGCTATCTCCTATCTGATTGTAAATACGGCACACCATGGGTGGCAGAGCAGCGGTGCACGTTAACTGGTGCATGCCTGGGGATGTGCCATTTAACATAAATCTGCCCCTTTACATTTAAGTATGTGCAGGACACACAGAGTCGGTGAGGCTTATCCAAGGTTAAGAAGAGATGAGTCCTGTTCACTGAAAAATTAGACATAGTCTTCACCTGCTCAGCATTGCTGGACATGGCTAAATAATAGCTGCAAAATATTACTCTTGTTAAACAATTTTACTATTATAATCTCTGAGATTTGTCTCTTACTCTGCAACATCTCATTGTTGTTATCTTTCTTTAAAGATAAAGACAACATCAACATGAGCGACAATCTGCAATCAGTTGATTTTGACCTCATCATTGAACTTGTAATTGAAACATCAGTGGATGTTGATCCCTTGGATGATTTAAATCCTGAGGATGAAGAAGAGCGTGATGAGGATGCAGATTTGTCCGAATTATATGACATAGGGTGGGAATATAAAAATATGCTCATAAAATTAGATCAGATTCACATATAAAATAGCACAGGTAACATAAATATAAATGTCATTTCTTTTCTGATATTTCTGTATTGTAAATTTGCCAAGGACTAAAAAATCTTCTATTTAAAATGTCAAGTAGTGTGTTAAGTTTTTGATCACTGTTATTGATTTACTGTTTGGTAATAGTGGTTAATAACATTTTTTATTATATTTTACCACAGATTCAACTGCAGATCATTTCAAGATTTCACCATGCCAACAATAGAAAGACAGAGAAAGGCTGCAAAACGTCAAAGACAGCAGGTGAAACAAAATAAGCAGCAGTCCTCTAACAAAAAGATTTGTCAAGTCACGAAGAAAGCACCGGGTAAGAGCACAAAATATTTCATAAGAAATATGTGTAGTAAAAAAAATATTACTACAGAAAATGTTTCAGTCCAGAAAAATAGAAGTAATTCAAATGGAAAGGAAAGGCCAATCAAAAATGTTACTGCTAGAGCAAGAGATAACTCTGTGCATGATAGTAGAAGGAAACAACAGTTTAGGGACATTCGTAAACGAATGTTCCGCAACAGGATAATTGGCAATTTGTTAAAAAATATTAAGAAAGGTCAACAGAAAGTTGTTTTTTATATGAGAAAAAAAAAAGTTGAGAAAGTTATTGATCAGGCATTTGAAATTAAACGTAAGTTATTTATTTTGATAATCAATAGAATTAGGAAGCTAAACAAGGCAATTTATGATTTCAAAAGAAATAGTAGATGGAAGAGAATAGTTAATCGTAGTAATTTTTGTGAAGTTTTTTCTGGAGAATGGATGCATAGTTCAAGCTGTGAGGCATTTTTTAATGAGGAGAGTTATTTCCAGGATAATGATTTGGTGCATGCAGTTGACACCAGTGGTCGTGCTTATGAAGTGAAAGATGGTTGTCCAGTTGAAAAAGAAAAACTTGTGACAACAGAGACAGAAGAGGTGTTAGGTAATGAGGTTTTAGGAAGACGTGCTAAGGGTCCTGTGTACACCTGGAAGTGTAGTAGTATTTGTAGTGTGCGACAGGATTCCATCAATTTGCTTTGTGATTTTGTACGGTCATTTAATAAGAAAAGTTTGAAGCAGAAAATAAGGTTGTTGCAAGAATTAGATCCTTGCAGAGTGAGAGAAGTGACAGGTTTGCATGGTCATTCACTGGCTTGTCTTTCCAGGAGAGTATGCCAGAGTGTTTTTCATCATTTCAGGATGCTAGCAGTGCATCATAATAAAGTGAGGAAATTAGTTAGAATGTTGTATTATGCTAAGAGTCCAGCAATTATGCTTAAACAATTATGCGCTGCTCTTTTGCATGGTTCTGAAATAGATGTGAAGAATATATGTGAAGAAATTGAGTTTTGTTACTTTGGAAGTAAAGAGGAGAATGTTGAAATTGACCAAGAAGAAGAGGGTAATGTGGAAGATAGTGTACAGGTTTCCAGTACAGATAATTTTCTGAAGGAAATTGCGACGTTTCAGGTGAAATCAAGTGAGAGGCCTAATTTCACTTGTGTGTGTTGTCGACGCACTTATTATAAGAATCAGACTAAGTTAGTGGATTTATATGCAAAAAGTGAAAGGGAAAATAATAGTGAATGGAAGGATTTTGCAACATACTTGATGGTAGAAAATTGTTTTGATTTGGGATTCGATCAACGTGTGTGTACTTATTGTTGTTGCAAATTAAATCAAAACCAGATGCCTGCTAGAGCAGTTCATAATAATCTGGAATTGGTTGAGATTCCTTCTGAATTGAAGGATTTAAATACTTATGAATCTATTTTGATTCAAAGTATCCATCCCTTTCAGGCTATTGTAAGAATGGAGCCAAATACAGGGAAATTGCCTCCATCAGATTTACAGAGAGGATTAAAGGGAAGAGTTGTTTATTTGCTTCTAGATTTGAAGAAAAACATTAACACAATCGGAGTAGAAAAAGTGGACGAGGAACCTCTGGTTATCTTAGTTAATGGGGTTCCGACAAAGAATAAGAAAATATGGCAAGATTTAGTAGATGTTAGGAAAGTTAAAATGGCAACATTGTATTTGAAAAAAAATAATAAATACTATAAGAATGTATATGTTGCAGAAGAGGAAGTAAGTGAGGAAGAGGATAGCGATTTGTGTGCTGGTCAAATTGAGAAAGTAGAACCCTCTACTAGTGAAGAAATATATGAACATTATAGTGTTCATCCTTTGCATTCCAAGGAAGTCATGGGGAATGCTATTGAGTTGTTTCAAATGAAACAAGCCAAAGGGAGTCCCATTAGTGTTTGGGAGGAAAGTTTGGAAGCTCGGTGTTTCCCACAGCTTTTTCCAACAGGTCAGGGAGGAAGATATGATGAGCGACCTCATCAAATTCCTGCTTCTGAATACCGGACTTTGCGATTGTATGCAGGAGATGCTAGGTTTCGACAATGCATTCCTTATTTGTTTCATCTCCTGTTTGAAAGCGATCTGTCTGGACTGTCATATGCAGTGAACCACATCTTGAAAAGTGGTATACACATGCAAAACATCTCGGCAAGTGACTTTATGGATAAAGTCAATGTCCAAGACAGTATTTTGGATTCTCACCTGATTAATCTCATGGCGTGTCAGCGTGGTACTAATGAGTACTGGTACCGTCGTCATGGTGATTTAAAATGTATGCTGAGGAACTTAGGTACTCCCACATGGTTCCTCACTCTGAGCTGTGCCGAGTATGGCTGGGAAGACTTACTTGAATTTCTACGAGAGGCAAATGCTAACGTAGATAACATCGAATTCAAGACACCCGGAGAACTGTGCTCTTTGGATCCAGTCAATGTATGTAGGTACTTTAATCATAGATTTGAAGCTATGATGTCTTTCATCATGAATAAGAAGAATCCACCTCTTGGAGAGGTGTTGGATTTCTTCTGGAGAAAGGAGTACCAAGCAAGAGGTGCTCCTCATATACATATGTTGCTGTGGATCAAGGATGCACCTAAATTTGGAACGGATCCAGAAGACTCAGTGATGAGTTTCATCCAACAGTATTCTACGTGTGCTGTTCCAAACGCAAAGGAGAAGAAAAGCCTAAGAGAAAAAGTTCTGCGTTTCCAAAGCCATCGATGTGGAAAGTACTGCCGTCGTAAATTCCGAAACAAGGACAAGTTCTACACCAAATGTCGTTTCGGCTTTCCACGACCGGTGATTTCTAAAGGAAGAGTAAACAGTTTGATGTCTTCGCTGCGACACAATGTCATGAAGAAATCACCTAAAAACACATACAATTTGAAGAGGAACGAAGAGTCCAAGTACATCAATGACTACAACCCGGTGATTTTGTCCATGTGGAATGCTAACATGGATATACAGTTTGTGGCTGATAACTGTATGGCTGTGGCTCGGTATGTGACGTCTTACATCACCAAAAAAGAGAAGACAGAATTGAAGGATATGTGGGAGGACATTTCCCATGAAAAGAGCCTCAGCAAGAAGTTGTACAGTTTCAGTCTGAAGATGTTGTCGCATCGAGAAATCGGAGCGTACGAATGTTCTGACCGGTTGTCTTCAGCAAGTCTCTATGCCAAGTCCAGGAGTATCGTTTGGGCGAGTCTTGGTCTTGCTGCAACGCGTAATCGAGTTCTCAAACCTGTCCGGGAAATTGAGTATTTGGCGGAAAAGGAGCCAAACAGTACCGACATTTTGAAGACCAACATGTTGGATACATATTATCCAAATCGAAGCAGTCACCTCGAGAATGTTTGTCTGTATGAGGTTCTGCAAAATTACATATTCAAGAGGAACATAAAGAAGATACTGAGAAAGGAGTGTATGCTGTAATAGGAAGTGAGGGATGTCTGGTCAAGCAAAGAAAATGCCACTTGGTAAACCATCGAAAATTGAGTGGCGAATCTCCTGAAAAAAAGGAGTTTTTCTATTTAGCACTTTTGCAACTTTTCAAACCTTGGCGTGCAGAAGAGGAACTGCTTGGAGATTTTCTCTGTTACGAAGACTCTTTCAATGCCGCCAAGGAGACCATAGAATGTCCTGCTTTTCCCAAATATGTAGAAATGTTGAATGCGGAAATTGAGCAGGAAGCAACGATTGCAGCCGAGATTACCAGAGACAGTTCTCAGGACAGTCAGAGTTCTGCTTCATTGAGTCAGGATCCACTAGGAGGACCTGTTATTGAAAATGAAGCTGCCACTGCTATGAATGAAGTGGAAAGAGCCATGGCACATGCTCAAGAGGATGCGGTTAACTTAGAAGAGTTGGAAAGACAACTCAACGTTGAGCAGAGGAAAATATATGACGAAGTTACCATGCAAATTGATCATGGATTAAGTCATGATAAGAAAGAGTGCTCATGTACGTCGTTGAAGCCTGTCCGACTGTACGTGAGTGGAGAAGCGGGAACTGGAAAAAGTTTCCTCATTAAAGCAATTTCATGCTATTTGCAGGAAAGGACAGAGTCATCGCTGTCTTGTGTTGTCACTGCTCCAACTGGACTGGCAGCACATAATATTAAAGGGATTACTTTACATCGTTTACTGATGCTGCCAGTGGAGCATGACAACAAATTACAATATCACAAGCTATCTGGAGATGCTTGTTTTGAAGTTTCAAGAATCTTGAGGAAAATGAAACTTCTTATCATTGACGAAGTAAGCATGGTTTCCAATGTCATGCTTGCCTTTGTGCATTTGAGAATGCAAGAAGTTCTCAAAACAGAGTATGATGTGTTATTTGGTGGCAAACACATCATTGTTTTCGGAGATCTTCTGCAGCTGACACCAGTGAAAGGGCAACCTGTGTTCAAAATGCTCACGCATGAAGATACCAGGAAGTGCCTAGGCAGCATTGGCAACGTCAATATATGGTTAAACTTCAATTATGCTGAACTGCATGAAAATATGCGTCAGGCGAAGGATGAAGTTTACAAGACTATTCTACAAGATGTTAGAATTGGAAAAGTGACCGAGCATGGTAAAGAAGCTTTACATGCACGATTACTGTCAAATTTATATCCAGAACAAGATGTTGTGCCTGAGAATATTTTTCAGAAAATTACTGAGAAGAAATCTGGATTATGTTTGATGCCAACTGTTGCAGAATGTGCCAAATTTAACAACAAAATGTTGCATTTAGAAAAGCAAGAGATTGTGAAACTGGAAGCTATTGACAGAGTAGAGCATATGGGATCAACAATTATTTTGTCTGAGAATCTGAAAACAAAATTGGATTCATTAGAGAAGAGTATATCTAAAACTGCAGGTTTTGAAAAGACTCTGAATGTGTGCTTGAACTGCCGTATAATTTTAAGAAGGAATTTACATGTTGAAAGAGGTCTGGTAAATGGATCAATGGGTAATGTTGTTGATTTTGTGAAATACAGAAATAGAGATGGAATTGAATTTTTAAAAATTAAATTTGATGGCATTGAGGAAGTACAGCTAATTGGTCGTTGTTCTGCTAGATTTTTGCTTGTAAAAGACTTATATGTTCGCCGTAAGCAGTTTCCTGTTTCTTGGCATATGCGGTGACAATCCATAAATCGCAAGGTTTAAGTGTAGACAGTGCATTGGTGAATATTGGCAGTTCTGTGTTCAAGGAGGGTATGGCATATGTGGCATTGTCACGAGTTAGAACTTTATCGGGATTGTACTTGATTGAGTGTGATGTCACAAACATTTGTGCGGATCTAGATTGTGTTAAGGAATACAATAGGTTAAGAAGAGAGTATGCGCCACATTTGCCTCAGTATCCTTTGTTTGAGAAACGTGTGGTAGGCCGGAAACGAAGAAATGTGACCAATACTGGGGAGGTTGTAGCAAAAAGACAAAAAGTCAATGAACCTAAAATTACAAGCAGAAACAAAAAGGATTCTGTTGAAGATGTTGTTGGTTTTCAGTTTGAAAACAGTTCTGGTGTCAACTGCTATGCTAATGTAGTGGTTAATGTTTTGTTTTCTCTAGAAAATGTAAAAGAAGAGATTGTGGTCAATTCTGATCAAACATTTTGCAGTTTGTTAAATTCTGTGTTAGAGAAATGTAGCACTGATAGAACAAACATAGAAAGTGTGTCTGAAATTTGAAATCTGTTAGACAGATGTTCAGGCCAAACACAATTCTCTCAAAATATTCAGCAAGATTGTCAGGAGTTTTTAATGTATATGCTTGATGTATTACATGCTGAAGGTGTAGATGTAGATCAGCTGTTTGGGCTTTCTTATCAATGGCAGCATGACTGCGAGAACTGTATGGTATCAAGTACTACTAGTGTAGACTCAGAAAGATTTATATATTTAACTTTGCCAGACAGTAAATCAGTCTCCTTTAATAAGCTAGTAAAAGCAGCTGATCACAACATGGAGTGTAGCCAATGTAAATCTGAAATGATGTCCACATTATTTATACGAACATATGGCCAGTATGTCATTTTAATGTTCCAACGATGTAGGCCTGATGGAACAAAATTGACAACTTTAATTAAAAATTTTGTAGCTTCGCAGTTGTCAATATCAGGAAGGACTTTTGTAACTGCAGCAATTATATATCATGACGGTCCTTCAATAACATCAGGACATTACACAGCTTATTTAAAGTCTAGAAATGGCTGGTCATTCTGCAACGATTCTGTTTTAATTTTCAAAAAAAAATTGCCGTATGACCTTAAAAACTCTTACCTGGTGTTTTTAAAACCAAAATTTTAGGGAAATAATCTCGGGATGTGCTCTGTGGAATTTCAAGAAGTTCTAATGGCTCCTACACAATTTGGCCTTGAGGATAAGTGTAGTTCAGAGACATAACTTCTAACCATAAGACTGGACGTCATGGAGAAATAAGTGCACTTTGAATGAGTTCAGAAAAACTATTTCTTTTTATAAGCTAATTGAAGCAGCCAATCAAAACATAAAGTAGAGGGAATGTAAGTCTGCAATGCTGTCTACTGTTTTACATTGCTTTGTGATTAAAAGTGATGTAGAGAATTAAATAATTGTAGTAGTCATAGAGGTAGTGTAAGTCTGCTTCATAGTAAGCAGTATCAGTGTCATAGGAAATGTAGAACATGACTGAGCAAGAAGGGGAAGATATTACTATTCCAGGATTGTGAAAATGATCTTCAACATTTTAATTCTGAAAGTTGCGGAAATGCCAAATGACGGGATTGGCCTACAAGAAATCCAAGAGTTATAAATGGGTCTGACAAGATTTGGCCTTGTGGAAACTTGTGGTAGAGAGCAAGAAGTCATTTATTGCATGTAACATGTTTTTAAAAACGATGGAGATTTTCTTTCAGAAAGTGGCGGGCTGAAAGTAATAACAGCACAACAGAGTGTAAGCTGTTCATAGGACATCCTTTGACGTCATGAAAAGTAAGTTAACTTTAAGGAGTTCTTAATTCTGATTTGCTATGTTGTATGGGTTTTTTAAACACAATCATTTTGATTGTGGTTTTTTTCCCCGCTGTTATATGATGAATACCTTCAAGTCACTGTTTTTAGTGAATTTTGATACATTCTGAGAACAGCAAAAATAAACCATTTAACATGTATAATTAATTCTGTACTGTTTGCATTTATGATGTATATGTAGAACTGTGTAGGAGGCATGGAGAAGGTGAGGCTTCTGTAAGTGTCAAAGTTGTTGCATGCAGTGCTGCACTTCTGCGTATTCTTTCATATGCTGGACTACATCTGCACAATGAGATACCTAAGCAAAGGAAACACAAGTGATGTGATTGTGAAATGAGCAAAATAAATTGCACGTATTTCAATTACATCACCTGTGTTTCCTATCATTACGAATCACATTGTGCAAATCAAGTTTAGGTCTGTCCAGGGAAACATAGGAGGATTGGACTTTGTTCAAGAGTGCAGTGGACATGACTCACTTCATTGGTAGACCTTCACATATATTATGTCCTCTATTCTCTTCAACAACTCGAAATTTCATCTGCAACCCTGAGTAGGCCTCACCTCAAACAAACCTCTGGATAGGAGACATCTTATTGGCATCCTGAAGCAATTATTTTAAATTTTAGTGTCTTGCGACACTTTTCTGAGACAACAGCAATGCAAAAGATGCACCATGTTTTAAGATAGGCCTCACTTCATCTGCATCAAGATACTGTTAGTTTAAAATGTATATCTTTAGGACTGTGTAGGGGGCCTGGAGAAGCAGAAGCTTCTGTAAGTGTCAAAGTTGTTGAAAAACTGTTTGTCCTTCAATCTTTTCCCTTGTCTTTTGTAATTTCTAAATACATGTTTTAATATTTTTCAAATGTTTGTTCTCTCTTTCACAGATTGAAAGTATAAAAACAAAAAGTGAGTAATTTAACGACAATTATAAGGTAAATGTTTTGTACTCTTTTTGTTACATTTCTATCACATTTAACTTCTATTAGTTCCACTGCTTCATTTCTTTAACCCTCAGTTTCCTGCCTTTGCTACTTTCCTCATTCCTTTCTCTATTACCTACTTACTCAACTCCTTCCACTCTTTTTCTCAGTCCCTCTCTTCTCATAGTTCCTCACTCTTGTTCACTCACTCCGTCTCTATTACTCTTAGTGTCTTTGACTGATCACTCTATCACTACTTGTTCATAATGCTTTCTCTGTGTAGTTGAAGCACACTAAGGGGCATATTATGAACACAGCCAATTAAATTATTGCTCTTTTTATTGGCAGAAAACTGGTGCAAAAGTGGTTTTAGCTGCAGTTTTCTGCCGCAAAAGCAGCTTTAGCGACACATTTCTGCCAATAAAAGCTGCAAAACTTTTATTGCCTATGTTGATGATATGGCTCTATGTTACTTACATTTCTTTGCTGTTTCAATTCATCTTTTTCTGTTATTTTTTGTTTTCTGTTTTCTATTTTTTCTCCCTGTTATTCCTCATGTTTTAATCTTATTTTGAACATTCACTCACATTCTCCAAGAAACTCTTCTTTGTTAATGTTATACTCTCTTTTTTTTTCTTTCACTTCGTTATCTATTTTGTTTTTCACAATTATACCCTCTTCCGTCTTTTCTTCGTTAAATAGATCTATTAAACAGTATCTCTTCTTTACTCCCTATAGCTGTCTTTCTTTTAACATCACTCTCTGTTTACTTTCCTCATACTTACTCTTTTAAAAAAAAAAAAAATGTTTTGGTTAGCTCCCGGTCCGCGTACCGGGAAGCTAACCGGGAAGCGAACCAAAAGAAATAGAGCTTGCCAGAGTGCTAAACATTCTAGCAATTTTTTTTGAAAGGGAAGGTAGTTCTGAAAAGAACTTTTTTTTTATATTTTTGTTGTTTTATATATATATTTTTTTTTTTGGAACATTTTTTTTTTTTTTTGTATTTTTTGAACGATTTTATATTTTTTTTGGTTTTTTTGGGGGGGGAAACAACAAAAAACAGGCATTGAAAAGGGCTCAACAGGAGCAAAAAAAAAATTACTGGGGGCAGGTAGGGCAATTATGGTGTTCATACGCCAGGTTTATAGCATTTATGCTCATGTTGCCACATGCTAACAACGCACGACAGTGCATACAAGAGTGTATCATGTGGCCAAAATTTTCTTGTATATTTGGCACAGTTTCCCGCGCCTCTGCTGGTGTCAATGAAATGGGTATTCTTGATCTGGCCACAGGAGTTGATCTTGGATTTTCCTGCAAATCCCGTATTTCCGCCCGGCTATAATTGAGTGGATGCTTCCTTGTCATGTGCCTGTGCATAGTATGATTTCCGTAACTATATTTCTTATCCGTCCCTCTGGATAATTTTTCTTTACAGATGAGGCAGGTGACATACCTCGCATTGACTTTTTTTTGGCCAGGAGGGATCGAATAAAACTGCCAGATGAAACTGGCTTTCTTATGTGAAACCCGGGGCACCTCTTCTAAGAACTGTGGTTCTTCTCCCTCCTCTTCATCCATTTCTTCCTCTTCCTCCTCAGTGTTGGTCATGACCTGGGGAGGTGGTCCTCTCTTCCCATGAGGAGGTGGAGGTGGTGGTGGGGGTGCACCAGCTGAAGCTACCAATGAAGCCATTTCTGATATAGTAGTAAAGGTCTTCCTCTCACAATGATGAAAGTCAGAGTGAGGAAAGAAGGAGGGGTTTTCATCATTTGGGAAAAACAATACTTCTCAACCAATGAAAAGTGTTATTTTTAGGTCACCTGACCTAGCCTTACATCATTATGAAACCAAAAGTGAAATGAACCAATGAAAAGTTTTATTAACAAGTCACATGACCTCTCACGCTCATGTTACGCGCTGCGGAACGCGCCCCGGTTAGCTTCCGGGTCGCTGCGCTTCGCGCCTCGGTCCGCGCCCCGGGGCACTTCCGGGTGCGCTAACGCGGTACGTCACAAGACGCATTACGCGGCAACGCGATACGTCGCGCTTTCGCGACGTGCCGCGGATCGCTTCCGGGGAGCTGCGTTTCGCGCCTCGGTCAGCGCCCCGGGGCACTTCCGGGTGCGCTAACGCAGTACGTCATAAGACGCATTACGCGGCAACGCGATACCGTCACTATGTTGATTTCTTACCGGTTCGCGGACCGGGTCGCGGCATCAATTTGAGCTAACGGGAAGCTTTCCGGTTAGCGGACCGGGAGCGAAACAAAAAAAATATTTTAAAAAAATTATTAATAAACATATAAAATATATTTTTGGATTTAAAGAAGAATACATTTTACAGCTATAGATATTAGCTTTTAAAAAACCAATGAAATTCACAGAAAAAACCATAGGTTATAGACCATATATAGTTAGGAATTAGCATTTACAAAACCTTGAAAATTCACTGAAAAAACCATAGGTTATACACCATATATAGTTAGGAATTAGCATTCAAAAAACCTTATTTTACTCACACAAAACCAATGAAATTCCATATATAGTTAGTTGTACTAACTATATATCGCGCACCCGCAATCCACTGCTGATCATGTCACATATTACATCATTCATGACATGGTCAGTGACATCACTGATGACATCACTGATGACATCTCAAATGACATCACTGATGACATCACTGATGACATCTCAAATGACATCACTGATGACATCATCTAGTGTCTGTGTGTTTTTGTAAAGTTTAAATATGTTTTACATATTGAAGAATGAGTGGATGTATGGAAGACTGAGTGTGTGTGTGGCTGGGAGGTGTGTGACTCTGTGCATATCAATGTGTACTTGTATCAGTGATTGTATAAGAGAGTAAGTATGTGTTAGTATATGGTGTTCTGTGTTTAACTGTATAGATGAGGAAATCGAAGTGTGATTGATTCTTCACAGGACTGACTAGGTGTATGAGTGCATATGATAGTGTTGTAAGAATGAGTGACTGTATGTATGAGTGATTGTATGGGTGAATGAGTGAATGTGTGTAGACGTAGGAATCAGTGAGTGCGTATGTAGTAACTGGTATTGGTGTGTCATGATGTCATCAGTGATGTCATTTGAGATGTCATCACTGATGTCATTTGAGATGTCATCAGTGATGTCATCTGTGATGTCACTGAAATATGGTGTTCTGTGTTTAACTGTATAGATGAGGAAATGGAAGTGTGATTGATTCTTTACAGGACTGACTAGGTGTGTGAGTAACTCCATGGATGAGTGGCAGTGTGTGAGTGTCTGCATAGGTGTATGAGTGCATATGATAGTGTTGTAATAATGAGTGACTGTATGTATGAGTGATTGTATGGGTGAATGAGTGACTGTGTGTGTAGACGTAGGAATCAGTGAGTGCGTATGTAGTAACTGGTATTGGTGTGTCATGATGTCATCAGTGATGTCATTTGAGATGTCATCAGTGATGTCATCAGTGATGTCATTTGAGATGTCATCAGTGATGTCATCAGTGATGTCACTGACCATGTCATGAATGATGTAATATGTGACATGATCAGCAGTGGATTGCGGGTGCGCGATATATAGTTAGTACAACTAACTATATATGGAATTTCATTGGTTTTGTGTGAGTAAAATAAGGTTTTTTGAATGCTAATTCCTAACTATATATGGTGTATAACCTATGGTTTTTTCAGTGAATTTTCAAGGTTTTGTAAATGCTAATTCCTAACTATATATGGTCTATAACCTATGGTTTTTTCAGTGAATATATATATATATATATATATATATATATATATATATGAAACAATCTCAGCTTTCTCTCGCCTGGAGCCCAGTCACGGATACCAACGGCGCAGAAGAAGAGAGGAGACCCAAGTGCAGGTGAGCAGTAATTTATTCAATCGTGGAGAAGGCGCACCTCAGCATATATATAAATATATATTTCAAGCAGTCACACTCACGTCCTCTCGATGCAGGGACAGCGTGAAGTACGGACACCAGGATAGCGTGTTCAAAGTTTGTTTAATCAGCAGTGGCAAAACAAAAACAATGTCTCTCGACGTGTTTCGGGGCTCCTCCCCTTGGTCACGAGTAGTTGAAAGAGTGATAGGAGCAAACAAGTTATAGTGAGAATCACATGGTGTGTTGAAAAATAAACATAAACAAAATACTAGCGCGTTTTATCGACGCGAAATAATAAAAATTGATTTGCCCAGGGACAATATAATAAAATTACATAATGTCGTGGAGCAGTTATAATTCAACCAATCTTCATGATATGCAATTAGTCATCAACGTATCTTTCTAAAACCCACATCGGGTCCAAGACATAAACGACAGACTTAGATTATCATATGCATCAAAGAAAACAGTGTACTTGACACGAATATAGCTCATTGCTTATTGTAAATTCAGACATAATACCCAAAGGAGGTCACCACCCATGTGGGCAAATTTAACCATTAATTCATCTTAACAAAGAATATATTAAAGCATGTTGGTCCAATATGCTTAAAATATCGACCTCAATTAATCCCTCGCCCATGTGGGCTGTCACAAATGTATTGTGGTCTAAATATGAGAAGATCAGCAAATACAGCCCAAGTGGGCTTGTCCATTCATACGTGCTGGTCAATAAGTGTTCAGTTCCAAATCTGCTCATTATTATATATCTTAAAGCCGGTACTCCCATTCAGACAAAAAGGTCTCATATAAGCTGTCCCTGGAAAAAGAGAAGAAAAAATATAATAATAAAAATAATAATAATGACCAGTGATTCATAATTAAAAAAATTCCCTTGTACCCTTCATAACTCATGTAAAAGGACACTAGAAGTTAAAAACAAGTTAGGGCAATGCATCTTAAATACATATTAACATTTCCTACATTCCCCAAACAGTTCTCCTACTAGACATAGACTACAGAAAGCTCAATAAAACTTGTATTTCTTCGGTACATCATCCTAAGTGCACTTCCATCTCTTCATCGCAATTATGACCATTAGGGACCATGGTTCTATATTGAATAATCATTCTTGATTCTAGTCTCCGCAAATTCTGTACACGATTGCCGCCCCTCTCATCAAATTTCACAGTACATAACACACAGAAACTTAATAAGTTTACATTCTGGTTGTGATGACTATAGAAATGTCGTGCTATAGGGTAAGATTTATCCATGTTAGTAATAGCTCGTAAGTGCTCAAGCACTCTCAATTTGGCTGGCTTGATGGTACTGCCTATGTAGGCTTTGTTACAGGGACAGAATAGCGCATAGACCGTATGGTTACTGGTACATGAAGTGTGTTCTTTAATAACCAGAATTTTGGATGAGGGTGAGAGTCGTACTTTTTTCAAATTACGACTGTTTTTGCAAGCCTTGCAATTTCTGCAGGTAAAAAAGCCTTCTACCCCTGTTGTTTTTGGTTTTTTCGGAATTACTGCTGTACATAACTGATCTTTTAGGGACCTCGCTTTCCTAAAAGAAATTTGGGGGGAGTCATTAATGTATTCAGCCAAATCAGAATCATTTAACAGTAAAGGGCAAAATTTGTTGAGGCTCTTCCTAAGTAAACCTGCTTGGCTACTGTAGGTAGTAATGAACCGTGTCTTGTTATCATTCACATTCATTAAGTCATTTACTGTTGGCTGCAGCAATGACTCCCTTGAGCGTTTCTCTACTGCTTTCTGGGCATCACCAATTATCTTGGTGGAATAGCCTCGCTCAGAAAATCTCTCAATCATGTTTTGTTGTTCTAACAAAAAAGTCTCCTCTGTACTGCAATTCCGCTTCGCTCTTAAGAGTTCTCCCATTGGAATACTCCTAATTAGGGAATTGGGATGACAGCTGCGCGCGTGGAGTATACTGTTCCCTGCAGTCTTTTTTCTGAACAGAATTGTTTTCAATTTCTTATTCTCCACTTTGACATATAGATCTAGAAATTCTAAGCTGTCTTTGGACCGATTTCTGGTGAAATTTAAATTGAAATCCTTGAGATTGAGTTCACTCACAAACATGTTTGCCTCTTCTTCTGTCCCTCTCCACACTACCAGTACGTCATCTATGTACCGCATCCACTTGATGACGTGTTTGCGATACATAGGTGACCTGTATGTCACTGTTTCCTCCCAGTACCCCATATAGAGACCCGCAAAGCTAGGAGCAAAGCAAGTCCCCATAGAGGTACCAAGAGTCTGCTTATAGATCCTACTGTCAAACAAAAAATAATTCTGTTTGAGACATAGTTTCATCATAGTAATTAACATTTTAGTGTGGTGTAGGTACGACACAGATCTTCTAGACAGAAAATGCATACAAGCATCAAGTCCCAATTGATGAGGGATCGAGGTGTACAAACTTGTCACATCAAGTGAGAGAAGAGAAAATTCTTCATCCCACTCCACAGTCTCGATCTTTTTCAAGAAATCTCCTGAATCTTTAACATAAGATGGTAACTGGTGGACAAAGGTCTGCAAAAAATAGTCTACATATTGAGAAGTGCATTCAAAACAGCTACCGTTGGAAGAAACAATGGGTCTACCTGGGCGATGTATCATGCTCTTATGAATCTTGGGGAGGAGGTATAAAGCTGGTAATTTAGGAAATTTACAAAATAAAAATCTGTATTCCTCCTCCTCAAGTAGCCCTTTGGTTTTCCATTCCATGAGTTGTATGTGGAACAATTTGATTGAATTTTCGTACTCCATCCGATTGCTCCTACAATAGCTGGTTGTATCAGACAATTGTCTTAAACCTTCTGCTATGTAGTTCTCCCTAGACTGAATCACTATATTACCACCTTTATCACTATTTTTGATTACGATGGTGTGATCTTTTCTAAGATTTTCAAGTGATTTTAACTGTACTTGAGTGACATTTCTCCATTTTTGGTGATATTTCTTATTCTCAATCTTGTTCAATTCATTCGTCATACATTTTTCAAACACCTCAATGGTATCATTGCGAATTTGGGGTAAGAATATTGATTTCGGTTTGAAATTAGTCTTAGAACTCATTTCCAATGATACATTCGCAGTGACAAGATCTTGATACGGGTCATGGCTCTCATCCCATTCCCCACTTAGTACATTAAGGGAGTGTGCTAAATTGACCTCCGAAATACTCAAATGATGTGGTTGATCTCTAGTAGTAGAGTTATCTATTCCTGCTTTAGTCGCATACCACTTTCTTATTTTTTATTTTCTTGTGAAGAAAAACAAGTCAATCTTACTCTGGGTATGATTAAAAATCTTGGATGGACAAAATGTCAGTCCCAAAGATAATAACTCTACCTCAGTGTTGGTCAGAATACGATCTGACAGATTGATCACAGTTTTCCTCTCCATCATTTCATTTTCATTTGGCCCCTTGTTCGTTTTCCCACTGGGCTTCCAAGATTTCCTCCTGCAGATGTATTTTTGCCTTTTCCTCCTCTGTTGCCTCTTCCACGCCCTCGATACCCTTGTTGATTGTCTTGCATCAACATTGAAAATTCCATTAAAACATTGGTTTTTACTCCTGTAAAGTTGGTTCCAGTGGAAATGTCACTACCACTGGTCATTGACTGTAAGCCATCCTCAGATATATTTTCCGATGTGCTAGCTAGTTCTTCTGCTTTATCACTGGGCTTGGACTGTGATTGCATTGCCGCTCTCATCTTGTCATACTTTTTAGCAAATGTTAGTATCTGCCCACGCTGGTAATCAACCAGGTCTCTCTGGAATTTGCTTTGTTTCCTATTTCTGATATCAATTTCAATTTTATCCAAATTAGCTTCAATTTTATCCATCTCTGATTTGAATTCATCTTCGGTGCACATATCTTTGAGTTCTTTGGTTAGAGCTTCAATCTCCAACTTCAATCTGTCAGTATCTTTGGAGGCAAATTCAACTAACATCCGCAGCATATTCAGTGAGCATTCGTGGTTGTTAGCTGCCCACCGTGTAATCAATTCAGGGTCAGGGTTTTGGAAAGTTGGGGTTACGAAAATCCGTAGCCCCTGAGGAATTCTAGATACATCCACATATTTTTGCAAAGTAGTTGCTTCCCACCATTTGTTTTGTTCAAGTTTTAGAGCTCTCCATAGTTTGTCCCATAAGATCCTCTTTGGGGATTTTGAAGTATTGGCATTCACTGTGCCAGATATACTCGTTATTTTGCTGCTGTCCTGGAACATGTCACTGGCTGCTTTTGCCCATTTCTCTCTCCTTTCGGCTGCCATTCATTTAGCTGATCCGGCGCTTTGCTCAACGTTCGTATGCGCCGTGTAATCACGCTCCGCTTTTACTTTCACGTAATCTGAATTCAAAAGCGCATGTTAACTGTTTACGGATTTATGTCTGAATCTTTCAGAAGGGTAACTGCTGGTTTTCGGCATACACCCTTTTCCCTTCAGTGAATTGGTGCAGGATTTTCGCCGCTTGTAGCGCAGATAAACACCCTTGTACTTACAGAAATCTGTGGGTTGGGTCACTAATTATGAAATCCATATGTCGTGCAGCCGCCGCTGCACTCCGCTCTAACCCCTCCTCAGCGTGAAGTACGGACACCAGGATAGCGTGTTCAAAGTTTGTTTAATCAGCAGTGGCAAAACAAAAACAATGTCTCTCGATGCGTTTCGGGGCTCCTCCCCTTGGTCACGAGTAGTTGAAAGAGTGATAGGAGCAAACAAGTTATGCTCCTATCACTCTTTCAACTACTCGTGTTTTGCCACTGCTGATTAAACAAACTTTGAACACGCTATCCTGGTGTCCGTACTTCACGCTGTCCCTGCATTGAGAGGACGTGAGTGTGACTGCTTGAAATTGATGGGCTCGCTGCCCGGCACGGACCACTGTTGCTAGAGGAGGGGTTAGAGCGGAGTGCAGCGGCGGCTGCACGACATATGGATTTCATGATTAATGACCCAACCCACGGATTTCTGTAAGTACAAGGGTGTTTATCTGTGCTACAAGCGGCGAAAATCCAGCACCAATTCACTGAAGGGAAAAGGGTGTACGCCGAAAACCAGCAGTTACCCTTCTGAAAGATTCAGACATAAATCCGTAAACAGTTAACATGCGCTTTTGAATTCAGATTACGTGAAAGTAAAAGCGGAGCGTGATTACACGGCGCATACGAACGTTGAGCAAAGCGCCGGATCAGCTAAATGAATGGCAGCCGAAAGGAGAGAGAAATGGGCAAAAGCAGCCAGTGACATGTTCCAGGACTGCAGCAAAATAACGAGTATATCTGGCACAGTGAATGCCAATACTTCAAAATCCCCAAAGAGGGTCTTATGGGACAAACTATGGAGAGCTCTAAAACTTGAACAAAACAAATGGTGGGAAGCAACTACTTTGCAAAAATATGTGGATGTATCTAGAATTCCTCGGGGGCTACGGATTTTCGTAACCCCAACTTTCCAAAACCCTGACCCTGAATTGATTACACGGTGGGCAGCTAACAACCACGAATGCTCACTGAATATGCTGCGGATGTTAGTTGAATTTGCCTCCAAAGATACTGACAGATTGAAGTTGGAGATTGAAGTTCTAACCAAAGAACTCAAAGATATGTGCACCGAAGATGAATTCAAATCAGAGATGGATAAAATTGAAGCTAATTTGGATAAAATTGAAATTGATATCAGAAATAGGAAACAAAACAAATTCCAGAGAGACCTGGTTGATTACCAGCGTGGGCAGATACTAACATTTGCTAAAAAGTATGACAAGATGAGAGCGGCAATGCAATCACAGTCCAAGCCCAGTGAACAAGCAGAAGAACTAGCTAGCACATCGGAAAATATATCTGAGGATGGCTTACAGTCAATGACCAGTGGTAGTGACATTTCCACTGGAACCAACTTTACAGGAGTAAAAACCAATGTTTTAATGGAATTTTCAATGTTGATGCAAGACAATCAACAAGGGTATCGAGGGCGTGGAAGAGGCAACAGAGGAGGAAAAGGCAAAAATACATCTGCAGGAGGAAATCTTGGAAGCCCAGTGGAAAAACGAACAAGAGGCCAAATGAAAATGAAATGATGGAGAGGAAAACTGTGATCAATCTGTCAGATCGTATTCTGACCAACACTGAGGTAGAGTTATTATCTTTGGGACTGACATTTTGTCCATCCAAGATTTTTAATCATACCCAGAGTAAGATTGACTTGTTTTTCTTCACAAGAAAATTAAAAATAAGAAAGTGGTATGCGACTAAAGCAGGAATAGATAACGCTACTACTAGAGATCAACCACATCATTTGAGTATTTCGGAGGTCAAGTTAGCACACTCCCTTAATGTACTAAGTGGGGAATGGGATGAGAGCCATGACCCGTATCAAGATCTTGTCACTGCGAATGTATCATTGGAAATGAGTTCTAAGACTAATTTCAAACCGAAATCAATATTCTTACCCCAAATTCGCAATGATACCATTGAGGTGTTTGAAAAATGTATGACGAATGAATTGAACAAGATTGAGAATAAGAAATATCACCAAAAATGGAGAAATGTCACTCAAGTACAGTTAAAATCACTTGAAAATCTGAGAAAAGATCACACCATCGTAATCAAAAATAGTGATAAAGGTGGTAATATAGTGATTCAGTCTAGGGAGAACTACATAGCAGAAGGTTTAAGACAATTGTCTGATACAACCAGCTATTGTAGGAGCAATCGGATGGAGTACGAAAATTCGATCAAATTGTTCCACATACAACTCATGGAATGGAAAACCAAAGGGCTACTTGAGGAGGAGGAATACAGATTTTTATTTTGTAAATTTCCTAAATTACCAGCTTTATACCTCCTCCCCAAGATTCATAAGAGCATGCTACATCCCCCGGGTAGACCCATTGTTTCTTCCAACGGTAGCTGTTTTGAATGCACTTCTCCATATGTAGACTATTTTTTGCAGACCTTTGTCCACCAGTTACCATCTTATGTTAAAGATTCAGGAGATTTCTTGAAAAAGATCGAGACTGTGGAGTGGGATGAAGAATTTTCTCTTCTCTCACTTGATGTGACAAGTTTGTACACCTGGATCCCTCATCAATTGGTACTTGATGCTTGTATGCATTTTCTGTCTAGAAGATCTGTGTCGTACCTACACCACACTAAAATGTTAATTACTATGATGGAACTATGTCTCAAACAGAATTATTTTTTGTTTGACAGTAAGATCTATAAGCAGACTCTTGGTACCTCTATGGGGACTTGCTTTGCTCCTAGCTTTGCGGGTCTCTATATGGGGTACTGGGAGGAAACAGTGACATACAGGTCACCTATGTATCGCAAACACGTCATCAAGTGGATGCGGTACATAGATGACGTACTGGTAGTGTGGAGAGGGACAGAAGAAGAGGCAAACATGTTTGTGAGTGAACTCAATCTCAATGATTTCAATTTAAATTTCACCAGCAATTGGTCCAAAGACAGCTTAGAATTTCTAGATCTATATGTCAAAGTGGAGAATAAGAAATTGGAAACAATTCTGTTCAGAAAAAAGACTGCAGGGAACAGTATACTCCACGTGCGCAGCTGTCATCCCAATTCCCTAATTAGGAGTATTCCAATGGGAGAACTCTTAAGAGCAAAGCGGAATTGCAGTACAGAGAAAACTTTTTTGTTAGAACAACAAAACATGATTGAGAGATTTTCTGAGCGAGGCTATTCCACCAAGATAATTGCTGATGCCCAGAAAGCAGTGGAGAAACGCTCAAGGGAGTCATTGCTGCAGCCAACAGTAAATGACTTAATGAATGTGTATGATAACAAGACACGGTACATTACTACCTACAGTAGCCAAGCAGGTTTACTTAGGAAGAGCCTCCACAAATTTTGGCCTTTACTGTTAAATGATTCTGATTTGGCTGAATACATTAATGACTCCCCCCAAATTTCTTTTAGGAAAGCGAGGTCCCTAAAAGATCAGTTATGTACAGCAGTAATTCCGATAAAAACCAAAAACAACAGGGGTAGAAGGCTTTTTTACCTGCAGAAATTGCAAGGCTTGCAAAAACAGTCGTAATTTGAAAAAAGTACGACTCTCACCCTCATCCAAAATTCTGGTTATTAAAGAACACACTTCATGTACCAGTGACCATGCGGTCTATGCACTATTCTGTCCCTGTAACAAAGCCTACATAGGCAGTACCATCAAGCCAGCCAAATTGAGAGTGCTTGAGCACTTACGAGCTATTACTAACATGGATAAATCTTACCCTATAGCACGACATTTCTATAGTCATCACAACCAGAATGTAAACTTATTACGTTTCTGTGTGCTATGTACTGTGAAATTTGATGAGAGGGGCGGCAATCGTGTACAGAATTTGCGGAGACTAGAATCAAGAATGATTATTCAATATAGAACCATGGTCCCTAATGGTCATAATTGCGATGAAGAGATGGAAGTGCACTTAGGATGATGTACCAAAGAAATACAAGTTTTATTGAGCTTTCTGTAGTCTATGTCTAGTAGGAGAACTGTTTGGGGAATGTAGGAAATGTTAATATGTATTTAAGATGCATTGCCCTAACTTGTTTTTAACTTCTAGTGTCCTTTTACATGAGTTGTGAAGGGTCAAACGGAATTTTTTTAATTATGAATCACTGGTCATTATTATTATTTTTATTATTATATTTTTTCTTCTCTTTTTCCAGGGACAGCTTATATGAGACCTTTTTGTCTGAATGGGAGTACCGGCTTTAAGATATAAAATAATGAGCAGATTTGGAACTGAACACTTATTGACCAGCACGTATGAATGGACAAGCCCACTTGGGCTGTATTTGCTGATCTTCTCATATTTAGACCACAATACATTTGTGACAGCCCACATGGGCGAGGGATTAATTGAGGTCGATATTTTAAGCATATTGGACCAACATGCTTTAATATATTCTTTGTTAAGATGAATTAATGGTTAAATTTGCCCACATGGGTGGTGACCTCCTTTGGGTATTATGTCTGAATTTACAATAAGCAATGAGCTATATTCGTGTCAAGTACACTGTTTTCTTTGATGCATATGATAATCTAAGTCTGTCGTTTATGTCTTGGACCCGATGTGGGTTTTAGAAAGATACGTTGATGACTAATTGCATATCATGAAGATTGGTTGAATTATAACTGCTCCACGACATTATGTAATTTTATTATATTGTCCCTGGGCAAACCAATTTTTATTATTTCGCGTCGATAAAATGCGCTAGTATTTTGTTTATGTTTATTTTTCAACACACCATGTGATTCTCACTATAACTTGTTTGCTCCTATCACTCTTTCAACTACTCATGACCAAGGGGAGGAGCCCCGAAACGCGTCGAGAGACATTGTTTTTGTTTTGCCACTGCTGATTAAACAAACTTTGAACACGCTATCCTGGTGTCCGTACTTCACGCTGTCCCTGCATCGAGAGGACGTGAGTGTGACTGCTTGAAATTGATGGGCTCGCTGCCCGGCACGGACCACTGTTGCTAGAGGAGGGGTTAGAGCGGAGTGCAGCGGCGGCTGCACGACATATGGATATATATATTACCTACTGGCGGTCGCCAGTAGGTATATATAGTTAGGATTTTTTCCCTATGGGATTTTTGAAAATTCTATGTCTAATAACTTTGGCGTTTGTGGACGGAATTGGCTGAAATTTTCTGGAAAATGGAACATTTTGTTTCTGAGCAGCCCTTGGATATTTGGGGGGGGTTTGTCAAGGGGGGGCCGAGAAAAAAGGGGGTCCCAAAACATGTTTTAACATTGAGTTTTCCATAGGGCGGTTGGCCTCACTTTTAGCCCGAACTGCTGAATGGATTTGCACGAAACTTGGCAAAATTGTAGGGACTGGTAGCCCGATGTGCCTTTGCTAGGTCTCAATATATGTGCTTCAGTGGATTTTGAGAAATTAATGTTCAAAAAAAGATATATATCTGTAACAGCGGACCGGGCAGCGCTCCGGTTCGCGGACTTTACGCGTACCGGAACTTCGCGTAGCGAAGCTGATTGGCTCTCCGGTGTCTGTCAACATTCTAAACAGTCCGGAGCGGCCGCCATCTTGTCTCTCCAAAACAAAGGGGGAAATGACCATAAGGGGGCATAGTATATCCTCCCTGACCCCCTAGGTTTAATGTGGAGGCTTTAAAAGGGCCCCGCGTGGCAAAAAAAAATTTTTTTTTTTTTTTTGTTTTTTTGCGTGGGTAGCGCCCGGTTCGCGAACTGGGAAGCGTTCTGGGCAGCGTACTATAATGAAAAATGAATGATAGACTTTTCAAATACTGTATGTTAATTGATTGTTGGTTTTGTTGATTATTTTTTAATTTTTTTATTTTTTAAGCAATTATTTATTATTGTGATTGTGTTTCAAAATTTAATAACATTTCTAACATTTAACTAGTTTATGAATTACATATAAAAATGATTAAAGACTCAAACAATTTTTTAATATTACATACAATTTTATTTTTCAGATTGTTTTTCAAAATTTAATAGAACGTCTAGCATTTGACTGTCCGATATGTCCTCTTGTTGAGTGAACATAAGTTCCCACATTTGACCGTCATCATAATGGAGTAAATGATCGACAGATTCTACACATTGAAGTAATTCATAGTCCCGTGACTCATCCATGAATTCTAAGTCATCAATGGGTTTCATAACTTGTTCATTGTTGCTGTCCAGAACAATTTCGAAGGAAACATTCTGCTCATCTTCCATTTTATTGCTGTAATTTGCATAAAAAATAAATATATCAGTAGTGATAGGGCACTGTTGGGTTTAAGTTCAGACAGGTACTTGTGAGTTTATAACAGAGAAGTAATCTATGGGCACTGTATGGTTTCAGGCGTGAAGTAGTACTATTAAAAAGTGCCTGTGAAGAAGCCTAAGTAAATTCATAATTATACCACAGAAACCTAAATCAATCCATAATTATAATAAAGAAGCCTTTCTCAATGTCTAACTCTTACAGAGGGATAGTATATAACTATCTGAAAATGTTTTCAAATTTATAAAATAATATCTCACCTTCTAAAAACAAGTTTAAGTTGTGAGTGAAAATGATCTTGCAATGTAATTCAGGAAGTAGTAGTCAAAATGGCTGTGTTTCTCTCTCTTTCTTTATATATATTCAGGTACATAACCAATCAAATGTCAGGTAAAAAAAGTAGAAAATTAAAGTAACATTTTAATTGGTTGTCAATTCCAACACTTCAGATGTGTTTTGAGAAGTAATTTACCTCAGGGTATTTAGAGAGGTCTACAGGCTAAATGGCTAAATGGAATTCCAATCAAATTTGTGAAAATGGTAGGGATTGGTATGTAGTATGAGATAATCTATATTTGGTGAAATTGTCTCCAGTCGCTTTTCTGTAAACTACTTTCCCACCTTTTTTGATGGTGCGCTTCCCAGGGAGCGACCCGGTACGCGAACTGTTGAGCGCCCCGGTTCGCGAACCTTAAGCGTTACGGGAGTCCACCATTTTGTGTTTCGGTCGAATTAAGATACAAGATGGAGGGCAAATAATGTTCAGAATGGGTAGAAGGGGGCACGGTAGACTTATTTTGACCCCCTAGGTTTTCTGAGGGTGGCTGAGAAGGCTTATATGTGCGAAAAAAAAACATTTTTTTTAAAAATTTCGCGAGGTTAGCTCCCGGTTTGCGTACCGGGTAGCGCCCCAGGGAGCGTACTTTGTTGAAAATTAGTGAAAAATGTTACAGTAAAATAATAATTGTGAGTGATCAGATGTAGGGTAGCTCTGAGAAGAGCTTTTGGGTTTATGGTACATTTAGGTACTTATAAGTAGGTACCAATGCACAGTCTTAAATTCAGAATGAAAATTCTGTTGCCCTCATCTGAGAAGTGAACTCCATCTCCTCTGTAGATATCTTGCATGTAGTAACGCAAGTTATTGTTGTACATGGAGCCCATTCCATGGTCTCTCATGTAAGCTGAAACAGATTTGTTTACATGCTTCCTCGACTTCTCAATTTGTGGACAAAATTGGTTTGACCACCTCCATTTCTGTCTTTGGCATATATTTGAATATACCAAGGCAGTTTGAGGACAAAAGTGCCATCAATTGCTCAAAGGTGTCCTTTAAAAGCATTTCCAGACCTACCCCAGTCAAAGTGCCCAAATCATTACCTCCACAGTGCACAATTAACAGGTCAGGTTTTGGCAAATGCATAAAGGTTTTCACCAATGGTATCAATTGGTGACATTTTAATCCTCTGTGGCCAAACCACTTAATTTCCACATCTTGTAAATTGAGGTTAGCTAAATTTCTGTTCTTAGCATACCTGTGAGCCCAGTGGATATAACTATGTCCAACAATCCAGACAGAAAACATGGTGAGAGAAGGTTCTGCTGCAGTCAGATGAAGTGTGGCAATGAAATGGCAGTTGAAAAAATGAGAGTTTAAAATGAAAAAAACTGTGGAGTTTCTGTGTTAATGAAGCAGTAACAGTGATTGGTGGATTTTGATTGCTGAAAACAGAAAGTTAGGGTGCATGGATGAGTTCTTTGAAAGATGTATTTTGAATGGTCAATAAAAAATCATTAAATGAAAGATTGCAGTGGATACGCAGGTGCACTGAGAGTTCAGAGTTCAATTGCAACATTGTTGTGTGAACTTGCAAACACCAGAGGTCTTCCAAGAGGTGGTTGCCATGCAAAAAAGGCAAAGAGGGCAGAGGGGGGAAGGGTTTTCATTTGATTCACACGGACGCCGTTTCCTTGCTGCTGCCGTCTCTCTGCTGGTGCCCACGGACTTTGCTCTACACCTAGTGGAACCCGCTTCGCGGGTCCCACGTCGCTTGAGGGGGTAACCCGAGGCTGTGCTCTGCTTTGCTGCTGGGCGGTGAGTGTGCGACGGGGCTGCGAGCAGCAACCCGGACTCAGTATCCCAGGAGTCCCGGGTTGCCCAGGCCGTTTCCAGCTGGCCCGCTCTCCCTGACCGCCCCGCCCAGCCCCACCTGATTCAAAAGCGGCAGTGTTTCCCTTCAGCCTTGGGATTCACACGGACGCCGTTTCCTTGCTGCTGCCGTCTCTCTGCTGGTGCCCACGGACTTTGCTCTACACCTAGTGGAACCCGCTTCGCGGGTCCCACGTCGCTTGAGGGGGTAACCCGAGGCTGTGCTCTGCTTTGCTGCTGGGCGGTGAGTGTGCGACAGGGCTGCGAGCAGCAACCCGGACTCAGTATCCCAGGAGTCACGGGTTGCCCAGGCCGTCTCCAGCTGGCCCGCTCTCCCTGACCGCCCCGCCCAGCCCCACCTGATTCAAAAGCGGCAGTGTTTCCCTTCAGCCTTGGGATTCACACGGACGCCGTTTCCTTGCTGCTGCCGTCTCTCTGCTGGTGCCCACGGACTTTGCTCTACACCTAGTGGAACCCGCTTCGCGGGTCCCACGTCGCTTGAGGGGGTAACCCGAGGCTGTGCTCTGCTTTGCTGCTGGGCGGTGAGTGTGCGACAGGGCTGCGAGCAGCATCCCGGACTCAGTATCCCAGGAGTCCCGGGTTGCCCAGGCCGTTTCCAGCTGGCCCGCTCTCCCTGACCGCCCCGCCCAGCCCCACCTGACATTCGACGGCTCCTCCCCCTTACCTCCAGACAGTATATTTTGAGCCAAGTGCTCAGCCGCGCGGGAGCGCGCGGGAGGGCGCCGGGAGAAGCCCGGGACAAGGGCGGGACCGTTTGAGGCCGTTCGAGGACGGAGAGGACTGGACTGGGCCACCCTCTATCGCTTTTATCGTACTGGCAATCTTCCCTTGTCCCACAAGATATGAGTACCAGGGCCACTCGGAGTAAAGCCTCTAAGGCAGCATCGCAATCTAGCGGCCCTATGGACGATTTTATCACCCGCACCAATATAGCTATTGACAATGAAATATCTAAATTGCAAACCCGGGTGTCATTAGAACTAGGTGCTGCCAGAAGACTGTCGCAAGTGATAGCGCTCTCAAAAAAATCCTCCCTAGGCCATATAGCCACTGCGGTTACACCGGAACGCCCTGCCATCCCTCCATGTGTAGTTACACAGGCTGATGTCCATAGGACCTCTACCAACTCCATTGCCTCTCCGTCGCTAGAGCGACATTCTAATGTAGATGAAGCCAACTTTCCAGCTCCATTTTGCGCCCAGAACTCGACCCCCAACCCTCAGTTATCCCCAAACTCCACTACTGGTAAACCACCTAAAAGGAAGCGTCGAACAGGTACTGCCTATGCTCGCAAAAAAGCGAAAATTGGTCTTCCCCAAAACTTGAACTCCACAAGAGTACTGTCACCTAATGCGACTCAAGAAAAAAGCATAGGGTCTCAACCCCTTAGGGATGGAGGTACTGTGGACTCCGACGCCACCCCACCTAGCATCGACCAAAACATCGAGGGATTGCAGTCTGAAGGGTTGGGCAACAATGAAAGCGAATTCATAGATCTGGTTTGGTTAACCTTAAAAAAACTTCTTTCCCCTCTTGACCTTAGACTCTCGAGAATAGAGAATAACCTGCTCGAGATGGAAAAAAGTATTATCGCCCTGGCCACTCTTGGGTTGGGAACTCTTGAAAACCAGGGCCACCCTGTACTGGATGTAACACCACCAATTCCTATCATTCCAGTGCAGGATGTCCCACTCTCAGCCCCAGCTACTTTACGGCCAATCCCCAAGCCAAGATCTGTGGCGGTGGACCAAATTCCCCTTGCCACTAAACCTAAGGTTTCCGAACGAGCCCCAAACACCCAATCAGGAAAGTCCAAATCCGGCGCTCAGTCCAAATCGACCTTGAGTACCGTACAGGATCCTCCTACAAAGGATAACTTTAGAGGGGGGTACATTGACCTTCCCCCTGAGGCCAATGATTATGTGGTGGTACTAACGGGTGTTCCCCAGATTGGTGTAGACCAGCATGAGAACCACTGGTCGCTTGAAAACAAAATAATGTATTGGCTAAATATAAATAGACCTATCCCCAATGGCCGGAGAAGCAGAGTCCTGATGGTTCGAAGAACCCGCTGGGTGGGCCCAACAAAGAAATCCAGTCCAGGGGACTGTATAGTGGTGACCTTCGAGGACCCACATACGGCACAATTCATCTGCTCCTGGTCTGGTTCTGAAGGGTCCTCAGTTATACCCAGACCTCTGTCTTTCTTTTATCCACCACGTGTCCAGCATACCCCGGTGGATGAATGGTCCTTAGTTCAGCGCCAACCTTGGAAGAGCAATCCTAAAACTTATAATCAATTCCAACCACTTTGGAACGGCTTTCCAACTTCAAACAGATATGGCGGCCTGGAGGAGGTGGATTGACTTTTTAGCCAGTACACTCAACATAACCCTGGAAAATCTTTCTCCCTGCATACACGAAGGCCAGCTGAGCACGCACCCCCAGACTATCCATCGGGCCTAGTAGGAATTACAAATAGCTTAGACATTAAGGAAGGGTTGGTGCCTCCTGATATTCTTGGCCCACTTGTTTTGGAAGTTTTACCTAGTACAACTTCTCAACCATTAATCCGATGGGGCGCAGTAGAGGTGAACCATACTGATACAACCAAGGCTCTATCACCGCAACATTCTGTTTCATGTGTAAATGTTCCCAGAGGGGCTGCACCCGATTTTTCCCTACCTACTCACCCCTTCTCACAGCCCACCACTGGTGCACCGGTAATAAAGATCCTGAGTTGGAATGTGGCTGGGCTTGCCCGCAATTTTGAGAATCCAGATTGGATTGCCTTTCTAGAACCCTATAGCATCTGCCTTTTACAGGAAACCTGGTGCCAAGAACCAAAGCACAGAGTGGGGTTTACGTCCTACTTTGTTCCAGCCGTACAACAAGTTGGCTCTAAAGGTCGTCCTTCAGGCGGTCTACTGATTTGGATTAGCATTGCCTTAAGGCTAGGTGTTACCCAAAGGTCTACTAAATCACCTGACTTACAATGGCTATCACTGCATCGTAAGGGAGGGAGGACCCTAGACGTCTTCAACATCTACCTGAGGGGCTCTAATGTTGGGGCCTCACGTTTATCATCAACAGGCCTAAGCAGCGAACTAGCCTCTTGTAACATCGATTCTTATGTCCTTCTTGCGGGGGATTTTAACTGTTGCTTTGAGCCATTGTCCAGGGAAGACATTCTGGATACCTTTGACGAGGACTCAAGGAGAGGTATTCCTATTTTAACTATCGATCCGATCCCTAAATGGACGCAAAGCGCAATAGATATCAATGCCCTTTGTCTGGAACACAATTTGAGACCAGCCAACGGCCGCTCCAAATCGGACCTTATGGGAGCCCATACATACAACAGAACGGGGCGAACTTCCAGAATTGACTTTGTCATGCTCAATTTTAATCTTTGGCCCTTCCACCAAGACATGGAGGTCATTGTATCTTGTGACAGTGACCATAACCCACTCTCCCTTTCGATCACCTTCCCATGGCAAGATGGGACTCATGTTAGCCCAGACCACAAGTGGAAAACCTCACGTGAAATCGCTCCCTCTAACTGTAGTAGGCGCTTGAAGTGGGCAAGAGTCTCGGCGGACGAAGAGAGGCTAACACAAGCTGGGTCTATTTTGCTAGAGGCTGATTCCAAGCTCGATACACTAAGCCCCACTGGTAAAAAGATCTTACCATTGTTTACAGAGACCATAGAGGCTTTGAGTGATTTGTTTACTATCTCTCAATCGAGCAACAAGGTGGGTGTGGAAAAGTAAATTTTGCCATGATCTGTGTCCCTACGCCTCATCCATCATATGTTATGTGTGCATGACCAATATGCATATGTTATTCCCCATGCCCGATTAATGACGCAATTACAGTTGTGTCCACCTCTGGTATGTCATTTTCCAGTCCTCGTGAATACTACGAATATCAGGCCTATGTAAAGTAATGTTGCCACGTTTCTCAGTGTGCACGTTATTCCATTATAAAGTCCCCGTTTCCAGGCCTCAAAAGGGCCCGGACATCAGATTCAGCTCCTGCCTCCTGAAAGCCTCGCTGAGGAGCGATACAGCCCCCACCTGTATCCTCGACCTTTCACTTACTTCCTGCCTCGCAGTGCCCGGTGCAGCCTGGCTCTGCCTCTGAGTCTGCCAAAAGTATGTTATAGTTCCAGCTATCAGTTCAGTCCTCCTTCTCTGCATTCCTAAGCTACTGAACTGCATCAATAGTTTCCGTCATTGTCTAGCCTATTTGGCTCCACGTTAGAGAAATACTGTATTAATGGTCATTTAATATTCTTCATCACGCACTACATGTAGAATAATGCATGGTCCAGTCTTAGAATCAAGTTAGCTTTTCCCCTCATGACTTCTAGTTTATATCAACATGTTCCCTAAACATTAGATACCAGATAGGGTTTAGGTACATGTCGCTCCGACCCTCCAGACTCTAGTCTCTGCTCCTAGCACAGAGTTCGTAGCCCCCAGCTTCTCCTAGTAACACGTCATTGCCAGTTTTCGCGCACCACCAGGTTAGAGGTCCCGGCTCCTTAGGTAGCCCCCTCCAATGTTTCCGCCCATTCATGACATATTCTGTTACGTTTTCATCACATGCCTATGTATACTCCCAGTTACACCTACTTTTACTGTTATCTCTCGCGACTGCTACGCGTCACGCCTTCTGCTCCACCCACTGCTACGCCTACTGCAATGTAATGCTATGTGTTTGCGCTATGTATATAAGTTGATGTATTGTTATTAAAAGTTAGCGCGCTCATCCCAGATCTAGCCCCGGCAGCTGCTGGGCCCCAGTTGTCCTGCTGGGCCCTGTCACCTCTGTTCCTATGCAGGTTGTCCTGATCCCGTCCTTATGCTGTAATAAACCTGCAGAAAGCTCCTACTACCTCGAATCTTGACTCTTATTTTATTGAGCTATCTGTTATTCATTCATTCATTCAAAAATAGATCCGGTATTATTTATTTATATACCACATAATGGCGCCCGAATAGGGACTTGCCCTTTCCCCACGCGTCGGTGAAGCCACGCCGACCCCCTGACCCTCTGCAGTCGTGACGGAACCATACCGTGCACTGGCAGATATTTCTGCTCCAAGTATCCCTCAGGCCCACGGAGGAGACGGAGGAGGCGGTCCAGCATCCAAACGAGACGGTGGAGGAACGCGTCGAGTCCCGACCAGAGCCCAAGCCGAGAGTCCAAGGTCCGAGGTATCCGGAGGCCCACCTGTAACTGAAGTCCGAAGTTCGTCGTCCGTCGTCCAGTCCAGTCCGAGGCCTTCCGTTCCGTGCTGCCCGGTGAGTACCATTGCTGGGGTAGTATCTAGACAGGACCAATCTAAATTGACTCCTGGTCCGTGGGTTGGTGGTGCCCAGACTCACAAACGAAGTGTTCACCTAGGTGGATACGGGTCTTGATGCGTTCCTTTATGGGACCGGTATGTTCCGTACTGTTACAGCAGTGCATCCAGTAACTCTAGTCTGTTCCGTTCTCGAGAAAATCTGTTCTATTTCTGTTCTCAGTATTCCAGGTAATATTCTGTTCGAACTGTTATTTATAATGTTCTTCATGTATTTTACTGTTGTGGTATGAGTGCGATGTGATTTCGTGTTTTTATTGTGTATTGTATTGTGTCCAGATTACAGTTCAGTCATGCCTATATTTTCCAAGTTACGTCAGTTAAAAACTAGAAAGGGTCTGTTAGAGGAAGCGGTTCCTGTCCCACCTAGGGACAGTCCAGGTCACTTTATGTATCAGAAACATGGCATAAGCGCCATAATGTATCTAGATTTATGGGTAGAGTATACCAAACAGTTAGAAGAAAAGTATAGATGGCCCGTATCGGGTACATGGGATGCCGAATGTATCATGCGAGTGGAAGAAGCATTATGGAAAAAGAAAGCCAGACAGTCACAGAAAGATGCCATCGAGTTATGGCGTAAGGAAGCTCATAGAAGAACCGAGAAAGAAGTCAGAAAGTCAGAGTTAAGTAGAGAATCCCAGGAACGAGCCCAAGAGAGAGAATTAATCGAGATAGGTGAACAAGTCAAAGCCGAACAGTCAGACAGACAGAGGCATGCCCTCATTAAGGGTATGTATCCTCTTCTTGCCGAAGGTGTGCCAAAAGCGACCCCAGAGGCATCCAGTAATTTCCCGCCATCATTAATTCCGACCAAGCTACGTCACAAACCGACCGCAGCTGATATTTTTATTTCGTCCTATCTGGACGACACAGTCCCCGAATATGCAAATCCTGTTCGCGCTCCGCCCGTCCCTGTAAATCAGGTAGTTCCTGCGCCTCCAGACACCGGGGTGCCCTTAACAGCTCCCCCGGGTCAGCCCGCCATACAAGTCCAGCCCACGTTACAATTACCGACCCTGCCAGGTCGGAAAGCATCAGTTGATGATTCCAGTTTAGGGGCCGCGGGAGGAGGTCTTCCTCAAACTCCGCCGCCACACAAGCGTTTAACATTACTCGAATTACATGCTCAAGCATTACAGCGTACGCCCAAACATCAGTCTGTTACAGAAATCAGGCAAACCCTTAACGAATGTGTCTATGATCCAGTTCCAGGCGAATATAATATGGTTTTATATTCCTTACGTGTAAGGAGAGTGACCGAGTATCTAGTCACCTTACCGAATATGAAAGAAGATCTAGACAGAATATATCGTTTCATCCGTACAGGGGATGATCCAGAAAGTATTGGCGAGATTATGTCTCAAAGGAAAGCCGAGATTCAGCTCATGATATTAAAGTTCCTGATCAATTGTCTAATAAGAGAACAAGATTACCCGTCTAAAGATCCCGCCGAAATGAGAATCCTGACAAGGTGGAGTGATAATATAGCCGAGGGTAAGCACAAGACCGTCGGTGCCATGGAGAGTATGTACAAGAAAATCCGTAAAGAAATAATAAAGATACACGAACAGCGTAAAGCAGCACAAGTAAGCGAGAAAGAAAGTATCTCTGATCCCGAAGAAGAGGAAGACGAGAATTCCGCCAGAATAGCGTATGTAGGAAAATCTAGATTTCCAGATCGCCATTTACGTCTAGAACACAAGTCTGTTTTTCATCATCCAGCACCAGAACTAGGTTCTCTGGAACAAGTATTTCAAGCTACCGATCACATTCTGAAATCACGAGTCGGTTACAGTGAATTAAGTACCATGCATGAACAAGAACTAGCCCGATCAGCAGTCCGATGGATTACTGATTCTACCACTTTTCCAGACGAAATAGTGGCACAGATGTTTCTGAAACTGCCCCCAGCCGAGCAACGACTGGTGGGTATGTATATGATCCAGCACCTCATCACTCTGTATGAGGGTCAGCACTCTGATCCAGGTCCGTTGCATGATGTCCTGAACGAGTTACTCCAGTATAGATGGAGAGGTCTAGGTACCGATTTAATTAGTGTCATTCTAGAACAGCGTCACAAATACAGAACGTTTCTGAACCCGCATTTTGTTCATGTCTCACCCCCAGAAAGTAAATCATTCTACATAGACAGACAGAATCCGTTACGAGAAGTCCACCCAGTCCAAGGGGCGGGTGGCGTAATGCAACGAGTGTTTGTATACACTCCGATTTCAAAGATGGAACTTCTTGAAATGAAGAAATTAATTCCCTGTCATGACAAAGATCCAGCAGGGTTCCATAGAGAATTAAAAGACATGCTCCGTATGGGAGAATACACTTACCCAGACATCATTAAAATGTTAAAGGTCCTGTTACCCGCAGGGGTGTATGAAAAGCTAAAGGAAAAAGAATGGGAGGTGGGAGAGAAAAAGATCGATTGGGCAGCTCTAGAAGCTGAAGACAAGGCACGAGTACCAGGTACCGGTCTTGGAGATAAATGTAAAGAATTACCAGAATTATTGATTCAAGTTTTACCCAGATTATTGACAACTAGGAAGGAAGACTGGGATGCAATCTCAGCCTGTAAACAGAAACAAGATGAAGATATTAGTGATTTTTATTCTAGATTTGAAAAATGTTTTAGTATTAACAGTGGTCTCAAGACAAGTAGTGAGTCATACCCTCACCTTTTCGTTACCAAATTAGTCGAGAATTCAAGTCCACAAATTAAAAACCGAGTTTTGAAAGTCGAAAGCACCTGGCAAGCAAATACTCCGTCCCAGATGCTCCAGATGCTCCAGTATCACCAGAATAGAATCAGGGAAGAACAAGAACACGAGAGAAAACGTATGAAAGACACGAAAATGAAAGTGCTAGTTGCACAATCTGTTCCTCAGGACAGTCAGAAGAGGGGACCAAATCAAGCCAGTCATCCTGCAGCTCCCGTTAAAGGGAACTGCAATTATTGTAAACAGCCAGGTCATTTTATAAACGAGTGTGCAGTTCTGAAACACAATATAGCTACTGGTAAGACTAAAGAAAGACCACGTCCGCCTAGACAAGAACAAGTTTCACAGATTCCTCAGCCACAGAATGCACAACAGACAGTTTCCGCACCGCAGCCTATTGCTGCAACACAGCACGTTACATCGCAGATGTACCAGTATGCACAGTCTGAGTATCCAGAGTACCAGCCATATTCATGAAACAGCCTAGAGAGGGAGGTAGGCTTGCCTCTCATCGAGATACCTGTAGATCAAGAAGGTCCCTATGTTTACAGTCAAGTATTAGGGAAAGACAGAAAGTTTTTGATCGATACAGGGGCAAGTAGGACCACAATTAGTCATGCCGAAGTTCCAGGGGCTCCGCTCTCAGGCTCAAGAAATGTTTCCCTTGGATTTTCAGGAAAGCCAATAGTTAATGAGATATCAAAGCCAGTTACTCTAGAAGTAGGTCCATTGTCCCGCACTACTGATCTGTTACTTACTAAGTCATGTCCAGAAAACCTATTAGGCATTAAGACACTGAAAGAGTTAGGTGCAGTTATTTGCTGCTCCCCAGAGGGAATACGTCTGTTCCTACGTGACTTTAAGGGTCACTATGTATTACGAGATTTTGATTCAAGATTGTCTAATGTTCCGCAGCACTTATGGGCGCAAGGTCCAACTGATGTAGGTTACATGCAAATCACACCCCATCGTGTGACTCTCAAACCAGGTGTAGTGTTACCACGAATCAGACAGTACGGATTGCCACCTGAGGCTGTAGCAGCCTTATCCAAAATTATTGACGAGCTCATGGCTCAAGGAGTAGTTGTAGAAACTGACTCCAATGTATGTAATTCTCCGATCATTCCAGTCATGAAACGTACTGATCCAAATGCACCCCCAGTATATCGATTAGTGATTGATTTACGAGAGCTTAACAAATGTATTATTCCTCAGTATCCAGTTGTCCCAGATATTTCATCCCTATTAACAGCCATTGATTCCGAAGCCACGTTCTTCACTGTCATAGACCTCAAGAATGCATTTTTTAGTGTTCCAATTCATCCAGACAGCCAGTTTCTTTTCGGATTTTGTTTAAACGGAAGGAGCTATATGTTCACACGCGCTCCTCAAGGTTTCACAGAAAGTCCTAGTATTTACAGTCAGGCACTCAAGAGACAACTAGACAATATTCACATGCCAACTGACACTGCCCTGCTCCAGTATGTCGATGATCTACTGATCACAGCCCGTTCTGAACGTGCCTGCGAGCGAGCATCCCTTACAGTCCTGTATTTTCTAGCCGAGATGGGGCACAAGGTGTCACCTTCGAAGCTTCAATTCTGTGTCCAGCAAGTGGTATACTTAGGACACTTGCTGTCCAAGAGGGGTAGGCAGTTGACACCCGACCGTATCCAGTTAATAGCGAGTCTTCCCCAGCCCAGAACCCAGAAGGAGGTACGTGCTTTTATCGGCCTTACTTCTTATTGTAGACAATGGATTCCCCAGTATGCATTTCTAGCCAAGCCACTGATACAGTTAACGACACAGGAGGCAGCCGTATCGACTGTCCTCCCTTGGACATCTGACCATACACTTAGTTTCAACGAGTTAAAGAAAGCCCTATGTCAAGCTCCAGTTCTAGCTACACCGAACTACAGTAAGCCTTTTACACTTTTCGTTACTGAACGCGAAGGTACAGCATTATCTGTTCTCACACAAGATCAAGCAGGACAATACAAGCGCTGTGCTTATTTTTCGAGCACATTAGATCCAGTCGCCCAGGCGTTGCCTGCGTGCCTCAAGTCAGTTGCAGCCACAGCACTAGCAATCAGACAAAGTGATTCCATAGTTTTAGGACATTCCCTGACAGTACAAGTTCCACATTCCGTGGAAGTTCTTTTAAACCGAACACAAACACAGCACTTGACAATTGCACGTTTAACAGGTTATGAATTGACACTGTTCCAGCCACACATAGAAATCAGACGCTGCAACGTCCTGAATCCTGCTACACTGTTACCATCAGTTAATTCAAATCCAGACCCACATGATTGTGTGGAAGTAGTTAACATTACGACAAAGCCAAGACAAGACCTGACAGACATTCCGTTACCAGATCCCGACCTGACACTTTATGTGGATGGTTCATGTATGAGAACTAGTACAGGAGAACTAGTCGCCGCGTATGCAGTGACTACTGACACTGAAGTTATTGAAACACACCGTATTGACACCCTGTCCGCTCAAGCAGCAGAGCTAGTCGCTCTGACACAAGCCTGTATACATGCCAAGAACCTGAAAGTTAATGTTTACACAGATTCACGTTACGCATTCGGAGTTGTACACGACTTCGGAGTGCTCTGGCAGGAGAGAGGTTTCATGACTTCTCATGGAACCAAGATTCAGCATGGTCTCCTTATTCAAGCCCTGTTAGATGCCATACATTTACCGACATCCATTGCTATCATGAAATGCAAAGCACATACGAAAGTTACAGACATTATTTCCCAAGGTAATGATCTAGCAGACCGCACAGCCAAACTTACAGCACAGACTCCAGACATTCCAGTTAATCAGACACATACTCCAGATCCGATTACATGCATGACAGTTAAGGACCCTACACAAGACGTCATAGATATCCAGTTACATGCTACCCCCGATGAAATCAAGAAATGGTCTGAACAAGGAGGGGTCCAGACAGATCAAGGATGGTTAACGAAGGGTAGAGCCACATGGTTTCTCCCCGATTCTATGGTTCAAGTCATTATCAATACCGCACATAGTCCAGCACATTTAGGAGAAAAAGCTATGTTAGACAGTATCCAGAACATTTGGTTCAACAAGCATTTACGAGCTGCAGCCAAGCAGAAAGTCCGTACCTGTATGATATGTTGTCAGTTTAATCCAGGTAAAAGTGTCCCGGTGGAACAAGGTGGTTTCCAGCCCCCTGACCACCCTTTTGAGGTCCTCCAGATGGATTATATTCAGATGGAGCGATGTCGAGGTTTCAAGTATGTCCTTGTAGTTGTATGCGCTTTGTCCAGATGGACAGAAGCATATCCAGTCCCAGATTACACAGCCGCGACCACTGCCAAGCAGTTGGTTCGTGAATTTTTCCCTAGATACGGACTCCCTAGAGTCGTATATTCTGATAACGGTCAGCCATTCTCATCTGAACTCATGAAGCACGTTTCCCTGTTGTTAGGGTACCAGTGGAAGTTTCATTGTGTACGCCATCCTGAAGCAGCCGGTCTCGTAGAGAGACATAATCAGACCCTGAAAATCCGCATTGCCAAAGTCTGCAAAGAAAAAGGTGTGGACTGGCTAGTAGCTCTGCCAGTCGCTTTGTTTTATATGCGCATGGTCGCACATTCCAGATCAGGTCTGTCCCCGTATGAGGTCGTATTCGGCCGCCCCCCTAACATGTGGGGTACTCCTAGACCCCGAAGTATTACCGATGTTTCATGTAATATGCTGACAGATTACCTAGCTTCCTTGATGTCTGCCCTCAACTCATGTCGTTCACAGGTTGCTGCCGCCTTTCCAGACAATACCGAGGTGGCACCACATGAAATCGTTCCAGGCTCCCTAGTGATGGTCCGGAATTTCGACAGATCAAGTCCGCTGGAACCACGTTGGAAGGAGCCACGTCAGGTCCTCCTCACCACCCGTACAGCCGTGAAGTTGGAAGGCAGAAAAGGATGGATCCACCTGTCTCATGTTAAACTTTTTAAAGGACTGAAATCCGTTTCTAAAAACATTTCCCAGGATTTGAAGGACTGCCAGAATATTGCTCTTAAGGACTGTCCCGCACAAGACATTATTACAACCCCTCCCTTGTTAGAGAAAACTCCGCAACAGGAGTATAAGTTAAAGCTCAGGTCTAGTAAAATAAGTCAGTCAGTTTGATTGTATAAGTCCTCCCCTAGGTGAAACGGTTAGACTGTTTCTGACATGTATAAAATAGACCCCCATAGTGAGAGAGTCAGTAATAACTCAATTCAATGTATCGTTTTTCTGAGTTTCGTATTATTCATCAGCATAATGATTTCCTGCACCAGCTATGCGTTCTATCTGTATTTTCCAGTTCCTCATGTAAATATGTCTGCTAATGCTACAGTAGAGCACACGTTTAGTGATCTGCCTCCTCACGAATATTCTTACCGCCTCGCTATGCGCAACAACTCATTTATCCGTATGTTACATTATTCACACCAGACCAGCAATGCCACTAATTGTTGGGTGTGTGGTCGACTCCCCCCTTTTCAGACACCGAAGGGAGTTCTGCCACTGTTTCCTTATCCATTCTCACATAATGGTTCGTGTGGAGCATGGTCCACGTTAACGTCATCCTCAACAGATATGTCTTTTCTTAACAGTACATGTTTTCCAGACAAGCAAGGTTTCCCCCACAGAACAGGTTTAGATCTAGAAAATGAAGTTTATAATTTAGGTAATTATTCGTCGAATTTCATGGTCCTAAATGTCCAGTCTGATACTACTCCAGACTTACCTGCTATTTCAGTACTACCAGTCAAAGGCGAATTATGTGTCCGTAATTATGGTTCCGTACACGTAGGACATAGTGATTGTACTACTGTTATCAAGTATAGTGACAGTAGGAAATCTGTTTTCAAAGCTTCACGTCATTCCTATTTTATTTGTGGTCAAACTGCATATGTCCGTCTGCCCCTCGATTGGGAGGGAACCTGTTACATTGCTTTCCTACTGCCACCTGTTTTCCTAGCCCCATCTGATTATCACCGAAACACACATCTAGTACACATTAGACATAGAAGGGAGTCCCCAATTGTCGATTATACTGAAACTACTCTAGAACAGTATGCAGATTTCAATAAAGGTTTCTTCTTCTTTGTAGGACCTGTCCAGAATAGTAAACTGATCCGTAGGTTAACAAGAACCCTTGAAGCTGTAGTAAATGAGACTGCCTCTGCTCTAGGTAACTTAACCGAAGAACAATCTGCTATGAGATTTGTCGTTTTGCAAAATCGTCTCGTCCTTGACGTCATACTGGCCGATAGGGGCGGGGCCTGTAGAGTCATCGGATCTAGTTGCTGCATTTTTATTCCAAATAACGCACCGTCTGTTTATTCAGCTATAACCAGACTCCATAAAATTGCCCATCTGTTACACCAAGATCCAGGCACCTGGACATGGTCCGGTTGGTTCTGGAATATAATTTCCGCCTGGGGATGGAAAGTCCTGTCCTTTCTAGGTATTGCAGTAGCGATCATATTTAGCTGCTGCCTCTGTATACAATGTGGCCCTGCGATTTGCAGCATGTGTGCTACCTCTTGTATTCCTAGTCCCAAGCCCCGTTCTAAATCCCGTTCCGAGACAATTCGAGACGAGCAAATGGTACTGTATGAAATGATAGATGGTATCATGAAAATTGATGTTTCCTGATGGAAACGTAGTGACAAGGAGGGAATGTGGAAAAGTAAATTTTGCCATGATCTGTGTCCCTACGCCTCATCCATCATATGTTATGTGTGCATGACCAATATGCATATGTTATTCCCCATGCCCGATTAATGACGCAATTACAGTTGTGTCCACCTCTGGTATGTCATTTTCCAGTCCTCGTGAATACTACGAATATCAGGCCTATGTAAAGTAATGTTGCCACGTTTCTCAGTGTGCACGTTATTCCATTATAAAGTCCCCGTTTCCAGGCCTCAAAAGGGCCCGGACATCAGATTCAGCTCCTGTCTCCTGAAAGCCTCGCTGAGGAGCGATACAGCCCCCACCTGTATCCTCGACCTTTCACTTACTTCCTGCCTCGCAGTGCCCGGTGCAGCCTGGCTCTGCCTCTGAGTCTGCCAAAAGTATGTTATAGTTCCAGCTATCAGTTCAGTCCTCCTTCTCTGCATTCCTAAGCTACTGAACTGCATCAATAGTTTCCGTCATTGTCTAGCCTATTTGGCTCCACGTTAGAGAAATACTGTATTAATGGTCATTTAATATTCTTCATCATGCACTACATGTAGAATAATGCATGGTCCAGTCTTAGAATCAAGTTAGCTTTTCCCCTCATGACTTCTAGTTTATATCAACATGTTCCCTAAACATTAGATACCAGATAGGGTTTAGGTACATGTCGCTCCGACCCTCCAGACTCTAGTCTCTGCTCCTAGCACAGAGTTCGTAGCCCCCAGCTTCTCCTAGTAACACGTCATTGCCAGTTTTCGCGCACCACCAGGTTAGAGGTCCCGGCTCCTTAGGTAGCCCCCTCCAATGTTTCCGCCCATTCATGACATATTCTGTTACGTTTTCATCACATGCCTATGTATACTCCCAGTTACACCTACTTTTACTGTTATCTCTCGCGACTGCTACGCGTCACGCCTTCTGCTCCACCCACTGCTACGCCTACTGCAATGTAATGCTATGTGTTTGCGCTATGTATATAAGTTGATGTATTGTTATTAAAAGTTAGCGCGCTCATCCCAGATCTAGCCCCGGCAGCTGCTGGGCCCCAGTTGTCCTGCTGGGCCCTGTCACCTCTGTTCCTATGCAGGTTGTCCTGATCCCGTCCTTATGCTGTAATAAACCTGCAGAAAGCTCCTACTACCTCGAATCTTGACTCTTATTTTATTGAGCTATCTGTTATTCATTCATTCATTCAAAAATAGATCCGGTATTATTTATTTATATACCACATGGGTCCAAAAGGTGCTTCCACGTCCAGAACTAAGTGGTATTCCTCGAAATGCCGGGCAGCGAAGGGGGCTCTTATCTCTGCAGTTAAAGATAATGAGCCAGATAAAGTAAGAGCTGCAAGGAAGATTTATAAAAGAGCTGTGACCGAAGCAAAAGAGGCATACGATCTAAATTTCTGGCGGGACTTGGCCGAAGCAAGTAAAAGGAAAAACGCCAAAGAGTTTTGGGATCTGTTAAGAGCCAGGGAAAAGCCCATTGATCGGCAGATAACTTTGCAATATACCTGGTGCTGTATGGTTGGAACATTTCGCCAAGCTGTATTCCATCCCACTGGGGGCTTGCCACCACATCTTGGCTCCTTTACCTCGCCCTACAACTGTCCTCACAAGTAGTGATGGTCCATTTTCTAGGCAGGAGGTAGAAAATGCAATTAAGGGCATTGTTTCCAACAAAGCTGCTGGCCCTGACGGGATTCCGGGCGACTTGCTAAAAACCTATCCGGCGCGGTGGAGCAGATTGATCACTTCCCTCCTAAACGAGGCCCTGCTGGGAGGGTCTTTCCCCGATTCTTGGAGGGGAGCGGAAGTGGTCCCCATTTTCAAGAAAGGCTCCAGAGACGACCCGGCAAACTATCGCCCCATCAGCTTGCTGGACTCAACTCAAAAGGTGGCGGGTAAAGTTGTCCTGACCAGGTTATTGCAGTGGGCAGAGGAAAATCAGATACTGTCCAATTATCAAGCAGGCTTTAGAACGGGAACTGGCACCATCGAGCAGACATTTCGCCTCCTTATGCTCTATTGGAAAGTTGTGGTGTTGGGGGGGGGCAGCTTGTACTTGGTCTTCATAGACCTACGTACAGCGTTTGATTTGGTCCCACGAACTTTATTGTGGAATGTTCTTAATGAGTTAGGCTTACCACCTTACCTGTTAGCCTTACTGATCAAATTCCACGATAGCAATTTTGCCCAAATTAGATGGGGTTCACAGGGCGAAAAAACACCTCGCATTCCGGTGAACAGGGGCGTCCGCCAGGGTTGTGTGCTTGCCCCCACTCTGTTTTCTCTTTATGTTAACGGAGTGGTGGAGCATCTCTTACAAGATCCATCTGATGCACCGACCCTGGGGGGGAAGAAAATTCCGACGCTCCTGTTCGCGGATGACACCCTTCTAATTTCTAAGTCTCCAGTGGGTATCCAAAAATTGCTATCTAGTTTTAAGTCCTTCTGCGATGATAAAGGCCTGGCCATAAATATAGGAAAGACCAAGTTCCTGTCCTCAACCCCCCAAAAAAAAACAGTTGTTCCTCCTGTTCTAGACTCTGTCCATTTAGAGAGAGTCAAGGAATTTGACTACCTGGGCATACGATTATCCGACTCTATGAGCTGGAGGGCACACCATCAGAAGGTGTTTCTTGCTCACAAGAGGGTAGCTGGAGCCCTGCTTAAACAGCAGCGAGCATCGCCATTGAAACCCATCGGGGCGGTCCTAGATATTTACAGGGCAAAGGTTGTAAGCGCAGCACTATACGGCGCAGAACTGTGGGGCTCCCAGAAAACTGATACCCTGGTCTCCCTTGACAATAATTTTCATAAAGATCTTATGAGACTGCCCCACAGCACTCCTACAATCCCCATTTTTCTAGATGCGGGCTCCCGCCCAATATGTGACCACGCAAAATTACGACCTCTTTTATTATGGTCTAGAATCTGGAATGTCCATGAACTCCACAGCTATGCAGATGCTCTGGAAGACCTTCTGTCCCTTCCAGGATGCTACAAAATTACCTGGCTTAGGGATGTTAAGTGCCTTCTCTATAAACTGGGGCTAGATGATGCTTGGGATAATAAATCAGCTCCGTCAAATTAAGTACTAAAAAAGGCATACTGGTCGTGGGTGGACAACGAAAGAATGTCCAATACTAATCACTGTAAATCTGTCGCCCAGTTTTTGTTAACTAAAGAACTCCCTTTTAGGGAACCCTATTTGGATTCTATCCACAACTCAGGTGACAGAGCACTGTACATTAAATTCAGGTTAGGTGTACTCCCTCTTGGCCAATTTACCTCAACCTGGAAACCGCCCTTACAAACTGTGCCATTTTGTCCCTTTTGCGAAATGAGGGTTGAATCTGTTGCACACCTCTTGTTTGAATGCAACACCTATGTAGCACCTAGAAAGTTGTGGCTGAGACCCTTATGCAGGAGTCTGGGAACAAGATCCCATTCAGAAGCTCTGCGTATATTGTGCACTGACGCGAGACCCTTTTTTGCCTGCTGTATGGCAAAATTCTTAGGCTGGGCCTGGCGCTTAAGAACTGCAAAAAAACTGTTGATATAGTAGTATGCTTTCCTATATTTCTTAAAAACTATTTTTGACTGTTTTATATTGTATACTGCTAAATATGTTGCTCATTGTACTGCAAGTGCCAATTATGTTTTATTGTTGTGAAGTGCAGCTTTTATGATATGTTTTTATATCGAAATAAAGCTTACAATTACAATTACATTTGAAAAAAAGTGAGGGAAGAGTTTTGATTGGGTGACATGAGAGATATGTGTGAAGAATTACAGCATTTCTGTGCTTTTGACAGCTGCAGACTCTGGAGTGCATACCTTTTGCTCTGCTGAAGACAAATTGGTGTGTTTCTGAGACTGTTTTCAAACTCAAAGTATTTGCTAAGGTGAGAAAATATTTCTTTAATTTAGATAGAGAATAGTGTGCTTTAAGGAGAAAATTATGAAGAAAGTTGTGTTTTTCAAATGTTGCTTTGTCTCAAGTGTTTTACAAATAGATTTTGTTTCTTTGAGAAAATGTAATTGGAGAAAATGTGAAGTATTAGTACTGACAGGGTGTTTTTCTGCATAGGAGCTGTGGAGTCTTTTCAAATTATGACTTGAAAATCGTTTTTGAGGAAAATGAATGGTTATAATATTTCTGACAAGGACATAATGGTGTATGCTTCTTTATAATGCAATTGACTGTCTCTGATGTTATTTTTCCCATTTTAATGTAAGACCTTTCTCTGTGGCGCAAATTGCTTGTAAATATGCTCCCACCTGTGCATGGCAAATTTAGATTTTGAATGTTTGTGTTACATAGCCATGTTAAAAGTGATACAAACATGCTGCAAAGGCAATCAAAAAACGCTTTTATGTGTCTTAAGGACATTTTAAGTCATTTTCCCATGTGCAGTGTTTTGAAATTATGATTTGAAAATCGTTTTTGGGGAAAAGGAATTGTTTTTAAATTTATGACAAGGACATAATGGTGTATGCTTCTTTATAAGGCAATTGACTGTCTCTGATGTTATTTTTCCCATTTCAATGTAAGACCTTTCTCTGTGGCGCAAATTGCTTGTAAATATGCTCCCACCTGTGCATGGCAAATTTAGATTTTGAATGTTTGTGTTACATAGCCATGTTAAAAGTGATACAAACATGCTGCAAAGGCAATCAAAAAACGCTTTTATGTGTCTTAAGGACATTTGATGTCATTTTTCCCATATTACATTAAAAGACCTTTCTCCGTGGGGCACATTCCTTGTAAATATGGTCACACTTGTGCATGGTAAATTTAGATTTTGACTGTTTGAGTTACATAACCATGTTAAAAGTGACCCAAAAAAATTGCAAAGGCTTTCAAAAAACACTTTCATGTGTCTTAAGGACATTTTAAGTCATTTCCCTGTGGGCAGTGTTTTCAAATTATGACTTGAAAATCGTTTTTGAGGTAAAGGAATGTTGTTAAAATTTATGTGCGCCATATGCCCCCAAATTTCTTTTTCAGGGGTGCAGCAGGGTGTTCTTGAGACACCCCTGCACCTTTGGAAAAATTCCTAATTTGCGATGAGCTAATTGCTAATCGCAAATTGCACCTTCATTCCTATGGGCATCCTGGCCCATGGAAATGAATGGGTAATTTGCAATTAGCAATTTGCTCATCGCAAATTAGGAATGGTAAAGAATCGCTATTTATTCCTTAAAATTCGCTATTTTGGAAATGCAAAATAGTTTGATGATACATATGGCGGTTGATCTCTAACAAGATAAGAAGCTTAGGGCCATATGTATCATCAAACTATTTTGCATTTCCTAAATAGCGAATTTTAAGGAATCGCTATTTAGGAAATGCAAAACGGTATGTATGTACAAAATCGCTTTTCAATAGCGATTCCTTAGCATTCCTAATTTGCGATTAGCAAATTGCTAATCGCAAATTACCCATTCATTTCCATGGGCCAGGAGGCCCATAGGAATGAAAGTGCAATTTGCGATTAGCAATTTGCTAATCGCAAATTAGGAATTTTTTCAAGGGTGCAGGGGTGTCTCAAGAACACCCTGCTGCACCCCTGAAAAAGACATTTGGGGGCATATGGCGCACTTACATGCCCTAAGGGCACGTGTGGGCGTCATATGGCAACTGTGTTTTTTTGTAAAAAAGCTTTTTGAAAAGAATTCGCAACTTACCACCAACTAGAAGTTGGTGGTAATTTGCGAATCCTTAATGGCAATTTTTGAATATTTTTTGTTTGATACATTGCATTTAAGGAATCGCAAAATTTGCGATTCCTTAAGTGCAATCGCAAAATAAGGAATAGCAAATTTTGCAATTCCTTATTTTGCATCAAACATGTTTGATACATACCATTTATCTAATTAGCATTCGCAAAGGCCGAAATTCGCAGATTTTCGGCCTTTGCGAATGCTAATTAGCTTGATACATATGGCCCTAAGGGATACATTTATGATGACTGGCGCAATGAAGTGGACATCACTTACTTCATTGGTAGAGCTTTACATGTATTATCTCCTCTGTATTCTTCATCAAGCGTAACTTTAATCTGCAATCCTGAGTAGGCCTCACCTTAAACAAACCTCTGGATAGGCCACACCTTATCGCCATCATGAATTAATCATTTAAAATGCTAGGGACAGATTTATGATAGGTGTATGCCTCTTTTGCGCCACTTACAAAACACTGCCCATGGGGAAATGACTTAAAATGTCCTTAAGACACATGAAAGTGTTTTTTTAAAGCCTTTGCAATTTTTTTGGGTCACTTTTAACATGGCTGTGTGACTCAAACAGTCAAAATCTAAATTCACCATGCACAGGTGGGAGCATATTTACAAGGAATGTGCTCCATGGGGAAAGGTCTTATAATGTAATATGGGAAAAATGACATCAGAGACAGTGAAATGCCTTATAAAGAAGCATACACCATTATGTCCTTGTCATAAATTTACAAACCATTCCTTTTCCCTAAAAACGATTTTCAAATCAAAATTTGAAAACACTGCACATGTGGAAATGACTTAAAATGTCCTTAATTCAAAATTTGCTATTCCTTATTTTGCGATTGCACTGAAGGATTTGCAAATTTTGCGATTCCTTAAATGCAATGTATCAAACTAAAAATATGTAAAAAATGACATTAAGGATTTGGAAACTACCACCAACTTCTAGTTTGTGGTAATTTGCGAATTCTTTTCAAAAAGCTTTTTTTCCAAAAAACAAAAGGTGCCATATGACGCCAATACATGCCCTTAGGGCATGTATGTGCGCCATATGCCCCCAAATTTCTTTTTCAGGGGTGCAGCAGGGTGTTCTTGAGACACCCCTGCACCCTTGAAAAAATTCCTAATTTGCGATGAGCTAATTGCTAATCGCAAATTGCACCTTCATTCCTATGAGCCTCCTAGCCCATGGAAATGAATGGGTAATTTGCAATTAGCAATTTGCTCATTGCAAATTAGGAATGGTAAAGAATTGCTATTTATTCCTTAAAATTCGCTATTTAGGAAATGCAAAATAGTTTGATGATACATATGGCGGTTCATCTGTAACAAGATAAGAAGCTTAGGGATACATTTATGATGACTGGCGCAATAAAGTGGACATTACTTACTTCATTGGTAGGCCTTTACATGTATTATCTCCTCTGTATTCTTCATCAAGCGTAACTTTAATCTGCAATCTTGAGTAGGCCTCACCTTAAACAAACCTCTGGATAGGCCACACCTTATCGTCATCCTGGATTAATCATTTAAAATGCTAGGGACAGATTTATGATAGGTGTATGCCTCTTTTGCGCCACTGTGCGTCACTTTTATGATGCAGCGGCGGTGCAAAAGATTTGCTATGAGGCGACAAAATTACAAATTGATGCATTTAGGCAGATGTGTCATGGTGTAAAAAAACGTGCCACATGAAACCGATGCAGCAGTGATGCAAAAGATGCACCATGTTGCAAGACAGGCCTCACTTGGGGCCATATGTATCAAGCTAATTAGCATTCGCAAAGATCAAAATTCTGCGAATTTCGGCCTTTGCGAATGCTAATTAGACAAATGGTATGTATCAAACAAGTTTGATGCAAAATAAGGAATAGCAAAATTTGCTATTCCTTATTTTGCGATTGCACTGAAGGATTTGCAAATTTTGCGATTCCTTAAATGCAATGTATCAAACAAAAAATATGTAAAAAATGACATTAAGGATTTGGAAACTACCACCAACTTCTAGTTGGTGGTAATTTGCGAATTCTTTTCAAAAAGCTTTTTTTCCAAAAAACAAAAGGTGCCATATGACGCCAATACATGCCCTTAGGGCATGTATGTGCGCCATATGCCCCCAAATTTCTTTTTCAGGGGTGCAGCAGGGTGTTCTTGAGACACCCCTGCACCCTTGGAAAAATTCCTTATTTGCGATGAGCTAATTGCTAATCGCAAATTGCACCTTCATTCCTATGAGCCTCCTAGCCCATGGAAATGAATGGGTAATTTGCAATTAGCAATTTGCTCATTGCAAATTAGGAATGGTAAAGAATTGCTATTTATTCCTTAAAATTCGCTATTTAGGAAATGCAAAATAGTTTGATGATACATATGGCGGTTCATCTGTAACAAGATAAGAAGCTTAGGGATAGATTTATGATGACTCGCGCATCACCAGGGATGTGCCAGTCATCCTGCGCCGCTGTTCCGCCACCCATGGTGTGCTGCATTTACAATGCGGCGCAGCATGGGGCAAAAATGGCACAGATGCGTGACGTATCTGTGCTGTAAAGGTGGCGCATTGCTGGAGTTGTATCGCAAGTGCGATGCAGCTCCAGCAAGGCTCAGGGGTGCCCCATCTCCACAATGTTGCGTCAAGACCTATGCCTGCTTAAAGCAGGCGCAGGGTTTTGACGCAGCTTTCTCCTATCTGATTGTAAATGCGGCACACCATGGGTGGCAGAGCAGCGGTGCACGTTAACTGGTGCATGCCTGGGGATGTGCCATTTAACATAAATCTGCCCCTTTACATTTAAGTATGTGCAGGGGACACAGAGTCGGTGAGGCTTATCCAAGGTTAAGAAGAGATGAGTCCTGTTCACTGAAAAATTAGACATAGGCTTCACCTGCTCAGCATCGCTGGACATGGCTAAATAATAGCTGCAAAATGTTACTCTTGTTAAACAATTTTACTATTATAATCTCTGAGATTTGTCTCTTACTCTGCAACATCTCATTGTTGTTATCTTTCTTTAAAGATAAAGACAACATCAACATGAGCGATTATCTGCAATCAGTTGATTTTGACCTCATCATTGAACTTGTAATTGAAACATCAGTGGATGTTGATCCCTTGGATGATTTAAATCCTGAGGATGAAGAAGAACGTGATTAGGATGCAGATTTGTCCGAATTATATGACATAGGGTGGGAAGCTGACCTGCTTGATCCTATGGAACTATAAACATTTATTTTTTTAAATTATAATCAATAAAAAGTAAAAATGTAAACCGTTTAATTTAAAAATAAAGACACCTTCAAAAACAGGTTATGTGTAGTGTCTTCAATCAAATATTAAAAGATGCTCATAAAATTAGATCAGATTCACATATAAGATAGCACAGGTAACATGAATATAAATTCCATTTCTTTTCTGCTATTTCTGTATTCTAAAATTGCCATGCACTAAAAAATCTTATATGTAAAAATGTAAAGTAGTGTTTTAAGTTTTTGATTACTGTTATTGATGTACTGTTGGGTAATAGTGGTTAATAACATTTTTTAATATATTTTACCACAGATTCAACTGCAGATCATTTCAACATTTCACCATGCCAACGAAAGAAAGACTGAGAAAGGCTGCAAAACGTCAAAGACAGCAGGTGATTGAAAAAAAGCAGCAGTCCTCTAACAAAAAGATTTGTCAAGTCAACAAGAAAGCACCGGGTAAGAGTACAAAAACATTCATAAGAAATATTTGCAGTAAAAAAAATATTACTACAGAAAATGTTTCAGTCCAGAAAAAGAGAAGCAATTCAAATGGAAAGGAAAGGCCAATCAAAAATGTTACTGCTAGAGCAAGAGATAACTCTGTGCATGATAGTAGAAGGAAACAACAGTTTAGGGACATTCGTAAACGAATGTTCCGCAACAGGATAATTGGCAATTTGTTAAAAAATATTAAGAAAGGTCAACAGAAAGTGGTTTTTTATAAGAGAAGAAAAAAAGTTGAGAAAGTTTTTGATCAGGCATTTGAAATTAAACGTAAGTTATTTATTTTGATAATCAATAGAATTAGGAAGCTAAACAAGGCAATTTATGATTTCAAAAGAAATAGTAGATGGAAGAGAATAGTTAATCGTAGTAATTTTTGTGAAGTTTTTTCTGGAGAATGGATGCATAGTTCAAGCTGTGAGGCATTTTTTAATGAGGAGAGTTATTTCCAGGATAATGATTTGGTGCATGCAGTTGACACCAGTGGTCGTGCTTATGAAGTGAAAGATGGTTGTCCAGTTGAAAAAGAAAAACTTGTGACAACAGAGGCAGAAGAGGTGTTAGGTAATGAGGTTTTAGGAAGACGTGCTAAGGGTCCTGTGTACACCTGGAAGTGTAGTAGTATTTGCAGTGTGCGACAGGATTCCATCAATTTGCTTTGTGATTTTGTATGGTCATTTAATAAGAAAAGTTTGAAGCAGAAAATAAGGTTGTTGCAAGAATTAGATCCTTGCAGAGTGAGAGAAGTGACAGGTTTGCATGGTCATTCACTGGCTTGTCTTTCCAGGAGAGTATGCCAGAGTGTTTTTCATCATTTCAGGATGCTAGCAGTGCATCATAATAAAGTGAGGAAATTAGTTAGAATGTTGTATTATGCTAAGAGTCCAGCAATTATGCTTAACAAATTATGTGCTGCTCTTTTGCATGGTTCTGAAATAGATGTGAAGAATATATGTGAAGAAATTGAGTTTTGTTACTTTGGAAGTAAAGAGGAGAATGTTGAAATTGACCAAGAAGGAGCGGGTAATGTGGAAGATAGTGTACAGGTTTCCAGTACAGATAATTTCCAGAGGGAAATTGCCACGTTTCAGGTCAAATCAAGTGAGAGGCCAAATTTCACTTGTGTGTGTTGTCGACGCACTTATTATAAGAATCAGACTAAGTTAGTGGATTTATATGCAAAAAGTGAAAGGGAAAATAATAGTGAATGGAAGGATTTCGCAACATACTTGATGGTAGAAAATTGTTTTGATTTGGGATTGGATCAACCTGTGTGTACTTATTGTTGTTGCAAATTAAATCAAAACCAGATGCCTGCTAGAGCAGTTCATAATAATCTGGAATTGGTTGAGATTCCTTCTGAATTGAAGGATTTAAATACTTATGAATCTATTTTGATTCAAAGTATCCATCCCTTTCAGGCTATTGTAAGAATGGAGCCAAAGACAGGGAAATTGCCTCCATCAGATTTACAGAGAGGATTAAAGGGAAGAGTTGTTTATTTGCCTCTAGATTTGAAGAAAAACATTAACACAATTGGAGTAGAAAAAGTGGACGAGGAACCTCTGGTTATCTTAGTTAATGGGGTTCCGACAAAGAATAAGAAAATATGGCAAGATTTAGTAGATGTTAGGAAAGTTAAAAAGGCAACATTGTATTTGAAAAAAAAAAATAAATACTATAAGAATGTATATGTTGCAGAAGAGGAAGTAAGTGAGGAAGAGGATAGCGATTTGTGTGCTGGTCAAATTGAGAAAGTAGAAACTTCTACTAGTGAAGAAATATATGAACATTATAGTGTTCATCCTTTGCATTCCAAGGAAGTCATGGGGAATGCTATTGAGTTGTTTCAAATGAAACAAGCCAAAGGGAGTCCCATTAGTGTTTGGGAGGAAAGTTTGGAAGCTCGGTGTTTCCCACAGCTTTTTCCAACAGGTTAGGGAGGAAGATATGATGAGCGACCTCATCAAATTCCTGCTTCTGAATACCGGACTTTGCGATTGTATGCAGGAGATGCTAGGTTTCGACAATGCATTCCTTATTTGTTTCATCTCCTGTTTGAAAGCGATCTGTCTGGACTGTCATATGCAGTGAACCGCATCTTGAAAAGTGGTATACACGTGCAAAACATCTCGGCAAGTGACTTTATGGATAAAGTCAATGTCCAAGACAGTATTTTGGATTCTCACCTGATTAATCTCATGGCGTGTCAGCGTGGTACTAATGAGTACTGGTACCGTCGTCATGGTGATTTAAAATGTATGCTGAGGAACTTAGGTACTCCCACATGGTTCCTCACTCTGAGCTGTGCCGAGTATGGCTGGGAAGACTTACTTGAATTTCTACGAGAGGCAAATGCTAACGTAGAAAACATCGAATTCAAGACACCCGGAGAACTGTGCTCTTTGGATCCAGTCAATGTATGTAGGTACTTCAATCATAGATTTGAAGCTGTGATGTCTTTCATCATGAATAAGAAGAATCCACCTCTTGGAGAGGTGTTGGATTTCTTCTGGAGAAAGGAGTACCAAGCAAGAGGTGCTCCTCATATACATATGTTGCTGTGGATCAAGGATGCACCTAAATTTGGAAAAGATCCAGAAGACTCAGTGATGAGTTTTATACAACAGTATTCTACGTGTGCTGTTCCAAAAGCAAAGGAGAAGAAAAGCCTAGGAGAAAAAGTTCTGCGTTTCCAAAGCCATCGATGTGGAAAGTACTGTCGTCGTAAATTCCGAAACAAGGACAAGTTCTACACCAAATGTCGTTTCGGCTTTCCACGACCGGTGATTTCTAAAGGAAGAGTAAACAGTTTGATGTCTTCGCTGCGACATAATGTGATGAAGAAATCACCTAAAAACACATACAATTTGAAGAGGAACGAAGACTCCAAGTACATCAACGACTACAACCCGGTGATTTTGTCCATGTGGAATGCTAACATGGATATACAGTTTGTGGCTGATAACTGTATGGCTGTGGCTCGGTATGTGACGTCTTACATCACCAAAAAAGAGAAAACAGAATTGAAGGATATGTGGGAGGACATTTCCCATGAAAAGAGCCTCAGCAAGAAGTTGTACAGTTTCAGTCTGAAGATGTTGTCGCATCGAGAAATCGGAGCGTACGAATGTTCTGACCGGTTGTCTTCAGCAAGTCTCTATGCCAAGTCCAGGAGTATCATTTGGGCGAGTCTTGGTCTTGCTGCAACGCGTAATCGAGTTCTCAAACCTGTGCGGGAAATTGAGTATTTGGCGGAAAAGGAGCCAAACAGTACCGACATTTTGAAGACCAACATGTTGGATACATATTATCCAAATCGAAGCATTCACCTCGAGAATGTTTGTCTGTATGAGGTTCTTCAAAATTACATATTCAAGAGGAACATCAAAGAAGATACTGAGAAAGGAGTGTATGCTGTAATAGGAAGTGAGGGATGTCTGGTCAAGCAAAGAAAATGCCACTTGGTAAACCATCGAAAATTGAGTGGCGAATCTCCTGAAAAAAAGGAGTTTTTCTATTTAGCACTTTTGCCACTTTTCAAGCCTTGGCGTGCAGAAGAGGAACTGCTTGGAGATTTTCTCTGTTACGAAGACTCTTTCAATGCCGCCAAGGAGACCATAGAATGTCCTGCTTTTCCCAAATATGTACAAATGTTGAATGCGGAAATTGAGCAGGAAGCAATGATTGCAGCCGAGATTACCAGAGACAGTTCTCAGGACAGTCAGAGTTCTGCTTCATAGAGTCAGGATCCACTAGGAGGACCTGTTATCGAAAATGAAGCTGCCACTTCTATGAATGAAGTGGAAAGAGCCATGGCACATGCTCAGGAGGATGCGGTTAACTTAGAAGAGTTGGAAAGACAACTCAACGTTGAGCAGAGGAAAATATATGACGAAGTTACCATGCAAATTGATCATGGATTAAGTCATGACAAGAAAGAGTGCTCATGTACGTCGTTGAAGCCTGTCCGACTGTACGTGAGTGGAGAAGCGGGAACTGGAAAAAGTTCCTCATTAAAGCAATTTCATGCTATTTGCAGGAGAGGACAGAGTCATCGCTGTCTTGTGTTGTCACCGCTCCAACTGGACTGGCAGCACATAACATTAAAGGGATTACTTTACATCCTTTACTGATGCTGCCAGTGGAGCATGACAACAAATTACAATATCACAAGCTATCTGGAGATGCTTGTTTTGAAGTTTCAAGAATCTTGAGGAAAATGAAACTTCTTATCATTGACGAAGTAAGCATGGTTTCCAATGTCATGCTTGCCTTTGTGCATTTGAGAATGCAAGAAGTTCTCAAAACAGAGTATGATGTGTTATTTGGTGGCAAACACATCATTGTTTTCGGAGATCTTCTGCAGCTGACACCAGTGAAAGGGCAACCTGTGTTCAAAATGCTCACGCATGAAGATACCAGGAAGTGCCTAGGCAGCATTGGCAACGTCAATATATGGTTAAACTTCAATTATGCTGAACTGCATGAAAATATGCGTCAGGCGAAGGATGAAGTTTACAAGACTATTCTACAAGATGTTAGAATTGGAAAAGTGACCGAGCATGGGAAAGAAGCTTTACATGCACGATTACTGTCAAATTTATATCCAGAACAAGATGTTGTGCCTGAGAATATTTTTCAGAAAATTACTGAGAAGAAATCTGGAACATGTTTGATGCCAACTCTTGCAGAATGTGCCAAATTCAACAACAAAATGTTGCATTTAGAAAAGCAAGAGATTGTGAAACTGGAAGCTATTGACAGAGTAGAGCATATGGGATCAACAATTATTTTGTCTGAGAATCTGAAAACAAAATTGGATTCATTAGAGAAGAGTATATCTAAAACTGCAGGTTTTGAAAAGACTCTGAATGTGTGCTTGAACTGCCGTATAATTTTAAGAAGGAATTTACATGTTGAAAGAGGTCTGGTAAATGGATCAATGGGTAATGTTGTTGATTTTGTAAAATACAGAAATAGAGATGGAATTGAATTTTTAAAAATTAAATTTGATGGCATTGAGGAAGTACAGCTAATTGGTCGTTGTTCTGCTAGATTTTTGCTTGTAAAAGACTTATATGTTCGCCGTAAGCAGTTTCCTGTTTGCTTGGCATATGCGGTGACAATCCATAAATCGCAAGGTTTAAGTGTAGACAGTGCCTTGGTGAATATTGGCAGTTCTGTGTTCAAGGAGGGTATGGCATATGTGGCATTGTCACGAGTTAGAACTTTATCGGGATTGTACTTGATTGAGTGTGATGTCACAAGCATTTGTGCGGATCTAGATTGTGTTAAGGAATACAATAGGTTAAGAAGAGAGTATGCGCCACATTTGCCTCAATATCCTTTGTTTGAGAAACGTGAGGTAGGCCGGAAACGAAGAAATGTGACCAATACTGGGGAGGTTGTAGCAAAAAGACGAAAAGTCGATGAACCTGAAATTATAAGCAGAAACAAAAAGGATTCTGTTGAAGATGTTGTTGGTTTTCAATTTGAAAACAGTTCTGGTGTCAACTGCTATGCTAATGTAGTGGTTAATGTTTTGTTTTCTCTAGAAAATGTAAAAGAAGAGATTGTGGTCAATTCTGATCAAAGATTTTGCAGTTTGTTAAATTCTGTGTTAGAGAAATGTAGCACTGATAGAACAAACATAGAAAGTGTGTCTGAAATTCGAAATCTGTTAGACAGATGTTCAGGCCAAACACAATTCTCTCAAAATATTCAGCAAGATTGTCAGGAGTTTTTAATGTATATGCTTGATGTATTGCATGCTGAAGGTGTAGATGTAGATCAGCTGTTTGGGCTTTCTTATCAATGGCAGCATGACTGCGAGAACTGTATGGTATCAAGTACTACTAGTGTAGACTCAGAAAGATTTATATATTTAACTTTGCCAGACAGTAAATCAGTCTCCTTTAATAAGCTAGTAAAAGCACCTGATCACAACATAGAGTGTAGCCAATGTAAATCTGAAATGATGTCCACATTATTTATACGAACATATGGCCAGTATGTCATTTTAATGTTCCAACGATGTAGGCCTGATGGAACAAAATTGACAACTTTAATAAAAAAATTTGTGGCTTCGCAGTTGTCAATATCAGGAAGGACTTTTGTAACTGCAGCAATTATATATCATGACGGTCCTTCAATAACATCAGGACATTACACAGCTTATTTAAAGTCTAGAAATGGCTGGTCATTTTGCAATGATTCTGTTTTAATTTTCAAAAAAAAATTGCCGTATGACCTTAAAAACTCTTACCTGGTGTTTTTAAAACCAAAATTTTAGGGAAAGAATCTCGGGATGTGCTCTGTGGAATTTCAAGAAGTTCTAATGGCTCCTACACGATTTGGCCTTGAGGATAAGTGTAGTTCAGAGACATAACTTCTAACCATAAGACTGGACGTCATGGAGAAATAAGTGCACTTTGAATGAGTTCAGAAAAACTATTTCTTTTTATAAGCTAATTGAAGCAGCCAATCAAAACATAGAGTAGAGGGAATGTAAGTCTGCAATGCTGTCTACTGTTTTACATTGCTTTGTGATTAAAAGTGATATAGAGAATTAAATAATTGTAGTAGTCATAGAGGTAGTGTAAGTCTGCTTCATAGTAAGCAGTATCAGTGTCATAGGAAATGTAGAACATGACTGAGCAAGAAGGGGAAGATATTACTATTCCAGGATTGTGAAAATGATCTTCAACATTTTAATTCTGAAAGTTGCAGAAATGCCAAATGACGGGATTGGCTTACAAGAAATCCAAGAGTTATAAATGGCTCTGACAAGATTTGGCCTTGTGGAAACTTGTGGTAGAGAGCAAGAAGTCATTTATTGCATGTAACATGTTTTTAAAAACGATGGAGGTTTTCTTTCAGAAAGTGGCGGGCTGAAAGTAATAACAGCACAACAGAGTGTAAGCTGTTCATAGGACATCCTTTGACGTCATGGAAAGTAAGTTAACTTTAAGGAGTTCTGAATTCTGATTTGTTATGTTGTATGGGTTTTCTAAACACAATCATTTTGATTGTGGTTTTTTTTCCCCGCTGTTATATGATGAATACCTTCAAGTCACTGTTTTTAGTGAATTTTGATACATTCTGAGAACAGCAAAAATAAACCATTTAACATGTATAATTAATTGTGTACTGTTTGCATTTATGATGTATATGTAGAACTGTGTAGGAGGCATGGAGAAGGTGAGGCTTCTGTAAGTGTCAAAGTTGTTGCATGCAGTGCTGCACTTCTGCGTACTCTTTCATATGCTGGACTACATCTGCACAATGAGATACCTAAGCAAAGGAAACACAAGTGATGTGATTGTGAAATGAGCAAAAGAAATTGCACGTATTTCAATTACATCACCTGTGTTTCCTATCATTACGAATCACATTGTGCAGATCAAGTTTAGGTCTGTCCAGGGAAACAGAGGAGGTTTGGCCTTTGTTCAAGAGTGCAGTGGACATGACTCACTTCATTGGTAGGCCTGCAAATGTATTATCTTCTCTGTACTCTTCAACAACTCTAAATTTCATCTGCAACCCTGAGTAGGCCTCACCTCAAACAAACCTCTGGATAGGACACATCTTATTGGCATCCTGAAGCAATCATTTAAAATGTTAGTGTCTTGCGACACTTTTCTGAGACAACAGCAATGCAAAAGATGCACCATGTTTTAAGATAGGCCTCACTTCATCTGCAACAAGATACTGTTAGTTTAAAATGTATATCTTTAGGACTGTGTAGGGGGCCTGGAGAAGCAGAAGCTTCTGTAAGTGTCAAAGTTGTTGAAAAACTGTTTGTCCTTCAATCTTTTCCCTTGTCTTTTGTAATTTTTAAATACATGTTTTAATATTTTTCAAATGTTTGTTCTCTCTTTCACAGATTGAAAGTATAAAAACAAAAAGTGAGTAATTTAACGACAATTATAAGGTAAATGTTTTGTACTCTTTTCGTTACATTTCTATCACATTTAACTTCTATTAGTTCCACTGCTTCATTTCTTTAACCCTCAGTTTCCTGCCTTTGCTACTTCCCTCATTCCTTTCTCTATTACCTACTTACTCAATCCTTCCACTCTTTTTCTCAGTCCCTCTCTTCTCATAGTTCCTCACTCTTGTTCACTCACTCCGTCTCTATTACTCTTAGTGTCTTTGACTGATCACTCTATCACTACTTGTTCATAATGCTTTCTCTGTGTAGTTGAAGCACACTAAGGGGCATATTATGAACACAGCCAATAAAATTATTGCTGTTTTTATTGGCAGAAAACTGGTGCAAAAGTGGTTTTAGCTGCAGTTTTTTGCCGCAAAAGCGGCTTTAGCGACACATTTCTGCCGATAAAAGCTGCAAAACTTTTATTGCCTATGTTGATGATATGGCTCTATGTTACTTACATTTCTTTGCTGTTTCAATTAATCTTTTTCTGTTATTTTTTGTTTTCTGTTTTCTATTTTTTCTCTCTGTTATTCCCCATGTTTTAATCTTATTTTGAACATTCACTCACATTCTCCAAGAAACTCTTCTTTGTTATTGTTCTACTCTCTTTTTTTTTCTTTCACTTCCTTATCTATTTTGTTTTTCACAATTATACCCTCTTCCGTCTTTTCTTCGGTAAATAGATCTATTAAACAGTATCTCTTCTTTACTCCCTATAGCTGTCTTTCTTTTAACATCACTCTCTGTTTACTTTCCTTATACTTACTCTTTTTTTTTTTTTTTTTTTTTTTTGGTTAGCTCCCGGTCCGCGTACCGGGAAGCTAACCGGGAAGCGAACCAAAAGAAATAGAGCTTGCCAGAGTGCTAAACATTCTAGCAATTTTTTTTGAAAGGGGAGGTAGTTCTGAAAAGAACTTTTTTTAATGTTTTTGTTGTTTTATATATATATATATATTTTTTTACATTTTTTGTTTTTTTTGTATTTTTTGAACGATTTTATATTTTTTGGGGGGTTTTTTGGGGGGGGAAACAACAAAAAACAGGCATTGAAAAGGGCTCAACAGGAGCAAAAAAAAAATTACTGGGGGCGGTTAGGGCAATTATGATTGTTGTAAGCTAGGTTTATTGAATTGATACTCATGTTGCCACATGCTATCAACGCACCACAGTGCATACAAGTATGTTTCATGTGGCCAACATTCTCTTGGATGTTTGGCACAGTTTCACGTGCCTCTGCTGGTGTCAATGAGATTGACGATCTTGACCTGGCCACAGGAGTTGATGTTGGATTTTGTTCCATATCCCGTATTTCCGCCCGGCTGTAATTGAGTGGATGCCTCCTGGTCATGTGCCTATGCATGGTATAGTTCCCATAACTATACTTTTTATCAGTCCCTCTTGATAATTTATCTTTGCAGATGAGGCAGGTGACATACCTCGCATTCACTTTCTTTTGCCCTGGAGGGATTGAATAAAACTGCCAGATGAAACTGGCTTTCCTATAGGAAACCCGGGGCATCTCTTACAAGAACTGTGGTTCTTCTCTCTCCTCTTCCTCTATTTCTTCTTCTTCCTCCTCTGTGTTGGTCATGACCTGGGGAGGTGGTCCTCTCTTCCCATGAGGAGGTGGAGGTGGTGGTGGGGGTGCACCAGCTGAAGCAACTACTGAAGCCATTTCTCAAGTATTAATAAAGGTCTTCCTCTCACAATGATGAAAGTCAGAGTGAGGAAAGAAGGAGAGGTTTTCATCATTTGGGAAAAACAATAGTTCTCAACCAATAAAAAGTGTTATTTTTAGGTCACCTGACCTAGCCTTACATGATTATGAAACCAAAAGTGAAATGAACCAATGAAAAGTGTTATTAACAAGTCACATGACCTGTTATGCTTACGTTACGCGCTCCGGTCCGCACCCCGGATAGCTTCCGGGTCGCTGCGCTTCGCGCCTCGGTCCGCGCCCCGGGGCACTTCCGGGTGCGCTAACGCGGTACGTCATAAGATGCATTACGCGGCAACGCGATACGTCGCGCTTTCGCGACGCGCCGCGGATCGCTTCCGGGGAGCTGCGTTTCACGCCTCGGTCCGCGCCCCGGGGCACTTCCGGGTGCGCTAACGCGGTACGTCATAAGACGCATTACGCGGCAACGCGATACGTCGCGCTTTCGCGACGCGTCACGATGTTGATTTCTAAAGCGGCAGTTGCGCAAACGGAACGTTTACCGGTTCGCGGACCGGGTCGCGCCATCAATTTAAGCTAACGGAAAGCTTTCCGGTTCGCGGACCGGGAGCGAAACAAAAAAAATATTTAAATTTTTTTTATTAATAAACATATAAAATATATTTTTGGATTTAAAGAAGAATACATTTTACAGCTATAGATATTAGCTTTTAAAAAACCAATGAAATTCACTGAAAAAACCATAGGTTATAGACCATATATAGTTAGGAATTAGCATTTACAAAACCTTGAAAATTCACTGAAAAAACCATAGGTTATACACCATATATAGTTAGGAATTAGCATTTAAAAAACCTTATTTTACTCACACAAAACCATTGAAATTCCATATATAGTTAGTTGTACTAACTATATATCGCGCACCCGCAATCCACTGCTGATCATGTCACATATTACATCATTCATGACATGGTCAGTGACATCACTGATGACATCACTGATGACATCTCAAATGACATCACTGATGACATCACTGATGACATCTCATTTGACATTACTGATCACATCACTGATGACATCATTCATGTGATAATACGATGAAGCTCTTCAGACTCTAATATAACCTTAGATACACTCAGTGTAAACAGACACTCACAGACTGTCACTCATCCATGGAGTTACTCACACACCTAGTCAGTCATGCAAAGAATCAATCACACCTCCATTTCCTCAACTATACAGTTATACACACCTTACTTATTCAAACATATACTAACACATATTTACTCTCTTATACAATCCCTGATACAAGTTCACAATGATCCATACAGCCACTCACACATTCACTGGCTCTTTTGCACAGTTATTTATATATGTCAACTCTCACATGTACTGTGTTTTACATATGTACTTACTTTGACATGTAGCACTGAGATATCCATTCACTCACCAATACACTGATGCACACAGTCAACCGCCCATACAGCTGTTTCCACATGCACTTTTGAACCCATACATCTAGTGAATCAACTGCTCACACATCTATGCACAGAGTCATACACCTCCCAGCCACCCACACACACACTCAGTCTCCCATACAAATACTTGGGCAACCAATCAATAACCCATATAGTTACTCATATAGCTACTGAACAACACATGCAGCAGTTTTCAGAACAACAGACATAATGATGCACAAATTAAGACAGTTTAGTCACTAACCCATGCACTCAGTGAGACACATTTAATCACTCATTCATACAGTCAGTCATGCACCTACTAAATCCTTCATCCAGACACTTATACATCCACTCAATCTTCAATATGTAAGACATATTTTAACTTTACAGAAAAATACAGTCACTGGATGTTGTCATCAGTGATGTCATTTGAGGTGTCATCAGTGATGTCATCAGTGATGTCATTTGAGATGTCATCAGTGATGTCATCAGTGATGTCACTGACCATGTCATGAATGATGTAATATGTGACATGATCAGCAGTGGATTGCGGGTGCGCGATATATAGTTAGTACAACTAACTATATATGGAATTTCAATGGTTTTGTGTGAGTAAAATAAGTTTTTTTAAATGCTAATTCCTAACTATATATGGTGTATAACCTATGGTTTTTTCAGTGAATTTTCAAGGTTTTGTAAATGCTAATTCCTAACTATATATGGTCTATAACCTATGGTTTTTTCAGTGAATATATATATATATATATTACCTACTGGCGGTCGCCAGTAGGTATATATAGTTAGGATTTTTTCCCTATGGGATTTTGGAAAATTCTATGTCTAATAACTTTGGCGTTTGTGGACGGAATTGGATGAAATTTTCTGGAAAATGGAACATTTTGTTTCTGAGCAGCCCCTGAAAATGTGGGGGGGGTTCGTCCAGGGGGGGCCGAGAAAAAAGGGGGGTCCCAAAACGTGTTTTTAACATTGAGTTTTCCATAGGGCGGTTGGCCTCACTTTTAGCCCGAACGGCTGAATGGATTTGCACGAAACTTGGCAAAATTGTAGGGACTGGTAGCCCGATGTGCCTTTTGTAGGTCTCAATATATGTGCTCCAGTGGATTTTGAGAAATTACCGTTTAAAAAAAGATATATATCTGTAACAGTGGACCGGGCAGCTCCCCGGTTCGCGGACCGGGGCGCGTACCAGAACTTCGCGTAGCGAAGCTGATTGGCTCTCCGGTGTCTGTCAACATTCTAAACAGTCCGGAGCGGCCGCCATCTTGTCTCTCGGTAGGATTGAGAGACAAGAGGAGGCCCAAACAAAGGGGGAAATAACCATAAGGGGGCATAGTAGATCCTCCCTGACCCCCTAGGTTTAATGTGGAGGCTTTTTTTTTTCGTGGGTAGCGCCCGGTCCGCGAACCGGGAAGCGTTCTGGGCAGCGTACTGCAATGAAAAATGAATGAGAGACTTTTCAAATGCAGTATGTTAATTGATTGTTGGTTTTGTTGATTATTTTTTATTTTTTTAAGTTTTTTAAGCAATTATTTATTATTGTGATTGTGGTTGAAAATTTAATAACATTTCTAACATTTAACTAGTTTATTAATTACATATAAAAATGATTAAAGACTCAAACAATTTTTTAATATTACATACAATTTTATTTTTCGGATTGTTTTTCAAAATTTATTAGTACGTCTAGCATTTGACTGTCCGATATGTCCTCTTGTTGAGTGAACATAAGTTCCCACATTTGCCCGTCATCATAATGAAGTAAATGATCCACAGATTCTACACATTGAACTAATTCATGGTCCCGTGATTCATCCATGAAATCTGAGTCATCATTGTCCTCAATATCTTTTTCTGTGTTGTTCTCCAGAACAATTTCAAAGGAAACATTCTGCTCACCTTCCATTTTCTTGCTGTAATTTGCATAAAAAATAAATATATCAGTAGAGATAGGGCACTGTTGGGTTTAAGTTCAGACAGGTACTTGTGAGTTTATAACAGAGAAGTAATCTATGGGCACTGTATGGTTTCAGGCGTGAAGTAGTACTATTAAAAAGTGCCTGTGAAGAAGCCTAATTAAATTCATAATTATACCACAGAAACCTAAATCAATCCATAATTATAATAAAGAAGCCTTTCTCAATGTCTAACTCTTACAGAGGGATAGTATATAACTATCTGAAAATGTTTTCAAATTTATAAAATAATATCTCACCTTCTAAAATCAAGTTTAAGTTGTGAGTGAAAATGATCTTGCAATGTAGTTCAGGAAGTAGTAGTCAAAATGGCTGTGTTTCTCTCTCTTCCTTTATATATATTCAGGTACATAACCAATCAAATGTCAGGTAAAAAAAGTAGAAAATGAAAGTAACATTTTCATTGGTTGTCAATTCCAACACTTCAGATGTGTTTTGTGAAGTAATTTACCTCAGGGTATTTAGAGAGGTCTACAGGCTAAATGGCTAAATGGAATTCCAATCAAATTTGTGAAAATTGTAGGGATTGGTATGTAGTATGAGCTAATCTATATTTGGTGAAATTGTCTCCAGTGGCTTTTCTGTGAACTACTTTCCCACCTTTTTTGATGGTGCGCTTCCCAGGGAGCGACCCGGTACGCGAACCGTTGAGCGCCTCGGTTCGCGGACCTTAAGCGTTCCGGGAGTCCACCATTTTGTGTTTCGGTCGAATTAAGATACAAGATGGAGGGCAAATAATGTTCAGAATGGGTAGAAGGGGGCACGGTAGAGTTATCTTGACCCCCTAGGTTTTCTGAGGGTGGCTGAGGAGGCTTATATGTGCGAAAAAAAAACATTTTTAAAAAAAATTTCGCGAGGTTAGCTCCCGGTTCGCGTACCGGGTAGCGCCCCCGGGAGCGTACTTTGTTGAAAATTTGTGAAAAATGTTAGAGTTAAATAATAATTGTGAGTGATCAGATGTAGGGTAGCTCTGAGAAGAGCTTTTGGGTTTATGGTACATTTAGGTACTTATAAGTAGGTACCAATGCACATTTTTAAATTCAGAGTGAAAATTCTGTTGCCCTCATCTGAGAAGTGAACTCCATCTCCTCTGTAGATATCTTGCATGTAGTAACGCAAGTTATTGTTGTACAGGGAGCCCATTCCATGGTCTCTCATGTAAGCTGAAACAGATTTGTTTACATGCTTCCTCGACTTCTCAATTTGTGGACAAAATTGGTTTGACCACCTCCATTTCTGTCTTTGGCATATATTTGAATATACCAAGGCAGTCTGAGGAAAAAGTGCCATTAATTGCTCAAAGGTGTCCTTTAAAAGCATTTCCAGACCTACACCAGTCAAAGTGCCCAAGTCATTACCTCCACAGTGCACAATTAACAGGTCAGGTTTTGGCAAATGCATAAAGGTTTTCACCAATGGTATCAATTGGTGACATTTTAATCCTCTGTGGCCAAACCACTTAATTTCCACATCTTGTAAATTGAGGTTAGGTAAATTCCTGTTTTCAACGTACCTTTGAGCCCAGTGAATATAACTATGTCCAACAATCCAGACAGAAAACATGGTGAGAGAAGGTTCTCCTGCAGTCAGATGAAGTGTGGCAATGAAATGGCAGTTGAAAAAATGAGAGTGTAAAATGAAAAAAAAACTGTGGAGTTTCTGTGTTCATGAAGCAGTAACAGTGATTGGTGGATTTTGATTGCTGAAAACAGAAAGTTAGGGTGCACAGATGTGTTCTTTGAAAGATGTATTTTGAGTGGTCAATAAAAAATCATTAAATGAAAGAATGCACTGGATATGCAGGTGCACTGAGAGTTCAGAGTTCAATTGCAACATTGTTGTGTGAACTTGCAAACACCAGAGGTCTTCCAAGAGGTGGTTGCTATGCAAAATAGGCAGAAAGGGCAGAGGGGGGAAGGGTTTTCATTTGAAAAAAAGTGAGGGAAGAGTTTTGATTGGGTGACATGAGAAATATGTGTGAAGAATTACAGCATTTCTGTGCTTTTGATAGCTGCAGACTCTGGAGTGCATACCTTTTGCTCTGCTGAAGACAAATTGGTGTGTTTCTGAGACTGTTTTCAAACTCAAAGTATTTGCTAAGGTGAGAAAATATTTCTTTAATTTAGATAGAGAATAGTGTGCTTTAAGGAGAAAATTATGAATTATGTGGCGCAAATTGCTTGTAAATATGCTCCCACATGTGCATGGAAAATTTTGATTTTGAATGTTTGTGTTACATAGCCATGTTAAAAGTGATACAAACATGCAGGAAAGGCAATGAAAAAATGCTTTTATGTGTCTTAAGGACATTTTAAGTAATTTTGCCATGTGCAGTGTTTTGAAATTATGATTTGAAAATCGTTTTTGGGGAAAAGGAATTGATTTAAATTTATGACAAGGACATAATGGTGTATGCTTCTTTATACGGCAATTGACTGTCCCTGATGTTATTTTTCCCATTTTAATGTAAGACCTTTCTCTGTGGCGCAAGTTGCTTGTAAATATGGTCCGACCTGTGCATGGGAAATTTATATTTTAAATGTTTGTGTTACATAGCCATGTTAAAAGTGACCCAACCATGCTGGAAAGGCAATCAAAAAACGCTTTCATGTGTCTTAATGACATTTTAAGTCATTTTCCCATGTGCAGTGTTTTGAAATTATGATTTGAAAATCGTTTTTGGGGAAAAGGAATTGTTTTTAAATTCATGACAAGGACATAATGGTGTATGCTTCTTTATAAGGCAATTGACTGTCCCTGATGTTATTTTTCTCATTTTAGTGTAAGACCTTTCTCTGTGGCGCAAATTGCTTGTAAATATGCTCCCACATGTGCATGGAAAATTTAGATTTGACTGTTTGTGTTACATAGCCATGTTAAAAGTGACCCAACCATGCAGGAAAGGCAATCAAAAAACGCTTTTATGTGTCTTAAGGACATTTTAAGTAATTTTCCCATGTGTAGTGTTTTGAAATTATGATTTGAAAATCGTTTTTGAGGTAAAGGAATGTTGTTAAAATTTATGTGCGCCATATGCCCCCAAATTTCTTTTTCAGGGGTGCAGCAGGGTGTTCTTGAGACACCCCTGCACCTTTGGAAAAAATTCCTAATTTGTGATGAGCAAATTGTTAATCGCAAATTGCACCTTCATTTATATGAGCCTCCTAGCCCATGGAAATGAATGGGTAATTTGCAATTAGCAATTTTCTCATCGCAAATTTGGAATGGTAAAGAATCGCTATTTATTCCTTAAAATTCGCTTTTTTGGAAATGCAAAATAGTTATATGATACATATGGCGGAAGATGTCTAACAAGATAAGAAGCTTAGGGATACATTTATGATGACTGGCGCAATGAAGTAGAAATCACTTACTTCATTGGTAGAGCTTTACATGTATTATCTCCTCTGTATTCTTCATCAAGCGTAACTTTAATCTGCAATCCTGAGTAGGCCTCTCTTTAAACAAACCTCTGGATAGGCCACATCTTATTGTTATCCTGAATTAATCATTTAAAATGCTAGGGACAGATTTATGATAGGTGTATGCCTCTTTTGCGCCACTTAGAAAACATAGTCCATGGGAAAGGACTTAAAATGTCCTTAAGACACATGAATGTGTTTTTTTAAAATGTTTGCAATTTTTTTGGGTCACTTTTAACATGGCTATGTGACTCAAACAGTCAAAATCTAAATTCGCCATGCACAGGTGGGAGCATATTTACAAGGAATGTGCTCCATGGGGAAAGGTCTTATAATGTAATATGGGAAAAATGACATCAGAGACACTGAAATGCCTTATAGAGAAGCATACACCATTATGTCCTTGTCATAAATTTGCAAACCATTACTTTTCCCCAAAAACGATTTTCAAATCATAATTTGAAAACACTGCACATGTGGAAATGACTTAAAATGTCCTTAATTCAAAATTTGCGATTCCTTAAATGCAATGTATCAAACAAAAAAATATGTAAAAAATGATATTAAGGATTTGGAAACTACCACCAACTTCTAGTTTGTGGTAAATTGCGAATTCTTTTCAAAAAGCATTTTTTTCCAAAAAACAAAAGGTCCCATATGACGCCCATACATGCCCTTAGGGCATGTAGGTGTGCCATATGCCCCCAAATTTATTTTTCAGGGGTGCAGCAGGGTGTTCTTGAGATACCCCTGCATGCTTGAAAAAATTCCTATTTTGTGATGAGCTAATTGCTAATCGCAAATTGCAACCTTCATTCCTATGAGCCTCCTAGCCCATGGAAATGAATGGGTAATTTGCAATTAGCAATTTGCTCATTGCAAATTAGGAATAGTAAAGAATTGCTATTTATTCCTTAAAATTTGCTATTTAGGAAATGCAAAATAGTTTGATGGTACATATGGTGGTTCATCTGTAACAAGATAAGAAGCTTAGGGATACATTTATGATGACTGGCGCAATAAAGTGCACATTACTTACTTCATTGGTAGGCCTTTACATGTATTATCTCCTCTGTATTCTTCATCAAGCGTAACTTTAATCTGCAATCCTGAGTAGGCCTCACCTTAAACAAACCTCTGGATAGGCCACACCTTATCGTCATCCTGGATTAATCATTTAAAATGCTAGGGACAGATTTATGATAGGTGTATGCCTCTTTTGTGCCACTGTGCATCACTTTTATGATGCAGCGGCGGTGCAAAAGATTTGCTATGAGGCGACAACATTACAAATTGATGCATTTAGGCAGATATGTCATGGTGTAAAAAAAACGTACCACATGAAACCGATGCAGCAGTGATGCAAAAGATGCACCATGTCGTAAGACAGGCCTCACTTGGGGCCATATGTATCAAGCTAATTAGCATTCGCAAAGATCAAAATTCTACGAATTTTGGCCTTTGCGAATGTTAATTAGACAAATGGTATGTATCAAACAAGTTTGATGCAAAATAAGGAGTAGCAAAATTTGCTATTCCTTATTTTGCAATTGCACTGAAGGATTTGCAAATTTTGTGACTACTTAAATGCAATGTATCAAACAAAAAATATGTAAAAAATGACATTAAGGATTTGGAAACTATTGTGGTAAATTGGTGGTAATTTGTGAATTCTTTTCAAAAAGCTTTTTTTAAAAAAAACAAAAGGTCCCATATGACGCCAACACATGCCCTTAGGGCATGTATGTGTGCCATATGCCCCCAAATTTCTTTTTCAGGGGTGCAGCAGGGTGTTCTTGAGACACCCCTGCACCCTTGGAAAAATTCCTAATTTGTGATGAGCAAATTGCTAATCGCAAATTAAACCTTCATTCCTATGAGCCTCCTAGCCCATGGAAATGAATGGGTAACTTGCAATTAGCAATTTGCTCATCGCAAATTAGGAATGGTAAAGAATCGCTATTTATTCCTTAAAATTCGCTATTTAGGAAATGCAAAATATTTTGATTATACATATGGCAGGTCATCTCTAACAAGATAAGAAGCTTAGGGATAGATTTATGATGACTGGCGCATCACCAGGGATGTGCCAGTCATCTTGCGCCGCTGTTCCGCCACCCATGGTGTGCTGCATTTACAATGCGGCACAGCATGGGGCAAAAACGGCACAGATGCTTGACTCATCTGTGCCGTTAAGGTGGCGCATTGCTGGAGTTGTATCGCAAGTGCGATGCAGCTCCAGCAAGGCTCAGGGGTGCACCATCTCCACAATGTTGCGTCAAGACCTATGCCTGCTTCAAGCAGGCGCAGGGTTTTGACGCAGGTTTCTCCTATCTGATTGTAAATGTGGCACACCATGGGTGGCAGAGCAGTGGTGCACGTTAACTGGTGCATGCCTGGGGATGTGCCATTTAACATAAATCTGCCCCTTTACATTTAAGTATGTGCAGGGGACACAGAGTCGGTGAGGCTTATCCAAGGTTAAGAAGAGATGAGTCCTGTTCACTGAAAAATTAGACATAGGCTTCACCTGCTCAGCATCGCTGGACATGGCTAAATAATAGCTGCAAAATGTTACTCTTGTTAAACAATTTTACTATTATAATCTGTGAGATTTGTCTCTTACTCTGCAACATCTCATTGTTGTTATCTTTCTTTAAAGATAAAGACAACCTCAACATGAGCGACAATCTGCAATCAGTTGATTTTGACCTCATCATTGAACTTGTAATTGAAACATCAGTGGATGTTGATCCCTTGGATGATTTAAATCCTGAGGATGAAGAAGAGCGTGATGAGGATGCAGATTTGTCCGAATTATATGATATAGGATGGGAAGCTGACCTGCTTGAGCCTTTGGAAATATAAACATTTATATTTAAAATTTATAATTAATAAAAAGTAAAAAGGTAAACCGTTTAATTTAAAAATAAAGACACCTTCAAAAGCAGGTTATGTGTAGTGTCTTCAATAAAATATTAAAATATGCTCATAAAATTAGATCAGATTCACATATAAAATAGCATAGGTAACATAAATATAAATGTCATTTCTTTTCTGGTATTTCTGTATTGTAAATTTGCCAACGACTAAAAAATCTTCTAATTAAAATGTCAAGTAGTGTGTTAAGTTTTTTATCACTGTTACTGATTTACTGTTTGGTAATAATGGTTAATAACATTATTTATTATATTTTTCCACAGATTCAACTGCAGATCATTTCAAGATTTCACCATGCCTACAATAGAAAGACAGAGAAAGGCTGCAAAACGTCAAAGACAGCAGGTGAAAAAAAAAACGCAGCAGTCCTCTAACAAAAAGATTTGTCAAGTCACGAAGAAAGCACCGGGTAAGAGCACTAAACTATTTATAAGAAATATGTGTAGTAAAAAAAATATTACTACAGAAAATGTTTCAGTCCATAAAACGAGAAGGAATTCAAATGGAAAGGAAAGGCCAATCAAAAATGTTAGTGCTAGAGCAAGAGATAACTCTGTGCATGATAGTAGAAGGAAACAACAGTTTAGGGAGATTCGTAAACGAATGTTCCGCAACAGGATAATTGGCAATTTGTTAAAAAATATTAAGAAAGGTCAACAGAAACTGGTTTTTTATAAGAGAAAAAAAAAAGTTGAGAAAGTTATTGATCAGGCATTTGAAATTAAACGTAAGTTATTTATTTTGATAATCAATAGAATTAGGAAGCTAAACAAGGCAATTTATGATTTCAAAAGAAATAGTAGATGGAAGAGAATAGTTAATCGTAGTAATTTTTGTGAAGTTTTTTCTGGAGAATGGATGCATAGTTCAAGCTGTGAGGCATTTTTTAATGAGGAGAGTTATTTCCAGGATAATGATTTGGTGCATGCAGTTGACACCAGTGGTCGTGCTTATGAAGTGAAAGATGGTTGTCCAGTTGAAAAAGAAAAACTTGTGACAACAGAGGCAGAAGAGGTGTTAGGTAATGAGGTTTTAGGAAGACGTGCTAAGGGTCCTGTGTACACCTGGAAGTGTAGTAGTATTTGCAGTGTGCGACAGGATTCCATCAATTTGCTTTGTGATTTTGTACGGTCATTTAATAGGAAAAGTTTGAAGCAGAAAATGATGTTGTTGCAAGAATTAGATCCTTGCAGAGTAAGAGAAGTGACAGGTTTGCATGGACATTCACTGGCTTGTCTTTCCAGGAGAGTATGCCAGAGTGTATTTCATCATTTCAGGATGCTAGCAGTGCATCATAACAAAGTGAGGAAATTAGTTAGAATGTTGTATTATGCTAAGAGTCCAGCAATTATGCTTAAACAATTATGCGCTGCTCTTTTGCATGGTTCTGAAATAGATGTGAAGAATATATGTGAAGAAATTGAGTTTTGTTACTTTGGAAGTAAAGAGGAGAATGTTGAAATTGAGCAAGAAGAAGAGGGTCATGTGGAAGATAGTGTACAGATTTCCAGTACAGATAATTTCCAGAGGGAAATTGCGACGTTTGAGGTGAAATCAAGTGAGAGGCCTAATTTCACTTGTGTGTGTTGTCGACGCACTTATTATAAGAATCAGACTAAGTTAGTGGATTTATATGCAAAAAGTGAAAGGGAAAATAATAGTGAATGGAAGGATTTTGCAACATACTTGATGGTAGAAAATTGTTTTGATTTGGGATTGGATCAACGTGTGTGTACTTATTGTTGTTGCAAATTAAATCAAAACCAGATGCCTGCTAGAGCAGTTCATAATAATCTGGAATTGGTTGAGATTCCTTCTGAATTGAAGGATTTAAATACTTATGAATCTATTTTGATTCAAAGTATCCATCCCTTTCAGGCTATTGTAAGAATGGAGCCAAAGACAGGGAAATTGCCTCCATCAGATTTACAGAGAGGATTAAAGGGAAGAGTTGTTTATTTGCCTCTAGATTTGAAGAAAAACATTAACACAATTGGAGTAGAAAAAGTGGAAGAGGAACCTCTGGTTATCTTAGTTAATGGGGTTCCGACAAAGAATAAGAAAATATGGCAAGATTTAGTAGATGTTAGGAAAGTTAAAAAGGCAACATTGTATTTGAAAAAAAATAATAAATACTATAAGAATGTATATGTTGCAGAAGAGGAAGTAAGTGAGGAAGAGGATAGCGATTTGTGTGCTGGTCAAATTGAGAAAGTAGAAACTTCTACTAGTGAAGAAATATATGAACATTATAGTGTTCATCCTTTGCATTCCAAGGAAGTCATGGGGAATGCTATTGAGTTGTTTCAAATGAAACAAGCCAAAGGGAGTCCCATTAGTGTTTGGGAGGAAAGTTTGGAAGCTCGGTGTTTCCCACAGCTTTTTCCAACAGGTCATGGAGGAAGATATGATGAGCGACCTCATCAAATTCCTGCTTCTGAATACCGGACTTTGCGATTGTATGCAGGAGATGCTAGGTTTCGACAATGCATTCCTTATTTGTTTCATCTCCTGTTTGAAAGCGATCTGTCTGGACTGTCATATGCAGTGAACCACATCTTGAAAAGTGGTATACACATGCAAAACATCTCGGCAAGTGACTTTATGGATAAAGTCTATGACCAAGACAGTATTTTGGATTCTCACCTGATTAATCTCATGGCGTGTCAGCGTGGTACTAATGAGTACTGGTACCGTCGTCATGGTGATTTAAAATGTATGCTGAGGAACTTAGGTACTCCCACATGGTTCCTCACTCTGAGCTGTGCCGAGTATGGCTGGGAAGACTTACTTGAATTTCTACGAGAGGCAAATGCTAACGTAGATAACATCGAATTCAAGACACCTGGAGAACTGTGCTCTTTGGATCCAGTCAATGTATGTAGGTACTTCAATCATAGATTTGAAGCTATGATGTCTTTCATCATGAATAAGAAGAATCCACCTCTTGGAGAGGTGTTGGATTTCTTCTGGAGAAAGGAGTACCAAGCAAGAGGTGCTCCTCATATACATATGTTGCTGTGGATCAAGGATGCACCTAAACTTGGAACCGATCCAGAAAACTCAGTGATGAGTTTCATCCAACAGTATTCTACGTGTGCTGTTCCAAACGCAAAGGAGAAGAAAAGCCTAAGAGAAAAAGTTCTGCGTTTCCAAAGCCATCGATGTGGAAAGTACTGCCGTCGTAAATTCCGAAACAAGGACAAGTTCTACACTAAATGTCGTTTCGGCTTTCCACGACCGGTGATTTCTAAAGGAAGAGTAAACAGTTTGATGTCTTCGCTGCGACACAATGTCATGAAGAAATCACCTAAAAACACTTACAATTTGAAGAGGAACCAAGAGTCCAAGTACATCAACGACTACAACCCGGTGATTTTGTCCATGTGGAATGCTAACATGGATATACAGTTTGTGGCTGATAACTGTATGGCTGTGGCTCGGTATGTGACGTCTTACATCACCAAAAAAGAGAAGACAGAATTGAAGGATATGTGGGAGGACATTTCCCATGAAAAGAGCCTCAGCAAGAAGTTGTACAGTTTCAGTCTGAAGATGTTGTCGCATCGAGAAATCGGAGCGTACGACCGGTTGTCTTCAGCAAGTCTCTATGCCAAGTCCAGGAGTATCGTTTGGGCGAGTCTTGGTCTTGCTGCAACGCGTAATCGAGTTCTCAAACCTGTGCGGGAAATTGAGTATTTGGCGGAAAAGGAGCCAAACAGTACCGACATTTTGAAGACAAACATGTTGGATACATATTATCCAAATCGAAGCAGTCACCTCGAGAATGTTTGTCTGTATGAGGTTCTGTAAAATTACATATTCAAGAGGAACATCAAAGAAGATACTGAGAAAGGAGTGTATGCTGTAATAGGAAGTGAGGGATGTTTGGTCAAGCAAAGAAAATGCCACTTGGTAAACCATCGAAAATTGAGTGGTGAATCTCCTGAAAAAAAGGAGTTTTTCTATTTAGCACTTTTGCAACTTTTCAAGCCTTGGCGTGCAGAAGAGGAACTGCTTGGAGATTTCCTCTGTTACGAAGACTCTTTCAATGCCGCCAAGGAGACCATAGAATGTCCTGCTTTTCCCAAATATGTAGAAATGTTGAATGCGGAAATTGAGCAGGAAGCAACGATTGCAGCCGAGATTGCCAGAGACAGTTCTCAGGACAGTCAGAGTTCTGCTTCATTGAGTCAGGATCCACTAGGAGGACCTGTTATCGAAAATGAAGCTGCCACTGCTATGAATGAAGTGGAAAGAGCAATGGCACATGCTCAAGAGGAAGCGGTTAACTTAGAAGAGTTGGAAAGACAACTCAACGTTGAGCAGAGGAAAATATATGACGAAGTTACCATGCAAATTGATCATGGATTAAGTCATGATAAGAAAGAGTGCTCATGTACGTCGTTGAAGCCTGTCCGACTATACGTGAGTGGAGAAGCGGGAACTGGAAAAAGTTTCCTCATTAAAGCAATTTCATGCTATTTGCAGGAAAGGACAGAGTCATCGCTGTCTTGTGTTGTCACTGCTCCAACTGGACTGGCAGCACATAATGTTAAAGGGATTACTTTACATCGTTTACTGATGCTGCCAGTGGAGCATGACAACAAATTACAATATCACAAGCTATCTGGAGATGCTTGTTTTGAAGTTTCAAGAATCTTGAGGAAAATGAAACTTCTTATCATTGACGAAGTAAGCATGGTTTCCAATGTCATGCTTGCCTTTGTGCATTTGAGGATGCAAGAAGTTCTCAAAACAGAGTATGATGTGTTATTTGGTGGCAAACACATCATTGTTTTCGGAGATCTTCTGCAGCTGACACCAGTGAAAGGGCAACCTGTGTTCAAAATGCTCACGCACGAAGATACCAGGAAGTGCCTAGGCAGCATTGGCAACGTCAATATATGGTTAAACTTCAATTATGCTGAACTGCATGAAAATATGCGTCAGGCGAAGGATGAAGTTTACAAGACTATTCTACAAGATGTTAGAATTGGAAAAGTGACCGAGCATTGGAAAGAAGCTTTACATGCACGATTACTGTCAAATTTATATCCAGAACAAGATGTTGTGCCTGAGAATATTTTTCAGAAAATTACTGAGAAGAAATCTGGAATATGTTTGATGCCAACTCTTGCAGAATGTGCCAAATTTAACAACAAAATGTTGCATTTAGAAAAGCAAGAGATTGTGAAACTGGAAGCTATTGATAGAGTAGAGCATATGGGATCAACAATTATTTTGTCTGAGAATCTGAAAACAAAATTGGATTCATTAGAGAAGAGTATATCTAAAACTGCAGGTTTTGAAAAGACTCTGAATGTGTGCTTGAACTGCCGTATAATTTTAAGAAGGAATTTACATGTTGAAAGAGGTCTGGTAAATGGATCAATGGGTAATGTTGTTGATTTTGTGAAAAACAGAAATAGAGATGGAATTGAATTTTTAAAAATTCAATTTGATGGCATTGAGGAAGTACAGCTAATTGCTCGTTGTTCTGCTAGATTTTTGCTTGTAAAAGACTTATATGTTCGCCGTAAGCAGTTTCCTGTTTGCTTGGCATATGCGGTGACAATCCATAAATCGCAAGGTTTAAGTGTAGACAGTGCATTGGTGAATATTGGCAGTTCTGTGTTCAAGGAGGGTATGGCATATGTGGCATTGTCACGAGTTAGAACTTTATCGGGATTGTACTTGATTGAGTGTGATGTCACAAACATTTGTGCGGATCTAGATTGTGTTAAGGAATACAATAGGTTAAGAAGAGAGTATGCGCCACATTTGCCTCAGTATCCTTTGTTTGAGAAACGTGTGGTAGGCCGGAAACGAAGAAATGAGAACAATACTGGGGAGGTTGTAGCAAAAAGACAAAAAGTCAATGAACCTAAAATTACAAGCAGAAACAAAAAGGATTCTGTTGAAGATGTTGTTGGTTTTCAGTTTGAAAACAGTTCTGGTGTCAACTGCTATGCTAATGTAGTGATTAATGTTTTGTTTTCTCTAAAAAATGTAAAAGAAGAGATTGTGGTCAATTCTGATCAAAGATTTTGCAGTTTGTTAAATTCTGTGTTAGAGAAATGTACCACTGACAGAAGAAACATAGAAAGTGTGTCTGAAATTCGAAATCTGTTAGACAGATGTTCAGGCCAAACACAATTCTCTCAAAATATTCAGCAAGATTGTCAGGAGTTTTTAATGTATATGCTTGATGTATTACATGCTGAAGGTGTAGATGTAGATCAGCTGTTTGGGCTTTCTTATCAATGGCAGCATGACTGCGAGAACTGTATGGTATCAAGTACTACTAGTGTAGACTCAGAAAGATTTATATATTTAACTTTGCCAGACAGTAAATCAGTCTCCTTTAATAAGCTAGTAAAAGCAGCTGATCACAACATGGAGTGTAGCCAATGTAAATCTGAAATGATGTCCACATTATTTATACGAACATATGGCCAGTATGTCATTTTAATGTTCCAACGATGTAGGCCTGATGGAACAAAATTGACAACTTTAATTAAAAATTTTGTAGCTTCGCAGTTGTCAATATCAGGAAGGACTTTTGTAACTGCAGCAATTATATATCATGACGGCCCTTCAATAACATCAGGACATTACACAGCTTATTTAAAGTCTAGAAATGGCTGGTCATTCTGCAATGATTCTGTTTTAATTTTCAAAAAAAAATTGCCGTATGACCTTAAAAACTCTTACCTGGTGTTTTTAAAACCAAAATTTTAGGGAAATAATCTCGGGATGTGCTCTGTGGAATTTCAAGAAGTTCTAATGGCTCCTACACAATTTGGCCTTGAGGATAAGTGTAGTTCAGAGACATAACTTCTAACCATAGGACTGGACATTATGGAGAAATACGTGCACTTTGAATGAGTTCAGAAAAACTGTTTCTTTTTATAAACTAATTGAAGCAGCCAATCAAAACATGGAGTAGAGGGAATGTAAGTCTGCAATGCTGTCTACTGTTTTACATTGCTTTGTGATTAAAAGTGATGTAGAGAATTAAATAATTGTAGTAGTCATAGAGGTAGTGTAAGTCTGCTTGTATCAGTGTCATAGGAAAAGTAGAACATGACTGAGCAAGAAGGGGAAGATATTACTATTCCAGGATTGTGAAAATGATCTTCAACATTTTAATTCTGAAAGTTGCGGAAATGCCAAATGACGGGATTGGCTTACAAGAAATCCAAGAGTTATAAATGGCTCTGACTAGATTTGGCCTTGTGGAAAATTGTGGTAGAGAGCAAGAAGTCATTTATTGCATGTAACGTGTTTTTAAAAACGATGGAGATTTTCTTTCAGAAAGTGGCGGGCTGAAAGTAATAACAGCACAAAAGAGTGTAAGCTGTTCATAGGACATCCTTGGACGTCATGGAATGTAGGTTAACTTTAAGGAGTTCTGAATTTTGATTTCTGATGTTGTATGGGTTTTTTAAACACAATCATTTTGATTGTGTTTTTTTTTCCCCCGCTGTTACATGATGAATACCTTCAAGTCACTGTTTTTAGTGAATTTTGATACATTCTGAAAACAGCAAAAATAAACCATTTAACATGTATAATTAATTCTGTACTGTTTGCATTTATGATGTATATGTAGAACTGTGTAGGAGGCATGGAGAAGGTGAGGCTTCTGTAAGTGTCAAAGTTGTTGCATGCAGTGCTGCACTTCTGCGTATTCTTTCATATGCTAGACTACATCTGCACAATGAGATACCTAAGCAAAGGAAACACAAGTGATGTGATTGTGAAATGAGCAAAATAAATTGCATGTATTTCAATTACATCACCTGTGTTTCCTATCATTACGAATCACATTGTGCAGATCAAGTTTAGGTCTGTCCAGGGAAACATAGGAGGTTTGGACTTTGTTGAAGATTGCAGTGGACATGACTCACTTCATTGGTAGACCTTCACATGTATTATGTCCTCTATTCTCTTCAACAACTCGAAATTTCATCTGCAACCCTGAGTAGGCCTCACCTGAAACAAAACTCTGGATAGTAGACATCTTATTGGCATCCTGAAGCAATTATTTAAAATGTTAGTGTCTTGCAACACTTTTCTGAAACAACAGCAATGCAAAATATGCACCATGTTTTAAGATAGGCCTCACTTCATCTGCATCAAGATACTGTTAGTTTAAAATGTATATCTTTAGGACTGTGTAGCTTCTGTAAGTGTCAAAGTTGTTGAAAAACTGTTTGTCCTTCAATCTTTGCCCTTGTCTTTTGTAATTTTTAAATACATGTTTTAATATTTTTCAAATGTTTGTTCTCTCTTTCACAGATTGAAAGTATAAAAACAAAAAGTGAGTAATTTAACGACAATTATAAGGTAAATATTTTGTACTCTTTTCGTTACATTTCTATCACATTGAACTACTATTAGTTCCACTGCTTCATTTCTTTAATCCTCAGTTTCCTGCCTTTGCTACTTCCCTCATTCCTTTCTCTATTACCTACTTACTCAACTCCTTCCACTCTTTTTCTCAGTCCCTCTCTTCTCATAGTTCCTCACTCTTGTTCACTCACTCCGTCTCTATTACTCTTAGTGTCTTTGACTGATCACTGTATCACTATTTGTTCATAATGCTTTCTCTGTGTAGTTGAAGCACACTAAGGGGCATATTATGAATACAGCCAATAAAATTATTGCTCTTTTTATTGGCAGAAAACTGGTGCAAAAGTGGTTTTAGCGGCAGTTTTCTGTCGCAAAAGCAGCTTTAGCGACACATTTCTGCCGATAAAAGCTGCAAAACTTTTATTGCCTATGTTGATAATATGCCCCTATGTTATTTACATTAGGGCTGTACATAAAATGCCATGCGATAATTCACTCTAGTTTTACTTAGGCTCTCACAATGTTTTTAAGTAACGTGACAGCTGCAACATATTTAAGTGCCCAGAGAGCTACAACCACACTTGTGAACAGCATTTCTTACCCCGCTCGGTAGGCGGGGTCATGACTTCACTCAAATGGTGAACAATGGCATGGGAGTCAAGAACATCGCAGAGTAGGGTTATAAGCTGGCCGGTGCTTGTTCTACATTGGCATGCAGCTCTCCCTTTGAAGACTAGATTCCTGTTTGTATTCCCCAGTCTAATATAAACAAGCATTTTTTATACTGCAATCAAAATAAAATAAAGCGGAACAGGACCGTAAATTACGTGTGACGTACATTGCATACAAACTGAGGATTCACGTGTGTTTGTCTATACACTCCAGCACCCGCTTACACATACAGTGGTACCTACACAGCAGCACACACACACTAACAAACATAGATAGATACACAGCACAGCGTGGGACACGCACACAAACACAGTGGCTCACACACGCACACTCACAGTAGGCCACATACAGTAACTCGCTGTACACATACGCGCACACACACGCAGTACATCACGCTCCACATACACAGGCACTCAAGGTTAAATGCACACGCATAAAGTGGCACAGACACAGAGTGAGTCACACACAACTGCAAGGTCAGTAATTGTCAGGTACAAACCCACTCGCAAACAGCGTGACTCACAAGCGCAGTAGTGCATACCCTCACACTGTTACATGCTTAAAGTGGCACACAGTCTAAGATGCAGTGACACATAGACTATTACTATGAAGCACACACACTTAGATAGACATACCTAGGCACGTGCACACGAGCACTCCTAATTTCAGATTTGGACGTAGCATTCGCTGCGTTTTGTAGTCTGAGAGGCATTTGAAACACACAACCACCTGCCTTTAGCTCATACACTCAGAAGGTGCCAGCACAGGGCTCCCTCCTATATCCGCCTTAATGCGCTCTTGTTCTGCCAATTAATTAGCCTCCGAGGGTGGGAGCGGTCGCTCTTGTGATCCCCCCGCCTGCCGGGAGGCTCGGGCACATTACAGACGGAATAGCAGTGGTCCCCACGCCACCAGCTGCCTAATAACTGAGCTGCCTGCAGCCCGGCAGAGCACAGCTGGGACCTGTCCCACCAGGCTCGGCACCAACAGCTCCCCTAATCAGCCGGGCCAGCCGGCCACTGCGAGCCGCTCTTTAGTGGGCAGATGGTGTGACTTTGGACACTTTTACCTGCGTTAAAGTATTGCATGCCTCCATCGCCCCCCCCTCACTCCCCTCAAACTATACACCCCTGCTTTCAAGTGGAGGCTGGAGGGCATCTTACTCATTCTAGAGACTAATTACAACTCTGATTTCTAGTGTTTATTTGGAAGGGGCACAGAAGTTGCAATTGTGTGTTGCATTATTTCATATCAAGCACGTAGCAGCAAACACCTGGGTAGGTCAAATGCATGAGAGTATTTTTCTAGGGTTTATCCCAAGCTCAAGCATTTAAAAGTACTTTGAGATGTGATAAATGTCCAAGATCACACAGGGTGTGCCTGCAATGACACTGTAATTGTGCCCAGCTATCAGGTTTTACAATTTGCACTTCAGCCGCTGGATGGTAGGTAGGATTTGTAAAGTGTGCCCAGGATCACACAGTGTGGTCATGCAGCAGTTTAATTGTCTACTGGACCAATAAAACTAACATTGTCCAGTATAACAATCAAAATTGCTCTCCAAAGACACCAGGCAAAGCAGACGCTCCCTCAAACAGATCACCAAGCGCAATTTACCCTACTTACAGCCTAGCCTGTTCTCTGTCGAGACTTTAGCAATCTTTAGAGCACAAGATAAGATCTTTTCACATGGAAGAGTCAGACGTATTGCAATACTACTTAAGAAACAAGCATTGGCATAGACAATAGGTCTCGCCTTTGGGACCTTATACATGTTTAGCCATGCAACAGTTGATGTTGCTGCACCAAGGATATTATGCTGCATAACTAAATACTTAGAAGGTCCCAAAGGCGAGACCTATTGGCTATGCCAATGCTTGTTTTTCTTTCACTTCGTTATCTATTTTGTTTTTCACAATTATACCCTCTTCTGTCTTTTCTTCGGTAAATAGATCTATTAAACAGTATCTCTTCTTTACTCCCTATAGCTGTCTTTCTTTTAACATCACTCTCTGTTTACTTTCCTTATACTTACACTTTTAAAAAAAAAAAAAAATGTTTGGGTTAGCTCCCGGTCCGCGTACCGGGAAGCTAACCCGGGAGCGAACCAAAAGAAATAGAGCTTGCCAGAGTGCTAAACATTGTAGCAATTTTTTTTGAAAGGGAAGGTAGTTCTGAAAAGAACTTTTTTTTTAATATTTTTGTTGTTTTATATTTTTTTTTATTTTTTGAACATTTTTTGTTTTTTTTGTATTTTTTGAACGATTTTATATTTTTTTGGGTTTTTTTGGGGGGGGGGAAACAACAAAAAACAGGCGTTGAAAAGGGCTCAACAGGAGCAAAAAAAAATTACTGGGGGCGGTTAGGGCAATCATGGTGTTCATATGCAAGGTTGAGTGCATTGATGCTCATGTTGCCACAAGCTAATAATGCACGACAGTGCATACATAAATGTATCATATGCCCAAAATTTTGTTGGATATTTGGCACAGTTTCCCGTGCCTCCTCTGGTGTTAAAGAAACCGGTGTTGTTGGTCTGGCCACAGGAGTTGGTCTAGGATTGTCCATCATATCCCTTAATTCCGCCCGGCTGTAATTTAGGGGATGTTTCCTCGTCATGTGCCTATGCATGGTGTGATTACCATAACTGTATTTTTTGTCCGTCCCTCTGGACAATTGTTCCTTGCATATGAGGCAGGTGACATACCTCGCGTTGACTTTTTTTTGTCCACGAGGCATCGAAAAAAACTGCCAGATGAAACTGGCTTTCTTTCTTGAAACCCGGGGCAACTCTTCCAGGAATTGTGGTTGTTCTCCCTCCTCATCCATTTCTTCATCTTCCTCCTCAGTGTTGGTAATCACCTGGGGAGGTGGTCCTCTCTTCCCATGAGGAGGTGGAGGTGGTGGTGGGGGTCCACCAGCTGAAGCAACCAATGAAGCCATTTTCACACAAGCAAAATAGGTCTTCCAACAAGCAAAATAGGTCTTCCTCTCACAATGATGAAAGTCAGAGTGAGGAAAGAAGGAGGGGTTTTCATCATTTGGAAAAAACAATACTTCTCAACCAATGAAAAGTGTTATTTTTAGGTCACCTGACCTAGCCTTCCATAATTATGAAACTAAAAGTGAAATGAACCAATGAAAAGTTTTATTAACAAGTCACATGACCTCTCACGCTCATGTTACGCGCTGCGGAACGCTCCCCGGTTAGCTTCCGGGTCGCTCCGCTTCGCGCCTCGGTCCGCGCCCCGGGACACTTCCGGGTGCGCTAACGCGATACGTCACAAGACGCATTTCGCGGCAACGCGATACGTCGCGCTTTCGCGCCGCGGATCGCTTCCGGGGAGTTGCGTTTCGCGCCTCGGGGCACTTCCGGGTGCGCTAACGCAGTACGTCATAAGACGCATTACGCGGCAACGCGATACCGTCACTATGTTGATTTCTTACCGGTTCGCGGACCGGATCGCGGAATCAAATTGAGCTAACGGGAAGCTTCCCGGTTCGCGGACCGGGAGCGAAACAAAAAAAATATTTAAAAAAAATTATTAATAAACATATAAAATATATTTTTGGATTTAAAGAAGAATAAATTTTACAGCTATAGATATTAGCTTTTAAAAAACCAATGAAATTCATTGAAAAAACCATAGGTTATAGACCATATATAGTTAGGAATTAGCATTTACAAAACCTTGAAAATTCACTGAAAAAACCATAGGTTATAGACCATATATAGTTAGGAATTAGCATTTAAAAAACCTTATTTTACTCACACAAAACCAATGAAATTCCATATATAGTTAGTTGTACTAACTATATATCGCGCACCCGCAATCCACTGCTGATCATGTCACATATTACATCATTCATGACATGGTCAGTGACATCACTGATGACATCACTGATGACATCTCAAATGACATCACTGATGACATCACTGATGACATCTCAAATGACATCACTGATGACATCACTGATGACAACATCCAGTGACTGTGTATTTCTGTAAAGTTAAAATATGTCTTACATATTGAAGAATGAGTAGATGTATAAGTGTCTGGACGAAGGATTTAGTAGGTGCATGACTGAATGAATGAGTGAGTGATTAAATGTGTCTCACTGAGTGCATGGGTTAGTGACTAAACTGTCTTAATTTGTGCATCAATATGTCTGTTGTTCTGTAAACTGCTGCATGTGTTGATCAGTAGCTATATGAGTAAGTATATGGGTTATTGATTGGTTGCTCAAGTATTTGTATGGGAGACTGAGTGTGTGTGTGGGTGGCTGGGAGGTGTATGACTCTGTGCATAGATGTGTGAGCAGTTGATTCACTACATGTATGGGTTCAAAAGTGCACGTGGAAACAGCTGTATGGGCGGTTGACTGTGTGCATGAGTGTATTGGTGAGTGAATGAATATCTCAGTGCTACATGTCAAAGTAAGTACATATGTAAAACACAGTACATGTGAGAGTTGACATATATAAATAACTGTGCATAAGAGCCAGTGAATGTGTGAGTGGCTGTATGGATCATTGTGAACTTGTATCCAGGATTGTATAAGAGAGTAAATATGTGTTAGTATATTTTTGAATAAGTAAGGTGTGTATAACTGTATAGTTGAGAAAATGGAGGTGTGATTGATTGTTTGCATGACTGACTAGGTGTGTGTGTAACTTCATGGATGAGTGACAGTCTGTGAGTCTCTGTTTACACTGAGTGTATCTAAGGTTATATTAGAGTCTGAAGAGGTTCATTGTATTATCACATGAATGATGTCATCAGTGATGTGATCAGTAATGTCAAATGAGATGTCATCAGTGATGTCATCAGTGATGTCATTTGAGATGTCATCAGTGATGTCATCAGTGATGTCATTTGAGATGTCATCAGTGATGTCATCAGTGATGTCACTGACCATGTCATGAATGATGTAATATGTGACATGATCAGCAGTGGATTGCGGGTGCGCGATATATAGTTAGTACAACTAACTATATATGGAATTTCATTGGTTTTGTGTGAGTAAAATAAGGTTTTTTAAATGCTAATTCCTAACTATATATGGTCTATAACCTATGGTTTTTTCAGTGAATATATATATATATATATATTCACTGAAAAAAACATAGGTTTCACACTAGTTATAGTTAGGAATTAGCATTTAAAAAACCTATTAAATTCACTGAAAAAACCATAGGTTTTACACCAGTTATAGTTAGCTGGAAATTTTACTCGCATAAAACCATTGAAATTCCCACGTTATAGTTAGTTGGACTCACTATAACTTGCGCGTGCAATGCACTGCTGATGACGTCACATATTACATCACTCATGACATGGTCAGTGACATCACTCATGACATCACTCATGACACCATCCAGTGAATGTGTGTCTTTTTGAAAAATAAATATTAGTGAGTAATGTTTAAATATTTAAATATATGTATTAGTGTTTCACTTTGTGTATAAGTGGCTGCATGGGTTGGTGAGTAGGTACATGTGTATGTATATAGGTTATTAGATGTTTTTCTTAGTATCAGTATGAGTGTTTGTATGGTTTGGTGGGGGTATTACTTAGCACATAGATGCATGAATGACTGACTCTCTTTGTATCTGTTTTGAAGACAGCATATGTGCAGGACTGTAGGGGTGGATGAGTGTGTAAATGTGTGTGTTAGTGAGTGAATGACTGTCTCAGTAGTGTCTTTATCAGTAACTACATATGTTTTAATCTAGTATATGTGAGTATTGATGTATATAAGTAAGTATATGTGAGAGTGAGGAATTGTAAGAGTTCCAGTTTAAATTAGTATGTGTTTCTATAAGTGATTGTTTAAGAGAGTTAGTATGTGTAAGTTTCCTTAGAAGTAAAGTGGTAGTGTGTGTATAGCTGTATATGCAAATAAATGAATGTTCAATAGTTTATTTGCATGTGTGACTATGTGTGTGAGTAACTTTTGGATGACTGTCCGTGTGTAACAGGATGTATAGGTGTATCACTACATATGATGAGTGAGTATATGTATGAGTGACTATATAGAACTGTTAGTGAATGAGTGCATGTGTATATAGATGGTGGAATTATTCAATTGGTTGTAGTAACTGGTATGGGTATCTCCATTTTTTTTGAAAATGTTACTTTTTATTTTTGAATATGTGTTTCAAGGGTTACATTTCAGTGAAAGGAGGTCTATCACTCTGTCACAAGGATGGTGTCATCAGTGATGTCATGAGTGATGTCACTGACCATGAGTGATGTAATATGTGACGTCATCAGCAGTGCATTGCACGCGCAAGTTATAGTGAGTCCAACTAACTATAACGTGGGAATTTCAATGGTTTTATGCGAGTAAAATTTCCAGCTAACTACAACTGGTGTAAAACCTATGGTTTTTTCAGCGAATTTAATAGGTTTTTTAAATGCTAATTCCTAACTATAACTAGTGTGAAACCTATGGTTTTTTCAGTGAATTTCAATGGTTTTTTAATAGCAAATCTTAATAGGTATAGAAAGTGAAACATTTTAAAACGAATTTTATATTGTATAAATATGTAAAAAAAAAAAATTAATTTGTAACCCGGGGGCGCTCCTGGGGCGCGTACCGGTGAACGCACGGGTAAGCGCAATGTTACGGCGCGCCCCGGGGCGCGTACCGGGGAGCATCCCGTTAGCGCAATTGCCGCGAACGAAAACAACATCGTGACGCGCCGCATAAGCGTGACGTATCGCGTAACCGCGTGATGCGTTCTTTCAGCGCGCTGCGTAAACGCACCCGGAAGCGCTCCGTGGCACGACCCGGAGCGCGAAACGTAAGCGCGCCGGGGCGCGTAGCATAAGCGCGTCGGGACATGTGACCTGAAAATAACACTTTTCATTGGTTCTCAACTTTTTTTTTCTCCAAATGATTAAAGCCCCCTCCTTTTTTCCTCATTCTTACTTTCTTCTTTGAGAAAGCAAGAGCTATTTGTGAGCAGAGAAATGGCTTCAGTAGTAGCTGCAGCTGGTGCACCCCCACCACCACCACCACCACCCAGAAAGGAAGGTCCACCACCCCAGATCCTTCCAGGAGTTGAAGAAGAAGAGGAAGAAGATGATGAGGAGGAACAGCCTAGGAGATTCTTGCGGGAAGAACCTAGGCAAATGCATGTGAAAGTGCATTTTATATGGAAGTACTTCTCCATCCCTGCTGGGCAAAAAAAAGTGAATGCCCCACATGTCACCTGTTTGATTTGCGACAAAGTCCTCTCCAGGGGCAACCCAAATAAAAAGTATTCCTTTGGGAATTATACAATGCTCCGCCACATGGAGAGGTGGCATCCTAACAATTTGGCACAGGCTGAGGTACAGGACATGCTTCAGAAGAACAGAGATCCTCAGGCCAGCACCTCCACAGGTGAATTTTCGGTTGCAGCACCAGAAGGGCGCCAAATGATACCAAACATCCAAAAAGAATTTGGTGAAATAAAGATGGTCTGCATTTTTTGTGGAAAGACCCTCTGCTACGGGCAACTAAGTATTTCCCTCATTAATGATGCTATAGACAACCACCACTGCAGCAAGAAAAGAAAGCAGTAGCTTTTTTTTTTTTTTTTGCTCCTGTCGAGCCACTGTTAATTCCAAGTTTTTTGTTTCTTCCCTAAAAAAATATAAAATTGTTCAAAAATACAAAAAAAAATGTTCAGAAAAGCAATAAAAAAAATATAAAACAACAAAAAGAATAAAAAAAAAGTTCTTTTCAGAACTACCTCACATTTATAAAATTAAACCTATATTTTTAAAGGATCTCTGTCAATTTTTTGTCCTTAGGGTACGCGTACCGGGGCGCGCCCCCCCCCCCAAAAAGAAAAAAAATAATTAATGAAGCAGTTAGCATGAGGAAAGGACACAGAGAGAGTTATGCTAAGAGAAAAAGAGCTGCAAGATGACCACAGAGGGATTGTTTATTACATAGTAAAAAATAGAGAAGGTGTAATTGGATGAAAGTAAAATGACTAAAGGAGCGAAAGAAACGAAGAGAGAGGAAGAACACTAAAGTAGAGATAGTGTGAGACTGTGATTGGCTGTTAAAAGAAAAAGAAAAGACAGTAAAAAATGGAGAATGAAGGGTAGTGACAGAACCATGATAAATGAAGAACGATGAGGGAAAATGAGAAAAGACAAGGTAGTATAAGTAAAGAGGGGTGAAAGAGGGAGAAAAATTGAATTAGGATAACACATAGGGAGTGACAAAGAGAGAGGACAAAGAGAGTAAAGGAAACAGTACCTGAATGGGCTTGAGTAAAACAGCAAAAAAAGATAAGTAATACAGTGTGTGTGACTTACAGGGAGTCAGTGGGTGTAGGTTGGAGTGTGGGTGTGTAAGGTGTGTCTGTGGGTGTGGTTGTGTGGAGTGTTTCGGTGTGGGTGGAGGTGAGGGTGTGTGAAATATGTGTGAGAAGTGTATGAGTGTGGGGTGTATAAGTGTTCGATGTATGTGTGTGTATGGAATGTGTGTGTGTTTTTGAGGAGTGTGTGTGGGAGTTTTTTTTGTGTGTATGAGGTGTGTGTGTGGTGTGTGTGTGTGGGGTGTATGTTACAGGTGTGTGTATGTGTTGGGAGGGGGATGAGGTGTATGTGTAGGAGTAAGGTAAATAATTAAGAAAAAGAGAATGAGTGAAAAAGCAAAGGAAGGGAACAGAGGGTAAGTGAAGTAAAGAATAGGGATCGAAAGAAGTTGAATATGAGAGGGTAAATAGGGAAAGGGGAGTAAACATGTAGAATAAGAATAAGTGAGAGAAGCAGAGTAAAGACACAGGAGTGCCTTGGAATATTCCAATATATGCCAAAGACAGAAATGGAAGTGGTCCAATCAATTTTGTCCACAATTTGAGAAAGCACGGAAACATGTGAATAAATCTGTTTCTGCTTACATGAGAGACTATGGAATGGGTTCAATATACAATAATAACTTGCGTTACAACATGCAAGATATCTACAGGAGAGTTGGGGCCCCATTAGGATGACGGGCGGACATTGTCCGCCCGCCACCCTATCGGAGAACGGGACCGCCCGCCATAAGGGCGGGGGTCCCGTGGGGGGAATTAGGATGTGCCCGCCACAGTGGCGGGCACATCCTGTAGTTTTACCATTGTGACGGGCGGTGCACTCTGCACCGCCCGCCACAATGCAAAAAATGCTTTTACGCATTTGCATATGCAAAGCGGCAGGCACCGCGCTGTGCCTGCCGCTTTGCATATGCAAATGTGGGGGGGTACCTTAGGTACCCCCCATGTGCCCCCCGACAGTGGCGCCAACCTGGGGGCCCTGCAGGGGGCCCCCGCAGCAATGTCCGCATGCCTTTCCGTGGCGGCATTGCCGCCGCGGAAAGGCCCACACATTTCGCCATCATAATATGGCTGGCGGTGTCCATTGGACTCCGCCACCATATTAATCTATTACCGCGGCGGTAAAGCGGCGGACGGTATTTCCGTCCGCCATTGTCCCCTCCGCCATCCTAATCAGGCAGAGGGGAAAACGAGAGTGGTTGCCGGGCGGATTGCCTCCGCCTGGGTGGCGGTGGCCAACGCCACCCTAGCGGAGGCAATCCGCCCGATATCCTAATGGAGCCCTTGGTGTGCACTTTTCAGATGAGGGGAATAGAATATTCCTCCTGAATTTAAGACTGTGCATTGGATTACTTGTAGGTACCTAAATCAGCCACAGAACCCAAAAGCCCTTTTCAGGGCTACCCTATCTCTGATCAATCCAAATGATTATCTTTTTCTAACTTTTTTCACTATTTTTCACCATAGTACGCTCCCCGGTACGCTTCCCCCGCAATTTTTTTTTTTTTTTTTGTTTTATTTTTGCCTATTTGAGCCTCCTAAGACCCCCACACAAAACATAGAGGGTCAAGCAGTGCCTACGATGCCCCCTTATACCCATTCCCAACGTTGGTTGTCCTCCATTTTCTGTCTTAAATCTACCAAAAACAAAATGGAGGACTCCCGTAGCACTGCCGGTGCGCGTACCGGGGCGCGCACCGGAAAGCGCTCCAAAAAAATGTTAAAAGTTAATTTACATAAAAACCACTGGAGACACTTTCACCAAATATAGAATAGCTCATACTACATACCAATCCCTACCATTTTCCCAAATTCGATGGAATTCCATTGAGCCATTTAGCCTGTAGACCTCTCTAAGTACCCTGAGGTAAATTACTTCACAAAAACACATATGAAGTGTTAGAATTTACAACCAATGAAAATGTTACTTTCATTTTCTACTTTTTTTTCCTGACATTTAATTGGTTATGTACATGAACATAAATGAAAAATGAGAGGGAAACACGATCCTTTTGACTACAACTACCTGAGGTACATCTTGAAAGGATTTTCGCATTTTCTCTTCTTCACCTCTCTGTAAAGTAAGTTGATAATTTGTAAGGGGCACTTTAAGTTAATTTGTAAAAACGTTTTCTGATAGTTATTTACTGTCCCTCTGCTATAGTTATAGATAGATAGGCTCCTCTGTTATATTGATGGATTGACTTAGGCTTCTCTGCTATAATTATGAATTTACTTACATTACTTCACAGGCACTTTTTTATATTTCTACTTCCTGCCTGTTACCATACACTGCCCAAAGTTAACTTCACTGTTAAAAAATCAAAACTACCTGTCTGAACTTAAACCCAACAGTGCCATATTTCTACTGATTTTTTTTTTTTAATGCAAATTTCAGCACAAAAATGGAAGGAGAACAGAACATTTCCTTTGAAATTGTCCTAGAGATGAACAATGAAGAAAACATTGAACCCAATGACTTGGAATTCATGGATGAATCACGGGACCATGAACTTCTACAATGTGTAGAATCTGTGGATTTGTTAATTCAATATGAGGACGTTTCTGACAGTCAAATGTTGGAAGTTATGTTCACTCAAAAAGAGGACATTTCGGACAGTCAAATGTTAGACGTTATATTTAATTTGGAAAATGAATCTAAAAAATAAATGTATATTTAATAATTCTAAAATTGTTTGAGACATTATTCATTTGTATATGTAATTCTTTAACTAGTACCAAATTGATTATAATGTAAAGTCAGACTTATAGTATACTGTGCAACTTTTTTGCTTTACATGGTAATTTTGCTCATAGATACTTCCTTTCTCCCACTATATTATCTCCAATGTGTATTTGACATCTCTTTTTCATCTCCTGCCTCCATGTTCTTTCTGCTTTCCTGACAGACTATGGTATGGATTCCATATACCACAATAACTTCTATAACAACATGCAAATTATCTACAGAGGAAACGGTGTACATTGAATTTAAGACTCTGCATTGGTACCTACATGTTAGTACTTAAATCACCCACACAACACAACAACTCTATTCAGAGATACCCTACCTCTAAGCACTTTAAATTATTATTTTAGTGTTTCACTGAGTTTTCCCCATGTGTGGGGGTGGGGGAGGTGTGTGTGGGGGATGTGCAGGGTGTGTCTCTGAAGTGTGTATGTGTGTGTGTGTGTGTCTGGGGGGGATGAGGTGTATAGGTGTGTGGGGTATGTGGGTGTGGGTGGGGATGTGGGTGTGTAAGGTGTGTGTGTGGGTGTGTGGGGTGTTTGGGAGTAGGTGGGAGTGTGGGTGTGTGAGGTGTGTGTTGGTGTGGGGGGTATGTGTGTAGGATATGTATGTATGTGTGGGATGTGTGGATGTGTCTGTGAAGTGTGTGTGTGTGTGTGTGGGGGGGGGAGGTGTGTGTATGGGATGTGTGGGGTGTGTCTGTGAGATATCTGTGTGTGCGTGTGTGTTGGGAGGGGGGTGAGGTGTGTGTTTGAGTGTGGGTGTGTGGGATGTGGGTGTGGGTGTGGATGTGTATGGTGTCGGTGTGGGGTGTTTGGGTGTGGGTGGAGGTGTGCGTGTGTGAGATATGTGTGGGGAGTGTGTGGGTGTGGGGATGTGGGGTTGTGTACGTGTGGGTGTGTTTGGCACGTACTTGTAGGTACTTAAAACAGCCACAGAACCCAAAAGCTCTTTTCAGAGCTACCCTACCTGTAATCACTCAAAATAATTATTTTACACTATTATTTTCACTATTTTTCACCAAAGTACGCTCCCCGGTAAGCTCCCCGGTGCGCGTACCGGGCGCTCCCCCCGCGAAAATCGGAAAAAAAGTAAAAAAAATGTGTTACCCGCGGGACCGTTTTATGTCCCCCACATCAAACCTAGGGGGTCAGGGGGGTCTACCCTGACCCCTTTTGGTTATTTCCCCCTTTGTTTTTACCACCTCTTGTGTCTCGATCCTACCGACACACAAGATGGCGGCCGCTCCGGACTGTTTCGAATGTTTACAGACACCCGAGAACCAATCAGCTTCCAGTGCGCAAGTCGCGTGGCGCGCCCGGAACACTCCCCGGTACGCGTACCGGGGCGCGCTTACAGATATATACATTTTTTTGAACCTAAATTACTCAAAATCCTCTGGAGCACATATCTTGAGACATAGCAAAGGCACATTGGGCTACCAGTCCCTACAATTTTGCCAAGTTTGGTGAAAACCCATTCAGCCGTTCGAGCTAAAAGTGCGACAGACCGGCCTATGGAAATTAACATGGGGAAAACACGTTTTGGGATCCCCCTTTTATCTCGGCCCCCGCTTGACGAATCCCCCCCAAACTTTCAGGGAAGGAGCGGAGAGCCGCAAGGCAAGCTTGCTGAAAAATTCAGGCAGATTCCTCTACCGGCGCCAAAGTTATTCCCAATAGAATGTTACGATTTCCCTATGGAAATCAATCCTAACTATAACTACCTACTGGCGACCGCCAGTAGGTAATATATATATATATATATATATATATATATATATATATATATATATATATATATATATATATATATATATATATATATATATATATATATATATATATATATATATATATATATATACATATATATTTTTCTGCTTAGTCTGGCATTGGTGGATGATCCAATATGAGGGACATTAATGGATGATCCTGACAATGCTGAAAAACCTACCCACCTCCGTCCAACCTGGACGCGTTCCAGGTCAGGTGGGTAGGTTTATCGGCAGTGTCTGGATCATTCACCAATTGTCCTTCATATTGGATCCTCCACCAAGTGTCCCTCATAGTGGTCAGGACAATCCATTTCACCTAAGGATCACAATCTAACTCTATAGAGGTGGAATCAATGACTAATACCCACTGGGGCCACCAGTTAACATCAAAAGGTCAACCTTTTATAGAAAGGAGACCCCTAGCCCCCGTCAATGGCAAAAACAGATTATTTCATGACCCTGATGAAGAGCTGCCCAACCATCGGGCTCCCAAGACACGAAACATGTCGACCACATCAAACTAGTGACCATTCAGACGGGAAACATCCTTTACAACGCCACTTTTATGACGCACTGCCATTACAACGAATCTTTTACAACGCAAGTGCTTTTACAACGCATGCTTTTACAACGCATGCTATTACAACTCAGATGCCATTACAACGCAAGTATTTACAACGTAAGTATATAGTATCATTTTTATTAAAATAATTCTTTATTTTATAAGTTTGTGATAAAAATAGGTTAATGAATAAAAACATATAATTTAAATTATACTTTTTGAATAATACAAAATAAATAGGAAATATAATTTTCTTTAAAAATATTTTGTTTATTAAAAATTAATACTTAAGTAATCATTAATACTAGTGTAAGTAATAAAAGTTATTGTAATTTAAATAATAAGGAAGAAAAAAATGAATACTAAATTAATAATTAATACTAGAGAAACAAATAAAAGAAATATTTCAAAACTTTATTAAGATGATTTTACGCCGGCTCCACCGCGAAACTACAGAAAAAACTCCAACGCATCCAAAATGCTTCAGCCAGACTCATACTAGACATCCCCCGCACAGACCACATTTCCGCTCACCTGAAAGACCTTCACTGGCTCCCCGGCAACAAGAGAATAACGTTCCGTCTCCTCACCCACGCGCACAAAGCCCTTTACGAACTTGGACCTGATTGCCTCACACGCGCCTTTCCTTTTACACCCCCACCCGCCATCTGCGATCATCCAACCACGCCCTCGCCGCTGTACCGCGCATCCACAAAGCCACCATGGGAGGAAGATCCTTCTCCTACTTAGCGGCCAAGACCTGGAATTCCCTTCCCATCCACCTCCGCCTTACTCAAGACCACCTAGCCTTCAGAAAACAACTCAAAACATGGATATTCGATAAGTAAACCCCCCCCCCTTCTTCCTCAAGCGCCTTGAGACCCTATGGGTATGTAGTGCGCTATATAAATTCTGACTTGACTTGACTTGATTAAACATATTTAAAAAAATACTAAATTAATATTTAATACTAGAGTAATACATAAAAGACATATTTAAATAAATTATTAAGATGATAAAAAATTTATAGAATAGTAATAATTAATAGTAGAGAAATAAATAAAAGAAATATTTAAATAAATTATTAAGATAAAAAAATGATAGAATAGTAATAATTAATACTAGAGAATAAATAAGAAATAGTTAAATAAATTATTAAGATGATAAAAAATGGATACAATAGTCATAATAAATCATTTAATTTTTTAAAATATAGAAAGAATAGTAATTTATAAAAAAAGAGTACTAAATAAAAGATTAAAAAATACTCAAGTAAAAATGAATACTAGAGTAACTAAGGATTAAAATAAAAAGAGGATTTTTTTTTAAAAGGTAGAAATAATAGGATTAATAAAAAAAGGGAAGATATAATTAATTTAAAAAATATAAAGTTTTTTTTTTTTTAAATAATTAAAAAATAGTTAATATGTATTAGAAAATATAAAGAAATTAAATAAAAATACAGACGTATTTAAAAATAGTTTCATTTTGTATTGATTTCAATGGAGAGTAATGTCCTTCGTTTATTTCTATAGCTCATGTTATGAATGCCGCGGAACATTTTGGAAAGAATTTTTACAGCTATAAGACAGATCGAAAGGAAGGAAAAGAGACAAGTTTAGAGGTAAGTGCAATTTAAAGGGTATATCGGTAGTACAACATTTATAGAAAATGTAAATTTTAATAAAATAAATAATATAATACATGCATAGGAAATTTATGAAGTGAATTTTTTATTTAAAAAAATATATTTTGGTAAAGAATATTTTTCTTACATTTATACATATTTTTATTATGACAATAGATGCATGTAACATTTATTTAAAAATGTTTAAGAACTTTGTAATATACATTTAAAGAAATAGTCCTTTTTTAATCTTTGTAGCTCCTGATGACGTCGATGCGTAAACGTGAATGCGAGCGGCAATTTTAAACATCGTCGATGGAGGAAGCAGCTGGAAGCTGAACTGCGTTCAGGTAGGATACCGTTTAAACTTTATTTATTTACATTAGAATGTTTAACAGTATATCTATATTGTAAAGAAAGGATAAGGAGAGGTTGCGTATGTAAATTGAAATGTTTATTGAGTAATTTCAGCATGTTGCCGATCATGTAAGTAGAGTATGCCTTTGTTGGGTCGCCTGTAGTAATATATTAATGTATGTTATTATTGTTAGGTTGAAAATTAAGGAGAAATGTTATGAAAATATTAATATAGAGTATGTAAGATTTAAAAATGCAATGTTAAAAAATATCTGTTTGAAGATTGAATACATGTCCTTTGGATTTTTTGGGATATCGACTTGGAAACCAGTTTGGATTTCGGGGAATAAGGATTTTTCGGGTGTTCGAATTGGAAACCACTTAGGATTTCGTGGACTATGGATTTTTGGGGTGTTCGAATTAGAAACACTTTGGATTTCGGGGATTTAAGATTATTGTGGACATCGAATTGGAAACCACTTTGGATTTCGTGGATTTTGGATTCCAGTCGTGAACTTTTGGAGAAGAACATGGATTTCGAGGAATATGGATTTTTAAGGAGATCGAATTGTCAAGAAATTGAATTTCGGGGACTCTGGATTATGGATATTGTTTGGGAATTCATGATTTTTACTTTGACGTTTTTAGTATTGGATCAAAGAAGATAGTTTTTAACAGAAAACTACTGCATTTTTAAAAATATCAGAATGGTTTTTGAAAATGGAAAATGAAAAAACGTGAAGTATTTGAAAAGGACAAAATTTCAAATTTTTTTAACATCCTTGGATTGTTATTGGATTTGGATTTTACTACCAAAAGGATTTATTTATGGGGAAAAAAAGAAGAAGAAAAAGAAAGAAGACTACTAAAGGTAAGGTGACCCGACGATTATTTGTAAAAACTAATTTAGTGAAAAGTAAATGCCAATTTAATTGAAAAGTTATTGTAATTTAGGGCAAAGCAGGAAAGTAATGTGTATATTAGAATTTAAAATGTAGGACGTTAGCAACATTTTCTAGGTAATCTAAAGCCACACACAACGAAAACTGTTGTAAGATAGCCAATAGTCTCTCGGACATTTGTTTGGATTTTTGGGAGATGCGTGGGTTTAAGCTACCAGTTAATGTTTGAGAGATTCTCATTTCTTGGAAACTTTGCTCCTTCTTCAAAGTTTCCAAAAAATGATAGAAGTTGGGGTGTGGTGTACCAATTGTATGGTTGAAGGAGTTATGCCATCCCTCTATGGCATTGTTTGTTTTTGCTTCTCCTTCTAAACAGCTTGTGTAGCAGTTCCACCACTCCACATGGAAACGTGGCTTCCTTCTGCGACCCGACCTGCTTAGATGCCCAATCCATGTGTCTTCAAAATAATTTAGTAAGGGTGCCAATTTATCCTCGTTCTCATTAAAAAATTCAGACTCTGTAATTGCAGTGTAGTACTCGTCTACAATTTCAGGAGGAACAAAGCAAAGAGCAGTTAGTTTTTTTAGTTCAAACCGTAATTTGCTATCTGATGAATAATCTGCAACCAGGGATGTTTTTTGAAGTTTACACCAAAAAGCCTGGGAAAAATGAAAAAAACATCCCTGAATTTGGGTATCCGTGTACATTTTGGTGATTACATTAATCATTGCAAATTCAAAATCATTAATTATTTTCCTAGGACTTTTATTGGATGTTTTACTTTTAATCACTGATAAAAGTTTAGTGTAGGTTGCAGTTTGTTTATCAGGTAGCAAACTATATACTAAGGGAATTACATTGTGGTTAATCTTGGCATGAATAGTGTAAATTTGGGTTAATGGATGGGGTGTACTTTTAAACGTCTCATCCATCATCCAAATTTCACTGTTCTCTAATTTAACAAGGTTGCGGGGAGTACTAAAGATTAGAATTCGTTTCAGAGGGTTTTGGTTGTCATGCAGGAGGAAAGGTTCATTAGAAATAGAAATAGTGAGTTCTTCAGGAATTAGAATGTCAACAAAGGTATGAGGTGTTGTTGTATGGGTATTACTTGCCTGCTTTTGTCTTTGAATAATTCTTCGCACATTGGGAATGATAGACATACTGCTAGCTACATGACTGGGGATATGCTGTGCAACTTCTCTTAATATGGAAGCTGTTGAGTCATTGGAGGTGCATGCAATTGCTTTCATTTCATTAATGGTTTCACGAACCTCAATCTCCATTGCAGAGGCAGAGTGATTATGTTCAGTTGTTTTATTAATAGTTTCTCCATGAGTAACCGCTCTGCCACTGCAATGGGTTGAGTAATATTGCACACACCTCCAATGTCTTCGTGGTTCACTTATCCTTTCTTTACAATATAGATATCCTGCATGCTTTAGTAAGCGGTTTCCTCTCTTTGATTTTACGTAGGAGGCAGTTTGTTCAGAAGACATTTTCTGTAAAGACAAAAAAAGTGAAATTAATTTATGTTTTTTATTGAGAAGGACTATTTCTAACTTTACTTATTGTAGTTTGAAAAAGGATTTAGAGTAGTAATCTCACACTTTCCCTACTGCTGCACCTTCCTAGAGTTAGAATAGTAAATGGTACCCGTACACTATCCCACACTTTCCCTACTGCTGCACCTTCCAGGAGTTAGAATATTCAATGGTACCCCTTAAATATCCCTCACTTTCCCTACTGCTGCACCTTCCTGGAGTTAGAATAGTAAATGTTACCCCTACACTATCCCACACTTTCCCTACTGCTGCACCTTCCTGGAGTTAGAATAGCAAATGGTACCCCTACACTATCCCACACTTTCCCTACTGCTGCACCTTTCTGAAGTTAGAATAGTAAATGGTACCCCTACACTATCCCACACTTTCCCTACTGCTGCACCTTCCTGGAGTTAGAAAAGTAAATTGTACCCCTACACTATCCCACACTTAACCTACTGCTGCACCTTCCTGGAGTTAGAATAGTAAATAGTACCACTATACTATTCCACACTTTTACAACTGCTGCACCTTCCAGGAGTTAGAATAGTAAATGGTTCCTCTACACTATCCCTCACTTTCCCTAATGCTGCACCTTCCTGGAGTTAGAAAAGTAAATTGTACCCCTAAACTATCCCACACTTTCTCTACTGGTGCACCTTCCTGGAGTTAGAATAGTAAATTGTACCCCTACACTATCCCACACTTTCCCTACTGCTGCACCTTCCTGGAGTTAGAATAGTAAATGGTACCCCTACACTGCCCCACACTTTCCCTACTGGTGCACCTTCCTGGAGTTACAGTAGTTAATGGTACCCCTAAACTATCCAACATTTTCCGTTCTGCTACACTTTCTTTTCTTTTTTTACTGGTTCACTTTTGACACATTTACCTTTATAGATTGGAGTTTTGCTGTTTTGGTTGAAGATGTCTATTTGTTTGGCTGTTGTTCGATGCTTGTTAGATGGTTATCTGTTTTGAATGAAAAAATAAAGTATAATTGAGATTTGTTTTTTATGAAAATATATTTCATCTTTCTCTGAAAAGAAATTTTAATAAACGTTATTGTTCATGTTAGCAAAACACACTGTATTTCACATGGTACATAGGCTCATTTCTTATATTAATAGGAATTAGAAAATACTTTTGATTCTGCAGCCATTTCTTGTTTGTTTGCATTGAAAAAATGAACAGAATGCCTTTTCTAAAGGATGTATGACGTTTGCATATTTGAAATGTTATTAAACTTGTTTTACCTTTGGTTGTTTACTTTTGCGTTCTTGGCTTGGATTTGGAGTTTGAAAATGAAGAATAGTTTCTTTTTGACCTGGTTGAAAGATAGAGAAATAGGAATATTTCTTGTACATTTTTAAAATATTGTACTTTTCTTTTTTGTCATGAAAACAGAGGTTTTTCTATTACGATGTTTTTTGGTAAATTGGATATAAATAGTAAAATTTACCTCTTCAATTCTTTCAATTGTTTTTCAGTTGAAAGAAGGTTTATAGTTCTTAGAAGATGATTTCTCTAAATATGGATTAAAAAAAGGAAGATGTTACATTTAAGTTTTATAACCCTACAATTTTATAGGAAAAAAAAGAATGTTATTTGAAATGAATCTATGACATAATATCGACAGACAGAATATAGACATACAAACATATCGACACAAAAATATCGAAATCAAAAATATCGGAGTTCTATCTACATAAAGGTAAGTACAAAAATATCGAAAAAAAATATAGTAGTACAAAAATATCGAAGTTAAAAATATCGTTTTTTAAATGTATTATTAATAATGTAAGAATCATTAAAAAATACATATAACTTAGCAAATTAAAAATATAAACATTAAAACATATTAAAAAATGTATAACTAATACATACACATGTAAAATAAATAAAAAAAACTGCATATAAATTAATATATATATACTTACTCTACATATTGCAACAGTAGAAAAAGCGTTGGATAGGGTAGGGGTAAAAATTACTATTCCCACTCCAGAGAGTGCAACAGTAGGGAAAGCGTTGGATAGCGTAGGGGTAAAAATTACTATTCCCACTCCAGAGGGTGCAACAGTAGGGAAAGTGTTGGATAGCGTAGGGGTAAAAATTACTATTCCCACTCCAGAGAGTGCAACAGTAGGGAAAGCGTTGGATAGCGTAGGGGTAAAAATTTATATTCCCACTCCAGAGAGTGCAACAGTAGGGAAAGCGTTGGATAGCGTAGGGGTAAAAATTACTATTAACACTCCAGAGAGTACAACAGTAGGGAAAGCGTTGGATAGCGTAGGGGTAAAAATTACTATTCCCTCTCCAAAGGGTGCAACAGTAGGGAAAGTGTTGGATAGCGTAGGGGTAAAAATTACTATTCCCACTCCAAAGGGTGCAACAGTAGGGAAAGCGTTGGATAGCTTAGGGGTAAAAATTACTATTCCCACTCCAGAGGGTGCAATAGTAGGGAAAGCGTTGGATAGCGTAGGGGTCAAAATTACTATTCCCACTCCAGAGAGTGCAACAGTAGGGAAAGCGTTGGATAGCGTAGGGGTAACAATTACTATTCCCACTCCAGAGAGTGCAACAGTAGGGAAAGCGTTGGATAGCGTAGGGGTAAAAATTACTATTCCCACTCCAGAGAGTGCAACAGTGGGGAAAGCGTTGGATAGCGTAGGGGTAAAACTTACTATTCCCACTCCAGAGAGTGCAACACTAGGGAAAGCGTTGGATAGCGTTGGGGTAAAAATTACTATTCCCACTCCAAAGGGTGCAACAGTAGGGAAAGCGTTGGATAGCGTAGGGGTAAAAATTACTATTCCCACGCCAAAGGGTGCAACAGTAGGGAAAGCATTGGATAGCGTAGGGGTTTAAATTACTATTCCCACTCCAGAGGGTGCAACAGTAGGGAAAGCGTTGGATAGCGTAGGGGTAAAAATTACTATTCCCACTCCAGAGAGTGCAACAGTGGGGAAAGCGTTGGATAGCGTAGGGGTAAAACTTACTATTCCCACTCCAGAGAGTGCAACACTAGGGAAAGCGTTGTATAGCGTTGGGGTAAAAATTACTATTCCCACTCCAAAGGGTGCAACAGTAGGGAAAGCGTTGGATAGCGTAGGGGTAAAAATTACTATTCCCACGCCAAAGGGTGCAACAGTAGGGAAAGCATTGGATAGCGTAGGGGTAAAAATTACTATTCCCACTCCAGAGGGTGCAACAGTAGGGAAAGCGTTGGATAGCGTAGGGGTTTAAATTACTATTCCCACTCCAGAGAGTGCAACAGTAGGGAAAGCGTTGGATAGCGTAGGGGAAAAAAATATTATTCCCACTCCAGAGAGTGCAACAGTAGGGAAAGCGTTGGATAGCGTAGGGGTTTAAATTACTATTCCCACTCCGGAGGGTGCAACAGTAGGGAAAGCGTTGGATAGCGTAGGGGTTTAAATTACTATTTCCACTCCAGAGAGTGCAACAGTAGGGAAAGCGTTGGATAGCGTAGGGGTTTAAATTACTATTCCCACTCCAGAGGGTGCAACAGTAGGGAAAGCGTTGGATACCATGGGGGTAAAAAATACTTCCCACACTACTCCCCCTTTAACACACAACACACTACACATACAAAAAACACAATTAATATAAATTTCAATTAATCAATTAATAACAATTAATATTACTAAATTGATGTAATTATAAATGAACTAATTAACACATATTAATTACTAATTAATTAACAATAAATACCAATAGATAAATACAATCTCTTTAATTAATTACATTTAATTATATCACACCCTATCCCCCTATAAACACACAACCCACTACACATAAATAAATCACATCATTTAACCACTTAATAATTATTAATTACCAATTCATTATTAATTAACAATAACAAAAAATGTAATATATTAGCACATTAACTCTAATTAATTTAATTAAATAATTAATATTATTTAATTACCAATTAATTATTAATTAACAATAACAAAAAAGTAAATGTATTAGCACATTAACTCTAATTAATTTATTTACTAATTAATATTAATTAATTACCAATTAATTAATTAACAATAACAAAACAATATATATATTAAAACATTAACTCTAATTAATGTAATTAACTAATTAATATCAATTAATTACCAATTAATTATCAAATAAAAATATTTACAAAAATATAATAATTAACTAATTAATATTAATTATTTACCAATTAATTATTAATTAAACATATTTACAAAAATATATTAATTAATTAATTATTATTAAATTACTTCCCACCCTATTCCCCTATAAACCCACAACATGCTCTGATACTAAAACGCAAAATGTAAATAAAATTACTAATTTTCAAACATACATTACAAAACATATTTAACAAACATATAAACAACATAATAAAATACATAACACTAAACAAAATTTCGATATTAGTAATATACATACCTTAACCCCATGGCTGCTCAGCATATTCCCCTGCTGTGCTGAGAAATCGGAAATCCCACACAAGATGACGAGCTGGGCTCGTCATGAGCGTGCGAGGAGGCTACTTCATGACGAGCCCAGCTCGTCATGAGTGTGGAAGGGGTTAAAAAAACGATATTCTGTCTGTCGATATTTTGGACATCGATATTCTATACCATCGAAATTAAAACATCGATATTATTGTATATCGATATTTTAATTTCGATATTTTGTCTCACTACCATTTGAAATATTTTGTCATACTTTCGAAAACGGAATTTTCATGTGTTAAATTTTTAGCTATTTTTAAATTGATTTACAAAAATTGTATTTCATTTTTAGGTTCATAAGGTACTGCATCCTTTAAAAAATACATTTATTATAAATACTTGAAATAAAGTACCTTTTTCAATCAGGATATATTATGCTTTGCTCCTCAATTGGAGAAACCACTCTTGCAGAGTTGTTGTTGGGTGTTTCACATTTATTCTTTTTTCTGACGATAGAAAACATTTGAGATTTTTTATGTTTTAATATATGTAAATTCGAATAAGTAATTCTTTTTTAAGTTTTTACTAGAAAACAAATCATTCTAAAATGTTAAACACAGAACTAAAACTGTGACAGTGCTACGGATTACCTTTTTAAAAAATGCAATAATACTATTGCTTTTTTAAACACTGCTGCATGTGACAATTATTTGCTTTGTCACGGCATTTGAAAACTTTGCAATTTTTTTGGTTAAGCAGATTAAAAGTAAAGATATTTTATAATTATAATTGGACTTACATCGTAGAGTAAATAGTTGTTATGGTGAAACAATGTTATTTGATGAATGGATTTTTTTATAAATCTGGAAAAAAAATAAGTTATGTTTAGTATTTGAAATCTTTATTTTGAGATTAATGCTTATTTTAGTTTTATTTAAATGGAAACTTACTTGTATTTCTGTAAGGATTAAGATTGGCTTCGGTCCAGGTCGTCTATCTGGCAAGGGTCAGTTTTTTGCGTCTGCTGTCTCTGGGAGTTGTAAAACAACTGATTTCAAAAAGGTGTCTTACTCGTATTTATAGGTTTTTGTGTGGTTACCTGTAAATTTTAAGAAACGCTGCGTTTAAATGTGTTTTTTTACTTTAATTTGCTGTGAAAACATGTAATTTAAATTATCGTTTTAAAAGTGTGTGTTTTGTGTTTGAAATAGCGTTCGGTCCTCCATTTTGTTTTCAGTCTCTAGGTGTTATTTCATGAAAAGAGTTGTAGGACTTATTTGTTGTGCTTATTATCTAAAATGGTGGCTATGTGTTTCATATTTCGATTATATTTGTTAAAGTTATGTTCTTTATTTCGTATATTAATAGTTTGTGAATAATATTTTTTGAATTTGTTTTATATGTTTCTAAATGTTTTCTGAATGTGAGTATTTTTTTATTATTCGAGCATGAATTTTAATACTCGCGTATTAATTTTGGAAAATGCCGTGTTTTATTTTATATTGACTTACAGTTTATTACCACATTTTAAATTACTTCCCCACCCAAAACCCCTATTTTCCCTGCATCCCGTGCCAGGATTTATATATATGTAATTCTTTTTTTATGCGTTGTAATGGTATGCGTTATATGTGTTTTCGTTGTAATAGTTCTTTTCCATTACTTTTAGTATTTCACGTTGTAATAGTATGCGTTGTAAAGACATGCGTTGTAAAGGTACTTGCATTGTAAAAAATGCGTTGTAAAAGCATGCATTGTAATAGTGTGCATTGTAACGTCATACATCCCATTCAGACTAGTAGTTATCCTGGTACCTTATAACCACATGATAGCACCACTACTTTTATTTAGTCCTGGTACCCTTTCCATATAAACAAAATTTTAGGTCACCAGAACCAATTTTAGCCATCACTCAACTCACTCACTCCCTCACTTGCATTTATCTATACGGCATCTCCAGATCAAAAGATCTCCGATAAAGAATCCCTCAGGCCTGTCAGGCATTGCAGCGTCGGACAGACGAGGAGCACTGTTAGAACTGGGGGTCTCTAGTTGGCAGAGGTAGGTGCCACTGTCCAAATAGGGACACTTGCTTCTAGTCAGGGCCAGGAGATAACCCTCTGAGATAACCCCTGCTCACCCTCTAGGTAGCTTGGCACGAGCAGTCTAGGCTAACCAGAGGCAATGCGTAAAGTATTTGTACCAACACTCACAGTAACACAGTGAAAACACCACAAACTGACTCCACAACAGTTTAGAAAAATAAAGGTATTTAATCTAAACTACACAAGACCAAAACGACAAAAATCCAACATACACAGTTCAAGAATATGGTTTCAAAAGAGTTCTTAAGGTTTGCGATAAAGTTCTTTAAGTTGCGATAGAATAAAGCACAGATGCGTGTAAAGTTCACAGTTGCGTCACGTTTACTCACAGTACCTTTTAGTTGCAACAAAGTTCCAAAAGCAGAAGCTGGTGCGGTGGAAAACAAGCGATGCGTTGCTCGTGAAACCCTGGGGAGGCGATGCGACAACCCCGCTGCAGCAGCGGGCGTGTTGCGACGAATCCGGACTGTATAGGGAGGAAGGCCACTTGTATGGATTCCGGTGCGTAAGTTCCATAGGAAGTCTGTTCTCGCAAAAGGCACGATGCGACGATCTCGTAGGGGCTGCGACGATCTCCGGGGCGACGATGCACGGTCCAGCGGTGATCCTCTCTGTCTCAGCTCCTCGATGCGATGATTCTGCGACGATGCTCGCAGCGACGTGATGCGGTCCGCAAGCAAGCGGTGCGACGATCTCACCCAGGGATGACAGGCTCTGCGACGACACTCGCAGCGATGTTCGACTTTCCCGCACCGGTCTGGTGCGTCCCGCAAATGAAGGATGCGACGGCCCTGGCAGCGGCGTCAGGCGCTGCGACGATCTCGACCTTCGTAGCGGCGGGAAACTTCTCGCTCTGTCGGGGATGTGCTCCGCAAGCGAGCGATGTGACACTTTTCGATTGCAAAAGTTTCTCAAGCTTAGTTTCAAGCTTCCCAGCTCAGGTACAACTTCCAGAGGCCCCACAACTGGATCAAGCACTCTAGGAAAGACAGAACTCTCTCAGCAGAGTTCAGGGAAGCTGGGGGTGAAGTCCTTTTGTTCCTGGGACTTCAGAACAGGGAGCCAGCTCTTCTCAGGCCCTTGGAGATTCCTTCAAAACAGGGGACACAGCACACTAGTAAAGTCCTTCCCCTCTCCTTGGCAGCAAAGCGACAGCAGGTCAGTCCAGCAGGGCAACAGCAGGACAGTCTTCCTTCTTCAGTTTCAGCTTTCTCCTTGGCAGAGGTTCCTTCTTGATTCCAGGATGATCTAATTTTCTGTTGTCAGGGGTCCTGTACTTATACCCCTAAAGTCTTTGTTCTCTCTGTGCATGTGGGCCCTGAGCCCGGTCTGAACCAGTTCTGGGTGTTTCCTGAGTACTTTGTTTTGATGGCTTCTTCTTTCCTTTCAGAGTGAAGGGCAGGGTCGTCCGCCGCCCAGCAGGAGGTGGAGCCAGCATTGTGGAAGGCAGGCACAGCCCTATTCAGGCCCAGGTGCTAACTCCTCCCACCACTCCAGTTGCAAATGCAGTCATTCAGCCTAGGGCTGACTCAGCCAGCCTCCTGGGGAATCCCCAGCCCCTGTCACTCTCAAACCAGACAGTCAATACGCAAGCAGGCCAAGGCACACAGAAGGGTCAGACAAGAGAGCAGCAACTTTCTAAAAGGGCTTTTCTCAAACACAGGATTTAAAAACAACCTTTCCTAAAAGATGTGTTATTAGATTCTGAGTTCAGGGATACTAGATACTTATGTCCTATCTTGTTCCTATCTGAAGAAATGCTGTTAACCACTGTAGCCAGCATCCCCCATGATAATCTATGGAGCAAGATAGCCTTACAATAGTGAAAAACGAAAATGGTTGCCATTCACTATCAGAGCATGTTACCTGCACTAGTACATGCTCTACCTTTTACATACACTGCACCCTGCCCAGGGGGTACCTTGGGCCTTCCATAGGGGTGACTGATGTGCACAAAAAGGGAAGGGTTAGGCCTGGTCAGTGGGGACACTGACCAGGAGGACATGGCAGTTTCTAAACTGCCCACAGGCGCTGCAGTGGCAGGCCAGAGACACCATTTTAGAGCTACTCTTGTGGGTGGCACAATCAGTGCTGCAAGCCCACTAGTAGCATTTGTCATCACCAGCCCTGGCATACCCAGTGCACTTTACTAGGGACTTCATGGTGATACAAATATGCCAAACATGTATATCCAATCAGAATAACACTTTACATAGGGAGCACTTACACTCTGGCACTTATCAGCAGTGGCAGAGTGTCCAAAGTATCTAAACCAGCAAAAACGAAATCCAGCACAGCATCAAAAATACAGGAGGTAGAGGCAAAAAGATAGGGGAAAACCACGCCAAAGATGCCAGGTCTAACACGTGTCCCCTCCAGCTGAAAGTGGGGAGAACTACCCACCCTCTTTGGAGTTTGCTTCACTAAGGCGGAAAAACCTGGACAGACCATCAGCATTGGCGTGTTCTGTGCCAGGGCGGTGTTCCACCGTAAAGTCCATTCCCTGTAGGGAGATGGAGCACCTCAACAGTTTCGGGTTCTCACCCCTCATTTGCATTAACCATCTGAGGGGCCGGTGGTCGGTCTGAACACAGAAGTGAGTCCCAAACAGGTAGGGCCTCAACTTTTTCAGAGCCCAGACCACAGCAAATGCTTCTCTCTCAATCGCACTCCACCTCTGTTCCCTGGGAAGTAGCCTCCTACCAATGAAAGCTACTGGCTGGTCTCCATTCTCCTCAGTGTCTTGTGAGAGTACTGCTCCCACACCATGCTCTGAAGCGTCTGTCTATACTATGAACTCACTGGAAAAGTCAGGCGCCTTGAGCACCGGTGCTGTGCACATAGCAGTTTTCAGGATTTCAAAAGCAGTCTGGCAGGCTTCAGTCCAGTCCACTCTTTTGGGCAATTTCTTGGAAGTGAGTTCTGTCAAGGGGGCGACAATGGTGCCATATCCCTTGACAAACCGTCTGTAATACCCGGTGAGTCCTAAGAAGGCTCTCACCTCTGTCTGGGTCTTGGGGGGCTCCCAAGCCAGAATGGTATCAATCTTTGCCTGTAGAGGCACCACCTGGCCGCTCCTAACCTGGTGTCCCAAATACACCACAGATCCCTGCCCTATCTGGCACTTGCTGGCCTTGATAGTGAGGCCTGCCCTTTGCAGAGCCTTCAACACTTCGCAGAGGTGTTGCAGGTGTTTCTCCCATGTGGAGCTGAACACAGCAATGTCATCCAGGCATGCGACGCTGAATTCCTCCAGCCCGGACAGTACCTGGTTAACCAGTCTCTGGAACGTGGCAGGGGTATTTTTCAACCCAAAGGGCATGACTCGGAACTGGAAGTGCCCCTCTGGCATTAAAAATGCTGACCTCGCTTTGGCCCCATCAGTTAAGGCAATCTGCCAGTACCCAGAAGTCAAATCAAATGTATTGAGGCACTGGGCAGCTCCCAACCGATCCACGAGCTCATAAGCTCTGGGGATGGGGTGTGCGTCAGTCTTCATGACCCCATTGAGCCCACGGTAGTCCACACAAAACCTGAGTTCTGGAGGGCCACCGGGCGTAGCAGCTTTCTTGGGCACCAAGACCACTGGGCTAGCCCAGGGGCTGCTGGAGGGCTCAATCACCCCTAGCGCCAATATCTTGGAAACCTCTTCCTTGATGCTGGCCCTGACCTTGTCAGCTGCCTTGTAAAATTTGTGTTTCACAGGCAGACTGTCTCCAGTGTCCACATCATGGACGCACCCGTTGGTGACACCTGGGGTCAGGAAGAACAGGGAGGAGAACTAACCCAACACTTGGCGACAGTCCCTCTGCTGCTCTGGGGTCAGGGTGGGCGAGAGGACCACACCATCCACTGACCCATCTTGCTCCTTAACTGCCAGGAGGTCAGGGAGAGGATCACTATCCTCTTCCATTCCTGCATCTGTAGCCATGAGCATAGTCACTTCAGACCTCTCAAAGTGTGGTTTGAGGCGGTTCACATGCAAGACTTTCAGGGGCTGCCAGGGAGTCCTCAGGTTAACCAGGTAGGTTACCTCACTCTTCCTTTCCACCACCTCATATGGCCCAGTCCACTTGTCTTGGAGCGCACAAGGCTCCACTGGCACCATCACCCACACTTTCTGCCCAGGTTGAAACTCGACCAGAGTGGTATTCTGGTCGTACCATCTTTTCATTTCTTCCTGGCTTGCTTCCAGGTTCACCTGAGCGAGCTTCCTTAAGCGTTGTGTCTGGTTGCGGATGGCCAGCACATAGCTGAACACATCCTGGGGGGTTTTCCCACGGGACTTTTCCCAACCCTCCTTCACCAGTGAGAGAGGTCCTCTAACAGGGTGGCCATACAGGAGTTCAAAGGGACTGAACCCTAAGGACTTCTGAGGAACCTCCCTGTAGACAAACAACAGGCATGGTAACAAGACGTCCCACTTCCGTCTCATGGGCTCCGCTAGGCCCATAATCATACCTTTCAGGGTCCGGTTGACCCTTTCAAGCAACCCATTTCCTTGAGGGTGGTAAGGAGTGGTGAACTTATAAGTTACCCCACACTCCTCCCACAGAGACTTCATGTACTTAGATATGAAGTTGGTACCCCGGTCGGAGATCGCCTCTCTGGGGAACCCCACACGGGAAAAGATCCCCATCAATTCACGGCCCACCAGGGGTGCTGTGATTGTCCTGAGAGGGACTGCTTCCGGGTACCGGGTGTTATGGTCCACCACGACCAGGATGGACCTGTTACCTAAGGTTGTCTTGGGGTCCAGGGGCCCTACTATGTCTATGCCCACCCGCTCAAAAGGGGTGCTCACTACTGGGAAGGGTTGAAGGGGTGCCTTCAACTTCATTCCAGTCTTGCCACTGGCTTGACAGGTTTGGCAAGATCTGCAAAAGGAACCAACGTGCTTTCTCATCTGGGGCCAGTGGAAGTGGGTGACAAGCGGGTTCAGGGTCTTGTCTTGCCCCAGATGTCCTGCAAGAGGCACATCATGAGCCAGACCCATTAGGAAGCTTCTGAAGCGCTCGGGTACCACCAGCACATGGGCTGCACCGGGCTCAGCAAACTTAGGCTCGCTATATAGTAGGTCATCTTCCCAGTAGATAAAGTGGTCTCAGGCTGCTCCACCTGCTGCCTGATCCACAGCCTGTTGCCGCAGACCATCGAGGGAAGGGCCTTCCTTCTGCACCTGGCAGAACTCCTCCCTGGAGGGACCACCTTCTTGCTGCCAATGGGTCAGTTCAGGTAGGTCTCCCAGTTCGGCCACCTGTTACCCTGTAGGTTCCAGGGCATCTCCCTCAGGTTCTGCTCCTTCCTGGACCGTGGGAACTGCTGGAGCGGGTTTCCCGCACCCCTTGCATCTTCCTCTCCTGGTAGGTCTCTGGGCCACTGTTTCAGGCTCCAGTTCTGCTGAGTCCCCCCTACTGGCTGTCATAGCACGAGTGGACACACAGATCCACGCAGGCAAACCCAACATTTCAAAATGAGTTCTGTGTTCTACATCCTTCCATGGAGAACTCTCCAGGTCGTTACCTAACAAACAGTCTACAGGCAAGGCATCACTGACAATTACTTCCAAAATACCAGAGACTCCCCCACCCCAATCAAAGGGAACATGCGCCAGCTTGCAGAGGCGCACTGAGCTGTCAGCTGCCACTACAGGGCTGAGTACACCAGGGATGATTTGCTCAGACACCCACTGATGTCACGCTGGTTCCTATTTCTCTCAGAGCCTCAATCTCACTCCCATTGATGGTCACCTTCTGCCCATATTTCTTAGTGTTAGAGGGCAGTAAGGTTTCCTGGACCATCTCTTGGTCTCCTAGACAGACAAGGGTCATAACTGCTAGCTCCCCCCAGTCACTAGAAACCATATCCCCTCCCAAAGCTACACTAGCTAACGCTGGGGCGGGAGCACCAGTGGGTGCTAGCTTCATCTTGGGACAGCTTGGAGCAATGTGGCCCACCTCATTAAAGTGATAGCAGGTAGGGGGACCTTGGTTATCTCTTCTGTCTCTATTGTCCCGCCTGCCCTTAGGGGGCCTTGGCTGTCTAGGTTTGGGGGTTGGGATTCCTTTCCCTGGGAACTATTTTGGGGCCCTTGTGAGAACTCCTTTTGGTTACCCTTGTCCCCCCCACTCTTCTGCTGGGGACCCTGCCCACCTTTGGCTGTGGTACCCACAATTCCTCTGTGGACCCTGGTACTGGTCCAGCGGTCCGCCTCCTTAGCAAGCTCAATGGGGTCTGTCAGCTTGCTGTCTAAGAGATGCTGGCGCAGCTCTGGAACACAAAGACTACTCAAGTGCTCCCAACTGATTAAATGGAACAACCCCTTAAAATCAGTTACTTTACTGCCCTTCATCCAACCTTCCAGTGCACGAGAGTACTGATTCACACATTCCATCCAAGTCTCAGACTCTCTCTTCTTGGAGTTTCTAAACTGCAGTCTATACTGCTCCGGAGTAAGGCCATACCTGAGACATAAGGCCTCCTTCATATTGGGGTAGGTCATGGCACCTGCCAACTCTAAGGGCTCTAGAGCACTCCTCCCAGAAGCCTCAAAATGTTTCCACAGGCCCGCCCCCCAATGCTGTTCAGGCACACCATTCATTCTCAATGCAATCTCATACGAAGTGAACCAGGCATAAATATCCTCACTCCTATGGTAATTCTGCACCAGGTCCTTGGGAATATATACTTTACCCCCTTGCACTGGCTGCCCGCTGCAACCATTTGAACTGGCATCCACCTCCTTGGCTTTAAGATCCAGTTCTCTCATGCTCAACTCATGAGCCAGAAGCAATTTCTTCTCTTCTAGGGCATGGGCATTTTTACTCTCCTCCGCTGCCCTTTCTCTCTCAGCTCTTTGGTTTTCTTTCTCCATTTCCAAATGCTTCATTTTTATTTTCAAGACCTCCAAGTCATATTCTCTCACTCTCTGATTCTCTTGTAACTCTTCTGGGGTGAGGCCCCTGCTGGAATGGTTGCTGCCAGCTCCTGAGCCTACTCTGCCCACTGGCAGATCTGCGCCTTGAAAGGCATTTTCTCCATTCACATCATTTCCCTCTTGTGCCTCCCAATGGGCCTTCAAGATTTTCTGCAGCTCCTCCTTTCTGTAGGCGCTCTTTATGGGGCACCCAAACTCAAGGCAGAATTTTCTAAGATGTTTTGCTTGGTAGTAGTACAAATCCTCAATGGAAAACTCCAACTCTACTTCTGCCCCCTCACTGAGTGCCTTACCTTTCGCAGACATGATGCTTTGAAGAGTAACTCAAAAATAGAATCAAAAATCAAAAACCAGTAGTATGCGGTGGCGTAGTGGTCTGCACTCACTAGTGATGTACACCAATTACTGTGGGTCTAGTACAAGTACAAGTTCAATCCACACCACTGACCAACAATGTTCGTACTGGGGGTCTCTAGTTGGCAGAGGTAGGTGCCACTGTCCAAATAGGGACCCTTGCTTCTAGTCAGGGCAAGGAGATAACCCTCTGAGATAACCCCTGCTCACCCTCTAGGTAGCTTGGCACGAACAGTCTAGGCTAACCAGAGGCAATGCGTAAAGTATTTGTACCAACACTCACAGTAACACAGTGAAAACACCACAAACTGACTCCACAACAGTTTAGAAAAATAAAGGTATTTAATCTAAACTACACAAGACCAAAACGACAAAAATCCAACATACACAGTTCAAGAATATGGTTTCAAAAGAGTTCTTAAGGTTTGCGATAAAGTTCTTTAAGTTGCGATAGAATAAACCACAGATGCGTGTAAAGTTCACAGTTGCGTCACGTTTACTCACAGTACCTTTTAGTTGCAACAAAGTTCCAAAAGCAGAAGCTGGTGCGGTGGAAAACAAGCGATGCGTTGCTCCTGGGACCCTGGGGAGGCGATGCGACAACCCCGCTGCAGCAGCGGGCGTGTTGCGACAAATCCGGTCTGTATGGGGAGGAAGGCCACTTGTATGGATTCCGGTGCGTAAGTTCCGTAGGAAGTCTGTTCTCGCAAAAGGCACGATGCGACGATCTCGTAGGGGCTGCGACAATCTCCGGGGCGACGATGCGCGGTCCAGCGGTGATCCTCTCTCTCACAGCTCCTCGATGCGATGATTCTGTGACGATGCTCGCAGCGACGTGATGCGGTCCGCAAGCAAGCGGTGCGGCGATCTCACCCAGCGATGACAGGCTCTGCGTATGACACTCGCAGCGATGTTCGACTTTCCCACACCGGTCTGGTGCATCCCGCAAACTAAGGATGCGACAGCTCTGGCAGCGGCGTCAGGCACTGCGACGATCTCGACCTTCGTAGCGGCAGGAAACTTCTTGCACTGTCGGGGATGCGCTCCGCAAGCGAGCGATGCAACACTTTTCGATTGCAAAAGTCTCTCAAGCTTAGTTTCAAGCTTCCTAGCTCAGGTACAACTTCCAGAGGCCCCACAACTGGATCAAGCACTCTAGGAAGGACAGAACTCTCTCAGCAGAGTTCAGGGAAGCTGGGGGTGAATTCCTTTTGTTCCTGGGACTTCAGAACAGGGAGCCAGCTCTTCTCAGGCCCTTGAAGATTCCTTCAAGACAGGGTACACAGCACACTAGCAAAGTCCTTCCCCTCTCCTTGGCAGCAAAGCAACAGCAGGTCAGTCCAGCAGAGCAACAGCAGGACAGTCGTCCTTCTTCAGTTTCAGCTTTCTCCTTGGCAGAGGTTCCTTCTTGATTCCAGGATGATCTAATTTTCTGTTGTCAGGGGTCCTGTACTTATACCCCTAAAGTCTTTGTTCTCTCTGTGCATGTGGGCCCTGAGCCCGGTCTGAACCAGTTCTGGGTGTTTCCTGAGTACTTTGTTTTGCTGGCTTCTTCTTTCCTTTCAGAGTGAGGGGCAGGGTCTTCAGCCGCCCAGCAGGAGGTGGAGCCAGCATTGTGGAAGGCAGGCACAGCGCTATTCAGGCCCAGGTGCTAACTCCTCCCACCACTCCAGTTGCAAATGCAGTCATTCAGCCTAGGGCTGACTCAGCCAGCCTCCTGGGGAATCCCCAGCCCCTGTCACTCTCAAACCAGACAGTCAATACACAAGCAGGCCAAGGCACACAGAAGGGTCAGACAAGAGAGCAGCAACTTTCTAAAAGTGCTGTTTTCAAACACAGGATTTAAAAACAACCTTTCTTACAAGATGTGTTATTAAATTCTGAGTTCAGGGATACTAGATACTTATGTCCTATCTTGTTCCTATGGGAAGAAATGCTGTTAACCACTGTAGCCAGCATCCCCCATGTTAATCTATGGAGCAAGATAGCCTTACAATAGTGAAAAACGAAAATGGCTGCCATTCACTATCAGAGCATGTTACCTGCACTAGTACATGCTCTACCTTTTACATACACTGCACCCTGCCCAGGGGGGTACCTAGGGCCTTCCATAGGGGTGACTGATGTGCACAAAAAGGAAGGGTTAGGCCTGGTCAGTGGGGACACTGACCAGGAGGACATGGCAGTTTCTAAACTGCCCACAGGCACTTCAGTGGCAGGCCCGAGACACCATTTTAGAGCTACTCTTGTGGGTGGCACAATCAGTGCTGCAGGCCCACTAGTAGCATTTGTCACCACCAGCCCTGGCACACCCAGTGCACTTTACAAGGGACTTCATGGTGATACAAATATTCCAAACATGTATATCCAATCAGAATAACACTTTACATACGGAGCACTTACACTCTGGCACTGATCAGCAGTGGCAGAGTGTCCAAAGCATCTAAACCAGCTAAAACGAAATCCAGCACAGCATCAAAAATACAGGAGGTAGAGGCAAAAAGATAGGGGAAAACCACGCCAAACATGCCAGGTCTAACAAGCACCCCATGATGAGGCATGACACCCTAACAGGTGTGTGAGGGTACTAAGACCTGACTTTAAGATCTTCCAGTGAGAAGAACCCTAGCCTTTGGATTAAAATACTTATATCCACTGCCATAAGAGGAACTACCCCTATTTTGATAATAAACACTCGGTGTAAAACTCATCCCAATGATACAATTTCCTGTTGCTGCCCTCTGGGCTTTGTGGTGGGGTGCTTGGTTAGCACTCTGTGTGGATACCGTATGACCTGTTCTGTTTGGTAGATGATACAACTAACATTGAGATGTGGTCTCCTCTTCAGAGCTGCGGCATCACTGCTGTCTCAGGCATTTACCTTTATCTGGTTTCTTTCAAGCCTTTTTCATGGCACTGGTACCCGTTGACTCATTGTCAGTAGTTGAAGGAAAACATTGATATACACAGTACTATCAGTCCCAGGATGCATCACACCATGTTGGATGATTAACTTCATCGTAAACCAAATTTAATCCACATTAATCCACTGTTTTCTGTTCATATCATCAATTTTGATTGTTCAAAACAAGTTGATTTCAATATTCAAGTGCACGTATAATGCCCAATTGCCTTTAATACAGCATGTTAAAATCCCTCAATGTCAGTAGTGTCACCATAAGAACTAAGCCAGGGCACAAGTCTTTTAAAAAGACGAGGGGGGACTGACCAAGTAAGACAGTATGCAAATGACATCATGACGTCACGACATAGCGCTATAAAAGAAATAAAATAGTACTATTTAAATTTTTGGTGTAAATACTCTGACAGACTAACCCATCGGACGGTCTTACAGTGTCTGTATTTACATACAGGGACAGAACAAAGGCAAAAGCATGCCTCTCTTAAGAACCTGTGAAGAGAAGGCAAGCGGTGTGCCTTTGCTTCCCTCTGTGGCATTTACATTTAAGCAGGCCCGGACTGGCCATTGCGGGCACCAAGCAATCCCCCGGTGCGCCGCAAGGGTGGGGGCCGGTTTTGGGCCATGGGGGCCGTTTTTGTTACAGGGCTGTTTTTGCAACATAGCTGCAAAATCGGCCCTGTAACAAAATCGGCCGAAAACCGGCCGCGGCAAAGAGCTCGGTTGCACCCCCAGCGGGCCGGCCGAGCACTTTGCCAGGGCTTGTTTTGGTTCTCAGTCCGGCCCTGCATTTAAGTGTGAGGTTCCAGGCGGCCACTAGTCAGCATATTCTAACAAAAGGAGGCCGGAACGCCCCTTAACTTCGGCCCAGCTGGAGGTGAAAAAAGGCTCCCTCGCTGCCTGCACTTTTCTGCTGGGAATGGAAAGCAGACAACGTACAGGTGCTGCTGAACGTGTTCTGGTGTCTTACACTGAGACAAGTTTAACATATTTCTGTGGGGCCTAACTTCTTGTCAGGGGGGGACCGCATCTACCCCGTGAAAATAGTGGGTGGACGCCGTATACCTGCGTGTATCCCCAACTCGTGCCCTGGACTAGGCTCTTTAACATGGTAGTTCAGGTGACTTGTCTGGTTTCATGATGTTGGGTTTCATATCTGAGGTCTGCTGGGTATTCTATTCCGATGTGTTTCTGGGTGGGTTGTTGTGCTCTCTTTATTCTGTCTGTGGTAGTATTTTTGTCCTATGAGCTTGTACCACTGGAGGATATTGTTGTCCATCTGATTGCTAGATTGACACAAGTGTGTATTTATACCCTCAAAGCTGTCTAATAGAGATTCACTTTGTGAGTTCAGAAAGTTGCAGAAACTGTTTCCGAGGTTTTCTTCATGAGCCATTGTTTTTATTATTTTAATGCAACCCCCCTTTCTATGTTAAATGTTCTAGTCTCTGATCTGTATTATTTGGAATTGGTGAGCGTTGCATTTCCCTGAACCTCATCAGCTCCTCTCTTATTGCTCAGCGTGTGGTCTACCAAGTCCAACAACTTTTTAGGCAAGTATATTGGAACGTTTGGGGGATTTTCTAAGAACGATACTATGAAAGCCCAGCTGCAGTACGTTTTATTCTATGCCCACCCTTCCTTTCTGACCCCTTCCAGAGAAGTTCTTATAATGTAAGAGAAAATAAAAATGATAGAGGAAGAAAAAATACCAGTGGAACGAAATAAAAAATGGCACGATAAAAATGTTGTGCAGGACTAAATGAAGGAATGCAAATCGGCAGGCTAAAAGAATAGAAAATTATAAACTAAAAGTGGAAACAATCGAAAACAAAAATGACAAAAGGCATAGAAAAAAACTAAGAGAATAGGTGAAAGAAAGACCAACACAGATTATGAATCTTAACCAGAAAACATGTAGTATCACAGTTATGAAACATCTGACATCCCTATATTTTTGAACGAGGTTTGATATGAAAATGTTCCATTTAAAGAGGGAATGTGAATCAGCGTTTAAAAAAGGAGTGAGCTGCTTTTGCTCAATCCGAGATTTTGTTATTAGTTCGTGGGCGTTATCCTCTTCTTCCTCTGGGATAGTCGGCATCCATCCGCTGGAAGCTGCTGTGAGGTTGCTCTTCTGGTGCGCGCTGCTCGGTGTTTAGGAAGTAAACAGTGGGCAGTGGCAGGCTGAGCGCTGGCAGGCTGCGGAGGGGCCGCCGCTGCCACAAGCTATGAGACGGCTGCTCAGGGAAGCAACAGCAGCGGCTCCCACGCGACACAGCCCACCCGGGCTGCACGCCTCGCCCTCTGGGGCTGCCTTTGGAGAAGCAGAGGTCTGAAAGAAGACCAGCAGACCCATGTGACACACTGGCCCCGTCCACCCCTCCTCCGTGCATATTGGGCAGCGCCGGCGCTGCTGCAACCCATCCTGCTCTTGTCATTCGGACCGCGAGGAATCGAAGTGTGTGCCATTGGCAGCCGAGGCCGGGGTTCATTAAGTGTCCTGGAGTGGAGTGTGTCTTATTGCACGTGTGGACTTGGCAGAGGAGGTTGGATGATTAAACGAATGCAGCGCTAGGATGTGCTTCCAGGCTGGTTCATGAAATCGGAGCTAAGGCAGCGGGGACTTTTTTCCACACCTTTGGAATTGTTTTCATTCTCATTTTTTGTTTTGGAATATTTTATTTTTCCATTTACTTCAACCCCTGGAACGCACTGGGAGAATGGCGAGACTAAATAAGTCCAACTTTATGCTGGGATTTTTACTTCTGTGGCACATTTCAGGAGACCTGTGTAGTGGAGAAGGCGCCGATGGTAAATATTACCTACTTTCCATGAGTATACGTGCACTCGCACTTTTCAGACTTCTAAAATCACTGCAGCCATTAAAAAGTTTGAAGGTGCATAAATGATCCATTTCAGAAAGGTACAAATAATTGGCACGCCTGCTGGTCCATTCGAAAACACACTTGGAAGAAATGGGTGTCTGCGGTGTTTTAGCAGCAGCGATTTACAGTGCATATTTTATTTACACAATACCTCAGCTTGTCAATGGTTTCGCTAAATATTGCATATATGTTGAGAGCATGTCACTCGAAGTAGCGGGCTCTCGTAGCGCCTATTCATTCAGCTGCCCTGTCATTTTCCTGCCCCCGCCCCCACATTCTGCAGGACCGGGCTGCTGCACCCGCGCGCTGGCGGTGTGGTCTTTAGGGCGCGCGCAATCGGTACCTGTCGGACTCCCTGGGTTCCCAGGAAGTGCCGCGCGCTGTCCAGTTCGCATGCCATGGATCCCGGGCAGAGTCTAAGTTGCTCAGATCCTAATTAAAGGTCCCCACGGGAAAGCGGTCCTGGCCGGTGTCCGGATGATCAATGGCTTTTAGTGGCAATGTGTTGGTGTATTTCTCCAAGGATCGCTGTAATTGAATATAAATAGCAAATGCCAATCAGGCGACGTGCTAGCGGATGGAGGGGCCCCGTGCTTCAATCACGGTTACTTCACGCCCCTCTGAAGTTGGGGGCCACTTCTTAAGATTCTCTTCAGGATGCAAGTGCAGGGGGAGGGGGATGGCTAGATCTGGGGCAGTACTTAAACTGTGTGCGTCGTACACCTTATACTCACACTTTACTTATAATTTATTTTGTTATCACAGCTGGTATTATGTATGCATAGCTCCCCTCCCCAAGCAAATTCTGCTAGCCAACTGCTTTTCGTTGGAAGGTTAACACTAATCTTCTGATGCCAACATTTCCGAGCTCGACTTTTCTCATTGTGGGGATCACTAAATTCATAGTTTAGTTGTTTAGCCAACTCGTAGAGGGATTACCACTGTGAATACCTTTGAATTCTATCTTGTCACTTCCAGGTCGCGAAAAGTAAATGGGGGAGCATGAGCTCCACCCATACCACTACCAGACTCTGGAACTCCATTCCAATAATACTAAAAAAAAGAAACAAATCTGTTAAAATTCAGAAAGGGTCTAAAGACTTGGCATGTTAGAGGGTGAGTCCTACTAAACCCTACACAATGTCATCGATCTGATGGTAGCGCCTAGACATCTCCGGGTATATGCAGCGCTGTATAAATGCCTCATTTCATTTTATTTTCCTTTCATCATGTGTGATTTCCTGACGTGGGGACGTTTGTTGAAGCGCAGACCGCACAAACCCGAGCACCCTGCACTCAACCCACCAAATCCACCACAGACGTGTTCATCATCTCATCTAGATCTATCTGGCGGTTCCCACGTGTGTTTTTTTTGTCCATTAACGTTTAGAACAGTCTATAAGTAATCTGCATGGTAAAAGTGAGTTAACCCCTCCCCCGGCTGCATGTTTATCTGGAATATCTGCCATGCATGGGGTCCTTCAGCTGCTTCTGCAAAAAATGCAGCAGTTGCAAACTGCCTTGAAAGGTAAAGCTTTATCAGACTCCAGCCCCTGATTTTGGCCACAAACTCTGAAGACCATAGGCTGGAATATGCGGGGCCATGTTGTATAGGAAGAGCTGGATAAAGTGCTGAAGACATTAACGTGCATCTCTCAGTGAGTCCCAATGAGGCATTCCTCCATAAATCCTGAACATGGTGCCAGGTTGCCCCGCTACACAAAGGGTCTCCAAGGACTCGGTGACTGCACAGTGCCACTCTCCATTGATGCCACTTAGACGCAAGCACTGGCAGAACAAAGCCAGGCGCACAAAGCCTAAGAGAGGGGAAAGAGACAAGTCAACTTGTCAGGTCCGCACAAGTCTTTCAGCGTGTGTTGTGAGGCTGTGTGTGTGTGGCCAGAGGGGGAGGATGTCTTTTCATGTGTTTCTATTTTTTACGAAGAAGTGGTACCCAATGGTACAATGGGAGTGAATGCCGATATAGACTTTTAATGATGATTCAGATTATCCGTGCATGGCTGCAGAATCACAAAGAGTGGCCCAGCTCCGTCTATAAGGATGCGCCACAGAGTCCAGCAGAGGTGGTCCGTGGTTTTCTTTAACGTGTTTCAGTCATCTGCAGTTTTTTAGAAAGTCGTTTTCTTGTTTTATTTGTATACGGCCATTAAAGAGAGTGCAGAGGTTCTGGGAAATGCAGACCTCCCTTGTGCACCTGTCATTTATCCGCACTTTTTTTTACACATCTGATCACTGAATTAAGGTGATGTAAAGTTAATATTATTAGTACAAGGAAAGGTGAGCCATCTTCATGTTTCCTTTACCGTGGGTTTGTGGTATTTGACTTCTGTATGAGGATGTACACTCTGACACTTAAAATGATTTGCTGCGTTCATCAATTTTAAACAAATTCATCTTCAATTGTCATGAGTTAGCATTTCACAAGGAATGGTCTGTAAATTCTGTAAGCTTTCGAAACTACACGCTTTGGCATATAACTTTGGATACGTATATGTATTGTTCCATTTTAACTTCAAAAGGCTTTTCCTTAGATCACTTTATTCTTTTTGACATTCATATGTTTCGATGTCGTTTTTTCACAATTTTCAAAGAAAATTTCCTTGCAAGTCTTTTTTCCAAACTGCACATGCTTCTTATGTCCAGCAGAGGGCATACATAACATCTTCTGAGCCTAGTGACTTTTCCCTATTTTTTCCATCTCAGATAATCGAGAAAATGTGCTACTATGAAATCCAAGGAAGACGGATATTTTAGTCGTTAATCTTACTCTTATTGCCTAATCTATCAATCTTCCATGCTGCCGAATGCAGCAAGCCAACTTGCTGTGCTGTGTGAAAGGGAAAGGGCAGGAATGCAGCATATTTAACATTATAGGACACGTGCCTGTCCTTTCCTAGCATTGGTAAACTTTTGGCTGCCTAGCTCCAATGTAGGCATCTTTGTGTCATGTTGCAAGGGTGCCTGCGCTGTTGTCAGGATTGTTTACGTGCAGGAAGGGACACCTTCCTGAACAAAACAATCCTGAGGCATTTTCCTATTTCTATGTGTGTGAGGAAAAACGTGGACAAATAAAGCAATATCTCTTTGTAACACTGTCAGGATTGTTTATGTGCAGGAAGGGACACCTTCCTCCACAAAACAATCCTGAGAGGCATTTTCCTGTTTCTATGTGTGCTGCAGAATGCAATACACATAGATGAAAAACGAAGAGAAATGAAGAAATATCTTCTTGTCACACCTCACCTGGGGAGGTGTGGCATTTTGATGCATTCACAGGTCTGCCACTAATGACAAATTTGTGAATGTGTCAAAATCCACCAATGGATGCGTGGGAACACTCAAGATCCATCCATGGGACACCTCCATAGGGCACCATAACGCAAAACAGCGATTTGCACTGTATTGCGTTGCTCTAGATTTATCAAGCAAAGCAGGGCCACGGAAGGTGGCCTCATGTGGCTTGATAAATCTCACCTAGGTTTTGCATTGCCGTTGCGCCCCTTGCAGGAAGTAAGGGTCAGCTACCAGTAGGAGAATCATGTTGAAGAGTCCAGTACGTTTGAAGGAAGGAAGTGAGAAGGAAGGTTTAAGAAGGTTTTGCAAGGCCAATGCAAAATCTTGATAAATATGCCCCCAATATTTAAATGCTGATGCTGGGATATTTTATTGGTGAAACTAAATGGACCCTTAAAGATATCAATTTACATCATTAATAATATATCTATTGATATAGCTCTGAAATGACCAGGAGCCCAATAATCTTACTTGTGTTTTAACCGGTCTGTCTCTTAGCACTCTAGGGGCCAGTTTACAAACATTTTGCGCTGTGTTTGTGTCAGCAATAATCTTTTCTTTAATTATTTACTTTCCAGGGCAAAATGGGTGTCACGTAGGTGGCTCATGGGCATTCCTATGCAGCCACCCATGCTTTTTGATACAAACGCCTATCTGCTGACATTAGTAGAGAAGGATTTGGCCAAAAAAGAATGACGCTTTTATAGTAGGAGTTAAACAGGAAAAATGCTTCTATTTCTCCTATTGTTTCCCAGTTTGCATGTGTGATGCACAGTGCAGCCCACATCCAACGTGGGAAACATTTCAAAGTTTGCCTATCATAGTATTTTGCACTGAACGGGGCCCCTTCCAGTACAAAACTTTTGCTGGACTCACGCACACACCCTTGCACTATGACCAACCGTGTGTGTGCGTGGTACTCAGCCAGCAGATTTTGCACTAATGCTAGGGAGAGGGGAGGCGAGTGACAGACATCTGTAGATATGGTGATGTCCTTCTCTCTCCCTCTCATGCAACTCGGCAGAGCATTTTTGAGTGCTGCGGAGCATTGTGTGTAAGTTTTATAATTCTGGGCATGGGATCGAAAAATGAGTAAACAGTGACAACTCAAAAACAATGCAGCAAGATTTGTGTCACTTGAATGTATCTTTAAAAGTGAGCCTTCTAGCTCAAAAGAGGGTGGTTGCAGCCCAATTTTGCAATGCCCTATGCCGCCCCTCTACGTTTCTGGTGCACGTAATGTCCACAGACCTCGCACCACCTAAGAACTTTTTGCTAAGAGTCGCAAACCTCCTGCCTCATTAATATTAGTGGGCCAGGAACTGGCTCGTGACTTCTAGTGAAAAGTTACAAATGCAGGGAAGAAGGCCTGCTCCCAATGCAGATTTCCACCTCATCATTGGAAATCACAACCTGCTACTATTATGACCCGAACTACAGAGGTCATAATGCAAAAACTGATCCTCTGAGATTTAGAGGTCAGAGAGAGCATGCACCTGTCTGTGGACAAGCTATCTGCTCCTCACAATGCCTACAGCATGCACAAGTAAGTTGGTAGCTATCCACACCGTACACACTGAAATGCTTAGTACTGGGCTTCAGCTGGCAATAAATATTCCATGTTCTATGACCCTAAAAGTTGTTAAACATGGTCATAAAACGCATTCGTAATTCGCCAGTGGAGAAGAGATGCCGTTTGATTCCCTCTTTCCCTTGTGATGCTCATGGGACTGTAATGCAATTTCTTTTAAGAATCAAGCAAGCTTTAGTTTCTTGAGATTTTTAATATAAATGCTGCAGACTATACACTACTGAACGCATTTCCGAATTATCACACGTCCAAGTACGCTCAAGAATTTTTTTCAAAACTGCAAATTTTTACAGTTCTTGCTGAATATTTGTCCAATGAGCACAAAAAAGCAGACAACCTCATGTATCATTTGCCCACACGTGTGCATGTTACTTGCAGGGCCGGTCCTAGGACTTCTGGGGCCCCGGGCGAAATGGAAGATGTGAGGCCCCTCGAATTTGCAACATCAAAGGCCGGCGTTAGGGATGGTGACCCTCGGTGCGACAATGTTTGTTGGCGCCTCGCCAATGAGCTCCTTTGCTATGAATTCCCTCACTATCACCCTTTAACAGCGCTCCTCAAGTTATGCTATGTGGATTGATGCTCAGCAGATTTATAAAGCGCATAGCTGCCCGAGGGCTTCCCAGTGCTGCGTGAGTCATCGTGTTGTCTAGCGGGATTCTGAGGCAGTACATGTCTAAGGCTAGTGGTGGTAAAGCCATGTTTTAAGCATATTTCTGAATCTGGTCTCGTTCATATATATTCTGCGCTCAGCGGGCATAGCATTCCAAAGCTGAGGCTCAATGCGACAAGGATACACATCCCCCAATCTGATCCTTTGGACCTTTAGCAATCTCGCATTGGAGGATCTTAAGGTCCTGCTAGGAGTGTAAGGTACCAGAAGATCCACTATTATGGTTGATTCCTCTATGCGCCAAGTAAAATGCCTTGAATTGTATCCTTTCCTCCACTCAAGCCAGTGCAAGGAAGCCACTGCAAGTTTCGCTGAGGTATGTTTGGGAGGCTTGAGGATAGTCCTTGCTGCCACACTTTTGACTAATTGGAGTCCCTTGATAATATATTTGGGTGAGCCCATATTCAGGGAGTTCCCATCGTCCAAGCAAAAAAGAATCAGCACTCGGACCTCTATTCTCCTAGATTGTGTAGGTAGGAGGTCTATGATTTTCCGTAGAGTTCTAATAAGGCCACAGCAAGATGATGTAAATATTTTTACTTGAGCCTCCATAGATAGAGAGCTATCCAACCACATACCTAAGTTCGTAATGGGGAAGGAAGGGATTGGATGTGCCCCCAGGAACTCTGGCCCTCCGAGGTTTGTTTGCGGTGTTGGCTTGTTTCCTAAAACCATCAGCTTGGCTTTGTTTCCCTTCAATTTAAGTGGGCAGTTAGCCATCCATCGTGCAACTGTCTCTAGCCAAGGGGCAAGTTGTTGATGTAAACCTGTTCTAGGGTAAAGGGAGACTACCAGTTGGGTGTCGTCAGCATAGGAGACCATCAACACCCAAAATTCCTTAACGATGTCTACCAATAGACTCAAATAAATGTTGAAAAGTGTAGGCCTCAATGCAAAGCCCTGCGGAACCCACACTTCAAACGGAAGACATCTGAATCACAGGGAGGTTCACAAATTTGAAAGGACTTTTCTTTTAGGAACGAGAAAAGCCAGGTCAGAGCACAATTTTGTATTCCTATTTCACTTATCCAGAGCACTGGAGTCTCGTAGCCAACGGTATTGAACGCTGCGCTCAGGTAGAGAAAGATAATGGCCATGGAACCTCCTTTCTCCAGCAATATTTTCAGCTCCCCTTTTATTGCTAATAATGCGGTTTCCATGCTATGCTGTGGACCAAAATCAGTCTGAGTCGGATTAAGAAGAGAGTTCTCCTGAACACAAGCAATAGCCTCACTGAAAGCCCTGACCTTGGGTTTATGCCACTCACCTTGCTTTGGCTCGACGCTGACTTTTAATTAATGCTTTTACCTGCCCTGGACCTTGCAGTTATAATGCAGAAGTATGAAGCCAGGGAGAGGGTCCTTCTCTCCTGGGCCTCACAGGGATAGATTATGTCTGCAATGAGGCTTAATGTTGGGGGCCCCTCTCACTTTGCACTCAGAAAAAAGAAAACAATCTCTATGTGAAAAGAATAGGCAGCAATTTGTCAGAACACATCGCCTGACATTTAACGTCTGTTTTTGAAATTTACAGGCATCTTTATTGCTCATTCACCTTCTGAACTCCAGCATTTTAATTTCAGGGGTACTGCAGTCTCCCCTTCCCCCCCAACACCCCCACACTCCTATTTCCAGCACCTCTATCCTTCTTTGTCTCCCATACGGTCCTCGAATGCATGTACCATATTTCTTTACATTTTTCCTCGCCTCCTCCTGGTCTAAGCATACTGTTTCCCCATATTCACCTGCTCTCCCTTCTCAGCCTCCCTTCACCATCTTGTCTCTTGATCACCTTTCTCCTCTTAACCCATACTGTCTCACGTTTGAAGTTTTACCATTTCTCCTCCATTGCTATATTTTGTCTTCACTTTTGCTCTGCACTCTCCCATCCACTTATATCCTTAAAGGGCAGGGTAAAGTGCACACACAACAAATGTGACAACATTAAAGCAATAATTTAAAAGCATCTTTATTGCTCCTTCACCCGTGGGACAACAGCAGGGTTATTTGGGGAGGGCTGTAGCACCCCACTCACCCCTACTTCCAGCGCATGTGAAAATTCTCTGGACTGCCCACACAGCAAATGCACCCACAACATTTAAAACTCTGCCACTTTTCATGGACTCTGGAACCAAAGTCAGGCATGACTCACAGTTCCAGAACGTGAGAGGATTTTCAGTTTTACATGATGTGAACTGAGCCCTAAGTCATTAGAGAGCTTTACGTGACCATCAGTTACATTACAAAATGATATATTCATTTTTTAGGGGCATGTGGAAATAGTGTTATGCCCAGAATCACTGAATGTTCAGCAGACGCTGAGACTCTAACCTAGTTCCTTAGTTCGTATAAGCTGCTCAATGCGTGCAAATCCCTGGGGGAAGTGTTTCATCCCATGGCTTCACAGTCATACTGAAATAGTAGGAAGTTCAGGAGATGGGGGGCACCCTACCCTGGGCCGCACAGTACTGAATAATGACAGTACGGCCAAGGGCAGGGGGGCCCACAGTTAGACCTTGAACCCTGATCCAGTGCTGCAAGGCTCAGGAGGGGGGCCTCTCGTGCCCTGGGCCTCACAGCACTGGATAATGGATGCAAGGCCAAGAGAAGGGGGCCCCACACTTGGGCCCTGGTCCAGAGTTTCGAAGCTCAGTGAAGTGGGGACTACCACCCCTGGACTTTAAAGAAGTGTGGCGCTTTGCCTATAAACATTGCCCAGCCACGGCTTCTCTCTGTTCTTCTGAGCCGCCTCTCCTGACCCATTAGTATTCAGCCGATCCTGAAAACAAAAGGGCCATTCGTTGCGTGGAAACGCGAATGGCACCTTTTCAACAGAGCACAGCCCCGCCCTTGACCTGCTCACACAAACACAATTATCTTTGCTGCTGTCCCAAGACCCCCGGGCATTCTTTCCATCCCCCCCCACACCCGTAATCCCAGGAATTACACCACGCCTTTAGGACTGCCGAGATTAAGGCACCTCGTTTACATGTTTGGGTTATCTTTGTTACTGCTCACATCATTATATTTTTCCTCCTTTCTCTCTTCTCCACCTTTCTCTCTTTCGTGATTTTTCATCACATTCTGAAGATGAAAAATAATTCGCAGTCTCCATAATTGAGTGTCGGTACCAGCCACCTGCACACACCAGCACAGATTACGCACAGGTGGGAGTACAACATCCTCAATTTGGTTGGACTATGCCTAGATGTTCCCTCTTCTGCCTGCCACAGTCTTTTTTTTACAGCACTTTGTATTGACCAAGAAGTGATATATTAAAAGCATACAATATACCTTTTTTAAGTAAATAAATGTTCTCCTTTCTTTCCCCCATATTCCTATCCAATTTACAGTGGAGTTAAGGCAGTAGCATTGTGGACCTTTTAACTGTCCCGTCAATTCATCCACGAAATAGCACAGCACTCGTGTAAAAACGAAGTAGTACATTTAATGGGAAGAACAAGACTATCTGAAAGTCATTCAACTGCGGGGCCGGCGGCGGGGCCCCCCCTGAGCGCGAGGCCCTGGGCAGCTGCCCATACCGCCCATGGCTAGGACCGGCCCTGGTTACTTGTTACGCTGTCACATTTGTGAAGCGTGTCTGAAGGCTTTCTTTGTTGTCTTTAGAAAGTGTGAAAGTATCAGGTGGATGCTAGACACTTCTCTGAAAAACCATTTTGCCCAAAATGGAAGTTTGAACTGAGCAGAGTTCACCAAGTGTCTGACACCGAGGTACTGTTCATGACAGATTCCCCTCGAGGTTTCACTTAACGTGGTACCTTACTTCTTAGACATCTTTCTTTACTCTTATTGTCATTGCTGCAACTCACTGGTTTATGCAGTCTTTATTCTACTTGTATTCTCGTAATGCTGAAAATATCAAACATTGCTTTATATTTGCTTGTTAATTTGGTAGTAACAATCTTATTATCTTCTATTGCATATGTGCTATGTTCCAGTATTTTAATTTTGTAAAGGCTTTCGTTTTTTCCATTAATAACTGAAGATATCAAGGGAGTCACCGTTCTTAAAGGGCCACCCCAATGTGAGAATTGATTATCAGAAAAGTTGGTCCTTGTAAGTGTTTATTTAATTAATCCAAATATGATGTTAGTGGTAGTACCGGAGTCGTGTGTGAAGGCTCCCTCTCAGGCCTTATGATGCCAGGTAGTATACAAATTATCACAATTGCATGATTTGTTGATTTGGCAGTCTTGAGGTCAGTGTTACACAAAGAAAAGTACAGGATTTTCAGAACAATGTGAAAACTCACCATGTACTCGTTACACGTTTAAGTGTAATAGTAACATATAAACCACCCTATCACGTTCAACGGACGTATTATATCTCCATTGAACAAATGCTCATATTAAAATTGTGTGATCTCACCCTCGTCTAGAGGGACAAAAACATAAATTGGAAAGCAACATGACATGTTTTTATTTACTTTAATATACACACATTTTGCCTGTGTTAGACGTGTATTAATGTCTCAGGATTCTAAAAGGTATAAACAGGGATATCTTCGAGATTGTGGGGGTCCGGGCCAAACATAATCTGGGGCCCCTGGCTTGGAACTACTCTGAATTTATTACCATTTCCAGCTTTTCCAAGCCCTAAGCAACTATGGTCTGATCACTAACAATCCTCTTTGTCTGCTCCCAAATATTTAAGGAGACCCCAGTCTTTTAGGGGGCTAGGGCTCATTCAGTGCAAAGCCTTTGAATATTTAGAAGATATTGGATACCAGGGAGCCCCTTTTTATATTGTGAAGGGGGGCCATCATTCTTGCACTATGCCACTGTTTGGGACTGTCCTAAAAGCTTAATGATGGGGCCCCTAGAACGGTGAGAGCCCTGGGCCAGAGTCCACTTTGCCCATGCCTTAAAATGTCTCTAAGTATAAAGGGTCTTATGTTATATTTTCAAACCATGAGGTCAATGCATGATGGCCAAAATGCACCAAATAGGATGTAGATATATAACTTTTGCCATTATTTTAGGCCAAGCACTCATTAGAAACTATAATTCATAATAAAGTATAATACATATACTTCTGTTTAATGAGTAGGGAGTACATTTTTTCTTTATATTTTCCAACGCGTCAATTAGCTAGAGCAGGCAGAGAAGGTATATGATATTGAGGGTGTTCTTGAAATTTGTAAGCCAGCTTTTTCATAGATTAATCAGTTGGGAAGACAAATATTATCTATCTATATAGCTATCACACACTTTTGGGAAACACTGATAATGGATTTACAGAAGAACTTGGGTAACACCAACCAATCAAGAAGAAGCCAAAATCAATCCAGGTCAGAACGTCAAAAATTGTGGAGCCTGACACAAAGCAAACAATTCCTTAATGAGGCAATCAAGGCAAAAAAGAAAGGCATCTACTTGTCACAGATGCCCCCCATCCCTTCCTTGCGAGCCACTTATAAGAAGAAAGTCTGGGAGTTGAAAAGACTGTGGACAGAAAAGAACTGGCTTAAAGTATTCTCCCTAATTAAAGAAAAAGACAATAGCAAGCTATGGCGATACATTAACAGTCTGAGCTCTGGAAGTCAGCTCAAGGAAAATAGCGTTGCAGGCAACGTGTGGGAACAGTATGTGAAGGGTCTGTACACCTGTGGAGTAAATAAGATGGACTCTCTCTGCTCAGAGTGGTCGCAGGTGGCAGCTGTAACCATTAAAACTCGGAGCGCGCTGAAAGATATTACAGTGCCCAGTCAGCCCGTCATTTATACAGAGGAGGAGACTGTAAGGTACATTAGGGCTACAAGAACAGATGGGGCTCCTGGCCCAAATGGTATTCCCGCCCAGGTCTTCAAAACTGCCCCTGCCTTTTTTTCATCCATACTTACCCCGCTATACAATCATTCATTCTCCACAGCAATCTTACCAACATCCTGGAAAGGCTCGGTCTTATTTCCAATACATAAGAAGGGAGACCACTCGAACCCGGCTAATTACAGGCTCATAGCCCTTCTTGATATAGAAGCCAAGGTATATGCCCGCCTATTACTATGGGACCTAGAGGCCTGGGTGGACAAGAACGGCATTCTCCCGCCTTTTCAGACTGGCTTTAGGGCCAATAGCTCCACCATGGACAATATCATAGCGCTTTCCTACTTCTCGAAGCAAGCCGTTTTTAGGAACAAGCTGGCCCTGTTCTGCTGCTTCATAGACTATTCCACGGCCTTTGACCGAGTCAATCGAAGACGGTTATGGGCAAAACTCGAATCTTGGGGGATCCCTCAAACACTGCTAAAAGCTATAAAAGCCCTCTATGAGGGGACATGGGTCCAGGTCAAATTAAGTCCAACAATCGCAACATCAAGAATTGAAACTAATACCGGACTAAAGCAGGGTTGTGTTTTGGCTCCCCTACTCTTCAACTTGTACACAGCAGACATGGGGCAAGCCTTGAAAGACGCCAACTTAGTACCTCCGAGATTGGGGAAGTTGGCCCTGGGAACTCTCCAGTATGCAGACGATACGGTGGTCATGGACCACACCAGGGTGGGGCTCCAAAGAGCATTAAATAATCTTGCAATATATAACAAGGAAAATAGCCTACGGATTAATGAGAGCAAGACTAAGATAGTAATCATTGGTAAATACCCCCAATAAAAACAAGCAACATGGTCTTTGGGTGAGCACCGAATCAGGACAGCCACATCCTACAATTATCTGGGGGTATGGGTGTTGGAGAGGGCCACTGCAGTCAAACACATAAAGGAGTTAACACCGAGAATTAACAAAATAATCCTGTCTTTCAGACGTCTAAGCCATCGCCTAGTTAGTCCATCAATAGAACCCATGTTGACTGTCCTTAGGCCAAAACTGATTCCCGCTATCATGTATGGTCACCTAGCCTTCCCAGGAGCACTCGAGAAAGTCATCAATGCGGCACAGATGAAAGCTTACAAGACTGTGCTACACGCTCCTAGACAAGCAAGGAACACCAGGCTAAGGCTGGAAATAGGTTTGAACCGCCCAGAGTTGGTACTACAGGGGGACCTAATAAAATATTACATCAGAGTACTGAAAGCCCCTGAAAATAATCTTAAACACTTTCTAAAAATTATTTTCAGAGTAGCGGGCTCCCCATGGCACTCCAAGTTGGAACAAGCAATAGACCTATTGAAAATCGAGGGAAAGAGCATGCCCCTTCAGTAAATTCCTTATTCTGCCTGGGCCCAAGCTGTAAAGCGCCAAGTCCAGACCATCTCGTTTGAACTGGATCGCTCATCACTCCGGTACAACCCTCTTTCATTGGCCCTGGACAAGTCTTACACTCCTGGCAAATTGCAACCATATTTGCAAGACTCACTTTCAACTCAAGCAAGAAAGAAAATTCTGTATTTGCGCTTCCTGGTCCTTAAGATTTTGGATTTTAACCCAAAATGGGCACGAACTGACAGTACCATCTCCTGCCGGTTATGCAACTACCACAGAGAATCTTGGCTACACCTTTTATGCTGCTGTTCAAAGCTGGCCAGCGATCGTCATCGTCTGCTGTACCCGGCCCTAAGGAACTTGGGCTTCAGAACTTGCAGAGAGGCCTCGGACTGGTGCTTCTCAGAAACCACAACTTGTTTACTTGCCAGGGTTGGCAAGTTTATCCATCAAGTTAGAATTGCACTTGACTTCCATCAAAAGGCCTCAGAACTGAGGGGTCCAGTCATTCTGCAATGAAAATTATCTGGTGCCCTAACCCTGTTAGTCGTTACCTAATTCAGGGTTTTCTTGCAAGGCCACTGGAATCACTGGAATCAGAAATCCAATTTGGGGCCGGACAGGGTGCTCGTTAAGAATTTATCTTAATGACAATTAGCATTATGGAGAGAATAACCCTGCTGGACTCTTATACAACTATTTGATCCTTGGAGGTGCAAAGATGCGAAACTGTGCTAACTCATCATTTTAATAAATAAAAAAAATCTTTTAATTGAAGTTTTAACAGACACAAAGTAGTAAATAGAGCCGGCCCAGCCACAGTGCTATTTTAAAGCTGAACATTGGGTTTTTACTGGGGGTAGGGTACTTGGGGGGGGGGTGTTGTTTATGTGTTTTTTACTGTAAAGATTTTAAGTAATCGCACAGTTAATAAAGTTACTTACTATCTATCTATCTATCTATCTATCTATCTATCTATCTATCTATCTATCTATCTATCTATCTATCTATCTATCTATCTTCTGTCATATCATTTATGACATTACTGATGACATTTCAAATGACATTATTGATAGCATCACAGATGACATAATTCAATGAATGTGCACGTTTGTTTTACAGTTTACATAGTTGAGAGTAACTACCATATTAATTCTACATAATTTTGTACAGCTAGGGTGTAGCCTATGTGTGTAAGTGTTTTCAAAATGCATGTGCTTCTACTGCACCACAGCTATGTAGAGGTACTGAACATGTTATAAATGTTTGCATTCAAGAGTAACTCTGTGTGCAAGAGATAGCTGACTTGTATTTGTCATGCTGCAGACAACGTTTCGGTTGTGCATAGAAAGTTTCCAACAAGAGAAAGATTCTACATAGTAGATACTAACTTTTTTAGGCAGCCTTGACTTAGTAGAGAGAACTGTGTCAGCATGATCATTTATACTTAACATGGAAGAGCATGTGCACTAGGTCCATATATACAAGTGCTTGTTGTGGCTCAAAAGAAAATGTGTCTGTAAATTGTTTGCACAGTATAAAGGCTGCAGGTAGTATGACCTTTTGCCAATTCAGATCTTGGTTATATTTTGGCAAATACAGTTTTTTACAGCTGTTGCATAGAATGTACATTGATCTTAGTAGATTCTTTTGAATACTCTGTGGTGTCTTTCTCATGAGAGTTTCACTTTTTGGAAACAGTTTGGTATAGAATTAACTCTCTCCATGAATTAAACACTGTTTACAGTACTCAGTTATGTACTGATATCAACTATGTTTCTTAATTTAGGCTCAGTATGTGTCAGGGGTTTGATAAAGATAAAAGCTGTACGTAGTAGGGCATTTGTTAAGGAATTGACAATCACTATTTTGTCTTTCTCTGAACAGTTATACACAGATTGAACACCTTACTCAATGAGGTTTACCCACATATCTGTGGTTCATTGTTAATGTGAACCATAGTGTGTGTAAAACCAAAGCAATTTATACAGCAATAAGTGGGAAAGCGAAGCTTGGTTGATGTAATCAATTATGTAATTTGAGATATCAGTGATGTCATAAATTATGTCATAGAACATTTCATGAGTGATGTCATTTGTGAGATCATAAGCAGTGCATTGCAGGGGGCAAATTATAGTTAGTGTGGGCAAATATAACTGGTGAATATTTGTTTCTTTTTTTAGTTCGAAACGTTAATGCACTAAGAAACCCACCTAACTATAAAATGACATTTTAACCTTTGTTTTTTCCAGTGAATTTCTAAGGTTTTTTTCAATTTAAAACCCATATTTTTATGACACCTAGGGGTCGATTCCGATTCGGTAAAATCCCCTACGAATAGCCGTACGGAGCATTTGTCCCATACGAATCGTACACCTACAATGTCCCCGTACGTACGATGAAATACGATCCGAATCCAAAGCAGATCTCCGTACGAATCGTACGAAAGACCATACGACTTAATAATCTGTGCAAATCGCATTCGGAACACGCAGTACGCGACGTCCGTACGGATCGAAGCAGCTTTTTCCGACCCAGCAAGTATGATTCGTTACGGCAACACTCCGTACAACTCTTCTACTATGGGAAATTAAAACGTCCGTAAAAGCAAATATCGACTCAAATCGCGTGCGAAACGGACCCCCCCGGGTACGCGAGTTCACCCCATGATTGCAGTGGTATGGTGCGTAGGAATACGGTGCATCGGGGTACGGTGCGTGGGGGTACGGTGCATAGGGGTACAGTGCATAGGGGTACAGAGCATAGGGGTACGGTGCTTACCCCCATGATTGCAGGGGTACGGTGCATATGTGAATATGTGGCTCTCCAGACGAATTGCTCATACAACGTTTTCCGTACGAATCACGTTCTCGGTCCCCGGTCCGGATTGTACTTGTCGGGTCGTACAGCATGTTTACGATTCGTACGGTTCACCGTCAGGGTCCTGTGTCGTACGGATTTTCCCTTGGTTTTCGTATGGTTCGCAAAGATTCACACTTATTATTTTCCTACGGATCGTACTACACGATCCGAACGGATTTGTACGATTCGTACGGAAACGGCTACGAATTCGAATCGTCGTATGGATTAGTTTCCCGAATCGGAATCAACCCCTTAATGTTAATTTAACCTTGGTTTTGTCTCCAATTAAATTGAAGGGTTTAAAAGAAAATTATATGCATTTAAAAATACATAGAAACTAACTACTCCAACAGTGTATGCGCAGAGAATGTTTAACTTCTTAGTTGTTGTAACTAACATATTCAGAAATATTTCCAGCATTGTTTTCATAGTCTTTTTATCTATCTTTACAAAAACATCATATTTATATTTCAAAAAGATGCTGTTAGAAATGGGGATCTCTAATCGTCAGAGGTATGCACCTTTGTCTAAGTAGGGACCCTTGCTTCTAGTCAGGGTACTTGGGATACACACTTTAGATAACCCCTTCTCACCCTCTTGGTAGACAGGCATATCCCAAAGGCGAAGTGTAAAGTATTTGTACTCAAAACACACATTAATACAGTGATAACACCACAAATTGACACCACACCAGTTTTGAAAAATAAAGTATCTTTATCTAAACTCAACAACTCCAAAACTACAAAAATAAACACATACAGGTAGAAAAATAGCACGCACAAATAGTTATTTCCAATATAAAGCTTGTAGAAAACATATGGGGCTATTATGAGGTTATGACAGCAATAAATCCAGAGTACGGTGCCAACCACAAGATGCACAGTGTCGGGCACGGGGTCAAACAGACCCCCAAACAAACAGTACTTTTGGATAATGAAGTCTATGATGATGCACTGTATCGTGGAGGTGAGGCGTCGGTGCCGAGGCCAAGGCCAGCTCCCTGGCTGCCACACGCAAGGCGAGGTGTGGTGTCTGTGAGGAGGTGAAGTGTCGAAAGAGGAAGTGGGTTGCATCAGTGGTGAGACGGCTATTCCGGTGAAAATAGAAAGTAAGCGAGTTCATGGAGTCACCCGAGGCAGGCATGATAACTGAATGCATGTGTTGGCGGTGACAGAGTCGGTGCGAGTGATGGAGTTGGGCAGGGCCAATGAATGCAAGTGATATCAAGCATTGATGGGCGTCGGAGCTGCGGTGCATGCCCGGCGGTGCATACTGCTCTTCTAGTGCGGTACCCCTGATCATTGGGCAGGTCACGGCACCACAGCTGCATCACTGATGGCATCAGAGACAGGTTTTCCTGCTTCTTTCAAGTTGCTTCCAGCTACCAACAGCAGGAACAACCTCCAGAGGCCCAAAACTAGAATAGGCACCTCCTGACTGGTCAGAACTCTCAGCAGTAGAGTTCAGAGGAGATGGGGGGGTGAAGTCTGTGAGTCCCTGCGACTTCAGAACAGGGGGACAGTGCACCAGGCCCTTGGAGAGTCTTCTTCAAGCAGGTTTCTCAACAAAGTTCCAGTCTTTGCCCTGTCCTTGGCAGAAGGAGCAACTGCGGGCCAAGCCCACACAGCACAAAGCAAAGGGCCAGTACTCATCCTCACAATTCTCCAGCTCTTCTCCTAGGCAAAGGTTCCCCTTCAGTCCAGAAGTGATCTAAAGTTCTGGGGTTTAAGGTCCAGGACTTATACCCAATTTTGTCTTTGTTCTTCTTTGTTCAAGGGTCTCTGAGCTCAGTCCAAACCAGTTCTGTCCTCACTGGTGCAGAATAACCACAGGGGATGGAGATAGTATTGTGCAAGGGAGACAGGTCCTACTTAAGTACAAGGAAAAGTCCTCCCACTACTCTAAATGCAGCGGAGGTCTATTCACCTAAGCTCTGAGTCATCTAGGAAAGTCCAGGCAGACCTCAACTGCCCCAGTGGCTGTCTACATTTACATTTACATTTACATTCTGAGCTCAGTCCAAACCAGTTCTGTCCTCACTGGTGCAGAATAACCACAGGGGATGGAGATAGTATTGTGCAAGGGAGACAGGTCCTACTTAAGTACAAGGAAAAGTCCTCCCACTACTCTAAATGCAGCGGAGGTCTATTCACCTCAGCTCTGAGTCATCTAGGAAAGTCCAGGCAGACCTCAACTGCCCCAGTGGCTGTCTACATTTACATTTACATTCTGAGCTCAGTCCAAACCAGTTCTGTCGTCACTGGTGCAGAATAACCACAAGGGGATGGAGATAGTATTGTGCAAGGGAGACAGGTCCTACTTAAGGACAAGGAAAAGTCCTCCCACTACTCTAAATGTAGCGGAGGTCTATTCTCCTCAGCTCTGAGTCATCTAGGAAAGTCCAGGCAGACCTCAACTGCCCCAGTGGCTGTCTACAGAGAATGCATATCCCCAGCCCCTGTCACTCCAAAACCAGACAGTCACAACAGATACAGGCAGAGGCCCACAGAATGGTTAAACAAGACAAGACAAAGCATTTTCAGAAGCACAATTTGAAAACTATCTTCACTAAAAGATGTGTTATTAAATTCAGAGAGCCTCAACTTTATTCCTCTATTTTGTCTCAATGGGAAGTTGTACTTGTGAGATGTTGAAAAGTACCTCCCATGCTATCCTAAGGGATAGATAGCCTTTCAATAGTGAAAAAGAAATTGGCAGTATTTCACTATCAGGACATGTCACACACACCAGCACATGTACTACCTTTCACACTTTGCACCCTGCCAATGGGGTACCACGGGCCTGCCTGAGGGTTGTCTTACATGTAAGAAAAGGGAAGCTTAGGGCCTGGCAAGTGGGCGCACTTGCCAGGTCGACATGCCAGGTAAACATTGCACATGTAGACACCACAGTGGAAATTTGGGTGTGAAAAGTGGCTTACCTTTCCGGTCACAGCTCTCTGCAGTGTGACAGATGTACAAGTAAAGTATAGAGTTGAAATTGTCTTTATGCTAACATGTCTGACTTACATAACAACTATAGAGTTTATGATATACAAAACACACCGCCCTCTCAGGTGAGACATATCCCCAGAGTAACATATGTGCAAAGTAGGCTCAGGAAAGAAACTGTTCTCTCTGCACATACGCCTCTTCACATTGATGAATGCCCATAGTATAGTATAAAATGAAGTATCCTCTCTGTTCAGAACTGTGTCTTGGACAACCCGTGTCCATATTTCATTGTGGAGACATACCCCATACATAATAGGGTGTGTACAGCAGCTGATAGCAGTGTGTATTAGGCTATACACATGCCCTTCCCCCTGTGCCAAGACCTCTCTCTAGTATCGCACTTCACCATACTACAGCATGCAATGCCACACTGTTGAATCACAAACTGCACAGCGAAATAATTGGCTTCTCCATTGCCAAGTCTCTTTTGTATAAATGATGTGTATAAAAACATTAGCATACATTTACATGTAGGAGCATATTCACATTCCCTTGAACTTAGAGCTGCCAGTTTTACTGAAAATTACAATAGTATACCAAATGTGAAATTTATTGGTAAGTGTTAAAGAAACTAATGCAAAGTAACTTTAAACCTTTCTATTACAGCAAAGCAATTTAATAATAATACAAACTACAACAACTCCATTAAAAAACAATATAAACAACTGTAATCCAAAGAAAACAAACAACTTTAAAATACATATAAACATTTTAATGCTCATAAATAGGTCCTAAAACACCCCCCACCTTTTTGTTTTAATTTACTTACTGGATCTTAATTTTGTAGCCCTTCCTTTATAGTCTTTTATCCTCCATAGCCTGTCAAGGAGTATTTCGATTTGTGTTATGTCATGGCATGCTAGGTGGCAATAAAGTCTGAGCAAAGCAGCATATCTATATATACAGTTCACAAAGCCTAGCTCGTCCAGAGTTAGCTTGTGCTTCTGAACTACTTAACTGTTCAGGTGATTCCACATCCTTCCAACCTGAATACACTGTGCCTGAAGAAGTAGTTATTGCTGACCAGCACAACAATCCTGCTTTTCTTAACAAGGCTCTTCAGTGCTGCAGATGTAATCAGATAATTTTTTCCTTAAAGAAAGTTTCCATTTTCCTCCTAAAAAAGACAAAATAACCAAAAAAATAAATGTTGCACACTGGTCAATAATTGATAAAAGTGATACATCAGTATATTTTTAAAACCTTTCGAAGTTTTCCACCCACTATCACATATTTACATCGAATGCACCAGTAACTTGTCATTTGTTTCTCTTGAAAAATACCACACCCTCAACCAGTCTATTTTAATATTTTTGCAATTAAATTAGAACATGCCATCAATTCTGAGCCATAACAGTTTCTAAAGTAAAATAATCATTGTTACACACCTTTGCTAATGTTCACCACAGTGTGTCACTCTAGAAATAGCAATATCGCCACTCAGACATCTCATAGGGCTAAAATATATGTACAATGATGTTCATAAGACAATTGGAGCTAGTATTATTACATTTTTGTTTTAAAAGTTAACAAATACTGCTTCTTTACTTACAAGTATATGCAGTTGGAACACTTAATTTTTTAACAGTTCTCCAAACGTTGCTCACATCTTGCTACATTCTAATCTGTACCTCTCAAAAGCTATATTAGCACATCTAAAAATCCACAAACAGCTTTTCACTCTGTAAACATGGTGTAGAATAAGTTTGCCAACACTAGTACACCTAATGACACTTCCCAACAAAGTTAAGAAAATCGAGTATTAAATACCTGAACTTGAAGTTCTTTCTTAAATATAGATGAAGACACCAGTCTCTTTCAAATCCACAAAATTCCCTTCTGTTGAGCACAACTCTAACAGACTTCCTTCTCCTCCAAAGCACCAAGGAGAAACTGAGCCATAGTTGGTTCTGCATCCTTTTACATTGCAGCATTCTTCAACCATGTAATAACAATGAAAACTATTGGGTGAGACTTGGCAAGTTTTTCTTACTTCTTCCCATACTATCTTGTGAGACTCATGCTCAACATACATCATGGCACTACCAGTGATTTTCCATGCGAGTCTTGTGAGATCGTAACAAATTATAAAAAATAAGAATTAACGATTTACTCTTTACAGTACTTATCTCTTACACATTTTCTCTCTAAAACAAGCACTACAATACTGATTCCTATTAATAAAATGTATTGGGAACTTATCTACTAATTTTTACTATTCATAATCCCATGAGAGTCCCACAAGATTGTACAAATTTGTTAAAAACAATATACATTTATAATTTTCACAGTAGTTATCCCTTAGACACCCTTTCTTTAAATCTAGGGGGCAGTGTGGCTTTCTTTTCAATTCCCCAAAACCTAACATTTATCACAGTAAACAGTAATGGCTGCCATGGGAGGGAGGCAAGTCAATAAGTCCCTGGAAAGCAGGGCACCAAAGCAGAGAGTTTTGTTGGGCCTTGCTCTTTCTGCATGGTTATGGCCAAACCTTTTGCCCTACTCCGCCTATTTTTCTGACATCCTTTTTGGTGGCATTAGGACTCTAGGCACTTTACCTCTGCTAATCAGTGCTAAAGTGCATGTGCTCTCTTCTCTAAATATGGTATGATTAGTTAACACATGTTTGGCATATTTGATTTACTTCTGAGTCCCTTGAAAATGTGGTATACCATATACCAAGGGCCTGTAATCTAAATGCTAATAGTGGGCCTGCAGCACTGATTTTGCCACCCACACAAGTAGCCTTCCAACCCTGTCTAAGGCCTGCTATTGGAAGGCCTGTGTGTGCAGTTTACAGCCACTTCATCTAGGCCTTTAATACCAATTACCTAGCCTTAAATTCCCCTTTTATTACACATAAGTCACCCTAAGGTAGGCCCTTGGAAGTCCTAAGGACAGGTTGTTATGTAGCTAAAATGCAGGACATTTACTTTTAAATTTTACATGTCCTGGTAGTGACAAACAGCGACATTAGTTTTTCACTACTGTGAAGTCTATTCCTCTCATAGCCTTATTAGAAAGGAGTAGCTAAATCATGTTTCATATCTGTGGAAGAGTAAATATAAATCCTCTTGGGTGGTAAAGTTGTAATTAACATTACTGTTTTAGAAATACCATTTTTAGAAAGTGGACATTTCTCTGCTCTTACTTCTCTGTGTGCCTTACACCCTGCCTCCAATACAGCTACACTTGTGTATTCCCTGTAGACAGCCACAAACACAGGAAGGCTGGGTATGACATTAAACTCATCTGCATTCATCTACATTCGGATAGCTCTTTCTAGGCAGGAAGAGGGAGGGGGAACTGACACACCTGATTAGGCAGTGTCCTGTGTCCCACACAAAGGGCTGATTAACCCTCGCAGATATCCTGGCAAACAGGGCTAAGATAAAAGGGGACCTGTGCACTTCAAGGGCTTGCTTTGAAATTACTCCCACCTCATGCACTTCAAAGGCATATTTGGGTATAAGTACTGGGGCTCTGACCCTACCAAGACAGTACATCAGAAGGCCTGTGAAGTACTCTGCTAGGAGTAAAGACTGCTGTGGTACAAGGATTGCCGCTCTGTTTGACAGTCTGTTCAGAAGAAACTGCTTCTCTGCTTTGCTGAGCTGCCCTGCTGTCTGCTGATCTTTGACCTGTTGAAGACAAGAACTGGACCCATCTCACTTGAACTCAGAGTGACTCCAAGGGCTTGCTGGCTTGCCCTCTGTTCTGAAGTCTCAGGGTCATCAAAGACTCCATACAACTCTGCTGCTGGACTATGCTATCTGTGAGTCTTCCTATACCAATCTAGTCTTGGGCCTCTGAAGACAATTCTGCAGCGGTTTTTGCTTGAAAATCAACGCAGTGACAATTTGGAACTGATTTAAAGTGACGCATTGCCCTTCGACGTAGGAGCTGACCGATGAAATTGCCTCGAAGGAATACGTTTACACAGTCCCTGCATCGTGAAGGGGTTCAATGCCGAAGCCCTCATCGACTGCTCGGATTGACTCCAACACTTCACCTCCTCGACACCTCGTATCCAAAGTCAAAGTCAAAGGAACTTATTGAGCGCACAAATCACCGTAAGGTCTCATGGAGCTTGTGGGACTCCAGAGACTGATGGTCAAATCCAAACATCATTAGTTCTGATCAGATAATCCAGCCTTCAACACTTTCTCCATGTTTGACCTGTCTGAGTCCTGTAGCCAGCCTGCCCTTCATCACAGTCGTCTGAACTTTGTATTTACCCGGGTCTAGCGGGGCCTCAAGTAACCTCTCAGTGCTATTAACTTCTAAGCACTATTTTTGCTTATTTTTAAGAAATCCATAATACCAGTTTTATTTTTGGGATTTTTGTTGTTTTGGTCTTGTGTTATTCATAAAAATATTCTCTGTTTTGTTAAACCTGTGTGGAGTATTTTTGAGGGGTTCTTATTGTGTATTGTGTGTGTTGCACAAATACTTTACACAATGCCTCTTTAGATAATCCTGACTGCTCTGTGCCATGCTACCAGAGGGTGAGCAGAGAGTGTCGATTATGTGTATCTAACTTACCCAGACTCGGATTGTGACACCCACCTGGACTGGTGCATACCTCTGCCAACTTGCCCAATTTCTAACATGGGGGATCAGCATTGAGAGTAGGACTTGTGTTTGTGCCATACCTAATAGTAACTCAGTGTTCACTACCTTCTATACTAAGACCAATTTTAACCTTTTCCGTACTCCCTGATTGACATCTTTGATTTTTCCAAAAGTCCTTTTACCCAATGCTCATTTTTCTACAATGTCTGTGGTGGTATCTGGCAATATTTTACTAAATCTACATTTAAGTCTGTGGTCAGATAGAAATGTGGTCTTGTTCATATATCGTCCTAGGTCATTACTGATCACTGAGTCAATAGGTCTAAAAAGCCTTTTACCTCACATTAGGATTGCAGGCATTCCTATATTTTAAGGAAAATGTTGTCTAGATGTAGCACCCACAAAATGTACAGCAATAGACTCCCTCTGTACCAAGCAATGTTGTAACTAACATGGTATCTCAGGAACTAGTCATCACAGGGTTAAGCAAGATATCATTTCAACACAAAGAAGAATTAAACAAACAGTAGGTGCCAGAAGAGAAAGCTATTGACTTTGTCAATGTTTGTCAGCTTGACTGAAAGTTAAGGAAAGCGATTTGTCATGGCTAGTGCTGGTCGCCACATAGTGGTTTTCTTTTTTTTTGCTCTCAGCAATGCTTGAACAGCAGCTCGGCTGCTGAACAGCATGACTAACAAATATTGACAAAGCCAGTACCTCTTGCAGGCGAGACCTTTTGACATTGCCAATTATTGATTTAATTATAATGAGACATGGCATTTGATGCTAACCATGTGGTGGCTTCATCTCTCCTTGGAGACTTTTCCAAGTCACTTTCAAATAGCAGTCTATGCCTGACTGATAGCAGGACTGAACAACTTTACTAAACTAATCGTCTGGGTGTTTGTGTTTATCGATGTATGTGTGTGTTTGAGTACATGAATGTTTCTGTCTATGATTGTGTTGTATGTTTGGACATACATGCGTGTTGGTTGGCATGTTTGTGTCTGTTTCTTCATGACTGCTTATATACTAGTGTCTCCTTTTTGTGTTAGTTTGAACTTGTGTGCTTGAGTGTATGTGTGGTATGTTGTGTGCAAGCTATTTTATTGTACTGTGTGTGCTGTGTGAATGGTTTGTCGCTATATTTGAGAAGGTTTCCGTATGTGTACTTGTGTAACTTTGTGCAACTTTTTTATCTATTTGAATGTCTGTCTTATATGTATGTGAGCTTGTGTGTGAGAGTTTACGTTCATCAGAGAAAATTAGTGCATTTCTGGGTATCTTATGGTGCGCTTCAGCCCATGGCACATTCTTCAAATGCACATGTGTGGCCGTTTGAGTCATTTTGTTTGAACGCAAGTTGTCAGCAATTCCTTCACTTTCTATTTATACCTGAATTACCTGTGGCTGACAATCAGTGGCAGGCTCTGAAAAATCTGGGTGGGGAACGTGCCACCTCTTTTTTCATGGGCGTCATTTAAAAAAACACAATGACTTTTATTCTGTACACATATAGATGTAAACGACAACTGGAAAGGAGGAATACCGTAGCACTTTCAGATAGAAGATGAGACACGATACACATCAGAGATTTAAATTCGTAGATCAGCTAAAAAAACTCTACAATTCAAACCTTGCTCTCATGCAGGTCTCTTGAACAGATTGAAAAAGTCATATTCAACCATTTTACCTCGGATTGCGATAGTAATTATCAAAATCCAATATTAAGAGTGAGGCTACATATTGGTTATCCAAACATCAGGTCTCTGTGGGGCATATTACCAAGGGCATTATCGCCGCTTTAGCGGCAATTTTTCCCTCTAAAGCGGCGATAATTTTATCGCCCTATTACCTAGCTGTCGCTAACACAAGTTAGCGACAGCTAATAGGCGATAGCGGGCATTTAGGGGCCCACTATGCATGTCAGCGATGATTATCGCTAATGAGATGCAAATCGCTATCCCCTATTACTAACTTTTGGAAATAATCGCGCTAAGCGCGATTATCTCCAAAAGCTAACGCCTGCCCAGAGCAGTTCTTAGCCATGTTATCCAATGGAAGGTGGATAACATGGCTAAGAGCATTGTCACGATAATGCATGAATATCGCTGATTTTACAGCGATATTCATGCATTTCCCACGATTTTTACCGCTTTTGAGATAAACCTTGATAATATCAAGGTATCTCAGCGGTAAAAATCGCCGGAGCGCGGCGATATTTTAATACCCGCTAACCAAGCTTAGCGATAAATATCGCTATAGCTTGGTAATATGCCCCTGTGTTTTTAGAAACTATTACCGACAGTGATTCAAATGGCGCCAGGTTGCAGAAACTAGGGCTCACTGCTGTAACCAGTGGTCGAAGTGCATTAAAAAAAGTATGGGAACTGTGATGCTGCATGCAATGGGTTGCGTGTGAGTAAGTGTGAGCATGTGGTTAAAGGGGAGGCAAAACAGACAAAAACAAAATATTCTGTTTCGGTCTTTCACCTTTAGGTAACTACATATAAAATAGCACACAGCTTGAATGAAAATTAAATGCAAGTTATGTTAATCAGTGGGTAATGCACTATTGTACTGTATGAAACCCCTTTTAGTTATGCACTGCACCAGAGAGCCACAAAACTGAATCCTGGTTGGTGCAGTAGAGAATAGTGAGTTGTGTATTCTTAGGGCTACGAGGTCTCAGTCTGTGAGAGAAGGTACTGTGAATAATTTTAGTCATTATTTTAAAATTCCATTTGACACAGTATAAGATTGGCTGCTACAACAAAATGCGTAAAAAAGGTTTAAGAGAAAAAAAGTGCTTCCAAATATGGATTTTTAGTAATACCCAGACTGTATGTAGTGCAAATTATTTTATACCTGTCTTTTAAAAGCTCATACTTTACAGCTTAGCTGGCAGCTCCCTTACAATACCTCTCAAAATGAATAATTGTGTGTCATCAGGAAGCATTTTTATATAACTGCCTTTAAAAAGCACACTCTTCACAGCTTAGCTGGTAGCTCACTTACACCACCTCTCAATAGAATAAATGTATGTCATCAGGAAGCTTCAAGTGATACCATTAATGAAAGCCAATCCCATCTTCCAAGCACCCTTCATATTTGCAGATTGACCTGTTGCGCACATTAACATTTCTTTAGGATATGCAGGCACACTGGCAAGAAGATGTGTTTAGTTGTCAGCCTCTTCCTCAGTTTCTGATCAGAGGAGGCTCCCTGCTTACACTTTAGTGGAAGCATTTCAATTCTATGAATTAACCATCCTGGGACCGTTGTCTTTTCACAAAAAGTAAGAGAATTTTTTTTCTAAAATGAAAGAACTATGGACATGTCGTGCCCCTCAGATTTGTATTTTATTTTTTATTTTTGAGTTTTATATTGTATGAACATGATGTATCAGAGTGCTGTACAACATGGATGCAGTCAGATAAGCATACTCAAGTGACCCTTTGGGGAGTCAGAGCACTGTACATCAGGAAAAATAAACCAATATGAGTATACAAATGTGGGGGAGCAACAATGTGAGTGTAAGGACGGAAGTTTGACGTTCGTAGTTTTGTTTTGGAATGGTCATTAACAAATATATGGAGTGTCATTGGAAAGGCTACATCTTCATTGGGGAAGGAATCTGATAATCATTAATTGTTTTACACTTCATTTGAATAAGGCCTTTGAGGGGTTGGTTCTGGTCTCATGAGGAAGTGAGTTCCAAATTTTGTTGGCAATTCCAGAGAAGGAGCTATTGTAGGTGTTCTTCCTTTTAAAGTTGTAGGGCTTCAGTAGAAGGGAGCCTGTGATTCTTAAAGCTCTGTTCTCACCTGGTATGATAAGTTTCCTGGCCAGGTAAGATGGAGTGTTGTGTTGAAGAACTTTATGTGTCAGGCAAGCAATTTGTAGGTGCATCTTTGCCTCATAGGGTAGCCAGTTCACTGTCTTGAGATCAGGGGTGATGTGATCACTTTTTTTGAGCATGTAATGAGTCGAGCTGAGCCATTAAAAGTTGTCTTCAGAGTTGTCAATTTTGCTTTTGATAGACCCACAAGGGTAGCAGTACCATAATCTAGTGTAGAGATCACTAGCGTTTGTACTCATGCCCCAAGTAACTACAGTTGGTAGTTGGTGCCTGTGATCGTGGCCCTGATGTGACACTGCATAGGGAGCTGATTTTCCAGGATTATTCCATTGACCTTGCTGAGTTTCGGATGTGTGAGGTACAGTTCAGGGCTGTTAGATCAATGAGTCATTCTCTGGAATTCAGAGTGTGGTTGAGTGGAGAGATTTGGAGGAATTCAGTTTTGAGGGCATTAGGTTTTAGGTGGTTCTGTGTAAACCAGTATTGGGTTATTGTCATTGTGTTATTGAGGATGCTGATGTCTTCTGAAGAGGTGATCTTTAGGTATAGTTGTGTATCATTCAGGTACATATGGTATGAGATGTTGTAGAGTTGGAGGATTTCAGTCAGGGAATCCATTAGTGGTTTGAAAAGGGTGGGGGAAAGTGAGGAGGCTTTAGGGGGCAAAAACATTGCAACTGGGCGGGGTTAAGTTTATAGAAGAAGAAAGGAGATTGGATTTCCTGTTGGTTGGATTTTTGACAAGTTCAAACTTTTATTTGGGAAGATCTTTGGCCTTGTCAAGTTCCACAAGAGGATTACGATCTTCTGGTATGCCTGTTGTAGGCTTTCCTTCTTAGTTTTAGTAAATTGAGATTTGTTGGAGAGGTAGAGAGTCTCCAAATTTATTCCGCTGCCCTTAGTAATCAGGGTTCATCATAAAGCCTGTAGTCCAACCAAGGGTTGAACTTTTTGATCTGGATTCTTTTCAATTGTTTGGGCCAATGGATCCCATGATGCCGGACATGGAGTTGATATAGTGATTGGTTAGATCTTGTGTGTCGGAGATATTCATGCATGGAGGTAAAATGTTGTTACTGAGAGTACTTAGCCTGTGTGGGTTGATGTTTCTGGTGTATCTAGTTCAACATTTGGCTTTCACTGGTTGGTCTTTGGAGATAATTAGCCTTTCTGCTACGGGGAATAGGATGCAGTGGTGGTCTGCCCAGTCACATGGTAGGAGGCATTACATTTGAATGGTATGTTCCTTTGCTATTATTAGGTTTAAAGTTACCACTTTATTGTGTGTCGGGCTATTGCAGGCCTAAACCAGGTTGAGGTTGTGGAGGAAGGTTTGATGCTACTCTCAATGATCAGACCACTTCGACCATAGGCTCTAACAAAATATGCTCTGTGTATAATCACACCAAACACTGAGCGATATTACCATTTTGCCACACACACTGTAACAGTGATTGATAAGGAGCATCGTGAACAGTATCAGAATGTTTTCTTTTAAACTCTGATAACTTAAAATGCTGTTGGAATATATGCCAGATGGAGGAACAATCATGTACAAGGTGGCAAGGCTCATGCAGCCAATCGGGTGACCCACAGCAAACACCAAAAGAGATAAACGCTATAGCACTGCCCATATCTACATCAGCCTACATTTCTTCACTCTAGTTTGCTCAGTAGTTATTCGCTAGTCCCAGCTCGTGAACAGAAGCAGCCGCTTGTGCATGTTCACTTCTGCAGCTGACAGTGTGCACAGAGTAAGTGACTTTGCAGATGTTAGGTTACAGGCACCATATCTTAGAAGTGTGAGTAACTTAGTATTGCACCAGTTTGACGTGTGCCCCTAGTTGCAACACTCATATAATACAACAAAAAGGACTTGAGCTTCAAATAAGTTCAAATGACAGCCCCATAAAACTAAAAATACAAGCATTGGCAAAGTCAGTATCTTTTACGTATGCGAGCCATTGGCTGTCAACGTTTTTAGCCATGTTGCACAGCTGCACAGCTAAGTTTGGGAAAAAAGCGTTATAACGGGGCCAGCACAGGGTGCATCATAGTGCTTTTTCCTCTGGCAGGATGGGGCGGGGACATAGGGATGGGCAATAAAAATGTGCAAGCAATGGAGTGGGAGGAGGGATAGAGGAATCCACCAAAGAACAAATCCCAAAAAAGTACCTCAATTGAGAGCGAGGGATAGAACAACACTAATAAAGTAATGTATAAGTAATGCTCCGTGGATCAGCTGAATAGAGGAACACAGAGTGAAACCAAGAGGTGCTGCCCATTATGAAGTAAGAAAACCATAGTGCATGGAGGCCAACCAATGGTAAGCAATAGGCAGGTTCTAAGACCTTTTAATTGTTTTTTTTAATTTGTGTTTACAAGCGAGCTTGTAGAGACAGCACATGCGCTGTCTCAGGTGAGATCAAAGAAAATTATATATGCTCTGACCAACTGGTACAAACATGACCTTTTTGCACCAAACTCTGCGTAAGTGTATTTTGCATTGGTTGTTTATTGTAATTGCTGAGTGTCGTTGTTGTGCGACACTATGCAAATCTGCATTAATGGACCTTACAGGACACAAAGATTCTCAGTGATGAATAATATTTTTACTAAGTGTAGGAGAGTAGGGTCTGCTTACTATGGTTACCCCCACTTTTTGCTGGTGTTTCACTGTTTTTCGACTTTAGTCTGGCTGGGGCCTGCTATTCAGGACCCCAGCCTAGCTGCTTCCTCTCTAAATTGATTGCATGTACTGTAGGTACCCTCCAGATTGGTTACTGGGTTACCCTTGTGAGTCCCTTGTAAATGGTACCTTAGGTACCAAGGGCATAGGTACTCCAGGGGCTTACCAGGGGCTGAAGCATGTATTATGCCCCCCTTGGGAAGCCTTCTAAAATGGCACCACAGGTCTGCTACTGCAGCCTGGGTAAGGTGGTGGAGGCACCCCTTACTAAGATATAACCTATCACTCACTCCTATGGCAGTCCTTATCGATCCTGAAGGCAGAGTGCTTGGTTTCATGTGAGAGGGTACCCATGCATGAGCAGGACCCCTCTTCAACTTTTGGAATCCATTCTCTTAGACTGTTCTGTGATGCAGCCAGACCATATACTCTTAAGTGTATTATAACCTCGCGGTAAATGCTAACTTTGGAATGGCTGCTTGGAAACTTGTCGTGTTTGGTGTCAAACACTTTGAAATCATACCCCCAACCAGTCCTGGCTGTGGGGGTAGGATTCCACCCTTCTAGAGGGAGAGACATGTACACACTGGCCTAATCAGTAATAGTTTAAAAGAGCCCTTGCATCACCAAATGGATGCCACAGCCACAGACACGGGTCTGACCTCCTGCTGCTGGACGAAACTCCAGCATGGGAGGCCTGGACAATAGGTTTCCTGTCACAGGTAGCTGCAACCACCCCCCAGACAGGCTTTAGTGTATTGGGGCTGGGTCGGTGCAGTCAGAGAATGCTTTTCAGACAGTGCTGGGGGCACACTTGGGGGCATATTATCAAGGGATTTATCTTTAAAAGCCAAGAAAGCGGAGATAAAATTATCTCCCACCAACACCAGTTAGCGACAGCTAGTAGGAGATAGCGACCATCTTGGGCCCCGTTTTGCATGTCAGAGATATTTATCACTAATGACATGCAAAGTGGGCGTGCCAAGATGTTAGCAACTGGAAACAGTCGCTAACATCGCTATCTCCTATTACCAACTTTTGGAGATATTCGCGCTAAGCGCGAATATCTCCAAAAGCTAACACCTGCCCTGAGCAGTTCTTAGCCATGTTATCCAATGGGAGGTGGATAACATGGCTAAGAGCATTATTTCGGTAATGCATAAATATTGCTGACTTCACAGCGATATTCATGCATTTCGGCCGATTTTTATCGCTTAGGAGATAAACCTTGATAATAGCAAGGCTCCTAAGCGATAAAAATCGCCGCAACACGGCGATAAAATTATTGCCGCTAAGCCAACATAGCGATAATTATCGCTAGTTGTTGGTAATATGCCCCTTGGTGTCCCTGTGCATACCCAAGTTCAAACCGGTTGCAGGGGCGCTCAGCCCCTGCTCTGGCATGAAACTGGACAAAGGGAAAGGGGTGTAACCACCACCCTCCCTGGATACCCCCATAGGTGGGTCCCTAGAGTATGTCCAACCCCATAACTTTTTTTAGTTTTTTTTTAGTTTTATATAGCGCATCCTAGACCCGAGAAATCAGATATCAGAGCGCTTTACATGAGCACCAGTTTCGTTACAGAAGAACACATTCATTTTTGGTAGGCACGGGGAGATTAAGTGATTTGCCCAGAATCACAGGATGTTCTAGCGTCGTTGCCGAGACCCGATTCCGGTTCCCCAGCTTCGAGCCATACTTACTATAAGTATGAGAACCCAGGGGCATATTATCAACAACTAGAGATATTTATCGCTAAATAAGCATAGGAAAAATTTTTTTTATCGCCGCACATCGCCGGACTTTATCGCAAAGATAACGTGCTATTAGCAACATTTATCTCCAAAGCGATGAAATATCCGGCGATAGCGGCGAAATGCATGAATATCGCTTTCAAGCATTATCCCCAATAGGGACTTAGCCTGAAAATCCACCTCCCATTGGATATACAGGCGGAGAACTGCTCTGAGCAGGCGTTAGTTTTCAGCGATATTCACGCTTAGCGCAAATTTTTTTTCCGCTACTCCTGCGTTGATAATAGGCGATAGCGATGTAAGCGACTGCTTTCAGTCGCTATTAGAAACGGGATCTCTGGCTGGCCAAGGCTTGCGCCAGAGTCAGTCAGAGACCACCACTTCCACGTCAGGGCAAGGGAGTCACACACCAAGATAACCCCTGCTCACCCTCTAGGTAACGTGACGCGAGCAGCCAGGCTAAACTTGGAGGCTATGTAGGTCAAGTGTTTGTGCGCGCACCCAGCAACAACACCCAAGGCCCACCACAAAGGAAACTCCACACAAGGTTATATAAAAATAGTCTTTGTATTATATCAAAACACATTAGATAAGAACACACATTTTACAATGTGCCAACAGGCACGGGCAGAATTTACAAGGGATATGTACAAGACAGGGCCACCTGGACCACTGTCAGGAATCATCACTTTTTAGGAATAGTAATTAGCACATAGAACACTTTTAGAACAAGTTAGCACACAACCAGTAATTACTGGTAAAGGGTAAGTACTTCCTACGCAACCCTAAACACCTTAGGAAAATATTGAGCAGGAAACCAAGACCTCGCTAGCAACACCTGTACTAGGAGAAAAACAACCACCTAAGTATCACCAACATTTAGGGGTATAAGCATAGGAACATTACACATGATGCATTAACATTCAGCGGTGTAGGGAAAGAAAACACATGATGCATCAAAAACACATTCAGAGGTGTAAGGAAGGAAATACATGATGCATCAAAACACATTCAGAGGTGTAAGCACAAGTAATTGCGCAAAACTCACATGAGCCACAACCTGTGGTAGTCCCTAGGCCCTCTGGCCTTGTTGGGGCTAGGACGCCCTGTGTCCCAGTGTCAGGGGGGGCCTAAACGTGGCAGCTGCCCACAAAGTGCTGGGCAGCTGTGAAGACAACGGCTCTGCACAAAGCACTTGTGTCCCCCAAGAGCCTCGTGGCTCTAAACAAACAGAATTGCCCTCCCGAGCCTCTCAGGGCTCGTAAAACAACTGTGCCCCCTTGAGCCTCTCTGGGCTCTAGATCAATGGGGCCTTTGAGCCTCGCTGGGCTCTGAAGCAGAAATGCACTGAGCCTCTGGGGCTCTAAATAAAGATAATGTCCCTAGAGCCCTCGTGGCTCTAAATCGATAGAAATGCCCCTGGAACCTCTCCGGGCTCTCTCACAATTGGGCCGGTCGTTGGAGTCCCACTGGGGATTCTGAAACAAAGGAATGCCCCTCAGATCGTTGGAGCAGCCCTCTGCCAACCGGGGCCGCTCAAAATCACAAGGAAACTGCCCTTGAAGCTGGAAAGCCAGAGCAACACTCACCGGCTACTGTGGTGGGGTCTCTCTGATGCCGCGTTGGCTCTCTGCGGCATCTCCCTGCCTCGCGGTGCACGGACACAGCTGCGCCCAGGACTCTCCTCCGCTTCCGGATGCCCGCACTTCTCCTTCTCGGCACACGTCTTTGGATGCGGGGCTCTCCTCCCACTCCACATGGGGAGCCTCGCTGGCGGACACACGCAGGAACACGGGATCGGCTCCCGCTGCTTCCGGCTTCCGGATGTCCAAAGGTCCCGCCCCCGGATGCCTGACTTCCGGTTCGGCCGGGTGGCGGCGACGGGGGCGATTTCGCAGGCAATGGCAGGTGGGCACCGGCTTTAACCCACAAATCGCTCCCGGCGCTATAAGCCAAAATAAAGCGCTCTTAAGCACGGGAAGCAGACAAAGCGCTCCCAGGCGCCAGGGGAAAGGAAAAGGGCTCCCAAGCGCTAGGGGCAAGGATAAAGCGCTCACAGCGCTAGGTGCAAAGATAAAGCGCTCACAGCGCTAGGGGCAAAAGTAAAGCTCCAGCATGGTCTGGAGGCAGGCAGGGGGGGCAAGGCAGCTCACTGGGTCTCCAGGCAGGGAGACAATCCAAGTGGCGGTCCTCCTGGCCCCAGCAACAGCAGCACCCCCCTCTGGCAGGATCCTGGAAGAGAACAACATTCATGGGGACACAGCCCCTTTTTATACAGGTAAATCCTTTGTTTGGAGGTGCAGGGTGGGGGAGAAACCAGTCGCAGCTGATTTTGGAGCACCCTTGATGGCTCAACCACCCCTTTCATTCACTAGGGAGGCTAGGGTCGTTAGACGCACCACAGGGGGCGGAGCCAGCATTGTGTGGGGAAAGCCCAGCCCCATTCAGGAACCAGGTGCAGCCCTCCCTCACATCACTCAGGCTGATCTCTCCACTCACTCCTGGGCAGACCCATCCAGACTTCCTGGAGCCAGGCTTGCCAACCAGCTCCAGCCAATCACGCTCCAGCACCCTCACTGCACACACACATCAATGTCTAGAAGTGGCACTTCCCTACTAGACACATACGAGCCGCACATACCATTGCGCAAGATTCACTCTCACGAGTTCGCACATACCAAACTCGACACATACGAGCCGCACATACCATTGCGCAGCATTCACTCTCACGAGTTCTGACATACCAAACTCGAGCCTGCACTCCCCACACATCAGGAACTACCAGGGACCCACACATTCCCCATGCATTCCTATGGGAGGGCAGGCCAGCCATAATACACGCACGCACTTTACCCTGGGACACAGGGAAAAAGTGTGCAGAGACCCAAAAATCACTAACACAGATCCCATACTAAAAGCAAAAAGATTGGGGGTGAACCTGCCAGAAGGGCCAAGTCCAACAGTCGCTAACAGGTTGGATACGCCCACTTTGCATGTCATTAGCGATAAAAATCGCTGACATGCAAAGCGGGCCCCAAACCGCTCACTATCACCTAAAAGCTGTCGCTAACTTGCTAATAGGGCAATGAAATTATCGCCGCCTTGCGGCCGAAAACGGCCACAAGAGCAGACATAATTTCATATTGCCTGCCTTGGTAATATGCCCCCCAGTCCTTATGACTTTAGATTACACCTGGATGAAACTCTGCAACATATATCCTGGAACTGCGACATTCTATTTCGACTAGAAGACAGAAGAATCTCCCTTGGGGTCAAGGAGCGACTCCCCTGTTCAAACAGGCACCAACAAAGCAATTGCCGGTCTGCATCTTCGACGCTCCAGCCGGACCCCGAAGTATCTGCAGCCCAGGAAGATAATTTCCAGACCTCTCTAAGGCCGACATGAGTCCCCAGCAAAGCTGAGACCAGCAGCCCAAACAAGTGACGTGGAACCGAAACTCCTGACATTGTGCACATTTGCTAAGTGCATTGACTTACCAAGCTTTTTAGAAGTTGTTCTTTGGGTTACATGTAGCCCAAACCCTGAGCATTATCGGCACCAAAGATTGTGGGCCTACACTCCACGAGTGTTCTGTGGGCCTGCTTCTTGCATTTCTACTTGAGGCTCCTTTACGATCCCTAGTCCGTTGACTGTCGGGTCCCCACGAAGGTAACTTCTGTTTCTTGGGCTTGCCTAGTTGCTCCAGCTATGCCCTGACTCTCTTCCATAGGGTGAGTCCCTCAGATCTTGCTGGTTTGCACCGAAGCCAATCTTTGCTTTCTGCATGGGTTGCTGTTGATAAGGCTTGTTGGGTACAATCCGGATACCGACACTGCAGCACTCGACATCGTTTGTGGGACAGGTCAAATCCAGCTCCTGGTTGTTGTCAACACCTCCTGGTCCTCGTGGCTGAAGAGTCAAGCTTCACCTTCTGCACCTGAAATCACCCGACATAAGTGGGCATCTTCTCATCACCTTTCTGGTCACTGGCAAGTGACCCAGACTCGGCCCCCTCTGCTTTCAGATTCTTCACATCTCTGATCCACCCTTGGATCCAACACGACTGATGGTGAGCTACAACGCCAGAAAGACTGCGGAGCTGGTTGTGTGAAGGAGGACGTGCTGTGAGGGTGAGTTAAATTAAAAGTGTCTAAATGAGTATCAAAAAAAATTTTTTTATTAAATGATCCCTAAGACACAATTTAACAGGTATTATGTGTCTGAATTTAGTTGCCAAGGATTAGGAATGGTAAAATTTGCATAAAATAAGTCATTTTGCAATAATTCATCATTTGACTTTGGGAATATGATGTGTTGTTTAAATGCGAAACATTTGATGTGATTTCCTTTCACATGTCACAACTGTTTATTTGTAATTATTTTTGTGAATTATCGTCATTTTACTTGCTTTTTCGTGAATTTGTAAATAATTGTTTTTTGAAATGTTTGTTGTATTGTAATTTGAGATTGTACAGAATGAGATTATCTGTTTAGTAGATTATGTGTTCTTTTTTGAGAATTAATATAATATCAAAAAATAATTAAAATTAATCAGCCGAAATCAATGGCTGGAAAAACGCATTCACTTTCGTTTATTTCCCCATATAAGTAACATTTCCTGAATAATTGGTTGAGAGGGTACACTAGTTGTTTTTCATTGTCAATAGGCCCTACCTTCTCTCTCCTTTATCCTGTTGGGCCAAACCCCTCCTTTTCACAAAATTTTACTGTGTGCTGCATAAGTTTACTTTATGTACTTTTGCCTCTAGCCTCATAAAGAGACTAGAGGGATGTGTTTAGAATACATATCTTATATATATACCTGGTATGGTTCTCCTTTCATTTGGTCATTCATGAGATTATAGGCTGGTAAAATAAGCTGCTTTACATTCCGTCAAGACTTGGCATGAAGGCTGCTCTCCACAGCTACCACTAGGATAGGTTTCTATATAGGTTGTCTTTAAACCTACCATCAATAAGGGTCGTTTGGACTGGTTCAAGGTGCCCCCTAGAATAGTAGACAGCATATGCAAGGCCAACTTCCCACATTGGTATGCAGTGTGTGGGATTCCAGCTTGCCATTGTTTTACCAGATAATCTCAAGTGTTTGAACATTTGAAAACCACCAAAGGTACATATAATACAAGCTTAGTTACAGTAAGTTTTACTAAACTTATAGTTGTGTGTTAAGGGCTTAAGCACACCCTTTCTACAACTCAAGAGAGTTTAGTAGGTAAAGAACTAGAGTAGGTAGTGCATACACCACACCTCACTAGTTATGTCTTCAGTGCCAGGACCTAGTGGATCCTTGCAAGATGTCAGCAAACTACAGACATCTAAGTATGACACATTCCCTTTCTCTGAGTTAAGGGCTCTGTGTACCATGAGAAAACTGAAGACTGGCAAAGGGGCCACCACCCAATGCCTCAGAGAGGTATTACTGTTAGACGACCTTAGCAAAGCTTTAGGGCCTGAAGGGGTACACTGATGCTGACCAGGCAGGTTACAATGACTTAGACCTGGACAATCCAGCTCCTCCTGGAGATGGAGAAATGGAGGCCCAGTGGGTCCCTTATTTGTCCTCCCAGGAAGAGTTAGGGGTGTACCTAGAAGGCCATGATCACCTTTTTGGAATCTAGCCATTCTGACACATCTGTAGGGACCTCTGTCTCTTCTCATAGGAGGGACATCTCCCAGGAGAAGAGAGAGCATCAGATGAGACTTGAAGCTCAGCTGAGGATAAGGAGACAAAGAGTAGCCTTAGAAAGGCAGTCCCTAGAGCTTGAAAAAGCTAGAAAAAAGATGGGACTAGAGTCCATGGTGGCAGCAATTTCCCTAGTGGTAGGGAAAGGTCTTATGACCATAGAAACTTAAACAAGATTGTCCCTCTCTACCAGAATGGGGATGACATCCACAAATAAATAACTGCACTGGAAAGGGTCTGCAAAGTACATAAGGTCCCCCAGGAGCAGTGAGCAGCAATATTGTGGCTGTCCTTTGTAGACAACAGAGATACAAGCTTCTCACTGTCAGAGAAGAGGATGCTGATGATTACAAAGTCCTGAAGATTGCTCTCATATATGGGTTTGGCCTAACCACTGAGCAGTATAGAATACAGTTCAGAGATACCCAAAAGACACCGACTCAGGACTGGGTTGACTTGGTGGATTGTGCCACTAAGGCTCTGGAGGGCTGGTTACTGGACAGTAAAGTGTGTGATTATACAGGATTGTATAACTTCATCATGAGGAAGAAGATCCTTAATAACTGTCAGAATCAGCTGTTGCATCAGCACCAGGTAGACTCTGATCTGACCTCTCCCCAAGAATTGGGAAAGAAGGCAGACAAATGGGTCAGAACCAGGGTGAAGCAGAAGGTACAGAACCAAGGTGGTGACCAGAAGAAGCAAGAGCATAAAAAGGATGGGGAGAAGGGTAAAGACCAGAAGTCTTCACAAGGCCCCCCAAAATCTTTTACTGGTGGGGATTTCCAATCTTCTAAGAATAAAGGCCAAACAAAAGCATGGTGTAAAATCTGTAAACAGAAAAGCCATTGGACTAGTGATTGCACTAAGAAAGATGCAACTCCAGACACCATTCCCTTAAGGCAACTGTTCCCCCTAGTTCAGCTCCAAGTGATGCTCTACAGCAGAAGGGTGTAGTAGGGTTAACCCTGTGTACTGAGATGGGCTCTGGCCTAGTCAGAGTGCCAACTCAGGCTGTCTTGATCTGTGATGGAGGCTTGGATATGTCCTCCTGTGTGAGTCCCAGTAACTTGGGCAAATACAGACAACAGCTTTTTGATCAATGGAAACGAGTCTTTTGCCTACAGGGACACAGGAGCAAGTGTCACAATAGTTACACAAGACTTTGTGGACCCTAGGCAAATCATACTTGGTGAACTTTACCAAGTGACCAATTCTAGCAATGTCAGGACCAACCATGCCCTGGCAGTTGTTAATTTCTCCTGGGGAGGGGTAACTTGCCTTAAGAAATTTGTGGGAAGTGCAGACCTCCCTGTTGAATGTTTGCTTGGCAATGATTTAAAGACTTCAGCCAGGTCTTAAGTGGAGTTTAGGACCCATGCAGAAATGTTAGGGATCTCTGCACATGTGTTGGCTGGGACTAGGTCACAGGTCAAAAAACCTAACACTGAACAGGCCCTGGATTCTGGAATAATGGACCAGGTGCCTTCCAAGAAAAGGAGCTGTAGGGTTAAGGCAGTGCCTTCCCCCCTGACTCAGAGTGTTGATCAGTCTCTTGAGGGAGATGGTTGTTCTCCTGAAGAAGGAACTGTCCCAGAGGAGCTTCAGCCTGATCAGGTTGACTCCCCGGGGACAGGGGGACCTTCCAGGGCAGACCTGAGTCAGGAGCAGCTGAGCTGCCCTTCTCATGAACCCCTCAGAAAGCAAGCTGCTGCTGAGGCTGCTGGGAATGCTAGTGGCACCCATAAGATGTATTGGGTTGAAGGACTCCTGTACTCAGAGAGGAGAGGCCCCAAGCCTGGTGCTGCAAGGAGGTTGGTTATACCTCTAAAATTCAGGGGCTTCCTATTGAAACTAGCCCATGATATTCCTCTAGCAGGACACCTGGGCCAGAACAAGACTTGGGCCAGAATTGTCCCTCACTTTCACTGGCCCCACATGTCTGAAGACAGCAAGGAGTTTTGTCGCTCCTGTGTCACCTGTCAAGCCAGTGGCAAAGCAGGTGGCATCACAAAGGCCCCCTGTTACCACTACCTGTGGGGGGGTTCCCTTTGAAAGAGTGGAGATTGATGTTGTTGAACCAATGGATCCTCAGACAGCATCTGGGCACATGTTTATCCTAGTGGTGGTGGACCATGCCAGTAGGTACCCAGAGGCTATACCCCTTAGGACCACTACAGCACCTGTTGTGGCAAGAGCCCTCTTGGGAGTGTTCTCAAGAGTGGGTTTCCATAAGGAGGTAGTATCCGACAGAGGTGCAAAGTATATGTCTAGTTACATGACTGCAATGTGGAAGGAATGTGGAGTGAACAACAAATTCACCACACCTTATCACCCACAATGCAGTGGTTTAGTTGAAAGATTCAACAAAACCTTAAAGGGTATGATCAATGATCTTCCAGAAAAGGTTAGGCAGAGATGGGACCTCCTACTGCCCGGCCTTTTATTTGCATACAGGGAGGTTCCTCAGAAGACGGTTGGCTACAGCCCTTTTGAACTTCTGTTTGGGTATCCTGTTAGAGGCCCATTGTGTCTGGTGAAGGAGGGATGGGAGTTACCTCTCAAACCCCCTAAACAGGCCATTGTGGACTATGTACTTGGTCTCCTCTCCAGGATGGCTGAGTACATAAAAAAGGCAACCAAAAACCTTGAGGCTAGCCAGGAATTACAGAAAGCCTGGCATGACCAAAAGGCTGTACTGACTGTTTACCAGCCAGGGCAGAAAGTATGGGTGCTGGAGCCTGTGATCCCAGCAGCTCTCCAAGACAAGTGGAGTAGACCTCACACTTTTATTGAACAGAAGGGAGAGGTTACCTGTTTGGTAGATCTTGGAACTCCCAGGTAAGTATGGGTGCAAAATCCACTCAGCTCGCTAAATTTGCAAATTTTCGTCAATTTCGCGATCCGCGAATCTGGCGAAATTGCCGAAAAATTTGCGAATTCGCGAGCGGGCGGATTTTATTTTGGGGCCCACAGGAAGCACAGTTAAGGCAGGTGCTCGAGTTGAAGCTACCTTTGTAACCATTTTAGAATGGTGCCGGCAAGCTGCCAGAGTGCTTGCTGGCGCCATTCTAAAATGGTTGCAAAGTTAGCTTCAACTCGGCACCTGCCTTAACTCTGTAAGTGCTTCCTGTGGGCCAAAAATTAAACCTCAACAGGAAGCACTTACAGACATAAATAAAGCAGGTGCCCGAGTTGAAGCTCAAATTCAGTAACGTTTTAATCAGCCCAAAACATTAGTGAGCACGGTCGAGGCTGGGCAAGTGTGCTTTAACCCCATATCTGCCGTCGAAAATTATCTGTGATACCCGAGGAGGAAGGTCTTTGCATCTCTGAGTTTCTCGAGCGCAATCCCCGTTCCTGTGACCAGGAGGCTGCTTTCTCCTCACCTACTGCCCTGCTCGCTCTCTGACCCTTTATACACGAGGCATTTTGACACGCATAGAAGCCCCGCACCACACACTAGCGGTATCAAACGTCTTCCCGCCCTTTCCCAACTATGATGGACAGCTCACTCAAGGGCCCTCGGCGCCTTTTGGCGCTGTGGCAAAGTTACAGGCACACATGGTCAGTGGAGACAAATCTTCTGGCCCTACGCAGCTGCAGTGTAGGAAAAGGACTATCATTTACCCGACGAGGTAGCACTTACTGGATTAGCCAGTAGAAAGTACTCCAGTTGAGTAGAGGTATTGCACAAAACGGTGGCATCTTCGGGGATAACTATGCAGGGCAGGATTCATTCTGGCACGAGGCTCCTGTCACAAAAATGAAACCTCAACAGGAAGCACTTACAGATATAAATAAAGCAGGTGCTGAGTTGAAGCTCAAATTCAGTAACGTTTTAATCTGCCCAAAAGCATTAGTGAGCACGGTCGAGGCTGGGCAAGTGTGCTTTAACCCCATATCTGCCGTCGAAAATTAGCTGTAATACCCGAGGGAGGTCTTTGCATCCCTGAGTTTCTCGAGCGCAATCCCCGTGTAGTTCCTGTGACCAGGAGGCTGCTTTCTCCTCACCTGCTGCCCTGCTCGCTCTCTGACCCTTTATACACAAGAGGCATGTTGACACACATAGAAGCCCCACACCACACACTAGCGCTATCAAACGTCTTCCCGCACTTTCCCAACTATGATGGACAGCTCACTCAAGGGACCTTGGCGCCTTTTGGCACAGTGGCAAAGTTACAGGCACACATGGTCAGTGGAGACAAATCTTCTGGCCCTACGCAGCTGCAGTGTAGCAAAAGCACTATCATTTACCCAACGAGGTAGCACTAACTGATTAGCCAGTAGAAAGTACTCCAGTTGAGTAGAGGTATTGCACAAAACAGTGGCATCTTCGTGGATAACTATTCAGGGCAGGATTCATTCTGGCACAAGGCTCCTGTCACAAAAATTAAACCTCAAGAGGAAGCACTTACAGATATAAATAAAGCAGGTGCCCGAGCTGAAGCTCAAATTCAGTAACGTTTTAATCTGCCCAAAACATTAGTGAACACGGTCGAGGCTGGGCAAGTGTGCTTTAACCCCATATCTGCAGTCGAAAATTAGCTGTAATACTTGAGGGAGGTCTTCGAATCCAAGAGTTTCCCGAGCGCAATCCCGTGTAGTTCCCGTGACCAAAAGGCTGCTTTCTCGTCACCTGCTGCCCTGCTCGCTCTCTGACCCTTCATACATAAGAGGCATGTTGACACGCATAGAAGCCCCGCTCCACACACCAGCGGTATCAAACGTCTTCCCGCCCTTTCCCAACTATGATGGAAGCTCACTCAAGGGACCTCTACGCCTTTTGGCGCAGTGGCAAAGTTACAGGCACACATGGTCAGTGGAGACAAATCTTCTGGCCCTTTACGCAGCTGCAGTGTAGGAAAAGCACTATACATTTACTCAACGAGGTAGCAATTACTGATTAGCCAGTAGAAAGTACTCCAGTTGAGGTGATGCAAATCGCAAAAAAAATCCGCGATTTCGCGGGAAAATCCACGAATTTGCAGACTTTTTTGCGATTTCGCGCAAATTTGCGGACCACAGATCAGGAAAATTCACCCATACTTACTCCCAGGAGCCCCCATAGGGTGCTTCATGTCAACAGACTGTAACCATATGTTGACAGGGCAGACATGGGCTTACTCATGGCTACTGATGAGGGACAGAAGGAGGAGAGTGACTCTCTCCCAGACCTGCTCTCACAGAACCCTGATGATGGGTCAGTAAATGGTGTAGCCTTGGCAGGCAGCCTCACTGATCAGCAGCAAACTGATTGCAGACAAGTGCACAGTCATTTTAGACATATGTTGTCTCTGACTCCAAGTCAGACCACCTGGTGCACCCATGAAGTGGACACTGAGGACAGTCTGCCTGTTCAAAAGAGGATTTACAGGCAACCTGATCATGTCAGGGACTGTATCAGGTCTGAAGCCTAGAAAATGTTGGATTTGGGAGTTATTGAACCATTAGATAGCCCTTGGGCTAGTCCAATAGTCTTGGTACCTAAACCTCACACCCAGGGTGGTAAGAGAGAGATGAGGTTTTGTGGTGACTCCAGTGGTCTCAATTCAGTCACTAGGACTGATGCCCATCCAATCCCAAGAGCAGATGAGCTTATAGACACTTTGGCTTGACCCAAGTTTCTGAGCACATTTGATCTAACAGCTGACTACTGGCGGATCAGATTAGCTGATGATACAAAGCCAAAGACAGCATTTCCAACGCCTAGCGGGCACTATCAATTTGTGGTAATGCCCTTTAGTCTGAAGAATGCACCCGCCACTTTTCAAAGATTGGTGAACAAAGTCCTAACAGGCCTCTAAGACTACTGTGCAGCATATCTAGATGATATTGCTGTCTTTAGCTCCACCTGGGAGGATCTCTTGCTCCCCCTGAGAAATGTTTTGGAGGCCCTGCAAAAGGCAGGCCTAACTATCAAGGCTACTAAGTGCCAGATAGGGCAGAGGCAGGTTGTGTACCTGGGCCACCTTGTAGGTGGAGAGCAGGTTCAACCATTACAGAGCAAATTTCAGACCATCATGGAATGGAATGCTCCCACTACCCAGACTCAGGTCAGAGCTTTCTTGGGCCTGCCTGGGAACTACAGGAGATTTGTCAAGGGGTATGGTCCATTGTGACACCCCTTAATGACTTAACTTCTAAAAGAATGCCAAAGAAAGTTCAGTGGACAGTTTTTATTTTATACAGCTTGTAAAGCGCATAGTTACACTAGCAAGTGTGCTATTGAACTGTTGCCGCTACAGCTATAGCTTACATCCGGCCTAAGTAGAGTCTTTCTAAAGTATGAGTCTTAGGCTTTGGGGAAGAGAATTGTTTTGAGCTCTCTTCGGAATGCGGGCTCTGACGTCTCCAATCTCAATCTCATTGGCAGTTTGTTCCACTGGATGGCGGTCTGGACTCTAAAGGACCATCCACCCATTCGCACTCTTTTGAACTTAGGGACCTGAACCTGCCCCGTACCACCAGATCTCAACTGGCGAGTAGGCTCGTAACGTTTGAGGAGACTGTGTAGGTATTTAGGGCCTTTTCCATGGAGGATGCGATGCCCTACACAGAGGGCCTTAAACGTCACCCGTTCTCTGACTGGCAGCCACTGTAGGGTTTTCAATGCTTTTTTTGCTGACGCTTTTCTAGGTAGTTGTAGGATCAGACGGGCCGCCGCATTTTGTATGCGCTGTAATCGTTGCAAGCATTTTTCACTGGCACCTAAGTATAGGACATTTCCGTAGTCCAGCCTGGACGTTATTAAAGCATGGACCACTGATTGTCTTGGCGGCACAGGCAGAAGGCCCAGTGTTTTCCTTAAGACCCGTAGCATACCAAAGCAAGTGCCCGCCACTTGTTTTGTCTGGTGATCAAAGGATATTTTGTTGTCTACCCAGATTCCTAAGTTCTTGACTGGATTGCTGGGTTCGGGTAGAGCCCCCAGCTCATCCGGCCACCAGGCCGAGGTCCAAACTGATGGTGCCTTGCCCACAATCAGCACCTCTGTCTTGTTTCCGTTTAATTGGAGGCAGTTGTTGGCCATCCATTTGACGAGCTCCTGCATGCATAGCGAGAAATTTGCTGCACATTGCTCCTTTGGCTGTGTCAGGGTCACGATCAGTTGTGTGTCATCTGCGTGACAGTAAGCTGTCAAAAAGCATTTGATGACCTGAAGCAGGCCATGTGCACTGCACCAATTCTGCAAAGTCCTAACTACTCCAGAGAATTCATTGTCCAAACAGATGCATCTGAGTTGGGGGTAGGGACTGTGCTATCACAATTGAATGATGAAGGTCAGAACCAGCCAGTAGGTTTTATTAGCAGAAGGCTGACCCCTAGAGAGAAACATTGGTCAGCTATTGAAAGGGAGGCCTTTGCATTAGTTTGGGCTCTGAAGAAGCTGAGGCCATACTTGTTTGGCACTCTCTTCGCTGTTCAGACTGACCATAAGCCCCTCCTGTGGCTAAAACAGATGAAGGGTGAAAGCCCCAAACTTTTGAGGTGGTCCATTTCCCTACAGGGGATGGACTATACAGTGGAACATAGACCTGGAAGTAACCATGCCAATGCAGATGGACTCCCGCGATACTTCCACTTAGAATATGAAGAACATGACTAAACTGGTCAAGGTTAGTTTAATATCCCTGCATTTGGGGGGTTGTGTAGGAGAGTAGGGTCTGCTTAATATGGTTGCCCCCACTTTTTGCTGATGTTTAACTGTTTTTCGCCTTTAGTCTGGCTGGGGCCCTGCTATCCAGGACCACAGCCTAGCTGCTTTCTCTCTAAATTGATTGCATGTATTTTAGGTACACCCCAGGTTGGTTACTGGGTTACCCTTGTGAGTCCCTAGTATATGGTACCTTATGTACCAAGGGCATAGGTACCCCAGACGCCTACCAGGGGCTGAAGCTTGTATTATGCCACCCCTGGGAAGCCTTCCAAAATGGCACCACAGGTCTGATACTGCATCCTGGGTAAGGTGGTGCAGGCACCTCTTACTAAGATATAGGTTACCCATATCTATCTTTAATCACTTACACATATAAACCTATAAGTTACTTCTATGGCAGGCCTTATCAATCCTGAAGGCAGAGTGCTTGGTTTTGTTTGAGAGGGTGCCCGTGCATGAGCAGGACCCCTCTACAGCTTTCGGAAACTATTCTCTGAGGCTGTTCTGAGACAGTCAGACCATATATTCTTAAGTGCATTATAACTAGGGGTGGGTGGAATTTGCGTAACCGCAAATCTCTGCGAAACGGTACAAAATCTCCACGAACACACAGAAATTCCGCTAACACGTGGAATTGCTTGTTTGCGATGCTTTTTTCCTGTTTGCAAATGCTGTTTGCTTGCTCGGGAGAAATATCTCACGAACATGCATTTTGAGAACGCGAACAAGCAAAAAGTTCAGCGAAGTCGCAGAACACAGAATTTTGGTCAATTTCACGTTCTTCGCGGAACGGAAAATTACCCAAATTCCGCAAGCTAACTTTGGAACGGCTGCATGGAAACATGCTGTGTTTGGTGTCTAACACTTTGGAATCCTACCCCCTCCCCCGCTAGTCCTGGTCGCTGGGGTAGAATTCCACCCTTCTAGAGGGAGGGACATGTACACACTGTTGTAACCGGTAATAGTTTAAAAGAACCCTGACATCACAAAATAGATGCCACAGACATGGGTCTGACCTCCTGCTGCTGGATAGAACTCCAGCAGGGGAGGCCTGGACAATAGGTTTCCTGTCACAGGGAGCTGTAACCACCTCCCAGACAGGCTTTAGTGTATTGGGGCTGGGTGGGGGCATTCAGAGAATGCTTTTCAGACAGTGCTGGGGGCACACTTGGTGTCCATATGCATACCCCAGTTCAAACCGGTTGCTGGGGCAATCAGCCCCTACTCTGGTGGAAACTGGACAAAGGGAAAGGAGTGTACCCACGCCCCACCCCGGATCCTCCCATAGGTGGGTCCCTAGAGTATGTCCAACCCCCTAACTTAGTATTAGTATGGCAACCCAGTCCTTAGACTTTAGATTACACCTGGATGAAACTCTGCAACATATCTCCTGAAACTTTGACATTCTATTTCGACTAGAAGATGGAAGAATCTCCCTTGGGGACAAGGAGTGACTCCCCTGTTCAAACAGGCACCAACGAAGCAATTGCCGGTCTGCATCTTCGATGCTCCCGTCGGACCCCGAAGAACCTGCAGGCCAGGAAGAGGATTTCCAAACTTCTCTAAGGCAGACACGAGTCCCCAGCAAAGCTTAGACGTGCAGCCCAAACGAGTGACGTGGAACCGGAGTTCCTAACACCGTGCACATTTGCTAAGTGCATTGACTTCCCAAGCTTTTCTGAAGTTGTGCTTTAGGTTACTTGTAGCCCAAACCCCGAGCATCATCTGCCCTGAAGATTGTGGGCCTACACTCCACGAGTATTCCATGGGCTTGCTTCTTGCATTTCCACTCTAAGCTCCTCTGCGACCCCAACTCCATTGACTGGTGGGTTCCCATGAAGGTAACTCTTCTGTTTCTTGGGCTTTCTTGGTTGCTCCAGATGTGCCCTGACTCTCCTTCAAAGGGTGAGTCCCTCAGACCTTGCTGGTCTGCACCAAAGCCAATCTTTGCTTTCTGCGTGGGTTGCTGTTGCCAAGGCTTGTTGGGTCCTGTCCGGATACCAACACCGCAGCACTCGACATCCTTTCTGGAACAGCTTGAATCCAGTTCCTGGTCATCATCGACGCCTCCTGGTCCTCGTGGCTGAAGAGTCAACCTTCACCTTCTGCACCTGAAATCACCCATCAGTGGGCATTTCTCATTGCCATCCTGGTCACTGACAAGTGACCCAGACTCTGTCCCCTCTGCTTGCAGGTTCTTCACATCTCAGATCCACCCTTGGATCCACCCGGACACTTTCCACTTGGACGCCAGTAGCATTTTGCAGCAGCTCTCTATTGAAATCAACGACGAAACCAGACACAAAAAGACACCTATGCACCCGGCTTCCTTGGGTGAGGTAACTTGAGTACTCCGGTGCTCCTGTGGGTGTTGACTCTAAAACCTCCTAGTTCTAAAGGGGTTTGCTCCAAGTCCTCTTCTAAGTGTCCTTAATCTTTAAAATTCCAACCGCAACTTTCCCCGTAGAAGGTAATGGGGCTTCACAGCTGTGTTTAGACACTGCATGCGTCCCCCGTGGGTCCCCTGTATCTCTACCTTGGGTGGTTCTTGGTGGCCCCAACAGGCTCTAGGCCTTGTATCTATGTCAATTGAGGTTCTTATACCACTTTTTAGGTCTCCTGGCGTTTAACAGCGCGTCAGCGCTGTGTCCGCCAGGAGATCTTTTGTCAGTGACTATGCTTCCCAGGAGACAGGGCTGGCCGCACGCATTGCCTCTTCAACGAGGCTATATGAGCGGGGCACGCGCTCGCGAACGCGCTCAGCTGCTGTCTCCCGGGAAGCTCTTTCACCAAACACGCATGCGCATACACAGACGCATACACAGACACACACACACACACACAAGCGCCCATGCACGCACGCACCCACACATACAGAGAACCTACCCCCGCTGTCGCATACACACACGCGTGCACACACACACCCACAAGTGCACCGAGCGCCCCCCCGCCCCCACTTACCGCCACTCCGGACTTCAGCCGCCACCGCTCCTCTCCTGGGCAGGCACTCCGTGGGCGCGGCTTCCAGCAGGAAACGGAAGTCCCGCCCCACGGTAGTTTTCCTCACGCGCACACGACCAGCTGGGGAGTACAGGAGCAGGTTCGCTGAGATGAAGTGCTGGCTGGGCGGCCAATATCTGCTGGTGGTAGGTCATATGTTGGGAATGGATCAGAACCAGTGTTCTTCACCTCCACGTTAGGTAATGTAATCCATGCAGCCTTTCTCGAACTGCGCTAAAACAGAAGTCAGATAATGTGCCCATCCATTTTCCGTATTATCATCGTTTTACTCCGTGAAGAGGCCCTCATCAGGGGCGTAACACAGGCCCCCGCAGCCCCCGCGTTGCGGGGGGGCCCCGGCCCCAAATCCCCTGCCCCGGGGCCCCCAGCCTCTGGGGGCCCCCCAGCCTCTTAATAAATTAAATGGTGTACACAGCACGCAGGCGCAGCCTTTGCCCCGGCCAGGCCTCAGAGGTTCGTTCTACATTAATTAAATGGTGCGCAACTGCTGCGCAAGCGCGTCCCCGGCCAGGCCTCTCTGGAGCCGGGACTGCTACACCAGAGAGCTCTTCCGATTCCAGGAAGTGGGGTGAGGGGTCAAGGGATAACTGTCTGAGGACCCCTGTTCCGAGGACGGGTGTGAACTGTGAGCTGTACTCACCAGATTGGACTCGGACCCTCCGGACCCTCACCCTCAGAGTCGAGGGATGCTCTGTGCAGGCCTCTGAGGGTCTCAATCTGCGGACATCACCAGCTACCGAGCCGAGCCCCAGAGAAGGCGAGTGAGGTGTGAGAGACACCCTGCCCTCACGGCACCAGAGGAGACGGTTAGTGAGCTGTGAGGGGCCCCTTGCCCTCTCCCTCGTTCCCCGGGTCACTCACTCTTCATCCTCTGCCCTCCCCAACCCAAACTTCATTCTCTGCTCGCCCCTTCCTCCACCCCACTCTTCCACCTCCTCTCCCTCACACCACTTCTTTCAAAGTTGCCGTTTTCTTTTGAAATGTTTTGCACTGTTAGTGTGTAAGTGAAGCATATGTTTCCATACACGTGTGTGCTGCAAAAACACGGACTGACTGCCGCCTCGCCCTTCATCCTCTCCTGCTGTGCACCAGCAAGAGCGTCACTGGCATCACTAGCGTCACTGGGGTCAAGTCACAAGATGCCTTCCGCTGGAGTCATCAAAAGTAAACATGATTTAAGTAATTATACACAGCTGGTCAGAAGAAGCAAAGGACACCAGACGATCTGTTCCTATTGTGAAGCGCTCTGTCACCTTCGGGTAAAGTCCGCGCTATATAAAAATGCATAAATAAATAAATAAATAAATAAATCTGCCGTTCCTAAAGCCCCCTCCCCCCCGCCCCCCTCCCGCTGCAGACAAGCAGCCAAAGGCCTCTGTTGGTCCTTTTCACAGTTTCTTCTTCACAGAGCCCTGGTTCCAGCCCCTGAAGTCACAATGCAGAATGACGCCCCCCCCCCCCTCCTGAATGTGATAAGGGACTCGAGTCACCAATGTTTCACAAACACACATCGGCTTTGAGCTGAATGGGGCCCTTGAAGGCACCCCCTCTCTGCACCGAAGGAGTTACAGGGACTTGTGTGAACCCTCTGGTCTACCAACCACTCTACACACCGCCATCCACCCTTTCCCTTCTCCTCCACTATCCTCGAAAGCATCAACCCTCCGCTGCACAATATTTGGGACTTTTGATAGTGTTGGTTCATCCCTGGGTGTTTGACAACTTCTGTTTGTTTACTGGTACTTGATAGTAACAGACGATCTCTGGGTGTCTGACCGTGTCTGTCTATGTGTATTTGGTACTGACGGTTTATCTCTGGATGGCTGACCGTGTCTGTTTTTCTATGGGTAGTTATTAGTGATGGTTTATCTCTGGGTGTCTGACAGTGTCTGTCTATGTGAATTTGATAGTGACGGTTCATCTCTGTGTCTGACAGTGTCTATTTGTCTATGTGTATTAGATAGTGATGGTTTATCTCTGAGTAATTTACAGTGTCTGTCTATGGTTAGTTGACAGTGTTGCTTCGTCTCTTGGTGTCTGACAGTGTCTGTTTGTCTATGGTTAGTTGACAGTGTTGGTTCGTCTCTGGGTGTCTGACTGTGTCTGTTTGTCTATGGTTAGTTGACAGTGTTGGTTCGTCTCTGGGTGTCTGACAGTGTCTGTCTATGGTTAGTTGACAGTGTTGGTTGTTCTCTGGGTGTCTCTGATAGTGTCTGTTTGTCTATGGTTAGTTGACAGTGTTGGTTGTTCTCTGGGTGTCTCTCTGATAGTGTCCGTTTGTCTATGGTTTGTTGACAGTGTTGGTTCGTCTCTGTGTCTGACAGTGTCTGATTGTCTATGGATAGTTGACAGTGTTGGTTCGTCTCTGGGTGTCTGACAGTGTCTGTTTGTCTATGGTTAGTTGACAGTGTTGGTTCGTCTCTGGGTGTCTGACAGTGTCTGTTTGTCTATGGTTAGTTGACAGTGTTGGTTCGTCTCTGGGTGTCTGACAGTGTCTGTTTGTCTATGGTTAGTTGACAGCGTTGGTTCGTCTCTGGGTGTCTGACAGTGTCTGTTTGTCTATGTGTATTAGATAGTGATGGTTTATCTCTGAGTAATTTACAGTGTCTGTCTATGGTTAGTTGACAGTGTTGCTTCGTCTCTTGGTGTCTGACAGTGTCTGTTTGTCTATGGTTAGTTGACAGTGTTGGTTCGTCTCTGGGTGTCTGACTGTGTCTGTTTGTCTATGGTTAGTTGACAGTGTTGCTTCGTCTCTTGGTGTCTGACAGTGTCTGTCTATGGTTAGTTGACAGTGTTGCTTCGTCTCTTGGTGTCTGACAGTGTCTGTTTGTCTATGGTTAGTTGACAGTGTTGGTTCGTCTCTGGGTGTCTGACAGTGTCTGTTTGTCTATGGTTAGTTGGCAGTGTTGGTTGTTCTCTGGGTGTCTCTGATAGTGTCTGTTTGTCTATGGTTAGTTGACAGTGTTGGTTGTTCTCTGGGTGTCTCTGATAGTGTCCGTTTGTCTATGGTTTGTTGACAGTGTTGGTTCGTCTCTGTGTCTGACAGTGTCTGATTGTCTTTGCTGAAGTAGATTGTAAAGTTCTTTCAGGAACATCCTCTTGCATTACGACATTGCAGGCAGCAGGCCATGCAGGAGATGGTAGGGAAGTCACGTGACACAAATCATCTTTATACAACAATTCAGAGTTTGATAACAAATTAATGTAACACATTGTAATATACAATGCCAATAGCTCAAACTTTAATACTGGGAGACCTATTGCATTGTAAATGCTTGTTTAATATATGGTTTGGTACGCCCCTAGGGCTCAACGTATATTGTGCGAATTTACTGTGTGCTAAATAAGTTTACTTTATGTACTTTTGCCTCTAGGCTTATAAAGGGACTAGAGGGATGTGTTTAGAATAAATACATATATTATATATATACCGGGTGTGGTTCTCCTTTCATTTGGTCATTCATGAGATTAGAGACTGGTAAAACAAGCTGCTTAGCCTGAAGGCTGCTCTCCACAGCTACCACTAGGATAGCTTTCTATATAGGTTGTCTTTAAACCTACCATCAATAAGGGTCATTTCGACTGGTGCAAGGTGCCCACTAGAATAGTGGACAGTATATGCCAGGCCAACTTCTCACACTAAGCAGCTTCAAGTGTTTGTTAAATTTAAAGGTAAACCATCCACTTAAGGGACTTAGCCCCTCACTCAATCTCAGGTGCAAATTTGGTGAAATAATCACACATTTGCAATACCTAATGCATAATAATGAATGACTGTGAAGTTACTGCACAATTCAGTTTTTTTTACCTTGAGATGGGTGAAATGCACAAATACATGCATTTGCCTATTCTGAAGTATGCAAAATTGAAATTTGTTCTATTGCACATATATTCGAAGCCGGCTTTAGAGCTGGTGGTGCCCGGTGCAATAATGTTTTTTCGTGTCCAGCCCCCATATGACCTCCGCCTCAGATTCCCTTACTACCACCCAGGTAAAAGTGCTCCTCATCTCTCCATAGGCCCTCTGTCAAGTACATTTCATGTGTTTTAAAGCACCGGTAAAGGTTGGCTTTACTATTCCTCTCATCTATCCACCTAAAATACAGATCTGGTCTTTGCAACAGGTATATTAACCCTCTGCACTACTTTATAGCAGCCAAAACTGCCACAGGATAAAACTCTGATCTTTTTCTCTAGCAGGAACATTAATCACAAGAGTTATCATGACATTTTCATTGCTACTTGAAAGCTGGACACACAAGTTACTCTGCAGCAGGCGATTTTAAATCTTATGTTATTGCTTTACTCAGCGCCCCCCTGAAGTCACTGCTCCCAGGGCTGGACTGGCCGTTGCAGGCACTGGGCAATCCCCAGGTGCCTCAAGGGTGGGGGCCGGTTTTGGGCACCTGGGGGCCGCTTTTGTTACAGGGCCGTTTATGCAGCATAGCTGCAAAATCGGCCCTGTAACAAAATCGGCCGAGAATCGGCCCCGGCAAAGAGCTCGGTCGCACCCCCACGGTCTCACCCCCAACCTCTCCCCCGGGGGGACGGCCGAGCACTTTGCTGGGGCCGGTTTTGGTTCCCAGTCCGGCCCTGACTGCTCCCCCCCCAGATCAGCACCCATTGCAGCAGCACTGGTCACACCGCCCTAAAGCCCGCCATACACGTATTATCTGGTAACTATCTTGCGGGTGAACACCTACATGGTCACAAATTGTGAGATCGAGTAATCCTGAAATGGGTCATTTGGGTGTCTGTAGCCCAAGCAGGATTACTGACAAAGATGGGATCAGGCCCAATGAGTGGTCTTGTTAACATCTGTGTAATCCTACGTTTCAACACTGCCATAATTGTGGTTCCTTAGAGAGAAGTTAAACTTCCAGAAATTAATATTCAATAAAACAAAACAAACACTTGCACTTTATAGAGAAAACAATGCTGATGCTACATTTAATGAAATGTTTATTCACAGTTCTTTAGGTTTAAAATACTTTCGTCTTTAATTATGATGCAGACTATGTTGTTGTTTTCACGATTGCATTTTTTTTTACCTATGAAAGGTGAAATATTCTGCATATTTGAAGTCGACGTACATCATTTCAAGACTTACATTTGTAAGAAAATCTGCAATAGCCTCCCTCCTTGTGCCTGGCTGTTTGATGTCTATTACCTTTGAAAAATGCCACCAGCCATCTAGAAGACATAGAGATGCCGTGCCAATTTATTCTTCAAATTAAGTGTAGCATTAAAATATTAAGAGGTTCTGCAGCTAATGTCTCGCGGGCATTTTGGCGCTGTATCCCCTTCAAGGTTATTGACTGGGATGTGTATGTATTTTAAACCCTGTAAAGTCACAGGGAGGTGTTAGGTTTTCAGGATGCTAATTGTGGCTGCATCATATAGAAATTCATTATGTCGTATACATCCCTAAAATTGTCTCTGCCTTTCTGTCCTAAAGACATCACGCATTATTATGTCGGTGGATATGTCTGCATTATTTTGCTTCCAAATGGCAATGCAAGTAGCGTTCTTCACAGATCAAATCTATTAAGACCGTGTTAATTCAATTATCCTAGTGTGTTCAATGCGGCATAGAGATTCAATTGTTATTCAATTAGTGTGTACATAGTAAACTACTTTACAGCTATTAATCACCGACTTCATGTAATACAACTGCTGACTTTATAGTATTTGTGCTCGAAAGTGGTGTGGGTTATTGACGTTTTTCCTTGACATGTGTTGGTTATTGTAATGATGTTATTTATGGACATTTTTACAACAATTGTGGCGTGCTCTGATGTCATGCTGGGACTGAAATACACTTCAAACATTTCTCACAACTGGATGCCTTTATTGAATCCGAGAAATCATGCATCCTCACATTGTTGTTGATGTTATAAATGTTGCAATGCAGTAAAGGGATCCCTGCTAAACCCTTAGTGACCAGACAGACAGACAGACAGACACAAAGCCCATCCTGGGCAGAGGTGTCATGCCTCCTCATCCAGGATGGGCTGGTTCCACAAAGGGGAAGCTTCAAAGGCTTGCCACCTTTGTGAGCTGTCCCTGCCTGTTGCTACCTCCAGTATCTAGCTCACACCGGTTCTGAGACCCACTTTGGGCGGGAGAATCGGCGAGAAAACCAAGTTAGGAGGAGAGGTGTACCCACCTTTGCCAACCCCATCGCTCAGGTGGGGGAGGTGAGGTGAATCACACATCTCAGTACTCTCCATCTTGAATATGAAGGGACCCGGCCAATTAGAGAGAGGCACATGCACCCCTCCCATGGGGGGTGGCATAATAGATAGTGTATTCACCACAAGGAAGGGACTATTGATCCAGACTATTTAGGGGCAACCCTGAACCTTACCTCCTCAGATTTGAGGAAGAAAGAAAAAGAATCAGAGAGTTGTGCTGACCCAGGAAGAAGAAGACACCAACTGCTTTGGCCCCAACCCTACCAGCCTGTCCCGACACCGACCTGCTCACTGCAAAACACCAGCATCTGTCTCCCATGAGCACCGGATATGCTGGACCCAAGACACCAACATAGAACCTAGATCCGTGTGACTCTGCGCAACTGCACCATTCTGCATTTGATGCCCACAGCCTGAGTTCGAGTGGGCCAACACCAAGAGACAGTCTCCCCAGTGATACTGACCTGAGATCAGGTGATCCCTGACCTACCATGAGTTTCAAGTCGACACCTGCAGCCTCAACCTGAGGGGTCCCCCCGACCGTGACCAGAGCTGGAAAGAATATCCGATGCCTAAAGACACTCCTGCACCCCGATGGTCTTGGGTGGTAAAACCGACGGTGTGCAGGCATCCCCTAAAAACCCAACTTACCTCTCCTGCCAGTTGTCACCCTCAGGAACCCTCCTTGACCAAGCCTGCAGCATCTTTTCCAAAATGGAGATCTCAATTGAAAACCCTAGGGCTCTCAACGTCTTCTGCCTGCCTCCATGCCGATGGTGGTGCAGCTGTTGTGCAGATGTTTGGCCCCTGCAGTGCTGATCTCATCCCCAGGAGCTTTGGTCCCACAACTGAGTGGCCTGCTTGTAAGCAACCCCTGACCGAAAGGGCCCTAATCCCATTGGCTAACATTGGGCCCCTGCAGTCTGCACCCGGCCGCCCTAGTGCAGCTGGTCATGTGATTTGAGTGCCTAACTAAACCATGGGGAACCTTGGTTCTAACCCCCAAACGCTATTCTTGCAGGCTGTTTACTTACCTGCAAACTGATAACCTTATTTTCTCCCATGGGAACCAATGTAATGACTTTTGTATGGAAAACAAAGTAACTTTGCTTTCAACCCAAAACTGTTGTACTTACCTGTATTTTGTAAAACCCATTGTGTGCTATCTCAACATATCACCCCAAGTAGTCAAAGTAACTGAAAAGTAATCTAAAAGTAACCAAAAGTAATTTCCATGTATTCTAAACTGTTTTAAAAGCCCAAACAAGCCTTTAATGGTTCAAATTCCATTCCCCATTGCATTTCCTTGTAAAAGTTTGCATTTGAAATTATATTCTACTTGCCTGTGCCAAGTCCTGCTTGTTTTCTAGAAATAAAACATAAGTATACCTTTTTAAATTTACCTAATTGGTCTGGATTCTGTCTCTGAGTGCGTGCAATCATTCTTGATTGAGTGAATCTAATAAATGCTTAATACAACCTCCTGATAAGTCTAACCGCTCGACCACACTACCACATTGAGAGCTGTTAGTGATTATCTAATTTAGACTTTAGTATACCTCTGGGGAGCGCATAAAGAAGACGGTAGTGGTGTATCCAAACTTGAATAAGACCGTACATACACAAATAATGGTCTGATAGAAAATAATACTGGATAAGTAGAAACAATCTTTAGTAAATAAAGATGGAGTGCTACATAGACCCCTATCCGCCACTACCAAGAGGGATCAAATGTCAATCAGAAGGTTGACAAGTATACATCCAAAAAGAAGTGGTCAAGGAGAGCACAATCCTAAAGCACATGTACATATGAGACTAATAAGTCATATGGTAACAACAGTATCTAAACTATATATGATCTGTAATTTCCAATTTTAGGACAGGACCAAGTAGCAAATAGAGTTCATGTTCATGTTGTCATTTTCTTTATTACAAGATCCATAAGAATTGAAGTTGTTAAAAACAGCCGACACGTGTTTCGTCAGTACTAACAATAAGTACTAAGACTTTTTCAAGGCTATGAAAACAGAGTATCTCGGCGCATGAGACCTTTAATCATGGTCATATGACAGTGACAATAAGACCCAGGACTCAAGGTAAAAGCGATGGTCCAAGGTAGCCAATAGAATCATCAACAATGTGGTAGGTCTAGGGTATGACAAAATAGCATCCCATCTCGAGCTCAGCTACAGAAGATAGTCCCCTCCTGTAAGTAATGGTGTGTTCGGTAAGTATATAACAGAACAAACTCCAGCTAGAGAAAATAGTCCCCTCTTGTAAATAGTGGTGTGTTCAGTAAGTTTATAACAAGACAAACTCCTGTAGGGGGTGCACGAGTGAAGTTTCAAAAGTGTAGTGTTGGCCCAATCCTGAGTCACGATAATATTAGTAAAATGAGCACAGCACGAGTGTGCTTAAGTATGGCCTCAAAAGAATAGGAGGCGGAGATGAAGTGAAAGGCACCACCTAATAATGACGCCCAATAATACCTCTGGGGAGCCACTGCACTGGACTCTGTGCGCACTATTCCTTATTTTGGTATAGTATATACTGAGCCAGCTTCCTACAGTGAGGGAGTGTGGGTCGGCTACAGGGACCCAGTTAGGCCAGCTGAACAAAGTACCTGGAGCGTGGTCTGCACAGCACTGCCTTGAGAGGCTTTGCGTCATCTGAGAACAGCCGTGTCAGCTTTGCGTCATCTGGGATCAGCTATGTGGTGAGGCTTTGAAAAGCTACACCACAGCGATCACCAGAACACAAGTTGGTTCCGGCGTGCTGGCAGATCTGTGACGAGGCTTTGCGTCGATTACAGTGTGGCGGGTATCCGTGCAGTAAAGGTCTGCGGGGCTGCGTGTTGCTTCATGTTGGTTCCAATGGGGACCACAGCTGGGCTGTTACAGCACCTTAAGGACCTCTTCCAAGGGTCTAGTACTGGGTTGCCACTACTTGGGTTGGTAGTACTCACAGCTGGCAGAGTCCAGGTGCTGGATTGAAAATGGAAGAAGCCTGTTCTGTTACTGAGGCTTCTGATTTAAAGTCCAGCCAACTAACCCTTGGAGTCATTCTGGTGGTCCTGGGTTCAAGATGCAGGTCCAGTTGTTTTCACCCCAGCAGCAAGACAGAAATATGGCAGTCCTTCTTGCAGAAAAACAGCACAGCAGTACTTCTGAATCTTCCACAGGTCCAGAAATGTACTGAAGAGTTGGATATAGAGGTCCAATAATTATACCTGGTGTCCACTCTGAAGTAGGAGAATCTTCTAGAGATTTCCACCCCTGAAGTGTCAGTAATACCATTCCTCCCTGCCCGGCCCCAGCTTATCTGAGGACATAAAAGACTGGTGAAAAACCCTTTGTGGGAGTGCTCAGGCAAAACCTTTGTGATGTGCAAGTGTGGTAGGTGACAGATTGTTCCCCTTGTTAAGTCAGATTGGCCCCTAAACACCCATTCTCCCTTTGTCTCTCTGTCTGGGAGGAATGCACAAGGACCGATTGCCAACTACACCCAGTCATGTGACCCAGGTCACAGTCAGAAAATGGTTGGGAAAGGAAATTACCAATGTTCTAAAAGTGACATTTTCAGAATTGTGACAACAATTTTTACTTACAGATCTTTAGACACCAAATTCGACCTGACTACATGCTCCCAATTGGAAGTTATAGCTTAATAAATGTAGTAAGTTAACTCAAATGTTATTCTATGGGAGAGATAGGCTTGCAGTAGTGAAAAACAAATGTAAGAGTTTTCAACTACCAGGAAATGTAAAAGTACATGTTCTACTTTTCAAATGCAATGCACTCTGCCCTGTGGGCTTTTTAGGGCACACGCGAGGGCTGACTTATTTGTACTAAAGGGAAGGTTTGGGCCTGGCAAAAGGTTTATTTTGCCAGCTTGAAACGGAAGTTTAAAACTGCACACAGGATTCAATGGCAGGCTTGAGTCATGTTTCCAAGGGCTACTTTAGTGGATGACACAATCAGTGCTGCATGCCCAATAGTAACATTTAATTTACTTGCCTTTAGCACAAGTAGCACCACTTTACTAGGGACATGCAAGTAAATTATATTGGCCAGTTGAGTGTAAGCCAATTGTACCATGTTTTAAGGAGACAGCCCAAGCACTTTAGCACTGGTTAGCAGTGGTAAAGAGAGCATAGTCCTAAACGTCTACAAAAGTGGGTTGAGGACACAGGAGGCTGAAGACAAAAAGTTTGAGGATGACCCTACAGACAGGGCCAAGTCCAACAGTACTACTGCAGTTATTTAACACATATGAAGAAAAAACTGAGATTTTGAGAAGGGATTTCTTGAGATATTATAAAATATTCTCTCTTTTGATCCTATCAGGAAGCCCATATAACCTGAGGTTATTAAGATGATTTTGATTGCCCAAGTCCTTAATTAGGTGTTTTCAGTTATGGTAGCTTTTCTTATGTGCAATTTTGGGTGACAACTTATTTTTGAATACTGGTTTTTGTGATGATTATAGTCATGACTAATGAATTATTAATATTGCACTTAAAACAATTTTAATTGAGTATTTATAAGATGTTTATTAATCTAGTTTAGTTATTGCACATTTTTGCGGAGACACCATTTGATTAATTTGAGTGCTGGTTTGGTGTTTTATTTGTCTTGCTCCCGCTCATTACCCCTCCAAGTCAATGCCCTGCTGTATGTCTTCTCTCACCTTAGACTTTGCAGAGCACAGGACACTGTGACGCAATTCATTGTTTTCCTTAGAGACAAATATTTTTGCCTTTTTAAGAAAATCGAGTGGTTTAATATCAGCTCATTCAAAAGAAATATTGTTACTGTATTCAATGATGAGATAGTGGCAAGGTATCCTGGAGATTTTACTGAATAATGACCTACCAGTGAGAATTTACCATCACTGTAATCCAATCAAAGCTTATTATTGAAACGAGCTGTCTATTAATTGTGGAGGCATAATACTCCTGCTTCAGAATTAGACATCAAATTTTTATCGAAATGTATTCAGATTAGTATTCAGTTGCAACAAAGGCAAAAAATTTTATATGAGTATTCTACATATGAAGATAAGTTAAAGCAATATATGTTGTATAATCTAGAGATAATGAAATGATTTTCCTTTAGTATGCTATCAAGTATCATAAGGGAAAATAGGATGCACAGTATGTCTGACTTGGAACCAGGCCGGGAAGGCAAATCCGGTCCCAATGGGGACCTGGCGCAAATGCTGCCCGGAGGCGGGAAGCCTCCCCCTGCCTATTTACATAGCCATGGACCTGGGGGCGGTGGAGAAATCAAAAAGGAAACTCAATATCACCATGGAAAAGATTTGCAGGGCCAATGGTTGGGGTTTTGTGAGGCACAGTTTCATAAATTTGAGGTCCCCTGGCTATCACTTGGAGGACGTGGTACACCTGACCGGGGTGGGGATGGACATGTTCCTACTAAACATCGTAGGGGTGCTAGAACAAATGGGTTTTATGTAAAAAGACAAAGGGGGACCAGGATTGGGGGAGCTCCCTCCATTCGGGAAACCATAGGGAGCGTGGCAGAATGAACCCAAGAATGGTAGAAAAAAATAAATAACATACTAGAGGTAGATGGAAGGCTCACACAGTGTCCTTGGGATGCCTCACGACAAGGGCAATGAGGGAGCCAAGGGCGGCATACCGTCATAGAAAGAGTAGATGTGATGCTCCCGCAGGGCCCTTGGGATGCCTCATGGCAGAGGTACTGAGAGAGCAAGAAGTAAGGACTCAGCCTCAGGCAAGATAGAGTAGATGCTCACACAGGGTCCCTGGGATGCCAAATGGCAGGGAGCCGTAGGAGCAGGGATGGCCCAAGATGGGGTACTGGGCAAGCGGGACTGCACATGCAGCCCGGGCAGGTTCTGACGGACACCCACCAAGTCGGTAGCCAGTTGAAGCACGTGGATCGGAGACCCAGACAGGTGGGCCCCCTCCTTTAATTAAATTGATTAGGCTGAGACCACATAACGACCAAGAATGTACGGAGATAATTGCAAAAGACAATAAAATGTGCTAACATGGATGTTATAAATGACCATTGAAACAACAATGCATTTGAGTCCAAGTGTGAAGGAGTAATTAAAACACAGTTATATTACCATATACATAAAATGATTCTGTGGGTACCACCTTATGCCTCAAAAAATTCTAAATCTGTTACAGAGAGTATTTCTAAAAAACTGCTTCAGTTTAATTGTCAAAGAATAATTGTCTGGTTCCAAATGGTGCTCCTTATAAATTCAGAGCCACAGTTTTCTTTTGTGAGCACTCATTCCCAAAATAGTTATATCATCTGTTTCAGATGAACAGTTTTGAGGTTTCTGGATTTGAGGTAAATCAATAACAAATAGGGTAGGGTAAATCAGGGTAAATCAGTCTACTAGTGCTGTCATTGCCACAATTTCACTTGGAGCAACAACTTGAGGTGAAATTACCTAATATCCTATCCGGCCCGAGACTAATCTGATTGCAGCATGCGTCTATTTTTATTTATTGACTTAGATTAGGCTTTTCTCTCTCAGCCCGACACTACCCCTCTGCACGCATGCGTATATTAATCGCCGGAGCGCCAGCAAACCTGTCACTAGGTCAGCGGTGCACTCCTCTGACGTGATTGACGCACGTGCATGCGCGTAGACGTCATTCCATCAGCTGTGCTCCGCCCTAGAGACAGCGGCGGCACTTCCGTCTATATCTTCTTGATGGAGGAAAATTTTTAGTCTTCGGGTCATGTAGACGGGCATGACCTAGGCAACGCAGATGGCTGGCTTTAAATCAGTAAGTGACGCAGGATGATCCGGTCAACACGAGGTATTTTTCCTAGTGTAACACCATAATGACCCTTGCTTTTCTGTTTCCCACCCGCCAGCGAGTGACTCGCAGTCACCGCCCCCTGACAGGACCCATGCTGTAATACCACTTCATTTTGAAACATAAGCCTACTTTCTCCTTAACTTTATTCGCAACTACCTTAACCATAGATCCATTAATCACACAGGCCTTTTCACATAATGAGGTAGTTCCTCTTTGTCCGCTTGGGTAACTATCTGAGGCCAAACTGAATTGACAATAATCCGCAGCGAGCACCGGTCATTGGGGAATGTACCCTGTGAAGGTTAATTGATCTATGCTCATAGTACCCGAATAAGTATATTGGCGCAGCCCACAATTTTTAGAAATAGCAGATAATGCGTAATTGCACCTAGAAACCCGAACAGGAAGTATCACTAGGTTTGATTACTCCCCCATGGGGCCTACAAAAATATGTGACAGTAACACTTTAGACACTCCCATTCTGAGGGCATTTGTGGTTGTCCAGGATCACTCATATGTTTGGACTATGCACCAGGCAAAATATGTGTATCTGTCATTTCTTGTGTATGTGTTTTTCAATGTCCCTTTTGCCTTACAGATCGACACATGCATTCAGAAGTGCTGAAGATGTAATTTTTCCGAACCGTGAGTAATCCGGTTCTGTACGTGACCATAGGTTAGGGTGCACCTTAGCAAATGCATACCGCCATGGTCCCTAGTACTGAGGAAATCCTCGCAACTGGCACACGGAGGTTGAAACATGTCGACCTAATGTTTTAATTCTGGATGTGGCTGATCAATTTATTCAGTTGCAACGTCCACCACACACTTTATAAACTAGTCTTACTACCCTACCATTAAAATTGATTTAAGAAGTAGTAAAGACAATTTTAACATCATTACTGCACCATCACTTGCACTCAATACACAAAAATCCTGCTCCGCTGTAATCAGGCGTTGAGGCACTGGGCCTCTCTGTGGGGGGTCCAATGATGAAGCATGTCACCAACTAGGTTGGTGAGTGAGGACCCTTCATAAAAACATGAGTGATTCCTGTTTATAGCACTTGACATTCTGGCTTCACTCTTTTGTTATTTATTGTATTATCAAATTCAGTAAGGGCTACTGAATATAAACGTATGATGACTATTGGGTTTGTGTTGGTAGTTATTTAAATTAAATTTCTTGTTGTCAAAATAACATACATCAGTTCAGTTACACCACTGGTGATATGAAAGATGAACTTTTATTGGCCTATAAAATAAAAGTGGTAGTTTGTTGCACTTATTTTGGACTTGTGAAAATCTGAAATAATGTTGAGAGGAGGCTTTTCAAAGAATTAGGTAGGTTTTGGTTTGTTCAATTACAGGACAGGCCACCATTAGTTCTTCAACACAACACTTCTCTAGAAGAAACTGGAGAATAAAGATGTTCTGTTGTGTGTATTTCTAGTGAACATTGTCTTTAAAGTCATTAATTTACCTACATTGGCATGGCAATGCAAGTCAATGGGGCATCTTTAGAGGAATATGATAAAAGTAATGTACGATTGTAATACTCAATGCAATTTAGAAAGATGGTTGGACCAAGATTGCTAAAATACAGGTGAAAAATACATCTGCATTGTGTTGATGTTGCTGAAATTAAATTAATTGGGATGTATAACACCCTGGTTTGCCAACTTCTTTTGTGATATATACAAATATTAGCTTCAGTGTTTGCAATGTTAAAATAACACAGCAGGATTTATTGGAAATATTAATTACTATTACCCCAATCATTTTTGTCCCACTTTTGCTCTGGAAAGGTGTGATGATAATGATGATGATGATAATTGTTAATATAATTGTTATTATTATCATTATTTACATGTGTAATAGTAGTAGTATTGTCGGTAGTAGTATTAATAATGGGATAGTGATGGTAGGTGTATTGTTATTATGAATATTAATTAAAAGCCTTCTTGCAAAATGCTAAGTTAGGGTACTATGATAACAAATTACAGAAGGCGAAAAATCCTTCAACAAAAGTCATTGGCATGGGATTATAGATCCAACTATTTTCCCTTGAAGACACTACTGGCCAGATGTATTAACATTTTGAACCAATGTGGTCTACCCACAATTGACACAAACCTGGACAAAGTGTTGATTTGGGATTTACTTTACAGCACCAAACTTGTTTTGTGGTGGTAAGTAGTTCCAGAGTAACACACAGAAAAACTGTCTGCTTCTTTGTGCAACTTTGCATCAAGGAAGTACTAGGTTCTAGGCTCCATGGGTGGTACATGGGCATTCACATGAAACTATAATGGATTTCGACCTAAAGCCCTATCTGCTAAACTTTATAGACATTTCATTGTTTGCACCAAAACATTCCACCTCTTCAAGGCAGGCATAAAGCTGGGGAAAAGTACCCTTCCAATCTAAACATATATTAGACATCATACAGACAGCATTGCATGATGTACAGGGATATACAAGAGGCACACCCAAGTTCTGAGGGAGAGAACAACAGCACCATATCTTAGTAAATATGGCACTGTCTGCAGGGGGGCTGCTCCGTTATAGCGGAGGAGCGTTGCATCCCTGCTGAAAGTCAGCAGATGCAAACGAGAAAAATGGAATGATAATAAAGCAATTTTATTATCATTTTATTTTTCCCTGATTCAGAGCCAGCAGGGTTGGGTGGGGCCATCCTCAGCTTTTGGAGGAGTAGTGGGCCCTGCTAAATGTGTATGTCGGTTTGGACGCTTTCTTAGGCTGGCCAAACAGATATGCGCACTTAGCCTTTCTCTAACCCTGCGCATCCAGGTGGAGAACATTCCCAGGCTCCCAGGCACTGATTAAGTGGCAAACCAGGCCGCTAAGACCAATCCCAGCGCTTCTCTCCTGCTGGGAATAGTATTTGGGAGCCTGTGCCGTGTGCACAAGCCCTGGACAGAAGAAGTTACGGACCGGGAGAGAGGAGCGAGGCAGCGGCCGCCGAAGCAGCAGGTAAGTACAATTTTATTTATTTTTAATTATGTCTAATGTGATTTTTTTTGGTTTGTATTACCCCCCGCCCAACCACTTCACAATGCCATCAGCCACTATTGATTGTCTATTGATTGATTGTCTAGTTATCTCCTTTTCACACAACTCAGCAACTTTGATTGCTCTCTGTTGTGTGACAGCACAGTAAATTTGCCCATACATCTTCTATTGTTTTAAGTGGTCTAAATTGCGCATAGGCATAAAGGAGAGGTAATCTTTAAAGGTCCCAGGAAACAACAAGGAGGGAAGTGGACCAATCACATGCATGTAACCAAATTAGGTTCTCAAATGTTAAAATCATACTTTTTTGGAGAATTCTAAGAAATGAAATTTGCACTCCAGAAAAAACATGACATTCTACGGTGCGGTCCTTCTATATGTTGAGTCTAAATGGGGCTAGAATGCCCAATCAGTCTAGTAATATTTATAGATTGTATGGAGAAAAGAACTAAGGGGTCTACTAGGATCTCGGGCGGATTGCCACTGCTGGGCCGTTGGTGCGATCCGCCCGCCAAATGTTCCTGTTTGATCCCCCGCCATATTAGTACGGTGAGGGGTACCATGGCGGATGTAAAGACCGCCCGCCACTTTTCCACCAGTTAGAATGCCAGCCGGGTGGAAAAGGCACACAATATGGTGGCATTGCCGTGCAGGCACCGCCATCCATATTATGATACCTGTGGTGGAATGCCTTTCCATGGAGGAGACTCTGCCATTGAAAAGCCTGCAGTAAATCACTGTGGGGGACCATTGTGGGCCCCTGGGGGGGTGGAGGGGTGCTTGGCTGCACTGGGGGGTACCTTTGGTACCCCCCATCATTGCCATGCACAATGTGGCAGGCACCGCACGGTGCCTGTCACGTTGTGAATGGCAATGCACAACATGAACTTGAACACTGCGGAGGGTGCTGCTTAAACACCGCCCGCTGCAATGTTAAAGTAGAGGAAGCGCCCACCAGTGTGGTGGGCACATCCTAATTGGCCTGGCGGGACCTCCGCACCTCTGGCGGTCGGTCCCGTGTCCCGTTACGGTGGCCATCGTAATAGGCCCCTAAGCATCTGGTAAATATATTGATTTTGAAGTAAAATATAAACACTGAATGTTGAAGTTGCATTTTCGATGCCTAGGCTTGCTGAATACTACCATTATGTTAGACAGGAACACCAGCATTGAACGTGAAAATCATGCACTTGAAATTATTATTTACCTTGTATGTAATTTATGCCAGATATTCACCTAAATATGATAAAATGAATGACCGAAAATGCACATCTTGAACACATTTCCATTGCAGAAATTTTTAAGTCGCCATAAACGTTGGAAATTAGACCCTGGATGGGTATGTGAACAGGTTTTGTGAGGGATCACGTGGTGCAAACCAGCACAGGACATTGGTTGATTCACTTACCATTATAAATTCCAGCAGGCACAGTGTAAAATTGTGTAGTGCCACGTAAGAGCCAGGGCGACCTTCATCAAATCTGGGCCTAATCAACTTTCTCCACACTACGCTAGCACTCCATTTTTCATTCTTAAACTTGCGATATGTAGACTGCATGCTCACTATTCTGCTAGAAGCTAGTACAAATCATGCAATACCCATATACTTCTCTCCTTATTGTTGAAGTCTAATGTATTTTTTTTGCTTAGAGCAAACTGCATTCGGATCATCTTAAATATGCCATCTTTTGTCTCTGACAGAACCACTAACTAAGGGGGCGATTACGATTGCGGTTAATCCGCATCCTCCGGGCCGGCAGAAGCCACCGCTGGCCCGGAGGATGCGGATTAACCGCTGCGGTCAGAGAAATGACCCCCCGCCGAATTAGGATGGTGGGGGGGTCATCTGCGGAAGGCAAGACCGACCGACGCTTTTCCGCCACGAGACCGCAGCGGAAAAGCTCTAATATGGTGGCGGTGTCTATCAGACACCGCCAGCCATATTAGGATGCATCGGGAAACATGCAAAAGCATGTGGTCTTTGGCATTTGGGGGCCCGTTGTGGGCCCCCAGGGTGTCGGGGGTGGGGGGTGCACATGGGGGGTACCTATGGTACCCCCCATCATTTACATGCACAAAGCAGCAGGCACCGCGCGGTGCCTGCCGCTTTGTGCATGTAAATGTAACACATGCAGTTTTAACATTGCGGTGGGTGCTGCTTCAAGCAGCACCCGCCGCAATGTTAAAACATACAGGATGTGACCGCCAGGGTGGCGGTCACATCCTAATTTGCATGGAGGGACCGCCGCTGCCCCTGCGGACGGTCCCTCCTCCTCTGGGGTGGCGGACGGACACAAGTCCGTCCGCCATCCTAATCGGCCCCTAAGTATGGACGTTTTAGTGTATATTTTACTATCTCCTTTTTGCATACATTTTGTACATTTTGTTGGATATTATTTAAATTCATTTTACGTGGGATAGAAAGCTTCTGTTTCAAATAAGTAATCTTTGTATTTGGTTTTTCTGAAATTTACATTTAATTTTTAGTTAATAGTTTGATCAATGGCAATTAATAATGTAACCACTGCTCAGTAAATTTCATAAATAATGTTACCACACTTCAATTAATGCAATGATAAGGCCTTTCCAGTTTCTTTATTTTTTCTCAAAAAAATACCCAGTAGGTAATTCTCATAGATTTTTCAGGCCTCCATTTTAAACATGCATTTTCTCATTATATTTCTACTACGACTGTAGTTAATATTTCATTCCTGAATGACTGAGATGAAAGAAAAAATAATTTTCAGGTAACAGTTACTCAGACATTAAGTTTATGTTTTATTCACAAAGAGGGGCTTACAGACAGTCGGCTTAGCTGTGGGGTGCTACAAAATCCTGGTCTCAATATCAGAACGATTTCTTACACATAGGTACCCATTCTACGCATGCTGAGGCAGATATAGGGCCAGATGGACAGAGCGTTTTTATGTTCGCAAATTGGCCGATTAGCAGAATCTGCCTATTTGTGAATGCAAAAAGGGTTTTTCAAATATGCAAATCCCTATTTGTGATTCGTTAGCCTATTACCGAATTGCAATTGGGTTTGCGATCCGGTATGAGGAAGTGGGGTGTTTATGGCATCCCTGCCTAATACCGAATTGCAGTGGTATGTGTGAATGTTTTGCAACCGAAATGCGGTTGTAAAAAGTCGAATTTTACTGCCTATTTCAAGTCGGTTGTAACCCATTTGCAAGTGGGAATGGGTTCCAAATGGACAGCTTCCCTTTGGTGAATGTTTATTAAAACAATTTTTAAGAGCAGACAGAGTTCCCACAGACCACTGCCTACTCTTAAAAAATGAAAAGAAAACTTTACATTATTCTTTTTGTTAAATCATTCCAGTTTCCTTTAAGGAAAACAGGCTGCCTTTCAAAAAAAGATTGCTTTATTTAAAAGTAATCACAGACATGGTAGTCTGCTAATTACAACAGGCCACCATCCTGTGATTTTTGCGATTCCCAATGGGTCACAACCAGAGACTTACCTCATTAATATTCATGAGGGAGGCCTATTTGCGACCCACTGGGAAACGCCAAATGTTTAAACCAAACATTTGTACATGGGTGTTTGCGATTATCAAATAGCGAATTGCAAAAATGTTCTAGTTTGTAATCGCAACTGATTGCCTACGTACATCTAGCCCATAATTCTCCAATGGCGGCTCCTCCGCTAGGAGTGTCACCCCACTGCTTTTCAGCAGTGTAAGGAAAAATAAAATGAGAATAACTCAGTGTTATCATTTTCTTTTTTCTTTTTTTCGGGTACAGCAGCTTTGTGGGGTGGGGCTACTCTGCTGATAGAGATGGGGAGGGAAGGAGTGTTTTTCACTCCCTAAGTGTGCAGGAATGTTTGGCCGGCTGTATCGGGCCAGACAAACTTTCATGCGCACTTAGCATGTTCTCCACCCAGGCTGCATAAAAGCTTGGGTGAAAAACATGCCCAGGCTCTCAATCCCCGTCAGAGCTCCAAACCACAGCGCTCAAACCAATCGCAATGCTGCATTGCAGCGTTGTGATTGGCTCATGGAAGCCTTGGGGCTTCCTAATCTGTTTTCCGGCCAGAGAGTCGAGGGGATAGGCGTGAGGAGGAGGACGCAGTGAGGAGGTACGTTTATGTTAAGTTTTTTATTTACCCCCAGCATCCCCACCTTGCCACCCCATCCATGCTGGCTGCCACTAATATAATATCCACATTTGTAAAGCGCACAATCACCCGTTAGGGTCTCTAGGCGCTGGGGGCCGTCGGGAAGATTAAGCAAGCTATTGCCCAGAGTCACATGGTGCTGGGCTAATCTGCCGCCGGTGCCGGGGATCGAACCGTGTTCCCCAGATTCCGGAGTCAGTCGCCCTGGCCGCGGCGCCACACCTCTTCCTCTGAATCTTCTAACTTAAAACAAATGACTGAGTCTCTACTTCTTTTTCCATTGTTGATTTAGCAATATCATGCTCAACTTTTAAAGTGTATGTTCTATATGATTCCTTTTTTAAATGTTTGGTAGTAGAAAATAAATACATATGATATATACAAGTGGGATTTCATGTGGAACATTACAGCAGCGTTCAACATATAAGAATAATTGAGCATATTATAGCATTGACTGGCATATTGGGAATGCCTTAGGACTAGGAGCATAATGCCTTTTTATGGCATATGGGCCATATCTGGGCCACATCTTGGTTTTTATTGACATATGGATTGTGCTGGAAAACTATCTTGGTAATACTGACATTAAGGGCATATCAGGATCATATGACATCATTGACTGACATAGTGGATACCGATGTGGCACATCATGACAATGACAAGCATATGAAGAATATCTGGGGAATAGGATGGCATTAATTACCATAAGATGTGCACTATAGAGTACATAATGGCATGGACCGGCCAGCATATGATGGATGAATCCGCTCACACATTGATTTTGATGACTGCACTGACTATGATTTGTTGTGGTACAGAAGCACTGTCATACATTTATTTACTCACTAGGATGTCATAGTAGTTTTGGACTATTGAAGTGCCTCCTGAAAATTGACAGTTTCTATTGGAGGACGCAATGGGTGTATAATACAGGAAATGTAAAGCCAATATATGGGAACAAGTTAGTTTGTTTACTGAAAATGAAAATATGGTATTGGTGACAAACAAGGATAGTTTGAGAAAATGTCAAGCTAATGTTGGGAATGTGGGTTTGTTTTTCTTTTACTAAGAATGAAAGATGACACTTGATGAACGAATTACTGCAATTTAAGAAAATGAATTCACTTACAAGACATAGCAATCTGATATAAGTGCTGATTCATAATCCCATAGATATATGTAGTGTGGCAGACAGCACCTGTTGTTAACACATCGTATGCCCGGCTGCAACTAGGCTCAGCGCTCAGTATAAATAAAGGGTAAGCTGATTGCACAGGGGCAGTCACTGAAATCTGCATCCAGAGTTAAATGTCATCGGTTTGCCTCTACTACAAGACTGATGCAACAGAGTGGGCACTACTTTGCCAGGTGAGGTGCACACCAGAGATCGGCTGACAAGGCTCAGCCTAAGCCCCGCCGTCCACTTTTTCTGGATGAAGTGTACACTTTTAATGCAGTTTGCCTATTCTGGCATGGGTGATGCCTTCAGGTGAACCAGAGGCCTGTCGACTCCACTCTCACAGCACCTCCTGTGGCCTCACTGAGAAACCATGCCTTACTGCCTCTACTGTGTGTTCTCGTATACGGTCAAGACTACAAAGCTGCAAGCTAAATTGAACAAATGAAACACAGAAGAGAAAAAAAGAATATAAGTCATACTCATTCGAAGAGGGGAGGGGCCGTGTTTTCTGTAACCCCAGAACCCACAAATTAGGAAACACCTGCTGCCTAAGGGCATAGAAGGTGTCACAAAGCTGCTGATCAGCAAACAAAAAAACAAATAAAAGTGTACTCAAAAGCCTGACATCTGGTGAGAAGGTGACAGTGATAGTAAACAGATGAGCGCTGAGAAGGAACTTTGGTGCACCTTTCACAGTTTTGTGTCTGCTAGTCCGACTCGCTGCAGCGCCTGTCAGACAAGGAGGGCTCTGTCAGTGTTTGTCTTGGCGATAAATGAAGATTGGCCTCATCGAGCCATTCTTACATCCAAGAACCAATGTCACATTTGCGTTCATTTAACAAAGATAGAAAAGCAGACTCTAGATTGCCTGCCAGTGATTATCCTTGTTTCATACATAAACACCACCCAATGCTGACAATGGGCAAGTGAATAATAATGCCATTGACGGGTACAGTGGTACAGTGACAGATGCAATCATAGTCTGTTAAAAAGGGGGTTTCTGGTTGGCTCGGGTATGCACCTAAACAAGACAGAACCCACAACGTAAGTCAAGGTTAGAGAGTTACACACCCAAGATAACCCCTGCTTCCCCCATGTAGCTTGGCACAAGCAGTCAGCCCAAAGGTTGGGGATAACCCTGGAAAAATGGCCAGGTCCAACATAGCCAGACCATTAGCCCCCTCCACACATCATGATGGTGCACCATCCATACTTTTACCACAGTTCATGGACTGGTGGCACTGGCCACAGCTACTCCCAGTTGGAAAACGTGAATGACATATCCAAAAAATTACTTAAAGGCAACCACAGAAACTGATGGTGAGATCTTAAGATCTCTTTTATTTCTCAATTCTGGTGAATTATTCAAACTGTTGTTATGCTTACCAAATGCAGGAATGTCATGAACTATGAAGCAGAGGTAGCATCACTAGAAGCTCTTTTCAATCAATCTACAATTGAATTCAGACTGTTCATACTTTGTTCTCATGAAGGCACAACTGAAGGATGGTAAGTCAAATGACAGTTAATACGATTAGCTGCAGGAAATTGTCAGCACCTGTACAGACAATGACCAGGCTAAAGAAATACATGCTCAATGAATAGGAGGTTGCTGGTCTTCAGTGTTGTGATGGACAATCCATCAAGAAATGCTAAGGATGCTTGACACCATCTTTACCCTAGGCAAGCCACATGAAACCTTGCATGGAGGAGCAGAAACAACGGAGTGTGCCCTGGCTCATACATTAATCAGAACCTGATGAGCACAGATCTATCAAAAGAAATATGATTGAATCCATTCAAGAACAGACCATGGAGATAGAAATAATGACAAGGAGAAGCAACAAACATGTGGATATTGGTGAGGTGACCGTCCTGCAGAAAATGTGTGCTGTGTGGAAGATAAAGGCTGTTAAAATTGTGGCTGATAATGTTTCTTTGAAAATATATATAGGAACATCAGAAGGGGAAGAGCCCTATAGAAAGGAAATGGCATGCCACAGGCCCATCAGATGGACTTGCATGATCCAAAGGACTGGCATATCCTTCTAGGAGGCAAACAAACATGGCAGGCCCTGATGGGAAAAAAGAGATATTCAACAGTTGAGGATAAATCAAATGCAAGCAGATGTCTTCCAAGGACGTGTTTGTGATAATACAAGGACTGGAAGGTGCAGCATTGATTGATTCTAGGAAATCAGGGGACATTATGTGCAGATAACATACTTCAGTTGAAACACAGGCCATGCCTAGCCAATACCAGGCAAGAATATATGCATATGGAGTTATATACTTGCTTAGACTTGCAGGCATATTTGTGACTAGTGATAATCACAATGATAAATATCTGGCAGAAAAATGATTTCTCACAGAACTGGGCACTAGGACTCTAGTGAGCTGTGTCTGTGCAAATGGCTTGTGTTAGAGAGCAAATTACATTTACAGTTCAGAGACCTTAAAAAAACAGTCATGACACTTTCTGAGAGGAAAATTAATAAACGTGAACCAAATACACATTATAGAGAAGATGATGAAAACAAAGAATTTTAGTTCTTGCATCGTAAAAGCATGCATAAAAAGTGTAGTGTAAATGATATCATTCGCATAAATAATATAGATTGTGATTTATTAAGGAAACAAACTACATTTTATTAACATGTGCTAGAAAACATGTAACATGGTGAACTCTCATGCTATGGAGCTTATCTCTAATCATACTTTATTTATATTTATATGTGTGTACAACTAATGCAAATTTGTTAACCATCAAGATTTAACCTCAATATGATGATACATTCAATATATCTGTATTTTTCTCGTGTAAATGTGCTCACTGAAATGACAAAAGAAAAGTAGGTGTTACACATTCCTAACTAATGATGCCTTTATGAGACGTTTATAGATTGTATTTCATACATGTACTAATGCAGAGCAAACAGAACACAATTAATTAACTAACGTTTTAAATGTAATTATACGTTAGTACACTCAAAAAGATAGAAGTCTGTCGTACTGACACATTATTTGTGAACCAGACTGAATGATTTCAAGTACATCAAAAGTCATACTCGAATGACAGATATCTTATTATCTCCTACAAATGTATGCTAAACACTTCTACATTTACACTTTATGTTAGCACAATTTAATGTAGGCCAAACCGAATATCTGAGGGTTCTTGAACTGGTCAATCCACTGCTGTGAGAGAATTCCTCAATATAAGAAAATGGTATGAACAGTGTTTTGTTTCCTGAGTTCTCGTGTACGGTATGTGAAACCGCTACAATATTTGTCACAATTCTAACCAGCTGCCAGAGAAACTGTTCTCTTGAACTTGCCTATGGGCTTTTGCTTAAGGAGCATTGTTCTAATGTTTCGTACACTGGATAATATCACCTGACATCCATCCTATACGAACTGACCAAAGGACTGGTTGGTCTGATCAGAAAATGTGATCCCAGGAGGTGTCACCCCCGGAACCTTAAGAATGTAATATTACTTGATTTAATGGACTGAGCATGTTTGGATCAGCACAGTTGTTGGAGCTGGATGGTGACAGATTGGCTGCTCACTATTTCCTTACTTATGGAATTCTTTGCAGAACTTACCTTGGCAAAGCCTGGTTTGCCCAATGCTGACTCACCTGGCATCTTTGCAAACGGACTCATAGTAACGCTACAGTAATTCAAACTAATTTTCTTTGTATGAGTGTAAACACCTGGGACATCAAACATCTACTAAAATAATTCTGCCACTTGTTTGAGGGAATCAGCTGTCACAAGCACAAAAATGTAAAACTTTGTCAGAACCCCAAAATAAAAACAGTTGCATCTCATAATTGATGCATACCTTTCCACCCCAGAAGACCGTTCGATGGAAAACTAATCATTGTGGAGCAATAAAGACTTTATAGAAAAGGTATCTGACCCCATGCTATGATGACCACATAGTGGTGATAACAAGGCCAAAATAACCTAGAGATAAAATTATCTGTGTTCATGTGCATTGATGTGTGCCTGCCAAACACATCAATGAAACTAGCCCAATTATTTAGCTAATCTCTGCTTGTCAGTCAGTCAGTCAAAAAACTTTATTCGGTTGATTAAAACCATAAAAGCAATACATGATACAAAGATAATATTTTATAAAAAACAATTAAATAAATAAAGAGAGTTGATTGCATTCCTACTTAAAAGCAAGGAAAAAAGGGACATTAATAAAAAGGGATTTGGTAGATACAGGGAACACCTAAGAATAACAGTATATAAATCTCACCAGAGTATATACTAACAATCAAATTTCATGAATTGATAATGCGGCAGTTCTTACTCTTTTCTGTCTGGTGGCAGCTACTAAAAAACAGGCTACGCCAAAAGTGACTGGCACTGAGTTCAACATCTGTAAATATAGTAATGCTGGCCGTACCTGAACAAAATGTAAAGGTTTTAAAATAGGCACAAGAATTTTTTTTCGCAGAACCAAATAGTGCTCACACAGCATAACCAGATGCAGAGTATCCTGTGTTGAAAAACAGTCGCATGTACAAGGAGGTAAATTTTCTGGAGTACCCCAATCTGTATACGTGCCAAGGATGAGATGGATCAAATTAAATCTAAACCTTATGAGCAGAAATCGATGGTAGGGCTTTGTGACATATTTTAGATAGGGTTCCATCTCTGTAGTAGTGGAAAGTTGAAAAAGTAATCTGACTGTAGGTTTACTGATTTCAGCCGATTCTCTTTCGCCTTCCAACAGAGATCGAAAATGTTGTTTCACCCACTTTGCATCCTCTTTTTTGAGATTTTGCGGAAGAGAGTATATTTCCGGACGCCCTAGGCTCGCACATGCCGCTCTAACATATGCCAGCCACGGGATGGTAAGAGCTTTATCTAGAGATATACAATCCTTAAGGATGGAGTGATTCAGACTGATTTCTTCATTGGTCCAGGTTTTAATCCAGCAAAGTACTGGGGACATTTTTAGAAGATCAGTAACGTACCCCATACCTAGTTCATTATGTGTTGAATGTGTGGGGGAAGATTTCGGGAGAGTCAACAAGGCCCGTATGAAATTATTTTCGGCAATTTGTATGCCTGAGACTGGAACATAGCCCCAAATGTCTGCCCCGTAGGAAGCAATTGCCAAGCATTTGGCTCTATAGATCCTGGTCATTGCTTCCATAGGTTTAGAGCCCAATTTTTTTGAGAAGCTCAGAAGTGCTGTTGTTGACCTAATTACTCCATTTTCCTTGAGTTTCAATTGTGGCTTCCAGGTTCCTCTCTCGTCAAAAGTGACACCCAGATAGCAAAAGGAGGGCACCCTTGAAATTGGTGAATTATTGGAGCTGAAAGATCTGATCTTCATGTTTTTCTTTCGCGACCCAACGACCATGACATGGGACTTGACGGTATTAATTTTTAAATCAAGGGCTTCCATGAACTGGCCGAAATGGTCCAAAAGTTTTTGAAGCCCTATGCCGGTCCGCGCTATAAGAACAGCGTCGTCCGCGTATAGGAGGACCGGAATAGGTAGGCCCCCCATACGCGGAATATCCAGGGTGGCTGTGTTCAGAAATTTCCCCAAGGCATTGATGTACAGTGTAAAGAGTAGAGGGGCCAAGATGCACCCTTGTCTGACCCCTCTCCCTGATCTAAACTTTGCTGTGCACCTACCGTCCCTTGATGCCCTAACCGTTGCAAACAAATTAGAGTGGAGGTCATGTAAAAAATTAACCAAAGTAGTGTCCAAACCAAAGTTGTATAAGATGGTCCATAATTTTGGGCGATTAACCAAATCAAACGCTGAGGATAAGTCCATAAATCCCAAATAAAGAAGCCCCCCCTTCACCACAGTGTATTTACTGATAATTAAATGAAGGTTCAGGCATTGGTCAATTGTCCCTCTATGTGCCCTGAACCCGTACTGCAGGTCTGAAAGGATCCCGCTCTCCTCCAGCCAATCCTCCATTCTGTGCAAAATGACCCTGCCTAAGATTTTGACGGCAGAGTCCAGCAAGGAGATTGGTCTGTAGCAGGCCGGGTCCGCCCTATTCCCTTTTTTAAATATGGGCACAATTATGGAGGTAGACCAGGAGGATGGAAAGCCAGCTGTCGGGATAGCATTGAAAACGTTAGATAGAATTTTGGACCAAAATTGTGGGTACTGTATATAGAGATCTGCTGGTACCCCATCAGGGCCCGGGGCCTTATGTTTGTTGGTCTCTCTAATCGCCCTTTCAACTTCCATGATGTTAAAGTCCATGACCAGATTGGTATGGTCGTGGGTTTTGTCAATTGAGGCAGGGGCTGTAGACTCATATATTTTGCCAAAATGGGCTAGCCATCTGTTATCTTCTATGACACAGTCTAAATCCGTTTGCCCATTGTCGGAAAAAAAGGGCTGATTTACAATGGCCCAAAACTTTTTGCTGTCTCTCAAGACTTCCTCAGATAGTAGGCTATTCCATGCATCCTCCTTGATTTGGTTTTTACGTTTTTGGGTTATAGTTTTATATTCCCTCCTTAGTTTGGCCACTAAGGACTTATCTCTGGGTTTTTGTTTGATGGCTTTCATCAGAGCACTATGGACCCTCGAACATTCCTTGTTGAACCATTTATGGGTCTTTGTATTCCCTTGCCCAACTGACCTTCGTTCCAAGTTCTTACTAATCCTAGAGCAGATGTCTTCGAAGGCTACCAAGACCTTAGGGCCCTCTGCAGTTGGGTCCAAGCATACTGCCATGCTGTCCTCAGACTCTTGAGCAATTGCATGAAAGAAATCCTCTGGGACGATCATCTCCCATTTCAGGCGCCTTCCCTGCTCTTTATATTTCAGATCCTTTATAGCTGCCATACTTGGCGGACTGTCAGTGCGGAAGCAATCTAAATCCAAGGACAAGAGAACAGGATGGTGATCCGATGAGATGAGGTCAACTACGCTGTACTCATGTACCTTTGCCAAGACCCCATTTGAAACAAAAATATAATCTATAACTGTATTGGCATCTCTTCCAACAAAAGTTGGGGCTCTCGGCTCACTAATGCCCTGGTCGAATTCGAAGAGATTTAGATTCGCTAGAAAAAACTCTAGGTACTCGCCCTCTGAGGTGTGTTCAAAATGGGGAATAGCTTCAGGAGATATCCCCCCGTATCTATCATTAAAACAACCCCCCTCACAGGGGTGTATGTTAAAATCCCCCAGAATAACCAATTCCGAGGGGGTGGTGCGATCACTCCTATAGGCTGACAAAAAATTCAACAAAGAAATTAAATGTTCATTTGCAATGACGGACTCCTTTGAGTTATAAAAGTTAATCAACAGAACCGTCTTTGAGTTAGGGAGAGTCCATTCTACCGCAAGAGCATTTGTTAAAGCGGTATCTATTTTTTTGAAAACCCCTACTAAATCCAGGGAACACAAGATGAGTAAACCACCCTTTGCTCTTCCTCTTATGCCTGGAACTGCCGGGGTGAAAAAGCTGCAAAAACCATCCAGGGAAAAAGTTTGTGTTGTGACCCACGTTTCTTGGAGCCCTATAATATGATGTTGTTCAATAAAACTTTGCCATGTTGGGTCCAAGGCCTTTGCATTTAAACCTGCCACATTCCAAGTAAGGACTTTACAAAGTGCTAGATCTGTGTTAAGGGCGGTCAGTGTGCCCGCACCCCGGCTCTCTCTCGTCGTCAGGCTAGTTCCGGGTATGGGGGATAAAATAGGTGTTATAGGTGCCACTATGGAGACATCCTTACAGGGACTTGTTAAGTTTTGGCAAACCCCATATTCCCCTGGCGAACCCTGAGTATGTCAATCCACCCAATCTGTGTTTGAAAGGCACTCAAAGCGGTTTGCAATAGGAAAGTACAGGGGATTAGAAGGGCCATTTTGAGGTTGTTGATAGAAAAAGGGATGGATGGGTTGAAGGCCATGCGGGGGACCACCTTGACGTGGTCTACCTCCCCTAGTCCCCACCAAATTCCACCCCCCATCCCAGCCCTCCTCCCTCACTGGGGGTTGAATGTCCCAAGGGAAATTAGACCTTTGTCTTGAGATCCTATCGTGAGAGCCTTTAAACCAACTCCAGCGATTATCCACTTGATTGTGGGGAAGATAAAAGTACGAGAGGGGTCTGGCAGTAACCCTGCTCGCCTGATATCTTGGGGCCCTGTTGTTACAAATAAAATCTACTGCCTCTGGTTTTTCAAAAGTGACCACCACACAATCCCCCTGCAAGTTTTTCTTATTTCGTCCTACCCAGCGAGCCCTTTCTATCATTAGGATATCAGCTGATATGTTTGTTGGGAGAGGATAATTGTTCGCTAGCCAGTGGCAGACTTTATTTTTGAGTGCCTGATATGATTCTTCTTCTGGCGACCGGAGTTCTGTAACTCCGGTAAGAATAACCACATAAGGTGCGGCATCTGGGGGAAGGTGAATATTTCTACGATTCTTAACCTTACCCTTGTCCTCTATGTCGGGTTTAGGCGCCTGGGATAAACTGACGCTGGGTATGGACTGGGGGACGGTATTATTTTTAGATGAGGTCGGATTAATATCTGTTTTTTTTGTCTGGTCTACAACAGGGGGTTTAGTTATGGGTCCTACTTGATTTGAGGCGCTGCTGGGTTTCTTGGTCGTCGTATTGTTAGTTTCCGACGCTTTATTAGGAGCCATTGTAGATTTAGGTAAATTAGTAGCCTGAATAGACTTGTTATTTAGGGTAAAACTGGGGGCACTTATGTCCTTATGTATATTTTTTAAAACCGTTTCCAGACAGCGTAGTCTTACCTCTATAGGTTCTAGTAAAGCTTTTAACATATTCCAAATTACTGTATTATTTAAGGTAGAACCCGGCTCCTCCAATCGAGGTGTTATAGATGAGTTACCCGTGGGGCCGCTGAGTTCCAGAATTTCTTCCAGACTTTGGTCAATTACGGTATCATCTGGGAGACTCAGCGGTAGGCCAGGGTTATTAGGAGGTGGGCCTTCTGTGGGGATAGGTAGACTGTCTGAGGGTTTTTCGACAATGCACAGATTGGGTAGAGTAATGGCCTTCTTCCCTTTCACAGCTATTAAGGTGTTAGTTTTGCATTTTTGTGTAGGGATTGCCCCTTCTATCCGCGCTCTTTCTGTTAAAATGGCTGTAGGGTTACTAACATTTATTTCGCTTCTTTGCGTTCCACTCTCAGTCAATATATGTAAGTTAGGTGAAGCCTCCAAGTCCTGGGCGAGATTAGGGGCATCCAAGTCCGTGTTAGATCCAGAATGATGTACTAGCACCTGTGCTTCTCGCCGGGAATCCATTTTCGGTGTCCGAGCCTCAGCAATATGGCCAAGGGAGGAACGCTTGGCCATAGCCAGGTCTTGGGAAACTCTCCTATCCATAAGAATTATCCCCTCGTCGATAAGTGCATGTGTGTGGGTAATAAAATCGTCCAGTGTCCCAGTAAGTTTTTTGGCTCCTGCGGCGGCCATACTTCTTGTCTCACGGCAAGACATAACCCGGGAAATAGCGAGGGGGAGATCAGAACGCCTAGCCAAGATCTGTGGCCCAGCCCAGTCTCCTCAGGCCTCTGAGGGCCACAGAGGGCCCGCCCTTTGCCCGGGCTTGGCCCCGGGCGCTCCCGCGCGCTCCCGCGCAGCGTTGATCACAACTTTATATATGTTATTGTCAGGTGTTGGGTGGGCGGGGCGGTCAGGGAGAGCGGGCCAGGTGACTCGGCCTAAGGATTACCGGGACTCCTGGGAAAGCGAGTCCCGGTTCCTACACTCGCAGCCCTGTCTCACGCTCACGCACCCAGCAGCTACCTGTATGTCCGGTGATGGCAGCGGCGAAGCGGGACCCGCGAAGCGGGTTCCGCGAGTGGTAGCAGTCCTTCCTTCCTCCTCGAACAGAAAACGGCAATGTCAGGTGATTTGTGGCGTCCCCACACGCTATGGGAGGCAGAGTCTTTTAAGGTGCTTCAGCTGGGCGGGGCGGTCAGGGAGAGCGGGCCAGGTGACTCGGCCTAAGGATTACCGGGACTCCTGGGAAAGCGAGTCCCGGTTCCTACTCTCGCAGCCCTGTCTCACGCTCACGCACCCAGCAGCTACCTGTATGTCCGGTGATGGCAGCGGTGAAGCGGGTTCCGCGAGTGGTAGCAGTCCTTCCTTCCTCCTCGAACAGAAAACGGCAATGTCAGGTGATTTGTGGCGTACAACTAGTAGCTGTAGACAATTTACAATTGAAAAACGTGCTAGGTTTAAAGAGTACCTACCGTTTAGACGTCATGAAATAAAACAATGAATTTATTAAACCAAAATAGAAAGATATTGTAAGAAACTGGGTTACTGGTTGAGGGGGTAAATCCCTACTCAAACAGAAACCACAATCCTTGCGAGGGTGAAGTCATAAGCAATCCCCGCAATCCCCAAATTGACCTGTGCTCAACCCTCCGGTAGCTTGGGACAGAGCTGTCAGGCTTGACTTAGTGGCAATGTGCAAAGTATTTGTTCAGCTTTTCAAACAGTAATAAAATAAAAACACAACTCAAGAAAAATCTCACACCAATTCAGAAAAACAGAGTCAATTTAAATAAATATTTTAGGACCAAAATGACAAAAAATCAATAAGTAGAACGAGAGATATGTAATCTTAAATATTGAAGTAAAAATAGCATAAAAAACTGCGGATATCTGAGCACTCTAGACCGAGACAAAGTCACAAGTCATCTACTGGGACCCAGTTAGACCATGCAGCAGAGGAGCTGCATCGGTTGTGCTGGGTCCACAGATGGGCTTCAGGCCACTTCCAGGTGTCCAGGACTGGGGTTTCTCCACTTGGCCGGGTAGGACTCACAGATGGCAGAGTCCAGTTGCTGAGTTCAAGGTTGTTGAAATCCTGTTACTTCTCTGAGACTCCTGATCAGAAGGCCATCCAGCTAGCCCTTGGAGTCATTCTAGGCTCCTTGGTTTACAGATGCAGGTCCAGTCTTCTTACCCAAACAAAAGGTCAGCAAGTCAGCACAGAAGGGCAGCAGTCCTTCAGAGCAGCCACCCAGCAGAGTGGCAGTCCTTTCACACAGCACAGCAGTCATTCTTCCTGGCAGAGTCAGTAGGTTTATAAGTGTACAGAAGAATTTGCAGCTGAGGTCCACCTGGTTTCCATTTTGAAGTAGGAGCGATTTCTATAGGTTTCCACCCCCCAGAGGTGCTTGGAATTTCCAGCCTCCTTGCGCTGGCACCACCTTGTTGGGGGTCACAATAGACCAGTGACCAACTCTTTGTGAGAGTGCTCAGGTAGAGCATTTGTGTTGTGCAAGTGTGGTAGGTGACAGCTCCCACCTCATTTACTCAGAGTGGCCATCCTCCCAACACCTATCTTCACTTTGTCTCACTGTCTGAGAGCAATGCACAAAAACCAACTGCCAGCGACACCTATTCATGTGACCCAGGAACAGGCTGCAGGCACCAAATGGTTATAACAAGAAAATGCCAACTTCTAAAAGTGACATTTTTCAAAATTGTGACTGAAAAGCTGACTTAACAATTAATTTCAAATCTTTAGACACCAAACTTGACCCATCGACCTTCTTCCCATTAGACGTTACAGTATATTAAATATAATAAGGTAACTCCAATGTTATCCTAGGGGAGAGGCAGGCCTTGTAGTAATGAAAAATGAATGTAATTGTTTTTCACTACCAGGACATGTAAAACTTAAAAGTACATTTACAACTTTTTTAATACACTTCAGCTTGCCCTCACAGCTGTTCAGGGTTTACACTAGATGTGGCTTATATGTATGAAAAAGGAAGGTTTGGGCGTGGCAAAAAGTTTATTTTGCCAGGTCAAAATGTCAGTTTAAATCTGCAGACACAGGCTGAGATGACATGCCTGAGACATGTTTAAAGGACTACTTAATTCTGTCACATAATCTGTGCTGCAGACCCAGGAGTAGCATTTAATTTACATAGCCTAGGTACATGGAGAACCACTTATCTATGGATTTACAAGTAAATTAAATGTGCCGAATTGGGTGTCAGCCTATTGACCATGTTTTAAGGAGCCAGCAGATGCACTTTAGCACTGGCTAGCATTGGTAAAGTGTGCAGAGTCCTAAGAGCCAATACAAATGAGTACAGAATACAGGAGGGTGAGGTGAAAAGTTTGGGGATGACCCTAAAGAAACGGCCAAGTCCAACACTAATGCTGACTTATAGTGAGTGGGTTAGTACCATTTTGCCATTCCACAGTGACAGTCTTGGCCCTTGACCACATTAGGACTGGGCCACAGTAGTGAGACCTACACTGACAAGACAAATATATATATTTTTATATAGCAATTTGGCTTGAGGTTGGCTAGCGAAAACCCTGTTTTTTTATTAAAAAAGCGTGCTCCATCCGAGGTCCAGAATGAAAAAAAAGGAAAACATGGAGACTCTATGGCCAACTATGATAGATATGGGTCAATATGCTTGATTTAGTTCTATGTTTGGCTCATATTTAAATTACTCTGCTCTTGGGAAAGCAGTGCATAGGCTGGAGCATTATCACTCATGCAAAAAATCAGCCATCAACTGTTTAATATGATGTGTGAGTTAATTGCCCTCTAGAGATACAGAGCAGGTGTTTCAGTTTAGCCTTCCCTGCAAAGTTGGAAAAAACACATTTCCTCAATAGTTTGTGGGTATTTCAAACTTTTCTCCCTCCCACTCCCACCCTGGAGGTGATTGTAAATTTATTCCTGTCAAGGGCAGGAGTGAAGATCTTTCTAGGATGGGGAGAGGAACAAAATTGATGGGGTTGAGAAGAGTGGGTTTCTCCATAGGAATACATGATGTGACACTGTATAGATGATAACGTATTTATTATAGTACAGTTAAAGCACAGTTCTACACTTTGAAAATTGTGCATGCAGAAATTCTTTAGCATATGTGCAAAGATTTCTCAAGAGTACGACCAGTGAAATTGGCGCACTGCAGCACCTTTCTTCTGTTTCACAGAACTAGTCCCTGTGGAAATGGGAGTTCCTGGTGATGGGAGGGGCCCCAAGCATGCCCCCTTCCCATAACATTTAATAAAATAGCAATGCACTGATCCCCGGGACATGATGCACCCTGGGGGTAAGTTGCAGAGCTTGGTCAGAGCATCATGAAATTGATCATTCAGGTCAAAGGTCAATATCTTTGAAGATTAATATTTCCTTTTCCAGTGGGCCAATTTACTTTACAGTTGGCTCATTTTGCACGTGGTGCACACACTAGTCACCATTAACATTTCTATCAGGCCTCTAACGGGACACACTTTGCTGAGATGTAGGATTACTGGCTCCCTGCACCATTCTTCTCCTTAGCCTGGCTCCTGGTGCTCCTCTCCTGCTGGTGGAAACATTTTGTTTAACCCCTCTGCTATCAGCCAGCAGAACACCCTCTTCTCCACACTCTCCAAGCCCCAGAGCCTCCTTTCTGTCTTGAAAGACACTCAAGGATAGCATTGAATTCTAGGTCTCCCCTCAAAGGTTTCTCAGGAGGCATAAAAGGCAAGCACCACTGTCCCTGGAGAGACACATCCTAGTCCTAGGGATCAGCAAGTAATAAAGCACTTAGAGGAGCTTGGTAGGGCATCAGGCGGCTTCTCTTTTCAGCTGGTTATCCTCTTACTGTCATTACTTCCCAGGTCCCAAGGTCTTTTCAACTGTCACTCTTTTGTGCAGGGGTTAAGTATGGGTGAACAATTTTACATGCCAGGAATTCCTGGCCACTTCTAGGATGACACATCATCCCTCTACCCCAGTCCCAACCCTCCTGCACAGCCTTGTGGGACAATCCAATAAAGCACCACCATGTTTTATCTGAAAAGAGGTCCTCTGAGGGTCTCAGCTCAACCCCTAGCAAGACGAGCCCCATCTACATTGGCTCCAGAGGACCGGAATCCCTCTTTTGATCCAATAGGCCTAGAATGTCCCATCCCCATGTATTGTGACAATTTAACTATCGGATGTAGATTTTCCTCTCCACCCCTTTCTTCCCAGTAACTGAGTCAAATACTAACAATTGCTCCTTTTGGTGTTAGTATGGGTGAATACGATGCCAATGTATACCATGATGTATGCTGGCCCAACATTAGCCATACCAATACCAATAAATACAATGTCAAAGTATGCCATAAACTATGCTCAAATAACAATGGCAATACCAATAAATGCTATCTCAATATGTGCCGTAAACTATGTCTGCATAATAGCGTCAATACAGTAGAAATAATGTAAATGTATGCCATAATCTATGCATGCATAACAGTGTTAATACCAGTAGAAATAATGACAATGCACGCCATGATCTAGGCATGCATAATAATGTCAATATCAGTAAGGACAATAATATCGAGGAACGCCCAATACTGAGGATTTTTGTAAAAATAATATCAATGACCGCCACATTATTTTTAGAAGTTCTAACAAACTCATATCATTGCTGTCGGATTCACCCAAGGTGACCCCCCATCAACCCTGAGTAAGAGATCCATGGTCAAACAGGCCTTTTGACCCCAACCTATGCCGATCGAGTGACAGGTGGGGTCTCACTTAGCCCAAAGACAAGCATGCACCCAAGGAAAATCCTCAGCAATACCACAGATAGGTAGTCACACCATAAATAGGACCTAGAAATTGGCCCCAATAAAGCACATTTGGACAAAGGTGTGTATTCCCAAAACACCACAAAAATTAGATGCCATATGTGTTAGGAACACTCAGCCAACCAGGACATGGCATGCGCACCGCACAAGTTGATCATGCGCTCACCACACCGGACATCTGGACATGCACACACCGGCCCACATTAGCTCTCCCGAGAACAAAAATCACCAGTGTCCCGCTTTTCTGATGGTTTTTCTGGTTATTTATGACTATAATGCCTTTCAAGGAAAGTTGAAGTGTTTATTTGCGCCCACAAAATGTATATATGCGTGGCCCAAACTTCTGTACTTTGAGACTGTATTCAGGCTTGCCTCTGTTGATAAACTCCAGGCCCCTGAATTTAATTAAACCAACTTGTTCCTGTTTTGCCAAATGCATCTTTACCTTTCATTTATTTAAGGTAAATCCTATTTGAGCAAAATTTGTAAGAAGGGCTTTATTCCCTCTTACTGGGGATCAGAATATTTAATTCAGCCCAGGAGGGACGACAAAGGCCAAAATCTGATTATGAGCTGAGCCAGAGAACTATGACAATTCTTGAGCATCCATTAGATGTTGCTTTGGTGTCTTGGGAACTGCAAAATCAAAGTCTGTGTGCTTGCTCTGCGCTAGTTTGACATCTTGCTGGGCTGTGTGTGCGTAAATTTAATGACACTGCACTTTAGGGCAGATTTCACTCATATTTATGACACAGTGAAAGCACTGCAGATTTTCCATGAACCTTAATGATCAATCCATGAATGCCCACTATTAACATAAGGTCTACTCCTGTTCAGCAGCAATTCATGCAGAGTCCCTTCTGCACCAGGCTAACTCTGTGTAATTACCGGGCTGCCCACATCTGTAATCTCACACACACCACCCGCAGTTATGTTCATGTGTAACCAGCCCAAAGCTTCTTACAGTAGCTATGCCAGAGTGGCCAAACCTTAAAAGGTGGACACTGGCAGTCCAATACCCATGGATATACAGTGAGTGAGGCTGAGGTATTGAGCCTCACCCAGTGTAAAGATCCAAAAACTGGGTAGTCATAAGAGAACAATCCTGAGAGACTAAATCGACTGAACCCATGTGCTGTAGACTGTACTTCATAACAGTAAAATCTGTCTTGAACAACTAAAACAGTCACTACTTATGAGTGTACAAGTTTGGGTAGCTAACTCAATGATAATTTCTATCCAATAGTGTATTCTTTCTCTCTTTAGAAATGTGCTCTTGACTGCTGGTTTGTACCACGAAACTTATTTTCTGTCCAGTGTTAAATATCAAGAATTTGAGCTGTCTGGGATCTGAGTAGCTCCATTATTTTCTATCACCTTTCATACACATTTTAATGTATTGATGACAGAATTATCATGGCGGTGTAAATCATGTATAGAAATGAAGCACCATGTATTCTCATTTTGTTCACCCTTCAAGACTGCATATGATATAAGTTTACATATTTAAGCAGCTAGGTGCTTATTAAATCCTCATGAAGTCTGTGGCCTTTTCATGTCATTGTCTTCTGATGTCTTGCTCTTTGATTACCCTGCTTGAAAATATATCGGTGAAAGAAAGTCCAAACAATGAGCCCTTTGTCTTCACATCAACTCAATCTCAGAAAGATAATTTGCTCTTGCTATCCTAATCAATTCCCAGATGCCAGATGGAACATTAATCATCGTCAGTGTCATCATTAGCTTATCATAATTGAGTTTCTTCGGACTCAATTACAAATGCAGAGTAAAGCTTGCAGAATTATTCTTTCCAAAACATGTTTACAGCAGAGTAATCAAAGTTGCTGGTCGAAAGTAACTTGCTTTCAATGTTCCAGACCATCTTTCTCTGTATGACTCTGGAGTAATTTTTCGCATTGGGCTATGCCTTATCCTTTTTTTGAAAATGGTTGACCCTCAGCTTTACATGCCTTAATTCGGGTACCTCATTAGCAAATTGATCATTTTATTAATAATTGTGCTTTATCATAACATTAAAATTGATGGTATGCCCCCTGAATATCAAACACAAAATATAGAAAAATATTGAAATTAAATATCAACAGTAACGTAAGTCTATATTTTCCATACCTCAAGCCACATCTCTGTATCTATGCAGTACATATCTCTTCAAGGTATATAGATGTGGAGTTAGGAATAAAAAACCTATTCTTCCCTATTCATGCTCACCTTTCGATATTCTGGGGCATATTATCAAGGTGCGGTGTTAACATTATCGCCGTTTTATCGGCAGGAAACTGCCCATAAAACGGCGATAAGCCCATGTTCTTGTGTTAACATGGGCTTCTATGGGAATTAACAAGGGCGTATTATCAAGCCCATTATCGCCGTTTTATCGGCAGTTTCCTGCCGATAAAATGGCGATAATGTTAACACCGGTCCTTGATAATATGCCCCTCTGTCCTCTATATTCTTATACCACAATAACACGTATGTCATATTCAGTAGTACAATCAAATAGAGTTTATACAATTCTATCTTTCCAAATTAAAAAACCATCATATCTTCATCATTCATATCATAGACTTTTCTCTAACCACTCCGCTTACAAGCCCTAAACTTGAAATACATATTTATTTCTTAGGACTTTGCTCATAAAACCATCTTATTTATTAGGGCAGTTGTATCCTTATGATCAGAGCAAATGTTCTATCAAAACAGCCGGGCATGAACATTACCTTAGTAATTTGTTAGCCAAGTGACATAAGCGTTAGCTTTTATTTCCAACCATAAAAACTGATCATAAAAAGTAGCAAATGCTGATTCTGTAAGTAGAAGCGGACTTTGCTGAACAGCTTGTATCCCCTAATGTGAACACCAACAGCTTTATAGTTTGAAGTAAACAGAATTGAATATTTTTATTTAAATACAAATATTTTCAAGAGAACAGAATCATAACATTTGCATATAATAGGTGTTAGAATTGGGGGTCTCTGGTTGGCGCAAGTATTCACTTGTGACAAGCAGGGACCCTCTCCTCTAAGTCAGGGCAAAGGATGACCCCTTAGAATTACCCTTGCTCACCCTCTAGGTGCGTGGCGTGAGCAGCCAAGGCTATTCTTCAGGCGTTATTCAGTTAAGCATTTGTAATAACACACACAGTAAAATGTACCAATCCCCCCACAAATGGACACCAGGCTGTGAATATATAAAAATATGTTCTCTTTATGTAAAAATATATATATGAGCAGTTCAGTCTTATTACAAGATCAATAACTTTTTTGTATACCAACAGATTGTAGATAGGCAAGCTTTTCTTTAGTTTCAAGTTCAAATGTGGATTTCCTTGTTAAATCACTTCTTTATAGTTCTTTCAGTTACTGTTATTTTCAAAGCACCTCCTTGCACCAGTTCGGGGGACCTTGGATGCGCCTAGGGCCTCTGGTGCGCTTCGCAGCGCTTCCCTCGCTCTCCTGGCGGAAACTGACCCGGACCCTACCGCGGCTCACGCATCGGGCGTGAGGGCGCCTGCGTTACGTATGGCTCTTCCCACCGGCTTGGGGACAGGGCTAGACGCGAGCCAGGCTCCGCGGTGTGACTTGCGGTGCGGTCAGGTAGGGAAGCGGGGAACTGGGAGGCCGGGTGCTCTAGGCTGCACACTCACTCGTACTCACAGTTTCACAGAGGCGGGTGCGGCCGGTGCGATGAAGGGGAAATAACAACGTTGCGGGCCCCTAGCCCGATACCACAGCTTTGGGGACTCCTGCGGTCACTTGGTGAGAGTCGGCACGGATCAGTGCGACTCCGATGATGGGGGCACTTCTGGATCCTGACGTCAGCGGGTGTGTGCAATCAGGCAGGCGTAGCCCGCGACCCTCAGGACGGCGGTGCGGGGATCTCCTCAGCGGGGGCGGCGCGGCCTGACGAGTCTCTGGGATGGCAAAGCGGGGTCACAGGGCACGGTCCGTGCAGCTGTCGACCTGGCGTGGATCACTATCGTCAGAGGAATTCCAGCGGGAGGGGGGAGAGCGCATCAGCGCACTCCAGTAGCAGGCAAGGGGCAGAGGAGCAGGAAGCCTAGCCCGGGGGCATAGAGCGACTCCGATCGGAGCGAGGCTCTCACGGGGACAAAGGCAGGCAAGCTCCCGAGTGCCACAGCCCTAGGAGGGGCGATGAGGGGTGCAGTCTGGTTCCGGCGGGATGCACACACGGCTCGAAGGTCAGGACGAGCAGAAGCACCAAGAACCCACTAGTCCTGGGTTCAGGTCAGAGGGCAAGCTCCAACAAGCCCTTGGAGAATGTTTCAAGCACAAGTCAGCAAAGTCTTTTTAGCAAAGTCTTCTCCTCTCCCTCCTCAGCAAGGTAAGCAGCAGGCCAGTCCTTCCAGCGTCTTCTTCGCCTTCTATTCGGGCAGAGGTTCTTTGTGGGAAACAGGATTCTGATTTACAAGGAGCAGGGCTCCTACTTTTATACAGCATTTCTTTTGTCTTCTCAGGCCAGGGGGGCCTTTGCATAACTGCTTTCAGTCTCTGAGTACTTGTTGGGTGTACTTCTGGCTTCTGCTTTCAGTGTGAGGGCAGGCACATCAGACGCTCCACAGGGAGGTGGAGCCAGCAGTGTGTGGACAGGGGCAGCCAGGAGTACCTTGATGACAGTGCTTCGCCCTTCCTGGGCCAGGTGCAGGCTGAGTCATCAGTCCCTCCCCAGGGGGGCGGAGCCAGCATTGTGGGGGCAGAGCACAGCCTGATTAAGAGTCCAGGGGCACTCCTCCCTCCCACTAAGGTGTAATCCTTGCATTCACCACCTGTCATCCCCCAGCCCTGTCACTCACACAACCCAGACAGTCAGATACACATTCAAGCAGAGGCGGGCTGAAATGGTTAGGCAAGCAAATGCTAACTTTCTAAAAGTAGCATTTGCAAACACAGGATATTAAAATAAACTTTACTAAAAGAAGTATTTTATTATTCTGAGTTCAGGCATACTAAACTTTATTTTCTACCCTGTTCCCTGAGCCTGCTGGGATTATAGAATGTAATAATTCCAGCTGCCCATCTGGCCTAAAGGGAACAGGTAGCCTTACAATAGTGAAAAACGAATTTGGCAGTAATTCACTATTAGGACATGCCACACCCATCAGAGCATGTCCTACCTTACACTTACAATGCACCCTGCCCTTGGGCCTACCATAGGGGTGACTAATATGAAGTTAAGGGAAGGTTTAGGGGCTGGCAAGTGTGTGCACTTGCCCAGCCAGCATGACAGTACAAGAATGCACGCAGGTTCTGCGATGGCAGACCCTAGACACATTTTAAAAGGCTGCTTCTGTGGGTGGCACAACCAGCGCTGCAGGCCCACTAGCAGCATTGGCATTTACAAGCCCTGGCACTCCTGGTGCACTTTACTGGGGACTGACAGTAAATCAAATGAACCAATCAGGAATATCAATCACAGTTACACTTTTCATAGGGAGCACTTGCACTGCGGCACGGGCTGGCCGTGGCGCAGTGCCCTGAGCAGCGGACACCAGCAAAAACATCTGAGGCACATCAGCAAAGAGTGGTAGGGGAACTCACGCCAAGGTGCCAGGTCTAACAATAGGTCTTCTTTTGATTTTTACACCACAACAATTTGTGGGCAACAAATCAGCCCTATTTATTGGAAATATTAGCTCTACTTGTACTAAATGTGTGTCACCCTTAGGGCATTGTCAATATTTTTATGTCTCTACTAAGATTGTGGGAATTCCAAAACTGGTACGTATATCTGACGTTCTCAATTTGTATGTGTTTTCTCTTAGATAAGGGCCCTTCACCCTTTGGCACATTGTGCAGGTATCGTCAGGACAATAGGTAGGGTACCTATATCCCACTGAGGCAGTAGTAGCCCTATCAAATTCCTGTGTTTGCATTATTTTCACCAACTGCAGTGTGTATACTATTACGTCTCTTTTATCTGATTGGTTGTTTTGGTAGGAGACACTGACCATGCAGGCAGGGGCCTTCTTTGTCTTCATACTAGCATTCTTTCTTTGTCCTGAGTATGACCGAAACAAGAATGTTCATTCTTTTCAAGGTGTTTCTGCATGTTCACCTTTGATATCACTTTCTTGTAAATCAAGGATAAAGTTAAAACTGTGAAACACCCAGGACCAGTTCACTAAAAATGTCACGCAGCCTAACATCACATTTTATTGAGCTGTGTTGTGTGAAAGGGGAAACACAGCGCATTGCCATAGCTACGAAGATCGGCCAGCTTCTAGTGCCATCCCTTCTGCTGGTGCACAAAAAGTCTGCCTTGTGAGATGCACAACTTTGCACCATGGCATGTGGTGAGTGTGGACTGTGTAGCGCAGGACCTATGCTGGGAACGTACCTCCTAGAACAAATTCCATGCTTACACAAACTCCGAGATTCTGATATGTTATATGTGTGCTGCGCACTGCGGCACACATTCCTCCTTGTTTGCACCTACATCAAATAATCAATAGCTTTTTTTTTTCATCAAGCCCTGTCTGGCTATCTTAGTAGATCAGGCTTTGCTTCAAAACTCAAGATTGTTTGCACTGAGCTGCCCACAGGAGCACCTCCTTGAGACAAAGTGATGCAAGAAAAGTGCAATTTTCAGTTCAAACAACCTTGTACGCTGGATAGGAAATAATAGTTGCCAATTTACTGCGCATTATTGTCGATACAAAGCAGAAGTACATCTGGGCGCAAGTAGGCAGTTCCAGCTGCAATTGATTTTCATTTGTTCCCCTTCAATCTATATCCTTGAATATGGGAAAAGGTGAGCCAATAAATAGATCTATGACAATCCTATTTTGCTTATGTTTTATTGTATTTTGTAAATCGATAATTCTCAAGTTGGTATTAATTTCTTTCTAAACAGTTTATATGGATCTTCGTCCCTTCAGACTACATAAATCCATTCCTATGATTCACCTTTTCTTTTGAATTCAGGATCATGAAACTTTTTAACCTAAAGAAATATGTACCCTTTTGTATTGGACATATTTTAGTACAATATGCCTTTGTATCTGCATCACAGTTGCTGAAAATCACCTAGAGGAGCTATTAGGCACGTCTCAAGAATCTAGTACGTCTTTAATGTTTTTCTTCAATGACTGGCTGCTGCCCAGTCCTCTTGAAAACTTAGGGGCTCACAGTAGGAGTTTTAATGAGAGGAGTAGCTATAACAATTTTCATGAGTACTTTACAAATATAATTGTAAGGAATTAGAAAAATGTGGGGAGTGGCAGATCAGGGTATTGTTTGCACCGAGAATTTCACTATCCACAAACCTTTTACTTTATTGATATTTACAAACTCCCATTCGACCCTTTATTGCAGAACAAAAGGCTGGAGTAATTCACCTTCCAGGATGGAGAGGAGAACATAACTCCAAACTTGTAGTGAAGCTAAGGAAATGGGGGACATATTACCAACAACTAGCGATAATTATCGCTATGTTGGCTTAGCGGCAATAATTTTATCGGCGTGTTGCGGCGATTTTTATCGCTTAGGAGCCTTGCTAATATCAAGGTTTATCTCCTAAGCGATAAAAATCGGCCGAAATGCATGAATATTGCTGTAAAGTCAGCGATATTCATGCATTACCGAGCTAATGCTCTTAGCCATGTTATCCACCTCCCATTGGATAACATGGCTAAGAACTGCTCAGGGCAGGTGTTAGCTTTTGGAGATATTCGCGCTTAGCGCGAATATCTCCAAATGTTGGTAATAGGAGATAGCGATGTTAGCGACTGTTTCCAGTCGCTAACATCTTGGCACGCCCACTTTGCATGTCATTAGTGATAAATATCTCTGACAGGCAAAGCGGGGCCCAAGATGGTCGCTATCTCCTACTAGCTGTCGCTAACTGGTGTTAGCGACAGCTAGGTAATAGGGAGATAATTTTATCTCCACTTTCTTGGCTTTTAAAGCCAAAAAAGCAGAGATAAATCCCTTGATAATATGCCCCTGGGTCTCTCAAAGGGGACTGCATTTTCCGGAGTAGATTTGTACACTATATACAATTTTGATATCTGCAATTGAGAGCCAGAGAATATATCACAAGATGTTTCCAGCAGTATGCTTGTAATCAACCATGTATCTTTTTACAAGCTTTGGTGTGACTTACAAATCGGATTATCAAAGCGTTTGTCTGTGAGTAAATACATAATGTGGTCTTCTGCACACATGAAACATTTTGAATGCCTAATATTCACTTCCCTCTAAGGACCAAGAGGTAGAACCAGGGTTTTGAAAATCTATAAGTGGCCAGACTAACCTGTCCAATGTGAAAAACAATTAAGGAAGTGGTCTATGGCTTAAATGGCTAGGCTAACAAATTCATTAAAAAATATATAAAAATATTGCCAAGGTATGCTCCGCTTGGTTGTATGTCAAAACATTGTTTCAAAATTATTATGCTACTAAAATATAATAGGCAGTATATTCAGCACCAAAATATGGAGAAGGTAAGTGCATTTGGATATGTATAGATTTATTTTTCTTAGCTCCACATCAATATACCTTGATAATATTTATATTTTCAAAGTATATTTATGTGGAATCCAGTAAACCTATGCTTACCTATATAATCCTACAGTGTTGATGTTTTGGCCCTAGTTATTTCCCCATTATAGTATGGTAGCACAATATTTTTGAAACAGTACTGATGTTGAATACCATTTCACATGTTTATTTTAAATAATCGACTTGGATGTTGCTTGTTTTTGTTTGTTATTAACATACATTTTGCTTCTATCAAATAATTTTCATAATCTCTCAAGGCATGTTCTAACATGCATGTTTTGCAGAATTTGTTTCACAATAATTGGTCTCTTTAAAGTAGAGTTAAAATTGTGCAGTACTTATTTTGAAGGCACTGGTCAGCTGTGTTATTGTCTTATATATTTGATGCCTTGAATTGAGAATATCTGAACAAGTTTTACCATTTGGAATCATTGTTTGAAAATGAACTTTTGTTATCTGTACAAATGGAGAAAGTAGTGAAGAGGCTCTCCTTCCACTCTCTGGCGTCATGTCCTGTCAAAATTGACAACATTTTTCAATGTATGATTCAATGTATGATAGAGAGGAAGGAGGGGGATTTTAAGGATTGCATCTGTACAAAATGGGATGGAGACAAGCACTGACTATGCTCTCAGAGTTCTATCATACTAAAAATCATTCCACATCTGGAGGAATTACTTATGACCTTAGTAAAAGTTTGGCGGTCTGTGAACCGCAGTACCCTCTGTCCTGGTCCGACTGCGGCAAGCTTGGCAGTTAAAGTGCTGTATTAAGAGGTTGGTGGATTGCTATTGCAAAGACCGCAGCTGAACCGCTGACACCGCTAGCACACCACAGACCGCCGGGGTTACGGTTTGGGAAAAGCAGTTGCCTATGGCCGTACTGAGGAGTTTAACACATGTCTGTATTATGAGTTGGCTTTCCAACGAGCCGACCATGGCAGCAGGACCGCCAACTTCAAGTTGGCAGAAATGAAGGATTTGGGGGGCCTACTCACCACTTTCCTGTTCTTCCCATCAGAGTTCGATGTGGATCCCTTTCTTCAGGCCCCCCTTTCACAGCAACATCTCCACCCTGAGTATTACGACCCTGTTTGCAGCGATATACAGGTGAGTCCTTTCTGTGCCATACACCCATTTCCTGGACTGCCTCCATATGGGACAGACTCCAGAAATGGTGAGATGGTATTTTTCCACATGTATCATGCATAGGTGTACATTTGTCACATATGAAGTCGAAATGATCACACAGGCATCGATACCTATGGAAGACTAATAACCACCACCGCAAGATCTCTGTAGCCACACCACCGGCACCTTGGAAAAAACGTAATACGGCTGTCTGAAGACTGCCAGTGCTGTGTTCTACTGGCATCTGCTGATGTGGTGTTCGGGCAGTCAGACTGCCAAACTAGTAATTAGGCCTTAAGTTTCAGATTTACTATGATTTTGCACCTGAGTTGCATCACTCTTTTGGTGCAGCCCAACGAAAAATAATTGTTGGCATTCACTAAGCCACCAAAGCCATCTTGCTTGGCTTTGCATGGGCCAGTAGATGCAAAGTAACACAATGCAATGTATAGCGCTTCCTTATGTTACTTTGGGTTGGGTAGGAGTCACACTGGGAACATGATGTTCCTGTGCACCCACTGATGTATTCCAATGTAAACTCAGGTTTACAAAGAATTGCAAACATGGGTTTGCTCCAAAATGCTTTGCCTACCCAACAGAGGCTCAATGAGGAGAAATATATTTATTTCGCATTGTTACCTCTTCTTTCAATATGTGCTGCATTCCACATCATACATAGAAAGAGGAAAGTGCCTCTAAGGATTGTTTTTGTACAGGAAGGAATCAACTCCTGCACAAAACAATGCTGGCCATAACAAAGATCCACCTGCACTATGTTGCAAAGAGAGAACAGAAATGCTTTGCATCTTTGTAAATATGGAGCATTTTTGCTCTCTCCCTTTCACGCAACACAGTTCCGCAAGTTCCCTTGATGAGCCACATTGTGTGAAATAATGATAACTGTGCCCCAAGATCGAATGCATTCAACTCCAGTGGAATTTCTTTAACCGTATTTAATATAAAGTGGAGGGAATTGCTTATGAACTGGAGAAGCAAAACTGTTTTTATAGGTACAATGATCCAAACATGGAAGACAAACCACCAGTTTAATTCACATTTGCATGGGAAATTGCAGTACTGGTATAATGGAATTTGCACAGATATTTAGAGTGACACATAAGTCCTGTTTTCTGCTAATCAATCAAACGCAGATAGTATTTTGCCCTAGTCAGTTTGTACAAGTTGTTGTGCAGATCTTATCTGTACTGTTTTTGCCCAACACAGGTGTCTTTTATGCCTTAAGGTCCTGCTAGTTAATAAAATATAATGTTTGGAGGTAGCTCTAGGCCAGGGTGGAAAGAATGATTTATGAAAGCAATATGAAATCATCTTCTACACTTCACTACGGACCTTTAAATTACTCACACCTAGGGACTGATTCACAACGGGACTTAGTGTGGGGTCTCTGCACTTGGGTCGCAACTCGTATGACGCACTGCAGAGAGTGCGCCATTTGAAAATTCTGGCCTGAGTGCAGAGATTATGCAATGTGTGCGAAGACTCCGCCCCCAACTGCAGATGCTCCACATCCGTAACTTTATGAGTCGTAAGTCCCTTAGTGGATTGGGCCCCAATGATAAGCACAACAGTGTCATTTAACAGAGTGAATCCATTTTTACTAACATTACTTTTTATGTTGTTGAATTTGAGCTCTTTTACTTTGAGGCGGAGAGGCATCTGTGTCAGCTGCAACGCTGTCACCTTCTGTTATCATCAAGTCATGATTAAACTTGACTTTTAATTTTTTTTTAACTGGCTAATTTGCTGATTTAATTGAAATTAAAAAATTACGCTAATATGAAATCTAGGTTTGTTGTTGCAGCGTATTAAAAGTTGCTTTGCGTAGAATGGTGTGCCAATATGATTATGTGTGGTAATTTAATTAAATGGAAAAACATCATTAATATTCTATTTATCTATCCATCCATGGTGCTTCTAATATATGATTTATAACCGGTGCAAATATGCTAATTTTAATTTAATGATCTCTAATACATCCATTTCAGAGCCTGTTAGCGGAAAAAGACGAAATACTTAAATGAGTGGAAAGGATGTAGAGCTAAAAACAAAATCTCCAGTTTTTTTTCTCTTTCTTCTTAAAAATTAGTACACGCCGTAAGTCTTTAATTGATTCGTATGTGTTTACATTGCATCATGGTAAACACCAGCAGATCCTAAAATTGAGGCATCCGCCTATGTCCATCTGGATCATTTTGTATTTTCTGGTTAATTTCGAAATATTAATTTCAAAAGTGAAATTCAAACTTTAATCACCTCTACTCCAGTTCTTCATGAGTAAGATGTGTTTTTTTCACGTTCGGGAACTTTCACTTGGCAGGTGTTCAAATGTGTGTCTGTCTTTCGACCAATATCTCAGTAAATATAGTTTAACTGTATCCTAATCGTGTTTATTCATGTATTCATTATTTGCTTTGGTATCCGTGTCAGCCATCTTTCTACTACCTTTATGAACTTGGTAAAGAACGTTAGATTTATTTACAGGCCAATGTGGTTGACATTATGGTTGTTTTGTTGTGATGGTAACAGACGCTATGCGGAGGTGATAAATCTAGATATCCCGTGTTCCAGCAGTGGAAAGGACACCCTGGAGTGGACATTTGGTAGAAATGAGATACAAAATGAGTGCAAAGCATTGAATTTGAAGTCGGGTTATGATCTGTAGGGAAGATTATGTAAATCGGGCAGCCCTGAGAAAGTACAGATATGTTCATCTAACAAATACATCTCAAACAATAATTATTACTAAGCAATATTTCATGGATTGTTGCAAATGGCTAAAACATGAGTTTTTATTCTCGACTAAGAGCATGAATATGAATATCCCATTGCATAGCATTCAGGTTTGTTCTGCTGAAAAGTTACGTTCTAAGTCCAATGTTCAGAGTTTCATTCGCAGTGGAGGATGCAGCAAGGTGGAGGCTGAGTGTTGCAGGTGGTTATCCCTGCAGCGCAATGAGTAGGTTAGGCATTGCAGATCGTCATCACTGTAGTGTAAAGATTCGTCAAGTTTTGCAATGGTAGCCATGGCAAGCTGTTGTTGCTTTAGCAGCAAGTGCGAGTCTTGCATAGGTGGTTGTCGCAGGAGGTCACTGTTGGCTTGAAGAGCAGGTCTCACCAGAACTTTTCATTGGTAGTCATCGTGGATGGCAGAGTCTGAGCACAAATGGGCCCGTTCACAGTTGCAAAGAGCCCAAACTTTATGATTTCAGCTTTTCTCATAGGAGAAGCTCTCATTGATGCCTGCCAAGTGTTCAGGTACTGGTCAGATGGCCATGTGATTCTGGGGTAAGTGAATATGTTAGCCCAGCACACTTAATACACAAATATCACAAAGTATACAATCAGTAATGCAGGAATTTTTCGAAGGCGAGTCGATTTTGAATTTCGATTCTTTCTTTATTTTTCATTCTTTAAAAAAACCTTTGAAACCGCCAACGCGTTTCGTCCCATCTAGGGACTTCTTCAGGGCTTACAATGTAAAGTACACGTATTTCAATAGTTAATTCCTCATTGGGTCAGGACGGAAGATTTCTCAAATTTAATGCGCTTCCTTAAATGTCAGTTTCCATGTGGTTTGGGCAGGTAATTTTTCATATTATGATCAGCACAATGTCCCGGACAGTATAGTCCCGGTCCCGCAAGAGTCCTCGGCGAAGTCAGTCCTGTCGCAAGTCCGGATAGCGCTATCCGCTTTACATTGTAAGGCCTGAAGAAGTCTCTGGATGGGACGAAACGCGTTGGCGGTTTCAAAAGTTTTTTTAAAGAAAGAAAACTAAAGAAAGAATTGAAATTCAACATCGACTCACCGTCGAAAAATTCCTGCATTACTGATTGTATACTTTGTGATATTTGTGTATTGAGTGTGCTGGGCTAACAAATTCATGTACATTTGAGGAATGCTAGGTTCTTTGAATCAGCTTCTGAATTTAGGGGGTTTAGGGAATTTTGCCTCCAGCCCATGCTGCACCTCTGTGCTTTTCTAATACTGATAAGGGATTTCTTTGAACTTGTGCAGGCAATTATGCTTTGATTCCCAGCTTTGTATATTTTGTGATTCTGGGGGAACCTTACTAATGAATGAAGTTTATACCTCATCCAGCTTCCCTGAATTGGAAGGAATCTAACTTAAATTCCTTTCAGACAAGGAACTGTTGAACCACAATGGGAAAACTGGTTTTATTAAGGGTGTTAAAAGGCAGACAGTTAGCAACAATCGTAAAATACTTTGGGCCTGATTCCGATGCAGTTAGGAAATCTTCCAGACCGAATGTGTTAGGGAATGGTTTCCAGACCACTTGGATCGGGAGAGTCCAACCAACCGAGTACAATGCATCCAGATGCTTCCATTTACGATTGGGTCAGACTCCCCTTGACTTCAAAGGGAGCCTACATTCCGTCCAAATGAATAGGCGCCCATTCAAGAAAGGGGTGGCTAGGGAAGATCGGTCACCCTGTGGTGAGCACCCCCTGGTGCCTGCCATACTGTGCAAGCCTCATAAGGGGAGACCCATGGGTACTCCCACAGGCCTGATTGGGAAGGCTCCAGGTGCAGGGAGGCCCGCTACAGGCTCCCAAAGTCTGAACCTGACTGCCTATTAAAATCGGAATACACAATTTGGAAAGCTGTCCAAATCCAGCATTGTACTCAGTCATTTGGAAACGTGGCCCGTAGAGACATACAATTCTGTTCCGTACAGCTCAGTCTTTCCAAATGCCGTCTGGTTCGGATTGGGAAATTCCTAACTCCTAATTTGCATTTTACTTGGTCGGGATCCTTTCCGATTCGGTCGGAAACCTTTCATATTTGTAAGGAGCAAATGCCATTAGAAAGCCGTCCTAACCGCATGAGAATCGGGCCCTATATTGTGGCCTTTGTTCTAAAATGTTAGGCTAGCAAAACATTTCCATTTTTATAAATGGGTGCAGTGTCAGAAAACTAGAGTTTCTATATTTCTCTGCAGTCCTAAAAGTTGATTATTATTCATGGTAAACTATTCCCAACATGCAAGTTTCCCAGTCCCTCTAACAGAAAAACCCTTGTGCCATGTTATCCTCAGAAACAATTCAACAGGCTAAATTTAAATTTTTTACATTTAAATCTAAATTGTATGCTATAATTCTTGATGCTTCAAGGCACACTTGTAGATGAGTTATTTAATGTTATCTTAGTCAACAATTACGTTGGTTGGTTTGAGGTTCTGCTTACAGTGATAACCCAGGGTGGTGTGGAGTGCAAAAAAACGATGGATTTGGGCCCAGATCTTTTGACTGGGGGAGTGTGTGACATTGATCCACATTCAGTCCATCACTTGTTGTTTTTACAGTGATGATGGGCTGCTTTATCAGCCCACACATACAATGCATTAGTACATAAGAGGGTGGCAAGTTTTTGACCTATATGATCTACATGGTGAATATGCCTTTTGCACAGTTGCACTGTTTGTATACATTTTAAAGTTGACCTTACATAGATGTAAAATATAGCAATTAATGTTTTCAAAAGTATTAGCTGATTAACTGCCTCTCAATAATCAGAGACTAAAATACTAGCAGTCATCATTTAGAAAAAAACGGAGGAGACCACACAAAAAAAAATTATTTTTCATGTGGTATGTTATCTGAATATCAACACCATAAAATCATTTGACCAAAGTGGTCACAATATTGTGACTGACAATATCATGGGACATAACAGCAAGGCAAGTATATATATTTTTATGTTTGATAACAATAAAGAAAGGTTCCAGTCACCATTTTATTTGATGGGAAACAGTTCCAGAGGCTGAACATTTCTGTGCAAAGGGAATAGAGGAGTCAGGGTAGAGGTACACTGACTTGAAAGGTGTGTTCTAGGGATACCAGAGGGACCCATAAAGGCCAATAAATTGCCTTGTAATGTTTTTTTTCTCAAAAGGCAGGAATCCATGGATTCCCCGTGACGCTCAGTTTGACCCTGTCGCCAGTGACGCTGCAAATCCTGATGCAGATCATCATAGGCCCCGCCTCGTTTGTCCAGTACTTTGCAAACACACCTTCTGCTGAAGTATTGGTTGGGGGATAAACTCCTCTTGGCTGCTGAGGGTCGTTGGGGGCCAAGAACCCCTATTGTTGCCACAAATGAGTTCCCCACTGGGTGATGGCTGAGACCTCATTGGAGGTCCTGCTTCCTTTCTCAACCACTCTGCAAATGTGCCTCATGGCACACTACTGGTTAGGTGATGTACTCCCCTTGGCTGATGAGGGCAGTTGGCGGCAAGCACCACTATTGCTGCCAAAATGAAGTCCCCCATAGCAAGATTGCTGATTCCTTGTCAGATGCCCCACCCCCTTTCTCAAGCACTGTACAAATGGCGCCTCCTGGTGTTTCTACACTACTCTGCAAATGCGGCTCCTGGGGCTCTACTGGTTGGGGGAGGTGGGACCTCCTCCCAGATAGGGTTTAGTGCATTGGGGCAGGGTGGGAGTGTTTGCCATGCCCTATAGTCTGCGTGCAGGGCACATTTGGTGTCCTCCATGTATAGTCCAGCTCAAACCAGTTCAGGGTAACATTGGCTCATTGTTCTGGCACGAAACTGGACAAAGGACAGGGGAGTAACCTCACCTTGGTCCAGCCACTCCTTAGGGAGGGACCCCACTATCGTCACAAACCTTTCCTTAGGGTACTTAAGGGCTTACCTGTGGGTGGGTCCCTAGAGTTGACATGTGACACGATACAATTCACACAGCACTTCAACTTCGAACATCTGGGCACTTTCAAATTCGCTGGAGTTCGTTCTGGGCATCAAGGCTGCAACCGGGAAGACTACTGCTGCACCTGATCTCTTTGTTCTGCTCGCCTGCTGCAATGTCCATGCCTGTGCTCCTTAGAGGTACCTGTCTAGGGCCTCTGGACACCCAAGACACCTGAAGGAACTTCCCTTGAAGTGACAGAGTCACTTCCCTGCATCTGCAGGCACGCAACTAAGCTGACCGGTCTGCTGATCTGTAGGAACAGACTGCGGAAGGTTCCGGAAAATAGGCAGTGGTTCTTCACATTCCTGGAGGACTGCCCTGTCCGCTCACCAAATTTGAGGCCAGTATCCCTCGTTGGAGCCACAGGAACCTAACCTCTAAAGTTGACTTGCAGTTGCAAAGGCTTGTTGGCTTCCTTCCACCAGAATCTTTGGGCTCCAATTAGCCCCAAACTCAAGCATCTCCAGTGACCAAGATCTTTGTCTTCAATGCATCACTTGCACCGTGGGCCTGCATCTTTGGGGAGCTGCTCAAGGTACTCTGTGACTCCAGTACCTCCGGCCTGTTGGTCCTCTTGAGGGTCCCTTTTGAAAGATTGTAGTCTCCCCTGATTGCCTGGGGCCTGCCCTGACTCCCCTGCTTTTGGTGTGTCTCCTGGACCTTGCTGGTCCCGACATTGCTTGTTGGTGCTCCCCCCGGACACCAAGCCAGTAACTCTTGACATCCGACATGGGAGAGCTTGTGTTTGGCTCCTGGTCTTCCATAGCGTTGTCTGGTCCACACAGCTGCAGTTCCAAGGTCATCATCATCTCATTTACAGCACCTGACATTGGTGGGCATTCATCTTCCGTGCCTCCTGGTCATTTCCAAGTGGCATAGACTCTGTCGCCTCTGCTTTCAGGTACTGCTTGACTTGAATTCACCTTTGCATTCCATCGGACACTTTTGCCTTCTCCAGTCGCAGCACTTTTTCGAAGTCCTCATTTGGGTTCAATGGTGATTTCTGATGCCACTTGACACCAATGCACACAGCTCCCTTGGAGCAGGTATCCTGGGTCCTAAGGTATCCACAGGTTGGGCGGCTCTCCAACCTTCTGTCTTCCACAGGGTTTCTTCAGGGTCCACTGGAAGGGTCCTTCTTCTTTAAAATTGCAACCGCGACTTACAGGTTGATTTGTATGGAGAACGCGGTCATGTTCTCACACTGCACACAACCTCTGTGGGGCTCCTAGATAATCACCTTGGGTGTTTCCTTGGGTCCCTGGCACTTCTACATCCTCTGAGTACTGTCTTGACTCGAGTCATGGTTCGCATACCACTATTTTAGTATATGGTTTGGTCCCCCCTTGTTGACCACTGTGTAGTCTGTGCTACTTACCTGTTTCTGTTGCAAAGTATTGTGTGTATTGTGTGTATCTCCAGCTAAGAGTTATCTAACAGTGTTAGTGAGTGTCTTATAATAAATACATATTTTTATAAACACACGGTATGGTTCTTTTTCATTTAATCTATACCTATAAGATTGTATACTGGTAATACAAGCTGCTTTACACTCCTGCTGGACGAAGCCTGATGGCTGCTCTCCACAGCTACCATTTAGAGAGCTTTCTAAGGTTGTATAAGACCACTAAAATCAGCATAAGGTTTGTCTGGATCAGTGCAAGGTGCCCACTTACATAAGTGTACATCATATACTGAGCCAGTCCCTCACACTCACACAGACTTATTCACCCATACAGGTATTCACACACTCAATTATTCACCCATACAGCCACTCCCACAGCCACTCATACACCTATACAGCCACTAAGACATCCACTCACACAGTCACACAAACATTCACATAATAAACGTTTGAAATAGTAACATTCAGTAGTGCACAAAGTAGAGCAATTTAAATTTTGTAGTACCTTAGTATATACACTTAACACTCATAAACTTTTAGAAAAAACTCACAATCACTGGATTATGTTATCAGTGACATACTGACAATGTCATGAGTGATATAAGTAGCAGTGAATTGCTGGGGCACAAGGTATATTTACCTCAGGTAACAATAACTGATTAATTTCACTTTTTTGTACAAGTGAAATCCGACCCTAACTTTTCCGTCCCTATAACCTCTGTTTTATTCAGTGGAAAAAAAAAATATATATATATACACACACATATATATATATATATATATATATATATATATATATATATATTACCTACTGGCGGTCGCCAGTAGGTATATATAGTTAGGATTTTTTCTCTATGGGATTTTTGAAAATTCTATGTCTAATAACTTTGGCGTTTGTGGACGGAATTGGCTGAAATTTTCAGGAAAATGGCACATTTTGTTTCTGAGCAGCCCTTGAAAATTTGGGGGGGGTTCGTCAAGGGGGGGCCGAGAAAAAAGGGGGGTCCCAAAACGTGTTTTTAACATTGAGTTTTCCATAGGGCGGTTGGCCTCACTTTTAGCCCGAACGGCTGAATGGATTTGCACGAAACTTGGCAAAATTGTAGGGACTGGTAGCCCGATGTGCCTTTTGTAGGTCTCAATATATGTGCTCCAGTGGATTTTGAGAAATTAACGTTTAAAAAAAGATATATATCTGTAACAGCGGACCTGGCAGCGTCCCAGGACGCGTACTTTACGCGCAACGGAGCTTTGTGAAGCGAAGCTGATTGGTTCTCCGGCGTCTGTCAACATTCCAAAAAGTCCGTAGCGGCCGCCATCTTGTCTCTCGGTAGGATCGAGAGACAAGAGGAGGTCAAAACAAAGGGGGAAATAACTATAAGGGGGCATAGTAGATCCTCGCTGACCCCCTAGGTTTGATGTGGAGGTTTTAAAAGGGCCCCGCGGGGCAAAAAAAAATAATAATAATAATAATCGAACGGCTGAATGGATTTGCACGAAACTTGGCAAAATATTAGGGACTGGTAGCCCGATGTGCCTTTGCTAGGTCTCAATATATGTGCTCCAGTGGATTTTGAGAAATTAACGTTCAAAAAAAGATATATATCTGTAACAGCGCTCCGCTTCGCGTAACGGAGGTTTGCGAAGCTGATTGGTCATTCTGTCACTGGGCTATAGTTGGGCTACATCTGGCTGATATTTGGGCTACATTTGTTTTTTTGTGTGTCTGGCGGCCATCTTTGGGCTACATTGGGCTACATTGGGCTTCATTGGGCTACATTGGGCTACATTTGGGCTCCAACATATATATAGGCCAATGTAGCCCAATATATATTTTTCAAAGTTAATTTTCGTAAAAACCACTGGAGCATATATCTTGAGACATAGCAAAGGCACATCGGGCTACCAGTCCCTACAATTTTGCCAAGTTTCGTGGAAATCCATTCAGCCGTTCGAGCTAAAAGTGAGTCCAACCGCCCTATGGAAATGAAGGAAATGAATGGGTAATTTGTAATTAGCAAATAGCTAATCGCAAACTAGGAATGGTAAAGAATCGCTATTTATTCCTTAAAGTTCGCTATTTAGGAAATGCAAAAAACTTTGATGATACATATGGCGGTTCATCTCTAACAAGATAAGAAGCATAGGGATACATTTATGATGACTGGCGCATCACCAGGGATGTGTTAGTCATTCTGTGCCGCTGTTCCGTCACCTATGGTGTGCTGCATTTACAATGCGGCGCATCATGGGGCAAAAACAGCACAGATGCGTGATGTATCTGTGCCGTAAAGGTGGCGCATTGCTGGAGTTGTATCGCAAGTGTGATGAAGCTCCAGCAAGGGTCAGGGGTGCCCCTGTCGCAGGGTTTCTGTTCTCACACAGAACTGTGGACAGAGGATTGGAACCTCGGCGAATTAGGGTGTCCCAAAACTCACGTTAGTAATCAAAAACTCCTGAGCAAGCTAGGTACAGTGTCACATTGGATATAACAAACTCTCAATGTTTAGACAATCCAGAATATGAACTTATAGTACCTCAGGATACGTGGAACTCATGAACAGTCGGTCGTTATATATTTCTTAGAAACCAGAACATGGAGTTAAGAAGAACACATGTGTATTTGAAATGTTTATTTACTAATGCCGTCTTCTCAGGCGTAGTATCTTAGATAATACAAGTACACATATTATCAGTAGCAAAATTACCAGCATAGTTACTAGTACATAAAAAGCGAATGGTGATAGTATGTTAACATGCTGTAAATGAATAAGAGTTAGCAACACTTATAAGCAGCCGCGGGCCGTGGAGGGAGTTACGGTGAGGCAGGGAGGCGGGGAGGGGGAGAAGCAGGGTGGAGAATACAAGTACACATATTATCAGTAGCAAAATTACCAGCATAGTTACTAGTACATAAAAAGCGAATGGTGACAGTATGTTAACATGCTGTAAATGAATAAGAGTTAGCAACACTTATAAGCAGCCGCGGGCCGTGGAGGGAGTTACGGTGGGGCAGGGAGGCGGGGAGGGGGAGGGGCAAGGTAGAGAGGGCTCCACCCTGCTTCTCCCCCTCCCCGCCTCCCTGCCTCACCGTAACTCCCTCCACGGCCCGCGGCTGCTTATATCTCACCCTCCCTAATACACATATTATATTATTTGCTAAGAAGGTCTCTTTGTGTTGGTTTAGGGCGTGCCCATACTTTAGTGTCTTAGATTTGAAGGGGATCACATCAGCATACACCAGCTCTCTCTTCATGTGAACCACATCAACTGTTGTGTATGTGTGTTCGGCAAAGCAATATAAAACCCGCCTCATGCCCAGAATTGGCAGAAGTTGCACTTATGTTATGAGTATGAAGTCGTGGAGATCAGACCTCATAACAATTCTGTATCGTGTTGTTCTTGAAACTTTATCACTCGCTGTACAGATATAGTTTAACAAGCAAAGCAGATAGTAGAGCAATAACATATTATTCTCATGTAAACCACGATGAACTACTAGGTGGAAAGCTAAAGCAACAACTAAGTGTCGTGTGCAGAAGTTGCAAAAAAGGAAAAATGGCGTTTAAACCGGTAATGAGCCCATGCTAACTTAACACGGTGTAAAGATATCCAGGACCTAGATGACACCTCCCCATGATCCGGAAACGAACTGAATAAGATAATAGAAGTGCCATCTCATGAGAGCAGATTGCAAGTTTATATGTGGACGGTCCGCAAGGTAAAGCATTAAAAACTAGGAAAATGTAATGCTAAAGAAAAATAAAACAGCCAAGTACTTTATCGAGTCTTAAGCCAATAGGCAAGGTAAATAATAAAAACTTGACAAATAAGTCAATGAATTGTCAATGAAATGCTAGTACTCAGCATATCAAACATGAAAAAGGTCTATGACATAACTGTGTATGCAAAATAAGCTGCAACAGCCTCCAATAGGAAGTCACCGTCTTCATCCGAAAACAGTTCAGCCATCCAATTTAAAAGCGGAAAAGAACATACGTGCTCTCCCAGCACCGGATCCTCTATCACCATCAGAGGACAGCTCGGTGGGTTTTCAAGAAAGCTCTGTTCCAAGAAAGACTGTGCTGCCGCCAGTAAATTCCAGGGACCAAGTAGTCCATGCATCAATGCCACAGCCATAATCCTTTCGCCAGGACAAACCAACTCGTGAGTAATGATAGGAGTCATCAGCTGATTAAAGTCGACGTCAGGAGAAACCGGTCCGCAGAGACACAAATCAATGGCCCAATCGAAATCACAGGTCAGGCAGTGAAATACAGGCTGGACACAGGTGAAGTAGGAGAATCGAAAAGATAATCCATATGCCGTGCTTAATATCGCCAACGGCATTGTGCCATAATATTCTAGCATGCGATTGCGGAACAGTGTCAGCAGCTGCAGGGTGGGAGGTTGCATAGGAGGGACATCCATATTTAAAAATGTAAAAAAGCACAAGAGCGTCCGCTGGTAATGCAAGTAAAAATGCCAATCCACGAACCAGAGTGGAGAAAATAGAATGAAAGGAAGCAGGGATGACTCCAAAGATTTTCTCAAATGAAGTCACGAGACCACTGGTAACAACTTTAAAAAAGTGCGCCAGGGTCTTTGTGGAGGATGCGTTAAAGATAGTCGGAACCATCTTGCTGAAATTGAAAGGCAAATCTGAATTGAAAAGTGTCTGCACCTCTGTACGGGTGTTCGCTATGTGAAGCACGAAAGTTTCACGGGCCGAACTCAAGGCCACCTCTCTCTGAGACAAAAGAGCTCTTATTCTTGCCATGCCGTTGAAATCTGTCCCAAGGTTGGTATTTGTGGCCAGATTGAAAACTCCCTATGTTCATGTGTGGGAGGAAATAGAACATTTCTGCAGCAAATAACCCGTTCACTTACTGTTACGATAAAAGGAATACTTTTAATTAACTCAGAACAATCTTCATTATTGAGCATCAAATAACTACCATTTTCCAACAACTTGAACGTGGGGATGATAGCAGGAACTGGCGTGCCTTGCAACACGCAAGCCATATTTGGTCGGTGTTTGTTGCATGAACCGTGTAACTGTATGTGCCTACACATTAGTGAATGATCTGGCGTCTCAGTGCATTCCTCTCCATTCAGATAAACTTCTTGATCATCTTTGAAACATCTGTATGTGTATGGAAGCGACCAGACCTCATGAAGAAAAGCACTACCTAAAGGTTCATAACGACCTATTGGTATATATTTCATACAATTTGAAAACTTATATAAAGCAAAAGGCAGCGTTATTAAACCGTGGATAAGGCACGTTGCCAAAAAACCCGCAATCCTCTGCTGATGATGTCAGTGAGCATGTCATGAATGATGTAATATGTGACATCATCAGCAGTGGATTACGGGTAATAGTATCTCTAGTTTACTCCCCTATAGCTGTCTTTCTTTTAACATAAGTGTCTGTTTCCTTCCCTTATACTTACTGTTTTTGGTTCGCTTCTGGTTCGCGTACCGGCGAGCGAACTGGGAAGCGAACTAAGAGAAATAGAGGTTGGCACAGTTCCAAATATTGTACCAATTTTTTAATAACAGGGAGGTAGTTCTGAAAAGAAGTTTTTTTTTATTGTTTTTGTTGTTTTATATTTTTTTTATTATTTTTCGGAACATTTTTTTACTTTTTTTGAATTTTTCTGAACAGTTTTATATTTTTTTGGGTTTTTCTTGGAGGGGGCAATGAAAACGATTCATTGTAAAGGGCTCAACAGGAGCAACAAAACAAAAAAAGAAGTATTTATTATTTTGGGCGTTTCGTACAAACTTGCATATGATAGTCAATAGCTCTGTTGATCAGAGTGATGCTTTTTTCTCCGTAGGAAATGAATCCATCGCAAAATACGCAGATGTGTTTTACTTCACCAAATTTCATTTGTATATTTGGCACCATCTCCCTGCCCTCTGGTCCCGTTACTTCCGGTACAACAGATCTTCTGGCCATAATAGGGAGATTATCTAGGTCGTTCCGAAACTGTGCAGCACTGTAGTTGTTAGGATGCCACCTAGTCATATGGCGATGCATTGTGTAGTTTCCGAAACTGTATTTTTTCTCGGTTCCTCTGGACAGTCTATCTTGACATATAAGGCAAGTTACGTATCTTGCATTTACTTTTTTCTGACCTTTGGGAATTTAAAAAAATTGCCAAATGAAGTTTTCTTTCCGGTGAGACGTCCTGGGCTGCTCAGGCAAAAACTGCCTCTCTTCGTGCTCGTCGTCCTGTTCCTCTTCTTCTTCTTCTTGTTGAATTATAACTTGAGCAGGTGGTCCACTCTTCCTTGGATGTGGTGGAGGTGGTGGGGAAGCACCAGCTGAAGCTACTAAAGAAGCCATTGCTCAGTGATCACAAAGGGTCTTTCTCTCACAATGATGAAAGTCAGAGTGAGGAAAGAAGGAGGGATTTTCATCATTTGGGAAAAACAAGAGTTCTCAACCAATCAAAAGTGTTCATTTTAGATTATATGACCTAGTCTTACATCATTAGGAAACCAAAAGTGAAATGAACCAATGAAAAGTGTTATTACCAAGTCACATGACTTGCTGTGTTTACGTTAAGCGCTTTGCAGGGCCTCCCGGTTTGCTTCCAGAAACCTGCGCTTTGCGACTCGCTTCGCGTACCAGTTCGCTAACGTAGCACGTCATATGACGTATCACGCGACAACGTGAAACGTCATGCGGACGGGAGGCGTCACGATGTTGTTTTCTAACGCGGCACTTGCGGTAAAGAAACGTTTACCGGCTCGCGGTCTATTTCGCGGCATCAAGGTCAGCTAACGGGAAGCTTCCCGATTCGCGAAGCGGGAACGAAGAAAAAAAAATATTTAAAAAAAAATTATTCATAAACATATAAAATATATTTTTGGATTTAAAGAAGAATACATTTTACAGCTACAGATATTAGCTGTTAAAAAACCAATGAAATTCACAGAAAAAACCATAGGTTATAGACCATATATAGTTAGGAATTAGCATTTACAAAACCTTGAAAATTCACTGAAAAAACCATAGGTTATAGACCATATATAGTTAGGAATTAGCATTTAGAAAACCTTATTTTACTCACACAAAACCATTGAAATTCCATATATAGTTAGTTGCACTAACTATATATCGCGCACCCGCAATCCACTGCTGATGATGTCACATATTACATCATTCATGACATGGTCAGTGACATCACTGATGACATCACTGATGACATCTCAAATGACATCACTGATGACATCACTGATGACATCTCATTTGACATCAATGACCACATCACTGATGATATCATTCATGTGACAATACAATGCATCTCCTCACATTTTAATATAACCTCTGTTTCACCCAGTGTTAAAAAGAGAGTATAATTTTTGAAACCATTGACACACCAATACTAGTTACTACATACGCACTCACTGATTGCTACGTCTACACACACCTTCACTCATTCACCCATACAATCATTCATACATACAATCACTCATCTTTACAACACTATCATATGCACTCATACACCTATACAGACACTCACAGTCTGCCACTCATCCATGGAGTTACTCACACACCTAGTCAGTCCTGTAAAGAATCAATGACACTTCCATTTTCTTGTCTATACAGTTAAACATAGAGCACCTTACATTTTCAAACATATACTAACACATACTTACCTTCTTATACAATCATTGATACAAGTACAGATTGATCTGCACAGAGTCACACACCTCCCAGCTAGCCACACACACACTCAGTCTCCCATACAAATACTTGGGCAATCAATCAATAACCCATATAGTTACTCATATAGCTACTGATCAACACATGCAGCAGTTTACAGAACAACAGACATAATGATGCACAAATTAAGACAGTTTAGTCACTAACCCATGCAGTCAGTGAGACACATTTAATCACTCACTCATACAGTCAGTCATGCACCTACTAAATCCTTCATCCAGACACTTACACATCCACTCATTCTTCAATATGTAAGACATATTTAAACTTTATAGAAACAAAAAATCACTGGATGTTGTTATCAGTGATGTCATCAGTGATGTCATTTGAGATGTCATCAGTGATGTCATCAGTGATGTCACTGACCATGTCATGAATGATGTAATATGTGACATCATCAGCAGTGGATTGCGGGTGCGCGATATATAGTTAGTGCAACTAACTATATATGGAATTTCAATGGTTTTGTGTGAGTAAAATAAGGTTTTCTAAATGCGAATTCCTAACTATATATGGTCTATAACCTATGGTTTTTTCAGTGAATTTTCAAGGTTTTGTAAATGCTAATTCCTAACTATATATGGTCTATAACCTATGGTTTTTTCTGTGAATATATATATATATATATATATCTCACAACTCTTCTCCACTTGGAAAGGAATAGCCGCACTCCCAACGGTGATAATTAAGGTTTGTTTAATCAATGGCGCTGACAATCCAGACGCGTTTCAAAGCCCCTGCTTCTTTCTCAAAGGAGCGCCCAGGCATCATCTGAAACAAACGCACACAAGTCGATTACTTGAAATGTTAATTTTTAGTCCTCTGATGGACGCCCCTTTCCGGTCATTTTAAAGCATGCTGGTACTTGTAGTGTGATATTCAGTTCAATTTAACCCTCCAGTGGGTGATGCCAATAATTTATAAAATAATGTTCCAAACACCGTTGCTCCTTCGCATTACCTCCTTTAAAAGGCTGCCGGAGTCCAAACCGAAGCCAGTCTTCGGTGGCAACAGCTGTCCTTGCGTTTTCACGGTCAAAACATAGGGTTCATTTTCGGACAGTAATGGCGCTCTTAGTTGGTGGTGCGTCGCTTGTGGTGGAACCAAACCGCTTTAACATCTCACAACTCTTCTCCACTTGGAAAGGAATAGCCGCACTCCCAACGGTGATAATTAAGGTTTGTTTAATCAATGGCGCTGACAATCCTGACGCATTTCAAAGCCCCTGCTTCTTTCTCAAAGGAGCGCCCAGGCATCATCTGAAACAAACACACACAAGTCGATTGCTTGAAATGTTAATTTTTAGTCCTCTGATGGACGCCCCTTTCCGGTCATTTTTAAAGCATGCTGGTACTTGTAGTGTGATATTCAGAAAAACAAACCGTGAGGAGGGTCAAAGGGGAAATGATTTAAAGACCTGTCAACTCATGCCCCTATAGTCAGAATTAATACACAGAAAGAGAAGACCAGGTCTAAAGTGGTGTGCTGCTCTGACCAGTGAACGAGGGTCACAGGTACAAGTGTCAAAAGGGTTTCATTGAGTCACACTGGGCCAGACAATTCCCATCAGACCACCCCTGTGGCGGCATTTCATCATATGGGGATAAGTGGTCGCTCCATATACCGCCCATAACTTAGCGTGGCGGTGCGACAGTGGAGAGCGGCACACTGAGCCACAGTCATGCTCCAAGAAAAAGAAATAGTGAGATAAGTGCAGTGCTCTGGAAAAAATGTGCTAACTAAAATTGACTACCTAAACTAGGGAAAGTACCTATAGAGGTTGGCGTAGGTGTCAAGATTAAAAACACGCCTAGTAGTGGATGAGTGAAACTACATATTGGCGCTGTGTAGAGTGGTCAACTAGTTTCAGCTTAGCGGAGTATTACTCCAGCTTTCATCAGGACCTTATGGTAATAAGCTACTGCGACAAGGTGTGTTGAGTGTACAGAAGAAATGGTAGGGTACATGCATTTACGCTGAAGGAAGTCATGTATCTCCCCACAGCTTGGAACTTCAATGTCCACAGGAGACAGAAAAGGAATCTTCTTCCCAGCTTTGTGTGGGTGACAGCCCCACCTCGCCCGGCAACCGCTCGGGAGAATGAGGCCCCGCTATTTACGCTGAAGGAAGTCATGTATCTCCCCACAGCTTGGAACTTCAATGTCCACAGGAGACAGAAAAGGAATCTTCTTCCTGTCCAGCTTTGTGTGGGTGACAGCCCCACCTCGCCCGGCAACCGCTCGGGAGAATGAGGCCCCGCTATCAATGTCCCGGATAATAAAGACCAAGAGCTTAGCCCGGCGTCCGCCCGCGCGCGCCCGGGCAAAGGGCAGGCCGTCTTCTGTGGCCGTCCGGGGCTGGGCTGGGCTGGGCTGGGCCACCCCTTTTACTCTTGGTCTTTATTATCCGGGACATTGATAGCGGGGCCTCATTCTCCCGAGCGGTTGCCGGGCGAGGTGGGGCTGTCACCCACACAAAGCTGGACAGGAAGAAGATTCCTTTTCTGTCTCCTGTGGACATTGAAGTTCCAAGCTGTGGGGAGATACATGACTTCCTTCAGCGTAAATAGCGGGGCCTCATTCTCCCGAGCGGTTGCCGGGCGAGGTGGGGCTGTCACCCACACAAAGCTGGGAAGAAGATTCCTTTTCTGTCTCCTGTGGACATTGAAGTTCCAAGCTGTGGGGAGATACATGACTTCCTTCAGCGTAAATGCATGTACCCTACCATTTCTTCTGTACACTCAACACACCTTGTCGCAGTAGCTTATTACCATAAGGTCCTGATGAAAGCTGGAGTAATACTCCGCTAAGCTGAAACTAGTTGACCACTCTACACAGCGCCAATATGTAGTTTCACTCATCCACTACTAGGCCTGTTTTTAATCTTGACACCTACGCCAACCTCTATAGGTACTTTCCCTAGTTTAGGTAGTCAATTTTAGTTAGCACATTTTTTCCAGAGCACTGCACTTATCTCACTATTTCTTTTTCTTGGAGCATGACTGTGGCTCAGTGTGCCGCTCTCCACTGTCGCACCGCCACGCTAAGTTATGGGCGGTATATGGAGCGACCACTTATCCCCATATGATGAAATGCCGCCACAGGGGTGGTCTGATGGGAATTGTCTGGCCCAGTGTGACTCAATGAAACCCTTTTGACACTTGTACCTGTGACCCTCGTTCACTGGTCAGAGCAGCACACCACTTTAGACCTGGTCTTCTCTTTCTGTGTGATATTCAGTTCAATTTAACCCTCCAGTGGGTGATGCCAATAATTTTATAAAATAATGTTCCAAACACCGTTGCTCCTTCCCATTACCTCCTTTAAAAGGCTGCCGGAATAGCCGCACTCCCAACGGTGATAATTAAGGTTTGTTTTTTATATATATATACATCCAGTATTATTGCGTCACGAAATAGCCACATAGAGAAGTTGTCAGGGGGTACTGTTGAGGGTACGGTAACGAACAGGACCCAATCAGCTATGCAACGGGGTCAGGCCCTTCAGGTTTTGGGGAATAATACGGGAAAGTCTCAGGGAGTGTCAGGGAGGTTCCACCACTGCCCTGTTAAACTCCACAGTTATTAACCTACCCCTCCAATCCACCCCGTTAGTGGTCATTCTTGGGAACGTTCCGCCCCTTTCAGCAACACCTCTGTAGGCCCAGCAGTAGACCGAAATATTATAACGGTGCGTCGTGTGGGATGGGTGGGTAGTTCTAGAAAAACAGGGGGGCGATTGTATAATTGTGAATTTTAACGATTGAATGATCCTGAAGAGAATATTTAGAGAGACCCGAGCCGGTGTGGCTAATAGGGACTCTGGTATTCAGATCCTCCCTCTGGGTTTTTTTACCAACCTGAGCCCACAAGGAGTATCAATTTAAACACCCTAAGTAAATGACAGCCATTTGGTCCTGATGAAGGCGGTGGGACCAGTCAATTGATTCCCCCAGCAGTGAGACATAGCATCTCAGGGGTCGCGATTTTTCAACTATCCCGCAGGGGACAAATAGATTCGCAGCACTCTCGAGGTTAGAGGACTGCGATTGACTGAATGTAAGCTTAGAATCCAACGTGCCCCTTTGGAACCTCAGGTATCCTCCCATCTTTTACATCAAAGTGCTGGTTCTCTCACGCAGATTTTGCCTGGGGCTCATATTTCTGAGCTAACAGAGGTTTTATCTACCGCCTCACCGGGGGACTCCATAGAGCAAGTGGTGTACAACGTCATTTCTTGGAATGTTGCAGGGTTAGCGGGGAAGTTTCAGGACCCTAAGTGGGTGCTGTTTAGTAGGCAATTCCCTGTGATTTGCTTACAAGAGACCTGGATGGTGGACTGCAATTTATTTCTAGAGCGTTATAAAGCCTTCTTTGTCCCGGCCTCCCCATCAACTAGTGTTAGAGCTAAGGGCGGTTTGATTATTTATACAGCTCTAGCCTTGAACTGCAGGATCAAGGACATGTTCCCCACCCATACTGATTTCCAAGCTGTTATTCTAAAGCAAGGGAATGCAAGCCTGTGCCTGATTAATTTTTAAAATGCAGTGAACACTCTTGGGGTTTGTAAGATTGCCCAGTTGGGCGACTTTGTTAGACAGCATTGCGGACATGTTTCCCACGGTCTTATGTTAACAGGGTATTTTAATGTGCATCCGTGTGGTGATCCGGCGACAACTAGTATGGGAGAAATGGGCTGTGCCAGGATGCGGGGACTCCATTTTGAGCATTCGGCTCAGAGCGCCTCACTTAATAATCTACTTAATGAATTTGACTTGATCTCTTCTATGTCTTTTGTGGACGATTCTAGTAAACAGTTCGTTCCATCATTTAAAGGTCATAACGGGGGATCCTTTATAGATCATGTTTTGATTTCGGCTGGCTTCCAATCTATCCTTCTGGGATTTATAATCTCAGAAAGAATTTTTAGTGATCACAACCCTGTATGTGTTCATTTGGCTGGAGGTTTGTTGAAAACGCAGGCTAAGATGGTAACATCCGGTGCGATGAAACTCACGGATGGAAGGCGTCGCCCCAAGTGGTCCCAGGTGAACTCGGACCTATTTTATGATAACGTCCGTGAACTATATGCTTTAGAATTATCATCATGTGTGTCCCCTGATTCCCTCCCTGTGGATGTCCTTAGAGCTTCTGAGGGGATTATTTTCAAGGTGGGGGCATTACTAACTGTTCCCGCACCAAGTTCTTCATTTAGGGACCCCAGATGGTTTGATCCCGCATGCTCCAAAGCTGCTAGAGAGTTAAAGGCAGCTTTGAAAGCTAGTCCAAGAGACCAACCGCGGATTATCTTTCTTCACATTTATTATAAAAAGGCCTTGGTAAAATGCAAAGCCGAATTAAAGAATGCAACCTGGAGAGAACTCCTAGATCCTAGTACACTAGGTAATAGCGTGAGATTTTGGGGAATAATTAATAGACCCCTGTTTGAGAGGGAAGGGGCGGATGACATTGGAACCAATATCACTGAAGATGAATGGGTGTCACACTTTGGATCCATATTTAAGAGTACTACAACTCAGACATACCCTAAACCGGGAGGGCATAACGAAACCCTGCTCCCATTAACGTTGAGTGAGGTAGCGAAAGGCATCTCAGGGGTGATGTGCAATAAGGCACCAGACCCTGATGGCATGCCTCTGGACCTTTTTAAATCAAACCCGTCTCTCTGGGCCCCGGTCCTCGTGGCCGTGCTTAATGTGGCGGCAGGGTCCCGGTATTCAAGAAGGGAGAGATTGTAACAGTACTACCTGTTATAGACCGATCTCCCTTATTGATTCCGTGGTTAGGTTCGTGGGAGGAGTAGTGCTGAATAGAGTGACAGCCTAGGCAGAAGCTAACAGGATGATATCCGATATCCAATATGGGTTTCGCCCAGGGCACTCCACCTTAGCACAATGCCTTAACCTGTACATGATCCTCAGGAAGTACACCGTTGCCCACCAGGGCACTATTTACAAGGCGTTCATGGATCTTTCCTCTGCTTTTGACGGTGTCAATCGGGGGAAATTGTGGCACTCCATGGGGGTGGAGGCCAATTTCCTGCACAGGGATACAAAGGCAAATATAAGATTTCCCCAGGACCTTAGGGTATCGAGGAATTTTAATGTTGATAGGGGAGTAAGGCAGGGTTGTATCTTGGCCCCATTTCTTTTTAATTTGTACATTAATGAGTTGGATAAGACCTTGGTCGAAACTGGAGCCGATTTCCCATGTGTTGGGCGCAGGGGTCTGCCCGTCCTGCTTTATGCGGACGACGCGGTCCTCCTGGCCAGAACCACAAGAGGTCTGCAGTCTTTATTAAATGCTTTCCGTAGCTTCATGGCTGATCACGACCTAGCCATAAACAACACCAAATCGTATATAATGCAGGTTGGGTCGCATCCCAAGAGACAGTTCTCTTTTATAGTGAATGAAGAGAAAGTGCCCATAGCCACAACTTTCTCTTACCTGGGTGTCCTATTTGATGACCATTTAAGCTGGGGCGCTCTAGTCCAGAGAAAAAGAGGGGAGATAACAAGAGCGAATACTGCTATTTTGAACTTTGCAGCAAAAATGGGTAAGCGCCCAGTTGCTGCAATGTTGAAGATATATAAGGCGAAAAGTGTTGCAATCGGTAGCTATGGCAGTGAGCTATGGGGATATGTAGCATCCGAGGGTATTCAGGTGGCAGAGAATAATTTCTTAAAACAGCTCCTGGGGGTACCCAAAGGAACTTCAAACCTAGTAATACACGAAGAAACCGGGCTACCCTTTATTGGTGATATCCTAGCAATGCGTCCTCTGCTTTTCTGGCTCAAGTGCTGGCTAAATAAAGATTTAGATCTTAATCACCAGTTACTGAAAGAAGCTGTGTGCCTGGACCACATGCTTAACATTCCGTGGTTAAAATATTTGAAAGGTTGTTTTAAGGAGCTGGGGAATCCGGAACTTTTTTTAAGACCAGATTCGATTAGCGCCGCGGATGTGGAGTATGTAAAAAAATCTTTTATCCAAATTAAAAAACTTAATAGAGATGGGGTAGATTTGGCTAAACCCCGCGTCCGTAAATTCGTGATGCTCAAAACTACACCATTACTGGAGCCATATCTTTTGTGGCTCATGTCGACCCACGAGCTGTTTTTACTAACCAGGTTTTGGATGGATTATTTCCATATTTTACTCGCTGCTCCGAAGGGAAGCCATAGAGGCCAGGTGCTACCTCCCTGTGGCTGTAACGGTGTGTCTCCTCAGGACTTGGTGCACTTTATGTTTTTCTGTTGCCTCTATGATGCTCCCCGGAGGTTCTTTTTAAAGCCTCTTTTAAAAAAGTGCAATTTTATTCAGGTCCGCCTGACCCTTTGCTTTTTACAAATGTTAAAGCCAGAATGCACTTTATTTGTGACTGGATATCTGAAATCTGCATTGAAAATCAGAAACTGCATGGAGAACTAATAGAGCCTTAAACTGTAGTTGTCATCCCAGTAGTCTCCCCTCAAGAGTTCATACGTATTTTATGGGTGATTGTCTTACTTTACATTCTTTCATTTTCCTTATTGGAATTAATTTTTATGTAACATGATTGTTTTTAATGTATGTGTTTTAAAAAGACTTATCTAATTTTAATGGTTGTAACATTGCTTTTATGGTTTTCCTATTCGTAAAACCGAATAAAGTATTTTGAAAGGTGAAAGGTAATGTGGTGTAGTCTAGTTGTAATGGTTGACACTACAGAAGAACTATGGTCCTGAAATCTATTTAAGGACTAGCCAAACATGTGGACTCTATGCTCCAGTGGAAGTCAAGTGCTGAAACGCGTAGACTGTCCCCTGCATGCACTGGTGATAGGAAATAAACCATACATAAAAAGAGAAGCCCTGTAGTGCCGCTTTGCATCCTTGCCATACTATGCTGCAGTAATCCTCGCTGTGGATCAGGTACCGTGGAGTATTTAAAAAAAAAAAGAAAATCTATCTATCTATCTATAGATATATATATATCACCATACATATATCAAACTCCTTCATTGCTTAGAAACCCGAACCACTTGCAATAGCAGGCAGTGGCAGGGTCGCAAACCCTAGTATTCCAATGAAAGTGTCGTCCCACTCAATCCAAAAGGACAACACACCTTGGCCACAAGTTTTCTTCAGCATGATTTAATTCAGCAAAGTCACCCATCGCGTTTCGGAGCGTCAGTTCCTTGCTCACGAGTAATGTGCATGCAAATCAATAAAGTTTTTAAATAAATCATGTGACATTCCTTATCATCAACAAAGTAAAAAAGTGAAAACAAACTTCTCAAGATTTTAAATGGTGATTGTGGAAATATACAATATAACACACTATGCCCAAGTTTTCCCAAAAATAAAGCAATAATCCCCATCAGCATACATTATTTCATTGTATTCGGTTCATTCAGTTGTTTGATTATACAGGCGCAATTTAGCAAGTGCGATAATGGTGCTGTGGGAACCCCGCCTCTCTATCAGCTTTTCATGCCCACTGTGGACTAAATTTTCCATCTATCTTAGGAAAAATGCGTCAAAAAATTACTTTATTCAGAGTCCAATAAACATTAGGTTCATCCTGCCACCGAGTCATGTTTTGTCATGTGTGTTTGGCAAAGCTTTTTGATCTATGTATCATCCTAGTGGATAAAAATCACAAAAAATAATCGAGGAAAACCACTGCTGCCACTGGATTGTTTTCACTGTAACTTTGTGCCAAACTACATTGGTACGAACGGTTCTTAATACTACTGTACTGCCCCAGTGGGCCGATTCATCCATAACTATGCAGCAGTGACTCATCGCAATACGTAAACAAAGGACCCCTCATACCATGATTAATCATCCTTACTGACTATTGTTCAAATTGTGAAGCAGCAGTCGCCACTACACTCGGCATAGATTCTCAATCGGTGCTTCAATCAGTGCCGCCACCAGACCCTCCTATCATTACCCATGTGGGTTACTAAAAACAGTTCAATTGATCAAATGAATACTCCCATCAATAATATAAACTCCCATCTTCCTTAGATAGATGGTACAATGACTTTACAGTCTTGGCTTATTGATAGATAATGCTCAACGTTATTTCCGGTAGATACAGCGCTCATTTAGCCATCCACTTGCTTTAAGACGAATCAGAGATCTGAAATAAAATAACATTAACAAAAAAGTGAATTCCATATACAACATGTCTTCGTTAGTTTATATCAACACATCCATTTTTCAAAATAACAACCAAATGTAAAAAAAACCTTTGTTTTTAAAAAAACATTTGATTTCATGGCTTAATATTAAGAAACTTCCAATGGACAATGAACATCTTATCCTAAATGCATAGATAGTGCCTCATCGCTATTGTGCCCTTTAGGCTTCATTGTATGATATTAAATAATCATACTAGACTCGAGGCGTCTCAATTCCTTTGTCCTATCGCCTCCTGTTTCCCTTCTAGAAATGCTCTCCGTTCAATGAATGATAACAGGCTGTTATTCTGATTGCGGTGGGTAAAGAAATTCCTCGCTATTGGATATTATTTGTCATGGTGTGTTATTGCCCTCAGATGCTCCAAAACACGCTTTATGGCTTTGTGTATCGTACTTCCAATATAGTATTAGTTGCAGGGGCATCTGAGGGCATCTACCACATATTCAGTATTGCATGAGACGTGTTTTTGTACTTTAAAGGGTTTACATTCAGTGGAAAGCTTGACCTCCTTGCAGTTAGTACTGTATTAACAGGCCTTTCATCTGCCACATACATAGTACTCTTGTACAGTACTTAGATGTTTATTGGTGGGGAGCAGAGCCAGACACATCATGTCCTTAAGTGATTTAGCCTTTCTATAGGTTATCTGTGTATAATCTACCAAATGTTTGTCAAGGTCTAAATCTGTTTTGTGGATATTCCAAAACTTTCCAAGTGATTTTTGTACTTCCCTTGACTTGTTTTGTAGGTCGTAATGAACCTAATGTTCGTAGTGGCACTTAACTCTTGTCCATCTGTCTTTTACAACAATTCTTGTCTACCCCTTTTATCTACTTCATTGCATGCATTCATTATACTTTTCTGACTGTAACCTATAGCACGGAAATGGTAAATCGTCTAAATTTTCTCCGCATCAAATCCTTCCATAGTCCTACAATTCATTTTTGCTCTAAGTAATTCACCAAGGGGGATACTCTTGATGAGAACTGTTGGGTGGCAACTCTGGGCATGTAATAGAGTATTACCTGCTGTCTTCTTTCTATACAGAAAGATATCAAGCCTATCCATATTTACCCTTATTTGTACCTCAAGAAATTCAATTGTTTCTTCACTCAACTGACTAGTGAATGAAAGGTTGAGTGTATTCTCATTTAACATTTGTACACATTGGTTTGCTTCCTCTTTACTGCCCTCCCAGACACAAAAAATGTTGTCTATGTATCTAGTCCAGACACTTACATGTTCTTTAAATTGGTCACAAGTGTTGACCACCGGCTCCTCCCACCACCCTAGGTAGAGAAACGCAAATCGGGGGCCAAGTAGGTGTCCATCGCCGTTCCAAGGGTCTGACCATAATTTTGACCATCAAAGATGAAAAAATTCCTCATCTGACAAGTGTACATCATATCGTTTAACATTTTGGTATGAAATACAAAAGGACAGAGATCTACTTTTCAAAAAATGCCTGCACGCTTTTATGCCAGATTTATGAGGGATACTAGTATAAAGGCTGTTGACATCAAGACACATCAATAAATAATTGGCATTCCACTTCACACCTTCTAACAATCGCAGAAAATCACCTGTATCCTTCACAAAGGATGGAAGGGTCTGGACCAGGGGTTGGAGGTAGGGGTCCACATACCGAGAGGTATTCTCAAGGCAACTCCCTCTAGAGGACACTGTGGGTCTCCCCGGGTGGGCTGGTTTTGTCTTTGTGTAGTTTTGGCAGTAGGTAAAGGGCAGGTAACTTGGGAAATTTACATTGTAAAAAGTGATATTCCTCCAGTTCCAACAAGCCTCTTTCTTTCCATTCCCACAACCGCTCCTGGGACTCATTGTTTGCTCTATCATATGCATTTCTCATGGTTTTTTTTTTTCATACCTCATGTTGGACGTGGCCCTTCTGGTAGGTTCACCCCTAAACTTTTTGCTTTTTTTTTTTTTTTTTTTTAAAAACCTTTATTGAAACTTGCAAAGTATTACATGCGCAGGCCCACAACCACAGGGGCCGGCCGCAAGCGTATCAAATGAATCAGGATGTAGAAACAAGAACACGACCGAAAAAAGCAATATCATAGATACGTCATGTGTGAGTGCGCACTGCAAAGCATAAGGATATATGAGGTTTTCGTTTTTTTAAAAGTTATATAGAGTAGGAACGGCTGCAGGAGCAATTGCGTCACACCACATAATAAAATAAGAAGAGGTAAGGGGGGGACGTACCCCGCAGAGCAAACAGAATCAGTTGATGAACCACACAGTTGTCAAAACAATACAGTCGCCGAGGCGGACCTAGAGCAAAAACAATACGACAGCAAACAATAAAGCAGAGCACCATTCCGAAAACTTGCCCCCCAGTAACCTAAAGGCATAGTTGAGTGTAGAAGCCTTATAAGAAAGGAAAAAGGGAAAGAAAGACAGCCAACCCTACTGAAGAGGTGAAGAACCCTCCCAGAGACAGACGGAAAAAGAAGAAAGGGACCATAGAACAAAACAAACTAAAATAACAAACCCCCCCCACACCCGCCACCCTACACCACTGTAATGGCTACGGCCTACCCCACTAACAGCGTGCCTGTCGCCCAGGAACTGCCCCAAAGGAGAGGGAAAGAAAAGAGAAAGCGGAGGAGGAGAAAGCAGACACACTCCCGGACACCCATGCCCACCGCCAACAGCAACCACCCGGAGACACAATAAAACCAATATTCAGCAATTATACAAACCAGTCACGGTAGGATAAATAACAGCCACCCAATTCCCATCACAATATAGGCACAACCCCGGCATTAAGAAAAGCTATTATATCGGAACCCAGTGATAAAGTTCAGCCCTGGCCAGTACGGTCCGTCCTAAGAGTCCATGCCACTCGAGCCGCCATTTTGATGGAAAAGGTAGAGCGTCCATAAAAGTTCTTTGCAGCATAAGAGGATCGAAAACAGGATAAAAGTACATGGCTCGAACTAGGAAAGATGTCCAAGAACAGCGAGCATCCGAAACCATCAGCAAGTAACTCGTGGCCACATGGAAGTTTGTCCATAGAAGAGATGGGTGGCAGCAGGGTCAGGCAAAAGACACTAGTGAGAAGCACGGGCTGGCTAGCCGGCAATAAAGGACCGTCGAGAATCATAAAGTCCGGGCGATGCACAGGGACCCCGACCTCTGAGATGCCATGCATCGCTGGTACCATCTCCAGCTGGAGACCAAACGAGGTGTCGTCCTCAGGTGCCAGGATACCGTCCACTTTCACCATCAGTGTCCGGAACACAGCGACTGTGTGCGAATGGAGCGCCCCAATGGCGGCCACAACGGCCCGCAGTGATGGCGTGCCCCCCGTCCGCCCCATCTCCTCTCGGTAGGTGACAGAGCCGGGTTCGGACCCCGGAGGCCGGCTGCTCCGGAGTCACAGGCCACGTAAATCTGATCACAAATAATGGGCGCTCCTCGTCTTATAGAACACAACTTCGCCGCCAGGGAGGACCCAGCCCGTCGACCCCACCGGGGCAGAAAGGGCCCCGGGCGCCGGGCCTCCACCACAGCAGCCGGCGTGGCACGCTGGCGTGTCCCGGGTGTGGATCGTTCAAAGGATCGTCAGAAAAATCAACAATTCAGGCACTCTTCGGGAGACCGGGCTCAGTCCAGGTCTCACGGCCGATGTTGTTCAACTCCGACTCGGGTAGTCTAGAAATCGAGGCCCCGGCTTCAACACGATGTTAGGCCGAGAATAGAAACACGGCGTATCTTCGTCAGCCGATAAGGTAGAAATCTCGGGATTGCACCTCTGGAAGCAGTAGACCTTCATAGACAAGAAAATCAGGTGTGCAGACAGGATGAAAGACAGGATAATCGAGCTGTTGGCGGAGGTCGACGAAGCCGGGAGCTTATGCGGCCATCTTGATTCGTAGCGTAGCTCCTCCTCCAACTTTTTGCTTTTTAATGGTGACCTGGTGATAGTGATTTTTTGTTTCTGCGCACTTTACCACTGTGTCCCAGGGTAAAGTGCGTTCGTGTGGTGAGGTTGGCCTGCCCTCCCATAGGAATGCATGGAGAATGTATGTGACCATGCTAGTTCCTGATGTTTGGGGAGTGCAGGCTCGAGTTTGGTATGTGCGGACTCGTGAGATTGAATGCTGCGCAATGATGTGTGCGGCGTGAATGTGTATGGTGTGGAAGTGCCACTTCTAGACATGGGTGTGCGTGTGCAGCGAGTGTGCTGGCATGTGATTGGCTGGAGCTGGCTGGTGAGCCTGGCTCCAGGAGTCTGGATGGGTCTGCCCCGGTGGTGAGTGGAGAGATTAGCATGCTGATGTGAGGGAGGGGTGCACCTGGTACCTGAATAGGGCTGGGCTTTCCCCACACATTGCTGGCTCCGCCCCCTGTGGTGCGACTGATGACCCTACCCTAACTAGTGAATAGGAAGGGTGGCTGAGCACATCAAGAGTGCTCCAAAACCAGCTGTGAGTGGTTTCTCTCCCACCCTGCACCCAGACAAAGGTTTTCACTGTATAAAAAGGGGCTGTGTCCCCTTACAAGTTGTTTTCTTCCTGGATCCTTTTCCTGAGGGGGGTTGCTGCTGCTGGGTGCCAGGAGGACCGCCATTGGGGATTGCCTCCCTGCTTAGGAGGACCCTGTGAGCTGGCTTTGGGCCCAGCCTTGCCCCCCCCACCCCATTAAAGGACTTGATGCTGGACTTTACTTGGGTTTGTGGCTGATTTTGCTAAAAGCGCCTGGGAAGCGCTGTTTCTACCTTTCAGGAGCACTGGGTTTTGTATCTGCAGCCCGGAGCTGCAGTCCCCCTTCTGGAGGGATTCCCCGGCGTGGGGATCCCCCTTTTGCTTATTTTCGGCGTGGGAGCCCACTCCGCTTATTTTGCTGATATTTAAGATCCCTAGCGGGTGCCCACCCCGCCAGGGACCTGGTGCCGTTTTGTGCCCCCCAAGCGAGTGCCCACTTCACCTGTCCCTACGGAGGGAGGGGTGCGAGGCACCTTCCTGTGCCTGCCCCCGCCTCCAAACTGAGCAGGAGTCCCGGCTGCCGGGAACCGCAGCAAGGAAGCAGCGCCAGAGAGGAGAGCCGCCCCAGGAGCCGCCGCCGCACAGGGAAGCCGTGAGTGTGGGCGTCTTGGCAGGGAGCTCCTCAGCTCCCAGGGGCATTTGGGCATTTTCGAGTCCCCCGAGCGGGGCTCCAACGATCCTAAGGCAGTTGGTTACCTAGAGCCCATGAGGCTCAAAGCGGGAAGAAGGTAATTTGGAGCCCCAGGGCTCCCAGGGGCATTTTGGCTATCTCGAGTCCACGAGGGACTCCAAAGGAATTGGGCAGCAGTTCTCTCGAGCCTGTTGAGGCTCCAACGACGGGGCCATATTTGTTGAAGAGCCCGCGAGGCACCACCTACGAACTCCAGGGACATTGCTTTGTTTTTGAGCCCTGAGAGGCTCCAGGCGGCCCAGTTGTTGACCAGCCACGAGAGGCTTGTGGGGGCATATTTGTTCTAGGGCCCCTGAGGCTCTTGAAGGCCGCATTTGTTCGCGAGTCCCCCGAGAGGGTCTCCAACGTGGGGGCAGTTGGTTAATTAGAGCCTGCGAGGCTCGAGGTGGCATTTTGTGTTTCCGAGTCCCCTAAGAGGGACTCCAACGACCGGGCCAGATTTGTTTAAGAGCCCAGAGAGGCTCAGGCGGCATCTTGGTGAGTTCGAGTTCCCCGAGAGGGACTCCACCAATCAGGGGCATATTTGTTGATGAGCCCTGAGAGGCTCCAAGCGGCACATTTGTTTAGCAAGCCCTGAGAAGCCCTTGGGCATTTCTACAGAGCCAGCGAGGCTCCCACATGTTTTGCCCCATTGATGATTCAGCTGCCCAGCACTTAGTGGGCAGCTGCCACGTTTAGGCTTGTCCTTTAGCTGCCGGCGCAGCCTGCCCTGACTTTGCTGGACAGAGGGCATGTGAGCCCCTGAGAGGCCAGGTTGGCCTGGGGGGTCAGTGTTCTGATGCTTTCACGCAGATGTTTTGCCTGCCTAATGTGATTTACGCAATGTTTTTGCCCTTGCCTCTAACAATGTGTTTTTATATCTAGAAGGTGGTTTTCCCTAGTATAGTGATGTTAGTGAAGTTATGCTGCCCTGCGTGATGTTTGCCTAGATGTATTAGGATTACATAGGGGATACTTACCCGTTACCAGTGAGTACGGGTTGTGTGCTTTATGTGCTCTTTTGGTACTACAGTATGATTATGTTCTACGTGCTAGTTCTAGAAGTGATTACTCCTGACAGCGGTCCAGGTGGCCCTGTCCCATGTAAATAATCCCCTCTACATTCTGCCTGTGCCCATGGCACCTTGTAAAGTATATGTTTATTATTAATGTTTGTGGTATAATACAAAGACTATTTTTTATATATACCCTTGTGTGGAGTTTCCTTTGTGGTGGGCCTTGGGTGTTGTTGCTGGGTGCGCGCGCAAACGCTTTACACATCACCTCTGGCGGGTAACTTCCTTGCCCTGACTATAGTGGTGGGTTTTGCCTGGCTTTGGCGCAAGCCTCAGCCAACCAGAAATTCCCATTTCTAACACCCCGTGACACCACTGAACTGACTAATGCCTTCTCCCAAGTACAGTTCTTTTGATAGTACTACAACATTGCCTCCCTTATCAGACTTTTTAATTACAATATTACTGTCATTTTTCAGGCCTTTGATAGCTAGAACCTGGGCTTCAGATAAATTGTTATTGCCATACCTCCTATTCTTAGATATTTTCCTAAGATCTTTTATCACCCCCCTCCTCAAAAACATTGATTGCTTCATTAAGAATTTGAGGTAGAAAAATAGATTTGGTTCTGAAACCACTATTGTGGCTCAAATCCAACCTAATGCTCTCATTGATGAGGTTAATTATTGGGTCTGTTATTAGATCTGGTTGGACCCCAAGCTCATTCAGAATGTGCAAAAAATCAGTGTCCCCAATCTGGATATCACTAGGATTAACACTTACATAATTCTCTTGTGTTGTCACATTCAAGGCAAACCATTTTCTTGTGAATTGGAATAAGTCAATCTGTGCCTGGGTATAATCAAATTCAGCCGAAGGACAAAAGGTGAGTCCAAGGGAAAGTACTTCTATCTCTGTATTACTCAGTTCTCATCCTGAAAGGTTGATTACAGTTTTCATGTCAATTGTTGTTTTATCCATCATTTTAGCTGCTTTTTCTGCCCCCTTGTTCTGGATCCCACAGGGTTCTCAGGTTCTTCTCTCTGCCTGGTGTTTGGCCTTCCGTCTCCTCTTTCTCCGCGACCACGACCTCTTAGTCAACTTGCACCTTGTTTGCTCCCATTGTAGTATTGATGCCTTTATTACTGGATTCATTTTCCAGGGTTGCAGTGTCTTCATTGGTTGCTGTCTGCATATATATATATATATTCACTGAAAAAACCATAGGTTTCACACCAGTTATAGTTAGGAATTAGCATTTAAAAAACCTATTAAATTCACTGAAAAAACCATAGGTTTCACACCAGTTATAGTTAGCTGGACATTTTACTCGCATAAAACCATTGAAATTCCCACGTTATAGTTAGTTGGACTCACTATAACTTGCACGTGCAACGCACTGCTGATGACGTCACATATTACATCACTCATGACATGGTCAGTGACATCACTCATGACATCACTGATGACACCATCCTTGTGAAAGAGTGACAGACCTCCTTTAACTGTAATGTAACCCTTGAAACACATATTCAAAAATAGAAACTAAAATTTTCAAAAAAATGGAGATACCCATACCAGTTACAACAACCAATTCAGTAATTCCACCATCTATATACACATCCACTCATTCACCAACAGTTCTATGTAGTCACTCATACATATACTCACTCATCATATGTAGTGATACACCTATACATCCTGTTACACACCGACAGTCATCCAAAAGATACTGTCACACATACTCACACATGCAAATAAACTATTAAACATCCATTTATTTGCATATAGAGTTATACACACACTACCACTTTACTTTTAAGGAAACTTACACATACTTACTCTCTTAAACAATCACTTATAGAAACACATACTAATTTAAAAAGGAACTCTTACAATCCCTCACTCTCACATATACTCACTTATATACATCAATATTCACATATACTACATTAAAACATATGTAGTTACTGATAAAGACACTAGTGAGACAGTCATTCACTCACTAACATACACATATACACACTCATCCACCCATATAGTCCTGCACATGTGCTGTATTCAAAACACATACAAACAGAGAATCAGTCATTCATGCATCTATGTGCTAAGTAATACCCCCACCAAACCATACAAACACTTATACTGATACTAAGAAAAACATCTAATAACCCATATACCTACAGATGTAGCTACACACCAACCCATGCAGCCACTTATACACAAAATGTTACATTAATACATATATTTAAATATTTAAACATTACTCACTAATATTTATTTTTCAGAAAGACACACATTCACTGGATGGTGTCAGCAGTGATGTCATGAGTGATGTCACTGACCATGTCATGAGTGATGTAATATGTGACGTCATCAGCAGTGCATTGCACGCGCAAGTTATAGTGAGTCCAACTAACTATAACGTGGGAATTTCAATGGTTTTATGCGAGTAAAATGTTCAGCTAACTATAACTGGTGTGAAACCTATTTGTTTTTTTCAGTGAATTTAATAGGTTTTTTAAATGCTAATTCCTAACTATAACTGGTGTGAAACCTATGGTTTTTTCAGTGAATTTCAATGTTTTTTTAATAGCAAATCTTTATAATTATAAAAAATAATAAATTGAATTTCATATTGTATAATTATGTCAATTTTTAATTTATTTGTTTTTTATTTTTCACCCCGGGGCGCTCCCGGGGCACGTACCGGTAAACGCACGGGTAAGCGCAATGTTACGGCGCGACCCGGGGCGCGTACTGGTGAGCGTCCCGATAGCGCTATTGCCGCGAACAAAAACAACATCGTGACGTATTGCGTAGCCCCCACGCCTTGCGTCATAAGACACGTATCGCGTAGCCGCGAGATGCGTCTTATGACGCACCGCGTAAGCGCACCCGGAAGCGCATACGATCGCGCAACGTAAGCGCCCCGACGCGCTTACGCTACGCGCCCCAGGGCGCGTAGCGTAAGCGCATCAAGCCATGTGACTTCAAAATAACACTTTTCATTGGTTCAGAACTTTTTTTTGAGAAACCCACCCATTTCTCTCACTATTGCTTTGTACTTGGAGAGAGCAAGAGCTGTTCTGTGTATTGTCTTCTTTTCCTAAATTTCCTGATCTACAGCAATGGCTGCAAGGGAGTCATCCAGCAGTGATTCAGATGAATTTTTGCATGAGGACCCTCCTCACCAGAAACAAAAGAACCACTTCATCTGGAAATTTTATGACATCCCTGAAGGACAAAAAAAAGTTAATGCTCCAAAAGTAACCTGCAAAATATGTGGCAGTATTTTATCCAGAGGCAATCTTCTAAAAAATATATAGCTTTGGAAATGCCAATTTAATTAGGCATGTCAAGAGAAGACACCCAATCAACTTTGCCAGGGAGAGTGTCAGAGAACTGGCACGGAATTTACCAACAGATGGCGGAAGCACCTCCACTGGTGGAGCAACACCTTCGGGACCACCACGTGGAAGAATGGTCCCTAACATACAGCCGGTGTTTGCAGGCATCAAATTTCTGTGCACGCAGTGTGATGAACTCCTCTGCTATGGGGAGCAGAGTGTTGAACTCATTGCTATAAAGAAACAGGATCACCGCTGCCCTCCCCGTCCCTAAATTTTCACATTTTTTTGCTCCTGTTGAGCAGTTTTTGAATCCCTGTTTTTGTTTTTCCCCTGAAAAAAATCTATAAAAAAATATAAAACAACAAAAACAAAAAAAAAGTTCTTTTCAGAACTACCTCCAATTTATAAAAAAATTCAATTTTTTTTTTTTAAATCTGTCATTCTTTTATCTCCATGGTACGCTCCCCGGTGCGCGTACCGGGCGCTCCCCCCCGTGAAAATCGAAAAAAAAAATATTTTTTTTTCGCCCCGCGGGACCCTTTTATGGCCCCCACATCAAACCTAGGGGCTAAGGGGGGTTGTACCCTGCCCCCTTTTGCTCATCTCCCCCTTTGATTTTTGCCACCTCTTGTGTCTCGATCCTACCGAGACACAAGATGGCGGCCGCTGTGGACTGTTTTGAATGTTTACAGACACCTGAGAGCCAATCAGCTTGCCGTGCGCAAGTCGCGTGGCGCGCCCGGAGCGCTCCCCGGTACGCGTACCGGGGCGTGGCTCTAGATATATAAATTTTTTTGAACCTAAATTAATCAAAATCCTCTGGAGCACATATCTTGAGACATAGCAAAGGCACATCGGGCTACCAGTCCCTACAATTTTGCCAAGTTTGGTGAAAATCCATTCAGCCGTTTGAGCTAAAAGTGCGACAGACCGCCCTATGGAAATTAACATGGGGAAAACACGTTTTGGGACCCCCCTTTTATCTCGGCCCCCGCTTGACGAATCCCCCCCAAACTTTCAGGGAAGGCGCGGAGCACCGCGGGGCAAGGTTGCTGAAAACTTCAGGCCGATTGCTCAACCGGCGCCAAAGTTATTCCAAATAGAATGTTGCGATTTCCCTATGGAAATCAATCCTAACTATAACTACCTACTGGCGACCGCCAGTAGGTAATATATATATATATATATATATTGCAGTACTCTATCCGCCAAGAATCCAATGGAGCAAAACGGACTCAGATAGACAAGCGGACCCAATTTCTTTGTGCGTTTTTCATTTATTCAAATTTTCTGCCCCGCATCTCATGCCGCTAATATATATATTTTATATTATTTTTTATTTTTTTTTGCACATTCTGAATGAGCTTGGGGTCCAACCAGATCTAATAACAGACCCAATAATTAACCTCATCAATATATATATATATATATATATATATATATATATATATATATATATATATATATATATATATATATCGCCACAATGTGATCCAGCAGAACTTGAGAGCGCTCCCCAGTGTGTGCTCAGCCCAGGGGTCGGATCCAGACCCAAAAAAACACTTTTTTCTTGCAAAAGGAGCGGCACAACCAGATTGTTTTTTTGAAGCCTTTTAAACAGAGCTTCACCCCACCGGTGGGGTGAAGCTCTGATTAAAAGGCTTCAAAAAAACAATCTGGTTGTGCCGCTCCTTTTGCAAGAAAAAAAAAAAAATATATATATATATATATAGAGATATACACCCAAACACACATATATATATATATATATATATGGCACACTACTGGTTGGGGAATAAAGTCCTCTTGGATGCTGAGGGACCTTGAGTGCCAAGAAGCATCCCTTCCCCTCATCATCAAAACCTCCCCCACCCTCCTCAGCTTCAGGAAGCAAGTACAAACTTGGCTGTTTCCACAATAAAGATCTTGTAATTGTCATCATCAGATCAATTAAGCGCCGAGACACCCCCGGGTATTTGCGCGCTATAAAAATTGCCAAAACATAAACATAAGAATACCAAGAAGTTCTCCTGGTACCTTCTGCAAGTCCTACACAGCAGGATTCCTGTGAGCTGGTCAGAGGCCCTGCCCACTTTCTCCACCTCAATGAAAACGCCATTACTACTCAAAAACATAGAAGTTCACTGAAAAAAACAAAGGTTACAGGGGCGTTATAGTTAGGAAAAGGAATTTTAAAAAACAGAAATTCACTGAAAAAAACAAAGATTACAGTGACGTTATAGTTAGGCTCAGGTTTCACTCATATAAAACTTGTGAAATTCTGCAGTTATAGTTAGCACAGCTAACTATAATTCATGCCCCCGCTATGCACTGCTTATGACCTGATACATTAAATCAATCATGACATGATCAGTGACATCACAGATGACATCCCTGATGACATCAGTGATTACATCTCAAATGACATCACTGAAAATACCATCTGCAAACTCATTAATGCACCCACTCACACCCAATAGAACCTTTCATACACCCACTCCCACACTGCCATTCACAAACCCACTCACAGACCCATACCAGTACTTACACATCCATTCACTGATTCATAGATCTACACACACATCACCTCACTCACCTATACAGCCACTCATTCACCCACTCACTCGCAAATACAGCCACTGACATATCCACTGATACACCCATACAGTCACTCTCTCACTAAGTCAGTCACCCATTGGGCTACTCACACACCTACTCACTCACCCCTACAGTCAATCACATAGCCACTTACTCACCCATATAGTTACACACCCACACACTTACTTACTCATACAGCTACTAACACGTACTCCCTCCCCAATACAGTCACTGACACAAGCACAAACTTACCCATACAGCCACTCTCATATTCACTCACTCACCCATAGAGTCACTCATATACCCCATCACCCACATATAGTGCCTTTCACATACCTAGTTACTCACCCATATACCACTGACATGGCCACTCACTCACCCATACAGCCATATACACACTCACCCACACAACCCCTCACTCACACACACTCACTAACCCATATAGACACTGACTCACCCACTCACTCATCCATACAGGCAGTCACACACCCCATCACCTACTGACACAGACGCTCAGACAACCAATCACTCACCCATACAGCCAATCACATACCCACTCACAAACCCATACAGCCACTTAGAAACCAAATGGCAGACTGATACAAACATTCACTGAACCAGTCACTCAATCATATATTTACTGAGAGACCTAATCACTCACTTATACAGTCAGTGACACACCCAGTGAATCATCCATATAGGCACTCATGCTCCCACTGATTCACCATTACACCTTGGTATATATATATTTAACACTCATAAGCTTTTGACAAATACTCACAGTCACTGGATGATGTCATCAGTGATGTCCTTTGAGATGTCATCAGTGATGTTATCATGAATGTCACTGACCATTTTATGAGTGAGGAAATATATGAGAGGTCATAAGCAGTGCATTGAGGGGGCGCAAGTTATACTTAGCTCAGCTAACTATAACTGATGAATGTCACTGGTTTTGTACGCGCAAAACCTGAGCCTACCTATAAACGTCCCTTTAACCTCTGTTTTTTTTTCTGTGAATATATACACGTGAGAAAGGCCGTCCTGGCTCAAACACGTCGGTGTGACAGACTGGGCTCTGTTAATAAATCTAAATAACCAGTTATTGTTCCAGAGTGCGGTGTCTTTTGTTAAAAAAAATGGACTCCTGGCCGTTGGTTTGGCCCAACGTCCGCACCCGCTGCTGTGCGATCCGGCTCTGAAAACACATTGTCAGAAAACATATATATATATATATATATATATATATATATATATATATATATATATATATATATATATATATAAAATTATGTATAAAAAATATATAAAATTATTTTACAAAATTAGGGAAATGTTAAGTGACTGAGATGAGTATCTGGAAAGGAGATGCTCTACTAAGGCAGATGTTTATCCCTTTAACTATTTTAGCCTCGTTAACTATATTGTATGTCAAATTACTAAGTAACCACACCCCTTCACATTTGAACCTCCTGGTTTCATGTCTGAATTGACATCTCAATGCTCATTTACTTCAGTCTGCTCTTCAGGAAAGGCTTTAAATTCAATAGCTTCTAGTTCAACAAAATGGCATTTAGGAATGCCTCACTTTTGTCTTGAATACAAAATGTTAGCACTTTAGTTGTTCATTAGAAGTCTGGTGAGAACTGCAGTTGCTTACTAGGAAAGTAACTGGCAGAATGATACTGTTGTCAAAAGTATATATTTGACTCTGCAATTACTGAAAATGGTTGAGGCCTGTATTTGCAAACCCAGACAATGTGACCTCATTTTTGCTTTCTAGAGCACTATCTATCCTTTCTATTACAAAAGAACCCTACTTTGTTAATTGCTAAAGAAAATGCTTTAGGTTTTACAGTTTTGATTCCCTAAAGATGGCTTCAGGTCTGTCAAATTCTTGTCATAAATTCAGAATGCTGGCACTCTAGTGCTTTATTATAACACTTGATAGCTGCAGTGAAACACCAGAGTGTTAACTGAAAGACTGCTGTTGTTGTTAAAAGTACATGCTCAGAATCTCAGAATGTATTCTCACATCGCTGAGGAACATAGGAGGATATGTACAAGCCCCTATCACCACGGAAACATCACTTTTTTGATGTTTCTGTGGCGATAGGGGCTCCGCCTTATTTACAAGGCAGCGTTAAGCCACTTAACGTGGCTTAAAGCTGCCTTGTGAATGAGGCCCCCTTACACACTATGCTTAGTGTGAAAGGGGAGGGCAGTGGGTGTTGCAGTGGGCGTTTCAATGCAAAACCCATTGATTCTGATGCTGCCTCCTATTTACAAGGGAGGTGCAAATAGGAGGCCGCACCAGAATTGAGACCAGGGAAAACCTGGTCTTAACCTGGCGAAGTGAGAAAATATTTTTTATTTCTGCTCGTTTTTACTGTTTTCATTTGTGCTGCATTGTGCAGCACTCATGAAAACAGGGGGTTTGCTTGTGTTTGGCTTGAGTAGGGGTTCACCCCCCCTCAACCAGTAACCCAATTTCCCCCAATATGAATGTGTAAGGAGAGACAGAGAATGACAGAGAAGGGTTGTGGTGGTATGGTCAGATTTCTTAAGGCATTTGATAAAACATGCTGCAGCATGTAGGACACCATTCAGTTGGGTCAGTGAGTTGTTGGGGTGTCATGGTATAGGTTTTTCCTCCATCTAAGTGATACAGATGGCACCTCAGAATTTATTTTCTGGAAGAAATGGTTTTACTTTTTTCCAGAGAGAGAGAGCTGGTGCCATGTCATCTCCATCCTCTTTTTACTGTGTTCTATGAAGAAGTTATCAGCATGTGGGATGAAGGCTAGTGATTTTGCTTTGACTGTAAGGGGGTGATTTAACCAATCTAGAGTCATATTTTGGAAATAGATTTGGACTTGCTGCTTTTGTTGTTGCTGTCAAACTGGAGAAATGGTTTGTGGCTAGATTTAGCTTCATGTAGGTGTTGAACATCCATGATTGAAAGAGGTTGAGGCAGTCTTTGAGTCAGTGACTGTAAAGAGCTGAGGAAACCCTGAGACAGAATTGTGTGGTATTGGTGTTTTGATGAATTTTGATGTTGCTGATATTTCACTGGGTTCCGTGTATTAAATGAAGAATACCAGGCACAGGTTGGAGCTTGGTGCACTGCTCAGGGATCTTCTGCGATCTTAAAGTATGAAAATTAGTGATCTGTTTATTGGTGCAAAGAAATTAGGTGAACTACTGTAGGATAGTTTTGGAGAATACTGCATGTGAAGGTATTTTGTGAATGATGGTTAAGTTCTCAACTGAGTCAAAGACAACAAAGAGGTCTGGTAGTACCAAGAAGCAGCAATCATTGATGTCTTTGATGGAGAAGATGTAATCTTCTATTTGGATGGTGGCATGCATAAGGCTGTATTGTGCTTTGAAGCTTATTCGCTAGTCATGAAGGAGATAATTGACTTTGCTATTATATCTGAGTTGGAAGTCGGGAGCGTTTTCAATTATTCCAATGAAGCAGGATGAACCATTGGATGGCAGTTGGTGACATAATCAGGGCCCATGAAGAGAAGCATCTGGCTGGTTTTCAATCATCTGGCAAGATGTCTTATGGACAAGAAGGTATTATTAATGGTAAGTAGGGGTAGGAGTTCTTCTCATGAAAGGAGTGTAATGAGACATGAGGGTACAACATGCTCTTTTTAGAGTGTGGCTTTGCGATGTTTTGTCTGTGTGCCTATTTGGAAAACATGGAGCATCGCACAGTGTCAGTACACCTTCTGAAATTAGGGAAAGCCTCATTGTTTTTGTTTCCCACAAATATTACACACACAGTTGTGATTATGGAAGGCGAAGCACACATTTCTTCATCCCCTTCTTTAATCAGAACTTGCATTACAGAACAGAACATGATGCAAACACCCATTGTGCTACTGGAGAAAGTTTCACGATATAAGCCATGACCTCTGAAACCAAGATGTGAAAGAAAATCAACTGCCCACTTCTAAACTCATGCTGAAAGTAAACTTGGGAAGCCCACGTGCAAATAAATAAACAATGGTATTGATTAAAATTAAATAGAACTATCAAAGCCAAACAGTACAATTATCAGAACGTCAATTTGACAAACTATCTTTTTAGCTTAATTTATTAGTGGAATCAATATGGTTTCAGAGCTCTCAATGCTTACACTGCAGGTACACGGCAGGCACTTATACACAGGGTTAAAAGATGACTAATAGGGTTATAATATTTCTGACGGTTGATGATATTTTGGATTTCATGCTGTATATTTTGAACATGGTCTTTAATTGCCCATGTATACCATTGTTATGCAAACAATGAAGTTACTGTTGTGGCAACCAGATCTACATGCATTCAGAAGACTATCTGGGTAATGCTGTCCTGTACATAAAAGCAATAGTGAAAGGAGTTTATAAACTCAGCCAATGGAGTTATATAACCATTTAAGACAAATAATGGTGGCTCTGTGCAGTCTTTTGTGATTGTGAGACCATCACCTTAGGGTTAGGATTAATTAGGGTACAGCTACAGTTTACAGGAACCTGAGAAGAAGGATGCAATCCGTGCCATGACTGAGTAGCAAACTCCCATATGGCGCATAGAATTCTGTAGAAATCGATGGTGGCTGGTGTTTAATCCAGTTCATGGTTCTGGTGAACATCAATCATCAGATCATCATTTGCCTCATCAGTAGAAACCTTCCTGCACAGAAACCTGCCTTTTGCTTTTGCAGGACACCAATATTCTCAATTAATGTATCCCACTGATATGCTTCAACTCTTTCAAGTAATGTCAGAAATATGAATTAGGAAATAGAAAGGAAAACAAATCTAATTGATTCATTAACTCCAAAATATGATATAAGTTGATAAAGAATTACTATTGGTATTTTCAGTTCGATCACAAATTTCTGACATACTTATAAACCCTACAAAATATTGTCAGTTTAAGAAAAAAATGTTATTGAATTTTTAAGATAATCACAGTACATACGTTATGAGGTCATATAATCAGAAAAAATACTATGAGTACATCAGAGATACATAACATATGTATGAAAAACTAAATAGTATGATGAAGAGGGAATAGAGGATAGAGAAAGGAAGAAATAGGGAAAGAGACAGAGAAGAGCCAGAAAGAGAGAGGAAAGATAAGAAAAGAAGGAGAAAAAGAAAAGGGGAAGAGAATGTGGGATTAAATCGAAAACAGTCAAGAAGGAGCATTGGAGGAAAGATAAGACGTGAAAGGAAGCCATAAAAGATCTGATTTAATTTTTAGGGGAATAGAAGGAGAGGCAACAATAGAGATCCTATGTTCATCACATACAAAATTCCACCAAGTAAGAATAGAAAGCTTAGAATTATCTTTCCAACACGATAGAATGACTTTGAATGCAATAGAGATCAACAGGTCTAACAATTTGACAGAAGAAGGTATAATATCAATATCATCAGATAACGAGGGAGCGGAACATGAAAATATACGCATACATGTTTTCCAAACTTCCTTCCAAAAGGAAAGGACACGGGGACATGCATATAATAAGTGTGTAAGTGTTCCAGACTCCGTAGAACAGGACCAACACATGTCAGAAGAAGTCTGGGAAAACTTATGAACTGTAACAGGTGTAATAACGACTCTATGATAAATAAAAAACAAAGATTGAGTAATTCGAGCAGCAACAGATGTTTTAAACAGTTTGGACCAAATACGATCCCACAACAAAACAGGGAATTCAGTTTCTAGGTCACATTCCCATGCAATCTCAACAGAAGATTTGGGACGAGTACCAACAGTCGAAGTCAAAATTGTATAAACATGGGCAGCCTTTGGTTGATGGCATGACAATAAAGGATATAAAGGGGAGACAGGGACAAAGGAAGGGAAAATATCAGTAGGAGAGTAGGAGGCTAAATGAGACAGAATGGCAGAAGTAATAATGTTGTATTCATTCACCGAAGAAGGGGGTAAGTCAAATATGGTTTGTAAATCAGTATAAGGAAGGATAGAGCCATCAACAAAAAACTGATGAACGAATACAATATTCTTTTCCTTCCAATGTTTGAAGTAGAACGATTTCCCTTTGTAACGAAGGAATTTGTTATACCACACAACTGAGGCTAAAAAACATTGCAATGGGGATAGTTGAGAAAAAAATACATTGGAAAGCACAGTTTGAGAATACTTTAAAATAGGGAATTTAGTCAAAAAAGAAGAATTGGACATAAAAATAGTATGCTGAAAAGAAAAATCCTTCAACAGAGAGCGTTCAAGGATAATCCATGCAGGTATGGGTGTATCATTAAAAACATATGCTAAAGAAAAAGCTTGTCGAATCAAAAAGGCTAAGTGGTACGTTCTAAAATTGGGAAAGCGAACGCCACATTCTGATTTGGGGCGCATCAGCTTATTCATGGCTATACGAGGATGTTTGTTATTCCAGAGGAATTTGGAGCAAACAGAGGTTAAACGGGAGAAATAGGAAAGGGGGATTTTAAAGGGGAGCATAGAGACAGTATATAAAACATGTGGAGAAATCATCATTTTAATTGTATCCAAACGCCCCCACCATGAGAGATATAAAGGAGACCAAGTTTGAAGAAGGGATTGGAGCTTCAGTATGAGGGAATCAAAAGTAAGAATAAGGGTAGCTTTCAAGGAAGTGGAAAACCAAATACCAAGATATTTAATTTTGTTTGGGCACCATGCGAAATCAGTGTCACTAAACATGTATTGATAACATAGCGTGTTAAGTGGTAAGACTTCAGTCTTGGAGAGGTTCAGCTTATATCCCGAGACAGAGGAATACAAACGGACCTCTTCCAGGAAAGGAGGAAGAGAGGATGCAGGGTCGGACATATAGACCAGCACATCGTCCGCATAAGCTGACAATTTAGTTTCGGTCGTGGATAATTTAAAACCAGAAATCTTGGGATTAGACCGAATTCTTTCTAAGAAAGGTTCAAGGCACAAAATAAATAATAGAGGGGATAAGGGGCATCCTTGTCTAGTACCTCTAGAGAGGGGAAAAAATTTGGAAAATTGATTATTAACAAAAATACTAGCACGTGGAGAGGAATATAGGAGTTTGACCATCGATATAAAAGAAGGACCAAATCCAAACCACTGCAAGGTATGGAACAAGAATTGCCAGTTGATGCGGTCAAACGCCTTTTCTGCGTCTAAGGAAAGAGCAGCCAGAGGGATTTGAATTTTTTACTGTGGGAAATGACATTGGAAAACATACGGGCATTATCAGAGGCAAGTCTACCTTTTACAAAACCTACCTGATCAGTTTTAATTAGACAAGGGATAAGGGAGTCAAGACGTAAAGCCAAAATTTTTGCGAAAATTTTACAATCATAGTTAATTAGAGAGATGGGGCGAAAATTTTTACATTGGGAATGGTCCTTGTCAGGTTTGGGAATGATAACAATTAAAGCCTCCAGAAAGGATCCAGATGCCTTTGCATTCAAAATAAATGAGTTAAATAATTGTAAGAGTTTTGGAACAAAAATGGCATGAAAAGTGGAATAAAATTCCACGGGAAGGCCATCAGGACCTGGTGCTTTGGATTTTTTAAGTGAATTAATGGCTTGAGTTATTTCTTGAATAGTAATCTCTTTTTCCAATAGAGCGAACTCATCTGGCTTGGATGGGGGAGAAGGAAGGTCAGCAAAGAAGGACGTTAAATTAATAGGAGAGGGGTGCGTGTCATCAGTGTATAAGGCCTTATAATAGTTATGAAAAACATTAGCGATATCTTCATCCGATGAAACTAGTTTGTTTAGAGAATCATTAAAGATTGGACCTATATTTTTACGTTCTGATTTGACTTTCAAATAATTTGCTAGCATTTTCCCTGCTTTATTTTGACCACCGTGAAATTTGGACTTGATTTTGAGAATAGTGTTACACGCTTCATTTGTGATAATCTTGTTCAAGTCCGATTTGGCTGAAATTAAATCTTGAAGTGAAGAAGGGGATTTAGATGAATAATATAGGTGGTCCAGGGATTTAATTTTCTGGAGTTGCTCTACATATTTTTTCTTATGAAGTTTCTTTTTGTGTGCAACGTAGGAAATAGTAAACGCCCTAAAAGCAGCTTTAAAGGCAGCCCAGTTGTTAGGAATAGAGGTGTCAGAGGGGATATTAAGGGTGAAAAATTCTTCAAAGAACTCCATACTTTTCTTCATAAAAACCGTGTCTGATAGCAAAAAGGAGTTAAATTTCCAACGATTGAATTTGGATGAAATAAGGGAAAGGTCAAGTGAGGTAAAAACAGGAGCGTGGTCAGAAATAAATATGGAACCAATCACAGAATTTTGGATGGAGGGGAGTAATGATTTGCTAACCATAATATAGTCAATTCTAGATCGGGTCTGATGAACATTAGAAAAAAAGGTATATTCCAACACATCAGGATTACACAGCTTCCATGAATCAAATAAAGGACGTGAGGCAATGGCAGATTGAAAATTCTTATGGGACTTATCGGGTTGAAATTTACTGGAAGAAAGTCTGTCTGAAAAAGGGTCCAACCATTGATTAAAATCACCGGCAATAATAAAGTCAGGAGAATCAATGGAGGAAATTAATGTTTTAATATCGGTCCAAAACTTAGGATCAGGACGTGTCGGACCATAAATATTAAGTAACACCAACGTCTTATTATGGATAATTACCTTTGCCATAGCCCAACGTCCTTCATCATCAGATTGAGAAGAGATTATCTGTACATTTAAAGCTTTATGAAAGAGAATAACGACCCCCCCTTCTTATTAACAGCAGGAGAAAAAACAACTTGGCCCACCCAATGCCTTTTCAACTTTAAAGATTCCACATCAGAACAGTGCGTTTCTTGAAGAAAAACAACCTGCGAATTGAGTTTCGATAAATGAGACAATACCTTTTGACGCTTGATGGGATGTCCAAGACCACGAACGTTCCATGAGACAAATTTACACACCATGGACGGAGTAGGAGACGGGTGACAAGCGGATGAAACACACGGAAAGGGAGCAGCTACGGAATAGGGAATAACAGATACAAAAAACGCATGAGACGTAAATTCCCAGAAAACTCTCAATACAAAAACATAACAGATTATATTCCAAAATGATCGACAAAAAGGAAAACAATGGAAAAAAAGATTGCATAGGAACAAAGATATATGGAACAAATAAGAAAAAGAAAGAGCAAGCTAGCAAAAAGGAAGAAGGGAAAGAAGAGAAAAAAAATGGATAAGAAAAAGGGAGAGAAAATAAAAATGAAAGAAGAATGAACAGATCAAGGCACAGAAGCCTGATCTGAGAAGGAAAGGAGAACCAAAACGAATGAGGCATAGATACACCAGACAAGGGACATGCCCCCCCGAGCAACCACACATGGACCCAGAAAAGAAAAAAAAAAAAAGATATCAGAATGTAAGAGCTAAACCTCAAGAATGAGAATAAAGAACATAAGAAAGAGCAAAATAGGATAAGAAGAAGAAGAGAATAACTGCATTATGGAGGAAAAAAGCAACACAAGAAAAAGCCAACAAGCGGAACATTAGATGGCACTGTCCATATTCGAAGGCGTGATACTCCGAAGAAATTCATGAAGCTTCTGAGGGTCATCATATGAAGAGGTGCGGCCATTATGCGTGATCTTGCAAAAGCATGGATGAAGGATACCATATTGAACGTTGAGCTGCCTCATAAGAGGACGGAGGGTCAGAAATTCCTTGCGTCGAGCATTCGTCGCTGATGAAAGATCTTGAGAGATGAAAATGTTATGGCCGGACCATTGGAGGTGTCTCTTGAGTCGAGAGGCTTTTAAGACTGCCATCAACTCCGTAAATTCTAGGAAAAGCATAATAATGCCACAAGGCTTATTAGAGTTCGAGTTAATGCGGCCCAGGCGATGAGCCCTCTGTATATTAAGAGGGTGTGACGCAGGTTGGAGGTTTAAGAGTTCCTGTAAGAATTTACGTATGAAAGCCACCATGTCAGGCCCTTCCAAATTTTCCGGAACACCATAAACACGAAGGTTATTTCTTCGATTTCGATTTTCCAAATCCTCCGTGTGTAGCTTAAGTTTATGGATCTCCTGCTCTAATATTGGAATTTTAACTGAAACATCCTGGATATCACTCACTCTTTGCTCTAAGTTTAAGACCTTGCCCTCCATAAGCACCCAACGATCCTCAATTTGCTTAAGGCGGTCATTTGTAGCAGACATAAATGGTTGAAGACCACGCACCTCCTCAAGGATAGAGTCTAACACCGGGTTTGGTGAAGATTTTATGGGAGAAGGCGGGTCATTTTTGAGTCTTTTAGGCTTGGTACCTGTTTGAGACATCTTTGAGGTCTGAGAGTCAGTCGCCATGTCTGCAACGTTAAATAAAGCAAAAAGGACCGTACAGGCTGGAGAAGCACGGTAAACACAGCCCAAGGAAGATGTAGTATGACTAAGAGCAAAGAAGCACAAAATACTAGCACCTCAGTCAAGCCGCAAGAACCACGGAGTAAAGAGCAGAAGTAGAGCAAGAAGTCCCAAAACACTGGTGAAGTAGAAATAGAATGATGAGGAAGGGCATAGTAAATGAACATACATCGGCATTAAAATATCGTGACCAGCATAGGAGTTTACATCAGCGTAAAGTCATTGAGTGACAGCACCTGGTTTAGGAGCGATACTGGAGAAAAATGGAATACTTATGAGGAAGCTGCAAAAGCATGAGGTGAAGCATTCCTAAGATGGCGGCAAGCATTTCAGCTAGGTAGACTCGAAATTGTGAAAAAACGGCAAAAAAGAAACATGCAGCATATGTGAAAAAAAGGAAAGGTAACCACGAGTCAATGTAGGAAATCTCCGTGGAAAATTGGCAAAGTAATATTCCCTCAGAACAGCAGTAATGTCAGAAGCTGCAAAAAACGCATGCGTGTGACCGGTGTGTAAAATGGCGGCCGTCCGCTTTACATGATGAGAGAATTACCGGTAAGGTGACAACACATCACCGCTGCATGAGCACGAGCGAAAACAGCATCCACTTGGTCACGGCGTGTTCCGCTGTAATTGCAGCCGTCTCCAGACGAGAAAGAAGAGGTAGAACCGCTCTCACGGCATCTTCAGTAAGGGTCCGTAGCGGAGCTCACGGAGACGACGTCCTCTCCTGTCGGCGCGCAAGCCACGCCCCCCCTACAAAATATTGTGACTGTGTTTTTGAGTATATAAAAGATCAGCGCAATTGAGCAACAGTTGTTGAACAAGAATAAATGTGTTACAAGAGAATAAATATATAGGTATAACATTAAACTTATGTCATGAAGCATAAAGATTCAATTTACTTTATGAATTTTCAGCAATCCTGGTACACATTAGATCACAAAATCACTTTCGGTCGCATGTATCAAAAATCCATTTTGCATTCCTTAAATAGCATATTTTAGGTAATCGCTATTTAAAGAATTCAAAATGACCTGTACGAAAATAGTGATTACCTAATAGTGATTCCTAAAGTTACGCAATCACAATTAGGTAATCACTATTAAGTAGTATTACTCCATTAGTTCCTATGGGCCTAAAAATGGTTTAGCATAACCTAATTTGCGATTTCCTAATTGGTCATCACAAATTAGGTAGTGCCCGGGGGCATAAAGTCCTCCTGAAGCATTCCTAAATAAAATGTGCACATGCCCTAGAGGCATGTGTGCACTACACAGCACTTTCAAAAATGCTTTTTTGTGCATTTTACCAATTTGCAAATGGTTACCATCAACTTGGAGTCTATGGTAATAGCATTCCCTATATGCACAGGTTGCATTTAGGAAATGCTTGGTACATATGCTATGGGAACCACAAATGATGATTCCCTATTTGTAATCGCACTTTTACTACAAAGCCTTTCATACTTCTTTAAAGGCTATTTTGCATTTGCAAACAATAGAAATTACCAATTCGCACCCTTTACGAATGCAAAATTGTTTGCTAAATGTGACTCCTTGCCATTGATTCTTAAAAGGGCTATCCGCTAACAAAAATAACCAAACCTCTCAAAATCCTAGTCAACATCATCAAATAAACAAACATTCTAAAATGTGTACTGATGCTGTTTGTTAGAGTTGCAGGACTTGGCAAAGAGAACTTTTTGTTCTACAGTGGACGTGCACCTTAAGGCGTTTTATTTTTTGTTTAGAAAATATTTATAGCATCAGTCTCTCGAAGAGCTGCTGCTTACGTTTTTCATAAATGAACTACTTTTTCAAAAAAAATCATGCAACGTTTTATTCTCTTCCTCAATTCGGCTTGAATCAAAATGGATGGAGTTTTCCCCATGAGACGGTTCTGAATACTATTTGTAGGTTAATTAGATTATTGATCCTGAGCCACTGGTAAGGATTAACTTTTTTCTTGTTAGGAAAAAAAATCCCTCATCTTAGCGAACTCATTAAAGTTTTATTGGAATTGTTCTCCATGCTAAAACATTTCCAGATCCTTCTCCGTCTACGTTGAGTGCAATAATACCTTTTATAATGCCGAGAAAGGTCTGTAGGTGTATGTGTAGGTAGGATGCGAAAACCTGGGGATGCATTTTGCCAATTAAATTAGGCAGAGCTTTATCTCACCCATTCATAATTCGTAGTCCGCCTGCCATGAGGCGAGAACCAAATCACTGCATCTTCATTAACACTACATATTCCGATATTATTTGTATCTAATGATCTTTTTTTTTTTTTTTTAAATGCTCATTACTAAAATCGGAGAATGTTCCTGGCAACCCCACAGGAATTAAAACCACACTGTTTGGAAAATGGTTCAGTTGTAAGAAAGTGACCATCAAAATCATGTTTACCCTTACTGCCACCTTTGAAATAGGTGTCTGCAAATGGTTTTAGGAAGGAGGGTAACAGTAATGGGGCCTCTACCGACTACCTGAAAACGAGTATTGAAGAATTATTTGTCATTTCACGGAAACAATTGTCTTATTTTCCATTAAGCAGCATGTTATATTTTGTCCGGCTGGTGTCATACACCTGCTTTGCAGGGCTGCTCCAGAAAGGCCTTGCAGCCGGTTTGTCCTGAAAGCAGAGCACTGAACATGGTTCTATTACCATTTGTTTATTAGCTCAACAGACTGCGAATTCTAGTGGTGCTTATACTTACGAGCCTCCGATGACACTTCTTTGAGACGCAATCAAAAAGAACAAAGTTATTAACATGCTAATCTGTCACCTCCAGCACTGAAGGAGTTTTTTTTAGATAAAGTGCGACCTTATTGTTGACTAGCTGCAGACACAACCAGCAAATCCAAGAACCGTTATTAGCATGCTAATCTCTTACCTCCAGCACTGAACTGTGGCTTCAGATAAAGTGCAACCGTAATGTTGTCTAGCTGCAGATATCACCATTCATTACCCTGTCCCTTCGCAGTGTCTGCTAATCCAATCGATGCCTGCATTGTGTGCTTCAAGAGTTATTTAGAGATGATTCACAGAGCACGCCATGCATTTACCCGTGTAGATTTACTCCTATGTTTAGAATACATTTGCAGTTTTGGATACTCATAAACGTTTCTGTGGATACTCCTGCGAAGGTATGACTGCTAAAGCTTTCCCAAGAGTTCGTCTGAATATGGCTAGGTGAATTATTTCACTCCACAGCACCCCAATGCGTATTAAAGTGCAGGACGTTTAGGGGAATATTCACAACGAAGTGGAGGAGAGAGGCGTTAGCCTTCTTGGCTTAACGCCTCTCTCCACCACTTCAGAAAAGCAAGGCTGCAACATATTCACAAGGATATGGTGCAGCCTTGCGTTTCCCCCTGCGATGGCGCTAAGTTTCACAACTTAGCACCAACGCAGGCACCCGTGCACCAGAGTGCAAGGATGTCTGCAAGCAGGGAGGTTTGTATATTTACAGGAAGGTTTCCCTTCCTGCACATAAACGAACCTAAAATGCCAGTTTGTAACTTACATGTGTGCTGCTTCATGTAGCACACATGTAAGTTACAAAACGGCATTTAAAAAAAGGCTTGTTTATGTACAGGAAGGGACACCTTCCTGTACATAAACAAACCATGGCATTTCACATTATGGCATTTTGCATTTTCCATGAGTGCTGCACAAGGCAGCACACATGGAAAATGTAAAACGGGGAGGAATAAAGCATTTCTCCTTGTATCGCCAACTTAAGAATAGGATTTCCTGGTCTTAAGTTTGGTGTTAGCTCCTATTTACGCAGCCCTTGTGAACAGGGGGCAGCGTAAATATAAATGGGTGTTGTGGTGGAACACCCACCGCAACACCCACTGCACGCCCCTTTCACGCTAAACACAGTGTGAAAGGGGAGCCTATTTACAAGGCAGCGCTAAGCAACATTAAGTGGCTTCACGCTGCCTTGTGAATAAGGCGAGGCCCCTATCGCCGACACAACGTCACTAAAAGTGACGTGGTGGCGATAGGGGCTTGTGAATATGCCTCTTCGGTTTTTAAGATCCACTTTTACGCCTTTCACAGATGACAAAATGACAGGCACCAGCAATCAAACTGCCTACAAACTGAAAAAAGGCCAGTTTGTGGGTAGTTCTGGCAGTTGAAATTTAAGGCAACCCTTTTCTGGTGATGGAGAACAGCACAATCTGCCCAAACCGCCGGACCGCCGGACATCCACCCATTGCCCCAGTTCACAAGCAGAATGAATTCGATATGTATATATAATCCCAGTGTCACACGTTAATTTGATTTTGGAAAAAGGCAAATTTCACATTTCACTATTTGTTTTCTTCGACCTCAATTCATTAAATCCTTATATGAATTCAAGTTAATCGCTTAAATATGCACATGCAAATGATTTTGGTAATCACATTTGATGTAACATCATCTCACACTGTTTGCGATGCAGAACACCAACCCAGATTTCACTGCCAAGCACTATACCACCCATCATACAATCTTAAAACATGTTTTGAACTGGGACAAAGATTTATATCCTGCTAATTAATCCGTAGCTGGAGGCAGAAACATACCTGCTTGCACTATGTTCTACAAGATAATCCAACCACCAAACTCTACTAAATAGGGCAATACCATCTAGCATCCTATCATATGGCACACTCAATTCCATTAATACTTTATTCGGCATCTGAACAATACCATAAAAGTACAATTTAAAAACATTCACATTTCCTCTTTAGAAAAATTAAAACAATCAGTGTAAAACAGCCCACAAATACATGTACTGCATAGTTCATATTACAGCCCCATTTCTTCTGATAATCTTATATGAATAGTTAAAACCTCAACTAAGGTGGGAGAGCAGATACCTAACCAAATAATTCTTCGCCTCTACTAGTTCTAAGTCACGTTGCCGACCTTAAAAAACCTATGATACAATGGAGAGTTAACACTTCTGTGGACAATTTCAAGAACAATAGAGCCACCTTCTCCTGTTTGAACCCTACTCTTCTGAAAATACCTTTTAAAAACATCTTTCTGGGGTGCGCATAGTAGGGACACAATAAAACAAAGTGGAGGGTATCCTGCGGAGACCATTGGTCGCAGCCGCAAGGGCCGTTCACTTCCATGTTTTGAGTGTAACCTGCCGGTACAGCCAGGCTATGATGTAGTAAATCCAGCCTAAAATGAGTCATTAAAAATCTGTCCTCGGGATTGTAAATAAGAGACAGATAGGGTTCAATACCCAAGCAGGATTTTGTCATATGGCACACTCATTATTTACATTTGTTTGTTGTATTACATTAGATACATTTACTTGTCTTACTGAAAAGGCTCACTTAATTAAATAAGCAGTAGAAGGCCATGACTCTGCCGTAGTTGCCTCATAATGTACTCGACTGGCCTGGGCAAACTGCTCAGTGGCTGCAATATGTATTTTTAAAGACCAAGTCCCTGTGGCAGGAAACTGCGCTTTCAGGCGCTGCAGTGCCAGACCTGCGACAGGTTTGAAAGGATTTATGTAGGTGGCACAAGCAGTGCCTGCAGGCCCACTAGTAGCATTTAATTTACAGCCCTTGGGTATATGGGACAAGGGAAATCTAAGTAGATTAAATATGCCAAAACGGTACAAACCAATCATACCATGTTTAAAGCAGAGAACACATACACTTTAGCCTCGATTGGTAAGGGTGATGTGCCCAGAGTCCCAAAGCCAACAAAAAGAGGTCAGAAAAATAGGATGAAGAAGACAAAATGTTTGGGGATAACACTGTAAAAAGGGCCAGGTCCAAAAGTATGTCATTTCAGTAGCATTGTCATTAGCTTGTTGGATCTTCTTGAAGCTTTGCTGACAGTCATGTGACCAACTAAATGAAACATGATTTTTTGTCAAGTCTCTCAGTGGAGTCTTGCATATATCTGGTGCAATAGCTAGCCATACCAAGGATTGAACGTAACATGGAAACATCTTGTGGGGAACTGGCAGTTGACAACGCTTGTACTTTAGCTGGATTGGGTGTCATGCTCCCATCAGAAATGATGTGTCCAAAGAATTTTAGCTTTGTCTCATGTAACTCACATTTGTCTGCATTCAAAGTCAAAGCTGCAACCGCAAATAAACAACACACTTTTGTGAGACCTGTATCATATTAATATGTAATCACTATAATTAAAGGCATTTATGACAGGCTGTATGATATGTCGCATAACACCTTGAAACAGCTCAGTAGCTGATGACACACCCAAACATATTTTTTTGTAACGGAATAGACCAATATGAGTAGAAAAGCCTGTAATGCCCCTGCAACTCTCCTCGAGTTCTAATTGATGTTATCCTTTATTCAAATCAATGTGAGAGACGTCCTTCGCACCATTCAATTGGGTTATCATTTCAGCGATGTGCAGACCTTGATGCCACTCTTGCTCAATTGCCTTGTTCGCTTGACACATGTCAGCACAGATGCAAACAGCTCCTTCACTGTCCTTTTGAGCACTACGACTATCGGAGAAATGCAGGGAGTTGAACCAGTGGAATGTTCAATGATATCATGTTCTAGCAATGATTCAAGTTCTTTTTGAACAGGTTCCTGTAAATGAAATGCGGTTAGGCTGTGTCTTTGAACAATAGGACAGACATCCTCATTAATGTGTAATATTACTTTCATAGTCTGGCGTTTTCCTAACCCATTACTTACTATTTCATGATGAGCAGTCACGTTATCGTTCACTGATATCAGTCCCATATCAGTAGCTGTACTGAAAGTGAGCAAACATGCCCTTGACACTAAGCCTTGAAGCAGATGAGTGGGTACTTGCACTTTAATTTTCTTGTGTTTCATTGTTGCTCCAAATGAACCTTGACTTTTTAATGGTGTTGATTCAGCCAATATATACACTTTGGTTTTCGATGGTTTAAGACTTAGCAGTGGAGATAGTTCATTGTATTTCTCCTCAGGCATTATGTTTATCGATGCAAAACTGTCAATAATAAAAGGTACTGAAGGATTGTTTACATTTAGTGTAATCTTCGGACAATATTTGGATGACTTGGGTGCTTTTTCATTTTTACTTTTTTATAATCTCTATTTTTCTTCACATGTGGCCAGCCCAGCATTCACACATTTTTCTGATGTAAATATCGATATTGCACAACCGTTGTCTTCAATTTCACTTGATGTAGATATTGAAGAACTCTTTAACGATGATTTAGATGATGATCTTTGATTTGGTGTCTATTTTCCTAAATTAGTTTGGACACTTGGCTTTGTGGGCATGCATCAAGCGTTGCTTCCAAAGCGTTCAGGTGGCCATTTTGTCTTTGTGTCGTGGCGCACTTACTTTTTCTTTTGCTTTGCAGACCGTAACAAAATGGTTCTTCTTCCCACAGCCTTTGCAGGCCAGTCCAATGGCGGGACATTTACAGTTGTGTGGAAATGAAAATCCATGCCTAAAACACACATTTTTCCATTGTGACATAATTCTGTGTCCATCTGCTTTGTCTTATTTTAACATTCATGACTGACTCACTCTGGGCACCTCCGGCCTGTATGTCAGCTGCTTGTCAATCAGCATGCCCTTAAGCTCTGGCAGCCATGAGAACTCGCTCCTGACTAAGAGTTCCTCCAGGGACAGACTAATTTGCATACAGCCAGGTTCTGAAACTGGGATGGTGCAATGAGCTAAAAAACGGTGTTGGATCTAGCCCTGATCTCTTGACTGGGTGAGAGTACTCTGCTTAATTCAGAGACTCTGTCCATCACCACCCCTTGTTGTAAATTATTTTGTCCACCCTAAGCGTGGAAGGGTATACTCAGATGTGAGTCCCTTGCTCATTGCACCATCAGGATTCAAGCAAGCCGGGCCGAAGACGCCTGAAATGGCAGAAACCGGTCCCCGGAAGCTTGTTTCCTTCCCAGTGTAAGAATTGGCTTTTGTAGTCTGGTCTGCCCTGTTCCCATGATGCACTGGGCCAGGGACAGACTAATTTGCATACAGCCAGGTTCTGAAACTGGGATGGTGCAATGAGCTAAAAAACGGTGTTGGATCTAGCCCTGATCTCTTGACTGGGTGAGAGTACTCTGCTTAATTCAGAGACTCTGTCCATCACCACCCCTTGTTGTAAATTATTTTGTCCACCCTAAGCGTGGAAGGGTATGCTCAGATGTGAGTCCCTTGCTCATTGCACCATCAGGATTCAAGCAAGCCGGGCCGAAGACGCCTGAAATGGCAGAAACCGGTCCCCGGAAGCTTGTTTCCTTCCCAGTGTAAGAATTGGCTTTTGTAGTCTGGTCTGCCCTGTTCCCATGATGCACTGGGCCAGGGACAGACTAATTTGCATACAGCCAGGTTCTGAAACTGGGATGGTGCAATGAGCTAAAAAACGGTGTTGGATCTAGCCCTGATCTCTTGACTGGGTGAGAGTACTCTGCTTAATTCAGAGACTCTGTCCATCACCACCCCTTGTTGTAAATAATTTTGTCCACCCTAAGCGTGGAAGGGTATACTCAGATGTGAGTCCCTTGCTCATTGCACCATCAGGATTCAAGCAAGCCGGGCCGAAGACGCCTGAAATGGCAGAAACCGGTCCCCGGAAGCTTGTTTCCTTCCCAGTGTAAGAATTGGCTTTTGTAGTCTGGTCTGCCCTGTTCCCATGATGCACTGGGCCAGGGACAGACTAATTTGCATACAGCCAGGTTCTGAAACTGGGATGGTGCAATGAGCTAAAAAACGGTGTTGGATCTAGCCCTGATCTCTTGACTGGGTGAGAGTACTCTGCTTAATTCAGAGACTCTGTCCATCACCACCCCTTGTTGTAAATTATTTTGTCCACCCTAAGCGTGGAAGGGTATACTCAGATGTGAGTCCCTTGCTCATTGCACCATCAGGATTCAAGCAAGCCGGGCCGAAGACGCCTGAAATGGCAGAAACCGGTCCCCGGAAGCTTGTTTCCTTCCCAGTGTAAGAATTGGCTTTTGTAGTCTGGTCTGCCCTGTTCCCATGATGCACTGGGCCAGGGACAGACTAATTTGCATACAGCCAGGTTCTGAAACTGGGATGGTGCAATGAGCTAAAAAACGGTGTTGGATCTAGCCCTGATCTCTTGACTGGGTGAGAGTACTCTGCTTAATTCAGAGACTCTGTCCATCACCACCCCTTGTTGTAAATTATTTTGTCCACCCTAAGCGTGGAAGGGTATACTCAGATGTGAGTCCCTTGCTCATTGCACCATCAGGATTCAAGCAAGCCGGGCCGAAGACGCCTGAAATGGCAGAAACCGGTCCCCGGAAGCTTGTTTCCTTCCCAGTGTAAGAATTGGCTTTTGTAGTCTGGTCTGCCCTGTTCCCATGATGCACTGGGCCAGGGACAGACTAATTTGCATACAGCCAGGTTCTGAAACTGGGATGGTGCAATGAGCTAAAAAACGGTGTTGGATCTAGCCCTGATCTCTTGACTGGGTGAGAGTACTCTGCTTAATTCAGAGACTCTGTCCATCACCACCCCTTGTTGTAAATTATTTTGTCCACCCTAAGCGTGGAAGGGTATACTCAGATGTGAGTCCCTTGCTCATTGCACCATCAGGATTCAAGCAAGCCGGGCCGAAGACGCCTGAAATGGCAGAAACCGGTCCCCGGAAGCTTGTTTCCTTCCCAGTGTAAGAATTGGCTTTTGTAGTCTGGTCTGCCCTGTTCCCATGATGCACTGGGCCAGGGACAGACTAATTTGCATACAGCCAGGTTCTGAAACTGGGATGGTGCAATGAGCTAAAAAACGGTGTTGGATCTAGCCCTGATCTCTTGACTGGGTGAGAGTACTCTGCTTAATTCAGAGACTCTGTCCATCACCACCCCTTGTTGTAAATTATTTTGTCCACCCTAAGCGTGGAAGGGTATACTCAGATGTGAGTCCCTTGCTCATTGCACCATCAGGATTCAAGCAAGCCGGGCCGAAGACGCCTGAAATGGCAGAAACCGGTCCCCGGAAGCTTGTTTCCTTCCCAGTGTAAGAATTGGCTTTTGTAGTCTGGTCTGCCCTGTTCCCATGATGCACTGGGCCAGGGACAGACTAATTTGCATACAGCCAGGTTCTGAAACTGGGATGGTGCAATGAGCTAAAAAACGGTGTTGGATCTAGCCCTGATCTCTTGACTGGGTGAGAGTACTCTGCTTAATTCAGAGACTCTGTCCATCACCACCCCTTGTTGTAAATTATTTTGTCCACCCTAAGCGTGGAAGGGTATACTCAGATGTGAGTCCCTTGCTCATTGCACCATCAGGATTCAAGCAAGCCGGGCCGAAGACGCCTGAAATGGCAGAAACCGGTCCCCGGAAGCTTGTTTCCTTCCCAGTGTAAGAATTGGCTTTTGTAGTCTGGTCTGCCCTGTTCCCATGATGCACTGGGCCAGGGACAGACTAATTTGCATACAGCCAGGTTCTGAAACTGGGATGGTGCAATGAGCTAAAAAACGGCGTTGGATCTAGCCCTGATCTCTTGACTGGGTGAGAGTACTCTGCTTAATTCAGAGACTCTGTCCATCACCACCCCTTGTTGTAAATTATTTTGTCCACCCTAAGCGTGGAAGGGTATACTCAGATGTGAGTCCCTTGCTCATTGCACCATCAGGATTCAAGCAAGCCGGGCCGAAGACGCCTGAAATGGCAGAAACCGGTCCCCGGAAGCTTGTGTCCTTCCCAGTGTAAGAATTGGCTTTTGTAGTCTGGTCTGCCCTGTTCCCATGATGCACTGGGCCAGGGACAGACTAATTTGCATACAGCCAGGTTCTGAAACTGGGATGGTGCAATGAGCTAAAAAACGGTGTTGGATCTAGCCCTGATCTCTTGACTGGGTGAGAGTACTCTGCTTAATTCAGAGACTCTGTCCATCACCACCCCTTGTTGTAAATTATTTTGTCCACCCTAAGCGTGGAAGGGTATACTCAAATGTGAGTCCCTTGCTCATTGCACCATCAGGATTCAAGCAAGCCGGGCCGAAGACGCCTGAAATGGCAGAAACCGGTCCCCGGAAGCTTGTTTCCTTCCCAGTGTAAGAATTTCCTTTTGTAGTCTGGTCTGCCCTGTTCCCATGATGCACTGGGCCAGGGACAGACTAATTTGCATACAGCCAGGTTCTGAAACTGGGATGGTGCAATAAGCTAAAAAACGGTGTTGGATCTAGCCCTGATCTCTTGACTGGGTGAGAGTACTCTGCTTAATTCAGAGACTCTGTCCATCACCACCCCTTGTTGTAAATTATTTTGTCCACCCTAAGCGTGGAAGGGTATACTCAGATGTGAGTCCCTTGCTCATTGCACCATCAGGATTCAAGCAAGCCGGGCCGAAGACGCCTGAAATGGCAGAAACCGGTCCCCGGAAGCTTGTGTCCTTCCCAGTGTAAGAATTGGCTTTTGTAGTCTGGTCTGCCCTGTTCCCATGATGCACTGGGCCAGGGACAGACTAATTTGCATACAGCCAGGTTCTGAAACTGGGATGGTGCAATGAGCTAAAAAACGGTGTTGGATCTAGCCCTGATCTCTTGACTGGGTGAGAGTACTCTGCTTAATTCAGAGACTCTGTCCATCACCACCCCTTGTTGTAAATTATTTTGTCCACCCTATGCGTGGAAGGGTATACTCAGATGTGAGTCCCTTGCTCATTGCACCATCAGGATTCAAGCAAGCCGGGCCGAAGACGCCTGAAATGGCAGAAACCGGTCCCCGGAAGCTTGTTTCCTTCCCAGTGTAAGAATTGGCTTTTGTAGTCTGGTCTGCCCTGTTCCCATGATGCACTGGGCCAGGGACAGAATAATTTGCATACAGCCAGGTTCTGAAACTGGGATGGTGCAATGAGCTAAAAAACGGTGTTGGATCTAGCCCTGATCTCTTGACTGGGTGAGAGTACTCTGCTTAATTCAGAGACTCTGTCCATCACCACCCCTTGTTGTAAATTAAGAGTTCCTCTCAGCATTGATTGTCTTTCTGATAGGCATCCGTCAATAACTTTGAGGCACATAGCTTCCGTATCATTAAATTAATTGAACTTACAGTATTTGATTAACTTGTCCAGTCTCTCAACAAATTTGTCGATGGTTCCACCATATTTCTGTCATTTTTGACTGAAAATGTAAATTTCGTAATTTACATTCAGCATTGGATTGAACTTGGGATTCAAGGCTTCCTTGAGTTGACACAGGCATTTTCTTCAACTCGCAGCATTTTCTTTATGACTTCATTTGCACTGTCAACAGCTACATTCTTAAGGTATTTGATCATTTTCTTGTTATCTGTTTCTTCTAGTGTATCAATTAAATATTCAAATGCCCCTATCCAAGCAGTTCATCTGTTGCCAATTTTTAGCTTTTTGGCAGTTTCATATTCAGGAAGGCAGAGGCGGCATTATAACCATTTGTGTGATCGGCTTAAACTGAGAGTGGAGGTCTGTCAGACACGGTCTGTTGTCCAATAGGACCTGCTTCATGAATACCATCTCTAAGGTCCTGTGCTTCTCTGGCGACTGGGTCATCTTGGCCAGTCGATGGAACTGTGACCTCCCTTTTGGTCTCCATGGGAGCCCTTCACTTTTCTTCAGACTTCTAGTGTTTTTTTGAACCGCCACCAAGCAGCTTTAATGATGCGCAGCTTCGGGTATGGACAGCTATGTAAACTCAGCCCCAGGGCACTTCTTCTGGGGCCACTCCACCTGGATCGCTTTACTCAGTTCTGGTAAGCAGATGACCTTTTCTTATATTTGAATTACTTTGCTTGCAAGCATCTCTTAGTACTGCCTGGCACCTGGTTGATATTTGCCTCTCAGCACTTCTGTACTCAGTGTTACTTTGCAATTGGCTGTCACTATTTGCTTCTCTTTTAAAACCTGGTTGCCTTATCACTCCTTATGATGTATGACGTTAGATTGCGTAGTATGCTGGTACTTCTCTTTGAGGTCTTCCCAGCAGGTTCTTAGCCAACATTTGTAAACCTCTCAGTGTATCTTTCATTAACTTCAAATGCTTTACCCAGGCTGGAGTTGCGCTTTGACTCCACATACGCCAATCATTGATTTGGCTCTTTGACTAAGGCACACATGGCACGCACAAGCAGTTTACTGGACCATGGCAAACTCCCTGGGAGAGCGCCGTCAATGTTTGGGTTACTTATACCATCCTCACTGCCAGTTGTAGCATCCACCCCTGCCTGGGTACTCACTAATGACTGCAACACACACAGAGACTAGTTTTTCTGCTGCTTGTAAACGCAAACTCAACATTCTAAACCTGCATTCACTTCAGTACACACTAATGCCTATGTCACAGTTCTATGGAGTCCATCAGGAGCCAAAAGGGTTCCATCACTGCTAACCCATACAACACTGCACACTCTCTAGTGTGAAATGGCTGTTCTTCATTATTAGAGTGTGTTTTTTTAAATGAGGTATATACTTTTCACTTTTCCATAATTTGTATAGAGGTCAAAGTAAACTAATTCAAACAGAAAGCATTTATATAAATCAATCAAGACATGACACACCATCAATTTGTAGAACTACTATATACACTAAGTAGCACTTTCCCAGGAATCATTTGTATTGGTGTAGTATCCAATACACACACACAGACATTTGCACCACAGTGCAAATGTGCCTCTGTGAGATTAGCATAGGTCTCCTTCCAGCACAACATTCCAAAATACTATACTTGCACTAACTTTTACACTTTAGCCACTTTGTACGTGTTCTGTACAGTACAGCATGCATGCATGATTAGAAACATTTGGAGAAAATAATACTTTTCTCTTTCTTTGTGACTGCCTCGGCGATAGTAGATAGTGCTTTGCATCAAGGATCATGGGGAGTTGCACAGGAACATGAGTAAGCCCAAAAGCTGACCAGGACTTTAGTTATACCATAAAACCTCTGTATTCAGTAAAAGCATAGCTAGTTAATGTGACTGGTGGGTTTCAGATGATAATTCCTGCACAGCATTGTGCTTCCTTTAAAATGGGCAGGAGAGAAATTTTGCTTGCTTTCCAGATTTCATGGTTCTGCCATTGTGTTGGATATTGTCAAACAAGATGACTATTGGCCTAGATGCCTTTATATTGGTTAAATCCCTTCTATTAATTAAAGCTTAACTTTATATTTTGCTGATGGCTATTACTATATTTAAGAAATTGGTGCATGTCAATTTGACAGTTAATGACAAGAATAGGGTTCAGATGTACTAAGTCCTTTTGTATTTCACAAAATAACAGCTTTATCATATGTACTATACCCCGTTTGTGAATCAGAAAAGTCTTTCCAACGTACAACATGTTTTGTGATCCTTTCTGAAATGCAATTATCAGGGGACATGAATTAGGTATACCCTTTTAATTGTGAGTCACAATTGTATGTATAACTGTTGACTGCCAGTGGCAAGCCATTGGTCAGTTACCAATACTTCTAGACTATGTAAAAAACTGTACCTGTTAGACCTGTCAGCCTTAGGGTGGTCTACACCCAACTCTTTTCCATCCTCCTCCACTTTTTCTGCCCTCATTTTTTGCTGATTTTAAGACTCTGCACACTTTACAGTGCTAATCAGTGCTAAACTTCTTGTGCTCTCCTCTAAACATGGGAACATTGGTGTATCCCCAAATGGAATATTTAATTTACTTATAAGTCCCTAGTAAAGTGGTAATACATGTACCCAGGGCATGTAAATCAAATGCTAATAGTGGGCAGCACTGATTGTGCCACCCAGTTAAGGAGCCTTTTAAAACATGTCCCAGGCCTGCCATGACAGAGTCTGTGTGTGCATTTCTAAACTGCCATTTTGACCTGGCAAAATAAACCTTTTGCCAAGCCCAAGCCGTCCTTTTTAATACATATAGGTCACCCATAGAGAAAACCCTGGACATCCCAGAGGGCAGCGTGTAAAAGTAGGACATGAACTTTTAACTTTTATATGTCCTGTTAGTCAAAAACTCTTAAATTCGTTTTTCAGTATTGTCAGACCTATTGGATAATATTGGAATTGCCTTATTACATTTAATAAGTGTAATTTCTGAATGGGAAGAAATAACTGGTTCATGTTTGGTGTCTCTGGATTCACAACTTAAAATCCTAATGTTGAAATGGCAATTTTTCTCAGGGTTATACCCAAACATTTTGCTTCTTCCTCCCTTGTTTTTCCTGACTTGTGGTTGTTGGCTATAGGACTCTGGGCACTTTACCACTGCTGATCAGTGCTAAAGTGCATATGCTCTCTAGGTACATTGTTATTGTGATGGCTATCCACGATGGGTATATTTGTTTTACCAGTCCTGCGTTATGTCTGAAGACCCTGGCCCACATTCACAAAGAAAGAAGATGTGCACTGGCAGAGTGCACCCATAACTGGTTTGAACTGGGTCCAGGACCCCTAGCACATCAAGAACAAAGACTTTTGGGGTATAAAAGTAAGAGCTGAAACCCCTGAACTTTAGACTACTTCGTGATCAAGAGGAATCCCTGCCAAAGAAGATCAACTGAAGAGACTGAGGAGAAGTACTGCCCTTGCTTTGTGTCTGGGGTTGGCCTGCAGTTTGCTGTTTCTACTGAGAAGAGAACTAAAGGACTTTGCTGTGTGCTGTGTCCCCTACTTGAAGAAGGACTTTGCTGTGTGCTGTGTCCCTCTAAAGAAAAGTCTCCAAGGGCCTGAGAAGAGATGGCCTCCTGCACAAAAGGACTTCACCCTCAACTTCCCTGAACTTCCTTGCTGGGAGCTCCAGTCTGCCAGGAAGACCTGTAACTGTGTGTGAGGACTTCTTGCTGAAGGGAGCTGTAAGTGCGACGCAACAACAGAAGCGTGACGCTACCGCAGCCGCCGCTGTCGCATCATCGAGGAAGTGTGCTGCCGCTGCTCACCGTCACATCACCGGAAAAGCTTGCCACCGCACAGAGGGTGTCATTGCATCACCGGAGAAGCGTGTCGCAGGGCCGTCACATTGCTAAAGAAGCGCGTTGCTGCTGATCGCTGCCGCAACACTGGAGAAGAGTGTTGCAGTCGTCTCATCACCGGGGAAGCGTGTCGCTGGGCCTTTCGCAGCTCAGAAAGTCACTGAGTTCACTGCACAGCTGCGGGCGTGCACGCATCACCTCTACGTTTTTGCATTGCAGCAAAGATGCCATTTTTATCGCACCAGATCGCCGCAACGCATCGAGGCGCCATCTTGTAGCATCGGAACTGGAGCGCAGGAAGAATCGACACATCGCCTTCTCTGCGACCCTTTTGTTTGTTTTGCATTACGCATCCCAGATACTTTGTGAGTAAAGTGTCCCATTTCAACATCTACAAGCTTATTTTTTAAACAACCTTCCTAGACTTTCTACTGAGATTTAGTATGTTGAATTTGTGTCATTTTTGTCTTGTTTAGTTTAGATAAACATATTTTATTTTTCTAAACTGTTGTGGGGTCCATTTGTGGTGTTTTCACTGTGTTACTGTGAGTGTTGGTACAAATACTTTACACATTGCCTTTGAGATAAGCCTGTCTGCTTTTGCCAAGCTTCCAAGGGGGTGAGCAGGGGTGATCTAAAGTGTGTATCCCCCTTACCCTGACTAGAAGCAAAGGTCTCTATTTGGACAAAGGTACCTACCTCTGCCTATTAGAGACCTCCAGTTCTTACACCTAATTTATCGGGAAGTCAGATTTTAAATTATATTCCTGAAAATACCGTTTTTGAGAAAGTTAGAATTTTCTTGCCTTAGCCATGTGGCTCTGTAGCCTGTCTCTGATCACATGACTGGACATAGTTGGCAGTTGAGATGTGTGTATTCCTCCAAGACACACACACACAGACATACATTGGGAGCTTAGTTGTGACTGGATGGGCCATCACTGGCAGGATGGAAGGGAGGAGCTGGACACATCCTAACATACACCTGAATAGGCTGTGTCCTGTCCACACACAAACGGCCTAACAACCCTGCATTACCACTTCAGCCAGCTTGGAGCTAGGGCAGGGGAGGCAGGAATTTCTTCCACTTCAATGTGTTGTTTAGAAGCGTCTCCCACCTTCCCGAACTAGTGTATAGGGTATAAAATATGGACCTAAGGTACCACCATTTCCGTACACTTCTGGACCTGTGGATACTCTGCCAGAAAGCGACTGATGTGCTGCTGAATAACTCTGCTGGACTCCTGCTTTTCTCACCTACCACCCTCTTGCCTGGGTGAGAAGGTCTAGACCTATGTCTCTTGAACTCAGAACCAGGAGAGACTCCCAGGTCTACTTGGGTGACCTACCGATCTAAAGCCTCAGAGACATCACAGTCTTCCAAAAACCTCACATCTGTACCTGGCCTCTCCCATATGTGGGTCTGCCCTGCAAAGGGTTGCCACCCCAGTCCTGTACCCTTGTAAGTGAGGCTAAGGTGTCTTGCCAGCCTTTGGATCCAATAAAATCAATGCATCTCCCCTTCTGAGCAGCACAAACTCGAGCTAAATGGTCACATTGCACGCTCTGTGTGGATTGGACCTGTTGTAAAGACTTGAATCACTGCTGCAACCTGCTTTGCCTTCAGAACAGCCACTGCACTATGTTTTCCTGGCACAGGCCCTTGCATCTCTCGTTGAAGACAGCCTCGACCATTACGTCGGGTTTGAATTGCAGTCTCTCATCTCTCTGCAACAGACGCACCGTGCCGACTGCCTGTAGAATTCCTGACACTGGACTTCAGATCACAAGCCACATCAACGGGATCCTTGCTGTTGCCACAGTAGACCTCGCACTGCAACCTCGGTGCACCTCAGACAGATGCATCACCTTGGCTATGTGACACATCTTCAACACATTTCCACGCAATACTCTGCAACCCATGATTAAGGTGGCTTTTGTTAAGCAGACCTAACTGGATCCCTGGCTCACAATCCGTTGTGGTTGGCTTGAACTTCCATATCTCTGGTTCTACGAATTGTATTTGTGTTGTTTTGATCTTGTTTTCTTTATTAAAAATTACTCCTTGTTTCTAACTCTTTTATAAACTCCTTTTATGATGTGTTTACACCGTGTTTCTGTTGAAATGTTGCACAAATAGTTTACACATTGAATCTGAGTTGAGCCTGACTGCTCTATGCCAAGCTACCAGGGGGTGAGCACAGGTTAATTCTGAGTTTTGCTTGTGCCTTACCCTGACAAGGATTGTGGTTGTTGCTTGACCAGGGTTTACACCCCAGTCAACCAACATCCCAATTTCTTACAGTACTCTTATTTCCTATAAAACTACATATAGGTGTTTTGCCTGTATTGGTCAGCTCTGGTGTTATAGAAATCTTCTTGATTGTCTAACACTCTCCGAGCAAAAACTCTTGATTGACAACCCTGTTCATGACATCAAGATAATCTGATAATTGTATGACAACTTATACATTTATTCACAATTGGATGTTCCTGATTGGCATATTTTTGTCCAAAAGGAGGACTATCATCAATCACCTAATCATGGAATTAACTATGTAGAAATTAGCATAGATGCATAATTTTTCCTACCAAGAATATCACTTTTTCTACTGAAGTATCCTTGTCAAAAAATGCGAACCTTTCGTGAGCTGAAATGGAGCAGGGAATGTATTAACCCTAACTCACATGTCCCTTGCGGTTCAGTTTCGGACCTTGACTACGGAGCAGGGAACAGAATGTTCAGTATTACAGATCTTTGAAAGCAATTTTTTGATATGACTGGATTTCACATCTGATTTGCATTTTGTTATCAAGAGGCATATTTATGAGCCACTTGTGCTGCAGTAGCAACACTTTTTGTGACGTTCCAGCAATACAAACCACTAAATCATATTTATGAGGCTTTGCCTCATGGATATGGAGCAAGGGAAGGCTGCGTAAATCGCAAGGGAGGCATCCCATGGGCATTGCCATGGGTATTTCCACGCAACTCCCATGGCTTTTGACGCATTCCCAGATTTAGAAGGACTTGTAAACCTGGGAATGAGTCAAATGCATTTCGAGGTGAGGTGTAAACAGGAGAAATATCTTTATTTCTCTTTGTTTTTTATTCTTTATATGCATGCGGCATATATATACACACACACATGTATCTAGATATAATTTACCTGTTGACTTACCATTTATGTTTATTTACATTCTTTTTTCTCTTGCCAAGGGTGATTGATTTATCTTTAAAGAGCTAGCATATGGACATGTGAGCATGTACACATGCTGTTTCTATATGTTACCACAATAAAAACAGAACTATTGGCTTTGCTAGTGTTTGTTTCCTATGATACTCAGAGTGGTAAGTGTACCTGCTGACAAATGGCAAACATTCCCTACTCAAGTGAGAGTTTGAAATTTTTAAAACTTTGTGACATTGCCCTTTGGGCCATTTATTGTTAGGAATTTCCATCACATCTAATGAGGCTTACACTTAGAATAATGTCAGTAACGAAAATTGCCATTTTTCAAAATTACAGTTTTTCATTTGTTTTGCAGCAGCAAGCTGCCTGCAATCTTTATTCAAAGACAAATAGATTTTTGTTAAAATCTCCCAAAACCACTGTATCGATCTAAAAAAAGTCAGATGTTAAAAGGAAAATTGCAGTGGCTCCACAAAAATGTTTGGAATGCCTATAATGAAGAAGTTGGGAATGTATCACCATCTATGCATGTACATTCACCCAAATATCTGTGATAGTAAATGTAACTGTGGCTTCTTTATCCACAGTTAGAAAACTGGGTTGACCAATTTCCCCCATTAGCCACATAACAGTCTATATTTACGTGTGAGGAGCTAGCAATACGAAAATTAGTAGTGTAGAACTTGGCCCTCTCTGCAGGATCGTCCCCAAACATTTACCTTCACCCTTCCTGCTTTCTGAACCAGTTTCTGTTGACGTTTAAGATTCTATGCACTTTACCACTGCTAATTGTGCTGAAGTGCTTGTGCTGGCTCCTGAAAAATAGGCTTGGGAGAAATTACTCTTGTGAGGTAAAATTCCCAAAATTATGCCAGCTTCAGTAAATACGAATAATTTATGGCACAAATCCTACCACAGGAACAGCAAAATGAGGGCCTCATTTATAAGCTATTGACATAGGCCAGGGTCCCAAGCCTTGCTGCTGTACTGCCCTACAACAAACGAAAGGGGCAGAAATGAGCCATATCAATTAGATATGATGCATTGCTGTCCTCTTCCCCAGCACTGGCGTACAATTGGCTGCCATGCGACAACGCAGCCACCCAAGCACCATTGGAATATTTGTTTTTGTGCAAAAATGGACACCTTCTTACACAAAAACAATTAATGGAGGCGATATCCTCCTTCTATGTGTGCTGTTTAATGCAACAGACATAGAAAGAGTTAAAAAAAGAGGCGAAATATAGTTATTTCTCCACGTTGCACCTCCCCTATGCACAGAACATTGTAAATTTGGGAACCCCCCTATAACTCCCATGGCACACCTTCCCATTGTAATGTAAGGCAACGCAGTGACTTGCGCTGCGTTGTCTCACTCCATATCTACAAGGCCATGAAAAGCCATGCAGGGTGGCTTTACATGGCCTTGAAGATATGGCACTGCACGGAGCGCCACCAGAACGTCAATAAAAGCTATATTCCGATGCTGCACATGGGCTTGTCAAAGAGTCCCTAAGAGAGAGCAAACAGCTGCTGGCTTTTGCTGCCCTGTAGCATTTAGTGCTATTCTTAACAGACCAATTTTGGGTGCCTTTCGCACTAAGAAAATAGTATTAAATGCTGCATTATGCTTCTCACTCAATTATGCATAATTATGAGTTATTTTGAGGTAATTTTTAGTAATTACGCTAGAGAGATTTGCACCAGTTACACTCACATCTCATTTGAACATGGTAAAATTAGGCTCACACTGTCAGAATGTCTTTATTCGATTAGGGAAAACAATCATAAAAGCACAATAAAAACGATATCAAAATATCAGTAAATTCATAAACACAGCATAAAATTCAATATCATAGATACACCATAAAATACAGTATCATAGATGAGCATAATGCAACCCTGCTAAAAACCTAGATAAATAACAACATACATTAATATTAATTAAAAATTGCAAATAAAATAAGGCTGGTCTTGCTTGCTGAAAATTCTGAGGCAAGTTTACTGGACAAATGTTGCAGATCGGTCCATTTAGACCAAATTAAATCAATATGTAAAGTGTCTAGTACAGAGGTAATGTCACATGTACAAATAGGGTGGTCTGATGGCTTATGCCATCCCACTAACAACTGAGGGAACAAATTCTGATGAAAGTATGTTAAAAAACCTTCTATGCAAAAACCAGCATTTCCAATGTTATATACGATCCTATTTTATTCATGTTTTTCTCCATAATATAATGCATATAGCAGTGTTTATGCTGAGAGCCTAAAGTTTTTACTTCTTGGGTATACACCTTAAATGCTCCCTTAACCCATGCAATATCTGATTTGAAGATTAATTATTGTAAATTATAGAGATCCGGTTTACCCAAATCTGTCAGAGTCGTTTTTATATAACTCTACCAAGGTATGTGCAAACTATATTCCATATTCAATCTCTCAAAATCATCCTATTAAATTGGAACTCGCTTTTGACCTATATCATGAACCATGACAATATGTGACGCAAATATACATAATCTGCTATAAAGCCTGCTTCCAACTCATCATAAACTATTTCTGCTGGTGCAATTTGAGGAATCCGTAACATTCTTCTAAAAAACGTCTTTTCGGCCAATTGTATGGAAAGGCAAGATTTATACCCCCAGATCTCCATTCCAAAGTATACAGTTGAGACACACCTCATTATGAAGGTGTAATAAAGACTTTATATGGCTATGGTCTAATCACCTGTAGAAGGCATCAATACTGTGAGTGACCCTATTAAAAGAATGAATATGTGATCTCAGTAAGGTATAACAGGTCAATTTGTCATCAAGCAGGATACCTAAGTAACACAATTTGTCAACCATTCCTATGTAGTGATCCTTTATTATATGGGTTTTCGTTTTGATATTTTTGGATCCCATTGACATAGTGTACAATTTGATATAATTAATTTTCAAGACCAAATTATCCATAAAATTGACATAATAATAATAATTGAAAAAGATTAGCTTTACGCTTGATAAGAACGGAATCCTCCGCATACAGAAAAGCAGGGACCATTCTGTTTCCCACCTTTGGTACAGCTCAAAAACTGATCTAATTGATTGATTTTTAAGTAAAAAGCATAGGGCTTAATATACAGCCCCCTTCTCTAACTGAAAGGGCATTCCCCTGACGGGCCGTACCTTACAGAGGCTTCAAGCACCATATGCAAATCATGCAAAAATGCCACTACGGCTTCGTCCATCCCCTGGTCCCTCATCACAGTCCACAGTTTAGAACTCAACACTGTGTCAAATGCTGTACTGAGGTCCATGAAGGCTAAATGTATGCTTTCCATTTTGGCCACTATGTGTTTATTAAACCATCAATCAATTAGGGATTTGTAGAGTGCACTACCCACCAGTGAGGGTTTCATGGTGCTAGGGGGACTTTAAGAGATATACATTCAAATTGTGTTCTATTGTACCTCATCCCAGTCTGAAACCAATTTGAATTTCTGACTAAATGTTCTTGTTGTTTGCCCAATACGTTAATCGCGTCAGAAGAACCCTACGTAGCACTTTTACTGCTACATTTATCAGGGAGAATGGACGGTAGCACGCTGGGTTGGCTCGGTTCCCTTTTTTAAAAATAGGATTTATAACTGATTGCTTCCATGAAGAAGGAATATGGCCTTGTGCTACCGCATTCAGGTGTTGCGTAATCAATGGGTCCCAAAGGTCCAGACATGATTTAAAAAGGTCTCCAAGAACCATATTCTTGAATAACCTTACCCCAGTTACTACATTCACCTTGCGCATTAGGTGTAATGGGGTCTTTTGAAATGGTGGACATTTTGGCCGTAAAATCATACCAATCAAACTCTGCCATGATTGGGTTGTAATCACTGAAGATAATCCATACTGTTCTAAATCCCACCAAAAATTGAATCAATCGTGCAAAAACAAAAATATAATCAATAGTTCTATTGTTCCCTCTGCCCTTGAAAGTAGGGACTGACCTAGGGGAGTCGTACTCTTCTTTAGTTAGAAGATTAGTAAGATTACATTCTGAGACTATGAGATTAAAATGATCTCCTTGGCCTGAAGGCCTCAAATGAATCTGCTCTGAGGCCTCACTATGTCCTTGATCCCTCCTAGTTTCAGCATAAACATCACAAGAATGTAAATTAAAATCCCCTACCAATAGAATTATAGGCAAAAAAAGCACACTCTAACAATCACAGAATCTTCTTAACTGTACATCCAATCCTACATATGTAGAGGGTGAGTTATAAATACTAATTATCAAGACCCTAATCTTATGGGGGCGGTATAGTAACACTTCCAGTATAATTCCAGAGTCAAAGGCTGTTTGTTCTGTGGCACAATCTAACCTTAGATTTATGAATGTTGGTAAGCCCCCCTTTGCTCTGGTATGTGGGGAAGCCAAGACGTTAGCCCAAACGGAGATGAATCCGTCTGCCAGGTCTCTTGAAAACACACTATCCCATATGTTTTGCATAGGTCCAGACTGCACTTGTCCGCTAGTAGTGAGCTTAACCCTGCAATATTCCAGCTTAGTACGGTCATGTTGCTTTTTAAGGTATTCAAAGGCACTCCTTGCCCAATCGGCCTCCCTGTTGTATCAATAAAACTCAAATTCACCTCCTCTCTAAAATCATCCTTAGGGGATCCATTCTGTTCATTAATAAGTCATTCTATGTCTTCAAGGGTATCAAATCAGTTGTATGTAAGTATGCAAAAAGAACTAACCCGACTGACAGGGCCCCTATCAGACACTGTTGGTACTGCATGTGCACTCCCCCAGGAAAATTTGAAGCCCTAATAGGAGCCCAAGTAGTTTGAGCATCTGGCTTGAAGTAATAACTGAAAGGCAAAAACACAATATTACTAGGCTCAAGCTAAGTACTCGGATTTCCAAATCGTAAGCTTTTAGCCAGGTGAGGTGTATTAAAATTTACTATAATGCAGTCTCTTTGTCTGTCCACCCACCTAGTACCAATCCACCCCATCGGCCTTAACATCACAATATTATTGGCTAGTCTAGGCAGAAAACTTCTGTAGCGACCCAGCCAGTTCACAGTCTTCTTATATAACTGCTCACATGACTCCTTTTGACCTCTCCTTAAACCGGGGACACCAGCGAGAATAATTGCATATGGGCAAGAGGCTGGGGCAAACCTATTATTGTTTGTACATCCACTTGGGCTTTCTCCCTATCACCATTTACTTCACCTCTTTGACCCTGTATTTCGAAAGAGGGCAGTCCTTACAGTTGGGCTCTGTTCTTAAGTTCTGTGGCAACCCTCAGAATATGAGAATTTTCGAGGATATTAGAGTGGTTTCCACCCGCTTTTGAGGTACAAGGCAAGGGGCTTGTAATATCGATTAGAGGCTGGGGGAAGATGTTCCTTGGATAAGTTCTCATGCTTGCCTGATGGAACTTTGGCGGCTGCCTTTCTGTAATCATCCTTATCAGCAAAGAAACATGCTCACTCCAAGATGCCTACTGACTTCTTAACATCCAGTATGGCACTATTTAAATCATCCAGTCTGGCAAATATTGTCAACAGTTCTGTCCGCAAAAGATATGTACCTTTAGCCAGAACTTCACTTCCAGCGGGGAATTTGCTTAGTGTGCCTAGCCTCTCTATGATAAGGTAGACTATCTGGAGAACCTTCACTCAAGGGCAATGATATAGGTCTTGGTGCCGGTACCGATGTGGCCAACGTTATTTGCTCATTGGTATTTGACAGAAGAACTGCAAGACAGGGCAAAACCAATGGGCTATTAGGAGCACCTAGCCCAACTGCAGCAGTAGTCAAGTTAAGCCAAGTCAAATGTTTATTGTGTCAAATAATAAAAATTGTTACAAAAGCTTCAAATAAAATCTCACATACTTTGTTTCAATTAATTCGTACGAAGCGAGTTTTGATATATTGTATCTTACTAAAAACTAACAAAGATGATTTTTACGGACGGGGCATTAAAAACAGATAAAATCAGTAAGGTGCTGGTATAAAACAATAAATCAATTCAATACTGTGGGATCCTTCCCCTTATGGGAAGACTTTGCAAGTCTTGAAGGGGAGGGTTGAGGTCACAGAGTAATAAATACATTCAAAATTATCTTTGACTGCAGCAGTAAGAGACAGTCATCTTTGAGTGTGGTGAATCTCATTATTAAAGGCCATCATTGCCTGCTGAATCATTCTATCCAGCAAGGTCGGCATAGAGGATTGTTGTACTGTGTTCAGACTCCCTCTCAATTTCCTGTTGCCTAACTTGGAGCTTCTTGATCCGTACGATCGGTGAGCCTTCCTCAGCTGAAGTAATTCAAAACCCAAGGGGGGTAGGTGGCCCGGTCTCTCCTGTGCTCTGACAAGCACGGATGGGCCTACCACATGTATCCCGTGCTGCAGGAGTGTCCTAATGCCTTTATGGCATTGGGAGGCTGGCCCCGCCTCCTCCTTCCTGGAGAACACAGGGGGACTGAGTCCCACCACAGCGAGGCTGCAAGGCCGCAAACCTACACCATCAGCCAAGCAGAAGACCGAGAGATTGCCAGAAACTGAGTCACACAGAATTGGCTCATTTAATTTACTTACAGGACGCTAGTACAGTGGTACTACATGTACCCAGGGCCTCTAAATTAAATGCTACTATTGGGCATGCAGCACTTATTGTGCCATCCATTAAAGTAGCCCTTTAAACATGTCTCAAACATGTCATTGCAGCCTATGTGCATTCTTGCATTTGATTAGGAGCAGATGGAAATGTCCTATTTGGACTCAAATTAATTGTAATTTAAAATCCTCTAGTGAAGTCAGATTTTAGATTACAATTTTTAAAATGCCACTTTTGAAAAGTTAGGCTTTTCCTGCCCTAAACGCTTTGAGGTCTTCAAGGAGTTTTCAGCTGCTTGGCCCTGTTAATTGCCCCCCCATTAGGAATGCGTATTGGGACCAGACAATAAGCAGTAGGTCCTGGGTGAACAGGGGAGGGGGGCATTGTGCCAGGATAGGAGAGGCGGAGCTGTTCCCTGGCACACATATATTTCAAAGGAGTTGCCTCAGCACACTCATAAAGAACTTGACACCAGGCTTTTGCCACCCTAGACATCTTGGGGCCTGGGCAGAAAGGAAAGAAATTTCAGAACCATCTGTCTGGGCAAAACTCCAAAAGTTTCTTCCGCTTCAAAGCTGGCATCAGGAAAAAATAGTAGATTCTCAGACCAATTTTTCAGTTCACTCCTGTGGGAGACTACAGACGAACTGACTTGTACGTCAAAGGACTGTCTGGCTGCTTGAGACCTGCCTTGCTGCTAGAAGGAAAGAGGACCATCTCCTTGAACCCAGGCCTACCAGAGTGACTCCAATGGTCAGATGCCTGAGCTCCAGAGACACAACAAGCTCCAGAACCGCCCCCCCGCCCCCAGCAACTGTCCAACGGATCTGCTGCAACTGGGCCTGCCTGATACCTGCTTGCCTCTGCTGGAGTGAGTTCTTGATCCCTAAGAGGTGCCTTCTCGGGTCCTGGACCCTTGGCTGGCACCACTTGAGCACTCCCTGTGAAACGCTGAAGTTTTGAACTCTGCGCACCAGACTTGAGAAAGTAACTTTTTTCAGTGGGACTAACCAGGTCCCTGAATCTGGTCCGCTCTCCATCGTGACACATTTTCTCCTTCTTGGCTCTATTTACACTCAGACCATTTAAACTGCATATCTCCAGTTCTACTAATTGGATTTGTTTGTCATTTTGATCTAATTTTACTCTAGTTTCCTAAATTGGTGTGTGATTTTTCTTTTGTTGAGTTTTCAGTTTATTACTGTTTGTATACTGGATTAATACTTAACTTAGTGACTCTATGTAAGCACAACTTAATTTAGTGACTTTTGTTGTTCACCCTGACAGGGATAGTGTTTTTGCTTTAAAAGGGTGTTCACGCCCACAATCAAAACCCCAATGTCTCACAAGTATTGACGCCAAAAGTAAACAATACTCAATGATCCATGCTAATTTTTGGTTCCTTTCTCTCCCATTATTAGCTCTGAGAATCAGGTCCGGACTGGGAATGCAAAGTGGCCATGGCAATAGAGTTGGGCTGGCTGCAGGGGGAGGTGTGGAGCTGCTTTTGTTACAGGGGGCCGATATTGCAGCTATGCTGCAAACTCTGGTAACAGGCGGTCCACCAGAGAAATGCCTGGTGCCTCCTACGGCCAGTCCGGACCTGCTGTGAATTGAAGCAGTAAGGCAAGTTTCATGGGAAAGAAAGTGCAAGTCAGGGATAGCAACTCCTCATTTTGGTGATACAAAATGACTAGTCCACATTTCTGCACCCTTATTTGCCTAGTGTCTCAAAGTCCGACCATAATACAATGAATGTGCAAACAATTTTAAAGGATAAGTAGGAAAAAAGGCAAGTACAATTTTCTAGTGAATACACACTTGTGAAAGTGCCACAGTGGCACTAGGTTTAAAAAAAAAACATATTTAACTAAGCGATACAAAATGGGTGCCTCCATTTTAAAACTGACAATTTGCAGTAATTTCCCTTGCAAAGGAAAGGAGCGGAGTGTTGAGGAAAGACAACAAATTGTCATTTCGATTTAGATCTCATAAAGGCGATGCTGCCATTTCTTTAACGGATACACAGATAGTGCTTTGTTTTAAGCCTACGACTTATCGAGTAAGACCTGGTTAATGTTCTGTAAGTGCCATGCATGGAAAATAAGGTTGAAGAACTGGTACCCTTCCATGTTGAGTTACCGGTCCAGAGAAAATATTCTAGTAACTTTTTGAAATTTTTTACAACTAAGCATCTCGATGCTTATCGAGGCTCAAAATTACAAAAATCTAGCGCCATATGTATGAAAGTTTGTTTTTGTGATTCTCAAATAGCGATTTTTTGCGAATCGCTATTTGAGAATCGCAAAACTCTATGTATGTAGGATTTGCCAATAATTTTGCGAATCCTACATATTCCTTAATTGTGAATTGCAAATCGCGATTCGCAATTAAGGAATACCTCCCATTCATTCCCATAGGAATGAATGGGAAGACATTCTCAATTTGCAATTCTCAATTAGAGAATCGCAAATTGACAATGTAATTTCAAGGGTGCCAGGGTGTCTCAAGAACACCCTGTTGCATCCCTGAAATGTGCATGTGTGCACATGTGGCAATCATACATGCCCCATGTATGTGCGCCACATGGCACTTTGAAAAATGCAAAAAAGTGCATTTTTCAAAGAAAAATCGCAAATTACCACTAACTTGAAGTTGGTGGTAATTTGCGATTTCGTATGGACAAAATGCACTTTTTCTGGGCCTCTTACATTGCATTTAAGGAATCGCAAATGCAATCGCAAAATAGGGAATCGCAAATTTGCGATTCCTTATTTTGTGGGGCTGTTTTCCATTCGTACATCCCACTTAGCTAAATTGCGATCGCAAATGCTGAAATTCTGGGAATTTCGGCGTTTGCGAGCGCAATTGTGAATGATGCATATGGCCCATAACTCGATGTTCTAGCAAATCTTAAATGCGCCGAATCTCAGTAACAGATTTACATTTGCAAGAAGAAAATAAAATTCTCTGCTATAGGCTTCCATTTGTATGCCTACAGCATTCTTCTTATTATCTGAAAATCTCAGTATTTAACAAGATTTGTATATGAATTTATTTTAATAAAAATGAAATCCTCTGATGCTGTTGTTTCAGAGTTGTACGAAGCCTTCTCCTGAGGGTCTTTAAAAGACTGTAACACCTGTTTCACTCCTACTCGGCTTCTTATTGCTCCATTACTGCTGTGCTTTCTGTTGATCTCAGTTTCTGTGAAGAATAGAGTGAAGGGCAACGATTCCCTGCTGATATGTTGTGCTCCTTATGCAAGAACATGTTTCCAAAACATTAACTAATGAGCTGAAAATGAGAGAAGGGAAGTATTAAAGAAACGCACTTGTGTTATAAAACAAAACAAAATAATAACAGAAAATAAATACTTTTTCATAAGTTGAAACTGTAGAAATATGTGTTTGCTTTACATTTTACAGCCTTACTGAATTTTGGTATACTTCAGATGAATAATAATTATTTTTAAAATGCAAAAGACAGTTGACATTGTTTCTACGGAGTAGTGTGGCTCACTGGTTAGAGGCGGCAGGCCTGAGAGCGGAAGTCAGCCCGGGACCAGGGTTCAATTCCCGACGCGGCAGGGTCGTGGACATTGGTCAGCGGACTCGATAATTCTCGCTTCGGTGCTTACTATAATCAGGGGTTCCACTCGGCAACTCTGGGCATTAGCTTGCCTAATCTCCACAACGGCCCCACCAATTCCGGGGATGCCTGGCTCCACCTTGGGGACTCCCAGCAAGGACCATCCCACAGGGAAAGCCAGGACGGGTTCCCCAGAGTTATACAGCGCCGGGACGCCCCGTTGCTGGGGCAGCTGTGCGCTTACAAGTATACTACATTTACATTTACTTACGTTAGAAAAAAGCGGGACCAGAGCCTGGCACCAGGGATTAATGGAGTAAAAAGAACAATTTTGGAAGTAAAAAAGGCTCTCGTTTTAAATTGAAAACATACTGGGTCTTATTTATGAGCCCCTGCGTCACTTTTGCACAACTGGTGCGTCACTTTTTGTGATGCACCAGTGGCATAAAAAATGCAACATGTTGCGCCATATTTACGAAGTGACGCATCCAGGTAGATGCGTTGCTTCGTAAACCCCTGCGCTACATTATAATTGCGCCAGGTATAATGTATGCAGGGAGGGCATACCCCCGCAAGAAAGGGTCGTAGGAGTGGCGCAGCAAAATCTATGAGATTTCGCTGCGCCACTTCTAGGACGCCAATGCATCAAAACCTTACGCCTGCATCATGGCAGGCGTAAGGGTGGCGCAGGCCCTTTCACATGGGGCTTGCCCCATGTGAAAGGAACATTGCTGGAGTTGCATCAGGCTTCAGACACAACTCCAGCAATGCGCCACTTTTTGCGCTGACAGATACGTCAGTTATATTGACGTATCTGTTCTTCCTTGCGCAATGATGCGTCATATTGTAAATATGACGCATCATTGGTGTCGCAAGGAGGGCGCACTAAGAAGTGATGCGTCGCTGCTTTCACGCAGCGATGCGCTACTTCTCGTAAATAAGGCCCACTATGTATAGCAAAAAGGATATGTACAGAGTTCACCTGACATAGGTGCTCAGGCATTCCGCACATGCATGTGCACATATTGTACATTTTGCGGAAATATGGCTCCTTGCACTGTGGGACTTATTTACAAGCCCACTGCGCCCCTATTGCGTCACTTTTAATAAGGGCCACGTTGTGTGTAAGAGGGTAATGAGGACAATTTACCCCCTGGTCTATGGCTTTTTTCAAGACCCGCCCTGCTGGAGAAAATTTTTCTCTCGACTTTAAAGCAAGCCTGGCTGTTCATTAAAGAAGAGGCAGCTAAGCACAACCATACGACTAAATATCACCGGACATCGGAGCTGTCCTGTCTTCTCTGCAGCCCACATGCATAGCACAAACAGCACTCCCACATTGACAACAACATGGAACAACGCGCATAGCCGACACTGCAGTACAAAAGACACAACTGGCTCTGGACATTCACAGAAACATACCTACTACATCTGACAGGCCAGAAACCGTGAAATGGAAATGTACGCGTACAACCTCACATCCGACATATAGTCCAAATGTACACTGTCCTGCAGAAGGATCCAGCAACCCCAAACAGTCACAATGTACATTGCCATACAGTCTGCATGCAAACCAGCACAATGCGACAACATATATGTCAACACAGAGTCAACATGCCCCTCCTCTTCACATCGCAGAGGGGCTCACAATACCTTCAGCATAGCACAGAATACAACACATCAGTAATGCCGGAGAGGACCACCACACCGTCGACACTGACTCCCTACAACAGCCCATCGGTATCTCACACAACCCCCCACCAGAACTCAGCCAGCCAAGCTACTCAGGGGGGAACACCGAGCCTGCAACAGACCACACAGCAGGAAGCACCCACAAGCACAGCTGGTTCACGACACTTCACCCACCCACACATGGCACCCCAATGCCATTTGTCAGCATGCCAAAAGGAGGTGGCCCAACAGGTGTGGGTGGGGGCCGAACCATGAAATGCGAACCAGGACACATTTGTAGGTGTCTATCACCCTTCAGGGCCCACCCACAGCCCTCTAAGGAGACCCACAATGCCATAGAGACACATGCAGATGCACATTCACAGGACTGAACCACGTCCAGTGGCGCTCAAATAGCAGTCACACACTGATGTTGGCTATGCGTAAAATGGCCCGGTCCACTCCCCTTACGAATTGAGTGGGTGACGACAAAGCTACATGTCCAAGATCCAACCCGCTGCCTGGGGTAACATGTCTGCATCAGATGTACAGAGCGCAATGTAATGTCTTAGGGCCCAGGGCCTTCATGCATACAACAAGACCACAGGGACACATACAGATATCATGTTGAGCTGGCTACGGCCACATGCGCCCAACTCCTTTATTGGCAGGGCCACATGTAAAGTGACGCCTGTGCTGGATGTGTGTGGGGTGAGTGTAAGCCATTCTGCATGGAATATCTGGTGCTGGCAACCACTTGAACATTGGACACCAGTGCAACGGAAGCAAAAAACACATGCATAACATAGTCAACTGCTGAGCAACATTGAGTAAGCTGGAGAAAGTCCAGAGGACAGCCAACATTCAAACAGAACTGTCCGTGAGTTGCAGTGCACTGGGGTTGGGACACTAGAGATGAGAGCGCTCAAGTGAAGAAAAAGTCTCAGATTGTATCCCTTCGATATGTTCCTGATGCAGATGCAGTGGGGTGTGTTAGACCTGCATCATCTTCCCCATCAATATCTCAGGGCCCCCACACTGTTTGAGGTGACATAGCTGTGCAACCGCTCCACAGCACAAAACACAATCAGCAACGGACAATGGCCTGCGGTGTACTGGGTCACTGGCACCTGGAGTGCTGAGCAGGGTATCAGGCTGATGATGGCATCCAAAACAAGCCTGAACCACTCTGTAAGTCTGTCAGGACCACCGTCTCAACTCTGGCAGATGGAGGTGGTCTTTGCGGTAGTGGCATGTGCCTCCTGTGGTGATGCGACTTCTGAGCCGGTCTAGACTCGCTTTGGTGTGTGAGCCCTGGTGGGACGCATTTGGGCCCAGAGGCTGCATACAGCGCAAGGTCACAGAAAAATGGCGTTGATGACCCCAAGGCCTACGCTTAAGGGGCCAACCAATGTCTCCAGAGAAGGGGTCCTGGACCTGATCAGCACAGTTAGTGGCCCTGGATGCACTTCGGCTGGCCCAGGCACCCTGCCACGGGATGTTGACTTGCAGTGCAGTCAGATGGGCCATGCGACCTGAGCGGGTCACCATCAATGTCCGAGGTGTATGTTGCGGAGGTTTGCGGGGGACAGTGGATGGTGTCCTCCAGGCCATGACACCGAAAGGTTTGATTTTATCCGGGAGCAGCAAATGGAAGAGTGGAATGCAACAGCCTCATTGCCACCACCAATTTGGAATCAGCTACATGAGGATGAAAACTTCCCCCTAGTCTCTAGACTCAGACGTCACCAAAGTTCGACCAGAGAGTGTCCATGAATGTCGGGGAACAGACTTAGTGGCCCTGGGGCTGGGAGGGGATGCGGTCTGCGATGATGCCGGTACACTGATATAAACTCCGCCATTGTTAAATCATGACTCTCTGACCTACTGGACCACAGTGCAGGCCGGAGGCAGTGGTCAGCAGTGGCCCATAGCCATGTGTCGTTGGTTCGCAATGCACAGCGCTAGTGACACCAGGGCAGTTGTCGTCAGTGTACGAACACCTCCGTAATGATGATCCTTTTCTCTCCGCCAAGATGCAATGCCTCATCCTCTTACGCCTCTCCTTGCACGCAATGATATGTAATCTGCCTTTGCATACTCGATGTTCAGTTCCAAATCTGTGACCTACTTGAGCGCAGCCTAGGCCGAAAGCAGTGTAGGCTGGAGGCAGCGGTCAGAACAGGCCATTCACTGAGTGTCCCCATAATAGGTTGGTGGCCTCACCGGCCTTGCTTAGTTCAGGTTCAGTGGCACCACGTGTTCGGTCACCTCCGTGACTGTGACCCGGCTTTCGTCCGGACTGAGACTCATCTTCCTCTTACTCCTCTCGTGCGACCACTGGTGTGGACTCTGCCATAGGTGCCGGATGTGAGACTTACTGGTCCGCAGGGTAGTCCTGGTTCCTCATACAAGTGTCGCCGGCTGGTGTTGAACAGGGTTTGTGGCAGCACATGTCGCCGGCTGGCGTTTAACAGTGTTTGTGGCAGCATTTGTCACTGGCTGGTGTTGAACAGGGTTTGTGGCAGCATGTGTCACCAGCTGGCGTTGAACAGGATTAGTGGCACCAAGTGTCGCCAGATGCCCACATGGAACTATGCCTCACTGATCGGGGGGTCTTATGCTGTGGCCGCTGGCCCGGACTTGGGGTCACTGCCATTCAGGAGCCAGGACACAGTTTCACATATGGGACCTACTGGGCAGGTAGAATTTGCAAATCGGGAAGGAGTAATGTGGGCCAGAGTCGGGGGGCCAGCTATGGTCTGAGATGCTGGCAGGGATCGTGGGCCTCGGGCTTGGAGCTTACACAGGCACGTGGTGGGCCCTACTTGACATATGACAGTGTCGGCTGCTGATCAGTGTGGCCTGGCTGTGCAGGGTCAGGCCTGATGGGTTTGTGGTCCAGTTAGCTGGGGTACAGCAGGCGCACAGGATCGCAGGTAACTCCGCTAACAAGGATGGCGTCGACCTTGTGTTGGGGTGGGAGGTGCTGCCCTGGCAGAGATGTTGGTCTTTCTGGAAGAGGACTACACCTAGCACTACTTGCTTTTTATTCACACCCCTACGCTGGCCTGGTGTACTCCGGGCCATTCCACTCTGCCATCGCTTATGGTGGGGCGTAACAGGCAACATTTCTGCGATGACCCCCGCTGGCTGGGGTGACATGGTTGTGTCCACTGTCCCCTACACTCCATACATCAGAGGTGTATGTAGCCGTGGATATGGGTATGTTCTGCATACTGCGGTCTGTCCAGCACATCGCCGCGACTCTTGGCATTATCTACTTTCTCAATCATAGTTCTACTGCATCCTTCACACATGCCTGTTTGCCACCTCTACCCACATACGGCTATTGTGTGGCTGAGGTGCCATGCCGTTGATTGGTCATGTTCACGGCTTGCCCAGATTACCATTGTAAGTTGTTCTATCGTGTCTGGTGGGTGGGCATGTTGTTGTGCATGTTGGTTGTGATTTTGTGACGTGTGCATTGCCAGAGTTGTGGATTGCACGGTTGTGGAGTTGAGGTGAGTGGGGTGTTAATTTGGCACTTGCCAATGAGTTTTGCATTTCCCTTGGTGCTATCCTGGGAACTCTGGTTGCTGATGGACTGTTGGAGGGTGTAGGGATCATGCACACTGGCTGTGTATTTGGAGGAGACCTTGGTGACGGTCCCACGGTGTTCTGATGTTGCCTGCACATTGATGTGTGACGTGTGCTTCTTGTTGCGCTGATTGTATGCTGTGTCACCAGGGGGCACAGGTGGGACATGTGTGCAGTGGATTGCCCCAATACGTGCGTGGATCCGGCTATAGCGTATGGTACTTGCTTGGTCACCAGTGGTTCCTGCGCATTGTGTTGGACGTATGGGGACTAGGGTGCCAGGGTGATGCCCAGGACAGGTGTGGGGGATGTGGATGTGGCTGGCTGTAAGACTCGGCCTACTCTGTTGGGTGTTGGTTGGGGTGTGCCAGATTTAAAGGCAGGTAATTGGCTTCTGAGACAGAGTTTTTACTCAGTCAAGGGTGTGTTTTCCAGCTCTGGAAGTGTGATGATTCTAGGCTTGCTCAGGTGGCTTGCTTATAAGTACATTTTAGAAAAATTACTTTTCCGCTTGTCAGATTTTACTTTAAATTAGAATATGAAAATTAAGTAGGAAATAACTTTGATGAAACTTGCTAGCATTTTACCAGGCAGAGATGTACAATTATCTATTTTACCCACACTAAGGCCTTTCACAAAAAAAAATGTGGCTAGACTTACGTAGTGAAATATTTTTTATGCTTCTCAATGTGAGATCACAACTTTTAAAAACACATTGTGTCCCTTTTTTATAAATTAGGCACGCCGCACTGTAGGTTTACAAAGCAGACTTTATGGGTGATTTGATAGTATGTGCAAATATGTTTTCCTACATGGCAAAGGCACTTTTCCTTGCCATGCCTAATGGCAGTGCCTTTAAACTGCAGCTGCACCAGAGCACAGGTGTTCCCCTGGAGCTATATATTTTGCCATATTGGTGTACATTAATGACATTTAACTCCCATACTGCGGTGCATTTTCTGCACCAACGACTGTGGCTTTACAGGAAAGTTATTTAGACATATTGGGTGATGCCAATGTTACCAATATCATTTTAGGCCAGAGGGCGTGTAACACGGCATGTATTAAAATATTACGCCACACAGAGACCTAATACCAGCAAAAATAGGATTCAGAAAAAGGTGAAAAATCCTGAGTGACCATACAAAAAAGGTGAATTTGTTACATTAGTGCTATCTTCTGGACACTGCTGCCATATGGTCCACCCCACCCCGAGTCTAATCAACCAAAGCTGTAAAACGCCCCAAGAAGAAAACAAGTCAACAACTCAGAAAGGGCATGGTACTGCTCTGTATTGATGCCCCAGCCACGCAGCCAGCCTGTTGTAATGTTCTAATGCCTTCTAACCGTGTGAACATATTCATTAAAGGTTTCCGAAATTATGTTTATTTAAACTCTGTGACCCATTAGTGGAACATCAGTAAATAGATGCTGCCTGCCTCATTTCCTGTTGAACATGGCACTGTGAGCAAACCCATGTCGGCCTTAACTAAGAGAGAGATTCCTCAACATAGGCTCAATCAGGGGTTTCTGACAACCACTAATGACTGGCTTTAGTGGTAGCTTATTGCCGTTTCTTCAGCGTGATTTGAACCTACAAGCATGTAAGTCTTTTACTTGGCTTGGCACCAGTTACCAAACTTGCCACATGCCTGTAACTCTGCCTTATATGGAATGCAGTATAGGGTTGGTGATGCCAGTCAACTGGCTTTCAGTATATGATTCTGTATTATAATAATTACAGAATCCTATTGATCAAATCAATAACTGCTGCAGTTTATCATCAGTTTAAATAAAGTGACCAAAGCATTCGCATCAAATAATCAAAAAAATATAGAGATGGGAAAAAACACGAAAAAAACTTGTTCTTTAGTAAAATGTTGTCTTTATATTGTTTCTTAACTCATAGGGTACATATCAACAGTAGTCGTTGATCACAATCCTTAACAAATGAACAAGGAAATTGTAAAATCAGCCTATTTGGATACATACAAGGTCACACTTGGACCACACTGTGAAGGGTCACTGCCGTTAGCACACTTTTCTGTCCTGAAGATGGTCTAAAGGATTAATTCAACTCAAGACCGAAACATCGACTATACAGTCCTTTTCTTTGTTTGATTAATTTGCATTGGTGACTATGTTATTGTGGTAGAATAGATGTCATCTAATAATTTGATCTAGGATTGGACTTTTTCTCAAGTGAAATATAGGCTGATTTTACAATTTCCTTGTTCATTTGTTAAGCATTGTGATCAACAACTACTGTTGATATGTACTTTTTGATCATTTGATGTGACTGCTTTGGTCACTTTATTTAAACTGATGATAAACTGCACCAGTTATTGATTTGATCAATAGGATTCTGTAATTATTATAATACAGAATCATATACTGAAAGTCAGTTGACTGAAACAAAGTCCCTTGCTGGCATCACTAACCCTATACGGTCTATATTTGCCCAAGCTCGCAAGGGTTTATTGGGTTTTCCCACCCCCCCTTACCTTTAAATGGAATGCATCAGGAATAAATAAGGAAAAATGTGCTGTCGAGAAAAACATTTCAATGGAGGGTTACTTACTTTCCACTCCAGCAAGACTTATTTGCCTGGACTTCCTATGTAAGTCTCTATTTTTCTCTTAGCCTGTCATTGCTCTGTGACTCACCCACAAAAACTATACAATCTCCAGCTAACAAGTAAATGTCTCTCTCAACCCATCAAATATCATGTTATTATTAGCTGTATCCCTCTTTCAGAGGTTTAACTCAGCCTCAACCTATTCACTTTCAGACTGAATGGTGAAGCATCACGACACCAACCTGATAAGCAGGTGTCAAGTCTGACATTGCCCCAACTCAGCAGGCCTGTGAATTTTTATAGATGGGAGTGTAGGAGCCATAATATACATGGGACCCTACTATGCATGTATGAAAGCATGTCTCTACATTCTTTATTGCAGATGACTTTTGACATTTCTAGATGCCTGTATCAATAAAACTGCTCAAGTTATTACAGTTGAGTTGTGATATCATAATACCTCCTGCCAGAATCCTTTGTGAAAGGCAGGTCAAGGAGCTTCATTGAAGCTTCTATTTATACAATGCAACTAAAACAAAACGTGGCTTGTCATCCTTCTGCTCTGTTTTTCTTAAGCAAACAGTGATCAGCAGAAAGGAGAATTGTATGGCAAGATGTTTACTTTTTGCACATTAAAGTCATTATAGGAAACATCGTTTCTCTTTACATTTTCTACACATTCTGAGCCTTAGCACTTTTTAAATATGACTTACAGTGAATTGATTCTAATATATATTTGCAACAAATGACTGCTTTTGATGTGGTTAATTCACACTAGATTCCGCTTTTATTCTTCATGTCTCCAGCCATACTATTACTTTCATATGCAAATGCAATACAACAAGAATTTAAGTGGTTTGCGGCAAGGGTGATTGTCTGACCATGTATAATAAGAATAAAATATCACCGCCATACATTATAAGGATATTGCAAGTCATTAAGATGTATTCATAGTAAAGAAAAAGAAAATATGCTTCAATTTAAAGTACTAACCTTATGAGAGCCTTCCACTGCAATGAATCAAGGTATAATTTATACCTCTAATGTAGCTTCTATATAGTAATTATTGTTAGTAATTGTACAGATGTGTTACTGTCTTTGGAATAATTTAGCCATCCATGACTCTGTATGTTTAACAGAATGAAATGTAGTATATTATTAGTTATTATCATGAGTGGACTATCTCTCGTACACATATAGGTTCAGCAGTGTACTAATGATAAATGTTGGTAACTGCAGATGCTTTGTTTTTTAAGTGTTGCATTCATTCTGCGATATGATAGGACAGGGGGTTGTTTACCCCACCCAAGTGATCTTCAAAATATTAAAGGCACCACTTGTATGCCTCATTTTTTCGTATGTATTCCTAGTAACTGCTTTGAGCCTGTAGTGCTGGCAACTTTCCCTGCTTACAAAATCATGAGGGTTGATATTTGTTGATATTTGTGTGCTTCTCTCAAGATCTACCTGCACCAGCAATGCCCAGATACTTTTAACTCAACAGGAATCTTTTGAGCTCACTGAACGAATTTGAGGCATCTACATTTTCAGTTTCTTTGGCTCTCGTTGTGGACTCCCATAGTCTTTAGATCCGAGATGGAACCCCTCTACATATTAGGCCATGGAATGAAACAATATAGAGCACCAAATGTGATGAAAGCGGTGATCCTCTGCAAGCTAATTTGAGTAGATTTTCCTAAAGTGCTTGAAGCATTCCTCAGACAAGTATGGAAGAACACTGTGCTTCCCTGGGCCTAGCACCCCCCTTTGAGGAGTGTCAAATTCTGCTAACCCTTTAGGAGATTTTTATTGGTGTAGATTAATTGGTGCCAAACTCCTGACCACCATCAGTCTGATCCGGCACATGAGCCTGAAAAAAACAACAGTGTGATAATGATCCATTGTAAAGTTATCAATGTGGCCTTATTAAGACTTTTTGTTTGTTCACAGAGAAACATTTATCACAAACCCCAATTAAGACATTTAGAGGGTATTTCCCTTATGAATTCTTTTACTTTTGGGGTGAATTTTCCAACCTTTCTGGTATTCACAATGTATACCAGTAGTATTCCTTGCAAATTATGACAGTCTTGTATTTCCAGGATTAGCCACATTTGCAAAATAGATAGATGTTGAATTTCCACCTGCAACTAGGCTTACCGTTCTGAGTGGGCCGCTTCTATGGAGTGATACATTGTTGCAATACAGATTCATTCTGTTTCCTCCTGTATGGGTCTCTCCACTTTCACTCACCAGGCAGTACATATTAATTCTGGGTCTCCGTTAGACTTGGCATTTCCTCGCGTGGTTACCCCTGACTTCTTGCCTCTACCTCCATTATTTTTGATGCTGTGATGGATTTCGCTTTGCTGGTTTGGATGCTTTGGGCACTTTGCCACTGCTGATCAGTGTCAAAGTGCAAGCGTTCCCTGTATAAAGTGTATGGTAATTGGTTGTCCATAATTGATATGTTTGTATTACTAGTAAAGTCCCAGGTAAAGTGCACTATGTGTGCCAGGATAATACAAATGCTACTAGTGGGCCTGCAGCACTAATGTAGCCCTAAAATAGATCTCTGGCCTGCCACTGCAGTGCCTGCTAGCAGTTTTATAACTGCCTTGTTGTCCTGACAAGAGCACCCACTTCCCATGCCTTACCATCCCTTTTTATGCACATCAGACAACCCTATAGTAGGCCCAAGGTACCCCCCTGGGCAGGGTGCAGTGTATGTGAAAGGTAGGGCATGTACACAGGTGTGTACCATGTCCTGACAGTGAAATAATGCCAAATTCGTCTTTCACTGTTGCAAGGCCTTCTCGGCCATGGGACAGAATGGGGAATGCTGTGTCACATACTTCCAGCATATCTTCTAATAGGCATAAGATGGAGAGATGGAGTTTAGTGTGTCTGAACTCAGAATTTAATAACACATCTTTTTGTGAAGATGGTTTTTGAATTGTGTGCTTAGAAACCACGTTTTTAGAAGTGGCTGGTTTCTTGTCTTAAACCATCCTGTGTGCCTCTGCCTGTTTGTGTATCGACCTACTGTGTGCTAACCTTCAGAAAAATGTCAAAAACCTGGCTGTTCAATCAATAACTCCGGCTGCCTGGTATATGCTGCTGTCCATAGCGCCGAGACACCCACGGGTATTTGAGCACTCTATAAATCTACAAAATAGATACATAAATATATAAATACTGGGTTTGGATGTGACAGGGTCTGGGGAGTGTCCTGACCTCAGAGGGGAGAAGGTGATACAGCAACAGGCTGGCCTGTAATTGATGTGAGGGGGGAGGAGTAGCCCCCCTGGATGTGAAGATGGCTGTGTTGCTGCCACAAGAGGATGGCTCCACCTCCAGCTGAGCGTCTGGGGCCCAGACCTGCACTATCAAAAGAAAAGGGTGTGAACAGGCAGGCAGACACCCAGGTCTGGCTTGGACTGGGGTCAGAGCCCCATAAACACAAAGACTTCAAAGGCATTTAGGGGTATAAGTGTGAGAGCTGAAACCCCTGAAGTCAAGACTGAAATCGAAACTGAAAAAAGGATTGTACCTACTTGGTGATCAAGAGAAATCTCTGTCAAAGTAGAACAGCTGAAGAGACTGAAGAGAAGGACTGCCCTTGCTGTGTGTTCTGGGGCTGGCCTGCACTTTGCTGATTTGACTAAGAAGAGGACAAGAGACTTTGCTGTGTGCTGTGACCCCCTGTTTGTGAGGACTTTGCTGTGTGCTGTGTCCTGAATTAGCATGTCTCCAAGGGCCTGAGGAGAGCTGGTCCTCTGTTGTGGAAACTTAAGAACATAAAAGTATCCAACCGTGTCTCAGAGACGCTTAGTGCGTGGTGCTTTTGCACGCCGGAGACTGCCGTGTGGTCCGTGGTACTGTTTACGAGGTGCCCCATGATTGCATTGCACCCGCAGCGTGAAAAATCGTCCACACTGCTGTATTGTTGTTTGGGGCCCTAGCCGTCATCGTAACTGAGGCTGTGAGTAATGACAACCGCCACCGGCCCAAGCCCTGCTGTGTGGTCCGTGGTACTGTTTACCAGTTGCCCAGTGATCGCATTGCCCCTGCAGCATGAAACATCATCAACGCTGCTGTATTGCTGTTTGTGGCCCGAGCAGTCATCGTAACTGAGGCTGTGAGAGAAAAACACCACCGCCGGGTCGAGCGGCTACGTGCTACAGGGTTTCTGGAAGACTGCTGTGTGGTCCGTGGTGGTACACAGACATAATATCGACTCCAAAATATCGTTTGGACATAATATCGACTCCAAAATATCGTTTGGAGAAAATATCGACTGGACAGAATATCGACAGCCAAAATATCGTTTTTAAGGTAAGTGAAGTAATATCGTTTTTAAGGTAAGTGAAGTAATATCGTTTTTATTTTTAGGGTTCAGGGTCAGTTTTGGGTTTTTGGGTAAAGGGGTATTTTTAGGGTTCAGGGTCAGTTTTGGGTTTTTGGGTAAAGGGGTATTTTTAGGGTTCAGGGTCAGTTTTGGGTTTTTGGGTAAAGGGGTATTTTTAGGGTTCAGGGTCAGTTTTCAGTTTTTGGGTAAAGGGGTATTTTTAGGGTTCAGGGTCAGTTTTCAGTTTTTGGGTAAAGGGGTAGTTTTAGGGTTCAGGGTCAGTTTTCAGTTTTTGGGTAAAGGGGTATTTTTAGTGTTCAGGGTCAGTTTTCAGTTTTTGGGTAAAGGGGTATTTTTAGGGTTCAGGGTCAGTTTTCAGTTTTTGGGTAAAGGGGTATTTTTAGGGTTCAGGGTCAGTTTTCAGTTTTTGGGTATTATTTTATTATATTTTATTACTATATATATATGTTTAATAAATATGAAATAAAAAAATATTTATTTAACTTTCATTAATTATTTAATTATTATAAGTTAATTTAAGTAATTTTAAGTATATTTTAGTAATTAATTATTAATATTAATTTAATTTAACACTGTTTTTAGTAAATACGATATTTTTTACAACTATATTTTTGTAAACGATATTTTGTACTCGATATTTTTGTACTTACCTGTTTGTACATACAAACTCGATATTTTTGCTGTAGATATTTTTTCCTCGATATTTTGGGTAGTCGATATTTTGGTAGTCGATATTCTTTCAGTGATCCGTCCGTGGTACTGTTTACGAGGTGCCCTGTGATCGCATTGCCCCCGCAGCGTGAAACATCGTCCACGCTGCTGTGTTGCTGTTTGTGGCCCGAGCCATCATCGTAACCGAGGCTGCAAGTGAGGATCACCACCGCCGGCCCGAGATCGTCAACCAAGGAGATGGCCGTGCCGTAACCCATCCGGCTACAGCGTCGCCTAACAACGGAGCTGAACCCATCTAGGTCATCCAGTAGGACTTCTAACGGGGAGAGAGAGAAAGCGAAGCAGCGCACCCCCCAGGTAAGGCTTGGACTCCGGTCAGGAGCTGCAAGTGTGTGTGGCCTGGGGAGGCGTGTAGGAGGAGTACAGGAGTGCTCCGATCTCACTCCCCCTGCACTGGGTTAGATGCGCTGATTCCCCCAGTGGCCCGTATCTGCGCAGCAGTACCTGGCCACCCTTTTAAGCTTATGACCATTGTCTCTGGTGTTGGGGCCTAGTAGAGGCCGAGTTGACCGAGTCAATTGACGTACGCATTATCCTTGCAGTACAAACTGCCTGAATATTACATTACATATCGAATTATTCTTGCATTACGAACTTCATTATTCTTGCATTACGAATCGCATTATTCCTGCTTTACGAACTGCATTAGTACATGCATTAAGGATTGTGTTATTACTACATTATGAACTGCATAACATTGCATTAGGACTGCATTAGATCATTGAGAACTGCTCATTAATGCTGGAAGAACCTCTAAAGTGATTGGTGGCCTAATAACCGGCAAAGTGAAATATTATGAATACACATATGTTGTATTTCTATTGTTTGGCCTCATTGTATTCCGTTTGATAAAGATACCGCTATTTTTATAAAAACTAGTGCTGTGTCCATTTGTGGTGTTATCACTGTGTTACTGGGAGTGTGGTTGCAAATACTTTACACATTGCCCTGCCTGGCTGCTCATGCAAAGCTACCAGGGGGTGAGCAGGGGTTATCTAAGAGTGTATCCCTCCTTTCCCTGACTAAAAGCAAGGGTCCCTATTCAGACTAAGATATCCACCTTAGCCAACTAGAGACCCCCAGTTCTAACAGTCTCTGAGTAGAGTTTGCTTGTGGGCCAATTTTTGCACACATTATCTCTCATGAATAAGGAAATGTTTCATTAGCGAGAAGATACCTTTTGGACCTTCTCTTTGAGAGTGAGAATCTTCATGTTCCTCACCTTTTTAATGTTTGCCATTAGCTTAATCCTGTCCTTATTGCTTATTTTGTCCTGAAAAAGACCCACCAGTGAGGCATCGACTGGCCCCTCCCCCCACTCTGAGTTGAAACGTCATCATGTTTTGAACTGCCTGTATTGTTCAATTTTCTACAGAATATCTTGGATGTTTGAAATGTTTAACAAACAGGATCTGTTGAAATATGTTTACAGATGTTATGGGTCTTTCCTTTCTTCTTCTTTTCTACTTTTTATGCACAAGCACTTATTCTTGAGGAAATTGTTATGGTTCTTGAAGCAACCAAGGTATGAAAATAGTGGATGTACAGCATTAACATAAATTGAAATCTCTGTTATGGATTAATATTGAATTGTGTGGGATGATCTATTATTCATATGGTGTCTCCCTGTTATTCTATATTCTTTGAAGTTTGACTAAGGCTAGTTGAAGTGAATTTTTCTATCTTTAATGTCCATCAGGACCATTATTTTCTATATTGCATTGTACCCAGGTCCTTCTTATTTTTTATGGGTTACTCCAGTAATTTTTAATACAGTTCTCAGGGAGCAGAAAAATCTTTTGCAATATAATTCCTTTGCTACATGCTATTACATTTGTATGGCCGTCATCCGTCCTTTACCTTCTTATGGTAGCATTATTATGCAATAGGCCCCTACGTCCTGATCAGTTGTGCATCTGGATTTGAATTTAGGCTTGAACAAAAATCTTGATTGCTTTGGATCGATTTACAGACAGTGAAAGCATTAGTATTGCCTCTAAACACAAGCTATAGTCACTGTTTGCTGCCACACCGAAATGTTGCAGCAAATTGCAATGTATTATATGCCATGAAGTTCCCGAAAAAATGTTTTTACCGTCATGCAGGAAACAGTCTAACCATATGCTGTAGGACTTGTTTTGCATCAGAAATGTATGCCTCTATTCTGAATCAAGAAATAATTATTATGAATCCAGTTTAAAGCATTTTATAAACAAGGTATTGTGTTTTGATGGTGCATTGAAAGTGGTTTCACGAGTTCTTACTAGATATGTGTTGGGTTGTGTGTCTGGTGGAAATAATGCAAAAGAAAGTTGAGGGGTCATTGAAACTCCTCTGTTGAGCACTGTGGCTTGTGGTTAATGTGCAACATATGGGAGGCACAGGGAAAAGCCACAGCCAGCTACACAGACAGACGGTATACCCCATTCACAAAGGTTGGTGTATGAGCAGGTTTGACCTACCCTTTATTTTAGGTATAAAGTTTTATATAGCGTGAAATTGATCCCGAAGGATATCAGTGTGCTTTACAATTTGAGGGAAATGAAGATAACAGATCAGTACATGAGTCAAATAGGGAATAAAGATAGGCATTGAATCAAATAGTGCACACATAAAAGACCATATATAAACCTGGGTAAGCGAAGAATGGGCTAGTCAACATAATGACAAAAGGGGAGCAAACACAATAGTAAAATACAAGATTGGCAACCAATATTGCAGTATGTCCGATGTGATTAGAGCTGACAGGCGCTCCTTTTGTTAACGTAAGAACTTATACATGAGGAATCTCTTTGCTTCCAATTTGAAGGCAACCTTGGAAGAGATTCTGCGGAATTCCGGTGGAGAGAGTTACACATTTTTGGTGCAGAGCCCGAGAAGGCTCGTTGGCATGTTCTCTTTTTGCGGAAGATCTGGGGTTTCAAGAGGGGGGAATTAGCACTCCTCGACGGTCTACCCCCTCCAGATAGTTCTAGCTTTTGTGCAAGGTAGTTGGGGGTTTTGAAGTGGAGGGCTTTATGCAATAAGCAGGCAATCTTTAGTTGAATTCTAGCTTTGTAGGGCAGCCAGTTTAGGGATTTTAGGACCGGGGAGATGTGGGCGTTTCGCTTGGTGCCTGTTATCAATCTGGGCGCCGCGTTCATTGATGCCTTTAGAGGGGCCAATGTGTATTTGGGGAATCCACATAGCGTAGCACTGCCATAGTCATGCCTCAGTAAAACAAACACTTGGACCACTTGCTTGAAATGTGCTTGAGGTAGGAAAAGAATGATATTCCTGAGTGTTCTCAGAAGGTGGTTAGCTCCCTTGCACACATTGCTAATATGAGACTTCATATTCAGATGTTTGTCCAGGGTGATTCCTAGAGATTTAGCTGAGTCAATAATGCCGGGGGGAGCAGTTGAAGGTGGTGAATTGGTTCATCCATAGGTCAATATTAGGAATGTGTTTCGGGGGAGAAATGAGGAGGAATTCTGTTTTGGAGGTGTTTAGTAGGAGGTGGTTCTCCATTAGCCAGTTTTGAGTAGTCATTAGGGTGGAGTTGAGTAGCATGATGTTATCCGGGGAGGAGATTAACCGGTAGTGTTGGGTGTTATCTGCGTACATATGGAAGCGAATGTCCATGGATTTTAGAACATTAGCTAATGGTTCCAGGAACAAATTGAAGAGAATGGGAGATAAGGAGGTCCCTTGGGGAACCCCCATGGTGACTAGGAATGTCTGGGAGAGTAAGTGGTTCCTCTTAACTCTTTGGGACCTGTGCTGGAGGAAGGTCAAGAACTATTGGAGCACCTGACCTTAGAGACTCATCCTTTGCTCCAGAATATCTAGGAGGTTGTCATGATTGACAGTGTCAAAGGCAGAAGAAATGTTGAGTAGGTTAAGGAGGCAGGATTAATTTCGATCAAGCATTATTAGGATGTCATCCATCACGTGAGTGAGAGCCAATTCAGTGATTGCAGAACACCTGACTTACTCTTGAATTTCAGAAGAAAGCCAGAACTGCAATTAAGGAATAAGTAATTAACAGCAAAATGTTTGTGAATTGGACACCTTGTTAATACATGGATATGTGGGGAAAAGGAAAGGCACCTATGGCAAAGCACAGTCCCACAAAAAGCTTCCTGGGGTCCTCCATGTTTGGTCATGAACCTCTACTGATTTCTGTGGCTTTCTCCTTCTTCGACTCCCCATGTCTCTAGCCATTCCCCTTATTACAAAGTTAACATAAAGGCTCTCCCATTGTTAATAGATATGATATTTCATCTGCTTTTCCTGGTATAGTTTTCCCAGGTTGGGTGTTCTGCACAGAGCAATCCAAAGGCCAAGGCCTTCTAGCCTTTATTTCACTGGACTCCTAGCTTCATGGCCACTTCCGCAGTCGAGGGGAATGACCACAGCAACATTACCAGTGTGTGCTTCATTCTGCGACTTCTTTGCTGAAGAATCTGTGAGTGGTGCACACCTTCTGAAAACATTTACTGCTCGTAGTTTGAGGACCTATTTAAGTTAGTAATTTGGGCACATCCCACTCATTTTGGTTTCTGTGAAAGCATTTTGTGGACAAAAGCCTATTTGGAAAAAGAAAAAAGACTGAACCCAGTAGGTGGTTAAAATTAAAAAGATTCTGTCCAGAAACAGTGGTATCGTTACAACATTGGTGCAAAGTATATACCAAATGTCTTACTTCGTATTTAGTAAATTGTGCGTTTTAAAGTGATGAGGTTTTACAATGAACAGTTGGAGAAGTAATGCAATTCTTAATTACTGCTATTATTTAATGTTTTCAATAAAACTTTAAAGCTGTCTTTAGAAGCGGCTCATGGGTTTTTCATTGTTTGTTTCACAAATTACCCCATCCTCTGCACATTTCTCATTGTAGATTTCAGCAAGTGAGACATTCTAAACATTCATGTTAAATACTGCAGCAATGCAGCTTTTGTTGCAAAACACACCAATATCCGCTTGTAATTCCCCATTTTATAAGGGGGGAACTTGGAATAAGTGTGCCTTTTCACTGGGCCTTTTCATTGCAGGTAAATTGTGAATCCCTGGTTTTATGGGCACTTTTGAATAGGGCCTATATGACATAGGGCCACATGAGAGACAGGTAGATGCCTATTGTGCAAATCCTGGAGGCTAACAGTATCTTTCTCTATACATTGTTCCTTCTTTCATTGGGGTTCAGCGACATAATGCAAATTGCTCTACTACATTAATGGATTTCACAACATAGAACAAATTTCTCAAAAGCAGTAGAAATCCACAAGGTGAACACTTTAGGGCCACACTAATTCTGATCTGCCTACACATGACTATAAAAGCCATTGAGACTGGTGGGGGGAGGGCACAATGTGGCCTGTACTAAAATATTCATAGGTGACACAGCCGTGTCCTGTTTGCGAATCAATGCGTTGTGTATTGAGGAATGAATGGCCCATTTTGCACCATAAATAAATGTGTAATCTCTCAAGCACCAGGATAAGTAATGTTCCCTGTTTCTCAATGTACTGACATCGTAATTCCAGTACTTGTGTCCCTCTAGATTGAGGAGGTGTAAAAAGATTAAATTGAACAGTGGGATCTTCTGCAGCACATCATTTGCTTTGTGATTGTGAGGGAATTTATAAAGCGCATGGCTACTCAAGCGTGTCCCAGCGCTCTACGTTCTGTGAAAAGAAATGGATAGGGATAGTGACTACTAAAAAAACTGCCAGGTCTTAAGCTTTTTATTAAAACCGGCTTCAACCTTTATTTGACACAGGTCAAAAGGGAGCTTGTTCCACCATACAAGGCACAGCGAGGAAAGAGAGCGACCTTTCGCAGTGGCCAGGAGAAACTTAGGGTTTATGCAGTCTATGTTGGCTTTTAACCAGAGGCGGCTCCTCAGCTAAGGCGGAGGAGCGTTGCCAAACTGCTTAAAGGAAAAATAAAATGATAATAGCTATCATTATTATATTTTTTTCCCTATTACCGTCAGTGGTGGTACAGTGCTGGCAAGAGCAGGAGGAGGAGTGTTTTCACTTCCTAAGTGCACATGAATGTTTAGCTGGCCCTCTTGGGCTGGCCAAACAATCATGCACACTTTGCATCTTCCCCACCAGGCTGCATTACACAGCCTGATGAGGAACACACAATGCCTCCTAGTCCCTGTCTGAGCACCGAACCATGCCGCTCAGACGGATCACAACGCTGCAGCATTTGTGATTGGCTATGGGGAGCCTGGGAGCCCGGGTTCTTCTTGCTAGCGGTCGAGACTGGAGAACAGACAAAGGAAGAGGACGGAGGAGAGGCGGCGACCGGACAGAACAGGTAAGTCTTTTTTTTCTTCCCTTTTTTCCTCTCTGTGACAAAGCCCCTCCCCCACTCTACCACCCACGACCGGTAGCAGCCACTACTGCTTTTAACACTAGTTTATAAACGGCACGCATATATTTCTATATTTGCTACTGTACCGTGAAAGATCTGAAGGGACTTTTTTGCAGATGATTTTGGCTCTCCATACTTCTGTAGGCAGCAAGACATTATCCCTCTCCATCACCTTGAGGAAGGCCGACATTGTGCTTCCATCAGCGTACACAATGCGATAATGCACATCCATCAACTGCGGGTAATTAAAATGAATGCACATGCCCGCGCGCTTGTGGTAAGTGTAAGACTAAAGCTTGCTTCCAGGAATCCTTAGAAAGGGATAGTCTGCCATTTCATCTCATCTGGGCACTGTGTGCTTGAAAGGAGATTAAACCAACCTTTAATATAATTGGCTAAATCGTCATTCATAGCATAATTCCTACCACATGCTGTGTGTGCCTTGGCGGCCTAAATGCGCACAGTTTGCTGCTAATCAATTCACAGGCTGGTAGCTTGAAAATGCAAGCAGACAGACACAGCAGAGCCAAGATCCAACAGAAATGTATTTGAATAGAGTGAGAGCTGCTCGCTCTTCCCCTGGTCCTTCATTCCTTGATCCTTGTTGCTGTCCCACGTGCGTGGGCAGATTCATGGCAAGGGGCAAAGCGCAATTATGAATTGCATTTAATAGAAATGTTCTAAAGATATTTCCTTTTGAAGTAAGTTTACTCTATTAATTTAACTCTGCTGCATGAAATCACTACAGTATCACAAACGGGCTGAATAAATTCGAAATTAAATTTCTTGAAATCATATTTGTTTGTCTGACATCGGCATTTCATGACCTATATATAGAAATACTATAAATATATGTATATATTTGTTCAGTGAAAAAACACTGAAACTGAAATTCGATACAACCAAAATGTGTACGTCGTCATGCACTGCTTATGACCTTACACATAAAATTACTCCTGACATCTCAAATAACATCTTCGATTACATCACTGTTGATGTCATCTAGAGTTACCTCTACTCTGCTCACTTCGCTTTAGCATAATGACTTTTTACTTGATAAGTATTTACCTTCTCCCATCTATTCTACTGTCATCTAAAGATACACTAATTAAAGAACTATTAATCCACCTCCAAATTTGCCTATGAATAAACCATGTAAAAATACTGCATAGGGTACTAAACAAACCTAACTCTTATTTGCACATTTATCCCCTACAATCTTATCAGAAATAATTTGCTTTAAACATCACTACCCTATTAGCATATAAATTCGTGGTTGCCCTCCTTTTAACTTTCACCTACCCTTGATGCATCTGCACAAAACTTGTCAGACCCACTGATGACTAAATATGCTAATTGTATGGCCAATTTTATGTAGATTTGTCAAATGATGCCCTGGTTATTACCAAATGTACACATTTTTAACCCCATTTAAATGTGCCTACCTTCCCAAATTTGAAATACCAAGAGCAAACTAAAAGCGCTGAGTATGTGCCAAATGTCATGCAAATTCGTCGAACAGCGCAAAAGTCATAGGCAAATCCAACCTGCACCTTTCCAACTGTCAAGATATATCTAATATTTAATCTTTTCATGGCCAGATAGGAATACTTTTTAAATGCTAATTTCTTGAACACTTCTAAATGGATTTGCACAAAACCAATCAAAAGTACTGTCTTGAGTAATGTTCTACTTACATGTCATTCGGTTAAATCATTTTTTTTCTGTATCAAGGATCACAGCATCCTATAGAAGGTAAAATGAGAAACGTCACTTGTGAGACTCTATGCACCCCTTGTTTCTTTCTGTTTGTTTCGAATTACTTCGCTTGTGCATACAAATGTTATAAGAAACCCAGCTTAGATTTAGTGGGTTTTTTGTTACATTTTGCAAACATTTGTTGAAAGGCGCCAATTAATTTAAGAAAACAGAAAAATGAATTTCTAACGGCAATTCTGAATTAACCATGCATGCACAACCGCTATCTCCACCTTTCCAAGTGAGTAGTGAATTCATAAAGGTACAGAAGCTGCACTCATAAACCGGCTCCTGTATTTTGTGACAACCTGGAAAATCTATATATACAGAGCCAAAAAGTACTGACAGTGGGAAGGTGTTTTAAGGAAGGCTGTGGGGCTTATTTACAAGGCCATTGTGTCACTTTTGTGTCATTTTACATAGGAAAAGTGACGCAAAAGTGGCGCAAGGGACTTGTAAATCTGCCCCAGTATTTTTAACTACATATTTATATAGCATTCTGCCTTTTTACTGCACAATATAACTTAGTTTTTCACTTGCTGTTTTCAATACACCTCTTTTTTGTGTTAGGAACATAGCTGTTCTTTTTCACCAAATAAGAACTCTGGAGCGACTATACTTATTGGAGCTTTAGCCACCTTTTCATACTGTATCTGCTTTCATCTTTCATCCTTCATATATTCGACTAACAGACTGCAGTAAGTCAAGGAAGCTATGGAGTCATTTGAAATCCGACAATGTACCCTCCTGTTTAGTATGGCTCACTGCAGTCTTCTCTTCCATAATTGCTTAATGGTCTCTTCAACTTCAGTATAAGAGAAAGTGCCTCCCTTAGGCCCTCATAAATAGCAATTGAATGCAAGTATGGACCACAATTCCATTTAGTTTGCCCATTTCGGTGCATAATGCAACTCGACAGCCCCTACCTATTATTGTAGTCTTTCTTTGCTCTTAGCTGCCATTATATTTGTAGAGAAACGTAAATGTCCTTCACATCTAACATGAGCTTCGATTGGAATTCCATAGAGCATATTATCAAGACCACTATCGCCGCTTGATCTGCAGTTTCATGCCGATAAAGCGGCGATAATTTTATCGCCGAGTCTTGATAATATGCCCCAGTATTACCAACAGATTGATGTACTTGCAATAGGTACATTACTCATGCTAAATTGTACAAAAAATAAACACCAGGCAACATGCATTAATATTTTACAAAATTAAAAGACCTAGAGCCAGATGTACGTCTATTCCATTTTGCGAGTCACAAATTGCATTGTGTTGCGACTTGCAATGTGCATTTTGCAAAATGAAATGTACAACAGTGTCTCAGACATTGTTTGCCATTCCTAATGGGGTCCCTAAAGACCTGCCTCATTAATGGAGTAGGTTGCATTTTTCGACCACTGAAAAATGTCACAAATCACAGGGATGGTGGCCTCCCAGCAGACCACCACGTCTGTGTTTGCGTTTTAAATAAAACAACTTTTTTATTCAAATGCAGCCCGTTTTTTTAAAGTAAAACGGGATGCATTTAAAAGAAAAAAATGGAAAGTTTAATTTTAATTTTTTAAGGGCAGGCAGCTGCTTTCAAAAAATATTTTTGCATACATTCACTAAGGGGATGGGGTCCATTTGGGACTGACATCACGTACTTGAAGTAGGTGGTAACTGCAATTGTTTTGCTATCGCAAAACAATCATACATACCAGTACTACTTGCTATTAGAAAGGGACCCCCTTGGCACGCCCTTCCTAATAGCTGCTCACAAGACCACTTTTGTGAGTTGGTAATAGGTTACGGACTCGGAAAATAGGGTTTGTACATACACACAGCCCTTATTAGCAATCGCAAACTAGCCGATTTCCTGTGACCGCTAAACAGGATCATACATCTGGCTCCTATTTGTTTGTTCTTTTATTGCTTTTTCTAGCTTGCATTTGTGAACTTGAAATCAGATGGCCTGCTCTGTTAGTTCTTGCTATGCAATGTTGCCTCCCGCCCCCACCTATTTATAAAACCTAATGTGTGCAGTGCAGATAAAGGAGCATGGATTCATCAAACAACATTTAATGTTCAGGCAAAACATGTTTGAAGTTTTCATTTCCAAACTATCACACACTTTAGAAATAACTCCGAATTGAGCCCTAACCATGTATGATTTGAGCTCCTTAACAAGGCTCTTTCAAATAGTTAATTAGACAATTAAATCAGGTAAATTCATAATCGTATGCACTTTTATTTCAAGATTAACTTCAAATGTAATTTACAACGAAATCCACTATTTGCCTTTCGCATGTACAAGCAACTAAATGAGAACTGTGCACCATACTGCGACTGGACTGCAAAATGAATCAAAATGTTCATCAATGTCAAAGGGATGTGAAAGCAATCCCCCATGGGGAAAAGCCTTTAAATTATTAGTTACAGTGTCAAGCAAAAAATAAACACATTGAAATTTAAATTCTCGCAAATCAATCACAACAGAAGAATATTTTATTATTCACTGCTGATAGCATAGCATTTAGAAACATTCACCATTCACCTTTTATGAGGAGAACCTACACGTTAATGTTTTACAAGAATATTGTTACATGTCAAATGATTAAGATAATACCAGCACAACATATTGATAACTGCATGTCTTAATGTTCCACATTTATACATTAATTGCGATAGTCCAAAGGTGAAAGGTTTAATTTATTACCATAACAGCAACATTGACATGAGAAAAGTGATATTTCCTCCATCACAGATTTTAAGAAACGATCTTGTTACAAAATGAAACAACTTTCCTAAAAGTCATGGAATCTCTTCAATGTGACTTTAACATGCTGCACAAACTTAACTCAATGTATTCTGATCTTAGTTAAATATTTTTTTTGTTATAAAAACTATAAATGAAAAATGCTGTGGCATAAACCATAGATACAGACGCAGATTTTAATACACTTCTTATTATCATTCATAAAGGAAGGGATGAGTTTTTTGACTCATTCGGGCCTTGCCTACTGTAAGACCTGGTCCCACCATTAGAAAGTGACAGCCAACACTGTGTGGTTTTAGTTAGGTCAGAGTGTCAATCGGAAGCACATTTTTTGTTTCACTAAGGAATTTGGCTCTGTTTGACAAATCTTCACAAAACTTTCCTATAAAAAGTTCATCCACATTGGCACCTTCATGAAGACATCCACGCAACTCATTGCAATGCAACTCTACCTTAACCTTCTTGCAATCCTCCATTTGTCAGTTCTCTTACCCCCTCAGAGCTTACACTACTGTATACTTCAAATTAACCTTGCAGTATGGCCTGTTATACTCATCCTAATATATTAATTGAGCTCCAACAAAAACATAATTTCTTTGTGTATTCTGCATGTTAGAGGCAACTATGTCAGAAAGTCAGCTTGGAGTGTCAATGACCGTGGTGCTTGGGGATTGGGTGTGTGTGCACCCACCCCCTCCCCCTTCTGCTTCTGCAGTGAGATTCAACCAGTAAGCTCCATATCAGGCAGAGATTTGGAATTGAAACAAGTTTATCTCATTAAAACGTTAGGGATTTATCTTATGCTGAACTCATCTAGGTCAGTATAGAGCTGCAGCATAAGAGCCATTTCTTAAACTGTCATTATAATCTGGCAAAGAAAAACTGTTGCCAGGGCCAAGCTATCCTTCTAATACATATAGGGCACCCCTAGGCTAGCCCCTGAACAGCCAAGAGGGCAGGGTGGAATACATCAAAAAGGTAGGACATTTACTTGTAAGTTTTACATGTCCTGGTATTGAAAACTCTTGAATTCGTTTTTCACTACTGCAAGGCTTGCTTCTCCCGTAGGATAACATTGGAGTTACCTTATCACATTTTATGTGTCCTTTCCAAATGGGACTTTTGAAAAAGATACTTATAGCAAACATTCAATTAATAAGTGCCAACTCTCTCAAACACAAAAATGAATAAAACAATTGCAGAGAATGCGACCTTAAATATATTGTTATAAATGTAGCAACACATTTTATATTGATATACAAAACTTTTTATTTGGTATCGATAGTCATATTACTTATTCTTATTTCAATAAATATATTCATTTTCAATTCAGATAATAAATTCAGTGCAAATAAATTGGGTGATAAACAATTTACATGAATACAAAAAAGACACAAAACATAAACATATACTACAAAAAGTCACACTGGACCGGTCAATATTCTATTGTAGTAGGCAAAGCGGTTTGTTTTGACTACGCGCGTTTCTGCATTCTGCCTTCATCAGGTGACTGTCATTCACACATAAACTGAACAGGACTGAAACTAGGAAAAATACAAATATATATATATATATGTACATATTAAAAATAAGGTCGCATAATGACAATATTGCATAGCCAATATACAGATATCAACAAGAGAGAATAGGTCACTATTTACTTAAGTAAGTTTCATAGACAGATTATACCTGGTATATATACGTCTGTTATCCTGAAGTTCTACCTGACATAAATATGTCTAAGTATATCGGACACCAGGATGTAGTTGTAACATGTATAAACTAGAGTCATAATATGGGACATCTCAGGCATTGTTATCATTTCTCTTCCGACCATTATCCACAACCACGATATGAAGACCAAAGACCACTAGTGTTGAATCAAACAGAATGACAGGCAGAGAAGGCTAACCACTATAGTTGATTGTATCTAGTGTATGGACCTAATTAGAGCTGAACCTAATTGATGGGGATTATCGTATTCTAATATACTTACATAGTTATATCAGGTAGATTTGAATCGGTGATTGAATCTTCTATGGTAACCTCATCTGGCTTTTAATTCTATTTTTGTCAAACATACAGATGACCCTGAATATGATGAAAATAAATGAAAAGCAATACTTATTTAGTATATGCAATTGACCTATGTAGAGACATATATCCATTTTTCTCATAATCTTCCCTGTAGAGTGCTCACATATGTTATTTAGGGAGAAATCCACACCAAAACATATATATATATATATATGATGGATATTGGTTCATTATGGATAGTTCCTATCCTTTAGCATAGCACTGCAATATACTGTTTTGATTCAAACAAAATTTTATGTAAATATTTACCATATTCGAGACCGATGGTATTCTGGGTATGAAAAACTCCAATCACAGATCAGGATACTTAGTAGGATAAAATCGTAGACGATACTAAATGATCGATAGTTCAAATATGCCTACATGAAAAAAGATCATAGGTATATACTGGTCTATTTATCGACATCAAATAACCAGTTATGCAGTCTAAAATGCTAAATATTCTCGGTTTAGTGATTTACCTCAATGTGGGTGAGAGCATGTCAAAATGAGATCGTAGTCCAAAACGGGAGAAATGCTGGCACGTTTTAGTATTGAGCACGACAGTTTTCTACCAGGGTTAAAAGACAAACAGACTTATTAGAGAGGAATTACAGCTGCTGAGTTGTTTACAGCTCCGGAGGGATAATCAAAGTGTATGGTACCTTAGGAAGGCAAAGAGGTCCTTGTTGTACGTGTGAACCGCGATATGGAACCATGCAGTATAGGCAGTGTTTGATAATCCTAGAGGATCGGGACATAAGACAAGAGTGAGGGGAGAGCTTGTATCGGCTATCATATCTTAGAAAGTAGTGTCGCGAATTACGCCGCCTTGCCACAGAGAGCCTTCCGTCGTTTAAACTTGCATCCTCATCAGCCAGATCTCCCGGTGGTGTGCTGTGTAACATCAACCCAGTAATAGCAGGGAATGAAATAGCTATCTCCCGACATATATACTCAAAACGAACCCGCCTGGTGGATACATAATTGTTTACACCTGACTGGATCTAGGCGTATTCCAGATGATGTCATCAATATGCGATATTACTGCATGGAAATAGAGAGCGGACTAATCAAAACAATGAACGATGTTGCGGCATAAGGATAAAAGACGGACTCCCCGAGACAGTTCCAAATTAGAATGGGTAATATTGTATTCCATGAATGTATCCCGATATGTATTTAAACCGCATTCGTATATAATAGATTTAGTGTCTTATATCTTATTAGGTGTTTTGGATGAGACTACATAGTCAAAAGGTTTTTGAGACGCATGCTAATAATAGCGGAAATAGCCTCCAACTGTATCAGTTGCCAGGATAGGATAACCTTAAGATGAATCAATATATATGTCTGATCATAATTAGTATATAAATATTAGTCTATAACAGTATAGTTTCTAAAAATTAGGTATATATAGAGTACTAGATGGAAAAACTACCTTCAATGTTTTAGAACAGAATGTAATCGTTATAAAGTTAGAAAAGGGTGTCATCATTATCAGAACCGCAGATTCAAGTAATAGAGATCCTATCAGGAGCAGCATCTCATAGTTCATAAGATCGCTTGCTCCCATGGAATATCCAAACTGAGGCCCCTGACAACGGTATCAAGAGAAAAAATCCAGAAGACCTCACGTTTTTTACGAATCTTGTCAGAGCAAAGGCCATCTCGTACCTCAATTCTTTTCTAGAATTATCCATCGGATATCTTCTGGTTTGTGGTTACACTCCAAAAAATGGCCTACCATAGGTGCATTCATCTTGTGTGTCCTTATTGCAGATTTGTGTTCTGTTAACCTGGTGTAAAGAGACCTTGACGACTCGCCAACATAACCCATGTTGCACGGGCATATAAGTAAGTATACAATGTTTTTCGTTTTACAGTTAACCATGCCCTTAATCTGTATTTTGACTCCATTGTGTACCATTTCGTTTGTTTCAATCGCCTGAGGGCATACTTTGCATGTTCCGCATCTGTAGTTGCCGACTACTGGATTTAAGTTGGTTAAACTCCTTTTGGTATAATCTACAGATATGGGCATGCATGATCTCACCACCATATCCTTAATATTTTTGTTTTTACGATATGCAAAAAGCGGCTTGGGCAGTTTTTCTTGGTTTGTTTTATTTACATTCAAAATATGCCAGTTCGCATATATTATTTGGCGTACTTGGTTGTTAAGTAGGGAATGTCTAGAGACAAATACCAAGTTTGTCACTTGTTTAGATTTTGTGCCATGTAACAGATGTTGGCGGTCATAATACCTAGCCCTTTTGAAGGACTCTCGCACTAATCGATGCCGGTAACCGCGTTCCTCAAATTTTTTTCTCATTATTATTGCTCTTTCATCATAATCCTTCAACTTAGCACAGTTTCTCCTTAACCTTAAAAATTGGCTAAAGGGGATACTGTTTTTTTGTGTGGCCGGATGGAAACTGTCATAGTGTAGGATTGTGTTGCGTGCCGAAGGTTTTACGTAAAGGTCCACAAATAATTGGCCTTGGTCATGTTTTATAGTAATATCAAGAAATTCCATCTCAGTATTACTTATGTGTGCAGTAAATTTCAAATTTGTGTCACAGGCATTGAGCCAGAGAATAAATTCATCAAGGGTATCTTCTGTGTCGTCCCATATAAAAATGACGTCGTCAATATATCTTAACCAATAAAACATAGATTCGAAAAATGGGGCTATTTCATTGAAAATATTACACTTTTCGAAATATGCCACATAAATATTCGCAATAGTAGGGGCGCAGGCCGCGCCCATACTTACCCCCTTTATTTGTCTATAGAGGGTGCCTCTGAATTCGAATACATTGTCTTCCAGGACTTTTTTGAGACAGTCTAAAATGAAATTAATATTGCAGTCAATATTGTATGTTTCAATAAACCATTTGGTTGCATCTATTGCGCCTAGACAAGGGATGTTTGAGTAAAGACTCTCGACATCAAGTGTCACAATCCATTGTATTTGAGCATTGAATGCTGTGCCTTCAAGTTGATTGATGATATGACGAGTATCCTGTATATATCCAGGTATCTCCGAAATATAAGGGTGCAAAATTGCGTCGAGATATTTTGATATCGGTTCCGTTATGCTGCCAATGGTGGTCACAATAGGTCAAAAAGGGGGGTCAGATTCATTTTTGTGCACTTTAGGTGTGCCATAAAGGCTCGCCATCCTAGGATTATATATATTGAGATATTCATACTCCTTTCTACAGATATCTCCATTTTGTAGTGCTTTAGATGTTAGTTTATGAATTTTATTCCTGGTTTTAGGAGTAGGGTCTCTAGTAATTTTGCTGTAGAAGTTGTTATCACTGAGCATGTCTTCAATTTTTTCAATATATTTTTCAGTGTCAAGGATAGCTATCCCACCCCCTTTATCGCAGCTCTTTACAGTTACTTCTTTTGAGTTTTTCAGCTGCTGTAATGCCCTGTATTCATCTAGGTTGATGTTATAAGGGGTACTTGGTATGTATTTAGTTGCTATCTGTAATTTATTGATAACTACTTGTTCGAAAATCCATATTTCAGGGGCCACTTGATCTAGTGTTGGAGTGAAAACTGATTTAGGGGCTAGACCTGACTTGTTTTCTTCTGTCACAATGTGCTCATTATCTGAGAAAAAGCTTTTAAGGCGGATTTTGCGAAAGAATGACATGACATCATTATATAGCTCAAATTTATTGAGCCCAGAGTGGGGGACAAAGGATAAACCTTTTGATAAAATCGAAAGGGTTGCTGCGTCTGCCTCAAATTTACTCAAATTAAATATGGGGATGGTTTTTACTCTCTCCAATACCGAGCATTTTGCGTTTCCAGATATCGGTTGGAGTTCTGAGGTTGATGGTCCTGATATTGTGGTTGATATTGTCCCCGCTGTTGGTAATTGGGTTGATATTGATATTGGGACCGGAATTGGGACCGATGATTCGGTCGCCAATTCCCTCTGTGTTGAGGGCGCCTCCCTAAAAAAGGACGGTAGCCTTGATTAGATCTTTGTACAAATCTTTGACCTCTACCTTGATAAGGTGACATACTTGAATTGCTGTCAGAATCTGATGTATTTGAGAATGTGGTAACCTTTTTCTGTCTAGTATCGATTTGTTGATTACCCATATCTTGACCGAATTCGTCGGTTTGTTTATAAAAGTTTTCTCTCAGATATGGGTATACATTCTCTTTGCTATAATAGCGCAGATCTTTTTGGAATTTACCCATTTTACGTTTTGTTAAGTATTCATTATAAGAAGTTAGTTCAGATTCTACATCTTCTAATTTCTTTTTGATGTCTGTAATAACTGTAGATGATTTTATTTTATCTTCTAGGTCGAGAATTTCTTGGATTAATTGTGCCAACCGTTCCTTAGCAGTCTCGACAATTAGCATCATGAGATCCCTCGAACATCGATTGGCGATGAGGACCATCGTTCTAGAAAGTGTTTCACTTGTATAAAAAGACCTGGGATGTTTTTAACTTGTAGGCCTTGGGGTATGACCCCGGCTTCGAGATAATCCAAGATATATTTACCATGGAGTTCTATTCTGATTAACTTTTTTTGAGAGCCAAAAGTTTAACAAGGTCTTCATTTTTGTCAGTGTTTTTAGGGTTTATATTATCAAAATTAACTGAAGATCCCACCATAGAGGCAAAATCTTCGTCACTAAAGCCAAATGATTTTAAAGTGGCCATATCAATGGTATGAAAGCACTATTTATTCCAATGAATCTTGTTAATCTCTGTTAAGGTAAATTAGTTGGTTATATACCCAAAATGGAAAAGTAGAATATGGAGATCAGATCCAAATAGGTAATGTCTAATGGTCTAAAGAGAACATGAGATACTAATTGGAAAAACTATAGGAACAGTTAAGACTTATTCTAGATTTACATATAAGATACACATTGTTAAACTCAACGAATTTGACCATAAATAGTTTACAGTACCTGTCTATTTGGACAAGTAGTCCATAAAACTTGTTAGCAAAAATGGAATGGCTGCATTAACAAAAGAAAAATAACTAGACCTCCCCTCATGGACAGGCCATGAGAATACACTATTTGAAAAACAGGGGACCCCTACAATAATAGGTTTGCCATATGTAGGGAAACAACACTTTTGAAAAAGATACTTATAGCAAACATTCAATTAATAAGTGCCAACTCTCTCAAACACAAAATGAATAAAACAATTGCAGAGAATGCGATCTTAAATATATTGTTATAAATGTAGCAACACTTTTTATATTGATATACAAAACTTTTTATTTGGTATAGATAGTCATATTACTTATTCTTATTTCATTAAATATATTCATTTTCAATTCAGATAATAAATTCAGTGCAAATAAATTGGGTGATAAACAATTTACATGAATACAAAAAAAACACAAAACATAAACATATACCACAAAAAGTCACACTGGACCGGTCAATATTCTATTGTAGTAGGCAAAGCGGTTGGTTTTGACTACGCGCGTTTCGGCATTCTGCCTTCATCAGGTGACCGTCATTCGCACATAAACTGAACAGGACAAAAACTACGAAAAATACAAAAATATATATATATGTACATATTAAAAATAAGGTCGCATAATGACAATATTGCATAGCCAATAAACAGATATCAACAAGAGAGAATAGGTCACTATTTACAAAAAAACGTATTTACACATTATAATGCACTATTTACAAAAAAAGCAGCTAATTTGTTTTAATACTTTTTGTCTATCTACTTAAGTAAGTTTCATAGACAGATTAAACTCAACGAATTTGACCATAAATAGTTTACAGTACCTGTCTATTTGGACAAGTAGTCCATAAAACTTGTTAGCAAAAATGGAATGGCTGCATTAACAAAAGAAAAATAACTAGACCTCCCCTCATGGACAGGCCATGAGAATACACTATTTGAAAAACAGGGGACCCCTACAATATTAGGTTTGCCATATGTAGGGAAACAACACTTTTGAAAAAGATACTTATAGCAAACATTCAATTAATAAGTGCCAACTCTCTCAAACACAAAAATGAATAAAACAATTGCAGAGAATGCGATCTTAAATATATTGTTATAAATGTAGCAACACTTTTTATATTGATATACAAAACTTTTTATTTGGTATAGATAGTCATATTACTTATTCTTATTTCATTAAATATATTCATTTTCAATTCAGATAATAAATTCAGTGCAAATAAATTGGGTGATAAACAATTTACATGAATACAAAAAAGACACAAAACATAAACATATACTACAAAAAGTCACACTGGACCGGTCAATATTCTATTGTAGTAGGCAAAGCGGTTGGTTTTGACTACGCGCGTTTCGGCATTCTGCCTTCATCAGGTGACCGTCATTCGCACATAAACTGAACAGGACAAAAACTACGAAAAATACAAAAATATATATATATGTACATATTAAAAATAAGGTCGCATAATGACAATATTGCATAGCCAATAAACAGATATCAACAAGAGAGAATAGGTCACTATTTACAAAAAAACGTATTTACACATTATAATACACTACTTACAAAAAAAGCAGCTAATTTGTTTTAATACTTTTTGTCTATCTACTTAAGTAAGTTTCATAGACAGATTATACCTGGTATATATACGTCTGTTATCCTGATGTTCTACCTGACATAAATATGTCTAAGTATATCGGACACCAGGATGTAGTTGTAACATGTATAAACTAGAGTCATAATATGGGACATCTCAGGAATTGTTATCATTTCTCTTCCGACCATTATCCACAACCAGGATATGAAGACCAAAGACCACTAGTGTTGAATCAAACAGAATGATAGGCAGAGAAGGCTAACCACTATAGTTGATTGTATCTAGTGTATGGACCTAATTAGAGCTGACTCTGTTTATTAAACCTAAATGATGGGTATTATCGTATTCTAAATATACTTACCTAGTTATTTTATCAGGTAGATTTGAATCGGTGATTGAATCTTCTATGGTAACCTCATCTGGCTTTTAATTCTATTGATAATGTTTGTCAAACATACAAATGACCCTGAATATGATGAAAATAAATGAAAAGCAATACTTATTTAGTATATGCAATTGACCTATGTGGAGACTTACATCCGTTTTTCTCATAATCTTCCCTGTAGAGTGCTCACATATGTTATTTAGGGAGAAATCCACACCAAAACATATATATATATATATATGATGGATATTGGTTCATTATGGATAGTTCCTATCCTTTAGCATAGCACTGCAATATACTGTTTTGATTCAAACAAAATTTTATATAAATATTTACCATATTCGAGACCGATGGTATTCTGAGTATGAAAGACTCCAATCACAGATCAGGATACTTAGTAGGATAAAATCATACACAATACTAAATGATCGATAGTTCAAACATGCCTACATGAAAAAAGATCATAGGTATATACTGGTCTATTTATCGACATCAAATAACCAGTTAAGCAGTCTAAAATGCGAAATATTCTCGGTTTAGTGATTTACCTCAATGTGGGTGAGAGCATGTCAAAATGAGATCGTAGTCCAAAACGGGAGAAATGCTGCCACGTTTTAGTATTGAGCACGACAGTTTTCTACCAGGGTTACAAGACAAACAGACTTATTAGAGAGGAATTACAGCTGCTGAGTTGTTTAAAGCTCCGGAGGGATAATCAAAGTGTACTGTACCTTAGGAAGGCAAAGAGGTCCTTGTTGTACGTGTGAATCGCGATATGGAACCATGCAGTATAGGCAGTGTTTGATAATCCTAGAGGATCGGGACATAAGACAAGATTGAGGGGAGAGCTTGTATCGGCTATCATATTTTAGAAAGTAGTGTCCCAAATTTTTTTTGTAAAAAGTGTATTATAATGTGTAAATACGTTTTTTGTAAATATTGACCTATTCTCTCTTGTTGATATCTGTATATTGGCTATGCAATATTGTCATTATGCGACCTTATTTTTAATATGTACATATATATATATTTTTGTATTTTTCCTAGTTTTTGTCCTGTTCAGTTTATGTGCGAATGACGGCCACCTGATGAAGGCAGAATGCCGAAACGCGCGTAGTCAAAACCAACCGCTTTGCCTACTACAATAGAATATTGACCGGTCCAGTGTGACTTTTTGTAGTATATGTTTATGTTTTGTGTCTTTTTTGTATTCATGTAAATTGTTTATCACCTAATTTATTTGCACTGAATTTATTATCTGAATTGAAAATGAATATATTTAATGAAATAAGAATAAGTAATACGACTATCTATACCAAATAAAAAGTTTTGTATATCAATATAAAATGTGTTGCTACATTTATAACAATATATTTAAGGTCGCATTCTCTGCAATTGTTTTATTCATTTTTGTGTTTGAGAGAGTTGGCACTTATTAATTGAATGTTTGCTATAAGTATCTTTTTCAAAAGTGTTGTTTCCCTACATATAGCAAACGCATTATTGTAGGTGTCCCCTGTTTTTCAAATAGTCCTTTCCAAATGGGAACAGCTAACCAGTTCCTTCTTGGCGTCGCTGGAATAGTAATGAAAAATGGTAACTTATGGTTACGTTGGATTCTAAATTACAATTCTGAAAATAAAATTTTTAGAATGTTGTCATTTTCTTGTCTTAGCCATTAGGGGCCTGCATGCAGCCTGTCCCTAGGTCACATGACTGGGTGGAGTTGAGCATTGTTTTTTGTGTATTCCGCCAAGACAACTATGCACAATTGAGAGATTATCATCATAGATTCACAGAACTCTTCTCACATTGCCTCATCTTTATGCCTCTGCCTTGCAGAGGTTGCCAGGTGGATGTACTGGAATTGCCTCAAACTCAGTGCTGGAAAGTCAGAGGTCCTGACCTCGGGCAATCGCTCGAATATCTGATCCTCTGCATGGTGACCCAAGGAATTGGGCCCACTTCATTATGCCACAACCATGGCATTTGATTTGGTTTAATGGGAAACTGTCTTTTTACGACCTAAACACTCCAGTGGCAGGGGAATGCTTTGGTATGCTCAAGATGTTGAGGACAATGTGTGTTTTTTACCAAAGCCAGCAATAATAACAGTAGGTCAGGCCCTGTTCATATCCAGGCTGGATTATTACAATGTTTTGTATCTTAGAGTCACACAGGGTCAGACCTACTCTCAACATCTGTGAACCCAAGTTTCTCCAAGGGCTTGCCTCCTGCTCTCTGAAGTCTCAGGTTCACAAAAGGCTTCTTGCTTTGCTGCTAATACTGCTGGACTGTGCCATCTGTGAGTCCTACCCTTGTCTGACGTCCCTCCTCCAGTCGACATGATGACCCCTTTGCACAGAGCGGAACTGAAGCAGTGCCTTCCGATGCCTGGACTGAAATGCTCAATGCAATGACGATCCGAAGACACGGCAGCTAGGCTCAACTTTGAGACAGTGCTGATCCTTCAACACCGCTAGCGGGGCTTGACTCCTACGGATCAACCCGACTGCATGGATTGGAACGATGCATCAAGTCTTCGACATTGCTGCTTGCTCCATACAAAGGCACTTTTTGAGCGGGCCCTGCATGGGTCCTGTAGCCAGCCTGTCTTCCATCATGGTCGTTTTGAAGTTTGCATTTACCTGGCGTGACCTCAAGTAAACTTTTAGCGCCATTGACTTATAAGCACTGGTTTTGGATTTAATCTTTAAAAATTCATATCTTAAATTCTACTGATTGGATGTGTGTTGTTTTGGTCTTGTTTTGCAAAATAAAATTATCTTTTTTTTCTAAACTGGTGTGGAGTCTTTTTGTTGTGTTTGACTGTGTTACTGTAACTAAAGTGTTCACAAATACCTTAAATATTGCCTCTTAAGTTAATCCTGACTGCTCTGTACCAAGGTACAAGAGGGTGAGCCCAGGTTAAATTTGGGTGTGTATCTGACTTTCTCTGACTAGGATTTTGGCTCTGCTTGGACAGGATGCTTACTCTGCCAAACAGAAAGCTCCATTTTTGAATTGGGCCCAGAACCTGATCTCAAACCCAAAGTCAAGAACCTCAGCATTTAGTTTGATGGAGTGGCAGTAAAATGCTCTGGTTTTCTTCAAGATGCAAATAGTGGGTATTGTGCACAAAGTAATTTATGGCTTTAAATCTACTTTTAAAGTAATAAGAGGCTCCAATTATGTCTGACCCCTGTCTTAAAAAGGTTCCCTGGAAGCATAAATGGTTTTACTATGGTGCAATTATGGTGCAATTCACCATCACAAATACTTAAAAATAAACAGGAGTAAGTATCATATAAGGTGTGTAGTGGAACATGGAGAGGTTTGTATTGTCAGTTTGTGAATACTCACAAACTCTCGAGTTTCTGATCATTCACAACGGCATAGCCAACTCTTTCTTACCCTGGAAACATTTGGGGGGATATTCACAAGGACTTATCTCCAATTTATCCCCACCTTAATGCATCAAAGTGGAGATAGATTTAACACCACATTCACAAGATGGTGCAAACTGCAGACATCGCCAGTATCCCCGCGATAACTGCCCCATAATTTATCTCCACAGTGGACACCACCAACTAACCCTAATGAGATACAGAGTAGGCTTTCCTGTGCAAAATCACATGAAAAAACCACAACACCACTTTCACAAAGAACTGCCAGATCTGTGATGCCAAACAAAAACGCGATAAGCCGCAGCAGCAGCAGGGAATTAACACCTGCCTTTTGCTTGTGTTAAGCAGGTCAACTACCTGCAGCATAACAGGGAGCCCAGCTCAGAGCCACATCTGAAGACCCACAGATGCCATGGAAACAATGATCGTGCAACGAGGATACCCATGAGGGTCACAACACCCACCGCAACCACCCCAGGCCCGCCACCACCCCCAGGACCCATCTGGCCCTCCCCCCAGGAACACCACAGGGGCAGCGTACACAAAGATAGCAGACCCACCTGAAACACACCTGCCACCCGCAGTCATGCAACTCACGACACTGCTGTGAGAAAGTGCCAACTTTCTTGCATTGGTATGCCCCCACTTTTTGCTGAACTGCTGATGTGCTTTGACTGAGTGTGCCCTGGGATCCTGCCAACCAGGTACCCAGGGCCTGTGTTCCTTCCCTAAAACTGTGTTGAACCTAAAACCCAATTGGCATCTCTGGCCAACTGTCAGCCCCTAGTAAATGGTACCCTAGGTACCCAGGGCATGGTGACCAGAGAAGACCCCTAAGGGCTGCAGCACTTATTGTGCCACCCTTAGGGGCCCTGTACCGTGACACCCACACACTGCCTTTGCCGGCTGAGTGTCTAAGTACAGAACTAAACAAAGAGTCGACATGGCACACATCCCTGTGTGGCATGCCCACAAGACCCACTGCCCTGGCATACCTCAGTCACCCCTCTAGCTGGGCGCCCTATGCCAGTGGTGTGGGCACAGGTGCATGAGCCCTGCACCCCAACAGTACCCAGGGCCATTCCTGGGCACCGTAAGTGCAGTGCTGCCATCAAGAGTATATGGTGCTGGGAGGTCGAGATTACAAACTCCACAGCACCATGATGGTCCCATAGAAGACTGAGAAGTTTGGTATCAAACTTCTCAGCACATTAAACCCACACTGATGCTAGTGTGAGATATAATGTAAAATGCACCAGAGGGCATCTTAGAGATGCCCCCTGAAACCTAACTTACAATCCACGTCTTGACTGAGAGGCTGCCTATGCTGCCCGACAGCAGACATGTTGCTGAACCCCTGGGTGGAGTGTCCCCTGCTCTCCTGGGCCTGCAACAATGCACATCCTGGGCGACGTGCTAGGTCTCCTCCCTCAGGATGGGCAGGGTGAAGCTTCAAAGGCCTGCCACCTCTGTGAGCTTCTCCAGACCATTTGCTGTACCCAACAACTGGCCCCCACCGGTTCTGACTCCCACTCTAGTGGGAAGACTGGGGGGAAACCCTATGTCAGGAAGGGGGGGGTGCCAGCCTGTGCCAACCCTACCCCTCAGGTGGGAGAGGCGAGGTGAAGCACGACCCCAGGCTCCGGCCATCTTGAAGATGGGGAGCCCTGCCCAATCACAGCTAGGCTCCTGCCCCCTCCCACAGGAGAGGAGCAGACTAGGGTGTGTAACCACCCCAGGATAGGGACCTATTGGTCCCTGCCCTTGCCCTACCTGTAATGCCCCTAAATTCAGTATTTAGGGGCTCCCTGAACCTTCCTTCTGAAGATCCCGATAAAAAAAGAAGAAAGAAGATCAAGAAGAAGAAGACCCGCCATGCAGCTGCTAACAACAGGATGACACCTACTGATTTGGCCCCAGCCCTACCGGCCTGTCGATCCTAGAATCTGCTTCTGCTTAATCCTGGTGACTCCTGCGGACGGGAACCTTGGGACCCCCAGAGGACCTGTCTGCCTTGACCCTCTTAAACACTGGGACTCCCATAAGCAGAGGCTCTGCTTCAACAACCATACCCCTGGTGCCAGTCAAGAAGCACCAGACCAACCCACTATGCACCGGCCGAGCCCGGCCCGTGCACAAGTGAACCAATACCACGAGGACACCCCCCGGCGACTGTGACCCAAAGTCCAGTGTCCAAAGACCCTCCTCGATGAATTAGACGACGCCTGCAGCCTCCGAACCAGGGACCCCTCCAACCGCGACCAGCCGAGGGTAAGATTTCCCGACGCCCAAAGACACCCCTGCACCCGGCGCCCTGCAGCCCCCTGTGCCTTCCTTTGGGGTACCTACCTCTTCTACAAGATCCCAACTTACCTCTTGAAGTGGTGATCACACCTGAAGAATCACCGTCCCCGAGTCTGCAGCCTTTGTTCCCTTTTTTACCTTTCCCTTTGAATAACATTGAGCGCCCGATGCCTCAAAAGCACCCTGCACCCAGCCGCCCGAGTGCCACTGGCCGTGCACCCTGTGTACTATCCTACTTCCCCATTTGCCCTGAGCAAGTAACCAGGAGCCCAGCTCCCACAGCCGCTTGGCCTGCTAGCCAGCAGCTCCCAACCTAAGGTCCCCTGACTCTCATTGGATAACATTGGGCCTAACTACAACTGCACCCGGATGCCCCTGTGGTGCTGAGGGTGTACCAACTGTACCTACCTGACCCTGGGGGACCCCCGAGTCTATGCCCTGAACCTTACCTTCACTGGTCGAGTACTCACCTGGAAACCAAAAACTCACTTACCTGCCATAGGATAACATTGACTGGTTTGACTCGGAAAGTCTTCTAAGTGTGAAGTTTTGAAACTCTAAAATATTCCTATAAAATCAACCGAATACCGAACTAAAGTACTCACCTGTGATCAGGGGAGAAGTCAGTACTGTACCTTGTAGCCCAGTACTGAACTGCAAAAGTAATCCTAACTGGGTTTACTAGTAACCTGAATTTTCTCCAATAGAATCCATTGTCTGCTTTTCTATGAAATTTCTTCTGTCTAATTTTGAAAATTTGGAATATTCCTTAAAAATCGTACCTACTACTGAAACGTAATTACTTACCTGTCTTAAGTCGAGATCCCAGTGCTGGACCTAGGAGCCCAGTACTGGATTGCAAAAGTAACGAGAACGTACTTTACCTGTAACCTCAATTTTCTCCCATTGGATAACATTGCTAGATTTTCACTGAAAAGTTTCTAAGTGTGAACTTTTGAAATTCCTTTATATTCCTTAAAAAGTATTGCAACAACCAAAACGTTTTTACTAAACTGTTTTCTGCTTGCACCCCAAGACTGAATCTAGGATCCAGTCCTGGAATTACAAAAGTAATCTCCAAAGTAATTAACTGCCTTTTTGTAGAAAAAACCCATTGAGCTCAATGTAAGATTGTGTTTAGAATTGTGTTGCCTATTGCAATCCCTGTACCTTTTGTGTTTACAAAGTTATTACCATTCTGCAAAGTACTTACCTGAGGTCATTCACAATTGAGAAAAGTATATTTTGATACCTGTTGGTTCTAAAAATAAAACAACATGCAGCAAGATTCATGAAAGGGCCGTTTTGCGAGTCTTTAATAGCGATTCATAAGGAATCGCTATTAAGGACTTGCAAAACGGGATTCATGTAGGAATTGCTGAATAAATTGTGATTCCTACACATTCCTTATTTGCGATTGGCAAATTGCTAATCGCAAATAAGGAATAACTCCCCATTCATTCCTATAGGCCTTTAGGACCGCTATTTACCACGAAGTCAAACCTCGTGGTAAATAGCTAAAACTTAGAAAAATGCATTTAAATGCATGTTTCTAAGTTGCATGTTACACACACACATGTCCTTTGGACATGTGTGTGCACAACATCAGTGTAAATTCACATTTCAGGGGTGCTACAGGGTGTCCTTTGGACACCCCTGCACCCTTCAAATCGCATCCTTATTTGCGATTGGCAAATTGCTAATCGCAAATAAGGAATAACTCCCCATTCATTCCTATGAATGAATGGGGAGTTATTCCTTATTTGCGATTAGCAATTTGCCAACTTAGAAAAATGCATTTAAATGCATTTTTCTAAGTTGCATGTTACACACACACATGTCCTTTGGACATGTGTGTGCACAACATCAGTGTAAATTCACATTTCAGGGGTGCTACAGGGTGTCCTTTGGACACCCCTGCACCCTTGAAATCGCATCCTTATTTGCGATTGGCAAATTGCTAATCGCAAATAAGGAATAACTCCCCATTCATTCCTATGAATGGGGAGTTCCTATGAATGAATGGGGAGTTATTCCTTATTTGCGATTAGCAATTTGCCAATCGCAAATAAGGATGCAATTTCAAGGGTGCAGGGGTGTCCAAAGGACACCCTGTAGCACCCCTGAAATGTGAATTTACACTGATGTTGTGCACACACATGCCCAAAGGACATGTGTGTGTGTAACATGCAACTTAGAAAAATGCATTTAAATGCATTTTTCTAAGTTTTAGCTATTTACCACGAGGTTTGACTTCGTGGTAAATAGCGGTCCTAAATTGCGATTTCGCAATTTCAAAATGGTTCATGAATTGCATTTAAGGAATCTCAAATAGAGATTCCTTAAATGCAATTCCTCGCAAATGTGCGAATTCTTTATTAGCGAATTTTGTATTTGGGATGATGAATCCCAAATGCAAAAATTGCACTCGCAAAGGGCCAGATTCTCAGAATCTGGTACTTTGCGAGCGCAATTAAGCTTGATGAATCTAGCTGTATATCTTTTGATATAAAAACAATTGGCCTGGAGTCTAGTCCTTTAGTGCGCGAAACCTTTTGCTGACTGAGTGTGTACAAAAAGTGCTTTACACTGTCCCCTGGTACTGCCTTACTGTTCGACCAAGCTACCACTTTTGAGACAAAGGTCAGCCCTGACTTTAACCTCTGTTATACCTTTGGGGTTTGTGGTCTCTATACACACTGTACCTTACTTTGGTCCAGTATATATAGAGCCACTTTCTCACAACTGCCAATGGGCACGCAGCACAGCTACATCCAACATGACACACAACATGACCAGACACAACAACATTGGGAATTCGGCCTTGCCAAGCCGACAGCACAGCCACGGCATGCCACTACAAACACACAATAGAAGGATGTGAAGAGTGGCATGCAGCCATGTGGAGATCAACTGCTGGTGCATGGAGTGTAGTGGCCAGTGGACGCTACCATGTCCCAACAGGCTGTGGGGCAGAACGTGGAAATGTTACACGTTACGTCCTCCCTGCATGCATGTGCGTAGTGGGTTGGACCTGCGTACACCAGGCTAGCATAGCTGTGTGATTCTCTTGTGGTTCTCATTCGGAATGGACAATGCGTCTGCCATGGCGGCACCTCTCAGCCTGCCACGAGTCCTGCGCTTAGCACGGCGGGGCCTGCGTCCCTGTGTGCCTGCTGCACCCCAGGCAACTGGTCCCCAGACCTGTCATGCCTGCCTCAGCGCACCAACGAGGCTCCGCTCACCTGCCTACATAGGTGTGTGTCAAAGAGGGCCCACCAGGTGCTGGTGCAAGCTCCAAGCACCAGTCCCGCGACCTCTGCAGTCTCCGCAGACCATCGCTGGCCCTCCCCGGTGCTGGCCAACATCACTTCTTCCTCATTGACATACTTCATCGGCGTCCTCTTTGGCCCAGTAGGTTCCACAAGTGGAACTGTGTCCTGAGTCCTGAATGGCAGTGACCCCAAGTCCGTGGCAGTGGCCACAGCACCAGACTCCCTTCAATCAGTGAGGCATAATTCCATATTTCAGGCCTGCGACACGTGGTACCACTAATCCTGTTCAACGCAAGCCTGCGACACGAGGTGCCACTAGCCCTGTTAAATGCAAGCCTGTGACATAAGGTGCCACTAACCCTGTTCATCGCAAGTCTGTGACACAAGGTGCCACTAACCCTGTTCAACACAAGCCTGCGACATGAGGTGCTACTAACGCTGTTCAACGCAAGCCGGCGACACGTGGATGAGGGCTCATGCCACCCTGTGGGCCAGTAGGTCCCACATCCAGCACTTAGTCGCGAATCATGAATGGCAGAGTCCACACCAGTGAACGCAAGGAGAGGAGTAAGAGGACCTGGTGCCATCAACCCTGTTCACCCCAAGTCAGCGTCATGTGGTGGTAGGCTCGTGTAGGACGCTGTGCATCCGGGGCCACTAACTCTGTGCAGCACAAGTCATGGGGCCTTTATGGTTGAATGGTTGTGTCCTTTACGATGTACACTGTTGCCGATTTCTGACTGCACCAGGCAGTCCTTGCCGGCTGGTGTGCACACACTCCACGCACAGCCAAAACAGGTGTCACTCGGTATGTGTGCCTGCTAATAAATGTGGCGGTGCACGTGCCCGTAGCAATTCACACCATCTGAGCAAGTATGTCCATGTGGTCATTGTGTCAGCATGATGGGCACGGGCCCTGCAACATCACAGTGTGCTGTCTTCAGTGGACGTTACCATGTCACCTCAGCGTTGGCAGTGACCCTGGACATGTAGCTTCGCAAGCACCCCCCTGCATGCACAAGCGACATGTGCTGGTCTGGCGTACGTCAGGTCAGCTCAGGGGTATGCTGATTCGGCAGGGGGAGCAGGGTGTGGCTCGGACCTGGCCTGGGGCAGGAAGTGCGGTAAGTGTTTTTTATTTATGTATTAAAAGTTTTGTATAGCACGAACATGACCCAAGTGGGTATCAGAGCGCTTTACATAAGGATGACGAAGAAATAGGAACACAGTTCAAGGAGACAAAACAAGGTACAAGTAGGTCAATGTGTCACAAGAGTAAAAATTACATATTGGGGGAAATAGGTAGAAGGCTATTGCAGCAGGAAATTTAGGACAATATACATCAAGAACAAAAGGGACAATATGGCAGGCAACAATAGGTCGTAACAGATTACATGTAATAGTTAGGATATCCAAAAGTCTCGAGGTAGGAGTAGCAAAGAATCTAGATCAGCGTCTTGTTCATTAGTAGTGCTTTCACTTCCCTTTTGAAAGCAAATGTGGATGGAATGAGCCTTGTCTCCACTGGAAGGGCGTTCCAGATTCTCGGGGCAATGCCTGAGAATGTACGGTTGTATGTTTTAAGCTTATTGAATTTCTTTGGCTTGAGTAGCAAGGTGCTGGTGCTCCTTGTGAGCCAGGAGCCCCCAGAAAGTTCCAGCTTATTTGCCAGGTAGAGTGGGGTATTAAAGTGAAGAGCTCTATGGGTCATACAAGCAATCGTTAATTGGATCCTTGCCTCATAGGGAAGCCAGTTGAGTGATTTCAGGTCCGGCGAAATGTGGTTGGTTTTCTTTGAACCCGTGATGATTGTCGTAGCTGCATTTAGCGAAGCTCTGATGGGGGCTAAACTGAGTTTCGGCAGTCCGCATGAAGCAGAACTGCCATATTCTAGTCTGGAGATGACCAGTGCTTGCACTGCCGCTTTGAAGTCCTCATGGGGCAGGTAGGGTTTGAGTTTTATTAGGATGCTCAGCTGGAAATTCGATCCTTTAGTAGATGCTCTGATGTGCTCTTCCATGTTTAGGTTTTTATCAAGCAGAATTTCAAGTGATTTTGTGGAGTCAATGAGGTGAGGTGTGCAGTTGAGTGCGGTGAGATTAGAGAGATATTTCACAACAGTGGGTGTTTGCCTAGCCGGTGCAATGAGGAGGAATTCCGTCTTGAGGGCATTTAGTATGAGGTATTTGGAGGTAAGCCAGTTTAGGGTTTTGAGCAGGGTTCCGTTGAGAGCATTGATGTCTTCGGGGAGGATATTTTCATGTATATTTGGGTGTCATCGGTGTACATGTGATATTGGATGTTGAAGGCTTTAAGAATTAGCGTCAGTGGCTCCAGGAAAAGGTTAAAGAGTGTCGGGGAGAGTGAGGACCCTTGGGGAACACCCAGCATGCAGGGACGGGGGTTGGATAGAGTCTGATTGGATTTGATTCTTTGTGATCTATTGTTGAGGAAAGAGGCAAACCATTTAAGGACCTTGCCAGATAGTCCCATTCTGCATTCAAGGTGGCGGAGAAGATTGTCATGCATGACAGTGTTGAATGCAGATGAGAGATCGAGAAGAATTAGTAGGCAGGCTTCATTCTGGTCCAGTAAAGTGAGAGCGTCATCCACTATGTGAGTGATGGCTGTTTCGGTACTGTGGCCAGTGCGGAAACCCGATTGGAATTGGTCGAGGAGCTGGAATTGTTCAATGTGTCTACGTAGTTCTACATGAACACATTTCTCCAGTAGTTTAGCCAGGGTAGGAATGTTTGTGATTGGTCTGTAATTATTCAGGTCTTCAGGGTCAGCCAAGGTTTTTTTTAGGAAGGGGGGCACTAGGCCCTCCTTCAGGCAGTCCCGATCTCGCCTTGCCGGACAGAGGCATTGATGATCTTGTGTCTCTGTGTTGGGATGTAGTCGCCACCAGGGCCAGAGAAGTCGATGTTGCAATCTAGCATGCACCAAGAGTGCGGACCCCCATGTACAGACACATGTAGGAGCGCAAGACTGCTCGGGGTCTTGCCACATGCATGCCAAGTGTTATGTGTATCAGCCCTGCGGATGCATGAGTCAGTTCCCTGACCTCATTTGCAGCTCGATCACAGCCTGTCATGGGCTATACACCTGTATCCACCCTGTCCGGTCCATTGGCCTACACTCACATGGCTGCACACCTTCAAAGGCCGGTGTCATGGTGTTCCCAGGGTCGCAGACATCCCACCACACCCACAATGGGCCTCTGTACATCTCCTGTATGCATGCAGATTGTGAAGTTACTGTAGGAAAGAAAGATCCTTTGTCTGAATTATCAGGTGGTAACACATCTGCAGCTCTGCGTGAAATGGCCTTCACACGTACTCCCACCTCCCCCCAGGCCCGCACCTGTTGCACACAGACACTTCTCATTGCACCGAGCTGTGCAATTTCATCCATAGGAGTGGCACGGGTCAAGCCAGTGCCGCTTCAAACAGAGCAACTGACACAATAGCAGACCATCCTGGACACATGCTCGCCTCTAGTCACGTGGACCTGTACCGTGCACATCTGCTGCATGTACTGGGTGCACTGCCGTTGGCAGTCTTGCGGATCAGTTACCGGCTGAGCTTCCACCTTGCGGACGTCACCTGCGTTCAGCCTGTGTTGCATTGTCGATCGTGCATATTCGAGTGGTCCATGGATGTCTGTCTCTCCAACATAACGGTAACTGACCTGGATTACGACACTTGAGTGCGCCCCCTGTTGGCCCACGACTTGGAGTGTCACTGTGATGCCCGTTTATGGCATGCATGGATGTTTGGCATGCAGGGTGGAAACTGGACCTGGGAGATTGCAAGAGTCCTCGTGTGCAGTGAGCACATTGAGCCACTACCGGATTGGGCTTTGGTGCACATTGGGGCCAGTGGATGGAGTCAGCACATCTGTCCGGGTCAGCTGATGGATTACGTCAATGACATGTCAGATGTGGTGGACGACGATTGCCCATTGGAGATGTTGGCCTACACAGCTGCACTCATGTTCATGGACGGGTGACAAGGTACCTGCAGCCACAACTGGATGTGAACCATTGCACGTGTCCTGACACCTTGTTGCATGTTGTGAATCTGGTCACATGTCCCAAGATGACAGTGGACATGGCTGCATTGGCCTGGACTCATGGTACATGTGCGGACAATCAACACGGGTTGGCACTGTCTTGTGTTACTGATGGACTCCCCCGAGGTGGACATGGGCGCTTCCCTACATTCCTCATCCAGACATGCTGCTGCATTGGTCTACATATCGTAGCACTTCTCTTGGCCGTACTGACATGCACTTGTTGATAAAGTTTCCGCACTTTCACTTGTCTCCAACGGTGTTGTGTCTTGATTTGTATGCCAATCTGTGTGCCACTGACTCTCTGGCTCCCTGCCACACGTGCATTGCTACCCCATCAGGACTGTGGGTTTATACTTGTGCATTGTCATGTCCCTGTTTCGTGCTTAGCCAGATGTGTATGGCCGTTTACCGGCAACAGGCGGGTGCACTTGTGTCCTGTGTTCGTTGTGGAAATGTTGGTGTTTGTACCACATTGTGTTCGATGTTAGGGTGCTCTGCTTCCTATGTGTGTGTGCTGCATTGTGTGTGAGATGTCCCTTCAGCTCTTCTCCCTTTCAGGCAGTGTGGTTTTCACTTCTGTGCTTGTTCAGTGGTGTGATATTTCCGGGGTGTATGACTTGTAGTGTTGGTTGGTGTTTTTACTCTTGGGCATGATTTGTCTTTGCTTAATTGTGCATGTGTGACATTGTGCCCATCTCCCCACATCCGCCCAGTCCCTGCTGGTTCCTCTCCCTGTTGTTGTTGTTGTGTCTGTTGTGTTGGGCAGTTTGCGGTCCCCGAGTACTGCCACCGTCTCCAGACACCATTTCCTCCATGTCATCCAGCTCCTTGTGTGGCGCTGGCCTCCCACCCCCGGTATCCATTGCTGCCTTCTTTTTGTCTCCGTGTTTCTGATTGTTTGTGCGTTTCACATAATTCCGGATGATCCGGTGTTTTCTTCCATTGTCCTCCTCCGCTATCAGGCTGCATTCACCTTGTCCAAGATGGCCTGCCATGTACAATGATTTCTTGCCAATGAGGTTTGTGGGGTTGTCTGGTGGCTCGGGTTGCCTCCATTGTGCTTGGCTGTTGTTTTCTGTTTGGTTTGCCTTTTTTTTCAGGCGTTTGTTGTGCTTATTCCCACCAGTCGTGTGTATCGCCTGGCGGAGCTTATCTCTGTATTCCTCATTTCGAATAGGCTCATCACATGTTTTTTTGTGTTGAGGTTAGTGTTTTTACCTCCGTCGAGGTGGTTGTATCGCGGACATTGCCCGTGGTTTCGGCAGACTATTGCATGGTACAGCCTTATTGTGAATTCCACGTTGACACAAGGTTATTTTCCCACGATAGGCTGCAATGTGTAAAGTTGCGTTAGCATTTGTTGGTGATGTTTAGCACACATACTTGTGAATATACCCCTTGGAGTTTTATTTCAACAAAGGGCTGATTAAGTTTTCTTCAGGGTGGCAAGGTGAAGGAATCACTCCAGGCTTTGTGGGGTACAGGGAAAGCAGTTTTTTCCATGGAGTAAAATAATTTGCAGATTGATAAAAAAGGAAAAAGTAAAAAAATACATGCCTTTGCAGCACTGCTGTCTTTTGTCAAACTTCTTTTTATTAGAAATTCTTTGCAAGGTACGACAAATCATAGCACCATCTTATTCATCCCACATGAATGACAATGAATGATAGCAGAACTTGACAACATAAAGAGACATGAACATCACAGGAAACAAAACCCCGGCCCACCACAATTGGAGTGCACATTTAGAGGGAACAGCTTGTAAAAGAATTGGGCGCAGGGCTCTTTGTTTAAAATGGCAAAGAATGCTATGAATTTCCCATCAGGCTGTGAGGCATCTGTACTTTAGGGCCATCTATGTCGATGGGGTTACACAGGACGTACCAGAGCAGGTGGATAATGGCTCCCAACCGTGGAGCACTCAACCAAAATAGACACAACCAACCCTTCCCTCCCTCCCCCTCCCTGTACAAGGTGGCGGCCTACAAGAAAGAAGAAAAAGAAAAAAGAAGGTGCAAGCTAAAGATTGTTTGGTGGGTCGCACTTTACAACTGGAAAAGACAAAGCACCCTAACAGAGGCGGGGCAGACAGCGGAGGGGAGACATCAAGAGAGGAAGGTGACCAGGGGACCCCAAGGGAATTCAAAGTTTTTAAAGTCATCCCTAAAAATTTCCGACATCCACTCCATACTGAGAAGCCTCCATAATCTGGAGTACCAGAGGGAGAGAGCCGGAGTTTCTCTCTTTTTCCATGCCGCCGCTAGCGTGATCTTAGCAGCCCCAATACATAGCCTCGTGATTTTTTTATCCGCCCGTGTCTGATGTTTTAACGAGGTGTCCCGAAGTCCCAACAACACCTCAGCCATGTTAGTTGGTATAGGATAGCTCAGCATGTCTTTGATATGAGCAAGAATATCTTCCCAGAACGACCTGATGTGAGGGCAGTCCCACCATATATGCTGGAAATCTCCCAGAAGACCACAGCCCCTCCAGCACCTATCGGAGGACCCAGGAAAGATTCTGCGAAGTTTGGAAGGGTAAAGGTACCAATCCATCATCGTTTTAAGGTGTGCCTCTCTGAGGTCGGCAGCGTGAATAAACTTTGTGATATCAGACAACAAGTGGGACCACTCGTCATCCGTAATATCCCATTGAATATCCTCCCACATTGACATGTAACGGGGGCGCGGCGCGGCGCGTGTGTGGTAGTAAGGAGAAACTTGTATATAAAGGAGATCGCGCCTTTCATGGATTTTGCTTTATCGAGAAAGGATTCGAATTTGGTCAAGGGTTGTGTAGCCCCCTCCGGTACTTGCAGAGCAAGGGCCCAGTGCAGGAGCTGGTGGTGATGGTATCTCTCCGGATCCTGTAGATTGTACTCCCTTTTACAGCTATCAAAGGTGAGGGGATCATAGTTATGGAAGAGATGTGTTAAGGCCAGACAACCCCCCTCCCGCCATGCATCGAATGGTCCTGACTGTAGTCCCGGAGGGAATGCCAGGTTAAAATGTAAGGGCGTAAAGGGGGAGGGAAAGGAAGTCCATCTCTCATCACCCGACACTGAGTCCCATACCATAAGTGTTGTACTTGTAGGAGTACTTATATAAGTATTTTTAGGCCTAGCACACTTGGGGCGCCATATTAAGTGCCATATAGTGCGACCGGTCACACTATGGTCCATGTGTAGCCAATGCTTATGTCCATTCCACAAGCACTCGCAGTTGAGCGGTCTTATAGTATAAATGAATTTCGGGAGGCCCACCCCACCCTCCTCTCTAGAACGGCGGAGTATCGCAAAAGAGAAGCGCGCCCGTCTCCCTTGCCAGACATAATTCAAGATCATAGTCTTAACTCGCTTGAAGAAGTCCTTCTCCATTTCGATGGGCAAGGCATGAAAGAGGTAGAGGATTTTTGGTAGGAGAGTCATTTTTATGGCATGTATGCGACCTAGCCATGAGAGGAAAAGGGGTTTCCGTTTTTTGAGTTCTGATTGGAGCCGGCCCAGTATGGCAGCGTAAAGGCCCCCTATTTTGGGCGTAATTTGGACACCTAGATATTGAATGGAAGACGAAGTCCACTGGAGGGGTGTGAGAGGCTGAAGTTCCGGCATTGCCGCTGGCGAGAGCATAAGGTTAAGGATAAAGGACTTCCCCAAGTTGACTTTAAAGCCTGCCACTGTCTCGAATTTAGCTAGTTCTATTTGCAAAGGGGGAGCACTGCTGTCTTTTAACAATGTGTAACTGTACACTAATGAATAATTACGCACTGGAATAATAATAGCTTGTTAAAACATATTTAACTCACTCAGTAATACTGCTGAACCACCAGCCCTATAGTGGGCATTAACTACCACCCATAACTCTAAATTACTGTGGCCTAATGAGTATGCAAATGATTTTATAACACTTTATTTATAAACTATTCCATAAAATACAGCACTTTGTGAAGTGAAATGTCATGGGACTATGGATAGTTGTAGCACAGTAGACAAGTGTCAGGAAAAGTGAGGTTAGGGTGCATTTGTTTATACTGTGAAAATGTTATAACTCTGCTCGTCCTCGCTCGGGCCAGTCCCGTAAATTCCACTGGAATGTTCTGTGTTTATTTTCATGTCTGGTTTGTGAGCTTTGTAGTGTGCATGCTACCACATCCCTGGGAGATTATGTCATTCACAGTTTGTCAACACATAAATGGGATGGTTGGAATCGCCTGAGAACCAGCCTGTGTAGTTTGCTGGTGAGTCCCAGGCATCCTTGGTGTTTACTCCTTGAGCCCAGATATATTCAAGCATGATGTCATTCTTCCCTGGAAAAAATTTACAGTTTAACAAACCACATTTAAAAAAAAAGTTTTTAATCAAGATGGGAAAGGCGTAAATTCATGCTGATACAATGTTGAAAAACCTATTCAGAATTCTTTTAAAGCGAAACCACTTCGGGAATTTTAATTCAAATAATCTTTAAGCATTTTGACATATTGTTTATGAGGATTCTGTGTGAAACAGTGTGATATAAATTTGGTATGCAAGGGTGAAACCTGCTTGATTTGGTAGCGCTCTGTAGACTAAAATTATAATGACCTCATTGCATTATGAGCAGTAAGCCAAATCACAATTAGCATGTTCTTTCTTTTTGGTTTCGGGAAAATGGAAAATGTATCACTAAGATCTTAAAATATTATTTGTGATTTGATGCTACAAATATAATTCGAATAGAGGGCGAGCTCTAATCCCCTTTTCTTCGTGCAAATTTTGACACTGTACTGAAGACATTTTTCGATCGTTGGAATAATCATATATTGTTTTATATCAATCAATCAATCAATCAATCAATCAATCTGGTATTTTTTTTAAACTCGCTGCTCACCCGTGAGGGTCTCAAGGCGCTGGGGGAGTGGGGTAGCAGCTTCCGTCAGATTAAGAGCCAGGTCTTGAGGGGAAACAACCTTTACAACGCAACTTTTACAACGCACTACCATTACAACAAAACTTTTACAACGCAACATCCATTACATCGCATGCCATTACAACGCAACCATTACAACGTATGACACTGCAACGAATACCACTACAACGCATGTCATTACAACGCATACCATTACAACGCATAACATTACAACGCATAGTACCCTTACACTATCCAACACGTACCCTACTGTTGCACCCCCTGGAGTAAGATTAGTAATTTTTACCCCTACACTATCCAACACTTACCCTACTGTTGCACCCCCTGGAGTTAGATTAGTAATTTTTACCCTTACACTATCCAATACTTACCCTACTGTTGCACCCCCTGGAGTTAGATTAGTAATTTTTACCCCTACACTATCCAACACATACCCTACTGTTGCACCCCCTGGAGTTAGATTAGTAATTTTTACCCCTACACTATCCAACACTTACCCTACTGTTGCACCCCCCTGGAGTAAGAATAGTAATTTTTACCCCTACACTATCCAACACTTACCATACATGCAATGTAATGTTATGCGTTGTAATGGTATGCGTTGTAAAGGTAGTATGCGTTGTAATGGAATGCGCTGTAAAGGTAGTTTTTAAAAATTCGTTGTAATGGCATGCGTTGTAATGGAATGCGTTGTAATGGATGTTGTGTTGTAAAAAATGCGTTGTAAAGGTATGCGTTGTAAAAGTATGCATTGTAACGTCATATATCCATCTTGAGGGTCTTCCTGAAGATGTGCAGGGTGGGGCGTGTCTGATGTATATCGGGGGCTCATTCCAGGTCTTGGCCGCGATGTAGGAGAAGGTACTACCACGTGTTTTTGCTCTGCAGGTGGGCAGGGGTTCGGCGAAGGGTGAGGTTGGCGGATCGGAGGTTCCTCTTGGGTATGTGGAAGGAGATTCTATTGTTGAACTATTGGGGTCCAGTATTGTGTTGGCATTTGTAGGCATGGGTGAGTATCTTGAAGATACTCTCTTCTCAACGGGGAGCCAGTGGAGGTTACACAAGTGTTGGGACTGGGTGATGGGTTCCTGTCGAGGGATGTAGAGGACGAGTCTGGCTGCAGTGTTCTCTATTTTCTGGAGTTTGCGAAGCAGAGACTTGTTGATCCCGGCGTAGAGGGCATTTCTTTAGTCCAGTCTGCTGGTTATGAAATCCGTAATCTTTATAAAAGCAACCATTTCATACCTCGGGTACAGTAATTGTTGGACCACATTTTTTGTTATATGTTAAATCTTTTTATTTTAAGAAAGTAAGAGTGTTATAGAAATTTCAAAATTGTAATCAGCACCAGTAAAGAAAAAATAATCATTAGAATCAAAACATTAATAGTATGTAGTAGGTGTTGGTTTCCATTTTAAAGAGGGTGTTGGGATTTGTTAGCTGTGATTGCACCAGGCTGTGTAACAAAGACGTAGGGCAACTCATATATTTAGGGATAGACCTTTCTGTCAAATTTCTACTACCGAAAAAGCGGTTGCATGACTAAGAGCAGTATTGGACACGTAGATCCCTCTAAACTGGTGATGAAATCCCCACATCTGTCCACCTCATCGGAATTTAAGCAGTTACTGGTACTAACAATCTGATTTAGTTTCTGACTTTGCCACCGGGGTATCGTTTGGGATATTTTTTGAACCCGGCAGCTTGGAGTAGAACACCACTTGAACCCTTCCCATGAATGTAAGAGTGCCTGTGATTTCCTCCAATAATTTGGACGCATCAGAGAAAGTCTTGTTGGAATTCTTGAGAAATTATGAGGAAGACTAGGTTTTCCATCAACCGTTTGCACGGTGAATAGGGAATCCAATGGATTTCCCTACCAATGGTGTGCTTGCACTCCAAGACCTTGTTACACCTAATAGTCTAATGTTCATGCATAGCAGCAGGGAGCAATTCACAGGTTCCCCAAGGAAGGGAAGTGCATTTACAACAAGGGGAGGGCAATCCTTGACTTTTCCACGCCCACTCTAGATGGAGAGGTTTTGGGATACTCCCCCTTACTGAAGTTTATGGATAGAAATATCAAATTTTCTCCAGTCAAGTGGTGTGATGGGGCATTTTTGGTGGTCTGCCACCCCAACTCTACCTACCACCAGTTCAACCAGTCACTGTTGCTGGGCTAACTGATAGAAATGAACAAGAGAGCAACATTAATCCAACTACCATCTTTGTATCATCTACAGCCCCCTTAAAATCAAGCATTCTCTTACATCATGTGGAATGTTTACACATTCTTTGGAGAAGTGTAAACCTGGATGGAGGTGGCTCCTCGACTCATTTTTATATCAAGGCATAATTAGAGTGAACTGTGCCTCAGTTAGTCAACCTTTAAAATGTAGCTTCCTATAGGAGGAAGAGACATGGCCTTGGTGGAGGATATGTGGCTTAGCTGCCTTTGGAACTTGTGGAGTCAGGTTTGAAACCTAGCCTCAATGCTAGACCCAACATTGTGCGATTCTGAGAAGCTCACTTTATCTCCCTGGGCCTATATGTGTGAGAAAGGTATTTGTGCCGGACCGGAATGCGAACAGCAACCATCCATGGCAGGTTGCTGCTCGACCAGCCCTGGGAGCTGGGGGGTGGGGGTGCTCGCAAGAAGCAGGGCTCCTGCTTTTCTTACAGGGTACTGATATTGCAGCACTGCTGCAAAACTGGCCCCCACTGACAAAAGTGCACCTCCCAGCACAAAACTGGCCTCCATCCCTCTGGAAAATACCGAGTGCCTATTGCAGCCAGTCCAGCCCTGTGTTTGTGTAATCCCAATTTGATGTACACAATCAACAATTGTTTACCTAATGTAAAGCTAGGTTTGTGCTAAATAAATACCAATACGTACATATAAAACAAAGCACTGAAAGGAAATCGGGCAATAATCCATGACTTGAAAATGACTTGTTAACAGTTGTAGTTTGCTGTGGTCCTAAATAACAAGTCTTTGAATTTATAAACTATACAAGAAGTCTCAGGAAAGCAAAAATTAAAGATACAAAAATGTGTAATTTGAAGGATGAATAGTATGCAACACATTTATCTTTTGCACAATTTGATTTATTTGTATGTATGTCCCCAGCCCAAAATTGTTTAGTACATTTCAAGAAGATTACTCATAATGTAATCTAATATTGAAAAACACAATCTGTCATGAGGTCACGTTATTTTACTAAAGTGTGGCAGTAGCTAACAATAATTTCAGTCACTGTGGAGCTGTGACTCTGTTGGCTTAACAACCTTGCAATCATTGTGAACATGGTGAAGATTATTTTATCTGTCTGACTCCTTTCCAGATTGGGGTTGAGCTGACTATTTCAACCAAAGGCAGCTTTGTGGGATCCTGTGTCTAGTTGTTATAACGAAAAGGTGGCGGCATCATCCATAGTCCATTCACATCCCCAATCTTGTGTCAAAGTTGAAACATTGATATAAATTAAGCTAATCACTTAATCTCCCTGTGCTTAAAAATGTAAAATGAAATGTATTTGTATAATCCCCACATGCTGTACACAATCTTGTTGATAGTCTCCTAAGCTCCTATGTAATGCAGAGTGCTCCATTGTATCTTAGTTAGGTGCCTACTATATAAATACAAATACATACATTCTTTAGCTGTGAGTAACCACAATGGTCTAACCCAGAGTGGAGAAGTAGAACCGTCAAGTCATTTTTTTGTTTTTGCTCTTCAGTCCAATTACAACTGTCCACGGCTCCTGCTCAGAAGGATTTAGTAACATTTTGTCCTGCTAATAATTGTCAACCCCATCTTGGGCCTATTCACAAAAAAGGTTTCTGAACCTGTCTTTTCTTTGTTTACCTTTACTTCCAATTAAGCAAAATTACCCCTGTAAGAAATGTGGTTATTAGCTGTGCAGAATGTGAGTCCAGTGCAAGTATTAGGTCCATAATGTCTCGTTATTGGGAACCAAGTACCTCCTTGCAGCCCTAGACTCTATCAGGGTAGTGAAGCAGAGAAGTCCAAGGCCTACTCAGAAGAGGTGATTTGGGCTAATAACCTACATACACTGGCACACAATAACAACACTCAATAAATGATTTCCCAATCATTCCTTTCTCTTTGAAAAAGGAAAAGTACATTTACTACACATCAGGTAGAAAGAAATACCTTTGGAGGTATTATTAAATCACATTTGACACCTATTGGGTCATTGCCAATAAAATCACACCCCGCACCCTACCTATACCAGATTGAGCATCACAATATCAGGGGATGTCATGTAAAATAAAGCAGACCTGTTGGCTTTGGCAGGGGGTCATCACATCAAAATATAAGGCGAGCAGTATGCCTTTGTTAAGCCGTTGCCCTATGAAAATTTAAGCCAAGCCTATTTTATTTTTGGAAAGGGGTCAACACATTATAAGAACAATAAACGCATCAAAGAATTCAACATTAAAGCCACTGGAACCCAAAAGCCCTTACAAAGGCATTCATTAATAATATAAAGCATTGCAATGGTCACCAAAAATTATTGTCCATAACATATTTTTTATAAAACATTGCAATTTTAATAAAACATTGCAAATTTGAGTCTTTTCTTTTACCAGTACAGACCACATAAAATGCAACCCTGAAACCAGCTTAAAGTGGTCCTTGTAAGACTGAGTTGTAAAAAAAAATTGCAGCATAGGGAGTACTTTGAAATTGTAGAAAAGTCTATCCTAGTCATGCATCCTTTAACCGGGGAGACATGAGGTTGGTGTTTCGCCTTACCTTTTATTGGGGGAGCTGTTGCACTCCCTGCAGCCTCCACAACACTTGCCTGATGCATTAGTTGTTTCCCTGCCTCTCCTTGGGGCACCACAAAGACGTGAAACATACACAAAAGCCCTAACAGGGTATTATAGGGTGCTCATTGCTGGGAGCATGATTATTTGATGAGCAGCTCAAGCTGCTTTGTTTTCTAGTCATTTCTTTTTGCAAGGGGGCACCAACACTCACTCAGCTCCTGTGCAGTGCTGGAGCCGAGAGTCATCTGGCCTCTTGCCCACTCAACCCATCTCCTGTTGGCAAGGTAAATACATAATTCTTCTCTGGACTGGGGTGGCTGGTCTATGTCCTTACCACATTGTCTACTTTATTTGTTTACTTTGGACCTAGGGGGATAGAGTCCCCAGGCAGAAAAATCTTCTCGGGAGGGGGACCAATGCACACCCATCTCCCTAATAATTGACAAAGTGTTCATTGCCAGGCCTCTGGGTGCTGGCCCATCGCAGGGATAGTTTTAGATGTTGCAGTAGCGCCCCAAGCGTTTCATTGAATCTCAAGTGCTATAGGCAATAATACATTTGTAATACAGCAGAGATAATGTTCACCATGTTTTTGACAGTGTTTTGGCAATCAAACTCAAATAAGGCCCATAATCAAATGTCTCACATGCCATCCACAGTTTCTTTGAGTATTTCACTTCGTCACATCATACCAACTGTTTTCTACTGCGATAGCAGTATTCTACAAACAGCAAATCCTTAAACATATTTATAAAAAAAATATTAGAGATGTAGCAAAAACCTCAATCTCTGGATGAGCAACTCATTCCTTACAGTTTATGGACATTTTTTAAAATATAACACTAAGAAGAAAAAGTGGGTTTAACCTGTCTTTGAAGGCCAAAAGCCACAATTTGTGTCACATTCACCATTGGGTTTCCTACATCCGGATGACAGATTGTGTCTGGGTTGGCTCAATCACATGGTGTGGAACCAAGGGTGTTTTGTTAATGGCAGTATTAGTGTGCCAGAGATAATAGAATGAGACTAAATCAGTGTGGTCACTTCGGGGCATATTATCAAGTAAGGGCGTTACATTATCGCCGCTTTTATCGGCAGGAAACTGCCGATAAAGCGGCGATAATGGGCTTGATAATATGCTCTATGAATTCCAATCGAAGCCCATGTTAGATGTCTTCACATCTAACATGGGCTTCGATTGGAATGCATAGAGCATATTATCAAGCCCATTATCGCCGCTTTATCAAAAGCGGCGATAATGTAACGCCCTTACTTGATAATATGGCCCTTTATTCTGGGATACCTTGGCTGGATTAGAATGTGGTGAAAGTATTGGCGGACCTGGGTTATAATCCCCCACAATAGACCACAATGGACAGCCCTAGACTATTTTAGTTCCATTCTCCTATCTCTGGTGCCCTAATAGAAGCATTTTGTATACTCATGCTTCTATTCTAGGTTCATTCACAGATTTCTTGTTATTTTGTATACATTTTTAGCCGTCACCTGCGCCTCTCAAAGGACAGCATGAACTTCCACTATCTTCATTCACTTTATTTTTCAATAGTAACAGCTCAGTGAAACATCCACTTCAATGCCATATCATGTTTTGAACGGAATTTGGGACAATAACTTCTAAATTGCATAACAATATATCACCATGTGCAAGTGTGTTTGTCCCGAGATTCGTTTTCTCCAGCACTGGCTAAGTACCTTCTCTGGACTTCAATACAGGCTAAGTCAGATTGCGCCCAAAAGTCGTTCAAACAGCAGTGTTTTATTTCAGACTGTCTAAAGATGTGTTAATCTGGTCACTTTCCCAATAATGACCATGCTGTTTTATACTTTAAAACACTTTCGTTACTCATTAAATCAGTTTTCTGAAATTGAATTAAAGATAGTTACACTTATACCAGCAAACATTTAACAAACTATTTTAAAATTCAATCATGCATCTACAGTAGTTTTCCACATGCCTTAACATGATCTGTGTTAAATTAAATAATTTACTTTACAATACATTTTGTAACTAGCATAACCAGGCACCAGTTCACCCAAAACCTCCCTTTATCATTTGTTGTTATATTTGAAATGTTAAAAAAAACTGCTCCCCCAGCTCTCATAAAATCATTGCACGTCTCGAGGACATGTCAAGGTTAACACCCTTCACACCCTTAGACCCTCAATAGTTTTCTAATCTGTTCTCTATTGGTAGGAGATGTAACTGCAGAAAGGTAGTGGGAATTGTGTATACTCGTATTTCTGTTCCTGGTAATTGCATTTCTAAGAAATGGCTAGAAGTAGGCAAGCATGGGGTAGCAGCTGCTAGCCATTTGTACATTACAATAATGAGCATTTTCTACATTATCTCATAAAAGTTGAAAATTGTTCTTGGTCCTATGTCTTTCATTGGCCTTCAAAAAACAAAAATGCCACAGCGGTGTGTTGCATCAACTTCTGAAAACACACAAAACACTAGTGCAAATCGATCATCTAGCACAGCTAAATTAGTTAAATACGGGTTCCATTGTGAATAGACTTTCACAAAGAAAAATGTAAGAAATGAAAATAAAATGAAAGCCATTGCTCACATACTTTCAAAACTGAAGAGAACATCCATTGTTCCTTGCATTATTTGGTTGGGACAGAAACATACCCTGCCCTAAAAAAACAAACTGCATGTGAAACTGGTATCCTGACACATATGGCCTGGCTAGCACTTTAATCCAGTGTGTGTACTGAGGCCCAGGCTTGTCCAGGGTAAAACCAAGGTTCAGATCTATTCTTGGATTGACATAAAGCAGTGGTGGCAGCATACTCATTATTGGAGATTTATAAATTTGACCTTACCTTTTCTCTGATTAAGGGGTAGCACCCCTTACCTCCCCCAATTTTTTAATTTGTGCTAAACAATATCACCTTAACCATTGTGCAGCTATTCCATGTGTACATGTCAAGTAAATGTATACCTGGTGGCTGTACGGCACAGGTCTGCAAGCTAGATTCTGTGTTTGGTAGGAATAGGAGTGCTAGTACCAATGATATATATCTTGGATGACCTGTGGTGTGGCATAGTACAAAATGGAGGAAGGATACAGGCTCCCTAGAGAGTGGAAGTGTTTTGCCTGCATCCGTGTCTCTGGAGGTGAAGGCTTATACTCCGAAGTGAGGAAGGATGAAGCCAGGGATACCTTTAGAAAGTCTATGAGGACAATTATCAGGGAATTTCTGATTAGGCTTTTGTGAACACTGCTATTTAGTGGATGTCGTGGTAGAGGGATGTCTCAGTAGGTTCTTTTAAAGATGGCGAGGTTTCTGCCCAGTGCCTGTCCTTCTGTCTGTCCTTGATTAATAGTTCAGGAAAGCTGATGACAGTGAGATCGAGTATCTTGACAATTAATTGCACCCTGGTTTTCGATGCTAATGGGAGCATCATCACTACCTGCACATAGGATGTGTCTGCCCTGCAGTCAGAAAATGACATTTGAAAGAGAACCAACTCAAACTTGTTCCAGGTCTTTAGATGGGAGATCCACATCCAATCTGGGAAATGAGTTAAATAGTGGGTTCCACACCACTCTACGTTCTGTTCCAATTCCAGGGTCTTTTTGACTAATGAAAGGAATACTCGACAGATTACTCGAAGAACTGATGTTAGACCAGGGATGGTGTCTGCAGAAGGTATACACCCGTTACAACGGATCTTTTACTCCGCAGACCCATTACAACGCGACCATTACTCCGCATACCATTACAACGCATTGCGCTGGGGGGCGCTCTAGGATAGGGAATAAGTATAATTTACTATCCAACACCTTCCCTAGGGTCCACGGGGACTGGAGTTAGAATAGTAAATTATACTTACCACTATCCAGCGCCCCAAGGCGCTATGCGTTGTAACGGTATGCGGAGTAAAAGTCGCGTTGTAATGGTCTGCGGAGTAAAAGTATGCGTTATAACGTCATACATCCCTGCAGGACAGCAAGTCTCTTCAAAGGTGAGGGGATATCACCAAATGTATGCCCAACTTGCCAGAAAAATTATGGATCTGCCTACTGCTTCGATGACTGCTTATTTGTTCAGAGAGAAATGGGGGTTCTTGGCTCTGCATAAGAACAGACTGTCCAGGACGAGTAGCCTAGCCATGTTCCTGGTGTGCCAAACACCCAGAAAGAGCAAACCAAACTTAAATTCAAGGCTGTGCCCAGTGCTGACCCAAGCTAAGATTGGTGCCTCCCTATATGGATCATTTAGAAACTCCAATCATCAAATTCAACAATCAAAGTGCTGTCCAGCATCTACTGTGACCTGAGGAGCCTACCTTCCGCTACTGAGCTGTGCCTACAGATGCCATTGCCTATTCAGCCGAGGGTATCTCCCGATGGCCAGGAGGTCACAACTGCCAAGCAAGAGTTGACCACTGACTCCAGGCCAGCAGTGCCTCCACTATGACTTGACCCAAGAGGTACGATCACCTTCTAAACCATGCTCCACCTGATGGAAAACTCATCCATTGACTGTGGGCAATATGTAGTAGTGCTATTCCTAAACAGCTTTTTCTCTTTCCTCTGTAGTCACATGTTAAGGACACAGACGAGGAAGGGTGATGAAGAGAAAATGTCTGAATTACTTACTAATAAACCTATGACTCTGAGGTAAGGCCTTCTCCCAAGTTAAAGGTTGAGAAGGGCAAGGAAAAATCAGAGCTATGGAATTATTGATAAGCAGTATGAGTACTCATTTACACCAGAAACAAACCTCATATACCACTGATTGCAAAATGTAAATAGATAATTGATTTGCTGATGTCAGTCAGTTTATTTAATTCAAGGAAATTATACAGGTGTGTTCATAAGAGTTGAAAGCAGCAAGAATGATTTATAGACTGCTATACTATGTGACTCCTAAATGATGCTGAATTAGCTCCTTAATTGAAAAGGGTCATATATCTCAGTCCTTTAACATGTTCTGGTGCATCGTGCCTGTTTGACCTGGCACCATTGGCGCGGGTCTCCCTTCCATTTTTTGCTTTTGTCTCCTCTGTTTTTGCTGGTATTAGATGCTCTGGGCGCTGTGCCACTGCCATTCAGTGCCACAGCGCAAATGCTCCCTGTGTAAATATGACTGTGAGTTGGTATATCCCTGATTGGCTTATTTGGTTTACCTGTTAGTCCCTAGTAGTTTGGCCTGTGTGTGCCCAGGGCTGGTAACCCAAATGCTGCTGGTGGGCTTGCAGCGCTGGTTTGCGCCACCCACAGAAGTAGCTTGTAAAGTGTACCTCAGACATGCCACTGCAGTGTCTGCGTGCAGTCCAGAACTGCCATCTTGGCTGTGAAGTGCCCACACTTCCCAGCTCATGACCCTACCCTTAGCAGCATGTCAGTCACCCCTATGGTAGGTGCATTTTGTGTGTAAGGTAGGACATGGCTTGATGTGTGTAGCATGTCCTGGTAGTGAATCACCCTCCATTTTGTTTTTCATTGCTGCAAGGCTACCTGTTCTCCATAGGCTAGAATGGGCAGACTGGCTATTACATCTAATAGTCCTATCTGACTCGGGGAACATGGTAGAAATTCAAGTTTAGTATGCCTGAGCCCAGAATAATAAAATGCACCTTTTAGTGAAGTTGGTTTTAATATTCTGTGTTTGAAAATACCACTTTTAGAAAGTAGGTATTTTCTTGCCTAAGCCTCCAGTGTGCTCTGCTGTTATGTTTATTGGCTTTCTGGGTTTAGAAGGACAAGGAAGGCTGAGTCAGACCTGGGTTGAATAGAGACATCTGCATTGAGTACTGGGAAGGGGTAGCTCCTTGTCCTGAATAGGGCTGTGCCTGGCAAGGTGAATGCTGGCTCCACCTCCTACTGTGCGTCTGATGGCAGACCCGCTCTTTCTGAAAGGAAGGATACAGCCTGGTAAACAAAGTGCTCCAAGCCTGAGCAGAACTGGTTCTGGCTGGGTTCAGTGACTAGAGACTTTTGAGAACAAAGACTTTTGGGGTATAAATATCTGTGCCCAAACCCCTGATTTTTGTATTGCTCCTGGATGTCAAGAAGAACCTCTGTCCGTGTTACTGAAGAAATCTGCAGGAGAGGACTGTCCTTGTGCTTGTGTGCTATTTCTTGGGTTGGCCTGGAGTAGTTCCCCTTGGATTTGGAAGAAGAGGAAAAAGGACTTTTGAGAGAATTTTGTTTTACTAAGCAATCACCCAAGGGCTAGAAGAGAGCTAGCCTCCTGCTGTAGTCACAGGCACATCTGACTCCCCCACCAGCCTCCTGATTCCTCCCAGCAAGGATTACTATCTGCATGTGAGGCCCCTGTGAGTTCCAGGGCCTCTAGTTCTACTACCGAGAAGAGAGAGCTGAAAATATTAGCTAACACTATTTGCGAGCCGCCACAGCTGAAGAGCGTAAGAAAAAACCACGCGCTGCTGCCGCCGAGCGCTCGGAAACCAAACATCATCGCATCGCACGCTTGCGGGGCCCAAAGAGCTCGCTAACCCCAGAGATCATCGCGTCGCACATTTGCGGGCTTTTCGAGGCTCGCTTACCCCGGAACATCGCATCGAGATCATCACAGCGTGGATGCCGTGCATCCGCCATTTTCCTCGCATCGCACCCCGCTCGTCACTCCCTCGCGGGGCACCATTTTCTTTCATCGCAACAAGATCGCACACACAACAGGATCAGCGCATCATCCTCCCTCGCGGCAAGGGTTCAACGCATCGCTAACCTAGCATGAAGAAATCTGTCGCTTTGCCCCGCACGCACCTGCAGCCCGGGGCATCATCCTCCCTTGCGGCAAGGATTCAACGAATCGCCAGTCTAGCATAGGGAAAATCATCGATACAGCTTCTTTGTGACATTTTGTTGGTTTTGCTACGAAATCCAGGAACTTTGTAAGTAAAAGGGTCGCAGAGACCACTGCTTTGAACTGACACCCTAGTTGAACACTTTGAACTATTTTTTCAGCTATTCAAGAGTTCCCCCCTTTTTTCAGTATTGTGGCTGTTTACCGTTATTGGTCTTGTGTTAAGTCTATATATAAAGATACTTATTTTTTATAACTACTTGTGTGGTGTCCCTTTTGTAGTGTCCTTCACTGTGGTACTGTGTAGGATCATAAATGCTTTACACATTGCCTCTGAGATAAGCCTAGCTGCTCGTGCTAAGTTACCACAGGGTTGAGCAGGGGGTGTAGCCCCCTTACTCTGACTTAGGAAGAAGGGTCCCTACTTGGACTGTGGCCAGCAACTGCCAACTAGAGACCCCCATTTCTAACAGTGCCAACAAATTCAAGTTAGGCACAGGAATGTTTTTTTCCCCTTTCATCCAACTTTTGAATTCAATGCTTACTCCAGTGAAAGATCTCAGTTTCACCAATGCCGAGAAAAATAGTGATTCATATTAGTAATAAAATGTTGTCACCATTAGATTGCTCTGTAGCTCTTAAGGGTATCATTTTAACTTGCTGCTGTCTATTAGATCTCAATGATCGGTTGCAGAGGCTAGAGGGAATGTATGCTGATTATTATTGATTTATTGGTAGAGTGAACTATATAATTTGCTATTCTGAAAGTGGTTAGCAGTCATGGGTTGTGTTTGAGGTGCCGTCTTTCAGTGCAGGAGCTTGGTTCTACAACGCAACGAATATTGGGGGACTTTCTTCTAGGCAGTCAATTGTTGTTTATGCTGCTCCCTGATTTTTGGTGCTTAACGTGTTTAATAGTCAAATTCTGGCATGCAAACAGTATACTACATGGAATGCGGTAATACAAGTTTTCAGGAAGTTTCGCAATAAAATTATACTATTGCAAAAGCAACTTTAAAAAACGTACACATCATAGCAAGTTGTTAGAATACCACTGTTGCACACTTTATCACAGATGAATACAAGCAATAACCATACAAGGCAAACCAAAACAAGATAATGGCTGAAAAGTCTGATCCAAAACACAGTCTCGTCCAGATTTTCTAACACTATGTGCCAGGTTTGTATCCTAAAAGTGACACAACCCGGTATAAAGTGTTGTGTGGGGATTAACTCTCCAGTGCACGCTTGTTCAGAGCTGGAAAGTTGCCCTAAAATAAAGCAAAGTAGAGCTATGTGCTACTTTGTGTCAGGGAGCATTCTATGGGGAGTGTAATAGTGTTCTCAGGCAACGAACCATGGGCTTTGATGCAAATCCTTATCACTAACATTGGTCAGCAGGTGTTTGAGTGAAGGCAGGTGTAATGTGAAACGTTTCCACCTTTTGTATGCTTTGTTCAACACACCTACAGACTTGGAAAAGTAATAAAATATGTCTAATTATAGTATACTGTACATGAAGAATACCCCTTCAGATTCAAAGCTATGCTAGACATTATGCACAAACCCTTAGTTAGACTTGTCATTCTTAGGGTGGTCTTACCCCAGACCTTTTGCCTTTTCCTCCCATTTTTGCTGATTCTTTTTACCGGTCTTAGGACTCTAAGCTCTTTGCCACTGCTATGAGTGATAAAGTGCAAGTGCTTCTCCCCTAAAATATGATGAATATGCCAAACCTGTTTGGCATATTTGTTGTAGTGGTAAGTGCCTTGAAAAGCGGTATATTATATACCCAGGGCCTCTACTTCAAATGCTACTCGTGGGCTGCAGCACTTATTGTGCCACCCACAGAAGTAGCCTTTCAAACCTGTCTCAGGCCTGCCACTGAAATGCTGCGTGTGCAGTTTACACTTCAACTTAGCATTTAAAACTACTTGCCAGACCTAAAATTCCCTTTTTTATTACATATAAGTCACCACTAAGGTAGGTCCTAAGAAACCCTAAGGGCAGGGTGTCATGTAAGTAAAAAGTAATATATGTACTTTTAAGTTTTGCATGTCCTGGTGGTGACAAACAGTCTATTTCATTTGTTACTACTGTGAGGCCTACCCCTCTTATAGGCCAGCCTTGGGAATTCCTTAATACATGTTTTAACTGTAATACCTGATCATAGAGGAATAACGTTTTCATGTTTCATATCTTTGGAATGGTAATGAAAAATCCTCCTTACTGGTGAAGTTGGATTTAATATTACTGTTTGAGAAATGCCACTTTTAGAAAGTGAACTCTTTTTATGCACCTACTGCTCTATATGGCTGACAGCCTGTCACCCATACATGTCTAGGGTGGGTGACAGCTACACTTTGTGCATTCCCTCATGACAGCCTCAAACACAGGATGGTGAGGCTCATCTGTATTCTGAGCACTCTCCTCCATTCATCTGCAATCTGATGAGTCTTCGTCGGCTGGGAGGAAGGAGAGGGGCTGAACAACTTCAATAGGTAGTGTCCTGTCACAAAGCATTGATTTACAACCCACAGATAGCCTGGCAAACAGAACTGGGTGATCTGAGAGAGCTGCTTTGAAGTCCCCACCTACTTTAAAAGCACTTTGGGTATCAGTACTCGGTCTCTGACCCCCTAAAATCAGAAACATCTGGATCTTGACCTGAACCTATGTCTGAAGGACTGCTGTGTTGCTTAAAGGACACAACTGGAAAACTTTTCTGGAAGGACTGCATTTCTGCTTGGTGCCCTGCTGCATGCTGCTCCCTCATCTTGCTGACGGAGAGCTGGTCTCTGCCTTCCCTCAAGTGATCTCTAAGGGCTTGCTGGCTTGCTTCCTTTTCTCTGAAGTCTCAGAGTGACAAAATACTTTTCGCAGTTCTGATGGTGCTGCTGGACTCTGCCTTCTGTGAGACCTACCCTTGCCTGAGGTGCCATCTCCAGGTTCTATGCCACAGAAGTGGGTTTTTCAGCTATTTTCTCCACACCGACGCATCATCGCTACTGCAACAGTCGAAACCAAGGCATCACCCTTTGACGCAGATGCAGAGGCTGTTCGATGACAGCAGTTCTGCAGCCTGAGCGGACCGATGATTACAATCTCCGCAGCTCAACGACGGTGCATTGCCTTCACATCATTGAAGTTCAGCAACGACGCAGCAACCCAACTGTGTGGAAAACATTGATGCATCGTGCTCTCAGTGTTGATGCTATGCTCCATCTAAGGTATTTTGTCAGCGGGACCTGTATGAGACTCATTGCTCACCTACACTCACTGCGGTCAATCTGAACTTTGGATTTGCACCGGCCCCTCTTGACCTCAAGTAACCTTTTGACCGCTAGTTCTAAGCACTGTTTTTGCCTTTAATCTTTACAAATTCATATCTCAACTTCTACTGGTTGGAATTATGTCATTTTGGTCTTGTACTCAGATAAATATTCTATATTGTTCTAAATCTGATGTATTCATTGTGTTACTTTGTGTGTATGTGTCACCCAAATACTTAACAAATTGCCTCTTCAGATAAGCCTGGCTGATCTGTGCCAAGCTACCAGAGAGTGAGCACAGGTTATCTTTTATTGTGTATCTAGCTTACCCTGACTAGAGTGGTGGGCCCTGCCTGGCCTGGGTGCATACCTCAGCCAACCAGTAATCCCATTTATAACACCCTTGCACTACAGTGAAAGGGTATGTGCGTCACACAAGACATCCTAAAGTGAGCCAGTGCAGGGAGATAGAGAGATACACCTTAGAAGGTATAGGGTTGTTCCATGCAAAAGATGGAAATGTTGCCTGTATGTGTATGTGTTGATTACATGCTCTCTGGCAACCTAAAAAAAGATTTCCTCCTCCTTGTGCAATGTATGCAATTCGGGCATGCAATGTTTTCTGTTTTTTTTACAATTTATTTTTCACGTCAGCTGACTGCTTCAGGTTAAGTTGACTGTACAAAGCAACTGATGAACAAATAAAGATTTTGTGTCGTCTGACAACACTGAAATGAATAACATACTTGACCGGGATATCGATGAATCACTGGCTTAGCCCACCAATTTTAGAACTCAGGTTTCACAGATTTATAATTACTTGGGTATTGATTGCTTTGTTCCAGAAACATGTTGTTCAGCAAGTATGCGGCATGTTCGCACTATCTCGCTCATGCATTATGATATTCATGGTGCAAAGATTATGTTTGTCCATTAATTATATTGTTCATGCTTTGACAACATAATTCATTTCTGCAAAAACGTAATTAAGAAGAAAATAAGCCATGCCTCACACAATGCTTTCTTAATTAGAATACGCTGTCATAATCTACAAAAAGCAACCCTGAGAAATAGGCTTAGAAGTCTATCTTCGTTAAACACACTTCTCGGTGCCCTGCCTGTATTGTACATTATCGCCACTAATGCATTTTCCTGCTCGGCTGCCTCACATTGGGCGTTTTCAATTTCAGTCAGTGTGGACAGAAGGCAGGCGTGCTGGAGAGATGCAGCGAGACCGCTCTAATTAGTTTGAACATTTGGATGGCAGGGGACGCTGGCGGAAAGAGCTCATTGGAAGTGATTTGAAATAGTGTTGACCGAGTAAATACAGAGAAGTAGTTTTGTGCCCCTTTCAAAGAATCAATCTGTTCTGCCTTTGAATTTTGCAGGTGGCTCTTTTAATAGTATTTGGAATCAGTGTGACTTACAAATAAGCCTGTTGTGAAATGGATCTTCAAGTCCAGGGCTTGAATGGGGGAAGGAAATGCAACCCTGGTAAAAATACTCAGAACAGCCTGCTCCCTTCCTGCTCTCTCTTCCATCCATCCAAACTCCCTCTCTGATCGCTTTCTCTCTCCTTTGCTCCCCCAGTGGCATGACGACATAGCTGCCAAGTTTTCAGATTGCATATGTGTGGCATGTCCATGGTATCAGTGGACTTGTGAATGACATTTAACTGCTAACTGTGTTACACTTAGTCTTCGAGTGACACTTTCTGATGAGTAAAAACCATGTAATGAGGTGCACGGAAGGAGATAAATATCAGAACTTATCCACAAGAAGTTCTAATAATATCTTGTAACTGGAGCAAAACCCCTGAAATGAAAGTGTACATTTGTCCGCAAATGTTGTGGTAGGCTAGCTTGTACTGTGTGTAATACAATTTTAAAACAATGTTTAAATTCACGTGCCTACAGTTGCAGCCTGGGTCCCCTTGTAGCACTAGACCCCCCAGGATATAGCGGCATGGATTAGCAAATTTAGCGGCACAAAAATGGAAATTTAGCGGCACAAATATGGAAATTTAGCGGCAATTTAGCGGCATTTTATTTGGCGGTTTTTCCTACAACAAACACAGATATCTTAGTATATTTATTTATTTATCAACAAGAATCTATGTATATTTGGTTTATTTACAATGTAGACACTTTGTTTGGCTTCAAGGCTACATATAGGACATAAACATGTTAATGAATAAATGCCCCAAAAGCAATCCCCCCAGTGCCCGCCACACTCTGGGCACGCGGCAGAATTACTTAGAGTGCTGGTGAGGTGAATAGTATTGTAGAGTGGCATAGAGTTGAGTAGAGTGTTATAGAGTAGATTTTCCACCCACGCAAGAACCAGGTGAACTTCAACAATGTGAACTTGCTGAGCGATCTCAGCTTGTGCTGCACGAGCAGAGCTCAAACAGCAGTGAAACTATGATGGGAACATGCCCTCACAAGGGACCCCAGATAGCTATGCAATTATTATTTTATCAGGGGACTAATTAGTTGTGATGGGGAAAGGACCAGGCCCTATTCATAGTTTATGTTACGGACTCTGCAATGAGAGTTCTATTTAATTATTATAACCCAATTTAAAAAAAAAAACTGCCCTCCCCCGTCTGGAGCCCAAACTCATAACCCTAAGTGTAAGGTTTAATTTACCGGCAACTGTGCTATCCTACTCCAGGAGACAATTTGCACGAGCACCTTCGACGGGTGGGGGGGTCTGGATTTTGCGGGCACTTTTGTAAAAATCGCGCCATTTTTACAAAAGTGCCGATTTCGCGGCAAACTGCGAAATCCTGGAGGGTCTGCTTAGAGCCGGCTATTGGGCGAAGAGAAATTTGGAGCCCTTACTGATGGTAGAGAATTAAAAGATGCATCAGGGTGGCCCTTTTGTGTTAAGTGGTCAGTACCTGGACGATCAGGGACTGACCCCTGAACACAAACATCCCCAGACCTCGCCCAGCGCATCTAAATCAATGTGCCGCTGCTGTTCCCCCTGCTCCTCGATAAGAGCTGGTACGGAGAGCGGTGCTTATATGCCCCATTTTTGTCTTTCTGCTTATCTGGCAGCCTCTTCCCTTTGGGAGGTTTGTACCCCGCATTGCCCTGGGCCTGGGTCCAGCTCGCCCATGCTAAAGGCCTGCCCTGCCTTGTACTCCACAAGTGCCAGGTGCATTTTACCATTAACCTCCCTCTCTCACCCCTCCACTTCCCACTTAATGCGTGTTAAAGCACATCTTTGTTCCTCGACACATTTCTTATCCGTGTACAACAGTTGCACGCTGAGTATTTCTTTTTCCTTTTTCGAAACCGCATTTATATTTTAAAAGTGATTTTGAATGTGATATCAAGGGCTTTTGAAAGCAACTCAGTTCCGCACCTAAACAAAGAAGCATTTTTAAGTATGAATTTTGAAACATAATTGTGTAACTTAGATTTTTCATGAGTTATCGAAAAGCAGGGGACGAGACCCACTGTGCGCCGAGTGAAAACCCTACCCTTGCATTAGATAGCCGGAGCTCACTTCAGTGCTAACAGCAAGTGGACCTCCTGCCTAGAGGGAAGCGGCGAGAAAATTATACAGATCTGTTTCCTGCTGTTCCATGCAAAGGCAAGCCCGAGGAGCCACCCGGCTTCACATCTGTGAAAGAACCGCCAGCGAGTGTCAAATGGCCATTCTGCTGGGGGGGGGGGTCTGGATTTCGCGGACACTTTTGTAAAAATCGCGGCATTTTTACAAAAGTGACCATTTCGCGGCAAACCGCAAAATCACGAAATCGCGAAATCCTGGAGGGTCTGTATAATATAGAAGTAACAAGCCTAGCCAAGAAGGGCACACTTCTGTTCCTCTCTGGTTAAAGTTATTCTGCGCTGGAGAACGCCTGACAATTTATTGCAGTTGCAACATAAATACAATTCGTCCTGTGTGTTAAGAAACAAACTGCCAGGCTCAGTCTGAAATGAATGGTGTGCACTAACTGGCATTGTGATCTCGTATTAATCAAATGCTGCAGAGATCAACTTGACAGTACAGAGTCTGTAGGCCCAGAATGCATGAATGATTCACCTGACTGGTGCTGGTAAATAGGCGCTGGGGAGTGTATAATGCTCCATACTGAGCACTTCACCGCTTGGTTTCGTCTTGGGCCTGAACTCTTTGGTTGGCTGGGCACGGGGGCAAAGGGGGCACAAGTTCCAATAGCAGACGGCAGTTAAAGAGTGTGCATGAACAGACTTCGGTGGAGCCTGTAAAGCAGCACCTGTTTTCGCTTAGAAGTGTTTTATTCTACTTGACTGGCCGGTAGTGGCACTTCATTTTTGCGGGCTGTTCACCCCACTGCCATCTGTGCCAGCAGAGAGACCTCCACAGTACCGATCCCCCTGAATAAAAAAGCCTACTGTAAAATTGAAATAATTTCTTCGGCCACGCACGGAGAGACACAGCAAAGTTAAAGGGTTCTCACTTGTGCCATTCTGTGTCTTCCTCCTCAGCAGCAGTAAATCCTCCTATGGATCACATTCACACATCCTCAGTCCTGCCAAGCGTCACGCAACAGGTGTGACGCTCACGCATTTCAGTGCGGTGATCCGCATCACCGCACTGAAATGCAATGTCACGCATTTTCGACCTGTGCCAGGCGCGCAGCTGCGCTCCTGTACCTGCGCTCTCTCTGCTGTTCTGAGGTGCTGCTCAGCCCGAGTGCCCGCCTTAACAGTTAACTGAGACAGTACTGCAGCTCTCAGCTCTGTGTAGCTGAGAGCGGCGCGCTACAAACAATGTATCTTATTCTCTGCCAGGAGACCTATCAATCAATCACCAGGGGGCCGGGATTAAATCCGGATATGACGGCCGCGTAGTGCCGTCACGTCCGAACTAGGAAGTGCAGAAGCGGCGGGTGATTAGAGAGTGCAGGCTATGCACAAGACGCTGTCTCTCTCAAGCGCCATGGCCGCCCGCCCCCGCCCCAGGATAATCGGAAGGGGGCCTTGGGCCAGACATAAGGGCTAGCGAGTCCCGCCCCGGACAGAATGCAGGTCACAAGACTCTCCCACCACCTGGGGACGGCCCACGTGTTAGTTTAGACGTGCAAGGCAGCGGGGCCTGGCGCAGCATGTGTCCCAGCCAGCATCTACCCATAGTCCCGCCAGTCCTCAGGCGATAAACCCACTCACTGGTTAAATTTAGCTGATGCCGCTCACTGGTAGTTCTGTGTATCGCGTTGCTAGATGGGCATCTTCCGCCCCTTTTAAATTCAAAATAGGCTCGGCCTCATTGCGTGCAGAGGCGTAAGAGGACACAGCCAAAGAAATTGGACAACCACTCACTTTGGAACAAGGCCGGGATATATGTTACATAGGGTGGTCATATTGAGGCACCAAAGCGGGACCGAGACAGTCGTGTAAGCAACACTGCTCAAATTGACAGCACCAAATCGGTACGTTATAGAAAAAGTACCAAGCCCTATTAATTTGATTTTTCTGATGAAGACTACATAAAAATAAATGGGGAAAAAATAGTGGAAAAATTGGGGGGAAAAGAGAACCCCACGAATTGTGCCCAGGCATGACATGGGTGCAGTATACGCCACGCTAAACTGTGCAGCTGCAGGCCGCACCTTGACCACCTCTGCTGGCAGCTCAGCAGAGCCGGCAACAGACTCTGCTCTCTGGGGCACTAGGAGGAGGACTGCGAGTGTGGCTGCGCCGGGCCCGGGGGCCCGCCCGGCGGCCGAGGAGTGTGTCCCCGTTGTCGGCCCGTCGACAGAGCAGCCTGGATGAAGCAGGCACTTAGAGAGAGTCAGAGAGAGGGTCCAGTGCACATCGTGGCTGGGTGGGCAGCAGCAGATCCCTAACATAAAAGGCACTGTCCGAGACTACAGAAGTTGCAGAAGTTGTTCACAACCGTAAGTACTACTACTTCTACTACTTTCTTTCGTCACTGAGGCAGCCTGTCACTGTGACTGTAGTGTGTCAATTGTTATTACCTAACCTTGTTGCCTTGTCACACAGCAGGCATCCTCATTAATCTGAAGTGACGGTGGTGATCCGTGTAGTTTTTGCCAGGGCTCACGGTGCGCTCTCATTCTGTGGGGGTCGGCGTCATTCTCAGAGGCCCCTGAGTCCTCCCATCAGCCAGATTTTTCAGGCAGAACCGGGCCGGGGGGACGGGGGACGGGAGGGGGTGGCTTCTGCTGGCTGGCAATAAACTTCTGTACTTTGTGATGTTTTTCTACCGCCCGGCCGGCAACACCCTAACTGGCACAGCTGTGTGGACTAACTTGAGGCAGGCTCCTCTGCTCACACTGGAGAGAGCACTAGGGTTAGTGCCCTTCCCTTTCTGGTGCTCTGCAGCAGTTTTAATAACTTATTGGCGCTTCTTGTTGCTCAGATGGCTTTTATTTTCTGCTATTTATATGTTTCCCTCGTCTTAATTGCATGATTTTTTTATCGCGAGAAAGTGTCACTCATAGGGGTTGAAATGTCACTCATAATTTCAATGAAATTATGAAAATGTCACACATGGCAATTTGAAACCTTGGCAGCTATGCATCCTGTGAGCCTGGTGTACTACACGACGGTCGGCACAATCCTCATGGCGTCACTTTGAAGGGCGGGCTCTGTCCCGTGATGGCACAACTCTTTACTGGTCTTTTACAGGCACGATTGATCGAAGTGTTTGGGGGGCCTTTCACATGATGTCACGTGATCAGGTCAGGTACACTCCTCTGACTGTAACTTCAACTTTGCAGCGTGACTCGCTACCTCCCTCAGCCATTGAAATGGTGCGGCTGGGGGTCATATTCACTACAGCTGCTGAGACACGCAGCAGGGGCGGTCGGAGGAAAATCTAACCTGCCGCCCGCCTCTCGAATGGCCTCTGCCTTACAGCCTAAGGAGGCCAATTACCCTGCATGCACGCCTTGATAAAAAACAATGACGCTGCAAAAGACATCTTGTGTGTGCTGTTAAATATGGTTTACCAGGCTGCGCTGCGCTCCAGTACACCATACGTTCCTCACACAGTCAGACACATGCACGCTTTCCATATCACAGTGAGCTCGCTGTTGCAGCTCCTTGTTACAGCATGCCTGGGGGTGGTTGGTGGGGGGTCCCTAATTATGCGTGACTATGCGGTGATGCGGACACCAGCAGGGAAATGGGTTAGCATCATGCCTGATGCGTGATGCTTGGCAGGGCTGTAACGAAACTTGATGGGCCTCCCTGCAAAGTACATGAGGGGTCCCTTTCCAGGTGAAAATGGGAGTTCTTAGGCCAGAGTACCATGCTGAGGGGGTCTCTGCACCTTGACCCCCCCACACAGCAGGAGCTACGGGGGCTATGTTACGCCCTCGCCCACCCCTTTTTCTTTCTCTCTCTTTTGAGGCCTTCCTGTGCCTGGCCTTAACATTATAAGAGTTTCTAAAGTTGGGGTTGTTTTTTGCAGATTGATTACTGGTCATGGCACTATATCAGGAAACACTGCAGTGTTACAGTGGCATAAAGAAAAGGGAGAGTTTAAGGGACGAAAAGAAGGAGCAAAGGGAAGGGGAAAGTGAAAGGCAAAAAAAGTGTGCTTGCACAAGAGGAAGAATTGAGGGGAGGAGAAATAGTGACAGGGAGAAAAAGCAAGTTTTTTTATTTATTTATTTTTTATTTATTGAAGTTTTGTATAGCGCTAGCTGGACCCGGGGGGTATCAGAGCGCTTCACAGCAAATAGAGAAGTGCAATCAAGGCAATAAGCATAGAATACAAGAATCGGAAACGATAGGAGGGGAATAAAGCCTGTACACCAGCAAAACAACAGCAATAATAACGCAATACGAGACTGATATTGGGGGCGAATCGGATAGATTTGAGTTCCGCAAAGGATATCAGATTTCTGCTGTTGGGAGATGGGCTTCTCGCTAAGCACCGGAGCGTTCAAGGAAGAGGGCTTTGAGTAGCGTTTTAAATTGTGGGAAGGAGGCGGTCATTCTGATATGTGGGGGGATGGCGTTCCAAATCCTGGGAGCGTTCCCCGCAAAGGATTTATTAGAGGTCTTGCGTTTCTGTGATTTCAGCGGGATGAGCAGGAGTGTGTTGGAGCTTCTGAGGTTCCTGGATTGTCCAGCCCTTTTGAGTTTAGAGGCCAGGTATTCTGGTTTGCCTGTATGCAAGGCTTTATGTGTGAGGCAGGCTGTGCGGAAGTTGGCTCGTTGGTCAATCGGAAGCCATTTGAGTTCTTTGAGCGCCGGTGAGATGTGGTCAAATTTCTTTGTTCCTGTGACCATTCTTGCGGCAGCGTTGAGGGTGGCGTTGAGGGGACCCAGGTGTGATTTGGCTGTTCCAGTCAGTACAGCAATGCCATAGTCAATTCTTGAGAGCACAAGTGCCTGGGTGGCATGTTTCAGATCTTTGGGGGGGAGGAAGGGTTTAATTTTGTAGAGAAGTTTCAAGTTCATGAATGCGCTTTTGGCTGTTTTTGAGATATGTTTCTTCATGTCCAGTTTGGGGTCGAGAGTGATTCCTAGTGATTTTGCTGAGTCCGTTGGAGTAAGAGAGACATTGAGAGCATTTAAGGCTTTGAGCCATTCCATTATTTGTGGGTTTTCATCTTTGTTCGAAATTAGGAGAACTTCCGTTTTTTCTTCGTTTAGTTTGAGGTGGTTGGCTGAGAGCCAGTGTTGGACCTCCATGAGTGTGGCATTAAGTCTGTGAATGTCAGCGATCGAGGTGGTTTCCAGGTAGAGTTGAGTGTCATCCGCGTACAGGTGGAAGGGGATGTTAGAGTTCCTTAGGAGAGAGGTGAGGGGTTCCATGTAGATGTTGAAAAGTTGTGGGGAGAGTACTGATCCTTGTGGAACACCTCTGTTGATGGGGAGGGGGTCTGACTCGAACCTGTTGATCTTTATTCTTTGAGAGCGGTTGTTCAGAAAGGAGGCGAACCATTTTAGGACTGTGTTTTCGATGCCCGCTCTTTCTCGGAGGACATTAAGAAGGAGGGAGTGGTCGACCGTGTCAAATACAGCCGAGAGGTCAAGGAGAATGAGGAGGCTACATTGGTTGGAGTCGAGTGACATGTGCAGGTCATCAAGGACATTTAGAATAGCGGTTTCCGTACTGCAGCCCTTTCTGAACCCTGATTGGAGAGGATCCAGTAGGTTAGAGTTCTCTAAGTGTTGGTTTAGTTGTGACAGCACACATTTTTCCAGAATTTTGGCTAGGAACGGAAGATTCGAGACTGGTCTGAAGTTGTTCATGTCTGTGAGATCAAGGCCGGGTTTTTTGAGCAGAGGGGTGACTTGTCCTAGTTTAAGGCAGTCAGGGATGAGGCCCTCGCTTAAGGAGCTGTTGATGATCTTGCCCCATATTGGGGCTAGGGTGAGCTTCAGGTCCTTGGTCAGTCTCGCGGGAAGTAGATCGAGAGAGTGAGAGGAGGGTTTCGCTGCGTCGATAAGATTGCATATCATTTCAACCTCGATCGGCTGGAAAGAGGACCAGCGGAGAGAGGAGGTTACTGGGGGGTAGTGGATGACTGCAGGGCTCTGGCTGAAGGAGCGATCGATTTTGGCGATTTTTTCATTGAAGAAGCTTGCGAAGTTGTCGCATTGAGTTTTGGAGGCAGTTAAGTTGGTTGCCTTGGGAATGGAGGTTTGGTTTCTAATGATGTCGAAGAGTTCCTTGGGGCGGTTTCTAGCATTGTCTAATGCAGAACTGAAGAAGGACGTCTTCTTATTTTTGATGTGAGTATAGTATAATTTTCGAGCTGCCTTCAGTTGGTCCCGATGCAAGGGAGAGGGGTTGTTTCTCCATGTTCTTTCCAAGGATCTAAGAGAAAGAGGGAGAAGCATGGTGCAGGATTTTCCTAGAAGAGACACTTCATTAAAAAAAAGTATATACATATATATGTCTTAACTCTGTGATAGTGTCTTGCGTACGCTGAAAGTATTTCCAACACAAAGGGTTATATTTACTAATATAATGCAGGGATGCCAAGCATAGTCACTGTGCTGTGTTGCATGAAAGAGAGAGAGTGCTCCATATATACAAATATATGCAGCATTTCTGCTCCTTTTTTGTGCGGGCACAGTCTGTGCTGCCTAGCACCAACTTTGCACCCTTGTACCATAGTGCAAGAGTACCTTTCGTATTGTTTTCGAGCCTCACGCTTAGACAGAGGAAATAATGAGGAGAAAAAAATATTGTTCTTCTTATTACGCCATTCTCTGAGAGGTGTGCCAATTTGATGCAGGTTTACAAACCATTGCAAATCTTGAGGTGAGTCAAATGTATAGGTGGATGCATGGAAATCCCCATGCTCCACTCAGGGAAAGCCTACCACCTCGAAATGTAATGGAACGGCGCAAGCCGGTGCATTACATTTCGTTATAAAGCCATTCAAGGCAGCACAAATCAGACCTTGCTTGGCTTTCTACATCTTACACAAGCCTTTGTGTTGTACTTGTGCGGCACCTCGCAAAGACTTAGTAATCAGGGCCAAAATGTGTGATTTTGAGGAAGAGTCAGCGGTGTCATTTTCCTTTTTTCCTTATTTTTGTTAGAAGTATTTGTGGTTTCATTTTGCATGGTTTGCAGCTCTTATTATTTAATTATACGGGAGGAGATTTGCTGGAGTCAATGATGGATTTGTCTTTGGTAGCCTATGTACATCCATATTACTACTGGAAGACAGCACATCTGTTTGCAGCCTGCAGAACAAGCACTAACCTCCTAAATATTAAACCATTTATACTCCAGATATTTTGGGTGCCGTTACCTCTGATTCATATACTCAGTCCTTTTTTTCATGGATACGTATTATGGCTTCTTTGATGCTTATTTTCTTCAATAAACTTTTCCGTATCTTTGATCTACGACATCTGTTGCACATGTGTATTTTCCAAATGCCACATTTCTCATGCATATTTACATTGTGTTTCATGACTCACCATTCCAAAGACAGGGTGAATATTATGCTATATGAACCTGTGCCGGGCTGTGTGACCCATGGGAAGTAGAGAAACACAGTACTCGCATACTAGTATTAATAACAAAATTAAAAACAAAATTGTTATCATTAATAATAATAATCCTAATGATAGCTAGCAAGTCCTGGTTGGAAGAGTTCTCATATGTGTTATTTCTCATTTGGTAATAAACACATAAACTGACATAAAAAATCGTTTAAGTCCCGTAGGAATTTGCTTGAAAAGACAACATAAATCACCTCTGGCATCATTTTATTTAACATTAAGTGTACTGAAAAAATATTGAAGGGGCGTTGGTTGTATAGAAACGGGTCAAGTTGCACACCTACTTTTCATTTAAGTTTGGAATACATGTTTCAATATCCTTTTTTGGCAAGTGAAATATTGGTGTTGTTCCCTAAAAGTGTTTACTCATCCACATATGATCGTATTAGTTAATGCATCTTTTACTTACTTGTAATCTTAATTACCCTTAGGAGTCGTCCTCGTTATAGTAATTACTAAATGAGACTTCCCCTGCATCTAACAGAACACTACAGAATCCTTCTTTTTATCTGTACACCAACATGTGCATCATTCTAAAGGACCCACTTCCTCCTGCACTTCCTCTATGTACCCAGCAGATAATTTTGTAAGAAGGGAGGGAGGGAACTTACTATATTGAGGAGGACTCCTAAGGGCAATGAAAATTACAGTAAGCAAAAGATTCACTACCCCCACACAGTCTTCCTCGTTATATTAATTACTGAATGAGGATATAACAAAGCAATAATTTGATCGGACACAACTATATGCTGCAGATTTCATATTATACTTTATTGCTTAGCTGTCTTGAGAACAGATACACCAAAATTATCAGTAAAACTGCAAAAAAAAGTCAAACTTATAATGGAAAAGAATCTTATGGGAACTCGCTCAAGTTGCGGCACAACAGTGTCCTTAAATGAGACACCTCCAGTCCCTGCCCATGAAGCTGCTCCTGCCCTAGTTGAGTGGGCCACTACATGTCCAGGAACCATCTTACACACTGAATCATAAGCTTGGAAAATAGCTTGCCTGATCCATGGGAGAGGTGTGGTGCAGTGGCCAGGGCGGCTGACTCCGTAGCACGGGGCTCACGGTTCTGTCACCGGTGGCCGCTCAGCCCAGCATCATGTGACTGTGGGCAATAGCTCATTTAATATTCCTGAAGGCCCCCAGCGCCTTGAGACCCTCAGGGGTGATTAGTTTGAACGTTACAAATACTGGGTTACTTATTATTATTATCCATCTGATAAGTGTTGGAATAGAAGCCTTCCTGACTAAAGGAAAAAAAGGGTCTATATCTCCCCTTGACTTCCTACAAGACTTAATGGCTGTCCATTGAGATTAACAAGTAGTGGGAGCCAATTATTTTGAAAAATCATCACAAAGAAAATCCAAGATCTTAAAGGGATCCCCTGATACCAGATCAAATCCAAGAAACGAGCACAAAGAGGACATATTCTTCCAGTGCTTAGCCTAAGCATGAAGAGTAGAGTCTTTTACTAAAGCCTGAAAATCTGCTGCCATAGCCTAATCTTTGCCACCCTTCCCTCTCATTTTCCAAACCATCAAATTCATTTGTTGAACCTGTCTGAGCATTAGAATTTGAAATTGGTGAGGACTCATAAGTAAGTCTGGGCGGTGAACTCTGCTCCGTTTGCGGACTTTGCAGAGTTTTCCTCACTCCGTGTCATGCGGAGCTTGGGAGTTCCTAAAATTTCTGCTCCGCAGAGTGGAGTTTTTACCCTCCAGTTCGTCTACGTCATGTTGGCGAGCACGAGCAAGGAAAATCCACCTCCTGGTGAGATTTTTCCTTTTCGCCATTGTCAACATCAAGTTGGCGAGCGTGAGCGTGGAAAATCAATCTCCCGGCAACCTTTCTCAACGTGGGTGGTCAAATTTCTCATTGCAAGTGGTCACGTATGCTCGCGATCGCTCGCGTTGAGAATATATCCATTCGCGTTGAGAAAGCTGCTGCCCCACTGAACATCACTTTTATCTAACACATTCCACCACTTGCAGAGCTCCACCTAGTGTGGCAGAGTTTTTTTTGCACTTCCGCGAACACACTCCACCGCTTGCAGAGCTCCGCATAGTGCGGCAAAGTTTTTTTTGCACTTCCGCAAACTCTGCCCTGGCTTACTTATAAGGAAGAGCCAAATAAGGAAAAACTTCCAACTCCATAAACAGCGGAAACCAAATCTGACGTGTTCAGAAAGGAGCAATTAGGAACACTGTTGTCTGTTCCATCTAAATCCCCAGAAGCACCTTCTGGAGGTGGGGAAACAGAGAGAAGGCATACAATGTCTCCTGGAGCCAAGGTATCAATAGTGTGTCTTTCAACTAAGCACCTGGACAAACTGTCTCAATACAGAAACGAAGGAGAAGAGCATTCTCTGGGGATGGAAACAAATCCAGGGGTGGAAGACCCATCCTGTCAATCATCCACTGAAAAGCCTGTTGACTGAGATGGAAGTAAATGAGAAGAGACTGTCCCAACGTGGACTGTCTGACTCAACATTGATCACCCTTTAAATGTACATAACCTTTAGAGAATACAGCTTGTTTTCTTCCCAACATAGTAACAAAAAGAGGGTACAAAGTTCCCCGGGAAGAGTGACGGAACAGAGGAGAGTGTGTGCTAGTGAGAGGGGGCAATCCCCTAGTTGGAACTAAAACCCTCACACACCCAGAAAGCTAGGTGTCATGCTTCATCATATGGGTTCTGCTCCTCGTCAGACTGGCGCTGCAATGTCTGACGGGCTCCCGATATCGGGGCTCTTTATCGGAGATCTTTTGTTCCGGCCATATGGTGCATGCGTGTGAGAGGGCAGGGGGAGTGTGGTCGTGTTGTGAAAGTGAAGTTTAAAAAAGGTGAGTCAGTCCACAACCTAATTTATTCTCGTGGTTGACTCCCTTAGTTAAAAGGGGTGTGAGGGGAGGTAAACTGCCCTGGAGCTACCCGAGCAATATTAACTACTACCCTCAAGTATGGTCAACATGTTTCTTGCCTCATGGCAATTCTTCAGGACCTCGGTAAACCAGTACCACACAGTGAAAAATAATGGTGAAGGATAAAAAATTACAATGAGGTATACAACCTTTTATGGTCGGTAATACCGGAATGCAGGCCAATTGGTCCTGCTGCAGTATTATAACCTGTAAAGATGAAAATGAAAACAATTCACAAAATAGCAGCGTCAGTGAAGTCTTCAAATGTGAAGGATTTACTCAACTGTAGTGCAGGCACACACACAACAACCGTAGTGAAGGATTAAAAAACGTGCATATATCATAACAAGTTGGTGTTGGTTTCACGTAACCAACTAGTTTATGGCACAACATGCAGTGGTGACATCGATAAAGGCAAATAGTGCTGTATTGCAGGAAAGGGCTGTTTAAGAGAAGGCTTACCCCAGAAGATTCCCTGAGGTCCCAACATAGCCAAAGTTTGACACTTCATGCCCCCTTGTCTGCTGATGTATGATTCTACCACCTGATTGCCTGTTCTTATCAAAACTGCTTTCCCGAACAAAGCAGGTACAACATGGTAAAGTGTTCTTCTTATGGCTGCCATCTCTGTCCAGTTTGATGAATGGAGGCACTCCATTTCTGACCAACTGCATTGAGCTTCCAAGTTCACCAAAACTGCCCACCAGCCCCACTGACTGGCATCCACTGTAAAAACCAACGGCAGAGGATACACCATGTGAATGCGCTGATTCAGGTTTGGAGGTGACAACCACCACTGCAGTTGCAGGATTATCAGGGGTGACAGCCAAATTAATTGTTTGTAGTTCATTGTGTCTGGTGACCAGTGATGCAGAACATGCTGAACCAAGGGTTTCAAATAGAAGCTGGACCATGGGATCACTGCCGTGCAACAAGTAATCAAATCCTGCACTCTTAACTATTGTTGGACTGATGCTGAAGTCTTTTGACATAGAAGGGAGAGGACAGACTGAAGGGATCTCTTTCTGTCCTGAGGGAGAACCATCATTGGCAGATCATTGCTGAACAGAGCACCTATAAACTGCTTCTGGTGGGCTGGAGTCAGGCGTCCTTTTTCCTCATTCAACGGGAATCCCAAAGACATTAGGGTTGCACATATCTCCATGAAATCATGGTGGGCCATAGAAAGAGAAGGTGTCACAATTAGCCAATCATCAAGATATGGATAGATATGCATATCCTGTAAATTAAAATGGCCTACCATTGGAGCAAGTGCATTTGTGAAGGCTCTTGACGAAGATGCCAGGCCGAAAGGAAAACACTGAATTGATAATGATCATTATTCACCGCAAAACAAAGAAACTGTTGGCATTCAAAACGCACAGGGATGTGAAAAAAGCATCTTGTAAATCCAGTCATTAAATAATCTCTTCGAGAAATAAAAGGCATTTTTGTTGAAGCGTCACCATCTTGAAGGAGATTTTAAGAATGAGTCTGTGAGATTCTTCAGATCCAAACCTGCCTGGATCTTGTCCCCATGGTTTTGGCACTAAGAACAGTACAGAGTAGAAACCTAGCTGTTCTTCCGCTGGAGGCCCTGGCGCGACAGCCCCTCCTGAAGTCCATCTAACAGGGCTGTTCTTTTCACCATTTCCCTTGGTATTTGGGTTCTCCTGAAATGTGGCACTAGAGGATGAGAAAGAAATTCTATGCTAAATGCTTTAACAATGTTCAGAACCCGTCTGTACGTGCTATATAGCTGCCATACCCCAAAAAAGTGTCTGATTCTTACGCCCACTGGTATTAATTGTGTGTCATTTATTTTGTTGCTGAGATTGTTGTGACTGCAGCAATTGAGGCTGGGATTTTCCAGCTGCCACTGCTCCCCGACCTCGAGCCCAGCCTCCAAAGGGCTGTTTTGTGGATAATGTCTGCGCATAATGCTTCTGAGGGAAGGACTTCTTAATATTGAAAGGACAACAAGGTTGCTAGACCTCTTAAGCCTCTGCTGTGTTTTTAATTCTCATCCAACTGCCAGGAAACAGTTTCTCCCCCTTTAAAAGTAAACAGAGAATTAATGATTTGTGGGCCTGCTCCAGTTTACTTGATTCTAGCCATACTTGGCGGTGACTTGCAATCGAAGCTCCAGCAGCCATTACGGAAGACCATACAAAACCAAAGGAGGCATCCAATAAAAACAAAGCCAGTATCTCTATATTGGCCAAAATGTCAGTTGGGTCCATCTGGTTCTGAAGACAATCCTATAACAGTTTGACGTCTTTCAGCATTGTCTATGCAGAATATGCAGCATATGTTGCTGTCTCAAGGGCAAAGTTGGAGGCTGCATATGACCTTTTGAGTGAAGCCTCCACCTTTTCCTCCACAGGATCACGCAATGATGCCTCCTCAGATGCCAGTGAAGCAGGGGTTGCACACTTGCTAATATAACATTGACTTTTGAAAATGGAAGAAACTTTTCTTCAAAGAACATAATGTATGTTTCTTTGCCTGGAAGCACGGAAAGTTAGATTTATCAATCTCTTTCCATTCCTTCAAGTATAAGGATTCAATAACATCATGGCTGACAGGTCATCCATTTCTGGAGGTTTATATTGTGCAAGAAACTCCTCATTCAGGTCCTCACTCTGTTCGAACCCCAGCAAAGCTATGAAATGTTACCGCATCAGCTGCGGCCCGTGCAGGTAAGAGCGGTGGGGGAGTGGGGCAGGGTCAGGGGGGATCTTGAGGGAACAAATAAAATAAATAATTTCCCCGTGTCATATTCTGCCAAAATCCCCCCCACCCGGCCTCACCGCTCTTACCTGCAGGGGCCGTGGCTGTGCAGCATAGTCTGGAAAGTAATGCCTTGCACACATCTTCCACTGTGAGAGGAGTCAGGATCATCCTCATAATCCTACACACATTTGGCTCATTTTGCTGGAGGCTGCAACAAAGCTGAGGCAACTGCCTCATCAATCACTGCCGGCAGCTCAGTTCTTGATACTGGGATAATGCTGTCCTCAGCTGCCATGGGCGCTGCCGACGTGCCTGGCTGCTCCTCCATTGTGGCAGATCAGCAGCAATTCCTGTTTATATGGAGAACCTAGCAGCATCAAGTTCAAATCTCATGAGAAGAAGAGCTACATTTTAAGTGCATGCCTACTACCTTGTTTGCGCCCCCATGTCACAGTAAGGTAGCGAGAGAGGATTTTTCATGAATCCACCCCTGTGCAAAGCAGCACATGCCTTTCAGTCCTTGGCCCAGCTGGAGCACCTGAGCGGGGCTGCACGTCTAGCTGAAGCACCCTCCGACAGCCGCTAAAGCAGCCCTCCACAATGTAAGTCATTCGGAGAAATGAAAAGTAAATTACTTACATTTTTCCAAGCAAAGCATGAAGCTAGTCGCATGCTGCGCTGTCTTGACTGCTGCATGCAATATGTGGAGTTTTTCCTAAATGGGTATTGTTATCCTGACAGAAGGAAACAAGCATTTGCAATGCAATAGGTCTCGCAGTTACACAAGTTTAAGCTATTGGCATTGTAAATGACAATGTCTTTTATTTATCTTTTAAAACGAAAATAAAAGGCATTGTTATTTTCAACGTCAATAGCTCAAGACTACTCGGAGCTCTGCAGTGGAAATATTAACTCACCGAGCATTCTCACTGGGTGTGTTATCCCGACGTGGGTTACACACAGAATAATGCAACAGCTGCATTTACCCCTCAGGCATCTTACTGGCATTGGAACTTGTAACCTGTGGGTTAGCTTAAATATCTCTGCTATAGGTGCATGTATCCCCTCCGCTATCTTACTGGAATTGTAATTTGTGACCTACGGGTTAGCTTGAAGACAACTGCAGCACGTGCATTTATCAATTCAGGTATTTTACTGGTATGAAGCTGTAACCTGTGGGTTTGCTTAAGTATCTCTGCTACAGGTGCATTTACCCCATCCGCTATCTTACTGGTATTTGAACCTGCGGCCTGTATCTTAGCTCATCCAGTGCATCGAGCCCTGTAGCTCTTATTATTTCGAAACAGTAATGTTACTGGGGTGGAATCTGCCATTTGCAGGTTATTTACCGCCATGGCGTATTCACTCACAAATCTTCTTTACTCTAACTGGAACCTGTGGCTACATTTTATTCACATAGCTCCACAACCGGTGCATTAACCCTACAGCTATCGTCATGCTAGAACCCTTGACTTGTAGGCAACGTATGCTGTGCGCACAGACCAGCATTACTTGAATCAGAACACATGAAACACAAGTTACAAAATAAACAAGTAAAGCAAACGGTCCACTAACCACCTTGGCCACTTTCATGAGATCAGAAAAAATGCGCTGAAATTTGCAGAGATCTCAGCCCGCGGTGCATTATCCCACTGTGTTGTTGTCGCATATATGGAACTCTTGCCACAGAGCTTTGCAGTGGACGCACGTTGCACCAAGGCATCTCTCGAACCCAAGAGCAGACTGCCTCTCGGAGGCGCCAAATGGCCCCAATCTGTGGCCAATGGACCGCTCTGTGCAGCCCCGGGCAACCCTTGCGTCGACACCGACTGAAAAAAAACATACGCATCATGGCTGTGCCGGGCCGCCGCGCTGCCCGCGACGACCCGGAAGCGGTTGGGAAGCCGGCCAATGCCAGCGCGGCCCCAACCGGAAGTCCCGCCCCATCGCGCCGAGAGCGAGCTGCCCGAGGAGCCACGAAGGCTCCGCATTGAGTCCCGGTCCCGAGATGGGGGACCGGGTGAAGAGCGGCCGGGCGCATGGGTAAGGCGGGGCTCTCATGTGGTGAGAGAGCCCCGCAAAGCGCTACCGCCACCCGGGACAAGGAGCCGCCGCCGTGCACCGCCAGAACAGGTAAGTTAAGTGAGAGGAGGGGTGAGTGGGGGTGGGGTGTACGCGTGCGTGTGTGTGTGTCTGTTTGAGTGTGTTTGTGCGTGCGTCTGTCTGTCTGTGTGCGCGTGTGTATGTTTAAGGGGGGGTGCGTGTGTGTATATGCAGTGTGTGGATGCCTTTGTTTGTGCGCATGCGTGAGTGACGACGTGCACGCTCACGAGGTGCAATCTCCAGCAGGAGACGCTCGTGACAGTCTGCTGTGCTGTCCACATTCCCCGGCAAAGCGGCGACATAAGTAGTCTCGCCAGACAGCAAAAAGCTTCGCTTTTTGCTTTCGTCTAGGCGAGACCTAAAAAGGAAGGGCAGGAGAAGGGAGGGTGATTTAGTAGAATATACACGTAGTTGTAGTAGACATAAAAAAAGGTTTAGATAGTGTTCTGTCAGAGGCAGTGGAAGCCCAGTGCCTAATTTGAGCTGGTGGTTTCCAGTGCTGGGTTGTCAGCACTGGGACTTTGGAAGGCTGCCTTAATGTGGCGCTGTATATCTCATTTAGAGATCAGGACAAGAAAAGTTGTCTACTCGTTCAATATAACGTAAAGTGACTAATACCTGCCGCCCAAGCCACTCATATAGCATTGGTGGCATGGAATAGCCTGAATTGCCACACTTGTAGCAGTGTGAGGGTTAGCAGTTATATTGGTACCGTCATTGACGTCAAGGGCAAGGGCAATAGGCGTCGCAAGCTGCAGTTGCCTACTGTCAAGGGGCTGCCACTTATTTTTTTTTTACAAGTTGAGCACTGGGAAAGCCTCACTCAGTAATTACTATAACGAGGAGGACTGCATGCGGATAATGTAGTGTATTCTTGCGAGTCGGTGCACACCTAAACAACACATGCATATTTGGGTATTCACAAACTGCTGTCGATCAGACCTTTGAAGAAAACAGAAGTTTACTTGACAATGGGAGGAGTAAATCCATTTCAAAGGTTAGCAGTGAAAGGGAACACACCTGTATTGGTGGGGTAGAGTTGAGGGGTTTTCTCAATGGGGAAACATATTTTCCTCATTTAGAAAAAAGGTAGCGAGTGCATTTGTACTTGCTCAACTGTTTTTTTCCCCAAAGTGCAAGGGTGTGGCCGGTCATGCAATAATAGAACTCAATTCAAAAGTATGTTTAAAAACAACAGTTGCAGGTTCTCGTTTACATTTTGGAAGCTATTGGGTGTTCCTGAAAGATGCACATAAGTACCGATGCGGATGCGGTGCGCAGATTGTTGGCTGTGAAAGCCAGGTCTGGAGGCTTTTATTTCACAGTATCAGAACAACATGGCGGAGCTGCCTTTTGTCACATTTCATTTTCGCTTCTCATTTGGAACTCTCGACTGGTGGACTTAGAGATTAAAATGAATATTAATGTAAACAAAGTGAAACTTTTCAGTGACAATTTGCTAATCTTTATTACTGATATAATTCTTCTGATTTTTGCAAAGTCTTAGAGGAATTTGATGAAATCTTTTAAAACAATGAATACAATTAAAATTATTATCATGGTTTAGAAGTAGTTTGCGGTTTAGGAGCATAAAACAACATAAGGGTATCTCATATTTGGAATTATAAATAACATTTACTTTTAGCAAAATGTCAAAGCAAATGGCTAGGATTTTCTTTTAATGAAGTACAGTAATCAACTTGTGAAATTGTATTTTCTCTTCTACTCACTGATCTTAGACCCTAATCCCTGAGAAGCTGTCCAGGTAATTCGCTGGACTGTCTAACCTTGTTTTTGATCTCCAGGACTGGGAGGTCAAAAGAGCCATTTTATGCTTCGCTTGTCGTTGTGATTTTCAGCTCACACTAATCTGTGATAAATGGGGGTGGGGGCTTCTGGAATTCATGTTACAAACCAGAAATAAGCTGACAGTTTTCACTTAACTATACAGAAACTCTGCCTTTGATCTCCAGCATTCTGTATACTGTCTCCTTTGCTTAGCTGAAATATATCCTTAAAACCATCAAAGCTATTTATTTTTTTGCAGTCCGTAAAGAATGAGCTCTATTTGCTTACCCTAACCCTCACGTGCTTCAGCAAATAGACAAAGGTTTAAAGTCATTGGAAGAACAAACTAGTTAAACAAGTGTGAAATGTATCCATCTAGAGGTTGGAATCACCACACAGAGCCAAAGATTCAGAAACACTTAGTACTGATGATGAATATAGCATGGTTCAATTTAAACCTACCATTGTACCGCCAACACTCGTGACATGAATTGAAGATTGCAGAAATTGATCTAACTGTTTGTGTGTCAAAAATGAATCCATATAAATATAATATAATAGGTGAAGCAAAGATGTCAGATGACAACAGCAGCACTTCAGGCCAGCTGGACAAACACGCCCTACTTGGTCTCCCAGCTACAATTTAGGTTTAAATCGTTTTTTATTGGTATAAACAATATTGCAATTAAACATTACAATGCCAACTGTATAAAATCGTATGTGAAAGCCAAACAATATGGCATGAAAGAAAACAAACCCCCAGCGCCCTCCCTCCCCCCCTGTCTCCTCCCCGAACCTACCCCAGCCCCCTAACCATAGTACCACCTCCCTCCCTCTCCACCCCATCGAACAGCAAGGGGGAAGAGCAGGCAGCCGCCTAGTATCTTTATGTCTGTACGGGATGGGCCTAATCCTGTGTTAAAACAGGGAGACGTAGTAAATGCAAGTATCTGGGACATGTGAGCTCTCGAAAGTCTATGCTTAACAGAGTCATGAAAGGACGCCACAAATCTGCAAAGGAAGTACCGTCCCCTTGAAGCAAAAAGCTGATGCGTTCCATCCCTGTTACGAGCCATATCCTGTGAAGCCATCCTTGGAACGTGGGAATCCTCACCGTGCCCCAGTGATACAAGATATTCTGCAAATCTGCAACTAGAGTGATACCCATCTGCCTATCTCTGCGGGACCGGAGGGTGAAAGTAAGCATGTTGGGCAGGGCCAAAAGGACATACGCAGGAAAGCGCGGTATTTGTGTATTAAAGTGTTTGTCTCTCCCAATATAGCATGAGTTGTGGACATTCCCACAAAAAATTTGTTGGTGTGCCTTCTGTCCCATACCCCCCCCCAACAGCGTGGGGAAAAGTCATGGTAGCTCTTGTGTAGAAAGGTAGGTGTGAGGTACCAATAAGTCGCTATCTTGGTAGCCGTTTCCATGCTGGAGACATTGCGAGCCGAGTGTCTGGACCTGTAAAAAATGTCCCCCCATTCTTTCTGAGATAATGAGCATCCTAATTCTGCCTCCCACCGCCTCTGCTATGTAGACTTAATCAACTGTTCCGGGGGTCTCAGGAGGTGATGGAGCTCTGTGATGAGGCACTTACTTGACTTTTTAGTGAGTAACCACTTCTCGTATGGAGTGAGTGGCTTTGTGCCCCCTCACGTATTGATGGCTGCATGACCCAGTTACATATCTGCTGAAAATGATATCGCTCAGACTCCGGGAGCTAAAAATCAGAGAGGAAGTGTTCAAAACTCAGGGGTCCTCTGTATCAAATGATCTGTGCCCTTCCTCAGTCCAGTGCTTGAAGGCCACCGGATCCAGAACGGGAGTGAACATGGGGTTGTTAGTTATTAGCGTGTGTAGAGACAGAAACATCATGAGGCTGCAGCGAACGGCGGTCGCGTCCCAAGCCTTCAGGGTCGCCCGGGTGACCAGTGACCCATAGAACCCTGTTGGGCGCTGACTTTTGTGAACAAAAATAATTCTCCACAGGGGCTGGCCTGCCAGGGCTCACTCCATAAAGAGTAAATGCTTCTCTGACTCTTTCTGGAACCATTGGAATAGAACCCGCAATATTGCTAAACATTAGCCTTCCGCTGGGGGTCTATAGCTGAGGCCCCTGTTCAGCCTGGGCTTTTTGTCTGCCCAGATGAAAGAGAGAAACTCACGCTGAAGAGACCCTAACATACCAGGGGGAGGCTCTGCTGGTAGCATTTGGAAGAGGCATAATATTTTCAGAAGCACATTCATTTTAAGTGCTGCCACATGGCCCAGCCATGAAAGGCCAAATGGTCGTCATCTGTGGAGGTCTTGGCGGGTCTGTGACAGAAGATGATTATAATTCAAGGAGACTGTATACCTGACCGAAGTTTCCAGTTTTATTTCAAGGTATGGTATAAACTCTGTGTCCCAAAAAATGGGGCAAATCTGGTGATGGGCATCCCTAGTAGAAGGCTGTAAGGAGAACCCCACGGCCTGCGACTTGGATACCTTTGCACTGAAGCCAGAGGCTGCTGCGAACGCCTCCAGTTCCACGAGAAAGGCTGGTAACGATGTCCTGGGGGCTTCCAGTGTAGCAATAACATCATCCGCATACAGGCTCATTGTGTAACGTACTCCCCCAAACAAAATCCCTGTAATCTGGGTATTCTCCTGCCCCCTCTGAGTCAAAGGCTCCATGTATCGGGCAAAAAGCAGCGGCGAGAGCGAGCAGCCCTGCCTCATTCCCCGTGCTATCGGCAATAACTCAGAGGTGTGTCCATTCACCCGGACCGTGGCAGAGGGACGGCTGTATCAACTGGACCCCCATTTGCAAAAGCGGTCTTCTACCCCAATACGCCACAGGGTAGCCTCCAGGAATGGCCAGTGCACCCTGTCAAACCCATTCTCAGCATCGACAGCCAGCCTGATCCGGTGAGAACTGGGAATGAGTTAACCCATTGAGGTAGTCGAGAGAGTCTTGCTCGGGCAGCTGCTGTGAGGTGTACAGGTCAGCTTAAAAGTCTCAGAAAAGCCTGGTAAATGTCCGCGTCCCGAGTAAGTTCAGTGGTCCGCGCGTCGCAAATCATCAGTACCGAAGCCACCTGGCACTGGGCGCATAGTTCATAGGCCAACAGGCGTCCACATCTGGTCCCCCCTCTGTAGAAAAAATGCTTTAAACTGAGGGTGGTGTACTCCGCCCTGTCGAGATCAAGGCTAGCCAGCTGTGACTCACTGCATCCAGCTGCTGCCACACTCGAGGCGCGCGGCTGCTTATGAATGCTTTCCAATTCTGTCGTCTGTCTGGAGAGTTCCTCCCTCTTTTCCCAGAAGATTCTATTGTCCGCCAGAGACAAAGCGATGAGCTCCCCCTGTGCCACAAGTTTAAGTGTTTCCCAAAGGGTCACTATCGAGGTGTCTGGAGTATCATTAATTACTAAGAATTCCTCCAGGGTCTTCGTGAGGCGCCTCACTACCTCTGTGCGGTGAAGGTGAGTATCGTGCAACCACCAACAGTATGGTGGTCTATATACGGGAGGAAGTGCTAGTGTTAGTGTCAAGGCTGCGTGGTCTGAAAGCACATGAGGCTCTATGTCTGAGGAATGTGCTAGCTGGAGGAGGGATTGGGAACCTATGAAGTAATCTATCCTGGCATAGGTCTTGTGGGCATGGGAGTAAAATGTAAAGTCTGTACGCCTGGGTGGAGAGCACGCCAAATGTCAGCCAGACCTAGTTCCTGTAGACATTCCCTCCCGCTCTTGGACAGTGCCCCAGTTTGGCCTTGTTTCAGAGCAGAACGATCAAGCTGGTTGTTAAACATGGTATTGATGTCTCCCCCTATCAGTAATTGCTGGTCTTGGGAAGTCGTGTCAGAACCCTACAAGTCTTACCCCGTGTACTCATGGAGCTATCTCGCAGGAACAACGTGAACAACCTCCACGTCCCTCTCCTCACCCTATCAGAGGTGTGTATACAGACCAAGGCAAGGATGGGACCAGGGGAAGGAGTCCTAATGGTGTTGGGAAGGGATGCCGTCTGTGAAGACCTGGGAAGGAGCCTCACTGAGGCTGAGGGAACTCTCCTGGGTATCACCAGCTGGAAATGAAAGGTTGAAGGATAGGAAGTCTTCAAGTTGGAAGGGGTAGGACGACCAGGAAGGCAGCCAAAGCACGTTCCAGTTCCCATTGCACCAAAAGAGGGTGACACCAGCGCTCCTGGGCGCGTGTGTAAGTAGGTCTGGCGACAACACCCTCCTGCGCTTGCCGCTACTGGTAGGGAAAACACCAGAGCCCCATGCTAGCGCAGGGATAGTGAAAGGCTGCCACCCTCGCCTGCGTGGTAGTTAGGCAGAAATGCAAGCACGCTTCTCCTATGCGTGACGGGAAAAAAAAGAAAAAACAACAAGCGTTCCCGCGAGTTAGTGTAACCAAAGAAAACCGTGACCACATGTTCCCATAGCATGTCACGAGGGTGAAAGTAACAAGACGCTCCTGCGCCACAGAAATACAAAGTAAACGTGTCCACGCATTCCCAGAGCATGTCATGAGTGTGAAAGTAACTAAGCATGGGCGGATTTTGCGAATTGGCAATCCGCGAACTTGCGTATTTACGGATTCGCAATCCGCAAAATCCGCGAACTCTCGCGAATTTGCGGATTTTTTTTTTTTTTTGTGTTCGCAGGGATTTCTGCCAGTTCTTGAGGGTTCTGTACCAGTTCGCAATTAAAAATACTTGTCGGCTCGCAACGGCCGCGACTATGTTGTTTCTACATCTGGTTCATCATCACAGGTTCACAGCACCCTCTGTTTCACCACTGTCACCCAGTGGTACACCCATGCCACCCTCTGGTACATCACTGCCACCCTCTGGTTGGTTTATCACTATAGATTATGGGTGTGAAAAAAAGCAAGCACACCTTCCCTGCTTCAACTGACATGAATTAATTTGGGGTTGATTAATGTGTCACTGAATTTAAACTTCCAGTCTGGCTGGCACCTGCTTCCTTATCTGTAATTTGCTTTCTGTTGCAGTGCAATTCTTTTTCACAGGACCTTTGTGGCCTATAGTTGCAAGTAGGCAACTGAACTCTGAAGGGTCCCCTCAGGAAGCACTACAGGGAATGGTTACTAATGATAAGATTAAACTTTTGCACCTGCTGAGTGCTTTTAGTTGTGTCTGTAATTGCTTTCTGTTGCAGTGTCATTTTTTTAAAAGGACCTTTGTTGTATACTTGTAGCTATTCTCTGAGCCTGCTGTGAGCGTCAGAGCAGGGTCATAGAATAGTTGCAAGTAGGCAAATGAACTCTGTAGGGGCCCCTCAGGAAGCACTACAGGGAATGGTTACTAATGATAAGATTGAACTTTTGCACCTGCTGAGTGCTTTCAGTTCTGCAAAAATCCAAATATTCAGCAGCATCCACAAAAAATAATCCTTCCAGGTCAAGATCCAAATCAAAGTGACCAGCACATGAAGAAAGCACTCGGAGGAGCCTGGTGGACAGGAACAGGAAGTTGGAGACTGTGGGGCACTTCCTTCCTCCCACCCCCACCCCTCAAAATGGACTCCTTGCAAAGAAAAAGTGCAGGCAAATGTCAACCTGAGGAGTTATTCTGATAAAAATCATAATTTTCAAGGTTTATGCTGCCTGCTGGTGGATTTCTTGTGCGAAATTGCAAATTTTGCAATCTCGCAATTGCGAGATTGTCGCTGCCCGCCACATCTACGTGTTCGCAAGTGTTTACTCCCGCGAAATTGTATAGTATTCTAGTTGGCAAGTGCGACCAAGCAAAAAATCTGCTTCGCACAGATTTACGAATTTTCGGCAAGTTCGCGAGAGTTCGCAGATTGCGAATTTACCGAAAAGCCGCAAAATCCGCGAGCGGAACGGATTTTACGCCCATGCTTAAAAGTAACTAGGCCCTCCTGCGCAGTGGAAATTCAAAGTAACCGCGACCACGCGTTTCCAGAGCGTATCACGAAGGGATAAACCAGCAATGCACTCCTGTGCGTTTTGTCAGCAAGGAGTATGCTTCAGTGTGTCAGCAAAGGGGAGAGACTCAAGGAAGGTAGTCAGGCCATGGTGTCCAAGTCAGGTCATGATGCAGGGCTCGGAGGTTTGATTGTGGTCCAACCATGACCACTTCGGCGTCGCCTGCTTGAACTGCTCTGTTGCTGCTTTTTGGTTGAGGGTTTGTCAATGCCCAGTAGTTTTTAGGCCTCTGAGAGGGAGGGTGTCTGCCTGAGCTCCCCCTGAAAGGTGAAGACCAAACAAAAAGGATGCCCTCAAGAGTAGGAGATGCCTTTCACCTGGAGATGTGAAGTAATGGGACGGAAAGCTTTACAAATCACGAGGGTAGACACAGCCAAGTCCTGATATAGTGCAGGTTCCTGGCCTCTTGGAAGGTAGGGTTGGCCCTGGCTGCTTGGAGTATGCGTTCTTTTAGCTGGTAATCATGCCCACATGTCAGGATGACCACTGGGGGAGCCGGGGTGGCCCTCCGAGGGCCCACTCTATGTGTGTAGTCAAGCCTGACAGGGGAACCCTGAGCCTCGCCCAGGAGCAAGCGAAAGAGACCAGCAACCAATGCTTCAACATTGGGGTTGTCCGTGTCGTTTGCCATGCCTCGGATGCAGAGGTTGTTGCTCCGACATCTGTTCTATAAGTCCTCAGTGTGGGCCTGAAGGTCAACGTTTTGTTCCTGCAGCTTGAGGATTTCTTTCTGAAGGCTCTCCAACTATTCCTCGAGACCTGTGTCCCGTTCTTCCAGAGTGTTAACCCTCTCTCACAAGGAGTCCACATCCCGACGCAACTCTAGCAAGTTGGCCAGAGAGGTCACGGTTCATGGCAAACAAATCTTCACGGAGGTAGGAGAAGAGGGACTCAAGAAATGAGCAGCTGATTGGGGCCTCCCCACCATCCATGCACTCTGTCTCCTATCCAGCCTTTGGGGCTGCCTGGCCTTCAGGCTGCGTGTTTGATGACTTGAGCAGCAGTTTCTTCACTGAGGGTCTTTACGGTCTTTTGGGGCCCTCATCGTGACCGGCAGTGCTCTCGGTCTGGGGTAGGTGCTGATGTCCCTTGCTCCCTCTGTCGCAGTTCCCAGGCCCATCTGACCTAGACACTCACTCATTCTCTGCGGAACACTACGGCCTCCTACTGATGAGCCCAGACTCCAGCAAATAGCACTGATCATCCAGCCAGTGGATCTGAGCCTGTACCAATTAGGAAGAAAGTCGTAGGTGCCAGAAGCCCCACCAGGGGACGCCCCCAACAGGCACAATCGCTGTTGTTGGGCCCCCAGTCCAAGAGGGACAGAGCTCTAACTGAAGCACCTCGGGTGAGTGTCTGGGCCTGCCAGGGTCTCCCCCCAGCTCCCCTCTTTGCCTGCGAAGAGCCAAACACGAGCGCACCAAGGCCACCAGCAAACCACACCAAGGGGGGCCGCAGTCCTCCGGCCCCTGCACTTTCCTCAGGCCAGCTCTCACCCCAACCGCGTTAACCAACCGGGGAGCACTCCCATCCAGCCAGCTGCTGTGTGGACAAGATCGGCAGGGCCTCTTCACTCCACGTCAGTGCTTCCACGGGCATAGTGGGGGGTCCATACTCTCGTTGGCACAATAGTGTTGTGGCCCTCTGCCTCCGGCTCTCTGATGCAATAGTGGTGCAGCGGCCGCCTCTCACCTCGTGCTTGGTGTGCTCGTCTTCCTTCACCGCATTGATGGCCCCGGGTTCCACAGGAGCTTCACCTCTGAGCGCCATCCCAGACTTTTGAGGGCCACATCAGAGCAGGGCCTATGCTGTTCTAGTCATCTGGAGGGGCCTTGCGCAGTCACTATTGCTACACGCACGGGGGGTTCCTCCTGCTCGCCAGGACAATGGCGTCGCGGTCAACCACCACCTGCTTCCCTGCTGTGTTGTTAATGCGGTCACCGCCCCTCAGCTCTTGCTGGGTGGGCCCCCATCAGTCACCGCCTGGATGGCCCTGAGTCTCACCGGGGCTGCACCACGGAACGCCACCACCAACCTTAGAGGCCTCAGCTTCACTGGGGCTATGCTTACTTGAACAGCCAGGGCCTTGTGATGTTCAGAAACGCAGGCTCCACTTTTCCTGGGGCCTAGATCTGCGATGTTCCGTCGCAGAGCGCCACCACCAACTTCTGCAGGCACGTATCCCTTGCTTGATATGCGAGCCCAGAAGCATCCCTGGGCAGCAACTCGCTCACCAGACACAAACCCTCCGACATTCCCCTCATCCGCTATGCAGCCTACAGGCGGGTCTCCTTCTCGCCCGTTGTTCTGCAATGGATTCCGGCTCACTGTGTACTGCCCCTGGACAGTTCCAGACAGTTACTTCCTATGCCAGGCTGACGCTCTGCCACGGATCCCCTCGTCCACCACACAACCCCCAGGGGGGTCACCGACTACAGGGGGGCTCCGCCGCTAATTCAGCGGGGCTGCGCTGGGCCGGAGAGTCACGGAGATGTGCCCTACCAGGTCTCCATCTTGGCCAAGCCCCAGCTACAATTTAAACCCCTCCAAGATGGGAGGCAGCAAGCACACAGCAAGAAGCAATAAAACTACAAAGTAAGTGGAGAGACCAACTAATAGCAACAGTATATTTCTCGTTTGCAGGTGGAGCACTGATATGAGTCTGTCATGCTACACTATTTACACTCTTCTAGAACGCATAGATAAGAATGGAAGATATGCCCAAGGCAGAAGAAGACTCAAAGAGTAAGAAACAGTAGTGGCCAGCATTTATATACCAAATCTTGACCAACCTGATTTTTTCGCAGAATGTTCGACACAACTAGCCAGATGGCTACTAGCAACACTAATATTGGGTTTGGGGTGGATACAATTGTTTAGTGTTGTGGTTGTAGTGCAAGATTGATCACATCAATCTCTTCCTGACGTAGTGGCGGAAAGGGTTTCAAGGGTGTTCTGTTTTTTGGAAAACACAATAGAAGCTAATACACACATGGAGACCGATACAGCTAACAAGTAGAGCTCATTCTATTCCCCTATGTATGAACTCCATGTTTAATTGGATGGCATATTGTGCTCAGATTAATCGAATGGGACACATAGTTCCCCACATCTAAAATCTCAGTTTTAGATCTAGGGGTCTCTAGTAGGCAGAGGTAGGTACATTTGGCGAAATAGGGACCCTTGCTTCTAGTCAGAGTAAGGGGGAAACACACTGTTGATAACCAATGCTCACCCCCTTGGTAGCTTGGCACGAGCAGACTGGCTTATCCCCAAGGCAATATGTAAAGTATTTGCACCAACACCCACAATAACACTGTGAAACACCACAAATAGACACCACACAGGTAGTTATAAAAATAAAGTTATCTTTATCTAAATGAGGCAAGAACAAAACGACATAAATCCAACATACACAATAAAAATGGTTTCTTTAGAAGGTTCTCTGTTAGTGTTCTTGTAAATAAAAATGAACTTGTAGCTTCCGTGTTATTTGGGCAAACCACATAGAAATAGTGGAAGCTCTGTTTTCCTAAGCCCCTGCACAGTTCTGTTATTATTTGCACAGTTCTGTTATTGCTAATAGCTTTCCCCAGCTGGCAGCGGTTCCGCGCGTAGTAATTGCCAAATAAATGCCCCCAAATACGGTGAGAATACACAGTGAGCTTTCGTTTAAGCCTCGGTCCTGCCGTTCCTCAGGGGTAAGTACAGGCCGCTCTCTACTACTGCAGGAGGCCATGAATGGGCTCCTGCAGACTCACACCCCTTGCCCCAGGCAGTAACATAAACATGCGCTCCCTGGACTTCGGTCCGAGCGTTTACCTGGGGCAAGGAGGTCTTCCTCATTTCTCTGCAGGCAGCAGCTGATCACCGGGACGTGGTTGGGTTGGCTGACGATGCCTTGTGCTTCTAGGACTCAGGGTAGCTCGACTTGGACGAGCACCTCATTACCGGGCAACACTCCGTGCTGGTGCCAATAGCAGCACTGCTTCTGTATGGCGTCGGCGGACTCTGGGTCGGCGGCGGTGAACATAGCTCGGCTTCCTTTTCCTTACGCCGAGCTCCCGCTGATGATTCAAACCAGTGGGGGGCTACACACACAGCACTTGGGAGATCGCACTCTCGGCTCCACGAAGGTCACAGTACCAGCTCGATAGTGCGCAGACACACGCACACAACGTTAAGACGCACTGGTCTCACAGGGCTCTCTAGGCAGATAGGGTTGCCTGCAGACACTGGCACACAACCTTGCAGATGGTCCTGGAAACTTGGATGTCCCTGTGTTTCCGATAACAGGAGGCCAGCTGTCCTCAGGCCCTTGGAGACTCAGTAACGTCTCACTGGAACATGTGCTACCTTTTGCATACACTGCACCCTGCCCAGGGGGGTACCTTGGGCCTACCATAGGGGTGTCCAATGTGTTAGAAAAGGGAAGGGTTAGCCCTGGCAAGTGTGTACACTGGCCAAGACAACATGGCAGTTCACAGACTGCGCACAAGCACTGAAGTGGCAGGCCTGAGACACCATTTTAGGGCTACCCATGTGGGTTGGCACAATCAGTGCTGCAGGCCTACTAGTAGCATTTGAATTAACAGCCCTGACACATTCAGTGCACTTTACTATGGACCTACTGGTAAGACAGATATGCCAATCATGGATACCAATCACAATAACAATTTAACCAGGGAGCACTTGCACTTTGGCACTGATCAGCAGTGGCAAAGTGCCCAAAGCTTCTAAACCAGCAAAAATGAAAACCAGCACAGTGTCAAAAATACAGGAGGTAGAGGAAAAAATTCTGGGGACCACGCCTGGTCTAACACTCAGAAACATCATTTCCAATCATAAACCACAGATAATAACTATCACGAGGGATACAGCAAGCAATCCCATGTACACATGGAGACAACAAAGCAGAATACTGGAATGTTGCTTCTTTCAAGAGTGAAAGAGAGAAGCTATCCTAAACTAATTCAATGGGAATGATAATACAACCCGATAAAGGTTAATATGATGGAAAACCTTTAAAACCATAATTTAATGAAGACAATAGAAGGAATGAGGAAGACGTTGGAGTTCACTCAGTTTGATATCACACTCAAACCAATGAATGGAAAGCAAAGTCAGGATTTGGTAACTAATAGCAGCGACTCCTAGAAGCTCAAGAGGACCGCCTAGATCACCGAGAATACTTGGAACCTGTGTGCACAAAAGGTGATAAGTCCGGGAGACTTATATCCTGGCTGATCCAGACAGAATTGTTTGACAGCCCAACATCCAAACTGAAAAATGCCATTGAAGGAATGATCTATAGTGCAGAAGACATCAACAAATATTTTAACTACTTTACACTTTTTTGGAAGGAGAGTACACTCAATGCAATAAATAAATCTGTGATTATCTACACACAATAGCCTCCTCCAAGAGCAGAAAGAAGCACTAACCTCTAAATAACAGAAACGGGGATAAAGGGAGCCTTAATCGATATGGTGATGGGTGAGATCCTAATGTTCTGATGGCTTGCCCATCGAATTTTATCTGACTTATTTAAACAAATTAGCATCCTGTCTCATGCGTTTATTCACAGAAGCCCTGCAAGCTTACCACCTCCCTCCACTTTAAAGTGAACCTTTAATAGTTTCTAAACCGAAATTTAGATGGAACCCACAGGTATATGGACTGTTATCCGACATAAGCACTGATTATGGGATCCTGCCAAAATTCTAGCCAGAAGATTGAGCAAACTTGGTTAGTACCTGGCATGAACATATCACTGAACATCAGAAGGCCAATGTGAATAATGTGTAAAATCTCCTCTGACTGAAAGCAAGCTGTGGGTGGTGTTCTCGATAGACATGGAGAAAGCCTTTGATGAACTCGACTGGCACTTTGTATTTCAACTACTGAAACTGATGATGTTTGGTGTCCAGTACAAGAAACTAATCAGATTTCAAAATGTACTACCTGGTGACAGATTTTGATTTTATTATTGCATTTTCATGGCTGAAAAGTTTATAAAATGTACACAGACATGTTTACTTTTTGGCCATCAACATACAATAATAAAATCAAACTTTGTTGCCAGGTAAGTACATTTTGAAATCTGATTCATGATGAAGTACAAATACAACATGAGAAAACCCCCAAACCAATTATGAAAAATAGAATACATTCTAAAAATTACAATGAACCCAAAACGCAAAAAATCCAAGGAGTAGAAAAAGTAATGACTGTTTATGTGCAGGAAGGGGTCCCAAAACTAGAGTGCAGCATTTGGAGCCCCAGTGCTCTGGTATGTATACAGCCGCCCCATCTGACATAGGGGTTTGTGCCATATTGTCCGAACTTGATGACAACCATCAGGACAGGCCTATCTTGTTTATTAGTAACAAACTATTTTCTCGAGAACAAAGATATGCATTAATATAAAAAGAATATGTCATAAAATGAATCACTAAAAACTTAACTACAATGTAATCTCTACACAGAGCATGTGCCTTTGGCGTAGGTAACTTGGAACAAGGGTACTAACCTCCAGCTATTGAGTTGCTTTCTTTCACTACAGCCATATAATTCCATAGTTAAGCACAGGAAGAAAGAGAGTAAGGGAATGTATTCTTCCTTTCATGGTTTCGTGGTTCCCTAAATCAATCTTCTAAAATGGAAGAAACCGGTGGGAGGAGATTTTTATCAGGGCAGCTGTATACTTACCGAAGCACTGGGAGCACCAAAGGGAATAAGGCTATGCATTCCTTCCTGAGGGCTGTTTGGATTTTTTTTTATATCTCCCGGCTCCCGTTCCCGGCAAAGGTCATCGAGAAAATTGTCAACATGCAACTGGCCCGCCACCTGGAAGACAACAACATCTTGGACGCGTCCCAGTACGGATTCAGACGAAACCACAGCACCGAGATAGCCCTCATCGCCACCACAGACGACATCAGGCACCAACTAGACAACGGCGAAACATCAGCCCTCATCCTCCTGGACCTTTCAGCCGCCTTCGACATGGTCTGCCATCGCACTCTAAAAATACGCCTCCTAGAAGCTGGAATCCATGAGAAGGCTCTTGACTGGACCATGCCCCCCTTTCCGACAGAACCCAGAGCGTCTGCCTCCCACGCTTCCAATCCGAAGCTACCGAGATCATCTGCGGCGTCCCCCAGGGCTCATCCCTCAGCCCAATGCTGTTCAATGTCTACATGGCCCCCCTCGCACAAGTTGCCCGCCATCACGACCTCAACATCATCTCCTACGCTGACGACACCCAGCTCATCCTCTCCCTCACCAAGGACCCACACACCACCAAAACCAACCTCCACGAGGGAATGAAGGCTGTCGCCGACTGGATGAGGAGCAGCCGTCTGAAGCTGAACTCGGACAAGACAGGGGTACTCATCCTCAGACCCACCTCCCCTCAGCCTGGGATGACTCCTGGTGGCCGACCACACCACCAACACCCACCGGCCATGAACACAATCTAGGATTCCTCTTCGACTCCTCCCTCTCCATGTCTAAGCAGGTCAACACCGTCTCCTCCTCCTGCTACAACACCCTCCGCATGCTCCGCAGGATCTACAAGTGGATCCCGGCCGAAATAAGAAGAACGGTGACACAGGCCCTCGTCAGCAGCAGACTGGACTATGGCAACGCACTCTACGCAGGAATCCCAGCCAAACACCTACGACGACTACAACGCATCCAAAACGCCTCCGTCCAACTGATCGTCAACGTCCCCCGCCGCAGCCACATCACCCCCCACCTGAGAGACCTACACTGGCTCCCCGTCGACAAGAGGATCACCTTCAAGCTCCTCACCCACACACACAAAGCACTCCACAACGCCGGACCAGACTACCTGAACAGCAGACTCGCCGTTGTCTCCCGCATCCAACGAACGACCTCCGTCGGCAGATCCTTCTCCTACCTCGCACCCAAGACCTGGAACACCCCCTAGCCACATATGGCAGACCCAAGACCTACTCACCTTCAGAAGACTCCTCAAGACCTAGCTCTTCGAGCAGTAGCAGCACCCCCCTCTCCCCCCAGCGCCTTAGGACCCTCACGGGTAAGTAGCGCCCTTTACAAGTACTCTGATTGATTGATTGATTGATTGACTCCAAATGCTGCACTCTAGCTTTCAGCCAGGCTGCTGCAGTTAAGAGTGGTGGAGCGGTGGTACCTGCTAGGGGGGATTTCGAGAGATGACCACAAGGGAAAATTAAATCTTTTTCTATGTGTGCGGCAGAATGCAGAAAAAGCAAAAAAGAGGAGAAATACAAGTATTTCTCCTTGTTGTGCCATTCTAATGCCTGCTAATTGCACTGCATTAGTTTTTTGTGCTGCCTCAGATTTACACCTCCTTGTAAATCTGGGACAGTGTCAAAAAGCAATGGGTGTTGGGATGGAATGGCCATAGCAATACCCATTGCACGCCTCTTTCATGCACATACCTGCTTGAAAGGGTACCATATTTACAAAGTGGTGTTAAGCCACAAAAGTGGCTTAAAGCCACTTTGTAAATATGGTGCAGGGCATTGATCCACCAAAATGTTTTTAAAAAGTGATGTTCTTGTGGCGCAATCCCCTTGTAAATATGCCCCAGAATGTTCAAACACTTTACTGTTCAAACATTTTACGTAAACCACCAACACATCCTATTCACCCGGCCGCCTGTCACATTTATCTCCCCCTCCCCTTCATTTACTATTTGAATAATGTACCAAAATAGTAAGTGTATTTCTGCACAAAAATATTTCTTTTGTGAAATAGCATTTCTATTTCTCCTGCTTTGTCGATCAGGCCTGGCGTCTTTTGGCTCCTTTTATCTACCGCGCCAACTATCAGTGATTTTAAAAATTGTATCTTACAGAATTACTATGTCGAAAGTTGTGCTTCATAGGACACCACCCCATCTAATTGTTTGCAAGCATTACAATTTTCAAATTCATAGCAGTTTGTTTAGTTTACACATGTAACAGCAGCATTACATTTAATACGACTGTTGCCCATCAGCCCTTTTTGTAAACTATTTTCTATTTGTGTGTTTGCATTTGCCAGTTGCTTTCAGTTATAAAATATAAAAGGCATGCAGTATGTTGTCTGTAATCGTTTGAGATTTTGCATCAGACAGAAAATAGAGAAAAAGCAAAAAAGCGCACAGATGTCCAAAATGATATCGGTTGCAGTTAAAAGGATTCTTTTAGTTTTCAGGAAATGAAGATTGCTACCGTTTTTCCCGAAAACATTACAAGTCCTCCGAGGTGCTCGCCTCTCCAGTACGAGAGAGAAATACATATTTAAATAAAAGTTTGTGTTTTTGCTACTGCCCTTTCAGATCCTTCTTCTATCTCACAAAGATGTTTATCACTTGAGCTAAAATTCTTTTTTGTGTATTTCCACATTTCACATCAGTAGGAAGCGATAATCCTCCCTTTCATGCGCGCAATCTCATATTCGTGATAGACCAGCTATGCTTATGTGGGATTTCATGATGCTTGGTGTGAAGGATTGACTGAGAGCAGTGTGTTTTGAAAATGTGTGCATGACATTCACAGTTTAATTTGAAGATCAAGTAACACCAGCCTTAATCCGCAATCTCTGCTATTCAAATGAAAAGGTTACAACTTCCACGAGAGAGTTGGACTACACATGTCTAAAACCCATATTGGCTCAATAAAAAATGACTCTGCGAGGAAATCAAACTACATTGAGGTAACAGATTACCATAGAGATAAGCTTACTTCTAAAAGTTCAGACGAGAAAACAGCGTTAAAGGTGAATCCCGTTTAAATAAAGATACAAACAAACCGAGTGAACTAATAGAGGAACACAGGGGCATATTACCAAGCGACAAAGATTTACCGCTGAGCTGCGGCGATTTTTATCGCAAATAAACCTTGGTATTACCAAGGTTTATCGCAAATGCGATAAAAATCGGCCGCAATGCATGAATATCGCTGAAAAGTCAGCGATATTCATGCATTACCGCTCTTAGCCATGTTATCCACCTCCCATTGGATAACATGGCTAAGAACTGCTCAGGGCAGGTGTTAGCTTTTGGAGATATTCGCGCTAAGCACGAATATCTCCATAAATTGGTAATAGGAGATAGCGGTGTTAGCGACTGTTTCCAGTCGCTAGCATCTAGGCACGCCCACTTTGCATGTCATTAGTGATAAATATCACTGACATGCAAAGTGGGGCCCAAGATGGTCGCTATCTCCTACTAGCTGTCGCTAACTGGTGTTAGCGACAGCTAGGTAATAGGGAGATAATTTTATCTCCGCTTTCTTGGCTTTTAAAGCCAACAAAAGCGGAGATAAACCCACTTGATAATATGCCCCAGACTGTATAAATGCAATAGATTGCAGTAACTGTATGTTGAACGTTACGCATGTACTTCGATCCGATCGAAGTGTATTATAAGGTACATTTGGGTTTCTATAGCCAACTGCTACACATACTCGTCCTACCCTAGAGGTCTTATTTACATTTTTTATTAGAATTGTTGTTGGATAGCAGTGCAGAGTCTAAAATAATGCAGCTAAGTGCTACAGTAATCATAACCTTGAGTTTTTTTAATTCAAAGGTTTCCTTTTTATATCGCTTCTCTACCCCTCGAGTTGTCAAAAAACAGTTCCTAATGAGACAGTGTCTAGAAGATACTTTTAACGGTACATGCCAACTATGAGATCAGAATAAGTAAATATTGAATAATAAAGCTTTTAGGTTTAGCTATATTTTTGGGCACCAAAACAGGTGTTCATCTACATCACCACAGGGCCAGTGGCTAGTGCTGAATGGTGGAAATCTGGAACAAACAAAAGTCTATATTGTCCGTGTTAGACCTGTCAACCTTAGGGTGGTCTCCCCTACATTTTTGCCCTTTTTGCCTCCCATTTTTATCCTATATTTTGTTGGACTTAGGACTCTGGGCGCCTCACCACTGCTAAACAGTGCTGAGGTGCAGGTGCTCTCCCCTAAAACCTTGTGAGGCTGGCATATCTGCCACAAGCCACTGCTACTGCAGTAAGGCTAATCCTCCATAGGCTAATATTGGGAACCTCTCCTTATGGAATAACTTCTGACAGGGACCTAATAAGTCTATCATGTTTGGTCTTGTTGGACTCGGGGCGGGGAACCCTTTCCAATGATATATAGGGTTTGGGCATTCCTTCGCTAGGGATCCCACTTTTATAAAGGGGACCTTTTCCTGCCTACACTTAGATTAGGCTGCAGACTCCCCCCTCCCCTCTGCATACTGATAGCCTGCCTGGGTTGGGAGGTGGGAGTGGTGATTCACACCTTCTTCCCTGGGATGAGCTGTGATGGGCTGCCCATTGTAGCCTTAACGGCCTGTCTCTCGTCACTGTGACAGCTAGGTCAGGGAAGGCAGGGAACATTCCAGAACTCCCTGGACTCTTCCAGAAGCCCCTGCCCCCAGACCCTTCCAGAGACTTCCACCACTTTCTAGCCCTTAGACTAAAAAGATATATAAGGGAGGGTCCTGGCCTCACATTCTTGTTACACTGCTGGACCTGGAAGAATCCCTGCTGGAGTGAGGACTGCTGAGCAAGAGGATTGCCACTGGGAAGGAGGCTGACTGCTCCAAGGAACTGCTGCCCCACAACCTGCTGAGCTGCCCTACTGTCTGCTGATCCTGCCCTGCATGGGAGACTGCAACATCACCACCAGAGTGTCTCCACAACTTCCCAAAGGAACTACTTTTCTTTGAACCACATTTTAAAGAGTCTTCAACCTTTTAAAGATTGCCTTTTTGGGACTGCACCCTTTTTAAGCTAAAGGAAACTACCTGTCCTTGGACCACAGCGTTTTAAAGACTGCCCTTTGGAACAGCAACAACACTCTCAAGATTTGCCCTGCAACGCTGTGCCTGCCCTCAGCACTACTTGCCCCGTGATCCTCCCGAGGGCTCTGTGATTGCCTCTGTTTCTGGCGCAAGCCGTCTGAAACTGGCCCTGAGGTCACTGCCACTGGGACCGGAGCGCGCTGTGTAGCGCTGAGAAGTGAAGCACTGTGTGGCAGGAGGCTCCGTCGTTGCCCCGGACTTGGAGGCACTGTTAAGCGCTGTGCTAAAGGAGCGCTGTGTGGCCGTGACACCTACCCGTGCAGCACCTGCTGAGCCCGAGGCCTCAGGGGGAGAGGAGCCTCGCACACGCGCCTGCAACCACCACCCCAGGTAACGCCTCAGTGCAACCAGGCTGCTGCGAGGGGGCGGGGTGCGGGTTGGCCGGGTACCTGGAGTGTGAGCTTTGTGCTTGGCTGGGAACCGTCCTTCACTGACCGGCCTACGGGGGCATAATTACTTGGTAATTGACACTGGGGCATTTTTTAGCATTACCAGCAGCGCCTGGGCAGCCGCACTTCCTACGCTGGGAGCATCATTTTTATGAGAGGCACACTTATTACGCTACAAGGGAACTTTGGCCTAAGAACCTTCCCCCAGTGAATTTTGACCATAAGAACCTACCTCAAGTGAACTTTTGCCATCCAAGGACACTGTGAGAAAGACATTACCAGCAGAAGCCCTTGGCACACCTGAGCTTTTGGTGATTTGATCAGGCCTGGGAACTGGATTCATTCTTATTGATTATTGATCTTGCTTGGAAACTGGAATCCTTTTTTATTATTGATCTTGCCTGGAGCTGGATTTACCTGCTTTTGGTTCTCGCATATCTTTTAGATAAAGAAATTCTTATTCTTATACAAAACTGGTGTGGTGTTCCTTTTGTGAGTGTTTTTACTGTGTCATCGCCATTGTGTGTTGCACAAATACTTTACACATTGCCTTTGAAGTTACGCCTTCGCTGCTCTGCGCCAAGCTACCAGGTCGGAAGCGGTGGTCCCTACTTGGACTAGGGTGCATACCCCTGCCAACTAGAGACCCCGGTTCTAACAGTCCCAAAATAACTGTTTTGTATTTGGTGGTTTCTCTTACTATGCAATCTCTCCATTCTGTCAAACACCATCATTAGAGTTCCTCTAGGTCCTGTCGCTTGTTTCTTCTTTTTTATTCAACAGTAATTAATCCAAATACCTGACGGCAGTACAAGCACAACCAGGTCCAGTGCATAGAACTTCACATCGAGACCTGACCTTTAGAAATAGACATTTGACAGTTTAATGTTGAAGAACAAACCCCCCCACCTCCCACTCCAACCACTCTCTGTCTAGTTCCACACAATGAATCCACAGCAGCACTACTGGTTCCTCCCACACAGAAAATGCAGATGGCACCTACAGTGCCCGGCACCTAAAGAGTGATCTCATCAGGCCTACAGAATGCTCATAGGCCCCTCTTAAGCCAGAAGCCTGAGGGAGCGCAATGACTTAGGAAAGCCCAGGCCTGGTTCCGCTACTCCAAGGTGGTCAACTAGGAAGTGGAAATCAACAAGAACTTTTCCAAAGTCTAAATGAATAAACAATGCATGTATATTACTAAAGTACCATACACCAGACCAGTGTTATTTATAATTTATTTATTTTAGACATGAACATTTTCTTTTTTGTTTTCATTTTTTTAAGACATATAGGGTAGTGATATTTACCAATAGTATACATGTATACATTTTGTGAGCTAAACACACAGAAAGCATCGAATGAACCATATAAACACACTGAGAACAGAGACAAAAATAACTACACTACATCAAAAATTCAGACAAGACAATCACATACAGTCATATAAAAGAACAATATCCAGACTTTTAACCACAAAAGGGCCATGGGGTCTTAATTCATAGGGTAATTACAGTAACAGTGTAATATTAAAAGATTCTGAGATAATAAAACACAATGTTATATAGACAGAGACGTGCCAACTCACGTTTCGGAAGTTACAAGCAGATGAAAGCGAGTGGTTCAACCTTCATCAGGGCGCAGCTAATATATATCATTCTGTGGCAGTTGCCATCCAGTCTGTACATATTCAGAAACCATATCAAGCATAGGGGGCTCACAACAGTCTTCAAATACAGGTTGATGAAAAGCTTTGCCTCAGTGGATGTTTCCCTGAAAAGCTTTTATTTGCATTTGGTTCTTCATTTGGAACACCCCCAGTTCAGACATCATCTGAATCCTATATCCTATAAGAAGCTTGCCCTATGGTAGGCTTGATTTAATTCTCAAACATTTTTTTCATTGACATTTTATTAAAAAAACAGTATTTGAAGACTATTATGAGCCACCTATGCTTGATATGGTTTCTGAATAAGTGCAGACTGGATGGCGACTGCCACAGAATGATATATATAGACAGCGCCCTGATGAAGGATGCACAGCTCGCTTTCATCTGCTTGGAACTTCTGAAACCCGAGTCCACACATCTCTGTCTACATAACACTGTGTTTTATTATCTCAGAATCTCTTAATATTGCACTGTTACTGTAATTACCCTATGAATTAAGAGCCCTGACCTATTTGCAGTTAATGTATTGATATGTTTATTGTTCTTTTATATGACTATATGTGATTGTCTTGTCTGAATTTGTGATACAGTGTCTTTATTTTTGTCTCTGTTCTCAGTGTGTTTATATGGTTCATTCGTTGCTTTCTATGTGTGTGGAGCTCAAAAAAGTATTTATATATATATATATATATATATATATATATATATATATATATATATATATATATATATATATATATACATATAAATATCACTACCCTATATGTCTTAAAAAAGAAAATAGAAAATAGAAAAAGTTCATATCTAAAATCAATAAATTATAAATAACACTGGTCTGATGTATGGTACTTTTATAATATAAACACATTGTTTATTCATTTAGACTTTGTAGAAGTTCTTGTTGATTTCTGTAACTGGTATTTTTCTCTGGTTGCTTCTCCATATTGAATCAATGTTTCAGGGACCCTCTTTGTGTAGTCAACTAGGAAGTATCATTGAGTTTCAAATGTCTTTGCCATGTTGTGATAATCCCAGAATAATTTCTCAATTGCCAACAATGCCTACAACTTTCCTGCCCATTCATAGATCGTGGTTGATTTCCATTTCTGAGCAATAAGCTGTTTCGTTACCAAAATCATATTAAAGATTATTCACCATCCACCCTTCATCATAACATCATATCCCATGGGAGGAAGACCTATAATCATTGTGCCAGGATCCATGTGCAAAGGGTAGCTCACCACACCCTTGATATAACTAAGGACCTCCTTCCAAAAAAAGGTAAACTTTGGACATGTCTACCACATGTGGGTCACATGCACATGAAGGCCACATGCTCTCCAACACAACCTATCCTGCTGACCATACTTACACTGCAGGTGTTGCGGTGTGGTATGCCACAGCATCATTACCTTGTACAGGAATTGTCAATGTTGCACACTCACACACAGATGGAATATCTGCCGGGAGGGTCTGCCACTGCTTCAACTAGATTGGGTGCCTCAAATATTGGGACCAGTGCTTCATGTAGGATCTTTCTGGGTCCCCCTTCCCTTTCCTCAAAAGGGAATACATCTTGGAGATAAGACCCTTGGGGCCAGCATGGGTTTTAAATGCTTGCACCCACGGGGTCTAGGGGTGATTAGCTGCTAGTTTATTTGGAAGAAAGAGGACCCAATGGCATAATTGACAATACTGCATCATCTCTGTCTCAGCCAGTGGGAAGTCTTTCTTGCACTGCAAGAAGTCCTTAACTTCACCACCATGAAACAAATCTCGCAGCATTCTACACTCCCCTTTGGTCCAGGACCAAAACGCCCCCCACTTCAGCTCGGGAGTTAATCTTTATTGCCATAAAGTGGTATGATGGGAGAGTTGAAAGAAGTTCAATGGGAAGTTCTCGTGAGAGTGTCCCAGATCTCAAACACAGCCCACAGAATCTCGGAAACATAACAAACTGCCAGCCTCACTGCCATCTGAAATGACAGTATAGCCCAAGGGGCCCGTCCCATCGCCGCTACCTCCATATGCGTCCAGTGACATTCCTTCTCCTAAAGGGATCACTCAAAGAACACTAGTACTAGGGCGGCATGATGATATTTTTCACTATTTGGGAGTGTCAATCCCCCCTGGCACTTAGAGGCTCGCCCCACTGTTCGTCAAACTCTAGCCTTCTTTCCAACACATATAAAGCAGTCAATGGACTTCTGCAAGCTTTTGGAATCCCACTCTGGTACTTTGAGTGGGAGTACCTGGAAGAGATCTGGTAACTACATTCTTTTTAATGATGACCAATCTCCACGCGTTGAAAGATAAAGGGGTGTCAAGCATGCAAAATCAACTTAAATTATGCTAAAGGTGTGGATAAATAGCAGTATATTGCTGACACAAGCGTGGAGTAATGTAAATGTAAACGTAAATGTAAATGTGTTGTATTTGTAAAGCGCACGGCTGCCCACGCGATGGGGCGTCCCGGCGCTGCACTCATACCGCTGTGGAACCCTTCCTGGATTTTCCATGTGAAATGTCCACTCCTGGGCACCCCCAAGGTGAAGCCAGGCATCCAAGCGCTGCTGGGGCCGTTGTGGAGATTAAGCAAGCTATTGCCCAGAGTCACAGAGTGGGACCCATGATTAGACTAGGCACAGAGGCGAGAATTATCAGGTCTGGGGAGATTGAGTCCAAGAGCCGCCGAGGCGGGAATTTTTTTATTTATTTATTTATTTTCGAGATTTTTATTGCGCAAACAAATACCCGAAGGTGTCTCGGCGCATGTGGAGGCTAGAGGGACCGAACAGCAAGCTTACTGGTTGAACAACCATGTCTTTAGGAGCCTACGAAAGCTCATCAGATTGGGGGCAGTTTTAATCATGAGTGGCAAAAGGTTCCAAAGTTTGGGAGTAGCAACCAGGAAACGCCTGTCTCCCCAGGTTGCCGTTCTCGTGCGAGGTACCGGCAGGAGGCAGGTGTTAGCGGATCTCAGCTGCCTTTTAGGGGTATACAACTGAAACGCTTCAGTCAGAAACTTAGGTCCAACGCCGTGCACTGCCTTATAGGCAATGCAGAGGGCCTTGAATTTAATGCTACTCTTAGCCAATGCAGATGACGAATGGCGGGAGTAGTAGGCTGGCGGCGGGGGATGTCAAGAAGGATTCTTGCAGCCGCATTCTGTATGGACTGCAACTTAGATAGAACGAGTTTCTGAGTATTAAGAAAGAGGGCATTCCCGTAGTCAATTTTAGAAAACACTAGGGTAGAGACCAGGGTCTTCCCAGCTGAGGTAGGGAGGTAGGGCAGTCATTTCCTAATTTTCTTTAGAATAAAGAAAGCGGATGATACAACCTTATTGACGTGAAGGTTGAATGACAGCTTGCTGTCAAAAATAACTCCCAGGTTTCTGGCTTTTTCTACTGGGACAGGGGGAGAGCCCAGCTGGGTAGGCCACCAGATAGAGGACCATTCCGGGGAGAGTTTACCGAAGGTCATGACCTCGGTTTTGTCCGAGTTAAGCCTCAGACAATTGGAGGACATCCAGGTACTGACAGCAAGCATAGCCCTTTGGAAATTAGCTGCCACCACTGGGCCGTCCTTATGGATCGCCAGAACCAGTTGGGTGTCGTCTGCGTAAGATGTAAGTCGCAACCCATGGGCCTTTATTACCCTCGCTAAGTCCGCTACATAGATATTAAATAGCGTTGGACTTAGCGAGGATCCCTGTGGGACTCCACATGGGAGTGCAGAGACAGAAGAATAGAAATTGCCCAACTTCACTGTCTGGGTACGGTTGGCCAGAAAAGATGAAATAATATCTCTAGCCATACCGTTTATCCCCAGGGCTGTGACACGGTCGACCAGAGTAACATAGTCGACCGTGTCAAAGGCTGCGGACAGGTCCAAAAGGATCAGGACGGCCACACCTCCCTGGTCCATAATAGCCCTGATCTCATCTGAGGCCTTTATTAAAGCGGTCTTGGTTCCATGCCCTTTCCTGAAGCCAAACTGCGTTTCGTCGAGCAGTTGGTGAGTATCGACGAACTCTGAGAGTTGTTTATTCATCAGAGATTTGCATATTTTGGCAGGAAAGGGGAGACACGCAATAGGTCTATAGCTGGCCAGAGCTGTAGGGTCCAGGGAGGGTTTTTTCAAAAGAGGTTTGATTACTGCCTTCTTCCAAGAAGCTGGATAGTGCCCAGTTTGAAATGCGGCGTTACAGATTTCCATAAGTGGACGAGAGATCACCTCACTGAGGTTAGCCATCACTGAGGGGGGACAGGGGTCCAAGGGGGAGCCAGACTTGATAGTAGACACGAGTCTGCTGATTTGATCTTGCGTGATGGGGGCAAAGGAGGAAAAGGGATCATGGTCAATAGCTAGTCCTTCCTCGCTGCAAGCTCTGGATCTTGTCCCTGCCTCCCCTGCAAAGGATGCGTAAATATCTGCCACCTTAGTGGTGAAAAAGCTGGACAGAGCGTTACAAAGAGACTGAGAGGGTTCAGCCCCAGGACCCATAGAAGGGGTGGACAGAGTAGAGACCACTGAGAACAGTTCTCTAACAGAGTTCCTGGCATTCTCTATTTGAGCCGAGAAGAAGGCACTTTTTCGGGCAATAATAGCCTTTTTGTATACTGTCAGGGCATCTTTGTAGGATTGTTTGGCTATGGGGCAATAGAATTTCCTCCAACGCCTTTCTAGGTTCCTGCAATATTGTCGGTGGAGCCTAAGCTCTTCGGTGTACCAAGCCGCCGACGGAGCTGTTCTATTGGGTCGCATAAACTTCTCCGGGGCCACCTGATCAGCAGCGTTCCGAATCCAGTCTTGGAAGTCGGAGGCTGAGAGAGCAGGGTTGGCTCTTCCCGTGGGAGAGGAAAGGTTCAGGATGTCCGCTATCTGAAGAATATCTGCATTCTTCCAGGCACGAGTCCCTATCCTTGTTCGTGGCCTGGAGGGGGGAGGGTTAGCAAGCCGGGTATGTAAACCAAAGATAATGGCCCTGTGATCTGACCACGTAAGAGGAAGAGTGTCTAATACAGAGATGTCTGGGTTGTTGGTAAACAAACCATCTAGTGTGTGTCCCGCCTGGTGTGTTGTTCCCTTTACCAATTGTTGAAGTCCTAAGGTTAGGAGGTCAGCAGTGAGTTGAGTGGTGTCGTGGTTGCCCTGTTCTTCCAAAGGGAAGTTAAAATCTCCCAGTAGCATGTATTCCGTCGAACTTAAGATGTGGTCATTAAAATCAGAAAGTGTAGCAAGAAAGGAATTTCGAGGCCCAGGAGGTCGATATAGCAAAATTCCTTTGAGGGCTTGTTTGTAATTAATATTAATAGAAAAAGTAGCTGCTTCACAATTAGTGGACTGTATGGGATCGAATGTAGTACGGTACTGATTTTTATAAATAATGGCGAGTCCGCCACCTCTTCCTATATGTCTGTCATGCCTAGCAACACTATAACCCTCAGGGGTTGCAAGGCAAAAGTCTGGTCCTGAGCCAGCATCTCCCCAGGTTTCAGTGGCGAAAAGGAAGTCAAAATCATGAGCGAGAATGAACTCGTTAATCTGTAAGCTGTGGCACGGAAGAGAGCGCGTATTAATGAGCGCTGCTCGACATCCATGAGAGTGGGTGATATCCGATTCATGAGAGAATATATTACTAGGGGCGTCTGAGGCTGAGGAACCTGGCAAACGAGGTTGCTGAAGTTGGTATTGGCACCCAGGACAAGGGGAAGGGGTAACGCCCACTGCAGTAGAAAGAGGCAGAATGATAAAGTGTTGGCGAGAGTGGCCAGGGTTCAACTGTCTTAATTGCTGGGGTGAATAGCGCACTAGAGGGCAAGGAGTTATGGCCCTAGGCCGTGTCCAGTCGCGGACGGGCGCAGACGGGCTTGGCTTAGGCGCGGCTTCGGCACGCGCCCGCTGCGCCAGCCCGCTGCGCCGTCTGGTCATAGTACCAGTTATATAGGGTGTGAGGAGGGTGGGAGGCCGGCGTGACTAGAGCGCAGCCCCAGCCACACCAAAGATGGCGCCCACCGCCGCCTACACCGGGTCAATAAACGGCTGGGCGAGGCAGGGAAAATGAAGCAATAGCGTGTAGAGGGGTGTCAGTGTACCTAGATAAAATTCCCCTTAAAATAAGCAATTTAGAAGCCCCCAACAAAAAATACTGTTCGAATTTAAAATCTCCTTAAAAACGAATTACACAGCGTGTTAAAGCCAGCAAATTTGTAAATTCGATCCGACTAGCTCGCAGCCCTAGTACTCTCACTAGGGAGAGCTCTAAATGGCAGCGAGAGCAGAGCAAGAACCAAGCTAAATAGCCTGGGAGGGCGGGAGGCCGGCGCGACTAGAGCGCAGCCCCAGCCACACCAAAGATGGCGCCCACCGCCGCCTACACCGGGTCAATAAACGGCTGGGCGAGGCAGGGAAAATGAAGCAATAGCGTGTAGAGGGGTGTCAGTGTACCTAGATAAAATTCCCCTTAAAATAAGCAATTTAGAAGCCCCCAACAAAAGATACTGTTCGAATTTAAAATCTCCTTAAAAACGAATTACACAGCGTGTTAAAGCCAGCAAAGTTGTAAATTCGATCCGACTAGCTCGCAGCCCTAGTACTCTCACTAGGGAGAGCTCTAAATGGCAGCGAGTGCAGAGCAAGAACCAAGCTAAATAGCCTGGGAGGGCGGGAGGCCGGCGCGACTAGAGCGCAGCCCCAGCCACACCAAAGATGGCGCCCACCGCCGCCTACACCGGGTCAATAAACGGCTGGGCGAGGCAGGGAAAATGAAGCAATAGCGTGTAGAGGGGTGTCAGTGTACCTAGATAAAATTCCCCTTAAAATAAGCAATTTAGAAGCCCCCAACAAAAAATACTATTCGAATTTAAAATCTCCTTAAAAACGAATTACACAGCGTGTTAAAGCCAGCAAAGTTGTAAATTCGATCCGACTAGCTCGCAGCCCTAGTACTCCCACTAGGGAGAGCTCTAAATGGCAGCGAGAGCAGAGCAAGAACCAAGCTAAATAGCCTGGGAGGGCGGGAGGCCGGCGCGACTAAAGCGCAGCCCCAGCCACACCAAAGATGGCGCCCACCGCCGCCTACACCGGGTCAATAAACGGCTGGGCGAGGCAGGGAAAATGAAGCAATAGCGTGTAGAGGGGTGTCAGTGTACCTAGATAAAATTCCCCTTAAAATAAGCAATTTAGAAGCCCCCAACAAAAAATACTGTTCGAATTTAAAATCTCCTTAAAAACGAATTACACAGCGTGTTAAAGCCAGCAAAGTTGTAAATTCGATCCGACTAGCTCGCAGCCCTAGTACTCTCACTAGGGAGAGCTCTAAATGGCCTTGGAATTGAACTCTGGTCCCGGGCCATACCTCTGCATCAGGGTCTGCCGCTCTAACCATTGAGCCACGCCACGCATCCCCAGATACTTGAGGCCTCTGCACACAACCCAGTGCAGTAGAAGAAGTGAGGTAAGTTCAGCGTACACCTCAGGGGACAACCCACACCCAGCATTTCAGATTTTTGAGGTTTCATTTCGAACGCAGGAAATCACAACATATGCATGCAGAACCTACATTACTTTTAGATTCGAGCACATAGGGTTAGTCACAGCAAGGATAATGTCATCCGTAAAAAGATGTATCATATGCAGTTCCCTGCTAAAGAGCATGCACTCAATGACCGCCTGTCTCAGTTTTGCTGCCACCAAGTGTTCAACTGCAAGTATTAACAGGAGCGGGGATAATGGGCACCCATGTCTAGCTCCCCTATACATGGGAATCCGTCTCCACATCTCCTCATACACATGAATATGAGCATACGGAGCGCAATAATTAGCCGCTATCCACATTAGCATGTGGGGTTCCAAACCTATGGACTCCAACATTTTGAAGAGAAAAGCCCAATTAACTCTGTCAAATGCTTTTTCAGCATTGAGAGAGAGTATTGTCATAGGAATAGACTGAAATTGTCCGTTGTCCACAAGATGTGGCGCCTGCTGAATATTGTCTGCTGCTTGGTGATATGGGACTAACCCCGAATGGTCTTGGTCCACTAGGTATGGCATGTGGGGCAGCGACTGATTCACAAGGACCTTTGTGATGATTTTTACATCCCAGTTTAGCAGGCTGATCAAACGATAAAAGCTACATTCATCAGGTGGCTTACTTGGTTTGGGTATTAAGGTCAGATGTGTTTCTGCCATAGATGGGGTCACTGATTGTGAGGAAAGAAAGGAGTTAAAGGGCGCTGTTAGATGTGGGATCGTGGCTGCTTTGAAGGACTTATAGAACCGATTAGTAAGACCATACGGACCTGGCGCTTTATCAAAGTGAAGGGCTAAAATTGCCGCTAAAACCTCTTCTTCCATTATGAATTCCTCTAATTTGTCTCTGTTGCTACTATTGAGAAGGAGCAAGCGCGCTTCACTAAGAAAGGCCTGTCATTTGTTTCATCTGATCTCTGTTCCTCCATGTCTAGGAGGCTTACATGGGCCTTGAGGTCTCCTGGTCCCCTCTCTGAAGATGAGCCCCTCTCACTGCCATATACTAAGTCTTGGACAGATGATGGGGTCAGAGAGCTGTCACCCCCTGATCGATGACTCTTCTTTCATAATCCATAACTTCACTTTCCAAGGGTGGCCAGGGTCTGCAGGCTTCTTCCCAGGCCCTGAGGAATTCTCAAGAGCTTCCTTATCTGCTGATAAGCCCAGGTTAATCTTTATGTTATTAGACCATTCTCTTTATTCAACTCATTGACCTTGATTGTCGATAGAGTGGGCAGCTTGATCTCCTGGGGCCAGATGTGTGATGCATTTTACTGGTTGCAAACAGCCCACTGGACCATTTGTGACCAGTAAAATGCATTTTTCTATGTCCAAGGCCTATTTTGCAAGTCAGTAACCTATTACCAACTCGCAAACTAGGGTTTGCGAGCCGCTATTTGTAAGGGGAGTGCCAATGATGTCCCTTCCTAATAGCGAGTCACAGGGGAATGTACAATTGTTTCGTGACTGGAATGTGGTTGCAAAACAATTGCAGTTTACCACCTACCTCAAGTGATAAACATCGTTTACCACGAAGTTTTAACAACGCGGTACCTTTAGCACGCATCCCTTACAACGCAAGTCGTTACCACGACTTGCGCTGGAGGGCGCTAAAGGATTAAAAATAGTAAATTTACTATCCAAACACCTTCCCTAGGGTCCACGGGGACTGGTGTTAGAATAGTAAATTATACTATTCGAAATCCGCGCCCCCCAACGCAAGTCGTGGTAACGACTTGCGTTGTAAGGGATGCGTGGTAAAGGGATGCGTTGTGACGATACGCGTTGTACCGTCATACATCCACCTCAAGTAGGTGGTAAGCCAGACACAAACTGGAAGGGATCCCAGGGGACCTTTTCCCCTTTGTGAATGGTAATGAAAACGTTTTTTAAGAGCAGGCAGTGGTCCCATGGACCTCTGCCTACACTTAAAAAATGAAACAGAAATGTTTTATTTTTCTTTCTCAAACACATCCTGTTTCCACTAAGGAACACGAGCTGCATTTAAAACAAAAAGGTTTCTTTATTTAAAAGCAAACACAGACAAGGTGGTCTGCTGTCCACAGCAGGCCACCATCACTGTGTCATTGCCCATTCCCAATGGGTGCACATTGTAACCTGCCCCATGAATATTGATGAGGCAGGTCAATTGCGACACCATTGGGTACTGCTAATGTGTCTGAGACACATTAATACATTTTATTATGTGAGTCTCTAATTGCGAAAAATCTCAATTAGAGAATCGCAAAATGAAATGCCCAGACAACTGACCTCATGTCCACTTTTAAAGGACTTTCATAAACTTTGCCAAAACGTTTTCAACTTATCAACCCTATTTAAACTTATTCCAAATTTTTAAAAAGTTTGCAAACTTTTGTAAATCATACCTTGGACACTACACAACCTGGTAAAACTAATGGTAAATTACAGTACTTTCTTCTTGGTATCTACATGGTGGATGTTTAAGTCTCCTTCTTATTATTTGAATGGTACTGCAAAACACATGTTCTAGATCCTACTGCTAGGCACCAATGTGAGGAAAGTGCGTTATTACATTGTGTGGTTGCGTGATCTCAATGTGTGATAAAGTCAGAATTCTGTATTAGTCCAGTCACGTTTGTTTGTAAAACCTTGGCTCCAGGGACAAATGTAAAAGCATTCAGAAGTACCAACCGAGATGAATGAGAAGAAAAAACAACACAATAAATATCTGAAACCAATATCTACACATAGGTTGTATTTTTACCTTTAAATAGAAACTCCAGAAGGTTTCGGAAATATTACTTTTTAAAGAAACAATAAATCATAGCTTTTCACCTAGTCAATAAATCATTGTAATTTACTGTGACTCGCGGCTTAGTGTTAGTCACAACATGTAACTTGAAAACAACTATAAGTTTACTTTTGTTGTGACCAACTGTGTCAGGGAGCCAGTCACATGGACCAATAAGGACCAACAGAACAGTTACCCCACAAGAAAAGCAGTCTCCAGTCCAGTTCTAGGTTCTATGGGTGAAGTGCCATTGGAAGCCAAAGAGTTATCCTGATGCAAGGGGTACAGGATGCAGAACACCCTCAAGAATGCTAAGAATGCGGAGTCAGTGCCGTGGGCCTTTCTGGGCCGCCTCTCGCTGAATGAACAAGGTGGGTTTACGTTGGCCTTAGAAGTTGAGGTCCCATGAAGTCCTGATGTAGTTCAGCTCAACCCCATTTGTCACTGGTCTACTGGTCTCTGGTTACAGTAAGACCAGTGGTTTCCCTTTAACTTGCATTAACTATCATGCTGGGTTACCAAACAGCACTCTGACAATACAGCCAGGTAAAGCAGACAGAAGTGCAACTTTTGAGGGTCGGGACTCTGTCTCCCAGGCTTCACTTCAGTGGCAGTCAGGTGTTCTTGGCCACTAAATCAACAATGCAGGCTTCTTCAGCTCTTATGGCCCGTAGCTGTAACAGTGAGTCATCAAACTAACAGTCACTGGCACCTTCTCTGTAGGGCTCATGGACAGTTTTTCCTCAAGCAGCACACCACAGGCACAGTCCTTTATTTGCTAGACCAAGGTTCTGAGGTGCACTCCATTCTTTTGTTTAGTCTATCTTTTCTTAGTCCAGGGAACAGCAGGGCAGTTCTCCTTTGGTCCTCTCGCAAGTTTGGACTTGACCAGAGGTCTCAGTGCCAGGGGTGCTGCCTTTATATCCATTTCCGACTTCTAGCCATTGGACAACCACGTCCCCTCCTGCCTAGTGATGACTTCCTGTAAAGGGGTTCAAAAGAAATGCCCAGGACATCCGGAGAAGACTCACCTGCTGTTTCTGCCATCATCCGGTATGCAAACGTTTTACACCAGAAGATTCCTCCACACCCACTTCCCTCGTGAGCATGCTCCAATCAGCTGCACTACAGAGGTTTGTTGCATTAGTTGTGTTTACTTCCAATTGTAGAACATGTCTTGCAATGCATGCAGCTTGCATTCTGTCCTTGTTGCCGGTTAAATTGTGTTTTGACTTGGGCTTAGCAATTCGGTTTGTAGCACCCGCCAGCCCTTTATGCCTTCTGAGCCATTCAAGGAGGCAAAACAGAAATATGGACTGGTATCCTCCCACTTCCCCTCTCCAACTACAACCCTGTTTTAGGAGCTTTCTCAAACTACTCACAAAGTACCAGAAGTAGTCTTACCCCCTTCACATATTACCAGTCTACTTGAAGTGCTCTCAAACCCCTCACAGACTAGGGGGCCGATTAGGATGGCGGACGGACTTGCGTCCGTCCGCCACCCTTGAGGAGGAGGGAACGTCCGCAGGGGCTGCGGCGTTCCCTCCGTGCTGATTAGGATGTGACCGCCAGGGTGGCGGTCACATCCTCTATATTTAACATTGCGGCGGGTGCAGCTTCAAGCTGCACCCGCCGCAATGTTAAAAAAGCATGTTTTACATTTACATGCACAAAGCGGCCGGCACCGCACGGTGCCTGCTGCTTTGTGCACGCAAATGCAGGGGGGTACCATAGGTACCCCCCATGTGCACCCCCCATTCACCCAGGGGGCCCGCAACGGGCCCCCAAAGTGAATGTCCGTATGCTTTTCCATGGCGGAAAAGCCGCCGTGGAAAAGCATGTATTCACGAACATCCTAATATGGCGGACGGTGTCTCATAGACACCGCCTGCCATGTTATAGCTTTTCCGCCACGGTCGGAAGCCGACCGCGGCGGAAAAGCGGCGGACGGAATTCCAGACCCACCAGCCATCCTAATTTGGCGGTGGGTCTTTGGAGGCTCCGCAGCGGTTTTTCCGCATCCTCCAGGCCGGCGGACACTTCCGCCGGCCCGGAGGATGCGGAAAAAACGCCATCCTAATCGGCCCCTAAGTATTAAACACTGCCATCAGCCCTCACATACCTCCAAGAGTAGCTAACACTAAAGAGAGTACTAAAATGCCTCTCTGACTAGCAGTCACAAACCAAGGAGAGAACAACCCACTGACAGCACTTTAACACCACCAATAGCATTATCACACTCTCTCATGCCATGGGCTAACAGCCACACTCTACCAAAACACTCTCAGACCCCTCAAAAAATAGTTTTAAAAAGCGGGCAGGTATGGTGGTAACTAAAACTGCCTCTTCGCTAATTGGTTAGATTGTGTGTGTATTATTGGGGGTGAAGGCAAGAATGAATCAAAAGAGGATGAATAGATGAGTGATTTGAGAACTGAGTGCACGGATTGTGAGTGTGTGGCACGCTGGGGAGTGAATCAGACCTGTTTAGTTTTCCATAGTTTTTTAGTTTATATGTACCGAACTTTTTTGCTGTACTGTCAAGATCAAAATGCGAATATGCAAACAGCAAATTTGTGGGCAGATTTAGAAATCCGAGATGGCTCTCAGTCGGGCACCGTATGTTCTACCGTAAGAGGTGAAATACATTAAGGCACCAGACGTATAAGCTGTTCGTAAACACATCATTTGCCACGGAGAAAAGAGGAGCAGTTAATGGCCCATGACCGTTTCCTCATTTCCTCTATAAAAATTGCATTACTTGAGAATAAAGCAGACTTTTTCTTCGTGGATCTGAATTTTCACCGTGCCTAGATTGCCAGTGGAACCGCTCCTCTCCGCCCGCGTCTAAATTGGTTTGAACAGTGAGAGAGCGGCCTGATACTGCTGAGCAAGGCCTTAGGGCATTTGAAGCGGCGTTTCTAGCACTGCTTTTCACTAGGTCCAAACTGCGACACCATGGCATTTCAATTTTAGGCTCTGGTAAACCAAGAACCTATAGTTCACGGAATGTTTCGATTGAACTCGGTGCCTAGCCCAGCCCTGGGAAGTTATTTTCCAATTAGAGCTACTTTCATGCAAAAAGGGAGTTAGATAAAAAAGTCTTGAATGTTTTGCATGGGGGCGGGGGAGGGGGGCACTTTTGCCCAATTAGAACCTCTTGTTATTTTGCAGGCTGCAAGCCCGCTGACCAGACGTTTCTTTCACACACAACAGGCACCGACATTATATCCTGAAAACACTGAGGACTGGCTCTGTACTTCAGAAGCATCGTCTTGTGCACTTGTGTTTATTTTTTGTGTTGAATTTCTTTATTAGTATTTATTGAATATAAGACAATAAAAGCAATTAAATACATGAATATGCAATATGATAACATAATTTACATTGTAAGTAATGCATAAAGTAAAATATATATGAATTCATAAGGATGAAGACTGTATCTTATGTTAATACAAGAAATACAATAATAAGATGAAAGGAGGATAAAAAGATTCAGTTGTGTTTATTTCATTGAATTTTATGATAGACTTTCAACAGTGGGGACACGTGCTCAACAGTCAGAAGATGTCATAGAATATAGAATTTGTGGCGCAAGATATCGACTCCAATGGCTGAATCGTATAAAGTGAGCAATTGAAGTGATCATTTAAGTCTTGGTGCCGGGTCACACAACATTTTATCCTCCACTATTTGGTGTTCATATGAACCAGCAATTTTAGGAAACGTGTTGTACCCAGGTGTGTGGGAAATTGGTGTAATCTTCTTTTGCGTAGTTACGCAAAAATGTATAAAAAATATCATAAGCTACTTATGTGAAACGCAAAACCTGCATTGTGTGCTATATTTAAGTGCAAAATGCGTACTCACATCTCTTTTGGATGCAAAGATGCATTTTACCCTCAAACACAAGTATCACAAACAGTAACCTCTTGCAGTCAGGTTGTTTGCATACATTTGTTGCAATCAATGACATTTAATTATGCAATGTTGCATTAAAGCATAATTTCATTTTACATAATATGGATACCCACAAAACTCATACTCACCTCAGTATATTCTTGGTTAAATATTACCCACAATACCCCCATTGCCATATGGACTGACATAGTAGGTAACATTGTTGAATACATAAATGCAGTTCCATATTTTCCGAGACTGTAACCGGCTAGGGCCTAGCTAGCTCTTTAATTTGTCCTCCTGCTATCATACTGTCGTTCCAGAATTCCATTCTTCGCTTGTTGGCTCTTGTGTAATTCGATAGACCTAATGCTTTAGAGTAAAAAAGATAATTTATGATTTGTGGACATGAAACTATAGAGGAGGTAGTTGCTGCTTATGCTTTTGAACAAAAAATGCGTGATCCTAACACATTTCATTGGTTGAAATTGGTGCTTCTGGGATTCAGGTTTAATAGCAGCAGCAATATTCATAAAAATAATTGAAGTTAATAGTTATTGCATAAAGTTCATATGAATTTTTCATATTGAAGCCAGCCAGAAACGTAACCGAAATTTTTACTTTGCCACAGAGTACTATTTAGACAGCATAATTACAGATTTCAGGACTGTTGAATCAACGCAAACCTTTATCCCTTTGATGTTGTTGGCATGAATAACCTTGAGTTGTGTTAAACTAGGTTATTTTTGTGCAAAACAAATGGAATCAATTTTAGATAAAACGCATCTCAAGCACCTAGAGACAGTCTATCTGCTACAGAAGTGCAGTTAGTGAAAACAATCAGTTAGTGCTTTGCCAATGCACAATTGACCACAAGCAGGAACAGCAATCAACACATAACATTGACCTAGCCATGAAATAAATACTTACAAATGATTTGAGGCGAGGGAATGATCAAACAAAAAGTCTGAAGGTACCTGTGAGGGAAACGGAGTCTGACACACTCAAATAAATAATTTTGATGACCTGGTAACTTGGTTTGAGGCTAGCATTACAGTCTCACGTTGCGCATTGTTTAAATGTGCTTTTACTTTTAAGTGTAAATTTACCACATTTAGTGTTCTGTATTTATCTACCGACCTAAGCTTGGTCCTGACCAGTTTTTTAGCTCCACATCTGGTCTGGAGTGTTATTGTCGGCTGTTTGTCTCCCCGGTCCACCACAGCCATTAGCGGGCTGATTGTTGTGGAGGGAGCATTGAACTGCAGACGCCGGAGTTTCCTACTTCCGGTGTGCCATTTTTAGCCGGCATATTGTAGGTGAGGCAGTCTAGTCTCCACTTCCCCATAGCCTATATTTAATCAGGCCATGGTGCGGGAGCGCAGCGGACGCGCGAAACGGGCACGCCAAAGGCAAGCCCGTCCGCGCCAGACCGCGCCTGGACGTCGCCAGACGCCAGAAACGCTGACAGTGGCACTATAGGATTGTGTACCTATTCCAGGGCCAAGCTGCTGGCTGTCAATACTCTGGTAAGCTATTGTAGCTCGCCTCTGTTAGGATCCACGAAGGGGCCCTTTTGCTGTCTTTGCTGTGGGTTTGATTCACACACGCTTTCGACCCCCCTCACCCACCCCCCCTTCGTCCAGGTCTTCTATGAAAACCCTTCATCTTAATGTTCGCTCCTTGACCAAACATTATCTAGATGTGTATGATTTGGTTCAGGAGGAGTCCCCTGATGTTTTTTTCTTAACAGAAACTTGGCTCAGCGATGACATGGTGTCAGAACCCAGCTTAGCGCTTCCTCTAGGCTATAGTATCCTGGCCTTAAACAGGGAGACTAGAGGGGGTGGCATTGCGGTTATCTTTAAGTCCTGTAACACCTGCACATTTGTTAAAGAGTCTGTGGCGGTCTGCAAATGTGCCCTGTTGGACTTGGCCCTTTTGGCAGGTTCACCCCGAAACCTTTTGCATTTGCCTAGCCTGTTTCTGTAACCTGGTGTTGGTGATTTTAGGCCTCTGCGCACTTTTTCACTGTGGTACAGTGTAAAGTGCATGCGCTCTCTGTGTATGTTTGGTGAGTGGCCTGCCCTCCCATAGGAATGCATGGGGAATATGTGTGTCCATGGTAGTTCCTGCTGTGTGGGGAGTGCAGGGTGGAGTTTGGTATGTGCGAACTCGTGTGAATAAATGGTGCGCGATGATGTGCGCAGATTTATTGTGTCTGGTGTGGAAGTGCCACTTCTAGAAGTGGGCATGTCTGTGCAGTAAATGTGAATTGGCTGTCTGGCTTGTGATTGGCTGGAGCTGGCTGGGGTGCCTGGCTCCAGGAGTCAGGATGGGTCTGCCCCGGTGGTGAATGGAGAGATCTGCATATTGATGTGAGGGAGGGGTGCACCTGGGACCTGAATAGGGCTGAGCTTTCCCTCCACAATGCTGGCTCCGCCCCCTGTGGTGTGTCTGATGTCCCTGACCCACCCTGTGAATAGGCAGAGGGGCTGAACAAAACAAAGTGCTCAAGAACCAGTTGCGTCTGGTTCGGCCCTTGCCTGCACCTTTGACAACAAAGGATTTCTGTGTATAAAAAGAGGCTGTGACCTCATGTTAAATGTTCTTGTGTTCCTACTTGAATCTACAAGTGGTGTGCTGCTGCCGGGGCCCAGGGGAAGGCTTGCCTCCCTGGGCTCTGCCCAGCCCCTTGATGTCTGATGGACCTTGTTGCTGGAACCCCGCTGCCTTGCCTGGGGGTCTGGAGATCTTCCCTGTGCTGAGGAGCTGGTTGCTCCATGTCTTTATGCCCAGGACCTCTTGAAAGCCCCTTTGCTCAAGTTGCTGTGTTGAACTGGGGTTTCTATGCCCCCCCCTAGTGCCTGGGAGCGCTGTGCTCCTTTTCCTGGTGGCCCCTTTAAGAGGGAATCCCCTGGGGAGGGATTCCCCTGTGACTCCTGCTTAGCGGGTGTCCACCCCGCTTATTTAATTATTTTTATTTACGGGTTCCCATCTCGTTTATATGCACCTTAGCGGGTGCCCACCTCGCTTCTAAGTTTATTTTCTTCACCGAGGGAGCTTACCCCTCATTTGTGCCCCAAGTTTCACCGCCGCGGCACCGAGGAGAATGCCTCAAAAACCGGAAGTCCGGCCCGCGCCTGCCTGACTAGGGGTGGGGCTTGGAGTGTGTCCCTTCCGCTCCCCCCCCTGCCTGGGGGGAAGCCGTGTCACGGGGGTCTCCTGAGCAGGGAGGCAATGAAGAATGTGGCTCAGCAGGGCTCCCGTGAGCAGAGGGAGCGCTGCAGCATCTGCAGAAGGAAATGCCTGTGAGGCTCTCGAAAGCGAGAGAGCCCCGCCCGCTGTCCCCGCTGAGCGAAGCCTGCTGCCTGCGCCGGTAGAGCCCGGTAAGTGTGGGTCTCTCCGTGGTGGGGGAGCCAGTGGGAGACAGTCAGAGTGGCCCCGTGGTGCCAGTGGGCCGCTCCTCCGTGGCTATATTGTTTACAGGGCACCAAGGGGGTCCCGAGGGCCAGAGGGGCCCGTGTTCTTGCCCCCGAGGGCCTGACGACAGAGGCATGTTTTCTTCAGGAGCCTAGGTGGCTCCCACGCCCCCATTATTGTTTAGAGCCTGGAGGGCTCCCAAAATGCATATTCTTCGGCCCAGAGCCTATAGGGCTCCAATATTTGACCAGGATTATTTAATGGACCAGAGGGACCTGGGTTCCCTCCAACGCTTTGCGGTGTGTATCACTTACAACGCAACTTTTACATCGTAATGCTGTTACAACGCAGCTATTACAACGCAGGATCCATTACAACGCATGGCATTACAACGCATGGCATTACATCGCAGATGCTATTACAACGCATACCATTACATCGTAAGTATTGGTAAGTATATAATATATTTTAATTTTATTTAATAATATATAAATGATTTAATTAATATTAATTATAAATAAAAATAAATAAAAATATTTATTTATGTTTTTAAATATTATAAATTAAATTTATTATTTTAAGTAATTTTTTAAATAAATATGAGTATAGGAGTATATGTATAGGTGTTTGGGGGTACAGGGTGTTTTTAGGTTTCAGGGTAGGGTTTGGTTTTTGGGGTACAGGGGTGTTTTTAGGTTTCAGGGTAGGGTTTGGGTTTTGGGGTACAGGGGTGTTTTTAGGTTTCAGGGTAGGTTTTGGGTTTTGGGATACAGGGGTGTTTTTAGGTTTCAGGGTAGGGTTTGGTTTTTGGGGTACAGGGGTGTTTTTAGGTTTCAGGGTAGGGTTTGGGTTTTGGGGTACAGGGGTGTTTTTAGGTTTCAGGGCAGGGTTTGGTTTTTGGGGTACAGGGGTGTTTTTAGGTTTCAGGGTAGGGTTTGGGTTTTGGGGTACAGGGGTGTTTTTAGGTTTCAGGGTAGGGTTTGGGTTTTGGGGTACAGGGGTGTTTTTAGGTTTCAGGGCAGGGTTTGGGTTTTGGGGTACAGGGGTGTTTTTAGGTTTCAAGGCAGGGTTTGGTTTTTGGGGTACAGGGGTGTTTTTAGGTTTCAGGGTAGGGTTTGGGTTTTGGGGTACAGGGGTGTTTTTAGGTTTCAGGGTAGGGTTTGGGTTTTGGGGTACAGGGGTGTTTTTAGGTTTCAGGGCAGGGTTTGGGTTTTGGGGTACAGGGGTGTTTTTAGGTTTTAGGGCAGGGTTTGGGTTTTGGGGTAAAGGGGTGTTTTTAGGTTTTAGGGCAGGGTTTGGCTTTAGGGATAATTAAATTATAATTACCATTTTAAAATTAATAGAAATATATTTAATAAATTAAATTAATTATTTTACATTAATTAAATTTTTTAATTAAATTAAATAATTTAATATTATTAATTTAATTTAATTTCATTATAAAAAATATGTACATTAAACTAATTACTTTTTTTAATTAAATTAAATTAATTACAATTTTTATTATATTTACATTTATTAAATAGATATAATTTTATTAAATTAAATTAATGACAATTTTTAAATGTTTTTTAATTAAATTATTTTAAAAAATTTAATTACAATAAACTAAATAACATTTAAAAAAAAAAGTCAACTTACCTATATTTACGATGTAATGCCATGCGTTGTAATAGCATCTGCGATGTAATACCATGCATTGTAATGACATGCGTTGTAATGGATCCCGCGTTGTAAAATCTGCGTTGTAACGGAATGCGTTGTAATACAACGCGTTGTAATGACACCAATCCACGCTTTGCCCATTATTTTCAACAGCCCCGTGTGGCTCTAACATTGGCATATTTGTTTGTATGGGCTAGTGAGGGCCCCTGTCGCAGTTTTTCTGATTCACAGCTGCCCAGCAAGTAGTGGGCAGCTGCACCATTTAGGTTTCCTTTCTAGGGACATGTCTTTGGACTCAGGAGTGAGTCGCACTCCTTCGCCCCTACTTTGGCCATCCACAGCTGCGCAGCACTTAGTGCCAGCTGCAGCGTTTAGGCCCTGTTCTTGTCCTCAGCTGCCCAGCAAGTAGTGGGCAGCTGCAACATTTAGGTTCTGGCGCAGTGGGGCAACCTGGACCCTAATGTGATTTGTGTACTAGAGTGAGGTGCTGCTAGGAAATGTATTGTTATAGTATGTTTTGCGCACCCCGTGTTTTATACCTCTAAACTGTGGTTTATGATTATGAGGTTATGTTGCATTCCAGGTGGTTATGCTAGTGAGATGGTACCCCACTCTGTGCTTAACGCTCCTACATATGTTATCCTTAGGAGGTAGGGTCTAATGTGTTTAGACTAGTGAGGAGATTGACTACTGTATTTATACTGGTTAGGCCTAATGTGATTTATGCGTAATGGGCAATGCCTTTATGCCTGTGATACCGCTAAATGTGCTCATGCTTAGGAGGTTGTTTTGCCTAGTATAGTTTATACTAGTTAGTTATGTGCCCCTGCGTGATCTATGCCTATGGTGATTAGTATTGCGTAGCGTGTACCTACCTTTTACCAGTGGTTACTGGTTGTGTTCTACACTTGTTATTTTGTGCTACACTTATTCTATCTTCTAGAAGTGCTATTTCTGCTAAGTGTTGATCCTGACAGTGGCCCACGTGGCCCTGTCCTGTGTAAATAATCCCGTGTGAATATTGCCCATGCCAGTTGGCACAATGTATATTGTGTGATTACTATCTGAAGTGTTTTGACAATACAAAAGTTATTTTTATGTAACCTTGTGTATAGTTCCTTTTGTAGTGTGCCTGGGATGTTGTTGCTGTGTGCGTGTGCAAATGCTTTACACATTGCCTCCGGGATAAGCCTGTCTGCTCGTGCCAAGCTACCAAGGGGGTGAGCAGGGGTTATCTTTGGCGTGTAACTCCCTTTCCCTGACTATAATAATAATAATAATAATAATCCACATTTGTAAAGCGCACAATCACCCGTAAGGGTCTATAGGCGCTGGGGGCGGTCGGGAAGATTAAGCGAGCTATTGCCCAGAGTCACATGGTGCTGGGCTAACCTGCCGCCGGAGCCGGGGATCGAACCGTGAACCCCAGATTCCAGCGTCAGTCGCCCTGGCCGCAGCGCCACACCTCACCCACTAGACTAGAGTGGTGGTTTCTGCCTGGCTTTGGCGCAAGTCTTATCCAACCAGAAATCCCAGTACTAACATGCCCGTTTCGGAATCGCTTTTAGTGCTCATTCGACCATGACAGAGTTGTTATTCTATCGCCCCCTGGGCCAGCTAAGGAGTTCAAATCTGCTCCTATTGATGTCACCAGTATTCTGGCAATGAGTGTAGCAAATTTCAGCATTTTGGGAGACCTTAACATGCCTTTTGACCTCCAGCATGATAATGAAATTGACAGCTTGCATGCAAACCAATTACTTCAATAGGTTTCAGGCCATACCCATATTGCCAGTCAGTTGCTGGACCCCGTCTTTTCTAATAACATGCAGTTAGTGGTGGCCCTCTCCGACGACTCCACGCATGACTCCTCCAAATTTAGGAGCGGTCTGGTGGCAGTCGCGGAGTGGATGACCACCATCTGCCTCCAGCTTAATGCCAATACATCTGAGGTGGTGCTGGTGGGGAGAGACAGGGGACTATGAAGTGAGCAATGGTGGCCCATCACCCTTGGTAGTGCACCCACCCCTAAGGCGGTGGTAAAACACCTAGAGGTATGAATGGACTCTACACTCAGCTTCCAGGATCACATCAAGAAAGTGGCCGGCACCTGCTTCAGCCTCCTTTGGGGACTTAGGCCCCTGCTGGGGTTTTTCGATCCACCCCCGTCAGTTAATTGTTCAAGCAGATATCTTATCTAGACTGGATTATGCCAGCTCGCTCCTCCTAGGGGCTAATCAGGCAGAGGTAGTGCGCTTGCAGCGAGTTCAAAATGCTGCAGCCAGAGCCCAGCCAAATTGTGGAGCTCCCTGCCCTTTCAGATTCGCAGTCTGGATAGCCTGCTGGACTTTCGAAAAGCCATTAAGACATACCTTTTCCCTGTGGCCAAGGTTCCCCTCTCTATGTTCACTACTTTCAGTGCTGGGATGCCTAGATGTTAGCCTCAATGTTCCACTGCTGTTAGCGCCGGGATGCTTTTACACTGAGGCAGCTGTGTGCTACATAAGCCTAGTTAACATTAACCTTAACACTATATTCAATCTCATGTGCCTCCTAGGATTAGGAATATATTTATCCTAATCCTTATCACTTTAGAACGAGATCTCATAGTCGATACTGTGTAACTCGATGTGTACATGCAACATGGCCAGCAAATCAGGGCTAGTATTTGTAATGTGTACACTATTGCCTTTTGTGCCATGTCACCAGTGGCAGCTCCTCAACTAAGGCGGAGGAGTGTCTCCCCAATGAACAAAAGGAAAAATAAAATGATAATAACTATTGTTATTATCAATATAATTTTCCTATTTCAGTGATGTGCTCTTGGGCGGGGTTGGCCAGACCAGGGGGAGCAGTGGTTTACACTTCCTAAGTGCTCATGACTGCTTGACTCTCCCTCTTCGGCTGGCCAAACAGTCCTGCACACTATGCATCTTCCCCACCATGCTACATTACACAGCCTGGTGAGGAACATGCAAAGCCTCTACTTCCCCATCTGAGCACCGAACCATGGCACTCAGACCATTCACAACACTGCATTGCAGCATTGTGAATGACTCAGGAGAACTTGGCAGCATGGGGGTTTCCTGATGCCGGCCAGGGCTTCAGAAACAAGGAAGATGACAGAGGATGGAGGAGAGGAGGCAGCCTGCCGTTACTGTAAGTGTTTTTTATTCCCTGATTCCCACCCCACCACCCAGGTCCGGTAGCAAGCGGCGCAGCATGTCACACCTTAAAATGGGCAGAAACAGGAAGAGTGCACTCTTTCACAAGCAGTTGCCCTTCAAATGGGTGCAGATATCCCCCTTCATGTGGGTGCAGGTATAGACTACTCCCCATGCTGGGGAATGTCTGGGGAATATGTGTGACCCTGTTTTACCCCTTAAGAGGGCTGTTCTAAGGGGGTCACTTGTTAGGGGTGCACTATCAGTGCACATCCTTAAGTATTATTTTCCTCTTTGCCTGCATGCATAATAAGGCAGGGGCTCAGAGGCAAAGAGTTTGCCTCATTTTCATGCAGCCCCTCCTGCATGCAAATAGGGAAATGCCCCATTTAGCTTTGCTGCCATTTTGTGTGCACTAGTGCTATTTGAATTATCTGAATTGTGCAATACTACGTGCTCAAGAAATTTGCCTTGCACGCTTAATGCAAGTCCAAGGCTCTGAATGCGATACCTCCCCGGGCAAAGTTTTTTGTGGTGGTAGTGTATAATCATTGGAATAGTTTCCACACTTGCCAGCAAGGTGTCGGCTGAAATATGAGAAAGTGTTTTCTAGTTTTACTAGACCTGCCAGCCTTAGCGTAGTGTTCCCCCCAAACATTTTGCCTACCTTCTCCGTTTTTGCTGATCTCATTTATGTTGGCCTTAGAATTCTGTGCGCTTTATCACTGCTAACCAGTGCACATGCTCACTCCTTAAAACATGGTAACATTGACTTGTCCCGAATTGGCATATTTAATTGACTTATAAGCCCCTATTAAAGTACTACTATATGTACACATGGCCTGTAAATTAAATGCTACTAGAGGGCCTGCAACACTTATTGTGCAACCCACTTAAGTAGCCCTTTAAATATGTATCAGGCCAGCTATTGCAGTTTGTGTGTCCAGTTTTAAAGTGCCATTTTCAATTTGTCAAGATAAACCTTTTGCCAGGCCCAAACCTTTCTTTTTAATACATAGTAGGCCCTGGACAGTCCAGATGGCAGATTGCAGTGTATTTTAAAAGTTGGGCAAGTACATGTCCTGGTAGTGGAAAACTCTTAAATTTCTTTTCGTCCTACTGCAGGACCTACTCTCCCATAGGATAACATTGGAGTTACATTATTACATTTGATAAGTGGTAACTTCCAAATGGTAACAGACAACCAGATCATGTTTGGTGTCTTTGGAATTTTAATGGATTTTAAGATACAATTTTGAAAATGCAACTTTTAGAAAGTCAAAATGTTCCTGTGTTAGCCTTAACCTCACACAATAGAGAAATTATGTCTGCCTGGATGAACCACCACTGGCAGAATGGAAGGGCGAGCCCTACTAACACTTGAATAGGCTGTGTCCCGCCCCTGTAGTTAGTCTGGAGCCCCACTTCAAAAAAGGCAACTGTTGTAAATATTGGACCTCAAACACCAACTCCTCAGTACACTTCTGGACCCGTGGAGACTCTACCTGAAAGAAGAACTGCTGTGCTGCTGAAATGACTGCCACACTGCTGGACTGCTGCCCTGCTGGACTACTGCCTTGCTGGAGTGCATCCTTGCAAGATTGCTGCCTTCCTGTCTGAATCAGAGGGATTTGGACCTGCGCCTGAAACCAGGACTCCCAAAGTGACTGCAGGGGCTAGTCTGCTGGCTTTTGTTCAGAGACACAGGGACATTACAGGCATCCAACCACCTGGGCCAGCACCTAGATCCAGCTGGATAAATCCCCTAACCCCAAAGTGGTACCCATCAGGTCCTGGACACTTAATGTAGCCTCAGATAGGCTAAATTGAAGTTTGCGGGGTCTTCTTGACCAAACCCATTGGTGCTGACACTTTGTCATTCAGACAGGCTGCCAACATGAAATTCCATCCACCAACCCTTCTGCAACAGCATCAACTGCTTGCAGGGAGTGCCACTGTGAAGCCCTGGCCTAACTGTTTGCGATGACAACAGGATCTTTGCACTATATCGATGCCCATCTATGATGCCAGGCCTGCTCTTTGTGCTACATCAATGGCCATCCGCAACACTGCCCTGCGCCTCACAGCCACTTCCACTGTGAATGTAACTCTTTGCTCTAGGCTGAAAAAGTAACTTTCAGTGGGACAAACCTGGTCCATGTATCCAACCTGCACTCTGTTGCGGTCATCCTGAGCTTGTGACTTTCTGTTGACCTCGCATGACCAGATAGCTACGAGTGGCACTTTGGGCTTTTTTTGGTGCTATTTCTACTTAAATCTTTGGAATTGCTTATCTCCGGTTCTACTAATTGGATTTTTGTCACTTTACTCTTGTTTTATATACTAAAATGTACTCTTATTTTTCGAAATTGGTGTAGGAACCTTTTTGTTGGAGTGTTCTCATTTTATTACTGCTTGAAATGTTGCACAAATACTTTACAATTGCCTTTAAGTTAAGCCTGACTGCTCTGTGGCTAGCTACTAGAGGGTTGGCAACAGGTTAATTTGGAGGTTTCGCCCATTTATCCACGCATTGCGGACCCCAGGAACGATCCGGATGGCCTGCTTGCACCCTCCAAGTTTCTGGAGGGAGCGCCCACGGAGCCTTTACCAACATGGCCACTGGTTCGGCAGAGATGCATCGCTGCTGTGGAGTCTGAGCTGGCGGCTCTCCCCCCTCCGCCCGGGAGGAGTGGTGATTGTGGCATGTAGCCTGCGAGGAACGGCTCCAGTGTAATCCATGGCTGGTAAGCAGAGCCTGTGGAAACCGGAGCCTGCAGTGAGTGATGGCGGTCCTGCGATTTAACCCTGGACATGCCTACCCTCCAGTCCCGACCTATATTGCTTGGTACACCGCAGCCCCTTCCGGAACATACCCACCCCAGGCCCCCAGAGAACACTCTTTATCCGAGCGGCCTGTCCCACCACGGACTCTCATGGACTTCTTTACTTTTTCTTTTGTCCCGGCTGCCATTTTGCTGCTGCTCTCGGACACTTTTCTTTGGACCCCGACTCAAGTCAAGTCAAGTCAAAATGTATGTTTATTATGACCGTAGTCTTTAAACAAAGCAGTGAGCATTACACAGTAAGGGGTGTAAACAATAAATACCTATACTTATTTTTAAAATGTTATTCTTTAAAAGACAGTTCTATAATTCATTTTCAAGTACAAATTCCATTTCTAAAACACTAAGCACCAGTTAAAAGGTTCAATACCTAAAAACATGTTATAAAAAGTTTAAAACCTATTCAAGTTCATAACGTTGTGCAAGTTTCAAAGAAAACAAAGAAGAAAGAAGAGAAATTCATACAGTACTACATGATTCCTTGGGCCACCATGCACTCTGGGCCACCTTTAAGAATTTCCCTAGGGCAATCACAATATCGATGGAGGGTATTTCTGTTAAGAGGCTGGCTGCCTGCCTCCTCGTTTTTATTTCATATTTTAAGAAGACCGGTCGCAGCCATAGTTTCCTCTGCTCCAGGAGGAACAGGCAGTCCAATAGAATATGCGGCCAGTCCCCCTTGGTTCTCAACCTACACTTACAACAGCCATCATGGTCAAGCATTTTGGCTTTAAGCTCTTTATTTATTATCCACGGGTTAATACCAGTTCGACACCTCAGGATCCCTTGCCTGAACCCTCGGTTAGGGAGTCTATCGAGGTAGGGGAACCAATTTTCATTGGACCAGGCTTCCAACATGTGCGTCACTGATTTTTTATTTGTTAGATAGCCTATGTCAGTTGCTTTAGAGACTTCCTTCCCCCTTTGCTTCAGCTCCCCTTTAGTACTAAGGATCCGAAGCGTTTCTTGGTCCCAATCAATCTCCAAAGCTTTGCAAATTCCTTTCAGTTTGTCCCTACAACTTTTTGCCCATTTTAGCTCGCTTCTCAGTATTTCATTGCGACACCAACATGCTACTTTTTGGTTTTCAGGGTCTTCCAATCTCTTCCAAAATCTAATCACCGCCATCTGGGTTTGAATTTTCCAGGATTTTGTTGCTATTTCTAACCTGATGGCTTGTATCATTGAGGATTTAGGAAGGGATAAGAGTCTTTTTAAGCAGTTCCCCTCTAACACGTCCCAGGATCCCTTACCGCTCAAATAAAGGATCTCAGCGCCATATAACATTTGCGAAGGTATCATTGCTTCAAAAGCTCTCAGCATAGGTCGGTGTGACATCTCTCCATATACCCCATTAAATCTTTTTAAGCCACATATGGAAGAGAGTGCCTTAGCTTTTTGGGTATCCAGATGGGAGTTCCAATTTAAAACTCTATCGAACCACAAACCCAGATATCGATATTCATTCACATTTTCCAGTTTGAGATCACCTATATACCATGTAAATTTGCTTATCTTTTTCCCGAAGCAAAGGGTTTTGGTTTTATCTAAATTAATTGTTAATAATTTACTGGTACAATATGTATGGAAAGCGTTAAGCTTCCTTTGTAGGCCCCTCTCGGTCTGGTCTATTATCACCAGGTCGTCTGCGTACAACAGGCAGGGTATTTTATTGCCATCCATTTTAGGGCTGGCACTGCCCTCCACCTCAAGCTGTGCCGGAAGGTCAGACAGGAAGATCGAAAAGAGTTGTGGGGCCAGCACACAGCCTTGTCTTAGTCCATTTGCTATGGGTATTTTTAAAGTTAGAGAACCCACCTTATCCTTGATTACTTGGCCCCAGTTTTCCCTGTGGAGTTCTTTTATTATAGTGAGTAGATCCTTAGGGATCTTCAGTCTCTCTAGTACTTCCCATAAGCAGGCCCTATCTACCGAATCAAAGGCTGCTCTGAAGTCGACGAAACAGCAGCATAACTTGCCGTTCTGTTCCGTCGACTTCATCGCCATCGCCCATAGAGCAAATCCGTGGTCTATTGTAGAGTGGCCTGCTCTAAAACCACCCTGTTCTGTGGGTATTATTTGAAACTCGTCTACCCATGCATTCAGCTGTTTCAGCACTATTTTAGAGAACACCTTCTCGCCTATATCAAGTAAGTTGATTAGCCGGTAATTTTGTGGCTCCTCTTTGCTCCCTTTCTTGTGGATTGGCCTGATTACGGCCCCCTTCCAAGTGGGCGGCATTACCCCTTCTTTTAGGACTGCCTGGAACATCTTGGCTAGAAATCTTGCCCACCATTTAACATCAGATTTCAATATTATCGCAGGGAGGTTGTCCGGCCCTGCTGCCCGGGTTAGGTTGAGTTCTCTTATTGTGAGCTCAACATTCTCTTCCTTGAACTGGTGCAATAGGACATCCGAGAATTCTTGCCATAGATTAGGCTCCACCTCCTTTCTAGGGGTTCTTACCCCGTATAGCTCCCTTATATACCCTTCCCATGCAGCCTCACTCACCACACAGTTCATATCTCCATCTGATGCACCCGCTACAGACTTTACTAGACTCCAGAATTGCCTTAGGTTTTTATTCTCTATGGCCTCTAATAATTCTGACCAGCATTTTTCTTTGTAGACCCTTTTTGCATTGGTTACCATTTTCTTAAATTCTTTGTTCAGCTTGACTAACAGGTCCTGACTCTCTAAAGTAAAATTCTTTTTTTGTTTTCTTTGTATTGCACGTATCTCCTTTTTCTTATTTTGGCACACCGCAGAGAACCCTTTACATCTAATTGTAGGTTTAGCCATTGTAGGGTGATTCCCTTTTAGTTTTATCTTTAAACATTGAACCACCTCTTCTAATTTCCCTATAAACCATTCCAATTTTTTATTCTCACAGTTTTCCGGTGCTATTTTTAATTGCATAGACTTCAATTTTTCCATGTATTCCTCGGTGAGGCGTGTCGTCACCCGTTTGGGATACTCGACCTCCTGTGTGATCACCCTTTCTCTCAGTTGATCTTTTCCCCCTACTATAGTTATATACAGGAGTTTGTGGTCACTCACTTCTTTTTGAACCAACCTAAAGTCCCTGATCAGACCGAAGCTCCAAGCCTGCAGGAATATATAATCGATTGGACAATTCTGTTGCCCTTGAATAAATGTCTTTCCTGCTGGGCAGTCTGTCTCTACTCTCCCATTTACGCAGTGAAAACCCCTACCTCCTAAGGTATGTGCTAAACCAAGATCTTGTTTCGAGATTTCCCCGCTTGGGAACTTGGCCGGATTTATCCCATACACCTCTAACTGTTCCCTATTCCATAAGTCAACTTTCTTTGGGTTCAGTTTGTGGTTAAAATCACCCATTATTAATATTGTCTCTAGGGGAAATTTTTCTAGAGTACTATCTACATCCTCTTTAAAATACTTCATTTCCTTTTCATACTCCTCCCTTTTATCCCACTGCATATATACATTAATTAAAATCAACATTTTATGTTTCTGTTTCACCTTCGTGAGATCAATTCTACATGCTTGTACCCATTTGCATTTTGTATTCAACCTTTCAAAATCTCTCATAACTTTTGTTGATATCAAAGTCAGTAGCCCCCCCGAGGGCCGTCCATACTTTTCCTTTGTGGCTAGCTGCTGTATCTGAGCGTATCCGTCAAATGTAGGGGTGTTGTCGCATGACCAGGTCTCTTGCAGGCAGGCAATGTCCACTTTATTTATGGTTTCTTTTATGTACTCACATTTTTGCCCATTGCCCAACCCATTAATATTCCAAGTTAAGAGACCTATATCTTGCGACCCCCCTCCATCCTATTCAACGTCACTCAGAACCCCTACTTCCTCCATATCCAATGAGTTACTTAAGATGTCTTCTCCCATTGTATTATTATGTAACGACCAGTTATCCCATGAGGAGTCATTCCTTGTGTTATCTATTATGATGTTCAGGTGGCTTAAATCCTTTTCCGTTTCTCTACAGAGTAACACTTGTCTCTTCTGAAGGCCGGCATGGTGATTTAAAAACTTATTATCTGTGCATGATTTTATTTCACTCTCTGGGACAATCCTTATTCCCTGTTTAGTTATCTCGGTTGATGCTTTCAGGATTGCCCTTTTCACCAGATCTGAGTGGAGGGTAACTTTTGTTACCTCCTTTCCATACCTATTTTCGACAAATCCAACTTGCTGTAGGTCTTTAGTACCAATCCCTATCAGGCTGCCGCATTTTTCAAACGCGTTTAGAATCATTGCCCTATTGAGGGGTCTTGGATTTCCTGTCGACTTCACTTTCCTCCCGGCTGGTACTAGATCTAGAAATAACCAACTGTTCTTGTCTCTCTCAGAAGGATTCGTGTTTGTTAGCAACTCCTGGTGATAAGTGATTGACCTCACTATTTGCCGCCCGTTCTTTCTCATATTGGGGTCTTCATAAATCTGGGATATTGCTGTCCTTTGTTCCGTTCCTCGATCGTCCCTTTGCCTTACTTTCTGTTTAGTCCTACTAATGGGAGGGGGGTTCTCGATTGCCTCTTTGCCTCTCTGCTTTTTTCTTAGTACTCTCGGGGTCCTTCGGGTCTTTTGGTCTTTTACCTCTACATGTACTTGTTTTGAAGGTTGCAGCTGATGCGTTCAAGATTGACTGTATCACCCCCGTCTCTGTTTCCTTCCCTTTACTCTTCACTTCTTGTTTTGGATGCCTGTTTTTTCCAAACCTGGACGTGGCTCCCCGTGTGACATACCCCCCACGCCTCTTTATCAGCATTGGTCTTCTTGATATATATACATTGTCTTCAGGCTCTTCTGCCTTCTTTGCTGATTGTTTTTCTGGTTCGTGTTCACTTTCCAGTGATACTCTGCTTCCTTCTTCTAGTATTACCATGTCACTTTTCTCCTTTGACGGGGTTGGGACTATTATCGTTACCTTGTTTGGCATTTTGCTCTTTATTTCTCCTAGTTCTTCTTCTATTCTCTTTAGATGTTGTTTCTGAGCTTTCATCAACCCATTATTAGAGAGGCTCACTTCCAGGATCCCTTGTAGAGCCTTCTGGAGTAACAAGATTATTTCTATTAGCGATGATGTTGGCGTTTCCGAGATCACTGAATCCTGAATTGTATTTCTGACCGGATTTACTGGGTTGCTAGACCTTATGCTCTCTTGATGCATTGGAATTTTTTGCAATTGATAAAGCTGCTGGAATTGATCTGGAGCCCCTCCCCAGATAACGCTTTGGTTCCGATCTTCATTTCCCCTTTGGTCATCGTTTCCTGGGGACAGCTGTGAGAACAATTTGGGGGATGATGATAATCTAGGCGCCGAGATTTGGTGATTTTGACTTTGGAGAGTCAGATTTATAGTATTACAGTTCTCTCCCTCCTCTTTGCTGCCCGGGCTGACTTCTTCATGGATTCCTCCCTTTTCTAACCGACTTTGACTTTTGTCCGCCTTTTCTGGGTTTTCATCCATTTCTCCGCCAATTTCCACTATTTCTTCATCTAATTCCGATGTTACCGCTGGATTCAATGATTTATAGTGTTTACCCACAAACTCTTTTATGGACTTTGTAGCTCCCATGTTCTCTTTCTGTTTGCTAGTCGTTTGGTTGCCCCCTCTTTTTGCCTTCTGTACATTCTTCGCTGTTTTTTTAACTTTCCTTTTCTTTCTTTTACCCTTACTATTATCCGAGGATGACACATGACTTTCTTGGCTCTCTTCCGGCGATTTTGAGCCCTCCATTAATTTTCTTCTCCCTTGATCGTCCCCTGTATGTAGATTTGACCCTTTCTTGGGAACCATTTCAGGGTACAAGCACTGTTGTCCTAATGTAGGTGTAACAACAATGTTTTACTTAAAGCAATTACAATTACAATTAACCACTTACCTCTGTTCTGCCTTGATGCCTTAATGCCTTCCGCCTGCTTTCCTTCCGTTTAGAATGCCACAATTGCCCTTTCAACCGTGTTTTAGGTGGGTCGCCTGCTTCCCAGTTGGTTCACAGTAGATCACAGAAAATCCTAGCCTCCTTTGGGCTATGCCCTTCCTTGGTGCCTTTAAGTGCCTCACTTGCAAGTTGAAAACAGCTATTCCCCTATTTCCCCTGCAGACTCAGCTGGTTGCTATTCCAGCTATAAGTCCAAGTCTGTCTTGGGGTTAATTGGGTCTGAATTATGCTGGTTCGGGGTGAATGCTACGTTTAAGTGTTTGCTGGCGATGAATATTCAAATGTTTGCATAAGAGGTAGGGCACGCGGCCGTTGACCTCCGCTGCCGCTTTTCCACAAGCGCCCCTATCATGTGAGCTTTTCGTGACTCTTAACGGCACTCCAGCTTGTGCCTCCTCCTCCCCTGCGGGCCCCGCTGTGATCCCAGGCCGGGCGGGGGGGGGGGGGGGGGGGGTGAGTGACGGTGGGGGACGGGGTTTGCAGCAGTCCGCAGTCCGCAGTCCGCTTCTTTGCCTTTCCTTACTTCCCGTTACCCGCTTACCGCAAGTAGCTACAGCGGTCCTCCGGCGATTGTCCTGCCCTAGTTTACAACTTTAGCGCGGCACTTTCTCCGTGGCTCCGTGGCTCACCGCTTGTCTCCGCGGCACGGCTCCTACTTCCAAAATTGATCTGCTCGAGCTTCGCGTCTGGCGTGGGCGTGGCGTGGCTCAGGCAAGGCAATGCTAGGCGAACAGAGATCTGAACCTCCCAATATCACTGATTGACATTGGACCCCGACTCTCCATCTTGTCCATTCCCTCGTCCTTTACCCTTTTCCCTTATTACCCCCTTGGCGATCCTCAAATGTTTCTTCCCTTTTCTGTTTTGCCTTTTCTCCATACCCTTGTATCCCTCCCACCCTCCCTTGGTGCTGTGACTGTGTCCCCCCTCCGACCCCCCTTAATGGAACTCTGCTCTTCTCTTCTGTTTTTTTTTTGGGTCTTGACCTGAGAAAATCTACTATGTGTATATAGATATATATATATATATATAGAGAGAGAGAGATAACTCTAATCACTAGTATATGCATTAGACCTTTCTATTCTCTACCATTCCTATGTGACTCTTAGAGTATATCCATTTGTATCTCTTCCTTGAGTGACTTTACTATTTGTACATTTGCAATTGTTTCTGTTTGTATATTTTATATAGCGCATGTAATCCTAAGTCCTTATGTTTTGCAACTGGTTCTTATGGAAGGCGCTCTGACACCTTCGGGTAAAGTTCGCGCTATATAAAATTGCATCACATAAATAAATAAATAAAATAAATAAATAAATAAACAATACTTGTCATCACATATGACTCAGTCTTTGTATGCTGTAGGGCTTGGAGCGAGACTGGAATATATTGGAGCAGGTCGTTGGTATGGTTGCCTGCAATTATGGTAATAAAAGAGCAATGGAATAACCAAGGTGTTTAACATCGTCAGCATCCAGCATTCCTAACGTGACCTTTTCTAGGTATGGGAACTAAACTACAGCTTTTAGACATTATATCTTTGATAGTGTATCAACAAGGGAGTGTAATGGGGAGAGGATGTAGTATTTTGACTAGAGCAGCGACGCTCAACATCCTGTCACTCAGGACAAATCACTTAATTTCCCAATGCATAACAAAAATGAATGTGGCCTCATGTAACAAAACTGGTGCTCATGTTGTCGTGGTGAGCCTCAGCTAGGCCTTCCAGTGCTAGGGGTTCTCCCTTCTCTGTACAAAGTACTTAGACCAATAGGAAGAAGTTGGCATGGAAACTGCAATACAAAACAATGCACTTTATTAAACTCAAGAGGAGGAACTACATTCACACAACACCCTTCGGTAGTGTATGAAGTAGCACACAGAACAGTAGGAACATGGACCTTTTATACCCACCCAGGGGCTCAAAAGAAGGCGGTATAAGAACAGAAAGAAGGTTTTAGGTACATATAAGGTCATACAGAAAATGCACAATCAACAAGTGGGAGGAGCTAGCAGTTGCTAATTCTAGTAAACACATCCTGACAGTTACAGACTAATGACAGCTACATAGACAGCTGCAAGCTCAACTGAGCATGTGCAAAGTGGAAGAGGCTAAATATAACTCGTCACTAGGCAGAGCACAAGAGCAGATGACAGAAAGGTAGGACAGAGCACATGGTGAGCACGTGGTAACACATGGCATACAAAATGGCTGCCAAATCCAAGATGGCTTCAGCTAGATGCTAACCCCGATCGCTGCCAAATTACAACAATGTAAAGCGCTTTGATACCCGATCTCTCGGGTCTGGTTCATGCTATATAAAACTCAAACCAAAAAAACACAAGGAAGACATCAAAAGACATTGCCTGATTGTTTTTTTATTGTGGTTAATTGTGAAGTCAAATCCCCAGAATGTGCTATCAATGAACGAGGGGTTGTGAGCTGACTGTACATATTCTATTTAGGTGGGTCTAAGATTTAAAAGAAGAATGAAATTCTGTCTACAATGTCAACCAGGCAGTCACATATACCAGGATCCCCATTTTTGCAAAGAGCAAACCTATCACTCTTAAGGGTATCCAGGTGCTGTGGGCCCGTCTGGGAGAATAAATGAGCTATTGCCCGGGGTCACATGATGCTGAACTTAGCTGCTACTGGTGCCATGGATTGAACCATGGGCCCGCGGTATGGAGTCAGGCACTCTGGTCGCTGTACCACACCTCTCTCACTGTGTGAGGATAGATAAGCTGTCAGATGTATTTCCTGTAAGTCTACTAGTAAAGTGAAACATTATAGGCTCATTTATATCCGTGAATTAAAGGGGCTATCGAGTGAATGATATCACAATAACTCTCAAAATCCCAGCTGACATCATCAAACAAAGAAAAAATCTAGAATGCCTACTGTTGGTCAGCGTAAGGTTTGTAGGACCAGGCAAAGAGAACCAATTTTTCTCTGAACTAAATTTATCTTCAAAATGGATTCTCTACACTGGCTCCCTTAAAATTAGGAGACATTAAAATGTCCCCCTGTGTTGTGGATGAGCTGATTTTGCCCCAAGGGAAATTAAATAAGGCCACCCACAGGTAATCCACAGTCTCTCATGGGCATATTGACCAGTCATAGAACTGCCTATTGGCCAATGGGCTCCAACTTATAACACATATTTTGGAGTTCTAGAAGCTTTGTCTAGGAGGCAGAATATTTAATGATATTCCAGTTCTAGAATCCAATTTTTCTGCAGTAAAATATATATTGGTGCACGTTTACAGAGCTGACTCTCAGTTGTATCAGGTCCATCATGAGTAGGTCTTCCAATCCAGGCCTGTCTTTGCATTCAGGGTCTTGTAGTCTTCCCTTTCCCTTCCAGTGCTCGAATTCAAAGGAAAATACCCAAGGGCCTTAGTTCCTCACTAAGGGGCCTATGAAACTCGAGAGTTCATGAAGTGTATCTCTAGGGGTTTAGGGAGAATTGACCATTCCCTTATGCACATGGGTTGGTGGATTTTAGTAGTCCTATATATGTTTGTGCGTATGTACAAATATATTGAGCACGTCTGCATTTTAGTGGATCTAGCAAGTTGTATACGTGTATGATATTGACTGCAGCTTTGAATTGTTGCATTTTACAATTGCATGCCATTTGTCTAAGGCACTGTCTTTATTTAAATATAATTTTTTCAAAATAGTTCATTCTATATGCACAAAAATTCAGCAATCGAATGCATCGTATCCATTACGCGGTAGTATATAACAGTGTTTGCTGTGTTGTTTCTGTCTAGCCTTCAAATGAATAAGATGTACTTCCATCTAAAAGCTGCGTTTCTTTCCACTTAGTCAGACTCGTATTCTCCTGTATTGGCTTCTATGTGAAAGTAATTCCCACATGAAAATTGCAGCTCCTTTTCGTGCAACTATTTTTTTTAATTATTCAAATGAATTCCCAGGTAAGCTCATTAATATAGGAAAATTGAATAATGTACTGCCCTTCTGTACATTAATTAGAAAAAGCAGTCTCAGAAATGTAATTCCTGTGGGTCCACTTGTTTTCTTTAAATCCATTTACACGCATTACAGCAACTACACTTGTTTATGCTACATACAGATCGTCTCAGTGGGAAAATAAGTTTAATGAATCTAATTTTCCTTTTAACTGCAGATTTACTTTGAAAACAGCACCTAACCAAAGAAGAGAAATGAAATGAAATGAAATGAAATGAAAATGAAAATGAAATGAATGAAATGAAATGAAATGAAAAAAGACTTATATAGCGCAACTTAGCCCTTCGGGCGTCAAGGCGCCTAACCAAATCATAATCAAAACATAATCTTAGGTCCGAGAGCATGTCTATGGATAGGCCTCGATGAAGAGCCACGTTTTTAAAGATTTCTTAAAAAGCGCCATGGAAGGTAGTGTTTTTAGCTCGGCGGGAAGGGCGTTCCACAATATAGGGGCCACAGAGGAAAAAGCCCTTCCCCCCCATCTGACTCTATTTGTCCGAGGGACGGATAGAAGGTTCTTAGTAGCAGAACGTAAGTTTCTACTGGGGGTGTAAGGAACCAGAAGGGAACTTATAGCTTCAGCGCAGCCGCCAGAAAGAGCGCTGAAAACCAGGCACAGGATTTTAAATGAGATCCTGGCCTGGATCGGGAGCCAATGCAGGCTCTTCCTGGCGAAAGTAGCTGAGGAGAAGTTAGGAACATCCAGGACAAATCTAGCAGCCGCGTTCTGGATGGTTTGAAGACGTCGGATAAGGCCTTTATTGATGTCTGCATAGAGCGCGTTGCAGTAATCCAACCGTGATGTAACTAAAGCAACCACAGTCTGTTTGCGGGCTTGGGGGGAGAGGTAGTGAGAGATTTTCCTGAGAATCTTAATAACTCCCCAGCAGGTGGACACAGTTCTATTAACCTGCTGTGTCATGGCAAGGGAGGTGTTGATAATCACACCCAGATTTCGGGCGGATTTCGAAGGCTGAGGACAGACTCCAAGGGAAGGGGGCCACCAATCACTTGACCATGTGTCTTGATCCTTGCCAAAGACCAGGACCTCGGTTTTTTCTCCGTTCAGCTTTAGTGAGTTTAAGATCATCCACTCCGAGACTGCTTGCATGCAGTTCCTGAAACTGAACGCGGAGGTACTCACCGAGTGAGAGAAAGACACCATGATCTGGGTGTCATCAGCGATTGACACCACCTCCATCCCCTGCGATCTTACTAGCCTGGCAAGTGGGGCCACATAGATGTTGAAAAGGGTCGGACTCAAGGCCGACCCCTGTGGTACCCCACATTGCACAGGTGTAGTAGGGGAGAGGTACTCTCCTAGCTTGACCCTCTGCTCTCTCTGGTTAAGGAAGGAGGTCAGAAGGCTCAATGCTAGACCCTCCACCCCTATCTCCCTCAGACGGGCTGTTAAAGTCGAGGGAGATAGGGTATCAAAGGCTGCAGTCAGATCAAGCAGGACCAGAAAAGTAGTCTGGCCTCGGTCGACCTTTGATCGAATGTTGTCTACCACAACCGTAAGGGCCGACTCGGTGCTGTGAAATTTCCGGAACCCATGCTGAGATTGATCAAGGAACCCAGACGCCTCAAGGAAGGTAGTCAAATGCTGATTTAGATGAAATTCAAGCATTTTAGCTGGGGCAGGCAACAGAGATATAGGTCTGAAATTTTCGAGGTTTTCCGGATCCAGAGTCGGCTTTTTAAGTAGAGGCTTGACTATAGCCTTTTTCCATGTTGCTGGAAACAGGCCCTCAGTCATGCTATGATTACATATGGTAATCCCCATTACTCTTAGTCCTACTCGTCCTCGACCCAGTCATTACTCATGAGGTATTCCACACGACAGGAAACAAAACAGGAAAACGCTTTTAGACTCCACCCACCCTCCTGTCAGGTGCTATAACACACCTCACCACCAGAAGCATATCCTGATGTACCAAGCACCAAAGGCCTGGAAAGGGAGGGCGGGCGGGACGTATGACTGGGTCGAGGACGAGTAGGACTAAGAGTAATGGGGATTACCATATGTAATCGTAGCATTACCTCTACGTCCCTCGTCCTCGACCCAGTCATTACTCATGAGGCATACCAAAGCAACGCCCAAAACAGGCCTTTGGCAACCACACAACAAAACACAGACCAGACACAAAGGAGTGCAGCAAGATAAAGTCGCAAAAGCGAACAGAATCAGAGCGGAGGGAAAAACCCCCCACAGCCAGCAACACTCCAGGACCAAAAACCGGTCCGGGCAGAAAAGGCACAACCCAACCAGCAGTGCCGCACGAAAGTGGATTCGGAGGCTCAGAACCCAGCCCGGCAAAACCACCAAGAGACACACCCAGGGAAGCAGTCCAGGAGGCAGACACGCCCCGAGCGGAACGCGCCAGGACACCCGCCGGACAGGGCAAACCAGCACCAAGAAAGGCAAGAGCAAAGACCGCCAGAAACCAGCGACCCAAAAGAGAGCCCGGAAGTAGCCGGAGCCAAACCAGCCAAGCCAAAGGACACGGGGAGAGACACAGAAGAGCGAAACACCCCAGAACGAGCCCCAGAAAGGACAAGGCACGCGCGAGGCCAAAAGAAAGAACAGAAAAGCCACCAGGCCAGAAATACGGGCCCACAGATCCCAAAGGGACAAAAAAGGGGAAGACAGCAAACTCCCCAAGACCAAGGAGAAACCCCATGGGGGCACCAAAGAGCGACCAGAAGGAGAAGAGAGCAACCCCGAAAATAATCCAGAAACCCAACAAGCCAGCAGAAGGGAGAAAGGAAACCGGGATCCGGAAGGCACGGACAGCAGCCGAAGGCCCAGCAAGGGAACCAGAGGAGGAACACCACCTCGAGAAAGAAGACCAGTGCCCCGCATAGGAAGACAAGGCAGACCACCAACGAGAAGCCTCCAGCACCAAAAGCAAGAGGTCGGGCAGACCACGTCCAGAAAGAGGGACGGAGACCACAGAGGAGAGGGGAGGAGGCCCCATCGCCAGGCCCGCAGCAGAGGAACTCCAAACCCAGGCACAGAGACGAGGGAAACCACCGACTCAGGGAGTCCGCCACCACATTGACCACACCCCCAATGTGTGGAGCAGACAGGGCCAGAAGATGAAGCACCGCCCAATCCGAGATGGAACAAGCCACCAGACTCAGGGACGAACCGTGGGCGCCCCCCAGGAGACACAGAGAAGCCACAGTCACCGTGCAGACCGATCGCACCAAGACATGGCAACCCTCCAGACGAAGGAGGAAATAACGAAGCCCCCTTAGTACTGCAAACAACACCAACCAGGAGGATGACCCGCGAGACTCCGACGGGAGCCAGTGCGCCAGCACCACCCCACGGGCCAGAGCGTAGCCCAAGCCCGAGGTGCAGGTATCCGTGGCCACAACCAGAGGAGGAGGGAGATGAAACAACATCCCCACGGAAAGGCGGGAGTGGACCAGCCACCACCGGAGAGTAGACACAACATCCAGAGACACAGGAACAGGAACCGCAAAGTCCAGGACAGGAAAGGGGATCCACCTCTGCACGAGCCACAGCAGAGGCCGCAGACGAACCCAGGCCCAGGGCACGGTGAAAACAGAAGCAGCCAAGAGGCCCGAACCTCCAGCCACCGAAGAAGGGGAGCCGAGACAAGCAACAGCAACAACCACAGCAAAGACTGCAGGAGACGAATCCGGGCGTCTGACAGGAACAACCAGCCCAACACAGAATAGAACACTGGCCCGACGAAGGTCCACAGGGACGCAGGCACCAGGAGACCAATGGGCAAGTAGAACAAACACTCGTGGCCCCAGAGAGTAGACATGGACAAGTGAAGGCGGCGAGACACGACCGCCAGGGACGGATCCCGAACCAACCAGACGTCCAAACACGGGAACACAGACACCCCCAGGAGATGGAGAAGGGCCACCAAGGGAGCCATCACCACGGAGAACACCCGGGGGGCGGACCAAAGACCAAAGGGGGGGACGCAGAACAGCCAGCGCCGACCCAGCAGGCAGAAGCGCAGGAAACGTAGACACCGCACAGCCACCGGGACGTGCAGGCACGCAACAAGGAGGTCCAGAGAGGAGAACATCCAACCGGACCGGATCAGCTGAAAATCCTCCGGAGAGACACCATCACGAACAGGAACTCCAGCACGAACAAGTGCAGACCCCGAAGGGTGAAGACCCCCCCTGAACTGCGGCACCACAAAGAAGATGGAGTAGACGCCCAACCCCCACACCTCCTACGGAACAGGGACAACCACAAGCACGCAGACCAAAGAACGAACACCGTCCAACAAGGCCAGACGGCGGGAAGCAAACCGAGGAGAAGGGGACACCACCACCCCGGAAGGGGGGGAAGGGGGGAGACAAGAATCCGAACCGGAAGCCCAGTGACGAAACAGCCAGCACCCATCAGCCCGAGGACGTCAGGCGCCAAGCACGAAGGAGCCCGCGAAGACACCCAACAGCCAGAGGAGGACCACCAGCAAGAACGGGCCCCAGGGTGGCATAGTCCGGACGCTGCGGACCAGACCCGGCACCCCACTGAGACACCTCCAGAAACTTCCGGGAAAAAAAAAACCTGCCAGATCCACGCTGAGCCCAAAAGGAGGACCGGCGAAACCCAGAAGGCAGGCGGAAAGTCCAGGCACCAGAGAAGGAGGAACCCCCTCTGGGCGGAAGAACATGAAAGGACAAAGAACGCTTGAGCACCTCGAAGACCCTGTGTAGCTACACCTCCAGAGAGACACCAAACAGACAGGCATCAGCGGAAGGCGGCCCCAAAGCCATGGAACGCCGGGCCGCGTCCGACATCCAAACCCGCAGAAACAGGATACGGCGGGTAGCAACAGAGGAACTACAGGACACAGCAGAAGCCCCCACAGAAGCAAAGGCGTCGACCGAGAGATGTGATCCTCCAGGCGGGCCACAGACGCCAGTCCAGAAACGCCCGAACGAACAGCCAGATGAGAAGCAGCAGAAGACATCTTCAGGGCAGAATCCGCCCACTCGCCCACACCGTCCATCAGAACGCGACCAGCAGCTATGGAAGGACGACCCATAAGACAGGCCACCGCAGAGTCCACAGGAACGGAGAAAGGCAAAGAGTCAGCCACATCCCAAAAAGGAGAAAACAAGGACAAGAAGAACCGAAGAAACAGAAATCCCAACAGCAAGCAACAGGAGTCCAGAAGAAGGCGCCCAAACCGGGCATCAGCACACCTCCAGGCATCCCAGGAGAGGGGAGGAGGCCCCACCGGAAAAGAAACACCACCCCACACGATGGAGGCAGCACACGACCAACGCTCCAAGCCGAGCTCCAGGCATCCGTGCAACTACCCCAGTAGAACAGGAGAGGGTAGGAGAGGGAACGCAGTGCAGTGGAACAGACTCCTCCAACGGAAAGCGATGAAAGAACAACACTGCCGAGCACTTACCGTCAGCAGACCCCCACCAGACGCCAAGCCAGGACGCCAAGAAGCAGAAGACCAGCGTCCAGGCCACAGCGCACGTGAACACCGGGCAACGTAGAAGTCAAATGTAGAGGAAGCGCAGCAAAGACCCCTGCAATGGGGAACGAAACAAACAGCCGCTCCATAAACAGTAGAGGCCAGTGGAGGGGATGTAGCTCAGTGGTAGAGCGCATGCTTCGCATGTATGAGGCCCCGGGTTCAATCCCCGGCATCCCCAGGAGTCTCTGGTCTGTAGCTAGGCGTTTTCCAGAAGGCCAGCCTGCCACCTTAGCACAAAACACAAAAACACGGCACGGCACAGTGCAAGTACAGCGAACAAGGCCATCCCAGAAGAGACGGCATACCAGACCTGCACGTTCTCCCCACAGATCACATGTAGCTCCAAGAACGTCCTAGGGTGATTAGAGCATAGAACCAGGCAGCAACAAAAACCCCACGGACATCGGGCAAAACTTTTTCAGCCAGAAAGATCCCCGTAGCAGCCGCAACATGGGGAGGCAAAGAAAACCTGTCCCACCGAACAGGCGAAGCAGCCAGTATCCACCGGCACGGATAGTGGTCAGAGTCCCGTCCGGACTCGGGGCTACCGGGAGCCCGCAGCGGCAGCCAGCGGGGCAAACAACCCTGGAAACACTGCACCGCCGAGCAGGAAATGGAGTTTTCAGCACCAATAGGCACAAATCAGGACGGGCATCCCAGCCGGAAACTCTCCGATGCGGCAAGGAAGTCAGACGCGGAACCAGAACAGCGTCCCGACCTCCCGCAGCTATCAATCCAAGTGCTCCTCCCAGAAGGCCTACTGGGCACAGAATGCGCAACCGTGTACAAACACGGATCAGGCACGACTCCGCTCCAAGCACCGGAGCGCCCGGAGCCCACCCGCGCGTCCGCCCACACCAGCACCCGGCACCGAACACGGCCGATGGGTGTAACAGGGGGCAATGCGCATGCGCGCAAAATCCAGGAAGACGCCGCCGAGACAGCCGGCAGTCCCAGAGCAGTCGGGAGAACAACGCGACCCAGAGGCACACGCAGGAGCCGTCACCAGGGCCCCCACAAGGCAAGGAGGCAATGGCGACATCGGGGAATCCAAAGGGGAGGAGCGCGCCCCAAAACAGCCCAGCGCTCACAGCCCCAAACCCCTACCTGGTCCATCGAAGATCCAGCAGGAAAGCAGCAAGCAGCAGGAGGAAGATCCACAGCACAACCATCAGCGTGACTGGGGCAGGAAAAACGAAACAGGAAGACCCACAAAGCCCAGCAGTACGGGTCACCTGAATCCAGGAGGAGAAAGGGAAGCCCAGCAGCCCCACTCCAAGAAATCCCACGACGGTCCATGGGAGCCCCCCAGAGCCCAGCAGAGGAGGATCCACAGGACAAACGAAGCAGGTAAGCGCCCGGCACTCACCCCAGCGTCTCCCATCAAGCAAACCACCGACAGGAAACAAAACAGGATATGCTTCTGGTGGTGAGGTGTGTTATAGCACCTGACAGGAGGGTGGGTGGAGTCTAAAAGCGTTTTCCTGTTTTGTTTCCTGTCGTGTGGAATACCTCATGAGTAATGACTGGGTCGAGGACGAGGGACGTAGAGGTAATGGCACGATTCATCACCTCAAGAAGAGACAGAGAGAAACATAAGTTTTTGCTCGGAGACTATAAGGCTAGGGTCATTAAAGAAAAGCAGGCCTAGAGAAGGTTGTTGCTTACTGTATCCATCCCATTTACAGTGAATAACCTTAAGTGTAGGGCTGTCGGCTGCATAGAAATGTATAATTCGCTGTTCTTGCCGTGCTGACATCTAACTCGGAAATTGAATAGAAAACATTACCAAAGGCAGATTGAATTGTAAGCTTTGAGTACTAAAATTATGGGAAAAGAAAAACAATGTTTGTTATTTGAGTACACACCGCGACTGGTATCATCATGCTGCATAAATACTCCTTCTTAATTACAGCAGCTATCACTAACACACAAGACAATCGCACAACAGTGTCAGAGAAGGTGATGAAGAAAGGAGGTCTATAGGTGAGCTTTTAAGAAGTGCTCTGCCTTAGAAGGGCAGGCAATGTTTTGCTCTGTCGGTCTTATTTACAAGTAAGTGCCGCAGCGCGGCACTGCAAGCACTTTGGCTGCACCATGCTGCAGCACTTTCAAAACACTGGAATATGTCATATTTACAACAATATGATGCATCCCTGTGCGTTTCCCTGCTCTTGCGCACAATTACCTGCAAACGGGGCTTGTAAATAACCACGTAAGTACCTATTTCATGTATCAATTTATTTGTGTGTTGAACGGTGCTAGAACCTGGATGGTGGCAAAGAGCTGTGCAATAGAGAAAAGTTTGTTGAGATAATAGAACGATTTGCAATAACCAAGGCAGAAGTTGTGGACATTAATGGTGTACACATTTTTGGGGCAAACATGATTTATGTACATTTGGGGCCAACAATACAGGAAGTAGACAATAAATACATCAGTTTTAGCCCTAGTCTAGAAGTTGTCACAAGATCCATATACATTTGAAGCCAACATCTAAAGTTACAAGTCATACAATATTAGAGCTTGCAAATATTAAACATAAGAGCGGTCACCAGCTATTGTGCCGATAATAAAACTTTATATTATAGGTACAAGTGAAGTGGAAATGGCATCTACCTGGCGTTAATAATAGGTTCTGCACCATAAATTTGCTGTACATATAGCTTGACGCATATAGGGCCAAATGTATAAAATTTGCAAATAGCAATTACCTTATTGCGATTTTCTGCGAATTGCAATTAGATAATCGCCATTCCCAAGGTATGTAACTGCATGAGTTTCATATATCGATTCCTAGTAGGTCGCAAATCGACCCACCTCATGAATATTAATGAAGTAGGTTGCAATTTTAGACCCATTGGAAATTACTAAAAACACAGTGATGGTGGCCTGCCAGGGTCAGCAGACCATCATGTCTGTGATTGCTTTTAAATAAAACAAGCACTTTTTTTAAAACCCATACCGTTTTCCCTAAAGGAAGAATGAAAAGTTTTCTTTTCATTTTTAAGAGCAGACAGTGGTCTGTGGGACGACTAGCTGCTATGAAAAAAACGTTTTTGCTACCATTCCCAAAGGGGAAGGGGGTCTCTTATGGACCACTTCTCATTCCCTTCCCATTTGTGAACGGTTTACCACCTACATTAAGTAGGTGGTAAAATGCGAATGTTTTGCGACCGCATTTCGGTCACAAAACATTCCTACATACCAGTGCGATTCAGTATTAGGAAAGGATGCCCTAAACACACTTCTTCCTAATAGTGAATCGCTAATCCATTTGACGATTTGGTAATAGGTTACCGAATCGTAAAATAGGGTTTGTTTGGTACATTGGGAAAGTCTTTTTTCCAGCTTCAAACGGAGACCTTAAAAAATGTACATACATGTGGCCCATAGTGTTATAGCAACTTAGTAGATTTAGCTGGAAACAGGAAACAGTAGGTCACCAATAGTGGAAACTAAGTCACAAGATCATTACACTTTTAATTTGAAAGAGAGAGTACTGGCACTTTGACCTAGTCATGCAAAACCTTTTATAGGATCTGTTCTGGACACTATCAGACTGAATTTGTGTCAGTCAGAGGCCAATCTATCCGCATGGTGAAGGACATTGCCCCCACCATCCAATGGGACTTGCGCCGCTATATTTAGAGTTGTCCGCCAGCCCCTACAAGTAAGGAACAGTCTTTGGTGTTGTGTTCTCAAGGATTTTTCTTCCTTAACACTCACAGTATTCCTTGCTAATCATTTGGATGAAGGACTCCAATGCTGTTGAGAGTTCATCATTGCTGGCACAGTTATCCTTCCTCGTTATCTCAATTGCTTGTGCCTACCATAGCACCACTCAGAAGTGACATATCCTCTTATTGCAGGCAGTTTGTCGCAAAGAGAAGTTTGATTGTTTGCCAATCAATATCTATTTTAGATTCAGCTGAGCATTGCGTAGTGGGTCACGTGCACCCCTTGAAGCCATATTTATGAGTGCTGTGTCCTCCTGGCAAAGGGCGAGCATTCCTATTAGGAAAATTCCATTCTGGCGTAGTATTTTGTTGCTTAAGACATTCACAGTAGGCAGGCTGAATTCGATTTAATGAGTACAAGCCATGTGTGAAACCATGCGCACAAGTACAAATCTGAAAGGCAGCACACAAGTTTTTTTTTTGTAATTTGAAAAACAAACAGGTGTATATCTTTGGTTCACTCACAAGCAAATAAAATGCTTCCAAATGCAAACATCTGGAAATTAAACGTGGTAAAACGTGCATTGGCATTTCAGGGAAAATAAAATTAGAACACTATAGATGTTACTAATGCTGTCCAATTATTGTTATGCTATTGTAGAGGGGCTAGCCCTAAAATACAGATGTTTGGAAGTTAAAATGACTTAATAACGACACATTTCTGACAGTTTTAGGAGTAAATGTCCACTGATATGGAGATAAAAATGACACCGTTGAGATATATTGTACTGCTATCATAAACAGTAAATTCTAAGGTACAATGTTGTAGTCTAATACACGACTAGTACATCAGACTTCTATTTGTATTCACGAACCTATGTTTTAGAATCCATGATTTGTGGCAGTATAGCCTAACCATGACTGATTTATTCCGTCTTCATAATTGTCTGGCAGTTTCTCAAGTCGGTCAACAGATCAAAATAAAAGCTATCTAGAAAATCTAGTTTGTATTGTAAACCAAGTGAACGCATCATTCTTCTGAGCTATGGTGCACCAAAATCTCTCAAAAGGTGTGCATTCATCTAAACATGTATATGAACACAGCAGAGAGGAAATAATCAATGTATGTATGTATGTACATTTTGGTGGATGCAGGGTGGATGCAATGGTGTAGCTAGCTCTCTGGCCGCCCACAACACTCGTGCTGCCTGGGGTGGCGCATCCCCTGCACCCTCCCTAGCTCTGCCACTGGGTGGATGAGATTCGAAGTTATTGAAGGTCTAGTTGAATATCTTTGTGCATGGATCTCTGCTCAAGAACATAGTAACTTTATGTATTACTTGTGTGCACATTATGGTTAGCTTTCTTGAACCCCAATCCTGTTAGAGTATTACTACTTTCGTAACATAGTGCAGTACTGACAAGAACATTAAAAGCATGGAACGTTTAATATTCTTTAGCCTAGTTTAATTGCAGTGCTAGTGAAGAAAAGGGATAAGTAAGTGCAGTGCTTAATTTATTTAAAAAATAAATGCCGGGCCATAGTCAGGAAGCCACAGAAGCTTGCACCACTCATTGCCCTTGCCAGCGCTGCCACTGACAGTACCAACACCACTAGTAAGCATCTGTTTCCTCCAAGTGTGACAATTCAGACTATTCCCAGAAACCACAGGCTCAAATTAAGCACTGCTTAAGTGGCCTCATGAAAGATACATTCTTACCAGTCTGGAGGCGGTCTGTCCCTGAAATGAAAGATGAGTGTCAGTCTCTAATATGGCCTTGTTTTGTGCTCTGCTATGTAATAATATCAATGCATTCTTAGGCTTTAGTAATATGGTTGTCAAAATAGCAACATAATGCCCCGTGCGTCTTGCCTTCTTGTGGGATCTTACCTAATATCGGTGATTGAGCAAAGTGTTTTGTAAGCTTCTGGGTCCACTGATTGTTACATTATTTCTCCTTAACCAAAGCCCTTCTCTTCAGTGATGCTAGGCTTTATGGTTGGAGCATTCTCTTGTATGGCCTGGTTGTGTCCTAGCAATGATAGAAAATCAATGCTATAGAAGAGTAGGGTCTGATCAAACATATTCTTTCAGATAAAGGAGGCTCCAAGGCAATTTTCTGCAACTCTGTATTGGTAGCCTACTTACTTATGATCCACATATACAGCATAAATATTACAATAGTGTTAGAAATTGGGTCTCTAGTTCGCAATGGTTTGCAATCTGTCCAAGTAGGGACCCTCACTCTAGTCTGAGTAAGGGTAAGGGTGTCAGATAAGATAACCGCTGCTCACCCCCTTGGTAGCTTGGCACAAGCAGTCCTTACTTCACTGGGGAGGTGATACTTCGGATCCTTACTCCACCAGGGAGGTGATGCATTGGTTCATTACTGAAAGGGGATGTGGTCAGTCGATCTCCGGACACATGGCCTCAGTTCCTTAATGCGGTGCGACGTCGATGAGGAGCCAGCATCGAGGGACAATGCGTCAAACTTCCAGACACACAGCGTCGGTGTGGCGGCGGTGGTGCAGCATCGATTTCATAGCTGTGAAGCCGGCACTGCGTCGATTCTTCAGCAGCAAAGAAGATGCTGCATACAAGCAGGTGCTACAGCCGTCAGTGACACAGTATTTGGGATTCATGCTGAGGCAATGTTTCAGCTGCAAAGCAGGTGCTGAAAAACAGGTGCTGAGACTTGATGCTTGAATTTTCTCACCAGGTTATACTTCGAGGAGCCCAGGAACTAGATTTGGCACCACTTAGCACGTCAGGGCTCTCAGCAGAAGATCCCAGGCACAGGTAGGTGAAGTCTTTGATGGTCCTGAGACTTCTTAACAGGAGGCAAGTAGGCACAAGCACTTGGAGTACCTTGGAAGCAGGATGTGGAAGCAAAGTCTAGTCCTTTCACTCCCAGCAGAGAAGCAGCAAGCTGCAGGCCAGCACAGCAAAGCAACAGGTAGAGTGGCCATCCGTCCTACAGCATCCAGCTCTCTTTCCTTATAGAATGTACTCAGTCCATTAGTGTTCTGATTTTGGGGTGTCAGAGGTCCAATACTTATACCCCTTTCTGCCTTTGAAATAGGCAAACTTCTAAGGAAAGTTTTTGTAGTGCACAAGACCATGCCCTTTCCTTCCCTTGGCATCAGACACACTACAGGGGGGTGGAGACCACTCTGTGTGAGGACAGGTACAGCCCAATTTAGGGGTCAGTGACAACTCCTCCCACCATGCTAGCTCAGGAAGGCCCATCAGCCTGGTGGTGGCCCATTAAGATATGCAAGGCACGCCTCAGCTCCCTTTGAATAACTGTCTAGAGTGAATGCACAAGAGCACAACTGTCAGCCTAACCAGATGTGTATTCTACAGACAAGGAGAGGCACAGAAGTATTAAGCAAGATAATGCCAACTTTCTAAAAGAGGCCTTTTCAAACATGCAATTTAAAAATCCACTTCACCAAAAGATGTATTTTTAAATTGTGTGTTCAGAGACCCCAAACTTCAAATCTCTATCTGCCCCAACGGTAAATAATACTTAAAAGATAATTCAAGGCAATCCCCATGTTACGCAATGGGAGAGCTAGTCCGTGCAATAGTGAAAAATGAAACGAGCACTATTTCACTATTAGGATTTGTAAAACACACCCGTACATGTCCTATCTCTTAAATACACTGCCCCTGTCCATCGGGCTGCCTTGGGCCTTCCCTAGGGGTGAGCTTTATGTAGTAATAAGTAATAATAAACCATCTAAAGCATTAGATTCTCAATTAGCAGCAAATAACTACAACCAATGGCTCACAGACACTTTTAATCAGGTAGCGCCTTTAAAGAAAATGCGTCCAAATCGCGCAACACCATCAGCCCCTTGGTTCTCTGAACCTTTAAGATTGGAGAGACAGAAATGCCGCAATCTAGAAAGATGTTGGCGAGTTAATTATGATAATAACGATAAAGAAAGGTACAAACAAGCACTATCAGGCTACAGGAAGCTGTTGAGACTGGAAAAGAGTAAATACTTTTGTGAACAGATAGAGAAGGCCCAGAACTCCAGTAAGCAATTATACCAGGTAGTGGCAACATTAACAAACATACCAACAGCTAATACTGCAGATATCACCCAAGACTTCTGCAATCAAATGGCTGATTTTTTTAGGACCAAGGTCACAGAAATCTTTGATAAATTTAACAATAACATGACAGGGGAATCATCAGAAAGCCTCAAGAACACACAACTTACATCCTCATTTTTGAATGAATTTCTCCCCCCATCACTGTCAGAAATAAAAGATCTTATTAAATCTACAATGTCGGGTTCCCCCTTGGATCCCTGCCCACCGACCATCATAAAATCAATAACTGATGTGGTAGCTCCAGTCTTGGAAAACATCTGCAGTACCATCTGCGAATCAGGAAACTATCCTCAAAGATGGAAAACAGCTATAATAAAGCCACTTCTAAAGAAACCCACTCTTAACACCTTGGAATTAAAAAGTTATCGCCCTATAGCAGCGCTCTCATTTCCTTCTAAAATACTTGAAAAAATTATAAATAAACAGCTGGCCAACTACATTGACTATAATAACCTGCTAGACAACACTCAGTTCGGGTTTAGGAGAGGCCATGGAACGGAGACGGCGCTCATAAAGGCTTCTGAGGAGATCAGACAGATCATGGACCAGGGTGGCACAGCAGTCCTGATCTTGCTGGATCTCTCAGCGGCCTTTGACACGGTCGATCATAACATCCTGATCGACCGTGTCACTGCTATGGGCATACAGGGTAAAGCTGCGGAGCTCTTGGCTTCTTTCCTGTCTAACAGAGAACAGTCGGTAAAGATGGGGAGCTTCTATTCACCAACGTTTGTGCTGCCCTGCGGAGTCCCCCAGGGATCCTCGCTAAGTCCGACACTCTTTAACATCTATGTGTCGGACTTGGCGAGGGTCATTAAAACCCATGGAATGGGAGTGACTTACTCAGTTGGTGCTAGCGGTGCATAAAAATGGGAGTGAGGTGGCAGCCAACTTTCAGTCAGGTATGAGACACATTAGTCACTGGATGGACAGTAATTGTCTAAAATTAAACACCGATAAGACCGAGGTAATGGTGTTTGGAGACCTAAAACCATCTTGGTCCCCGGTCTGGTGGCCACCAGAAATGGGTAATCCACCCACCCCAGTTTCAAAGGTGAGAAACCTGGGAGTGTTGTTTGACAACAAACTAAGCTTTACCAGTCATGCTAATGCGGTAGTTTCCTCTTCCTTTTTCACGTTACGAAAAGTGAAAAAGTTGTTACCTTTCCTTCCCCTGTCTGCGGGAAAAACCCTTATGTCCTCCTTGGTGTTATCCAAGGTGGATTATTGTAATGGGCTTCTGTTGAATGCCCAGGAGCAGGTTTAAAAAAAACTACAAATGGTGCAGAACGCTGCTGCACGAATTCTGACCAAAACTCCCAAGTTCGCATCCATCTCTCCTATTGTTTACCAACTTCACTGGCTCCCAGTAAAAAAGAGAACCAAATTTAAGGCTTTATGTATCATCTATAGAGCATTGAACAGCCTAGGACCTGACTTTTTTAGGGAATCACTGTTGGTGTATGTCCCTAATAGAGCTTTAAGATCTGCTTCATCCGCATCTCTATGCATTCAACGGGTGAGAACGGTTACATGGGGAGACAGACGCTTCCTGGTAGCCGCCTCGAAGCTCTGGAACACCTTGCCCCACCATATAAAAAGCAGTTCCTCACTGATGATTTTCAGAAAGCAAGTGAAGACATGGCTATTCATCCAATAATGCACAGGAGGTGCCTCTCTGTCTGCCCAGCGCCGAGACACCATTCGTGGTATTTGTTGCGCTTTATAAGTTTAAAAAATAAATAAATAAATAGTAAAAGGGACGTTTTGGACCTGACAATTGGATGCACTTGCAAGGTTGAAATGGCAGTTTAAGACTGCACTGACAGACATTGCCGTGGCAGGTTTGAGACATGTTTGAAAGGATACTCGTGTGGGTGGTACAATAATTGCTCTAAGCCCAATAGAAGCATTTGATTTACAGGCCCTGGGCATACCAGATGCACTTTACTATAGACATATTAGTAAATCGAATATGCCAACCATGGGCACAGCTGAGGAAGTGTACATTGTATTGATGTGCACAGATATTAGTTTCACTAGAACACACCTTGGGCTTTAACCGTTCCAATAATTTGTCCATTTGACAGGTGCTTATCTGGAAATATTACATTTCCAGAAAAAAAGATCTTTAAGGGGATTGTGTGCTTTGACACTTGACATTTTCACTTCTTAGACAGGCCAATATCCTGCTACATTTGATCATACCTAAAGGGTGGTGTTCAGTGATTTTGTGTGCACTTATAATTTTTTGTTTCGGAATGACTGTTATACCATGAGGAAGTGTTCATGAAATATACCTTCAGGACTTGCTCTCTCAAACCTCAATTTTGCTCGGGCTCTAAATCCTTCCAAGTTATTATCCAGGATAACCAAGGAGTCCTGGCTCTTTCATATTCATAGTTCTATTAGGTGAAAGACTCCTTTATTGTCATTTGAATTGGGATCAATTTAATTTTGGCTTCATGATAACCTTCCCAGTTAAAGTCAGGTTCAGGGAGACTTACACGAATATCTGACAGTTCAGAAGATGTAAATTCGGAATCTTGAGCCAAATGTATGGCTTCCAGAGGCAGCCCAGGCAACATCTCAGCTGGTTAAGTTCATTTAGTCTTGTCAATAAGGGTTGAGTTATGACTTGCTGGTAGGTCAGGTCAGTCTTGTTGTGAATTATTGATTTAATGCATTATGTTTTGCCCTTCTGACCCATTAAATAATGATGCCTATCATCTTTCATCATGTGTGCAGGGCGAAGGGGGAAGATTGTAACATCTGTTCTACCATCCTTTACAAATCTCACTTACCTCATTGCCAATTTGAAAATTGCCTTTCACTCTTTGCTTAAATGGTGCATTTAATATGTTTTTTGTGAGGTCTACCAGTTTTACCATTGAAGGAGTTATGAGCTCTGTCATCACTCTTCTCTTGGGACGTGTTCTCCAAGTTCTCGGCACTTCCCTTTATTAATAAGTGCAGTGAAATAATTTTAGGTTTCAGAAGAGGGCAGGGTGCACTGTGTTTCAGTTTAAAGCTAGATTTACAGGGCCCGATTCACAGAATTAACTTAAGACAAAATACTAAACTTACTATTTTTGGTATTCACAGAATGTACTTACTACTTTTGGTATTCACAGAATGGAGTTACGACTACTACCTTTACGTCCGCACTCGGCCGGAAATTCCGGCCCAGAGGCGAAGTTTCCGGCCTGGAGGCGGAGCTTCCAACTTGGACGCAAAGCTTGCGGCCCAGAGGCGGAGCTTGTGTCCCAGAGGCGGAGCTTCTTGTTTGGAGGCGGAGCTTCTGGCTCGGAGGTGGGGATTTAGCCATGGCTGAATCTCCACCTCTGGGCCGAAAGCTCCGCCTTTGGGCCGCAAGCCCCGCCTCCAAGCCGGAAGCTCCGCCCCCAAGCCTGAATTTACGCCCCAAGTGCGGACGTAAAGTTAGTAGTCGTAAATCCATTCTGTGAATACCAAAAGTAGTAAGTGCATTCTCTGAATACCAAAAGTAGTAAGTTTAGGACTTTGTCTTAAGTTAGTTCTGTGAATCGTGCCCACAGTTCTTTTCTCTGCGAATTTTAAACTTTAATCATGGTTTTTTCAGACCTCCCCCAGAATCCTTGTTGCACCTCAGTTTGTGCTTTTAAATTGACTTCATGCCACCTCCAAATTGATGCTTGGATCATTCATGCTTCTGTGACTTTAATAACTGGACCATCTTCTTTCAGTTTAAAACTGTTGCCATTATCAGAAGCAAACTAGTTACAGGCGAGCAATTATTGTCTGGTTACTGGAGGTTGACTCCTTCATTATCTCTTCAGTTTTTGATTGAATGAAATAACAATGAATGCTTAAAGTTTCAGGAAATCTAGATTTTGTACATATGTAGACTCCACCTTTTCCTCTTCCAGCATTCCTAATCTGTACACGCAGCCTTGTGTTCCCTTACTCAGTACATTTCGCTTAACACTGCAGTCAATTTCTGTGGTGTGAATAATCCCTTGATGACCTGAGATATCCTGTAAACGCTCTCTTATATTACTGGTAGAGACTATCAATCTGTCTAGATTGTTGGCAGATACAACTTTGAGATTTAGGGGCCGTTTGATAGAAAAACCATTCGAAAAACTGTGACCAAATTCACTCAGGTCTTCTAGATTTTAAAAAAGCGTGCAAACGGGATTTCACTTTGCTTAAATTGCTCCTTGTACTCTTCTGGTGAAGGTCCCGTATCCACTGCATCTGCAGCCCTATGCACTTTTGCCTTCCAGTGTTATATTATTTGATATTAAATCAGCCCTTGCTCAGGCAAAAAGAATTAGCAGCAATCTCACAAACAGACACAGAAGAGGCAACACATCAGTGCAGTCGATAAAGAACAACAAAGGAAGGAAAACTGTACAGATATTTGATATTTCAAGTGGTACTCTGTACAACGCCAATCCAAACCTGAGTGTCCCATGATCAGCATTGAGATGCACCCGCTGATTTCCTCTATCACTGGATCCAGAGATTAGAATTCTGCCCCTACATGGAATTTTAGTTTCAGCAGAAATCAAATGAACACTGCATTGTGTGAAGCAGACACCGAAGCCAATCCCAGCCTTCTCATATCAGCTTTCTACAATCTTTGCTAGTGGAGCCCCCCTTGCTATTTCAAGGAGCTGAAAGTGATCCCTATACATAATCAAGTCAAGGACTTCCTCAAACTATCACAAAAGTTAACATGAAAACTTAAGTATTAGCAAGGAGCAGAAAGAGGCTCAGGAGCTGAGCAAAGACATTTTTTCACACCAACTCATATTCAATATGATTTTCGGAAAGGCTTATGAAAGCCCTGGCTAAATATGCAGAAGGGATGAAACACACTGTCAGCTTAGAGTCGGTTACGGAAAAAACAACTCCCTTTTGGGGTCAGAAATTTATTAAGCAGGACATTCTTCACCCTTTACAATTCCCTATTTTGCGAACTGACCTATTAGTATCTTGCCGCTATATGTATCAACAAACCATTTTGCATTTCCTAAATAGCGAGTTTTAAGGAATCGCTATTTAGGAAATGCAAAACGGTATGTATGTACAAAATCGCTTTCCAATAGCGATTCCTTAGCATTCCTTAATTTGAGATTAGCAAATTGTCAATCGCAAATTACCCCTTCATTTCCATGGGCCAGGAGGCCCATAGGAATGAAAGTGCAATTTGCAATTAGCACTTTGCTGATCGCAAATTAGGGATGTTTCCAAGGGTGCAGGGGTGTCTCAAGAACACCCTGCTGCACCCCTGAAAAAGACATTTGGGGGCATATGGCGCACATACATGCCCTAAGGGCATGTATGGGCGTCATATGGCACCTTTGGTTTTTATCAAAAAAGATTTTTGATAAGAATTCGCAAATTACCACCAACTAGAAGTTGGTGGTAATTTGCTACTCCTTAATGGCATTTTTTGCATTTTATTTGTTTGATACATTGCATTTAAGGAATCGCAAAATTTGCAATTCCTTAAGTGCAATCGCAAAATAAGGATTAGCAAATTTTGCTAATCCTTATTTTGCATCAAACTTGTTTGATACATTCCATTTGTCTATTTAGCATTCGCAAAGGCCGAAATTCGCAGAATTTCGGCCTTTGCGAATGCTAAATAGCTTGATACATATAGCGGTTGGTCAGTTAACAACATCGTATTGGATTACCAAAAGATTGTTGCACAAAATGTTACCATTTTTTATTAATCCGATTTTAATGTGTCTGGTTCCATACTCTATTTTTGTTCCAATGTTCATGATTAGCACACGCAAATCCAAGTTTCTTTAAATTCACATGTATACTATTTTACACTTATAATACTTAATATGAGTAAATCTATTTATAACGGCATGGTGTATTTTAACCAGAAAGTAAAATTACTTTATCAGTTAAGGTGGGCATTTTAGTTCGGAAAGGTAATTGAAGTTTGGTGAACAGTCTTTGTACTTGCCCATTCCCCATCCTTACCCGTTAGAGATATTTTACAATCAAGGGCACGTGTCAATCCCTATCCAAGGTAGAAATGAGTAATGGATACCAACAGCATTAGTGGAGTTGTGGCCCAAGAATAAATTATTGGTACCTTTGGAAAAAAGAAAAACATTGAATATGAGAAAATGCACTATACTGGTGCATTTACGCAGCGATTGATATACATGACTGTTCTCCTGGGGTAGTCATGAAAATATGTGTTAGTCTATACCATACAGAGGCATACATCTACAGATGTAGAGTTACATACTTAGTTTGTGAATCCAGTCTTACCACTTTATCCTTTGTAAATGTTTTTAAAGATTTATTGGGCAAAGTGTTCATGACAAGATGATTTGTGCCTAATTTCTATTAACTGATCAAAATACATTAACTTCCTGGGGGGTGATACGAAGCACTAAACATACACTTTTTTGGTGAGAGATTTCGGAATTTTTGCATTTTCCTGTGGTCTTTGAAGCTCTATAGTATCGCATATCACAAATGCTTCACATAAAGCATAAGGCAGGGAGTCTCCTATGCTGTGAAACCGAGGGGAGGGGGGCTGACAGCTAAACAAGCCTTCTTGCCAGGGCGCCTGCTGCATGAAAGAAATGTAGATTGTGGCTGCTCAATCTGCAAACACAAAGGGTGTTTTGAAGCCAGTGAAAGGGCGAGATTTTGATCGATACCTTATATCTATTGATCCAAACCTCGTTCTGGTCGACTGAACCTTTATTGCCTGTCTTGGAAGGAAACAGTACACCTATCTGCAAATTAGTTCACCCAAGAAAGGACTCTACTCTCAAAGATCACGGACAACTTCTAGGTTTCAAAAGTTTATTGTAAAGATATAATGAGCTGCAAATACAAGCATCTCAGAATGAGATTCACGAGATACACAGGTCCAATTACATACATGTGCTCTCGAAAAGCCCTCAGACGAGCAACAGAAATCACTAACACAAGTTCTAAAAATAGCAAAGCTATCAGCATAGACGCATATCTCTCCTTCATTTAGGTTGGAGGAAAACAAACACAGGTTAGGCGTCCCTACCCTGTTCTAGATGGTATCCCTACTTAACCAAATCCCAACCTAACAAAGGTGTCAGCAATGAATGACCCCCAAGGGAAGTCACCCACTCTAAGTCTCTTGGTGAAAACCTAAAGTTCTCCAGTCATGACCCCTCACTGCCTACCCATCCGCTCTCTAAAGGGTCCTCAGGTCTCTGCTCTAACTCCACCCAGGGGTGCTGTCCCTAATACAAAACAGTCAACAACATTTGAGACGCCCCTTGCGAAACGCCTCTCACGTGGTGCAACTTCAGGCTTTTTCCATGATGCTTTGTATTGGGCCTCAGACGTTAGAGTTGACCTTGCTTCTCAGTCTCTTCTCCGGCCCGCTGATACCCCTTAAACATTCCAGAACCCTCCTCCATGTCTGGGCCGTCTACTGAACAGGCCTCTATTCATTCACTTATAATTGGATCCCCCCTTTCCTGTTGCAGACAGATATCTGCCGCCAAGAACCCAACTCTCATAGACTTCTAAAAAGGCTTGCAACATTTCTCAGCCCAGACATGTACGTGTAAATCAATGCTAAAACATTTCAGGCCTACAATATTTCACAATATGATTATAGCATTCAATTTCTTCATTTAATTAAAGCATGTTAAAACTCTTATTCTATTATTTAGAAAACATTACTCTAAATCATGGCCCATTAATGCAATGACCAAAAACGTTAAACAATCTGTGTCATGAAAAGAAACACCTTCCCTTTTAGCTCCAGCTCTGGCCCTGAGGCCTACCACGTTCTGCGTTTTACCACAGACCATCTTATATGTTAACAGCTACACGACATAGATTCAAAATAATCACGTCTAATAAAATCATATAATGTCACACATTTCTGTATTAATTCCACTTCTACTTAAATCTCTATATTAGCTATACATTTAGAATATAATTTCAGATACTATTAGCACTCATGGCATTTCTCTTCATGAATTATGCTCTCTATAGGTAAGTGTGATGTACTCATATATTTATATCAGTTTGCGCTCTCTCAGTTCCCCCCTTTGATGACCTCTCGGGGTCATCACTAACATTTAAACTGCAGTTATTGCTGGCATTCTCTGCGCTTCCAGAGCTCTCAGGCTCCTGTACTGATTATCTTGTATGGCAGCCAATCTCTGCAACTGTTCTCTTTGGGCCCTTTCTGACCTTCTTGCTCTGTACCATTTGAATACCCTCACCAATCCCCACAATATTATCCCACAGATCAATATTATGATGATAGGCTTTAGGATATACCAAATAAAGCTTTTGCCTAAGGTGAAAAACCACCCTCCAACTGTACTCATTCCATGGCCCACCTTTTCCCAGACATTTTCTCTACTCAAGTCTTCGATCTCTTTGTGTATATTAGTTATGTTCTTAATAACTTTCTCAAGGGGTTTTGAAAGGTCTGGAATGTAAGTGCAACATTCCTGAACCTTCAAAGCCTTACAGACTCCGCCCTCTTTTGCTAACAAGACATCTAATGCAAGCCGATTTTGAAGAACCATAGCCCTTATCGATTGCATCTCTCCTTCTACCAGCATTAAGGACTGAGCAGTGCTGGCAGACAACCTGTCGACAACTGTTGCCAGTCGTCTAATTTTAACATCATTAAGGATTATTCCCAAAAGAGGGAACATAGCTCCAAAGACATCTCCAACCATTTCTGCATCGCCTAAATCTCTCCTTCCCCTCGATGATATCTGGCCCTCATTGATCAATAAGTCTTGTGCATGATATATTTTGGGGAAGACAATTGCCAAGTAACATGATCCATACCAGTTGTCAGGTAGTCTCACGTAAGCATTTCTTCCACATACAAAATACACATTTGGAATCACTTGCATTCCCTTCAGGAAATCCTTAGTGTAGTACTCTAAATTAAAAGCATGTTCACAGCCAACTTCACCCACGTATACATTTTCATAATACGTTTTGGCTCGGTGAAGACATAACTTTCCTTTCTGCGCTTTATCTAAAGCTATTGGACCACTACTACCCTTTCTCTTGTGTGACTTCTCTTCCTCGGTCCAATCTAATTTCCCTTGTCCTGATTTTTTCAAAATCTTTTGTCTCCTGTAACGATCATCCACCTGCCCTATGAACTTTTTCTCGACTTCTGACACCTTGCATGTCAGGTTATTTCTACGGGCATGTGAAGTATCTAAGGTAATCCAAGGAATGAAGAACTTGGCCAATCTGTCTTCACTCTTCCAGTAATCCCATTTATTCATCTGCTTATAATTCGGGACTTCTGGCAACACAGAATCATAATTGGAGAAATAGTATTCAAAACTATCTCTCTCATAAAATATACTAAGCAATAAGCTACATGTAATGCCATATGTCAGAGGGAGGTGATGATATCGAATTCCTTCATCTACAGACGCAGGCAACTGCATGCAGACGTAGCAATCCTTAACCTCCATGGCATCCACGTATTCATACAAAAGTTTAGCATAAGCATTTGACCTAAAGTCTCCTTGGGACTCGTCTACATGTAACCTGCGGGCTTCTGCAGCCAATAACGCTTTCTCTTGAGTGTTTTCCCTTTTCTCACCTGCAACAGTGGGTGTAAGTGTTACTACAGAATTCGCATCAGTTACCTTTACCTCTTCCTCATGTCCCTTTACATAAGAAATTGTTACCACTAAAGCTATTAATATTATCACTCCTACTATTAGTGTACCTATTATACATTTAGCTCTGCGGTTCGGGGTGCCGGCCTCCATTTCGTCAGACAATCTAGCTTTTCCCTTTCTCTTTGCAAAAAAAGTTCTTTTCCTCTCGTTCCTTTACAGTCTCTTTCAATCCTTTTTTGTCTTTAGAATCCACACAGCTGGAGGCTGACAGCCTTTTTCGCAAAAAGTCCTTTCACAGTTCAAAAAGACAACCCTAGCCCTTCTCCATCCACTCAAGGGGTTCCCTAAAATTCTCTGCTTCCTGGGCGCTAGGTAATCTTCTTTTCTTCTGCTTGCTTTATTTACAAAGTCCTTTAACAATCGACTATTAGATTTGTGGTTGCAGCTTCAATAGCATAGTTCAATATTTCCATGCGAAGAGTATGCTCTTCATGTGCTGTTATCGTGGTACCAAAGTCGGGGAATTTCAATTCTGTAAGAAACATGTGTTTTAACTTGCTGAGGCGGGGAGGTCTGGGGAGCACGAATGTTAGTGACCCTTCTTGTTCGACACCGGGTACCAACAGTTGTATTTCCACGGTGATAATGGGCTCAGAACTGGACACCACCACCGCTCGGATCCTCCCTGTCTCTGGTTTCACAGACATTTGTCGCCAGATATGTCCACTCAGGTGTGGAGTATCTTCTGTTAGGCACACGCACTCTTCTTGACCTTCTTCGGTCTGGTGCTTCAGCGCCCTGAGCACCTTCTTCTGGGTCTGAGTCTTCTGATATCGGAGGAAGGGTTGCTTCTGGAGTTGACCTCAGGCTAGAACTTCTTCTTTGCGGCCAATTTGCTTCTCCACGTGCCCTTCTACTCCTTCTCCTTCTGGTCTGTTCTCGCTCTCTTTCAGACCTGTCAGGGTCAGACTCGTACTCCCAGCTGTCTTCTCCTTCTGTAGCGTCTTCTGTTTCGCTGTTGTACTGACCGTCCTCAGCTTGGTCAGACTCGTTCCCTGCTTCCACTGGCACCTCTACAGCTTGGCTAGCCCCCTCTATGGCTTCTTGGTCCTCAGCTGGACGTCCATCCGAGAGAGGAGCTGTTTCCAGAGGTGCTGGAACCCTTTTCGTATGCGACGCGTGTATCCAGTTGGGCAGGCCTCCCACCTTTACAGCTGTACTTGTGATCAGGATGACCTGGTAGGGCCCACGCCAACGAATATCCAAGCAGCTTCTTCTCACATGTTTCTTCACCAGGACCCAGTCCCCAGGATACAGGTCATGGCAAGGGCCCTGGCACGCTGGAACCTCTGCAGCCTGCACCTGAAGGGACACAGAACGCATGGCGTCAGACAGCCCCTTACAATAGTCCAGGATCATATCATCTGTGATATTTAACAGTGCAGTAGCTGGAATAGATGGCAGTCTCATTGCTCTCCCCATTAACACCTCATGTGGTGACAACCCTGTTCTTCTGTCTGGGGTACTACGAAGGCTCATGAGTACCAATGGCAGGGCATCAGGCCAACTCAGGGTCGTTGAGGAGCAAACTTTCGCTATTCTGGACTTGATCGTGCCATTAATTTGTTCCACAATTCCTGAGGCTTCTGGTCGGTAACTGCAATGGAGCTTTTGGTCTATATTCAGTGCAACACAAATCATCTTCACAAGCTCGCTGTTAAAATGTGTTCCCCTATCTGATTCCAAAAAGGCCGGCACCCCGAAACGAGGGACAAGTTCTCTAAGCAGTAACTTAGCCACTGTGAGGGTGTCGCACCTACGTGTAGGGTATGCCTCAACCCATCTGGAGAACACACAAACAACCACCAGGACATAGCGGAGGCGGTTGCATCTTGGCATTTCAATGAAATCTATCTGCATTCTGTTGAATGGACCTCCAGACCTTCCTATGTGACTTAGTGCAACTGGTGTTCTTTTCCCTACATTCAGCTGCTGGCAGGTCACACAACGCTGGCACACTGCTTCTGCTGCTATTCTAAACTTAGGATTGTACCAAGTCTGTCTAAACACTCTCAGCATAGCATCTCTCCCTAAGTGTACGGGACCATGTATGAGTCTAGCCATTGGACTCACCATCTCATTGGGCAACACTGCTCTGCCGTCTGCTGAGACCCAAAAATGAGTCTCACCCATTACACATCCTGCCTTTACCCATGTTTCCTTTTCTGAATCAGGAGCATTTTCTTGCATGGTTGACAATTCATCCCAAGTATCAACAGTTTCCAGTATCATGGCTAATTCAGTTCTTACATTTATTCCACCCACATCCACCTCTGTGAAAGAGTAACCTTGTTCTGCGCAATACCGCGCAACTTCATCAGCATATCTATTGCCTTTCGAAACAAAGTCCTCATTTTTGGTATGTGCGATGCACTTTACAACTGCGATACTTGCTGGACATTGCAATGCTTCTAACAACAAGCGCACAAACTCTCCATTGCGAATGGGAGAGCCTGAAGAAGTCATGAACCCTCTTTGAGACCATAACTGCCCGTAATCATGAACTACCCCAAACCCGTATTGGCTGTCGGTGTAGATGGTGACTCGAATTTGATTGCCTGCTAAGCAAGCACGTGTTAGGGCAATAATCTCGGCTACCTGAGCGGAGTTTACTCCTTCCAGGCACCCTGCTTCCACAACTCCTTCAATTGTACAAACAGCATAAGCTGCTCTCAACTGCCCAACTTCGTCTCTTACACATGAGCCATCGACAAAGAAAACTTCGTCTGGGTCGGTCAGTGGCTCATCTACGATGTCGGGTCTGGGTTTGGTGCATAGTTCAGTCACATCGAGACAGTCATGGTCTGTATATTCATCATCATCATCAATATCATTTGGAAGTGGCATTAAGGTAGCAGGGTTCAAAACAGAGCATCTCTTGAGGGTCACGTTCTCTGCAGCAAGAATAACTTGCTCATAGCGCGTGAGCCTGCTATTGGTCAGATGCTGTGTTTTGGTCCTGGTCATCAACAGTTCAACAGAATGTGGCACGCACACCTCTAACGGGTGCCCCATGACGATATTTTCACATCTCTCAATGCTGACACCCGTTGCAGCAACGGATTTGAGACATCCGGGCAACGCTGCGGCTACTGGGTCTAAAGTAGCTGAGAAATAAGCAACTGGTCTACGGGCATTCCCATGGATTTGGACCAACACAGACAACGCACAACCTTCTCTCTCACAACAGTAAAGAAAGAATTGTTTATTGTAATCAGGCATTCCCAATGCCGGAGCACGACACAGGTCCTCTCTCAGCTGTAAGAATGCCATCAAACAGTCTTTGTCCCATGGTACCGGATCACTCACCTCCTTGTGCGTCAGTTTTTGCAAAGGTTTTGCTTTCAGTGAAAAGTTCACGATCCACTGTCGGCAATAACCCACCATCCCTAGGAACATCCTGACCTCTCTCTGGGTCTGAGGCGCATTCATTTTCATGATCGCCTCTATCCTATCTGGTGACACTTTTCGTTTGCCTTTCTCAATTCTGTGTCCCAAGTACTGCACTTCTGTCAGGCAGTACTGCAATTTTCCCGGGGATACCTTATGCCCATTGGCAGCTAGGTGATTTAACAAAGCAATGGAGTCTTCCCTGCAAGCTTCTTCTGTGTCTGACGCCACAAGGAGGTCGTCTATGTACTGGACCAGAACTGACTTCTGGGGCAGCACTAGACTTTCAAGATTTTTCTTCAGAAGCTGGTTAAAGATCGATGGACTCTCTGTATACCCCTGAGGGATACGACACCATGTTAGGACGCGATTTTCCAGTTTAAATGCGAAAAGAAAATGGCTATCTTCGTCCAAAGGGATCGAAAAGAAAGCCTGACAAAGATCGATCACAGTGAACCACTCAGCTTGGAATGGAATCTGAAACAGTATCACTGATGGATTCGGCACCACTGGACAACATGAAACGACTATGTTATTAATCTTTCGCAGGTCCTGTACTATCCGAAATTTCCCATTGGGTTTCTGCAGACCCATAATCGGGGAGTTGCATGGACTACCCACAATTTCTTTCAGTATTCCCTGTTTAATCATGGACTCGATCACGGGTTTTATGCCTGCAATCGTTTCTGGAGTCAATTTGTATTGGGGTGTTCTTGGGAACTCAGCATGCGGTTTCACTACTATTTTCACTGGGTCCACCCCTTTGACCAATCCAATTTCTTCCCCAGTGAAATCCCATACTTCTGATGCCACTGTCTCTCTCAAATCCCAGGGAAGCTCGTCTACTGTCAAAGTAGGGTACAGCTCCACACATATTCTTGAGTTTGCAACTTTGAAATCTGCATCATCATCATTAGTCAATACCTCCACTCCCTGGGGTGTACAGTATATAGTACAATTCAATTTGCACAACAGGTCTCTTCCTAGCAGACACACAGGGCTTGAATCGCAAACCACAAATTGGTGCTCATCGCTGTACTTCCCTATTTTCACCTGTACCGGTTCTGTCAATTGGCTGGTTATTCTCCTGTTTGCGACCCCTACCACCTGTATGGTCTCTCCAGACATGGGCAGGTCTGGAACTGCAGCTGATCTGATCGTGGATCTAGTGGCTCCTGTGTCCACCAGAAATGTCGTAGGGCACCCTGCTACTTCTGCTTCCACATAGGGTCCCCTCTGATCTACCTCTAAGGCTGCCCCAAGGGTGCAGTCTTCTCTTTCCACTCTCTGTCCGGTTAATGGGTCCACATAATAGCATTCTTCACCTTCCACAAACAGGGGCATTTGTCTATAGGTCTTACCCATACTCCCTACTCGAGGAGGTTGCGGGAACTGGGCTCGGGGAGGAGCCCCCCCCCCTTTGAGCACCTTTCCTTGGTATGGCGTCGCCCCTCTCATAGGTGCGCTCTGGACCTCTTCCTCCTCTATCTCTTGCTCTCCGATCTCTACATTGTAAGGGCACTCGCGTTTCCAATGCCCCAACTCGTTGCACTGGTGGCACCTAGTCGTTTTCTTCAAGGTAGCTATGTCTACTCTGGGTCTAAAGGTAGTACTCTCCTCATTACCCTTGTTCTGACTGTACTGCTTCTTACCTCCTGTACCTGTCCCTTGCTGCTGTTGTTGCGGTCCCCCCTTTCCTGCTGTCTGCAATTGTACCACCATCAGCTTCTCTTTTAGTTTCTTAGCCTTGGAGTCTACCTCATCACAGCAGTACCTGGCATATCTCAGTATTTCATCTAGGGGTCTACTTTGCCAACAAATCGAGTGTTGCTGAATCATTAAACTAATATCCGGTCTCAGTCCCAGGACGAACTTGGACACGAATTGCCCTATGTCCTTTGGATCCATTACATCCAAGCCGCTATACTGTTTAAACGCCTTCAGCAATCTCTCGTAATATTCGTGAACTGTCTCTTTGGGTTCCTGTCTCGTTCTGTCTATTCTGACCCAATCTATGTCTTGCATTGGCACCTTTTCTTTCAGCCAAGTCATCACTCTCTCGAATTTTGCCATCACGATCTCGGACGGCCCATTAGTCCTAGCATCTCTCTCTGGCTCCGTTGTGGGCCACTCAGCGCTAACCTTGCATGCTGTCCACAGATCTCCTGGTACTACAATGTCAAACAGCGTGTTCAGATCTATCCATAGGACTTTTGAGATCTTTACAAACCTCTCGACTTGCTTGTACCACTCCACGGGGCTCTCTCGTAACTTGGGGAAAGATGTGGTAAAAGCAGCTAAATCTCCCCTACTCCAAGGGACATGTACATAGCTCCCATTGGCAACTTCACGCAAAGGGTAAGCTTCTATCCCCTGCTGTCCTGGTGTCATACCAATCATGCTTCTCCTGCCGGTCCCTTTCTTGGACCACCTCTCTTCCCATTTATCTAGTGCCCTCCATGTCCTTATTCCAGCAATCAGTTCCCTTATGTGTGTTTTCAGCCCAATCGTTCTTCTCTCATCTAGGTCTCGATCTGAGTAATGTAGCCTGTGGTTACCCTGTAATGCCTTGGTTCTTGACAGATCCACCATATATTTGCCTGCTAGTTCGACTAACTTCTCATGGACTGCTCTCGCCTTTCGTGTGATGTCCTTTGCCATATACAGTATTTCATCCTGTTCATACATTTCCATTCTTTCTAAAGGCAGGGTACCATCTACCATGTCATCCAGATCTGACCTTAAGCTGGAGACATCAAGTCTCTTGGCTTTTATCTCAGCTCGCAATATGTCTTTCGAAGGGGGCTCACTGGTCTCCCTACCATCCCAACTTCGAGCTCTGCGTTTGGGCTCAGGAGAATTAATGGGTGGCCTCCCTTGCTCCCATCTCTCCAGGTCCCATGCTCGGCCATCCGATCTTGGAAGGTGATGGAACACGGGCCTTTTATCCCTACTCTCTCTCTGCCCACTCTCGTCTTCTTCTCTCCTCACACCGCACATCTCTCTGTTATTTTCCCTCTGGTCGCTACACTCCCTTTGCCTCGTATCGCTCAGTATCCGATACGATCCTTCCTGGTTCCCCATATTCCCTGGGCTGCGCTCATTTCTGTCATCACAGGGACTATGGTGCGACCTCTCACAACTCCCATTCTGTTCTCTGGTGGCAGGCACACAGTGTGGACACTTAAAGCTGTTCCTGTACTCTTGCGCTCTCCTCTCCCCTTCACTGAGTATTGGGCACGCCACCCCTCCACTCCCGGGGCCCCCGTTTTCCAGGTCTGTTCTACCTCCATTCCGGGCCCAATGGGTGACTCCCCTACTCCCTCTACAGTCCCACTCCGGGCTACTCTCCCCAGCCCCGCAGTGAGTTCGTGCTCTGCTGTCCTGACTTTCCCTTTCTGCTTCTGCAGCATTGATGCACTTTTGAGCCTTCACTGCCTCATCCCACTGCTTCATGTACTCATTTAGCTCTTGAAAGGATTTTCGTCCAGATCCCCTCAGATCCATTGGCCATCTAGGGCCCCCAGGATCTCCTCCTGGGTCCCCTGCTGTGTGCATCGGGGTGCTCCACTCTCTGGGTATCGGCATCTGACTTGGTGAATTAGTGGTATCGTTCCTCCTTGCCTGCTCTGCTCTTTCTCTGTCTTTCCTTTTCCGTTCTTCCCCTTTTGCTCTCTCTTGGTCATATATCGATATTATAGGACCTATGGTAACAGGTACCTGTAGTGCATCTGGTAATGGGTAGGATGTGGCGCTTTCCGTTTCCGGCGCTCTTTGTACCACAAACCTACCGACTACCTGTTGCACCTGACTAGGCTGGAGCAACTCTTTCTTTGGCTCAGGATCCCACTCTGAACTGGGAAGCGGTCTATGCTCTCCTGCATTGCCCCCCTTTGCTCCTTCAGTATTCTCGACCTCTCCCCCTGCTCTATTATACGGGGGTGGCCTGTCTGTCAGTAATCTGTTTATCAAGCTGTCCTCTGTTTCGCTCTCATCATCTTCTTCCAGGGGACTTTTATTTACTGGCGCCTCTAATACTGGGTACAGTTTATTTATTTCCAAATTATGCACTCTCCATCTTTTAGCATCCGCATCCCACCTGGCATCCTGTACTGCCCTTACCGAGCGTTTCACCCTTTCTTGTCGTCTGTTCATATTCCTTTCATGCGCTGCCCTAAGCCATGCTTCAAGGGCTTCAAACTGGGTTGGTCTAGGCAAGGGTCTCTTTGAGGTCATGACTGATTTCAATCGATGTAACACCTCTAATCTGAACGTCCCGTACTTCGGGAACGTCAGTTCCTCGTTTCCTTCAGTAATCTTACTCCACTCTGATATCCAAAGGATCGTATGCAACCCAACATTTACTGCCATATAACGAGCTGGCGTACCCTCCGGCGGGGCTTCTTCCCCTTCATACGATCCTCGCCTCTCTTTCTTAAACAGCGCTTTCAACCATTTAAAACACTTCATAATTATGCGCACAAAATTCAGCCTCGCTACTCTGTTTACTTCCTGATGACAATCCACCAATCCTGTCGCGGCTTTGCTAGCTTGGCCTATCACAGCGCGGTCTTTCTCCTGTCAGCCAATCACTTCGCGACACCACCTGACGTCTCTTTTCTCCGCTTCGCAGCAGCACCCCTCCTTTCTCAACTCGTCTCCCGGTTATGCATGCGTCCCATTCATACACTGAAAAATGACTACTTCCGACCAAGCGGTCACTTCTCTCGACTGTACGTCCACAGTCTATCTGTAATTGTCAACACAACTGACGAGATGTCTATCGTCTCTCTGATAGGTTGCTTACACACACAGTAACTTCCGACCAGCGTCCGTTACTCACGCACTCACTCTTACGTTCCCCCTATCTCGGTCTCTCGGGTGATCAATGGTACCTCATGACCCCCTTCACTCTAGTTGACAATTACTCTGGGTGTCCGATACACCCGAACCACTTAAGCTCTCCTTGAACTTAAGATTTCCACCGGTTGCGCGCGCTCACAACCTGTTCCACAGTCACTCTACAGACATTCAACTCCGCCAGACATTACAACATAGATACAATACAAAAACACCGCAATCTAACACGCATAACCCTTTATACTCACTCTCGACCGATACTGCTGCTTTTCCTGTCTCACGTCATCCGGATCTTCATCTGCGGGCTGTTCTTCCGATCATCGATTTCTAGGGGCCTTGGGGTAAGCTAACCTGGCCTAGGTCACCGTCCTCAAGAAGGCAACCATCCTCTATAGCTACCAACTGAAAGGGCGAGATTTTGATCGATACCTTATATCTATTGATCCAAACCTCGTTCTGGTCGACTGAACCTTTATTGCCTGTCTTGGAAGGAAACAGTACACCTATCTGCAAATTAGTTCACCCAAGAAAGGACTCTACTCTCAAAGATCACGGACAACTTCTAGGTTTCAAAAGTTTATTGTAAAGATATAATGAGCTGCAAATACAAGCATCTCAGAATGAGATTCACGAGATACACAGGTCCAATTACATACATGTGCTCTCGAAAAGCCCTCAGACGAGCAACAGAAATCACTAACACAAGTTCTAAAAATAGCAAAGCTATCAGCATAGACGCATATCTCTCCTTCATTTAGGTTGGAGGAAAACAAACACAGGTTAGGCGTCCCTACCCTGTTCTAGATGGTATCCCTACTTAACCAAATCCCAACCTAACAAAGGTGTCAGCAATGAATGACCCCCAAGGGAAGTCACCCACTCTAAGTCTCTTGGTGAAAACCTAAAGTTCTCCAGTCATGACCCCTCACTGCCTACCCATCCGCTCTCTAAAGGGTCCTCAGGTCTCTGCTCTAACTCCACCCAGGGGTGCTGTCCCTAATACAAAACAGTCAACAACATTTGAGACGCCCCTTGCGAAACGCCTCTCACGTGGTGCAACTTCAGGCTTTTTCCATGATGCTTTGTATTGGGCCTCAGACGTTAGAGTTGACCTTGCTTCTCAGTCTCTTCTCCGGCCCGCTGATACCCCTTAAACATTCCAGAACCCTCCTCCATGTCTGGGCCGTCTACTGAACAGGCCTCTATTCATTCACTTATAATTGGATCCCCCCTTTCCTGTTGCAGACAGATATCTGCCGCCAAGAACCCAACTCTCATAGACTTCTAAAAAGGCTTGCAACATTTCTCAGCCCAGACATGTACGTGTAAATCAATGCTAAAACATTTCAGGCCTACAATATTTCACATTATGATTATAGCATTCAATTTCTTCATTTAATTAAAGCATGTTAAAACTCTTATTCTATTATTTAGAAAACATTACTCTAAATCATGGCCCATTAATGCAATGACCAAAAACGTTAAACAATCTGTGTCATGAAAAGAAACACCTTCCCTTTTAGCTCCAGCTCTGGCCCTGAGGCCTACCACGTTCTGCGTTTTACCACAGACCATCTTATATGTTAACAGCTACACGACATAGATTCAAAATAATCACGTCTAATAAAATCATATAATGTCACACATTTCTGTATTAATTCCACTTCTACTTAAATCTCTATATTAGCTATACATTTAGAATATAATTTCAGATACTATTAGCACTCATGGCATTTCTCTTCATGAATTATGCTCTCTATAGGTAAGTGTGATGTACTCATATATTTATATCAGTTTGCGCTCTCTCACCAGTATTGGCTTTAATTAATAAAATCACTAGATAGAATCTTCTCCATGACACAGATTTATTCTTTTTTAGTGGTGCTGCCAGGGAGTTACCAGATGAGCTGTGAAGTGTGTGCTTTTAAAGGTCAGTTATAAAACAAGTTACAATATTTAAAGTCTGGGTATTACTAAACTCTATATATCGGACGCACTTTTTCATTTTAAACCTTTATGCACATTTTGTAGCAGCCGATCTTATACTGTGTGTAATGCAAGTTAAAATAATGACGAATATTCACAGTGCTTTCTATCACAGACTGGGACATGTTAGCACAAAACATACACAAGTCAATATTCTCCACTGCTCCAATCAGGATTCAATTCTATGGCTGTCTGGTCACCAACAGACAGACAGACCACTGCAATGCATTGACTAATTGAGGTTTCATATGTACGAAAGTACATTTACCACTGATTTATATGTAATGCCTTTATTTTAAATTTAAGCTGTGTGGTATTTTATATGCATTTACCAGAAGGTAAAAGACCAAGCAATTGCAGAATATTTAGCTTTTTTACACGCACCTTTGACCCTGCCATCACGCTCCCTCACCGCTGTGGTGAGCCACCCAGCCACTGCAAAACATTGTGTACACGCAACTCCCTGGGCCGGGCGCGTACCGGGGAGTAATTATTAAAGGGTGATGTCGGGGCACGTGACCGACGGCACGAACCGAGTACACAAGTGGTTGTGCCTCTTATGCTGTTCGTCTGTATCTCCAGGCTTCACCGTGGTGGGTGCCCCGAGTTACCCACACCCCCAGCTTTACCCTACAGATCTACGAGTACCCCTCTGTTAGCAGGATACCACATTGGCGACGAGGGTGGGATCCGACTCCGTGAGCGACCTCGTGGCCTGCTTGTGAGTAAGCCTTGTCGGAGATCGGGTGGCTGAAGATCACTCAGAGCGGAAAAACCCAGGGGGTGCCTGGAGGTTGACAGGGACCCTGGATCACGCGGAATAGCACCGCAGGGGGTCAACGGGTGTGAGTGCTCGAAAGAAGAGGAGCGGTCAGGCCTAGCGGGAGTAGTGGCGGATCGAGGCCTAGTGGCAGTTTCGTAGGCATGGCATGTGAGAGGCGGAAGCCATGCCTGACTCGCAGGAGAGAACGGCTGCGGCTGGGGCAACAGGAGGGAGGTCGGGTCGCACGGCCACGAAGAACGTTCCAGAGTTCAGCCAGTTAGCAGATCCCACGACGGAGGCGCCGCGCTGTAAGAAGTGTTTGGGGAAGCTGGAGAATTACTCTGTTGCCACCCAGGAAACGGAAAACACCGTCAAGATGATCTATTCCAAGATCTGCCAGACACTGGGGACAGTAGTAATTATGACAAAGCAATACAAGTCCTAAATCGCTATTTTGATCCACAAGTTAACCCGGATTATGAACATTTCCAACTGCGGCAAGCGAAGCAACCGAAGGAGGAATCGATTGATATGTACTACGCGATGCTGCAGAAGCTAGCCAGTACCTGTACAGTGCCTTATCGGGCATTTGAGACCAGAGCCCAGTTGATTGCAGGTTGTAAGTCCTCAGAGCTGCGCCAGTTAATCCTTCGCCAGCCAGGGATCACGTTGGGTGAAATCTTAATTCTGAGGAGATCCCATGAGTTGGCAGATGCATGGGCTGGCAAAATGGAGATGGCGCTGGCGAGAAGTTGGGGGGAAGCCAGCCAGTATTTCCAACTCCGATCAAGGAGGAATGGATCGAGGTGATCAAGAAGTCATATGACTGAGGAAATGGAAACATTGCCAAGCAGAAAGACCGGCGCCGGAGGCGTGAATGCCGGAACTGCGGCATGGGGGCGCATGACCCAAGGGTATGTCCAGCACAAGGGAGGCAGTGCCTAAAATGCACTAAGTACAAACATTTTGCCAAGGGATGCCAGAGTGGGGGCAACAAGGTGGAAGCAAGCCCCCAGGACTGAAGGTTGTGAAGGCGGCCAAGATGGTGCAGGTGGAGGAAGAAGACGACAGGGGGCCACCATCGTCCGACACCGATGTTGAGGAGGAGAATGTTTTTATAATCTCCCACATCCGAGGGGTGAACACTGCCAAAAGACCACCGCCGACTTGCCAAGTGGGGATAGGGGAGTCATGTACACGAGCCCTAATTGACACTGGGACATCAGTCAACATACTGGACGCTGGTCAGTATAAGAGACTTAATCCCTGGCCCCGGCTGATGCCGACGGGGGGGGAAATTCTCACGTACGACTCCAATTCCACTACATGGGGTCATCCATGCGGAGGTGAACTACAGAGTTACCACAACAAGGGTCTATGTCACCTATGATCAAGTGGGCTCATTGCTCAGCTGTCACACGGCCGAAGATCTAGGATTGGTGATGTTTGCAAAGTAAATACATCAGTCCCAGGCGGACAGGATTCTTCAAGAGTTACCTCAGCTGTTTCAAGGACTGGGGTGCCTGAAAGGAGAGGAAGTCCGGCTGCACATTGATGAGTCTGTCCAGCCTGTTGAGCTTCATCACCGAAGAGCACCGTTCCATCTGAGAGCTTTGGTGGAAGCAGAGCTGGACTGGCTGGAACGAGAGGGGTTGATTGAGAAAGTGTCGGCCCCTATGCCGTGGGTGTCTCCCTTGGTCATTGCACCCAAGCCAAAGCAACCTGGAGCCATTAGGCTGTGCGTGGACATGAGGCTCCTGAACAAGGCATCAGGTGAGAAAGACACATAACCCCGACCATTGATGAGATTATGACGGACTTGAATGGGGTGCAGTGTTTCTCGAAAGTGGACTTAAATTCCGGATACCATCAACTGAGGCTGGCGGAAGAGAGTAGGTACATAACCACGTTCTCTACCCACGTTCTCTACCCACGTGGGATTATGATGTTTCAAACGATTAAGCTTTGGGGTGTTCTCAGTGGCGGAAGTATTCCAAGAGGCTGTGCGGGAGGCACTATCTGGCCTGGTGGGAGTTCTCAATGTCAGCAATGACATTCTCATCTTCTCAAAGTCGTTGGAAGAACACCACGTGAGGTTGAGGGCGACTCTCCAGCGACTGGTGGAGCAATGTCCCACCTTGCATCAGACGAAATGTTACTTCTACACCACCAAGGTCGAGTTCTTTGGATATCGTTTCTCTGCCCGCGGGCTGCAGGTGTATCCAGCCAAGGTGGAGGCGATCAGAACAGCCATGATCCCTCAGACGCCATCTGAAGTGAGGAGATTTTTTTGGGAATGGCGAACTACTGTGGCCGATTTATTCAGTGGCTAGCTACCTTCTCAGAACCACTAAGGCAACTCACCAAGAAGGACACAGGGTGGCAGTGGACAGACAAGGAGGCTCAAGCATTTGCTGACGTCAAGAGGGCTTTACTGAAAGGGGCCACGGTGGCGTACTTACAGCCGGGAACAGCGACGGAACTCATCGTGGATGCCAGCCCGGTGGGGTTGGGGGATGTACTCCTACAGTGATCTAACTAGGATTTGTGGGTTCCCATCGCCTATGCTAGCAGGGCGCTCATATGGGTGGGAACCCGATATGCGCAGATTGAGAGAGAGGCCCTGGCCATCCACTTGGCATGTCAACATTTTCATATATATCTGTGTGGGCATTAATTCACCGTAGTGATGGACCACAAGCCACTGGTACCCCTATTTGCGGGAACAGCGAGGAATGGGCCCCTGCGGATTGAGAGGTGAGCTGTTCAGATCCAGCAGTACCAGCTTGAGGTGGTGTATCATCCAGGAGCGAGTAACCCTGCCGACTATTCGTCACGTCACCCGATCCGAGCAGAGTTAAAGGGTCATAAGTAGATGACGGCGCCGAAGGCTTTGTGAAACTGTTGCTGGAAGAAGCTCGACCCCAGGCTTTGCGACTGGAGGACATCAGGAAGGCGTCGCAAGAAGATGGATATTTACAGGCCGTTGCCCGCACATTGCATGATCACCAGTGGAAGTGGTTCCTCAGCGGGAACAACCGAAGGTCTGCTGAAGACAAGGAATACTGGGAAAGTGTGTGGAGATGTCGAGGGGAACTAGTGCGGAGTGGGATGGCATTATCCTGTGAGGACCAAGGATAGTGATATCGTCTGCCCTCTGTGACCGCACAATCGACTTAGCACACCAAGGGCACCAGGGAATGGAGAAGACCAAAGCATGACTGAGGACAAAGGTATGGTTCCCAGGGATGTACAGACTCGTGGAAGACAAAGTGAGGAAGTGCCAGGCGTGTAAATTGGCGGAGGTGGTCAACCCACTGGCGCACCCTCTTCTCAACCTTTCGTTGAGTCAGGGAGTGGTTCCGCCAGTGTGGAAGCAGGCAATGGTCATCCTGCTGCTTAAAAAGCAGGGGCTGGACCCGAAGGTTCCAGCTAATTACAGGCCAATTTCGCTGCTGCCGGCTCTTGTAAAAATCTTGGAGAAGCACGTTCAGTCGGTGCTCTCCAATTTTCTGGAGTCCCATGAGATCTTACATGACTCCCAGTCGGGCTTCCGTTCAAATCGTAGCACCGAGACCGCACTCCTTGAGGTTTCTGAAACCATCAAAGGGGTGCTGGATACCGGGGGCAAAGTCATGCTGGTGTTGTTGGATTTGTCGGCGGCTTTTGACACCGTCCCCCATGATGGCCTGCTTGCAAGACTCTTTGAGATTGGTCTTCGGGGGACGGTGCTCAGATGGTTTTCGTCTTTTCTAGCCGGCCGCCGGCAAACGGTCTGGACATCACCTGACACCGCTGTGATGCCGCCTTTGGGAGTCGGGGTCCCTCAGGGCTCTATATTGGGCCCGACCCTTTTTAACATCTTTATGACCCCTTTGGCGGCGGTGGCGGAGTCATTTGGTGCCCGGATCGTGTCGTATGCCGACGACACCCAGCTCCTCTTCTCTTGTGAGAGAGGGGCTGACTTTGACGGGGAGAGTATCCGGAATTGCCTTGGGGCGTTGTTCACATGGTTCCAACTGAACAGCCTCAAGTGCAATTCCGACAAATCTGAGGTACTCTTCTTCGGGTGCGATATGGAGCCTAGCTGGCAGGCCTGGTGGCCCATCGACATGTTCCCTCCGTCCGGTTCTTCCCCCATGGCTAAAAACCTGGGGGTTAAGATGGACGCCCAGATCCTGGGGGTGACCGGCACCTGCTTCGGCCTTTTAAAAATGTTGCGGAGGTTTTTGCCTCTCTTGTCAGAGGAGCACAGGAGGCTGACTGTGCAGGCTCTGATAGGCTCCAGGTTGGATTATGCCAACATTCTTTACCTGGGCCTACCAGAGTACCTGTTGCAGCGGCTTCAAGTTGCGCAGAATGCGGCGGCCAGGGCCATCTTTGGTCTAAATAGACGCGCCAGCGTCACCGGGCTATTGGTGACGCTGCACTGGCTACCCACCCGCAAACGGATCGCCTTTAAGGCAATGACTTTGGCCTATAAGGCGCTCCATGCCGTGGGAGCAAAACATCTCCAAAAGAGGCTGGCCTTTTACCACCCGGCTCGCTCGCTGAGGTCTGAATCTCTACTTTTGGCGGCTGTCCCTCGTGTCCCTCGTGTTAAGAGAGCTCGCCTGGGCGGCCGATCTTTCAGTCTGTTGGCTCCACAGATGTGGAATTCGCTTCCGCTCCCACTTCGGGGGGCCACTACTCTCCTTGATTTTAGAAGAGGTCTTAAAACTTGGCTGTTTACTCAGTAGGTTCCCTAGCAGTCCCTCTTTTTTTTGTCTGTTTGCTTTCTACTTTTTTAACTGTGTTATGTTACTCTGAATTAATTCTCCTTACCTGAAGCGCCGGGACACTCTTTTTGAGTAACCGTTGCGCTATACAAAAGAATAAATAACATAACATAACGTATCATAACTGGGGCTGGCCCCCCAGAAGCACCTATCATCACGGATGGTCCCTGCATGTCGCCGTGGGAGCGAGTAAGCTTGGACTTTGGGAGCTTCCCAGACGGCAGACAAATGGCGGTGTTGGTGGACAATCAAACAAAATGCGGAGCAGCGTTTTACTCCGACGCCAGGTGCACAGCTTTGCGTTTCAGTTTTTACTGTTTCTTAACCTTCAGTTATCCCAATTTTAAACAAACTTGTGACATCTACTCCAATTTCCAATGTATTTCATCTGGATTTATTTGCTTCATTGTTGGTGGACAGCCATTCTAAATTCCCTGTAGTGGAGTTAGTGTCATCAACAGCTTTTGAACACCTGCAACCGGCCCTGGAAAAGACTTTTGCCTTGCTAGAGCTGCCGGGGGAACTTCGAATGGACAACGGGCCGCCATTCCAGGGGCAGGAGTTTCATGAATTTCTAGAGCAGTATGGTGTAAAGCATCGGAAGATAACGCCGCAGTGGCCACAAACAAACGGCGATGTAGAACGGTTTTGAGGACACTGAACAAAGCCCTGCGAATTGGAGTCGGTCAGGGGATCAATCTGGAAAATTGCCTACACCAGTTTCTGAGAGCTTACCGGCAAAACATCTCATTGCACGACCAAGAGTGCACCGCACGATCTTGTACTGAAACGAGCGGTGCTTGACGAATTTGCAGGACACTATGGGGCATACTATCAAGGGCCGTATTGCCACTTTTAAGGCACTTTTTGCCGAAAAAGCGTCAATATTTTTATCGCCCTATTATCAAGCCTGCTCTAACATGCATTAGCGCATGCTTCCAGGCGTTGGCTGTCACTTTTTCTATTGCCTTGCATGTCAGCGATATTTACCGCTAATGACATGCAAGGTAGGTGTTCCTAACCAAAATAAAATGTAAAAAGTCGCTAACAGCACTTCGCTGTATTACCAATGCTGTCCTGAGATAACACAATACGCGTTAAACCACGATGAACGCAGGTTTTTAATGCCTGATTAAAACCTGACTTAGCCATCTTGTCAATGGCAGGTGGATTGTCAGGATAAGTCCACCATGGCTTATTATCAACGATTTCCCTATCGCTTCTTTTTTATTGCTGGATTTCCAGCGATATTCAGGCATTTCGCCGCTATCGCTGGATTTTTCATCGCTTCGGAGTTAAGCGTTGATGATAACGCGCTAACTCGGCGATGTAATCCAGCGATATTTAAAATCGCGCTAAGCGGGCTTAGCGATAATTATCGCTGCCTGATGATAATATGCCCCTATAACTCTAAACCACATGCCAAACAACTTGCAGCTGTATTAACACGTCAGACACAATTTTAGCACATTTCATCTAGTTTGGGCCTACTGTGCTTTTTCATTTGTAACTGCCCACAAACATTTCATTTCTGGACAAATCAGTAGTGCATGTTGGATTACCATAGATTTCCAAAATGTTTGCAACTTTATGTAAACCAAATATTATCACATTTCTTTCAAAGTTGCAATTATAACTTTAGGATTCTTTATTCACTAATAGCTGAAGATAAAATTAGCAATAATGTACTCCCCACAAATGACTGCATATTTATTCATGTCCAAGGTAATTATTTAAATGATTAATTTGTGCTTATTATAGCAGATTTATCATGAATAAATGTGATGCCATGAGTAGAAACAATATAGGATTATATTATCAAGAACTGCGATAAAATTATCGCCATTTAGCGGCAGGAAACTGCCGCTAAAACGATGATAATGGGCTTGATAATATGCCCTTGTGAATTCCCATAGCAGCCCAGGTTAACACCAGAACCTGGGCTGCTATAGGAATTCAGAAGGACATATTATCAAGCTCATTATTGCCGTTTTAGTGGCAGTTTCCTGCCGCTAAAGCGTCAATAATTTTATCGCCGTTCTTGATAATATGCCTCTTAGATCATTACATTTCTCTAATTTAGAACATAGGTTTTGGTTCATTTTAAAATTGCAATTCAAAAGAAACATTCTTGTATTTGAAATCTATAAGGTTTTATTTATAACAATGTTTAAACGTGGAAACATAATCTATTATGTTTATCTTCAAGCATGCTTATTGTTACTTTTAAGTGATTTCTTGTGAATATCGTTTTTTCCTAACTACATTGGATCTAAGAATTTAAAATGTGCTATTTCATAAGTCTGCTTAACTGAATTGATAATGGGTTTTAATGTGATAAGCCATTTCTTATTATTCTTCTCTCCAGGTCCAAGCTTGTGATCTGAGAGATTTCAATAAATAAAATCAGCCATGTACTGCTCTTTTTGATATATTAAATCTAAAAACTGTTGTATTGAAATAAATTATTCTTGTGGCCCAAATGTTGAAGGAGAAATCAGTAATAAAGCTGATTTGTATTCTACCACAGAGGAGAACATTCCTCTGTTTTTTTTATTGGAAACGTTTTTTTCTTGCATGGCAGGCTATTGCTCTTGTAAGGCTCCTGAAAATGCATTTTTATCAGGGAAGAACTTCCATTGCTAAAATAAATACAAATTTACATTAAAAAAGCTTCTTTCTTTTTACATCCATATATAATTTTATCTTTGAACAAACAACTATGGGCCACATGTACAAAGATTCCGGTTTACAATTTCCTACTAGCGAATGATTGCGGTTCGCTATTAGGAAATCACAAACAGCTATGTACTTCAGTGTGTTTAACACTGTTTGCAATTTACAGTGTGTCACAATTGATCTACCTCATTAATATTCATAAGGAAGGTTGACATTTGAAACCCATTGGGAAATGCTAAAAAACACAGGGATGGTGGCCTGCTAGGGATGGCAGACCACCATGTCTGTGTTTGCTTTTAAACAAAGCCAAGTTATTTTTTATGACCAGATGCGCTTAAAAAACAAAAATGAAATGGATTCTTTTAATTTTTTAAGAGTAGGTAGTGGTCCGTAAAGTTTTTGCATACATTCACAAAGACTACTGCCTGCACTTAAAAACGGTTTTGCATACATTCACAAAGGGGAAGAGAACCCCTTCCCCTTTGTGAATGAGGTACATCGAAATTGAAGTTGGTGGTGAAATGCAAATGCTTTGCAACCGCGTTCTGGTCACAAAACATTCATACAAACCTTTTCGAGTCGCTGTTAGGAAGGTATGCCTTAACATGCCCCTTCCTAATACTGAATCACAAACCCATTTTCCATTTCAGTAATAAGTTACCGAATCTCAAAATAGGGCTTGATACATGAGAAAAGACTATTTTGTGGTCACAAAAGCAACAGACAAAAAACTTTGTACATTTGACACTATCATCTTTCAGATTTAATCAGTGCTATGTCAAGAGAAAGGCTCATTGAGCTAAACGCTTACCATGGTGTGCCGGATATCATGTGTCAATATGATGGTACTCCATTGACTTCTCTCATCAGCCCACACCATCTTCAAAACCAGCTGCATCATTCACAAAGCCATGACAACCATCACCACAACTTATCCTGCAGACAAGCTCACTATCTCTGGTGTTTCTCAGCACACCTGCAGCCACGATACATTCAGACTGCAGACTTAGAAGTGAAAAAAAACATTTAAAACAGGACTTCCATCTATAGACATAGGGGTATATTTAGGACCTGGGTTGCTTCGCGTTAACACCACGCAACATGTTCCATATATAACGCAAACCTTTATTGAGATTGATGAAGCCACGCAAGGCCACTTGAGCGGCTCTATAAATCCGGAGCTAAGCAATGCAGCACAAATCACTGCATTACTATACTCTGCCCCGGGGAGGCATTCCATGGGTGTTGCATGGGTGTTCCCATGTAACTTCCATGGATTTTGACACACTCCTAGATTTATCAGAATTGGTAAACCTGGGAATACGCCAACATGATACGCCTTCCCAGGAGAGGTGTAACAAGGAGAAATAGCTTTATTTCTCATGGTTACTTCCTCTTCCTATGTGTGCTGCAGTATGAGCACTAAGCCTCTCAAGATTGTTTTTGTGCAGGAAGTCACCCCTTAATGCACAAAAACAAACGTGTATGCAATGGAGACACCCTTGCCCCATGGTTGAAGGATGCCTGCATTAGGGTTAGGCTGCCAAAAGGGCACCAGTGCAATGGAAAAGATAGGAATTTGCTGTAGTGATTTAAATATGGTTGATTTCTGCCCTTTCCCTGTCATACAGTGTAGCACAGCAAGGTGACTTTCTGCACTGCGTGACAATTTCATAAATCTACCCCCTAGGATGTGCAACAACATCACAGAACACCCAAAGTTTGCTCTAATTTAGGAAAGACTTGAAGAATCACCTCTTTAACCCCTTCAGCGCTAATGACAAAGCCAGCTCGTCATGGGCGTTACCTGCGCTACGCGGATGACGAGCTGGCTTTGTCATAAACAAGCCATTTTTTAAATTTCAGCGCACAGCGGGAAAACGCGGTAGCGCGGTAGGGGTTAAAGAACACTATATCACAATGTATTAACCTTTCACAACTTTGCTACCTCTTCTAGTACTCACTGACTCTAAGCCTGGCTTTGACCATTAGCAGTGCTCTGCTGCCTTCTGGCTAGGTTTGTGATTTTAAAATAACATATACATCAATGCACTTGAATCCTGGCAAAGCAGACTCAGCCTTCCTTTCTATGGAGGTGGATAAATTGGTATCATAAATTTGAGAATAGTGATCTTTGTAATTTACAATGCTTAGAAATAGCAGAAGTGTAGTAATTTTTAGGATAAGAAAATAGGATATTGTTATTATTATTAGTTACAGTACGATGTAAAAGGTTTCACATAGAACACATATCAATAATTAATTATCTAACGTGATTTGCACAGATCAAATTTCTGTATGAATGGACAGTAATGGCTATTTTCTATGAAAGTATTTTACAAATGAAAGTACATCGTCCAATCTAAAACAGGCTGAAAAGGACCATGGCAAAACGATAGTAAACAATTGTGTAATAATCTTAATCATGTTTTATGGTGCAATGAAGCTGCCCGGATATTGTTAAATGGTTAGAACCATTGTATTAACTACTTGTTGGACTTGACCCTTTTTGCAGGGTTATCCCCAAACGTTTTGCATCTTCCTCCTATTTTTTCCTATCCTGTTGTTGGTTTTAGGACTCTGTGCCCTTTACCACTGCTAATCAGTGCTGAAGTGCATATGCTCTCTGTGTAAATTGTGAACTTGACTGGTTATCCATGATTGGCATATTTGACTTACTGGTCAGTCAAAAGTAAAGTGCACTAAGTGTACCGGGGCTGGTAAATCAAATATTACTAGTGAGCCTGCAGCACTGATTGTGTCACCCACATGAGTAGCCCTGAAAAAATGTCTCAGGCCTGCCACTGGAGTGACTGTGCACAGTTTGCTAACTGTCATGTCGACTTGGCAAGTGCACCAACTTGACAAACCCTAACTCTCCCTTTTCATACATCCAGGACACCCCTTTGGTAGGGTGCAGTGTATGTGAAAGATAGGACATGTACTGATGTGTGTTACATGTCTTGATAGTGAAATACTGGCAATTTCATTTCACTATTGAAAGGCTGTCTTGCCCCATAGGACAGAATGGGGAATGCTTTGTAACATTTTACAAGCATATCTTCCCCTAGGGATAAGATAGAAAAATAAAGTTTAGGATCTCTGAACTCAGAATTTAATAACACATTCGATGGTTTTTAAATTGTGTGTTTGAAAAAGCCACTTTTAGAAAGTAGGCATTTTCTTGTTTAACCATTCTGTGCGCCTCTGCTTGTCTGTGTATTGACTGTCTGGTTTTGAAGTTACAGGGGCTGGGGAGCTGCATTCTCTGAGACAGCCACTGGGGGGTGATGTTTGTCCTGCCTTTCCTGAATGAGTCAGGGCTAGGCTGACTGGACCTGGCCTGCATTCAGAGTAGGGAGAGGAGTTCTCACTAGCACCTGAATAGGCCCGGTCTGCATTTAGAGTGGTGGGAGGAGATTTCCCTTGCACCTGAATAGGGCCTGTCTGTCTTACACAATGCTGTCTGCACCTCCTGCCTGGCAGTGCACGAGAGAACACAGAACGTGTGTGGACTGGCCTCAGAGACCCTTGCACAAAGAGAACAAAGACATTTTGGGATATAAGTATTAGACCTAAAACCCCTTAACTGTAGACTACTTCTGGAATCAAGAGGAACCTTTGCCAAGGAGAAGAGCTGGAGAAACCGAGGAGAAGTACTGCCCTAGCTGTGGGTCTGGGGTTGGCCTGCAGTTGCTGTTTCTGCCAAAGAAAGGAGTAAGACTTTGCTGTGTCCTGTGTCCCATGCTTGAGGAAAGTCTCCAAAGGCTAGAGTAGAGCTTGCCTCCTATTTTGAAGTCTCAGGAACACAAATACTTCACCTCCAGCTCCCCTAAACTTCCTTGCTGGGAATTCTGGCCTGCCAGGAGTTTCTGTGGCTGTGTGTGGTCACTAGAGATTGTTTCTGTTACTGGGAGCCGGAAAGCAACGCAACAAGATAATCAACGCATCGCTCTTCTTGCGACAGTGTTTTCCACGTAACGCCGTGGTGTGAGAAGAATCTCTCTGCACCGCTCGGCTGCGCCTCTGCTGAAACCGATGTAGTGCCTGTCTCCGCTGGAAGAATCGACACATGGAGGGATTATGGCTGAAGAAATCGATGCAGCGCCATTTGATGCCGCTGCATTGTTCGCCGACACATCACCCGCGGATCGTAGTCTTCTCAGAATCGATGCATCGCTTCCCCCTACAGATCGGACCCGACGCACTGCTCTCCTGTGTCCAGCAGGACTGTTGGCTCGTATCCACGAATGTCTCAAGAATCGATGTGACTCTTTGTTTTTCAACGCTCCCCATCTCTGCAGCTGTTTGGCTTGGTGAATTTTGTCGCAACAACAGGTACTTTGCAAGAAATCACGCATCCATAGTTTTCAATGGACTCAGTTGCTAAAACCTTTTTGATAGTCATTTTTCCTAATACTTTAAGTTGGATTTTTTTAAGTTTAGATAAAGATACTTTATTTTTCTAAACTGGTGTGGTGTCCATTTGTGGTGGTATCACTGTATTACTGTGAGTGTTGGTACAAATACTTTACACATTGCCCTTGGGATAAGCCTGTCTGCTCGTGCCAAGCAACCAAGGGGGTGAGCAGTAGTTATCTAGAGTGTGTACACCCCTTACCCTGACTAGAAGCAATGGTCCCTATTTGGACAAAGGTACCTACCTCTGTCAACTAGAGACTCCCATTTCTAATACTACTACTACTAATACATGTCAGCAAAGAACCACAAAGCAGGCTTAGCAGAATGTATCTGCTCCTTCACTTGCTCAAATGTGTTTGGGGATGGGTTAAGTATTTGCTTTAATGGGGCAAGGACACTGTGAGGTTTTCCCGCTCTCCAGGTAACATAGACATGGCTGTCATTAGGGAATCCCATACAATTAACAAGAAGCCCTTTTGAAGAAATGTTGCATGTGGCACTGGTAGACTACTGCCATACCTCTCATTATGGAAAGGATGACTTACCAGGGACGTCTCCTATTCACAAAAAAAAAAGAATTGCCAACATATCACTTTTAGTTCTAATTGCTATCCCGCCGACTCACATGACTTACTGTGGTGGTCAAACCTATAAAAAAAGCACTGGCGAGGCTTTTTGTTATGGAAGTTGGACAAATGTGATTTGTGTAGGTGGTGTGCCACTGGATGCCCTAGAAAAGAAATTTCATAATGAAGCAATACTTTCTACCAAAAAGGCAATATATCACTAATTACATTTTAGTGTGTTAGCAAAGCAAATACATTGAAGAACCCATGCTTCTAATTACAAATTACAAAATCATGTTGCATTCGCATCTAAAGAAAACGTCTATTTTATGCACGTTCCCCAAAAACTAATGGGAACACAAGTGGAGCACAGTAACATTCTCAAAATATCATGACCTTGATCAAAGTCACTCCCGGGTAAATGAATACCATTAAAAGCATATGATGTCTATATATTATCAGATGTTGTTTCAAATAGAATACAGTCATGTGTAATAAAGTCGACTTTAAAATGCCAACTACATTAAACTTCAATTGAAATTGTCCTGGTAATAATGTGGTCACCGTTAGTACCTCTGACCATTACAAAAATGCTGACATCTTCTTTGCTCTAATAACAAGCAGTACCTTTAAACACTTCATATCCCTGAATTGTAAAACCCAGAACTAACACTTGAAGCTACTCCTCCCTGAATCCTAATAACTCCTATGACCCATTAACACTACCCTCCCAGAACCCTATCTAACAACATTCCCAAAGGAGTGCATGTCATTAGGTTATCCACAAATGATCTATTGACTGAAACTAAGGGGCATATGTACAAGGGAAGTGGCAGAGCATGTCAGTAGCCTCCGGGTGTTAATGAGATGCTCCGCCTCTTCTGAAATGCAGGGCTGCACCATATTTGGAAGAATATGGTGCAGCCCTGCGTTCCCCCCTGCGCTGGATCTAAGTTTAACAGCTTAGCGCCAACGCAGTCACCCTTGCACCATAGTTCAGGGGTGTCTGTGTGCAGGAGAAGATTGTTTATGTACGGGAAGTTCCTCCTTCCTGCACATAAACAATCTTAAAATATGTTTTGTAACTTCTAAGTGTGCTGCTTAATGCAGCACACACAGAAGTTACAAATCTGCATTTTTTTTTAATTATTGTTTATGTGCAGGAAGGGGGACCTTCCTGTACATAAATGTTCATTGGCCTTTTGCTGTTATCATGTGTTCTGCACAACGCTGAACACATAAAAACTGCAAAAACGAGGACAAATTAAACATTTCTCCTCGCTTCGCCACACTAAGACCAGGTTTTCCCTGGTCTTAATTCTGGCACTGCCTCATGTTGGAAATGGCCCTTTTTGCAGGGTTAGCCCCAAACTTTTTGCTTCTTCCTCCTTTATTTTTCCTGACCTGTGGTTGTTGGCTATAGGACTCTGGGAACTTTACCACTGCTGATCAGTGCTAAAGTGCATATGCTCTCTGTATAAATTGTTATTGTGATTGGTTATCCATGATTGGCATATTTGTTTTACCAGTAGCTCCCTAATAAAGTGCACTGAGTGTGCCTGGGCTGGTGATTCAAATGCTACTGGTGGGCCTGCAGCACTAATTGTGCTACCCACAGGAGTAGCCCTAAAATGGTGTCTCAGGCCTGCCACCGCAGTTCCTATGTTCAGTTGCTAACTGCCATGTTGACTGGGCACCCACTTGCCAGTCCCTAAACCTTCCCTTTTTTGCATATTAGTCACCCCTTTGGTAGGCCCAAGGGCATGGTGCATTTTAGGTAAAAGGTAGGACATGCCCTGATGTATTTCTCATGTCCTAATATTGAATTACAGCCATTTTCGTTTTTTACTATTGGAAGGCTACCTTTTCCCCATAGGCCAGAATTGGCAGGTTGATTATAACATCTTATAATCCTAACAGACCCAGGGAACATGATAGAAATTCGAGTTTAGTATGCCTGAACTCAGAATGATAAAATACATGATTTAGAGAAGTTGGTTTTAACATTCCGTGTTTGAAAATACCACTTTTAAAAAGCAGGTATTTTCTTGCCTTTCAATCCAAGCCTGCCTCTGCTAGGTTGCGTATTCCTTGTCTGGAGTTTGAGTGACTGGGGCTGGGGGATTCCAGGAGGCAGGGTGAGTCAGCACCGGGCTGAATAGAGCTATCTGCATGTAGAGTGGTGGGAGGAGTTGCACCTGGGACCTGAATAGGGCTGTGCCTGCCTTCCATAAGCTGGCTCCACCTTCTGTGGTGCGTCTAATGTCCCTGGCCTACACTGTGAAAGGAAAGAAGGAGTCATGTACTCAGAGTGCTCCAGGACTGACCAGAACTGGTTTGGACTCTCTGCCTTCAGAGAACAAGTAGAATATTGGTATAAAAATGGGGACCCAGACCCGTGAACTTAAGATCATCCTGGAATATAGAAGGAACCTCTGCCAAGGAGAAAAGCTGGAAGACTGAAGAGGAAGGACTGACCTGCTCTATAGGCTGACCTGCAGTTGCTATTCTGCCAAGGAGAGGGGAAGGACTTTGCTGTTGCTGTGTCCCCTGCTTGAAAAGATCTCCAAGGGCCTGAGGAGAGCCGGCCTCCTGTTAAGAAGTCCCAGGAACAAAAGGACTTCACCCCCAGCTTCCCCCCTGAACTCTGCTGTGAGAGTTTTGACCTGCCTAGAGTGCTTGATCCACTTGTGGGGCCTCTGGAGGTTGTTTCCCTGCTATTTGGGGAGCTGGAAAAGAAGAAGAGGCGAATATCTGCAATTGCCATGCATCTCTAGCTTGCGGAACGCATTGTTGACAGTGCGAGAAGATTCCTGTCGCTGCGAAGATCATCGCAGAACCTTTTGACGCTGCGAGACCTGGCGCACCGCTTGCCTGCAGAATGCATCCCATTGCTGCGAACATTGTCACAGAGTCCAACACTAACGCATCAACGGGCCGCGATAGAAGAGGATCAACACACATACAAGGTATTGCATCGCCCCCCCATACAGACCGGATTCGATGCAACCCGCCCGCTGCGTGCAGCGGAGTTGTCGCATCGCCTCCCCAGGGTCTCAAGAGTGACGCATTGCTTGTTTTCTGATGCTGCAGCTGCCGTTTGGAACTTTTGTTGCATCTACAGGTACTTTGGGCTAAAAGTGACGCAAGTGTGGATTATTTTGGTACAAATCCTTCAACTCTTTTTAAAGTCTTATTGTGGAACAGTGTATGTTGGATTTTTGTCGTTTTGGTCCTGTGTAGACTAGATAAAATTCTTTATTTTTCTAAACTGGTGTGGAGCCCATTTGTGGTGTTTTCACTGTGTTACTGTTAGTGTTGGTACAAATACTTTACACATTGCCTTTGATAAGCCGGTCTGCTCGTGCCAAGCTACCAAAAGATGGAGTGGTGGTTATCCAAAGAGTGTATCCTCCTTACCCTGACTAGAAGCAAGGGTCACTATTTGGACATTGGTACCTACCTCAGCGAACTAGAGACCCCCAGATCTAACACCTCCTATTTACGCCTCCCTTGTATAGGCATAGCGGAAAAGAGGGCCTTACTTACAAGGCAGCATTAACCATGTTTAGTGGCATAACACTGCCTTGAAAATAAGGCTAAGTCCCTATCACCACAGGATTGTTACAAACAGTGAAGATCCCATGGCATAGGGGCTTGTACATATGCCCCTAATTCCCTTCAGAGTGGCTGAAACCATCCATATTACAAAGCCAGATATTGCATTCTGTGAAGCAATTCAACCATTAATGTCCATATTTCGAAATGAGAAACCTCATTACTTAGATAAATATATACTTACATAATCATCCCAGTTAATGCTAGTTAATGCTAGTTGGTGGATGGTTACTTCAAAAGATATATTCTTGTATTTTATGTTAATACTGGTCATCGCTGTTCTTTCCGTGCTATTTTGAATAGATCTCCCATTTCTTCCCTGAGGTCCATTACTCTAGACATTTCAAAAAAAAAATATTAGTAGCTGTGTATATTTTTTCAGTGGCTCAGATTATTTTAAGCCTCTCTATCCACCATCTTTTCCCATGCTACATTTGTCAGACGGAGGGGCATAACAAGACATGCCCATACATTGGCCCCTATTTAATTCCGTTATGCAATTTCAACACGCACATGATTTATGAGAATCAACAGGGTATCTTTGGCTGCGTAATGTATAGGATGCACTGTCCTGACCTACCCATAGTGCATTATTAAATGGGTGCACCAGCTACAACCTGATCAGTGCGCCCGGTTAGTAAATGCCCTACCTCAGCAAACTAGTGAAAAGCAGACCAGGTTTTGAAGCAGTTGATCTATCTTTCACTTTGCAGGTGGCAATCAGGTGGGGGCAGTAAGTGACTGAATCAACCTGCAGAGGGTTCACAAGATTCCTTCTTGCAACTTTGAAGCAGGGGTGGCTCCACCATTATGGCGGAGGAGTGTTGCCCCACTGGGTGGCAGCAGAGTTTAACACTTGAAAAATAGATTATTAAGAAACCAATGTTATTATAATTATATTTTTCTTCTTACTTGGGGCTGGCAGCGAGCACATAATAGGGCAGGTCCATGCACCATATGTGCAACAACAGTGGGGTGGAGGGGTGATGGGCACTGCTAAGTGAACATGATGGTTTGGCTGGCCGTCTTAGGCAGGCCAAACCATCATGGTCACTTAGCTTTTCTCCACCCTGCTGTATTGTACAGCCAGGTGGAGAACAGTCACATGCTCCCAATCCCTGTCTGGGCGTTGAACTAGAGCGCTCAGACCAATCCCAGCGCTTCTCTCATGAGATAAGCGTCAGGAATTGGCATCTGGGAGCCTGCGCATCGTGACCAGCCCAAGACCGGAAACAGGATCGGGAGAGGAGAAATGTGGCCACCACAGGAACAGGTAAGTTTAAATTTTTTTTATTTTGTCTGTGTTTATTTTTGTACCCCTTACCCCGCTGCCATACCGCTTCGGATCCCGAGCAGCCGCCATTGCTTCGAAGGTTTTGCCTTTTGTGTGCTACCTCTAGTCAGTACCCCCTTGACAGTTCCTTTGCTTCTGCATCCTCATATATAACCTGGCGCTTGTGCAGATGCAAAGTATTTATCATTTGCAGGGGACCATGAGCCGTGAGATAGTGCGGGTGCATTTAGTATTACAGAAGGGGCTGCACATCTGTCTGGAGCCCCTTCCGTAATATCAAAGTCCCATGTGTCGTGGAAAGTGGGTGCTGACACCCATCACTCCTGTGGCACTTTTTATATTGCATCCGCTATGTTGCTTGTATTCCACTTTAAAGGGGAAGAGGCTTGAAGTGGCTTCAGTCCTATAAAGGATTCCCTGCTGATGTTTGGCTAGGGCTAATTTTCACATTGGTTCCCTTATGGAATAGCATATACTATCAAAATCAATGGAATGTAGCTTTACCCAGAGGAGTTTCAGTAGTTGTGAATAATTTAAGCATCCATTTACCTGTAGTTTGATAAAGCCCTTAATCTATAGGTGCATTTACTGCCACAGGAAACACACATGATCTATACATGTGTTTATCCTATAAAACGTTTAATACGAGTAATCCAGACACCAGTATTCGTGCAAATATGGTTGTATTTTTGATAGAGGGGTTGACGTTTTTCGAAAAGCAAAGAAAGCCTGTACAGGGAAATTAAGTGCTCAGCCCTCAGTGGGCATTGCTTTGAGGAGAGAATTAAGCAAATAATTGTGTGATCACACAAGCCGCACCCGACATTCAGTTTCACACAAAAAAACGACTTTAGTTTGAGATAATGATGTACTTTAGATGTTCTCCTAAACGTTTGTCTTTTGTAAAACATAATCACCCGAAAAGTTCCATCACAATATGCTAATCGAAGGTTAAGGGTGACTTTTCTATTAGGTCCGTAGGTTAGCGGCAGCGATGGTGGCATTTCAAGACGAGTTGGAAATTGCTGTTTGGAGAGTAATGCTGACACTGGCCAAATTCATCGCACTAGACAGATTGAATAAAACTGCTGGTTTTAAGAGAGCCAAGAAACTGAGGCGTTACGCATGGCTGCACGCTAGTTTTAAAGTGAACATCTTGCCCTTATAAGTCACAACCCCACTGCATCTTAAAATATAGTAAATGTCTTACTGTTGTTTTGAGCAAAAACATTGAAGAAGGGGGTCAGCTTGCAGGAACCGTGTTATGTATACTTTTATTTATTGATGCAGCCTGCCTTTGTTGTTTAATAGCAAAAGCAATCTCAATTTGTGGCATAATTTAAATATAGAATATCTCCTTCCATCTTACAAAGAATAAATGTTGATAAGATAGTGTTATGAACTGGTACTATTTTGGTAAAATGCGGACGAAATGTGTTTCTAGAAAGTACCCAGAAAATGTATAGCAGCTGAAATTGTAATAGTATTGATTTTTTATTTGGAATACTTTTTATCTAGTTGTATTCTGAGTTGCCGGTGCAATATTGCCGTAAATGGGATTAAAAGATACCTTACATTTTAGAGATTATGATATCGTTGGAAAGTTTGTGGGGAAAGTAGGTATCTTGAGAAATATGATCTGTATCATGATTAAAAAATCACTCATTTTAATTTCTATTGGTATTGGTTTACACTCATTTTCAAAATTATTTAAGAATTGTGTGGCACATCCTGGAAAGACACGGAATAGTAGAAGCGGAAGGGAGTGTATGTTTGTAGCATGCAATCATATCTGATTGTCACAGTTCAGCACATTTGGAAACATGAATGAAAATATGTCTACCACTAACTCAACAATTGTTTAGCAGAGCTGAGGGATTAGCGAAGATGATGGAGACTTCAAGAAACAGCAAGAAAAGTCAAAACAGTTCAAGACAAATAATGAAATGTTCATACAAAGGTATTAAAACATTCAGAATGTATCAAAGAATACCAACCCAGGGTAAAACAAATGTCCAGGACTGAAAAGGTTAACAGACTAATAAGAGCCTTGAGTTTAGTAATCAAAATAAATATGTGTTTCTCAGATTAAATCTATTCAAAATAAATATCTAATTGTAGATAGTAGATGGTAGTGGTGCAAGTCAATGGGCTAATTTGGTCTCGGTGTGGATCTCTTTAACTTGAGGCCCAGTTAAAGTATTAGCTTTAAACTTTACATTTTCAATTAACATACTTATCAGTGTTGGATATCATATTTGGTTACTAATTGATGGAGGCGAAACCCTTCTCAAGCATCAACCACAATCTCTGTCAGTGAGTAACACAAGCAAGCCCCAAATGTACATCTGCTTAACCCTCTGGAAGCTTGGCACAAAAGAGACAGGCTTAACTTAGAGGCAGCGTGTAAAGTATTTATGCAGAGCTTCAAACAGTAATAAAGTGAAAACTCAAAAATGAGAAAAATTCCACACCAATTTAGAAAAATAGAGAACATTTTAGTAAATTATTTGAGACTAAAATGATAGAAATCAGTAGAACCGGGAAATATCAAATTTTAAAGATTTAAGTGAAAGTGCTTAGAAGCACAAACCGCCATCTATGCTTATCTGATGGAGCATGGCTGGATACAGGGACCAAGTTAGGCACGTGGAACAAAGTACTCCTAGATCATGGTATGCAGAGCGTTGTGAGATCCTGCATCGAGGATGCAATACGCAGTGGCGATTCAGAGGAGCTGTGAGGCTGCAAAGTGGAGTCCTGCATTGTCATTGAGGCTCCGTCATGGAGGAGCTTATGGTGCAAAGTTTTGCATCGAATGCACCGGCAGTTCGGAAGAAGCTGCAAGTTTGCGATATGGAGTCCGGCGTCATCGTCGAGGATGCCATCGACAGGGGGTTTCTGATTCAAAGGCCTCACAAAGCAGCAGTTTCAAGGAGACTGCAAGCTGTGATGCAAGTCCAGAGTCGGGACGTATTGCGCTGTGGAGGTTCCAATGCTGCTGCGAGGAGATGCATTGCACTCAGTCAGTTCTTATCAGAGGACTACAACTGGGCTGGCAGATCACCTTCAGGCCTGCCTTCAAGGGTCCAGTACTGGGGTGGCATCACTTGGGAGGTAAGAATCACAACAAGGCCAGGTGCTGGGTTCAAGGTCATTGGAACCTTTTCTGTCCCTGAGGCTCTGATCAGAAGGCCACCCAACTAGCCTTTGAACTCACTCTGGTGGTCCTTGGTTCAAGAAGTGTTGGAACTGGCCCTTTCTGCAAGGTAAACCCCAAACATTTTGCCTTCCTCCTTCCCTTTTTGCTGAATTAGTTTTGTTGTTCTTGCGACTCTGGGCACTCTACCATTGCTAACTAGTGCTAAAGTGAATATGCTCTACTTAAAACATGGTAACATTGGCTTATCTACAATTGGCATATTTAATTTACTTATAGGTTCCTAGTAATGTGCAGTATATGTATCCAGGTCCTGCCAATTAAATGCTACTAATGGGCCTGTAGACTGATTGAGTCACCTATTAAAGTAGCCATTAAACATGTCTCAGGTCTGCCACTGCAGAACCTGTGTGTGCAGTTCTACACTGCCACATCGAACTAGCAAATTAACCCTCTTGCCAGGCCCAAACATTCCTTTTTAACGCATATAAGTGACATCCTATGGTAGGCCCTGGACAGCCCAAGGACAGGGTGCAGTGTATGTAAAAAGTAGGACATGTACTTTTAAGTTTTACATGTCCTGGTGGTGAAAAACACTTTACATTCTTTTTCACTACTGCAAGGCCTATACGTGCAATAGGATAACATTGGGATTGCTTTATTACATTTTATAAGTGTAATTTCCAATTTGGAAGAGATGGGACCCCCGAGTTTGGTGCCTCTGAAATCACAATTCATGGTAAAGTTAGATTTTAAATTGTACGTAGTCTGGAAATACCACTTTTAGAAAGTTTGCATTTACATACTTTAGCCATTTGGTGCCTTCTGCCTGTGTCTGAATACATGCCTGGGTAGGTGATATCTTCGCTTTGTGCCTGACCTCTAAACAGCCACACAATGGGAGCTTAGGTGTGACTTGATGGGCCTTAATGGGCCATTAACTGGCTTGATGGGGTGGGGGGCTGAGCTGAGCACTGCCTCACTTACACCCATTGTCCTGTCCACACACAAAGGGCTGCATACCCCCGTAGTGAGTGTAGAGCCAGAGCAGAAAGAGCAGTCACTCTGGTTGCAGTCTCCCCTACTTCTAAGGCACAACTGGGTATACGTACTGGACCTCTGACACCACCAAATCTGAACACATCTGGAACCAAGGTCATTCTGCCAGAAAGAAAGACTGTGGTGCTGCTAGATAGATTGCCACTCTGATGGACTGTTTTGTTGTGCTGGCCTGATGGTCTCTTACCTGGGAGGGAGAAGGACTGGACTGCATCTCTACATCTCGAAACCTAAATATCGCCAGGAGCTTGTTGCTATGCCGCCTGTTCTGAAGTCTCAGGGATATCAAATACTTTTCTTCAACCTACAAACAGCACCTGGGCCTTGCTTTTTGCAAGTCCTACTCTCCCAAGTGGTGCCAATCCAGTCCTGGGCCGTTGGAAGTGACTATAAAGTGCTGCATCTGCAACTCTATTGCGCCAATTGAAACCAATGCTTCACTGCTGTTGCAGGAACCAGATTGATGCATCGCACTTGGAACTGCCACATCCCCTCCAGAACTGCTGCTTCAGAACTGACGCATCACTGCCACTGTGTGGAGAAAGATTCACGTATCACCTATACAGCATGGAGAAGCCTAGGGCATCACATTCGGAACAGTCGCACCTCAGAACCGGCACATCACTCACAGTACTGATGCACCACTGCCCTTATGTGGAGAAATTTGGTGCAGCACCCCAACTGCTTGGGGATCACCGATGCATCACTTGGCTGCTCCCTGCATCTCGTTGTTTGAGACCAGGATCAAAGTACTTTTGTTCAGTAAACCCTGCATAGGTTCTGTATCTGGCCCATGCACCATCGCAGTCAGCCTCAACTCTTGACTTTGTCCTGATCCCAGCGTGACCAATTAACTCTTTAAGCGATTACTACTCCTAAGCACTACGTTTGCATTTAATCTTTAAAAATGGATATCTGGACTACTAATTGTATTTTTTTCATGTTGGTTTTGTTTTAAATATAAAATCATTTTCTATTTTTCAAAACTGGTGTGCTGTCTTTCTCGTGGTATTTTCACTGTGTTACTGTTTGAGGTGCTGCACAAATACTTTACACTTTGCCTCTTAAGTTAAGTCTGACTGCTCTGTGCCAAGCTACTGAAGGGTGAGCACAGATTAATTGAGCATGTGTCTGTCTTACCCTGACTAGGATTGTGGGTCCTTTTTGGACAGTGTGGATACCTCTGCCAACCAGAAACACAATTTCTAACAAGATGCATGCCCAATCCTTTTAATTAGGCAGCATGCATCAGGGCAATAGATTAGCAATCCTTCTAGCAGAGCAGCAGCACAGCAGTCCTTCTGAATCAGCCTAAGACCAGAGGAGTACTAAAGAGTTGGATCTGAGGGTACAATATGTAAAAATGGTGCCCTTTTTGAAGTAGGAGAAGGTTCTGGAGGTTTCAACCCTTTGAGTTGTCTGGAATTCTTGCTTCTCTGCCATGTCCTCAGCTTGTCTGGGGTCACAAAAGACTAGTGGCAAACCCTTTGCGAGTGTGCGCAGGCTGAGCCTTTTTGATGTGCAGCTGCCTACAACTAAATACCAACAAAATAGAAGTACTTATCATGGGCCCAAACCCCGATGCCTGGAGCGACACCTGGTGGCGCCCCACCCTCAGAAACCTGCCAACCCCCACGGACCATGCACGCAACCAGGGAATGATCCTGGACTCCGAGCTCAAAATGGACCGACAGATCAACTTCTTTTCGTCTTCCTGCTTCCACACCCTCCCCCTCCTTCGTAAGACCTTCAAATGGATCCCCCTTGAACACCAAAAGACTGTCACTCACGCCCTTGTCACTAGCAGACTCTACTACGGCAACACACTCTACACCAGAATAAACACAAACCTCACCTGGAAGCTACAGAACATCGAGAACGCCGTCACAAGACAGGTCCTCAACCTGCCACATCACTGCCACATCTCCCAGCACCTGTGCACTCTCCACTGGCTCCCCGTCGACACGAGAATCACCTTCAAGATACTCACCCACGCACACAAGGCCTTCCATGGCGCCGGACCAGCATACCTGAACAGCTGACTCAAATTCCATGCACCCCAAAGGACCCTACGATCAGCCCAGCTCTCCTACGCCATGGTCCCCCGCACCAAAAACACCAGATCGGGAGGACGCTCCTTCTCCTTCCTCGCGGCAAAAGCATGGAACGCCCTTCCACTCCACCTCAGACAGACAACATCGCTCCCCATCTTCGCAATAAACCTCAAAACCTGGCTCTTCTACAGACCCCCTCCTTGATGGAATGGAACCTGCACCACCCCACACCCCTAGCGCCTTGAGACCCTTGCGGGTGAGTGGTCGCGCTTTAACAAACCCCTGATTGATTGATTGGTAGGTCACAGCTTCTTCCCCAGAGATGCTGATCCTGCCAAAAATGTATTGCCCTTTGTCCCACATTGTCTGAAAGCAATACACAAATGCCACCAACCAGCAATGCCTAGTCTTGTGAATTTACTGTTATAGGGGGTTTTAAATTACAATTCCACATCAAACTAGACATTCCTACTTGCTCCCAATTGAAAGTCATCACTTATTAAAGTAATAATGTAACCTAGTGTTACCCTATGGGTGAGTTAGACCTCACATTAGAGTAAAATGAATTTAGTAGCTTTACACTACTAGGACATGTAAAACCTAAACGTACATGTCCAACTTTTTAAATACACCGCACAATGTCCTCTGGGGTGTTTAGGGCTTACCTAGGGGTGGCTTATTTGCAATAAAGGATGGTTTGTGCTTTACAAGAGGTTTATCTTGCCAGTCGAAACGGCAGTTTAAAACTGCACACAGAGGCTGCAAAGCAGACCTGAGAAATTTTTAATGTGTTACTTAAGTGGGCGGGACAATAAGTGATGCAAGCCCACTAATAGCATTTATTTTACAGGCTCTGGGAACATGAAGTATGACTTTACTAGGGACTTATAAGTAAATTAAATATGCCAGTTGGGTTTAAGCCAATTTAACCATATGTAGGAGAGAGCACACACATTTTATTAGTGGTAAAGTTTGCCGTGTCCTACAGGCCAACAAAATGGTTCAGTCAGCAAAGAGGAGGGTGTAGGCAAAAGGTTTGAGAATGACCCTGTAGAAATGGGCCAACACCAGCAGTCAGGAAGAAGCTGTCTGCATTGAGATACTAATGAAGTCTTCTCTTCAATGAGCCAGGTCTGCATTTGCTGGTATTCGCAATGCTTGACAGAGAGAAGTGCTAGGAACAAGAGCATGAGCCATAGATGCTCTCACATAGGTCCATTCACCCCTCTGCTGAGTTTAGAAAGTCCTTCTCTGAGAAGAATAAATATATTTCAGGCAGTGGAATTAAATATTCTCACTCCAGTCCAGCGTACACATATACATTTTGTTTGGGATTGGGTTTGGTTGTGGTAAATCAGATTAACTAGTCTAACTTCTGTCCCACAAACAATTAGTATTTGGGGGTGGAGTCAGAGGAAATTGCACTTAATTGGGAGATTTATTATTCTAGCTCCTGTCCTAAAATGTTTGTGTGTATTTATACACACACGCATACCCATGCACATACACACACACACACACACACTCCAACAGCATATATTTAGGAAAAGGTTTTGCTACTCTAACGCCAGTCCCACAAATATTGGGGACGGTGCATATAAATAGCATATAGGAAATGGCAACTTAAAAAAAAATATATTGTATATTTTGACTATATTAACATAACTAAATAATGAGTACGTATTTAAAAGAAAACACTACCCACACAATAAACTTCACAACCAAGAAAATAGAATATAAAATCATTACTTTTCAATGTATATGTATATATAAAATAATAACAAAAATACACTCAAAGCAAACTACATAAACGTAATATTGACAGCATTTTAAGGCACTATGGCCTAGATGTATCAAGCCTTTTGCGATTCGTTAAGGCCGAAATTCGCAGAATTTCGGCCTTAACGAATCGCAAACGGACATTTTGCATCTTTTGGGATGTATTAGAAATTAGCAAAATAAGGAATCGCAAAAAATTGCGATTCCTTATTTTGCTTAAGCATTTAAGGAATCGCAATTTTGCGATTCCTTAAATGCCATGTATGAAATTTTTTTACATTGCGAATTCAGGTTAAGGAATCGCAAATTAACACCAATTTGAGGTTTGTGTTAATTTGCGATATCCTTTCAAAAACCAAAATATGACAATTTTGAAGGTGGCATGTGACACACATACATGCCCATAGGGCATGTATGTGTGCCATATGCACACACATGTAAGTTTCAGGGGTGCAGCAGGGTGTCCATGAGACACCCCTGCACCCTTGAAATAATTCTCAAATTGCGAATAGCAAATTGGGAATTCGCAATTTGAGAATTACTTCACAATCATTCCTAAGGGCCTCCTGGCCCATAGGAATGCATGGGAAATTATTCCTTATTTGCGAATTCGCAAAATGCGAATTCGCAAATAAAGATTAATAAGGAATCGCAAAAAAAAAGCGATTTTTTACATACATTCCGTTTTGCGAATCTTAAATAGCGATTCGCTAAAAATCGCTATTTAAGATTCTCAAAATGGAATCTTGATACATCTAGGCCTATATTTTAAACATCAATCTTATTCACAAACATAAAAAGTATTCCTGTCTTAAAATATTATGCCCCTCAATATTTTGGTACTCAAAAATTTGTGGGCAAGAAATGATGGTCAAAGGATATTTTGGAGTCGATAGTCAGGTACCACACTAATTCTGTCCAGCCCATCATTATTTTGCTCACTGTACACAACAACAGCAGACAGGCACCAATCATTTGTAAGGTAGCCTTGGTCTTAACCCAAAAGAAAGAGTTCAGGCAGGATTGCCAGTTCAAAGCAGGCACCCCCACACCAGTTACAGCCTAAATACGCCCCATCTATCGGCTACTTATGAGGTCTAAATAAGGGCAAAATATTGAAAATGCTAATGCTGATCGTCCACTTGCTGGTGGTCTTTGGAGATGCTTTTTAGGTAAAGCCTCTAGGAACTAAAGTTATCAATCCAATATTTCTCTGAAGAGGAAAGATCTTGCAATGAACAGGGGCAACTAGAGTAATTCATTCTTATTTTTGCAACCTTTTTGTCACAGGGATATTGTAGCCTTTTTGCTCTCCTTACTTTCTCTTAGGTAATACAAGCAGAGTTGTATCTATAAAGTGTTGTATCTATAAAAGTGCTATCATTACACCCACATCAGGTAGTAGAGTCTGGTCCCAGGCATCATATAGATAGATTGATTTCGATTATGGTTTCCTCAGAGAAGAGTGAAGAGACGACACTCCTTATAGTGACTTAACAAATGAGGTGCAGTCTCAGCAAAAAAGAGACACTCAGGTTCCCTCGTATTCTCTCAATATATACCTGACATTCCTCTTCGTGGCACACATCACATGCAGAGCCGGACTGGGAACCCAAAGTAGCCCCGGCAATTTTGTTGGACCAGCCCCAAGGGTGGATGGGGGTGCAAGTTTGAAGCAGTGATGCATTTTATACTAGGGCGGATATGGCAGCACCACTGCAAAACTGGCCAACAGTAAAAAAAAACACATCTGTCACCACTGCAAAACTGGCCCCGATCCTTCCAGCCTCCTGGGGAAACACCTAATGCCCGCCACGGAAAGTCCGGTACTAATCACATGAACATATGAGGAATATACAAATCACCAGCAACTGTATGACTAGTTTCAGAACCATCATTTCATGTTCTGGAAAAGTTTTGATATTTCACTTTATACAAGTTTATAGTACTGTTTGTTAAAATTACATACTGCTCTCCTTAGGCAGTGCAGTGATTCATGTATGCACCACTGGACACAAACACCAATAGTTTGAGGGCAGAATAATCTACCTGCCTTAAGGGCTACTGATTGTTCATCTTTTGGATTCAAACATTTGAAACACATCACCATTTGAAAATGCACAGACACTATTAAGATGGAGTTGCTACCCAAGTAATTGTTATTTTATGTTCAACTAGTTTTAGGGCCAAAACACTGAAGGGCTGATTCACAAAAGCATTGATGAGTATGGGAAGTACTACAGTGGTATACTTTTTTACATTCTCTTACCAGCCTTTAAATGCACAACTCTTTATTAGTAAAAGTGCAAAGCAGACACCATCATTTCTATTTGTAGTAATAAATATAATTATGAAATTACTTTTGCCATTTTATTCCCATTTTAGTTGGTTTGGGGGTAATTTAGAAAGCCATATATGTGTACGTAAATGAGTACTACAGGAGTCCTACTTTGTATACTCCCAAAATGCCTTTGTAAACAGGTCTCTACATTTTGTCTTGAAAGATTGATTCTAAAATGACCATCTATCTTTATTATAGATCTAGCATTGTTTTCTGACAGGGTTAAATTTGAGTTGGTAAACAACTGAATTGTTTTGCTGTAGATCTGGCTCCCATGCTAACTGGTATTTGCTGGTCTTTTTCATCTGCAAATTATTTTTAAGTACTTGAGATTATGTAACACCACTTAGAAAACTATTAGGATTTCCCCAGGAATTCCTAAACCTCTGTTAAGAGGAGTTACTGACTGCATCAATTATAAGAGTTGCAGCAAGTTCTCTTGCATATCACTGCTCAAAGCTGGAAAAATGGGTAAGTTCAAAATTGCCAGCAGATGGGGAATGAGGTACAGGAAACAGTGAAACACTAATTTATGCCTATGATTCATCATTACAACTATAAAAGTTCAAATTGGCCAGTAAAATGTGAGGTAATACAAAAGCAATCAATGAACCCTTATGTATTACTGAATACGTTAGTTAACTTATAACATTCTTTGTGCTGGAGACACTATCTAGCTGCAGATTCCTCATCTTTTGGATATTCCCAAGGTATCAGACTTGATCGCTAAACTTTTATTATAATAACTCTGCATGCCAGAAGGGGTTGCTGTGTGACTCCACACTGACGCAGTTCAACTCCAGAAATAATGTGCATGCTCTATGTATGCGACACTCAGGCATGTTCATGTGAAATGCTTTCAAAACTGTTAACACCCCCTGATGTGGAGACCCAAAAGCAAACCGGTAACCCAATATGCAGATTCCTAGACTTGGGATATTGGTAATAGGTAGAGTTCAATCACAAAACAGGGATGAAACATAGAAAAGCAGGCAGAATGACGGTTTGACCAGCATGGAATAGTGACACAACCTTCAGCAGAAAGGATGCCCACATCCCCAGAACCATCTGGTACGGACGTAGGTGGAGTATGGTGTATTAACACACAGCCTGATGCTTATTCCTATGTAGTGCTGAAGTAATAGCAAGGAGGAACATAGTCTTGATGGTAAGGATCTGGTAGGAACAGCTGTAGAGCGGCCCAAAATGAGTGTACATCAGAGATTGTGGTCCTACTGGGACATCAAAAAGGCGAAAGAAGAAACATATGCTGCAGCCCTTTCAAAAACTGCATCACAATATGGGACAAGCAAACAATGAGGGCTGATTTTGAAACTGTACGAAGGTCAAAAGGTCCATACGATTACCATGCCCAAAGCCAGACATCAGACAGTTGGACTGTAGGGGATCAATCTGGTGTGCACTGGCCCAAACCATAAACTTGTACCAAAAACAGGTGTATACAGTCTTCACTGAGGGACGCCTGGCTGCCATGACATCAGCCACCACCAGAGCAAGGTCAAAGGTATACAACTGTCACCATTTAGTTTCCATGCATGAAGAATGAGAGTGTGAAGCCCTGGGTGGAGAGCTTGACCCTGCTGCTATGACAGCAGATCCTCCAAGAGGGGCAGCCTAATCAGAGGACAGATACTCACGCTCAGGAGTTCTGGATACCATACTCTCCATGCCCAGTCCATGCCCAGTCGGGAGCCCCCATGATGTCTTGGGCTAGGTCAGTCCTTATCTTCGAGAGGGAAAGGTGTGATATTTGGCAGAAAACTTAGAACGTGGGGCTAGAGAATCTCTAGTCTCATCCCTTCGTTGGCACACAAGTGGTTGTCCTTCCTTGGAATAAGAAAGTGACTTTCATTCAATGTATTTTGCAGTTCATTTTATTTCATAATAAAGTTCGTTTTCAAAGGTTGTTTGTAGTTATTTTTTGAACATTTACAGCATTATCATCTTAAGCACTGTCTTTTAGGCGTGTCCAATGCATTTCGGGCATTGTCGGTATGCCCTTCATCAGGGAATTGACACTAAAAATAATAATATGAGCATGCATTAGAATGATTGTTGAATATGTATTAAAAAACCATGATATGTCAAACATTTAAACAAAACATGCTATCACTCTGTGTTGGTAATTCAAAAAGAAAAACGATAAACAAATGAGGATACATTGGTCAATGCGTGAAGAAAATCATGCTCTGTGTCTAAGTATAAACCAAGAAGTTAAAATGAGGCGGTGTGTCACTTACGTGCTTCTTGAAAGCAGTTGTGTAAGAATCTAAAAGAAAAGGGCGCACGGCTATTAGAGCAGTCTGTGGTTGAAAGAACCGCGTTATGCAGTATCAAATATGCGGGGGGGGTTGGGAACTAACCTGTGTATGTTCTTCAATAAACGTTGGTCCGATGCTAGTCTCCGCGGAAACGCCGGCGGGAAACTGACCTTTACCGCGTTTGTTAAATTCAAAATAGGGGAGTGTCAAAAGTGTGGTGACGGGCTCATGAGCAGAGTAGAAAGACTAACTGTAAAGGCGAAGGTCGGGCTGATCATGACGGGATGTGTGATCATTAACACGAGTCTCAAAGCACATGCTGACAATGAATGGTGAAAAAATAGTGGGTAGTTTAGGAAAAAAGGTGAAATAACGGGTGTTCTGGAAAGAATAATAAAAGATGAAAATCAAAATCTTCCGTGGGATCGAACCCAGGTCTACAGTGTTGTAAGCACAGTGATTTAGCCAAATGGCTGGAAAAGAGTGTGATGTAAGCGTACTGATTTGAACAGTGTCAATGTTCTTATGAAAGGGAATACACACAGTAACATCACAATTGGTGTTCAGAGCAATTCAGTCATAAATAACAAGAAAGTTCAATTCTGTCATTAAGGCCCATTGGTTTCTGGGTCGATAATTTATAAATCCAGTGGTTCTCTCTTCTGAGAAGGAATTTGTTGTTGTCTCTTCCTTCTTGTTTCATGACAGTCTCAAGAACAATGAATTTAATTTGAGAGACATTGTGTTGGGCTTCAACAAAGTGCGATGATAAGGCTGACTTGGAATTTTTTAGTCTGATGTTGGACTTGTGTTCCGTGAGGCGAACCTTGATTCGACGTTCGGTCTTACCGATGTATAACTTCCCACACGGACATTTGATTCCGTATATCAGGTTACTAGTGTCACAGGTGGCATTCACTCGTAATTTGATAGGATGGCCATATCTAGGGTGTTGGATTATATTACCTCTGATGATATTGTTGCATATATTTGGCAGAAAGGCATCCAGGATCCCAGAGTGCCACTCGAGGCCGAACGCATCTGTGTGAGAGACATCTTGGAAACTCCATTGCACAGAAGCACTGACATTGAGCGAACAGATTGAGCTAAGGTATGCTTTGTACCACCTCTGTGTTCAACTGTCACACATAATCAGTTAGGCACCAACAACTGAGTTTGTCTACCCTGGCATTTAATGAGCCTGCCAGGGGCTTTTTCACCAGGAAGATTCCTTGGCGGTCCAGTTAGTTTCAGAGGTGCAAAACCTTCTGGTACAGGGTCTGCGACCCCATCCAACAGTACAATAACAGTTGAGTAATCACTAGTGCAGAATTTTTGTAGTCTCCTCTAAATCTGGACCAGGTCAGAGATGCTCCCTTGATGTTGGGCCCACTGACACTTCAAACCCTACTCCACAGTTCACATGCCACTTGGTGTACTTGAAGAGCAGGATGCATGAGGCCATCAGTCCCAGCAGTGTCAGAGTCAATCTCTCTGAAATCCAGGGCTGTGGCTGAAAGATAGGGATAATGGTCTGACTATCATGAACTAATTTTTCCTGGTAAATGCCAAAAACCAAACAGTCTCCAGACTGGCTTTGATGAAGGGGAGAATCTAAGAAGGAGCCAGTTTCTTACTTTGGCATGCTGATAATGAACCCCAAAGATTACAGGCGGTTCACCACAGTCTGAAGGTGGTTGCCTTCAACAGCAAGTTCTCCAGTTGGGGAAGACTTGCACCCGGACTTCCAAAGGCGTGTTGCCACCATTGCTATCACTTTTGTGAACATATGAAGGGGCTGATCAGCCCAAATGGGAGCACAATGAATTGAAAATGTTTCTCTCTCATCACAAACCGCAGGTAGTGCTGGTGAGCTGGCAGAACTGGAATATGTAAATAGGCATCCTGTAGGTCCAACACCTCCATCCAATGTCTAGGGTCAAGCGTCCCGGGGACCGGTCCCAGGATGCTTGTTTCCGGTCCAGGGAAGACATGGCTTGGTAGTTTGGGCTGGACTGTTCCCATGAGGCACAGGGTCAGACTGATTTGCATATAGCCATGTTTGAACTGGGGTGGCTAAGTGGGCTAAAGAATGGTGATGGATTAAACCCAGATCAGTTGACTGGGGGTGAGTGTTTGATTTGCTCAAACTCTCCGTCCATCATCCCCTTTTATTTCGCTAGGGTCAAGGGCAGACATGGGCCAGATGAGCATTTACAATCTTTTCCTTCCAGAAGATATTTTTTTGAAGATGCAGGTCTAGAATAGTATAAAGCCTTTGTTATTCTTGGGCACCAAGAAGTAGCATGAATAGCAACCACACCCTACTGATGTAGCAGGCACCCTCTTGATAGGTCCTATGGCTATGTCAGAAAATGGAGAGATGGTCCTAAGTCATTTGATTAGTGGATGGTGAAAGGTGCCTCAGGGAAGAAAGGAATGATAAAGCATATCCATTGAAAACAATTAGTTGGACCCACCTGCCTGACGTGCACTCTTGCCAACCCAGATAGAACTGGACGATTTTGCCTCCTACTTTCGCCCTTTAAGTGTACACTAAATATGTTTGGCAGGTGAGCCTGCAAGGAGGGTGGCAGACTGGGCAGTGTGCTGGCCTTGGCTGCAGGGAATGTGGGCAGCTCTGCCTCTCCTGTGAAACTGCTGGGCTGTCTACTGGGATGGAATAGGCTGGCAATAGACCTCAGCAAAACAAAAGTCAACTTTGAAATAGGTGCTGCTGGAGAGGCTGGGCCAAAAGACCCAGAGAGCAAACCGTAGCCCTACTCCTCTTTATCAGGGAGGATTGGACATCCCCCAAGAACGATTTTAAGCCACGTATGACAACGAATGGCAAGACTGGTGCCTATAGCTTGCCCAATGGAGTCAGTGGTTTCCAAGCTACAGCGAATTGTGAACTTGGCCACTTTGGACCATCTTTAATCTCCTGCAAAAGGACAAGGAAATGGTCTTCAAGTACACTAGGGAGAACAAGCACAATCAAGTTCCAAAGGAGATGATTGTAGTGGACCAGCAAACAGAGTCATTGATCGATGGCAAGGACAAATCCCAGAAATGCAATTGGATACTGGGGGTGAAGGCCTCAGCAACAGGTAAGTTGTGAATCTTTTTCTGATATTTAGGTAATATTTGCTGTTGGACCTGGCATCATTAGCATGAGTCTCCCTTCCATTTTGTCTGATTGCCTCCTCTGTGTTTGATATGTTTTTGCTGGTTATATGCTTTGGGCACTGTGCCACTGCTATTCAGTGCCACAGTGCAAGTGCTCCCTATGTTAAATTGATGTACTAATTAGTGATTCCAATTTTGGGTTATTTGAATTACTTGTCAGACCCTAGTACAGTGTACCATGTGTGCCCAGGGCTTGTAAATCAAATACTGCTGGTGGGCTTGCAGCACTGGTTGTGCCACCCACAGAAGCAGCTTGTAAAGTGTGTCTAAAGCCTGCCACTGACATGTCGACTTGGCAGGTGCACCCACATGCCAGTCCCTAAACCTTCCTCTTTCTTCATATCAGACACCCCTATGGTAGGCCCAAGGGCAGGGTGCATTGTAAGTACAAGGTATGACATGCCCTGATATGTGTGTAGCATGTCCTAATAGTGAATTACAGCCATTTTCATTTTTCACTATTGCAAGGCTACCTGTTCTCCATAGGCCAAAATGGGCAGTTAGATTATTACATCTTATAATCCTAACTGACTCAGGAAACATGGTAGAAATTCGAAGTTAGTATGCCTGAAATCAGAATGATAAAATACATATTTTAATAAAGTTGGTTTTAACATTCTGTGTTTGAAAATACCACTTTTAGAAAGTAGGTATTTTCTTGTCTAACTATCCAGGTCTGCCTCTGCTAGGTTGTGTATTCCTCATCTGGAGTTTGAGTGACAGGGCTGGGGGATTCCAGGAGACAGAATGAGTCAGCCCATGGTGAATATGGAGATCTGCATCTAAATGAGAGGGAGGAGTTGCACTCAAGACCTGAATAGGGCAGGGCCTTCCCTTCACAATGCTGGCTCCACCCCCTGGGGTACGGCCGATGTCTCTGCCCTGCACTGTGAAAGAAGAGAAGGAATCATGTCAACAAAGTGCTCCAGGGCTGTGCTTTCCCTCCACAATGCTGGCTCCAGCCCCTGTGGGGCATCTGATGTTTCTGCCCTGCACTATGAAAGGAAAGAAGGAGTCATGTAAACAGAGTGCTCCAGAACTGGTTTGGACTGGGCAAAGGACCCTCTGCCTTCAGAGAACAAAGAGAAAAGTAGTATAAATATTGCGACTCAGACCCAAGAACTTTAGATCACTACTGGGAACAAGACAGACCTTTTGCCAAGGAGAAGAACCAAGGAAGCTGCAGGAGTTTGGACTGCCCCTCTGCCAGTGTGCTGTTTGCTGGGTTGGCCTGCAGTGGTTTAATTATTGCCAAGGTAAAGGAGAAGGAACTGTTTAAGGACTTTCTTCATCTTACAGAATATTCTCCAAGGCCTTGAACTTGTGCTTTCCTCCTGCTGAAGTCTCAGGGACAAAAGACTTCATCGTCAGCTCCCCTCTGAATTTCCTTGCTGGGAATTCCATCTGCAGAAGCCTGCGTGTCGCTGGGAGGTGAAAGTGCAACGCAACGAGAAGAAGCGTGTCCTTGCTGCAGCTGTCATCGTCGCATCGCCAGAGAAGCGTGCCGCCCCCACATCTCCCAGGAAGCATGTCTTCGACGAAGCTGTCTGCTGTCGCATCACCGGAGAAGTGTGACGCCATTGAGAGGGTCGCCATCGCCGGAGAAGCGTGTGGTAGAGCCTGACGCAGCTCCAAAGTACAGAGTCGTCGCAAGGCTGCCAGGGCATGAACGCATCATCATCGCATTGTCGCACCCAGGGCACCATCTTCTCGCATCACACCAGGATTGTCGCATCGCGACCGAGCCGCAGGCCGAGAACCTACACTTCATGCCCGCACTGGTAAGGATCACAACGCATCCCCTACTCTGCGCAAGCATTGAGGCACGACGCATCATCTCCCCCGGAGCACGGAACCGATGCATCTCCCTTTACGAGCCTTTTGTTTATATTGTGTCACGCATCAGGTACTTTTGTGAGAACTGTGTCGCATTTATCACCAACTTGAACTAAGCAACTTTTACCATCTTAAGTACAGTATTTTGGACTTTTGTCATTTGTGGTCTTGTGTTAAGTCTATATAAAGAATACTTATTTTTATAAAACTTGTGTTGTGTCCATCTGTAGTGTTTTCACTGTATTGCTGTGTATATTCACAAATGCTTAACACACTGCCTCTGAGATAAGCCTGTCTGCTCGTGCCAAACTACCAAGGGGGTGAGCAGGGGTTATCTAGGAGTGTAATCTCCCTTATCCTGACTTTGAAGCAAGGGTCCCTATTTGGACAAAGGTGAATACCATTGCCAACTAGAGACCCCCAGATCTAACATTAGTCAATTCTAAATTGGAGCCGGAACAACTGGGGGTGGTTCGCAAGGTTTCTATTACATCTGCATATTCCTGAAACATTGCACTTGGCGAGGGCCAGTTAACATTCCTGACATTGCCCAATTCATCAATGTTTAAGTAAAGGCTCTTGACCATGCCCTGGTTCACTTCTAATGACAAAGTCCTGTTATAGGACACTCTGTGATAATGGAACATTGAGTTTTTAAAAAGTGAGTTTTAAATTGTACCAGAATAAAGTTAAAGAAGGAAACTGTTGGGCATATGTACAAGCCTCTATCGCCACAAGAGCATCACTTTTTGTTACGTTCTCGTGGTGATGGGGGCCTTGCCTTATGTACAAGGTAGCATTAAGCCACTTAACATAAGGCACCCAATCACGCTATTGTTAGCGTGAAAGGGACTTGCGGTGGGCGTTCCACTGCAACACCCATTGTATTTGATGCTGCCCCTATGTACAATCATTCAATCAGGGGTTCATAAAGCTTGCTACTCACCCGTGAGGGTCTCAAGGCGCCCGGGGGCGGGGAAGACAGGTCTTGAGGTCCTTGATGAACGAGTGCAGGTTTGGGGAGCGTCTGATGTTCACAGGAAGTTTGTTCTAGGTCTTGGCTGCGATGTAGGAGAAAGCTCTCCCACCAGTTCTGTTTCTGCGGATGCGGAGACCTCTACCAGGGCGAGGTCGGCGTAGCAGAGGGTCCTCTTGGGTACGTGGAAGAATAATCTCTCATTGAGGTATTGGGTCCGATGTTGTTGAGGGATTTGTAGGCATGGGTGAGGAGTTTGAAGGTGACCCTCTTCTAGACGGGGAAGCCAGTGGAGGGCTTGTAGGTGTTGGGTCATGTGTTTGTGACGTGGTGTCCCGAGGACAAGTCTGTGGCGTTCTGGATGGTTTGGAGTTTGTGTAGAAGAGTTCTGTTGATTCTGGCGTAAAGGGCGTTGCCGTAGTCCAGTCTGCTGGTTATGAGTGCGTGGGTGACGATTCTTCTGCAGTCGGGGGGGATCCTTTTCAATGGCCTACATAGCAGTACATGGCAGTACATAGGAGAAAGGGCCAAAATTAAGTCTTAAGTTGGCGAAACGAGGAGAACTGCATTATTTCTCCTCATTTTTGCTTTTACCGTGTGTGCTGCCTTGTGCAGCTCACATGGAAAAATAAAAATACCATGGTTTGTTTATGTAGAGGAAGGTGTCCCTTCCTGTACATAAACAAACTTTTTTTTAAAATACCATTTTGTAACTTTCATGTGTGCTGCATGAAGTAGCAAAAAGAACAATTGATGGACAGAATGCAGAACAATGTCATACATTCACCCTAGTACAGAGATCTGGGCCTAAATCCACCGTTTTTTTGCTCATCATGCCATTCCAGTTGTGACCCAGCTATATGCAAATCAGTCTTGACCCTGCTCATAATGGGAACAGTCCAGCCCGAAATGCCTGGCCAGGTCCTCCCTGGACAGAAAACAAGCATCCTAGCACCTGCTACGGCCTTTCAGCCCTTATCAGCCAGGATAGCTTGACTCCAGTGGCATGGAGAACACGGGACACTTGTCTGCATGAAGTAGCACACATGAAAGTTACAAAATAACATTTAAGGATTGTTTATGTGCAGGAAGGGACACCTTCCTACACATAACCAATCCTCCCCTGCACGCAGACACCCTTGCACTCTGGTGCAATGTTGCTTGCGTTGGCGCTAAGTTGTTAAACTTAGCGCCCATCGCAGGGGGAAACGCAAGGCTGCACCACATTCTTGTAAATATGGTGCAGCTTTGTGTTTCCGAAGTGGTGGGGTGTGTCGTTAGGCCCAGGAGGCTAACGACACGCTCCGCCACTTCATTATACATATCCCCCTGTTTGTTATAAGAGAATAGTGGAACCGCTATTAATGTTTTAACAACCCGTGTACTCAAAATATGATAGGTATTGTATCCTTTATTATGCTTGTCAAGTGGATGTGCAGGTGTAGTATCAACTTCGCCTGCTACCGTTTCTACAGAGATTGGCAGTAACCAGCTGTAGATTTCCATTTCCTCAAGAGCGTGGAGTAGGTCAAGTGATATTTCTATCAAAGGAGATGTCATTTATTGTTTTTTCCTGGACCAGAAAGAGAAAATGTCCTTATTACAGCTCTATCTTTTTATTGTAATTAAGACTTGATATGTTGAAGACTATCAATACGTAGTTCAGAATTTATAGCAGATAAAAAAACTTGATCACAGGGCATGGTGAGATCTTTATCACCCGAGAAATATCCCTGTTAAATGAAAACAATGCTATAATTCAATGCGAGCTTACATTTGGAGCACGTCCCCCACAAACTACACTGCATATTTTTTTGGAGGCCCGCTTCATATTAAAATCAATATTATTATACTGACTTAGAATGCTGTAAGTGTTGTTATGATTGCGATAATCGCAAAATTAAAGGAGTTTGCTCGTCCTTACGTTTTCATTGACTAGAAGAGAATTGTGCAAGAACCATGTGTCTAAATAATGATTACTTTATTGAATATTTACAATGAAAGTAGAGCAATGTTCTATAAAGAGCTCCAGCTGAACTGTAATGTAATAAAATAAATGTAAAATATGCTATATCTTTAAACTACACATAATAAAATGTACTCGACTCCTTTTCACAAACAGACAGTGGTCTTATTTTGCAAACGCCGCACGTGATCATCCACACTGAGACATGGCAGGTTGGACATTTGGAATACATCCTATCTGTAGGTCAGATGTTGCTGGCTTCTCAGCCTCACTGTGCAGAACACAGTTCAGAGCGCAGTCTGAAGCTCAGAGTCAATAGAAACATGGCAAACAGGCAAAGCAGGATTTTAATGAAAAGCTCCCTACTTACTCTTGACTTATGTAAATCGTGTCAAGAGGAGCACAAAACTGAAATCAGCTTTTAATGAAAAGGTCATGATTTACACTCCAAATATGCAAATCTGTGGGAGCGTAAAAAGCAGATACCAGGCTTCAAGATGAATATAAAACTGTTGAGGGTTTTCCAAAGTAAGTTTACTGCAGGTCTGTAAATGAAGCACTTTCATAAACATACAAAGTATGCATTCTACGTTATAGACATGCAATATTCATTGGGATTGGAAATGAGCTGTAAATTGTCTTTAAAATATTCAAAAGTCACATTTCTACACCATCGCTTTCTGTCTTTTCCTCAAACACATATTTTAGATAATGTCTGTTTGGCTTATTTGTTGCCTTTGGTGTCTGGTAGAATCGACTGTCAAACTGATCTAGGTATTGTTTTTCATTAGAGTCGCTGGGCTAGATCACAAACATGTTTTGACCAGCGATATTTCAGGTCCTGGGTGTAAATTAATTCAGTGCTGGCTCCAAACATATTCTACCAAGGTATTAGGCAATTAGAATTCTGTGGGTGTTAACACTGTGGCAAGAAACCTTTGTGTAGATCTACTGTATGGAATTTCTTTGTAGTAGTGATGTGTTCTGTTGTTTTTTTGTGCTTTTGTGTTTTTTGTTGCATTATTGCAATTTGCTTTTGTTGTGTGGGACTGTGATTGTCCTGTTGTATTTTCTTTTGACTATTCTGGGAAATTGGGCTGTCAGTTGACTGTGGTGTGAACCCTGGTCAAGCAACAACCACAAACCTTGTCAGGGGGAGACGCAAGCCAACCCTAAATTAACCTGTGCTCCACCATCTGTTAGCTTGGCACAGAGCAGTGAGCTTAATTTAGAGGCAATGTGTAAAGTATTTGTGCTACACTTCAAAGAGTAATAAAGTGAAAAGCACCACTGAAAATGGATCCCACACCAAGTTCACAAAATGGAGTACAGTTTAGTAAATAAAACAAGACCAAAGTGACAAAAATCAAATCAGTAGAGCCGGAGTTATTACATTTCAAAGCTTTTAACGAAAACAGTGCAAAAATCCCAAAGTGCTTACTAGGGATATCTGGTTGCGCTGGACCAAGTCACACTTTCAAGCTGACCACAATGGAGCACTGGTCGGCTTCAGTCACCAGGTCAGCCAAATGGCCTGTTTGGGATGGTGGGGAGCAGGGAGGAGCAGGGAGAGCATCATAGGAGGCTGCCGGACTAGCGTGAAGAGCAGGCCAGTTTGAAAAGATTGGCGTTGCCAGAGCTTGAATCGAGATGTGTGCACCGAGGTCTCAGTGTCAAAGATCCCTTTTGCAGTTATGAAAAGCCTACAAGCTTGAAAACAGCTCCTTGTACCGCACCAAGGGCCCAGATCCTGGGGGGGGGCACCACTTGGGGTCCAGGAACTCATTTCAGCTGGATCCAGAGGCTGGAGCAGGATGTTGGGAAGCCTTTTATGTCAATGAGGATCAAATCAGGAGGACAGCTAACTAGCCCATGTAGTCACTTTGGTGTCCTAGGTTCAAGGGTGAAGTTGGAGGTCTAGTTCTCTTCTCACCCAGGCAAGAGTGCAGCAGGTCTGCACAGCAGGGCAGCAGTTCCTTCAGAGCAGCATTCCATCAGAGTGGCAGCCTTTTTGCCAGCACAGTATCCACAGTTCCAGAAGTGTACTGACGAGTTGGTGAGGTCAAGTATTTATACTTAGTTGTGCCTTTGAAGTGGAAAGACGCCTTTTGAGTGCCTTCTAACCTCCAGACTAACTACAAGGGGTATACCACCCTTTGCCTGGAGACAGGACACATCCTATTCGAATGTAAGTAGGGCTGGGACCAGCTCCTCCCTCATATTCACCAGTGATGGCCCATTCAGTCAAACCTACGCTCCCTATTGTGTGTGGCTGTCTAGTAGGAATACACAAAGCCCGACTGTCAACTACACCCAATCATATGACCCAGAGACATGCTGCAGGGACCATATGGCTAAAGCAACAAACTCATAATTTTCTTAAAGTGGCATTTGCAAAATTATAATTAAAAATATAACATGTTAGGATTTTTCATTACAATTCTAGAGACAAACATGAAGGGGTTACCTGTTCCCATTTGGAAATTACACTTACAAAATGCAATACGTTAACTCCAGTTACCTTAATCTATATATATATAAAAACGAATGTATGTCTGTCTGTCTGTCTGTTTGTCCTTCATGCATTACTACACCATTCATCCGATTGCCATGAAACTTTGGGAAATTGTTGAGTACACACCCGCAAAGGTATCTGGCATAATTTGTTTTTAAATATCGGCCCCCTCAGGGCCCTCATAATCTTTCGAATACTGATGTACGCACAAGACGGAAAAACTAAAAATTGTGTATCCACAAACACTCGAATAAATAACTAGAATTAAAACACCATTCATCCGAGCGCCAGGAAACTTTGGGAAGTTGTTGAGTACACTCCCGCAAAGGTTTCTGGCATTAATTTTTTTAAATATCGGCCCACAGGGCCCTCATAATCTTTCGAATACTGATGTATGCACCAGACGGAAAAACAAAAAAGCGTGTATGCACAAGCACTCGAATAAATAAATAGAATTAAAACACCATTCATCCGATCGCCAGGAAACTTTGAGAAGTTGTTGAGTACCCTCCCGCAAAGTTTTCTGGCATAATTTTAAAAAAAATATCAGACCCTCAGAGCCCTCATAATCTTTCGAATACTGATGTATGCACCAGACGTAAAAACAAAAAATTGTGTATCCACAAGCACTCGAATAAATAAATAGAATTAAAACGACACTTTGAAATGTTTTCCATATTAAAATTAATACGTTTCAATAAAAATGACACAATGTAAATTGAATGTTATCATAACGAGTCTCCTTGAATTTCCTTTCTTCGGAGATCGCAGCAACGCGCGACGGGTAACCTGGTTACACTATATAAGTGTAATTGGGAGAGGAAGAACTTGCATTAGTGAAAAATTAATTTAAGAGTTTTTCACTACCATGACATGTAAAACGTAACAATGCATGTCCTACCTTTTAAATAAATTGCACCTTGACTTCTGGTCCATCCAGGGCCTACTCTGGGGTGACGTATATGTATTAAAGAGGAAGGTTTGGGTCTGGCAAAAGGATTACATTGCTAGGTTGAAACTGCACACATATAGGCTTCAATAGCAGGCCTAAGAAATGTTTAAAGGCTACCTAAGTGGGTGGCACAATTAGTGTTGCAGGCCCTCTAGCAGCGTTTAATTTACATGCCCTGGGCACAGGTAGTACCACTTTATTGGGACTTATAAGTGAATTAAATATGTCAATTGGGTATAAGCCAATTCTACCATGTTTTAAGGAGAGCACAAGCACTTTAGCATTAGTTAGCAGCGGGAAAGTGTGCATGAGTCCTAAAGCCAACATAAATGGAGGCATGAAGGCAAAGAGTCTGGGGATGAACCTGTAAAAAGGGCCAAGTCCAACAACTTGTTGTTGGGATATGTTAAGTTTTAATTGTGTTATGTTGCTTTGTGTTTTGTATTTTGTTATGGTGTTCTTCTTAGTTTAGCTATATCATGAATGCTGCTTTATTTCCAACTGGACAGCTCTCCAACTATTTAAGATGTTGGTCAGCCCAAACCTATGGCACACAATAGGAGTTGTATCACAAAATATTTTTGACCAGCAATATTTCATGAGCTTCGTGGAAAGTTAAGGCAGTGTTTGGTGGCAAAAATGTTTATCACTGACTTAGGAAAGTAGGTTTCTGCCCATGGTAATATGTGAATCCACTAAGGTGACTTTCCCACTTATGGATGGTCAAAAGGATGAAATAGAGGTGTCAGCATGTGGAGTCTTCATAAGAAGTCTCTCCACAATCGATGGGTCATGTAGCATAAACCTACCATGTCAGAGCTCATTCTAAGATGCTCTCTCTCTCTCTGAAGGCAAGAAAGAAGTGGGAACTGTCTCTACTCCCAACAACACATTATTCATTGGTAACATTGCCAGAATTCAGTGTAAGTCACGCCATCTGCTCTGAGTATGATCCTAAGTATTGTTTTCCATGGGACAACAGTGTTCTTTCCTTGATATATTTTGTCCATGGTTCCCAGGCCTTCTCTTGTGTGAAGCACAGCGACCTTTCATTATCAACTCAAGTGACACAATTGTAACTTCTTCTCTCCTTGCCTGAATAAAAAACAAAGACATTATTCTATCTATAGCAGTGGCATAGCTAGCCTTCTGGCCGGCTGTGGCGGTCCCTGCGCCTGTTGCCCCTCGGCGGCCACAGTGAAAGAGTGGTATGGGGGCTTGCTATTGCCGCCTTGAGATGGCAATAGCTGCCCTCCGGTCCCCCTAGCTACACCACTGATCTATAGGGAGCGCTTGATTCGCCTGCTACACGAAACATGAGAAAGAACAAATGCATAAGATCCAACTGTTAATTCTAAAGCACGAGTTTCCAGGGAACCACATTTAAGGCCTGCAGAATTTATCTAACATAGGGAAGCATCATATGAGCTTTATAAATTTGCATAAAATAAGGCATGACGATCCCAGCTCGTCATGAGGCACAGTGGAGCTGTGCTCATGACGAGCAGGGCTCGTCTCATAATGGCCGCGGCCCGCCCACACGAAATTGATTTCCCGCCTGTGCGGGAGAATCAATGAGTGGATGGAGTCGTGACGAGCACAGCTCATCATGAGCACAGCTCCACTGAGCCTCCTGACGAGCTCGGCTCGTCACGAGCACCGCGGCGACGCGCCCCCCACCTCCACCCCGCGCCATGGGGGAATTACCCCAGCGGCGAAGGGGTTAATATATGAACAGTAGTCAGTTGCACAAAATGGGTTCTTCGCGTTAACAATTTGCTGCTAATACATTGAAATCCTATGTTAATTCTCCATGTTACTTTTCAATGGCCTAAAATACTTCATTCGTGTTTAGCATGGTTCACAGTCCTAACAGTTTATGTTAATACAACATCGGATTATATGCAGGTGCGGTCTTCATGTGATTATGATGCACCTCTACAAATAATATATGATTTCCACTCTATCCTTTGCATTAGGATTCTCTTCATGTATATTTTGACAATTAACTATTTTAAGCATATCATTTTCGGGGACTTCTTTGTTGTGCTTCATAAGTTTTGTTGACCAAATATTCAATTGAAAGGATTCCTTACTCGTTAAAGCCAAATGTAGAGACTTTGCCAACGTGGTGGAGCAGCCAAGCATTTATAGTGTCCATTATGCTAATGTGGCATCGCATCAGCAGACACATCATTTAAGGAGAGGTTCCACAGCAGTGACCAATGGCACTAAATATTTAACCAGACCTGGCTTCAAAATGTATTTTTTATCTGAGCCGTAGCTGGGAGGGTCTAACAAGGTCAAGTGAAGGTTGGGCGCTAATAATGCACGTTGCACTGTTCATGCTTTATAGGAAACAGACAGTACTGTCATTAAAAATGTATTACGTGAAGCAGCGAAAAGTAACTAAATAGACAAGATCTTTAGATTTTCTTCACGCACTATTAGTTTTGTGAACTTTGACATTAAGTAGAAGAATATTCTCGGAAGAGTTTGAGCTACCATAGTTTCCAAATATAAATACTACCAGTGGACTTGTATTGCTAAAACAATCCATATATTCAGTGTACATTGTGGACACAAAGTTCGTAAATTAATTCCCCCGCATTGGGGAGATAATAATTCATATTAAAAAAAGAAATAGCAGCACTTACGGAGCCATCCAAAACAAAAGCACAGTATAAAGGTTACTTTCTCGTTTCAGAGGATTTTTTCCATCTGCCCTACTACCTCCATAATTGACAATAATGATCATGGAAGGTTGCAGTGACCTGTAAAAATTGCATTATGGCACACTCTCGAAAAGTACTTAATGGAGTAGGGAAGAAGCAAACCTCCCAGTGATTCCTGTTGAAAACCGTGAGACAAAGAACATAAAAACAATCTGGGAGTTAGATGGAGGAATGTTACATGCAAGACAACGAATATTTGCACGTGTCTACATCACACTTTCCCCCTTCATAGGCATCATCTTTAGATGCGTGTTCATTTTTGCAATTTGGAAACAATATTTTTGAAACTTGTGTTGAATTGTATGAAGCAGAGACGACCCAATACATTAATTATTGCAATATTCACTCCTCACATAGCTGTCAATAGCAGGTTCAAAAGACATTGGGACATGATTCATAAAAGCACTGTTGAGTAAGGGAGTTTGAACAATTCACAAGGCCATTATAATGAGCCTTTGAAAAATTATATTTATTTTATGGTTATGTGTATGTAAATTCTAATGTATGTATGGCTTTTGAAGGTATATGGTTATGCTATAATGATGTCTCAATGAAGGTTATAGGAATAAAACTTTGATATTCACCTGCTGATCATATGTTATCATATATTTATTAGCATCAGCATGAATATAGGAAATTGGGTGATTATTTGTGCAGGATGTGAGGCCTGTGAGAGTAATACATCCACAATCTCTCGTTGCTGGGAATCAAGAACCCCAATGTAGCGTTTGAATCTCAGGGTAGCGAAGCAGAGCAGTCCAAGGCCTAATCAGGGGAGGTGGTGTAGGCTAGTAACCACCATTTACTGGCATGCAATAATAACACTCAATAAATGACTGTCCAGACAGTGCTTTTCCTTTAGAAAAAGAAAAACAAATTTATTACACACTACTAAATCTAATGCATTATTTTACAAAATATATACATAGGTCAGATCAAAGAACTCTTGGATTACATTATAAAATCACATTTAACCTCAAAGGGTTATGGTCACAGTGATGTAAATGCAAGGATAAATAATAACCATGGGTAAATGCAATTATTAAAGCATGTCAACCTTCATCTGTAATTACTGTCAGCATTATTTCAACAAAACATTTTAAAATGAACATAACACATGTTTGTATGATTGTTATATAGGTTCAGACCATATAAAACGCAATCATAAAACAGCCCCTATAGAGCACTGCTTTAAGGTCACAAATGGAGACATATATCCAAGCCCCTAGAGGGCACTGCACCCTATGTAGCTTCTTTAAACACCTTCAGGCCACATAAAATTCAGTCATAGAACCAGCCCTTAGTGGGTGCTGCACTCTCAACTATAGAAAAGAAACTCCAGTCTTAGGAGTGGTTTAAGAAAAATATGAGAGGATCATGGCTTTCTTGACCCTGCAAATGAAACATTAAATTTTGTATTTTACTTGTAGTGGGCTGCTGTAACTCCTCAGCCCCTAAAACACTTTTCAGATTTGTTGATGGTGCACTGTCCCCTGGGGCCACCACATGGCAATAAAAAATGCAAGCCACCCCACAGAGAATTATGAGGCACCCCACCCCTGGAGCAGTGAATATTTTGTGAGTGGCTATCCCGCTATGCTGCGAGAGCCGCACATATTTTTTTGTTTTTTATTATTGTTTGGGGCCTGGCGTTGAGCCTCATGCTTCCTTTTTGTTTAGTCTGCCCGATCCCACACAGGCACCTCACATGCCAAGAAGCTGCAGGCCAGTTTAGGGTGCCAGCTCTGGAGCCCAACCTGGACTTCCACTGCTGCCACCCAGCCGCAGCATCCTGACGGCCACAGGGGCCCGCAGATATTCACTCCTACGGGTAGTGTGTGGTTCTCTTGGTAACCACATCCTACAGGACCTGCCCTTTTTCTTTTCTTTTTAAAAAAAGGGAGGGGGGCCATGCAGCCCCCCCTTCCAAGGTCGATTATGGCTCCAGGGACCCCATCTTCCAGGGACATCCCTTTACTTAAAAAAAAATAGTCCTTAAAGGGAGTGGGGCTGCTCAGCCTCCTTCTGTGGCCATTTTTGGCCCTGGGGACCCCATCCCACAGGGCATGTCCACCTTGTTGGGGACCATGGGGGGAGGCTGAAGGCCCCTGTGGTTCCGGCAAACGCCCACCAGCTGCAGGAGCCTGCATTGCTATGTACACCCAGGGTGCTGCTGACATGCAACTCCCTATGTGTAAAAAGCAAAGTGTCCACAAGATTGTACTCCACCAGATTGTGACCGAACCAACACACTCAGCAGGACACACCCTCGACCCCCTCTTCACAAAAGGAAACTCCATAACTTTCAGCCACACCACCGAACTCCCATGGAAAGACCACTGATGTGTCCACTTCACCTTCAGAACACCCACCATCCACAGGCACCAGCACCTGCTCCCACGAAGGAACTGGACCAAAATCACTGATGACCAGCTCACCTCCTCACTCAGCAGCTCCACCCCAACCATTGCGGAAGACGACGACCCCAACACTGCAGCCCGAGCCATGCACAGATAAATCTCAGACTACGCCAACACCATAGCCCCCCTCAAGAAAAACAACAACACTCATGCCAAGAAAGGCAGATGGTTTGCCACGAACTTCGAGAGTACAGACGCTTGTGCCACCACCTCGAAAAGGCCTGCAGGAACTCCAAATCCACAGAAGCCCACATCGACTTCAGAGCCGCCACCAACGCCCACCACCAACTCATCAGAAAAACGAGAAAAAATAAAATTGAAGACAGAATCTCCACACATGCGCACAACAGCAAAGAACTCTTCAGCATCATCACAGAGTTCGCCCAACCTACCAGTCAGTCTACTGACACCCCTCCCTCACAAGACCTCTGCAACAAACTCAGCACCTTCTTCCACCACAAAATCAAGAACATCTATGACAACTTCGACGAAGACAACCAACACACTGAACCCTCACCAACCACCCCCGACACCGGGAAGCCAACGATTGACAACTGGACAGCCCTCACCACCGAGGACACACTGAAGACAATGAAATCAGTCCTCTCCAGGGCCCACACAGACCCCTGCCCCCACCACATGATCACCATTGCACCCATGTTCCGGCACACCATCAACCGCTCCCTGACGAACGCCTCGTTACCCGACGACTGGAAACACACCGAGATCAACCCCCTCCTGAAGAAGCCCTCAGCGGACCCCACCGACCTCAAGAAATACAGACCCATCTCCCTGCTCCCGTTCCCAGTACAAGTCATTGAGAAAGCCATCAACAGAAAACTCGCCACCTTCATCGAAGAGCACAACATCCTCGACTCCTCTCAATCTGACTTCAGAAAAAACCACAGCACAGAAACCGCCCTCCTCTCTGCAACAGACAACATCCACTCCCTACTGGACAGAGGAGAAATAGTAGCCCTCATCCTCCCTGACCTCTCAGCGGTGTTCGACACAGTCTCTCACCGCTCCCTAAAACGCAGACTCCATGATGCAGGAATCTGGAACAAGGCCCTCGACTGGAGTCACTCCTTCCTCTCTGGCAGAAAGCAGCAGGTCAGACTCCCCCTTTTCCTCTCGAACCCTACACCAAGCACCTGTGGAGTCCCCCAGGGGTCCTCCCACAGCCCCATCCTAGTCAACATCTACATGGCTCCGCTCACCCCCATCGTCCGAACCTACAGACTCAACATTGTGTCATACGCAGACAACACCCAACTCATCCTCTCCTTATCTAACAAACCCAACTCCACCAGACACAACTTTCAAGAAGGCATGGAAGAGGTCACCAAATGGATAAAAAGCAGCTGCCTACAACTTATCACTGACAAAACAGAAGTACTCATCCTGGGCCCAAACCCTGATGCCTGGAACAACACCTGGTGGCCACTTGCCCTCGGAATCCCACCCACCCCTCACGAACCATGCACGCAACCTTGGAATCATCCTGGACTCCAAGCTCAAAATGGACCGCCAGATCAACTACATCGCATCCTCCTGCTTCCACAGGCTCTGCCTTCTATGTAAGACCTTCAAATGGTACCCCCTCAAGAACAGAAAGACTATCACCAATGCCCTTGTCACCAGCAGACTCGACGACGGCAACGCACTCTATGCCGGAATAAATAAAAACCTCACTGCAAGCTACAAAACATCCAGAACGCCGGCGCAAGACTAGTCCTCAACCTGCCAAGACACTGCCACACCTCCCAGCACCTTCGCACTCTCCACTTGCTCCCATTCGAGGCTAGAATCGCCTTCAAGATTCTCACCCACGCGTACAATGCCCTCCATGACACCAAACCAGCATACCTGAACAGCTGACTCAAATTCCACGCAACCCAAGGGACCCTACGATCTGTCCAGCTCTCCTACGCTGTGGCCCCCCGCACCAATAAGACCAGATAGGGAAGCCGCTCCTTCTCCTTCCTCGTGGCTAGAGCCTGGAACATCCTTCCACTCCACCTCAGACACACAACACTGCTCCCCATCTTCACGAGAAACCTCATGGAATAGAACCTGCATCCCCCGCCAGCGCTTTGAGCCTCTTGCAGGTGAGTAGTCGCTCTTAACAAGCACTCATTGATTGATTGACTGATGCTATGCTTTGAGAAAGCGAGAGCAAAATGTTCTTGTTTGCTCACGGTGGAGCACGCTATTTACTATGGCATGGGTCATGTAGGGCTCCTGAAGGGGAGGTCGCACGGCCCCTTTCCTTTATTCAAATTTGCCCTGGGAGGTGGAGGTCCTTGGGACTGCATGGGGGGCCGGAGCCCTCCCACACTTTGGTATTTATATTAGCATGGTGAGGTGGCAGACCCTGGGGTAAGAGGGGTGCATGAGGACCCCCATGGTGAGGTGGCAGACCCTGGGGTAAGAGGGGTGAATGAGGCCCCCCATATTCACCCGAGGAGGTGGTGGTCCCCGGGGCTGCAGGCAGACCCAATGGGCCCAGGGACTTGGTGGTGGCTTTGATAAGCCCTAGGAGGGGGGCTCATGTGACCGCCCTCCTATATTTTAAATGCTTTTATGCTGTGTCAGGGTACCGGGGGGACCCCTTTTTTTTTATTTTCACTTATTTATTTGGGGACAGATGGCTCCCAATACTTCCTGGTTGAAGTACTGGCAGCCAATTAGGGCAGTGAATTTCCCTGCACAAGCTCATCTTTGTTTGCAAAGGCTTTGCAGCCAGATATAACTTATCTTCCTTTAACAACTACTGAACGGATTTACACCAAATAAGAAAAAAGCACTTCCTTGAAACAACATCTACCTCTCTCAAATTTGTTGTGAGTCTGTTCAGCAGTTTGGGCTGTAGCTAAAAGTCTCCATGGGAATTACAATTACAACAGCACCCTTATTTTGGGCTCCAATTTCTGGTTCCCCACTGCACAGATCACCCCACACTTTCTATGACACACAGAACCTACCAAGACACTTTTTTGGGAAAATTTAAATTTCTTGAAGATTGGTCAAATTACGCCAAAGTTATAGCCAAGACAAAAAATGCTTTTTCTATGTAAACTAGGTTTTACTACCTACTGACAACTAAATATTGTCAGTCTTCAGTGTTCATTCGCACAAACATCTCTGAGCCTAAAAAACCCTAGCAGTTATTTATTATGGAACTAAATTGTTCTTTTGTTCAAACTTACTGTTGAACAGGCCCCTAAATAAATGAGTAAATAAACCCATCTCTAATCTCTATCAAACAATAGGAACCAATTGTTAAATTGACGATTCATCGCCTTTTCAGGCTGATTGCACACCCATCTGTATTCGATGTATACATCGAAACACAAGCCTTTGAAATTCAAAGGTCCTGGGCAAATGCATACTGCCACTCTTCACACATTGTAAAGTATCATCAGGAACATACATGTCACCAAGTGGTGTCACTGATGTTCCAGGTGCCACATGAAGTTATTGGACGTGACATTGATGAATTTATAAAAGGTGATGCTTCGTCCAATTCTCTTCAGTTGTCCTTTCTGCACCAGATGGCAGATTATGGAATATGCTAGGATCTGAGCCCATCAGTTCCAGTGGCCATGCAATTGAAAATGTATTCTATTTTTTTCTATTTTTCTGAGCTTTTTAAAATTTTTATCATGATTAAATAACATTCGGAGTTTAGAAAGTGAAGGAAGTTTAAGAAAGGGGTGTATAGACAATTACATTTGTGACAGCTCACATTGGATGTTGGTCACAAATGCCAGCGATTTAGTGCTTGCGTTTTACTTCAAGTACTACAGAAAGAAAAATACATTTGGTTATTGGGCAAGTTTGTCCTGAGAAGGCAGAGGTGGACTTTTGAGAAGGAATGGTCTTGTTCTCTTAACCCTAGGCCTCTCAAAATTGTGCTTACACTTGGCAGATACTAAGGATAAATTATGTAAATATTACCCTTGGATAGTTGGTGAATGTAGGCGATCTATGACAAAATATCGAATACAAAAATATCTACATACAAAAGTATTGCAACAAAAATATCGATTACAACAATATCGACATCCTATCTCTAACAAGGTAAGTGCAAACATATCGAAGAAAATATAGATGTCAAAAATATCGTTTTAAAAAAAATATCGTTTTTTTAATTAACAAAAAATTTAATATTAATAAAATAATACTTATAAATGTAATAAACATAGTTAAAAATATATTATAATATTTAAAATTAATACGTTATGTAATAAAAACAAATAATAATAAAGATATATTACATAGTATATACTTAATTAATAATAACTCTAAAAAATATTTTAATAACTTATAAATAAATGAAAATATAATAAATTACAAATAAATTTATATACATAAAATAATAATATAAATACCAATTAATAAAAATGTAAAACAATCTAAAAAAAGTAAATAAATGTTGGATAACGTAGGGGTAAAAATTACTATTCCCACTCCAAGGAGTGCAACAGTAGGGAAAGTGTTGGATAGCGTAGGGGTAAAAATTACTATTCCCACTCCAGAGAGTGCAACAGTAGGGAAAGTGTTGGATAGCGTAGGGGTAACAAATACTATTCCCACTCCAGAGTGTGCAACAGTAGGGAAAGTGTTGGATAGCGTTGGGGTAAAAATTACTATTCCCACTCCAGAGAGTGCAACAGTAGGGAAAGTGTTGGATAGCTTAGGGGTAACAATTACTATTCCAACTCCAGAGAGTGCAACAGTAGGGAAAGTGTTGGATAGCGTAGGGGTAACAAATACTATTCCCACTCCAGAGTGTGCAACAGTAGGGAAAGTGTTGGATAGCGTAGGGGTAAAAATTACTATTCCCACTCCAGAGAGTGCAACAGTAGGGAAAGTGTTGGATAGCTTAGGGGTAACAATTACTATTCCAACTCCAGAGAGTGCAAGAGTAGAGAAAGTGTTGAATAGAGTAGGGGTAACAATTACTATTCCAACTCCAGAGAGTGCAACAGTAGGGAAAGTGTTGGATAGCGTAGGGGTATCAATTACTATTCCAACTTCAGAGAGTGCAACAGTAGGGAAAGTGTTGGATAGCGTAGGGGTAACAATTACTATTCCCACTCCAGAGAGTGCAACAGTAGGGAAAGTGCTGGATAGCGTAGGGGTAAAAATTACTATTCCAACTCCAGAGAGTGCAACAGTAGGGAAAGTGTTGGATAGCGTAGGGGTAAAAATTACTATTCCCACTACAGAGAGTGCAACAGTAGGGAAAGTGTTGGATAGCGTCGGGGTAAAAATTACTATTTCCACTCCAAAGAGTGCAACAGTAGGAAAAGTGTTGGATAGCGTAGAAGTAAAAACAACATACTTATAAATAAAAAAAATTTAAATAAGAAAAAACGTAACTATTAAATAAATATAAACCATTTACAAATACCAATACATAATTATTAAAAACATGATTAGCAATAAATAATTAACTAAAAAAATGTATACAAAAGACCATTTAATAATATTTACTTACCAATGAATAATTAATTAACAATTATATAATTAAAAAAATAATTAATTAAAAAACATTATTACTTAATTACATTTAAATTACTTCCAGCCCTATTCTCCTATAAACCCACTACAGGACATATTTATCAATTAATCAATTAATAAAAATTAATTACCAATTAATTAAAATTAATTACCAATTATTTAAAATTAATTTATATTTCCTAATAATTAATAATTAATTTAGTATAATTAAATTACTTCCCACCTATTCCCCTATAAACCCACAACCTGCTACAGAAAATAATTATCAATTTATCAATTCATAAAAATTATTTACCAATTAATTAAAATGAATTACCAATTAATTAAAAACAATTTATAATTCCTACTAATTAATAATTAATTTAGTATAATTAAATTACTTCCCACCCTATTCCCCTATTAACCCACAACCCGCTACAGAACATAATTATCAATTAATCAATTAATTAAAATTAATTACCAATTAATTCAAATTAATTACCAATTAATTGAAATTAATTTATAATTCCTAATAATTCATAATTAATATAATATAATGAAATTACTTCCCACCCTATTCCCCTATAAACCCACAACCCGCTACAGTACTAAAATACAAACATTAATTAAATTACATAAAAATAAATTAAAAACATAATAAACACATAATAATATACAAGAAAATAATATAAAAATCGATATTAGTAACATCGAAATCATTAACATCGATATTACTAACATCGATATTTAAAACATCGATACTACTAATATCGATATTAAAATCTATCGATATTACTTACCTTCTATATTATGTCCCTTCGATATTTAAACATCGATATTATTGTATATCGATAATTAAATTTCGATATTTTGTCTGCATACCAATGTAGGCACATTTCAGCTAATCATAGTTTGCAGAGGTTTGACTTTTTTGATAGCCAGTTTGCTGTGCCTGTCTTTGCTATTTCCTTCACCACTATGTGCCAAGGCGGGAGGTCTTGTTGAAGGAAATGTCATTCAGCAGTCTGCGTCCTTCAATTTCTAAAGGGTTCAGTTGAAACCTTTAGGGACATAGGAGGGTGTTACAAAGGTGCCATGGTATGAGGAAACTTGACAGACTGAGGTCATGCTTGATGGACACTGAACGAGGGATGGAAGACTGAAAGGGCTGAGGCAGGTTTGGCTTTAGACAGATTAATTGAGTTTAATAAATGAATATCCACTCCATGCAGGAGGATCACAACACGGGGGAAGCGGGGGGAGTTGGATGTCCGCTAAACAGCATCTGTCCTCACATTTCTGATTAGACACTGCTTTTTTAAATCCATGAATAGCTAACAACAGTTATTAAAAAATGTATGCAGAGATATTAACTATGAGACTTTGAACCCTCACACTGCCTAGCCAGCAACAAAGGAGGATGAAAAATTCTAGCACTTGGTATTTCACTTAGAATCTAAAGAGTTCCCTCAAGATGCCAAAAGATCAAATTAGCTTCTTGAGAGGAATGGCTTCACCTTGATGAAGATGGACGACTTGTAAGGAACTCCTGTGCGCTGCTGCCTACAATCTTACATTCATGTAGGTATTTCGACTTTTAAGATCTAGGAATGACGACCATGCTACCTACATTTGTAGTGTGTTGACCAATGGTGTTTTTAATCTGAGAATGTGTGAGAACACAGTCATTGGGTAAATGCTCAGCCTTTCAACCAGTAGAATGATAATTGGAGGTTTATAGAACATTGTCAATTATGGAGGGAGCTTCCCACAAACCAATAAGATGCTTCTGCTAAGCTGCTCTGCAGGCAGGTAAAGCACCTCCTAATGATGCTGTACCCAACACGTGATCAGATTCAAAACAAACGTAGGCAGTGGCAATGAGTACCAAAAGGTAAAAAGCCTAGGCACTTACTGTATCACCAAAGTGGTTACTGATTGCAACAGCCACCTGGAACTCTGTCACTTTTGATTGGGGAGGGCACCATCAGATTATGTCATAGACTCCCGGGGAGGCTGCCATATTAACTCTTCTTGTTCCCATTGAACACAGGACTGGCTCCATCAGTGGTCGCTCTAGTAATTGCACTCTCAGATGAGACATGGTAAATGCTTTTGTTTTCATATGACAGCTTTAACACATATCTTTGTATGCTGTTTCTTACTAAGCCCTGCATTATCCAGCACAATTGTAGTCTAGATAACTCGGTCGGAAGGGCAGTATTTTGTGCATGTTGGAGACAAAATCCCCCTTATGAGTCACTAAGATTCATAAGAACAGAACACCACCTCCCGGACGCCCCATCGTATCGGCCATTGGGTTCCTGGTGGAACCACTGTCACGCTTTTGTGACTTCTTCCTCCAACCCATGGCCAAAACCACCAACACCTATCTACCGGTCACTAAGGACCTTCTCAGACTCCTCGAAGGCCTTCCATACAACCCCGAGACTTCATTTCTAGTCAGCCTAGATTTGGAGAGCCTCTACATGAGTCTTCAACAAGATGACACCCTGAGAGTTCTTAAAATTGCCCTAGAAAAAACAGAATGGCAATATCACACATCAACCAAATTCATCTGGGATTGCGCAAAACTCTCATTAAAAGACAACTTCTTTGAGTTTGAAGGCCAACTATACCTCCAAAAATACGGTACCTCTATGGGGAGCATTTTCTCCCCCAGCATAGCAGGTTTGTACGTACACCACTTTGAAACCCAATTCATTTTTTCAAACAATGAGTCACGAATCCCAGAAACAAAATTTTGCAAACGCTACATAGATGGTATCCTTCTCATCTGGTAAGGCAACAATGAGTCACTCATCACATTCTGTCAATGGCTCAACACTTGCGACCACAACCTCAAATTTACTCACAGCTTCCACCCGCAAAAAACAACATTCCTGGACCTCGACATCGAGGCTGAGGGTGGCCTCTTGAAAAGCAAAACACACTTTAAACCCACCGCACGTAACTCATTGCTACAGTTCTCCAGTTTTCACCCGAGGCCCTTGAAGGAAAATCTCCACTATGGGCAATACTTGCGACTACGGAGAATCTGCAGCAATGTTACAGATTACAAAGAACAAGCCAATGACCTGAGCAAGAAACTCAGAGACCGGGGGTACCCCAGACGGATCACGTAAAAAACGAGAAAAAGAGCTAGGAACCAAAAACACGAGGGAATGATTGAGACACACCCACGTGAAGCCAGACCCACGCCCCTTACATGTGTTACCACCTTTAACACAGTTTCCAACCAAGTCTCCAACATAATAAAGAAGCATTGAAAGATCATAGGGGCAGGAAACCTCAAGTGGGACCCACCCCTCATTTCCCACAAAAAAGCAAAATCCATCAAGGATGCCATTGTCTCTACGAGACCAACACCCATCCAGAGAAAAGAGAACACTGTCCTAAATGCATGGGGCCTTCCAAAAGTCGTTGGCCATTTTTCGTGTGGCAACTGCAGCGTATGCCATCTCGAGAGCACCACCAAGACACTAGACTTGGAGCCAGGCAAGACATGGGAGTTGCGCACCCACACCAACTGCAACACCGCACACGTGATATACCGCATTGTATGCCCCTGCAACCTAACCTACATCAGGATGACCAACAGGAAAGTCAAAACTCGCATATGCGAACACCGGAGTACCATACGGTGTAAAAAGAATACAACCAAAATGATCAACCATTTCCTGGAAGTAGGACACACGACCAACGATATGAGCTGGGTCATCATTGAAGCCATGGACCCCAACATGCCAAATATCCAGCAACAGTTACTGCTAAAGGAACAGAGATGGATCTACCACCTTTCCAGTCACAAAACTGGATTAAATGACAATATTCCGTGGAACAGCCTCAGCAGACGCTAACAGGAAACACTTGTCCCATACTCCTGGGCACTCCTCTGTACCTCTAGCCTCCTATCGATGCACCCGCACTAATTGCAGTGCCACTGTACAAGCATGACACATTGGACCCCCGCACCACTTGCAGTACCACTGTAGTAGTGTGAAACATTAGACAATGAGCATAGTGTTTAGCTCAGTGTATTTACAGCACCTCAGCACCCACGTGACACATCGGACCCGCGCACTATTTAGCAGTGCCACTGAACTAGCATGACTCATTAGACCCCGAGTCTAGTTTTATTTTTCTCCCCCACCCTTTGCCTGCAGCGCGACTGTACCGGCGGGACACACAGGCAACATCACAGGCCCAGTGCACTGGTATCGCTATATAAGACAGTTGCCCCACATGCGTACTAATGTGGTCCTCCCTTGCTGTTGCACTTCCCAGCAACACAGCCCAGGACACGTCCTGTAACCTGACCTCACCTTTGTAGTGATCAGTGCTGGGGGGTCATACGCTTCCCGCAGAGTCTCATTCACCATGAGTGCTGATCTCCTAACATCTGCTAACGAATTCCTGACTCTTGACCTACTAATAATACTAGAGCGCACAATGGTGACGCACTCGACTTGTACCCATTTTTAGACCTTCTAGCCAGGCCTACACCTTTTCCCAATTTCATATATATTGAAAGAATCTTTCTCCAATATGGCCGCTTTAATAGACCTTAGGTCACAGGCCACCTGCACATGTCCAGGCATGCGCACCCACCAGGATCCCTTAGTCATGGTAAAACCCGGACGTACCTCGGCGCACGTCCCAGAGCTGTAGCGCTTACTACTTAAACAACAGACTCCGGCACCGAGGCACCAGCCGGGACCATGGGGGACCACAGATAGGTTTACAGCAGAGGACACATCTAAACCAAGTAAGGTCTTGTGTGATAGCCGACGCTGCTCGCCCAGTGAACTTATCATCCTGATATAGCTCACAGCAGCGCTTTCATTTTAATTTCCAGATCGGACCTAGGATGTGCCTCTTCCCCGAGCCCCGATTTCTGCAAAAATCCCTTTAGCATTGTAAATATTGGTGAATTTTTTAACGCTTCATTTTTAACCCTTCGGGTAGCACTGTAGCAAACCCCGCACCATTTGTGGTTTCTTTGCCATACTTATTCTGGGCATTGTTTGGGTGTTTTTACTCCTCCACTCAAATGCATGCCGTCAATAACAGCACGCAGCGTGCCACAAACTTCTGTGCACACACCTACACGCAGCGCGTCACTGGCACAGCGACACCTCCGGGCTGAATATATAGCGCAGCCATCTGTGCACAGATTCATACGCAGCGCTTTACTGGCACAGCCATTACCTCCAGACTGGAATGATAGCACAGCCACTCTTGAAAGTCGAGTTCATAAAGAGCATGCAACACAGTATCCATGCATGCCATTCTGCATGAGCCAGACTTTAGTCACCACAGTGGTCTTCCACAAGGACAATTGCATGACGCTGTTATAAATGTCTAAGATTGCATTTTATGTTGCGAAACCATATATTTTGTGTATTGTCTCTTTCCCCACAGGAAAAATGTTTTGCTACTTCAAAGTGTCTGTGAGTACGCCGTCATTTTTTCTTTACCACACACCTTAGCGAGTGTGTAGGGATAACACTGTTTTTTTCACGTGGCTTCTTTCACCGTTTGCCACTCACATTTCACTGTCCTGGTCCTGAAGAAACCCCCGTTAATTGCACAGAGGCTGCTGAAACATGTAGACTGCCACACATAAGTCAACTCATAGGTAAATTAGTCCTTTAGTAGTTGCATCACACATAATTTTAAACAATACCCTGGGCCGCCAACATTAAAATACAAAGGTATTGATTCCCAGAGGTATTTTTAACTGTATTATATTCACATCACATCACACTTCTGCACCCACACCTGCTCCGCTCTACTCAGGCGTCGTAGCACAACCAGGAGGCAATCGGCCGCCTGGTTGGGACCCCGATGATGAAGCATGACACCAACCATGTTGGTTTGTGAGGGATCTTTTAATAGCACCTAATGGGTCCCAAGTCAGGCCACAAAACAGTGACTAAAATAATTACATACCCATAGTGGGCCTGTCCACATTGTTTAAACATCAGACAAGATCCCCCTGCCAACTGCTATTTTCCAAAGTGGTGTTCAGAAATCCCAAGGCACTGCCATCTCTAGCTAGAGCTACCAACATGGTGGCAATTAACTTGGAAAAGCTAATGGTGGAACTCAAAAGAACAAAGACATCCATAGATTTAGCGGAGGAATCAACAAGGATCCCAAAGTCATGTATGAAGATCTTGCGTAGTTTAAATTGTGAATACAATGTTCACAGACCTTGAAAATAAAATTTAGAATGCACCTAATTGGGCAGACAAACTGTGGAATATCAGGAGGCAGGTCATCGATTTAGAGTACCAGAGTAGGAGGAACATTTCCTCAAGACAGAAAAGGGAGTTAACATGACAGTATCTAGCTGATTCTTTCCCCAAAGCAACAGGCCTGACCTTCCATCTGCCACTTGAATTTCACAGGCCATATAGGCTCAGACCTCAACGTATGCATCTGAACCATCCACGAGACAGACCATTCCAGCTTATTGCTCCACCAGCAAGCTGAACAGTTAGTTACCACCTCTAAGCAAAATGTCCCTGTTGCCCACAATGGTCACATCATCTCCAAAGCCATGGATTATTCTCCCAAAACTAACCTAAACAGGAAAACATTCTTAGAACTCCATCCCCAATTAAGGGCATTTAGTATACCATATGGCCTCCTGGATCCTATGATAACGATCATTAAACTAGAGGATTAAACCAGACAATTCTTGGACCCAGAGTAGCTGGAACAATTCATTGCATACCTTGGAGAAGACACAAAGGATACTGATGCAGCCCCCTAGGACACACTTGCTAGTCCCTTAGATAAATATACTGAATTTCCATCCTCCGATAAGAAGCACAACACCTGCTTCTTCTTAAACACAGAGATACACTCTGAGACAGACTGGTGGTTAATGATGCACAGTCTTCTAGGGAAAGATCACGGTCGCCATTGAAAAACTAGCCATGGATAGCTGATAAAATACACCTCTCATATCAGAGTACTCATACTTCCATTTAACTACGAGTATGGCATTGAGAGACACTTTTGGTTTACAATGTGCTTTTCTCCAAGCGGCAGGTCTTTATTAAGAAGCATATCTCACCTGGTCAAAGACTAAGACCGAATACTAGCAACTTCTAATCTACAACAACTATCTAGCACCACACGTTCTCTTGGAGAGAACGTGTGGTGCTTACGATGCACCTCAACCTCTCTCTCTTGAGGTAGGTGCTCTGATCATACTTATCAGCCACCACACTCCCAGACAGCAAGGTACTCTACCTCCTATTAACACACAGAGCTCCACGTCATACATCACAAGTGAATGTCGCACAAAACTAGACCATTTTGAAAAAGCACACACCCAGGCAGACTTAGGCTACAAGGAACTGGCTAAATCGCAACATATTTGTATGAACACATTATGATAAATACACAAAAAGAACAATTAGTACAACAGACTGTTATGATATCAAAAAATATACTTTTAATTTCAATTTCTTTTAAAACATTTATAAAAAGGAGGGTTAGTGAATATCACTTGATTATATATGGTGTATATATTTATGAATTTGATACATTGATTATAAATGACAATTCCATGATATATTGATAAAATCAGAACAGAAAAGAAAACAATTAAAATTCAGTTTCAAAGTTATTTCTCCAAATTTTTGTTAGACTTGGGCTGTGTCAACGCGTTTCGACAAATCTTTTGTCTTCATCAGGACTTTTAGAATATGCAGCCACTTTTTTTCTAAACAGAATAAAACAAATTTTTAGATAAATATTTGGCCAACACTTTCTAGGTTACAATCAGCAACTATTATTTTAAATAACCGGGGGTGACCAACAAATTACAACAGTTCATAACAGTCCATTTACAATTAAAGATATTATGCATCCGCTCTAAAAGAGTCAAGAATAGATTCATTTTCTTAGCCAGACTTGTGTTTGCACATACGTGATAGTACAGAATCGTAGAAACCAACAGAGCGTATTCATTTTACCAAAAATAAAAACATTCCTCTATATCTAAGTTCTAGAGAAACCAGATAGATAACCATTACCTCGAAATGGTAAATGAAACAAAGGGAAGATAGGTTTGTGGCGGGGAGAGATTCTTTTAGATTCTTGTCTACATATGTTATCTAACCATTAGGGGCTTATTTTTCTTAGACAAGATCAAAGGTCATTGAGATAATTATCATCCTAGTATTTGTTAAATTACATTAAGTAACCAAGCAAACCGCAGTATATATTCACCATGTTTTGTTGCAGCTATTCGGAAAACAGGAGTTGGGAGTGAGGCACCTTCTCTATACTAGATGTGGGCGGTATGTGATATCTGTTTAATAAAAAGACAAACCATATTGCAATTTTAGGTTCTTAATGCATATTTTAATTTTACTAGGCAAAACGAGTTTCCAACTTTAACCCCTATTTTTCTACTCATTGGAGGTTTTACCTGATAAAGCAGTATTCACTGCAAACTTCTCACTCCCACCTCTGTTAACTTCTCATCAGTCTTCAGCATTAAATAAGGCCACGAGTCGATTTCTGTAGCCGTAGGTAAAGTAACAGTCCACTTATTCGTTACAAGCGGGAAAGTTCCTGTGCAAATACAACATGAATAGACTCAAATCTATTTGTTCTGTTAATGTTGTTATTTTGTCGTCTTAGGTAGTGTTCACTGTTATTAATCTCTACTTTTTCATAATTTACCTTATTTGTTAGATATAGTTGTTCTAAATCAGACAGTGCGTGTTGAAGACTCGGTATCTGTCAGGAGCTGCGATCTTTGGGGGCGTGGTCCAGCTTCGCCGTTCCCGGCGTCTTACGATCAATTTTGGTCAAAGTTAAAACTACTGATTGTTATACTCTTCTAGAACCATTCTAAAAAAAGAGAGGGAAAGAGTAACAGTCATTAGTTGTTTATCCCTTATGTTTGGTCGATGGTCAGTCCAGTTAGTTAGAATCCTTTCGCCCAAGTCCCTTACTTTTTTGTTTACCTGTCGGATTCAATCCGATTTGAGGAACGGAGACGGAGGCGTTTTTATGTTTATTTGATCGTAAGACGCCGGGAACGGCGAAGCTGAACCACGCCCCCAAAGATCGCAGCTCCTGACAGATACCGAGTCTTCAACACGCACTGTCTGATTTAGAACAACTATATCTAACAAATAAGGTAAATTATGAAAAAGTAGAGATTAATAACAGTGAACACTACCTAAGACGACAAAATAACAACATTAACAGAACAAATAGATTTGAGTCTATTCATGTTGTATTTGCACAGGAACTTTCCCGCTTGTAACGAATAAGTGGACTGTTACTTTACCTACGGCTACAGAAATCGACTCGTGGCCTTATTTAATGCTGAAGACTGATGAGAAGTTAACAGAGGTGGGAGTGAGAAGTTTGCAGTGAATACTGCTTTATCAGGTAAAACCTCCAATGAGTAGAAAAATAGGGGTTAAAGTTGGAAACTCGTTTTGCCTAGTAAAATTAAAATATGCATTAAGAACCTAAAATTGCAATATGGTTTGTCTTTTTATTAAACAGATATCACATACCGCCCACATCTAGTATAGAGAAGGTGCCTCACTCCCAACTCCTGTTTTCCGAATAGCTGCAACAAAACATGGTGAATATATACTGCGGTTTGCTTGGTTACTTAATGTAATTTAACAAATACTAGGATGATAATTATCTCAATGACCTTTGATCTTGTCTAAGAAAAAGAAGCCCCTAATGGTTAGATAACATATGTAGACAAGAATCTAAAAGAATCTCTCCCCGCCACAAACCTATCTTCCCTTTGTTTCATTTACCATTTCGAGGTAATGGTTATCTATCTGGTTTCTCTAGAACGTAGATATAGAGGAATGTTTTTATTTTTGGTAAAATGAATACGCTCTGTTGGTTTCTACGATTCTGTACTATCACGTATGTGCAAACACAAGTCTGGCTAAGAAAATGAATCTATTCTTGACTCTTTTAGAGCGGATGCATAATATCTTTAATTGTAAATGGACTGTTATGAACTGTTGTAATTTGTTGGTCACCCCCGGTTATTTAAAATAATAGTTGCTGATTGTAACCTAGAAAGTGTTGGCCAAATATTTATCTAAAAATTTGTTTTATTCTGTTTAGAAAAAAAGTGGCTGCATATTCTAAAAGTCCTGATGAAGACAAAAGATTTGTCGAAACGCGTTGACACAGCCCAAGTCTAACAAAAATTTGGAGAAATAACTTTGAAACTGAATTTTAATTGTTTTCTTTTCTGTTCTGATTTTATCAATATATCATGGAATTGTCATTTATAATCAATGTATCAAATTCATAAATATATACACCATATATAATCAAGTGATATTCACTAACCCTCCTTTTTATAAATGTTTTAAAAGAAATTGAAATTAAAAGTATATTTTTTGATATCATAACAGTCTGTTGTACTAATTGTTCTTTTTGTGTATTTATCATAATGTGTTCATACAAATATGTTGCGATTTAGCCAGTTCCTTGTAGCCTAAGTCTGCCTGGGTGTGTGCTTTTTCAAAATTGTTGTTTCCCTGACCCAGGAGTCGATCCTTAACAGGGGGTCCCTGATACTTACCAAAGAGCACAAAACTAGACCGCAATCAGTTTGGTCCTTCGACGTCAATGGTCTTTCAACATTCACAAAAAAAATAATATTCAGACTTATCTTGCGTCCCAGAAATGGGATATAGACCTCTTGAAGGAAGCCAAATCATGTAGGTGGCTTTTTCCACAGCAGAGGTAAATGCACACAAAATGTGTGTTTCAAGACACAACAAATGACAGTGAATGTTGAAAGTGGACATACACTCTGAAACTGAATTTGAGCCTTGAAGAAGTCCCGTTTGCGACAAAATGCGTTGGCTATTGGATTCTAGCTATTGAATTTTATGAACTTGGTGTATCATCTTTTTTCAATAAAGAACAGTTGTTGAAAGAAAATGAAAATACAACAATTAAGAATTTCTTTGCATTATCGATAATGACTGTTCCTTAACTGACTTTGAATAGGTATACAATTTCTGTGTGCGTAATTACTTTGTCATTTATGTTGTTTTGGGTTTCCAAATAAGGAGTAAAAAGGGGTGTACTCTCTGGTTTTCCTGCACCAGTACTACTTCCCCGGATTTTGTTTCGACAGGTGCAGCTATTTCTTTTGCCTCAACCCTCGGTTCTCTAATCTTTATAAGCATTGTCTTCAATCTAAAGCTACAGTGAGGCCCAACATTTGTTATTTCATTTTCTAGGACTGCCTTGTTTGCCAGTGAAATTTGTTTGGATATTGGTGGTGGGGTTTTCATTTTCCTAAATCAAAAGAATTCTATACTGAACAGCATGGATAGAAGGCAGAAGATGGTGAAAATAGTAGAGTGCTGACGGTCAGTGGAGACTGGCTGCCATAATGCAAGCAGAGGCACAGTTGTTAGTGTGTTGCAGCATGATTGGGCGATGTCCCCCATGACGGTGCCAAGAGTTGGAGGAGACTGCTGTTGACTGATGTCGGAGTGTTCATGGGGCAACACCAGTGGTCGAAGTGGGCGGGATCGGCAGGGCACAGCGTTCCCCTACTTCTTCAATTCCAAGGATTCCGTTCCCCTACGTTTTTATTCTGAAAATGCATCCCAGGATGCAAGAAATCACCATTGTCTATAAATAAAGCTCGCCATTCCTGGTGTTCGTTCAAGGACGGGTAACAGGAGTCTGTCTGTTCCTTCTTTCCCAGAGAATAAAAATACTTCCACTTCTGCTCTGCTGCTTCAGCTGACCGCCCCAACCCCACTCTTTCCTTCTTTCCTCTCTTTCTGTCCAGCTGCTCTTCTCTTACTGAAAACCGCGACTTCAAGACGGGGTTCTCACTCTCTTTCATCTCCTTTCTTTTGTTGCTCCCCTGTGAAATGGATCCAAAAAAGAAAAACATTTTTGCTGGAAATGTCGTATTTTAATTCCAAAGTGCAGCATCTGGAATAAAAGGTTAAAAATATGAAAAATAACGAAATAAAGACAGAGAGGTAGCAAACTGGCCAGATTGATTTTATTCACACCCAAACACATTAGCGCCACTTTTACAGAGTTTGCCAGTGAAGCTCTATTTTTGTTTTCTTGTCTTTGTTTTCCCTGGGCGTGCAACTACTGCACCAATCCTGGAGGTACTGCAAAGTGTGGATTGGAAAATGAAAGGTGTACTGCGGCTCTGCATCCAGGGATGTGGTCTTTTTACCATACTGCTTACGTTTTGTAAGAATATAAGCAATGGACATTGAAATTGGCCCATTCAGGGCCCTGTAGTCATGTCCTTAACTTTTCAGGCAAAATAACTGATTTCTGAATAGTGAGTGTAAAAGCGTTAAGGTAGCCATGTTGTTCCTGCCTACATTTCTCATGGTTTGCTGAATTTTGCATTCCCTATGAGTGTTTGCTTTTTCCAGGATGTTGTTACTTTTTTTATAGGGCGGAAATTGCTCTTGTCTAGTGCGTCATTTAAATTAAGCCACATCCAGGTGTTTATAGCCGTCAGCAATTGGGTTGTAGTTGAAGGCAGTGTGAGTTTTTCTCAGAAGGCAGTATGTTGCTCAGTGGGGGAGAGGATGTGGCACTTTGGCCAGAGCTGCTAAATTTGGAACTGGGGAACCAGGGTTAGCCTTAATAACCAGTCCACCAGACCACTCTCCTGAGAGAGCACAATCCCATGCTAAACCTTAGAAGGCTTCGCAAGACCTTAGAAGCCCTGATGTCTTACCACCAGCAGGTGGACCTAGCAGTGGCAAGTGTGGGTTAACCTTCTAGGTTTGTCCACCACAATCCATACCAAAGTTCACCTCCAGTTTTGCGGGCAGGCCTATGAAGCAGCACAGCCTAGAACAACAGTGACTCTGTCACTGTGGTCACAGGAAACTTGAGAAGGGCCAGCTCTAGGGCAGTGACCACACCGGGTGCTGACTTTAGGTGGAGGCTTTATGTTTACGGTTTTAAAAGCGCGTGCTGCTTCCTTCCTGGCCTCCAGCAATTTTCGGCAACAATATAAATGTCATGATGTCTCTGGTGTTTGATGTTCATCCTAGAGAGAGATCATTTTGTCTAGTGAAAGTTTTGATTCATGGAAATGTAGCTCAGAGGGTTAATGTCCCTGCTGCAAAGAACATGTACCATGGAGATCACAAAGTGCTCATAATATAAATAGGTCAGTGGGCTACTGCTTTTGTCTGAGAGATCCTTTTGTTACTTGCAGTTTATAAGCTAAAATCCTAACATAGAACAGTGATCTATTAACTTTCATCTAAGAGCTGCATACAAACTGCAAGGTATAAATTAGAGCATTATGTTTTTCCCTCAGTCTTTGATTATCCTAATGTTGCAAAAAGTATTCTTTTGGACAGAAATCAATTCTGATTATAAAAGAGAACTCCCCAACCATGGTATTACGTTTTAAATTCTGAGTTTGTGTTTCTCCAGACCAATCACTATTAAACTTTACGGCTTACTAGTATGGTTTCCATGTAACTCCTACACCTTGTAGTCCTTAGTCTTATCTAACATTTTCTATACAGTTATTTACACACATATTGATTGTCTCTGAGTAAGGTGTGTGATGGGGAGACAGCCATGACAACGCGGGCTTTACACTGCGCTGCCATTACGACGCTGCCATCACAACGCAAGTCGTTATAACGACTTGCGCTGGATGGCGCTAGATACTAAGGAATAGTAGATTTACTATTCCAACACCTTCCCTACTGTTGCATAGGCTGGAGTTGGAATAGTAAATCATTCTATTCCAAAATCCAGCACCTACAGCGCAAGTGATTGTAACGGCTTGCGTTGTAATGGATGCGTCGTAATAGCAGTGGGTTGTAAAAGCCCGCGTTGTCATGACGTACATCCGTGTGATGTAAAGTGCTCTGACACCCTACACTGGTATGAGTGGTGCTGTAAATCAAATTAAATGCATCTGAGACAGAGTGTGGTTATGGAGACTTGATGAGCACTGTGAAAGGGTGGTAGTGAGGGAATCCATGACGGAGGTGGTCACTGGGGGCAATAACAAACATTATTGCCCTGGGCGCCACAAGTGCTAAGGTTGGCCCTGCCCTTGAGGCTAGTCTGACCCACCCATAGGTACCTACATTGGCCTTGTTTCAGAAGTAGTAGCTGCAACTCACCAGGGATTGGCAATGCGGAATTTGCACGCACACCAAACTAAGTTCATAGCCTTCACTGTCTCTCTGCTTCATTCACAACCACTTTTAACATGTGCTGCTTGCTGTGGGGCCACTGGAATTATTTTATGCACCAAAGGAGGATAACATTATGCCACAGTGTTGACTAAATTATGCATTTAAAAAAGGGTGCAGTGTAATGCAGTATATTTTCTGATATTTTATTATTTTGACATGTGTACACATGCTAACAGTCTCTGGAAAGATTTTGCCTTATTAGTACCAGTGTAACATACAAATGCAACAGTGAGAATGGTGATCAGCCAACCTTTGCAATAAGCCATCCACTCCGCTGCAAAACAAGTCACATTTTTTATTAACTTTTGATACGTTTGAGCTATAAACAATTTATTAGTGTAAATGCTCAGATCATGCAGCAGATCTTGTATTATGAGGCAAATATGGCAGAGCCATAATTATATAGAAAACATTTGCAAAGTAGGATATTTTGCCATTCAAGTTTGAACTGCTGTTGTGGAAAAAGCGAGAAGTGCTGTTGACAAACTCCATGGCTCGGTGACAAATGGCTTGTGCTTCCACATGTTATCGTATTTGGGACATTCTGTGATTAGAAGCATATCCCACTTGGTGAATGTGTTTTAATGCCAATAACTCATTATACTTTAGATACGCATTTTGCACATACATCGCAAGTTGCACTTTAGATAGAATACCTCAGTGTCTGTGGACAAAGCAAGCTATACTCTCCCGTCTTTAAAAACATTATGAATATGAATAAACTCTTACTTTTATCTCTGAATGTTAACGGTTTGAACAATAGGTGTAAAACTTGTGCAATAGAGATCTGGTTAAAAGGACACCACCCTGATGAGATTTTTATACAAGAGACACACTTTCGAGCCTTAGCAGATGCTAGTAAAATTGGGCAGTTTTTTGTTGCTCATCTGTGTCGGGAATAGCCCAGAGGGAGGTGAGCATCTATATAGCCAAGCATGTCCTATTTCATGATGAAGCATCACACTCAGACACGAGTGGTAGGTGGGCATTCCTGCATGGGACAATAAATAACAAACGCCTGACACTAGCTACGATCTATGCACCAGTAGTGGATGACCGCTCCCCATTTTACAGTTAAAACAAGCACTGTCAGGTATACCTGGTCAGATTATATGGGAATGTGATTTTAATTTTCTGCAAAATCCCGCGGTGGATTCAACAAAAAAAGACCGAAGGCAAAATAAATCACACATAGCCACTGCTCTAATGAGCTGTAAAACAGATCTAGATATTCTAAATAACTGGCAGCTCAATAATTTGACTAAGCCTGAGTACTCTTGCTATTCGGCAAAATATGATTCATCATCAAGGTTAGACTTTTTTTTAACCTCCCATAATCTGGAAGTCAGTAAATACGAACATATAGCAAATGCTTTCTCAGATCATGCCCTTATAAAATTGGAAACCCTGCTAGGGAAGAAGGATGAAGAAGCAGCCAGAAGGTGGTATTTTAATAAACTCAATTTAGCAGATAAACAATGGTGTACAGAATTAGAGAAGGAGATTAGTTGTAGTTTCTTTTTTCTGATAAATAAAGATTTTGCCCCAATTAGCATAATATGGGATGCCTTCAAGGCTACACTGAGAGGCATAATTACCTCAAAAGAGATAACAAAACAAAAGGCTGGTGGAGAAGGAGGAGAGAATGGTAATAGAAAATAAACTGGCCCATGCAAATCAAGAATATTTCAGAAACAGGACCTTGCATAGCAAACAAAAAGTATTAAATGCAAAAACAAAAATGAGGGAATTTTATTATGAGCTAGCGGATATGGCAAGTAGGTTGTATCTTCAGGCAAGCTATGAAGATAGCGAGTATACGGTAAGATTGCTAGCTTGGCAAGCAAAGGAAAAACAAGTTTGAAACAGAGTCGAATGCATCCAGGATAAAGTAACTAAAACCTGTGTAAAGACTACGTCATTAATAGGCGAGGTGTTCCTCAGACACTATATAGATATCTATCAGGAATCTCACCAGGTCTCTTTAGAATCAATTAATGAATTTTTACAGGAATTACCTATTCCAATGCTGGAAAATAACTTGATTTTTTTAATATCAATAAGGTTAAGGCACAGATCTGGTTTTTAGATGCTGAAAAAGCATTTGATCTTGTTTCTTGGAACTGTGTTTTGACAATTTTAGAAAAGTTTGGCTTCCCAAGTGATTTTATAATCCTATTATTACAGCTCTACATTAATTCCCAGGCACACATTTTAATTAATTCTGTTAATATAGGGACATGCCAAATAAATAGAGGCACCAGCCAAGGCTGTCCCCTTTCCCCGATCTTATTTTCTATTTATTGAGCCTTTAGCAATCGAGATTAGGAAAAAAAGAGCTCATACGGTCCCGGTCCAAGGAATGACAAACATAAAATTATATGCTGATGACATTGTTCTTTTCTTGGACCCAAAGACAGATACTCAGACAGAAGTTATGAGAATTTTCGAGGACTTTGAAAAAATAGGGGGTTATAAGATCAATAAGACCAACACTGAAATAATATTATACAACTGCAAGGTGAATTCTCTTTTATCAGAATTCAGACAGACATATAATACCAGCCCACACAGGTATCTAGGGATTTATGTAACCAAGAAAGTAGACGATCTTTTTTCTCTAAACTACATCCCATTGTCGAAAAAAGGTGCACTCTCAGTTAACGCGATGGAATCAGCTTCCGCTATCAATAATAGGCCGAGCTGCAATAATACGGATGTCTATCCTTCCGCTATTTAATTTTCTCTTTAGTGCAGCACCATATGCAATACAGGCTTCTTTTTTTAAAGAAATAGACAGTATGTTCTCCTCTTTCCTATGGACAAATAAGATACCAAGATTGACACTCAGCACTTTAAACCATCCTGTAGCAGAAGGAGGACTATCACTACCAAATATCAGAGATTATTATTGTGCAGCATTTGCACATCATAGTTTTAGATTTTTCTTCTTAGATCCTCAAGAGGCAGATCATTTTTTTATGAAAAAGATTCTAAGGGAGCATAACATAGTAGACCGCACAAGAGTTACTAAGTACCCCAAAAAGTACGTTACAAGACCTTGAAAAGGATGCATAAACAAAAATCTCAGCTCTTAGCACACTACAATATTTTATAAATCAACATCCAACTAGGCTTTCAAATCTGTTTATGGGGGAAATAAGTTTGCTAGAGAGTAACATATTAAGACTATGGGAAGAAAATGGATACGTTCAGAACCAGGATTTTGCCAAGGGGAATTTTTGGAAAACCTGACTGATTGAAACAGGGCTGCAACATTCAAGCACAATTTCAAAATGGTCATTCATTCGATTAAAACCCATTTTAGACAGCTAGACATGTATTATAAAACTACTATTAGTGAAGCCCTTAATTCCCCCATACAGCGGAAAATTAGTAATTGGATTAAAATCTTCAATGACAATAAATCTTTCTCTCTATATGAAAAAGTGAGGGATAGATGGAAGAAAAGGGAAGGTATGCAGATCCTTAAACCAACCTGGAATAGGCTTAATAAGTTTAACATAGCCGTATTTAGGGGGGCAAATTTAAAACGCATGCAATACTATTCGAAATGGTTGATATATGGAACACCCTCTTTTCTTCATAAAATATACCCACAGATAGAAGACAAATGCTTTCGCTGCGCAGAGAAAGGAACCTGGACACATATCATATGGGCGTGCCCAAAAATCGAGAGCTTTTGGGAGGAGATCGATAAATATCTTAAAATCACAATTGATCCCCTCATTTTTATCGATAAATCTATTTAAGTCCTGGGCTGCTTCTCTGCTATCTCTGTTCATGAGGAAGGTTTATTTATTGCAGCTTTAATAGCAAGATCCCTAATCCTACAACTCTGGAGAACAAAGAAAGTACCCACTTTTAATGCTTGGAGGGCAAAACTAACCAGAGTACAAGAAATGGAAAAGAAATATGCAATAAGATCAGGGGCCTTAAGAAAGTATGAGAAATATTGGAGTGTGTTTGAAATATAGGAGACTGTATTGCAGTCGGTATATAAGGACAGAACATATGCACTCGCCCGGGTATAGCACTTTGCACTTTACTCTAAGGTCATTAATTTCCTTCTGCTCTCTTGTCAAATTTGATATAAAAGGATAGGGTACGTATGTGTGTATGCATCCAGATTCTGCACTCTGCACTTTAACTTATTATGAACTCTCTGTATTATAGGAATATTGTGATTATATTGCTGAGCATTTAGAAATGAATATTTATCATACTGTAATATTTTGTACTGTAAACTAATTTTCTCTTCTTTTGAAATTTTGAAATATGTAGTTATAAATAATTCTAGGGAAAAAAAACCTCAATATACCCTTAAATAATCATGTGTATCAATTGGTTGATTAAACTGGGCAGTGAAATGCCAAACAAATACAAAAAATTGGGATATTTGCGCATTCTGGCCACACCTCTGGCTCCGCCCACTGATCCAATCCTTGGGTTATTTCCGCCCTCTGATTCTCCGCCCACAGTTCCTCTACTTTTTTTTCCCCCACTTTGACCACTGGGCAACACACTCTAGAAACAGAACCTACTTCAGAAAGCGCCTCACTGCTGTGGTGGAATGGGGAGCGAACTTTAATGCCCCAAAGAATTTGTGGTGGTGCCTCCCTATACCGGGGCAAAATGGACAAATCTCAGTCTAAACTGCAGTCGACTTGCGGAGAACCCCCAGGACACGAGACGAAGGCACTACGATGGCAGAAGGGTTGACAGGTGCAGGGCAGTCGGAGGTTGGCAGCGACTTGTGGCTTGTATTAACGCAGATGCAGCACAGTCTAATCAATGTGACGTAAGCGCGCTGCTCATCACAATGGATAAAAATAATCTGGAATGCAAGGGAAGCTCTTTCCTCAAGTCCTGACATTTAAAAATAATAGTTGTGGTGAAGGAACTGTTCACTTCCACTGCCCTGTGAAGGAAGTGTGGTGGGCATGGAGCAGGGCCGGACTGGGAACCACAACCGGCCCTGGCAAAGGGCTCGGCCGGCCCACCCTCCCCACTCGGGGGCGTTGGAGGTGCCGCCGAGCACTTTGCCGGGGCTGGTTTGCCGATTTTGGTACAGAGCCGCTTTTGCAGCTATGCTGCAAAAACGTTCCTGTACCAAAAACGGACCCCAGGGTCCCAAAACCGACCCCCACCCGTGCGGCACACCGGGGGATTGCCCGGTGCCCGCTATGGCCAGTCCGGGCCTGAGTTTATCATCGGCATTTTAGCAGTTAATAACATTTGACGTTATTCAGATGCTTTTCTTTCAGTGGGGCCAGAGGCGCTTTATCCAAACATGTTAGTGATTATCTCTTTAAAAAAGATATTTCATCATATTTCAGTCCCTACTAGGCAAGGGCTCACTGAATGTTTTCAAACTCTAGGACACATTATTCAAACTATCTACCTAAGCAAAGACAATAAAACGAAGATTGGGCTTGATTTATAAAATGAAATGTATATATATATATATATATACATATATATATCCATAGAAATATTTGCGTGCACAAGTGCAGATTTACGACTTTACCCTATTCACAAGCATTCCCATTAATGTGACTGAAAAGTTATGCCTATCGCAGGGGCCCAGTCACACTACTCGGAGAACCATGTGGCATTTGTTTTGAATTTATTTCTACAGTGTTGAATTATGTGCAGGTTACAATTCTAAACACGAAAAAACAGCACTAGTAAGCATGTACCCACTTTTTCTCTTGCAAAACGATTTAAAATATTTACTCTAACTTTGTGAGTATCCTGTTCCTATGCCGTTCCCTAAAAAAGATTTACTGTTGGTCTTTGCAGTAGCAAACATTTGACACATTCCAGGATGGGAAAGAGTGGTGAGAGAGTACTTTGTTAAATGCTCAAACACTCATTACTATGTGGGTGTTCACAAACCCATGAGACAATCCACACCTTGATTCTTCCACACCTTGACTCTCACTGGTTTCCTGTCACATACTCATGCATAAATTGTACACTGTGTTAGTGTACAGTAATAGAAGAGGAATGAATTTACAGCAATCAAATCACCTTTTGTGAATGCCTTGCATCTGTAAAAACTCCCAAATTCAGTTTAGTGGTTTTAGGGCTTAATTGAAAAATGTGAAAATTAAGAATAATTATTTGACACGTATATTGATATATTGGGTTTACCTGTTTTATTCTTATATGGTACTGGTTAGAGGTATAAACTGTTTAACAACAATTGAGTGTTGACTACAGTCTAGAATGTTTCTTGGTTTTTCATTGTGAAAATCAAAATAATGAATAAATAAATGCAAATAGCTTTATGAATCAAGTCCACAAACTTTAACTGTCTTGAAATGCAAATGATTCAGCGTTTTAGCAGCAGAAGTAATGTAATAATGTCTCCTGAGCTTTAAAAGAGTATATTCTGCAAATCCATGTGCTCTATGCGCAAGCGCCTCTATATCATTGTGCCCACTAAACTGATAAAAAAAGTATGTATTCAAAAAAGGACGACCATTTCATCCTCGGTCACAGATTGTCAGCTTTGGTTCTGTTACCCAGCAGTGCTGACAATTAGCATTCTAGTGCTGGTAAAAAGCATGCGAATGTTCTGCTGGCAATTAGCATTCTTAGGCTCGAAGGCATACAGTGTGAAAATGCATATGTGGTCTTACTGTTTTTCCGGTGTAAGAAACTAACTTTCTGCAAAACGAAATGTGATACCCAGTTCTTTTGGCTCTTGCTCTTCCCCGAGGAAAACTAAGTATGCTTTCATAAAACTCCACAGCACAGTCTTGGAAAGACTCCAGTGTTTGTCCACAGATTCACAGAAAATGTATATGGGTAAGAAGACCATGTATTAAAGAAGAATTGACTCTCAATATACTAAAGAGTACGCCTCTCTCTCCCTCATCAGCGACAAAAAGCAAGACCCTCCAACTAAATTAAGTTAGAAGATGTCTTTTACTATTAGTGATTGGAAATCAGATATGGATAAAGAAATACATTTATATTTTATTGGCCATAATGCCATATAAGTAGATATTACAGCTGGCTCTCTTTTCAATCAATCAATCAATCAATAAATGGCATTTGTAAAGCGCAGCGCTGTCACCCCTAGGGATATATGGGCGATGGGTCTTCTTTGAAGAGCCAAGTCTTGAGTCTCTTTCTGAAGTCTGTCAGAGAGTAGGCTGTGCGGACATGGAGGGGAAGGTTGTTCCAGGTCATGGCAGCAAGGTAGGAGAAGAAGCTGCCATATCTGCGACTGATGCAGGGTGTGTGTGCGAGTGCGAGGGAATAGGAACGCGGGTGTCTAACTGGCATCTTTTCTGGTTTGGGAGCCTGTTGGAGGTCTGTCAGATGGGAGGTGATGTGGGTTCGTTTGGGAAGGTCCAGGATGGGTCTGGTTGCAGCTCTCTGTATGGTCTGGAGGCTTCTGAGGAGCTGGGTGGAGATGCCAGAGAAGAAGGTGTTTGCCGTAGTTAAGGTGGCTGGCGACGAGGGCCTGAGTGATGATCTTTCTGGTGTTGGTTGCACAGTGTGTGAAAGCAGAAGCAGGTGACTCCGTTAACGTGCCATTTCATGGTCAGTGGGCTGTCAAGGATGATTCAGAGGTTGCATGAATGATCGGTAGGTGTGGGTCTGAGTTCTGCAGACCATCAGCTGTGGTCCCATGCAGAGGAGATCTTCCCAAAGAACAGAACTTCAGTTTTGTTGGAGTAGAGTTGGAGGCAGTTGTCTCTCATCCATTTGGCTAAGTTGGTCATGGCATTGTAGAAGTTTGTTTAGGCATTGGAGGGGTCCTTGTTGAGTGAGAGGATCAGTTGAGTATCATCTGCATAGGAGATTTTATGTTGAGTCTGTGGTATCTGATGACATCTGCGAGGGGGGTCATGTAGATGTTAAACAGGATGGAGCTGAGGGATGATCCTTGTGGTACGCCTCACATGGTGTCTCTGGGTGCGGAGGTGAAAGGAGGCAGTCAGATGCTCTATGTGCGTCCTGTAAGGCAGAAGGCGATCCACTTGAGCACATCTTGCTGTATGTCTAAATCGTAGAGTCTGTTGATGAGGGTGTTGTGGGAGACTTTGTCGGATGCCGCAGAAAAGTGATATAGGATCAAGGCTACAGTTTCTCCATATTGGAGGAGTGTTCTGGTGTCATTTGTGGTGGAAATCCGTGCAGTCTCAGTGCTGTTGTTGGCATGGAATCCTGATTGAGAGTCTTCCAGTACGTGGTTTTGTTCAAAGAGTTCAGTGAACTGCTGGATGAGGGCTTTTTTGAGAAATTTGGCTGGGTAGGGGAGCCAGGAGATCAGACGAGAATTTTTTAGATTGTTCGGGTCAGCAGAGGATTTATTTAGGAGGAATCTGACATCTTCGTTTTTCCATCTGTCCGAGAAGGCTGCTGTGGAGAAGGAGGTGTTGAGGATGCTGGCGAGTTGAGCACTGATTGGGTTCGTTGCGAGGTTGTAGAGGTGGTGGGGGCAGGGGTCGGTGGGTGCCTCGGGTTGAATAAAATACATGATGGCTGAGTTTGTCAGTGCGATGAGCGGTGACCAGGTGGTGATGGTTTGGCTGGTGTTCGCTGGTTGGTTGAGATTGTCAGGGTTGAGGGTGTAGGTTGAAATTGTTGCTGTGGAATTAGTCTGATAGGGATTGAAGCTTTCATGGGAGGGGTGAATGGTGTTCTGTGAGGCTGGTGGGTTGGAGAATTCTTTGACTATTTTGAAGAGTACCTTTGTGTGGTTGACTGCCGAGTCGATGTGGGTGCTGATGGCTGCTTTCTTTGATGTGGCGGTAATAGTGGCTGAGGGCTGTTTTGTGAGCAGCTCTGCTGGCAGGGTTCTTGGTGGTGCTCCATCATTTCTCCAGTTGGTGGTAGTTGCACTTGGTGGTCCTGAGTTCCGAGTTGTACCAGCAGGCATGTTTGGGGATCTTGTTGGATTTTGTAGGTTTCAGTTGGGCAACTTTGTCGGCGTTGTTAGTGATCCAGGCGGTGAAGTTCTGGACTACCTAATTGAGGTCTGATGAGGCCTCGGGCTGGGAGATTGTGAGGGTCTGTGACCATTGAGTTTCGATGACCTAGCTCCAGCTGTGGTGGGAGGAGATTGGATGCCTGGTGATGGTGTCCTGGCCATTGGTGATGGTGAAGTGTACGATTGCGTGGGCAGCGCAAGTGAGTTCTGTGGTATTGCTGAACTTGATTCTGTTGCTGGAGGTGAAAATGGGGTTGAGTGTATATCTGGCTTTGTGCGTGGGTTTAGTGACCAGTTAGGTGAGGCTGATGTTGTTGAGGTTCTCCAGGAGGGCGATGGAGTTGCTGTCGCCGGGGTCGTCAATGTGGACGTTGAGATCTCTGAGTAGGATGTAGTAGTGAGATTTGATTGCTGCGGGGGCAATGAGATTGGGGATGTTGTTGCAGAATGTTCCTCTGGGTCTGGGGGGGGGTCTGTAGGCGAGGGTGCCTCTAATCTTGTCCTTCACACCATTTGTAGTAAGAAGTTGAGGAGTTCAAAGAGAGGTGCGGGATCGTCATTGATGATATTGCATCTAACGGATTCCTTCAAGATGATGGTGATGCTTCCACCTTGTTGGTTGGTGTGGTCTTCAGGAGTGACAGTGGTGATGTCTGGGTTTGAGGCGTGGTTCCGCCGCATTTCGGTGCTGAAGGCAACGTCCATGCAGTGGGTGGTGATGGTGTCCCATATTTCTTTGGCATGTTTGCAGAGTGGGTGCTGAGCAGGATACAATGGAGCAGTTGTGGGGAGTTCCTTGTCTTGGGGCAGTAGTGATGCAGGGTCTTTTGATGGTCGTGTGGTAAGAGAAGAGGCAGTGTCAGCAGATGGAGGGACCTTTGGTGGATTATGGGGAGGAGGAGACACAGCTGATTCTGGCGCCCAGATCCAGGAGTTGCTTGGAAGTGTTGCGTCGGGTGGCGGGAGGGCCAGGGGTCCTGGCACCAGGTTTTGTCCAACCAATTGTAGGATGGAGACACTACCGTTGCTTGTGACTGCTGTGTGGTTGTGCACAGCCCTCCATAGTGATCATGGGGGGTGGAACAAGAGCAGGCAGCACAGGGGCAGAAGGCTGCACTGGGGCAGCACAGGGACAGGGTTAGTGGGTGGCATGGGGACTGAAGGCAGCTCAGCAGGGACAGCAGCCAGGACAGAGACAGGGGAGTCAGGCAGTGCAGGGGCAGCAGGTAGCACAGGTGTAACATGCCGCTCATGGGGTGCGGGAAGCACAAGGACATCAGGCAGTGCAGGGGCAGAGACAGAGTTCAGCAGGCAGCGCAGGGGCAGCAGGCAGGGCAAGGTCAGGAGCAGCAGACAGCACTAGGGCAAAAGGCAGCACAAGGGACGAAGGCAGCAGACAGTAAAGGGGCAGCAGGCAGCGCAGTGACAGAGACAGCAGGCAGCATAGGGACCTCACATATTACATCACTCATGACGTGTTCTATGACATCATTTAGGGCATCATTTATTACTTTACTGATGACATCTCAAATGACATGTGAAAGAGCTGGCCCTTTTTGCAAGTTTATCCCCAAACATTTTGCCTTTGTCTCCTACTTTTCTGACCATGCTTTTGTTGGCTATATGATTCTAGGAACTTTACCACTGCCGATCAGTGCTAAAGTGCACATGCTCTCTGTATAAATTGTGATGTGATTGGTAATCTATGATTGGCATATTTGATATACTGGTAAGTCCCTAGTAAAGTGCACAGTGTGTGCCAGGGCCTGTAAATCAAATGCTACTAGTGGGCTTGCAAAAGACACTCAATTGATGGACGAAATGCAGAACAAATCCAAACATTCACCCCCAGTCAAGAGATCTGGGTTAAATCCATCAATCTTTTGCTAACCATGCCACTCCAGTTTGACCCTGTGCCTCACGGTCCAGCCCAAACTGCCAAGCCAGGTCCTCCCTGGACCAGAAACAAGCATCCTAGGACCGGTTTCAGGGTTTCACCCATATAAGCCAGCATAGCTTGAATCCAGAGGCATAGTGTGCATGGGACCCACGTCTGGGCATACACAGTGCACTTAGAATGAGGATGCAGAAGACACACAATTGATGGACGGAATGCAGAACAAAACCAAACATTTAACCCAGTCGAGAGATCTGGGTTAAATTCATCATTCTTTTGCTCACCATGCCACCCCAGTTTAGAACTGGCCATATGCAAATCCGTCTTCACCCTGTGCCTCATGGGTACAGTCCAGCCGGAACTGCCAAGCCAGGCCCTCCCAGGACCGGAAACAAGCATCCTAGGACCCGTTTTTGGTGTTTCAACCCTCATCAGCCAGGATAGCTTGAATCCTGTGGCACAGTGACTTGCAGAACTGGTTGTGCCACCCACATGAGTAGCCCTGCAAATGTGTCTCAGACCTACCACTGTAGTGTCTGCGCACTTGGCAAGTGCACCCACTTGCTAGGCCCTAACCGTCCAATTTTTTACATGTAAGGCACCCCCCAGGTAGGCCAAAGGTACCCTAATGGGCAGGGTGCAGTGTCTGTGAAAGGTAGGAAATGTACTGGTGTGTGTGACATGTCCTGATAGTGAAATACTGTGTATTTGGTTTTTCACTATTGAAAGGGTGTCTGTCCCATAGGCTACTCATTGGGGCTGCACTGTAGCAATTTTGCTTGTGTAACTTGCAATAGGGACAACATAGAAAAATTGAGTTTAGGCTCTCTGAATGCAGAGTTTATTAACACACCTTTTGGTAAAGGTGGTTTCTAAATTGTGTGTTTGAAAATGCTACTTTCAAAAAGTTGGCATTTTTTTGCTTTACCATTCTGTGTGCCATTTTCTGGTTGTGTATTCAGCGTTTGGTTTTGAAGTGACAGGAGCTGGGGATGTACATTCCCTCTAGACAGTCACCAGGGGGGTTGAGGTGTCCCCTGCCTTGCCTGGTTGTCTAATTTCTGTGCTGAATTGACCTGGTCTGCATTTAGAGTGGCGGGAGGAGTTTTGCTAGCACCTGAATAGTTTGTGTCTTCTTTGCACAATGCTGTCTCTAACCCCTGTGTTCATGCTGCACCAGAAAGGACAGGGCTGATTTGGACTGGGCTCAGAGACCCTTGCCACTAAGAGAACAATGACAAAATGGGGTATAAGTATGAGACCTTAAACCCCGGGACTTTAGATTACTTCTGGAAACGTGGGCCCTGCCAAGAAGAAGCGTGGAAGAGATGTTTGAGGAGTGCTGCTTTTTCTGTGCAAGGGGTGGATTGGCCAGCAGTTGCTGTTTCTGTCTGTGGTTAGGGAAAAGGACTGACTCTTTTTGCCGTGATCTGGTATCCATTTGGGAAGAATCTCCAAGGGCTTGTATGTGCTTGCCTCCTGTTGGAAGTCTCAGGGAGATAAAAGACATCAAGAGAAAGATCCTGTTTGGATTTTAAAAGGACCTGCTTGTGAGGTGGGCACAGCCTCTGATGTGTTTGAGGTAGGATGGCCTGCTGTGGCTGCCCTTGCCTGGAGAAGTAAAAGTACTGGACTGTTTTCGCTTTTTTTTTATTTGAGAAAGCTTGCGGGAGCGCTGGGGTTGCTAGTCCAGAGGTATGAAGTGCTTTTTGGGCCTGTGGAAAAAGGAGTGGAATCGCAATTCTCAGGTAGGGGTGGGCGGTTACCTCCACTCTGCAGATGGAATTTGCAGCATTTTATGACTCTACCCTCCGCTGGCGATTGCGGAGTTCAGCAGGGTTTTTACCCGCACCGCCCACCATCATTGAAAATACAGCTAGCCCAGCTGAGAACAGCAGCAAGAGCAGGGGGGAGAGATTTTTCACTAGCTTACAGAAAGACTGGTGGCAGCACAGTGCAAGAGGCAGGTACGCAACAAACCTTTGCCTACAATGGAAGTCCCTCTCAGATATAGAGCGGCAGTGATGGGAGACACACTCGGGCAGCACACCAAGGGATTTGTTGGGGAGGGTAAGAGGTGCTTTGAACCTGAGCAAGAGACAGCTCGACAACCCAAATTCAACTGTCTGGTCACTGAAGGAGATGGATTTGAAGTGATTCTTATAGGTTTTGAAGCCCAAATAAAACACTTCAGATCACATTGTAATAGTTTAAACCAAAACTGTTTAAACTCTAGAGGTATTGAATTAAACAAAAAAGTGAATTTTGGTGATAGTCATTTTTTACATGTTAGTTCTTCTAAAAAATGATAATGGAAACCCTGCCCAGGCTTTTAATTATTTCCTGGATTCTATTACTGCTTTGTCAAAATTCAAATGTGCTACATCTTTAAGATCCTTTGGTACAATAAAGCCCAAATATCTGATCTTCTCTCTTACTAGGGGTTTATTACTTTAGGAATTCCATTCCATAATTTTTGTTTTCTGCAAGTTTACTTGATATCCAGAAACTTCTCCGAATTTGTCTAGAATATCTGATATTATTGAAAAGTGACAGTGACAAGTTCTTTGTAAATGACATCAAGTCATCTGCATAAGTCAACTTTCTTCTCCCAGCCTCAAAACTCAAAAGAAGGGATTTATTGACTTGCCCTGCTTATACATGCTAGTGGTTCGATATATATGTCGGAAAGGAGGGTGGAGAGTGGGCAGCCTTGCCATATACCCCTTGTTTTAACTATTTTCCTTGTGAGATTACCTATAACCAATATTGTTGCTGAGGGAATAAAAAAAAAAATTTTAAGGCCCCTTTTAACCTCTCGCCTAAGTCGTACTGCTCCATGACTCTATGCAGAAAAGGCCAGCTCACCCTATCAAAGGCATTTGCAGCGTCAAAAGTGGTTATCAACAAAGGGGACCCTCCTTGTGATGCAAGGTCTATTGCCCCAAACAGCTCATGGGTTAGCTCATACATCTGCCTGCCTTCAATTAATTCGTTTTGATCTAGATGTACCAATTATGTACCTCCATATCTTCAAGCTATGACACAGTTGATTTTTCTTTACAAGCTTGGTCATCCACAATTTTTTTTAAAAGGTGAAACTGAAGATTCTCTCAGTGACGTGTAAACTTTGGTTTCAGATCAGAAAAGCCCTAAAAATCCCTTAGTATATTGGTTATTCCACAATATGGGCAACACCAGGAACCCCTGAGTGTCTGAAGGACAAACGTTCAATCCCATTGGCTGAAGGTGAAATAATATGATGGGGCCAATTACTAGAACCAAAGACTTTAGTAGAATTTGAATATGTCGCTAATAACGGATGGTGGTATCTCCAGATTTAAATACTACCATCTGGCTTTCTGGGCAAAATCACTGGAGAAGGATGCTGTAGGGAATGATGACCTAGAAGCAAAATTTCTATCTGGCTCAACACAGAAAAGGGAGCTATCAGGCTGGTATTGAATGCTTATAATTACCGGGGAAGAAGAGTTTACACTACTTGTGGAGATTTGGGGAAAAGATCTGCCATCGCTGGAAGTAAAAAATCTCTGGCAAGTATCAATATCTATCTTGTGGTATGTTATCAATGCAGTTTCACTCAGGAAAAATGTAGAAAACCAAAGCACACAGCAGCAGACCAAGGTTTAGCACGTCAACTTCTTCTGTTTCCAAATTTCTATTGGTGCAACCACTCTCACCATCCGCCGCCAAGGATGTCCATAAGAACCAGTTTTACAAGAGAGTTGAGAGGTGCACTCAGTGAAGTCAATGATACAAAAAGTCCATCGATTTTGTCAATCTTCAAATCTTTCTTTTAATGGGTTCTTTGTTTTCACTTTTTTTAAAATACACAGGCACAGCCAACGCGTTTCATTCCCATTAGTGCCTCGGGAATTTCGTCAGGGCTGCAAAAGATTTTAACATGCATAAGCATTTTTCGCCATGTGTTTAAATAGACATAACAATACGCTACATAACACTCAAATTACATTAAAATTGACTAGAGGATACACCAATAGACAAAGTCTTACTAAAATTCAAGCAAAAAGGCATGTTCGTTACTTTAGCAAGCAAGTACACCCTCACCAGTACATTGCCTTCATATTACAAATCAAAATGATACAGCACAATATAGAACAATTCCACCGACGTGTGCCAATTAGGGAGAAAAAGGTACACCCGAAAAAAAAAAAAGATCTTGGATCAATGGATTTGAATGATCCTCTTTCATGGTGAGCTTATTCTTTGACCTTATGCTGTGGCGAATAGGAGTACTAACTAAGACAATCTCTCATTCCCTAGATCCATCTGGGCAACAGGGGTGAAACAGTCAGTATTCAGAGGTTCAATTTAAGACGCTAACCTCTGTCAATTTGATCTCATATTCTGTGACTCATTATGTCTTAAACTTGGGACAATGGATGCTCTATTTCACATCTCACTCTTGGCTTTTACTTAGCACAATACGTCGCATGGTTGCACAACATTTTGTTTGTTTCGGGTGTACCTTTTTCTCCCTAATTGGCACACGTCGGTGGAATTGTTCTATATTGTACTGTATCATTTTGATTTGTAATATGAAGGCAATGTACTGGTGAGGGTGTACTTGCTTGCTAAAGTAACGAACATGCCTTTTTGCTTGAATTTTAGTAAGACTTTGTCTATTGGTGTATCCTCTAGTCAATTTTAATGTAATTTGAGTGTTATGTAGCATATTGTTATGTCTATTTAAACACATGGCGAAAAATGCTCATGCATGTTAAAATCTTTTGCAGCCCTGACGAAATTCCCGAGGCACTAATGGGAATGAAACGCGTTGGCTGTGCCTGTGTATTTTTAAAAAAAGTGAAAACAAAGAACCCATTAAAAGAAAGAATTGAAGATTGACAAAATCGATGGACTTTTTGTATCATTGACTTCACTGAGTGCACGTCTCAACTCTCTTGTAAAACTCACTCAGGAAAAATAACGTATTTACGCTACCCAAGGTGTACTGGACACCGAAGAAGCTGAAAAAAATCAGCAAACAAATGGTGAAGTGCTGACCCACGTGTGGGGAGAAAGAAGCTGATGACATACATATGTTCCGACAATGACCTCTCCTCCAGGTATTTTTGCAATATGTTAGCAAGGTCCTTTCAACAGTGTTGGGTACTAACCTGGAGGTAAGCATAAGTCTTGTTCTGTTTGGGGTTGTGAATGAAGAGGGATTGAGAGTTATAATAAGAAATAAACAGAGAAATCTGAAATGTTTTGTGTTCATTTTATTAGGTAGACAAAAATATGTATCAAATGGGTATCCCAGAACCCTCCCATGAGAAGTGAGTGGTTGGCTTTGGTCCAAAGGATATGGAAATTGGACCAGAGCAGGAAGCAAAATAAGAGGTATGCATTTTGGGATATATGGCAACAGAATTGTAGTTTTGGGGCACAGGGGACCTGGTACAATGGTATGGAAGTCTAATGATTAACCAATACTGCAATAATCCCTTGTATCACAGATAAGGGCTCGAGTTTCCAGGACGTCTCCCTATTGGACCTTATGAGATAGGAAGATTGGGCATTTGCCCGTAAAATTCATCTGCTCGGTACAGTGAGAAAACGAGATCCTCTGTTTTCTTCCAATATGCTTGTTAGATTTGGGGGTCTCAAGTTGGCACAGGTAGGTACTTGTGACAAATAGAAACCCTTGCCTCTAGTGGGTAAGGGGCTACACTCCAAAAATAACCCCTGCTCAGCCCCTTAGTAGCTTGGCACGAGCATACAGGCTTATCTAAGAGGCAGTGTGTAAAGCATTTGTGAACACCTACAGTAATCCAGTGACAACACTACAGAGGGACACCACACAAGTTGTATATTAAAAATAAGTATTCTTTATATAGATTTACCATAAGACCACAAATGACAAAATCCACATTACTGTGCTTAAAATGGTAGAATTAGCTTAGTTCTCTTTAGATCTTAAAATGCGACACTTTGAGTCATTGTACCTTGAGATGCATAACGCTTCTACAACGAAAGTGTTGCAGGGATTTTAATGCGGTAGTTCCTTACACGCAAAGACGGTGATGCATTGAAGATCAGGTGCAAAGAAATAAAGATGGTGCTTCCTTCTTGATGCGACACGCTCCTTCGATGTTGCCAGATGTCTCGACTCGATGCGTCAGCGGCAGCAGCGACACCCTTGTTCCCTGATGCGACAACAGCGGCTTTGGCGGTGACACTCTTCTCCTGACGATGCGAGACACTTCCGTTCGATGTGACAACTGCAGCGGCGATACCCTTGTTCAGGGATGCGAGGTTGCGAGACGTTTCTTGTGATGCGGTGCAATGTGACATCTACAGCGGCGACATCTTCGCAATGCGACGGCAGTGGTTGCGACAGTGACACCCTTCTTCGGGGTTGTGAAATTTTCTTGAGATGCAGTGCAATACGACAGCTACAGCGGCGACATCTCTGGGATGCGACGGCAGTGGCTGCGACAGCGACACGCTTCTTCTTCTTGAGTCGCGCTTCCAGCTCCTTGCGACACATGGTCCCTCAGAAGGCCCAAAGCAGCTGCAGGCACTTCCGAAGAACTCTTGGGGAGCTAGTGTTTGAAGTCTGTTGTCCCTGAGACATCAGCAGGAGGAAAGCTCTTTTCTCAAGCCTTTGGAGATCCTTCACAAGTTGAATAAAGCACACAAAGTCCTTTCTCCTTTCTTTGGCAGTCAGGCAACCACTAGGTCAATCCACCAAGCAGCACTTCAGCTTAGGGATAGTCTCTCCTCAGTTTCTTCAGGTTCCTCTCCTCAGCAAAGGTTTCTTCTTGTTGCCCAAAAGTGATCTAATTTCTTGGGATCAGGGTCCCAATACTTGTACACCAAAATCCTTTTGTCCTCTGAGAGCATAGGGGCCTTTTCCTAGTCCAAGCCAGTTCTGGTCAGTCCTGGAGCACTCTGTTTACATGACTCCTTCTTTCCTTTCACAGTGCAGGGCAGAGTCATCAGAAATATCACCTGAGTTAGAGCCAGCATTGTGAAGGCAAGGCACAGTTCTATTCAGGTCCCAGGTGCAACTCCTCCCTCCCATCCAGATGCAGATCTTTCTATTCTTCACTGGGCTGACTCACCCTGTGTCCTGGAAACCCCCAGCCCCTGTCACTTAAACTCCAGACAAGGAATATACAACCTAGCAGAGGCAGGCTTGGCTAGTTAGACAAGAAAATACCTACTTTCTAAAAGTGGTATTTTCAAACACAGAATGTTAAAACCAACGTCACTAAAAGATGCATTTTATCATTCTGAGTACAGGCATACTAAACTCGAAATTTTACCTAGTTCCCTGAGTCAGTTAGGAATATAAAATGTAATAATCTAACTGCCCATACTGGCCTCTGGGGAATAGGTAGCCTTGCAATAGTGAACAACGAAAATTGCTGTAATTCACTATTAGGACATGCCACACACATCAGGACATGTCCTACCTTATACGTACAATGCACCCTGCCCTTGGGCCTACCATAGGGGTATCTGAGATGAAGAAAAGGGAAGGTTTAGGGGCTGGCAAGTGGTTGCACGTGCCCAGTCAACATGGCAGTACCCGACTGCACACAGGCTCTGCAATGGCATACCTGAGACACACTTTTCAGGCTGCTTCTGTGGGTGGCACAACCAGTGCTGCATGCCCACTAGCAGCATTTGATTTACAAGCCCTGGGCACACTCATTGCACTGTACTAGGGTCTGACCAGTCAACCAAATCAGCCAATCAGGGAACCACTAATTCAAATATCAATTTACAATAGGGAGAGCATTTGCACTTTAGCACTGATCAGCAGTGGTAAAGTGCCCAGAGTCATAAAACCAAAAAAAAACAGGTCAGACAAAATACCGGAGGAAGGCAATAAGTTCGGGGATGACCGTGCAAAAAGGGCCAAGTCCAAAAAAAAGCTGCATCTCTGAGAGGTAGAGGTACTGACATATGTAGAACGAGGACTAAATGAATGCCTTTTATTCTGTGGTCAGTCACTATCAGCACATCTCAGTGCTGTTTTTTGCATTCTCCGTTGCTGGTATTTTTCATTGCTTGGCGATGGCTGACTGGCCTGAAAGTGTGTGCTCTGCACCTTTAAGCATGGCGATAGACTGGCTAACCCAAGGAGGCTTATTAAACTTTCAGTCAGCCCACTGTACTATGGCACAAGTCACTATTAGGATAACAAGTTTAAACAACTTGTCTTTTCCGCACAGACCATTTTCGGGCACAGCCGGATGCCAGACCCAGCACTGTGCCCTGTTTGGTTAGGCACTTAGTTATGACCCCTTGTTCCTGGTACCCCAAGCCCACCTGCCCCTCGGTCCTCTGCCTTGATTCTCACTCTTGACTGCCCCTGACACTCCTGTCCCCTGACACAGGGCCCCTGTCCTTGTCCCTTCATCTTCTCCACATTTTACACCCTCTCCTTCCCCACCTTCTGCCCCTCACCTCCTCGGGCTCTGACAGTTTTCCACTTTCATCCAGCTTGAGTTTCCTAGTGTTTCAGCCTATGAGCGCTGTCTGGACAAGTGACATACCCTACCGGCAGCTGCTCTGAAGAGTGGTGTATCAGCAACTTGAGCCATGGAGCCAGCCGTACAACCCCAAACCGCCTGGGGCCCTAGCAGTCCAGGGCCTCCTGCTGCATGGACAGATTCTCCTTGTCCTCCTAAACAACGAAAGCTGAAGCAGGAGAAGCTGCCCGGCGTGTCCACCACCATCTGTGAAAGAAGTGAGGAGGTGAGGAGAGGAGGTGGGGCAGTGGGGCCACATGACTAGGATGGAGGGGAACTCAGCAGAATTTCGCAGAGTTTTTTTGCAACTGTGCTGAATTCCATGTAGTGTAACTCTGTGAACTCCGCCCACCTTATATTTACAAAGTCTATGTGCTTTCACTGTATTAGGGATGCCTGGTGCTCTCGCTGTCCAGGAAGTTCCTTGTGCCTTGCTTACTGAAAATTATTATTATTATTGTGAGTTTTATATAGCGCCTGGTTACCAGTAGGCATCCCAGCGCTCACCAGAGAAAAAACACTACCACACTGAAGCAGGCGTTAAGCAGAGAACAAAAAAGTTTTTAAAAGTTTGCGGAACGAAAGAGGCTGGCTTCCGAGCGTAAGTGCAGAGGAAGAGAATTCCACAAGGTGGCCACATTTATCGAAAACCTTCTGCCACCAGTTCTTGCCTTCCGCACCCTCCCGACCTGCAACAAATGTTGATGATCGGAACGGAGAGAACGGGGGCCTTATAGGGCTGAACCATATCCCCCAGAATGGGTGGACCTGCCCCCTGCAGGACTTTATGGGCGATACAGAGTGACTTGAATTTCACCCTGTCCCTGACAGGGAGCCAATGCAGCGCCTTCAATGCAGGGCGAGCCGACTGACGCCTGGGAAGACCCGTCAGGAGCCTGGCGGCTGCGTTCTGCACTTGCTGCAATTTGTTCAGGGTAGATTCTGGTGCGCCCAGGATCAACGCGTTGCTGAAGTCCAGCCGCGAGATGATAAGCCCCTGGACGAGAAGCCTCCTAGTAGCCGCTGGGAGCAGCGGTAGAATCTTCCGCGCTGATCGAAGCAGGCCAAAACACACGCCAGCTGTCTTTTTAGCATGAGTTTTAAATGAAAGGTCCTGCTCGAGCCACACCCCCAGGCTCTTGATCTCCTGCTTGGGGGTGGGAACTGGTCCCAGGCAATCAGGCCAGCTGCTGGGGGATAAAGATGGAGAAGAGTTCCCCAGCAGCATCAGTTCCGTCTTGGAGCCGTTAAGCTTTAGTGCTGAGCTGCACATCCACGTGTAGATCTTATCCAGACACAAGTGCAGCCGGTCGGGTTGGTGAGCCGACTGGGAAAGGCCTACCACCAGCTGAGTATCATCAGCATAGCTGATGATCTTAATACCCAGCGGCAGTACCACACTCTCCAGGGGGGCCATATAAACATTAAATAAAGTGGGGCTCAACGAAGAGCCCTGTGGCACACCACACTGGAGAGGGACTGAAGATGATTTTTCATGGCCTTCCCACACCTCAAATGTGCGGCCTTCCAAGAAGGAAGCGAACCACTTGAGGGCCAAACCGGTGACCCCTACCCCCGACAGCCGTTGGAGAAGCACCTGATGGTCCACGGTGTCAAAAGCAGCACTAAGGTCCAGGAGGATCACTGCCACTGATCCCCCCGAATCCAGAATGCTCCTTGCATTCTCCACGACCGCCAGCAGGGCGGTGTCAGTCCCCTGACCAGGACAAAAACCCGTCTGGGAATCGCCCAGGAGGGAGTTAGCCTCCAAGAAGTCCGACAGGCGGCTATTCACCAGCTTCTCAGCCACCTTGCTGAGACCCGGCAGCAGGGAGATAGGCCTGAAGTTGGCAAGGTCGGCAGGGTCCAGGTTAGGCTTCTTCAAGAGAGCCTTAACAACCGCACCTTTCCAACTCGGGGGCACTACACCTTGAGTGAGGGACAGATTAATTAGGTCTGTCACTGGGCCGCCGATGGTTGATGCCACCTGCTTTAGATATTTGATGGGTGCCGGGTCTTTCGGGGAGCACTCTTCATGGTCCTCAACACCGAGAGAACTTCCTCCACAGTAACAGGACCAAGAGAGACCAGCTCCACTGATCGCATCCCCGGCTGAGAGCTGGAGTTGCTACCAAAGGAGGGTTCCTCACCTAGCCGGGGAAGGGATGCCAGAATTTTATCGATTTTTGTTTTAAAAAAGAAAGCCAAATCTGTGCATTTTTTGCGTGGGTCCTCATAAATAACCTGAGGTTCGGGGGTTTTCAGTAGTTCCTTAATGACCCTGAATGACTCTTTCGAAGAGTTGGCCGCAGAGCCTATTCTCTCTTCGAAGAATCCGGATTTTGCCACCCGAATAGCAGATTTGTAGCTACTCAGAGCCGCCCGATATTCTTTCCGGCTCGTTTCGCTCCAATCTTTCCTCCAGGACCGCTCTAGCCTCTTGCATCCCTTCCTCAGAGTTCTTAGCTCAGATGTATACCAAGGCGCCGAGCCCACTCTCTTCCCCCTCGAGAGTTGTTTCTTTTTGGGTAGGAGGGTATCCAACGAGTCCGTAAGCCAGATGTGTAGATTTGCATCGGCGACTAACGGGTCAGATCCAGGGGGAGGCCGCGTTGCCTCCAGATGTACCGCCCAGGCGTCAACTGGGAGCCTCGACCAAGCTCTTTCCATGGTGTGAACCCTAGGGACCAACGCAGCTGGGCTGTCGTACTGCCACAGTACGGACACCAAAAAGTGGCCTGTCCAGGGCAGGGCCAGCGCAGGAGATGAATTAAGGTGGTCATGTAGTGTTGGAAAGCCTCTCTGGGCTTTCTTGATTGAGCAACCCCTGTGCTCCCCCTTCAACTAAGGCGAAAAGCGACGAGGCGTCGCCCGCCGAACTGTGGCGTCTCTGACCTGGAAGGACTGGAATGCAGCCACTTCCCTGCTGGACGAGCGCAGTAGAACCAGACTCACTCAGAGGAATCTGGAGCCTTGCGGGCTCCAGTTAGCTGCACCGGCCTCCATGGAGCAAGAGGAGGAAGCCAGAGCATTGCGGGATCCAGCCAGCTGTAGCAGAGCTAGTCCAAGCACAGCTCAGCCGCACAGAGAGTAAGACGCTCAGGTGCCGCTCTGAAGAAGGCGGTACTCCGACCAGTTCTAGCCCGCTGAGGGTTGGAAGAACAAAATAGCTCAGAAGAAAAGGATGCATCATTAATGCCACCACAAATAGAGACATATTCTCTTAGTTAGAAGACTCTATAACCTTTGTTTGTGTTTGAATTTCTGTTGTTTATTTTTTAAGTAAAGTAATATATTATTACAATACCTAAAGCCAACCCCAGGTCAAGCTGTGCACGGTGGAGGTTTGCAGCCAGGCCTGCGGCAGATACCTCACAGGGCCTCATGTGTTTTAAAGCAGAGAGGAGCCATTAGTATTCAGCCCATTAGGTCCTCAGGGCCAAGTGCCTCCCAAGCCTTATAAGGCCATGGCACCTTTTTCCCATGTCTTTTTTTTTCTTTTTTAAAGGTATGATTCAAACGATTTGAGTGTTGTGCCTCTCAATCCAATCTCCTTCCAGCTTTAAAGCAGGATTTGTTGGTTGAAAGTGGTGAATGCGGAGGTAGGTCAAAAAGGATCAGTACCGTTGTTCGACCACCGTCAACTTGCATCCTTATTTCATTGGTGGCTATAATTAATGCCATCTCTGTTCCATGGGCCGGCCTAAAGGCCATCTGTTCTGGTTCCAACGCATTATTATTCTCAAGAATGTCAGCCAGGATCTGACTAAGATACTTTTTGAGTATCCTGATTGGCCGATAGTTGCTAAGCTCTTGAAAGTCAGTCTGGGTTTTTTTTAATAGTGGGATTACCAATGCCTTCTTCCAGGATATTGCAACCACCCCAGTGTCAAAAGATTGGTTAAAGATTAATTGTAAGATGGGGAGGAGTTTGTTTGCTCTATCTTTCCATATTTCTGCAGGAATGGGCCCTAGAGCAGAGCCTGATGAGAACGATGAAACAAGGGTCCTGAATTCTGCCTCTCCCAGCAGATCAAGTCTGTCTAGGGTTGTCAGGGTGGACCGCTTTTGGCTTGGACCTAGCATTTTGGCCCAGTGGTCAGATTCATTCTTTTGATAAAGTTTGGCCATGTTTTTTAGAACCGCTATGATCTATTTAATGTTGCCATTGAAATGTCCAGAGACGTTATTACATAGTTCTTGTGAAGGCAGATATTTTGTTTTATACAACCAAAAGTCGTTAATTATTTTACCAAATCAAATTCCTACTTTGATGCACTAGTCGCTTGGAGGATAGTAGCTTAAGAGAAGTTAGCTCTAGCCCTCTTTATTCTATCTAATATTACTTGTAGGCCAGTTTTAATAAGGCTCTATCACTGTCTCTGTAAAATTTCCACCATTGCCTCACGAGTTTCCTTCACTTAGATTTTAGGTCCTTTAGGGTTTCTGTGAACTATGGTGCTGATTTTCTAGGTTTATGTCTGGTTGCTTTTAGCAGAACTACCTTATCTAAGGTGTCTATAATAGTCTTTTCGTAATTTGACTAGTTTAAGTTTACTGTGTTAGATTCTTGAAAGCCGGTGGCAGTGTCAAAGACTGTTTCCTCATTGAATTTCTTTAACTTAGCGCAGGGTTTTTTCAGTGCTGAATTTCTTGTAGGTTTATCATCTTTTTCCCCATTCTGGGTTTTTTAGAATTAAAAGTTACCATGTAGTGGTCCAACCAGTTGATGGGGGTGGGGTTTTTAGCTGTTACCATATCTGAGGAGGCTAGGATTAAGTCCAGAGTGTGCCCACCTATGTGAGTAGGCCATTTAACCTGTTGTGTGAATCCCATACCTTGCAGGATTTAAAAAAATCCATAATTTGATTCTGATGTATGTCTTCCGACCCGATGGGCAGTAAGAATGGGACATTACAAAATTAGCCGCTAAATCCAGGAAAGGTTGGACAAGTTCCTGTAACAGGCCTGGGGGGCTATAACAAAATAGTCCAGATAGAATAGCACCTTCCATTTCTTTAAGTCAGAAGCCCAGTATCTGTAATCCTTGGCTTTGTCCCACCTCACGTTTTGCTGATGCCCATTTATCTTTAAAGGGTATTGCGACCTCGGCCCCTATTTTTTGGTTCTTGATTGAAACAGGGCTTTATAGCCCATAGGGCATACACCTTCCAAAGTAACCTTAGGTTCCTGTGTGAGCCAGGTTTCGGTGATAAAAAACATTTCCCAGTCATTGGAGGTTATTAGCAGGTTTAATTCAGCAGTGTGCTTCCCAGCAGACTGAGTGTTAAGCAGTCCACATGATAAGCTGTTATTCCTTGTATCATTAGCGTTTTGTAAGTACCCTAGTCTGCCTTTGCTATTGTGAGAGGTTGCCTCAGGGTCTACATCGACGTGACACGTATAAGGGATATTAAGATCTAGTTCATGCTACGTTTTACTAGAGAAGGCAAAACTCCTTTCACCTTGTGTGGGATGGGAACCAAAACCGGCAGCATGGCTGGCACTGACCACTTCGGGACGCTGACGGGGCAGACATGCTTGCCTTTGTTGCACTGCGCAGTCATGCCACTATAACATTTATGTACCCTTCCCGTCTTAACTCTGCCAAAACAGCTAGACCATTTACTCTGATGACCCCAAAATGGAGGCAGTCAAGCTGGTGAAACAAAATAGAGGAAGGTCGAGATTACTCCAGAGTTCACCACAATAATTGAATCGATTTTTAAAATTCATATTAAACATTACTTACGGGACATAAAATTGGTGGAATTTTGGTCACTCCGCTTCACACTTTAACGCGGAGATCTGTACAAATTCCGCTATTCACCGTGTTGTGGATCTTTTCTCTTGCGAGGCTCTAGAAAATGCGATCTGGAAAGCTTAAGTGAGATTTGGAGTCCCCCAGCAGGATTTTCTTATGCAGGTGGTCGAGATAGGAGGGCTGCTACTCAAAGTAGATTTGCTGAAGCACGAGTAGCTTGTGTACTCAATTGGCAGCAAAATCAACTTGAATGGACACACACTCTAGGCCAACACATGATGCCGTTCACACTGATTTTTCAACACTGCTCACACTACTGGTGCTAAATTGCGGTGCGAGCTGCACATTTTCAACCAGGTGGCAGAACTCTGCTGAATCTTGCTGAATTTGTATGTAACTCCGAGGAATTCAACTAAGTGAAACTACGCAAGTTACACCCGCCCCTATTTAAAATCCAACTTTAGCATTAAAGAATATTTTAAATTATAATTAATTTAAGGACAAACATGACATTTCTACGGGCTTCCAATAAAAAGTTAGCACTTATTAAATGTAATAAGGAAACCCAATGTAAGTCCATGGGAGAGGTAGTTCTTACAGTAGTGAAAAGCGAATTTAGGATTTTTTCATGATCAGGACATGTAAAACTTAAACCTACATGCCCTACTTTGTACATGCAATGTCCCACCCTAAAGGGGCATTTTGGATCTACCTAAGGGGTGACATATGTATTAAAATGTAAGGTTTTGGCAGGCAAAAGGTTGTTTTTTTTGCCAGGTCGAAATGGCAGTTTTAAACTGCACTAAAAGCAGCAATAGCTGGCCTGAGATAAAGTAATACTTTAGTGTGAGCCACAATGAGTGCAACAAGCCCACTAGTAGCATTTAACGTATAGGCCCTGGGTACAAGTGCCATTTACTAGGAACTTACAAGTAAATTAAAGGTGCCAATCAGTTGTAGGCCATTTTTACCAAGTTTTAGGGAGAGAGCACACTTTAGCTCAAGTTCTAATGCCAATAAAGACTAATTCACAAACTCAGGAAGGGTGAGGGAAACACGTTTGGGAGTGACCCTGCAGAGAGATCCATGCCCAATGCTCCCAAAACCTTTTAAGTCAATTTGCAATGGGGGTCATAGTCCTCAAATCACAAAATCACACGTCATTGGCCAAATCTTCCTTTAAAATTGTACACCATTTTACATCCTTCAACTCTGAGATTAATTCTCACGAACTCGTTTCAATCAGAAAACCTCATAAGTCAAATAATGTGAGACATGAACGCAGAGCTCTTGAAGTCTCTGCACTGAGACCTAATCAACCAACTAAATCCAGCAGCCTCCAAAATACATGTTTATAGAAGCCTCTTTGTCCCACCAGCTCCATGACTACCCACAAGCTCCTCTGAGGCACACCGCAGTTTGAAGCACGGCTTTTAGGGCCTCTGTATTTTGTCTCCAAAGTGTCTCATAAAGATTTACAAAGTCTACTAATCTGTCTAACCTCACTAGTTCTGATAAGTGGCTTCTAGGCCAAAGTCATTGCTAATCAAAACAAATAGATATAGTGCAGTTCTTATTTATGTATTAATGCGCATATTTACGCGGATTTTCGTAGCGCCTTGGCTGTCACCTTGTGACACCTTATCAACACATTATGGTTTAATTAGACTGTTCTTGCGCGCTACTCTAGACTTCTTGAGAAACTATGATAATGGCTAATTTATTTCAAGACTGCACATGTTCTGTAAGGCTGAATATCCACGAATTGTGGATTTCTTATCCTGGTTTTCAGTTTATGTCTTTTTTTTCGCATCCCTCCGTTGAGTTTACGTCAAGTAGAAGCTATTTCCTGGACTTGGGAATCATAGAAACAACTGCTGTCATGATATTGCAGGCCAACAAGCTTGGAAAGTGCTCATGTGCCAGCAATGAAATTGAAGACAGGTGGCAAAAACTTCACGTTTGGGACTTGGAAACTGTGTGTAATCGGTTATTGTAAAAAGCCGTGTTTGGACACAAATTAGCTTAATTGCTCATGACAGGAGCTTGCATCCGGGTTCATAGGAACCACAGAACAGAATGTATAAACAACAAATCACCGGTGACAATGTATTATTCTTTAGTTATAACTCTTGGCGAACCCCCTGTCATAGCTGCAGCAGGGCTACAGTTGTGTTAAATAATGCATGTAAACATTGACAGAATTGTCTATTACTAACGCAACACCTATTCGGCACAGAATATAAGATAATGCAGCAAGGCGCCAAGAAGTGACTGGACAGAAAACGTTCATCTTTCCATTATGTGAATTGGACAGTTCGAACGTGTGACCCTTTTCTGGGAGGAAAAAATTAACCGGAACATAAGTTGGCAAAAACACCTTTAGATTCTGGCATTTATAGGCGATGGAACAAAATGTGCTATAACGGATTTTGGTTGTGCAATAATTTGTGGCAGCTGAAAAGGCACGCCTGCTTTAATAGAAAACAAGGTCTGGTGAAAACTTGAAGAACTGTTAACCTATAAATGTCATTACTATATTAGGCAGCAAGTTTCCTGACACTGCCCATTCAGAATTAATTTTATTCTTGAAATGACCAGCTGGAGTGCCATTGTTCATTTCAGTGAAAACGCGTCTCGTGTCTTAAGGTTCGGCAGTAAATGTAGCCAAAACTGTGTTGCAGTGGCCATACACCTGGCAAACGTGCACGGGCCCTAAGGAAAGCAAGGTCGGTAGTAAAACAGACACAGTTAGGGAACAGCGAGCCTCTAAACACACTTTATACTTGAAGCCAGTGCACCCAGGGCCTGTACCATGATGGGCATCGCTGGTGCAGCACAATGGCAAGTGCATATTTTGGTGCGCATACAGTTTGTAGAATGAACTAATGCAGCCCAATATTGCTCCGCAATCGGTCTACATTTTCAGATAGTACAGCTTGGAAACAGTGAACAGGGGTAGGTAGCCTCTTTCTGTTTCTGAGCTGGGTTGTCAAAAATAATGCACCACCTCCGAGAATAATCTGATTACCTAAATTCACTTTATACACTGCAGATGCGTTAAAACAAGCACTCAGCTCCATTCTAAACCAGTGGAACCAATCACGATACAGGCCCTGTTGAACTAGTAGGGTTACTATCTAGCTGTAGGTTCAGTCAGAGAAAAATATTGAGAAAAGCAGTGTAATCTGGCGTTTTTCTCTTTCTGAAATGTAAAGCTAGTGTAGCATACACAAAGCCAACAACACCAAAGAACTTTTGAACATTGTTAATGAATTCTTCAACCCGGCTGCAGGTGAAAACAACATCGCACCCTCACAGGAGCTGTGCAAAAACTCGCCGACTTCTTCGATGATAAGATCGAAACCATATGCAGAAACTCCGAACCCCAACCCACTCCTATGGACTTCCTTGAAAGACAAACCACCATTGCACCGACACAAACCACACACTGATCACCTGGAACCTCCTCCCCACTCAAGACATCACTTCCACCATGAAATCTATCCACTCGGGAGCTCCAATAGACTCATGCCCACACCACATCAAAGTCCGTCCATCAATTGTGTGTCTTTTGCACACCACATTTTCAACATCGAAAACCAAATGATCAGCCAGGAGCTTACTGTAGGAAGGTGGATACCTGACTATGGTTACCCCAGATTTTTTGCCTTATTTTTAGCTGGTTTTCGACTTAGTTGGCCTGGGATCCTGCTAATCAGGGCCCCAGGCTATCTGCTCTCTCTGTAAAATGGACTCCATGTACTTTAGGTACATACCTAGTTGGATATTGGGTCACCTTATGACCCCCTGTACAGTGTACTATAGGTACCCAGGGTTTAGGTGCATCCAAGTCCTACCAGGGGCTGCAGCATATCGTTTGCCACCCCTGGCTGGCCATCCAAACTGACAAAACTGGCTGATCACTCAGCTGGGGCAAGGTTGTGTAATCACCCCTTGCTTAGGTATAGTATTCCTATACCTACCATTATATATAGACACATATGCACCTATAAGTCACTTCTATGGCAGGCCTTAACAATCCTGAAGGCAGAGTGCTTGGTTTTATGTGAGATGGTGCTCTAGCATGAGCCGAACCTGTCTGCAGCTTTCGGAACCATGTCCTAATAGCTGTTCTATGATATTGCCATACCATATCCTCTTAAGTGCATTATAATCCTCGCGGTTGAATGCTAACTTTAGTTTGGTTTTATCAAAACATGTCATGTAAGGTGTCATACGCTTTGGAATACTACCCCCTCGCCAGTTCTGGCGACGGGGGTAGCATTCCACCCTTCTAGAGGGAGAAGACATGTTGTTCCTACTAATCCCGGTTAAAGTTAACCAGAGCCTCAGCATCACAAAATGGATGCTGCTGCCACAGACACAAGTCTGACCTCCTGCTGCTGGGAGTCCTTCCAGCGAGGGAGGCTTGGACAATAGGTTTCCTGTCTTGGGCAGTGCTAGCACCACCCCAGACAGGCAATGGTGTATTGGAGCAGGGAGGGCTTAATGAAATAAGACACTGCCTGGGGCACACAAGGTGTCCCATGCATAGTCCGGTTCAAACCGGTGCTGGGGCACTCCTGCCCCTGCTCTGGCACGAAACTGGACAAAGGGAAAGGGGTGTAACCATCCCCTTCCCTGGTCCCACCCATAGGAGCGACCTAGCAGGTAATCCAGCCCCTAAATTTGGTATATAGGTAGGAGCTGAGTCTCAAGACTTTAGATTTATCCTGACTGAAACTTGAAATGAAACTCTGGACCTTCGACATTCTTCTGGAGGATAGAAGACTGAAGAATCTCCCTTGTGGTCAAGGAGTGACCGCCCTGTGCAAGCAGACACCATCAAGCGATCAACCATTTGCTTTGTCAATGCTCCCGGTGGAGCCCGAGTGCAGAGCCTGACAAGACCCAGACTTCCAACAGCCCGATCCATAGTCACAGCAGAGCTGAGGCCCGTGGAGGTGACGAGAGACGTGGGAACGGCCACCTTGGAAAGCCAGCAAATTGCTTTCCGTGCATCTTCTGAGGCACCCTTGAAGTCGTGCATTGGGGATTAAGAAGCCCCAGCCCCAAGCACCAACTGCACCAAATATCAGCCCTCCACACACCACGAGTTCTGTGTGGGGCCCTTCTGCATTTTCCTGCTTGACGTGTCTGTCCGGTCACTTGCCCGTTGGCTAGTGGCCTCTGTGACGACGAATCTTTTGATTTACACCATTGGTCTGATTGCTCCAGACTGACCCCTGCTTCCCTGAAAAGGAGAAGCCCATCAGACCTTGCTGGTCTGATCAAGAAGCCATCTTTGATTTCTGTGTGGGTTGCCTTTGCCAAGGCTTGTTGACTCCAATCCGGAAGCCGACACCACTGACAGTGAGAGCCTTTGTGGGACAGTTTGTATCCAGCTCCTGGTTGTGGTCGACACCTCCTGGTCCACGTGGCTGCAGAGACAAGCTTCATGACATCACCTGATTGCTTCGCACATCGCCTGGTTCATTCCTGGTTCCTTCCTGGTCACTGGCTAGTGACCCAGACTCTGTCCCCTCTGCTTTCAGGTACTCTTCATCCTCGATCCACCCTTGGATCCACCCGGACACTTCCCTCCTGGTCGCTTGCAGCATCTTTCTTCAAGGCTCCATAGGATTCAGCGACGAAACCCGACACACTTTGACACCTAAGCACCCGCTTCCTGTGGGTGAGGTAACGCGAGTACTTCGGTGCTCCTGTGGGTATTTAGTATCCTAGTGTCTAACTTTCAAGTAGCTTTCTCCTTGTCCATCCGGAAGTGACCTAAAATAACTACTTTCCAATTCTTTCGTTCCCATTCTAACTCTATGGTAACTTGCGTGCATGTAAAGACACTGCACCCGCATCCCGTGGCCATCCTTTGGTAGTACAGCGTAGCCCCAGCGATTCTCCAGGCCCTAGGCCTATTCTTTGTTCGCGGCGTGGTTCTTATACCACTATTTTAGTATATGGTTCGAAGTGCCCCTAGGGCATTACTGTATTTTGTGCAACTTATTGTATTTTAATTGAGTAACTTGTTATGTGCTTGTGCCTCTGACCTCATAAAGAGTTCAGAGGATTGTGTTAGAAATAAATACATATATATTTTGATATACAACCTGTGTGGTGTCCTTTCACTTGGTATTAAAGGGGCTACATATGGTAAAACAGCTGGCTTCACATGCTCTCTTGAGTTTAGCCTAAGACTGCTTTGTCCATGCTATCACTAGGATAGCTGGTCTATAAGGTTGACTTTACAACCATCACCATAAGGGTTGGTTGGACTGGTGCAAGGTGCTCACTAGAATAGTGAACATCATATACCAGGCCAACTTCTCACACTTACCACCACATTTCCCAACACTTGGCAACACACCAAAGATGACCCCAGCGATCTCAAAAACTACTGGCCAATTTTTCTGATGTCTTTTCCAGTAAAGGAACTGGAACATATAATCAAAAAGCAACTCATTACACACCTGGAGCAGAACCAGCAACTTGTGCCCTCCCAGTACAGCTTCTGCAGCAATCACAGTACTGAAACGACCCTGATCGCAGTCACAACTGACATCCAAACCCTCCTCGACCTGGGAGAAATAGCAGCTCAGATCCTTTTCATCCTCTCGGCAGTCTTTAACACTGTATCCCACCACATGTTGAATGAAAGGCTGTACTACTTCGGCATCCAAGGGGACGTGCTCGATTGGATCATCTCCATCCTCACCAGAAGAACAAAGAGGATCTACCGCCCACCTTTCCCCTCTGAACCCAAAGTGACCATCTGCAGTGATCCGCAGGGCTCATCCCTCTGCCCCACTCTCTTCAACACATATATGACCCCACTGGCCAGCATCGTCAGATCCCATGGTCTCAACATAATTTCCTACACAATCAACACCGAACTAATCCTCTCACTCAGCGACAATCCCATTATCACCAGAATCAACTTCCACAGATGCATGATGAGCATTGCCAACTGGATGAAGAACAAGTGCCTGCAGATGAACACAGACAAGAGGGAAGTACTGTTCTTCTGCAATAGCAGCAACACACAGATCATCTCCTGTTGACCATCAGACCTAGAACTCGCACCCACTTCCTCCGAGCATGTCAGAAACCTTGTAATCATTGACAACAAGCTCACTTTGAAATCACAGATCAATGCTGTCTCCTCCACCTGTTTTCTCACTCTGCACATGCTATGTAAGATTGTTAAGAGGCTACCCCTGCACATGGGACCCATTGTGACACGAGCCCTTCTCATCAGCTGACTGGACTATGGCAACGCCCTCTATGTAGGAATTGCCGCACACCTCACACAGAGACTTCAGAGCACGCAGAATGCCGCAGCCAGACTGATCCTCGGCCTTCCCCGATGAACCCACATCACACCCTACCTCAGGCAAGTCCTCTGGCTCCCCATACAGAAAAGATGCCAATTCAAGCTGCTGACCCACACACATAAGGCTCTACACAACCAAGGACCCGCCCATATTAACCACCATCTGAACTTCCACCAACCATATAGAGGACAGTGCTCTGCCTTCCCCTCACTTGCCCATACTCCCTGCATCTCCCGAAGCAGCAGTGGAGGACACTTCTTTCCCCACATTGCAGAAATGACTAGGAGCAGCCTCTCCACACAACTGCTGACCATCACCTCACTTTTGGAATTCCAAATAGCCCTCAATACCTGGCTGTTCAAATAAGCTTCCAGGATCTGCAAGAGCCTAGATATCCTATCAGGTGATTAGCCACGCTTTATAAATCCTTATTGATTGATTGAAAAAATTTGAGAGCTGTCTAAATTTCTTCAGAATGACTATTAGAGCAAATAGAGTTATAACTGGCATTTAAAAAAGAGTCCTGACAATTTTACATGAATTCTGTTTCACATACCAGCTCTCGGCTTTTCAAGAATAGAAAAATGTAAACAAATTGCTAGTTGTTTTTTGTAAGAAAGATAGCAGCCCTATGCACTAGTGATAATTACACCTCCACTTATATATTTGTAAAATCAGTACTGCCTGAGAAATGGAGCAACGGATCCTAGCAGAGGAGTGCAGATCATTTGTTGCCCTTCAATTACATGAACAAAATTCTGTTGATAAAGTTGCCACCCAAAAATGTTTTCACCTTTGCAAAAATACACAAAAAACCTAGTGAATTCTCAATTCCCTTCATGAATCCTAAAACTATTATATTGACTGATACCCATTGTGGGCACTACTTAGATTTTACCCATGAACATTTGCATAAACTCTGATTACACAGGTTATCCTTCATTTCAACATCGTTATTTATACTTAGGGCAGATTGATTTGACTGGCTGGCTTCAATCAAGAAGAAAATGTTGCAGCTGCATCACCAGAGTCAGAGACCCAGTCCCCATGTACTGATAAAGTTTTTTAAATTCGGTTATAGGGGCAGATTTGTGTCGCCATGATCCTCAGGTACTTGAGTAGGGGGTCACAGAGGAACTCCGATCATGGGACCAACATTTCAAAAACGTGAGTTTACTTTTAAAACACAGGTACAGTGGGACTCTTGTGGGCCCCACAGCAGCCCACCCATGAGATACCATGATTCTACTCCCGCACGAGCTGTCATTGAAGATTCACCTCCATGATACTGTGGTGGAGAGTAGCTTCCTCAGAGCAGCTTGCATGGTGCCATGGTAGCATGGGGGTGAAGATTCAGCAACGGGTATCGCAGAAGTATTGCAGTATACAAAATAAAATAGAAAACCAAAGTTTGTTGGGTGTCTGTAGGGAAGGGGCTTCTTTGGGGATTTGAGAATCCCTAGCAGCCTTTGGTGCACAGTCTGGCCAGAGTCCAGGGTCTGCATCCAACACCCCATTGCACACAGCTCAAAGCTGTGCACAGCACTAGGTTGACTGCCCATTGCAGGGTTGGATGCAGGAAGTACTCATTCCATCAATGAGCATGACAGGAATTGGCTGCCTGTGGCAATAATTGGGTTGGCCCTGCACCCATCCCCCCTCTGCTCAGGGCCAAAGGCTGTCCACAATGGGGGCGTTAGCTTAGTATTAGTTACAAAACAAAAACTGAAATTCACTGATTAAAACGAAGGTTAAAGTGGCATTATAGTAAATTATGGTAATTATGGTATTCTTAGGGTGGGCTTTCCTTAGACTTTTTGCATCCCATTTTTGCTGAATATTTTTGTTGGCCTTAGGATTTTGATTACTTTACCACTGCTAACAAGTGCTAAAGAGCACGTACTTCTCCCCTAAAACATGATAACATTGGTGCAGATTTAACTGATTGGCATATTTGTTGTACTGGTAAGTCACTTGTAAAGTGGTATACCACATACCCAGGGCCTGTACTTCAAATCCTACTAGTTGGCTGCATCACTAATTGTGCCACCCACAGAAGTATCCTTTCAAACCTGCCTCAGGCTTGTCACTATTTGCCTTGAACTCCCCTTTTATAATATATATGCCACCCCTAAGTTAGGCCCTAAGCAACCATAAGGGCAGGGTGCCATGTAAGTAAAAGGTAGGACATGCGCTTTTATGTTTTGTATGCCCTGGAAGTGGCAGACAGCCTATTACATTTTTTACTACTTAAAATACTTTTAAGCTGTAATTCCTGAACAGCGAGGCATACATTTTTCATGTTTCATATCTTTGGAATGGTAATGAGAATTCCTCCTTCCTGGTGAAGTTGAATTTAACTTTACTATTTTAGAAATGGACATTTCTCTTCAATTGTCGTTCTATGTGCCTGACAGCCTGTCTCCAATACACATCTGGGGTGGGTGATAGCTACACTTTGAGCATTTACTCTAGACAGCCGCAAACACAGGAAGGTGAGACTTATCTGCATTTTGAGTACTCATCTGCATTCATCTGCATTCTGCTGGGTCTTCCTAGACAGGGAGGAATGGGAGGAGCTGTGTGCTGTCCACACACAAAGCACTGATTTAGCTCCCTCATATATACTGGTAGGCAGGACTGGGCTGAAAGAAATCCGCGTGCAGTTCAGAGAGCTGCTTTGAAGTTACCCCATACATCAAAAGGCACTTTTGGGTATAAGTACTAAGTACCCCCTAATATCAGGCACTTCTGGATCTTGAACGTAACCTCTGTCAGACGGTCTACTGTGCTGCTTAAAGGACTCAACTGGACTGCTGTTCTGGAAGGAATGTTCTACTTCATGTTGCCCTTCTGTCTGCTGCTCCCTGACTCTGCTGAAGGAGAGCTGGACTCTGCCTTCCCTCCAAGTGATATCCACAGTCTTGCTGGCTTACCTCCTGTTTTCTGAAGTCTCAGGGACACAAAAGACTTTCTGCAATTCTGCTGCTACTGCTGAACAGTGCCTTCTGTATGCCCTACCCTTGCCTGAGGTCCCCTTTTCAAGTTCTGGGACTCAGAAGTGGGTTCTGCAGCTGTTTCTCTACAAAACCGATGCACTGCGACCACTGCATCATTCGGAATCGATGCATCGCCCAGCAAAGCTTGGGCTGTTTCCTTCCTTCCTTTTCCCCTGGGGGACTGTCCAGCTGTAAGACCACCACCCTTACCCAAAATGGATGCTGATGCCTGCAACTTATAAATGGGGCTCACACCCACCCACCTTGAAATCTAGTTATCTGATCTTTTTAGGGCTCGGCTAGTAACGTGCTGAAAGCGCGTTCTCGCCAGAGAACTATAGTCGGCGTCTCAGCAGTCTGAGAACGCCGAAGGGAGACAAGACCTGGCCGCGCGCAGCGTTGTCCCATAGGATAACGTTGTGCGCGCGGCCATGTCTTGTGTCCACAGCTGCATGGCATACCGGATCGCGTCGCGGGCCTCTCTGGAATGCAGGGGGAGTCTGCAGAGAGGCGTGCGGCGCTGCTAAAGAGGCTGACGTCCAACACAGCTCAAAGTGCACAGCTACGAAAACGGTTTACTTACAGTTTTATAACATGATTGATTTTAGAACATGTATGCAAATATACCTGTAAATACACACATAACACCGTATCAATGTGCAGTGAGTAACAGTGCACGTGATCATACAATGCCAACGACGCATTCTGGTGACAACCAACACGCCTGATTGCAAGTAGGTTCCATGCACACATACACCACCACTGCCATGCACACACAGACACCACCACTGCCATGCACACACGGACACCACCACTGCCATGCACACACAGAGACCACCACTGCCATGCACACACAGACACCACCACTGCCATGCACACACGGACACCACCACTGCCATGCACACACGGACACTGCCATGCACACACGGACACCACCACTGCCATGCACACACGCACACCACCACTGCCATGCACACACGGACACCACCACTGCCATGCACACACGCACACCACCACTGCCATGCACACACGCAGACCACCACTGCCATGCACACACGCACACCACCACTGCCATGCACACACGCACACCACCACTGCCATGCACACACGGACACCACCAGCTGAGTGCAGAGTGCTGAGTAGTGAGTAGTGAGTAGTGAGTGCAGAGTAGTGAGTGCAGAGTAGTGAGTGCAGAGTAGTGAGTAGTGAGTGCAGAGTAGTGAGTGCAGAGTAGTGAGTGCAGAGTGAGTTTCCAGAGTGCAGAGTAGTGAGTGCAGAGTAGTGAGTGCAGAGTGCAGAGTGGTGAGTGCAGAGTGCAGAGTAGTGAGTGCAGAGTAGTGAGTGCACAGTAGTGAGTAGTGAGTGCAGAGTAGTGAGTGCAGAGTAGTGAGTGCAGAGTAGTGAGTGCAGAGTAGTGAGTGCAGAGTAGTGAGTAGTGAGTGGTGAGTAGTGAGTGCAGAATAGTGAGTAGTGAGTGCAGAGTAGTGAGTGCAGAGTAGTGAGTAGTGAGTGCAGAGTAGTGAGTGCAGAGTAGTGAGTGCAGAGTAGTGAGTGCAGAGTAGTGAGTAGTGAGTGCAGAGTAGTGAGTGCAGAGTAGTGAGTAGTGAGTGCAGAGTAGTGAGTGCACAGTAGTGAGTAGTGAGTGCAGAGTAGTGAGTGCAGAGTAGTGAGTGCAGAGTAGTGAGTGCAGAGTAGTGAGTAGTGAGTGCAGAGTAGTGAGTAGTGAGTGCAGAGTAGTGAGTGCAGAGTAGTGAGTGCAGAGTAGTGAGTAGTGAGTGCAGAGTAGTGAGTAGTGAGTGCAGAGTAGTGAGTGCAGAGTAGTGAGTGCAGAGTAGTGAGTGCAGAGTAGTGAGTAGTGAGTGCAGAGTAGTGAGTGCAGAGTAGTGAGTAGTGAGTGCAGAGTAGTGAGTGCAGAGTAGTGAGTAGTTAGTGCAGAGTAGTGAGTAGTGAGTGAAGAGTAGTGAGTGCAGAGTAGTGAGTAGTGAGAGCAGAGTAGTGAGTGCAGAGTAGTGAATGCAGAGTAGTGAGTGCAGAGTAGTGAGTAGTGAGTAGTAAGTACAGAGTAATGAGTGCAGAGTAGTGAGTGCAGAGTAGTGAGTGCAGAGTAGTGAGAGCAGAGTAGTGAGTGCAGAGTAGTGAGTAGTGAGTGCAGAGTAGTGAGTAGTGAGTGCAGAGTAGTGAGTGCACAGTAGTGAGTAGTGAGTGCAGAGTAGTGAGTGCAGAGTAGTGAGTGCAGAGTACTGAGTAGTGAGAGCAGAGTAGTGAGTGCAGAGTAGTGAGTAGTGAGTGCAGAGTACTGAGTGCACAGTAGTGAGTGCACAGTAGTGAGTGCACAGTAGTGAGTAGTGAGTGCAGAGTAGTGAGTAGTGAGTGCAGAGTAGTGAGTGCAGAGTAGTGAGTAGTGAGTGCAGAGTATTGAGTAGTGAGTGCAGAGTAGTGAGTGCACAGTAGTGAGTAGTGAGTGCAGAGTAGTGAGTGCAGAGTAGTGAGTGCAGAGTACTGAGTAGTGAGAGCAGAGCAGTGAGTGCAGAGTAGTGAGTAGTGAGTGCAGAGTAGTGAGTGCAGAGTAGTGAGTAGTGAGTGCAGAGTAGTGAGTGCAGAGTAGTGAGAAGTGAGTGCAGAGTAGTGAGTAGAGAATGCAGAGTAGTGAGTAGTGAGTGCAGAGTAGTGAGTGCAGAGTAGTGAGTAGTGAGTGCAGAGTAGTGAGTAGTGAGTGCAGAGTAGTGAGTAGTGAGTGCAGAGTAGTGAGTGCAGAGTAGTGAGTGCAGAGTAGTGAGTGCAGAGTAGTGAGTAGTGAGTGCAGAGTAGTGAGTGCAGAGTAGTGAGTAGTGAGTGCAGAGTAGTGAGTGCACAGTAGTGAGTAGTGAGTGCAGAGTAGTGAGTGCAGAGTAGTGAGTGCAGAGTAGTGAGTGCAGAGTAGTGAGTAGTCAGTGCAGAGTAGTGAGTAGTGAGTGCAGAGTAGTGAGTGCAGAGTAGTGAGTGCAGAGTAGTGAGTGCAGAGTAGTGAGTGCAGAGTAGTGAGTAGTGAGTGCAGAGTAGTGAGTAGTGAGTGCAGAGTAGTGAGTAGTGAGTGCAGAGTAGTGAGTAGTGAGTGAAGTAGTGAGTAGTGAATGCAGAGTAGTGAGTAGTGAGTGCAGAGTAGTGAGTGCAGAGTAGTGAGTGCACAGTAGTGAGCAGTGAGTGCAGAGTAGTGAGTGCAGAGTAGTGAGTAGTGAGTGCAGAGTAGTGAGTGCAGAGTAGTGAGTAGTGAGTGCAGAGTAGTGAGTAGTGAGTGCAGAGTAGTGAGTAGTGAGTGCAGAGTAGTGAGTGCAGAGTAGTGAGTAGTGAGTGCAGAGTAGTGAGTGCAGAGTAGTGAGTGCACAGTAGTGAGTAGTGAGTGCAGAGTAGTGAGTAGTGAGTGCAGAGTAGTGAGTGCACAGTAGTGAGTGCAAAGTAGTGAGTGCAGAGTAGTGAGTAGTGAGTGCAGAGTAGTGAGTGCAGAGTAGTGAGTGCAGAGTAGTGAGAGCAGAATAGTGAGTGCAGAGTAGTGAGTAGTGAGTGCAGAGTAGTGAGTGCAGAGTAGTGAGTGCAGAGTAGTGAGTAGTGAGTGCAGAGTAGTGAGTGGAGAATGCAGAGTAGTGAGTAGTGAGTGCAGAGTAGTGAGTGCAGAGTAGTGAGTAGTGAGTGCAGAGTAGTGAGTAGTGAGTGCAGAGTAGTGAGTAGTGAGTGCAGAGTAGTGAGTGCAGAGTAGTGAGTGCAGAGTAGTGAGTGCAGAGTAGTGAGTAGTGAGTGCAGAGTAGTGAGTGCAGAGTAGTGAGTGCACAGTAGTGAGCAGTGAGTGCAGAGTAGTGAGTGCAGAGTAGTGAGTAGTGAGTGCAGAGTAGTGAGTGCAGAGTAGTGAGTAGTGAGTGCAGAGTAGTGAGTAGTGAGTGCAGAGTAGTGAGTAGTGAGTGCAGAGTAGTGAGTGCACAGTAGTAGTAGTGAGTGCAGAGTAGTGAGTGCAGAGTAGTGAGTGCAGAGTAGTGAGTGCAGAGTAGTGAGTAGTCAGTGCAGAGTAGTGAGTAGTGAGTGCAGAGTAGTGAGTGCAGAGTAGTGAGTGCAGAGTAGTGAGTGCAGAGTAGTGAGTGCAGAGTAGTGAGTAGTGAGTGCAGAGTAGTGAGTAGTGAGTGCAGAGTAGTGAGTAGTGAGTGCAGAGTAGTGAGTAGTGAGTGAAGTAGTGAGTAGTGAATGCAGAGTAGTGAGTAGTGAGTGCAGAGTAGTGAGTGCAGAGTAGTGAGTGCACAGTAGTGAGCAGTGAGTGCAGAGTAGTGAGTGCAGAGTAGTGAGTAGTGAGAGCAGAGTAGTGAGTGCAGAGTAGTGAGTGCAGAGTAGTGAGTGCAGAGTAGTGAGTAGTGAGTAGTAAGTACAGAGTAATGAGTGCAGAGTAGTGAGTGCAGAGTAGTGAGTGCAGAGTAGTGAGAGCAGAGTAGTGAGTGCAGAGTAGTGAGTAGTGAGTGCAGAGTAGTGAGTAGTGAGTGCAGAGTAGTGAGTGCACAGTAGTGAGTAGTGAGTGCAGAGTAGTGAGTGCAGAGTAGTGAGTGCAGAGTACTGAGTAGTGAGAGCAGAGTAGTGAGTGCAGAGTAGTGAGTAGTGAGTGCAGAGTACTGAGTGCACAGTAGTGAGTGCACAGTAGTGAGTGCACAGTAGTGAGTAGTGAGTGCAGAGTAGTGAGTAGTGAGTGCAGAGTAGTGAGTGCAGAGTAGTGAGTAGTGAGTGCAGAGTATTGAGTAGTGAGTGCAGAGTAGTGAGTGCACAGTAGTGAGTAGTGAGTGCAGAGTAGTGAGTGCAGAGTAGTGAGTGCAGAGTACTGAGTAGTGAGAGCAGAGCAGTGAGTGCAGAGTAGTGAGTAGTGAGTGCAGAGTAGTGAGTGCAGAGTAGTGAGTAGTGAGTGCAGAGTAGTGAGTGCAGAGTAGTGAGAAGTGAGTGCAGAGTAGTGAGTAGAGAATGCAGAGTAGTGAGTAGTGAGTGCAGAGTAGTGAGTGCAGAGTAGTGAGTAGTGAGTGCAGAGTAGTGAGTAGTGAGTGCAGAGTAGTGAGTAGTGAGTGCAGAGTAGTGAGTGCAGAGTAGTGAGTGCAGAGTAGTGAGTGCAGAGTAGTGAGTGCAGAGTAGTGAGTAGTGAGTGCAGAGTAGTGAGTGCAGAGTAGTGAGTAGTGAGTGCAGAGTAGTGAGTGCACAGTAGTGAGTAGTGAGTGCAGAGTAGTGAGTGCAGAGTAGTGAGTGCAGAGTAGTGAGTGCAGAGTAGTGAGTAGTCAGTGCAGAGTAGTGAGTAGTGAGTGCAGAGTAGTGAGTGCAGAGTAGTGAGTGCAGAGTAGTGAGTGCAGAGTAGTGAGTGCAGAGTAGTGAGTAGTGAGTGCAGAGTAGTGAGTAGTGAGTGCAGAGTAGTGAGTAGTGAGTGCAGAGTAGTGAGTAGTGAGTGAAGTAGTGAGTAGTGAATGCAGAGTAGTGAGTAGTGAGTGCAGAGTAGTGAGTGCAGAGTAGTGAGTGCACAGTAGTGAGCAGTGAGTGCAGAGTAGTGAGTGCAGAGTAGTGAGTAGTGAGTGCAGAGTAGTGAGTGCAGAGTAGTGAGTAGTGAGTGCAGAGTAGTGAGTAGTGAGTGCAGAGTAGTGAGTAGTGAGTGCAGAGTAGTGAGTGCAGAGTAGTGAGTAGTGAGTGCAGAGTAGTGAGTGCAGAGTAGTGAGTGCACAGTAGTGAGTAGTGAGTGCAGAGTAGTGAGTAGTGAGTGCAGAGTAGTGAGTGCACAGTAGTGAGTGCAAAGTAGTGAGTGCAGAGTAGTGAGTAGTGAGTGCAGAGTAGTGAGTGCAGAGTAGTGAGTGCAGAGTAGTGAGAGCAGAATAGTGAGTGCAGAGTAGTGAGTAGTGAGTGCAGAGTAGTGAGTGCAGAGTAGTGAGTGCAGAGTAGTGAGTAGTGAGTGCAGAGTAGTGAGTGGAGAATGCAGAGTAGTGAGTAGTGAGTGCAGAGTAGTGAGTGCAGAGTAGTGAGTAGTGAGTGCAGAGTAGTGAGTAGTGAGTGCAGAGTAGTGAGTAGTGAGTGCAGAGTAGTGAGTGCAGAGTAGTGAGTGCAGAGTAGTGAGTAGTGAGTGCAGAGTAGTGAGTGCAGAGTAGTGAGTGCACAGTAGTGAGCAGTGAGTGCAGAGTAGTGAGTGCAGAGTAGTGAGTAGTGAGTGCAGAGTAGTGAGTGCAGAGTAGTGAGTAGTGAGTGCAGAGTAGTGAGTAGTGAGTGCAGAGTAGTGAGTAGTGAGTGCAGAGTAGTGAGTGCACAGTAGTGAGTAGTGAGTGCAGAGTAGTGAGTGCAGAGTAGTGAGTGCAGAGTAGTGAGTGCAGAGTAGTGAGTAGTCAGTGCAGAGTAGTGAGTAGTGAGTGCAGAGTAGTGAGTGCAGAGTAGTGAGTGCAGAGTAGTGAGTAGTGAGTGCAGAGTAGTGAGTAGTGAGTGCAGAGTAGTGAGTAGTGAGTGCAGAGTAGTGAGTAGTGAGTGAAGTAGTGAGTAGTGAATGCAGAGTAGTGAGTAGTGAGTGCAGAGTAGTGAGTGCAGAGTAGTGAGTGCACAGTAGTGAGCAGTGAGTGCAGAGTAGTGAGTGCAGAGTAGTGAGTAGTGAGTGCAGAGTAGTGAGTGCAGAGTAGTGAGTAGTGAGTGCAGAGTAGTGAGTAGTGAGTGCAGAGTAGTGAGTAGTGAGTGCAGAGTAGTGAGTGCAGAGTAGTGAGTAGTGAGTGCAGTGTAGTGAGTGCAGAGTAGTGAGTGCACAGTAGTGAGTAGTGAGTGCAGAGTAGTGAGTGCACAGTAGTGAGTAGTGAGTGCAGAGTAGTGAGTGCACAGTAGTGAGTGCAAAGCAGTGAGTGCAGAGTAGTGAGTAGTGAGTGCAGAGTAGTGAGTGCAGAGTAGTGAGTGCAGAGTAGTGAGAGCAGAATAGTGAGTGCAGAGTAGTGAGTAGTGAGTGCAGAGTAGTGAGTGCAGAGTAGTGAGTGCAGAGTAGTGAGTAGTGAGTGCAGAGTAGTGAGTGGAGAATGCAGAGTAGTGAGTAGTGAGTGCAGAGTAGTGAGTGCAGAGTAGTGAGTAGTGAGTGCAGAGTAGTGAGTAGTGAGTGCAGAGTAGTGAGTAGTGAGTGCAGAGTAGTGAGTGCAGAGTAGTGAGTGCAGAGTAGTGAGTGCAGAGTAGTGAGTAGTGAGTGCAGAGTAGTGAGTGCAGAGTAGTGAGTAGTGAGTGCAGAGTAGTGAGTGCAGAGCAGTGAGTGCAGAGTAGTAAGTAGTGAGTGCAGAGTAGTGAGTAGTGAGTGCAGAGTAGTGAGTGCAGAGTAGTGAGTAGTGAGTGCACAGTAGTGAGTAGTGAGTCTAGAGTAGTGAGTGCAGAGTAGTGAGTGCAGAGTAGTGAGTGCAGAGTAGTGAGTGCAGAGTAGTGAGTAGTGAGTGCAGAGTAGTGAGTGCAGAGTAGTGAGTGCAGAGTAGTGAGTAGTGAGTGCAGAGTAGTGAGTGCAGAGTAGTGAGTAGTGAGTGCAGAGTAGTGAGTGCAGAGTAGTGAGTAGTGAGTGCACAGTAGTGAGTGCACAGTAGTGAGTGCAGAGTAGTGAGTAGTGAGTGCAGAGTAGTGAGTAGTGAGTGCAGAGTAGTGAGTAGTGAGTGCAGAGTAGTGAGAAGTGAGTGCAGAGTAGTGAGTAGAGAATGCAGAGTAGTGAGTAGTGAGTGCAGAGTAGTGAGTAGTGAGTGCGGAGTAGTGAGTAGTGAGTGCAGAGTAGTGAGTAGTGAGTGCAGAGTAGTGAATGCACAGTAGTGAGTGCACAGTAGTGAGCAGTGAGTGCAGAGTAGTGAGTGCAGAGTAGTGAGTAGTGAGTGCAGAGTAGTGAGTAGTGAGTGCAGAGTAGTGAGTGCAGAGTAGTGAGTAGTGAGTGCAGAGTAGTGAGTGCAGAGTAGTGAGTGCAGAGCAGTGAGTGCAGAGTAGTGAGTAGTGAGTGCAGAGTAGTGAGTAGTGAGTGCAGAGTAGTGAGTGCAGAGTAGTGAGTAGTGAGTGCAGAGTAGTGAGTGCAGAGTAGTGAGTGCAGAGTAGTGAGTGCAGAGTAGTGAGTAGTGAGTGCAGAGTAGTGAGTGCAGAGTAGTGAGTAGTGAGTGCAGAGTAGTGAGTAGTGAGTGCAGAGTAGTGAGTGCAGAGCAGTGAGGGCAGAGTAGTGAGTAGTGAGTGCAGAGTAGTGAGTGCAGAGTAGTGAGTGCAGAGTAGTGAGTAGTGAGTGCACAGTAGTGAGTAGTGAGTCTAGAGTAGTGAGTGCAGAGTAGTGAGTAGTGAGTGCACAGTAGTGAGTAGTGAGTCTAGAGTAGTGAGTGCAGAGTAGTGAGTGCAGAGTAGTGAGTGCAGAGTAGTGAGTAGTGAGTGCAGAGTAGTGAGTGCAGAGTAGTGAGTGCAGAGTAGTGAGTAGTGAGTGCAGAGTAGTGAGTGCAGAGTAGTGAGTAGTGAGTGCAGAGTAGTGAGTGCAGAGTAGTGAGTAGTGAGTGCACAGTAGTGAGTGCACAGTAGTGAGTGCAGAGTAGTGAATGCACAGTAGTGAGTGCAGAGTAGTGAGTGCACAGTAGTGAGTAGTGAGTAGTGAGTGGAGAGTAGTGAGTGCAGAGTAGTGAGTAGTGAGTGCAGAGTAGTGAGTGCAGAGTAGTGAGTAGTGAGTGCACAGTAGTGAGTGCACAGTAGTGAGTATTGAGTAGTGAGTGCAGAGTAGTGAGTGCACAGTAGTGAGTATTGAGTAGTGAGTGCAGAGTAGTGAGTGCAGAGTAGTGAGTAGTGAGTGCAGAGTAGTGAGTGCAGAGTAGTGAGTAGTGAGTGCACAGTAGTGAGTGCACAGTAGTGAGTGCAGAGTAGTGAGTAGTGAGTGCAGAGTAGTGAGTAGTGAGTGCAGAGTAGTGAGTAGTGAGTGCAGAGTAGTGAGAAGTGAGTGCAGAGTAGTGAGTAGAGAATGCAGAGTAGTGAGTAGTGAGTGCAGAGTAGTGAGTAGTGAGTGCGGAGTAGTGAGTAGTGAGTGCAGAGTAGTGAGTAGTGAGTGCAGAGTAGTGAATGCACAGTAGTGAGTGCACAGTAGTGAGCAGTGAGTGCAGAGTAGTGAGTGCAGAGTAGTGAGTAGTGAGTGCAGAGTAGTGAGTAGTGAGTGCAGAGTAGTGAGTGCAGAGTAGTGAGTAGTGAGTGCAGAGTAGTGAGTGCAGAGTAGTGAGTGCAGAGCAGTGAGTGCAGAGTAGTGAGTAGTGAGTGCAGAGTAGTGAGTAGTGAGTGCAGAGTAGTGAGTGCAGAGTAGTGAGTAGTGAGTGCAGAGTAGTGAGTGCAGAGTAGTGAGTGCAGAGTAGTGAGTGCAGAGTAGTGAGTAGTGAGTGCAGAGTAGTGAGTGCAGAGTAGTGAGTAGTGAGTGCAGAGTAGTGAGTAGTGAGTGCAGAGTAGTGAGTGCAGAGCAGTGAGGGCAGAGTAGTGAGTAGTGAGTGCAGAGTAGTGAGTGCAGAGTAGTGAGTGCAGAGTAGTGAGTAGTGAGTGCACAGTAGTGAGTAGTGAGTCTAGAGTAGTGAGTGCAGAGTAGTGAGTAGTGAGTGCACAGTAGTGAGTAGTGAGTCTAGAGTAGTGAGTGCAGAGTAGTGAGTGCAGAGTAGTGAGTGCAGAGTAGTGAGTAGTGAGTGCAGAGTAGTGAGTGCAGAGTAGTGAGTGCAGAGTAGTGAGTAGTGAGTGCAGAGTAGTGAGTGCAGAGTAGTGAGTAGTGAGTGCAGAGTAGTGAGTGCAGAGTAGTGAGTAGTGAGTGCACAGTAGTGAGTGCACAGTAGTGAGTGCAGAGTAGTGAATGCACAGTAGTGAGTGCAGAGTAGTGAGTGCACAGTAGTGAGTAGTGAGTAGTGAGTGGAGAGTAGTGAGTGCAGAGTAGTGAGTAGTGAGTGCAGAGTAGTGAATAGTGAGTGCAGAGTAGGAGTGCACAGTAGTGAATAGTGAGTGCAGAGTAGTGAGTGCAGAGTAGTGAGTGCAGAGTAGTGAGTAGTGAGTGCAGAGTAGTGAGTGCAGAGTAGTGAGTGCAGAGTAGTGAGTAGTGAGTGCAGAGTAGTGAGTGCAGAGTAGTGAGTAGTAGTGCAGAGTAGTGAGTGCACAGTAGCGAGTAGTGAGTGCAGAGTAGTGAGTGCAGAGTAGTGAGTGCACAGTAGTGAGTAGTGAGTGCAGAGTAGTGAGTGCAGAGTAGTGAGTAGTGAGTGCAGAGTAGTGAGTGCAGAGTAGTGAGTGCAGAGTAGTGAGTAGTGAGTGCAGAGTAGTGAGTAGTGAGTGCAGAGTTGTGAGTGCACAGTAGTGAGTAGTGAGTGCAGAGTAGTGAGTGCAGAGTAGTGAGTAGTGAGTGCTGAGTAGTGAGTGCAGAGTAGTGAGTGCAGAGTAGTGAGTGCAGAGTAGTGAGTAGTGAGTGCAGAGTAGTGAGTGCATAGTAGTGAGTGCAGAGTAGTGAGTGCAGAGTAGTGAGTGCAGAGTAGTGAGTGCAGAATAGTGAGTGCAGAGTAGTGAGTAGTGAGTGCAGAGTAGTGAGTAGTGAGTGCGGAGTAGTGAGTAGTGAGTGCAGAGTAGTGAGTAGTGAGTGCAGAGTAGTGAATGCACAGTAGTGAGTGCACAGTAGTGAGCAGTGAGTGCAGAGTAGTGAGTGCAGAGTAGTGAGTAGTGAGTGCAGAGTAGTGAGTAGTGAGTGCAGAGTAGTGAGTGCAGAGTAGTGAGTAGTGAGTGCAGAGTAGTGAGTGCAGAGTAGTGAGTGCAGAGTAGTGAGTGCAGAGCAGTGAGTGCAGAGTAGTGAGTAGTGAGTGCAGAGTAGTGAGTAGTGAGTGCAGAGTAGTGAGTGCAGAGTAGTGAGTTGTGAGTGCAGAGTAGTGAGTGCAGAGTAGTGAGTGCAGAGTAGTGAGTGCAGAGTAGTGAGTGCAGAGTAGTGAGTAGTGAGTGCAGAGTAGTGAGTGCAGAGTAGTGAGTAGTGAGTGCAGAGTAGTGAGTGCAGAGTAGTGAGTAGTGAGTGCAGAGTAGTGAGTGCAGAGTAGTGAGTGCAGAGCAGTGAGTGCAGAGTAGTGAGTGCAGAGTAGTGAGTAGTGAGTGCAGAGTAGTGAGTGCAGAGTAGTGAGTAGTGAGTGCACAGTAGTGAGTAGTGAGTCTAGAGTAGTGAGAGCAGAGTAGTGAGTAGTGAGTGCACAGTAGTGAGTAGTGAGTCTAGAGTAGTGAGTGCAGAGTAGTGAGTGCAGAGTAGTGAGTGCAGAGTAGTGAGTAGTGAGTGCAGAGTAGTGAGTGCAGAGTAGTGAGTGCAGAGTAGTGAGTAGTGAGTGCAGAGTAGTGAGTGCAGAGTAGTGAGTAGTGAGTGCAGAGTAGTGAGTGCAGAGTAGTGAGTAGTGAGTGCACAGTAGTGAGTGCACAGTAGTGAGTGCACAGTAGTGAGTGCAGAGTAGTGAGTGCACAGTAGTGAGTAGTGAGTAGTGAGCGGAGAGTAGTGAGTGCAGAGTAGTGAGTAGTGAGTGCAGAGTAGTGAATAGTGAGTGCAGAGTAGGAGTGCACAGTAGTGAATAGTGAGTGCAGAGTAGTGAGTGCAGAGTAGTGAGTGCAGCGTAGTGAGTGCAGAGTAGTGAGTAGTGAGTGCAGAGTAGTGAGTGCAGAGTAGTGAGTAGTGAGTGCAGAGTAGTGAGTGCAGAGTAGTGAGTAGTAGTGCAGAGTAGTGAGTGCACAGTAGCGAGTAGTGAGTGCAGAGTAGTGAGTGCACAGTAGTGAGTGCACAGTAGTGAGTAGTGAGTGCAGAGTAGTGAGTGCAGAGTAGTGAGTAGTGAGTGCACAGTAGTGAGTGCAGAGTAGTGAGTAGTGAGTGCAGAGTAGTGAGTAGTGAGTGCAGAGTTGTGAGTGCACAGTAGTGAGTAGTGAGTGCAGAGTAGTGAGTGCAGAGTAGTGAGTAGTGAGTGCTGAGTAGTGAGTGCAGAGTAGTGAGTGCAGAGTAGTGAGTGCAGAGTAGTGAGTAGTGAGTGCAGAGTAGTGAGTGCATAGTAGTGAGTGCAGAGTAGTGAGTGCAGAGTAGTGAGTGCAGAGTAGTGAGTGCAGAATAGTGAGTGCAGAGTAGTGAGTAGTGAGTGCAGAGTAGTGAGTGCAGAGTAGTGAGTGCAGAGTAGTGAGTGTGCAGGGTGAACAGTGTGCGAGCGTGCAGGATGAACAATTCCAATCCATACCACATAATTCCATTACACACCACATGCATACACTCCATAACACATGGCTAAAAGACATTGCCATTTACAATGCCATTAGCTCTAACTCAAATAAATCCGAGACCTATTGCATTTCCAATGCTTGTTTTATTTTAGTCATTTAGAAATGGAATGGCGATCCTAGAGGTATCCTACTTTGAATGTTTCCTTGAACATTAATCGTAGCCCTTGATATCTGCTTAGGGGCCTTACTTTATAGAAGAATGGTCTTGCATTGAAAAAGTGAATGAAGTCCCAGAAGGTTACCTGCCAATTTATTCTTATATATAATCCTCTCAATATAGCGGAAAGCAGTCAAACGGATATCAGAACGTCTATATCTATTCTCAAGAACCCCAGATTTTGAAGCAAAGCTACTGATCCATGGTTCAGCTCAGATGCATCACCTTCGGAACCACAACAGCATTATGCTCTCCCCGGCGCAAGGTCTTTGTATCCCTATCAATGCCAACCTTGAAAACTACTGCTAATCTCCGCATTGCAGCTCTTCACTCATTGAAATCAATGCATCATCACTGCTGTGAGGATCAGGACCGGCACATTACCACCACTGCATGGATTGTCACAGAAGCAGCGCTTCAGATACACCCTACATCTTTGATGTTGACGAAGTCAGGATTAAAGATACTTTTGTTCAGATGGCCTCACTGGGTCCCTGTAGCTGCCCCACACTCCCTTGCGGTCAGTCTGCACTTTTGACTTCATCCTGGTCAAGTGTGACCATTTCCCAAGTAAGCAGTTATTGCTTCTAAGTGCTATTTTATAGTTTAGTCTGTAAAAAAACAATATCTCAAGTTCTACTTATTGGATTCATGTCATTTTGTTCTTGTCCTGTTTATGAAAATATTCTCTATTTGTCTACACTGGTGTGGAATATTTTTCTGTGGTGTTTTCACAGTTTTTACTGTTTTAAGTGTTGCACAAATACTTTAAACATTGCCTTAAAGTTAAGCCTGTCTGCTTTGTACCAAGCTACCAGAGGATGAGCACAGGTTAATTTGGGGGTTGCTGGTGCATTACCCTGACTAGGTTTGTGGTTACTGCTTGACTGGATCTCTCACCCCAGTCGACAAAAAATTCAATTTCTAAAAGTGACCATTTCATAAAATGCTTGATAGACTACAACTAAAAATACATTGTGCTGTTAGCACAGCCAGAACGGTGTCTATTGATGTGTAATTCAATTCAACTTTGGAAAGTAAGACTTTGTATTTACTATTGATAGCAGCATTTATATTTTAAGTGAAAATATTTTATACCCGTTTCCTGTACATCCAAAAATGAATGCACACATTACTTCTCTATGTTTAAATTTTAATAGGAGTGACATGCAAGGTAATAACCAGTGACAGTTTTATGCGCCATTGGTTTTAATAAAATGAAAAAAAGCATTGTCCCATTTAAAAGTGGTCATTTTCTGCTTGTCTTTGATCTCATCTGTTAATTAATGTCAGCTACAGGCAGGCAAATTGTGCGCTCAATGGTGCAGCGCATATTACGAAGTAAATGGACAATGCAAAATTATTAGAATAGTCTGACAAGCTATATTTTGTCCTAAAGTTAAATGTCGACCATTATATGCCAGTCACTCCTGCTTTCTGCAGTCCATAAACTTAGAATAACTTCGAATACAACTTAAAACTAATACATGTAAAAAGCTTTTTGTAATATCCGCAATGTTGATTGCAATTTCAGACCATATCTTCAATCAAACTACTCTGACATATGGCATTAGGCATCTGACTAGAGACCAAAGAATTTCAGTTTAAAGATACATTTGCACAAATTTCTCGTTTTGTAGTAATTAGCATATTCTCTGCATTTGCCCCTGTAATTTCAGCAGGTGGGAAAAAATGTGTAGTAAGTATGAGTGCATTCAAGTTGAGTTGCAAAAACATTAAGATATATGTGCAATTTTCGTTTTATGGCGGGGTAGGCATTATATTAGGTGTTATTTTCCGCATCTATTATATTCTGACCCACTGATTATTGGATTTTACCTGGCGCCGGAAATATTGATACCTAATCCAAGGTAGTCAAGGTAGTCATTGTTAGAACCTAACAAACAATATTAAATCCTGGATTGGGAATGTTTTCATTGTTGTATGCAAAACTCTCTATTCAAAGTACAGAAAATGTATTTATTGCTATAAATATTGTGGAAAGACGAGCAAGAAACATAAAAGTAGGCTACGATTACGATGGATGATTCAGAAGAAATACTGCCCAGCCGTTAGAAGGTTTTCCATGCTGCCAGAAGAGGGAAGACTGGACCTGTTCCCCTAATTCCGGGACCACCAGCGTGACTCCAAGGACTGGCTGGACACAACAAAATCCAGTGACTTCCCTGCAACAACCACGCTGGCCAGCACCAAATGGAACCACGCTGGCCAGCACCAAATGGACCTGCCTGAGCCCTGCTGCTGGCCTCTGCTAGAGTGAGTCCTGATCCCCAAGATGTGTCCCCACATGTCTTGGATCCTTGGCTGGAGTAAGAGTGTACACCTCTCGGTGCAACTGAAGATTTCATAGGAACTCGACTCAGGAAATCAACTCAGGACCTCGCATTACAGCTCATCACAGCTTCTAACCACCGGCTTTTGCGGAAACGATGCAGCGTGACACTACCTGATGCAGATCCGCAGCTTCATTGGAACTGGCGCAGCATGGGACAGACCAACACATGACTTCACGTCTCAACACCAAGGACATGAAGGCATAACTCCGAGTAGGCCCAACAAGTCCTGTACTCAGTTCTGCATACCATCAAGGTTGGCCTGAACTTTTGACTTTGACCAGATTTGGCATTACAAGATAACCATGGTTGGCACTTTGTTCTATTTTGAGCTATTTTTCACTAAAAACTAAAAAAAAATATTTTTAGTGTAATTTGATTTATAATAATCAATGCTATTTTTCTAAATTGATTCAGGATTTTTCTTGTTTTGCGTTTTCAAGTTATTAGTGTTGGTGCACTGTATAAATACTTTAAACATTGCCTCTAAGTTAATTCGGACTGATTTTATGCCAAGCTACCAGAGGGTTAAGCACAGGTTCATTTAGTGACTTTTGGATTGGATTGGATTGTGTTTATAATTTCAGTGAGGCTTCCAACTCCCTCTAGTAGTAACCTAATTCTTACATATGAGTATTTAGGTCACATTGATCCTAAATTAAATGTATAAAAAGCTTTGAAATTCATTTAAAAAACTAAAGGTTACTTAAGTTAAAGTTTGGTCTTGAAAAAACCTTAGTTTTAAAACCTAAAAACCCTGAAATTTACCAGTTAATGTTTAATTAATTATTCATAGCTTAGACTCTCACAATGCACTCGTTATGAGTTATACCCTCACATATTATATCGCCCATGAAATGTTAAATTGCATCATTAATAACATCACTGATGGCAAGGTAATCTAAACATAAATATTCTGTTATATTTTCCAGCGGTGGCAATAGCTGTAGATAACTATGGCTAGGCCTGACTTTTCATTATTAACACCATCCCCAGCACAAGCAAATTTTAATCCAAACATAAATCAGAAATATCAGGGTAGACAATTGTATTTTCTTCTTTTATTGTTCTTCTTTTTCGGTCATTCTAAATTCTTAGCCAACACATGTTTGGTCGCACATTGGACACATTATCCTGCCACTTCTTCAGGGATCTATTCTCTATCTATATATATCGTACTTCTCTTTCTGTGATAAGTCCGTCGTGAAATATATACACATCCTTTCTCCTCTTAGATCCTATTGATGAGTTCATCACGCCATATTGCCCATCCTCAGATTGTAAAGAAAAAGGTTTCCCAATTGTGGGAACTGTACCAAGTATTAGCCTGTACCAGAACAGCAGTCTGGTGTGTGCGCCGTAATTAAAAAAAGTGGGCATCTTTAAATGTGAACTTGAGCCCAGGCGTACCCCAATAACGGGGAAATATTACAGTGTCAAGGTCAAAGTAACTTTATTCAGTTTCAAAAGAGATCCATTAAAGTGCATACAATCGACAAATCGAAAGATTCCAATGGCCTATTTACAAAACAGCATGAAAGGCAATTTATACAATTGTGCTCTCGCTACTACAAAAAAGTATTACAAACAGTACAATGACTGATGAGTATTCAAGGAGACAGAAGCAGATTCTTTGGTGTGTTCTTGATACAGCAAGAAGTTGGTTTATTCTCTCCAGATTCAAGAAATGTAATGCAAAGCCGACACGTGTTTCGTCGTGTACAGTTGAGTCAACACGACTCTTCAGGGCTGATGATACAAGAATAACATATACAGAATCAGTAATGCCGTAGTCACATACTGCAAATGGTGACAAGGTGCAACCAACATGCAGTAGTGGCGTGCATCTGAGTTCGCACGCAATGGTATCGTGTGGTGGTGATGTCAACAGAACTGGTAATTGTGTCACTCCAAGGCTGTGAGTGGTTGCCCTTGGGTGATGGTGCACAGGCGTGAGGTCTAGTAGCATAACGCTTCGGTGTGTGATCATGTGTAGCAAAGTACACGGTGATCTCGCACTCCGAGGGTTCATGCAGTAGTGAATCAATTGAAAATCAAAAATTGGTGAGCTATTGTGTAGTGGTATAGGTGAGGGACTATAGCGGTAACATTGACGTGGTTTGCCGACGGTGTTTATCCGTAGTGTTTGTGGGCAAGCAAAATGATCCGTTACCGCGCACGTTCAGAATTGTGTGATTGGATAAAACATGCTACTCTCTCTCGGCGTTATGGGTTATTTACCTTGAAAATTGGTATGTTCGTGGTGCTTGTTGTTAGGTCTGGGCTACTATCCATGTATTGGACGTTACTTGTCGGAGAGAGACTGAAGGAAAAAGTATATAAAAAGGGGATCATTAGAAAAGACATACTAAAGGGGGGAAGGGCATCTATTCTGTAGGATAGATGGCGGACAAAAAATGAGGTATTCTTACCACAATTCAAATGTGACTACACAGAAACGGTCTGTTCCTTTAAGATAGTCACGTAGAAAGTGCTTAAACAGTGGCAGTCTGCCTATTGAATGTCACACATCTTTATGTTTGTTCACTCTGTGTGACAGGGGATCGTAGAAAGAAATGAAGGGAGAAAAAGGGGAATAATTCAAGTATATTCAAACAACAATGCGCACAAATAGCGTCGTGTTACACAAAAGGACGAATTGCTATCTTAGAGGAATTGGGTCTATAAAGCACAACCTAAAAGGAAGTACCTGACTTTTGGTATGTCAAGTTTTAACCGCTTAAAGTGCATGATAGCGCATTGTTATACAAAGACATAATATTTCCTTTTAAAGAGATAGGTATCTGAATGTCTAGGTCTCTATAGAGTACAGCCTATAGGAAGTACCTGACTTCTGGTATATCGATTTTTAACCGCTGAAAGCGCATAATAGCGCATTGTTATAAAAAGACATATTGTTTCCTTTTGAAAAAATAGGTCTCTAGATGACTGTGGTAAGGAAGTACCTGGCTCCTGGTGTATCAGGAGGTAGCCGGGAGGGGATCCGTCTTACTTAGGACTCGCTGGAGACGGGTGCGTCTCTCAACAGGCGGTGCGCTGAAAAACGGCAAACAAGAGCGCGTGTTAGCAAATAGAAAGCCCAATACCGTGGGCTTCAGAACAAAGCCGTGGTGACAGCGGGAGTTCGTTGCCGGTTACCTGTGTTCTGGAATCCCTCCTCCTGTGGTTCCCGGTCGCCGTCTCTCTGTACGGACACGTGACCAGATGGGAGGGATTATTTTATAGAAAAAAGTAGACATCAAAGATGTCCACGTAGCCCGTAGTCTGGAAAAACGGGTTCGCCATCTTAAAGTGGCACAAGTATATCTAGACATATATGTATTCAGTTCTGTGAAGAAGTTGTCTCAGTAAAAAAAGGGAAGGAAAGTAATTTCTGAAGAAGGGAACTCGTAATGTTTACGCCCGCCTAAGATAGGGGGGCTTAATAAGTAGTTTATGAGTCAAAAAGTCAAGAAGGCGTCACAAATGTAGAACGTTAAGGACATGGATGTCACGGATTAACGAGTGTCTTCTGGTGTAAGACACTTATAATTCACGGCTGAAAATTTGAAAGGAGCATGTAATCGAATTATATTAGACTCAAAAGTTCCTTTTCTCGCGAATGGGGAGGTGAGAATGGGACCATACATTGCTACATGGTTAAGAAAACGAGCCGCGTTCTAGTAGTTAGTGTGCACGTGGGTACTAGGATCACAAGACCCAAACGAGGTAAAGATCGTAATTTCAGTGATCTAAGTAATTAGGTGTCGCATGCTCATTGGCCAGATGTGCCGTGCTGTAAGTTGACCAAAAGTTGTGATGGCCTCTGAAGTAAAAGTGCCCACCCGCACCTTTCATAAGTGAGCGTGTCATTTTTGCCAAAGGGTTCAAAACACAATACAAATTAGTTTCGCAGACAGTCTAATCATTTAACAGTATTGAGCCTAGGTATTGGAAGAAAAGTTATATAAACAAGGGATATATGAAAACATATCTTTACATGGTACAGCCGCTCATGAAATCGTGTATAAACACAGTACAAATGATAGTTGTCTACATTAACCTCATGATGCATGGTAAGAGTATCTGGAAATGTCTACATTCTACACTGTGAGTCCCTCGCTGATCAAACATGTGTCTGCACAGTACAAATGGTGGTCATCTTCATTAACATCATAGTGCGTGGTAAGCGTATCTGGAAATGCCTGTATTTCACATTGCGAGTTCCACGCTGATCAAACATTAGAGGTTCAGTAATACCAAGTAGAAAAAAGGGTCCCCCAGACGGCTACCTAGTCGCCCAAGAAGAATTGAAGCTCAGGGTCATAGTTGAGCCCCTGTTCCACGCATTGTAGACGCATGATCCAAGTGGCCTCCCTACGTCTGAGCTTCAGTTCGCGGTTGCCCCCTCTGATGTCGAGGGGAATCACATCTATGCCGAAAACACGTACTTTGATATCATCTCCCAATGGTTGACATTCTGCTACGTGTAACGCCACAGGGTATTTGGGGTCTCTCCTCTGTATTGCTCTAATATGTTCTGAAATTCTTTCTTTGAATGTCCTGATAGTGCTGCCTACATAGATCTTTCCACATTGGCATTCAATTATGTATACTACAAATTTAGTCAGACACGTGATGTTGTGTTTGATTTTGTAGACAACTCCATCAGGGCCTTTAAAAGTCTTGGTGCCATGTTTACCCCAAATGCACATGGAGCAAAACCCACATTTGTGGAAACCAAGACCTCGTGTAGATAACCAGTCCCGAGCCGATGTGTTATGGGGGACTGTGGGGCTTAGTTTGTTTCTCAGGGTGAAGCCCTTTCTGTATGTGATAGATGGTCTGCTCGGAAGAAGCTCTTTAAGAGCAGGATCATCTGTTAAGATTTTCCAGTGTTTGTGGAAGCTCTTTTTGACATGATAATTCAGTGCATTGAATTCAGTGATTAGTCTGATTTGTTGTTTGGAGGACTCAACCTCCGTACGCGCTTTCAGACAGTCTGGTCTAGAAATGACTCTGGATTTGCGTTCTGCTTTCAGAAGGGATGAGCTCGAATACCCTCTCTTTTGAAATCTGTTTTTCATGTTCATGATACAGTTATCGAATTCCATTGCCTCGCTGCAGTTACGTTTGGCCCTTAGGAATTCTCCATATGGGATAGATCTTAACTGATGCTCAGGGTGAAAGCTTGAAGCGTGAAGAATGGAGTTACAGGCAGTTGGTTTCCTGAATAGTTTGGAATGTAATTGGTTGTTCCTCACATAGAATTCAAGATCTAAGAATTCGATGTTGGTAAGGCTGTGGTGCATAGTGAAACTGATTTCCCATAGGTTGTTGTTTAGATACTTAAAGAAGGACTGGAGAAGTTCCTCAGATCCTGACCATAAGAGAAAACAGTCGTCAATGTATCGCCCCCAGTAGACTATGGAGTCAATGTATGGTCTGCCTTTGGTGCCCCAGATTAGGTCGGTTTCCAAGGCCCCCATAAAGAGATTCGCGAAGGAGGGTGAAAATTTCGAGCCCATGGCTACTCCCTTTTTCTGTCTGTACCAATTCCGATTAAAAATGAAAAAGTTGTTGTCTAGTATAATCTGCATCATTTGTAGCAGCATGTTGGTGTGTGCCCATAGTGAAGCAGGTCTGTTTGAAAGAAGTTTGGTGATTGCACTGATGCCTATTTCAGGATTGATGCTGGTGTACAGGGACACCACATCCAAAGTTACCAGTCTGGTACCTGGCTGCCACTCCAGGTCTGACATGATATTTAGTATGTGTTTCGAATCTTGTATAAAAGAAGGAAGGTTCTTGACCAGAGGTCCCAAAAAAAGATCCACATATTCTGCGATTCTTTCGGTGGGGCCCCCAATCCCCGATACTATCGGTCTGCCTGGTGGAAATGGTAGATTTTTGTGAACTTTAGGTAGGGTATACAGCCAAGGATACGTAGGTCTGAAGACTTTGAGATACAAGTATTCATTGTCATCAAGTAGACCAGACTGTTTCCAGTTCAGTAGGAGTCCATTTAGTAGTATTGTTAATGGACCCATAGGGTTATGGTTGATAGGCTCATAGCAAGAGTCATCACTCAGTTGGCCAAGGACCTCATTGTTGTAGTCATTGAGATCCATGACCACCACATTGCCCCCTTTGTCCGCTTCCCTGATGATAATGTTGTGGTTGTCGCTAAGAGTAGAGAGTGCTGACCGTTCCCCCTTGGTCAGGTTGTCTCTATATCTAAATCTGGTGTTAAGGTTCTTGATGTTGGTACTATTAAGATCCTCGAGGACGTGTCTGTGGAATCTGTCAATATTATTTCCTCCCGCCAAAGTCGGAGTCCATTTGGATCTACTCTTAAGGCCACTCGTGATGCTGTAGTCGGTCTCGACATCAAGCTCCTCAAGGAGCCTTTCCATTTCAAGTGGACTGTCTTCCCTGTCTGTCAAAGAAAGAAGCAGGTGTGTGGATTGCACATCTTTAATGGTCAAAGGTACATTATCAAATACAGTAGGGATGTACACACCAAAGAATCTGCTTCTGTCTCCTTGAATACTCATCAGTCATTGTACTGTTTGTAATACTTTTTTGTAGTAGCGAGAGCACAATTGTATATATCTGTATAGTCCCTTGACTTTTTAGACGGTTAAGGGTGTTTTTCCGCCTGCTCTTCACGCACTACATTGCTACCTGTCAATCTACACTCTGTAACGTTTAACCGAGGTAGTGCGCCTGAGTGATCTGAATTTCTAAAAACCCCACTGAAGTGTTTCTTGAGTTTGCAGATTGGGCGCCTCCACGTTACGTTTTGAACTACCAGACCTTATTTTGCACGCTTAGCTGTCCACCACACCATGGACAGGGCGAAAGCAGCAGCAGATCTCTTTGAGAACCTGGCCAAGGGCATGCCCACACACCAGGCATCAGCCACGGCAGGTCCTGCACGCATAGAGGGTTTAAGGGACAAGTTTTTTAAACTTGAAAAACTAAAGAAACAGGAAAACTCCCGTTGGTGGGACGGGGCAACCCTGAAACATTACTTGAAACTGAAATTAGTTCCCAGAGGACTAAGGTCCAACATCTTCCCGACCTATGATGATCTAGACCGGGATCTCATGATCAAATGGGAAGACTCTTTGGTGCAAAATTCTATCACACTAATAGACATTCTCATTGAGAGTGCTGATCGGAAGACCGCCCTACTACAATCAGAAATCTCTGTTGTAGAACAAGAGATCAAAGACCTGAACAAACCTGAGGCCACCGTTAAGAATTACACTATTCTGGATGAAATTCTTCTGAAACACCAATCCGAAATCCAGAGCAGGAAGGCACGTCAAATCAAAAGGGATGAGGCAGACTACAAGAACGGCAGGATCTACACTTTTGATCGCAAATATGACTCCTTAATCCCGAAACCTAAGGCAGGCTCACAAACCGGCAGAACCACCACTACCAACTCTGCCAATTCCAGCACCACCTCTCTGAGTTCTACTGGACTCAGCGACATAGAGAACGAAATTCTGGCCAACGCAGAACCTCATAACTCAACGTTTTTTTTTAGAGATGCAACGAGTAAGGAGAGGCTACAGGACCCAGCCACCAAGGGCCGCTACAGACCCAAGCCCCACAGGGGGAAACGCAGGGACAAGCGAGGAATATCGCAGGAAATTGAGGTCAGGCACACAGAGGAACCAACCACACTAGTTGACACAGTACAAGTCATCAACCTCTCCTCATTTCCTCTGCCAACTGATATGATATCCTTACTTAGCAGAGGCTTGAACTTCAATCCCTATTCCACTGGCGACATTTGTCAAACCAAAATTGATGTCTTTAAGTTCATACGTAGTCTCAAACTCAAGAAACATTTTGCTGGATCACTAGACGTACAGAAACAACCTAGACACATCCCTACTGTATTTGATAATGTACCTTTGACCATTAAAGATGTGCAATCCACACACCTGCTTCTTTCTTTGACAGACAGGGAAGACAGTCCACTTGAAATGGAAAGGCTCCTTGAGGAGCTTGATGTCGAGACCGACTACAGCATCACGAGTGGCCTTAAGAGTAGATCCAAATGGACTCCGACTTTGGCGGGAGGAAATAATATTGACAGATTCCACAGACACGTCCTCGAGGATCTTAATAGTACCAACATCAAGAACCTTAACACCAGATTTAGATATAGAGACAACCTGACCAAGGGGGAACGGTCAGCACTCTCTACTCTTAGCGACAACCACAACATTATCATCAGGGAAGCGGACAAAGGGGGCAATGTGGTGGTCATGGATCTCAATGACTACAACAATGAGGTCCTTGGCCAACTGAGTGATGACTCTTGCTATGAGCCTATCAACCATAACCCTATGGGTCCATTAACAATACTACTAAATGGACTCCTACTGAACTGGAAACAGTCTGGTCTACTTGATGACAATGAATACTTGTATCTCAAAGTCTTCAGACCTACGTATCCTTGGCTGTATACCCTACCTAAAGTTCACAAAAATCTACCATTTCCACCAGGCAGACCGATAGTATCGGGGATTGGGGGCCCCACCGAAAGAATCGCAGAATATGTGGATCTTTTTTTTTTTTTTTTTTTTTTTTGGGACCTCTGGTCAAGAACCTTCCTTCTTTTATACAAGATTCGAAACACATACTAAATATCATGTCAGACCTGGAGTGGCAGCCAGGTACCAGACTGGTAACTTTGGATGTGGTGTCCCTGTACACCAGCATCAATCCTGAAATAGGCATCAGTGCAATCACCAAACTTCTTTCAAACAGACCTGCTTCACTATGGGCACACACCAACATGCTGCTACAAATGATGCAGATTATACTAGACAACAACTTTTTCATTTTTAATCGGAATTGGTACAGACAGAAAAAGGGAGTAGCCATGGGCTCGAAATTTTCACCCTCCTTCGCGAATCTCTTTATGGGGGCCTTGGAAACCGACCTAATCTGGGGCACCAAAGGCAGACCATACATTGACTCCATAGTCTACTGGGGGCGATACATTGACGACTGTTTTCTCTTATGGTCAGGATCTGAGGAACTTCTCCAGTCCTTCTTTAAGTATCTAAACAACAACCTATGGGAAATCAGTTTCACTATGCACCACAGCCTTACCAACATCGAATTCTTAGATCTTGAATTCTATGTGAGGAACAACCAATTACATTCCAAACTATTCAGGAAACCAACTGCCTGTAACTCCATTCTTCACGCTTCAAGCTTTCACCCTGAGCATCAGTTAAGATCTATCCCATATGGAGAATTCCTAAGGGCCAAACGTAACTGCAGCGAGGCAATGGAATTCGATAACTGTATCATGAGCATGAAAAACAGATTTCAAAAGAGAGGGTATTCGAGCTCATCCCTTCTGAAAGCAGAACGCAAATCCAGAGTCATCTCTAGACCAGACTGTCTGAAAGCGCGTACGGAGGTTGAGTCCTCCAAACAACAAATCAGACTAATCACTGAATTCAATGCACTGAATTATCATGTCAAAAAGAGCTTCCACAAACACTGGAAAATCTTAACAGATGATCCTGCTCTTAAAGAGCTTCTTCCGAGCAGACCATCTATCACATACAGAAAGGGCTTCACCCTGAGAAACAAACTAAGCCCCACAGTCCCCCATAACACATCGGCTCGGGACTGGTTATCTACACGAGGTCTTGGTTTCCACAAATGTGGGTTTTGCTCCATGTGCATTTGGGGTAAACATGGCACCAAGACTTTTAAAGGCCCTGATGGAGTTGTCTACAAAATCAAACACAACATCACGTGTCTGACTAAATTTGTAGTATACATAATTGAATGCCAATGTGGAAAGATCTATGTAGGCAGCACTATCAGGACATTCAAAGAAAGAATTTCAGAACATATTAGAGCAATACAGAGGAGAGACCCCAAATACCCTGTGGCGTTACACGTAGCAGAATGTCAACCATTGGGAGATGATATCAAAGTACGTGTTTTCGGCATAGATGTGATTCCCCTCGACATCAGAGGGGGCAACCGCGAACTGAAGCTCAGACGTAGGGAGGCCACTTGGATCATGCGTCTACAATGCGTGGAACAGGGGCTCAACTACGACCCTGAGCTTCAATTCTTCTTGGGCGACTAGGTAGCCGTCTGGGGGACCCTTTTTTCTACTTGGTATTACTGAACCTCTAATGTTTGATCAGCGTGGAACTCGCAATGTGAAATACAGGCATTTCCAGATACGCTTACCACGCACTATGATGTTAATGAAGATGACCACCATTTGTACTGTGCAGACACATGTTTGATCAGCGAGGGACTCACAGTGTAGAATGTAGACATTTCCAGATACTCTTACCATGCATCATGAGGTTAATGTAGACAACTATCATTTGTACTGTGTTTATACACGATTTCATGAGCGGCTGTACCATGTAAAGATATGTTTTCATATATCCCTTGTTTATATAACTTTTCTTCCAATACCTAGGCTCAATACTGTTAAATGATTAGACTGTCTGCGAAACTAATTGTATTGTGTTTTGAACCCTTTGGCAAAAATGACACGCTCACTTATGAAAGGTGCGGGTGGGCACTTTTACTTCAGAGGCCATCACAACTTTTGGTCAACTTACAGCACGGCACATCTGGCCAATGAGCATGCGACACCTAATTACTTAGATCACTGAAATTACGATCTTTACCTCGTTTGGGTCTTGTGATCCTAGTACCCACGTGCACACTAACTACTAGAACGCGGCTCGTTTTCTTAACCATGTAGCAATGTATGGTCCCATTCTCACCTCCCCATTCGCGAGAAAAGGAACTTTTGAGTCTAATATAATTCGATTACATGCTCCTTTCAAATTTTCAGCCGTGAATTATAAGTGTCTTACACCAGAAGACACTCGTTAATCCGTGACATCCATGTCCTTAACGTTCTACATTTGTGACGCCTTCTTGACTTTTTGACTCATAAACTACTTATTAAGCCCCCCTATCTTAGGCGGGCGTAAACATTACGAGTTCCCTTCTTCAGAAATTACTTTCCTTCCCTTTTTTTACTGAGACAACTTCTTCACAGAACTGAATACATATATGTCTAGATATACTTGTGCCACTTTAAGATGGCGAACCCGTTTTTCCAGACTACGGGCTACGTGGACATCTTTGATGTCTACTTTTTTCTATAAAATAATCCCTCCCATCTGGTCACGTGTCCGTACAGAGAGACGGCGACCGGGAACCACAGGAGGAGGGATTCCAGAACACAGGTAACCGGCAACGAACTCCCGCTGTCACCACGGCTTTGTTCTGAAGCCCACGGTATTGGGCTTTCTATTTGCTAACACGCGCTCTTGTTTGCCGTTTTTCAGCGCACCGCCTGTTGAGAGACGCACCCGTCTCCAGCGAGTCCTAAGTAAGACGGATCCCCTCCCGGCTACCTCCTGATACACCAGGAGCCAGGTACTTCCTTACCACAGTCATCTAGAGACCTATTTTTTCAAAAGGAAACAATATGTCTTTTTATAACAATGCGCTATTATGCGCTTTCAGCGGTTAAAAATCGATATACCAGAAGTCAGGTACTTCCTATAGGCTGTACTCTATAGAGACCTAGACATTCAGATACCTATCTCTTTAAAAGGAAATATTATGTCTTTGTATAACAATGCGCTATCATGCACTTTAAGCGGTTAAAACTTGACATACCAAAAGTCAGGTACTTCCTTTTAGGTTGTGCTTTATAGACCCAATTCCTCTAAGATAGCAATTCATCCTTTTGTGTAACACAACGCTATTTGTGCGCATTGTTGTTTGAATATACTTGAATTATTCCCCTTTTTCTCCCTTCATTTCTTTCTACGATCCCCTGTCACACAGAGTGAACAAACATAAAGATGTGTGACATTCAATAGGCAGACTGCCACTGTTTAAGCACTTTCTACGTGACTATCTTAAAGGAACAGACCGTTTCTGTGTAGTCACATTTGAATTGTGGTAAGAATACCTCATTTTTTGTCCGCCATCTATCCTACAGAATAGATGCCCTTCCCCCCTTTAGTATGTCTTTTCTAATGATCCCCTTTTTATATACTTTTTCCTTCAGTCTCTCTCCGACAAGTAACGTCCAATACATGGATAGTAGCCCAGACCTAACAACAAGCACCACGAACATACCAATTTTCAAGGTAAATAACCCATAACGCCGAGAGAGAGTAGCATGTTTTATCCAATCACACAATTCTGAACGTGCGCGGTAACGGATCATTTTGCTTGCCCACAAACACTACGGATAAACACCGTCGGCAAACCACGTCAATGTTACCGCTATAGTCCCTCACCTATACCACTACACAATAGCTCACCAATTTTTGATTTTCAATTGATTCACTACTGCATGAACCCTCGGAGTGCGAGATCACCGTGTACTTTGCTAAACATGATCACACACCGAAGCGTTATGCTACTAGACCTCACGTCTGTGCACCATCACCCAAGGGCAACCACTCACAGCCTTGGAGTGACACAATTACCAGTTCTGTTGACATCACCACCACACGATACCATTGCGTGCGAACTCAGATGCACGCCACTACTGCATGTTGGTTGCACCTTGTCACCATTTGCAGTATGTGACTACGGCATTACTGATTCTGTATATGTTATTCTTGTATCATCAGCCCTGAAGAGTCGTGTTGACTCAACTGTACACGACGAAACACGTGTCGGCTTTGCATTACATTTCTTGAATCTGGAGAGAATAAACCAACTTCTTGCTGTATCAAGAACACACCAAAGAATCTGCTTCTGTCTCCTTGAATACTCATCAGTCATTGTACTGTTTGTAATACTTTTTTGTAGTAGCGAGAGCACAATTGTATATATCTGTATAGTCCCTTGACTTTTTAGACGGTTAAGGGTGTTTTTCCGCCTGCTCTTCACGCACTACATTGCTACCTGTCAATCTACACTCTGTAACGTTTAACCGAGGTAGTGCGCCTGAGTGATCTGAATTTCTAAAAACCCCACTGAAGTGTTTCATGAAAGGCAATTTATACAATTCAATTATTAATAAAGAAATGAAAATAGAATAAAAAGTATACATCCTTAAAATTCAATCTTTAACTAGACACAACATTTGGTTCACGGGCCACCTAGGTTGTATGTTGATGAATCTAGCTAGTCTGATTCAGCTACAACCACTAATACTGTTTACTAATAGCCATAGCAACTTTAATGTAGTTGGAAACCTTAGTGCATATATCAACTGTAGCCAAAGAGTGGTCGTAGTTAAAACCATAAATATAAGAACATGGCCTAACTTATTTTAAATTGGGACTAAAAACTTTCTTCTAGGCTCTTTGTAAAGAATGCAAAATAGAATAAAGTGCGATGTGCTTTAGGCTGCCAAATTGCCACAAGAGCAGGGCACCAAGTTGTCTGCCCACCCTGTTTGTTTCAGAAATGCCACTAAGTAATGCAGGGTGAGTAAACAGAATCTTTTTAAGTAAAAGTGTGTCTGGATATTTGTTGTGAACGTTAAATAAAATTGCTTCTGAGTGGGGAATAAACAAAGAGGGCCTGCTACCTCTCGTTGAGAGCAGCAAGTGTTTGTCCCTGTGGAATGCACTTCTTTTATGATATTTTTCGCATTCTCCTGGATACTGGCTGGGCAGTCAAAATAATGTTCCCGGCCTAACTTATATAAGCTATCCCTGACAAATCGGAGCCAAGGGATAGTTAGTACGCCATCAAGGTTAAGAAAATCTTTTATAATCTCTCTTGAGAACACTAACTCTTCCGATAACCAAATTGTGGCCCATAAAAGTAAGCGGGCGAAGTTTATACAATCCTCTACAAAGTCAAGCCCCAACTCATAATGACAAAAGCTTGTGGGGGCACTATTTGGAATCATCAATAGCCTTTTTATGAATTTGTTTTCCATGATATGCAACTGGTGGCTGTTATGATACCCCAAAACACCTGCTACATATGTTGCCACAGGTACACATTTGGCTTTATAGAGTGTAACTAGCTTGGTCACCGGTTTATGTCCCAGTTTGCAGGCAAAACGGAAAATCCCCTCCACCACTCTAACCACATTGTGCATCCTTGTAGTAACAAGCAAACCCCAATTCAGCTTATTCTTAAAAAGGTTCCCTAGATAATTACAATTATTCCTTTTATCAATCCTCTTTACACCCACAGCATGGTTTCTAGTTTTAGTAATTTTAGGCCCACAGACCATAACATATGATTTAGTAAAATTAACCTTTAGGTCAAGTGACAACATAAAATCAGCAAATGCATAAAGAGATTTTTGGAGGACATTTGCTGTCAGGGCCATTAAAACAGTATCATCCACATAAGAGAGAAGCGGGACCCGAGTGCCCCCAATATCACAGTGTCATTCTGCTAACAAAGTTCAGTATATCTGCATCTCCCAGAGTGAACTCTCTCAGACTTTTCATTAAAAAAGCTTTCTATTTTGATGTTTTGCTTTTATCTTTCATGGCAATAACAATGCATAGCCATGGTTAGGTCTAAATTCCCATTGAAAACACAATTTTATTTGGCTTATTATTTGATGCCTTTTGAAAAATCTGCACAAAACCTTCCAAATGCTTGGTTACCTTGAGCATGTTAGATTTTGTGGAGATCCAACCAGGTGTGTGGAAATAAAAGGGCAAGGTAAGAGCATTTACCGTTTTAAGCACTGCAGGAAATTTTGCTCTTGGATTAAGACAATGCTAATCTGAATTGCACCAAATTTAGGGGCCTATTATGATGGCGAGCGGATCACCACCAACCAGCCGGCAGTGGCGATCTGCCTGCCATCACAACTACACTTACCCCTTGCCATATTACCATGGTGGGGGGTACAGCGGCGGATGGAAAGTCCGTCCGCCGCTTTTCCACCGGTCGGCAATCTGCATGCTGCCCGGTTGGGCCGAAAAGGCCCACAATATGGTGGCGGTGCTTTGCAGGCACTGCCATCCATATTATGATGCTGGTGGTGGGTATGCCTTTCGATGGTGGAGAGTCCGCCATGGAAAGGCATACGGTAAATCACTTTGGGGGCCCATTTAACAGTGCTGCAGGTGCTGCTTACAACACCGCCGGCTGCAATGATGAAGATGCTGGATGCGACCGCCAGGGTGTAAGTTGCATCCTAATTGGCTTCGCAGGACCACCGCACCTCTGGCGATCGGTTCCATTTTCCGATACGGTGGCGGGCAGACAAAGTCCACCCGCCATTATAATGGAGCACTTAGTGTGAAATTAGAACTTCCCTCAGAAGATTATCTTTTCTTGGTTGGTAATAATTAGTTCAGTATTTCTTTGGAAATTCCTGATGAGATGTACTTGACAGTGTGGTATTCCTAAACCAGGAATATAGTATTCTCACATTTCTTTTAATCTTAATCTGGCTACTAACTCCTGATCCTGGGAAATTGGGACTAAATCTCATCTGCGAAATAGGGTTTTAGAAGTTAATCAGTTCCAGTTATGTCACCTGAAATAATAGAATTCACTCTACTACTTCATAAATCCTTCTTCATTCTCATTTTCTTCCATCCATCCATCTTTCTTCTTTCCTATTTTGCATCATTGAAGCGTTCCTTTTCTCATCCCACTCGTTTGTTTTCTCTTTAATTCGTCTTCCTTATCATCTTAATTGCGTCTTTCCTAACTTTCTCCCTCCTTTCATATCTCTTCTCCTGACTTTGCTCTTTGCTTCAACTTTTCCTGCTTTCTTCTTTTCTCTTTTCTTTCCTCCATTATTCCTTTCTACTCTTATCTCTCTCACTACTTTACTTCCATCCCTCTAGGTTTGCCTTGCTTCTGTTGCTTCTGCTTTCAGTTCAGATGTACTAAAAAGAGGAACTGATTAGAGTTCTACATAATTTAGTTGACCTCCTATTGCCAATACTTATTTCCTGCTTACAGTCATTACATGGGGTCTTAGTTTACCTCTGCCAGTGCTTGCCTTGCTCTGATTGAGACAACAGCTGTGTTACAAGCGTGTAGTCTTTGTGCTTCGGTTTACACTAAAATACTACTAAGTGAAATATTGAGTACAGAGCTGTATTGGTTTTATCGAGCGTCCTCTTTGTTAAACAGATAATTGAATTTACCGTCACACTCGAGTCTCTGTTTTCCAGTCTCTATTTGCTATCTTCCCTCTTTAGGCTGCTGTCTGCAGCGCCGGGACACCCCCGTCGGTGGTAGCCGTGTGCTTTATAAGCTTCAAAATAAATAAATAAATAAATAAAATATAATGCGAAGAATCGTCCATTGTCTCTCATTGAGACATTCCATTATATGGCATTATATGATGAACAGAAAATGTAATGCTAAACAGTGTTTCTGTGTACAATTAAAATATCCATGTGGCTGAAGTGTTCCAGAATGTTTAGAGGAAGTGGAAACACATGAAAGTGAACTCAGTTATAAGGTTCTAGTGAAACTGCTTGTTCTAACAGCAGTTGATCTCCTGGGCTTAAATACCATTTAAGATGGGTACTCACAGTTATTTTAATTCCGGACTTGCAGATCTGTGCTAAAAGGCCTTTTACTACAATTGCAGTTTCAAGCTGATTAGGGGTTTAAAAAAGATGCTGTAAAACCACACTCCTGATCACCCCCTGGGCATTTCAGAAGTATAACCTTGTTAAATATTCAGGTGACTAATGGAATTGCACCACTCCTTACAATAAAGGATTGGTTCACCTGGGTGGGAAGTGTATAGTGAAAACATTTCTTGAAAATTGCTTTACTGCTATTGACTGCTTCATTGATGGTAGTCTTTTAGATGGTTACCTTGGCTGTGGTGGTGAGATTTGTGCATGGAGAGTATGGAGTTTTCAAAAGGGCGAGTTTGTCAAGAGCATGGTCTCTCTCCATTTATTTTCTTGTCGGCTTAAGGAGTTCTTATTCATGGTAGGTTCTTGGGAGACCATGGTGATTAAAGTTGGGGCTTGTAGGATTGTGTTCCACACAGTTTTCAGAACAGTATTGTAGATGTTGAGGAGTATGTTAGTAATTGATGTGTGCCAGTGAAAGTTGGCAATGGTGATGAGTTATGCTTTGGAACCCATTCACAAAGCGGCCCTCGAAGAACTGTGGGGAAGATCCACAAGAAACGAATGCAGCGCGGTGCCGCAAGTCATTTTGCTCCGTCGCTCTGCGTTAGTTTCGAAGCACAGGGATGTGACATATTTACAACAATATGTCGCATCTCATTGCTTTCCCCTGCGCTGGCGCAGCAACTGCTGCCATGCGCCGGCGCAGGCACCCTTGCACCATGGTGCAAGGAGGCCTGCATCGTGGGGAGATTGTTTTTGTGCAGGAAGGGGCAACTTCCTGCACAAAATAATCAATTGAGGTGATTTCCTCTTCCAATGTGTGCTGTAGGATGCAGCACGCATAGATCTAACAATAAAAACATTAAGTCAAGGGAGAAGAATAATTACAAAAGGGGAAATAATAGTAAATTCAAACCCAGAAGAAGACATTCAAGCTAAAATGAGCTCACAATTAAAAGCAGAAACAAATAATAAACTGTCATTTATACCGGAATACCAGCCATCAGGTCCACAAGATTTTCTGAATAGAGGTAACATAATGAGGCTATTAAGAGAAATTCCAGAATTGAACGGCATAGAATCTCAGGACCTCTTGTCAGTAGAATTTAGGAGCATCAAAAATATGCCAGAGGTAGAAGAGTCCTTAACCTCCTGGTCAACTAAAGAAATAGTCAATAGAATACTTGAAATGAGTTTGTCATTTGAAGCCTGGGGCATCATACTGAGGCGAGACGATCGGAAAAAATATCCATTTCCACTTTTAAAAACTTTAACCTTAAATAAAAAGACAAAGGCTGAGGGGAACAGCCAAAAATCATGCTTAAAAGGTGCGTGTGCGGTATCTCCGAAAAAAAATACACCTCAAAATATACACGAAAATGCAGCGGCTCCAATAGGTTCCTGTGAACATGCAACAGATTGGTCCTGGGTGGCTTCGGCTTTGAGCAAAAAATGCTCCTAACAAGACGAGCCACTTAGAAAAAGACATCATGCTACACCCACGGTCAACAGCTGACAAACAAGAGGAATCCATTGCTGCAAATCCACACACGTTCAGCCTCTGTTCCTGGAACGTGCATGGCTTCAACAGCTTGTGTCATGACCACGAAACTGTAAACTTTTTGGATCAACACGATCTAATACTACTACAAGAAACCTGGAACCTGCGCCAAATCTCCATCCCGGGATACATCGAATTTCACGTCCTCGCCGAAAAACCCTCTAACTTTGGTCATCCTAGAGGAGGTTTATCAACGTATATCGCTCAACAACACAGATGGCATACTGAAGTAGTAGACTCTATGGTTAACTGGATACAAGTAATAAAACTCACGGAGAATTTGGGGGCCGGTACAGGCCCTCGTAATCTACTATTGCTCAACGTTTATGTTCATCCGGACAAGAAGGAAAAAAATGAAAAACTGATTACTTTACTCACCTTGATCAGGGCCTTGCAAATCACTCATGAGAAGTATTCTATGATTATATCAGGTGATTTTAATAGCAACCTAACAAAAGATGACAAGATAATGCAAGTTCTTGAAGAAATGGGCCTTTCTATTATAAATAAGAAAGTCAGTGGGAATAGTGGTATACCTATAACCTTTCTAAGCGGTAACCGAAAGTCAACAATAGACTTCACAATATTGAGCAACAGCCTGTTACCAACGGTGAGTGCTTTTTCAGTGGAGCAACGTGTGGAAAGCGACCATTTCCCTCTAATTACCAAAATGATAATGTTGGTTACAAAGACGGAAAAACAAAATACCATCATCCAGTACACTGAAAAATTTAATTTACGTAAATTAAAATGGAGAGGAAAGGATATAAAACCAACAATGGAGAAAATCAAAAAGGAACTGCTAAGTTTAACACCGGAAGAAAAAGGAAATCTGGTAAAAACATGGGAACACCTATGCGAAGCAGTAACAAGTATTCCCCCACGTACAAATCAAAACCCAACTAGATTCAATACTAGCAAAAAGCCTTGGTACACTACTACCCTGAGGGAAGAAAAAAGAAAAATTGCACGTGAAGTCCGCAAGCAGGCATTATTGATAAAAAGTGGAAAAAAATCAAATAAATCGGAATTGAAAGTTATGCGAAAAAAATATAAGATCATGCTAAGGAGCGCAAAAACATTGTACCAAGAGGAAATGTGGACTAACTTACTAATAGCTAGTAAACACAAAAATGCCAGTACATTTTGGGGTATTATCAATAAATTGACAAGGGGGAATACCTTAAAACAGGAGGCAGGTATTGGAGAAAGTATATGGACCCAGCACGTTGAAAACATGTTCAGCGACAGGACGGGAGGTGAAAAAAGGCACTGTAAACCGGAATGCAAAGTATGTACTAGAAACGGCGAACATGCAGAAAATTTGCTGGGAATAGGAGGTAATACGCCAGGAGACAAGCAGAAGCAAGTGTTGGGTAGTGGAAACGAGATCAACCCCGAAAACCCACACTTTAGTAAATTAGAAAAAATAGTGAATGCCGCGACCGACTCCCTAGTAACAACAGACCAGCTTAAAGACAAGATAAAACGCCTGAGAAAAGAGGGTGCAGCGGGTCCAAACGGGCTCCCAAATGCTATTTTTAAATATTCGCCTGAATTTTGGGCAGAATATTTAACTCCACTCTTTAACGCAATCTACAACCAGAACAAGCCACCAAGATCCTGGAAAGGGAGCATAATTCACCCCATTTTTAAACAAGGTGACCACAACGAGCCAGGTAACTACAGGCTGATTTCGCTAACGGATGTTGAGGCAAAACTATATGGATCATGCCTATTATCTCTCCTTCAGGACTGGATGGAAGATACGAACATAATACCAATGTTCCAAACTGGTTTCCGGCCAAGGATGAGTACATTGACAAACTTGACAACCCTGGCGCTCTTGAAGGAAAAAGCTGTAAAAAGGGGGACGAGACTGTATGCTTGCTTTATAGACCTCCGAGCAGCCTTTGACAAAGTGAACAGATCCTGGCTATGGGAAAAACTAAGATCATGGGGTATCCCGAAGAAGCTATTAGAGGCAATCATAGTCCTGCATAGCAACACCTGGGCTCGAGTAAAACTGGGAGACGGTAGCAGCGTAACGGCCGAAATAAGAACACAACAGGGCCTAAAACAAGGCTGTGTACTGGCCCCAAGTTTATTCAACCTGTACATGGCAGACACTGTCAACCACTTTGAGATTGGGGAATGCCATCCACCCCTCATGTCAAAAATCCCAATTCCCTTCCTGCAGTACGCAGACGATATTGTTGTTCTGAGCCAAACCCCAATAGGGTTACAAAGATCGATCAATAACTTGACAACCTATTTGGAGCACGAATGCTTGGAACTGAATAAAGATAAAACCAAGGTTGTCCGCATTGTGGATCCAAAAAAGCGAATATTCAAATGGTATGCAAATAGCTCCCCAATAAAGGAGGAAACTTCATACAAATACTTAGGTTTGAAATTGGGGCGAGGGCCGACGAACAAAGAACATAAAACTGAGCTAAAAGCAAAAACACAGTCTCTGATCTACGCATACCGGCAATTAAAAAATAAACTAAGTTGTCCAAATTATTCACACCTGCTGAAAGTGATCAAAGCTCAAACCCTACCATCCTTATCATACGCACTGGCCACCTGGTGTGGCAAAGAAGCAGGGCTGCTAAACAGCCTACAAACAAAAGTATATAAGGCAGTACTAAACCTTCCAAAATCAGCAGCTCCGGCGCAGGTTCGCCTAGAATTTGGCCTTTTAAATCAAAAATTTCGCAGTATGGGAACTTTTGTGAAACTCTGCAATAAAATACGCATGTCGGAAGCCAACACATTGGACAACCTGTGCTGGAAAGAAATCGAAGCTCAACAGAAACAGCAAGTTCCAAAAAGTTGGGGAGGTTACCTGTCTCAATCGCTAATCTGCATAGGAATTGAAGAATCCTGGGACATGAGTCCAGATAGAGCCACTTTTGACAAAATTGTAAATAATGCGGTCAAATGGGAATCCTATCTGGAAGACAAGATAACTACCGCAAAAAGACGACACGGGTGGACTGTGATAAACTCATACACCGGGATAAAACCGCAATCCTACCTAGAAAGCCATTTTAATAATTCATTAAAACAAAGATATACAAAACATCGACTGGGCCTTCAGTTCTCAAAGGACCTGCTACCAGCCTGGAAAAACTGCTACTCCGACCCCCACTGTCGCCTATGTGGATATCGAAATGAAACACTACCGCACTTACTGTGTGTGTGCCCGGCACTTAAGGCCTTGAGGAGACGGCTTTTAAAGAACATTTTTAACAAACTGAATATTCGGACATGTAGGCAAGCCGTAATCCAATGGCTAGATGGATCATGTCCTATGCTGGCCTGCAGGGGGGTCAAATATATGATGAAAGCCCAATCTCTCCTGCAGCAAGCTGACCTTGGAATTATACCACCAACTTGAAATAATTGACACTTACTTGCCTCTCACAAATAGTTTTACTTGCTAATTTTTAAAATGTGTTTTATGTACCAAGTTGATCTAGATGCATTTTGTAATGATTTTTAATAATTTTATACAATAAAATTGACTTGACTTGCAGCACGCATTGAAAGAGGAAAAAAACAAGTTAAAACATTTCTCCTTGTTGCACCGCACTACGCCACCCAGGGTGGCGTAGGATTCTAACGCATTTCCAGATTCACGATTTTTCGTAAATCTGGAAATGCATCAGTGGATATGGGTGTTGCGTGGGAACACCCACAGCAAACGCCTAACATGCAAAGTGTTGCGTGAACAGGGGCGATATTTACAAGCACAGTTTAAGTCATGCAGGGTGAGTTTACCTGTTCTTGTAAATATCACTTAGCAGGCTGCGCCACCGGTGTATCAGACAACGTGATGCACCGGCGGTGCAAGGGGATTGTAAATCTGCCCCTGTTTGCTTTGTGTTCTCTTTTTGGCTGAATTTATTACACTAGTGTGGTGTAGTAAAAGGATAAAGGGATTACAAAATGGCGATTCCTTTCTAGGGTTATCAGAGACTTACCATGTTCAAAGTGTGAGGCTGTCAAGAAAACTCCAGACGTGCTACCTTTTGAGTAAGTGAGTTTGAGGATGATTTGCTCGATGTCCACAGTGTTGCCAAGTATGCCACTGGTTTGCATAATTCTCTTCATTCTAGAATTTTCTTGTAGATTAAAATCTCACAGGAATGTGGGATAGCTGTGCTAAAATCAAGCAGAGGTGAGAAGTGCACTGAAGGTTCTTTACTTGGTACACTTGTGAGCAACAAGTACTCTGTCTGCCTTCGGTGTGTGGTTGATACGTTGTTTGAGTGAGCTATCGTTGAATAATAAAGAATGCAAGCAGGTTGTTTTGAATGACATCTGTATTTTCAAAGGCAGGGGCATCATATACATTGATTGCAATGAGAAGGAGAGTTTGGTATGTTGTTGAGGGTATGCTGAAGCATGGGATGCGGAAAAGGTTCTTGGTTCTTGCTGTTTGTGAGATGTGTGTGTAAAACAGTTGTTTTGGAATAGGTATGTGGTATGTGCTGTGTATGACTCATCTTATAGACATGCATTCTGTCCCAGGGCCCTCTCCCGCCTTAAGATGAAAAACAAGAGATAACTTTGTCCGCAGTACCCATTGCATGTCATTCCCAGGCAATGATCGCATATGAAATAGTGACAAAGTGAATAAGTGACAAGAGAGTGAGGTGGGTAGGGTAGCAAATAGTGTAAGTCATGCAATATCCATTTGTGTGTGTGTGTTGCCTGCTGTAGCGTTATTCTGCTTAGGGAGCACTACGTGGTTTCATATTTAGAGGCCTTGGGACAGGAACTGGATTTGCATTTGCATAGAACATTATTTTTCAGCAGCTCATGTGACCTCTGTGTGAGTGTGTAACTTGAAAAGGTGCAGTTCTCAATTTAGTATTGCATAATACAAAGCAACAAAATAGATTCATGTATTTTTGAAGACTATGGTCTCCAAAATTCAGGGGATTACTCTGTTGTCCAAAGCACTGTTTCTTTAAAATTTCGAGGCAGGGAAACTGCTGTACTTCAAGAGCAGTGCCTCAGATTAGCCTATTTTCAAAAGATCCTCTCTTCATTCCATTGGAAAGAATTGCATTGGAGGGTCGGCCTATTTAGGGCGACTGCTCTGTGTCTAATCTTTACAACACAAGTGAACATTTGCATAACCCCTGAATATTAGGTCGCACCCCATTTTGCTTAATTTCTGGATGTTGTTCGATTACGCTGATCATAAAACTTTACCGGAATCAGGCCTTGTTGAAACAGAAAATATATTGCAGGAACCACCCACAGCAACCATATGTGTTATACTAGCGGTAGGCAGACCTACAGTTTGAGGACAGGGTACTCTACAACATTTTGGGCAGAGTACACTGTCTGCCAAACTATAATTCAGGTCCTTAGTGGCCCTTAGTGGTCTCCCAGACCCTACCATGTACAATAACACAATCTCAGACACTTAAAATGCAAACATTGTCTCCCATAGATTGGGACCAGGTCTAAGTAAGCTATTTATTTATTTTCTGGTGTTTGAGTGTAGAAAGAAAATGTTGCTGTGCTGAGTGGCAGAGCAGGTCACCTGTGAAAAGCAGGGGTGCAGTTCATCCCTGCACCCAGTGGCCGGCACCCCAAGGTGCCTGCCACCAGGTGCAGGGATCAACAGAGGGATCAACAGAGGTGCACCCAGGCTGCCATCCGGCAGCTTTGCACCCATGGGAGCCCTGCTGGGGGCCCCAAGATACAATTTCCGACTGCCTTTCCATGCCGGAAACACCGGCACGAAAAAGCAGTGAAATATGGCCATCATACACCCTCGGTCGTAAAGAAGCGACCGGGGAAGTACTGAAGGATTTCCGATGGCGGATGGGCTTTCTGAGCCCGTTGTAAGCCATCCGGAAATCCTAGTCAGATTCCTTTCCGACCAAGCCCATTGGAATGGCTCAGTCGGAAAGGAATCTGACGGGCACTTTCCGATGCATCGGACGGGCTCCGAACATCGTTTGGAGCCCTTTCGACCGGAATCAGAATCGACAATAGATTTTAGTATGTTGCACTTTGTATATTTGGTAAAACGGTGCAGACTAAGGGGATGTTGGTGTTTTGATATTCTCCATGAATGGTGTAGATTTGAATGATTAGTCAAGGACATGATTTGAAGGTGCCATCCATCTTCCACATGTCTCTCTGGGTTTTAGCTATTTATTGTCAGTGGCATAGATAATTATTTTTCTCTCATCCTTAACATTGTTATACTAAAGGAAAGTATCTTTTTTGAGTGCTAAGGTTAGGTTTTCAGTGATATTTCCATCCTCAAATTATTTTGGAGCTGGAGGTAGTTGCTCTTTATTTAAGAAATTGTGTTAGTAGGCTCTTGTGACCTGAAACTAGCTTCCCTGAGTTATTCTAGTACATTTTCTTCTTCAATTTATTTTATGTTAGGATGACTATGGTATCTAACATTTTCAATAATTATATATTTTGCAATTGTTCTCCCACAACTTGCATTAGAGTAATATTTTATACATTTTCAGTGTGTTCCTTCACCACCTATATTTTTGTTGTTGTATTTTTCAGTATACTGTATTTACAATATTTTTACTTTCTGGGATCTTGCATATGTGGCTCTGTTAGACAATAATATGGAATAGTAAAATAATATTAAATATTATTGAATTATTATTTATTACATTATTATTAATTTTTAATTAATATTACATTATTATTGTCTACTAGCTAATTATTTATGCAATTGCAAAAATATTGTGTACATTTTGACTTAGGAATTAGATTCTTCTGGTGATGTTTGGAAAGGTAACTTTAATGGTTTGCTGATTTATTCGTTTTTTTTCCACAGGAGTTTATTTTGAACTGTAGGGAGAGAAATTGCAGCATGAGATTTATATTATAAATGAACATTTTATTTTTATTTTTTAACTATTTTGTATTTCACTATGGTAAAGGAGAAGTTAAAATTGATTTGTTAATATTTTTTACATTTGATTTAATTTTTATTTGTCATTGTGTTATTTGTTTTTTAAGTATGTATTCAATTTTATTTTCAGTGATTCTTTCTGTTTAAGTGTATGTTATTTATCTGGTTTTAGATACAAATAATTGCAAAGTTAAAATAGGCATATGTACTTTTGTTTTATTTAATTTAATGTACATGTAAGTTATTTATCTTACTTTCGAATAAGATGTGTGTTTTCTTAGGAGTTGTCATTTTCCTCTGGTGTCTTTCAGCTTCTTGAAATGAGGGCCTTTTAGTGTAACAATTTCATTAATATGTGTGTGGCATTTTTAAACTCTTTATTCAGTACTAAAGCATTGAAGCTGGTTAACTGTTTAACACATTTGGTGAATGCAAATTAGTGTTTCTGTTTTCTTGTTATATCAGTGTTATATTTTAAGTTAGAAATGTATAAATTCTATATATACAATATATGTATATGTGTGTTTGTGTTATATTCAATGATGGTGTTACTGTTTTTTTATTATTATATTTCATACTCATTTATGATAATAAATATTTATATCATTATGTGTATATTTTTTGTTGTATTACATATCTTTTTAGTGTGTTAGAATTCATTTCTGATACTTTATATATTTATAGTTGCACAGGTAATTAGTAAAAAAAATTCTGTTGCTACAATAGGGATATTTTTGTTATTGATATTATAGTTATCAATATTTTAGTTATGTTTAGTTTCATTTATTGTTGTATTGCCATCTCGGGGCTTACTACAGGTTTAGTGGTCTTCAGCTGGTACTGCCACCACAGATGTCCCAGGAAGACTGCCAAGGCTGTGGTGAACCTGCGGCGGTGGTCTCACTGCAGTGGGTATGTTAGGCTTACTGGAGTGCCTGAACAGCATACTGCTACGTGAGAGGGCCTGCAGCATGTTCCCTCCTGGTGTGGCATACACAATGTTGTGCATACCAAACCTTGCAGGAACGAAGGTGTAATTCCGGGGGGCATAACATGTGGCCCCCATGCACCCCAATGACCAGATTCACCTGGGTGCCCTGTAAGGGCTTGCATGTCTGACACTCTTTCCGCCATGAAAAGGGCAGTGGAAATGCAGGTAGTAATATGTCCGGTGGTGCTGGCATACTCACTGCCAGCATATTCAGCCCCTTTTGAGACTGCAGCTGGATCTTAGCATGGTCTTGTGGTGGTCTCACCACCACACTTGTGAGGCAGCGGCGGGACTGCCAGGGTGGTGGCAGGGGGCATAGAGCAGCGTTTCAACAAGTTTTCAATCTAGCCTGCTGCCACAGCTTGTGGGGAACATGCAACACTCCTCAAAACACATCAGAGTTTGCCTGGCATGCCCACCTGCTTTGCTCCATAAAAGATTTACCTTAAGTGGTGGTAATAAATATGACATGACCTGGTAACTCCAAGTATGCACCATTAGTCCCTATTCTGGGAACATTATTACAATATCACATAATGGCAAGATTTTTATTGGAGGCACACTGCCTGGAATTATTAGGATCTGGCCTGGCAAATCCTGCTCATAAATATGTCACACTTGTCATAAGCCTCATAGTGTTAAATCATTGCACAACTCAAGTCTCAACTGTCCAAATATAAATGTTGTCAGAGCAGAGAGCAGAGATGGTACTTCCAATGTATTGTATTCCACATGATGTTGAGTATGGATTGCAGCTATTACACATTCTAAAAACAATGCAATTTCCTACTACCATGTATGTACAATGTGTGTTTTTTTGTTTTGAATTTGTCAAATCGTATAAGTTGTTTCTCCAGATTTCATGAATATATGCAAAGTTACGCTTTCATTTTTGAAATGTAGTTTACTTGCATTACCTTCAGTAAGTGAACATACACCCAACATAGGAAATTCTTGTGATACACCAGCTAGAGTCTGGTTAGAGTAGTAATGTTTCTCTGTGAGACACTTTTGATGCTGCCCAATCTCACAAGACTATATGGTGAGAAGTCTCAAACCCGCCGAAAAAGTTGACAGTAAATAGTGTCAATGTGAATTTGTTAATTTTGCTCATTTTGCCTGCATAAATACACATTTGCCAAAGCCCACTTTATATATATATTTTTGTTTTATTTGACTGATGTGTTCTTACTTTATGTTTTTGTTATGCTACACCACAAGAAAAAGATATTATCTTTTACATAGCTCCTGTTGATCATCATATCTACATTACCTGTCACTATTTCACTCTCAAGATCTGCACCATATTACTATCCACAACTCACTTAATTCAAGCAATCATAATTACTCTTTCAATATTCCTTTATTGAACTGAGAAGTGTTTTATTATTGTTTATTTTTATTTGCAGATTTTATGACAGCCACAAAGAGGTAAATGTGAGACATTTAGATAAAATGTATTGCTAGAGGGGGTCTTCAGTTGTATGTGGAAACATCTTGTTGGTGTAAATGCGCTGTGATAAAGAATTCCTGAGTGAGGGCCCTAAAGGAGGTCCCCCTCCCCGAGCCATTTAATGTCCCAGGGAACCCGATTTCCTGGGACCAAAACCATGTTTGAAGGAAGAGGCCCAAGTGTGGCCCTCTCTGCACCTCTAAAGGTCTCAGGGACCCCGTTCCCTGGGGCCAGCAGTGATGTCAAATGATGTCTTAGAACATGCCAAGAGTGATGCAATATGTAAGGTCTTAAGCAGTGGTGGGGGCACATGTTTTAGTGTCTAATTACGAGTCTGACAGTCCATGGGCCACCAGACTCGTGGTGGCACAGCAGTGGCAGTCGAACCACCGCTGCACCAGTGGTCCGAACGCTCCATTCCGGGTTGGGCAGTCGAACCGCCTGGGACTACCACCGCCAGGGATCTGCCATTTTCTGGCAGTGGCTCGGTGGCCCTGACGTCACAATATGCTTGGCGATCCTGCCAAGCATATTACAAGTTTTCTCTCTACCACAGTTTTCATGGAGGTTCTGCTACCATGAAAACCGTGGTGGAGAGGAAACAAAGAGAGCTCCCTGTTGTTTCACGCAATGTGGATGCACACAGGGGGGCATAACATGTGCCCCCCTGTGTGCATGCACACCAGTTCCTGCATGGCATGGTCTTGACAGTCAATGCTTTGCTGGAATCTTGTGTGGCGTTCCCACTGTTGAGTCTTTTTCAAAGTTACTGCCACCTCTGAAAGAAGCACCGTCACGGGATCGCCATCATGATCTGTCGGGTGAGCAGGGGTGAGTCTCCGCAGTGTGAGAGCATCAAAGCCTACTCCTACACTGCCCAAACTCGTAATTAGTCCTTAGTTAGCTCTTCTAACAATTTCAGGTTTTTTGAATTCAGAGCTTTATGTTGGCACTGACATATTCAACTAATAAGTTATTTTAACCCATTTTTTTTCAGTGAATACATATGGCTAAAAATATAGATATTTTTTTAAATGCCTCTCCTAATTAAACAACCCAAAAAACATCCTTACTATATTATTACTTTACCCAGCCCTTTCCCTAAAACAAGGTCGCAGGCTGTGACATTCCAAGATGGTTGTCGGACAAGTCATTGACTTTTTGCAGGAAAGCTCCAATTGGGAGAAATTCTAAATTTATGCCAAAGCAAGGGTTTTTGCCGGCCAGATAGTTATGGCTCCTTTGCCCTGTGAAGATTTACACCTTCATGCTTAGGCACTTTTTGGAGTTCAAATTCCTCCTGCAGGGCAAGGCTGAAAATTGTAGCAAAACAGGGCTCCAGCTGAAATGGAGTTGCTGCTGAGGATAAGCACCTTCAACAAATTGACTTGGCAGGTTTGCTCTGGTTTCCTGTTGGCTCACCAGACAATCAATTGTGAAACAGTTTCTAAGTCCAATGTTTTAGGTTTAGACAGGAGGAGTACACTCTGAGCCAGCCAAGGGTTCCAGAACTTCAGGTACAGCACTTGGGGCTAATTACTCACTCCATCAGAAGCCACCAGCCTGGTCAAGAGCAGGTCGGCTGGGCTCTTCCATAAAAGTGGGCTTCTAGCAACTTTCATAACCCAGTAGCTTAGCACTAAGTCAACCAACTGACCCTTGGAGTGCTCTTCTTAGTCTTGGATACCAGTGGGAACCTGTCCTGCCTTTAGGGGCCTCCTTACAAGTCACAACAACAGGTGCAGTCCTGCTTCTGTCTTCCACAGGTATAAAATTGTTATGGAAAAGGTGCCCATTTATAAATAGAGCTAGCCTTTGCGTGGGAGTGAATCCTGGCCCCACCTTGACCAGTAGGAATGAAGTTCCCAGGGGTAACCGTAGCCACTTTTACAGCAACTCATATGTGCCCTACTGCAATCAATCGTAGAGTGCCCCTCTCTACCTAATCCAACATTGTATGGGCTTGTATGTGCTTGTCTCCTGTTGGAAGTCTCAGAGAGATAAGAGAATTCAAGAAAAGATCCTTGCTACATCTAAAAAGGAGCCTGCAGGGAGGAGAGCTCAAGAGGTTGTGTGAGGAGCGCTGCCCCTGACTTGTGTGGGAGAGGATGACCTGCAGTGGTTGTTCCTGCCTGGAGCAGGATAAGGACTGAACTGTCCTTAGGCCTCTCTTTTTGCCAAGACTTAATCGCGTGTTGAACACATTGTGTGTACCTAAAGGGTGCTCCTCTTCATTGGTTCTTGCCATAAAAAAAGTGAAAGGGCGTGAGGAGCGCTTCCTAACTGCAGGAGGCCCCGGGTATTCCTAGGTGCATTTTCTACATCAGCACGCCACCAGGGGCTTGAGCTTGGGACTGAGCCCTGGTTGCTTTCCAAAAACCTGAGAGGTCATCGGACGGCCACTCATCAGCCAATCGGGTGCTGCAGTGACAAAAGGCATTGCCTAGCAACCTGCCCAAAGCAACTGACGGGTGTGGAAGACAGCAGATCGCCGTAACCCACCCATCAGGACGACGTGCCAAGAAGAGCCAGGACACCCTCAGAGGATGAAGGGGGCAGGAGCCTTGCAGTCTCGTTGGAGCCGGCTATAGAGAAACACACTCGCGCCTCCCGTTCCGGGTAGCCGGAGAGGCAGCATGTAAAGGAAGCAGCTAGTCCCGAACGAGGACATGGGGAATGCCCCCAACTCTTTTTGTTCTAAATCATGTGCCGCTGCACTGCCCAAACGTGGAAAGCTGCGGCTTTGCATACCTGTGGGGGATTGAGCCCCCCTGCAACCATGTGCATAGGGCGATGTCCCTGTAAGGGCATGCATAACATTACATTTTTACATGACTGTCTTTTAAATATCCTTGTTTTATGGGCTTTTAAAGCCTACTTAACAGTGCTTTATTAATAGATAAAATCCCAGTTTAGACCTGTCGAAAGTGGTTAGTTTGACATGTCAATTTTACAGTTTAAACCTGCACAGCCAGGTTACTGGTGGGAGGCCTACACTCATGTATTGCATTGTCATTCTTGTGGTGGCACAATCCTGCTGCAGTTCACTATGGATATTTACCTAGCTACATTTTGTAACATATAGTAGGGACTAATGGGTACGTTAAATATTGCAGTTAGTAATATACCAATTTGACATGTTGTATATGCCAAAGCTCATACACTGGGCACTGGACAGCAGTGTTGCAGTGTGCCGAGCCCAAAAACATCAGGAAAACCTAGCAACATGTGGGGGTGACCGCAGACAAAGTGGCATTTTCCTACAAGTTCAATTAAGATGTATTTCAAATGTATTTGTCCTAATTGGATCACCTGACAATCTGGCACACATCTGATTACCCTGGGCCTTTCTTGGACCTTCTTGGATTTTATGAAACCCACCATCCAACATTATATTTTTTCTAAATTATGTTTTCACTTCACATTTTTCTTGTGACACTACTGCTTGAGGCATTACTTGTGATTTCTCAAGCAAAGCAAAATGCACCAAACACCAGTTAGGCTCCACTTCCACCTTAATTCTAGTGGTATCTCCACTATTGCTCACTTTATCGCCCACGGATTATTAAGTCTTGCCTTTGGTGTGCTTTCTTCCAAGGTTTGAGATACCCCTAATGTACAGTCATTCCTTCCCTGGTCTCCCCTGCAACTCCTTGTTCAGGACACTCTGTAGGCTCCACTAGAAGGCATCCATCATACCTTTTTTAGAGGATCCTCAGATTGTTGGGATAGATCATTGGCCCTTCTGGGTAACTGCAAAGCTTGTTCAATAATTATTTCAGCTTCTCCGGGCACTTTCACTGTCTTTCTAGACATCAGCAAAGCTACTCCCAGGCTTTGCTTCGCTTTTCCTCACAACAGCTGAGCTTCAGTGACATTTTCAGTTTCATGGTTCGCATCTGTAAACTTGAACCTCCAAGCTGCCTTTTTTTCCTGCTCTCCTGTCTATGTAAGATTTCTGCAGGCAGAGACAGCACGGGCACCCCCTGTGGAAATATGACAGTACGCCAGACTCACAGCGGACCGTCACTGTGGCAGACAACAGTACTCAGCCAGTGGCGAAACACAGACCCCCAGTGCCCCCGTGGCATGGGGGGGGGGCAAGTTCCAGGGGGCCCCCTCAGCACAGTACCAAAATATAAATCAGGGTCTAAAGGCTTACCCCCTACTAACCTCTTCAGCTAGATGGTCAATTTCCCATCTTCCCATTTGGCAGCACACCATAGCTTTCTTTCAGAATTGTCAGCAGCCAGCTGCCGCATTTCTGTGCAGCCATGTTTGTCTGGGGGTTTGCAAGTGAAATCCTTCAAAAGGTGAGAGTTTAGCCCCAAAGCATGACTTCCACTAGTTTGACCGTTTAGTTTACTGTGCTAATCTCTTGCATGCCCTTCCGGTGGGCTTTCTAACTTCTCATTAATCTGCTCAACATTCTCAGCTTGAGGTAAATATATCACCATCTCGAGTTACAGACATTTCTCCAGAGCGGCTTTATCCAAGCATTTCCCACAGCTGCGTTCTTTGCTTTGGCTGTATTTCCAGCTTGTCTCATGGATAAACACGGTTAATGTCAGCAGTGCTTAATCCCCCAAGAAAGCCATGTTAGAATGGGTAAATAGTTAGCTTACCACCCATTCACTGTTCAATTTATGAAAATAAATCAATTCAGTCATTTTTATTCACCGTGTTATCGGTGCCTGGAAACCAAGTGCTGCATAGAAGTACTGACGCCTAAAAAATGTATAAAATAATCCAAATAAACGATTTATAGCGTATATAATACATAATAAACAGAATTATGAGAGTTATGTGTGTTGTTGCCTAAATGAAGAAATCTGACCATAATATTATATTAAACGTATAAAAGTATTCTTAACTAAAAAAGCCTTTATGAATATTGGGTTCCATTCCAAGCAAAAGCATTTAAAAACCATGGCAAAATACATTTACCACATACCTCTGAAGGAAGAAATGTGCTTACTACAGACCTAGCAGAAATATTCAATGTATCATACACACCCTGAAAAGATGTGGAGCAAGAAAACTTTAAGATTTTGTAGAACGCTAGAACTACTGTTTGACAGACAATCAGTAGTCCGAAACAAGAGGCTCACATTATAAGTATTGGTCTGCCTGGATGAAGATATATATATATATGTGTGGTCTGGAATCACTAGCCATGCGGTAAGAAAATTGAAAAGTTGTACTTTAGAATGATAGGACAGTGTCAGTGTGTGCGCTGTGTAACATCACAGATTATTAAACTGATGCCACCAGACTTGTTCAGTAAAATTGCAATTCAGCGCAGAGGTCTCTAGGAGGGAAGAGGGTCTGATAGGTAGTATTAGGAAAAGGAAGGTCTATGGGGAAGATGTTTAGAAACTCGTTCCAGACCTCTGGAGAAACCTAAAAGAAGAGACCCTGGTTGGTACTTTACATTACCCTAAATCACACCATTCTGGAATTTCCTAAACAATAAAACATGTCTTCGGTAGAGCAACGAGAATGGAATTGGGTGTGACAGAGTTGTTTCAAAATAAAATCCATCTAGCGTAACTTCATTTACATTTTTATAATTTCGGACAGTACCAAGATTTCAGTAAGGATCTTTGAGTATTATTTATGTCATCATAATACAACTGACAATTCCAAACATAAATTTTGGAAAATGTATTTTAAATAATATTGTATTGTTCTAAATAATGTAACTTTAAAGTCAGATGAGCAGGCTCTTGAGCCTGAAGCACACCAGGGAATCTGTAAGCACATCCCTCTTGCTCCACCCATTAGTTAACAAAGGCCGTTTTTTTTCCTATTCTGATCATGATATTTGTGGAAGCAGCAATTAACCCATTGCCCATTGCATACAAGTTTAGTGGTCACATGTATGTAGCATGCTCTATGTAGGGTTAAGAGGGGCTTGGATAAAGTATTAGTTGCAGGGAGGTCGAAGGGACAGAAATGTAGATCTGCGCTCCACACATGTTGGAATCTAATAGAAACGCACACGTTCAGAACTTTGTAGCACCTTATTCTGCTCTAGCCCATAATAACCTTAACAAGAAAAAAAGCATACGAAGAGCCTATGAGGAGCATCAATTAGTTGGCAGGTTACTACAGTTGGCCTATTTAAAAAAAAATTATATTGAGTATATTCTTCAAAATAAATAAACTTCCCCCATTCCTTTGTCACAATTTTAAAGAATAAAAAAGTGACATGATTTGGAGTTTTACGGAGTGGTATCCCATAGCAAACCAGATGGATATCCCCATCACCTTATTACAGGCGCTTTGTACCCTCAGGCACTTTTAATAGTATCTGTTCCATTTGTGGCAGAGTACAAGTCCATCAAACTCCAAATCAGGCCATAGTTTCTTCAGCAAAGATTTGATGTCTTTTTAGGTCATCATTAGTTGTGCAACTGAAGTGGCTCATATACAGTTCCATAGTACACTATACAGACATTTGTGCAAAATACAATGTTGTCTAGAACCATTCAGATGACCAGAACTTTGCACACTCTCACTCCAGCAACATAACCACCAGGATAAGACTGAGCAGGGGTGTAACTTAGGCCCCCACATCCCAGCAATGTGGGGGCGGGGCAGGGTTCCTTGTATTGGAGAGGCCCCCCTTTTTGGAGGAGCCACCCTTAACTTCCAAAGCCATGCCATTGCCTGATTTGCGGACCGCGTGCACTGGCATAGAATAAGAAATAGGTAATCACTCGGGAAAGTTACTCTGGTTCCTCAAGCAAGCCACCTGCAGTAATGGGGACCCCAATTCTTCAGGGGGACCCCATTGTGTCCAAGACCACTGAATATCTCTGCGATCTGGCACGCGATGGGCCCCTCATCACATTTTGCAGGGGACCACATCATTTTGTGTTACACCACTGAGACTGAGCATGCTAAATCTTCTTTAATACATCTTTAGAAGTAATTAGTGTTAGAAAACTCTAGTGTGGATAGTCACAAAGGTTCATAGGTATCGACACGTTGATCCCAAAGGTGCATTATAACATCATGTTTGCCATCTTTCGTCCAAAAAAACATGCTCCAGATATCTAATCGTTCTACTAGAAAGGTTAGACTCTCGGAAGTGGCCACTTTTTCTGCTTTGGTTAAAAGCGTAGATGAAACTCTATGATTTTCAAATGACTTACACTAAGCGATGCTGAGAAATATAATGCTCTGACAATGACAGCGTGAGCATTGAAGCCAAATATTTGAGCAAACTCTAAATGTGGTGAAAGGCCAGAAGTGGTAAGTGCTAGCACTGTTTACTGAAGCAAATGCGTTGCTTGTGACCACATCTTATCTCAAGACTTAAGATAGTTACCAACACAGTGGCAGTGTCCTTCAGGCCCTAGAAAATTGAAGGATTTTTTAACCTGTACCTGCGGTTCCACTATGAGGATGCTATTTATTCTAGTCAATGACTAGCGGTTTAGGGCTATGTCACATCTGTGACACCCCTCACCATGATATATCGTGAAATGGTCCACAAAGGGGATAGAAATTTAAGGAAGAGACCTAACTGAATCATTTCTCAAAAATTACGAATCCCAAACCCGACCTGTGCCTAAAAAACCCCAGAGAATTACCTCAATACAGTAATTTTTGTAATGTTTTAATTTTTTTAAATAATTTTTAGTGTTGGAGAAAATTGCTAAAAATAACACATGAACCCTTTGTAAAGTTACTGTAGCTGGAGCCCCCCAAAATATAGGGGTATAACATGATGTCTCTTGCTACCAAGGTAATCGCCGAATTCATTTTTATTATAGGTCTATGGCTCAGCCAATCAAACATAATGGACAATTCCAATGTATTTATGGCACTTCAATATGAAAATGGCAGCTTGACTAAAATCAATTAGGCCTTAATTTCCTAGGAGTGGCTTGGTGTTTGGTGCAATATCTGATTCCCTTAAAATCAGAATTTATCTTTTCGGCTAAAAAACATCAATTCTGAGATTTTAGGAGTAAAGTGGATTTTGGTGCATACTATATCTCTATCCTCATGTCATGATAATTACTGTGCATTTTTTCCTATGTTGAATTTTACAAGGGTTAACCTGCTGAAACTTAACTCCCAGACCTGACCTTACTTAGTGGGTGCGATGACATCTCCTTAACTACAGTTAAAAAAACTGCACAATCAAAGGGTTGAGCAAAGTTCACTAATGTATGTGCCACTCAAAATGAGAGCCAATGGAAATGATTTAAGAGTGGGCCATTATATTGATAACCATGCGTAAACACCTGTTTCCACAGAGATTGCAGCTTTAAGCAGTACAGTGTTAATCACTTCCACTAATTATCTGGATAAAGTTTATGCCATATGGTATAATCCAGGAAGTCAATCCTGTCAGGGGGAAAAGGAGGCCCAGTTTTTACAGCGATATGCATATTTTATGCAAATAACTCCATAATCTTCATCTTATTCCACGAAAATTAAAACTAAGTGTTAAGTACCACTCCCATTCAATTTTAAATACTTCGTTGTCATAATATATTGGGTTCAATGACCATCACCTATGACACTTGCCATTCATAACCAGGCGCTAAGCGTGTGAACCATCCTTACGACTTGATAAGGGGAAACTACTTTTCCACTGGGGCGCAGTCATTTTTGGTAGGCAAGGGGGGCATATTAACAAGAGGCAGTGATAATTATCGCTGATCGCTCTTAACACGTTTTTTTTATCGCCGCCTAGTGCTGGAACATATCGCCAACCTAGTGCTGTATTAACAACGCTCAGCGCATTGGCGATAAGAATTCCAGAGATGGCGGAAAAAGAGTGAACATCGCTGGAACGACAGCGATGTTCACCTAAAAATGGCGAAAACCTTGCTGATATGACCCTGTGGTCGTAACCCAAGAATCCACCTCCCATGAAAAGTATGCCCTAGTCTGGATTTTACCATACGTTAAAATCCAGCGTTAATGGGAAGTTAGCACGAATTTGTGTATCGCTACGGCAGCTGGGGCATTGTTGTAAATATCGCGAAGCCCGGTTAGCGATATTCTCCCGTGTAGTTTAGTCAGGCGCACCTCCTTTGCATATCATTAGGGTTGCGATGCTGGGCGTTTAAAAAAAGGGAGCTGAGGCATGGAATCACACTCTAGCGTGTCCTTGATGATAAGGCGATAAAATTATCACCGCTTTTCGCCTGAAAACAGACGCTAAAGCAGCGATATTTTTATTGCGGCCCCTTGATAATATGCCCCCGGGAGATCAAGTGACTTGCCCAGAATCACAGGATGTTGAGCCGACGCTGAGATTCGAGCCTGGTTCCCCAGCTCTAAAGTCAGTAGCCCTGGCATTTTAGTAGTGCTAATAAAACAGGGATAAGTTCATTTGCTATGTCTCTCATAAAAGTAGAGCGTGCCTTTGACCCTTAACTCAACCGTCTACCACGTATAGTAACAGTGGTGGGGTGCATCAGCTCCCGCATGCCCATGCCTGAAGGCCCTCATAACTCGTAACCACTCGCCAAGGAGGAGAGGAGGTACCCGCACTCCCAGTCATGGCAACACTCGCTGAAAGACATAACACATAGAAAACCACACAGGTGGCTTATCCTGTGAAATGACGTAGCAAGAACACACAGACCATGCCATTGGAGCACCACTGAATATATTAGCATGATGTCTTTACCATACCTCTACCCAACTAACATAACATAACAATGGAGTCAACAGCCCTTGGGCAATAACAGCCATAGCTCAATTTTGACAGTGCTGCAGACGTCATGAAATGACCGCAAAGTGGAATTTGTGGCTTTTCTTGTCACTCTCCCGGGCAGTCGACCTGCTGATGACGCATCATGCTATTGGAACATCATTTACATACCGAAGCTAGTGAGTAGTGAGCCAGATACAATGGGCCTGAATTAGCTCTAAATAGGTACAAAGCCATCTTTGGTTTTTCTCGTGTTGTAGGACAGCTTTAAATTAATCCTCTGTATACAATTGCTTATAGACTTCTCTGTATGGACTATGCAAATAGAATTCATTTTATTAAAAAAAAATGTAATTGTACTCTTACCAATGAGTGTAAAATTAAATCAGAGGAAGTGATAAGATGTGTGTACATTGCTCAATGTGTTTTTGTGTCTATGGCAGGTGTAATTATATTATCCAAAGCAGAGACTTTGAAGTTCATGATTACTTACAAAATTGCTTACATTATTTTGTCTGATAAAAGAAAACAAGGCTGGTCTATGAAACCTTATGAGTATTGTAAACATGATTGCTAAATATCCCTCTATTTTTTTTCTTTTCTGACAGGCATGTTTTACACAGTTTTGCCTGGTTCAGCTCAAGTGGAGGATCACGTCTTGGTGGACTCACATTTGTATGCTCATCGGTGGAAGCGGCAGTCGGAATATTTCAAATCTGTAAATACAAACAGACCAAGCATTGGACATGACCTATCTGAGCCTGGGGGCTTCACTGACCTACTTGAAGAGTCACATGATAACAGCACAGAGACAGAGGTAGATCCATTTGAAACTTTCCTTCCTTCTCCGTATTGATTCCTATAGCTGATCATGTAAAGAGACGTAAGGTCTGATAAGAGTTTGACAGACAAGTTGCTGTGTAACAATTATTCAGTGGAGTAATGAAACTTCAGGGGGACCCCCTGAGGAGTACATACAGGGTGCCACCGATGCTCCAGATCTTATCCGTAGCTCTCAGGTGAGGGACTGCCAGTGCTCGAGGCCCCCCAACTCCTCAGAGCTCAGTGCCCCCCGCTTTTGTTACGCCACTGCAATCATGACAGATACCCCGTCCACCATATTAAATTTGCCAAAGGATTTAATGCACTTGTAATGAGGAGGATGGGATATCCATCACATTTGTGACAGAGTAAACTCTAAATCTGGTACTGAACATCATCTCACTAGTAAGTTATGGAGACCAGATCTCTTTATGATGGTGAATTTGAAGCTGTAAATAATAACACGTTTTATGTATTTATCAATTATATTATCAATTCTTATTAACCAGTGAGGGCATACCAGAAGGGATGAATACTTTAAGAATTATTGAGAGTCTTAATTCACTAAATTTACGATTAGGAAGTGTCAGAATTCTGCAGTGAGTAATTTGTAGATGTCACTTGTGCAATAATGCCATGTAAATCAGAAGAGGAAAGAGCACTGAAGAAAAACCCGCTCTGCAGTTAGCCACTAACAGTGCTACACATAACTGCCTCTTGAAAATGAGGGACAGCCACTGGAGAGTCAGATTAGATAGCAACATATCAACTAGCAAAGGCCGAAAAAACCTCCTACAAGAGGAAAAGCTTAGATCAGAGCGCCTCAAAGAGTATACAATTCAAGACCAGCCACTGCACCGTGAAGGACTGTTTCAGCATGGTCACAAAAAACTCAGATAATGACAAGAGGAATGGGTGAGTTCAAAGCCCTTATTCCTGTCTGTGTCAGAGAAGCAAGGATGCGATATGCAGCAACATTTTTGTAACTCTTCTAAATTTACTAGCCCCCAGCAATATCTATGTAGCTGCTGGAAATGCAGGCAATGTTTTCCAACAGCAGAATTTGCACCTCACAGTGTAATGAGTCAAGCATGTTTACCTATGTTGATTATTACACAGCACCCATTTCACCGAATTAACACTCGTCAGAGTACTGATCTCAGCAAAACACGTTATTTACAGCTGAATTTACCACACATCAGAGCTGAGATCTCAGCAAAACACCATATTTCCTGCTAGCCCCTGAAGTTCAAGCGAGCCACCTTGAACGAAAGTCTGGAATGCCTGAAAGGATTAAAACTCAAGAAGTCAGACTGTCACAGTGACCCCCTTCAAATGAAGAGACAGCAATGAATGGAAACAGCGGGCCTCATTTAAGAGACTCCTTGCGCCTCAGGATCGTCACTTTTTGTGACGTTCCGTGGCGCAGAAGCATGCGTGATATTTATCATGCAGTCCAAAGACACTTTTTTGGGCTTAATGTTGCCTGATAAATATCAGTCCCTTTAAGGCAGTGTTCTGCGTTGAAGGAGCATGCAATGGGTGTTGCTGGGGGCGTTCCCAGCAACATCCATGGTCTGTTGACACTACCCCAGTTTTACGAGAAATCGTAAATCTGAGGCATTGCCAAAAGCTTACGCCTCCCCAGGGGAGCCGTAAGGGAGGCGCAAAGAGGAGAAATATCTTTATTTCTCCTAATTCTTCCTTTTTCTATGTGTGTTGCATTCTTCAGCCCACATAGAAAGAGGAAAAAGCCTCTTGTGAATATTTTTGTACAGAAAGGTTTCCCTTCCTGTACAAAAACAACCATCCCCGCAACGCAGGCACCCTTGCACCATGGTGCAAAGGTGCCTGCATTGGTGCACTGCAGCCCATTGTGCGCAGGCACAAGGGGAAAAGGACAGGAATGCCCGGTATCTTATAGATACAGCCCATTCCTGCTCTTTTCGTTTGTCCTAGGGAAGCGCAGCAGGAAGCCCTGCTGCACTGCCCTACAGCAAAACCTCATAAATGAGGCCCAGCATGTCTGTGAGCAAGGTGTGTGCAAGTTCAGAGGTGGACAGATAGAATATGGCTCCAGTCTAGTACACGTTATGATCATGTCTCTCAAACTTGCTAAAAGTTTCAGTTAAACTCTTTTACTCAGTTTTTTCAAATATATCTAGTGCCTCAAAAATACTACCACTTGACTAAGGTACTGAAACTACCTTCGTTGCCGCTGACAGAAGCTTTGTACTGATGTATACCAAGCCCATCACAGATCGCTCAGTTATTTCCCCTCGAACCTTAGTGACTTAATTTTAACACCTGTGCTGGAGTGGGGATCAGTTTAACATCTCTATCTCACACCAATAGGGTTGATCCCACCCGCTGTGCTTTTCGGTGACAGACCTTTGCCGTCATTAATCAGAAAGTCAGGATCTACACATCACTTAAATTAAAATCACAAACCTGTTTGTAAGTCAAAAACAAGAGTTAGGTGTACATATTAAAGGTTTTGTTTTCATTTACATGAGTTTAGGGAGTTTTCTTCTTTTTCTTTTTTATTCAGTTAGTTTAAGTATCAGTCAAATTACAGAATTGATCATAAAATAATGGTTAGAGCAATCATAACAAATAATGCACCAAGTGGGTGCCAGAAAGGAAAGAATTCCCTATTCTAGAGAATGGGGCAAATGTGGTGTTAGCAGGAACTCATATAGAGTCCATGTTCGAGAGGCAAAATTAAGATGGACGATAACGCTCAAATTCAACCAGTCAAAATGGCTAAACTTTTCATAAAAAGAGGTTCAGAAACTCAAAAACTCTCAGAAATGAAGCACAATATTCATGCAGTAGCAGCTGCATTCAGCAAATCAGGTTGGGAATGGGTAGAAAATAAGCGTTGAGCCTTCAGCATTAAACCGTTAGCATTCAGCTTCAGTGCAGAGAAGTGGTATATAGCAAGGGTCTAGGAAAAGTGCATCTGGGAAAAGCGTTAACCTACTCTAGGAAAGAAATGTTGCAGGTTGTGTAGCATCTTCTTCTCTTCTTGTCCAATTGGCTTTCGATTCATGTTGAGACCATATTCTGGCCCTAGGCAGCCCATTGTGAACCAGCACAGGGGGGAAAAGTCAGAAATGTCTTGTATCCGTTTAATACAGTGCTTTCCTGTTCTATTCCTATGACACATGCATTGCCCCATTTTTTCATAATTTCATCAAAATGGCCAGTGTTTATGGGGACAACAGTTTATTTATACAAAAGGAACACATTTATGACTTGACTTGACTTGAAAGCCAGATTGTGTATTAAGATTGTGATTCAAAATAAAATTAAAGTTAATGATATAGTGATATTAGTTTATTGCTGATAGCATTTCCTTAGTGCCAGAGGACACTTGCTATTATTTGAAGACTGATGTGGTTATGCATTTGGAAAAATCTGTTTGTGCTATTATGACTACTTCTTCCTTAGACCTTATACTATGTATAGCTTGCATGAGCCAGAACCTATTAAATCTATGTAGCCTAAGTGATAGTATTGCTCAGTAAGTTTCTAAGGTGGTGTTCCTAGCTTAATTTTCTACAGTATGAAATTGCAAAGCCACACATAGACTCACATTTCAAATATATGATTGAAAATTTACAGTGAAGAAACAATAAGGAAAATGAAATGGAATGCCGACTTGAATAAATATGCAATACATGTTTTGCAAAATGATATGCCATGTGAAATTGCATGTCAAGATTATTTTCAGTTAAGTGTGATAGAAGTGTGGTTTTGGACCATTTCAGCAAAATTGTGCTGAAATCCTCAACATTCACAACATTTATTTAAAAATTTTGAGGGGCTATTAGACTACCTACACACTTGAGGGATGTCTGGCTTGTTCTGCAGAGATTGTACATATTGGTACTTCTGCACCTCAGATAGTTAGCCAATGTATGTAAGATAGTAGTGTAAAATGCATTATTCGGCCCCGTTGAGCTTTCTCAGAAAAAAATCCAGTGAGGTCCCCTGGAGGGGAAATGAGCTTGCTAACTGTACCTGATTGCTTTGTATATATTTGTCATGGTTCAAGAATATAGGAGTAGAGACTACAATATTATGGCGGGTATTTATGTCCCAACACATATATATTTTACCAGCTTCTTCTGGTATAGTGTGATGGGTGTACTGCTTGAATTAGTCTTTGCCACTTGTCATTGCAGTGGGTCATATTGTTTGCTCAAACTATATTGGGACCAATTTTATGCAAATCAGCCTTGGTTCTGCTCCACAAAGAACAATCCCAAAAACATGTCCAAGACATGCACTCTTTAAACAGGACTACAAAATACTCCATACACGTTTAGGTCTTCTTTGGCCTCATCAATAAGGTGTAACAACTTTTGTGCAAGGAACAATGGGGCACATACATTGGCATAGCAGTCACACTTAGGGGTCTATTATGATGCCTGTCGGAAAGCACTAAGTCTCTGACTGGTTTCCGACTGAATCGGATTTGGGGAGTCTGACCGACCGATTATGAAGCTTCTGGATACGATTCTGTCGGACTCCCATTGACTCCAATGGGAGCCTGTATTTCTACCAAATACACAGACTACCATTGAAGAAAGTTGGGAAAATAGTGCACTCTGTAGTCGGTACCCCTTGGTGACTGCCATACTGTGCATGGTTTGAAGGGGGGTCCCTTGGGTACCCCAATGGCCCCATTCGGAAGGGCCCGAGTGAAGGGGAGCCTGCTTGGGCCCCCAAAGTCAGATTTTGACAGCTGATCTGAGTCAGAACAAACGATTCAGAAAGTCTGTCCGAATCTGACATCGTAATCGCTTGGTCGGTCAATTGACCTGTACGAGTTCTCTCCCAACGACTCAGTTCCTCCAAATGCCATCCTGAACTGACGCGGAAAGTCCCAACGCTTTATGAACATCGTAATCGGTCATTCGGAAACCATTCCGAATCGGTCGCAATGATGGGTTCCGATTTGGAGTCGGCAGCCCAAATCCGATTCGGAGCCTTTCCGAACAGCATCGTAATCGACCGCTTAGTGTACCCCACTGAGAAAAGTAGAAAGGCAATTGCAAAGCCAAAATGCCTACCTTTAATATTCGAACCAGTAAAAACAGTCGGGTAAAATTTGTATGGATTAGCACATCAAATGCAGCCTTTCTGACGTGTTTATTATGTAATCAGTTACCATATGAACATTAATTTACAAAATCCACCTGCCTCATGGGCTCACTCTTAAACTCATTTTATTTTGTTATTTCCTAAAAGAAATACATGTTTATTTGTCATGCAATTTTCCCTATGCACCAATATTAAAGTGTTGCCAGTTCAGATATTAGAAAGAGTAACACAAATTGCTAATCTCCATTTTCAAACCCAGTGCAACAGCACAATTTTTTCTTGACATTGTCCACAACCTTGCAACAAAATGTTTTTGCTGCTGATCTTAGAGGTAATATTGTTGGTCACAATGTACTTGTTAAAGGTGGATGTGCCAAGCAATGTGAAATGAAAAAAGTGTGAAATGATCATTTTTCTGCAGGCAGAGACCTTAAAACTAAACTCGGTTCATTTGAAAAAAAAAATAAGGGAAACTGATCTATCTTACACTGTGCCAGGGACAGAAGCATGAACTTCTGGGCTGGGACAGTGCAGAGTCCTACACCTGATTATATCAACAGTATTATCTAAAGTGTATTAATGTATTTCTATAATTCTCCAAGACAGAGATGATTTTCAGAGAGTACTGATCTGAAACAGTGAGCATGGTGTATACCCCCCATCTGTTTCGGAGGTATCCTGTCTAAAATGCGCTAAGAGAAAGATCCTCAATTAATGCACTTTATTCAGTGTAGTGTAAATATAGGCGCTCAGCTCAGCACAGGTGATCGTCATACAGCCCAAGTGGTAACTAGGGAGCACGCCGGGGCATACGTTCAGCAAGGAGTATAAAGGAAATAAAGAAGATTAAATGTATTCCATCCTTTACTGCGTCTCTTTACCAGATGCTACATAAAGACTGAATAAATCCTAATGTGAGCTGACATCTTGATTAAATGTACCACCAGATTCAACACATTCTTACTGAGCAATTTCTAAAGACTATCTAAAGACTATCCATCTATCCAACCTCTCAAGTTCATTTATAGGTGAACACGGGTTGAACAGTGCAATTAAATCCCGTCTTGCCTTTTAATCCCTTTGCTTCACAAGGTGACTTTTGTGAGGCCATTCTCCGATTAGTGTTTGACAACCATTACTTATGAAAACCCAATCAGCAAGAAGGGATTTTAAACTGATAGAAATTCCATCCATTTCCGTTTCGAACTTCTAAAAGATTAAGGGGCATATGTATGAAACTGATTTGTAGTCGCAAATGCTGGTAATTGCAAAAAAGCAGCGTTTGCAACAAAAAATACACAAAACGTGATGTAAAAGGAAAATCGCATTGAATATTAAGCAATCGCTTTAATTTTGCGTGAATATTTAAGGAATCACAAATTACGATTCCTTAAATGCTATGCAACAAGCACCCAAGTTGTGCGATTTCTCCTTAAGAAATCGCAATTTACCATAAACTTCAAGTTGGTGGTAATTTGCAATTTCTCTCAAAAATGCACTTTTTGGCATTTTTCAAGGTACCATTTAGTACACATACATGCCCTTAGGGCATGTATATGCGCCATATGCGCACACATGTTCATTTCAGGGGTGCATCAGGGTGTCTTTATGACACCCTTGCACCCTTGAAATTATTCTCAATTTGCGATTCTCAAATTGCGAATCGCAAACTGAGAATAACTTCCCATTCATTCCTATGGGCCTTCTGGCCCATAGGAATAAATGTGAAGGTATTCCTTAATTGCCATTTTGCAATTTGTTAATCGCAATTAAGGAATACTAAGAAATGGCAAAAAAATTGCAAATTTTTAAATACATCCCATTTTGCAATTCTCAAATAGCGATTCTCAAAAAATCGCTATTTGAGAATCGCAAATACGGATTTTCATACATATGCCCCTAAGGGTGGCAAAATTGTCTACATTTATTCCACATGTAATATGCACATTCTTGTGAACATTATTACTACTTCATAAAATGTACTTGGGAGTTCTTCAGTATGAAAATGGTATGCAAGGTATATGTACTGGCATATATAAGTCACTCAAGACCCCTGTTAAATGTATTTTGAAAATAGTCACGCAGTGAATTTTGTGAATGCAGTAAATGTAGCAGGGGCAAACTTCAATTTCACAGTTACTTTGGATGTGTTCTGGATGAACCAGCCTACTGCTAGTGAAAAGTACAAGACAAACAAAGGAGTACAAAATGCAAATTTTAATGAGTACGCAAAACCCAATAATTAGAATATTTGCTAGATTACTATTGCATTACAAATTGCCTGATTTAGGGCCAGATATATAACCCTTACAATTTGTGAGTTGTGAATTGTGTCATTTTGCGACTCGCAATTTGTGAATCGCAAAATGTAATTTACAACAGTGTCTTAGACACTGATTGTGATTCCTAATGGGAACGCAAATTGCCTGCCTCATTAATAATCATGAGGTAGGTGCAATTTGCAACCCTATTGGGAATGGCTAGCTCTCCCAGAGATGGTCAGCAGACCACCATGTCTGTGACTGCTTTTTAAATTAAGCACTTTTTTTTAAATGCAGCCCGTTTTCCTTAGAGGAAAACGGGCTGCATTTAAAAACGAAAAATGAAATGTTTCTGTTTCATTTTTTTAGAGTAGCCAGTGGTCTGTGGAACCACTGCCTGCTCTTAAAAAATATTTTCACATACATTCTGTTTGCAAGTGGCTTACCACCTACTTTAAGTAAGTGGTAAACTGTGAGTGTTTTGCGACTTGCTATTAGGAACAGATGAAAATGGCACGCCCCTTCCTAATAGCGAGTTGCAAACCCTATTTTGCGAGACGGTAATAGGTTACCGACTCGGAAAATAGGTTTTATACATAGGGCAGACCTGTTTTGGGGTCGCAAGCGGGCCGATTTCCCATTTGCAACCACAAAAAATAGTCGTACATCTGGCCCTTATTATCTAGTATCAAAGTGCCTCATACAAATGTTATGTACCCTTTTGGTGGTGGAAAAAACTATTTTATAGCTATGTCAACATTTTAACAATCGAGAAGGAACTCAATATTTTAAGTGCATAAATGAATGACGTACATCCTTTTTTTTCGCTTTCCTGTTTAATTTATAAGGCATGCCCCAGCGCGGGAAAATATTTTTACAGAAAGTTTTTTTTACTATGTTTCACAGCTTTTGTCATGTAATTTCAAACTAATAATTTTATTTTGAGTTTTCAAATTGGGACGATAAATGTGCACAGAGATAACGATGCAAAATATAAAGGACAAACTATTTCACGTGAAAATCACAGTTCGTATCGGTTAGTAAAAATGTAATTTTCACTACAATTTATTTTATCTTGTTATTTGTGTCGTACAGTTTTGTATTTTGTATGTTTCTTTCTCACCCACCGTCAGTGTGCCTCTCATATCTCCTTGTATTGTTCATTAGAGGGGTTAACCCATTTATACTGACAGTGGTTTTATTGCTACTGAATCAAAATCTGATAGTTCGGTCTTGCTGAGTAATATTTATTTGATTTAATGTAAAATCATGGAATTTCCAGCACGGAAATGGTCTTTTTTCAAAGTAAAGATACCTTTGCTTTAACCTAAAGTCCAGCTTCTGAAAACGATGATCAACGATCAAAGATACGCACATTATTGCTTCTACCACATGTGTGAGATGCTGTTGACGAACTTCTAACTTCTAATGATCAAGGTTTTGCAAATGTCAACAATTTCATTGAGATGGCATTCCCAAAAAACTGCATGGACTATTTTATAGAAAAGCAGAACTCACAGATCTTCACAGCACAGATTCATATTACTTAAACTCATTTAACAACTTGTTTCTGGCACTGATTAAATAGCTAACAACTTTCCAGAATTCCAGGCAAAGTTTTGTAATTGTAGTCCAGTCAGTTTTCAATTTTGAGCTGTAAAACATTCTGCCCTTATCAGGAGAATGCGTCAGGTTCCAGGCTCTAATGTTTTATAATACATTGGCAGGCCTAATTCCAGGATAGGTGCTGGAGTTGGAGTTCAATCGTCACATCTTAGCTGCCTTATCGAAGACCTCTCTGTTTTTTTTAAGAGAACCTGTTTATCCTGCAAAGTTGCATTATTTTCAATTTTACTCTTTGTAAGACAATATCATGTAATTTGTGACCAACTCTCTTCACGGTTGTAAACGTCTTCCCCATATCAATTCAAAGTGCAAAAAGATCATTGGTAATGCCTATAGGTATGACTTTAAAGGAATGATGATTGGTAATGCGAAGCATTATAAATAAATAGCATGGGAAGAGATGTGGAAGCTAAGAACTGGAGAATAATATTGATGGAGATTAAACGGTCAAGAGATAGTTGCAGGCCTAGTTTAAACCAGACCTATCTATCCATGTCAGGTAAATACTTCTGTCCTTCCATCTCTGCTGTTGTTGCCACAGAAAAGCAACAAAAAGTATCTAGTTATGTGAGATAGTTTAAAAGCATTTCAATACATGCATGCACCCCTGAAGGTTCAAGCTTAGGAAGCTGGATAAATAAACAAAATGTTCACAGCTGCATGGACGGCAGGCACTTTTTTTGCGGCGGCACACAACATCTTCCCAATCAAAATGTACTCCTGCCTCCGAACATGTTGACTTAGCCAAAGCCCCTATCTAGCGATGTTCACATAATTGTCTGGCAAAAGCTTTCTTTGGAAAAATGTACCACCCCAAGTCTTAGGCTCTTCATGATAAAAGGGAATTCATTCCCCTTAAATAAATATTGTGCTAATTGTGGCAGAACCCCTAAAAGCAAAGCTAAACAGCTCTACTCTCCACCAAATATTCACAAATTTTCTAACACAATATGTATAGCATGTTATATGTGTATATCTGTTCAATAATGCATCACCCAGACATTTATGTTGCAACAAGATACATGTCTATTCATAAGGGATACTTAGCCGATATAATTATAGTGCTAAAGCTGTCCAAATGTTCAATTTACTCACATGCGTCAAGGTAGTCTAGTCCCAATATGGCCCCCGAACTTCCACTGTTTTACAGGTAAATAGTCTGGAACAGTCTGGGAATAAAGAGCTATCAATGGACACCCAAATCAGAGAGGTCTGTCCTCCTGCTTCCTACAGCTTGACCGGTTATGGAATTGTTATCCATTCATTTGTACAGAAATTAAATCTTTGGCCATTGAAGACTATGTCCTTCCAAGCTGGGACAACAAAACCACCTTGTACCTTAGCTTACCTGAAACCTTGGCATTTATTCTTCATTGTATCAATAGCATGGCTTAAAACAAGCATGTTTTCTCTGTAACTTTTCACTATGTGCTGCATGCCACAAAATCTCTTCTCTGGCGTCGAGTAAAACAAAGAGCTCTCCTTTACCTCATAAGTGATACATCATAGATATTTCTGAAAACTATACACCATTGACATCCAGGCTGGTGTGACTTGCCTGGATCCCACTGTGTTGTCTTACACAGACATTTTATGAGAGAAAATTCCGGAATCTGCAAAAATCTTCAAAATTCCTAATAATCGGTGTTCCTACACTACTCCCAATAAAAATGTTGCCCGACACGTGTAGGTGGGCATACAGCCTGTGATAAGAAAGGGAGCAAAATGCAGCATGGAGATAATAAGATTTTCCTTTAAATGTCACTCACTCCTGTGATGTGAGTAGGTGCGTTTTTTGGCCAGGCTCGTCTGGAATCAAGGGAAGCCTACCAACCCAAACATTTCTGAAAACTAGAGACCCAGGGAGTCCAGGGTGGTGTGACATGCATGGGTTAACCTTTATTTTCTTACCCAGAATGCCCTGCAATTTTCAACTCTTGGGATAAATAAAAGATTTTTCAAACACTTGTTCTGTGAAGAAAATTTCTGAAATGTTGCAGATCAAAAAAATCATATGACCCACATAGCCACTCTTCTCCCAATTAAAACAGTACTTCAATTATGTGGGTGGTTCTCATCACCCGCAATAGGACTAGTCACAACTTAGACCTTGAGAAGTCAATGTGGTGTCAATATTGCCTTTACATGGTTTGAGTTTTGGTGCATTCTTATGACATGCATTTAAGCCAATTACACAGGGGGCAGTGTTTCAATTGAGAGAAGTGCTAAAGTGTTATGTCACATAAAAATGGAATAGACAGTCTTTCTTAGCTACACCTGATGTTCACAGGGCATTCTGCTTGAGAAAGTGTACTGGGATCCATGTAAACTACATCATCCTAGATTGCCATTGGTCTCTAGGTTTTAGAAATGCCCAGTGTTCGTGGAGTTCTCTGGCTGACTCAGAGCCCAAACAATGTAACCTTTCCCCATGACAAGCAAGAGGAATTTGGGATTTCATAGGCTTAGTTTTGACATACTCGATACAGAAAAGGGGGTGGTGATGGACAGAGTGTCTGAATTAAGCAGACCACTCTTACCCAGTCCAAAGATCAGGGCTTGATCCATCACCGTTATTTATCTCACTGCCCCATCCCAGCTCAGAACCTGGCTATATGCAAATTAGTCTGTCCCTGGCCCAGTGCATCATGGGAACAGGGCAGACCAAACTACCAAGCCAATTCTTCACCAGAAAGGAGACAAGCTACCGGGGACCGGTTTCTGGCATTTCAGCCTCTTCGGCCCGGCTTGCTTGAATCCTGATGGAGCAGTGAAAAAGGGACTCATGTCTGAGTATACCCTGCCACACCTATAGTGGCCAAAAACGATACAGAAAAGGGGGTGGTGATGAACAGAGTGTCTGAATTAAGCAGACCACTCTTACCCAGTCCAAAGATCAGGGCTTGATCCATCACCGTTATTTATCTCACTGCCCCATCCCAGCTCAGAATCTGGCTATATGCAAATTAGTCTGTCCCTGGCCCAGTGCATCATGGGAACAGGGCAGACCAAACTACCAAGCCAATTCTTCACCAGAAAGGAGACAAGCTACCGGGGACCGGTTTCTGGCATTTCAGCCTCTTCGGCCCGGCTTGCTTGAATCCTGATGGAGCAGTGAAAAAGGGACTCATGTCTGAGTATACCCTGCCACACCTATAGTGGCCAAAAACGATACAGAAAAGGGGGTGGTGATGAACAGAGTGTCTGAATTAAGCATTTAACTGGGATGTTGCAATGAGCTAAAAAACGGTGTTGGATCTAGCCCTGATCTTTTGACTGGGTGAGAGTACTCTGCTTAATTCAGAGACTCTGTCCATCACCACCCCTTGTTGTAAATATTTTTGTCCACCCTAAGCGTGGAAGGGTATACTCAGATGTGAGTCCCTTGCTCATTGCACCATCAGGATTCAAGCAAGCCGGGCCGAAGACGGCTGTAATGCCAGAAACCGGTCCCCGGAAGCTTGTTTCCTTTCCAGTGTAAGAATTGGCTTTTGTAGTCTGGTCTGCCCTGTTCCCATGATGCACTGGGCCAGGGACAGACTAATTTGCATACAGCCAGGTTCTGAAACTGGGATGGTGCAATGAGCTTAAAAACGGTGTTGGATCTAGCCCTGATCTCTTGACTGGGTGAGAGTACTCTGCTTAATTCAGAGACTCTGTCCATCACCACCCCTTGTTGTAAATAGTTTTGACATACTGCCTGGCAGAGATTGGTTAAACTCCTTATTTTCCCTCCGATGGTTGGTACCAACGGAGGTAGTGTGGAGGATATGAACCTCTCATTCTTTGCAATGAAAAATAGTTTAAGTCTGAAGTGGGAGTGGTTGTACAGTAGAGAGATGTAATGACATGCTGAGCGTGTAATATACATCCAAACAAACCCACCAGTGCGTGTCTACACCTGTGCCACTACCAGTACTGGAACACTCACTATGCATTTCTTTCTCCTCATGGCTGCTCTTCTTAGGGATTTCAGGCTGCTAATTGATCCTGTCTTAAGATGAGCTGTCTATGTCTGCCAACTCCCTTTTGTAGCACCTCCTTAACGAGCTTTGGATACTTGAAACTGATGAATCTCCACTGCAACAGAATGCTTTAGATAGGGACACTTCTTTCCCAAAACAAGCCCAAAGTCACCTTCCTGTACCTCTTCCAAAATATCTATGATAAATAGTCTCTCCTGCTTACTTTTGAGCTCATACTCACTTCAGTCCCACAGAATGTTATTTGAAACATTTCTTGAGAACTGGATCTATTACTCATCAGGAGCAGGCACAGCAATTAGTGCTTTTTCAGATTTTAAAATCCTCACCCTTGATCATGTATCTGATATTTGAGGTGGAGGTACTGTTACTTATCATGGCAGATTATTTTTAGGCTCCATCAGCAAGTACTAACTCCTTTGCTGAAAGTTCATTTTTTAAACTTTCAATCACTTCTTTTCACTTATTTTTGAATGAGCTCATATATCACCCTATTGCCTGACTTTTCACATTGGCACTCAAATTGCAGACTTTGTTTCCCCTTTCTTGATTGGTTATTATAATCTCTGCACCTCATGGGATTGTAATGCCTAGCTTGACCCTTATTTTCATCCTGGCATTAGGTCGGTGTTGGACTCTCTTTCTGTCCTCAGATTCAAATAATTGGTCAAAGACTGTATTCACCAGTCAATCCATTTACTTGATGTGTTGTTCTCCACAAGTGAAGATGTGTGCATTACTTAAACAGTTTGATTCCCTTTGACCAATCATTTGAGCAACCCTCTGGAATCCTATGTGCCACCATCTACTGCCACCTGAACGTGCAGCAGAGCTAGGACTACAGTCATTCTGCCTACCATGTAAATATCTTTGGAGGACATCAATCTATCACAGTGTTATTCTGGATCAGACCTGTATCAGAAGAACAAGAATTTCCACTCTTGTAATAATACATACCTTACTGATACCCCTTTAAAATCTTCCCAACCTCTGCATTTTGACTCCCATCTGCCTGGTGCACAGAGGAATTAGTTGTTACAAAAGATGCTTCAACGCTTCAGAAAGAGCATGTAGCTCCATGTATGAGGTAATGTACAATTATTCAAGTCTAGCAACCTATAAAGAGTTTAAAACAGGTAGTTAAGATTAAAAGTCTGTCACCTATGCTTCTTGCTTGTCTTTCTCAGCTGGATTCGCTGACATTGTTCCATTTGATGCTTTTATTTACAAGTCACAAGTTAATTAAGTTAACATTCTAAAGATTGGTTTCTCTTTTATTCTCTCCATTACCCCTGTGAGTGCTCCAATTGCTTTTGACAAAAATGCATCTCTTGTAATAGATTTGATTAATCTCTCCTGTACAGCTACATTGGCCCTGAGACAGTCTGTAAAATCTGGCTCCCCTGTGGACCTTTGCTCACCTGTAATATATTTTTCTATTCTCATCACTATTTTCCCTTTCGTATCCTCTTGTTTAAAGATTCTATGCTCACAGCTGCTGTGCCTATCAGCAGTAAACAGGTTGTTGTGGTACCCCGTATAAAAAGTAGGCAGACAATTGCTCAGAAATTCCCACCCCATTTGTAACACTCTTCTTCCTGAGATGGAAAAAGCAATTAATAGACAACTCTCAGGTATCATTGAAGTTGACAACTGGATTCATTCAGCACTATCATGTTCGTATCCTTACATATTGTGCAATTTGTGGTTCTAGCAGTGGCTAAAAGCTCACACAGACTGGTTCCAGCCTTTTTGGCAGCCTGGACACTTTTAGTCTTCTTTTCAACACTAATTATCACAACATTCTTATTCAGTTTCTTCAGCAGGTTGACATCTGAGACAATGCACTAGCATGCCTTTCCGCTTTCTTACCTTGTAGAGCAAAGCTGAATATTTACCACCTCTTTGCAGTGACTTTAATCGTCAGACTGCGATGTACCCAAGAGCTCTTTTATTTAGACTAGCCTATTTATTTTGCCCATATTACCATGACGGGCTATGGCATCAAGGTTATCGTCTGGACACAAGTTTATTGACAGTCTCAACTATAACCTTGCTGGAGCTTTAGCTAATTTATATTAATTTCTCTCACAGTAGCCAAGAGAATAATATCTAATTCTACCCTTTTGTTTTGTTTAATAAAGCTTTAATAAAATGAAATACAAATGTACGGAATTATGTATTACTTAGAATGGAAAACCACGTTATGAAATATAATTTTAACAAGGAAGGCAAAAATAAATAATACATAATACCAAAGAAGAAATCGTACCATACGCCTATTAAACTAATATCATTCTGTACGTATATTATCAATTTTTTTTATATTTTAAAGAAAAAAGAAAGAAGAAAGTAAATAGAGAAAAGAGAAATAGAAAGAAAGAATAAACAATATGTATTACATATCTGTACATGTATCACATAATAAACCTTGTATCATATAATAACTTATTCCATATACTAACATCATGTCATTAACAACGTATCTCATACAATAACAATGGCAAAAAACTATATATAATATTAAATATTGGGGGAAGATGCAGTCATGGTGTCTGGAAAACCCTTGTAGAGTCCCTGGAGAGTTTAGACTTTTTATTTAAACAACCAGTAAGAGGAGATTAAAAGAGGTCTTTATTTATCATTTGTAATGTAGATGTTGCTGATGCTGTATCAAGCCTATGATGGGAGCAAAGAAGATTCCACCAACTAGTAACATTGATATTCTTGGCATGTTTTTGATGTAATGACTTGAAAAGCAATAGTAAGTGGCAGATCCAGAAATGTACCTACTTTAGAGCATACTGGCCAAGAGCTTGAGGAACTTCCTAGAAAAATAAGTTTGATATCAAAAGGGAGATAGATAGAACAAATAGCAGAAATAGTTTTACATTCCTGCAATCAAATAGCAGTGGTTGATGGACAGTGAAAACACATATGCAAATATGTATCAGGAAGGGTTTTACAAGACCAGCACATATTTGAAGGTTTTGGGTTATATATTTGCAAAGAAAGTGAGGCAATGTATCTATGACTGAGTGAGCGTGGAGATGCATTGCATAAGAGCCTCTTTGAGAGACTCATATTTAATAGCAAAGGTAGAAGGAATAGCACATTTGGTTTGAATTTAAGAAAAGGTAAGAGGAGTCATATCACAACAATTGTTTTATTTGAATTATGTTATGTTATGTTATGTTATGTAACATTTTTAATGCGCACAGATGCTCCAGCAAAGGAGCGTCCTGGCGCAAGGGAAAGGCAGACACAACACAACACTAAAACCAGCACCAAAAACAGAGCACTTAAAACAGGGGGAGTTTAAAACAGAAAAGTTTTCAAGGCCCTACGGAAAGATATTAGATCATCCAGAAGACGGATTTCCAGGGGGAGCGCATTCCAGAGAACTGCAGCTTTCACTCGGAAGGAGCGTCCTCCCATCCGGCTGAGTCTGAACCGAGGCACAACCACCAAGGATTGTCCAAGGGAGCGAAGTGAGCGAGTTGGCACATAAGGAGAAATCAAATTATTAAGTAGCAAAGGTGCCGACTCACGAAGAATTTTAAAAACCATGCTGAGGGCTTTAAATTGGATTCGCTTATTCATCGGGAGCCAATGTAGGGACCGCAGAGTGTTGGAGGTAGGGCAAGCCCGAGGCAAGCCGACCACCGCCCTAGCCGCAGCATTCTGGACTCGCTGTAAACGGAGAATCTCAGCTTGGTTCACTCCTAAAAGGAGTGAACTAGCATAGTCCAGGCGAGAAATAATCATCGCTTGAATGACCAGCTGTCTTGTAGGAGCATCGAAGAATTTGAGCAGGGGTCTTAGCCCGCGTAATACTCCAAAACAGCAGGCCGCCACTCTCTTCGTGTGAGTCACAAAGCTTAACGTATGGTCAAGCCATACTCCCAAATTCCTGAGTTCCAGGACAGGGGCTGGCGCTGTTCCCAGCTCAGAAGGCCACCATCCATCTCCCCAGAGGTCCGCATCCCTTCCAACGATCATCACCTCCGTTTTTGATGCGTTCAGCTGGAGACAGTTGTTATTCATCCAGCTGGCCACCTCTCTCAGTCCACTGCGGAACCTGAGGGCATCCTTCTTGGCATCCCCGCTGATCGTAACCGCCAGCTGAGTATCGTCGGCATAGGAGACCATGGTTAGGCCCCATTGCCTGGCGACTTCAGCCAGCGGCTGCACGTACAGATTAAAAAGCGTGGGACTCAGCGAGGAGCCTTGAGGCACCCCCAGGTCCAACGGATGGAATTTGGACTGAAAGGGAGGGGTGGCAACGCAGAAGGAGCGATCACTAAGGAAGGAGCGGAACCACTGCAGAGCTGAACCACCAAGGCCAATGTCCTGCAAGCGGTGTAGAAGGATGCGATGGGAAACAGTGTCAAAGGCAGCGCTCAGGTCTAATAAAATAAGCGCTGCCGTTTGACCTGCATCCAATACAATCCGCAAGTGCTCAACCATTGCCAGAAGGGCCGTCTCGGTGCTGTGACCAGCACGGAACCCATTCTGCACGGGATCCAGGACATTAACCTGGGTCATATGCTCTGTGAGGGCCAGATTTACATGGGCCTCCATGACCTTGGCCGGCCAAGGGAGCAAAGATATCGGGCGGTAGTTTTCAGGTTTCGACGGATCCAAAGATGGTTTTTTCAGGATCGGGGAAACTACCGCTTGCTTCCACTTGGCAGGAACAAGGCCAGAAGTCAGGGAGAGGTTGATCAGAGAACACACTATTGTGCGTCCCTGGAAGGCAGCATCCCTGAAAAGGGCCGACCTTACCGGATCTGCAGGCGAGCCAGATTTGACTCGCAAGGCCCATTTCGCAAACTCCTCGTTAGAAAGAGTTGGAAGGGAATGCAGCGATGGACAATTGCTAGAGCCACTCCAAGGAATCACAGGTGGTAGTGGACTCGGAAACGCCTGGTAGATTTTTTTAACTTTGTCCAGAAAAAAAGTGGCTAATGCTTCACAGTGGGAGGTAGAGCTGTCCAACTGCGGAGGAACCCTCTTTGCCATCAGATCTTTTATGGTTTTAAAGATGGTTTTTGTGGGGTTGAGGCTGTTACAAAATTCTGCTGCGTAAAACGCCGCCCGGGCCCTACATATGGCTCGATGGTAGAGCTTAACTAGGGCCTGGTAGGCGGATTTCCTATCGGCGTCATACGTCCTGCGCCACTCCCTTTCTGCCCGTCTACAAGAGGACTTCATGGCACGCAACGCACTGTCATACCAGGGGCTGGCCTGCCGAGGTCTGGACTTACTGGAGATGATAGGTACCAGGGCATCAAGCGCCCTGGTAATCCAGTTACAGAATCGATCATAGCCCGAGGTGACGTTCAGCAATGGACCCAGAGGCTCAGCACCCATGATGCAGTGAAGATCCTCCAGCCTAAGTTTATTCCAGTGGCGCCGAGGTATCCGCAGAGGAGGTGGAATAATAGGGTTGGCAGGAAGAGGAAGCCAAGCAGACACCAAGTAGTGGTCAGACCAAACCACAGGATCAACCGCCACGATCTGGACATCCAAGAGGGTCGTAAAAAACGGGTCGAGGATGTGACCAGCCACGTGTGTAGGCTGGGTGACAAGCTGGATCAGCTGCAGAGCCTCTAAGTCGGCCAAAAAACCACTGATGGCCAGAGACTCCAACCTATCGAAGTGGAGGTTGAGGTCGCCTAAGATCGAAAAATTGGCGCAGCCACTAGCCAATAGGCTCACGGCCTCCGGAAAGGCACCTCTAAAAGCTACATCGCTGCCTGGGGGGCGATAGACAACCATTCCCGACAGCGAGAACTGGGGGCTGATGGTAACTTTGAACAGCGCACTCTCGCAACCAGCAATCTGCAAGACCGTCCAGGTGCAAGTATAATCAGATTTAATGAATAAGGCAATACCTCCACCTCTCGAATGGCGATTAGATCTAAAACATAGGTAACCCAGGGGACAAGCAAGGTTGACTATGGCGTCATCAGTGTCTTGAAGCCAGGTTTCAGTTAAAGCCAGCAAATCTGGTTTCTCATCCAGGATAAGGTCCGCCACAGATAGATGGTGCTTTACTAGAGATCTGGTATTAAGATTTAAAAATCGTAGACCAGATCCCAGGCGACCAGATGCAGGAGAGACACCGGGACGAACTCGTGGAGCAGGGGAGGAGGCAAGCTCGCGAATACCTCCAGGCCGATCAAGCGACCACCCATTACAAACACATTGACACGGGCCACATAGCGGGTGGGATAGTGCGGCCGAGCAACGTGGGAGAGAATCCCTAATGGCTCGAAGCGAGGCACTGCAATAGACAATCATCCTGACAAATCAAGGATGAAAGCGTACAGCGATTCCACAAAGTAAAACCCCCAGCGTCCCGCGCGTCCTTAGCGCGGACGGGCGCAGACGGGCAGACTCTGGCTCGACTCCGGCGCGAGTCAGGCGTGACCGCTGCGCGTCACCGCTGCGCGACCGGAGTGAGCATTAAGTAGCAGCTCACCTGTGCTGCAGAAGCGCTAGAGCGCTCAGACAAAAGGCGGAGGGAGGCAGAGACCACCCCAAGATGGCGACCAGGCGCCACGAGGAAGCTGCCAAAAAGACGGTAGGCTCCGCGCTAAGCGCGGTGGGGGCACTCTTTAAAATGCAAGTATGTGGGCAGAATAATTGTGCAGTTAAAATCAAGGCTCACCAAGGAAAAATAAACAATATGAAAAACGAGCGTTTTAAAATGCTAATATCAAGCGCAGCACGCTTAAATGAATGCCAAGCACAGCGCGCATGCAGGCGCCTTTCCCAAGAAGGAACAATGGGAGAGCTCGCCTTAAGTAGCAGCTCACCTGTGCTGCAGAAGCGCTAGAGCGCTCAGACAAAAGGCGGAGGGAGGCAGAGACCACCCCAAGATGGCGACCAGGCGCCACGAGGAAGCTGCCAAAAAGACGGTAGGCTCCGCGCTAAGCGCGGTGGGGGCACTCTTTAAAATGCAAGTATGTGGGCAGAATAATTGTGCAGTTAAAATCAAGGCTCACCAAGGAAAAATAAACAATATGAAAAACGAGCGTTTTAAAATGCTAATATCAAGCGCAGCACGCTTAAATGAATGCCAAGCACAGCGCGCATGCAGGCGCCTTTTCCAAGCTTCCTATATCCTAGTTTTTCTAAAAGATAGTTCGATTTCAAATTTTGAGAGATTGATTGTGCCATATAGAAGATTCTAGGAATTATTGTACTGGGAAAAGGGCCTTGTGAGAAAAAAAGAAGAAACCAGAACACTTAATAAGTGGAGTGGAAGAGGTTCAAGGAGGTTCCAAAAGCAAAGGTAAAGAATAGAAGGGAAAAGGTAACATAAATTAATCCATCAATCTGCGCCAAATACTATTAGGTTTAGAACCAGTGCCTCCCGTATATTGTAGGACCTGTTTTAAAGCAAATGCATTATGGTATTGCTAAAAATTTGGAAAACTTACACCATCTACTTCTTTGGTTTACAAGGAAATGCTAAGGAGATGTGCGCTTTTTTACCATTCCATAAAAATGCAATAATAATTGATGTATTCAATAGCCTAACCTTTTTTACAGGTAATGAAATAGGCAACATGAACAGGAAAAATTAATCACATACTAAACAAGGACCCCCTGAGCAATAGATATATTAACTCCTAGGTCAGGGAAACAAACATTTGAAAAATAACAACCTAGGCAGTTTTTATGGATACTTGTCTTAGTCAGTAGTAGAAGGATAAGGGACCAATTACAGGGAAAGAAACACAGTATATAATTGTCAAAAGATTAAAAAAAGAAGGGGGGTATGTAATTAAAAAGTTATATTTATTTCACAATTATCAGTAAAAACATACACAACGATCACAAATTACAAATTAATAAAAAATCATACATTGAGAAAAAACTAATCAATTATACCACAGTCTTCTATAGCAACACAAAGACTACTACTGTTACAAGTATACAATTTCATCAGTAGTAAACATACACTGTTTGTAAATATATATCTCCTATATATATAGAGATTGTCATCTATAGTTTAGAATATTAGACAAGAGTTCATATTCCTTGTATTGGAGTCTTGTGGCAAAACGGTGCAGTAGCGTCGACGTTTCGGTCTCATCCAGTTACTTCACCGAGACCATCCTCAGGACAATTTGTTGTTGCATATTAATCTAGTAAAACATACAATGAACAATATTCCTTAAATTTCAACTCCTTCACCATAATCCTACACTTAGGTCGTCTGCTCACATAAACCTGTCTACAATGACACCAAAAATACCACAACTACCCAGTGCAATACCTTATAAACCAAATACACACTTGGAAATCAAATCCACATTAAAAACACTGAAAATTCACCACTTAAAAGAATACTCAAAAGTGTATATAATCACCATACAGGTGTCAACTCCACTTACTTCAGGGTCCGATGTGTAACTTCAGTATCGATTTTAATCCTGCCAAAAAACAACCTCTTTTTACTGCTCGTAGGCAGGATGTGGCCTATTTAAAGTCATCTCTCAGGCAATTCAAAGCCCCAAGCCGAAGCCCCAGGCTTACCTTTATATGGACACAAACGTCCTCACTCAGCACTCGGTGCTCTCTTATTCTGTTTTTCTTTTTTCTCTTTTTTCTATATCATAGCTGTCCTTTCTTATCTGCAGAGTACAAACACACACCCATATATACTTGGTTAGCTAAGGCTACGACCTCTTCAACTAGAGACTCGTAAAATCCGCCTAAGAGAATTCTACCATTTTACTCACTTGGGACACGGCAGTAGGCGCTTGAATCCAACCTCCGTATCTGACGATTACGGCTTCCGCACTCGTGTGTCCTCTGGGTGAAAACTTTAAACTCTCAACTCATGCCATGCCGCGTTCTCGCGCATGCGCAGTGCAGTTCCTCAGAAACGGAACAGCGGCGGCCATCTTAGACTAGTCTTTTCTTTGTCCAGACCCACTCGAATATTCCATAGTACTGAATCAAAAATAGTTCAACAATACTTAAATTGCCTCAAAATGATTTCACAGGATGCAAATCAATTCTGAATCATCCCATCTGTATTCACATGATTTCTCAATATAGGGCACTTACCGCCACTATATTCAAATGAGGAGTCAAAGAAACCATCACTGATGTCGACCAAGTCTATCTCCCTATTTGAGGAGTCGGTTATACACCCTCATCCTGCTTCATATATGGGGAGAGAAACTAACGCTGATCAGAGCCTCAATATAGAATGAGTATAAATACTACATTGTAATTTCATAACATCGCGAGACTTTGCCATTCCACATACACATTCAATCCTTTCTCCATTGTCTTGCCTGCCCATATCCATTTGTTTTCTTTTAATGTGAGCAGACGATCCACATTGGTTCTACGTCTCGAACTTTTAACTACATCAAGCACAAACCATTTCATATATTTTTATATGATATATATATCATATATATATATATTTATATAAAAGATATGAAATGGTTTGTGCTTGATGTAGTTAAAAGTTTGAGACGTAGAACCAATGTGGATCATCTGCTCACATTAAAAGAAAACAAATGGATATGGGCAGGCAAGACAATGGAGAAAGGAGTGAATCTGTATGTGGAATGGCAAAGTCTAGCGATGTTATGAAATTACAAGGTAGTATTTAAACTCATTCTATATTGAGGCTCTGATCAGCGTTAGTTTCTCTCCCCATATATGAAGCAGGATGAGGGTGTATAACCGACTCCTCAAATAGGGAGATAGACTTGGTCGACATCAGTGATGGTTTCTTTGACTCCTCATTTGAATATAGTGGCGGTAAGTGCCCTATATTGAGAAATCATGTGAATACAGATGGGATGATTCAGAATTGATTTGCATCCTGTGAAATCATTTTGAGGCAATTTAAGTATTGTTGAACTATTTTTGATTCAGTACTATGGAATAATCGAGTGGGTCTGGACAAAGAAAAGACTAGTCTAAGATGGCCGCCGCTGTTCCGTTTCTGAGGAACTGCACTGCGCATGCGCGAGAACGCGGCATGGCATGAGTTGAGAGTTTAAAGTTTTCACCCAGAGGACACACGAGTGCGGAAGCCGTAATCGTCAGATACGGAGGGTGGATTCAAGCGCCTACTGCCGTGTCCCAAGTGAGTAAAATGGTAGAATTCTCTTAGGCGGATTTTACGAGTCTCTAGTTGAAGAGGTCGTAGCCTTAGCTAACCAAGTATATATGGGTGTGTGTTTGTACTCTGCAGATAAGAAAGGACAGCTATGATATAGAAAAAAGAGAAAAAAGAAAAACAGAATAAGAGAGCACCGAGCGCTGAGTGAGGACGTTTGTGTCCATATAAAGGTAAGCCTGGGGCTTCGGCTTGGGGCTTTGAATTGCCTGAGAGATGACTTTAAATAGGCCACACTCCTGCCTACGTGCAGTAAAAAGAGGTTGTTTTTTGGCAGGATTAAAATCGATACTGAAGTTACACATCGGATACTGAAGTAAGTGGAGTTGACACCTGTATGGTGATTATATACACTTTGGAGTAGTCTTTTAAGTGGTGAATTTTCAGTGTTTTTAATGTGGATTTGATTTCCAAGTGTGTATTTGGTTTATAAGGTATTGCACTGGGTAGTTGTGGTATTTTTGGTGTCATTGTAGACAGGTTTATGTGAGCAGACGATCTAAGTGTAGGATTATGGTGAAGGAGTTGAAATTTAAGGAATATTGTTCATTGTATGTTTTACTAGATTAATATGCAACAACAAATTGTCCTGAGGATGGTCTCGGTGAAGTAACTGGATGAGACCGAAACGTCGACGCTACTGCACCGTTTTGCCACAAGACTCCAATACAAGGAATATGAACTCTTGTCTAATATTCTGAACTATAGATGACAATCTCTATATATATAGGAGATATATATTTACAAACAGTGTATGTTTACTACTGATGACATTGTATACTTGTAACAGTAGTAGTCTTTGTGTTGCTATAGAAGACTGTGGTTTCGAATAGGATTGTTGATAAGCTGCGTTTATGGAAAATGAAATTGATTTTGATATAAAAATGTATGCCTTCAAGTCCGGTTAATTTATGAGTTCACGTGTGAGACAGATAACGATTGAGAAAGTATTGATGAAATAATTCCTCAAGGTACCTTTTCTTTATGATTTACTATACCCAGTCCCTTGGGGAATATTGGGTTGCCCTCTTGTGATTAGTAGTAATCAATTATACCAGTAGTTAATAAGTAATAAAATTAAGAGTTAATAATCGACGCGCGTTTCGGCGGACCAGCGCCTTCTTCAGGACACACTCTTTATACCTAGATACAAAAAAAAATACATAAAATATTTAAATAAAATTAAAAAGCATTTCAAAGAAACATACAATATAATAATTTATACAATATCAGATGCACATTTCTGATCATTAAGAGTAGCCAACCAGGTTAGTGACAAAAATACACTGTGAAACAACATATACAGTGTAATCATAGGTCCCTTAAAAGACAAGTTTCAGATCCCAAAATATAAGGATCAGTAAGAGAGAACTTCTGTGCTCACTTGGTCAAGGAAACAATAAGCTAATAAGCTGGAGATAAACATTCATGTTAGGACAAAAGAGAGGTAAGTAGATAGATAAGTGGATAAACAAAGACCTAAACAACGACAGTGTTTTGCAGACCTAAGTGTCTAAAATAAACATCAATAACCAGCCAGATTGCGTGGCAACTCCTGTGGGCGGTAGATAATAATGCGACTCAACATAAATGCAACTAAAAAGGGTAGTAAGTAATAGTACAGGGATAACTATTCAAATGGATATAAACTTAATATACCTTGTTTAGGTTTATTAGCATATGGAATATCAGTCTCAATGTACCTACTTAGTAAATATGATCGTCACGATGTATATACAGCGGATATTCTCGCTACCAAATATCTGCAATACGTGGTTCTGATAAAAAGCGATCTCTGTTAAAACGAATAAAAAGAAAAGAAAACCAGATAAAAATAAAACAAACAAAGAGAAAAGGGAAAAAATTAATGGCAGGTAGAAACATCATTTTATAGTGGCCAAACTTACCCAACAAGACAAATACAATGGGGACCATTTCTCTGTCAATTGAAGAATCTTATGATGAACTTCCTCTAAGTTTATCTGAATTGTCTTTGCCATAGAAGTAGAGTATTTATTTCCCAAACACTTAATGTAGAGACCATTTAAGCCCAGTGCCATCAAACATTTCTCTCAGACAATATTTGTTAAGAAAGAGTACTTCTGATTTCGAAAAGTTTGTTTTGTATCCAGATAAACAAGAGTACGATGATAAAAGATTGGTAAAGGTCAGGATTGATGTTTTTGGTTCAGAGACATAAAGGATTACATCATCGGTGTATGCTGAAAACTTAATCTCAGTGACTTTGTGTTGAAAGCCATGAAATTATGATGAATTACGTAATGTATGCAAAAATAGTAATAGGGATAAAATAAAAAGCAAAGGAGGTAAAGGACATCCCTGTCTGGTACCCCATAAAAGTGGAAAATATGAAGATTGGAAGCCATTTAAGAAAACAGACATCATCGGAGAGGAATATAATATAGCTATATACTTAAGAAAGGTTGAACTAAAACCACGCCATTGTAGAGCCCGCATCATAAACTTCCAATTGACACGGTCAAAAGCCTTTTTAGCATCTAAAGTTACGGCAGCCATATGAATATTGGAAGAAGAAGCCATATATAAAACATCCAGGAACAAGCTAGATTTGTCAGTCATGTGTCTACCCTTGACTAATCCAGTCTGCTCGAGTCCAACCATATCAGGAATTAGAGGAGAAATCTTACTTGATAAAATCTTGGCGAAAAGCTTGCAATCTAAATTAATAAGGGCAATGGGTCTATAATTGGCAGTGAAGCAGGGGTATTTCTCCTTTGTATTGATCAAACAGTTCATAGCGTCTTGAAAGGTCCTCTTAGCTTTGTATTGTGAGAGAAAAGACTGACATAAAGTACGTAAGTACAGAAGTAAAAGATGTGAAAAACAGGAGTAACCTTCAACAGAAAAGCCATCCAGACCCGGTGCTTCATCTTTGGGTAGAGCAATAAGAGCAGATTTTAGTTCAGAAACTGAAATAGGCTAGAAAAGAAAGAAAATGCATCTGTTGCTGTCTTGGTGGGAGAAAGTGAAAATAGGAATCTAGTTCCTCATCAGTGGGGAAGTAGTCTGGTGTATTAAGATGTGTATATAAATCAGTAAAGCATTTCAAAATGTCATTGTTTTTAAAATGAGGATTCCCACTTTCATTCATAATCATATCCATTTTAGAATTTTGAGATTTAACTTTCAGATAAATGGCAAGTAATTTGCCCACCATATTGCATCCTCAGTTTACCTTTTGTTAAACCCAAATGTAGTATTCATTGAAGGATGTAACACTGTATCCATCTTGGTATTTGAACATTCTTGTTCTAACTGCTTAATGGCCTGGAGTAATACTGAGGATTCTTTATTAGCCTTTTCTTTTTAGTTAGGACAAAATTTATTTTATATCCTCGGTCAGAAGCTTTGAAAGCATCCCAAACAATCTAAAATAGAATATCCGATGTGTTCTTCTGCAGTAAAAACTCTTGCATAAAACACTCGAAACTCTGTAAAAAATCGTTATCCTTCAATAGCCTATTACTGAACCGCCATCTATTGGGCTTGTAAATCTCAGGCAAAAAAATCCAAATTTATTATAACTGGTGCAGGGTCCGAAATTAATATAGACCTAATTTCAGCATGTGTAAGTGTAGCAACTAGAGGGGGTGAAAGAAATAAGTAATCACTTCTGGATTAGGATTTATATGTTGGTGAGAAAAAGGTATATTCCAATGTGTCCGGAAGATAAAAGCGCCAGGCTTCCATTAATCCTCTGGAGTGAATAAAACGTATGAATGTTTTCTGCATTTTGTTAGGAACATATTTAACTTGAGACTTTCTATCCAGAAAAGGATCAACAATTTGATTAAGGTCACCACCAACTAATACATTTGCATTTGAACAGGCATGTAAAACAACTGACATTAGCCCCAAAAATGTACATCCATACCTGTGGGTCCATAAATATTCAGTATAGAAATAGGCGTGTCTTGTGAATGGTGGCATGAATTAGAACCCATCGACCAGACACATCTGTTTGCAATTTCTCAATCACCAAGGGAAGAGATTTGTGAACCAGAATATTAATCCCCATTTTTATGGTCAAGGGCTGGGGAACAGAACATTTACCCAATCCAATTTTTGCACAATGAGTTTAAATCTTTGTTGAATAAGTGCGTTTCCTGCAATAGTGCACTATTACATTTAAGCAGAGCTTATTTGGTCAGAACTCGCTTCTTTTTGATAGGATTTTGCAAGCCTTTAACATTCCAAGAAATAATCTCAAGGGAGCTTACCATTATATTATTTTAACATATATATTGAACCAATACATCCAAACAAGGAAACCAGAGCACAAAACCTTCTGAAAAGATACAGCACATGAAATGATCTAACCATGATAATCAATGAAGAACTGTGAAACATAATGAGACTAAAGAGAAAGATAAAGAAAAGATACAAGAGAAAAGAAAAAGAGAAACAAGAAAAGTAAACAAGGAAGGAAACAGTAACTCTGACAGAGACAATAGAAATGACAGAAAGCCAAGAAGCTTTAGTAATGAGGAAAATAAAAACACCTGCAATGTGAAGAGAATATGAGGAAGGGGTGGAGAAGCACAAAACTAAAGACTGACAACAGGCAAAAAATCTATTTCCAAATGAATAGCAACAGCGTCAGAAATAATAATTATAGTGTAAAAGAAACAGTGAGCTCCATGCTCTCTGTTTCTTTTTCATAAATAGACACTTCTCAACAAATCATGTGACTAGGATCAACAAGACAACAAAACAAATAAAACAACAATGAAAATGCATTATATATATATGTTTGATGAAAACAGGTATACAAGGGACAACACATCAAATCAAAGTGGGGAGTCCAGAGTAGACAGCTTACAACTGCAGAGCGAAATAAATAGAGAGCAAGTTAAAAAAAAACTAGATCAATTAACTAAAGACAACAACCATAAAACAAACACCCTTAACAATTAAACATACTACCATTAATAACAAAATTTTTAAATACTTGAAATAAGATATATACACAATTCAATTCAGAAACAAAGGACACTGGCATGAGCCTATGACAGATGAACTGGCAAAAAACAAGGAATTCAGCCTTTTCCAAGATCCATTGCTTCACCCTTCTGTTGGAGAATCCCTTTCCTCAAGTCATCTGGACCGTCGAATGAGAAAGTTTGGTCTTTGTATGGGATTTTAAAGAAGCATGGGTTTACAAGTCCATATCTTGCATTCATAGAATGTAGAGTTAGCCGGTAAGATAAAAACTCCCTCCGATGAGCGGCAGTTGCGCGTGATACATCTGAAGAATTAAAGACCCTCTGACCAGACCATAGCATTTGCTATCTTTGTTTAGCTGATGATAACACTATCAGGAGCTCAGTATATTCTAGAAAGAGAACAATTATTCCCCTAGGACGACAAGAACCTGAATGACTTGTCGGTTTGGGGCCAATACGGTGAGCACGCTGTAAGTTGAAATGTGTGCCTTCTTTAAGTCCCACCAGCTTGGGAATGTGTACCCCAAGAAAGGCAAGCGTGTCTGACCCCTCTGCTCCTACCCGAATGCCATAAATTCAAAGATTATTATGCCTATTCTCGTTTTCTAAATCCTCTGTCTGCTGCTTCAAGAGCACTATCTCCTTAGACATACCATCGATTTTGGGAGCTGTATCCTACACTTCACTAATCCATTGTTCAACATCTGACAGCCTGGACTTCAGCGTAGACTACTTTTCCTCAATACTTTGAAGTGTAACATTAGTCTTCATGACAAATGGTTTCAAATGTTTGATTTCTTCCGTAAGGTGCCCCAAAGTCAAAGGTAGAGGAGACTTTGTAGGGCAACCAGGATACTTTCTTTGTCTTTTAGAAGGGGCATTTGAATCTTTGCGAGCAGTGGGCATGACTGTAGATTTTGTAGTAGCCTTCAGACTAGAGGTGGGAGAGGACTCCATAAGCATGTGCGACACAAAAGGAGATATCCAAAGTATGTGTGTTAATAAAAAATATCAAGTTTGGCCCAAAAAGTTGAAGGCAACAAAAAATATCACCACAGACCACCTCTCAAATAACAACAGAGATAACATATATAGAGGTGAGTCAACATGAGAGGAACCATCCGTTAGACTGTTGACATAACTGCAATCCAGAAGTATTTATAAATGACAAACACTATTTACCTGGCATGTCAGCTTTTTTATTTTTTCCTTTTTTTTTAAAAAGTACTGTCAAACACAGGCAAGAGGAAATAAAAAAGCAGTGTCCATAGGCTTGCTGACAAAAAAATGTATCATCACGATATTTTATCTGACAGGAATTGAGTACTTATGTTATAAGTGTATTATATACCTGGCATGTAAGCTGACAGGAAACAGACACTATGGGAGCAGCAACTAGCATTAAAATGCATATTCCAAGGCTTCCCTGTTGCTACTTGACCATGGGAGCCACACGAAACTCAGCGCGACCCGGCACACATAGCCGATTCCGCTGGGCCCTGAATTAGACAAAATGGTGGCCGCAACCGGCGATTCTGAGGTGCACTACATGGGGGAACCATAACGCAGTAAATGGCTTAAAAATAGCCAAAAAGGGAAAAATAACTCATCTCCCAGCGTTCACGCACCAGTCTCTCTATGGCAGAAGCATTTTCAGCAGATGCCACCACCCGTATCCAAGAAATGCCTCAGATGCCGAGCAGAGCTGCAAGGTCCTGCAGCCATGCCTCCCCCTAACCCTCCCCTTTTAAACTCTGACAAGACGGAGATTTGCATTGTGGAAAAACTCCTTTAAACATAGTCCTCTCAGTGAATTCAGAGTTGGGCTTTCTACAGACTTCTGCTCATTTCTAGTTTAACCATCTTCTGTGTATTGCTACTCAGGTGAATCAGGATTCATTCTTGTGAATCTAGACCTGGGAGAAATTATATTTGCACTGGTGAAATTGTATGAAATATAATTAACTTTTGTGCAAAGCAATATGCAATTTCACACACCCTTGATCAGAATGATTTGTTAAATAGTTTTGTTACTTTCTGCATACTTTTGTAAAAAATCGAACAGTAAAACAAGCCACTGTACCATTTATTTATTTATTTATTTATATGCTTCTATAGCGCCTGAATAGACCCCCGAAGGGGTATCTCTGCGCTTTGTCATCCAGGGGAAACCTGCTGCTGTACCCGGACAGTGCTAATAGATAGTGGGGGAATGAAATTAAATGCTAGAAAAGAGGTGGGTTTTCAGGGTTTTTCGGAAAGACAGGTGGTCAGAGCTGAGCTTTAGTGAGAGGGGGAGGGTGTTCCACAGAACAGGCCCAGTGTAGGCCAGAGCCCTACCTCCTTGACGGGCTTTTTTAATTTTGGGAACCTTAAGGAGCTGGAGATTGCTCGATCGTAGTGAGCGGGCAGGCACATAGGGTGTGAAGGCTGTGCTGAGAAATTTCGGGCCTATCCCCAACAAGCATTTGTGAATTATACACAGGATTTTAAATTTAGTCCGCATTCGCACTGGCAGCCAGTGCAGTTCTTTCAGTAGTGGCTGGGAGGGAGTCCTAGGTGGAACATTCTTGACTAACCTCGCGGCCGTGTTCTGGACCACCTGTAGTTTGTTAAAATGGCCTTCATTGGATGACAGAAGAAGGCCATTACAGTAGTCCAGTCTACTGACGACCAGAGCCTGGACCAAGGTCTTTCTGTGGTGATCTGGGAGAAAAGGAAACACCCTTCTCAACAGAGAGATAACCCCGAAACAGGTACCAGCAACCTGGTTGACATGATCTTTAAAAGTCAATGAGTGATCAAATAACACTCCCAGATTTCTTATGGTCTGTTTGGGGATGGGGGCGGGTCCCAGTTCACAAGGCCACCAATCGCTGGACCATGATGTTGCTGCTTCCCCATAGAGTACAACCTCTGTCTTGGTCACGTTGCACTGTAAGCAGTTGTTGGCCATCCATTTGGAAACTGCCCTCATTCCTTCTGCAAATGTTCGTTGTAAAGCAGGAGAGAAGGTCTTAAAGGGGAACAGAAGTTGGGTGTCATCGGCGTAGGACACCGGTATAAACCCAAACGATCTCACTAAGTCAGCCAGGGGGGCCACGTATACATTAAACAATGTAGGGCTCAAGCATGAGCCCTGTGGCACACCCCTGGTGAGCTCCCTGGCGGTGGATTTGTGGGAGCCCAATCTGACTTCTTGAGAACGACCCGACCAACGACCATCTAGACTTGCTTCCTGCAACGCATGGTTCCCCTGCATTTTGGTTCTGTGTCTACTGTTTGTTTAGAAATGTGCCTCATATCTTTTCCAAGGTCGGCATCTGTGTTCCTTGATTTCTCTTCAGCTCAGGACATGCCTCAGTCTAAATGAGCGGAGCTGAAGGCATTTAGGCCCTATTTTAATGACCTTCATGTAACAGAGTTACATGATTAAAAATTCCACCTTGGGGAAGTGCGAAATGAAGAAAATAGCACAGCTTGCAATAAATCTGGTTGTTATGCTTGATGCCAAGCCTTGTGCTATTACACCCTTTAAAATACAATGCACCCTACTTTGTGGGCTGCAAGGCCTACTTATTAGTGACTTATTTAATAATCAAAAGAAGAGTTCTTTCCTATCAAAAAGGGCTATTTAGACAGAGTTGCCTACAGGTTTAAAAGCTACAGCACTCACTTTACGCAGGAAGGCCTCAAGCTTTGTTTGCTTTTCGGCCTAGAGGATGAAACAACATGTGATGAAGGCCACAGATGACTTGTACTTTCCCATATCATTGGTGTATTTTCCTACACGATATACAATGGCCTAATTTGAAAATTAAATATGGCAATTGAGGAACTGACAATGTTACTGTGTTTTAGGGTCAGAGCACATACATGGAGGCCTAGACAGCAGTACCCTTGTGTGCAGAGCTCAAAATCCTTCAATACAATACCTATCAGCAAACGAAAGAGGTGAATACGCAAAACAAGGATTTTCTTACAACTGCATTGCAGTGTGTGGGTGGTGAACTAAAGCTTCATATGCGCCTAGGTTTTTTCCTAGATCTACTTATGTTTCTAATTTACAAGCATATCCATCTGCAATGGAGTTTTTTTCAGCATATGGGAAACAATCAGGAACTCTTATCAACAAATATATTAAGGTCAGGAAAGAATATTACACTTGCTGTTTTATCCAATGTGAAGCCATGTTTTTTCATCTATGTTGTGGGTGAATCTTTGTTAAATAGACATAATCACTCACACCAGATGCTCTGTTAAATGGTATGCCTTTGTCTCCTCAGTGCAGCTCCTAGCCCTATCCTCAGGGCACTAATCTGACACCAAGTTCTATGTAGAGTAATAATAATTAGACCTATATATGGTAGCCATAATTTTACAGGGTAGCCTGTCATGTTGAATAAGGGTCATTTATGGAAAATGTTAAGCAAAACAAATCTTTGCAACAGTTATGAGCATGCCAGACCACCCAAGGCCAGATTGCAAGTTGAACAGATCAGCAATCCTCTCAAATATAAGTGGCCCTTTTACAGGCACCATGACTGAGAATTCCTGGCAGGCATAAAAAAGATGACTTTGGTCGTAAATGTAGGTTTATGACTGAATTTGCCTCTGTGAATATGGCACAGAAATTCTATTTCCAAAGCAACTTTACTGTGCTAATGAATAACGTCTGTAGCCTTCAGTATTTTGTGTTTATTTCATCATTTGAGAGATTGTGGCCTTTGTCAACCTTTGACTGCTGAACTAAGATTTTTTATGGATGCTTTCATATCACCAAACTTTTGATTTCCAACACTAGCTGGTCTGTGACCCCGAGGGGATGGCTGATTTAGCTGATGTCTGCAACCTAGAACCAGCACAGGATGATGCAGTTAGTTTTCAATTGAGGAGACCGTCTCAGCTATTAGCTCCCTGCAGACTGGGAAAGCTCCAGGGTTAGACAGACTACCGGGAGATTTGTTTAAAGCGGAGTCCACTATATGGGGACTGCTGTTACAAACAGTTTTTAATGCTATTCTACGAGAGGGGATATACACGAGACCTAGAAAGGCGCGGAAATAATCCCCATTTAAAAAAAGGAAGATAGGGGGAATCCAGCAAATTAAAGGCCAATTAGCCTTATAGATGTTTGCCAGAAGGTTTTTGGCAAACTTATTTTCACTTAGCTACAACGTTGGATAGAGGATAATATTATACTATTCCATCTGCAGGCAGGATTTAGGGCTTCTACGATTACTTTAGATCAGGTATTTAGATTTCTCCTGCTTATTTGGAAAGAAGTGACTATCAGGAAGGCTTATCTATATGTCTTGTTTGTTGATCTCAAAATGGCATTTGACTCTATAGACCGCTCCAAACTCTGGGCTCCCCTCAGGGACCTAGGACTTCCCAGTGATCTACTTAAACTCTTGTTTCACCTGCATCTAGACAACTATGCCAAAGTTGGGTGGAACTCTGATGGTAGTCTTACCAACAACATATCAGTCTCTAAAGGGGTACGCCAGGATTGTGTCCTTGCCCTAACCCTGTTCACTTTGTATATGAATGGGCTCATAAGCAAACTTTTAGATTGTGGCGGCAACCCTCCTAAATTAGCAGGCAACCCCATACCCCATGCTATTTGCAGACGACACCCTGCATTTATCAAAAACACCAATGGGTATCCAGAATGTCCTCACTAAATACGCAAAAGCAGGTAAAGATAGGGGTTTAGAAATAATTTGCTCCAGAACAAAATTCATGGCTTTTAATCCCTATAAATCTATCAAGGGTAAAGTGAGGCTTGGAATCCGAATTAGTGACAACACATCATGGACACCCCAAATTGAGAAAAGTGTTTCAACACTTCAACATGTGGACTGCGCAATAGCAAAGAGGGTAAAATGTTCAGTTTTCCACCCCATTTCTCTGATCCTAGAATTACATCGATCAGAAGGGCTAGGTGCAGTCTTATATGGGGCAGAATTGTGGGGTCTGGCGTGCCTAAAACAACTAGAAGTCGCTGAGAACAAATCTTTAAGGATGATCCTTAACCTCCTACTGAACACACCCCTATTAGCGATATGCCTTGACCTTGGTCTTGGTCCTAAACCTATTAGCTATTGTTGCTATTCTTAAGGTGCTTCTGTTTTGGGTAAGATTATGGACCAATAGCACCCATATTCCGGTTAAGGATGTAATGGAGGTATTACTAATTCTACAAAAGCAGGGTGATTGATTTGGTTCAATAAGGTTAAGGATTGTTTTTTAAACTTGGTTTGGGGTGTATGTGGGAGGACCCAAAGTCTGTTACAAGTGGTACCCCTGCTAAAAAAAAAAGGTATTTGGAGTATGTTGATTCTTCTTGCACTGATGTCAGGGCACTCGGCACTTTAATTTCCAGCTTTTTGAATGTCAAGGGCTGTTTCAACTTTGATTTGTATATGGATGATGTTGAACCCCTGCAGGCATGTGCACTTTACATACAATTCAGGTATGTGGTTCTCCCACTGAAAATACTGAAAAGTAACTGGGTAAACGTCTCTGTAACCTAGCAAGTTAAAAGGCAAAAGTGTACTGCAGCATATATTGTGCACCACTTAAGTATCAATGCAAATCATGACTCCAGGCCTGCCCCTGCAACCTTGGTAGGCAGTTTTAAGACTGCCAAATTGACTTGACAAAATAACCATTTGCCAGGCCTAAACCTTCCTTTTAAACACTTATAAGTCATCCCTAAAAAGGCCCTACGTGCACATAAGTCAGGGTGCCACCTACGTAAAAAGTAGGGCATTTGTACTTCCGTTGTACATTCCCTGGTAGTGAAAAAAGTATTTTTCTACTGTGGTAAGGCTGGCTCTCCCAGAGAAAAGCACTGAGTGACATTACAACACGTTATAATGCATAACTTCATTTTCAGAACAGCTAGAAAAATGATTCAAGGACTAAAGGTAATGGTAATTGAAAATCCAGCTTACTGGTCAAGCGAATTTTAGATTACTATTTTTTAAAATGCTAATGTTTTAAAGTTGAACTTTTCCTGTCTGAGCCACATGTGCTTCTCTGCAAGTGTGCAACATCACCTGACTGTTGATGGATCCCCTACACCGAAATATGTATTGTTCTGAGACTGTAGACAAAGCAGAAATCTTTTTAGGGACCACATTGGAGTATTTGATCATTATCATACCAACAACTACATGGAGGAAGATAGGTTCTGTTATGTTGATTTAAGGTAAAGAACAGCACTGTGGGGTAGATTACAGTAAAATGCACAGAAACTGCAGCAAAACTGAGTTATTGTCACCTTGCGAACTTTTATTCCACTGGTTAGGGAGTGGCTATGAGTGTCCACACCCAGTGGCTCGCACTGTTTATAAATGTGGCACTCCTGGAAACCCTCTTCAACACACCACTGGATCTGTGGAAGAAAGTAGAAGAACTGCACCTGTGGCTGTGATCTGTAGGGAGACCCTAAGGCCTGTACCCAGGACTGCAATATATACTCCAAGAGTGAGTTTGCTGACTTCCTATCAAGCTGTAAGAAACCCACGTTTCTGAAGAGCCCAGCTGACCACATACAACTGGACATATCCTGGACCCTGCTGGTTACTTCTCCTGGAGTCATTACCGACCTCCAAGTGGTATCTCTAAGGGTCCTTAGATAAGTGTCAGAGTGTACTCCTCTTGCCTAACCCTAAAATCTAGGACATAGAAACGTTTTCAAAGTGTTCTGCCTAGAGAACAGACAGAAGACTGTAATGCAAGCTGAACCACAGAGGGTGCATTACCAGTGGAACAGACTTAGCAGCAGCTCCTGCTATGTTCTTTTCTGTAGCAACAAATCCGATTTTTCTGGCTTGATGCCAAGGGGCATACGTTGACAATGAGTCTTCTCCGCTACAGCCTGCAGTCTTACCCCACTAAAGGTATCTGACTTCCAGAAAGGAGACTACGCACCCGATTTAGACCTTGGCAGACAGGTTACTCCCTCACAAGAGTGATGGATATCCCATTCACTGAACTATAAATCCCATAGGATATAAATGGATTTATATTTCGGCGGACTGGATTTCCATCACCGTTGTGACAGGGGACCCATCCGCCGAGATCTAAATCAGGCCCTAAGTCGGAAGGTGGAAATCCTCACTGGACCTGAAGCGGAGCAGCATCCAATTGACTTTGATGACTTCAAGGTTGCTAACTTTGGAATTTTTCCACTCTGAGATTTTCTTGCCTGCATCTATGACTTCACTGAGACCTCATCCTTTGCTGAGCAATTGTCACCAACCTTGCTTTCAGATATACTGATCTAGCCTGCTGCATTGCCCTGCTGAGGACTCTACCTTCTCAGAAAAAGGCAATTCTGTGACGAGGAACTGCCTGAGCCTTTTATCCAACCCACACTCCATCGTGGTTGGCCTTAAACCTTACATTTATCATTTTTATGTATCTCCTTAATATATTTTTGTTGTTTTGGTCTCATTTTGTTCTTTGCATTTTCTCTTGTTATAAATTGTAGAGTGATTTTTATTGTATTATGTGTTTGACTACTTCACTGTTGTGGCTTTGCACATTTTCCTAAGTTAAGCCTGTCTGCTCTGTCACACCTACCAGGGGGTGAGCTCAAGTTTAAATCACTTAAACCTTTACTGGGCCTAACAAGGATTGTTCCAATATTCCTTGTGGCAGACTACCATCCATCATCCACCCGACTAATAAATCACTTTCTCACATAGTCTCCATCCACCCAGACTGTCCATTTACATTTTTGAACTAATCCTTGAGATGGGTTTCTTGTATAACACTGTATATCCTGAAGAATACTCAGGGAAATCTACATAAAAGGATTAATGCCTTTGGCAATATTCCTCCTGTGATCTACTGTTCTGGTGCTCTTATATGCAACACGTGTAAAACACATTTTTGTTTGTGTATAAAAACACTGAGGTAAGTATGAGTGAGCATATGTGAGATAGTACAATTTTTAGATAATGATTTGTGTTCTTTTTTTGGGAAGATGTATGTTTTATTTATAGTGGATTTTTGAATCAGTGAGATATTGTTTCGAAAATGATTCATGCGCTCATAAGTGTATTGCATTTATGACATATATTAAGATAAAGAATAGAAGCTCTAGGAGAATTATATGGATCTGATGACTATATTTATACGTACATTAGGCGGAGAAATTGTACAAGATCTAAAAAAAACTCAGAATAAATAACTGCTTTTATAACTAACTTTGTTCTGCCATGATTAATGATGTTTGTGAAGGTACATTGAACACATACGGCTTTTGAAACAATCAGGTTCTCCCATTTGAAACAATGCTGCACATTTCAGAGAGAGAGGAATTAATTTTAAGTTACAAACATACAACATGATGTATTGAGTAGAACATTTAGCATTTCCCCTGAATGGTATGGTTGAAAAAAAAGATGGGAACACTGTGGCTCACTGGTTAGAGGAGGCAGACCCTGAAGCAGAGGTCAGACCTGGGACCAGGGTTCAATTCCCGACATGGCAGGGTCTTGAGCCCAAATGTCCACGGACTCGATAATTCTCGCTTCGGTGCCTACTTGAATCACAGGTTCACACTCTGCAACTCTGGGCAATAGCTTGCTTAATCTCCACTACGGCCCCCCCCCCCGCGGCGGGATGCCTGGCTTTCACCTTGGGGGTGCCCAGTAGGGGTTATCTCACAGGGAAAATCCAGGACGGGGTCCCAAAGCAAGCGCCTTGAGGCCATGCGGTGATAAGGCGCTATATAAGAACCTTTGACATTTACATTTACAATAATCATTGTTCTGATTCCTTGAGCCTGGCTCTTTTTATATGGATCTTCTTTTAAAGGCAACAGAAGCTGCACAATCCTTCATAGAGGGCATGGGGTTCTTTATTCATTGGCTTGTGGTTCTGTGGGGGTTTCTGAAAGCTAAACATTGACAATAGAGCTGTATCTATACAAGAAGAGGTAGTGGGGTAGATCAACATGAATAACGACTAGATCAGATACACATATTGTGCAGCATGCAAAAATATCAATCTTGAAGAATACTTTAAATTGCATTCTTGGAGGTTAATCTGCAACACATATTGCCAACCTTTATTTCAAAGATGCACCCTTTATTTTCTGAACCTCTATGTCCCAATGTTGTTCACAGCATTAGGGCAATGTTATACAGTTGTATGAACTGCAGCAGAATCAGTATAATTTGTACACCCATATGTCATCTGTGGCCACAATCATCTGAAATGCAGATGCTAACCACAAACATGGAGACTTTTGAGTTGAACTCATTATCAGCTACACGGTTAATAGAATAACTGCTTGTTGGCTGAAATAAGAGTGATAAAGCTTGGGTTCCCTTAAACATCCCTACCTAACCCGATGGTCTTTTTAGCTGCTTGAGAGGTAGGAAGGAGAAAACTATCCCCATTAAATCTCATTACCTTATAACTGGGATTAGTAAGGTTTATATATAAATTCAGAAATAGATTGATGTAAATCAGTCTCAGCATTACAGTATAGAAATATAGGACGAGCAGAATGAGTCCAAGGGGTAGATTTTCAAATATTTTGGACTGGGTTAGTGTCACAAAAGTGAAACTAACCAACACCAAATTTTGGGGGGTAATTTACTTTCCTGGGCAAAATTAGTTTTGCACTGGGAAGTACCCTAAAAGTAGCACAAAGCAGTGTGTAGCACGGCTTTGCATTACTTAGCACCAAGGGGGTGTTTGATGGGTGTAACATGGGTGTTTCCATTCAACCACCCATGCCTTTTTTGTGCAAAACCCTATCTACAAAGAAATCTAGACAGGGTTTAGAGCCAAACGTAATGTCACTTCAAAGGATGCTCTAACAGGAGAAATTTGATTTGCTTATCTTTTCAGCACACATACAAAGTGGGAAAAGTTTTCAAACTTGTCTAGGCATGGTATTTTGTACAGGAAGGGAAGCCTTCCTTGACAAACCCTATGCTAGACTCAGACACACTCCCTAGTGCTATGGCGCTAAGGTGTGTGCGTGGCTCATGGCAGCTGAAATTAACTTTAGCGCCAGGGAAATGGGATAAGAGAGCCATATCTTTTAGATATGATGCTCTCCTGCACCGTTTCTGTCAGACAACAGAGAACATCCTCATTGGGGGATGAAATGCGTTGGATGCATTTTTTGAAAATCTGGCCCCAAATCTCCTTTGGAGATTTACTCTACATGATAAAAGATATAAAACTAATTTGATTATAACACTGCAAGTAATTATGAAGTAGAATTGGATGTTAAATTGCATCAATTGATTATCAAAGTAAGAATGAGCACACTATCTCTCCCTACACTATCTTAAAGGGACAACCTTAAACTAAGAAGCATTGAGTAAGAATGGATAATATAACGGTGTCCCATGTCAGAGTCTTCAGAAACTGAAACTAAGGGTCAGGTAGCACGAAGCTACACAAAACATTCTGTACCTCATGAAGTCCTAAGATGTCTCTCTGACCCTCACTAAGTTACAGAATAATATATTAGTCTGCATTCAAGGTAAATCAGTTCCTGTAACTTCCCATGTTCCAGGCACAAATTGGCTACTGGCACCACCTTTCCCACATCAATAGGTTGCTACTTCAGTCCTCCTTGGCCATTCTTCTCCTCCTCCATGGGAACTAGCCTCCTTGCTTGTTATTGAATTTTCTTTTGCCAAAATCATTCTTCAAATACCTCTCTATCTTGCTAAAGCACAAACACTCCTTTACTAAATAATGAAGCTTTATCCCATGTGGAAAAGTACATTTTGCCATGTTGTATGTGCCTACGTGTCCCCCATCTTATGCTATATGTGCATGATCGATATGCATGTATTCCCCTCTGATCGATTAAAGACGCAATTACAGTTGTGTCCATCTCTAGTATGCCAGTTTCCAGTCCTCGTGAAAGCTACGAATATCAGGCCTATGTAAAGCTACGTTGCCACGTTTTACAGTGTACACGTTAATTCATTGAATTGTCCCCGTTTCTAGGCCTCAAAAGGGCCCGGACTCAGATTCAGCTCCTGTCTCCTGAAACCCTCTCCGAGGAGCGATACAGCCCCCACCTGTATCCCTGACCCTTAGCTTACTTCATGCCTCGCAGTGCCCGGCTCGGCCTGGCTCTGCCTCCCAGTCTGCCAAGAGTATGTTATGATTCTAGTTATCAGTCCAGCCCTCCTTCTCTGCATTCCTAAACTACTGAGTCACATCAATAGTTTCCGTCATGGTCTAGCCTTTATGTCTCCATGTAAGAGAAATACTGTATTAATATTCATAGAATATTCCTCGCACAAGCACTACATGTAGAATAACGCATACACCAGTCTTAGAGTCTGTTAGCCTTTGCCCTGATAACTTTTGGATTCTATCAACATGTTCTCTAAACACCAGATACTAGATATGCCTGGGTACATGTCGCTCTGACACTCCAGACTTTCGTCTCCTCTTCTAGTGCAGAAGTCATAGCCCCAGTTCTCCCTAGTAACACGTCATTGTCAGTTTGCGCGCACCACTAGGTTAGAGGTCCCAGCTGCTCAGGTAGCCCCCTCCATGTTTCCGCCCCTTTTATGACATATTCTGTTACGTTTGCATCACATGTCTATGTATACGCCCTGTACACACCTCTTGTTACACCCACTTTATGCCTTATCTTTCGCGACTGTTACGAACCCCGCCTACTGCTACGCCTACTGTATTGAATGCAATGTATTTTGTTTTAGTATATATATGTTATGCACTGTTATTAAAAGCTAGCTGTTGTCCCGATCCTGCCCCCGGCAGCTGCCATCCTATTCCCGTGCAGGTTGTCCTGTTCCTGTCCTTTATGCTTTATTAAAACCTGCAAACTCCAGCTACCTCGAATCTTGACTCTTATTTATTGAGCTACCCGTTTATTGATTATTCTGAAAAATAGAACCGGTATTTAATTATTTATTTACCACATAATGGTGCCCGAACAGGGACTTGCCCTTTCCCCACGCGCCGGAGAAGCCACGCAGGCCCCCTGATCCTCTGCAGCCGTGACGGAACCATACCGGCCACATGCAGATATTTCTGCTTCAAGTATCCCTCAGGCCCACGGAGGAGACAGAGGTTGCGGTCCAGCGTCCAGACGAGGCGGTGGAGGAACGCGGCGAGTCCCGACCAGAGCCCAAGCCGAGAGTCCAAGGTCCGAGGTATCCGGAGGCCCACCTGTAACTGAAGTCCGAAGTTCGTCCGTCCGTCGTCATAGCAGTCCAGTCCAGTCCGAGGCCTTCCGTTCTTGCTGCCCGGTGAGTACCATTGCTGGGGTAGTATCTAGACAGGGCAATTAATTTGTCTCTGGTCCGTGGGTTTGGGTACACAGATCCAACACGAAGTGTCCACCTAGGTGGATGCGGGTCCTGACGTGTCTCTTTATGAGACCGGTAAGTTTCGTACTGTTTTAGCAGTGCATCTAGTCATTCCAGTAAGTTCTGTTCTGTTCTCGAGAAATTCATGTGTTTCTGTTTTCAGTATTCCAGGTAATATTTTGTCTGAACTGTTATTTTAAATGTTATTTCATGTGTTTTCAATGTCGTGGTATGAGTGATTTGTTTCAGTTATTATTATTGTGTTTATTGTGTATTGTATTGTGTCTAGACTCCAGTCTAAGTTATGCCTCTGTTCACGAAGTTACGTCAGTTAAGAACTAGAAAAGGTCTGCTCGAGGAAGCAGTTCCTGTCCCGCCTAGGGACAGTCCAGGTCATTTTATGTATCAAAAGCATGGCATAAGTGCCATATTATATCTAGATTTATGGGGGGAGTACACCAAGGAGTTAGAAGAGAAATATAGATGGCCCGTATCAGGTACATGGGATGCCGAGTGCATCATGCGAGTAGAAGAAGCATTATGGAAAAAGAAAGCCAGACAGTCCCAGAAAGATGCCATCGAGTTATGGCACAAAGAATCTCATAAAAGAACCGAAAAAGAAATCAGAAAGTTAGAATTAAGTAGAGAATCCTCAGAAAGAGCCCAAGAAAGGGAATTAATCGAAATAGGTGAACGAGTTAAAGCCGAACAGTCAGACAGACAGAGGAATGCCCTTATTAAGGGTATGTATCCTCTTCTTGCCGAGGGCTTGCCAAAAGCAACCCCGGAAGCACCATGTAATTTTCCGCCGCCATTAGTTCCCATTAAGCTACATCACAAACCGACCGCAGCTGATATTTTTCTCTCGTCCTATTTGGACGACACGGTCCCAGAATATGCAAATCCTGCTCCGCCAGCTCCAGTAAATAATGTAATCCCTGTTCCTCCGGCCACCGGGGCACCTGTTACAGCACCTGTTACGGTACCCCCGGTCCAGCCCATAGTACAAGTTCCCACTACATCGGTCACTCTGCCAGCACGAAGAGTATCAGTCGATGATTCCAGTTTAGGGGCCGCGGGGGGAGGTCCTCCTGGTACCCCGCCGCCACACAAACGTGTAATGTTAGTCGAGTTACATGAACGTGCGTTACAGCGTACGCCCAAACATCAGTCCGTTGCAGATATCAGACGAGCTCTTACCGAATGCCGTTATGATCCAGTCCCAGGCGATGATGATATGGTCTTGTATTCATTGCGTGTAAGAAGGGTGACCGAGTATTTGGACACCCTGCCGAATATGAAAAGTTATCTAGACAGAATATATCATTTCATCCGTACAGGAAGAGATCCAGAAAGTATTGGCGACACCATGGTCCAAAGAAAAGTCGAGATTCAGCTCATGATTTTAAAGTTTCTAATTAATTGTTTAATAAGAGAACAAGATTATCCAGGAAAAGATTCAGAAGAAATGAAAGTTCTGACCAGGTGGAGTGACCATATAGCCGAGGGAAGACACAAGACACTAGCTAGTATAGAGAGTATGTACAAGAAAATTCGTAAGGAAATAATAAGGTTACACGAGAAACGCAAAGCAGCACAAGTAAGCGAGAAGGAAAACGACTCTTCTACTGAAGAGGTAGACGACGAGAATCCCACCAGAATAGCGTATGTAGGTAGAACTAAACTTCCCGACCGACATTCACGTCTAGAACACAAGAAAGTTTTCTCTCTTCCAGCACCAGAACAAGAGAATCTAGAGCAAGTATTTCAAGTTACCGATCACATTCTGAAATCACGAATCGGTTATATTGAACTTAGTACTATGCATGAACAAGAACTAGCCCGATCAGCAGTCCGATGGACTACTGATTCTACCACTTTTCCAGATGAAATAGTGGCACAAATGTTTCTGAAACTGCCCCCAGCCGAGCAGCGACTGGTGGGTATGTATATGATCCAGCACCTCATCACATTGTATGAGGGACAGCATTCTGATCCAGGTCCGTTACACGATGTTCTGAACGAGTTACTCCAGTATAGATGGAGAGGCCTAGGTACCGATTTAATTAGTGTCATTCTAGAACAGCGCCACAAATACCGAACGTTCCTGAATCCGCACTTTGTTCATGTCTCACCCCCCGAAAATAAACCATTTTACATAGATAGACAGCATCCGTTACGAGAAGTACATCCAGTTAGGACAGAGGGTGGTGAAATGCAACGAGTATTTGTTTACACCCCTATCACAAAGATGGAACTCTTAGAGATGAAGAAATTAATTCCCTGTCACGATAAAGATCCAGCAGGGTTCCACCGTGAATTAAAAGACATGCTCCGTATGGGAGAATACACGTATCCTGATATCATTAAAATGTTAAAAGTTCTGTTGCCCGCAGGGGTATATGAAAAACTCAAGGAAAAAGAATGGGAGGTGGGAGAGAAAAAGATAGATTGGACAGCTCTAGAAGCTGAAGATAATATACGAGTACCAGGTACCGGTCTTGGAGACAAATGTAAAGAATTGCCCGAACTGTTAATACAGGTCTTGCCAAGATTACTAGCCACGAAAAAGGAAGATTGGGATGCCATCTCAGCCTGTAAACAGAAACAAGACGAAGACACTAGTGATTTTTATTCTAGATTTGAAAAATGTTTTATTATTAACAGTGGTTTGAAAACAAGTAGCGAGTCATACCCTCATCTTTTTGTTACTAAACTAGTCGAGAATTCAAGTCCACAAGTTAAAAATCGAGTTTTAAAAGTAGAAAGTACCTGGCAAGCTAGTACTCCGTCCCAAATGTTACAGATGCTCCAGTATCACCAGAACAGAATCAGGGAAGAGCAAGATCATGAAAGGAGACGTATGAAAGACACGAAAATGAAAGTATTAGTTGCACAATCTGTTCCTCAAGACAGTCAGAAGAGGGGTACGAATCAAGTCAGTCATCCTGCAGTTCCTGTTAAAGGGACCTGCAATTATTGTAAACAGCCAGGTCATTTTATAAACGAGTGTGCAGTTCTGAAACACAATATAGCCACTGGTAAGACTAAAGAAAGACCACGTCCGCCTAGACAAGAACAAGTTTCACAGACTTCTCAGTCACCACAGAATGCACAACAGACAGTTCCAGCACCGCAGCCTATTGCTGCAACACAGCATGTTACACAGCAGATGTACCAGTATGCCCAGTCAGAGTATCCAGAGTATCAACAGTATTCATGAAACAGCCTAGAGAGGGAGGTAGGCTTGCCTCTCATTGAGATAGATGTAGATCAAGAGGGTCCCTATGTACACAGTCAAGTATTAGGGAAAGACAGAAAGTTTTTGATTGATACAGGGGCAAGTAGGACTACTATCAGTCATGACGAGGTTCCAGGGGCTCCGCTCTCAGGCTCTAGAAATGTTTCCCTTGGATTTTCAGGAAAGCCCATTGTTAACGAGATTTCCAAACCAGTTTCTCTAGAAGTTGGTCCATTGTCCCGAATTACTGATTTGTTACTTACGAAATCATGTCCAGAAAATTTATTAGGCATTAAAACATTGAAGGAATTAGGTGCAGTTATTTGCTGTTCCCCAGAAGGAATCCGATTGTTCTTAAGGGACTTTAAAGGTCACTATGTATTACGTGATTTTGATCCAAGATTGTCAAATGTACCACAGCATCTATGGGCACAAGGTCCAACTGATGTAGGTTTTATGCAAATCACACCCCATCGTGTGACTCTCAAACAAGGTATAGTTTTGCCACGAACCAGACAGTACAGATTGCCACCTGAGGCTGTAGCAGCCTTATCCAAAATTATTGACAAGCTCATTGCTCAAGGAGTGGTTGTAGAAACTGACTCCAATGTATGTAATTCTCCTATCATTCCAGTCATGAAACGTACTGATCCAAACGCACCTCCAGTATATCGATTAGTGATTGACCTTCGAGAACTTAATAAATGTATCATACCCCAGTATCCAGTAGTCCCAGATATCTCATCCCTATTGACAGCCATTGATTCTGAAGCTACATTTTTCACTGTCATCGACCTCAAGAATGCATTTTTCAGTGTCCCCATTCATCCAGACAGCCAGTACCTTTTCGGATTCTGTTTAAATGGAAGGAGCTATAAATTCACACGAGCTCCTCAAGGTTTCACAGAAAGTCCTAGCATTTACAGTCAAGCACTTAAGAGACAACTAGACAATATTCACATGCCAACTGACACTGCCCTGCTCCAGTATGTCGATGATCTATTGATCACAGCCCGTTCTGAACGTGACTGCGAGCGAGCGTCACTTACAGTTCTGTATTTCCTGGCCGAGATGGGGCACAAGGTGTCCCCTTCGAAGCTTCAATTCTGTGTCCAGCAAGTGGTCTACTTAGGACACTTACTGTCCAAGAGGGGTAGGCAGTTGACACCTGACCGTATCCAGTTAATAGCGAGTCTTCCTCAGCCCAAGACACAGAAGGAGGTACGAGCTTTTATTGGCCTCACTTCTTATTGCAGACAATGGATTCCTCAGTATGCATTTCTAGCTAAGCCACTGATACAGTTAACGACACAGGAGGCAGCCGTATCGACTGTCCTCCCTTGGACCCAGGAACATACACTTGTTTTCAATGAATTAAAGAAAGCCTTATGCCAAGCACCTGTTCTAGCTACACCGAACTACAGTAAGCCTTTTACACTTTTTGTCACAGAACGTGATGGTACAGCATTATCTGTTCTCACCCAAGATCAAGCGGGACAATACAAGCCCTGTGCTTATTTTTCGAGCACATTAGATCCAGTAGCCCAGGCTCTGCCTGCGTGCCTCAAGTCAGTTGCAGCCACAGCTCTAGCTATCAGACAAAGTGATTCCATAGTGTTAGGACACTCCCTGACAGTACAAGTTCCACACTCCGTGGAAGTTCTTTTAAACCGAACACAGACTCAGCACTTGACAATTGCACGTTTAACAGGTTATGAATTGACACTGTTCCAGCCACACATAGAAATCAGACGCTGCAACGTTCTAAATCCCGCTACACTGTTACCGTCAGTTACCTCAAATCCTGCCACACATGACTGTGTGGAAGTAGTTAACACTATGACTAAGCCAAGACAAGGCTTGACAGATATTCCATTACCTGATCCCGACCTGACACTTTATGTGGATGGGTCATGTATGAGAACTAGTACAGGAGAACTAGTAGCCGCGTATGCAGTGACTACTGACACTGAAGTTATAGAGACGCACCGTATTGACACCTTGTCTGCTCAAGCAGCAGAGCTAGTCGCTCTGACCCAAGCCTGCATACGTGCCAAGAAACTGAAAGTAAACATATATACAGATTCACGTTATGCATTCGGAGTCGTACACGACTTTGGAGTGCTCTGGCAAGAAAGAGGTTTTATGACTTCTCATGGAACCAAGATTCAGCATGGTCTCCTCATTCAAGCTCTGTTAGATGCAATTCATTTACCGACAGCTATCGCTATCATGAAGTGCAAAGCACATACGAAAGTCACTGACATTATTTCCCAAGGTAACGATCTAGCAGATCGAACAGCCAAGCTCACAGCTCAGACTCCAGACATTCCAGTTAACATGACACTGACACACACTCCAGAACAGACTACTTGTATGACAGTTAAGGACCCTACACAAGATGTCATAGACATACAGTTACATGGTTCAAGTCATTATTAATACCGCACATAGTCCTGCACATTTAGGAGAAAAAGCTATGTTAGACAGTATCCAGAACCTTTGGTTCAACAAGCATTTACGAGCTGCAGCCAAGCAGAAAGTCCGTACCTGTATGATATGTTGTCAATTCAATCCAGGTAAAAGTGTCTCGGTGGAACAAGGTGGATTCCAACCCCCTGACCATCCTTTCGAAGTCCTCCAGATGGATTATATTCAGATGGAGCGATGTCGAGGTTTCAAGTATGTCCTCGTAGTTGTATGCGCTTTGTCCAGATGGACAGAAGCATATCCAGTTTCAGATTACACAGCCGCGACCACTGCCAGGCAGTTGGTTCGTGAATTCTTTCCCCGTTATGGACTCCCTAGGGTCGTGTATTCTGATAACGGCCAACCATTCTCATCTGAGTTAATGAAGCATGTTTCCCTTCTGTTAGGGTACCAATGGAAGTTCCATTGTGTACGTCATCCTGAAGCAGCCGGTCTCGTAGAGAGACATAATCAGACTCTGAAAGTCCGTATTGCGAAAGTTTGTAAAGAGAAAGGTGTAGACTGGCTAGTTGCCCTGCCAGTTGCTTTATTCTTTATGCGAATGGTTGCACATTCCAGATCAGGTCTGTCCCCTTATGAGGTCGTATTCGGCCGCCCCCCAAATATGTGGGGTACACCTAGACCCCGCAGTATTACAGATGTTTCCAGTAATATGCTGACAGATTACCTAGCTTCCTTGATGTCTGCCCTACACTCTTGTCGTTCACAGGTTGCCGCCGCATTTCCAGACAATACCGAGGTGAAACCGCATGAAATCGTTCCAGGAAACCTTGTCCTTGTCCGGAACTTTGATCGTTCAAATCCGCTGGAACCCCGTTGGAAGGAGCCGCGACTTGTCCTTCTGACCACCCGCACGGCCGTGAAGTTGGAAGGCCGCAAGGGGTGGGTCCACCTGTCCCACATCAAGAAATTCCATGGATTGTGTATAAAAACATTTGCCAAGAACATTTCTAAGGACTGCCTAAAAATTGACTCTGAATCCAAGCCTCCCCTGTTAGAGGAAACTCCGCAGCAGGAGTATAAAAAGAAACTCAGGTCTAGTAAAATAAGTCAGCCAGTTTAATTGTCTAAGTCCCTCTCGGGTGAAACGGTTAGACAGGTATCTGACATGTATGAGATAGACCCCCATAGTGAGAGAGTTAGTCAAAACTCTATCAGATGTATCGTTTTTCTAAGTTTTATATTGTTTCTAAGTCTTATGGTTACCTGCACAAGTTATGCATTACATTTATGTTTTCCAATTTCACATGTAAATAAGTTTCCTAATGCTACAGTAGAGCACACATTTAGTGATCTGCCTCCTCACGAGCTATCCTATCGTCTTGCTATGCGTAATAACACGTTTATAAGAATGTTACACTATTCACACCAGACCAGCAATGCCACTAATTGTTGGGTGTGTGGTCGACTCCCCCCTTTCCAGACACCGAAGGGAGTTCTGCCACTCTTTCCTTATCCGTTTTCACATAATGGTTCGTGTGGAGCATGGTCCACGTTAACGTCATCCACAACTGATATGTCCCTTCTGAATAGTACATGTTTCCCAGACAAGCAAGGTCTCCCCCATAGAACAGGGTTAGATCTAGAAAATGAAGTATATAATTTAGGTAATTATTCTTCGAATTTTATAGTCCTGAATGTTCAGTCTGATACTACTCCAGATTTGCCTGCTATTTCAGTACTACCAGTTAAAGGCGAATTATGTGTCAGAAAGAATGGTTCCGCACATGTAGGACATAGTGATTGTGCTACTATTGTCGAGTATAGTGACAGTGGGAAATCTATTTTCAAAGCTTCACGTCATTCTTATTTTGTTTGTGGTCAGACCGCATATGTTCGCCTGCCCCTCGATTGGGATGGAACATGTTACATTGCCTTCCTACTGCCACCAGTTTTTCTAGCCCCATCTGATTATCACAGAAACACACATCTAGTACACGTCAGACATAGAAGGGAGATCGAGTCCCCAATTGTCGATCAAACTGAAACTACTCTAGAACAGTATACAGATTTCAATAAAGGTTTCTTCTTCTTTATAGGACCTATCCAGAATAGTAAGTTAATACGTAGACTAACCAGAACCCTTGAAGCAGTAGTGAATGAGACTACTTCTGCTCTAGGTAACTTAACTGAAGAGCAATCTGCTATGAGATTTGTCGTGCTCCAAAATCGTCTCGTTCTTGACGTCATACTGGCCGATAGAGGAGGAGCATGTAGAGTCATCGGATCTAGTTGCTGCATTTTCATTCCTAATAACGCACCATCTGTTTATTCAGCTATAACCAGACTTCATAAAATTGCCCATCAGTTACACCAGAATCCAGGCACCTGGACATGGTCCGGTTGGCTCTGGAGTATCATATCTGCTTGGGGATGGAAAGTATTGTCATTCCTAGGTATTGCAGTAATGATCATATTCAGTTGCTGCCTCTGTTTACAATGTGGCCCTGCGATTTGCGGCATTTGTGCTACCTCTTGTATTCCTAGTCCTAAATCCCGTTCCAAGACAATTCGAGACGAGCAAATGATGCTATATGAAATGATAGATGGTATCATGAATATTGATGTTTCCTGATGGAAACGTAGGGCACAAGGAGGGAATGTGGAAAAGTAAATTTTGCCATGTTGTATGTGCCTACGTGTCCCCCATCTTATGCTATATGTGCATGATCGATATGCATGTATTCCCCTCTGATCGATTAAAGACGCAATTACAGTTGTGTCCATCTCTAGTATGCCAGTTTCCAGTCCTCGTGAAAGCTACGAATATCAGGCCTATGTAAAGCTACGTTGCCACGTTTTACAGTGTACACGTTAATTCATTGAATTGTCCCCGTTTCTAGGCCTCAAAAGGGCCCGGACTCAGATTCAGCTCCTGTCTCCTGAAACCCTCTCCGAGGAGCGATACAGCCCCCACCTGTATCCCTGACCCTTAGCTTACTTCATGCCTCGCAGTGCCCGGCTCGGCCTGGCTCTGCCTCCCAGTCTGCCAAGAGTATGTTATGATTCTAGTTATCAGTCCAGCCCTCCTTCTCTGCATTCCTAAACTACTGAGTCACATCAATAGTTTCCGTCATGGTCTAGCCTTTATGTCTCCATGTAAGAGAAATACTGTATTAATATTCATAGAATATTCCTCGCACAAGCACTACATGTAGAATAACGCATACACCAGTCTTAGAGTCTGTTAGCCTTTGCCCTGATAACTTTTGGATTCTATCAACATGTTCTCTAAACACCAGATACTAGATATGCCTGGGTACATGTCGCTCTGACACTCCAGACTTTCGTCTCCTCTTCTAGTGCAGAAGTCATAGCCCCAGTTCTCCCTAGTAACACGTCATTGTCAGTTTGCGCGCACCACTAGGTTAGAGGTCCCAGCTGCTCAGGTAGCCCCCTCCATGTTTCCGCCCCTTTTATGACATATTCTGTTACGTTTGCATCACATGTCTATGTATACGCCCTGTACACACCTCTTGTTACACCCACTTTATGCCTTATCTTTCGCGACTGTTACGAACCCCGCCTACTGCTACGCCTACTGTATTGAATGCAATGTATTTTGTTTTAGTATATATATGTTATGCACTGTTATTAAAAGCTAGCTGTTGTCCCGATCCTGCCCCCGGCAGCTGCCATCCTATTCCCGTGCAGGTTGTCCTGTTCCTGTCCTTTATGCTTTATTAAAACCTGCAAACTCCAGCTACCTCGAATCTTGACTCTTATTTATTGAGCTACCCGTTTATTGATTATTCTGAAAAATAGAACCGGTATTTAATTATTTATTTACCACACCCAGCTGCAGCAAAATAAAATGTAAGCACACACATTCTACATTGAAAGTTAAATGCAAATGACATTTTAGACTTAAATATGAGCTTATGCTGAAACCATACTTGAGCCACAAAATCGTGTCAACTGAATTCTGCTTAGGGTTACAATGTGCACATTACCAAACAGTTAGCAAATGCAGTTTCTTACTGAATGAATAAATTGCAAATGTGAATGAAAAAGCTGGTATTTCAAAGTACACCAATATGAATTACTCTGCACATACACATCATATCATCAGCTTCACAATGAGACACGTTATAAACTTTAGCTTTCTCTTAGCTTACTAATATATAACTATTGCAAGAATTTCTACTAGTCACATTTTTAGGCACACCATTTATAAATCTCACTAGTTTTCACATGAGGTACTTTCAATATACAATACCCCATATGTTCCTACTAATGTTAATCACGCAAAATATATTCGATTACTGACTACACATGATTATAACACACTCCACCAGCAGATTAGTTGGAATCAAAATTACACTGCTTAAAGAGTCCGGTGAATCTGTTGCATTATCAAACATCCACATTTAGGTTTATTTTAAGTTTTAGACCCATATTTCTTTGTGTAAAGTCCAAACCTCTCTGGCCATCAAGAAAAGAAATGCAACCTGCCATACCGCAGTGCTGGGGTTTCTCTTCTCATTGCAATCAGTTTCTTGATACTGCCTAAGCTGAAAATTTGATGCTGCCCCTTGGTTTTAGAAATCAATTAAAATGGTTAAAGATGGATGTGAGTAATTTGTGTGAAGAGGGGTTCAATGTTTTGCAAGAGATGAACTGCACCTGAATGAAGTTTGTATCAGTAGCTGATCATCTACTTCTTCGCTGCTAACATGTATACACTGTTGACAACCACTTATACCTTTGGGTCCTCCAGGAGCTACATATTTTGGATTGCTGTTGGCCAGCATGGTTGTTCTTCTAATCACTTTTAATAATGCCAACACAGTGTTATGAAGTCATATTCCTTCACGAACAAACACAGTTAACTGCTGGTGTTAACAATGTACCATTGGCATTCAAATTTAGTAGAAATGTTTACTGTTCATTTTCTAAGCACAAGTCTACAGGGATGTTGCAACTATGAAATGGTGTATTCATTCCTCAGGTGAGCTTAAATAACTTGTTTTAACAAAATGTCAGTGCATGCAAAATGCTATATAATGCTGCAGGCATACTGGTACTATGTGTTTGCCATCAATATTAATTATTTTAAACTTTAAGTGCCTCTTGCTCTTGGCATATGGAGCTGCTTTGCAATGCCGCCAGACAGCATGCAGCTTAAAAGGTCAATAGACAGAGGCCCCAGAGAGAGTGCAACAGGAGAAAGAGGGCTTAAGTTTGTTAAGTGGCTGTGTCCCAGAAACAGTTATCTGTCTTCTGTAGCATTGAGATGCTTCTCACGTTAGCCGCCCTCACTGTGGTTCATATGCCCTTTAGACCAGATGTTCCTGTTGAGATACATACGCAGATACAAGAACCAATCGATTCCCTTAGACTTTGAGAAGGCTAGTATCTTCTTCTCGGTCCCATCCATTTTGTTTTAAACAAACTTCATCACAACAATAATTGTTTTATTTAAAATTTACTGCAGACAATTATATCATCAACTAGGTGTTTGTACATGTTAATCATATTATCAAATGTGCAAAGGAAAACATTTTTGTTGCACCTTCTAATTGTGACATAAAACAACTTCACATACATCCAGGAGTGAGTTTTGTTTTGAACTTATGTACAGAATAGTCCTATAAGAATATGAATTGCTGATTCACCCATAATTTAACTTTGAAAACATAATTGTGAGATGTGGAAATCATTTAGCCCCTCCTTACAAGTCAGACAGAGCAGAATTACTTCATGGAATTCTACTCTGCCTGATTCGATGTGGGTCGGTGTTCTGCGTGTAGGAAAACCAGATCCGAATTTACCATGCAGTAATTCCATACAGTATAATCGCTTGAGGCTTTGGCTGCAGATTCAGACAATGCTCATTCCCCAGTCTTTTCTGATGAGGAGGAGCATTTCATGTTCTCCCACCAGTAAACACTTTTCACTTTTAAACTCTGCCCACCTTCCCCCATTTCACCTTCTCCTTCAACCCCACCCAGCACCAAGCCCTGCATGTTATTCCCCAAATGTCATAATTGTCTGTCATGTATTGCAGCCGATATATTTTGATTGGTGGATTTAGAGTTTTTCAGACGAGATTAATTTCACAAAACACAAAAGGCAATGGAAGGAATGCTTGCAATTTGTTTAACCACTAGCAATTGCTAATGGTAGTCTCCTAACATATCATTATTTTGCTCACCATGCCACCTAAGTGTGGATTCAGCCATATACAAATCAGTCTTGACTTTGCTCCATTTTCAATAGTCCAGCCTAAACTGCCAGACCAGGTCCTCCCTGAACTGGAACACAAGCAGCCCAAGATGTGTTTTGAACTGATTAAGCCTCATCGGTCGGTTATAGCTTGGTTCCAGTGGAACAATGAGTACAGGACCAATGCCTGGGCATACCCTTGCCACTTAGAGTGGTACATAAAACAAAGAAAAAATGATTGGTGGAAATGTTGCAATTTTTCTAACCACTGGCAGACGCTCAGGTAGCATCCTTTTGCGCATTATGCCACCTCACTTTGGATCCAGCCATATTCAAATCAGTCTTGGCCCTGCTCCAATAGGAACAGTCCAGCTGAACTGCCATGCCAGGTCCTCACCATACTAGAACACAAGCAGCCCAGGAACATTTTCACCCTGATTAATTTTCATCAGTCAGGTTTAGCTTGGTTCCAGTTGCACAGTGATCACGGGACCCATGGCTGGGCATACCCTTGCCACTTAGGGTCGTACATCTGACACACAAATGGTGATGGGAGGAATGCTTGCAATTTATCTAACCACCTTCATTCGCTCGGGATAGCATCCCAATCCATCATTTTTTAGGTCAGCATGTCACTTCAGTCCGGGCTCTGCCATTTGCAAATCAATGTTGACCCTTCTCATACAGGAACAGTCCAGCCCTAACTGCCAGACCAGGTCTTCTCTGAACTGGAGCATAAGCAACCCAAGACCTGTTTTGCCCTGATTAGGGCCCATCATAAATCTCACACCATTGACTTGGCCATGCGTAATGAGGGCCTAAGACTATTGGTGCCAAACATTGTTCTTTAAAAGTACATCTTATATATCTCTGTATTCTAGGTTAATTAGTGTGATTGTGTCTGGTACATTTATCTCCCTGATCTACTTATTGTATGTAATACATTCTATGGCAGTTTTGTTCATTTACTTTTGATAATGTTTCTTTTAATAGTCATTCTAATCAAAATATATTGTATTTCAGGCATGCCACCTAGGTCTGGCTCATAGCCAACACCACATTCAGAACAGCAAAACGAAAAAGCGAATTGGTATAGATTATAGTAACCACCCCTGGCTATGATCTACAAATTCTTCTATTTTGGCAATTCTTACCTTTATTTAGATTATGCAAGTATTGTTGCTAGCTGTGCAATTTCGTTCTGTGTAATACATATCATTCCACTGGAATATACTATATTTTTTATTGATCATTACGCAATTAAGAAATAAGATCCATCCACGAAAACAAGCCTAATACAATACCATTAAATACAATACATGTACAATAATACAAACTAATAAAACACAAAAATACTCAAATACAAAACCCAAATGCAAAAGTTTCCCTCTGATTCACCAAGCAGACTCTAGGGGGCAAATTTACGTTTCCTGGCACATCACTGTAAATCAGCAGGGATGCGGCAGAAAAGATGTGTGACGCAAGTTTACCCTTGCGCCAACACAGATGCGCCGCATTTACAATGCGGTGCATCATGGCGCGAGGATAAACAGATGCGTGTCGCATCTGCCGGCGTAAGGTTGTCGCAGTGCTGGAGTTGTGTCGCGGATGCTACGCAACTCCAGCACTGTTCCAACCTGGCCTATCCTCAACATGGTGCGTCACGTATTACGCCTGCTTCACGCAGGTTCAAAGTTTTGACGCAGCAGCGTCGGAAAAGTGACTTAGTGAAATCTTGTAGAGTTCATTCAGGTACTTTCCAAGGCGTTCTTGCGACGGAACCACCCCCCCCCCCCCAGCACTGGAATGGCCACATGTAACCTAACGCAGGTTTCATGTGGCGCAGGGCTTTACAACGTGACGAATCTCCCTAGATGTGTCAAGTAGTAAATAGGGCGCAACGCGGCGCCTGGTTTACTCCTCCGCTGCATCAAGAAATGACACAACGTTGGCACACATGTGGCACAGGATCCTCGTAAATCTGCCCCTAGGAACTTAGAGACCTAAAAGGTAACTCGAGGACTAGCACAATCCACTTGGGGCAGAATTTACATTATGCCTTGCAGAAAAATAAGATGTTGCTCATTCTTGTTGCAAGAGGTCTTGATTACAAATAAAACCCACCTCTCATGCCCAGCCTGAATTTATTGTTAAGTTCTCTAGTGGTGACTAGTTTAATTTGGCCTAAAAATATTCAAATCAAAAATCAATTTTAAATGATTAGAAGGCGTTTATGAGTCCCCCGCCTTTTCCTTTTATCTGAGTGGCCATAATACATTGCCAATGTAGGGCATTTAGTACTTTACAGCCATTTTAGTGGCTTTGGGTCGGATTTTTTCAATCATAACTTAGTCCTAACCTTCAACATTACTTTTTAACATGGACACCGCATGATAGCTCACGAGCTTTAATTCTTAACATTATATAATTCAGTACTGCTCTAAAGTTCAAGTTCATGGCTAGACCATACCTGTGTCCAATATATTAAAGGTTTTATTTTATATTAGCTATATGGCAGACTGGTTTTAGGGCACAGTCTAAGCAAATTGGTAGATTACTGAAGCTTCACATGACAAACAGTATGAATTTGACAAATCTACTTCTACTCTTTAACACTAGTAAAATGTACAGAAGTTCTGCCGCGTACTATACTGCACTCACCGTTTTAGCCCCGGAGAGGCCCCCGCTGCTGGAAAATTTCCATTTAAAGAAATTTTAAAACAGAAGTACTGGCACAGTGTATTGAATATAGACTTTTGTAAAGCAGCCCGTTCTACAGTATCTGTCTCAATTTAAGAAATGTTGTAGTCTCAAGCCCTTTATCAATTGTATCATGGTACCAATAGACAGGAAGCTATACTTTCAATTCAGATTGTGGGTACTACCCCTCATAACTATTTACCTCCAAATGGTCTGCTGCACCACCCCTGCTTGCCCAGGGCTAGGTACGCGTAGTCATTCTACCTCTCTGCACATTCTTAGAACAGAATCTAAGCCACTATGCAGTCTAAGCCACTGTGCAGTTGCCAAGTTCCTAGGGGGTAAGAGGTTGTTAAGATGGAGGTGTCTTTCGCCTCGCCAGCTTGGTTGTATGTATGTCAAGCTTCTCCTCTATTGCCTATATCTTAGGCTATTCCGCTTCATGTTCATGTTTTTCTAATGTTGTTATATGAATTTGTAATATTGAATTTATTTATATTGTACATTTGTATGTTGTGTACTTTAATGGTCCTAGCAGCCAAAATAAAGATAACTTTGACTTTGAAGACTCTTAGGACCTGATTACGACTTTGATGGGGCAGTCCTGCCACTGCACCACCAAAACCGTGGTCAGACCACCCTACAAATTAGGAGTTTCCTTCTGTCTGGCGGCTGGTTTTTGGCATTCCCACAGCGGTGCCTTAGAAAATGGGGATCGCAGTGGGAACGCCAAAAACAATTCCTCCACGGCACGAACTGAAAAGTCCATGCAATGCAGGAACTGGGCGCATGCAGAGAGGAAGGAACATTTTGTGCCCCCCGCATGCATCCCCAATCTCCTCCTCATTGCTTATACAGTAGTAACCCCCATGCCCCCGCCGCCGGGGAGGAAACTTATAATATGCTTGGCGGAAGCCGCAGCATTCCTGCCAAGAATATTGCGTTCCCGCCAAGCATTTTCCCTCGTGGCTACGGCGGGCAGTGGTGATCTGACCGCCCTAATCGTAATTAGGAGACAGCTTGCGCCATACTCTGATGAGTCTGGCGGTCCATGGACCGCCAGACTCATAATCATTACCTAAGGCCGCCTATGTCAATAATCAAATGTCATCTGTGAATAAAATAGCATGCACTTTAGAATCAGCTCTGTCATTGTGGGAGTGCAGGGCAGATATACAGACGTGGAGGCTGGATGTACTTTCGAAAAGAGGTGGTTTTATTATCAGTAGACACAGGTTCCTGTTTAACAAGGCTATCACGAGTCTCTTTCTCTGGATGGATATTCCCCCTCTCAAGGTGGCTATTGGCAGTGGCCCCGGCCGTTCCTCCCTCCTCAGGTTGGGGATGGATAGTGTGATCTTCGTATTCGTCTGTGGTGTCACTTCCCCGGAGGCTCGCCCAAGAGAAAAGAAAAATAGGAGCCTGTCAGGTCACTGTGTCATAGAATTATACCCATCACCTACACCTAATAGTGCTCACGGGCTATGGACTGTGAGGGAAAGAAGGGGTTTGAATATGGCGAGTATGTTATGATAAACCTTGTCGGGGTCGGGTTGTCAGGACTTCATACACCAGCACAGGGTTTAAAAAAATAGATCAGGTAAGGCTGTGCACAATTTCACCAGTAAGTGTTCCCCCTGTTACATGCACCACCATCCTCCCTCCTACCGCTCCCCTTGGCAACACTCTCCCAAGTACGAATCACTTACATGGCCCCGCCGTAACTCTTTTGAGTTACGGCGCTCTCCAGCGTCCTCCGTTGGAATCCACCACTCTTCCGTCCAGTGGTCGTCGGGCTCCTCCGTCTCCTGGTCGTGCTGGCTGGTTTCTCTTCTCTCTTCCTTACTCAGTTCCTTGTCCCGTTCTTCTGTCTCCGCGTCCTGCTCTTCACTCCGCGTCCTCAGTTTCTCCTTCCAGCCGGTCAAAAACGCCTCTTCCTGTCCTGGCCTCCGTTTCATTGGTCCGTCTTGAGCATTTCCGGGGTCAGCTCCTCCTCCTTGTGCTACGGAGCCGCTCTGCAAGGAGAGAGGAATAGTACGTTGTTGCTGCCTGATTCGAGTCTCTCCCGCTTCCTCCTGTGTCCGTCCCCTCTGCGTGAAGGATCCTGGTTGTGGCAGTCCCAAGTATTGTGGTCTCCCGTGGCTCCCCTTCTCACAGTCATTAACTATTTTCTCGTGAATTCGCCATGCAGCCTCCGAGAACGTGTGCACAGTTTAACTAGTATGATGTTTTATCAACAGAGCAAGTAATTCAGAGGGACACCCAACCTCTGCAAATCACAATTTTAATCACGACACACAGATGAAGGCTGCTTTCAGGTCAACAAAACAACATTGACGTTGTCAGACATTATATTAACAGTTTTCTATTTGACCAGAAGAAAGCGACACACTTGGTCATAGGTGCTTGATGTTCGGTTGTGGGGGCTGAAGCCCTCCCAAAAATAAGCATGCTTGAGTTCAGAAGGTGAATGAGCAATTTCGATTTCTTTACATTTTGTGGTTATCTTGTCATATCTACTGTGCATTCAAAGACAAATGTCAAATGTCAGGGTATGCCTTCTGAAAAATTACTGCTAATTCAAAGCCAGCATGTACTTTTATTTCTCTGCCTGCAAAGTGAGTGAAGTTTGCAAAAATGACTTAGGTGACAATCTTGCTGGGGTAAAGGCTTTGTAAATGGAATGGCAGTAGGATGTCAGTTTTCTTCTAACATACAAAAGCGTTTAAATACCTGTAAACTAACTCTACACCTATTTAAAAATATATCAGTAATAGAAAAAATAAATGAAGCACTTTTTTTAAGTGTAAGATTTAAATACGACCAAAACAAATCAATACACTTTGCATGGGGATGCACAAATGATAAATAATCACTAAAACCCAATTTCCATATTTTATTGTTTTGTGCACTATTTAGTGCTGCCAGTAGAACTGAATATCTATGTAAATGTAATGGACATTTCAACAGAAAATGTGCTGTCTGTAAATGACGGTGCTGTACCACATCAGTGCTCTAAAATACACCACCGTCTACATACCTCACTCTTACCACTCTCCTGCTGAATGGTTGTGGCACATTTACTAAACATGTTTTGTGTGTGAGGCTTAGATTTCTAACAGTTCCTATCACTTCAGCGCATTAACATTAGTTGCAGCATTGCAGCACCCCCAGTCTTAAAATTGTTCCTGCACCTCTACACTTGTTTGTCTGTGCACATTTGATGTAAGAGACAGTGGATTTCAACCACTTTTGGCAATATTGAGCAGTAAATTTGTAAAGTGCATGACCCAATCCTGTAGCTTGATATTTGCTTCTGTTTTCAAATAATGGCCCCTTTCTCCATGGGCAACGATATGCCAAACACCTTACCATCCATTTGTTTAAAAACGTTGAATAAATCATCGCAGTGCTTGTTTTCCCAATTTCATTTTGCAATTTAAAAAATATTTTATAAGTGTTCCTTGCATCTGCAATATCCACTTTTCTCTTGGTTTTAAAAAAAAGGATAAGAGCTTGTTAACTAATCTGCATTTCTAATTATCCCAATTCTGAGTATGGATTATAGAAATTACTCCTTTCCTTCCTTCCCCAGTAAAAAACTTTTTTGAATTCTCAACATGTTCTCTATATAGCGACATTATGCCAGATCCGGTTTTATTTGTGCAAGCAAAAAGGGAGGGTACAGGGATACTAGTTGCATACATTTCATGATTTACCTTTTCTGCAGTGACAATATTGAACCAGTTTCCCTGATTATTATAAACTACTCCAATTTTTGCAATCATCTCAGATTTTACATATAGCAGTAGAGGTTCATGGGTGCTCTCCAACCTACGACACACATCAATCCCACCAATAAAAGTCATACAGAAGGATTTGGCATTACATAATCAATACGAGAACAAGAATCACCGCTCCTAAAGGTCGGACTAGTAGGGCTGTTTGATTTAGCATGATCATTGCATATCCAGAGGCTGTGCGAGGAGGCAAAAGTATCTATTTGAAAAGTTGCTCAGTGTTGTGATCAAGGACAGTAATCTCCATAGAGGATCCACGCTCACCAAGAGCTGGGGTGGCAATTCACAGGGCTCAAATATAACATTGAAATCCCCTGCTATGATTATAAAATGATCTTTCGTCAGGGAGTCTATATTTTGGTTCAATGTTTTTAAAGTATTCAACTCCTTGTTGCGCAAAACAGTACTTTTTAAAAAAAAATCTTTTTATTGGTATTTACAGGTTACATGTAATGACAGACATATAAACATGACGATCTTATGATGAACATTGCATTGGGCCGACGTTATGAAATTGACGGTTCGAAGTTGTTCGCCCAAAAGGGACTGGCTCACAAGTAACACTTAACACTTATTTTCGCCTCTGCCTGGGTTTCTCGTTAGAACATGTAACATAAAACGTAAAACCTGCGCTGATGGTGGTTGCTTGTGACAGAAAGCTATGACCAGATTGGAGGCTGGGTTATGCTTAGTTTATGGTGGTTTGAAGGAGTCTATGAATTTGTCTAGCTTAGACCACATCTCTCTGTTGGGGTGTCTTCCTGGTGTCTTTCTGAGAGTAGTGTAGTCTGCTCCCCTTAGGAAGATCACCCAGTTCAGCCACCCCTTGAATGTGGCCTTGGCCGTGTCCTTCCAGTTTGTGAGTACTATCTTTGTTGCTGACGTGAGGAGGAAGTCCAGGAGATTTCTGGCCTTTAGAGAGGAGATGTCTGGTGAGATGTGTGCTGTAATGATTGTGGTGAATGTTTGCGTAAGGCTGCAGCCCACCGTTCTGGTTGTGAAGCCTAACACCTGTTTCCAGGAATACATTAGGCTTATTACTTGGGGGCTGATGATCAGCCCTAAAATGTCCTCTGAGATTCTGTGCATCTGGGTTAATTTAGAATTCAGGGGACCTTTTACACACAAAAGCAGACCTTATGGATTTCTGTATATGTATGGGTTCAGTGGTACAAGATTGAAGATTGAAGAGGCAGAACACAAAGATGGCTACATATTTTCCTCATTCCAGGTCTTCTAGTTTCCATTGTAGGCCAGCAATATTTCAACTCATGAGTGAAACATAATAATCATCGTTGTGGGTGATCCTCTATACATTGGGTACTGTATTGCAATGTCAAGTTAAGCTGTATCTTAGAGGGGTCTGATGAAGGAAATTGAATTTCTGGAAAAATCAGCCCCTCAGCAAAGCTTGGGTTCACCAGCGTAACCACAATGCAATCTTATTGCTCAGCTGGAGGTAAAATCATTAGACATAAATTATGTTGGACCAAACAATGGAGTATGACTGGTGGATGCCCCGGAACCAATGACTTACTTTGTTCTTTAAAGAATCCTGATTTTCACATGAACCGTCCCTTAATTTACAAATATGCGTCATAAAGATAGTGTTTGTATGTTGTAATTTGTGGGAGGATTAATAGGTTTGGAATGTAGGAGTGCATGAGACTTAGAAGCAGTACAACATTTGGGGCCACTAAGTACATTTCCTCTTGGTTGTGCTCCCAGCCGAAGTGTTATTCTATTATATGGAAAATCTGCTTAAGCAAATAACCTCAGATGGACATTATAATTTGTGAGCATTGCACTTGTCCCTCTTTACAAGGTCTTCTACCAAACATTTTGCCCTATCCCCTCCTATTTTGCTTAAATTGTTTTGTTGGTCTTAGGACTCTGTGCACTTTACTACTGCTAACCAGTGATTAGGTACTTGTGCACACACACTAAATCATTATAAAATTAACTTACACCTGTTGACATATTCAATGTACTTATAAGACCCTAGTAAAGCGTTATACCATATACCTATGGCCGGTAAATTAAATGCTAGTAGTGTACAGGCAGCCCTTATTGTGCCACTCACATAAGTAGCCCCTAACACATGTCTCAAGCCTGCCATTGCAGCCTGTGTTCAGTTTTAAACTTCAAATTCAACGTGTCAACATAAACCTTTTGCCAAGCCTACAACTCCCTTTTTGATACATGCAAGTCGCCACTAGGGTACGCCCTAAATTGCCCTGAGGGCACGATGCATTGTACTGTGAGGCCTAGCTCACCAATAAAATAAAAGTACCTTAGTACATTTATCAAGTGAGGACTATTGTTTTGTGAGCAGGTACAAATATCCTGTTTGGTGTCTAGCGATTTGTAATGTAAAATTCTCCAGAAATATAAGTAACAGGTCTAAAAATGCGACTTAGAAAGTTGGCATTTCCTTATCCTAACCATTTGCTGCATTCAGCCTGTTTCCTGGGTCACATGACTAGTTCCCAATATAGCCACCCCATAGAGAGACTGGTTGTTAGCAGGATGGGCCACCCAAGGCAGAATGGGGGGATGGAGCTATGCTCAGCTGTACTTGCACTTTAAAGAGAGTGCCTCAGCTCACAGACAAATAACTTCACAGTAGCATATTGTGTCTGCTGACAGGGTTGGACCATGGCAAGGATGCAGGAAATTCCAGACATTTCTTTGGCGAGAAAATTCTGGGAGTTTTTTCCACTGCAAAGTGGGCACCAGGTAGAAAATTAAGGCTATCAGACCTACTCTTCTGTTCTTTTCTGAACCTGTGGAAGGATCTCAGAGGGTTGCCCTGCTGCTTGAGCCCTACATACCTGCTTGAACCCAAGACTTCCAGAGTTACTTCAAGCCCTATTTGGCTATTTGGCAGGCCTCCTGTTGAGATTCTCAGGGACAGAGAAGGTTCCAACTATCTTGAAGCCTCACCTGTACCCAGCCTGAGTGAGTCCAGTCCTGGACCCTTGGATGTTGTTCTAAAGGTACCCAGATAGCCCACAGCTATAACCTGAGACCTGAGACCTAGAAACGTTTCTGCTAAAAGGTGCTTTAAGAAGCAGGAGGAGAACGGGACCTGACTTTATGGCAGCTTGTGCTACATTCTTCTCCACAGTAGCAAATCCTGTTCAGTGGCTCGTCACAGAAGGATATCATGCCTCTTGGAGCCCTTGCTGGCTATTGCCTGCAGCTTTGAACCACTGGAAAATTTTGAATTTCATAGAAGAGACTAAGGGCCTTATTACAACTATGGCAGTTCACATGAGTTGTGGTGGCTGTCTGTGGCCTGCCAGACTGATGGTCCACCCGCCATATTCTGACTATGGTGGACAGACCGCCACTGGATCACTGCTACTGCCAGGGATCTGCGTTCCCTCTGTGGTGGTGCAGAAGTCTGAGTCTGTAATATGCTGGAATGTCGCTGCAGTACCACCATGCATATTATGAGTTTTATCACAACCACAGTTTTCACAGGCGTTAGCCTGTCATGAAAAGTGTGGCACTGAGGAAACTATGGAGGCCCTACAGAGGATGTATGCTGGGGGGCACATAGTGTGCCCCCCTGTCTTCATGTACCTCCACTTCCAGCACAGACCGGACTTCACAGTCCATGCCACGCAGGAATGTGCAATGGAGTTCCCATTGTGGTGCCTTGCTATGGCTCACATATGAGCCTTGGCATGTCACTGCCGAGGGGCCAGCAGCCCCAGGACTGCCCAGGCTGGATTCCACTCAGAATCCGACAGGCACTCTCAATATGGGTTTCTGGTCTTTGAGCTGGGCATTGGGGTGGCGTCCCACTCCAAGACAGCAAAAAGCATAAAAAAGCCCTAAGTCAGAAGGTAGAAATCTTCCCTGTGACCTCGACGACAATGCCTCCTCCTTGAACAATGCCTGCTACCTTGCCCCACTAAACTTTACCTTCTCAGATATTTTTCTCAAAAAGGACAAAGGTAAGAAAAGACCAGGACTGATCCACTTTTTGTATCTGACCCTTCCTCCAACGTGGAAATCAATTTCTTTCGACTTTGCACAAGTCTCGGGCAATTAGATGTCCGCAGTTGGTGCTTTGATCTCTTAGGTGCTATTTTTCACTTTAAACTTTAAAAATGTATAACTCTAGTTCAAGTGATTGGATTTTTGTTGTATTGTTAAGTAATGCATTACAATGTTCTCTACTTTTCGTATCTCACCCTTCCTCCAACGCGGAAATCATTTTCTTTCGACTTTGCACAAGTTTCGGGCAACTAGATGTCCGCAGTTGGTGCTTTGATCTTTTTAGGTGCTATTTTTCACTTTAAACGTACAAAATGTATAACTCTATTCCAAGTGATTGGATTTTTGTTGTATTGTTAAGTAATGCATTACAATGTTCTCTATTTTTCTAAATTAGTGTGGATTTTTTGTGTTGTATTTTCACTTTATTACTGTTTCATAAATACTTCCATTCCCTCTAAGTTAAGCAGGACTGTTTTTGTGCCAAGCTACCAGAGGGTTAAACACCGGTTAATTTAGTGACCTTTTATGGTTCACCCTGAAAACGATTGTGGCTGTTGCCTGTGTAGGGTTTCATCCCCCTCAACCACCAACTCAAGTTCTCATAGTGAGTCTTGTTTGTCTAACACCTGGGTATTAAAACCCTTTGAGCTAAATAGAAAGACTTCCCTTTTGATGTTGTATAGTGTCTACTGTCCCTCCCTTAAGAATGTTACCTGCTATAGCCAGAACTTACTAGGGCTGGAAGACAAGCCTACACACTGGATATTGACTATTGCAAACTGCAGACAAAGAAGACTCAGGCTCATTAGAAGTACTTGTGGATGGGATATTTCAAGATTGCTGCATTTGTTATGCCATCGTAAGCAAGGCTTGCTAAAGGAGTAAACCTATTTGAGCCGACAGTCAACATCTCAGTAGAGACAACTGTTCGAAGCATTATGGCCAACATCCAACAAATAACTGCTTGTATCAGAATTTTCTCAATGTAACTAATAAATGGGCTACGGGGCGTGACTCAATACTAATCATGGTACGGTGTTCTGTTTTTGAAAGATTTTTTATTTCTCGCAGCCAGGGGAACTTATGATGGGAATGTTTTTGTTTAATAAGGACTCCACCTCTTTAATCAATGTATCAATGTCCTCTAAGTTGCAATTGTCGGCTGCCTGCTTACTCATTATATCTGCTCCATATATCTCTTAGGGCTATTTGCAGCCTTCCTTTTGCTCACAATAAATTATGATAGACAAACTTTAGGTTTGATGATTGAATTAAATCAGACACCAAAAACACGAACAAGCAATATAATAATCCTTCTAACAGAAGTAATATCCTGCACACTCCAAAAGTCTCCTAATTGAATTAAGTAGAAAATGCAAAATATTTCTTAAAATCAGATGGAGACCAGGGTAAAAAATGTAAAACACTTCCATCAACAAACTGACTAGCACAGACTCAGCCAGAAATTATAGCTAAGTGGAATGTCTCTACAGTGTTTTTGCCTGCCTTTGACAGATGCAAATGGGCCTTCCCTTGGCTACAGTTCTGCCCGGGTACATTCCAGAGAGTGGGGCAAGCGTTAGTGCTATGTACTGCAGTAGTTGAATTTGCCTCACCTCCTTCTCTCCCTCCCTTATAATTGTTTACAAAGGATCAGGGTATTAGTACTATGGCCAAACCAACTATGTGCCCTCTGCTATAAGAAATATGGAAAAACTGGAGGTTTATTATTGTCTCCTTCAATTTTTGATGGATATCAGCAAATAAACTTGCCCCACACGAAAATTCCCAATTACCACTGTATATATTAGGTGATAGCTGGCTCATCCCAAACAGGGTAGATGGATGTTTCCATCAGGATCCATGATCACATTCAAATATGGTTCACTCTGATCAAATGTCTCAGCATGGTAATTGTTTAACAACTACTCCTTTCATTTTTTTCAGGGTTACATTTAAAACATACTCCTTAAAATCTCCTTTCTCTTTACAGAGCAATACACTAGTTCAAACATATTGCCACTGTTAGACCTGTCAGCCCTTTGGGAGGTCCCTCCTACTTATTTATTTATTGTTGTCCCCTTTCTGCCTCTTAACCTTTGTTTTTCATGTCCACTGGAATTTTTAGGTGTTGTCCCAGGGGCTAGGTACTCCTTGACCCTATAATTTTTCTTAGGTCTAGAAGCCCAACTGTTAGCATGAAAATTTAGTTTTACAAAATGGTGGCTTGTAACTGCCACAACTGCTCACCTCAGAAAATGGACCCATAGGTTAACATAGGGACACTCTAGAACCTTCCAGCTGGTTCTAGTAGCTGGAGGCTAGCCTATATAAGGTCAGAATCAGGGCAGCCATTTTGTAGTGACCGGTGAGTGCACGGGGTGGAACTGGTGAGGAGAGAGGCAGCTTGAAGAGGAGGATAGCACACTATAAGGAGACAGATCGACCTGAGGGCTGGCTGTTCTCCTGTATTGACCTGACCCCTCTTGTGTTGACCAAACCCTGCCAGGGCAGTCCACAAGTAATTTCCCATAGTTTTACCCGTGTAACTCCTAATACCCCTGGGGGCTCGTTCTGTGTCGCTATTGTGGAGCTGTGGAAACCTAACTCTGAGTGGACTTCCAAAGTGACTGTGCAACTTGACTCTCCCAACGTATTGCCTGAGGAGGGTTAAACAGCCCATCTGTCCGAGGACTCACCATCAGTGGGACTCGTGGGGCCACCCGGCGTCCCTGTGGTGCCGAAGCGTCCCTCTCCGGCGGAGATATGGTCGGTATGTTGACAGAGGCGGGACGTAGCTGAGGCTCAGTGTTTCTGAAGGAAGTTCGACGCGGCGTCAGAAGAGGCAGGCCAGCGCTGGGAAAGGGCTGGACGTAGGCGAAGACTTTCTAGCGTGAGCAGACGGCAGGGAAGAGCTGCCGGGAGCGCCGCCTGACGCCGCGAAATCTAACGTGGCGGAAGCAGAGGGAGATAGCTGTGGCTGAGCAAGCGAGGCAGAACGGCTGAGAGTGTAGCCGTTCCTCAGCCCCGGACTGCAGTTCTGAGCCGCGGCGTTACTGTTCTGACTGAAACTCTCGAGAAATAAAGTAAGCTGGGGGTTCTTGGCTGGAGGGAGGTGAGGAGCGAAGCTGGGACTACATCGGGTCATCAGTCCTGGCTGCGATCTTTTAACCAGGCTGCCAGATAGACCTCGTGGGATGAACTGAGTCACTTATTTGACCCTGTAGAAATGGGCCCTTGGGTTTTTCAGGGTTCCCCTGCTGGTGTTTTGTTGAAATTGCCATAAACAAAAACCCTGAAGTCAAAGCTGTGACTGGGCTAATTAATTGTGGGTCCGAGAGGAGAAAGCAAGGGGTCCTAGGAGTTTAGTGAGATTCCAGAGCGAGTTGGATAATTTGATTACACGAAATACCAATCTGACTGTCTCCATTCAGAACCCTAGCTGCTCGCACTGTGAGATAAGTGTGCTGGTCAGACCCGATCGCTCCTCCCGCCGCCGCTGCCAGGCCGAGTCTCTGCCCCTGTGTGGAGTGGCTCCCTGTCCTTGCCCGCTCTCTCGTGCCGCTAAGGTTTGCCGTCTGGACTCGTGTCCTGCTTGTGTTGCTGTTTGTTCCGTCGCTCCCCTGCCCCTTGTAATTTTGCTCCGCCTTTTGTATTTTGTGCCTTAACTTTGTTGCTGTTCCTATTGTATTTTGTCTTATCGCTGTACTCACTGTACTTGCCCTGTTCCCCTGACCCACCCCGCTCCCTGCCGCTGCTCCCCCGCGGCCCCACCCACGCTCCCTCCGCATCTCCTCACCGCTCCCCCCCACTCGCCACCCCGCTCCCGCCTCCCAGCTGCCCCTCCCCCCCACTAAGTAATACTTAAGCCCGGCGCGCGGGACGAGGAGCTGCGACCTGACCTGACCTGGTCAGACCCAATCGCTCCTCCCGCCGCCGCTGCCAGGCCGAGTCTCTGCCCCTGTGTGGAGTGGCCCCCTGTCCTTGCCCGCTCTCTCGTGCCGCTAAGGTTTGCCATCTGGACTCGTGTCCTGCTCGTGTTGTTGTTTGTTCCGTCGCTCCCCTGCCCCTTGTAATTTTGCTCCGCCTTTTGTATTTTGTGCCTTAACTTTGTTGCTGTTCCTATTGTATTTTGTCTTATCGCTGTACTCACTGTACTTGCCCTGTTCCCCTGACTCACCCGCTCCCCGCCGCTGCTCCCCCGCGGCCCCACCCACGCTCCCTCCGCATCTCCTCACCGCTCCCCCCCACTCGCCACCCCGCTCCCGCTCCCAGCTGCCCCTCCCTCCCACTAAGTAGCACTTAAGCCCGGCGCGCCGGACGAGGAGCTGCGACCTGACCTGACCTGGTCAGACCCGATCGCTCCTCCCGCCGCCGCTGCCAGGCCGAGTCTCGAGAGGCCCTACTCCCGCCTCCCAGCTGCCCCTCCCTCGACCCGCCCCCCGCCACTCTCCATTTATGGCAGAGTGCATGCGACACGCAGCGGGCGCGCCGATTGAGCGCCGAAGGCGCGCCAAAGGTAAGCCCGTCCGCGCCTGGACCGCGCCCAGCGCCAGGACCCCTGGCCCCCGACGACGCCAGACCACACGACGGACCTACGACTCCACCTCCCTCCACGCACTCAAAGCCGGCCGAACCCCCGCCTGCTACCAAGCCACCCCGAAACGCACCCATGGACCCTTCACCTGCCAAGCCTGCAAATTCACCTGCCTCCGGACCTGCACCGCACCCACCAAGCCGAGCACCAACAACAGCCACCTCAAGTGCATCCTGCTCAACACCCGCTCCGTCCACAGACACGCCATCGAACTTTGGAACCTGCTCGACACAACTTCACCAGACGTCGCCTTCCTCACAGAAACCTGGATGAACGCCTCCTCTGCACCCGACATCGCCATTGCCATCCCAGACGGATACAAGATCACCCGGAGGGACAGCGTCAACCAGACTGGAGGAGGCATCGCCATCGTACACAAGAACACCATCCGCATCACGACCGACTCCAACGACACCTTCTCCGCAGCCGAGCACCTCCACTTCCAGATACACACCGACCCAAAGACGACCCTCAGAGGCACCCTCATCTACAGACCCCCGGGACCACGCACACAATTCAGCGAAGACATCACGGACTTCATCAGCCCGCATGCCCTCCTCTCCGCTGACTACATCCTCCTAGGGGACCTCAACTTCCACCTGGAGAACAAGGACCGCAACATCGCCGCCCTGCTGGACAACCTCGCCAACCTCGGACTCAAGCAACTGGTCAACACCCCCACCCACTATGCCGGCCACACGCTTGATCCTGTCTTCTCATCCAGCAAGCACATCACCTTCAGCCACTCCACCGGACTTCACTGGACCGACCACAGCTGCGTCCATTTCATCTTCAGAAGAACCACGACCCACCACCACCCGCAACAGGTTCCTCACAGGAGCTGGAGCAAGATCACCGCCGAGCAGCTCACCACCTCCCTCAGCCAGAACCCACCCGCCAGCACAACGGACCCCAAATAAGCAGCCCACAACTTCACACAGTGGCTGACCGCCTGCGCAGTCGACCTCGCGCCATTGAAGAACCCTCCCAGCAGACCCAGAAGCAAGAAAGCCACCTGGTTCACCGACGAACTCAAGGACTCCGAGAAGAACTGCCGCACCCTCGAGAAAGCCTGGCTCCTCGACCAGTCCACAGACAACATGGCCACCCTCAAACAAGCCACCCGCAAGCACCACCAGCACATCCGCGCCACCAAGAAAAAATCACTGAAGGAACGACTGGACAACAACGCCCACGACAGTAAGGAACTCTTCAGCATCGTCAAGGAGTTCTCCAACCCCAGCACCGGCAACAACGACATCACTCCTTCACAAGACCTCTGCAACTCTCTCGCCTCGTTCTTCCACCGCAAGATCGCCGACATCCACAACAGCTTCGGCGCACCATCCACGCACCCAACCACAGAACCAGCGCACCCAACCGCCACCCTCCGGACCTGGACCACGGTGACCACCGAAGACACAGCCCCCACGAGGAACTCCATCCACTCCGGATCCCCAACCGACCCCTGCCCCCACCACGTCTTCAACAAGGCCAACTCCATTATCGCACCCCAACTCCGGGACATCATCAACATCTCCTTAAACACCGCCACCTTCCCGGAGAGCTGGAAGCATGCCGAGCTCAGCGCCCTACTGAAGAAACCAACAGCGCACCCCACCGACCTCAAGAACTTCCGCCCCATCTCGCTCCTCCCTTTTCCTGCCAACGTCATCGAGAAGACCGCCAACAGACACTTTGCCGCCTTCCTCGAGACGAACGGATCCCTCGACCCCTCGCAGTCCGGGTTCCGAGCCAACCACAGCACCGAGACTGCCCTCATCGCAGCCACCGACGACATCAGAACCCTGCTCGACAACGGAGAAACAGCGGCCCTCATCCTGCTGGACCTCTCTGCAGAGTTCGACACTGTCTGCCACCGCACCCTAGTTCAACGCCTCAGCAACACAGGTATCCAAGAGAAGGCACTGGAGTGGATCATCTCGTTCCTCGCCGGAAGAACACAGAGAGTCCGCCTCCCCCCGTTTCGATCCGAGGCCACCGAAGTCATCTGCAGCGTACCGCAAGGATCATCACTCAGCCCCACCCTCTTCAACGTCTACATGAGACCCCTTGCAGCCATCGCACGCCAACACAACCTCAACATCATCTCCTACGCAGACGACACCCAACTGATCCTCTCCCTCACCAGAGACCCCGCCACCGCCAGAACCAGCCTACACGAAGGGATGAAAGACGTCGCCGAGTGGATGAAGAACAGCCGCCTGAAACTGAACTCAGACAAGACGGAAGTCCTCATCCTGGGACCATCGCCCTCCGCCTGGGACGACTCCTGGTGGCCCCCCGCCCTGGGCACCACTCCCAAGCCAACAGACCACGCACGCAACCTGGGTTTCATCCTGGACTCCTCCCTCTCGATGACCAAACAAGTCAACGCCGTCTCCTCATCATGCTTCAACACCCTACACATGCTCCGCAAGATCTTCCGATGGATCCCGACCGAAACCAGGAAGACGGTCACCCAGGCACTCGTCACAAGCCGACTGGACTACGGGAACACCCTCTACGCCAGAACCACAGCCAAGCTACAGAAAAGACTCCAACGCATCCAGAACGCCTTTGCCCGACTCATCCTGGACATCCCCCAATGCAGCCACATCTCCGGCCACCTGAGGGACCTGCACTGGCTCCCTGTCAGCAAGAGAATCACATTCAGACTCCTCACCCACGCACACAAGTCTCTCCACGACCTGGGCCCCAAGTACCTCAACGACCGCCTGACCTTCTACACGCCCACCCGCCAGCTTCGCTCTACAAGCCTCGCCCTCGCCGCCGTACCACGCATCTGAAGAGCCACCGCCGGAGGAAGATCCTTCTCCTACTTGGCAGCCAAGACATGGAACTCCCTCCCCACCCACCTTCGGCTGACCCAGGACCATCTCGCCTTCAGGAGACTACTCAAGACCTGGCTGTTCGAGCAATAGCGGACCCCTTCCCCCAAGCGCCTTGAGACCCTTCCGGGTGAGTAGTGCGCTATACAAATGTTATGATTGATTGATTGATTGACTGTTCCTGAAACTGTACCATCCTGATTAAAAAGTTCTTGAGACTTTAGGGGTAATGTGCAGCTCTGCCTTCCTGTAGAGAAACTTGTCAAGTGCTGAAACTTTTACTAAGTCTGTGAAATGTATGAAATATTTACTTAAAAGAAAGAATAGATCACACAGTTCCTTCCAATTGAACAAAAAAAAGGGGATATTGTTAATTTCCCACAGAGTATGGCACAAGCTAATAATTGAATGTGGAGATAATAAGAGTACTGATACTGAAAAACTGTTGGGAACCATAAATCTGACAAAGAGTTTTATAAAGTGAATCGTATTTTTCCAAACTGGTGTAGCGTTATTTTTGAATAGATGGACGCTGAGTTACTGTAGGGTGTGATGCAAGCTTAACACTTTTGCCTTTAGGTTTGACCTTCCTACTCTGTGCCAGGCTACCCTATGTCGTCGGGAGACCCCAGGTCCAACAGCCATTTCTTCAGGTGGCTCTCATCCAAGTGATTTTTCATCGATTTTGTCTTTCTGCTATCACTCTACAGTGGCTATTGCTAATTCTTATCATTTACTTCTTTTCGTTTGTGCCTAATATATGAGGGAACTATACATCAAAGCATCTGATATAAAATCCATACCCAATTTCTAATTAAGGCTCTTTATAGCTGTACTAGAAGCTTCCCCATGAATCCTTTCAAGAACCCTTAGCATGTTCATTTAATTCATCACCCACCTGGAACTCCCAGATTTCTGAGGCATAGATTGATATGGTCTAGATTGGACTCCACATTGAGGTTATTGTTTTTAATGTATTATTGAACAACAGCAACCATATAGGGCACCCTTCACTTGTTCTGTATGCTACATGTTCTAATTCATAGTTCTGCTCTATTTTAGCCAATGTGTAAACTGTTTTCCTAATTAAACACATAATAATCCCCAATAGGTTCCAACATGTTACTAACTGGTGAATAGATTTCTTCCTAGACACTACCACCAGTCCCTTGATATACCAACATTAATATTCATTGTTGATGTAAATGTGGCGACTGATGTGCTCCCTAGTCTTAACAGTGATTCCTGAGGCACCACTAGATGACTACTCATCAGCTCGGGCTAGACACAAATCTATATGAGCCTGGTAATTACACTCTGTCCCAATCACTTTTTTTGCTCTTGCACTTCCAATAAACTTTTGACTCACCTGCTCCAAACATAGGTACATAGCCATCAGTGGAAAAATATTGACAAAATCAGCCAACACATCAATATTACACATGCGATTTATGCAATGATTGTGCTCTTCAATCATTCCTCAAGCATTACTTCACACATCAGCACTCTGAATTGTCTTTATGGCAATATCCACTGGTTTGAGCCAGACCTGGGCCAATTAGTTCAGATATGTACATTTAGGATGAAGTCCAGGTCTATAATGTGTATGGGATTTCTGGGTGGCTAGGGCTTGCGCCTAAGCAGGCAGAAAACACCACTCTAGTCAGGGCAAGGGAGTTACACTCTGAAGATAATCCCTGCTCACCCCCTTGGTAGCTTGGCACGAGCAGTCAGGCTTATCCGAGAGGCAATGTGTAAAGTATTTGCGCAACACACACACACAGCAGCAACACACTAGGTACACCACAAAAGAAACTCCACACAAGGTTATATAACAATAGCCTTTGTATTATCATAAACCCATTAGAACTATAAGCACACACTTACACTGTGCCAACTGTCACTAGGTCACAATTTAAAGGGTATTATATACAGTACAGGGCCAATCGGGCCACTGTCAGAACCATCAGAACAAACTAGGAGAAAGGCAAAAAGTTTAGGGCTGACCCTGCAAAAAGGGCAAAGTCCAACACAACCCCTTCCAGCCAAAACGCAGAGTAGACCAATCACCACCTTGATGAGCTTCCCTTCCTTGGATGATAGAACATGGACGCAGGCCCACACCTTTAGGGGCACACTCCAGTTCTACGCCATTCTGAACCCATGTGGTTCCTCTCTGTCAAAGCTCCAAGGATCAACTAAACTACCCCACTGGTACCTCCTAGTTATCGTCGGCCAGGACCAGGCCCTAGGCCATCCAGATGTATCTGGTACTTGCCATCTCACAGAGTGGGGGGCAGTAACCCCTGGCACATAGTGACCATTCTCCACTCTACCCCTCATCAGGGCAGTTCTAAACTCCACCCTAGGGTCCACACCCTCAGGCTGACCAGAAGTCATGGGCGAGGCTCTCCTCCATCTACCTCTCCTTGTAGGGTTCCGCACTCTCCTCCTTTGAGAGGCACCCTCAGAACACAACTCTCCACCAGTTCAGAGCGTTTCTCCAGCAACTGGTCTCCCAACCTAGGGTCTAAAGCCTCAGGTTCCACCAGGGTCAGAGGTGAGGACTCCCTCCCTCTGCACGCCCTTCCAGAGTGCTGCACCCTCCCAGCTGGAGTGGCACCCCTGGAAACCAAACTGGTCAGGACACTGGTTATAGATGCCCTTCCCTCCAGGTCAGGCAGATCCTGAACCTGGCCTCCCAACCCTGGGGCTGAACCCCACGACTGAGCACTTGACTGGCTAGACAGGACTTCTGGGGACTCACACAGTATCCCCCGGTCAAGACACTGATTAAGATTGTCTTTACCTCCAGCTCAGGCAGAAACTGACCCTGGCCTACCAACCCAAGGATTAAACCCTGTGGTTGAACACTTGCCTGGCACACCAGGACTTCTGGGCACTCACACAGTATCCCCCCGAGGGCAACACATGACTCATGGGTCATGTGACAGTCTGCCTGGTGCAGATCTCCTGACCCCTGTCCATCTGAAAGTGCATGAAGATCCCCCGAGACAGAAGTACTGTTACCATGGTCACTCCTAGGAGGCTCAGCCCTTCTGGCTGGTCCCTGACCCACTGGTGCTCCCACTGGGGAAAACATCCCACTCTCACCTCTTATTCTGGACTTCTGCACCCTCCCAACTGGAGCGGCACCGCCAGAAACCAGAACCACTGGAGCTCCATTTACAGATGCTGCAGGTTCTCCTGACACTAGGAGATCCCCCTCAAATGGCCTACTAGTAAAGATTAGGCCCCCAACCTGATGTTTCCCTAGGGAACCCACAAGGCCCTGAGACTGGGTTTTGGGCACCTTGGGACACACAGACACACATTCACTCCTTCTCCACTGAGACAGGACGTGAGCCCCTACACCCATACCACTACACTGGGACCTAGCTGAGCTACTCTGAATCTCTTGCCACCACACAGGACCAGAAGATACATGAGCCACTTCTTTTGAGAGCACCAATGCCTCTTCATACCCTCCGGCACACAGCCAGAGGTATGCCTCCCATGCAAGCTCCCTGGGATCAGAGAACACACACTCCAACAGATGTTTGCGTATCAAACAATTACTGAACATGTGCTCTCTGACAACCAGATTGAACAGCCCTCCAGAATCATTTGCCGTGCTACTCATCACCCAACCTTCCAGTGCTTCACAACATTCATCCACAAACTCCCCAAAAGATTGGTGAGGCAGTTTCCTACTGCCCCTGAACCTCAACCTATACCCTTCAGGTGTGACACCCTCTTCCTGGGAACTAGGTACCATGCTCTGGGATCTGAGAGTGGGACTTCCTGCACTAGACTCCATATTGCTGCCACCACTGGACCTCACCCTCTCTGTTGAATCCAGACAACGAATACTGCACTCAGGGGATAATCTACCCTCTTGAGCTACGTTCTCTCTGCTTCCGCCATCCTCAGCTGCGCTAAGACCCTCTCAGTCTCTAGCTTTTTCTCTTCAAGGCCCAGCACCATGGGACTCAACTCTTGGGCCAACGAGGCATTTTTCTCCCCCACACCCAGCTGTGCTATCTCCTTCGCATGCTCTAACCTGAGCTTCTCCAAAGCCAGATGATGCTCCCTTTTTTCCCTCCTATCTACCCACTCCTCTGGGGATAGGGAAAGGGATGGGGCACTGCCCCTGACATTAGACCCAGCAAGAGACCCTATCTATGGGGTCCTCACTATCTACTGGCGTCCTTGCCCTGTCATTTTCTTCCTCTTCTTCAGACTCCTCAGGGCCACCTTCAGACCCACCACCCTCTTGGTGTGCGGCTTGGGCCCTCTCTCACTCAGAGTCCTCACATCCCCATTCATCCTCTTGCCATTGGAGCAGGGCTTTTGTTAGGTTTAGCTGAGTGTCCTCCCCACTCATGGCTAAGCCTCTCTCCTCACAGAACCCCCCCCCAACTCTAACACACTGTATTCAAACAGATCATGTGCAATAAAGGTAGATTCTATTTTTGGCAAGAGACACAACTCACAGTGCAACAGGAGAACACACTTGAAATAAAATGACACTTTTAGGAGAAAAATAAAACTCAGGAAAAATAATCCCCAAACCTGTGATTATCTAAATGCAGAGTTTGTGGTGCAACCAGTTGTCGCTGAGGTACTGCGCAAACACAAGTCCTATCCTCACTGCTGACAACCAATGTTAGAAATGGGATTTCTGGGTGGCTAGGGCTATCATGTCTGTTGTTCAACCTGATATCATACAGGGATTCAGTTGCCTAGGAATTGTTAATATTTTATATAGGGCTAGCGCCTAAGCCTGGCAGGAACCACCACTCTAGTCAGGACAAGGGAGTTACACGCTGAAGATAACCCTGGCTCACCCCCTTGGTATCTTGGCACAAGCAGTCAGGCTTATCCCAGAGGCGATTTGTAAAGCATTTGCGCAACACACACACACACAGCAGCAACACACTAGGCACACCACTAAAGAAACTCCACACAAGGTTATTTAAAAATAGCCTTTGTATTATCATGAACACAATTTACAAGGGGTTATATAAAGGGCAGGGCCAATCGGGCCACTGTCAGAACCATCAGAGCAGGTAAGTAAATAGAGAATTCAACCAGTAACTACTGGTACAATAATGACCTAAGCATTATCACATTAGCATTAGACTTCATCCTAAAATATCATAGCATGACCATAGGCAATAAATCACAGTCGACCCAAGCCTCATTCGCATAAACACATTACGCAATAGGCCTCACCAGCTTAAACCATCATAGGCCTACACACTTTATGCAATAAACTTCACAAGCATAAACACATCATGCATTAGAAAGCATCATAGTATGACATTAGGCAAAATCACATGAGCATGAGGCATAACCACAGAACCTAATAACTTGACGTTAGGCATCCTCATAAGTATTAATGCAACATCATTAGGCATAAAAATACATTATGCATACCCCTTTTCAAATGGTGCATAAACCACAATCAGTACTGAACACAGATTATCTTCATTCTATTGTGGGGCCCCACCTTGGTATGCCAAACAAACATTCTCCTCGTTGCAGCTGCCACGCTCTTGTGGTGCAGCTGTAGAAACAAGCATTAGCACTAACAAGGTGCAGATTTGGGGCCCACATCGCAGCTGCCCGCTTCTGCAGCGCAGCTGTGTCCAGGTAACAGAAGAATGGCACCAAACGTAAGTGCCCCCGTGGTGCAGCACCTGCTAACTTGTGGGGCAGCTGTGTAAATTAGCCTGTGGCTCTACGGCACCTGGGGAGCCCATACTCGGTTCCAAAACCCTACCCCCGGCAGCTGCCCATTAACACCCGGGACAGCTGCTATCCTTGCAAGTTGGGCGCTGCAGCCTCAATCGGCCTGCTAGGTTTGGGGGGGCTGCTCTGGGCTTCAAGGAGCTCCCGCCACTCACCCGCTTTCAAGGATATGGCCGCGGGCAGCAAGAACAAAAGCGAAGTCACAGCCCAACTCACCGGCAGTCCGGGTCCTCTCGCTGCCTGCAGCTGGCTCACTTTTCCGTGACTTCTCTGGACATACGGGGCTATCCCAGAGGTGGGGTGGGTTCCAGCCTTCCTGCAGGTACCACGCTGCCTACGTCGCGCTGCCTCCTCTTCGGCCCGGCCCCCAACCAGGCAAGGCCACCTGGCTTCCTGGTCACCGCACAATCGCAGCGGCCGCTTCCTCTTCACAGCGGCTAAGTGCACCTCAATTAAAGGTAATTACAGGGTGGGCACCCGCTCAATTAAAAGCAAAATACGGGGTGGGCCCCCCTAAAAAAAAATCCCATTAGCGGGGTGGGCACCCACCAACACATCGGCAATTCGGGGTGTCACCCGCCGTCAAAGGAACTCCGGGGTTCCCTCCAGCAATCTTTGCAGCAGCATGCTGCAGATGCCAGCTCCTCTCTCCTGGCAATTAGAAATCAGAGCGCTCATGAGATGCTATGAGCCCCAGCAGCAAAGTTTTTAGGGGCACAAGTCTGGGCCCAGGCAGGCCAACTCACAGGGCCCTCAAGCAGGGAGGCAGTCCCTAGTGGTGGTTCCTCCTGGAGCCCAGCAGCAGCAGCAAGCCCCCTTAGCACAGGAACAGCTCAACAATCATGGGGTCATAGCTTCTATATTTATATCACAATTTTCTTTGTCTGCAGTACAGGGCTTTAGGGGAACCAGATGCAAATGGTTCAGGGGGAATTGGAGCACTTTGTTTACAAGGCTCCTCTTCCCCTTTGTGGAAAAGTAAATTTTGCCATGTTCTGTGTCCCTACGTGTCATCCATCATATGTTATGTGTGCATGATTAAATATGCATATGTATTCCCTATGTTCGATTCAAGACGCAATTATAGTTGTGTCCACCTCTAGTATGTCAGTTTCCAGTCCTCGTGAATACTACGGATATCAGGTCTATGTAAAGCTACGTTGCCACGTTTCTCAGTGTGCACGTTATTTCATTGTAAAGTCCCCGTTTCTAGGCCTCAAAAGGGCCTGGACACCAGATTCAGCTCCTGTCTCCTGAAACCTCGCTGAGGAGCGATACAGCCCCCACCTGTATCCTCGACCCTTCACTTACTTCCTGCCTCGCAGTGCCCGGCTCACCCTGGCTCTGCCTCTGAGTCTGCCAAGAATATGTTATGATTTCAGTTATCAGTTCAGTCCTCCTTCTCTGCATTCCTAAGCTACTGAACTGCATCAATAGTTTCCGTCATTGTCTAGCCTTTCCGGCTCCATGTAAGAGAAATACTGTATTTAATGGTCATTTCGTATTCTTCATCACGCACTACATGTAGAATAATGCATGGTCCAGTCTAGAATCAAGTTAGCCTTTCCCCTCCTGACTTCTAGTTTATATCAACATGTTCCCTAAACATCAGATACTAGATACTGCTTAGGTACATGTCGCCCTGACTCTCCAGACTTCAGTCTCTGCTCCTAGCACAGAGTTCATAGCCCCCAGCTTCTCCTAGTGATACGTCATTGCCAGCTTGCGCGCACCACCAGGTTAGAGGTCCCGGCTCCTTAGGTAGCCCCCTCCATGTTTCCGCCCCATTCATGACATATTCTGTTACGTTTGCATCACATGTCTATGTATACGCCCTGTTACACCCACTTTCACCCTTATCTTTCGCGACTGCTACGCGTCACACCCTTTGCTCCACCCACTGCTCCGCCTATCATATGTACTGTAATGCAACTGTTTTACTATATATGCTTGTGTATTGTTATTAAATGCTAGCGCGCTCATCCCAGATCCAGCCCCGGCAGCTGCTGGGCCCTGCCATCCTATTCCTATGCAGGTTGTCCTGTTCCTGTCCTTTATGCTGTAATAAACCTGCGAAACTCCTACTACCTCGAATCTTGACTCTTATTTATTGAGCTATCTGTTATTCATTTATACATTCAAAAATAGGGTATTATTTATTTATTTACCACACCTTTGTCAGGTGGGGGCTTGTCATCAGACACACCACAGGTGGGCAGAGCCAGGCTAGGCACAGGCCTATTCAGGGACCAGGGACTACTTCCCCCACTACTCCAAATGCAGATGTCCTATTCAGCCTAATGCTGACTCACCCTGCCCCTGCTGGAGCAGCACACACCTCCCCAGCCCCTGTCACTCAAAAGCCAGACATGCTATTCACATCAGGCAGGCAGACACATAGCACACAGAAATGGCAACTTCTAAAAATGGCATTTCTAAAATAGTTATAATAAATCTGCACCCACCATTGCGTAGCATTTATATTACTATTTTAAATATACCAAACTTGACCACGCTGCTCATCTCATATCAGGAATTACCACTGAAACACATATCAGAGAATCCCCAATGCATTCCTATGGGAGGGAAGCCCCACAGTTGTGAGAAACCAAAATGGCTGTTTGTCACTACACTTAAGAAACATGTCCTATCTTTTACCCACAATGCACTGTGCCCAGGGGGCTAGCTAGAGCCTACCTTAGGGGTGGATGACATGTAGTAAAAGGGGTATCACAGACATGGCACACACTTTAAGTGCCACGTCACAGCGGCAGTAACACTGCCCGCACAGGCCCTATAATGTCAGAGGCCTGAGATAGGTTTGAAAAGCTACATTGGTGGGTGGTGTAATCAAGGCTGCAAGCCCACAAGTAGCATTTAATTTACCAGGCCTGGGTATATGAGATACCACTTTACAAGGGAATGACAGGTAAATTAAAACAGCCAAACAGGTGTAGACCAATCTTTACCATATGTAACATAGAGAGCACACACACTTCACACTGGACAGCAGTGCTAAAGTGCCCAGAGTCCTAAAACCACAAACACCATGTCAGGTAAAAAACTAGGAGAAAGGCAAAAAGTTTAGGGATGACCCGAAAAAAGGGCCAAGTCCAACAATGTACATACCACAAGGCTCCGCCCTTAAGCCATGATCACTCCAAGAATATGTACACTACATCCACTTTAATGATATGCTTGCCAAATTCCACCATCCTATCAACAGCACATAAGAGATCCACACATTGATTGCATCCTTCTCTCAATTACCAAGCCCTCCTTAACTCTTTCACACTGTAAATTGTTTTTTATGACACTGCTCAGCACTGGCCAATTATAGAGCCTGATTGTTCAGATAAGTTCTTCTAGTTCAGAGTGAATCCCGTAGCATGTGACATCTCACAAGTCTATTTCCTCTTGAAAATCATGCCTAACCTGAGTTGAGAGCACTTGGGAGTCCTACTGGCAGCCATGGATGACAGAATTCATCAATATGTGGAAGAACCCTAACTCTGCCTGTAGATTATAATTAGCCATGACATTGATCAGTAGAAGGAGTGACTTGCTATCATCTAAGCCTGGTTCTCAAAGTCTATCTCAAACTGACCCCACAAAGTGGCAATCTTCAGCATCAACAGACAGCAAGAATGGCTCACAGATATGCAATTAAACACCCTTCAACTTTGAACTCCAGCTCCAAGTTTATAAGGTTCCACATTAGCACTGATCTCTGCTTCCGGATTCAAACTATTCCTAAAATATTAGTATTTTTTTCTGTGGCCTCTTTTCCATTGAGTAACACCATTCCTACAAAAAGCAGAAATCGGATATTTCCTCTAAATATTGGTTTGGTGTCATCTTGATTGTGACATTTTTTTATTGGCTAGTGTACCCAAAAACACTTGGCAAACACCCTGCATGTCGATGTTCATCCATCAAAATATAACCGCATAACTTCACCCCTCAAGACACTTCTACAGATGAGCAAGGTCATAAACCCTAGATGGATAGTTCGAAATGTAAGAAGGTTAAGACTAGGTGCCAGCCATCCCCCTGACTGTAAATGGATCTAGGAAATTCTGTTATAACCAGATGTCAGTCTGCTTCCCTTGTCCACTTCTGGAAAGAGATATATACTCTCCTCTTTAAACAGAAACAGATCCTGGTGTGACCATCCAGTAAACAGACACCCATGAATGCACATTCGGCTTCCCCATCCATCCCTTGCTAACTTACCATACCACCCCATGTTCTTCAGCCTAAAGTCCATGTATATGCAAGAGCCTGATTATCATTCCCTCTCCTCACACTATGATCTCTACCATCAGCCATCTTTCATGCCTTTACATTGTCTGAAATTTAGGGCCAATGCCTCCCTGCCCCTCTGTCAAATAATCTTAAAGCTTTCTATTACGTTCTTGCTCCACACTTTTCCCCTTTTCCAGCCACTCTTCTTTTGTTCTCTCTACATTCCAACATTGCCCACAGATGTATGATCCAGTATAAATGTCCTTGCTCACTGCTCCATTACTTTGGGACTATAAGTCACATAGTTAAAAATATATTCAAAAGACAAGAATTAACCTGTGCTCTGCATGTTACTTCATTTCTCCTCAATGGACTAGATGCTCAATGGAATGGTAGCTGATTACATCTTTCAGGCCTATAATTATTTTCACATCTAAAACTCTAATCTGAAGCCATGTAAAACAACCCCTAAATAATAAAGAAATAGCCAAGGAAAAGAGCTCATCAAAATGAAATCTTGTCCTCTGTGGGGAAAAAGCAAGAACCTATTTTGTATCAGTTTATTTTGACATTTATAAATGCTGTAGTCCCATCATTGAAAAGTCACATGCCGATTACCATACATATTATCATATATATTATCACAAACATTAAGGGAATGATATTTAGATAACCAAATGAGATTACAATCAGAATGATGTTAGCCATCTGCCAAGAACATATTAGTTAATAAGGCAAAACTTCACATCATCTCTTGTACTGCTCACCCAATCTTCTTCACTGACATAATAAACAATGGACCTTACTCTTGGCACAGTAGCAACCCCACACTCTTCAACATCATAATTTCCTTCGTACTAACCATTTCCACTTGGTAATCCTGAAGGACAATGCGCACTACAATTCGTTTTTCCTACAATATATGATTAACTTATAAAAATGAACTCATATAATTTGTATAATATCCTAATCATTGTGGAGATGCCCTACCAGTCCCATGTCCAGAGTAAAAAAGGACAAGTGGTTTATGGTTTGTTAAGAGTGAAATGTTGATCCCAAAGGAACATTTACAAGTCCTCTACAAAATAAAATAAATACATGTTAATTACATTGGCTCTTCTGCAGAAATGGCAGTGATTAGTATATTCTATTACTGCCCTGTATGACAGTGGCAAAAATGATGTTTGCAAATTTCCCAATGCATTCCAAGTACATGGGGACAGTGGTGGTCATGCAAAATTCCAGTGCATCGTTCCAAGTGGAGACCCTAGTCAGCATGAATATTGGTTTTAATAACGTGCAGCATGCAGCTAGAAACAGGACAGCAGTATAGCAGGTGAAGCATGGACTCTCTTCTGTGTTCACAGAATCTACAGTTGGATGTTGCTGACCACTGAGAGATGTCCTGCACATCTAACCTGGGCTTCTATGGTTCTTGCTAATATAACCCCAAGTTTCTTATTATTTGGGGGCGATGGATTCTTTGGCCCTCCAAATTGCGGAATGGAACTTCTATGGTTAAGTTCCAGTTGGATGTCAAGTTTCCAGAGTTTGCCTAAGAAAAGGTGTGAAAAATTACTACACCAACTGCTGCACTGCTGTGATTAGGAAAAATATCATTCACATGTAAACCGATTTTTAACATTGACCAGAGTAATCAATAGTATTCCCATTTTTGTTAAATATTCAGTAATCCATCTTTTCCATGCTTGTAAAATCACTGCGGAGACAGAACAGTTGAGCTGGAATACTTTATTCCTCATTTTCAGATGTCATAGGCTGTTTCTCCAAACTTTAACATAGACATGTGTTGCCAACTGTCACTTGACCAGGTACAGTAGAAAAACCCAATGTATTTTGCACGATGTACGTTCTTCGTCAGGGGTACTGTAATGAATCAGAAAGAACTGTTCAAATGACTGTTCATGAACACTGCAGCTGAATAATAATGAATAATACATTTTATCAATAAACACGCCTCCCTATCAACCCTCGTTGGCCTCCCCTGTCCTTGTAATCTCATGATAACAAAAGCTCGTGCTAAGAAAAATACTAGTTCAAGAAATACTCTGAAAACCCCTCGTAGTTCATAGCAACCAAAATAAACAATCAGTGTTCATTTACCTTGAAAGGCCGTGGCTAACAATTTAACGTCTGCATGTCTCCCTTCATTTTCAAAAAAGAATCAACCTACCCCATCTCTCGCCATGCCTTATATTTCAAACCTACTTGCACACGTGACCCCAATCAGCCCCAAATAAATCCTGCCCCATGGCCTATTTAACCTCCTTGGCCCGTGAAAAGAACCCCTGCTTAATAATCCCATAATGCACCTCCTTGGTTACCTAAAATGTGAACCCACAGAACCTGCTTAGTGAAACAAACAAATGTCTCCATTCAATACACAAAAATAAATGTACGATCGTATTTGTAGCATGATACATAAACCCATCTAATAACGTGATTTGAGTCAAACAAAATCCATGATATGTTGAGCAGCCTTCTAAATGCCCATGGTGCTTCCTTTTCAGTAGAATATTAAACAATCCAAACTACAAACTCCATGAACAGTAAACCTCTGGGGTGAGGTTTACTGTTCATGTAATAAAACTACTGAGTCAATTTAAAGCATCACTGAGGAGACAGCATTCTATTGTGGAACCTTGATCCGACTATTTAATAGTGGCATGAAGTTTGGATGGACTGCGGTGCCTGCCATGCTGTGTATGGAAGTGCACAGCATGCCTTCCTGCCATTGTGTCGGGCAGTGCTGAGTGCTCCGCCCGCAAACAATGGTAGGAATGCTGGATGCGCCCGCCACTGTGGCGGGCGCATCGTAATGCTGGCCACGGGACCCCTGCCCTTATGGCGGGCGGTCCCTTTCACCGCTAGGATGACAGGCGGACAAAGTCAGTCGATCATCCTAATGACCCCCTAAGGTTCAATGATCTTTGTGGGTCTTCCCACGCAGATTTGAGTACTGCCCTTGTGGATGGTTTCTATTCTTGGGCACCCTATATTTAAAAGAATATTCAAGCATCACTGCGAGAGCCATTCTGGTTATGACTTGATGGGCATGCTCCACTGTTGTCCATATCTAATATTTCGTGGGTACTGTTTAAGCAATTCATATCAACAAGAGCATTGGCATACCTGTTTGCACTAGTCAGCGTGGGCTGGTATATGTGTTCACTGACCTTGGTGTGCAAGCCTGTGTTCTTAGCCAATTGTGTAGCTGGTATATGTAGGGGGTCCTCTGCCAAAGGGATCGTATTTTTCGACCAGGCGGGTGACACATTGTCATCCTTAAAAGCAATGTATACAGATTTGTGATGAATAGATTCGATTTTGTAGGTTCCTACTGTGTGGTTTGCGGGGTGTAAGGCCGGGTATTGAGACATGTGTGCCTGAGAAATGGGGCTTCCCAGCTGGGGTAATGAGGTCTCTTGAGCCTGTTGAAAGATTAAGAACATTTTGTGGGGCGATTTAGCTGAGGGGAGATGTTAATATGAGTCCTGAGGGTAGAGTTTAGGGTGGAGACCCAGCCTGCTAATTTTACCCGGTTTTTCTAGTTTTTCCTGAGCCTTTTCTTTTTTATCCTATTTAAGGGCTTGGTGATTGGTTTGGTTACTTCTAAGAGAATCAGGCTGATAGCTGAACCCTTTGCTGGAGTGCCCTCATGAGGAATCTGGTGTGTATCCTCCTGTAAAATCAAGGTGATGCTACCTCTTCCCAGTATCTGTTATAGCTCTATAAGCAAATGCCACTGCATTCTGTCAGATTTCCCTTTTTAGGTTCCTGGGTTAAGGACACAACTAACCAGCACCACTGCCATCAACAATAACAGTTCATCCTTTTTCTTATCAAAGGTATATGGGCCAATGCATTAATGATTTTGGGCCAGAATTATATATTGATGGACGGCCAGCCATTCTACCATGAGGATGGAGTTAATTACTCCGTCCCTGTGGAGGAGGGACCGGCCATCAAATTTATAAATGACCGCTGTCACATCGGTTCCTGTCAATACATTTCACTGTTTGGTGCAGGGCTGCGTCAGCATGACCAAACTGGATTTAATTTAGAAAATAAATCCTCTCAGCATGGAAGTCATCTTCCATGGCAGGGGAGCATTATTTGCTTTTTACTGTCCCTCACCACCACGATTGCATGGCAGAGACAGACAGTAAAAGGAAATATGTCTACATGTCCACCCATCCTGATTGAGTGGTTGGACATGTAGCCATTTCTCTGATAGCCCAACTAAGTAAGGGCTGTCAGAGAGATTTGGCAATGGCTGTGACGGTGTTGTCCCCGCTGCAGACAAACCAATATTCCTCCCAAAACTAAATGGTTTTCATGAAGTATACACATCCTCAACATATAAATATGTGAATTTGTACTTTGTTTTATGGAACCTTTTAGTCAATTTTTGGTTCCACTCAAATTTGCAATTTTTTCATTAGCACTCTTATAGATTTAGTAAGCATGGAAAATCCCTCTACAGAATGAGCACATTACTCACAGATTCCCAGAAAATAAGCTAACTGGTGGTAGTTAGTCAGGTTGATACCAATGACTCAAATAGTGTGCCCCATGTGTTCCTTCTCCTAATATGAAAAAAAAACTGCATTTATCCCCTTGAAGAGTCATACTTTTACTCTGAAGAACTTGTAGAGCTCGAGTTACAATATTATTCAAGTGATGATGCAATTACCAAAGGCATTTGATATTGTGAAGAAAATCTAAAATGAAGAAAGTTACCTAGTTACCCTCCTGAGAGAATATGCTGACAAAATTTCATTTTAGGTAAAAGTCAAAATAAAGAAATTACTTTTCCACGAAAGTAAAGTATTTTTGTGGAAAAGATAACTGTAACTTTAAGAAAACAAAACAGATGAACGAAGGAAGAGGATTATAAGGAACATCTGTTCCTGAGTGTAGCGTCGCCACATTTCAAGAAACAGAAGATATGGAGTGTAAGAAAAGGTTTTTGGGAGACGAGTAGGCAAGTAGTGGTGAAAAGAACCAGCTGGCTAAGAACACACGCTAAGGCAGGGAGACTGGGATGAATGGAAACCTAAAAGAGGGGGAAAAATCAGGCAGCTAAGGTGGGGAAATCTCTTTATGGGGATTCAAAAAACTATTTGTAAAAACAGCTTATAAAAAGAACATTTTCAAGTAGATAAAAAACCTTTCATCAAAACAAATTTCTTCATGTATGTTGTTAAATTATTGCAGTTTTTTGTTAGTTAAATGTAATGGTTAGCAGCTCATAATCCACTACTTCAAATAGATCTGAAACTTTGGTTAGAGGATGATAATCATTTAAAATTTCTTAACACAAATCCAATGTTTCCTGATTTTTTGCATACTGGGACAAAGGAAAATGTCAACTCTGAATATGTTACTGGTTTGATAACTCCTTTCAAGTACAATGTTTCAGCATTTTTGGCAGGATTTGCTGAACATTTATGAACAGGTTACATCGCTTATGTTTCACTGGAATAACATTTTCTTGGAGTCTGCAGAAGTCTTGTTGTGTAGTTCCTATACAGAATCTGGACGTTCGGATAATATAAACTGTGGGTTTGTTGGCAGAGTGGCTCTGAACACCCCCACCAAGAATGTTAGCCTGTTTGTATTAGCTAGATCACAGAGCCACTAGAATCTTCTCTTATCGGGGAGTGAATAGTTTCTGGCAACCTTAGAACATGACAACCCTGATCTCTCAGGATCGTGGAAACAATGTACTACCTTTTGCTCAGTCATTCGTGCTCACTTACTTCATCTCAGAGAGTTTCACAGAAGAAACAGACAGGCGTGTTACCATAAAAATGTATTGCACAGTTGTTCTTCTAGTGTATAATATATGTGCTGCAACAACCGTTAGACAGTAACATAGACATATTATCAGCAGTACAGTGAATATAAAAGGATAGTTCAGTTCTACTATTTTGCAATAGTTACACACACATGGATATAAAATGCATGAACAAAGAAAGCGAGTGTACTCCTACGATGCCTATCTATATATACCTAAGTGTACCTAGCATGTGAGTGGGTGTGAAGCCAAGAATCCGTCTAGGTTTAGAATAACACCATTACCTGAAGCAAGAGAAGTTGGGACCCCGTCCGGGTCGCGAGTTGGACACCCCTTAAGGGATGTTTAGAACACTGCCAGCTGGAGCGTCTGCACGCAGGAGGCTCAGCATCTCTGGTCAGTGTGTCGCCCTGAAAGTCTTGATTCCCTCTAACTAATCCTCGCAACAGGTGCTGTATTTATACCCCTTGTTTCTTGTATTAGCCATTGTTGGGTTTGAGGATGAAGTATGGGATGAACCATGTACGCAGAACCCTTATGAATATTCATTCATACTGTGAAAGTCTAATGATGAAGTCATAGAATGCTATTGTTCAGGGAACCCCTCCTTCTGCACCCAGGACTTGAACTAGGTAAAGGTACAATACTAAAACGCTTGTTACAGTGTAGTGTAGGGGACGTAATGTAGGTGAAGGGGTATGATATTACCCGAGCCTATATTAGGGTACCTACATGGAACGTAACAGTCTCAAGTCCTTTCCAAACTGTTTTCGGAGAAATTCTTTATGGACCATGAAGACTGGGCAATGTAGGTTCTGCTCAGGAATATAAAAAATTGGTAAGGTGGTATCAGGAATTATGGTCATACTCAAATTTTCATGGTGTTGGAAAGCCAAGCAGTGCACAGTTTTCACTAAAGAAACATTTCCAAGAAGGTTTCTGTCATCAAATTTACCAGAAAAAGGAATCCCAACATATCTATAAAGGGGGCACAGTATGAAAATGCCTTATTTTACTGACCTTCTAACTCCTTGTTTCAACCGAAAATGCCATGCAAATATATGTTCTATTCCGAAATAGCTGATTTTTCTCTGGATTTTCCAAGGTAGATGTCATCAGTATTTCAGCAATAGTTACACTACACCCAGGTAAACTTATCAACCTTGGGAATTTCTGACAAAGAATTATACAAGGGAATTCAAGGCGGTGTGGTTTGTGTGGATCTCGCATAGGTCCACAATGCTTACAAATCCTATCACTTCCCACTGTTACAATATGGGCTGTTGCAGTATTTGGACCCAGGGTGGATCACTGATAGCCCTTTCATCATTAGGAAATTTTGGGCAATAGAAATGCTCTGGAATACAAGGTGTTCTGCTTTGTGTGGATCCCACAACACTTTCTGGCACAGATTGCCCTGCAAAGTCAAAAAATGAGAAAAACATTTCTTCAAATTGATGTGACAGAAAGCTACAGAACTTTCATCCAACTACAAAGTCCCATCATCCTGCGTTCCTGTACTCTTCCTGATGAAAACATGGCCTCACATGTATAGGTAGGCTATTTCCAGGTAAGGAGAATCAAACAAAAGCATGACCATGTGAAGACCACATTGACCCTACAGTGACTTCATACAGTCACAATTTTAGCCCACTCCTGCTATTACGATAGGCCCACCCTAACATCTGGAAAAGAACATGAATGGGAGATAATTTACCTTTGGATGGATAATGTTGACTATTTTAATATAGGATTTCTGTGTCTAAGGAACAGTATTCTTCGATTTTCTTACTGGAATTGTGGCCCACTATTTGAACTACTCAGCACAAATCCAATGTATAATTAAATGCACATTGTGATCCTAGAACTGTTTGTGCTGCCACTTAGATCTATTGGATCATTGAAAAGTTTAAATTGTGTATGGAATATGTGTATTTTCACAACAAGGCAAGGGTCATCTGTGAATTGAGTATTAAGTGATCCAAAGCATCAACATATCCATTGTATTTTCTAGCTGAGCGGCAAAATCAGTTGAAGCTGAAAAAGTAGTCCAGTGTTAAACAAATAAACTGTGCCTCTTAGCTGAGCAAATTCATATTAAACTTCTTTTTCTCATTAATTTTTCCCAATAATGGCTATTAAATAATTTGAGCACATTCAAAACAAAATTCCCATTTCATGAATTGTCCCCCTGATGATTCTAGAAATAAAAATGTTGTATTGTAACATTACACTGTTAACTAACAGAGCTGCAGCGTTCTTGTTTGGTGAGCAATAAAAGGTAATGTGCGTGTAATAAAGTGCATGAGAGGATAAAGCAGAGCATTTGATCAAAGGGCTGGAGTTGTTTTGTACCTGATTAAAACAGTATGAAGTTATCATGCTCACTGCAGAAATAACTCTAAAATGGGCTCTGCCCTAGCCAAGTTTGCTTAATGCACAAGGGAGAACCAGAGGAAATGCTGGAGGATATCACCCCAATTAGAACATATTTTTGATTGAGGCTTGTTCTTTATCAAGGGACGTAAAGGTTGAGACAACCTTGCCCAACTCTTTTATGAAGGGATCTTCAAAGAGACCCTCTTGTCCCAACGACTCTGCCTTGGTGGAGGTGAGATTCCCAGCTCGGGGTCAACCTTAATCAGGAGAGATCTCTTTCCCTCTGTGGACAGGGCGCAGTTCAGATTTCCTAAAAATATTATACTGCACTGCGTCCAGCCTGATACAAACTCAGGAGAAACCAGGACCGCAAAACATTAGCTTATTCCACCAGGTCGAAAATCTTCGTGAGATGGTCTAGTGTATCCAGGAGTTTGTCCTGGCAGGCCCTCCACGATCCATTCCTTTTTGGGATCTCTAATGTGTTTTGTGAGAAATGTGGTCATACCAGAATCAATGCCTGTGGTGAGTGCTGCATTGTCTGCTATGGAGGATTTGAACACTGTGCCCAAAGGCAGGCATGCAACTGCTTTTCCAGAGGCTGACGAATGTGCCACGTCACATAGTTAGCGACTTTGGCAGATGGAACCCATTCTGCAGATCTAGGGTATATTGGGTCATTTGGATCCAACACGTCAGAAGGACAGTCCTGGTCATCAGTGGTGGGAATGTGAGTGGTTTTTGTGTGTGGGTGCCAGGGCTTTGACTGACCTGCCTCATCATTTGAGTCGCCATGGGAGTCGTAGTTGTCTGCTAGGTGGAAAAGAGGGGTGAAGGGAGTTTCATCTGGCACAGCCAGGAGTATCCCTGGGTCCTCTACAAACCCAGCTGGAGTTGGTCTGGCCAGGAATGCCTTCTTATGGTGCTCTAAAGCTCTGAGGTCCACCCCTGAGTCTGATTTACATTTTGTAGAAGTGGAGGGGCTTGGTGGCCGTGGCACTTCAATCACCTTGTCTTGGTGGGGGGGGATGGGAGTAGGTGATCTATATCAAATGCCATTCTAATGGCATGCTCGCCTACAGCCTCAAAAATGTGTCTTCTAGGGGCATGATGGAAAGGGACTCTTCCTCACTGTATTCAGCCTCCATGTTTCTACTCCAATAGCCAACACAGAATCACTGAAAGCCAATATGCAGCCCCAGCGAGGGGATTTCCCCAAACATGGCATTGGCAATAAGAGCATCCAATGGCAAGACAGCTCTGTGCCCTGTTAACTCAAAATGCTGCATGAACTGCAGTAATGTCTAAGGCCTACACCCTAGGTGCAGATATGTGGCAATGGGATGACACCCATTATCAATGTGGGCGCATTCAGAACATGCGATTTAGAGTACTCTCCTGGGGCCTCTCACACTCTTGTAATTTGCCTGAGTGAAAAACTGCCTGGGCAGTGCTCCCTGGTATCAATCAAAGGGATTGTGATCACACGTGGAGTCGAAAAAAACAGTCACAACGCAAGTACTGACCGGTACACAGACGGGTGTCTTGCTGCATCCAATTAGGAATTATTACAGACCCCTATGGGGGTAAAATGCTCCAGGTGTCCAGGGATGGCTGGTTGATGCATAGGCTCCACTGCAATGACATCACCCTAGACCACAGGCCTTCAATCTGTGAGGCATGAACCCCAGGGGGGCCGTGGAGTTATGGGAGGGGGATGCTCTCTTCCTTTGCTAAAAGAAAAAGTTCCAGACGGTAGTTAAAATGCCTTCCCTGCAGCGTTATTCAGTGATTCTTCTGTGCTTTCTAAACAGAAGCCAGGCAGGAAGTTAAACACACCTTTCTGCCAGTGTACTGATGGCCTGAAAGAAATGCAAATGTGCACAACGAGTTAATCTGCAAACATAAAGGATTTGCAGATTAACTCGTTGTGCACATGTGCATTTCTTTCAGGCCAGCAGAACACTGGCAGAAAGGTGTGCTTAACTGTCTGCCTGGCTTTGATTTCTCAGGAAAGGAGATGGTGTTGAAGTTCATTTATTGAATCACTTGAAACTTTTTGAGTGGTAGTGCACAGAGTTAACAGAGCTGTGAAGTGCTTGCTTTTAATTATCATTGTATTTACATAGCTTTTACTATCCCTGAGAATGTGTTGAAGGGACAGTTATGTTAAAAAATGCATTACATAGCATCTAGATATTACTAAAATCTATGGGCTTCATTTACAATGAAGTGGTGTAGGGCAGCTCCACAAGTATTTTTACTAAGTTGCCCTATGCCAATTCAAAAGGCCAGGACTGGACTGCATTTATAAAATACAGTGCATTCCTGTCCTTTCTGCCAGCACACAATTGGGTGACTGCATTGTTTGTAGGATTGTTTTTGTGCAAGAAGGCACGCCTTTCCATGCAAAAACAACCCATGGAGGCTTTTTCCTCTTTCTATGTGTGCCACACATAGAAAGAGGAAAGGACTGAGGAGAAATAAAGATATTTCTCCTTCTTACGCATCCCCTGGGGCAGCGTACAGTTTTGACGCATCCTCAGGTTTACTGATGCTTGTAAATCTGGGAATGTGTCAAAACCCATGGGAAACCTCACTGCAACGCCCATGGAACGTCCCCCCACCCCCGACGCAGTGTAAGGCCCCGACTTGCGCAGAGTTGCCTTACCCCATATCTAGGAAGCAATGAAGTGCCACGCAAAGTGACTTCACGTGGCCTCGTACATATGGGTCTGTGCAACCAGAGTGTCATAAAAAATGATGCAGCGCAAGCGTCTTATAAATAAGCCCCTATATTTTGAAAGCAGCCTGTATATTTTGGAAGCACCATTTTATCGTAAAACATTTTGTAGCTGTCTATCCTATACTATGAGTAATGCAAGTATAAAATAAAGACTTACATATTCACAGTGCTTTCTATCACAGGCTGTGAACTCATACCACTAAAAATACACAAGTGACTATTTTCCACTGCACCAACCACGATTTAATTATGTGGCTCTCTGGTTTCACATAGACCTTTGCAGTGCATTAACTAACAGAGTTTTCATAATGTATTATAGTGCATTTCTCACTGAGTAACATTTTTTTAAAATGTATTTATTAAACATTGAAGCTGCCCATTATTTAATATGTAGCTACCGGACGGGGAAAGACCTAAAAAAATGTATGTATGTTTAAGTATGATGAATGATGTTCGTTTACCTCCAGTTACATGCAGCTGTAAATGCCAAGCTGTCAGCATCCCATGAAATATAATATGGTTTTCCTCTAATGTCGTGCAATAAAGTTGCAGACCATGCATTACAGCTGGTATACCAAGGGCCACTGGAGTTATGTGATGGCATGATTATAGATTTGTCACATTTGCCTCATAATCCATCATCTGACACATAATATGCTGATTTTAAGCCCCAAAAACGTAATTATTGAAAAGAATTCCTACAATGTTTATATTTACAACACATTCTATATTTCCTTAATGCACTTTCCATGAACAAATGTTTGTGCTAGTATCGAAGTACAGCATCATTTCCTGTCTCTAGGCAGTAAATGGATCATCACAGAGAGGCACATTTACCAACGTTTGCTGCAATGCAGTGCAGAAAAGGAAGTTGCTGTGCTGCTTGAACAAGAGACCAGAAATGCTGAACATTTACAAGCATTTTTGCTCTCTCCTTGCACTAGTACATGGTGTGCTGCCTAGCAACAACACAGGCATCCATGCATGATACTTATGGGCAGGATTGAAGGGACACCTTTCTACATAAAAAACATGTTAGAGGCATTCCGCCACATGCATCATTGTTGCCATTTGCGATTACTTAATTGCGAAAATTAAGGAATCGCAATTAAGAAATCGCAAACGGCTATGCATCAAGAAATCGCAATTTTTTTTGCGATTCCTTAAGTTTCCTTAATTGCGATTCACAATTGGCGAATCTCAATTAAGGAATCCCTTCCCATTGATTCCTATGGGCCTATGAATGGGAAGTCATTCTCAATTTGCGATTAGCATTGTGCGATTCGCAAATTGAGAATGCACTTTCAAGGGTGCAGGGGGGGTCCAAAGGATACCCCCCTGCACCCCTGAAATATAACTTTAAGTGCATTTTTCACACACACATGCCCCAAGGGGATGTGTGTGTGTGTAAAATGAAACTTTCAAAAATGCACTTTTGTGCATTTTTGAAAGTTTTCGCAAATTACCATGAAGGTCAACTTCATGGTAATTTACCTCTCCCTATTTGCGAATTCGCAAATTTAAAATGATCATGCATTGCATTTAAGAAATCTGAAATTGCGATTTCTTAAATGCAATCGCAATTTTAGAAATCGCAACATGATTGCGATTTCTAAAATTGCTAAAAACATGATGCATCCCAATTTTGTCAATTGCATTCGCAAACGGCCGAAAATTGCGATTCGCACCGTTTGCGAATGCAATTGACAATGATGCATGTGCCCGATAGTTCTCTTTTTATTTGTACGGCAAAAAAGCAGCACACATGGAAAGAGGAGAAATAAAGATATTTCTATGTGTTACACCTCTGTAGGTTAGGCATAACAGTGTGGCATACTCCCAGGTTTACAAGACTTTATAACTCTGGTTTTGCATCAAAATACATGGCTGGATGCATGGGAACCACAATGTTCAACTTACGTAACACCCATTCGACTCAAATTAACTCAAAGAAGCTCTATGTGCTGCCTTGGGTTACTTTGTATTTACAAAACCACACAAAGTGACTTTGAATGGATTAGTACATGCCAAAAACGATTTTGCAACCGTGATGCAAAATAATAGAATATTTGGGCCCACTGTGCTTCACATATGGTGCTCTCTCCTAACCTAAGTGCCACTAGTCTCAAACAGAATATAGCAGAATCCACAGTTACTTCACATTTATAAACAGATGAGAGAAGCACTCTATTTTAATCATGACATTTTTCCTTGCAATACAATAATAACATCAGTAAAACAGAACTATACAAAATGACTTTAAGGTGTGTAAGACTTGTTGTTAGACCAATCATCCTTAGGGTGCTGTTAACTCAGACTTTTTGCCTTTTAACTCCCGTTTTTTGCTAATTCTTCTTGTTGACCTTAGGACTCTGAGCACTTTACCACTGCTAACCTATACTAAAGTGCATGAGCTCATCCACTAAACATGATGACATTGGTTTATTTGGCCAATCAGATTGGTTTATACCTAATTGTCATTTTTGTTGTACTGGTATGACCCTTGTAGCGCGGTATTCCATATACCCAGGGCCTGTAAGTCAAATGCTACTAGTGGGCCTGCAGCATTAGTTGTGCCACCCACATAAGTAGCCTCTCACACTTGTCTCAGGTCTACCATGTCAGTGCCTTTATTACATACAAGTCACCCTTAAGGTAGGCCTTAATAAACCCTAAGGGTAGGGTGCCATGTAAGTAAAATGTAGGACATATGCAGTTAATCTTTACATGCCCTGGTAGTGACAAATTCCCCACTTAATTTTTCTCTACTGTGAGACCTACATTTCTCATAGGCTAGCTTTGGAAATCCTTAATACACCTTTACGCTGTAATTCCTGATCAGAGAAGGGTAGATGTTTCATGCTTCATATCTTTGGAATGGTAATGATAAATCCTATTTACTGGTAAATTGGATTTAGCATTACTGTTTTAGATATGCCACTTTAGAGAGTGGACATTTATCTGTACTTATTGCTACGTTTGCCTGACAGACTGTCTGATAAATGTCTGGAGTGGGTGACAGCTACACTTTGTGCATTCCCTATAGACAGCCATTGCATAGAAAGGGTAGGTGTGTCTGAGTATCAATCTAAATGCATCTACATTTGGATGTCCTTGCCTGGGCAGGATAGAATGGGGAGGCTAACACTTCACTTGAATAGGCTGTGCCCTGTCCCCACACAAAAGAATGATTACCCCCCACACACACACACATAGCCTGGCAGACAGAACAGGGTTAAAAGGGACCATTGCACACTTCAGAGAGCTGCTTTGAAGTCACCACGCACTAATGCACTTTTGTGTATTAGTACTGGGTCTCTGACATCCTAAAATCAGACACTACCAACCAGGAATCCCATTTCAAACACTTGTATTAAAAGTGTGTTTACATTAGAAACTAAACACCTAGATAACACACCTTGAAGCAGTCAAGTAAGAATCAGAAAACATTGGGGATTCTTATCCCCTGATAGTGTGGAGTGACATTCCAAAGAAATCAGCAGTCTAAATTCAGGCATTCCTTTAAAGACTTCTTTGAGAAATAAAATTAATTGACATTTCAACTATGGAGTTTGGCTAGTAATGAAATATGAGAAAGAAAAAAATGTCCCTGAAAAAGTTCTGCAAGTTGGAACAAGATAGGTCAGCTGCTCTAATCTGTTTTGTATCACAAAAATATTTCCAAAACACATGTAGAATTATCAGCATGAAACACTCAGATGTGTTTATACAGTTCATCAACAACTATTTTTCTAATGCGAGTATTATATTGTAACTATAGGATGGCTGATTAGGATAGAGTACTCCTTTTTTCCATTTGTAAATATGAGCAGATAATAATTTGCATATTTGTAGAGCATTCACGATGTGAGTGCTTTTCAGCGCTAGTGGCAGATAACAGAAGTTTTTTGTTACTGAACTAAAGGTATTAATTTTATCGACCCCAGACGGGTAAAGTGCTGGATGAGGTATAAGATTTAAACCTCTGAGCATAAACCTCTGATTCTGACTCTTTTCAGGCTCATGCCGGGACACTCCTCGGAGTATCTGTGCGCAGTTTAAAGTGCACGTAACATAACATAACATAACATAATCTTGTTAGTTAATGCATTAGTCCACTGAGCCACAAGATCCAGCTAACACATCATAAATCAGTGGAAGAGATCAAGAGTCTCATGTATAAAGCATTTTTATGTCACAAATGTCAAATTGGAGCCCTTATGACTGCAAAATCACCTTTTTAAAGTACAACACTCACTTTGAGATTCAATATCACGGTACCAGATTGCAGTTTGGGTTTGAGAGTAAAAATAGAATCGTATTTGGAAGGGATGTGTAAAGGGTTTCCCTTCCAAATACTGATTCCTTAAGTTATGTATTAATAGTTTGCGACAGATATCTGGTTGCAAAACATGAATATTTTATGGCTCAAAGGAAGTGGTAAATCTGTACACTAAGGGCAATATTATCAGCAGCAATAATGTTTGCGCCATTCTTGATAATATGGCCCTAAACATTTTCTGGGTTGTTTAAGCATCCCGTTTTCTTTTTAGGAAAAGAGGCTACATAAATAAAAAGATGGTTTAATTGAAAAGGCCGTGGCATGTATGCTGGACCACCCAAGCCCCCGTCCCTCCATTTGCGAATACGAATTTGAAAGCAATCACAGGTAGGGTGGTTTCTGACCCCAGCAGGCCACCATGCCTGTAACTCTAGACAACTGTAGTGTGTCGCACTTTACAAACTTCCTCATGCATATTAATGAGCTAGGTCGAATTGAGACCCACTACGATTCAGTATTTTGTGTATATTTTACATAGGTTGGTTCACAGAATACCAATCCTTCAGACGTTGGTGTGTATATCTAACAAAGGCAATATAATACATTTCAAATAAGAAATCGCAAATTAGTATTTGTTGCAAGTTAACGTTTCTTATTTGGAATGTTAGTACTTGAGGCTCAAAATGATCTCATTGTTAAAAAGAGTTTATGGGAAAAACACTCTTAACTACAGTGTGAATGCCGAACTCCAAAAGAATGCTAACTGGCTTTTAGTTTTAATTCCAGCCTTAATATACCTTTAGCTGATTTTCAGCATCATGTAATAACATTTTATAATTAAAAAACATTTATGTATTTATATATAGGGTGCTATGGGTCAGGACACTTCATTTGGTGTGCAAAATATGCTGGATTAGGAATGGCCCAGAGTTACAGCTGCTATTTATCTCATATTGTAAATACAGATAACTCGGAGTTCAGAATTTAACAGGCCCTGTAAATAGTACCTATTCCGAGTTTCTCATTGCAGTGTGGAATATCCTGCAACTCTTTTTGCTTTCTGCCCACAAATCTGCATGTTCCAGGACTTTTAGGACCTTTAAATACTGTAAATATCGGTAGAGTTTGACCTTCTATATTTACTAATTGAGATCTCTGAGGGGTCGGACAACTCCCACCCACACGAAATTGTGTCACCCTTCTAAATTGGGGTTTGTAGTATGGATGCCTCAATTTAGCATGCTGCTTGTTTCTGAGCCTTTAATGTTTTCCATCACCTTTAAAAATAAGTTTATTAAAAGATCATGCTCAATAAAAATGCTTTGAATCAAAGCTGATGTTGGACTGGAGACGTTCAATGTAGAGCAGACCACCTTGCTTCCTCAAGGCCTTACATTAAGCTCCACACCAGAAATACACATTGCAGCCGATTGTAGTTTCTTCTTTATAGCAAAGAAGAATGTAATTCTTCATGGGGGTGTGGACTGAGGCAAAGATTGAAGATGGCAACGATGTGAAGTCATTTCCGTCATTCGTAGACGATTTCTGCATTTCCATCAGATCTCATACATTTTATCAATGCTATAATTGGTTTGGTTTGTTAGTTACTGGTAAAGAAACTTGATTGTGTTATTTCAATGTGTAATTTCTTTTGTTGGCTACAGGCACCAGACCACTATCCGAAATTACAGTAATAAAATGAAAACAACTCTAAGAACGTCATGCTATCTAACTTTGAAGCAGATGGGTTTTTAGGTTCTTCTGAAGTAAAATTGATCTGGTGGGGCATGTGGGATAATGGGAACATTTTCCATCGTCCATTTGCTCAATTGCTGTAATCACTGTATTTTTTTCAATTTCCAAATTATTAATCCGATGATTGTTGGCCCTGCGGCCTGCCCATTTTATTTCTTGCTACACTGCGCCCAGTGAAGTTGGAGTTACCAAGTTAGAATACATGTGTTTTGATTTCCAGTGATATTTTCAACAAGCTGTAAAACCTTTTGATGCTTCCATTTAAAGTATACCACTCATATAGGTAAAGTGCAACTATTAAGAGGGGATATTCTCAAGAATTTGAGACAATTTTTGAGAATTAGCTTAATGCAACTCAGTACATTGCAGTCGATCACAGGAAAATAACGTCTGCTTAACGTTGTATTCTCAACCCGGCGGCACCGTGCAATAGTCTCACGATTACATGCCATACGACTGTGTGAAAATTAATGCAACACCAAAAAAACGCAAAACACAGACGCGAATAAAGTTGAATGTGGCCAATCGCAATACAAAAATCAGCGATTACCAGCGACAGGCCTGCAATTCCAAAGCAGAACAAAAAAAGGGCAAAAAAAAAGAAACTGCGTAGCACCATGGATGCACCTGGACCGAGTGCAGAGGACAACACGAACCCCACAAGACCCACAGACAACCAGCAAGGAATCTCAGGGTCAGGGAAGGCCAAAGAGAAGAGGAAGAGGAAGATACAGTTCAGTCCGCAGGAAAACAGGATCATAGTTACGGAGGTGATAGAACACTACCAACAGCTGTTCGTCACCTCAAACGTGTCATTGGCAAATAAGACGCAAATATGGCAGGCTATCTTGGAACATGTGAATGCAGTTGCAGCGTTGAGGAGGACAATGGAAGAGGTCAAGAGGCGCTGGAATGATGTGAAGGGCAAAACCAAGAAGAAACTCGATGCCAACATGAAAGCAGCAACGTTATTGGAGTTGGGGGTCCAGCGGCACACCAGGAGCTGGATGACATGTAGAAAATGGTGGCCACACTCATCAGTCGGGATACAGTGCCAGGATTTGGGGATACGAACACTGCTCAACATGACCAGACACAACATCAACAGGGTGAGTACCAACCAGGGACTGGGGGGACAGGGAGAGATGGGCACAATGGCACACATGCATAATTAAGTAGAGCACACTGCACACCCACAATGACTCTGGATCATATCCCTGATCCCCGTGGCACACCGCAGCACACATACAAACACCAAGTAGGCCCCCATACCCCATGTCCTTAAAGGGGTCCCACCCCACACATCACCAATCTAAACACCAACACTTGCACACGTGCGAAACCCAGCAAAGATGCGTATTTGTGAGCCACACTGAAACTGCAAGTGACACTACATGACGACTGCAGTCCAATCATTTGTGCATGCCACAACACTGAAGTAGCTGAGTGTGGACCACATCCGGAAAGGAGCAGGTCACACTCTGACACATCCACGTGCACAAACAAACCCTGACATCAACAACACATCTAGGGACAAACCATGCCCAAGAGTCACAACTCGACCAAGAGCCCAATTCACCCAAGTCTGCTATATCTCAGCACTGTAGAAGCACAGAAGTCAAAGGAACACCGCCTGAAAGGGATGAGGGGAAGCCATATCAGAGCACCAGGGGCGATTCACCCACAATGCAGCACACACACAACAGAACACAGGACACAACTGGTGCTGCATGTGTGTACAAAATGGCCAATCACATCAGGCATAGCAGAAAACTGTGAGAGAAAAATGTACAATTATAACCTCACATCCATGATGTAGTAGAAATGTCCGCTGTCCAGCATCAAATAGGCATCTCCACACAAGCAGTCACAATGTACATTGTTATGCAGCCTGAATGTAAACTTCGCCAATGTGTCAACATACATGAAACACACTGTGAAACTGCATTTTCCCTTTACATTGCAGAGTGACAATCAACACCTCCTGCAGAGCAGGACAACAACTATGATGAACTCCAATGGTTCATGGGCAACCTCCGCAACCCACCTTCAGTAGCCGGGCAGCCCAGTACCATCGAGGTGAGCCCACCCCTGCTCAGACCACACAGCAGGAAGCACCCACCATCACATCTGGCTCCCAGCACCTCACCGAAGAACACATGGTGTACCAATGCCATGTGTTAGACTGCCAGAAGGAGCTGGCTGAACAGGTGCGGGTGGCGTTCAACCTCATGGCAGCCAAACTAGATGCCATACGTGGGTGCCGAAGTCCCATCAGGGACCACTTACATTCCCTAATGGACACCCACAGTCCACCCCATGCCCTCCATCAATCCATGGCTGGCGTCGCTGGAGTAATGACTCGGAGACAACAACAACTCTCTAGTCAGAGTGGCTACAGCGACTGCGCCCATGATTTGGGAAACATAAGGAGGTTCATGAGGAACATGGAGCGGATGCAGGCGCAAATAATGGCTACCACGGCCGCACACGAGAAAGCTGTAGATGGGATCTTCCATGCCCTGCAGATCCTCATCATGGGACTGATGCCACAAGACATTGCGCAGATGAATGCTGCTACTAGTTCTAAATCCACATCTCCGGCCCCTGATGTGTCAGTCTCACACATTGCTGCAGACCAAACACCACCACCCACATGTGAGGCAAATGAAATGTCAGAGGACGAAGATGAGGATGAATCTGCCTTAGTGCTAAGAAGGAAGCAGTAGCACTCATCTCCGCCATATGGCTTGTTACTGCCCTCTGCCTCATGGCCTGGAATAACACCTTCCACCGTCCCCCGATACACTCTGCGTCACTCACCTTGGACCTGACATGGACTGCCAATATTTTGTTTGCTTAACAATGACATATCAATCAGCCTGCGGACTGGACTCTTCCCCTTCCGAGTAACTTGTCAATTCCTAAAGGACTCTGGCTGGCCCTCCAGGGGGCAATATTGTAAAGTGTTGTCTGCATGGCCCAATACTAAGACAGTTTCAGCACTCCACTGAACGTGAATAGCACATACTAATACACACAGACGTGTCAGGTCTATGTTTAATCAAGTATGAAAGCATGGACGAATGTAGGGGCAGCGATTCCCCCTTACGTCCATGTTGCTCATGTTGTGGGACTTGAGTCACAGGGTGCAACCCTGCATCATGGTGGTACATACATGACCCCAAAAGAAGTCCTGTTGTCAATTGTAGGTCACAAATGACAGCCTATATGTAATGATTTGGGACACATGTGAAACTCTGATGAGTGGGATTCTGTACTATCTTTGACACACAGAAAGGGCATCTTGAATACTTGACACCCTAAACAGCCTCTCTGTACAGAGGTGACACACCCACCGTCTATTTTCAAATTATGAGATGGTTAGCACATGTTGCACTTACACTTGTCAGAGTGATATGCTTGTACAGAGGGGTGACATGCACTCAGGGAATGTGTGTTCTAATGAATTTATTTGAACATGCTATGCCTGTGGTCATATTGTACTGTCCCATGATTGCTAAGGACTGTGACAATGTGACGTGCACATGTGAAGAAATTGTCAATAATGGTGTTTCTACGGGCTATTCCTGCGGCAGCTGCAGTGGGGTGTGGTCCACCTGCCTCATCTTCCTCATCATGGTCCGGTACATCTGGCACTTGTATCCATGGGGTATTGGTGGGTACACATATGTTGTGCAACACACAACATGCAATGATCATCTTGCACATGATGTCTGGGCTGTACAGGAGCCTTCCACCTGTGATGTCCAGGCACCTGAAACATGACTTCAACACGCCAAATGTGTGTTCCACGATGCCTCTGGTGCGTTTGTGGGCCGCAAAGTACTGCCTCTGGGCCTGTGTGTTCGGGGCTCGGAGGGGTGTCATCATCCAAGGGCAGAGTGCATATACTTGGTCACCTGTGACAGTGCAGACAGACATGAGCCAAAAGTTGGTTCTGCATGATGTGTTGGCAGGCTCACTTATTCATTGGTGTGGGATATGTGTGACTTAGTAATTCCTGTTTGACATGTACTGCTTGTAGCAAATGAGCTGCAGCAATGTGTATTACTTAGCCTCACTGCTGCTCCTCCCTCCCCTGAGCCTATTTACTATTGTGCGCAGCACGGTTGCATCACTTGCACTCTTACGGCACACCATTGGCATGCCTGTCTGCGCATTTCCACAAAACTGACAATTAGACTGTGATGTTGTGCGTTGAAGGAAGGCAGCCACATGTGTGTAGGCCTATGGTAAGGATAGGGCGGACATAGATGTACAGTTCATGGCTGGCTGAACTCACGATGCGTTTGAGGGTAGACCTTTCGCTTATGCTGCGGTAATAGTGACACACACAACAGTTGACATGTATGATTCCGGACCCCGAGCGGGCTTGCGCTCCTTCATTTACCCCTTCAGCTGAGCCCGCACTCTGGGTGCATGCTACATTGCAACATTGTCCATTACGGGGTGGGTGGCACCAATACTACAACAGAGACACACAAATTAGTTACTTCCTTGGCAAGGCCTAAACAACCACGCAAAGAGCCCCAGAGTGATGAGCCACACCCCTACTCTGGACTGTTGTACGCCAGTCCACTGCGCTTACGCTTACAGGGGGGTACAACACAGCTACATGTCCCAGTTCTACCCTACTGCCTGAGGTGACATGGCTGCGTCTGCTGTACACAGCACAATGTTATGTGGTAGGGCCCAGGGGCCTCATGCATACATAATAACCACGCAGACACACTTAGATAGTTTGTGGAACTGGCTACAGGCACGTGCGACCAGCCACTTTTATTGCCAGGGTCACATGTCCAGTGACTTCTGTGCTGGATGGGTGAGGGGTGAGCGTAAGCCAGCCCTCAGGGAGTGGTTGGTGCTGGCAACAACTACAACAGTGATCAGACACTCAAAAGTTCAAAGATCAAACAGCAAGCGTCCATGACTTGAGCTGCACAGAGTTAGTGGCCCCGGATGCACTGTGGCTGGCACAGGCACACCACCAAGGGACGGTGACTTGGGGTGCACTGAGCGGGTCCTCGTCGAAATCCAAGGTGAATGTCGCCAAGTGTTTCGGGGGACAGTGAAAGGTGTTTTTCCAGGGCATGATGTAGGGGGCAGAACCAATCAGAAATATGGAGGAGATGAATGCTACAGACTCATTCTTAACACCAAGTCAGTATCAGATACATGATGATGAAGACAACCCCCAGGCCATATATTCAGACGTCACCAAAGTTCAACCAGTGAGTGTCCATGAATTTCGGGACACAGAGTTAGTGGCACCAGAGCTGAAATGATATGCAGTCTGCGATGAGTACAATGATATAAACTTTGCCATGAATAAATCAAGACTCAGTTCCAAATGTGTAACCTACTCGACTGCAGTGCAGGCCGGAGGCAGCAGTCAGCAGGGGCCCACAACCATGTGTTGTTGACTTGCGATGCACAGAGTTAGTGGCACCAGAGCAGTTGTTGGTAGTGTTTGATCACCTCCATAACGATGATCCTTTTTTCCTCCGGACTGAACCGCGTCTTCCTCTTACTCTTCTCCTTGCATACAATGATATGAACTCTGCCATAAAGAAATCAAGTCTCAGTTTCAAATGTGTGACCTACTTGACCGCAGTGTAGGCTGAAGCCAGTAGTCATCAAGGGACCACATACACGTGTCCTTGGAATGCTATGCACAGAGTTGGTGGCACCACATCGAAGGGAGTACAGTGATATCAAACGTCCCATTAACATATGAAATGAAATGAAATTAAGTAAGTCTTATAACGCGCTACTAAGCCCAAAAGCATCAAGGCGCCTACCATAAAAGAAATCAAAATGACCAGATAACCAGCACTACAGGTACGCCTTTGAGAATAGCCACGTTTTAAGAGCTTTCCGAAACTTCAGGACCAACAGTTGGGATTTAATTTCTAGGGGAAGGCTGTTCCACAGCTTGGGGGCTACCATTGAAAACGCCCTCCCACCCCATTTACTTCTTCTAACACGAGGCACCACCAACAAGCTCTTAGTTAAGGAGCGGAGGTCTCTGTCCGGTGCATAAGGAAGCAGCAATTTCCTCACACCACCAGCCCCCTTGCCAGCCAGTGCCCCATAAGTCAAGCAAAGAGTCTTAAAGGCGATCCTGGATTCAATAGGAAGCCAGTGCAGGCTTTTCCTAGCAGCCGTGGCGGAGGAGCGTCTGGGAGCATTCAGTACAAATTTGGCCGCCGCATTCTGGGCAGTCTGAAGGAGCTGCATCAGACCTTTATTAACGCCGGCATACAGAGCGTTGCAATAATCAAGTCGCGAAGCGACAAGTGCAACAACAACCTGCTTGCAAGCCTGAGGGGACAAATAATGTTTGATTTTCCGAAGAATTTTAATAATGCCCCAGCAGGTAGCGACTGTCCTATTGACCTGCTGTGCCATTGAGAGAGCTGGATCGATCATCACTCCCAGATTCCTCGCAGAATCTGTTGGTGTGGGGCAGACTCCCAACGAGGGGGGCCACCATTCGGCTGTCCAGATGTTAGTGTTTCCGCCGAAGACCAGAATCTCGGTCTTCTCCCCATTTAATTTTAGTGAATTGTAAATCATGCACGCATCCATACAGTTTCTAAAATTACGAATGGAAGCGTTCTCCGAGTGAGAGAGGGACACCAGGATCTGAGTGTCATCAGCGTAGGAGACTACCTCCAACCCAAACGATCTCACCAGCCTGGTAAGTGGGGCCACATAGATGTTGAACAGGGTCGGTCTTAATGCCGACCCTTGTGGAACCCCACATTGCACAGGTGTGGGTGGAGATAGATATTCTCCCAGCTTGACCCTCTGCTCCCTCTGATCCAGGAAAGCGGCCAGTAAACTCAAGGCCGCGCCCTCTACCCCTATCTCCCTCAGACGAGATGTAAGAACCGAGGGAGACAGGGTATCGAAGGCGGCTGTCAGGTCTAATAAGATCAGCAGAGAGGTATGGCCCTGATCGACCTCAGTGCGGATGTCATTAAGCACTATCGTAAGGGCTGACTCCCTGCTATGGCCTCTCCTGAAACCGTGTTGGGACTGATCTAGAAGACCCGAGGAATCCAAAAACGCCGCCAAATGCTGGTTAAGATGGGTCTCCAGCATCTTTGCTAGTGCTGGGAGCAAAGAGATGGGGCGAAAGTTCTTAAGTACCTCAGGGTCTAATGTAGGCTTCTTAAGGAGGGGCTTAACCACAGCACTCTTCCACTGGGAGGGGAAAATGCCATCCTTCATTGCCCTGTTCATAATGTCCAAAAGCGGAGGCAGCAGGGTATCTCTACAGTCCTTGAGAACTTTGAGAGGACAAGGGTCTAAAGGAGACCCTGACCTCATCTTGCTTAAAAGCAAGTCAAGTTCCTGCAGGGAGAGCGATGGAAACACAGACAGACTCACTGTGGTAGTCGGGGCATCCACTTCGGAAGGAGAGAGGGCTGGACTGGGAGAGGGGGGGGGCATTAAGGCCTTTTGTAATTCAAGGGCCGAGTAAAAATCCGCTATTTTCGTGTGAAAAAATCCTGCGATTTTATCACAGAGGTCTTGTGAACACACTATGGGATCAGGCATCTGTAACGTGCATAGTGAATCAACTATCTTAAAAAGTTCTCTCGGGGAGGTAAGAGTGGTCGTTAGATGGGCGAAGTATTCTTGCTTCACATTGATAACCTCCGCCTTATACTCCCTGAGGAGAGATTTGTGCTTTTCCCTCTCTTGAAGGTTCCAGCTCACCCGCCATAGCCTTTCCTGCTTCCTACACCCCTGCCTTAAGAGCCTTAAAGGCTCTGAAAACCACGGGGCTGATGGTCTCTTTCGGGCAGAGTATCGAAAAGTTACAGGGGCTAGCACATTTACAGCTGCCGTAATAGCATTCGTTAGCTCGAAGGCAGCTATATTAACATCTTTGGCTGAATCAATAGCAGATTTCTGAATTAGAGGGGCAAGGGAAGAGTTAGTAACCCTCCTAAAGTTTCTCCTAGGTTCCATTTTACTAGGACCAGTCAGCTTAAGGTTCCTAGGGAGAACCTGAAGTTCCAGCGGAACGGCCAGATGGTTGGACCAGACCAATGGAATAGGTGGGTCCGTTTTTAACCTAGGGTCATTTGAAAACACCCCATCCAAGATGTGACCCGCCTGATGGGTGGGAAATTTAACCAACTGCTGAAAGCCACAGGCGGACAAAGAATCCAAGAGGGTAAAGGAGTCTCTGGAAACAGAATTGTCCAGGTGAAAGTTTAAGTCACCCAGAACCGTCAATTGGGCACAACCAAAGTAGGGTTCCAGAATGTTAAGCAAAGACTGGCTAAATTCAGTTCTGGGACCCGGGGGTCTGTAGATCAGTATGCCCATAAAAGGGGAAGCACAGGGGGAATTAATTGAAAAATGAAGAGCTTGAAAGGAATCGGAAGGGCCAGACAGTTCAGAAATACGGCAAGTATGGGATGTCTTATAGAGGATCCCTAAACCACCTCCTCTACGCCCAACTCTATCCAGCCTGGCTAGTGCTTATCCTTCCGGAGTCGCTGCCGCCAGATCAGGGCCAGAAGAGTTTGAGGCCCAGGTTTCAGTAATGAACACCCATGCGGGCATTCTTGCCAATACAAAGTCACTAAAGGCGATGTTGTTTTTCACCAGGGATCTTGCATTAAGGAGAAAACCACTTTCATTCGTGGAGCTAGAGATAAGGGGCAAGTATATAGGAGGGGAAGGCCTAGGGAGAACACCTGTCGGTGACTTGCAATGACTAGCAAAGCAGCCGCAGCAGGGGGAGTCTCGGAAAACCTCCGGAGGGCAAGTAAAATGGCACGATAACCAAGAAGGTTTATAAGTACATATATCCTGATAGGAATATTTGAATGTTACATGGGCAAACACACCAGGTCCGCGTACCTCCCCGTGAGTCCCCTCCATTAGCCCGTCCTCGGCGCGGACGGGCGCAGACGGGCTGGACTCTGGCACGACTCCGGCTCGCGACCTGCGCTCCTACTGCGCCTGCGCGTTTGCATGGCCACTTTAAATAGATGTCTAGCGTGTCCAGGGACCACTAGCCCGATAACAAAGATGGCGCCGCCGGGCGTCCCGTGTTACCCCCAAGATGGCCGCAGGTACAGAGAACGCAAGGGAAGGGACCCGCCAGAACAGCGGTGAGCAAACAATTACAATGCGAGTATGTGGGTATCCGGATGCTAAAAACAGGGGGAATACAAATTAAATTAAAGAAAATGCATAGAACGGGAGTTATTTAAAAAGTAATCACACTATTGCCCAAATGTAAAGACCTGAAGCGCAATCTGTCTAAGCGCTACCTAAGTCGTAGCACGCATTACCTAGCCAAGACTGGCCACCAGGACTGCCCACCTTAAATAGATGTCTAGCGTGTCCAGGGACCACTAGCCCTATAACAAAGATGGCGCCGCCGGGCGTCCCGTGTTACCCCCAAGATGGCCGCAGGTACAGAGAACGCAAGAGAAGGCACCCGCCAGAACAGCGGTGAGCAAACAATTACAATGCGAGTATGTGGGTGTCCGGATGCTAAAAACAGGGGGAATACAAATTAAATTAAAGAAAATGCATAGAACAGGAGTTATTTAAAAAGTAATCACACTATCGCCCAAATGTAAAGACCTGAAGCGCAATCTGTCTAAGCGCTACCTAAGTCGTAGCACGCATTACCTAGTCAAGACTGACCACCAGGACTGCCCACCTTAAATAGATGTCTAGCGTGTCCAGGGACCACTAGCCCGATAACAAAGATGGCGCCGCCGTGCGTCCCGTGTTACCCCCAAGATGGCCGCAGGTACAGAGAACGCAAGAAAAGGGACCCGCCAGAACAGCAGTGAGCAAACAATTACAATGTGAGTATGTGGGTGTCCGGATGCTAAAAACAGGGGGAATACAAATTAAATTAAAGAAAATGTATAGAACGGGAGTTATTTAAAAAGTAATCACACTATCGCCCAAATGTAAAGACCTGAAGCACAATCTGTCTAAGCGCTACCTAAGTCGTAGCACGCATTACCTAGTCAAGTACATATAAACTCGGCTATCATGATATCAAGACGCCGTTCCAAATGTGTGACCTACTAGACCAGACCACAGTGCAGGCCGGAGGCAGCAGTGGAGGATGTCAACCAGAAAGGAGTGCGGAGGGCCTGTGTCGCAGAGGCCAGCAATGGTCTGAGGAGGCTGCCAAGGTAGCGGGCCTTGGGTCTCGGGCTTGGAGCTTGCACCGGCATGTGGTGAGCCCTCTTTGACACACGCAGGTGTCGGCGGGTGAGCACTGAGGCCTGGGTGCATAGGGGCGGCCAAGACGGGTCTGGGCACCAGCGGCCTGGGGTGCAGCAGCCGCACAGGATCGCAGGCAACCACGCTCACGGCATCTGCCTTGTGGCAGGGTGAGAGGCGCCGCCCTGGCAGACACATTGGCCATTCCGGAAGAGGACCACGTCCAGAGCTACATGCTTTTTATTCACACCCCTACACTAGCATGCCCACTCCGCCCATGCTTACAGGGGGGACGTAACAAGCTACATTTCCGTGATCTTCCTCAATGGCAGAGGTAACATGGTTGCGTCCACTGTCCATTACACTCCATACACCAGCAGTGTATGTCGACATGGGCATGTCTGTTGTCTGCATACTGCATTGTGTACATTCTCATTCATGGGTCACTTGCCTCATTTGCACATGCCTCAGTCCCACCTCTCCCCACAATCTGATATTTTGTGGCAGAGATGCCATGCCATTGATGGCTTATGTACATGGCTAGCCCAGGTTACCACAGTAAGTTGTGCTGTTGTGTCTGGTAGATGGGCATTTTGTTTGGCATGTTGTATGTGAGTTTGTAAAATGTGCATTCCCAGTGTTGTGAGTTGCATGTTTGTGTTGTTGAGGTGTGTGGTGTGTTCATTTGGTACTTACCAACGAGTAATGCTTTTCCGTAGGTGACAGTCTCAAAACGCTGGTTGATGATGGAATGTCGGAAGATGTAGGAATCATGCACACTGCCTGGGTAATTGGCAACAACATTGGTGAAGAGTCCCGAGTGGTCCACTATTGCCTGCACATTGATGGAATGCGTATGCTTTCTGTTGCAGTAATTATGTGCAGTGTCTGCAGGGTGCACAAGTAGCACAAGTGTGCAGTCAATTGCCCCCAACACGTGCGGGAAGCCAGCTATGGCTTAGAAGCCTTGCTGGGTCTCCAGCTGTTCCTGCGCAGTGTGGGGCAAGTGAAGGTGCTGGGGTACCAAGCTGATGTTGGCATCCAAGACAGGTGAAAGGAACTTTGATAGGGCTGCCTGTGCGACTCCTCCGACTCTGGGGGTTGTTGGTTGGAAGGTACCAGAGGCCACCAGGTGCAGCGCAGCCAGCAGCTTTGTCTGCGGAGGGATGTTGGTTTTCCGCTGTGTTGGTACCATCAGCCTGTGGGCAATGATGGTCAGGATGCAGGGGATGGTGTCCTTTTGAGCCTGAGTGGGCAATGACATCCGCTGGTGTTAAGTCAGTAGCTCCGTGGTATCTGTTTTTCAGGTGTAGCTCTGGGCTGGGCTCCCTTTTATGGTGCAGTTTGTCGTCTAACTTAACACCAGGTAAGAGCAGGTGTTAAATTGCCTGTTTTGTGATCTTATCTTCAATCTGGCTGGTCGTTGAGAATGTTGCGAAGTGGTTTTGTCGCAGCTTTTTGCACGGGAAAGCCTACTCTGCATCTCATTAGCGTTAGTTGCGGGTGTCATCTGTGGTGATGTTTTTTGCGGCTGCTATCCCAGGAAAACTGGTGATATCGGCTGTTAGCACCAGCTTGTGAATATGGCGATGCATTTATCGCCACTTTTGCTGTGATAAAGTGCCGATAACTCAGCGATAAGCCCTTGATAATATGCCCCTAAGTCTTTTAAGCCAACGTCACTCGAAAGATAAAAGTGTGGGACTAAAATTCAAAGACAGAGACCTCAATACTGTCGTAAACAATGCCAACCCGATCCCCCACTGATCTATCAAACATGTATCTGGACATTAAGTGCAATTTGATTCTTACTGTCTTATTATTTCGTATTTGGTTTACTCTATTTTTCGATTTGTAGCATAACTAAGGATACATTATCACAATGCTATCACTTTAGTATTTGTGATCTTCAGTGGTGTATATCATATTTTGCTTTTGGTTAAACAGTTCCGTTAGCCAAGGATAATTGCTGACACATATGACACTTAGGAGGCTCCAACATGATGTACTACATTCTAAATTGCTAATAGAAAAATGTAAGACACTCAGCACAGATGTCAGGAACAAACTGCAACCTCAATTATAAAATTGTGATTACATGTCATGATGTCAAAATAGTCGGGTTTGATTACAAAATGTGAAGAGTACAATTTCTGTGTGGAATCCCACATACAAATATTAAAAGTGGTCTGGTGTTCCTTACGGCCTGATCATCTGGATGCGGGAACACCAGTGTACATTTTATCTTCCAGAAAATCCATCCTGTAAAATTCCTCTGAATTGTACAGACTTCCTGCTCTTCATGCCATAGCTCCAGACTCACTACAGAAGGGTTTGCAGCCCTTTGTTTGGTGACAGGACACAGCCTATGCAGGTGTATCAGCTCCTCCCTCTCATCCTGCCCAGTATGGCCCATCAGATTGTGGGGAGTACATTAGTCACACAGGAGCTCCCTTCGTGTGTGGCTATCTAGAGGGAATGCACAAAGTCCAGCTGTCACCCATCCCAGACTTGTATTCAGAGACAACCACAAGGTACCACTTGAAAAAGTAAGAACATGCAATTTTCTAACAGTGCCATTTTCAGAATAATAATGTAAAATCTGCCTTCACCTTAAGTTATGAATTTAAATAGTGATCAGGAGACACCAAACTTAGGGGTACCATCTATTCAGAATTGGAAATGACACTGCTAAAATGTAATAAGGTAATCCCAATGTTATCCTATGGGAGAGATAGGCCTTGCAGTAGTGGAAAAACTAATGTAAGAGTTTTTCACTACTAGAACATGTCAAAATTAAACATGCATGGCATGCTTTTTAAATACACTGCATCCTACCCTTGGGATGTCCGGGGCCTACATTAGGTGTGACTTATATTTGTTAAAAAGGAATGTTTAGCCTGGCAAGAGTGACAACTTGCTAGGTCGACGTGGCAGTTCAAAACTGCATAAACAGGCTCTGCCTTTATGTTTAAAAGGATACTTAAGTGGGTGGCACAAACGTTGCTGCAGGCCCACTAGTAGCATTTAATTTGCAGGCCCTGGGCACATGTAGTGCACATCACTAGGGACTTATAAGTAGATTAAATATGCCAATTGTGTATAAGCCAATATTACTATGTGTTAAGCAGAGAGCACAGACATGTGAGCTCCGGCTAACTGTGGTAAAGTGCCAAGAGTCCTAAAGCAAGCAAAAACAAAGTCAGCAAAAACAGGAGGTCTGAAGGCAACACGTCAGGGGAAATCATGACCAGTACGCCAAGTCTAGCACACCTCTAAAAAAACAGTTCTTTTACACAAAACTAAAATGGATTGTAAGCAGTATATAATGAAATACACAATTACAAGCCTATTAGGAATTATGTCTTTGTGTATACTTTATGGGTGGCTAAATTAAGTTATATATTACATATTCTGCCAAAAGATATGGGCTAACAGTGCACTCAGATTATGGATTAAAATAGCTAAACGCCTGGGGGGGCGCTAGGTGGCGCACTGGTATATGGCTGCCTTCTTGTGAGGCTCCCGCCGCCCGGTGACAAAAATCCGACAAATACACTGCTAAAAGCATTCCCGTGAGCTGTACTCCAACTCATCGAGGCAGCATAGTGTCCGACACCCGACATCCAAGTTTGGACGGATTTGGAGACTGCTGACGGCGGAGCGGAGTGGAAACATCCCCAGCGCGAGGTGCCACTGGAGGAGACATCGCGGAGGCCCGGCAGTGAGTACTACGTGAGGCCGGCTTGGCTGTGGGCCTTAGGCCAGAGAAAGGCGCGAGACGCCGGGGAGCTGTATCGGCGTGGGCTGCGTGCCGGATTCCCCCTGTTGCGCCCGAGGAAGCATCAGCGCCTCATCAGCCCCTGCCATTGATCCTCCACACAAGCGGCAGACACTGTATTGGGGGCTGTGGGGGCATAATGAAAACCGGAGGTGAAAGAGCGTAAAACGGCACGGCGCTCGGTTGCAGAGTAGGCCACACAGGCCCTTAAACCTCCGAAATTCTCGAGGAGGCCCTCAGAAGTATGTGGAACTGACAGGATTGCCTGAATAGCCGAGGGATTGGAGGATTGTAAGCTCTATAGGCAGAGGCGGTGACTCACCACCGGCAGGGCTGCACGAACGCCGCGTGTCGGGGCCCACGGTCTACCGCATCCCTGAACCTCCCTTGAGTTGGCACACTTCACAAACTAGGCATCCATTGCAGCAGTGTACAACTGGGGGATTACATGGACGCCACTATATGGGCTTCAGAGATTGATCACTGTGGCCTCCCGACTGTGTGACTTTTCCCGTTGTGCAACATAACGTACTACGGAGTGGGAAACTAAGGTTGCAGAGACTAATATCCCCCGGTGAATAACTGGAGCTATGGCAGCGAACTGAACACTTGACAACAGGTGCGGTGAGGCGAACTAACGCACAGTGCAGGTTGGATCGCAGAGAGACGCTTGCCAGAGGGGGATATTGGAGTGCGCAGTGCGGATTGTGGTGGGGTCCCCTAGACCACCTGGGCTGCTGTAACTGACGACTTTTGATTTGATCTGGGGAGGAAGGGAGAAGAAACAGCGCGCTACTGCCTGGTCTTGCAGTACATCGAGGGGCTCACCAGTGGTGCCTTGGGGCCTTGCCAAGTGGATTGATAACAACCTGTACCGAAGCGTGGCGAATATGGGGAGAACAGACGCGAAACAGCCGAAGCTTACGTTTGATGCAGCCAGGAAGTCAAATCGCACTGGACCGGACCAGCAGCAACGAGCAGGCGCTAGTGGGGAACCTGGAGGCTCATCAGATGCATCCTCAGAACTCAAAGAAGTCCTTCGAGAAATGCGCCAAGGATTCGCAACTATAGCGGACAAAGTAGTTAGGATGTCCTCACACCTGGATGCGGTCGTTCACAAAATGGATATACACGAGGGGCGCCTGAAGGAAGCGGAGCAGCGAATCTCAGACGCAGAAGACACGGCGACAGGACATACGTCTCAGCTCTCAAGGATGGATAACCTACTGCGGCTAATTGCAGCCAAGAATGAGGATTTGGAGGCGAGAAGTAGACGTAATACCATATGCATAGTGGGTATTCCCGAGTCAACCAACGTGGGCAGGATGGAGGAATATGTGGAAAAGATGCTAATGCACGCGGCTGGGTCGGAGACTTTTTCACCCCACTTTATAGTGGAATGGGCACACAGATCCTTGGGTCCTAGGCCCAAACCGGGGATGACACCGAGACCTATCATCGCCCGATTGCTCAACTATCGGGATAGGGATGCGGCTTTGCGAGCGGCCCGTAACTCTAAATCACTCTCCTTCGATGGCAACAGTTTCACCATCTACCCTGACTTCACTCCTATAGTGCAAGAGGAGCGTCGGAAGTTTCTGGATGTGAAGGCTAAACTCCGTGATTTGAACGTGGATTACGCACTGCTGTATCCGGCTCGCTTCAGGATCACATACCAAGGTCGACAACATTTTTTTACCAAACCGCAACAGGTGGAAGAGTTCATCAAACATTACAAGCGTACAGCGCAACACGAGGGGGGTGAGGAGGATGCCCCCGGCCAACCACAGGAAAGAATGGACGAAGATGAACAATGACTGTTATGGGACTGAGACTCTGTCGATTTGCTGGTAGCTTGTACGTGAGTACTGTACCATGTCATGGCCTGGGGATGTTTCTGGTTTATTTTGCTTTCTGTTTACAGCCTTGATGGAGCGGGGAATGCTTAGGGGATGCTAACACTGCTTGTCGCTGGGCACCCCCTCTTAACTCTGTCTGGGCTACTCTCTTATGGGTGGTTCCGGCAGGAGTGAGGGGTTTTCGTGTTGCCACCTGGAATACTACCCAGCGGGAAATACCCCAATTGTTTACTACTGTTAGGGGCGTTTTTTCGTCCTGGTTCTTTGGGAGGTTTGGGGTGGGATGGGGAGGGTGGAGAAACTGGCAGGTTGGGGGTTGCTTCAGTGGGAGGGTGGGAGGGAGTGGGTGAATGAGTGGGGGTTGACTGAGTTGGATGAGTGCGATATACACAAGCAAGCTGTGGATACATTTGAGCTATATGGGACGAGATCGGGCTGGACACCTACCCATGATGCCGTCTTAGGGAACAATTGTGAAAGGTACAATGGAGATATTAGATTATTGGGCAAGGACTGTGTAGTTTTTGGCATGATGCAAACATTGCTGTGGCATAGTATGATCTTCAGGATTGTTAACGATATTGTCAAGGGGCGCAGGTGATATTAACAAATGTACTTTCCTGTTGTGGAATGTGAGAGGCCTGAAAGACGCCCGTAAATGCAGACAGTTGGTGGCATACTGGGATAGACATAAGGTGCAGGTGGTTCTGCTACAGGAAACCCATATCCCCCCGCACACCATATCCAACTTCGGTAGTAGATGGGCGGGTGTTAGAGCTTTTTCAAATTATTCTTCATATGCCAGGGGTACTGCTATCCTTATACATCGAGCCACTCCGTTTACGCTACAAGGTCATCGAATAGATAAGGAGGGAAGATATGTGGTGCTGTGGGGGAGATTGGGTAAAGATACTATTACCATTGCCAATTGCTATGCACCAAATGTTGATGCCCCGGATTTTTTTGCTATGCTGTGGGGAATTGTGATGGATGTTGGATCACGCCACATAATTTGGGGTGGAGATTTCAGTGTTGCCTTAGTCCCAGGGATGGACAGAGCGGATGGTCATACAACGTATCATCCCAGAGCGCGAGACGTCATCAGAGGGATTGTTGATGAGGAAAGGCTTGTTGATGGATGGAGACATGTTCATCCTGTCCTATGAGATGGTACGCACTACACCTCATACACAGGAACGTGGGCTAGAATTGACTATTTGTTTGTGTCGCGGACACTTGCACCGCACATACTGGATGCACGACACCTCCCAAGGACTCAATCTGATCATTGTCCAGTTTTGCTAACTATGGATATGCCCGGGTATGATAGGTCGCGACCGCCCTGGCGATTACAACCTAATACACTAGTAGATGCGGTTTTCCGGGAGGAACTCAGGAAGGATATAGAAGAATTCTTTCCCCGTAATAAAGATACAGTGGATAGTGTAGAAACTGTCTGGGAGGCTTTTAAGGTTACAGTAAGGGGGTGGTGCATCGCCAAGGGCTTTGGAGTTCTGAGGGACATACAACGCACACTCCACAGGTTAGAAGAGGAACTACGGGTACTGGAAAAAAGTATGGTACAAGGTAATGCAGGGACTACACAGCGGGAATTCAGATCTAAGTTATCGGAATATGAGGCAGAAGCGCAAAGAGAGGTCCACTTTAGAGGTAAATATTGGAAAGCTAGAGCGTTCGATGAGGGCGGAAGGCCGGGTAGGGCACTATCAATGGCAGTTTGCATGGCGCGTGGCACCAATACTATCTTAGAATTAAACACTGCTACAGGTGACGTTTGCAAAGACTCTGCTGGCATATTGGCCACTCTCAAGATGCATTACAAACAGCTCTACACATCGCGGGCCACTGGGAGCTTTGACTTGGAGGGCTTTCTGGGGGATCTTGCACTTTGCTGGATTAACGACGGTCACAGACAGTTTCTAGGGGCACCGTTCGAGTTAGATGAGATCCGCGACGCCATAATGTCCTTGAGTAACGGGAAAGCACCTGGTTTAGATGGGTTTCCCGCGGAATTCTATAAATGTTATATATATATCATGGCACCGGTGCTGAAAGAGGTGTTTGAGGATGCCTTGGAGATGGGTGTATTGCCGGGGTCAATGAGGGAGGTCGTTATCACGTCTCTGCTCAAGCCGGGTAAGGATGCTACGCAGTGTGATTCATACCGTCCTCTATCATTATTGAATTGTGACGCCAAGATCCTTGCCAAGGTTCTGGCCACACGTCTCTCATTGCTTATGACCGCACTTATATTACCTGACCAGTCGGGGTTTGTCCCCACAAGATCCACCTCGCATAACCTCCGTACGGTCTTCTCTTTAATACAGACTGTGAGCCCTGATGTACCTCTAGCTGCCGTAGTCCTTGATGCGTCAAAAGCTTTTGACTCGGTGGAGTGGGGATATCTCTTTACAGTACTTCGTAAGATGGGCTTTCCCCCTATTTTTGTGATGTTGGGTATGCCTGCTCTACACGGCCCCGAAAGCGAGAGTACTAGCGAATGGCCGCTTGACGGACACCTTTGCAATAACGAGGGGTACACGCCAGGGGTGCCCACTCTCCCCACTGCTGTTCGCCATAGCGATAGAGCCATTGGCCTGTCGTATTCGACAGTTGCACAAGGAAAGAGCATTTAATTGCTTTCAGCGGCAACTTTCTGTCTCGTTGTACGCTGACGATGTCACGCTCTATGTCAAGGAACCTCAGACTACTCTGAACGCGTTACTGCAGGAGTTTGTCTCATTTGGTGGCCTGTCTGGAGTCTCTATTAACTGGGGAAAGTCGCAATTGTTCCCTCTAACACCTGCTGTACCGGAGTTCCCACTGGACTATCCCTTAGAGTGGTGTTCATCGGATTTACGTTACCTAGGGATACAAGTTTCAAGAGATAAGGGAGAAACATTGCGATTGAACTATGGCACAACTATTACCAAACTAGTCGACTCGGTGACTCGATGGATCAGGTTGCCTCTGTCCATGGCTGCTAGAGTCTCCCTTATAAAAATGGTTGTCTTGCCCCGTTTCCTTTATTTATTCCTCAACATCCCATACTATCCAGGTGCTTTCTTCTTTAAAACGTTGCGGTCTGAACTTATACGACTGGTGTGGGGAGGGAGACAGGCGCGCCTTCGATGGGCGGTTATGACACAGCCATATAATGTAGGGGGCTTTGACATACCTGACTTTGAGGTTTATTACCTAAGTGCACAGGCCCATTACCTGTATTACTGGGTGAAACCTGTCACTTTCATGCCACAGATAGTGGCGGAGGACTGGATTGCTCACCCGTTGCCACTGGATGGGGTTGTTCATGCCCCTATATCAGTCTTGGATATGCAGGCTAATACGGTGACGTGTACCATGGATGCATGGCGAAGGTTAGGGAAGCGATTGCAAGTCTCGTTATTGTACACGCCCCGAATGCCGCTGTCGTATCACCCACAGATGACGCTACTCCCGGAGCTGGGTTTCCGAAACATGTGTCGACGATTACATATCCACACATGGGGTGATCTGTTCCATGAGGGTATATTTCGTACTCGGGAACTGTTCTTTGGGGAGCACACACCTAACCCCTTGGAGTTGTTCTATTTTTTACGGCTGAGGGAAGGCTTAAAGGCCCTACTGCCTGACTATCCACAGGAGCCCCCGAGTGTTGCACCACTAACAGTTGTGCTGAATAGCACGGATGGAGCGCACCTGGTCTCCAACATCTATAAATGCCTCCGGAAGGAGCTGCCAGCTGTGGTGGGTACTGCCAAGGAACATTGGTCGCACGACCTCGGTAGAGAGATTACAGAGGATCAGTGGGAGTATTGTTGTGACCTATCGGGCACAGTGATATCAAGCTGTCGCTTTAAAATTATCCATTACAAGTTCCTACATAGACTGTACTATACACCGGTTAGGAAGGTTCGGTTCAAACTGGCTGAATCAGATAGATGCGAGAGGTGTGGCCAGGGAGGGGCAGACTTCCTCCACTTGGCGTGGGAATGCCCATTAGTGAAGGATTATTGGACGCAAGTATGCGAGGCTATCTCCCTTATGATAGAGACTTCGCTAGACATGGATCCGCTGTTGTTCCTGCTGGGATACACAGCGCAGATAGCGAGGTCTGTTCGGAAATACACGAACGTGGCACTCTTACTAGCAAAAAGGAGGTTAGCCTGTAGATGGGGAAGGGGTCGGGCCCCCAAATTCAGGGAATGGTTACAGGATATGCTATACTGTCAGGAGCAATATGGAATATTTTCGGAACTACAACCTGTGACATCTAGACCAACTGACATATGGGGTCCGCTACAGTCGTACCTTATACAAAATGCGACACCGGAGACAGGTGATGATAGAAGTGCTGAGGTGGGAAATATGCCTCCTGCGGCAGGCTCACAATAAGCAAACGACCCCCGCGTCTGGAGAGGGTAATGAGAATGAGGTCAGGGTCGCTCCAAACGACACTGAGTTACTAGATGGAAGAGTTACTACCCGGACTGTATTTTGCAAAACAGCATAACCCTGTCTATATGGCTGAGACGTAGGGAGGTCATGGAGGGGCATGATAAACTGAGATGAACTTCCCCGTTGTGGGGTTTTTTTTTCCCCCGGCTAGCAGCTACACATAACACTCATGTTGCCATAGATGTTTGGGGTTAGAACGATCTGGGTATCAGATTAGTCACGTGTTGCACTTACAAGTTACCGGATGGTCCATGCCTCTATTCGAACAGTTCCACAATGTTACGTCCATAGCTTCCGCTCAATCGGATACTGGCCTGAGATAGGGTCTGCCACGGATGAGCTGATTATATATTGCTGTACGGTAATGTGTGTCCCTCACAGCTATGCTCTGTATTATCCAGATGACTTTATGTTTCCTTATTGGTAAATGTGTATCCCTGCCGGCCTGATATGGTTGTAGGCACACTGCTGTGTATGTGAGCACGAATGCAAATAAAGGTATTTGAAAACTTAAAAAAAAAAAAATAGCTAAACGCCTGGCTGGGTATATATTAACCAGCCCTAATTATGAGTTAAAATTAATCAAAATGTTCCTTACCCAAACAAACAGAGCACACACTCAGTATTATTCCCGTTCTGCTATCTATTATGATTGTATTGACTCCTTTGTTGTTCAGTGTTAAGTATGTATAAAGGTGAATACGTACAAACCATTAATAATCAAATGTATGCTAGTGGCGTCTGTAAAATACTAGCAGCGCTTCCAAATTGTCCATCATAGCAAGCACGTGCTTTTCCGGTTACATACTGTCATGCACACAATGTGTAAAACATTAAGGAAAGTAAAGGCTAATATTAACAAAAGAAACACATTTTTTTGTTAAAACCACTATTCGTTTGGCTCTAATAGCAACCCCACTAGTGTCAATCGAAAAAAAGGAAAGCTATTTAACGCAAAATAAAATTTTTAATGAGTTCGATAGTTAAAGCCTTTATTAAAGGGTGAATGGTAGGGGTATAGGAGTACAAAACCATGGAGTACAAGAAAAGCTTCTGTGTCCTATCCTAATTTTGAAACTAAGTAGCATTTGAAACATTGTATTATTGAAGCTGCTATTTTATTTTCATTTTCATTTGCTTTATTTTGATATAGCTATCAGCTGAATAATAAATTAGATGTGATTAAGCAGCAGAGACAATCATTTTCAACTTCTGAGTCAGAGTGCTGCTGAGGAAGGTGAATGGTTTAAAGAGTTCTTTTCACCCAGCGCCTCTCTGAGAGCTGGCACATCCAAGAGAAACCTTGGCACTCAAGTCCTGTGTTAGAGCTCTGTAATCTTCACAAACAGGTGTTATGCAAACTACCCGTAATAATGTGTTGATTGTGTCTGTACTGAAGCATGTCTTAAATCTGGACTATGATTCACTGTACTAGATATTACCTGGATATGAGCCAACAATACTTTAGGCAGTACACACCGATCTGATATACGATTCTTTGCATTGCATTTGTTTTTATTAGCATTCATAGGATTTAATAGCTTTCCATCTTTGTTACTATTGAAAATTTTATTTACGTTGAGAATCTAAACTGATTTGCATGATGCCATGTTCTAATGATTCGTGTTATTTTATTTTTTGTTGCAAAATTGTTTAATACAAAACTGTGCAACAAAAATTGAGGAAGATGAGTTTTATGTCGATTCGATAAGTCTTTATTTCGAATTACAAATTCATAAAAGACAAAAATACAATCATACACAATGTATAAAAAGACACTCCGGCAATATATATTATACACAAAATATTCCTAAGAACGAGAAGATACTTTAGACATATGTATATAAAAAACAGATGGGACAAAGATAATTTGCACAATAGTTAATACCACTAAGAGCCATACAGGGTACTATATACAGCTAAAAAAGGACATTCAACATACAGGGATACCCAATTTCTTGGATCGGATCAGCCAGGCCCATCTTAAAAATTTAGCAACACCTACCACTACGGTTTCTGATCTAATAACACGAAGTTTGTGGAGTGCATCTCGGAATCCACCGCTGTTCAGAGTCAAGCAAATCGGCCTTAGCCACTTACTTCTAGGTGCACGGTAAGCAGGGCAACCAAAGAAGAAGTGACCAACACTTTCCTCCTGGTCTGCACACCAGTGGCATTTATTTCCTGTAGACATGTCCCATTTTGCTGTGAAAGAATTGATGGGCAAGGTGCCAATTCGGAACTGGTGGTATAATTTGCGATCTAATACACTTGTAATTAAGTCCCAATACTGTTCTAATGAGGGAACAGCCTTAAACACTAAAAAGGAGCCAGTTATGTTAACATCCAGGGATTGGTTTACAAGGATAGATTTTCTCCAAGCCCAAAAGAGTGCCTTAAACTCATGTTTAGAGGGAAAAGTTGCCCCCCCTGGGTTGGACCAAAGCTCCGGGAGACCCATCATATTCAATACGTTTTTAACTACCCAAAACCATTGTATTTTGTGTGCCCCCCACATGAGTTTTACCTCCTCCAACTCTTGGGTAAACAGGCCAAGCTCAGGAGTGGTCCAGATGCGGCGCCAAAAGGCCACCACCCGATACTGGGCCATCTCGTCGATTGGTCTGCAGCCAAGATCCAATAGTAGGGGTTTAGTTGGAGTGGACTGAGGGAGACTAACCAGATTCCGTAGGAACCTGTTCTGCGCAGTTGACAGTCTAGAGAGATTCTTATGACCCCAGACTTCTGCTCCATAAAGGGTTGCGGGGATGACCTTCGCCTCAAGAATTTTTAACACAGGGCTAACACACCTAGTAAGGGAGTTCTTCTGTTCATGGAGCAAGCAGCCAGCCAACCTATTAAATTTAAGTTTGGACGTTTCCACCTGAGGGTTCCAGCTAAGTTGGTGATCTAGGGTCACACCAAGATATGTCATGACCCTAACCTGCTCGATATGGACTCCGTTTAAAGAAACGGTGCACTTAGGGGGAGTTTTCTTGCAAAAAACCATAAATTTGGTTTTGTCCACATTTATTTGCAAGTCATTCTTGCTACAAAACTCGGAAAATCTAGTCAGGGCTACCTGAAGCCCAGCTCTAGTTTTAGAGAGCAGGAGGGTGTCGTCTGCAAAGATCAACATGGGGTACTTTCGACCACCCAGCATTGGAGCATCCGACTGTATGTTAATAAAGTATTGTGTGACCTGATTAATAAATAAGAGAAACAACGTGGGGGCCAGGACACAGCCTTGACGCACCCCACGTTGTACAGGGAATTGCTTGGTCACCTGCCCCTGGCTACCCCACCTAACCTGGGCATAGTTGTCCTCATGTAGTCGCTGGACTAGAATCAAGAGCTCAGGCGGAAATCCCATGCGGCTAAGGGCCTCCCACAACTTCTTCCTTGGCACCAAGTCGAAGGCCGACTTGAGGTCAACGAAAGCAGCATATAACGTACCGCCACCCAACAGGACCACTTTCCAAAAGAGTAATGTGAACCGGAAAACTTGGTCGACTGTACTCGTCCCAAACCTGAAACCCGCCTGCATAGGGGAAAGTATGTTATTTGAATCGATCCAATCCAGAATTCTCGCTAAGATCATTCTCGACACAATTTTCTGGATTGAATCGATCAAACTGATGGGTCGATAGTTGTTAGGGAGGGAGCGGTCACCCTTCTTATAAACTGGCAGAATTTCTGCACCCTTCCATGAAAGAGGAATCTCGGCCCCTGCAGCTATGTTATTTGCCAGTAGGGTTATATATGGGATCCAAAGGTCAGGTTTGAGTTTAAAAACGTCAGCGGGAATAGCATCGATGCCAGGAGCTTTACCCGACTGAACTAACTCAAGAGCGAGTGCAGTGTCAGATTCCAAAAATAAAAGTCTGTCTCCAATGTGTGGGGGTTGGCACATCAGTGTAGTTTCCATCGAAGGAACTGTCGCTATATTTGGGTCATTAAACTGTGCAGAGTAGAATTCCACCCACAGTTGGGCGGAGACATGGTTTACTGGAACCTGGGCGGCGGGGTCCTTTCTCCTCCTTATAATCAACCAAAAATCCGTTAGGCTGGGGGAGTCGCATGCACCTAGGAGATCAAGCCAATAAGAGTCATCCCATTCACGCTTTGCAGCCTGAATGGTACGCTTATAGCATTGCCTTGTCATCCTTATGGCATCGGTGTTCCGGGCCTTCACAGCAGCTAATAAGTTGCTGTGGGCATCTCTACACTTCTTATTATACCATTTTTTATAGACTCTGGTTTTAGCAGGCCTAGAAGGTTTCGTGAGAAGGTTTTTGAGAGTCGAAAAACACTCCTCATGAAGGTTGGTGATTATGGGGTCTGCAATACCAGCAGAAGATAACAAGGACATCCTACACCACACGTCCCTTACCTCTTCCTCTATCTTTAAAATAAGTACGGGGTCCTCCAGAACTCTAGGCCATTTTACACGGCGCCTATTATGGCACAGGATAACATCCGATGTTAGGATATTAGTCCTCCTGGCTGGTGCCCCCATGCCTGGGACCAATATCCCAAGTGAAAGGGGATTATGGTCGCTCTCCGGGCGGGGCACTATCGCCATGTCTTGAACAATGGACCAGCACTCAATTTTAATCAATATATAATCGATACGGCTTGAGCACAAGCCGTTATCGAAGGTGTTGCACCCAAGGCAATCGGATCGTGTACGCCCATTGGCGGCCCGTAGGCCCCATTCTAAACAAAAACCCAGCCAATGAATCGCAGCCTCAGTACCCTTAACACCCTTTGCAATAGTGAGCGGGGGGATTGCCCAAACAGTGTCCTCCTCAGAACCCACATCCTCTGCCAAGGAGGAGATGGGCTCAATGGAGGTATTTAAGTCTCCCGCTACTATTACGATCTGATCGGACCCGAAGTTCTTAAATAAAAGGTCAAGGTCGTCCAGGACGTCTTGTTTTTTCCCACCCTGACAGCCACGGGCGTAGACATCAACTAAAATGATATCTGGGGTGTTGGGTTTACACAGGCTGATACATAGGAGATCTGCACACGCCACCGGTGTTTCCCTACCATGGAAACCCAAATTATTTTTTATCCAGATAGTGAGACCACCAGAGGCCCTACCCTTGGGGCCCTTAATCGCGGGTTTTGAAAAATTAAGGTAGCCCAATTTATACAATGGGACGGTTGACCAGGTTTCCTGAAGGATGACGATATCATATAAATCAATGAAGTTGGCCCAGTCGTCATTCTCCAGACGTCCCCGTAGCCCAGCAATATTCCAAGAGATGACTCTTAAAGGGCAATCCGTAGTTAGTACACATGGCAACTGTACCACGCTCTGTACTTCATTTATTGCCAAGACAGGAGTGTGTGCTGGATCTAAAGCTGTGCCCGAATTGTTAGGCAACAGTAGGCCGACGAGAGATGGACTTGGGGATGGAGGGCTCCGTAGATGGGGCGAAGACTTAGAGGGAGATATGTCTCCAGACCACCCAAGTCAGTCCACCTCCTCCAAGCAGCCAAACCTATTAGAGGTTGAAAACCCTTGCCACCAGTTTGGTTGGTTTTGACCAACAAAACTATAAGTTGGGCGACTAACATTCCTAACGGTGGTCCAAGATCCCTCGCTCACTGGTTGTTGTCTAGGAGGGTAGAAAAAAGTGAGGGGCCTCACCACTATTGCGGAATTGGCCTCAAAGGATGGCCATGCACATAAGTGCTGGGCTGTGTGGGGATCAGAAAAAGAAACCACCACACAGTCTCCGGCTATAGACTTGTGAGTGCGGCCGATCCAAGGAACTCTCCGAACCATAAGGACACTGCTTCTTTGATGGTCGGGGAGATGAGTTTTATGTCAGATTGTCTGGATAATGCATATTATCTAAATGGGTTCTACTGCTTTCGCCATAGGTACATTGTATTTATCTCGAAAATCTGGTATTATTCTGGGCTTCCAGTACCTTGGATGGACACCTCTGACTTAAAACCTGTGAACTGTCAACTTCAGAGTTTGATTAAACCTATATGTAGCCATAGTATTGAAAGCTACCTCCTTAGATTCTGCGTCAAGTATTCATTCATGGTGGTGGCTACTGCAATTTCAAAGAGGTGGCGCAGAATTCCAAAATGGGTGTGGAACTTAAATGAAGACAACATGCATGTGTAAATGAAACTTAAACAATCCAAGGTCCTCTAATATTTTGATTGATGAGCAATGGTCACTCTCACAGTTAATAGTGGTAAGGCTTTAAATTATATCTGACATTCTCTGCTCTGATATCCCAGAAATAAAAAAGACCATCCTTAATAGAAGTATAGGCAGCATCAACAGTGAGGGATCCTTTTGGCTTTAACATAAAATTGAATTCTCTGTCAGATGTTTCATGTAGTTAGACCTGGCATCCATGGTGTGATTTTCCCTGTCTTTTTGACTCTACCGCCCGTAATTTTGGATTGGGTGCTGGATTTCGTTTTTGTTGGTTTAGTTACTCTGGGCACTTTGCCACTGCTGATCAGTGCCAAAGTGCAAGTGGTCCCTGGGTAAATTGTGATTCTGATTGGCTATCCATGATTGGCATATTTTATTTGCTTGGGAGCCCATAGTAAAGTGCACTGTGTGTTCCCATGCCTTGTAAATCAAATGGTACTTGTGAATCTGCATCAATGGTTGTGCCACACACACGAGTAGCCTTGTAAATGTGTTTCAACTCCTATGTCGACCTGGCAAGTGCACTCACTTGCCAGGCCCTAACCTTCCCTTTTCTTACATGTAAGGCACCCCTCAGGTAGGCCCACGGTACCCACATGGGTAGGGTACAGTGTCTATGAAAGGTGGGACATGTGCTGGTGTGTTTTGCATGTCATGATAGTGAAATACTGTGCATTTCGTTTTTCACTACATGGAGCTACCTTGTAACTTCTTACAAGTGTAATTTTCCATTGTGACACGAGAGAAATTTGGAGTTTAGGCTCTCTGAAATCCGAATTTAATAACACACCTTTTAGTGAACGTGGTTTTTAAATTGTGTGTTTGAAAAGTTTAGAAAGTGGGTATTTTCTTGCTTAATCATCCTGTGTGCCTCTGCCTATCTGTGTATTTACAGTATGGTTTAAGAGTGACATGAGCTGGGGATGAGCATTCACTCAGACAGTGACAAGGTGGGTTGAGGTGTGTCTTGCCTTTTCTGGCAGACTCATAACCGGGCTGAATAGACCTTTATGCATTTAGAGTGGTGGGAGGAGTTTTTGCTAGCACCCGAATAGGCTGAGTGTGCTCTGCACAATGCTGTCTCCACCTCCGGTAATGAAGCTGGTCAGGGAAGACAGAACCGGCTTTGACTAAGCTCAGAGACTCTTGCAACAAAGACTACCGAGAGAAAATGGGGTATAAATATTAGACCTAAAACCCCAGCACTTCAGATTACTTCTGGAGTTGAGAGGAACCTCTGCGAAAGAAAAAGAACTGAAGAGCCGTGAGGAGGAGAGTGCCCCTTTGCTGTGTGCTGCTTTGTTGAGTTGGCCTGTATTTGCTGCTTCTGCCAAAAAGAGGACAAAGACTAGAACCTGCTTGTGAAGAATCTCCAAGGGCTTGTGTGGGCTTGTATGAGCTTGCCTCCTGTTCTCAAGACTCAATGACACAAATACTTCATCACCACCTTCCTTGCTGCTGGGAGTTCTGACCTTCCACAATGTATCTATTCCAGTTCTGGGCCTCTGGAGGTTATTCGTGTTGCTGGGAGCTGAAAAAGCTTGAAGAAACCTTGAAAATTGGCTCATCGCCCTTCCAGCGCCTGTTTTTCTGATGCCACATCACTGTGCTGAATGAATTTTCACTCACCACCGTCGTGTGGTAATAGAATCAACAAAGCAACTGTCAGGGGCTGAAAAATCCACCACACACTGAGTCCAGTGCACCAACCTCCGAAGTCTGAGGTCACCTCATCGACTCCGACGCAGGCCCTGCTGTTTAGCTGAAAGCATCAACACATCATGGGACTGTAGCGGGAGAAATCAACGCAGAACCTGTTTTGCTGCTGTCACAGATTTCCACGCTTTGCACCAGTGCAGCACGTTTTCCAATGTAGCACCTGCAGACCATCATCGTCTTGAAATCGATGCATCTCTTCCCCCTATAGTCCGGATTCGACACATCACTTCTCCTGCGTGCAGCAGAAATGATGCATCGCCTCCCCAAGGACTTAAGAAATGGCACATCACTGTGTTTTCTGATGCTTCCCTTCTCTGCGGCTGCTTTGCCTTGTGGATTTTGACGCATTTGAGGTGAATGTACGACAAAATCCTGGATGTGTTTCAGCACGCATTCCTTCATCACGCCTTCATTAGAATGAACATGTTGCGTGGGGAACATGGTGGCCGTCAGATAAGGCGCGAGTCAGAAGTTCCCTGAGTCCGGCAATGTAAGCAAAGGGGTCTCCGTAGGCCTCCCCACTCCCTCGGTATCATCTCCCCCCTAGTATTACCTTGTATGCCGACTTCATTGCGGATTTCGGGCCATTTGTCCCATCTTCCAGGCAAGGCTCCCGGATCTGCGGGAGGGGTCCGACGCTCTCCGAGCCCCGTGGTGGGAGGGTGCAGCTCGAGAGTGACGTTGTTGCCTCGCTGCAAACTTCCAGGTCCAGGTCAGGAGTGGCAGTGACAGCACTGGAAGCATCGGAAGAGGTGTACAGAGGCAGGCTTGTGGTCTCTGCACCCAACTGAAGACCTTTGTGACAGAAGGCGGTGTGGCAGGGACAGGTCCCAGGGACGGTGTGGCTGAAGGCAGTATGGCGGTCCCAGAGGCGGCTGGAGCTGCAGGGGGGTTGTTGTATCCAAACCACGCCCCATTTAATGGTACCTTATTTTTTGCACCTCCTGTGTCTTTGTTGAAAGATCTTGGTGACACCCAATGAGTGGAGGAGCTGGGGGGGGCAATATTCAATGGAGATGGACAGAAATCAGCAAACAAGATCCTCCCTCTCTGCAGGCCAAAGTTTGTAGAGATACGCATCGCACCAGGGGTGCACAATCCATTTTCCCCCCAGAGTTGGTTAGTCAGGAGCCAGCCCTCCCCACTAATAGCACAGGCAATATTCTAAAAACATATCAAGGTCACCTGAGGGTCAAAAAATAAAAGGAGAGGGTGCGGAGAGAAGGGGAAAAGTGCTGTGCTCCCTGCAACTGGTAAGAGTCCTAGGTGCAGGGTTAGAGGGAAGAAGGCTTCTTTACCGAAAGTGATTATTACACCCTCATTAAAATCCTATCACAAGCTCCTCGCCACTCCAGTCTCAATTCCCACTCAAGGACAAACTTTTGAAGGATCTAAGCGCAATAGGATGGAGGCGAGTCAGCCCCAGGAGGCCCCAGCGGCAACCTTAACCCCCTCCCTCCCTTCCCACTTAGCCTCTCCGCCTCTGCCTATAGGGACCACAGTGGAATGCAGCAGCTCTAGGATGATTACGCACCCCTCAATCCCCACCACAAATAGATTTACCGTGTTGGAACCACATGAAGAGGACTATCAAGATGAACAGCCAAATCTATACAGCCCATCCCAGGCTTTAGTCAAGCTCCCGAGACGACCCCAGAGACTTTGGCCAACATCCTCTTAGCCCTTAAGGAAGAGATGGGGAACAGGTTTACAGTTTCTGAGAACAACCAAATGGTGATACAGGCCTCCTCCGTAGTTCTAGCACAGAAGCTGGAAGAAGTAACTTTAAGAACTGATACTTTGGAGTTGGAAATCCCTAAGATAAAGGAAGCACTCAATCCATCCTCAGCAGAGATGAACCAATTAATGAGGCAAAATAAAGAGATGAGGGATGATCTAGAGTGTCTTGAGAATCACTCAAGAAAGAACAGTTTTAGATTGATTAATGTCCCAGAAGCCTTAGAAGGGTCTGATATTAGGGCTTTTGTGATCTTGCTATTAAGAGATATGGCTTTCAAAAATCGCCCAGACATAGATCTCTCCTTGGAGTTACAACTGGTCCATCCAGATCCTTACAAGAGAAACCCAGCGAGAAAGAAGCCAAGAAAAATCCTACTAAACTTTCTTACATATATTACAAAGGAGGCTATTTTATCTATAGCACTTAAGGAAGGTTTACTATCATCTGGATCATTCTTTTTTTCAATCAGATCAGACGTGTGCCACACTACTGCCCAGAAACAATGGAAAATGGGCAAGGGGATGGAGGAGTTGAATAAACTGGGAGCCAAGGCATAGTTAAAATTCCCAGCCTCACTCCGCACAATGTTGAACAATCATAAGTATGTACACTGCTCATATGAGGAGATGGATGATTTGATTAAAGAATTAAGAAGGGAGTAGGAACTTAGAGGAGTATGGAGTGAAGAGGGGTTAGGGAGGCAGAGAAGCCCCAAAAATATATAAGTGAGTTTCATTATACCCAGGGGACTGAGGCCCATTAGGCTTTATGCCTATGATAGCAGGGAGGGTTTCCCGGGAAGGGGGTGTAGATGGGCATGGGCACGGGGATTGGGATTGGGAGAGCACAAGGTGGGGGGTAGTGGGAAAAAAATCCTCCATTGCGCCAGAAAGTCAGCACTATTATTATAATAATAGCTTTTGTCTTTGTTAGGATGGCACTTGGATGGAAAATTCTTATCAATGGGAGTCAGTGACTTAAGAACTGCTTCCATTGAACATCAATGGCCTCAGATGTATGCACAGGCAGAGACTGATTATGAAATATTTAGAGCAGAGTACAGCAAAAATATATTTGATCCAGGGTACTCACCTGGATATTTTGGCAAGCCGAGCCACTTTCCCGCATTATCCTTGGATAGAATCCTTTTATGCCTCAGAGCAGGCAGTTCACTACAAGGGGGTAGCTATCCTGATAAACGAGGGGCAGGCTGTGGTATCTAAATCTTCTAAAACAGATAAAACCGGGAGGTGGCTTATCGCACTCCTAGACTTTGGAGGGAAGGAGCTAGCCTACACATCCTTTTATGGCCTAAATATTATTATTTATGTCATCTACAATTGAACTTGATGGAAGTCACTTCCCCTTTGATAATTGGGGAGAGGGCACTTTAACGTCCTGCTTGACCCTCTGCTTGGTAGATCTAATCATAGTGGACACGTGGGTGCTCCTCAAGTCCGTCAGGCCCTAAATAATATGATCCATGATTTGGCACTTTTAGATGTATGGAGGGCTAAGAAGGGCAATACTCATGGGTTTATTTTCCAGAGTAAAAAACATGGACACTTCTCAAGAATAGACTATTATTTAGCAGAAAGATCTATTACAGATTCCATAACATCTATTAATATTCACCCAAGACATATTTCAGACCATTCTGCGATTGCCATCTCTCTAGTAGGCAGCAGTCAACCATCAAGTCCCAGATGGACTCTTAAAAGAGTGATGCTGACCAATTCAGAAATAGTAGAAGCACTTAAATGTACATGTATTGGCTACTTTGCAGCCAATATTGGGACCACATTCCTAGACATTGTATGGGATGCTTTCTAGGACTATGTGAGGGGCACTCTACACAGACTCATATGTGCCAAGAATAGAGCGGAATCTCACTTTTTTAACAAAATGGAGGATAAAGTAGTCTTACTAGAGGCTGATGTCTCCGGGATGAATCCGGGGATGGCAGAAGCAAAGTCACAGGTGCAGAGATTGTTGGACGAGGCCCGTCAGGATTATAGGATCAACTTAGATCAGAAGGGTAAAGCACAATGGTTTGCAAAATCAATGCAGAATTTTGAGTATGGTCAAAATCAGGTGCGCTCCTGGCTTGGAAGTCTAGAGTAGATCAGAATGAAAATGGGGATATCTCTGGTAAAATGGAGGATATGCTAATCTGTTTGGTTTCACTATTCTCTGAGTTATATAAGGAAGACAAATTCCCGAATCAAGAGGCTCTTAAAGCCTGGCTAAGGGAGATATCCCTACCAAGTTTAGCTGTGAAATCCTTGATGCTCCAAAAACTAGGGAATAATTAGGGAGGAGATCGGTTTGAGTCTTGGTAAAAGTAATAGTAGAAAAGCGGCAGCCATGCATGCACTCCCCAATAAGTTGTATAAACTTTTGATAGATGAGCTGGTCCTGATACTCGATCTTTCCACCAGTGTGCCAAGTTTCTAGGTCCTGGAAAGAGGCAAAGATTGTACACATCTTGAAACCCTCTAAAGATTCCTGGAGAGCAGATTCTTATATAGACCACACTCCCTGTTGAATGCAGTCTATAAGAACATTATGAGCATTTTGGTAGGGAGAATGGCAAAACTGGCACCACAACTAATACACTTAGACCAGAAGGGTTTCATCCCCAGTAGGTATATTCAGGAACAGACATAGCCGCTCATTGGCACTATAGATCTTGCCATTGAGCGTGTTGAGCTCTTGGCCATGGAGGCCCTTGCCACAGCCATGGCATTCGACAGAGTGTGCTGGGAGTACCTGTGGGAGGTGTTGAGAACAATGGGCTTTGGAACCATTTTTTATATACTTTAAAAAAGAGCTACGAGGTTGCCTTGGCTATGATTTTGTTAAATGGGACTTTAACATTTAGCTTTATTATATCGATAGGGACACAACAAGTTTGCCCCCTCTCACCTCCATTATTCAATATATATATAGAGCTATAGGCCCAGGTGATAAGATCTGATGCTTTTGTAACTCCCTTTAGATCTAAATCCTACAGCATCAAGGTCCCACTTTTTGAGGACGACCTGCAGTTATACACAGCCGATCCGGCCGAAGTAATACCTAGGGATGAAAATCTTTTAGAGGAATTAGGGTCTTTATCGGGAGACTCAGTAAACTCATCAAAAACCGAGGTGATGTGTTGGAATATCCAGGATTGGGATAGGAAAGTTAGCCATGATTTCATGTATTTGGGTATTATAATTGTCCAGGAGGTAGATAGGATCCCACAGATCAATCTAGATAGGGTTGCAAGTGAAATAGATCGATTGTTAGCAAGGTGGAAAAATCTCCCCTTTTTGGAAGGGTCAATCTAATTAAAATGGTCATACTCCCCAAATTAACCTACCTATTCAATGCCATACCCCTTGGTTTTCCCAAGTTAGGTATCAATAAAATACATAGGATGATCGTAAGCTTCATATGGGCTTATGAGCGTGCAAGGTTGGCATGGAAGAAACTTAGATGTAGGCTTATTTAAGGGGGATTGGCTTTTCCAGGATACTGCTTGGGTAGGTAGATGATTCTACTTTTGGGAGACTTCTGGGCCAAATGGTGAGGATGGGAGGTGGGGATTGTTTGCTATATATATGTTGTGCCCCCAGGTACTTCAAGAAAGTCCCTCTAAAAATATTGAAGTCTGCCCTTCGTTTATGGTATAAGGTCAGGAATAGGTTGGGTCTAGGTTATTATTCTGACCTATCCCTAATCTGGGAATCTCATGGGACCCCGTTATGTTTAAAAGACAGCTTGATTATATCAATTAGAAGGGCAGGTATCACAAAATGGTCAGATCTGATATAATCGAAGGGCGTACACCCTTGGGAGGATCTGAAAGGAAAGATCGGGAATTACTTTTCCAGGTTTAAGTTTATTCAACTAACTTCATGGTTTATAGCTGAAAGAAAAGAAGCATGTGGTGACTGGGAATTGGAGCTATTTCTTCAAGATGTTAATTTTAAGAACAAGGAAGTCTCTAAGTGGTATGAAAAGCTCTTGGAGGTGGATGAGAAGGAGTGTCCACCACAACATCTTGCCTGGAACAGAGCTTCCCTTGAATGTGACATAAAGACAATTTGGGACCGTTCCTTGAGGCTACTCTACAACTTCTTAAAGCCAGCCAACTTGAAAAAGAATCAAGACTTCACTATAAACCGTTTATATTGGACTCTGGCTATGATAGCAAAGTTTGATACAACTCCTCCCCCCAAGTGGCCAAGTTTTGATTGTATAAGAGCTAATGATCTGCACACTTTTTTTTAATGCTCGAATCTAAGAGATTACTGGAGTAGAATTGAGATCGCTTTTAGGGGCATCTTCGGCAGAGAGATTACCCTGAATATGGCCTTGGTTTTATTCGGAGAAGATGATATAATTAGTAAGGGGCTGAAGAGCCTGCTTAGAGGGATTTTATTCTATCTGATCCTGATTGCCCAAAGGGAAATCTGTGTAAAATGGAGGGACCCCCTCCCCGAGGGTGGAAGATTGGGTTAAGGCAGCCATTAAAATCTCTTGTTTAGACCAGGCAGTGGTGAAGGAGAATAACCCTGACATTTGGCTTGATTTTTTATATGGAGCAGATCCTTGGGTTTCGAATAACTTTCTTTAGTCCAATGACTACAACAAAGGTGTTGGTCTGGTAAGGTTTGCAGACCGAAGCAAATGCAGTGGCCACATGTTGCACAGTTTAGTGGGCGGCTCCATAAAGTATTGCAGACGCTTTTTTCTGGTGATTTGAGGATAAAAAAAATGTAAATAAAAAAAGAATGCATGTGTTTGTAGTACACATTTGTTCAGCACGCAAGTCATTATAACGATTTGCCTTTGAGGGGGCTGGTCTTTGGAATAGGATCATTTACTATTCAAACTCCAGGATGCGCAACAGTAGGAAAGGTGTTGGATCCAATCCTATTCCACCAATGCACCCCTGCTAAAGTAAGTCGTTGCAACGACTTGCGTTTTAATGATGGGTTCGTTCTATTGCCAGCATTGTGAAAGTACAGTGTCATTCTGGTTTTGTCCTAAACGGTGTTTGCCATTTGAGGTACTTTGTGTTAAAGTCACCCATCAATAGTTTCTATGGACAGAATTGCTTGAAACCTTTTCTAAGTCATATTTTGAATTGTGTAAGTTGGATTTTTGCCATTTTTGTCTTGTTTGGTTTAGATGAAGATTCTTTATTTTTTTTAACTGATGGGTGTCCATTTATAGTGTTTTTACTGTGTTACTGTGTGTCTGAGTGCAAATACTTTACACATTACCTTTGGGATAAGCCTCTCTGCTCGTACCAAGCTACCAAGGGGGTGAGCAGGGGTTATATAAAGTGTGTAATTCCCTGATCCTGACAAGAAGCAAGAGTCCCTAATTTGACAAGGTGCAAACCTCTGCCACCTAGAGACCCCCATTTCAAACACATGTTTAACCATGTCTCAGATTAGTCTTTGTTGGCCATTATAGATATTATTGGCCAGTTTGTTTAAAGGTAGCATTTGTATTTCTATCAATGTATTACATAAAGCCAGTTTGTTGCAAAGAAATAATTTGTGGAATTTTCTTAGCCGAAGACCTGTTGTGGCTTGATGAATTGATTTCATTTAGAGCCATACCACTAAAGCAAGCAAACTAATCACTCTTCTATGTTCTTCCTTCATCTTCTGGTATATCAGCTTTTAGGTTTACAAGTGTATATCTAATGCCAATATAAATGCAAATCCATATATCTAAAGCGCAAACTACTCACCCTTATGGGTCTCAAGGAGCTGGGGGCCGTTGTGGAAATTAAGTGAGCTATTGCCCAGAGTCACATGGTGCTGGGCTGAGCTGCCGCCTGAGCCGGGTATCAAACCTGTGAACCCTGTGCACAGAAGTCAACTGCCCTGGCCGCTGCCCCACACTGCGCCACCTAAGGAGAGATTACATACAACTAAAAGTGATTAGATTTACAAATATGAAACGGAAAAGTGGCTTCAGTAAAAAATCAAAAGACCGCTTGAAATGTTAAACAAAGTACACACACTAAGCAATTGCTATAGAAAAATGCTGGTTATCTCTGAAAATATAAAAACTGAAGTGAAAGCAGACCCCATTTGATGGGCAGGCAAAGAACCTCAGACCAGTCTGTCATATGCTGCTAAATTCTATAGTTGCATCTATACTTTAGAGGTTTAATTTAAAAGAGCCTGATTGGACATTTACATTGCTCTGAATCCCTTGATGATTTTATTCAGCAAATTCCCCCCATTAAAGGCTATAAATGTATTTCAGAAACAGGGGTTTATCAAAGCCTTGATGGTTATATAATTTTTATTGTTGGGAACTTTTCAAGTCATTGTTGTTACATTAGCCTTTTATTGCTAGTTGTGGTGCTTTAATTTTCCTTTTGCACTTATAATATATTTTGCTAAATATCAATATATTTCGTGAGCCACATCAATCAAATTTAGTAATTTCGGAACCTAGTGTCATTTCATCTTTAAAAAAACTGTTTAAACTTTAGATTCATGTGACATGTGCCTCTTTTTACATGTTGCTATTTATATTTTTCCTAATTCAGGGATATAAATGAATATTCTTAGTTCTTGGTGCCTGTGACACTTCAAGTACACGGCGTAATGATGGGAAGGGAATCAGTTGAGTGTCAAAGTAAGTTTGTTTTTTGGGAGGAGAGATCCCATCCAACATCTCAGTCAGGCTACTGCTGCAACTGTAAGGAGCCTTCAAAACATGCACATTCCTTTGCCTGAGTCCAGCTCTCCCTAGATGCCACAAGGTTCCAAGCTCAGGTTAGGTAAACAATGGCAGCAACAGAGAATACCACACACCTCCCTACCTCGTCAAACATAGACAAAACAAGGGAATAAAACATAGAGGCCACAACTAAAATTAAACATAATCCTTCAAATAAGCTGTTCTTTTGACCACACAGCCAGCTGTTCCGTGTCACCCCCACCCATGTTGCCAGTACAAACCACAACCAGTTTATTATTCTGTGCTCTTGGGTTTTCACAGCATTGCTTAAGGTTTTGATGACATGAATAGGTTTGGAAATTTGGAGAAGCTGCTCTACTTGGGACATTTAACCATAACGAGGTCCCCCACACGGAACTTTGTTACTTTCACAGCTTTTCATAAAGCAAAACCAAACTTCTTTGAACAAATCTTACGTTCCTCACGTTCGCACCAATCAAGACCACCCAAGCAACGACCAGACAGCAAAGTATATGCATTCACCCAGGAAGGTTCAATGAAAGTATTGAGAAGCCTACCTCAAATAGCAATATGGAGTCACCCTGTACATTTCAATCATTTTACAAATGTAACCCTTCCAATCCATGCCATTGGATTTCACCAGAGACACAGTTTCTTTTATGACTCTGTTGAGCCGTTCAACCATTCTGTTGGTTTTTGGATGGTGCAATGCTCACTTCTTTTGAGTTATTTCTCTTACATGAAGAAAATCGACCATCTCTCTCTAGATGATAACTGTACCCCATTATCCATGAGAAGTGATTGAGAGAACCCTTCCCTAGCAAGTTGAGCACTTTTATTACATCTATTTTTCCCAAGGAATTAGTGAAGAAGATATCTGACCATCTGGAGAACATGTCCAACTGCACAATCATATAAGATTGCCGTCCTTGATCATGGATGGGGCCCCAATATCTAATGCGATATCCTGCCAAGGAATGTAAGGAGAAACCCTCAGCACCATGACTTGTCCCTCCAAGCACATATGGAACAATCACGCACCAAGTGCTCTATGTGCTTGGCCATGCCAGGACACCAATAAGACATTCGCACAGGTTCTTTACATTTGGTCATGCTCTGATGCGTCTCAAGAGTAAGATCCATTATTTAATTTCTGAGGAGGGATGGAGGAATACATTTAGTTCCCCTAAATAACAGACCATTATTAACAGACAACTCATCACGCACAACCCAGTAACTCAGACACATATCCAAGGCTTGCTTCTTCTTGTTCCAACCCTCATTTGTACACCTCATCACCACAACAAGCACATCATCCTTAGCCAACTCTTTATGCCATCTTTCTTCAGAGAAGATGCTGACCTCACATACGCAGATAGACAATCACAACCACACTCAGCAGTGGGGACCAACCTGGAAATGGCATCAGCAACCATGTTACAAACACCAGGAAGGTACTCAACAATGAAGTGATACTCTTGCAAAGCAGTAACCCATTTGGTAATTTGACTGGATATTAAGCCCACACCTTTCAATGTGAAAGTTTCTTCAAGAGGTTTGTGATCAGTCCGAACCATAAATAACATGGCCAAAGCCTCCATTAAAATAACTGAGTAGTTGGCCTTGGTGTCCTTTAAGGCTCTAGCCAGAACATGATGGTCTAAATTCCAAACTCTCCTTCCTGTTGGAGGACAGCACCTAGACATTTGAGACTAGTGTCAGTGGTTACAATTGCACTCCTCCGAGGATCAAAATTCTTAAGCTGGGGAGCCATTCTGAGATGCAGTTTAAGTGACTGGTATTCCTCTTCATAGAGGGAATCCCAAGAAAAGAAAACACCCTTCCTCAAGCAACATCTGTGTGCTTATGGTGGGAGCCTATAAAAGTATGCAGCTATTTCACTGGGTTCATAGAATATAAGCAACGCCACACATGTGGCACAGAATATGTTTCTCAAAAGGGTGCCAGCATAATTAGTTGGACACATCAAGGTGATCTTGGTGTGATGCTTGATCCTAATAGCAACACACCCATCAAACTTAAAGAGCATCCCATTCTAGAAGTTAATTCTGTTTCTGACCCTCTGTTGTTATCACAACTCAAATCAGATTTGTACAGTTGGTTGATCAGGCAAGGCCTGTGTTGTAAGGTTACAAATGTCCGCATTGCCATTCGTGAGGAGGTGAAGGAAGAAATAATTAAGTTTAAAGTTGAGGGTATAATTGAGGAAGCTGAGGGAACCCAGTGACTTGCTTCTTTAGTCACTGCAAGGAAGGCCAATGGCAATTTATGCCTATGTGTGGGCCTTAGGCATCTTAATAGTGCATTGTGGTGGATAGGTATCCCTTGCCTAATATCTCTGAGTTGTTTATGTTACTGGGTGGTGCCACTGTCTTCAGTACGATTGACTTAACGAGTGCCTACCACAAAATGAATTTGGAGTAAAATTCAATCATTCCCAAAAATGTCATTAACTCCTCTTGGGAAGTGGGAGAGCTCATACGTATGATTGTGTTGACTAACTCATCTTTGGGAATAATACCCTCACTTGACACTATGTGACCAAGATATGTTATGGACTTGGTACCAAATTTGCACTTTTCGGCTTTCACAGTGAGATTCCAATCAGACAGCCTGCTCAACACCTCCCTTAATCTGGCATCCTCTTCCACTGAATCCTTCCCAAAAATCAAGATGTCATCTTGATAAACACAAACACCAGTAGTACCATCAAGAACCTTTTCCACGGCATGCTGAAAGACAGAAGAGGCGGATACAAGCCCAAAAGCCAAATGAACAAAATGAAAGGTACCAAAGGCATTATAAAGGCGGTAAGATCCCTTGAAGATTCATTCAACTTGATGTGGTTCACCTTGATGTGTCAAACTAATTAAGCTGTCACCCTTTTGAGAAACATACACTTTTCTGCATGTGAGGCATTGTTTATAATCTATGACCCTGGTGAAATAGCCATGTAATTTTATAGGCTCCCCACCATAGGCACATGGATTGATGTCAGGTTAGAGTAACTTGACTTTGTGAGCCAAGTTATCAGAGAAGAAATCATTGGAAACAATGGTAATTTTTGCTCCTGAATCAAAAAGTACTTCAGTTGTCTCCCCTTCTACACAAATAGCATCGATGGGGCTGTGGCTGTGTCTATTAATACCATGGTCATTCATTTGAAGCACAATTTGACCACACATGAATTCGGTGCTATCAGACCTAGAGTCATCACTCACACAGATCTTCTTAACAGAAGTACCCTTTGCTTTACAAAGAGATGCTAAATTACCTTTCTTATTGCATTTGGAGCAAGTTAGTTTAAAAGCAGGATACTTTTTATCATTGGCGAGATGAGCGCTTGAGTTGGAACAGTAGCATTTACACATAGTTGGAGAGCTGGTTTTGTGTAGCCCCCTTCTTCAGGATTCACAGAAGTTCTCTTTCCCATTTCTTTAAGAACATTGACAGAGTTATTCCTTTCTTAATCACGCCAGTAAACTCTTTGAAATGTTCAATGCATTTGGCAACCACAAGAACTTCATCCTTTCTTATGCCACAACCCACCATAAACTGGTCCCTGACTCGTTCATTAGGTAAATCGCCAAACCTGCGTGTTAAAGCTAGTTGCATAAATTAGCACCATACTCTTCAATAGACTCTTCAGGGTTTTGAAACCTCCTGGAAAAGTGGTAACATTCAAGAATGGTACTAACTTTTGGTAGAAAATGAGTATTGAGATTCTTAAGATATAACTCATAATCAATTAGGTCCTCTAAGTCAGATTGTGAAGGTGAGGGTAGATGGTCAAATATTTCTTGCCCTTCTGGCCCCAAACAATGTAACACCAACAAGGCTTTTCTCCCAGCGCTCAAGGTTGCTCCACACACCTTGGCATACCTTTCGAAGACGTTATACACAGTGTGCACACCACTGAAAAGAGATCCCAAGCATCAGTGTGCACACCACTGAGGACCACACAGTAATGCGCTTGTGCTGCGAGTGGGCAAACACAGCAATGATACTTCAGCACCAATGTGCGCATCACTGAAACTATGCTCTTACGTAGATAAACAACCAGTGTGCACACCACTGAAATGATGCACAAAGGAGAAGAAAAGACAAAACTTGTGCACCTGTGTGTGCACCACTGAAACGGGGTGCTTGTGTAGACAAACAGTAGAACAGTGAGCAGGACTCCGCTCTCCACCTTAAGTGTACCTGCACAGATACAGCTGGCAGGTTGTGAACCACTAGCACAACAAGGTAAGTACAGTAACAAGATATGATAGCAGAAGTGCAAAGTAAAACCCCTGGAAGAAAAGTTGAATCTTTGTGAGCACCACCAGTACAACCAGCTCATGTTAATGGGCAATGTTGTGCCAAGAACTACATAGAAAACTATAAGTGAAACTCGCAATGGTGAGCGCAAGGTCAGCACAAAAACTGCTGTGCGCAGCTCATGCCGGGATACGAGCAAGGCACAAGAGCCCTAGACATAGGCACCGCGCCAGGAAACCGTGAGCACCGCAGCAAACAGCTGTGAGCAGGGCTGAGAAACTGCAATCAGAATGTACACCTCAACTCACAGCTCAACGTACTATTACAACCCCTTGAATGGGGAGCACCCGCTGGGGTGAAAGGAAGTGTCACAGCTTATCAGAAATAGTTCTTGAATGAAGGCAAGCGTCACAGCTTGACTCACTAGTGCAGCCACATGGACGGAGTACACAAGCTTCAGCCCAGGAAAATATCACAGCCTGAAGGAGTAGTGCTTCAGAGATCAATTCAACTTGGCAGTGACACTGGGGCATTCCTACATGTTGCGCGTTAGCATCAGGTCTAGTTTTGTGAAATTCCATCAACTTCCTCAACAAGGTAATTAGTTATCGTTGAGGTTTGAAATTCAGCAAGAGCTTGACGATGGCACCATAAACCGCCCCTCTATGCTCAAACTTCCACTAAACAAAAAGGGGCAGATGAGCCACAATTGTCAAAAAGGGATCAAGTGGAATCCCAAATAATGAAAGAAACATAATACAGTACCAATGGGCCAACGCGCCGAACGCTCATCAGGCTGACGTCAGGATTGGTCAGAAGAACGTGAAGACTGTGTTGGGATACTCTCACTCCATCCTGCCAAGTACGACAGTGTGATACTTCAAGTACACGGCGTAATGAAGGGAATGGAGTCCGTTAAGTGTCAAAGTAAATTCCTTTATTGGGAGGAGAGAATGCCATCCAACATCTCAGTCAGGCAACAGCTGCAATTGTCAGGAGCCTTCCAAAGAAGTGCATTCCATCGCCTGAGCCCAGCTCTTCCGTGATGTCACAGGGTTCCAAGCTCAGGCCAGGTAAACAATGGCGATACAAAAGGGGATGATGGACGGAGCGCTTGAGCAAATCAAACACTCACCCCCAGTCAACTGATCTGGGTTTAATCCGTCACCATTCTTTAGCTCACTCAGCCACCCCAGTTCAGACATGGCCATATGCAAATCAGTCTGACCCTGTGCCTCATGGGAACAGTCCAGCCCGAACTGCCAAGCCATGTCTTCCCTGGACCGGAAACAAGCATCCTGGGACCGGTTTCGGATTCATAATCCTCATCAGCCAGGCTATCTTGAATCCAGTGGCCAAGTGAGCAAGGGACTCACGTCTGAGCATACCCTGCCACATTTAGGGCGAACAAAGCGATACAAAAGGGGATGATGGACGGAGTGCTTGAGCAAATCAAACACTCACCCCCAGTCAACTGATCTGGGTTTAATCCATCACCATTCTTTAGCTCACTCAGCCACCCCAGTTCAGACATGGCCATATGCAAATCAGTCTGACCCTGTGCCTCATGGGAACAGTACAGCCCAAACTGCCAAGCCATGTCTTCCATGGACCGGAAACAAGCATCCTGGGACCGGTTTCGGATTCATAATCCTCATCAGCCAGGCTATCTTGAATCCAGTGGCCAAGTGAGCAAGGGACTCACGTCTGAGCATACCCTGCCACACTTAGGGCGAACAAAGCGATAGAAAAGGGGATGATGGATGGAGCATTTGAGCCAATCAAACACTCACCCCCAGTCAACTGATCTGGGTTTAATCCATCACCATTCTTTAGCTCACTCAGCCACCCCAGTTCAGACATGGCCATATGCAAATCAGTCTGACCCTGTGCCTCATGGGAACAGTCCAGTCCGAACTGCCAAGTCATGTCTTCCCTGGACCGGAAACAAGCATCCTGGGACCAGTTTCGGATTCATAATCCTCATCAGCCAGGCTATCTTGAATCCAGTGGCCAAGTGAGCAAGGGACTCATGTCTGAGCATACCCTGCCACATTTAGGGCGAACAAAGCGATACAAAAGGGGATGATGGACGGAGCGCTTGAGCAAATCAAACACTCACCCCCCGTCAACTGATCTGGGTTTAATCCATCACCATTCTTTAGCTCACTCAGCCACACCAGTTCAGACATGGCCATATGCAAATCAGTCTGACCCTGTGCCTCAGGGGAACAGTCCAGCCCGAACTGCCAAGCCATGTTTTCCCTGGACCGGAAACAAGCATCCTGGGACCGGTTTCGGATTCATAATCCTCTTCAGCCAGGCTATCTTGAATCCAGTGGCCAAGTCAGCAAGGGACTCACGTCTGAGCATACCCTGCCACATTTAGGGCGAACAAAGCGATACAAAAGGGGATGATGGACGGAGCGCTTGAGCAAATCAAACACTCACCCCCAGTCAACTGATCTGGGTTTAATCCATCACCATTCTTTAGCTCACTCAGCCACCCCAGTTCAGACATGGCCATATGCAAATCAGTCTGACCCTGTGCCTCATGGGAACAGTCCAGCCCGAACTGCCAAGTCATGTCTTCCCTGGACCGGAAACAAGCATCCTGGGACCAGTTTCGGATTCATAATCCTCATCAGCCAGGCTATCTTGAATCCAGTGGCCAAGTGAGCAAGGGACTCATGTCTGAGCATACCCTGCCACATTTAGGGCGAACAAAGCGATACAAAAGGGGATGATGGACGGAGCGCTTGAGCAAATCAAACACTCACCCCCAGTCAACTGATCTGGGTTTAATCCATCACCATTCTTTAGCTCACTCAGCCACCCCAGTTCAGACATGGCCATATGCAAATCAGTCTGACCCTGTGCCTCATGGGAACAGTCCAGCCCGAACTGCCAAGTCATGTCTTCCCTGGACCGGAAACAAGCATCCTGGGACCAGTTTCGGATTCATAATCCTCATCAGCCAGGCTATCTTGAATCCAGTGGCCAAGTCAGCAAGGGACTCACGTCTGAGCATACCCTGCCACATTTAGGGCGAACAAAGCGATTCAAAAGGGGATGATGGACGGAGCGCTTGAGCAAATCAAACACTCACCAGATGGCTGGAATGCCAGAAATCGGTCCTCGGAAGCCTATTTTCGGTCCAGGGAAGGCATGGCTTGGCAGTTCGGGCTGGACTGTTCCCATGAGGCACAGGGTCAGACTGATTTGCATATAGCCATGTCTGAACTGGGGTGGCAGAGTGGGCTAAAGAACGGTGATGGATTTAACCCAGATCTTTTGACTGGGTGTGAGTGTTTGATTGATTCAGATGCTCCGTCCATCACCACCCCCTTTTGTACCGCTTTTGGCCACCATAAGTGTGGCAGGGTATGCTCAGACGTGAGTCCCTTGCTCACTTTGCCACTGTGTTCAAGCAAGCCGGGCAGAAGACGGCTGGAATGCCAGAAACCGGTCCTCCGAAGCTTGTTTCCGGTCCAGGGAAGTCATGGCTTGGCAGTTCGGGCTGGACTGTTCCCATGAGGCACAGGATCAGACTGATTTGCATATAGCCATGTCTGAACTGGGGTGGCAGAGTGGGCTAAAGAACGGTGATGGATTAAACCCAGATCTTTAGACTGGATGTGAGTGTTTTATTGATTCAGATGCTCCGTCCATCACCACCCCCTTTTGTACAGGTAAACAATGGCAGCAACAAAAATTACCACATAATCCTTTATTCATTTTTGTCCACACATCATTGCTACTCGTGTACTACTCATTGAAAGTATAATTTAGAAATCATTAATGTTTTTGAGGGCTCAAAATTCACAGGCCTGAAACTTGACTGAGTTTTTTTACCTTTCAAAGATCATTTTGATTATATTTTAATCTTCACTTGATTGTCGCTATTGGTTTTCTATCCTTTCTCTTTTTTTTAAAAATGGTGACAGCATTTTCTGAGATAAAGTGTTGCCAATTTGAGTGTAAGTTTGACCCACTTGTCTGAAGCTCTATGCATTTCCAGGGTAGATCCATTTTTATAACTGCATGTAAGATAGAAACTAGAATAGAAGGCTTTGGGGCATTTTGTGAAAGCAATCCGCCTTCTTTTCTATTGCTCCTTACATGATGTATAACTGCATGTGCAACTCATCCATTAAAGATGTGTTTTCCATGTGTTCCGTTCTTGTAGTTATAAAGTCCTCACCATACACCAGTGTATCTAGTTGATTGTGGAAAAGTTCATTTCTTTAATATTCACCATCATATTATATACAATCTTGCTGTTCAGATTAGATATTTTATGCATTGCTGTTTTCTTGACATTTTCTTCTGAAAATTTGACATGGCGGAGGGCATATCACTCATTGTAATGTGCTGTAGGTGCTGGCAGTCAATGTTACCAGGTTATTTGTGGGGATTTTCATCAGGTTTGTGTAATGTGTCTTGAACTGAGAAAAGTGGCTTTATTTATGCAAAGTATTTGTAGTTCACTTTAAAACTACAATTTTTATGTGTAGTTTGTGTGAATATTGCCCTCGCACAACAAATCTCTAGTTTCTGACAAACCTAGCAGAATAAATGTTGCAAGCATCTCTACGCTATTTTGAGACAAATACATATTCCAGAGTAGGCCAGATGAACACCAGTTGTTCATGTAGATTATGCAACTGCACAAGCACATTTAATGGAATAACTCTGAACTACAGCTAAACCCTGCAAGGAATTCTACTTGAAATTACTTCACACAGTAAAACTTTGCACAGTCATACAGAAAGACAGACATGCCTGCAGAGTCATCTGCAGAGTCCATCCCTTTCTCTTCATTATGTTTTCTTGGTTTGTGCTACATAACATTTCCTCAGAGTTCAGAATTTAAAATTATGAAATTAGATTTGCGAAAGACTAGTCTTTATCAAAGAGGTAGAAGACTCCATCTTCCTCATCAGAAATTCCCTGGAGCCATTTGAGGCATGGGAGTCCATGGCCGGGAGGACCTATTCTAAATTATCTGATGTGGGATGAATTTCCATCTTTCTCTTTAGTACGTAGGTGCATAAAACATTTCTCCAAAACATTATCTTGGAATTCCTTCAGTAAGGATCACAGCAGTAAATTTCAGGATGTGTGTACCATTTCATACTCCTTCTTAGCCCATTTAATTTGATGTAATGTTATGTTTTATATTATAAATGACTATGATAAATAGGTCCCTACTAGTCATTTGTTCCGATATTATTTGTTACTGTCACTTTTCAAAGATGAAATGTATCTCATTGATTTATGCTTTTAGGAACTTAGCAATTCTACTATGGCTCAACTTCCTTGATAGTTAGGAAGACTGCTACTTGGTATTGAAGTGACATTTTGACCATGTGATTATAAATAAAAACGTGTTTGCCTGAAATAAATCAACCAATACAATCTCTTTTATCGTCACACGACATAGGCATTTTTAAAATAAAACAGACAGGCTCCAGAACACTTCTGAAGCCACGTCTGACTTAGGGTTACATCACCTTTAAAGTTCTGTTATCAGCGGATCAAAACCAGGGGTTGGCATAGGTCCATCACTATAATTAAAAAAATTTAAACATTGACATTTTTTTACATTTCAACACATTTGCATCTTGGGCAGGATACATATTATGACCATCCACACCTTTTCATAAGGGCAGAAAGTTTATTAGAAACGCTGTTTATGTTAATTTACACACAGTTGTGTTATTTTTGTTTGCATTCCGTATACTAATTTAACTCTTAATTTTACTACATTTATATATCTGGACAGAGTACTGTGCAAAATTTCTTTCCAAATAAGTGACAATGTTGTTAGCTACTGAACAGTTCATTCCCAGTATGAGCAATCCATACTTTACTAAACATTGCAATGGCAACAACAGTAGACAAACGTTTATTTTTTTATTCTTGATCATTAATGCACTTTTGGGTCAACACCTTAGTCTAGTGCACAGTTACGTATATATTTTCTCTCTCTGTTACATAAAACTGTGTGAATGAATGAATGAATATTGAATTGATTAAGTGCTAACTTAGCCCAAGGGGCATCAAGTTGCAAGGATATGTAATATTGAGATACCTGTACTAGACATAGAATACAAGAGGTTATGTATTACTAAGTAGTGGATGAGATAAGTCTTATTTTGAAATAAACAATGAAGAAAACTAAAAGAAAAAAGTGATACCTGCCACTCAAATGTAAAAACACAACATAGTAATTCCATGATTTCAGCAGACTGGACCACATGCAATTACAGTTTTTTTAAATTAAAGTTTGAGTTTATTAAGAACAGCAAAAAACAGCAATATGATAATAAATATATGTCATATACAAAAATCTTTTAAACAAGAATAGTGGGCATAACACAGAATACATGAAAGAAAAATTGCTGAAAATATATAAGTTTAAAAAAATATAAATACTACACTGTTCAAAAACTGTATAAAGAGATATGGAAAATGGGGGGAGCAGGAGGAATCAAAACAATATGTAATTGCATTTTTTGAATTTGAAAAATGATAATGGCAAAGAACTGTAGACATTATGAAAAGAAGAAAAAGTAACCATCATACCTATAAGTTATGCAATCATATACATCCTCCAGAAGCATAACAAAGGTAGTAGGGTGAGATTCATGGTGAATTCTGTACTTCATCTGAAACAGTAATATTGTATTAACAGGTAAAGCGGAATGCATTAAACCATAGTTAGTGGAAACCATAAGAGATTTCTCTTTATAGCTAGACATATAGGGGAGACCTAGTTGGTATATAGTCTGTGATGAAAGCAAATAGCTTTCCACCAGTACCTAAAAGTAACATTCTGAGCTTGTTTCCAATTTGATGCTATTAAGTGAAAAGCAACAGTCAACAATAAATCTCTCAACTTATAACTTGGGTTTATGTGAGGCCACTGAGGCACCAAACTACCTAAAAAGATATTAAGTCAGGAAAAAGGAGTAGCAATTTTAAACATCTTAATAATTTGAGTACAGACCAGTTTCCAAAACTGATGAAAATGAGGGTATTCAAAGAACATATGCTTTAAATGGGCATTTGAGAATGAACTGGACCAGCAGGAAGAGGTTTCAGTTGGAGAAAATGATTGTATGGACACAGGGGTAAATAACAGACAATGATAGACAAAGTTATGGGTCTGCATAGTATTTCTAGCCTACTTAGTTTTGTGAAGCTTATGCGATAGCGTATTCCATAAAGTAGTCTTTCATTACATCCTTTTCCCCAGTTAGCTCAGTCTTTGACGTGGCTCTATCTGAAGTCATTTGTAAAGATTTATGAATAGCTGATGGATTATTATATAATAATGGAAAATGTGTAGTGGATATGGAGGGAGAGCAAGATATAGATGGCAATGTAGAAATATATTGATTGGGGGAGGTGCATGAAAGTTCATAGTGTGTTATGGATGTAGACAGCAGAGAGAATTTTTTTTGGAGAACAGTGAAGTACAAAAGTTGACCATTGGTAAGAAGTTGCAATACCCAAGACAAATCTTTGGAGAGCGTGATTGAGAAATATTTGTAAAAAGCAAGAATTTCCTTAAAATCAAAAGGGGTGATATAAGATTTCTTGTACTGTAGCCACAAAGAAGGGTGTAAGGGGAGCTTGTAGGAGTTATCAGGCAGCTTGTTTCAAAGAGAAAGCGTACTGTTATTTTTAAAAATTCATGAACCTATGGCCTCCATTAGATTTATCCTTTCTTAACGAGGATAACGCTTTATGAGGAGATTTACCTGTCCAGGAAATTTTGTTAAGAGAGAGTCTATTTTCTTAAAATAATAACTAGGGATGTGAACAGGAATCATAGCAATTACATTAATATTAAGGCAGAAACAATCATTTTAATGGCATTGATTCTGCCCCACCAAGAAAGAAAGAGTGGGTGCCAGCAGGCAATATTATTATATTGTGTTTTGGTAATGTAATAATAAAAACAAAATCATTAATTGTCTGCGAAAACCATAATCCCAGCTATTTTATTTCAGTGGGTCGCCAAGCAAAACCTGTATGCTCAAAAAGTTGCTTATTACATAAAACATTTAAAAGGTAATACCTCACATTTATCAGTATTAAGCAGATAACCTGTTAAGTGGGGGAAAAGTGGTAACTTGCTGAAGAAAAGGAGGAAGGGAAGCTGTAAGGTTGGTGCAATATAGAACAATGTCATCAGTATAAACTACTATCCCAATGTAATGAGATCAAGTTTGAAAACTGGAAATATGTGCATCTTATTGCATTTTGGTTTGAAAGGGTTTGAGTGCAATAATAAACATTAATGTAAACAGTGGCCCTAGACAAATCCCATTCTATCAAGTGGGTGTTTTATGGGAAGGCCTGCCTGATGGAGCTTGGCCTAGGTGGCTATTGGGAGGATGGTTCACCACCCCTGTCCAGGGAAACACTGCAAAATGTATACTGGAAATGGGTGCGGGAAACTGAAATCAGAAAGCAAAATTGTGGCTATATAACAGGAATTGTTTTTACAAATTAAACCACTAAGAGGGCATATTAACAAGCGGCAGCGAAAATTATCGCTGACCGCTAAAACCGGTAAAAAATATATCGCCGGCGATAATCGCCATGGTAGCGCAGTATTATCTACACTGAGCGCCATGGCGATAAAAGAATCAAGGATAGCAGGAATATCACCGTTTTACATTGAATAACGCTGGATTTCCAGTGATATTCAATGAAAAACTGCAATAACCTTGGTGATAGTGACTGTGGTTGCAGTCACATAATCCAACTCCCTTTACAGGTATGCCTAAGTCTGAAAATTAGCAGACTTTCAAAAGCAGTGTTAACCGTGGGTAGCACTGCTTTTTTTATTCTTTAAGAGGGTTAGTGTGAAGCTTGATAATAGGAGAAATGTTGCTTATTTTGCTCTGGAACGCCCCCTTTGTATCTCATTCGAGATTCGAAGGGAAGCGTAGAGAAAAAGGGTGCAAACATGCGATTTTGCATGTTAGCACCCTGTTTTTGATAGGGAGATAATTTTATCTCTGCCTTTTTGGCTTTTAGAGCCAAAAAGTGGAGATAAATCCCTTGTTAATATGCCCCTATTTGCTTTCAATCCTTTTTTTGATTTCTTGATTGTTCCAGGTGATAGAAGTTTATTTCTTAAACTTCGATATAGTACATTACTGCTTTTGAATTGTACATCCAAATGGCATCCTCGGATGGCCGATAATGTCACTTCCTCAGTTTATTTTAATGCAGATGAGTCATTTGCCCATTTTGTCTTTTTTGCGCAGGCTACATCCGCCCAGAGAAAAGGTAGATAATACCACTACACAGGCAGCTGTGATGTAGGCATTATCATCCAATGCTCAGGCTGCTTTGTACTGAAACTAAAGAATTTGTGGTATGTGCAGTAGGCGAGGGCCCTTGAATAACACACATTTTTTATATAGCGCGAACTTGACCGGGAGGTATCTGAGTGCTTTACATGAGCACCAGTAGCCATACAGATGGGCAAATTAATTTTGCTAGGCATGGGGAGGTTAAGTGATTTGCTCAAAATCACAGTATGTTGAGTGTCCCTGCCGAGATTCTACCCCGGTTCCTCAGCTTCGAGGGCGACTGCCCTAGCCGTTAGACCGCATCCTCTAAAATCGTATGCTGTGGCTAGTTTCTTGTCATCTATAGTACCTCTTAGATGTTGAACTCTTCTCATTTAAAATAAGGAAAATGTTATTTTAATGTTGTAGCTTTAAGACTTGTATCTTGTTATTATTATTTGCTGGTTTTGCACACTTGGTATGGTCTGCCTCTTACCTGTGGGTCTGTGTACACCACCTTTAAGAGGTTGCTGAGGCAATGACACTTATGAAGAATTTCATAATGTTGTTTTTAATATATGTATGCATTTACACACATTGTATGTATCGTTAGTTTAGATATTTTTATTCAGTGTAAATCAGATCAGACGGACCCCATTCAAATTCCAATGGGTACTTTTAGCTATAAGTTTCATGCTTTGTTCAGCAGAAAAATAGTAAATAATCGTGGATAGGCAGTTTGGATAGAAAAGAAAAAAGTACAAAGGCAAGAAGAAAATAAGGAGGAAAAGAAAGAAAACCATGAAAGTTTTAGCTCTGGAGATTCAATTTGTCAGCAATCGCCAGACAGCAGATGAATATGTAAGAAACTACAAACATTCAAAGATACAACAACCTTAGTGCACAAGTGCAATCCATTTTTGTACGAGGAACCCCATTCATTAAAAATATTGTTAAGCATTTATCTGCAAGTCCCACATAAACTTTGACCAGATTCGGTTGAATTTCCTAAATGACTGGACACCCCTAATCCTGGCCAGAGTCAGTTTTGAGTCATGTAATTGCTGAATTGTTGCCCAACTTTCAGGGGCTTCCAGAGGGGTCACTGAACCCAGGATCCAGCTATACAGAGTCAAGCCAAAACTATGAATATAGACAACAGATTTCTTAGCCCCATGTCTAACTGAATTGAAGATTGCATCCTAAACCTGCCAAGACTAAATGAAGCACTTCTTGTCCAGCTAGGTTTTTTAAACTTCTGGCACCACTATTAGACCCCCACCTTAATCTACTTTGGAATTCTTCTTTGAAAACTGTTATCTACCCTTCAGTCTGGAACAAAGCACTTGTTCAACCCATTCTCAAGAAAGAAGATGCAGATCCGGCTGAATTGAAATACTTCAGGCCCATCTCCCTCATGCCAACACCGGCTAAAATTCTGGATTTTGAAGTACAAAAACAGCTATCCGAATACCTAGAATCCAGCAAACTTCTCCCCATACTCCATTCTGGCTTTCGGTCAGGATACAGCACTGCGACAGCACTGCTGAAAATAACTGAGACTGTCCGGGAGACCTTGGATAATAGTCACTGTGCAATGATCGTGTTGTTAGATCTGACAGCAACGTTCGATACGGTGTCACACATGATCCTTCTTGATAGATTAAGACAACTGGGCGTGACAGGGACCACTTTATCATGGTTTGGCTCCTTTCTGGAAGACCGGTCCCAGAAAATACTGTTACATCCTCACATCTCATCGTCGCGCTCCATAGTTTGTGGAGTTCCCCAGGGCTCGGCCGTGACCCTGACTCTTTTTAATGTTTATGTCACCCCGCTAGGCTCGTTTATTGAACAGCATGGGGTAAGTGTCATCTCGGATGCCGATGATACACAGCTTGTGTTCTCTTTCAGGGATATATCCGAGGTATAATTCTCAAACTTTAGACATTGTCTGATCGATATTTCAGCCTAGATGACTGACAACTGTCTGAGGTTGAATACCGACAAAACGGAGGTTCTATTCTTTATTCAGCCATCTCCGCCTCACTCGGACTTATGGTGTCCACCCGAGCTTAATACCCCCCCTCAACCTGTGTCCTCGGCCAGGAACCTGGAGTTCAAGTTTGACTCCGTCCTCTCATGCAAGACTCCGATTAGCCATGTTTTCTCTTCACGTTTTTTGAAAAAGAAGTCCTTACGGAGATTCCTCCATCTCTTACTAATGGACTGCTGAAAGACTGTGGTACACACACTAATCGCGACTCAGTTCGATTACGCTAATAGTTTGTGCCTGGGTCTGCCAGACTACTTCAGAAAGCTACAGACTACATAAAATGCGTCCCCCAAGCTCATTAGAAATATCCCAACAGGGCACCACATATCCCCTCATCTACGGAACCTGCACTGGCTGCCAGTATAAAGGAGGGTTGAATTCAATGCGCTAACTTTCGCCTACAGGGCAATCAGAGAAACAGGCTCTCACTACCTGAGGAAAAGACTCCCTAAATACCATCAGATGAGGAGTCTGAGATCTAATCACCAAGAACTTCTTGTTACTCCCCGTTTCTAAAAAGCAAGAATAGGTGGCCGGTCTTTTACGGTAAGAACTGCCCATCTATGGAACTCCTTACCCGAGTTCATCAGGAAGGCCAATTTTGAATCTATTTTCCGCAAACTCCAAAAAAACAGGTTTTTTTGGCCTTCCCTAGCACCTGTAACTCTTGGTAGTCTGCTTCCTCCACCTGTCTTCCGCAATTAGCGCCGTGACAACTTTGCCGGACGGAAGTAGCTGTGGGCTCTACAAGCTTCAAAATAAATAAATAAATAAATAAATATCAAAGATTTATGATTATTTTTAAGGATGTTAAGCAAAATAGATGGAGGTTCCAATTCAGTTATTGCTGTGCCTTCAGTCTGGAAGTAATCCCACAACTGTAAGTATTAAAAACAATAATAATAAAGAAGACCAAACAAAAACTTTTAGCCACCCCACCGTCAATATACCTGATCTCTGCCTTATTTCACAAGCTGAGTCATCTAATACCTCAGGAAAAGCTGGCTTATCCCAAAGCAATGCGTCCCCATCAATTCATTTTACCACATATTTTGCACAGATCTCTCACCAGATAATTACGGTCTCCTTTAAAAACTTAAACCATACTTGTTTATAATAGTTGGGGTCTGTTATTCTATAGAAAAATAGCCTGCTTGTCCACACCTAATGCCAAATAGTAACCAAATGCGGTTGAATCGGTTCGACTGGAGCAAGCAAAGTGCACAGACGTTCAGCGAATGTTGCCCAAAAATATAACTTAAAATCCAGAAACTGCAAACCTCCCCTGTGTTTATGATAGTTGTAACAGAGTTTTAGAATGCCTTGCCACCCTATACCCCCAAATAAAACTACTTAAAGCTCCCTCTAACATCTTAAAAACACATTTGGCACCCTAAGTGGTATAGCCCAAGAAAATACAGGAATTTTGTCAGAATATTCATTTTTACAAAGACCTATAATGCTGATTGGAAGCTTATTCCAAAACCGCAATTTCTGATAAGTGTACGTCTTGTTGGTATGGTCTACAAAATATATCATATAAGCCAAAGAAACAAAAATGGAGGAAAAATCATTAAAAAAGAAAAACTGTAATGTTTCTATTGACAGTTTTGCTGAATTTCACATTGGAAACAGCGCTGCTGTACCTTATTATGCCCATGATCAAGTAATTTGTGTATGCACAGGCATTTTGCTGCCATTTTTCCTGCTGCTAGAATGAGTTTGGTGTAGGACTGAATGTTGTATTGTATTTTGCCCTACCAGTTTGGTAGACATGTATTATTTGAAACTCTAATGCACTGACGGTGTACTTGTATGTACTATGCTAATGTGTATACACATTTATGGTTTTTACTAAACTGAATAAAGTTTAAATAATGATGATGAATAAACAGAAGAGATGATAGTGGACAACCTTGGTGTACCCCTCTGAACAAAGGAAACTAGTCTAAGAGCATACCGTTAGCAAAAATTTCAGCTTTAGGTCCTGTGTATAGAAAGGAAATGAAAGCAACCAGTTTGGGTGTGAAACCAATCCATGTTAATGCATGAAACATAAAATCCCAACCAATCCTATCAAAAGATTTGTATGCATCCAAACCAATGGCAGCAATAGGATGAACTATTGTAGAGGCCAGGGCCGGACTGACTACCGAGCATTTTGGAATGCTGCTGAGCTGGGGGCTGATTTAGTTGATGGGGACCTGGGTGTACTGAACAAAACTAGTTTTGCTTTAATTATTTCGAAGTACACGCAGGTCTCCATGAATGAAATCAGCCCCCACCGCAGTGAAATCAGCCCCCAGCTCATCAGAATTCCAAAACACCCGGTAGTCAGTCGGGCCCTGGTAGAGGCCTTGCTTAGGACATGGAAAAATACTCCAACATTGTCAGAGGCCAATCGATCCTTAACTAAACTGACTGCTCAGGGCCTATGAGATCAGGTAGAATAGGGTCAATGCCTAGTGCCAAAATCTTTGCACTAATGCTTTAATCATCATTGACTAAAGAGATGGTAATTCTTGCTCTGAGAGAGATCTTTATTATCTTTTAGAAATAAGCAAATCATGGCCTCCTGGAAGGAGCCCTGAGAAGCACCCTTAGTGACAAATGAGTGAAAAAAAGGCAAATGTTGGGAAGGGGAAGTTTTGCACAATCACCATAAAATTCAATAGAAAAGCCATCAGGCCCAGGAGCTTCCCCTCAACGTAGTTTAGAAACTGCATGAGTGATGTCTGAAAATGAGATTTCTGCCTCTAGTGGATTAAACTCAATATGAATATGGTGTGGGCGAGAGAAGCAATGGTTTGCAAGTATTTGATCAGATCTGATTGTGTTTCTTTAGAATATAAATTTGTATAAAAGGTAATGAATTCATTTAAGATGTAGTTATCCTTAAAGAGAGTAGCCCCTGTGCTGTTTCACAAGGAGTCTATTCTGATTTTTAAATAGTTTGCAAGCAATTTGCCCATTCTATTTTTACCCTCATAATAATGAACACTGCTCTTCAATAGGTAAGAAGTGGCAGCTATGTAGTTAGTCTGTTAAGGGAGAGTTTGGCATCCATAAGATTTTGTAGTGAGGTCTCATTTTAGAGTGATAGTAGGTATATTCTAAGTTTTTAATTTTGTCAAGTAATTGATTGGATTGGGCTTCCATAGACATTTTCTTTTGCGAGCCAAAATGTATTATAAAACCTCTTGCCGCTGCTTTAAAGGATCCCAAATCATTGCAAAAGAAGAATCAGGTGTAGTGTTAATAACAAAAAAATCAGAATCAAAGGCTTCAAATTGGGATGTGAGTTTAGTATCCAAAAGCAGTGAATTGTTAAAGCACTATCTACTCACATGTGTTGAAAAGAGTATAAGGTCAAGGTCTGTCTATACTGGTGCATGAACTGATATCAAAATGTATCCTATATCAGAATAAAGGACATGTTGGGCCAATTTAAAAAGTGTATTCTTGGAGTTCCGGGTGGCATAATCTCCAAATATCAAATACTGATTGACAGTGGATGTTGGATTTGAATTGTGAATGCATTTTGGTGCGGATAAGTTTGACTGTTGAATTTGTATTCAGTATAGGATCATGAATTTGATTGCATTCACCACCAAGTATAATATATTCTTCCTCACACAAGAGCAATTTATCAGAAATTTTGGTCCAAAAATTAATGTCAACAAAAGCTGGACCATATACATAACATATGGTTAAAGGTATGTTATCAAGAGACATTTAACAATGATCCATCAACTTTCAAAATCAGATTCTTGGTTAAGACCTGTAACATATAACTTATCGTGGGAAAGAATCAGTACTCCATTTTTCTTCCCCAAAGCTGGGAAGGAAAAGAGATTCCCTACCCAGCATCTTTTTTTAACATGCAACCTCTAGTTCAGAAAGGTGTGATTCTTCTGTTTTTATTCATCTGTTTTTAATTTAACTAAATGGAATAACACCCTTTGCCACTTAATAGGGTACCTAACCTGTTAATATTCCATGTGGTAACCCAGAATGAATTACTGGAACAGTAGCAAGATTAGGAAAGAAATGAATAAAATATTGGGGAGTATTAGGGTTTTTCTTAATAAGTTAATGTTAATGTTAGGTGGTGTTTTGTATAGCGCTCGGCTACTCCCGGCGCTTTTATGACCAACAGTGGAAACAGGGTGGCAGGCGGCGTGGGAGCAGGCCTAGTGAGCAAAAAGCCAGGATTTTAGGTCCTTCCTAAAGGCCAACAATTTGGTATTCCTACGAAGAGTAATCGGCAGGGTATTTCAGAGCTGAGACGCCAGACGCTTGAAAGACCGGCCACCGGTCCGTACTCTTCTTATGACTGGGACCGCAGCCAGAGCCTGCGACTTTGACCTCAGAGATCTGGCAGGCTGATAGAGAGCCAGCCGCTTCTGAATGTATTTGGCCCCAGTAGCATGAAAAGCCTTGTGGGCCAAAGTAAGTGCCTTAAAAACTATCTGTTTCCGGATAGGCAACCAGTGAAGAGTGTACGCTCTGTCAGATGCTCTGGCTCGCCTATGTAGGCCAAAAATGGCCCAAGCCGCCGAGTTCTGAACCACCTGAAGACGTTGGAGAAGATACTCCGGCAGGCCCAAGTACAGGACATTGGCATAGTCAAGCCGCAATCCAATAAGAGCTTGCACTGTAGTTTTCCTGTGTGCCAACGAGAGCAAGGGAAGGAACTTATGGAGCATCTTAAAGAGGCCGAAGCATGTTCCTGCTAAGGCAAGAATCTGGGACTTCAGCGTTAAGCTGTTATCAATTTTAACTCCAAGATTCTTGGCCATCGTAGATGCCGCCGATAGAGGAAACATATTTACAGGCCACCAATCCTGCCAGCTTGGATCAGATCGACAGCCGAAAAAGAGCACCTCAGATTTGTCTGAGTTACACTTGAGGCTGTTTAGCTGGAACCATTTAAAAACAGCCCCAAGGCACCCTCGGATGTTCTCACCGTCGAACTCAGACCCCTTGCCACACGTGAAGAGGAGCTGAGTATCGTCGGCATACGACACGATCTGGGCCCCGAACGACTCCGCCAGCGCCGCCAGAGGGGTCATAAAGATATTAAAAAGAGTAGGGCTCAAAACAGAGCCCTGGGGAACTCCGACCTCCAGTGGCGGCACTACTGCCGAACAAGGGGGGGCCCAGACCGTTTGGCAGCGGCCCGCTAAAAAAGATCTGAACCAGCTGAGCACCGTCCCCCGCAGACCGATCTCACTAAGTCTTGTAAGGAGACCCTCATGGGGGACGGTGTCAAAGGCCGCCGACAAGTCGAGCATCACCAACATGGCCTTTCCTCCTGCATCCAATACCTCCTTGATTGCCTCTGTAACTTCCAGCAGCGCCGTCTCGGAAGCCGGATTGAGTGGAATGTAACAGATTGTGGCTTTCAAGGAAACTACAGAGGGATGTATGTACGTGTTTCTCCACGATTTTAGCAAAGGCTGGCAAGAGGGAAATAGACCTATAGTTAGCATAGACCTCCGGGTCCAAACTGGGCTTTTTTAGTAACGGGATGATCATAGCTTGCTTCCAAGCTGACGGTACCATTCCAGTGCTGAGGGAAAGGTTCAGCACTGGATTAACAAGGGGATTTATAACCTCCGCTATTTTAGCCAAAAATGTGGCTGGGCAGGGATCCAGAGGGGACCCAGACTTTAGTTTAGCTAAGAGCTCCAGTGATGTAGCTACGGCTAGAGGTGGAAATTCCGAAAACGTGGGCCCATAGCTAGAGAACGACCCTGCCCTGGCACTGGAGGCAGGGTCAGCCACTACCCCAGCCAACAAGAAGGAGTCCTGAATGGTCTTAATTTTGCTGGAAAAAAAATTGGCAAGTGAGGACACGCACTTAGCGGCGTACTCATTTTAGGGGCAGTAAATTCCCTTACAATTGTAAATATCTCTTTGCAGGAATTGGTGGCCGCCTCAATTCTCTTTGAGAAATAAGCTTTCTTCTCAAGCAGAATATCCTGATGATAGGCTTTAATGGAGGCCCTATAAGCCACCTTAGCTGTGATGTCATACTGGCGACGCCAGGCCCTCTCCGCAACCTTAAACTGCCTTCGTGTCAAGGCCAAGGCTTCCGTGAACCATGGCTCAGAGGCACGTTTGGCAGATTTGTGGGAAGCAATCTCGGGGGCAAGATCCTCTAACCTTTCCATAAGCCATGTCTGCATAGAAGCCAAATCCCTCTCTAAAGTCCCAGACAGCGGGCATGGGTGAAGTAGAAGCGCCTGAGCCAACATTTCAGGAGAAACCCGATGATAAGCCCGTGGGGCCTGACAAGGCTGTAAAGGGGTACTGCATAGTGGTTTATTCGTGCCTAGGATGTGGAAGATAACCAAGAAATGGTCCGACCATAGCACAGGGGAAGGGATAGAGACGTCAATGTGAATGGTGGAGAAAACATGGTCAAGGGTATGGCCTTTGCTGTGAGTGGGTGTATTAAGGTAGGGGGAAAGTGATATCACCGATCTTAATAGTATCCACGTTCGCCCCATCGTCCATATGGATGTTAAAATCCCCCAACACGATACAGTGCTCTGCCCTCAGACACAGTGCCGAAACCACTGCATGCAGCTCTTCATAAAAAGAGCCCATGGGTCCCGGTGGCCTATAGATCAATAGCCCTGTGCATGATTGGTGTGGTGACAACAATAAGGAAAAGGCCTAGTATTCGCAGCCTGGAATAACGTCAGTAGGGATAATGGAGCATGTAACAGACCTCTTCACCACGATTGCCACACCTCCACCCCTGCCCTTCGCCCTATCCTGCCTAAAAATAACATAGTCAGGGGATGATTGCAGTGGCTATGTCTGGGTTCGAGGACTCCCGCAGCCACGTCTCTGTGAGCAACAGACAAAAAGGTTCCTCAGTGACCAGAAGCTCATAGATGTCTAAAGCGTGTCTGCTCAAAGATCTTGATTTGATTTGATTTGATTTATCTATTTGTATAGCTCGCGAATGCCCAAGGGCGTCTTGGCGCTGAGATGTACCACTGGCTCTTGACGAGGTTGATTAGAGCTGTGCCGAGAAAAGCCAGGTTTTAACTTCCTTTCTAAAGGATTTCAAGGATGGGCTGGTTTTTATGTCTAGTGGTAGTTGGTTCCAGATTCTTGCTGCGTGTACCAGGAAGCTTCTTCCGCCCCAGTTAGCCCTCCTGAATCTAGGGACCCTGATGAGTTTTATTTGGCTGGACCTGAGAAGTCTATTTGGTTCATATTATTGTAAATGGGATTTTAGAAATTGTGATCCAGTTCCATTGATTGCTTTGTATGCTAGGCATAGTGATTTGAATTGTATCCTATTTACAATTGGTAGCCAGTGCAAGTTTTTTAGTTTGTGGCTAACTGTCTCAAACTTTGGTATTCCGAGTATCAGCCTGGCTGCTGCGTTCTGCAGGCGTTGCAGCTTGAGGAGGATTTTCTTCCTGGCTCCGGCATATAGGCCGTTCCCGTAGTCCAGTCTGGACAAGGCCAGTGCTGTCACCACTGTCTTGCGCGAATCATATGGTAAGTAAGGTAGAATTTTTTTGATCATTTTTAGGATGTACCACAGTGATGATGCCAGTATACTGGCTTGAGCGTCAAATGAGAGATTGGTGTCTAGCGTGATTCCTAGGTTTTTCACCTTTTCTGATGACTGGACATCTTCCCAGATCTTTTGGCCACCATGAGCGGGACCATATGTTTGTGTCCCCTCCTAATATCATGACCTCACTCTTGTCCCCGTTCAGTTTTAGGCAGTTCATTCTCATCCATTGGCTGATTTGTGCCAAGCAGAGTTGAAATTTTTCTGCTGTGTCCTGTACATCCTTACTTATTGACACCACAATTTGGGTGTTGTCGGCGTAGGATATTGGGGTGAAGCCACTGTTCCTTATTATTTGTGCAAGGGGAGCTACATATAGATTAAAAAGAGTGGGGCTCATCGAAGATCCCTGCGGGACTCCGCATGGCAGGTTGAAAAGGTTGGATTTCGCTTCTCCTGATTCTACTGAGAAGGTTCTATTCTCTAAGTAGGAGGCTATCAGGGCGCATGCTGAGTCATGTATGTGTGCTGTTTTTAGGTGCGTTATAAGGATCTCGTGGCTGACTGTATCGAAGGCCGCCGATAGGTCGAGTAGTATCAAGGCGGCCTTCGATCCATTGTCCAGTATTTGCCTAAGTTCCTCCACTGCTGTAATCAGGGCCGTCTCTGTTCCATGTCCCACACGGAAACCGAACTGAGAGTGATCCAGCCAATTGCCGTCCATCAGATATTGAGATAACTGTTTGTTTAACAGTTTCTCCAAGACTTTTGCGGCAAAAGGGATCCTATCTTGTGTTAAGTAGCATATATGAATGCTTGATGGAAGAAGCAATGGTAGCAGAGACGGAGGCGGGGGCATTGCCCGGAAGCCAGCCACAGCCCGGGCATCGCCTCTTACCCCTATGCCGCCCAGGAAAGACCGTGCAGCAGGTGCTCACCCCATTCTTAAGAGCCAGTTGCGCTGCTGCAGTATACTTCAGCATGGTACCCATAGGCACAGAACCTGAAGCTTCCCCGACCGCACCCGTCCGCCTCCGGGACGCTGACTGGGCGCAGACGGGCTTTCCTTAGGCGCTCCTTTGGCCCGAAGGAAGGCGCCGCTGCTCGTGTCCGCTGCGCGGAACCGGAAGCAACGAAATATATAGTCTCACCGGTCCAAGTCAGCACCACTAGTCTGCCGACCTGCCGACCGGCGAGCCAACCTCCCCACAAGATGGCCGCCAAAGCTGAGAACCGGCCTACTGGTCCCCGAGCAGAGGGGTTAGTGATAGAATTAAAAATACAGAGGTAGAAATGAGAGCCTAAAAGTCGCCCGGCTTTCCGCCTCAGGCGCTGACAGTGCAATAAAGTGACTGACTGCAACTGAAAAACAATTAAAATGTACAAGCAGCTCTTAATCAGCAGCAAATACACATAGAAATAAAAACGCTGCTTACTCAGCAAATGCAGCGCTCGCTCGCCCACACCCAACTACCTCCTCAGGGTAAGTGGGTAACTGGGAATATCGAAGGAAGGGAGAAAAGGGTGATAGGACAGGAAAGAGGAAAGAAGAAAAGAGAGTGGAACCATAGAAACAAACATCAGTAAGGAAATAGTAAAGCAAAAAACAAAGATAGTACAAGTCTCACAAATGACAACTGAAGCACATACTTTCAAAACACAAAAACAAGAGTTTGCTTGGCAACACAGGAAGACTACAGTAACAACACTTAACTCCACAGGAAGGCAGGGCAACCTTGACTTGGATGAAGACATCACATAAAGGTGAGACCTTACAGGGACGAGAAGTGAAGACACATACCTGTATCATAAAAAAAAGACATTATAGAATTAACGTTTGAGCTCACAAGAGAAAAAACATTGTAACAATTTGACAATAGAGAACTATTACTTCATTATTATTAAATAAAAACAGGCAAGAGAAACAATCTTTGAAATATCTATATCCTTTGCTCCGCGTTGCTGGAGAAATCTCTTAAGTGCAGCAGGCTCCTCATACGTAGTTGTTTTTTCCTTGCTTATCATTTTAAATAGGGATCTGTGAATTAGACCAACTCTAGTGTTCATAGCTCTCAACTGAGGGCGCTTATCTAGAAATTGTGTCCAGCTACCTGCAGTAACTGGCCCGGAAATTTTTTTGGGGGCTTTGACAGCTGACATAATTTGAATTGTCTGTATATTGCAGGAACAACAAAATATATCTTCATTGTTTTGTAGAAACTCTGGGACCAAGTATATGTGCCCGCTGTATTTAGAGGGCATATCATGAGGTTTTGGCAAAAAAAGACTAAAAGTAGGCAGTGGGATCAGAACCCTCAGTGTTTTCAGGAAGTCCATATAAGCGCAGGTTGTTACTGCTAATAAAATTTTCAAGGACCTTGGCATGTTTTTTTAGAAGAGAGTTTCTGACTCTAGATGAGAAATACACAATGTTGCAAGCTGAAGAATTTCAGTTTTTTGTTCTACCATTGAAACTCATTATTCTAAAGAAGACCATTTATCATCTAAATGTTGCAAGATTTAGGTAGTCGTCTCCATGAATGGCTTCAATGCACGGATTTCTTTAAGAATCAGAGCCAAAGAAGCCAATGTACATTTCACTGGAGATGGACGATCTTTATAGGTCTTTTGTTTGATCCCTTTGGCATTTTACTTAATGAGGAAGCCTTGGGAATGGTACCTAAATGAGACTCAGACATCTGAGAGGTAGCATCATCCGTATCGTAGTGATTAGAGTCTGACAGAGTATTGTTGCTGGATGTGCAGAAATCTTAATTTTCCCTATTTCCCCTATATACAGTAAAAGGGCCAGGGAAAAAGGGGGAAGTTCCTTTAAACCACTGGCTCTCTTGAAGCACCTGAGGCAAAGAGTCGAATAGCAATACAACAGAGGTATTAGTTACAGACTGAAAACTTGTAATCAGCACAATGTGACTAAGTGAATCATGAATGTACATAGATTTGAAAAATAATGTAAATTATTTCATATTAAAAAAATACCATTCTAGAGAATAAATGAATCAATGAACCAAATATAAAAAAAAGAGAAAAAGGGCTCAGAAAAGCATGCAGGAAACATGACATTTGGGAGGAGTTCATACTACAAATTGACAGTCAAAATACATGGTCCAGGTACCAGCTGAGGAAAACAAAGGAAAGCGCTATATTGAGGCAACATGCTGGTGCACAAGGAAACATTTTCAAAGTGCTTGCCATTTATTAAGACGATGCAAATGAACTTAAGGAAGATAATAGTAGGGGCCACTTTGAATAATACTCCTAAATGCAGTGGTTGTAGTGAGGCAATTATTAACAGAGCGCAACATCTCCAAATACAGTGTCCTGTGAGGAAACATAATAGGCATGAGGGCCCACTTTGTGGCAGAATCCCCTGATGCTAGCTGTACACAAAAGCAATGATGATGGAGCCTGAAAATGTCTCCAGCAACTCACCAGTTCTTCAGGAGGAGAGGCATGGTAGTATTCTCTGCCAGGTGAGTGTCCCCTGCAATGAGTGTTTTTTAACTTATTTGAGTTGCTCATTTTTTTCAAAACACATTCTATTTTTTCATAAAGCATTGTACTTTATCAGTTTTGACATCACTAAGTTTCTAACATATGAGTGAAGGCTAATCTTGGAAGAGAGCAAATGAGGCCTTCTCCTAACCTCACACATTCAGCCCATTAGTGCATTATTGTGCAGCTTGGAGACGGGGTCCCTACAGTTAAACTCAACCATTTCCCCCACATTAGTAGAGAGGCTCCTCCAAGAATACGGTATACTACTGCAGTTGCCAGTACTTAGAATTGTCTGCTGCGCAACACCACCACCAGCTACTATTGAGATTATGTTTGAGAATATGGACAATATCACTATCATGCTATAAGTAGATTGGAAAATAATCATGAGAACCAGGCAAAAATGTCCTATTATTAAATCAAAATGTATGTAGCTTGACTTTGATGATAGATAGATAGATAGATAGATAGATAGATAGATAGATAGATAGATAGATAGATAGATAGATAGATAGATAGATAGATAGATAGATTATCAAGGTACATATGAAGAGTTAAGTATAGTAAACATATTGATAGACTGGAGAGCCTTAGGGTAGTCTTCCCCCAAAAGTTTTGCCTTCACCCTTTCAAAAAATTTTCTGAATTCATTTTTATTGGCTTTAAGACTTTTTGCACTTTGCCACTTCTAACCAGTGCTAAAGTGCTTATCCTCTCTGCCCTAAACATGGTAACATGATTGTGCTCTCTTACCTAAACATTGCCCTCCACCTATTGGCATATTTAATTTACTTATTATTCCCTTGTATTGTGGTATACTGTATACCCAGTCTCTGCTACTAGCGGGCCTGCAGCACTTATTGTGCCATCCACTCATGTAGTGCCTTAAAACATGTCCTAGGGCTGTCATTGCAGCCTGTGTGGGCAGTTTAAACTACCATTTCAACCTGGCAAGATAGACATCTTACCAGGCCACAACATCCCTTTTTAATACACATAGGACACTGTTAAGATAGGCCCTAGGCGGAACATTCTGAAATAGCCACTTTTAAGAAGTTGGCATTTTCTTGTCTTAATCATTTGGTGCCTGCAGCTTGTGCCTGGGTCACATGACTGGATGAGGGGGAGGAGCGGTCAGTTACCACAGTTGCACATCACAAAGGCCCTCCCTGAGCATGTGTACAAAAGGTTTGATACTAGTCTATTGTGACTCCAGACAATCTGGGACCAAGGCATAAAGGCAGGAAATTCCAAATACCTCCAGGAGGTGAAAACCTCCAGAACGTTCCCCTACTTCATAGTAGGCACTAGGCATAACTATTGGACCCTCAGTCCACACTCTTCAGTACATATATGGATCGGTGGAAGTCTTCAGGAAGGAGTACTGTGCTGCAAGAAGGACTGCAACTCTGCTGACCTGCCACGCTGGCCTGTTGCCTGAATGAGAAATCCTAGACTTGCAGCTTGCACCAAGGACCACTAAAGAGACTCCAAGGTCTAGTTGGCTTTCCTCCTGATCAGAGCCAAAGGGACAGAACAGGCTCCAATAATCTCGAACCCAGCACCTTGACTCTGCCAGCTGTGACTCTTGCCCTCCGACGTAGTCCCTTGAAACTGCAAGCCAAACTGTGGTGCCAGCAGAACAAACACAGTGTGATGCATTGCCTCCCAAAGCTCCGCATCAGAACTGCAGCTTGATGCATCACCTCACTAAGCTCTTATGACAGCCTCGCAGCCTCCTGGAACTGTTGACGCACTACGCATATCAACACCAGGACCTCACATCGTCTCACTTGTGCAACACATCCTTGATGCAGACTATTTCAGCACTCTGTAACCAGAATTCTTGTTCAACAGGCCTAGCTTGGTCCCGTTGGTGGGCCTGCACTCCATCGTAGTCAGCCTGAACTTGTGACTTTGTTCCACATGACCAGATAAACACAGTTGGCAGTTTGTATTTTTTGGGGCTATTTTCACATAAATATTTAAAGTTGCATATCTCTGCTTCTACTGATTGCATTTTTGTTGTTCTGATCCTAAATTATTTATTAAACTTTACTTTATTTCAAAAATTGGTGTGGAACCTTTCTTGTGTTATGTTTCACTTCATTACTGTCTGAATTGCTGCATAAATACATTACACAGTGTCTCTAAGTTAAGCCCGATTACACTGTGCCAAGATACCAGAGGGTTGAGCACAGATTAATTTAGGGATTGCTTGTAACTTCACCCTGACAAGGACTGTAGTTGTTGCCTAAGCAGGGTTTCACCCCCTCTCAACCACTAACCCAATTTGTTCACCTATATATGCATGATATTGAAAACTCAATTTTCCTCTGCCATACCCCCGGATATTACTTAAGGTAACATCTGTCTAAGAATCTGTAGTCTTCCATAACAGTAAGATCTACATGATAAGAACCTTGTCCATTGTAGAGTCAAATAGCGCAACCAAATGTAGCTGAAAAATCAATAATACCACACAATGCTAGTTAGGTTGATCTGTATGACCATATTCCATCACGGCTTCAGTGGAAAGCTCAAGCATGGCACGTTGCCACACAACACATGGGGGTATATTCTCAAGGAGCTATTGCCGAGTTAAAGGCACTTTATTGCAGCCAAAGTCGCAATACATTTATTGTCCCATTCACAAGCTGGTGCTTACAGCCCATATCACCAGTTTACCTGCGAAAGCAGCCACAAAAAGCATCGCCACAGATGACCCTCGCAACTATTGCTAATGAGATGCAGAGTAGGTGTTCCCGAGCAAAAGGCTGCAACAACACCACTCGGCAACATTCTCAATGACCAGCCAGATTGGCGATAAGATCACAAAACATGTGATAAGGCACGGTAGCAGCAGGAAACTAAAACCTGCTCTGACCTGGTGTAAAGTCAGACCACAGCCTGCACCACAAACGAGAGCCCAGCCCAGAGCCACACCTGAAGAACAACAGATGCCATGGAGTCACTCATCATGCAGCCCGAACACCCAAGAGAGCCACAACACACACCACCACCACCCCCAGGACCCCCCACCCCCAGGCCACCCCCACTCCCCCTTGGAAAAAGACATTCCACATTGACTACACGGAATCATGTACCCATTATTCTGCCTGATGTTGCACAATCACATCTGGTGACATGCATGTGTTGTGGTCAAAATGAGCATCACACCTTCGAAGCAACAAATGAAAATGTATTAAAACAAACACAGAACAGAAATGAAGACACATGGCGGCACCCCTCGGGACACTTCTTAGGTCACAGCCTGCAAGACAAAAATCATGATGGGAAGATGTGTCCTGCACACATCAAGGGACAGAGAGAGAGAGTGAAGGAGAGAGTAAGAGAGGGAGAGAGATAGACGGACAGAAAGGGGGAAAGAGAGATAGATGGACCGAAAGTGGGAGAGAGAGACTGACAGGGAGTGGGAGAAAGAGAGAGACGGACAGGGAGGGGGAGAGATAGATGAACAGAGAGGGGGAGAGAGAGATAGACAGACAGAGAGGGGGAGAGAGAGATGGACTGAGTCGGGGAGAGAGATAGATGGACAGAGAGGGAGAGAGAGAAAGACGGACAGAGAGGGTGAGAGGGAAAGACAGACAGAGAGGGGGAGAGAGACACAGAGAAAAGAAGAGAGGGATAGGGAGAGAGAGTGCCGACACTGCACACCCAGGCCACACTGCTCACATGCTGCCACTGGTGTGTCTCCAACCATGTGCCGGTGTGTAGTGCAGTTCACCAGGTCTCTCATCTGAAACAGACCCGTCATCTGAAACAGAGTCCAGATACCTGAATGGCAAAGTACATACAATTGCACGCTGTGCACCCAGGCAGCTGCACCCCAGCCCCACCCGCCGCCCAGCGGTGCATACCCACACAGGCCTCACTATTCACCTTCCGCCACCGACGTGTAGAAATGAGGCCCACCACTTACGGTGCAAGCCCCAAGCCCGGGGCCCACAGACAAGGCACCTTCCACATCATGGAGCTCCGCTTTGTGGGCCCCCAGGTCTCACATTTAGTGCTGGGCCTTGATTTCTCCATGGAAGAGGACATACCAGCACACCCAGCATCATCGCAGGCTGCACACCAGCTCAGCCTTAGAGATGCCACTAACTCTGTGATCCAGGAGGCGACGCCACGTGGCGGTAGTCCCGCGCTGCCCGCTGGCTCAGGCCTACACTGCGGTCCTGCAGGGCACACAAAACCTGAGCCATCCGGAAGGCTGGGCCGATGCACCATCACAACCTGCACACCTGCTGAGCACTTAAGTTGCCCCTACATCAGTGCACCGAAAGTCACCGTCCCGTGGCGGTGTGCCTGTGCTAGCCATAGTGTATCCGGTACCACCAAGTCTGTACCTCACTAGTCTTGGACCCTCTATAATTGGGTATTGTGGTGCAGACGTCATCATGTCACCTCTGGGTCTGTGGAATGTGATGTCGCAGGCCCCTGGCCCCCCATGCCTACATGCACACCACACGGATACAGCCTGAGAGAGGTTGGAAATGGCGTCATGCATGTGTGCTTTGCCCTTTTTATTGGCAGGGTCACATGTGCTGTGATGCGTGTGCTAGATGGGTGTAGTGTGGATGTAAACCAGCCATGAGGGAGTGGCCGTAGCATGCTGACAGCAGATCACTACAGGAGAGTCCTGGCACATGTTGAGTTGTTGTCCCCCCCTGGAGTGTAAGCGTAGTGGGCTGGCCTGGCGTATGGCAGTCCAGCGTGGCTGTTTGGGAGGAGCTGCCTATTTGATGGGGGACAGTGGACATTTTGACAACAGACATGTGTGTGTTTGTACTTGTACATTGTCATCTCACATTTCCCTGCAATGCCACTTGTGATTGGGTAGTGTCTACACCCAGTCGGCACCAGTTGTGTCCTATGTTCTGTTGTGGACGTGCTGCGGTTTGTGCCACATGGTTGTCAGTGTTGCTGTGTTCTGCATGTCATGTGTTTGTGCTGCATTTCGGGGGGTGGTCCTTGCTGCTCTGTTTTGCTGCCCCTTATCCCTTTTCTGTGATGTGCCTTTGCCTTCTGTGCATATTCAGTGCTGAGATGTTGAGATGTAAATGTAGGAATTTGTAAAGCGCACAGCTACCTCCACTGGAGGTGTCCCGGCGCTGTCCGTATACCGCTTAGGAACCCTTCCTGGCTTTCCTGGGAAATGTCAACTCCTGGGCAGCTCCAGGTGCAGCTAGGCATCCCAGCGCTTTTGGGGCCGTTGTGGAGACTAAGCAAGCTATTACCCAGAGTTGCAGCGTGGGACCCATGATCAGAACAGGCACTGAGGCGAGAATATCCAGTCAGGGGAATTAATGAGCCGGAGACCCTCCGAGGCGGGAATCGAACCCTGGTCCCTGGCCAGAGCTCTGCATCAAGGTCTGCCTGCTCTAACCATTGAGCCACACTTCTCCAGATGTTGCATACTTGGGTACATTGGTCTCTTGGTGGGAGTTGGGTTCTGGGTCATGGTTTGTCCACAGATGTGCTCAGCTCAATTGTGCATGTGTGCCATTGTGGCCATCTCCCCCCATTCCCCCAGCCCTTGGTCGTTACTCACCCTGTTGCTGTTGTGTCTGGTCATGTTGAGCAGTGTCCGGTCCCCCGACTCCAGTCACCGTCTCCCCACTTATGACTGTGAACACCATTTCCTCCATATCGTCCAGCTCCTCCTGTGGCACAGGACTCCCAGCTCCAATCTGGGATTGCTGACTTTCGGTTGTTGCCCGACTTTCAGCTTGGTTTTGCGCTTGACATCATTCCAGCACCTCTTGACCTCTTCCTTTGTCCTCTTCAGCACACTGACTGCATTCACCTTGTCCACGATGGACTGCCATAGTCTATTTTTGGTTGCCAATGACACAGTGGAGGTGACGAACAGTTGTTGCTGGTGTTCGATGACCTCCGTTATCAGGATCCTGTTTTCCTGCAGACTGAAGCGCTTCTTCCTACTCTTCTTCTCCTTGGCCTTCCCTGACCCCAGGGTACCAGGCAAGTCCTCTGGGGGATTGTGAAGTTCTGGCTCTCAAAGCAAAACCAAAAGGGGATGATGGATGGAGTGTTAAACATTGTAAGCACCCACCCCCAGTCAACTGATCTGGGCTTAATCCATCATTATTCTTTAGCTCACTCCGTCACCCCAGTTCAGACATGGCTATATGCAAATCAGTCTGACCATGTGCCTCATGGGAACAGTCCAGCCTGAACTGCCAAGCCATGTCTTCACTGGACCGGAAACAAGCATCCTGGGACCGATTTCGGGCTCACAGGCCTCATCAACCAGGCTATCTTGAATCCAGTGGCAAAACAAGCAAGGGACCCACGTCTGGGCATACCCTTCCAACTTAGGGCGAACAAAGCAAAACCAAAGGGGATGATGGACGGAGTGTTGAACATTGCAAGCACTCATCCTCAGTCAACTGATCTAGGTTTAATCCATCATCATTCTTTAGCTCCCTCTGCCACCCCCGTTCAGACATGGCGATATGCAAATCAGTCTGACCCTGTGCCTCATGGGAACAGTCCAGCCCGAACTGCCAAACCATGTCTTCCCTGGACCGGAAACAAGCATACTGGGACCGGTTTCGGGCTCACAGCCCTCATTAGCCAGGCTATCTTGAATCAGTGGCAAAGTGAGCAAGAGACCCACATCTGGGCATACCCTGCCAACTTTGGGCGAACAAAGCAAAACCAAAGGTGATGATGGACGGAGTGCTGAACATTGCAAGCACTCACCCCCAGTCAACTGATCTGGGTTTAATCTATCATCATTCTTTAGCTCACTCCACCACCCTAGTTCAGACATGACTATATGCAAATCAGTCTGACCCTGTGCCTCATGGGAACAGTCCAGCCCAAACTGCCAAGCCATGTCTTCCCTGGACCGGAAACAAGCATCCTGGGACCTGTTTCGGGCTCAAACCCCTCATCAGCCCACATCAGCCAGCTCCTCCATACTTGCTCCGGCAACATCCATTGTGCTTTCCTGTTGTTTGGCATTTGTTTGTCAGTTTTTTTCTACTTTTACAGTGATTTTTCCCGCAAGACGTGTGTGAATTGCAGGCCTGTAGCTGGTTTTCACTGATGTTAGTATCGCGATTGGCCTCACCGCCGGTTTATTTGCGTTTTGCTTTTTTGCAGTGTGGCTTTGATTTTAACGCGGTCAGTTGACACGTAATCTGGAGATATCACATGATACAGACGTGTTGAGAATGCTTGGTTAACACAGCTTAATTTTCCCATGATAGACTGCGATGCTGGAAGTTGCGTTGAGTTACTTTTGCGATGGTTATCACACGTTCTTGAGAATATGCCCCAAAGTCTGTAAACGCAAGTGGCCAGGCACAGCAAATGTGGGTTCCTAAGCAGACATGAACTAACATCATTGTTGTCAATTTTTCCATTCTAGTAACACTTTAAAACTACATTACATACAACAGATGGCTGATTTTTATAGGATTGTAAGTGCAGATTGAGGTGAGAAAATGTGTGTTCCCATTTGAGCCGCTTAAAAAAATGGTACTGTGAAAACAGTGAAGTCTCCTTAAATTTTACCTTCTGGGGTTTACAAGCAATTTTCTTCCTTTTCCCTTATTAGTATTACTTCTAATCTTGTTCCTTTTTGAGGGCGGTGTAAGTTGCAAAATAAGTTTAGGAACGTGTCCCAAACCCTCATATTTTTCAAGGGTTGCTGGTGAAGAGATTTCTCCATATGCAAATATGATTTCATGTGAAGAAATGAAGAGACCACAATTAAATATGCTTGTTTATCCTAACCTTATATATTTAATCCATCCTTCTCCCTCATTTGTCTCATAGATTGTCAACTGAGTCCCTGAGTTATACAACATATTATTATTATTATGCCAGTTCCACTGTCAGAAACGTGGAGAGGATAGAGTTAATATGTACAGAAATAGTAAGTTGTGCCTGCATTAGTCACCAATGAATTTATGTGTCTACGAATACATTGACATGTAATCTAGATTTGCATATTCAACAGGTTACAGATTTATACTGTGTACTGACCTCTCTGTGTATTGTGTTTGACAACAGCTATGGGTGTTATTACAAATTACATATTTTTCCATTTTACAAGAGTACAAACTGTCATGCTAACTTTTTTTTACTCGCCTTTATCTCTTCTTTGCAGGAGGATACGGATCATAATTACTATACCTCAAGAACATTTGGTCCCCTGGATCCGGCCAGCAGGGATCTCTGGGTGAACATAGATCAAATGGAAAAAGACAAAGTGAAGATTCACGGTATTCTCTCCAACACCCACCGTCAAGCCGCAGTAAGAAGTGTTTTACAGCATACACTGGAATTTGTTTCTTGTAATGAGCTTTTGCAGCTCTGCTATTGATTCAGCAGACTAAGTCCTGTGACTGAGCAACAAGAAGTAGAGATAGTCATCTGTAAAAAGATAATAACTCGAGGAGGTTTGCTAACACAACACATTATCCAGTCAGTGAAATGATTGGCCAGCATCACGCTTCACAGTACACATGGGCGCACAGAAAGACAGCAGGGTACACCTTAATGATGCAGATTTTTTTTGCTACATCTGTTACTGTGCATGCAGTAATTGAGCACAGCGCATAGCTGGAGGAAAGCCATTAGGCCCCAGCAGATGCTGGGTGATCTTCGAGACTGGTTTTCATGAAGTTGTCTTGCTTTATAATTTTCTGCACATTATCGGTCACTGTGATTAAATGGCGTGCTTGCAGCAGACACAAATTCTGCAGTAACAGAAGCTCAATTTACAAGCCTGGTCGCACTCATCAGACGTGTTGCACGTGCCAGTTGGTAACACTGACACCTGTGCATACAAATATATAAAGCTCCAGGAATATAATAGTGTGTGGCACGTTGGATATTGTTCATGTTCTTTAAAGTAGCTTGCAGCTCGATCAGGAAATTATTGAGGGCTAGATGTACATAGACTACAGTATGCGATTCCCCAATAGCACATTTTTGTGATTCTCTATTAGGGAATCGCAAACAGCTATGTACAACAGTGTGTTTTTCACTGTTTGCGATTCCCAGTGCGCCGCAAATGGACCTACCACAATATTTTTCATAAGGTAGATCACAATTTGCGACCATTGGGAATCGCTAAAAACACAGGGATGGTGGACTCCTGGGTCCAGTAGACTTCCATGTCTGTGCTTTTACATAAAGCAATTTTTTTTCCGTAATGGAAAACGGGTTGCATTACAAAAACAAAAATGAAAAGATTTTGTTTAATTTTTTAAGAGTAGACAGTGGTCTGTTTGGATCACTGCCTACTCTTAAAAGACATTTTCGCACTTTCACAAAGGTGAAGGGTTCTCTGGGGACCCCTTTCCATTTACAATTGAGTTACTACCTGCTTTAAGTACGTGGCAAAAATACAGACGTTTTGCGACCACATTTCAGTCACAAAATATTCACATATACCACTGCAAAATGCTATTAGGAAAGGATGCCCTTTCTAATACTGAATCGCTAACCTATTTTGTAATTCAAAAGTAGGTTCCCAATTAGCAAAATAGGGATTGGTACATGTAAAAAAGGCTTTATTGCGGTCACAAATGGCCCGATTCTGCAAATCAGGCCATTAGCGACATCAAAAAAACTTTGTACATCTGGCCCTGTTAAATCTAGTGTGGATAATAGAAAAGCAAGTGCCACCTTTTTAGGCCCCGAAACCTAACTGTGTAAATCACTCGAAAGAAATATTCAAAATTTGCCAAAATTCTGTCTGAATTGAAGAATAGCAAACCCAACATTCCAGCCTCTCATTCTCTCTATAAAGACTACTCCTTAATTTTAGTTTCCACAACTGGAAACCATTGCCACTTTCTTTCTCTTTAATGGAATCAAGTGTGCTCTATTTTCAGTGTCCCCTTTAGGGTTTCCTAATCATCCCTTGTGAGGCACATTATACTGACCCCTTTAATCGTTTAACCTTTGATTTCAAGATGACCAAGCAAATATATTTTATCTAGGTCCTCTTTGGACCATGCCCTAGGAAAATTGTGATGCTAGATGTGAGCTCTCTTGCACCTATTGTGACTAGAGCGCTCTAAGCACCTTTTTCCCTTTTCTGTTTCCCTTCTTATCAGAACCTTTTTCAGAGGGCAATGGGGGAAGCAGGGGTTACTGTGCCCATACTTAGGGATTGTGGTCGTTTACTCCTGCACTCTTGAAGCCCAACCTATGATAAATCCTTAGTAACCGAGACAATTACTAACCCTTTCACCACATCACTTTTAGTGGTAGTACAGGTCGAGCAGTCCGAGGCTCTTCAAGGAGGAAGTAGTTGTAAGAAATACACAGGTGAAAGACTTCAAGTACAAACAGTAATTTCAATAAGGTGAATGTCCAGTAAAATACCTGCTTTTATGAAAAAAGCAATATTTTAATTGAAGCAGAAAAGCATAGAGGCAACACACTAAATAATATCCACCGTGTCTTAAGGTTGGCACACTTACAAGAGTCCTTACATCCCTTTTTTAATTACGCGGGTTATCCACCGTTTGATACTAGAGGTGACTTGAAGATGTTGCCTATGCTAATATCCACATGAAAAAGTCTAAGTTTGGCTTGCAGTGTCAACTTCAGCAGTGCTCCAGGTTAAGTTCATGCAAGTCCGCAACAGATCTGAAACAGTCTTACCTAACCCAATGGCTGCTGACAAGTGCAGGGATCCAGGGTGTGTTTCTGCCGGCTCCAGTCTACAGACGCTGAGGTTCTGCAATCTCTAGCAGTCTTTGCCCAATGATGCATTGGGCCTCCTCTGACTCGGGACAGCCCTCATCGGTGTCGACATCTTTTTCATCAGCTCCATGAAACTGGTAACTGCTCCTTACTGCAACCTGAGCATGACAATCCAGGGCAATGACCCTGCCCCAGCGGTGGCCCTCTACTGGCACGGAAGGGAGGTCACCAATTCCATCTGTTCTAGGAAGAAAGCGCTTACTTCAGGCTGGACTATTCCCATTGGGGCACAGTCATGACTGATTTGCATATGGCTGGGTCCAAATTTAGCTGACATGGTTTGCAAAATAAAGAAGGACTGGAATACAGCTCAAATAATTACCAGTGGCTGAGATTCATTCAAACATTCCACTCATTACTTTTTCTATACTTCAGTGTCACACAATTTCAAAAGTCTTAGTCTTCCACTCTATCATGATTCACTGGTCCTCAGTGTGAGTCTTACCCATCATTTCCCAGACAATGAGCCCAAGCTTCAATGATCAATAACTGTTCCTGGAATCAAAAAGGCAGTTGCTATTCACAGAAGATGTCCTGCTCAACTTCAAGTGTGTGTGTTCCCACCCCAAGAATGCCAGCAATCCATATATCCTGTCTGTGGTTGCACTCCTAATCTCTACTAATCTCTCCAGACACTGGGCTTTCAAAATGGAACCGACAAGCCTCAATAAGATGTACCATACACTGGCATACATACATATAAGCATCCACACACAAGTATCACATGCTATCAGGAACTACACGCAATTCATGCAGCTTGAACACTCCGGGCCGAGCCTCCATTGAATGGGCCATAGGAATGAATGTCAATCACCAAATCAGTAAATACTAATTTGGTAAATACTGAATCTTACCGATTCTGTAATTTTTACCGATTTTTTTGCTACCTAGCATTTACCGATTCTATAAAACTGAATCGATAAAATTCGGTATTTTAGAATCGGTAAATGCACTTTACCTACATCTGGCCCTTAGTGCTTGCTCTGCCTTCTTGAAATTTGTAAAATAATGATGGTATTATTATTGGACCGTTATTATCACCTGCACAGTCACACAACCAAAATACCACAACGCCTCAAAGAAAGCTAGCGAACACTCAACATCCTATGTAACAAGTCATCGGCGTCATCAGATAGTTTGATTCCAATCGGATCTGATGCTCCAGTGCAGGGTTCTCTTTTGGCACCGTAATGCATTATCGGGTCATTGTCATGGTTCTTTTCAGTTGACCCAGTTGATCCCACAAATCTGAAAACAGTAATTTGTCAAATATATGCCCAATACTGGAGCGTTGTGTCCCTGGCGATCGAGATCCATATATATGTTTGCATTATTTTCACTAACAGAATTACTCTCGACCTATTCAAGATTACGTTTTTTTTTATAAACTAATTACCAAGAATGTATACATTTACAATAGTTATTTGTCTTCCCTGTCCACAGGAAATTTGCATGTATGCCTGTATACAAGGCAACTGAAAATGTTGATAAAAATAACTAGATTTGCAGATTATGGAAGATATCCTATTTAAGAACATATGCAATATAGGTGTCATAGCATCGGACACAAGAAACACTTACAAACCTGATATACTGTTGTAGGATGACACAATATTGTTGAACCATTCAATCGTGTGAGGTGTGCAGGCAGCCATATTTTTCCATCAGTGGTGAGGGTTACACTTAGGCTGGGACTTTCTAACATTTTTCATTGAGGTTCCATTACTTTTGGGACACAGTTGCAACACAAAATATATGTTGGCATTTATTAAGCAAAAGCCAAGCAACTCAAGCTTCCTTAAGCCACGTAAAGCTCGATTTGCTTTGTTTAGTCAAAAATAAAGTAATGCAAGGCAGTGCTACCTTGCATCAGGGAGGCGTTCCAAGAATGGAGCATGGGCGTTCCCATGCATCCACCCAAAGATTTTGATGCAAACACACATATACTAAACTCTGTAAACCTGGGTGTTAGAAATGGGGTTTCTGGTTGGCTAGGGTATGCACCTCAGCCAGGCAGAACTGACCACTCTACTCACGACAAGTAGTTATACACCAAACATCACGCCCCCTTGGTAGCTTGCAAGAGCAGTCAGGCTTATCCCAGAGACAATGTGAAAAGCGTCTGTGCAACATGCTCACATCAGTAACACAATGAATACACCACAAATGAGACACAACATAAAATGATATAAAAAAAAAAAAAAATATATATATATATATATATATATATATATATATATATATATATATATATTGTTTTGGTCCTCATCTCACCTTTTAAGCCTCTGCGGGTCTTATGAAGCAGCTGTGGCGATCTGTGGGCCTCCCGGCTTACTGCACTCGCTTTGGTCACCCGACCAATCCCTTTTGTGAGGGAGCTTGGTGTGATCACAGGACCAACTATCTTAATCTTAAGTTACGACCCCAACTCATAAAAGGATGCCAGATGTTTAATGGCTTATCCTCTAAATCTTCATATTCCAGTCGGGCCACAGCAAACAAGGCTGTAAGCCAGTCCTCACTTTTTGGTGATAAGGGATTTTTCCATTTCTTGCAGATCTCTCTCCGAGCTAATAAGACCAAATATAATAGTAGACCTCTATGTGACTGTGAAGCCGTCTGACAGAATAGGCCATCATCCCCGAAAAGGACTAGTGGCAAATTAACATCAATTTTGATTTTAAAACTATCTCTGAGAGAGCCGCCCACCTCTTTCTAGAAGATTTCCAGTTCTGGACACTCAAAAAAGACATGTCAGTCGTTGGCTAGAAGTAACAGCCATCTTGGGCATTTGGGAGGTGGTGCTGGAGCAAACTTGGCTATCTTTACAGGGGTGTAGTAGAGTCTATTGATAACAAAGAATTTTTTTTTTCAAAGAGACAGGTTTGATGTACTTGTATAATACCTTTAACAAGGGTTCAAAAAGGGACTCTATCAAGGGTCCAAGGGGGGTTTCATTCTACACCATCTCTAAGGAAGGAATCTCGAGATCTTCAGCTTCTGTTAGATTGTAATACCACACTGAGATTTCCTTCCTTATTGGGAAGGTGGATTTACACAACCTTTCGATCTCCCTATTCCCTCTTACTTTCCCTTTTTCTGCGTCATACCATGACACTAACTGTAGATATTTAAATCTAGAGGACCCTGTACCAATCCTAGCTCTCAAATATTACCAAGGGTGAACCCCCTCAGAATCCACCAGCTCGGTCCAAGTGGTAATACTGTGGTATATAAATAAATAATACGGGATCTAGGTTTTACTGGACATAGCAATAACAGATAGCTCAATAAATAAGAGTCAAGATTCGAGGTAGTAGGAGTTTGCAGGTTTAATACAGCATAAAGGACAGGAACAGGACAACCTGCACGGGAACAGGATGGCAGCGCTGCCGGGGGCAGGATCAGAATCGGCACAACATTTAATAACAGTGCACAAATATATATACTAAAACAGTTACATTACAATGAATTACAGTAGGCGGAGCAGTGGGTGTGGTCAATAGCATTCGCGAAAGATAAGGGTGAAAATGGGTGTAACAGGGGCGTATACATAGACATGTGATGTAAACGTAACAGAATATGTCATAAATGGGGCGGAAACATGGAGGGGGCTACCTAAGGAGCCGGGACCTCTAACCTAATGGTGCGCGTAAACTGACAATGACGTGTTAATAGGAGAAGCTGGGGGCTATGAACTCTGTGCTAGGAGCAGAGACTGAAGTCTGGAGAGTCAGGGCGACATGTACCTAAACAGTATCTAGTATCTGATGTTTAGAGAACATGTTGATATAAACTAAGAGTCAGGAGGGGAGAGGCTAACGGACTCTAAGACTGGAGCATGCATTATTCTACATGTAGTGCGTGATGAAGAATATTAAATGACCATTAAATGCAGTATTTCTCTTACATGGAGACGTAAAGGCTAGACAATGACGGAAACTATTGATGCGATTCAGTAGCTTAGGAATGCAGAGAAGGAGGGCTGGACTGATAACTAGAATCATAACATACTCTTGGCAGACTCGTAGGCAGAGCCAGGCTGAGCCGGGCACTGTGAGGCAGGAAGTAAGTGAAGGGTCGAGGATACAGGTGGGGGCTGTATCGCTCCTCAGCGAGGCTCAGGAGACAGGAGCTGAATCTGGTGTCCGGGCCCTTTTGAGGCCTAGAAACGGGGACTTTACAATGAAATAACGTGCACACTGAGAAACGTGGCAACGTAACTTTACATAGGCCTGATACTCGTAGCTTTCACGAGAACTGGAAACTGGCATACTAGTGATGGACACAACTGTAATTGCGTCTTTAATCAAACATGGGGATACATATGCATATTTAATCATGCACACATAACATAAGATGGAGGACACGTAGGGACACAGAACATGGCAAAATTTACTTTTCCACATTCCCTCCTTGTCACTACGTTTCCATCAGGAAACATCAATATTCATGATACCATCTATCATTTCATACAGTATCATTTGCTCGTCTCGAATTTTCTTGGAACGGGATTTAGGACGGGACTTGGGACTAGGAATACAAGATGTAGCACAAATGCCGCAAATCGCAGGGCCACATTGTAAACAGAGGCAGCAACTGAATATGATCGCTACTGCAATACCTAGAAATGACAATACTTTCCATCCCCAGGCGGAAATTATATTCCAGAACCAACCGGACCATGTCCAGGTGCCTGGATCTTGGTGTAACATATGGGCAATTTTATGGAGTCTGGTAATAGCTGAATAAACAGACGGCGCGTTATTAGGAATGAAAATGCAGCAACTAGATCCGATGACTCTACAGGCCCCGCCCCTATCGGCCAGTATGACGTCAAGGACGAGACGATTCTGGAGCACGACAATTCTCATAAAGGATTGTTCTTCGGTTAAGTTACCTAGAGCAGAAGTAGTCTCAATCACTACTGCTTCAAGTGTTCTGGTTAATCTACGTATCAGTTTACTATTCACGACAGTACCTAAGTAGGGGAAGACACCTTTATTGATATCTATGTATTGTTCTAGAGCAGTTTCAGTATAATCGACAATCGGGAAATTTCTCTTGTGTCTAGTATGTACTAGGTGGGAATTCCTATGATAGTCAGGTGGGGCTAGGAAAACTGGTGGCAGTAGGAAGGCAATGTAACATGTTCCCTCCCAATCGAGGGGCAGACGAACATATGCGGTCTGACCACAAACAAAATAAGAATGACGTGAAGCTTTGAAAATAGATTTCCTACTGTCACTATACTTGACAATAGTAGTACAATCACTATGGCCTACATGTACGGAACCATTATTTCGGACACATAATTCACCTTTGACTGGTAGTACTGAAATAGCAGGTAAGTCTGGAGTAGAATCAGACTGAACATTCAGGACCATGAAATTCGAAGAATAATTACCTAGATTATAAACTTCATTCTCTAGATCTAACCCTGTTCTGTGGGGAAGACCTTGCTTGTCTGGGAAACATGTATTGTTCAGAAAAGACATATCTGTTGAGGATGACGTTAACGTGGACCATGCTCCACACGAACCATTATGTGAAAATGGATAAGGAAAGAGTGGCAGAACTCCCTTCGGTGTCTGGAAAGGGGGGAGTCGACCACACACCCAACAATTTGTGGCATTGCTGGTCTGGTGTGAATAATGTAACATGCGGATAAATGAGTTATTACGCATAGCAAGACGATATGAGAGTTCATGAGGAGGCAGATCACTAAACGTGTGCTCTACTGTAACATTAGCAGACTTATTTACATGAGAAACTGAAAAATACAAATAAAATGCATAACTGGTGCAGGAAATTATAATGCTGAAATATAGCAGAAAACATAAAATAATAGTGCAACTTCTAGAGTTCTCACTAACTCTCTCTCTGTGGGGGTCTATTATATACATGTCAGAAACCGGTCTAACCGTTTCACCTAGGGGAGGACTTAGACAATCAAACTGGCTGACTTATTTTACTAGACCTTAGTTTAAGCTTATACTCCTGTTGCGGAGTTTTCTCTAACAGGGAAGGGTTCGTAGCAATGTCTTTTGCGGGACAGTCCTTAAGAATAGTACTTTGGCAGTCTTTAAGATCCTCGGAAATGTTCTTTGAAACAGGTTTCAATCCAAAAAATCTTTTCACATGTGACAAATGGACCCAGCCCTTCCTGCCTTCCAGCTTGACGGCAGTACGGGTGGCCAGGAGGACCTGTCGGGGTTCCTTCCAGCGGGGCTCCAGCGGACTTGAACGATCAAAATTCCTGACCAGAACCATGGATCCGGGAACGATTTCATGCGGTGCCACCTCGGTATTGTCTGGAAATGCGGCGGCAACCTGTGAACGACAAGAGTTGAGGGCAGACATCAAGGAAGCTAGGTAATCTGTCAGCATATTACTTGAAACATCGGTAATACTTCGAGGTCTAGGTGTACCCCACATATTAGGGGGGCGGCCGAATACGACCTCATAAGGGGACAGACCTGATCTGGAATGTGCGACCATGCGCATATAAAATAGGGCAACTGGCAGAGCTACTAGCCAGTCCACACCTTTCTCTTTACATACTTTTGCGATTCGGATTTTCAGGGTCTGATTATGTCTCTCTACGAGACCGGCTGCTTCTGGATGGCGTACACAATGGAACTTCCACTAGTACCCTAACAACAGGGAAATATGTTTCATGAGCTCAGATGAGAATGGCTGGCCGTTATCAGAATATACGACTCTAGGGAGTCCGTAGCGGGGGAAGAATTCACGAACCAACTGCTTGGCAGTGGTCGCGGCTGTGTAATCTGGTACTAGATATGCCTCTGTCCACCTGGACAAAGCGCATACAACTACAAGGACATACTTGAAACCTCGACATCGCTCCATCTGAATATAATCCATCTGGAGGACTTCAAAAGGGTGGTCAGGGGGCTGGAATCCACCTTGTTCCACCGGGACACTTTTACCTGGATTAAACTGGCAACATATCATACAAGTACGGACTTTCTGCTTGGCTGCAGCTCGTAAATGCTTGTTGAACCAAATGTTATGGATACTATCTAACATAGCTTTTTCTCCTAAATGTGCTGGACTATGTGCGGTATTGATAATGACTTGAACCATAGAATCGGGGAGAAACCATGTGGCTTTACCCTTCGTTACCCATCCCTGATCTGTCTGGACCCCTCCTTGTTCGGACCATTTCTTGATTTCCTCGGGAGTAGCATGTAACTGGATATCTATGACATCTTGAGTGGGGTCCTTAACTGTCATACAGGTAGTCAGATCTGGAGTGTATGTCGGTGTCTTATTTACTGGAACGTCTGGTGTCTGTGCTGTAAGCTTGGCTGTGCGATCTGCTAGATCATTACCTTGAGAAATAGTGTCAGTAACTTTCGTATGTGCTTTGCATTTCATGATAGCAATGGATGTTGGTAAGTGTATGGCATCTAACAGAGCTTGAATAAGGAGACCATGCTGAATCTTGGTTCCATGAGAAGTCATGAAACCTCTCTCCTGCCAGAGCACTCCGAAGTCGTGTACGACTCCAAATGCGTAACGTGAATCTGTGTAAACATTAACTTTCAGGTTCTTGGCGTGTATGCAGGCTTGTGTCAGAGCAACTAGCTCTGCTGCTTGAGCAGACAGGGTGTCAATACGGTGTGTTTCTATAACTTCAGTGTCAGTAGTCACTGCATACGCGGCTACTAGTTCTCCTGTACTTGTTCTCATACATGAACCATCCACATAAAGTGTCAGGTCTGGATCTGGTAATGGAATATCTGTCAGATCTTGTCTTGGCTTAGTCATAATATGAACTACTTCCACACAGTCGTGTGTGGCAGGATTTGAATTTACTGACGGTAACAGTGTGGCAGGATTTAGAACGTTGCAGCGTCTGATTTCTATGTGTGGCTGGAACAGTGTCAATTCATAACCTGTTAAACGTGCAATTGTCAAGTGCTGAGTCTGTGTTCGGTTTAAAAGAACTTCCACGGAGTGTGGGACTTGTACCGTCAAGGAATGTCCTAATACTATGGAATCACTTTGTCTGATAGCTAGTGCTGTGGCTGCAACTGACTTGAGGCACGCAGGCAGAGCCTGGGCTACAGGATCTAATGTGCTCGAAAAATAAGCACAGGGCTTGTATTGTCCTGCTTGATCTTGTGTGAGAACAGATAATGCTGTACCTTCACGTTCAGTGACAAAAAGTGTAAAAGGCTTACTGTAGTTCGGTGTTGCTAGAACTGGAGCTTGGCATAGAGCTTTCTTTAACTCATTAAAACTAAATGTATGTTCAGATGTCCAAGGGAGGACAGTCGATACGGCTGCCTCCTGTGTCGTTAACTGTATCAGTGGTTTAGCTAGAAATGCATACTGAGGAATCCATTGTCTGCAGTAAGAAGTAAGGCCGATAAAAGCACGTACCTCCTTCTGGGTCTTGGGCTGAGGAAGACTCGCTATTAACTGGATACGGTCGGGTGTCAACTGCCTACCCCTCTTGGACAGTAAGTGGCCTAAGTAGATCACTTGCGGGACACAGAATTGAAGCTTAGAAGGGGACACCTTGTGCCCCATCTCGGCAAGGAAATACAAGACTGTAAGGGATGCTCGCTCGCAAGCACGTTCAGACCGGGCTGTGATCAGTAGATCATCGACATACTGGAGCAGGGCAGTGTCAGTTGGCATGTGAATATTGTCTAGTTGTCTCTTAAGTGCTTGACTGTAAATACTAGGACTTTCTGTGAAACCTTGAGGAGCTCGTGTGAACATATAGCTCCTTCCATTTAAACAAAATCCGAAAAGAAACTGGCTGTCTGGATGAATGGGGACACTGAAGAACGCGTTCTTGAGGTCTATGACTGTAAAAATGAGGCTTCAGAATCAATGGCTGTCAATAGGGAAGAGATATCTGGGACAACTGGGTACTGGGGAATAATACATTTGTTAAGCTCCCGAAGGTCAATCACTAATCGATATACTGGGGGTGCATTTGGATCAGTACGTTTCATGACTGGAATGATCGGAGAATTACATACATTGGAGTCAGTTTCTACAACTACTCCTTGAGCGATGAGCTCGTCAGTAATTTTGGATAAGGCTGCTACAGCCTCAGGTGGCAGTCTGTACTGTCTGATTCGTGGCAACACTACACCTGGCTTGAGAGTCACACGATGGGGTGTGATTTGCATATAGCCAACATCAGTTGGACCTTGTGCCCATAGATGCTGCGGAACATTGGACAATCTCGGATCAAAATCTCGTAATACATAGTGACCCTTGAAGTCACGTAGGAACAATCGTATTCCCTCTGGGGAGCAGCATATGACTGCACCTAATTCTTTCAGTGTCTTAATGCCTAACAGATTTTCTGGACATGACTTCGTAAGTAACAGATCAGTAGTGCGGGACAATGGACCTACTTCTAGAGTAACTGGCTGAGATATCTCATTTACAATAGGCTTTCCTGAAAATCCAAGGGAAACATTTCTTGAGCCTGAGAGCGGAGCCCCTGGAACTTCGGCGTGACTAATGGTGGTCCTACTTGCCCCTGTATCAATCAAAAACTTTCTGTCTTTCCCTAATATTTGACTATGAACATAGGGACCCTCTTGATCTACAGGTATCTCGATGAGAGGCAAGCCTACCTCCCTCTCTAGGCTGTTTCATGAATATGGCTGATACTCTGGATACTCGGACTGTGCATACTGGTACATCTGTTGTGTAACATGCTGTGTTGCAGCAATAGGCTGCGGTGTTGGAACTGTCTGTTGTGCATTCTGTGGCTGAGAAGTCTGTGAAACTTGTTCTTGTCTAGGCGGACGTGGTCTTTCTTTAGTTTTACCGGTAGCTATATTATGTTTCAGAACTGCACACTCGTTTATAAAATGACCTGGCTGTTTACAATAATTGCATGTCCCTTTAACGGGAACTGCAGGATGACTGGCTTGATTCGTACCCCTCTTCTGACTGTCTTGTGGAATAGATTGTGCAACCAGCACTTTCATTTTCGTGTCTTTCATACGTTTCCTTTCATGATCTTGTTCTTCTCTGATTCTATTCTGGTGGTATTGAAGCATCTGTAACATCTGGGACGGGGTATTAGCTTGCCAGGTACTTTCGACTTTCAAAACTCGATTCTTAACTTGTGGACTTGAATTCTCGACTAATTTAGTAACAAAAAGATGAGGGTATGACTCGCTACTTGTCTTGAGGCCACTGTTTATACTAAAACATTTCTCGAATCTAGAATAAAAATCACTAGTGTCTTCGTCTTGTTTCTGTTTACAGGCTGAGATGGCATCCCAATCTTCCTTTTTCGTGGCTAGTAATCTTGGCAAGACCTGTATTAACAGTTCGGGCAATTCTTTACATTTGTCTCCAAGACCGGTACCTGGTACTCGTGCCTTATCTTCAGCTTCGAGAACTGCCCAATCGATCTTTTTCTCTCCCACCTCCCAATCTTTTTCCTTGAGTTTTTCATATACCCCTGCGGGCAACAGGACTTTTAACATTTTAATTATATCTGGATACGTGTATTCTCCCATACGGAGCATGTCCTTTAATTCTCGGTGGAACCCTGCTGGATCTTTATCATGACAGGGAATTAACTTTTTCATCTCTAAGAGTTCCATCTTTGTAATCGGAGTGTAAACAAACACTCGTTGCATTTCACCATCTGTTGTCCTAACTGGGTGTACTTCTCGTAACGGATTCTGTCTGTCTATGTAAAACGGTTTACTTTCTGGAGGTGAGACATGAACAAAATGCGGGTTCAAGAACATACTATATTTGTGGCGCTGTTCTAGAATGACACTAATTAAATCGGTACCTAAACCTTTCCATCTATACTGGAGTAACTCGTTCAGGACATCGTGTAACGGACCTGGATCAGAATGTTGACCCTCATACAATGTAATGAGGTGCTGGATCATATACATACCCACCAGTCGCTGCTCGGCTGGGGGCAATTTCAGAAACATTTGTGCCACTATTTCGTCTGGAAAAGTGGTAGAATCAGTAATCCATCGGACTGCTGATCGGGCTAGTTCTTGTTCATGCATAGTACTTAACTCACTGTAACCGATTCGTGATTTCAGAATATGATCGGTAGCTTGAAATACTTGTTCCAGAGAACCTTGTTCTGGTGCTGGATGATGTAAAACTGATTTGTGTTCTAGGCGCAAATGGCGATCTGGAAATCTAGATTTTCCTACATACGCTATTCTAGTGGGATTCTCGTCCTCTACCTCTTCGGTAGAGTCATTTTCTTTCTCGCTTACTTGTGCTGCTTTACGTTGTTCGTGTAACTTTAGTATTTCCTTACGAATTTTCTTGTACATACTCTCTATACTACTGATAGTCTTGTGTTTACCCTCGGCTATATTATCACTCCACCTTGTCAGGATTTTCATTTCGGCCTGATCTTTAGTCGGGGAATCTTGTTCTCTTATTAGACAATTAATCAGAAACTTTAATAACATGAGCTGGATCTCAGCTTTCCTTTGGGACATGGCTTCGCCAATACTTTCTGGATCATCCCCTGTACGGATGAAACGATATATTCTGTCTAGATCTCCTTTCATATCTGGTAGGGTGTCTAAATACCCGGTCACCCGTCTTACACGGATGGAATATATTACTGTACTATCATCACCTGCAACTGGATCATAGCGGCATTCAGTGAGAGCTCGTCGGATTTCTGCAACGGACTTAAATTTGGGCGTACGCTGTAACGCACATTCATGTAACTCGGCCAACGTTCTACGTTGGTGCGGTGGCGGGGTACCAGGAGGACCTCCCCCTGCGGCCCCTAAACTGGAATCGTCGACTGATACTCTTCGTACCAGCGCGGCGGGAAATTGTAATGTAGGCTGGACCGGGGGTACCGTAGCAGGTACTGCAAGAGGTGCCCCGGTGTCTGGGGGAGCAGGAATTGCCTGATTTACAGGGACTGGCGGAACAGGATTTGCATATTCCGGGACTGTGTCGTCCAAATAGGACGAGATGAAAATATCAGCTGCGGTCGGTTTGTGACGTAGCTTGGTCGGAACCAATGGTGGCGGAAAATTACTGGATGCCTCCGGGGTCGCTTTTGGCAAGCCCTCGGCAAGAAGAGGATACATACCCTTAATAAGGGCATTCCTCTGTCTGTCTGACTGTTCTGTTTTAACTCGTTCACCTATCTCGATTAGTTCCCTTTCTTGGGCTCGTTCTAAGGATTCTCTACTTAGTTCTGACTTTCTGATTTCTTTTTCGGTTCTTTTATGAGATTCTTTGCGCCATAACTCGATGGCATCTTTCTGTGACTGTCTGGCTTTCTTTTTCCATAATGCTTCTTCTACTCTCATGATGCACTCGGCATCCCACGTACCTGATACGGGCCATCTATACTTTTCCTCTAACTCTTTGGTATACTCTACCCATAAATCTAGATATAATATGGCACTTATGCCATGCTTCTGATACATAAAATGACCTGGACTGTCCCTAGGCGGGACAGGAACTGCTGCTTCTAGCAGACCTTTTCTAGTTTTTAACTGACGTAATTTCGAGAATAAGGGCATGACTGAACTGTAATCTAGACACAATACAATACACAATGAACACGATAATTACTTCACATTCATACCACGACATTAAAATACATGAAGAATATTTAAAATAACAGTTCGAACAGAATACTACCTGGAATACTGAAAACAGAATACATGAATTTTCTCGAGAACAGAACTGACTAGAACAGAAACTAGATGCACTGCTGAAACAGTACGAAACTTACCGGTCTCATAAAGAGACACGTCAGGACCCGCATCCACCGAAGTGGACACTTCGTTTTGGGTCTGTGTACCACCAACCCACGGACCAGAGTCAATTAGATTGACCCTGTCTAGATACTACCCCAGCAATGGTACTCACCGGGCAGCAAGAACGGAAGGCCTCGGACTGGACTGGACTGCTTCGACGCCGGACGGACGAACTTCGAACTTCCTTCTGTTACGGGTGGGCCTCCGGATACCTCGGACCTTGGACTCTCGGCTTGGGCTCTGGTCGGGACTCGCCGCGTTCCTCCACCGCCTCGTCTGGATGCTGGACCGCCACCTCCGTCTCCTCCGTGGGCCTGAGGGATACTTGAAGCAGAAATATCTGCACGTGCACGGTATGGTTCCGTCACGGCTGCAGAGGGTCAGGGGGCCGGCGTGGCTTCACCGGCGCGTGGGGAAAGGGCAAGTCCCTATTCGGGCGCCATTATGTGGTATATAAATAAATAATACCGGATCTAGGTTTTACTGGACATAGCAATAACAGATAGCTCAATAAATAAGAGTCAAGATTCGAGGTAGTAGGAGTTTGCAGGTTTAATACAGCATAAAGGACAGGAACAGGACAACCTGCACGGGAACAGGATGGCAGCGCTGCCGGGGGCAGGATCAGAATCGGCACAACATTTAATAACAGTGCACAAATATATATACTAAAACAGTTACATTACAATGAATTACAGTAGGCGGAGCAGTGGGTGTGGTCAATAGCAGTCGCGAAAGATAAGGGTGAAAATGGGTGTAACAGGGGCGTATACATAGACATGTGATGTAAACGTAACAGAATATGTCATAAATGGGGCGGAAACATGGAGGGGGCTACCTAAGGAGCCGGGACCTCTAACCTAATGGTGCGCGTAAACTGACAAATGACGTGTTACTAGGAGAAGCTGGGGGCTATGAACTCTGTGCTAGGAGCAGAGACTGAAGTCTGGAGAGTCAGGGCGACATGTACCTAAACAGTATCTAGTATCTGATGTTTAGAGAACATGTTGATATAAACTAAGAGGGGAGAGGCTAACGGACTCTAAGACTGGAGCATGCATTATTCTACATGTAGTGCGTGATGAAGAATATTAAATGACCATTAAATGCAGTATTTCTCTTACATGGAGACGTAAAGGCTAGACAATGACGGAAACTATTGATGCGATTCAGTAGCTTAGGAATGCAGAGAAGGAGGGCTGGACTGATAACTAGAATCATAACATACTCTTGGCAGACTCGTAGGCAGAGCCAGGCTGAGCCGGGCACTGTGAGGCAGGAAGTAAGTGAAGGGTCGAGGATACAGGTGGGGGCTGTATCGCTCCTCAGCGAGGCTCAGGAGACAGGAGCTGAATCTGGTGTCCGGGCCCTTTTGAGGCCTAGAAACGGGGACTTTACAATGAAATAACGTGCACACTGAGAAACGTGGCAACGTAACTTTACATAGGCCTGATACTCGTAGCTTTCACGAGAACTGGAAACTGGCATACTAGTGATGGACACAACTGTAATTGCGTCTTTAATCAAACATGGGGATACATATGCATATTTAATCATGCACACATAACATAAGATGGAGGACACGTAGGGACACAGAACATGGCAAAATTTACTTTTCCACAATACCCGCCCTCTTTATAGGCAACCCCAAACTGTCTCTTAGGCAGCCCGGTGCTCCGGGTGCGTCCCAAATGGGGGCAAGGTCCGAATAGTAGCCTATCCCCCAACTGAGTCTAACCCTGTGCCACAACTCCAAGGCTGCCCTCAGAACCTTAAGGCGTACCCGCTTAAAGTACTTTGGAGACCCAAACATATATAAAAAGGCCTCACCACCTCCACCTTCTTCAGCTCTCACTATTTCTCCCAGCAACCTGCCCCAGGCTGACTCCTCTGGTTTCACAAGTAGCATCCAAATGCTTTTAAACTGGAATGCTACTGCATACAAACTAATATCAGGAAGGACCAACCCCCCTTTATTTAGTCTGCGGACAAGTTTCTTCCAGGCCAGTCGGACCCCCTTGTCCCCCTACACAAAACTCCCAATCTTACTCTGCACCTTACTAATGCTCTTTTTCGAAAAAGTTAGAGGTATAGTGGTGAATAGGTAGGATAGCTTAGGGAGAATGACCATCTTTACTAGGTTGGTTTTCCCATAAATTGTTAAGGGGAGATTCCTCCATCTACTGAAGAGGCGATCTATATCTTTGGTAACTCTGTTAAGATTAATTTGGGGGATTTTTTCCAGATCTTTAACAATATAAATCCCCAAATATCTAAACTCTGTACTGACTGTTCCTGCCCACTGATCCAAGTTCCAGCACATTACCTCTGTCTTTGATTTGTTGACTGAGTAACCAGACAGGGACCCAAATCCGACCAAAAGCTCCTCTACCCGGGGGATTACCACTTCAGGATCACTCGTGTATAATATTAGGTCGTCTGCATAAAGAGCTATTTTAGAGCTATAATGTTTAGACCTAAAGGGATAGATTGATTCATCTAATCTCATGGCTTGTGCCAGAGGCTCTACCTAAAATTATATAAAAATATTGTATATACTGTACATAACACATAGACCAAAATGACATGAACCATAAATCCTGTGCATACTATGAAAATTCTGAGTCAGTACTCACTATCCTGACAAAGCGAGCATCAAAACAACATGCATCATAGCAAAACACATGAATCTAGTACCTGTGCAAGTAGAACAAAATGGGAATAGTACTTGTGAATGCAACAAGTTAAGCATAACATACATCACACATGTTGTGCAAGTACTGTGGATTGTTAGGGGTTCATAATGGCTTAGCGTTGCCCTCAGGGTCTGCCATGGGGAGTTTTCTGCCGCAATATGCAAGGCAACCTGAACCTCACGATAGGCAATAAAAAGAAATGCTTACTACATTGCAAGTAAGGGGCATTGAGTGCTCTGCTTCTCCTGCTCTCATATTTCTATTCAGGGGCGTAACACAGGCCCCTGTATCCCCGCGGTGTGGGGGAGCCTCCAGCTGCAGGGGGCCCCCTAGCACAATACCCAGCTCCGAGCAGAGCAAAAAGAAAACAAGAAAGCGATAAAGGAGCAGTGATGAGAGGCATCTGAGGGTCAAATAAAGACAACACAGGATGAGTGAGGCCAGCAGAGTATTAAACAGAATTCATATTGGACAGGAAGCTAACAGTGCACCAAGGTGGCAGTGGGGTGCGCACTGGGAGGGGCAGGGATGGTGTCTCAAAGAAGACACGCATAGTGCGCAAAGGGACAGGCAGCTACAAAGGTGAGAGGCAGCTTTAGTGGTGGGTGCACACTGGGGCCCCTCTGTAAGGAGAGGGATGGTGTCTCACAGAAGACATGAACAGACACTGCACACAGGTGATAGGCGGATTCAGTGGGGTGCACACTGGTGTCTGTCTGTGAGGGCAGGGATAGTGCTTCACAGAGGACACGCACAGGAACAAGCAACTTCAGTTGGGGTGCACACTTGAGTCCCTCTGAGAGCAGGGATGGTGTCTCACAGAGGACACACACAGGTGACAGGCAGCTTCTGTGGGGTGCACACTGGGGCCCCTCTGAGAGTAGGGACAGTGTCTCACAAAGGACACGCACAGTGCCTACAGTTGAGAGGCAGCTTCATTGGGGGGGCACACTGGGGCCCCTCTGTGAGGGCAGGGACGGTGTCTCACAGAGGGCACAGACAGTGCACACAGGGATGGGCAGCTTCAGTGGGGTGCACACTGGGCCTAGTCAGTGAGGGCAGGGACTGTCCATCGCAGAGGACACGCACAGTGCATACAGGTGAGAGGCAGCTTCGGTGGGGTGCACACGGGGCCCCTCTGTGAGAGGAGGGGTGGTGTCTCACAGAATACATGCACAGACAGTGCACGCAGGTGAGAGCAAGACCACTGACTCATTGTCAGTAAAATTGCTCTCCCTCCCTCGCAGCTCCACAATTAAGTGAGGATTTCACCCAGCCCCTGAACTCTCGAATGTTGGTGTTTGAGGTCCTCCTCTACTGGCAGGTTTCACCTGCGCCTCATGCTCTGCTTTTTCTCTCCTTGTTTACTCGTTTTTACTCTCACTTCTATCTCCCCCCTTCACTCTCCTTCTGGGTCTTAACCTCCTTTTTCTGTTGTTTTCGCCTCATTTCAAGCTCTCCCCTTCTCTCTCCTGTGTCTTTCCTCCATTTTTCACTCATTTTTTACCTTCATCTCAATCTCCCCCTTTCACTCTCCTGTGTGTCTTTCCTCCACTCTTTCTTGCACTTTTGCTGGCTTATTTGCACTTTTCACTCTCTTTTTGCCTTTTAACTTTGCCTTTTTTAGCCTGTTTTCCCCGCCGCTGCTGCCCCTGCGGCCCCTCCCCCCCAACACGACCAGTGCAACCGGTCCAATCCAGATTCCATCCCCGCTCACGCTTCCCAACTGCCCACCCCTCCCCGATCCCTACGTAATGCTACTGCGGGGACTGGCGAGCAAGACCACTGACTAATTGCCAGTGAAATTGATCTCCCTCACTTGCAGCTCCACCATTAAGTGAGGCCTTCCCCCAAGCCCCTGCACTCTCAAGTGTTGGTATTCAAGGCTCTCCTCCAACCACAGGTTTCACCTGCACTTCATCCCTGGTCGTCCATTGGACCTCTGCCTCCATTCTCTTGCTCCACTTTTTCTCTCTTTTTTATTCGATTTTTCCTTCGCTTATATCTCCCCCCTTCACTCTCCTTCTGGGTCTTAACCTCCATTTTCTGTCATTTTCCCCTCATTTCAAGCTCCCCCTTCACTCTCCTGTGTCTTTTGTCTGGTTTTCACTCATTTTTTACCCTCATCTCAATCTCCCCCTGTCACTCTCCTGTTTTCTCTGTGTCTTTCCTCCACTCTACCTTGCACTTTTGCTGCCTTATTTGTACTTTTCTCTCTCTTTTTGCCTTTTTCCTTTTGCCATTTTTTGCCTGTTTATCCCCGCCGCTGCTGCCCCAGTGGCCCCTCCCCCCCGGCATGACCAGTGCGACTGGACCAATCCAGCTCCCCTCCACGCTCCCGCCTTCCAGCTGTTCAGCCCTCCCCGACCCCTACTTAATGGTGGCCATTGCGCAGCCGCCACGCCGATGGGGCGCCAAAAGCAAGCCCATCTGCACCCATCCGCGACCCGACTGTGACCAGCACGAGGAACCCTGGATCTCTGCACTACCAACGCTACGACTCAGCGGCACCCCACAGTCTCAACCCAGGCCGCAACAATAACTGCAAGCTAGCATAACCAGCCGACACCCACGGACCCTTCAGCTGTCACTGCTGCCGGCACACCTGCAGCACCGCCAAGACTACGGCCCCAGCGCAATCTGCCCGCAAGAACACAACAGAACCAATGACCCTGCAATGCATCCACCCCAATGTCCGATCGCTCCACAAACATACCACTGAAATCTGGGACCTCCTCGACAGCACTACCCCGGACGTAGCATTCTTTACCGAAACATGGACCAACACCACCTCAGGACCGGAAATTGCCATTGCCATTCCCCAAGGATACAAGATCTCCAAGAAGGACTGCCCCACCCGCCCTGGAGGAGGAATCGCCATCGTCCACAAATCCACCCTCCGCCTGAGCACACTCCCCGACAAGCCCACAGACCTTCACTTCAAGATACTGGCCAGCCCTACCTCCACCCTCTGTGGAACCCTCATCTACCGACCCCGCGGACTTTTCGCCAACTCCATCACGGACATCAGCTCCCCACATGCTATCGCGTCCACCAACTACATCATACTTCCACCTCGACAACCAACTGGACCCCAGCACCACATCCCTCCTGAACAAACTCCACAACATTGGACTCCGCCAGATCGTGATTAAACCCACACACTCAGCAGGACACACCCTCGTCCCCCACTTCACAACAGGAAACTCCATCACCTTGAGCAACACCACAGAACTCCCATGGACTGACCATCGATGCGTCCACTTCACCTTCAGAACACCCACCATCCACAGACGCCAGCACCTGCTCCCTCAAAGAAACTGGACCAGAATCACCGACGACCAGCTAACCTCATCACTCAGCAACTCCACCCCAACCATCCGGGAAAACGATGACGCCAACACCGCAGCCCGAACCCTACACAGATGGATCTCCGACAGCACCAACACCATAGCCCTCCTCAAGAAAAACAACAACACGCATGCCAAGAAAGCTAGATGGTTCACCACCGAACTTTAAGAGTTCAGACGCACTTGCCGCCGCCTCGAAAAGGTCTGGAGAAATATCAAATCCACAGTAGCCCACAACAACTTCAGTGCCGCCTCCAATGCTCACCACCAACTCATCAGAAAACGAAGAAAAACAATTGAAGACAGAATCGCCACTCATGCACACAACAGAAAAGAACTCTTCAACATCATCAAGGAGTTTGCCCAACCCACCAGCGAGTCCACCGACATCCCTCCCTCACAAGGCCTCTGTGACAAACTCAGCCCCTTTTTCCACCACAAAATGAAAAGCATCTATGACAACTTCAACGAAGACAACCGACACACTGAAACCTCACCAACCACCCGACACCCTGAAGCCAGCGATCGACAACTGGATAGCCCTCACCACGGAAGACTCACTGAAGACAATGAAGTTAATCCTCTCCGGGGCCCCCACGGACCCCTGCCCCCACCACATTTTCAACACAGCTGCCTACACCATCGCACTCATGCTCTGCCACACCATCAACCGCTCCCTGGCAACCGCCTCATTCCCTGACGACGGGAAACACGCTGAGATCAACCTGCTCCTGAAGAAACCCTTGGCGGACCCCACCGACCTCAAAATCTACAGACCCATCTCCCTGCTCCAGTTCCCAGTGAAAGTCATAGAGAAAGCCATCAACAGCCAACTCGCCACATTCATCAAAGAGCACAACATCCTCGCATCCTCCCAATCCGGCTTCAGAAAAAAACACAGTATGGAAACCGCCCTCCTTGCCGCAACAGACGATATCCGTACCTTACTGGACAAAGGAGAAACAGCAGCCCTCATCCTCCTCGACCTCTCACTGGTGTTTGACACAGTCTCTCACCGCACCCTAATACATAGACTCCACGACGCAGGGATCCAAGACAAGGCCCTCGACTGGATCCGCTCCTTCCTCTCCGGCAGAACGCAGAACGCAGCAGTTCAGACTCCCCCCTTTCCTCTCAGACCCTTTACCTACCACCTGCGGAGTCCCCCAGGGGTCCTCCCTCAGCCCTACGCTCTTCAATGTCTTCATGGCTCCGCTCGCCCCCATCGTCAGAACCTATGGACTCAACATTGTGTCATACGCAGACGACACCCTACTCATACTCTCCCTATTCAACTAACCCAACACCGCCAGACACAACTTTCGAGAAGGCATGGAAGCTGTTGTCAAATTGATAAATAACAGCTGCCTACAACTAAACACAAACAAAACGGTAGTAGTCATCATGGGCTCAAACTCAGATGCCTGGAAAACAACCTGGTGGGCCCCTGCCCTCGGAAACCGCCTACCCCCATGGACCACGCACGCAACCTGGGAATCATCCTGGAAAAAGAGCTCAAAATGGACCGCCAGATCAACTCCATCTTGTCCTCCTGCTTCCACACCCACCGCCTCCTACGTAAGACCTTCAAATGGATCCCCCTCGAAAACAGAAAGACCGTCAATTACGCCCTGGTCACCAGCAGGCTCGACTACAGTAAAGCACTCTATGCCGGAATAAACAAAAACCTTACCTGCAAGCTACAGAACATCCAAAATGCCGCCGCAAAACTGGTCCTCAACCTGCCAAGCCACTGCCAAATCTACCAGTCACCTTCAAAATGCTAACCCATGCTCACAAGGCCCTCCACGACACCGGACCAGCATACTTGAACAGCTGACTCAAATTCCACGCACCCCAAAGGACACTACAAAAAATGCCCAGTTCTCCTACACCGTGGTCCTCCACACCAGAAAGACCAGATCAGTAGGCTGCTCCTTCTCCTTCCATGCTGCCAGTGCCTGGAATAACCTTCTGCTCCACCTCAGACAGATAACGTCGTTCCCCATCTTTGCAAGAAACCTCAAGACCTGGCTCTTTGACAGACCCCCTTCTTGATGGACTGGAACCTGCGAACCCCCCCACACACCCCCAGCGCCTTGAGACGCTTGACAGCTTCAGTGAGGTGCACACTGGGGCCCTTTGGTGAGAGCAGGTGTCTCAGAGAGGACACGCACAGTGCGCACAGGTGAGAGGCAGCTTTGGTGGGTGGCACACAGGAACCTGTCTGTGAGGGCAGGGACGGTGTCTCACAGAGGACACACACAGTGCACACAAGGGACAGGCAGCTTCAGTGGGGTGCACACTGGGGCCTGTCTGTGAGGGCAGGGACTGTCCCTCGCAGAACACACACAGTGTGCCCTGGTGACAGGCAGCTTAAGTGGGGGGCACACTGGGGCCCCTCTGTGAGAGCAGGGATGATGTCTCACAGAGGGCACACACAGTACACCCAGGTGACAGACAGCTTAAGTGAGGGGCACACAGGGACCTGTCTGTGAGGGCAGAGATGGTGTCTCACAAAGGACACACACAGTGCACACAGGGGACAGGCAGCTTCAGTGGGGTGCACACTAGGGCCTGTCTGTGAGGGCAGGGACTGTCCCTCGCAGAACACACACAGTGTGCACAGGTGACAGGCAGATTAAGTGGGGGGCACACTGGGGCCCCTCTGTGAGAGCAGGGATGGTGTCTCACAGAGGACACGCACAGTACACCCAGGTGACAGGCAGCTTAAGTGAGGGGCACACAGAGACCTGTCTGTGAGGGCAGGGATGGTGTCTCACAGAGGACACACACAGTGCACACAGGGGACAGGCAGCTTCAGTGGGGTGCACACTAGGGCCTGTCTGTGAGGGCACGGACTGTCCCTCGCCGCAGAAGACACACACACAGTGTGCACAGGTGACAGGCAGCTTAAGTGGGGGGTACACAGGGGCCTCTCTGTGAGAGCAGGGATGGTGTCTCACAGAGGACACGCACAGTATGCACAGGTGACAGGCAGCTTCAGTGGGGTGCACACTGGGGCCTGTCTGTGAGGGCAGGGACTGTTCCTCGCAGAGGACACGCATAGTACACCCAGGTGACAGCCAGCTTAAGTGGGGGACACACTGGGGCCCCTCTGTGGGAGCAGGTACGGTGTCTTACAGAGGATACGCACAGTGCACACAGGTGACAGGCAGCTTCAATGGGGTTAACACTGGGACCTGTCTCTGAGGGCAGGGTCGGTGTCTCACAGAGGACACGCACAGTGCACATACGTGAGAGACCGCTTCAGTGGGGGGCACACTGGGAGCTGTCTGTGAGGGCAGGGACGGTGTCTCACAGAGGATAGGCACAGAGTGCTTAGGTGAGAGGCAGCTTCAGTGGGATACACACTGGGGCTCCTCTCTAAGGGGAGGGACGGTGTCTCGCAGAGGACACACACAGTGCACTCAGGTGAGAGACAGCTTCAGTGGGGTGCACACTACGGCCTGTCTGTGAGAACAGGAACGTTGTCACAGAGGACACGCAAAGTGCACACAGGGACAGGGAGCTTCAGAGGGGTGCACATTGGGGCCCCTCTGTGTGAGCAGGGACAGTGTCTCACAGAGGACACGCACAGTGCGCACAGGTGACAGGCAGCTTCAATGGGGTGCACACTGGGGCCTGTCTGTGAGGGAAGGGAAGGGACGGTGTCTCGCAGAGGACACACACAGTGCACATAGGTGAGAGACAGCTTCAGTGGGGGACACACTGGGACCTTTCTGTGAGGGCAGGGACGGTGTCTCACAAAGAACATGCACAGTGCGCACAGGTCAGAGGCGCCTTCAGCGGGTGCACACTGGTGCCCCTCTGTAGGAGGAGGGACGGTGTCTCGCAGAGGACACACACAGTGCACACAGGTGAGAGACAGCTTTAGTGGGGTACACACTGGGACCTGTCTGTGAGAGCAGGAACATTGTCTTGCAGAGGACACGCACAGTGCACACAGGGACAGGTAGCTTCAGTGGGGTGCACACTGGGGCCCCTCTGTAAGGGGAGGGTTGGTGTCTCGCAGAGGCATGCACAGTGCACACAGGTGAGAGGCAGCCTCAGTGAGGTGCACACTGGGACCTGTCTTTGAGGGCAGGGACGGTGTCCCGCACAGTGCACACAGGGACAGGCAGCTTCAGTGGGGTGCACACGGGGGTCCTTCTGTGGAAGCAGGGTCGGTGTCTCGCAGGGGCATGCACAGTGCACACAGGTGAGAGGCAGCCTCAGTGGGGTGCACACTGGGACCTGTCTGTGAGGGCAGGGATGGTGTCTCGCAGATGACACATACAGGGACAGGCAGCTTCAGTGGAGTGCACACTGGGGCCCCTATTTTAGAGCAGGGACGGTGTCTCGCAGAGGCATGCACAGTGCACACAGGTGAGAGGCAGGTTCTGTGGCATGCACACTGGGACCTGTCTGTGAGGGCAGGGACGGTGTCTTGCAGAGGACACACAAAGGGACAGGCAGCTTCAGTGTGGTGCACACTGGGGCCCCTCTGTGAGGGGAGGGATGGTATCTCGCAGAAGACATGCACAGACAGTGTACACAAGGACAAGGAGCTTCAGTGGGGTGCACACTGGGAGCTCCAGAGTAAGTCTGGAAGGGGGCCCTTCCGTGCACTTTGCAGAGGGACCCCCTCAAGTTTTGTTACGCCACTGTTTCTATTACAGATAAAAGGATATGCCCACTGATATTGCCCAATGGGACAGTCACCAGGGGGGAGACCTCTCCTGGTCCCCCGCGTGCAGGACCATCAGGGTAGATGCCCGCAAATGTGGGACCACCCTTCCAGTCCTGCCGAGTAACATGCATCATGTGTTACTCTAGCTCATTTTATTTTGGTGATGCGCATCACCACACTAAAATGCAAAATCATGTGTTTAAACACCTTCTGAAGTTGCTGGCAAGCGGGAAACTGGAGCACTGCTATTGCACCCTGAGCAACGTATGAAGGCCACGTGCTGCTTTGACAGCCACAGAGTGCTCTGCCCTCCTGGTGTTGAATTTCTACTTATGAAGTTTTGATGAAATCTCATGCCTGTGTCCGGTGGTTCCGGTCAGCTTGGCTGCGGCTCTGCGGCGGCATTTACGTCTCAAGACTGCAACATTGTCCATTCATTTGCAGAGTGAGGGTATATAACACTATTGGGTGGCAGTTACGTTGCTCTCGCCCTAAATGTGCCAGGTATGCCCAGACGTGGGTCCTGGACTCACTATTCCACTGGAATCAAGCTATCCTGGCTGAAGAGGGGTGAAACCCCGAAACCGGTCCTAAGATGCTTGTTTCCGGTCCAGGGAGGACCTGGCTTGGCAGTTCGGTCTGGACTGTTCCCATGAGGCACAGGGTCAAGACTGATTTGCATATGGCCAGGTCTAAAGTGGGGCGACATGACGAGCAGAAGAATGATGGATTTAACCCAGATCTCTTGACTGGGGGTGAATGTTTTGATTTGTTCTGCATTCTGTCCATCAATTGTGTGTCTTTTGCTTTCTCGCCCTAAGTGCGCCAGGTATGCCCAGACGTGTGTCCTGTGCTCACTTTGCCACTGGAATCAAGCTATCCTGGCTGAAGAGGGGTGAAACCCTGAAACTGGTCCTAGGATGCTTGTTTCCGGTCAAGGGAGGTCCTGGCTTGGCAGTTCGGGCAGGACTGTTCGCTTGAGGCACAGGGTCAAGACTGATTTGCATATGGCCAGGTCTAAACTGGGGTGACATGGTGAGCAAAAGAATGATGGATTTAACCCGGGTCTCTTGCCTGGGGTGAATGTTTTGATTTGTTCTGCATTCCGTCAATCAAATGTGTGTATTTTGCTAAGTAGTTCTGCAGCACGCCACTGCCTGTACCTCTCTCACGAGGACCTGGCAGCAGATACGGCTGCTGGTGACTAGTCATCATGGCTGGCGGCTCACAGTCACTCTTAGGCCTGTAAAGCAATCAGCTTTATGAAAACAGTTAATTTTACGATGTCGCCTGAGCTTGCTGCTCTTCTCAGGCTGCACTGGAGTGGTCCCGCAGCAGGCTGTCCGAGACTTTAATAATGATTTATAGCTGTTGAGAGCGCGGCTGCCACCTCTCAGCCTGCTGGGTCGGCCCCCACGCATGACAAAGGCCCAAGACAGACTCTGTCCATTTCTGTGGGTTGCACCACCAGCATGCAAGCATTATTTATAAATAAGAACATGGTGACCTAAGTACTGCCTCTGCTGTCTGCCAGCACAGGCTGCTTGACTGCTGCAGACATGTCAGCACTACCTCACTGCATGTGCATTTGAGCAAGCATTAACTCTTACTTCTAAGCTTCAAATAGCACCAATTAGGGTATTTTTTTATATGTATATCTTTACCTCGTCTTCATTGCTTGATTTTGCTCGTGAGACAGTGTCACTCCAAGACATTGAATGTCACTCATAATTTCACTGAAATTATGAAAATGTCACACATAAGCAATCTGAAACCTTGGTAGCTATGTGGTCTGCCTGTGAAGAAGGCAAGGGCCAAATTGAGATCTTTCCCCAGGGTCCAACTCACCCCCTGGTCTCCTGGCACAGTAAGGTGGCCATTCTTGTCTCCTGGTCAGAAGCAGGCAGCAAAGGGAGAGGACTTTCCTGAGCACCCTGAGGTGAGCCCCGCTCTCCACGTCTCTCACAGCAGAGGGGGTCTTGCCAGGGGGTTCTTGACCGTGGGCACAAGGGAAGGAGCAGGGGAATGGTGCCTCAGCACATCACTCCCCCTTTCTGCAGTGTTACGTTCCCCACCCCCCGCCACCAGCTGGAGGTCTGTACTATCCACAACACTAGGCTCCACAAAAAGGCAGATCAGAGTGAATTGCTTGATTCTCGGAGTGTACACTGCAAAGTTATGCTGAAAATGAGAAGTCAACATGCGCTGATTTTGGAAGAGGTTGGGGACAATCGCCAGCACTTCCCATGTGCTGGGAAAAGGTACATCGCTCCAGAGGCGCTTAGTGATGAAATGGGGGTGGAAATATAAAGCACTCACTGGATGCATAGTTTGAGGCAGACAAGGGGCTGAAACTGTGCTGGGGCTCCTTGGAGAACAATTGGCACAAAGGCAGTACAACTGTTCAGCACATTCAAAGTAGTTGCAGAGCACCATTCTATCCATTTGCCCAAATAATAAACAGTCAGCAGGTCAGCACAGCAATTGCACTAGCATAGAATGGAGGCTCCTACTGGCCACCCACCAGTGAAGCCAAAGCCAGTGAGTAGCTGATAGCAGGGCAACAAGAAGAAAAACATATCAGTGAATCCTGTAGGCTACCCAACAAATCGCAGGCAGCAGGGCAACACAGAAGAACAGTTCAAATGAGTCCTTTAAGCAGTGCAGCAGTCCTTCTGACAGGGGTTTAGTCCCAGTTCCAAAAGTGCTTTTCCATCATGGGGTTATAACCCTTCCACTTATACCCTGGGTGCCCTGCTCCTAGAAGTTGGGAGAGGTTTCCAGCAAGGTCTGTGACGTTCTAGGAGTTTCCCTCCTTCCCTGTCCTGGCTCTGTACATTGGTAAGGGTTAATGAGCCCTTTCTGTGAGGGTAGGACACAGCCTATACAAATGTAAGTGTGCCCCAGCATAGACTGGACTCAGGCTGCAATGCACATAGACCGACATGTACCAAGGCCTTATCCCATATGCACAGAAAGGGTTACATCTTTTCATACCTCTAGCCCAGAGATATATAAGCACAGAGAAACACTCACTTTCTAAAACTTGAATTTCTAAAATAGTAGTCAAAGATCCACCTGCACCAGTAAGCATAATTTGTCACCACTATATACCAGACATGGCAATGCTACTCCTTTCAGGTCAGGAATTACGACTTATGTACCTGCTTGCCTATGAGAGAAGCAGGCCCCACAGCAGTCTTGCCACACAATAAAGGCACATGTTCTACCTTTTACCACAGATCACCCTGTCCATAGGGCTACCTAGGGACTACTTGGGGTGATCTATATGTAGTAAAAGGGGAGTTTCTGGCTTCACAAGAAACCTTAAATGCCCTGCTGTGGCAGGCCCGAGACAGGGTTGAATGGCTACTTATGTGGGTGGAGGCCCATTTGTAGCATTTAATTTACAGGCCCTGAGTATAAGGGATACCACTGTACAAGCGAGTACAGGTAAATTAAATAGGCCAAACAGGTGTAAACCAATCAGACCATGTTAAACAGAGAGAGCACATGCACGTTATCACTGATTAGCAGTGGTAAAGTGCTCAGAGTCCTAAAACCAACAAAAGAGGGTCTGAAAAATAGAAGGGCGAAGGCAAAAAGTTTGGGGATAAACCTTCAAAATGAGCCAGGTCCAACACTGGGTTTGTGCCAAAATCTTTCACCTGCTCGAGGCTGGCATAACAAGGAGAAATATCCTTATCTCTCTTCATTGCTTCCTCTTTGCAGGTGTGCTGCAATCTGCAGCTTACATACAAAGAGGAATACGCCTCAGTGAATAGTTTTTGTGCAAGAAGTTAACTTATAGATGAGATGTTAGATTCACTGTGTCTTCCAAATTTACACAAAGAATAGCAGCATCACTTGAACAATGAAATTATAATGGACAACATTGCAGTCTCAGTCTCAGACTTTCTCACCTGCAAATCCTAGGCTGAAGATGGCTTGCAGCTGGATTTGACTAGACTTTTAATCATCATGTAGTCAGCATGTTTTATGCTACTGTTCAAATTGGTTGAAAGTAAAAGCTCTCTGTGCCTCATGTCCAGCAAAGCTTTTATGTCTCTAATTCATAAATCCAACAAGATTATCTCGACTTTCCAATTATAGGGCCTTATCACTAATAAACATGAACATGGAAATCCTTGCTAGGTTATTGGCCAATAGGTTAAGGAAGGTTGCCCCCTCCCTTGTTCATAGCTCTGAAGTTTGATTTGTCTCTGGACAGTCTCTAGGAATCATGTAAGAATCTTGGCTCATCTTTTATGAGAATTGAGACTCCAAATGGAACCCGTGATTGCCCTCTCCCTCAATGCCAAAAAAGCATGTGACAGGGTTGAGAGACATTTGGATTTTTCAGACCATGGCACGATTCAGTCATGGTCAAGAGTTCATAGCAAAAGTTTGTTGGGGTTATAATTTATCTGCTGCCCAAGTAAACTCTGGGGTTTTCCTATCACATCTCATACATATCTAAAGGGGCAATAGGCAGGGTTTTCCCTGTCCTTTCTGTTCCTCAATGGTGGGCCCTTTCAAGGCTCTGCTGGATGCAGATGACATTTTGATGATGGTTTCCGAATTGGTATTCTGTTTACCACTTTGATGTCAGTGATAAATAAGACACTGCCTGTGCCATATTGGGAACTATGTCTAACACTTTATCCTAGCCTTGCCACATGGCTCTATGAACAGCTCTCAGCTAACTGACAACTTCCTGGGCTGGATATATATGCATATATATATATATATATATATATATATATTTATATATATCTATACTACTATTATAAAGGAGGAACTTTGAGGCTTCGAGGCGGGTAAACTCGGGAACCACAGCGCCAATCCACACACCAGATACATCTTTGTAATCCTCAGGGTGTGCAGATGGACATAGGCTATATAAAGTAAAAAAATACGTTATATTTAAAAAAAATTACATTAAAAAAAAAGTAGTCCCTGAGAAGTAGCGCCGGCCGCGACCTGTGTGCTCACGTCAGGAGCGCGAGGAGGAGCGGCGGACATGGCGGTGACGAGCTGCCGGTGAGGAGCAGCAGACCGGGCGGACATGGCGCGGGGGAGGAGCGGTGACGAGCGGCCGGTGAGGAGCAGCGGACCGGCGGGAAGAGAGGTGAGCGGCTGAGCAGTGAACTGAGGAGCGGCGGCTGAGGTAAGGCTCCGGGGACAATGTCGGGGCAGGCGGGGGACTCAGAGCGCCTCAACACGGACAATGTCGGGGCAGGCGGGGGACGGGGACTTACAGCAAAACAGAAGGGTCGATTTTAGATCTGGCATGGACATTTATGCAGAGCGCCTCAACACTGGGCCTTTGTGATATTTTCGTTATACTGCCATAATTGTGTACTTTTCAGCATTTCACGAGGTAAGGCTCCGGGGGACAATGTCAGGGCAGGCGGGGGACAGGGCGGGCGGGGGCCCAAAATGATGGACAATGTCGGGGCAGGCGGGGGTCGGGGAAGCCTAATTGCTAGAAACAGTGGACACGAGCGTGGGCAGAAGCGGCCAGGACCAACAAAAAGGGAGCAAGGAAACACTGTAAGTACGCTGTGCTGCTCCCGGCCGCTCTGCTGCGCCTCTCCTGCTGCGATGCTGCCCCCAGCCCCCTTCTGCCCCGGGCAACGCCGGGGCGGGCTGCTAGTATATATATATATATATATATATATATATATATATATATATATATATATTCACTGAAAAAATAAAGGTTAGAGGGACATTATAGTTAGTCTGACATTTGACTTGTACAAAACCAGAGAAATGTAGCCGTTATAGTTAGCTGAGGTAACTATAACTCGTGCCCCGCAATGCACTGCTGATGATGTTACATATTACATCACTAATGGCATGGTCAGTGACATCATTGATGACATTACTGATGACATCATCCCGTGGTTGTGAGTGTTTCTAAAAAGTTTAAGAATGCTTTATTTTTGCTCTCGGTGCCTGAACCGGGATCTATGCAGCTCAGACGTATGCTGTTCTGAACCTCGGGCAAACTATCCATGATTACCTAAGCTCTTTCACTAAAGGGCGGCCGGACTAGCAGAGTACCCCATATATTGCAGCTCTCATGTGTCTCTCAGTGAATATATGGGTGAGTGACTAATCTGTATCAGTCTGTCAGTCGGTTTGTAAGTGGCTGCATGGGTTGGTGAGTAGCTACACAAGTGTCTACATGGTTTATTGATTGGTTGTCTGAGTAGCTGTATGTGTGCCTGACTGTCTGTGTGGGTGGTTGAGGGGGTATGTGACTACCTGCATGGATGTGTGAGTGGGTGATTCGCTGGGTGGATGGGTTCATGAGTGCATCTGTAAGGGGCTGTAGGGGTGAGTGAGTGTGCATATGTCTGTGTCGGTGAGTGAATGGATGTCTCAGTGGTATATGGGTGAGTGACTACATATGTGAAAGGCAGTATATGTGAATGTTGGATTATATAAGTGACTATGTGTGAGTGAGTGATTGTGAGAGTGGCTGTATGGATGAGTGTGTGCTTGTGTCAGTGATTGTATAAGAGAGCAAATATGTGTTAGTATCTGTATGAAAAAGTGAGGTGGTGTGTTTATAACTCTATAGGTGAGTAAGTGGCAGTGTGATTGACTCTTTGGGTGAGCAACTAGGTGTGTGAGTAGATCTATGGGTGAATGAGTGAACGGCAGTGTCTGTATGGATGTATGAGTGGATATATCAGTGGCTGTATTGGTGAGTGACTGGCTGTATGTGCAGCTGTATGGGTGAGTGAGTGGATGTGGGTGTTGACCTATGATTCAGTGAGTGGGTATGTACATACTGGTATTGGTGTGTCTATGGTTTCTAGAATGGTAGGGTGTAAGAAAGGTTATATTGGAGTGTGAATAGGTACATCAGAGATTATGTGGATGATGTCATCATTGATGTAATCAGTTATGTCATTTGAGATGTCATCAGTGATGTCTCTGACTATGTCATGAGTGATGTAATATGCGACGTCAGTAGCAGTGCATTGCAGTGGCGTGAGTTATAGTTAGCTCAACTAACTATAACATCTGAATTGCTCTGGCTTTGTATGAGTGAAATGTCAGGCTAACTATAACATCCCTCTAACCTTTGTTTTTTTCCGTGAATTTCTATGGTTTTTAAAATGCTAATTTCTAATTATAACGTCCCTTAAACCTGTGTTTTTTTCAGTGAATTTCTATGTTTTTTTAACTAGCAGTCACTTTTGCAGAGGGGTAGAGAAAGAGGGCTAGGCCTCAAACCAGCGCTCAGAAATTCTGCTGCGTAGGACTTACAGGAGGTACCAGGAGGGCTTCTTGGCCCCCAAGGTCCCCAGGAGTAACATGGACTTCATCCCCAAATCAGCAATGTGACAGGAGGCACGTTTGCAGAGTGGTGGAGAAAGGGGGCACGACCTCCAAAAACCTCTTAGCAATCCCACTGTTTGGGACTTATTGGAGGTAACAGGAGGATTAGTTAAAAAAAAAAGATCCAATGCAAATCCCACTGCATTTTTTTTTAATGCTGTTGTTGGCCCTGGGGGTCCTTGTGGGATCCTCTGAGCAGGCCTAGGGGATCAGGGTGTTTCTACACTGCCCCCATTTCTTAATTTTTAACACTTTTTTACCTTTTTCATTGTGACTCAGTTCAACCGAGTCACAAGATGGCTGCCAACACTTCCTGGTTTGAAGTGTTGCCAGCCAATCAGATCTCAGGCACGAGATCGGATTAGTTCACGGATCCTCCGTGGCCATATTTGTATAGCTGGAACTACTGAATGGATTTACACCATTTAAAAAAAAGAGTGCACTCTTGACCTAGAGCTACCATTCTGCCAAATTCCTTTCAGCAGTTCGAACTGTAGCTGTGTCAATATTTTCCTATAGAAATTAACATGGAGAAAAAACATTTTGGCATCCCCCCTTTTTCTCAGCCCCCACTTAATGAATCACCCCAAAACATCAAACTCAGCATCCGAAGTGAGTGGTTCATTCATTTTGAAACTTTTGCGAAGATTCGCCAAATGGCTTTAAAGATATTGGCAAAAGAATAAACACTTTTTCTATAGAAACAAGGTGCTAACTATATCTACCTACAGGTGACCCCCAGTAGGTTGCCAGTAGGTAGTTATAGTTAGGACCAAGGTTGCGATAGGAAAAGTGTTTTTTGTTTTGCCTATAACTTTGGCACCACTTGACCAATCTTCATGAAAATTTAAAAAAACTTCCATGTTTAGGTCCAGTTGCTGTGTTGAAATTGAGGCAAGCCTGCTTTTCATTTCTAGAGGAATGCTCTGTAATTCCACACTCGATCTTGCACGTTTTTCCTTGGATTTTGCCATCTCAGAAATCTTGGTCCCTAATGTTTTCCTGTGAGCTCCCTTTATTAGCCTTGAAGGCCTGTTCCCCAGACCCCACAATCTCCACAGTCAGGTGGAACACCCCTATTCAAAACTCTTTTAGGACCCTGAGACAGAACTTGTGGAAAACCAGTCCCCTGACAGGCAAGGCAATAACCTGCATATGATATGGGCTAAGTCCACTGCATACATCTAGTGCAGGGAATCTCACTGTGCCTCCAGCATGATCTGGATAGCAAAGATTCGCTCCTACGGCCAGGCTAGGTCAGGCCTTAGGGGACCTACCACCAGGATGCTGACTCCAATGAGAGAGTTTACCTCTATTTTTCAACTCTGAATTGAGCATGACCCAAAGGTGTGTTTTGACCACCGGAGTCAAAGTACTACAGACACATGCACTGCATTATGCGGCTCAGTAGATTGCCATAGTTAGGGAGTCATCTGGCTCCTCACTTTTTCACCATCCCCACTCTGCAAGCAGATCTCCACATCAAGGAATGTGTGGGCTATCATTCCTGCACAACACACTTTGGAATCTGTCTCCCAAGAGTAGCTGACAGGGATCTAGATGAAGCACAGACTCAACAGGCGTGATATGGACAGAACGTCCTCCTGCTCATACCACCCACACTCTAACTGCTGCAGTCTTTGATTACTGGGCAGTGATCTTTCGCACCAGGAAAAGCAAAATAGATGGATTTACTATACGGATAAAAGCACTTCTAATGGAGCTATCTCAGAATGCAGCCATCCTGCTCCTGCTCTTTGCTGCCCCTCCATTTTCCCTCAATCTCTAGATCAGGATGGTCAGGTCCATCATGTCAAAGTCAGTGGATTGATGCAATATGACCAGTCCCACAAAAACAACCTCACTGCAAAATTCACAGAGTTCATTAAAACAAGGGTTATTTCTGGTCCTCTTCCTTGATTAAAACCCATGTGTGCCTGGTGAAGAGCACAGGACTCCACTAAGAAAGAAGATAGTTTTTCCTGCAACTTGCAACTGGTTAACAGCATATTTGACTGTTCCTTGAAAGGGACCCAGATGGGGCATGTCCATTCATAATTTAGAGTAAGGAGTGACCTGAATAAAGGAACATTGTTCACTCCAAGGCCCACTTAGCCAGGCTGTCTGCGAACCCAGTCAGAGGGAAGCTACCTCCAGAAACTGGTTTAGAGGGGATGAAGAGGAGGGGACTACTCATTGCCCTGGCCACATCTTTGAGTGGACACAAGTTCTACACAAAAGAAGAATGGTTCCCACATATTGGCTTTTAGGAGTGACAGGCAATGTGGAATTGTTTACAGTAGTGGGTAGGGTTGCCCCTGGGAACTTTTATCCCATTGGTTAGGGAGGTGACCGGAGTCACCCATGCCCCCTAGCTAGTGCAAACCATAAATGGAGCATCTCAAGCACCGTCTTTAGAAAACTTTCTGGCCTGAGAGTAGCGCTGAATAACAGGTCCCACACCCTATTGTGCCAAGGATAAAGAAGTGAACGCTAATGGCCAGTGGGCTAAAGTCCTGGTTGGCTACAGAGACACAACAAGCTGCAGGAGGCCTTTTTCCTGAGAAGACCTTTTGATCAGTACAAAGCAGATCAGTACTGAACCTTGCTTGTGGCCTTTACTGGAGTGAGTCCTGGTCCCTAAGAACTGTCACTGAGGTTGTGGAAGCCTTAGAAATAACCCAGAGGACCTGTTCCAGAAACACTGACAAGTTCTGACTTTTGGATTTCCATGACTTTTAGAGCCGTCAGAAGGACATTAAGGCAAAGGTGCCTGATTTTGTTGCACCTTCCTCAGGTACAGTCTTAGGTTTAACAAAGAAATCAAAAGGGGGGAGTGAAGAGGTGGTGCCAATGGGCACCGAGGTGGGCACGTCCTCCTCTTAACAGGGATTCAGGTCAATCAAACAAGGGCCACCTCACATTGGGTGGGTGTATATCCGGATGTCATTGGAATACACCTTCTTTGTTAAAATACCCCTCACACACCAAAAGGGCCCTTGGTGTCATGCTTCATCATCGGGGTCTTCCCGTCCCGCTGCGGGGCGGGGCAGTGCTGCGACAGGCGGATACGCCGGAGCACCTTCAGGTGGAAGTGCTATGTGTTGGGAGTGAGTGTCAGTGGGGTCAGGAGTGATATAATAGTGAGTTGTTAAAAAATACCTGGCCTAGTGGAAACAGAAATTTTAATAAACACTGGCTGGTATTGTTAAAAGAAAAGTGAAGCGGAGAGATGGAGCTAGTTAATAGGCTCTCTCTCCTATGTGGGTCACCCACATAGGCCACATGGGCCACCCACCCAATGTGAGGTGGCCCTTGTTTGACAGTCTTAGGTTTGCCTCTCCGTAGGATCCTGGACTGCAAAAAAAAGACCAAGGACCTGATTTAGATCTTGGTGGACAGATTACTTTGTCACAATGGTGACTGATATCCCATCTGCCAAAACATAAATCCCATAGGCTATAATAAGATTTATATTTGGGCGGACGGCCAAGATCTAAATTTGGGCCCAAGTCAGAAGATAACATTGATCAATCCTGCTTGGTGTATCTGACCTGATCATGAGGTCCTGGGTGCTTTAGAAGTTTACACCTGTGGCTTGAGAGGCACTGGAAGAAAGTTCGGAAACGTATCAAAACCTTTGTTCCAGAGCTCCAGGGGGACTTACTGTGGAAAGTATTAGACTAGCAGTTCCTGGGCATCTGATTGAATTTCAATTTCGTCCTGTTCAAGGTTTCCAGCATCTACAAAAAATCAATTAAGTCCCATTCTGCATTGAGACTTGGAAGAGATATCAATGCTTTCCTTCAAAAAAGTGGAATAGCCCCTTTTTGAACTGGGAATTATTTTTAACTTCCAGCCTTTACACTGGGACCAAGCCACTTGTTATACTCCATCATAGATGGCCTGAATATGGGTCAATGAGGGTGGTACTGCTTCCATGGGCTATGATTAGTGAGTGTTTCTTGCCACTATTTTCACTTAAAACTTAATAAATTCACATTTCCTTGCCCCCATATTGGATTTTGTTCATTTTGTGTATTACTGTTTGTGCTTTTTTTCTAATTAGAATTGAAAATAATGTATTGTTTGGTGTATTGACTATACTAATGTATCGATATTGCATAGATACCTTACACATTGCCATGTTCAGCCTGCCTGTTCTGCGCCTTAGCTATTTTAGGTTTCACCTTGACAGATTAATACCATTATTCCTAGAGGTGGGCAGCTACCCACTTCAAATCATAATCCACTTTCTTAAATCCCCACTCTCCATCGTTGAAGGACGTCACTGATGAAAAGGAAGATATTAAACATTTCAGTAATCCAGCCCAATAAGTAGGTCTTTTAAGACAGGCACCAAGTAGATATCATCTAGGTTGCCTTCCTTTGGGATGGACAAGCTATTGAAGTGAGATGGAACTAAAGTTGGACCAGTCTACGATAGCAAGTAATTGTTGCACCCAGCCTTGCGGGTGAGGGTTGGACATAAAAAAACATAGGATATGAATTTTAGAGCTAACATAATCTGCTAAATTGTTGGAATGGATCGTCGATTGTTAAAATCCTTGATGTAGGAATGAGGTTATGGATATTAGACTACTTATGCCTCATTACGTTTGTCTCAGTATTTAGGTAGATAACAACACACTTGGTAAATACTCATCCACAGGGAGCATTAATTACCTGTTGCAGTACTGGATAGATGAAAATGCAGTATATCAAGTTTATACTCGATCTGAGATGGGAAATTTGGTATTGCAAAGGTTTGGCATGGATAAATGTGTGCAACAACAAAAGTGCAAAATTGTAGTGTACCATGCACTTTTTACACATGCTCCTGTTTACACTCAACTCAGGATTACCAAAACATGTTTTTGAGTGCAGTAGTTGGATCACCAATTGTATTTTGTGTTGTGGAGTGGTATGTAGTGGAGTTTACTTATGTGGTGTGCTGTTATTGTAGCATGATGTGGAATTTTGTGGTGTAAATTAGATGTATTTTGTGTAATTGTGTTGTTGGTTTGAATGATGTAGTTTGTTGTTGAATTATGTGGTGTGGAATGAAAATATGTAGAGTTGAATTTGTGTGACGTGGAAGTGTGCGCTGTTGAGTGAAAATTGTGTTGAGTGGTATTATGAGGCTTGGTGTGAAGAGTAGTTATGTGGAATGTTGCTACGTGTCATAGACTGGATTTATGCCATATGGTGTAGAGAATAATTATGTGGAGGTAAATGATGTGGTGCTGAGTGGTATTATGTGGCGTATAATTATGTTTTGTGATGAATTGTGTGGGAATGAATTGGAGAATTGTGTGACGTGTGGAATTATGTGGCATGGTGTGGTGTATAATTGTGCAAAGTGGAATTACGCAGCATGTTACTGAGTTGTATTTTGTGGAGGGTGATTATGTCTTTTGGAGTTAAGTGTAAATATGTTGGGTGAAGTATAATTATATAGGTTGAAGTGGAATTATGTGTAGTTGAATTGTTTTGTGTGGAGTGTAATTATGTGGTTTGGAGTGGTATTAAGTTGTGTGGAATGTTATTATGTGATGTGGAATTATGTGGTATGGAGTGAAGAGGAAATATGTGTTTTTTCATTTTTAGGATCGTAATTATGTGGTATTGAATGTTGTAGGGTTAAGTTATTTATAGTTGAATTGTGTGGCATGGGATTATGAGATGTTCAAATGTGCTGTATGTGGTAGAATTAGCATAGCTTCCAAGGTTTCAGATTATGTGTGACATTTTCATAATTTCAGTGTAATTATGAGTGACATTTCAACGACTATGAGTGAAACTTTCTCGTAAGCAAAATAAAGCAATGAAGAGGAGGGAAACATAAATATCAGAAATTACACCCATTTGAGCAGCTAGAAACTCTAAGAAAGTCACTGAACTAAAGTGCGCTAACAGCAGGCTACTAAAAACTGAGTAGAGTCAGACTGCTTGAAAGTCACCCATTATTACAGTTAAATTATGAAAACATCACACTTACCAATCTGAAACCTTGGCCTCAATGAGTGAATCATTGTGAAAATGTGCTCTAATTGAGGTGTATTCCTATGCACCCTCATGGTGAGCAACCTGCCAGGTGTCTTTGCAAACTTGCAGGCGCCAATCAGTTTTCCATCTGCTACATGTTAATATAACTCTACAAAATGAATACATAGGATGTTCTCTGCAGAAATCAGAGGTTTGCCTGCGCCAGGTTCCACTTACTGCAGCACTTTAAAAGTGGCAGTTCATTCAAGGTCCAATCATGCCTCCCATGATGTCTGGTTACTCTGTGTAGAAATGCTGCAAACATTTTTTAAATGCTAATTTGTGGTCAGATTAAACCTTTCATAAAGAGCTGCTTTTATCTATGAGTAATCATTCCATTTCTGAGATGCTAAAACCACAGTAAAACCCAGTGACCTACCCTCTAGTGCCTCCTCAGTGATCTATTGTCTGAGGTAGGGTGCAACTCGGATCTAACATGTTTTAGGACTATGTGGTCTTGTCTGCCCTGGGCCGAAGTGTTTCATCCATTTAGCCAGAAGTGAGAGAGGAGGGGAGATCCGAGCCTGAAGCAGTATGCTCAGTGGTGCCTCTGATGCTCCCAGACTAGATTTAGGCCACAGCTCCCTGCACCACGGTAGGCACCTAGACCCTCGACACAATCAGCTTGTCTGCAGAGCAAGGTTTGTAAGTGCATTTATACAACACCTGCAGAACTGAGGGGGACCTGAGGCCTCTTCTCTGTGTGTGTAAATTGAGCCTCACTGGCCTGCTACCAGCAGGCAGAGGCCCAAACTTGAGAGGCTGGATGAGGCAATATAGTAGACTGTTAGAGCATGCTTTCTATGGACTCTAATCAAAGGAGTAGCATTGAGTACCACGGGAGGGCCAACAGGCGTTGGATGGCTGCGAGGTGACTGACCACAGTAACTACGGGAGATGACTGGAGGCGCTAACCCTCTAAGGAGCAATAATTCATGGCAGTAAGGGGAGGGGAGGTTATGTGTATGCACTCAGAGTGTGTATTGTGCGGTATCAATACAATATCACCCGGGTACAGTAACGCTTTCGGAAACCATTTTCACTCATTTAGCAATTACTTAATGTGACACCCCTGATTAGTGCAGCTATATATCTACCTTTTGTCTGAAGAAATCAATGCTCAGACACAGGTAAAAGTTACCAATACAACTAGGGCACAGGAGTTACGGGCAGGGCTGGCCTTAACATTGGTGGCGCCCTGTGCGACAATGTCTTTTGGCGCCCCCAATGACCACCTCTGCCACAGATTCCCTCACTAGCACCCTTTAACGGTGCCCCCTCAAGTCTCCGTACCCATTGACTCTCAGATTCATCTAGTTTTAAAGCACCACTCATGTGTCTGAGCACTTTACTTCACACACACATTGCACAGACAATCATATGTGTGTAAATCAGTGTATAGTTAATGTTACATCAGACAGGACTACAAGGTGTAGTGTAGGAGTGCCTTGTTATAGATACTGGTAGGCGATATAGTTTAAGATGCCTTATACTGGTAAGGCACTAATTCAGAATGTAAAGCATAATTTCATTGTTAGGGGTGCTCTTTAAAAAATAAGAATTGTTTTCTAACCAAATTAACTCTTTTGGCAAGATTAGGATAATGAAAGACTGGGCTAAAAAGCATATAGCCTTAACATATAACTTGCAGTTTGCATGCAGCTCTTTGATGACAGTTAATAGCTCAATGTTCTATATTAGAATTTGGACTTATAAACGACAAGTAACAAAAGGAGCTCTCTTAAAAAAGCAGGAACCCACTGACCTATTTACATTTTATGCACGTTGTTATCTCCATGGTACACGTTCTTAGCAGCAGGCATTTTAATCCTCTGAACTACCTTAATACGATTCAAAACTTCCACTAGACAAACCTCCGGTCTCTTTCCAAGAAGCGATTAATCACCGGAGTTCCCTTGACATTGTAATTGATGCCTGAAAATTGCAGGAGGCCAGGATGTGGCAGCAGGTGCTTTTAAAATGATAATATACTTTGGAAAATGACACCCCCATCCCAGTCAGTGCCCAGTGCAGTGGCACCGATCGCACCGCCCTAGAGCCGGGCCTGGTTATGGGACCTTACAATTAATGTTTTTGTTTTTCATTCTGGTATGTCTGCTGCAGAAAGTAGCTTTTACAGCCATGTGAAAGTTTCGAAGAAAACAAGTAGGAATCAGCCTGGAAACAGACTCCTACATGTTATTCCTTTAATACGTAATTTAATGTCGTTATTTCCGTTCCCCCAACTTCAAAACAGCAATGAAATTGGGCACTTCAGCGCTGTGATGTCATCATGTTGGACACTTAGATCCTGTCTCCTCCATGCAGAGCGGCCGTTTTTGCACTTCGCTCCGCGCAGAGAGGCGGAGGTTATCCCGTTCACAACATCACCCACTCCAGAGCTCCGGTGCCCTTCTCAAGCCCCTAGCTCCAGTCGGGAACCAGTTCTTGCAGATGTCACACTTGAAGCGGCTGACATCGTAGGGCTGCTGGTGCATGGTGCACGCACGCCCGCAACAAATCCTCGCGAGACCTAACTTTATGGACACCCTACGGAAATACGACAAATTGTTGTGGTCATAGAAAAGGGACATTCATTACAGGACTATCACACAGGCAGATGTACTGCATAACGAAATGTACCGCATCGCGTTTAGAAGACAGAGGAAGCACCAGAAAAAAGACGGTGGCCACATGGAAATAATACTACATCACCATTGATTAGCAGCACTGGTATCTAAGGAGGCGCGATGCCTGTTAGGCGTGATTTTGCATTTCACTGCGGTGATGCGAACCACCACACTGTAATGCGTTAGTCTAATGCCAGATGCGTGGTTCTTGGCAGGGCTCAATTAGGTGGCGTGGATTTGGACTTTTATTTCATGGGGTATAAAGTGGACTTTTGTCTATTTTTCTTCGTTAAAATAATATGGGCTGTTTATTTACCTTCCGGTAAATTTCTGAACAATTTGTTAAACTAAATTGTATTGTTGCATTATGTGCGCATGCAGGGAAGAACGAATGTCTGGCAGACATGCACAAAATCATCCTACGTCTCAGTATTAACTTCCCCACTTCTAAGCCCTTCTAAGCCGTCATTCCAATCCTAGAATGACTTACCTGTTTGCTTTAAAATCACAGTTAGTAAAACAAGTGCTTTGCGAGCCTGTATCAGTAACAAAGGTTTTAAAAGGACTTGTTTTCATGTAAGGTATTGCTTTTCCTATTGCACAGAAGGGATAAAAAACATCTCCAGATAATAATAGGGTTGACAGGATGGTGCGATAGCAGAAAATGTAAACGTGTGGATCTGGGCAGAAAGTGCTTGATATGTTATTTGCATAAGAATATACTATATATTTTTTTTGTTATCCTCCATTAGTTATTTGTAAAGAAGGGGGAAGAGAAGCGCTCATCGACAGCATTCATAGGTATATGTATTATGAGCTGCCATTGAAAGGAAGTGGAAATGCGCTTTAGATGTTGCTGGTATTGATGGATATTGTGCGGCCTTCGCTGGTCTGATAGTGACTGGAGAAATGCTATGTTGTAACTGTTCTTTTAATTACATGAATCATGCATTCTCTCTGGTGTTTGTCCTTGGGGTACTTGCTGACTGGTGCTACACATGGGATGAGGTTTGCCTTTGACAGGAGGGATGGTTTAGTGGGGTACATAGTGTAAATTAATGTTGGCATGAGGTAACAAAAATCAGACCATTTGTACATTTAATATTATTATGTGCATCATGCAGAGGATGAAAAGTAGCAGGAATGACTTTGATGCTGTAGAGGCTAGCAGGAATAACTGTTTTGGCTTAGTCAGTTGAAGGGATTGTTTAACATGTTTTAAACTACTACAGTGGCATTGGGGAGGGCAGCAGCTGAAAGGCTCAGTCTTTACTGGTAGGCAGTCACAGGGTTACAGTGACATCTGAGGGGTGCTTTTGAAGGCGTCTGGAAATGCATAACTGCAGGTTTCGTAGGGGTGAGCGTAGAATTAATGGATGCGTTAGTAGCAGGCATGAAGGCAGGGGCCTGTGTTTGGAGGTGCTCAACTGAGCAGGCTTCGCTTCAAGGTGGTCCTCATCAAGTTGGAGGATGTGTTTGGTGGGCCGGCTGGAGGCAGTGTTATGTAACTTTTCTGGAGGGCGCAGCAGCAGTATTTACTGATGTATGTAAATCGACCAATGAAAGGGTGGATGTGACCAATGGAGGAACCAGAATCTTTTTTTTATGGCTGGGGTGAGCCCCTACAGTATTGCGGGTCGCTGGCCTGAAAGCGCTTGACTAACGTGGAGAATGGGGGACCCCCCTCCATAAACTTTGCAGGGGGGCCCCCTCAAGATTCGTTAAACCACTGATGTTACATGGGTCCATTCCAAACCTACTGTTTTCAGAATCTAGGAAAGTAATAGAAATAGGTTTCATGTTCTTCCATGCCATGTTTTGACAACCAGGGAAGAGAGGCTGTACTCAACATAGAATACAACTGCACACACAACTGCGATTTTAAACCACAATTAAGCACTCCCCACAGCTTCTTTTTTTTAAGCTCTTAAAGCAGTTTCTGTGCTTGTCATTTCAATGCCTTTGGCCCCTAAGAACACAACGGGAATCGGACAAGCAGATTGGAAAAAGTGTTTTAGGGATACAGTATTATGAATGTATATTTTTAGTAAGAATCCTGACTGAAAATAGAAGGGGAGAAATGAAGCATAACAGGACCTACAGCCACAATCATCAAAGCCATTACATATATTCTGAAGGAGATATTCATGGTAGGCGCAGTTCATGCTCATTCTTTAAGTATTATTGGCAGCCAGAAATATTGTCATCATTGTTCAGTTGCTGCACTTTATTCGGGGCAATCTCTATCAGGTCTCAACGCGATGCTGTGCCCTTCTCCACCTTCCATTTGTTATGGGATTTGGCTGCCACATATTGTTTCCTAGGTAACCGCACTCCATCTTAAATTGCATGGAAGATGAGCAGATGAGGTGTTTTGTAAAAAGAAACCGATAAAGTGGCCACTATGCACTTCATAACACATTTTTTCGTTTTATGTACAGGTCTGCACAATATTGATTTTCTTCTTTGCTATGCTTCTTTACAGAGAGTGAATCTGTCCTTCGATTTTCCATTTTATGGCCATTTCCTTCGTGAAATTACAGTGGCAACTGGGGGTAAGTGGCTTTCTAGCAGTTTACATTGTGTAGAGTGACAAGGTCAGATAATACAGAAATTGGAGCTTTAGATGTCAGGAGGTGATGAAGCTTGCATTAGAAAAACTTGTTTCCACATCAATATGATAGCAGCCACCGGCGAAGAAAACGCCGAGAGAAAGGCACCTACAGGGTAAGCATGGATAACTGTTGGTTGGTGACTGTTATCTATGACTGGAATATAATAATTGTTTATTAAGGAAAGGGTGTGCATTTAAAATCGATAATTGTTTATTGTAATCACATTGCATGTTCACACAAATGCTTTTCTTGATTACATAGTAATAATTTTCTGTATTAACCTTGATCCTTGGACACGTGGTGAAGGGCTCCCTAAGAAATAATATTATTATGACCTTGCCCCCTACTTATTCTCACTGTAACTTCTGCAGCATCTTATTCAGCAAAATACTTTGTGGTATACTTTCTCACTGAGACACAACCGGTTTCAAACAGTAGTGTGTTCACGTCATGTCAGGGCCGGCTATAGTGTTGGCGATTCATGATGCAACAATATTTGTTGGCTACCCTGCAAACTTTGATTTTTTTCTGAGTTTTATGGTTTCTTGTATACATCAGTGGTCATTTATTCATTGCAGTGCTGAGTTTTGGCCATTGTCCAACTCAATATTGGCTACTGGCAAATACAGTGCTTAGTATTGGCCACTGTTCTCCTCACACGCGGATGGTTACCAGTGGCAGCTTTCTCACCCCATCATTAATTACAACACTTAAGGGCATATGTACCAGAAAGTGATAGAGCGCAGCGTTAGCCTTCTTGGCCTAATGCCATGCTCTGCCACTTCTGAAACTCAGTAGTAAACAAGAAAAATGCCAATACTGTGCACTAGTTTTCAATCAGTTGAAGAAGACACTCCTAGTCGCTGCCTCAAAAAAAGACCACTTTTTCAGTCAAAATTACTCATGGAAAGTTAGAAATTATTATTTTTTATTTTACTTTTGCTTGTGGTTTAATTTGTTTTTTGTATTTCTAATTTCTAATTTAAAACACTTGTAGAGCGCAGCGTACACCTTGCGGTTTCTTGGCGCTGGAGGTTCAGAACTGAGGGGGAAAAACCATGGAAGGGTGGAGTGAGTATTAGGCGGGGAAAGCCTGGCTGAAAAGGAAAGTTTTCAGGTCTCTACGGAAGGAGAGATACTGAGTTGCGGAAGAACTTTATACATGTAAATGTCTGTACATCTATTTACAACATCAAACTATCATCGTAATTAGTAATAGACGAGGAATAGAGTTCTTTGGGGGGCAAGAGGAAATACATATAAAAGTGGTTTGTCACAATACTAACAACACAAATAGACATAAGACACGTGTACACAAGACAGTGAACATATATCAAAACATTTCTGATACGTGGTGGTAATTGGTGTCAGTTTATTTCAAAGTAATCGCCAAAGTTAGATTGCTGTCTTTTATGGTGGAACTAGAGCCAAACCTATTTACAATCATAGGAGTGGTATAATGCAATCAATGAGCTCCATAGATCAACACAGTAATAAAGACCAAACTCTATTTCGCAATCATTTCTAATCACTCTAAGTTATACATGAATTGATTTAGAGCCAAAACTTGGCACCACACACGACTACCACCTCGGTCGACGCGTTTCGAATCCTAAATAAGTGTAAAGGATTCTCTTCAGGACCAAACAGAATTAATCTGTCGCTGGTTCTTAGTGGAGTTAAAGTGGTGGAGGTTCTAGTCAGTGGTAAGTATCGGTATCCTGTCCAGCTATAGGTCAAATTCTCTTTGCACCCTCGGTGTTAACACACCAGTTGACGTTGTTCAGTAAATTTTGATTATTTCCCGCAATTTGTTTTGTCAAAGAACGTCCGTCTCTTCCTGATTACTCCGCCATCGTGTGTTTATCGCGTAAACACACGATGGCGGAGTAATCAGGAAGAGACGGACGTTCTTTGACAAAACAGGACAGGATACCGATACTTACCAGAGGTGGTAGTCGTGTGTGGTGCCAAGTTTTGGCTCTAAATCAATTCATGTATAACTTAGAGTGATTAGAAATGATTGCGAAATAGAGTTTGGTCTTTATTACTGTGTTGATCTATGGAGCTCATTGATTGCATTATACCACTCCTATGATTGTAAATAGGTTTGGCTCTAGTTCCACCATAAAAGACAGCAATCTAACTTTGGCGATTACTTTGAAATAAACTGACACCAATTACCACCACGTATCAGAAATGTTTTGATATATGTTCACTGTCTTGTGTACACGTGTCTTATGTCTATTTGTGTTGTTAGTATTGTGACAAACCACTTTTATATGTATTTCCTCTTGCCCCCCAAAGAACTCTATTCCTCGTCTATTACTAATTACGATGATAGTTTGATGTTGTAAATAGATGTACAGACATTTACATGTATAAAGTTCTTCTTTGAAATACAAAAAACAAATTAAACCACAAGCAAAAGTAAAATAAAAAATAATAATTTCTAACTTTCCATGAGTAATTTTGACTGAAAAAGTGGTCTTTTTTTGAGGCAGCGACTAGGAGTGTCTTCTTCAACTGATTGAAAACTAGTGCACAGTATTGGCATTTTTCTTGTTTACTACGTAGTGGGGCAGCCTTACTGTGCTTACTGCCAAACCCGTTTAGTTTCGTGACTTCTGAAACTCAGGGCTGCACTGTATTCACAACAATACGGTGCACCCCTGCATTTCCCCCTGTGCTGTGGGGAATGATTGTTTATGTGCAGGAAGGGACACCTTCCTACACATAAACAATCTTAAATGGTGATTTGTAACTTCTATGTGTGCTGCTTTGTGCAGCACACATACAAGTTGCAACTCGTCTTTTTTAAATTGATTGTTTATGTGCAGGAAGGGACACCTTCCTGCACATATACAATTATGCATGGCGTTTTGCTGTTTTTATGTGAGCTGCGCAATGCCTTAATTTTGGCACTGCCCCTTATTTACCCACTCTTGGGTATTGCGGCAGAACGCCCACCGCAACACCCATTGCCCACCCGTTTCACGCTAAGTATAGCGTGAAAGGGGGCCTTATTTACAAGGCAGTGTTAAGCCACTTTAAGGGGCCTATTTAAAAGCCCCTATCACCACATAACGTCATTTTTTTTTAGGTTGTGGGCTTAGCCTTATTTACAAGGTAGCGTTAAGCCACTTAATGTGTCAGAGTTCTACAGCCAACAAAAACAGGTTAGAAATAGTAGGAGGAAGGAGGTAAAATGTTTGGGGATAACCCTGAAAAAGGAGCCAGGTCCAACAAAACCCCCGTCCACGCTAAACAATACCTCATCTGGTCAAGCCACCGCCCTGTGGCATAAAGTAGGGCATCTTAGTAAATTTCCTCACTGTATTATGCTTTTCTCAATAAATATTATATGCATGTTGATTGGAAATAAACTCTCACCAAATTATTTCTGTTGCCACCTTAGGAGAAGTATCTTTACGACTGGCTATCTTTTTATGTGGGGAGTCTCTGCCACAAGTGTGGAGGCTCCGCAGTCATAAAGATACTACTCATAAAATACTATTGTGAATTGGAAAAAATAGTAAACTTACACAAAAGTGTAAGTTCATCTTTTTCTTTTTAACCACATTGGTGCTAAGGCAATTCCCTCTGGGTGCTGAAATTCAGATTTTCCCTTGTTCATGACAAGGTCAGCTCGTCATAAGCACAGCTCCAGTGCACTGCATGACGAGCTGACCTTATCATTAGCATGGAAGGGGTTAAACCAGTACACCATAAAGCACTCTTTATTAATATTGATAAATAAAATGATTGTTTGCAAAATGAAATTTGAGTCAAAATCTTGGCAAGGGCTAGTCTAAATAGCTGTAGCTGTCAACTAGAGCACAACAAAGGACAGCGAGATGGAAGACAACCAGTAGTTTTCTACATGTATTTATGGAACAGCACAGATAAGATAAACTAAATGACATAGCTAACGATATACTGTGCAACGTCTACTTAAATGTAACTGTTAGAAATGGAGTCTCTAGTTGGCAGAGGTATGCACCCTGTCCAAGTAGGGACCACCACTCTAGTCAGGGAAAGTCAGATACACATTAAAAGATAACCTGTGCTCACCCTCTGGTAGCTTGGCACAGAGCAGTTGGGCTTATCTACAGAGGCAATGTGTAAAATATTTGTGCAACACACAACACACATACACATAGTAACACAATGAAAACACCACAAAAAGACTTCACATTGGTTTAGAAAAAAAGACAATAATTCCAAATATATATCCAGATGAAAATGACAAAAATCCCATAAATTGAAGTTGTGGTATGAATTTTTAAAGAACAAAAATGAGTTCTAGCACTAAGAAGCATTATATGCCAATGGGGGTTACACAGTCACACTGGACCGGGTCTACTGAGCGAATCACTAGTTCCGGTTCCAAAGGCGATGCACTGAGTTAATCCATGCTGGAGGTGCTATGTGTTGATCTTCTCCAGACAGTACCGGCGATACGTTGATACTGAAGCAGGGGCCCCTATTGCAATGCCATCACCACCCCTTTTTCTGAATCGTTTTTTGGCCACTATAGGTGTGGCAGGGTATACTCAGACATGAGTCCCTTGCTCACTGCTCCATCAGGATTCAAGCAAGCCGGGCCGACGAGGCTGAAATGCCAGAAACCGGTCCCCGGTAGCTTGTATCCTTTCTGGTGAAGAATTGGCTTGGTAGTTTGGTCTGCCCTGTTCCCATGATGCACTGGACCAGGGACAGACTAATTTGCATATAGCCAGGTTCTGAGCTGGGATGGGGCAGTGAGCTAAATAACGGTGATGGATCAAGCCCTGATCTTTGGACTGGGTAAGAGTGGTCTGCTTAATTCAGACACTCTGTTCATCACCACCCCTTTTTCTGAATCGTTTTTTGGCCACTATAGGTGTGGCAGGGTATACTCAGACATGAGTCCCTTGCTCACTGCTCCATCAGGATTCAAGCAAGCCGGGCCGACGAGGCTGAAATGCCAGAAACCGGTCCCCGGTAGCTTGTATCCTTTCTGGTGAAGAATTGGCTTGGTAGTTTGGTCTGCCCTGTTCCCATGATGCACTGGGCCAGGGACAGACTAATTTGCATATAGCCAGGTTCTGAGCTGGGATGGGGCAGTGAGCTAAATAACGGTGATGGATCAAGCCCTGATCTTTGGACTGGGTAAGAGTGGTCTGCTTAATTCAGACACTCTGTTCATCACCACCCCTTTTTCTGAATCGTTTTTTGGCCACTATAGGTGTGGCAGGGTATACTCAGACATGAGTCCCTGGCTCACTGCTCCATCAGGATTCAAGCAAGCCGGGCCGACGAGGCTGAAATGCCAGAAACCGGTCCCCGGTAGCTTGTATCCTTTCTGGTGAAGAATTGGCTTGGTAGTTTGGTCTGCCCTGTTCCCATGATGCACTGGGCCAGGGACAGACTAATTTGCATATAGCCAGGTTCTGAGCTGGGATGGGGCAGTGAGCTAAATAACGGTGATGGATCAAGCCCTGATCTTTGGACTGGGTAAGAGTGGTCTGCTTAATTCAGACACTCTGTTCATCACCACCCCTTTTTCTGAATCGTTTTTTGGCCACTATAGGTGTGGCAGGGTATACTCAGACATGAGTCCCTTGCTCACTGCTCCATCAGGATTCAAGCAAGCCGGGCCGACGAGGCTGAAATGCCAGAAACCGGTCCCCGGTAGCTTGTATCCTTTCTGGTGAAGAATTGGCTTGGTAGTTTGGTCTGCCCTGTTCCCATGATGCACTGGGCCAGGGACAGACTAATTTGCATATAGCCAGGTTCTGAGCTGGGATGGGGCAGTGAGCTAAATAACGGTGATGGGTCAAGCCCTGATCTTTGGACTGGGTAAGAGTGGTCTGCTTAATTCAGACACTCTGTTCATCACCACCCCTTTTTCTGAATCGTTTTTTGGCCACTATAGGTGTGGCAGGGTATACTCAGACATGAGTCCCTTGCTCACTGCTCCATCTGGATTCAAGCAAGCCGGGCCGACGAGGCTGAAATGCCAGAAACCGGTCCCCGGTAGCTTGTATCCTTTCTGGTGAAGAATTGGCTTGTTAGTTTGGTCTCCCCTGTTCCCATGATGCACTGGGCCAGGGACAGACTAATTTGCATATAGCCAGGTTCTGAGCTGGGATGGGGCAGTGAGCTAAATAACGGTGATGGATCAAGCCCTGATCTTTGGACTGGGTAAGAGTGGTCTGCTTAATTCAGACACTCTGTTCATCACCACCCCTTTTTCTGAATCGTTTTTTGGCCACTATAGGTGTGGCAGGGTATACTCAGACATGAGTCCCTTGCTCACTGCTCCATCAGGATTCAAGCAAGCCGGGCCAACGAAGCTGAAATGCCAGAAACCGGTCCCTGGTAGCTTGTATCCTTTCTGGTGAAGAATTGGCTTGGTAGTTTGGTCTGCCCTGTTCCCATGATGCACTGGGCCAGGGACAGACTAATTTGCATATAGCCAGGTTCTGAGCTGGGATGGGGCAGTGAGCTAAATAACGGTGATGGATCAAGCCCTGATCTTTGGACTGGGTAAGAGTGGTCTGCTTAATTCAGACACTCTGTTCATCACCACCCCTTTTTCTGAATCGTTTTTTGGCCACTATAGGTGTGGCAGGGTATATTCAGACATGAGTCCCTTGCTCACTGCTCCATCAGGATTCAAGCAAGCCGGGCCGACGAGGCTGAAATGCCAGAAACCGGTCCCCGGTAGCTTGTATCCTTTCTGGTGAAGAATTGGCTTGGTAGTTTGGTCTGCCCTGTTCCCATGATGCACTGGGCCAGGGACAGACTAATTTGCATATAGCCAGGTTCTGAGCTGGGATGGGGCAGTGAGCTAAATAACGGTGATGGATCAAGCCCTGATCTTTGGACTGGGTAAGAGTGGTCTGCTTAATTCAGACACTCTGTTCATCACCACCCCTTTTTCTGAATCGTTTTTTGGCCACTATAGGTGTGGCAGGGTATACTCAGACATGAGTCCCTTGCTCACTGCTCCATCTGGATTCAAGCAAGCCGGGCCGACGAGGCTGAAATGCCAGAAACCGGTCCCCGGTAGCTTGTATCCTTTCTGGTGAAGAATTGGCTTGGTAGTTTGGTCTGCCCTGTTCCCATGATGCACTGGGCCAGGGACAGACTAATTTGCATATAGCCAGGTTCTGAGCTGGGATGGGGCAGTGAGCTAAATAACGGTGATGGATCAAGCCCTGATCTTTGGACTGGGTAAGAGTGGTCTGCTTAATTCAGACACTCTGTTCATCACCACCCCTTTTTCTGAATCGTTTTTTGGCCACTATAGGTGTGGCAGGGTATACTCAGACATGAGTCCCTTGCTCACTGCTCCATCAGGATTCAAGCAAGCCGGGCCAACGAAGCTGAAATGCCAGAAACCGGTCCCTGGTAGCTTGTATCCTTTCTGGTGAAGAATTGGCTTGGTAGTTTGGTCTGCCCTGTTCCCATGATGCACTGGGCCAGGGACAGACTAATTTGCATATAGCCAGGTTCTGAGCTGGGATGGGGCAGTGAGCTAAATAACGGTGATGGATCAAGCCCTGATCTTTGGACTGGGTAAGAGTGGTCTGCTTAATTCAGACACTCTGTTCATCACCACCCCTTTTTCTGAATCGTTTTTTGGCCACTATAGGTGTGGCAGGGTATATTCAGACATGAGTCCCTTGCTCACTGCTCCATCAGGATTCAAGCAAGCCGGGCCGACGAGGCTGAAATGCCAGAAACCGGTCCCCGGTAGCTTGTATCCTTTCTGGTGAAGAATTGGCTTGGTAGTTTGGTCTGCCCTGTTCCCATGATGCACTGGGCCAGGGACAGACTAATTTGCATATAGCCAGGTTCTGAGCTGGGATGGGGCAGTGAGCTAAATAACGGTGATGGATCAAGCCCTGATCTTTGGACTGGGTAAGAGTGGTCTGCTTAATTCAGACACTCTGTTCATCACCACCCCTTTTTCTGAATCGTTTTTTGGCCACTATAGGTGTGGCAGGGTATACTCAGACATGAGTCCCTTGCTCACTGCTCCATCAGGATTCAAGCAAGCCGGGCCAACAAAGCTGAAATGCCAGAAACCGGTCCCTGGTAGCTTGTATCCTTTCTGGTGAAGAATTGGCTTGGTAGTTTGGTCTGCCCTGTTCCCATGATGCACTGGGCCAGGGACAGACTAATTTGCATATAGCCAGGTTCTGAGCTGGGATGGGGCAGTGAGCTAAATAACGGTGATGGATCAAGCCCTGATCTTTGGACTGGGTAAGAGTGGTCTGCTTAATTCAGACACTCTGTTCATCACCACCCCTTTTTCTGAATCGTTTTTTGGCCACTATAGGTGTGGCAGGGTATACTCAGACATGAGTCCCTTGCTCACTGCTCCATCAGGATTCAAGCAAGCCGGGTCGACGAGGCTGAAATGCCAGAAACCGGTCCCCGGTAGCTTGCATCCTTTCTGGTGAAGAATTGGCTTGGTAGTTTGGTCTGCCCTGTTCCCATGATGCACTGGGCCAGGGACAGACTAATTTGCATATAGCCAGGTTCTGAGCTGGGATGGGGCAGTGAGCTAAATAACGGTGATGGATCAAGCCCTGATCTTTGGACTGGGAAAGAGTGGTCTGCTTAATTCAGACACTCTGTTCATCACCACCCCTTTTTCTGAATGGTTTTTTGGCCACTATAGGTGTGGCAGGGTATACTCAGACATGAGTCCCTTGCTCACTGCTCCATCAGGATTCAAGCAAGCTGGGCCGACGAGGCTGAAATGCCAGAAACCGGTCCCCGGTAGCTTGTATCCTTTCTGGTGAAGAATTGGCTTGGTAGTTTGGTCTGTCCTGTTCCCATGATGCACTGGGCCAGGGACAGACTAATTTGCATATAGCCAGGTTCTGAGCTGGGATGGGGCAGTGAGCTAAATAACGGTGATGGATCAAGCCCTGATCTTTGGACTGGGTAAGAGTGGTCTGCTTAATTCAGACACTCTGTTCATCACCACCCCTTTTTCTGAATCGTTTTTTGGCCACTATAGGTGTGGCAGGGTATACTCAGACATGAGTCCCTTGCCTACTGCTCCATCAGGATTCAAGCAAGCCGGGCCGACGAGGCTGAAATGCCAGAAACCGGTCCCCGGTAGTTTGTATCCTTTCTGGTGAAGAATTGGCTTGGTAGTTTGGTCTGCCCTGTTCCCATGATGCACTGGGCCAGGGACAGACTAATTTACATATAGCCAGGTTCTGAGCTGGGATGGGGCAGTGAGCTAAATAACGGTGATGGATCAAGCCCTGATCTTTGGACTGGGTAAGAGTGGTCTGCTTAATTCAGACACTCTGTTCATCACTACCCCTTTTTCTGAATCGTTTTTTGGCCACTATAGGTGTGGCAGGGTATACTCAGACATGAGTCCCTTGCTCACTGCTCCATCAGGATTCAAGCAAGCCGGGCCGACGAGGCTGAAATGCCAGAAACCGGTCCCCGGTAGCTTGTATCCTTTCTGGTGAAGAATTGGCTTGGTAGTTTGGTCTGCCCTGTTCCCATGATGCACTGGGCCAGGGACAGACTAATTTGCATATAGCCAGGTTCTGAGCTGGGATGGGGCAGTGAGCTAAATAACGGTGATGGATCAAGCCCTGATCTTTGGACTGGGTAAGAGTGGTCTGCTTAATTCAGACACTCTGTTCATCACCACCCCTTTTTCTGAATCGTTTTTTGGCTACTATAGGTGTGGCAGGGTATACTCAGACATGAGTCCCTTGCTCACTGCTCCATCAGGATTCAAGCAAGCCGGGCCGACGAGGCTGAAATGCCAGAAACCGGTCCCCGGTAGCTTGTATCCTTTCTGGTGAAGAATTGGCTTGGTAGTTTGGTCTGCCCTGTTCCCATGATGCACTGGGCCAGGGACAGACTAATTTGCATATAGCCAGGTTCTGAGCTGGGATGGGGCAGTGAGCTAAATAACGGTGATGGATCAAGCCCTGATCTTTGGACTGGGTAAGAGTGGTCTGCTTAATTCAGACACTCTGTTCATCACCACCCCTTTTTCTGAATCGTTTTTTGGCCACTATAGGTGTGGCAGGGTATACTCAGACATGAGTCCCTTGCTCACTGCTCCATCAGGATTCAAGCAAGCCGGGCCGACGAGGCTGAAATGCCAGAAACCGGTCCCCGGTAGCTTGTATCCTTTCTGGTGAAGAATTGGCTTGGTAGTTTGGTCTGCCCTGTTCCCATGATGCACTGGGCCAGGGACAGACTAATTTGCATATAGCCAGGTTCCGAGCTGGGATGGGGCAGTGAGCTAAATAACGGTGATGGATCAAGCCCTGATCTTTGGACTGGGTAAGAGTGGTCTGCTTAATTCAGACACTCTGTTCATCACCACCCCTTTTTCTGAATCCCTATTGCAATGCAGCAGTTTTGGGTATGATGCTCAGATTCTTCTCCCGCAACAGGGTCGATGCACTGTTTCTGCTACATGGAGACTGGAGCTGAGTCAATATCTCTGGTGTGAGTATCTGGATCCACTTTCAATGAACCAGGCATAGGAGCAGGGGTTGAGACTTTGATAGCCCTGAGTCTCAAGCAACAGGAGGCAAGTCAACAAGCCCTTGAAAATCACTTTGGTGCAAGGCAGAGTCCAATTCTCCTCATCAGAGTCAGAGAGCAGCAGACAGCAGGGCACCTCAAAAGAAAAGAAGGCCTTCCAGGTCAGCAGTCCAACAGAGTGTCAGTCCTTGATGCAGTACAGCAGTGCTTCTGATCCTGTCTAGTTGTAGGTTGAGATGTGTGTGTGGTTTGGTGGAGTAAGAGACCTAGTACTTCTACCCAGTTTTGCCTTCGAACTGGGCGTGACTTCAAAGAAGGGCCTTTGAAGTGTACGGAGGTCTTTTCCGCCTAGCCCTGGCACCTGACTATCATTAGGGGGTAATCAGCCCTTTGTGTGGGGATAGGGCAGTGCCTATTCAAATATAAGTCATTGTCCCCTTTCTCCCTTCCTGCCCAGGAAGAGCCATCAGAATGCATATGAGTACTCAGACATATTTAACCTTCCTGTGTTTGTGGCTGTCTAGAGGAACAGCAACAAGTGTAGCTGTCACCCACCCCAGATGTGTAATGGTGACAGGCTGCAGGCACACAGAGCTGTGGGGTGGAGAAATGCCCACCTCCTAAAAAGGGCATTTCAAACCAGTAATGTCAAATCCAGCTTTACTAGTAAAGAGGATTTATCATTACTATTTCAAATATGTAAAACATGAAACAGCTACTCCTTTCTAATCAGGAATTATAGCTTAAAAGTGTATTAAGGAAATCCCAATGTTAACCTATAAGAGGATTAGGCCTCATAGTAGTAAAAAACAAATATAAATATTTTTCACTATCAAGATATGCAAAATGTAAATGTACATGTCCTACCTGTAACTTACACAGGACTATGTCCTATGGGCTACCTAGGGCCTACCTTAGGGGAGATGTATGTTTAATATAAGGAAAGTTTAAGGTCTGGCAGGGGGCATTAGATGTCAAATCAAAGTCGCAGTGAAACTGCACACACAGGCTCTGGGGTGGCAGGTCAGAGACATGTTAACAGGGCTACTTGTTTGGGTGGTACACTCAGTGCTGTAGGCCCACTAAAAGCATTTACTTTGCAGCCCTGGGCACATGTAGTGCACTGTACATGGGACTTACAGGCTAAATAAATAGGTTAATTGGGTATGAGCTGATGTTACCACGTTTAAAGGAAAGCCCACATGCACATTATCCCTGGATAGCAGTGGTAAAGTGCTCAGACTCCTAAAGCCAAAAAGAACAAGGTCAGAAAAAGAGGAGGATGAAGGCAAAATGTTTGGGTGATCTTTCATAGAGAGCTATTTTCCAACAGTAACCATTTTGATAACCCAGAGAAACAGGTGCTTATTCTGCCAATACCTCTATTGGAGGAGTATTGCACCTGCAGCAGCCTTGGATCGATTAGAAAATGTCATGACTTTCCTTTTATAAATGCTTGGAAAACCTAAGGGATTTTTGGCACTGTATATGTAACATGCAATAAAACACATCCTTTTGCCTCATTTCTTCCAAGCTTTAATTAGGAGAGAACACCATAGCTCCTTCCCCTCTACCATGGTCCTCAGAATGAGACAGGCTAACTTGGTTCTGTAATTCATTTGCTACTGTATGGCTGGTGACCTCCTTTCCAGGGTTCAAGTCAAGTCAAGAAAATGTTTATTTTGACCATTGGTCTTTAACCCCTTGGCTGCGGGGCACATTTCCCTGCTGTGCTGGGGGGCAGGGGGGCGCGCACAGCGCCAAGGTGCTGATGACGAGCTCAGCTCATCATCAGCCACGGTGCTCGTGTGCTGATGAGGAGCTGAGCTCGTCACGGCCACGCCCGTTCCTTAGGACGCTCAGCACAGCAGGGGAATTATCCCCGCGTGTGAGCGTTCTAACGGCCATGACGAGCTCAGCTCGTCATCAGCACACGAGCACCGTGGCTGATGACGAGCTGAGCTTGTCATCAGCATGGGAGGGGTTAAACAACATAAACACACAAACAATCATCAAAGAGTAAATGCATTCAAATAAATATCATAAAAACACATATAACAATAAAACCGCAATCACAACATTCATACAAACTTGTTCTCCAAAAAGATTAAGATATTTTCATAGAGTTATGGGGCAAATACTGGCATCACCATAAAAGAAATCTTTAAAGCTATTTAAAAATGCCATCCCATGTCCAAATACAGCAAAAGGTTTTTTTGTGGTAGTCAAAAATCTCCCCACAGCACAAGCCACATCCAAATCGTGCATGTCTGTTAGAAGCGCCGTAGCTTGTATACAGTTACTCGTACCATATTTTAAGAAAAGCTGTCTCTAAATAGTTTTAGGGAGGGGCAAACCTTTTAGACAGTCTATGAGATTGTGCAAATTGTCACATTTAACACCCAATTCACATGTACATTTGCCCGCTGCTTCTATCATTGCCATTTTTATCTCTTCACGACTATAACAAAGGTTGATGTCCATTCTCCAACGTAGCAGTTTATACCTAAACCAACGATTGGGAAGAAAATCTACGTATGGGAACCACTCTTCATTTATCCAAGAATCAATCAATCAGTGAATTGTAAGCAAGCTACTGACACAAGAGGGTTTCTAGGCGCTGAGGGGGTGGAGGGGGTCATAATGGAGCATACACTGGACTAAGGGCTTTCCCTGCAAATACTGCTTATAATATTCTCTAGAAATGTCCCTTGTTAAGGTTCGAAGATCTCTACATATGGTCCCAATGATTTTCCTAACGTCTTTGGCCCATTTTTATTCAGTGTGGAAATCTCATTTTCGCACCATAATGATTCCTTTTGCCCCTCTCCCACATTCAGATACTGCCAGAATCTAAACCCTGCACCAGAGCCAAGTAGCTCCATGATGTTATCTGTTTCCATTCTTGCTGCCTGTATCATTGAGGACCTTTTGAGGGACAGTAAGCTTTTTAGACATTTATCCTTCGCAAGCTCCCAACAACTTTTACCTGCTGAGGCTTAATAACTGAGCTCTTTACTGAAATTGGGGGTGAATCATGGTGTTGTAAGCTTTTAACACTGGTCTGTAGGACATCTCACCATAATCTCCATTAAACGTTTTCAGACCACTTACTAAGGTAATGGCTCTTACTTTCAATTATTCAAGGTGAATACTCCACTTTACATTCTTCTGGAACTTATATTCATTGAGAGATTCCAGCTTGCCGGGACCTAGGTGCCAACATTCCTTATGGATTTTCTTCCAATGCCCAGAACCTTAGTCTTCCCCATACATACTACTATCCTTTTACAGTTACAGTAATCCATAAACATGCCCAGCTTTGTTTGCTGACCTAACACTGAGATTCATGATCACAAGATCATTCAGGTACAAAAGACACTCTACATGACTCCCGTTCATTTTAGGGCTCACTCCCTTTGACGCTATTAAAATTGACAGCCAATCGGCAATAACTAAGGAAAAGCATTTGGGGACAAGGACACATCCCTGCCTCAACCTGTTACTAATTGGGATTTCCTGGGTAAATGTCCCCTCCGTATCTATAATTATCTTTCCCCAATTGTACAAATGCAACTCTTGCATTAAAACTAGAAAGCTCTTATGAATATCGTGTTTTACCAGAGTTTTGGGTAAGCAATTCCTACCCACCAGGTCAAAGGTGACTTGGAAGTCTACAAAGCAGCAGAATAAACTACCCATTTGCTCTACAGACGTCTGAGCCAAGGATCATAAGCAGAAACACTGGTCTATCATGGAGTATTGTTTCTTGAAGCCCAATTGTTCCGGGAACACAATATGCTTTAGCTCCACTCAGTCCTTGAACCTTCGTAAGAATATTTTAGGAACAATTTTTCCCCCACATCCAGTAAATTAATCAGATCATAATTCTAGTGTCCATCCTCTTATCTGTAGGACTAATAATACACCCATTCCAATTCCTGTGAAATTGTCCAGTCGCTAAAATTCCTTGGAATGTCTGGTGAAAGAATTCTGCCCAACTATCTGGCTTGGTCGTAATTATGCCAGCCAGAAGGTTGTCATGTCCTGCTGCTCTAGTTAATACCAGTGATGCTACAATGGTTTTTATATTGGGCAACAAGAACAGGCTTCCGAGCTCCTCATTCACCCCTTCCATTGTAGGCTTGTACTCTCGGACTCTGTTTTTTTTCCATAGATATCTTTTAAATGTTCGACCCAATCACCTTCATCTACTACTCAATTCATTACTCCCTTCTCCTTGTCTGTGCCTGTCTGCAAAAGCTTACTAAACGTTTTTACATTTTTTTTAATCTATTGCTTCTAGCAGGTTCCCCCAGTAGCTCTCCCTATATGCTATCTTTTAATCTCTAATCAATTTTTTTAAATATATTTTCCTGGTATTCTGAAGGCCATCATATATCTCATAGTCAAACTTTATCTTTAGGCTTTTTACTCATTTTCAAATTTGGGCCTTTAACTTCCTACAATACGTATCATATCAATCATTCACTTTTCCTGTGATAACTCGGCCCCTATTCCTAGGCTTCCTAATTGTGTTCAATTCTAGCCCTAGTCAGTGAGCCACCTGCCTAATTGTATCTTCATACCACTTTCGAAAGTTTAACAGGGCTTGAGTTAGTGGGCACCCTGGGACACTGCAGAAGCCGGCCCTGGAGGGTGTCGGTCCCCAGGGCCTTGACAAGGCTCCACAATATACAAAGCCATGGTGGTCCCCGGGCTGGGGGTGCATCACGGACCCCCCATTTAAATATTTAGTGCCCCGGGGAGTGGTGGTCCCCCCCCACACACAGGGTATTTTTTTTTATTAAAAAAACCCAGGGATGGCGGTCCCCGGGGCTGGGGGGGGGCTGAAAGCCCCACACACTTATTTTTAAGAAGCCTCGGGAGGTGGCGGTCCAGGGGCTGGGGTTGGCCTGAGAGCTTTGTTTTTTTTCAAAATTTCGGCCGAAATTCACGCGGGATGCGTGAATCTCGCCGATTTGTTAGCCCTGGGAGTCCTTGTGGGACCCCTTGAGGAGGCCTAGGGGGTCAGGGTTTTTCTATCCTGCCCTCTTTTTGCGCTCTGCACGTTTTGTTTTTCTGATTTCTTGTGCCTCGGTTCTTCCGAGGCACAAGATGGCTGCTAACACTACCTGGTTTGGAGTGTTGACAGCCAATTAGCATACAGCTCGTGCTTGGCAGGGTGCGCAGATCCTGCGTGGCAATAGATATATCTATGATTTTACTTTTGATTTTCTCAGGAACTACTGAATGGATTTACACCATTTAATCAAAAGGCACGACTCTGAACCAGAGAAGTGGGAGAAGTGTGGCTCAATGGTTAGAGCGGCAGACCCTGATGCAGAGGTCTAGCCCGGGACCAGGGTTCAATTCCCCGCCTCGGCGGGTCTTGAGCTCAAAAATTCCACGGACCTCATAATTCTCGCCTCGGTGCCCATTCCAATCATGGAGTCCCACTCTGCAACTCTGGGCAATAGCTTGCTTAATCTCCACAACGGCCCCCACAAGCTAAGGATGCCTGTCCTCCACCTTGGGGGTGCCCAGGAGTGGACACCTCACAGGGAAAGCCAGGATGGGTTCCACAGCGGTATTCATACAAGCACCTTGAGACCCTTGCGGGTGAGTAGTGCGCTATACAAGTATCATTTTACATTTTAGCTGTGATTAAAAGTTCCTATGGGAAATTGCATGGGGAAAACACGTTTTGGGGCCTCCCTTTTTTCTCGGCCACCGCTTGACGAATCACCCCGAGACTTTAAGGATAGGAGCAGACCAGTTTTAAAAATTTCGCGAAGATTCTTTAATCGGCGCCAAAGTTATTCCAAATAGAATGTTGCAGATTTCCTATGGATAATAGGTCCTAAGTATAACGCCAGTAAGTGATATATATATATATATATATTTACATATATATATATATATATATATATATATATATATTCACTGAAAAAAACATAGGTTATAGACCATATATAGTTAGGAATTAGCATTTAAAAAACCTTATTTTACTCACACAAAACCATTGAAATTCCATATATAGTTAGTTGCACTAACTATATATCGCGCACCCGCAATCCACTGCTGATCATGTCACATATTACATCATTCATGACATGGTCAGTGACATCACTGATGACATCACTGATGACATCTCAAATGACATCACTGATGAGATCACTGATGACGTCATCCAGTGACTGTGTGTTTCTGTAAAGTTTAAATATGTTTTACATATTGAAGAATGAGTAGATGTATAAGTGTCTGGACGAAGGATTTAGTAGGTGCATGACTGAATGTATGAGTGAGTGATTAAATGTGTCTCACTGAGTGCATGGGTTAGTGACTAAACTGTCTTAATTTGTGCATCATTATGTCTGTTGTTCTGTAAACTGCTGCATGTGTTGATCATTAGCTATACGAGAGGCTATATGTGTTATTAATTGGTTGCCCAAGTATTTCTATGGCAGATTGAGTTTGTGTGGGGGTGGCTGGAAGGTGTGTGACTCTATGCATAGATGTGTGAGCAGTTTATTCACTAGGTGTATGAGTTCAAGAGTGCATGTGGAAACAGCTACATGGGCAGTTGACTGTGTGCATGAGTGTATTGATGAGTGAATGGATATCTCAATGCTACATGTCATAGTAAGTACATATGTAAAACACAGTACATGTGAGAGTTGGCATATATAAATAACTGTGCATGAGAGCCACTGAATGAGTGAGTGGTTGTATCGATCATTGTGAACTTGTATCAGGGATTGTATAAGAGAGTAAATATGTGTTAGTATATGTTTCAATAAGTAAGGTGTGTTTAACTGTATAGTTGAAGAAATGGAGGTGAGATTGTTTCTTTGCATGACTGACTGGGTGTGTGAGTAACTCCATGGATGAGTGGCAGTGTGTGAGTGTCTGTATACACTGAGTGTATCTAAGGTTATATTAGAGTCTGAAGAGGTTTATCGTATTAGCACAAGAATGATGTCAAATGAGATGTCATCAGTGATGTCATCAGTGATGTCATTTGAGATGTCATCAGTGATGTCATCAGTGATGTCACTGACCATGTCATGAATGATGTAATATGTGACATGATCAGCAGTGGATTGCGGGTGCGCGATATATAGTTAGTGCAACTAACTATATATGGAATTTCAATGGTTTTGTGTGAGTAAAATAAGGTTTTTTAAATGCTAATTCCTAACTATATATGGTCTATAACCTATGGTTTTTTCAGTGAATTTTCAAGGTTTTGTAAATGCTAATTCCTAACTATATATGGTCTATAACCTATGGTTTTTTCAGTGAATTTCAATGGTTTTTTAATAGCAAATATCATAAGCTGTCGAATGTCAAGTACGTGGTAAGTGAAAACATTTTCGTGTTTATGCACACTGATCTGCTTTGAATGGTGCCCCCCCCCCCTCATTTCTATTAGGAGTACTCTCTCTTTGCAGATAGTGAAAGGTAGTTAACACAGGCCTTTGCCCCCGTTGTAATCCGTCGTGCCTGCTTCTCTCTCCATTTGATTGATTGTTATCCCAGTATTTACTGTTTTAGAATTAGTTCTCTTTGGTTCATTCACTATTTGCAAACAAACACAGAGTCGCAATACTCTGTTTAGTCTTTGCAGATAACGAAAAATCGTGTAAAAAAAAAGAAAAGGAATCGAGCAAAATCAGTAGGCCACTAATGGGATCTCTTTTTGACCTCGCTAAAATAGAAACATTAGGAACAACCCCTCATGACAAATACAAAACTAGTGAGATGAACTGAACTCCACACAATGATGGCTGCAAAACAGCTCGGCTCCGCCACCCACCCCGCCCAAAATAACGATAAAGAGCGGCTGCCATGATTGGTTGCGGAATGGCCACAACGGAGCTACGAAATGGTGGTGCTCTCATGCTAACCCCAGCTTCAGTCTGAAACATCCAGAAACACTGTAGACTACCAATTCGATCAGTTCCGGTAGCGCCCCAATGTAACCCGGTAGAGAAGAACTAGCCCTCCCCTCTTTGACTGATGGTTCTTGTTGCCTGTCCCTTCTGTTGTCATTTAACAGAACTATTTAGCCTGCTGAAAGGGGTTGTGTTTCGACCGCTGGTTGGTGGAGACATTTTGACTATATTCTGGACCTGCGTTGTCGCGTAATGCGTCATATGACGCGCCGCGTTAGCGCATCCGGAAGTCATCCGGGGCGCGCAGCGCGTAACGTAAGCATACCAAATCATGTGACTTGTTAATAAAACTTTTCATTGGTTCATTTTACTTTTCTTATTCTAATGATGAAAGCCTTGGTCATATCACCTAAAAATTACGCTTTTAATTACTTCCGAACATTATTTTTTCTTAAATATATGTTATAATATTCCAGGCTAATGTACTTTCCCGGAAATTTTACAACTGTCCTGCAAGTAAAATATATTCTTTTTTCGAGAAAAAGAGCGTTTCTTCGTCCCATGACGGAGCCGTTGAGCAAAAGAGGGTCGACCTGCTGTCTTAGTCGCCGATACGCCTGAATATGAGATTCTTATCGATCACTTTATGTTGCAGGAATAGAAAACACAACAGCCCTTGACCATTTATCTTTACTGCGTTCCTTCGTATTATACCTTTTACCCTTCATGTAATTGGTCTGCTTTATTTCACTTGCCTTTTAATGATTCTAAAACAGTGACTATTATTAAAAACTTTACCAATGTATATACTACTACCATGTTTTCTTTTAAAAACCTTTATTGTGAAAATGTCATTATACAAATACGAGCCTATAACCACGTGGGCCTGCCACGGAGCAAACTGTAATCGTATATGATGAATAGACATTTACACTGTAGAGGAACGTAACGGGCGGGCCATTGGGTTGCAAGAACTAAGGTGTCTAACAGTTACGGAATCGTTGGACGTACATTTTATAATTAAAATACGACAGGGCCAGTTACAATAAAATTATCTAGATATACATTTGCGGGCAAGTACCATGGGTGACGTTAATTCGAACTTTCAACAGTACAGTAATCAATAACACATCAGAACTTAATATCAATAGGGATGTCGAAATATTCAATCAATTCTCGTCCCCGCCCGCCATGTGCTTCAAAACTGCATACGTATCTCGTGATTTCAAGGTTCTGCAACCAGTACACAACAAGGAGTTACGAGTCCCATTTATTCCGGCGCCATTTTGGGCGAGGACGGGCAGGTCCAGGATATAGTCAAAATGTCTCTACCAACCATCGACTATGATGATGTTCATATGCTGTATTTATTAGAGTAACACTCATCTGTCCACATGAAATTAATTTACCACAATCTAAACATGTCATTTTAATCTTTCCAAAGTTCTTCTAAATATTTGGGACCGTTTCCCTTGCCTCTGAAGCTCTCAGTGCCACTTCTTTGATGAATGTACTAGCAGGTCAGGGGTTCTCCTCCAAATCTCTCTTTTATGCAGCACTATAATTAATTGGTGCCACCTCTCCATATGACGATGCATGGTATAGTTACCACAACTATATTTTTTTTCGGTTCCTCTGGAGAGTTCATCGTGGCAGATGAAGCGTGTAACGTACCGGGCATTTACCTTTTTTTGCATGTACAGGAAAGGAAAAAAAAATCGAGCGTCCAAGTTCTAAGGTGTCCCAGGGCCATTTTAGTGGACCAGGCCCAAATCCAAAGAACAGGCCGCCATTTTGAGAGTCCTCTTGCAGCCGCCTGTCGCTGTAGCATCAAGAGCAGCCGAAACTCAGCTGAATGGCAACTGAAACGGTAAATGGGCGCCCCACTACATTTCAGCATTGTAGGATGACCACACCAGTACAGCAACTTGCTAGACATCACCTCGGTGCCATCCGGATCTCGGCGCCCCACTGCAGATGAAGTGCCTCTCAACTATGAAACCACCACGGTGACATCCGGATCTTGGCGCGTTGTGCTGCCTTCGGCCTATTCGCACATCGGTCCGCTACTGACGCCATCTCACAGGCTAATGGGGTGACCCACGCCGAGTTTCAGCATTGTAGGATGACCACACCAACTTGCTAGACATCACCTCGGTGCCATCCGAATCTTGGCATCTCAACTCCTAGTGGTATCTTCCATACAGAAAATATTGTTACGCTGCCTTTGGCCCCATTCGCACATCAGTCCGCAACTTAGACATCACCTCGGTGCCATCCGGATCTTGGCATCTCAGCGCCTTGTGGTGTCAGTCAGAAAATATTGTTGCGCTGCCTTTGGCCCCATTCGCACATCAGTCCGCTACTGACACCATCTCACAGGCCAATAGGGCGCCCCACGCCGACTTTTACCATTGTACGATGGCCACACCAGTGGCACAACTTGCTAGACATCACCTCGGTGCCATCCGAATCTTGGCATCTCAACGCCTAGTGGTATCTTCCATACAGAAAATCTTGTTACGCTACCTTTGGCCCCATTCGCACATCGGTCCGCAACTTAGACATCACCTCGGTGCCATCCGGATCTTGGCATCTCAGCGCCTTGTGGTGTATTCTCTTCAGAAAATATTGTTGAGCTGCCTTTGGCCCCATTCGCACATCGGTCCGCAACTTAGACATCACCTCGGTGCCATCCGGATCTTGGCATCTCAGCGCCTTGTGGTGTCTTCTACTCCGAAAATATTGTAGAAAATATTGTTGCGCTGCCTTTGGCCCCATTCACACATCAGTCCGCTACTGACACCATCTCACAGGCCAACAGGGCGCCCCACGCCGACTTTTACCATTGTACGATGGCCACACCAGTGCCACAACTTGCTAGACACCACCTCGGTGCCATCCGGATCTTGGCATCTCAGCGCCTTGTGGTGTCTTCAAATCAAAAAATATTGTTGCGCTGCCTTTGGCCCCATTCGCACATCGGTCCGCTACTGACGCCATCTCACAGGCCAACGGGGCGCCCCACGCCGACTTTCAACATTGTAGGATGGCCACAGAAGTGCGACAACTTACTAGACACCACCTCGGTGCCATCCGGATCTTGGCGCGTTGTGCTGCCTTCGGCCTATTCGCACATCGGTCCGCTACTGACGCAAACTCACAGGCCAACGGGGCGCCCCACGCCGACTTTCAGCATTGTAGGATGGCCACACCAGTGTGGCAACTTGCTACACACCACCTCGGTGCCATCCGGATCTTGGAATCTCAGCGCCTAGTGGTGTCTTCTATTCCGAAAATATAGTTGCGCTGCCTTCGGCCCCATTCACACATCGGTCCGCTACTGACGCCATCTCACAGTCCAATGGGGCGCCCCACGCCGACTTTCAGCATTGTAGGATGGCCACACCAGTGCGGCAACTTACTAGACACCACCTCGGTGCCATCCGGATCTTGGCGCGTTGTGCTGCCTTCGGCCTATTCGCACATTGGTCCGCTACTGACGCAAACTCACAGGCCAACGGGGCGCCCCACGCCGACTTACAGCATTGTTGGATGGCCACACCAGTGCGGCAACTTACTAGACACCACCTCGGTGCCATCCGGATCTTGGCGCGTTGTGCTGCCTTCGGCCTATTCGCACATCGGTCCGCTACTGACGCAAACTCACAGGCCAACGGGGCGCCCCACACCGACTTTCAGCATTGTAGGATGGCCACACCAGTGCTGCAACTTGCTGGACACCACCTCGGTGCCATCCGGATCTTGGCGCGTTGTGTTGCCTTCGGCCTATTCGCACATCGGTCCGCTACTGACGCCGCCTCACGTGCCAACATATTTTCTCCGCATTTTACACCCTATGCCGCATAACAGGTCATCTGACTTGTTTATAAAACTTTTCATTGGTTCATTTTACTTTTGGTTTCCTAATGATGGAAGGCTTGATCATGTGACCTAAAAACAACACTTTTCATTGGATGAAAACTTTTTTTTTTTCCCAAACGATGAAAGCCCCACCTTGTTTCTGGATGTTTCAGACTGAAGCTGGCGTCAGCATGAGAGCACCACCATCTCGTAGCTCAGTCGTGGTCATTCCGCGAGCAATCATGGCAGCCGCTCCCCACCAGAAGCCTGCAGGAGTCGGAGCCCCCAAAACTTTCGATGAATTCTCAAGGCGGAGGGGACGCTTTCGAGAATGGGGTCCAAGACCTAGCAGACAAGCGTCCGATTTCCAAGGTGTCCCAGGGCCATTTCAGTGGACCAGGCCCAAAAAGGAAACAGCCTGCCGCCATTTTGAGAGTCCTGTGACAGCCGCCTATCGCTGCACCGCAAGAGTGGGCGCAACTCAGCTGAATTGCGGCTTTTGACACAGTGGACCAAAAACGGACGGAATGGCAACTGAAACGGTAAAGGGGTGCCCCACTACAACAGATGACACTCCACCTGGAGAGGCCCGTTCACGCCGCCTCCCCCGGGGCGCCCCACGCCGTTATTCGGAGCAGCATTGTAGGATACCAAAACCAGTGCGGCAACTTACTGGACATCACCTTGGTGCCATCGTTCTGCTGCCTTGGAACTATTCGCACAACAGTTTGCTACTGATGACCCACCCCCCGCGACGCCCCACGCCGTTATTTGCTGGGTGGCAACTTACTAGACATCACTTTCGTGTCATCTAGATTTCGGCGCGTTCTGCTGCCTTGGAACTATTCGCACAACAGTTTGCTACTGATGACCCACCCCCGCGACGCCCCACGCCGGAAATCTGGACGTTGTGCTGCGTTGGGACTATTCGCACAGCCGACCGCTACTTCGTTGTTTTTCCCTAAAAATGTTTATATGTTATTACTATTTTTGTTTTCTTGTATATATTTATAAATTATTAAAGTTTTATAATCTTACTACTTTGTCGGAGTGCTATATATTTTTAATGTGACACATAATTGTAAAAACTTTGATGTACAAAGAGTCATCCCTGGAATCTTCCGCTTCAGGCTCGGTCCCCTCCCCAATCACAATACAGGATGGTTTTCAGATAATAGCAACGCTTCTGCTGTGACGGATCTCATCGAGTGTGGGCCTTGATCTACTATAACTCCTTTGAAGAGGGGTGATTCTTTACAGCTGTGGCCATAAACTACATCTGCAGGGCTAGCTGATACCCTAGGACCAGCCTGGACAATCGGACACAGAGGAAAAGGAGTGTCAGAGGGTGCGGTAGTGAATAGGGCGAAAGGGAGGTGTCGGGCGGGCACAGGGTGTGATTCTCAGGGAAGAGCAGCGCAGATGGGGGGAGGTTTATTACCCATGCATAAGACAGAGAGCGGGGGTGACCACTGCCTGGGGGAGATGCTTGCGAGGGTGGGGAGCCATGCTAAGGATCGACAGCGTGCACAGAGTGGGTCTGGTCAAGGCATCTAAAATGGCTGCCGTGCACGACAAAAGTGTGGCATTTGAAAAAAGACAAGATGGCGCAGACAATGTTTTTCAACACTTCCTGATTTCCTTCGAATCGAACGTTAACAGACGTTGGGGCATATTACCAAAGTTAAGCGATATTTATCCCTAACGATGCTTAGCAACGATTTTTTTACCGTCAGAAATTATCGCAGATAAACCTTGCTATTATCAAGGTTTATCGGAAATACGATAAAAAACGACCGCAATGCATTAATATCGCTGAAAACTCAGCGATATTCATGCATTACCGAGCTAATGCTCTTAGCCATGTTATCCACCTCCCATTGGATAACATGGCTAAGAACTGCTCAGGGCAGGTGGTAGCTTTTGGAGATATTCGCGCTTATCTCGAATATTTCCAAAAGTTGATAATAGGAGATAGCGATGTTAGCGACTGTTTCCAGTCGCTAACATCTTGGCATGCCCACTTTGCATGTCATTAGTGATAAATATCACTCACATGCAAAGTGGGGCCCAAGATGGTCGCTATATTCTACTAGCCGTCGCTAACTGGTGTTAGCAACAGCTAGGTAATACACATATAATTTTATCTCCGCGAAGCGGAGCGCTGTTACAGATATATATCTTGTTTCTGAACGTTAATTTCTCAAAATGCACTGAAGCACATATATTGAGACCTAGCAAAGGCACATCGGGCTACCAGTCCCTACAATTTTGCCAAGTTTCGTGCAAATCCATTCAGCTGTTCGATCCTACCGAGAGACAAGATGGCGGCCGCTACGGACTGTTTGGAATGTTTACAGACACCGGAGAGCCAATCAGCTTCGCTTCGCAAAGCTCCGTAACGTGAAAAGTACGCGAAGCGGTGCGCTGTTACAGATATATATCTTTTTTTGAACGTTAATTTCTCAAAATCCACTGGAGCACATATATTGAGATCTAGCAAAGGCACATCGGGCTACCAGTCCCTACAATTTTGCCAAGTTTCGTGCAAATCCATTCAGCTGTTCGATTATTATTATTTTTATTTTTTTTTGCCCCGCGGGGCCCTTTTAAAACCTCCACATCAAACCTAGGGGGTGAGCGACAATGTACTATGCCCCCTTATGGTCATTTGCCCCTTCGCTTTGGCCTCCTCTTGTCTCTCGATCCTACCGAGAGACAAGATGGCGGCCGCTACGGACTGTTTGGAATGTTGACAGACGCCGGAGAACCAATCAGCTTCGCTTCACAAAGCTCCGTTGCGCGTAAAGTACGCGTCCTGGGACGCTGCCAGGTCCGCTGTTACAGATATATATCTTTTTTTAAACGTTAATTTCTCAAAATCCACTGGAGCACATATATTGAGACCTACAAAAGGCACATCGGGCTACCAGTCCCTACAATTTTGCCAAGTTTCGTGCAAATCCATTCAGCCGTTCGGGCTAAAAGTGAGGCCAACCGCCCTATGGAAAACTCAATGTTAAAAACACGTTTTGGGACCCCCCTTTTTTCTCGGCCCCCCCTTGACGAACCCCCCCCAAATTTTCAAGGGCTGCTCAGAAACAAAATGTGCCATTTTCCTGAAAATTTCAGCCAATTCCGTCCACAAACGCCAAAGTTATTAGACATAGAATTTTCAAAAATCCCATAGAGAAAAAATCCTAACTATATATACCTACTGGTGACCGCCAGTAGGTAATATATATATATATATATATATATATATATATATATATATATATATATATATATATATATATATATATATATATATATATAATCTATATGACAGGGTTGCAACCCATTCTCAAATGTCTTGTGAGCTAACTGGCCAGGATCCCTTCGCTCATTGATACAAAATTAACTGCAAGAGTCCAAACATTTCCCCAGTGCAATGTCCTGTGCAGTCAATGTAGCAGCTTTGAAGCTAGCAGTTAAATATATTGTATGAGGTCAAAATCTCTTTGAATAAGGGATCAGACTTCCTTGGGGTTGAGGTCTCCCAACAGAATAATCATATCTTTACAATAGGTTGAACACAGAAAGTCCACATCCTCCTTAAATCTCCTAATTTCAGGCTCACACTCTCCCTCTTCAACCAGACTTATATACAAATTGGTTATTAATACACATTCATATCTCTTGTGTGGTTTATGGCACGCTATTATCCAGTAGCATGTTACTTCTATTACTGATACCTTTTTTGCAGTTTTGGTGAATATCAGAACTAGCAACCCTCTAGACGGGTGCCCCTGCTGACTCTTCTTCGCTGACCTGGATACCTGTACAAACCCATTGGTAGTTGGTGTGTCGTCCAACAGCCAGGTTTCATGTTGATTGAATACCTACGTAAACTTTTCTGAGCCTGACATTCTTGCAAAACAACTAATATTCCAGGATAGAACACCCAAGCTGTTCGACCACTCATTATCCTAGTCCATCTCACTCTGTCACCCATCATCACTATATGCTGGAGGAGAAAGTACCATATATATATTCTTACTGCTACTGGTCACCTGGGTTCCTACTGTACTGGAAGATGGGACTGGTATTTTTTAGACCCTAACCCTGCATTGCATCTCAAATAGAGTTTTTTCGAATTGCCAACTTCAGGCATTTCAGTGTTTTAGTTCTCAAGCAATAATTTGTAATTGAGCCTTCTGTGCATTGAATATGTCATATTTGAGTACAGTCACCTCCAGTAACCCATGTAGTTTTTTTTGTATTATGTTCAACAATGGTGCTGGAGGGAACGCTGACATCTCCAGATTTTAGATTGAATTTTGTACTGATCCTCCCTTTATTTCCTCTGCAGCTGATATGGAAATATTGCATGTATTATTTACAGTTTCATTGTCCTGCCTTAGGTCCGAACCATCCCCTCTTTCTGCATCAGCCCAGGTTCGAAGGAGGTCTCATTACAGTTCAAGATATCTGGTATACATATAGAGGGTAGACTGAAGTTCGAAAGCCGATAGCTGTCTTTCTCGGTGCTGAATGGTGTCCCTTCTCTAATGTCTTGGGCTTTGGGATGAGCTTCGGGATGAGATTGCTTACTCTTAAAATGTCTCGCCACAAACTCCTTAATTGATTTGGTGACTGACAACCCACCCAACTCACTCTGTGAGGGAGTTTTAAGGTAATATTGCTTCTTGGTATAACTTTGGGCAGAATGTATTGCTCTTTCCATTAGCCCTGTCAGATTCTCTTCTGGGGGTGAATTTCCTGCCATGTTGGTTACTGCCTTCAATGAGTTTTCTTTTAATTCTTGGCCATTGTTACCTCTTGCCGGGGCATTTGTGCCTGATATTATACTTAGAGTTCTTTTAGGTGTTACTGGAGGTCTCACTTGATGCTAATAATGGATTCACATGCTCACTATCCGCTAGGGACCAACGTTACTCTTTTGGGATTAATCCCTGGGCCCACTCTTGCCTGGGGTACTTTGAACCCCCAACAATATTAGCAGAATTCTCATCTTCCTTAATCACTTACATCTGCGTTTCTGACACTCGGATGCTGATGCCTGGACGCAAAGTGCTAAGCCCCTGCCGCTGCCTGCACCCTGTTGCTCCTTGGATACTCATTGGTGTGTTTTGGGTCCGTAGTAGAGACAGTGGCCTTACTTGCACTCTCCTTCTAAGGTCTCCATTCCTGGCTACTTTCCACTGTACCAGCTATACCAGCTGTGATCCCCCTGGGAAAGGTGTGTGCAATGCTGTGCTCCTCATGCCTCATGCTCCTCATGCCTCCCAGTAACAACACACCAGGCCTGTGGCAACATGCCAGGCCCCTAAGGGTCACCGTGGCCTATGGAAAGTACAAAAGTGTGCCTCCTCCCTCGAGCACCTAACAAACACATCTCGCAGTACGAGAGACTTAGACAATTTTTATTGCTGGATTATTCCACCGAAAGGGACTTCACTCAAAAAAAAATCAATGCCAGTAAGTCTTCCACTGTAAAACGACACTTTAGCCACTGATGTGACTTGGATCCCTAATCGGATTGCTGTCAGGAGGACACTGCAGCATCCGCGTCTGACATCAGAATGCAGAGATTAACTTCCTCTACTTCCTCTCCTTTCCAGGGTTGCTTTTGATTTTAATAAATGATGTGTATTATACTTACATATAGGGCCTTTCATCCAACTCTCTTCATTCATTGGTCTGTTGTTTCATTCACATTTTGCTTTCACCCACTACAGCATACAGCATGGGCAGGAGGCAAGCCTACTTAAGCCACTGGTTAACTTTACTTTGAGTGACTGCATTTGCTCTCTCACAAGGAGCACATGTGCACACAAGCTAGTTCCCTTCAGTGCCTGTGTTTTTGCTTTTACTTTCTAATTACTTTAGTAACATATTTAGAGCCTGGTGTGATAGCAGGACACTTCTGATGCACAATCCTTCTATGTTTCCTTCATCCGCTTTTGTTTGTTTGTTTCATTCTTTCTTTATTGATTGATTATGCTTTCTTTCCTTTTTCTTTCTATTTCCTTCTTTCGTAAATTTGTTTCTTGCCTTCTTTCTTGCCTGTTCTTCTTTCTCACCTTCCTTGTTTCCTTACTTTTTCTTCCTCAAAGGCAAGAGACGGTCAGTTAATGCAAGATTGACTGACTTTTCAAGTAGGTCCCTCTCAGTGCCAGGGAGTACTATGGAAAAGTGTGTTTTTTCTGGAGACCCCCCAAAATCCTTGCTCTGTGGCATCTTCTCAAACAATAAAGTTTTGCAAAAACTATGACAAAACAAGAATTGCCAGAAGCCTGGCAGCTACTACCAGATCAATTGGCTTTACCAATTCATCTTTTTTTTCAGCCAGGCCCTATGAAGCACATTTTTCTATTAGGAAGTGAAATTTCACTGAAAATGCGGATTTGGAAAGTATGCAGCTATCAGAAATACTCTTATGGGTGTGGGAATATGCAGCAGCTTTCGTTTAAAAGGACTGAGACCCCGTGGATTCCTCTTAGCAACACATATCTAGTGACCTAGTGGAAGGCCATCTTCAATAGCCGTGTAACTAACTATCTTCACTGAGGAAACATTTGACAAACTGGCAATCACTCTTTTTCACCTACCTCTGCTCTAATAATCTAAGGTGTGACGTGTGAACAAAGCCTTTCCCCACTCATCTCCAACACGTGCACAATAGATCCACCCAAGTACATCGCTTCCCATGAACACATTCTTTTACGCTCGAGGGTGGAGGAGTAACTAATCTGGTGGAACCTATTCACTTGCCTCCAGGGATAGTGAGGATTGAAAGGTACCCTTTGGCAGATCACCAAGGTAATCCCACCTTCCTAGTGCAAGACTACAGTTTATCTCTCTTCAAACCAAAGAGAAATGCAAAGAGAGATTGATCTTTCCATGACATCAATCACTAAGTAGTACGCCCTTTTATGTATTTATGATCAGACAAATACATTATTTTGCATGCCTCAGCTCAATGGTGGTGTGTCTCTTTACGTTGTTAAAGAAAGCTTTACAATGCAATCATCACTAATTTGAAAGTCAGAATGGAAGGGAAAAAACAAGCCTGTTCAATAAAATAATGTAGCAATGTAATTGGCCTTACATGCATATTTGTTAAATGTTGTTGCGAGATTTATTATTCCTTAAGGTCAGAATAGAGGTTAATTATGCTTTTAGAAGAATTATTTCAATCCTTGTTTGCTTTACAGATTCAATTAGTGTGCACTGTTATTTTATTTGATGTTTCTTTGAGGAAGGTTACATGCCACTACTTTACATAGATTACAGAGCTTGTTTTGACATGATTATTTTTCGCAGGCTCTCCTAGTCATCTGAAATGCAGCATTGGCTGCGGATTATTCCTTCAATGGCTCTCACTGATCTCCTTCTCACCTCAGTTCACCTCCAAGTGCTTCCCTTATAATGTTCTGTTTTGATAATTGATATAAAAGAGCGGGGTAAAATTACCATACCATTAAATTTTTATTTTATAATGAAACAAGTTTATTTATAGTTCTTCTACTTTATGATAGTTTATGGTTAAGTGAGAGTAATGGGAACAGGTCATTCTGATTTTCAAATCTAGAGAATAATGGTCATTCACCCTGGCATGTAATGGCAAGGGCTAATGGAAGCAGAAAGCACTTAAGTAGCCAGGAGTCAGTCTAATTAGCTCCACTGATATGTTTTGCAAATTCAGCAAAATATATAATGTTAAAAATGTAATTTGGAATTATGTTAAATAATATGTCATATTTTATTCCCATATCTATATCTGTGCATTGTTACTTTAATGCCAGATAAAGTTTGAAGTGCCCATGGATAATGCTAGCAGAAATAATACGTTTATGTTGCTACATAAATGCTGTGCAGTGGTCCTGGCATATATCAAGTTGCAGTAGTGCAGGCAAAAAACTCCTACAAAGGGAACGAATGTGGGCCGATTTGGAAGCGGCCACTAGGAAAGGTACTCCCCCTTCTTAAGAATCCATACCTGGTAGATTGATTGATGGGAAAGAAGACCCCATAAACAGCACTAACATTTTTTTTTTGTTATAGAGGTTATGAGGGGTTTTCATTGAGTCGGCACAAGCAAATTGAACCAAGGATATTATGTTATGGAACGTTGTAAGGGACCAGTAGTAATATTTACATTTTGGATCGCTTAAGACGCATCTTATTGAGCTAAATCCACTCCTTGAAATCTTCCAGGCAGTTTGCTAATGAATATGGCTCTCTCAATCTATATCCTCCTTGAGTTAGAGAATGGTATTTTCCCTTGAGAGGTAATGGAAAATGATATGGGACGCAAAGCTAATTGTTATTGGGTCTCATGTAAATGTTAGAGGTTTGGCAAAGGGACTGATGCCTGACGGACCACACAGTTGATTATGATGGCGCCAGAGAACAAGGGGTTTTATTGTTCCTTATGTGTCCAATTGGTTAGGAGAGATCTAAAATCTTTGATGCTATTTCCTTCTACTCCTGTTGCCTGATGGTGCAGAAGGACCTCATGTATATGGCTTAAGTACTAATGTACCACTTTACTTTGACTTCTATCCCATTTCCGCCATTTTAATACTATCCTCTGGTGATTTTCTCATTCAGTATTTATATTCTCAGTTACCTTTGTCTTTCTGCTGGCCCTTATATGAGTGGTATTGTAGAAAGTTGCAGCAATTGTCTGTACAATGAATTCCATACTTCCTGAGATGAACTGGTGTCCAACTTGTTTATGTAATATAAAATGTCCCATTAGGTCTTTCTCTTCCTAATCCCTCCTAAATGAGATGGGGTAAAAGGAAAGAGAACGACTCGAGAGGAATTGGGTCGCTTATGACATTCTCAAAACACCATATTGACTGCAGGTTGACTATGTTGGATAACAAGCATACCTGCAGAGATAGACAACTGTTCCCCAATCCCTGCAGTTATAATGCACTCACAGATGTAAATTGTTGCAAGATGGATTCCATCCATTTAATATGCCCAGATTTTTTGCTTTTTGCGTCACCCAGTTTTGGACTTTTTACTGTGGGTGAGTCTCATTACAAGTGTCTCACCAACAGTAATTACATGGTAAATAGACTGTGCGTGTTTACCCCCTGTGTATGCCTTTTAAGTTAAGGCCCCTGCGGCGCAGCTAGGGTAAGGGGTATTTGGCTGGTTACATGTGAACATGTGTGCACACGTTTGCACATGTCCGTGGCCTGGACGTATGGGACTACTATCGTGCGCAGCCCAGTATCTGAACATTGACCTGGGATAGGCCTTATAATATCAGTGGGAATGTTTAGGTAAAGTCAGTGTGATTTACTGCCTTGTCTGCAGTGATACTTTATTATGTACATGGGGAAAATCTCCCTTAGAGTACAGTTACTCTTTCCTTAGGCCTGCATTGTTCCATGAGGTATGAAACTTGGGTGGAAAAGGTGCACCCAGCTAATATTCACAGGTCCCAAGACCATGCATGTACATTTTAGGGGTCATCCAGATTTGTCATACTTCTCTGGCTCAGGTCAGGATCAGAGCCCAGGACTTTGTCACCCTGCTGGACCAAGGAAATTACATTTCTCTCCAGAGGCAGTTGCAAAGGCCTCATCACACAAAAGCAGCAATTAACAGTGCTTCCCTCAGCTCCTGAGTAGGAATGGGTGGGGAAGAAAATATGCATCAGTTAATTAGCTGTCATATTGTACCAGGGCTGGGGACACTGAACAAAGGAAGAAGCCCAGACAACTGGAGCCAACACAGGAGGTGGGCTCTTCTGGGACATTTTTGTGGCAAAGGCACTGAAGGTGATGTCAGCGAGGGGCAGAGCTGAGACCCACAAGCAGATATGACTAGTGACTCTTGGATAACACTATCTTGAACTGTCCCAACATGCTGTGTAGGAGGATTGGGACAGGGGTAGGGAGGTGATGTGGCACCCTAGTATTAACTACATTATAACGTGGCAGGATGCACACCTTTCGTTTGACTGTACATTTTTCCAAAATGCTCCAAGGCAGCACAGTGTGTGTGCAGACCGGTGCTGCGCCTTGCCCCTGCAGCGCGGATGAAGTATATAAAAGTTAGTGGAGCAACTTTGTGCTCCAATCGCCTGTTGCACAGCAAATTCGCAAAGTATTCAGCAGACTCGTTATCAGTAAATAATCCTTTTTAATCCATGTAACTCCAAGTATTTATTCCTCATCATCAATATCCCATACCTTACTCAATTCATGTAGAAGAATGCATATATCCCCAATTGTTTCAAATACTGCAGAAATGCCTATCCAGACCTTTTTCTGTAGCACGTGGGTTTAAACAATTCATCATCATGGGGAGCTATGTTCATTGTAACCCAATGCATTTTGGGCTTGACAGCCCTTCGTCAGGGGTGCCTTTGAATATAAATTAAGACTACTGTTAATCTTAGTGACATTCAGACATACATCATAATCTGTAATCTACAATCCCACAATGCAAACTGTTATTCATGCACGTTCAGTTTTAGTAAAATACAAACATAAACTCCCATAACTAATTCGTCCCAACCCTTCTCCTTAAGCATTCCAAATAAAAAACATTTACAAAAGAAACGATATTGAAGAACTACCCGCTTTCCAAAGTGCCGCATCTAGAAGGTCTTCACGTCTTTATTTCTTTGCACCGGAACTTTGCCGCATTTCCATCGCTGCAACATTTTTGATGACGAAGCGTCACGCATCGTAAGGTATATTGACTTAAAGTGCTGCATCTTAAGAACTGAACTGAACTAAGCTAAAACTACCATTTTAAGTATAGTATTGTGGATTTTTGTTGTTTGTGGTCTTGTGTTAAGTCTATATAAAGAATACTTATTTTTAATATACAACTGTGTGGTGTCCATCTGTAATGTTGTCACTTGATTATGTATGTGTTCACAAATGCTTTACACACTGCCTCTGAGATAAGCCTGTCTGCTCGTGCCAAGCTACCAAGGGGGTGAGCAGGGGTTATTTTAGGAGTGTAACCTCCTTACCCTGACTAGAGGCAAGGGTCCCTATTTGTCACAAGTACATACCTGTGCCAACTAGAGACCCCCAAATCTAACATTGGTGGTCAGCGGTGAAGATTCGGGATTTGCATTTGTGACTTATGTACAGTGATTGGTGAACACTACTAGTGAGTACAGACCAAACCGCGACCACATACTTTTGGTAGATTTCTTTTTCCTGTGATTTTCTATTTTTGAGAACTGCCAAGTTTAACCACCATGAGTAAAGCAGCATCCATAGCATCTGTTGATTTTGATTGGGAGGACAGAGAGAGATGTAGGATGCATACAATGGAGCTGGCCACGCTCCAGTGGAGTGTACAACTGGAGTTAGAGAATAGGAAATTTGCCCTAGAGGAATAAGAATGCAAATGGAGCATGAATTGATAATGAGGGAGCTTGATTTAGAGCTCGAGAGGCTTGAGGCCATTAGTGTCTCAGCCCAGCAATCAGAAATGTGTGTAGCTCAGAGATTGAGCTTTGCTGAGTTGGAGGTGGAATCCAGCTCAGATGGTGGCAGCAACATTGAATTTTCTAGTGCTGGGAGAGTAGTAAACACACCCAGAGATGTGGCGCCTGACTTTGAGGGGGTTAACATACACCAGGAGGTTCAAGGACATGAGGTAGCTCCAGTAGTACGCAGTGTCCCTGAGGAGAATGGAGTAACTGGCACAGGGGTTCATGGTCCTACTGGTGGGAGGAACACTCTACGGACTCTAAATGAGAAGTGCAGGGAGAGGGGTTCCCCCAAAGTTGAAGTCCTGGTATGTGAGTGTGAAGACAACCCAGAAGAGTTTGGGTTGAGTGACAGAGACAGTCAGATACTGTCTTGCCAATCTCAGGAGAGTGGTGTGGAGTATGTGTGCGAGGCACTGGATGGTGAGGTTAAGGATAGTTTGGTTAACCCCTGTAAGGGGCTGTGCGATCCAACTGTGGGAGAGCATATTGTAAATCCCTGTTTTCCAGAGCTATGCCAACACCTGTTGGAGAGTGAGTTCTCTGACCCCAGGGAGCTCACATTGGAGGCTTCCAGAGGGTCTGGAGAGGCATTGGGGAGTGACCCTGTGGGGAATGGCTCAGGTATCTTCAAACCCAGAGTGGTGGAAGTAGTGTAGAGTAGCCCAGCTAGTTCCCATTGTAGTGGAAGGGGTGTAGGGGCTCACATCCTGTCTCAGTGGAGTCAGTGTGGGGCTGCGTGTCCCAAGGTGCCCAAAACCCAGTCTCAGAGCCTGGATGGTTCTTTAAGGGAACACCAGGTAGGGAGCCTAGGCTGTCCTGATGGGCCGCCCGTTGAGGGGGATCCCCTAGTGTCTGTTGAACTGGGAGAATCTGTAAGCAGGCCTCCATCAGTTCTAGTGTCTGGCAGTGCCGCTCCAGTTGGGAGGGTACAGAGGTCCAGACTGAGGGTTGAGAGGGGGAAAGAGTCCCCAGTGAAGGAACCAGTGGGTCAGGGGCCAGCCAGAAGGGCCGCGTCACCATGACTATTGTAACACCACTTGCGTCCTGGGGGATCTTCGCGAACTGTCAGATGGACAGGGGAAGGGAGATCTGCGCCAGGCAGACTGCCACATGACACATGAGTTATGTGTCACCCGTGGGCGGAGCACATGTGCTCCCAAGGAAGTCCTGGGTTGCCAGGCAAGTGTTCAACCGCAGGGCTTGGTCCCTGGGTTGGGAAGTCAGGTTCAAGTGTTGTCTGACCTGGAGGAAGGGGCAACTGTAATCAGTGTCCTGACTAATGTAGCTTCTAGGAGTACCACTCCAGTTGGGAGGGTGCAGTGCTCTGGAATGGGGTGCAGAGGGAGGGAGTCCTCGCATCTGACCCCAGTGCAGACTGAGGGTTTAGACCCTAGGCTGGAGGGCCAGGTTTAGGCTGTCCTCCCTGACATGGAAGCCCAGTTGCAGGATAGAACCTCTGAACTGGTGGGTGAATTGTGCAGGACACCTGCTACAGGCACCCTGGCAATTCTGGAAGGGGGTACCGCTCCAGGTGGGTGGGTACAGAGCCCCAAGGAGGAGGACCAGGTGTGGGAGAGCCCACCCCAGTCTCTGGTCCAGCCGCCAGGTACAGGCCTGGAGCTGGTGGGTCAGTGTCAGGATGTCATACCTGACCTGACAGGAGGGAGAGTGGAAAAAGGGTGCCAAGCACCTGGGGCTACTGCCCCTGCTCTCGGATGCCACTGAGGCTTGAGAGCCCTGAGAGGCATAAGGCCTGGGTCTCATCACTGACTACTGTCAGTGGCCACTGTGGCTTGCTGTCTGTCTGTTTGGACATACCTGTGAGCAAGTTAAGGTTAGATGCTGCACAGGTGGTGTCCACAGGTCAGGAGAAGGGTTCCCCATGGATTAGCTTGGTGGGCCCTGAGTATGGACAGAGGAATTCAAATAGGTTCAGATTGGCGCAGAACTGGAATATGCACCCACAGAAGCAGCCTTGTAAAATGTGTCTAAGGTCTGCCATTGCAGAGCCTGTGTGCAGTCCGGTACTGTCATGCTGACTGGGCAAGTGCACCCACTTGCCAGTCCCTAAACCTTCCCTTTTCTTCATATCAGACACCCCTATGGTAGGCCCAAGGGCAGCGTGCATTGTAAGTATAAGGTAGGACATGCCCTGGTGTGTGTGGCATGTCCTAATAGTAAATTACAGCCATTTTCGTTTTTCACTATTGTAAGGCTACCTGTTCTCCATAGGCAAGAATGAGCAGTTAGCCACTGCGCTTATTATTATTTTTTTTACAAATTAATCCCTAGGCTTGGGTAGGAGAGACTATATCTCCCAGTGCACTAAACTTTACACTGGCTTCCAGAAGGAGACTGCATTACATTCAAACATTTTGCATGGCCCTAAAAATGTACACTTCAGCTCATCGTGTGGATACATATTTTTTTCACTGGCGCCCACTATTTGAAGTTGACTGATTTTACTTTACTGGGCTAATGTCAATAAATTAGTGCAAAACCAAATTAGAGATGCACCACTTTGCAGCACTATTCGCCCTAACAAAAAACTGGTCCACCCAAAAAGACCACCCCATAAGAAAGCCATTGGCTACACTTGTGATATGGCTTAGGGAATATTATCTGCGTTGTGGTACTGAATTGTTGTGGCTATCATACCACGAATAACAGAATGCTGCTGACAACTACTTTTTGTGTATGGATCGTATTTACAAGGAGGCCTGGATGGGCACATGTTGATGCATAAAGTTTCAAAAGCAATTTGGTGATGATGTGGAACAGACGGAATCACAGAGGATAATATGACAAAGTAATGGATTAAATATGGATAAACATGAATGAGACAAACAGACAAATATATGATGGATCTAGCATCCAAAATAAATGCAGTACACCAGGGTGTGGAGTGTGAATGTTGCTCTCCCCACTTATGGAATTTTTCAAATTGCGCGATGGATAGGCGTAACCCAGGTTGCACGCGAAAGGTCAAATATGTTAAAGAAATTTCGATTGGACTTATTAGGTATATATGGTGTGGAAGGGCGAGATTTTGATCGATACCTCATCACTATTGATCCAAACCTCGATCTGGTCGACTGAACCTTTGTTGCCTGTCTTTGAGGAAGAAAGTGCCCCTGTTACCAAACCAGTTCACCCAATAAAGGACCCTGCTCCCAAAGATCACAAACAACTTCTAGCTTTCAAAAGTTTATTGTAAAGATATGATAAGCTGCAAATACAGGCATCTCAGAATGAGATTCACGAGATACACAGGTCCAACTACATACATGTGCTCTCTGAAAGCCCTCAGACGAGCAACGGAAATTACTAACACAAGTTCTAAGAATAACAAAGCTATCAGCATTGACGCATATCTCTCCTTCATTTAAGTTGGAGGAAAACGCACAGGTTAGGCTGTCCCTACCCTGCTCTAGATGGTATCCCTACTTAACCAAATCCCAACCTAACAAAGGTGTCAGCAGTGAATGACCCCCAAGGGAAGTCACTCACTCTAAGTCTCTTGGTGAAAACCTATAGTTCTCCAGTCATGACCCCTCTCTGCCTACCCATCCGCTCTCTAAAGGGTCCTCAGGTATCTGCTCTAACTCCACCCAGGGGTGCTGTCCCTAATACAAACAGTCAACAACATTTGAGACGCCCCTCGCGAGACGCCTCTCACGTGGTGTAGCTTCTGGCTTTTTCCATGCTGCTCTGTGTTGGGCCTCATACGTTGGAGTTGACCTTGCTTCTCAGACTCTTCTCCGGCCCGCTGATACCCCTTAAACATTCCGGAACCCTCCTCCATGTCTGGGCCGTCTACTGAACAGACCTCTATTCATTCATTTATAATTGGATCCCCCCTTTCCTTGCAGACAGACATCTGCAGCCAAGAACCCAACTCTCATAGACTTCCAAAAAGGCTCGCAACATTTCTTGGCCCAGACATGTACGTGTAAATCAATGTTAAAACATTTCAGGCCTACAATATTTCTCATAATGATTATAGCATTCAACTTCTTCATTAATTAAAGCACGTTAATACTCTTATTCTATTATTCAGTAAACATCTCTATAAATCATGGCCCATTTAATGCAATGACCAAAACATTAATACAATCTATGTCGTGAAAAGAAACACCTTCCCTTTTTAGCTCTGGCCCTGAGGCCTACCACATTCTGCGTTTAACCACATACCATCTTACATTTTAACAGCTACACGACATGGATTCAGAAATAATCACATCTACTAAAATCATATAGTGTCACACATTTCTGTATTAGTTCCACTTCTACTTAAATCTCTACGTTAGCTATACATTCAGAATATAATTTCAAATACTATTAGCACTCATGGCATTTCTCCTCATGATTTGTGCTTACTACAAGTAAGTGTGATGCACTCATACATTTAGGTCAGTTTGCGCTCTCTCAGTTCCCCCCTTTGATGACCTCTCGGGGTCATCACTAACATTTAAACTGTAGTTATTGCTAGCATAACTTGTCTCTGCGCTTCCAGAGCCCTCAGACTCCTGTACTGATTATCTTGTATGGCAGCCAATCTCTGCAGCTGCTCTCTTTGGGCCCTTTCTGACCTTCTTGCTCTGTACCATTTGGATACCCTCACCAATCCCCACAATATGATCCCACAGATCAATATTATGATGATAGGTTTTAGTATATACCACACAAAGCTTTTGCCTAAGGTGGAAATCCACCCTCCAACTGCACTCATTCCGTGGCCCACCTTTTCCCAGACATTTTCTCTACTCAAGTCTTCGATCTCTTTGTGAATATCAGTTATGTTCCTAATAACTTTCTCAAGGGGCTTTGAATTGTCTGGAATGTAAGTACAACATTCCTGAACCTTCAAAGCCTTACAGACTCCGCCCTCTTTTGCTAGTAGGACATCTAACGCAAGACGGTTCTGAAGAACCATAGCCCTTATCGATTGCATCTCTCCTTCTACCAGCATTAAGGACTGAGCAGTGCTGGCAGACAACCTGTCGACGACTGTTGCCAGTCGTCTAATTTTAACATCATTAAGGATTAGACCCAAAAGAGGGAACATAGCTCCAAAGACATCTCCAACCATTTCTGCATCTCCTACATCTCTCCTTCCCCTCGATGATGTCTTGCCCTCAATGATCACTAAGTCTTGTGCATGATATATTTTGGGGAAGACAATTGCTAGGTAACATGATCCATACCAGTTGTCAGGTAGTCTCACATAGGCATTTCTTCCACATACAAAATACACATTTGGAATCACTTGCATTCCTTTCAGGAAATCTTTAGTATAGTACTCTATATTGAAAGCATGTTCACAGTCAACTTCTCCCACGTATACATTTTCATAATACGTTTTGGCTCGGTGAAGACATAGCTTTCCTCTCTGCGTCTTATCTAAAGCTATTGGACCACTACTACCCTTTCTCTTGTGTGCCTTCTCTTCCTCGGTCCAATCTGTTTTCCATTGTCCTGATTTTTTCAAAATCTTTTGTCTCCTGTAACGATCATCCACCTGCCCTATGAACTTCTTCTCGACTTCTGACACCTTGCATGTCAGGTTATTTCTACGGGCATGTGAAGTATCTAAGGTAATCCAAGGAATGAAGAACTTGGCCAATCTGTCTTCACTCTTCCAGTAGTCCCATTTATTCATCTGCTTATAATTGGGGACTTCTGGTAACACTGAATCATAATTGGAGAAATAGTATTCAAAACTATCTCTCGCATAAAATATACTAAGCAATAAGCTACATGTAATGCCATATGTCAGCGGGAGGTGATGATATCGAATGCCTTCATCTACAGACGCCGGCAACTGCATGCAGACGTAACAATCCTTAACCTCCATGGCATCCACGTATTCATATAAAAGTTTAGCATAAGCATTTGACCTAAAGTCTCCTTGGGACTCATCTACGTGTAACCTGCGGGCTTCTGCAGCTAATAACGCTTTCTCTTGAGTGTTTTCCCTTTTCTCACCAGCAACAGTAGGTGTAAGCGTTTCTACAGAATTCACATCAGTTACCTTTGCCTCTTCCTCATGTCCCTTTACATAAGAAATTGTTACCACTAAAGCTATTAATATTATCACTCCTACTATTAGTGTACCTATTATACATTTAGCTCTGCGGTTCTGGGTGCCGGCTTCCATTTCGTCAGACAATATGGCTCTCTCTTATCTTAGCAAAAAGTTCTTTTCTTCTCGTTCCTTTACAGTCTCTTTTTAATCCTTTAGTCTTTAGAATCCACACAACTGGAAGCTGACAACCTTCTTCGCAAAAGTCCTTTAACAGTTCAATAAAGACAACCCTAACCCTTCTCCATCAACTCAAGGGAAGTTCCCTAATATTCTCTGCTTCCTGGGCGCTAGGTAATCTTCTTTTTCTGCTTGCTTTATTTACAAAGTCCTTTAACAGTCTACTATCAGGTTTGTGCCTGTAGCTTCGATAGCATAGTTCAGTATTTCCAAACGAAGATTGTGCTCTTCATGTGCTGTTATCGTTGTACCAAAGTCGGGGAATTGCAATTCTGAGAGAAACATGTGTTTTAACTTGCTGAGGCGGGCAGGTCTGGGGAGCATGAATGTTAGTGACCCTTCTTGTTCGACTCCGGGTACCAACAGTCGTATTTCCACGGTGACAATGGGCTCAGAACTGGACACCACCACCGCTCGGATCCTCCCTGTCTCCGGTTTCACAGACATTTGTCGCCAGATATGTCCACTCAGGTGTGGAGTATCTTCTGTTAGGCACACGCACTCTTCTTGACCTTCTTCGGTCGGGTGCTTCAGCGCCCTGAGCACCTTCTTCTGGGTCTGAGTCTTCTGATATCGGAGGAAGGGTTACCTCTGGAGTTGACCTCAGGCTAGAGCTCCTTCTTTGCGGCCAATTAGCTTCTCCACGTGCCCTTCTACTCCTTCTCCTTCTTGTCTGTTCTCGCTCTCTGTCAGACCTGTCAGTGTCTGACTCGTACTCCCAGCTACTTTCTCCTTCTGTAGCGTCTTCCGTTTCGCTGTTGTACTGACCGTCCTCAGCTTGGTCAGACTCGTTCCCTGCTTCCGCTGGCACCTCTACAGCTTGGCTAGCCCCCTCTATGGCTTCTCGGTCCTCTTCTGGACGTCTATCCGAGAGAGGAGCTGTTTCTTCCCGAGGTGCTGGAACCCTTCGCGTATGTGACGCGTGGATCCAATTGGGCAGGCCTCCCACCTTCACAGCTGTGTTCGTGATCAGGATGATCTGGAAGGGCCCACGCCAACGAATATCCAAGCAGCTTCTTCTCACATGTTTTTTCACCAGGACCCAGTCCCCAGGGTACAGGTCATGGCACGGGCCCTGGCACGATGGAACCTCGGCAGCCTGCACCTGAAGGGACACAGAACGAATGGCGTCAGACAGCCCCTTACAATAGTCCAGGATCATATCATCTGTGATATTTAACAGTGCAGTAGTTGGGACAGATGGCAGCCTCATTGCTCTCCCCATTAACACCTCATGTGGTGACAACCCCGTTCTTCTGTCTGGGGTACTACGAAGGCTCATGAGGACCAATGGCAGGGCGTCAGGCCAACTCAGGGTCGTTGAGGAACAAACTTTGGCTATTCTGGCCTTGATCGTGCCATTGATCTGCTCCACAATTCCTGAGGCTTCTGGTCGGTAACTGCAATGCAACTTCTGATCGATATTCAGAGCTGCACAAATCATTTTCACAAGCACGCTGTTAAAATGTGTTCCCCTATCTGATTCCAAAAAGGCCGGCACCCCGAAGCGCGGAATGAGTTCCCTAAGCAGTAACTTGGCCACTGTGAGGGTGTCGCACCTACGTGTAGGGTATGCCTCAACCCATCTGGAGAACACACAAACAACCACCAGGACATAGCGGAGGCGGTTGCACCTTGGCATTTCAATGAAATCTATCTGCATTCGATTGAATGGACCTCCAGATCTTCCTATGTGACTCAGTGCAACTGGTGTTCTTTTTCCTACGTTCAGCTGCTGGCAGGTCACACAACGCTGGCACACTGCTTCTGCTGCTATTCTAAACTTAGGATTGTACCAAGTCTGTCTAAACACTCTCAGCATAGCATCTCTCCCTAAGTGTACAGGACCATGTATGAGTCTGGCCATTGGGCTCACCATCTGATTGGGCAACACTGCTCTGCCGTCTGCTGAGACCCAAAAATGGGACTCACCCATTACACATCCTGCCTTTTCCCATGTTTCTTTTTCAGAATCAGGAGCATTTTCTTGCATGTTTGACAGTTCATCCCAAGTATCAACAGTTTCCAGTATCATGGCTAATTCAGTCCTTACATTTATTCCACCCACTTCCACCTCTGTGAAAGAGTACCCTTGTTCCGCGCAATACCGCGCAACTTCATCAGCATATCTATTGCCTTTCGAAACGAAGTCCTCATTTCTGGTATGTGCGGTGCACTTTACAACTGCGATACCTGCTGGGCATTGCAACGCCTCTAACAACAGGCGCACAAACTCTCCATTGCGAATGGGAGAGCCTGAAGAGGTCATGAACCCTCTTTGAGACCATAACTGCCCGTAATCATGAACCACCCCATAACCATATTGGCTGTCGGTGTATATGGTGACTCGAATTTGATTGCTTGCCAAGCAAGCACGTGTCAAAGCAATAATCTCGGCTACCTGAGCGGAGTGTACTCCTTCCAGGCACCCAGCTTCCACAACTCCAGTAATTGTACAAACAGCATAAGCTGCTCTCAACTGCCCAACTTCGTCTCTTACACATGAGCCATCGACAAAGAAAATTTCGTCTGGGTCAGTCAGTGGCTCATCTACGATGTCGGGTCTGGGTTTGGTGCATAGTTCAGTCACATCAAGGCAGTCATGGTCTGTACATTCATCATCATCCTCGATATCATTTGGGAGTGGCATCAAGGTGGCAGGGTTCAAAACAGAGCATCTCTTGAGGGTCACATTCTCTGCAGCAAGAATAACTTGCTCATAGCGCGTGAGCCTGCTATTGGTCAGATGCTGTGTTTTGGTCCTGGTCATCAACAGTTCAACAGAATGGGGCACGCACACCTCTACCGGGTGCCCCATGACGATATTTTCACATCTTTCAATGCTGACACCCGTTGCAGCAACGGATTTGAGACATCCGGGCAACGCTGCGGCTACTGGGTCTAAAGTAGCCGAGAAATAAGCAACTGGTCTACGGGCATTCCCATGGATTTGGACTAACACAGACAACGCGCAACCTTCTCTCTCACAACAGTAAAGAAAAAATGGTTTATTGTAATCAGGCATTCCCAATGCCGGAGCACGACACAGGTCCTCTCGCAGCTGTAGGAATGCCATCAAACAGTCTTTGTCCCATGGTACCGGGTCGCTCACCTCCTTGTGCGTCAGTTTTTGCAAGGGCTTTGCTTTCAGTGAAAAGTTCACGATCCACTGTCGGCAATAACCCACCATCCCTAGGAACATCCTGACCTCTCTCTGTGTCTTAGGCGCATTCATTTTCATGATCGCCTCTATCCTGTCTGGTGACACCTTTCGTTTGCCTTTCTCTATTCTGTGTCCCAAGTACTGCACTTCTGTCAGGCAGTACTGCAATTTTCCCGGGGACACCTTGTGCCCATTGGCAGCTAGGTGATTTAACAAAGCAATGGAGTCCTCCCTGCAAGCTTCTTCTGTTTCTGACGCCACGAGGAGGTCGTCTATGTACTGGACCAGAACTGACTTCTGGGGCAGCACTAGACTTTCAAGATTTTTCTTCAAAAGCTGGTTAAAGATCGATGGGCTCTCTGTATACCCCTGAGGGATACGACACCATGTTAGGACGCGATTTTCCAGCTTAAATGCGAAAAGAAAATGGCTTTCTTCGTCCAGAGGGATCGAAAAGAAAGCCTGACAAAGATCGATCACAGTGAACCACTCAGCTTGGAATGGAATCTGAAACAGTATCACTGATGGATTCGGTACCACTGGACAACACGAAACGACTATGTTATTAATCTTTCGAAGGTCCTGCACTATCCTGAATTTCCCATTTGGTTTCTGCAGACCCATAATCGGGGAGTTGCATGGACTACCCACGATTTCTTTCAGTATTCCCTGTTTAATCATGGACTCGATCACGGGTTTTATGCCTGCAATCGTTTCTGGAGTCAATTTATATTGGGGTGTTCTTGGGAACTCAGCATGCGGTTTCACTACAATTTTCACTGGGTCCACCCCTTTGACCAATCCAATCTCTTCCCCAGTGAAATCCCATACTTCTGGTGCCACTGTCTCTCTCAAGTCCCAGGGGAGCTCATCTACTGTCAAAGTAGGGTACAGCTCCACGCATATTCTTGAGTTTGCAACTTTGAAATCTGCGTCATCATCATTGGTCAATACCTCCACTCCCTGAGGTGTACAGTATATAGTACAATTCAATTTACACAACAGGTCTCTCCCTAGCAGACACACAGGACTTGAATCGCAAACCACAAACTGGTGCTCATCGCTGTACTTCCCTATTTTCACCTGTACCGGTTCTGTCAATTGGCTGGTTATTCTCCTGTTTGCTACCCCTACCACTTGTATGGTCTCTCCAGACATGGGCAGGTCTGGAACTGCAGCTGATCTGATCGTGGATCTAGTGGCTCCTGTGTCCACCAGAAATGTCGTAGGGCACCCTGCTACTTCTGCTTCAACATAGGGTCCCCTCTGGTCCACCTCCAAGGCTGCCCCGAGGGTGCAGTCTTCTCTTTCCACTCTCTGTCCGGTTAATGGGTCCACATAATAGCACTCTTCTCCCTCTACAAACAGGGGCATTTGTCTATAGGTCTTACCCATAGTCCCTACTCGAGGAGGTTGCGGGAACTGGGCTCGGGGAGGAGCCCCCCCCCCTTTGAGCACCTTTCCTTGGTATGGCGTCACCCCTCTTGTAGGCGCGCTCTGGACCTCTTCCTCCTCTACCTCTTGTTCTCCTATCTCTACATTGTAGGGACACTCGCGTTTCCAATGCCCCACCTCGTTACACTGGTGGCACCTAGTCGTTTTCTTCAAGGCAGCTATGTCTATTCTGGGTCTAAAGGTGGAACTCTCCTCATTGCCCTTGTTCTGACTGTACTGCTTCTTTCCTCCTGTACCTGTTCCTTGCTGCTGTTGCTGTTGTCCCCCCTTCCCTGCTGCCTGCATCTGTACCACCATCAACTTTTCTTTTAGTTTCTTAGCCTTGGAGTCTATCTCATCACAGCAGTACCTGGCATATCTCAGTATTTCGTCTAGGGGTTTACTTTGCCAACAAATCGAGTGTTGCTGAATCATTAAACTAATATCCGGTCTCAGTCCCAGGACGAACTTGGACACGAATTGCCCTATGTCTTTTGGATCCATTACATCCAAGCCGCTATACTGTTTAAACGCCTTCAGCAATCTCTCGTAATATTCGTGGACGGTCTCTTTGGGTTCCTGTCTGGTTCGGTCTATTCTGACCCAATCTATGTCTTGCATTGGCACTTTCTCTTTCAGCCAAGTCATTACTCTCTCGAATTTTGCCATCACAATCTCGGACGGCCCATTAGTCTTAGCATCTCTCTCTGGCTCCGTTGTGGGCCACTCAGCGCTAACCTTGCATGCTGTCCACAGATCTCCTGGTACTACAATGTCAAACAGCGTGTTCAGATCTATCCATAGGACCTTTGAGATTTTTACAAATCTCTCGACTTGCTTGTACCACTCCACGGGGTTTTCCCGCAATTTGGGGAAGGAGGTGGTAAAAGCAGCTAAATCTCCCCTACTCCAAGGGACATGTACATAGTTCCCATTTGCGACTTCACGCAAAGGGTAAGCTTCTATTCCCTGCTGTCCTCCTGGTGTCATACCAAGCGTGCTTCTCCTGCCGGTCCCTTTCTTGGACCACCTCTCTTCCCACTTATCTAGTGCCCTCCATGTCCTTATTCCAGTAATCAGTTCCCTTATGTGCGTTTTCAGCCCAATCGTTCTCCTCTCATCTAGGTCTCGATCTGTATAATGTAGCCTGTGGTTACCCTGTAATGCTTTGGTTCTTGACAGGTCCACCATATATTTGCCTGCTAGTTCGACTAACTTCTCATGGATTGCTCTCGCTTTTCGAGTAATGTCCTTTGCCATATACAGTATTTCATCTTGCTCATACATTTCCATTCTTTCCAAAGGCAGGGTACCATCTATCATGTCATCCAGGTCTGACCTTAAGCTGGCGACATCAAGTCTCTTGGCTTTTATCTCAGCTCGCAATATGTCTTTCGAAGGGGGCTCACTGGTCTCCCTACCATCCCAACTTCGAGCTCTACGTTTGGGCTCAGGAGAGTTAATGAGTGGTCTCCCTTGCTCCCATCTCTCCAGGTCCCATGCTCGGCCATCCGATCTTGGAAGGTGATGGAACACGGGCCTGTTACCCCCACTCTTGATCTGCCCACTCTCTTCTTCTTCTCTCCTTTCACCGTACGCCTCTCTGTTATTTTCCCTCTGGTCGCTACTCTCCCTTTGCCTAGTATCGCTCAGTATCCGATACGATCCTTCCTGGTTCCCCATATTCCCTGGGCTGCGCTCATTTCCGTCATCACAGGGACTATGGTGCGACCTCTCACAACTCCCATTCAGTTCTCTGGTGCCGGGCACACAGTGTGGACACTTAAAGCTGTTTCTGTACTCTTGCGCTCTCCTCTCCTCTTCACTGAGTATTGGGCGCGCCACCCTCCCATTCCCGGGGCCCCCGTTTTCCAGGTCTGTTCTACCTCCACTCCGGGCCCAATGGGTGACTCCCCTACTATCCCTCTCTCTACAGTCCCACTCCGGGCTACTCTCCCCAGCCCCGCAGTGAGTCCGTGCTCTGCTGTCCTGACTTTCCCTTTCAGCTTCTGCAGCTATGATGCTCTTGTGAGCCTCCACTGCCTCATCCCACTTCTTCATGTACTCATTTAGCTCTTGAAAGGATTTTCGTCCAGATCCCCTCAGATCCACTGGCCATCTAGGGCCCCCAGGATCCCCTCCTGGATCCCCTGCTGTGTGCATCGGGGTGCTCCACTCTCTTGGTATCGGCATCTGACTTGGGGAATTAATCGTATCGTTCCTCCTTGCCGTCCCTGCTCTTTCTCTGTCCTTCCGTACCCGTTCTTCCCCTCTTGCTCTCTCTTGGTCATATATCGATATTATAGGACCTATGGTAACAGGTACCTGTAGTGCATCTGGTAATGCGTAGGATGTGGCGCTTTCCGTTTCCGGCGCTCTTTGTACCACAAACCTCCCGACTACCTGTTGCACCTGACTAGGCTGGGACAGCTCTTTCTTTGCCCCAGGATCCCACTCTGAACTGGGAAGCGGTCCATGCTCTCCTGCATTGCCCCCCTTTTCTCCTTCACTATGCTCGACCTCTCCCCCTGCTCTATTATACGGGGGTGGCCTGTCTGTCAATAATCTGTTTATCAGACTGTCCTCTGTTTCGCTCTCATCATCTTCTTCTAGGGGGCTTTTATTTTCGGGCACCTCTAACACTGGGTACAGTTTATTTACTTCCATGTTATGCACTCTCCATCTTTTAGCATCCGCATCCCACCTGGCATCCTGTACTGCCCTTACCGATCGTTTCACCCTTTCTTGTCGTCTGTTCATATTCTTTTCATGCGCTGCCCTAATCCATGCATCAAGAGCTTCAAACTGGGTCGGTCTAGGCAAGGGTCTCATTGAGGTCATGACTGATTTTAATCGATGTAACACCTCTAATCTGAACGTCCCGTACTTCGGGAACGTCAGTTCCTCATTTCCTTCCGTAATCTTACTCCACTCTGATATCCAAAGGATCGTATGCAACCCAACATTTACTGCCATGTAACGAGCCGGCGTACCCTCCGGCGGGGCTTCTTCCCCTTCATACGATCCCCGCTTCTCTTTTTTAAACACCGCTCTCAGCCATTTAAAACACTTCATAATTATGCGCACAATATCCAGCCTCGCTACCCTGTTTACTTCCTGATGACAATCCACCAATCCTGTCGCGGCTTTGTTAACTTGGCCTATCGCAGCGCGGTCTTTCTCCGGTCGGCCAATCACGTCGCGACACTTTCTGACGTCTTTGCTAGCTGGCCTATCACGGCGCGGTCTTTCTCCGGTCAGCCAATCACTGCGCGACACTTCCTGACGTCACTTTTCTCCGCTTCGCAGCAGCACCCCTCCTTTCTCAACTCGTCTCCCGGTCATGCATGCGTCCCATTCATACACCGAAAAATGACTACTTCCGACCAAGCGGTCACTTCCCTCGACTGTACGTCCACAGTCTATATGTAATTGTCAACACAACTGACGAAATGTCTATCGTCTCTCTGATAGGTTGCTTACACACACAGTAACCTCCGACCAGCGTCCGTTACTCACGCACTCACTCTTACGTTCCCCCTATCTCGGTCTTTCGGGTGATCAATGGTACCTCATGACCCCCTTCACACTAGTTAACAATTACTCTGGGTGTCCGATACACCCGAACCACTTAAGCTCTCCTTGAACTTAAGATTTCCACCGGTTGCGCGCGCTCACAACCTGTTCCACAGTCACTCTACAGACATTCAACTCCGCCAGACATTACAACATAGATACAATACAAAAACACCGCAATCTAACACGCATGACCCTTTATACTCACTCTCGACCGATACTGCTGCTTTTTCTGTCTCACGTCATCCGGATCTTCTTCAGCGGGCGGTTCTTCCGATCATCGATCTCTAGGGGCCTTGGGGTAAGCTAACCTGGCCTAGGTCACCGTCCTCAAGAAGGCAACCATCCTCTATAGCTACCAACTGGAAGGGCGAGATTTTGATCGATACCTCATCACTATTGATCCAAACCTCGATCTGGTCGACTGAACCTTTGTTGCCTGTCTTTGAGGAAGAAAGTGCCCCTGTTACCAAACCAGTTCACCCAATAAAGGACCCTGCTCCCAAAGATCACAAACAACTTCTAGCTTTCAAAAGTTTATTGTAAAGATATGATAAGCTGCAAATACAGGCATCTCAGAATGAGATTCACGAGATACACAGGTCCAACTACATACATGTGCTCTCTGAAAGCCCTCAGACGAGCAACGGAAATTACTAACACAAGTTCTAAGAATAACAAAGCTATCAGCATTGACGCATATCTCTCCTTCATTTAAGTTGGAGGAAAACGCACAGGTTAGGCTGTCCCTACCCTGCTCTAGATGGTATCCCTACTTAACCAAATCCCAACCTAACAAAGGTGTCAGCAGTGAATGACCCCCAAGGGAAGTCACTCACTCTAAGTCTCTTGGTGAAAACCTATAGTTCTCCAGTCATGACCCCTCTCTGCCTACCCATCCGCTCTCTAAAGGGTCCTCAGGTATCTGCTCTAACTCCACCCAGGGGTGCTGTCCCTAATACAAACAGTCAACAACATTTGAGACGCCCCTCGCGAGACGCCTCTCACGTGGTGTAGCTTCTGGCTTTTTCCATGCTGCTCTGTGTTGGGCCTCATACGTTGGAGTTGACCTTGCTTCTCAGACTCTTCTCCGGCCCGCTGATACCCCTTAAACATTCCGGAACCCTCCTCCATGTCTGGGCCGTCTACTGAACAGACCTCTATTCATTCATTTATAATTGGATCCCCCCTTTCCTTGCAGACAGACATCTGCAGCCAAGAACCCAACTCTCATAGACTTCCAAAAAGGCTCGCAACATTTCTTGGCCCAGACATGTACGTGTAAATCAATGTTAAAACATTTCAGGCCTACAATATTTCTCATAATGATTATAGCATTCAACTTCTTCATTAATTAAAGCACGTTAATACTCTTATTCTATTATTCAGTAAACATCTCTATAAATCATGGCCCATTTAATGCAATGACCAAAACATTAATACAATCTATGTCGTGAAAAGAAACACCTTCCCTTTTTAGCTCTGGCCCTGAGGCCTACCACATTCTGCGTTTAACCACATACCATCTTACATTTTAACAGCTACACGACATGGATTCAGAAATAATCACATCTACTAAAATCATATAGTGTCACACATTTCTGTATTAGTTCCACTTCTACTTAAATCTCTACGTTAGCTATACATTCAGAATATAATTTCAAATACTATTAGCACTCATGGCATTTCTCCTCATGATTTGTGCTTACTACAAGTAAGTGTGATGCACTCATACATTTAGGTCAGTTTGCGCTCTCTCAGGTGTGCACACCACTACATTGATTATCATACCACATAAGCCACACTCCTGGCTACAAAACTATTGAGTGATCTCACGAAAACAAAACCCCACCTATCCGTTTATCATTGATCGCTTCGATTGGACTACACACCGGTACAGATAGATTAGTCAAACAAATCGGTTAGTGGAACACAAGGGTCAGAATATCATCCCAGTCGCAAAAAAATATTTGGCCAGGGTTATCATGCCATATCTCGCTACTTAATTCCGAAATTGAAGTCCTGTCTTTTGTTAGGACGAAAAGCGTTGGCTGACTGTCTTTTAAAGAACTAAATAAAGGAAAAGAAAAAACCTGACCAGTGCACAACGACTGTATGCATCCTTAGAGAATTATTATTCAAAGGACTTTTTTGAATAGTGCTGCAAAGTGGTGCATCTCTAATTTGGTTTTGATTTGGTCGCCCCAGGTTACAGGGGAGTGCCCTTGGACCGTGGGCACTTTTGGAGATTTTCCACACAAGAATCTACTGTTGTATTTGAATAATTGGGGTTGGTTACATTGAGCGCGCTGCATCCCCGATTGGGTGGCAGCACGCGCAATGTAATTTGTTTTATTTATTTATGTACTTAACTCGGTTCGGCTGTATGCCAGAGTTTACTACCCACCACCTTGTCCCTCCCCCGCCACCCCACAGCACTCCCTCGAGGAGCCGCCACTGGTTGTGTTATGTCCACAGACCCCCTAACCTCAGCATAGGACAAGTCTTAGCCCCAACAATTGCTGCATCCTTGAGTACAGCAGGAATAAACCGGCTTCTTAATGTTTCATTATTCCAATGCCAAATATAATGCAGTGGTACGATGTTATCCTTCACTCTTTGGGTGATTATGCTAATTAAAACATACATGCATGTTTGTTAATTCCAGTTCCCTCTGAATAGTTGTAATGCACCATAGACATGTTCACTGCGCTGCCCGTCTTTATTGCTTGTGAATAATTCTAGTTCACAATTCTTGTTTGTGATTTGCACTTGACATTCATGCAAGCAGGATTTTATAAATGCAATGGATTTAGGCACTCAGGAACTGTGCAATCAATCACTCTTGAAGACAGTGAGCTGAACGAGATTAATAGCCATTCTTACCAGCGGTTCCTTTTAAAAAACATAAGCACTGCTGAGCTGGAAATAGCTTTATAGTGTAAATATGTAAATCTGCACTGAAGGTTAATGCAATTATGAATGAGTGATCCTGTTTATTGACGGGCTTGGTTCTATCATTCACTCTGCATCTCTTAAATCAGAGTGGGGAGTCTTTGATGCACGCTTGGCAGCTTCATCGTAAGACTGGCCCGAGCAATGGCCCCGAAGGAAACGCATTTCACCAACTTCATACATCTTGCTGGCTGAGTTCTGCAAAGCATGAAAAATGATTGTGTTGTGCGTCGTAAATTATGTTTAAGCATTCTCTTTCTGCTCAGAGCGTAGAATTAAAATGTAATTAATGTTTTGAGTAAACTGCAAAAGGCTTAAACGGGGGTGATTTTGTAGCTTGGTTGGTCAGTGATGAGCAACAAGTGATTAGAGAGTGAAACAACATTGAGGAGCTCTATGATGAAAGCAATCTCAAGTTTGATGAGAGACAAACCCGAAACTAAAGCCCTTCTAAGCCTGGTAGCTCCGGCCGGATTCTTACATGTGCATTGGTTTCCATCACCACGTGGGTGGAGGGGTCGATTGAGACGAGCACCTGGTTCTAGGAGCCAGCTTCCACATGTGCAGAAGGTGCAATGGCACCAGGGCTCAGAGTCCTGAGAGTCCCACTGAAGCCTGATTATTGCTGTTTTAGTGGCAATGGCAATCTTTATATCAACCATAGAAACATGTTTATATTCGATTATGAACAAATTACCTTTTTATGATATTTTATGTATTTCTAACAGTTATAAAGATATGTTAACGCTTCCTCATTATCTTTAAGGAATGTAAGAAATTGCCTTGTTTTATGAACTGTGTTGTTTTATTGTAATGATTTTAATTAGTCGGACAATAAAGAATAGAACTAAATAGAAATAGAAACATGACCGTCCTGGATTGGAGTCTGCAACGATATTCTAAAATACGAACCGTTGCAGTGGATGCAACAGTCTACTGATCCACAAGATCCAGGACCTTTGATAAATTTGATTGAAGCTGTTCCATACAACTCAAAGACAGTCTCTTTGGTCACTGTGTAGAAGTCTGCAATATGAAGATTCACAGGCAACTTTTCTGCAGGAACTGAGACCTTTTCTGTGGTTTATGGTCTGTCTCTTACAAAGTGCAAAGTCCACCAATGCGTCTTGGGGCTCATGTCAACGCCAAGTCAACGCTACGTAGTTGAAAGAAAACCAAATACCAGTTGGAGAAATGGATTTCTAGATATGTTTTGACATATGCAAGGTTGTATATGGCACTAAGATGTAAAGAGAGTGATAACTCGGTGCCCCTACCCGGAAAAAACCCTGCTTGATCACAATCAAGAACATAACTTTTCCTTGACATAGCTGTGCAATTGATAATACACACTTTTCTCTAGCACCTTTCATAGAAATCTGAGCATTCTGTCAGCTTAAACATATTTTTCAGTAGAAGTTTTGCAACTGTTTGTTTCCTGATTTCTGGGGGTATTACATTTTTAATAGAAGTATTAAATATGGCGGTAAAAATGTCATGAGCTAAATATAATAATTGTCTGGAGTTATGACCAGCATCACCAAATCTATTTCATAACCTAACTCAGTATACTATAGTGATTATGGTGAAGTGTAACTGCTTTATAAAAAAAATGCACGCATGAAATAAAGAACTACATTCCAGGTTTGTCCAAGACTCTGAATTAAACATCCTTATGCTGTTGTATTGCTATGCTGCAAGATTTTACAAGTTATGCACCCTTCTCTCACAATGTTGTCAAGAGCCCTTATGCGCAATGGGGCCTACTCCACTCTCTTATTCATCTGTAATAAACAAACTGAAATAATAAATGCATTCAAGTCTCTAGTTAGTAGAAATTGCACTCTTAGAACAACTGCTTAATCGAATTCTAATCTGGATCACATATTTATCAAGTAACCGATAATGCTAAAACAAAATTATAGCGAAACAATGCTCAGTGATATATCAATCGGATATATTGTTGTCACATTCATCTTGACATTTTGGTGGCTTTCCTTACTACCAACCACACACCACTTTCCATTTATCTCTTATAACCTCTGGATCTGAGTGAACATTCTCCAGATGTTTAGCTGTTTCCTGCCACACAGGTCAAACTCGCTGCTTTCCCACACACCAATCTGTACTTAAATAGGTGGTAAATGGAAGTCTCTCAGCTATCAGATAAGTCTTAATATGGAAGTTGATAAGAAGTGTCACTCTGTAGAGGTTCGCGCCTATCGTATGAAATTTGAGACCTTTGTCAACGTATTAGCCTGAATGTCACAGACACAATAAGACAAAGCCATATGCAAGGCTAAAACAACCAAATCAATTAATTTATAACCTGGGAGTATAACTGTCACTGTCTGAGTAGTGGGTTAACATAAACTTTACAAGTAAGCAGCCTAGGCTTTGTCCTGTACTACCAGAGAATGCTTTGTGTATTTTTACGTTGACAAAAAAGCTGTGTATATACTTTGTGGCCCAACCTCCTTGGATTATTTTACTCGTTTGATTGCATTTTTTCACTGTTTGATGACAGTGGGCACTGACCACTGTACACACCATTCTATTATTTGTACTAAGCGGGTACATGTAAATACATGTGTTTGCACTGATCAGCAATTTACTTAACTGGCATTCATTGCACTAGCAATTAAGGTATGTGTGAATGAGTTCATAATGGATTGGTAGAAAAAGTAAAGAACCACTGAAAAAAGGCAGTCTATGTTGGATTATATCTCTGGGCTTATTCTTGGAAATGGAAATTAAAATCCTAAAGTGGAACAAAGTCCAAGGGTGAGGCCAACAAGAGTCACTCAAAGCCGAGTATGTAACCTTCGTGCTCCCTCTGAAACCATTACTTTTAGCATCAAAAGTTCAGAGTAGAACATTTTGTAGTTGAAGAGGTTGCTAAACACATCAAATAGATTTGCCTCTCAACCCGGTCCGTAGGTTTGCCTTCAGACTCTTGTTAGTTCTCAAATTACCCCCGGTAGAGTAGGCCTGGAAGCTGTAGTCAGGGCAGGTTCTACAAGGTGGGCTAACTTTACCTTGAGGTACCACTAAACCTCTTTTCACTGTGGCAAAAAGCTAAAAGTGGGAAGCACTTGGGTTTCTTGCCTGCCTTGGATGATACCTCCATGAGCAAGCTTGAGCAACTTGTCCCAGTCCTCCAGAGGTGAAAAAAATAACTACATCCCAACTTTTCTCTAACTTTTCTTTTCTCCAACTACTGGGAAAGTTCCTTCTGGTGAGTCCTTCAACCCCTAGCTCCTCAGATAATGCTTTTAAGCATCATGTCTCTCTCCAGAAAGGTCTCATTCTGGGTCAAGTCCTCTGTAGTCAACTAGGCATTCTTGGAGCTAGGAACTCTTCTGCTTTTTGTGTTTCTCAAGGAAACAAACATGAGTCCAAGACCTATGGAGAACAGTTCCAAGCATTGAGTGCCAATTGAAGTTAAGAATCTGTGAGCCTTGAGTGAACCCACGTCTTCCTGCTGGAGTCAGGAGTCCTACTTCTTCAAGCAGGATCTACTTCTTCAGGTATAGTTTTCCAAGGTCCAGGAGGGGGTGGTTGAAGTGACCGATTTGTCCTGTGCTCTAGCAAATGACTGGAGAACTTTCTGTAGCTGATCTTGGCTACTTCCTTGCCCTGTTCCCACCTCAATTTTTGCAACATGTCGTCTTTGCTTTGCCATAAAACTAATAAGGACCCCCTGTTTCAAAATGGCTCAACCCTTCTGCTACATGACTGTCCTCTCTTCAGCATACTAGCCACTCTCATATTTAAATGCGCTCTGTTTCTACTTTCTCCCACTATAACTTAAGCCAGGTCATCTAGGAGATTTCTGAGAATGAAAAGGTGAAGCCCTTTTAGTATCATCAAGTAACAAAATGAAGTTACAAGGCTTTCCAATGTTTGCCTCGTGTTCATATTGAGCTTCTGGTAGCTATTTCCTGCTACTGGCCAGTATTTAACACAACCTTGTTTTTGCTGCGCTCTGAGGCAGTCTACTGTCTTCTAAGCCAGAGTTCTTAATTCTCCAAGTCAGAATATTTGCACCAACTTTGGGTGGGGTTAGGATTGGCAGACCGGCTTTTAAGAAAGTTGTCGATTAAGGCAGACTAAAGTAAATTTGTAAGTATTATATTTAATAAAATATCAGCAGCAATCATAACAGTAAATAACACACATTATAAATTGTAATACCTACTACAATAAATAAAATCTGTTATCAGTCCTAAAACCTTCTACAGAAATTTAGGTATGTCCCATGGTATGGCCATACATTTAACAAGATGTAATGATGGTGATAAATTGGCCAGAAGCAATATTTGATTGCTTCTGTCAATGTTCTGCATTTGCCTCTAATGAAATCATGCCTTAGGTACTTTTTTACTGATGGGCAAAGGGCTGGACATAAGCATATGCTATATGCCATAGATTTGTCTTTATAACCACAAAGGTGGAGCAATCTTAGTGAATGACATTTCTTGTCCCAACAACTTTCCAACTGAGCGATTGGCATATACAGGAGGTGAACACTCAGATGCTTAAGTTTGCACCATTGATGTCAGAGTTGCAGCTAGATAACTCTGAAGCACTTAGATCCGAGATATACAAATAAAATAGCCAGGGTGCCAAAACACACCCCTTTTGAAGGCATTGGCGGTACCCTATTTGGAAGAAAAGTCTCTGCCTGTAAGCTGTATTTGCAGCCACATGTTGTCATGGAGAGCCTTCAAGAACGCAATAGCATTTGATTTATGCCCCAGTTTGTTAGCTTGCCCCATAGTCTGTTCCTGTTAACTTTGTCAAGGCCTGTGAATAAATAGTAAAGCATACATACAATGATAAATGTCTTTTTAACATCGTCTTTTTAACATCTTCTTTTCTACCAGTTTAAAAGCTGTTATATTATCACTTATGGAGCCGCCTGATCAAAAGCCTGTTTGATTGATAGGAATAACTTTGTTATAAAATTCCCAATCTTGCAAACAGGATAGTGTGGGGTCTAGAATGGAATGGGAATGTTGGGAGCGTGGTATTCTGCGGGCGGCAGTTGCTGCCTGAGGTGGATAACTGGCGGCTGAATAAAGTATGTCCTACTTGCACCAGTGTATTGGACATCATTTCAGTGGAGACGTGCGAGCCGTGTGAGCCGTCAGCGCGTTCATCTCTGCTGTGTCTCTCCCGACATCGAACTAGCTGTGCTCCTGGTGTTCTATAAGGTCCTGGCAATCCTTTGAAGCTCTGACCTCCTGCGGTCCAGGGAATCATAATTTGTGCATTTCGGTGCTCCTGTGACGTGTTCCTGCACATAACGGCCGCAGGACCAGGTGGTTTTCTGTGTGCCGAAATTGAGAGAAGTCTGTACATGGAGTCTCGCGCCGTAGCAGCAGAAATATTCAGAGCCCCCTGAAAATCACATGAATCATCACCAATGGTCATAAGCATATACACAGCACGTAATGCCTACAATGCCTAACTCATCACATCTATGCAAGAACTTTACTCAAATTATGAACAGGCCCATTAATTACTAGGTAGTGTAGCGCTCTAGCAACAGCTTCTCTGTATTCCTACCCCCCCCTTCATATGGTAATTTAACGTGGTACCCTTGGGCACTGGCACTCCTGCGTGCCTTAATGTGGTTCCTAGGCCTTTGTACCAGAAGCCCTTTGCGACCTTAGCACATTGTTCTTAATGGTAGGGTCCCCATGCTATTTCTCTGTAATACCTCCCCCACCTGACCCAGTGTTTTAAATGGTGAAAGAGAAGTGCCGGTACTCATCAAATGGATTGGGGTGAGCCTGGGAGGGACGTGTCTGGGGGCGTGGCTTCGAGGCAGCCTTGTACATTATCAGCATTTTCTAATGTAAAGTGCCCCTGTGCCCTTGGCCAAGTTCTGCTCATAGCTGCAGGGTGTAATTGGTGTTTGTTGTAATTATATAAAGCGTTAATTTAGCCCGAGGGCATTAATGTGAGAAGCAGAAGTTATACGCAAAAGCAGACTTTTTTTTTTAATGGCAAAGGAGATTTAAGTGATTTTCCCCGGATCACAGGATGTTGAACCCACGCTGGGATTTCACCTGTGCCATAAAAACAGAAAGTATGCGTTCAAGTAGAACTTGTGCTTCTCATGTAAAGCACTTTAATGCCCTCCTGCCAAGTAAGCACTATATATAAGCAAAAAATGGACCAATGTGCCCTGCACACACGAGCCGAAGTTGGCCGAAGGGCGTGAGGCGCTCTGACAGACACTGGTGCTGCAACCTTTCCCTATAACTGACAGCGCGACAGTTCCAATGTGGAGAGCTCTAGCTGTCAAACCACATGGGTCTTTCTGTCCTGTCGCGCTATAGGGGTGTGTGCAGTGCCGGCCTGTAGAGTGGCGAGCTGGGCCCAGGGTGCCAGTATTTCGAGGGGTGCACGAAGCTGTGCGCATTAAGGGAATACCAGCAGCAGAAGCTGCAGAACCCCTATCATCTTGCAACCGCCTTGTTCATGTCCCTGCGCCTCTGTCTGACTTGCCAGATTAGAGTTGATTTAATTCATTGATTAGGCTTTTGGGCAATGTTTTAACACCTCATTGTCCCTTTCTTCACCCTCTTTCACTGTCTCACCCCTGCTGACACACACCAACAGACCCATCACCTTTAGCAGCTAAGCTATCGGTGATTTAGGTGAGCTGGGGAGGACCCGAGGTGTTTGGGTTCACGGGGCAGTCACTGTTCATCCAGGAACTGACCAGTCAACTTGAAAAGGACCCCCTGCTGCCTCATTTCAGACACAATTAGCAAGGGCGCCAAATGCCTAAAGCGCTATCTTAACAAATGCCGGCTCTGCGTGTAGGGCTGCAGCCGCACCTAGCGCCGGAATACACTCGCCATTAACTGTCACGCGCCCATAACACAGAGACTGACCACCGCATGCCAGCCACTGGGAGTACCGGTACTCTCTTAACCCTTAGGAGAAGTCCTGGTACTCAGTGGGAGAATACGGAGAAGTGCCGGTACTCAGTACCGGTGAGTACCGGCCCATTTAAAGCACTGTCCTGACCTCAATGTCACAAGGGTTGGCAGCAAGTGTTGCATGGACTCTTAGGCACGGTGCCTTCCTCTCAGAACAACAACTGCCGGGTGGCACTTAGCACTGCAATCCAGCTTCACGTTGAAGGTACGGCTGGCCACCATCAGGCCCCTATGGCCTAGGGGAGGAATGCACCCATGCGATTCTGTTTTCGAGGAACCTGGAAATGGGCATAGTATGGTGAGCATGACATCCGCTGTCCATTCCTGACCTCCAACCACGTGACACAGCCCAGGATCCTCCAATGCTTCAGTGGGAGCAGTCGGCACTCGGGTGTGTCACGCTGGGGGGGGTGGGGATGACACGTGGCCTGGCTTCAGGCATGTTGCTCTTTATCTTGGCAGGGTAAACACGCCCACCTCGCTCTGAGCGCTGCACATGCTCTTGGGGGGAACTGCTGTAATGATATTGGAGATTTCCCCACACCTGCTAGGACCCCACAGGGTTGGAACTACTATAATGCTCGCCAAATGCCGATATTTCTAAACAAAATTGATTTGCCCAATATCGTGCTCACCACGTGCTATTGCTTTTACAGAGGTTAGGGGCAACGGCAAGTGCTTACCATGTGCTGGGTTAAAAGATAAAGCACTCCTCTCATGCTTTAAAATAAAAGGGTGAAGAACAATGCAGTCCTTCTCTTTCTCCGGACTGGAGCAGCAACTACAGGCCGTCCCACCTGACACACATCAGGGGCAGTGCTCCCCCCACAGAGTTCTTCAGGTCTCTGCCCATGCAGGTCCCTTTTTAGATCCAGCAAGGATCTTGTGAAGGCTTTTATCTCCCTGAGAATTCCAACAGAATGTAAGCACACACAAGCCGTTGGAGATTCTTCACAAGCAGCATACCCCAGCAGGGCAAAGAGTTTTAGTCCTTTTCCTCTGCCACCAACCGAAAGAGCAACTGAAGGCCAACCCACTCCTCACAAAGAAAAGGTAGAACTCCTAACACAGCTCTTCGGCTCTTCTTCTTGGCAGGTTACTCTTGTTTCCAGACGTAATCTAAAGTCCTGGGGCTTAAGGTCTTATACTTATACCCCATTTTTCATTGTTCTCCTTGCTTCAGAATCTCTGAGCTCAGTACAAACCAGTTTTGTCATCCCTGGTCCAACTTGACTACAGGGGGTGGAGATAGCAGTTGTGCAAAGACGACACAGCCTGTTCAGGAGTAGGTGAAACTCCTCCCAACCCCTCTAAATGCAGACCAGGGCTATTCAGCTGAGCGGTGATTCACACAGGCAAGGCAGGACACACCTAATCCCCCCTTGTGAATGTCTAGAGTGGATGCCAGTAAATGAAATATGCCAATCATAGATAACCAATCGTAATCACAAATTACACAGAGAACATACGCACTTTAGCACTGATTAGCAGAGGTAAAACCAAGAGTCCTAACTCCATCAAAAACAGGGTCAGAAAAATAGGAGTCAAAAGGCAAAAAGTTGGGGGATGAACCTCCAAAATTGGGCCAGGTCTAACAATGAGAGTTTTTGCATGAAACAATACAAGCGTGAATCGTGAGGGCTCGTCAGGGGGAAATCATCCATTTAGCATCGGGAAGCCCAGATCAAATATAGATTCACATGTATTGACTTTTGGGACACCTCGATCCCTCCTGTTGGAAATAATTGGTATTGGAACATCAAAAAGTGAGTCTGGTAAGTCCTCTGATGTCATTTTACTCAAGCAGTTAAATAATTCTTTATTATTGAAATCATCATTAATGACAGTGATGCTGGATGGGAACTGATCTAAGACATCTTCTAGCGTATTAAATTGTAGCGTATTTCATATATTTGTTTTGTCTTTAATTAAAGTTGGAGGAGAGCATACATTCAGTGCTAACAGCTGTTTCTGACCTTCATGGCCTTTAATACTGACAATACAAAGTCCAAGTTGAGTTTTAAGTCTCTCGTTTTTAATGTTAGATTACTTGTAAAGAAATACATCAATCCACCATCTGGTCTGCTCATCTTACTGTGGGTTTAATTGATTTCATGATTTTGTACGTATGAAAACGTACAGTACATATGATCAATTTAAAATGTCATGAATGCCTTGAGATATGTAGTCTGGAATAAAGTCTTAAGTATATCGACAGAAATCCCCATCAAAGTGGGAGTTAATATTTATTATTGGGTGATGAATATTTATTGTTAACCCGAATCGATTGGTAAATGGGCGGTGCCTAATGGAGCAGATGGTGAAATTATTTGTAACTCATGTGATGAGCTTTGAACAGCCTGAGGGCAAGGGTCAATATGGACTGGTATTAATCTATATTCTTTGTACTTAGATAGTTCTTTAGACTTAGTTAGTTCTTATATCAGGGCTCAGAACCCGTTGACAATTGTTTTTACCAGGTTTTGTGAATCGGACTTTGTTGAATGAAGACAACATACTATTTCATGGAATATGGTTGACCTCCGGTGTCATAAATTAAGTGGTCGTCTTTATAGTCTCTACAGTATATCTTCCTGTATGTTCGCTAATTGCCTTAGAAACAGGTTTGATGGTTCCTGCAGTACTGCCCTCCATCGGGGTTGGTGGTAAACATATAAGAGTGGCATTTGATATAATAGATGGTAAACCAAGGGTGCTTCTGGAGCAACCTCGATTATGACAGATTGAAATTCTCGAGGCTTGTCACCACTGATGCAAGTGTCTTTATTAAATATAGGAAAGAGATTTAAAAAGTTCTTAATTGAGTTGGTTGAACTATGACTAAGCTTAGAGTCCGTCCACGTATTTTTCCGGTTTATCTTTCTTATCATTTGTAAGTGCCATTTACTGACAAAAGGATGAAAGGCCACTTTGGTAGTGTCAGCCAATTCAATTGCCATATCAGAATTATATAGTGCAATTAACCAATCTAAATCGGGTCATATATATTTTGGAGTGTATCCTCTGTCGGTGATTCCCTGGTGACTCTCAATTATCAAGTAGAGCAATTTGAGACACCAGAAGTGATATTGGCTGGAGTGGCACATACTGGTGGTGGGAGAGTGGTTCATCCTGTAAATGAAGCACTTTCGTGAAGGACAGCTTCACTAATAAAAGGCATAGGAGGTTGACTATGTCAACGAGTCTTGCCAAATTGCTCATGTGAGTCCATCACCTGTAGAATTATATTGTCCTTTTGCAAATCAGACTGACTAGAACTGAACATAATTACGTCTTCTTTGATTTCATTCACTAAAAGTGATTGCTCTTCCAGTGCAGTGGCTCCCATATTTTCGGCAATTTTGGCAAGTGTTCCAGTAATTGCTCCCATTGCCTACAGAACTGGTAATACAAGTGGTGTGGGCAGATCATCTGGGGCAGAGGTGTTTGGTTCACAGTGAGATCAAGGACTGGAATTCAGTTCACAGATTTAAGGGCCATTTAGGTCAGGAAGTTGCTCTAATAGGGCTGTATTGTTCAGAGAGCTAGAAAGTACATTGTATAAGTTCTGAGAGATCGGGGCTTTAGAGTTGGAAGTGCTGAGCCTGAGTCCTCATCAGTATTACTTCCCCCTGGACCATGGGGTCTAGTCTGTTCTGGCTGATTAATAAGTGATGTGGTGTTAGATGGAGAGCGGGAAATTATGATCACCACCGCTGTCATTAAATTGGTGGGGTCACAGGATTTTAGTGGAAAAGTATACAGACGCCGGTATGATCACATCTGATTAGGAAGCAGGCTCCACAGTGATTTTGGACCGAGCAATGTTGGGTACCATTTCAAAGCTCCCAAGACCTGCTGATTGGGAGTCTGCTCCTAAAAAGCAGTCTTTAATGCACAATTGCTTTGTCCTCATTGGTATTACTAAACTCCCTGGTTGAGCCAGATCTATTGGGGCCAACTTCAGCATAATTAGCACTGAAGCAAGAAGTTGGAGCTGCAGCGCTGTCCTCCTCTGTTGCGCTCGATGGTTCTAGATTAGGGATCAGATTCCAATAGACTTGAGCTTCTGAGTTCCCAGTTTCTCCTTTCGGGAGCGTGTTCTCATCTCCAATAGTTGATGGCTGATGGCTATCTTGTGAAGACCTAAATTTACCACTGGTTGCTGGTCAGTGATCTATATTTTTGGTGACCCCCGTATCAATATGAACGGGCCTCTACACTTGCAGGAGATAGTACAGATGAACACTAAGGCATTAACCATGCACTGATCTCATGATACACCAGCCGTCAGTGTGATGGGTGGAGCCGACTGCTTCAGGTACATCTGCGCTCCTCCCCCAGCCCTACTACTGGGACATTCTGAACCTCCCACACCTGTGTGCCCCCCGCAAGCACACACCTGACTTCGGCCCTCAACCACCAAGTGCTCCACAATGCCCCCACGCTGCACTCACCACACGTACCCTCCTTACCTGAGCTAAATGGAACCAGATGGATGTATGGTCACTCACAGAAGAGAAACCCCCAGGGAGTCCCCCTGGGGAACTGAGAGTCATACTTTTACAGTTGTTTTTCGCCTTACTGCTGTCACAGATGCCCTCGGACTCAAGGCCTGATGATCAAAGAGTTTCTGGTGAGTGCCGGGAGAGGTGTGCAGGGAACTTCCAGGATCGTCCCATCCCCTGCAGCCGCCTGACCCCATCCTGTGTAGTAACTTCCGGCCGCCAGGTAAAAAAAGCCTCTGGTGGCACTTATGGTTCTGAAGACCAATCTGGGCAAATTTGCTAAGGCCACTGATGTAGGCAACGTGTATGCGCGCAGGTAGGCAAGCAAGCAGGTGGGTGCAAAGGCAGAAGAGGCCAGAGAGAGAGAGAGAGCCGTGGTGGGAGCAGGGCCTGATGCAGGGGGAAGCCAGAAGTGATGACTGAAGCTCCAGGAATCAGATACAGGAGCAACCATGAGCGCACAAACTACATTAGCACACACGCCAGCATGAGTCATCATAAACCTTATTTAACCATTAAATCAGATTTGAAAATTAAGTGAAAAATGACTTTGAAATATTTCTGATACTTTTTCCCAGGTGAAGATGTAGAACAATTATTTTATTCAAAACTAATCCTGTTCATGGAAAAGTTTACACTGCCTCCCAAGTGAAACTAGCTTTTGCATTTCATTTCAATATGAGGATGCACTTAACTAACAAGATAGTGTCCCCTCCTTTAACATATAAAAACCCAGTCATGGTCAAAACTCACTTGGACCGATATGTGAATAATAAAATAGGCTATCCTGCATGGCACGGGCACTTTTCCCTGCCATGTGTTTCTGCTGTGGATTGAAACTGCAGCCCACCCATGGCACAGTTGTGCGCCTGGCAGACATGTCATTTTGCATTACATATGTGGGTGGTGTAAGATTGCACCGTACCCATGTTTGACATTTAATTTTCCAAGCAATTTGTGTATTTTATGCACCATTTACAATGAGGTTATATGTAAGTAAAATATGTCAAATAGGGGATTCCAATGGACAGCAACTGCTTTAGGAGGAAACAAATGTGCTTCACTGCCGTTTAGCATTTGTAAAATGCAGAGAGCTCCGAAGGCAGTACAATGAGATAAGCAAATCATGGGAGGTCCACAACAAAAGGTTTTTCACTCCTCTTTCTGCCCAGTTGGTGTAATACATGAGCTGTCCCAGTTGTAAACACTCAGAAACAGAGCGTGACTGAAGAGAGGATGGGCCAATGAATGAAAGAAGATAGGGCAAAGGGAGGGATTTGTTTGTGTTTGTGCTCAGGTTGTTCTTATTGACCAACCCAGTACAGGGGAAACCACTGTCTCTGTCAATCCTCGGCATTTGCATACTATAGGAAATTGGGTTATTGGCTGAGAGGAGTGAAAACAAAAACCCGCAATTCTTGTTAGGGCAAACCAAAAAAGTCACTAAATTAACCTGCCCTTAACCATCTGGACAATTGGGACAAAGTGACAGGCTTAACTTTGAGACAATGTGTAAAGTAGTTATGCAGCACACAAATAGAAGTAAAGTGGAAAAACAAGGTACGAAAAATCCCAAACCAATTTAGAATCATAGAGTGCATTTTAATAAATAAAATTATACAAGAACAACAAAAATCCAATCAGTAAAACTGGAAATATTTGTTTTAAATATTTAGGTACGCATCGCACCTAAAAGCACAAATATGACCTTACCATTAAAGAGGATTACAATTAATTTAAGTGTAAACAGCATACCTCCAACAATTCCTAGCAAATGTTATCACTTATTAAATGTACTAAGTAAACTCAGTGTTAGATGATGGGAGAGACAGGCTTTACAACAGTGAAAAACTACTTTAGGTGTTTTTCACTGCTAGGATACGTAACACTTAAGCATACCAGAAGCGGCTCCTCGAGGGAGTGCTGTGGGGCGGTAATGCGGGGTGGGGGAGGGGCAGGGTGGTAGGGTAGTGAACTCCGGAATGCGGCCAAACGGAGTTGTGTATGTATATAAATAAATAAATAAAACAAATTACATTGTGCGTGCTGCTATGCCAAATCGGCGCTGAGGATTGTATCTTATGTTGTATGTATGCAACCTGCGTAGCTTTGCGTTGAGGGGAATTGCGTCATCCGGTGTTGGTTCCAATGAAGCTACGCAGAGAGATTTTCCAGATTTCTATTACTCTGTGTTGGTTAAGATGAGTTGTGCGACAAGGTTTTGTGGAGGTTTGCATCACTTGGTATCGGTTATGATGATGAAGCTGACAGCTGTGCATCGAGACTTGCAGGGCTTCGTATTGCTTGGCGTTGCTTCTGATGAAGCTTTCAGCTGTGTCACAAGCCTGTGCAGGGCTTCATTTCACTTTGTGATGGATTTGGAGGTCCCTTCAGCTAGTCCAGAAGGAACTCTGTCAAATGTCAGCAAAGGCCCTAGGAACTAGAAAGACACTTCTTGGAGAACAAGAACTCGCTCCAGCAGAGGCCATCAAGGCTCCGGCAGGTCTAGTTGCAGGTTCAGACAGGTCCAGTGTAGCAGGTCAGCTAGGAAATTGAAGGGAGGCCTCTGGTGCTTGTTGCCTTACTGTAGCTTAGAACAGGAGGCCATCCAACTAGCCCTTAGTCACTCAGGACTCTGGGATGAAGGAGTGTACTGAAGAGTGATTCTGAGAGACCTACTTTTATACCTGGTGCTAGCTTTGAAATAGAAGAAGCTTCTGGAACTTTCCCCACACAGAGGTGTTTGGAATTTCCTGCCTCTCAGTTCTGGCCCCAGTCTCTCTGCACTCCCAATATTGTAGTGTTAAATCCTGTGTGTGTGAACTGAGACAGAGTCTTTGAAATGCAAATGTGACAGGTGACAGCTCCACCTTCCTCATGAAGACAGGATGTCCCATCCTGCCAACACCAAGGCCCTCTATTGTGATACTGTCTGGGAGGAATACACAAAGGCCAACCACCAACTACCCTAGTCATGTGACCCAGGATAAAGGTTACAAGCACCAAATTGTTATGAAAAGAAAAAGCTAACTTTCTAAAAGGGGCATTTCCAGAATCATGACTTAAAATCTGACTTTACCATTAAGTAAGGTTTTAAATTATGATTCATTAGAGTGTAAACTTGCCATTTCTAGCTATTTCCAATCAAGTGTTATCACTTATTAAGTGTAATTCGGTAACCACATTTTACGGGAGAAATGGGACCCAAATTTGGGAGGCTTTCACTACTAAGACAAGTAAAACTTAAAAGTACATGCCCAACTTTTTAAAAACACTGCACTCTGCCTTCTGGGCTAGTTAGGGCCTACCCTAAGGATGATTTATATAAATTGAAAATGGGAGTTTTAGGACCGAAAAAAGGTTTATTTTGCCTGGTCGAAATGGCAGTTTATAACTGCAAAATACATGCTGCAATGGCAGGCCTGAGACAAGTTTAAAAAGGGTATTTAAGTGGGTGGTGCAATAAGAGCTGCAGACCGGCTAGTATCATTTCATTTACAAGCCCTGGGTACATGTAGTACTACTTTACCAGGGACTTAAGTGTGGTAATTGGGAGTAAGCCAATCTTATCATGTTTAAATGAGAAAGCACACGCATCTTAGCACTGGTTGGCAGTGATAAAGGGCACAGAGTTCTAAAAGCCAAACCGAAATTGTTAGATCTGGGGGTCTCTAGTTGGCAATGGTTATCACTTTCCTCCAAATAGGGACCCTTACTTCTAAGTCAGGATAAGGGGATTACACTCCTTAATAACCCCTGCTCACCCCCTTGGAAGCTTGGCACGAGCAGACAGGCTTATCTCAGTGGTAGATTGTTAAGCATTTGTGAATATACACAGTAATACAGTGAAAACACTACAGATGGACACCACACAGGTTTTATAAAAATAAGTATTCTTTGCATAGACTTAAACACAAGACCAAAACGACAAAAATCCACAATACTACACTTAAGATTACTTAAAAGATGATTAAAGTCTCTTAGTTCAAGTTGTTGGTAAATGCGACAAAGTTCTCACCAAAGTATCTGGATGCGTAACGCAAAGTGAACAAAAGGCTCGCAAAAGGGGAGATGCCCAAGGGAACGGTTGTGTCCTTCCTCAATGCTTGCGCAGAGTATGGGACTCGTCGTGAGCCTTACCGGTGCAGAGGTGATGTGTAGATTCTCAGCATGCGGGCCCGTTGCGATGTGCAAGATGGCGCCTTGATGCGATGCGATGATCCGGTTCGATGCAAGAAGATGGCGCCCTTGATGCGGCGATGCGATGACGATGTGGTGATGCCCTGGCAGCCTTGTGACGACTCTGTACTTTGGAGCCGCGACAGGCCCTGCGACACGCTTCTCCGGTGATGCGATGGCGACTCTCTCGATGGTGTCACGCTTCTCCGGTGATGCGACAGCAGGCAGTTTCGATGAACACACGCTTCCAGGGAGATGCGACGAAGGCTCGCTTCTCCGGCATTGCGATGATTTCAGCTGTGGCGGCAACACGCCTCTTCTCGATGCGTCGCGCTTCCAGCTCCCAGCGGCACGCAAGTGACTGGAGTCAGAATTCCCAGCAAGGAAATTCAGGAGGGAGCTGGAGGTGAAGTATTTTGTCCCTGAGACTTCAGCAGGAGGCAAGCACAGTTCAAGCCCTTGGAGAATATTCTGTAGATTAAAGGGGTATATTATCAAGGGGTTTTATCTCCGCTTTTTTGGCTTTAAAAGCCAAGAAAGCGGAGATAAAATTATCTCCCTATTACCAAGCTGTCGCTAACACCAGTTAGCGACAGCTAATAGGAGATAGCGACCATCATGGGCCCCACTTTGCATGTCAGTGATATTTATCACTAATGATATGCAAAGTGGGCGTGCCAAGATGTTAGCGACTGGAAACAGTCGCTAACATCGCTATCTCCTATTACCAACTTTTGGAGATATTTGCGCTAAGGGCGAATATCTCCAAAAGCTAACACCTGCCCTGAGCAGTTCTTAGCCATGTTATCCAATGGGAGGTGGATAACATGGCTAAGAGCATTTGCTCGATAATGCATGAATATCGCTGACTTTTCAGCGATATTCATGCATTGCGGGCGTTTTTTATCGCATTTGCGATAAACCTTGCTAATAGCAAGGTTTATCTGCGATAAAAATCGCCGATGTGCGGCGATAATTTTTGTCTCTAAACAAGTTAGAGACAAAAATTATCGCTAGTTGTTGATAATATACCCCAAAGTCCTTACAAAGTTCCTTCTCCATTCCCTTGGCAATGAAGCAACCACTGCAGGCCAACCCAGCAAACAGCACACTCACAGAGGGGCAGTCCAAACTCCTGCAGCTTCCTTGGTTCTTTTCCTTGGCAGAAATGTTTCTTGTTCCAGAAGTGATCTAATTTCGTGGGATCAGAGTCCTAATATTAATACTCCAAAATCCTTTGTTCTCTGAAGGCAGAGAGACCTCTGCCTAGTCCATACCAGTTCCTGAGCACTTTGTTTACATGACTCTCTTCTTCCTTTCACTGTGCAGGGCAGCGACATCAGCCGCCCCACAGGAGGTTGAGCCAGCCCAGGGGAGGGAAGATAGAGCTCTGGAGCACTTTGTTGATATGATTCCTTCTCTCCTTTCACAGTGCAGGGCAGAGACATCTGACAAGCCACAGGAGGTGGAGCCAGCGTTGTAGAGGGAAGTCCCAGCCCTATTCAGGTCCCAGGTGCCACTCCTCCCTCCCATCTAGATGCAGATCTCTCTATTCACCACTGGGCTGCCAGAGCCTGTCTCCTGGCATCTCCCAGCCCTGTCACTCACATACCCAGACAAGGAATACACAACCTAGCAGAGGCAGGCCTGGACAGTTAGGCAAGAAAATACCAACTTTCTAAAAGTGGTATTTTCAAACACAGAATATTAAAACCAACTTTACTAAAAATGTATTTTATTATTCTTAGTTCAGGCATACTAAATTCGAATTTCTACCATGCTCCCTGAGTCAGTTAGGATGATAAGAATGTAATAATCTTAACCTCCCATCTGGCCTATGAGAACAGGTAGCCTTCAATAGTGAAAAACCAAAATGGCTGTAATTCACTATTAGAACATGCTACACACATCCGAGCATGTCCTACCTTATACTTACAACGCACCCTGCCCTTGGGCCTACCATAGGGGTGTCTAACATGAAGCAAAGGCCAAGTGGGCATGGCAGTGCTAGACTGCACACAGGCCGTGCAATGGCAGGCCTGAGACACACTTTACAAGCTGCTTTTGAGGGTGGCACAACCAGTGCTGCAAGCCCACCAGCATCATTTGATTTACAAGCCCTGGGCACACATGGTGCACTGTACTAAGGGCTGACAGATAAATCAAATAACCCAATCATGGAATCCAATTAGTACAACCATTTAACTTAGGGAGAACTTGCACTGTGGCACTGATTAACAGTGGCACAGTGCCCAAAACATATAACCAGCAAAAACATATCAAAACAGAGGAGGCAATCCGTCAAAAATGGAAGGGAGACTCACACCAATGATGTCAGGTCTAACAGAAATGTATTCAGAAAACAGAAGGGGTGAAGGCAAAAAAGTTTGGGGGACACAAACAACCCCAGATAAGTTTCAGACCATTTAGGCTGTGTCAGGGTGGTATAGATTTCCACCATTTTCCAGCCCATGAGGCCCTGAAGGATAAACAGAAACAGAGGATTGGAAGCGTATCCTCTGTACCTGTCCAGTAGTCCACTACAGTTCTTACATAAGCTAATAGAAAAGAGCCACAGTCTTCGTACACATTATGCACCTCTGAGGTTGTGATGATACAACCTATCACACTTTTAATTGGGTGACTTGTATTCCACATAAGCTAAACTATTCCAACATAAGCTAAACTATGCCTTTTCTTCAACCTTTACTTTATCATTTAGAATAACTGGTGCTTAAAATAAATTTCTATTAAAGTACACAGCCAATTCTGCTGATCACAAAAGAGAAAAACAATTGTTTATGCACACAACTATTTGGAAGAATGTTGCTCAACAGAATATTGATCAGTTTTAAGTATGACATTTTGTAAAATCTGTGTGTACCGTTCATGGCAAATTATTAATAAACTCAAGCCAGTATCCCAATATTTGTTAGTGCAGCCTAAAACATTCAAGTACTTTAAAGCAGTGAAGCTACGCTCTGTTTTTGTTCGTTTTGAAATAGATTCCCTCCTACCGGGTTTTGCTACAATGACTGCAAGGAATCATGCAGTGTAATAACAGTGTTAGAGAAAAATGAATGCCTGCTGTCATGTCCCAAGCTTGTATAACTGGTAAAAGCCGCTGAACAGCCTTGGGCCACTACATTATCGGGAGCAAGATAATTATAATACAGGGGTCAATTTATAGCCTGTACAGTCAATCCTTTCAGCAAAACAATACCTGCCCATAGGAAAGGGTAGCAAAGAGAGTTTTCTTAGTGGGTTTCCATGGTAACTGAACAGAAAATCAATTAAAAGCTGTCCTAAGATGTAAACAGTGGCCATTCTAGGAAAAGAATGAAAGAAAAATATAAAAAATACATGTATTACCAGGGTGCAGAAAGCTTGCGTAATTCCCCAGGCCACGAGTTAACACATCTAGATTTACTAAAAGGATGGCTGTGACAAAACTTCCAAGAAAAGCTAGAAATATCTGCCTATGAGCCACAAAGCACCATTCAATACCAGTATTATGAATGAATGAATGAATGAATTAAGTTGAAACTTTAAAAACGCACTTCCACTCGCAATGGAGCATCCTGGTGCTTCAGTTTGAATCCAACAACCCACATGAGAGGAAAAGTAAGAGGAAAGTAAGAGGTGACTAAATGAGGGAGTGACAGAGTGCATCGGGGTCAGGAAGAGCCAGGTCTTCAAGTGCTTTTTGAATAGGGCTTCCGATTCTGTGAACTACAAAGGGCTGGGGAGTTGGTTCCATGGCTTGGATCCTAGAACCAAGATGGATGTACCACCTCAGGTTCTAAATCTAAATAGGGGGAGAGGGGGGCTTGAACAAATTTGTGTGAGAGGGTCTCAAAGTTCCTTGGGTTGTACATTGAGTGAATGTGGCAGTCAAGTATTTAGGTCTGGTGGCTTTGAATACTGAGGACCAGTATAAAAAGGATCTTAAAGAGGATCCTTTTGTGTACAACTAACCAGTGTAAAGATTTTAGAGCTGCAGAAGCAGAACTACGTCTGGGGAGTTTTATCACAAGTCTAGCCACAGCATGTTGCATCAACTGGAGTTTCTGGAGTATTGGTTTTGAGGATCCTGGATAGAGACAGTTACAGTTGTCGAGTCTGAAAGTGATCAGAGTGAAGGCAATGGTTTTTGTGGCAGCTAGGGGAAGGAAGTCAAAAAACTGTCTTAAGGATTTGATTAGATCACAACACTTTCCTACCACTGCAAGAGTTTGAGGGTGGAAAGAAAGTGAGGTGTCAAATGTTACTCCTAATTTTCTTGCAACTTCAACTGTGGTGGGGGGCATATCATTTGGCCACCATAAGGGTTGAGAAAAAAGTTTGACTTGCCATATAACAGGGGGGCATGTTATCAAGAAACTGCTTCCTATAGAAGCCCATGTTCTGGTGTGAACATGGGCTTCTATTGGAATTCTCCACGGCATATTATCAAGCCCATTATTGCGGATTTAGCGGCAGTTTTCTACCACTAAAATGGAGATAATTTTAATTCCCTGCTTGATAATATGTCCCTGGATCTTTGTTTTATCTGTGTTGCATTTTACATGGCTTGATTGCATCCACAGAATAACTTCAGCGAGACAATTTTGAAAGTTTAGTTCTCTGCCAAGGGACCCTTTGTCCAGCGATAGAATCAGCTGTGCATCATCTGCGTATAATGTTGTGGCAATTCCAAAAGAAGCAATCGGGGAGAAATGAGCCCTGCGGAACGCCTGATTCCACTGGTCTTCATGTAGATGAAAAAAATCCTAATGTGGCCTCTTTTAAAGTTAAAGATTTGATCCAGGACAGAGCTTTATAAGAAATGCTGCAATCCTTGATTCCTTAAAGGAGTATGGCAGCAGTGGCTGGTGCACAAGGGTGATGGAGCAGTGCCCTGCCTGTCTCCTGGGTGTCTGGAGACCAGCCCGGGAGAGAGAGGGGAGTAAGGATTCCAACCATTTGCTAGTGCCAGCATTGCCTACCTCACACTTCACAACTTGCTGGAAAGGTATGTGTGGCACACTCCTCCTCTGGTGTATTGTTAACTTCTCTCTGCACATGTCTCATCCCACTGTTGGCACTACTGTTTAGCCTTCCCTAGGCTACACACATCTCTCCTGCGTGTTTATCCCTCCCAGCCGCAGCCCGTGCAGGTGAGAGTGATGGAGTCGGGTTGGGGGATTACGACAAACAACGACGAGGGAAAATGTATTATTTATTTAATTTTCCCAAATGGTTGTCTGTCGAATCTTACCCCCAACTGCCCCACAGCTCTTACCTGCACGGGCTGCTCCTGAGCCCTCCTCTCTCTGTCCTGGCTTGATCACAGACTGGGACAGAAAATAGGCCCGGGCACCAAATTTTTAGTGGCCCGCCCACACACCAACCTGCTGGAGGAGCCCTTCGGGCACTACCTGCTTGCCCCATACTTACAGATGAAGATAGAGGCCGCTGGAGAAGGGAATGCCACTGGCAGTGCAAGAAAGAAGAAAATAACATGAGAGGGTAATGGAGTATGCAATCCTGGCACTGCAGGGCAAATGGGAAAGGACAATGTGAGAAGTGGGTATCCTTGTTATTGCACGAGACCCAGGAAGGTGGCTAAGTCAGATAAGTGTTTTTTTCTGATACTTGGCTATAACCTACTGGTCTTGAGTCCATACTAAGCATGGCCCACTCAGCCATTCATACTTCCAAGGTGTATACAGTGGCTCATTGAGAACCCTTAAAGATTGGGAATCACTTGCCTGATGAAACAACAGACCATTATTGAACAAGCACAAAAAATGATCACTGACTAACAATTAAAATGCAGCAACCGGTGGTGGATATTCAGAGAAACAGACTGCACAACTGAGCAGCAGTAGGCCACTGCTTGTCACCCAGTTCCTTCTGCCAGTCTAGTCGAACTTTTGTGATGCTTGCCCAGAATGCCAGAAGCTATTCATTTGTCGGTGGGGTTGGAGCGGGTGAATTCAGACAAATCTTGAGGTGTATATCGGATGTATGATTTAGTTTAGGAAAGCATAGGCGGCATCAAATCTCATAATGAGGAACTTTTAATGAGTTCTTCTTGTTGTGCCATGGTTTGGCGTAGGTGACGGTAGTCAGAGGTGAGGGGAGCTGGACTCTGGCTCACCTTTACAGTGCCTAAGATGAGGGCGGATGGGAGAAGTTACAGCTGATAAGGACTAATTAGAGGGTACACAGGAGAGATTGAATCATTAACTTTTCATGAAGTGGTCACATTTTATGGAGGTCTAACAGTGTGACAATTTATATGAGCGTACTTTTAAAAGTAATGACAACAGGATATCAACTGCATGTTCAAAATAAGAAATATGGTAATGACTGACAAGTGGCCCCATGTCATGCATGACATGTTCACCCAATATTACATATTGGGAATTCATTTTAACTTTGTCAGTTTAACCTCCAAACCCCAACATCTAAATTGCGACATGCTATAAAAGCAACTACTGACTAATGTGTGACACATGATACGTGTCACTTGCCATCTTGCCATGGTAATATCGGGAAATAAACGTAGCATTATTTCTTGTCAAATGTTCTTTAATGCCCCCTAATTTTCCTAAAATAAGAAGAACACATAATGCTGGGCCTGATTCACAAACATAAATGTGTAAGAACGAGCTTGGCCCAGCATCTACCCCCCCATCCCTGCCCATACCGTCATCGAGGAACGGGGGCCACACCTGGAGGTAGGTATATACTTTGTCATTGAGAGAGTATTTGTGCTGCTCGTGGGAACGACCTTAAACAACTCTGCCAGCCATTGCATGTGTTCGGGCCTGTGGGGAGAGCACCAGTGGCGAAGGACACACAGTTCGGCTGGCATCAGGACCGTGGCCAGAAACTGACACTCATGTTGAGACAGCAGTGATATTGCAGACATCTCTTTCTAAAGCATAAGGGAATGGAGGAGTGGAGAAGGGAAGTCAGTGGTGCGGGCCAAAGTAGTCTGAACCTTGGCTCAGAACCCCCATGAGAGTCAAGCATTAAAGAATTATCCAGCAAAATACCCAAGCTTTTTATGGCTGATGTAGGAACAGGAGGAAGATCCAAAAAGCCAGGCCAACTCATGTATTGAGATGGATTCATATTGTTCCCTAGGATCATCAGTTCTGTTTTGCTTGTGTTCAGTTTAAGAAAACAGCTTTCCATCCATTTGGCAGCCGAACAAAGGACGAAGGGCAGGAGGTGCCGAGTCTTAATTCTGGGTTACTGAAAAAAGAATTGCATATTGTTTGCATATGATATTATTGAGATCCCAAAGATGGTTTCATGTATAGATTAAAAATGGTGAGGCTCAAAGAGGAGCCCTGGGGTACACTTCATTTGAGGAGGAAAATGTCAGAATTACAATCCACCTCAAAAATATGGAAAGTCCTATCTTCCAAGAAGGATTTTTGCATGCTAGAGCAGTGCTGATAACTCCAGCGCTTTGTATTCTGTCAATGAGAATGTCACGGCTCACAGTATTGAATGCTGAGATGAAAGCTAAAAGAATGGATGCAGCTGATCTTCCCTTATCTATAAGCTTTTGAGCTTCTTCAACCACTGCAAAGAGAGCAACCTCAGTTCCTTGATAGGGATGGAATCCAGTCTTCAAAGTGTGTAAAACGTTGCTTTCCTCTAGAAAATCCCAAAGCTGGGTATTGACATGTTTTTCAAGGATATTTCTGATCCCAGGCAAGAGAGATGTAGATCAATAATTCCCTAACTCCAAGATACAAAATTGGACTTTAACATTGTGTGTTTCCGCGCTCCTTTTAAAGAAAGATTAGCCAGATCAAGCAGAGAGGGGAAAATCACATTGGCTGCTTTGGCTAAAATGGAGTTAGGAACCAGAACTTTTGGGGAGCCTGATTTTATTTCATTTGAGAGCTCAGAGAAGCTGCCCAGGTTCAAGGGTGACAATGGTGTGAGTTTTCCAGGATGCAGCCAGTCATATTTTCCTTGAGATTACCAGAATTGATGTGTGACACCAACTGGAATTTATTGCAAAAAGTCTGGTTTTTTCTTTGAAAGAAAATTGGCAGGTCATTGCAGGATAGGAGCCATGGGATCATCTGCGCGATTGGCAGGGCCCGGGGTTTTGCAAGCACCCCTGCCTCAGAAAAGAGCGGCTGCCTGGAAGTCTTTCCGGAGAATATGAGAGTAAGAGGGGTTTCAAAGGCCACAGAGGTATGGCAGTCACAGCAGCACACAGGTGTGGGTTCCAGAGGGAGGCCTCGGTAGGAACAAATGGGTATAGGCTCCCCCTTATGTCAGGCTGGGAGCCCAGCGTTGGGACAATGGAGGCAGGTGGGTGCAGGTGATCTCAGTCCCCAGTGGCCATGCGATATGATAGGGCCCCTTCACAAGATCCAACCTGCAAAATAGAGATACAGAAAGATCTAGCAGAGTTGTTGGGTAGGCACAAGAAGAATGTCTCCAAGAGCCTCACGGACGGGGAGTGAGGAAAGAGTATGGGGAGAGATGGGCCTCAGCTTCAGCCCAACGCCAAGTCCAGACAGCGTCCTTCAATGGCGTGAATGGGAGGAGAGAGGTGCACACAGTCCGACGTCCAGCCATGCCCAGAACGGTTCAGAGGGGGAGGGAAGTTCTGCGGCCTCCGTCTGGGGTCCAAATTCGGGGGATACAGAACAGCGACACTCCCATCTGCAGCAGCGTCCCCCTGGCAGTCCCACTCTAGCTGGGAGTGGGGGAGAGAGAAATAAAACCAGGGTGCTGGGGATGGTAGGGTAGGAGCGAACAAAGCAAACACAAGGAGATGATGCACAAAGCACTAACTTTTCACACACTCATTCCCAGTCACAGATCTGGTTTTAATCCATCATTGTTCTTTAGCTCACTTTGCCACCCTTGTTCAGACCTGCCATATGCAAATCAGTCTTGACCCTGTTCCTCATGGTAACAGTGCAGCCCGAACTACCAAGCCAGGTCTTCCCTGGACCGGAAACAAGCATCCTAGGACTGATTTTGGGATTTCACCTCTCGTCAGCCAGGCTAGCTTGAATCCAGTGGCAAAGTGAGCAAGGGTTATGGGCCTCGGGCAAGTCCCAGTGCTCCTTGAGCCGGACACATCTGCCGAAGACCCCTGTGCACAACTGGAGGAGGGGGAGGGACCCTCAGTGACACCCCCAGCAGGCGAGGGAATCATTGTCCCCCACAGCAGAGCAAAGAAGAGTGCACACCAGGCCCCCTTAGCAAGCAGAGTGGGGCACTGGTGCAGGCTGATATGATGCAGCCAGGAACGAGGGCCGCTAGGAAGGTCCACTCTTTACCGCGGCCATTCAGGCCCCCAGGCAAATGAGGAGATCTGTGCCCCTATCCACATTGGAGCAAAGGTGCACATCAGTCTGAGGTTCCGTGGTTTTCGGGACCGGACTATGTTGCCCTCACGTAGGCCTTGGAAGTAAACGAACAAACAAAGTTGCATGGGCTTCGTTGTCCATGTACATATTAACTTGCCCTTTCTGACTTGAGAGTGAACTGCAGGACGCTGACCTCTTCACCTGAAACTGACCCTTCACAAAGCCAATTTCCCTTGGTTTGATTCTTGTCTGAGATTGCCAATCAATGTTCAGGACCTCGTTAACTTTTAGTTTCCTTGCACATATCTTATCCTAATCAGCATCTGAATTGTTTCTTTCCTTACGACTTTTCATTACATGGGTAGTGCTTTCAATTATGGGTTTGTCCGGCTTGTGGAAATTGAATTTGGGACATTCCTAATAATTACCTTTTGAGTTGGGTTACTGTAAATTGCGTTTTTGTTAATGTGGTACTCAGTTAGAAAATGTGTCCTATTGGTCAGAGTTTTGCGCAGTGGGTGTACATTTATAATGAGAATATTGTGTATAAATACTGATGTCTTGCTCTATGAAAATTGAACAGTTTCTTGAGTTGTACACCGTGTTGTATTGCTGGGATTACTGTTACTAGCTGCAGCTAATAAATTTGATCTCTGACGCCACCTAGAAGTATTCCGTGTCTCTGTTTGCCAAGACAGGAGAACCCGAAGACTTTGGCCGTGTCCCTGGCGCCACTGGGTTCTAAAACCCGGTTCTTGAGTTGACGCCCAACGGTGGGGCGACTTCAGCGGTACCAGTCCAAGCCCGAGGATCGTGAGGAGCCACGTGAGGAAATTCTGGAGGAAGGCCGCCACTTCATTGACCCCTGCATGTCGACGTGGACCGAAGGTCTTTTCTGCGAGGCTTCCCGCTTTCCAACGGCTACGAAGGACTGCTGCCCTGACTGTCGCCCTGTCTTGGAACCTTGATTGATCCTTTGTAGAGCGAGACGATAGACAGTCTTCTGGTGGCGTGACAGATATTTTGGTTAAGTATAAGTGGGTCGCTCCCACAACTTTGTTTTGGTTCTTGGTTTTGATTTTTGCAAAAATCGAAGCCAAGGGGCTCGTATATTTACGAGTGTATCGATAGTTGATAACCCCTTGAAGTTGGAAGCTAGATTAGTGAGCTATAAGATGCCTGGTCTTAGCAAAATTAGGAAATGGTTTAGTTGTGGTTGCAACAGGGATTCCCGATTGGAGGATTCGTGTCGGATACCTCCGGTTGGAACTCCGACTTATGAGCTCTATTCAAAACACGGAGTGGGTCCTATTACTTATAATGAAGTGTGGGTCCGCTATACTAAAAAAGATGGTGTTTTACGATGGCCCCAACATGGTAGTTTTGAATTAAATATTTTAGATAATCTGGAAGTTGCGCTATTTAAGAAGAAAGCCCGGCCGGCAATGTTTGACTCTTTCCGCCTCTGGCGAAAGGAAGCCAAACAGCGAGAAATTAAGCAAGCAAAGAGAGATAGGAAAGATAAGAATTATTAGTACTACAAGCTGCTACGCAGTTTAAGTCAGATGAGGAAGATCGAGTGTGTGAAGTTTTAGATAGACAGTGTTGCATGGCCATAGATAAATGTTATCCGGCCTTGCCGTCTTCTCCTCCGAAAGTGACGGAAGACCCTGAAAAAGGTCCTTTGATGTCTCATTTACTGAGATTGCCACCCCCTTATGTGCAGGGTGCTACTGCGCCTCCATTACCCCCGGTTGTTCTACCCTTTGTTGTTCAACCTCCTGCTGTTGTTCAGCCACCCGGTGCTCCACAGATGGTTTTGTCTCCTACTGCGCAACCCACTCTAGGGTCGCAAACTTTGCTACCAGCTTTGCCTCAAACTCCTTTACCTTCTACTTCTGTATCTTCGACTCCTACTGCTCTTGTTCCTACACCTCTTTTGCCTCAAAATACTTATTCTCCTGTTCTTATGTCTGCTTCTTCTCCTACTGCTCGAAAACTAATGACTGAGATTGTTGCTAATCTGTTGTCTCCATTGTTTGGGCCACTGAGTATGACCCCTGTTTCGGAACGTAAGCAGAGTCGTAGTCAGCTTCCTAGTTCCGAGGAACAAGCAGTGTTGGATTTATTGGCTTGTAGATGGATTTTGAATGCTTCTAGGTACAATTTGCCATCAGTTATGGATGTTTTCTTTCAGTGGGAGCCGCCTAAGCAAAGGTATGTTTTTGATGTAATGTGTGCCTTTTTTGCGGCAGGAATGGGAAGATAATGAGTTGGGTCCGATTCCGCAGGAAGTGCTTGATGTTCAGTCAGAGTTTGCTACAGGGACGATAGTGGAATCTGATGTTACTGATGCTGTAGAGATGATACTTGCCTTCAGAACTAGACTCCCATCTCAGCCATTGTACGAACCTGATCCTTCTGTTAGGAGGAAAGTGAAGCAGTATCCTATGAGAGAGGTTCCCCCTGTCTGGAGAGAGGCAGTTCAGGCTGATGTTAATCGGGGTATTCAGGCTGCAGAAGCCCATTTTCAGCGAGTGTGGGTACATGTTCCTTGGAAGCGAGCAGAGGTCTTAGCCCTTAAGCAGACCTTACCTGACCCCCGTAAGAATCCTGCTGGTTATTACAAGGAGTTGTCTCAGACAGTTGAAGCGTGTATTATGAATTTAGCTGACATAGACATGTTAATGGGTAATGTAGTTCCTCAACCTTTGAGGGCGAAGATTCGTCATGAGAATCATGCGGCAGAATTAGGAGATACGTGGGCTAATATTGTTGCTGCAGATGGTCGGCAAGTAGGAGGTGCCAAACCTGAGCCCTTAGTTGCAGAATTACCTGGTAGGATTATTAATCTAATGAAAACTATGATGCCTGCTTTACGAGTGAATTGGGACAAGTTAGCAGCATGCAAACAAAAGAAAGACAAGAGTGTGTCTGATTTCTTCACTAGGTTTGAAGAAACGTTTATCGATCATAGTGGTCAGGACATGAGTACGGAAGGTGGTCAAAGGTTGTTCGTGGACAAATTTGTTTTTAATTTGCTTCCCGAACTTTCTAATAAGTTAAAGGACTCTGAGAGTTCATGGGCTGTTTCTTCGTCGGCCCAGGTATTGGCTACTGCACAATATTATGAGAATAGGGATAAAGATGAGAAGGATAAAGCAGAGAAGAAGACTAAAGATTTAAAGACGAAGGTTCTTTTGCAGCAAGCTTATCCGCCTCGTCAGAATCAGCCTCAGTTTCAGCAACCTCCACAGTTTCAGAGATTGTTACAGAGGCCTGAGCCTTATGCTCCGCGATTCTTTCCTGGTCCTAATCAGTGTGCCTATTGCAGAGAGGAAGGTCATTTCAAGAATAGTTGCCCGGATTTGTTACAGCGTGCGAATGGCGTATCTGGTCAGAGAGGTCGTGGTGGTTTTCAGCAAGCTCCTAGGGGTAGGGGACGTGGTGTGTTACTCCAGAATGAGCGTTCCTCTTCCCTACAGAATTCTGCGAATTATTTGGCAGAGTTAAGAGTGGTCAGTCTGCACAGTACTATGTTGATGATTATTATGTCGAGAGTGAGAGTGCTGGTTATAATGATAGTTAGGACAGCCCTGGGCAAAGAGAGGGAGTAGTGTCAGTTCCAGTAGATCAGAGTGGACCTTATGTTGAAGTGATTACATCAGGTGTGACAGAACCTTTTCTTTTGGATACTGGTGCGACAAAGAGTTCTATTATGCACTCTAAACTTCCTGGCGCACCTTTGTCTGGCTTGACCAATGTTTCAGTTGGATTTTCAGGCGCCCCAGTTTGTAACCCGATTTCTAATCCTTTGTCCCTTTCTATTGGCCCTTGTGAATTGGAAACTTCTCTTATTTTAACGACTGGTTGTAATGAGAATCTGTTGGGTTTGGATTTGCTGAAAAGATTGTATGCAGCATTACATTGTTCTCCTTCGGGAGTACATCTTACCCTAGGTAAGAAAGTGATTTCTCCGATGTATTTGTCTAAAGATTGTCTTCCACTGGAATTGCGTTCGCTTCCTGATACACTTTGGGCTACAGGTCCTAATGATGTTGGTCTTTTGCAGATTCCACCTTATGTTGTCACCCTCAAATCGAATGCTAGGCTACCTCGTATTCCCCAATATAAAATCTCTAGCGATGGCGAGAGGTCTTCTAGCGATGGTTTATGATTTGGTTGGGAAGGGTGTGGTTGAAGAAACGAGAGGCAACATGTGAAACAGTCCTGTTTTGCCTGTTCTTAAGCGTACTGATGCTTCTCAGCCACCTGTGTACCGGTTTGTGATCGACCTTCGAGAGGTCAACAAGATTGTGGTGCCACAGTTTCCTTTTGTCCCTGATATCACTGCTTTGTTGACTCTGATTCCTGCTTCAGCAGCCTGGTTTTCTGTTATCGACCTAAAGAATGCTTTCTTTAGCATTCCAATTGCTGAGGAGAGTAGAGATATTTTCGGCTTCTCTTTAGGAGGCCGAAGCTTCCGGTTTAAGAGAGCTCCTCAAGGCTATTGTGAAAGTCCCTCCATCTATAGTCAGGCGTTGAAAACTCAGCTTGATAGCTTTGTGTTGCCTACTGGTGCTACTCTTATCCAGTACATTGATGATCTATTGATTACTGCTGATGACGAAAAGATTTGTAAAGAGGCTACTCTTTCTCTGTTGCGGTATTTGTCTGACCTTCATCATAAAGTGTCACCTTCAAAGTTGCAATATTGTCGCCAAGAAGTAACCTACTTAGGTCATCTCTTGTCGAAGGAGAGTAGAAGGTTGACCCCAGAACGAATTCAAGCGATTGCGCAAATGAGTGTACCTTCCACAGAGAGAGAAATGCGTGCTTTCTTAGGTATCACCTCGTATTGTAGACAATGGATCCCTAATTTTTCCCTGCTAGCGAAACCTCTGTTGGCGCTGACTCTTAAAGATACTCCGCATCCTCTCCCTTGGTCTGATGAGTGTCAGAAAAGTTTTCTGAATTACGTGATGCATTGTGTTCGGCTCCGGTATTGGGTATCCGGACTACAGTAAACCTTTCACGTTGTATGTTCACGAGAGAGAAGGTTGTGCATTGTCAGTGTTGACTCAACAGTTCGGAAATAAGCAACACCCATGTGCGTATTTTTCAGCTACGTTAGACCCAGTTGCTAAGGCGTTGCCAAGCTGTTTGAGAGCTACAGCGGCAGCGGCTGTTTCTCTCCGACAGTCTGCTGGTTTGGTATTGGATAATACGTTGATTGTGATGGTCCCACATGCAGTGGATACCTTATTGAACAGGACCAAGACTCAGCACCTTACTAGTGCACGTCTGTCAGGTTATGAGCTGACATTGTTGGCTAGCCTTGTTCACATTAAAAGATGTAATGTATTGAATCCAGCTACGTTGTTGCCGATTTCTGTAGAGTCAGATGCTCAAGAACAGCATGATTGTTTTCTTCGTACAGAGGAAGAAACGAAAGCTAGAGTTGATCTGAAGGATACTCCTCTTGAGAATGTTGATGGTACCCTATGGGTAGATCGTTCGTGTTTTAAGCTTCCGAATGGTGAAACGACTGCAGCATATGCCGTCACAACTTTACATACAGTTGTTGAGACAGCACGCATAGCACAGAATTCTGCGCAAGCAGCAGAGTTGATTGCATTGACACGAGCGTGTGTATTGTCAGAGGGAAAGCGAGTGAATGTTTATACCGATAGCCAGTATGCGTTTGGTGTTGCCCATAGTTTTGGACGTTTGTGGAGAGAAAGAGGATTCCTTACTTCCCATGGCACAAAAATTCAGCATGGGCAGTTAGTAAATGAACTTTTGGAATCTCTTGCTCTCCCAAAGCAGATTGCAATTGTGAAGTGTAGTGCGCATAAGAAAGTTGTGGACGATGTAGGTCGAGGGAATGCGTTTGCGGATGAAGTTGCGAAGGAAACGGCGAGAGACATGATGAACCGTATGTATGTGGCAGGTCCTTCAAGATGGGTTGTGGAAAGTGGAATGTGTGAAGACACAATAGAAAGTGTGAAGATGATTCAGGCTGAAGCTACGGAAAAAGAAGTGAGTACGTGGAGAGAGAGTACGGGTATGTTGGATTCGACGGGTTGTTGGGTTGAGTTGTCAGAACACCAGCGATGGTTGTTGCCTGATGCGTATGTGCTCCCAGTGGTTACTATGGCTCATGGAATGGCTCACATTAGTTCGAAGGGAATATGCAAGTTGTTGGTTCCTGTATGGCAGAATGCTGGAATTCCGAAATGTGCTGAGAATGTTGTGAAGCATTGTATGATTTGTCTGAAGTATAATCCGGGAAAGGGAACTCCAACTCCAGCTGGTCATTTTGCTCCTCCAAAGTATTCGTTTGAGGTGATACAGCTAGATTAAATTCACATGGAGAGATGTAATAACTTGAAGTATGTCCTTGTGGTTGTTGGTGCCTTTTCCAGATGAATAGAGGCCTACCCCCTAAAGGATAATATTGCCTTTTCTACAGCCAAGGTTTTGCTCAAGGAGTATTTCCCGAGGTATGGTTTGCCGAGAATTGTATGGTCGGATAATGGGAGTGAATTTGTGGGCCGAGTCATGAAGAAAGTGTGTGCGGGATTGGGTATCAATCAGAAGTTCCACGCAGCGAATCACCCCCAATCTGCTGGACTTGTTGAATGTTACAATGGTACCTTGAAGCTGAAATTAGCTAAGGTACAAGCGAGCACTGGTCTTACATGGCCGGATGCCTTGCCATTGGCTCTTTTGTCAACAAGGACGACTGTGCATTCTCGTGTGGGACTTAGCCCATAGGAAATAGTGTTTGGTCGTCCAGCGAATGTTTGGGGTGTGCCTCGTCCAAAAGAATACAGCAGTATTGAGTACCCTATGTTGGTGGATTACTTAAATGACTTGACTGCTAAATTACGTGTTCTCCACCAACAGGTCTATGATAGTTTGCCGACAGCTACTACAGATCCGGGGCACGTTATCCAACCTGGAGATTCAGTTCTAATCAGAAATTTTCAGCGATCCAAGAACTTGGAACCGAGATGGACTGGTCCTTATTTAGTCCTTTTGGTCACTAGAACTGCTGTTAGAGTAGCTGGTAAAAAGAACTGGGTGCATGCCACCCATACGAAAAAAGTTCCCTTGCTTTACCGTATGATCAGTGGGTGAGGGATGGTATAGCTGACACAGATTGTGAGAAAATCCCTAGATTCGTGCCTTTTAGTGATGCTCATTTGACATGGACTCAGTCGGAACGCGAGGATGATGTTCTGCAAGCTGCTGTGCCTCCGTCTCTGAGACTCGACACGACGAATCCGGAACTCCTCTTTAAAGATCAGACTGTGCCTGGCAAAGAGCGCTACAATCTGAGATCGAAAAAGGGCGTTTGAAATCGACAAATAAATCTAAACTTTTTTATATAGTGAATTACACCGTGTCAGATCAAGAGACTTTTTTTTTGTTTTTCTTTTTCGAGTCACCATCCGGACTCAGCTGCAGGGTCACGGTATAAGTTCTTAAGGGGTGAGCCGCGTATTGACACAAGGTCTGATGTTTAGGGTCGTTAGTACGATCTTGACGCACACTTAAGTGAAGAAGGAAAATTGCCGTGAGCAGCACGTTAGAGGATGGAGTCTCTTGAGTTCAACAAGGGTGTTAAAAGATTTGATTTCAGAGCAAAAATGTGTATATTGGTTCGTAACAAATGTTTTTTGATTATGTGTTTTCTAATGCTTTTGAATATTACGATAGCTTGTGTGGGTTGGGTTTTCTATATCACACAACAGACGCTTGCATCTACCTCCCAACCTACTCTTTCTTTTCCTACTGTTTTCCCACATGAGTTTCATACGTTGCCTGAACATGAACAGACACGAAGATCAGAATTTGTGAACAATTTGTTTATACAGATGTTACATCAGCATCAGCTAGTTGTAAATACCACGAATTGTTGGGTGTGTGGTCTTATGCCGCATACGACTGATAAGGGAATGCCATATTTGGTTTTGCCTTTTTCGTCTAATGGGTCAGTATGGGCACTCCAGTCAATGTTTATCTATGCGAATGAAGCATCTCCTGTACGTTCTGTCAAAGATAATGCGAATAATAATGCTTTGATACAGGGAATAGTAGATATGGTCATAGATATTGATGCATATAATGCTATCCCTAAAGATGAGGTACGAGCATATGTTGGTTGGAACAAGACAAGATATAGCATTAGTCTGACAGAGAAAGAGAGACAGAAAAGGTCTCCTCCTATTTGGATTGTACCTCACCAAGGTCATTTTTGTCTGCAAGGCAATGGTCAGAATCCGAGAGCTCAGTTTGGTAAGAGTGTGTGTGTTCACACCTATGTCTATACGTCCCAGAAATCTCCACCGTTCGTGCCAGCTAAAGGCACGTATTTTGTTTGTCACGATAGAGCATATACATGGTTGCCTTCTGATTTTTCAGGCACATGGCACGTGGCATTTTTGCTTCCCCCTACATACACAGCTGCTTTCAACTACCATAAGACAAAGATATGGTAGAGGTGTTATCGATGCGAAAGACACTGCCGCACAAGAAGTTGGAGACTTCTTTAAGGGTTTCCTGCCCTTTTGGGGTCCTATGGCTAATGGTAGGAATATTCGTCAGCTTTCGAGAGTGGTTGAGGCCACTATAAATGAGACTGCAGGTGCCCTTAGCAATATTACAGCAGAGCTTCAAGCGGATCGCCTTATCACATTACAGAACCGCTTTGCTTTAGACATTATACTTGCAGATAGAGGTGGAGTATGTAAATTGATCTGGTCTAGTTGCTGCGTTTTCATACCAGATAACGCCCGACAGTGTACCAAGCCATCTTGAGGTTACATAAGTCCGCTGAGTCTATACATGTAGACGAAGGGAACTGGTCATTGATGGGATGGTTTTGGGAACTGCTGTCCAAATGGGGATGGAAGATTCTGATGTTCCTTGGTATGGCTTTAGCGATCCTTTTCTCGTGTTGCTTATGCATCCAGTGTGGTCCCGCCATTTGTGGCCTTTGTGCTACAATCTGTGTGAGAAGACCCGTCCCGAGAGAAGTGAGAGATAATAAGATGATGTTACAGCAACACCTTGATGACCTGATGAGAATAGATATAGACCTGGATTCAGATTGACATGGGTTTAGGTCATTGCCTACGTAATGCCAAAAGGAGGGTCTGAGGTTCCGTGGTTTTCGGGACCGGACTATGTTGCCCTCACGTAGGCCTTGGAAGTAAACGAACGAACAAAGTTGCATGGGCTTCGTTGTCCATGTACATATTAACTTGCCCTTTCTGACTTGTGAGTGAACTGCAGGACGCTAACCTCTTCACCTGAAACTGACCCTTCACAAAGCCAATTTCCCTTGGTTTGATTCTTGTCTGAGATTGCGAATCAATGTTCAGGACCTCGTTAACTGTTAGTTTCCTTGCACATATCTTATCCTAATCAGCATCTGAATTGTTTCTTTCCTTACGACTTTTCATTATATGGGTAGTGCTTTCAATTATGGATTTGTCCGGCTTGTGGAAATTGAATTTGGGAGATTCCTAATAATTAACTTTTGAGTTGGGTTACTGTAAATTGGGTTTTTGTTAATGTGATACTCAGTTAGAAAATGTGTCCTATTGGTCAGAATTTTGCGCAGTGGGTGTACATTTATAATGAGAATATTGTGTATAAATACTGATGTCTTGCTCTATGAAAATTGAACAGTTTCTTGAGTTGTACACCGTGTTGTATTGCTGGGATTACTGTTACTAGCTGCAGCTAATAAATTTGATCTCTGACGCCACGTAGAAGTATTCCGTGTCTCTGTTTGCCAAGACAGGAGAACCCGAAGACTTTGGGCCTGTCCCTGGCGCCACTGGGTTCTAAAACCCGGTTCTTCAAGTCCCCCTCACAGACAGGGTGGGACACCTGTGCAGCCATGGGCGACGGTTGCAGATGAGGCCTTGCTCACCATCTTGGCCCTGCAGGCCCTGTGGACTCTCACTGTGTGACGGGGTGCCCTGCGGCATCAGCCAGTAGCAGCACTAAGAAGTGCGCTTTTGACCCTCTTAAGTTTGTTATATTTGCCTATTTTAAAAAGACATTTGAGTTCATTGAACCGTGCGTGTTTCAGCTTGACTAATAAGCGTTTTTAAATCAGGACACTCTGTGGAGACCTCCTAGAGATCTCTCTCCCCCCCCCTCGCTACCGGGCCACTCTCAGCCGAGTACCGATGCTGAGAGCCGGTCTCGGGTAGCCGATCCCAAACTAGCGGCCATATTGGGTGTGGGCGAGCGCGGTGACGCGCTCCAGCTGCAGATAAAAGGCTACGGTCATGCCTCCGCGCTGCGGACGCGGTCATCGGACGTGCTGGACCTTCGCCGGAGTCGTGCCAGAGTCCTGCCCATCTGCGCCCGTCCGCGGCCGGACGGGGCAAAGGCCCATTACAATTCAAAGAGAGGGGCTCGTTATTACCCACAGGGAAATCGAGCACCACAATACTGTCAAAGTAAAGAAAAATGTTTTCCCTGAGGGAGGTCAAGTGGTCTCTGGTTCAAACTGAGTTCAGAGATCTAACGCATTCCATCTACATCACTCACTCATCTCTCAATCATTCATTGGGGAACACTCACCAGAAGTGAAAAACAATATTCATGTAAAAATGTACATTTTATTACAATAAAAACATATAAATTATTATACAGTTTCTAATTAAAAAACATATATTATACAAATGCAAAATATCAATAAAAACCACCTAATGTGGACATGGAGAAAGAATGGGACAAGACACTAATATTTGTCTTAACCTTATCAATTCGGACACCCTGTTTGACAACACTGGGAAGGATTCTCTTTCCTTTAACCAATATGTTTGTTGGCAACTCCGAATTTGACTTTTTGTGAATGCGTCGACGCGTTTCGGAAGCCTTGAATGGTTATGGCCCCCTTCCTCAGGACAGTGTTTATGATTCTCTCCACAAAATGTATCACACCTAATGCACAAATAAAACATAACTTTTAGCCCACAATCTGTATACATTATGGCTTTACATATCAGACTCCCTACTGCAGTCTCTTTGTAATAAGATTTAAAACCTTCACACTATATTGCTCATACTTCTCATTGTTCTACTGACATGTTATATTGTATCTATAATGTATCAAGTAATTCAAAGCTACCATGACATCAACAATCCTCCCTTAAAGGACCGACCATACATCTTTTGGTTTCCACCACATCTTTCACATATTTTGTAGGGCTACATATGTCACCTTTTGTTGTCCCAGGAGTAGTTTACTTTCGAGAACGAGAAGTATTTTCACTTATATCTACTATACTGATTATACCTCACCTTTAGTTTCTAATAATCAAGATCACAATATTTACAGTCGATGTTTCATGCAATATACAATATACAATATACGATCATGCTCTTGTTTTTACACATGAGGCTTTAGTCTGGTCAGTGCTACCCCAGCCAATCTGGCATACTATCACACCATTCAAACAACATAGGTTCACATCCACTTATTACTCACCAGTGTCAAGGCATCTGGGTGAATTGTGTAGATTGTTCTTTCTGGGGTCGTTTATTATATAAGATTTACGATTTCCCAAACTCCTATTCAATATGGAGAAGGACAATAAATTACTATATCCTGATTAATTTAAGATAAGAGTGTGATTTTGTTAAATCACTGTTCTGTAATACCTCAGTGTTAAAGGAGCCGCTGCAGATTTGCAATATTGGTCTCATTCAAAATCTCTGTACTCCTTGTCGAGTTTCCTGTTAAAAACTGATAGAGTAACCTTATTAGCTTCTAGCGTTTCGATTGATTTAATTTAGACATTGTACATTCGGTGGGTATTTACCTCAAAAAATTCCTTAGTGACAACAGATTCCGTCTATGAATTTTTAGACGAATTTCCTTCCTGCCTCCGGCTCTGCAAGACATATGCATATATATTTTTAGTGTTTTATACTCTTACTCATGATTAATCATGATACATAAGTTCCCCTGGGCGCTCACCTGTTTTCAAGGGGAGGCTTGTGGCGGTTCGTTTTCTAGGTGCACCCGGGTAGTTTGTGCTCGTAGCTGTATAGAAAACATGTATTTGTTTCAAAAACCGAGCACTATTTGTCATGCAACCATTAGTTTTAACCGTCTTCTTTTAAGGAAAGTTGTATGTGTCTAAAAGGACCTAAATCATTAAAACATTTGTCAATTACGATGTGCGGCCTCCCTAAACTCCATCACGCTACCCCTGTATTGAAGAGCTTACACTGGTTGCCTATTAGGGAACGGGCCCTTTTTAACCTTGGCTGTACCACGTTTCAGGCTCGAGCTGGAACTGCCCCAGCCTTCATAAACTCTGCAATTTCCAGCTATATCCCGGCAAGGGAGCTCCGCTCTTCCACCCAGTCCCTCCTCTCAGTCCCTCGCTTTAGGAAGTAGAGGACGGGCGGGGTGAAATTTGCTGTTCTCTGCCCCACTTTTTGGAACTCCCTCCCCCTCACCATTAGAACCATTCCGCTCTATCCTGATTTCCGTAAAGCCCTTAAAACGTATCTTTTTTTGCAAGCATTCTCAGTTTAGTTCTCCCGCAGTCTCCACCCAGGTTCAAAACGTCTCCTAGCGCCAAGAAACCGCCCGGTATATGCGCGCTTTATAAGTGTTTTTAAATTCAATTTCAAATTCAACACCTTTCCCTCTAATCAAACCGATATAAATGGCCAGCATCTCACTGATTTAACCGGAGTGCCCATTTTAGATCACTTGGACCCTTTGACGTTAGAGACACTTGATACAATCATTTGTAAAGTAGTCTCAGGTTCTCCGACAGATGCTGCGCCGCCCAAACAGTTAAAAGCAATAATTAAATCCATCCAAACTACCATAATGGAGATATTAAATCTCTCCATGTCGACAGGTATAGTCCCTTTATTATGGAAGTGTGCAATGGTGAAAGCACTAATCGAAAAGCCAAGTCTGGATCCTTCCATTCTATCTAATTATCGACCAATTTCCCTCCTGCCATGGCTGAGTAAATTGGTGGAGAAACACGTAAATAACATTCTCACCAATCATCTCGAATCGAACAGTCTGTTGGATGACACCCAGTCTGGGTTTCGACCAAACCATGGAACGGAGACTGCATTGTTGTTAGTAACAGAAGAGGCAAGGAAATTGGTAGACGAGGGAGGAAGGGCAGCTATCATCTTGTTGGACCTCAGTGCAGCGTTCGACACGGCCAAACATTCCATCTTGATCAACCGTCTCAGAATGAGCGGGGTGTCGGGCGCTGCACTGAATTGGATTACCTCCTTCCTCCATTTCCAAGTCTTTGAGGGAGATGTAGTTTCATCTACTCAGTTGCTGGAATGTGGGGTTCCACAGGGTTCGGCATTGAGCCCAACGCTCTTCAATGTTTATATGAAGCCGTTGGCAGCCGTATTACATCCATTCGGCATTAATATCGTCAGCTACGCAGACGATACCCAATTAGTGGTATCGCTGGGCCAAGACGTGGGCTCGTCTGATGAGCTGACACCCTGCCTTGAAGCTGTGGCCGGATGGATGAAGGACTCCTACCTCCGTCTTAACGGAGAAAAAACTGAAATCATGTTGTTAGGCAATGCCGCCCCTGCTTCCATCATGCCCCCATGGCCCACATGTCTGGGTCCAGCTCCGCTACCCAAACCGCACATAAAGAGTCTGGGAGTGTGGCTTGATGACAAATTGACCTTCAATCACCAAGCCACAAAACTATCATCAACATGTTACAGCCTGTTAAGGATGATACGAAAAATTCTCCCTCTCCTCCCTTTTGTAGCACGAAGGATTATGATTCAGGCTCTAATCCTTTCCCGGCTAAATTATGGGAACTCCCTATACTTGGGAGCTCCACTGTCCACCATTAACAAATTACAGGTGGTACAAAACAGTTCAGCCAGACTGCTCCTCCAGGTCCCCAGGAGACAATCGGCCAAACAAGCCCTCCGTCAGCTACATTGGCTATCAATGAATGCCAGAATTCAATTTAAAACATTATGCATAGCCTATAAAGCCATTTGGAAAACAGGCCCTAACATTCTCCACCCCTTATTACCACTCTACCTACCATCGAGGTCGCTTCGATCCAGCAACCAATTCTTAGCCTCTACCAGAAAGATAAAGAAAGCAAGATGGGGGGGCGCTCTTTCTCACATTCAGCGGCTAAATTGTGGCACGCCCTTCCCCAGTCTTTAAGAGAGATACGTAGCCTGACTGCCTTCCGTAAACACCTGAAGACACATCTTTTCAACTAGTAGTCTTCACTGAATTGACACTCTTGGTTCTGAAGCGCTACGAGGCCTCCGGGTAGTTAGGCGCTATATAAATATTCTTTCAATTCAATTCAGTGGAGGGGGGGCAGCAGGAAACTGGAGTCTAGGTACGGGGATCAGGCTATAGGGCCCACCATGTCAGGGCCAGGACACCTATGATCAGGCCAGTTACCAGGCCTCGGCCATGCATCTTGGGGGGCAGCAGTTTAAAGAGAGATTAGGAATCAGAGCATTCTACATTTATTCATCCTGCCAGTGGCTAATTTGAGACGGTGGTTGCTGGGGACCGGCACTTATTTTTACTCTTCAGCCATTGACTGAGATCAAGAGGGAAAATCAAACGGAGGAAAGAAAGAGGAAGAGAAAGACTTTAAAACCATCACAAACAGAGAAGGCAGGAACCTGCAAGCGAGAGATAATGGGACAGGGTATGTCTGGTAGTGCTTTAAAGAGTCACAAGGTGGATTCAATGCCGCTCACTTAGTGTGCCGATGTTTAATAGCACTGCCGCAGGCTTCTTCCAGAGCCATGGGCACCGGCACTCATTCTTTTACAAATTAAGCACTGACATTCTGCCAATTATATATGTATGTGGTATTTTTACAGCACATGTAGGCAAAAGATAGTGGAGTGCTGTACGGACAATTCAAAGACTACATCATCAGAGGCAGCAGGTCCATTCTTCTTCTGTTCATCCACAGGTCCATATGTGTCCTAAAGAGCCGAGGTGAAGATGCTGCTGTTATGCAACTCACTAACCAGTGTGTGCGGGTGACTCCTGGACCCTCTATAACCAATGGCTATTAAGTTCCCAGAGGTAACCTCTGCCTCTTTTCCAACACATCCGCTTGTACTTACTGTAAACTATCCCACAATGCCCCATTCGCAGGGAAATCCAACATGGCAGAAAACATTTGCCCCTGAAGGAAGCTTATTGCAAAGATAGGTGTATCTCGCTTAATGAGCTGTCCCGTCTACCTCAGCCACTCAAAACCGGTTCTTAGACCAGCTCCTTCCTGCTCTGAGACTGAAGCCAGGTGGGCTAAATTGCATCCAGGATTCAAAACAATCCTTTTCACATGGATTTCCTTAAAACTAAGCTATAAAAAGACATGCCTCCCTCTGTTTCCGGTCAAGTTACTGAAGTTCCTGGACCCTTCTTAAATGCCCATGTTCTGTTAAGCTCTGTCAAAGGAGAGTATTACCAGGCAGAGCTGCAGGCATGCTATTGCTAATAAACCTATTAGAGCTGCAGCCATAACATGTTTTACTTTCGAAAAGTTACTGTTTCAGTAATTTATTAAAAATCCAATTTCACTATTATATTGGATTGTTGATAAATAATAAAACACTAATTAAATGAACTTTGTAGTTGATTGTATTTGAAATATACATAAATAATATTTTAATTGTACTTTCATTTTCATTATGAAACAAGCCACAGCCCTGTTTATCAAAATAGCTTTTGAGTCATAGCCACTGTAGGAAAATGCCAACCCTAATTTCTTATTTATTCATCTTTCAAACACTGGGCACCCTACTTCATGGGCTGCAAGACCTCCATAGGGGTGACTAATGTAATATTTAGAAGTAGGGTTCCCGTCTGTCAAAAAGATTATTTATACAATTGTGCCTGCAGATTTAAAACTGCAGCAGTCAGGCTACTCATGTAGTCCTTAAGCCATATTTACCTTGCATTCACACTATGTGCTAAAGTTCACAGTTGGTGTTTAACATCTGTATCCCTGGTGCATTTTCATAGAAATACAAAATAGGGCTGGATCCAGTTCACGAATAGGGCGCCTTGATATAAATTAATCAAATCTCATATGACATTAATTTAGAGAACTGCAGAGGCCCATGGGTGGGGGTGCCTAATTGGCAGTCTAATCTGGTCTTTAGATATATCAGCAAAGCCTAGATTTAGCTTGTGACAGGCAGGGTAGAAACCAGAACCAGGTGGCATCCGTAAGAATGCTGAGAAACGATTGAGCCTTCTTGATCAGGTTGTGTGAACTACCTTCCTATAGAGCAGGCCTCACGTTATTGGATTAAACACACCTCAGGAGCAAATAATTAGGATGCCCACTGCACTGAGAATTAAGGTGCATGTCCTTGAATAGCGTCCTCAGTTGTGGCTCATAAACCCACTGATGGTCCTTTAGGAGGAAGGAGTGTTCCATGTGAATTTTCCACGTCCTGAGGAAGACCTTTCCATGAATACAGACCCTAGGAAGGTCACAACACATTGGTGTAAACAAGTTAGCAGGAGGGTAATAAATATAAAAACAAGATATTACTGCAAATTAGGCATCCCTTTACCCATAAGTCACTGCAATTCGCTACATTAATGTTATAGGTGATTTGATGAACTGATATTAAGGACTTTCGTCTGTTGGACATGTTTTAAGTTTTTACATTTTTTATATATATGATGCCCGTATTGGACAATTTTGAATGTAAATGTCTTTTTGATGTGAATTTAATTTTCTTATGTTTTAAGTATTTTGTAGTGTTTGAGGAAAAAGTTTTTTTTGTGGTTCGTCTGTACCATGTGCTATTTTCAAAATATTACAATAACAGTATATCGCGCACTATATATGATTTCTCATTGTTTCATTGACTACTCAAAGACAGAGAATTGAAACCCGCAATAGGTAGAATGGGGAATGAAAGCATTTGCAAGTTATTGTTAGTAATTAGATGCAACCAGAGTAAATATGAAGTATATGAATAACTAAGATTGACTTATGTTTGTCGGGTGTACTTGGTGCATTATCAACACTGTATAGGGCCTTAAAGGAACATTAAACATGCAATTTAGGGATTAGCCGTTTTTGTCATATTATATGAGTCAGAGCATATAGGGCCAGATGTACGACCCTTTTTTGCGGCCTCAAACGGGAGATCCTCCCGTTTGCAACCATCAAAAAGGGTAATTACATGTACAAATACTATTTTGCGAGTCACTGACTCGCCATATAGCATTTCAGACTCACAATATTAGGAGGGGTGTCCCTTCCTATTAGCGACTCACCATGACATGTACAATTGTTTTGCGACCGCATTTGCAGCCGTAAAGCACTTGGGGTTTGCCACCTACTTCAAGTAGGTGGTAAGCCACTCGCAAAAAGGAAGGGGTCCCCAGGACCCCTTCCCCCTTTGTGAGTATGTCAGAAAATATTTTTAAGAGCAGGCAGTGGTCCCAGGGACCACTGCTGCCCATAAAAAAATGAAACTGAAAAGTTTCATGTTTTCTGTTATAAATGCATCCCGTTTTCCTTTAAGGAAAAAGGGCTGCATTTTATAAAAAAAACTGACTGCTTTATTTCAAATCAGTCCCAGACATGGCGGTCTGCTGACCCCAGCAAGCCACCATCCCTGGGAGTGCTAGCCATTCCCAAAGGGGTCGCAAATTGCGACAGCCTCATTAATATTAATAATAAAATTGCGACCCCATTAGGAATCGCTAACAATGTCTGAGACACTGTTATACATCCCAAGTTGCGAGTCGCAAATGTGACGCAATTTGGAAGTCGCAAATTGGTGGGTCGTACATCTGGCTCATAGTCCTCAAAAAAATTGTGGTGACTAATCAAAAACGAAGCAATCCGAAGTCTTCGAAACATAATTTGTTACAAACCAGCTTGATTCCCAAATGCCAATTGAGAAGAGACAAAAATGTTCTCTAATACGATAACTCCTATGTCTAGAGCAAATCTTTGACTGTTATATGGTTTACAAATGCAGTTATGAGTAGTCATAGATTGTTTGCGTATATTTTAGTGCTCAATGCTAACTTAGTCCTGTCCTTGTCATAAAGGCAAAAAATCCAAAATGTGTAAAAATACCAACATTCGCCCAGTTTTGTTGGTGACACCACCATTTGCTAAGTCTACCCCATCTGAAATGGCACACATAGCATTACATTTTCAAAGGCAGCAGCTCATCCTTCTTCACAGATGCCACTTTCAAATTCAAAATTCCAACACTCCAGTTTTTGTAATTCACGGTTGGCATTTCTTTTTCGCAAATTGCATTGTTTGCATTCCTTTGGTGAATTGACATGCATATAAAACGTTCACAATTGTTACTGAAGTTCATAAATGTCTGTATTAGAGTATCTAAGTAGAACATAGGTGCGCAGAATATTTCTGAATCACGTCAGAGCAGGAAATAAAGGCACTTTAGGTGCATTTCTCAATCCCCAAGGCAGTCCATCGTGAGACATCCATAAAATCTACCTTATTCTTAAAGAGTGAACAAGGTAATACGTCTAACACCTATAGGCCTATAGGCCTATAGGCCTGCAAAGGCTTCAAACATCCCATCATGTTCCCTGGGCTGGTCAGGCTGTGCTGGGGTGGCTGACCTGACCATCCTCCGCATCAAAAGTATCCTGCTCATCCTTGGAACTATTTGCGACCTTGACGTTCCTCCTTTTGCTTTTTACAGTGCTGGCCCTGATCCCTGCCTCCACGCTCTCTGATCATTGTGGTTCCATGCTAAAGAGCAGTGAGTTTGATTTTTTAAAGCCTCCTACGAGGCAAGTACAAAGTCAGCTGTGATGAACGCTGCCATTGTTACATCTCACCCTTCTCAACAAATAAACAGCAGGGGTACTGTACAAAACTTCCTACACAACAAAGGAGACAGAATGAATACCTAGCCCAGTTCAGTTAGAAAGACACAGGCACTGCTATGCCAGAAGCGTGTTGCCTTCAAAAGAAAATGTCAAATAGAACTGTGTATTAAATGTACACAAATGAGTCGTTATTTTTATTTTTTACTGTTCGGAGAATATCCATACTGTGCAGGACTGCTTGAATGCAACCTGAGATAAATTAATATTTGCTGCACCTGGTGGATTTCTCTGCAGGGTTATCACTAAGCCGTTTGCCTTGCCCGTCCACTTTGTTGCTGAACTTGTTTTATTGGCTCAGGAATATGTGTACTTTACCACTGCTAACCAGTGCTAAAGTGCTTGTGTTCTCTCCTCTGAACATGGTAGAATTGACTTACGCCCAATTGGCATATTTAATTTACTTGTAAGTCCCTAGTAAAATGGTATTGCATGAGCCTATAATTTAAATGCTACTTGTGGGCTGGCAGCATTAATGCTCCACACTGAACTATCCTTTAAACATTTCTCAGGCCTGTCATTGCTGCCTGTGTGTGTGTTTAAAACTGCCATTTTGACCTGGCAAAATAAACATTTTGCCAAGCCCAAATCTTCCTTTTTAATACTTACAAGCTATGTGATCATTCAACCATAAACCATTCAAAAAGAGAATTCTATGAAGGTAAGATAAAAGCGGCAAATAACAAATCAAGAGCAATCTTTCAGATTGTAAAAGATTTCTTGGACCCAGTTGCATGCCATAGAAGTAAGGCCCTCTTATACAATTGGTGTGTAGATTTGGCTTTTTTTTCATAACAGAATTCAGGCGATCCATATTAGTTTGATAGCAGCTGTAGCACTCGATGTTGAGGCTCTTAGACCTATGCAATCCCTTATTGTGGTTTCCTGTCTGATGACTGAGTTTAATGAGATTTCCCTTGAAGACTCCAGAAGGGCTATTGTTAATCGTAAATCGGGCTCACCAGCTGATCCTTGCCCTTCTTTCCCCCTTGCTCTGGGAGTGTACTTTACTAATCCTACTGGAAACGCCCTTGTAAATACATCTGTGAATACAGCTGCACTGTCTCTGAAAGTAGGCAAAAACCTTACCACTTTTAAAAAGGCCAAATGCAGACCCTGACATCCAAGACAACTACAGGCCTATTTTCCTTTTGCCTGCACCATCCAAGTTCCTGGAAAGGTTTGAGAATGACCAACTCTCTAAGCATCTTGAGGGCAATAAATTATTACAACCTGGTCAGCCTGACTTCAGGCCATGATTCGGTATTGAGACTGCCCTCTTGGAGGTCTCTGAAATGATCAAAGGCACCATCGATGTGGGCAGCCGGGTAGTCCTCCTAGACCTGCCTGCAGCATTAGGTATGGTCCTGCATGCCAGACCGCTCAACCACCTTCAGATTTGCATCAGGATCAAGGCTTGGATGTGAATGCAATCCTTCCTAGAGGTTAGGAAGCAAGAGATCTGGCTACTTCCTTTCTCCTCAGGCAGCCTACATGTCTCGGTCGGGATCTCCGAGGGGCCAGCTTTAAGCCCCACACTGTTTATTATTTATATGACTCCTCTCGCTGAATTGGTGGAGTCTTTTGGGGCCAAAATAATCTCCTATGTTGATGACACCCAGATTATTTCTACATTTGATAAAGGGGTGCCGGTTGAACAAGGTGATATAAAACCTTGTTTTCTATTGGATAAGCTATCAAATCATAAAGGTGAGCTCACACTTACAAAGGGGTTTGACACCAGTCTATTAAGACCCCGGACAAACTGGAGCCAGGGCAGGGAGGCAGGAAATTCCAAGCCCCTCTGGGAGGTGGAAACCTATGGAAGTTTCTCCTACTTCAAAATGGACATCAGGTATAAATATTGGACCTCAACGCTTCAGTTCTCATCTGAACTTGTGGAAGAGTCTCCCTGGAAGAAGGATTTCGGTGCTGAGAAAAGGGCTGACACTCTGCTGGACTGCTGCCCTGCACAACTGCTGCCCTGCTGACCTCTTGACTGAGTGAGAAGGACTAGATGACCTGCAACCTGTACCGAGGACCACCAGAGTGTTTTCAATGGCTAGCCTCTTGTAACCAGCAACTGGACTTTGCAACTGAGAGTCCTACCCTGCCAAGTGGTGCCACCCTAGACCTGGACCCTTGCAAGTGGTACAGAAGGTGCTCCACCATCCCATCTGTGAAATCAGCAAAACCAACGCATCTCCTCTGCTGCACGGCACAACCCTGAGCAGAATGACGCATCACCTCTACTGGGACCTCGCAAAGCTCTGCTTAATTCCATTCATGCATATCTCTCTCCAAAAATTCTTACTGTCCACTTTTCTCCTGTTCCTTTCTGACCATTCATTTCTCCCCCATCTGTTCTTTTCTCCACCCTTCTCTTCTTCCTCCCTTTCTAGTGTTGTCTTGTTGAATCTGTTGCCTCCAGATCCATCATGCTGCTCTTCTGCAGTGCTATTTATGATAGGTTTTACGTTGCAGCAGTGCCCAGTGACACCACTCTCCCACTTACGCTCTTAAATTGGGGGTTCATGACTACTCTGCTGAGTAAGGGTTTGTAGTGACCATTAAAGTGTTGTCCTCTCTTAATATATATAATTTCCTAGTCCATCTGCATGCATGCAAGATTGTGTTTTCCCTAATTAATATGGCTTCTTTCATTACTTGTCCTATTTGTGCATGTTTAATTGCCTCCTGTAAATGTAAAGTTGAGTGGATGATGTCCGAAAGTATATTTCCTTCTGTAAATGTATAGTGATCAGTCTAAATAAACATTCCTTTGTTAGTCTGAACTACTCATAGTTTGTTAAAACATATAATTGTACAAATGCCTATTTATTTGTGGGAGCACATGTACATTTGATTAACTTAGTTCCATGAATGATAGATATTTAATGAAGTGTACTTGGTACCAACTCTTTAAAACAATGCCCATTTCAAGTTAACCTGATAGTACCAAAGTTAAAGAACTTGCTATATTAATGGTTTCATGGCATACTCCAAACTTTATGCTTTTCGAATACCAACTAAATGAATGAATGAATGACTGAATTACTATATCCTTTTAAAGAGCAAGTACATTCAAAGTATTCTGCAAGCTAGATCTGTACCGTCATCTATAACTTGCCAATAAATGATCCAGATTAATAAAACAAAAATGTAATGGCCCTTTTTAAATGTGCTGTAAATCTTTATACACTGGAAGACGGCAACACAGTTGAGGAAAGAGAGCAAATAAGGTCCTTTCTCCGAGATGAGCTCTGTAGTAGCAAGAGACACAAACACGTATGGTGGGATCTGGGAGGAATAGGGCAAGCAGGTTTATATCTTAAATCCCGCAGAAAGTATCTGACAATCAAAGGCTCAATGTGCTGGACACATTTAGGAATATTTAAGATTTGTGGGTGGTCTCAGTTTATAAACCTAAGTAACATGCAGTAGCATAATTGAATCTGGGTAGCCCTACAGCTCCCTTCATTGAGGCTCAAAACTGCAATGGCATCAAAGTCCCCGTCTCGCCTCATTTGATGACAACCAGCAGCTCCTGCTCATTTACCAGAATCCTCATTTGAAGATCTGTATCAAATAATAAAACGAAGTTCTTATCTTTAGCTCCTCGACAAGGTAGAGGTCCCACCTGCTCAGGCCATAAGATGGGAATACACAGAGTTCCGCATCAAAGTTGGAGACCTCTCTTTCTGTAGCTTCAAAAGGTGTTTGATCATTTTGCCCTGATGGCCACATGGCAAGGCTACATAAAGGAGGTAAGTATATGTAGATCAAATATATTGATAGTAGTGGGATGGGGTTTGGGATAAATGAGAGAGTGGATCTAGGGGATATATTGATAGATGTATAGGATGAGAGATAGGGTAGTGCGTTGGAAAGAGTAGTAGACAGAAGTTTGCGATGAGTCAGAAGGTTGGGCTAGAAGATATATTGAGTGAAGTATGGGCTGAGAAATAGGGTAATGCATTGGAAATGCTAAATTAGAGGAAACTGATACATATATAGATCCATAAGTACATTGAAAGTATATAGATACATAAAGGAGGTATGTATATGTAGATTATACATATTGATAGGAGGCACAGGATGAGAAATAGTGTATTGCCTTGGATATGCTTTTTCAGGAGAAAAGTAACAGACACACAGATCCAGGTACATGGAAGGTACCTAGATGCACAATGGAAGTATGTACATGTAGACCAAAGATGATTTTTATTTCCCTCAACAACATAATTATTTTACATGTTTATACATAGTAGTACACAAAGATAGGTACATATCTATAGTGAAAACAAATGCTTATATACAGAGGGATATGCTGTAAATTTCTGTTTGCGTATGGTGCTTATGTGGGGAAGAGCCAAATCTTGAGTAGTTTTCTGAAGATAAGGTGGTGGTTGGTGGACCTTATGTTGGGGGGTAAAGAGTTCCATAGTTTTGGTGCTTGAACAGAGGAGGATGTGCCACCCATGTTTTTTTTCATGGATGGTGGGATTTTGAGGCGAGATGCTCCTTTAGAGTGGAGGTGCCTTTGTTGAATGTGTTTGGTGATTTTATTCCTGATGAAGAGTGGTCCCATTCCATGTATTGCTTTGTGAGTGATATAAAGCAGCTTGAACATGGATCTTCTGGCAATCGGTAACCAATGCAGGGTTTTCATGGCAGGGGAGATGTAGCCTCGCGGTTTGATATGCATGAGTAGTCTGGCAGCCGAGTTCTGGATCCGTTGTAGTCTTTTCATGGTCGTTAAAGGTGATCCGTGGTAGAGTCTATTGGCGTAATCGAGTTTGGACAGAACAAGGGAGATGGTAGCTTGGACCATGTGTGGAAATCCCAAATGAGGGAAAATTTGTCGCAGTGTTTTTATAGTGACAAAGCTTGATCTTGCTACTTTATCCACTTGGGCATTCATCGACAGCTTGGAGTCCATGGTCATTGTGGTTTTAGAGTTCAGGGCTTGCTGCTGTGCAGACCTTCAAAGTGGCCCCAGGACAGGCTGATACAAGCTATGTTTAGGCAGTTACCCGGTCTGTAGAACCTGTCAGTAGAGTGCATCCCCTGTTTCTTGTGAGGTCCTTAAGGTGGTGTCACAGTTTGTACTTCCACCTATTTTGTTCACATTTGTAAATGTCTATCTGGTATTTAGTATTGTGTGTAACAACGTACCTTCCTTGTTATATGAAAAAGCACTGACTGAACAGCGATTGTTTGTCTTACTTGTTCCATAGCTAAGTGCTGGGTGTTCTTTGTAGTATGGGGGCATAGGATATAGGTAGCCCATTTGTTACTATTCGGGCCCAATACACGCATTTGTCTTTGAACTATTGACAAATATTACCAATGATAACAGTAGCAGCAATGCACACTGTTTGCCCACACTTGAAGCCCTGATCCATCTTTATCCCCTCAACTGCTCAGAAGCGAGGATGACTTTTCAGAACCGGGATTCATTTCTGATCCTGCCATCTCCTTCATGGACCCTGAGGTGTGTGATAGCAATCAAGAGCTTTGCCAGGGGTACCAAATGGCTAAAAAGTTGTTGTAGCCGATACCCTTTTTTACCTCTAACTCAAATTCTCATTTAAGTTGAAGCACCATGGAAAACCACATCTTTTACAAATGTTATGTTCTTCATTTGTTATTAGTACCATTATCTTTCCAAGAATGGGACTGGCCGAGCACATCTATCCCATGAATACATGGTGGGAGCTGGTACTCAGGGTTGTCATGCAGTAACTTTACAGCTTTAACCTTCTATGTGTCATAGTAACATCTCATGAGCCATCCTTTTACCTAACATCACAAGAGTTGTCTCCTGCAATAACCTCTTGTCCTGCAAATAGCAGAGCCGTAAGTGCTGTTATTTTTTAACTAGAAATTCCGACTAGTGTTAGAGGCGCAGTGTGTATTAAAATATATAATTTGCTATTCTTTCCGCTACAATTTATTGAGGAGGAACTCTTTAAACCCTTATTGGACTAGGCTCTTTTTGCAGGGTCAGCCCAGATTTTTTTGCCTTCCTCATGTATTTTTTCTGACCTGTTGTTGATCATTGCTGATCAGTGCTAAAGTACATGTGCTCTCTATGGTAAACCTGGTAAGATTGGTCTACACCTGTTTGGCATATTTAATTTTCCTATCACTTCTTTGTACAGTGGTATCCCATATACCCAGGTCCAATACATTAAATGCTACTGGTGGACTTGGAGCGCTGCTTGCGCCACCCACCTAAGTAGCTGTTAGACCTGGCACCATTGGCATGGGTTTACCCTGTATTTTTTGCCTTGACCTCCTGTTTTTGCTGTGCGTTAGACTCCGTTTTGCTGTTCTAGATGCTTTGGGCACTTTGCCACAGCTGTTCAGTGCCAAAGTACAAGTGCTCCCTTTGTAAATTATTGTTATGGATTGGTGTTTCCTTGATTGGCTGATTTGATTTACTAATAAGTCCCTAGTACAGTGCACTGTGCGTGCCCAGGGCCTGTAAATCAAATGCTGCTAGTGGGCTGCAGCACTGATTGAGCCACCCACATAAGCAGCCTGTAAATGTAACACAGGCCTGGCATTGCAGAGCCGGTGTGCAGCCTGGTACTGCCATGTCGACTTGGCAAGTGCACCCACTTGCCAGGGCCTAGCCTTCCCTTTTTATGCATGTTAGCCACCCCTAAGGTATGACCAAGGTACCCCTGTGGGCAGCGTGCACTATATGTGAAAGGGAGGACATGCCCTGGTGTGTGTGGCATGTCCTGATAGTGAATTACTGCCAATTTCATTTTTCACTATTGCAAGGCTACATGTTCCCATATGGTAGAATGGGGAGTTTGCTTATAGCATCTTATAAACATTACTACCCCTGAGAGCAAGGTCGGAAAATAAATTTTAGAATGCCTGAACTCAGAATGTTAAAATACATCTTTTAGTGAGTGTGATTTTTACATTCTGTGTTTGAAAATACTACTTTTTAGAAAGTAGGTATTTTCTTGCTTTAGCCATCCAGTGTGCCTCTGCTTGGATGTGGAATGACTATCTGGGTTTGGAGTGTCAGGGGCTGCGGGGTGCAGTGGCTCTAGAGAGTCTGATGAGTCAGGGCTGTGCTGAATAGACCTGGGCTGCATCTAGAGTAGGGAGAGGAGATTTCCTTTCACCTGAATGGGCCTGGTCTGCCTTCCACAATGCTGTCTCCAACTCCTGCCATAAAGCTGCACCAGAGAGGACAGAACTGGTTTTGTCTGAGCACAGGGCTTCTTTGCCACCAGAGAACAAATGATTTTGTACTATAAATATTGGGGCCCAGACCCCAGAACTTTAGATCACTTCTTAGAAATCAAGAGGAACCTTTTCCAAGGAAAAGAGCCAGAGAAGCTAAGGAGGAATACTGCCCCTGTGCTGTTTACTATCTGGGGCCTGCAGTGGCTACTTGCTGTGAAGGAGAAGAAAAAGGACTTTGCTGTTTGCTGTGTCCCCAGCTTGAGGAAGATCTCCAAGGGCTTGAAACTGAACTCGCCTCCTGTTCTGAAGTCTCAGGGATACAAAGACTGCACCACCAGCTCCCCTAGAACTTCCTTGCTGGGAGTTCTGACATCCAAAGAGGTGCCTGCTGTTGTTTTGAACCTCTAGAGACTGTTTTCCACTGGGAGCTGGAAAATCAACGCAACACCGAGAAGCGTGACACATCCGTAACTGTTTCCGATGCATTGCCAAAGAAACTGTTGCAGCGCCTGCAGCGGCGTGAGGTATCGCTGCACGCCGCATTGAGTGAAACGATCTCCAAAGTCTGAGATCACTGCACTGATTTCGACGCAAGCTTTGCTGTGCAGCTGCAAGAACCCACACATTGTTCCAGGTCATTGCATCGCATCAAGGCTCCAAGTCTGTCGCATCGATGGGGGGCTCAGTAAGAAACTGACGAATCACCTCCCCACACAGTAAGAAACCGACGCATCACCTCCTCTCCGGTAAGGAACCGACTAATCACTTCCCCTGCGCAGCAGTAAGAAACCAACGCATCACCTCTCCGGGAGCAAGGAACTGACGCATCACCTTCCCTGAGTGTAAGGAACCGACGCATCACCTTCCCTGCAGCCCTTTTTGTTTTTGTACGTGACATTTCTAAAGTACTTTTTGTGAAAAGTGTTGCATCTGCAATTTGCTTTCAACTAAACTATTTCTACCATTTGAAAGTCACATAATAATTACTGTATTGAGGATTTTTGTCATGTGGTCTTATTTTGGTTTAGATTACTTATTTTTCTAAACTGGTGTGGTGTCCATTTGTAGTGTTTTCACTGTATTACTGTATGTGTTCACAAATGTTTTACACACTGCATCTGAGATAAGCCTGTCTACTCGTGCCAAGCTACCCAGGGGATGAGCAGGGGTTATTTTAGAAGTGAATCCCCCTTACCCTGACTAAGAAGCAACGGTCCCTATTTGAACAAAGGTACCTACCTCTGCCAACTAGAGGCCCCCATTTTAACAGTAGCCTTTCAAACCTGTCTCAGGCCTCTGCCACTGCAGGGCCTGCACGCACAGTTTACTGCTGCTGTGACGTGACACCTAAAATGGTGTCACTTCTGTGATTCCCCTTTTACTACATATCAGTCACCCCTAAGGTAGGCCCTTGCTAGCCCTGTGGGCAAGGTGCGGTGTACGTAAAAGGTAGGACATGTGCCTTAACTGTGTGGGATGTACTGGTAGTGATAAACAGCCAATTTGGATTCTCACTGCTGTGAGGCTACCCTCTCATAGGGATAGATCGGGGATTCCCTGATATGTGCTTCACGAAGAAGTAAGTGAGAGCCCGCTGCAGGCCTCACCAGCTGAGGCCGGAAGTCACAGAGACCTGGCTGCTCGACCTCGACCTCGCAGGGTGGGGTCCAAGAATTCAGATTCTCCCGGGCAACTGGTGAGGTTGCTGAAGAAGAGGAAAAGGGGGGGGGACCGTGAGAGATCTCTGCCCCATTAGCGGCTGGGTTACCCTGCAGCAGCTGCCCCTCTGTGTGATCATGGGCAGCTGCATTCCAAGAGGGCCTGCATTGTTAAAAATTGAACGCTGGGGACCGGGAGAGGTCTATGGCATGTTTTTGAGTCTCCAGCTGCACCGCATGATCGCATGTAGATACCACTCCTTTACCTGTTGGGGCATTTGACAAACCCATGCAGTTAGCAGGTCAGGGTGGCAATCCTCAAAAGGAGGACCCGATCCTGCTCATGCTAATGAGTTATCACCGTACCGCCTCTACGGAAAAGCGTGGAGGCACTCAGGCTGCCTATTTCAAGGTACAAGATGGTAATGGGTGCATAAATGTATCTGGGGAACTTATGTGCTAAGTCCTCTTCATACAAGGGGGTTTGTGATACCAAGTAAGTTGTTGATTCTTGTAATGTTATAAGTCTTGCATGGTCAGGATCACAGGCCCTCCTCCAGAGTGTCTATTATATGCACCGGGAGGTGATGGCGTTTATGTACAGTGTCAGTAATGGCGTTTAATAGATACAGACTGCAAGTGTTACTATGGTGCACTGCTAATCACGTTTTGCATAAGATGTTGTGTTAAGTGCCATATTACCAGAAGTTACTGGTCAGCCTAAGTGTAAGGTTTATGACTGTGGCCCGATTGGTCAAGTTATTTACGTGAATCTTGTAAAGTCATGACAAGTGTCTGGTGGCACAGTGTAATGTATTTGATTGTGTTCTAATTTATTTTTATGGATAATACACAGGCTATTTTTAAATAACCTTGTGTGGAGTTTCTTTTGGGGTGTGCCTAGTGTGTCGCTGCTTTGTAAGTTTGTTGCCAAACGCTTTACACATTGCCTCCGGGATAAGCCTGACTGCTCCACCAAGCTACCAAGTGGGTGAGCAGGGGTTATCTTCAGTGTGTAACTCCCTTGCCTTGACTAGACTGGTGGGTTCTTCCTGGCTTAGGTGCATACCCTAGCCAACCAGAAACCCCATTTCTAACAACCGTGTTAGGCACATTACACCAAGACCAATGTTACTGACGCTCTGTGCCCTGGAATCCTCCATTGGACACATATTGTGCACAACAATTGCTCCAAATATCATGCAGTACGCCATAACAAAGAGGCAACACCTGAAAGCAGATTTGATCCAGGTTCTGAAGATGCCTTCACCCCCAAAAAGCAAGGCGTAAGCCCTAGTTTGGTCCTGTGGCACCCCACAATAAAGCTGTTGTCCATCCTTATATATGCAGAGCACAGTTTGTCTTTGAAAGTGGACAGGAAGGTCACACGTACCTTAAGAGATCTGTTCCTAATGGAGATTGTGAAGGTTGCTCCTATGTCTTTGCCTCAAGGATCAGGTGGTGGCACTTGCTTCACGGGAAGAAAAGCTGCGGGGCCCACACTCAATTAGACATAAAGATCCTTAATCTCAGCCAGGCTCAGGAACCAACAAGAGTGCTGGTTGGGTGAATAGACCATTTGAGCAACTGTTCATTTCTGGGATGTGTTCATAAATCATTCAAATGGAATTGCTTTGCCGTGAATTAAAAGGGATTTCAACCATTGGTAAATTTAATCCATAGCAATTGCGCATCCTGAAGTAGTTTTTGAGTTGTACGATTAGTTTATGAGTGGTGGACATACATATGACTGTAGGCAAGTATTTAAATGACTAGACCGCCTATGCAGAAAAATCTATTTGTTAACTCTATGACAATAACATGAGGGTCTCTGGCTACAGGTAAACCGAGACAGAATTAGCTGAGGTCAAAATAAAAGATGCAGGAGAACAGATGTTGCTTAAACAAAGGGAAGTAAAACAGGGCTTCTTGCTTAGGTCCTAATCCTTCCTGCTAATCCGCTATCTCTTTCTCCCCCTCCTGTGCCCTGTAGGTTCACGTTTCCCTAGCGCTTGGACGCCCTCGGGCATCAACTGCGCTCTACAAATCCCCAAGTTTACAAGTTTACAAGTTTCTGGTACTTCTTTTACCACATGGTCTTTCTCAGCAGCACCCAATGGCCCTAAAGGCCTATTACCCAACCAGCCTACACTCCCCAGACCATACAGTCACCATGTCACTTTCAGGGTGCCTGTGTGTGTAGCAAACGTCAGTGATTGGCCATCTCAGGTTCACCCCCTGTAGACCTCCCCACCCAGGACCAGTCCACAGACGTTCCAGTAGAACACTTTCCTCCAGGCTCCTGGTCTGGAGCTTTAATGAGAGTATTCCTGTCATCTGTCCCTTCACAAAGAAAACTCTCAGATCTCGTTGAGCCCCTGAGAAGACAATATATCTGACGAAGGGGCAGAATTCAAAGAGATAATTTATAACATAGTATAGACTGAGTATAGTAAAATCGTTTTGTTATTAATAATATGATATGAGGTAAAGTTTGTACCATTGCAATCTAACAGTGTTACTTACAGAAGAATTACTTTCCAGTAACAGTATTATTAAAGTGTATTCAAACTACAATTTGGGACCGTGAGCAGCACCTTGAAAACATTCTTAATGGAAGGACCCAGACATACAAGGGCATATTTACAAATAAGTGGTGCAATACAGCAAGCAAAGTTGCTACGCTGTGTTGCGCTACCTAGAACAGAACTGTACCGTATCTTCAAAGAAATGGTGACGTTTTTCTCTCTACATGTTCTGGTGCACTTTGGGCTCCCTTGCATGAAAGCAGGCACCTTACGCCAAAGGACATGGCTGTGTGCATTGTGGTCAGGATAATTTGTGTGCATGAAGGCACACCTTTCTGCACAAAATCTACCATGTGAGGCGATTTCCTCTTTGTATATGTGCTGCATATTCAGGGTGGAAATAACCAGGAGAAATAAACATATTTCTCCTTGTTTCGGCTGCCTGAGTCATGCTAACCATTTTGGCTCAAACTATTGTCTACATTTGTTTATAAATAGGGATTTACATCAAAATGCGTGGGTGGAGGCATTGGCACGCCCATACACCACTCATGGAAAGTCAACCTGACGCAAACTAATGCAAGGCAATGCATTTCGCGGCAATGTGTTACTTTTTCTTACAAAGTCGCACAAATTGCCATTTGTGTGTTTTCCTTAAATACCAAAAAAGGATTTTGCATCGGGGCTGCGTCAAAAAAGGTGTGAAAGCCCGATGCAAAATCTTTGTAAATGTACGGCTCATGTTTTGATCATCTTACTACAGACACTCTGATTGCCTGTTAACGTTCTTCTCACATTTCAGCTGCATTCTGAATCAGGCACAAGGGCATGTATATCTTCATTATCTGAATGGTCAGGGTTCAGCTTCTGAAAGCTGAAACACACAGCATGTGAATGTGGACATGTAATGCAAGCCATTGCTAGTGGCTTCAAGCAGCAGGGTTTACTGCGGAGAGGTGTAGAGCGGCAAAAAGAGGTATCTTAAAAATGCAATAACTCGCTGATGTATACTTAGGATGCCTTAGTGCTTCTCATCAATGAATCTGGGGTCGGTTGCTGTCTTGCATGCTTATGAGGTAGCTTTAGAACTAGCGTCTTACCGTCACTGTGGTAGAAAATTTAAAGAACGCCTCAATCACGTGGAAAGCTTCATAAGGAACATGTCTCAGCATCGAATCGAGAAATAGCCCAACACGGACTCTACTTGCTTTCAATTTCCCCTCGCAGTAGGCATCCGAAGGGCTGATCCCAGTGATATAGCAATGAAACTCGACAGTAAGCACTGAATGGAATGTTGAACCAATACAAACCTACCAGGTCAGATGTGCACTAGACTGGACACAGAAAATAAGGACGGGATCATATTTAATCTATTTTTTCTTTAGCTTTAAATACTTTATTAATTTCTTTTGTTCATGAACTTCCCAGGTAAAAGACTCACTTAATAAGATCTAAAGCCTATTACTTTCATCAGGGTATTCTAAATGTTCTGCTGAATGTGATAGTTAATCCTATAATGGAATTTTAGGGCTTGATTTAGAGTTTGGCGGGCGGGTTACTCCATCACAAACCTGCCGTTATCTGCTGTCCATCGTATTACAAGTGCTGTTGGATATAATGTTCTTGGAGTAGTGAGGACGGTATATCTGTCACATTTGTGATGGAGTGACCCATCTGCGGAGCGCGATCAGGCCCTTAGTCCCATGTTACGAGAAGCTCATTGGAAGCAAATATCTAACCACGCTTCTAGCTCATTTTGTTAACACTTAGGTAGCCAGGTAGGTACGTTTGTGTTACTGAATGTGAAAACATCAGCTCTCTGCTGACAGGAATGTTCTTCCTTTGACAAGATATAGGGGCATATTATCAAGGGGGTTTATCTCCGCTTTTTTGGCTTTAAAAGCCAAGAAAGCGGAGATAAAATTATCTCCCTATTACCTAGCTGTCGCTAACACCAGTTAGCGACAGCTAGTAGGAGATAGCGACCATCTTGGGCCCCGCTTTGCATGTCAGTGAAATTTATCACTAATGACATGCAAAGTGGGCGTGCCAAGATGTTAGCGACTGGAAACAGTCGCTAACATCGCTATCTCCTATTACCAACTTTTGGAGATATTCGCGCTAAGCGTGAATACCTCCAAAAGCTAACACCTGCCCCTGAGCAGTTCTTAGCCATGTTATCCGATGGTAGGTGGATAACATGGCTAAGAGCATTAGCTCGGTAATGCATGAATATCGCTGACTTTTCAGCGATATTCATGCATTTCGGCCGATTGTTATCGCTTAGGAGATAAACCTTGATGATAGCAAGGTTCCTAAGCGATAAAAATAGCCGCAGCTCGGCGATAAAAATATTACCGCTAAGCCAACATTGCGATAATTATCGCTAGTTGTTGGTAATATGCCCCATATTTCCCACACAAATAATGGAATCTCCGATTACCCTAAAATTCATCCGACTACTCAAAATGCACCTGAGGACTAAACAGGGAGGGCCAGATGTATTATTTGTTCATGCAACTCAGCACAGCAACCAAATCTGCTGCACTATTTCTCAAGGGGCAGGTAGCCACACCTACTAATACCCTAATAAGGCTAGCATGCACAATCACACAGCCTTCCAGCACGGTGCAGAGATGAATGTGCGCTGTCTAGCTTATGATTTGTACTAGGAGCATACACCTCCAGTACAAATTCCTGTACCAAGACAAAATCAGAAGGATCCTACACTCTGATGTATGTTGTGCACTGCAGCTGACATGCAGTGCATTATTTATTTGGGAGAAATTAACATATTTCCTATTGTTAGCACCTGCTTAAAGGAGACGCTCATTTTTGACAGAAAGCCCAGGATTCTTCTTTAGTAGATCAGAGTTTGTGTCACATATGGGAATTTTCTCTGATCTACCCAAGTACTACCACTGTAATACTGGTTTGACTCAAAGCAGTGCCAAGGCTCTTAGCACTCAGAAAAGAGCACTTTTCCAGCTCAAAACCAATATGTCACTTTGCATCAATATGTGACAATGCAAAGTCATAGCACATCTGGGCTGGAGTGTTCTACGCTTTACCTTCGCTTGGTAAAGGATCAGAAGTGGTCCAAGGACACCCTAAATCACCGCCACCCACTCTGTCACCTGGGGAATCGCAGTAAAGTTGCAATATCCCGTGCCTCATGGAATGTTGGCAGTATCCTGAAAACATGGTTAGTGTTGCTATGATTGGATCAACACTAGTGCACCCCGGCAGGTGCATGAGGGCTGACGTGCAATCGTCCCTTGATCATTGTAACTGCAACGCTTGGTGAATATGGAAAGCTTTTTTGATTGCAATTACCTGGTCCCAATTTTACAAATCTGCTCGAAAGTATGCAAACATGTAGTCCATTCTACACAGCTGTATCTTTTCAATTAACGTTGTTGACTGTACCACATATTTTTAAAGTGGTGTCAGTGCAGTGTAGATGGAAGAATATGTTTCTAGGCTAGGGAAAATTCACATAAAATGGTTGTCACCCACCATCAATTGACAATAAAGGCACAGACACCCTTGCACCCAAATTATAGAAGTCTGTGGGCTGTGAGAATAGCGTACATGGATTATGGTTACTTTCAACTACACATGACTTTCACTGAGAAGTGGACCTAATGCAAAATACAGGCACTATTCAATAAAATCAGGTATTGTAAGCTGAATAATGTGTGTCATTTTCTTGCGTTGGGGCCATTGACTTCAGTATGGGTACTCTCAGAGGGTCATCAAAGCCCCTCATGAGCCAGTTATGAGTTCTATATTGCCACTAAAATGTTAAAACAAAGGTGATGTGACAATAACAGCTGTTTTAATAGTGATCTCATTCACCAGGATGATAAACACAGTGTAAACAGTATAAAGAGAAGGGCCTGAACTCGGCCCGTGCAGGTGAGAGCGGTTGGGCCGGGTTAGGGGGGTGTTTCGACAGACATCGAGGAGGGAAAATTAATTATTTATTGAATTTTCCCTTGTGGTCTTCTGTCAAATCCCCCCCCTCCAACCCTGCCCCACTGCTCTTACCTGTTCGGGCCACTCCTTGATGACAGATATCCCGTCCACCGAAATATAAATCCCACTAGCAGCCCGTCCCGACGTTGTCCGGGAATGAGTTGCTGCCGGCCAGTAGTATATTGTTTTTTAGGATTTCGTTTTGATAGCATTTCTTATCTGTGACAGGCCTGTGAAACACTCCGATTCACAGTGCACTGCTGATAGTAGTGTGTGAACTCGAGTTTCCCTACTTTATTTTTCCTTGCAATATTATATTGCGCAAACTCGACAACATGGTATGAGCACAATTTACATTACAGAAGAACACATTAATTTGTGATAGGCACGGGGAGACAAAGCGATTTCCTTGGAATCATAGGATGTTGAGCTGATGCCGAGATTCGAACGTAGCTCCCGAGCTCTAAAGTTCGCAATTCTAGAACTTGTGGGGGAGGTGTGTCTAAAAAAGTATGTCGGTGCTGACCATCAATGAGAGAGACCTGTGCATTTTTCAAATCGGTGGTAAAAAAATATGAGTATGTTGCTGGAGAGGTGGGCCACCGTGCCACCAATGTACTTACCAGGGGAGGGTAAACACCCATTATTCCGCAACTTTCTTTCCGCATACATCACTCCGCATACTTTCATTGAGAATGTACCATGACTCAGCAATGCCATTATAACGCATGGCATTACATTTTATATGCTTTTACCACGCATACATTTAGAACAAAATTTGTTGTAAATGCATGAATGGTAAAAGCATGTTTTTTTAAATGTTTGGATAAGGTAAGTATGGGTATAGGTTTATATGTTTTGGGGTACTGAGGTATATGTTTTGGGGTGTTTGGGTGTTTTGAGGGTTCAGAAATAGTTTTGGGTTATGGGGTGCAGGGGTAGTTTTAGGGTTTAGGGATAGGTATGGGTTTTGGGGTAGAGGGGTATTTTTAGGGTTCAGGGCTAGGTTTGGGTTTTGGGATATAGGGGTATTTTTAGGGTTCAGGGCTGGGTTTGGGGTTTGGGGTACAGGGGTATTTTAGGGTTCAGGGGTAAGTTTGGGTTTTGGGGTACAAGGTTATTTTTATGGTTCAGGGCTAGGTTTGGGTTTTGGGGTACAGGGGTATTTTTAGGGTTCAGGGGTGGGTTTGGGGTACAGGGGTATTTTAAGGGTTAGGGGCTAGGTTTGGGTTTTGGGTTACAGGGGTATTTTAGGGTTCAGGGGTAGCTTTGGGTTTGGGGGTACAGGGGTATTTTTAGTGTTCAGGGCTAGGTTTGGGTTTTGGGGTACAGGGGTATTTTTAGGGTTCAGGGGTAGGTTTGGGTTTTTAGTTACAGGGGTATTTATAGGGTTCAGGGCTAGGTTTGGGTTTTGGGGTACAGGGGTATATTTAGGGTTTAGGGATAGGTTTGGGTTTTGGGGTACAGGGTATATTTATAGGGTTACGATTGGTTAGTGTTCAAGGGTGTTGGGGTATTTTAAGGAGTAAGGGTGGGTTATTATTATGGGGTGCAGGGATATTTAAAGGGAGCAGGGTGGACACCCGGGGCTGGAATGTACAGAACCTGGGAAGAAAAATCAATGAAATATTGGGCACAACGCTCACTTTTTTTTCCCGTAATCCCGTAAGCCCGTGCCCCGCACACGCCCACGCTCCCAGCACACGCCCACAGCACACGATATGAGACATGGCATGAAGGGCGAAACCTACCACACGCCCTCAGCACAAGCCCACAGCACAACGCAGACACGCCCACAAGGGACTACTTTGCTGGCACGGTTCTTTTACCTTTTAAATGTATATGGTAGGCGTCTGCATAGCCTATGTTCGTGTGCTGCAACTGCCCTTTCCACCGCTGTATTGGGTGTTGTGATTGGTCCTTTGGTTCCTGAGATTACCCGCCTCAACGGTTTGGGCTCTCGCTTTATTATATTAGTATAGATTACATCCTATGGGATTTATATTTCAGTGGATGGGATATCCGTCACCATTGCGATGGAGTAACCTCTCCGCCAAATTCTAAATCATATCTGAAGTGGCAAAATACATGGCTGCTTGACATATTTCCCAACAGGATCTTCAAAATACTTTCTTTAAGATGTCCTAGGCACTGAGACAACACCATACATGAAGGTTTCTTCCCTCATTTACACAAATAGAAGCGGTGAGCCCTTCAAGCCAGTGCAATCTCTTCACTGCCTAACTGCCATGATGGCTATGACTATCTTACTCAGTTGCTTGAACAAGAGAGTGCAATTGGAAGGTTAAATCCCAGGATTTTGAAAACATTATGTGTCCTCCTCCTCATGGATCTGGCTCTTACCTTTGTTCTAAAGCATTGGCTGACACTGATGTCTCCTAACATCAAACTGCTCATCAATAATAGTGTTCATGAAGCTGATAATCGAGATATCCGGAAATGTATGGTTTCTCTGTCCCTTCTGAAGAAAGCATTCCTTCCTTGTTAAAACTACTGGACTCTTTTGAACCTTCACACTACTATCAAAATCATGGGGACTTGTTTGTGTGTGCATCTTCGAAAACATTCAGAAACATTTTCTATCCAACATAATCACCAATATGGCTTCTGCCCAGTTCGTGGGAAACGATCTACATTGGTGAAAATAAAAAAAAAGTCTTCTGTGCATACTGCACATCGGTGGCAAGGGGTCCTGTTTCTTCCAGTAGAGTCTGCCACTTTGATATGGTGGATCATTGACCACTGCTAGAACATAATTAAATGGAGGCAAATATTGCTATGATATCCAAATATTGACTTGCTTCATTGTTCACAGGAAAAACAACCAACAATCAGTTGATGCCCAATTGTTCTCTGCCTCTGGCTTACTAGGAATGTTGCACGGGAATTGGCCCTTTCACCCTCACCTTTTAATAGGCAGGCAGGTTGTCTATTCAGGCATTGCAGTGTGAACCTCCATCTGAATGCACAGAAACACCCATCCTACACTTAATTGCAGCGAAGGCAGGTGACATCACCATTATGATTGCTTGATAGGCTTCAGAACTGTATGCTACATCAAATGTTCAAGAGGGGATAGAAGGATGCTTAAAATAAGTCGAATCTCTGGCAATTGCTTAGGGTAGCATTCAAACTCATCATTCTTGTTTACCATGCCACCTCAGACTAGACCCAGCCATAAGCAAATCAGTCTTGGTCCTGCTCCAAAAGGAACAGTCTACAATGAACTTTCAAGCCAGGTCCTCTCCAAAACGGATCATGAGCAACCCAAGAATGGTTTTGTTAATATTGAAAATATGATGCCAATGTACACCAAGTATATGTACATATAACAATGAACTCTAATCGCTGTTTTCAAATCCACCCGATATGCCCTTCCATGAACCCAGAATCCAAACTACATGATCAAGAAGGCCCTTTGACCTGGGCCTGAAGCAGCTGATTGACAGATCACAGGCAGGGTGACATATAACCCTTAGACAAACACCCGAACAGGAAAACCCAGACCGATCCCACAGATACGCTGCTACACCACAATGGTCTTATGAGATTGGCCCCAATGAAACACATTTGGCCAGATAGCTGCACTTTCCCAAAACACCATAGAGACAGATGTAACACTAAATTAGGAACACTCAACCAATCAGAGCTCCGCATGCACACTACACGCTGTGATCTCGCGCTCTCCATTTCGAACATCGGGACACGTACCCACTGGCCCCACACAATGTGTCCTCGCAAGATTGAGACCCATCTGCAATTCTTATCAAATAGCCAGATTGATGGCCCTGTAGCTAGGCCCAGATTCCTGTTCTAAAAGAATGTACAAATTGCTTATGACACTCTGTGAAATGTATGAAATGACAGCCAAAACCAATGTACTTTGAGACAGTCTTCAGACGCCAACTCTGTTGGCTGTTCTCCTGGCTGCTGCGTTTAATTAAAACAACTGTTCCTTTTTTGCCAAACATCTCCTGTCTTTTATTTTTTCAAGGTAAAGTCACATTCGAGCAACAGTTTCACCTTGGTTGGGGCTCTTCAGGCAGATGATGCTTTGTTCCAGTGAGACAGTGAGCAAGGGAATCATGTCTGGGCATATCTATGAACACTCAGGGATATACCTCAAACACACAAAAGGTGATTGGAGAATGCTTCCAATGAGTCTAACCCCTGGCAATTCATCGGGGGAGCATTTGGACCCATCGTTATTTGATCCACCATGCCACCAGAGATTAGATCCAGACATGTGCAAATCAGTCGTTGTCCTGTTCCAGTGGAAACATTCCAGCCTGAACTGTGAAATCAGACTCAAGCAAACCACGACCGGTTTTGCCCTGATTCGGGCTTTTCAGTTGGCTGTAGCTTGGTTTCAGTGGCACAGTCAGCAGTGAGTATGTAAAAAGTTGAGAGATACCCCTCAGACGAAGGGTTAGGGTTTTGAAAACCAGAAAGCACTTGAGAATCCCTGTGATGAATAACTCTATAACTTCATGCATTTACACAACTTCACATCAGTCAAACGAATTCGATATCACAGAATTTGAAAAAACCTGCAGGGCTTTAATTATATAATACTGAAATTCATATTTTAAAAATATTGCTACATAGTAAAATCAATGCACCAAAATGACAAAGATAACACAGGAAACAATATAAAGAAAAACAATATAAAAAAGGGGAGAGTTTCCAGAAAACTCCAATTTGTTTAATTTAAGAAGAGGCACTCCCACCTCAAAGTGTCACTTGATGTGAATGGATATGTAAGTGTCATATTGTTTTTGTCCATCCACTGTGGGTCATGTTTACACGTTTCATTGACACGTTTCAGTAGTTCCAAAGCATATGTACCATCTTCCTCAGGACAAACACATTTATGACTCTCCCCAACGAATATCAGGACTGTTTCCATAAACATGTCTATCCAATCCAGACCATATGAAGCATCACAATATAAGATTACCCTTTCACAAGTCGGCTTTCTCAATAGTATAGTCCTTTTCCAAAGTGAGGTGTCCAGCGGTGAGATAGCTCAACACTTTTCTAGCTGGATCAACATTTCCCAATAAGTTCTATGTATGGAACAACCCTCTGTGAATGTCTTTCGATTCATGGGAAAATCCTCCTTTGAAATCACTTAAAAAAATCAGCCACACCATCACTGGTCCTCATTTTTGACGCTGGAAGAACAGAGACCTATTGCAGTTTGCTGCATTTTCTATTCTAGTGAAGGCTTTCAGTCTGTTTTTGTTACAACCCAAATAAATTGCTCTTCAATAAGATATGATATAACAAGGGTTCCCTGTATGCTAATTGGCCGGTCGCATAACATAGGAGAGGTTTATTTAGGTAGAGTAGATAGAGATGGGTGCTGCTTGTGAGCATATTGATATTCAGTGGATGAACAGAACCAAGCATGGTGGAAATTTATTTTGAGTTGATCCAATGTAGGATATTAAACACCACTAAGACCTTATAAAACAGTGGCGAATAGCCATAAGGGTCTGAGAATGTCTCCTTGGCTTTGATGGGCCTGTCCAGGCTCCGAGATTTGTGAGGGTGAATAGGAGTGACTGAGGCCTTCTCAAGATATTTTGAGAGATCGGTAGGCAATGCATCGGGCCTTGTACAGGGTCCTGTAAAAGACTTGGAATGCAGCAGTAATTTTGTAAGATTGTGAACAAACTGTTGAGTGTGGGCCATCATGGCAACCAGATCTGGCCTAACCTCTTTACCTTCTGCCAGGCTAACCCTGACTTTACACCAGGGATGCACCAAGAAGTATTCTTGCGCTGGCAGGAGGGTGGTTGCAAACAAATGGGCTGCCTATTTGACACACAAGGGACAATACTGTTCGGCCAACTAAAGGCAGACTATACCCTGGAAGAAGAGGCATACCATCTTCAATATTTGCAAATGAGACACTGGGTGCTTCAACCCTCTGTTAGACCTCATGCTGTATGCCCCCTTTCTTCATTTAAAAAAGGGTCTTCTTAACAAGAAAGATAGACATCTTATCACCAAGATCTATGTCCTATAGTGTGGGCCACCCTCCCTAACTAAGACAGCGGGTCAAAATAGATGGGAGGCCAACCTGGGCAGAGCTTTGTCCACCAAGGAGAGGGAGGACATTTACTATTGGGCTATATTAGCATGAAGACAGCTTACAAAAGAGTCACCTACTGGTATTACACCCCTACCCGGCTCCATAGTTGGGACCCAGAGGACTGTTGGGAGGTGTTGTGGAGAACCAGGCTCTCTTGTCCAACCTTGTCTGCCATTGTCCAAAACTGGCCTGATACTGAGGGCGCATTTTGGATTATATATACAATGCTTTTGACTCTGCAATCCTGAGGTTCCCAACTTACACTCTTTTGGTGCTACCTAATCCCCTAAAGTACCCATTATGCTCAATGAGGGGGAGGCAGATGGTGTTGGCCTTTGGGGCTGCTAACCAAGTTATTCGTGCAGCTTGGGGCACAGACAAGGTCCCCAACCATACTACAGGACTTCACAAATAGGGGTTCATTTTGGGGAAGTAGAGACTTTCCCTTGCGGTTGATCTGAAAATTGACTTTTATTCCTGCCTGTGGGCTCTATACATTACCATTCTCTCCTCTAAATGTAATAATTTGACAGGCCAACCCTATCTTAAATTGTTATTTTTGATACCCATACCTGAGCCTTCCAAGACACTGTCCTTGCCCGTCCCAACTTAAATCTGCACTTAGCACCACCATATCATAGCCATTGGTTACTGCTACTTTTCTTTGGAAGTACCTGGGTGGTGTGGGAGGAGTTATAGGAGATGTTAGTTTGGTTTTATGTTGTTATATGCCATATTTTTGTTGCTGGCACCAGGGTTATAGGCGGACAGCTGTGTACCCGACTGATAAAATAAACAGAATTGATTCACAAAAGCAGCCTGCATGGCAAGGCTGGCTTTTAAAGACATCAGGCACTAGAGTAGTGCACACTTAAGTGCAGTAAATCTTCTGGGCCTCTAAACTTCATACGCTACCATATACTAGTGACTTACAGGTAGGTTGTCAGTACCAATTGTAATTATATGTCATTAACATCTACTTTTAATACGAGAACAGTCCTTTGGTCAGGTTAGCAGACCTCAGGGCAAAATCAGAGTCAGAAAACCAGCTTCTAGTAGTAAAGATGGGGGTAACTAGGGGGGGGGGCACTGCAAACAAGTCCTCGTTTCTCACTCAGACAGATCCCCTGATGTTCAGGTGATCATCCCTGGCACTGTACTAAGATATTTCAGCTATGAACCTGGACAAGCGCAAATCCCAAAATCTCATAATACTGGGGGTTTCTGACAGCTGTTTTTTTACTACAAAGAAAAGCCAGCTCCAAGTGCAGAAGCAAGGGCAGTCTTCAACCTGGAAGAATAATCCTGTCCTACAGACACACAGCTGAAGCCCCAATGCCTAGGATGAAGAAGGTGACAAATGAGGAAAGGGAGGAGGTGCGAAGATTAAAATAAAATGACAGACCTCATCCTTCCCTGAGGGAGATAAGCCAACATGCTCAGACTAATTGACTTGCCTTGACAAGATGAACCATTGGTTTGATTTGCCTTATTGGGAATTACTTTCTTGGGCTCTCAATAAATAGGTGCAACTGAAAGGCAGCACAAGGAATAAATGGCATGGATGACTGGGTCGAATTCGGAGCAAGGAGAGACATACTCAGACCCATGAGAACTATCAAGGCAGTAACCAAAAGTTTTGTTGCTCATATTTGTAACATTGTTTAAGTTTGCTTTAATGTTTGTTAACCTGTTCCTATTTTACCCTGGATCAGAATGAAGAATAGCGAAAGCAGGTACAACGCTTTCCATTCCTGTCCCCATAAACTTCCCAGCGCCATGACACAGCATGGCACCCATATCTCTCCTAACGGTATCCACATCTTAAACCCCTAAGAGGCTGAAAATAGCAACATTGAATGTTTAGGGTCTCAACTCATAAGTCCGGAGGAAGTCGGTAATGCACCGGCTTCCAAGAAGGGTTTAGATATCGCCGTTCTTCAAGAGACCCAGCTATTGACAGCTGACATGAAATGATGCACATCCTGATACATACCCCACCAGTTATTTTCCTCCATGTAAACAAGGAAGTAGCTATTCTGTTGGGAGCTGGTGTCTCCTTTCATCACATCTTGACCCACAGGTATCGGGATGTGAGGGCTATTCTAGTCAGGGGATTGATCTGGGGGGACGCTGGTGATGATAATCTCTATCTATGGGCCTAATGACCACAAGAACCAATTCCATGTCTGGTTATTCCCTTTCCCAGTTGCCCACACCAGTGACAATCTGGTGCTGGGGGGTGATTTTAATGTAGTAATGGACCCGGCTGCAGATGGATCACATTCCATGTGCCAACAGATAACACTTCTGCCATTCCTGATCTCCGAATTCCTGATCTCCGACCTTGATGATGTGAAACTGACAGGTGTGTGGCATAGTCAACATATGGGAGAGAGGGATTTTACAAACTACTCATATGTTCATAGATCTTACTCTCGGATCAATTATATCTTTGTCTCCCTGCTATTTTCCCTTGGGTGGACTCCATGGTCATAGGGACAAGGGCGCTATAGGACCACACCCCATTTATGATACACATAAATATGGCACCTCCCCCGATGACCCACCGCTAACATTATAGAAAATGAACGAAATAGCTTTTCAGGACCCAGTTCTGTGAAAGGATATAAGGGGAAGCGGCCACAAACTATTTTATGGAAACTGTGTTAGAGAGCTAATGTGGACCACCCTTTGGGATGCCGCCAAAGCGGTCCTACATGGAGAATTTATCAGCCACTCCTCAGTGTTTCTGCAATGGGTTCGGGATCAATGATTAGAGCCGGAGGCCAATATATCCAGATTAGAAAGGTAACTTAAAACTAAACCATGCTGCAACTTCCAGAGAGCCCTACGCAAGGCAAGAGGAGAGCTGCAGGCGGTCCTGGTTAGGAAATCTGCACATAAACTACTTAATACAAAACAATTATTTTATGAAGAGAGACAATGTGTATCAGCTCCTTGCCCATAAATGATGCACCTATAGGAAGTGGATCTACATCCAGATGTTGCTAGATCCCCAACATACCCCCGTACAAATGATTGAGGGTTTCTAGACAGATTTACACAGTTTTACACTGAATTATATAGTTGTGAATACCTCTCCCAAGAAGCCCAAGAAGAGTACCTAGCAACAATCACCCTGCCCAACTTGGACTGGGAGGCCAGGGAAGAATTGCAGAGGACGATAACAGAGGAGGAAATATTGCTAGATATAAAATTCCTTCCAAATAACAAGGTCGGCGGCCCGGATGGGTTTCCTCTTCTGCCTACTAGTTCCACATCTCAAAAAATGGTTTGACTCATTCTTGGACACCCGAGAGGTGCCACCCTCTAGCAGGAGCTCCCGGTGCAGGCAAAAGTGGTGGGGCGGGTGGGGAGGGAGACGCCAGACAACGAGGGAAAATTGAATTTAAAAAAAAAGAAAAGCACTTTATTTGCTATTGCACTGGAGCCACTAGCTTGTAAAATAAGACAAGGTCACCGAGACTCAGCACTCCAATTTCCATAAAGGCCATTGAATATATAATTTATGCAGATGATATGGTGCTTTATGTTATAGATCCAGCGCAACACTTAAATCCACTAATGCGTGAATATATCAAGTTCGGGCAACACTCAGGGCTTAAGATAAACTGGTCTAAATCACTACTTATACCACTGACGGACACCACCAGACCACACCCGATGAACTACCCGTTAGAGAGGCAGGAAGATCCGGTGAAGTACTTGGGTGTATGGTTTCATAGGGACCCGGAAGTGGTCCTCCGTACTAATTATGGGAGGGTGATAAGTACACTAGAGGAGAAAATAGATAGATGGATCCAGTTGCCGCTCTCGCTAGCTGACCGTATGGCCATTGTAAAGATGGTGATTTTACCAAAAATCCTTTACCTCTTTAATAATATCCCCATTATACCGCCTATGAAAATATTCCGCAGAATCTCCACTATGACATCACGGCTGATATGGGCAGGCCCGAATTGACCTGCATACACTGACATTACCCTACTCGCGTGGCGGGTTTAAAGTCCCTGACTTTTTATTATATTATTTATGCGTCCAAGCACAGTATGCTCATTTCTGGTACCACAAAATACCTTATCTCACACATGTAGCCATTGAAGAAGGGGACGCGTTACCGATACAGCTGAATGCAATTATAACACATCGCAGACCACCGCTACATAACAGAGATATAAATACTATTGATACAACGAGTGATGCTTGGAATAGGATGGCTAGAAAGGCAAATAAACTACCACTATATGCACCGGCAATGTTGCTACATCATCACCCGCAGCTAGCAGTGACGCAAGAAGAGGTTGGAATGGGGTTGCTCAGACAAGAGGGTATAGACACTATGGGAGATTTGTACAGTGAGGGGGTATTTAAAACACTAGAAGACCTATCATTTGTTAGTAATCAGACGGTCCTACTGAAATTCACTTATCACAGGCTCCAAGGAGCAGTAAAGAAGTTATATCCATCCTACCCAGCAGAACCGCAACAGTTGACAACGTTGCAAATGTTACTCACTACTCCTACTCCTAGTCACTTGGTGTCCAAATTATACAGTCACTTACAGGCGGATATAGCGGCTACTGCGCACAAAGCACTGGACAAATGGAATTCATGCTTGGACATTCCTTTGACCGAACAAGAATGGGCCATAGCTGGAACACTAACAAGTCTATTGACCCCAAATGGTAACTTATGTATATTGCATCTGAAATATCTGCATCAAACGTATCATACCCCTGCACGACTCTATAGGTTTGGACTAGGAGCAGACTCCAGATGTCAACGCTGTAATGGTGAAAACGCAGATTTTATTCACCTTGCTTGGTCATGTGCTGGAATAGGGGAGTATTGGCTACAGGTGTCGCAAATATTGAGCGTTATGACGGGCACACATGTCGAATGTAATATACGTACATGTTTATTAGGACTGCTTCAGGGAGTCCGTGTTGTGAAACGCAAGTTTTGTGCGATTGCTTTGCTTATGGCAAAACGTAGGGTGTCAATGGGATGGGGTAGTAGGAATATGCCACGGACCAAACAATGGCTTCAGGACCTAGTTTACTGTAGGGATACTTTACAAACTTATGAAGAAGAACTGCCGGCAAGAGCAAGGCCTAGGGACCATTGGAAATTTCTTGTAGAATATCTGAATACCATCGTAGTGGATGTATAGTGTAAGCCAACTGTAATATATTCAAACGTTATTATGTATATTGACGTAAGCACATGTATGGAGGAGGAATGTGAAAGAGCAGTGGTCTGTACGTTTTAAGTTTCTGACTAAATGGACATGTATGTCGATTTGTTGAAATGCCAATAAAAAAAAAAGAAAAACACTTAACTTGCACTTGCCCTATCAACTAGTCAGTGATGCGGCAAGTGCACGGTAAGTGATTTTTTTTGTAATTTCATTTTGCCTTGTTGTCATCTGTTGACTCCCTCCCCTCCTCACCCGCCTCACCACTCTTACCTGCACGGGCCGCTCCTGCCCTCTAGGATGGAATCCTTTCTCATGCTAATCCCTAAGCCAGATAAAGACCCCCAGCTATGTGGGTCCTACCACCTGACTGCATTATTGAATAGTGATGTAAAGATTTTAACAAAAATTCCGGACCGCTGATTCGGTGATATCTAGGTCAAAACCAGGTGCGTTTTGTTAGGTACAGACAAACAGTTACAACATCAGAGTGGCCCTCAATTTGATTGACACAGCAGAGGTCACTGGAATGGCAGTACTCCTTCTTTCCTTTTCTGCAGAGAAAGCCTTCAACTGTGTTGAGTGGTCATTTGTGGCAAAGGCTCTCGACAAGATAAATATGGGACCCCGGATACCCTACACTCGATGAAACTTTGACTACATTCTTGCCTCTCTGACTTAATCCCTCTTACAAAGGGCACCTTATATGGCTACCCCCATTCGCCCCTAATCTTTTCCCCCACAATAGAACCTCTATACCATAGGATCATGACAAACCAGCTAATCACAGGTATCCAGACTAAACCTGGGCCTCAAAAGCTGGTGCTGTTTGAAGATGATGATTTTTAGTTTTTGACAGACCTTGCAAGTTCATATCCTGCACTCTTAGAAAAGCTGGTTGCAGGATTCTGAGGGAACTGTGAGAAATCAACAGCGAAGGGGGTTGTTATAACCTCGAGGAAGTTGTGCTGAAACAGCGACTCCGGTGGTCTCCAAGAAACAGGTAGCTGGGTTTTACAATTCTACCCACCATAAATGAGGTAGGAGATGCAAAGTCCAAAGCAATGTCCCTCTAGCAATATCCGGCCATTCTTGGATACACTGTTCAAGAGTCTATACTGATGGGGTAGACTGAAGATGAATCTGCTGCCCGGATTACTGTATCTCTTCTGTTGCAATCTGATGTGGGTTGCCGTGGAAACCCCGAAACACGTAAATCTGAAGATGCAGGCCTTCATATGGGGCAGGAAGCCGTCCTGGCTGGACTGATCCTTTTTTATGAGGAGTCTAGAGGAGGGAGGACTGGGAGTGACTGACATTGAGCTTTACAACCTTAGCAGCGCAGATTATTCAGTCATGGTGTGGTGTTCACCAGATGCGGATAAGCCCTGTTGCAGGATGGAGCAAGAATATAGTCCAGTACCCTTGCTTCATTTGGTTTGGCTGCCACTGTGGGCACTAGGCTTGAGGCCCTGTGGTTGACCATGAAGATAACCCAACATCACTGGTTTGAAGGCCCAGAGGTAAAGGCGATACTACTTACTTTCTCAACAGTCTCCAATTAACGGGAACCTGGACTTCTTGCCAAGAACCCCAGACAAACATTACCAGACTTGGGAAGGAAGGGAGCCACTATTCCTATGACGGTTATACACAGTGGGGTCCCTAAGACTCTTGGCCAGTGTGCTAAAGATTTTTTACTAGGCCCCAAGGACTTGTACCAGATTACTCAGCTACTACACTGGGTGCAACAATCAAATCTCCTAACACCGTCCTGACTAGTTCAGAAGCGGTCGCTCCCTGTGCCCTGCTCCTGAGAGGTATCGTTAACATTATACTTCTCAGCTGCATTGTGTTTGTGCTCTGCCTCACTACCGCCTAAGTACTCTACATAGCGCTGCAGCGCGAGTGCCATTGCGACGCAACTAGGACATTTAAAGAGCTCCTGGGGGACTATTTACACAGCGCTTCAAGATCTGTGCATTGTAACGCTCTGGGGGCATTGTGGTTACGGCGCTTTAATTTTGAACCCTGATTTTGAGTAGCGCTATTCTGCAGCTAGCGTAGTCAATTTCCTGAGCCCCAGCCTACCTCCAGTTTCGTTTTTCCCTACGCTGACGCAATCTTACGCTTGTTGTTGTTGGTGCCTCAGAGCCTGGCCCCCACAGCCCGCCCCGCCTCCCTGCTGACCCTCCCTCGCCCCTCCCTCTCCTCCATCCATATATGACAGATGCACTCTCGCGCAGCGGTCGCGCCCCAGTCGCGCCGAAGGTGAGCCAAAGGTAAGCCCGTCTACGCCCGTCCGCGCCAAGCCCGCGCCCAGCGCCAGACCCCCTGGCCCCCGCACCACCAACCCCACCCGCATTACATACGACCCCTCCACCCTCATAGCCCTAAACCCCGGCCGACTCCCCAACTGCGCCCAAGCCGCCCCTGGACACACCCATGGACCCTTCACATGCAACTCCTGCAAGTTTGACGGCACCAAGACCAACTCCTCATCCACTAACACCAAACAGAGATCTGACACCAACCACCTAAAATGCATCCTGCTCAACACCCGCTCGGTCCACAGACACGCCATCGACCTTTGGAATCTACTAGACACCATCTCTCCGGACGTCGCCTTCCTAACAGAAACATGGATGAACGCCTCCTCAGCCCCAGACATCACCATTGCCATCCCGGAAGGCTACAAGATCATCCGTAAGGACTGCACCAAGCAAACAGGAGGAGGCATCGCCATCGTCCATAAGAATTCCATCCGCATATCAACCAGCTCAGACGGTAACCTCGCTAGCGCCGAGCACCTTCACTTCCAGATCCACACCGACCCCAAGACCACACTCAGAGGCACCCTCCTCTACAGACCACCTGGACCCCGGGCACAATTCATTGAAGACATCACTGACTTTATCACTCCACACGCCCTCTCTTCTGAGGACTACATTCTACTGGGAGACCTCAATTTTCACCTGGAAAAGAGCAACGACAACAACGCCACCACCCTTCTGGACAATCTCGCAAACCTCGGACTCAAACAACTTGTTAATACCCCCACTCACTACGCAGGTCACACACTCGACCCTATCTTCACCTCCAGTAAACATATCTCCTTCAGTCACACCACAGTTCTCCATTGGACGGACCACAGCTGCGTTCACTTTAGCTACAAAAAGAACACAACCCACAACCATCCTCAACCTACTCTGAGAAGAAACTGGAACAAAATCACCTTCGACCAGATCTCCTCATCGCTTCTTCAAAACCCCCCTACCCACTCTTCGAACCCCAACCAAGCAGCCATCAACCTCACTCAATGGCTAACCAACAGCGCCGACATCCTAGCACCTTTGAAAAAACGTCACATCAAACTTAGCAGCAAAAAAGCCTCCTGGTTCAACGATGATCTTAAGAAATCCAAGAAACTCTGTCGCTCCCTTGAGAAGGCCTGGAAAAAAGACCCAAACACCAGCACCAGGGACGCCTTCAAAAACGCCACCCGCAAACACCACCAACTGATCCGGACCGCAAAGAAAGCCGCATTCAAAGATCGACTAGACAACAACGCCCACAACAGCAAGGAATTATTCAACATCCTCAAAGAGTTTACCAACCCCACTGCCAACTCCAACGACATCACTCCCTCTCAAACCCTCTGCGACTCCCTAGCTTTGTTCTTCCACGACAAAATCGCAGCCATCCACAACAGCTTCGACAAACAACCCGAAGACCAACCCACACAACCTTCCGCTATACCTTCACCCCCCTTGAACATCCTTAATGACTGGAACCCGATCTCCACTGAGGACACCATCCGCCTGATGAACTCCATCCACTCAGGATCCCCCACAGATTCATGCCCTCACCACATCCTCAACAAAGCTGACTCCATCATAGCACCACACCTCCGAGACGTCATCAACAGCTCCCTCAACTCCGCCACCTTCCCGGAAAGCTGGAAACACGCCGAACTCAGCGCCCTTCTGAAAAAACCCACAGCTGACCCCACCGAACTCAAAAACTACCGCCCCATCTCGCTCCTTCCATTCCCAGCCAAAGTCATCGAGAAAGCCGTCAACAGCCAGCTCGCCGCCTTCCTCGAAACCAACAAATCCCTCGACTCCTCACAGTCCGGCTTCCGAGCCAAACACAGCACTGAGACCGCACTCATCGCTGCAACAGACGACATTCGAACTCTACTGGACAATGGAGACACAGTCGCCCTATCCTCCTCGACCTATCCGCAGCCTTCGACACAGTCTGTCACAGCACCCTGTTACAATGCCTCAGAAACATCGGAATCCAAGGAAAAGCACTGGAATGGATCACCTCGTTCCTTGCCGGAAGGACTCAGAGAGTCCGCTTCCCACCATTCAAGTCGAAGGCTACTGAAGTCATCTGCGGCGTGCCACAAGGATCTTCACTCAGCCCCACCCTCTTCAACGTATACTTGAGCCCCCTCTCGGCCATCGCTCGCCAACACAACCTCAACATCATCTCCTACGCTGATGACACTCAACTGATCCTCTCACTCACCAAAGACCCTAACACCGCCAAAACCAATCTACATGAAGGAATGAAAGAAGTAGCCGAGTGGATGAAGCACAGCCATCTGAAACTGAATTCAGACAAAACAGAAGTCCTTATCTTAGGTACCTCCCCCTCCGCCTGGGACGACTCTTGGTGGCCAGAGGCCCTTGGAAAAGCACCCATCCCGATGGACCACGCACGGAACTTGGGCGTCATTCTGGACTCCTCACTCTCGATGACCAGACAAGTCAACGCCGTTTCATCGTCTTGCTTTAACATTATCCGCATGCTCAAAAAAACATTTCGCTGGATCCCCACCGAAACTAGAAAAACGGTCACCCACGCACTGGTTACAAGCCGACTGGACTACGGAAACACCCTATACGCCGGTACCACTGCAAAACTTCAGAAAAGACTCCAACGCATCCAGAACGCATCAGCCAGACTCATACTAGACATCCCGTGCAAAGACCACATTTCTGGTCACCTGAAAGACCTCCACTGGCTCCCCGTCAATAAGAGGATAACATTCCGCCTCCTAACCCACGCACACAAAGCACTTTACGAACTTGGACCCGAATGCCTCAACACACGACTCTCCTTCTACACCCCCCCCGCCAGCTACGCTCTTCCAATCAAGCCCTTGCTGCTGTACCTCGCATCAACAAAACCACCATGGGAGGAAGATCCTTCTCCTACCTGGCGGCTAAAACCTGGAACTCACTTCCCATTCACCTTCGCCTCACTCAGAGCCACCTAGCATTCAGAAAGCAACTTAAAACCTGAATATTCGACAAGTAATTCCCCTCCCTTCCTCAAGCACCTTGAGACCCTCTGGGTATGTAGCGCGCTATATAAATTCTTTGAATTGAATTGAATTGAATAACATTGGGGGCATGAAACACCACCAAAATTGAAGATATGTTCAAAGAGGGAGAGACCACCAAAGTGTTGTTCTGTTTATACATAGCGCAAGAATTCCCACCTTAATGCTACAACTTTCATACACGCAAAAATGGTCTGATGACCTCAGCTTAGAACTGACTGAGGGAGATTGGATTCTCAAATGGAGACAGGCCGCACACTTCTCACTCTGCCTCCAACATAGGACAAATGCCTTTAAACTAAAACTCTGCTTGTACATGACACCCATTATTTTAAAAACCATGGTGAACGCCCTGATGTGTGTTGGTGGGGTTGTGGAGTGAGGGGGATATCCTTACATATGTGATGGGAGTGCATGTACACACAGGAGTTATGAAGTCAGGTAATGGAGTTTGTGAGAGACATTACTAATGTATCCCTCCCCTTACAGCCAGTGCTGGCTCTGCTGGCCATGCTAGATGATGAGCGACTGTCCCAACTCTCCCCCTCTGTGGTCAGATTACTCACACCGCTACTGGTTGCAGCTCGCTTGGTAATAGTACAGCATTGGTGAGCGTCAACGTCACAAACCCTAGGCATGTAGCAGAATAAAGTCTGGAACATTCATGCAATGGAAAGACTCATTTCTTTTGTTGCAGAACACCATGCCGAAATATGAAAAGACCTGGACCACGTTCCATACAGACATCAAACTCATCAGAGGGATCTCCTCCCTACCTGACCTGTTATGTTTGGGGGAAGAGGAGGCCACAGGGGCTGATGACTTAGGTGGCAATTGAGGGGGAGCCATGTGCAGGGAGAAGACTGGGATTGGGCCACTTCACAGGGAACTTTTATACACTATTACTGGAGTAGTTGACTGCGGGATACTAACCACTTGTTCTGAAGCTCTCCATACCTGGTATTTAATCACAGCACTGACAATTTGGGCTACATTCAAGTCCACCATTATTATCTTATTGATGCCACTCCAGAGAGGGGCAAGCTATGTACCTATGAGTCCTGGCCCACCCCATAAGTGATTTACCAGTCCAAGCTGCTAGACAAGATTGCAAATAATTTGGAACCCAAGAGCGGTTTCAACCTTGTTCGTTCTCATCAGTCTGGTGCAGCTAGAGTACTGCACAGTGCACTTGGGACCCACATCTTGGAACACCCTCCTTCTTAGGCAGACTCACTTACAAGACACAAAACTGATATATGGAATGATTGAATTAATCTCAGAGACTGTTCATTTCTCTGGGCTTCATTCCAGCCCATTATTTTGTAGCTTATCTTTACTGTTATAGACCAGTGCAAGCCATATGCAAATCAGTCTTGGCTCCGTACCACAAGGGAGTGTTCAGCTAGAACTGCCAGCCTCATCAGCAAGGTGCAGCTGGAGCCTTATGGCCCTGCAAGGTCTACAGCAACATGTGGCAATGTCTGTTCTAGTTAGAAAGACTTGTAATTTTTGCTAATTAATTGAAACTCCTTTTAATGGGAGTGCTGACTCTGCCAATACAATACTTCCATTATCTACGCACGCATGAACTCAAACAGGAACTCCTATTTATATGGATTGTCTTTGCACTCATACCTTTAGCCTTGATGATCATTGGATGAGACTGAGCTTCACAGTAAAACCAGGAAAGATGCATTCTGGAAGAGAAGAAGTTCAGAGCAGACTGGCAGAGAGAAGAGTAGAGCCTTGTGAAGAAAAATCAGAGGAGGATAGTGCTTGGGGTGGGCTGAACAGAGAAGGGTCTGAGGAAAAGAAGAGGAAAGATGCTTGGGAAACAGAAATGCATCTATCCAAATGTCATTAAATGCAAACAACAACCTGAGAATCCCCCCAGCCATTTTCCACAAAGAGGGCCATGGCCCGAGGCATGTATTGGGAATCTTGAGAGAATTAATAATGGGGCGGTTACTACAGCTCAAAAGATAAACTTACTGTGATGAAAGCATATTGAGAGCCTGTGTGCGGATAGGAGGTGGCACCTGGGAGTCAAGAGAACTGTCTGGCATATCTGGAACAGGTGAAAGGTAAGGAAAGGAATATTAGGTTCTCGCACATCCTGACAAATACTTGACAAAATGTGTACTGATTTAACTTTTTTATGTTCAAGTAAATACTGAGCATATACGGTTGCTTTGAGAATGCGGAAATACATTTTTTGTACGCTTGTTTTTTTGTTAAATATTACTGAAAAAGAACTTTTGATTGTAAAGATGATCCCTGAATTAATTTTGATGGTTCAAAAATGGTTTAGAAAATCCTTTTTTCGACGCCGCCTTACCTCATAGGGCCTTAGACACGCATGCTGTACTGTCTGCTAAATGCGCTCAGCCTATGTTTATTCATAAGAGGAGTCTGTCTGGTTTACAGGATTGCACGAGCATTCATGCAACTACCCAGGGACCCTAAAAAGGCGCCCGACCTACTTCTGCAAGTCTCGATGGTTGCATTCCATTCGAGGATTGACATTTTTTATTAATGTGTTAATGTTTAATTACCGAAAGCCGCTCCCGTTACATGCCGGGTAGTACTCAAACAAAATACTAGATTTTAGAACCAGCATTTTTAAATATTAATTTGTAAAAAAGCCCCACTAGGCTAAAGTTTGGGCGTGAGCAGGTTTGCAGCTCATGAACGTTTTATACATGTCAACGAAGTCAAAAAAATACATTTGTGAAATATGCTTTAATAAACAAGACAAGAAGAATTCGTGTTTTAAAACAAGTGCAAATCGGGAAATATGTGAATTAAAATATCATGACCTAACGCATACTAGCATCTTGCAATAATCTGCATCAATATCTGGATGCTAAATAGCTGTTGTTCCTTGATGTAATAGCAAAAACTATACATTTATTTGACGACTGAGAAAGGGATCTCCAAAACCAATAGCACACTTGTATAATGTTTTTAAAGACTTATGACAAGGTAGTAATAAACTTGAAAATCTAAATCAAAACACCCGAGAAAAAAAACGAGGACGCTCTAGAAAAAAGCTGGGCTAATAAAACCTAGGTTTTATTTATGAAGTTAATTGAGTTTTACAGTTTAACACCGTGAGCGGTGTGAACATGGAACAGAGATTAATTGTTAGTAGTCATTGACCGGTTCTGAAGAGAGAAAGCGATAAACCCGATTTCAGTCACAATATATATCATTTATCTGTGGTGCCCTTCTAATCTAAGGAAATGTGGGGAGTTTAGGGTGATTTCAGCACGAGAAAAGTGATGAACCCCTCCCGAGTTGTTTAGCCATCTTGGAGAGATTTTCTTTTTCTCTCTTTATTTTCTCATAGAAATTAACGTTAGTGGTCCCGAAGTGAAAATAATATTTAATTGTCAATAAATTCACAAATACCGCTTACATGTGAGAAAACTTCTAAGATGCTAAGTGAAAAAATGTTTTTCCAACAGCAGCATCGTTCTGTCGGTTAATTTCCCAGTGTTCTGCTTCACATTCAACACTAACTTCTAATTAACAACTATATCACTACATTCTAAAACCAGAACCACATTGAGGCACACCGATCTCAACACAGTGGTCTGAATAGGAGCCGTAGAAGTGAAAGCATCTCATATGCAGGAGACTGTAAAGACTAAACACAACAAGGGTGTTTCAGTTTGTCATGGAACTTATGGTCAGTGCAGTAAAGAGTGCAAATATGGAAACACATCATACATTCTCAAATATCTTCCTTAACCAATATTAGACAAAATGTCTGGAATGTGGAGTAAAATGTTTTTGGAATTGTGGCAGCAGTCTGTCACTTGATGACCAGAGCTCTCCACGCTAGCTTCACGGTAGAGTTCTAATTAACAACTAGAAAGTTCACAGCAGTGATACAAACAATCCTACAAACAAGCATATTAGTACAACCTTGGCATTCAGAAATAAAAGATTATATCACATATGCTGGAACCCATGCTGCATTAATGGGTGTTAACACAAATTAGTGCAGATAATATTTTCGTGGAGTGCTGGCACGTTTTTATGCCCAAATAACACTTGTGCGCTTCATTATCTTCATCAAAAAGAACAATTGATGGACAGAATCCAGAACAATGTCATACATTCATCCCAGTACAGAGATGTGGGCCTAAATCCATCGTTCTTTTGCTCACCATGCCATTCCAGTTTGGACCCAGCCATATGCAAAGAAGGCTTGACCCTGCGCCCAATGGGAACAGTCCAGCCCGAACAGCCAGGCCAGGTGCTCCCTGGACTGGAAGCAAGCATCCTAGGACCGGTTTCAGGATTTCAGCTCTCATCAGCCAGGATAGCTTGACTCCAGTGGCATGGAGAGCATGGGACCCACGTCTGGGCATACCCCTCCCACACGGGGTGAAAAATGCAAAAAGAACAATTGATGGACAGAATGCAGAACAATGTAATACATTCCCCCCCAGTACAGAGATCTGGCCCTAAATCCAAAGTTTTTTTGCTCACCATGCCAATTCAGTTTGGAACCAGCCATATGCAAATCTGTCTTGACCCTGAGCCCAATGGATACAGTCTCATCAGCCAGGATAGCTTGACTCCAGTGGCATGGAGAGCATGGGACCCACGTCTGGGCATACCCCTCCCACACGGGGTGAAAAATGCAAAAAGAACAATTGATGGACAGAATTCAGAACAATTTAATACATTCCCCCCCAGTACCGAGATCTGGCCCTAAATCCAAAGTTTTTTTGCTCACCATGACAATTCAGTTTGGAACCAGCCATATGCAAATCTGTCTTGACCCCGAGCCCAATGGATACAGTCCAACCCGAACTGCCAGACCAGGTCCTCCCTGGACTGTAAACAAGCATCCTAGGGCCGGTTTCGACTCCAGAGGCATGCAGAGCACGGGACCCACATCTGGGCATACCTGTCCCTTTCAGGGTGACAAATGTAAAAAGAACAATTGATGAACAGAATGCAGAACAATGTCATACATTAACCTCAGCACAGAGATCTGGGCCTAAATCCATCATTTTTTTGCTCACCAAAATGCTTGTTTACGGTCCAGGGAAGACCTGGCTTGGCAGTTCGGTCTGGACTGTTCCCATGAGGCACAGGGTCATGACTGATTTGCATATGGCTGGGTCCAAACTGGGGTGGGGTAGTGGGGAAAAAAACGATGGATTTAACCCAGATCTCTTAACTGGGGAGAATGTTTGAATCATTCAGCATTACTTACATCATTTGTTGCAGTTACACTCAACATCATCATCAACCAACTTTATTTCCCAACCAACGTTTCCATAAAAGTATACAAAATTAAACTCAAACAAATACATTTCAAAGTACAGCAGCATAAATTAAGAAGACCCACTCCAACAAAAATATACAACAGCAGCATCACCAGATTAAAGTATTTTCATGAAATCCTTGAGTTAGAATAGAAAAAAGTGAAACTAAATCCATTCAAAATAGATATAAATCAGTGTCAGCGAGTATATAATATTTAGGGGATAAAAGTAAATCCTTCTGTTAACCAAAGTCACAGCCACAGTAAAACAAACAAGAACACCATCGGGATACTTGTTAGTTCAACAATGGGAACTAACATGAGCTAAATGTTACTATGACCATTGTTCCATAACAACCCCTTGAGCACATGCAAACAGGAGTGTGTGCAATTTGCTCTCAAATCCAAACTATTGCTAAAATGAGCAAATGTTTGTGCACTTTTTGGCACTAATGCTTCGGTCTGCATGATCTGGCTTGAAAGCTAACTATAGTTAAATGAGAAAAGGGCTGATTTTACTTCCACTGAAATATCTGTGCAATTACTGCAATGTCTTCGTTCCAATTAATTATGTTTGTGTAAAATGATTTAAAAAAGATTTCACAAAACTATTAAAGTTTATCACATAACTTCAGAAAATCACATAACTTCAGAATATCAACTGATGTTCAATTATTTTCTACGGTGAACAACGTTTACAACGAAATTTTTACAACGCACTACCATTACAACGCAGGCATTACCACGCATACCATTACAACGCATTGCGCTGGGGGGCGCTCTAGGTTAGGGAATAAGTTTAATTTTCTATCCAACACCTTACCTAGTGTCCACGGGGACTGGAGTTGGAATAGAAAATTATACTTACCACTATCCAGCACCTCTAAGCGCTATGCGTTGTAAAGGTTTGCGATGTAAAAACCGCGTTGTAAAGGTATGCGTGGTAAAAGTATGCGTTGTAACGTCATACATCCTTGTTTGAAGGAAAATAAAGAACAAACATGTGGTGTAACAGCAAGTTTTCCAGGCATTTTGTGATTCAAAGGAACATGATTTAAGTATATACACAAATTTAAATGAAAAAGAACACCAGCACATACAAACAAATACATGAATGTTCTCGAGTAAATCGTTACTGTATACATACTTTATAGTAAAAAAAATTGGTATTAGAAATGGCAACCTTAGAATTGTATAGATTTGATGGAGGAAAAGAGAGTTAGTGCAGAAAATACACAGAGAACATGCAAGGCAAAACATTACGACACATGTACAGAAAACATTGCCTTGCGGTAGTGAGCTGTTAAGTTTGCCATTGAAGAATCGTCCAAACATTTAAATTTTTAGTACTGCTATATAAATATTTGCTCTGCAAACATTCTGATACTTGTACAAATTTTAGATGTAGCTATCATTTACCTTTACCCTTTCGAAGACAAATACATCTGCAAAGCCTTTTGTAGCACTTGATGAGAAATCCTGTAATATTGGGGATAAAAGCAATCTTGATTCTTCCACTTTGCCAACAGTTGAACATAAGTAAACTTGAAAATTTTATAAAAAAATTAGAAAGTGTGCCATCTTTGTGTTAACTGCAGACAAGAAGATAACTTCAGTTTTAAATTCCCTGAAATCTTCAGCAAAACGATATTTTAAAGAAGGACAGCATGTTGGGTACTTTGGAGCACCATACATGTTTCAACTATAATGTTGAAGACAAACAATCAAATTTGAACCTTTTGAAGTGAGGGCAGTGCTTTAAACGGGCCGGTACTCACCGGTACTGAGTACCGGCACTTCCGATTTTTTTTGCCGTCTCTAGCCAGAGAGAGTACCGGTACCCTGATCCTCAGCACGGCAGGCTCAGGTGTTAGGTTTCTGCTCCAGTGCAGGGCAGATTCCGCTCTGCTTCTGAGCAGCTTGTAATTAACGAGCCATAGAGTATCCTTTTCTAGAGTAGCTGGTGAAGATTCAAGCAGCGGGCATTTGAATGTCCCCAAACTGCAGGGGGGTGAAAGGGCTTGGTTCACACTGTGATTAACAGGACAGGGTCTCTAGACAGACCCTGCACTGTCAATCAGATGCGCAGCAACTGTTCAGGTGAAAGTGTCATCATGACTTTAATTTTGTATTATGAGTTAATCTGTGTTTTTTGACATAACCACATTTCTCATGGGTTTCATTATGTGCTGCAACTGGTACAGAAGTCTCTATGTATGATGATATTTTGCCCTTAGCCCCACCACTAGCCCTGCCCACTTGCCACACCGCTATTTTAATGAGTACCTGCACGTATTTTTCCCCATTTAAAGCACTGAGTGAGGGCAATATAAAATAAAGAAGTCTCAAGAGTTTTGAACAACATAGCCATAGGTCTCACAGGAGGTGATGGAATATATTAACCACTTAGCTGCAGGTCTTTACTTACTGTTCATCTAACACATATTTTGCAAGAGTATACATCACTAAAATGTGATGTTCAGATATAATATATTTCAGTTGAAGAGATGGCAATAAACAAAGCCACCATCCTTTACAGTGCAACAGTTTGATTCCACAAAGTCGGATAGGTTTATGCAGTGTCACCAACACAATCATATAATCTATAGCATAATTCTTCTTTTTGCCCTGATGTAGAAACCTCTTGAATTTTTTTTTAACAAACAAAAACTGAAGAGGATTACTTAGGCACTGTCACATCCTTCCTTACAGCAGTAAATGTTGTATACCTGGAATTCCTTTACTGATCTTCCATATCCTACTTCCATCCCGTAATTGTTCTAGTGCTTGAATACTAATATCTGGCTTTGAATTTCCAGTGCATTAATGGTATCTGGCTTCAATTGTTCAGTAACGCTTATATATGACTGCCCCCCACCCACAAAGCTAGAAAAAGTCCAAAAAGCTTGCTTCAAAACCCATATTTAATAGAAACAGATCAAATGAAGTATCCCAGGAGAAGAAGAATATGCACTGCTATTGATAACATACCTAGTAAATGTATGGCTGGTACAAAAAGGTTACAGACTTTTCCACGCCGATCTCACTAGTGATTGTTCTACAACGAGCTCAGCCTCTAATAACTGATTCTGTTTCTTTAGCTTAAATACAAACCACCTCACAAAGGGTTTCTCCACTTTTTGTCTCCATATTCCAACTCCTTTCTCATGCACCTTTGCATGCAACATGGAACCGGCTCACAAGCCAATTTTGTGGCAACATTTTTACACTTCCTCTGTAATAAATTCTGCATTCTTTAGTGTCAAAGTCATTTGTCAATAAATAATTCAATTAGATGTATGGCAGTGGTATATTTTGTCAATAATGTTTGAGCATTTTCTGGAAACAAATTTCAACACAATTTTTCAGAACCACCACAACAAAATATCCAAAAGATCAAAATAATAAAATACCCTAGCACAACACATCACTAAAACAACACAACACCACATAGCCGTGAAACAAAACACTTTAACACATCCAGAAACAAATATACAATAAAAGAACACACAAAACAACACCACAGCCTCACAAGGTACCAGCACAACAACTAAACAGAACAATAATTCAGTGGCAACTGAATTTGGAAAATAATCTGAATTATTGCTGCAGGTTAGTTCTCTAATGTGGTGGTAAAAGATACAAATAATGAAAATAGGGGGGAGTTCGAGGAGAGAGTCAGAGGACTCTAACCATCATGTAGGACTATCTTTCCACTCCATGATGGATAGAAAATAGACAGTTTTCCTAAATTAACCCTCACCCACCAGGGTTCTCTCTTGGTAGCATGCTTCATCATTGGTTTCTTTCCCTTCCTCTGCGGAACGGAGCGTGCTACAACCTACAGTTTATGTCGGAGCACTTTTAATTGTATACTATGATGGATAGTGGATGAAGTGACAAAATAGGAGTGGGAGGTTGGTTTTAAGTGGAAAACAAAAAATACCTGGATAGTAGGAAAACAATGTTTATTCGTACCTCTGTCCGGTATGATTGAAATCTGAGGAAAGAGTATGAAACTTCTGAATTTTTAAAGCCTACATGTTTTAACCCCTATCCCAAGGCTTTTCTTCAGGACAAAGGAATACCTCCTGATACCACACCTGCCAAAATACTCAAAATTGAGTGTGGTCTGCTCTAAGAAAAGAATGAAAAGAAATTAAACAAAAACAATTTATATACAGTACCGATTTGGTAATTTGCCTGTAAAATCTGCACACATATGAAAAAAGTAAATAAGAGAAAGGAAATATTAGTCTGTAAATACATTGAACCATATGTCATGTTTAGGTTGTAAACCAAATACGTCACCCTAGTGCAACACGTGATATATTTTTTTTCTCTTAAAAGATGTGTACACTTCTAGTGCTACCAATGAATTCTTTAAAATGGTTTAAGCATTAAAAACATTGTAAATATTTGTGAGGCACAGTCGAACAAATGCACATAACAGAGATTTTTCATGGGTAAATGGTAGTGCTCATAGAATTGGTAAAATGTGGAACATACATGCTTGAAGCCGAATTTTGGCTTCATGAGCCAAAAGTCACACTCTGCTATGAGAGAGTCTGGGGAAAAAAAGTTAACATTTTGTAATGGTCACTTTGGTTTCTTAGGAAACCGTTCTCTGTGATGGGGCCAGCAGTGCCGTACTTATTGCATCAAGGAAAAACTCCTCGCAGGGACAATGGCCCGCCCGTGTCTTCCCCTGTTTGGGAAATTAATAAAACGTGGACTTTCAAAATGGCCACCATGTATTGGAACCACTTCCTGGTTACGTTTAAAGAAAGAAGGAAAGGGAATAACTACATTTTTTTACTTAGAGGGTGCCGTAAAAATATCAGTTTGTTATATCGTGGTAACTACTTTGTTAGTATCAGGAATATATTATGAAAGTATTTTGAGAGATCAGTGGGTCAGTTAGGAAACAAATTCTGGAATATGAACTTCTCAGCAGGTGTAACATACTCCTTAGTCGTTGATTATAAAGTAAATTGAACCCAGGGGATATTTTCATTCAAACCTTTGGTGTGTGTTTTTATTCTAAATACCCCTGGTTGTTCTTTTTCAAATAATAGGGATTCTTGAATTATTGGTTCCAGGATGACCCAGTTGTAATCTTTCACCATGTTTTTTAGTTCCATGTAGTGAACTGACAATTTCTGTGGTGGTGCGCCCACACCTGAGATTACTGCAATGTGAATTGATCATGGTCTTTAATTTCGCGAGTAGTCATTCCTATGTAATGTAAATTACAAGTGCAAGTGACCATATAGATTACACCCTGGGAATTGCAATTTGTGAACTGTCTTAGTTCCCATGTCGTCTTGTTGTTAAATTTGCTCAGTTTGATTGTTCTTGTAAGGTGGCACACACTGCAATTACCACATGGGCGATGTCCTCATATTGAGGAGATGAAACTTTGTTTCTCTCTGTGGTTATGTATTTTCCGTGGTCATGAGTGAACTAGGCGGAACTCTTCATTTTATTCACTGTTTTGACACTCATTATAACTTTTGACTGCTTCAGTCTATTAATCATTGCAGCACATATATTCTATACAACAATTACTGTGGTTCAATAAATATTAAAAGTCGCCCCTTTGTGTATTCTTTGCATAGTTCTCTGAGCGAAAGAGAGCACGAGTGACTGAGAAAATACTCTTAGGTCTGTCACCACGATTCCTGAGAGAACAAGGTTGTAAAGTTCACTAGTTGCCATAACTGTTTACTCCCTGCTGAACTTAGGGGGACTAACGGTGGCACTGTGAGCTAGCTGGTCCAACGAACAACATATCCTGCAGTGGTGCATGGAATCAGTCCTGCACCATCCTTATTTTATGCCATCCACAAACGTGCAGTTCCTACTGATTAATGGAATCAATACAATAGATCTTAAAGTAAAGAAAATATATAGAAAGGTTAAAATATATCAGCACCAAGAATTAGCCCACTGAATCCATGATGTAAGGAACATATGCAAAAATAAAGTTGTGGAGTCAACCACAGTTAGTTTCAGATCTGTTGATCTTCTGAGTGGGCCCCATCCTTCACTGTTTTGCGGGCACCTTTGATCTTTGTTGGTCCATCACTAGACTTTTGGATTACTTTGCGGGTATGGTGCTTTTTGAGGTCATTTTTCTGGAGTAATCATGGTAGTGTAGATTACAGTGGCATGGTGAGGCACGCAACAGCCTTCCTTCAGAAGCACACTTAAGCACAGGCTCAATGAGATCCGATGGCAGCAATTCTGTAGGGTCCTTTTTTCTGAAATCTGTGAGTTCTATGCAGGAGTATCTTGGTGATGGGGGTCAATCTCCTGGAGTGCCTGGCAGATTATGGGCGTGTTTAGGTATCAAGAGTGTTGTAGGCTGTGGGAATGCTTCTTTGGGGCGGGGGAGATATTTATTGTGAACATTTCATTTATGTGTACGATTCCCCTTTCGCTACTCTCTATTCTCTACTCTCTTCTCCTTAGGCCTCAGAGTTTAGTGTTGTGTCATGCTTGGGAAGTGACTTGATTACCTAGGATTTGAGTTGTCTGTAGTTGACAGTGTTCTTTCTACGTGTTTAGGTTTGTGGTTCTCTTCCTTCAATAAAGATATTTAATCCAGAAGGTGTAATTACAAAAAACATTCAAACAGTAAATGATTAAAAACCTATCACTAGTCTAACTATACTTTTTAACAAGTGATTCGTGACAGCCTCCTGAACAGAGATAAATTCATTTCTACAACTACTTTTATACCTCACTTTGCAGCCCATAAAAATAATCAGTTTTACTTTCATAAATGGCACAACAGAGTTTATCAATATAACTTGGGACTGGAAACATTTCAGAGTGAAGTAATGCTGACAGACCTTGTTGTTATATGTTTATAAATTAATATTGATCAGTTTGAAAGCATATACTATTTTTCAAACTTTGAAACAGACAAAGGAACACAATGTACACATACTATTGTTATTACTTGTATTTGGAATTATTTTCAGAAGAACAATTAATATTTGACAACGAGTCCTGCATAAATCAGAAACATATTTAATTCCCACTACAACCCCTAGATGCTTCATGAGTTTTTGCTCCTTTTTTAACGTTTTGGAAAAACAAGCCATTTTCTGTAGGTTTTGGAATTCACAAACCTGCAGTGTGTGACTGCAGAGAATCTGCAGTTGGACGGAGAACTTCACACATAAAAGGATAGACCAGTCCCATCTTTTTATGTGCGGGGTGCTCATTTATGAATCAGTCCCATCGTGGTGAAAATACTTTGTTAATTGGGCATTGTTTATTGGACTTAATATTTGCTTTAATTGGTAAATGTTGAATATATTCACCAATACCTATCAAATAATAACACTTGTCAAGTACCTTTACATTTTCTGGACATTACCTTTAGAATGTTCAATGGTAACCTGGCCAATATGCAGAACTAGTGGGATGCATTTGAGCAGGTCACATTAATCTAGCAGGAATAAAGGCTTAACATGTAGTCAACAGACCCTGATCGAATATCTACTCCTGAAACCTCTTCGGCCGAAGAGCTTCGATTTAAATATCGCTCTATTATCAAGGACACGCTAATGCGTGTTTCCTTGAGTTAGCAGCCGTCTTTTCTCCACTTTGCATGTCAGCGATTATTATCGCTAATGACATGCAAAGTGGGTGTTCCTCACAGAACAACATGGGTACACATTGCTAAAACTGCATTGCAATATTTACAAGGATGCCCCAGACCCGTAATCGATGATAAAAGTCGCGCTAAGGCCCCTTTATCTCAGGATTTTACCTGCTGCTATTAATCCGATTTAGCAATCTGTGACATGGGAGGTGGATCTCAGGGCTAAGTCCACACCTGCCTATTATCAAGGTTAACATTATCGCAGGACTTTTTTTTGCTGCTTTTCTCAAGCTAATGCATGTTACCACTCTCTATCGCTTGATTTCACAGAGCCTGGGTGAAAAGCGTTAATAATACGTCGCTTACCCCGGCGCTGAAATCCAGCAATAATGAAAATCGCACTATGCGCAATTTGCGATAATTATCGCATGTGCTTGATAATATGCCCCCAAGTATTTAGTTAGATGGGCTATCCATAACTTATAAGGCACAATAAGGTTGTGAACAGCCTAGCCCAAATGGACATTTTAATACTTAAAATGACTGTTCTAGCCAAGAATAATTGGTATTTATGAACATGTTTATTCAACTCAGCAAAAAGCTATGAAAATTCCTGTTAACACATTTCCCTCTTTTATATTATGAATCTGAAGTGTAAGAGGGTGCCACTGTGTGATTTGAACTATTGAAAAGACCTGAGCCATAATTGTTAACAGTAGAAGTGTTGAAAACGTCTCTATACACCTAAGAAAATACAGTTTTCCCAATATTTTTGGGATCATCAGTAAAACACATGCATGACTCTATTCCTGCAATGCCCATCTAACACATATTGAAAATGCCCTTGGGGCATATTATCAAGAAGGGCGTTAAAATTATCATCGCTTTAGCGGCAGGAAACTGCCGCTAAAGGGGCGATAATGGGCTTGATAATATGCCCTTCAGAATTCCCATAGAAGCCCATGTTCACACCAGAACATTGGCTTCTATGGGAATTCATAAGGGCATATTATCAAGCCCTTTATCCCCACTTTAGCGGCAGTTTCCTGCCGCGAAAGCGGCGATAATTTTAACGCCCTTTCTTGATAATATGCCCCTTTGAGTTTATGTTAGAAAAAACTGACCTCATGTTGCAAGTTTAGGTTGCTGACTGTGAATCAGTTAATCCATCATTCAAAAATAACTATTTAAAATCAAACATAAAGCCCTAATTATGTCAGGCAGGCATATGATGAACTTTATATTCAAAATAGTTCCAACCCTTCTATAAGATATCTACATACAATGATTTTTTTTGTTTTCACAGACAAGTAGAAAACGTGCCTTTATAAACAATAACAATTTCTACATTAGTGCATTGTTTTGTGATTAACTACAACAAAAACAATGGCACATCTGTTATGCACTAAAATTGGCCGTATGATCATAGCTCCTCATTACCAAAATCATAATTCCTTTGCTATTGTGAGCTATGTGTTTCTTTTACTAACATAAGATAGTATTTGTGAACTAATTTGCGGGTCTGTAGGTTTTCTTTGTTTCTCTCTATGTAGATTTCCCTCTCATTCTTTATGTTCCCATTTCTCTCTTTTCCCTTTGTATTACTTTTATGTGGAGAAATAGAGTTCTCTCTATTTGATCTAGAAAATAACTTTTCTAGGATCATTCCTGTGGAATAGACTAAATACGCTAAACTTTCTGCAATGCTATCGCCTTACCCTCCAAACATCAACAATTCCATACTCTAACTATATACGATAGTCTGAAATTAGATATTTTGCTGCGGAGCAAAAGGTTTGGTGGCAAATTCCGGATATGCTTCGCATCTTCTTTTATAAGCCCCCACACCCTAGTAAAGCATCTTTTATATGCTTACACCACACCTAAGCAAGGCCTCATAGTATTTTGTGTGGCTCCATCCTTCTGAATCGTGAGATTTTGCTGCGGGCAAAAGGTTTGGTGGCAATCTCCTGATATGCTTGGCTTCTTCTTTTATAACACCCTACACCCTAATAAAGCACCCTTTACTTGCTTCCACCACACCTAAGCAAGGCCTCATTGTATCTTGTGGGGCTCCAGCCTTCTGAATTATTCCTAATTGCATTTTGACATGCCAGGACCTGTTCTAAAACGTCCGCCTTGGTGCATGTTGTTTCTGACAAATTAATATCTTGTAGAAACCCTCACTTCCTTTTGTCAGAGGGGGCATGTCTCCGGGATGCTCTCCATGCTCTCTAGATCCTGCCTATGGTGCCGTAATACACCCACCTGTTGTCCCCCTGGACAACTTGATTGCCCCATGATGGTCACTGTTTGTCAGAACATGGGCATACTCTACCTTCTTTGTTGTATCACTGCATCTCTTGGACGCCAAGAGAGCTGCATTACTGCCACCCAGCTAGCCTGCAGTTTTCCAGACATTGCATTGCCAAACACAGAGACACTGTCACAGAATGGAATCCCAAACCATCTGCGCCTCCCTTTCCCATACTTTTCATAAAGACTACCTCCCAACCTGACCTAGGCAAGCTGATACAGAATGAGACTAGGTAAATTGTACAACGGTCACTTTTCTCAGATCTTATGTGAAGAAACAAATTGAGGCTTCTGGAAAAACTTCAATGCAGAGATATACCCAGCATCACCCCATTTCCCATGGAGGTGATCAGTGCAAGTAATTATTTTTCAACAGTACTGCTGTTAATTACCACATGCTCAAGTTAAGTATCCCAGCTTCTCTTGTGACCTTTGCCATTCCTAAACTGAGACCACAAAATGCAACGGTTTGCTCCATAATGATTCATGGAAGTTTCAGTCCCTTGTAAGCCACCTGACTTTGAAATCCCTACATGCCTACTCTCTATGAGGCGAGATACATAACAGTCGTCTGCTCATGTATTTTATTTTGTTAATGATCTGCTGATGGCCCCTTGCAAGAAATGGTTGCTGTAAATTTTTCAGCATGCACCACTTGTTAATTTACCACACAAATGTAAATTAATTGTGCTCGGTTTTACTCCCATTGCTCATTTTGCTATTAGTATCTCAATGATGTTGTTGCTTTTAGTGTAGGGCCTGCTCAGTATCTACTCTGATTTCACCTGTTCACGCCAAATTGAATGTGATCTCATTATAAACCCACAACCGCAATCCCGGAAATACTATGCCTTTTGTGTCTGTGTTTCATTTCCCAATCACTGTAATTAAAACGCAAACAGTAGTTATTGACAATTGCATAAATGGCAATGGCAGCATGAAACGCATGATGCTAATCCCTATTTCTGAAATAAATCACATTCTCCTCTACCAGAGGTTTTACAAGGAAATGTTGCACAGCCAACCAATGTTATTTTCAAATCTTTTGTTTATTAATCTCCACCTTGTTCTTTTTGTTCCTTTGATTCTACTAATAGTGCTCTCGATCCTAATAGGTGTTTCTGAAATATCATTCAACAACAGTGAGGCTAAGGTTTTTCATTGTTGAGACATGTTAGAAGCACCCAATCATTACTACAGGGGAAGGAAAACAGCAATACTGTGAGGTATGCTTTGTGTAAGAATGTTGCTTATTCAATCCTGATCCGTGTGGTCTTGGGAGTCCCGTGCTCTCCATGCCACTGGAATCAAGCTATCCTGGCTGATGAGGGATGAAAGCGTGAAACCAATCCTAGGATGCTTGTTTCCAGTCCAGGGAGGATCTGGCTTGGCAGTACGGGCTGGACTGTTCCCATGGGGCACAGGGTCAAGACTAATTTGCATATGGCTGGGTTCAAACTGGAATGGCATGGTGAGCAAAGAAACTATGGATTTAGGCCCAGATCTCTGTACTGGGGTGAATGTATGACATTGTTCTGCATTCTGTCCGTCAACTGTTGTTTTTACATAGCATTTTGGGCCTGTCTGCAGTAATGCAAACCTGACCTACTGAAAAAGTGGATAGGGTTATCCTGGGAAGTTTTACCACATTGGTTAGATAGTGCCCAGGAGTTCCCCCTACCAACTAGCTGATGCTAGGTATAAAAGTGACACAACAAGACACCTGGACAGAACATTTTCTGGACCTACTGAAGAACAGAAGAAGTCTGGACCTGATGTCTGTGACATCCGAGGAGCACTGAAGGACTGGACCTGCTCCCCTTGTTCCCAGGACAAAGAGGTGGACTCCAGGGGTCAGATGGCTGACCCTATGTGTGGCTACAGGTACATACCAACGCAGGAGGCTTTTTCTCTGACCAACATTAACTGGACCAGGACTAGACCTTACTGGTGGCCCCTTTTTGAGTGAGTCCTGAGCCCTAATTACAGCTACTGAGATCCTGTGAGCCATAGAAGCAACTCAGAGGAGCTGCTCTGGAAACTGAAAAGTTAGTACTTAAAATATTAAGTCAAAAGGTGATGTATTTGGGATGAGCCTGGTTGGTGCAACTGACCCATGTTCCCACTTGGTTAGCCTAGGTCCCGGTCTACTGTGCCTATAGACTATAGTTGGTGCTATTGTTATTAAAAACTTTAAAAATCCATAGCTGCGGTTCCCCTCATTGTTTTTTGTCCTTCTGGTGTCATTTTGTTAAAGGTTTTACTATTATTCTAATTTAGTTTGGGATTTATATTACTTGTTATAGTGCCTTTATTACCGCTTTGGTTCTGCATAACTACTGTACACATTGCCATTTGTTAAGCCGCCTGCCCAGTGCCATGGCTACCAGGAGAATGAGCAAGTTAATTTAGTGACCTAAACAGTCTGATGATAGTTGTGATTATCCATTGAAGTGGGCAATCTCCCACCCCAAATAAAAATCCAATTTCGTCTCACTATGATTCAAAGATAAGTTATGAAAAATTATTCATAAACAAACTTATAATGGAAAGCTTCAACTTCACATATAGGACCACGATCATAACTAGAATCAGTTATGAATTTATCGTTAAGCCCATTTCCTAAGACATGCCAACTCTTTTAAAATAATCATACATCTGCTTAGATATCAATAACATACTTTTGTTGTATTTGGAGGATTCCCTTTTGAAAACAACCCTTGCTACTAGTCTTCAAGAGATTATTTTCAACACTTGAATACCGTCGAAAAATGATGTCCTTGTTTATCTGGCATGCTATCTAGCAAAAGAAATGTTTTACTTTTTGAACATTTCATTAATACGTTTACCACAAAGCACCTTCTTTTTAGTACCACAAAGCAGCATTTTTGTTTTTAGTGGTCCCACCCTTGCATGGTCTCTCAATACTGGAATTTGTTGGTCCATTTGGAGCACAAGAACATTACATTTTTTTTTTCTTCATCCAGTTTACAAATGATAGATTGGCAATGATTTGGCATGGATACTTTTTTCTAGGCCTTAGGTTTGAAAGGCCTCACAATACCATTTTTGATAATGAATGTATATTCAAAAACTGCTGAAATATTACTGATTTAGCTGTGAATTTGAAGGACCCAGCTAAGAATCTTTACATGAACCAATTAACTATTGTCTGTGTCCACGAACCCTATTTTCTAGTGCCTCTTTATGAGTTGAGATACTCTAAGTGGTTAATTCCAGCGGGTTGACCTATAAGGGCATGCACATTATAGTTTCAATAAACCCTAAAGCAGATATCAAAAAGTCTAAGCTTCTAAAAAAAGGATCTAGAGTCCCATTATATTTATAATTGCATTGTGCCTCTAGTCAGAGATTCTTCTATGTGTTTATTTTTCATGAACTAAAACGTCAGTCAAATGAAAAGGGGGGGCCCTCGGCCCCCACGCCCGCATGGCGGCACGGCGACCCCCCTCTTCCCCTTGACTTCCGGTGGCGGGGGGTGCGCGCCGCACCACCGGTTGGCTGCCGCCTGACCCCTGACCCGGAAGGCTGCCGGGTTGGGGGGGCGGGCGGCTGGGGGAGCAGGGGGAGGGGGCGTGCCGCCCCCTCCCCGCGCCCCTAGGATAAAGGAGGGGGGAGCGCTCAGGTGGCCCCTTGTCGCCTGGACGCTCCCCCACACTGGTCGTGCCCCGCGTCCGGGGCCTCCTAATTTTCCCCACCCACCATCCCTGGACCACTTCGATTTTTGTGCTTAATGTATACCTGTATTATTGTGTGTATTGACGTGTATTAATTACTTATTTCCCGTTTAGGAAGTAGTTTTAAAACATAAATGTCGGTTGCATTAGTGTATCGTGTTTATTGTATACCTGTTTTATTGTGGCTATTGACGTGTATTAATTATTTCTTTCCCATTTAGGAAACAGCGTTGAAACATAAAATGTCGGTTGCAATTTTGTTTAGGCCTTTTTTCCCTAAGTAGCCTGACGATGGTACATCATGTCGTGTTTGATTAGTTAGTGTAGTTGTCCTTTAGATCTTTTTTCCACAGGTCGTCGTATTTATTAGGGTATGGACATGCGGTAAGGTCATGACCGGTGAGCAGCTATTTTAAGGTCTGAGGGGGCGGCATCATCCTTTGGAGGTGTCCGCCCAGGGGGAGGGGTCACTGGCCCCTCCCAGAACTTCAGGGGCAGGTATAACTGGTGCTGCAAAGGGGCGCGGGTAGGAGAGTCACGCTGTCCTTATGGCTGGTAGCCACCCCGCGCGTACTCATGACGTCAGCGAATGGCGCGAGTAAGGGCCCTCCTTCAGTGGGTAAATGGAGTTCACGGCGTGGACCGAGTAATTAACGGGCTCGGCTGCGCATGCGCACACACATATTGTGGTGAGGCGCAGCTTGTAGGACCTGACACCGGGTAGGACCTCGCCATATGGCCAGTAATCTTAGTATGCAAAATTTCAGAGGAGGATGTTAGATTCGGTTAGGAAACAAGCTGTATTAGAATCTTGTTAAGGTTAGCATATCATACTTGTTGATATGATTGTATCGAATGTCCCTGAATATTTTGCATACAACTGTACCTTTGGTTTAATAATTTTATTCTTTTGTATCTTAATAAATACGGCCGGGGGGGTCCCGCGATCCCCCGCCTTCCAAAGACAATCAGGTTTTATGTCAGTGTGTCCTGGGTTGATGTGGGTCTACAGGGAGGGGGGCGGTAGCCGTTGCTGACCATGTGAGTCATAGGAACTTACAATGTAAAAATGAGGTGCGGAGATCTCCGTTCCTGTCACTCAGCGCACTATTGAGATGCGATGTTTTGTGTAACCAATGGGAGATCTGTTATTTTATCCAGTGGTATTATCTTTTTGCATACCTGATGTTTTCGTCATTATGGTATTTTTCTTACGTTTTGTACTCATGGTTTCATGTTATTGTACATCTGCACTTGCTCCCACTATCATTTAGATTTTACTCTATTCACTGTGTGACTAATTTTTAGTTATTGCAGCATTTGTTGCATTCACTTTTCTCACTCGTTCCTCTGCAGCTCATCAATAAAACCTCCACCGGTAGGCATTGTAGATTTGTATATTTTGGGATAATCGTTTAGACAGCAGTTTCACGCACTTGTAGACATTTTCAGTTATTTCCACCATTCGTAAGGGAAGTATTTCACCGGTTAGAATATGTTTTCAACTGCAGTTGGCTAACTTTGACATGGAAGCCTGTTATGCTCTTGGATATAACTGTGGATAATAGTTAGAGTCCCGAGGAGATTCTCACGTGTGTTTGGACTAGAGCCAACGCGTAGGAGGCAAGGTGTTGATAAAGTTTATTCAAACCAGGCAAAACAGGTGTGGATACCTTTTAGAATATTGGCCATGCACTAAGACCAGGTGACGCTTAGAGACGTCACGTACACTTTCAAATTCTGGCGTCTTTGAAGTTCAGTAACACGGCTGAATCAGAGATTATCGGTCATGTGAGAGCCTCTTTAACAATTGGTAAACGGGAGAAACGTATGACGCCGCAGTTGCCGTTAGTCTTGACCCTGCTCCCCATGAGAACAGCCTAGCACGAACTGCCAGGCCACTTCCTCTCTGGGTCGGAAACAAGCATCCTAAGACTGGTTATGGCGTATCAACCACTTGTCAGTCAGGATAGCCTGTGTCAAGTGGCATGGTGAGTACAGGACCGAATTTCTGGGCATCCAGTTCCATTTTGGGTGCCGAATGCAAAAAGAACAACTGATGGACATAATTCTGAACATTATCAAACACTCACTGCCAGTACAGAGATCTGGGCATTAATCCATCGTTTGTTTTGCTCTACACATCACCCCAGTGTGGACCCAGCCATATGCAAATCAATCTTGACCCTACTCCTCATGGGAACAGTCCCACCCAAACAGCCAGACGAGGTCCTCCCTGGACCAGAAATGGAAACAAGCATCCTAGGTATGACACCAAATCAATGAGCATGCCTGAATACAGTGGCATGGTGAGCACAGGAACCACATCTGGGCATCCCCTCCCACGTCGGGTGACAAATGCAAAAACAACAATTGATGGACGGAATGCTGAACATTGTAAAACACTCACCCTCAGTACAGAGATCTAGGCCTAACTTCATTGTTATTTTGCTCACCACGCCACCCCAGTTTGGACTCAGACTTATGAGAATCAGTCTTGACCCTACTCCTCATGGAAACAGTTCAGCCAGAACTTCAAGACGAGGTCCCCCTGGATTGGAAACACCGAGACCATGTACATACTGTCAACAACTCAAGACGCACACATATGTAAAGCCTGTAAGAAACCATGTATATACTGACCAAAGCTGCACGACAAACCGAAGCTAAGCTATTGCAGGCCATACACATGCTTGCCATACCTTCAAAACACAGAATGAAAGCTATAAGCAGGCTGTAGACACATGAACCACAGGTCAGAGACAATGAAACCCATGGTTAGGCCATGCACAGACTGGCCACAAGTCAAGACCACAAAAAAGTAAATCCTGCAATAAACCAAGTATGTACTGACCAAAGCTGCATGGCAAACAGAAGCTAAGCTATTGCAGATCATACACATGCTTGCCATACCTTCAAAACACAGAATGAAAGCTATAAGCAGAACATAGACACAAGGACCACAGGTCAGAGTCAATGAAAACCATGGTTAGGCCATGCACACATGGACCACGGCTCAGAGACACGAAATGAAGACCATACACATCCTGACAACAGCTTCCAAAAACAGAATGAAGACTATAGAAAGACCATACACACACTAACAACTCAGAAAGACAGAATGCAAGCTATGGATAATCAATAAACCTGATAACCACAACTCCAAATAACAGCAAGAAAGCAATGGACAGTCTCCACACATATTGACCGTAGCTCCGACAGAAAGAAGGAAAGTTCAGGATAGACTTGCATACACGTATCACTGCTCCCACACAAAGAAAAAAAACTATGGAAAGAATACATACTCAACACCCCTTAGATAAGTTATCCCCGGGCTCCGTCCACACGGCTGGGTCCCAGGGGGATGTCTGCCGAGGGAGAGTGGTTGTTCTCGCAGGTCGTCCTGGTGCTACTAACCTCTGCTGGATCTCAGATGGGAAAATTCTGGTACCTTCTTTCGGAGGTAGTGGCTGCACACAATGAAGAAAAACATCCTAATATTAGCAATACAGATCATTTACTCAACTAATCCAAATGGCACACTTTACGAGACTGTCAATTAGGTCATCTAATGGAAGGCAATAAACCTGATTAACAGTACAATGGTGCCTTAAAGTGGGAAACAACCTTTACAACGCAACTTTTACCACGCAGTGCCTTTACGACACAACTTTTACAACGCAAACCATTACAACGCATTGCGCTGGGGGGCGCTCTAGGATAGGGAATAGGTTTAATTTACTGTCCAACACCTTCCCTACTATCCACGGGGATTGGAGTTGGAATAGTAAATTAAACTATTCACTATCCAGCGCCCCAAAGCACTATGCGTTGTAATGGTATGCGTTGTAAAACTCGCGTTGTAAAAGCATGCGATGTAAAAGCATGCGTTGTAATGTCATACATCCCCTTAAAGTACATTTGTGTTTTTCACAAGGACAAACAAAGGTTTTCAGAGGAGATGAAATACTGTCAACTACCCTTACTTGCACAACGGACCTCAGACAAATGTGATTATCAAAACAAGGGTGTTTTTAACGACAGACTGGTCTGAGAAAGCTGATCACTTGTCTCCTGCTGCTAGTTTGATATGGCTAAGAGTTGTGACTTGTAGACCCAAAAACACATTTAACAAAATCTATTATCCTCCAATGAACGTCGACTATACTAGCATTACTTGCCAAGCCAGTACTATTAATTTAGAAAAGTCGCAGAAAACAGTCCATTTCCCTTAGAGATGCCTGTAGTGGTTATTTTGGGAGAAACAGAGAGGGCCCTCTGTGATATACTATGCCTCATTGACGGTAGGGCAGGAAGTTACCTGGGACCATAAGTGCTGGGAGGCCGAGGCAAGCAACATTGGGTGCAATATTTGAGGTCTTCCCTTCATTGCATACAATTTACCAGTGGACTTTCTGCGGGCTAAGTACACCTGGCCAAATGCCCCAAGGTTGATGAGCTTCACAATGGCAAAATCCTTGATGGGAGGTGGCTAAAATACAGTGATGTTCTTACCTCTGCCTGGGGACCCCTTTCACTCCGCTGCCTTCTATTTGTTAGTGGTCACGGCTCCCATTACATAGGACCACTGTGTGATACACAAAGCAACAGACCCCAGCGAACCCCAGTATCGAACACGTCTACCCGCAGAACAGTTCAGAGCACAAGGCACTGCCCCTTACATACTAGCCTATCAACGGGAGCCAATAGATATCAAAGAAGTACGTAATAAGATTGTACATGATTATTAATATGGCGGCCATGTTCAACCGCACTGACTCTGTGAAAAATTCTGTGTTTTTGAGAATCGAACTTATTGGCACACATTAAGATTTAAAAAACATGCACTAAAATAATTATGCTCCAATTTCTATATGATACGCTTTTAAAAAAAATGTAATATTCTTAAAACATTTGTATTGTTTATTTAAAATAGAAAATGCACAAAACACATTGTTATGCACCGTTTCTGTAGCATGCTCTAGGCCCCCTTCTATAGTTTGCAGGGAGGTTTTCAGTGTTCTAAAAAAGCACAAAAGACAAGTCAAGTTATAAAGAGTGAAGCAGAGAAAGCATTGCAAACCCTCCCTTCCTAAGCGTCGAGGGTGAGGAAGATGCTCACTGCAGGAAGGCTGCCGTCAGAGGGAATGCTACATGTAGCACTGACCGCCCCTCAGGACAAAAGAAAATGAGTAAAAAACAACTCTGCTGAAAAGTGCTGTTACATAAATTAAAAAAAAAGTAGTCAACTTACATCATAAAAACAAGCTTTGCACCAGTAAAATTCTAGTTCAAGATAACAGAAAATAGGTTGAAATACGACTCTAAGAATGCTGCACTAAAATCGACTTTGTATTACAAACTGACGTTTAAAACATTATCCCCAGACTGTTGTTTTCAAATAATTGGCTATGTATGCCATAATAGTTTTGCAACTTAACATTGATTCAAATTGTTGTTCTTGTGCCAAACACTACTATTTTTTCAACCGTCCTCTTCTTATTTCATATTCACCCTGCATCTAGCATGCTTGCCTCTTGCATTGCTAGAATTAAATCAGTTTCACCCCCCCAAAGTGTTCCTCCTTCCGTTACAGGAAGTCATTCAATCATTGATCTGCTTGCTGTTTGACTTTTAAAAGTTATAATTATTGGTAGTGTAATGTTGTCTCTTCAATGAAATCGCTGACTCAGTTAACGTTATAACTGCTTCTTTATTTAATTTACAACTCTTCCTGAAGAGCGCCGAGCCGGCGCTGCGCTGCCGCGGATGCTGCGCCTCTGAATGCGCTGCGCGCGCAGTCCGCCCCAAAATGGCCGCCCCAAAATGGCCGCCGCACGTCACGTAGCTACGTGACGTGCATAGACTAGTGCGCGCCACTACATATCTCCCTTTTTTCCAAACAGTATAAAAGTCACTTACAGTTCAAATGTTGATTTCAAAATCCCGAAACCTAGCTGGTTTCACCACAGACCTTCCGCTCCTGGTCACCTGGGTCGAGCTCTCCTGGGATCCTTGATTCGGCACCTCGGCGCTTCTTCCCTCTCTCTGTCCAGCCATGTTCTCCTCCATGCTTCTTCTTTCCTCTGTTAGTTCATCTCTATCGCTTCCTTCTCCATGTTGCTCGCCGGTGCCTTGCTCCCCCTCTGCATTCGGTTCTTCTCCGGCGTCCCACTTAGCTCCAGGTTGCTCCCATTGTAGAACTTTGTTACACCTGGCCATGCGATCTTGGGACCACACGTTGCCGTCACTCAGCAAGGCCGCTCGATCGTACACCTCCTTGACTTGCATGGGCCTGCTGTATTTACTGTCTCCCTTCTTCTGTAACGTTGCCAACTTTACTCTTACCCACTCATCCTTTTCCAATCTTGTCCCTTTTACATTCCTTCGTTTGTTGTAGTGGTTGGTATATATCAACTGTGCTTTTTCTAGGTTGGCACGTACCACCGCCGGGGACCATTCGCTGGTGATAACCTTCTCCTTCCAAATCCGATTGTCATGGGTGAAGGGTTCTCGCCCTCTCAGGATCTGAAAAGGGCTATATCCTGTTCCCGTTGGGGTAATCCTGTAGGCCCATACCATGTTCTCTATGGCTTTCTCCCAATCTTTGTTGCAGGAAATCGCTGCTTGTACGGCACCCATCACCACTCGGTTAAACCGTTCCACCAAGCCGTTCCCAGCGGGATGGTAGATCGCTGTGTGTTTGATGGCTATGCCGTTCCTTTGCATGAATTTGTTCCACTTTTCTGACGTGAATTGGGGGCCATTATCGCTCAAGATGGACTTGGGTATGCCCTCCCTCACGAAAGTGTCCGACAGAAATTTCAGGATGTTCTCAGTGTCCATGGTCTCATCCACTTTCAACTCGGGCCATTTGGAATATCGATCCATGAGGACACATACGTACTTCTGAGTGCCCTGGCCATCAAGGATGGGTCCCAATATGTCTATTGACAATTCTTCCCACGGGTTCTGCGGGGTTTCGAACTGTCCTAGCGCGGGGCGCAGGGGCTTGAGTGATTTGTCCGCTCCCTGGCACTGTGGACATTCTCTGACATACCTCTCCGCTCTTATGTCCATGCCTGGCCACCAGTAATTTTGTTTGGCCCTTAACTTCAGCTTCCCAATGCCTAGATGGCCCTCATGTAACAAGTCCAGTAACTGGGTTATGAGTTTTCTCGGAGGGATTACCTTGTCCCCTCTGTATGTGAACACTCCTTTGTCCCCCACCGACAATTCTTCTCTGACTTCATAGTAGGGCTTGACATCTTCGCTCACATGTCTTTTGTCTGGCCATCCCTTGATAATGTACCTCCTCACTTCCTTCAATACGCTGCCCTCCTCGTATTCTTCAGTCCACTCCTGGTAGCTGATGACTTTACCTTGATCCCCCACCAGGGCCACCAGTTCCCTTTGGTCTGTGGGGTCTTCTTCTCCAGGCTCCATTGCTGCTGCCCTGCTCAGATAGTCAGCCACTCGGTTGCGATTCCCTGGGATGTGCTCCACATCATATCTGAATTCGAGTAGTTTCAGAGACATCTTCGATATTCTGGGCGTAGCGTTGGCATGCCCACTCGATGTTAGCACCTTTACCAATGGCTTATGATCCGTCCTGAGCAGGAATCTGGTGCCCCATAGGAACTGCCGAAATCTCGCTGTGGCCCACACTACCGCCAGCATCTCCTTCTCGATCACGCTGTACTTGCTTTCGGTGGCCGTCAGCGCCCTGGATGCAAAACTGATCGTCTCCATCTGTCCTTGTCCTCGTTCTTGCATGAGCACTGCTCCCAGGCCCTTGTCGCTGGCATCGGTTGTGAGCACGGTAGCGCCCTGTGGGTCGTATCCTTTTAGCGGCACTGCTCCCGTGACATCCCTCTTGATGGTATCAAACTCCTGTTGTGCCTCTGGCGTCCATTCGAAACTGGTGCTTTCCCTGGTCAGCATCCTCATATGGTGCGTTTTGGAGGCAAAATGTACCACAAACTTACTGTAATACTCCGCCATGCCCAAAAACGACCTGACCTCCTCCTTGTTGGTGGGGGGCGGAGCTTCAGCGATTGCCTTTACATTGTCTGCTTTTGGTGTGATGCCCTGCGCCCCGATCTCGTGACCTAGGTAGGTCACCGACTCCAGGCCCAAACGGCATTTGGTCCATTCTGCCGTGAGGCCTTTGCTTTCCAGGGTTTTCAGCACTCTCCCAAGTTTCTGATCGTGGTCCATTCTGTCTCGCCCCATTACCAAAATGTCGTCCTGGAAATACTGGATGCCAGTTAAGTTCTTAAACAGTTGGTGCATTAACCTTTGGAATACCGCAGCCGCCGAGGCCAGTCCGAACGGCATGCGGCAGAACTGGTAGCATCCGAATGGGGTGATGAAAGACGTACGTTTCCTGCTGTCTGGGTGCAATACTACTTGGTGGTACGCGGAGGTCAAATCGATGGTGGAGTACCATTTGGCCCCTCTGGTCTTTGCCAACATTTCGTCGATCCTTGGGAGGGGAAACTTTTCCACGACAATGTTCTTATTTAGCTCTCTCAGGTAGACGCAGAGCCTGACCTTTCCATTCGGTTTCATGACTACCACCAAGGGTGCGAGCCACTCTGCGCAGGTGATGGGCTCAATTATCCCCTTACTCTCCAATTCTTGAAGCTCCTTTTGGACTGCCTCTCTTACCGCTATGGGTATATTTCTCACTTTGTGGGCAACTGGAACGGCGTCCTCCTTGAGCACTATCTTATGTTGGAATCTTTCAAGTTTTCCCACCGTGCCTCCAAACACTCTTGGGTAGTCCTCTTTCCATTTGGTGAGATTGGGCCATGTGTCTGGTTCCGTGAGCAAAATCTGTTCTTTGCCTCCCGGGTCTAACTTGATTCCCAGGTCGCCCTGGTCCAGCCACCCTAAGACGGACGGTCCTCTCTCTGAGATGTACAGCTTGCATAACGCTGATCTGCCTCTGAACTCAAACTTCAAGAGTCTATACCCCACCATTGGGATGCGATCGCCATTATATGTGACCGGTCGGATGTCCAATTTCTCCAGCTCCGGTCCTATCTTCGGTCTGAATGTTTCCTCCCACACTGCTCTTTGTATTATCGTGTAGGGGGAACCTGTATCCGCCACTACACTGATGGTTATTCCTCCCATCTTCATTTCCAACACGGGTTTGTTTGTCCTTTTCCCATCTATACACATTATCTGGTCGTATATGCACAGGACGGTGATGACCTCTTCCTCCGCCGTCTCCTCCTGATTCTCTTCTTCCTGGTCTACGTATTTTACCACGCTCTTGGACATTTTCTTGCGGCACACTTTCTCGTAATGGCCGATGATGCCACAGTGTAAGCACTTGGCCCTGAACGCGGGGCATCTTCTGTCGTGTGCCTCATGGGACCAGCTCCCACACCTGTAGCACGTTTTCTTGTTGCCACTGCCTTCCTGTCTCTTTTGCAATCCGGTGTTGCCCTGCCATTTGTTGGATCCCTTCGGCGTAGCGCCCCTGTACCTCAGATCTTTGCGAGGTTCTTCTTCCTGTATCTTGTTCACCATGGCTGCGGTTGGCGGTTCTTTCTTGGTTGCGTCGGCGCACCTCCGTGCGAGTTCTGCCCTCTTGACGATGACCATTACATCCTTGAGTGTGGTGTCTCCACTTGCCCATAGCTTGTCCTGGACGTTCGTGCTGGATGTGTGCATTACTATTTGGTCTTTGATAAACTCTTCCTCCCACAGGCCATACCTGCACGTGGTCGCTAGTTTCTTCAGGGCCGCTACATATTCCTCAATCGACTCTCCGGCCCGTTGTTTTCTCTGCTGGAAGTTGAATCTATCGACTGACACGCATACCGTGGGCCGATAATGTTCATTCAGGTCGTCGATAGCATGGGCATACACATCATCGTCTGAGCCATCTCTCTGTTTGGGCACCAGGCTTTTATATATTCTGAGTCCTTCTGGCCCCAGATTGAGTAATAGTATGCGTTTTTTCCTGTTGGGCTTGAAAGTCTCTTCATTCTCGTCCTCTAGGACCTCTATGAAATTGTTTATGTATTCACGCCAGTCTTCCCACTTCATCAGTGGTTCTCCTGGCTTCGGGAGGAACTGGACTGGTGCAATGGCGTATCCCGCTGGTGCGCTCATTTTCTCCTCCTTGACCATCGTCGCACTGTTACCTTTCCCTGTGGGGCTCCCTGGGGTGCTATCCGTCTCTTCCTTCTTGGTATGCCCTTGGGGACTCTCCGCGTCAGCCCCCTCACCCTCCTTTAAGTTAGCCAGTTCGGACTTCTCTGTGGATAGCGTGGGCTGGGTGCGACGCGCTGTCTGACTTTTATGGGTCCTCTATGCCGCCTCTACTCGTGTGGGTGGTAATGGCTCTGTCGCGCTCTTCAGGGTGCGGTACCTCGTGTGGTGCTTGTAGTCCCGGTGGTTCCCAGTTGCGTTGCACAGGGTTGCTGCTCAGCTGGTTCTAGTCCCCTTCAGACTGTGTGACACCTGCTGCATGGAGATCTGCAGGCTCCTCGTGTTTGCGTGGATGGGGCTCTGCAGCGTCTCCCTCTGCCACGTGGTGGGTGTGTTGCCCTCCGTTTTTTTTTCTAGATGTTCTGGTCGACGTCCCGACCTCGTCGCCACTGTAATGTTGTCTCTTCAATGAAATCGCTGACTCAGTTAACGTTATAACTGCTTCTTTATTTAATTTACAACTCTTCCTGAAGAGCGCCGAGCCGGCGCTGCGCTGCCGCGGATGCTGCGCCTCTGAATGCGCTGCGCGCGCAGTCCGCCCCAAAATGGCCGCCGCAGGTCACGTAGCTACGTGACGTGCATAGACTAGTGCGCGCCACTACAGGTAGTTCCACACCTTTCTAGGAGTTTCTTAACTTTCGATCTCCTTACTTCCCGGGGACTAAAGGAGCTTATTATTTATCAGACAATCTTAATTCATGTTCGATCTTTCTTTCTTCCTCTCCTATTTTCTGAGACTTAATACAATATTGTGGGTGATGATGTCAATACACTGCGCTGATTCACTGCAAAGATTTTATGCCAAACCTAGCATTCAAGAAAATGGAAAAACCCTCTCAATAGTGAATGGACAGTTTTTCTACAGGACCAAAACACTAGAAAAACATATTTTCCATTGCTCTCCTTTTCTTATGGTTGTATCTCAAGTACCAGGATAAACTACTAACTTTTATATTCCTATAGGTAGCTGTGTGTGAACACATAGCTGCAGAATATTGCTTTTAGAAAAACTTATTTTAAGTGAAAGGGGAAAAGACATTGTTGCGAATGCTACAACTTTGGCATAACTCTACAAGGTGTGCTTTCCACGCACAGGTGACACAGGGGAACTTGGGCGCATATTACCAAGGGTGGCGATAGGCAATTATCGCCAGTTTAGCGTCCTTTTTTGTCTTCCAAGCGGCGATAATTCTATCGCTCTATTAGCAAGCTGTCGCTAACTGATGTTAGCGACAGCTTTTAGGCGATAGCGAGCGGTTTGGGGCCCGCTTTTCATGTTAGCGATATTTATCGCTAATGGCATGCAAAGTGGGCATACCCAACCTGTTAGCGACTGAAAGCAGTCGCTAACGTCGCTATCGCCTATTAGCAAGGCAGGCGTAGCGATGGAAATATTCCCGCTATCGCCAAAAAACAACGCCTGCTCAGACCAGTTCTTAGCCATGTTATCCAATGGGAGGTGGATAACATGGCTAAGAGCATTTCGTCGCTAATGCGTGAATATCCCTGTATTCTCAGCGATATTCACGCATTTCGCTTCTATCGCTGGATAATTTAGCACAATGGAGAAAAACGTTGCTAAAAGCATGTTTTCTCCGCTAACATATCCAGCGATAGGCAGCGATAAAAAAATCGTCGCTAAGCCTATTTAGCGATAATTATCGCTACTTGTTGGTAATATGCCCCTTGGTTCAATGCAGCATTCATGAATGTGAAAGACAGGTTATTGCAGCCCCGCAAAACACTATTCAATCCCATTAATGGATCAGGGGCTACATGGTAACAGTTGCAAACCTTATTTCAGTAGTTATAATATCACACACACTGTACCAAGAAGAATGAACAATTTTAAGTAAAAAGTATGTTTTAATATAGTAGTGTACTGTTTCTCAGTGCGTCTGAAACAACTACACACTATAGAATAAAAACAGCAAAACAACACTTTATAAATAACGAGAATAAAAGGAACATTTCTAACATAGTTAAAATGTCATCTAGAACCAACCACCCTAATGCCTAATTGTATGTGTTACACTAAGGACCTTATTTATGAGCGCTTTTGCGCCACCGGAACTTCACTTTTTTGACGTTCTGGTTGTGCAATGTGCCCGGCATATTTACAATGCCACTTTTCATGGCCTGAATTGATTGACTTTGTGTAGGAGGGTGTCCCTTCCTGCACAAAATCAACCAGCCTGCACCGCAAGCACCCTTGCACCATGGTGGAAAGATGCCTGCGTTGGCACCTGGTAGCCCATTGTGCGCCAGTGCTGTGGGGTAAGGACAGGAATGCACCATTTATCTAATAAATACAGTGCATTCCCGCCCTTTTGTTTTGACGTAGGGCAGCGCAGCAAGATTCCTTGCAATGCTGCTCTTTGTCAAAACCTTATAAATGAGGTCCTAGGAGAGCATGGGAGGCAGAGTAACTTGCTGTCTAGAATTTCTTATAGAGACGCACTGCATTCTTTATTTTCAGCGGCGTGAAGACAGATCGTGGTTTCCTTCCAAGGTGTCAGCTTTATTAGCTTCAGACGCAATGTAGCATCTGCAAATTGCGAAGTGTGCTGGCAATAGGTGAGATTGTCTCTGGCAGAATCTTGTGCAATAATCAGGACAAAGGACCTCTCCTGACAAGTGCTACTCCTAATATAATACAACTTATCAGAGATTAGAATTTCTGATATAGATTTAGGAATCAACACACACACAGGGGTCGAGAGGTACCACCCTTCCTGTCAACCTCCCTTCTTTAACATACACACACTCAAAAAGAAAGGAAGGGGTAATACAGTCGATTATTATCTCACTGGGAGCTGCTCATCATTCTGCATTGGGAAATCCCTTCATTTTTAAATACTGCCCTCACACACTATATAGTATCTTGCTTCATCATAGGGCACACATCAACATCTTGATGTAGACCAATGACTAGGATGGAGCCAAGAAGTTGCAACAAAAAACTTTTTTGTTATCAAAACAGTTGAGGAACTCAAATCAATCCCTCTATCCCACCTGTGACCTGGATCCTCTCAACACAATATGTGTGTATACGTTTAGGAATGTCTGACATGGATTATGTGCATCAAGGTGTGCATCCCAGACATTTCATTATGAACATAGAAAGAAAAAGAACATGAATTCTACTCTATTTTGCTTATATGCCTGTATGTGTGCTCATTTAACCTTGACATGGGGAAAAGGTAGACATTAGACCCAGAAGAAAGTCACGGCAGATGTTGCATCTATGTCATTAGTCAGTTACTTGATGCTTTCACAGTTCTTAGAAAGATTCCATTGTCTAAGATTGAGAAGATGGCGACTTCCATTACCAAAGAAGGAGTCGGGCCTACATAAAATGGACTCAGACCTTAGGGGATTTACGTCAACATAAATGAGATGGCCTAATGCAATACATTCTCAAATAGAAAAGCACAACACTAAATACCATGAATTTTGAGTATACTGTTAAATCTAATTCATTGAGACTACTGAGGTGGACAGGAGCGCTGCTCTACAAGTCTATTTGCTTGATTATTTCTAGTTAATATCTAAGCTTTGTGGCATAACATATTCTATATCTATTTGTAAGGATTGTGATTATTTGCGGTAGGTGACATTTGTTTTTCACAACAGCAAGGCCTACCTCTCCCATAACATAGCACTGGAGTTACCTTATTAAATTTAGTAAGCTGTAATTTCCAAATTGAAGTAAGTATCCAGTTCATGTTTGGTGTCTTTGCCTTTGGAATTGCAATGAAAAATAGTAACTTATAGTAATGTCTGATTTTAAATTACAATATTGAAAATGTTACTTTTAGAAAGTTGCCTTTTTCCTGCCTTGGCCATTTGGTGGCTGCAGCCTGCCTCTTAGTCACATGACTGGGTGTAGTTGACAGTGGGATTTGTGTATTCCTCCTAGACATCCACTCACAACAGGGGGCTTAGGTGTGCCTGGATTGGCCATCACTGGCAGGATGGGAGGGAGAAACTGGACACAGCCTAGCTTATACTTGAATATGGTGTGTCCTGCCCCTAAACAATGGGATGCATGCCCCCTATAGTTAGTCTAGAGCCAGGTCAGGGTGCCTGTGCACTTCAAATACATGCTTCCAGAAGCTTCTTCCCCACTTTAAAGGCACAAATGAGTATGAATATTGCACCACAGACAAAACCCTTCACTACACTTCTGGGCTTGTGGATACTCTGGCAAGAACAAGGATTGCTGTGTTGCTGGATGGACTGCCACTCTTCTATACTGCTGCTCTGCTGCCTGCTATGCTCTTGCCTGGGTAAGAATACGTGGCCCTGCATCTGTAGAACCCAGGAACCCAAAGTGACTCCAACGGGTAGCCGGCTGGCCTCCTGACGAGAGCCTCAGGAACAGTAGGTTTCAAAAACATTGAACCCGGCACCTGGGTTCTGCCATCTGTGAGTCTCTGGACCCTTGCAAGTGGGCCTAAGGTGCTCTGCCAGCCTCTGTGAATCCAGCAGAACTAACACATCTCCTCTGCTGAGCGGCACAACCTCAGGCATAGCAAATGCACCACTGTTGCTGCGTGGATATGTACTGACACGATGAACTGTATCACGGCCCATCACCTCATCGGAATCACCACTGTGTGATGCATCCTAGGTCTAGGCCCTCATGTCCCTTGTCTTCAGCAGCCTCCATGATGATGCCAGGCTGCACATCGCAACCTTGCAGCTCCTCTGAACAGACACATACCCCTGACTGCCTGAGGCATCCTCAACACAGGATTTTGCCCTTGTTGATGGGATACTTAACGATGACGAACAACCTCACACCACAGCACAAAGCATCTTTGCCACAGATCTTCAGAGCACTCCACAAACAAGAATTTAAGAGGCTTTGTTCAGTGGATCTAACTTGGTCTCTGTAGCCAGCTCATGCTCCATCATGTTAAGTCTGAGCTTGTGACTTTTTATCCTGGTCCGGAGCGACCACAGTCTACAGTTGGTGCTATTTTCACTGAAATCTTCAAACCTGCATATCTCGGGTTCTACTGATTGGACTTTTGTCATTTTGGCTTTGTTTCATTTAATAAAAAATACTTTATTTTTCAAGCTTGGCGTGGGATCTCTTTAGTGTAGTGTTTTTTACCTTATTACTGTTTGAGGTACTGCACAAATACTTTACTCATGGCTTCTAAGTTAAGCCTGACTGTTCGATGCCATGCAACCAGAGGGTTGAGTACAGGTTAAATAAGGGTTGGCTTCTGCCTCACCCTAAAAAGGATTGTGATTGCTGCATGACCATGGCTCACACTCCAGTCAACCAACCACCACATTTCTTGTACCATTGCATTAATTTACTCTAAGACTTAACAGAAAACCTCGAGCATGATGGATTACCATGTGTTCTATTATGACTAAAGCACTTTAAAAATTATCCTTCAGCATTTAATGGCAAATGCCCAATAATAATTATAATTTTCTCAAATTAAGTGAAAATATGGTGAATTCTAGGTGGCATTCATCTCTCTAAGTTGTTCCTATATTAGTCTTTTAATACCAGTCACATTTAGAAAGCAGAATCTCATTCATCAAATTGTGATGATGAGTTCACTAAGTCGACCTTCAATCACGACCTGAGCACATAGGCATTGGAAGTAAAGGTACGGGGGCTATGCTGCACACACCCAAACAACAATGCTGGTGGTCAAAAGGTAAACAAGGAAAAAAGAGGTTTTTAATTTTTTTTTCTATCTTGTCATATTCACTGTGAGCTCAAAGACAGAGGTCAAATATCAGTTTAATCTTTTAACAAAGTGCTACTTATTCTTTTACCATGGAGATTGGTGTTTCCTTTTCTTTAACTTACTAGAAAGCATTTAGATGTTGTACAGTGACTATGTGAGAATCTTGCTTACCTTTTGTCAGACCCAAACCTTCACTTTTTATACATATAAGTTACTCCTATGATAGGCCCCTTGACAACCCAGAGGGCAGGGTGCAATATATTTAAAAGGTAGGACTTACTTTATGTTTTACATCTCCTGGTAGTGAAAAACGTTCAAATACATTTTTCGCTACAAGGCCTATCTCTCCCTTAGGATAACATTGAGGTTAACTTTTTACATTTAATAAGCGTCATTACCAATTGAGAAGAGATAAACCCTTAAAGTCTGGTATCTCTGGAATCACTATTTTAATTTCAAGCTTAGAGTGAAATCAGATTTTAAATTGCCATTCTGAAAATGTACAGTTTAGAAAGATTGGGATTTTATTAGTTTAGCCATTTGGTTTCTGCTGTCTGTCTCTGATCACATGCCTGGGGTGGGTGACCGCTGGGATTTGTGTATTCTCCCTAGGGAGCCACAGTCAATATTGCTTAGGTGTGAATTGACTGGCCCTCCTGGCAGAATAAAAGGGAGGAGCTGGGCAAAGCCTCACTTACACATGAATAGGTTGTGACTTGTCCCCACAGAAAGGGCTGCATACCCACTGTAGTGAGTATAGAGCCGGGGCAGGAAGGGTGGGCCTCTGTGCGCTTCAAAGGCCTGTATTTTAAGTCTCCCATTCTTCAAAGGCACCACTGGGTATAAGTATTGGACCTCAAACACCACCACTTCAGTCAACTTCTGGAACTGTGGATACTCTACCAGGAAGAATTACTGCCCTGCTGCTGAAGCACGTCCACATTGTTAGACTGCTGCTTTGCTGGACTCCTACTTTCATGTGTTAACCTGCTGACCTTCTGGCTTGCTGCCTGGTGGGGATGTACTGGACCTGCATCATTTGGTCTCAGAACCCAGACTGACTCCAAGGGCTAGTTGTCTGGGATCCTGATCTGAAGTCTCAGGGGCATAAATGACTTCCAACCCTGCACCTGGCCTTTGCTATCTGTGAGTCTACCCTTCCAAGTGGTGCCACCCCAGTTGTGGACCCTTAGAAGTGAGCATAAGTTGCTTGCCAGTGGAACCAATGCATCTTCTCTGCTGAGCGATACATTCCAGAGCAGAACCGAAGCATCTCCTCAGCTTGGCGGGGACATCAACGAGTAGAACCAATGCATTGCCATTGTTGCACATTGTATTGACCCATTGGAAAAGACTTGCCTCACCCCAGTCTCCTGCATCTTGGACCATTGCTTCACCTTTGGATCTGCTGCTGTGCAATGTTTTTTCCGCTGCAAGCTCCTTGCATCCCTCGGCGACAGCAGCCTCATCAATGCTGAAACACAGCGTTGCTGTGTCACCGCTCATCGCAATCCATGCATCACCTCTGCTGCACCTTGCATCCTCAACACCGGACTTCTCATTGCGAGCCCCTTTGACAGGATTCTCAACTTCGACACATCAGGACCTCGTACCGCAGCTTCTTTGCCTTTCGGAACAAACGCATTGCCTCAACATCGTGACAGGTTTTTGACACAGATTCACCCAACACTTCACCGCTTCATTTTGTCCCTGTAGCCGGCTCACCCATCATTGCAGTCAGGCTGAACTAGTGACTTTGTCCAATTACAGCACGAACTGATAGCCCCAATCGTGCTTTATTTTCTTAACGCTATTTTACTTTAAAACATTTAAATTCCAAATCTCCAGTTCTATTAATTGGATTTTTGTCATTTAGATCTTGTGTTATTTACTAAACTGTACTCTATTTTTCTAAACCTTTTGTGGGAAGTTTTTGTGTGGTGTTGTCACCGCTTTACTGTTGAACAAATACTTTACACATTGCTTCTAAAGTTAAGCCTGACTGCTCTGTGACAAGCTGTGACAAGCTACCAGAGGGTAAGCACAGGATCATTTAGGGTTGGCCTGTTTCTTCCCCTGGCTAGGATTGTGGTTACAGCTTCCTAGGGCGCATATCTAAGTCAACCTACAACCCCATTTCAAACAGATACATAAACATAATCAACTAAAAAAGCACACATTAAGTCTTTTAACTCATTCTCAAGTGTGATGGAAACAAAGATTTTCATATGATCAAAAAAAATGAGACACTTTTATTGATTATTTGCAAATGGCAAATATTCACTGAAACCAATTTCCACACACGATTGTTTGTGGGCTATATAGTTTTTATCAGTAAAACTGTATGTCTGTTCAAAAGCAATAGCCATTTCAATTGAAAATGTGAGGTTTGTAAATGGCAGCGTGCTACAACACCATTCTTTAGTAATATACCTGTGACAGTGTGCCCCAAAATGCAATACCAGCTACATACTACATCCTTACCACTCTGCTGCTGACTGGGCTAGACTCATTTGTGGCACTTGTTCTTTGTGTGATGCTTGGATTTGTTCAGAATCCCTATAATTTGAGTGACATTCGATTGAGTTCAGCCAGTGCTTAATTTGTGCCGGTGCTTTGCACATATTTTTCAGGGCCGGGTCTACACGCACGACAGGCTGCACGTTGATATGATGACATGATTTTATAATAAATTAATTACCCATACTGACTCTGACGCACTGGTGCTAAGTGTTGTTCTGGGTCTCCTGAGTTCAGCGTGTTGAGTGTGGATGTGAGCCGGAGCAACATCAAAGTAATTACTGCATCATCATTAATTCTAATGCTACGGATCATGTGATGGCGTCATCCTGGCGTCATCTTGGCGGCGGCGCCCGGGCACGGCCCTTTGTTCAGTGAACTGTTGCTGGTGGTGGGGTGGGCGGGACTCGGAAGCAGTACTGGGCGGGAGTCCGAAATTAATTGGGTAGCTTGGATTTGACTGTGTGCACGCTGCGTGCAGATTTATTATTTCCGCTTACTGCTGCCACGCTCTGAATGGCAACCCACAACCCTCGAGTTAGAGAAGCCCGGCCACATTGAGGGCAGGCAGCACCACCAGGGGCCTATCAGTTAGTGAAAACAGTGCCCCGCAGCCCCGGCCCACCACAAGTGTAACTGTAAGTATTAAAGTAATAACTTAAATAGCAGTCAGAGACGTCATGCCACATACTACGACATGCCCAGTGGTGGCGACACGTGTCGGGCACCGAGGTTGTGGTAGCTCCGGCTCCATCCACAAGATTCGATGACGACGACACACTCCCAGTACTGCGCACTCCACTGTTCCTGGCCCTGATCCGGCCCACGGTACACGTTTATTTTATTCATCATTCTGTCGGATAGGTTTGTTACGTTGTTAAAGAAGGAAAGGCCCTGCCCCTTGAAGTAGTATCCTTCCTCCCAACTTTTGAATTCAACGATAGTGCATGCTCCTGTCTGGGCTCAGCTGGCTTGGCCTAGTAGCGGCCGCCAGCCGGACCTGTGTATATATAGCCCGGGCCCACCCCACGGTACGCATAAAGAAATTTGTTAAATGCCAGTATGACGAGGCGGGGTGTGTTTGATGAAGGCGGCTCTCCTCACACCTGAGATCTCCTCACTCATACAAAGTTCATTTGTACCCACTCTCTGCCACGTGCCTTTGTCCCTCCTGTGTGTTCTTGGCTGAGCCTGTCACTTCCCCTCCTCAATTGTCCCTCGTCCCACGCACCTCGCCCAGAGATTGCGCTGTTTTCTAGAATCCCCCAAAGTTGGCATTTTTGAGTGAGTGGGAGGGATGTGAGATTCTAAGCAGGAAATTGAAGGGGCTGTGCAGCAGGCAGCGTGGCACGCGCATATTTTTTTCCAATTGCCACGCCCGCACCCCACGAACCATGATAAGCATGACGACATTGAGGGTTGAGGGCAGGCAAGCAGCAGCAACACGCGCAGCCCCATTACGTTATTCTGATGGCAGAGTAATAGCTATTGAATTAAGAATGATTTGTTTAGTAGGAGAAGTGTTCCATAACTTTTTGATAAAAACGTTTTCGGCTAAACTAGGGTGCATGCTGCAAAGAAATTAATTGATTAAACAGTCAGTGAAAAATGAGTTCAATTGATTTGCTGTGTCATTTCTTCCACGTAGTTTATTTGAGTTGCATTAGACGACATTTAAATGAGGTTTACATGTGTCACAATTTAATTTACCATGACGAAGAACGTTACAGAATATTTAACTTGGGTATAATGACTTAGGTATTTTCGATGCTCAGTTAGGAAGAGACCACAGGTCTGAATCACAAATAATTTTTTCCTTTTCCTAGAGTAAATGGTACTTGGAGTAACTGTGAAAAACGACCGGAAAAACCATTGACCACTTTGCACATTATCTAAACAGCACTAGGCGCTACAGTGCCTCATAACGAGCCCACACTTGCTGTGCCTTCACTCGGAGCTAGCTTATACAGTTGAATCTTTGTAATGTGGGCCTCACTGATTTAATAAACCATACTCAATTTAACATTAGCACGTTTCTAGTTTTTTTAACCCTTTAATGAAAGGAACCACGCCCCCAGTGTCATGTAAAAAAAAAGAAGCAGTTATGCTTCTACCCACTGGAAGCTGGTCGTTTTATGAATGTGTTAATGAGCTCAGAACTTGTGTGGCAGCTGCGGGTGTTCATGTAATTTTTTTTTTTCTTCTGCAGCCCTTGAATAATGTATCTGCATATTTTCAAGCTGTGCCTGTGTGCAATATGTATTGTTGTGATGCGCTCTGTACGACCAGTTGTGCTCACTATCTGTCAGCATTCACAAAGTGATGCTTGTCCTCACTAGATCAGGTTTAACCAGGTGTTTAAGCTGAATTGTAAAATGCAAACTCTATAATTTCCTTTCTGAATTGATTCCACTATCTGACACATTTTTTGCGAGGGTCTGGGCGCTGACGAGGCGGGATGTCTTTGATGAAGGCGGCTCTCCTCATAGCTGAGATCTCCTCACTCACACATAGTGCCCACACTCCCAGCGCTTCCTCCGCTCTGCGCCACATACCACTTACATACCAAGGAAACTCATGAGACAAATTTGTGGGAAAGCAGTGGTGCAGGTTTATTTTGCACAACAAGTGGAAATAAGGTGGGTCATCTTACGGGCGATCCAATGCGGCAGCCCCTCGCTGCCCCGCATGCCTAATGAGCCATTCTTGCACGGCGAGTCGATGCTCTGACGGTGCAGTCCATTATCCCTTTCTTTCGTTCACTCCCGCCCCCCCTGTCAGGGCGGAGCGATGAGGCACACCCCCGGTCGGTTCAGGCCCCTCGACCGCCCGAAGGACTAACGGGGCGCCGACGCTGTTTCCTGGAACCCCCTCGGCTCCAGGTTCTTGGCTCAGGCACCCCTACTGTGCCAGGCAGAGGTATTGACCGTATCCTTCTGCCGCAGAGGTACCCCTACTGTCCATCTGCTTCCAGATCGCCCTGTGACTCCGCCTGCAACACAAAACAGACCGTTAACAGTTCAAAACATGCCTGCTGCTCTGCCGCTGGGTTTGGGCCAGGGCGGGAACAGCGCAGAGCAACCAGGAACGCGACGGCAGGAAAGGCCGAGCCTCGCTGCCGCGCTAAACTTAAACCCCTTAAGGGCCGCCCCTCACCCCTGCTGGCCCGCGCCCATAGGGCGAGCATGAAAGGGGGCGGTCACGAGCTGGCAGCACCGTTTGTCGCGCGGAATGTGGGACTAAGATGCTGTCTCGCTTAGCTCCCCTTCGCGTCGCGCGGCCAGCGGCATAGTGCCCACACTCCCAGCGCTTCCTCCACTCTGCGCCACATACCACTTACATACCAAGGAAACTCATGAGACAAATTTGTGGGAAAGCAGTGGTGCAGGTTTATTTTGCACAACAAGTGGAAATAAGGTGGGTCATCTTACGGGCGATCCAATGCGGCAGCCCCTCGCTGCCCCGCATGCCTAATGAGCCATTCTTGCACGGCGAGTCGATGCTCTGACGGTGCAGTCCATTATCCCTTTCTTTCGTTCACTCCCGCCCCCCCTGTCAGGGCGGAGCGATGAGGCACACCCCCGGTCGGTTCAGGCCCCCCGACCGCCCGAAGGACTAACGGGGCGCCGACGCTGTTTCCTGGAACCCCCTCGGCTCCAGGTTCTTGGCTCAGGCACCCCTACTGTGCCAGGCAGAGGTATTGACCGTATCCTTCTGCCGCAGAGGTACCCCTACTGTCCATCTGCTTCCAGATCGCCCTGTACTCCGCCACAGCTCTGGAGGAGGCCCCCGTCGATGACAGAGCCCCCCACCACCTATAACTTTCTGTTACTGTTTTCATCACTTGTATCTTTCTGTGTCTCGCATTGCCGCATTTGGTACCTGTCACCAGATCACTGGCACCCTGCTGCTGTTAGGCACTCTTCTAAGTCTAGGGGAAAGACGTCCATCCAGCCCAGACAAGTGCACCCCGTCCTTTCCGTAATGACCCACAGTCCTTTCCTGTATCACGCAAGCCTGATGAACCCTAGGCCTCTCCTTTCCATGCATTCTTGCATGGCCCTGTTGACCCTCTTCCTGCCTTGCTCTAAGGCAACAGCTGATCGTGCTCCCTTCCAGGCCCTACGGGGACGATCTCCGACCATATTAGCTCGGTGGCACCCAATTTGTTCGTTATGGTCATTGTGTCCCTCTGCATTGCATCTACCAAAGCTCTCCTCCCCATCGTCACCAGATCGTTCCTGCCCAAGTAGATGATGATGATGTTGTGGGGCCCACCCTGCGCTGCTAGACATTGGTCAATCCTGCGCCTCAGCTGGCCCCATCTCGTACGTGGGAACCCAGCCATGAAATTCGTGTCCTTGCTAAAGCCGGATCCCATTTCCTGTATGAAGCCCACTGTTCCTGGTACCATACGAATGGCCCATCACCCACACGCAACAGTCAGCTGGTAGCAAGAGGATGGCCACCTCCCCACTCACTTGACACCTTCCTTGCCCAGCCCAGCCCTATATGCAGCAGTGGCTGCCCCCATCTTAAACGAATTGTTTGAAAATGTTTTACCTCCCTCTGTCTGTGACAAGCCTTGTGCCCCTGCAGCACGCATACACTCCTAATATTCTTCTAGGCGAACAACCAGCTTCACTTTTAACCTCAAGCTAGGCTGTTGTACATATTGTCGATGTAGGGAGTATGTGCTAAAGCAATCCCATTTTATGTGTAATGCACGTATTGGCATCGGCTGTACAGTAATTTCGGGCTGACTATTGCACTCGTTTCCTGGTGTTCGGGTATATGTTTGGCCCCATTCACAGTAAGGCAAGGTGTTCACAATTATGACCCTTCTTACTAATTCTACTTATTCCTCCCCGTTGGCACTCCCATCCTTCGGTCGTATTTCGCAGTGGAATTCCCACACTATGGCAGGGGTCCATGTGCTTAAAGGTGAATGAACCAATATACGGAAGTACGTATTTACCACACATTCACACGTGCCCAATTCAATCGCTAACTTTATCATTTCATAAAGCATCTTACCGTTAATGAAATTTCTGTGTGCAAGTACTACTGTTATCGCTTGTACTGGGAATGCCGTGTGTACCCCTTTCAACAAACCCTAAAGAGTCATTTCCTGATACTCTTACAGTGCCCGCACCTGTCTATGGGTGAAAAAGTTGCAGGCAAGCCTACTTGGGTCCCTGCCGAGTGACTGCCATTTATTGCAGCATCGTACTTATTTGAAATATGCACCCGCCATTTCCTCTTGCAACACACTCTTTGCTTCTTCTCACCTGTTTTTTACATTTGCTGCTTGCATAATGCCACCATCGCCTACATTGCATTTGTTCTGGGCCTGAGTGTCTACAAACTGATTGCTCCGGGGTTTTGTAACGAGGGACTGATACCGGCGAACATAGCCCCACACACCAGACGCTGTGCTCCCTGCTCCGTGCATAAGGGCATGTTAATGCTTTGTCAGTTGCATCCACGCAACGGAGCATAAACTAATGTACATTTGCTTTGATGAAAGTATATAGCAGGCATGTGTATATTTATTTTACACAGTTGCTTTATGGGCAGTCGGTGACTTTCAGAGCACTCAACCATTTGTATATTTATCCTTTTATTTAATATATGGGTACACTAAACGTGTTTATTTGATAGATACTGCTACTTTTTCAAGTCAGTATCCAATAGTACAGATGACTTGTGTTCCCTCTCATGTCAAAGACAATCTGTTTCAAGCATGGTGGAGTGAGAGACTTAATTTCAGAGAGCAAGTAGTAGTAATATCTCAGTCAGATATATTGTAGTCAGTTTGAAGTGCACACTTGCCCATCGGGTACATTCACTGAGTAAAATACGCTTGCACCATGGTGTACCCCAAGATCACAGAAACTTTCTGAATATGACACACAAGAGCTGAAGCTGTTCTAACAAGCGAACCACTCTTCACTGGGGAGCCTATCACAAAGGTAAATTTACGTGTGCAAGATCACGCCGAAAAATGTTCTCCTAGAGGCCCATTCACAAAGGTAAACCTATAAGTAAATACATTTACATGTGTAAGTTTACTCCTCCACTTTTGGGTAACTTCACTACTTTCGGCTTTTTACAAGTGTAAAGTTACTCAATACTCTAGACTTCCATGCCTTTAACCCCTGAACTCGCATACCTCACGCCATAATCGCTGAAGACCTGAGCTCCGCTGACCACCGGAACCCGATGGGCTGCGCTGAAACAGCAAGCACCTGGCGGCGGAACCTCAGCGCGCCGCCTAGAGGCAACCATGCTAAATGGCCGGCACCAGGGAATGCTGTGTGGAAGTGGACTCAAAAGAAACGGAGCCTCGAAGAAAAGACCACGTCATTCGTGAATCGCTATTTCTGAACTGGGTCAAAGGTATCGTAATTCTCCCCCAAGATAGTGATGCCTTGCCACATAGGCGCCTATACCGTCGCGTGCTACTCCTTCTGCCATCAAACGAACTCCCAGGCAAACCGGCTCACTGACAACCAAGGCCCCAGCCCCCGGCCAGTGTAACAGACTCCCACGCGGAGCCCTCAGCCAGAAAAGGGGGGGGGACCCACTACTCCAGTGCCCACACGCTCACGGGAACACCTAGACCTCCGACGCCTTACCAAGGTGCACGTCATAAGACGGACAACCCAAACGGTGCAAACCTGCACCCCCGGTAACCACAGCCCGGCTAATAAATCGAAAACGGAAGGGACCCTCTCCGCACCTGTCATAAGACGACGAACCGAACGGTGCAAAACCTGCACCCCCGGTAACCACAGCCCGGCTAAGGAAATCGAAAGCGGAAGAGACCCTCTCCGCACCTGTTGTTGTCTGAGTTGCCCGGCCCCAAGGTCCCACCTGGCTCAAAGCGAAAGTCTAGTGACCCGGGGGATGGCCACACGCTATGCAAGCGCGCCCACCTCATCCAAACTAAGCGACCACCGAGATACCCTTAAAAGTCATCAGCCACTATGAACATGCGGGCCAAAGACATGTGTGAGCTTAAACATGCAGAAGGCTCCTGGATAATTGCCCCCGGACAGAAAAGAAGAGAAGCCCAAAGTGGCCGCACCCACGTACCAATAATACACATGTACAGCCAAAATGGCCGACCCAGGGCGCCCATAATACACATGTACAGCCAAAATGGCCGACCCCGGGCGCCATTACCCGCGTGGGCAGCCGAGCTGGCCGCACCCAAGCGCCTAACACTCGCGCAGTCCAGAAGACAACAATCAGGCGTTGTTACGCATGTGCGCAACCCAGATACCTATGTGCGCAGTACACTTCTGCCGCCTATGCTGAAACAAGCCTAACAGCCCTTCAACAATCCTGTGCCAGACTAACACCCCGAGCTCCCCCCCTGACCACAACGACCAACCACATTTCCCCAGCCCTCTCTGCCGCCACCACAACACTTGTGTCCCTCTCGGGCCCTCGAATGGAGTCCTTGGGGGCAGGGAGCCTAGAAGGGGACCGGCAAAGCTGGCAAGGTGCACAGTGGCTAAATCAGCTCCTACTCCGCGGCCAACGCAAGTCCGCGCCGGGGTGATTTGACGAGGCAGAAGAATACCCCCAATTAGGACCAAAAGAACACCGCCGTGGCGGAAGCTTGCTAACGATAGTGAAACCCGAGACCACCAAAAGAACATCCCCGTGGCCTAATCATAATAAGAAACACACGGCGTTGTGCACAGAACAACACCCTGAAACACACGATCCCGTCATGAACCCGCAACCCGAAGGCAAAACGAGAGAAAGTTCTCCTCATTGCACACAGTATGGCCACGGCCGAGCAATCGGTATCTTGGACACACTCATTACGCCAAGTATGCACTCTCCTTCCCCTGAGAAGGGCCATGTTCTCTATATAGCAGGCATAATAGTCACCACCATCAAATAGTCGAATCCCCCATTCGAGTGCGACACAACAGAAGTTCTGACAGCCAGAGACACCCGTGCGCCGCTCACCGCTTAGTCCTCGCTAACGCAGCATCCCCGCCCGCAAAGGCTGCGACAAACCCTGCCACGAGCACTAGTCGGGCACCGAAGCTATACTACCGAAACAGGTAGGAACTGCTAAAATGCCCCATAAATTGAAACAACGCTGGTTTACCCCGAGAATATAGCAGTTCACAAGAGCGTGCGAGTACCACACCCAATAAGTACTGCCTCACTGCTGCGAAGTGCTACAGCTGTAAGCCCTATTAAAGACGCGCCTAAACCGTCCCAAAGGAAGTGCAACAACCCAAAAAACTACTGGTGCTGCTGTGAAAGAAGTGCCCCCCCCCCCTAGACGTGCACACCTTCCCTGAGATGCTAATAACATCCAGTGAAAACCGCATCCTACAGCCCGCTAAAGTCATAACCTCATGAGAGGGCCGAAGAAAAGTTGCAGGTACAGTGCTACTAAAATTGCAACAGCTCCACGCCGAAGGGCAGACGGCAAGGCACACGCGACCCTTCATGCCCGCACTCCAAATGACTGGCAAGCCGAGCGCGGGCCCGCACTAGAGACCTCCCGTGCCCCCACGATAAATAGTGTCCCAAATTGCCCAAAACTATTCGAACCACACGAGCTGGAGTACTACGCTCCATGCTAACAACACAATACTCACCCCCATGAGCCACCGGGAAGTAAAATGCAGATGCTGTGCACCCGAGACCTCCCCTGTTGCCGGGCCCCACTTGTACAATGAAAAAGCATTCCTGCCTCCGTGGCATTCCGGACCCACTCACATGCACAAACGCGGGCCCATATACGCGAACCCAGCACACCTGCCCCCGGATACCCGCGACCGGGCACTGTAGCACGGACAAACTTCACAAAAACTACCGCAACCGACTCACCGCAAGCGAAGCCAATCCTTGGCCCGGCGTAAACCACAGCACTCCGACGCCAGACCAGGCCTCTGGCCCGCCCAGATGCACGAGACTCACGTGTTTTCCATGCAGTACTACGGTGACATTTGAATTAAACATCGTGACAAAGTCCGACCTGAGTCACCACTAGGTGCTTCTCTAACATGTCGGCAAGAAATTCCTTTTGTATTATACTCGAATTCTTCCAGGCTATTGCCTACTCGCCCCCCTGCCGAGTCACTAAATGATCCCGCAGATATGCCCATATAATAGTTGCCGGCGGAAGCTCTTTTCCCTGCCCTATGGTGTCCGCCACGTCGCACTGTTGCAGCAAGCCAAGCAGGAGCATCTCCCGCTTCCTGACTTTTGCACTTTCTTACGTGGGTGGGCCTGAGCTGGCATGGAGTTTTTAAAACGTGCTATAAAACCGAGCATGAAGCGGGGCCGATTTGAATGAGCCCGCAACGCCCCTCCCTCCTGCTCGCTGTATGAAATAAATTCACATGCCATAACTCAACGACAATTATTCCAGTATCTATGCCTTGTTCATGTTGTTTAATTAAACTGAGAAGATGTCATTAATTTTTTCCCAACTGGCTTTGCCCTCTAGAACCGGAGTAGGTACCAGATCTTCTCCCACTCGCAGCGCTTCCCAAGGGCATTCCTACGGAGCGCGCCTCAGTGACATCAGTTATTGGTGACATTATGTGAGATAGTGATCCTTCTTTCCCAGATAGCAGTAGTGAAAGGTATTGTGTTTGTAGCGCCTGTGCTGCCCGTGACAAATACGGTCCCCTCCGTGTTGCTAATGAGTCCATGCTCGGCCTTCTCAACCTTACATTCTTCCGAGGCCAGTGTAGGGCCACATACATTGTGTGTGGGTTGTCTGTTCATTACAGTGCTTAGGACGGCAGATGCGGAACGGAGCGCTATGTAAATTAAACATTAGTTTTCAACTAAGGGTTGTAGTGGATGTAAATATCAACGTACTGCCTATGCCTGCTCTAGATATGATGGACAGCCAATTAATATGGATCGAAATGGACGTGCTAATGTCACGCAATCCTGTACATAAGGGAATGTCATTAACAACCTAAAATACAGCTTGTGGCATAACACGACACCCGTGTAAATCTCTTTGCGCACAGTTGGGTTAGAGGTACACTATATTCAGCATAGTTGGGTTAGAGGTACACTATATTCCGCATAGTTGCCTTACTGATTATTTACATCTTACGTTCCTCCTTCTCATTATTAACATCTTACGTCCCCTACGAATAAGAATGTCTGGTCGCAACTTACAGTCCTTCCGGGCTCGTAAGCAGTCTATTTCTTATCTGCCTCTCAGCCTTTAGTTCCTTACGAAAAGGAGTGAGGGCATGTTCCAAACAGGGTGTAGGAGGACAACTATGATTGTGCTCGTGAACCAGGGTATTAACTTGCGCGCCATCAGGCTGGGCCTGTAACCTCACCTTGTCCGACCGTCGCCGCATGCAACCGTGCACCCGGGCCGATGGAGATGCTGTATATAATCGAAACGGGACAACGCGCAAGAAACGCCCCGCGTGCAAAGCAACGTCCTACCCGCTAGGCACTCGGACAATAAACAATGTTAAGTTAAAACACAATTTATAGTAGCATGTGCAACTTGATGCGGGCTACTGTCCGACTTCCCACCTAGAGCTTCGAACCGCCAACTCACTAGCCTGAAGCCCAAAGCCTTACCCTTTAGGCCACGCGGCCACCGTGTGGTCGCCGAGCCAGACACCGCCCGCTGTATGGAGGGGACTGGAAATTATACACCATATCTTAAACGACACATTCAAACATGCTACTCAAACCCGCGCACTGTTTGGGCCCATATATAAATCCGCGGGGCCTCGTGCATGTGGGCGCCACATTCGAAATTGCTAGCGTCCCCCGTAATGTTAGCCCTGGCACATCAGGCCAACCCTCCATTGCTTGCCAAATGGGCCCAGTGACCCAGAGCTAACGCGACTATCTTGAGGCACAAAGCAGGACTCGATGTGTACAGCGTAACAAAGGGAGGGCTTTATCGAGGCCCCCGGAAACCCATCCACGCGCACCCTGACTAGTTATCAACCCCTGCTCCTGCGCCAAACGATGCCTTAACACATATTGTCCATACCCCCCGCGCTCCGGCATAAGATAGCAGTAGCCGAACCAGGAGAAGGGGGGGGGGGGGCATGCCGGGAGCTAGGAAGAGAAAGAGGCCCCGCTCCAAGCACCGTTCCCGACCCGCGCCACCATACACGCGCCAGACCTTACCAGCATACAAAGCACTACAGTCTTAGCGCAACTCGTAGCGCCCTCCGCGCCTACCTACCCCGCTGTTCCCAAAACATTCTTTCTCCCTTCTGTCCGATTCCCGAGCCCCGCCGGGAGGCAGTGCCCCAACAGGCCGCTCACAGCCCCCGTGCATGCAGGCTCGTGGACAGAAATAAACCAACACTCACCGGAGACTCAGGATCGAGACCCGCCGCGAGACCACGACGAGCAAAACAGCGCTAGAGCCGCGCCGGGAACCCAGGATACGAAACCCGCCGCGAGACATCCGCGCAGAGCCTAGGGACCAACAGCGCAGAGCAACCAGGAACGCGACGGCAGGAAAGGCCGAGCCTCGCTGCCGCGCTAAACTTAAACCCCTTAAGGGCCGCCCCTCACCCCTGCTGGCCCGCGCCCATAGGGCGAGCATGAAAGGGGGCGGTCACGAGCTGGCAGCACCGTTTGTCGCGCGGAATGTGGGACTAAGATGCTGTCTCGCTTAGCTCCCCTTCGCGTCGCGCGGCCAGCGGCAAAGTTCATTTGTGCCCACTCTCTGCCACGGGCCTTTGTCCCTCCTGTGTGTTCTTGGCAGAGCCTGTCACTTCCCGTCCTCAATTGTCCCTCGTCCCACGCACCTCGCCCAGAGATTGCGCTGTTTTCTAGAATCCCCCAAAGTTGCCATTTTTGAGTAAGTGGGAGGGATGTGGGATTTAAAACAGATTTAAAAGTTATGATTCCCTTTCCCCAGCCACCTGGATGGTAATAGGCTAAATATCAAAGACCAGAAAATGAGTGTAACAGTTCTTGAGCGTTATATTTTTTTAACGTCCCTTTTCTATGTCAGTAGCCTTTTCAAGGTGTCATCGTTCTGAGCATTGCTGAAATTCATCTGACTTTTCGCAGTGCCAGTTGAGGATATGGAAGAAGCTAATAGAGTAAGTGGGTGGAGCCAGCGGAGGAAGTGGGTGGAGCCATAGAAAAGTAGGTGTGGCCTCCGACAAAAATTTGAGCACCTGCACTTCATATTTTACAAATTAAGCACTGAGTTCAGCACCAGAAGTGTGGAAACTGGTACAGCACTGCTGTCAGGGCATGAACTTCGCTCTAATCACCTTTAAACAATGGGAACATTTGTTGGGAATAAATGCCTTAAACATATATATGTACAAGGATAGTACTACAATATATGCACCTCTCTTACTCAACTGTTCGTCAATTATTATTCAGTTGCATGAGCTGCTACAGGTGATCAGTGAAACAAAAATGTACTGTTATTAGGAAATGTGTGAATCTATGCATTTAACAGCATCAGCTTGACAAATAAAGTGCATGTTACTTATGACAACTTATTTAAAGAGTTTTACATAGCGCTGGCTAGACCCGGAGGTTTCAGAACATGGACAACGTTGATTAAACTAACACAGAATAGCAATAAAAAAAACTGGAAGTGATCTACAAATTCACCATGCAATGGAAAACAGATTACTATCGCTTATTTTGTGATCCAGTGATCTGAACACTATTGAGTTAAACATATTGTATCAGATGCATTATCTGCATTGTGTGTAACCAAGCCGCACACATGCCCAACAGAAAGAAATGCAAGGCATACGACTCATGCCCGACCACATACACCAATGCATGTAGAACATATTCTCAATATTATAATATTTCACATTTATTTCAGGAGCTTCAGAAGGCAGCCTTTACTGTTGACCATACCTGATTTACCTACTCGTCAATACTTTGCAAAACATATAAAACATTTTAAGTTCCGCCAACAAATCTATATTTCATTCAAAACTGCCAGTAGCACAGTTTGCTGGACAATATATTGTAATATTGCTCACTCAAATGCTTGGTTCTCTTAATCATATATAGAGTTCTAACAGATTTGGGATGACATGAAATAAAACATAAAGCATCATTTGATTTTTTAGCATTCATTTTCAATTGCTCTTCTAAATCTCCTGCCCCCATTAAACTATTTTGACAAGTGACAGGTCTCCACCACCGCATTTTTTTATTTTGTTTATTGAGCGAGCATTTTATGACTGTGATTTATGTGACAGCCACCGCCAGCATCAGTGCAGTTTCAAATCACCAGAGCATACTGTATATATTTCTTTCTCGGCAACCCGTGCCACAACCATCTGTTTTTGTGCCTACTAATTTAGAGCATCTCTGAATAAAACACCTTCAGAGGCACCTGCTGTCATTATTCATACTTTTGCAGTTCAGAGCAAGGAGTTCTGCATGTTTCCAACTCTATTGACAATCCTCACATTAAATATTCATTATGGGAACTGGGTGCAAGCATGTCTGTTCAACGTCTTGACAGGGATATAAGCAGTCATATACTCGTGAATGCTTGATCCTTTTCTAATTGGTTCTCGGGTTATTTTTAATATGAACAAATAGGATTTCTAACCCGTTTGGCATGCAGGTTCACAATAATCACACTCTTGATTTGAAGGCAACAGACATATAAATATGCCCTCTGTTCGAATTGCTAATACGAACCCAACTACTTATACTTCAGAACACTTGCATTGAAATCATGCAAAATTGTAGTCTTGTTATACTGGGTTAAATGTAATTTCTCCTTCAAAGACAGTGTAGTTTTATCCCTAAATTTGAAAATGTCATTAGGATGTAGCATACTTTCTAGTCTTATTTCTGTTGTATTCTGTAATACATCATTTCTAGTTCTCCTCCTTGATACAAAAGATTTTTTTGGTAGGGGATTGTGCAGATATTGGGAACCAATGTACTAAGCATTTTTAAAACGCAAAATTGGAGTACGACCACAAAAATACTTTTTCTTCAGCATGCATCACCTTTTTAGGAGTTGTTAAACCTTTGCTTACTCCTAAAATGGGATTGCTATCCAATGGCAGTTCGGCATTTGGAAGGGGGGTGTTGTGGGCGAATCAGTATGATTTTAATAGTCAGGAAGCCAAATTAAAGTAATCAGCTCAACCTGAAACCTAGAAAATGGGCTATTTCCTTCTTCAGGTGAATGGATCTTTGCCACCCCTTCAGAATGGAGCATGAATTGAAAACTTCTTAATAGACATCATCCTTACAGTTGTTTAGTTCAGTCAATGATGAGAGTTTAGGGTCGGATCAAAATCTTTATTTCTCATTATGTGATTAGTAGATTGTTTTCTCAAATTTATTTAATTAGTAAATCAAATAAATTAAGTTACAGAAATATCAAGAGCGTCATGGTTAAAGTCAAAATAATGCAGAGAATGACAAGAGTGTTCCCTAAAGGAATATATTCCCTATTAAATATGGATTAATTCAGCTTTTAGACAGAACTAATGAAGTGTTCTCGAAAAGAGCGAGATCAGGCGAGCATTTTAGAAGTCAAATCCCCATAGAGAGTACTTCAATAAGAACTAGCTGAGCCTCCCTATCAGAGCAACAGGTGCTGCGGTAGCTACTCCCGTATAGACATGAGAAGAGAAGTAAATCAGAAATGGTCACTTCTAAAGTGGCAATTAACCCCTTCCATGCTGACGTCGGCCATTGGCCGACGGCAGCACTACCTGCCCAGTGCTGGCGTCGGCCAATGGCCGATGTGGCCCCGCCCATTTTGCGGAAGTGCCGCACTTCCGCAAAATCCCGGGCGCATGGAAGGTGTTAACAAAAAGCTGTCAGCAATAGCTTACAGCAAGTCTCTCAGTAGAAAGACCAGGTCTAAAGTAAAGTCTCTGTAAAATCTCTAACGAGACTGCACTGCTCTAACTAGAAAACATGCTCTAATAAAAACACAAAAACACATGTATCAATCTATTTGAAGTTAGGAAATGAAGAGAAATCGTCTGATGGAGGGCATCTTCTTCCTTTGTTCCCATGGTAACCACACAATGTTGACAGCATACTTCTTGAAAGTAACAGTTAGTTGCCAGACATTCATATACTTGTAACATTTGCCTTGAGTTCCCATGAGAAACTTCAGCAATGTCTAACGTTTGGCTATTCATTGTTCCACTGCATGACAATAAACTACTCTAAAGGCATAAACATTTTTTGGGCAATGTCTTAGTTAAATCATGAGATTCACATCTTTATGTATGCATTATTGTTTTAATATACTGTTCACTATTCAGCATGGTATGAGTATGTGAAAGTAAAAGCTATCTAAATACAATGAGAACATGTAACTTGGAAAGTAGAAATACAGGTTTATGCAGAAAGATTTTTGGACGACGTAGGGTATAATAGGTGCACTAGGGATAGTACATCAAATTAGTAATAACACTCCACCAACTACTGGGGCATCATCCTAACCCCAGATTCAACTGAACAGATGCAAAAATGAGCTGGGAGTGCTTGTTTATCTCAGACTCAATCAGAAATTTTAATCTTCAAAAGAAACATACATCAATTTACAATTCAAAAATATAGTATTATTCTTGATGTTCAGTTCAAAAATACAGTTTATTCTTGATGTTCAGCAGCCGACGCGTTTCGTCCTAGAGGCAGGACGTCATCAGGGCTGCAAGTGCAAACACATAATACAGATGCATCAGTACATGTGTACAATCTCAATCATATGCGTACAATCTCAATCAGTAATAACCTGAAAACATAACTCAAATCCCTTAAAAACCAATCATTGTGATACAGCTCATGGTGCCGTGTGGTACTTTACAAAGAATTTAATAACTTCACACTGTTAGAAAAAATAAATAAATAAGCGGGCACTTCTAGCCTATGATTCTCACTCTAGATACAATCTATTGTTTCTCATTTAAACAATCAAATTATGCATCCACATCCTGGGATCAGAAAAGCATGCAAACTGCTGCATAGTTATATTATTTATGTCATTGATGAACAGCTCACCTCGTACTCTTATCTTGCGGTTCCTCTGATATTACGACTTAGACTTTCAAACTAGGCAATTGTGCTACAAGAGGTCAGATCCTTCATCACAGTACCGGAAATTATCATAAACTAGGGTGGGGCAGAAGAAAAGGAAGACCGATAAATTACCAAACATGATCTGCATATCTACCTGATTGTGATTCTCAAAGCTCCACAACTCTCTGAACTTAAAGTCACCCTGTCTGTCATAATGACATTTTATATCTGCAAGAAATGCGTACCTGGAAAACCCTAGATCACTGTATTTCTCAAATCGATTAATCCTTTATTCCTTTAATCGAGAGTCCTTTAAAAACTAATCAGTAAAATGGCATTCATACCTAGAAAAGTCAAGAAAATACCTTAATGGGTTAAGTTACTCAGCCCACCCTCTCTGATATAAAAAGATTTCCATATTCTATCTTAACTCACCATAATCCAATACAATGTAGCCCAAGAAGCAAATAACATCTATTCTCCAACGATCCTATTAATCCGTTCTGAACCAATCCATTCTGCAAAATAAGAATAAACAGAATATGTAGCCTTCCCATCTCTTGTTCTACTATTGCCTATTGCCCCAAAGCTCCGCCTGCACTCACCCTTAGCAACACGACCTCCTGCTCCACACCATCCGGACTCGATAAATTCCGAAGGTGTGATGCTCCGAACTCCCTATGCTTAAAAAGAACCGAGGGCCAATCAAATCGCTCTAAATTCCGCGCGCATTCTAACTATGTGCATCTGTAAGAAACGGAACGTTTCCAATAAGGTCCGCTGTCAGCGTGTCTTATTGCTTAGTATATCCGCTCATGCGTATTGAGCTTTATCCTTGTCACTCTAAATTTGCCTGGTTTATTTAGTATTTCCGCTCATGCGCTCTTCGTTCATTTTACCGATAATGCGCATTGAGCTCGTGCCAGCTACTGTTGTCAACCATGGAGCACAACCGTTTCCGGTCTTGCGCAGCTCACCATAACATCTTTGTGAGCAAGTTTCCAATAAGGTCCGCACTGCGCATTTCGGTAAGCGAATTTCCAAAAAGGTCCGCTTCGCGCATTGGGCTATATATTAATTCTTCTGCTAACCTCAGTATTTCCGGCTGCTCAAGTAAACAGTATCCGGTCATGCGCAGATCCTTATTATGCCTCAATCAACGAGTGTTCCCATCAAGTCTACCAAATACGAAATCTGTTACTCCTCAACACCGTTTCCTACTCATTGCAACAAATGTCCCTTTCCCAGATGCACAATGGAAAGAAAATAATAAAAAATGAAAAATGGAAAATAAAAGATAAATTAAAAGCTGACTACATCTATAAGTCACCGCGACTGGCAAAGATCAGCCTCCCCTTCTCTTCCTCCGATCCACCATATCCTCTCTTATTGATCATACCTATGCCTGCCCCTGTTATGTTGCAGCCAATTCACATTATATTTAATTCTTATTGCTTAATAATTGAATAGTGCATTCACTTTCAAAATATTTGTATAGAAATGATTTAAAGCACATACGGCTGGGAAAAATGTTACTTGGGAAAGCACTGACCCATACTTAGCCACACTGGTCGTAGCCATGCAGCCCTAATATGGGCAACAAAAGAAGTTCATATCATGTAAAAATAATACATAATGAAAGAAAAAGCAGCAGTTTGTTTGCTCCACATCCCGGAATGTTTACAATAAACAAACACAAAATGCCTGTTAGGACATTCATTATTTAAACAGGCTAAATTAAATCACATTGGTCTATCACATGTCATGTTTTGCTCTCGACTATGCCAAAAAGTGATGTAGTTCAGAATCAATATTTAAACCACACATTTTCGTACGACATTTGATTATCCAACGTGCTTCTGCTTGACGAATTCGTAATTCCCAATCTCCCCCTCTCACATGTTGGGACACTTTTTCTATGCCATGAAATTTAAAGTCAATACTGGAACCATGTTCCTTTTCCATATGTGCATAGAGTGGAGACCTCGTATCTCGGTTAATGACTGCTCGTCTATGCTCCTGTATTCTTAATTTGAGGGGTCTTTTCGTACTCCCTATGTACACTTTGTTACAGCTACATATTATGGCATAAACTATTCCTACGCTATTGCAGTTGATAAATTCATTAACATGAAATCGTCTAATACCATCAAATCCAAAAGTTTTAGTTTTGTTCATACCGTGCGGGCATATTACACATGCCCCACAGACATAAAAGCCTTTGGGCTGAGTAGGGAGCCAATCCTTAGTTTGTTTCACTATCGGACGAATATAATTCGTTGAGACTTTGTCCCTAATTGTTGGACATTTCTTGAACGTTATTAAAGGTTTGTCATCCAAAATGGTAGCCAAACCTGGGACACCTTTTAACAAAGTCCAATTCCTACTGAGTGCTTGCCTGATTTTATCTCTTTGCACGCAGTATGCTGTAACAAAGGAAGGCTTGTGCCTAACTGGCTCTTTCTTTTTCGGAGACAGAGTAGTAGCTCTGTCTATCTTTGACACTTTGTCACTCGCCCTTGCTAGATCTTTTTTGGCATAGCCTCTTTTTCCTAGTCTTTGTTTTAGTTTATTTAGTTCCTGAGAGTAGTCATCATCCCGACTGCAATTTCTGCGGGTTCTGACCATTTCTCCAAAGGGTATTCCCCCAACTACGGAATTTGGATGAAAACTGTCTGCCCTCAAGATGGAATTGGTGGCAGTTTCTTTCCTGTACAATTTACTATTAATTTTGTCCCCATCCACCATCAGCGTCACATCCAAGTATTCAATGCTAGATGTACTGTGATTCATCGTCAATCTCACATTAAAATCATTGTGATTCAAGTAATGCAGATAATTATTTAAATCCTCAGGTGTACCTCTCCATATTATAAGAATGTCATCGATGAATCTGGCCCAAAATACCACCAGATCCATCCATTCCCCAGCTCTGCGGCTCCAGGCGTGCTCCCTCTCATACCATCCCATAAATAGATTGGCATAAGAGGGAGCAAACCTGGATCCCATCGCCGTACCCCTGACTTGGTGATACCATTCATCCTCAAATAAGAAGTAGTTATTTTCAAGAATCAACTGGCTCATTTGAATTATCATTTTGGAATGGTGTCTCAAACTTGCACTTCTGCTACCTAGAAAGTGTTCTAGCGCTTTTAAACCCTTGTCCATTTCAATGCAGGTATAAAGACCCACAACGTCTAACGTTGCCAAAATCATGCCATCTTCCCATTTAAAATCCTGTAATTTGTTGAGAATGTCAGTGGTGTCCCTAACATATGAAGGTAAGTTCACCACTAATGGTTTGATAAAACCATCTACAAATTCTGACAGATGTTCTGTGACGCTACCGATGCTGGAGACTATGGGCCTGCCTGGTGGGTTTACCCTGTTTTTATGGATTTTCGGTAATGTGTATAGGAAGGGAGAAACAGGATGACTAATATTTAGATATTTGTATTCTGATTCCTCGATCAATCCTTCTTCCCTCCATACACACAAGTGCTCCAATACAGTCTGGGCAATCTCTTTTGTTGGATTAGCGTTGATTTTTTTGTAACAATTTGCATCTTTAAGTTGTTCACGTATCTCAGCCACATAGTTCGACCTGTTCATCACCACGATGTTACCCCCCTTGTCGGCTTCCCTGATAATAATTGAGGGATCCTGTTTTAAATTAGACAAAGCCAATCTTTCTTGCCGGGACAGATTATCTCTATAATGACTGTTCAACGAGAAGTTATCTTGTAGTTTGTGGAATTCTTGCAATGTCTTTTCCATGAATAAGTCAATTGCTATGTATTGGCTACCATGGGGAATGAACTTGGATTTGCAACGTAAACCACTGGTGCACTGGTAATTCGTTTCAATTTCACATAAACTGGCCACATCATCCACATTAAGATCCATTTCCCCCGACAAAGTCATTAACAAATGAACATTTTCCAACTCTGCTAATGTCATTTCAGAATTTTTATTCAATATTCTTTTCTGCACATTTACATCCAATGATGAGAAAAAACTTTTCAATTTTAAATTTCTGCAAAATTTAAACAAATCAATATGTAACTCAGTGTAATTGCAGTTATATACAGGACAATATTTTAATCCTTTTTCTAGCACAGAAATTTCATGTTCATTCAAAAGTCTATCCGACAAGTTAATGACTTCCAATTCCCCAGGGATAGCCTGTTCTAGTCCTTGTTTCTGTTCTGACTCCTGGTACCCATCCTTGTATTTGTGGGATTTCCTCCTCCCCCTTCTAGTCCTCCTATGAACTTTTTCCGACCCTTCTTTATCATTTTTAGTTCGTCGCAAAAAGAAGAATTCTTCTTGGAAGCTCCTCCTACGGCGCCCATAGCATTCTCCTCAATGGAAGAGATGCTGGAGCTGCTATAATTTGTGGACGTGCTTAAATCACCTGGTTGTGCTGTCCCTGTAGTTTGATTGGGTTTAGGTTTTGGTTTAGCCACCTCATCATAACCCCGGGCAAAGGTGAAGATTCTCCCTTCATTATAGTCCCGCTCATCTCTTTTTAATTTACTTAGTTTTTTATCTTTAATTTGTAATTGGTGTTTATTGATGACATCTTTAAGAATAAGATAATTCTTATCCGTCAGCTCAGGTAGATTCATCTCTTTTATTTCTTTTTCCAAATCAGCAATTTGTTGTCTTAACTTTTCTACTTTCCTGTCCGAATTCTTGATAAGAATATTCATCATGTTAAATGATGAAGCGTACAGATTTTCTTCCCACTCCTTAAGGTGATCCTCCTCGAGGTCATCAAAGGTTGGGAATATAAGAATGCGAAGTCCTCGCGGTACCCTCTTTTGTTCCATATAATTTTTGAGGGTTACACCATCCCACCATTTGCTTAATTCGGATTTGCGTAGTCTTTCCAATTTTAAGAATTTATCTCTAAGACTGATCTTGGTTTCGTTTCTTTTAGTACCCGCGGCACCATTAGGCTGTCTGATTTGAAAGACTTCTGCTGCCAATTTATCTCTGTCATCATCCATGTTTTAACAGGTCCCTGTGCTACTCTACCCTTCAATAATGGTTTATGCAGAAAGATTTTTGGACGACGTAGGGTATAATAGGTGCACTAGGGATAGTACATCAAATTAGTAATAACACTCCACCAACTACTGGGGCATCATCCTAACCCCAGATTCAACTGAACAGATGCAAAAATGAGCTGGGAGTGCTTGTTTATCTCAGACTCAATCAGAAATTTTAATCTTCAAAAGAAACATACATCAATTTACAATTCAAAAATATAGTATTATTCTTGATGTTCAGTTCAAAAATACAGTTTATTCTTGATGTTCAGCAGCCGACGCGTTTCGTCCTAGAGGCAGGACGTCATCAGGGCTGCAAGTGCAAACACATAATACAGATGCATCAGTACATGTGTACAATCTCAATCATATGCGTACAATCTCAATCAGTAATAACCTGAAAACATAACTCAAATCCCTTAAAAACCAATCATTGTGATACAGCTCATGGTGCCGTGTGGTACTTTACAAAGAATTTAATAACTTCACACTGTTAGAAAAAATAAATAAATAAGCGGGCACTTCTAGCCTATGATTCTCACTCTAGATACAATCTATTGTTTCTCATTTAAACAATCAAATTATGCATCCACATCCTGGGATCAGAAAAGCATGCAAACTGCTGCATAGTTATATTATTTATGTCATTGATGAACAGCTCACCTCGTACTCTTATCTTGCGGTTCCTCTGATATTACGACTTAGACTTTCAAACTAGGCAATTGTGCTACAAGAGGTCAGATCCTTCATCACAGTACCGGAAATTATCATAAACTAGGGTGGGGCAGAAGAAAAGGAAGACCGATAAATTACCAAACATGATCTGCATATCTACCTGATTGTGATTCTCAAAGCTCCACAACTCTCTGAACTTAAAGTCACCCTGTCTGTCATAATGACATTTTATATCTGCAAGAAATGCGTACCTGGAAAACCCTAGATCACTGTATTTCTCAAATCGATTAATCCTTTATTCCTTTAATCGAGAGTCCTTTAAAAACTAATCAGTAAAATGGCATTCATACCTAGAAAAGTCAAGAAAATACCTTAATGGGTTAAGTTACTCAGCCCACCCTCTCTGATATAAAAAGATTTCCATATTCTATCTTAACTCACCATAATCCAATACAATGTAGCCCAAGAAGCAAATAACATCTATTCTCCAACGATCCTATTAATCCGTTCTGAACCAATCCATTCTGCAAAATAAGAATAAACAGAATATGTAGCCTTCCCATCTCTTGTTCTACTATTGCCTATTGCCCCAAAGCTCCGCCTGCACTCACCCTTAGCAACACGACCTCCTGCTCCACACCATCCGGACTCGATAAATTCCGAAGGTGTGATGCTCCGAACTCCCTATGCTTAAAAAGAACCGAGGGCCAATCAAATCGCTCTAAATTCCGCGCGCATTCTAACTATGTGCATCTGTAAGAAACGGAACGTTTCCAATAAGGTCCGCTGTCAGCGTGTCTTATTGCTTAGTATATCCGCTCATGCGTATTGAGCTTTATCCTTGTCACTCTAAATTTGCCTGGTTTATTTAGTATTTCCGCTCATGCGCTCTTCGTTCATTTTACCGATAATGCGCATTGAGCTCGTGCCAGCTACTGTTGTCAACCATGGAGCACAACCGTTTCCGGTCTTGCGCAGCTCACCATAACATCTTTGTGAGCAAGTTTCCAATAAGGTCCGCACTGCGCATTTCGGTAAGCGAATTTCCAAAAAGGTCCGCTTCGCGCATTGGGCTATATATTAATTCTTCTGCTAACCTCAGTATTTCCGGCTGCTCAAGTAAACAGTATCCGGTCATGCGCAGATCCTTATTATGCCTCAATCAACGAGTGTTCCCATCAAGTCTACCAAATACGAAATCTGTTACTCCTCAACACCGTTTCCTACTCATTGCAACAAATGTCCCTTTCCCAGATGCACAATGGAAAGAAAATAATAAAAAATGAAAAATGGAAAATAAAAGATAAATTAAAAGCTGACTACATCTATAAGTCACCGCGACTAGCAAAGATCAGCCTCCCCTTCTCTTCCTCCGATCCACCATATCCTCTCTTATTGATCATACCTATGCCTGCCCCTGTTATGTTGCAGCCAATTCACATTATATTTAATTCTTATTGCTTAATAATTGAATAGTGCATTCACTTTCAAAATATTTGTATAGAAATGATTTAAAGCACATACGGCTGGGAAAAATGTTACTTGGGAAAGCACTGACCCATACTTAGGCACACTGGTCGTAGCCATGCAGCCCTAATATGGGCAACAAAAGAAGTTCATATCATGTAAAAATAATACATAATGAAAGAAAAAGCAGCAGTTTGTTTGCTCCACATCCCGGAATGTTTACAATAAACAAACACAAAATGCCTGTTAGGACATTCATTATTTAAACAGGCTAAATTAAATCACATTGGTCTATCACATGTCATGTTTTGCTCTCGACTATGCCAAAAAGTGATGTAGTTCAGAATCAATATTTAAACCACACATTTTCGTACGACATTTGATTATCCAACGTGCTTCTGCTTGACGAATTCGTAATTCCCAATCTCCCCCTCTCACATGTTGGGACACTTTTTCTATGCCATGAAATTTAAAGTCAATACTGGAACCATGTTCCTTTTCCATATGTGCATAGAGTGGAGACCTCGTATCTCGGTTAATGACTGCTCGTCTATGCTCCTGTATTCTTAATTTGAGGGGTCTTTTCGTACTCCCTATGTACACTTTGTTACAGCTACATATTATGGCATAAACTATTCCTACGCTATTGCAGTTGATAAATTCATTAACATGAAATCGTCTAATACCATCAAATCCAAAAGTTTTAGTTTTGTTCATACCGTGCGGGCATATTACACATGCCCCACAGACATAAAAGCCTTTGGGCTGAGTAGGGAGCCAATCCTTAGTTTGTTTCACTATCGGACGAATATAATTCGTTGAGACTTTGTCCCTAATTGTTGGACATTTCTTGAACGTTATTAAAGGTTTGTCATCCAAAATGGTAGCCAAACCTGGGACACCTTTTAACAAAGTCCAATTCCTACTGAGTGCTTGCCTGATTTTATCTCTTTGCACGCAGTATGCTGTAACAAAGGAAGGCTTGTGCCTAACTGGCTCTTTCTTTTTCGGAGACAGAGTAGTAGCTCTGTCTATCTTTGACACTTTGTCACTCGCCCTTGCTAGAAAGTAGAAATACAGTTTATAAAGACAGCACATTCTACAGCAATGTCAGGTCTGAACAAACCATATTTGGGTCATCTATCAAACACATCTGTGCATGGTTCAGCATTTCTTAAAGTCATTTAGTTATTACAGAGAGAAAAATAAGGAAAGATAGAATTAAGAATAATGCCTAGTCTGGACCTAACAATGGAAATCCGATAGAAATGAAAGATTAATGCATTTTTGCACCAATTCTCTATATGCCATTTTTAAACATGCTGTATGTTAACTCTGCACCCAAGCCTTTGTAGGTTTAATAAAGGCACATTTCCCTACATGTTACTCTACTGTGTGCTTTTACATTAATGTCTAAGACAAGTTATCAGTTCTGTTAATATATTTCCAAGCTAAATTTTCCTGATCTGTTAATATCTATTAATGTTTTGCAACTGAAATATGGTTCCAACTCATTGAAAAATGCAGACTCCTAAATTGGGTTGGTAAAGGTCATAAACAAAGATTAAACATCTATCAATTATACATTTACAAAAATATCTACTAAGCTAATCATATTCAGCAAACGTTTAAAAATAGGAAAGCACCGCCAATTATTAAGGTGTATAAATAGAAGAGAAACCAAAGAATCAATGCTTCTGCATAGCTACCTTAGAAAAGGGGAGAGGGCCACTCTGGGCGAGCTCCTAGCAAGCAAGAAGTAAGGGCACATTTTATTATTTAACAATATAAATCAAACCTTGTAAACACCTTTCCTTATATTTCCCTATTAAACTGTATCAAACAATACTATATCATATATGTCTTAAACATGACTTCTTAAACACACATTGAAAGAAAGGAGATTATACAGTCATATCACTTTAGTGATTTTAATTCTCTAATAATGTTGCCAAGTATCTATTCTTCAGTCATATCATATCAAGTAATGATTCTCTTGGGGACACATCATCTTTATGAATAAAAAAGATAATATTTGTAAAAATATTTTGGGGATTAGACCGTTGGAGGGACTACCAATTTCAAGCAAACTTTTGAAAAAAGGTAATTTATATTAAAATGCACCCCCATTTCCTATATCAAAAACTAGCTGCATTAACAATGTAACTTTAATAAAAAAATCTATCACAGATGTGGTATGCAAACCCCAGCAGGCCCCTATCCTTGTCATCGCCTCCAATAATAATGAGTCCCAATTTGTAACCTGCCTGATTAATATTCATGATATAGATCAGAGTAGACCAACCATGATTCATATTTTACAAACCTACCTATAGGAAAATAGATCAGATTTTTCTCCAAGTATTTGGCAACCACTTTTTTTGTACAGCTGGCTCTAAGTAATGGTATGGGTATATACAACAGCAAATCTATTTTTGTTCTCTTTCTGGACTCTCCTAAATATACTTGATGGGAAAACATGTCATACTTGTGATCTCTATTACATGGAATATTGGTATGTGATAATAGAGTGTTCACAGTCCAAAGCAATATTACGTTCATTCTTAACATATTTTTACATATAATCCTCTTTCCCAACATTTCTGGTAGTACACCTGGAATGCTGCACTGGGCTCAGATTTCCAAGAACACTACTGGGTCTGTTAAGTAATACGTGCAACTTGCCCTAATTCCCTCTGAGCGGAGTTCCCAAAGAGGAGAATTCGGCACAGATGAGAAGGAGTTCCCTCGATAGAGCCATGGTTTCCACATGTTTTCCCTGTTGAAAATTCATTTTCCCCATTGTGATAATCCTTCCCCTACACATTGGCACGCAGCAGATATGCTGCACTAAGGCCAGCCCTGTCCTTAATTGTTCAATATTTGCGACTACTCAGCAGCCAGTGTTGTCCCCTGAATATGGCTATAATCACGGCGCGGAATGATTCTCTGCAAGTCAGAAGTACTGTATTTTTGACCAGGACACCTGCTTGTATCTTGTATGAGGCCACAGCTGTGCACCACATGGGCCTGTGGGGAACCACGAGACCTACATTTCCTCCCTGGTGAAGTTGGGAAACTTTGCATTTAATTTGAGGAAAAGTTGGAAGACAACACCTGTCTTAATTGCCAAAATGTTAAACTGTACTTACCGTTATCATAAATATGTTGTTACTGAAATGGTGTATAGTTAGTTCTTAGGAATGACTTAGCAGCACGGGTCTCATGTAATACCTGCGGAGTGTGAGGGGACTATTTTTGAACATATTGGGAATTGTACCAAACCAAAGGCAATATTTCTTTGCAGCACCTCTATGGGAGACAACATGGGACCCTCCATAACAGCTCAATACATTTAAGATAATTTGCAGATCAGAAGTCATGGTAGTGGTGATGAATGCCCTACCCTCTGTTTTAACATACCAGTGGGTGTTACATCCATGCGCCCTCATGTACAGAGACATTTTTTTTACATGTCCCAGAGTGGTTTGGTGTAAAGGAATGTCTGTCAGGGAGAGAGAACAGGAAGTGGTTGGTTGTGGTGCATGTGTTTGGTGAGGCTGACCTCTAAATTATACCGCTCAAAACAAACATTTTCAATTTATGATTAACCTTGGGATGACATATGTTTCCAATATAGCTCAGTTGCCTTGAAACATCTGCAGAAGTGCTAAGTATCTTCTGGGAGCCAGAATGAAACTTAAACATAAATATTTTGTGCAAGTCACTGGAGCACAAAGCAAGGTTAGCCAAGAGTCAAAGTCGGAGGACGTCGGGGAATGATGCCAACATAAAATCACAAGCCTGCAGTATCAAAACTATAAATGCAAACTAATTATCTCTCATCAGTAACTGTCGTCTGCTCAATTTTATGTGAATTAAAGGGCGACTTGTTATGAGGAACTAGATGGCGAATTAAAGTGATAGGGGCATATTACCAACAACTAGCGATTTTTATCGCTAAATGGGCTTAGTGAGTTTTTTTTTATCGCCAAGCATCGCCGGATATTATCGCAGAGATAACGTGCTATTAGCAACGTTTAACTCTAAAGAGATAAAATACCCGGGTATAGCGGCGAAATGCGTGAATATCGCTGAGAATACAGCGATATTCACGCATTAACACCAATAGGGTCTTAGCCATAATTTCCACCTCCCATTGGATATAATGGCTAAGAACTGGTCTGAGCAGGCGTTAGCTTTTGGAGATATTCGCGCTTAGCGCAAATATTTCCATCGCTACGCCTGCGTTGATAATAGGCGATAGCAATGTTAGCGACTGTTTTTAGTCACTAACAGGTTGGGTACGCCCACTTTGCATGTCATTAGTGATAAATATCGCTAACATGCAAAGCAGGCCCCAAACCGCTCGCTATCGCCTACAAGCTGTCGCTAACTGATGTTAGCGACAGCTTGCTAATAGGGTGATAGAATTATCGCCGCTGAGCGGCCGAAAAGGGCCGCTAAAGTGGAGATAATCTCTTATCGCCCTCCTAATAATATGCCCCATAGTTTCTCGTGTTTCACTGCCCCCACTGTCTGCTTGGAGCCACAATCTAAACAGATAAAGCGGGGAAGAACTGGTAAATTTCAATGGTTTGTACAGACCTTGAATTACAAGGGCTGCTCACAGAGGAATGTGTCGATACTACTATATAGGATTTATTAACATAGTTTTGGCAATTACTATAATTGCTGTATAACCATTGATTTCCATACATTCGGTTTGCATGGGGTTGGTGAAGAAAACAAATAAGCCTTACCAACTACTGTTCAGAACCTTATGTACTCTTAATTCGTACATTACAAATATTTTCAATATATGAATAGTAAGAGAATACGGAACGGTGCTCTGTTAAACATTGTGGGGCAGATTTACAAAGGCATATTCGCCTGTGCTAGTGTGTTGCAAAACGATACATGCTATAGATGTACAATCCATCCAAGGTGCACTTTTCACCCTTTTTGGCTGCTTTATGTCAAGGCAGGAGGTCTTATTGGAGTGCTGAGCAGGACTAGACTAGCCATAGCGGGCAGCTGGTGTTTTCCCAGGGTGGTGAAGGGATGGGGGCGGTTATGAGGCCGTGGGGGCAGTTTTTTTCACTGGGGACCGGTTCTGCAGCAGTGCTGCAATATCAGCCACCTGTAACAAAAGTGGGAGCAGTGCTTCTTATGAGCACCCTCACCCCAAAGCCCAGGGCTGGTGGAACAGCAGCTCCTGGTGATGAGCATAAACGCTCATATGTTTTCGCACTAAGCTCAGTCTACTAAGATAGCCAGACTGGGTTTTGCTTACAAATTAATACCTTCTTTTTTTTATTTTTTATTTTTTTATTTTTTTTACTCCTCATCTCACCATGTCAAGTCTTTGTGGAACATTTACAGCCGTACTCTCTCTCTGTGGGCCACCTGGCTGACCACGCTTTACTTGGGTCACCAGACCTCCTCCCCTTTAGTACCGGGGACATGGTGTAATCATTGGAGTGTCCGGATCAATCTCAGATTCCTTCCCCACCTCATTAGAGGGTGCCAGATGTTAAGCAGCTTCTCCTCTGCCCTCTCATATTCCAACCGAGCCATGATAAATGATGAATTTAGCCAGTCCTCGCTTCTCGGGGGGAGGTGATCCTTCCATCTCCTACATATTTCCCTCCTTGCCAATAAGAACAAATATAGAAGGAGCCCTCTTTCCTGCCATGTGGCTATCTGGTAGAACAAACCATCATCCCCAAATATAACCAAAGAGGAGTTTACGTTGATCGTAGTACTGAAAAGTCCCGACAGTGCCTGTCCTATCTCTTTCCAGTATTGATCCAGCTCTTTACAATCAACAAACATATGGATATCATCAGCCATCAATTCCTGACACCATGGGCATTTTGGTGGGGGTACAGGGGCAAATTTCCCAATTTTATAGGGGGTATAGTAAAGCCTATTAATCATGAAGAAGTGGTTCTTTTTCAAACAGGCAGGTTTAATATGTTTATATAGGGTCTTCAAAGATGGTTCAAGCATGCCCTCTGCTTGCAGTGCCAGTGGAGAATTATTCCATATCCCCTCTGCCGGTGGTATCCCCATATCTTCTCCCTTTAATAAATGTTGGTACCATACCGAGACTTCCTTTACAATGGGTGTGGAGGATCGGCTAAGTCTTTCTACTACCTCGTTGCTTTGCATCTCCCACCGTTACGCTATATGTCAGGACACCAATTGGAGATATTTAAACTTTGATAGATTTGTCCCTACCTTCGCCCTCAAATACTCCCATGGGTGTACCCCTTCCTCATCCATTAACTCTTTCCATTCCAAGATTCCAGCTCTTTTAATAGTTATTGCCAGGGCATCTTTCAAACATTCCGGGGTACCCGGTGAATCCCAGATTGGAGATGATTCTGAGTAGTACCCGATCCCACTCCCTACCCTTACCCTGTACCATATCTCTAAGGCTGTTTTTAATACCTTCAAACAAACCCTCTTGAAGAATCTTGGAGATCCATATTTATAAAAAAATTCATCATTTCCCCCTTCTACTCTCACCATTTCTTGCAACAATTTGCCCCAAGGTGAATCGTCAGGTCTGGTGAGTAACATACGTAGGCTCTTAAACTGAAAAGCCACTGAATAAAGGCTAATATCAGGGAGGGCTAATCCGCCTTTTACTAGTCTTCTTCTAAGTTTCTTCCAGGTTAGGCGTACCCCTTTGTCTCCCCACACAAAACTCCCAATTTTGCTCTGTATCTTTTTTATATCTTTCTTAGGGAATATCAGAGGAATGGTTGAAAATAAATATGAAAGCTTGGGGAGAATAACCATTTTTACTAAATTCACTTTACCATAAACGGATAGCGGGAGGTTCTTCCATCTGCTAAACAGGCGATCTATTTCCCTGGTTGTTTTATCCAGATTTATCTTAGGGATCCGATCCAATTCCCGCACAATATAGATCCCCAGGTATCTAAACTCCAAACTCTCCGTGCCTAGCCAACGATCTATGTTCCAACACATGACCTCAGTCTTGGATCTATTCACCTTGTAACCTGAAAGTGCCCCGAACTCTGCTGTCAATTCCTCGATCCGGGGAATGGCTACAACTGGGTCTCTTGTATACAGAATCAGATCATCTGCATAAAGGGCCAACTTAGAGCTATATTGTCCGGACTGGAACGGTGTTATAGTGGTATCGAGCCTGATTGCCTTAGCCAGAGGTTCAATATATAGATTGAACAACAGCGGGGAGATGGGACACCCCCGTCTGGTTCCCTGCTGGATATTAAATACTGATGTTAATGTTCCATTTAAAAGGATCCTGGCAGAGGCTCCCTTATAACAGTTCTTAAGAGTATAAATAAATACTGGCCCAAACCCCGTTATTTCCAGGACTTCCCACATATATTTCCAGCAGACTTTGTCAAATGCCTTGGCCGCGTCCAGAGCTACCCCGGCCAAGGGTTCTGATTTTCCCACTGCTAGGTCAATATTTCCCAGCAGAAGGTGTGTTTGGTCTTCAATGTGTCTACCAACCACAACGCCCTTCTGATCTTCATGTATCAATTTTGGTGTTAGTTTAGCCAATTTCCCTGCCAAAATACCCACAAAGATGTTATAGTCTGCATTTAGCAGGGAGATTGGTCTATATGAGTCCGCTCTTTGGGGGTCCTTCCCGAGCTTCAAAATCAGAACAATGATAGCTTCCTTCCATGAGTTTGGGACCCTACCCGTAGATGAGTAGATGGAGTTAAAGAGGATTTCTAAGATGGGACATAAATCATCCTTTAGATGTTTGTATACCTCACTGGGAAGTGCATCTGTACCAGCAGCATTTTTATTTTTTAGTTTCTTAATCTGTGCTTCTATCTCTTCTTTCGTTATAGGAGCGTCCAGACTGTTTCTACCCTCCTTAGATAATTTTGGCAGATTTTTATTGCCCAACCATGTGCGTAGGGCTTCAGTGGGCGGATTTACATCTTCTCTATACAGATATGAAAATAGAGAGAGGAGGCAGCTTTGCATGCCCTCTAATTTCCTTGATGTATCACCATTATTATTAATTATTAGCTCCTTAATGTCATTCCTAGCCCGCTCAGTTCTAGATTTCCGCGCTAGTAATGCTCCTGCCTTTTCTCCATATTCAAAATTATCCATCCTACTTGAGTCCCACTGAGCTTTACACTTTGCATCTAAATGCCCTCTATACGATTGTTTTGCCAGTTCTAGATCCAATTCAATCTGGGGAAGTCTTTTCTGCTCCCTACTGTGCGCGTTGAACCTATCCTGCTCTAGCTGACCTATTCTATTCCCGATTTTCTTAAGTTCCCCTGCCTCCATTCTGTTCTTAGCACAAATAGTTGCATGGAGCTTCCCTCTAAGCCCTGCCTTATAGGCATCCCAGATATAGTCTGGAGTAGTAGACCCCATATTAAATAGAAAGAATTCCGAAGTAAAGGCCCGGATAGATTGTATTGCCTCTGGACTGGAAAGAATGGCCCTCCTTAATGTCCATCTGGACTGCGTCTGTATTTCACTTTTCACATAGACTACCTGCAGAGGAGCATGGTCCGATAGGAGGCTGGGCTTCACTTCTATCTTCTTAATATCATTAATTGAGTGCCTATCCATGAAGATATAATCTATCCTGGAGGCATGTTTGGACTTCTTACTATAAAATGTATGTCCCTGTATTGGACCCTGCTTAGCTCTCCATACATCCTCCAGATCTAGATCGTGCATCATATTCCGTAGTGCTCGCCGTATCTTTGGTGCCCCTACATAATTACTCAAATTGGACCTATCTTTAATGGGGTCTAATGGTACATTAAAATCCCCTCCCAAAATATAAGGTGGAGCTTCTAACATCAATATGGATTGTAATTTCAAGATGTAAGATGGATCGTCCACATTGGGGCCGTAAAAAGAAGCACATACTATATCGATATTATTCAATACCATTTTCACAACTATCCATCTTCCAGAAGTATCTGTTTGGACCCCCCTGATTGTTGCAGAAATGCCATGCTTCACTAGTATGGCCACTCCTCTATTATGTACTGTCTGCTGCGATACCTCAAAATCTTTTATCCACTTGGTCTTAGAAAATACAGAACGACTTTCAACTAAACTCAGATGGGTCTCCTGTAGTAGACAGATCTGAGCGCTCAACATCTCCAGGTGTTTAAGAATAAGTCTCTGCCTACGGGGGCACCGCATTCCATTCACATTCCAAGTAGTAAAGATGGTCTGTTTACTCCCTGAACTTTGATCTCCCATCATTCTTTCTATTCCCTAACAGGCTTAATTCCTTAACTTTACTGAGATGAGTATTTTTTTTAGTTTTATCCCTATGCTCCCCCCCAAGTGCTCCCCCTGTGCCCCCATCCCTCGCCATCTCCCCCTGTGCCCTACCCCCCCATGAGGAACCCTCCCTTCCAATAGGCTAAGCCTGTTTGGCTAGGCTCCCCCACCTGGATGCAGTTTTGTTTTCGATTTAATCAGTGAATACTCTGTCATTGAACAATCTCTATCGTGCGGCATTTGACTCATATTGTTGGCCATGCAGCATAATTCTAAAGGGTGAAGGATAGATGGGAAAAGGCCAAAATGAGAGAGAAAAAAAAAAGTAATACCTTCTTCAAGTAGGTGCAAACAAGTGGAAATGTATAAGTGATGCATTGCATATTTGCTGCAAGGCATGAATATAGCAGTCTTCTTTAAACAAAAATACAGGGAATGACACTGGCAGCAGGCCAATCTTTGTAGATATAGCACAGTGCTATGTGTTTCCACTTGAGCTACTCAGTGCAGGAAATATGAATGCACTGCTGAGTTGCTTGAAAGATTTGTAAATCTGGACCTATGTGCATTGATGTATTACATTGTCAATGTATAACATTTACCTAACACATATTATTAAATGATTACTAGTCAAATAATTAATGTATTGCTACAAGGTACACATTGATTTGCTTACACCTTTGTCATCAAAATTCCTGTTAGCTTTAAATGCTGCAGGTTGTATGCCATAATACAGACAAAAATACTGTGATGCAAAAATAACATTGACTATAAAAATATAGACGTTTGAAACACACTAGGTAATGTGCAGTAAAATCAACAACAAAAATATTGTCAGAAATAACATAATATCGACTAAAAATAGAAATGAAAATTATTGATTTCCAAACAGGTCAATGGCCCAATACTAACAGTCAATACACACATCATCCTAAAAATATAGAAGTAACATAATAAAAATAATATCATAAATATATAACAAATGTCAAAAAACAAAGATTAACCATCTTTGAATTATAAACCTACATTTAACTAATCCAAGGTAGTCAAAAAAATAAACAAAAATATGTAGCAAACCAATCACATTTAAATCTACAAAAGCTAATAAAATGGAAAGCACTGCTAAGTATTAAGGTGTATATGAAGGATCAATGCTCCTGCACACTTGCCTTAGGAGAGAGGAGATAGTGAGTCTGGCCAGCAGGAACAACTCCAAGCTAAAAAGTAAGTACACATTTTGCTATATAGCAATATAAAGAACACTTTTCTTTTTATTTAAATATTAAAACGTATCAAAGAGCACAATATCCTGGATGTCTTCGACATGACTTTTAAACACACAATTTAAGAAATAAGGATTATACAATCGTATCACTTTCGTCAATGTTCTTCTTTTACAGTTCAGACAAGTATCTATTTCTCCATCATATCTTATATCCATCCACTCCTGGAGTGATGTAACTAAAGTCCATTATATATGCTCATTGCTAAATCAGTGTCTGCAGGATAAAATAGAAGAGTATTAAACAATAAGATACAACAGTGGTAGCATCAAAGAATAGCATATAAGACATTTTAGACTCAAAGAGATATATATTACTTTCCTTTTTACGGGCAAGTGCTATATTTGTCTGACTGTTTGACATTACAGTGATAACTGTGAAATGATTTCCGTAATATTAGCTAGTCTGTTCTCCATGGGAAGTATTTTTTCATTCCCACAGTAGCAATTCAGCGGAGAATATAAAACTTAGTTTATGCTGTTGTCAGCGAAAGATTCACAAATAAATCTCCCAGTACCATTTGAATCAATGAGAAAAGGGACCCATAACTGGTTGAAAATTGCTTGTTGATTATGCAATCTGCATATTACCTTTTCATGAGAGGCAGCCATTACAACGTTCTGCACCCAATTACGTGTTGCAGGGTGGCTTTGTTTCCACTTCCTCAATATCTTTTATTTGCTGTTGCTTAAGCTTGGTCTATCCAGTGTTTCTGATGGTTTGTGATATAATGTCTTTGATTTGTGTGCTGTAAAATTGCCAGGGATTGTCGTGGTACAGCAAAAGCTACCTGTTGTTCGTAATGTGTCCCAAATGTGGCTCCACTGTGCTTGAAGAGAACAACTAGACCACAAAATATGTATGATTTCTTCATTTGGGTCACCATAATTTCAACATACAATCTAAGGCACTCGGATTTCCCTACAGGAGTTTTCAAAGTAGTCCGTTGCCAGTCATGTAGTAATTTGGAAAAAAATACTATCCAGCCTTCCGTCATTCCCTTGACATGTGCTTCCAGCAAGAGGGATCATTACTGATCAGTATATTACAAGGGATGTTTTGTTTGCTAAATGTGTTTAAGGGAGATTCTTAATGGTTTTTCATATATTTCTTCTATGTGAAGGCTGTATGGGCAGAAGCCATTCCTTGAAAGTTAACCCATTTGATAAGATCTTGGTGGATTGAGACTTGGCTTAACCAAATGGTGCTCTTCTTAGTAAACTGTTAAGGTGGTACTTCATTTGCAAGCATTTCCACATTTGAATCTTGGGTAAGTTAAAATTGTTCTCTAAGTCTCAGAAATATTTCAGTGAGTCACCAATAGTAACATGTTTGAGCTCCGGTATACTATTATGGACCAGTCGTACCAGTTAACCATTTTTTTTGTCATTGGTGATGTAAATATTATTCCAGAGCAGAGATAAGATGTATAAATCCATGTAGTTTATGATTTTCATGTGACCATAGTCTTGTGGTTGCTTTTTTTTCCAAAGCTTTAGTTATTTGATACTCAGAAACTGATGACAACATAGTATAGGGTTGCCGTTCCCTGTAGGTTCACCATCAGTTGTTGCGAAATGATGACTTAATTCGGAGTCTCTAGATTGGTACAGAAGACATAGGTCAACTGCAGCAGTTGGTGTGTATGGTAATATAATTTCGTATTCAGTAGTCTCAGACCACATGAAGTTGTAGATAACCATAACTTATCCATATTCAATTTTACCTTTGGATTATCCCAGATGTATTGTTTAATAATAATGGCAATATTCTGCAGTATTTTCTGTCATTTGTGAAAGAAAACTATTCGAAAGATATAATGGAAAAGTGTTGCTATTACCATTTTAGTCCCTTGCTCACTTTGCCACTGGATTGAAGCAAGCCTGGCTGAAGACGGCATTTGTTCGCCATAAATTGGCAGGGTATGCTCAGACGTGAGTCCCTTGCTCACTTTGCCACTGGATTCAAGCAAGCCTGGCTGAAGACGGCTTTGATCGCCACCCCCTTTTGTACCACATTACCATTTTACAGGCATGGATTCTGCCCCATTGTGAAACTTACAATTGCTTCCATTTCATACTGTTATCTTTGTGGAGATATTCTGACTGATCAAGTTGCCCAAAGGTACCCATCTGCTAAACTTTAAATGAGGCACTAGAAACAATAGCTGACAGGTGCACTCCCTCCCTACTGCATGTGACAGCCATCGGCTGACACTGGAGAGGGTTGTAAGGAACCTTCTGCTGATAGTAGATGGCGCCCTACCATCGTTTCTCGAAAAGTGAATGTGAAATGAGCATATTCTCTCGTTTCACTTTCACTGGATCGGTGCTCGGGGGTGTTGTACCTGACACCTTCGGGTGGTTGTTCTCCAAATTGTTTGAGTTTACATTGACTGTTTTGCTGAATTCATATTTGTTGGCTTTCGGACTCTGTGCACTTTAACCCTTTTAACCTGCGCTAAAGTGCTTGTCCTCTCTTCCTTGATAAAATTGACCTAAACTTAATTGCCACCTTTAATTCACTTGTAAGTCTCTAGTATTGGTAGTACATGTGCCCAGGGCACATGTATCAGGCCTCCTACTGCAGCCATTAGTGCAGTTTTAAATCGCCATTTTTACAAGCCAAAATAAACATTTTACCAGGCCTAAACCTTACTTTTTAATACATATAAGTCACCTCTAAGGTAGGCCCTAAGGTTAATAGGACAGGGTGCATTGTACTTAAAATGTAGGACATGTGGGTTTAGGTTTTATATGTCCTTATAGTAAAAAAAACTCCTAAAGGCATATCTCTACCATACTATTAATAAGTGATAACTTGAGTTTGGGATCAGATAGGAAAGTGATATTTACATATAAATTGTAATTTAAAACCTTCTTTAATGGTGAAGTCGGATTTAGGACACAATTCTGAAAAATACCACTTTTAGAATGTTGAGCTTTTGCTGTTCTAAGCATTTGTGCCTGCAGCCTGTGCCCTGGGTCATATGACTGTAACTAGCTTGGCTGTTGACCTTTGTGTATTCCTCCCAAACAGTGAGACAAAGGGGGATAAGTTGTTGGCAGGATAGACTACCCTGCCAGGATGGTTGAGGTGGAGCTGTTCCATGCCCTACTTACATTTTAAAGTACTGCCTCCAGCACACTCGTGAAGGAAGGACATTTCCTGAACCAGATCTGTGGGCGGTTTAGATGTTTTCCCCTCTTTCAATCCTGGCAAAGATTAGCTCTTCAGATCAATTCTGGACCTGTGGAAGACTCAGAACTCAGGACTGCTCTGCTGATGAAAGCACTGCTCTGTTGCACTGCTGCCTGAGGAAGGAAGCCAGGACTTGCTTCTTGAACCCAGGACCACTAGACTGACTCAAAAGGCTAGCTGACTGATCTCCTGAGCTACAGGGACACAACAAGCTACAGAGACACAACAAGCTACAGGGATACAACAAGCACTGGAATCTCCATGGATCTACAGAATTCCACCCACCCCATGTTCCCCAAAGTCTTCCGAGAAAAATGGTACCTCACTTGTGTGGGTAGGCCTAGTGCCCGCAGCAGGAAACGGCCCAAACCGCAAGGTGGACACACCACATTTTCACCGCGAAAAATTACCCTTTTTTTTGCAAAGTACCTAGCTGTAGTTTTTTAACGCTAGCTCTGCCGGCACCTAGAGAAATCTAGCAAACCCATATATTTTTGAAAACAAGATACCCAGGGGAATCCAGGATGGGGTGACTTGACTGTCTCTCACCAGGTTATGTTAACCAGAACCCTTGCAAACCTGAGAAATTGTTAAAAAAAAATCCTAATTTTTCTGTGGTGGAAAGTTCTGGAATATGCGTGGATCCAAGAAATTCCACCCACCTCGCGTTCCCCAAAGTCTTCCGAGAACAATGGTACCTCAGATGTGTGGGTAGGCCTAGTGCCCATGACAGGAAACGACCCAAAACCCAAGGTGGACACACCCTGCGGAATCCAGGATGGGTGACTTGACTGGCTCTCACCCGGTTCTGTTACCCAGAATCCCTTGCAAACCCCTAAAAAAGTGTCCCAGAAAACACATTTTCCTCATATTTCTGTGGTGGAAAGTTCTGGAATCTGTGTGGATCCACAAAATTCCCATGACAGAAAACGGCCCAAAACGCAAGGTGGACACACCACATTTTCACAGCGAAAAATGACCCTTTTTTTTGTAAAGTGCCTAGCTGTAGTTTTTTAACCCTAGCTCTGCTGGCACCTAGGGAAGCCTAGCAAACCTATACATTTTTTAAACCTAGACACCCGGGGGATGCTAGGGAGGTATGGTTTGCATGGATCCTCCAACGATTTCTTACCAAGAATCCCCTGCAAACCTCAAACGAGCACGAGACCAAAAACTCAGGTGACCCCCTTGCAAAACCAGGTCATTTTGTGATAGACAATTTTCATGTCGCCTCAATTCGTTTTGGGCACTTGCCTGTCGCGGGTACTTGGGCCTCCCACACGAGTGAGGAACATTTTTTGGGGGAGACCAGGGGAACGCTGGGAGGTAGGAAATTTGTGTCAGCCTGGGTATGCCGCAACTTTTCCACACAAAAATGTGTGGCAAAAGTGATGTTTTTCAGCTAAATTTGAGGTTTGCAGGGCATTATGGGTAAGAAAACCTTGGGGATCCACCCAAGCCATACCTCCCTGGAAACCGCTGGGTGTCTAGTTTTCAGAAATGTGTGGGTTAGGTAGGTTTCCCTAGCTTGCCGCCGAGCACAGGGCCAAAAACCCAGGTGACCCCCTTACATAATCAGGTTGTTTTGTGATAGCACTTTTGATGTCGCCTCAGAAGGTTTTGGGCCTTTGCCTGTCACGGGTCCTTGACCCTTCCATGCGAGTGAAGTACCATTTCTATTGGTATACTTGGAGAAAGGCAAAGGGTTAGGAAATGTGTTGTTTCTTTCTGCTGCATGAACATTTTGGCACAATATGGCAAGGACAATCTGACAGACATTTTGATGTTTTCAGGATATTGTGAATATATATCTACAGTTGGTAGGTTATTCTTAGATGGAATGTACACCTAAGCAGAGAGACTAAAAAGACAAAGATTACTGCACAGCCATCTATTCCTCAAGCACACACACATACTGGTTGGATTTGGCACGAGGGCGAGTGATGGTTCAGTATATACAACTTTATTAACAAGAGATTTCACAAAAATGAAATGCACTGTCAATAATTGAAAGGACAAAGAACTGAACCAGTGACTCACAGCTCGTGAACTGTAAAGCCACGTTGAGGCCCCAACCGCTATACAGGCCATTCACACACCTTTCATACGTGATACACACAAGACCATTCACACCCCAGGCACAAACCAACACATTACAACATTCACAAAAAAGGGACAATGCACCCCTGCTTAAGAAAGACAGAAAAGACAAATAGTTCTGCACAACCACCTATTCTTCAAGCACACAGACTTACTGGTTGGATTTGACACGAGGGTGAGTGATGCTTCAGTATATACAGTTGTATTAACCAGAGATTTCACAAAAATGAAATGCACTGTTAATAATTGAAAGGAAGAGAAACTGAACCATTGACTCACAGCTTGTGAGCTGTATAGCCACGACAAGGCACCAACCGGTTAAGGGGCCATTCATACACCTTTCATGCGTGTGACACATACAAAACCATTCACACCGCCAGTGGCGGGCCCAGCACATTACAACACTCACACCAGCAGACAGCGCCATTCAAGAGCCCATCACTTTCACATGCCCACATTCCTGACACAGCAAACACTCCAGCTCATGGATTGTGCGGAGTAGCATTTAGCTACCAGTGTGTGTAGTGACCAGCAGCAAGTCACTACTCACACTCCGCCAGCCAAGCACCCATCCACGCACACCGCCAGCCAAGTGCCCGTCCACGCACACTGCCGGCCAAGCGCCAGTCCATGCAATCCGCCAGCCAAGGGCTGATCCACGCACATGGCCAGCAAAGTGCCAATCCATGCACACCACCAGCCAAGCGCCAGTCCACTCACTGCCAGTCAAGCACCAGTCCACGCACACCGCCAGCCCAGCGCCAATCCACGCACACCACCAGCCAAGCACCAATCCATGCACACTGCCAGCCAAACACCAATCCACGCACACTGCCAGCCAAGCACCAATCCAAGCACACCACCAGTGTAGCGCCAGTCCACGCACACCACCCGACAAGCGCCAGTCCACGTACACGTCATACATTTTTTTAACAAGAAAGAAAACATAAACCAATTTAAACTCAATACAAAACTATAACTACAAAACCAACAGCAGTAACTAAAGACATAATTCTATTGCCAAACGTTAAACTGAACAATCATATAAAACCATACAGATCAGGCAATACACTATTAGACTCATGGTTGCTACCAAAAACTCTTTTGAGTGTGATACAATCTGAAACATGTAGGGCACACACAGCCCAGGATTAAAAGGACAATCAGCACAGTGCCTACGATTCTCCTTTTGCACACCTCTTCGCAAGCAGACTCTACGGGCCCGAATCATAGAATGAACTTAAGACTAAATTCTAAACTTACTACTATTTGGTATTCACAGAATGCACTTACTACTTTCGGGATTCACAGAGTGAACTTAATACTTTCGGGATTCACAGAATGAATTTACTACTTTCGGTATTCACAGAATAGATTTAAGACTACTAATTTTACATCCGCACTCGGGCCGGAAATTCCGGCCCGGAGGGGGAGCTTCCAGCTTGGGCCCCATGCGTGATCATGCAGCAGCAATGCTTGAAAAATACATCGGAGGAAAGGAAAACACTTTCCTTTCCTCCGATGCCTTTTTAAAATGTCCCCCCACCGTCCGCGAGGCCAAAAAAGCCTCTTACCTGCTGGACGCGCTGGAAGCAAATGGTTTCCAGTGTGTCCGGTTTCATGTAATGATGTCAGCATGCGAGGCGCGCTGACATCATTACATGATCTGGTAGGAGGGTGAAGCAGAAGGTCTTCCCCTTCCATTGTGGATGGGGGCCCGCGGGGGGGGGCACCAGCGCTTCCCCCATGGGTGGGTGCAAGGACAGCTGCAAACTGTCATGAGCACACGCCCATTGTGTCTCAGGACGGATCCCGGCCATCCTGAGCACCGAAAGGGTTATGGGCACACTGCTGTGTTGCCTGCTGACATTTTGAAGGTAACCCTGCTTTGCAGGCTACTTTTAAAATTAAATTATAAGAATTTTTTTTAAAGATACTTCCAAAGTCTTACATTTCCTTATTTTTACATATACATATATTACACCCCTAAGGCAGCCATAGGTGTGCCAAGTGTAGGGCGACTAAAGCAAAAAGAGTAGATGATGAATTGAATGCTGAACAATGCAAACATTCACCCTCAGTCACATATCTAGGTTTAATCCATCATTTTGTTGCTCACCACACCACCTCAGTTTGAACCCAGCCATGTGTAAATCAATCTTGATTCTGCTCCTCGTGGGAACAGTCCAGCCCGAACTGCTGGCCAGGTCCTACTTGGACTGGAAACACGCATCTTGGGACCTGTTTTGGGGGAATATATGACGTTGCAACACAAACAACTACAATACATCCCTTTACAATACAGTTTTTACCTCACAACTACCATTGCAACACATGATTTTACAATATATGCCATTACAGCACATTTTTAGAAACTACAATTACAACGCATACCATTAAACGCATACCATTACAACGCATACTACTTTGGGGTAACAGAGGGGTAGGTGTTGGATAATGTAGGGATAAAAATGACTATTCCCACTCCAGTGAGTGCAACAGTAGGGTAAGTGTTGAATAGTGTCGGGGTAAAAATTACTATTCCCACTCCAGTGAGTACAACAGTAGGGTAAGTGTTGGATAGTGTAGGGGTAAAGATACTACCCCCATGTACCCCAAAGCCCATACCCACCCTAAAACTAAACAATGCCCATTACTTACCTTATAACAACGTAATGGCATGCATTCTAATGGTATGTGTTGTAATGGCATGCATTGTACTGGCATGCGTTATAATGGCATGCAATGTGAAGGCAGATGTGTTGTAACAGCTGCGGTGTAAAGGTAGTGCATTGTAATGACTGCGATATAATGGTTGTTTCTCATTTTAGGGTCTCACTCCTCATCAACCAGGCTATCTTGAAGCCAGTGTCACAGTGAGCATGGGACCCACACCTGTGCATACCCTTCCTACTTAGGGCAACCAAAACAAAAGGAAGAGATGATGGGCAGAATGCTGAACAATGCAAACATTCCCCCCAGTCACAGATTTGGGTTTAATCCATTGTTTTTTTGCTCACCACGCCACCCCAATTTGGACCCAGTCATGTGTAAATCAGTCTTGACCCAGCTCCTCATGGGAATGATGGATTAAACCCAGATCTGTGACTGGGGATGAATGTTTGATTTGCTCAGTATTCTGTCCATCATGTCTTCTTTTTATGTGGGTAGGGTGCCATGTTAAAATAAGCTGGGATATTTTAAAAGCTGTTGAATATGCCCAGGTGAGGGAACAACCGATAATTTAGTTTCCCCATTGTAGCACATTGGCTCCATAGGCTAACATAGAAATACTTTTATAAAAGTTTTTGGGTTCTCCATTTCCAGCTGCTTCATCTGGAGGGTGCTCTCCTTACTGTCAACTCCTGAGCTCCAAAGCTCCCTTACTGGTATAGCACATCCATATTCATATTTCCATATTCAGTCTCTTAACCTCTCTAGCCTCCCACCAGGCACGCATCACCTTCTGCAACTCCTCCTTTCCAGCACAGCGCCTCAAGGGACATACAAACCTTTTACAAATTTGCTTGAGTTGATCTACCTTGTACGTGTGCAACATTTCAATATCAAACTCCAATACTGAAGCCTCACTTGTTGGTTTTACCATTTAGAGACATGGTGCATGGATACTTCAAAGATCAACACAAATAGAACCAAAACACAGTATGTGGTTGCGTAGTGGTTTGCACTAGACTAGTGATCTACACCAATTATTATGGGTCAAGTACAAATATAAGTTCAATCCTCACCGCTAACCACCACTGTTAGAAATGGGGGTCTCTAATTGGCAGAGGATGCACCTTTGTCCAAGTAGGCACCCTTCCTTCTGGTCAAGGTAAGGGGATTACACACTTCATCTAAGCCCTTCTCATGCCCTTGGTAGCTTGGCATGAGCAGACACGCTTTTTCCAAAGGCAATATCTAAAGTATTTGTACCCAAACACACAGTAACACCACAAATGGACACCACACACGTTAAGAAAAATAAAGTATTGTTATCTAAACCAAACAAGACTAAAACAAAAAAAAAACATACATGTATCAAGATATCACTTTTAAAACAGTTAGTGGCCAAGTGCCTAAAGCATCTAAGCCAGCAAGAACGAAATCCATCACACAGTCAAAAATCAAGGAAGTAAAGGCAAAAATTCAGGGAAACCACACCAAAGATGTCAAGTCTAACATGAGTGGTAAAATTTACTATTCGCACTCCAGTCTTTTCAACAGTAAGGAAAGCATTGGATTCAAGATGGGTAAATTTAACTAATCCCACTCCAGTCTATACAACAGTAGGGAAAGCATTGGACTTCAAAGGGGTAAAGTTTACTATTCCCACACCAATCGGTGCAACACAACAGAAAGCATTGGACTCAGGAGGGCTAAAATTCACTGTTCTCACTTCAGTCAGTGCAAAAGCAGTGAAAGCGTTGGAATCTGGAGGGGTCAAATTGACTATTCCCATTCCCTTCTGTGCAACAATAGGGAAGGAAAGTTTTGGACTCAGGAGAGGTAACATTTTGTATTCCCACTTTAGTCTGTGCAACAGTAGGGAAAGCATGATTTCAATTAATTATTAATTAATTTACCTCACACTCTGTACCCCCATAAACCCCACAACCTGCACCTAAAGTATAACTTAAAATTATATAATGTACAAAATTAATTATCAATTAAACAATTAAAAATAAATTAATAATTAATGTGAATGAATCTACTTCCCACCCTGTACCCTTACAAACCCCACAACCCGCATCTAAAACATAACTTAAAGTTAATTACACAATTAAGATAATTATTTATCGATTAAATAATAATAATGAAAAAACATCATTATTCATTGTAATAAAATTACTTCCCCTACAAACCCCACAAGCCTTACCTAGTACTTAACTGAACTGTACATGAATTGCGTAATTTACATAATTAATTATCCGTTAAATAATTAATCTTAATTTAAATGCAATTATTAATAATTTTTAATAAATTACTTCCCACCCTAGACCTCTACAAAACCCACAACCCTCTACAACAATGAACAATTAAAGGAAATTAAAAAATACCTACAAATGTACAACAATTTTAAACATACATGATTGAAACATTTACTAAAATACATAACAATAATTAAAAACCAATATTATTAGCAACAATATTTTTGTAAACAACATTAACAGATATTTTTGACATCAATATAACTTTCTTTAAAAAAAATCGATATTCTTGTCAACGATATTCCAGCATCGCAATATTTGTTTATCATGGAACTGAGGGGCATATTATAAAGGACCGGTGTTAAAATTATTGCCAAAATGGCGATAATGGGCTTGATAATACGTCCTTGTTAATTCCCATAGAAGCCCATGTTCTGATGTTAACATGGGCTTCTATGGGAATTAACAAGGGCATATTGATAATATGCCCCTAAATACTCTATATTTTTGCATCTCTACAGTTTTATTTCGATATCCGCACATCCTTTCTATTACCATAGCCTGTGGACAATGCCTCCCCTAAATTGATTACGAAAACAAGGATTTGTGTTGCAATTTTAGTTGCTCCCATTGAGAACAACAGTCTTTTACAACGTGTGGAACTGAGCTCATTCAAGAGTTTTCAACTAATAATTGCTATATTATGTGAATTTACACCTCTTTTGACATAAGTGACTATTCAGTTAAAGTCTTGAAACAGTGTGTTAAAAAGGGTAAAAGAGCAAACATACATGCTTTCGTTATTTACATTTTGCCTGATTTGAATAGGGTTTATATATATATATATACCTCTATTTTTCAGCAACCCAAGCAAGCGCAAAGCGCAGCCATGTGGGATGTAATTTAATTGCTTGCATATCATTTAAAACCCACTTTTTCAGGAATGTATTTGCTATACACGATAATGAGGATATCCAACTACGGTAACCCCTGCTGAACCAAGTAGATGACCCTGCTACTCTGGCACATCAGATTAAAAAATAATAGAGCACCTCTGACACCGTTTTTATCTCTATTCTGTTCAGATCCTAGAGCATAGCAGTAATCACTCACTCTTTATTTAATTCTGTACAGCTTTTCAAATATTATGTTGCAGGATACCTGGCTTGTAAATGATATTGCTTCACCAGGGTATGATTTATATGCATCGAGAGGTCGAAGGATACTTGTAATTTCTGAACGGGGCACTATCAGTGGGATTGTAAACACACCAGGAATCACCTTAACTCATATTTTTTAATGGTGTTTTTTGCTTTCAATTTATGATTTGACGCTGAAGTCATAGTTGATAGTATTTTAAAGGGTAAACTTCTGTTTGTTGTTAATATGCCACACGGACAGAATGATGACAAATGGATAAATTAACTGCAGCCAACACCTATAACTATTGTAGACTATTATTTGCAAAAACATTATCATTTTTATTGTTAAATGTGGTATGAAATGGCAGGAAGTACATATAATAATAGAATTAATTGGAAAATGGGCAACTCTTACTCAATGTTTGATTGTGTCTAGAAATAAGAGGAAAATGGCAGTCCTCGTTGCTTATGGGGACATATCCCAGTGCTAGTCCCATGACACCGGGGTAGTCTACTCTCCAGTGTACTTTATAGTGGCGTCATTGATACTCAATTTGGCTTGGTCGTATATCTTTTTCTCCAGAGCTTTTGGTGAGTGATCACTTGTGAGAGTGTTTTTGGTTGAGCCATCAGGCAGGCTTCCTAGACTATTAAATGTTCGGTGATGTACTGTCCAAATCCTAACATATGTTCAAGAATTGAACATACATGCATTGTTGGGTTTTCGGGGTCCGGTTTTGTCATGTGCCTGCGAGGAAGGTAATTTAGGGACAGAATGTGCCGAATACTAGTGAAAACAACTGTAAAGATACTGTTCAATGGAAAACATAGGACATGTGGGGCCTCATTTATGAGACCATGCGTCACTTTTACGCCGCTGGTGCATCACTTTTTGTGACGCATCAGCAGCGTAAAAAATGTGCCTTGTTGCACCATGTTTACAAAGTGACGCATCTAGGTAGATGCGTCACTTTGTAAACCCCTGCGCTACATTATACCTACGCCAGGTATAATGTATGCAGGGGGGGGGCGTTCTGACGCAAGAAAGGGTCATAGAAGTGACGCAGTGAAATCTATAAGATTTCACTGCGCCACTTCCAGGACACAAATGCGTCAATTTCTTACGCCTGCCTCACAGCACGCGTAAGACTGATGCAGGCCCTTTCACATGGGGCTTGCCCCATGTGAAAGCACACATTGCTTGAGTTGCGTCACTTTTTTGACACACTCCAGCAATGCGTCACTTTTGCGCGATACAGATACGTCAGAAATACTGACGTATCTGTAACTCCTTGCGCCGTGATGCGCCATACTGTAAATATGACATATCATTGGTGTCGCAAGGAGGGCACAGTGAAAGGTGACGCATCACTGTTTTCACGCAGCGATGCGTCGCTTTTCATAAATGAGGCTCGTGGTATTTTCAATATAGCGTAAATTAAACACAAACTGGAATGAGCTTTACCATATACATTTGATGGACTAAAGAGAAAGTACGCATTTTTTGAGAATCGCTGAAAAAAGGCTTCTCAACTAAACATGGCATACATTATAAAAATGTCTGTTGTAAATATTCAGTTGCCGTTGCTTTTTAAATCTTAGTAGGGGAAAGCTAATTTACCCTATTCTCTTTTTAAACTCATTAAAGATTGTGACTATGCTGTTTTTATTAAAACATGTTATGTAAGAGTTTCATAAATAATTTAGCCCATGTGCATTAGGTGTATTTATACCCCTACTGAAATAAATGATTTAAGAACAATCAAATGTGTCTTGGCTCATCGAGTGCTTTCTAAATGGAAATACACTATTCATACAGTTCACAACACAGAAAATAAGTTTTCCCTGCTATTCAATGAGAGGGAATCCCGTGACATTCATGTTCTCTGTGGCCTTTTAAGCTGTGTAGACAATCTGAACACACACAAGAAGAGAAGAAAATTGTCCAACTTTAGAAATGTTAAATTCATCATGCATCCAGTGTAGTGTAGCTCCTATTTTCCCAATAGGCTCTGCGCATTGGAATAGTACCTACAGCAGTAAAGGCCTAGACCAGACGTTAACTAGGTCTACTACTGTCGATACTAGACTTAATTTTTGGGTTTGCCAGCTAAGCTCAGAGTTCGCTAGAAACTTTCTCGAATGTTCAAGGAAGGATTAACTCCCCTGATTAGACAAGAAGGGATTTAGTTTCTGACAACCATAGAACATGACAACTTTGCTCTCCCCTAATCAAGAGTCAATCTCAAGAGTCGTGTGAGCACAAGGCAATTATTTTACTCAGTCAGTACGTGCATTCTTAGTCTCATCAGAATGTAGAGAAAAGGAAGAGACGGGCGTGTTCAATAAAAAGGTGTTATTTATTGATCAGTCTCTTTTCTCGTACAAGAGAAATGGATCGATATTATTGCAATACTTATAGTTAAGTAAAGTGCATACATTAAAAGCAATAGTATAAAATAATACTGTAAAAACATTGATATGGTTTCTGAGCCATATGATGTTTAAAATGATTAAAATATATTTACATACACATATACATTTGACTAAACGTACTCAACTGGTGCTTCTAAATACGCCTACCCCGTGTACCTGACCTAAGTCTAATGCGTGGGCGGGAATAGAAAGTTACAGTTTAAGTTAAGTTTGTTTTTGCCAAGTGAATAACTAAAGAATTCTCTGTGAGGGCTTATTCAGTTCTGTACCTGGAAGTTAGGATGAATGAGGAATGGTATCTCTTTCTCTGCTCTCGATATCCCAGGCTGCCTGCGAGGGCTACCCGGAAGCGCCGGTGCTGGGTCTCTCTGCTTGAGATAGCAGCGCGTCTCTCAGCGCGTCAGGAAGGCGGGGCTGCTGCCTGCGGGGTCTGCTTCTGCTCTTGGCTTCGGCAAGTATGGCTGCTCCGTCTTGTCACCACGCGTGTGTTTGCATAGGGCAAGGTCGGCAATATTTATACCTTAAAGGTGCCGGGATTGACGTAAGGATGGACATAGGTACGTCAATAAAGATGTCATACGACTTGCTCGTTAGCACATTCTTTACTAAAGTTCTCTGTGAAATCAAAACAATGGCCGCACGGATTATCCAGGTTGTCATAGGTTTGATTTGTTATGAGAACGTCGTATGCCTTATCAGGGGCTGGAGGAATGTCGCTTGTCTAATTAGATCTCAAGCGTTATGACCTAATCAGATAACACGTTCCTGTGCCGTAGTGTGACTGCGTCAGATAACGGTATCTGCATCATGGGGGTTTTCTTGCCTCATGGGCTGACTGTTAGTTAACTTGATAGTTAGTTTAACCAGAATAGGGTCAGGAATAGGGGGACTGATTCAGAACCTATAGAAATACACGACACCCACTCCACGCTAACTATGGTCATATCTACTAATCTATGCATAGTATAACATAGTACAACATACTATAGAGTATAGTGTATACCTTACCACCCCAAAATACATAAATGCATTTCGAAATTTTCTAATATACTGAAAAATTGCAGTCATATATATTGTATGCACTTAAGCTATGAATTAAATGCAAAAGTAAACACGCATTTTTTATGCATTATTGCTTTTTGGTATATGAGAAATACACATGAAATGGCTCTTAATATGGCTATACAGAAAGGAAGTTCGAGACCATTTCATCACATAATAAAATATTTGTGAACCTACCAGCGGGCAGCTAAAGTCTATATAAAGTATCTAAAAATAGAAATCTTAGTTCTCTAGGAATAGTTTCTTACTTTAAGCAGAAGATCAGTGTCCCGGGAAAAAATATGTAGAAAAATATTTTAGGGGCTTGCTGAAAAAATTGCTGTCCGTGAACTGGATTGTAATTGTTCATGTGACTTTATTTTTAAAGTTGAAGGCCGAATTCAGGGAACGCCGTGTGCGAGTTTCCTCAAAAAGTCTCTATTTCTGTTCCGGAGAGAACATCATATCATTCAGGCTTTCGAAAAAACTGTCAACAGCTTCATGGGAAAGTTCCACTAAGTCGGAAATAGGGGTAACCATGCATTCGTGCGCATGATTGTCTCCATTGACATTCTGATTTGCATTGCTGACAGAAGGTCGTACCTGTTCGATGTTGCTTTCATCTTGAACTTCACTACTCTTCAATCGTAGTGGTGAAGATTCCAGGAATGCCGTCATCAGGATTGGCAGCCTTTGAGGGCAGCACAAAGCGTGAACCTTGGTAGGAACCAACAGTGTATCTGCATCCACCGGCGCATCCGATTGTAGCGTCAGACAGGTGTCTAACACGCATTCTTCTCCGCATAGCAGACACCTTAGTACAGGTAAAACACACCTTTGCCACATTGGTCGAAATGATAGAAACCAAGTCATGTTTAGGTCTCTAAGCCGGGAGAGTCCCAGGATTTTTGATATCCGGTCCCGGTATCCAATGGCTAGGATCGTATCTTCCATTGTCGCGAGAGTTTGATCTGTGACATGGGTTGCCATAACGAAAAATAAGGACTAGGAATAGGATTCCTGCAATTAGTCCCAGGATCAGGGGAAGTCCGCCAAAAATCGAATGGACGAAATCTGGAAAAATACCCAGTATGGCTTTGAATGGTGTTAATGCCATCGAAAATACTGTCTTAAATACCTTTGAGACCCCTGTGGTATCAGAAATATTTAAGATTTCGCTCAGGATTTCCGCGAAATGTACGGGGGAATTAGTTGATAATAATGTATGTATCTCTGCAGTCGTCCTTGCGACTTGTAGATCATACGTTTCTTTTGATGACGTGAGCCTTGTAGGCGTCTGAAGAAGCACTGTTTTCATTCTGCTTAAAGTGTCTATTCGAATAGAAGTAATTTTCAAACTGGGCCATGCCCTCGCCTCCCTGTCTGGAAAGGAGCTGGGGAACAAAGAACGTCCACAGCACTTGACCTTCGCCGTCGTAGTGACAAGATAAGGAGTCCCGGGCATAAGACTACAACATCTGCGGTCTACAATAGGAATGTAACTCCCATTATAGAGTCTTTGAAAGAATGGTTCTATTTCAGTTGCAGGTGCGCCTTGCTGGTGACATGAAAGGTTGTATGAATTCCCTTCACAGGCTCCGTGCAAACTAATTCCGTTACACAGAAGCGTGCCGCTTAGTGACATAGCACAATTGTTGCCACTAAGAAACACTTTCTGTCCTTTATTACTGACACATGCATGTGAATAGGGCAGGTTCCAAGTTGTTTTACGGTACCCCTTTCCCAATTTCTCGTACATGCCAGCCTGTATATATTTTTGGCAGTATTGAAACCTGAAGGTTGAGATTGGAATATTTATGATTCAGTGGATTATCCATTCACTGACAGGTCGTTCTGACATTGTCATTGGTAATCTTTCTAGTTTTTCAATGCTCAAGATTGTATAATCAGCACCCTTTTGCGCCATACCGATTTGTCTATCAGTAAGGTTAAAGATTTGGAATAGTGACGTTGTGTTGATTAAACGCCAAGGCACATAGCCTGAACGCAGATTTTGTAACGTCCAGCCAAGCTGTACAATGGAACGCAATTGTGACTGTCCATGTTGTAATAACAGTAAGTCTTGCGATAATATATTGATTGCTGAAGACACAATGCTGTCCAATGAAAAAATTCTGGAGGACAGAGTCATTAACCCATTGTCCACTACAGAAAGTGATTTTTCCAAATTAATACGATCAATTTCACGTATTCTCTCTGCTGTTTCAATTTGAGTAACCTTCCAGGCCTCATTGTATGCTGCATATACAGAGGCTGCTATGAAACGCTTTTGACGCTGTTTGCGTGGTCCCAGTATGAAATCACGCAAGTCAGCACCATCAGTAAGTAAAGTTAGGTGTTGCTTAATTTCAGGCAGTGTGGAAGTCTGTAGCCATTGAAGGCATAATTTGCCCACACTGTAGGTTGTTATTATCCCTGGGTGATGTCTTTGGGGATATCTAGGGTCTGGCCTGGTCATTTTGAAACCCTGTGTTTTATTCAGGAATCTATCTTGACAGTGATTTGTATCTGTGGGCCAGATCAACCATTGTTTCCAATCAGGATGTGTTCTGTTTTGGTTAAGTATATGGTTTACGTCTATCTCTTCATCTGTATCAGAGCTATTGCTAAACATTGTTGGCTTTGGAATAGACGGGTTATTTAAATCTTTGATTTTGGCTAAGCCAAGACAGGTGGTTTGTTGAACAGTGTCATTTAAAAATATCATTTGTTCTGGGATCATGCAGGCTCTAAACAAAGCTTCTAAACCCTGTACTTGCCATTCTTTTGTACCCCAAACACTTTTCAAATCAACATTTTTGTCCCAATAATCAAATCCAAAAGTATTCATTTTTTCGAAGAATGAATCTGAATATATCAATTTTGTGTTGGTTATCATGGTTTTCATCCCTGTCTTGTTTGACAATTTGTAATAAAATGTTTCAGCATTAGTTATGTTAAAACCTGAAAAATATGAATATTTGTCATAAACGGTTCTAGAGCTCCCTTTTGGAGGTGTAGCACAATGTTCCCACTGATTATAATTTAAAACATTTCTAGGTTGTGCAGATTTATGCAAGAAATGGTTACCATAATGGTTATAGCAATACATACTATCATAATTTGTAGAACCTTGCAAATAATCATGTTTTGTAAATTTAGCAGACATTACTAAGTCAGACATCATATTGTTAATACTTTCAAAGTCCCAATCATCAGCAAATGAGTTTGGTTTTGCAAAGTCACTCAAGGAGATCTTGATTTGGTGTGGATACTTAAGGATCTCGACCGGACCATAAATTTCATAGTCAGTGTTGTCCCAGGCTACCCCACCAGGTATTGGATTGGCTGTGAAGTTGGCTGAAGAAAGTTCTGAAGAAAGTTCTCTTTTCTCGACGTGTGAAGATGTGTGTGGTTTGAGGACCAAGTTGATGTTCTGACTTGCTGTGTCCATTTTAGCATATTTTCCCTCAATGAAGCGTCCCAAAGTAAATACCATGATGAGCCAAAGTATGAGGATAAATGCGCCAAAACCCACCCAAAATTCAATCCATGGAGAAACCAGATATGTTTCTTTCAGTTGTTTCAAAAGTTCCTTAGCTTTGTCTTTAAAGGATTTTGATGATGGCTGTGTCTTTGGTTCACTGAAGCCTTCAGAGGAATCATCGAAGTTGATGAAGTAACCAGATGCAGTTCTGTCAATTGTTCCAATTGGTTCAGGATTTTTGTTTCTTGCATTTTCACTTGGTACTTCAGTATAGATTGGTGTGTCTCTGCTAAATGTCTTTATTTGGGTTTTCAGAGGTCTGAGTTCTATTGCATTGTTGCATAGTCCTTGTTGTTCTTCTGTAGGCGTTTCGTATGTGATTAGCCTCTTTGTTAGGACCTCTGTACTGGTAGAAAACCTTGGTGTTCTGCTACTTATTGGGAGTCCACTTGGCCTACTGTTTGTTATCGGCCACATGTTGTGGTTTTACCAGGTCGATGGATACAACTCGGTTCTCCTTTTTTCCAGCAAGTGGCGGTAGTACAACTGATCTTGTCCCGTTGACAGACAAGACAGGAACTGCTTTTCTGTAAGAAGGCCCAAATTCCTTCTTTACCGCGATCTTCTCCCTGACTAGATCCCCGACTTTTGGAATCCAGACAGGTCTTGCTGGGACAGGTGGTGATTCTTCAGTGGTTGTTGGCTGTTGTTTCAACTGTATGTTGCTCAGGTCTTTTCTTGTTTTGTTTAAGTCCTGCAAAATAGCCAAACGGTCTTTGACATCAAAGGTTTTTTCTATTACCACTGAAGTCTGACTATCAAGGTCAGAGATCAACATCCTAGTTCCGAATAATAATTCGTACGGACTGAATCCCTTCAGAGAATTTCTTGGCAAGTTATTTAGACTACGTTGGACACTTATTAGATGTTTGACCCACCCAGCTCCCGAACCTAATATCCTTTCCATTATAGATTGCTTTCTGCCTTGGTTTTTTCTTTACACCATCCCGTACCCTCAGGAAGGAAGTGAGAAGATTCCCGCTGGGCTGTGCTCATTTGGCCGTGTTTCCCCCCCAGGCTGGATTGCCTGAGTGAAAACAATGGTCGAACGTAGCATGCTCTTAGCGTATATGCCATTTAGACTCGCAAATCTTTGTATAACAGTCCGGACGTCAGCCGAGTGCTGAGGATCTACATTATAAGTGGAAACTAGCCTGTATATGTTAATCGCAAGCCATTCTTTTTACTGGTGATGTTATCTGCCTTGATACGACGAGGTATTAAACTGCTTCTCTCCCCACTGCGATCTCTGTTGCAGTTCGGGCAGTTTTTTACAAACATGGTGTAGTGCAGGCTCATGCCTGGCCACCAGTACCGTGATTGTAATTCTTCCAGAGAATCTTTTAATTTAAGGTATCTGAGACCCTCGCCCATGTGTGCGTCTGCGATTAACAAGTTTCTCCTGTCCATGTTTAGAATCACTCTATCCCCCACTCCAGGGATTCGAGCAAAAGGGACGGAGTTTGCATCAATTATGTATGTATAATTGAGTGGATAGTTGATCGGTAACGCTGAGCAGTCGCCTTTTGATGACGTTTTCACTGCCAGCAATGTTTCGCCGTCAATGTATTTTAATGTACGCTTTTTTCGATCTACGGGAGCCGGTTTAGTGGCTGCCGCTGCGGCTGCTTCAGCCAATGAATTCCCTACAACGTGAACGCCATCACGTTGATGACTCAGTGAGTGAGTCACGTGAGTCTTTGGTAGTTCTTTTTTCAAAAGAGCTACTTGTTCCCAGAGCAGTCTCTGCTTTATTGGTGCATCTGTGTCATCTTTGTAACCGTTCTGAATCCATGTCTGCAAATCGCTGTTATATGATTTGACGCAGTAATATGAATCTGACACTATAAGTGTCGGGAATTCGCGATCCGCATTATCTAGCGCCATTTTCAATGCGATTATTTCAGTTTGTTTTTCTGAATTAGTTTCTACTGAGTGTGATTTTGTTAATAGAGGTTTTAATTTACCTCCGCGCCACACTTCTTTTGTAATCTCACATGTGGGGTTGTATGCTTGTTCTCCCCAAACGGAGGGTTGAGCATGTCCGTCTGTATAGATTACACAGGCGTAATGTCGTAGAGGCAGAATGTCGATTGGCAGAGGATACGTCTTTTCATATTTTAGATTTTTTAATTCTTCTTGTTCTCAAAAAATTGTCAACCAGGCTATACTTGATAATTCATATCCTTCGTATAGAACTTTTAGATGGGCAATTCTGGATTTTTTGAAGTTGAATTTGTAACCCTCTGCAGCGAACCCAAGTATTATGGTGTTCACCCTTTTCAAGTGAGTCTCCAAGTCATCATCTGTTAAGTAAATGTCATCAACATAAGATAATGCTTCATCATCAAATAGTTGTAGTAATTCTGTTACTCTCGCTGAGAATACCCCCGGGCTGTTCTTGTACCCCTGGGCTAACCGACAGAATTGTTTTTGAGTGCCATTTACCGAAAATGCAGTTAAAGATCTGCTCTCTGGTGCTATGTTTTGACAAAAGAATCCATTGGAGATGTCCAAGGTTGTTTTGTATTTTTTGCGCACTATGTTATTCATTAGTGCAGCACTGTGTGAGTTTTGCACTGCAAAAGTTTTGCAACATGTGTTAAGGTGTCGGTAATCCAAAACTAGACGGTATGAATTGTCTGGTTTGGAGACCGGAAACAAAGGATTGTTCATTTGTGAGGTGCAAGTTTCAATCACCCCCTGGTATTCTAGCTGATCTAGTATTTCATTTACTTGTTTTTTAGCTTCTTGCTTAATTGGGTACTGCCTTTGTGCAGTTGGTTGTGATTTTAACTGGATTTTGTGAGGAGGAGAATCCTCATCCCATCCTACATGATTTTTATATAAAGCAGGTGCTAAGGCCACTGCCCACTTTCTAGCAAGTGTATATTTTTTATGAATCGGTATTTGATTCGAGAAGGCAGGCATAATTACTTCTTCGCCATGAGGGCACTCCCTGACAAACTCTGGTGGCCAGTCTTTTTCAGCTAGAAGGATGTCATAGCCTTTGGAGAGGTTATCCCAAAATAGTCCCCTTATTTTCCTAGTCTTATCTCCCTCTATACGTAATGTTATCTCGTATATCTTGTGGGGCTTGCTAACTCTGGTGTCTGCAGTTTCCACTTGAAGGTATTCATTCGTGTCCACTGTCTCCAGATGATTCATAAGGACTTTGCGAGCTATGCTCACCTCTGCTGCGCTGTCTAGCATTGTCTGAGCCCACTCTCCGTTTTTCAGTTGTGTCCTCAGTATTCTCGGCATTTTTAACTACCTTGATACTGGCTACCTTCTTTTTTGGAAATTGTAATTTCTTTTTCAGTTGAGCAGGTTCCTTGTCTTTGGACTTGGCGTGCTCTTCTGATCGTCCTCTTCTTTCCGATTTCTGCGAGGAATTCTGAAAAGATTGAGAGGGACGTGTATCAATGTCTTGATATCTATCAGGTTTTTTAATATTATCCCTATTTCTAAGGTTATATCTATTCCCAGAGGGGTCACTCTGCGGTGACCTCTGTCTTTGGTTTGGAGATTTCTCTCTTCGCCTAGGAGACCTTCCTCTGGACTGGAATTTCTTTTCTTTGGAATTGGATTGTTTGTTTCCATCCCAGTTCTTTTTTGGTGAATTATTATTATTAAAAAATATTTTTTCTGGACTTGTAGTCAGTTGCGGTTTTACTGGTATTCCACCTAGACTATCTCTGCCTAGTTCTTCATAGGATTTTTCTATGATTCTGGCAATTTCAGCTGGTTGGTCTGCTATATCTGTCTCTTTTAACCTCTGGCGGATCGCCACGTTTGCTGCTTCACCTTTTATGTTGGCTAGTAATATAGCCGAGACCTGCTTGAAGTCTTTTAGTAATTTCATACCAAGAGTTAAAGCAGGTTCTGGACCGTATTCATCTTGAATTTGTTTTAGCACATCTGGTATCACCGAAATGGATGGGACACCGTGCGTTTTTGTATAGATGGAAGCAAAGACTGTACCCCAAGTGTCACAGTCCTCAATGTGTGGTGCGATTCCCATTGGGAGACATATAGTCAGAATCCTGTGTTTTTCTAATGGGGTGGTGTCAGGAAACACCGCCTCTATTTGGGTGATTTTCTGTGCCAACCAGAATGGTATTTGTTCCCGTTTAGCTGGAACTTTACCTAGGCAGGATTGGATGTTCTGTGGTGTGATTTTATTTGTGTTCCCCTGGTGAGGGGTCAGCTGTGGAAGTTTAATCGCTGGCTGAATTGTTGAAGTCCGCATTACATACTGAACTAATTGTCTATGAATTTTTAGTAGTTGTTTTAGCTGTATTAACAGTTCTGCTGCAGGCATTCTTTCGATGTCTGGATGTGGTGTGTATCCGGCTAAGACCGGCCACGTTGCTCCTGGTCTTCCTAAAGGACCGAGCCTTGTAATGTGATTGTTATGTTTTAGGGCGCCATCAAATAAGAGCAAATGCTCTTGGAATTTGAGTGGTACTTCCACCTCCTCGAAAGGAGTGTACTCATTAGGAGGTTCCTCTACTTTGTAATAGTGGAAGTACTTTGTTACAGCATTTGCTGCTGGAAAATGTATCCATGTATAATATACCTCTGTCTGCCGATATTCGTGTGCCTCAATTACGAATATGACTGTGCCACCTCTAGGTGTCAGTCCATTTTCTATAAGTTTTAAGGTTATAGATCTCCTTTTAATGACCGGGATGAGTATTATATCCCCGTCTGCAGCCTGCATGGTAGCATCAGCTGCTGCGAGTTCAGTTGCTAATCTAACTGCCTCTCTTTCTTCATCACTGTCTCCCATTTTACAGACAGGCTGGTATTATGTTTATTTGCAGATCAGGTTTCTTTATGGAAACAGAGATTAGATGCACAATATTTTGGAACTGTTTATCCTTCAACGTTGACTAGACCAAGAACCATACATAGGAGTTCCCTCCTGCGAGGTTTTGGAGGATATAACCTTTCACCCACTCCAGACGTCTTTGGAGTATTTGGGAAAAGGGGTCTGAGTGAGAAAGCACGACTGAGTTACTCTAAATGTCTTACGTTAGTTTTATCGCCCTTTCCAAACGCGTTGGGCGCCATGTAGTGTAGCTCCTATTTTCCCAATAGGCTCTGCGCATTGGAATAGTACCTACAGCAGTAAAGGCCTAGACCAGACGTTAACTAGGTCTACTACTGTCGATACTAGACTTAATTTTTGGGTTTGCCAGCTAAGCTCAGAGTTCGCTAGAAACTTTCTCGAATGTTCAAGGAAGGATTAACTCCCCTGATTAGACAAGAAGGGATTTAGTTTCTGACAACCATAGAACATGACAACTTTGCTCTCCCCTAATCAAGAGTCAATCTCAAGAGTCGTGTGAGCACAAGGCAATTATTTTACTCAGTCAGTACGTGCATTCTTAGTCTCATCAGAATGTAGAGAAAAGGAAGAGACGGGCGTGTTCAATAAAAAGGTGTTATTTATTGATCAGTCTCTAAGAGAAATGGATCGATATTATTGCAATACTTATAGTTAAGTAAAGTGCATACATTAAAAGCAATAGTATAAAATAATACTGTAAAAACATTGATATGGTTTCTGAGCCATATGATGTTTAAAATGATTAAAATATATTTACATACACATATACATTTGACTAAACGTACTCAACTGGTGTTTCTAAATACGCCTACCCCGTGTACCTGACCTAAGTCTAATGCGTGGGCGGGAATAGAAAGTTACAGTTTAAGTTAAGTTTGTTTTTGCCAAGTGAATAACTAAAGAATTCTCTGTGAGGGGTTATTCAGTTCTGTACCTGGAAGTTAGGATGAATGAGGAATGGTATCTCTTTCTCTGCTCTCGATATCCCAGGCTGCCTGCGAGGGCTACCCGGAAGCGCCGGTGCTGGGTCTCTCGGCCTGAGATAGCAGCGCGCCTCTCAGCGCGTCAGGAAGGCGGGGCTGCTGCCTGCGGGGTCTGCTTCTGCTCTTGGCTTCGGCAAGTATGGCTGCTCCGTCTTGTCACCACGCGTGTGTTTGCATAGGGCAAGGTCGGCAATATTTATACCTTAAAGGTGCCGGGATTGACGTAAGGATGGACATAGGTACGTCAATAAAGATGTCATACGACTTGCTCGTTAGCACATTCTTTACTAAAGTTCTCTGTGAAATCAAAACAATGGCCGCACGGATTATCCAGGTTGTCATAGGTTTGATTTGTTATGAGAACGTCGTATGCCTTATCAGGGGCTGGAGGAATGTCGCTTGTCTAATTAGATCTCAAGCGTTATGACCTAATCAGATAACACGTTCCTGTGCCGTAGTGTGACTGCGTCAGATAACGGTATCTGCATCATGGGGGTTTTCTTGCCTCATGGGCTGACTGTTAGTTAACTTGATAGTTAGTTTAACCAGAATAGGGTCAGGAATAGGGGGACTGATTCAGAACCTATAGAAATACACGACACCAGATGTGAGGATGGAAATCTTAAAAATCACTAAGTTACTAACTCATAAATAACTAAACGTCATTGCATGGACTAGTAAGCCTGAATCTTTGAAACCTTAAAACATAGTCAAGAAAATCTCAAAGAAACTACATTTTTTCACTTCCAGTCAGTCATATACTAAATAAATGCAAACCGGATTTTTAGGTAGTGTCTTCTAGCCAATATATGTACTTCAATAAAAAACACATTAGTATAACTCACCCCTTTCCCTGTATTCAGGTAAACCTACAGGTATAATCCTTTACTGGTCCTTTACTGCTGCAGCCTCACTGTGTACTCTGTCTAAATATTGTTCTTAATACCATGTTTTTTAGATCCCAAACGGTACCATGTTAGAAGATGGCCCCTTGTTGTGGTCACTTCCGTTTTTTTTGTAGAATTGTAATGCTGTTTTTTGTACTCTGCACACTTGGACGCTTCCATCCAGTGCCCTTTGTATGTGCTTAGACCTAAAACATGTTTTAAAAAAGTAGCTAATTCCTGATTGGCATACTTAACTCTACTGTAAGCTCATCTATCTGCCCGAGCCCTGGCATCTCTCACTCTATCCACCCGAGCCCTGGCATCTCTCACGCCCGTCACAGCCATCAGCAGCCAGCCGCCACAGCCAGGAGAAGGGGACTCCATCCGCCACCACGCATAGCGGGCACTGCCGCCAATGCTGTTATTTCACGCCAGGAGGCACTTATATTCAGCTCGGGACTCACTCAGCACAGGACATGCATGGACACACCCTAACAAAGCCTGGCCAAGAGCAGGCCTGTCCACGCCCGTCACAGCCTGGAGGAGGCTGGGCTACCCCTACCCTCTTGGTTCTCTCTTCCTTGACCTTGAGGAATCTGATGTGGTGAGTGATCCAGCCCTACGAGGACCTTTAGATCTTTGTCCAGTAAGGTTGCTCCTATTTATTCTATTGTATTATCTTTGGGCCTAATTTTTAGTCAGAGTGACTGCGACCCTTTGAAAAAATGGCCAAACTGAAGCAGATAGGTGATAGGGAGGGAACACTTGACTGTTTTCTGACACAGGCCGCCAAAGCCCTTGACAAGGTAATCTTAGTAGCAGAATGACGGTTGTCTGTGGAGGGTGGTCTACTTACAGTTTTAAATCCGGATCAAACCCCCAGTGGGGTTCCTGGGAATACTGAATCTGGAAATGTTACTAGCGTACAAACTATAATGGAACTCTCCTCTCCTGTGAGGTCTCCTACCCAACAAATAGTCTCTCCAACGTCCCGACCTTTAGTCACAAGGAAGAAAAAATCAAAACATCTGGAGCCCTCATGGGAGCTAAGACCAGGTCAAAGAAAAAATCCCAGGAGTTAGCATATAGGGGACCCAAAAGTATCCATTTAGTACCAACTACTGTGACAGATTCTATTTCTTTGCTACCAGATTCCACAGTCCTATCCTCTCAAGACACAGAGACAATAACAACCTGCTTTGAAGCTTTTATTAGCAAAAAATCTTTCCCCAATACTGGACCGACTTGGAAAATTCGAGGTAAATGCGGGTAATTTTGAAAGTTGTATTAACTGTCTAATGGCAGGGGCGGTAAAAGCTGGGCTCGTAGGATTTGAACGCCCTGCTTCTGGAGGGGGGGGGAGGTACAAGAATCTGTAAGAGATCATACCAGGGCATCAAACACTGTAGCAAATCCACACATCCCTCTCCTGTGGAAACCTCTAAAAAAAAACACCATGACTTGGGGAAAGACCAGATCAAAGATAGAGCACTGAAGCCAGTTAACTATATAAATGGGGGTAGGCGCACTGGTAATAACCTAAGGTCTGACGCTCTCAGTTCTTTACATAATGTAATTGGAAACATGTCAACTAGGCAGCCTCTTTTACCAACAGATACTATCGCTGATGTATATGATGTTCCAAATGAGGTGAATCTGGATCTCTCACCAGAATGATGCCCATATATAGTGATTTTAACTAATGTTGCCAATCTCAAGGGCAATTTCAAAGAAAACACAAGCCAATCAAAAAATAAATGATGTCATTGGCTTTCCCAAAACATTGCTTTTACAAACTCCAGTTATGATGACATTTTGTATGTTAGAATAATAATAATAATAATAATAATATCCACATTTGTAAAGCGCACAATCACCCATTAGGGTCTCTAGGCACTGGGGGCCGTCGGGAAGATTACGCAAGCTATTGCCCAGAGTCACATGGTGCTGGGCTAATCTGCCGCCGGTGCCGGGGATCGAACCGTGATCCCCAGCTTCCGGAGTCAGTCGCCCTGGCCGCGGCGCCAAGCCTCTTCCTAAGATCATAAGATGGGTTGGTTCCTTGTGGAAGTCTATCCCATGAGACTGCATAGTGGTTAATTGCCGGTCTCCAGCCCTTGCAGCAAATTTGCTTAGAAGCACGAGGAAATCAACTGGGTGGGGCTGTGAGCCTGGGATAGGCATTATGCAGTTGGGCTTCTTTTACAGACATCTTAATTCCATGGGTCCAGTCAGATCATCAAACATCTGCACAGCCCATGATTTGCAGATGAGCAAGGAGCTATTTTCCATTAACATTAGTAATAGATACCAAGCACTTACAGACCTGGACAACCCAGACTGACTGAAGCTAAGATTTGTTAAAGCAATGATGGCCCATGACTTGGTTTTGGCTAGCCGATCTGAGGGGGATACTACAAATAACATCCGAAATGGCACAGAGAATCATACCTCAGTTGGCTTGCTTGATCACCATGTACCTACCCAGGGCATAATGAGAGAACATTCTTTAACAGGACACCCGCCACAGGGAAGCATAAGTGACAACCAGCAATTAAACATATCAGGGATTAGGTCCAAATTAATTGATTCGGAGTTGGGCAAGTTAGTGGCAGAAGCCATATATGTCTGCTTCAAGATACCTGGGCAACGGAACCAACTCATAGGGTGGGGTATGCCACGTTTAGTATCGAAGCAAGACACTCAACCGCAGGTAGACCTGCTGGTGGCTTGCTGATCTGGGTTAAGAAATTCTTTGGCTGGTAAAATTAAATGGCTAGACATAGGCTCACAGGAGATCCTTAGCTTGGATCTGATATCGCTTAAAGGGAATACCCATGTCAGATTAATTAATGTATACAATTGTTTCAGTAGCCGCCACAAGCACTCAGAAACTATGACAATGCTCTCAAACTTCCTTGTCACTTCACGTAAAGAGTATTAGCTCATCATAGCTGGTGACTTTAATACAACAAATGAGCCCATAGAAAATATACAAGAAGTAGTGCCGGAGGAAGTGCAGGCCAGAGGAGTTAAAAGGTTTGAGATACCAACCCTCAAAAGATGCACTAAGGTCGGACAGCAAGTACTATCGTTCACCCTCGCTTCTGGGGTGCGCGCTTGTAAAGGGCAGACACCCTCAGATGCTGAGGCAAATGTTATACTTAAAAGGGTGAATGTCAAAAGAAAAATTGAGTATTTTATGGTAGACCTTTACCTCTGGCCATAAGTCATTGATATGATTATTTTAAACCGTGAGGACAGTGACCATAATGCCTTGTCTCCAAGGTTGTCCTATTCTGTACCCCAGGCTACTCTGGCATTAGTTCCTGTCATTACTTCTAATAATTATAAGAGAATCAAATGGCCCCAGGTAAATTCTGATGGAAGCTGCTCTCTCATATGTACAAAGAGGTGACTCAATGGTATTGGGTAGTTCTAATAATAATGATGATAGCATTATGGCTAGCTTCCAGCATTTAACTAATAGTATAAATCCCTATTTTAGTAGACAGTGTAGCTTAAACATGACTAAACAAAATACTGCACCATGGTACAACAAAGAATGCAGACAAGCTAAAACTGAGTTAATCATGATAGTAAAGAAAGGGATAAAGCCTGATATAATAAACAGAAGAAGATCATATAAGAGAACACAGGATGAAGCGAAAAGGAGCTGGGAGGAAGAGAATTGGCGTATTTTACTTGAGGTGTCTAGAATGAAGGGCAGTCAGTTATTCTGGCAACTTCTCTCTGAAGGGGCAATCCAGCCTGTTAGTGAAGATCATGTTTATATACAACCACATATCTGGGAAGAATACTTCCAGGAATTATATTCTGGAAAGGACTCTGAGCCCGTGGGGAAGGCAAGAGAGTTTGATGGAGATAGTAACTCAGAGCTTGTAGCGGAAGATGTACTCAGCTTTTCCCTAGAGGAAACTATGAATGCAATTAGCTCACTACAGACAGGGAAAGCTCCAGGGCTAGGCAGACTACAGGGTGATCTGTACAAATCTGAGCCCAACATATGGGCCCCTTTGTTACATACAGTCTTTAATGCCATCACACAAGAGGGGGGGGGGGCATTGCTGCAACCTGGAAGGGTGCCGAAGTAATCCCCATATTTAAAAAAGGGGTTAATGGAGACTCCGATAATTATAGGCCCATTAGCCTTATAGATGTATCCCAGAAAGTCTTCAGTAAAGGGATTCTGTCACATCGCCATGGCTAGATGGAGGAAAAATTTGCAGGCGGGTTTCAGAGCCTTCACGAGCACCCTAGATCAGATCCTGCTCATCTGGAAGGAAGTTAAGTACAAGAGGGGTGAAAGAAAGCACTCTTGATTAGACATGATAAAGAAACTTCTTCCTTAAGGATGCGTCTGAGGCCGTACCTGTTGCTAAGTGGTGCGTCAAAGAGATGAAGTGCGTGAAGCATCACAATAACTTAGTTTGTGCAGTGACAAAGGATTCTACTCTGATAATCCACTACAAGGCATGGAAGTCCTCGAGCAAGCTGCACGAGCAAGCCATTTGAATGAATACAATGATAGAGTCACTGTTCACGTGGGAGGAAACAGTGGGCTCGAGCGGGAAGGTAACGGAAATCTTAAAATAAATGTTAAATAAAAACTTAAATGTTGCCAGAACTGAGATTTCCGTGAACACATGTGAAAATATATATTTTCCACAGAGGTCACTCAACAGTACCTTATCTTCCATTGTGTTAGGACGTTTCTAATGCAATCCGATGTAGAAATTGTTGTTTGACCATCAGATGATGAAGCAGCTGGATTCCTTTTCATCCCATCCTCGCCGCCAATGTAAGAAAGCACGCTTGATCGGAGATGATTAAGAAACTTCATCTTTATTTGTAGGATACAATAGATAACATGAAAACGTCCTATCTAAAGCCCCTCTAATGAACAGTCTCCTTTTGGAACCTCCAAACACAAGCTAGAACTTGGAACACCTAGAAAGGCACATTCTTTGTTTACTAATCTCTGCAGAGCCTGGCAAATACCATAACTACTACAAGGGGCCATCTGTATGTCATGTTTGTCGACCTTAAATGGGCATTTGATTCCATCAAACGCACTAGGCTCTGGGCTGCTCTTAAGGACCTTGGACTCCACTATGGCCTGCTCCAACCTCTGGTGAGTTTACATCAGGATAATTATGCCAAAGTCAGGTGGAATTCTGATGGCAGTTTAACCAATAACACACTGGTTTCCAATGGGGTGCGCCAGGGCTGTGTGCTGGCCTCAAACCGGTTTACCTTGTACATGAGCGGGCTCATAAGTGATCTTTATGATTGTGGTGGTGACCCGCCAAAATTTGCAGACTAGCTGACACCCTCTCTGGTATTCGCAGACTACACACTGCTCATTTCTAAAACACCAATGGGCATTCAGAACGTGTTAACTAAGTTTGCGAAAGCATGCAAAGACCGGGGCCTTGAAATAAACTGTTCAAAAACAAAGTTTATGGTTTTTTAATTCCTATAAATCCACCAAGGGGAAAGTCAGGTTGGATACCCAACTCCTAGAACAGGTCAATGTCTTTGACTATTTGGGTTTAAAATTAGTGACAATATGGTATGGACTCCCCAAATCCAAAAGAGTGTGCTGACACTTCAGCAAGTGGACTGTGCAATAGTTAAGAGAGCTAACTTCTCTGCCTTGCGCCCAATTTCTCCCACTTTTATAAATACATCGGGCCAAAGGATTGGGAGCGGCACTTTGCAGTGCCGAGTTGTGGGGGCTGGAGCATCTTAAGCAGCTAGAGGTCACGGAAAGTGCATTTTTAAGATTTATTTTTAATCTTCCAGTGAATACGCCTTTATTACCCCTACGCCTTGATCTCAGACTAAGGTCTATTATCTACTTTGCTGTCCACAAGCTGCTTATGTTTTGGATATCTTATCTTATCTTATTGATTCTTCTTGCATCTTGCACTGATACTAGGTCACATCGCACTTTAAACACCAGATTTTTCAATGTAAAAAGTTGTTTTAAGTTTGAATTTTACATGGATAATGATGAACGCGCACATGCATGAGCACTTTATGTACAATTTAGGACTGGGGTTCTCCCACTAAAGATCATGAAAAGTAGTTGGGTAAACACTACTGTAACTCCTTTGTGTCTCGGCTGGTCTTTTGCTGTCGTTCTCATGTCCCTTAGAGGCCCTACATGTATTTAGATCAGATACGACAAGGTGGCTTGACTTTACACTGTCCAGATATCTGCTTTATGCCTGGTGGCAGAGGTCCAAATTGATCAAATAACATAGTGGAGCAGGATTTTAGAACGTATAAGGAAAGTATGCACTGAGAGTATTCAGAGACTGCAGTTTAACCCCTTCGGCGCTGATGACGGAACCGCTCCGTCATCAGCGTCGGTTGAGCTGTGCTGATGACGGAGCGGTTCCGTCACGGCCCGCCCAGCTCGATAGAACGCTCATGCGTGGCGCGAATTCCGCGCCTGCGCTGAGGGTTCTATTGAGCAGGGCGGGCCGTGACGGAACCGCTCCGCCACGAGCACAGCTCAACCGAGGCTCGTGACGGAGCGGCTCCGTCACGAGCATGCGGCCGCCGCGCGGCCGCCGAAAACCGTTAGCACTGCGGCGGAATAGCCGCCGCAGTGAAGGTGATAAAATGATGGCCATGACCTGATTTGTTACTGCAGATGCACTTCTGTAATGTTTATTCTAGGTTTTAAAGCAATTTTACAAGTAGTTTCTTTTAGTCATGATCCCATAACACACCTCTTGAATGATGTACAGGACTATGAAGATATTGTCTCTTTCATGTGTTTTTATTATCATTGAATTATTGTATCTTATGTGTTGTTATGTATGTGTATGATCACGTTATTGATCGAATTAACTTGACTAATTGGACTACTGTAAGCTCATAACATAGGATGTAGAAACTATACTCATGGCATGGAAAGTTAAATGTTATCTGCGACCCATCGACTTGAGTGACAAGGAAAACATGGCTTCAGGCCTACCAGTGTAGCCTGACTGTTTCAGTTTAAACCTAGATCCCAACCTGTCAAAATATCCCTTTTGAAGGAAAACCAGCTTAATTTGAAATACTAATATAGACTATTTAGAACTTGCAGCCAATGAGGTAGGATGCATGGTCTTTAAAAGTGGAACATGTATAAATTTAATGTTGCCGTGTCTCTACAGAAACAAGACCCAAAAAGATCTTTCCAATGTGGAATACTCTGACTGTTCTTTGAGGAAATTTAGATTACAGATTAAAATAATAATCCTGCTGCGTTGAGTTTGGGACAAGCTAGAGAAATGGTTCAATCGCTACTTTTAATATTTATTAAAGCATTTAATTCCATTGTGATGCTAGATTGCAATGTTTATTTAGGAAAAGTAACTTTTAGAAAGTCAAATTTTCCTACCCAAAGCTCATGTAGGCTAATTTGCATTTTCCTGCCAGCAGATGCCCTGCCAGTGCTCCTCCTTAATAAGGAGTGACAGCTGCTTCCCGAGCAGATATAATGGCTTATTGCTGGCGACTTGATTGCCTGGGTATGGGGCACATGTTCCATATCATCTAGGTGAAAGGTAGATGGGGAGGTTTGGAAAACATTATCTTGAAAGGGACATTGGTGAATCTTGCCCATTCAATTTTTAGTATAAAGAGAGACCTAAGGTCAGGGCCACTAGAATTATGCAATGGGGTGGACCAAACTATGTGGCAGGGTTGAGTAAATTATGCAGGCAAGAAAATAAAAATTAGGCACTATAATGTGCCACATTTTGTGATAGTTTTACTTCATTATTTTCTCGTTATTACACTTGTTAACACTGTCTGGAAATTGATTGCAACTCATTAATACCAATTTAACATCCAGATATAGCAAAAGGCAACAAGAAGCTAACCAATCAACCTTTACATAGGGCCTTCCGCTGAACTGTAACATGTGTTGCTGAGTTTTTAGAACCGTTTGAACCGTTTGAGCTAGATACAATTTATTTTTCGTTAAAATCTGTAGATTATGCAGCAGATGATGAGTTATGTGGCAAGTGCAGCATATCTATAACTATGCGAAAAACACAGTGGCCTCTCTATCTCGTAATTCCAGTGGCCTTGCCTAAAGTATAGAAAGCGTGTGCTGTTTAGGCCCAAGACAGTCAGTTGGGGAGTTGGTCCCAGAACAACTTCAGCATAGCTTAGAAGGGAGGGGGACTGCTCATTTCCTTAAACAAAGCCCCTACTGGCATTTAGACTCCCTCCATATGCTGTCGTGTATTTCTATAGGTTCTGAATCGATCCCCCTATTCCTGACCCTATTCTGGTTAAACTACCTAGCTAGTTAACTAACAGTCAGCCCATGAGGCAAGAAATCCCCCATGATGCAGATACCGTTATCTGACGCAGTCACACTACGGCACAGGAACGTGTTATCTGATTAGGTCATAACGCTTGAGATCTAATTAGACAAGCGACATTCCTCCAGCCCCTGATAAGGCATACGACGTTCTCATAACAAATCAAACCTATGACAACCTGGATAATCCGTGCGGCCATTGTTTTGATTTCACAGAGAACTTTAGTAAAGAATGTGCTAACGAGCAAGTCGTATGACATCTTTATTGACCTACCTATGTCCATCCTTACGTCAATCCCGGCACCTTTAAGGTATAAATATTGCCGACCTTGCCCTATGCAAAACACACGCGTGGTGACAAGACGGAGCAGCCATACTTGCCGAAGCCGAGAGCAGAAGCAGACCCTGCAGGCAGCAGCCCCGCCTTCCTGACGCGCTGAGAGACGCGCTGCTATCTCAAGCCGAGAGACCCAGCACCGGCGCTTCCGGGTAGCCCTCGCAGGCAGCCTGGAATATCGAGAGCAGAGAAAGAGATACCATTCCTCATTCATCCTAAATTCCAGGTACAGAACTGAATAACCCCTCCTAGAGAATTCTTTAGTTATTCACTTGGCAAAAACAAACTTAACTTAAACTGTAACTTTCTATTCCCGCCCACGCATTAGACTTAGGTCAGGTACACGGGGTAGGCGTATTTAGAAACACCAGTTGAGTACGTTTAGTCAAATGTATATGTGTATGTAAATATATTTTAATCATTTTAAAACATCATATGGCTCAGAAACCATATCAATGTTTTTACAGTATTATTTTATACTATTGCTTTTAATGTATGCACTTTACTTAACTATAAGTATTGCAATAATATCGATCCATTTCTCTTGTACGAGAAAAGAGACTGATCAATAAATAACATCTTTTATTGAACACGCCCGTCTCTTCCTTTTCTCTACATTCTGATGAGACTAAGAATGCACGTACTGACTGAGTAAAATAATTGCCTTGTGCTCACACGACTCTCGAGATTGACTCTTGATTAGGGGAGAGCAAAGTTGTCATGTTCTATGGTTGTCAGAAACTAAATCCCTTCTTGTCTAATCAGGGGAGTTAATCCTTCCTTGAACATTCGAGAAAGTTTCTAGCGAACTCTGAGCTTAGCTGGCAAACCCAAAAATTAAGTCTAGTATCGACAGTAGTAGACCTAGTTAACGTCTGGCCTAGGCCTTTACTGCTGTAGGTACTATTCCAATGCGCAGAGCCTATTGGGAAAATAGGAGCTACACTACATGGCGCCCAACGCGTTTGGAAAGGGCGATAAAACTAACGTAAGACATTTAGAGTAACTCAGTCGTGCTTTCTCACTCAGACCCCTTTTCCCAAATACTCCAAAGACGTCTGGAGTGGGTGAAAGGTTACTATATCCTCCAAAACCTCGCAGGAGGGAACTCCTATGTATGGTTCTTGGTCTAGTCAACGTTGAAGGATAAAACAGTTCCAAAATATTGTGCATCTAATCTCTGTTTCCATAAAGAAACCTGATCTGCAAATAAACATAATACCATCCTGTCAGCAAAATGGACAGCGATGAAGAACGAGAGGTTACTAGATTAGCTACTGAAATAGCAGATGCTGATGCTACCATGCAAACAGCAGACCCGGATATAATACTCATCCAGGTCGCCAAAAGGAGATCTATAACCTTAAAACTTATAGAAAATGGACTGACACCTAGAGGTGGCACAGTCATATTCGTAATCGAGGCACACGAATATCGGCAGACAGAGGTATACTATACATGGATACATTTTCCAGCAGCTAATACTGTAACAAAGTACTTCCACTATTACAAAGTAGAGGAACCTCCTAATGAGTACACTCCTTTTGAGGAGGTGGAAGTACCACTCAAATTCCAAGAGCATTTGCTCTTATTTGATGGCGCCCTAATACATAACAATCACATTACAAGGCTCGGTCCTTTAGGAAGACCAGGAGCAACGTGGCCGGTCCTAGCCGGATACACACCACACCCAGACATCGAAGGAATGTCTGCAGCAGAGCTGTTAATACAGCTAAAACAACTACTAAAAATTCATAGACAATTAGTTCAGTATGTAATGCGGACTTCAACAATTCAGCCAGCGATTAAACTTCCACAGCTGACCCCTCACCAGGGGAACACAAATAAAATTACACCACAGAACATCCAATCCTGCCTAGGTAAAGTCCCAGCAAAACGGGAACAAATACCATTCTGGTTGGCACAGAAAATTACCCAAATAGAGGCGGTGTTTCCTGACACCACCCCATTAGAAAAACACAGGATTCTGACTATATGTCTCCCAATGGGAATCGCACCACACATTGAGGACTGTGACACTTGGGGTACAGTCTTTGCTTCCATCTACACAAAAACGCACGGTGTTCCATCCATTTCGGTAATACCAGATGTGCTAAAACAAATTCAAGATGAATACGGTCCAGAACCTGCTTTAACTCTTGGTATGAAATTACTGAAAGACTTCAAGCAGGTCTCGGCTATATTACTAGCCAACATAAAGGGTGAAGCAGCAAACGTGGCGATCCGCCAGAGGTTAAAAGAGACAGATATAGCAGACCAACCAGCTGAAATTGCCAGAATCATAGAAAAATCCTATGAGGAACTAGGCAGAGATAGTCTAGGTGGAATACCAGTAAAACCGCAACTGACTACAAGTCCAGAAAAAATGTTTTTTAATAATAATAATAATTCACCAAAAAAGAACTGGGATGGGAACAAACAATCCAATCCTAAAGAAAAGAAATTCCAGTCCAGAGGAAGGTCTCCTAGGCGAAGAGAGAAATCTCCAAACCCGAGACAAAGGTCACCCCAGAGTGAACCCTCTGGGAATAGATATAACCTTAGAAATAGGGATAATATTAAAAAACCTGATAGATATCAAGACATTGATACACGTCCCTCTCAATCTTTTCAGAATTCCTCGCAGAAATCGGAAAGAAGAGGACGATCAGAAGAGCACGCCAAGTCCAAAGACAAGGAACCTGCTCAACTGAAAAAGAAATCACAATTTCCAAAAAAGAAGGTAGCCAGTATCAAGGTAGTTAACAATGCCGAGAATACTGAGGACACAACTGAAAAACGGAGAGTGGGCTCAGACAATGCTAGACAGCGCAGCAGAGGTGAGCATAGCTCGCAAAGTCCTTATGAATCATCTGGAGACAGTGGACACGAATGAATACCTTCAAGTGGAAACTGCAGATACCAGAGTTAGCAAGCCCCACAAAATATACGAGATAACATTACGTATAGAGGGAGATAAGACTAGGAAAATTAGGGGACTATTTTGGGATAACCTCTCCAAAGGCTATGACATCCTTCTAGCTGAAAAAGACTGGCCACCAGAGTTTGTCAGGGAGTGCCCTCATGGCGAAGAAGTAATTATGCCTGCCTTCTCGAATCAAATACCGATTCATAAAAAATACACACTTGCTAGAAAGTGGGCAGTGGCCTTAGCACCTGCTTTATACAAAAATCATGTAGGATGGGATGAGGATTCTCCTCCTCACAAAATCCAGTTAAAATCACAACCTACTGCACAAAGGCAGTACCCAGTTAAGCAAGAAGCTAAAAAACAAGTAAATGAAATACTAGATCAGCTAGAATACCAGGGGGTGATTGAAACTTGCACCTCACAAATGAACAATCCTTTGTTTCCGGTCTCCAAACCAGACAATTCATACCGTCTAGTTTTGGATTACCGACACCTTAACACATGTTGCAAAACTTTTGCAGTGCAAAATTCACACAGTGCTGCACTAATGAATAACATAGTGCGCAAAAAATACAAAACTACCTTGGACATCTCCAACGGATTCTTTTGTCAAAACATAGCACCAGAGAGCAGATATTTAACAGCTTTCTCAGTAAATGGCACTCAAAAACAATTCTGTCGGTTAGCCCAGGGGTACAAGAATAGCCCGGGGGTATTCTCAGCGAGAGTAACAGAATTACTACAACAATATGATGATGAAGCATTATCTTATGTCGATGACATTTACTTAACAGATGATGACTTGGAGACTCACTTGAAAAGAGTGAACACCATAATACTTGGTTTCGCTGCAGAGGGTTACAAATTCAACTTCAAAAAGTCCAGAATTGCCCATCTGACGGTCCTATTCTTAGGATATGAGTTATCAAGTGAAGGCAAAAGCCTGGCAGACAATTTCCTAGAGAAATGTGCCGTAATCCAAGCTCCTAAAACACTAAAAAACCTACAGTCAATTCTAGGCTTCCTAAATTTCGGAAGAACTTACATTGCAAATTACGCAGAAAGGGTCAAACCCCTTTACGATCTAATTAAACCAGATTTTAAAAGATCCAGTTGGACTCAAACACACACAGACATTTTGAGATCCTTACAAACAGACATGCTAATTAAGACAAAATTAGAAACACGTGATAATACACGCAACCTTGTGATCCGAGTCATCCCAGGGAGATGCGGATTCACATACCTGACCTCTAATGAGGGAGAAAAGGTACCAATTGCATTCAAATCACACTTGTACACTAAGGCTGAAATGAAATTTAGCCCAACGGAAAAAATTCTTACAGCAACACAGACAGCTATAGCAAAAGAACGAGCCCTGGCACAAGGTAAACGAATAATAATCGTGACACAGATACCAGCCTTAGAGGCGGTAACAAAGGCAAGCATTCCAAATGCGAAAGCACTCCATCCGAGATGGATACAATGGGCTAACTCTCTTGCTGCAACAGACGTGGTGTACGAATTTGATCCTTACTTAAAAACACAAGAATTTCTACAATATGAATTCGAATGTCCTCTGCCAACCGAAATTCTGCCTCTAGACCAATACGGCTGTATAATATATACAGACGGATCAGCACAACCCGCAGTAGGGGGTAAACAAGCTTACAGTGCTGCGTGCGCGATTGTTAAAGGTCGTTGGCACGAAGGGAAATTTAAACCATCCCTAACTAAAACACAATCTCTAGGAGATTGTACAGCTCAGCGAGCTGAACTACTAGCATTCAAGATGGCGCTTGAAAATACGGATCGAGAATTCCCCACACTCATAGTGTGCGATTCGTATTATTGCGTTCAATCTTACAATGAATACTTGCAGATCTGGCTTCAAAATGGTTTCAAGGATGCGAAAGGTGGCACAATCAAGCACAAAATGCTCTGGGAACAAGTAGCTCTTTTACAAAAAGAACTACCAAAGACTCACGTGATACATACACTGAGTCATCAACGTGATGGCGTTCACGTTGCAGGGAATTCATTGGCTGATGAGGCCGCGAAGGCAGCTGTGCAAACGGCTTCCGTAGCTGCCGTCACCCGGTCAAAAACAAAAATAGACAGTGAAATATTACAAGCTGTCAGCGCTTCAGAAAAGAATTCGATAGAACCACTCCCTAAAGGTTTTCCAGTAAAATACTCATACATAACTGATGCAAACAATGTTCCTTTTGCTCAAATCCCTGGAGTGGGGGATAGGGCAATTCCAAACATGGAACATAGGTTAGGACTAATAATAGCGGCACACGAAGGGCTTGCTTCTACCCATGCTGGCGTCTCAGCCACAGTATCATTATTAAAACAGAGATACTGGTGGCCACAAATGAGAAGACAAACAAGGAACTATGTTCTAGCATGTGAAATATGTCAAAAAATGAAAGTATCAACTGTGAGACGTCCAGCACAGACGCCCCTTCTAATCTCGGATAAACCATTAGCCTGTGTTTATCTAGACCACTGCGGTCCCTTACAGAGGGATGGTAACTATAAATATATCTTGGTCGCAGTGGACTCATGCACGAGATTCATATGGATGTGGCCCCAGCGAACGGCTGACGCCAGAACTGGTATAAAAGATTTGCGGGTCTTTATCGGCACATACGCAATTGGCATTCTGCATTCGGACAATGGTCCTGCTTTTAGCTCTCGGGCTTATAAGGAGGCCATGGTCAGCATGGGCGTGCAATTGCGGTACTCTTGTCCATTTCACCCTGAGGGGAACGGAATTGTTGAAAGAAAAAAACGTGACATAAAGCAATCTATAACGGCAAAGGTATTAGGTTCGGGAGCTGGGTGGGTCAAACATCTAATAAGTGTCCAACGTAGTCTAAATAACTTGCCAAGAAATTCTCTGAAGGGATTCAGTCCGTACGAATTATTATTCGGAACTAGGATGTTGATCTCTGACCTTGATAGTCAGACTTCAGTGGTATTAGAAAAAAGCTTTGATGTCAAAGACCGTTTGGCTATTTTGCAGGACTTAAACAAAACAAGAAAAGACCTGAGCAACATACAGTTGAAACAACAGCCAACAACCACTGAAGAATCACCACCTGTCCCAGCAAGACCTGTCTGGATTCCAAAAGTCGGGGATCTAGTCAGGGAGAAGATCGCGGTAAAGAAGGAATTTGGGCCTTCTTACAGAAAAGCAGTTCCTGTCTTGTCTGTCAACGGGACAAGATCAGTTGTACTACCGCCACTTGCTGGAAAAAAGGAGAACCGAGTTGTATCCATCGACCTGGTAAAACTACAACATGTGGCCGATAACAAACAGTAGGCCAAGTGGACTCCCAATAAGTAGCAGAACACCAAGGTTTGCTACCAGTACAGAGGTCCTAACAAAGAGGCTCATCACATTCGAAACGCCTACAGAAGAACAACAAGGACTATGCAACAATGCAATAGAACTTAGACCTCTGAAAACCCAAATAAAGACATTTAGCAGAGACACACCAATCTATACTGAAGTACCAAGTGAAAATGCAAGAAACAAAAATCCTGAACCAATTGGAACAATTGACAGAACTGCATCCGGTTACTTCATCAACTTCGATGATTCCTCTGAAGGTTTCAGCGAACAAAAGACACAGCCTTCATCAAAATCCTTTAAAGAAAAAGCGAAGGAACTTTTGAAACAACTAAAAGAAACATATCTGATTTCTCCATGGATTGAATTTTGGGTGGGTTTTGGTGCATTTATCCTCATACTTTGGCTCATCATGGTATTTACTTTGGGACGCTTCATTGAGGGAAAATATGCTAAAATGGACACAGCAAGTCAGAACATCAACTTGGTCCTCAAACCACACACATCTTCACACGTCGAGAAAAGAGAACTTTCTTCAGAACTTTCTTCAGCCAACTTCACAGCAATTCCAATACCTGGTGGGGTAGCCTGGGACAACACTGACTATGAAATTTATGGTCCGGTCGAGATCCTGAAATATCCACACCAAATTAAGATCTCTTTGAGTGACTTTGCAAAACCAAACTCATTTGCTGATGATTGGGACTTTGAAAGTATAAACAATATGATGTCTGACTTAGTAATGTCTGCTAAATTTACAAAACATGATTATTTGCAAGGTTCTACAAATTATGATAGTATGTATTGCTATAACCACTATGGTAACCATTTCTTACATAAATCTGCACAACCTAGAAATGTTTTAAATTATAATCAATGGGAACATTGTGCTACACCTCCAAAAGGGAGCTCTAGAACCGTTTATGACAAATATTCATACTTTCAAGGTTTTAACACTAGTAATGCTGAAACATTTTATTATAAATTGTCAAACAAGACAGGGACCAAAACCATGATAACCAACACAAAATTGATTTATTCTGATTCATTCTTTGAAAAAATGAATACTTTTGGATTCGATTATTGGGACAAAAATGTTGATTTGAAAAGTGTTTGGGGTACAAAAGAATGGCAAGTACAGGGTATAGAAGCTTTGTTTAGAGCCTGCATGATCCCAGAACAAATGATATTTTTAAATGACACTGTTCAACAAACCACCTGTCTTGGCTTAGCCAAAATCAAAGATTTAAATAACCCGTCTATTCCAAAGCCAACAATGTTTAGCAATAACTCTGATACAGATGAAGAAATAGACATAAACCATATACTTAACCAAAACAGAACACATCCTGATTGGAAACAATGGTTGATCTGGCCCACAGATACAAATAACTGTCAAGATAGATTCCTGAATAAAACACAGGGTTTCAAAATGACCAGGCCAGACCCTAGATATCCCCAAAGACATCACCCAGGGATAATAACAACCTACAGTGTGGGCAAATTATGCCTTCAATGGCTACAGTCTTCCACACTGCCTGAAATTAAGCAACACCTAACTTTACTTACTGATGGTGCTGACTTGCGTGATTTCATAATGGGACCACGCAAACAGCGTCAAAAGCGTTTCATAGCAGCCTCTGTATATGCAGCATACAATGAGGCCTGGAAGGTTACTCAAATTGAAACAGCAGAGAGAATACGTGAAATTGATCGTATTAATTTGGAAAAATCACTTTCTGTAGTGGACAATGGTTTAATGACTCTGTCCTCCAGAATTTTTTCATTGGACAGCATTGTGTCTTCAGCAATCGATATATTATCGCAAGACTTACTGTTATTACAACATGGTCAGTCACAATTGCGTTCTATTGTACAGCTTGGCTGGACGTTACAAAATCTGCGTTCTGGCTATGTGCCTTGGCGTTTAATCAACACGACGTCACTATTCCAAATCTTAAACCTTACTGATAGACAAATCGGTATGGCGCAGAAGGGTGCTGATTATACAATCTTGAGCATTGAAAAACTAGAAAGATTACCGTTGACAATGTCAGAACGACCTGTCAGTGAATGGATAATCCACGGAATCATAAATATTCCAATCTCAACCTTCAGGTTTCAATACTGCCAAAAATATATACAGGCTGGCATGTACGAGAAATTGGGAAAGGGGTACCTTAAAACAACTTGGAACCTGCCCTATTCACATGCATGTGTCAGTAACAAAGGACAGAAAGTGTTTCTTAGTGGCAACAATTGTGCTATGTCACTAAGCGGCACACTTCTGTGTAACGGTATTAGTTTGCACGGAGCCTGTGAAGGGAATTCATACAACCTTTCATGTCACCAGCAAGGCGCACCTGCAACTGAAATAGAACCATTCTTTCAAAGACTCTATAATGGGAGTTACATTCTTATTGTAGACCGCAGATGTTGTAGTCTTATGCCCGGGACTCCTTATCTCGTCACTACGACGGCGAAGGTCAAGTGCTGTGGACGTTCTTTGTTCCCCAGCTCCTTTCCAGACAGGGAGGCAAGGGCATGGCCCGGTTTGAAAATTACTTCTATTCGAATAGACACTTTAAGCAGAATGAAAACAGTGCTTCTTCAGACGCCTACAAGGCTCACGTCATCTAAAGAAACGTATGATCTACAAGTCGCAAGGACGACTGCAGAGATACATACATTATTATCAACTAATTCCCCCGTACATTTCGCGGAAATCCTGAGCGAAATCTTAAATATTTCTGATACCACTGGGGTCTCAAAGGTATTTAAGACAGTATTTTCGATGGCATTAACACCATTCAAAGCCATACTGGGTATTTTTCCAGATTTCGTCCATTCGATTTTTGGCGGACTTCCCTTGATCCTGGGACTAATTGCAGGAATCCTATTCCTAGTCCTTATTTTTCGTTATGGCAACCCATGTCACAGAACAAACTCTCACGACAATGGAAGATACGATCCTAGCCATTGGATACCGGGACCGGATATCAAAAATCCTGGGACTCTCCCGGCTTAGAGACCTAAACATGACTTGGTTTCTATCATTTCGACCAATGTGGCAAAGGTGTGTTTTACCTGTACTAAGGTGTCTGCTATGCGGAGAAGAATGCGTGTTAGACACCTGTCTGACGCTACAATCGGATGCGCCGGTGGATGCAGATACACTGCTGGTTCCTACCAAGGTTCACGCTTTGTGCTGCCCTCAAAGGCTGCCAATTCTGATGACGGCATTCCTGGAATCTTCACCACTGCGATTGAAGAGTAGTGAAGTTCAAGATGAAAGCAACATCGAACAGGTACGACCTTCTGTCAGCAATGCAAATCAGAATGTTAATGGAGACAATCATGCGCACGAATGCATGGTTACCCCTATTTCCGACTTAGTGGAACTTTCCCATGAAGCTGTTGACAGTTTTTTCGAAAGCCTGAATGATATGATGTTCTCTCCGGAACAGAAATAGAGACTTTTGAGTAAACTCGCACACGGCGTTCCCTGAATTCGGCCTTCAACTTTTAAAAAATAAAGTCACATGAACAATAACAATCCAGTTCACGGACAGCAACTTTTTTCAGCAAGCCCTTAAAATATTTTTCTATATATTTTTTCCCCAGGACACTGATCTTCTGCTTAAAGTAAGAAACTATTCCTAGAGAACTAAGATTTCTATTTTTTTAGATACTTTATAGACTTTATATAGACTTTAGCTGCCCGCTGGTATGTTCACAATATATTTTATGTGATGAAATGGTTTCGACTTTTTTCTGTATAGCCATATTAAGAGCCATTTCATGTGTATTTCTCATATACCAACAAGCAATAATGCATAACGATGCGTGTTTACTTTTGCATTTAATTCATAGCTTAAGTGCATACAATATATATGACTGCAATTTTTCAGTATATTTGGAAATTTCAAAATGCATTTATGTATTTTGGGGTGGTAAGGTATACACTATACTCTATAGTATGTTGTACTATGTTATACTATGCATAGATTAGTAGATATGACCATAGTTAGCGTGGAGTGGGTGTCGTGTATTTCTATAGGTTCTGAATCGATCCCCCTATTCCTAACCCTATTCTGGTTAAACTACCTAGCTAGTTAACTAACAGTCAGCCCATGAGGCAAGAAATCCCCCATGATGCAGATACCGTTATCTGACGCAGTCACACTACGGCACAGGAACGTGTTATCTGATTAGGTCATAACGCTTGAGATCTAATTAGACAAGCGACATTCCTCCAGCCCCTGATAAGGCATACGACGTTCTCATAACAAATCAAACCTATGACAACCTGGATAATCCGTGCGGCCATTGTTTTGATTTCACAGAGAACTTTAGTAAAGAATGTGCTAACGAGCAAGTCGTATGACATCTTTATTGACATACCTATGTCCATCCTTACGTCAATCCCGGCACCTTTAAGGTATAAATATTGCCGACCTTGCCCTATGCAAAACACACGCGTGGTGACAAGACGGAGCAGCCATACTTGCCGAAGCCGAGAGCAGAAGCAGACCCCGCAGGCAGCAGCCCCGCCTTCCTGACGCGCTGAGAGACGCGCTGCTATCTCAAGCCGAGAGACCCAGCACCGGCGCTTCCGGGTAGCCCTCGCAGGCAGCCTGGAATATCGAGAGCAGAGAAAGAGATACCATTCCTCATTCATCCTAAATTCCAGGTACAGAACTGAATAACCCCTCCTAGAGAATTCTTTAGTTATTCACTTGGCAAAAACAAACTTAACTTAAACTGTAACTTTCTATTCCCGCCCACGCATTAGACTTAGGTCAGGTACACGGGGTAGGCGTATTTAGAAACACCAGTTGAGTACGTTTAGTCAAATGTATATGTGTATGTAAATATATTTTAATCATTTTAAAACATCATATGGCTCAGAAACCATATCAATGTTTTTACAGTATTATTTTATACTATTGCTTTTAATGTATGCACTTTACTTAACTATAAGTATTGCAATAATATCGATCCATTTCTCTTGTACGAGAAAAGAGACTGATCAATAAATAACATCTTTTATTGAACACGCCCGTCTCTTCCTTTTCTCTACATTCTGATGAGACTAAGAATGCACGTACTGACTGAGTAAAATAATTGCCTTGTGCTCACACGACTCTCGAGATTGACTCTTGATTAGGGGAGAGCAAAGTTGTCATGTTCTATGGTTGTCAGAAACTAAATCCCTTCTTGTCTAATCAGGGGAGTTAATCCTTCCTTGAACATTCGAGAAAGTTTCTAGCGAACTCTGAGCTTAGCTGGCAAACCCAAAAATTAAGTCTAGTATCGACAGTAGTAGACCTAGTTAACGTCTGGCCTAGGGCTTTACTGCTGTAGGTACTATTCCAATGCGCAGAGCCTATTGGGAAAATAGGAGCTACACTACAATGCAGAAGGGCAGTGCTATCTGGCATCTCCCTACAATAATGCATTTTGGGGCAGTTTTTTTATAAAATGCATATGATATGTTGCTCTTGGGAATTTTTTGCCCATTGGTTAAGAAGTGTCCAGGAGTCGGCCCCACCCACTCCCACTGGCTACTGAACAGTACTAAAATGGTCTCATCCACCAGCTCCTCAGAGCACTTTCTCTTATGTTATTCTGTAATGTTAAGTCAATTTAAAGAGTGCAACTTATTATCTGTGAGGGTATCCAGGCACTGGAGCAGGAACGTAGGCCGAGCAGGACACCTAGTTGAATAGCTAGGTCTTCAGTTTGTTGCGGAAGTTGAGTAGAAAGGGAGAGGTCCTGATGTGTTTGGAAATGTCATTCAAGATCTTGTAAGCAATGTAGAAGAAGGATTAGCCTTCCGTTTTGCTTCTGTGAATGAGAGCGATATGTGCGAGGAAGAGAGAGAGGCTGAGAATAGTTGTCTGGTTGGATGGTAGAAGTGAAGGCAGAATTAAGGTAGGCAGGTCCGGTGCTGTGGATAGCTTTGTATTAATGGTTATGGTGAATTGTGGCTCACCTAATCATGCACTGTTCACTTGGTGCTCCGCACCTTAATAACTAAAAGTTTATCCCCACTCTTGGACTTTGTTTTACATTTCTTTTCACATTTATTGAAAATTTTTCAGTCATATTTTTCAACGTTCTTGGTTTATGTTATTCACATTATTCATAACATTTTTCATACTTATATACCAATAAATCACTGTTGTATTGACATCATTAATATAACATTTCTTATTTCAAACATTTAACAATTGGCCCAATGCATTTCGGCGCCCGGACGGCGCCTTCATCAGGGGCAGATCTGAAAGGAATAAAGAAATTCTCAATGTAAGTGACTGATGATTGATGGGTCATGGGGTGTTTTAATATTTAATAAATGGCGTACCTGAGAATGATTGTTGCTCAATGTTGAAGTTCTAATTTGATCACCTGAGTGATTGTAGTTCTATGTAAACAAAATAAAATTTTGGGGAATGTGTAACTATTTTTTTTGCTTCAAAAGATAAAGCGAAGATGCCTATGTAAGTAAAAAACATACCTGCTTGTCTTTGCTTTTTGGGCTGTAACAACAAGCATATATTCGATAAGATTTACGATGCTTTGGAAAGTGCAAAGCAGCACTATTCTGAGAATTAAACACCCTACCTTATCGTCGTGGCTACTCTTCGTCTAAAATAGAAGAAAAAAACGCTGTGTTATTTAAGCGTTTTAAGTTAAACTTTCCTCGATCTGTTGAGGTTATGTCTGTAACGGGCTGTACCTGTTTGGTTAAGAATCTGAGCCGTCCCGAAAAATCCGCTGCCCTGTAAACGGTCGTTCGTTTGGACTTTGGTAGTGAACTCCATATAATCTTAGCGTTCTCCACGTTTTTGCACGGTAGTGAAAATAAACGGCGGATTAGCTCTATGGAACGTTCACTCTGGTGGTCACTTAGCTCGCCATCTTAAGATGGTGACTGTGTGTAGTGAATCTTCTCTACTTGGATGAATACATGAATTCATGCTACAGTTAGCTGTGATTTAATTTAAATAGTTAGTGGCCTCGCGGGTCTAAGTATTTAATGAACAGATGTCGTCATTTTCTAATGGACTTGCGAATGGATAACATTCTATTGTATTACCTATCGCATTACTCAATGTCTAAAATAAGTTAAAGGAGGTTATTTTAATGTTCACATCTAATAGGCGTCTATGTACGCAGTTGTGTTGTCCTGATAATATGTGTGTATGTGGAATCTCACTAGATGATGTGAATATGTCTTGCACTGTTATTCAATATTAAGAATCCTGGTGCTGGCAATTTATACAATCGTTCTATTGAGCGCACATATGCATGGCTGCTATTCTATCCACCTGTATGCAAAATACATTTCTTAAGGTATTGTAATAATTGATAAAGGTAATATCTGCTTGTTTAACATACTGAGAGCAGTTAATGCAAACTATAATAGAACATATTGATCTTTAGTCTTGAATTCAATATACCCCATGATAACATTTTATCTGTGATCAAATACATCGCATCATTGCTATTTAAGCATTTTATACCCAGTGTTCATGGTTTCAGGTGGGTTCTCCATTGTCTCGGTATGTACATTCAGATCACAATAAATAAATGGGGCTAGTGTTCAGTGATGACAACTTAAAGGTAGCAAGCTAAATCATATTTATCATTAAGGCCTGTTGGTACCAAGGTCCTTAAATATTTAATCCAGAAAAGTTCTCGTTGCATCAGTCTCTGATGGTTATCCATGCCTGGTTTGACTTGTACTTGTTCTATGATAAGAAACCTCAGTTGTGAGAACGTATGTTTTTCTTCTCTCCAGTGTAACACCAATGGTGAAGTTAAATTCTCGTTGCGAATACGACTCTTGTGTTCCGTTATGCGAGTTTTAACCTTACGTTCCGTTTTCCCAATGTACATCTTGCCACACGGGCATTTAATGGCATACACAACGTTTTTTGTGTTACGATCGCTTAAGTGTTTCAGATGTATTAGTTTGCCAGAAGTGGGGTGTGTGCACGTGTTACCTGTGATCACGTTGTTACAATTTGTGCAGTTAAGGCATCTGGTTGTTCCCTTGTAAGTAGTTGGTGCTGTCGGTTGTTGTTTCCGTTTCAGTCTCTCCCTCAAGTTTGATCCTCGCGTATATGCATGTAGAGGAAGTTCTTTAAAGATGCCATGAAAGTCTGGTTCTAAAGATAAGAGTTCCCATCTTTTATTTACAATACTTTTGATCTTTGAGGATAGGGTTGTATATTTTGTTACAAATACCATCCTGTTCTGTGCTGGTTTCTTGCTTTGTTGTAACAAGTCCAATCTATTCATTTGTTGGACTCTATTAAGTTGTACTGTGAGTACATCCGCTGGATATCCTCTGTCTTTGTACTTTTGTACTTGATTGTCAAGTGTAGTTTGGCATGTTTGTTCATTAGAACATATTCGTTTAATACGAATGAACTGCGATACTGGTAAGTTTCTGATTACATTTTTAGGGTGAAAGCTTGTATATTCAAGTGCGCTGTTGCGGTCTGTGGGTTTAGTGTACAGTGCTGACTCAAATCCATTTTGTGTTTTAGTGATTCTTACATCTAAGTAGTCGATGGTATCTTTACTTATTTTGTATGTAAACTGAATTCTGTCATCGATGTGGTTTAATTTGTTAATTAGTTGTTCAAAAGTTTCTTGGGTGTCATTTCAAATTAAAAAGATGTCGTCGATGAAGCGACTGTACATCTTCACATGTGACCATTCGGTAGATGACATTAAGTTGTTCGCTTCATACTGTGCCATAAAGGTGTTAGTGTACGCTGGGGCCCCTGCAAAGCCCATGGCTGTCCCATTCATGTGTGCGTAGAACTCATCCTTCCATATGAAGTGGCTGTTGTGTAAACAGAATTTCAATAGTTGCAACAAAAAGATCTTTTTGGTGGTGGGTAAATCCTCCATTTTAAGCAGTGCCCATTCAGTTGATTCCAATCCTGCTTGGTGAGGTATAGAGGTGTAAAGTGCCACCACGTCTATGGTGCACATGATCCAGTGTTCTTGATATCCTTCTTCTATCCACTTTAGTTTGTTCAAGAAATCTGTCGTGTCGCGTATGTATGATCCCCATTGTTGAACAAATTGTTGTAAATAGTGATCAATGTATTTGCCGAGGGGGTCAAAAATTGACCCACACCCCGATACTATGGGTCTGAATGGTGGGTTGATAGGATGTTTGTGGATCTTTGGGATCATGTAAAGTGTTGGTCGACGAGGATTTTTTTGCGTTAGATATGCTGATGTTTGTGCATCTCTCCATTCATTGTCTGTGGCCGTTTGTAGAATTGTGCTTAGCATCTGCTGCAACGTTGTTGTAGGATCGCTGGTAGTTTGAAGTAGATTTGCTGGTCAGTTACGTGCTCATTGACTTTATATTCATAAAAAGTTGTGTCCATTAGAACAAGGGCTCCGCCCTTATCTGCCGGTTGTATCGTAATAGCAGCATTATTTGCCAAATTATTGATGATGTTTAATGCTGATCTGGTCACATTATTGTGGTAAGTTCTTTTATAGTTTAATTCTTGCAAATCTTTTTTGACCATTACCTCAAATGTGTCCAACATTTTATGTGATACAGGTGCTTGAAATACACTTTTGGGTTTGAATTTTCTGTCAGGTGTACTCTCGCTTTGATCTGTGGGTTCTGCCACGTTTTCAAAATAGTGTCTGAGTTTTAGTGATCTCATGAATCTAAAAAACGCTCCTTCAGTTTCCATTTCATTGGTTGTCATAGTAGGTACAAAAGTGAGGCCTTTATTTAATATTTTCGTTTGTTGTTTAGTTAACGTTATCGATGATCTAGTGATGATTAGATCACTGTCCGCCCGCTCCTCAATTCTTTTCTGTCCGTTTCCTCGCCTTGTTTTCCTCTTGTTACAGGGGTTTCTGTTTGTGACGTGGGTGGTTGGCCTTGAGTTTGTTCCTGTGACAAAAAATCCACCTCTCTGTTGGTGGTAGCTTGGTATTAACCTCAGTGGGTAGGATGATGCCTTCTTGTGTCGCTTTTACTGGTCCTCTACGTATGGATGTCTCTTTGTCCGTTACCAAGCTTTCCTCTGAAGAACGGTTAGATGCTGTTGTTTTTTTGGGGATGAATTGGCGTCGGGCGTAAATATCTGCCCATGTATAAACTTCATTGAGTTTATAATCTATTGTGTCGCGTTTATATTTACGCAATTTGCCCTCCTGTAACTCTCTTTCATATTTATCCAGTTTGATATTGAGGTTGTCCAGGCTGATCTTCCAGGTGTCCGCTTCCATTCTAGCCTCCAGTTCTGATTTGAGGGTATAAATTTCTTCTTCCAATTCACGGATTGTTTTAGCTAGTTCTTCTATTATCAATAAAATGAGGTCTAAGGAGCATTTGTTGAGTATACTAAACCATTTATCCATGAATTTCGAGTTTAAATTGAAGCGAAATAGCATAGGTTTTATAGATAAACGTAGCCCTCTTGGTATCCGTTTTGCTCGATGATATTGTATGAGCGTGGACGCGTGCATCCTTTGGTTCAGTTGGCGTCGTGTGAGGTACTCCAATTGTTTGAGTTGTTGGCTTATTGAGCCCCCATGAGCATCCATGTTTTTCACTTCTTTGATTAGAGAATAAATTTGATCCGCCTGATCATTTGTGTAGGCCCATGTATTGGCCCTATTGTCCGTCATTCCAGTGATAGTATCAAATTGCATCTTTGATCAGTTGTGGGTGCCTCCTCACTGTGGTGACTGATTGAGAACTATAGATAATTGGGGTCGTGAGGAGCACTCCAGATATATCCAAATCCTATATTTTTATCCAATGGTGCTATGATTAATCAGGATAGTCACTCCTGAGAACTTGAATCAATGGTTATGGTGAATTGTGGCTCACCTAATCATGCACTGTTCACTTGGTGCTCCGCACCTTAATAACTAAAAGTTTATAGCCACTCTTGCACTTTGTTTTACATTTCTTTTCACATTTATTGAAAAATTTTCAGTCATATTTTTCAACGTTCTTGGTTTATGTTATTCACATTATTCATAACATTTTTCATACTTATATACCAATAAATCACTGTTGTATTGACATCATTAATATAACATTTCTTATTTCAAACATTTAACAATTGGCCCAATGCATTTCGGCGCCCGGACGGCGCCTTCATCAGGGGCAGATCTGAAAGGAATAAAGAAATTCTCAATGTAAGTGACTGATGATTGATGGGTCATGGGGGTGTTTTAATATTTAATAAATGGCGTACCTGAGAATGATTGTTGCGAGGATCAAACTTGAGGGAGAGACTGAAACGGAAACAACACCCGCACCAACTACTTACAAGGGAACAACCAGATGCCTTAACTGCACAAATTGTAACAACGTGATCACAGGTAACACGTGCACACACCCCACTTCTGGCAAACTAATACATCTGAAACACTCAAGCGATTGTAACACAAAAAACGTTGTGTATGCCATCAAATGCCCGTGTGGCAAGATGTACATTGGGAAAACGGAACGTAAGGTAAAAACTCGCATAACGGAACACAAGAGTCGTATTCGCAACGAGAATTTAACTTCACCATTGGTGTTACACTGGAGAGAAGAAAAACATACGATCTCACAACTGAGGTTTCTTATCATAGAACAAGTACAAGTCAAACCAGGCATGGATAACCATCAGAGACTGATGCAACGAGAACTTTTCTGGATTAAATATTTAAGGACCTTGGTACCAACAGGCCTTAATGATAAATATGATTTAGCTTGCTACCTTTAAGTTGTCATCACAGAACACTAGCCCCATTTATTTATTGTGATCTGAATGTACATACCGAGACAATGGAGAACCCACCTGAAACCATGAACACTGGGTATAAAATGCTTAAATAGCAATGATGCGATGTATTTGATCACAGATAAAATGTTATCATGGGGTATATTGAATTCAAGACTAAAGATCGATATGTTCTATTATGGTTTGCATTAACTGCTCTCAGTATGTTAAACAAGCAGATATTACCTTTATCAATTATTACAATACCTTAAGAAATGTATTTTGCATACAGGTGGATAGAATAGCAGCCATGCATATGTGCGCTCAATAGAACGATTGTATAAATTGCCAGCACCAGGATTCTTAATATTGAATAACAGTGCAAGACATATTCACATCATCTAGTGAGATTCCACATACACACATATTATCAGGACAACACAACCGCGTACATAGACGCCTATTAGATGTAAACATTAAAATAACCTCCTTTAACTTATTTTAGACATTGAGTAATGCGATAGGTAATACGATAGAATGTTATCCATTCGCAAGTCCATTAGAAAATGACGACATCTGTTCATTAAATACTTAGACCCGCGAGGCCACTAACTATTTAAATTAAATCACAGCTAACTGTAGCATGAATTCATATATTCATCCAAGTAGAGAAGATTCACTACACACAGTCACCATCTTAAGATGGCGAGCTAAGTGACCATCAGAGTGAACGTTCCATAGAGCTAGTCCGCCGTTTATTTTCATTACCGTGCAAAAACGTGGAGAACGCTAAGATTATATGGAGTTCACTACCAAAGTCCAAACGAACGACCGTTTACAGGGCAGCGGATTTTTCGGGACGGCTCAGATTCTTAACCAAACAGGTACAGCCCGTTACAGACATAACCTCAACAGATCGAGGAAAGTTTAACTTAAAACGCTTAAATAACACAGCGTTTTTTTCTTCTATTTTAGACGAAGAGTAGCCACGACGATAAGGTAGGGTGTTTAATTCTCAGAATAGTGCTGCTTTGCACTTTCCAAAGCATCGTAAATCTTATCGAATATATGCTTGTTGTTACAGCCCAAAAAGCAAAGACAAGCAGGTATGTTTTTTAATTACATAGGCATCTTCGCTTTATCTTTTGAAGCAAAAAAAATAGTTACACATTCCAATTTTTTTTATTTTGTTTACATAGAACTACAATCACTCAGGTGATCAAATTAGAACTTCAACATTGAGCAACAATCATTCTCAGGTACGCCATTTATTAAATATTAAAACACCCCCATGACCCATCAATCATCAGTCACTTACATTGAGAATTTCTTTATTACTTTCAGATCTGCCCCTGATGAAGGCGCCGTCCGGGCGCCGAAATGCATTGGGCCAATTGTTAAATGTTTGAAATAAGAAATGTTATATTAATGATGTCAATACAACAGTGATTTATTGGTATATAAGTATGAAAAATTTTATGAATAATGTGAATAACATAAACCAAGAACGTTCAAAAATATGACTGAAAAATTTTCAATAAATGTGAAAAGAAATGTAAAACAAAGTCCAAGAGTGGCGATAAACTTTTAGTTATTAAGGTGCGGAGCACCAAGTGAACAGTGCATGATTAGGTGAGCCACAATTCACCATAACCATTGATTCAAGTTCTCAGGAGTGACTATCCAGATTAATCATAGCACCATTGGATAAAAATATAGGATTTGGATATATCTGGAGTGCTCCTCACGACCCCAATTATCTATAGTTCTCAATCAGTCACCATAGTGAGGAGGCACCCACAACTGATCAAAGATGCAATTTGATACTATCACTGGAATGACGGACAATAGGGCCAATACATGGGCCTACACAAATGATCAGGTGGATCAAATTTATTCTCTAATCAAAGAAGTGAAAAACATGGATGCTCATGGGGGCTCAATAAGCCTACAACTCAAACAATTGGAGTACCTCACACGACGCCAACTGAACCAAAGGATGCACGCGTCCACGCTCATACAATATCATCGAGCAAAACGGATACCAAGAGGGCTACGTTTATCTATAAAACCTATGCTATTTCGCTTCAATTTAAACTCGAAATTCATGGATAAATGGTTTAGTATACTCAACAAATGCTCCCTAGACCTCATTTTATTGATAATAGAAGAACTAGCTAAAACAATCCGTGAATTGGAAGAAGAAATTTATATCCTCAAATCAGAACTGGAGGCTAGAATGGAAGCGGACACCTGGAAGATCAGCCTGGACAACATCAATATCAAACTGGATAAATATGAAACAGAGTTACAGGAGGGCAAATTGCGTAAATATAAACGCGACACAACAGATTATAAACTCAATGAAGTTTATACATGGGCAGATATTTACGCCCGACGCCAATTCATCCCCAAAAAAACAACAGCATCTAACCGTTCTTCAGAGGAAAGCTTGGTAACGGACAAAGACATCCATATGTAGAGGACCAGTAAAAGCGACACAAGAAGGCATCATCCTACCCACTGAGGTTAATAACCAAGCTACCACCAGCAGAGAGGTGGATTTTTTGTCACAGGAACAAACTCAAGGCCAACCACCCACGTCACAAACAGAAACCCCTGTAACAAGAGGAAAACAAGGCGAGGAAACGGCCGGAAAAGAATTGAGGAGCTGGCGGACAGTGATCTAATCATCAATATATCATCGATAACGTTAACTAAACAACAAACGAAAATATTAAATAAAGGCCTCACTTTTGTACCTACTATGACAACCAATGAAATGGAAACTGAAGGAGCGTTTTTTAGATTCATGAGATCACTAAAACTCAGACACTATTTTGAAAACGTGACAGAACCCACAGATCAAAGCGAGAGTACACCTGACAGAAAAATCAAACCCAAAAGTGTATTTCAAGCACCTGTATCACATAAAATGTTGGACACATTTGAGGTAATGGTCAAAAAAGATTTGCAAGAATTAAACTATAAAAGAACTTACCACAATAATGTGACCAGATCAGCATTAAACATCATCAATAATTTGGCAAATAATGCTGCTATTACGATACAACCGGCAGATAAGGGCGGAGCCCTTGTTCTAATGGACACAACTTTTTATGAATATAAAGTCAATGAGCACGTAACTGACCAGCAAATCTACTTCAAACTACCAGCGGATCCCACAACAACGTTGCAACAGATGCTAAGCACAATTCTACAAACGGCCACAGACAATGAATGGATAGATGCAAAAACATCAGCATATCTAACGCAAAAAAATCCTTGTCGACCAACACTTTACATGATCCCAAAGATCCACAAACATCCTATCAACCCACCATTCAGACCCATAGTATCGGGGTGTGGGTCAATTTTTGACCCCCTCGGCAAATACATTGATCACTATTTACAACAATTTGTTCAACAATGGGGATCATACATACGCGACACGACAGATTTCTTGAACAAACTAAAGTGGATAGAAGGATATCAAGAACACTGGATCATGTGCACCATAGACGTGGAGGCACTTTACACCTCTATACCTCACCAAGCAGGATTGGAATCAACTGAATGGGCACTGCTTAAAATGGAGGATTTACCCACCACCAAAAATCTTTTTGTTGCAACTATTGAAATTCTGTTTACACAACAGCCACTTCATATGGAAGGATGAGTTCTACGCACAATTGAATGGGACAGCCATGGGCTTTGCAGGGGCCCCAGCGTACGCTAACACCTTTATGGCACAGTATGAAGCGAACAACTTAATGTCATCTACCGAATGGTCACATGTGAAGATGTACAGTCGCTTCATCGACGACATCTTTTTAATTTGGAATGACACCCAAGAAACTCTTGAACAACTAATTAACAAATTAAACCACATCGATGCCAGAATTCAGTTTACATACAAAATAAGTAAAGATACCATCGACTACTTAGATGTAAGAATCACTAAAACACAAAATGGATTTGAGTCAGCACTGTACACTAAACCCACAGACCGCAACAGCGCACTTGAATATACAAGCTTTCACCCTAAAAATTTAATCAGAAACTTACCAGTATCGCAGTTCATTCGTATTAAACGAATATGTTCTAATGAACAAACATGCCAAACTACACTTGACAATCAAGTACAAAAGTACAAAGACAGACGATATCCAGCGGATGTACTCACAGTACAACTTAATAGAGTCCAACAAATGAATTGATTGGACTTGTTACAACAAAGCAAGAAACCAGCATAGAACAGGATGGTATTTGTAACAAAATATACAACCCTATCCTCAAAGATCAAAAATATTGTAAATAAAAGATGGGAACTCTTATCTTTAGAACCAGACTTTCATGGCATCTTTAAAGAACTTCCTCTACATGCATATACGCGAGGATCAAACTTGAGGGAGAGACTGAAACGGAAACAACAACCGACAGCACCAACTACTTACAAGGGAACAACCAGATGCCTTAACTGCACAAATTGTAACAACGTGATCACAGGTAACACGTGCACACACCCCACTTCTGGCAAACTAATACATCTGAAACACTCAAGCGATTGTAACACAAAAACGTTGTGTATGCCATCAAATGCCCGTGTGGCAAGATGTACATTGGGAAAACGGAACGTAAGGTTAAAACTCGCATAACGGAACACAAGAGTCGTATTCGCAACGAGAATTTAACTTCACCATTGGTGTTACACTGGAGAGAAGAAAAACATACGATCTCACAACTGAGGTTTCTTATCATAGAACAAGTACAAGTCAAACCAGGCATGGATAACCATCAGAGACTGATGCAATGAGAACTTTTCTGGATTAAATATTTAAGGACCTTGGTACCAACAGGCCTTAATGATAAATATGATTTAGCTTGCTACCTTTAAGTTGTCATCACAGAACACTAGCCCCATTTATTTATTGTGATCTGAATGTACATACCGAGACAATGGAAAACCCACCTGAAACCATGAACACTGGGTATAAAATGCTTAAATAGCAATGATGCGATGTATTTGATCACAGATAAAATGTTATCATGGGGTATATTGAATTCAAGACTAAAGATCAATATGTTCTATTATAGTTTGCATTAACTGCTCTCAGTATGTTAAACAAGCAGATATTACCTTTATCAATTATTACAATACCTTAAGAAATGTATTTTGCATACAGGTGGATAGAATAGCAGCCATGCATATGTGCGCTCAATAGAACGATTGTATAAATTGCCAGCACCAGGATTCTTAATATTGAATAACAGTGCAAGACATATTCACATCATCTAGTGAGATTCCACATACACACATATTATCAGGACAACACAACCGCGTACATAGACGCCTATTAGATGTGAACATTAAAATAACCTCCTTTAACTTATTTTAGACATTGAGTAATGCGATAGGTAATACGATAGAATGTTATCCATTCGCAAGTCCATTAGAAAATGACGACATCTGTTCATTAAATACTTAGACCCGCGAGGCCACTAACTATTTAAATTAAATCACAGCTAACTGTAGCATGAATTCATATATTCATCCAAGTAGAGAAGATTCACTACACACAGTCACCATCTTAAGATGGCGAGCTAAGTGACCATCAGAGTGAACGTTCCATAGAGCTAGTCCGCCGTTTATTTTCATTACCGTGCAAAAACGTGGAGAACGCTAAGATTATATGGAGTTCACTACCAAAGTCCAAACGAACGACCGTTTACAGGGCAGCGGATTTTTCGGGACGGCTCAGATTCTTAACCAAACAGGTACAGCCCGTTACAGACATAACCTCAACAGATCGAGGAAAGTTTAACTTAAACGCTTAAATAACACAGCGTTTTTTTTCTTCTATTTTAGACGAAGAGTAGCCACGACGATAAGGTAGGGTGTTTAATTCTCAGAATAGTGCTGCTTTGCACTTTCCAAAGCATCGTAAATCTTATCGAATATATGCTTGTTGTTACATCCCAAAAAGCAAAGACAAGCAGGTATGTTTTTTACTTACATAGGCATCTTCGCTTTATCTTTTGAAGCAAAAAAAATAGTTACACATTCCAAATTTCTTTATTTTGTTTACATAGAACTACAATCACTCAGGTGATCAAATTAGAACTTCAACATTGAGCAACAATCATTCTCAGGTACGCCATTTATTAAATATTAAAACACCCCCATGACCCATCAATCATCAGTCACTCACATTGAGAATTTCTTTATTCCTTTCAGATCTGCCCCTGATGAAGGCGCCGTCCAGGCGCCGAAATGCATTGGGCCAATTGTTAAATGTTTGAAAAAAGAAATGTTATATTAATGATGTCAATACAACAGTGATTTATTGGTATATAAGTATGAAAAATGTTATGAATAATGTGAATAACATAAACCAAGAACGTTGAAAAATATGACTGAAAAATTTTCAATAAATGTGAAAAGAAATGTAAAACAAAGTCCAAGAGTGGCGATAAACTTTTAGTTATTAAGGTGCGGAGCACCAAGTGAACAGTGCATGATTAGGTGAGCCACAATTCACCATAACCATTGATTAAAGTTCTCAGGAGTGACTATCCTGATTAATCATAGCACCATTGGATAAAAATATAGGATTTGGATATATCTGGAGTGCTCCTCACGACCCCAATTATTTATAGTGGATAGCTTTGTAGGCATGGATGAGTAGCTTATATTGGCAGTGTTTCTGGACGATTATCCAGTGTAGTGTAGGTGGGGAGTTATGTTTGCACTGCAGAGGATGTTTAGGATGAGTCTGGCAGCAGCGTTTTGGGTGATCTGCAGTATTTGGGTGAGTTGGTTGTAGATGCAGGCATAGAGTGGGTTGCCATAGTCCAGTCTGCTGCTTGTGAGGTCCTGGGGGACCGTGCTTCTTGTGTTGGTTGGGAACCACTTGAAGATCTTGCAGAGCATTCTTAGAATAAGGAAGCAGGAAGAGGTTACAGCATTTACCTGTTTGGTCATTGGGTGTTTGTTATCCAGGATGATTCTTAGTATTCTGAAGTTTATGGCATGGTGTGTGAGGGTGGGTCCCAATTTACCAATCAGAACTTCCATTTTGTCAGTGTTGAGTTTTAGGAAGTTCTCTTTCATCCAGTTTGCAAAGTTGGTTATGCAGGTAGAATGATGTTGATCCTAGTGGAGTTGTTATGATCTGAGAGGGAGAGGATGAGCTGTGTGTCATCAGCACAGGCGACAATGCTGATTCTGTGAGCTCTTATGACACAGGTGAGAGGTGCCATGTGCATGTTAAAAAGGGTTTGGCTGAGGGAAGGTTCTTGAGGGACCCCATAGGCAAGTTTCTATTTGGTTCAGAGGTGTATGGTGGGAATTCTGCGCTTCTAGCCCACAACATCATCCTCCCTTAGCCCATGACTGCTCTGCCTCACTACCCTGATAGGCAAGTGCTAAAAGGGGTACTGGATTCCCAGTCTGAGGGCCAACAGTACTGAGGCACAGGACACCATTAGCGAAGACCTCAGTTGACATAGTTGAGGCCCACTAATTTCAGACTTGGATCTTCTGACATAGATTTTTCACACTTCACAAGACAATCATAAAGTTGACATAGAATATGTAAGACATGTCATCATTAGGGTGGTCTTTCCTCCAATGTTTTGCCCTTTACCTCCCATTTGTGCTGGGCTTAGGACTCTGAGCACTTTACTACTGCCAACCAGTGCTAAAGTATATGTGTGTCTCATATAAACATGATGACATTGGTGTATACCTAATTGCCATATTTTGTGTACTGGTAAGTACATTGAAAAGTGGTATGCCATATACCCAGGACCTGTACTTCAAATGCTACTAGTGGGTTTGAAGCACTCATTGTGCCACCCACAGAAGTAGCCTTTAAAACCTGTCTCAGTCCTCCCACTGTTGTGCCTGTGTGTGTAATTTACTGCCCCCTCGACTTGCCATTTAAAACTGCTTGCCAAGCCTTAAACCCCCTTTTTATTGCTTACAAGTCACAGCGAAGGCATGCCCTAAGTAACCCTTAGGTCAGGGTGCTATGTAAGTAAAAGGTAGGATATGTACCTGAATGGTTTACATGTCCTGGTAGTGACAAACAGCCAATTTCCTTTTTCACTGCTGTGAGTCCTACCCCTCCCATAGGCCAGCACTGGGTATTCCTTAATATACTTTTTAGCTGTAATTCCTGATCAGAGGGGAGTAGGTGTTTTACGTTTGTCATGTTTGGAATGGTAATGATAAATCCTCTTTACTGGTGAAGGTGTAATTAACATTACTATTTTAGAAATGCCACTTTTAGAAAGTGGATATTTCTATGTATGTACTGCTCTTTGTGACTGACAGCCTGTCTCCAATGCATGTCTGGGCTGGATACAATTACCCTTTGTGCATTCCCTCTACAGAGCCCCAAACATAGGAAGGGCTTGGTGGGACAGGATACTCATCTGCATTCATCTGCATTCTGATAGCCTTCCTTGGCAGAAAGGGGGCTAGATGGCATATACTTACATTTGAATAGGCTGTGCCCTGTCCTCACACAAAGCACTGATTTACCTGCCAGGGTTAGCCTGGCAGAAAGGGATCCTTGTGCACTTCAGAGAGTTCCTTTGAGGTCACCCCCTACTTTTGGGTATAACTACTGGGTCCCTGACCCCCTAAATTTGAACATGTCTAGGTCTTGAACTGAACCTCTGTCAGAAGGGTCATGCTGCTTAAAGGACTCAACTGGATTGGTTTTCTGGAAGGACAGCTTTTCTGCTTGCTGCCGTGCTACCTGCTGCTCCAAGCAGTTGCTGGAAGGAGAGCTGGACTTTACCTTTCCTCCAAGTGATCTGCAAGGGCTTGCTGACTTAACTCCTGTTTTCTGAAGTCTACGGCACACAAAAGTATTCACACAATTCTGCTGTGGCTTCTGGACTCTGCTTCTGTGAGTCCTACTCTTGCCTGAGGTCCCCCGTCCAAGTTGGACGTAAGAAGGATGTTCTGCAACTGCTTTCATCACCTAGAGCTCCTGAGGCTCTGGAATCAAGCTTTTGGGACTGTGCGGCTAGCTCGAAGTATCAGCACGAGCCACCACAGCATTGTGTCTTCAGACAGCAAGCATCGCTGTCCGTAAACACGAGGCCCAGTCTGCCATCCGCGATGCTCAGCTGACTCTTCCCACCTTCAGAATCAACGCTAGCGATTCCTTGATTGCTCCCGGTGACAGTCTACCCAGCAACCGGGGTATTTCGATCAGCTTGAAAAGGTAAAGCTTCAGCTGGACCTGTTTGAAATGGTATCCGAATCACACTCCATCACGGTAATCCTGAACTTTGAATTTACCCAGTTCTAGTGCTACCTAAAGGAACCTTTTATTGCTATTGACTTCTAAGCACTCTTTTTTTGATGTATTCTTTGAAAATTCAAACTCTGGTTCTACTTATTTTATTTCTGTCATTTTAGTCTTGTTTTATTTATAAAAATATACATTTATATTTGTAACCATGTGTGGAACATTTTTGTTGTGTAGTCATTGTGTTTCTGTGTGTGTGTGTTGCACAAATACTTTACACATTGCCTTTGTAGATAAGTCTGACTGCTCTTGAAAGACAAGAGCGGGGTGCCGCTCGAGGCTGCATTGCGGATTTTTGTACTCTCCCTGCCCTGTGGGACTTTGCCAGCAACACCGGGACTTCACTGGATTTGGGGGCACTCGCCGGAACCAGCTGCGGGACTGCGAGGACCAGGTAGAACAGCGCCAAAGACACCGGCCGCACCTGGGTTCACTTCCCGCCCCGCCCCCTCAGCACTAGATAACGCCTCGCGGCCCCCGCTTCGCGGGAGCCACTCGAGGCTGCATTGCGGATTTTTGTACTCTCCCTGCCCTGTCGGACTTTGCCAGCAACACCGGGACTTCACTGGATTTGGGGGCACTCGCCGGAACCAGCTGCGGGACTGCGAGGACCAGGTAGCACAGCTCCAAAGACACCGGCTGCACCTGGGTCCTCTTCCCGCTCCGCCCCCTCAGCACTCCCTATTTAGGCTGCTCAGTGCATGCGCACGCGGGACGCAAGACCGGACCGGGCCACCGCTCTAACATTGGCTTTTTTTCCTTCATATTTTATATGTTTACTGTATTTCTATTTTGCTTCGTAACCATTTATTAAATGGCTTTAGAGATGTCTCCTAAAGGTAGTAGAAGCAAGGTGTCGAAGGGGGGAACCAAATTCACAGGTACACTAGATGATTTTATCATCAGGACCAATTTGGTAATAGATTTGGGTATTAATCTAATGGAACAAAAGGTTTCATTAGACCTTGCAATGGCTAGAAGAATGTCCCAAGATCCCATAATGGACAAGAGATCGTCTCTGGGTCATATAGCAACGGCTAAAACCCCAGAACGTTTTGAAGGTCCTGTTTTAACATCAATACACCAAACTATGCTTCCTAACCCACTATCATTAATTCCCATACACGTTCCACTACAACTGCCCTGTGAAAATCCACCCCTTGAAGTTATATCCCCAGCAAATTCAGATGGGATTACTAATAATGTAACAATTCTTGTCTCAGAGTCTAAGACCCTTGAGAATGAAATATGCACAAGTACAATGCAATTGCGCGGTAGCAAGTAGGGGGCCATACCTAAACGCAAATGCCCCAATCCCTCTACCTACGCTAGAAAAAGACAAAAAGTGGCCGTGTCACAGGCCAATGCCATACTAGCTATAGAGAGGGATGGCCCGGGCGAAGCGTTATTAACAACGACAATGGAACAGAGGGAGGACCAAAACATTGTAAATCTTGAAGCAATCGAAGGGGCTGAAGAAACTTTACTTCCAAATAACTTAGGAAGCAGAGTAGGGACAGTTGAGGAGGGAAAAGGGATGACAGTTGAGGAGGGAAAAGGGACGTTAGTGAAGGAAATAGGGGACCTTCTTAAATCACTCCTAATGCCATTGGAAGTAAGATTGACACGAATGGAAAACCAGCTGTTGGAGGTTGAAAAAAGTATTATAACATTAGCAAGCCTGAGCATAGCTGACTCAGCAATTAGTACAACCACACGCGTAGTTACAGTGCCTGTAGTACCTCCAACAGATAACAACACACCACATCCAATACAGCAGGGAACCAGTGCCATACTAATAAACACTAGTGCTAATAAAACAAGTGTACCAACTACAATCACTGCAGGTGTAGTCACCGCAAATACTACAAATAGTGCTCCAATAGCGAAAGATACCCAAGTACAGGGCGTTAACGCTACAAAAGTTAACCAACAGATGCAGAACAGGAACCTCCAGAGGAGGAAAATAGGGGGAGGTTATATAGACCTGCCACCAGATGCTAGCCCTTATGTATCTGTTTTGACTGGGGTCCCGGAACTGACTAACCAAGTTGATGAGAGTTTTTGGTCACTGAAAAACAAAGTCCTACACTGGCTAAATGTGCAGAGGCCCCTACCACACCACATAAAAAGCAAAATATTAATGGTTCGTAGGGTTCGTAGGGTTCCATGGATAGGGCCAACAAGAAAGACCATACCAGGTGATTGCGTGGTGGTTACATTTGAAGATCCACGTACCGTGCATTATTTGTGTTCCTGGAACCCACACGCACTTGATGGAAGCAATGTGATCCAAATTAGACCGCTGTCCTACTTCTACCCACCTAAAACGCACTTCGAGGGTGGTGAAGGGTGGACTGTGGTGAATCATAATGCTTCGGGCAGATTGCGTGGTGGAAATCTGGGAAACCCAAGCCAGTGGATGGGATTGCCAACTTTCAACACATTTAGCTGCTTAGAAGCGGTTGACTGACTGAATCACTTGTTGGAATGTCCATCTCACACTAATGTTGGAGCATATGGGCTGAATCCCTTTACTAAGGTAAGACAAAGAGAAATTAATATAAGGAAGTAAATTTAGTAGTCCCTAAGGGTATGAGAAACAAAAAGGACCACAGCCCATATATTAACATTAGAGAACCAGACGTAGTTAATCCACTAATAGGCAATGAGGTAGTGGTAGTGGTGGGAGAATGTGATCAGGGAGAGAGCCAACAAGGCGTTTTGTTATCAGAACATAGGAACATAAATAATGCCATTATCCAGGGTGATAAAAGTTGGGCATGTGAAAACACGGTACCATTGGCAGAGGAACCGTCAATAGAGATGCTACCAAATACGGAAATTGCACTTGGAGAATCATCTGATGTATCAAATATAAAGGATGAGCCACTGAAACTGGTTTCATGGAACATAGCTGGTGTGTCCAAGAATTTGAGGGTCCCGGAATGGGCAGAGTTCATTGATTCCAGTGATTTCTGTTTGCTACAGGAATCTTGGGCGGTAGCCACACCACACAGGTTAGGTTCAAGTCCTTTGGAATAGGTGCTATTCCATCCAAAAGGGGAAGGCCCTCTGGTGGTTTAATAACCTGGGTGAAGGTAACCTTGAGGATACAGATAGATGCAGTAGACACAAATTCACCCGACATATTAGCTTTAAAAATCACCACATGTGAAGGGAAAAGATTTTACTTAATAAATGTCTACAAAAGACCGGCCCCTGCATAAAGAAAATCTCCCACAGTAGCTAAACTAGACTCCCTTTTGGGTAGAATAGTTGGAAAAGAGGAACATGTCATCATAGCTGGTGATTTAAATTATAACTATGAACCAGTTCCAGGGCTCAGTGATATTTTTGAAGAAGAGGATCAAGTCAATAATATTCCAACATTTGAGAACATCAAACCTGTCAAATGCACAGTCTTGGCAGTTCAAATAATGAAATTGTCTGCGGAGCATGGCCTCAGGGCCTGTAATGGGCGACTCGCGTCAGATAGTTTGAAAAAAACAACATTCACTAGAAATAATTGTAAGAGCAATTTAGATTTCGTAATTATCTCTGTCTATTTGGCAGAGTATGATAGATTTCGAGGTAAAGGAGAGGTTAGAAAGTGACCACTTCCCCCTGAGTCTATTGATAGAAGCTTCCTTGTTCCAGGGTGTTGCGCATGCGCCATTAATTGATGTAAACAGTGGAATGAGTGATGAAATCCACATCAGCAATAACAGACGAGCACTCAAACGGCCATTTATATCGGACCATGGTGAGATTCTCGCCGAAATCTATGTTTGTTTTATGGCACTTCACAATTTTTTTTTTTTAGATCTAAGAATGTTCGTCACAAGAATGCCAAAGAAAAACCAACAAAAATTACAGAACCTGTCTCATAGCAAACCATAGTATGACAGACTTTGTAGGGAATCTAAGGGGGCGCTTCTGCTTGCTATTAAATCTAAATCAGCGGAAGATGTAAAAATAGCAAGGAAAAACTATAAGCAGGTACAACATGCCTCAAGGAAAGCTTGGGAGGAAGAAAGCTGGGCAGATATGTTGACAGCTGTCAAATCAAAGGACAGTGTAGGGTTCTGGAGGTTAGTCGCCAATGGTAACCACATAGGAAGAGTGGTAAAGGATGTTTATCTTGACGAGCTAACGTGGGTTAACCACTTCACGAACCTTTACAAAAAGTATGACACCATGCCAAGAGTCCCCGGCGACGATGCCCAGTGCCACAAACATCCTATAGACTGCTTGGTATCCACATTAGGAGAAACTGAGGCAGCAATAAATTCAGTAAAAAACGTTAAAGCGCCAGGGCTAGATAAGATACCAGGGGATTTGTACAAGCATGACCTAAAGGTATGGGTACCATACATAAATTACCTGTGTAATAAGCTATCCCATAGTCTAGATTTCCCTGAAAGTTGGAGGGGAGCAGAAATTGTTTTAATTTTTAAAAAAGGGGATCGGTTGGATCCTTTTATTTATCGGCCAATCAGCCTGATGACCATTCTCCAGAAAATCTACTCAAGACACATTTTAGCTCGTGTCAATGACTGGTTGGAAGAGAATGCAATCATAACAAAATATCAGGCCGGTTTCCGATGTAAAGTGAGCACAATCGACCAAGTATTCAGATTTTGCTGCCTATACTGGAAATATGTGCATATCAAAAAGGGCCATTTATACGTTGCTTTAGTCGATTTGAGAGCAGCGTTCGATTTAGTGCCACGTGACCATCTATGGAGAACATTGAGTGAAGCAGGGTTCCCAAGCAGTCTGTTAGTACAGATAAAAGAGCTGCATGCAGGGAACTTTGCTAAAGTGGGATGGGGCCCAAACGGGAATTGACTCAAAAACCTATTGAGCGTGGCGTCCGTCAAGGCTGCGTATTGGCCCCCACACTTTTCTCCCTTTTTGTGAATGACATCCCTGCACATCTAGAGGGATGCACAAACGATTCACCGAAATTGAACGGTGAAAAGGTAACATCATTACTATTCGCAGATGATACCATTTTGATCTCACAAACTAAGAAAGGTCTCCAGGCACTACTCAATTCCTTTAGTGACTACTGCAGTAAGAAAGGATTGGAAATCAATGGGAAAAAAACAAAATGTATGGCCCTTAATCCACCAAAACCAGACAAAGGCTGTTTAACTCTGAATGGTGAGAAACTGGAAACGGTCCCAAATCTTTCATATCTAGGGGTTACGCTAGATTCTAATTTCTCCTGGCGGCCCCAAATTGAAAAAAGTAAGTTGGTATTTACACAGAATGTAAAGCCTATTCTTAGGAAACAAAGCCTGAGTACTAGCAAGGCTGTGTCTCCAGTGGTTGAGTTATTTAAATTTAAGGTCCAACCAGCAGTACTATATGGCGCAGAAATTTGGGGGCCCATGTCGAAGGACTCCTTCCTCGTCATGGACAACAACTTTATGAGAAGTTTGGTAAGGGTTCCAAGAGGCACTCCTTTAGTGCCACTTCCGCTGGATCTAAAGGTCAAAAGAACAGACCACTATACAATAATTAGGCTACTAGTGTTATGGGTTAGACTTTGGCGGGTACCCGAACTGTATGATTACAGAGAAGGTTTAAAAGAGATAATGGGGTTGAATAATTCGAATACCATTCCCTGGTAAAAACACGTTAAAACCTGGTTTATCAAAATAGGCCTAAACCATATTTGGGTAGGATCCAGAATGTTTACCGCCGAACCCAAAACTGGTTGTAAAAAGGGCTTTTTGGAGTTTTGTGTCTAACCTAGTAACAAATGTACTAATGCTGGAACTCTAGTGACCAATTTTCTGAGTTTCAAGGATGAGCCTCTCTTCGAGGCTTTCCTTGAAGAAATTGAGCCCCCGCTTGCCAAAACCCTCTTTTTAAAACTAAGATACGGGAATCTTTTGACCAAAACAACTTTGGCACGCTGGACTAGGGGGTCTAATGGTGCAGCTTCAGTGGCAGATGAAACTTGTATTATGTGTGAAGGCAAACAGAAAGAAGACGACCTTCATATCCTTTTCCTCTGCTCAGCCTACGCATTGGCCAGAAGAAAATGGATTAACCCCTATGTTTACTAATAGGAGTAAGATCCTGTAACCAGGCCTTAAGAATAATCAAAAAAGACACAACACAAACAACAGTATTCAGTGTTAGCCGATTTCTGCACTCAATTTATTTCCTGCGGAGAAAAAAAGGCCTAAAGCTGTAATGCAAAAGAATTAAGTTTATATGATTAAATGTGCTCTAGAAATGCCATAAGGGCCGTTGGTATTTTGGTATTGTATTGTGCTCAGAGAAAATTTTATTGGGGAAATTTACTTTTCATTTTTTTACATTTTTCTCTTTTAACTCATATATGTTTTATCTATATCAAATATATTCAAAAATGTGACTTAATGTATATCATAATGAACTCTTTTATGGCATCTTTTAAGCCGAAATAAAGAATTTGAATGAATGACTGCTCTTTGTCAAGCTATCAGAGTGTGAGCACAGGTTATTTTATTTTGTGTCTTGCTTACCCTGACTAGAGTGGTGGTTCCTGACTGGCCTGGGTGCATAACTCAGCGAACCATGAATTCCATTTCTAACATTTTTGATCAGCGGTGAGGACAGGACTTGTGTTTATGCAATGCCCTCTAAGTACTCATTGTTCACTACAACTCTACACTGAGATCAAATTGAGCCTTTTTTTAATTCTCCCTGATCTGACATATTTAGATTTTTCTTTTTCCCAAGTCCCATTTTTCTCTTCAACATCTGTGATCCTACCTGGAAATATGGAATTCAAGCTGGCCATCCTGGAAATATATACAGTAGCTCAGCTCAAGGGTTTCTGCCAGGAAAAAGGGCTGTTCTACAAGGAAGGGCTAAGAAGGTAGAGCTTCAGAAAGCCTTGAAAGTATGGGTAGCCACCCACCCAGAAGGAGAAGTGAATGATGAGGGATCTATGTCTGCAGAAGGATCAGAGCTGGACTTGTCAGAGGGTCTTGATATGCAGCCTGGGTGGGGGGGGGAGATTTTTTTTGAAGACTGGCAGTCCACTTTAGAGCAGGGGGCAGTGTGTCTTTCAAGAGCCCGGCCCCAGATGAGCTAGAGGATAGGAGGGAGGAGAGAAAACTAAAGTTAGATCTTTCTAAGCTTGAGAAAGAGCAGGTTTTAGAGGAATGGAGCCTGGTCATGGAGGAAATGAAGATGGCCCATTAGCTTAAAGAGCTGAATATCGGAGCTCTCCAAGTGGGGACCAGCAGCAAAACTGCAGTTTCTTCACGAGTCCAGTTTCTATATTCCAAAAGATATTATGCCCAGTTATATTCTGGGGGATGACATATATAAATAGCCATGACACTTTTTTATTGTATACCATTACTAATCAATGTGCTTGAACTGTACGTACACTGAAACGTAATGTATATATGGCCAAATTGTTAACGGTCCCCATATACTTGTGTGTAAAAAGTGTCAGAAACTACTAACCCTGGGCAAAGCACTACGCTACGCTCGCGTAGTTTGCGAAAGTTGCGCAACTTTGCACCACGCAAACTGAACGTAGCACAGTGTAAACATGTGTAGTGTAGTGCAGCGGTCATTGTTTGTTTGCTCGTGGTCCTCAACAACAAGTTGGCGACCACGAGCAAGCAACATGACATCCCCGCGAGACTTTTTCCTTGTTCGCGATCAGCAACATCAAGTTGCTGATCACGAGCATGGAAAATAAAACTCCCAGCGAGATTCTCAACGTGGGGAGGTCAGGTTTCTCATTTTTTTTTTTTTGCAGAGTTTTATATAGCGCGAACTAGACCCGAACCGAATCAGGTATCAGAGCGCTTTACATAGCACCAGTTACGTTACATGAGGACACACTTTCATTTTAGGCACGGGGAGATTAAGTAATTTGCCCAGACTCACAGGACGTTTTTGGCGTCGTTACCGAGACTCGAACCCAGATCCCCAGGTCCTAGGTCGAGTGCCTTAGCCGTTAGGCCAACCCCTCTCCCCAACCCTGCTCGCGATGAGAAACTACCAGTCCACGTTGAGAAATCTGCCGCTCGAGTAAAAATCTACTCGAGCGGTAGAAAACTACAGCTCGCACTGTTCAAGATGCCGTTTTCAATGATTGTACAGTGCCAGAAGCTTGTTTGCACTGTGCAATCATTGAAAAGGGCATCTTGCACAGTGCGAACAGGCTACTACGCAGTTCGCGTAGTGCTACGCGTAGTGCGAAGTGCACTTCGTGTAGCTACGCGTAGCGCTACTTCGCGAACTACGTCCACCCCTAGAAACTACTGCATATGTCAGAAACAAGGAAGCAGTAGACATTGAGTTGCCATACATGATTCGATAGATGGATTTATGCCTAAGCTAGGTTATAAAGATATTTCTATATGTACCTAGATTAATTCTATGATAAAATATATATTTTTTTTTTGGTCCTCATTTACCACCATGGTTTCAAGTGTAGGCACTAATGGAAGCATGACACACCGTCACAGTATAAAAACTGGCTGGGATTATCTTACGTGGGGTACTGACTTCCCTCAGCAGTGACGCGTTCCTCTAGAGGCCAACACCAAAGAAACCTGAAGAGAAAAATGTAAAGCAAGGTGACCATTACTGCCATTAAACACCGGGATTCCAACTGGAAAAAGGCATTGCTGGAAGATTAAACCACATCTGCGTAATCATTGGACCAGGGGGGAACCCCCCCCGCCCGGCCAACTCAGTGAACCCAGTTCAACAAATACCAGAAGGCTCTCTTATCTTGGTTCCCAGCCCTGGCCAGATCAAGCCTAGACACCTGCGAGACTGAGGCATACCAATCATTAAGGGAAGGTGATGCAGGGTCTTTCCATTTTTTTAAAGTTTTCCCTTCTGACAAGTAAGATGGAATAGAAAAGCAAACTTTTGGCCGGGCTCCGGACCCCATCCATGACCCCAAAGATTACCAGGGAGAGGTCTACCACCACTTGAAAGCCCAACGAAGCGGTAAGTGCGTTACTTATAGCGTCCCAAAATGGAGCCAAGCAGGGGCATTCAAAAAACATGTGAGCATCAGAGGCAGCTACCAAGCCACACCTGGCACAAGCCACTGGGTTTCCTTGAGAGAATTTTGACAGTCTTTGTGGGGAATAATATGCTCTATGAAGAGTAAAAAGATGGTGCCTACGTAACGATGCAGGCTTTACAATGTCCCACAAAACCTTACACGATGTAAGCCACAGATCTTGCACAATGCGACCGACAAGTAAGGCACCCCACAAAAACGCTGGTAGCTGAAAATCACCATCCACTTCTTCCTGAATCAGATTGCACCATAGGGAGATCTCCTTTTTGGTCGGAGGTTTGTCTAATAGTAGGGATACCAACTGACTGTTACCGCCAAGTGGAAATCTGCTCCCACGGGAGGGCCGGAGATGTAAGAATGGGCCCAGCTGGCAATCTGCATGTATTTGAACCTCGAAAGATTTGGACCAATTTTATTCATAAACACTCCCATTAGAGCAAGCACCCTTCCATAAACAGATCACCCCAAACCTCCAACCCTGCTTCCCTTAAAGGAACAACTAAACTACCTCCCAGTCACCCAGGGCTCTCAGGAATACCCCAAAGAGGTGACCTACTAGAAAAGTACCCCAACCTTATTGACGTCCTCAATTTAGCCCAAGTTTTTGCCATCCCCTGCAAGACCTTCAGTTTGATCTTCTTAATGAACTTGGGGTCTCCAAATTTAAACAGGAAGCCTGACTGACCTACTCCTTCCCCTTTAAGCAAAGCTGAAAACAAGCTCCCAATGCCAAAATCTGTAGGCATCTTTAACAGCATTAGGCCATGGGAAAATTGGAACGCCCATGCATAAGTTTGCAGATCCGGAGCTGCTAAGCCACCTTTCTCCCTGTGTCGCCTAAGTTTCTTCCATGCAATCCTTGGGATATGTTTATCCCAAATAAAAGAAGTAATTTCCCCCTGTAATTTTGCTAATAAAGAGGGATCAAAATAAAGAGGAATGGTATTAAATAACAAGAAAACTTTAGGTAAGATGGTCATTTTGATCAAATTGACTCTCCCTAATAAAGATAGTGGAAGTTGTGCCCATGATCGCATGAGTTTGCGACAATACTTTGCAACAGCAGCAAAATTAGTTATGGCAATTTGATTAATGTGTTTAACAATATTGAGACCTAGGTAGGGCAAACTAGAACCGAGCTGTCTACTAGTATCACAGTCATCATCATTCCATATCATCTCAGTTTTTGAGGCGTTAACCTCATACCCTGAGATTTCACCAAATTCCAGAGCCGCCTTGATTACTGCGGGAAATGCAGTGCGTATCTCTGATGAGAAAAAAAGAACATCGTCCGCGTACAGGGCCACTTTCCGCTCCCATCCCCTATAGATAAAGGATTTGATGTTTATATCTTCCCTCAACTGCTGAGCGAAGGGTTCTATATATAGATAGAATAGGAGAGGGGACAGTGGGCAGCCCTGCCGTGTCCGCCTTGTGATGGTAAAGGGGTCCGATAATTCTCCATTGACCAGAACACGAGCTGTAGGGCTCTGGTACAGAAGGCTGACAACCCGGCGGAAACCCTCACCGATGTTAAATTTGGCCAAGGCCCCCGACAGGTATAACCAATTTACCCTGTCGAAGGCCTTGGTGGCATCAAGCGTGAAAACCGCCAGGGGGAGGGCTTCAGCTGTTGCCATGTCGATAGCGCCTATCAGATCATATGTCAGCTCATATAGCTGATGGTCCTTAACAACCCCCTTCTGATCACAATGTAAAATATCAGGTGCCACTAAAGCCAGCCTCTTTGCAAGAACCGTAGCAAAGATTTTATAATCTACGTTTAGTATTGAAATTGGCCTATAAGACCCACAACACAAGGCTGGCTTCCCTGGTTTCAAGATCAGGGTGATTGATGCGCTATCCCAAGATGTAGGGGGTCGAAGACCATCCTGTAAGATTTGATTAAATAAAATAGCAAGAAGGGATACTATTTCTTGTTCCAGGGCCCTGTAAATTTCAGCTGGAAGCCCATCGGGTCCTGCAGCCTTCCCCTTCTTACTACTTTGGATAGCTACCCTAACCTCTTCTTCCGTAATAGTGCTGTCAAAGAATGTTCGCTGTTCCGCAGAGAGTACCGGGAGAGAGATTCCTCTCAACCAACTCTCAATGAGCTCTGGATCGAACTTTTTATCCTCATGATGGATGGTCTGAACAAATTTTCTAAAAACTCTTCTGTTATCATCATCTGAGGAGTATGTAACATTGCTAGCGGTAATAGTCTCAATATTGTTACGGACCTGGTCTGTTTTGGACTTCCAGGCTAATAACTTCCCCGCACCTTCACCATACTGAAAATGGGCTATTTTACTAGCCTCCCATTTCTGCAAGATTCTCTGATTTAAAACCGAGCCCAAATGACCCTTCAGAGAAAGTAATTTATTATATAGCGGCGTTAAAACAGAGTCGGAGGAGGCAGCATTCAGATCTATATCAGCTTGAGTTTTAGCTATATCAATTTCAATGGAAGCAACTTCCTCTTTATACTGTTTCCTTCGATAAGAAACCTTGTTGGTAATAAGACCCCTCAAAAAATCCTTGAAGGAGTCCCAGACAACTCCAGATGCCGCCGATTCAATATTAATATTCATGAAGTTTTGGGCTTCAGTTTTAAGAAACAAAATATCATCTGACTGTGAGAGTAAAGAACGGTCAAATGACCAACTTCTAGGGGAAGCTTTAGGGAACCCCACAAGTTCCATAAACACCGCTGAGTGGTCGGATAGATGTGAAGGAAGGTAATAGATACTCATAACGGAATCCACCATTTTCTGACTAATTAATACAAAGTCTATTCTCGACTGATGGTGGTACTTATAATTACGAAAAGAGATTCCCTGTTGCTGTCCTGACCTAGCTCTCCAGATGTCTACATACCCATATTGCTTCATGCAGTTAAGCAAGAAGGCCCTGGTCTTAGAAAGGGATAGAGGTCGACTATTAGGAGTTTTATCCAGAAAAGGATCCAATAATATGTTGAAGTCCCCCGCCAAGATGGTTGGTTCCGGGAAGGACAATAGATGCGAAAAAATAGATTCTAAAACTGAAGGCTCATCTTGGTTGGGCCCGTAATAGCCCACGATCGTTATTTGCCTACCAGCAATAATTACCGTGGTAATGACCCATCTGCCACCTGGGTCAACCAACTGAGAGACTAACCTTGCTTTTAATGGTCTCTTAAAGATAAGTCACCTCTATTATTCATAGCTTGTGATGTGGATACCGAAAAGTCAATCCACCTATTCTTCTTAACTAAAGAGAGCCATTCAGTCTGAGTCAAATGAGTCTCCTGGAGTATAATGACCTGCGCATCTGAATCAAGTAGGTACTGCATAATTTTATCTGCTATTGGTGTGGAACGGAGGCCATTAACATTCCAGGAGATACATTTTAAACTACTCATATAAACTTGCCCATCCTCCAACATTCCACTCATTTAGAAAAAAGTTGCCAATAACCTGCCATAGCTGTAAGAATAATTCATTGGACATTACTTCCTTAGTACCAAAACTAACAAAGCTCAATTGGAAAATGAGGACATTTTTAACATTTTTCCCTAAACCCCCCCTCTTGCCCCAGTGCCCCAAACTGCAAAACCCCCCCACCCTCCACTCGGAAAACCCTTGCTCTATCTATCCGGAATAAGTCCAGTAGATAGCGCCCCTCACCGAGCTCCCACCAGGCCGCTATGTCACAAAGAATAGATTATAACAAATTGTGACATATATAAGGAGGGAAAGCTGGGACCACCCCTTATCGTTTTATCATTACTGCAAATCACTCCATCCTACTTATTCCATTATACCTCCTAGTGAGATAGTTATATAGAGGTTTTTTTTCACTTCTTTTGTTTTAATTTTGTTTTCCTGCCCTTTCTTATTTTTTTCTTTTTTTTGTATAATCCATATTTCTCCTTTGTATTTTTTGTTTTTTCCAAGCTACCATTTATCTTATGTTGCTCTCCATGTTAAGTCCCACATGTTTAAAAAAGTAACTGCAGGGATGTTACTAGCCTGTATTAATCTAGTCAGAAGGCCCCTTATCATTCCCCAGAACCAGCAGTAACTCATCTGCTGCCTGCACTGATCTGATATTCAACATCTTATTATTGTGCATTATTTTCAATGCGGCAGGAAACATGAGTTGTGCGGTTGCACCTAATTTTCTAAATGCGTCTAACCGCCTCCCAAACTCCCACTGTTTTTCTAAAGTGACCCTAGAAAGGTCAGACCTAATTTGAAAACTGAACCCTTTCCCAGCCAAAGATTTCTGTTTTAAGGCCAAATTAAGGATGTGTTCCTTAAGTGAATATGTGTGGAAGTTTATGAGAATCTTGCAGGGTTTAGACCTTCGAGGGTTTCTTCTAAAGGGATCCCTGTGAATGCGCTGGATGTCAGTAGCCAGTTCTTCAGTTGATTGATCTAAGCATAATGACTCCTTCAAAAGTAAGGTTACAAATTGTTTAATACCACACCCCTCAGGAATATTAAGGATACGAATGTTACTACGTATGGCGTTGTTTTCCAACGTTTACACCTTCTCCGACAAGGCCAGATCCTCTCTTTTCAGCTTAGTAATGTCCTCTTTAGCCTGATCTAGATGAATCGATAGTACAGCTACTCTCTCCTCCAATTTCCCTGTTCTTGCGGTGAGACCGTCGATCTTATTATCCAGGGATTCGCAATATTTTCTGATCTCCATCTGGTTAGCCGAAGACTCGTCAAAACCCTTCTTGATATCCAAAGATAGAGAAGCAAACATTAATTGTAAAGAGGGGGCAGTAATGCCAGTATTAATGCCCTCTGTAACAGAGCTGGAAGGAGTGACAGTACCGCCTTGTTGAGGCCCCTCTCGGTCGCCTTGTTGAGAGCCCCCTTGCTCGCCCCGTAGTTCTTCTACCCCCGCATCTGTACCTTTGTCATCTATAGAAGCTACAATAGAAACGGAGATATCACCATCGACCCTACTAAGTAACTCCTCCGTCATCAGAGGTGACGGCGGATCTGACATTAACTGGGACATTTCAGGTGCAAGGCCCAAGTGTATTGTACTAGTTTCAGCAGAGTCCGCTTCACCAAGACAAGGTATTTCCAAAAGACTGCGCCAAAGGTAGGCTAGGTGGTGGCAGCGATGGTAACTCTAAACCGGCTGGTGTAGAGGCAGAGTTTAAGGGGTCAGACATAACCCGATCCTCTGAAAGGTCCAGTACTTGCGGAACTGCTTTAAAGTAAGACCCCAAATTCAACACTGATTTAAGATTTTTTGCGGCTTTAGAGCTCCTTGCCCATTACGCTTTTACCTCCGTGCATAAGTATGAGGAGGGCTTCTTCTTTACTGGACAAGCAACGGGGCTCACAACGCAACCCGAAGACTCAGCCTTGGAAAGCAGAGCGACCGTAGGGGCTGTACAAACGTTTCTAGTACCTCTGTCTTCTTTCTTTTTGTGCCCCCGTCTATTTTTCTGCTGAGATAGTTGAGGTGACACCGTTAACGCCAAAGGAAACACAGACACACTACCCTTACCGCACTCCTCTGAAGATACCACCTCTGTCCCCGCCACCGTCACAGCAGAAGCCGGCAGCGCCTCCTCACACGCCGCCTCACACGCCTGAGGTCTAGCAGAGCTGCTGCAGGGGACGTGCAGGACACTTCGGATCCTTCTGCCCCTCCTAAGCTCCAGGGCGGCCAAGGCCCAGAGCCGCAGACCCAACGGGGCTGTAGGCAAAGTGGGGAATACCGACTCCGCTTTTTGAAGACGATTTGGCAGAGGTGCTCCTACGGGAGCACAGTAGAACGGTGCATACATGAAGAGGGAAAACAGACTTCTTCAAGCTAGGGGTAAAGAACGCGATGTAAATAGTCAAGTGAAAAAGCGGCTCCGCACTTCTCCAGAAGCTAATCATCGATTTTTCACATTTCAAGGACCCTCACGCATTCACCCTCAAATGTCATATCCGTAACATTTTGAAAAATTAGGACAAGGCAGCCTCTAGCAGGAGCTCGATCTCGGAGCACCGCGGCAGCTCAGCAGGTTGCCGCCATGTTTTCCGATAAAATATTTTTGGTACAAATTTCTTGAGTCTGATGGAATTGCGTTCACTGATGTGACAAATTTGAAATCCTGAAAAACGTTAAATGACTCCTCAAGGATCATTTATGCTGTGTTATTGAATATACCCAGTTCCTTGGGGAATATTGGGTTGCCCTATTGTTGTGTTGGTGATATATAAATAGTTGGCAGCCTATGAAGTGACTTTGAAAGTACACAAGGTCCCAGAGAGGTTCTAGGGAGCTAGTCTTTGGAGGTACTCCCATGGTGGGTAGGGATAAACTCCTGCCACTAGAAGTAGGGAACCAGACCAACTACACTCTGATGAAGACCATTTGCACTGGGACTTGCCTGCTCGCTTGAAGGATCAGCGCGAACCACCGCATCATTGTGTCCTTGCTCAGCAGGCATCGCTGCATGCTTGTGAGGCCTCATCCACATTGGGCGCTTGCTTACTCTTTGCGCCCACAGGATCATCACTAGCAATGCTCGACTTGCTCCCGACGACCGTTTCCCTCTAAATGGGGTACTTCACTCAGCTTGAGAAGGTAAAACTTCAGTGGGACCTGTTTGGAACTGTATCTGAACCATGATCCATTGCCGTCAGCCTGAAATGAGGATTTACCCCGGTCTAGCATGACCTAAAGTAACCTTTTAGCGCTACTGACTTTGAAGCACTGTTTTGATTTATTCGGTTCTATTTATTGGATGCTTATCATTTTGGTCTTGTTTTATTTATATGAATATCATCTATATTGTTAACCCTGTGTGGAATATTCTTGTGGTGAATTTATTATGTTACTGCATATGTGTTGCCCACATACTTTACACATTGCCTTTGTTGGTAAGCCTGCTCTGTGCCAAGCTACCAAAGGGTGAGCACAGGTTATCTTATTGTGTACCTGGCTTATGCTGACTAGAGTGCTGGTTCCTACGTGGCCTGGGTGCACACCTCAGCTAACCAGGAATTTCATTTCTAACAGAATGGAAAAAATATATGATATGTGTGTTGTGTTTATCCTCTGCTAACAGAAAAGGAATAACAGTGGCACTGCTGTACTGTATTTATGTGATGTGTTTACGCTTCTCTGCTGCATCATTCTTGTTTGTTTCGTACCTCAGGGTTCATATACACCGGAGAAGTTGTACATCGAATGTTAACAGCAACGCAGTACATTGCTCCTTTGATGGCAAATTTTGATCCCAGTGTGTCCAGAAATTCTACAGTCAGATACTTTGACAATGGTACGTAATGACTGCTAGTGTTTTTTTCTATTCATTTATCAATAATTTAGAGATCTTAAATATTATCTACTGTGCAGAATATATTTAAAGCTGCATGCAGTCTTAGCAATTACAGCTACTGTACACAGATCTGGCAATACTTTTGTATTTTTTTTTTTTCAGATTGGCAACAGTTGTTATAAAAATACACCCTACAATGAAATTTGCAAGTTAATATACGGTTTTCACTGATGTTTGAACTGACAATCAAACACAAAACATCGTAACTGCAAATATTATTTAACCATAGCCGTTCAATAGAAAATGGGTGCTATGTAGGTCGATCACCGCAGCAAAATTGCTCAGTCAGCATCCAGTTGTAGAAATACTAATAGTCCCAGTACAGCCCAAGCTCCAGAAGCTGTGCAAGAGGGGGCTTCCGTTCCACTTCCCTTCTCCCCATAATATTCTTTAAAACATATCTTCTTTTTTTGTTTCTGAAACATGGTAATTATAAAAGAGTGAATATGCGCTCCTTTGTAATTTGTGTTCTACACTGTACTTATGTAAATTTTAATGTACTGCATTGCTTTTAAAAACATACATGTATGACTACGAGGAAGCAGGCTTAATAGGTTCAGGAACTGCTTCATATTTACATTGCTGCGTGGAGTCGATTAGTTTGTTTTCCATCAGAAGTTTCAGAAAATGACAATAGCGTATGTACATAATTTAAATACCAGCATGTATCTGGCTGTGCTACAGACCATGCTCAATAATCTTTCCACTTTCTTTTGAATCAACAATGAGTGCAAATGGCCAATGTGTATATATATGTATCACATATTCCTATAGAAAAAGCCTGAGGTTCAAATGGAATGCCAGAAAGAAATAGTATGTTACTAAGCTAGAATGGAAAAAAGGCATGAACAAATTAAAAGAAAACAAAGGCAAATCTTCTCCAAGGCATATCTTCTTGTATTACATCATCTAAATTTTAGAGAAATAAAACACATTTCTTAAATTAAAATGTATGGATGTTTCATTGAGGTATGCTGCATCCAATATTATTCTCAGAATCCAATTATCAACTGGCAGATTTATAAAGTTACTAAGAACAAAGTGATGGAGGAAATTCTTGAATGTATCTCATCCACAGGTGATCGCCTAAGCCACATTCCAATCCAAGGTCTTTGCCAAGTGTATCACTCTTGACCGAAACCATCCATATGCACATCATCATAAGGCCTGCTTCCGTTGGAACTGCTCAGCCCGGAATACCATACTAAGGGCCAGATGTAGGTAATTCTAATTTACCGATTCTTAAATACCGAATTTTACCGATTCGGTATTTATGAATCGGTAAATTAGAAGTAGTGAGATGTAGGTAAATTTCTTTTTACATTTACTGAATCGGTAAGAATCGGTATTTACCAATTCGGTAAATACCGAATCGGTATTGCCCATTGATTCCTATGGGCCTTGAAGCCCATAGGAATCAATGGGCAATACCGATTCGGTATTTACCGAATCGGTAAATACCGAATCCAGCAAGGGTGCAGGGGGTGTCACTTTGACACCCTCTAGCATCCCAAATACAGGCATGTGTGCCATGTGGCACACAGACATGCCCTAAGGGCATGTCTATGTGTCACATGGCACAGGTGTGCATGCACAGATGTGCATGCACACCTGAATTCGGTATTTTACCACCCAATAGGATTGGGTGGTAAAATACCGACTCTTAAGGGCCTGTGGCACTCTCAGGATGTCACCTACATGTGGAATTACCGAATCGGTAAAATTACCGAATCAGTATTTTACAGAATCGGTAAATTTACCGATTCGGTAAATTTACCGATTCTGTAAAATGGTGGCCCCTACATGCCGAATCCTAAATACCGGTCGGTAACGGCCAAATTCGGCTGTTACCGACCGGTATTTCGTCTCCTACATCTGGCCCCAAGTCCCCTATGGATGGGACCACAAGAAAACTAAAGACCTATCTCAACACATGTGGGTCTCCTCTGTGAGTTATTGGTTTATTCCTGAGGCCTGACAAGCACTGGCGCGCTGTCGCTGATTTGCTTATGTCTGACCTCTATTTAAGCGACAGAGTGTATGATAAATGATGAATTAGACTGCTGTCAGAGCAAAGTGGCTTAGAGGAATACATGCAATTCTTTCATCACTTTTTTGTTGTTGTAGATGTTGTAAATATGACAGGTATGCTCAGAAATGAGTCAAGGTATTCTCACTGTTGAGGTCTAAGTAGGTCCAGTCTGGTCTGGGGTTGCATGTGTTCTTATTTTGCAATGACCTCGCAGATTTTATTAGCCTGTTTCTATTGGAAAAGGATGAAGGCTGACTTGCATATGACTTTTCTTTGTGAAAGTGGCACAGTAGGGCAAAGGCAATGGGCTGAAATTAGGCCCAAGTACTCATCATTTTTGTTGGGTCGCAATTTGGAAAGTGTGCATATTAGCATGGGTTTAAAATGACAGTCCTCAATTTCATGTAAAACCTATATATCTTCAATTAGATTACACCCACATATCCATGTCCAATCCTAAATCCTATAAAAGCTATAAAAAGGGTTGCTGAATTTTGAATCTTAATTAGGCAACATTTGATGGAAATAGTTAATATATGTTCTGCCCAAAAAAGCTATAGATTAAGGTTGTAGGCAAGTTCTAAAATATTCTTCCCATTTTAAAAAGAGTTTCTTTTTTTTTTTTTAAAAGGGGCACCTCTTCCCTAAAGAATCATGGTTCACGGTGGCTTTTTAAAAAGATAGAAATAGTTTAGAAATGATTATGCAATTTCCATTATGATGGAATTATTAAAAAGCTATGGAAACATTTTACTCCACTGGAATTAATTTGAAAACATCTTAAAAATATTTTTAAAGTTGTGCTTCTGGTACACTCATGCTATCTATTCTTCTGGATATTTTCAAACATTTGAAATACCTAAAGTGCATTTTAGTTGTAAACAGAGTTGCAGATGCATAGAAAATGTTCTTCGAAATATATTTTAGATATTATTCCAAACTGTGAATTGCTTAGGCCTTTACCAATAAATATCTTTCTCGCATTATTTAAAATCCACGGAAGTAGGTCAATGCACCTACTAAATGGTTTTATAATAATTTAATATATATATATATATATATATATATATATATATATATATATATATATATATATATATAATATATGAACTGCTTGAAAATGTCAAAAATGTGAAATAAATTGTATGAATTTTACTCATGTAGGAATGGTTAATTATTAAGAGATAAAAAAGTTTCAAAGCAACATTAGGAATAATATTTAAAAATGAACTTTCCCTGTCCTGCTTAATTAAGCACGAAGGGCCTGATACGCAAAGGCAATTTACACTTTTGAGTAATTTACACTTTTAAGTATATATATATATATTACTTTTTGGGTACTATCAAAATGTGAGTGTGAATTTACTCCAAAAGTGTGACATGAGTGTCTCTGCCAAAATGAAGAGCATGGGGCTACTCATAAACTCCAGGGACTATTCATAAAGGTAACTTACACAGTGGTTTACTCTTACACTTCTAAGTAACTATTCTGCTTTTGTCAATTTAAAAATTTTGACTGTAAAGTTACTCAAAAGTGTAAGAGTAAATTACTCATGGAAATTACTCTACAGTTAAGTTACCTTTATGAATAGCCCTTGCCGTTTGTGAATAGCTCCCAAACCCCTCAATTTGGTAGAACCATGTAAGCTACACGGTAGGAGTTACTCAAAAGTGTAAACTACTCAAAAGTGTATATTTGCCTGGCGAATCAGGCCCAATGTTAGAGGTAAAATTTATTAAATATAAATACCATCAAAAGTTGTTTAAAAATAAACTAACAATGATATTACAAAGAACACAAGCATTACCTTGATGTTTTACATGTGAGCCCTAGCTCATCACTGTAAAGCAGAGTAATTCTAAGAATTTCTCACCTGTTTTAAATAAAGGCAAGTCTAGTTCATTTTAAAAATTGTATGTCTAGAGACCAGTTTTCAGGCTTCAGATACAAATGTTCTTATAATTGTGCAATCTTGTATAAATATTAGAATGTCTTTCATTCAGTACTGAAATCTTTCTTTCACCATTTGCTAAAGTTCTGGAATATATTTGTGTTCCTCAAGAATGAAGTGTGAATCGTTCCTATGATGCCTATAGTGAGCAGTTAAAACTGAGAAGCACATGCGTTTTTTTTTCAGAGACTTCTATTTTTCAATTCGAGTATTAAGTTGAAATGTACTTTATTTGAACAGGCAGATTTAGCTTGTAAAAATGAAGACACTTACCATTGTTTTTCTCCTTTTTAATTTAAAGGTACAGCTCTTGTTGTCCAGTGGGATCATGTTCATCTTCAAGAGAATTATGACCTTGGCAGTTTCACTTTTCAGGCTACATTACTGAACGACGGACGTATCGTTTTTGGTTATAAAGATGTAAGTTCATGAGAAAATTAACTGAGATGCACACAATTTTTTTAAACAATGTAAACACATATAATTTCATTAGTGCTTACTAGATGATATTCTCGAATGGGAAGTGCACAAAACTTTGGGATGCCTGTACATTGATAATAGCCTATATATCATTATCACAATCTCAGCGTTCCTGAAGGAAGCTTGGAAAATTAGGAAAAACATAATTAATATTGGCATTAAAGTTGGATTATATTCCAAATATTGTGCAAACAGCAGTAAAATCATATCAGAGGGCAACAAGAATGCTATACAAAGAAATTGGCAAAAACCTATTTCTCTTGTCTGTCCCACCCCTCCACATTGTCACTTCTTATTGCAGTATTCTTCATATTTCAATGTCTGCCAATTTACTTCTGGTAAATTATGGGACACACAATGACACCTAGTGATTAACAAAAATCCTAAAATGTGAAATTATCTTTACACACTTCTGTAAATAGATGTGTACCTGGTCGATGCAGCACTTTATTTAAAAGCTCTTCTTGCATAATCCAGTTTAATTGTGTTCAGTGTGGGGAGAGAGATACCAGATCGCCAATATCGGACAAGCTTCCTGAAAGTGCTCTGGAATAGCTGTACTGATTGCCTCCCTCTCCAAATGCATTGGATCTGCATTTGCTGACATGTAAAAGGGCTTTTGGAACCCCGTTTAAGATAAACCAGACACTCTAGAACTAACGCCTTCCAACATCAATACATTCCTCTCAAGCCTTGGTACAGCCCCAGGCTTGCACGTCTATGGGATAGGACTAAACCTGAATCATTTGAACCCAGAGTGACACCAAAAGCTTGCTGATTTGACCCCTGTTGTAAGACTCAGGGACATCAAATACTTCAACTCATCCTGCTACAGCACCTGTACTTTTCTTGCTGCAAGTGTTGCCCTGCCAAGTGGTGCGAACACTGTCTTTGGCGCTTGGACGTGGGTATAAAGTTCTGCTACATCCAGAACCCACTCATCCTCCTCAGAAACAGTGTATCTTCAGGTTTGCATGAGTAGGAACCAGTGCATCCTTGTCGATTTGTGGAGCAGACCAGTGCATCACCTCCAGAACCAGCACATCGCATCTCCTACTGTGGGAGTAGCAGCTGAGCATTGCTTTTGGAACCAGCCCTTCACACTCAGAACCGACGCATCACAGCAGTTGCATGAAGGAAACATTTCTCATCCACTGCATGGCTCGCTACCAATGCATCATTTTGGCTGCACCTCTCATCTTTGTCAGCAATGACTCATCCTGTGGAGAAGTGTGGCTCAATGGTTAGAGCAGCAGACCCTGATGCAGAGGTCTGGCCCGGGACCAGGGTTCAATTCCCGCCTCGGCGGGTCTTGGGCTCAATTTCCTCGGACCTGATAATTCTCGCCTCGGTGCCTATTCTAATCATGGGTCCCACTCTGCAACTCTGGGCAATGGCTTTCATAATCTCCACAACGGCCCCAACAGCGCTGGGATGCCTGGCTTCTCCTTGGGGGTGCCCAGGAGTGGACATTTCACAGAGAAAAGCCAGGAAGGCTTCAACAGTGGTATGCGTTACAGAGCCAGGACACCCATGGGTATTAGTGCGCTTTACAAGTACAAATTACATTTACATTACATTTACATCCCAGTTCAATGTACTTTGGTTCAGCGAGCCTAAGCGTGTCCCTGTATCCGGTCCGCGCTCCATTGTTGTAGGCCTGAACTATTGACTTTGCCCCTGACCAAATCTCCCATTTGAGCCCTTATTGCTTATAAGCTGCACAAATGCTTTAAACATTGACCCTCGAGGTAGGCCTGACTGCTCTGTGCCAAGCTACCAGAGGGTGAGCACATGATAATTTAGGGTGTGTTGTGACTAACCTTGACTAAGATTGTGGTTCCTGCTTGGCAGGTTGCATACCTCTGCCAACCGGAAAACCAATTTCTAACACCATAAAATTGCTAGCTCATTTCCTCTCCATAAAATAGCTGTGGACCATGTTCCCTCCCTAATACAATTTGTTTTATTTTCCTATCTCTTACTTAGGCCATGATTATGAGTCATATTTTAAGAAGAACAGTGGCTCCTGTGGAATACATACTTATAATGATTTAAAAAGGACGTCAATTACGTATATTAGAACAGGGGTTGAGTGAGATGTCAAAGAGAAAGAACTGCCAATACACCAATATAGTTGTTCAATGAGTTGTATTGAAACAATTGAATTGTAGTGAATAGTTTCATACATAAAGCAAAATTATTTACAGTTTTGTAAAGGTGTCCCAAGTGAAAATATGAACCAAAACATTAGAATAACATATGCGAAAAAATATGTGCAAGGTTTCAATGATTTGTTGTTCACAAAAGCGACCACTTTCTTTCAACAAATTACATAACATCTGTTAGAACTGGGGGTCTCTAGTTGGCAGAGGTAGGTACCACTGTCCAAATAGGGACCCTTGCCTCTAGTCAGGGTAAGGAGGAAACCCTCTGAGATAACCCCTGCTCACCCTCTAGGTAGCTTGGCACGAGCAGTCTAGGCTAACCAGAGGCAATGTGTAAAGTATTTGTACCAACACTCACAGTAACACAGTGATAACACCACAAACTGACTCCACAACAGTTTAGAAAAATAAAGGTATTTAATCTAAACTACACAAGACCAAAACGACAAAAATCCAACATACACAGTTCAAGAATATGTTTTCAAAGGAGTTCTTAAGGTTTGCGATAAAATTCCTCAGGTTGCGATAAAATAATCCACAGTTGCGTGAAAAGTTCACAGTTGCGTCACGTTTACTCACAGTACCTTTTAGTTGCGACAAAGTTCCAAAAGCAGAAGCTGGTGCGGTGGAAAACAAGCGATGAGTTGCTCCTGAGACCCTGGGGAGGCGATGCGACAACCCCGCTGCGGCAGCGGGCGTGTTGCGACGAATCCGGTCTGTATGGGGAGGAAGGCCACTTGTATGGATTCCGGTGCGGAGGTTCCGTAGGAAGTTTGTTCTCGCAAAAGGCACGATGCGACGATCTTTGGAGTTGTGACGATCTCCGGGGCGACGATGCGCGGACCAGCGGTGATCTTCTCTCTCGCAGCTCCTCGACCCGATGGTTTCTGCGACGACACTTGCAGCGACGTGATGCGGTCCGCAAGCAAGCGGTGCAGCGATCTCACCCAGCGACGACAGGCTCTGTGACGACACTCGCAGCGATGTTCGACTTTCCCGCACCGGTCTGGTGAGTCCCGCAAAAGAAGGAAGCGATGGCTCTGGCATCGGCAACAGACGCTGCGATGATCTCGACCATCGTAGCGGCGGGAATCTTCTCGCACTGTCGGGGATGCGCTCCACAAGCGAGCGATGCAACTCTTTTCAATTGCAAAAGTCTCTCAAGCTTAGTTTCAAGCTTCCCAGCACAGGTACAACTTCCAGAGGCCCCACAACTGGATCAAGCACTCTAGCAAGGACAGAACTCTCTCAGCAGAGTTCAGGGAAGCTGGGGGTGAAGTCCTTTTGTTCCTGGGACTTCAGAACAGGGAGACAGCTCTTCTCAGGCCCTTGGAGATTCCTTCAAGACAGGAGACACAGCTCCACTGCAAAGTCCTTCCCCTCTCCTTGACAGCAAAGCAACAGGTCAGTCCAGCAGCGCAACAGCAGGACAGTCTTCCTTTTTCAGTTTCAGCTTTCTCCTTGACAGAGGTTCCTTCTTGATTCCAAGATGATCTAATTTTCTGTTGTCAGGGGTCCTGTACTTATACCCCTAAAAGTCTTTGTTCTCTTTGTGCAAGTGGGCCTTGGGCCCGGTCTGAACCAGTTATGGGTGTCTCCTGAGTACTTTCTTTTCCTGGCTTTGCCTTTCCTTTCAGATTGAGGGGCAGGGTCGTCAGCCGCCCAGCAGGAGGTGGAGCCAGCAATGTGGAAGGCAGGCACAGCCCTATTCAAGCCCAGGTGCTAACTCCTCCCACCACTCCAGTTGCAGATGCAGTCATTCAGCCTAGGGCTGACTCAGCCAGCCTCCTGGGCATCCCCAGCCCCTGTCACTCTCAAACCAGACAGTCAATCCACAAACAGGCCAAGGCACACAGAAGAGTCAGACAAGAGAACAGCAACATTTTAAAAGTGCTGTTCTCAAACACAGGATTTAAAAACAACCTTTCCTAAAAGATGTGTTATTAAATTCTGAGTTCAGGGATACTAGATACTTATGTCCCATCTTGTTCCTATGAGAAGAAATGCTGGAAGCCACTGTAGCCAGCATCCCCCATGTTAATCTATGGAGCAAGATAGCCTTACAATAGTGAAAAACGAAAATGGCTGCCATTCACTATCAGAGCATGTCACCTGCACATGTACATGCTCTACCTTCTACATACACTGCATCCTGCCCAGGGGGGGTACCTTGGGCCTTCCATAGTGTGGTAAATAAATAAATAATACCCTATTTTTGAATGTATAAATGAATAACAGATAGCTCAATAAATAAGAGTCAAAATTCGAGGTAGTAGGAGTTTCGCAGGTTTATTACAGCATAAAGGACAGGAACAGGACAACCTGCATAGGAATAGGATGGCAGGGCCCAGCAGCGCTGCTGGTGTCAGGATCGGGACAAGGGGAACGGATGACTTCTTTTAATAACAGTGCATTAGCATATATACATAACGCAAACACATAGCATTACATTGCAGTAGGCGTAGCAGTGGGTGGAGCAGAAGGTGTGACACGTAGCAGTCGCGAAAGATAAGGGTGAAAAGAGGTGTAACAGGGCGTATACATAGACATGTGATGCAAACGTAACAGAATATGTCATGAATGGGGCGGAAACCATGGAGGGGGCTACCTGAGGAGCCGGGACCTCTAACCTGATGGTGCGCGCAAACTAGCAATGACGTATCACTAGGAGAAGCTGGGGGCTATGAACTCTGTGCTAGGAGCAGAGACTGAAGTCTGGAGAGTCAGGGCGACATGTACCTAAGCAGTATCTAGTATCTGATGTTTAGAGAACATGTTGATATAAACTAGAAGTCAGGAGGGGAAAAGGTTAACAGACACTAAGACTGGACCATGCATTATTCTACATGTAGTGCGTGATGAAGAATATTAAATGACCATTAAATTCAGTATTTCTCTAACGTGGAGACGTGAAGGCTAGACAATGACGGAAACTATTGATGCGGTTCAGTAGCTTAGGAATGCAGAGAAGGAGGACTGAACTGATAACTGGAACTATAACATACTTTTGGCAGACTCAGAGGCAGAGCCAGGCTGAACCGGGCACTGTGAGGCAGGAAGTAAGTGAAGGGTCGAGGATACAGGTGGGGGCTGTATCGCTCCTCAGCGAGGTTTCAGGAGACAGGAGCTGAATCTGGTGTCCAGGCCCTTTTGAGGCCTAGAAACGGGGACTTTACAATGGAATAACGTGCACACTGAGAAACGTGGCAACGTAACTTTACATAGGCCTGATATTCGTAGTATTCACGAGGACTGGAAACTGGCATATTAGAGGTGGACACAACTATAATTGTGTCTTGATCGAACATAGGGAATACATATGCATATTTAATCATGCACACATAACATATGATGGATGACACGTAGGGACACAGAACATGGCAAAATTTACTTTTCCACATTCCCTCCTTGTCACTACGTTTCCATCAGGAAACATCAATATTCATGATACCATCTATCATTTCATACAGTATCATTTGCTCGTCTCGAATTATCCTGGAACGGGATTTAGAACGGTGCTTGGGACTAGGAATACAAGAGGTAGCACAAATGCCGCAAATCGCAGGGCCACATTGTATACAGAGACAGCAGCTGAATATGATCGCTACTGCAATACCTAGGAAGGACAATATTTTCCATCCCCATGCGGAAATTATATTCCAGAACCAACCGGACCATGTCCAGGTGCCTGGATCTTGGTGTAACAGATGGGCAATTTTATGGAGTCTGGTTATAGCTGAATAAACAGACGGCGCGTTATTTGGAATGAAAATGCAGCAACTAGATCCGATGACTCTACAGGCCCCGCCCCTATCGGCCAGTATGACGTCAAGGACGAGACGATTCTGTAAAACGACAAATCTCATAGCAGATTGCTCTTCAGTTAAATTACCTAGAGCAGAGGCAGTCTCATTTACTACAGCTTCGAGGGTTCTGGTTAACTCACGGATTAGCTTACTATTCTGGATAGGTCCTATAAAGAAAAAGAAACCTCTGTTGAAATCTGTATACTGTTCTAGAGCAGTTTCAGTATAGTCGACAATGGGGGACTCCCTTCTATGTCTAATGTGTACTAGATGTGTGTTTCTGTGATAATCAGATGGGGCTAGGAAAACAGGTGGCAGTAGGAAGGCAATGTAACAGGTTCCCTCCCAATCGAGGGGCAGACGAACATATGCAGTTTGACCACAAATAAAATAAGAATGACGTGAAGCTTTGAAAATAGATTTCCCACTGTCACTATACTTGACAATAGTAGTACAATCACTATGTCCTACATGTACAGAACCATAATTTCGGACACATAATTCGCCTTTGACTGGTAGTACTGAAATAGCAGGTAAGTCTGGAGTAGTATCAGACTGAACATTCAAGACCATGAAATTCGAAGAATAATTACCTAAATTATACACTTCATTTTCTAGATCTAACCCTGTTCTGTGGGGAAGACCTTGCTTGTCTGGAAAACATGTACTGTTAAGAAAAGACATATCTGTTGAGGATGACGTTAACGTGGACCATGCTCCACACGAACCATTATGTGAAAAAGGATAAGGAAAAAGTGGCAGAACTCCCTTCGGTGTCTGGAAAGGGGGGAGTCGACCACACACCCAACAATTAGTGGCATTGCTGGTCTGATGTGAGTAATGTAACATGCGGATGAATGAGTTATTTCGCATAGCGAGGCGGTAAGAGAGTTCATGAGGAGGCAGATCACTAAACGTGTGCTCTACTGTAGCATTAGCAGACTTATTTACATGAAGAACTGGGAAATACAAGAAAAATGCATAACTGGTGCAGGAAATCATAATGCTGAGAAACAATATGAAACATAGAAAAACGATACATCGAATTGAGTTTTGACTAACTCTCTCACTATGGGGGTCTATTTTATACATGTCAGAAACAGTCTAACCGTTTCACCTAGGGGAGGACTTAGACAATCAAACTGACTGACTTATTTTACTAGACCGGAGTTTTAACTTATACTCCTGTTGCGGAGTTTTCTCTAACAGGGGAGGGTTTGTAGCAATGTCTTTTGCGGGACAGTCCTTGAGAACAATATTTTGGCAATCCTTCAAATCCTGGGAAATGTTCTTTAAGACGGGTTTCAGTCCATTAAATTGTTTTACATGAGAAAGGTGCACCCAGCCTTTGCGACCTTCCAACTTCACGGCTGTACGGGTGGTGAGGAGGACCTGTCGGGGCTCTTTCCAGCGAGGCTCCAGCGGACTTGATCTGTCGAAATTCCTCACCAATACCATGGATCCTGGAACGATTTCATGCGGTGCCACCTCGGTATTGTCTGGAAATGCGGCGGCAACCTGTGAACGACATGAGTTGAGGGCAGACATCAAGGAAGCTAGGTAATCTGTCAGCATATTACTTGAAACATCGGTAATACTTCGGGGTCTAGGAGTACCCCACATGTTAGGGGGGCGGCCGAAAACGACCTCATACGGGGACAGACCTGATCTGGAATGTGCGACCATGCGCATATAAAATAAAGCGACTGGTAGAGCTATCAGCCAGTCCACACCTTTCTCTTTACATACTTTTGCAATTCGGATTTTCAGAGTCTGGTTATGTCTCTCTACGAGACCGGCTGCTTCAGGGTGGCGTACACAATGAAACTTCCACTGGTACCCTAACAACAGGGAAACATGCTTCATGAGTTCAGATGAGAATGGCTGACCGTTATCAGAATATACGACTCTAGGGAGTCCATAACGGGGGAAGAACTCACGAACCAACTGCTTGGCAGTGGTCGCGGCTGTGTAATCTGGGACTGGATATGCTTCTGTCCACCTGGACAAAGCGCATACAACTACAAGAACATACTTGAAACCTCGACATCGCTCCATCTGAATATAATCCATCTGGAGGACTTCAAAAGGGTGGTCAGGGGGCTGGAATCCACCTTGTTCCACCGGGACACTTTTACCTGGATTAAACTGACAACATATCATACAGGTACGGACTTTCTGCTTGGCTGCAGCTCGTAAATGCTTGTTGAACCAAATGTTCTGGATACTCTCTAACATGGCTTTTTCTCCTAAATGTGCTGGACTATGTGCGGTATTAATAATGACTTGAACCATAGAGTCGGGGAGAAACCATGTGGCTCTACCCTTTGTTAACCATCCTTGATCTGTCTGGACCCCTCCTTGTTCGGACCATTTCTTGATTTCTTCGGGAGTAGCATGTAACTGGATATCTATGACATCTTGTGTAGGGTCCTTAACTGTCATGCATGTAATCGGATCTGGAGTGTGTGTCATGTTAACTGGAATGTCTAGAGTCTGTGCTGTGAGCTTGGCTGTGCGATCTGCTAGATCGTTACCTTGAGAAATGGTGTCAGTAACTTTCGTATGTGCTTTGCACTTCATGATAGCGATAGATGTCGGTAAATGTATGGCATCTAACAGAGCTTGAATAAGGAGACCATGCTGAATCTTGGTTCCATGAGAAGTCATGAAACCTCTCTCCTGCCAGAGCACTCCGAAGTCGTGTACAACTCCAAATGCGTAACGTGAATCTGTGTAAACATTAACTTTCAAGTTCTTGGCGTGTATGCAGGCTTGTGTCAGAGCAACTAGCTCTGCTGCTTGAGCGGACAGGGTATCAATACGGTGTGTTTCAATAACTTCAGTGTCAGTAGTCACTGCATACGCGGCGACTAGTTCTCCTGTACTAGTTCTCAGGCATGAACCATCCACATAAAGTGTCAGGTCGGGATCTGGTAACGGAGTATCTGTCAGATCTTGTCTTGGCTTTGTCGTAATGTTAACTACTTCCACACAGTCATGTGTGGCAGAATTCGAAGTAACTGATGGTAACAATGTAGCAGGATTTAAAATGTTGCAGCGTCTGATTTCTATGTGTGGCTGGAACAGTGTCAATTCATAACCTGTTAAACGTGCAATTGTCAAGTGCTGAGTTTGTGTTCGGTTTAAAAGAACTTCCACGGAATGTGGAACTTGTACTGTCAAGGAGTGTCCTAAGACTATGGAATCACTTTGTCTGATAGCTAGTGCTGTGGCTGCAACTGACTTGAGGCACGCAGGCAGAGCCTGGGCTACAGGATCTAATGTGCTCGAAAAATAAGCACAGGGCTTGTATTGTCCTGCCTGATCTTGTGTGAGAACAGATAATGCTGTACCTTCGCGTTCAGTAACGAAAAGTGTAAAAGGCTTACTGTAGTTCGGTGTAGCTAGAACTGGAGCTTGGCATAGGGCTTTCTTTAACTCATTGAAACTAAGTGTATGTTCAGATGTCCAAGGGAGGACAGTCGATACGGCTGCCTCCTGTGTCGTTAACTGTATCAGTGGCTTGGCTAGAAATGCATACTGAGGAATCCATTGTCTGCAATAAGAAGTAAGGCCAATAAAAGCACGTACCTCCTTCTGGGTCTTGGGCTGAGGAAGACTCGCTATTAACTGGATACGGTCTGGTGTCAACTGTCTACCCCTCTTGGACAGTAAGTGTCCTAAGTAGACCACTTGCTGGACACAGAATTGAAGCTTAGAAGGGGACACCTTGTGCCCCATCTCGGCTAGGAAATACAGAACTGTCAGTGATGCTCGCTCGCAAGCACGTTCAGAACGGGCTGTGATCAGTAGATCATCGACATACTGGAGCAGGGCAGTGTCAGTTGGCATGTGAATGTTGTCTAGTTGTCTCTTGAGTGCTTGACTGTAAATACTAGGACTTTCTGTGAAACCTTGAGGAGCTCGTGTGAACATATAGCTCCTTCCATTTAAACAAAATCCGAAAAGGAACTGGCTGTCTGGATGAATAGGAACACTGAAAAATGCGTTCTTGAGGTCTATGACAGTGAAGAACGTGGCTTCGGAATCAATGGCCGTTAATAGGGAAGAGATGTCTGGGACAACTGGGTACTGTGGAATAATACATTTATTAAGCTCTCGTAGGTCAATCACTAATCGATATACTGGGGGTGCATTTGGATCAGTACGTTTCATGACTGGAATGATCGGAGAATTACATACATTGGAGTCAGTTTCTACAACCACTCCTTGAGCCATGAGCTCGTCAATAATTTTGGATAAGGCTGCTACAGCCTCAGGTGGCAATCTGTACTGTCTGATTCGTGGTAACACTACACCTGGCTTGAGAGTCACACGATAGGGTGTGATTTGCATGTAACCTACATCAGTTGGACCTTGCGCCCATAAGTGCTGCGGAACATTAGACAATCTGGGATCAAAATCTCGTAATACATAGTGACCCTTAAAGTCACGTAGGAACAATCGTATTCCCTCTGGGGAACAGCATATAACTGCACCCAACTCTTTCAGTGTTTTAATGCCTAATAGATTTTCTGGACATGACTTAGTAAGTAACAGATCAGTAGTGCGGGACAATGGACCTACTTCTAGAGAAACTGGTTTTGAAATCTCATTTACGATAGGTTTTCCTGAAAATCCAAGGGAAACATTTCTTGAGCCTGAGAGCGGAGCCCCTGGAACTTCGGCGTGACTAATTGTGGTCCTACTTGCCCCTGTATCAATCAAAAACTTTCTGTCTTTCCCTAATACTTGACTGTGAACATAGGGACCTTCTTGATCTACAGGTATCTCGATGAGAGGCAAGCCTACCTCCCTCTCTAGGCTGTTTCATGAATACTGCTGGTACTCTGGATACTCAGACTGTGCATACTGGTACATCTGCTGTGTGACATGCTGTGTTGCAGCGATAGGCTGCGGTGTTGTAACTGTCTGTTGTGCATTCTGTGGCTGAGGAATCTGTGAAACTTGTTCTTGTCTAGGCGGACGTGGTCTTTCTTTAGTCTTACCAGTAGCTATGTTGTGTTTCAGAACTGCACACTCATTTATAAAATGACCTGGCTGTTTACAATAATTGCAGTTCCCTTTAACGGGAGCTGCAGGATGACTGGCTTGATTCGGACCCCTCTTCTGACTGTCTTGAGGAACAGATTGTGCAACTAGTACTTTCATCTTCGTGTCTTTCATACGTTTTCTTTCGTGTTCTTGTTCTTCTCTGATTCTATTCTGGTGGTATTGAAGCATCTGCAACATCTGGGACGGGGTATTAGCTTGCCAGGTACTTTCGACTTTCAAAACTCGATTTTTAATTTGTGGGCTTGAATTCTCGACTAATTTAGTAACAAAAAGGTGAGGGTATGACTCACTACTTGTCTTGAGGCCACTGTTGATGCTAAAACATTTTTCAAATCTAGAATAAAAATCACTAATATCTTCGTCTTGTTTCTGTTTACAGGCTGAGATTGCATCCCAGTCTTCTTTTCTAGTTGTCAATAATCTGGGTAAAACTTGTATTAATAATTCCGGTAATTCTTTACATTTATCTCCAAGACCGGTACCTGGTACTCGTGCCTTGTCTTCAGCTTCTAGAACTGCCCAATCGATCTTTTTCTCCCCCACCTCCCATTCTTTTTCCTTGAGCTTTTCATACACCCCTGCGGGCAGCAGAACCTTTAACATTTTAATTGTATCTGGATACGTGTATTCTCCCATACGGAGCATGTCTTTTAATTCTCTATGGAACCCTGCTGGATCTTTGTCATGACAGGGAATTAATTTCTTCATCTCGAGGAGTTCCATCTTTGTAATCGGAGTGTAAACAAACACTCGTTCTAGTTCGCCACCCGTTCCTCTGACTGGGTGGACTTCTCGTAACGGATTCTGTCTCTCCATGTAAAATGGTTTACTTTCTGGGGGTGAGACATGAACAAAATGCGGGTTCAGAAACGTTCTATATTTGTGACGCTGTTCTAGAATGACACTAATTAAGTCGGTACCTAAACCTTTCCATCTATACTGGAGTAACTCGTTCAGGACATCATGTAATGGACCTGGATCAGAGTGTTGACCCTCATACAAAGTAATGAGGTGCTGAATCATATACATACCCACCAGTCGTTGTTCGGCTGGGGGCATTTTCAGAAACATTTGTGCCACTATTTCGTCTGGAAAAGTGATAGAATCAGTAATCCATCGGACTGCTGATCGGGCTAGTTCTTGTTCATGCATGGTACTTAACTCACTGTAACCGATTCGTGATTTCAGAATGTGATCGGTAGCTTGAAATACTTGTTCTAGAGAACCTTGTTCTGGTGCTGGAGAATGAAAAATAGACTTGTGTTCTAGGCGTAAATGGCGATCTGGAAATCTAGATTTTCCTACATACGCTATTCTGGCGGGATTCTCGTCGTCTATCTCTTCAGTATCAGAATTACTTTCTTTCTCGCTTACTTGTGCTGCTTTACGTTGTTCGTGTATCTTTATTATTTCTCTACGGATTTTCTTGTACATACTCTCCATAGCACCGACGGTCTTGTGCTTACCCTCGGCTATATTATCACTCCACCTTGTCAGGATTTTCATTTCGGCCGGATCTTTAGACGGGTAATCTTGTTCTCTTATTAGACAATTGATCAGAAACTTTAATATCATGAGCTGGATCTCGGCTTTCCTTTGAGACATGGCCTCGCTAATGCTTTCTGGATCATCCCCTGTACGGATGAAACGATATATTCTGTCTAGATCTTCTTTCATATTCGGTAAGGTGACTAGATACTCGGCCACCTTTCTTACGCGGAATGAACATAAAACCATATTATCCTCGCCTGGGACTGGATCATAGCCGCATTCGGCAAGGGATTTTCTTATTTCTGCTACAGTCTGATGTCTGGGCGTACGCTGTGACGCTTGTGCATGTAATTCGGCTGTCGTTAAACGCTTGTGTGGCGGCGGGGTTTGAGGAGTACCTCCCCCTGCGGCCCCTAAACTAGAGTTGTCTACTGAGGCTCTTCGTCCTGGCAGAGTGGGAAATGGAAATGCAGGCTGGACTTGTATGGCGGGCTGGACCGGGGGTACCGTAACAGGTACTCCGGTGTCTGGAGGAGCGGGAAGTGCCTGATTTACAGGGACTGGCGGAGCGCGAACAGGATTTGCATATTCTGGAACTGTGTCGTCCAAATAGGACGAAATAAAAATATCAGCTGCGGTCTGTTTGTGACGTAGCTTGGTCGGAACTAATGGTGGCGGGAAATTACTGGATGCCTCTGGGGTCGCTTTTGGCAAGCCCTCGGCAAAGAGAGGATACATACCCCTATTAAGGGCATGCCTCTGTCTGTCTGACTGTTCGGCTTTGACTTGTTCACCTATCTCGATTAGTTCTTTTTCTTGTGCTCGTTCTAAGGATTCTCTACTTAATTCTGACTTTCTGATTTCCTTTTCAGTTCTTTTATGAGCTTCTTTGCGCCATAACTCGATGGCATCTTTCTGTGACTGTCTGGCTTTCTTTTTCCATAATGCTTCTTCTACTCGCATGATGCATTCGGCATCCCATGTACCCGATACGGGCCATCTATACTTTTCTTCTAACCGTTTGGTATACTCTACCCATAAATCTAGATACAATATGGCGCTTATGCCATGCTTCTGATACATAAAATGACCTGGACTGTCCCTAGGCGGAACTGGAACTGCTGCTTCCAGCAGACCCTTTCTGGTTTTTAACTGACGTAATTTCGAAAAGAGCGGCATGACTGAACTATAATCTAGACACAATACAATACACAATAAACACGATACTTATTCCCCATTCATACCACGACATTAAAATACATGAAGAACATTTAAAAATAACAGTTCGAACAGAGTACTACCTGGAATACGGAACACAGAATACATGAATTTTCTCGAGAACAGAACTGACTAGAACAGGAACTAGATGCACTGCTGAAACAGTACGAAACTTACCGGTCTCATAAAGAGACACGTCAGGACCCGCATCCACCGAAGTGGATACTTCGTTTGTGGGTCTGTGTACCACCAACCCACGGACCAGAGTCAATTAAATTGACCCTGTCTAGATACCACCCTAGTAACGGTACTCACCGGGCAGCAAGAACGGAAGGCCTCGGACTGGACTGGACTGCTACGACGACGGACGACGAACTTCGGACTTCTGTTACGGGTGGGCCTCCGGATACCTCGGACCTTGGACTCTCGGCTTGGGCTCTGGTCGGGACTCGCCGCGTTCCTCCACCGTCTCGTTTGGATGCTGGACCGCCTCCTCCGTCTCCTCCGTGGGCCTGAGGGATACTTGGAGCAGAAATATCTGCCGGTGCGCAGAAGAGTTCCGTCACGACTGCAGAGGGTCAGGGGGTCGGCGTGGCTTCACCGACGCGTGGGGAAAGGGCAAGTCCCTGTTCGGGCGCCATTATGTGGTAAATAAATAAATAATACCCTATTTTTGAATGTATAAATGAATAACAGATAGCTCAATAAATAAGAGTCAAAATTCGAGGTAGTAGGAGTTTCGCAGGTTTATTACAGCATAAAGGACAGGAACAGGACAACCTGCATAGGAATAGGATGGCAGGGCCCAGCAGCGCTGCTGGTGTCAGGATCGGGACAAGGGGAACGGATGACTTCTTTTAATAACAGTGCATTAGCATATATACATAACGCAAACACATAGCATTACATTGCAGTAGGCGTAGCAGTGGGTGGAGCAGAAGGTGTGACGCGTAGCAGTCGCGAAAGATAAGGGTGAAAAGAGGTGTAACAGGGCGTATACATAGACATGTGATGCAAACGTAACAGAATATGTCATGAATGGGGCGGAAACCATGGAGGGGGCTACCTGAGGAGCCGGGACCTCTAACCTGATGGTGCGCGCAAACTAGCAATGACGTATCACTAGGAGAAGCTGGGGGCTATGAACTCTGTGCTAGGAGCAGAGACTGAAGTCTGGAGAGTCAGGGCGACATGTACCTAAGCAGTATCTAGTATCTGATGTTTAGAGAACATGTTGATATAAACTAGAAGTCAGGAGGGGAAAAGGTTAACAGACACTAAGACTGGACCATGCATTATTCTACATGTAGTGCGTGATGAAGAATATTAAATGACCATTAAATGCAGTATTTCTCTAACGTGGAGACGTGAAGGCTAGACAATGACGGAAACTATTGATGCGGTTCAGTAGCTTAGGAATGCAGAGAAGGAGGACTGAACTGATAACTGGAACTATAACATACTTTTGGCAGACTCAGAGGCAGAGCCAGGCTGAACCGGGCACTGTGAGGCAGGAAGTAAGTGAAGGGTCGAGGATACAGGTGGGGGCTGTATCGCTCCTCAGCGAGGTTTCAGGAGACAGGAGCTGAATCTGGTGTCCAGGCCCTTTTGAGGCCTAGAAACGGGGACTTTACAATGGAATAACGTGCACACTGAGAAACGTGGCAACGTAACTTTACATAGGCCTGATATTCGTAGTATTCACGAGGACTGGAAACTGGCATATTAGAGGTGGACACAACTATAATTGTGTCTTGATCGAACATAGGGAATACATATGCATATTTAATCATGCACACATAACATATGATGGATGACACGTAGGGACACAGAACATGGCAAAATTTACTTTTCCACAATAGGGGTGACTGATGTGCACAAAAAGGGAAGGGTTAGGCCTGGTCAGTGGGGACACTGACCAGGAGGACATGGCAGTTTCTAAACTGCACACAGGCATTGCAGTGTCAGGCCTGAGACATCATTTTAGGGCTACTCCTGTGGGTGGCACAATCAGTGCTGCAGGCCCACTAGTAGCATTTGTCATCACCAGCCCTGGCACACCCAGTGCACTTTACTAGAGACTTCATGGTAATACAAATATGCCAAACATGTATATCCAATCAGAATAACACTTTACATAGGGAGCACTTACACTCTGGCACTGATCAGCAGTGGCAGAGTGTCCAAAGCATCTAAACCAGCAAAAACGAAATCCAGCACAGCATCAAAACTACAGGAGGTAGAGGCAAAAAGATAGGGGAAAACCACGCCAAAGATGCCAGGTCTAACACGCGTCCCCTCCAGCTGAAAGTGGGGAGAAATACCCACCCTCTTGGGTGTTCTCTTCACTAAGGCGGAAAAACCTGGACAGACCACCAGCGTTGGCATGTTCTGTGCCAGGGCGGTGTTCCACCTTAAAGTCCATTCCCTGTAGGGAGATGGACCACCTCAACAGTTTTGGGTTCTCACCCCTCATCTGCATTAACCATCTGAGGGGCCTGTGGTCAGTCTGAACAGGGAAGTGAGTCCCAAACAGGTAGGGCCTCAGCTTCTTCAGAGCCCAGACCACAACAAAAGCTTCCCTTTCAATCGCACTCCACCTCCGTTCCCTGGGGAGTAGCCTCCTACTAATGAAAGCTACTGGCTGGTCTCCATTCTCCTCAGTGTCTTGTGAGAGGACTGCTCCCATACCATGCTCTGAAGTGTCTGTACTATGAACTCACTGGAAAAGTCAGGTGCCTTGAGCACCGGTGCTGTGCACATGGCAGTTTTCAGGGTTTCAAAAGCAGTCTGGCAGGCTTCAGTCCAGTCCACTCTTTTGGGCAACTTCTTTGGAAGTGAGTTCTGTCAAGGGGGCGACGATGGTGCCATATCCCTTGACAAACCGTCTGTAATACCCGGTGAGTCCTAAAAAGGCTCTCACCTCTGTCTGGGTCTTGGGGGGCTCACAAGCCAGAATGGTAGCAATTTTTGCCTGTAGGGGCGCCACCTGGCCGCTCCCCACCTGGTGTCCCAAATACACCACAGATCCCTGCCCTATCTGGCACTTGCTGGCCTTGATAGTGAGGCCTGCCCTTTGCAGAGCCTTCAACACTTCACAGAGGTGTTGCAAGTGTTCCTCCCACGTGGAGCTGAACACAGCAATGTCATCCAAGTATGCGGCGCTGAATTCCTCCAGCCCGGACAGTACCTGGTTAACCAGTCTCTGGAATGTGGCAGGGGCATTCTTCAACCCAAAGGGCATGACTCGGAACTGGAAGTGCCCCTGTGGTGTTGAAAATGCTGACCTCTCTTTGGCCCCATCAGTTAAGGCAATCTGCCAGTACCCAGAAGTCAAATCGAATGTACTGAGGTACTGGGCAGCTCCCAACCGATCCACGAGCTCATCAGCTCTGGGGTAGGGGTGTGCATCAGTCTTCGTGACCGCATTGAGCCCACGGTAGTCAACGCAAAACCTGAGTTCTGGAGTGGCACCTGGCGCAGCAGCTTTTGGTACCAAGACCACTGGGCTAGCCCAGGGGCTGCTGGAGGGCTCAATCACCCCTAGCGCCAACATCTTTGAACCTCTTCCTTGATGCTGGCCCTGACCTTGTCAGCTACCTTGTAAAATTTTTGTTTCACAAGCAGACTGTCTCCATTGTCCACATCATGGACGCACCAGTTGGTGACTCCTGGGGTCAGGGAGAACAGGGAGGAGAACTGACCCAACACTTGGCGACAGTCACTCTGCTGCTCTGGGGTCAGGGTGGGCGAGAGGACCACACCATCCACTGACCCATCTTGCTCCTTAACTGCCAGAAGGTCAGGGAGAGGATCACTATCCTCTTTCCTTCCTGCATCTGTAGCCATGAGCATTGTCACTTCAGACCTCTCAAAGTGTGGTTTGAGGCGGTTCACATGCAAGACTCTCAGGGGTTTCCTGGGAGTCCTCAGGTTAACCAGGTAGGTTACCTCACTTTTCCTTTCCACCACCTCATATGACCCAGTCCACTTGTCTTGGAGCGCACAAGGCTCCACTGGTGCCATCACCCACACTTTCTGCCCAGGTTGAAATTCGACCAGAGTGGTATTCTGGTCGTACCATCTTTTCATTTCTTCCTGGCTCTCTTCCAGGTTCGCCTGAGCGAGCTTCCTGAAGAGTTGTGTCTGGTTGCGGATGGCCAGCACATAGCTGAACACATCCTGGGGGTTTTCCCACAGGACTTTTCCCAACCCTCCTGTGAGGTCCTCTGACAGGGTGGCCATACAGGAGTTCAAAGGGACTGAACCCTAAGGACTTCTGAGGCACCTCCCTGTAGGCAAACAACAGGCAAGGTAACAAGACGTCCCACTTCCGTCTCATGGGCTCCGCTAGGCCCATGATCATACCTTTTATAGCGACCGATTGAACCTTTCAACCAACCCATTTCCTTGAGGGTGGTAAGAAGTGGTGAACTTATAATTTACCCCAGCCTCCTCCCACAGAGACTTCATGTACTTAGAGATGAAGTTGGTACCCCGGTCGGAGACCACCTCTCTGGGGAACCCCACACGGGAAAAGATCCCCATCAATGCACGGCCCACCACGGGTGCTCTGAATGTCCTGAGAGGGACTGCTTCCGGGTAACGGGTGGCATGGTCCACCAAGACCAGGATGAACCTGTTGCCTAAGGCTGTCTTTGGGTCCAGGGGCCCTACTATGTCTATGCCCACCCGCTCGAAAGGGGTGCTAACGACTGGAAAGGGTTGGAGGGGTGCCTTCAACTTCATTCCAGTCTTGCCACTGGCTTGACAGGTTTGGCAAGATCTGCAAAAGGAACCAACGTGCTTTCTCATCTGGGGCCAGTGGAAGTGGGTGACAAGCCGGTTCAGAGTCTTGTCTCGCCCCAGATGTCCTGCAAGAGGCACGTCATGAGCCAGACCCATTAGGAAGTTTCTGAAGCGCTCGGGTACCACCAGCACATGGGCTGCACCGGGCTCAGCAAACTTAGGCTCGCTATATAGTAGGTCATCTTCCCAGTAGATAAAGTGATCTCTGGCTGCTCCCCCTGCTGCCTGATCTACAGCCTGTTGCCGCAGACCATCGAGGGAAGGGCATTCCTTCTGCGCCTTGGCAGAACTCCTCCCTGGAGGGACCACCTTCTTGCTGCCAAGGGTCAGCTCAGGTAGGTCTCCCAGTTCGGCCACCTGTTCCCCTGTAGGTTCCAGGGCATCCCCCTCAGGTTCTGCTCCTTCCTGGACCGTGGGAACTGCTGGAGCGGGTTTACCACGCCCCCTTGCCTCTTCCTCTCCTAGCAGGTCTCTGGGCCACTGTTTCAGGCTCCAGTTCTGCTGAGTCACCCCTACTGGCTGCCATAGCACGCGTGGTCACACAGATTCACGCTGGCAAACCCAACATTTCCAAATGAGTTCTGTGTTCTACATCCTTCCATGGAGAACTCTCCAGGTCGTTATCTAACAGACAGTCATCACTGATAACTACTTCCAAAAGAGCAGAGACTCCCCCCCCATTCAAAGGGAACACGCACCAGCTTGCAGAGGCGCACTGAGCTGCCACTACAGGGCGGAGTACATCAGGGATCATTTGCTCTTCAGACACCTCACGGATGTCACGCTGGCTCCTGTGTCTCTCAGAGCCTCAACCTCCTTCCCATTGATGGTCACCTTCTGCCCATATTTCTTAGTGTTAGAGGGCAGTAAGGTTTCCTGGACCATCTCTTGGTCTCCTAGAGAGACAAGGGCCATAACTGCTAGCTCCCCCCAGTCACTAGAAACCAAATCCCCTCCCAAAGCTACACTTGCTAACGCTGGGGCTGGAGCACCTGTGGGTGCTGGCTTCTTCTTGGGACAGCTTGGAGCGATGTGGCCCACCTCATTGCAGTGATAGCAGGTAGGGGGACCCTGGTTAGTTCTTCTGTCTCTATTTTCCCACCTGCCCTTAGGGGGCCGTGTCTGTCTAGGTTTGGGGGGTTGGGATTCCTTTCCCTGGGAACTATTTTGGGGCCCTTGTGAGAACTCCTTTTGGTTACCCTTGTCCCCCCCACTCTTCTGCTGGGGACCCTGCCCACCTTTGGCTGTGGTACCCACAACTCCTCTGTGGACCCTGGTACTGGTCCAGCGGTCCGCCTCCTTAGCAAGCTCAAAGGGGTCTGTCAGCTTGCTGTCTAAAAGATGCTGGCGCAGCTCTGGAACACAAAGACTACTCAAGTGCTCCCAACTGATTAAATGCAATAACCCCTTAAAATCAGTTACTTTACTGCCCTTCATCCAACCTTCCAGTGCACGTGAGTACTGATTCACACATTCCATCCAAGTCTCAGACTCTCTCTTCTTGGAGTTTCTAAACTGCAGTCTATACTGCTCTGGAGTAAGGCCATACCTGAGACATAAGGCCTCCTTCATATTGGGGTAGGTCATGGCACCTGCCAACTCTAAGGGCTCTAGAGCACTCCTTCCAGAAGCCTCAAAATGTTTCCACAGGCCCGCCCCCCAATGCTGATCAGGCACACCATTCATCTTCAATGCAATTTCATACGAAGTGAACCAGGCATAAATATCCTCACTCCTATGGTAATTCTGTACCAGGTCTTTGGGAATATATACTTTACCCCCATGCACTGACTGTGCGCTGCCACCATTTGAACTGGCATCCACCTCCTTGGCTTTAAGATACAGATCTCTCATGCTCAACTCATGAGCCAAAAGCAATTTCTTCTCTTCAAAGGCACGGGCCATTTCTACTTCTAATTGCTTCATTTTCATTCTCATGACTTCCAAGTCATATTCTCTTACTCTCTGATTTTCTTGTAACTCTTCTGGGGTGGGGCCCCTGCTGGAGTGGTTGCTGCCAGCTCCTGCACCTACTCTGCCCACTGGTAGATCTGTGACTTGAAAAGCATTCCCTGCATCCACATCCTCATTTCCCTCTTGTGCCTCCCAATGGGCCTTCAAGATTCTTTGCAGCTCCTCCTTCCTGTAGCCGCTCTTTATGGGGCACTCAAACTAGTTGCAGAATTGCTAAAGCTGTGTAACTTTGTAAGAATACAGATCCTCAATGCAAAACTCTAATTCTGCTTCCTTACTGGGTGCCTTCCCATTCAAAGACGTGATGTTTTAGAAGAGTTACTCAAAAATAGGATCAAAAATCAAAAACCAGTAGTATGTGGTGGCGTAGTGGTCTGCACTCACTAGTGATGTACGCCAATTACTGTGTGTCTAGTACAAATACAAGTTTAATCCGCACTGCTGACCAACAATGTTAGAACTGGGGGTCTATGGTTGGCAAAGGTAGGTACCACTGTCCAAATAGGGACCCTTGCTTCTAGTCAGGGTAAGGAGGAAACCCTCTGAGATAACCCCTGCTCACCCTCTATGTAGCTTGGTACGAGCAGTCTAGGCTAACCAGAGGCAATGGGTAAAGTATTTGTACCAACACTCACAGTAACACAGTGAAAAGACCACAAACTGACTCCACAACAGTTTAGAAAAATAAAGGTATTTAATCTAAACTACACAAGACCAAAACGACAAAAATCCAACATACACAGTTCAAGAATATGGTTTCAAAAGAGTTCTTAAGGTTTGGGATAAAATTCCTCAGGTTGCGATAAAATAATCCACAGTTGCGTGAAAAGTTCACAGTTGTGTCATGTTTACTCACAGTACCTTTTAGTTGCGCCAAAGTTCCAAAAGCAGAAGCTGGTGCGGTAGAAAACAAGCGATGCGTTGCTCCTGAGACCCTGGGGAGGCGATGCCACAACCCCGCTGTGGCAGCGGGCGTGTTGCGACAAATCCGGTGTGTATGGGGAGGAATCAACTTGTATGGATTCCGGTGCGGAGGTTCCGTAGGAAGTTTGTTCCCGCAAAAGGCATGATGCGACGATCTTTGGAGTTGAGACGATCTCCGGGGCGACGATGCGCGGACCAGCGGTGATCTTCTCTCTCGCAGCTCCTCGACGTGATGGTTTCTGCGACGACACTCGCAGCGACGTGATGCGGTCCGCAAGCAAGCGGTGCGGTGATCTCACCCAGCGACGACAGGCTCGGCGACGACACTCGCAGCGATGTTCGACTTTCCCGCACTGGTCTGGTGCGTCCCGCAAACGAAGGATGCGACGCCTCTGGCAGCGGCAACAGACGCTGCGACGAGCTCGACCTTCGTAGAGGCGGGAATCTTCTCGCACTGTCGGGGATGCGCTCCGCAAGCGAGCGATGCAACACTTTTCAATTGCAAAAGTCTCTCAAGCTTAGTTTCAAGCTTCCCAGCATTGTGGAAGGCAGGCACAGCCCTATTCAGGCCCAGGTGCTAACTCCTCCCACCACTCCAGTTGCAGATGCAGTCATTCAGCCTAGGGCTGACTCAGCCAGCCTCCTGGGGCATCCCCAGCCCCTGTCACTCTCAAACCAGACAGTCAATCCACAAACAGGCCAATGCACACAGAAGGGTCAGACAAGAGAACAGCAACTTTCTAAAATTGCTGTTCTCAACACAGGATTTAAAAACAACCTTTCCTAAAAGATGTGTTATTAAATTCTGAGTTCAGGGATACTAGATACTTATGTCCCATCTTGTTCCTATGAGAAGAAATGCTGGAAGCCACTGTAGCCAGCATCCCCATGTTAATCTATGGAGCAAGATAGCCTTACAATAGTGAAAAACGAAAATGTCTGCCATTCACTATCAGAACATGTCACCTGCACTAGTACATGCTCTACCTTTTACATACACTGCACCCTGCCCAGGGGGGTACCTTGGGCCTTCCATTGGGGTGACTGATGTGCACAAAAAGGGAAGGGTTAGGCCTGGTCAGTGGGGACACTGACCAGGAGGACATGGCAGTTTCTAAACTGCACACAGGCATTGCAGTGTCAGTCCTGAGACATCATTTTAGGGCTACTCCTGTGGGTGGCACAATCAGTGCTGCAGGCCCACTAGTAGCATTTGTCATCACCAGCCCTGGCACACCCAGTGCACTTTACTAGGGACTTCATTGTGATACAAATATGCCAAACATGTATATCCAATCAGAATAACACTTTACATAGGTAGCACTTACACTCTGGCACTGATCAGCAGTGGCAGAGTGTCCAAAGCATCTAAACCAGCAAAAACTAAATCCAGCACAGCATCAAAAATACAGGAGGTAGAGGCAAAAAGATAGGGGAAAACCATGCGAAAGATGCCAGGTCTAACAACATCTATACAATCATAGAGTGTTATTTTCAAAGGTTCGCTTTTCTTAATTGTCGACGGCGTTTCGACCCTAGCATGGGTATAGGGTCATTTCAGGACCTACGATGTGTGACATCTGACTTGTTTTTTCAGAAGCGCTATAATACTGGTGGTGTTTGTGCAAACCGTGTATGGGTGAATTAAAGGTACTCGCTAGGCAACCCAGCCGTGTTCCCTAATGAGGGTGTGGGTCTAGCGATACTGGGTGGGTGCACAATGGCTGTCCTCTTGTTGTCAGAAGCTGTATTCCGATGTGAAGAAGGCTTCTTTCATATTTATGTTTATTCAGTTGCGGGTGCTCATAGGCAGTGACCGCGTGTCCAAGGTGATTTCTTTTGGAGATTGCTGGAAAAGGACTGCATCCGTCAGTCCTCGCATCGGTTCAATGACGATACTGAACATTGGATGCAATAAAGTCACATGAATCATTTCACATCACCTCTCCTGGGCACCACTGCAAATACCATAAACACATATCAGTAGACACCACCTCACAATTTAAACCATTGAATTTAAGGGCCACACTATCAGAAATGCTCACAACCAATGTCCTTTTGTCCACTGCAACTGAAAGGCATACAATAACATTAACAAACAATTTCTATGTGATGTAGATCTAATCTTCACAAGAATTCTCCAATTGCTTGCCTGTTTTTAGACATGACACAGCAGTTATGAATGTCATTAGGCATGCAGACCTGGATTTACAATGGTTTTGTGTCAGGTTTGTGTTACTTTTTTCATGCAGATACAACGCAAGGTTGATATTTACCAACCAACTCAAATGGTGATTTGTGTTGATTTGTAAACAAAAGTAATACAATACAAAGCATTGCACTGCCTTGCGTTGCTTTGCGTCAATGGGGCATTGCATCCACCAAATGGATTTTGACACAAATCCATTTCTGTAAATGACTCTACAAATGTATTTGCACCACAATCCGGCATTCCCCTCAAGCTTGTGTAATGAGGAAACATATTTTATTTCCCCTCATGTGTGAACAGTGACCTACAACACAATACATGTTGAGACAGATATGTACCAAAGTGACAGTGACTGGTACACAGTTGTTGATTTGGGGATTTACTTCCCAGTGCAAAACATGAAAGTGACCACAAAGTAATTCAAGGTAACGCTGTGTGCTATTTTATGTCATGGGGAGAGATCTTTGGTGGTACATGGGACGGCCCTACTTTTCACCGCAGAAACCTCACGGGCAGCAATGGACCAAGGAAAAAAGGCCGTCCTTATCCTACTCGACCTGTCGGCAGCCTTCGATACGGTTTCACATAACATCTTAGTGGACCGGTTGGCTGCCGCAGGCGTAGGAGGCCAGGTCTTGGCATGGCTCAGGAATTTCCTCAGCAACAGACGCCAAGTGACAGTGTTAGGCCAATACCAGTCTGAAGTCAAAAACGTCAGCTCAGGGGTTCCGCAGGGCTCAAGATTGAGCCCTGTCCTCTTCAACTTGTACATGGTACCCCTTGTGAAACTGATCGCCTCATTCCAGATCAGTTCCATCTCATATGCTGACGACACTCAGCTCATACTGGTTCTGGACAGAGAACGACCAGGCGCAGAGGAAAATCTTAAGGAGTGTTTGACAGCCACATTTAGATGGATGACAAACAACCACCTAAAGTGCAACACCGGCAAAACTGAAATTCTTCCTGTTGGGAGCCATAACTTGTTCTCACCAAAAATGTGTTGGCCAATGGAGGCAGAAGCTCCCCCCAACACGATTGCATCTGCCCGCAACCTGGGCATTAAATTTGACAACCAATTATCCTTTAAGCCCCAGGCTATAGCAGTGGCAGGCATGTGCTTTCAAATCATCAAAGCACTGAGGAAGTTTTTCGATCTGCTCCCACTGTCAGCGAGGAAAACAGTCGCAGTGGCCTTAATAAGTTCTAGGCTAGACTATTGTAACAGAGTATATGCTGGAGCCAACAAAAGCGTTCTCCATACGTTACAAATGGTCCAAAATGCGGCAGCCCGCCTCGTACTACGCTGGCCACGGAGGTCGTCAGCTTCAGCAGCACTTAATACTCTCCAGTGGCTGCCTGTAAGCAAAAGAATTCTGTTTAAAATTATTTCAATTACCTTTAGGGCATTCCACCAGCGTGGCCCAAAATACCTACTTCATGGGTTCAAAAGATACCACCCGACGCGCTGTCTGAGATCCGCCAGTCAGAACCTACTCACTCTTCCTCGGTTCAAGCTGGATACAAAAGGGGGCAAATCCCTTTTTGTACTGGGCACTAAGACCTGGAATAAGCTTCCCCTATCTTTACGTACTTTCTCTTTAGAAGCCCCTTTTAGGAAAGCATTAAAAACCTGGATCTTTTCTCTGCCCGATGCTACATGTAGAACTCTGGTGTAACTGTGGTGTAAAATGCAGAACATCCTTTCCTTCCAACTCTTCCACCTGAGTTGTGTGAGCGCCAAGATACTCCTTGGAGTGAAAGTGCACGGTAGAAATGTCCCTTACATTACATTACATTTTTTTAGGCCTTGAAGCTCTGCTTCGCTCGCAGAGTTTGCGGCGTGAGTCCCACTCTGAAAAACTCCACGTGGTGGTGCAGAGTTTTCCTCTCATGCGGCTCACTAATGTTAAGTTGAAGAGGGCAAGCGAGGAACATCATATATTAGAACTCCTCCCAGAGAGTTTTCTCAACACGGGCGATCGCGCAGTTTGCTACTGCTCACACTGAGAAACATGCCGCTCATATTGAGGAAGCTGCAGCACAAATATAACATCGGCTTGAGTTGCCGAAAGAAGCAGCCCCTTCTTGCACTGTGTGTGGTGCCCTTTGCACTGATTTTACAGTGCAGGACAAACTCCAGGCGCTAAAAAGAGTTTTACGGTACTTCGCGGAGTTCCCCGTCGCAGAAATCAATTAATTTCGCCCAGGCCTAGTGTACTTATGCTGTGGTATATAAATAAATAATACCGGATCTATTTTTGAATGAATGAATGAATAACAGATAGCTCAATAAAATAAGAGTCAAGATTCGAGGTAGTAGGAGTTTCTGCAGGTTTATTACAGCATAAGGACAGGATCAGGACAACCTGCATAGGATGACCCAGCAGCTGCTGGGGCTAGGTCTGGGATGAGCGCGCTAACCTTTAATAACAATACATCAACTTATATACATAACGCAAACACATAGCATTACATTGCAGTAGGCGTAACAGTGGGTGGAGCAGAAGGTGTGACGCGTAGCAGTCGCGAAAGATAACAGTAAAAAGAGGTGTAACTGGGAGTATACATAGACATGTGATGCAAACGTAACAGAATATGTCATGAATGGGCGGAAACTTTGGAGGGGGCTACCTAAGGAGCCGGGACCTCTAACCTAATGGTGCGCGAAAACTGGCAATGACGTGTTACTAGGAGAAGCTGGGGGCTACGAACTCTGTGCTAGGAGCAGAGACTAGAGTCTGGAGGGTCGGAGCGACATGTACCTAAACCCTATCTGGTATCTGATGTTTAGGGAACATGTTGATATAAACTAGAAGTCATGAAGGGAAAAGCTAACTTGACTCTAAGACTGGACCATGCATTATTCTACATGTAGTGCGTGATGAGGAATATTAAATGACCATTAAATACAGCATTTCTCTAACATGGAGCCGAATAGGCTAGACAATGACGGAAACTATTGATGCAGTTCAGTGGCTTAGGAATGCAGAAGAGGAGGACTGAACTGATAGCTGGAACTATAACATACTCTTGGCAGACTCAGAGGCAGAGCCAAGCTGCACCGGGCACTGCGAGGCAGGAAGTAAGTGAAGGGTCGAGGATACAGGTGGGGGCTGTATCGCTCCTCAGCGAGGCTTTCAGGAGACAGGAGCTGAATCTAGGGTCCGGGCCCTTTTGAGGCCTGGAAACGGGGACTTTATAATGGAATAACGTGCACACTGGGAAGCGTGGCAACGTAACTTTACATAGGCCTGATATTCGTAGTATTCACGAGGACTGGGAGCTGACATACCAGAGGTGGACACAACTGTAATTGCGTCATTAATCAGACATGGGGAATAACATATGCATATTGGTCATGCACACATAACATATGATGGATGAGGCGTAGGGACACAGAACATGGCAAAATTTACTTTTCCACACATGGCAAAATTTACTTTTCCACATTCCCTCCTTGTCACTACGTTTCCATCAGGAAACATCAATTTTCATGATACCATCTATCATTTCATACAGTACCATTTGCTCGTCTCGAATTGTCTTGGAACGGGATTTAGAACGGGGCTTGGGACTAGGAATACAAGAGGTAGCACACATGCTGCAAATCGCAGGGCCACATTGTATACAGAGGCAGCAGCTAAATATGATCGCTACTGCAATACCTAGAAAGGACAGGACTTTCCATCCCCATGCGGAAATTATATTCCAGAACCAACCTGACCATGTCCAGGTGCCTGGATCTTGATGTAACAGATGGGCAATTTTATGGAGTCTGGTTATAGCTGAATAAACAGACGGCGCGTTATTTGGAATGAAAATGCAGCAACTAGATCCGATGACTCTACAGGCCCCGCCCCTATCGGCCAGTATGACGTCAAGGACGAGACGATTTTGCAAAACGACAAATCTCATAGCAGATTGTTCTTCGGTTAGGTTACCTAGAGCAGAGGCAGTCTCATTTACTACAGCTTCAAGGGTTCTTGTTAACCTACGGATCAGTTTACTATTCTGGACAGGTCCTACAAAGAAGAAGAAACCTTTATTGAAATCTGTATACTGTTCTAGAGTAGTTTCAGTATAATCGACAATTGGGGACTCCCTTCTATGTCTAATGTGTACTAGATGTGTGTTTCTGTGATAATCAGATGGAGCTAGGAAAACAGGTGGTAGTAAGAAGGCAATGTAACAGGTTCCCTCCCAATCGAGGGGCAGACGGACATATGCAGTTTGACCACAAATAAAATAAGAATGACGTGAAGCTTTGAAAACAGATTTCCCACTGTCACTATACTGGATAACAGTAGTACAATCACTATGTCCTACGTGTACGGAACCATAACTACGGACACATAATTCGCCTTTGACTGGTAGTACTGAAATAGCAGGTGAGTCTGCAGTAGTATCAGACTGAACATTCAGGACCATGAAATTCGACGAATAATTACCTAAATTATAAACTTCATTTTCTAGATCTAAACCTGTTCTGTGGGGGAAACCTTGCTTGTCTGGAAAACATGTACTGTTAAGAAAAGACATATCTGTTGAGGATGACGTTAACGTGGACCATGCTCCACACGAACCATTATGTGAGAATGGATAAGGAAACAGTGGCAGAACTCCCTTCGAGGTCTGGAAAGGGGGGAGTCGACCACACACCCAACAATTAGTGGCATTGCTGGTCTGGTGTGAATAATGTAACATACGGATAAATGTGTTGTTGCGCATAGCGAGGCGGTAAGAATATTCGTGAGGAGGCAGATCACTAAACGTGTGCTCTACTGTAGCATTAGCAGACATATTTACATGAGGAACTGGAAAATACAGATAGAGCGCATAGCTGGTGCAGGAAATCATTATGCTGATGAATAATACGAAACTCAGAAAAACGATACATCTGATTGAATTTTGACTGACTCTCTCACTATGGGGGTCTATTTTATACATGTCAGAAACAGTCTAACCGTTTCACCTAGGGGAGGACTTATACAATCAAACTGACTGACTTATTTTACTAGACCTGAGATTTAACTTATACTCCTGTTGCGGAGTTTTCTCTAACAAGGGAGGGGTTGTAGTAATGTCTTGTGCGGGACAGTCCTTTAAAACAATGTTTTGGCAGTCTTTAAGATCTTGGGAATCCTTGGAAATGTTTTTAGAAACGGGTTTCAATCCTTTAAAAAGTTTAACATGAGACAGGTGGATCCATCCTTTTCTGCCTTCCAACTTGACGGCAGTACGGGTGGTCAAGAGGACCTGACGTGGCTCCTTCCAACGTGGTTCCAGCGGACTTGATCTGTCAAAATTTCGGACCATCACTAGGGAGCCTGGAACGATTTCATGTGGTGCCACCTCGGTATTGTCTGGAAAGGCGGCAGCAACCTGTGAACGACATGAGTTGAGGGCAGACATCAAGGAAGCTAGGTAATCTGTCAACATATTACATGAAACATCGGTAATACTTCGGGGTCTAGGAGTACCCCACATGTTAGGGGGGCGGCCGAATACGACCTCATACGGGGACAGACCTGATCTGGAATGTGCGACCATGCGCATATAAAACAAAGCGACTGGCAGAGCTACTAACCAGTCCACACCTTTTTCTTTACAAACTTTGGCAATGCGGATTTTCAGAGTCTGATTATGTCTCTCTACGAGACCGGCTGCTTCAGGATGGCGTACACAATGGAACTTCCACTGGTACCCTAACAAAAGGGAAACGTGCTTCATTAACTCTGAGGAGAATGGCTGACCGTTATCGGAATATACGACTCTAGGGAGTCCGTATCTAGGGAAAAATTCACGAACCAACTGCTTGGCAGTGGTCGCGGCTGTGTAATCTGGGACTGGATATGCTTCTGTCCACCTGGACAAAGCGCATACTACTACAAGGACATACTTGAAACCTCGACATCGCTCCATCTGAATATAATCCATCTGGAGGACCTCAAAAGGGTGGTCAGGGGGCTGGAAACCACCTTGTTCCACCGGGACACTTTTACCTGGGTTAAACTGACAACATATCATACAGGTACGGACTTTCTGTTTGGCTGCAGCTCGTAAATGTTTATTGAACCAAATATTCTGGATACTGTCTAACATAGCTTTTTCTCCTATATGTGCTGGACTATGTGCGGTATTAATAATGACTTGAACCATAGAGTCGGGGAGAAACCATGTGGCTCTACCCTTCGTTAACCATCCTTGATCTGTCTGGACCCCTCCTTGTTCAGACCATTTCTTGATTTCATCGGGAGTAGCATGTAACTGGATATCTATGACATCCTGTGTAGGGTCCTTAACTGTCATGCATGTAGTCAGGTCTGGAGTATGTGTCTGATTAACTGGAATGTCTGGAGTCTGTGCTGTAAGCTTGGCTGTGCGGTCTGCTAGATCATTACCTTGGGAAATAATGTCTGTAACTTTCGTATGTGCTTTGCATTTCATGATAGCAATGGATGTCGGTAAATGTATGGCATCTAACAGGGCTTGAATAAGGAGACCATGCTGAATCTTGGTTCCATGAGAAGTCATGAAACCTCTCTCCTGCCAGAGCACTCCGAAGTCGTGTACAACTCCAAATGCGTAACGTGAATCTGTGTAAACATTAACTTTCAGGTTCCTGGCATGTATACAGGCTTGTGTCAGAGCGACTAGCTCTGCTGCTTGAGCAGACAGGGTATCAATACGGTGTGTTTCAATAACGTCGGTGTCAGTAGTCACTGCATACGCGGCGACTAGTTCTCCTGTACTAGTTCTCATACATGAACCATCCACATAAAGTGTCAGGTCAGGATCTTGTAACGGAATGTCTGTCAGGTCTTGTCTTGGCTTTGTCGTAATGTTAATTACTTCCACACAGTCATGTGGGTCAGAATTTGAACTAACTGATGGTAACAGTGTAGCAGGATTCAGGACGTTGCAGCGTCTAATTTCTATGTGTGGCTGGAACAGTGTCAATTCATAACCTGTTAAACGTGCAATTGTCAAGTGCTGTGTTTGTGTTCGGTTTAAAAGAACTTCTACGGAGTGTGGAACTTGTACTGTCAGGGAATGCCCTAAAACTATGGAATCACTTTGTCTGATAGCTAGTGCTGTGGCTGCAACTGACTTGAGGCACACAGGCAACGCCTGGGCGACTGGATCTAATGTGCTCGAAAAATAAGCACAGGGCTTGTATTGTCCTGCTTGATCTTGTGTGAGAACAGATAATGCTGTACCTTCACGTTCAGTAACGAAAAGTGTAAAAGGCTTACTGTAGTTCGGTGTAGCTAGAACTGGAGCTTGACATAGGGCTTTCTTTAACTCATTGAAACTAAATGTATGGTCAGATGTCCAAGGGAGGACAGTCGATACGGCTGCCTCCTGTGTCGTTAACTGTATCAGTGGCTTGGCTAGAAAGGCATACTGGGAAATCCATTGTCTACAATAAGAAGTAAGGCCGATAAAAGCACGTACCTCCTTCTGGGTTCTGGGCTGGGGAAGACTCGCTATTAACTGGATACGGTCGGGTGTCAACTGCCTACCCCTCTTGGACAGCAAGTGTCCTAAGTATACCACTTGCTGAACACAGAATTGAAGCTTCGAAGGTGACACCTTGTGCCCCATCTCGGCTAGAAAATACAAAACTGTAAGTGATGCTCGCTCGCAGTCACGTTCAGAACGGGCTGTGATCAGTAGATCATCGACATACTGGAGCAGGGCAGTGTCAGTTGGCATGTGAATGTTGTCTAGTTGTCTCTTGAGTGCTTGACTGTAAATACTAGGGCTTTCTGTGAAACCTTGAGGAGCGCGTGTGAACATATAGCTCCTTCCATTTAAACAAAATCCGAAAAGAAACTGGCTGTCTGGATGAATTGGAACACTAAAAAATGCATTCTTGAGGTCAATGACAGTGAAAAACATGGCTTCGGAATCAATGGCTGTTAACAGGGAAGAGATATCTGGGACAACTGGGTACTGAGGAATAATACATTTATTAAGCTCTCGTAAATCAATCACTAATCGATATACTGGGGGTGCATTTGGATCAGTACGTTTCATGACTGGAATGATCGGAGAATTGCATACATTGGAGTCAGTTTCTACAACTACTCCTTGAGCCATGAGCTCGTCAATAATTTTGGATAAGGCTGCTACAGCCTCAGGTGGCAATCTGTACTGTCTGATTCGGGGTAACACTACGCCTGGCTTGAGAGTCACACGATGGGGTGTGATTTGCATGTAACCTACATCAGTTGGACCTTGCGCCCATAAGTGCTGTGGGACATTAGACAGTCTTGAATCAAAATCTCGTAATACATAGTGACCCTTGAAGTCACGTAGGAACAGACGTATTCCCTCCGGGGAACAGCAAATAACTGCACCTAATTCTTTCAGTGTTTTAATGCCTAATAGATTTTCTGGACATGACTTAGTAAGTAACAGATCAGTAGTACGGGACAATGGACCTACTTCCAGAGTGACTGGCTTTGATATCTCATTAACTATTGGCTTTCCTGAAAATCCAAGGGAAACATTTCTTGAGCCTGAGAGCGGAGCCCCTGGAACTTCGGCGTGACTAATTGTGGTCCTACTTGCCCCTGTATCGATCAAAAACTTTCTGTCTTTCCCTAATACTTGACTGTGAACATAGGGACCTTCTTGATCTACAGGTATCTCGATGAGAGGCAAGCCTACCTCCCTCTCCAGGCTGTTTCATGAATATGGCTGGTACTCTGGATACTCAGACTGTGCATACTGGTACATCTGCGATGTAACGTGCTGTGTTGCAGCAATAGGCTGCGGAGCTGTAACTGTCTGTGGTGCATTCTGTGGCTGAGGAATCGGTGAAACTTGTTCTTGTCTAAGCGGACGTGGTCTTTCTTTAGTCTTACCAGTAGCTATGTTATGTTTCAGAACTGCACACTCGTTTATAAAATGACCTGGCTGTTTACAATAATTGCAGTTCCCTTTAACGGGAGCTGCAGGATGACTGGCTTGATTCGGACCCCTCTTCTGACTGTCTTGAGGAACAGATTGTGCAACTAGCACTTTCATTTTCGTGTCTTTCATACGTTTTCTCTCGTGTTCTTGCTCTTCCCTGATTCTATTCTGGTGATACTGGAGCATCTGGAGCATCTGGGACGGGGTGTTTGCTTGCCAGGTGCTTTCGACTTTCAGAACTCGGTTTTTAATTTGTGGACTTGAATTCTCGACTAATTTGGTAACAAAAAGATGAGGGTATGACTCACTACTTGTCTTGAGACCACTGTTGATACTGAAACATTTTTCAAATCTAGAATAAAAATCACTAATATCTTCGTCTTGTTTCTGTTTACAGGCTGAGATTGCATCCCAGTCTTCTTTTCTCGTTGTCAATAATCTGGGTAAAACTTGAATCAGTAATTCTGGTAATTCTTTACATTTATCTCCAAGACCGGTACCTGGTACTCGTGCCTTGTCTTCAGCTTCTAGAACTGTCCAATCGATCTTTTTCTCTCCCACCTCCCATTCTTTTTCCTTTAACTTTTCATACACCCCTGCGGGTAACAGGACCTTTAACATTTTAATGATATCTGGGTAAGTGTATTCTCCCATACGGAGCATGTCTTTTAAATCTCTATGGAACCCTGCTGGATCTTTGTCATGACAGGGAATTAATTTCTTCATTTCAAGAAGTTCCATCTTTGATATTGGAGTGTATACGAACACTCGTTGCATTTCGCCACCCGTCCCTCTGACTGGGTGGACTTCTCGTAACGGATTCTGTCTGTCTATGTAAAATGATTTACTTTCTGGGGGTGAGACATGAACAAAATGCGGGTTCAGGAACGTTCTATATTTGTGGCGCTGTTCTAGAATGACACTAATTAAATCGGTACCTAGACCTCTCCATCTATACTGGAGTAACTCGTTCAGGATATCATGCAACGGACCTGGATCAGAATGTTGACCCTCATACAGAGTAATGAGGTGCTGGATCATATACATACCCACCAGTCGCTGCTCGGCTGGGGACAATTTCAGGAACATTTGTGCCACTATTTCGTCTGGAAAAGTGGTAGAATCAGTAATCCATCGGACTGCTGATCGGGCTAGTTCTTGTTCATGCATGGTACTTAACTCACTATAACCGATTCGTGATTTCAGGATATGATCGGTAGCTTGGAATACTTGTTCTAGAGAACCTTGTTCTGGTGCTGAATGATGAAAAATAGACTTGGGTTCTAGACGTAAATGACGATCTGGAAATCTAGATTTTCCTACATACGCTATTCTGGCGGAATTCTCGTCTTCCTCTTCAGGATCAGAGATACTTTCTTTCTCGCTTACTTGTGCTGCTTTACGCTGTTCGTGTAACCTTATTATTTCTTTACGAATTTTCTTGTACATACTCTCCATGGCACCGACGGTCTTGTGCTTACCCTCGGCTATATTATCACTCCACCTTGTCAGAATTTTCATCTCGGCGGGATCTTTAGACGGATAATCTTGTTCTCTTATTAGACAATTGATCAGGAACTTTAATATCATGAGCTGGATCTCGGCTTTCCTTTGAGACATAATCTCGCCAATACTTTCTGGATCATCCCCTGTACGGATGAAACGATATATTCTGTCTAGATCTTCTTTCATATTCGGCAAGGTGACTAGATACTCGGTCACTCTCCTTACACGTAAGGAATATAAAACCATATTATATTCGCCTGGAACTGGATCATAGACACATTCGTTAAGGGCTTGTCTGATTTCTGTGACAGACTTATTACTTTTAGGAGTACGCTGTGATGCTTGAGCATGTAATTCGAGTGCTGATAAACGCTTGTGTGGCGGCGGGGTTTGAGGAGTAGCTCCTCCTGCGGCCCCTAGACTGGAGTCGTCTACTGAGGCTCTACGTCCTGGCAAGGTCGGTAATTGTAACGTGGGCTGGACTTGTATGGCGGACTGGGCCGGGGGAGCTGTTAAGGGCACCCCAGTGTCTGGAGGAGCATGAATTACCTGGTTTACAGGGACTGGCGGAGCGCGAACAGGATTTGCATATTCGGGGACTGTGTCGTCCAGATAGGACGAAATAAAAATATCAGCTGCGGTCGGTTTGTGACGTAGCTTGGTCGGAATTAATGGTGGCGGGAAATTACTGGATGCCTCTGGGGTCGCTTTTGGCAAACCTTCGGCAAGGAGAGGATACATACCCTTAATGAGGGCATGCCTCCGTCTGTCTGACTGTTCGGCTTTGACTTGTTCACCTATCTCGATTAATTCTCTTTCTTGGGCTCGTTCTTGGGATTCTCTACTTAACTCTGACTTTCTGACTTCCTTTTTCGTTCTTCTATGCGCTTCTTTACGCCATAACTCGATGGCATCTTTCTGTGACTGTCTGGCTTTCTTTTTCCATAATGCTTCTTCTACTCGCATGATACATTCGGCATCCCATGTACCCGATACGGGCCATCTATACTTTTCTTCTAACTGTTTGGTATACTCTACCCATAAATCTAGATACAATATGGCGCTTATGCCATGTTTCTGATACATAAAGTGACCTGGACTGTCCCTAGGCGGAACAGGAACTGCTTCTTCCAATAAACCCTTTCTAGTTTTTAACTGACGTAACTTGGAAAATATAGGCATGACTGAACTGTAATCTGGACACAATACAATACACAATAAAAACATGAAATCACATCACACTCATACCACAACATTAAAATACATAAAGAACATTATAAATAACAGTTCGAACAGAATATTACCTGAAATACTGAGAACGGAAATAGAACAGATTTTCTCGAGAACGGAACAGACTAGAGTTACTGGATGCACTGCTGTAACAGTACGGAACATACCGGTCCCATAAAGGGACGCATCAAGACCCGTATCCACCTAGGTGAACACTTCGTTTGTGAGTCTGGGCACCACCAACCCACGGACCAGGAGTCAATTTAGATTGGTCCTGTCTAGATACTACCCCAGCAATGGTACTCACCGGGCAGCACGGAACGGAAGGCCTCGGACTGGACTGGACGACGGACGACGAACTTCGGACTTCAGTTACAGGTGGGCCTCCGGATACCTCGGACCTTGGACTCTCGGCTTGGGCTCTGGTCGGGACTCGCCGCGTTCCTCCACCGTCTCGTTTGGATGCTGGACCGCCTCCTCCGTCTCCTCCGTGGGCCTGAGGGATACTTGGAGCAGAAATATCTGCCAGTGCACGGTATGGTTCCGTCACGACTGCAGAGGGTCAGGGGGTCGGCGTGGCTTCACCGACGCGTGGGGAAAGGGCAAGTCCCTATTCGGGCGCCATTATGTGGTATATAAATAAATAATACCGGATCTATTTTTGAATGAATGAATGAATAACAGATAGCTCAATAAAATAAGAGTCAAGATTCGAGGTAGTAGGAGTTTCTGCAGGTTTATTACAGCATAAGGACAGGATCAGGACAACCTGCATAGGATGACCCAGCAGCTGCTGGGGCTAGGTCTGGGATGAGCGCGCTAACCTTTAATAACAATACATCAACTTATATACATAACGCAAACACATAGCATTACATTGCAGTAGGCGTAACAGTGGGTGGAGCAGAAGGTGTGACGCGTAGCAGTCGCGAAAGATAACAGTAAAAAGAGGTGTAACTGGGAGTATACGTAGACATGTGATGCAAACGTAACAGAATATGTCATGAATGGGCGGAAACTTTGGAGGGGGCTACCTAAGGAGCCGGGACCTCTAACCTAATGGTGCGCGAAAACTGGCAATGACGTGTTACTAGGAGAAGCTGGGGGCTACGAACTCTGTGCTAGGAGCAGAGACTAGAGTCTGGAGGGTCGGAGCGACATGTACCTAAACCCTATCTGGTATCTGATGTTTAGGGAACATGTTGATATAAACTAGAAGTCATGAAGGGAAAAGCTAACTTGACTCTAAGACTGGACCATGCATTATTCTACATGTAGTGCGTGATGAGGAATATTAAATGACCATTAAATACAGCATTTCTCTAACATGGAGCCGAATAGGCTAGACAATGACGGAAACTATTGATGCAGTTCAGTGGCTTAGGAATGCAGAAGAGGAGGACTGAACTGATAGCTGGAACTATAACATACTCTTGGCAGACTCAGAGGCAGAGCCAAGCTGCACCGGGCACTGCGAGGCAGGAAGTAAGTGAAGGGTCGAGGATACAGGTGGGGGCTGTATCGCTCCTCAGCGAGGCTTTCAGGAGACAGGAGCTGAATCTAGGGTCCGGGCCCTTTTGAGGCCTGGAAACGGGGACTTTATAATGGAATAACGTGCACACTGGGAAGCGTGGCAACGTAACTTTACATAGGCCTGATATTCGTAGTATTCACGAGGACTGGGAGCTGACATACCAGAGGTGGACACAACTGTAATTGCGTCATTAATCAGACATGGGGAATAACATATGCATATTGGTCATGCACACATAACATATGATGGATGAGGCGTAGGGACACAGAACATGGCAAAATTTACTTTTCCACACATGGCAAAATTTACTTTTCCACAATGCAATAACCAATGTCATTTGATGCAGTCCATTTCTAATAAAAAAATGACACAGGGAATTACATCAAAGAAGTGCACGTCCTTGAGGCAGGCATAACATTTAAAAAAACCACTCTTTTCTCAGAAATTTTCTGTTTGTATGTGAGCTGTAGTATACAACACACATACACAGCAAAACTTTTACTGATGTCTGAGCATAAAATTATGTACATGAAGTGTACCCTTCCAGTATAAGTAAAACTGCTTTCCTTCACATACACACCCTTGCAATGTTGAGCAAGGGCGTGTGCAATAGCACAAGTCAGTCTAAAATGCTCCTGCCCCAGGAAAGAGATTAACAGTGCCATAGGTTAGTAGATATGGCGCTGTTCTGCTTTCTTCCTTCAACATAAAGCATGATAGCAACTTTTGTTGCTGCCATGGCTCACTTTTTAGTGAATTCCCCCCCCCCCCCAGTTTTCGAAGAATATCAGTGAAATCAATAGACAACATTCTATTCTCAACATAGACAGAAAGACGAAGAGCCGTACTAAAATCTCCCAGTGTAGTTATACAACACCTGGGATATGGTGCAGTATATTTAAGGTACCATAATATAAAACCAGCACTAGTTTATACATGAGGCATAAATGGATAGCTGCAGGAAACAATGTTTGAGCACTAATTCCCACACGTTTTCCTCCACGCAGGAACATTTTGCCAGAATGTTCCTGGCAAAACGTGTGGTGCGGAAAACATCAAGAGTTCAGTACTTCTGCACATGTCTGAATCCCAATTTGGCCGGTAACACCGGTAACAGAATCAGGATTTGAGAGCCAATCATAATTTGTACCACCCACACTGCTGCATTTTATACAGATCGTGCATAAACCAGAGTGAGTACAGAAAATTATTATCTGAATTTGGTTGACCAGAATATGAGTCATAATTACTTTCACAGCTAGGCAATTGTCAAACATCACAAGGAGTGCAATAAGGGAGAAGACTTATATGTTGCAAACATCATGAAACAAAATGACTGTGCATAGTGTACAGTCACATTATATAGTACTTGTTATAATAAACAAGACAAGGCAAAATTATATACCTCTATATTTGTACTGTAAATGTAGCAGATAATGACCAAAAATGCATACTTTGCCTTTACTGAGTTTATCTCATTATCCTGACAATGCATGGAATAAAACGTCACACCGATAACATCAGGGCATGAAACACAGTAGTTAGGTTAGATGCAGAACACATTAATCATCAAGGGTCATCATAAGCATTAAAATCATGAAATATCAGCATAAACACATCTTCAACAGTAAGCCTATGTAGGCACATGAACCACTGAGCCCCTATTTGCAGGGTTATGGTAATCTGTATGGGTCCTGGGGAAAAAGATGATTTGTTGGTATAAACATGGGCCCACATGGATGCTGGTGCTCCCTCTGGGGGGGTTATGTTACAGTACTACTGGAGACTTTGTTGCAGTTTATGACTGGGCTCATTTTAAGATATTCAAGGGAGTCTCTAGCAGGCATTCTGGTCAGTGGCATAGCTAGATCTTTTGGTTACTGAGGTGGTCCCTGTGTTTGCTGCGATGGCCGCAGGTAAGAGTGGTGGTTGTTGGCGATCATGCGTTTGCCATCCACGAAGGCAGCAGAAAAGAGCGGGGGGACGCCATTACCCCCAAAACTCATACTGCAATGCCCCACACCCCCCTTTGCTATTCCACTGATGCCAGTCACCTCGACTGCAGGAATGGAGAGACCGGACTGTAGGAGACAACTGCTGCTAGGGTTTGAAAGGTAGCAACAAAAAGAACACATGGAGGGTGTCGGTGTGTAGACTCAAGTAGGTTTGGTGGCCAGTGCCTGGGTCCTAAGAATCATGGTACAATTGGTGCGTAGCCGCTCAGGGTGCTGGCAGGTGGTACTCTTGGGGCAGTCGCTTCAAGACTGAGGGCTGGGCTGTGGTGTGACTCTCAAGTGCAGGTGGGGCTGGGGCACAGCGGTGAGGAGCATTTTGGCAGGCCTTTGGCCACAAGCCTCTAGTGGGTGTGTACCCAGCTTTTTGTCACCACTCAAACAGCTGGGAGGGATTCCGGATAAGTGTGGCAATTGAGGTTGCCCCAGTACTCCGTGTCACAGCATGTGCTAAGTGGGGGTGTCTGACTGGTGATTTTCCTCTCGGTCCCCAGTGGAGGGATGTCTCAGAGAGCAGCAATTTCTGGGCTCCTCCCACGTCCTAAGGCGAAAGGGGAAGTGTTGTGTCCAGTCTTTGTAAAGTTCCGATAGACAGGCTCTGGCAGCTGACAGCACACAGATCATTGAGGTCTTTGAAGATCAACCAGCCCTTGGAGGGCACTTGGGTTCCCGTGCTGGGGGCTGGGACTAGTCCTCAGGAGGGCAGCTCAGCAAAGCAGGGAAGGCGTCCCTTAGACCAGTCAGTCCGGGCAAGGTGGCAATCCTACAGCACAGTAGGCTTTACTCCAGCAGAGTTCTTCCTAAATCCAGGACAGCACTAGTTCAATAGCACAATAGCCATTTTTTGCAAAGCTTAGTTACAGTTCCCAAAAGTTTCTCTAAATGTGAGGTCAGCACCCCTTTGCTTATACTCAAAGAAGTCTTTGTTTCAAGGGGCATCTTCAAAAGAAACTTTACTAGTGCCATACACTCCTTTTCAATCCCAGCCCTTGATGTTCTTAAAGGGGTAAATCAGCCCTTTGTGTGTGGGCAGAACCTAGCCTATACAAATGTAAGTGTGCCTGCCTTCCTCTCTCCCAGCCCAGGAAGACTATCAGTATTCAGATGGATGTAGATGCCTCTCCTGTCACACCCAGCCCTTCATGTGTTGTGGCTGTCTAGAAAGTATGCATACAGTATAGCTGTCAACCAGTCCCAGACGTGAATTGGTGTCAAGGTACAGAGCACAGAGAGATATAAGCACAGAGAAATGCTCACTTTCTAAAAGTGGTATTTGTAAATAGTTATAAAAATTCCACCTACACCAGTAAGCTTGATTTTCCACTACCATTCTAAACATACCAAACATGGTAATGCTACACCTTCCATATCAGGAATTACCACTTAAGAATATATAAAGAAGAGTTCCAGTGCTAATAGGCTTTTAATCACTACCAGGACATGCCTCACAATAAAGGCACATGTTCTATCTTTTACCTACACAGCACCCAGCCCATAGGGTTACCTAGGGCCTACCTTAGGGGTGACCTATATGTAGTAAAAGGGAAGTTTAAGGCATGGAACGTAGTTTTAAATGGCAAGTTAAAGTGGCAGTAAACTGAGCACACAGACACTGTAGTTGCAGGCCTGAGATAGGTTTGAAAGGCAACTTCTGTGGGTGGCACAATCTGCCCCATATGCCAACCAGTAGCATTTTTATTTGCAAACCCTGACTTACTGCTTTACAAGGGACTTACAAGTAAACTATATATGCCAAACAGTTGTAAACCAATCATACCATGTTTTCGGGTAGAGAGCGCATGCACTTTAGCACTGATTAGCAGTGGTAAAATGCCCAGGGACCTAAAGTCAACAAATAGAGGTCAGAAGAATAGGACAAATAAGGCAAAAAGTTTGGCGATAACCCTACAAAAAGGGTCAGGTCCAACAGTGAAGTAGCACCTCAGTGTATTGTTGGATGCCTGTGAAATAATGGTAAATCATGAAAAAGTGGTCTTGAAACAATAACAACCTATATTCAGACTCAATACTAATTCTACAGGGAAGTAAGTAGCACATAAACTATAAAGCACTTCCACAGTTCTCTAATAGCTGGCTGCATTCGCTTCTAGTTTGCAACTTAAAGTGACATGCTTTTGACATGAAAAGGAATACAAAAAAATCAATGCTTTATTGAACCGCGCTCTCCAGAGAGTCATTAGGGTTGCTAAGAAGTACTGGTTTCTTTGTTAATGATGTCTGATGATGTGAACCTCTGTAACACTCCTTTTTCAACAGGTCAAAATAGCACATTTTCTGTCTTTTTCCAGACTAAAGGCTCTTTGAACGGTATTGTTCATCTGTCAGAAGCAATGATCATCTGAAGTACTTATCTCTCTCTTTCTCTAGCGCTGTTTCTATTCTCCCCTTTTCTCACTTTCTCCTTCTATAACTCTTTCTCATCGTTGTCTTATAGTATAATTTTCTTTGTTTGCATGCATGCATGTACAAATATACACATCTTTTTCTGCTTCCCTAAATTCAGTGCACCATGAAAGTCTGTCTGCCGGCATACATACCAGGTGGGCTGTCTCTCTCCCCAACTACTTGCATGTTTCTCCAGACGTCTGGCATGTGTCTATTTTTTCACCTAGATAAACAACAAGAACAAGCTAACTGTGGTCTCAAATGACCAACATCTCATAGGTCACGGAAGGTGTCTTCCTTAAAGAGAGCCTATTTGGTTTTTAAAAAGAACCCTCACTGACCAACCTATTTGGTGGCATGCTTCATCATTGGGTTCCCACCTAGAGGGCCGAGTGCCTAATAGGTGTGCTTCGACCCCTGATTACAGCGGAACAGAATTATTTTTTTTTGGGTGGTGGATAGATCGATATAGTTAGTGCAGACGTTAAAACTATCTTAAGGATATTAAATCAAATTGCAGGAGAATATTTAATCAAAGAGTTCACGGGGCATGGTTAAAATCAATAGTGGAAGTAAAAGAGGAGAAATGATCTCATACATCCTAAGGAAATGAAGCGGGTTACATGTTTCAGCCAAACAATCTAGTGTCAATTAGCTTTCTTCAGGACCAGTGCTGCTCGGTCCTGAATGTACCCTGTACGAGCAGGTATTGTGTATGCACACACCCTAAGGTGTGCAAAAGTGCAAAATGGCTTCATAACTCACGATCTTCACTGACAACAAAAGTTTCTGCAAAAGAAAAAGAGACAAAACAAACATATAACCATGGCTACCATTAGACACTTGATGGTAGTTTCAGATTTAGGTACAGTATGTGATTTGTCCTAAACCCATAACCCAGTGCCACTTGTATAAAGGGCTGTTGATCATGCTTGCTGTGAACTCAGGCCTACAGCGTAATCTGAGTACTCATTCCCCTAAGGTAGGGGTTTTGTGTTCATGCATGTCACATCACATTCTCTGTGACCACAACCATTCAATTAGTTATGTCAAGATTACCCTCCGCATTAGGGATCTTTACACTCAAACTTGTCACATGTGTGTTCGGGTAACTGTGAGCATTTTATTGTACATGCAATCATGCAGATAGGCGAAAAAACAAGAGTAAAGACTAAAATACACCTGGTGGATGATTGGTGGTATATGGTTATCCAATAAGTTCATAGTAGTGGATAAAACCTACTTTAGTTACAGTAATTTAGCGTAACATGGATCCCAGATGAAGGCAGTGCCTATAGTCATGCTCTGTCGGGAAAAAGGTTAAAGTGTTCAAATTGTCAAATTCAGTGAAAATGTAAGGATGGAAAAGAGCACAAAACCGCAGTGAAGAAGGAGGATAGACAGGGTTGGCCCTAGTGTCAACGTTTTCTTACTACTTCAAGGCCTGCCGCCTCCCCGGATACCTGTATTCAGTCCTGAGCAGGATCCTGGTGATGTCGATTCTCTGGCCATAGTTGTGTTTGGTATCAGTAAAACGAGGGGTTGTGACTCCTCATCCCTGGGAATGGTGACTTCACGGCGGTACTGCGTTTCCTTGTACTGGCTTTTGCCGCCCGGCCCCTAAGTTTGGTTAACCCTTTTGTTTTCAGACGTTGTGTACAGCGTCAAGCATTATCATCTCTGTAGGTGCTTGAAAGTGATATGGTGGATGTATTTATCAGAGGGTGTGATGTAGTTCCTATAAACCTATACAGGACCTGCACGTTTAGACAACATACACTGTAGGATTGGTGTCCAGACTGATTTAAAACTGATTCTAGACACCCCCAGCCTGTGACCCAGCTAGCTCAAAGTGCCACTAGAAATCCTTCTTACCAAAGAGAGAATAGTTCTTGGCAACTATCAAACATGACAACCCTGATACCACAGGATTGTGGAAAAAGTTTGATACTTTCCGCTCAGTCAATCATGCTCACTTTGTCTCAGAGAGATGCACAGATTAAACGATGGGAACATTTTCAAATAAGCATTTATTGAACCAGCGTCATTCTAGTGTAAAATAGTTGTGCTGAAACAGCCATTAGACAGAAACAGATATTAATGGTTAGAAGCACTAACAGAGTAAAAGGATGGTAGACTTCTGCCATCATGCTAAAACAATGAATACAGGCAACTATGTAAAATGTATGACAGTAAAAATACATACTCTTACGATGCGACCCTAACCAGATGTACCTAGGTGTACCTAGCATGTATGTAGGTATAAAACCAAGAATCCCTCTAAGATAAAGTCAAGCCCGTTACCTGAAGTGAGAGATTGTGGGACCCCATCTTGGTCTTGAGATGGATACCTTGCAAGGGATGTCAGAGCACTGCGAGCTGGAGTGTCTGCATGCAGGAACCTCAGCGTCTCATGTCAGTGTGTCTGCATGGAAGTCCTTTTCTCCTCTTGCTATCTCAGCATGATATGGTGTTTATATACCCAAAGTGGTACCCTCAGGGGTCCTACCTTGTTGTGCCATGTCAGTCTTAGGATGATGGAAGGAATGACCTTTATACATAGTTATTATGCAGGAGATGGTAGTCCTGCAGATTTTCCAAGAATCTTCATGCATAATGGATGAGGCTAGTTTTCAGGGAAAACCCTATGTCCTGTAAACAGTATCATAACTAGATAAAAGGTCAGTATCAAGAACCCTTATGTAGTGTAATGGTAGGGTAGAATAAAGGTGAAAGGTTAGGTGACTACCTGAGCCTATATTGGGGTACCTATATTAAACATAACACCCACTCCTCATCCGACTGGACGACAAACTAACATTTTTACATACTTCTGGGCATTTGTACACAAACAACTAATCAGTCCAAAACAGTAGTGCATTTAAAAATAATTAAAACATGTTAAGAAATGCTAAAATTGTATTTTAAATGGTAGAAGTTTTACTGAAATATGTACATAAGTATAAATCAAACAACAATGAGTGACTGAAAGCCATGCAGTTTAAGCAAAAGTTTCTATTTGTTAAAAATTCCAAATTTGGATGTTTTTGAAAAAGCCGTATTTTTCCCAGCACACGATGAGACAAATGTTTATGTGTCCTGGCAGGGAGATGCAACATCACTGTTGCCTGCAATCGCAGGCGACGGTCCCTGCAATACCTTGCAGAGCAGGTCAAACAAGCACAGATGTTCCTCTGTACTCTCCACAGCCACTGCTTGAGATACCTGTGTGACAACCAAGGCCTGAGTAGTTTTTGAGGAGCCGGTGTCTGTTCCGACAGGAGCTGAAGCATTCTGTGGTGGCTCTAAGAATGCAGACATCAACATTGGAATACGCTGTGGACACTGCAAACCATGGGTTGTTATTGGGTCCAGTAAAGCATCAACGTCTGGTGGCGCAACTGATGAAAGTGTTAGACAGAGATCCAACATGCATTCTTGTCTGCAGAACAGGCATCAGAGGTCAGGCAGAATACAGTCGATCCAGACTGCTATAAATGATAGGGGACGCTCAAACCTTTACTTACCCTGCCGTGAGGTCAACGGCTCATGTCCCTTGTGTCACCAGCTCCGGGAAACGCTGTGAGGGGAACGGCTGTATCTAACGCCGCAACATCGCCTGCAGCCACCGCGGGGGGACCAAAAACTACACCTCCCAGGTGCCCCGGCGGCCAAGTCGCGTCCCTGACGCCACCATTGCGCCCGGAGGCGCCTGAAAAGAGAGGAGCGCCGAGCGCTCTTTGGGATGCTCAAACCTTTACTAACCCTCCCGTGAGGGCAACGGCTCCTGTCCCTTGTGTCACCAGCTCCGGGAAACGCCGTGAGGGGAACGCCTGTATCTAACGCCGCAACATCGCCTGCAGCCACCGCGGGGGGACCAAAAACGACACCTCCCAGGTGCCCCGGCGGCCAAGTCGCGTCCCTGACGCCACCATTGCACCCGGAGGCGCCTGAAAAGAGAGGAACGCCTCTTGCCCCACGAGTCACGCGCGGGAGCAGCCGGGCAAAGGGCGGGCCGTCTGTGGCCGTCTTGGGCCGGAAGAGGCTGGGCTGGGCCTTTCCCCCTGCGTGATATCTGACTGAACCACAGTAAGTTTTTGTGACTTTGTTATTCAGCCCAGTTTGAACCTGCCGGCATTTCCACCTAGATTTATAATGTCGAAACAATTGGCTACCTTGGATAACTACCTAGTCAAAGTAGTGAATATAATAAACAGTGAGCGGAGGAAATCCCTGGGGCTTGGGAGTACATCGATACCCCCGCCGCCCCTCTCACCCACTACGGATGACTACGCATTGACTTCTGGTACTACCTGTGTCCCTGAGGCCGTGATGGCGGTAACATTAGTACCAACTATAGAGCCGCCGGAAGTACCCATTGAGGCCCCAGAACAGTTTATTGAAGTCCTACCGGATGCTCCAATTGACACCCCCGAGCGGTCCATTAAGACTAAGAGAGAAGTTAGGGCCTGCAGGAAAGTACAGCTTAAGTACGGGGGGTCTAAGAACAAGAAAAAAAATGCTCCTACGCCTAAGAACACTGTTCGTAATATGGGGACCTTAACGGAGAACTGTGCTGCTAATCTGAACTCTGAGCAACTTTATCTTTTGGCCAGCATTATAAAGTCCAAGTTTGAAACAATTGTTAAACCTTCGGTGGACAAAATAGACTTAATTACAGCTGAAGTCTTTAGGTTGGGTAATCTTTTGATTGCCCATACCAGTAATACTGTATGTCCTAGGTTTATTGAAAGAGGTGTCTCAGCCAGCAATGTTGGGTCAGGGCACCAAGATGGCATAGTGGCCGTAAGTAAGGTAGCTGTACCTATCCCCCCGGTAGATCAGCATAAAAAGGTAGCGGCGGCCCCGTTGCCGACGATTCAGAAGAAACAGGTAACGGTAGTGCCGGTATTAGCTGACAAGAGCAGGAAGGTTACAACGGCACAGGCTAGTAAGAAGGAGGTACCGGTATATAAGGGTAGCTATATAAATCTTTCTCCTGATTGTGCACCCTATGTGGTGGTTCTTACCAACGTACCACCTCTAGTCCCTAGCCCGTCCACGCCACACCATGAAACTGATGATTCCTTAAAAAACAAAACTATTTCATGGTTACACAGACAGTGGGGGTTTCCTCTTAATTTTTCTGACCAAATACTAAGTGTTAGAAGAGTAAAATGGAGTGGCAATTCAAGGAAAATCCATAAGGGCGATTGTGTCATAGTTAACTTTAGACACCCACAACATGTTGCAACCGTCTTACTTAGAGCTGCTTCTTTAACCCCAGACAAAGACAAAGTGCATGTACACCCATTGGGATACTTTTATAATCACCTTAATAAAGCACCTCAGGTTATTAACAGAGGTAGACCCTTTTCTCCCATTTTCCATCCGACATTTGAGGTTCCAATACATAATAGATTTCAAGCTTTAAGCTCTTTGGACCTGAATTATTTGCAGCCAAAGGTTAGTGGGTTTAACTTGAACATGCATGGGGATATGTCAAAAAAGAAGTCGTGTTGGGGTAATACTGATACTGAGCCAAAAATGAATGAGGCCCCGATTGTTTTTACCAACATTTGGCCAAAGTTAGTGCCTGATGTCGAGAAGGATGCAGCTACTTTGATAGATACTTGCACCAGGCAAACTGATACTAAAAGGGTGGGAGCCATTCCGACAGACACCTGGACCAGGAATATTATTGCAGGTTCAGTCGAAGATGGGCAGGACCTGATTGTAGATCTGGTACATGGTAACCAGACCAGTATCTCCAAAAGTTGTATTAGGGGGGACAACCATGGTGAGCTGGAATATAGCAGGTTGGGCTTCCAAGGAAAACAATCGAGGTTGGGTGGACCTGTTTAGGTCATATGACATCCTCTGTTTGCAGGAAACGCGGTGCATCAGTAAACCCAGCGTTGATGGCTTTGTTTGTTACAGCTTGGAAGCTTCAGAATCTAGACACGGTAGAGCAAAGGGTGGTTTGCTTATTTTGTTGTCCGTGCACTTATCGCTTACAGTTGTTAAACATATAACGGTAGGAACACACAAATTCTGTGGGTTAAAGAAAAAGATGGTGGTGTTAATGAATTTTTATAATAACATTTTTAACAATACTCGACATCTAGTTACTGAGGAGCTAGAAAAAGCACTCGTGAAGCTTGTAGCCGAAGCAAAATGTTCTTTTAATATCATTTGGTTAGGTGATTTTAATCTTTCCATTTGTCCCTTGTCACTTTCTAGGGCTTGTGGAGTGTAAAGATAATAGTGATAATAATATATCACATTTTCCGCATAATGCCTATGGTGACGCTATTAATAATATCATGGCACCATATGATTTAGAGCTACTGCAACCTGGCAAGGATGCGGATGGCCAAATTATTCCCACTTATACGGGAAGGAATTTTAACTCCCTCATCGATCACGTTATGGCATCATCTTTTATTGCGCCAAATTTTTTGACCTCAGTAATTCAGGACCCTACACTTAGTGATCACAACCTTATCATTATGGAAACTGAGTTATGGAAGTGTAGTAGACAGCAGGTGACCAGAAGTTTGTGTAATATTGAGCCGCACAGGCGAAATGGAACACGGTTAAGATGGAAAGGGGAAAAATCAGCAATTGTCATGAGCATGATCATATCCAAATCCTTGGTTGAAATTGAAGGCATTCTGAATATGGGTAGTACATCTACTGTTATTATGGACAATTTTATTAAAATTAACAAAACTATTGAGGATGTTTTTACTAATAGCAGGAATGTCAAGTCCTCTCAGGGAAAGGATTGGTTTGATCATGCATGTACCGCTATCTTAACTCGACTGAAACAGGCCCTAGGAGTTAGAACAAGGGACAAAATTCTGGCCGTTCGCCTGAGATCTGAATATAAATTGGCATCGTCTAGAAGAAAGAAGGAGTTACAACAAGAAGCGTGGGATAACTTAACGCGGGCGGCAGAAATCTCAGATAACTGCCTGTTTTGGTCTACAATGAATTCTCCTTTTCTTAGGGATGATAAAGCACCACACCTTTTATCCAATGTTGGTAGCGAGGCCTGGATCTCCCATTTTTCGGCCATATTCCAAGGAACAGGTTTTACTGATGTCGAACCAAGAATTTGGCCCATAGTCCCTTTAGACATTACCCTTCTAGAAGTTGAAAACAGCACCAAGTCTAGCAAGGGGGGGAAAGCGCAGGGTCCAGATGGAGTACCCATTGACGTCTATAAGACAGTCCCACGGTTGTGGGGACCCATACTTACACTGGCACTGAATGCAGCCGTAACAACACAGATCCCACCTACGTGGGGTGATTCCATCATTGTCCTATATATAAGAAAGGGGACAAGGCGGCAGCTAGTAATTATCGCCCGATCAGTTTGCTCGACTCCTCAGTAAAAATTATGAGCAGGGTGCTGTTGTTTAGGCTGGAAGAGTGGGCGGAAGAAAATGAGATCTTGGCAAACTCCCAATATGGTTTTAGAAAGGGGCGAGGAACACTTGATCAATGCCTGAACTTGGATCTAATTATCAGAAAGTATACCAGGGTCACGCCAGGCACTTTATATCTTTGCTTTGCCGATCTAAGCAGTGCATTTGATCTTGTGGACCACTCCATCTTATGGCCAGTCCTGTTGGAACTCGGCACGCCAGAGGCTATCATTTCCTTCCTAGCAAGATTATATGATAGAATGCAAACCTGTGTGCGTTTCGGAGTAGGAGGGGAGTGTACCCCAAATTTTGAAGTAAAACACGGGATAAGATAGGGCTGTGTCCTAGCCCCCTTTTTGTTCACTCTATTTATTAATGCGGTCGATATGGTCCTGAAAACAGTCAAAGCAGATGCTCCCCAGATTGGCGGAACAGGTGTCCCAGTTCTGCTTTATGCAAATGATGCTGTGCTCCTGTCCCGGACCCCGATAGGTCTGCAGCGACTGATGGACCAGTTTTCAGATTTTATCAGCAAACGGAGGCTAGTCATTAATAAGAGTAAAACTCATACTATGATTTGTGGTGCTAAAGTTAAGAAAAATCATGCCTTTTTCATAGATGGGGTGAAAGTTCAGGATGTGGATAAATTCTGTTATCTGGGCATCCTGTTTTCTCATGATGGTAGTTGGTCTCATGATTTAATGAATGTTAGGTCCAAAATGAAGAAAAGTGCCTATGGTATTTTTAAATTTGCCACTAAGATCGGCGACAGGAGAATCAGCGACATGATCCAAATATATAATGCGAGGAGTGTTTCCATCGCATTATATGGGGCGGAGTTGTGGAGCTATACTAACACTGACTCCTTGCAAAGGGAGGAGAATTGTTTTGTTAAAAAATTGCTCCATAGGGAAGTTGGGGTTGCCCACTTAAGTGACCTGATTTTGTTTAGGCCACTAATGGTATGGCGTGCCATCTGGATTAAGGAAGAGAGAGCCTTTAACCAGTCTGTCATTGGGGATTGCCCAAAACTGGATATTTTTTTGAAGATACCATGGCTCAAATATATTGTGGATAGTTTTCAAACTATATAAGGACTCAATATAGTGGCAGATCCAGGTTCTGCTAGTAACTATTCAAAGTCAGACATGAAACACATTTTTATGATGTATAGAGTCCAAAAACGTGTGGCATCAAGTGGTCGCCTCACTTCAGTTATTCTGTATAATAAATATATGCAAAGTGAGGGCTTCCAATTGTACTTGAGCCAGGTAACCAAACCAGCTCATAGGTTTGTTCTGACTAGACTTAGACTCGGGTTGGCCCATCGGTTGGTGGCTTTCCCACAATTAAAAAAGCATCCAGTTGGACCATGCCCATGCAATGGTCACTCGAAACAGAGCACCCTGCACTTTATGCTAATTTGTACTCTTTTTATGAACTTGAGGATTGTCTATCTAAAACCAATTTTAAAAGAATATGCTATTTTTAATGTGGAGGATGCCATGAAACTGATCTATGAATTGAATTCTCCGGACAAATGTTTTTATATTGCAATGTTTTTATGTAAGTCAATGCAGCTTAGGAAAAGCATGATTTTTTAATTATGTTATATCTGTATAATTGTGTAATCATTTTGCTTATCTGCTTTTATGGTCATTGTTTTTTTAATGCACCGAATAAAGCTTCATGAAATGAAAAAAAAAATGATAGGAACCACGATTCACTTAGTTCACGAAGGCGAGGTGTGCCCAGATGGAGTATCATGTGATCACGGTATCGGCGTTCCAAGAGCCTTTTTTCCATCTCCTTGGTGACTGGGACGTCCATTGCGCAGCAGAAAAATTACTATCAGGATACCTGCTTTTAGGAGCAGTATCAGCAGAAGCACTCCAAAAATGCTTCCGAATACGGAATGTGTGAAGTTGGGAATAAACGATGGGAACATTTTCCAATAAGCATTTATTGAACCAGCGTCATTCTAGTGTAAAATAGTTGTGCTGAAACAGCCATTAGACAGAAACAGATATTAATGGTTAGAAGCGCTAACAGAGTAAAAGGATGGTAGACTTCTACCATCATTCTAAAACAATGAATACAGGCAACTATGTAAAATGTATGACTGTAAAAATACGTACTGTTACGATGCGACCCTAACCAGATGTACCTAGGTGTACCTAGCATGTATGCAGGTATAAAACCAAGAATCCCTCTAAGATAAAGTCAAGCCCGTTACCTGAAGTTGAGGGATTGTGGGACCCCATCTTGGTCTTGAGATGGATACCTTGCAAGGGATGTCAGAGCACTGCGAGCTGGAGTGTCTGCATGCAGGAACCTCAGCGTCTCATGTCAGTGTGTCTGCATGGAAGTCCTTTTCTCCTCTTGCTATCTCAGCATGATATGGTGTTTATATACCCAAAGTGGTACCCTCAGGAGTCCTACCTTGTTGTGCCATGTCAGTCTTAGGATGATGGAAGGAATGACCTTTATTCATAGTTATTATGCAGGAGATGGTAGTCCTGCAGAGTTTCCAAGAATCTTCATGCATAATGGATGAGGCTAGTTTTCAGGGAAAACCCTATGTCCTATAAACAGTATCATAACTAGATAAAAGGTCAGTATCAAGAACACTTATGTAGTGTAATGGTAGGGTAGAATAAAGGTGAAAGGTTTGGTGACTACCTGAGCCTATATTGGGGTACCTATATTAAACATAACACCCACTCCTCATCCGACTGGACGACAAACTAACATTTTTACATACTTCTGGGCATTTGTACACAAACAACTAATCAGTCCAAAACAGTAGTGCATTTAAAAATAATTAAAACATGTTAAGAAATGCTAAAATTGTATTTTAAATGGTAGAATTTTTACTGAAATATGTACATAAGTATAAATCAAAACACAATGAGTGACTGAAAGCCATGCAGTTTAAGCAAAAGTTTCTATTTGTTAAAAATTCCAAATTTGGATGTTTTTGAAAAAGCCGTATTTTTCCCAGCACACAATGAGCCAAATGTTTATGTGTCCTGGCAGGGAGACGCAACATCACTGTTGCCTGCAATCGCCGGCGACGGTCCCTGCAATACCTTGCAGAGCAGGTCAAACAAGCACAGATGTTCCTCTGTACTCTCCACAGCCACTGCTTGGGATGCCTGTGTGACAACCAAGGCCTGAGTAGTATTTGAGGAGCCGGTGTCTGTTCCGACAGGAGCTGAAGCATTCTGTGGTGGAAATAAACAAAAACAGAGAGGTCAGATCAATCTCAAAAAAGCCACAGAGACGGAGTGAGGTAAGAATCACACACCCACTTTGGGTGGGAAGGAAAGCCCTCACACATCGACCTAGTCAGTGTCATGCTTCATCATCGGGCCCCACCAAAGAGGCAGAGTGCCTCTTCGGTGTGCTGCGACGCCAGAAAGACTGCGGAGCTGGTTGTGTGAGAAGGGCGTGCTGTGAGGTAAAATGAAAAGTGCCTAAAAAGGGTATCAATAAAAAATTTTAATGAGTGATCCCTAAGGCACAGGTGAAGAGTATTATGTGTCTGAATTTAGCTGCCAAGGTTTTAGGATTGGTTAAATTCAGAAATACTTAAATCAGTCAACATGTTTCTGCCATATGGGTGGTTTCAATTTACCAAGGCATTCGTCAGGACTAAACCCCGGCGGTATGGACTCTCTAATCGTCCACCCTGACCTGGGGACGTGAAAGTGAAAATATAAAAAAGGTGAAAAAGTGCTAAAAATAGAAGAGCGGGTCGCTCATTCCAAAAAATGCTCCAAATTGTGGAGTATCTCAGCACTTTAAAACAGGGCGCTACTTGCACCATGGGTCTCGGGAGGGGGGTTGGAGCGTGCCTGGCACCTCGCCCTCAACGCTCTCAGCCCGCTATGAACCTGGGTATCGCCTCAAAACCGGACCCCGACGGTAAATTGAAACCCTTCGATTGTACCCCTGAATCTTGATTAGCATCTATTTGTATCTGTAAGCCAAACTAACCATCTCTTCCAAAATGGGGTCTGAAGTATTGTACTGTATGATGTCATGTATTGTATACCCTCCAAGTGATGTAAAATTCATGTGTGAAGGTGTGGGAATCTGAGATGTGTTCAAATCCTTGTTCTTTGCTAGTCCACGAAAGGAAGTCTGTTGCACAGTGTCATTCATAAATATTATCTGCTGTGGAATGAGGCACACTCTAAATAGTGCTTCTGTTCCTTGGACTTGCCATTCCTTTTAACCCCAGACTGTTTTATGTCTATGTGTTGTCCTTCCATAATTCGAAACCCTGTTCAGACAGTTAGGAAATAAAGGATACAGAATAAATCTGTGTGGTGTTAGTCAGCATATTTTTCTGTGCAGTTGTAGATGGAAACTTATAGTAAAATGACATCGGGTCAGAAGTGTTAAACCCCAAAAAATAAGAACATTTCTGTGCAAGCGTTTTTGAATTACCTTTTGGTGGTGTCAGGCAATGTTCCCATTGGTGGTATGTGAAAATAATTTGTGGGATACTGGATTTGTGTAACGAGTGATGACCATAATGATGGTAACAGTCCTAGTGTGAAAATCAGATAGGTCATCTAACATTTCATTACTTGAAAAAGGCAACAGACTGTTCTAAATCAGATAACATAATTTTGCAGTTTCAAAATCCCAATCATTAGAAAATGTACTGGAGGTAATGATATCATTTAGTATTTTTTTAAAATAAATGTGGTATTTTCAAAAGTTCACTGGGGCAAATACATCATAATCAACCTTGCCCCCAACTATAGCATCAGGAATTTAAAAAGCTGTACTGCAGAGTTTTCTGGGAGACATTTTTCATTCATGAGACGCAGAAGACAGTCACTAGGTCAATCCAGAACAGAAAAAACAGTATTCCAGTAGTTATCCAGAGCTGGAGCCAAGGTGATACTAAGGAAGTCCTTTTTGGAAAAGTGTAGAAATCACAAATGTGTTGTTTATGGGAAACTGGAGCTGTCATTGTCTCAGGTTCACTGGGATCAAGAGAGAAGGTTTAAAAATCGATAAAAGCTCAGCAGGTGTTGTTGTACTGGCAGGTGTATCTTGTTGAGGCATATTGATGTAGACATTGGTGTTAGGCTGAATTGAAATATGTCTTTCATTTGTGTTTTGAAGTTCGGTTTCAAGACGAACGAGGTCCATTTCATTGTTGGAAATTCCATAATTTTGTATTGGTGACTCTTTGAATGCTATGAGTCTTTCTGTCTGAACCTCCTGTACGGTAGCGAGAGAAGAGCATCGGGTACCCAGGAGCCCACGAGGCCTCCTATTCAGTATCTGCCACATAGTGTGGTTTGAACAGATTAATGGAGATGAATCTCTTTTCTTTTTTTCCTGCCAGAGGTGGAAGAAGTACTGTTCTTCTTCCTTCTACAGCCAGGACAGGTAGAGTCTTTCTGTGTGATGGCCCAAATTCCGACTTGTTCTCAATCTTTTCTCTGACCAGATCCCTGACTTTTTGGACCCTGGCAGTTCTTGCCGATGACAGATTTGACTTCCCCAGTGGTGGTGCGTTTTACATGCACATTGCTTAGAAGTGCTCGGGATTCATTCAGATCCTGTAAAATAGCCAAATGCTTATCGATGTTAAATGGTTTTTCATCTGCCACTATGCTTTCATAATTGAGATTAGGTACCCACATTTTTGTCCCAAATAGGACCTCATGAGGAGTGATCCCTCCTAGGGAACCTCTTGGCATATTATTAAGGGCTAGTTGGACCCTGTATAAGTGACCCAACTACCACCCAAACCTTATACTCTTGCTGTTATAAATTGCATTAAGTCTCTGTTTTTCCTCTCCACAACTGAATTTCCTTTGGGGTGGTACGGGGAAGATTATCGCAACGCTACACTCAAACTTCCTATGGCTTCCTTGTAAGCCCTAGAGCATGAATCCATTGCCACCAAGATATACTTGTAAGCCCCATCTGATTGCATGTGTCTAAAGTTGTCCAAATAGACACAAGCAAGTAGTCTATCTGATATTAGTAGTGGTGTCTGCGCTGGACGTTCTATGGTGGAACCCTTCATCTGCTGACAGATGTCGCAATTTAGGACAAAATTATTTTTCTGTTTACTTAACCCAGGCCACCAATAGCATTGTTTCAGTAAATAAACTCTCACGGTAATCCCTGTGTGTGCAGAACCTAGACCCTTGTGTGCAGTTAGAATTAAACCTAATCTGCGATCCATGTTTGGCATTACTCTACCCCACTCCTGGAATCTGAGCATACAGAATTTTATTTGCATCTAACTTGTAGGAGTACCTGAGTGGAAAGTCTTTCAGTAAGGCAATGTATGCTGTTTTTGCTTGAAGCAGACAGCTACCATTATCTCTGCGTCTATGCTCGTTTTTGAATGAGTGATTGTAGCTATGGCAGCCGTACGTACAGCCCCCTTTGCAGCTTCATCAGCCAATACCCATCAACGTAAACGCCATCACATTGATGAAAAGTAAATTTTGCCATGTTATATGTGCCTACGTGTTCCCCATCCTATGTTATATGTGCATGATCGATATGCATATATCCCCCTATGATCGATTAAAGACGCAATTATAGTTGTGTCCAACTCTAGTATGCCAGTTTCCAGTTCTCGTGAAAGCAACGAGTAGTAGGCCTATATTGCCACGTTTACAGTGTGCACGTTAATTCATTGAATTGTCCCCGTTTTCTAGGCCTCAAAAGGGCCCGGCCACCAGATTCAAGCTCCAGTCTCCTGAACCCTCTCCGAGGAGCGATGCAGCCCCCACCTGCATCCCTGACCCTTCGCTTACTTCCTGCCGCACAGTGCCCGGCCCGGCCTGGCTCTGCCTGCCTGTCTGCCAAGAGTATGTTATGCTTCTAGATATCAGTTCAGCCCTCCTTCTCTGCATTCCTAAGCTACTGAACTGCATCAACAGTTTCAGCCAGGGTCTAGCCTTTCTGTCTCCATGCAGGAGAATTACTGTATTAATATTCATAGAATATTCCTCGCACACGCAATACATGTAGAATAATGCATGCACCAGTCCTAGTGTCAAGTAGCCTTTGCCCTGATAACTTTTGGATTCTATCAACATGTACTCCAAACACAAGATACCAGATATGCCATAGGTACATGTCGTCCTGACACCGCAGACTTTAGTCTCCTCTTCTAGTGCCGAAGTCATAGCCCCCAGTTCTCCCTGGTAACACGTCATTGCCCGTTTGCGCGCACCACTAGGTTAAAGGTCCCAGCTGCTCTCAGGTAGCCCCCTCCATGTTTCCGCCCATTCATGACATCTCTATGACGTTTCACATCACATGTCTATGTATACGCCCTGTACACGCCTTCTTGTTACACCCATTTTGTCCTTATCTTTCGCGACTGCTACGAGTTACGCCTACTGCTATGCCTACTGTATGCAATGTAATGTAATGTATTATACTATATATATGCTGCACTGTCGATTAGGCAGGGCAGCTGCCACCCATTCTATTTCCGTGCAGGCTATCTCGTTCCTGTCCCTTCCCTTATGCCTGATTAAAGCCTGTTAGACTCAGATACCTCGAATCCTGTCTCTTATTTATTGAGCTATCTGTTTTATTCAATGTATTCAAAAATAGTACCGGTAATTAATTATTTATTTACCACAATGTGTATCATGTGAGCTCTTGATAGTTTGTTTTTCTACTCAGCTACCTGTTCCCAAAGTATGTTATGTTTAATTGTGCCAAGATATTTGTTGTATGACTGGACACAATAGAAAGAATTGCATACATTAGTAGGGGAAATTCTCGAACCGTATTTATTAGTGCCAGTAACAGGACTTTTAACTCTGCTAGCTGTCCCTTACAGTCTCCTACAGACTGTGTCTTCATACTGGTGGGATGGAACTTGCCATCCTGCATACGACCCTTCACAATCGATCACACGGCGCTATATTGCTCTTTACTTCCTATGGCCGGCTGAGCAGATCTGTCAGTGTAAATTATATATTCATTCTGATCTTGAGGCATTATTTCATTTGGTAGATGATATTCTTGTTCATATTGCAGGAATTATTGTGTTTTTAGACTAGGGTCATATCTGTACTCTATATTCGGTGCAGTGAGAGAATTAGCCCATTAGCCCATTGTATCCATCTTGGATGTAAGGCTTAGCATTCGGAATGCTTGCCTTTGTAGCACCCTCCAAGGCTGGTACTGGAGTTACAATTATTTGGTTCTCCTGAGCCTGTGCTCTTTCTCTTACTACAGCGGTCTGTACTGCTGTCAGGATTTTTTCTGTATAAGTAAAGCACATTTTAGCGTTTGTGTACAAGTGTGATTTGTATGGTATGGGTACTGTTTCTCCTTCAGTGAAGTTTATCCAGATTGACCCGCAATAATGCGGATCACCAGGTTGCGGACATTTACGCGTGTCTACAAGTGTTTTGAAGCTATCATGTCAGCTTGTAGGGAACAAAGGATTTCCGTGTGCTCCTGTCTTCAATGTCTAACTGAAAAATCAGGTCTTATTAACTCGTAGAAAGTTTTTATTTTTTCTGTGAAATCCAACATTTATGGTCTGCCAAAATTTAAGAATCCTAATGTGGATTGTAGATTTCTCAGCAATTTAGGAAATTGGAGCAGCGCCCCTTTTGTAAAAAGTTAGCTGCCAGGGTTTTCCCTTCGCTTGAAAGCTCATATCCAAAAAATAGGACAATGAGGTCGGCTATTATTGATTTTTTTAAAGTTACATTTGTAGCCCTCAAAAGCGAACCTCAAAATTATGTTGCTCACCCTGGTCAAGTGATCCTTTAAATCATCGTCCATCAGATAAATATCATATACATAGGACAATGCCTCTACATCCAAATTCCGAAGTAATTCTGTTACCCTAGCAGAGAACAACCCAGCACTATTCTAATACCCTTGGGAGAGTCGACAAAATAGACGCTGAGAACCTAGCGCTGAGAATGCTGTCAGATATCTGCCTGCAGGTGCTTCATTTTGGCAGAAGAATCCATTTGAGATTTCTAGTGTTTTTGTATTTTTTCCCCACATGTTTCATTAATGCGGCACTATGTGCATTCTGTACTGCAAATGTTTTAGTGCATGTGTTCAGATGTCTGTAGTCTGAAACTAGACCGTATGAATTATCGGGTTCCATTACGGGAAATAAAGGATTATTTATTGGAGAGGTGCAACTTTCAATTACACCCTGGTATTCAAGCTAATCTAAGATCACCCTGACCTAATTTTTCACTTCTTGTTTTATTGGGTGCCTTCTCTGTGGAGTTGGATTTGTTTTTCTGGGATTGTATGGTGAGGTGACTCAGCATTCCATGCAACATGGTTGCAATATAATGCTGGAGCAAGAGCTATCTCCCACTTCTGCATGTATGTATGTTTTAAGTATATTGGAACAAGGTCAGAAAAAGCAGGTAAAATTACTCTCTGCCCCTTTGGGTAATTCAAAACAATTTCAGGCAGCCAATCTATTTCAGCTAAAAGGATGACATAGCCAAAAGTCAGATTCCTCAAAAAGAGACCTTTCATTTTTCTGGGTTTGTCCCCCTCCATTTGGAATGGCTTCTCATATAACCGATGTGGGAGACTTACCCTTGTATCAGATGTTTCCACCATGATATGCTCATTCAACTCCGCTGTCAACTGAAGTTCCATCAGGTTCTTGTGAGCTATTGTTACTTCCTCTGCGCTGTCTAGCATTGTCAGAGCCCATTCACCGTTCAGAAGTTGAGTCCTCAGAATTTCGGGCATGTCTTACTCTGAGACTTGCAACTTTCTTCTTTTTAAATTGAAGTTTTGATTTTGGCTTCTCATCTTTTTGGAATAATAATCAGAAGTGTGTGGCATGTCTCTGAACTTTGTACGCTCTTGTTGTCTGTATTCTAACCGTCCTTCCCTCTCAGAATATTTTGATGAACCCTGAACTGAATGAGAGGAACGTGTATCAGTATCCTGATACCTGTCAGATTTTTTAATGTTATCACGTTTCCTGCGGTTATACCTCCTTTCAGATGGCTGTTGAGGAGACCCACCCCTGGATTGTGATGTATTCTCTCTATACATTTGTTTTTCATTGTTATTATCCAATTTCTTCTTGGAAGAATCAGGTGCTTGCTTGATGTTATCCTTTTCAGGGCCTCCCATCAGTTGAGGTTTTATTGCTCTAGCTCCCAAACTACCTAATTCAGTATAGGTGTCTTCAATCATTTTAAGAAATTCATGCTCCTGTTGTTAAGTAGTGAAATCACTCAGGCTTCGGCATATTGCCACTGCTGCTGCATCCCCTTTAACGTTAGCTAGTATGATAGCTGATAGCTGGGCAAAATTACATAATAATTTCATCCCTAAGTTCAGAGCAGGTTCTGCTCCATACTCATTCTGTATTTGTCGTAATACATCTGGTATTACTGCTATTGACGGAATACCATGAGTTCTGGTATACATTGCTGCAAAAACTGAACCGAAGTGGTACAATTCTCCTTTTGGGGAGCTATCCCCATTGGCAAGCATATTTCTGTGTTTTTCGTGAGGGCTTGTGTGTGGAAATACTGCCTCTGGCTGTGTTATTTTCTGAGCTATCAAAAATGGCATTTGCTCACGTTTAGGGGGTATTTTATCCATACCTGCGTGTAGCTTTTGCGATGTTATTTTAGTTGTAGATCCCTGAATTTGTCCTGTTTTTGTAGCCCTTGTTGACTGAAGTGTGAATGTTCTCATCACAAACTGTGTCAGGTTTCTGTAAAGTTTTATTATTTCTTTATGAAATGTTTGTATGTCTGCCACTGGCATTGAACCAATGTCTAGATGTGGGGTATAAGCTGCAAGGACTGGCCAAGTGGCTCCTTCTCTTCCGAGTGGACCTCGTCTTACTTTGTCTTTTGTGTGAGGGAACAGCAACTTTAAACCAGTTTTTGTGCTCCTGGTAGGTGAGCGGAAATTCAATGTCCTCATACGGACAGTATTCCCCTGGTGTTTCATCTTCAGTGTAAGAATGAAATGTATGTGATTGTGCATCTGCTTGTGGGAATTTGACCTATGAACAGAATACCTCTGTTCTATAAGACTCATGAGCCTCAATCATGACTGTTACCGTCCCACCCCTAGCTGTGACTCCATCGTTTGCTAGTTTTAACCCCTTCCCTACTCATGGCGGAACCACGCCGTCATTAGCCACAGGCGGGTGTGTGCTCATGACGGCATGGTTCAGTCATTCCGCAGCCTCTCCGCCCACAAGACACTGATTCCCCGCACAGAATCAGTGAGTGGGTGGAGTTGTGATAGAACCACGCAGTCATGAGCACAGCTCGCCTGTCGCTCATGACGGCATGGTTCCGTCACAAGCATGGCGGCGCCACGCTCCCCTCCCTCCAACCCCCAGCAGAATTACCGACGCGGCCAAGGGGTTAAAGTAAGGGCATTTCTAAAAATTTCTGAAATGTTAATTTCATTTTCTTCTCCTTCTTCCCTAACTGTAGCACATTGTGCTCACACAGCAGCGCCTAGTCAGCCATTGTTGACAAAGGTTTTCAAGGAAGTGTTTCGAAGAAACCGAGAAGGTTTTATGCACAATAGGAACTGTTTGTCCTACAAGATTGATAAACCTACAGCCACTACATAGGATATGCCTACTCAACTGTGGCGGATAGATCCCTTCCCACTCCAGCCGTCTCGTGGGCAGTGTGAGTAGGGGTCTCTGAGAACAGAACAACTGACCTACTGAGATATGACTGTTAAATAAGTACCAAACCCACGTTTGCGACACCATTTCATGTAGTTCCTGTAAACCTATACAGGACCTACGCGTTTAGACAACATACACTATAGGATTGGTATCAAGACTGATTCTAGACACCCCCACTGGATATGTTAGCCTGTGTACCAGCTAGCTCACAGTGCCACTAGGAACCCCTCTTACCAAGGAGAGAATAGTTCTTGGTAACAATCGGACATGACAACCCTGATCCCTCGAGATCGTGGAAACAGGGCAATACTTTTCGCTCAGCCACTCGTGCTCGTTTTGTCTCAGAGAGATACACAGAACAAATGATGGGAACATTTTCCAATAAGTATGTATTGAACCAGCGTCAATGTAGTGTAAAATAGGTGTGGTGAAACAACCATTAGACAGAAACAGATATAAGTGATTAGAAGCACTAACAGAGTAAAAGGTTGGTAGATTTCTACCATCGTGCTAAAACAATGAATACAGGCAAGTATATGAAATACATGACAGTAAAAAGGCCTACTCCTACTATGCAACCCTAACTAGATGTACCTAAGTGTACCTAGCATGTATGTTGGTGTAAAGCCAAGAATCCCTCTAGGATAAAGTCAACCCCGTTACCTGAAGTGAGAGACTGTGGGACCCGTCTTGGTCTCGAGATGGACATCCCGCAAGGGATGACAGATCGCTGTGAGCTGGAGTGTCTGCATGCAGGAACCTCAGCATCTCACATCAGTGTATCGACGTGGAAGTCCTTTTCTCTTCTGACTATCTCAGCAAGATATGGTGGTTATATACCCAAAGTGGTACCCTCTGGGGTTCTACCTCGCTCTGTCATGTCGAATTTAGGATGATGGCCATCATACATAGTTAATACGCAGGAGATGGTAGTCCTGCTGAGTTTCCAAGAATCCTCATGCATAATGGATGAGGCTAGTTTTCAGGTAGAACCCTACATCCTGTAAGCAGTATTGTAACTAGATAAAAGGTCAGTCCTAAGAACCGTTATGTAGTGTAATGGTAGAGGGAGAATACAGGTGAAAGGTTAGGTGACTACTGAGCCTACAATGGGGTACCCATATGAAACATAACAAGGAAAGGACAATGTACCCCTAATTTCCATTTTGCTCAAAAGGGGCAAATTACCCAAATCGCTCTGTAATAGCACCAATTGGGGACCAGAGAGATTCCTATTAAAAATAATCTAATGGCAATGGGAATTTCATGTGTCCGTGTCTTACAGAGTCATCATAGTATGGTAAGTGTTTAAAGGTATGGAGGTTGGTTAAAACCAAGTGTGTACAAGAGCTAGTACAATAGTCTGCTGTTCTAGGTTAGTTGATATTGGTGTACCGTCGACAGACTGAATACTAAATCAGTTGAGGTTTATTGAATTCCACCGTATATTATCATTTAAACCCCTGGAATGTGTGGATATGCAATATATACTCATCTCTGTTCTTTCTCAAAAAGGGGATTTTGTAGATCACCTAGGTGGGAGTCATGTTGCTCCATAATGGCCCATTGTAGGTCATTGGTGGTATGTCCTGTTTTTAGGAAATGGTTCATCAATTTAGTGGCTATTCACGTAATCTGATATTAATACGGTGGTCACAAATCCTGATTTTCATCTTCCTGCTGGTCATGGCTTTGTATCGAATTACGGTTTATGTGTTCCTCCAGCACCCAGATTTTGTTGGGTTCTAGTGCTTGGTTTTTTAAGTAAGGTGTTGCACACTGCAATTTCCACAAGGGTAATGTCCAGTTACATTGGGTACTCCCCACTTGTTCATTACGGATGTGTGTTGCTCAGCATTTCTTTTGGTATGTCTTGCGACCAATTGATCTTTTATGCTTCTAGCTAGAGAAAAGAGGTTTGTCCTAGTGGGAGTTACCTATTTGTAAAATGTGCCAGTGTTTGTTGATTATTTTCTTTACATTGTTTGATATGGGGCTGTAGGTTTTGACACAGGTAAGAGGTGTTGCAGTCTCCATCCATTGGGTTTCTTTTAGCAGTATGTCACTGTTTTGATTGCGGGCTCTTTTCTGGTGGGCCTGATGGTTTTTTTCAGGGTAATCCTGATTCTTCTGTTTTTCAAAGAGATCCATGGCCTAGGCATGGTAGTCTTCCATTCTGCTGCATTTCTCCTCAGTCTCAAACACTGGCCATACGGTACGTTTTTCCCTCCACCACTTGATGAGAGGTGGTCAGAGGCCATGCCCCTTTCTCCACAACTCTGCGAAAGCACCTCCAGGTGCCGCTGCTCAGGGGAAGAAGTACACTTTGGCCCCAGGCCCTCAGGAGGCAATGGGACATCATTCCCCACCAGCAGTGCACCAAGAGGTGCATTTGCAGAGTGGTGGAGAAAGGGGCGTGGCCTCTGACCACCTCTCAGCAATCCCACAGTGTCGGGCTCACTAGAGTTAACAGGCGGTCTTCTTTGCCCGTTAGGACACTCCGCAGCCATGGGGACTCCATTCCCAAACCAGGAGTGCGCCATGAGGCACAGTACACGGAGGGAGCAGCGCCTCCCAAGAGTTGCAGCTTTTCAAGCCAGGCCATCATTAGGTATTTATTTTAATGGGAAGTGGGTCCTTCACGGCCCCCTAGGCCATCCTCCACAGGCCAATACTGCCCCAGGGACCCCATCGCATGAGCTGTGGCCACGTGGTCCCTTCCTGAGGCTGATTTTGGCCCCTGGGATCCCATCTACCAGGGCAGACCTTTGTGAAAAAAGAAATCACCAGGGAGGGGGGCCGTGCTGCCCCCCTCCTCAATACTATTTTGGCCCCAGGGACTCTAACCCCTGGGGCCAGGCCTCCATCATTTTTTTTAAATGGGGAGGGGCCCTGCATGGCCCTCCTTCCCAGATTAATATTGCACAAGAACTCCATCCCCCAGGACATCACCTCTTGTGGATGACTGCAGGCGCGCCTCAAGGCAACTGCGGTCCCTGCAAGCTTGCTGTCTCCTGCAGGAGCCGGAATTGCTTTTGGACACAGCTCCCTCTGTACAAAACCAATTCTGCTCTGCTTCATGGAAGTCAGAGTATTTTACAAGCTCTCACTTCCATCAAGTGGAACAGAGTTTGCTATGGCTTGGTAGGAGCAGTGCTGCGATGGCGGTCTCTGGGACTGTAGGGTTTGCATGGCCCCCGCATTTCAAATCAATTAGCCCTGGGGTAGAGGCAGGACCCCACGGCTGCAGGGGCCCGCAGGGACCCCCGCATTTTCATTTGTAATTGCTCTCGGGACCTGGCCCATTCAGGGCCCTAATTAAATGAAGAACAGCAACCTGCGCTTCATTTTTTAAATATTTTGATTAGGATTCGCGGATCCAACATGACACCTGCTGAAAATAAAACCCCCTGCTTTTTAGGTCCTGGGGTTCACTGTAGGACACCCCCCCCCCCCCCCAAGAGGCCAAGGGGGTCAGGGTATTTCTACCCTGCCCCCTTATCTTTTTTTTTGTTTTTTCTTCTGACACGGTTCAACCAACTCACAAGTTGGCTGCCAACACTTCCTGGTTTTAAGATGTTGTGGCAGCTAAGCAGTTTTCAGGTATCAGATTGAAAGGGATCGCGGATCCACTGTAGCCACTGTTGTATATCTGAAAAAATCTCTACATTTGTCAGCTACAGCTGAATGTATTTATACCATTTAACAAAAAGAGTGCTTTCTGGATAAAAAGCTATCTTTTTGCCAAATTATGTGTAATTCCATTCAGCAGTTCAGGCTGTAGCCGTGTCTAAATGTTCCTATGGAAATTTACATGGAGAAAAAGCATTTTGGGACACCGCTTTTTCTCGGCCCCGCATAATGGCTCACCCTGAAATTTCAAGACAGCAACTGAACTGATTGCACCAATATTATTAACAATTTTATGAAGAATCATCAGACTAAACCAAAGTTATTGGGAAATCAAAAACAGTTTTTAATAGAAATCAGGTCCTAACTATAACTACCTGCTGGCATATATATGCTTATATCTATATATCTATATCTATAGCTATATCTATATATCTATATCTATAGCTATATCTATATTTATATACCTATATTCACTGAAAAAACCATAGGTTTCAGGCCTTATATAGTTAGGAATTAGTATTTAAAAAACCTTCGAAATTCACTCCAAAAAATTTAAGTTTTAGGGGTGTTATAGTTAGCTGGACATTTCACTCATACAAAACCATTGAAATTGCTCCTATATAGTTAGTTATACTAACTATATTTCGCGCACCCGCAATCCACTGCTGATGATGTCATATATTAGATCATTGATGACATTGTCAGTGACATCACTGATGACATCTCAAATGACATCACTGAAGACATCACTGATGACATCATCCAGTGAATGTGATTTGCTTCGTTATTTAAATATGCATTATATATATAGCAATTTGCATTGAAGAATGAGTGGATATATAAAAATACATATTTGGATGGAGGATTTAGTAGCAGTTTAATTGACTGTTTACTTTACTAATTTATAGTGTCTCACTAAATATAGTGGATAGTGATTAAACTGTGTGAATATCTGTATCACTTTGTCAGTTGTTGTGTAAACTGGTTCTCCAGTTGGTTACTAGCTATGTGAAAGTCTATATTAGTTATTGATTAGTTAACTGAGTATTTGTATGGGAGAGTGAATGTGTGTGTGGTTCGGTGGGGGGTGTGTGACTGCCAAAAGATGTGTAAATAGTTGATTCAGTAAATATATGAAGTTAAAATCACATGTTCTAACATTTATTTGGGTGAGTGAATATCTTTATGGGTATGGTGATGAGCAAATATATTTCTCAATGGTACATGTCCAACAAACTAGAAAAATAAAAGGCAGTGTATCTGTCAGTTGTTGTATATAAATAAGTATACATAAGACTCAATGATTGTGTGAGTGACTGTATGGATAACTGTATACGTGTGATAGTGATTTTATAATTCACTAAGTATGACTATCTAAATGAATAGATGAAGTGGTGTTTGTATAAGTGTGTAGCTAAGTAAATATGTAAGTATGTTCCATTGTTTGCATAAGTGAGTAGGATGACTTCATATGTGAATAGGATGTGTGCTGGTGTGTAATGTCGATATAGGTGTATAAGTATTTTTGATAGTGTTCTATTGTTCATTAACAGCATGTATGAGTGAATCTACAGGTAAGTGATTAGATGTGTGTATACATCTATGAATTACTGAGTGGGTTTTTAGATACTTATATTGCTGTGACAATGGATTCAAATATGATACTCTGTATTTTACAAAGAGTGATGAAAGATTTTACTAGTGTATGAAAAGGTGTATGTGATTGTCACGTGGATGATGTCATCAGTGAGGTCATCAGTGATGTCATTTGAGATGTCATCAGTGATGTTACTGACCATGTCATGAATGATCTAATATGTGACATCATCAGCAGTGGATTGCGGGTGCGCGAAATATAGTTAGTACAACTAACTATATAGGAGCAATTTCAATTGTTTGGTATGAGTGAAATGTCCAGCTAACTATAACACCCCTAAAACTTATAGTTTTTAAGTGAATTTCAAAGGTTTTTTAAATGCTAATTCCTAACTACATAAGGCCTGAAACCTATGGTTTTTTCAGTGAATTTCAAAGGTTTTTTAAATGCTAATTCCTAACTATATGAGGCCTGAAACCTATGATTTTTTTAGTGAATTTCAATGTTTTTTTTAAATGCTAATTCCTAACTATATCAGGCCTGAAACCTATGGTTTTTTCATTTAATTTCGAAGGTTTTTTAAATGACAATTTTTAAATGTATTAATTGTTATTTTTTTATACTGATTTACTACATTTTTGCAGGCAGGTGTTCAACGGGCACCCCCCCTTTTTACAACACTCTGCAGCACAACCCTTGGCGCATTTGCAGAGGAGGAACTAATTCCCCTTGCATACTGGAGGTCCCTGGGGGGCGACTAGCCCACCAGGAGCCTCCAGTGTAAGCAAGTGGGCTGCATTGCAGAGAGGTGTAATGAGGCCACACCCTTTTTTACACCTCTCTGCAACACAGCCTCCGGGCATGTTTCCAGAGAGGGAACTAATTCCCCTTGCATACTAAGGGTCCCTGGGGGCAACTAAGCCACCAGGAGCCTCCAGTATGCGCCAGGTGGCTGCTGTGCTTTGCCCCAGAGGGCGGCGGTCCCCGGGGCAGTGTGGGGGGAATTGGGCACCCCCACACTTCTTTATCATTATGCCCCCGCGATTTGGTCCCCCTGGGGGTCATTTTTAAATAAACATACCGGGTTTTAAAAAAAAAAACATTTTTGTCCTTGAGGGTCCTTGTGGCTGAGCAGGCCTAGGGGGTCAGGGTGCTTCTACCCTGCCCCCTTTTTTTCAACTTGTTTGTTTTTCTGCTATCTTGTGCCTCGGTCTACGTAGCACAAGATGATTGGCAACACTTCCTGGTTAGAAGTGTTGACAGCCAATAAGCATGCTGCTTTCCTGTGAAAGGTACAAAAGGGGGTGGTGATGGATGGAGCATCTGAACCAATCAAACACTCACACCCAGTCAATCGATCTGGGTTTAATCCATCACCATTCTTTAGCCCACTCTGCCACCCCAGTTCAGACATGGCTATATGCAAATCAGTCTGACCCTGTGCCTCATGGGAACAGTCCAGCCCGAACTGCCAAGCCATGCCTTCCCTGGACCGGAAACAAGCTTCCGAGGACCGGTTTCTGGCATTACAGCCTTCTTCAGCCCGGCTTGCTTGAATCCAGTGGCAAAGTGAGCAAGGGACTCACGTCTGAGCATACCCTGCCACACTTATGGCGGCCAAAGCGGTACAAAAGGGGGTGATGATGGACGGAGCATTTGAACCAATCAAACACTCACACCCCGTCAAAAGATCTGGGTTTAATCCATCACCGTTCTTTAGCCCACTCTGCCACCACAGTTCAGACATAGCTATATGTAAATCAGTCTGACCCTGTGCCTCTTGGGAACAGTCCAGCCCGAACTGCCAAGCCATGCCTTCCCCGGACCGGTAACAAGCTTCCAAGGACAGGTTTCTGGCATTACAGCCTTCTTCAGCCCGGCTTGCTTGAATCCAGTGGCAAAGTGAGCAAGGGACTCACGTCTGAGCATACCCTGCCACACTTATGGCGGCCAAAGCGGTACAAAAGGGGGTGGTGATGGACGGAGCATCTGAACCAATCAAACACTCACACCCAGTCAAAAGACCTGAGTTTAATCCATCACCGTTCTTTAGCCCACTCTGCCACCCCAGTTCAGACATGGCTATATGCAAATCAGTCTGACCCTGTGCCTCATGGGAACAGTCCAGCCCGAACTGCCAAGCCATGCATTCCCTGGACCGGAAACAAGCTTCCGAGGACCGGTTTCTGGCATTACAGCCTTCTTCAGCCCGGCTTGCTTGAATCCAGTGGCAAAGTGAGCAAGGTACTCACGTCTGAGCATACCCTGCCACACTTATGGCGGCCAAAGCGGTTCAAAAGGGGGTGGTGATGGACGGAGCATCTGAACCAATCAAACACTCACACCCAGGCAAAAGATCTGGGTTTAATCCATCACCGTTCTTTAGCCCACTCTGCCACCCCAGTTCAGACATGGCTATATGCAAATCAGTCTGACCCTGTGCCTCATGGGAACAGTCCAGCCCGAACTGCCAAGCCATGCATTCCCTGGACCGGAAACAAGCTTCTGAGGACCGGTTTCTGGCATTACAGCCTTCTTCAGCCCGGATTGCTTGAATCCAGTGGCAAAGTGAGCAAGGGACTCACGTCTGAGCATACCCTGCCACACTTATGGCGGCCAAAGCGGTACAAAAGGGGGTGGTGATGCACCGAGCATCTGAACCAATCAAACACTCACACCCAGTCAAACGATCTGGGTTTAATCCATCACCGTTCTTTAGCCCACTCTGCCACCCCAGGTCAGATATGGCTATATGCAAATCAGTCTGACCCTGTGCCTCATGGGAACAGTCCAGCCCGAACTGCCAAGCCATGCCTTCCCTGGACCGGAAACAAGCTTCAGAGGACCGGTTTCTGGCATTACAGCCTTCTTCAGCCCGGCTTGCTTGAATCCAGTGGCAAAGTGAGCAAGGGACTCACGTCTGAGCATACCCTGCCACACTTATGGCGGCCAAAGCGGTACAAAAGGGGGTGATGATGGACGGAGCATTTGAACCAATCAAACACTCACACCCCGTCAAAAGATCTGGGTTTAATCCATCACCGTTCTTTAGCCCACTCTGCCACCACAGTTCAGACATGGCTATATGTAAATCAGTCTGACCCTGTGCCTCTTGGGAACAGTCCAGCCCGAACTGCCAAGCCATGCCTTCCCCGGACCGGTAACAAGCTTCCAAGGACAGGTTTCTGGCATTACAGCCTTCTTCAGCCCGGCTTGCTTGAATCCAGTGGCAAAGTGAGCAAGGGATTCACGTCTGAGCATACCCTGCCACACTTATGGCGGCCAAAGCGGTACAAAAGGGGGTGGTGATGGACGGAGCATCTGAATCAATCAAACACTCACACCCAGTCAAAAGATCTGGGTTTGATCCATCACCGTTCTTTAGCCCACTCTGCCACCCCAGTTCAGACATGGCTATATGCAAATCAGTCTGACCCTGTGCCTCATGGGAACAGTCCAGCCCGTACTGCCAAGCCATGCATTCCCTGGACCGGAAACAAGCTTCCGAGGACCGGTTTCTGGCATTACAGCCTTCTTCAGCCCGGCTTGCTTGAATCCAGTGGCAAAGTGAGCAAGGGACTCACGTCTGAGCATACCCTGCCACACTTATGGCGGCCAAAGCGGTACAAAAGGGGGTGGTGATGGACGGAGCATCTGAACCAATCAAACACTCACACCCAGTCAAAAGACCTGAGTTTAATCCATACCCGTTCTTTAGCCCACTCTGCCACCCCAGTTCAGACATGGCTATATGCAAATCAGTCTGACCCTGTGCCTCATGGGAACAGTCCAGCCCGAACTGCCAAGCCATGCATTCCCTGGACCGGAAACAAGCTTCCGAGGACCGGTTTCTGGCATTACAGCCTTCTTCAGCCCGGCTTGCTTGAATCCAGTGGCAAAGTGAGCAAGGTACTGACGTCTGAGCATACCCTGCCACACTTATGGCGGCAAAAGCGGTTCAAAAGGGGGTGGTGATGGACGGAGCATCTGAACCAATCAAACACTCACACCCAGGCAAAAGATCTGGGTTTAATCCATCACCGTTCTTTAGCCCACTCTGCCACCCCAGTTCAGACATGGCTATATGCAAATCAGTCTGACCCTGTGCCTCATGGGAACAGTCCAGCCCGAACTGCCAAGCCATGCATTCCCTGGACCGGAAACAAGCTTCTGAGGACCGGTTTCTGGCATTACAGCCTTCTTCAGCCCGGTTTGCTTGAATCCAGTGGCAAAGTGAGCAAGGGACTCACGTCTGAGCATACCCTGCCACACTTATGGCGGCCAAAGCGGTACAAAAGGGGGTGGTGATGCACCGAGCATCTGAACCAATCAAACACTCACACCCAGTCAAACGATCTGGGTTTAATCCATCACCGTTCTTTAGCCCACTCTGCCACCCCAGGTCAGATATGGCTATATGCAAATCAGTCTGACCCTGTGCCTCATGGGAACTGTCCGGCCCGAACTGCCAAGCCATGCCTTCCCTGGACCGGAAACAAGCTTCCAAGGACCGGTTTCTGACATTACAGCCTTCTTCAGCCCGGCTTTCTTGAACCCAGTGGCAAAGTGAGCAAGGGACTCACGTCTGAGCAAACCCTGCCAAACTTATGGCGGCCAAAGCGGTACAAAAGGGGGTGGTGATGGACGGAGCATCTGAACCAATCAAACACTTACACCCAGTCAAAAGATCTGGGTTTAATCCATCACCGTTCTTTAGGCCACTCTGCCACCCCAGTTCAGACATGGCTATATGCAAATCAGTCTGAACGGTGATGGATTAAACGGAGAGCGCACCCCGTGATTTCCCCCCCCAAAAAAAATTGGGAGAGCCTGGGGGGTCCTTGTGGGACCCCCTGAGCAGGCCTAGGGGGTCAGGGTACTTCTACCCTGCCTCCTTTTTGAGTTCTACACGTTTGTTTTTCTGCTTTCCTGTGCCTCAGTCTACCGAGGCACAAGATGGCTGCCAACAATTTCTGTTTTGGACTGCTGACAGACAGTGGCAGCCAATCAGCATGCAGCTCGTACTCGGGAAGGTACAGAGTACAGTAAGCTTACAGTGCGCGCACGGTGCATTGCCTGTAGATATATACATTTTTTCAAATACAATTTTCTCAAAAAACTACTGGAGGGATTTACACCATTTAAACAAAAGACCGTACTGCGTACCAGTCCCTACCATTTTGCCAGGTTTGGTGTAATTCCGTTCAGCCGTTCGGGCTGCAGCAGTGTCTAATCATCCTATGGAAAATAACATGGGGAAAACACGTTTTGGGACCCCCTTTTTTCTCGGCCCCCGCTTCACAAATCACCCCGAAACTTTCAGGGAAAGAGCGGAGCTTAACGGGCCATCTTCTTTGAGAAAATCGCATACATTCATTAACTGGCGCCAAAGTTATTCCCAATAGAATGTTGCAGATTTCCTATGGAAACTAGGTCCTAAATATATATACCTACTGGCGACCGCCAGTAGGTAATATATATATATATATATATATATATATATATATCCAACCAAACGAGTCGCTGTAGAACCCTGCCGCTTTCAAAGGCGGGCCTCGGATGGGATAGCGAGTCCCAATGTATACAACCAAAAACCTTCTCCAGTTTAAGAAAAGAAATCTGGGCCACTTGGAAATGCAAAGCATATTTATTTAATGGCTTTCTCGACGTGTTTCGCAGGTGAAACCTGCTTTTTCACGAGACAGAAGCCAAACAAGAATATATATATATTCCAACAAACCACTTTCTCACGTAGAAAAGAAAGAAATCCGGGCCACTTCGAGTTTGCAAAGCGTATTTTTTATTTCACAAACAGCTTGTCTCGACGCATTTCGCAGGTGAACCTGCTTTCTCACGAGCTGTTTGTGAAATAAAAAATACGCTTTGCAAACTCGAAGTGGCCCGGATTTCTTTCTTTTCTACGTGAGAAAGTGGTTTGTTGGAACATTTGGGAGTCGCTACCCCGTCCGAGGCCCGCCACTGAAAGCGGCAGGGATCCGAAGCGAACTTGTTTCTTGGATATATATATATATATATATATATTTTTTTATTTTTATTTATATATATGTGTATATTTATCTATATATATATATTACCTACTGGTGGTAGTAGTAGGTAGTTATAGACCTTGTTTCTATTCAAAAAGCGTTTTTTCTTTTCCCAATAACTTTGACACCGGTTGACGAATCTTTGCAAAATTTTTAAAACTAGTGGGGTGCTTCAATCCGCTTCTATCTTAAAAGTTTCAGGGTGATTCAGCAAGCGGGGACAGTGAAAAAAGGGGCAGGTCCCAAAAACGTGTTTTCTCCTTGTTAATTCCCATAGGAAATTTAGACATGGATACAGTCCGAACTGCTGAACGGAATTACACCAAATATTGGCAAAATTTTAGCCCTTGTTTCAGAAAGAGCTCTTTTTGTTAAATGGTGTAAATTCGTTCAGTATTTCCTGAGAAAATAAAAAAAATAGAGGTAAAAAAAATGCATTTCCCATAGGAAACTTTAGACACGGCTACTGCTCGAACTGCTGAACGGAATACACCAAATTTGGCATAAAGGTAGCCCTTGTCTCAGGAAGAACTCTTTTTCTTAAATGGTCAAAAGCTGTTCAGTAGTTGCTAAGAAAATTAAAAAATTCAATTTTCGATATATAGAGGCACAGAGGATCCATGCACCCTGCCGATCACGAGCTGTATTCTAATTGGGTGTCAACACTTTAAACCAGGAAGTGTTGGCAGCCATTTTGTGTCTCGGTAGAACCGAGGCACAAGAAAAGAGAAAAGGAATTGTGCAAAACAAGAAAAGGGGGCAGGGTAGAAACACCTTGACCCCCTGGGCCTGCTTAGGGGTTTCCCACAAGGACCCCCAGGGCCCAAAGATCCATTAAATAAAAAAAGTATTGGCAAAATCTGCGGAGGATCCGCGGATTTGGACGAGAAAATAAAAAAGATGAAGCGGGCTCCCGCCCTTCCTTAATATTTAACCCCCAGGTGAGCCAGGTCACGGGGGCAGTGAAAAAAAAGAGTAGGGGGCCCCCATCCTCCCCACACTGCCGTTGGAACTGCCACCTCCCGGGGCTTGATGACATAGTTGGGGGGGCACGCAGCCCCCCAGCCCCGGGGACCACCACCCCAAGGGCTAATTTTAAAATGTGTGGGGGCCTCAAAAGCCCCCAAGCGCCAGGGACAGCCACCCCGGGCTTTAATTGCTCAAATTGTGGGGGCACACGCCCCCCCTGCTGCCCTGGGGAACGCCACCCCCTGGGCATTAAAAAAAATATAACACCTGTGTGGGGGCCTCAAGCCCCCCCACATGCCTGGGGAACTGCCACCTCCCGAGCACTAATATGCTAATTTGGGGGTCCATGGCAGACCCCCGGTGACCACCACCTCCTTGTGGCTCCGCATGTAATGGGGGGGCCGCGTGGCCCCCCTCCTAGAGCCAGTGATGGCCCTGGGGACCGCCACCCCCCAGGGCCAGCTCCTGCAGTGTCCCGGGGGGCCAGTCCCAGTACACTGCAGTTTGCTATTGCAGGGCAGGAAACCTACTCCCTCTTCCAAAATCCAAACCAGATTGCTTTTACACACAGGGAGCTGCATGTCAGCAGCACCCCATGTGGAAAATCAATGCCGGCTCCCGCAGGACGCAGGGAGCCGACAGGGACCCGACAGGTACCGTGGGAGAATTGGGGCTCCCCCACGGTCCCCAGCGAGGTGGCCAGGCCCCAGGGGATGGGTTCCCCGGGGCCAGAAGTGGTCAGAGAGGGGGCTACTCGGCGCCCTCCCCAATAATAAAAAAAAATTTAATAATCATGCAAAGACCTGAGGAGGAGGGCCACACAGCCCCCTCCATAATAATAAAAAGAATAATTTGGCCATGCCCTGGGGGGTCCCTGGGGTCCAGAATAGGCCATGGGAGGGGGGCACATGCTGCCCCCTTCCCGTTAATTATATATTTTTTTTAATGGGGGTGAGGCCCTGGCGGATGTGGTCCCCAGGGCCCAAAAAAAGTAAAAAGAAGGGGGGTCTTACAACCCCCTTCCAAAAAAAGATCATTTAAAAGGTCTTGAGATTGTGCCAGAGCCCTGCCCCCTCCCAGCAGCACTCTGCAAACGCGTCCCCTCTTGTAAGATGGAGAAGTAATTACCCTCGAATACTGGGGGTCCCTGTGGGCCAACTAGCCCACAAGGTACCTCCAGTATGTGCCAGGAAGCTGCATTGCAGAGAGGTGTTCAGAGGCCACGTCCCTTTTCACACCTCTCTGCAATGCAGCTCTTTGGCGCTTACTGGAGGTGCCTGGTGGACTAGTTCGACCCCAGGAGCCCTCAGGATATAAGGGGACTTAATCCCCCAACTTATTTCGCACCACAGGGCGTGTTTGCACAGTGATAAAGAGAGGGGGCGGAGCCTAAGGTGACGTGTGCAAACATGCCCTGTGGAGCGTTTTAAGTTGGGGAAAGAATGCCCCTTCAATCCTGAGGGCCCCTGGGGGCCAACTAGCCCATCAGGTACCTCAGGGGCGCATTTGCACAGTGGTGAAGGGAGGGGATGGGGCCTTTATGCACCTCTGACTTAGAGGTAGTTTTAATCCTCTTTCCATATTATGTACTTGGACCTTACAGAGGAGGTCATGCTAATCACAGGGGTACCCCAATGCATAGTGTTCCCTAGTGTATGTAGGTGTTTTCACTGTATTCTTGCCGGTCCGCCACTGCAAGTGCCAGTTGAGCGGAGGGACCGAAAGCAATCTGCCAGCATCACCTGATCGCAACACCATTCTGGCTCCGCCCCCTCCCGCCATTTAAACCCCAGCAGGGCTCGGACGCGCGCAGCTTCTTACATCCACGGTAGTGAATGCCTGCAGCTCGCGCTAGTGCCTCTGCGTGACTTTTTAATATTTATGTGTTTCAATAACTGTGCAGCCTTAAAATTGGGGCTTTTTAGAAGTATTTGTTTACCTACTTCACCTACTTTATTCTTTCTTCATCTGGTCCCCGGTCCGCCACGGCAAGTGCCGGTTGAGCGGAGGGACCAAAAGCAATCTGCCAGCATCACCTGATCGCAACACCATTCTGGCCCCGCCCCCTCCTGCCATTTAAACCCCAGCAGGGCGTGGATGTGAGCTGCGGCAAGCCTGTCTGCGCCCGTCCTCGCCAGAACATCGCCCGGAGCCTAGACCCCTGCTCAATTTCTGCTTTTGCTTGGTAAGTCTATTGACGCTATGTTGTGTTATTCAAGCAAGAAACTGAGAGCTTTAAATCCCCTCAACCTGCAGGCCTATGTACTTTCCCCACAAAAGGACCTCCCTCCGGCTAATCAGCAATCATTTCTCCCCAACTGCAGAAGAGCACGACCATAGACAGATGTAAATGCCAAGACATGGGTCTCGGACGTCACTAGTACCCCTACTGCAATAAACGCTTTCTACCTTAATGCAAGGTCAGTCCCCAAGCATGCATTAGAACTCTGGAGTCTCATGGAGACTGAGTTGCCGGACATTTGCTTCATCACGGAGACATGGCTTCACAGCCAGGCCTCCCCTGATGTCACAATAGCTTTCCCGCCTCAGTATCACCTGGTTAGACAGGATAGGGAGGTCAGGAGAGGAGCTGGCATCGCAATCGCAACCAAAGTCCCTTGTGTGATTAATGTTTTATAATCCTGCACCACAGCAACACTAGAGATTCTGGTTTTCAGACTGAAAACTCCAGACACTGAAACATGGGGAGGAGCCCTTGTCTATAGACCCCCTGGTCCAAAAACCATGTTTGTTAACCAGCTGCTAGATACCATCGCATCATGTACTTGCAGTCGATAACTTTTTTTCAATTGGGGATTTTAATTTCCATGCGGATTTAGTGTCATAACTTGATACCTGTCACTTAACCCAAGCGATGAACACACTTGGGTTAACACAGAGGACAGAGGGTCCTACCCATCTAGCTGGTCACACGCTAGACTTAATATTTACAAATTCAGCCAAATTAACCATTGAACCCCCCAGTTCCTCTACTATGTACTGACCATTATCTATTGAAGTTTGGCATGTCCATTAACCTCAACAGGAAATTAGACCCTAAGAGTAACACTTCAATTCGGCCATGGCGTAAACTTAGCCCTGAAGTGTTCATTTCACTCTTTAAGCCCCCGTTGATCTCCTCTTTGGAGAGTGTGAAACAAGCCACAAATATGCTGAAATCAGCTATTGTGGCTGCTTTAAACAAAGCTGCCCGACTGTCCAAAGTAAGAGTCAAAAGCAAAGCTTCTCCGTGGTTCACGGATGCATTGAAAATTGATAAGCAATTAAGTAGAGCAGCTGAACGTAAGTGGAGAATCAGAAAAACTGATGAAAATCGGAAGTCATATCAGAATCTTCATTGTAACTGCATAAAAAATATAAAATTCGCCAAAAAGACCTACCTCGCCCATAGAATAAATAATGCCGCTCAATCAAGCAAAGAACTTTACAAAATATTGAAAGAATTTTCCACCTCCTGTGTGGAACAGTACTCCTGTCTTCCCTCCTAAAAGTGGGTAGATTCCATCGCATTTTTCTTTGACAATAACATTAAAACCATCTATTCTTCTTTTCCCCCCGAAGATTTAGATTCCCATGATTTAACCATCGACCTGTCTGTGTCGGCCCTGAAGCGAGAAATATCCCTGTGCTCATTGAATTCGAATCTATAACCACTACAGAAGTATTAGAAGGCTTGATCAAAATTAAATCCGGCTCTCCTGTTGACCATTTTCCCCCTCGAGCCTGTACCAAGCTTATGCCTTTAATTACCAATGCTTTTACCCATACTTTGAACATTTCCCGACAACAAGCCACGGTTCCTTTAAAATGGAAACAAGCTTATATTAAACACATCCTTAAAAAACCATCAGTGGATCCCAAACTTTCATCTAACTACCGCCCTATCTCTATCCTGCCTTATTTTGTAACGGTGTTAGATCACCTCATTAATAAACGGCTCACTGTTCATCTGGAGAAACACGGCCTTCTCGACCCCTCACAATTGGCTTTTGGGCTTCCCACAGTACGGAGACGGCGGTCATTGAGATCATTGACAACCTAAGACTTACCCTGGATAAAAAGGATTCGGCGATCCTGGTTCTTCTGGATCTGTCGGCCGCCTTTGACACCATCTCCCACAGCATTTTGAAACATCGGCTGTGGGAGGTGGGTGTCAGAGGTAAAGCCTTTGCCTGGTTTGAGAGCTATCCGGCTGACAGGACTACCACCATGGTTGCTGACTCAATGACTTTGTGTAGTTACCCGGTAACTGTTGGGGTTCCACAGGGCTCGATACTCAGTCCTATGTTGTTCAACCTTTACCTCACCCCTCTTGCGGGCATCATCAGAGCGCACGGTTTTCAGGCGGTATCCTACGCTGACTATACCCAATTGCTGGTAACCTGTGACTCTGAACTTGGCAGTACCCAAGTCCGCTTCAAGAACTGCATGGTTCAAATCAACAAATGGATGAGTGCAAATAAGTTACAACTAAACAGTAGTAAATTAGAAATTATCTTGTTTGGAAGGGTCGAGGAATTCTGGTCGCCGGACTGGTGGCCCTCAGAACTGGGCACATGTCCTCTTCCTAAAACTTTGGTACGTAATCTGGGGATCACCATTGACAATTCCTTGTCCTTGAAACCCCATGTCAATCAGGTATTAGGGGTTTGTTATGGGATTTTAGGCACTCTTCGTAAAATCTTAAAATGGCTACCCACGGAAGTAAGGAAACAACTGGTGCAAGGTCTTGTTATCAGCCGTTTAGACTACGGTAATGCCTTGCTTGTAGCTTTGAATGATGATCTGCTGACCAAGCTCCAGATTCTTCAGAACACGGCGGCGAGGCTGGTCCTTGATATCCCTTGGAGAGCTCCATCTGCCCCGAATCTCCGGACCCTCCACTGGCTTCCAATTCGACAAAGATGTCAATTTAAAATTCTAAGTCTTGTTCATAAGTCAATGTACGGAGCTGGTCCTCATTACCTGAAAAATAAACTTAAATGGTATGCACCTGGTAGAACTTTAAGGTCATGCTCCAAGCCATATCTCGTTCAGCCCCGTATTCGAACCTCACGCAATGGAGGTCGTGCCTTTTCATACCTGGCTCCCTCACTATGGAACAAACTACCGAACACATCTCCTCCACTACGGATCACAAATGTTTCCGTAAGAAACTTAAAACTTGGCTATTTCCTTAGGAGCCTCTAGTTGTGTACTGCTGGCTGATCTACCATTCTTCATTTGCTGTGAGCGCCATGAGACCTTACGGTGTCAAAAGTCAAAAAGATTTATTGCATAATTAATTAAACTCATTACAATTTCCACATACATTTTATAATACAAAAGACAAAATGCTTGCTAAAAGATTAGACTACTCATTTTTAAAATGATGTAACACAGTTTAAAAATTTAATACGGGGATTCTCCCGCAGGCTTTAGGGTCAAAATGTTAATACATGAGTTGTGCAAGATTTACCAGTCATTAGGATCGATGCAGCGTTGGTGACCCGCTTCGTTAGCCCTGTCCTTGTTCCACAAGCCTTAGGCGTTTTTTCACTTCTGCCAAGAATTTTATTCCCTGGCAAGCCAAGATAATTGAACTCCCTCCCAGCCAACAAGTTACCGTTTGCCTGCAGGTGCGGATTTTTAACTCGTTGCAGATCTGTTTTAAGAATCGATGACGTTGTGCCAGGAGAGCCGGACAAACACACAGAATGTGAGCTAGTGATTCTGTTTTGTATCCACATAGTCTACAACTCTCCGTCTGATAGCTGGCTTTCCAGGATGGTGCTAGATCCTTCGAAATGTGCATACCCATCCTATAGTCTGTGAAGGCTCTTTTTAAGTGCACATTGAAATGAGAGGATAAGTATGCATGCGGTAGTCCAGCCTTAAAGGAGTTGATTATGGTCCAACCATGTCACCGTTTGAGAAGTGATGCTTTGTCATCTTGAAAAGATTTTGTCCTTGCTGCCTTGTTGGCTAATCTACTTAAGGTTGCTTTGTCCGTCACGGACTCCCATGTGCCTTCCAACCCCAGCTCTTTTACACAGATTTTCAGATGTTTTCCCCAAGGGCACAGAGTTCCCTTCACTCCTTGATTTTTTATTGCTTCCCAGTTTAACCAATCCATTGAATCCGGATCTGCTGATCTTAACTTGTGACACAGTTTTTACGAAGCCGCTCATGCTTCTATATTTCTGGTTTTGCAGACCGAATTCCAGCCTAACTTGCGGGGCTGAGGCACACTTTGGAAGGTTAAAAACTGCTTTATAGATTTTGGTTTGGAGCTCATTTCGTAAGTCTATTTCCTTGCCACACCAGGTGACGAGACCGTAAGACAAGGATGGTAAGATTTGTGCCGACATAACCGTCAGGAGGTGATTGTAGTTCGGACAGTCCATTTTTGTTTTTAGCGACCGATAAGCAAAAATTAGGCTTTGGGCTTTTGCGCGTATTGCAGTTATATGCTCCGTTTGTTTTGCTCCCTGGGAAATTGTAACTCCAAGGTATTGATACGAACCATGTTCGTTCACCTTCGACCCGTTGTATGTCCATGTGTATCTAAGTTTTTTTGGGTCTACTAGACGGACCACTTTGGTTTTTTCTTTGTTTAGATCCAAACCTTCTTGTTTTAAGTACGTTGATAGTATGTTTAAGGCCCTTTGTAGAACAACTGGGGTTTTGCTCAGCAGGACTATGTCATCTGCGTATTGCAGGCAGGGAATTCGCAAGGTTGCCAATGAGGGTGGATGCACTTCATCTGTGTCCAGCACTGTTGCGAAGTCAGAGAGAAAAAGGTTAAAAAGGGTGGGCGCTAAAACGCAGCCTTGTTTTAGGCCCTGGTGTGTTGGTATGTTCCTCGTTGTGTAAGCTCCATTTCCCAATTTAACCTTTGCCCATGTGTCTTCGTGTAAAGCTTTTGTTGCCTGTATTAGTTTTGTTGGCGTCCCCCAATGCTGCAATTTACCCCATAGACGCTCTCTGTTAACTCTGTCGAAGGCAGATTTGATATCTACAAAACAGGCATACAATCGCTCGCCCTTTGCTGCTGTTCTGTCCATTAATAGAGACAGGCAAGTTAAGTTGGTAATTGTCCCCATATTCCGCCTAAAGCCTGTCTGAAACCAGGGGATTCTGTGAGATTCTTCAATCCAGTCTTGCAGCTTTAGGAGAATACGGTGATTTGTGCGCTATAAAAGAACGTTTGACATTGACATTGACATTGACATTGACATAAGTGTCTTTTAACATAGCACTGGCTCTAGGCCTGGTTAGTCAGAGTCAGTTACCACTATTACCCATCTGAAAAAGTTGAGGGCACAGGATGATTTTGCAACAAGGCCTCTTTCTGCTCCTCTGTTTGTTCTTTCTGCACGGCTTTCTTCTTCCAGTACTTTTATTTGTCTCTGAGGACTTCTATTGCTTCTTTCTGCATTTATTTTGCTTCTTTCTGTGCATTTTTCCTTCTTTCTTCACATGTTCTACCTCTGTAGGCATAGTTAGAAACTGGCATTTAAAAAACTTTAGGAATTCAAAACCATATGTTTCCGGCACGTTATAGTTCAAAATTAGCATTTAAAAACACTTTGAAATTCACTGAAAAAAACTATAGGTTTCAGGCACGTTATAGTTAGAAATGAGCATTTAAAAACCTTTGAAATTCAGTTAAAAAACCATAGGTTTTAGGCACATTATAGTTAGAAATTCGCATTTAAAAAACCTTAGAAATTCACTGAAAAAACCATAGGTTTCAGGGGCGTTATAGTTAGTTGGACATTTTACTCGTACAGAACCATTAAAATTCTTCCGATATAGTTAGTTGTACTCACTATATCTCGCGCGTCCGCAATCCACTGCTGATGTGGGGACACTACATGGCCGGCTCCAGGACATTGCAGTTTGCTATTGCTAAGTGGGAGCACCGCTCCTGTCAAGCCATAGCAAAAACTCCTCTGCTTCGTGCTTCGTGCCACACACAGCAGGATTGCAGAGCAGTTGTCATAGGCCACGTGGGTGCTACTTTAAAAAGCATAGAAGTCCACTAAATATACAAAGGTTACAGAGACTTAAGTTCTAGGGATTAGCATTTTAAAAACCTTAGAAATTCACTGAAAAAAACGAAGGTTACAGAGACATTATATTTAGGCTCAAGTTTCACTTGTATAAAAATAGAGAAATTCATCAGTTATAGTTAGCTGAGCTAAATATACCAAGGCGCCCCTACAATGCACTGCTTATGACCGCACATTTTACATCACATGGAGGTGGGCCACATGGCCTCCTCCTCTTTAAAATAAAAATGGCCCTGGGGAATGGAGTCTCTAAGACCAAAGGAGGCTCAAAGAGGGGAGCCATGTGGAGCTCCCCTTAAAATACAGATGGCCCTGGGGATGAGGGTTCCCAGGGCCTCATAAGGATCAGAGTGAATGACGTGGCCCCCAAACCCCTTTCTATTTAAAGTTCTGTGCTGTGCACCCCCTTCCTTTAATAATTACTTGTCTCCAAAGAGTCATGCACTGCTAATTAACCCACATACTACATCAGTCACGACATCTTCAATGACATAATTGATAATATCACTGGAACATTTGCAATTAAGTTATTGATGAGAAAACTGTGCATGGCGGGGGCACAAGTTATAATTACCATAGGACAATAGCTATAGTTACTTGAGATTACCATAACTAGAACTGGTGACTTTCTGTGGTTTTTAGAGTTATAAATAGATATACATTTACTGAAAAGATGCAAGTACAAACTGAGATGGTCCAACTCAACACAGCAAACCCCTGAAATTCGCCAGTGATGTGTATTGGAGCACACCATAACTCAAGTACTCTCATTACTTATGAGCATTTCACCACTAAGTCAGTTTTATGTTAACAGGGCATGCTTTTTACATAAAGTCTTTTCAAATGTTTATACAGCATATGATCTTTTTTCTTTTTTTCTAATTCATAGTAGTCAACTGAAACAAAATAACACACATTTGCCATGCTGTTGTCTTGATGGCTTACATGTATTTGTTTTAGAACATGACTGGTGATGCAAGTTGTGGTGTATGTTGTAAAGCATAAAAGGTAAATGTCAGTATTTTTGTCATGTTAAACCACAATCCATACCTCAATTTTTAACAGTTGTCTTTGTCTGTGAATTACTTTTTTTTTTATGATGTGCTTCGTAGCCAAACATTTTGATCACCCCAAGCCAAGTCTCTAACCTGCTGCTAATGGCCAAACCCCACTGTTCCAATGCCCTGTGCTCAATCCACAACTGGTATCAAACTCCCACTGTCCACAACATTCATGTGCAATGGAGCGCGACTCATAGGGTTGGACTTCAGCCAGGTCCTGTAGCCATGGAACCCCATGTGGCCAAGCTCTTATTGACAAAGCTTTCCACCATGCATGAGAGTGGGCCACAGAGTCTGGATTTCAATCTTTCAAAGTTCTAAACCTTATGGTTGCATAGTACCTAGAAATGGATTTGCCCTTCTAGGGCATGCTGTAGTCCCTTATGCCTATTTTTGGAGTGACGGTGGAGGAGCTTCTGATTCCTATGGACCATGAAAAATGTGTGATTGGTTTATAAGAATGAATTCTCCACATTCAAATAGATGTTGACTTTCTTGCACATATCATTGCACTCAATTCCACAGGAGAGCTCTGCAGCAAAGGAGACGGTTTAGTTGTTATGTTTGCTGTGTTGAATTATTTAGAGGAACAAAACAATGCTGCTGTACCGGAAGAACATTAGAGGGGAAGTTCAGTAGAATATGGAGATTAGACAAATGGAGATGTTGAAGTCCTTCATACTAAGAGTTTAACATAGCTACCAGAATCCCTTGGTAGGGAATGTTTCAAATTCTTTCAGTGAAAGAAATATCTGTGAAGTATGTGATGTGCAACAAGAAACAGAGCAGAGAGAACAGAAAAATACAGCTTCAGAATGTCCTCTATGCACAAGCACCTTAATTCTTAATATGAACTGGAGTTCGATGCTGCAGAAAGTAGAATATGTAGAAGGGTTGCTGAAGAGGTGACTTCAATTTTTAATACATTGCAATACACTATTAATCAAGGAGAGAAGTTGTCTCAAGATATCCAAAGCAAAACCAAAGGGGATGATGACGGAGTGTTGAACATTGCAAGCACTCACCCCCAGTCAACTGATCTGGGTTTAATCCATCATCATTCTTTAGCGCACTCTGCCACCCCAGTTCAGACATGGCCATATGCAAGTCAGTCTGACCCTGTGCCTCATGGGAACAGTCTAGCCCATACTGCCAAGCTATGTCTTCCCTGGACCGTAAACAAGCATCCTGGGACTGAGTTCTGGCTAATCAGCCGTCATCAGCCAAGTTAGCTTGAATCCAGTGGCAAAGTGAGCAAGGGACCCACAGCTGGATATACCCTGCCAACTTCGAGCGAACAAAGACAAACCAAAGGGGATGATGGACAGAGTGTATGCCCAGACGTGGGTCCCGTGCTCTCCATGCCACTGTAATCAAGCTATCCTGGCGGAAGAGGGGTGAACCCTGAAACCGGTCCTAGGATGCTTGTTTTCAGTCCAGGGAGGACCTGGCTTCACAGTTCGGGCTGGACTGTTCCCATGAGGCACAGGATCAAGACAGATTTGCATATGGCTGGGTTGAAACTGGAATGGCATGGTGAGCAAAAAAAGGATGGATTTAGGTGCAGATCCCTGTACTGGGGTGAATGTATGCCATTGTTCTGCATTCTGTCCATCAATTGTTGTTTTTGCATTTGTCTCAAGATATCCTGCAAGAGGAAAAAGAACAGATTGATCTTTGATGTGGGCTTGCATTGCATGTTGTGCAACAGGTGATATCTTACAGAGAACAAAGTGTAATGGAAGGGACTAATCAAATGCTGTTTCACCAGAAGACTTCTTGTCCTATTGCTCACGTTGCATTTTTGTTGTTTTCTTTAAAATACTAACTAAATAAAAATATTTTTTGTTTGACATTGAGTGTGAGTAAAAGTGAGTGAAAGTGATGAATAGGAGGATAGATTTGCGAATTAAAGTGAGTCAGAGACAATATGTGGAATGAGGAAGAGAGCACCATTGCACAAAGGGTGTTAGACCCAGGTCTGGCTTGTGACTAGTCTCTGCAGCTAACCATCCACAAATGACCAACCCTGAGTAGGCTTCCAGGATGACCCTGTGGTCAATTCGCCATGGGCAACCATGCTCAGTGGGGATTGGTTGAGGCATCCAACCCCCATTGTGCTCGGCCATTCAATGCCCTGCACAGTCTTTATGAGTAGCAAGGTTTGCCACAGGGCCTGGCCGCTGGCTAGTCCTGCAGTTCAACATCTCAATCCCAGCTGTGCATGGCCATTGACTTTGCAGAGCAGAGGCTACCTTTAGGCCTTCTGCCCTGCTATCGGCAGATGACCCAGTTGCACACAGCCTGTGACTGTGAATGGCAGAGGTTGGCTGTAGGGACTCTAAGCCAATTAAATCATGCTTTATCTGTAAAGTTTCACGTTTATGCCAAGTTTGGCAAACATACATCCTGTAGTCTTTGCTGTAGCTACAAGCAAATGTTCCTATTAAAGTTACAATATGAAAACACAACTTTTTTCACCCTAAATGTTTTCTCCCCCAACACGGATCTGCATGAATATTGGCATGCCTCATCACTAGGGTGTAGCTTGAGTTCTATGGCACAGAAAGTATGGGACCCATATCAGGGCATACCTGTTGTACTTAGGATATGGCACTGATGAAAACAAAGGTGACGGGTGGATTACCTGAATTAATCTCAGCCATTGGTAATTGGTCTTGGGTACAATTCAGCCCACTATGTTGTTGCCCACCATGGCACCTCAGAAACAACTCAACCCTGTGCAAGTCAGCCTTCGTCCTCTTCCAGTAGGGACAATCAAGTCTAAACTACTAAACCAGGTCCCATCTGAACAGGAAGACAATCAGCCCTAGACCAGTTTCAGCTTATTTGTACCATTTCAGAAGGGTGCAGCATGAATCCTAAGGTTCATTGAGCACAAGAACTACCATCTCCTTTGGGTAATCAACAAAAAAGATTATGGATTAATTGGCCTGGACGTTTGGTCTGGACTGTTGTTATTGCATCAGGACCAAGACGTATTTTCACATGACAGTACTGTGTAATTGGCTTACATCCAATTTAATTTACATGTAAGTCCCTAGTATAATTGTACTAGATGTACCCAGGGCCTTTAAATTAAATGCTACTATCGGGCCTGAAGCACTCAGTCTGCCACCCACTTAAGTAACCCTGCAAACATTGCAACCTGTTTGTGCAGTTTGCACTGTTATTTCGACCTGGCACAATAAACCTTATGCCAATCCTAAACCTTCCTTTTTAATAAATAACCATCATCGCTAGGGTATGGTCTAAATAGCCCACAGGACAAGGTGGAGTGTATTTAAAAAGTTGTACATGTACGTTTAAGTTTTACATGTGCTCGTACATTCATTTTCCACTACTGCAATCCTACCTCTACCTAAGGGTAACTTTGGGTTAAATTATTACGTTTAATAAGTGATAACTTAAATTTTGCAGCAGATAGGAATGTCGAGTTTAATGTCTAAATGATTGTAATTTAAAACCCTCTTTAATGGTAAAGTTGGATTTTAATCACAATTCTGAAATTGTCACTTTTAGGAAGTTGGCATTTTCCTGCCCCAACCATTTGGTGCCTGCAGTCTGTATCATAGGTTACATGACTAGGTGTAACTGGCAGGTGGTCTTTGTAAATTTCATCCAGACAATGAGACAAAAACGAATAGGTGTTGACAGGATGGGCCATCTCTGACTTGATGAGGGGAAGAATCTGTCACCTACCACATAGGCACATCACAAAGGTTTTGCTTGAGCACACTCACAAACGGTAAGACACTGGTCTAATATGACCACTGACTATCGGGGTCCAGAGTAGGGAGGCAGAAATTTCTAAGCACCTCTGGGGTTCGTCACCTCCAGAACTTTCTCCTATTTCAGAGGGGCCACCAGGCAAAAATAATGGACCCGCAGGCCCAACTCTTCAATACACTTCTGGACCTGTGGATACTACAGTAAAAGGACTGCTGTGCTGGTTTGCTGCAAAATGGACTGCCACTCTGCTGCCCTGTTACTCCTCTGCACTACTGCCTTGCTTGCAGATAAGAAAGACTTTAGCTGCACATGTCATTGAGCGACTCCAAGGGTCCTCCGACCGACCTCCTGTTCAGGGTCATGACAAGCTCCATGTGCCTTCCTGTATCTTCCAAGCAGACCTACTGCCTATACCTGCTACTGGACATGCCTGAGCCCTACAGATTTCTGCTGGAGTAAGTTCCTGAACCCCAAGAGGTGCCCCGGAGGTCTTGGACCCTTGGTATGGCATCAGTGAATCTGTTGCTGCAAGAAAAGGAGAAATTCTGAACGTTTGGGCTTTTTGCAACTGTGAATGGACCTGTTTGCACATAGATCTTTCTGCCAGCACCACCAATAATATGAAGTTCGAGTGAGCCTGACTCTTTGTGCAACTGTGACTGCTAGCAATGCTCTTCAATGCGAGAGCTGCACTTCACGCTACAACATCGACAGCCAAGGGGACCACCAGCATGAATCTCCAGTATTGATAGTCCCGGGGCCCGACATGATCTTCATGCTAGCTCCTAGCTCTAGGACACCCCCGCGCCGCACGGCCACCAGCTGCTGCGTGTGCCCCCCCTGCCTGACTGCCTCGCTGCTGCCTGCCGCCGCGTGACCACGCCCCCTGCCCCCGAGCGGCGTGGTCCGTGCTCGGCTGTCCTGCCCCTGCCGTTTTTTGCCGTATTTAGTGTGTTTTGTCATTCAGTTTTGCTTGTTTCTCTGTAATTGTATTCCCCTGCCCCTGCCGTTTTTTGCCGTATTTAGTGTGTTTTGTCATTCAGTTTTGCTTGTTTCTTTGTAATCGCACTTCCCTGCCCCTGCCGTTTTTTTCCGTATTTAGTGTGTTTTGCCGTTTAATATTGCCTGTTTCTTTGTAAATTGTATTTCCCTCCTGTTATTTGCCGCAGTTCGCCCTCCCTCCCCGCTTCCCGCCACCGCCGGTAACCCCGCCCCTTTGGCCTTCTGTACCCTCCCCGCTCCCGCCTCCCAGCTGCTCCGCCCACCCGCGCACTTCGCCATATATGGCGACCGTGCGAACGCGCAGCGTTGACGCGCAGCGGGCGCGCCGATTGTGCGCCGAAGGCGCGCCAAAGGTAAGCCCGTCTGCGCCCGTCCGCGCCTGGACCGCGCCCAGTGCCAGGACCCCAGGCCCCCACCGACGGAAGACGACCCGACGAACCTACAACGCCGCCGAACTCATCGCACTCAACACCGGCGGCATCCCGGGGTGCCACCGAGCCACCCCGAAGCACACCCACGGACCCTTCAGCTGCCACGCCTGCCAGTTCTCCTGCATCCGGACCTACCCTGCACCCGCCAAGCCGAACACCAGCAGCAACCACCTCAAGTGCATCCTGCTCAACACCCGCTCCGTCCACAGACACGCCATCGAACTCTGGAACCTTCTCGACACCACAGCCCCTGACATCGCCTTCCTCACGGAGACCTGGATGAACGCCTCCTCAGCGCCCGACATCGCCATCGCCATCCCAGAGGGCTACAAGATCACCCGAAGGGACCGCACCGCCAACCAGACGGGAGGAGGCATCGCCATCATCCACAGAGACACCATCCGCATCACGACCAACACCAACGACACCCTGACCACCGCCGAACACATGCACTTCCAGATCCACACCGACCCGAGGACCACCCTCAGAGGCACCCTGATCTACCGACCCCCGGGACCACGCACACAATTCAGCGAGGACATCGCCGACTTCATCAGCCCGCATGCCCTCCCCTCCGCCGACTACATCCTCCTGGGGGACCTCAACTTCCACCTGGAGAACAACAGCGACCGGAACACCATCACCCTGCTCGACAACCTCGCCAACCTCGGACTCAAGCAGCTGGTGTCCACCCCCACCCACCTCGCCGGACACACACTCGACGCCATCTTCTCATCCAGCAAAGACATCGCCTTCAGCCACGCCACAGGACTCCACTGGACGGACCACAGCTGCGTCCACTTCACCTTCAAAAGAACGACGATCCACCACCACCAGCAACAGGTTGCCCGAAGAAGCTGGAACAAGATCACAGCCGACCAGCTCACCGCCTCCCTGAGCCAGCACCCTCCTGCCGGCTCAGCGAACCCCAGCCAGGCCGCCGACAACCTCACGAAGTGGATCAGCAACTGCGCGGACGAACTCGCCCCGCTGAGGACCCCGCCCAGCAGACCCGGCAGCAGAAAAGCCCCATGGTTCACCGACGAACTCAAGTGCTCCAAGAAGAACTGCCGAGCCCTCGAGAAAGTATGGAGAAAGGAACCAACAGTGGACAACATGAACACCCTCAAGCTCGCCACCCGGAAGCACCACCAACTGATCCGCGCCACCAAGAAAAATGCATACAAGGACCGGCTGGACAACAACGCACACAACTGCAAGGAACTCTTCAACATCGTGAAGGAGCTCTCCAGCCCTAACGCCGGAAACAACGACATCACCCCGTCGCAAGACCTCTGCAACTCCCTCGCCTCCTACTTCCACAACAAGATCGCGGACATACACAACAGCTTCAGCATCCAACCAACGCACGCCACAACCGCAGCAACGCCACCCACCACCACCCTCCACGCCTGGACTCCGGTCAGCACCGAAGACACCATCCGCACAATGAACTCCGTCCACTCCGGATCTCCGATCGACCCCTGCCCTCACCACGTCTTCAACAAGGCCGACGTTGTCATCGCACCCCACCTGCGGGACATTATCAATACCTCCTTCGACACCGCTACCTTCCCGGAGAGCTGGAAGCACGCAGAACTCAGCGCTCTACTCAAGAAACCTACAGCGGACCCCACCGAACTCAAGAATTACCGTCCCATCTCGCTCCTCCTGTTCCCGGCCAAAGTCATCGAAAAGACCGTCAACAAACAGCTGGCCGCCTTCCTCGAGACAAATGGATCCCTCGACCCCTCACAGTCTGGCTTCCGAGCCAACCACAGCACCGAGACCGCCCTCATCGCTGCCACCGATGACATCCGAGCCATGATGGACAACGGAGAAACAGCGGCCCTTATCCTCCTGGACCTCTCCGCGGCATTCAACACTGTCTGCCACCGCACCCTAGCGCAGCGCCTCGGCAACATCGGAATCCAGGAGAAGGCACTGGAATGGATCACCTCCTTCCTCGACGGAAGAACACAGAGAGTCCGCCTACCACCGTACAAGTCAGAGGCCACCGAAGTCATCTGCGGCGTCCCTCAAGGATCCTCGTTGAGTCCCACCCTCTTCAACGTCTACATGAGCCCCCTCGCGGCCATCGCACGCCAACACAACCTCAACATAATCTCCTACGCCGACGACACCCAGCTAATCCTCTCCCTGACCAACGACCCCGCCGCCGCCAGAGCCAACCTACACGAAGGGATGAGAGATGTAGCCGAGTGGATGACGACCAGCCGCCTGAAACTGAACTCAGACAAGACGGAGGTCCTCATCCTGGGCTCCTCGCCCTCCGCCTGGGACGACTCCTGGTGGCCCCCCGCCCTGGGCACCGCACCCGAACCGACGGACCACGCACGCAACCTGGGCTTCATCCTGGACTCCTCCCTCTCCATGACCAGACAAGTCAACGCCGTCTCCTCGTCGTGCTTCAACATCCTGCACATGCTACGGAAGATCTTCTGGTGGATCCCCACCGAGACCAGGAAGACTGTCACCCAGGCCCTCGTCACCAGCCGACTGGACTACGGCAACGCCCTCTACGCCGGAACCACCGCCAAGCTCCAGAAGAGACTCCAACGGATCCAGAACGCCTCAGCCAGACTCATCCTCGACATCCCATGAAACAGCCACATCTCCGGACATCTGAGAGACCTGCACTGGCTCCCCGTCAACAAAAGAATCACCTTCCGCCACCTCACCCACGCACACAAAGCCCTACACGACCAAGGCCCGAGCTACCTCAACAACCGAATCAACTTCTACGCTCCCAAGCGCCACCTCAGATCAACCAGCCACGCCCTCGCCGCCGTCCCCCGCATCCGAAGAGCGACAACAGGAGGAATGTCCTTCTCCTACCTGGCCGCCAAGACCTGGAACTCCCTCCCAACCGACCTGCGCCTGACCCAAGACCACCTCTTCTTCAGGAAGAAGCTCAAGACCTGGCTGTTCGAGCAGTAACGGCACCCCCCCTCCTAGCGCCTTGAGACCCTACGGGTGAGTAGTGCGCTCTATAAATGTCTTGATTGATTGATTGATTGAGTGTCCACCATTCATGATGCCTGGCCTGCTCTTTGCACTAAATTGACGACCATCTGCGATGCTCGCCCGCTTCTCATGGCCCTTTCCACATCAAACAGAACTCTTCACGCTGGACTTTGAAGGTAACTCTTTCAGCTGGACTTACCTGGTCCCTGTACCCAGTCCCTGCTCTATCGCAGTCAGCCTCAACTTGTGACTTTCACCTGGCTATGCACAACCAGATAACTGTGAGTGGCAGTTTGCTATACGGGTGGCTGAGTGGGCTAAAGAATGGTGGTGGATTAAACCCAGATCAGTTGACTGGGTGAGTGTTTGATTTGCTCAAGCGCTCCGTCTATCATCCCCTTTTGTATCGCTTTGTTCGCCCTAAGTGTGGCAGGGTATGCTCAGACGTGAGTCCCTTGCTCACTTGGCCACTGGATTCAAGATAGCCTGGCTGATGAGGATTATGAATCCGAAACCGGTCCCAGGATGCTTGTTTCCGGTCCATGGAAGACATGGCTTGGCAGTTTGGGCTGTACTGTTCCCATGAGGCACAGGGGCAGACTGATTTGCATATAGCCATGTCTGAAATGGGGTGGCTGAGTAGGCTAAAGAATGGTGGTGGATTAAACCCAGATCAGTTGACTGGGGGTGAGTGTTTGATTTGCTCAAGCGCTCCGTCCATCATCCCCTTTTGTATCGCTTTGTTCGCCCTAAGTGTGGCAGGGTATGCTCAGACGTGAGTCCCTTGCTCACTTGGCCACTGGATTCAAGATAGCCTGGCTGATGAGGATTATGTATCCGAAACCGGTCCCAGGATGCTTGTTTCCGGTCCATGGAAGACATGGCTTGGCAGTTCGGGCTGTACTGTTCCCATGAGGCACAGGGGCAGACTGATTTGCATATAGCCATGTCTGAAATGGGGTGGCTGAGTGGGCTAAAGAATGGTGGTGGATTAAACCCAGATCAGTTGACTGGGGGTGAGTGTTTGATTTGCTCAAGCGCTCCGTCCATTATCCCCTTTTGTATCGCTTTGTTCGCCCTAAGTGTGACAGGGTATGCTCAGACGTGAGTCCCTTGCTCACTTGGCCACTGGATTCAAGATAGCCTGGCTGATGAGGATTATGCATCCGAAACCGGTCCCAGGATGCTTGTTTCCGGTCCATGGAAGACATGGCTTGGCAGTTCGGGCTGTACTGTTCCCATGAGGCACAGGGGCAGACTGATTTGCATATAGCCATGTCTGAAATGGGGTGGCTGAGTGGGCTAAAGAATGGTGGTGGATTAAACCCAGCTCAGTTGACTGGGGGTGAGTGTTTGATTTGCTCAAGCGCTCCGTCCATCATCCCCTTTTGTATCGCTTTGTTTGCCCTAAGTGTGGCAGGGTATGCTCAGACGTGAGTCCCTTGCTCACTTGGCCACTGGATTCAAGATAGCCTGGTTGATGAGGATTATGAATCCGAAACCGGTCCCAGGATGCTTGTTTCCGGTCCATGGAAGACATGGCTTGGCAGTTCGGGCTGTACTGTTCCCATGAGGCACAGGGGCAGACTGATTTGCATATAGCCATGTCTGAAATGGGGTGGCTGAGTGGGCTAAAGAATGGTGGTGGATTAAACCCAGATCAGTTGACTGGGGGTGAGTGTTTGATTTGCTCAAGCACTCCGTCCATCATCCCCTTTTGTATCGCTTTGTTCGCCCTAAGTGTGGCAGGGTATGCTCAGACGTGAGTCCCTTGCTCACTTGGCCACTGGATTCAAGATAGTCTGGCTGATGAGGATTTTGAATCCGAAACCGGTCCCAGGATGCTTGTTTCCGGTCCATGGAGACATGGCTTGGCAGTTCGGGCTGTACTGTTCCCATGAGGCACAGGGGCAGACTGATTTGCATATAGCCATGTCTGAAATGGGGTTGCTGAGTGGGCTAAAGAATGGTGGTGGATTAAACCCAGATCAGTTGACTGGGGGTGAGTGTTTGATTTGCTCAAGCGCTCCGTCCATCATCCCCTTTTGTATCAGTTTGCTATACTTACCTTAAATCTTTAAAATTGCATACCTTCGGTTCTATTGATTGGTAGATTTTTGTAATTTGTATGTCAAATCATTTATTACATTTTGCTCTATTTTTCGAAATTGGTGTGGGATATTACCTGTGTAGTTTGTTCACTTTATTACTGTTTGAAGGGCTGCATAAATACTTTATGGATTTCTTCAAAGTTAAGGCTGAATGCTTTTGTGCCAAGCAACCAGAAGGTTAAGCACAGATTAATTTGTGGTTTGCGTGTGTTTCACCATGACAAAGATTGTGGTTGCTGCTTGATTATGGATTCACCCCCTTTAACCAGCAACTCAAATTCCAACAGAAATTCTAACTTCAATCATGAGTTTCCTTCTATCATGTGTGGCTTCTTTCGAATGAGCCCTTAATTGATATTATCAGAAGCCTTACAGTAGGCAATGAACTGGATATACAAAGTGGACCGTGTATAATAAGGGCTTCTGAAATATCCTTTGCAGAATTTCACTTGAAATATGGCAAACAAATCACTTTTTTCATCCTCAGGATATTAACCCTTGTAAAAAACATATAAGCCGATATTTTGAAATCTATATCAAGCGGCAAACCAACCTATAATGTCCCTGGCGTTCCTAAATTGTACTTTGGATATTGAATGATGTATGCTGCTTCTCCAAAGGTTAGTGATTGTCAATGGACAATACTTTGTTAAAAATGGGAAAACATGATTTGCTACAGTAAAATATGATCTCTTGAATATCACTGGAATGGGGCACACTCAAAGCTAACTTGAAGTAATAAGATACATCCTTATTCTGTCACTCCAGACAAGATCGAACCCCAGTTCTTGTAAATTAATTCATAACTGTCTTTATTAAATATTTTGTACCATAACTCCTTAGTCCTGAAGTGCCTATTGGAGATGGAGGGGCTGCATCTATGTCTAACCTAAGTCAGTATCAATCGGAAATAATTCAAGAGTATCCTTCCTTTACTTTCTTCTCCAAAAAAGCCGCCAATCAGTTCATATCTGAGGAAAAAGTGATTAAATATACTGTTTGGATAATATTAGGCAGTCATAAAATACACCAAGTCTCATGAATGTCACCCATGCCATACATCTACCACATTTAGGTGTGTTCAAAAATTAACTAATTATCCATTGTGTTTGTGTTCATTACCTATTTTACGGGGTTTCTATACTTCATAGAAGACCTTCACCTGCCCACACCTTTGAAGTTCCTGTCCATGGAACAGTCAAGTGATATGGGTAACTAGTAGTGGAAGAACTTCACACCTTATTAAAGAAAAAGAAAATCAATTTTTCAATGATATCTACAAACTAAACACACATATATATCACTTGTGAGATGCTCAAACAAATAACATTTACAAGTTGACTTTATAAAAGCTCAAAATCTAAAATAATGTCAAGACAAGTTGTAGATGAGCAGTGCTGCACAAGACCAGATGTCTTCTCTGTGAGGTCTTGCTAAAGCCTTTTTTTCTTTGCAACAAAACTGCACTAAGAGGGACAAACTGGGAAATATTGCTCACTAATGTCAAACCTTCCTTGAGTTGCCTCAGCTCCTTGCGCTAGTGTTTCAGACATCTTAAAATAACTCTTGCTCTTGGTCAATCCTAAAGCCTCCACAGACTACTAGTGAAAAGACAAAATCACAGATGGCAGTGGAGAGTAAGCTCAACCGCTCAGTCCAACTAGGATACGAAATGGTTCCTTTGGAGGGCAGCCCTTCTTTTGTACTTTGAATCTTTTTGACTACAGGGGACTAGATGGTCTGATCCATGAAAAGAACTTTCTGTTCTTGTTTACACGTGGGTTGTAAGATAGGTCCACTTCCTCCCCTCAGACAAGCTGACTGCTAAATGTCCATCCATTTCTTATATCCATCATATGTCTAGTTGTGTCCAGAGGAGATAGTAGTGGCGACATTTTCCTTTAGACATTCCTAGCTAGTGATACCTCCTAACCCAAGCTGAAGAAAATCCCCAGAGCTCTCTCCTTCTTCAATTATACCTCTGATTCTTTCAAGAAATGATTATCCCTGTGCAGTATGCAGAGTTCCGAATTTCCCCCCAGACTCTTTCCTAGGGAAATGAGGAAGCTGTATGAAAAACTAACCCAAGCAGTTCTGGGCTGGGTCCCCTCCAGTAGTGAGCCACAGTCCCAACTGGGAACAGAACAGCCTCAAATGCACCCCAACACTGTAGGATTTTTACCATAAATATACTACTCCGGACTGTTCCTTTAAATTCATTGTAAAGGTATTCTGTCGTATTTGTTACCATCCACTCCCATCTTCACATTCCAAATTAAGTAACCACTAATTATGCCTCCATGACAGCAGGTCGAAGCCTGCTGTTCCTTATCTATATGTACTTCTTACCTGTAATTCCTGGCAATGATGGAGAAAGACCTTGCCAGAACCGACTTATGTACTGTTTTGGACTTCAGATAGAGACAAAAAATATTTATTAAATCATATTTACAGCACTTTTAACAAAAAACCTTTCTTCAGCTCTGAATTGGATTTTTTATGAGTTTCTATTTCACAATAGAATGCCTTTTTACTAGTAAGCTTTTACTACTGAAAAAGACAACCACATCCTATGTAGTGCAAATAGTATTCTTTCACTGTAGGGAAACACTAATAGTAATATTAGGTGTGCCCTACTTTTTGACATTTGAATCATCTAGATCCTGCAGGTTGAACCTGAAGGAACTAGTTGAAGGTGAGTTAGATAATATCAAAAGTAACTTTTTATCCATGTTATTTGTTTTCTATCTAAAATACTTCCCCTGCAACTTTGCTCACAACACTTGAGAGTAATGTAGTGATCATGTACTACTTTTTTACGTATAGTTACTTGCCTTTGTAAATTACTTCCAATGCCTCTAAAAAGTCAACTAAAATAATGGGAATAAAATGTGACTATTCATACACTATTAGTAGAATTAGAAATTAATGTGCCCTCTTTGAACTTCTGGATTTGGATATGTCGGACCAATTCACAGAGGTGTACACAAGTACAAAAAAGAGTACTGTTGCAGAACTAATTCCCGTATTATAAAGTACTTTTGTGAATTTGTCAATTTTGTATGCCACTGGTGCACTTGTTGCACAATACAACTGTTGTCTAACTTATAAGTTATATATGGTATTTTGAGATAGCCAAAATGTCACCATGTTTAGGGTTTGCAGTACATGTGCTGGGACACTGGATACAAATCTCCCTGTACATAAAGTCAAACATGCTATGGAACTCAGTCAAAAACTAGGAGATCATTCAAAAAGATGAGTTTTCCTACAGTACTCATACTTGGTGTACTATGTTTTTTTATTCCTCATTTGCCTCCCGCCCCAGACAACTAGGAGACTGGGTGGCTGCCACTGTTACTCAGTTATGAGATGTAGGCACGCGAGGTACAGACCCCGCATCTCTGTCGTCCGCCTACCAGTGGCAGACAAACTCCCTTCCTGTTGTTGACCTCTCGTTGTCGAGGAAAGGGTGGTCATGCTCTCTTCTGATTACTTAAAACCGTTGACTGTTGCTGTGAGCCTTTTCGCAATTGAGCTCGAAGACCAAGGGGCACATTAAGATGGCAGGCAGACCTTGTCCGCCCGCCATCCCGTCGTTAAAAGGGACCGCCTGCCATAAGGGCGGGGGTCCTGTGGGGGGCATTAGGAGGTGCCCGCTACAGTGGCGGGTGCATTCTGCATTCCTAATATTGTGCCGGGCGGTGCACTCAGCACCGCCCCACGCCACAATGCCAGGAAGGCATGTTGTGCATGGAACTGCAGGGGGGCACTATAGGTACCACCCATGTGCACTACACCCCCCCCAAGTCCCTGGGGGACCACAACTAGCCCCCCAAGCAGACTCCGCATGCCTTTCCGTGGCGGCAACGCCGCCATGGAAAGGTATTTCAAAACCCACATTCTAATATGGCTGGCAGTGTCTTTCAGACACCGCCACCATATTGAACCCTTTTCTGCCGGGTTGACATGTCGACCGGGCAGAAAAGCGGTGGACGGTCTTTCCATCTGCCACCGACTCCATCCATTGTAATATGGCGAGCGTCATATCTGCACAGATGGCGGGCGGATCGCCCCCGCCGGCCCAGCGGGGGCAATCTGCCCGCCATCCTACTGGGACCCCAAGACTAACAAAAGGACTTAACACAGCCCAATACAGTCTGAGAGCTTCCCCTGAGGCTTAATCATAGGATCAGGGATTGTGTGGATGATCTTCTTAGCGCAAAGCAAATAGTTGCTGTTTAACCAGAAGACCAGTTTATCAGGCGATCCCAAATAGTTTTCTTCCTACGATTTCCCAGTCTAGTCAAATCAGTTCTGGAGGTTTTAAACAAAGAGGACAGCCAATCTGAATGTCTGGGGGGTATGGTCTCAGCCCATCTCTTGCATATTTCTCATCTGGCCAACAAAATGGCATAGAAGAAAAAGACTCTGCTCAAGCCTTTGATTTCACTTAATATCCACAGATGATAAGCCTGAGGGAGATACGTACTGGACACGATAAAGTATCTGTAAGAGTATTCCCTACTTTCTTCCAGAATTCAGAAATTGCTGGGCAGTCCCAAAACATGTGTGTGTCTGGGGCATTTTCCATGTGGCACATTTTGCAGCTGACAGGGGGGCCCTTAGATATTTTGGTAAGTCTCGCCGGGGATAAATAGGCCCTATGTGTGATGAAATAGTGGTTTCTTCTGAACCAGGCTGGTTTCACAACTGTAAACAAGGTGTTAAAGGAGGTATGCCACAAGTCTGCCCAGCCTGTAGCCGGAATAAATTCTCCCCATAATTCCTAGGCTAATCTGAAATCTCCATCTATGGTCTCTTCAATAGACCAGTAAAAGAACAATACTTCTTTATTTCCTACTGGCTTCTGTATCAAATGTTCTTCCAAAATGTTGCCCATACCTATAGGTTTATTAAAGCTCTAGGACCAACTCTTTAGTTGTAGATATTTAAATCTAGACATACCCTCCTCCATTTTCTCATCAAATGAAGCCCAGGGCAAAAGTGTTCCCTCAGTGACCAGATCTCCCCATACCAGGAACCCAGCTGTTTTAAGAGGGGCTGCCAATTTATCCTTCAAACTACTTGGTGCCCCAGGGCTGTCCCACAAAGGAGCCAAACTTTAGCAGTACTCTAGGCCTATCTATTTTTTTATTTCTGGTCCATATTAGAGCAGCACTCAATAATACCTTCAACCTTATTTTCTTAAAGACCTTCTGGTCTCCATATTTAAAAAGAAAACCCTCACGGGATAACCCTGCTTCATCTAACATAGCTAAAAACATTTCCCTCCTTTCTGATGCATCCAGGCCCAAGCATAATACTGGGAGTCTGGGAGTGCAAGACCACCTTTTTCTCTCCTGCGTCTCAACTTTTTGCATGCTATTCTTGTCGCCTTATAAGCCCACACAAATGAGTTAATAGATTGCTGAAATATATCTATAACCTGCTTCTCAAAGTGTAGAGGGATGGTATTAAAAAGAAAGGTGGCTTTCGGTAGAATTGCCATTTTGATTAAATTGATTCTACCCAGAATGGTCAAAGGAAAGTGTGCCCAGGACTTCATGAGTTTTTGACATTCTCTTAAGACGTTCAAGAGATTAGTCTCTGCAATCTTTTTAATGTCCTGGACAATCTTCACTCTCAGATATTGCATATCATTTTTAACCTGAACCAACACCCCAGTAGATAATGTCATAATTTCGGTTTTATCTGCAATGAGTTCGTACCCCGAGACCCAACCAAAATCCTGGACTAGAGGGATTATATGAGGAAAGGATGACTCCAGATTCGATGACAGAATTAATATATCGTCCGCATACTGGGCTACCTTCCTCTCCCATGCTCCACTCTTAAATGGTGTAATATCTGTCTCCTCCCTGAGACGTTGAGCAAATGGTTCGGGAAAAACTGAGCTCATTCTACCTGGGAAGAGTGAGATCAGTTGGAACCCTTGTTTTTGGCCATCGGACATGGGCTCGCCTCCTAAAAAATCTCGTACAACTAAAAGCTTAGGAGTGACTCTCAGTGAGGATCTTTCCTTGGAAAGTCAAATTGGAACAGTGGTTTCCACGGGATTTTTCCAATTGAGGAAGATCAAGAAAATAGCACATCTCCTCACAGGTATGGCTTTAATCCAAACAGTCAGTGCTCTTGTCCTTTCTCACATCGATTTTTCAAATGGCCTCTATTTGGGGGCTCCTATTGGCCAGCTGAAAAGATTGCAATATCTGCAAAATCAAGCAGCAAGACTCATTTGTAAAGTCCCAAAGTGGGAATCGATTAGACATGGACTGGAGACCTTGCACTGGCTGCCTGTGGAGCAGAGAGCAATGTTTAAGGTGGGCTGCATTGTGTTTAAGGCCTTGGAAGGTAAGGGCCCTATCTTTCTTAGACAACTACTGCGTAGATATCAACCCTCGCGCAGCTTGAGATCTGCCCAGCACGACCTACTTGAGGTTCCCCGTTTTAAAAGGAAACGTCAGGGAGGTAGCAGCTTCCAATTTTTAGCGGCCTCATTGTGGAACTCTCTCCCCCTGACTCTGCGACACAGCAGGGACCTCCTCACCTTTAGGAAGACATTCAAAACTTTTCTTTTTTCTCAGGTTTATTGTAAGTAGTGATTTGTGTCTTTTTATGTACTGTTATGTTTGATTCTCTCCAGCGCCAAGAAGCCTTCGGGCGTATGCGCGCTTAACAAATAAAAAATAACATAACATAACATAACATAACATATATATGTCAAATGAAAGGGGAAAGAGGGGCAGCCCTGCCTGGTTCCCCTTCTGGTTTTAAAGGGCCTGGTTAGTTTTCCATTGACCACAAGCCTTTCTGAGGGGTCACTATACATAAGGCTGATGGTTCGGCAACATTTTAGCCCAAAATTAGACTTCTCAAGCACAGCCGCTAAGTAATTCCAGTTGACCCTGTCAAATGCCTTAGTGGCATCCAGGGTCATTGCTGCCAAAGGGAGTGAAAAAGTAGAAGCAAAATCGATGGCACCTATAAAGTCATGGTTGAGGTCAAAAAGATTCCTGCCTCTCAAAAAACCTTTTGGTCAGCATGCAGCAGATTTCCTGCTACAGCACCCAGTCTATCTGCCAATATTCAGGAAAGAATCCTGTAGTCATTGTTTAAAAGTGAAATAGGTCTGTATGAGCCACATTTAGTTGGAGATTTACCTGGCTTTAAGAGCAGTGTAATATTCACTTCGCCCAATGAGGTGGGAGGTCTAACTCCTTCGACCAAGATTTTATTGAAGAGAGTTGTCATGAATGGAATTATTGTTCCTCCTAAACTTCTATATAATTCCATAGGAAGGTCATCCGGCCCAGCAGCCTTGTCTGTCTTACAGGCTGATAACGCCTTCCTAACCTCCAGTTGTGAAATGTCAAGCTCTAAGTTCTCTTTCCGAGCGCGATCCAAGAGGGTGAGATTGATCTGGTTTAGCCATTTGCGTGCACATGTACTGTCTACATCGTTATCTTCATTATATATATCTTTAAAACAAGTGAAGAAAACTTCACCTATTTCCTCATTGTTATTTGTCGACGATTATTATGCACATCATCGATTTGTTTACTAAGGTTACGAAACATATCATGTTTTAGCCTTTCATGCCAATAATTTGCCGGCCCCCTCACCATATTCAAAATGGGCAAATTTGCTAGCTTCCCATCGTTTAGAAAGTCTAGCCTGAATAATGTCCTTTAGCAGATCTTTCAGAGTTTTCCTTTCCACCTCCTTCATTTCACGCTGAATGGATATCATTTCCTCCCCATACTGCCTGTTCTTATAGGAGGTCCTATTTGTTACCAAACCTCTCAGGTATGACTTCAGTGTGTCCCACACCCCTGAAGGCTCCGCCGAGCCAACATTTATGTTTAGGAAGAATTCTGTCTTCTAGGATAAATACCCTCTGTCAGCCTCATCTAGGAGGAGTGTGGGGTCAAATGTCCACGCCCTTCGTTGTTCTTTATCTAATAACTTTAGATCTATCCAAACCGCTGTGTGGTCTAAAAGGTGCAGGTTCAGATAGCCTATATCTTCAACTTTAGCCCTTAAATCATTACTGATCAAGATGTAATCCATTCCTTGATTGATGTCTATATTTTTTGTTGTAAAAAGACTCACCTAGTTGGGTACCCGATCTCTCTCTCCAAATATCGAATAAGGTATTCTGACTCATCATCATCTTTAGGTATGTCCAGGATTTAGACAAGGCATCTGCCCTACTACTAGGGGATTTATCCTTTTGAGGATCCAACACTATATTGAAATCCCTGCAAGAATAATCAAATCGGGAAACCCCAAAAGATTTGCAAAAAATGGTTTTTAGTGTGGAAGGGTCATCCTGGTTAGGACCATAATAACCTACTACTGGTATGAGTGCACCTTCAACAGATAGCTTGACAATGGCCCACCTGCCCCTTGGGTCTGTCATAGCCTTTAGGAGACAGGCATTAGCTTGTTTTTAGCTAAAATGGCTACACCCCTGATATTGGCATTTTGACAGGAACTCACACAGTGCTCCACCCACCTGAGCTTCCTGCAGATGCCGATAATCTCCTCTCCCAAGAGGTGTGTTTCCTGCAGGATGGTTATCTGTGCAGGTGAGTCTTTGAGGTATTGAACAGTTTTTTCCCTCCTACTTTTGACCCAGAGACCATGTACATTCCAAGATAGACATTGTGAAGTTCTCAAGGGGGATTAAAAGACTGAACCCTGAACCAGCTCCCTCTCCCTGAATGTCGACACCAAGCCAAAAATAATAGCCAAAAAGGGTTGTAAAGTGAATGAGAATTTTTCCTTTTTTCTTTTTTTACCCCTATGCTCCCCCACCCGTGATACTCCATCCCCATCTCCACCCCCACCCCTGATCCCCACTCTGGAGAACCCAACCCCCATTTACCTTGACTTAGTCCATATTCTGCCTGCCGGTGTGCCCCACTCTTGCCCTGTGTTTAACTATTACCAATTGTCAGGGACCGTGTATTGCTAAAACTCCCACTAGGGCTCCCACTGTTTCTAATACTGTTTCCAATATCTTGTTTTATTGATTCATACTGTAACCTCCACGTATTCTTAAGTAAATTTGGGTTACGATCTTAACCCCTTCCCTGCTGCCGTTGGCCGTCGCGAGCACTACCTTCATAGTGCTGCGCACGTTCAATGGCCGACGCGGCCCCCGCCCACGCAAGAGATCGCACGCACCACGGCGGAATTATCGCTGCGGTTAACGCGTTAATTATTTGCAGATGTATGCTAGTGTATGTGGATCTGGACCATGCGTCCCATCTTGATCAGTTAACCACTTCTCCCGCTCCCCAAGGTATATGGGGTAGTCTCCCAGCTGAGATGTTCTACTAAGAGTTATTTTAAATTTCTCAAAAGCTCTTCTGCCTCCTGCACTGTTTTCAAATTGTACCTTTTATTATTGTACATAATGTTTAATTGTGCTGGAAACTTTAGCTGGGCAACGTTCCCCAATTTCTCCATTTTTATGCCCAACTCCCATTATCGGTCCAGGGTGGCACAAGAAAGATCCAATTGGATCTTGAAAGTAAAGTCTCTGGGTTTGAATGATTTCTGCTTTAGGGCGGCTGTTAGTATTCTTTCTATCAAGGAGAAGGTTAGGAAATCGATTAAGATCTTCCTAGTTTTGTTTCGATTAGGGTGCCTCCTGAAGGGGTCCCTATGAATCCTTTGTATGTCCCTCATCAAGTCTTCTTCTGAATCCTCGATCTGAACTGAATCTTTTATGAGGGTTACAATATAGGCTTTACGGTCCTCACCCTCCTTACCCTCCAGTACATTCAAGATGTGTAAATTGTTGCATCTGGAGTTATTCTCAAAGGATTCTAACCTATCTCGGAGCATAGCCTCATCCTTCTTAAGTGTTATAATATCAGCTTTAGCTGCTCCCAGATCTTCTTTAAGACCCTCTTCTGAGTCTTCTAAAACCACCATCCTAGAGTCCAAAAGGTTGAATTTTTTCTCAAGAGATTCACAAAAAAGTCTGATCTCTTCTTCGTTAGACTCCGAGACAGCAAACCCTTTCCTAAAATCTAAAGACAGAGTGGAGAATCAAACCTCCAGAGGAGCCACAGGAGGACCTTCGCTCCCTGGAGTATTCTCTGTTTCTATGGTGCTCCTACTCCGCTCAGTACTGTTACCGTTCCCATTTTCACTGCCCTTAGCCCCTGTACTCCCCACCGTTAAACTTTCTTCTCCAGCGTTCTCTTTTACTGACACTGTACTCATAACTACTCCTACTCCTGTGATCTTTGGGCTGCTTAGCGGTACAGTGATCGATTGCTTGGTGGAGTTAAGGGGGAGCTGGTATACGTGTAAGTACCAGGGTGGGGGGTGGGGGTAGAGAAGGGGATATTTCCCAACTCAGTATCTTCCATCAGACCCAAAGGAGGCTGTCTAGCTGTCTCTGTCAGCCCGGAATCCTTACTAAGGGCGTTCCCCTGTGTAACCACGTCTAAAACCTGTGGGAGAACTTTAAAAAAGGACCTTAATGACGGAGTAATTTTTATTTTAGCATCCACAGGGTGGCCCTTCTTTCTATTTCTTTTGGGACTCGTACCTTTATTCTCCCAAAAGTATGGAAAACTGGTTTCAGGGCTACCTTCAGGTCCTGCTGCCAAAGTGTTCCCCCCATTCTCCTGTATGTCAGAGGCAGTTTTGCCTTCTAGGGGCAGCTTAGTGATATTTTCACAAGATTTCTCCTTTGCAGACCCCTGTACAATGGGCCCCTGTGGAGCGCCTCATTTCCTGCCTTTCCTTCCAGTTTTCATTTTCGGGGGGTTTCCTGCTTTTTGTTTAATTGCCTGCGTAGCTTCTTTAGGCAGTACTGGGCTGGCATCCAGGGTAACCAAGGCGCCTCCTTCCTTGTTCGTCGGTCATGGGGAGGGAAAGGAGCAAGGGGAGGACAGCTTACCGGCTTCTGATGTCTCACACCTATACTTGGTGTACTATATGATCATTTGCATTCATCTATCTCACACAGAAACCGTGTTTAAAAATTAATTCCACCATCTATGCTTTCTGTTAAATAAATTCTCCCAGTTTATACCCACTGTAAAACTGCTTTTGTCTGTGCAGTGCTCGTGTCCACCAGGAATAATGAATCACTTTTAACAAGGGTGCTGCAAAAAGCACTATCCAATTTCCAAATACCAATGAATCATACAGCTTGGTTCTCAATTGGCTAAACATAAATTGTGGCATTTATGTGTCTGTCGGAAATGTGACATTTTGTTTGGCAGGGTGTGGTCTTCACCTACGATGAGTTCAGTGATGTGGTTAACTTGATACTAGCAAAACATATAGGGCCTCATTTATTATTATCAGTTTTGCGCTTCCGATGCGTCACTTTTTGTGACGCATCGGCGGCGTAAAACATGCCTCCTGTTGCGCACTATTTACAAAGTGACGCATCTAAGCAGATGTGTCACTTTGTAAACCCCTACGCTACATTATACCTGCGTCAGGTATAATGTATGCAGAGGGGGCGTTCACCCGCAAAAAGCCTCGTAATAGTGACGCAGTGAAATCTATGAGATTTCACTGCATCACTTTTAGGACGCTGTTGCGTCAAAATCTTGCGCCTGCCTCACAGCAGGCGTAAGACAGACGCAAGCCCTTTCACATGGGGCTTTCCCCATGTGAAAGGACGCATTGCTGGAGTGGCGTCACTTTTGTGACACTTTCCAGCGATGCGTGACTTTTGCGCTTACAGATACGTCAGAAATACTGACGTATCTGTAACTCCTTGCGCCATGATGCGTCATACTGTAAATATGACGCATCATTGGTCTCACAAGGAGGGCGCATTGAAAAGTGACGCATCGCTGTTATCACGCAGCGATGCGTCACTTTTCATAAATGAGGCCCATAATTTCTATTGGCCCAGAGTAAGTCTGATTTTTTGTCCCAAGGTAAGGTGGGACCTGTATGTGAGGGTGGTAATTGTGACTTCACTTCTGGAAAATACTTGCATTCAGGTTTCTATATTACTCCTATGACAATGCTCCTCCAGATTTGCTACATTTGTTTGCGGTTATCTGACCCCATTTTATTATACCACTTTTTTATTAAAAAACTAAAAAATGCAGATAGTATAGGCATAGCAACGCATCCACAACAGAAACATGGAGAATAATATTCACAACAAGCTAACTACAAGAACATACCTTGTAGTTTACACACAGATGGTGGCTTGATAAATGAAAAGGCTTATTGTCCAAATCACAAAGCATTGAAAATTAAATTGGCTCACTCCTTGCCTGTTAGGCATGTTCCATTTTGATGATTGGCAGGGTTGCTTAGTTTTGAGATCAAAATTATCTACACAGTATAGGATGTGACTTTAATTGTCGCACACACATAAAAGGAACTTGGATAAATCAAATCCCACTACAGTTCTGCAGGCATTCTCAATGTTGTTAATAACATCAGATATTTGGCTTTTCTGTCTGAGTTGTGTTCGGTTCTGTGACTTCAGGAAATGTCGTCCAACACGTTATTGAGATTCAATGTAAATTAGCTTTCTGACTTGTTTAGAATGTATTTCTTGTCTACTTTAACACAAAGACCCAAACGTAGTCAATTAAATATTTCAAAACAGACACATTTGGAAAAAGATACAGACAATATTTCTCTTCTTTTTATTTTAGTTTAGTAGGTGACTCATTCAAAGATGCATATGCTGATGTTTATTGTATCTAAAAAGTGTACCAACTGGCCAGTAACAAAACCTTGGCTATCAATATTTTGTAATCGGCCCTCACAAAAACTATAAGGTTTTTTGCCAAGAAAGGGCAAACAAAGGGCTCTGGTGAGATTATGCCATGCAGAAGTGTTTTCAAAATAATACTAGATAATTTTGACTCCAATAAATTCACATTAGAATACAGTTTCTCATTCACAATGAGACGTGTGAAGAATGCAATTAATTGTGCTTGAATTTATAGAGGGCTTTAGCCCATTGTGAGATGACAAATCACTTTGGAGACATATGAAGTGCTACTTAGTAGATTGTGCTTGTATATGGTCCGGTGTTGAAGGAGTGTGATCTATGTGGGCATTATTTGGGTGTTATTCTCAATCATCTAAGTTATGATTTTAAGTGTTATACGTTGTTTCACTAATATGTAGAGTGGAATGAGAAGTAATGTGAGATATAGGAAGCTTCAACCTCTAACGCTGTGGTGTGTTTAGTTCCGAGTATGTTAGTATAGCCTCAGAGCCCGACCTAGCGGTCTCTACCAGCCATTGAAGGCTTGCTCCAGAGTTAAACAAGGGAGCGGGCCTTTAATGGCCGGTAGAGCCCACTAGGAGGGCTCTAAGGCTATTAGAACATTCCGGCCCAGAGAGCAGAATGTTCTAATTGGTAAAAGCAGACGCCTCCTCGAGCCCAAGGGGATTTAAATCCCTCAGGCCTGGGAGGCCTTTGTTCACAGCAGCAGCTGTGTATGAAAAACAACATTTGAATGTTGTTTTGCTGGCTTCTACCATCCCGTAGTAGCCCAGAGCACTCCATTGTCTGCAATGGAGTGCGCAACATTTTAACGTGGGGAATCTTTTGTTGCAATGTGCACTGCTTAATTTGAGCTGTTACCTGCTGCCCATGCTAATCTTATAGCTTTGGGGCCCTGGAATAGTCTGTTTTGTCACACTTTTGGGAATGTGATGGTTAGGAGCTGGTTTGATGATGTAATTGGTAGCGCTAGCAGGGGCAATAAATGTTGTAGGCTGCAGTGACCTCCTGATGAGGACAGTGGCACTTCAATACTTACCTTTCATTTTTACCCTGCCCGCTTTTCCTGTTTTTTATCGTTTTTTAACTTTTTTCCTTCTCCCTTGGCTGAAGCATAAGATGGGTGGCAACATTTCCTGGTTTGAAGTGTTGGCAGCCAATCAGAGGCAAGCTTGTGCTCAGGAGGGCTCAGCCAATCAGATCTGAAAATTCTCATATATCGATGTCTGTAAATCTCTAAATATCTCAAACACTACTGAACGGAATTACACCATTTAACAAAAAATGTGCCTTCTGGACCAAGAGCTATCTCTCTGCCAAATTTGGTGTACTTCCGCTCAGTAGTTCAGGCTGCAGCCGTGTCTAATGTTTTCTATGGAAATTAATATGGAGAAAACATGTTTTGGGACCCCCTTTTTTCTCGGCCCCCCATGACGAATCACCCCAAAACTTTCAAGACAGGAGCTGACCTCAGTGAACAATTAGTTTGATAATTTGTTGAAGATTCGTCAAACGGCACAAAAGTTATTGGCAAATCAAAAAAACGCTACTTCCATGGAAACTAGGTTCTAACTATAACTATCTACTGTATATATATTCACAGAAAAAAAACATAGGTTTCAGGGTTTTTATAGTTAGCTGGACATTTCACTCTTACAAATCCATAGAAATTCCTCCTGTTATAGTTAGTTCTGCTAACTATAACTCGCGCACCCGCAATGCACTGCTGATGATGTCACATATTACATCATTCATGACATTGTTAGTGACATCACTGATGGCATCACTAATGACATCTTAAATGACTTTACTGATGACATCATCCAGTGAATGTGGTTTATATATACCAATCTGTATTGAAGATTGAGTGGATATATAACTGTCTGGATGGAGGATATAGTAGCTGTCAGACTGTCTGTTTAAGTGAGTAATTAAAAGTGTCTCACTTAATACATGGATTAGTAACTAAACTATGTGAATGTGTGCATCACTGTCTCTGTTATTGTATAACATGTTGCATCAGTTGGTCACTTACTACATGAATGTGTATATTAGTTATTGATTATTTGGGTGAGTATTTGTATGGGACACAGAGTTTGTGTGTGGTGGGATAGAGCGTGTGTAACCCTATGCATAGATGTGTGAATGGTTGATTGACTAGGTGTATAGGTTTAAGAGTTCATGTGGAAACAGTTGTTTGGGTGACTGAGTGTATTTATTTGTGTGTTGGTGAGCGAATATATTTTTTAGTTGTACATCTTCAACAAAGTAAAAAAATAAAAGGCATTGTATGTGATAGTTGGTGTATATAAATAAGCATATGTAAGAGTCAGTGATTGTGCGAGTAACTATATGAATGAGTGTATACTTTTTTGATATATTAACTATGAGTTAATATGTGTTTGAATAAATGTGGTGTTGTGTGTACAATTGTGTAAGTGAGTAAATGTAAGTGTGATTGAGTGAGTAGGATGACTGCATAACCGACTAAGATGACTGCTGATGTGTCAATGTCTATATATGTGTATACGTGCATTTGATAGTGTTCTATTAATTAGTGACTGCATGCATAAGTGATTCTGTCGTTGAATGGGTAGTTGTGTGTGTAGACCTGGGACTCAGTGAGTGGGTATGTAGTAACTGGTACTGGTGTGTCAATGATTTCAAATATAGTACTCTGTATTTTATAGTGAGTGATGACAGGTTATACTAGTCTGTGATGAGGTGTATCAGATTGTCACGTGGATGATGTCATCAGTGATGTCATTGTAGATGTCATCAGTGATGTCACTGACCATGTCATGAATGATGTAATATGTGAATTCATCAGCAGTGCATTGCGGGTGCGCGAGTTATAGTTAGCAGAACTAACTGTAAGGGAGGAATTTCTATGGTTTTGTACGAGTGAAATGTCCAGCTAACTATACCACCCCTGAAACCTATGTTTTTTCTGTGAATTTCTAAGGTTTTTTAAATGCTAATTTTTAAGTGTAATAGTAGTTATACCTTTTTTTGTACTGATTTTATACAGTATTTTAACTGTTTATTTATAAGTATTTTATTCATTAAATAACATATATTTTTCCGAAAATTTTATTTTAATATATTTATATGATTTTCTTTTTTTTCCATTTTCTTTTCAGAGTTGCTCACCCAAAGCGTACACATCACGGTGGGTGTGCAGATTCTAGCCTCCATTTTAGAAAAGTTGTGAAGGATCCGCACACGGTGTGCGACGGCTGCGTGTTTTTCAGTTACATCATATGCATTTAATATTATGCGACCAGTCCGTGACTCCTGCTCCCGTGCATTCGCAACACATGCACATTACGGTACGCGATGATTGCGCGGTGGCAGGTACCGCGTGACGTCATATACGTGCTGGGGCCTGCTGGGTGCGCGACTCCCACAAAAAATGTTTATGTTCAAAAATGATATGTATGTGTCTTTAATATCCATATTAGGGAACTATTTTATGTAAGATATTCATAAGAATAATATATTTGTACTCATAATAAACTCGCAAAGACGCATCGGGTTCGTGCTTCGTGAGCGCAGAGTGCGCGGATCCCATGTGACCTCACAAAAAAAAGATTTCATTGGTTCATAACATTTCCCTCTGTAGCTATTGAAGCACCCCACACATTTTAATCATTCTTATTGGAGCATCTTTAGAGAGACATCTCTTTTCCTACAAGAACCCTTTTTGCTTGGTTTTTTTGGTGTTTTTCAAACAAAATGGCATCTGGACAGCAGCCGCAGCAGGAGAAAGCATCTTCTTAAGAAGAATTCTTGCAGGAGGCAGACAGATTCCAAGAGGGTTGGAATCTGTCGTGTGGAAATTATTCACTTTTCCACCTGAAGAGGAAAAAAAGTAAATGCGAGAAAGATGACGTGCACAATTTGTCACCGAGTCCTGTCAAGAGGCAGTGAAAAAAAAATACTCTTATGGCACTGCTTCTATGTACAAGCATCTCCGGACCCCACATCCTCTCAATCTTGCTTGTGAGGATATAAGGCGAGCTGCTTTGAACCCCTCACCTGCTGTGGCATCCTCAGGAACACCTGCAATGGACATTAGGCCAGAATTCGCCTTCCTCGAGCAACACTTCGTGAAGTATAAGAAACTTATATGCTTCGGTGAGCAGTCGGGGATGCAGTTTGTGCTGCGGAACGCAACCATCGTTGCTAATATTTTTTATTGTTTTTTCGGGAATGATAAGTAATTCCAAAAGTTTCCTGTTTTATTTGTTCTTTTTTTGTTCATTTTTTGAAAAAACAACAACAAAAACAAAAAATTGTTAAAAAAAATACAAAAGAAATAATAATAAGAAAAAACTTCTTATCAGAATTACCTTATCTGATTAAAGAAAGAACTACAATTGCAAGGTAATGTGTGAAAGTTTGGTTGAATATATTTATACAGCATGATTGACTGAAAGAATGCATTAGTAGTGTATGGTGAATTTATAGGTGAAGATTTTTGAGGAAGTACTGCAGCGTGACACTGCAAGCTCTTTAGCTGCACTGCACTGCGGCACTTCCGAAGCACAGGAATGTGCCATATGTATATGATTATGTTGCAAATCTGTGCTTCCCTCTGCACTGCTGCACAAACTGCAGCCATGCGGTGACACAGGCACCCTTGCACCATGGTGCAAGGATGTCTGTGTAGTGCGGAGATTGTTTTTGTGCAGGAAGGGGCACCTTCCTGCACAAAAACAATCAGTAAAGGCATTTGCCTCTTTTAATGTATGCTGTGGAATGCAGCATGCATTGAAATCGGGAAAATTAAGGAGAAAGTAAAACAATTCTCCTCGCTGCGCCTTGCTACCCCAACTCTAGGATGGCGCAGCATTCACACACATCTCCAGATTTACGATTTCTCATGAATCTGAAGATGTGTCTTGTTCTATGGGTGTTGTGTGGGAACACCCACAGCAACACGTATGGAATGCCCCTTCAACGCAAAATTCTGTGTATGAAGGAGTCGCATTTAGAAGGAGAGGAAAAACCATGCAGGGTGGCTTTTCCTCTCCTTGTAAATATGAAGGAGTGCCTGGTGCCATCACTAAGTTACAAAAAGTGATATACTGGTAGCGCAGGGTGCTTGTAAATCTGCCCCATAAGTGCTTAGGTATTGGCAGACTGATACAATAAGAACATAGTGCTGGATGGGTGATTGAAGAATTGCATGAGACTGACAGGAGGTATCCTACGCCCATGGGTACTACTTCAGTATTTAATGAAGTGAACCAATAGTCTGTATCTGCTTCGAGATTTGTAGGGATTATGCACAGAATTGTTTATGTGTACTTGTGTTGGTGCCTAGGTCATTTTATAAGAATACCACTAGTAACTGGAATGTGAAGTGCTTACATATTGGTGGAGTGATAGGATAAGTAAATAGTGGTAGATAAGTGATTAAAGAAGTGCATGGGACAGACTGGACGATTCCTACACTGCATGAGTAATAACTGGGTATTTAGAAGAGTGTATCAATAGTATGTAGCTAGTTAGAGGTCTGCTTGGAAAGTGCACAAAATATTATAGCTGTACTTGTGTTAGTAGCCAGGCGATTCCATAAGTTCATGACTAGTAACTAGAATGATTACAGTATTACAAACAGAGTGTATGGTGAATTTATAAGTGCTTAGGTATTAGTGGGCACGTTGCGTATTATGATGGTTCTTACACGAAAGAAAAGAAAACAAAAGGGGTGTTAATATAAACACAAAATCCCTAAATAAAGTTCTAGCGTTTATAGTTCCATTCCATTCACAGCTCATTTGAGATGTCATGAGTGATGTAACTTACCATGTCAAGAATGATGTAATGTCTGAGGTCATGATCAGTACATTGCAGGGGCGTAAGTTATAGTTAGCATATTATATTGTAACGGGTTGTTCCTTCAGTGGCCATACATTTCAATTATTGGTATACATCCTAAAATTTAAAAAATGGGTGACAGAAAAGATTTATTCTAAACAGAAATTATTCAAAAATTACTTTATTTTTCTTTTTTCATTTCATATAAATACTTTTTTGTGGTAAAAATTTCATAAAGAGTACATCTATTTATTTAGAGGAGAAAGATTTTTTTTTAAGTTATAGTTAGCTCAGGTAATTATAACTGCTGAATTTCACTGGTTGTGTATGAGTGGAATCTGAGTCTAACTATACCGTCCCTGTAATCTTTGTTTTTTTCTGCAAATTTCTAGTTTTTTTCATGTTAAGTAATATGCTTATCACAATGGATGGTGGGGGGTTGGAAGCAGGGCCTGGCATTGTGCTGCCCCCACCCAAGCGTGCTGCTCTTGCCTTCCCTCCTAGCCATCCATTGTCCAAGTCCATGTCCCTGCTCCCTTATTACAGCCCTGTGTGGCCGTTGTTCTGCCACTGGCCTTCCCGCCTTCTCTGAACAGTTAGCTTGCTGCCCATTCACCTCCTCCCTATCCTCTGTTGTCTGAATCCATGTACTAGCCTCCTCCCTCCTGCCATGCAGGGTCTGATGTGCAGCCACTGCCCTCCATTTAGCATGATGTACCAGTCCACTCCTCCTGCCCTCCATTGCCCAATTCTATGCCCCATCATTGACCTCCTGCTTAGCCTCTGTGCTTAGCTTGCTGTCCCTATTCTCCTTCCCCCTGCCCTCCAATGTCTGTGTGCATGCCCCTGCTCCATCCTTTTTGCCCACCATGTTCAATGGACCTTCCACTCCTATCTACTCTGAGAGTTCTGTTGAGCTGCCACTACCCTCCCACCTGCCTAGCATTGTCAGATGACTGTAGCCTGTCCCTGCCACCTCCACCCTGCCTGTACACATTCCATGCCCCTATCCCCTTCCTCCTGTCCCCCATGGTCCATTTATTGCCACACCCTTCTGCCCTCCCTGGTTTGTTGTGCTGCAACTGCTCCTCCTGCCTGCCCGCGTGGTCTGTTTTGAGGCCCCTTTCCCTGAACTCTCTTGTCTGTGCCCAGTTCCTGACCCTCCCTTCTATCCTCCACTGTCCTTTGTGCATGCCCCTGCACCCTCCTTCTTGTCCATCATAGCCATTGTGCTGCTTCTAACCCTCCCGCTTGCCATGCATGGTCTTCTGTGCTGCCACAGCCCCTCCCGACTTCCCTGTGTTGTCAGCTAGCTGTCCCTGACCCCCTCTCACCTTCCCTCCATGGTCTGTGTGTATGCCTTTATAGTCTCACTGTTACTCTTCACGGTGTGTCTTACTTCTAGTGCCCATCCTGCCTGGCCTCCATGGTCATCTTGCTGCTCCTGGCCTGCCCGCTTGCTCCCAGCCCTCTGTTTCCATGTGCAGACCCCTATTCTATCCCTCCTGGCTTGTCTGTTCCATTGTAATGCCCCTTCTCCGTCCCTCCTGCCCTTTATGGTCCGTCATGTTGCAGCTTTCTCTCCTGTCTGTCCATTATGGTTAGCTAGTTACCATTGCCTCTTTCCCCTCTGTTCTCTGTTGTCCATGTGCATGATTCTGTCCCCTCCCAAGACTTTCTATGGATTGATCCAGTCCTGCATGCCCTGTGTGGTGTATTGTGCTGCTCCAAACCCTGATGCCTGCCCTGTAGGGTCAGTTTGGTGCACCTATCCATGCCCCTCTTGTCCTCTGTTATCCGAGTCCATGTCCCTACCCCAATTCCTCCTGCCTTCCATGATCCAATGTATTATACTTGCTAACATTTTGAACTTGGTAAGAGGGAGATTTTGAAAAAAAACTGGGGTTTGATTTTCCACTTTGACTTACATTGAAAAAGAGGGGATTGTCATCAGGAGACTGATCAAACAAAGCCCATTTGGGCTTAAAAACATTGGACGTTTCCTGGCTGAATCGGGTCTGTTGGCATGTATGGTTGTACTACCACTGCCTCTTCTTTCTGCCCACAATGGTCTATTATATTGCCACAGCTTCTCTTGCCAGTCCTGTATTGTTGGTATGTTGCCCCTGCCCCCCTTTCCACTGCCCTCCATAGTCTGTTGTGCTGCCACTGCCCTTCCTGCCTGCCCAGTGGGGTCAAATTGTTGCTTCTGCACCCTTCTACCGGCCTTCAATTTTCAGAGTCCATGCCTCTGGCCTCTGCCTCACAACAGTATACTAAAGAATAACTAGTTTGCTAGCATTCTATATTTATTACAAAAGTGTGCAACGCCTGATGTCATCTTGATGTAATCAAAACTGTAATACCTAGAGTATTTCCTTTAGAAATTACATATATGAGAGGGTCTTATTTGCATAAAATTATGGTTAGTGCTCTAAAAAACTAAAATGAGGAAAGAGTTTCTGAGTTTTCAAATAACGACAATGCACTTTTAAAATATTTCTTATTTTTATGTTTTATTTTCCAGTTAACCAATTGATTAAATGTTGCACTTAGGGGAGAGGATGTGGTCTTACTTCCAGAGCTGCAGACTTTGCAACTGGGAAACTAGGTTGGAGTTTCTGCTTCAGCTTAACATTCTGTGATTCTGGTCAAATCACTTAATCTCCCCATGTCAAAAACCAAAATGTATTTGTTCTTGTGTGATGTAACCAATGCTCATGTAAAGCACTTCAATACCTGACAAGTCAAAAAATAAAAGTGTTTTGCACACTTCTGTCATTGGGCTACATGTGGCCTACATCAGGGTGATATTTGTGCAACATTTGGGCTCTTTTGTCTCTAGTGGCCATCTTGGGAGATTTATTTGTTATGAAGTTTCCTATTTCCTCATTTGCCTATTGTCGACTGCCATTTGCTTATATGTATATATATATCTATATATATATATATATATATATATATATATATTACCTACTGGCGGTCGCCAGTAGGTATATATAGTTAGGATTTTTTCTCTATGGGTTTTTTGAAAATTCTATGTCTAATAACTTTGGCGTTTGTGGACGGAATTGGCTGAAATTTTCAGGAAAATGGCACATTTTGTTTCTGAGCAGCCCTTGAAAATTTGGGGGGGGTTCGTCAAGGGGGGGCCGAGAAAAAACTGGGGTCCCAAAACGTGTTTTTAACATTGAGTTTTCCATAGGGCGGTTGGCCTCACTTTTAGCCCGAACGGCTGAATGGATTTGCACGAAACTTGGCAAAATTGTAGGGACTGGTAGCCCGATGTGCCTTTTGTAGGTCTCAATATATGTGCTCCAGTGGATTTTGAGAAATTAACGTTTAAAAAAATATATATATCTGTAACAGCGGACCGGGCAGCGCTCTGGTTCGCGGACTTTTCGCGCAACGGAGCTTTGTGAAGCGAAGCTGATTGGTTCTCCGGCGTCTGTCAACATTCCAAACAGTCCGTAGCGGCCGCCATCTTGTCTCTCGGTAGGATCGAGAGACAAGAGGAGGCCAAAGCGAAGGGGCAAATGACCATAAGGGGGAATAGTAGATCCTCGCTGACCCCCTACGTTTGATGTGGAGGTTTTAAAAGGGCTCCGCGGGGCAAAAAAAAAAAAAAATAATAATAATCGAACGGCTGAATGGATTTGCACGAAACTTGGCAAAATATTAGGGACTGGTAGCCCGATGTGCCTTTGCTAGGTCTCAATATATGTGCTGCAGTGGATTTTGAGAAATTAACGTTCAAAAAAAGATATATATCTGTAACAGCGCTCCGCTTCGCGTACTTTTCGCGTTACGGAGCTTTGCGAAGCTGATTGGTTCTCCGGCGTCTGTCAACATTCCAAACAGTCCGTAGCGGCCGCCATCTTGTCTCTCGGTAGGATTGAGAGACAAGAGGAGGCCAAAGCGAAGGGGGAAATGACCATAAGGGGGCATAGTAGATCCTTCCTGACCTCTTAGGTTTGATGTACCATTTTGTCAAGTTTGGTGTAATTCCGTTCAGCCATTCAGGCTGTAGACGTATGTAAATGTCCTATGGAAAATTGCATGGGGAAAACACATTTGAAAGTGTTGAAATTTAGAACCAATTAAAATGTTACTTTGGTTTTGTATTTGTGTGTGATGAAAGTTAATTGGTTATGTATATATGTCAAATGAGAGGAAACCACAGCCATTTTGTGATACTACTGTCTGAGGTACATTTGTGAGGAATTTTTGGTGGTGAATTTCTGGTGTTTGATTTACACAGTACTAACACTTCTGCTACTTTTAAAAAGGTGAGTTGTTAATTTGTACGGGGAACTATGTTGTACACTTGAAGATAATTTGAAAAATGTTTTCTGTTATTTATTTGCAGTCCTTCTGTTATACTAAATACTTGATAAAGTTAGTTTTATATTATGTATTACTAAAAACGATAAATGAAAGTGATTATTTTTTTCTGCAATTTACAGCAAGCAATTTCAAAATAAAATGGCTCACAATGAAGAGACCGTGGCAATTTCTTCTGAATTTTCCACTACATTGATTGAAATTGAGAGCACCAATAATGAAACATTGTCACAAGGAGGACATGACTTGTATGATTCCATTAGATTGATTGAAATGGACAGCACCAAGAATGAAATATTGTCACAAGGAGATGACTTGAATGATTCCACTACGTTGATTGAAATTGAGAGCAGCAATAATGAAATATTGTCACAAGGAGGAGATTACTTGTATGATTCCATTAGATTGATTGAAATGGACAGCACCAATAATGAAATATTGTCACAAGGAGGAGATGACTTGAATGATTCCACTACATTGATTGAAATTGAGAGCACCAATAATGAAATATTGTCACGAGGAGATGACTTGAATGATTCCACTACATTGATTGAAATTGACAGCACCAATAATGAAATATTGTCAGACGGAGGAGATGACTTGAATGATTTTTTTGATCAATCTCTTGATGGCGAATTTATCGAGTGTTTGGAGACCATAGAGTTACAAGAATCATTATTGCAGACTTTTCATGAGGACATTGCTGATGAGGACATGTTAGTAGTTGTTTCAAATTTAGAAAATTCTGAAGAATAAATTTATATTTAGAAATCAAAAATTGTTTGAGACATTATTCATTTTTATTTTTAATTTATGAGGTTGTAGCGAAGTGATTGTAGTATAAAATGAGACTTATAGTATAGAGTGCAAAATTTTTATGTTACATGGTAAGTTTACTCATATTTACTTCCCTTCTGCCACTATATTATCTCCAATGTGTATTTGACATCTCTTCTTCATCTCCGGCCTCCTTTCTCTCACTGTGTGTCTCCGATGCATCTTATCGCTGGTATTTTGTGTAATTACAGAAGAGAGTAAAATAAAATAGTTCGGAACGTGAAAAGGGGGCAAAGTAGAGTACTCCTCACCCCCTAGGCCTTTTTAGGCGGTCCCAAAAGGATCAGTTTCTGCTTTCCTGAGAGATTATGGTATGAGTTCCATATACCACAATAACTTGCATTACAACATGCAAGATATCTATCTCCTATTACCAACTTTTGGAGATATTCGCGCTAAGCGCGAATATCTCCAAAAAGTAACACCTGCCCTGAGCAGTTCTTAGCCATGTTATCCAAAGGGAGGTGGATAACATGGCTAAGAGCATTAGCTCGGTAATGTATGAATATCGCTGAGTTTTTAGCGATATTCATGCATTGCGGCCGTTTATTATCGCATTTGTGATAAACCTTGATAATAGCAAGGTTTATCTTCGATAATTTCTGACGATGCTTAGCGGTAAAAAATTCGTTGGTAAGCATCGTTAGCGATAAATATCGCTTAACTTTGGTAATATGCCCCAACGTCTGTTAACGTTCGATTCGAAGGAAATGAGGAAGTGTTGAAAAACATTGTCTGCGCCATCTTGCCTTTTTTGAAATGCCACACTTTTGTCGTGCACGGCAGCCATTTTAGATGTCTTGACCAGACCCACTCTCTGCACGCTGTCGATTCGTAGCATGGCTCCTCACCCTCGCAAGCATCTTCCCCAGGCACTGGTCACCCCCGCTCTCTGTCTTATGCATGGGCAATAAACCTCCCCCCATCTGCGCTGCTCTTCCCTGAGAATCACACTCTGTGCCCGCCCGACACCTCCCTTTCGCCCTATTCACTACCGCACCCTCTGACACTCCTCTTCCTCTGTGTCCGATTGTCCAGGCTATCAGCTAGCCCTGCAGATGTAGTTTATGGCCCCAGCTGTAAAGAATCACCCCTCTTCAAAGGAGTTATAGTAGATCAAGGCCCACACCCGATGAGATCCGTCACACCACACGTGTTCCTACTATCTGAAAACTATCCTGTATTGTGATTGGGGAGGGGACCGAGCCTGAAGCGGAAGATTCCAGGAATGACTCTTTGTACATCAAAGTTTTTACAATTATGTGTCACATTAAAAATATATAGCACTCCAACAAAGTAGTAGGAATATAAAACTTTAATAACATATAAATATATACAACATAACAAAAACAGTAAAAACATTTAAACAACGAAGAGACCGTGGCAATTTCTTTTGAATTATCCAATAGATTTATTGAAATTGACAGCACCAATAATGAAATATTCTTGTCAGTAGCGGTCTGTTGTGCGAATAGTTCCAAGGCAGCAGAACGCGCTGAAATCTAGATGGCACGAAAGTGATGTCTAGCAAGTTGCCGCCCAGCACATAACGGCGTGGGGCGCCGCGGGGGTGAGTGAGTCCAGTAGGCACCACAGCTATTCTTACCGGCATTGCAGAATTACTGCTGGGGACAATGCCTGTGCTGTAGCAGGGTCACAGCAGAAACAAAAAGGATTCTGTTGAAGATGTTGTTGGTTTTCAATTTGAAAACAGTTCTGGTGTCAACTGCTATGCTAATGTAGTGGTTAATGTTTTGTTTTCTCTAGAAAATGTAAAAGAGGGGGAGGCAGTCCAAAGTTCCGTTAAAAGGGCAAAGGAAAGGATCGGTGGTTTGAACTATCAGTCAAAAAGGGGAGGGGGTGCAACAATTTTTCCTACCGGGTCACACTGTGCTTTCACCGGAAGTGAGGTCTGCAGGATTCTAGTAATTGAAAGTGAGGCTGGCGCCGACGTCCCGCGGATACAGTTTCGTCACTCCACGGGTGATCATGGCAGTCATTCCCCATCGGGGGTCGGAGACTCCCGCGGCTCCTCTAGAATCTTCAAGGTCGTGGAGGACTACGGTGGTGGAGTCAACCAGTGACCGGGCCATTTCTTTATGCTGGGCCCGCTCTTGCCAGGTCGACCGCCATTTTGAGAGTTCGGTAGCTACTGGCGATCGCGGGGTCAAATGAGCGGACGGGCTCCACCCTGCCGGGCGAGACGTTGCAGCATGGCCACAGTGGAAGAACTCTTTTCCGGGCGCCTGGAGCGCTGAGGGTGCAGCTGGGAAGCCTCCACTGGGGAGGCGGGAGAGGCCTGTTCGCACCGTCTCTCCCTCCCAGTGCACCCCACGGCGTCTCGCTTGATATTTGTTATGGCCGGACCAGGCGATGAGGACGAGGGGGGGGGGTCGGAGGCATGTGCAAGACATCCCCCCCCAGGGTTGTTGCAGCAATTATACAAGAAAGAAGAAGTGTCCCGTCCGTCTTCAGGCCGGGCTTCCGGTAGATGTCGGCCGGACGCCCCTGGCTCTGGCCCCATGAACGGGTTTCTTGGTTTATCGGCTGCAGCCGGATCCCGTCGGCCTCGGCCCCCCGACCGTTGGTGGCCGGACCGGAAGAGCATGTGGCGGGACTACCTGCAACTCTCAAGGGCCACCGCGGCCGGACTGGGAGAGAGAGGGGAGGGTCGAGGAGACATTCCCCCCCCCTGCAACTGTTCAGCGTTGTAAAGGCAATCCCCTGGCCGGGTCCCGCTGGCCTCGGCCTCTCCTCCGGCTACACCCTACGTTAGGATCTCCTGGCCGAGGCGTGGCAGCAGGACCTGCCTTATATGGGCTGCTCCCGGCTGGGCGTAGCCGGAACCCTGCCCCACCTTGGAAGTTTCCAGAGTGGGGGCGGATGTTCTACTGACTTGCATTTTCCCTAGTCTATCGATTTTTTTGGCGTGGCAGGCGGTGGGACAGCGAGGGGTGATTTGGTTTCTCTTACTGTTTTTCTGGTCTCTCACCACTGGCATATTTTAACGTTTTCTTGTTTCTAGGACATTAATAGGTTTTATCATTACGTTATGTTATCGTTTCTTTGTTCGTTGTTTAATAAAAGTTCATGTTCATCAGTGGCCTACTGATTTTCGTTTTCCTATTTTTTTCTTTCCAGGTTGTTTCATGGTAAAGTTTCTGTTAACAGGATAGAGTGATCACTTCGTTATTATTGCATATGTCCTTTTCACTAGGGGTGCTCTCTGGTCGGGCCAGATGACGTATCTCTAGTAAATGGTCCGGGTGAAAAAGGTGCATCAATCAGTGGGGAGTAGATAGGCATGACAGATTACAACGGGGGAGAAAGGTCCGCGTTACGTACCCTTTCACTACTTGCAAAGATTTTCCTACGTTTATTTGCAAACAGGGAATACCTCCAAAAAGAACTAATTCCCAAACAGTCAATGTTCGGACAATCAATCAATCAATGAGGAATGAAATAGGTACGACGTGTTAAAGGCTTGCGTTACCTACCCTTCACTATCTGCAAAGGGAGAGAGAATATTCCTATTCTTCCTCGTTTGCAGGTAGAGAAGATCCTTAAGAGAATTAACTTCGAACAATTCAATGCTCGATTGAAACAATCAACAAGGGGTACTGTGAACACAAATGAACGCCGCTTATGTACATACGCATTGCTATTTTCAACAGGTTGTTCCTAATGTTTCTATTTTAGCGAGGTCAAAAAGAGATCCCATTAGTGGCCTACTGATTTTGCTCGATTCCTTTTGTTTTTTTACACGATTTTTCGCTATCTGCAAAGACTAAACAGAGTATTGCGACTCTGTGCTTGTTTGTAAATAGAGAATGAACCAAAGAGAACAATCAATCAAATGGAGAGAGAAGCAGGCACGACTGATTACAAAGGGGGCAAAGGGCTGCGTTAACTACCCTTCACTATCTGCAAAGAGAGAGTACTCCTAATAGAAATGAGGGGTGGGGGGCAGCATTCAAAGCAGATCAGTGTGCATAAACACGAAAATGTTTTTACTTACCACGTACTTGACATTCGACAGCTTATGATATTTGCTATTAAAAAACCATTGAAATTCACTGAAAAAACCATAGGTTATAGACCATATATAGTTAGGAATTAGCATTTACAAAACCTTGAAAATTCACTGAAAAAACCATAGGTTATACACCATATATAGTTAGGAATTAGCATTTAAAAAACCTTATTTTACTCACACAAAACCATTGAAATTCCATATATAGTTAGTTGCACTAACTATATATCGCGCACCCGCAATCCACTACTGATGATGTCACATATTACATCATTCATGACATGGTCAGTGACATCACTGATGACATCACTGATGACATCTCAAATGACATCACTGATGACATCACTGATGACATCTCAAATGACATCACTGATGACATCATGACACACCAATACCAGTTACTACATACGCACTCACTGATTCCTACGTCTACACACACATTCACTCATTCACCCATACAATAACTCATACATACAGTCACTTATTATTACAACACTATCATATGCACTCATACACCTATGCAGACAGTCACGCACTGCCACTCATCCATGGAGTTACTCACACACCAAGTCAGTCCTGTAAAGAATCAATCACACTTCCATTTCTTCATCTATACAGTTAAACACAGAACACCATACTTCAGTGACATCACTGATGACATCACTAATGACATCTGAAATGACATCACTGATGACATCTCAAATGACATCACTGATGACATCATGACACACCAATACCAGTTACTACATACGCACTCACTGATTCGTACGTCTACACACACATTCACTCATTCACCCATACAATTACTCATACATACAGTCAGTTATTATTAGAACACTATCATATGCACTCATACACCTAGTCAGTCCTGTGAAGAATCAATCACACTTCGATTTCCTCATCTATAGTTAAACACAGAACACCATACTTTTCACACATATACTAACACATACTTACTCTCTTATACAATCACTGATACAAGTACACATTGATATGCACAGAGTCACACACCTCCCAGCCAGCCACACACACACTCAGTCTTCCATACATCCAGTCATTCTTCAATATGTAAAACGTATTTAAACTTTACAAAAACACACAGACACTAGATGATGTCATCAGTGATGTCATTTGAGATGTCATCAGTGATGTCATCAGTGATGTCATTTGAGATGTCATCAGTGATGTCATCAGTGATGTCACTGACCATGTCATGAATGATGTAATATGTGACATCATCAGCAGTGGATTGCGGGTGCGCAATATATAGTTAGTGCAACTAACTATATATGGAATTTCAATGGTTTTGTGTGAGTAAAATAAGGTTTTTTAAATGCTAATTCCTAACTATATATGGTGTATAACCTATGGTTTTTTCAGTGAATTTTCAAGGTTTTGTAAATGCTAATTCCTAACTATATATGGTCTATAACCTATGGTTTTTTCAGTGAATATATATATATATATAGATATATATATATATCTATATATATATTACCTACTGGCAGTCGCCAGTAGGTATATATAGTTAGGATTTTTTCCCTATGGGATTTTTGAAAATTCTATGTCTAATAACTTTGGCGTTTGTGGACGGAATTGGATGACATTTTCTGGAAAATGGAACATTTTGTTTCTGAGCAGCCCCTGAAAATTTGGGGGGTGTTCGTCCAGGGGGGGCCGAGAAAAAAGGGGGGTCCCAAAACGTGTTTTTAACATTGAGTTTTCCATAGGGCGGTTGGCCTCACTTTTAGCCCGAACGGCTGAATGGATTTGCACGAAAATTGGCAAAATTGTAGGGACTGGTAGCCCGATGTGCCTTTTGTAGGTCTCAATATATGTGCTCCAGTGGATTTTGAGAAATGAACGTTTAAAAAAAGATATATATCTGTAAGCGCGGACCAGGCAGCGCTCTGGTTCGCGGACCGGGGCGCGTACCAGAACTTCGCGTAGCGAAGCTGATTGGCTCTCCGGCGTCTGTCAACATTCTAAACAGTCCGGAGCGGCCGCCATCTTGTCTCTCGGTAGGATCGAGAGACAAGAGGAGGCCAAAACAAAGGGGGAAATAACCATAAGGGGGCATAGTAGATCCTCCCTGACCCCCTAGGTTTAATGTGGAGGCTTTAAAAGGGCCCCGTGGGGCAAAAAAAAAAAAAAAAAAAATTTGTTTTTTTGCGTGGCTAGCGCCCGGTCCGCGAACCGGGAAGCGTTCTGGGCAGCGTACTATAATGAAAAATTAATGATAGACTTTTCAAATACTGTATGTTAATTGATTGTTGGTTTTGTTGATTATTTTTTATTTTTTTTATTTTTTAAGCAATTATTTATTATTGTGATTGTGTTTCAAAATTTAATAACATTTCTAACATTTAACTAGTTTATGAATTACATATAAAAATGATTAAAGACTCAAACAATTTTTTAATATTACATATAATTTTATTTTTCAGATTGTTTTTCAAAATTTAATAGAACGTCTAGCATTTGACTGTCCGATATGTCCTCTTGTTGAGTGAACATAAGTTCCCACATTTGACCGTCATCATAATGGAGTAAATGATCGACAGATTCTACACATTGAAGTAATTCATAGTCCCGTGACTCATCCATGAGTTCTAAGTCATCAATGGGTTCCATAACTTGCTCATTGTTGCTGTCCAGAACAATTTCGAAGGAAACATTCTGCTCACCTTCCATTTTATTGCTGTAATTTGCATAAAAAATAAATATATCAGTAGTGATAGGGCACTGTTGGGTTTAAGTTCAGACAGGTACTTGTGTGTTTATAACAGAGAAGTAATCTATGGGCACTGTATGGTTTCAGGCGTGAAGTAGTACTATTAAAAAGTGCCTGTGAAGAAGCCTAAGTAAATTCATAATTATACCACAGAAACCTAAATCAATCCATAATTATAATAAAGAAGCCTTTCTCAATGTCTAACTCTTACAGAGGGATAGTATATAACTATCTGAAAATGTTTTCAAATTTATAAAATAATATCTCACCTTCTAAAAAGAAGTTTAAGTTGTGAGTGAAAATGATCTTGCAATGTAATTCAGGAAGTAGTAGTCAAAATGGCTGTGTTTCTCTCTCTTTCTTTATATATATTCAGGTACATAACCAATCAAATGTCAGGTAAAAAAAGTAGAAAATGAAAGTAACATTTTAATTGGTTGTCAATTCCAACACTTCAGATGTGTTTTGAGAAGTAATTTACCTCAGGGTATTTAGAGAGGTCTACAGGGTAAATGGCTAAATGGAATTCCAATCAAATTTGTGAAAATGGTAGGGATTGGTATATAGTATGAGCTAATCTATATTTGGTGAAATTGTCTCCAGTGGCTTTTCTAAGAACTACTTTCCCACCTTTTTTGATGGTGCGCTTCCCAGGGAGCGACCCGGTACGCGAACCGTTGAGCGCCTCGGTTCGCGGACCTTAAGCGTTCCAGGAGTCCACCATTTTGTGTTTCGGTCGAATTAAGATACAAGATGGAGGGCAAATAATGTTCAGAATGGGTAGAAGGGGGCACGGTAGAGTTATCTTGACCCCCTAGGTTTTTGTGAGGGTGGCTGAGGAGGCTTATATGTGCGAAAAAAAACCATTTTTTTTAAAAATTTCGCGAGGTTAGCTCCCGGTTCGCGTACCGGGTAGCGCCCCAGGGAGCGTACTTTGTTGAAAATTAGTGAAAAATGTTAGAGTAAAATAATAATTGTGAGTGATTAGATGTAGGGTAGCTCTGAGAAGAGCTTTTGGATTTATGGTACATTTAGGTACTTATAAGTAGGTACCAATGCACATTCTTAAATTCAGAGTGAAAATTCTGTTGCCCTAATCTGAGAAGTGAACTCCATCTCCTCTGTAGATATCTTGCATGTAGTATCGCAAGTTATTGTTGTACAGGGAGCCCATTCCATGGTCTCTCATGTAAGCTGAAACAGATTTGTTTACATGCTTCCTCGACTTCTCAATTTGTGGACAAAATTGGTTTGACCACCTCCATTTCTGTCTTTGGCATATATTTGAATATACCAAGGCAGTCTGAGGAAAAAGTGCCATTAATTGCTCAAAGGTGTCTTTTAAAAGCATTTCCAGACCTACACCAGTCAAAGTGCCCAAGTCATTACCTCCACAGTGCACAATTAACAGGTCAGGTTTGGGCAAATGCATAAAGGTTTTCACCAATGGTATCAATTGGTGACATTTTAATCCTCTGTGGCCAAACCACTTAATTTCCACATCTTGTAAATTGAGGTTAGGTAAATTCCTGTTTTCAACGTACCTTTGAGCCCAGTGAATATAACTTTGTCCAACAATCCAGACAGAAAACATGGTGAGAGAAGGTTCTCCTGCAGTCAGATGAAGTGTGGCAATGAAATGGCAGTTGAAAAAATGAGAGTGTAAAATGAAAAAAAAATGTGGAGTTTCTGTGTTCATGAAGCAGTAACAGTGATTGGTGGATTTTGATTGCTGAAAACAGAAAGTTAGGGTGCACGGATGTGTTCTTTGAAAGATGTATTTTGAGTGGTCAATAAAAAATCATTAAATGAAAGAATGCACTGGATATGCAGGTGCACTGAGAGTTCAGAGTTCAATTGCAACATTGTTGTGTGAACTTGCAAACAACAGAGGTCTTCCAAGAGGTGGTTGCCATGCAGATAAGGCAGAAAGGGCAGAGGGGGGATGGGTTTTCATTTGAAAAAAAGTGAGGGAAGACTTTTGATTGGGTGACATGAGAGATATGTGTGAAGAATTACAGCATTTCTGTGCTTTTGATAGCTGCAGACTCTGGAGTGCATACCTTTTGCTCTGCTGAAGACAAATTGGTGTGTTTCTGAGACTGTTTTCAAACTCAAAGTATTTGCTAAGGTGAGAAAATGTTTCTTTAATTTAGATAGAGAATAGTGTGCTTTAAGGAGAAAATTATGAATTATGTGGCGCAAATTGCTTGTAAATATGCTCCCACCTGTGCATGGAAAATTTAGATTTTGAATGTTTGTGTTACATAGCCATGTTAAAAGTGACCCAACCATGCAGGAAAGGCAATCAAAAAACGCTTTTATGTGTCTTAAGGACATTTTAAGTAATTTTCCCATGTGCAGTGTTTTGAAATTATGATTTGAAAATCGTTTTTGAGGTAAAGGAATTGTGTTTAAATTTATGACAAGGACATAATGGTGTATGCTTCTTTATAAGGCAATTGACTGTCCCTGATGTTATTTTTCCCATTTTAATGTAAGACTTTTCTCTGTGGCGCAAATTGCTTGTAAATATGCTACCACCTGTGCATGGTAAATTTAGATTTTAAATGTTTGTGTTACATAGCCATGTTAAAAGTGACCCAACCATGCTGGAAAGGCAATCAAAAAACGCTTTCATGTGTCTTAAGGACATTTTAAGTCATTTTCCCATGTGCAGTGTTTTGAAATTATGATTTGAAAATCGTTTTTGGGGAAAAGGAATTGTTTTTAAATTTATGACAAGGACATAATGGTGTATGCTTCTTTATAAGGCAATTGACTGTCCCTGATGTTATTTTTCCCATTTTAGTGTAAGACCTTTCTCTGTGGCGCAAATTGCTTGTAAATATGCTCCCACCTGTGCATGGCAAATTTAGATTTTGAATGTTTGTGTTACATAGCCATGTTAAAAGTGACCCAAACATGCTGCAAAGGCAATCAAAAAACGCTTTTATGTGTCTTAAGGACATTTTAAGTAATTTTCCCATGTGCAGTGTTTTGAAATTATGATTTGAAAATCGTTTTTGAGGTAAAGGAATGTTGTTAAAATTTATGTGCGCCATATGCCCCCAAATTTCTTTTTCAGGGGTGTAGCAGGGTGTTATTGAGACACCCCTGCAGCTTTGGAAAAATTCCTAATTTGCGATGAGCAAATTGTTAATCGCAAATTGCACCTTCATTTATATGAGCCTCCTAGCCCATGGAAATGAATGGGTAATTTGCAATTAGCAATTTGCTCATCGCAAATTTGGAATGGTAAAGAATCGCTATTTATTCCTTAAAATTCCTATTTTGGAAATGCAAAATAGTTATATGATACATATGGCGGTTGATGTCTAAGAAGATAAGAAGCTTAGGGATACATTTATGATGACTGGCGCAATGAAGTTGACATCACTTACTTCATTGGTAGAGCTTTACATGTATTATGTCCTCTGTATTCTTCATCAAGCGTAACTTTAATCTGCAATCCTGAGTAGGCCTCACCTTAAACAAACCTCTGGATAGGCCACATCTTATTGTCATCCTGAATTAATCATTTAAAATGCTAGGGACAGATTTATGATAGGTGTATGCCTCTTTTGCGCCACTTAGAAAACACTGTCCATGGGGAAATGACTTAAAATGTCCTTAAGACACATGAATGTGTTTTTTTAAAACGTTTGCAATTTTTTTGGGTCACTTTTAACATGGCTATGTGACTCAAACAGTCAAAATCTAAATTCGCCATGCACAGGTGGGAGCATATTTACAAGGAATGTGCTCCATGGGGAAAGGTCTTATAATGTAATATGGGAAAAATGACATCAGAGACACTTAAATGCCTTATAGAGAAGCATACACCATTATGTCCTTGTCATAAATTTGCAAACCATTACTTTTCCCCAAAAACGATTTTCAAATCATAATTTGAAAACACTGCACATATGGAAATGACTTAAAATGTCCTTAATTCAAAATTTGCTATTCCTTATTTTGCGATTGCACTGAAGGATTTGCAAATTTTACGATTCCTTAAATGCAATGTATCAAACAAAAAATATGTAAAAAATGATATTAAGGATTTGGAAACTACCACCAACTTCTAGTTTGTGGTAATTTGCGAATTCTTTTCAAAAAGCATTTTTTTCTAAAAAACAAAAGGTCCCATATGACGCCCCTACATGCCCTTAGGGCATGTATGTGTGCCATATGCCCCCAAATTTCTTTTTCAGGGGTGCAGCAGGGTGTTCTTGAGATACCCCTGCACGCTTGAAAAAAATCCTATTTTGTGATGAGCTAATTGGTAATCGCAAATTGCAACCTTCATTCCTATGAGCCTCCTAGCCCATGGAAATGAATGGGTAATTTGCAATTAGCAATTTGCTCATTGCAAATTAGGAATGGTAAAGAATTGCTATTTATTCCTTAAAATTTGCTATTTAGGAAATGCAAAATAGTTTGATGGTACATATGGTGGTTCATCTGTAACAAGATAAGAAGCTTAGGGATACATTTATGATGACTGGCGCAATAAAGTGGACATTACTTACTTCATTGGTAGGCCTTTACATGTATTATCTCCTCTGTATTCTTCATCAAGCGTAACTTTAATCTGCAATCCTGAGTAGGCCTCAACTTAAACAAACCTTTGGATAGGCCACACCTTATTGTCATCCTGGATTCATCATTTAAAATGCTAGGGACAGATTTATGATAGGTGTATGCCTCTTTTCTGCCACTGTGCGTCACTTTTATGATGCAGCGGCGGTGCTAATTTGCAATTAGCAATTTGCTCATTGCAAATTAGGAATGGTAAAGAATTGCTATTTATTCCTTAAAATTTGCTATTTAGGAAATGCAAAATAGTTTGATGGTACATATGGTGGTTCATCTGTAACAAGATAAGAAGCTTAGGGATACATTTATGATGACTGGCGCAATAAAGTGCACATTACTTACTTCATTGGCAGGCCTTTACGTGTATTATCTCCTCTGTATTCTTCATCAAGCGTAACTTTAATCTGCAATCCTGAGTAGGCCTCACCTTAAACAAACCTCTGGATAGGCCACACTTTATCGTCATCCTGGATTAATCATTTGAAATGCTAGGGACAGATTTATGATAGGTATATGCCTCTTTTGTGCCACTGTGCGTCACTTTTATGATGCAGCGGCGGTGCAAAAGATTTGCTATGAGGCGACAACATTACAAATTGATGCATTTAGGCAGATATGTCATGGTGTAAAAAAAACGTACCACATGAAACCGATGCAGCAGTGATGCAAAAGATGCACCATGTCGCAAGACAGGCCTCACTTGGGGCCATATGTATCAAGCTAATTAGCATTCGCAAAGATCAAAATTCTACGAATTTCGGCCTTTGCGAATGTTAATTAGACAAATGGTATGTATCAAACAAGTTTGATGCAAAATAAGGAGTAGCAAAATTTGCTATTCCTTATTTTGCAATTGCACTGAAGGATTTGCACATTTTTTGAGACTACTTAAATGCAATGTATCAAACAAAAAATATGTAAAAAATGACATGAAGGATTTGTAAACTATTGTGGTAAATTGGTGGTAATATGTGAATTCTTTTCAAAAAGCTTTTTTTAAAAAAAACAAAAGGTCCCATATGACGCCAACACATGCCCGTAGGGCATGTATGTGTGCCATATGCCCCCAAATTTCTTTTTCAGGGGTGCAGCAGGGTGTTCTTGAGACACCCCTGCACCCTTGGAAAAATTCCTAATTTGTGATGAGCAAATTGCTAATCGCAAATTAAACCTTCATTCCTATGAGCCTCCTAGCCCATGGAAATGAATGGGTAACTTGCAATTAGCAATTTGCTCATCGCAAATTAGGAATGGTAAAGAATCGCTATTTATTCCTTAAAATTCGCTATTTAGGAAATGCAAAATATTTTGATGATACATATGGCAGTTCATCTCTAACAAGATAAGAAGCTTAGGGATAGATTTATGATGACTGGCGCATCACCAGGGATGTGCCAGTCATCCTGCGCCACTGTTCCGCCACCCATGGTGTGCTGCATTTACAATGTGGCGCAGCATGGGGCAAAAACGGCACAGATGCGTGACGCATCTGTGTGTTAAGGTGGCGCATTGCTGGAGTTGTATCGCAAGTGCGATGCAGCTCCAGCAACGCTGAAGGGTGCACCATCTCCACAATGTTGCGTCAAGACCTATGCCTGCTTCAAGCAGGCGCAGGGTTTTGACGCAGGTTTCTCCTATCTGATTGTAAATGCGGCACACCATGGGTGGCAGAGCAATGGTGCACGTTAACTGGTGCATGCCTGGGGATGTGCCATTTAACATAAATCTGCCCCTTTACATTTAAGTATGTGCAGGGGACACAGAGTCGGTGAGGCTTATCCAAGGTTAAGAAGAGATGAGTCCTGTTCAGTGAAAAATTAGACATAGGCTTCACCTGCTCAGCATCGCTGGACATGGCTAAATAATAGCTGCAAAATGTTACTCTTGTTAAACAATTTTACTATTATAATCTCTGAGATTTGTCTCTTACTCTGCAACATCTCATTGTTGTTATCTTTCTTTAAAGATAAAGACAACCTCAACATGAGCGACAATCTGCAATCAGTTGATTTTGACCTCATCATTGAACTTGTAATTGAAACATCAGTGGATGTTGATCCCTTGGATGATTTAAATCCTGAGGATGAAGAAGAGCGTGATGAGGATGCAGATTTGTCCGAATTATATGACATAGGATGGGAAGCTGACCTGCTTGAGCCTATGGAAATATAAACATTTATTTAATAAAAAGTAAAAAGGTAAACCGTTTAATTTAAAAATAAAGACACCTTCAAAAGCAGGTTATGTGTAGTGTCTTCAATAACATAATAAAATATGCTCATAAAATTAGATCAGATTCACATATAAAATAGCATAGGTAACATAAATATAAATGTCATTTCTTTTCTGGTATTTCTGTATTGTAAATTTGCAAGGACTAAAAAATCTTCTATTTAAAATGTCAAGTAGTGTGTTAAGTTTTTGATCACTGTTATTGTTTTACTGTTTGGCAATAATGGTTAATAACATTTTTTATTATATTTTACCACAGATTCAACTGCAGATCATTTCAAGATTTCACCATGCCTACAATAGAAAGACAGAGAAAGGCTGCAAAACGTCAAAGACAGCAGGTGAAAAAAAATAAGCAGCAGTCCTCTAACAAAAAGATTTGTCAAGTCACGAAGAAAGCACCGGGTAAGAGCACAAAACAATTCATAAGAAATATGTGTAGTAAAAAAAATATTACTACAGAAAATGTTTCAGTCCATAAAACGAGAAGGAAATCAAATGGAAAGGAAAGGCCAATGAAAAATGTTACTGTTAGAGCAAGAGATAACTCTGTGCATGATAGTAGAAGGAAACAACAGTTTAGGGAGATTCGTAAACGAATGTTCCGCAACAGGATAATTGGCAATTTGTTAAAAAATATTAAGAAACGTCAACAGAAACTGGTTTTTTATAAGAGAAAAAAAAAAGTTGAGAAAATTATTGATCAGGCATTTGAAATTAAACGTAAGTTATTTATTTTGATAATCAATAGAATTAGGAAGCTAAACAAGGCAATTTATGATTTCAAAAGAAATAGTAGATGGAAGAGAATAGTTAATCGTAGTAATTTTTGTGAAGTTTTTTCTGGAGAATGGATGCATAGTTCAAGCTGTGAGGCATTTTTTAATGAGGAGATTTATTTCCATGATAATGATTTGGTGCATGCAGTTGACACCAGTGGTCGTGCTTATGAAGTGAAAGATGGTTGTCCAGTTGAAAAAGAAAAACTTGTGACAACAGAAGCAGAAGAGGTGTTAGGTAATGAGGTTTTAGGAAGACGTGCTAAGGGTCCTGTGTACACCTGGAAGTGTAGTAGTATTTGCAGTGTGCGACAGGATTCCATCAATTTGCTTTGTGATTTTGTACGGTCATTTAATAAGAAAAGTTTGAAGCAGAAAATAAGGTTGTTGCAAGAATTAGATCCTTGCAGACTAAGAGAAGTGACAGGTTTGCATGGTCATTCAATGGCTTGTCTTTCCAGGAGAGTATGCCAGAGTGTTTTTCATCATTTCAGGATGCTAGCAGTGCATCATAACAAAGTGAGGAAATTAGTTAGAATGTTGTATTATGCTAAGAGTCCAGCAATTATGCTTAAACAATTATGCGCTGCTCTTTTGCATGGTTCTGAAATAGATGTGAAGAATATATGTGAAGAAATTGAGTTTTGTTACTTTGGAAGTAAAGAGGAGAATGTTGAAATTGAGCAAGAAGAAGAGGGTCATGTGGAAGATAGTGTACAGGTTTCCAGTACAGATAATTTCCAGAGGGAAATTGCGACATTTGAGGTGAAATCAAGTGAGAGGCCTAATTTCACTTGTGTGTGTTGTCGACGCACTTATTATAAGAATCAGACTAAGTTAGTGGATTTATATGCAAAAAGTGAAAGGGAATATAATAGTGAATGGAAGGATTTTGCAACATACTTGATGGTAGAAAATTGTTTTGATTTGGGATTGGATCAACGTGTGTGTACTTATTGTTGTTGCAAATTAAATCAAAACCAGATGCCTGCTAGAGCAGTTCATAATAATCTGGAATTGGTTGAGATTCCTTCTAAATTGAAGGATTTAAATACTTATGAATCTATTTTGATTCAAAGTATCCATCCCTTTCAGGCTATTGTAAGAATGGAGCCAAAGACAGGGAAATTGCTTCCATCAGATTTACAGAGAGGATTAAAGGGAAGAGTTGTTTATTTGCCTCTAGATTTGAAGAAAAACATTAACACAATTGGAGTAGAAAAAGTGGAAGAGGAACCTCTGGTTATCTTAGTTAATGGGGTTCCGACAAAGAATAAGAAAATATGGCAAGATTTAGTAGATGTTAGGAAAGTTAAAAAGGCAACATTGTATTTGAAAAAAAATAATAAATACTATAAGAATGTATATGTTGCAGAAGAGGAAGTAAGTGAGGAAGAGGATAGCGATTTGTGTGCTGGTCAAATTGAGAAAGTAGAACCCTCTACTAGTGAAGAAATATATGAACATTATAGTGTTCATCCTTTGCATTCCAAGGAAGTCATGGGGAATGCTATTGAGTTGTTTCAAATGAAACAAGCCAAAGGGAGTCCCATTAGTGTTTGGGAGGAAAGTTTGGAAGCTCGGTGTTTCCCACAGCTTTTTCCAACAGGTCAGGGAGGAAGATATGACGAGCGACCTCATCAAATTCCTGCTTCTGAATACCGGACTTTGCGATTGTATGCAGGAGATGCTAGGTTTCGACAATGCATTCCTTATTTGTTTCATCTCCTGTTTGAAAGCGATCTGTCTGGACTGTCATATGCAGTGAACCACATCTTGAAAAGTGGTATACACATGCAAAACATCTCGGCAAGTGACTTTATGGATAAAGTCAATGTCCAAGACAGTATTTTGGATTCTCACCTAATTAATCTCATGGCGTGTCAGCGTGGTACTAATGAGTACTGGTACCGTCGTCATGGTGATTTAAAATGTATGCTGAGGAACTTAGGTACTCCCACATGGTTCCTCACTCTGAGCTGTGCCGAGTATGGCTGGGAAGACTTACTTGAATTTCTACGAGAGGCAAATGCTAACGTAGATAACATCGAATTCAAGACACCCGGAGAACTGTGCTCTTTGGATCCAGTCAATGTATGTAGGTACTTCAATCATAGATTTGAAGCTATGATGTCTTTCATCATGAATAAGAAGAATCCACCTCTTGGAGAGGTGTTGGATTTCTTCTGGAGAAAGGAGTACCAAGCAAGAGGTGCTCCTCATATACATATGTTGCTGTGGATCAAGGATGCACCTAAATTTGGAACGGATCCAGAAGACTCAGTGATGAGTTTCATCCAACAGTATTCTACGTGTGCTGTTCCAAACGCAAAGGAGAAGAAAAGCCTAAGAGAAAAAGTTCTGCGTTTCCAAAGCCATCGATGTGGAAAGTACTGCCGTCGTAAATTCCGAAACAAGGACAAGTTCTACACTAAATGTCGTTTCGGCTTTCCACGACCGGTGATTTCTAAAGGAAGAGTAAACAGTTTGATGTCTTCGCTGCGACACAATGTCATGAAGAAATCACCTAAAAACACTTACAATTTGAAGAGGAACGAAGAGTCCAAGTACATCAACGACTACAACCCGGTGATTTTGTCCATGTGGAATGCTAACATGGATATACAGTTTGTGGCTGATAACTGTATGGCTGTGGCTCGGTATGTGACGTCTTACATCACCAAAAAAGAGAAGACAGAATTGAAGGATATGTGGGAGGACATTTCCCATGAAAAGAGCCTCAGCAAGAAGTTGTACAGTTTCAGTCTGAAGATGTCGCATCGAGAAATTGGAGCGTACGAATGTTCTGACCGGTTGTCTTCAGCAAGTCTCTATGCCAAGTCCAGGAGTATCGTTTGGGCGAGTCTTGGTCTTGCAGCAACGGGTAATCGAGTTCTCAAACCTGTGCGGGAAATTGAGTATTTGGCGGAAAAGGAGCCAAACAGTACCGACATTTTGAAGACAAACATGTTGGATACATATTATCCAAATCGAAGCAGTCACCTCGAGAATGTTTGTCTGTATGAGGTTCTGCAAAATTACATATTCAAGAGGAACATCAAAGAAGATACTGAGAAAGGAGTGTATGCTGTAATAGGAAGTGAGGGATGTCTGGTCAAGCAAAGAAAATGCCACTTGGTAAACCATCGAAAATTGAGTGGCGAATCTCCTGAAAAAAAGGAGTTTTTCTATTTAGCACTTTTGCAACTTTTCAAGCCTTGGCGTGCAGAAGAGGAACTGCTTGGAGATTTCCTCTGTTATGAAGACTCTTTCAATGCCGCCAAGGAGACCATAGAATGTCCTGCTTTTCCCAAATATGTAGAAATGTTGAATGCGGAAATTGAGCAGGAAGCAACGATTGCAGCCGAGATTGCCAGAGACAGTTCTCAGGACAGTCAGAGTTCTGCTTCATTGAGTCAGGATCCACTAGGAGGACCTGTTATCGAAAATGAAGCTGCCACTGCTATGAATGAAGTGGAAAGAGCCATGGCACATGCTCAAGAGGATGCGGTTAACTTAGAAGAGTTGGAAAGACAACTCAACGTTGAGCAGAGGAAAATATATGACGAAGTTACCATGCAAATTGATCATGGATTAAGTCATGATAAGAAAGAGTGCTCATGTACGTCGTTGAAGCCTGTCCGACTGTACGTGAGTGGAGAAGCGGGAACTGGAAAAAGTTTCCTCATTAAAGCAATTTCATGTTATTTGCAGTAAAGGACAGAGTCATCGCTGTCTTGTGTTGTCACTGCTCCAACTGGACTGGCAGCACATAATATTAAAGGGATTACTTTACATCGTTTACTGATGCTGCCAGTGGAGCATGACAACAAATTACAATATCACAAGCTATCTGGAGATGCTTGTTTTGAAGTTTCAAGAATCTTGAGGAAAATTAAACTTCTTATCATTGACGAAGTAAGCATGGTTTCCAATGTCATGCTTGCCTTTGTGCATTTGAGGATGCAAGAAGTTCTCAAAACAGAGTATGATGTGTTATTTGGTGGCAAACACATCATTGTTTTCGGAGATCTCTGCAGCTGACACCAGTGAAAGGGCAACCTGTGTTCAAAATGCTCACGCATGAAGATACCAGGAAGTGCCTAGGCAGCATTGGCAACGTCAATATATGGTTAAACTTCAATTATGCTGAACTGCATGAAAATATGCGTCAGGCGAAGGATGAAGTTTACAAGACTATTCTACAAGATGTTAGAATTGGAAAAGTGACCGAGCATGGGAAAGAAGCTTTACATGCACGATTACTGTCAAATTTATATCCAGAACAAGATGTTGTGCCTGAGAATATTTTTCAGAAAATTACTGAGAAGAAATCTGGAATATGTTTGATGCCAACTCTTGCAGAATGTGCCAAATTTAACAACAAAATGTTGCATTTAGAAAAGCAAGAGATTGTGAAACTGGAAGCTATTGATAGAGTAGAATATGGGATCAACAATTATTTTGTCTAAGAATCTGAAAACAAAATTGGATTCATTAGAGAAGAGTATATCTAAAACTGCAGGTTTTGAAAAGACTCTGAATGTGTGCTTGAACTGCCGTATAATTTTAAGAAGGAATTTACATGTTGAAAGAGGTCTGGTAAATGGATCAATGGGTAATGTTGTTGATTTTGTGAAATACAGAAATAGAGATGGAATTGAATTTTTAAAAATTAAATTTGATGGCATTGAGGAAGTACAGCTAATTGCTCGTTGTTCTGCTAGATTTTTGCTTGTAAAAGACTTATATGTTCGCCGTAAGCAGTTTCCTGTTTGCTTGGCATATGCGGTGACAATCCATAAATCGCAAGGTTTAAGTGTAGACAGTGTATTGGTGAATATTGGCAGTTCTGTGTTCAAGGAGGGTATGGCATATGTGGCATTGTCACGAGTTAGAACTTATCGGGATTGTACTTGATTGAGTGTGATGTCACAAACATTTGTGCGGATCTAGATTGTGTTAAGGAATACAATAGGTTAAGAAGAGAGTATGCGCCACATTTGCCTCAGTATCCTTTGTTTGAGAAACGTGTGGTAGGCCGGAAACGAAGGAATGAGAACAATACTGGGGAGGTTGTAGCAAAAAGACAAAAAGTCAATGAACCTAATATTACAAGCAGAAACAAAAAGGATTCTGTTGAAGATGTTGTTGGTTTTCAGTTTGAAAACAGTTCTGGTGTCAACTGCTATGCTAATGTAGTGGTTAATGTTTTGTTTTCTCTAAAAAATGTAAAAGAAGAGATTGTGGTCAATTCTGATCAAAGATTTTGCAGTTTGTTAAATTCTGTGTTAGAGAAATGTAGCACTGATAGAAGAAACATAGAAAGTGTGTCTGAAATTCGAAATCTGTTAGACAGATGTTCAGGCCAAACACAATTCTCTCAAAATATTCAGCAAGATTGTCAGGAGTTTTTAATGTATATGCTTGATGTATTACATGCTGAAGGTGTAGATGTAGATCAGCTGTTTGGGCTTTCTTATCAATGGCAGCATGACTGCGAGAACTGTATGGTATCAAGTACTACTAGTGTAGACTCAGAAAGATTTATATATTTAACTTTGCCAGACAGTAAATCAGTCTCCTTTAATAAGCTAGTAAAAGCAGCTGATCACAACATGGAGTGTAGCCAATGTAAATGTGAAATGATGTCCACATTATTTATACGAACATATGGCCAGTATGTCATTTTAATGTTCCAACGATGTAGGCCTGATGGAACAAAATTGACAACTTTAATTAAAAATTTTGTAGCTTCGCAGTTGACAATATCAGGAAGGACTTTTGTAACTGCAGCAATTATATATCATGACGGCCCTTCAATAACATCAGGACATTACACAGCTTATTTAAAGTCTAGAAATGGCTGGTCATTCTGCAATGATTCTGTTTTAATTTTCAAAAAAAAATTGCCGTATGACCTTAAAAACTCTTACCTGGTGTTTTTAAAACCAAAATTTTAGGGAAATAATCTCGGGATGTGCTCTGTGGAATTTCAAGAAGTTCTAATGGCTTCTACACAATTTGGCCTTGAGGATAAGTGTAGTTCAGAGACATAACTTCTAACCATAGGACTGGACATCATGGAGAAATACGTGCACTTTGAATGAGTTCAGAAAAACTGTTTCTTTTTATAAGCTAATTGAAGCAGCCAATCAAAACATGGAGTAGAGGGAATGTAAGTCTGCAATGCTGTCTACTGTTTTACATTGCTTTGTGATTAAAAGTGATGTAGAGAATTAAATAATTGTAGTAGTCATAGAGGTAGTGTAAGTCTGCTTCATAGTAAGCAGTATCAGTGTCATAGGAAATGTAGAACATGACTGAGCAAGAAGGGGAAGATATTACTATTCCAGGATTGTGAAAATCATCTTCAACATTTTAATTCTGAAAGTTGCGGAAATGCCAAATGACGGGATTGGCTTACAAGAAATCCAAGAGTTATAAATGGCTCTGACCAGATTTGGCCTTGTGGAAAATTGTGGTAGAGAGCAAGAAGTCATTTATTGCATGTAACGTGTTTTTAAAAACGATGGAGATTTTCTTTCAGAAAGTGGCGGGCTGAAAGTAATAACAGCACAAAAGAGTGTAAGCTGTTCATAGGACATCCTTGGACGTCATGGAAAGTAAGTTAACTTTAAGGAGTTCTGAATTTTGATTTCTGATGTTGTATGGGTTTTTTAAACACAATCATTTTGATTGTGTTTTTTTTCCCCGCTGTTACATGATGAATAGCTTCAAGTCACTGTTTTTAGTGAATTTTGATACATTCTGAGAACAGCAAAAATAAACCATTTAACATGTATAATTAATTCTGTACTGTTTGCATTTATGATGTATATGTAGAACTGTGTAGGAGGCATGGAGAAGGTGAGGCTTCTGTAAGTGTCAAAGTTGTTGCATGCAGTGCTGCACTTCTGCGTATTCTTTCATATGCTAGACTACATCTGCACAATGAGATACCTAAGCAAAGGAAACACAAGTGATGTGATTGTGAAATGAGCAAAATAAATTGCATGTATTTCAATTACATCACCTGTGTTTCCTATCATTACGAATCACATTGTGCAGATCAAGTTTAGGTCTGTCCAGGGAAACATAGGAGGTTTGGACTTTGTTGAAGAGTGCAGTGGACATGACTCACTTCATTGGTAGACCTTCACATGTATTATGTCCTCTATTCTCTTCAACAACTCGAAATTTCATCTGCAACCCTGAGTAGGCCTCACCTGAAACAAACCTCTGGATAGTAGACATCTTATTGGCATCCTGAAGCAATTATTTAAAATTTTAGTGTCTTGCGACACTTTTCTGAAACAACAGCAATGCAAAAGATGCACCATGTTTTAAGATAGGCCTCACTTCATCTGCATCAAGATACTGTTAGTTTAAAATGTATATCTTTAGGACTGTGTAGGGGGCCTGGAGAAGCAGAAGCTTCTGTAAGTGTCAAAGTTTTTGAAAAACTGTTTGTCCTTCAATCTTTTCCCTTGTCTTTTCTAATTTTTAAATACATGTTTTAATATTTTTCAAATGTTTGTTCTCTCTTTCACAGATTGAAAGTATAAAAACAAAAAGTGAGTAATTTAACGACAATTATAAGGTAAATATTTTGTACTGTTTTCGTTACATTTATATCACATTTAACTACTATTAGTTCCACTGCTTCATTTCTTTAACCCTCAGTTTCCTGCCTTTGCTACTTCCCTCATTCCTTTCTCTATTACCTACTTACTCAACTCCTTCCACTCTTTTTCTCAGTCCCTCTCTTCTCATAGTTCCTCACTCTTGTTCACTCACTGCGTCTCTATTACTCTTAGTGTCTTTGACTGATCAGTCTATCACTACTTGTTCATAATGCTTTCTCTGTGTAGTTGAAGCACACTAAGGGGAATATTATGAACACAGCCAATAAAATTATTGCTCTTTTTATTGGCAGAAAACTGGTGCAAAAGTGGTTTTAGTGGCAGTTTTCTGCCACAAAAGCAGCTTTAGCGACACATTTTTGCCAATAAAAGCTGCAAAACTTTTATTGCCTATGTTGATGATATGGCTCTATGTTAATTACATTTCTTTGCTGTTTCAATTAATCTTTTTCTGTTATTTTTTGTTTTCTGTTTTCTATTTTTTCTCTCTGTTATTCCTCATGTTTTAATCTTATTTTGAACATTCACTCACATTCTCCAAGAAACTCTTCTTTGTTAATGTTATACACTCTTTTTTTTTCTTTCACTTCGTTATGTATTTTGTTTTTCACAATTATACCCTCTTCTGTCTTTTCTTCGGTAAATAGATCTATTAAACAGTATCTCTTCTTTACTCCCTATAGCTGTCTTTCTTTTAACATCACTCTCTGTTTCCTTTCCTTATACTTACACTTTTTTTTTTTTTTTTGGTTAGCTCCCGGTCCGCGTACCGGGAAGCTAACCCGGAAGCGAACCAAAAGAAATAGAGCTTGCCAGAGTGCTAAACATTCTAGCAATTTTTTTGGAAAGGGAAGGTAGTTCTGAAAAGAACTTTTTTTTAAAATATTTTTGTTGTTTTATATTTTTTTTTTATTTTTTGAACATTTTTTGTTTTTTTTTGTATTTTTTGAACGATTTTATATTTTTTTTGGTTTTTTTTGGGGGGGGGGAAACAACAAAAAACAGGCGTTGAAAATGGCTCAACAGGAGCAAAAAAAAATTACTGGGGGCGGTTAGGGCAATCATGGTGTTCATACGCCAGGTTGAGTGCATTGATGCTCATGTTGCCACAAGCTAATAATGCACGACAGTGCATACATAAGTGAATCATGTGCCCAAAATTTTCTTGAATATTTGGCACAGTTTCCCGTGCCTCTTCTGGTGTTAGAGAAACCGGTATTGTTGGTCTGGCCACAGGAGTTGGTCTTGGATTGTCGTGCATATCCCTTAATTCCGCCCGGCTGTAATTTAGGGGATGTTTCCTTGTCATGTGCCTGTGCATTGTGTGATTTCCAAAGCTATATTTTTTGTCCGTCCCTCTGGACAATTGTTCCTTGCATATCAGGCAGGTGACATACCTTGCGTTGACTTTTTTTTGCCCACGAGGCATTGAAAAAAACTGCCAGATGAAACTGGCTTTCTTTCTGGAAACCCGGGGCAACTCTTCTAAAAATTGTGGTTCTTCTCCCTCCTCATCCATTTCTTCCTCTTCCTCCTCAGTGTTGGTAAGGACCTGGGGAGGTGGTCCTCTCTTCCCATGAGGAGGTGGTGGTGGTGGTGGGGGTGCACCAGCTGAAGCAACCAATGAAGCCATTTTCACACAAGCAAAATAGGTCTTCCAACAAGCAAAATAGGTCTTCCTCTCACAATGATGAAAGTCAGAGTGAGGAAAGAAGGAGGGGTTTTCATCATTTGGAAAAAACAATACTTCTCAACCAATGAAAAGTGTTATTTTTAGGTCACCTGACCTAGCCTTCCATAATTATGAAACTAAAAGTGAAATGAACCAATGAAAAGTTTTATTAACAAGTCACATGACCTCTCACGCTCATGTTACGCGCTGCGGAACGCTCCCCGGTTAGCTTCCGGGTCGCTCCGCTTCGCGCCTCGGTCCGCGCCCCGGGACACTTCCGGGTGCGCTAACGCGATACGTCACAAGACGCATTTCGCGGCAACGCGATACGTCGCGCTTTCGCGCCGCGGATCGCTTCCGGGGAGCTGCGTTTCGCGCCTCGGTCCGCGCCCCGGGGCACTTCCGGGTGCGCTAACGCAGTACGTCATAAGACGCATTACGCGGCAACGCGATACCGTCACTATGTTCATTTCTTACCGGTTCGCGGACCGGATCGCGGAATCAAATTGAGCTAACGGGAAGCTTCCCGGTTCGCGGACCGGGAGCGAAACAAAAAAAATATTAAAAAAAAATTATTAATAAACATATAAAATATATTTTTGGATTTAAAGAAGAATACATTTTACAGCTATAGATATTAGCTTTTAAAAAACCAATGAAATTCACTGAAAAAACCATAGGTTATAGACCATATATAGTTAGGAATTAGCATTTACAAAACCTTGAAAATTCACTGAAAAAACCATGGGTTATAGTCCATATATAGTTAGGAATTAGCATTTAAAAAACCTTATTTTACTCATACAAAACCATTGAAATTCCATATATAGTTAGTTGTACTAACTATATATCACGCACCCGCAATCCACTGCTGATCATGTCACATATTACATCATTCATGACATGGTCAGTGACATCACTGATGACATCACTGATGACATCTCAAATGACATCACTGATGACATCACTGATGACAACATCCAGTGACTGTATGTTTCTGTAAAGTTAAAATATGTCTTACATATTGAAGAATGAGTGGATGTAGAAGTGTCTGAACAAAGGATTTAGTAGGTGCATGACTGACTGTATGAGTGAGTGATTAAATGTGTCTCACTGAGTGCATGGGTTAGTGACTAAACTGTCTTAATTTGTGCATCATTATGTCTGTTGTTCTGTAAAGTGCTGCATGTGTTGATCAGTAGCTATATGATTAACTATATGGGTTATTGATTGGTTGCCCAAGTATTTGTATGGGAGACTGAGAGTGTGTATGGGTGGCTGGGAGGTGTATGACTCTCTGCATAGATGTATGGGTTCAAAAGTGCATGTGGAAACATCTGTATGGGCGGTTGACTGTGTGCATGACTGTATTGGTGAGTGAATAGATATCTCAGTGATACATGTCAAAGTAAGTACATATGTAAAATACAGTACATGTGAGAGTTGACATATATAAATAACTGTGCATAAGAGCCAGTGAATGTGTGAGTGGCTGTATGGATCATTGTGAACTTGTATCCAGGATTGTATAAGTGAGTAAATATGTTTTAGTATATGTTTGAATAAGTAAGGTGTGTATAACTGTATAGTTGAGAAAATGGAGGTGTGATTGATTGTTTGCATGACTGACTAGGTGTGTGTGTAACTTCATGGATGAGTGACAATCTGTGAGTCTGTGTTTACACTGAGTGTATCTAAGGTTATATTAGAGTCTGAAGAGGTTCATCGTATTATCACATGAATGATGTCATCAGTGATGTGATCAGTGATGTCATTTGAGATGTCATCAGTGATGTCATCAGTGATGTCATTTGAGATGTCATCAGTGATGTCATCAGTGATGTCATTTGAGATGTCATCAGTGATGTCATCAGTGATGTCACTGACCATGTCATGAATGATGTAATATGTGACATGATCAGCAGTGGATTGCGGGTGCATGATATATAGTTAGTACAACTAACTATATATGGAATTTCAATGGTTTTGTGTGAGTAAAATAAGGTTTTTTAAATGCTAATTCCTAACTATATATGGTCTATAACCCATGGTTTTTTCAGTGAATTTTCAAGGTTTTGTAAATGCTAATTCCTAACTATATATGGTCTATAACCTATGGTTTTTTCAGTGAATATATATATATATATATATATATATATATATATATATATAATATATAATATATATATATATATATATCTATATATATATATATATATATGTATATATATAGTTATATATATGTATATATATAGTTATATATATACCAGTAGGTAGTTATAGTTAGGACCTATTTTCCATAGGAAATCCGCAACTTTCTATTTGGATTAACTTTGGCGCCGGTTGACGAATCTTCGCGAAATGTTTTAAACTGGTACGGTGCTCCGGTCCGCTCCTATCCTGAAAGTCTTGGGGTGATTCGTGAAGCGGGGGCTGAGAAAAAATGGGGGTCCCAAAATGTGTTTTCCCCATTCAATTTTCAATAGGAATCATTCATCGCGGCTACAGCCCGAACGGCTGAATGGAATTATACCAAATTTGGCATAGTGGTAGTCCTTGGTTCAGACTCGTGCCTTTTGCTTAAATGGTGTAAGTCCGTTCAGTAGTTCCTGAGAAAATTACAATTAAATGTACATATATCTATGGCCCTGCTGGATCCGCGCACCCTGCGCGCACTGTAAGCGCACCGTCCCGATCATCCACTGAATGCTGATTGACTGTCAAGTGGTTGTCAACATTCGAAACCAGGAAGTGTTGGCAGCCATTTTGTGCCTCAGTAGAAGCGAGGATCTAGAAATTAGTGGAACAAGTGTTCAAAACGTATAAAGGGGGCAGGTAAGAAATATTTTGACCCTCTAGACCTGCTTAGAGGGTCCCACAATGACCCCCAGGGCCCAAAATAAAATGGAGAAATGTGCACAGGGTGCATAGATCCGCCGTAATAAAAATAAAAACGTAGCGCGCGCTCCTGTGCTTGTTTAAAAATTAGCCACCTGGGAGGGCCAAATCCTGGGGTCTAAAATATTACATTTGATGGGGGTTCCGAGGGGCCCTGTAGCCCGGGGATCGCCATTCCTTGGTGCTACAAAACAAATGGGTGAGTGAGCTCAAAGGTCCGTCCGGGGCTTTTTATATTTTGGGAGGGGGGCCGTGTGGTCTCCATTCTGGAGCAGTCGAAAACCTTGGGAAATATCACCCCCCAGGAGCGGCTCATGCTGTGTCTTGGGGTGTCTACCCAGGGGACACTGCTGTTTGATATGGCAGGGCGGGAGTCCAGGTTCCTCCTGTGTCATAGCAAACTTGAGAGCATATTAACAAGTGCCATTCCGCCGCAATTTAAAAAAAAAAAAGAAAAAAGCCAAAAATGCAGTGAAAATTATATTGCCCTTTTTACTAGGCAATGCTAAGAAGCATTAACGCATGTTAGCAGCCGGTTTGCTAACGGCTCACCTCGTATCTCCAATGAGTTGCAATGTAGGCGTACCCGGTGGCAAGGTAGGTGTTCCTATGCCAATATAACATGGAAGAGACCACCATAAAGTTAGCCTCAGTATTATACGTCTAGTTATAAACATCATTTGTACTTTTAAATGTTCTCTAAGCATATAATTATCACACTAAATCATAGTGAAATGTTGTCAGAAAAAGAATACACTCTTTTTGCACCCCATTGACTCCCAGAGTCCGGAGGTGAGTGCCTTTTCTTGCACACCCAGACTGTTCCTACCTATCCATTCTCACTGCCCGGAGGTAATTGTACATTACTACACCGTCAAGTTGCTGCACACTATCCACTCCCTCCGCCCACCGGTGACTTCTCGTTGCTTCGGAAACAAGCTTCTTTGCTCACCTTGTGCCATTGGTGTGATTCAAAGAGGGTTCATCACGTGTCAAAGCAACCTTCTCAGGCGTTGTTACGTTGGCCACGCATAATCGCAGAATCCTCAAACGTTGAGGTTAGAAGGTGTTGGGGGAACGCCAATTTGTGAAACACAACCTGTTAGATAAAAAGGAAGATAAGATTGTGCGTCATTTGTTTGTAAAAGGAGAGAGGAAGTGAGAGAGTGACTGAAAAGAATATTCGCAGCTCACTTTTCTGCCACTGGTGTGTCTTCCACCACGTGCCGGGACATAGTGCACCCTGAAGCTCTATATCTAAAAGATAGTAAAAGAAAGATGTTATGATTGGTGATTGTCACTATCTTAATGTGGAGTAGAATAACATCACCCTTTCACACATCTCAGCTCCCGCATTAAAAATACATCTATTTGTACAGTTCCAACTTGTTTAATGGGCTTTGATTTATGAAGAATTAGTAGAGTATTATTGTTCTCCATCCGGATGTGAAAACAAGTGGTGCACAGTGATACACGTGTTTTCAATCATCACGAGCGACAGACTTTTAACCCACTATAAAAACTTTCCTGCTATAGGAAAAAAAATACAAATGCAATAGGATACGGTATATAGGACTGCGTACGTCTAAATTGCTGCGTCGCCTTTTTATATCCAGTCTGCTGCACCCCATCTACTCCTTCTGCTGTGCACCCAGGCCTCACTACTCACCTTTTCGCGGAGAGGGTACATTCTACATCATGCAGTCCCGCTCTGCCACCATGAAGTCTCAGATTTGGTGCTCAGTCTTGATATCACTTTGGCAAAGGACATACTTGTGCACCTATCTTCATCACAGGTTCCTCACCCGCTCAGTCCTTGCGGTATCACTAACTCAGTGACCAAAGAGGCCACGCACTTGGTAGTGGGCTCCCCTGTTCGGTAGTTCAGGCCTACATGAGGCATCCGAACCACTAGGATGTGCCATCACAGCGCTTGCGATGGGAGAAACTGTAAAATGGCATAGAACAAGTGTGCCCCGTCTTTTTTATTGGGAGGGTCACATGTGTAGTGACGCATGTGCTGGATGGGTGTGGTGTTGGTGTATACCAGCCAAGAGGGAGTGTGTGTGTGCCCTTCTGACAACTAGACCTGGAAGTAAGAAATCACTACAATGGAAATCTGGGCCATGTAGCATTGTTGTGTTTTCGTGGTAGCGTAAGCAGAGTGAGTTGGCCTGACATATGCCAGTGCTGCACAAGGCTGTGAATGATGACTGTAGAGCTATCGGCATGGCTCCGCCGTGAGCTATATGAGAAATCAACTGATTCGAGTGTCTGTGTTGTAGTGATGCAGTCACCCATCACCCGTCACAATGTGTCATTATGTCTATAAAGTCCCACAACATGGCAACATGGAAGGTACGAGGTATCACTGACCCTATATTCATCCATAGTTGCACACATAAAATATGGTGGACATGACGCATTTCTGGGAATATGAATGTGTGTTGTACATTCAGTGGAGTGTTGTATCTGCAATAATACAGGGCTGTGAAAGCTTTAGGTTGTAGTTTTTGGCACATGAAGGGCAGTTAATATATATATAAGTATGTGGTCATTCAGATATTCTGTCGAATTGGTGCTGCAAATCAGTGTTTGAGGCGCGTCCACATCCTGTTATTGTAGAGAAATGACGTAATCTATGCGTGCCTGAAAATGTCCTGTAAATTCGGTGCTCTTGTAAATTGCTGATACAGTTTGGCGTCCACTTTGCGCTATATAAATGTGCTAAAAAAAAACTAGAAATAGCACACACATATAAATTCACTATACACTTTCTTTGCAGTATTGTAATGATCCAGTTTGTACGTTCGAATTGTTGAATGAGAGGGAGGAAGTTGTATAATCAAAGTTTTTGTTACTGGCAGAGGTAAGATGGCTGCATACGCTGTTTACAGTACAATATAATGTGGTAGGGCGCAGGAGCAGCATTTTAAAAACATAATAAATTCACAGACACAGATAGATAGTTGAAGTGGGTATGGGCATGTGTGCTCGATTTTATTTTATTACGTTGCTGTTGGTAACAAGTAGATTAGTAATCTTGATATCATACATAGATATTCAATGATAAACCGTTTATGACTTCTGCTGTACAAAGGTAGGAGCACTATATGTGAAATAATACACAGAAGATTCTATCGTAAAGGGTTCATCAGTTGTGGTGCAATAAGGTAGGGTCGGTTTGTGTGGAACCTGCAATGATGCGTGGTTCAGACAGACTGCACTGGTAAGAATGTCTCTTGGCTACTGAATTGTGCCTTAATAAGGCCATGTGGCGATTATTTATGATGCACTGAGTTAGTGGTATGTATGGTGCTCAGCGGGTTGCCTACTTTACTGCATCATCTGTAATCACGATTGAAATAATAGATGAAACATGGATGGAATACATTGTTGGAATATGTATGTTTCAGGGACATTACAGTTCAAGTTGTGACCTCTGCTGTCCGCAGTGTAGACTACCATTGAGTGTGCCTTTGCACTTGCAGCGTGAATTTTATTTTTCATCTAAACCTAGAACTGATATAAAAGAAGTTTTTGAAGGAAGGCTACTAAAGGGATATTGTGAAGGTTTGAGTACTGGACTCTATAAATAATGAATGAAGAGTCAGTTGAATTCTGCCTGCATATGGCCATGTGGCGATGAATTATGGTGCACTGAGTTAGTAGTACCTTTGGGACTGAGCATGTACGTAACCTGCGATGATGCGTGGTCCGGGCAGGCCGCACTGGGGGTAATGTTTTTTGACTACTGAATTTTGCCTTAATAAAGTCACGTGGCGATTATTTATGGTGTACTGAGTTAGTGGTACGTCTGGTGTTTAGCGTGTGCTCACCCTGCGATGATGCGCGGTCTGAACGGGCTGCACTCAAAGCGTTGACTGTTACATACTGGAATGCATGTACTTTGAGGGGAACAAAAAAAGTACCATCGATTGTTATCAATTCTTCATCAACAAAATGATCAGATTATTCTTCCAGTGGTGTAGTAATTTTTGTCTCCAAAAATGAAATTCAGGTTTCCAATTAAGAAAAAGTGAGGTTCAAATTGTGACCTTTGCTGTCCGCAGTGTAGACTGTCATTAAGTGTGCCTTTGCACTTGCAGCGTGAATTTTATTATTCAACTAAATCTATAAGTGATATAAAAGAAGTTTTTGAAGGAAGCATACTATAGGGATATTGTATAGGTTTGATAGGTGTTATACTTAGTTTGGTATTGTACTCTGGAAATAATGAATCAACAGTCTATTTAATTGTGAGCTCTGATTACCGCAGTGTAGGCAGGAGTAAGTGATTAGCAAGTGCGCACTGCCACGTGGGGTTGACTAGAGCTGCACAGTATTGGTAATTTAGCGTGTGTGCAGCCAGCGATGATAAGTGGTGCACTGAGTTAGTGACACCTGAAACAACAAGGTTCTGTGGAGCCTGCGATGATGCGTGGTCCGGGCAGGTTGTACTTATAGCAATGTTTTTTGTCTAGTGAATTCTGCCTTAGTAAGGCCATGTGGCGATGATTTTTGGTGCATTGAGTTAGTAGTACTTTTGGCGCTTAGCGTGTACGTACCCTGCGATGATACATGGTCAGGGGAGGCACAGTAATTGGAGTAATGTCTTTTGTCGATTGAATTCTGCATGAATTCTATTTAAAAGTGATAGTATGACTCATTGCTGACATAAAACTGTTATCTCTTCTTTGTGATGATTTATGGTGCACTGAAATAGTAGTATCTTTGGTGCTGAGCTTGTACGTAGCCTGCGATTATGGGTGGTCCAAGGGGGCCGCACTGGGACCAATATTTTTTGTCTAGTGAATTCTGCCTTAATAAGACCACGGGGAGATGACATGTGGTGCAGTGAGTTAGTGGTACCTAAAGAACTCGGCGTGTGCGCACCCTGAGATGATTCGTGGTTCGGGCGGGTCGCACTGGTACAATGTCTCCTGCCTGAGGAATACTTCATGTGCAATCGCCATTCCACCTGAATCATGAGCCCACACAAAGTAGATCGAAGGCAGTAGTCAGCAAAGACATTGAGGAATGTATTTTGTTGCATCGTTTAACAAATTCTGAGGACATAGAGTACAATTCAAGTTGTGAACCCTGCTGTCCTCAATATTTATCAAAGGCAGTAGTCAGCACAGACATCAAGAAATTATTTTTGTCGTATGCTTTTACAAAATCTGAGGACATAGAGTACAATTATCTCTGCCTTAAATAAAACAAGGCTTCATTTCATGCTGTCCGTAGTGTACATCCAAAGCTGATTTTTCTCACTTATTTTAACAAAATCTAAATACATACTGTACAATTGTCTCGGGCTTAAATAAATCAAGGCTCAATTTCCTACTGTCCATAGTGTAGATGCAAAGTTGAATTCAAGTTGTGAACCCTGCTACCCGCATTGTAGATCAAAGGCAGTAGTTGACACAGACATCGAGGAATGCTTTTTTGTCACATACTTTAACAAAATCTGAGGACACAGTACAATTGTCTCTACCTTAAATAAATCAAGACTGAATTAAATTTTGTCTGTAGTGCCGATGCGCAACTGGTATCAAATAGTACGCTCTGCTGATCGCAGTGTACATTTGAAGGCTGTACTCAGTACAGACATTGAAGAATTTTTTTGGCACATCCTTTAACCAAATTGTCTCTGCCTTACATAAATCAAGGCTAACTTCAATGCTGTCCTTAGTGTAAATGCAAAGCTGAATTCAAGTTGTGAACCCTGCTGTCTGCAGTGTAGATGTAAGGCAGTAGTTGACACAAACATCGAGGAATGCTTTTTGTCACATACTTTAAGAAAATCTGAGGACTGAGTACAATTGTCTCTGCCTTAAATAAATCGAGACTGAATTCAATGTTGTCTCTAATGCTGAGGCCAAACTGGTATCAAGTTGTAAACTCTACTGACCGCACTGTAGATCGAAGGCAGTAGTCAGCACATATATCGACGAATAATTTTTGTCACTTATTTTAACAAAGTCTGAGGACATAGAGTACAGTTGTCTCTGCCTTACATAAATGAAGGCTAACTTCAATGATGTGCATAATACACAAAATAGAACAGGGTATTTTAAGATGAGGGAAATACTGGGCGCACAGCTCAATGGTAATGCGCAGTAGCTATGGTGAAGCAAAGGTGCAAATGGGTTAGAGGTAAGACCCTAGACCTCTTAAAGTTGTGTCAATTGACATAACGTGAACAATCAAAAACAGGACCCACTGCACACTTATGATGAAAGTTAAAGCAAATCAGGTGTCACATTGGACATTAAAGTTCGGATTTATCAGAGGAAAGAAAGTTCGTTTTCAGCATTCAAAAAATGGGGACACCAATGTTCCGGCTCCTCTTTTATTCTTCAAACAATGCCAGCCGACACGTGTTTCGTCGCAGAGAAACACCTTTTCCCGCGACTCATCAGGGCTGTAGATGGTCTGTGTAGGACCAAAGGTCGCAGTGCCGGTGATAATTCCGTCCCGGCCCTGCTCAAGACCGGGTTCCTCTTAGTACACAATGAGTTCTTGGTCTAAGAATAAAAAGATTCCCAACGAGTAACCAAAGTAGCTTTATATAATAGTGACACTTGTTAAAGTAGGAATCCAGTCGTTAATTCCATCTGGACTTCTAGCCAGCATGTGTTCAGTGTAAGTATATGTAAGTTCCTTAAAAGTGGCACCCCGTAGTGCGGGATGCGGTACCGACAGAGTCAATGTGCTCAATGGCAATTCCGGGTGCGGTACATAAATTAAGGCTAACTTCAATGATGTGCATAATGTAGATCCACAGCTGAATTCAAGTTGTGAACCCTGCTGTCCGCAGTGTAGATCGAAGGCAGTAGTCAATACAGACATAAGTCTGCGGTGCTGAGTTTGCAATCAGCCTGTATCGAGGAGGCACGTGGTCTCAGTGGCAGCCATGTGGCAGGGTGAGGATCTTCGCTGTGGCAGAGTCTTTTCTCTTTGCAGAAGTGAACCACGCCCAAGGCGCAAGCTAATTAATTATAGTCTTACGCTGGAGTTGCGCAGCCCACTCCGCTTCTGCTTCAAGGGGGGGGAGACAACACAGCTACATGACCAAAATATTCCCCAGTGTCTGAGATAACATGGTTGCATCCACTGTGCAGTACACTACACGTATCAATAGAATATCTACACACTAAAAAGTTTTTGGTTTGTAGTTTGAGTTGTGTATAGCATATCACTGGTAGTGTTAGGATTGTATATATTATTGTTCATGTGTGAGTTCCTTCCCTTATACATAGTTGATTGCCACATCTCTGAACATTGAGCTAGTGTGCTGTTGAGGGGATATATTGTTTTGGGAAGGTCCTTTGTCCTGTTTTGCACTGCCTCTGAGGTAGTAGAGGGGGAGGGGTCAGGAGGGGTGGTTATATTGGTGGTGGCGCTAGGTGTTGTGATTTTTTTGGGTGTTGGCTGTGCATAATTAGAACCTATATTACGTATTTGTCTTTAGATATGGGTGTGAGTTGGATGTAATTCACACAGTACATAATCGATGTCCTTATACTAGTTAAATGTGGATATTAATTTGTTACTGGTAAATGGCACTATCGCCTGTTGTTTTAGGTAGCATTGTAGATTTGGTTTGTTGTTGAAAGTATGGTAAGTGGTGTTTTTTTTGTTTTTTTTCTACGGGTACGCCTAGTTTGTATATTATTAACGTTAGTTGAGGTTCTGGTTTGAGGCGATTTTCTTGGAGGAAGGAATAAATTGAAGAGTGGTAATATTTGCAGTTTTTACTACGTTGAGAATGGGATGATAAAAAAAGATAGAAAAAACAGATATGCTTAATAAACATTATAATTAGAAATTAGCAATTAAAAAACCTTTGAAATTCACTGAAAAAAACATAGGTTTCAGGCAGATCATAGTTAGGAATTATCATTTAAAAAACCTTTTTAAATTCACTGAAAAACCATAGGTTTCAGGCAGGTTATAGTTAGGAATTATCATTTAAAAAACCTTAGAAATACATTGAAAAAACCATAGGTTTCAGGGGTGTTATAGTTAGCTGGACATTTCACTCATACAAAACCATTGAAATTCCTCCATCATAGTTAGTTGTACAAACTGTAACTCTTGCGCTCGCAATCCAATGGTGATGATGTCACATATTACATCATTAATGACATGGTCAGTGACATAACTGATGACCATACACTAGTATAACCTTTCATCACTCACTGTAAAATACAGAGTATCATATTTGAATCCATTGACACAGCAATACAAGTATCTAATAACCCACTCAGTGATACCTAGATCTATACACACATTTAATCAATTACCTAGAGAATCACTCATACATGTTGTCAATGATCAATAGAACACTATCAAATGTATTTATACACCTATATTGACATTACACACCAGCACACATCCTATTCATCTATGTAGTCATCCTTCTCAGTTTTGCAAACAATGTATCATATTTACATCTACTCAGCTACAGACTTATACAAATAGTACTTGATTTATTCATATAGATAGTAACTCATACTTACTTTGTTATCAAATCACTATTACAAGTATTCAGTTATCTATACAGTCACTCATGCAATCAATGAATTATATGTATACTTATTTATATACAACAGTCACATACACTGCCTTTTATTTTTTCTACTTTGTTGGACATGTTCCATTGAGAAATATATTTGCTCATCAGCACACACATAAAGATATTCACTAACCAAACAACTATTATAACACGTAGTCTTAACCTCATATATGTACTGAATTAATTATTCACATATCTTAAGGCAGTTACAGATCCCCCACCGAACCACACACACATTCACTCTCCCATACAAATAATCAGTTAACTAATCAATAACTTATATAGACTTTCACATAGCTAGTAACCAACTGGTGCAGCAGTTTACACAACAACTGACAAAGTAATACAGATATTCACACAGTTAAGTCACTATCCAATATATTTAATGAGACACTATAAATTAGTGAAGTAAACAGTCAATCACACTGCTACTAAATCGTCCATCCAGATATTGCTATATCCACTGATTCTTCAATGCAGATTGGTATATATATATATATAATATATATATATAAATAACAAACCAAATCACGTTCACTGGATGATTTCATCAGTGGTGTCTTCAGTGATGTCATTTGAGATGTCATCAGTGATGTCATCAGTGATGTCACTGACCATGTCATTAATGATGTAATATGTAACATCATCACCATTGGATTGTGGGCGCGAGAGTTACAGTTAGTACAACTAACTATAACGGAGGAATTTCCATGGTTTGTATGAGTGAAATGTCCAGCTAACTATAACACCCCTGAAACCTATATGCATATATATCACTATTTCTGTTTCCAGAAAGAAGCTTCACTCTTCGCATGTCTAATTGCAGGTAACCAAAGGGTATTGCATTTGAAATCCATGCTTTACTTGACTTACATGTTTCAAACTCTCACAAGTCCCTTATCACAGGCTGCATTTCAACATCCACAACACCTGAAACACCAGTACACTTTATAATTTGCATTTTTTTCTCTCAGGTGGGCCGATTTCACATGCCATTTTGGAACTTTTAGTTTCATCAATGTTTCCCATCAGTGGTAGTTGCTGATGTCATATATAAATACGTTTCCATCGCCCTTCAGTGGTCTGTCAGCTTTGACTATCAAGCGTTAATTCTTCTCTTCTCTCACGTTCCAAAATATGGCTTTGACAAATCCAAGTCAAACAGACCTGCACTCATTCCAGCAGTGGTGCACGCTTTCTGACTGGACTGCCGTACAATATATCACCATTTCTGTCCCCAGAATGAAACTGCACTCCTTGTGAGACTAATTCCAGGTAGACAAAGCGTATTGTATTTGAAATCTATGCTTTACTTGCCTTACACGTTTCAAACTGTCACGAGTCCTTGTTCACAGCCGGCATTTCGACATCCATAACACATGAAACACCAGTGCACTATATAAGTTGCATTTTTATTTCTCTCAGGTAGGCCGATTTCACATGGCATTATGGAACTGGTAGTTTCATCAATGTTTCCCTTCAGTGGGAGTGGCTGATGCCAAACAGTAATACATTTCCATGGCCCACGCTTCGTTTACAAAAAAAAAAAGTATTCAGTGGGTTTCGTGGAGCCAATGTGACTCACCAACATTTTTCTTGCTTTGAGGTGTTGGCAGCCAATCAGATCTCAGCACAAGATCGGGAGGGTTTGCGGATCCACCGCGGCCACAGTTGTATATCTGAGAAATCTTTCGATTTCTCTAGAACTAATGAATGGATTTACACCATTTACAAAAATTGTGCCTTCTGGACCAAGACCTATCTTTCTGTCAAATTTGTTTAAATTCCATTCAGAAGATTGGCTGTAGCTGTGCAAAAAGTTGCCCCACCCCTTTTTCTCGGCCCCCGCTTGACAGATCATCCACTAGTTTAGAAAATTTCACGAAGATTAGTCAAATGGTGGCCAAAATTATTGCCAAATCAAAAAATTTTCTTCCTTTGGAAACTAGGTCCTAACTATAACTACCCACTAGCGACCACCATATATAGCGAAAAATCCATATTTGCTATCCCTGGTTAGAAAACAGCTAAAGAATTCATATTGGGACTTTTAAAAAACATTAATTATAAACCCAATTCATTGATAAAGTAGGATTTGCATTGATTATTTTACAACAGATACATTTAGAAAAGTTACCTGTTGCCCACTTAAAGCCTCTAGAAGCTTAATCACATGACCTAACAACTGTCACCCAAGATCTAAGTAGCTCCCTGATGAGTTGAGAACTTGCTCCCAGAGCTGAGACTTAGGCCTAGGGTATGAGCAGGTGCCCTGTTTCGCTGTCTGACTGACCATCTGGGCTGTGCCTAGGAACTTACTTAATTTCAAAGAGACCTATCCTAGCACAGGCCGATTTTGCTCACAGCTGTACCTACCCCTTTCCTTTATTCATCAAACTCACCAAAGGTGAGTGGAGGATGCTTACAATGAGTCTAACCAATGGCAATGAATCAGGGTAGCACTCTAACCCATCATTCTTGTGCCCACCATGCAACCTTAGTTTGAACCCAGCCATGCACAATTTATACTTGACCATGCTCCAATAGGAATTAGTTCAGTACTTTCCTTTGTCAACCTTCCCACTCAGGCACCAGGCCAGTGGGAGAGGAATTGCCCCCGAACTGGGTTAGGGAAACCACAGAGTAAAGTTTCTCATTTCCCTGGACACACCTCTAGGGTAGACACAAGAGGCCTGCACAAGCGCGAAAATATTTTGCTGTGTTGGTTTTGGGCAGAGATGGGCACTGTGCACTGCTTAGAGTAAAACACAAAAGAAATGCTGCAACAGTATAAATTCATCTTTTGGAACGTTTACCTCATTAGCTAGAGAGTGGCGAGGAGTTTCCCTGACCCACAGGCTGGCACTTGGCATAAATGTGCATCCACACTACCCTCCTCAGATCACCTTTGTACCTCTAAAAGAATAGAAGGGGACAGGACCTGCTATATGCGACCTGAGAAGAGCTTTGAAGACTGAACCTGCTCCCCTGTCTTGTACCTAGGACAAATAAGTGAACTCCATGGGTCACAAGGATGACCTCCTTTTTGGGCCACAAGGCCACAACGTGATTCAAGAGGCCCTTTTCTTGCATTTCCAGCTGATTAGTTCTAACTGGACCTGCTCTAGATCATGCAATTGGTCTGTACTGTAGTGAGTCTTAACCCCCAAGTGCTGCTCCCAAGCTCCCGGACCGATAGCTGATGTCAGAGTGTACTCCTAATAAATCCAGAAATATTTGCCAACTTTTTGCTCCGAGAACCAACAGGGGACTGGGACCAACCTACCAGACTATCTGCTGGAGTTGCAACGCCACTGGGCCAAAGATTCAGGTTGCTCCGCAATTTTATTCTCTGTAGCAGGAACCTTGTGGAGAAGGCATCCTGCCTCTAGAGCCCTCTTCAGTAACAGCCTGCAGCCATGTCTCACTGGAAGAGTCTTAGCTCCAAAAAAAGTGACTAAGTCCAAAGTTATAAATCTTCAACAGACAAAGATGAGAAAAGTGTCCAGCTTTTCCTTATCTGGGTGCAAAATAAGTTCCTCCCACTCAGAGCTTCCCCATCAAATGTCAACATTTTCAGAGAGCCCTTGTCCAACAGCTATTCCTTGACATGGAGCCCTCTCTGGCCAGAGCCATTTGCCTTGTTACGCTGAGGATTTTGGGGTCCGACTGCTGCCACATTGCAGGACCACCTACAGTATTACGACTGCAGTGCTCAGACTGCCATGAGACCACTGGCACCACTGGGATCAAGAATCCCGCTGGGCCGCCGGTCTTTCACCGGCAGGAATATGCTGGTGAATTTGCCATGAAAAGGATGTGGCAACAAAGGTGGCCGAACAGACCCCCCTGCCATATTTGGGCCTGGGGTGCATGTGGGGGGGATTTGCACCCCCCTTCCTGCACTGGGTGGCATATATGCTACAACGTGCTGGAAGGTGCAGTCAGAGCTTTGACTCCTGTGTTCTGCATGATAGGCTCTTCTATGAGCCTAGCAGATGGCTGCCATCTGACCACCCACCAGACCAGGATTTAACTGCTAATCTGGCAGGCGGTCACACCACAGCTTTGGTTTTTGCACTGGTCAAGCTCAACTAGATGTTTTTGGCGCTGTTCATTTAAAAAATGTATACCTCCAGTTCTACTTAATCAATTTCTTGCATTTTGGGGCCATTTTATTTATCAAAATATACTATATTTTTCTAAATTGGTTTAGAATTATTTTCCTGTGTTGTGTTTTTACTTCAATCATGGTTAAGTATTGTATACATACCTTAGATATTGTCTCTAAATTAAGCCTGACTGCACTTTGCCATAGTTACCAGGGTATTTGAGCTGAGGTAATATTAGTGACCTTAGTGGTTTATCCGGACAAGGAGTGTTGTTATTATTTGAAGTGGGTACTCACCACCCCTCAACTAATAACCTAATTTCTTACCCATGTGATATTTCGAACTTATCTTGAACTGTATTACTCAGCTTCACAAGTGCTCAAAAGATCTGTGTCAATTTCTGTAGCTGTTGGCAAAATCTTGCCTCCTGATTCTGCACCTTCAGTGTCTTCTGTGGTTATTTTTTTGGGCCACTGGCTGCCTTTAAAGAAAACCTCAAAATCTTTCTGTTTAAAAGCCAATTGGTTAGGAATGAAATTGCCCCTACCCCAGGAAGTCTCTTGGACTAAACCTTGCTGGCTTTAACTCTTTTTCATGGTTGGTTATTGTCAATTTGTTCAAACCTGTATTTCTGTAAAGTGCCGAAATACTTCTGACCTTTGTTTGTGCTATATACAGCTGAAAATAAAAACATAGAACATAAATGAAAATTTTTATCCTGCACTGACAGCAGCTTGAAATCGCTTTGATATGCTTGAGTTTTACTTGTATTAATCATTAATCTGGCAACATGTTGTTGCCGTAGATGTGCTATTTCGTGTGTGTATTGAATTAGATTTGTTTGGCATTGTTGATGCAATAAAAATGAAATAAACTGAACTGAAAATTTGTTGTAATGTTTTATGGGTCATTTGTATCCAAATAAACAAAAGTATTTGGCTAATTGAACATATCACATAAAACAAATACACACTATAGACAAGATACTGAATTCTCATGTGTACCTTTAATTTCCTCGAGTTTTCTACAAAGCAGTGTGTTAAATGTCAAAACCCCAGTACTCTTGAGGCTGGATTCAGCAGACAATATGTGCAACTGAAACATTTTTTGTCTAGAGAGTTCTACCCCGTAACTAAAAAGGTCAGACAACAGTCACGTCAGTGGTCTTTGAGCAGTTATTATGTAGGTATATTTGTCGTTGTTTTTTTGTTGAGAGCCGATACCTGTAAGCTCATATGTTCAACGAACATGAATAGGAGGAGGCAAAGAGTTCAGTTCATTGCCTTTCATTTAAATGACTCATTTATTTCTAATCATGTACTAATATACCACAAGTATGTTCTTGTGTATCACTTAACTCTGCTACACTCTGAGGCTGTACATTTACAATAAATACTCTCGTCAGTCAGAGACAAGATGTAAATGCACACTACACATGACAGTGCAAGTGCATTGATTGTGTTAAAATTAAAACTGTAAAAGTACAAGGCAAAAAATGTATGTCCTTAAGAATGTAGCCACCTACAATCATATTTTCAACATTTTTGTCTGAACCTTTCTAAGATTATAGGTATAATCAAGGCTATTGTGTGTCAGAAAATGCCCATTTTTGCGAAGGTCACTCCGATTTTTGTTAGTTTGTATTGCTATTTTTATATTCTGAACATGGGGACACTGCTGTCCAGTCCCCATTGCATTTTTTCTGACCACCAAAATATGTCCAAATTGCATATACTTCTAATTGGAATACTAACATTACCTATAAGTCCCTAGTATGTGGTACAACGTATACCCAGGGCCTGTCATTTAAGTATCACAAGTAGGCTGCAGCACACATTGAGCCACCACTAGATTGACAGTGCAAAACATTTAGCATGGTTGTGCAGTTTTAAAGCTGCGGTTTCATCCTCGCAAAATAACCCGCCTTGACAGGACTAAGCTCTCCATTTGAATATTAGTAAGGCAACCCTAAGTAGGCCTCAATTCTCAGTAAGGCAGAGTGTATGTAATTTAAAAGTAAGGCATGTAAAAGTTTGAAATATGCCTTCACAGTGGCAAGGTCCCAAAAGCAATTACCCCCTAGCAAGGTCAGCCATTTCATAAGAAAAAATTGGCATCCAATATTAAAATTAAATAATGGTGTATCCACTTAAAGAGTACATTTAAAGTCCATTTGTGGACTTTTAAAATATTTATTACAAACCCAATTTACTGGAGAGTTGTGATTTGTGTTAATATTTTAGAAAAGGTACTCTATATAAAGTCACCTTTTGCATTCCTAAAGCAAGTAGGAGCCTATCTGCATGTTCGGCCAACTGTCATTCATGAGCTGCATTGCTACTTTTATTAGGTGTGAACTTGCTCCCAGAGCTGAAACAAAGTCTTTGGCTGTGGGGAAGTGTTCTGTTCCTCTGACAGACTGCCAGAAACCAGGACCTTAATTAACTTCAAAAAGGCATGCCATGTCACAGGCAGATGTAGGTTAATACCAGTGCCTGCCCCTTCCTTTGTCCCTCTAGTCAGCAAGGCAACACACCCATACCTCCAAAGAGGGCACAGTATCTTAGCACAGAAAAAGAAAGGTTTTGCCATGTTGTATTTACATAAGGCGGGGCACTTTTGGGTTGTTAGCAATAGGGCACACAGGAAGCAATGCAAAAGTTGGTAAGGTTATCCCCGGGAACATTTTCCCTATTGATATGGGATAGAACAGGAAGTACCCTCACCCACTGCGCATCCTCTTCAGCGGTGTGTGGAAGAGCGACTGCACCTGCTGTTGAGACCTGTGAGGAGATCCGAAAGACTGTGTCTGCTCTCATTCAAGGTCATCTACAGGGATACAACAAGGTGCTAAAATCCCTGGTTGGTTACAGCTTTCACCTTTGCCCTTTTGAACAAATCCGAGCTCCAAAAAAGCGACTAAGTTCTAAAGTAGAAATCTTCACCGGACGAAGGATCCAAGAGTATTGGGCCAGCGAGTGACCTTCCTTGGCAATGAATTTTGAGTGCTCTGAGCATTCCCGCCAAAATGTCAGCAGCTTCAGCTGGACCTCATCTGGATTTCGTAGCAAAACAAGAAAAATGTCGCAAACGGGCTGTAGCAATGATTTTCCTCACGCGAGGCCAGCGATGCGTTGAATCCTTGCCACAAAAGAGGAAGATGCGCAGATCTGCGAGTGCGTGCGGGACAAAGTGACACACTTCTTCACGCTAGGCCAGCGATGCATTGAATCCTTGCTGCTAGGGAGGTTATGTGTGCGACCTTGCTGCGATGAAAGAAAATGGCGCCCGCGAGGGAGCGACGATCCAGGTGCGATGCAATTAAAACGGCCGACGCACGGGGCCCGCACTGCGTGATGCGTTGATCTAGAAGCTATGATCTGGGGTTAGCGAGCACTCGACAGCCCGCAAACGTGCGATGCGGCGATCTCTGGGGTTAGCGAGCACTTTGTGGCCCGCAAGCGTGCAATGCAATGATCTTGGCTCTGCGAGCACTCCGTGGCAGCAGCGCAAGGATTTTTTTTTACGCTCTTCAGCTGTGGCAGCTCGCAAATGGGCGTTAGCAATGATTTCAGTACTCTCTTCTCTGTAGTAGAACTAGAGACCTGGAACTCATAGGTGCCTCACCTGCAGATAGAAATCCTCGCTGAGAGGAATCAGGAGGCTGGTGGAGGAGTCAGATGTGTCTGTGACACCAGCAGGAGGCTAGCTCTCTTCTAGCCCTTGGGTGATTGCTGTAGCAAAATAAAAGTTCTCTCAAAAGTCCTTTTCCCTCTTCTTCCAAGTCCAGGGGAAACTACTGCAGGCCAGCCCAGGAAATAGCACAAAAACACAAGGACAGTCCTCCCCTGTAGAGTTCTTCAGTGAAACGGACAGAGGTTCTTCTTGACATCCAGGAGCAATACCAAAATCAGGGGTTTGGGCACAGATATTTATACCGCAAAAGTCTTTGTTCTTATAAGTCTCTAGTCACTGAACCCAGCCAAAACCAGCTCTGCTCAGGCCTAGAACACTTTGTTTACCAGGCTGCATCCTTCCTTTCAGAAAGAGGGGGTCTGCCATCAGACACACAGTAGGAGGTGGAGCCTTCATTCACCTTGCCAGGCACAGCCCTATTCAGGTCAAGGAGCTACCCCTCCCAGTACTCAATGCAGATCTCTCTATTCAACCCATATCTGACTCAGCCTGCCCTGCCCCTCTAAACCCAGATAGCCAATACACATAACAGCAGAGCACACTGGAAGGCTTAGGCAAGAAAATACCTACTTTCTAAAAGTGATATTTTCAAACACAGCATATTAAAACCAACTTTGCTAAAAGATGTATTTTATTATTTTGAGCTCAGACATACTACACTCGAGTTTCTACCAGGTTCCCTGAGACAGTTAGGGCTATAAGATGTAATAGCCAGACTGCCCATTCTAACCTATGGAGAACAGGTAGCCTTGCAGCAGTGAAAAACAAAATGGAGGTTAATTCACTACCAGGACATGCTACACATATCAAGCCATGTCCTTGCTTACACACACAATGCACCTACCATAGGGGTGACTGACATGATGCCAAGGGAATGTTCAGGGGCTGGAAAGTGTAGGCACTTCACAGCCGAGATGGCAGTTCTGGACTGCACACAGACACTGCAGTGGCAGGTCTGAGGTACCATTTACAAGCTGCTTCTGTGGGTGGCGCAAACCAGCGCTGCCAGCCCACCAGTAACATTTGGGTTACCAGCCCTGGGCACACATAGGCCACACTACTAGGGACTAACGGTAACCCAAATAAGCCAATCAGGGATATACCAATTCACAGTTACATTTACACAGGGAGCATTCGTGCTGTGGCACTGAATGGCAGTGGCATAGCGCCCAGAGCATCTAATACCAGCAAAAACAGAGGAGACAACAGCAAAATATGGAAGGGAGACCCATGCCAATGGTGCCAGGTCTAACAATATCTATTATTAGAAATTGAAGTGGTAGTTTATTGTGTTGCGTTTTTGACTTTTTACCTGTTTTGGGACTTCTAAATGCTTTGCACATTTTCTTAAGTTAAACCAGTCTGGTCTGTGCTATAGCTACCAGTGGTTGTGCTCAGGTTTAATTTACTAAAACCTTTACTGGATGTAACAAGAGTAATGATGCTATTACTTTTGGTGGACTACAATACACACCAACTAAGAATCCCCTTTCTCAAAGTGTGTATTTATTTATTCAAGGGCAGACGCAGAAAATATGTTGACAGTATTAAAGTGTCTGTGATTAGGAATAATAGATATTCGAGTAACTAAAGAGAATCCAGGACTTGGTGCTCTCCATGGAAAAGTTATTGATATTATCATAAATATTATACATTACATTATTGTACGTATTGTTTGAGATTTAAAAAAATATACATATAAGGGAAATGCATGTGTGGGTGCTTCAGTATGGGCACTAATTATTGGCAATATTTTCTCTTTCAGATTCCTGTCCCAGTGGCACAAATAAGCTCGACTAATCATCCAGTGAAAGTAGGAGTGTCAGATGCATTTGTGGTGGTACACAGAATACAACAAATCCCTAGTATGTAAAGAAACTTTTATAAATTCAGCATGGGTATGTGGGTAGTGAAGGAGAAGAGTATCAGAAATAAAATGTATTGCAAATCAACTATTAAGCTGTTCTATTTATGAAAAAATTCGCTGCAGTTAACTCTATATTTGTTTAATTTTTAATATATATTTGTATCTGTAAATCATATTGTTTTAAAAATGAAAATAACAAAACATCTCACCCATGCCACAAACTGGAGCTTGAAAAAAATATGTAAATAAATGGGTATATACAATGGTATTGCCATACAAATAAACACAAACCTTTCCCATTCTTCCCTACTGATTAATGCAAATTGGTGTACATACAAAAACTGAAAATGAGATCATTTGCTCCTAAATAATGTATTCCTTTCAAAGAAATAATAAATGGTGTGCACCTTGACAATATTTGCTCTATGCATGGTGCAAGTTTGTTATGAGGTCAGAGTACATATATATGGTCTTTGTAGCTATTGCCAGCCTCAACCTTTATTCATTGTTGTGTGGTAAAAGAGGATCTTCATTCTAGTAGGTTGGTTGAGACGTCCTCAGCAAGGAAATTGCTTTGACTTTTATGAAAACCATTATTCTTATAACTGGGGCTTTTTCTCTAACTGCATCTGCCAGGGCTCATGTCACACAAGTTCCACGTAGATACGGAACCCCAGATAGACAGCTTCAATAACTCTTTTGTAAATTAAACTTGCAGTAGTGGGTTTTTTTTTCAATTGGATAATCATTTTTATTTGCAGATTAAGGGCATATTGATGATAGCAATGTCTGCTCCAAATTGAGGGCCACTTGTATCAAAATAGCATTTTGCAATTACCAAATAACAATGTTTACTGAATTGCTATTTGGTAATCACAAAATGTGATGTATGTAAGGAATACCTAAAGATTTCGCGATTTCTTAATGTTACCAAATAGCGATTCGGTAAATACGTAATCAGCATTAGGTAATACTACTCCATTTGTTCCTATGGGCCTGCCTATGGGCCTAAAGGCCCATAGGTGAAAATGGTTTTGCATTAACTAATTTGCGGTTACCTAATGGGTAATAGCAAATTACGTATTGCAAAACCAAGGATTTCTGGGGGCCTAAGGCCCCTCTGAGCCCCCCCCCCGAAAATGTGCACAGGTAGAGCTCACATGGCATTTTGAAAAATGGAATTTTTGTGCATTTTCAAAAATTGCACATGGTTACTATTGACTTTTAGTCGATGGTAATAGCATTTCCTAAATGCAAAGTTAGCATTTAGAAAATGCTTGGCACATGAGCCTAGAGAATCACAATTTGCGATTCCCTGTTAGTAGTCACAATTTTAGGTATTCACCAAAAAGTTTAATTACCTAAAATGCACTGCCAAAGCCTTTCATATATCTGGAAAGTCAATTTTGTGCTCACAAACAGCTGAATTTAGCGGTTTGCACCGTTGGCGAATACAAAATATGTTGAAACATGTGGCCCTTATCTCTTTATGGACAATTACAATCTACTACTATTAAAACATTAACAAATCCTTTCCATTCCCACATTATTTTGTGAAATAGATATATAGACACATTTTTGTTGTGGCAAGACTCAGATGCATTATTACTTGAATTCCTTGAATGGTTCAATCAGCATTGCACAGATTTATGATTCACAATACACTAATACCATTTAGAGATACCATTTTTAGATCTCAAGGTCAAAGCTAGGGACAATCTATGGTATGAGTGATTGTTCCCTAAGCCTTCCGAAACACTCTTCTTTCACATTCCAGCTATCATCTCAGAGCACTGCATGATTGTATTCCCTTTGGGCAGTATCTGCGGAATTGTTGAAACTGTAAAAGTAAAGGTTTCTTTTTTATGTAATCGGGAATCCTTTCCAGTAAACTGATACGGAGATGCTATCCACAACGCCTTGACAAATGGGCCAAAAAAAGAGCATAGTATTGCCCTCACGAAGCTCTGCTGTAACCCCATCAGAGTAACAGACATGACAAAATTGACTGCCATTTCTCCCATTTCTTATTTCCTAACCAAATGTATAAAGAAACATTGGAACATACTGATGAGTGGTGACCTTGCACCTGAGCAACCTATACATATTGCAAATGTTGTTGTTTGCTATTCGTCCATGATGCGACATGGCTATCAAAAGAGAATAAACCATGTGAGCATGGCTGGACGTTAAACATGGAAGCATGTATACTGTTATCCTAAATACACACTCATTTCTGTGTTCAAATCAGAGGAGAACTTTGCTGTCGTTTCTAGGTTGCTGCGTCAGAGTTTCAGCACAGCTGATTCCTGTTTACCCTCTGCAAGGATGGATGTCCAACTTGTGACCAAGATAGGGGCATGCATACACTTAGCTTCAGGTACTGAGGAGTTAGATCATCCATTAGGAGATTCTTGCCAGAACACTTGCCCTAGGCAACTAGGTTAGGGAGCGCAAAATAGGAATACATTATGCACAGTACTTACATGCCAGCATATATACACTGTTTTAGAACAATGATGGAATCATTTGTCCTTTTTACTGTTCATATAACTGCTAAACACTTTTATTTGCTTCGATCTATTAATCATTGCAGCACATATACATTGCACAAAAATCAAAAGGGATCAATAAATATTGAAACTCCCCTTTATCTATTTCTTGTCGACTATTCTGAGTATGCATGAGCGACTGAGCAAACAGGTTCTAGATCTGTTACCACAATTCATTGGGTAGTCAGGGTTGTCGTGTTCTGTGGTTGCCAAGCCATTTGTTACCTTTCTAGGTTTAGGGATACTTATGGTGGCAGTTTAAGCTAGCAGTTCTATAAGTCAACATATCCTGAGGGGGTGCTTAGAATCAATCAGTCACCATCCCAACGTTTATATTGTCCAACGAACAAACATTACCTACTGAGAAAGTGGAAACTCTACACCACTCTCAACCATGTCATTACCAACGAATGGCAGAGATATTACCCAACTGCTTAATAAAGAATAACGTATATAGGGCCAGATGTAGGTAATTAGTATTTACCAATTCGAAAATACAGAATTTTACCGATTCGGTATTTTCGAATGGGTAAATGCTATGTAGCAAATTAATCTGTAAAAATTACAGAACCGTTAAGATTCGTATTTACCGAATCGGTATTTACCGATTCGGTAATTGCCATTCATTCCTGGAATCGGTATTTAGGAAATCGGTAATTTACCGATTCCTTAAATTACCGATTCGGTAAATTACCGAATCCTTAAATTCGGCCCCTACATCAGAAAAGCCTATTACCGGTCGGTAACGGCCGAAATTCGTTAATTTTGGCCGTTACCGGCCGGTAATAGCCTTCCTACATCTGGTCCTCAGATCTTTAAATGTGACACGATCAATAATGGACTCAATCGAGCAGAGGATTGGCGTTATGTATGCTAAATACTCCTCTGGTTTTCAGTACATGATGGACTTGAAGATGCAGGAAATATATTTCAAATATATATAATGTTAATCAGTCACTTTCCTAGTAATATTGCACATATTGACTCTATGAAATTATTATCTTGTGGACCATAGCAATCCACATTTTTTAACTCTGCTCTTTCCACTTTTCCACTGCTTATTCTCCTTTGGCCATGCACATTTTATGATGACCAATTGGCTTTTTCTTATTGATATTGCTATTTCCCTATAAGATGGCAGGCATTCTCAGGTCCTTCTTATTTCGAGATGGCTGCTGTTTATTTAAAGGCCCTTTTCTACTCAAATCATTCTGGTTTCCCTTTGACTACACTTCAAAATGGCCACCGTCTTCAGGCTATTTTTATTTCAAGTGGACTGCTGTTCAGATATACACCTTCCACTGATACATTCACATACTTAATTTCTGATTGCTGACAGACCACAATTGCGTGCTTTACCCTCTTTGCCAGCCCTGCCTCAATCCCTCTTGCCTGACTGATTCTGCAGGCTGCTGGTGTGACGTACTCTTCCAGTTTATGTGATTTTTTGGGGCACCTGTCCTGCTCACTGGCAATGTATTTCAGGTCACTGCTGTTAGAACTGGGGGTCTCTAGTTGGCAGAGGTAGGTACCACTGTCCAAATAGGGACCCTTGCTTCTAGTCAGGGTAAGGAGGAAACACTCTTTAGATAACCTCTGCTCACCCCCTTGGTAGCTTGGCACAAGCAGTCAGGCTTATCAAAGGCAATGTGTAAAGTATTTGTTCCAGCACTCACAGTAACACAGTGAAAACACCACATACTGACTCCACAACAGTTTAGAAAAATAAAGGTATTTAATCTAAACTACACAAGACCAAAATGATAAAATAATCCACAGTTACGTGAAAAGTTCACAGTTGCGTCACGTTCAGCCAACAGTACCTTTTAAATGAAACAAATTTCCAAAGCAGAAGCTGGTGCCGTGGAAAACAAGCGATACGTTGCTCCTGAGACCCTGGGGAGGCGATGCGACAACCCCGCTGCAGCAGCGGGCGTGTTGCGACAAATTCGATCTGTATGGGGAGGAAGGCCACTTGTATGGATTCCGGTGCGTAGGTTCTGTAGGAAGTTTGTTCTCGCAAAGGCACGTTGCGATGATCTCGTAGGGGCTGCGACGATCTCCGGGCCGGCGATGCTCGATCCAGCGGCAATCCTCTCTCTTGCAGCTCCTCGATGCGATGGCTCTGCGACGATGCTCGCATCGACGTGATGCGGTCCGGAAGCCGGCGGTGCGGCGATCTCCCTCAGGGATGACAGGCTCTGAGACGAAGCTCGCAGCGATGGTGATCTTCCTGCAATCGAAGGATGCGTCGTCTTAGGCAGCAGCAACAGGCGCTGCGACGATGACGACCTCCGTAGCGGCGGGAATTTCCAAGCACTGTCGGGCATGCGCTCCACAGCGAGCGATGCAATAACTTTTCAGTTGCAAAAGTCTCTCAATCTTAGTTCCAAGTTTCCCAGCACAGGTAAAACTTCCAGAGGCACCACAACTGGCCCAAGCACTCAAGGAAGGACAGAACTCTCTCAGCAGAGTTCAGGGAAGCGGGGGGTGTAGTCCTTTTGTTCCGGGGACTTCAAAATTAGGGAGCCAGCTCTTCTCAGGCCCTTGGAGATTCCTTCAAGACAGGGGACACAGCACAACAGCAAAGTCCTTCCCCTCTCCTTGGCAGCAAAGCAACAGAAGGTCAGTCCAGCAGACCAACAGCAGGATAGTCTTCCTTCTTCAGATTCAGCTTTCTCCTTGGCAGAGGTTCCTTCTTGATTCCAGGATGGTCTAATTTTCTGTTGTCAGGGGTCCTGTACTTATACCCCTAAAAGTCTTCGTTCCCTTTGTGCAGGAGGGCTCTGAGCCTGGTCTGAACCAGTTCTGGGTGTTCCTTGAGCACTTTGTTTTCCTGGCTTCTCCTTTCCTTTCAGAGTGAGGGGCAAGGTCGTCAGCCACCCAGCAAGAGGTGGAGCCAGAATTGTGGAAGGCAGGCACAGCCCTATTCAGGCCCAGGTGCTATGAATAGGGCTAAAAGTGCTATTCTCAAACACAGGAGTTAAAAACCACCTTTCCTAAAAGATGTGTTATTAAATTCTGAGTTCAGGGATACCAGACTTTTATGTCCTATCTTGCTCCAATGGGAAGATATGCTGGTAGCCACTGTAGCCAGCATCCCCCATGATAGCCTATGGAGCAAGAGAGCCTTGCAGCAGTGAAAAACGAAAATGGCTGTAATTCACTACCAGAGCATGTCACCTGCACAAGTACATGCTCTACCTTTCACATACACTGCACCCTGCCCAAGGGGATACCTTGGGCCTTTCCAAAGGGGTGACCAATGTGTACAGTAAGGGAAGAGTTAGGCCTGGTCAGTGGGGACACTGACCAGGAGGACATGGCAGTTCACAGACCGCACGCAGGCCTGAGACACCATTTTAGGGCTACTCATGTGGGTGGCACAATCAGTGCTGCAGGCCCACTAGTAGAATTTGTCATCACCAGCCCTGGCACACCCAGTTCATTTTACTGGGGACTTCATGGTGATACAAATATGCCAATCATGTATATCCAATCATAATAACAATTTACACAGGAAGCATATTCAATTTAGCACTGATCAGCAGTGGTATAGCGTGCAGAGTCCTATTGCCAACAGCCACAGGTCAGGAAAAATAAGAGAGGAAGAAGCAAATAGTTTGGGGATAACCCTGCAAGACGGGCCAGTTCCAACAACTGCATATGGCTGTATGCCTACAACCCCTTATTCAACAGCAGTGAGACCTTATTTGCATGTCCTTTTTATAGTTTTGTGCAGATTCCAGCCAATTAATCCCCTTCTAGTATTGGAATTCAAACATTTTACTCTGCTGGGTGAGTTAGATTTACCCAATCCTCTCCCCTTTGTTTTTTAAGTAGGCTTTCTTATCTTTGTCCCTTGTTCTCAGAATAATTAAAACTCAATGTGAGCAAAATATGTCTGTCTTCCACAGACAATTTTTAATTGTATCTAAGTTCTTAATTGTATCCTCAAACACTATTTTCCCTTTTTCTCTTCCAGTACACTTTTTATTTTTACTCAACCCAAGTATATTCTAAGTCCTGATGATGATCCTTTATCCCTTCAGGATCAAAACGCTGTCAACTTTTTGGACGTACTAACCTTATTACTATTGTTGTCTCTTCTCTAACTTTTCAGTTAATAAGCATTGACCGCTATTCTATTTCATTTGTTTTTTTAAATTTCAGATTAGGGTCCACTGTTGTGTAAATATGCACATGCTCGGTGTGGCATATGTGTCATATGTGTCATTTGTGTCAGGGCACAACTTCCTCACTCTGCTCTCTGAGTAGTTATCATTCCCTGGTTCTGGCCACAGTCTGGCATGGCAGACCAGTAGCTGTTCAGGCTTGGTACACCTGCTCTTGTGAGTGACTGGTAGCTGACATTGAGCCCCGAAACATAAAAGTAATCCTTTGAGGAGCCGGTAGTGTGTGGGCCCTAACCACGAAAATATTAATCACTGTCCTGGCCTGTCTATTTCACCTTGCCTTCACTGAACTGGAAATTGTTAAAGTTTAAAATATCCTTAGGTACACATACATAATCATATATGGACCACAATTTTCTTGTTAAGCCTTAGCTGTGGATACAAAAGCAATGGACTAAATTAGCACCATAGCAATATGGCAGAAAACCTTTCCATAGGCTCATATGTGAGGCCGAGGCATAAATATAGCATGGGGCAGATTTTTGCTTTTCCAAAATTATGAGTCCTTTTAAGGTGAACCGAATACTTCATATTGTTTTAATTGCTTACATATATACATAAAAAAACTGAAAAACTATAGCCCCACCCCTATAACTCTCTTCCCAAAACTTTGAGAAGCGGATATGGAGGAGAATCATGAACTGAGCAGGTCAGAGGAGCTTGCCAAGGAGTGCTGTACTCGAAGTGTACTGGGAGTGTGGCACAGAGCTAGAAGAACCAAGAATGGGAGAAAGAGCATATCAGTCTCTTGCAAGTGAATACCATTGAGGTATTAGTGACCTGAGAAGAAGACTGGAAATACATTCATGTAAATGCAGTAATACAGATGAATACCAACAGCATGCCACAAACATAGCCAGTTAGCTCAAGAGTTGCAATGTTAAGCAGAATGGGGGTGGGTAGGAATTCCACTTTCAGATACTTCCCTAGGTCCAGTGCCCAGGAGGTAATGAGCACCCATGTAATGCTCCCAGGAGAGTGAAATAACAATGGAATTGCTGTGAAATATCAGATCTGAGTCTCATCCAAACTGTTCCAAATGACAATTCCTCCAAGGGATGACCCTCATGCATGCATAGGACCCCACAATTCACTATGCTAGGCACTGAGCTTATTTATGTCCACCATGAGGGACATTCATGGGTAATGAATATTCCTTGGGATAACATTAGCAAACATGAAACAATTTAATAATTCTCTTATCTAAGCTGGTATTAGGGATTCAAACATGAAAACTGATCCTCTTACCAAAAAAAACGCAGATATTGCTAACTCCTGCAAATGGTCCAGAAGGCCAAATCAAAAAATATATGTGCTCACTTTGCAAAATGGGGATTTTGTGTTCAATAGAATTTCTATGGTCCAAACTATGCAAACTACCTCTGCAGAGTGACAATCATCAGGTAAAAAGGAGCATTAAGAGGCCGTGGAAAGAGAAATCACAAGAGATTCCATAACCATGGAATGATACTTCCTAAAACATAGTGCTCTAATGCCCATGGTCTACCCAAAATGGATGAGGGATCTAGGACAAGACAACAGCAATGTTCTTATAATTAACATCCTCAAGTCATATTGGATGGAGCCAAGTGATGCTTCAAAAAGCAAAGTTTTCGTACGTTAAAAGGAGCTTCAGGCCGGACATATGTAAAAACAATGTGTATCTGCAAACCCAAAGTGCATCATACTGGTACATGTTAAGAGACTGTCTCAGGGTTTGTAAGGAACTGGCCAAGATAAACCCTGACCTGAACTTGATAATGAACTAAATTTAAGACTATGTCTCACATCAATCAATCAATCTGAGTCTAAATGGAAATGCAAAGCCACTTTTTTAAAACCAGGATAAAAAAAACAGGCCAAGCTAAACCCAGTGTACAACTGATATTCCTTCTTTTAAACTATCATTCCCTTGAAAATCGCACTCTTTACATATCCTTTACCACCAAACTCAGTGTTATTTAATGGGGATCCCCAGTTTATAACTATCTTTTGAATTTCCTATGTTTTTCTTCTTTTTAAAGTATTTTTCCTGCCTCATCTTTTTATGCACATTGTTTTCCTTTTATTTGACTGTAATCTTTAAATTTATCCAGGCTTATTTTAAATTCAGTTTGTGCTTTTTTGTTTATATACTTTACCTGCCTGATGTCCAGAACTCTGTCGGCCAAAAACAGTTTTAAATAAAAAAAAAGGAAAAAGGAGTGATGTCTCGTACTGGCATAGTGCTGCACAATACTTGCACGACACTGATCTCAAACCAGTCCTTTGCACTGAGCTGTACGTACTGACCTAGGAAACTGCAAGCATGCTGTGCACAATGTGACCATTTTCAGTAAATAACTTAAATATAAAGAAGAAGTCGAATCACCTGTATCATGCAGTTGTGAAAGCCCACGAAAATGTGCTTGTGCCCTTGATTGTGAGTTTCCTAGTGACTATTAATGGTATCAGTGCATATCTTGGTATATTGCAAGGATGCTCTTGAAAGGATGTAGGCTGGGGAACATCGAGTCTCGAATCCCGACTGTACCAAATATCATTACAACAATATCAAGGGACAAAGGGCTCTATTTATAATCTGGTTTGCATCACTCTTGCATAATGCAATGTGGTGTAAGAGCGACGCAAACCTTACTTGTGATATATGAAGCCACGCAAGGCGTCTTTGCGAGGCCATGAGTGGTTCCATAAATCTGGATTAAGGCAATGCAGTGCAAATCGCTATGTTGCCTTGCGAAGGCATTCCATGGGCATTGCGTGGATATTCCCACACAACTCCCATGGCTTTTGATGCATTCTCAGATATACCAAAACTTGGAATGTGGCAAAATGATACGCCTTCCCAGGTGAGGCATCACGAGGAGAAATATATTTATTTCTTCATGTTATTTCCTCTTTGTATGTGTGGTGCATTCTACAGCACACATAGAAAGTGGAATATGGTTCTCAGGATTGTTTTTGTGAAGGAATGTGTTCCTTCCCGCACAAAAAAAACCCTGCATGCAACGCAGGCAGCTTCGCACCAAGGATGCAAGGTTGCCTGAGTTGGCGCTAGGCTGCCAAAGCGCGCCAGTGCAGGGGAAAAGGCGGGAATGAGTTGCATTGCCTTAAATATGGTGCATTCCTTCCCTTTTCCTTTCATGCAGTGTAGTGCAGAAAGGTGTCTGTGGACATTATCGTAAATAGAAACCCAAAATCTGTAATTTGACTGCCTCATTTATGGGAGTTTGGCATAGGGCAGGAATGTACCGTATTTATGCAATACGGTGCATTCCAGTCCTTTCTGCCTGTGCTTATTCCATTTCTGCATCCTAAAGCCAATATAGGCACCCTTGCACCAAGGCATAAGTGTGTCTCCATTGCAGGAAGGCGTGTTTTTGTGCATGTAAGGGCACATTCCTGCACAAAAACTATCCTATGAGGTGTGTTCCTCTTTCTCTGTGTGCTGCAAAGTGCAGTACACATGGAAAGAAAGAGACACAAACTTGGAGAAATAAACATATTTCACCTTGTTATCCCTCGCCTGGGGAGGTATACAGATTTGACACTTCCCTAGGTTTACATCACTTTGTAAATCTGGGACAACTTCAAATCCATGGGTGTTGCATGTGAAAACCCACACTAACTCCCATGGAATACCTCCCGGGCACACAGTAAGACAACACATCAATTTGCACTCCGTCGCCACGCTCATGACTTATGAACTTTGTCTGGCTTCCTTAATATTTATGAGAGCCCTGCGCCATGCATGTACCACTTTACGTGGTGCAAAATTGCTGCAGGGCTCTCTTAAATGAGCCCCTAAATTTCTATCCATTTTCTATACCTATTTCCACATGTATGTACCATGGTGATATATATATATATATATATATATATATACAGGTATGTATATGAGGAGTTAAGAATAGTAAATTCTTACCTCCCTCTATGCACTTACTTTTCCTTCAGTATTGTTTTCGCAATATTCTGTTCCGTCACGTTTTGGGACTCAAAAGTCCCTACTACAATTCCTCAGAAGAGCAAGAAGTGGCTGCAGGGTTCTCTCAGAAGACCCTAACTGTCAAAAATCAAACACTGTTCATGAGGAACACAACCCTACTTTGCCAATTGTTACAGCATGCACAGGGCATGAAATAACGACCAACAATCCCGGTCCTCCTTAGCTTCTGCCAAACAAACATGCATGACCTAACAAACCCACAAGGACACGTCCACTCTCTGGCCTTTTTATCTCGAGAATGAGTCACACTGTAAGCATGGTGCTTTGCCATTGACAAACCCGACTCTTTGTACATCAACAAAAGCTACTTGAACTTTTCAAAGCCATCTGCATTACCTAGTTCTGGCTTTGGAAGTGCAAAGCAACTTGTTGCATCAGACCTATATCCATTGGCGTGTCTGATTTAGATGTGGGTGTCAATTTATTTGCAGGCACAGTAAATAACAAAACATATCTTACCCATGTCCAACCGGTTCTATCAGGAGCTTTTAACTATTACGTGAATTATATAGAGATATTCCATCTTTTGCAGTTTTTTAAAGACAAAAGGATGTCCAATTTGTTTAGAAAATGCCCTTTATTAATTGGAATTTAAACAGGGTTAAGATCGGCGAAGAGGATGTCAGAGTAGCTGTTAAATCCCGCTTTTCCACTGCAACCTTGTGCCTGCGTCTTTTAGACGAGCTTTTAGCCTGTAGAATGTCTTCTGTCGCTACGAGCAGGATAATATTCACAGACTTGACACCTGGCAATGTGCCCAGTTCAGATCTAATCCTGCAACTCGGAAACAAGTTGACTGAGGACATTTCGATGGTAGATGTTTTTCTAGCTGAGAGGCATTGAACATATTTTTGCTTTCTTAATGTCTCTCAGGGGCTGTAACTTTTTTTTTTGTGGGAGGACGGTTTCATTAAAAAAGAAAAAATGTACATTGCAGTGCCCTCGGCACTTAATAAAGGGCAGCATGTGACTGAGATATGCAGTATATTTTGTATTTATTAGAGGTTTCCTACAGGCCTTTGCTTCTTTTTGTTAAGTCAACTAATTTGTGTTTTGCAGAGACAATGTTATTCAAAAGTTTAAGTTCATAAAGATGTAAAATACGGTCCTGCAAGAGATTTTGCTGCGAAGCATAATGCGCTTGGTCAAACAGTATTATGTAAGAAAGGAATTAAAGATTGCAGGCCTGTGGTACCTGTTTGGGTTGCATCATGTTTGTTAAACCTTGTAGGTATTGATTTCATTGTCCCGTATTGAATATTTTAACAGAAAAGGTAAGATGGACCACGAGATATGATAACATTATCTCTATATACTGTTGTTTTATGTAACCCAGAAAGGCGTATCAATTAAATGTCTTGGGGCTCATGTATGAGCCCTTGCCTCACTTTTGCACCACTGGTGCGTCGCTTTTTGTGACGCACCAGCAGTGTAAAAAATGGGCCTTGTTGCGCCATATTTACAAAGTGACGCATCTAGGTAGATGCGTCACTTTGTAAACCCCTGCGCTACATTATACCTGCCCCAGGTATAATGTATGCAGGGGGGGTGTTCCCAGGCAAGAAAGGGTCGTAGAAATGACGCAGATTTCACTGTGCCACTTCTAGGACTCAAATGCGTCAAAATCTTACACCTGCCTCACAGCAGGCGTAAGACTGACGCACGCCCTTTCACGTGAAAGGACACATTGCAGGAGTTGCGTCAATTTTGTGTCACACTCCAGCAATGCGTCACTTTTGCGCCATACAGATACAACAGAAATACTGGCGTATCTGTAACTCCTTGCGACATGATGCGTCATACAGTAAATATGAAGCACCAATCAAGTCGCAAGGAGGGCGCACTGAGATGTGACGCATGGCTGCTTTCACGCAGCGATGTGTCACTTCTAATAAATGAGGCCCATTATTTTTTGGATCCAAAATGCTTAACTTTTGTGCCAGAAATGCAAACATTGGGACTTTAACTTTTTCTTTCTTAGGACCCAAAGGTTCGCTCAATTCTACTTGTTAAGTGCATTCATCCTCATGCAGTTCCTAATTTGATATCCTTGGGTCAAATCTCGGACGTAGAAAATCCTCTTGATATTATAACAGGTCCCCTAAGTGAGAAGATACCCCTGATAGTAGAAAATCCCCCTCTAGAGGAGGTTCCCCTAAACAAGGCACCGCATGTTCAGAAACGTGGAATGGTATCATTCCTGTTTTGGAACATAGCGGGCCTTCGCACAAAGATTGAGGACGGAGTGCCATAAATTTCTTTAAAGATTATGGGGTTATCTGCTTACAGGAGACCTGGGCCACTATGGTACAACATTTGATGGGCTATAAAACCTACTTCTCCCCAGCGATAGCAGCTACCCATGGAAGAGCAAAGGGCGGCCTGATTATATACATAGCAAATACCATAACAGAATTAAAAATAACGGCCATCCAAAATGAAATAAATTATCAACTATTAAATCTCTCTTTTAGAAAAAAAGAGAACTCCCTTCTGGTAAATTATTATGATGATTTACCGAGTAGTGAGGCGGAAAAAATAGTTGGTGAGTTACGCCAAAAGCTTGGTAAAAGGATAACTAAAATGAAACCGATGGGCACATCAACCATTATCTAGGGAGGAGATTTCAATCAGCACCCTTGTCCAAAAACCAATACTAATATTTGTGGTTTACCGGAAAATCAAGATGAGCATATAGTACATTTTAACCACTCTATGGTAGGAAGCTATTTAAATGAAACTATATCTGACTTAGGCTTAGTAATAATCACCGAGACACAAAACCCACAGGGACATTTGGATCCAACTTATATAGGGAGAGGATGTGAGACAACTATCGATTATATCCTAGCCACTGCTACATTGGCAACCAAACTCAGTGGATTTAGAGTATTAGTAAATCCCCTAAGCGATCATGCTGCCCTGGGTGTGAACCTATTTTTAGAAAAGGGCCAATTTTCACCCCAGTGCATAATGGCAGCTCTCGCTCAAAATAACCTACACCTCTCTAAAACGAATGGCTATGCCCTGGGATGGGATAAGATAGACCCAGTAGAAGTAACAGCTAAGGTGGTACGTGAGTCCTATGTCCCTATACTAAATTGCTTAGATACAAATACAGGGGAAGAGGAGGTACTCCAAAATTTCGACACAATTTTGGAAAACATTAAAAAAAGTCTAACCGTAAGTAAGAAGGGGAATAAAGAAACAAAAAAAGGATGGTTTAATCACAAGTGTACTGTGACATATAAAAGATTAAAAAAAGCACTCTCGAATAAACCTAGGAACCAGGAAGAAATAAGGTTAAGGAGAAGGTCCTATAGAGTAGCCTGTAAGGAAAGAAAAACAGAACTGAAACAAGATCTATGGAATCAGCTACATGAAAGTTCTCTGAATAAAAATAGCGAGACTTTTTGGAAAGTAATAAGAGCACCGTTCTTAGCAGATAATGAAAACCAGCCAACAATAGAAGTGGCTATAGAGGGGTCTGCATGGGTAAAACACTTTTTGCAAATTTTTGGTAAACCCCCCGAATTAGACCATCTTGGGGGGGCAAATAGCAATAATAATTTACAACAAACTAACTCCCTTCCAATCCCACTAGAGTTTTCACTAACTGAAGTTTCAAATGCATCAATGGCTCGTAAAAGTGCCAAAGCCCCTGGTCCAGATGGGGTACCAGTGGATTTCTTTAAATATAAACCACATTTGTGGACCCCAATAATAAAAAGGGTATTTGATTCTGCTATGATCTATGGCTTACCCAAATCTTGGACTCAATCCATTATAGTTCCCATCTTCAAAAAGGGGGAAAGACAAGATGTTAAGTGCTACCGTCCAATCTCACTCCTGGACTCGTTGGGGAAAGCACTGGGCAGAGTGGTTCTCCAACGTTTACAGGAGTGGGTTGAGGATAAGGAGCTCCTTTCTGACATCCAATTCGGCTTCAGGGAAGGCTTTGGAACAACGGAGCAAGCCCTCAACCTGTCATTAATGATGGGGAAATACGTCTCGGCAAAGCAGGGCAGTCTATATATGGTCTATGTCGACCTGTCGGCGGCATTTGACTGCGTCTCTCACTCAAAACTATGGTCTATCCTCACTGAGATGGGGATGGACCAGGCTCTCGTAACCTTTTTAAGAGAGTTGTATTCAAATGCCTCTGCTAGAGTCCGTTTCGGAGTGAATGGCGAATTAACTGATTTATTCCCGGTGGAGAGGGGAGTCAGACAGGGTTGTGTCTTGGCTCCCTTTCTCTTCTCCCTCTATACAAATGGTCTTGAGGTTGAGATGCTGAGGGGGGGCCAGGACCTTCCTCGAGTAAAACATCTGCTGATCCCTGCCTTATTATATGCGGATGACACCGTGATTCTCGCACGCACTCCGCGTGAATTACAGAAGGCACTAGACAGGTACGCAAAGTTTATGGGCAGCTTGGATCTGCGCATAAACGTTAAAAATACCTATGTTATGGTGGCGGGTAGAAAGAAAAAAGGGGGAAAAGGTATATTTCATGATAAGGAAAAAATTGAAACAACTATCCAATACCCTAACCTTGGAATTATGATGGATGAAAGGTTAAACTGGAAACCAGCCATAGAAGCACGAAAACATCAGTTCCTGAGATCAATTGCTGCTCTCAAAAATTTCTCACAAAAATTAGGAAAGAGACCGCCAGTAGAACTGCTCCATATTTATAAAGCTAAATGCCAATCCACCGCACTTTATGGGGCAGGTCTCTGGGGACTTAAAAACACTAATTCGCTACAGGTGGCACAGAACTCCTTCCTAAGATTCCTGCTGGCAACACCCAAATGTGCACCTATTTATGCCTACCATATGGAGCTAGGTGTCCCATACATAACGGATTTGGCCAAGATACAGCCGCTCTTGTTATGGAGACGTATTTGGACTGCGACGAGAAACACCTTATCTAAACAGATAGTAACAGATTGCATGTCATTGGATCATGTGGGAAAGATTGAATGGCTCATGTATATAAAGAATTTTATGATAGACTTAGGACTGAGTAAATACTATGTCACACCTGAACTAATTGGGGAAATAACCAAAAAAGAATTAAAAAGTAGGGCTCTGGGTCATGTGGAAGAGATGCGACTTTGCATAGTGGCAAGAAAAACGTCAGTACAACATTCCCTGGCAGTCATGACTACCCTAGAAACTGAGCCGTACTTGACATATGTCCAGATACAATTTGAACGCTTCCTACTGACAAGGTTCAGAATGAAAATTTTTCATAGATTGGTGGCCTTCCCGATAAAGAATATTTGGGAAGAGTGCCTAATAGCATGTCCATGTGACAATTTATCAAAACAATCCACCATCCATACTGTTTTGTTCTATAAATTTTACTGTGAACATCGTAGAATGTGGCTAATCCCCTTACTGAAAAAAATGGGTGTGAGAAGATGTCGTCCCGCCATGTTGCGTCTACAATTTATAGAAACTGACCTAGTCTGTAAATATATAGTGACTTTTTTCAAAATGTATTTTTAAACATAGGGTAAATCTTTGATTATAACACATTTGTATATGTTAGAATATGTGAACTAACACAAATGATCAGGGGAAAATAAATACCCTTGTTCTGTTTTTATGCTGTAAAATTAATAACCTGTTGAATGTGTACATTATGATATACTTGTTGAAATTCTTTTATGGTTTTTTAATGAAAAATCGAATAAGGAAAGATTTACTTACTTGTTAAGTGTGCCATCTATACATGGGAAATATAGAACCCATGGATTTAGATTTTCCTTTACTAGTGTCTAAAATATATGTTATAATCCAATGTGGTCATCAGCCTCCCTTCAAAGCTTTATACCTCGCATGTTAAGTTTTTTCTTTCACACTAGCGGTGACGTGTACAAATCTAGGACCTGACAATTATTTGTTTAGATATACACAGGCCCAAGGCTGAGCGTGACTGTTTGTGATAAATAATATATTCATCACAATATATATCTGAATACACACTACAGAATGCAAACCAATCTATGGAAAATGGAAGGAGTTACCGTGAGCAAATATTGCTATTAAAATCCATCACTGAAAGAGACATTTAAAAGAAACCAAGTGATAAAGCTGTGTTTGGGTGTTTTAAAATGGAGGAGAGGAAAGCATCTCACCATGGGTAGATACATTATGCTCTGAATTAGCTAAAACTAAATGTGATCATTCGATTTCTTTTGTTTAATTTTGGCCCTCCTGAAGAAGTAGCTCGAAGGGCACTTAATTAAAGGGGCTAAGAAGCCTTCATTTACTAAAGTGTAACCTCTGCATTTCCTTAGACAAAACCTATGACTGAGGATAACAGTTTTAACAGACATTTAGACTAATGCGCAAGGATTTGCTGTAATTCGGTGTGACTTTAATTTCTAGCACTCATGACTTTCTACGGATGCTAGGCCCTGCAGATAATTGCCTGCTGCACATGACCAAAGGCTGTGCACAACAAGGGTTTGGACAACTGCTGTGAGAAGTTGGACACTAAGAGAGTGTTGGCAGCAGGATGTGCGCTGCAGGGTGTTGACTCCTCGTAGGGGTTTAGTCAAACAACCTCAGCCTGCGCATGGCCAGTAGCAATGCACAGCGGGGTTAGCTGCCCCTGACAAGGTTTGGCGCAGGGCCTGGCTGGATGCACAGCCCTGCTCCAAATCCCCTTCTGCTCACAGTTGAAGGCTTTGTGCAGCAATGATTGACCGCTTGCGGGGTGTTGGAAGCTGGGCCTGTGGAATCTCCTGAAACCAGCCTCCACTTCTCTATGGGGGAGATGGCTCAATATGATGAAAAGACCCTGAAAATTGACAAAAAAACCTAAGGGTACAGTGATGGTAAAGTTGAATGTAGTAATAAGATCTTAGCTTTCGTTTATAAAAACCCTAATAATGCACTGGAAAAAAACAATGATTAAAGTGACGCCATATTTAGGTGTTAAAATAAAACAAGACAAACACTTAAGTTCACCATTTATAGGTTACTGAGCTAACGGTATCTTCTGCCCCACATGCACTATGTTGGATGGACACCCTTAGGTGGTAGCCCCCAAACGGTTTGCCTTTTCACCTCCCGAATTCGTTTTTGTTGGCTTTATGACTCTGTGTGCTTTACCACTGCTAACCAGTGTTAAAGTGTTTGAATTGAATTGAATTGAATAGAGATTTGTAAAGCGCTACTTTGCCCGAAGGCGTCAAGGCGCAAAGGATGGAATAAAGCCAGGTACAAATATAAAGACATAGGGTGTAGAGGCCTAGGAGTAGGCTTCAGTAAAGAGTAGAGTTTTAAGGCCCTTTCGGAAGAGCAGAAGAGATTCCTGGCCCCTGAGTTCCGAAGGGAGCTCATTCCAGAGTCTAGGGGCCAGAGAGGAGAAGGCCTTACCTCCCCATCTCGCCTTAGCGACTCGGGGGACGGTCAACAAATTCTGGCTGGCAGAGCCCAAGGCTCTGCCAGGGACATAGGTTGACACTAAGGTCCTGATGCCTTCAGCTCCCGTACCATGAAGCGCCTTGTGAGTAATGGTCAGAATTTTGAATTTTATCCTGGCATGAACCGGGAGCCAGTGAAGATTTCTCCTAATCCTGGTACCTGAAGAGCGTCTGGGGGCATTTACAACAAATCTCGCTGCAGCGTTCTGGACGACCTGCAAGCGATGGAGTAATTTATTACTCATGCCAAGATATAAGGCATTGCAGTAGTCCAGTCGCGAGGATGGGAGGGCAACTGCAACGAGTTTCCGGGCATCAGGAGAGAGATAGTGGGTAAGTTTTCTTAATACCCTTAAAACCCCACAGCAGGTTGAGACCGTTTTATTTACTTGCCTGTCAAAAGCAAGTGAGGTGTCAAAAATGACTCCCAGGTTACGGGCGTAAGAGGAAGGCTGGGGACAAGTTCCCAATGTTTGGGGCCACCAATCATCCGACCAAATCTCCTTATTTCCACCAAAGACGAGGATCTCCGTCTTTTCCCCATTTAATTTAAGGACGTTTGATGCCATCTAGCCTGCCACTGCTTCCATACAGTTTTGAAATTGTAGGGCCATGGTCTCGACGGATTGGGACAGGGAGACCATGATCTGGGTGTCATCGGGGTACGAGAGCACTTCCAGTCCAAAAGTTCTAACAAAGCCTAGCAAGAGGGGCCACATAAACGTTGAATAGTGTAGGGCTCAAAGCGGAGCCCTGGGGGACCCCACACTGTAGAGGCATGGCATTGGAAAGGAAGTCACCCAGTTTGACCCTCTGATCCCGATGGTTTAGAAAAGAGGTGAGGAGGCTCAGAGCCAAACCCTTCACTCCCGTCTCACTGAGGCGGGAGGCCAGAATGGAAGGGGACAGGGTGTTGAATGCTGCTGTAAGGTCGAGTAGGATCAGAAGAGTTGTCTGACCACTATCGACCTTAGCGCGGATGTTGTTGACCATCACTGTAAGGGCTGACTCAGTGCTATGCGACTTTCGGAAACCATGCTGAGATGGATCAAGCAGGCAGGTCTTATCCAGAAAGGCGCTAAGATGGAGATTTAGATGAGCCTCCAGCATCTTAGCAGGAGCGGGAAGGAGGGAAATGGGACAAAAGTTCTTAAGAGTCCCAGGATCCAAGGAGGCCTTTTTTAGGAGGGGCTTAACTATGGCAGTCTTCCAGGAGACTGGAAACTCACCACTGGAGATGGCTCTGATCATAACTTCCAGAAAAGGGGGAAGTAAAGTGTCCCTGCAGTTTTTTAGAATTTTGAGAGGGCAGGGATCGAGGGGAGATCCTGACTTAGTCGAGTCTAGGAGTTTGTCCAAGGTCTCAATCGTGAGGAGGGGAAAATTGAAGTAGATGTCATTGGGAGCTGGTGTGTAGTCAGGGCTGAGAAGGGGAACATGAGTAAGGTTATGAGTCTGGAGAGCTGTGTAAATATCCAGAATTTTAGTGTGGAAGATGGTGGAGATCTGATCACAGAGTTCTTGAGAGGGAACTATGGGATCAGGGTGTTGAACAAGAGATAAGGTATCTACCACCTTAAAGAGATCACCAGGGAAGGTGAGGGATGAGGTAAGTTTGGAAAAGTAAGATTGCTTTTCAGTTAACACCGCCGCTTTGTAGCTCTTTAGGAGATTTGTATGCTTGATCCGTAACTCGGCATCAGGCTGAGCTCTCCAGAGCCTTTCTTGCCTCCTACACTCCTGTCTCTGAAGTCTAAGAGCTTCTGAATACCAGGGCGCTGACGGGCGTTTCCTAGCACAATAGTGAGATTTAAGCGGGGCTAGGGTGTCCATAGCCCTAGAGATAGTGCTTGCAAGCTCCCGGGCAGTGATATCAATATCCTGAGAGGGGGAGCCTTAAAGCTGGCGATAAAAGGGTCAAGGGATTCATTGGACAGGCCCCTATAATTCCTCTTTAGAACCCAACAGTTCAAGTCCATTGACTCTCTCTTTTAAACATGGACACATGGGCTTACACGCAATGGGCACATTTCATTTACGTATAAGTTCCTAATAAAGGGGTACTACAGTTACCAGTCCTGTAAATTAATTGATTGCTAATACTGATGTGCAGTACTTATTGTGCCATCCACTTAAGCAGCCTTTTAAAACATGCCTCAGGCCTGACATTGTAGCCTATGTGTGCAGTTTTAATCTGCCAATTCAACTCCTTGCCAGGACTAAACCCCCCTTTTTAATACATATAAGCCAAACCTAGGGTGGGCCATAAAGAGCCCATAGGGCAGGGTGCATTGTATTGAAATATTTGGACATGTACCTTTAAGTTTCACTTGTCCCGGTCCTAAAAAACACACCAATTCCTTATACCCGTATGATAACATTGAGTTACCATATTACATTTAAGAAGTGGTAACTTTTGATTATGAACAGGTGGGAATGTCATGTTTACACTCAAGTGAATTATTATGTAATACCCTTTTTAATGATAAAGTCGGATTATGAATCACAGCTATGAAAATCACATGTTTAGAAAGTTGGAAGGATTATTTTCTTATCCTAACCATTTGGTGCCTGCACCCTTTTCCTGGGTTACATGATTAGGTGTAGTTGGCAGGTGGCCTTGGTGTATTTCTCCCAGACAACCACACATTAGAAGGACTGGTGTTGCCAGGATTGCCCATCCTGACTAGATGGAAGGGGCAAGGTTGTCACCTGTCACACTTGCACTTCAGAGAAACTGCCTCTACTCACACACAAATAACTTCACACTACCCTTTTGGGACCTCAGACCCAGCACATCAATGACAAGGAGGCAGGAAATTCCATATACTTCGGTGGGGGAAAACTCAAGAATCTTCTTCCACCAAAAAGTTGGCTCCAGTTGTAAAAGTAGGACACTCAGGGCCACTCAGACTCACTCTTCAGTACACTCCTTGACCCGTGGACACTAGAGAAGAAGAATAACCCTGCTACCAAAAGATTGCCCTACTTCTTGAGGCCTGACCTGCTGTCCGTTTGGACCAGCCTGAGCCCTGCTGGCCTCTGCTGGAGTGTGTTCCTGATCCCAAAGGGGTTCCTCCCTGGTCTTAGACCCTTGGTGTGGCATTGGTTGAGCTCCGTTTTGAAGAAAAGGAGACACTAATGCATTCAGCAGCATATGAATCCATTAATACTGTGCAAAACATTATTTGGTAATTATTTACCTTAATGAGATGTGCCTGTTAAATACATCCTCTGACATGGAATTTTAAGGGAACAGTCTCACATCTATACATTAACTAATGATAAGGCACACACAACAAGGCCATAAGGACAATCCCAAAACATATTCCTGTAATGAGCAGAATGGCATACACCGTCGTATGCGTACCATCATACTGTAACTTGAACTGTCTATAAGTGAGCCACCCATAAATTATATATTCTACAAAAATGTGGATTGTCTGGGAAAGTTTCACTGAACTTGTGGAACTAAATATCAGCACTTTCAAAAATGTCCAGTCCTTATAGAAATTGTCAACAGTACTACATGAGAACACTTTAATGTCATTATATGCACATAAATACATGGGTGAAAAAAGTATTGTAAGAAGAAGTTTTAGTTTTTCCCACGTTTTGGCAAAAGGCCTTTGGTTTAAGCCAGAACCAAATTGAAAGGTACATCTGCAGTACACACTAGTTGCTCTCAGTTTCTAATTTGTACAAATTACCTCCTGCTTGCACTTAAAAGTTCAATGGGAAATAAAGTGGACACCATATACATTTTACCATAGTGAATCAGGCTCTTCTCCAGTACTAGACTGTGGCCATTTCTATATCTATTTCATACATGTACATAAGCACATACATTCAATCAATCGTGTAAATGTTTGTGGGCTGTATACTACCTACTTTGTTTTTTAAATATGATCTGGTGGGTTAAAGAGTAATTTTGAGCAGTAGGTTGTGTCATTAGTGATGCCATTTGATATGTCACTGATGACATCAATGATGTAATTTATCAAGTCAGGAGTTATTTAATATGTGGGCCCTAAGTAGTGCAAGTTACAGTTATCTCAACAGCACTAGAGACAGATGAATCGAGTCAGGGTGGTGATACAGAGAAGAATGTAAGCACCATCTTGGATTGGTATTGATTGTCATAATACTATACACATGTGATATAGTCATACAATAAAAAATGCAATTTGTACATAGGAGAGTTTCTTCATTCTGAAATAATAGACAGAACCTCGCCAGCAAATAATAATGAAAAAAATAAATATAAATAATGATCAAATCAGACCCTTTTTCAGAGATTTATGAAGCCAACTGAGCTTTACATTTTAGAAAGCAATATTGACAAAAACATTATAGTCGAATTTATAACAGTTAGAGAATGGGTACCCTAAATCATGCCCCAATTGGTCAGGTAAATCAGTTATCAAATCACTATTTGGACATCTTGTTAATATATAATTCAAGCCATATTTGCCATAGATTATCTTTAAAAGTGATAACCATTCCCAACAGGTGTACAGTTTTAAAAAAGGCTGCATCTCCACTACTTACTGGCCTGCAATAACACATAAAGTGTAATTGCAATAACACTTTATGCGAGCAAAAAAATTAATTCCAGATACAAAGAGGCAGAAGAGTTAAGTTCCTTTATCCTGAGTGTTCAATCATCTTGTTTTACTATTCAAGAAATAGAGCTTCTTCCCTTCCAAGGGACTAATATGTCGAGATTCTAATCGTATCAGCTGAAGCGCTTGATTATCAAATAAAACTCTGTCTACTGCATAAAAAAGTAACAAAACAATGTTAACATAGTTTTATTCGTGTAAATACCTGGCTACAGGATAGTGGGTGTCGTTATTTTTTATGGCCTTTTTATGTGCCATGGTTTAGCTTTACCACGGCAGAAAACCCAGGCTTGGGTTCCACCTTGGAGGACGTCAACAGCATCTTAGCCAATCCCCCACTGATGGCAGACTTTCTGAATCGTTTTTGGCCACTATAGGTGTGGCAGGGTATACTCAGACATGAGTCCCTTTCTCACTGCTCCATCAGGATTCAAGCAAGCCGGGCCGAAGAGGCTGAAATGCCAGAAACCGGTCCCCGGTAGCTTGTCTCCTTTCTGGTGAAGAATTGGCTTGGTAGTTTGGTCTGCCCTGTTCCCATGATGCACTGGGCCAGGGACAGACTAATTTGCATATAGCCAGGTTCTGAGCTGGGATGGGGCAGTGAGATAAATAACGGTGATGGATCAAGCCCTGATCTTTTGACTGGGTAAGAGTGGTCTGCTTAATTCAGACACTCTGTTCATCACCACCCCCTTTTCTGAATCGTTTTTGGCCACTATAGGTGTGGCAGGGTATACTCAGACATGAGTCCCTTTCTCACTGCTCCATCAGGATTCAAGCAAGCCGGGCCGAAGAGGCTGAAATGCCAGAAACCGGTCCCCGGTAGCTTGTCTCCTTTCTGGTGAAGAATTGGCTTGGTAGTTTGGTCTGCCCTGTTCCCATGATGCACTGGGCCAGGGACAGACTAATTTGCATATAGCCAGGTTCTGAGCTGGGATGGGGCAGTGAGATAAATAACGGTGATGGATCAAGCCCTGATCTTTTGACTGGGTAAGAGTGGTCTGCTTAATTCAGACACTCTGTTCATCACCACCCCCTTTTCTGAATCGTTTTTGGCCACTATAGGTGTGGCAGGGTATACTCAGACATGAGTCCCTTTCTCACTGCTCCATCAGGATTCAAGCAAGCCGGGCCGAAGAGGCTGAAATGCCAGAAACCGGTCCCCGGTAGCTTGTCTCCTTTCTGGTGAAGAATTGGCTTGGTAGTTTGGTCTGCCCTGTTCCCATGATGCACTGGGCCAGGGACAGACTAATTTGCATATAGCCAGGTTCTGAGCTGGGATGGGGCAGTGAGATAAATAACGGTGATGGATCAAGCCCTGATCTTTTGACTGGGTAAGAGTGGTCTGCTTAATTCAGACACTCTGTTCATCACCACCCCCTTTTCTGAATCGTTTTTGGCCACTATAGGTGTGGCAGGGTATACTCAGACATGAGTCCCTTTCTCACTGCTCCATCAGGATTCAAGCAAGCCGGGCCGAAGAGGCTGAAATGCCAGAAACCGGTCCCCGGTAGCTTGTCTCCTTTCTGGTGAAGAATTGGCTTGGTAGTTTGGTCTGCCCTGTTCCCATGATGCACTGGGCCAGGGACAGACTAATTTGCATATAGCCAGGTTCTGAGCTGGGATGGGGCAGTGAGATAAATAACGGTGATGGATCAAGCCCTGATCTTTTGACTGGGTAAGAGTGGTCTGCTTAATTCAGACACTCTGTTCATCACCACCCCCTTTTCTGAATCGTTTTTGGCCACTATAGGTGTGGCAGGGTATACTCAGACATGAGTCCCTTTCTCACTGCTCCATCAGGATTCAAGCAAGCCGGGCCGAAGAGGCTGAAATGCCAGAAACCGGTCCCCGGTAGCTTGTCTCCTTTCTGGTGAAGAATTGGCTTGGTAGTTTGGTCTGCCCTGTTCCCATGATGCACTGGGCCAGGGACAGACTAATTTGCATATAGCCAGGTTCTGAGCTGGGATGGGGCAGTGAGATAAATAACGGTGATGGATCAAGCCCTGATCTTTTGACTGGGTAAGAGTGGTCTGCTTAATTCAGACACTCTGTTCATCACCACCCCCTTTTCTGAATCGTTTTTGGCCACTATAGGTGTGGCAGGGTATACTCAGACATGAGTCCCTTTCTCACTGCTCCATCAGGATTCAAGCAAGCCGGGCCGAAGAGGCTGAAATGCCAGAAACCGGTCCCCGGTAGCTTGTCTCCTTTCGGGTGAAGAATTGGCTTGGTAGTTTGGTCTGCCCTGTTCCCATGATGCACTGGGCCAGGGACAGACTAATTTGCATATAGCCAGGTTCTGAGCTGGGATGGGGCAGTGAGATAAATAACGGTGATGGATCAAGCCCTGATCTTTTGACTGGGTAAGAGTGGTCTGCTTAATTCAGACACTCTGTTCATCACCACCCCCTTTTCTGAATCGTTTTTGGCCACTATAGGTGTGGCAGGGTATACTCAGACATGAGTCCCTTTCTCACTGCTCCATCAGGATTCAAGCAAGCCGGGCCGAAGAGGCTGAAATGCCAGAAACCGGTCCCCGGTAGCTTGTCTCCTTTCTGGTGAAGAATTGGCTTGGTAGTTTGGTCTGCCCTGTTCCCATGATGCACTGGGCCAGGGACAGACTAATTTGCATATAGCCAGGTTCTGAGCTGGGATGGGGCAGTGAGATAAATAACGGTGATGGATCAAGCCCTGATCTTTTGACTGGGTAAGAGTGGTCTGCTTAATTCAGACACTCTGTTCATCACCACCCCCTTTTCTGAATCGTAGACTTTCAATGTGGCAACATCAATTGCACAAACAGCAGACTGGGAGAGTATGAATGAGAAAAAAATGTAACCGCATAAGAACCATCCTCTACGGGGTAATTCTCACAGAATGTCTAAGCAATAACACTGCCCCAAGAGGCCTTATAGTGACGAATACCCAACGTATCTTCTTGGACGACGCTACCTTCTGCAAGGACTGGGCACAAATAGCGTGGAAATGCACCAGAGATTGGATTATCCTGATAATCCAGACAGCCAAACGCCTCTCTGATGCCATCATCATTGAAACTCAGGCCACCGAATCACACTTTAAAGCCACTCTCACTTCATATAAGAAACGACTAGATGAGACTAATAAAGAAATTAACGAGTACAAAGAAAGCCTAACGCAAAGCAGGATCAACAAATTTCAGAAGGACCTTAAAAAGTTTTCATACTCCAAAACATACCCCTACTCTGACACCGACTACAAAACTCCCAAAAGAAGCGACACTTCAGGAGGATCTTCGGATGAAGACTCATCTGGAAGCAGCAACTTCAGATCAAGTAGTTATAGGAGGAAGCAGCAAGAAAGAGGTAGAAACCCGGGATGGCAACAACCATGGACGCCAGCACCATCAGGACCCAATATGCACTACCCTCGCCAGTACCCACCGATGCATCCACCATATGGATATGGCTGGAACATGCCATTCGGACCCTCATCCCCACAGCCCTACCCCAACCAGAACCAGCGGTTTCCTTTTTTAGGGGTAGGCCCACGAGGCCGAGGGAGAAGACGCAGAGGGAACCAAGTACACTGGGGAGAGGATCAACACGAAGGAGCGCTAACGAGGAGCAAATCCAAAGACCAGCAACCAGGGCCCAGCACGAGGTGAGCTTGGTGACCAACCTCTTGTCACACAATCTAACTCCAAATGAACAGGCAGTCCTAGACAAAGGACTTGGGTTCGTACCTATGGCCAGACTGGATAAATTCCAGCTACATTGCGAACTAGCGACATTCTTCAGAAAACTAAAACTCAAAGCCTTTTTGGAAAACTCCCCTTTTGAGGCCACCCCTGAAGCTGAAGGGGACACCCAATTCAGAGTAAAATCTTCCTTCATGCCACCCCCTACTGCCATTCCCCCAGAAATAACGGTATACAAACAAGCGGTATTCAGAGACATTGAAGAGCTTAATGAGGACCACACCTTTCAGAACACCAACACTGGAGAACGAGTGGCAATCCAGTCTCTAAGATCCAATGATTCCATTGTCATAAAACCTGCCGACAAAGGTGGAGGCACGGCCATCATGAACAAAGAAGATTAACAAAAGAAGTGCATAAGACTCCTCAGTGACACAAAAAACAATGAGAAACTTAACCAAGATCCTAGTGACAACCTCAGATCACGCATCAACAACCTGGTTGAAGAGGCTTAAGCCATAGGTCTGATTACACCAAGTGAAGCCAAATTTCTCACTACCACAGAAGGCAAAATTCCCTACTTCCACATAGTGCCTAAGATTCATAGGACACCACCTCCCGGACGTCCCATTGTATCGGGCATTGGGTCCCTGTTGGAACCATTGTCACGCTACTGCGACTTCTTCCTCCAACATATGGTCAAATCCACCAACACCTATTTACAGGACACGAAAGACCTCCTCAGACTTCTCGAAGGCCTGCCATACAACCCAGAGACTTCGTTCCTAGTTAGCCTCGTCGTGGAGAGCCTCTACACGTGTCTCCCCCAAGATGACACCCTGAGAGTCCTTGAAATTGCCTTAGAAAAAACAGACTGGCAATACCACACATCAACCAAATTCATTTGGGACTGCGCAAAACTCGCATTAAAAGACAACTTCTTTGAGTTTGAAGGCCAACTATACCTCCAAAAATACGGTACTCCTATGGGGAGCGTTTTCGCCCCGAGCACAGCGGGCTTGTACGTACACCACTTTGAAACCCAATTCATTTTTTCAAATAATGAGTCAAGTATCCCAGAAATAAAATTTTACAAATCTTACTTATCTGGGAAGGCAACACTGAGTCACTTACTACTTTTGCCAATGGCTCAACACTTGCGACCACAACCTCAAATTTACTCACAGCTTCCACCTGCAAGAAACAACATTTCTAGATCTCGATATCGAGGCAGAGGGCGGCTACTTGAAAAGCAAAACACACTTTAAACCCACTGCACGTAAGTCACTGCTACACTTCTCCAGTTTTCACCCCAGGCCTTTGAGGGAGAATCTCCCCTACGGGCAATACTTGCGACTACGGAGAAACTGCAGCAAGGTTACAGACTACAAAGAGCAAGCCAAAGACTTGAGCAACAAACTCAGAGACCGTGGGTACCCCAAGCGCATCACAGAAAAAGCAAGAAAATGAGCTAGAAACCAAAATCACGAGGGACTGATTGAGGTACACCCACATGAAGCCAGACCCATGCCCCTAACATGCGTTACTACTTTCAACGCAGTTTCCAATCAAGTTTCTAACATAATAAAGACACATTGGAAGATCATTGGGACAGGAAACCTCAAATGGGACCCACCCCTCATTTCCCACAAGAAAGCAAAATCCATCAAAGATGCCATAGTCTCCACAAGACCAATACCCATCCAGAAAAAAGAGAACACTGTCCTAAATGCATGCGGCCTTCCGAAGGTCGTGGGACATTTTGCATGTGGCAACTGCAGCGTATGCCACCTCACGAGCACTACCAAGACAATTGACTTGGAGCCAGGCAAAACATGGGAATTCGCACCCACACCAACTGCAACACAGCACATGTGATATACCGTATTGTATGCCCCTGCAACCTTACCTACATCGGGATGACCAACAGGAAAACCAAAACACACATATGCGAACACCGAAGCACCATACGGTGCAAAAACGATACAACCAAAATAACCAACCATTTCCTGGAAGTGGGACACACAACCAACGACATGAGCTGGGTCATCATTGAAGCCATGGACCCCCAATATGCCGAATATCCAGCAGCAATTACTGCTCAAGGAACAGAGATGGATTTACCACGTTTCCAGCCACAAAACTGGTCTAAATGACAATATTCAGTGGAACAGCCTTAGCAGGCGCTAAAATATTAACACTTGCCCCATACTCCCCTCTGCACCTCCTAGTGCCTACCTCTTGCACTAGCACCAATTCCAGTGCGACTGAACCATACCACCTACATTGCCACTGCAGCAACACAACACAATAGTCCACGAGTACTTTGTCCAGTTCAGTACACCTGCAGTGCTACTGCACCCAGGGCACCAGTCGGTCCCCTGTACCCCTCCACAGTGCCACAGGACTAGCGTAACACACTAGACCCCTGAGTGTACCGCTGCTGTACTTGCGGGACACATTAGCATCCTCATAGGCCCTGTACGTCAACACATTTCTGTTGCCCTACACGCCCTTCAATAAGGGCCCTCAATTCTAGCTCAGTTACACAGCCCTGGAGACCAGTCCTATGCCATAGCCACCCCACACCTGGCTACACCCACTAGTGATCAGCGCGGGGGTCACAAGCTCGCCGCAGAGTCTCAGCCCCCATGAGTGCTCTACATGTGACTCTCATACTTTCTTCTTAATGCGACACGCACTATGTTGACCTCTCTGCACCTGTTGCTAGGCTCTCAAGCCATAAGCACATCTAACCCTTCTCCAAGATGGCCGTCCTTTTTGACTCCATATCACTGGCCATCCGTGCATGTCTGCGCATGCGCCATTTACCGGAATCCCTTAGTCACGGCCAACCCGGAAATACTCCGGTGCACGTACCAGATCAGCAAAGCTTACTATTTAAACAGCACCCATTTACCAGCCGGTACGACGAGGGACCACTGATAGGTTTGATACAGAGGACACACTTCAAACAAGTAAGGCCTCTAGTAACTTCCGACGCTGCACCTCCAGTGAACTTATCGTTCCGATACAGCTCACAGATTGGACATAGATTGTGCCTCTTCCAAGCCCGATTACTGCCTTAAAACTCCGTAGCATTGTAAATATTGGTGCATTTTTTAACCCCTTATCTTACTATTCTGGTTTTACTATTCTGGTAGCACTGCAATATACACAGCACCCATAGCAGTCTCTTTAAGATATTAATTCGGGGCAGTGTTTGGGTTTTTACAGCTTCACTCAAATGCATGTCATTTAATAAACAGCACACAGTGCGCCATGGACTGCTGGGTTCTCTCCCCAGCTGCCCTCCAGCACGCACCAGAGCCACAGACTCCAGTGCATGCACAAGCGCAACACGGGCTGTAAATACAGCGTAGCCACCAGTACACAGTTTTACTATAAATGCAGCGCTCCACTGGCATAACCACTGCTCCCAGATTATAAAGATATCGCTGCCATCCTTCTATATACAAATTAGGTAAAGGCATGCAACTCAGTATCCATGCATGCCGCTCTGCTTGAGCCAGATTTTAGTCACCATAATGGCCTTTCAAGATGACTAATGCATGACCCTGCTAAATGTCTAAGATTGCATTTTATGTTGCAAAACCATATATGTTGTGTATTGTCTCTTTCTTCCCTAAGGAGTTTTTTTGCTACTCTAAAGGGTCTATGAGTACGCCAACACTTTTTTCCTCTTTTCTTTACCACACACCTTAGCGAGTGTGTAGGGAAAACACTGATTTTTTTCACGTGGCAACTTTCACCTTTCGCACTCACTTTCCACCTCTTGGTCCTGAAGAAAGCCCCGTTAATCACTCAGAGGGGGCTGAGCCATGTAGACCGCCACACATAAGCCAACTCATAGGAAAATTACTCCTTCAGTAATTACACTACCAATATTTTTATTCGATACCCTGGGCCGCCAACATTAAAATACAAAGGTAAGGATTCCCAGAGGTATTTTTAACTGTATTTCATTCACATCACATCACATTGTTGCACCCACACCTGCTCCGCTGTAATCAGGCGTCGTAGCACAACCAGGTGGCACTCGGCTGCCTGGTTGGGACCCCGATGATGGAGCATGATACCAACCAGGTTGGTGTGTGAGGGGTCTTTTAATATCACCTAATGGGTCCTAAATTCAGGCCACAAAACAGTGACTAAAATAATTACATACACATAGTGGGCCAGTCCACATTGTTTCAACAAATTACGCATCTGGGGACAGGATGCGCCCCGCATACCCTCGCTCTCCCATTGCTTTCTTAACTTTTTATGTGCTGCCCCATATCGTTTGTCAGATGGGGATGTAAGTATATATACAGGATAGTCAGCGATACACGTAAAACATTTCTTTATATATTGGTTCTTTAAAAATGTACCTCCTGTCTCTACACATTCTTACTGTTTTGGTAGCCTTATACCACTCATAAAGAAGCCATTATATCAGTCCTAAATGTGGTAAATCGAGAAAGACATTTAAATATTGTCAAGAGATTTAATATTTCATAATGGGGCAGACCCATTGTTGATAAACGTTAATGACTATTGTTCTTGATATCACCCCGGTTACATCCGTCAAAGCCTCTTTTCTTTCAGGGGCAAACCATAATATGCTTTCTAACAGCACATTTGAGAAAATACTTGGGCTCAGGTTGTGTTGCCTAGTAACAACAGTTAGCCGGTAAACTGCTCTTCAATGCATACACAGCATTATTTGACATTTGCTTTTGTTAAAAAAAAAGGTTTGAAATATAAGAATGTAATTGCGAATTATAGTCTGCTTCAGCGAGAAATCTTTTCATCAAGGTACATGGAAGAGTTCAAATCAGTCTTTTTCTACTTTTTACTTATAAATGGACCAACACTTGGCATTCAATTTAACTTCTGCTTCAGGATTTCAATTTCTCTCTCATTTTTTCTCCTCATCAGCAAGCTTTGCCTCTTATGGCTTGTTAAGAGAAGGCAGATGTTTTAATTTTTTTAGCCTTCTAAAACAAAGTAAGAAATGTACTCAAGAAATGCCATAACATGGTAGAAAGTGTTTGCTCTACAAGCCTAAGGAGATGGTATTATTTTTATAGTCAATAGAAATCGTTAATTAAATACATCGTTATTCTTTGCACTTGTTGGATCATGGTTCATATTTCTTAGAACTGCAGCACTTACATTTTATTAGAACATCTGGTGTTATTTTCTTCGGCTAAAATGCCAAGAAATATATGTTCAGCTCCAGTGGAATGGTTTTGGAGTAAATCCGTTATGTAAACTTAATAATTGCTTTGTGACCACACTATAATTTAGATTGGTTTTCCTATCTGTCATTTGGAAGCACGGAAGAACTGAGGGTTCACTCAACTTCCTATTGTGTGTATCGTTTCAGATCTAAAATAGAGTACTTTTAGTAACTTATTATAGTGTATCAGGCTTCCCTAACCGTACAATCACAACTGTGCAATATCAAAGGTGGGTTGTATGGGAGCGTGGTTTGGATGGCAGCGGAAATGGCTGACTGATCGCGTCGCTCAGTGGACAGAGGAGCGATAAAATCCTCATTCAGGCCCCAGACGTGACCAACCAGGGGTGGAACACCGTGTCCCACCTTGCTCTACCGGATGCGTTCCTCGGAGCGATGATTTGGGGCTAAAACATCACAATCTTGCCCTAAATCTGAGCGATACTCGGCACTCTGCGACGCCCGAGTAGGAGCCTTAAGATGGCGGCATGCGTCCTGCCGAGCCTCCACCGTATTTAACGCCACGTGTTCCCTGTTGGCTGGCTCCTCTCACAGATGCACTGTCCCCCTAATTGAGACTCCAACATAAGAGGTGGGTGCCTATAGTTGCCGCAGTTGCCTTCTCAATCATTCAGCTTTCCTAGCGATATGCCTGACCCTAAGATGGCGGTTCAGAGGACACCCTCAGTTGGCGCTGGCTCGCGCTGTTTAAAATAATACAGACTAGCTCCTCTCATGACTCTGATTGCCAGTAGGATTCACCGTTCAACCATCACTGGAAATAATTATATACCTAGAGACTCACACACAGATCTTTGCTACCACACGTTCAAAATGGGGCCGCACTGCTAACCCTGTCATAATTACAGCGAGGTGATACCCGGCTGGCTCCCTTGATAACAGGCGCAATCCCTCCTGCTCCTTAGCTGTTCCTGCAATTTTCTGCTGAGACTTGTAAGCTACCCCAACTGCCTCCTACTTCCCACTAAGGACGACCTACTGCTACAAGCCTGCTTATAACACAGCCTCATCATAACCCTCACCAATTGCCGGCACCTCTAAAAATGGCGATGTGATTGAGGGGGCCAGTCCTGTTCAGCCTCAACTACACCTACTCTACGCGCAAAACCAGAATCAATGGCACCACATGTGGCATATTCGTCCGCGCCCTATGCAGCTCGTGGTTAAGAAGAGAGGGGCAGATGGTTGCGCATCGCAGCAGTGTTCACTTAGATGGGTTCTAATCTGATCAACGCTATTACTTCGTTCACATCAGAAAGATAGCTGGCGACTCACCTGATTGCTCACCTGTGACTTACAGCCTGGGACTTACATTCCCCAATGTGAGGTACTCCAAGCTGCCTGTGGCTTACCTGATTACTCCAACCAAGTGAGAAATATCAATAGCGTTGGATGATATGGCTTGATCTCGCCTCACTACTTGGCAGCCACTCACCGGAATAAAGTGTCCACAGAGATCCTCCTAGTAGTCGATACATCCTACGTGTGGGTTTAACCTCATCTGAAAACTCTGGTCGCCGTGCGGTCATGCCACTGTAGCGCTTTCGTGAGCAAGGAGATGGCCTCTCCAGCTGCTGTGTCCACCATACCTTACCTCTTACAAATCTGCTTAACCTGTCTAACAATGGTGGAAAGGGAAGGCAGAAACAACACCAAAAAGTGCGACCAGAGCCTACACTCTCGGAATCCCCCATCAATTCGAGAGCCGACTTATCAGTCACCATGGATATGATCCTCAAAAAACTAGCTGAAGTACATGATCTTGCCAAGTCCACCAAGAGCAACACAGACTCCATGCAGTTGGAACTCACGGCGATCAGGGTGGACATGAGCAACATGAATAAAAGCCTCAACAAGGCAGAGCAACTCTTGAGTGAGGTGGAAGACGAGACCCCATAATCCTCAAAAATAATCCAGCACCTTCAAACTACTACAGATGACCTTATACAACAAAATGCCAAATTGGAGGACCGCAACAGGAGAGGGAATATCCATATCTTTGGCGTACCGGAGAACTCTGAAACGGATGCTGGTTCATGCGTGGCATTCCTAGAAGCATGGATTCCAATGATCACAGGGATAAAATTCCAACACGGATTCGAACTATACAGAGCGCATAGAATCCTTACCTTCAATACCCAGGGTAGGAAAGACCCTCGTCCTCTGATATATAAACCGCTTAGATACCAACACGTCAAATCCATTTTGCAGTTTGCAAAGAAGAATCACCAGATCTCATGGGAAGGCCAGAAGATAATATTTACCTAGGATTTCTCCAAAGAAACTGTGGAAATACGGAGAGGATTTCTCCGACTTAGAGACAAACTGAAAGCAAAAAGTATCCTGTTCTCCTTTGCTGGCCCATCCAAATTCAAAATCACCGACAATGGCAAACAACTTTTCTTCTCTGACCCACGTGATCTAGCACGCTACTTGGAAGGTTGCCCAGCTCAGAACATGGACTATCAATTAGATTGACTTAATCCACAGGATAATTTATCGATTAGAAATGCGATTCAATCTGCATTTGAGGAGTCAAGCTACATGGGAGAGAAAGGTTATTGAATAGGCAATGAACACCATACCCACATTTCAAAATTTGTATTTATCCAAAACAGAATGACACAGTTATATACATTAGCAAAAACAATAATTCAAATATACGGCGCAAGGACTAAGAGAGCTATAGTCAAAGGTGAAAAAGGGGTGCTCGAGTGAAAAGAAGAAATGTAGAAAAGGTTAAGGCATATGGTTCAAATATTTACAAAAACAATCAAACGGTATTATTTCCGCTGGTTAAATAGGCCTGTCCAAATTGTTTGACCTGTTTGGGAATACAGACGGTGACTAGTGCCCGAACAACCTGAACCGAGACTACCACGCAGAAAACCACGCAGGCAACTCCAGTACCTTTATCCCCGCGGGATCGAATCAGTGGCTATTCCAATTCTATGCCATGTGTTTGGAATTACCTACACAAACGGTGGCTCAATAACTCCCCGCATTACCGGATTGCCCAGGAGGCGCCGGTAGGAAACTTCTGATTAACACGATATTGGTCTGATTTTCCATACCACAAGTTAATTTCAATATGAGACCGTCTGAACCAGAACTAGGTGAATCCTAACCAGCCAGGAGGGAGTTGCACCTAACCAGCTGTGTTGGTGGCTGATCCAGACAACGAGTGTGATCACGGCCAGACTTCTTCCCTTCCCCCCCCCCTCGCCCACGTCCTGATGAAGACCTGCAGCCGAGGAAGCGAAACTCCCTAGAGCACCAGGGTCGAAACGTCGACACTTTTTAGTTTTTGTGCCTGTACCCCTCATTGTCCCCCCTTTCTTCCCCTTAGAACAATTTGGACAGGCCTATTTAACCAGCGAAAATAATACAGTTTGATTGTTTTTGTAAATATTTGAACCATATGCCTTAACCTTTTCTACATTTCTTCTTTTCACTCGAGCACCCCTTTTTCACCTTTGACTATAGCTCTCTTAGTCCTTGCGCCGTATATTTGAATTATTGTTTTTGCTAATGTATATAACTGTGTCATTCTGTTTTGGATAAATACAAATTTTGAAATGTGGGTATGGTGTTCATTGCCTATTCAATAACCTTTCTCTCCCATGTAGCTTGACTCCTCAAATGCAGATTGAATCGCATTTCTAATCGATAAATTATCCTGTGGATTAAGTCAATCTAATTGATAGTCTAGGGCCAGTGTTTTGTTTATATCATCGATACCCAGGTCCTTTGATTTTGTGGGTGTTACCCCATTGATTTAATCAGCTCAGAACATGGACCTGTCAAGTGGTTCCTCCAATAAAAGGAAAACAGACTCCCAAGACACTACAAATGCCTTAAAACTCCTGCTACTTGCTCATCGTTATATAGTCGTAGGCCTAACTAACTACATTGGCTATAACGTTTTGTCTGTTTTCTCTTTTTGTCGACTAACCTGCTCGACTGTCACCAAATTACAGCATCTATTGTGCTTTTTCGCTCCCAGCAGGGCTTTTGTTTGTATTTTTGAATAACTATGACTACGCAACTCACTATGTTAAGTATGTTGAGAGATATGCTAGTTGCATCCGCAGTTTATGTTTGCCTGCACTGTTCGGATATAGTCACTATGTCATTTCATAACCTACTCTTTGTTTAGATACTTTATAAGCCGATAACTACCTGTTTATGGTCTGTTGTGGGCTCCTCATATAACCTGACTAGCCTGAAGTTCCATTGCCTCATTTAGAACCTCTGTTCTCTAGCAGACGGTGCTGCCGTCGCACACTCTAACTTTCGTACACTGGGGAGGGTGGGAGGGGAGGGATGGGGAGAGGGTAGATGAGAATGGGGCGGGAGGGGGGTAGGGCGGGGTCAAAATTGAGGTTTTCACCTTACCGGTCGTTTCCACTTGTTTTGTTTTTTGCTTCTTTTTTATTGTGAAGGATGGCACATCTATTATAGTGCACAAACCATGCACTCCCAAATGTCCACACACAAGAGTTGTACCTGGGAACATCCTGTTAACATTTCCACATCAGACAACAACTGGTTTGCATTGGCTAACTCCCGTAGCGATAACAACTAGATAGATGGTTATGACTAACTCCATATAAGAGAACCTCACTGTAGTCTCATTGAATGTTAAGGGTTTTAACAACCCTGTGAAAAGACGTAAGGTCTTCGAATACCTCTCTAAATCAAAAGGGGATGTCATTCTACTTCAAGAGACTAAGCTCTCAGAGGAAGACACACGCTTTATCAACCTTAACTGGATCTCTCACACTCTCTGCTCCTCTGCAAACCATAAGAAGGGAGGGGTGATAACCCTAATCTCAAAAAAATCGAACCTATCGGTCACCTCGCATACACACGACACGGACGGTAGACTACTGATTACCCATTTGTTGAGATACGATGACCCAATCCATGTGGTGAACATATAGGGCCCCAACTCTGACACGCCTGACTTCTGGGAATCAGTCTCCCAAGTGATAGAAAACATCCCTCAGGATGAGCTCCTAGTGGTGGGTGGAGACTTCAACCTTCCCATAGACCCCTGGTTAGACCGCAACTCAAAATGAAATGCCCATTCCAGCCTTCTCGATCCCACGATTCACCTACGCGCCTATGCAATAAATTCCTATTAAAATATTGTTGGCGGCTCCAACACCCTGACGGGAAAGACTATACCTTTTACTCAGCCCCACACAACTCATATTCCAGAATTGACTACATCCTGACATCTAGCCCCTTCACTGACCTCATTGAGGAATTTGATATTGCCCCAAAGTTGATTTCCGATCATGCTTGCATTAGCGTCAAGCTTGCGGGCTCCCATTCGATCGTACCCCCAAGATGCTGGCGCTTTAATGATGAAATTCTATCAGTCCCCGCAAACAAACAGTTAATAGAAAGCGCCTTAACTGAATACATCTCAATGAATGACTCCCCTGAGGTTCCCACGTCCACAATCTGGGACGCACTAAAGGCCACAATTAGAGGGATAATCATAGGCATCAGAGCAAGAACAAATAAAGAATTAAGTCAGGATCTAGATAGACTACAAAAAGACATTAAATCCCTAGAAATCACCCACTCTACTGATTTGGACAACAAACTTGTTTTAGAGCAGCTGGTAAGAAAGAAATACGAATATAACTCCACTGTCAGTAGACGTGCAGGTGTCTGGGTCAATAAGTTCAAAGCCCTGAAACTATGCAATGGGAATAAAGCTGGGAAACTGCTTGCATCTTATCTCAAGCACAATCAGAAATTGCTTACCATAAACTCAATCAAGGACTCGTCTAATATCACACACACCAGGCAGGGGAAGATTGTAGACACTTTCAAGTCCTTTTATGAAGACCTTTACAGGAATAAGATGTCATTTGACTCAGCAACTTGCACTGAATACCTAGAGGCCTTGAATCTACCCAAACTCTCTGAAGAAGAGAACACTGCATTAGGCTCCCCATTAAAGACACTGAAGTCCTGTCCTCTATCAAATCACTTAAGAGCAACAAAGCCCTGGGTTCAGATGGGTTCTCCACGAATTTCCATAAAGCATTTGACAAGTCACTAACCCCCATGCTCCAAAAGCTCTTCAATTCGATAGCCCCCTCTGGTAGTGTTTCAGGGGCACATGAGCAAAGCCACCATAATTGTCATCCCGAAAGAAGGTGAAGATCCCCTCCTAACTAAAAACTACCGCCCCATCTCCCTCATAAATCTGACAGACTAAACGCCATTCTACCCAAATTAATCAGTGACTCCCAGGTAGGGTTTTTAAAACACAGAATGTCCAACGATAACACACAGCTCCTTTGCCATATCCTTGAGATAGCAAAGATAACACCCTCCCCAATGGTAGCCATAACCCTCGACGCTAAAATAGCGTTTGATAGGGTCTATTGGTCCTTCTTACATCATTGCATGACATCCTTTAACCTAGGGAACTCCTATATCAACAGGGTAATGGCCCTTTACTCTTCGCTATCTGCCAGAATCGCCATCAATGGTACCCTTTCAGACTCATTCCGACTACAACAGGGCACCAGACAAGGATGTCCTCTCTCTCCGGCCCTGTGTCTACTAGACATAAAACAGAATAAAGATATAGCGGGAGTGAACTTCGGAGACACAGAGGTGAAACTAACAGCTTACGCTGACGACATTCTAATTGCCACAGAGAAGCCAGAGACCTCCATAGAAGCTGTTATGGATACCATTGAAAGATACTCACTACACTCGGGATACAAATTAAACCGTGATAAATTTGAAGTAAAATCCCTAAACGTCCACGGTACCAGAGACATGCTAGGCTCCTCAGGGCTTACATGGCAAGCTGGCTTCATTAAATATCTGGGAATCGAATTCGGCAACTCCCTTCTCGAAACACTTCACCACAACAAATCCATCACTCTAAACAAAATTAAAACACAATTGGATGGCTGGTCCCCCCGCTTTCTAACTTGGTGGGGAAGAGCCGAGACCATTAAAATGATGATCTCACCCCTAGTCAACTATCTCATTATGATGCTCCCTCGCACCTTATCTCAAGACTTCCACCATAAACTGGACAATCTTCTCTCTAAATTCCTGTGGAAAGTGAGCAAGGATCAGCCTAAAAGAATTGCGCCTAAATAAATCCATGGGTGGGATCAACTTCGCGAACTTCAAATTATATCAGACGGCCTTCCTTGCCAAATAGGGCTCCTACTGGCTAGCACCACCGGCTGACTATACTCCGGTATGGCTTACTATCGAGAGAGCCTTTATTAAAAATCTCGCCCCAGCATCTATCCTCACGGCTAAAACGAGCACGCCATGTTGCTCAATTCCCATTTTTAAAAACACAAGACTTGCCCTCCTAAAAATTGACAAACTGCTGCCTAAACAGATAAGAGGCTCTGAATAGGAATCACTATGGCACAACCTCTCAATAAAATACAAGGGGATGCCTCTCCAGAATGAGATTTGGATCAACAAAGGGTTATTCTTCCCCTACCAACTGTTCTGCAATAACTACCCACTCTCTTTCAAAGAACTCCAAACCAAATATGGTCCAGAGGCCACAGTGTTTTATAACTTTTTGAATATTAAAACGGCAGTCACCAAAGCAAAACTGTCCAGAAATCCCCCATCCCTTCCAAAGTATTTAATCTCCCTCAATACGCTGGGACACCAGGTCTCCAGACTCTATAAATTGCTTCGCCCACAGCACTCCAACCTCAATAAAGTACTCCAACAGTATTGGGAAGCTTACTCATTGTTACCAATTTCAGAAGGGGAATGGTCCAAAACATGGGTATCTGCCACAAGACATAAAATAAGCCCTACACTTTCCCAGACTAAATTTTGGCTGCTCCACAAAGCCTTCTGGACGCCGGCGCGTCTCTTTACGCATAACATCAGGGACAACGCCACATGCTGGAACTGTAAAGAAAAAGATGGCGACCTTGAACACCTAATACTAACCTGTACCTGTGTTAAGATATTTTGGGACAAAATATTTGCTTTCATCACAAAGGTTTTCTCCTTCTCCCCTACCAGAGAGTTCTCCACCTTAGTGACTGGGTTTACCAGAGCTACTCCACTGTCGGAGGATGATAGGGCCCTACTCGACCTCATGTTCACTGCCGGAGCGAAAATTATCCTAAATAACTGGAAAGACACCAGCAAGGCCTCCTTTATTTATTTATTTATTTATTTAAGAAGCTTATAAAGCGCACAGCTACCCCCGTCGGGTGTGTCCCGGCGCTGCAGATTACGAGCTAACAGAGAAGGGCTTCTAGGGAATGGTAAACAACCAGGTTTTGATTTGAATGCTAGCTAAACTGGATCACATACCTGAGAGGTGCTGACAACATCTCACTCCAGAACACCCCATGGCGACCCCCCGCCGGCAGATGTGGACGTCTCTTGACAATTACTTCAGCTTGCACAAACCCCCATGATTCCCCGTCTTGCAATCTCTACCCGCCAGGCTTATGGGGTTGTATTAACTCACCTCTAAATTTAGTCAGTAGTCTCTTGTCAGCTCTGGTTGGCCGTGCCTGGGAGGGCTGATATGTGCACCAACGCCCAACACTCCCAGGTAGATACCTTGCACAAAACTAATGTCCGCTATCATATCACCTTCACTTATTATTGCTTATCTTTTTGTTGTTGCATATATTCCTTTTTGTTTTCTGTATTATTTCGAACCTCCCCATTTATTTAACGTACCCGGCAATATGATGATGTAATACCTCCATTTCTATTGTCTTCACTGCCAGACCGTCTGAACTTACTTTTGTCGGCTATGTTCCATTTTTTTTGTATGTTTTTGTATATTCTTGCTTTGTTCTGGAATCTACCAATAAAAATTTGTGAAATCAAAAAAAAGGTGGGTTGTATGACAGAACCACGCTTTCCTTCACCACAATTTCCTTAACAAAGCGGGTGGAACAACAAATACGTCTGAACCATGCATTCCATTTACAACGCAAGTCGTTACAATGACTTGTCTTAGTAAGGGTGATGGAATTTTGAATAGTATAACTTACTATTCCAACTTCAGTACCTGCAGCAGTTGGAAAGCATGGGACTTAAAAGTCTAACGCTGCTTTAACTAACGCATGTCATTTTAAAGACTTTTGTTCTAAATGGAATGCGTGATTCAGATGCATTTGTTGTTCTGCCTGTGTTGCAAAGGCAATGTGTTGTCCAGCAGTTGTGGAATTTGCTGTTTCACTCCAAAGTGAGATGGTAGTTACTCAATAATAACCAGCATACTGGGTACTTGATCTCCAGTGGAAAGTTGAACCCTGAAGCCTAAATGAGACTCTAATGTGCTTACACCCAGAATCATGAAAGTGCCATTCTGCGAATAGCAATTTGCGAAAAATAGCGAATCACAATTTGAAATTCGCAGAATGGCATTCATGTAGAAATGCGATAGTAAAAAGCGAATCGCAATCGGCCGCAATTGCCGATTGCTATTTTGCCACAATCGCTTACATTTTGCAGAATAGGCATTTTTCCATATAGAAATTGCGATCTCGCAATTAGCGAAATCGCATTTTGCGATCTCGCTAACTGCGAGATCGCAAAAACGGGAAGTTGCTTTTCGAGCCCATTGATGACATCACAACCAGGAAGTAGGCTTTTCCCACCCACAAACAGAACACTGAGCCAGACAGTGGAGCAGCATTCTGAAGAGCTCCAAACCTCTGATTGTGCAGCACCCCAGCAGGACACAAATCCTCAACATGTCCCAGGAAGCAGCAGGGAGTAGTGGGCAAGGGAGGAAGAGAAAAATCAAGTTCTCTGAACAAGAACTAGAGTACTTGATTGAGGGGGTCTGCAAGGACCATGGACGCCTCTTTGGCAAAGACTCCCGGAGGGTGCCAGAGGCAGACAAGCGCCGGATCTGGCTGCGCATCCGCGCGAAAGTAAATTCGGTCGGGGTGACCCAGCGGTCAATTGATGACCTCAAGAAGCGCTGGTACGACCTGAGAGGTCGTGCAAAGAAGCGCATTGCCAAGAGGCTTGGGGAGCGACTGGCCACCGGTGGAGGGGATCCTATTGCCACACCAAACACTCCATTGGAGGACCTCATAGAGGACACCCTCGCACCAGAAGCCTGCGTGGGGGTAATCCAGCTGGACTCCTCCCGACCCAGCCAACAATCAGAAGGTAAGAGCCATACGACTGCGACCCTGTCCCCCAAAAATGCCCATGACTCCTAAGCTAGCAATATGACATCCCCAGTAATGCAGGCCATGCACACCTGAAATGCCCCATTGCATTGTGGTAGTTGTAGTGAAATCATAACTCCCCAGGTAGCTCAACACAGCCAGACCTGTCAAATCAAAGTAATTCCAAAAGCCAGTCAGGGAAAGCAAGCCTGCATGCATGTATCAACATCTCATGTGCAAGAGACAAAACATTAATCATGCACCCTTTTACATCACAGGTGCTGTCGACCAACCCAGCACTGATAGCGAGGCCCTGCACATCGCGGAGATCCAGGAGGACACTGAGGGTGAGGGCTAGTCCAACCAACAACCCGGTCCATCACAGCCACCTGCAGTGCTTCCACCACCACCACCCCGTGTGGACAGGGCCACCCCTGCAGCCACAGGTGTCCAGCCAACACCCCAACAGACACCCACAGCAGTGGTACAGGCCACACCACCAGCACCTAGGAGGCAGACGAGGCGCACAGCTGGAGCAAGAACACACTCCAGCGCACTGAGGCGCCAGCAGCGTCAGGCCTCAACAGGCACGGGCAGGGCACTCCATCTTCCAGATCCTGGCCTGGCCATTGAACGCCGCATGCTGGCGTTGCACCGTACCCAGGCGCGTCACCTGGCAGCAATCCATACACAGCTGCAGGCGACTGGCCAAAATGTGGCCCAGATGGCCGCTGCTGTCAGGGAGAACAGCCAGCTGCTGGTAGCCCAGCAGGACATGACCCGCCGCCGACACCGCCAACTACTGGCCCGCCTGTCGGCCTACACCAGGTCGAACCACATTGTAGGTAATGCGACGTCACAGCTGTCTCGCAGGTCACTTGCCATGCAGGGCCAGATGGTACAGTGTTGCCAGGATGTGGCCAGGTCACTTGATCTGCTAACAGCAGCAGTGCTCGGCAGCCAGCCCACTGCCCGTGGAGAACCAGGGGGGCCTGACGATGTGAGCGAGGTTACGTCGACAAACAGCAGCATATCCTTGCCGCCTGTGCCTGTACGTCCCCGCAGCAGCGGGCCCACAGCATCATCTTGGGCCAACACCGTCCCTCAGGACCCAGAGAGACGACTTGGTGCGTCTCGTCGCAGCCGCCAGTGAGAACTTGGACACTGTTGGTAGGGCCATGCTGGACACCTCTGCAAACCCTCTACCCCTGCATGGGGAGGTATGAAGAAATACTGTCCTCATGTGACACCAAAGAAATAAAAGGCCACTTTATTGTGCATTAACAATACTGACTTAAATCCAACTCATGTCATTATTACATTTGTCATGCATGAGTGCAGTGTTGTGTGAGGGGTATGGGTACACTAGAAACAGTTAATAGTGATGTGGTTGCGGCGCCTGTGTCCTTCAGCAGGATTTTCCCCGCGTGCATGACGCACATGTGGAAGTGGGCGGTTGTCCCCTTCCGACTTACTGCCAGATATCTCCACTGGTATCCTGCGCTTGGGAGCAATTTTGTGAAGTATTGCACACACGGCCACTATGCGACAGCAGACCTCAGGTGTGTATTTGATGGCCCCACCAGTCTTGTGAAGTATGCGAAAACGGCTCTTCAATAGGCCAAATGTCCTCTCTATGCAATTTCTTGTGCGTATGTGTGCAGCATTGTAACGCCGTTGCTGTGGTGTGGCAGGGTTGAGGTATGGGGTGAGGAGGTACTCACGTAGACCGTAGGCGCTGTCACCTGAAGGTAAGAAGCACAGGGTGAGTGCCTGTTCTGCGCAGATACATGATCACAGTGTACTATTTGGGGGCATGTGTACTTATCTACTAGGTGTCCTTCGCCAAAGTCTCCCCTGGCCAGTCGTGTCTGCATGCCGCTGTGCCGGAAGATGAAGGAGTCATGTGTGGTCCCCGGATATTGTGCCACTATGTCCGTGATGAAAGTCTTGGCGTTGCACACCATCTGGATATTGAGGGAGTGGTAGGACTTGCGGTTGCGGTACATGTATTTCGTTTGTGCTGGTGGGCAGATGTGGATGTGGGTACAGTCAATGCATCCAATTACATGTGGGAATTGTGCAATGTTGTAGAAATGAAGCTTGGTGTCATTCAAGTCCTGTTGGGTGGTGGGGAATGAGATGTAGTGGTGTAGCCGGGCCAGTATTGCATCCAGGAAACTCCTTAGGCAGCGGGACATGGTGGGCTGGGATATCCCCCCTGCAACAGCGACTATCCCCTGGAAGCTTCCGGAGGCCAGTAGGTGCAGGCTGCACAATACCTGGACATGGGTGGGCACGGCATTGGTCCTCCTTGTTGGGTGCTGCATCAGGGGGTCTAGGTCCCGGATCAGCTTGATTATCATTGCCCCATTCAGGCGGTACTTCGAGTAAATCTGCTCATCAGTTTGGCCCAGAAGGGTGATCCGCTGGCGGAATATTCGTTCCTGGATCCTGCGTCTGTTCTGTGCTGCTCGCTGTAGCCTTCGCCGCCTGACCACCATGTAGAGTCCTGGCATTGTGAGAGTCCTCATGCTCCAGCTGCGTCCCCTTAAGTGTGTTTGGTCAGAGCTGCACCAGTTGGTAGTTTGTTAACGTTTTTTTTTCTTTTTTTTTCCTTAATGATTACCACCTGGTTTGGGTTCTCCTTAAATTGCTCCTCGCAAATAGCGATTTTCGGGTTTTTCGCATTTTGCGATTTTTCTTGAATAGCGATTGCGATTATTTTACGATTTCACAAATTGATTCGCAGAATCCATGGTATCTCGCAATTTCCGATTCGCTAATGGGCTTCTTCCTGGATTCTGCGAATTTATTTGCGAACTCGCATTTTTACTTTAGCGAATTCGCAATTATAGAGTTTTCACTATCAAGGATTCCTTTTCTTCAAATTGCGCTCGCAAATGCGAATTCGCAGCAAATTCCGAGCACAATTTGGTTTCATGAATCTGGCTGTTCGTCATGTAGTCAAGATCTAGCTCAAAAAAGGTGATTTGAAAGTTGGACAGCTACAACACAAGTACAAAAGAAAAATCCAGACTGGTTTGTTTTTTCCCATAAATCAACACTTTAATAAAACCTTAACATCTATTATTGTGTGCAAATAAGCATAATAATGAAAGGATGAATCCCACACAAATCAAATAAGCAACAATGTAACACAAGGAAATATAATTGACACATAATCCACCCAAGGTACAACCATATTACCTTGGGAGCTCTTCTACATAGTCATAACGGATTGCAAATGTTGCGCTTTTTGCACTAATGAGAACTCACGGGAATATCCTGACAAAGACCAGCATCTATATGCACACTGATTGTGGTTGCTAACTGTGAGAAATTCGATTGTTGGCTGAGGGAGGGATGTAAGCCCTTTTCAAGCAACAGCCACAAACCTTGACAGGGGGAACGACAAAAGCATTCAGGTTTAACTTGGAGGCAATGTGAAAAGTACTTATGCCGCACAAAAACAGTAGTAAAGTGAAAATACAACAGAAGAAAAATCAATAATTTAGAAAAATAGAGTAAGATGTAATATATTATTTGCCACCAGCATGATCAAAATCCAATCAGTAAAACCATTCTGAACTCTTGACTCAGAGACAGGGCCAGCTTTAGCACTGGTGGTGCCCTGTGCAACAATCTTTGTTGAAACTATGCAGTGACCGCCTTCTCCAGGGATTTCATCACTACTGCCCTCCAAAGATGTCCTTCATCTCTCCATCAAACATACATTTCTAACCTACATCCTGAGGTTTGCATGCAGCTCTTTGATGCCAGTTTACCGCTCACTGTGCTATATTAGGATTGCAACTTATGAACATGCTTGTAACAAAAAGATTGCTGCACAAAAGCAGTAACCCACTGAGCTATCTACATAAAATTCCATTTTGAGATCTGCATGCTACAAATGATTGTAGAAGTGACACAATAACTAACACGGAAGAAATATGTGCACAAGAGGATAAAATGTTTCTAGTGCAAGTTTTCACAGGCCTTTCCTTTTCATAAAAAGGGCCAACAGAATATAGCACAATGATGATAAAAATGGCAAAGGTGTTTTGAACATTTTTTGAACGCTACTCGTAAACAGCATTTGGAAGAACAAGTGAAATACTTTTTTCTGAATTTGACAGGGGATCAATCAATCAATCATAGAGGATGGTGTTGAAGACCCAATTACACAGGATTGATAAAATGTGTAAATGAGAGATTCTCCCACACTTAGGATTTTGGATTTTGAAAGACACAATTTTAATATTGCATGTCAAGAGGAAGATGAGTCAAGGGATGAGTATGTTACAAGACTACGGAAACTAGTCATGTTCTGTGAATTTGAAAAATTCAATAACAAAGAAGCTATAAGTCTATTTATCATATAAGGATATAACTCTTCAGAATTTGGAATAACATTTTTAGAAAAACCACTTATGACTGACAGACAATTTCAAAAGTGGCTGGAACTGAATATCAAGCAAATGAACAAGCTACACACATGGAATAAGGAGGAATAAAACCCCTTGAGCAAGACAGATGATTAAACAAGAGAATAAAGATAAAAAAGTTGAAGTTTCACAAATGGAAAAGAGGAGATGTAAGATATGTGGAATCTCATTACCACATAGGGGGTATTTCTCCGGTAATAGGTTAACAATGCAAAGAATGTGGAAAGTTGAATCATTTTGCCAAGGTCTGCCAATTTAAACATGAAATTGAAATAACAACATATCTTGAAGGAAACACTGGTCATGTCCCACAATTGAAAGGTATAGAACGGGAACTGAAGTTTTTCACAGGATGTTGAGACATAAGAATGTTTCAATACAATGCAAGGACACATTTAGGAACAAATACTGGACAGTTATATATCTAGCACGAAGAGAGCGTGAAAAGAAAACAGCATCTGTTGATCTTATGGTTGGGCAACAAATACTTCCATTTGTTTTGGACAGTAGAGACACATGTAACATCATGTGTGTTACGAAATATCAAAAAAATTGAAATAAACAACTCTATTTCCATCGAATGTAAGTGTGTCTCAATGGTAACTTCCTGTATTGGATGTAGAAAAATTTGAAAAATCCTCTTGTATGGAACAACGTCTAGTATAGAAGAAATACATGTCTTAAAGGGTGAAGTTCCTGGGCCATGTTCACTGAGCAATGTTACTGCACAAAAAATGGGGCTTTTTGCTATGACTTTTAATCTTAGTACAGGACATTTAATATTGTAAAAGTATCCACATGTGTTTACAGGTATATGAAAGTTCAAAAGGAAGGCAATATTTTTGCACATTAAGTAATCATAAAGGCTGTGGCATAAATACAGAGAAGAGTCCCAATACATTTAGAAATAAAAGTGGACAAAGAAATAAACTCACTACTGCAGCAAGACATTATTGAAGCTGCTGTGGGGGGGATCAACAATAGTAGTTGTTCCTCGAAATATATTGATGATATCAGAATATGTGTAGATATGAATATTCCAAATACTGTAATTGGGAGTGAAAGACACCCTGGGCCACACTTAATGGCATGATTAGTAGCCTTAATGGTGCTGTTATATTTTCAAAATTGGATCTATGTAAAGGACATCATTACTGGTGATTGATGGACAATCTTCATACACTGCAACATTCTCTACATATATGGGATTATTTAGATACAAAAGACTGGATTTTGGAATGTGTTCAGCTGCAGAAATATTTCAAGAAGTTGTACAAAAGATAATAAGACCAGTAAAGAAATTCAATGAACTACAGTGATGAATTGTCTTAGGCAGATTTCAAGATGAGCATGACCAAGCACTAAAGGAAGTATGCCATCAATTGAAAAATGCTGTATTTACATTAAATGCTGAGGCAGTGTGAAATTGGTAAATCTGAATTAACCTTTTTTGGGCATATTTTTTTAAGGAGAAGGTATGAAGCTTGAGTCTATTAAGGTATTTTCTTTAAACTCAATTTCTAATCCAAAAGATGTTTCTGATGTATGTTTTTTTTAGGAATGGCTAGCTATTGTTCTTGATGCATTAAGGTTTATGCAACCATCAGTGCACCACTTAGGAAACTGACTAGGAAATGGTATGTGAGTTGTGAAAATGCATTTAACAAATCAAAAAAGAACTTACCTCAGCAGATCATTTGAAATATTCTGATCTTAATTTTGCACAGAATCGATAATGGATGCAAGTCTGGTAGGCATAGGTCCATTACTGGTGTGACATCGGCCTGAACAAAAATTACAAATATATGTAGTCTCACATGCCAGAAAGAGTTTGGCATCGAAAAATAGTACTCTTAACCACAGAAACAAAGCTTAGCAGTAGTGTGGGCTTGTGATTATTATTGTGATTTCTTGTTTGGTAAACTCTTACTCATAATAACAGATCATCAGGCATTGACGATGTATTTTGGAAATCCAAAAGTTATAATGCCTCCCTGAATTGAAAGGCGGGGAAAGAGATTTATGGACTAAGACTTCAAAATTATTCACTGGCCAGGTAAGGAATATAATCCTACTTATTACTTGTCTAGACATCCTTTGAGAACAAACAAAAGAATCAAATCTTTCATAGCTGCGGACTATATACATTTTGCAATTAAAACGACAGCACTTGTACTAATTCAAGAACAAGATCTAATAGAGGTATCAATGGAGTATGATAGAATTCAAAAGGTGAAAGAAATAATGGATATTATTAGATGAAGACATAATAACAAGGCAACTGCATTTGAAACAAATTATATTCTTGCATTTAAAAATGTTTAAGATGAGGTAACTTCAGCTCCATCAGGATTTTTGCTAAGAGACAAAAGAATAGTAAAACCAAATAAGTTTAAAAATGCGTCATAAATAGTGTGCATGAAAGTCATAGAGGATCATTTGCAGCAAAAATGTTTACATAAACAGGTGTCCTTTCCTAGATTTCATAGTCAAGTGGAAGTTACCAGAAACAGTGTGTGCCATTTGGCAGCTGATTTTTATGGCAGTTGGATTCTGGACAGTACTTATTCTTTGTTGTTGATTAATTTTCTCATTTTCCAATGCTTAAAATGGTGTCTTCAATTACTGCATCTACCATACTTCCTTTACTCAATGATTCTTGCAGTACAGATGTTCAGCTTAGTACAGAGAGCAACTTTAACTCAAATATCTATCAACCAAGCATTGTTTCAAGTGGAACACCCCACATGGTTCAACTGGTAAGTTTCCAGCAGAATATGATGTTTGGGCAATCTCATCAAACTCGTATTCCACAACTTCAATCTGAAGCTCTGCATAAGCATGACGATGTTGTAAAAAAGACAAATACTTCAAAAGGAAAATAAAATATTATGCTATCAGAAGAGAACATGCACAAGTTTCTCAATGATATTAAATTGGAGATTAGTACTAGTAAAACAAAGTCAAGTGAGAATATCGTTAGGTGAAAACATTAATTCATTACTTTTTTCATTATTTAAACCATGAAAGTGCATCAGTTAATTAAAATTAATAAATATACAACAATTACCAAATATAAAATCATTTAAAATACATAAGTCAAGCAGTGCATAACAGGTAATTTCATAAAATACATAATTTCCTTACTCCAAGACTAAAACCATTACTTTATATCATCCAATTAATTGCACATATAATAAATTACACACATCACAAATTAAAAGGGGGCATTTAAACAACTCCAGGTCCCCTGAACTCAAAGATTCCAAAGGGGAGGCATTACTGAGTACATCACAAGCTCCATCTTTAGTTTAATTTAAGTATTAGTTCAATGGGCCAGTTTCTGGCATCTGTGGTAAGTTGCCTTATCATCTTCGCTCTAATAATCCAACTCCACTGGAGGTACTTGGCAACTGCGTAGACAATAGATTATTTTGTCTCAGCTAGAAGAGCCTCAATACAACTAAACACTGCCTCACCCCCATTTGCTTACAGAGAGGAGAATTCAGGATTTCTTGGGTTATACATAGGCAGGGTAGAATAAGAAAAAGTGCTGCAAGTTCTCGTGAAGGTACTGGCATATTGGACAGACCATCCTCATGTCCACTTTAGATTTCAATGATTGTAAAGGAAGTGTGCCATGTCTAAACCTAATATACAGTTGCCTAGCTAAAGGAACTGAAGTATAGTTTAAAAAAGATTTAAATCTAAAAAAGCCATATTTAGAGGTCCTTGCCTACTATTGCTCACCTCACTTGCCCATTAATGGGACCAAAAGTCTTTCTTAACCCCTTCCACACTCATGACGAGCTGGGCTCGTCATGAAGTAGCCTCCTCGCACGCTCATGACGAGCCCAGCTCGTCATGAATAATGGGAATCAACAAATCTCAGCATAGGAGGGGAATACCATCAGCATTGATGTGGTTAAGTAAAGTCTTTGAAAGGAGCAAGGGACTATCCCAGTCATTCCAATAATTCTCTTGGCCGATTTATGAGAGTGTCTCTTTAATAGACTGAATCCAATGGATCTTATGATTCTTATCTGTTTGACTATTTCTTTAAAGGCATTTTAGTTCTCCACAAGGGGAGATGAGAACTTAAGTCTTCCCTAAAACAGGACTAGACTTAACTGTGCTCTGTGAACAATGTGTTTTATACCCAGATCCCAACATAAGGGTAAAATGGGCATACTCTTCAGGAGCCTAATCAAGGATCTTAATAAGTTGTTCTCAAATTTTCCCAAACAGGGCAATGGTACAAAACCCCACATCTCTGCTCCATAGAGGGTGCTACTTTCTGCCTTCACATTACATTCTCTCAGTGTAGGTAAAACCTGTCTAGTTTTAGACGCCTAATATATTTTCTGTAACCCAGAGGCATGGTGGCATAAGTTCATACTACTCTTTTTCACCTGGGATGACCACAACATACTATGGGAGAACCATATGCCTAAATAATCAAATTCTGAAACTCTTTTGAGTTCTATCCCTTCTAATGTATTGGTTGGCCTAAAGGACTTATGTGGGCTGATGGTCCTAAGTGTAGTTTTTTGATTGGTTTATTATCAGTTCTATTTCTATACAAAAGTCCACAAACCGGTCTACCAGTATCTGTAGACCAATTGGTGTCTTAGACACCAGCAGAGTTTCATCTGCGTACATCAGGAGGGAAGCACACAATTATTGTGGACCACTCTGGGAATTGCTATCCATTTTGTTAACTCCCCCTGGGGCCCTCATCTAACCTTTGCATAAGCATCTTGATGTAATCTCACTATAATGATCAGTAAAACTTCAGGAACCCCATTTTATTGTAGCATCAACCAAAGATTTTGCTGAAGGACCAGGTTGATTACAAATTTAAGGTCCACAAAGACCATATAGAGATGGGCCTTATGGAGGACCTCTGCCTTCCAATAAATCATCATTAATCTGAGAACCTGGTCAATGGTACTAATACCACTCTGAAATCCTGCGTTCAGATGTGACAGGGCCTTAGTTTCATCAATCCAATCCTGACGTCTCTTTAAAATTTGTCTACTAAAGACCTTCTATGTAACGTCAGTCAGACTTATTGGCCTATAATTTAGGGGCGAATCCCCAGAACCCTTTTTGTTCCAGGGATTATCTCAGCATCCTTCCAACTGCTGGGTATTTCAGCCTCTTTAAGAATCGAGTTTGATAAGATGTTAATATATGTTGCCCAATTCTCTGGGTCCACACACAACAAGTCACAGGAACCCGATCCGGGCCTGCTGCTTTCCTCAGAGTGACACAGTTGATTGCAGCTATGGTTTCATCATATGCTAGAGTTAAGAATAATGAACCTGATTCTGAACCATACACCTCTGGGTTATACCATGCCTCCAGATAGATAGTATTAACTAAGTGATCTTTAGGGTTCTGCCCCCATTGGCTATCAAGGACCAACATATCTTGGCATTCCGTGGTGATCCCAGCCTCATATAATTCCTCCTAAATTTGATTTTCTCAGCTGGCACAAGCTTGGGCCTGGGCCCATTTATACATCTTCCACTGCATCCTCACTTGTACCGTTGACAATTTACAGACAACAGCATCATGATCATTGTTGTATCTATCAATTATCATGCTATCATCCATGAATTTCTACAGAGGGGTGAAAGCAGAATATATTCTATCCTGCTGGTATGGTTGATTTGATTGTAGGTGTGTAAACCATAGATTCTGACTGTGTCCACCCATAACAAGCCCTCAAGCCACAAGCTAGTGTGAGTGAGAGCAGATGGTATGCTACCTCTGTCCATCTCTATACAGGTGGAATCTCAAGGGTGGGTATCCTCCATTCCTCATCTTCCGCCTCCGATTATAAATGACCATCATTATCCAAGGGTTCGAATGTAGTATTGAAATCGCCATTGACTATCACAAGATCATATGGGTTACATTGCTCACAGTATGCCCTCAGTTGTTTCAGAACTTGAATTGCTTTACCCCCTCTGACCTGCCTATTGTACACACTATACAGATGGATCACAGCTTTGTTCTCCCCAGTGATTTATTTGTACCTTGTATCTCTAAGGATGCTAAGTTTAGAGAACAAAAGGTTGTATTCAGGGAGCTGTGTATCCATTCTAGGAGACCACCAGAGGGCTTTCCCTTTTCATTGGAGGTTACTGGTACACAACATTTTAGGAAGTCTGATCTATATACAGGATCTAGGGACCAAGTCTCCTGTAGGAAACAATTATCAAACTTGTCAATAAACAATGCCCAAGCATGGTCACCAAGCTTGGGATATAGCCCACACACTTTTCAGGACAAGATATTTATATTAGTCAGTTTCTGGCTTTGGATGGATGTTGAAGACACTTCTGTCTATCCCAGAGAAGATGCTATAGGCAGATCAGAGGATCCAGGTGTTCAAAAGTGGTTATATACTGCAAGTGGTCAACAACCATGCAAGATTCCAAATTTATACCTGTAATGGAAATACTCCTCTCTACCAGTCAACCAACCACAGACATCCCCAAAAAATTGTCTCATCTATGCTATCAATGACAGCTGGTGAGGAGGAGAGACAAAGTGGTGTTAGTTAAATAGCATTTGAGTTCCTGCAGGGGATTTTTGCTAAGTTCCAGTCCCACTTGTGCATCTACCATTTTACGGTCCTTGAGCCAGATTTCAATAAATTCAAAGGAACCACCCATTAGACAAAGGGTTGTGGGATATCTTTGCGGATAAGATAACTTCTTGTATTATTAAATAACAATTCTGTGTTGGTCTTATTTAATGAATACATTTATTAGAAAACAAATCCTCATTCTCCATCAACCCCTTAGCCAATTTTTATTTTTAAAATATTTTTATTGAAACAATGCAAATGTTTACAAGCATGTCAAATCAGTACATCAGTACATCAGGTGTTACAGCAGTACAGAAGGTACAATTGCACTATCGGAGTGTATATAAAGCAGTGAATATATCATTATAACTCATTGTCACTTTCCTCACATGCAAACCTGCCATCCCTTCCAAAGCCCCACTGGAGAATTGGGGAACACAGATATTACCCCTATGTTCATTCCATTTACCCCATATCTTGTTCCACTTATTGGGACAACCTCTACCTTCGTAGACAGCCTGTTCTGCCACCAGGGACCAGTCCATACCCTTCTCCCACTCGCTCAGCGGTGGGGACTTGCACGTCCTCCATTTCTGGTTGATGTTTCTCATCAATCATAGCCCTGAGTGTGGCCCAGAGTTGTTCTATGCTATTCAGGTCAGTCTGATTTCACATATTCCGCAGGCACAATTTGGGCGTCAGTGGGACTTCTTGCCACACACCCATTGGAGTTGGGTCATTATTGACTCCCAATATTGTTTAATGGCCAGGCAGTCCCATATTATTTGGTAGAGCGTACCTTCCTGTGTGCAGTGTCGGTTACATAACGTATTCTCTTTTTTTCCCATTTTTGATAAGGCACAACAAGAGAGGAATGACCTACGTAATATTTTGAGTTGGTTTTCGTCGTGATGAACTGGCTACCTCTCTAGGGGAGGATAATGCTTCCTGCTATTAATCGTTGCCTAGTTCTCCTACGTCTGCCTGCCAAAAGTCACCAAACGCAGGAAGGGGTTGGGGAGTTTGTGTAGTATCTTTTCATATGTCCTAGATACTGCCATATTGTCTGTTAGGAGCCTATCCTCTAGTGAGGACGCCTCAGGAAATTCGGTGCCAGGCGGGATGACTGCTAAAAGGGCATTTCTGATTTGTATATATCTGTATGTTTCCATGGCTGCCATGTCATACTCTTTATGTAGTTCTGAAAATTGGATTACTCTCCCCTAGACCACAGGTCTCCAACCTTTGAGACACACCGATGGTATCCCATTTATTGGATCCTGGGCATCGCTTCAATATCCCAAATTAATCTGCGGTTATGAGTTGAGGGCTCTTTATCTTGCCATCCCATTTTCCTAGTCACTCTATGCCAAAGGGTGATTGTGTGTTGAGTTGTGCCTGTCAGTAACTGACCTTTGGGACTTGTGCATAACGTTATGTTGTACCTTCCCGTACCCATGAGCCAACTGTCTATCCAGAAAGCCAGATCATCATGTGGTCTATGCCTCCATTGAAAAATTACATCCATCTGTGCTGCCCAGTAGTATTTCTGAACGTCAGGTAGAGCAATCCTTCTGTCATACCATCACTTTGTTATATTCATCATAGCTATTTGCTGTGGTTTCCATCCGATATTATGGTTCTTACTTCACTACCGATGGTACACAAATAGGTGTAGGGGACCCAGAATGGTGCATGTTGTAGGGCATATAAGAATCACAGAAGTGCCATCATTTGAAGAGGGCTACACAGCCTAATAGTGTCAGAGGCAGTGATCTCTAGTGCTGGATATAGGTCTGAAATCATGCAATAAGACCGATCAGGTTTGTTTTTGAAAAAAAGGTCCGGGTCTGGGGTGGCGAAGATTCCTAGGTAGCAAGACATCCCTCACTACCACTCCCTCACAGCTCAGGGGCAGCCTTGGCACTTGGTCGTGTAGAATATTGATACTGATTTGGACCGTTTAATAGTGTAGCCTAAGTACTTCTGGAAATTGGTAAAAATGTGCAGGACTCATCCAGTGGATGTGTATGATGACACCAAGTATAGGAGGATATCGTCAGCATTGCAGGAGATTCTATCCTCCCAATTCTCGGTCCAGCGCAGCCCCTGTATTAGTGGGTCTACCCTGATCCATAAAGCCAAAGACTCCAACACTAGGGCAAAGATCAGTGCCAACAGGGGACAGCCCTGCCGGGCACCCGATCAGAGAGGAAATGTGCATGATGTGCGGACGTTTAGGACCACTTGTGCCAAAGGCTCAGCATATAGTAGTCTGAGCCATGCCAGGTACTTTGGTCTAAATCTGAACTGTTCTAGGATGGCAAAAAGGTAGGGCCATTCGATAGCATCTAGGGACATTATTACTCTGTCTTCTGTGACTGTATTAGCGCATCCCAAAAACAGTTACGAGGACGCAGGTTCATTGCCGTCCTGGCATAAAGCCAAATTGATCCTGGTGAATTAAGTTCATGACAATTGGAACAAGTCGAGACACCAGCAGCTTGGTGCGGATTTTCAATTCTACATTTAGCAGTGAGATAAGATGGTAGGAGCTGCAGCTTTCTGCCATTTTTCCTTGTGTGTGGATCCCCACAATTGTGGCTAGTCTTTGATCAATAGGTAATGTACCCTTCTTAACATTGTCATCAGACATCTGTTGTAAATAGGGCGCACTCTTTGAGGCTCTGTGCTCTTTACCCCTGCTAACCAATGTGAAGGAGCTTGTGCTCTCTCCTTAAATATAGTAACATTAGATTACACTAACTGGCACATTTAACCTACTTTTAAGTCCTTGGTAAATGATACTACCAGCACCCAGGGCCTGTAAAACAAATGCTACAAGTGGGCTGTGGCACTCATTGTGCCACCCATTAAAGTAGCATTTAGAAACATGTCCCAGCCCTGCAGCTGCAACCAATTGTGCAGTTTTAAACTTCCATTTAGGCCAGGCAAAATAAACCTTTTGCCAGGCCTTAAGCTTCCTTAAGTCACACCTGAGGTAGGCTCTACAGACTCATAGGGCAGTGTGCATGGTATTTAAAAAGTAGAACTGTGTGTTTAATGTTTGTGACCTGACATTGACTCCCCAAGTTGTTTATCACAATTGTAAGGTTGATCTCATCCGCAGGCTAACACTGGGGTAACTTGTTATCTTTAATAATTGCTAACCTCAGATGGGGAGCAGCTAGAGAGATGCTATTAACATTCAAATGAATTGGAATTTTAAAATCCTTTTATATAGTAACGTCAGATTTTAGACCATAATTGTGAAAATTACACTTTTAGAAAGTTGACATGTACATGCCAAAGGTTTCTGAGGTCTTTCTAGGAGTTTCCAGCTGACTGGGCCTGTTAAAGGTTCACGCTCATTAATGTGCATTGGGCCCAGTCAGTGAACAATAGGACCTGAGGGTAGCTAGGAGAGTGTTTTCCTGGCAGGATGGCTTCGGATGAGATGTTCCCTACCCTGATTACCTTGTGCACAAAGGAGCCTGACACTAGGCCTGACCTTGCATGTGTCACCCTAGACAGTTTGGCACCAGTACAAGGTTAAGAGGAAGAATTGATCAGAACCAGTTTTGGGGATAGGCTGATAATTCCATACACAGAATTTGCCACTAGGTATAGAAATAGGATCCTCAGAGCCACTCATCAGAAAAGTCCTAGGCCTGTGGAAGATTCACAAGAAAGACTGCCCTGCTGCTTGAAGGACTGCTTTGCTAACTGAAGAAGGAAGATTGAACCTGCATGCCTTGATCCCAGGCTACCATAGTGACACTAAAGGTCAAATGGCTGACCTCCTACATCAGCCACATAGACAGAACAAGCTTCCAGATATATTTTTTGTAACTACGCAGCTGGCCAGCACCAACTGGATCAGCCTTAATACTACTGCTAGCCTCTACTGGAGAGGGCCCTGATCCTCAAGAGGTGCCCCAGGTGTTGGACCCTTGGCTGGCACAATAGAGCAATCTACCATGCCTAACTGAAGATTCTATCAAATAAGGCGTGAATCAATGCAGGGGCCCTAAAAGCTGTGCATCTCTGAACCAAAGGCTTCACCGCATCTGATGTCAAGCAACGCAAAGCCTTGTAGAGCCATGCTGCGAAGAGCCAGCCTAAAAGATTCACCAGATCCGACGTAGAGGGACACCAAACCCTGCAGAGTCATACAGTTCCTACATGAAGGTCCGATGTTGAGCAACGCATTGCACAGCTAAAAACGTATTCGGAGCTAACACTGTTCGAAACAAAGACACAAAAAGCCTCGCCGCACAGCTGTAAGTTTCATCAGAACTGAGGCTGAACGACTCAAAGCCTCACAATGCAATGTTGCACACACCTTGCATCAAGGACATAAGGTACAATTCCCAGTGGGCCAAACTCTAACTTCTGCCTGGCCTGCTCTCCATCATAGTGATCCTGCACTTGTGACTTTGTTCCAGTTCCAGCATGACCAGATACCCACAGTTGACCCTTTACAACTTTTGACACTATTTTTACCTAAAACTTTTTTTTAAACTCTTATCGCTGGTTCTATTGATTGGATTGTGATCATTGGGATTTTTTGTGTTGAATTTCCACTTTAAACTGTTTGTGTGCTACATAAATATTTTGCTTATAAGTTAAACCTGACTACTTTTTGCCAAGCTACCAGAGAGTGAGGCACGTGATAATTTAGTAACTTCTGTGGCTCACCTTGACAGGGATTGTGGTTGTTGCTTGAGCAAAACTTCCACCCCACTCATCCAATAACCCAATTCTTACAAGTGCCATATCAGGAGGGTGGCTGAGTATTCCTAGCTCTTAAAATGCAGAGTTTGGTAGATCACGAATTGCAATTCACACAAAACAGACCCAGTGATCAATCCTTCTGCGCTGGGTTAAATGAGCAACATAATTGTTTCATTGTGAGAAAGTCATCCCCTTTGCCATGAACACCCCCCATTTTTTACTAATACTGGTGGTAACTGACTTTTATTGTTCCCCAGCCTCTGCTTCCCTCACCCAGTGGCAGTGCTCCGTGTAAAATATATATGGTAATTAGGTGACACCCTACCTGTAAGCCCCAGGTATTTGGTAGGGCATGTAGGTTTAGAGGGCTGGTAGATTTAAGTGTTCACTGCTGCATTGTGTGCTGTCATTTTTAAGGCATCCCTGCTTTGATGACTGCTTTTAAAATTAAATTATATGCAGATTCGACTTTGGAATTAATGATACTTCCAAAGTCTTAAACTACCATATTTTTACATATAAGGGAAGAGTGCCTTGTAACTGTAAGCGGGAACATTTTAGAAGATGTTTTATATGCGATTGGGAAGGAGAAACTGCCAATTTTAATTTCCCCCATTCTAGCACACTGGCTCATGGGCCTAAATGGGAATACTTTAATAAAGTATAACTATTGACAGTAATGAGCTAATAATATACTTCGAAGTATTAAAATGATAGTTAGAATAAAGCCAACAGCTTGCCAAGATTAGAAAAATGTTAAAGAACATTCTGTTCCAATGAACCAAAATCCAGCCTTCCAGCAGCCTTTCTTCATTGGCCAGCATTTGACAGGCTTTGCCAAACTGCTCTGATGAGGTGTGAAGTGACCTGCACAGAGACAAAAGACATCTGGTGAGCGGAGATCTGCAGCTGCAGAGCAAAAGGCAGGATGGAGGTGGGATAGCTAAACTGGTCTTCAAAGAGGGAAGGACAGTTAGGACAGGACACAGCCTCGCCCTCACATCCTCCACCCCCAGCCAGACAGGAGCCCCAGTAATTGAATTAGAAGAGAGGCTGGGAGAGAAGTGTTAGCACCTTTGTTTTTAGGCACTAGGCAATGTTTATTCTGTAAAAGGCTATATCTGTGGTTCCCTACATAGGATTGTTGCCGTTTTGGTGTTATTCTAATCATAAACATATGCACTATTGTTATAAACTGGTGTTGGATTTTTATTGTGTGTTGAGTCTTACTTCTTTAATGTGTTGGTGTTTTTAAATGCTTTACACACCTGTCTCCTAATTAAGCCTGCCTGCTTGCAGCCAGCTACCAAGGGTTGAGCAAGAGAATATTTTATTGAGACCTTGACTGGCCCTTTTATTGTGATTGTGGCCTTATTACTAGTGGTAGGTACATACTTACCCCTACTTAAACCACATTTCAACAGTAATAGTAACAACTGTAATTTACATTCCTTTAGAAACTGTTGGTGTGATATTTACTCTACAAGGAAATAAATGATTATGAATGTTATTATTAGTGGGGTTAATGGTTATGAAAACAAACCATGGTACAAAGATAAGTAGATGATGGTTTGTTTCAGGTATTTCCTTTCTTGTGGCAGTTGAATATGCACCAGGCAAAATGCTTCCTTGCAGCACACAGTGTTATTTGAGCAGGTAGCAATGGATTATCCTGTATGATCATGGAAGTGTTACAAACTGGCACCCTATTTTTCTGATAATTTCCAAATAGAGCAAAATGCTTATTTGAGTTAAATATAAGCTAAATCGCATGAAATGTTTAAAATAGGAAAAACCACAATACCATATGTGCATTGTAGCACTTTTTGACCTTTGTAATTGTAATGTAATGAATGAATTGGAAAAAATAAAACTACATAATCGACAGTGGAGAGGGGCCAAAAAAGAGGGATCAGGCTATAAAAGCTAAGAAGTGTACCTATGTGATGCTGCATTGTTGGAGTTTGACACAAGCTTTTAGGTTTAAATAAAAAAATCAGGGGCCAGATGTAGTAACATTGGTAAAAGCGACACCAAATTGTGATTTTCTATGTATCTCAATTAGGAAATTGGTGTTACAAATCTATTAAACTTTTATTATAAAATTAATGATTCCTACAGGTTCCCGAATCAAACTTACCTTTTGAATATTAATGAGGTAGGTCACAATTTGCGATCATTTAGAAATGACAGGCATCACATGGATGGTGGCACGCTGGGGTCAGCAGACCACCATGTCTGAGATTAATTTAAATAAAGCAATATTTTTTTTTAATGCAGCCCATTTTTCTTAAAATAAATTGAGCTTTATTTCAATGAAAAAACATGAAAAGCTTAAGTTACATTTTTTAACACTCTCCTCTGAGGATGTGGTAAAATATTAATGTTTTGCAAGCAGAATTTGGTTACAAAACATGAATACAAACGACTGCGATTCAGTATTTGAAAGGGATTCCCAATACATGCCTCTTACAAATAATATCACTACTGGGTTGCAAACCTGAATTGGTATTTAGTAACATGTTGGGTTTCATATATCAGAAAAATACTTTTTTGTGGTGCAAATGGCCTGATTCCGTGAATATGGCCATCTGATATTAAAATATCCCATTATTGTGAGGAACCACCACAACTCTGACCAGTCTACTTCTTTTATTGCAAATATGAAGTGATCATCTCCAAGCATGTGTTATGAAGATAAGTGGCCATTTTTTGAGGACATTATCAAAGATGTGGTCAAAAGTGATAACCTGTATTGTTGAGCAGATCTTGACTGTAGTGACCTCTTTCAAATTAACTGAATACATTTAAAAGGATGTTTCAACATGAATCTATTTACAGAATTCCACCCTGCAAGAAAGTGTTGGCAGTGGTTGATTCAATTGCTACTTAAAAATGTTTTCAGCAAATGTTTCAATGCTAAACAGCAGTTACTGAGATGGATACAGTAATGAATAGGTCAAAATTATTATCATCACACAAGCAATATTAAATTGTTGATGGTTAACAATGGGACACATATTAATTTCTGATCGTATGTATTCACCTATTATGTATAGAATTCTTTGTACTACCTAGGCGAGGTGTTTCCAACCAGTGATCGTGAGTTACCAGTAGTTTCAAGTTAAATTTTATTTTATTAGCATAATTACTTAAAACCATTACATAAAATGTACAGTATGAACATTTTATGAGAACATTTAAAAATATTTTAGTAGCTTGCAGAAACCTTCTGTGTAGCTCCCAGCCTTGAGTTCGTTTGTAACTAAGAACTGCAATACATATGTGTTGTATTTTACTTATATAGTTAAGAAAAGGCTCTTTTTACATTATTATCAGGCTGCAGATAACAGAGCCTGATAATGAGCAGTGTCCACTAAGAATTGTGACCCATGTGGGCCACAAAGGTTTAAAACTGAAGAACTGAGGTATTTAGCTCTTAATAAAAGTTATCAACTCAATATTGGAGCATGAGAGCGAAATGATATTTTTGAATTTTTTTAAATGAGAGAAAATTAAAAATGAAGAGGTAACTTAATGCTTAAGTTAATTCTTCACTTTCATTTTCTCCATTTTCATAGTGTCACATTTAGAAACATAAGGTGTCTTGCTGCCAGTGGCTGGTAGACACAGTGCCATATTTATAACTGAAGTCATCTTCTTTTAAATGGAAGAAATATAAAGTGAAACAAATGTCTTAATGTATTTCTCTACTTAAAATTAAATAAATTAAGTTCTAATGCTTCATGAAGTATGCTTCTTCACATTTAAACAAATGGATGTATTTTCCTGTATTACTATGGCACCATGTCTACAGACCACTGGTAGTAATATGCCTGCTGTTTCTAAAGAAATGTAGTGCATATACATATAAAGTTAACTCTTCAGTTGCATTTTCTCCCATTTAAAGTGTTGTATTCATACACAGAAGGCATCTTGTTTCCAGTGACTGGTAGACATACTGCCATATTTATAACTGAAAAACACAGCAATGTTTTATAAATGTGAGTGCAGAAAAATGTTCCTTAATAGGAACATTTTTGCAGAACATTTATCTGCACTTTCACTTACTCCCATTTTAAAATAAAATAGTTATGTTTGTTTTGTACATGTATCTGTGCCACAAATGGCAAAAGGTATGTCCTGTGCCACAAGTACATATGACACAGGCTCGCAGTCACCCGGATACATTTATCCCATCCTTCACATATATGTTCATTCATCCCCACAGACCATGCAATTTCTGATGCACATGCCAGCCCTTTCATAGTACCCCATGTCACAATTTGTTGTTCACACCATAATATCCGGCTCCATGGACAGTAGGTTTAAAGTCAAAGATGCTGGGCGAAGGTGTGTCTGGTAAAAATGCACACGTTTCTTGGCCTTCAGTAGCTCATGACAATTTTCACTGATCAGAAGTAGTTCTTATTATAGAAAAGGTTGGAGACCCCTGACCTAGGCAATTTAGCAATATCCCCATATCTGCGGGAACATGTGTCATGCTGTATTCCCGACTGAATGGCAAAGCATACATAGCCATGAGATTTTGAGTCCAGTGAACTGCAGGGAATGTGAAACACAATGGAGATCCTATGTATAAAGAGTATCAGTATTTCAAGTCAAAAGAAGAATATTGTTTACTGGCCCATAGAATCTGTGATTGCATGATTGAATTGAGGCTTGTAAGAATTGCTCTACATTACAGTGTTCATTCTTTGACAGGGTAGAAAACCTTGAAATACGTTTTTGGAAATTGTGTGATAAAAGACTCTAACAAACTTCTATATCCTTATATGAAACCAATAATTGTTAAAGAGAATAATGCAAGCTTATCCTTATTGAGACGATAAAAAGGTGAATGATTTCATAGTGAAAGACTACTAGATTTTACCTCTAATTCACTATTGGACCACATTTAGGAGTTCTCTTTTTTAGGACTTTTAATTAACTTAATTTAAGATGAGAGCTTGGGTGCATATGTAATCACCTAAAGAACAGTTAAAGTGCTGTTGTGGTTACAAATTCAAGCTGAAAAAAACCAAAAGTTATCAAATTCTGATTAGGAGCACAATCCATAACTCGTGCAACGGCCATAACCAAGTTTAGTAAAGGTATCTTAAGAAGAGAGCTAGGTAGTTGAGCAAAAATCTGCTTCCAAGGCCAATCCAAACATTCTGACCCTAATTACAAAAGGGTGCATTACTGTAGAGCATAACACTGCACATGGGGATAACACTTGATATGCTATTACATCTAGTATTCCTGATAAGGTTGGCATCAGTAATATGAGGTTGCTATGTTAGCAGAGATCGGAAGTTGATCCCTTATTAGGTCCTAATAAATGGGGCATAACATTATGCATCGCAATGTTCTGTGGGCTAGTGAAACCTAAAAAACTGGCACCTCGCTCACATCTCATCAGTACACTCTCTGGATGTACAGAAGAACAAAAGATACCTTTGTGGAGACCTGAAGGTCTAGACCTGCACTAACTTGTACCCAGGACTAAGACATGGACTGCATGGATCAGTAGGGTGACCCCCTGTTTAGCTTCAGGTATATAATAACCTAAATGAGACCTTTTTCCTGAAGTACCCAGCTGACTAGTAGCAACTTGTTTCTGAACCCTTATAGTGACCACTGCTGGAGTGAGCCCTAGCCTTGAACTGCTTTGTGCAAGGTCCTGGGAGAAAGACGGAAGTCATTGCCAGTAATACTGAGAAATTTAAGTTAGTTGTCCAGTTTTACCAAATTATGCAGATTGAAATTACCAACACCATCAAACTCCAGCACAAAATATAGTTCACCCACTTCATTTATGGATGGGACAAGAATTTGTTTTCCAGATGTGAAGCAGTAGATGGCCCTGCATTTGGAAACGATTGACTAATGGTTCATCTACCTCCGGACCATCAGTCAATATATTTATGTTTTGGGATTTTTACAATTATCTGGAGTAGTATTCCTTGAAGAGGTAATTTCTTCTTGAATTGTGGGATGGTTCTGATTTTGGGATTGTGTGGGCATAGGCTGAGAATTATTTTTTGTTGTGTTGCCTCAAACCTGGTGATGTCAGATTGATCTTAGTGTTAACTTCTAAAAACTGATGAGTCATGTTGCTATGCCTTTCCAGGAAGCAAGGATGGCCTCTTGTAAATATAGTTAAAATTAAAGGAACATTTATTTAAGTATCAATAAATTAATGAAACCTGTACTTAATTGTTAATGATTTAAAAATATATATTACTATGTTGAAAATGTTAGTAAAAAAATGCATGTATTTGTTAATAATATTACATTTAATTACATTTATAATTAAATAAAAATAATTGTACATGTTTTATTTACTCAAAACGGCATTTAAAGGTTCAGTTTGGTGGACAGCAGTCAAAATCAACAGCGGATGTCTACTTTTTGTACCTTGAAGAGAACTGCAGTGATGACATTTCCTTTCAACATACATGGACGACTACAGAGCTGGCAGTCATTTCTAAATAGGACAGACTACCATCCATCAGGGAGGTGGATATTTAGTCCTCCTCAATAATGCCAGATCCTACTCCACCCTCCAAGGTCTAAATTAGGGCCTAATTTGGGGGAGGTTGGGAATCAAATCAACTTTCTATGACAGGATCGCAAGAACGTGATTGATAGGGTCACATAAGCCAAAGGCTGAATATCTGAGCTTGAGGAAAATATTAATGAGCTACAGAAAGCTTTGTGAGAATTGAGAACATAAAACAAAGAGAAAGCAGAATTCATAGAGGAACTGGAGAGGGGATCCCTCTGTAATAGTGTGAGGTTTTTGGGCTCTTTGAAGGATGCAAAGGGGGCACTCTCAGAACAATTTTTAGAATCCTGGCTGAAGAAAAAAAATGTGTGTTGTCAAACTGCTTTGTGGTTAAGATTGTCCACTGGGTATTGAGTGACAGGCCTCCACTGGGAACTTGTATGTGTCCTTATACTACCTGGTACTTAAATCACAAAGACAGTGTTACAATACTCAAGGTGAATGAAGAGAATTTGCAAGAAGAGTTAAAGACTTTGAGCAAGTCATACAAAGATTCCATATAATCAATCTGAGTTACATGCTCCTCTATCGAGCTAAATTAAATATTATCTTTCCAGATAAATACTTTTTCTGTGCGGCACTAGAGCAAGCATGGGTATGAGTCGAAGAACAAACTGTTTTCGTATGGAAACCATGGGAGGGCCAGGGATATACATAGTTGTGCAAATACAAAAGATGCTTCACTGAAGGAATAGCATTCCTGATCAAGACGTAGGCTCCACACCTGCCACAAAGGAGACCACAGGAGACTAGGGGTGAGACAAATGACATATGCCCCACAGGGCAGCTATTTCGAAGAGGTGAGGCAATGGACAATACTCTTTGACTACCCATTAAAACATCACAACCCTCAGGGGATATGGACCTGAATCAACCAAAGACTGCTTAGTAACACACTACTGGTTGAGAAGCTTGAGGATGAATGTAACATAACTGACACTACACCCTGTGATATTTAAAGCTTCATATGTCTTACGTGTCCTTTTGACTCTTAATAGGCTGCAGATTGCAAGGTGATAATACACATTTCTGACTGGTGGGTTGGTAGGAAGTTATTAAAGAGATAATGTATGGGAGAAGGTGCTAGAACTTACGGAAGCTCCCATTGGGTGGTTTAGGACTTTGTTTGGACTTGGGAAAAGATCTCAGTTTTGCTTAACCTATTTAAAGATTTTGGATGATAGATACTTGACATATAGAGGTTTAGGGAAGCTGAATGGATGGATTTTGTTTTATTAGGGACAGATATTTATTTAACAGTGAAATACTATCAATGACCCAACACCAAGTCAAAGCTTGTCTACAGAATCACTTTTGCACAACACAACACCACCACTAGCTAAATACATCTCCTTTCATTGAATGTGAATTAGCTACTGAACAAGAGAAAGAGGGCAGCAGTCCTATAAACAGCAACATGCTATAGTACGGATATCCTATTGCTCCAAGAAACCGTTTTGCTGGGTACCAGTTGAGAATTTGGGCTTACTAAAATGTGTCATGCCAGCTGTGTTAGAGATTGAAGAGTAGTGACCATCAACAATTCCTATATGTACTCAAAAACCTTGGTGGATTGTTTTCATGCAAGCAAATCCAAATTATATTCAGTGAAGAGAATACTCTGCAACATACATTTGACAAAGCTGGCCAGCCCTGCATAGGAGAAGAAACAAATTAGTGATATTTTCTTATCCATGCAAGTGATCAAGATTTAGAAGTCTCTTCGGTGAAAATAGGAGCACAGACGGAACACCTAGACTTAAGAAAGGCTATGAAAATCTCACTCTTATCTAGACGATTCTAAAATGTCTAGCCCTAACTAAATTCTAGATTGAAGATGGGCAAATAATGTTGACCTGTGCTTTTTCTGGGTAGACTATGCTGGAAAGATTGTATAAATGTGCTAGAACCAAATACCACAGCAATCTTGAGTTATACAAAGTCCCTTAGGATTTATGCTTAATGATTGCACTACCAGCATAATGTATTGCCTGAAGGTGAACTTCTGAAGGAAGTGGCCCTTAGGCGCTACCCAGGTTACTTACAACCACCTGCTATGCCTTCCCAAGAATGAAGAGTTGGTCAGACAGCAGAGAATACAAGCATACATTTTATTAGCAATACGCTGCGGAGGAGTCCGTCTTGACCTGCACCCTATGATGTCTGACTAGGGACTGGCCCCCCAACAGGCTGCAACACATAATGAATCTTCCCCACAGCCTCCAACCATGCCCACCATGGAAAGTTACTGGCCTGGGCCGAACATGAACAAAGAGGGCACAGAGGGATGCGCTACCACCTGCCAGATGGGTTCATGTTATTGGCAATCCTAGGTTGCTGTGCTGAGGCCTCAGCGTCTCTTAATGTGGGAGCAGAGCTACACACTCGGATAGGTATGGGAGGGCTGACTGGCCTATTTATTAGTAAATTGAAAAACAGCCTTGAGCAGAAGAGAAAATAATAACGAAATACAATGCTCTGCTGAAGCAAGCAATACGAGTAATAAGGCCTTACTCAGGCACTGTCTAAGCAGCCTAATAGGGATTACAAAATGCAAAATGGAGTCCCACTCGCTAACTGAAGCCTGCACATTATGGGGATAACTCAGTGGGTTGCATAACGTGAATACAAATGGCATCTATTTAGCCACACACTGCTAACCTACTATAGAATGAAACAAGTGTAGGAAACTGGCTCCATATATCCTACACCAAAATTAGGTATAGTGTGTATAGGGTCCAGGTGACCCCAGAGGTAGGCAGAGATTAAAGTTAGATAGAACTTTACTCTCTATTTGTGGTAGAGTGGTCGAGCATTAAGGCAGTATCAGAGGACAGTGTTGAGCATTTGATGTACATAGTCAGCAAATGATTTCACACACTCAAGAACAGAACTATAGGCCAATTTTTTTTGTATAAAAAATATACTGTTGTTTTATTTGAGAACCAAAAAAGCCTGGTACAGGTAAGCATTAAATACTTTACAGTAATACGTTGCTGAATGTAGAACAGTTTGAAAATGCAATAGGAATTGTACTTTGTTTGATTTACAGGGGATGCAGTAGATTGCAATACTTAGCAAATACAGTACATTGAAATAAATAGGCTTTTTCAGTAAATTACAGATAAGTTACTTTTCACGTTACTTTTCTAACTCAGTGCAGGATACCTAGATTCAGCACTGGGACATTTCCTGCAAGCAGGTAAGTAACTGCGTTTTGGATATTCGAACGATTTTTTAGGAATATTTTTAGATTTCAAAACTTCACACTTCGAAACATATTATCAATGTTATCCTATGGAGGAAAAACGGGATATCGGTTCAAAGGTAAGTTATCGACTGAGGGAGTTAAGGTTCTGGGGTTAGATTCAGGGGTCCCCCAGGGGCAGTGATGCACTCTTGTTACACCCTCAGCTGCACTAGGGCAGCCGGGTTCAGAGTGTTGAGGCCCAATATTATCCAAAGGGGATAAAGGGCCTCCGGTTGGTGGCTGCTAACGAGCAGGCCACTGGACTGTGGGAGCAAAACTCCTAGAGTTTAGGTCAGGGCAAATGGGTAAACAAGAGTAGCACAAAAGGTGCAACCTCAGCGCCGGGTGCAGAGTTCTGTTTCGACGTCGGGCGCCCAGTTGTTTCCAATGGAGAACCTCCGGTTTGCAAAAGCACTGCAGGCAGGGAGACAAAGGACGCTGGCATCAGTGTGGGTTTAATGTGCTAAGAAGTTTGATAGCCATTATGGTGCTGTGGAGTTCGTAATGACAAACTCCCAGCACCATATACTCTTAATGGCAGCACTGCACTTACAATGTCTAAGAATGGACTTAGAGACTGTTGGGGTACAGGGCTCATGCACCTGTATGCTCACCACTGGTATAGTGCACCCAGATAGAGGGGTGACTGATCTATGCAGGGCAGTGGGTTGTAGGCATTGTACACAAATAAGTGTGCCATGTCGACTCTTCACTTTGCTCTGCACCAAAACACACAATCTGCAAAGGCAGTGTGTGTGTGTGTAAAGGTACAGGGCCTCTAAGGATGGCACAATACGTGCTGCAGCCCTTAGAGGCCTTCTCCGGTCACAGTGCCCTGGGTACCTGTGCTACCATTTACCAGGGGCTCACCTTTGGCCAGAGATGCCAATTGGGTTTAGTTTTGGGGAAAGAACACAGTCCCTTGGAACCTGATTGACAGGGACCCAGGGCACATCAAGTAAATGTGCATCAGTTGTCTGGCAAAAAGTGGGGGGGGGTTACTGCAACAGAAACCCACTTTCCTATGGGTGCATTGCAGGAATGGGAATTTCAAACCTAACACTTCACTGCCTATTGTCCAGCACTTATTTACAAACACAAATGGCATCTGTCTTGGACTCTTCAAGTTGTATACTGGCCTCCTAAACTAGCTCCTCTGTTTAGTCCACAATGGGTTCATACAAATTGTAATATATTTTGAACTTCCATTATTATGTGTGAACAGTGCCACCAGCTTTGCTGTTCTACTGTTCTACTAGGGCTTTCATGTACTCCATATGCACTGCATGGCAAACTTCCGCAGACTTGACGAACTAATTTGCAACCCCTCAATTAACAGCATAGCACATATTATGACTAAATATATAACACCCATTACTATGGGTCAGTGTATCTAACTAGGGTGGACTCATTAAGGTGTATACTATGGCTTTTCAAGTATACCTGGTCTTCAATTTACTCCACAATGGACCCAGCTTTATGGTGGGGTATTAATGCTTCCTTCTATCACCAAAGGGTGGATTGCAAAATATATGCTGAAATGTGCTATATTTGAGCCACCACACCTTCACATTTATCAGCCTTTTCCTCTAGGTTTTTTCCTAGCCACCATAGTCACAGGCTTAAACTATGTGACATAGACTACTCCGTTGATGGTATGTTTCCGCAAATATGACTGTATCTCTGCGAACACTTTTTGCCACATTCATGTGAAGGTGCTATGACATGATCTGAGCAGACTCTGTCACATCACAACTCTTCCCACCTAGGATACAATGATCTTGGACACTTCTTGACCATGACCACCACTAGCATTGATACTTAAACATCATAACCCTTATTGCTTTCAAATCCCCACAGAGACACAGAAAAAAACATTTGACACAAGAACACAACTCTGATTCTCTCACATAATATCATACACTACCCACATTTGTCAAGATAGACACACATACTGCAACCACTGATCCCCAAGAGTAGCATACTGTCTATACAAAAATACAATTAGGTGCATCATTAGGGTTCGGAAGCACTATATGAATGCAATAACAATAGAATTCAATGCATGTAAATTGAAACTTTAATGTCATGGAGCATAGAAAGAACATAAAAGTTAGGTATTTTAGGCACATCTGGGCCTGACTTGAATAAAAGCAGTGCCGACCCTGTCTCCAAAGGTGTTTTCTGGATTCATACTGTGCATTAGTTTGAATGTTGGTGTTCCACTGTGGAATCACCTTTATACAGAAAACTAGCACCATACTATAGGGGCATAGCAAAGCATTAGCACTCAGCTCATATAAAGTAAGTGTTTTGAATTACGTTACTATTTTTTGCATTTGAGCAAGGATACAATCGCTCTTGCCCCAGTGTTCTAAAATGAAACTGAAAATGCCCAGTATTGAGTAGGTTGGCAAACATTGGCTCACATACTTTCCTTGCTAACCATTACTCCTACACCAAATGCAGTGCTTATGGCTGAAAGCCTTATACAGAGGGCAATGGCCATGTGCCGAAGATCACTCAACCCTTTGACAAACCCCCTTATGTGCATGGCTGAAGGCTGTGTGCAGTGCAGTTGGAACTTAGTGGTGGGAGATCAGCAGTGCCTGGCCAAAAGTCAGGCTCTACTGCCAGTTCCCACTGAGCAGGGCCAAATCTCTTGCGGTGCAGGGCAAGGGATAAAAACAAAGAAATTGGATGTGATATATCAGTTAAAATACAGGTAAAGTATAGCTAAGATTATGATTTACTACAGGAAGAATACTGCAATGCAATAGTTAGGATTAACTCTGCAATTCATAACTCACAAACAGCCATGAACACCAAATGTCACACACAAAATTCAAAATGTATGGGCTCACCATAATTATAGCAATTTGTAACAACAAATTAAAATGTTCTTAAACTAGAACACATGCTCACACTGAAGTAAGAATACATACTCAAACTAACATATCCACATTCTTCTCAATGACAATGTTAATAGAATTTTAATCTGAAAGCCCATTTATATTTATGGCAATTGTGAGGTCTTGAACATTGCATATGGTGTGAGAGTTATGATTTGCATGTCTATTTTCTGAGCAATGGATTGTCGAGCAAAAAATTGATTTTTTTAATTTTTTTATATTCAACCGTAACTACATAATTTATAAAAATATTTGATGGTTAAGGCACAAACTCAACAAACCTCTGAAATCTGGCCGTTATCATTTGCGTTGCAAATCATATATTGCCTCTTCCATGGCAGAATGGAGAAGCAAAGATGTAAACAGAAAAGAAAAACTACAAATCCCCCCAAAACTGTAAAAGGAGATAAAATAAAAAACATAAACCAAGACTTCATGTAAACAATAAAAACCAATAACTCAAAGTCTCAACTTAAAAAACTGTGATGTCATCAATGATTTCAGTGGTGATATCATAAGTGATATCATCAATGATCTCACTTGTGATGTCATCAGTAATATCTGTGATGCCACAAACAGTCCAAGGGGTGGCATGAGTTATTGCATGTGCTGCAAATCATAGCAGGCACATTTTAGTGGTTTGTTTAGTTTGAGGCAAAACCATAAATCATTTTCAAACTGAGTTTATTTCAGCAAATGTTATTTTTTATGATACACTTAATATGCAGCCCCTTCTGCAGTGAGTGTTGGCCGCAGATCTCGATCAGCAGTTGCGCACGGCCCTTAGCTGTGCACTGTGGAGATTGGCCACAGGGCCTGGCTTCCGAACCATGGTCTGCACCCAACTCGCCATGGTTGGTCAAGTCTGCTGTGCATGGTCTTTACTTGTGCACTGCAAGGGTTGGGTGAAAGGACTAGCCTCTTGCCAGGCATTGTGCCCAAACCAACAGACTTGTCCACTCACCTCTGTGCACGGCCTCTGGGCGTGCGCAGGTGATAGACCTGGCTTTTTCAGCGGGTTTATCCCCAGATTTGATTGCTTTGTGGCCTTCTGTTTCTGATCTGTTTTTGTTGGTTTTATGACTCTGGGCACTTTACCACTGCTGATCAGTGCTAAAGTGCATATGCTCTCCCTGCAAATTGATTAGCATATTTGATTTACTAGTCAGTCCCTAGTACAGTGCAGTGTGTGTGCCCAGGGCCTGTAAATCAAATGCTGCCAGTGGGCTGCAGCACTGAGTGTTCCACCCACATAAGCTGCCTGTAAATGTAACTCAGGCCTGCCATTTAATAACCTGTGTGCAGTCTAGTAGTGCCATGTCGACATGGCAAGTGCACCCACTTGCCAGGCCCTAACCTTCCCTTTTCTTACATGTTAGTCACCCCTAAGGTAGGCCCAAGGTAACCCTATGGGCAGGGTGCAATGTATGTGAAAGGTAGGACATGCCCTGGTGTGTCTGGCAAGTGCTGATAGTGAAATACTGCCAATTTAATTTTTCACTATTGCAAGGCTATGTGTTCCCATAGCATAGAATGGGGAGTTTACTTATCACATCTCAGAATGTTAAAATGCATATTTTAGTGAGGGTGATTTTACATTCTGTATTTGAAAATACCACTTTTAGAAAGTAGGTATTTTCTTGCTTAGCCATCCAGTGTTCCTCTGCTAGGTTTGTGTATTGCATATCAGGCATTGAATGACAGGGGCTGGGGAGGAGCAGTGGCTCCAAAGAGTCTGATGAGTCGGGGCTGGGCCAAATAGACCTGGGCTGCATTTAGAGTAGAGGGGGGAGATTTCCTTTCACCTGAATGGGCCTGTCTGCCTTCTACAATGCTGTCCCCATCTCCTGCCAGGAAGCTGCAACAGAGAGAACAGAACTGATTTTGACCAAGCACAGGGCTTCTCTGCCATCAGAGAACAAAGTATTTTGTAGTTTAAATATTGGGGCCCAGACCCCAGAACTTTTGATCTGGGAATCAAGAGGAACCTTTGCCAAGGAGAAGAGCCGGAGAAGGTAAGGAGGAATACTGCCCCTGTGCTGTTTGCTGTCTGGGGTTGGCCTGCAGTAGCTACTTGGTGCCAAGGAAAGAAGAAAGGACTTTGCTCTTTGCTGTGCCCCCTGCTTGAGGAAGATCTCCAAGGGCTTGAAGCTGAGCTTGCGTCCTGTTTTAAAGTCTCATGGACAGGAGGACTCCACACCAGCTTACCTGAACTTCCTTGCTGGGAGTTCTGACCTGCAAAGAGGTGCCTACTATTGTTTTGAACATCTAGAGACTGTTTTCCACTGAAAAATCAAAGCAACAAAGAGAAGCGTGATGCATCTGTACCTGTTTCTGATGCATTGCTGAAGATACCACCTCGAAGCGCCAAGTCTGCTGCATCGCTGGGGGACACAGTAAGAAACCGACGCATGACCTCCCTACACAGTAAGAAACTGACACATCTACTCCTCTCCAGTAAGGAACCGATGCATCACCTCCCCTACGCAACAGTAAGGACAGACGCATCACCTCCCCCTGAGCAAGGAACTGACACATCACCTTCCCTGAGTGTAAGGAACCAACACATCACCTTCCCTGCAGCCTGTTTTGTTTATTTGTGTGACGCATCCAAGGTACTTTGTGGGAAAAGTCCCACATCTGCAATTTGCTTTGAACTGAACTATTTCTACCATCTGAAAGTCATATTTGTATTACTGTATTGTGGATTTTTGTTATTTTCGGACTTGTTTGGATTAGCTAAAGATTACTTATTTTTCTAAACTGGTGTGGTGTCCATTTGTAGTGTTTTCACTGTATTACTGTATGTGTTCACAAATGCTTTACATACTGCCTTTGAGATAAACCTGTCAGCTCGTGCCAAGCTACCAAGGGGTGACCAGGGGTTATTTTAGTGTATCCCCCTTACCCTGACTCGGCAGAAGTAGGTGCATTTGTCCAAATGGGGACCCTTGCTTCTAGAGACCCCCATTTCTAACAGTGGGGGTTTAGACTGTAGGGCTTATCGATGCGCCTAATACACAGAAAGGTGGCCAACTAACAGTACATATCAATGTAGTTTTTGCATTTTTTATGGTCTTATACTGGACCATTGTTTGGCTGAGAAACTGATTTTTTTATTTATTTGTATCTTGTATTATTACTTTTTTGTCATAAATGTGAAACCTATCTGTGAATATTAACCCCTTCGCTGCTGGTCCGCTTCCGCCGCTGTGCGGTAAACAAACAAACAGGGCGGGGCCGTGACGAACCCCAGCCGTCATCCGCACACGAGCACCGCGATGCGTGACGGCTGGGGTCGTCACCAGCATGCAAGGGGTTAATTTAGTAGGTCATTTTGTGACCCTGATCTATTCCTTATTTCTGCAAACTAAAATATTAGTCAAAGGTTGGTCTACAAACGAAATAGCTGATCTCAAAAAGTCAGTTCAAAATTAGCTAAATCTTTTCAAAACCAGCATAACCATGTGACTCGATAATATATGACTCTTTTGGAAGACATGGAGAATTTGGTCTATTGTTGTTAATCAATTGGATTAGCAGACTCTGTAGTGAGAATATCTACCTAGAAGAAGAGTGAGACAGTGGTGCAGGAATACACGTGGAATAAAAGTAAATAAAGTCTTGGTTCAGTAATTAAGCAATGTAATTTGTGTAAACTAGACATGAATCGTATACATTATTAAATAAGGACGGCGGTTTCTAAAATTTCAGTGAACTAATTAGCCCATTTTTAAGTTAAGTACTCCAGATGTAATTCAAAACCATTTCTAAAAATGAAAATTTCTATGAAGTGTAATTCTCCTTCAATGAGAAAAGATTCATGGGACAATTAATCAATTATGTTTGCTATTAAAATATGACATGATGGAGAAGTTACTTTCTGAGAGATAGTGTTCTGTTGCCAAAGACGATATTTAAATCATGTTTATTGAGAGGTCTAGGTTGTTAGTTTTGTGTTTCAGATATTTGAAAATGATGTGAAGCCAAAATAGGCAACATTTATAATAAAGCAGACTTTGTGGATGTTAGTATTAGATTCACAATACGTAGTCACACAAGATGGTAACTCTAAGAAGCCGAGTTTATCCACACTAAACCCTCAAAATGTTTGCATGGTATTATCATTGAATTAGTCTATGATACAAAGTCGTACCTATTGACAGTACAGCAGGTGCAGTGGCACTGGAGACCAGTGATCCGAGGGTCCATACAACCACCCCTTATTGCTATTTTGTAACTACAAATCCAAGGGAAGGGGTCATTTTCTATGTTTGCATTATGGTAAATGGCACGCTTGCTACACCACTCATTGGATACCGAGTTATAACTTGCAAAAGGGCGTCTCCTGTATGCCTCTCTAGAACAATACTCAGTAACTCCAGGCTTAAGCAAATTATTCATTGCGAATCACAGTGTAAGTTACCCATATGTGGAGACATGCGCATCTATGTAAATCACTTCCCATTTTACTCTTCTTTCAGATGTTAGAAGAAGAACAATTTACGAGTATCACAGGGTTGAGCTGCAGATGTCTAAGATAACCAGCATGTCTGCGGTGGAGATGATGCCCCTCCCAAGTAAGTAATATTGAATGCAAAGGTTACTGGAAGCTTACTGAAACTTGAATTCAAAAACTGAAAATCATCTCTGCAAGACTGGCGAGAGCATTTGTGCAAAATCTCCAGTGACATCTACTGTTTGAGTTTTCCCTAGATCCTCTTACAGGGCATGCAGCATGTAGACAATATAGCATGTGTGGCGAAATCTGCATCAGTAGCACATCAGCAGGATCCAGATAGGAAGAGGCAGTTTGCTCCCCATTTTCTGTTGTTTCTAGAGGACACTTTATTCTAAAGGTGTCTTCACCAAAGAGATGATTTATGCAAATGCGGACCCAAATCTGTTTTGGCTCTTACCATCAAATACATAGTCTTGTAACCATAATCTGGACAGGTGCATCACAGACAGAGTTATTATCACTTTTCCCATAGGTTAAAGCCTAGTATTGTGCATTTTTGACTCAAATCATCATTTGCGCATACATTCTTGCCTCCAATTCTCATTCCTCTAAAGATGTATATAAACCTAATGTTGATATCTGGTGGTGTCCCCAAACTATTAATATAGCGGTGGAGCCACTAATGTAGAATTTATTGGCATGACTCTCTTCGTTTTCATTTCCCAGAACATTCTAAATCAAAGGTGCCATTAAAAATTTACAACTTCCTGTAGTAATTTACTCGTAGGCAACTGAGGTTAAAACTGGTTTATTCTGATTACAAGGTCCGGGAGCACAAAAGATGCTCCACCAGGCTCAGCAGTTGAAAGTCTCTCTGAAACATATACATTCCATCTCACTAAGCAACAGCAGTCACTTAGCAACTACAACATTCCACAGTGCTTCAACAATATTGAATGCATACTACATACCTTCCCTTGTCCTAAAAAAAATAAACAACATTTAAAAAAATAAAGTGATAACAGCAAAAATAATAAATAAAACATTTATCTAAAACTAACAGGCAAAATACATTTCCTCGAACTCCTCCTAACCCTTTCATCACATAGTAGAGGAGGAGTAATCGGATCACTGTGTATGGAGTCAGGTACAGCAACACTACGTTGATTTGAACTCAGATCTTCATTGTGTTGGGTGGCATTCAAAACAGAGCTATGTAAAACCTTGGAACCTTTCCCAAGATTCCATCAGTGCCCACCTTTAACTTGTACAGCATTTCCATAAACTTTCATTACACGTTGTGACTTTCCAAACTTACTCTCACCCTTCTTTGTGTGTACAGGAGACTTTATTCTAACAAAATCCCCTACATTGAGAAAAGACATTTTGACCCCTCCTTTTTTATCAAACCAAACTTTTTGTTTCCCTTGTGAATTGGTTACATTTTCTGTGACTTGTCACATCAAATCATCAACACTAGTGGTGGATCTGAGTAAATTCCCCATCCACCCAGGTCTAAATGAAGTGTTGGCGTTTCTTCCTCTCATGAGCACAAACGGAGATAACTTGGTGATCGAATGAGGTGTAGTTCTATAAAAACACATCATATCTTCAAGGGCCCGCTTAACATCATGGTGACCAAATTTGGCCCACTTCACACAATCCCCAACCACTCTGTTCATCCTTTCCACGAGACCATTGGTTTGGGGATGATAAAGTGAACTCTTGATGTGTTTGCAGAAACAGATTTGAGAAAAGTTTGGAATTCATTGCTAATAAACTGCATTCCATTATCTGATATTACAAATTCAGGAAATCCTTCTCTCAAGAATACATCACTGAGGAAGTCAATGATAGTTTTAGAATTGGCCTCCCTAACCAATCTTATTTCTGGCCATTTTGATGTGTTATCAACTAAAACTAAGATGTATTTGTAGGGACCACTAAGGACATCATACGGCCCTTGTACATCAATGCCAACCTTAACCCACGGCCTATCAGGACATTCAATGGGTTTCAAAGGAGGGGTATTTACCTTAAATGACTTATCAGAGGAAGAACAAACACCACATTCTCTCACCATATTCTCAACTTCGACATCCATTGAGGGCCACCAGAAAACGTCTCAAACACGACTTTTAGTGAGAGTAGCACCTAGATGTCCTTCGAGTACACGTTTTAAAATACCAGGTCTGAGAGAGGACGGAGGGATAAGTTTCTCGCCCCTCAATACCAAACTGTCTTCAATAGTCAATTCTTGACCGACTTTGCAATAAGGTTAAAGTAGAGGTGAAAGGACTTTCTCGCGTGGCCAACCTTTGGCAACTAAGTCACAAACATCTTGAAGGATAGAATCAGAGAGAAAAGCTGACCTCCAGTCTTCCTCAGATTCTACATTGTGACAAGGAACATCTATACCAGCAACAAAACAATCTTCGCAATCTTCTTCAATGAGAACGTCAAATTTAACATTCTCTTGATCATTATCGCTAACCGGAAATCTAGGCAGAAAGTCTGCTCTTAAATTCTGTCCGCCAAAATTCTGTCTGTCAAAATTGAACTGTAACAATTTGGTAACCATCCTAACTATCCTGGGGTGGAACACTTGCTCACCCCATCACCAAGGATGCTTACAAGAGGCTTATGATCCATGAGAAGAGTGAACCTCTTTCCCCACACATATGAGCAACATTTTTCTATTGCCCACGAACATCCCAGAAGTTCCTTCTCGATAACCGAATACTGATGTTCAGCCCCTCTGAGTACCCTGAAGGCAAGAGCTAAGGTGTGTTCTGCTCCATCTATTTTTGAGTTAGCATGGCGCCTAAACCTACTTCACTAGCATCAACAGTGATGAAACATTCATGGGCAGGGTCAAAAGGCTTGAGAGTTTTACAACGGGCTAAAGATAGTTTAACATGTTCAAAAGCACTCTCACAGTCCTTTCCTCATTCAAATGTGACACCTTTCTTTAACAGTGCACTAATGGGCCTATCAATAGTTGCAAAATCTGGAACAAATTTAGAATAGTACTCAAAAAGCCCAAGTAGCGATTTAACTCCTGATTTATCCGTAGGGCAGGAGCATAAGAAATCGCTTCCAACAGTCCTGGTTTTGGACTGACCACTTCTTGTGATACGATGTGGCCTAGGTATTCAACCTTATCACAAGAAAACTCACACTTTTCAGGTTTTAGTACGATTCCATTATCCCTAAATAAGGATAACACTTCATCTAATGTCGCATCATGAGAAAAACTATCATTACCAAATACCAAGACATCATCTTGAAACACTAAAACAGAACTTAAGTCTCGAAGAATATTGTTCATGATCCTTTGGAATACGGACGCCGCTGAGGCTAATCCAAATGGCATCCTACAATATTGATAAGTGCCTAAAGGGGAAACAAATGCTGTGAGATGCTCAGAGTCTTGGTGAAGTTCAACCTGGTGGTAGGTGCTTGCAGGATCTAGTTTGCAGAAACATTTGGCACCCTTTGTGGCTCAAATAGGTCAGAGATCTTTGGAAGACGATGGCAATCTATCCAAATTTCCTTGTTGAGGGACCTCTACTCCACACAAACCCTAAGTTGACCATTCTTCTTGCGGGCAACTACTAAAGGGGATAACCACAAAGAAGACTCGGCAGGTTCAATAATTCCTTTGGCACATAACTCTTTTAGCTCCTTCTCCAAATCGGATCTAACACTAAAAGGAACACCCCTGAGTTTGTGTTTGACTGGAGTGGCATCTTTCTTAACAACAATTTTGTGCTCTAAACCCTTAACTTTCCAGAGAGAACTGCTAAAACCAGAAGGGTATTTTGTTTTCCACTTTTGTTTAAGATCATTGCAACAATCAACAACTAGAACTTGTTCTAGGGTTCCAGGTCTCAAAATCATTCCAAACAAACCCTGGTGAAACCAACCAAGAATGTTCAAACCCTTCACTGCAACGTACATTTTTCCCTCGATACACCTCCCTTTAAAATACAGTTTGGCCTCAAAATATCCTGAAAGATCAATCTTGCGTCCCTCATAAGAAACAGGAGAGCGATCAGGGGGAAGAAGTTTGATGGACTCACCCCACGTTTCCTCAAACAATTTCTTAGTGATCATGGTGATCCGGGCGCCAGAGTAAACCAAGAGCGGAAGTGTTTTATCTCCAATACCAATGTCCACAATAGGATCTCTACAATTAGAGGGATCACCCTCGACTACTTCTAGTGTTGACCCAATCTGAACTCATTCATTCCCCCCCTCCCTTATTACAGAAACAACTTCTGTATCGCTTTCACCATCAGATTCTACAACACAAACCACATACTTCTTTTTGGGACAGACCTTTGCAAAATGTCCTACCTTTTTGCAATAATTACAAGTGAAGGAAATAGCAGGACATTGCCCATTTTTACCGTGGGGAGGAATACCACACCTAATACAGAGATTAGGATCAGGTTTGTTGAATTCTTTACAACATTGACAGTGTCATTGGTCTTTTCAGTAGGCTTGTCTTCAAGTTCCTTCATAGAAGACATCGAGGTTTCGATGCTCTTAGCAATTCTTAATGTTTCATCATGAGAAGGATCAGCTAAAGATAAAAGTTTTTGTCTAATACTCTTTTCCTTGCATTGGCAAACAAATTGGTCCCTTATATGTTGCTCGGTGAAATTCTCGAATTTACATACAGCTGCTAAATGCCTCAAAGAAGAAACATATGTATCGACATCTTCATCCTCGTTTTGTTTCCTTTTGAAGAACTTATGTCTTAAAACAATAGGACAGGGTTGCTTATCGAACCGTTCCTTGAGTTTCAACACAGTAATATTAAACTCATCAAGAGCATCACTTTCTTCAGGAGTAAGGTCAGGTAGATGTTTAAAGATTGATCTGCCTTCAAAACCTAAAGAATGAAGTAGTAAGAATGTTTTTCTTTCTGCAGCATACCTCGATGCTCCGATTGCTCCTAAATATGTCTCGAAGGCATCGAACCATTTTTCCCAAAGCACAGGTGGTTCACCTGGAGACTCTAAGAAGGAGGGAGGTGGGTTGACTTCTTGCATGGCGAAAAAGTAGAATATGCAAATATACACACTACAGGAAAAAAATTTATCTGGAAAGAAATATTATGAAATATCTTGTATAAATACTCACAAATAGTAACTGGTGTGCAGATCACCGAAATATGCACAATTGAAACCCCAGAAAATGTTATTATAAGAAAAAGGTTCCAAAAGGATGTGGTGTGCACATCACTGTTTGATGAGCACAAGAAACATAGCAAATTATGTGTAAAGAACAGATGCCCCCCAAAAAAATTAGAACCAAAATGACTGTGGTGTGCACATCACCGTGTGATGAGCACTGTTGAAGAAAACCGTCGTAGGCACTGTAGGTGTGTGTATCACAGGGAAAAACACACAAACGGAAAGAATAAAAGAAAATGATGGTGTGCGCATCACCGCGTGATGAGCAACAAAAAGAATGCTGACGATGCAAAGAACAAGGTAGAAGCGTTGTGAACGTTATGGTGTGCGCATGACCGCAAGATGAGCAAATTGGTGTATACAAGTGCTACGACGAAAGAAGAAGAAGAGCTGTGGCAGACGCAGTGGAACGCAAACAAAGCGTTGAACTTCCATTGCTAAGTCAGTGGAACGCACAACAATGGTGAAGATGACTCTGACTCCAAGACTTGATCTGCGTAACTGACGAGTAGGCGGAGACAGCGTTGGGGATTGTACAGTGTCACTGAAACGCAGGCGGCAGGAGAAGATGACGTTGGTGAGAAGAACAAGCAGCGTCACACTGTGCCTGAAGAATCAGTGGAGCACAAGCATCGACATCGCTCGTGACGAGAATAATGTTGCTAAGCAGCAAGTTAGCGGTGAGTGGCGGTTTGGCCCCAATGTTCAAAGGAAAAAATTAAGAGACTTCTAAGTAATTCCGTGAAAAGACAGCATATATTGAAAAACTTTTGTGGGGCGCTGCTGAGCCAGAAAGTATAGAGTCAAAAAGAACACAACAGTGGTAATAAACAGCGCAGAAGCGCCCTACCAGTCACTTGTCATTAGACATCAGCAAGTTGAACGCTTGAAGTTGACTTGACTTGACTTGAAGAGTAGCGAAGTATTTTGATGAAAGCAGAATGACAGACAGGCTGGAAAGGAGTAGGCGGGCTTGAAATGAAGCGGAGATAGTTGCTTGAATAGTTGTCACTGTTGTAACTTGAAATTGTAGCATGCAGGATTCTTTAAAGCTTGACCAAGTAATCAATAATCGTCACCAGTAATTTTGTAGTAATTTACCCTTAGGCAACTGAGGTTAAAACTGGTTTATTCAGATTACAAGGTTGTGGAGCACAAAAGATGCTCCACCAGGCTCAGCAGTTGAAAGTCTCTCTTAAACATATACATTCCATTTCACTAAGCAACAGCAGTCACTTAGCAACTACAACATTCCACAGTGCTTCAACAATATTGAATGTATACAACACTACACTTCCCCTGTTCATTTTTTATCATATTTGGATGAGCAAAACACATTTTTTGAAGCAATCAAGTATATACTGACATACTGCATCAGAGCTTGTATATATCGCTGTGTAAGAGGTAGATACAGCACATAAAAGATTCAGGAAAGTAAAACTTCCAAGAGTTGAATGAATAATGATCACAGCCACTCTTCTACTGCAGCATCTTGCAATAACCATAGCCATAAGCAAAGCAAGCAGCATCTCTCCTTCTTGCTGCCCTGGCTATGGAGGAACATCGCTATAGTGTCAGATTGCTGCCTTTCACTCTACCTCTCACTCCCATAGAATATTGCTACACATCCATTCTTAAAAATCACTGTCTTCTCCTGCCAGAAATCCAGTGTCTTCGCAAATTCTGCCATTCAAAATCCATATAACAAATCAGCTGATGAAGGATCAAACCCCACCCACCACAACCTATCACCATTGCTGCTCAAAGCAGTATTTTTCAGCTCCTCTCCATCTCCACCCCAACCACAAATGCTGTCACCCATGCCGTAGCACATAGGTTGGTTCTGCTCTTTTCCGTCAGGATGCACTTTTTTGCCATCTTTTAGGTCGGTAAAGATTGTCCTGAAGTGCAGGGTGCTTTGGAGTTCTTTCCTTTCCCCATTTTGTTCAATATGTATGCTCAACCTTTTGGCTTTAGAACCGTCTCCTGTGCCAAGGACATGAAGGTCCATATTAAATAGGATTTCACACAACCCAAAGCTGTATCCAAATGTGCTGAGCCTTGCTTTGTGAATGGAAAAACACAGTACCCAACTATAGCTAAAATGTTTGGTATGCTGCTGGTGTCAACGCCTTTGCTGGTGGGCAAGCACGCTACTTGCCTGACACACAGCGGAGAGGAGAGTGTGTACTGTCTTGCATACATTTTATACTGGGTGCATTTGAATTCCTATACATCCACAATCACAGCAGGATTCGACGTATGCAGGGACACTAAAGCCAACACGTAATGCAATTATTTCTGTAGGAAATCAGTATATTCCCCCTAGCTGGCAAAGGCTTCCCTTCGGAGCTACTTTTGATGCAAAGTCCAGTGAGGCTACTTCAGTAAATAGGGGTTTGTGCCAAAACGTGTGGTTGTGTGTACTGATCCGCACCCAGTAACTACCCTGTGATGCAAAGCAGTGCTTCACTGCAGCCACTTTTCGCTACTCTGTCTGGCACCAGGGCTGCCTTAAAACGTTTATAAATCTGATCTTTAAGTCTTTAATTGGAGATGTGATCAATCATTGGTAGCACCCTATTACTTACCAGTAATCTTCATTACTCCTGGTCCCATTTCCTCGCCCCATTCTTTACTTATAGAGATGACCATCTCCCTGACAGCTCTGGAGCTATAGGTTATCTTCAGTAATGTTCTAATAGCATTGTAGTTCTTCTGCCACAGACTATATCGGTTGTTAAAGGCCCCCTCTCTCTCAATAGGCCTTCTCCTTCTACTTAGATTTGGGGTATTTAACAGCTGGTATAGTCTTTATTAGCAGACTATAATGCTACATGATATTTGTTTTGAATTGGTACTAAGTGTCAGTTTTGCAATGTCATTTCACTAAGACTGTGTATGTATGCTAGACAAATGTCATGTGATTTGAGTTGAGTAAATATTTCTTTCATCTGTGTCTCATGACCTCCTGAAATGCTAAAGCTTTTTGCCAATTAACAGGTTCCAAGATTAATTTGATTGTTTTTGCATTTCACAGCCTGCATCCAGTTTAACAGCTGTGGTCCTTGTGTCAGTTCCCAAATTGGATTCAACTGCAGCTGGTGTAATAAACTCCAAAGGTAGATTTGTTTTGCAATCGTTGGTATTTTGAGGCTCACATGACCTAACATCTTCTTTCCTCTTGAAAGTATATGTGCCCATAGTTTCATCTTCTAGCCAAGCATGGATGCAATTTGAGCAAAACTTGTTTTGAGCATTGAATCGCATGAATCTGTAATGAATATACAAGCTGCATTTTTTATACTAGTAACATTCAGGTGCCATCTTTTATACACAGTAATATTGACACATTTATAATGTGGTGAGTGAACAAATATGAAATGTATTCACCATTGCGCACCTGAGTGGAAAGTTCTCAATCAATCAATCAGGTCATTTATAGAGCGCACTACTCACCCGTAGGGTCTCAAGGCGCTGGGTGGGGGGGGTGCCGTTACTGCTCGAACAGCCAGGTCTTGAGCTTCTTCCTGAAGGAGAGGTGGTCTTGGGTCAGGCGCAGGTCGGTCGGGAGTGAGTTCCAGGTCTTGGCGGCCAGGTAGGAGAAGGACCTTCCTCCTGTTGTCGCTCTTCGGATGCGGGGGACGGTGGCGAGGGCGTGGTTGGTTGATCTGAGGAGGCGCTTGGGAGTGTAGAAGTTGATCCGGTTGTTGAGGTAGCTCGGGCCTTGGTCGTGTAGGGCTTGGGGTGCGTGGGTGAGGACCTTTATTACTCTTTATTACAGCTCAGATACAACTCTCTCTTTCACAGAACTACACGTTTTTCAAGAAAAATATGAGCCACACAGGCAGCTATGACCGTAATAGATGGCATGTTTAAAACATTTAAGCCCAAGCGGTTAGATCTGATTTTATCAAACATATCTAAGAGTCACAAAATCGGGTCGGGCGGCACATTTAATTCATATGGCTTTACCTACTGGTTTAGAGCAATTGGATGCTATTGTATGGACCTGAGCACTCCACTGGGCCTTTGACCCCTTCCCTGTGGAGGTAATTCCCCCACGGTGCAGGGGGGTGGGGGGTGAGCTCAGCGCCCCGGTGCTCGTGACGAGACCAGCTCGTCATGAGTCACGGTGGAGCTGTGCTCCTGACGAGCTGGTCTCGTGACGGCCCCGCCCACTGATTAATTCGCCTGCACAGGTGGGGAATCAATCGCGCGTGGGCGCATTGGAGCCGTTATGACGAGACCAGCTCGTCATGAGCACAGCTCCAATGTGACTCATGGCGAGCTGGGCTCATCATGAGCACCGAAAAGGTTAAAGACCCTCTCCAGCTCCCATAGGTACAGGTGGCCAGCTTTGTATATTTCTACCAAAATCATGAAAATATGGCTGCCTGTGCATGCACGCGCATCAGTGAGTAACATTGATTACATGGTGTGATGAGAAATACTCGGAGAGAAACAGATATCTTTCAGTTTTTGGGCAGAAGCGGCTGTACATCCTTTAAAAGAAGTAAGCTAGTTTACAATTTAAATGGATTAGAGCTCGGTGGTAGCATACATGGAAATTAACACATTCAAAGATTATCCCATTCCATTGTTAAACAAAACCGAAAGAGGCACATTTTAATTGGGCACAACCCACATTATGAGTTGTGAAATAGTTCTAAACTGTGGTCGGAATATATAGCCATGAGAATAGAGTTTGCCAAGCTGCATTTGTGCTCAGTTCCACATCTACCAAAATACGTTGATATTCACACTGACAGTCAGAAGCTCAGGGTGTCCAAATAACCAAAGCGTACCTGCTCTTGATTAAAACAATGGATATTTTCTATGACACCATATTTACTCAGTGACTGTTAAAAGGGCAATCGTTGTGTGTGCAATAGAAATGTACTGATACTTCTAACCATGTCAGCCGAAAAAGCAAGTATTCATTGCTTTGCTGCAATACTCTGAACTCGGTCCCACTTCCTCACAGACAGATCACACGAGCAATGTCGTCATAATCCTAGACAGAAAACTCAACATAAAATGCCAGATCAACTCAGTTGCCTTTGAATTCTTTCACATCACGCTCGGAAAGATCTTTTGATTGCCCACTGTTGACACACAGAAAACAGTCACCAGGTCCTAGTCACCAGCTGACTCAACTACGTCAACGCACTCTATGCAAGCATCTCCATCCAACTCCTGAAGAAACTCCAGACCATCCAAAACTCTGCGGCAAGACTCATCTTTGATCTCCCCAGAAGGCCCCACATCACCGCGCACCTCAGGAATCTCCACTGACTCCCCGTCCACAAAAGATGCAAATTCAAGCTGCTGACACACACCTAGATATCCTTCATGAACAGGGACCAGCATACATCAACCACCCACTGAACTACCACCAACCCTCCAGACACCTGCGCTCCATCACTCTCACTCTTGCCTTCGCACATACACCTCCTATTTGTCAAATCTTCAGCAGAGCCTGCACCTTCTCCCAACTCGCCGCCAAGTCCTGGAACAACCTCCCCTCCACCTCCAAACAGCACTGTTGCTCATGGAATTCAGAAAAGCACATGGCTCTTCAACTGACAGCAGCAGAACAAGTGCACCTGGATACCCGAACAGGTGATTAGCCATGCTTTAAAAGTCCAATTGAATGATTGATTGATTTATTGACTGCCTTTATTTAACACCAGACTTTCTATCAGAGTAGGAGAGAATATGATCTTACACACATGCCAAAAGGAGCAAAGCTGTAAGAGAACTTCTGTCTGCTTTTCGTGATTATGTTAGCTTAACTGGTAGGGAGAGCATCATCTGCTACATTTTGCTATTATTACTGTATGCACACTTTGGACTAAAGTAGCTATGCTTAAGTCTATGACTGAATAGGTACCAGATATAGGTTATTTCACATATGCACGGTTAGTTTCTTCAGATAAACAGAAAAAGGGAGGATGGAAGAGCTGAGGAAGAATGAATCTACATAATAGTGTTCGAATTGACATAAATGTGTACTGTTTTGACACCTCTATCTGAATCTACTTCAGGGAGAACTCATACTCGTCATGGTTCTCTCTGACAACTATCCCTAATGGATACTGTTAATTATTATGGACTACCGAATGCAATCACCAGTGCTGAGGATACCTCAAGAGTTAGGTCTTTGACTGCACTAGTGGGTGGTACCTATCTACTGGACACATGACAGCAGTGTAGTGATGACCAATCACAAAAGTACTAATTCTCAAAACAATCTCTATGACCAGCAGCATTTTTGCAGATGACTGTTGCAAGTCCAAATTGCCATCCCTGGTTGTATAATCTGAAAGAGACTTTCAGATTACTAAATCAGTTAAAAATGTCCCCATAAGAAGACTCTAGATTTTCTGTGTTGAACTGCTGACCTACATAAAAATAAAAGAGACCACATCTCAGCAGTCAGTCACAAGGCAAGCTATGTTGGCCTTCCCCAAGGACAGTATGAGAGACAAGGTGCCAGAGATTCAAAAAACTGAAGATGGCTTTTTTGGGAGATCCAGCTTATGTGTTCTGGTGATTGCTGATGATCTTCATGACTTAGAGCGCATCAACAGTAACATAGTTTGAGTTGCAGAAGAAATTCTTTTAGGTAAGACGAATTATAACCAATTAAACACCACCAAATGGAAGATTTGGCTGCATTTATATTGCTTAGTTGCCCTCTGGTGTGAATGCAGCTTATGTGTAGTCCTTACCGCCGAACACTTTTGATATGTGATCCGGCTATGGTCAGCAACTTAATATGAACTTGTGATCACCCGCATGGTCTCCCAGACCTACTTTCACTCCCATCTTGGGAGCATGGCTCCAGTCGTGGCTCCTCTGTTATGGCAGAGGAGTGTTGCCCCCCTTCTGAAAGCCAGCAGACGCAAGGGCAAATAAAATGATAATAAAATGTTTTCATATCATTTTATTTTGCGTCCTGCCAGCCGAGCCAAGGGAGGGGTGGGGACAGCCACAGTGACGCTGCAGCTGCAGCCCCAGGGAGGAGGGGTAAGTGGTGGGCACTGATAAATGCACATGATGGTTTGGCCCAGGGGCCTTTCCCTGTCCAGCTGTGTTGTACAGCTGGTTGGAGAAATCAGCACAGGCTCCCACTCTGTCTGAGCACCAAACCTAGGTGCCCAGACCAATCCCAGTGCTGCTCCCATGCTGGAAATAAATACCCAATGATTGAGAACTGGGAGCCTGCGCAGTGTGCACCAGGTTCCTGATATGGGCGAGAGGATCGGGAGGAAGGCGGCGGCTATTGGAGAAGATAAGGGCTCCTCCTTCTTGTGTGACCACTTCAAAGTACCAGCGGCCGCTCCTGCATGACTCACATCAAAAGGTATTGGCTCAATGTTCACTGCATGTTGCTGGGTAGTGGCCATCAGGTTCCCACTGAAAATCTGAACATAGGCTCAGTACAGGTAAGGGACACTACAGTGATGGCATCCTAATTCGTATAGAGTGGGACAGAGTTATGCATTCTGAAAAAACATTTATCAGGATTTTGGCAGCAAAGGTCACTGTGCATACTGATGCCTGCAGAATCAATGTCATCATATGTAGCATTGCATCCAACACTCCTGCTATTAGTCTTACTTCATGATGCTCTAAAACGCATGCATATAGGAGCAGCACCCCCTCTTCAAAAATCAGTGGCCACATCATGAACATATTTAGCCCCAATGCACAGCCTCCATAAGGCATCCATGGGCCGGTTTTGCAGAAACTGTGCTGTCTGCATGGCATGAATTATCTCAGAGTATGTCTGTTTTAGTGTACAGCATACAGCTGAGAAACATGAAAAGGCAACCATTTCTCTGGGTGTCTAGTATATTTTTCTGACAGAGAGATTTTAGCTACAACAGTTGCCTCAACTCATTCTGAACCTGCAAACTGGTATAGAATGCTATCATGGTGCAGCATCACTTAGGTCAACATTTATTTCCACTGCATCTAAGTCAAACTAACGGTGCACAAACAAGGCCTGAAACTTGTCAACATCACCTATACAAAGCACTGTGACTGTATTAATAGGAAACATATTGAGTAGTGCACATCTTTCCCCCAAGATGGAACATGCACTGAAATAGTATATTCTGCATGTCACACAAAGACCACATGCCCAGCAGGAGCATCGTTCCTAATGTTCTTTCAGATAAAAAAGTTTCACATTCTTAGTTAGAACCAGTACTTGGCATTCTTTTGTTCTGGATTTCAATTAAAAATTAAAAAGCAAATTCTGCCTGTTGCAAAGTAAACTTGATTCATTTGTGCCCTACAGAGGCACATGCTCAGGGGCCTGCTCTAGGACGCAAGGTTTCTTTACTAGCGGACCTGCTTCTTCATACAGTACAATTTTCTATAGTGAACGGTATACATATAATTTCCTTAGCAGTTTTCTCTGGTATGATCAGATAGAGCAGGAATTGATACAGATCAAATAGTAATAATACTATTACGAGACTAGGGCCAGATGTAGGTAATTCTATTTTACCGATTCATAAATACCGAATTTTACCGATTCGGTATTTATGAATCGGTAAAATAGAATGGGGGAGATGTAGGAAGAATCAGTAATTGAATTACCGATTCTGTAACAATCGGTATTTACCGAATCGGTATTTACCGGTAAATACCGATTCGGTAATGCCCATTGATTCCTATGGGCATTGAAGCCCATAGGAATCAATGGGCATTACTGAATCGGTATTTACCGATTCGGTAAATACCGATTCCACCAAGGGTGCAGGGGGTGTCACTTTGACACCCTCTAGCACCCCAAATACTGGCATGTGTGCCATGTGGCAGACAGACATGCCCTTAGGGCATGTCTGTCTGCCACATGGCATAGGTGTGCATGCACACATGTGCATGCACACCTGGATTCGGTATTTTACCACCCAATTGAATTGGGTGGTAAAATACCGAATCTGTATGCCCTTAGGGACTCTGAAGAGTCCCACCTACATCCCGAAATTACCGAATCGTAAACGGTAAATGTAGCCCCCTACATACCAAAAACCCATTTACCGGTCGGTACTGGCCGAAATCGGCCGTTACCGATTGGTAAATGGCCACCTACATCTGGCCCCAAGTCCTTTCTTGGCATTTCAAGACAAAAAAAAGGACAATGTGACACTTCCTTGCAATAACGGAGCACTGAGCAACCTCCAATATATAACTCGTCTCCTTAGAAGAAAATTTTATTTCAGCTGGTATTTGCCATTTATCTGAAGAAAATAGTAGCGGAAGGGTGTCAAATGCATACTATTAACCTTTGAAGGGCTACCATACATTCCTATTGAGTTGCCAAAATATCTCCATCAATGCTTATCCTTCCCATAGGGTGGGACTGGATTGCTGAAAAGAGGAGTTTGATTGCTATGAAATGAGAAGCCTGGGGGTGAGAGAAATAATAAAATGTTACTTGAAAAAGCACATTCAAGTGAGGGGTACAAAGAGCGAGTTAGGAAAAGGACAGAAGGATGAATGATGGAAGGAAATAAATAATAGCAAACTTCTTTATAAGCACTGGAGAAACACTGAACAATATTACCAAGCAATAGCGATAATTATCGCTATTGCTTGGTTAGCGGGAAAAAATATCGCCGAGGATTTTTACCGCTGAGATACCTTGATATTATCAAGGTTTATCTCAAAAGCGGTAAAAATCCTGCGAAATGCATGAATATCGCTGAAAAATCAACGATATTCATGCATTATCGTGACAATGCTCTTAGCCATGTTATCCACCTTCCATTGGATAACATGGCTAAGAACTGCTTTTAGCAGGCGTTAGCTTTTGGAGATATTCGCGCTTACTTTGCATGTCATTAGCGATAATTATCGCTGACATGCAAAGTGGGCCCCTAAATGCCCGCTATCGCCTACAAGCTGTCGCTAACTGCTGTTAGCGACAGCTTGGTAATAGGGCGATAGAATTATCGCCGCATTAGCGGGAAAAAGTCCCGCTAATGCGGCGATAATGCCCTTGGTAATATGCCCCACTCTTCCTGTGATTTTTAAAGCAAAAAGAGAAAAAACTGATGACCACTAATTTTCAAAATGTTGAAAACTTATGAAAAAAATGAAAAATCGCACCAAAATCCACAACAAAAAGAAATAAAAAACACCCATGACTCCACGATATCAAAACTAAATATGTGATGGGCTTCTTATTGTTACTTGATTGTTGGGTGTGCATTTGCTAACTATATGACAATGTTAATTACAGATAGGTCATGTAAACTTCATGGTACATGTGAAAGAAATGTATGAGTGCATTTTACATGCATGGAGCACAGAGCTAGTTTTTCCAAATAAGGAGTTGAGGTTGTGTTATACAAATTAATTTAGCATAAGCCATGTTTTACATCAAAACCTACTTTTTAATAGTTTGAGAAAAGCCGTGTTAAATATAAAATGGGTTCTCACCTTTTATCATGCCATGGGGGGGACGCGAATGGGAGATTGCTGCTGTCTGACCTGTTTGTTTCTGGCCCTGCATGTTCTGACCCAGGTGGAGAGGGTCACCTACGTCATCACTTTGTGCTTCTAAATACACTGGACTGCTCGCACTGCATGGACCAGGCCCAGGCAAAGCCCTGGCCAAAAGTGGGCCCATCCACACCAATCATAGCCGGGAGGAGCCTGGGCTGGCCCACCCATCTTACGGCTATTGTGTAATTTCTTGGGACAAAAACTTTTTTGCATGCTTACATTAGTTTGGAAACTTTGAACATTGTACTAGTAGTTGGGGAATTTTGTTTTGTGCCTCTTCCTTTCAAGCCTCTGCTATAGAATCACATGTGATTTCACTATAACTCTTAAGCATTATCGATAATGCAACTGTTCTTTTGTCTAATCCACCTCCTATTTGAATGAGGAAATGCACAGCCATGGAGGGGAGGGTTGCCCTGTCAAAAAAAAGATTAAAAGAAAACACTAAACATGTTGTGGAGAACTGTGTGTTAGACCACATTGAGAATTGGTGGGTAAATGTCATGTGATTCTTACACCCACTTCTGAGGAAGCGCATTCCCCCCCCCACCCCTACGTCACCCGTATCTAGTGATCATTAATTGAAACAAACTTGCATACCCGGTCTAATAAAAGATTACAACAAGCATACACAGTCTCAATTTATTGAGACTTCGAGTCTCCTGGCAAGAGCTCATAGTAGAGCATCAGTTGAGTCCGAACAGGAACATAAACCTTTATCTGATGGGAATTTCCCGTGTAACAATCGCTATACTTTGCGGGAAGACTTGGATATGAATTACATTGCAAATGATAAAGATTTTCTCTATAAACCTACTACACAATGTGTTTCCATAAATACTCAAACAGAGTAGGATCTGCATTCTGGTCTTATATTCGACCTATAGGCGGAGGTTGGGGCTCTTAGGCTCCTTGTCTTAACTATGTCGGATACAATGAACCAGCTTTTAGCTTCCCTCAAACAACTGATTTTATCACAGGCTGGTTTGGGTACGCAAGCCCAAGGCACTCTAATGCCGGGTGTTTTCCAACCATTGGTTGGGCCTGTAACTGTAACCAACAACAGCGGATCGCATCCATCTAAATCTGTGGCTTCTAAATTACACCAAACAGTTTTAACAACCCCTTGTTCTCGGTGCTGCCAGTCACAGGACACACAGGGCAAAGCCCCATGCAATCCACAGTTTAATCATAGCCATCTCACCTCTGATAAGGAGCATACTCGTAAACCTAAAATTAATGAACATTTTAAGCAGAAAAGTGGGCCGAACAGGGATAGTTGTATTTTACTGACCAACCTTCCCAAGTTAAGTAGACCAGGGCAGTACGAGGAGGAAGACTCACTGAGGAATCAAAGTGACTCACTGGATACGTCATGTCAGGGGGTGTTGTTCTTTTATTCGTGATGACATTATTAAAGTAAATAGACTCACTTCTTCCATCTCTAAATTTGATACATTGGAATTAATTCTCACTTGGAAGACTCTAGTAGACAACTTGGTGGCCTTGGACATTGGAACTATCCCCACTGGCTCTTCAAATATTCAATTTGAATATCCATGTTCAATGCATTTTAGGATGACATCTCCCTTCAGTCAAAGGCTTAGTGACATTGACTGACTTAAAAGGGAGTATGTCCCTCTCTTCTCCTCTTCCTGCGTGCTAACAATTGCCCTTAATATAATAAGTCCCATAGATGAAAGCAGCTCATCCAATCATCTAATTCAAATTAGGTCTCCTATGGGTCAACGTACGAATATGAGAACTGTTACACTCTATTTCCCTACTCAAGCTCCAGGCAATTTTGCCCCTGGCTTGCAGCTAACAAATGAGTCTAGCTTTAGCTTCAATTAAATCACGTCTACTGGCTTATCTGGAAGTTCCACATCTTCTTTGTGTGAACCCATAATCTAAATATTACACTGATTTGACCAAATTACAAATTATTTCATGGAACATGGTGGGATTTAAAAAACTTCCCTTCCAGATTGGCATGGTTTGATGACCAATTACTATCTGTCTCTTGCAAGAAACCTGGTCTGTGGAATCTGTCCATAGGCCAAGCTATCTTTCTTCCTGCTATTCTTAGCCCAAGGGGGAGGGCTGCAGGGGGCTTGATAATTTGGGTCTGGAATCCCCTAAACTATACTGCTCACCAACTTAAAACAGACCACCCAGATATAATGGGCATTCAACTGGACAGCGGAAAATCATACTTCGACAATTATTTGTAACATCTATGTAACATCTATGTAAGGGAGACTAGACAGGGTTGAGTTTCAAGCACCTTACAAGTTCTGGATCATGTCCTTCATTCAGTGGATGTATGACGTTACAACGCAGGCTATTACAACGCCTGCCTTTACAACGCGGTTTTTACATCGCAAACCTTTACAACGCATAGCGTTTAGAGGTGCTGGATAGTGGTAAGTATAATTTTCTAATCCAACTCCAGTCCCCGTGGACACTAGGGAAGGTGTTGGATAGAGAATTAAACTTATTCCCTATCCTAGAGCGCCCCCCAGCGCAATGCGTTGTAATGGGTTGCGTTGTAATGACCGCGTTGTAATGGTAGTGCGTTGTAAAAGTTTCGTTGTAAAGGTTGTTCACCACTTCCCAACAACATGTTCTTATCCTAGGGGTTGATTACAATCAACAATGACCACAATCCCTTATCTGCACCATTCAAGCCCTTTTGTGAGTTTCGTTACTCCGACACTCATTTACCGTCACTCACTGGAGTGGGTGGTTTTGACAGCAGATAACCAACATTTAAAATGGCCTCAGATTGCTGCACGGCCAGAAATATTGACAGCGATTCAGGTAGATCTTAATTCAGTACCCGTGCAGTTGGACGGGGGACAAGCTAGTGTAACCGATCAACTGACCTCAATTCATGAGGCATTTTTTAGAAGGTTTTATCCCATTTTACACTTTTGAATGCAATACCCAGATATGCCAAAACTAAGAAGGAGTCACGCTATAATAAAGAATGTCGAGTAGCAATCGGTCATTAGCCGAGTCTATAAAAAACAAAGATATGGCCAGTATTCCAGTTCTAAGGAAGGCACATAAAAATGTAATTACATATGCCAAAAAAGACTGGGATGAACAGAGGTGGAGAGCCTTTTGGATATGTGCTCCAATGGTGAATCATCCAAGTTTTGGGCACTGGTGGCATGGGTTCGCTCCAGAGTTGCACAGAATTTGAGCCTAAATGTAGCCACTTCTGATTAGGTGAAATATTTTGAAAATGTATATTCGGGTAATCCTGATGACATCAGAGTACTAATAGATTTTCCAGCTCCCCAGACAGCTTCACCCCCTTGTTTGATCTAACAGATAATTTACAGGCCTTGAATGTGGTTTCGCGTGGACGTGCCACCAGCCCTGACGACATTCCAGCAGATATTTTTCTATCTAACATTGAACCCTGGTCTCATTATGTTCTAGCCCTGGCCAATGCAATTGCAGAGGGTCTTCTATCCCCAACTCTTGAAAGGGCGCTATAGTTGAACCTCTACATAAAAATATGACCATTCTTTACCCTCCAATTGTAGGCCAATGTGCCCTATTGCTTGCTTAGGTCTCCTCTATAAAATACAAAACAGTATGGAGGAGACAACATTCTAAGTCCATTTAAAGCAGCCTTTCAATCAAGGGTTTCAACTATAAACCCGTTTTTTCCTTTTATTATGATATACTAGAGAGCCATTTTGATTGGCAGGGGCAGCCTTTTTGTTGCCTTTGTCGATCCCAAGATCCAAACTCTGGAGTGGCTTAGCTGCCCTATGCATGCCTCCTGATATCTTATTTCTTCTTATTCACATGCATAAAGATAAAACAGCAAACTGCAGCCCAACCCCAGACACACAGCAAGGGCAGGACTTCTCCTCTCTTCAGTCTCTTCAGCTGATCTTCTTTGGCAGGGATTACTCTTGATCATGAAGTAGTCTTGGGAACTTTTATAACCCTGTGCTTCCTCAATAGGAGGCCAGCTGTTTTCAGGCCCTTGGAGATTTTCTTTTCCAGACACAACACACAGCAAAGTCCTTTCTTCAAGCAAGCAGGGGACACAGCACACAGCAAAGTCCTTCTCCTTCCTTTGGAAGAAAAAGCAACTGCAGGCCAACCCCAGACACACAGCAAGGGCAGTACTTCTCCTTCAGCTCTTTAGATTTTCTTCTCAGCAAAGGTTCCTCCTTGATTCCAAAAGTAGTCCAAAGTTCAGGGGTTTCAGCCCTCATATTTATACCCCAAAAGTCTTTGTTTTTATGTGTGAGGGGTCCTGGACCCAGTCCAAACCAGTTCTGGGTGCACTTTGCCAGTGCACAATTCTTCCTTTGTCAGTGTGGGCCAGGGTCATCAGACACATCACAGGAGGTGGAGCCAGCATTGTGGAAGACAGGCACAGCCCTATTCAGGCCCAGGTGCTACTCCTCCCATCACTCCAAATGCAGATATGTCTACTCAGCCTAGCGCTGACTCACCCAGACTCCTGGAGCCACCCCAGCCCCTGTCACTCTCAAACCAGACAATTCATCCACAAACAGGCATAGGCACACAGAAAGGTTGAACAAGAAAACAGCTAATTCTAAAAGTGCTATTTTCAAACACTCGATTTAAAAACCATCCTTCCTAAAATATGTGTTATTAAATTCTGAGTTCAGGGATACCAGACTCCAATTTTCTATCTCACTCCTATGGGAAGATATGCAGGTAAAAATGTTACACGGCATTCCCCATTCTGTCCTATTGGCTAAATAGCCTTTCAATAGTGAAAAACGAATTTGCAATAGTTCACTACCAGGACATGTTATGCACACTAGTACATGTCCTACCTTTTACATATGCTGCACCCTGCCTAGGGGGGTACCATGGGGCTACCATAGGGGTGTCCTAGGTGTAAGAAAAGGGAAGTGGGTACCCTGGCCAGGTCAACATAGCAAACTGCACACAGGCACTGCAGTGGAAGGCCCGAGACATCTCTTGGGGGCTACTCATGTGGGTGGCACAATCAGTGCTGCAGGCCCACAAGTAGCATTTGAATTACCAGCCATGGCACACTTAGTGCACTTTACTAGGCACATTCTGGTAAAACAAATAAGCCAATCATGGATAACCAATCACGATAACAATTTACACTGAGAGCATATGCACTTTAGCACTGATCAGCAGTGGTAAAGTGCCCAGAGTCCTATAGCCAGCAACCACAGGTCAGGAAAAACAAAGGAGGAAGAAGCAAAAAGTTTGGGGCCATTTCCAACAATTACCAACATTGTATCCTTTTTGTCCCAAGTAGAAGCAGATTCTCAATCTTTGTCTTTCTAATCCTTTAATTTGCAGAAGACACCTTGTTAATTACTAAGACTCCCTCAGGCCTCCAGAAACGTCTGCTCCGCTTTGATGAGTTACGTGAGGGTCGTGGGCTTGAAATTCAACACCTCTAACACCAAGGTGATGTATTTCAATCAGCATAGATCTTTCAAGGGCAAATTGACCTTAGAAGGTGTTTCTTAAGAGAAGGTAGATTTTATGTATAATTGTGGTTCACATTTGCAGAGGGCATGTCTTGGCATCTTCATATTGATATGTCGACCATGAAGCTTAAGCAGATCTTAGTAGTATTACTGAAGGAACTCTCGGCATCACATACTAAACCCATTTCTCCTGCACTAAAGATCTGTGCGGCCAAGGGTTAGGGGTCAGCCCTATATGGAGCTGAAATATGCGGGTTTTCAGAAGATCCACGGCATCATTATGACCGAGTATTTAAGGTCCAAAATAGCGCCCAGAGGCCTATGGGTCGGGAATGCACCCCGCATTTTCCTTCACGATTTGGCCTTTCGAAAGGACTGGTCTTCCATTTCATGGAAATGCACCCTAGACTACTTAGTTTTAATCATCAAAACTGCGAGACGCCTTTCGGAAGCATTATTACTAGAAATAGAAGCCTGTGAAAATGAGCTGAAAAAGGGCATCAACCCACAAGTCTACAAAAAAAGACTTGACGAAATAACAAAGGAAATGGAGGAAACACAAGAGTTCCTGATGCAGAACAAGCTACAGAAACTCGCAAAAGACATCAAGAAATTCAGCCAGGAAAAGATGCATCCGTATATAAAAGAGGATTTTGTCTTTGCAGAAACAAACTCGGATAATGAATCCATTGGAAAAAATTCATCAAATAACTCCTTCAACAGTTCAGATGACTACAATCCGACCAGAGGTCGAAACAACTTCCGTCACCAACGGCCGAGAAGAGGTAACAGGTGGCAACGTCCTTACCACCCAACCTACAATATACCGTATTACCAACCTTTTGTTCCACACTATGGAGGGTGGGTAGATCCATTTCATCAAGGAATGCAAGGGATGCAACAAATGCCCCAACTAATGGACCAACAAATGGCGGGACAACATAACCAACCACCACAAGAACAACCGCCTTTTTTATCCAGAGGCCGCCCCAGCCCCGAGGAAAAAGAAAGTCTCTGTCCTGGCAAGACCAGCAAAGGAACGTACAAACCCGGAGCATGGCAGCAGCGCAACCAACAACCAGCAAGAACATTCACTAATTGTGAACCTATCGGAGGTAGAACTTACAAGTGACCAGATATCAGTCCTGAACAAGGGACTGGGGTTTGTTCCTACTCCGAAAATAGACACTTTCAAAATCAAAAGTGAACTGGCTGAATTTTGCAGAACCTTGAAGCTCAAGGCTTTTTTCTCTAATTCCACCGTGAAACAATCTGAGGGAGACACTACTCTCCGCAAGAAATCAACTTTCAACCCCCCTGCATCTTGCATACCGCCGGAACTACAAGCTTTTGAGCAAGCACTTCTCAAGGGTATAGATAATCTGGACCCAGCAAGTATAAAAGCCTTTCAAAATCTAACAAAGACAGAACGTCTAGCAATGGAAGATCTCAGCAAAAATGAAGATCTGGTGATAAAACCTGCGGATAAGGGGGGAGGCACAGTAATCCTCTCACAAGCAGGATACCACCAACAATGCCTTGCCCTCCTCTCCGATACCAGATTCTACCAGAGAATTCTAATGGATCCCACTGAAAGACTGCAGAACACCATATCGATCATGGTGTATGAGGCTGAAACTAAGGGATGGATATCTAAAAAAGAAGCTGAATTTCTAATGGTTAGGGAGCCAGTCACTCCCTACTTCTATTCACTCCCAAAAACCCACAAGAACAGGACACCGCCTCCGGGGCGCCCAATAGTGTCCGGAATCGGATCTGTTTTAGAGCCTTTGTCAAAATTCGCAGACGAATTTTTAAAACCCCTTGTTCAGAAAACAAGTTCATATCTGAAAGACACAAAGGATCTTTTGATACAAATCGAAAACATGCCTTTTAATTCCGCTACAATTCTTCTAGTAGGCCTGGATGTGGAATCCCTTTTCACCAGCCTGCCCCAAGACACCACTCTACAGATGCTAGAGGATGTCCTTTATTCAGCAACATGGCAGTACAATACACCAAGACACTTCATACTGGAGTGCTGCAAAATGGCAATAAAAGAAATTTTTTTCAGGTACAACGACCACCTGTACCTTCAATGCCATGGTACCTCCATGGGCAGCGCCTTCGCGCCTTCGGTGGCAGGACTATATGTCAGCCATTTTGAAACAGAGTTGGTTTTCAATGAAACCAACCCTTTCTCTTCCAGTATCATATACTGGAAGAGATACATCGATGATATTCTCCTAATATGGAACACCAATCAAGATCTGGCTGAATTCATGACATGGCTCAACACCTTGGACCCATGGTTGAAATTTACATATACTTCCAGTAATAGCCACCTTGATTTTGTGGATTTAACAATATTCAATGACAACAACACCCTGCAAACCAAAACTTTCACAAAGCCAACGGCGAAAAACAGTTTGCTATCCCACAAGAGCCATCACCCCAAACCTCTACGAGACAATCTGCCTTTCAGTCAATTCCTTTGACTAAAAAGAAATTGCAGCAAAAATTGTGATTATCAAACACAAGCAGCGGACTTGAGCAAAAAATTACAAATGAGGGACTACACTGAGAAAGTTATTAAAAAATGCAAGAAGAGGGCTGACAACCAACCTCGTGAGTGCCTTCTGCAAACATACCCAAAAGAACCAGTGAAAGATCTAACCACGTGTGTGACCACTTATAATCCAGCAACATACGCTGTTCAAAAGCTAATCAAGAAAAACTGGCACATAGTCAACACTGGAAAGTTCGAGTGGCCCAGACCAAGATTCGCAAATAGAAGAACCAAGAATCTTAAAGACACCCTAGTGCATACTCGTCCTAGGTCTGTAGTCCCAGCACCTATAACTAACAGTGTTAATATGACACCGCTCTCAGGACACTTCCCGTGTGGAACGTGCGTAGCCTGCAAAACAACAACAGCTACAAAAAGTCTGCAATTGGGAAATGATTTTGTATGGACCCAGAAACAGTTCACAAACTGTCATTCATCTCATGTTATTTACATGATTCAGTGCCCGTGTCAAAAGAGATATATCGGGATGACCTGCCGCAAAGTTAAACTCAGGATAGGAGAACATAGGAGTAACATCAGGCTGAAAAGGAATACTACTAAGCTGTGCGCCCATTACACGGAAAGGAATCACACACATGAAGAAATGCAATGGACAGTTATAGAAATGCTGACCAACAGATCTGGCAATGCGGAAAAGATCCTATATGAGAAGGAGCAAAGATGGGTGGACCGCTTGCGTACCTTCGACACTGGGTTAAATGACAATATAGCTTGGCATCACTTTGCTAAGTAAAACTATTAATACCCTAACCAGAGAGACATGACCAATCATCCCTTTCTATCCCTAGCTACTCTAGGATATGAGTACTCTACTATCCAACGTGGCAACCAAAACAACATTTAATGACTGTTCTTTTATTCATGGGGGCTTGTATTACATCACAAATTAACTGGACTTTACTATTATAACCGAGATGCGCAATCGCCTCAAAATAGAAAACTACAATCCCTCCGCCAGCGCGCTATCTCCTGAGTCATCATGACGCTGTAGGAATGCCTTCAATCTGAGGTACCAATTTCCTTTAAAAAGAAACTACAACCCGGCTCCCAGTACTCCGGGGGCAGAGTCAGCACAAGGCAGGAGGAAGGACTCCATGCGGGCAATGGCGATGTCTCACGTTTCCTTCACCTTGGGTAAGCAGTATAATCTATCCTGTCCTGACCGTGGTTCCTGTCTCCGCTTCAGCTCTGTAGCATTTGAAGGTAACCCCGAAGGAAGCAGAAGTCGTAATTACGACAGGTAAGAACCCTTATATGCCGTAATAGCCGGCTTGTGTTTTTTCAACCCAGCTACTTGCCGTCTACTATGCATAGACGTAGAACACCCCTCCTGATAAAATAACGGTAATATGGGACCTGGCACTAACCTCACCCTGACGAGAGCCACAGTAATCTCTATTGGATTTCAGAGTAATATACTTAACGAATAAATGAAAGGGTAACCTTGTGTGTGAATGATCAGCACTCGATATGACATGCGATGCGAGGTTGAGAGAGCACTTTGACAAATCATGATATACTTAAAATCGAGCCACGTAATCAGTAAGCGCCTGCACTCAAAAGCGAAAATGCATTCATAGCTAAAACCACCTTCCCTATTCCATTGCTCACGAGCGGATTTCAGTGTAAATGAATTTATTTCCTGAACCTTAAACGCTCACCCTCATGATAAAACTTTCATGATTCACATTAGTGTTAATACTACCACTGGTTATGTTACTGCACTTACCCCTCTCTAGGATTCACTGCACATAGCTAAACAGAGCTCTATATGTATATTCTTTCATAGATCGTGAAGAATACAATACTCAAATCAATGCATTGAGTTTGGGATTACCGCACAATTTGTGTGAGTAGTTTTTATATGTGTTTGTTTGTACCTACCCTTTGTAAGTCCTGACGAAAGCTCTACAGACCGCCTGGCCAAATAGAGCTGAAACATGTTGACAATACCAACTTAGTAATACCATATAGCCCTGTAACTCGGTCTACCAATTGAGTATTCACAATTTTTAATAATGTAAGTTTGCCCAATATTAATTTTTTTTCGGGGCACTCTTTTTCATTTTTTAACCAATCCTTTTGGGAAAGTCCTTTTGTCTCTGGACACTGCACTCGAGACTGGAGGTGCCTCTGGATGAGGCTTGCAGTACACACCAATAGGAAAAACCCTATGATAACTGCGTGAATGTCAATGTGGGGCGGATGAAGCTAATATACCGCTACTCCCAAGCATACATTGACTTCTCTGAGGGTTTCCTTATTTGCACTGAACCGAAAGTCGAGCAGTGTAACAAGTGTCCAATTTTGCTGATTACTAATTGAATATTATCGGGGAAAGAAACGGACACTGTAATTCCTCATCCCTCCCAGTTGATTAATTGCGGTTTTCAGAATTTGACAATATGACAAAAATTTAGATCAAATTCCTTAGGCATCTTGTATCTCTCCCAGCCAGAACTCCATTATATCCTCTGTTTAGTGATCTAGGTACTTCCAAGTTTTCCGATAAAATACGTTTGCGGCCTGTACTGTTTTGGAGATGTGTGTGGACTACCGCCGACTTGCCCACTACGCTGACTCCGTGCTGTATGTTATGAAGGTCAAAATTTTAACAAAAATATGAAGATAATGTTATACTCGTTAGGGCTCCACAACTTGTGGGAACACCTGGACACATCTGTTTTTTCTTTAACAGCTGCAATAAGAAAGTAATACTGGTCATTTGTGATGGCTGAGGATTCACTGAAGGCTGCCACCAACAATTTTATGGACTTTGAGCCCATCTGCAGTTTGACGTTTTTTGGGACATAGTGTCTGTACCACTGCATAGGAAGCTTTACTTTCAGTTTCATAGCGCCATGTTATTGCTTAGGATGTTTAGAGCAAGTTGGGCAGGTAAAGAGGGTACCTCGTGCCCGATTTGTGATCACCCAAGCAAAAGTGTCTCCTGTGTTCTGTTTGCATGTCTAGGTTATCTTTCTCCTTTGTATACCGGGTTTGTATCCATCTGTAGGTTGGTAGGTGTACTGAATTATCGGGAAGCCTTGTGCATCCTTAGATCAGACCCTTGCCCTGTAATGGCCATCTCTGTTGCAAAATTGTTAGGTGCTATGTGGGTGATTCGTGGCAAAGCCCTTCGTTGCCTTTCGACTTGACATGCATTTTTGTAGTGCATCTCTTTTTTCCCTTTTTTATATCTGATAATCAATTATGATTTTACTTCTATGTATAGATTCTATTTATTGTAGCATAGTCACTTTAGAGGATATTCCAGTGAGAACATCTTGTGGTACGGTCTGTGCAATCCTATTGTTACACTGCTCAATCTTCCCTAATTCATTTATTTAGTGCTTTCCAAAATGTTTAAAATGTTCACCATTTCAAACAAGGTAAAATTTGCCTATTTTCTGCCCACAGGAGACTGGTTCAAGTGAAAAATGTCTTACCAAGATACAATTTGTTGGACAAGACATTTTCCTATCAAACCAACCTCCTGCCATATGCCTTTTGTGCAAAGTATGTCATTGCGGGGAAATGTTGATTGGGATCCAGGTACAAAGTATTTGTCATAATTGCCACAATTTCACAAAAGTTATAAATATATTGACAGCAACAAATCAGAAAGATTGCACGGTGCAGATTGTGACCTCCCACAGAATCTGGGCAAATTGGCAAGTTAAATTGCCAATGTATTAATACTTTTTGTGCTCGTAGTATGTCTGTATCACAGGTAGTGATGTAGTCCTTTCAGAGAGGTATTAGGGAGCTTGCTTCACACAGTCATCCAAATCAGTTTGTAATATTTGTGTCTTGTGGAGGAAATCAGCTAGCCTCACATACTGTGCACATGTGATTGAGAGTAGGTGGATAAACCAGTGTAACTAATCCAATGTTTCGAAGAGGCAGAGGAGGGGGGTTATTCCATAGTGGAACAAGAGGTTCTTTTACAATGTGACGAAAAAACCATTATCAGCTATGTTGAGTTGCTGCCAGTAACATCTTGTTTAACACCTCCTAAAAACAACTAAATGCATGTTAGGAGACCAATTTTTAAGAGTCAGACTCAGGACTCGTTTTCCAGAATGGGACTGGTGCACCTCTAGTAGCAGAGAAGATTACATTGACTAGGCATGGGTTTTATCACATTTTTTGTAGGAAAAGCTACTTTGTTAACATTCATCAATGTTAATTATTGAATGCATACCTTACGACCCAAGTCACCAACAGCGGGGCCATCAAAAGTAAGCCATCTGATCTTCCGTCCAATTTAGTCGGATGACTTGTTTTTGCTGTCTGTCACCGCCAGGTAGAAACTGGCAATGGGGAACAAAAAACATTAACACGGACCATGTCGCCCTGATGGACATTAAACATCTATGCCAGCCCCTCTATCTCCTAATGTTTCAATACACACTTTGATCTGTTTTGTGAAATATGAACAGTATCTGGGGTTTAGCCTAGCTTACTTTAAAAGCATGAAATGTATTTTTAGAGTGTACATCATATTATATATCTCTTAAGCATGACATGGCAGGTTTTTAAAATGTTGCCCTAATGTGCATTGTTAGCAGTACGTAGAAGCAGAAAGTAAAGTGTAGGGAGCGTTCAGCTCCATGGAAAGTTGAAGGACGAGTTTGATAATTTACCCTAAATTAACGGGTGTACACTGCAGAAAACGTATATTGTGCCGAGTGCTATGTGAACAATATCTGTAGTCCAAGCCAGAGCAGTGAAATATGTCCCTGGGTATTTCCTCGTGCTGTATTCATTTACAGCCGATGTGAGTTTATAGAAAAAAACAATTGGCGACCAGACACCTTAAATCTTAACACAAAGACCTTGAGGCTGATAAATGGAATAGAATTGTTGTGCGTTTTAGAGTTAACAAAACAGGTCAGGATTGTGCTATAATGTTTATGACACTAGAGCCACCGAATCGGTATGAGTGAAGAAATAATTGTTAGCTTTGTCAGCTGGGATATAAAAACGTGTTCTAAAGAAATAAAATGTAATCATTTACAAAGGTTGAGATCAATACGAGTCCTCATTTTAAAATAGCCTGACAATATCAAGCCAATTAATTTCAAGAGGCCTGCTTTTGCCTAGTTCCTACTTTAATATGAATATTCATATTTTTTTCACATGAATTGGAAAACGGTCTAACAATGAATGCATTGGAAACGGATGCAGACCTGAAAATAAACTTGCTTAAAGGGCTTTGAACAAACTGAGTATAAACTAAACTGTTTCACGTAGGAATTATGTTTATGTAATGCTCTATTACACATGGGTTTCTGCAATCCCTGTATAAAACCATGGGCTAGATGTAGGTAAATAATATTTACCGACTCTTAAATACCGAATTTTACCGGTATTTAAGAGTCGGTAAATATGAAGGGGGGAGATGTAGGGCAATCCAGATGGTTTTTTTCCCGAATCGGTAAAATTGGGTATTTACCGGATTCGGTAAATACCGACCGGTAATGCCCATTCATTCCTATGGGCTTTGAAGCCCATAGGAATGAATGGGCATTACCGATTCGGTATTTACCGAATCGGTAAATACCGAATTTCACAAGGGTGCAGGGGGTGTCACTTTGACACCCTCTGGCCCCCCCAAAACAGGCTCGGGTGCCATGTGGCAGGCATACATGCCCCAAGGGCAGGTCTGCCTGTCACATGGCAGAGGTGTGCATGCACACATGTGCATGCACACCGGAATCGGTATGTTACCATCAAATTGGATTTGATGGTAAAATACCGATTCGGTAAGGCTTGTGGGACTCAGAAGAGTCCCACCTACATACCAAATTTACCTAATCGGTAAAAATACTGATTCGGTAATTTACAGATTCGGTAAATTTACCGATCGGTAAATTTACCGATTCTGTAAGAATATGCCCCCTACATCTCAAAATCCATTTACCGGTCGGTAACGACCGAAATCGGCCGTTACCGACCGGTAAAAGCCTACCTACATCTGGCCCTATGTCTCTAATTTCTTTCAAATGTGCAACTTGTGACACACCCAGTTGCTGATTATAGAGAAATTATGTCAGAACTTAATTGGAATAACTCATTACAGTTGGGTTCTGACATCACACTGTATGCTGCCAGCAGCCAATGGTAAGGCAGTTGGGTTGTAACAAGCATAATGAAAGCTGCGGTTGAAAGAACAACACAAAAATGTGGCTTTTTTTTCTTCTGCTCTGTTTTTCTAGAGCTTGGAAAAAAATATATATTTATGACAACATGTTTATTTATTGCACTTCTTATGTAATTATATATGTTAATATCTGTTTGTATGTTTCTACTACTCCTTAAAAAAACTTGTCCTAAACTGCTTATATTAACCTTTTTACCAGATATGTAATAACGTTTATGATATTAATAACATATAACAGTGTAGCACTCAAAACCTTTGTTGCCTGTTGACAATTACTTACAAAGAGTCCATATGTTTGGTGTTTTGGACCTCTTATTTTTTTGCCAACACGTTTGAAAACACATCAAGCAGCTGACAAGTGTTTCATGTATTAAGGCTTTTTCAAGATTGCAATAGACATAAAATCAACATGGATACATAAAAACATCGTACCAAAAATGGAAGATACTTTAAATCCAAGATACCATATATAAAACCTATACTGCCACAGAAACCCAAAACAGATAACTCCATGATCCAAGAGTTTACAGATTATTAGAACAGACACATAAGAAAACCGTGAAGCACCACATGAGACACCAGTGAGACAAGAGTGAGCTGGCCATATGAGTGCTAAATGTGAACAGAAGCCTATTCCTCCCAGTGGGTGGTAGCATTTCAACCATGAGAAACATGGATGAGAAAGTATACTTTTTCTGTTTTAATAACTTGTTTCCGAGTTATCCTTTGAGATGCAAAAACATTCATATTGAAAAGACACCTCAGATTTTAGCTATCCAATTTTTTTATGCTTGAGATAAAGGGAATTTAAGTTTGTTATTACATTGGAAGCCCTCAGAATAAACTACACTTTTACCATAAAAAATGGCAGAAACTCCTGGACACCCGCACTACCTTCATGAACATGTCCTATCACCAATGTGGGATCAAAACTATATCCCAATATTCAGTACGCCCCTGAAATATAGAAAACTCAAAATGTTACCTTAAACGGTTCTCCCACCACAAGAAATTACATCAAAAGGTACCCCTTTTGGCTTCCCAATCGTCCATCAGATTGTAGTGAGTGTTCTCCATTTGGGGCCTGGGCTTTATTTGTGTCATGACAGCACCCTTTCTGTGTAATAATGGTCAAACGCAGACTGCAAGGGGATAGAGTTGTTCCCTCCAAAACCCCAGGTGGCACCACTCTTGACTCATTTCTGGTGCGAATTGTGGGGGTCATAGACAAGGAAATTGTCCCAGCGGAACGGCACTTGTCCCTAGACATGGAGGAGAGCCTGCAGGGATGCCTGAAGCTACAAAGGCAAAAACAGGAAAGTGACCAGATAGGTTCTTTCAGCATTACTCTAATGTATCTAGACAATCAATTCTGGGTAATTCTGGTAACTTTCCTGTTTTTGCTATTAGTGTGATCCAGGCCAGATAGAGACAGAACCCAAGCCTTTGTTTGATAGTGCTGAGGCTACAAAGGAGCACTGGGAAAGAGGCTTCCATGGTACTATGCAGCTCCTTGCCTGACCTGACCATTCAGCAAGCACAGTCATCCATCATGTCTATCAACCTTGACCCCTTGGCTTGACCTAAGAGGTGTAGGAAGTTGGACTGTTTGCAGATGTCTCCTCATTGTTAGCCACAGTGGAACTGCTAGATGCTGGTTTTTTACTCTGGTGTGCTAACCAGACTTCCATGCAAGTGCTCTTTCCCCTAAAATTACAGGTGTAATTGGCATCCCCAATTGACAAGAGCTTACCTCCCTTATAAGTTCCTGGTAAGTGGTACCTCAGGTATCCATGGCATGGTTGGTAAAGGGGTACTCCGGGCTTGCAGCACTAGTTGTGCCACCCAATATTACCCAAGTGAACTAATGACAGCAGGCCTGCATTGCAAACTGCAGAACAGTGTTCACTGTTCCAATTCTACTTTCTCCTCACCATGAGTGAAAAAAATGTCCCAGAACTGCTTTTAGTATGTGGCAGTCACCCCTATAGCAGGCCTCCTGTGCCCAGGAGGCAGTTTGAAGTATATTAAGAGTGTAGGTATGTGAGTGCAAGCTTACATGTCTCTATAGTGACTTTTCCATTAAAGTGCAGTATAAGTGATAGATAATCCATCGAATAACATGGAACTAGTACCCAGGCATACCCAGGTAACTAGCTCACTTATGGTACCACATGAATATGCCGGGTTTGGTGTTAAACAACTTGCCTTCTCTCACCTGATTTGAGTCTCATGTCAAGGGACGGCTGGCATGCACCGAGGTGGCTACCTTACTTTGGCTGGCAGGCCCAGGTATTCCCACCTCAGCTGCTGCCAAGACTGAGTTATGGCCTCCCATCAGGTAGTATGCATGCTCCCAGGAGGTATAACAAAGGCTAAGTCAGGAAGGAGGTAATCCTCCCTCCTGTGAGTGGGCTAGTTAAGTGAGATATCAGATCTGCGAGCTTTAAAGACTCTTACTGCCTCTGATATGCAAGAATGCTGTCTTCCAGTGGGAGACAATGCCCCCTTGATTCCAGGTGTGCTGGACCCGGTCAATGTGGGAAATTAAGTATGCAGAAGATGCACACCTCCAACAGGCTGGCTGCACCCCTCAGGGTTAGCAGTCAATCTGCACACTTAAAGTGCACTCTGAGAATTGTAGTCAGGCTCTTCCTAAAGTCTGACCCAGTAAATCAACTCTGCATTAAGAGAGCTTCTCCCAGGACGGCGACTGACATCACCAATGTAAATGTAAATGTAAATGTAGAGGTACTTGTATAGCACACGACTACCCGGAGGTATCTCAGCGCTTGTACGAATACCGCTGAGGAACCCTTCCTGGCCTTTCCCTGTTAAGTGCCCACTCCTGGGCACCCCCAAGGTGAAGCCAGGCATCCTAGCGTTGTTGGGGCCGTTGGGGAGATTAAGCAAGCTATTGCCCAGAGTTGCAGAGTGGTACCCATGATTAGAATAGGCACTGAGGCGAGAATTAACAGGTCCGAGGAAATTGAACCCAAGACCCGCCGAGGCGGGAATTGAACCCTGGTCCCGGGCCAGACTTCTGCATCAGGGTCTGCCTTTCTAACCATTGAGCCACCCTTCTCCAAACCCTCTCTGATGTATCTGCATCTTCTTTCAAGTTTATTGACAGCCCGAAGCTACTGCTGCACCCGGACTCACTGAGCAAGGTAAAAGTAAATCAGCTGTTGAACCTTGGTCCTGGGATCCCATAGTCTACCCTGTGAGGGTATAAAGTTACTTGACCCCGAAGTGACAGTTTGTCACTAAGCAGCTTGTCTTAGTGACTGCAATGGTACATGGCCACTGTTTAAGCCTACTGGCAGCTCAGAAGTTACCTATACACTTGGATCCCCCGAGCACCTTAAAAATACACTCAGTGTTAAAACTTGGTCTAGGGCCCCTAAAGATCTCAACCCCTAAGGGACTGTTTGTCAATAGCAGAATTTACCAATGACGGCAATGTTAAATGTCTGCAGTATTTAATGCATTTATTTTCTAATACTTCTAATACAGTCATAAATATGATACAAAGTTCTTTGGTGTATAAATGTATTTAACAATAAGCTCTATTTTTATAAATTGGGGTCAGATATCTTTTAAGTCCTGACAATTAGTTATGCACCATAGTGGTTCTGTACAATGCTTAACACATGTTCTTCCAAAAACGCCTCAGTGCTCTTTATCACACTACCATGACTGAGCTAAGGATTATTGTTGTTGAATCCAAGGATCTTCTTTGAGGCATTGTGATAAATTACATGTTAAGTTCTCACACCTGTACCACATAATATTCCACTTTCCTACAAGAGGAAAAGGAAACTTAAGCAGGTAGGTACAACTAAGGCCACCAGGACACCTAGAACTCTGCACGGACTGCCATAGCATCTCAGATCTCAAGTTCTGCTTCTATCGTTTCCAAGGCCCAATGCCGTGTGTGGTGGTGTCCTCAGGACATGGAGTCGGCAGCGGCATCGTAGACGGCACTGGGATGCTTTTTCTTTTGTTGCAGCACAAAACACACAGTCCCCAGTGCTGAAGGCAGAAGAACTTGAAGCCTTTGCTGTTGCTGAGACTTCTTGAACACGGGACAAGCTCTACCTCAAGCCCTCGGAGAAACTCAATAAAGAAGTTGCAGAAAGTTCAGTCCAGTCCTTTCACTGCTCAAGACAGAAGCAGCCACTGCAGGCCAACACAGCAAAGCACTCAGTAAAGTACTACTTCCTCCTCACGGCTTCTCCAGCTCTTCTTCCTGGCAGTCTTCTTGGTCCACAAGAGTTCTAAAGATCTGGGGTCTGGGTTGCAATATTGATACTTCAAATCTCCTTGTCCTCTCAGGCATAGAGTGTCTGTGCTTATTCCTAACCAGTTTGTTCCTCTTCTCTGGCCCAGCTCAGCAGGAGACAGCATTGTCTACAGCAGACCAGGCCCATTCAGGAGGCAAGGAAATCTCCTCCCACTACTCTAAATGCAGTCCAGGTCCATTCAGCCCAGCTGTGACTCATCCAGACTCTCTGGAGCCACTGCACATCCCCAGGCCCTGTCACTCCAAAGCCAGTCAGTCAATACACATCCTAGCAGAGGTACACAGGATGGCTAAGCAAGAAAATACCTACTTTCTATAAGTGGTATTCTCAAACACAGAATGTAAAAATCACCTTTATTAAACTACTTTAGATCCTGAGTTCAGGCATACTAAACTTTATTTTCCTATCTGGTCCCAATGGGAAGTTATATTCATAGGATGTGATAAAGTAACTCCCAGGCTTTCCTATGGGCCAGATAGTCTTTCAATAGTGAAAAACTAAATTGGCAACATTTCACTATCAGGACATGCACACACATCAGGGCATGTCCTACCTTTCTCATACACTACACCTTTCCCACAGGGGTACCATGGGCCTACTTTAGGGGTGACTAATATGTAAGAAAAGGGAGGGGAAGAGCCTTGCAAGTGGGTGCACTTGCCAAGTCGTCATGGGAGTACTAGACTGTCCAAAGATAATGAGTGGCAGATCTGAGTTACCTTTACAGGCTGCTTATGTGGGTGGCACAATCAGTGTTGCGGGCCCACTAGCAACATCTGATTTACAGAACACACAGTGCATAGTACTAGGCACTGATTAGTAAATCCAATATGCCAATAATGGAAACACCAATTCATAGTAACAATTTACACCAGGAGCACTTGCACTTTAACACTGAACATGAGTGAGAAAGTGTGCAGAGACACACCTCCATCTGCTTCCCTTACAAAGCAAACTTTTGTGAAAGCACATCAACAAGCACTTGTTTGAATTCGTTGAATCCTCGAACTGTTTGGATTCCTCTCAATCCCGATTCCGACCCAGACATAGTACAGAGTCTGAGTTGGTGGCAGACACTGATAACATCAGATTGCTGTTAAATAATGGTCAAACTGTACTTTTGGTGCTGCTTGACCTGTCCGCAGCGTTGGATACCATCTCCCAACAGACTCTACTCAGGAGACTGGGGATCATAGGCCTTGAAGGGAATGCCTTGAAGTGGATGGCTAACTTTATGTCTGAAAGAAATCAGACCATTAACCTGGGCCTATTTTGCTCGCAGACCACCAGGGTGACCAAGGGAGTACCACAGGGCTCCTGTTTGAGCCCTACTTTATTTAACATTTATCTTACTAGCCTGGCGAGACTACTGAGGAAGTTAGGATTTATTCCTATATCCTATGCTAATGACACCCAACTTCTACTCTCATTTGACAATGCCCATTCCAGCATTCAGAGGGGATGAAAGATCATTTTCTTCAACTCAATGCAGGAAAGTCATAGATAATGCAGTTTGGAGAAGCAACAGTAAAGTGGTCCCCTGGCTGGTGGCCAGAGTAACTAGGTTTTGCCCCCAGTCCTAAACAGGTGGTAAAAACGTTGGAATCCGAATAGACCACAAACTTACATTGGGGAGCAAACAACCTCTACCGCTGGAGCATACTTCCACAGCCTTAGTCTTCGCAGAAGAGTCTTCCCTTTCTTACCACTTTCCAAACAGAAAACCTTGATTCAGGCATTTTTACTAAGTCGTCTGGATTACTGCAACGCTTTGATGATTTCAGCTAATGAAAGCCCCTTAGACAAATTGCAGGTAGTCCAGAACAGTGTGGTCCGCCTGGTGGCCAATGCCACCCCAGAACCGCATCTCTCCTCCTTCTTCACAAACTACACTGGTTACCGGTGCAGAAGAAGATTAAACTTAAGATCTGTTGTATTGTTTATAAATCAATAAACAAGTTAGGCCCCAGCTATCTAAATGACAATATCATCATTTATATGTATTCCAGACCCCTCCATTCACTTCTCCAAGTCCCGCACTCCAAAAAATACCCGGGTGGCAAAGCCTTTTACCACCTAGTCCCACGCTACTGGAATTAACTCTCAATCCACTTACATCAATGTACGGACTACCTGGCATTTAGAAAGTAGCTAAAAACTACATTGTTCTGATTTGTCCCTCCTTGATTGATTATGGCAGTCTTAAATAAATAAAATATTTAAAATAAACCATCAAAAACACAGTCAAAACTAGGTGGCCAGAAAGCAAAAAGAGGGGAAACATGCAAAAAGATGCCAAGTCTAACCTCATTTAAATTCCCCCAGAGAAAAATCAACCCTTCTGCCGAAAAACAAAGTTGTCATTGGTTGTCCCGCAACTCGGACTTTGATACTAATAAATTTGCGGGCATTCTGTTTGTGAGACCAGTTGGATATGTTGGTCCATTGGTCAAGCATAAGACCATAGAGTGTATTGTGTTGAATTGTAAAAGTTCAAGCCTTGCTCAACGATTAATTCGTTGTATAATAGGGAACCATCATTAGGGTATAGGCATTAATATTGTACCTTTGGGGTAATTTTACAATCATCTCGTACCCCCTCAATTAAGGGTAGTGGTTGGGAACAGAAATTCCCAGGAGTAGGTAGATGGGTTCCCCAGATTTGCTGTCCCTGGCTCCATAAGGTTCTATCCGCTATCAGACTTTGCAAGTGCTGATTGATGCTAAGGGACAAATACCACTTATACAGTGTTGGCCCAACCAGGTTCTATTCAGGAGACACAAGCTTGCAGCGAGGGTGTTCTAGTAGAGATCATTCCTTTGCCACTAGACCATGATGTGGAGTGTTCAATTTCGAGTCCTTCCATCTCTTGCAACTCACAGTCGCATTCTTGTACAATTCACAGCAACCTTACCCATCCCCAGCCCACAGTTAAAATCACCTGTGTCCCTTTCACCTCTGGGTAGTCACCATCATATATTCCCCCAAAAAAGTCCTGTTTACCTGCAAGTGAACATCTATTTCCCCTTTTATTATAGTCCTGGAACTTTGCAGGTTTGAGTGGGAAAATTATAAATCCACATTAGGAAGCTTTTCTAAAACTACACAACATCATTATTTTGCAAGAGACATGGGCAGTGGATTTTTTTTAAACTGTGTTATTCCAATTTTTGTATAGAAGCGTACCCTCCAAGGCAAAGGACCCCTCTATTGGCCTTTTACTATGGGTTAAAAATATGCCAAATATAATCATAAACTAATTGGACACCAAACGCAATGACATTCTATGTCTTTCCATTAACGGTAGAAATGGTAGTAATATTGATCTCTATAATGTATATAACCGATCTGTGCAGCGTAACAAAGAATCTCCCTTTCCACAAACACTCACCCATCACCTCTCTATTTGAACAGAGAGTATGCAACTTATAATTGCTAGGTATTTTAATACTACCTTTGATTCCCTAGATGGCCTATATCCGGCTATCAATTTAGAGGACAAAGCTAGAGTCATAACCCTACTAGAGAGCAAACCCTTATCATCATGGTCAGTCTCTGCCACACTGCTTCTGTAAATCACCCTAAACTATGGTTTGCAAGGTTTCCTTCTGACGTGCAGCATACCCATATATTTGCTTGAGGCATTAAGTAGAATTAACTACATTCTTTCTGACATTGACCTTTGGCATATGGTAATTGATTTTGAAATTTTAATTAGATTAGACAGTGATCATAATGCACTTAGGATTCCACTGCAAGGCAATCTGTTGAGGTACTCTGTGGTCCCAGGCACCCAATCAGAGACTACTGTAACCTTTGGCAATAACATAAAATCCATCAAATAGTCAATACTTTCAATATTATCCTCAAAACCCTCACTGTGCACCCTTTTAACACATCATCACTGTTAGACCACAATGATGACTTATTTAACGCCTTGCACTATTTTTGCATCATGAGTTCATACGTTAAAAGGGGCCCATTCAACAATCACCAAACTGGTTCACTAAAGTGTGCTGAAAGGTGAAAGGGCAATTAATTGAAGCTGTCAAAAAGGGAACTGAGAGGAAATGTGTGCTGCTCACGTAAACTACAAACATACAGTTACAACCACATAACAGAGTTGGATATACTCAGATTGGTTAGCCCTGGATGAGTCAATGAAACATGACGATCCTCAGACATTTTGTCACATACTTGTACATTGCAGTCCTAGATCCCATAGTCCCCTAGACCTAGCAATATAACCCCAACAGTGGGTGGACCACTTCTCTGACATCTACGCCCAAACTAGTACAGGAATGGTTGCATCAAAGGCAAAAGCGTAGGACTTGGGGAATGTTACTATTGATGACCTGCTCTGCTTCATCCTTGAAGAAATACTTAGCCATACAGGCCAAGCAGCCCAGGAAGGCACCAGCCCCATATAAAGTGCCAGTTGATTTGTTTTATTGTGAACCCAATATATAGGGCCTTTACATAAACACACTTTCAAATGGGATATCGTCAGGAGTGAAAATCCCAAATTCCTAGCTCATTGTCAATATTATACCACTATACAAAAAGGGAGACAGAGCAATACCAAACATCTATCGGCCCATCAGTCTTATTGATAACATTAAGAAGGTGTTCTGTTACCAAGTTGTGGTTAGATTACTAGAGCGGATTGATGAGGCCTCTATCCTGTCCTCTTTACATGCAGACGCACGATCCAAGGTGAGCTAAACAGGCCAAATCTTTTGTTTTTACCTTATTGTTTATAAATATCTTCAACAGTATATTTGCACTAGAGTGGTACTATGCGTAGCTTTTTCAATCAGTATTTTCCTCTTATTCAAAATTACTTGGGAACATTTGATATAACAATTTAAACCTCAATTGTAGTTGTTCAACTACAATTTTTATTATTGTCCTTTTATCAGATCACTCAAATGCATAATTTATTTTCGGACATTTTAAGGAGAAATATCTAATGTACAATCACAAAAGAGCAACAAAACAGCACCCTTACCGGTATTGTTTAAAGTCACAATTCATGCTTGATAGACCGCCCATACAGTGGCAACACACCTTGGGTAATGCCCTTACTCCTGTGGACTTTGGAGTAAAGATACGCACAGATTAGGCCCATCATTCTGAAAAAGGAAGACTTTTTAGTTTAGAAACCCCTTCATCAGCCTTGCTGATTAAGGGTGACATACCCTGAAACCGGTCGCAGGATTGCTTGTTCATGGTCCAGGAAGGACCTCGTCCGGCAGTTCGGTCTGGACTGTTCCCAAGGGACACAGGGTCAAGACTGATTTGCATATTGCTGGGTCCAAACTGGGGAGGTGCAGTGGGCAAAAGAACGACAAATTTAACCCAGATATTTTGACTGGGGGAGAATGTATGCATTGTTAGCATTCCATCCATCATTTGTTTGCTGTAACACTTTTCGCCCTAAGTGTGATGGGTCTGCCCAGACGTGGGTACCTTGCTCACTGTGCCACTGGATTCAAGATAGCCTGGCTGATGAAGGGTGACATACCCTGAAACCGGTCCCAGGATTGCTTGTTTCCCGTCCAGGGAGGACCTGGCCTGGCAGTTCTGTCTGTACTGTTCCCATGGGGCACAGGGTCATGACTGGTTTGCATATGGCTGGGTCCAAACTGGGGAGGTGCAGTGGGCAAAAGAACGAGGGATTTAACCCGGATCTTTTGACTGGGGGAGAATGTATGCATTGTTAGCATTCCATCCATCATTTGTTTGCTGTAACACTTTGCGCCCTAAGTGTGATGGGTATGCCCAAACATGGGTCCCTTGCTGGCTGTGCCACTGGATTCACGATAGCCTGCCTGATGAAGGGTGACATACCCTGAAACCGGTCCCAGGATTGTTTGTTTCTGGTCCAGGGAGGACCTGGTCTGGCAGTTCGGTCTGGACTGTTCCCATGGGGCACAGGGTCAAGACTGATTTGCATATGGCTGGGCCCAAACTGGGGTGGCATAGTGGGCAAAATTAGAATGGATTTAACCCAGATCTTTTGACTGGGGGGAACATGTTTGCATTGTCAGCATTCTGTCCATCATTTGTTTGCTGTAACACTTTTCACCCTAAGTGTGATGGGTCTGCCCAGACGTGGGTACCTTGCTCACTGTGCCACTGGATTCAAGATAGCCTGGCTTATGAAGGGTGACATACCCTGAAACCAGTCCCAGGATTGCTTGTTTCCGGTCCAGGGAGGACCTGGTCTGGCAGTTCGGTCTGTACTGTTCCCATGGGGCACAGGGTCAAGAATGATTTGCATATGGCTGGGTCCAAACTGGGGTGGCGTAGTGGGCAAAATTATGATGGATTTAACCCATCATTTTTTGACTAGGGGAGAATGTTTGCATTGTCAGCATTCCGTTGATCATTTGTTTGCTGTAACAAAGTTGGAAGCAAATCAAAAAGGGTATTTCTAGGGAAACAATTCTGACCGTTCCTATTCAGTGGTGACCACCACTGGGACATACAAAATCATATTTACACATGTAAAGCACACAACTATGCTTTGCAAAGAAAGATGATTGAACAAGATAATGTGTGGCAAGGTGCAGGATCTGTTCTTCTTATCATATGTTTGCTTTGGTAGCTCTTGATGCACTGAGCAGCTGTGGTGGTGGGTCATAAGGGGAGACTGGAAAAATAAAGATGGGTCATGGGGCCCAACTTGCCTCCACCTCTGAATACAGCAGAAGTTATGAATACTGCAACAGAAGACTCCTAATACAACCAGCTGGGAGAATGCTGCTGAAGCCAGACCTTATTATTACAATGAAAACTGGACCACAGGAGGACCTCCAGGGAGCAGAAAACACAAGGTAGACATAGGGAGTCAGAAACAGTTCTAGTTCCAAGAGTAATTCCACAACAGACAGAGGACAGCTAGAAATCCATTACTTGTTGAATTCCTGCAGACAAAATCACGCCAGAAGGAGACAACTGGAGGAGCCAGTCATCAAATCCCTGCACAATGACCCAAAAATAATGGGTATAGTGAAGATAACAACAGGGAATGCCCAGACTGAACTACATTTTTGGGTCTGGGTTTTGAAAAAAGAGTTGACAAACAGGCCTATTGCATTTGATATTCATGCAATGGGCTTTGTGTCATACCTTTCAAAAACTGGTATCTTTCTTAGCTTTCTTTGATTGTCCTCATTCATCCATTTACTTGAGACTTTGCGATCACATTTAGGCTCAGCCCAATGTAGTCGTGGTTTCTTTCTTAATGCTATTTGATGTTTGGATGAATTTTTATGTCTTCACTCCCATGATATGATTAAACTGCATGAGGGAATACTTTGCAAATATAGCTTATTCTGTCCACCTCTACTCGCTGACTATTGTGTATCTCTGTTCCTTTTCAATGTTCCCTCCCACCCTTTCCCTGTATGCTTTTTTCATCCTCCACTCCAGCCACCCTCCTGTATCTTCCTCCCAATTCTCCCTCCTTTCTCTGTGCAATCCTTGTTCCTCTCCCTCCTGCCCATTGCACTTCCATGGTCTTCTTATTTCCCCTGCCCTCTCTTCCATCCTGCTGGCTTCTCATAAGTTCTGCTGGGACTAGATATTTTTGTTTTCTTTATTTTATAGAAATAAAGGATGGGCTATACTGAAAACCCCCTTGCCTTAAATACTGTCCATTTGTTTTATTTCTGTGTCTAATGATTGTTGGTTGTTGGTGAAACCTTCATTAAATTCCTTCTTGTCTTTCTATTTCATAGAAACTAAAGAAAGGACTATAATAAACACTCTCTTGTCATCTGACCTTTACTTGAAATAGAAACAAAAACAGGATTATATTGACAGCAAAGGAGCATTCAATAAAGTCAACATTCCCAGTTTTGTTTGACTTTAATGTGCCTATGCTGCATGTATTAGCATATTAAATCCAGACCTTATTCCCTAACACATGCACATACACTAAGGCCAGACCCACAGACAGGAAAAAAAAATGGAAAATGTAGGACTATGCACAGGGCTCGTGTACTGCCCATTGAGTGGGATCACTGACATAACATTGATGCATACAGTACTGAAACACAAACATATAATCAAATAAGTATCAACAACAAAACTATTGACTTTCTCTACTTGACTAGTACTAGCACAAACATCAAGAACACAAACATCTTTGTTAAAAATATTGTCTTTTGCCTATATCAAAAAACAAACACTGAGAACAAAAATATTGCCACCTTCAAAGAAACATATCATATGTCAAAAATATCAATTCACACAATTTCAAATAAAAATATAATAGCAAAATAATTACATTATCATTAATAAATATAAAAAAGCATGTTTTACATAAAACAAACATTTGAAATAATCCTAGAACATTGTATACACATTTTTAAAGGAAATATAAATATTTTACATCACCTAAATATTTACCATTCACCCCAAAAATGTATATAATTAAAATCCTACAATACAACCCAAAATAACATTAGCATCTTCTACAGACATTTAGACAACAATTTCCTAAATATTAATAATATATATAAATACATGTATATTCAAAACTGTCAAATTATCATGAATTATAAATAAAACCAAAATTAGCGTTTACCATAGAAAGAAATGACTGATAAAAATATTAAAATTAAAATTACCCCAACCAAAAAAATCTAAATATAAACAACTTTAATCAATAAAATCAGGTAAACAAGCAAATTAACAATATAAAAACATGCAAATTTAAGCAAATAAATACTTGAAAAACACAAACGCTGCAAGATGAGCAAACTCTGTCGGATTCTCTGACCAGACAATTAACAAACAATCATATACATCTCAACAACTGCCTAACCAAGTACGTAAAATTTCTATTTAAACTAAAACGTATTATAATGAATTAAAATTTTAAAATAATTAATGAAACCCCCTCCAACTTCTGTCTCTTTATACAGACTTCTTAAAAGAAAACACTATAACTTGGAAAAATGATGATCTGCCAGAAAAAAAGCAACTATGAAAAACTTGCAAAAAGATATTAGAAAGTAAGTATACATAAATTGATTTAAAAAAAACTAAAAACTCACCAAATTAGCAATAAAATAAAGACCGCAAACTCTAAAAACTATCAACAAATAAACATTTTAAATGAAACTAGCATTTGTTTTCATCCAGCAGAAAATAAAGTAGCTGCTCTACATCAGAACACCCCAACATAAAAACTGAAAAACAGGGTGAAACATCTAAACAGCACATACATGTAAGTATACAAAATAGAAGTAGTTGCACAACTTTGCATGTAAATAACAAACATGCAAACTTTAAAATCTTGCATATATTTATACTATTATGCTACTTTCAGATACAATGACAGAGACAACAAAATACATAACCTCGTCGAAAGGAAAGCAGTTACTAAATCACATGGGCTACACCTACAGCCAAGAAAGTGCATTAACAGAAAATATAAATTGGAAATGTACCAAATATTATTTTAATGCCTGCTATGAGAAAGAAACTACAAAAGAAGATGTTGTAATTCATGCGAGAGAGCACACCACCCAAAAAGGTGACAGAAATAGAAGTAAGAGTAGTACTGCAGGATATAGGAGAGGGAAGCGCTAGCTCCCTGGAACCCACAGCCAACATTTTTAAAAATCTACTGCCAAAAGTCCCCACATACACCACAGGGCAACTACCACTTAACTTTAAAACATTTATTTGCATTAACTATAAAAAAAGTCGCCAGTGATACGTCTCCTGCCCCTAGAAGGTATCAAGGCTTAGGAATACCCCATCATTTGGCAATAACTCATAGGCCCTCATTTCGATATCGGCGGTTGGACCGCTGACCAATATTCCTGTGGTCTGTAGACCATCTGACAAGCAGTCGGCGGTGCGACCACCGAATTACGATGTAACTGCTCTGCTAGTGGTTGCAAAATGCACTTTCATGCTGTGGCCCGAGCTGCAGTAAAGACGAGCACTTTGTGCACATTCAAGCACTGTGTGCCATGCACCATGTGGATGTGAGTGGGGGCACTACAGGTGCCCCCAAGGCTACTTCACAGTGGCCCAAAAGGGACAGGGGCCCTGTTTGGGACCCACAGGGTCCCTTTCCAACAGCCTTTTCATTGCAGTTGGACCACCATGAAAAAGCCGTAGGAAAGGGACATTGTAATCCCGATGGTGGTGCAGGCCTCGGCAAAACTACCATTCAGGGATTTTGATTCTGACTGCCACCTCGTCAGGAACACTGAACCCTGGCAGAGACAGTGGTCTCCACTCCGACAGACAAGGGTCGTACCGCCTGCATCCTATTGTGGTGGTCAGACCTAGGGGCTGTCAGTATGTCATAGCGCCACAGACGGCCTGTTGCTGTTGGTCTAATAGACATCAAAATCAGGCCCATAATGAGAAAACTTTCCTTGCACATGATAACCTAAATATTGAGAAATTAATCCTAATATACTCTACAGTGAATAACTTACTGAAACTAAGCCAGTGTCAAACCTGGATAATGGATGAAACCTTCAAAACCATTCTCACATATATACACCATACATGGTGCATATCAAACCACATATTTATTTCAAATACGCTCCACTACCAAATAAACAAAGTATCACTTATTATTACCTCTTAAAGCATATTAAACATAAAAATAATAACTACTGTCCCCTAAAAAATAATCATAGACTTCAAGCAAACCATGATTCAAACCATTTTAAAAATGTACCCCCATTTAGCCATGCAAGGCTAGAACTGTCATTTCAATCAAGGCATATAGAGACATCTCTAACAATCTGCACTTAGGGCCTTACTACGATCTCGGCTGGAAAGGCTCCAAACTGGATTCAGATTCTCCTAAACCGTGCCGGAACCTATGTTTCCGACGACTCAGAAATATTTTCGAGCGAATAATTACGATGGAAAGGTAACAATTCGGTCAGTCCGAATTGGTTCTGACCAGTATTCGGAGACTCAGAGTCGGTGGAAGCCGAATTGTACAGCTCTATGGACCGGGTTTCCGTCTGATGCATTGCGATATCGGATTTGGACAGTCTTTCCGAATCCATCTGTCCAACACGGAACGGCTGTCGGAAACTGACTTTGGGGGCCTGTAGCAAGGCCCCGGTCATTCTGAGGCCTCCGGTTGCGGACTGTTGGGGTACCCCCTTTAAAACCTTGCGCTGTGTGGAAGGCACCATGGCGTGCCCCCCCCCTCTCCCCAAAGGGTGCAAGGTTGCCTGCAACCACCTCTTTTTCAATGGGAGCCTGTGTTGTCGGTCGGAATACAGGTTCCCATTGAAGTCAATAGGAGACTTTCCGAATGGTCTGTGGAACTTTCGTAATTGGTTGGTCGGACTCGCCGAATGTTAATCATTCGGAACATATTCTGCAGAGGAGTTGGTTGGAAGAGTTTCCGACCGACATCGTAATAAGGCCCTAAGTGTAGAATATTCGACAAAAAGTCAATATGCCTTTGAAATAAGTACATAATGGCACTATAATATGACCCTATGACGGAGCTACCTAACAACTACAAATAACTAATAGCCCTTTCTACCAACAAAATGAAGAAAAACGAAGTTCCCACAACAGATGACAGCCCAAAGTCAAAATACCATGGTGGAATGTCCATGATTTCATCTTAGCACAGAAAGCCAAAACAAACAACACAGTGCAAGGATGGTACAATGCCTTCCTGTCCTTGCTAGGCAGAACCCAACCTACAATCTATACATTTATGAAAGCATTGCGCAAAGAGCAAAGCTACCAAGAACTATTATTTGTGCAATTTGTTAGCCAAATTTTCCCTATACTTAGTAAACAAAACAAAATAATGTACAACATGTTGCAGTTTAAAGTAAAACTGTTCATATATAACAGAGGAGTAAATTACAAATGATAGCCAAAAGCACATTACAAAATAAAAAGTAACCTACCAAAGCTCAAAGACTATCACAAAATCTAAACAAACATAACAGATCATTGTTTATACATAACAACTATAATATTTTATTACATCAGTCTGAAAACTAAATAAAAGTCCTATGTTAATGAAGAGATAATAAAATGAAATATACATTATTAAAAAATTAACTGCCACCAACTGGAAAACAAACTCAGTCCATCACATGAAATAATTGCAACTCATAAACCATACAAATCCAAATAACAGTCACATAATATTTACTCAAACAACAAAATATACAATTTCCGACCAAAATAATTGAAATAAATAAGACGGTGGTGCCTATTACGATGTCAGGCGGACTTGCATCCGCCCAACACTGTCTCGGAACTGGGACTGATAGACCTCAGGTTGGCTGTCCCGACCTCCTGATTAGGATGCATTTGACACATCCCTTTGGGACCATGTATTACAGCCATAAACCAGCAGTTGTACATGCTCCCATAGGGAAATGGGAGGTGGTGTTAATCCCTGTGCCCCGTGGCTGGGACCTCAAGGGGTCTGCCATGGGGTACATGGATTAACAGGGGGACATCATAGGTGCCCCTGTGGCACCAACCGGAGGCTGCACACACAAGGGGGCCCTGCTAGGGGCCCCCAAACATGCTTTCTGATGGGGTTTCCATGTCAGAAAGGCTGGCATGGAAACCCTGCCAGAAAACATGCATCATAATCCCACGGGGTAAAGACCGCCCTTTGGGATTACAGGCTGTCCTTTGACTTGCCCATGGGCTCCTTGAGCCCGCCGGAAGCCAGCCGGAATCACCGGCCAGTTTAGTTTCCGACCCCCAGAGTTGATATGTGGCGGTCGGAAAGTAAACTGAGATGCGGCCCGAATTCCTACCTTGCTAGGAGGTGGTCTAGCATTGATTTAACTCACTCGTGCTCACCAACTTAACACTGGCAAGTGTGATCAAGTAAATAATTCTGCTCCACACTCCGCAAAAACTCCACATGCTCCACGGAGCACGGATTGCAGAAAATTCTGCAAACTCTGTGAACGGAGCAGAGTTTAGCGACCAGGCCTAATAGGGATGCACCCATCCAAGAAACTTCCAAAGTCCATGCTTACGTTTGACCAGGATTCCAGGTTAGGCTCATTTCCAAAGTCCATGCTTACTTTTGACCAGGGTTCCAGGTTAGGCTCCTCAGTTATACCTGGGGTTGGTGGCAAGTCTCCGCTGGGGATCATGCAGGGGTGGCAATTTCATATGGATTCATCCTGGGAATCAAACTTTGTCCCTGAGCCGTGCCTTTGCTTTGACCACTCCCTGGTGGCTTTGGTGTGACAGAACAATTTCTCTGGCCCACAGGCTTCTTGGCATCATGATCTGTCAGCCCCTCAGCAATGGCCCTTGCTCACTGGTGCTCAGTTTGGTCTGTACTGTCCACAACTGGGTTCTCACCATTTGTTCTGAGGGTGTCAGCGATCAGGAGCCATTGAGGAAGTGTTTCCACTACCTCCCTCTGTTGCTTCCACAATCTCTTGGGTGGTCAGTACTTTTGGGCATGCATCCTGCACAATAATTTGGACAAGGTCCTCAACCCCTTTGTTGATCTCTGGCTCGTCTATCACTGTGGGAAGCGGTAGTGGGGGCCTTGTCAAGGCAGTGGCTGCCTTGACAAATAGTCTGCTGGGTTGTTGGAGCCTGGTTGGTAGACTACATCACAGGAGTATGGCTTCAGCTGCATGGCCCACCTTTCTATCCTCAGTTTAGCCAGTCTTGCTGATCTGGTAGTCAAAGGGACCAACGGATTGTGGTTGCTGACTACCCAGAACTGCCGGCCACACAGGTATAAGCGAAAGTGGTGGCATTCCCACTGGATGGTGAGTGCTACCGTCTTGATCTGCACATAACTTACATCCATGTCAGAGAGCGTCCTGCTTGCATACACAATGGGGACCCAGCAGGCTTCTTTTATAGGACCCCCATCCCCACTGGGCTAGCATCAAAAACCAGTTCAGTATTGCGTTGTGGCTGAAAAATGCCATGGTGGTGTCTTTGCGGAGGGCAGCTTTGACTTACCTGAATGCTTTGTCAGCTTTTGGTCCCTGCTCCCACAGGACATCCGCTTTCATAAGTGTCAGTAGCGGCTCCGATAAGGTGGCCAGATTTGGGATGAATCTTCCACAGTATGTAGCCACTCCAAGGAAACTTCTCAACTCTGTGGGGTTCTGAGGTATGGATGCACTTCTGATGGCCTCAACCAATAATTGAATCCACTCACAAGCCATCCCGTGAGAAGATTTGTCTGAATAACTTCACTGAGTCCTGGTAGAATGAGCATTTTTCTCTATGTAGCATCAAGCCACACTCCGCCAACCAACTCATATTGGCTCTGAGCCATATACAGTGCTCTTCCAGACTGTCCAACAAGATTAGAATATCATCATTTATATTGAGCACCCCAATTAGCGTAGAGAGGATTTTCTCACTGGTGTTTTGAAACACCTCAGCAGCTGCCGAAATTGAGTCTTTGATACCATCGGAGCCCAATGTGCGTAGAAAACTTCATGATGTATCTACTCTTTGGCTTGAGCTGCAGTTTGTGGTAGCTTGCATTTAAGTCCAACTTCAAAAAACATTGGGTGCCATTCAGGTTCCCCACAATGTCATCCATGGTTAGCGTGATATGGCACTCCCTCTTGATGTCTTTGTTGGGGAGCCTCATGTCCACGCATAGCCTGATGGAGCTGGGCTACTTTGGTTTTGGTGTGATGACTGTTTGGGGCCATGAACCTTTTCAATGTCACCTTTTTGCTTAAGGTCTCTTAGCAACTTTTCCTCATGCAACTGCAGATGGAAGGGGACTCTCAGATGCCGCAGAGCGGTGGGGTTTACTTTGTTGTCAATGTGCAGACAGATTTGTTTCCCCTTTTGCCTGCCAAGACCTGTAAACAGCTGGGAAATTCTTCCATGATCGTAGAGGCATGTGACTCACGCATTTGCTTTGCAAAGAACACCTGTTCAAGGCCCTCTCCCGTTTGATACCCAAGCAGGGTGTCGATGTTCCCCTTTGTGGCATGGAACTCCACTCTGTCTAATCTGCCTTTGTTCACCATGTTTGCCTCAATAGTGTCCTGCAGGGATATGGGCTCTGTAGCTCCATAGGTGTATATTTGTGCGTTGGTAGGGGACAAGCTAGATTGTGGCATGATACAATTGAATTACACTGAGTCCATTACATTTACCGATGCAACAGTGCCAATCAACGCTTCGATGATTGTGCCCCATGCACTGACTATGCACATGCGGGGTGGTTTCTTTTTGTTGCATTCCCTACCGGAAAATGATATCCCAAAGACATCATCTTCATCATCGTCCATCTGTGCTCCTTGCCCACTGACACTCACAAATTCATCAGCGTCCCACTCATCAAGGGACATCAGGTGTAGGTTAGTAATTTTCTTTTTTGGTTACCCTGTGTTGGCCCTTGCTTTACACTCCTGCACACTTTGGTGATATTATTTGGTTAGCTATACTTCAAACATATAGCCCTCTTGCCAGCAGACATTTGGGTTGGTATACTTTATGCCACAGCTGCCGCATCTTTCAAGTGGTTGTTTGGTTTCACCCTCCAGGCAGGAAATCATTGGTTGTCTTTAAATTAGGTTGACATGCTCTTCCTTCACTTTCGGGCCTTTTGGAAACCCTCTGAGGGCCATGTCTTTGCTCAGAGTAACCCCATGTCATTAGCCCTTTGGTTGGATAGCTAATGGGACATGGCAAGCACCAGTATATCATCCAAGGAGATGCTGAAGGATGTGCACCTTAGAACTGAGGACTTACATCTGTTAATTATTTGGTTGAAAATTCCTATTGATTGATGTTTACACATGTGCTTGCCAACTTTCTCACGCATGCGTAAAATATTCTTACTGACTCTTTGGCAGCCTGCCTTGCCTGTCGTAGCTTGAAACACTCATAGTCAGGGTTGAGCTGTGTGTCAATATCTATTCAGAGATGTTACCGTGGCAACAAATCTGCATCATCCCCTCATAGAGCTCCGCACCCCCAAAGTGCACCTGAAGTTATCTCTTCACAGTGCCATTGGTAACACATGTGGCATGGAAGTAGCGCCAAAGATGCCCAATCTGCGTGCGCCATCGTGATGCGGTCATGGCAGGGTCAGCTAATTCACTGAATGGGAGTAGCAGCGCTACTGAGGCATGTGCATATAGAGTTGAGGCTTGCCACGCTTGGTGTTGGTGCTGGTTGGTATCAGAACAGATGAAGGTCTTTGAGCAACTTCTTCCCACCTTTGTTCTCTGGCTCTTGCGATGAATGGCACAGTCCAAGCTTGTGCCCTGTTTCACTCCACTTTCTCCTTATTGAAGGTTGATTCTGTTGTCTTTGTTTTGTGATAGTTTTGTCCAGTGCCTGGTAGTGCACTCAGGGACACAAGATGACAGAGCCTTGTGCTGCATGCAGATGCACATCCCACTCCTTGCAGGGTGCAGTGCTTGCTGATGGCTGCTAGGTGGGAGCATGGCAGCATGTTCAGTACAGCACACCTCCACATTTCCTTCACCGTTAGATATTAGAAGCCAAATATGACTCATGCAGCCGCAGGCAGAGACTCTTAGATTGGTCAGTCTGCGGGGGAGACCACGCATCACCAGGTAGGCAGCTGGGCAACTTCCAAGCTCCAGGAAGCACTGTGGTCACTTCCTCCCAACTTCCAATGCACCACATCCTGGCAGCTTGGCTTAGCTGGCGCAACTGCTAACAATCACTCGGCATTCGTGCTCATAGGACGTGGTGAAAGGCCTTCTGTCTCATCGCCAATGTGAAGCCCACAGCCACGCAGCTGTCGGCCTTAATGCTCGCTTGCACTGGCTACAAGGAACAAAACACTTGTACACATCAACTTACTTTCCAGCAGTGGCCAAGAGCGACCAGTTGCTTGTTAATTTATAGCCATGGGCCAAGCCCAGCCCTTGGCGTGTGAGGCTTCCACAATGTATAGTAGAAGCCGGATAGCAATCTACAGAAGGGAGCTGGACATATAGGGCCAGATGTAGGTGGCCAATTACCGGTCGGTAACGGCCGAATTTGGCCGTTACCGACCGGTAATTGGATTTTGATATGTAGGGGGAAAAAACAGGCATTTTCGGTAATTTTACCGAATAGGTAAATATACCGGTCGGTAAAATTACCGAAAATGCATTTTTGGTATGTATGTGCCAAGTTGCACATTGACACAGGGCTTTGAAAATCGGTATTTTACCATGCAATACAATTGCATGGTAAAATACCGATGCAGGTGTACATGCACATCTGTGGCACACATACATGCCCTTAGGGCATGTATGTTTGCCACATGGCACACAAGCCTAAAACAGGGGTGCCAGAGGGTGTCGAAGTGACACCCCCTGCACCCTTGCTAAAATCGGTATTTACCGATTCTGTAATTACAGAATCGGTATTGCCCATTGATTCCTATGGGCTTCACAGCCCATAGGAATCAATAGGAAATACCGATTCGGTAAAAAAAAGCAAGTAGATAAAGAATACAGGGGGCTGCATTATTCCTGAAGAGCGTGCTGTCAAAGGTCCAAGCTACGTGTAGGATCAATATGCAAGTAGGTAAATAATTAAAGCAGGAAGGTATAACATACCCACAGTCTCAGCTCATTGAGGGAATGATTGAAAGGTGTTCATTAGATGAAGTATTTTCCCATTAAGAACGTTTTGGTCTCCTTTTTAAAGTGTACCAAGGACGGAAGTCTTCTAATGGTGGGTGGGAGAGAATTCCAGATTCTTGGTGTGGCCCCAGAGAAGGCCCGATTGTAGGTTTTTTTCTTCGGAAAGCGTGCTGGTTGCAGCAGCAGGTTTTTGTGCGAGAAATGATGGGGAAATGGAGTACAGAGCTTTGTGAGTAATGCAGGCCAGTTTAAATTGTATTCTGGCCTCAAGGGGAAGCCAGTTCAGTGCTTTGAGGTGGGGAGAGATGTGGTCAAATTTATTTGAGCCTGTTAGGAGTCTGGCGGCGGTGTTGAGGCAGGCTTTTAATGGGGCCAGAGAGTTCTTGGTTAGCCCTGCAAGAGTAGAGCATCCATATTCAAGTCTGGAAATGACTAGGGCCTGGGTTGCTGTTTTAAGGTCGGACGCATCGAGGAAAGGTTTTAGGTTTCTTAGGTAGCTCAGGTGGAATCTAGCCATTTTGGCCATAGTGTTTATATGGTCTTTCATATTCAAGCTGCTGTCAAGGGTTATTCCAAGGGATTTCACAGAGTCAACAATGGTAGGAGGGCAGCTTAGTGCCGTGATGGTCTTGATCCATTCCTCGATGTCTGGAATGGGTTTGGATGGGGAGATCAGAAGAAATTCGGTTTTATTGGCGTTGAGTTTCAGCTGGTTGGCAGTGAGCCAATGGACTGTCAGATTCAGGGCCTTGTTAAGGGAGAGAATGTCTTCAGGGGAAGAGATTTATATGTAGACCTGAGTATCGTCGGCGTACATGAGGTAGGAGATGTTGGCGGCACGAAGCACCTCAGAGAGCTGTTCAAGGTAAAGGTTGAAGATCGTGGGAGAGAGTGTTAATCCTTGTGGGACTCCAACAGAAACCGGCGAGGGGGCGGATAGATCACCATTGATGAGGACTTTCTGTGAGCGGTTTTGGAGGAAGGATCTAAACCATTCAAGGACGGTGCAATCCAATCCCATCATGAGTTTGAGGCGTTCTAGGAGAATTTCGTGATTCACCGTATCAAAGGCGGGGGAAAGGTCTAGAAGGATTAGGAGACAGGTTTTGCCTAGGTCTAGGGATTGGAGGGCGTCATCCACAATGTGGAAGAGGGTGGTTTCCGTGCTATGTCCAGGTCTGAAACCTGATTGGATGTCATCTAGCAGGTGAAAGTTGTTGATATGTACACTTAGTTGCTGTTGCACACATTTTTCCAGAACTTTGACAAGGAGTGGGATGTTAGATATGGGTCTATAGTTCTCAGCGGCGGCAGGGTCCAGCGTGGGCTTTTTTAGGATGGGAACAACTTGGCCAGTCTTGAGTGAATTAGGGATTGAGCCCTGTAGGAGGGAGGCGTTGATTATTGCGGTCCAGGAAGGGATGATAGCCTGAGAGGTGGCAGCTAGGCAGTTAGAGGGGAAGGATCATTAAAGTGATTGTTCGGTTTTAAGGAGGCAAGAATTTGCGAGATAGAGTGATTGTAATAAAATTTAAAGTTGGACCAGTGCGCTCGTTTTTTTGGCGAGCTTTGGGAGGACAATGCGGAGAGAGGAGGTGGAGCTGGCTGATTTTGGTGGTGGGATGCAGATTTAAGTTAATTTCCTATAGCAGAGATTTTTTTCACAGAAGAAAGTGGAGAATTCCTCGCTTGATATTAGGGGTTTCTTTGGTGGTTTTCGCTAGTTTGTTTGATTGTTGTTTGACCAGGTCGAACAGCTTGCAAGGTCGATTTTTGGCGTTCTCCAGTTCAGTTCTGAAAAATTCTTTTTTAGTGTTGAGGATTTTCTTGTTGTAGGCATTTCTGGCCTGTCGAAGGAGTTTAAGATGTGCTGCAGATGGGTGTTGTTTCCAGATTCGTTCCATCTGTCAAAGGGATCTCCTCTCATTGTTAAGGGATCCGTTGAACCAGGGATTTCGGTCCTTGATCTGGGTTCTTTTTGATTTTAGAGGTGCCAGGTCATCTAGAATGTTGTTATGGTGGAGGAATAATGGTCTGCTAGATTGGAGATGGATGTGCACTGTGGCGGGGGTCGGGGGGGTCAGACTCACAACTCGCTGCCAGTTTCTCATGATCGAGGTTCTTGGTGTCCCTAACACATCGTTTGGGAATCACAGGTTGAGGTGTCCATGATTTATGGGTGCTGGGCAGGAGGAAGGTGATGGCCTGGTGATCATACCAATCACAAGGATCAATGGAGATAAGTTTGACCGCTGTTTCCTTAGCATTGATCCAGTCTAGGGTGGCACCTTTCGAATGACTGGGGAGGGAGCAGGCTTGGGTAAGGGCCTTATCGGCCAAGAAGTCTCTGATGGCATTGACCTGAGGTTCCCTAGGATCGTTCCAATCCAAGTTAAAGTTGCCAAGGAAAATGTCGTTAGAGTTTGGAGACACCTTGGTTGTGATGATTTCCATGAGAAGGTCTGTAAAGGTGTCGTTCTTGCCAGGGGGGTGGTAAAAGATGTGAAGTTTGCACAGCTGTGAGGTGTTATTGGAAATGGCAAATGCAAGGTATTCACAGGAGTCCGAGGGGACCACCGGCAGTTCCGTAACAAGGAGGTTAGAGCGGTATATACAGGCAATGCCACCCCCTTTTTTCTTTGAGGGCCGGTCCAGCCTTACGATGTTATAGTTGGGCGGGACTACGAGGTCGAGGTAGGGCGATGATGAGTCCTTGATTCAGTTAAGACAGCTAGGTCGGATTTATGACTCAGGATGAGGTCAGCGACATCAGATGCATGCTTCACAGCTGACCGGCAGTTAATTAGGAGGCCGGCTAGGGAGGGGAAGGAGTGTGTGTCGAATGTAGAAGTGGAGGTAGAAACTTTAGCTAGGTTGCTATTGACCACCCCTCTGATGTGGAGGGTAGCAGATCTGTTAGGGTTGGTTGCAACCGTGCAGATAGGGTGTTCTCCCCTTAGGTTTAAGGGGCATAGGGTTGTCAGGGCCGAGTCATAGCTACTGAGGAGGTCAGCCACTTCTTCCTCCGTGAGTTCTGAGGGATTAGGCGTGTCATGGGTGGGTTTGTAGGCATGAAGGAGAGCAAGGATTTCCACCTCAGAGAGGTGGCAGGGTTGCTTAAGAAGGCGCAAGTGTCTCAGGGATAGTGGTAGAGGGTGGAGGCTGGGCATCGTGAGGGGGATGTGGGTCGCATTCTGTGAGAGCCGTAGATTAGAGAACGAGAGTTCAGTGATGTGAAGGAGGTGCTTAAAGTCCAGAATCGATTTGTGGATGCTCAGTGTTAACTTGGAGGATCTGCGATGGAGAATATCAATATCACTAAGAGAGTTTGTGTGTGCTGGTAGGCCGGGGTCCCGTTGCCAGGGAGCAGTTCTGATGGTGTATTCAGGTGGCCTAGAAGTGGGTTCCTGTGGGCTGAGGGCTGGTAGGAGGCAAGCTGTTGGGAAGGTGTGAGGGGGCAAGGTCGATTTGCATCCCAATGGGTGGGGCCAGCTCGACCAGAGTTGTGGGCCAAATTAGGCGTTTCCATACCAGAGTTGTGACCCCTAGAGCGTGTTACGTTAGGCCGGTAGCAGGAGGTGACAGGTTTAGGGATGCTTCTGGTGGCCTGTGCTGGAATCGTGATGGCGGGGCTGGGTGGACATGTGAGGTGGGTTCTCGGGGGAGTTTCGGAGTTCGACGGAGCGGGAATCCCTAGGTGGTCTAGGTTGTGTGGTAAAGGAGCACAGTGGATGGAATGCGTGGGTGAATGGGTCGCCCAATGACGAGGTCGCTGGCAGGATTGGATAAGAAAAATATTTAGGGCCAGATGTAGGTAATCCCAGATTACCGATTCTTAAATACCGAATCATACCGATTCGGTATTTAAGAACTGGCGGGATTTAGGTAATTTTACCGATTTCATTACAGAATCGGTGCGATTCGGTAATTACCGAATCGGTATTTACCGATTCGGTAATTGACATTCATTCCTATGGGCATGTAGGCCCATAGGAATGAATGTCAATTACCGAATTGGTAAATACCGATTCAGTAATTGGGGGAAACATTAAAGGGTGCCAGGGTGTCACTTTGACACCCTGTTGCACCCCTCAGTTGGGCATGGGTGCACATGTTGCAGACATACATGCCCTTAGGGCATGTATGTCTGCAACATGGCACTGTTTAAAAAGCAAAAAAAATGCTTTTTAAAGGGTTTTCATTATTTACCACCAACTTCTAGTTGGTGGTAAATAACAAATTCTTAGACCCCTGTAGCACTGATTGCAGTGCTACCTACATGTCAAAATACAGAATCGGTAATTTTACCGATTCGGTATTTTACAGAATCGGTAAAATTACCGATTCGGTAAAATTACCGAATCTGTATTTTAACATGCCCCTACATCCCCATCTTCAAATACCGGTCGGTAACGTCCGAAATCGGCCGTTACCAACTGGTATTTGGCGACCTACATCGGGCCCTTAGTGAGGAAGTGAACACAGATTAAAAAACATATTGGAGGCCGGAGACAGTAGGCAGAAAAGAAGAAAGGTGAGGTTGAAGACCCGATTGGTAGGGCAAATGCACAAGAGAGAAGAAACAGATGATGTGGGATGGTGAAGGTACCCGGATTATGCACAGAGAATATTGCTTGGTGAAATTGAATGAAGAGCTGGTACATAAATATTGGAAGAGAATTGGTGAACAATATTTAGATGTTAATCCAAAAGGAAGGATTTTAACCTTTTCAAATAAATAAATATGGATTCTGGTTTGATAGATAAAGAATTTGATATACAAAGTCTTTTAAAGTTGTTCCGATTCTTTTAGTTGGCAGTGATTGTATCCAGCCAGTTCAATTCCATCTCTGCAAAAAACGTTCTCCCTAAGCTCCTTTTCTATTGATTTAAAATTTCAGAACTACCTAATGTGATCTGTGACCAAATCCACCTAGGAAGTCCTACACTCCAGCACCTCCACATCAATAGAAGTGACCCAGAGAAACCCACCATGTGAATTTGGCATCCACATATCCTGGTTGAAGGTTTGCAGATGCCTTTTTGCATCTGATCAGTTTTTATCTCCTCACTCCAGTTTCACTACGAAACCTCTAAACATATGCCACCATTGTCAAGTTGAGGCGCAGCCTTGATCTGAGTTTCAATGGCTCATAGCTTCTTTGTGTGTAATATTAGAACGGTGAAACCATTTTGTGTTCCTTCATTTTTTGCCCCTTACTGTTCATGCGATCTGGAAAGAACAGTTTAGCTCCATATCTCCCTATGGATCAAACTTTATTAGTCAATTGCTCTTTATTTTGATAATCGATACCTGCATCACCCAGCATCCCTGGCATAGTTAAGCCTTACACCACTCTCCAAGTGTGGCCACTAGTCAGCCTGTGCTTTACATGTAGGTATTTTTATAAAGTGAATCTCACATGAGTCACTTCGACAAGTTTGTATGCACAATATAAATCAGGGGCCAGTAATTATGCTAATATTCAAATGTAGAAATAAGCCTCTAAAGTCAAGAGCTGGTGCATGACTTCAATTTACATATTCTGGACCAAAAGAGAAGATAAAATACAAAATTTCAATTAATGGAAGGCATTGTAAACTCTTTCAGATGTAGACTGTGTATCATTTTTAGGCAGTTAAAACCCTTTTAGATATTTAAAAACAACATGTTTGAGTTGGTTGTAAATGTAGTTGCAAACTAGAAAGCTTCAGGGAAATGGTGGATGTGCTTTGGATATATAATTATACATGGGAATATCTTTATACTTATAAACCTTATGTGGACTGGACATCTCTTATGTTCCTTGAATATTTTTATAAAGCATGGATGTCACAGAATTCATCTTTCACTTATACTTCAGATTTATTGACACATTATCCAATATTTATTTAAAAATTCACTGATTTTTGGGAGCATATAGTTCAGTTTTGACATTAGCCACTTCATACTAGGGTTGGGCGGAATGTTCACCGATTTGGCGGAATCGGGTGACTCTGTGTTACTCTTGCTCTTGAGCAAGTGATGGTGCCATTCATGCTGATTTTTATAGCGCTGCTTGGGCTAATGGCGCTAAATTGCAGCACAAGCAGTGAGACATGCATATCTCTGCCCATTGGCAGAACTCCACGGAATCTCACAGAGTTTTAATGTAACTCTGCTGAATTCCGTGCAGTGAAACTTCGCACGTCCTGTCCATCCATATCAATTACAGACACCTGCAAATAAAAAATAATTTCAGGAGGTTTAATCTAAAATCATTTACAACTATTTGGAAAGTTTGTCTATCTGCAGAATCATGACAAGGGGCCTGATTCACAGAACTAACTTAAGACAAAATTCTAAACTTACTACTTTTGGTATTCACAGAATGCACTTACTTTTGGTATTCACAAAATGAACTTACTACTTTTGGCATTTACAGAATGGATTTACGACAACTAACTTTACGTCTGCACTCGGGCCGAAAATTCTGGCCCGGAGGTGAAGCTTCTGGCGTAGGGGTGGAGCTTGTGGCCTGGAGGTGGGGCTTCCGGCTTGGGGGCGGAGCTTGCAGCCCGAACGCGGAGCTTCCAGCCCAGAGGTGGAGATTTCAGCCATGGCTAAATCTCCATCTCAGAGCTGGAAGCTCCGCCTCCAAGCCGCAAGCTCTGCCTCCGAGCCGCAAGCTCTGCCCTCAAGCCCGAAGCTCCGCCTTCAGGCTGCAAGCTCCGCCCTCAAGCAGGAAGCTCCACCTCCGGGCCGGAATTTTCGGCCCGAGTGCGGAAGTAAAGTTAGTAGTCGTAAATCCATTCTGTGAATACCAAAAGTAGTAAGTGCATTCTGTGAATACCAAAAGTAGTAAGTGCATTCTGTGAATACCAAAAGTTCTAAGTTTAGGATTTTGTCTTAAGTTAATTCTGTGAATCGGGCCCAAGATTTCTAGCAATTCCAAGTGAGTATATTTTAAAATTGACACTGCAAAGTTATTCATATTTAAGAAAACTACATATCACTCTTTGCAACCATGAAAAAGGCCCATTTGCAGCTAGTGTTTGTAGTTTCATTTATTTTGAATGTCAAGTATATTTTGTTGCAGGTAAGTATGGTGTCCAGCATGGAGCAATCATTATATGGTACTACCAGCTGCCCTTGCTTATGGTTTGCTTTGTTGTAGCACCTTATGTTATCGATGCAACCTTGTCTATGTGCAGTGGCCTCGCATTAGGTGTTTATTGCTATCTGTGATTTATGTCTTGGCGAGTCGTGGTTAAGGCATACCTATAACATAAAGCATATATATCTTAAAATGTATTGCTGCTCTATCTTTGGTTGGGGGTTATCAGGTTGGTGGTTTATAGTAGCCCTACTTCTGATTCTTTGTGCAGCTGGAACCCTGGCTGTGCCTACTACATATGGCTGTCTGCTATTGCTGGCCTGCATATTACTGCCCTTTCTGGCATTCATTGTGTTTTTGACACGTTGGTCACTTGGCTGTGTCACATTTATGACATTTCTGTTTCTATGATATGTGTGTTGATCTTCAACATGTATTTTCAACACTGCTACATTGTGTGTGGATGCGTTTATCATCAGATATGTGTGATCTTAAGCCACCTGCTTAGGCTTACAGAAGCTGTGATTAGTGTGCAATTCTTTCTGAGCCTTGAGGATCCTGTAATTCCTGATTGGGGTGATAATTCATCATTAGGAGGAATTATGAGGAGTTACTGCAGACCTTTTATTTTTCAAATCATGGATGATTTTGAGAAGAATGAGGAATTATCAGGGGATTCTGACCCAAAATTACCAAACCCCAAATAATTCCTCATTGCTCAGAGAATTCTCAGGAGCAATCCATGTTAATTCCACAGCCCTAGAGTTAACTCCAGGATTCAGGATTAACAACCCGTAGACTGTGTAATAAGGGCGTTTATTTTGGAGTTGACTAAGCACAACAATTGCTGTTGCATGGTGTTAGACCTGCTAGTCTTATAATAGTCTTCCCCCAAACCTTTTACCTGGTTGCCTCCAAATTTGCCATATTCATTTTTGTTGGACCTAGGACTCTGTGCACTTTACCACTGTTAACTAGTGCTAAAGTGCTTGTACTCATTCCTCTGAACATGGTTTGACTGGAGTTTTCCCAATTGGCATACTGAATGTACCTATATGTCCCTAGCAAACTGCTCTATATGTCCTCAGGATGTGTAAATTAAATGCTACTTGTGGGCCAGCTGCACTGGTTGCGCCACCCATTTAAGTAGCCCTTCAAACATGTTCCAGGCATGCTTATCCTTAGATTACCATTACCATTACATATAAGTCCCCCATAAGGTAGGCCATAGGATGCCCAAAGGGCAGGATGCTGTGTAATTAAAAGGCAGGGTATTGAAAAACTCCCACATTTATTTTTCACTACTGTGAGGGCCACCCCTCCTTTAGGTTAACATTAGGAATTCCTTGCTACATTAAATGAGCTGTAATTCCCAATTGGGTGGAGGAAGATCTGTCATGGCTACTGCCTATGGAACTGTAATGATAAATCCATGTTAATGGCAAAGTCAAAGTTATCATTGCAATTTTTAAAATGCCACTTTTAGAAAGATCATATTTAGATAATCTTAGCCCTGTGTACCTGCATCCTGTCTTCAATACATGTCTGGGGAGACTGACTCGTGGGCTTTGTGCATTCCCTTTAGACAGCCACACACAATGGGAACTTAGGTGTGAATTGATGGACCATCCTGGGAGGATGAGACGGAGGATCTGGGAGCAGCCTAATACTTACACCAAGGGCTGGATACCCAACTTTAATGAGGCTGGAGCCAGGGCAGGCAGGGAGGATCTTTGCGCATTTCAAGGACCTTACTTTGAAGTTTCCCCACTTCAAAGACTAGGTATAAGAACTGGACCTCAGACCCTACCACTTCATTACACTTCTGGATCTGTGGAGACTCAGCCAGGAAGAAAGACTGCTGTGCTGCTGAATGACTGCCACTCTACTGGACTACTACTCAGGAATAACTGCTTTTCTGGTGCCTACTGCCCTGCTGGCCTTACTGAGAAGGTCTGGAACCACACCACTTCAACCCAGAGTGACCCCAAGGACCTGCTGGCTTGCCCCCTGATTGAAGTCTCAGGGACATAAAAAACATCCAACCATCATGCTGCAGTACCTGAACTCTGTCATCTGTGAGACTGACCTACTAAGTGGTGCAACTCAGTCTTGGGCCCTTGGACGTCAGACTAGTAGTGCTGCTTCAGCAGAACCAACTAATTGGTGTCGATGAACAGCTCGAAACTGGCACATTCCTCCACATGGAGCACAGTGCATCATCACCATTGCGTGGATTGGAACTGACACATTATCGTCGCTGTAGAAGTGGAGTCAACACATCACCTCGCCTCGACTGGCCGCCAAACTAAGGTTCTTTTGTTCCCACGGCCAAATCTGGCCCCTGTAGCTGACCACGCTCCATTGTGGTTGGCCTGAACTTTGACCTGGTCTAGTGCGACCAGACATTCCCAGTTGATGCTTTCTGCTTTTAAGCATTACATTTACCTATGACCCTGCTCGCAGGCAGGTCGCTCCCCACGCTGCTGCACGGCTCTGCCTGCATTATTTTTGCCTAATCTTGTATTTTCCCTTGTGCCTAACTTGCTTTCTTGTCCAGACTTGTTTTTATTCCCCTGTGCCTGTACTTGCTTGCTTGCCCAGACTTGTTTTTATTCCCCTGTGCCTGTACTTGCTTTCTTGCCCAGACTTGTTTTTATTCCCCTGTGCCTGTACTTGCTTTCTTGCCCAGACTTGTTTTTATTCCCCTGTGCCTAACTTGCTTTCTTGCCCAGACTTGTTTTTATTCCTCTGTGCCTGTACTTGTTTTCTTGCCTAAACTTGTTTTCCCTTCCTGTGCCCAGACCTCCCGCGGCCCTGCCCGTTTTTTCCGCCGCTGCGTCCCTGCCCACCTGCAATCCAATTCGCCGCCCCGCTCCCGCCTCCCAGCTGCTCTTCCCTCCCACATCCCCTCATATGGAAGCAGCTGGCGCACCTAAGGCAAGCCCGTCTGTGCCTAAGGCAAGCCCGCCGGTGCCCGTCTGTGCCTGGACCACGCCCAGCGCCAGGACCCCTGGACACCATGAACGCCACGATGCCCGACACCGCTACGATGCCCGAACCCTCCACGCACTCAAGACTAGACGATCACACACCTGCTTCCTGGCCGCCCCGAAGCGCACCCACAGAGCTTTTACCTGCCGGAACTGCAGCTTCACAAGCATCCGCCCCACCATGCTGCCAACCAGGAAAGAACCCATCCACCTCAGATGCATCCTTCTCAACACCCGCTCCAACTAAAAACATGCCGTTGAACTCTGGGACCTACTCGACTCAACCTCCCCAGATGTCGCCTTCCTGACGGAGACCTGGCTGAACCCTGCCTCGGCACCCGACATAGCCATAGCCATACCGGTAGGCTACAAGATCACCCGCAAGGACCGCACCAACAGAGTGGGAGGAGGAATCACCATTGTCCAGAAGAACACTCTCAGAGTCTCGACCAACACCGACGACACCCTAAGCACCGCCGAACACCTGCACTTCTGGATCCACACCGACCTCAACACCACCCTCAGAGGTACCCTCATCTACAGACCGCCCAGACCCTGACCACAGTTCAGTGATTGAATACCCGACTTTGTCGCACACACGCCCTCGCCTCCATGGACTACATCCTTCTCGGGGACCTGAACTTCCACCTCGAGATCAATGACGACACCAACTCCACCACCCTGATCGCCAACCTAGCCAACCTCGGACTCAGACAACTCGTCACAAAACCCACCCACTCCGCTGGTCACGCGCTTGACCCCATCTTCTCCGCAAGTCCCCATGTCTCCTTCAACCATACCACCGAACTCCACTGGACCGACCACCGCTGCATCCACTTCACCTTCAAGAAACCCACCAAGCACCACCGCACCCAACAGATGCCTCACCGCTGCTGGAGCAAAGTCACCGAAGACCAGCTAACCACCACCCTCGCCCAAGGCCCACCCGCCGACCATACCGACCCCGACACCGACGCCCGCGAGCTCAGACAGTGGATCAACGACTGCGCCAACAACCTCGCCCCGATCAAGAAACCCTCCAACAATCATACCAACAAGAAAGCCAACTGGTTCACTGAAGACCTCCGGGCCTCCAAGCAAACCTACCGAAAGCTGGAGAAGATCTGGCTCCGTGAACGAACACCGGACAGCCACGCTGCCCACAAGAATGCCACCCGCAGACACCATCATCACATCAGACCTGCCAAAAGGGCCTCCTTCAAAGACCACCTAGACAACAACGCGCACAACAGCAAAGAGCTCTTCAACATCGTGAAGGAACTCTCCAACACCAACGACGTCCCACCCTCGCAAGACCTGTGCGACTCGCTGGCCACCTTCTTCCACCGCAAGATCACAGACATCCACAACAGTTTCAATGCCGCGACTGCCCCGACAACCACTGAGACCTCCGCCCCCACGACCACCATCCGCACCAACCGCCTGCTCTACTGGACCAACATCAACGATGATGACACCATCAAGATCATGAACACCATCCACTCCGGATCTCCGTCAGATCCATGCCCACACCACATCTTCAACAAAGCCAGCACATCCATCGCAATCCATCTCCTGAAAGTCATCAACACCTCCATCGAGACAGCAACCTTCCCGGAGAGCTGGAAGCATGCCAAGATCAACGCCCTACTCAAGAAATCCAAGGCAAACCCCAAGGACCTCAAGAACTTCCGGCCCATCTCCCTTCTCCCGTTCCCGGCAAAGGTCATCGAGAAGACCGTCAATGAACAACTGACCCGCTACCTCGAGGAGAACAACATCCTGGACCCTTCCCAGTCTGGGTTCCGCAGCAACCACAGCACCGAGACTGCCCTCATTGCCGCCACCGATGACATCAAGTCCCTGCTGGACAACGGAGAAACCACGCCCCTCATCCTCCTGGACCTGTCAGCCGCCTTCGACACGGTCTGTCACCACACACTACGAACACGCATCCACAACGCTGGGATCCAAGAGAAGGCCCTGGACTGGACCACCTCCTTCCTCTCCGGCAGAACACAGAGCGTCCGCCTTCCCCCCTTCCGCTCCGAAGCCACCGAGATCATCTGCGGTGTACCCCAGGGCTCATCCCTCAGCCCAACCCTGTTTAACATCTACATGGCACCGCTTGCCCACATCGCCCGTCGGCACGACCTCAACATCCTCTCCTACACCCATGACCCCGATGAGACAACTCCAAGGCATCCAGAACGCCTCTGCACGCCTGATCCTCGACATCCCTCGCCGCAGCCACATCACACCCCACCTGAGAGACCTGCACTGGCTCCCGGTCAACAAGAGGATAACCTTCAAGCTCCTCACTCACACACACAAGGCACTCCACAACACTGGAGCAATGTACCTCAACAGACGACTCAGCTTTTACACCCCCACTTGCCAGCTCCGCTCCGCCGACCTCGCCCTCGCTACAGTCCCCCGCTTCCGAAGAGCGACCTCAGGCCGCAGATCGTTCTCCCACCTCGCCGCCGAGACCTGGAACACCCTCCCCATCCCCCTACGGCAGACCCAAGACCTGCTGACCTTCAGAAAACTCCTCAAGACCTGGCTTTTCGAGCAGTAGCAGCATTCCGCACTCCAGCGCCTTGAGACCCTCACGGGTGAGTAGTGCGCTTTACAAATAATATGATTGATTGATTGATTGACATTTCAGTTTGTTCTTTAAATATTTATCTTGTTTTGTTCATTAGATTGAGCTCTATTCTTCTAACCAGATCTAGTATCTTTTTGTGTGATGTTGTCACTGTTTTACTGTTTGAAGTGTTGCACTAATACTTTACACATTGCTTCTTGAGTTTCGTCCTACTTCTCTGTGCCAAGCTACCAGGAAGTGAGCACAGGTTAATTTAGGGTGTTACTCTAAATAGGATTTTCATTCCTGCTTGGACAGGCTACACACCTCTGCCAACCAAAAACCCAATTTGTAACACACATCTGCATTTTGTAATTCTATTATGTTAGGATATTGGCCTGGAGAAGTGTGCCAGTACTGCATCACTCACTAGTTACCTTTGCCTTGTTTGTACAGAGCTTGATCTTTTTGCAGCTATTGATCCATTGGCTTGTTTTTATGCACTTTTAAGCAGCAAATATATCAAATGCGGGGTGATATGAGAAATGGTTATTTTATACTTATAAAGTTTGAACCCGAAGCTGTTGCTGCTCACTCAAATTGCATAGATAACACAACAGTAAGGCAGTATGTATCATGTGAATTCATAGGCAATCATAAATTAATACTTTAAAACACTCTGAAAACTAGTGATGGTTTTCAGTGGCTTTGATTTCGACAAAAAAGTTCTATCAAGATTTGCACACTTCTGGATTTCAATAAACTGATGTCAGCACTTATTTTACACAATCATTTGTGCAAATTAAGCACAAAACTCTTCAGGTCACTTGTCTGTGTTTGCTTGATTTATTTTGTGGATGCCCTGAATCAATACATTTTTATTTCCATGGATTTAGCAGAGAGGACCTTATTTACAGTATATCCAATTTACTGTTTATCAAAATGGGTTCTCTGGCTTTTTCCGGTGGTGTGCAGTCTGCTGCTTTGTTTTGTAGTTGCACCTGAACATTTATTTTTCATTGATTAGATTTTCTTTAAAAAACAAAAGCTGTCTAATGTATCATAGCTGAGGAAGAATACATTTCTCAATGATTTATAGCATTTCTACTTTTAAAAATGACCGGTGGAAGTAAACTCAATTACTAGTAATTTATAGCGGCATATGTTGGAAGCATTTCTATTCTATATAAGTCTATTATCACGTAACAATGTACCGTAGCTCATTTTGCAAAATGTTCACTAATTAACAAAAAAAGCAACCCACAATTATTCCCTACTGAAATGGCGGTGTCAGCTAAGTTTCTATTTTTTCTACTCCTAATAAGACCTGAGACGGAATGTATCCATATTTGGTTTGCATCCCCTTTGGCATTGTTTTAAAAGTGCGCACCTTTAGGCGAGCGCGCATAACTCAATTACATGTCTGCTCTTCACTTGCAGAATTAAACTATTATCGAGATAAAACGTTATCGGTTTTTTTCATGCCAGACGTACTGCAAGATATAGACAAAGAAACATGTAAATCACAGTGTTACGATAGTTTGTTGTGGCTATACTTTGCTGCTTTTCCCCAGAAAAATAAACAGGAACTTTTATGTTTTCTATTTGTCCTAGGGGACTGCTAAGAACGACTCGTAACTGTTTAGTTTATCTGATGTTAAGTGGAACTTTGATGTATTAAAGTATACCTACCCACATTTGAATCCTAACTAAACTAAATTCAGTCTGTATAAAATGCACTCACATTGCTGCCATATTATTATTTTGCTAAATGTACTTACTGTTTTGTAACTAATATAATGTGTTTTATTGTGCTAGCATAGTCTCACAACTGGAGGCCTATCCATAGCTCACTTCTTTTTATATCCCTATGCACATGTGTAGTTTTCTCCTCCGAGTGTTTTTGTGACAATAGCTGAAGATCAGGCTATTGGAATTATGCAGCAGGGGAGCACAAAATTATGTGGTAAGGTTGACTAAATTATCTAGTGGAATAGGCAAATTATGCGGCATAACGTGGCACATTTGTTAATAATATTAGCTCATTATTTTGAATTCTTTTACACATAGTTGTACTGTCTAGGCAAAGATTTCACCTCATTAGTAGCAGTTTCACTAACAAAAACATAAATAAGCAACTAAAAGATGACCAGTTAAAGTTTGTGAAGGGTCTTCCCAATGCCTGTGAACGCATATCCCCATGTTTTAGTAACTATTTATCCACATTACATTTTCTTTTTTGTTAGAATCTGTAGATTATGCAGCAGATTATTGATTATGCAGAAAATGTGGCAAATCTTTTAAGTTTTTGTAAAAAAAGACACAACTGCAGTATTGCGAATTCCATTTGCCCTGCCTATGATAAACCCAGGTAAAAAGCATGTATTCAATTGCATACCTTTTTCTCATGAGTACTCTAAATCATCTGTTCTTAACATGAGGTAAGCAGACACTTGGGAGATCTTCAATGCATCCCTAAGCAGCCTGTGATTGTTTTGTAAATTAAATATTGTTAGAAGAGTTATACAAGATATTTATACACACAAAATATGTACAATTATAAATCTTAAAAGCTCTATAAATTCGAAAAAGGTTGAAATTGCGGGCTAAAAATGAAGTATCCTTAGCTTAATTCGTGGAACTAGAAGGAGCACAAGAATCAGTAGGATGGACTACTGGTGGTCTCAATTAACCCACTAGTATGCACTGACAAAAAGAGAAGAAGCATTAAGAGCAAATATGACAAGCAACATGTTAAAGTCTAGCATATCAGCATGTCACTTTGACTTTTAAAAATAAAACCATATTTTGAAACTATCCAACCTACCCATTACAATTCTGACTTTAGTATATTTTTTGTTGTAAATAAAAATATTTCATAATTTGTGTATTTGTTTGATGTATACTTGTTTCTGTAGTTTTGACTATTTTTTAGAAGTTCAAATCGTAGAAATTGTTAGGTCAAAGTCCCCTGCTTTCAATTATGATTCAGTGGGGTTCCACACAAGTTGGAAGGTTAAAAACCAATGCTCTAAACTGCATCACTCTGGCAAGTTGTTATCCTTTGTGTGCTAGTGTGTATCTTGCCTAACTTTTCCTTTCCTCCCCTGTGTTTCAAGACAAATAACACTTCTGTAAATAATGCTTGGAAGTCTCAATTGTCATACACTGGGCAGGGCTGCCCCTTTATTGCATCAGGCATTTTCCTGGAAGACTGGATCCATTTGAGACTGCCCTCCCTCATCCCCCAGGTATTTAAAGCAGAAACATGAGAGGAAAGATACAGATTAGAGAGGGAGATGGAAGAGGAGGAAGGATAGCATTGAACATTTGTGCCGGGGTTTCTTTTAGTTCCCAGTCTAGCCCTGGTCATGCAGGATCTTCACTCAAATCAAACTTCAGATATTCTGTCTGGTTTGAGAATTATGTGTAACGGGGACTTAAAGACCTAAGGATGTGGAACTTCGCACTGCCCTTCACAAGTATGCAGTTATGAACATTTTACATTTTTAGTTTACATTTCTATAATTATAGAAAAAATATTTCACTTTACACATCACACATTTTATGCAGTAAAATAGGAACGGTAAGAGCACTTTCCCAAATTTTTACTCGCTTTCTGCCAGGTTTGGACTGGGACAGAAGATAGGCATGGGCACTAAAATAAAAGTGGCCCCATAGCAAATCACATTGCTAAAAACATGGCGCTCACTGTCAAATCGGAGGAGTTTTAAACTTGCGAATACATGCTGCATGAGTGTATTCCATACATGAGAGACTGCATGCATTTGTGCTTGCTGCAGGCAATATTTGAAGTAATATCAGCTAAATCAACAGTAAACACTGGCCCATACAACAGTCCACACAATATACAACAGTCCACAAACAGCCACAAATCTGGCTCACACTCTGACATGTCAGACCCGCCCTTTGGGCACTGTCTATTTGCTTTGTAGGCCAGTCTGACCCTGCTTTCTGCAACACTTAAAACCAATTTAATTGGATTTATGACAGGTAACCAGAAACAAATGCTCCCTGTGTTTCAAACTATTTTGGAAACAATAAAATGCACCACTTTCTGGATTTTTCTGACCCTCTTTGGAAATTCCCCTTTGTGTGACAACTATGCAATTGTATGACTACATGTAATGCACCATACTGTACAAATGTATTGTCTACATTACACACATCTGTCTCAATCAATCGCGTACATCACTTGTCTATATACCTTTGTTGAAAATGTTTGCATTGCCACTTTCATCATTTAACTATTGTATGCATTTATACCCCAAAACATATTTTGAGTAAATCCCTTTTGTTTCTTTGCAAGATATTTTATAAAGGACTAAAGAACGAGGACCAGATTCACCAAAACTCACACTTAATGGGCCTCAGGTACTAAAAATGCATTTGGTAGAAGTAGTTAAAATTTAAACACAGACTTTTACTGAATGCATTTGTATTTTATGAACCAATCTATATAATATTAGGTTGGTTTTACAAAACAGAGGGGCATATTATCAAGGACTTATCACTGAGTTAGCGGCACTTTATTGCAGCCAACGTGGCGATAAATGTATTGTCCTATTCACAAGCTGGTGCTAAAACAGCCGATATCACCAGTTTTCCTGCGATAGCAGGCGCAAAAAACATCGCCACAGATGACACCGTCAATTAACGCTAATGAGTTGCAGAGTAGGTGTTCCCGTGCAAAACGCAGCAACAATACCACTTCTCAACATTCTCAATAACCAGCCAGATTGGCGATAAGATCCAAAAGCATGCGATAAGGTGCATTAGCAGCAGGGATTTAACACCTCTTCCTACCTAGTGTTAAGTCGGACGACAACTTGCACCATGAAAGGGAGCCCAGCCCAGAGCCACACCTGAAGAACAACAGATGCCATAACGGAAATGTAGCTTGTTACGTCCCCCCTGTAAGCGTGAGTGGAGTGGAGTGGGCTGGCCGAGCGTATGCCAGGCTAGCATAGGGGTGTGATTAAAAAATGGTTGCTCTGGGCGTGGTTCTCTTCTGGAATGGCCAATGTGTCTGCCAGGGTGGCGCCTCTAGCCCCGCCACAAGGCCGACGCCATGAGCGGCGGTGACTGTGATCCTGTGCACCTGCTGCACCCCAGGCCGCTGGTCCCCGGACCCGTCATTGCCGCCCCTGCGCACCCAGGCCTCACTGCTCAACTGCAGAAACCGGCGTGTATCAAAGAGGGCCCACCACGTGCCGTTGCAAGCTCCAAGTCCGAGGCTTGCAACCCTGGCAGCCTCCTCAGACTATCGCTGGCCTCCGCGACACAGGCCCGGTAAATGAGGGTGTGCAAGCCCACTGGGGATCCGGGATCATACATGTCAACTGTTGTGTGTGTCGCTATTACCGCAGCATAAGCCAAAGGTCTAACCTCAACTGCATCGCGAGTTCAGCCACCCATGAACTCTACATCTGTGTCCGCCCTATCCTAACCATAGGCCTACACACATGTGGCCGCCCACCTCACAGTGTCATTGTCAGGCTTGTGGACATGCACAGACAGGTATGACAATGGTGTGCCGCAGGAGTGCAAGTAATACAACCACGCTGCGCACACTAGTAAATAGGCTCGGTGGAGGGAGCAGCAGCAGTGAGGCTACGTAATACACATTGATGCAGCTCATTTGCCACAAGCAGTACATGTCAAACAGGAATCACTAAGTCACACATATCACACACCCCTGAACCAGTGAGCCTGCCAACACATCATGCAGAACCAACTATCGACTCATGTCTCGCTGCACTGTCACAGGTGACTAAGGATATGCACTCTGCCCGTGAATGATGACACCCCTACGAGCTCCGAACACAGGCCCAGAGGCAGTACAATGCGGCCCACAAACGCACAAAGGGCATCGTGGCACGCACATTTGGCATGTTGACATCACGTTTTAGGTGCCTGGACATCACAGGTGGGAGGCTCCTGTACAGCCCAGACATTGTGTGCAAGATGATCGTTGCATGTTGTGTGTTGCCCAACATATGTGTACTCACCAAAGCACCATGGCTACAAGTGCCAGATGAACCGGACGATGATGAGGAAGATGAGACAGGTGGATCACACCCCACTGCATCAGGAATAGTCCGTAGGAACACCATCATTGACAATTTCTTCACATGAGCACATCACATTGTCACAGTCCTTAGCAATCATGGGACAGTACACAATGACCCGAGGCACAGCATGTGCAAATAAATTAATTCCAACACACATTCCCTGAGTGCATGTCACTCCTTTGTACAAGCACATCACTCTGACAAGTGTAAGTTCAACATGTAGTGCTTACAATCTAAAAAATATAAAATAGGTGGTGGGTGTGTCACCTCTGTACATAGAGGCTGTTTGTGGTGTCACATATTCAAAATGCCATTTCTGTGTGTCAAAGATAGTACGGAATTCCACTTATCAGCGTTTCACATGTGTCCCAAACCATTACATATAGGCTGTTATTTGTTACCTACAATTGGCACCAGGGCTTCTTTTGGGGTCAGATATGTACCACCATGATGCAAGGATACACCCTGTGACTCAAGTCCCACAACATGAGCAACATGGACGTAAGGGGGAATCACTGCCGCTACATTCGTCCATGCTTTCATACTTGATTAATCATAAACATGACACATCTGTGTGTATTAGAATGTATTATTCATGTTCAGTGGAGTGTTGAAGTTGTCTTAGTACTGGGCCATGCATACAACACTTTACAATGTTGCCCCGTAGAGGGCCAGCCAGATTCCTTTAGGTATTGACAAGTTACTCGGAAGGGGAAGAGTCCAGTCCAAAGGCTGATTGCTGTGTAATTGTTATGCAAACAATATATGGCAGTCCATGTGGAGGTGCAAGGTTATTGTTGCAGGGTGTATTGGGGGACAGTGGAAGGTGTTATTCCAGGGCATGATTCTGTGCAATGTCTTGTGGCATCACTCCCATGATGAATATCTGCAGGGTATGGAAGATCCCATCTACAGCTTTCTCGTGTACAGCCAGGGTAGCCATTCTTGGGTCCTGCTTCAGCTCCATGTTCTCCATGACCCTCCGTATATTTCCCAAATCACTGACACCATCGCTGTAGCCACTCTGAATAGACAGTTGTTTTTTGTCTCAGAGTCATGACTCCAGCGACGCCAGCCATGGATTGTTCGAGGGCATGGGGCGGACTGTGGTTGTCCGTTAGGGAGTGTAAGTGGTCCCTGATGGGACTTAGACACCCACGTATGGCATCTAGTCTGGCTGCCATGAGTTCAAACCCCACACGCACCTGCTAAGCCAGCTCCTTCTGGCAGTCTATCACACGGCAATAGAACACCATGTGTTCTTCGGTGAGGTGCTGGGAGCCAGACGTGGTGGTGAGTGCTTCCTGCTGTGTGGTCTGTGCAGGGGGTGGGCTCACCTTGATGGTGCTGGGCTGACCTGCTACTGGAGATGGGGTGCAGAGGGTTTCCATGAACCGTTGGAGTTCATCGTAGTTGATGTCCTGGGGTCGTCTCCATCATCACTGAGGTGATGTAGGGTCTGCTCTACAGGAAGTGTTGATTGTCCCTCTGCAATGTAAAGGGGAGATGTAGTTTCACAGTGTGTTCCATGTATGTTGACGCATTGGCGAAGTTTACATACAGACTGCATGACAATGTACATTGTGTCTGTTTGTGAGGAGATGGCTATTTGATGCGGGATAGTTGACATTTGTACTACTTCACGGATGTGAGGTTGTACTCGTACATTATCATCTCACAGTTTCCTGCTATGCCAGATGTGATAGGCCATTTTGTACGCACATGCGGCACCATTTGTGTCCTGTGTTCTGTTGTGAATGGGTTGCAGTTTGTACCACATGGTTGTCAATGTGGAGGTGGTCTTATTCTTATGTGTGTGTGCTGTATTTTTGGAGAGTGGCCCCTGCAGCTCTGATCTTGCTGCCCCTTATCAATTTCATGCAGTGTGCCTTTGACTTCTGTGCTTTTCAGTGCTGAGATGTTGCATGCTTAGGTACATTGGGCTCTTGGTGGGAGTTGGGACTCTGGGGCATGGTTTGTCTGCAGATGTGTTGTTGACGTCACGTGGATGTGTCAGAGTGTGACCTGCTCCTTTCCGGATGTGGTCTACACTCAGCCACCTCAGTGTCATGGCGTGCAGAATGTCATGATGATTGCACTACAGCCATGCTAATCGTCATGTAGTGTCACCTGCATTGTCAGTGTGGCTCACAAATACGCATCGTTGCTGGGTTTCGCACATGTGCATGTGTTGGTGGTGAGATTGGTGATGTGTGGGGTGGGACTCCTTTGGGCACATGGTGCACGTGGGCCTACTTGGTGTTTGTATGTGTGCTTCAGTGTGCCACGGGGATCAGGGACATGATCCAGAGTCATTGTGGGTGATCAGTGTACGCTACTTAATAGTGCATGTGTGCCATTATGGCCATCTCCCCCGTCCCCCAGACCCTGGTCGGTACTCACCCTGTTGATGTTTTGTCAGGTCATGTTGAGCAGTGTCCGGATCCCCAAGTCCTGGCACCGTATCCCGACTGATGACTGTGGCCACCATTTTCTCCATGTCATCCAGCTCCTGGTGTTTCGCTGGACCCCCACCTCCAATCTGCGTTGCTGCTTTCATATCGGCATAAAATTTCTTTTTGGTTTTGCCCTTCACCTCATTCCAGCTCCTCTTGACCACGTCCATTGTCCTCCTCCACGCTGCAACTGCATTCACATGGTCCAAGATAGTCTGCCATATTTGCATCTTTGTTGCCAATGCCACGTTGGAGGTGACGAACAGTTGTTGGTAGTGTTCTATCTCCTCCGTAATGATGATCCTGGTTTCCTGCAGACTGAACCGCATCTTCCTCTTCTCCTTGTCCTTCCCGACCCCGAGGTTCCTTGCTGGTAGTCCGTGGGGCTTGTGGGGTTCACGTTGTCCTCTGTACGCAGTTCATTTATTTTTGCCTTTTTTTGTTCTGCTTTTATAGTGCATTTCCCCGCATGACACGTTGGGAATTGCAGGCCTGTCGCTGGTTATCGCTGATTTTTGTGGCATCGCAACTTTTTTCTCGTTCCTGTTTTGCATTTTTTCAGTGCGACGTTAATTTTAACGTGGTCATTTGGCGCATTATCATGAGACTATCGCATGGTGCCGCCGGGTTGAGAATGCAACGTTAACACAGCCTTATTTTCCTGCGATAGACTGCGATATGCAAAGTTGCGTTAAGCTAATTTTGGGATAATTATCAGAAATTCTTGAGAATATCCCCCAGAGAATCATAGTGAGTCGCAGTTTGACCTACCTTAGAAATAATAATGACTTAGGTCACAAATTGCAACCTGCTACAATTGTCAAAAATCAGAGAAATGGTGGCCTGGTTGGCCAGTAGACCACCATGTCTGGATTGCTTTTGATGAAAGCGATCTCTTTTTGAAGTCCGTTTTCCTAAATGGAAAATGATATGTGTTTCAAAAGAAACATGAAATGTTTTGCAACCACATTTCCTACGCTGCATTGCACTGGGAGGAGAGAGTATTAGGCAATATTTGCTAAATATGTTATGCTATTACCCTCCTTGACTGTGCTGTGGCTCCTCAAGGCTGCCGAGTACCATACCACAATGGTGCAAAGATTGTGTGATTGCTGTCTATCAAAGGTCTGGCATAGGATTTTTCACATTGGATGTGTGCTGTATTCTGCAGCCCAAGTAATGTTTGATATGTGAGGAGAAATTAAAAAAAAATCTCTCCAACTATCACCTGCCTCAATAAGGCCTTGTTTTATTTTGACAGAAATGCTGATTTGACAGTCTTTATAGAGCTGGATTTGTGTCAAAACCATGGGTGGTAGCATTAGAATGATCATGTACCACCTATGCAATGCCTCCTTGATGCAGTGTAGCACAGCACATCGCAACACGCTATTTGCACTGCAAAAAGGACACTTTTCTATGAAACAGTTTCGGACTGGAAACAAATGTTGCATCAAATCTTTGCACCATTTTGCATTACTTTGCAGAAGTGTAACGTTTTGATACATTTTCTGCCTAATCTGATATTGTGCAGCATATGAGTTTAGGTAACAAGAGCATTATTAGCAATTTGTTTGCGAAAATATGGCGGAATAATACGTGTTGATCATTGTAGTGGTCTTTACAACTTACTCTGGTAAATGTCCACCCAAACAGGTAAGTCCTGACATTATGGTATGGCCAAACAGAAAGCATGTAATAGCCAACTACACAGCGGTTAGTAGTACACTTTTTTTTTAGTTTGTGGAAGGCTATGTCAGAATGATTACAGAATGCTGTGTGGACGGTTTATTATTATAGTTTGCACAGTTTAGTTTGATTACTGTATAGCCAGACAAATAAAGTAGGATACCTGCTCAACTTCACAACTGATTTTACCTTTGTGCTATAAAAAATAAACCCATTTCTTACAAATGTACCATATTTATCTTTCTGCCTCCAAAGACGAGTCTAATAGGTCGAGATGACAGTGTAAATATATATAAATTAATGTTGAGGAGATGCTTCTCATAAATGTTCTGCTTGAAGTAATCAACAAAAAAGAGTTGTTCTGGGAGATGTATGGGCTTAATGCCTCAATGTAGGGCACTGAGAACACCGCCTCCTCTAATTCCTATTCTTAGTCATAATCTGACTCCACATATTACATGTAATGAGTGTTCAGATTCGCAAACAATTACAAAGTAAAACAATAGCATTTCCTGACATGTCATATACGTGGGTGCAATGAAAAGAAAATCATAGCAAAAAATCACAATAGCCTGAATTACTGCATTGAAATGGCATGCATGATAATTTCATTTAGATGTGGAAAGTTCTATGAACACGTTAACAATCCTGTAAGTCAACAAATCAGAGCAGGCAACTGCCCTCCATGTTGTAAAGCAGAAAATGAATGCAACTAAAGTTACCTGCTAAAAAAAAAAGAGGCTAAAATTTTTTTATGTTCTTAGACCTGGCACCATTGGTGTGGGTCTCCCTTCCATTTGCTGTTGCCGCCTATGTTTTTGCAGGTTTTAGGGGCTTTTGGGCACTGTGCCACAGCTATTCAGTGCCGCAGTTAAGTGCTCCCTATGGTAAATTGATATATGGATTAGTGACTCCGTGATTGGCTTGTTTTGTTTACTTGTCAGAACCTAGTACAGCGCACTGTGTGTGCCCAGGGCTTGTAAATCAAGGTTGCTGGTGGGCTTGCAGCACTGTTTGTGCCACTCACCGGAGCAGCTTGTAAAGTGTGTCTCAGGTCTGCCATTGCAGAACCTGTGTGCAGTTTGGTACTGCCATGTTGACTTTGCAAGTGCACCCACTTGCCAGACCCTAAACCTTCCCTTTTCTGCATGTTAGTCACCCGTAAGGTAGACCCAAGGGTAGGGTGCATTGTAGGTAAAAAGTAGGTCATAGCCTGGTGTGTGTGGCATGTCCTGATAGTGAATTACAGCCATTTATGTTTTTCACTATTGCAAGGCCAACTGTTCCCCATATGGGCAGTTTCATTATGACATCTGATAATCTTAACTGACTCAGGGAACTAGGTAGAAATTCGAGTTTAGTATGCCTGAACTCATAATGATAGAATATATCTTTTAGTGAAGTTGGTTTTAACATTCTGTGTTTGAAAATACTACTTTTAGAAAGTAGGTATTTTCTTGCCTAACTGTCCAAGCCTGCCCTTGCTAGGTTTTGTATTCCTTGTCTGGTTTGTGAGTGACAGGGGCTGGGGGATTCCAGGAGACAGGGTGAGTCAGCACAGGGCTGAATAAATCCATCTGCATCTAGAGTGATGGGAGGGGAGCACCTGGGACCTGAATAGGGCTGTGCCTGCCTTCCACAATGCTGGCTCCACCTCCTGTGGTGCGTTTGATGTTCCTGGCCTACACCGTCAAAGGAAGAGAAGGAGTCCTGCAAACAAAGTGCTCCAGGACTGCGCAGAACTGGTTTAGACTAGGCACAGACCCTCTCTGCCTTCAGAGACAAACGATTTTAGTGTATAAAAGAGGGGTCCCAGACCCCAGAACTTTAGATCACTTCTGAGAATCAAGCCAAGTTAAAAGAACCAGGAAGGTGATGGAGAGACCACCCCTGTGCTGTTTGGTTAGGGGTTGGCCTGCAGTGGTTGCTTCATTGCCAAAATAAAGAGAAGAGGACTGAGTGTGCTTTTCATCAACTAGAAGAAGAATCTCTAAGGTCTTGAACTTGAGCTTGCCTCCTTATGAAGTCTGAGGGATACAAGACTTCACCTTCCAGCTCCCCCCTGAATTCCCTTGCTGGGAATTGAAGTGCTTGCGGTTGTGCTGGGCCTTCTGAGAGACTGCGTGTCGCTGGGAGCTGGAAGCGTGACACAACAACGAGAAGCGTGTCACCGCCACAGCAGCTGTTGTCGCATCGCCGAAGACGCGAGCAACCGCTGCCGCTGTCATCATAGCATCGCAGAAGAGCGGCGCATAACCGGAGAAGCGTGCTGCTGCCACAGAGGTTGTGTCGCATCACTGGAGAAGTGCGTCGCGGGGCCTGTTGCGGCTCTAAAGATCATTGAGTTGCCACACGACAGTTGGGCGTGCACGAATCGCATCAACGTTGTTGCACCATAACAAAGACACCATTTTTCGCAATGCACTGGAGAAGAGTATTGCATCAAGGTACCATCTTGTTGCATTGCACCGGAGAGCAGTAAGAAACCAACTCATCACCTCCCCACACAGTAAGGAAGCGAGCATCAACTCCCCTGCACAGCAGTAAGGAACCAACGCATCCACTCCCCTGAGTGTAAGGAACTGACGCATCAACTTCCCTGCGACCCTTTTATTTGCTTTGCATTACGCATCCAAAGAACATTGAGAGTAAAGTGTTACATTTTTGTCATTTGGTCTTGTGTTAGGTCTATATTAAAATACTTATTTTTATAACACAACCTGTATGCTGTCCATCTCTTTTGTTGTCAATGTATTACTGTATGTGTTCACCGATGCTTTACACACTGCCTCCTAGAAAAGCCTGCCTGCTCGTGCCAAGCTACCAAGGGGGTGAGCAGGAGTTATTTTAGGAGTGTAGCCCCTTACCCTGACTAGAGGCAAAGGCCCATATTTGGTCAAAGGTACCTACCTCGGCCAACTAGACGCCCCCAAATCTAACATATGTCATCTGCCAAATGGTAAAATTATAACATATCAATTAATCAGGTTTCTTGTATGCATGACTACTCACCCGTAAGGGTATCAAGGTGCTGTGGGAGAGGTGGGGGAGGGGGGGTTTGATCTGCAGTTTCGTCAAAGAGCCAGTTCTAAAGCTCCTTCCTGAATTTAGGCAGTGATGGTGACTGCCTGAGGTGTAGAAGCTTGGAGTTCCAGGTCTTCGCAGTGAGGTAGCAGAAGGATATAACTCTGGCTGAGATCTTGCGGATCAGTGTGTTGGTGGCCAGGGCCAGGTGGGCGGAGCGAATATGTCAGTGGGTGTGTAGAAGGAGACCCGGTTGTTGAGGTATGCAGGTCTGGCATTGTGGAGGGATTTGTAGGCATGTGTGAGAAGCTTGAAGGTGATACTTTTGTTGATCGTACGCCAGTGGACGTCTCTCAGGTGACTTGTGATGTGGCTGTTACAGGGTTTTTCAGGATGAGTCTGGCAGAGGCTTTCTGGAAGTTCTTTAGGAGATTTTGGGCGTTGCCTGCATAGAGTGTGTTGACGTAGTTGAGTCTGCTGCCTACGAGTACATAGGTGACCATTTTCCTGGACTTGGTTGGGGTCCATTTGAAGATCTTTCAAAGCAGGAGGAGCATGTGGAGGATAATACAACATTAATTTGGTGGTTCATTGAGAGCGAGGAGTCTAGGATGATGCTTAGGTTTCGTGAGTGGTCTGTGGATGTGGGGGGCATCCGAGCACTGCGGGCCACCAGGAGATTTCCCAGGTGGAGGGAGTGGAGCCCAGGATGAGAATTTCAGACTTGTCTGAGGTGAGCTTGAGGCAGCTGTTTTTTAACCAGCTGGCAACCACCTTCATCCCATTGTGGAAGTTGCTCGTGGCGGCTGTGGGCTCGCCGGTGAGGGATAGAACCAGCTGGGTGTGGTCGGCATAGGGGACAATATTGAGACTGTGGCTTCTGAGGATGGCTACAAGCGGGCTATGTAGATGTGGAAGAGGGTGGGGCTCAGAGATGTGCCCTGAGGTACTCTGCAGCTGATCTCTGTGGTTTCTGAGTAGACAGTGACAGTCTGACTCTCTGTGTTTGGCCGGTGAGCAAGGAGCGTATCCTTTGTAGGGTGTGATAGTGTGCGCTCATTTGTGTCATTGTTTACAAACTTATGTTATGCTTCGGTACTTTATGGTGCCTGTCTTTTTAAGTCTTAATATCTCTATCTACCAATTTGTGTTTCTTTTTGTCTGTTAGAATACTTGGCTTGTCAAACTCATATTCATTATCATGACCATAACCTGATACTTGTTTTTTTCCACTAAGATAAACTGGTGTTTCTCAGGAAGGTCGCTTAACAATCTTGCTCAAATATACTACATAGAGCAGGCCCCTGCATTCTTTGGGATGCAGTGGGCACCCTTCGTGAGACCCTAAATCAATATTCCCAAGGCCAATGAATATCTGTGAGATATGGGAGACTTAGGGGCCAACTTCACAATCTGCAGGCTCCCCCATCATTTTATGTTCCACTACTGCATAGTATTCCCATAATCATTAATTAATTTCCACAGCAACAATGCTGTATATGAGCAGTGAAATCAAATGATGATAATTTTTCTGCTTACTCCTTTCTAGGTATAGAAGAAAAAGCATTCTCTTAATCTACTATAAAAAACGTTGGCAGGGAAGGTATATTATATTTAGTTTTACCTTTAGATATGCTATCCTTTCTGTAAATAAAGTTGCCACCATGCTGTGCAATGCCCTTCTGGATTTAAAGAGTTTAGAATAACAAAATTTTTGCCTTTAAAGACAATAACCAAGATATTTAGGTATTCTCAGCTTAATTTGCTTATGAAAATTGACAGCACTTCACACTGACCATCTCATTAGAATTATTATTTAAATGCTTGATGTTAGTCGCTGTATCTATACTGACTTATTTTATGGTAATTCATTCTCTATGTTCCTATTGTAATAAAGACCTGGATCATCATTTGCCAAATTTTGATACACTGCAGTGCAGCAAGCCTTCTTGCTGTGCTGCCGTGTGTCAAAATAAAAGGGCAGGAATGCACTGTATCTTCAAGATACAGCACAGTCCTGTCTTTCTCCCCTCTGCCGGCGCACACACAGCAGCTGTGTGCCAACACAGACACCCTTGTGCCAGGGTAAAAGAGTTCTGGCATTGCAAGGATGATTGTTGTTGTGCAGGAAGGGGAAACCTTCCTGCACAAAAACAATTATTAAATGTGTTTTGCTCCTTCTATGTGTGCTGCGTAATGCAGCACAATTGTTGCCTCTGTTGTCCTGTACTTGTTTTTTGCCCCATTCTGCTGCCTTTTTCCCCTCTTGCCTTCTGTACCTCCGTAATCTCGCGCGCTGCTTCCCTGCGGCCCCGCCCCGCTTGTCTATTTGCCGCCCCGCACCCGCCTCCCAGCTGCTCCTCCCTCCCACCTCCCCATATATGGCGGCCTCTGCGCGGCCTCACAGCTGGCACGCCATAGGCGTGCCTAAGGCAAGCTTGCCTGCACCTGTCCGTGGACCGCGCCCAGCGCCAGAACACCTGGACCCCGCAAATGCCACAACGCCTGTCTCCACTACAACTCCCTCCATGCACTCAACACCGGACGATCACGCACCTGCTGCCTGGCCGCCTTGAAGCGCACCCAAGGACCCTTCTCCTGCCGGAACTGCAACTTCACCAGCATCCAGCCCGCCAAACCACCAACCAAAGAACTCAACAACCTCAGATGTATCCTTCTCAACACCCGCTCAGCCATCAAACACGCCGTTGAACTCTGGGACCTACTCGACTACAATACCCCAGACATCGCCTTCCTGACGGAGACCTGGCTGAACCCCTCCTCGACACCAGACATCGCCATAGCCATCCCGGAAGGCTATAAGTGCACCCGCAAGGACCGCGCCAGCGGAGTAGTAGGAGGAATTACCATCATCCATAAGAACACCCTCAAAATCTTGACAAACACCGATGACACCCTCAGCACCGCCAAACACCTGCACTTCCAGATCCACACCGACCCCAACACCACCCTCAGAGGAACCCTCGTCTACAGACCCCTCCGGATCCCGACCACAGTTCAGCTACTCCATCACCGACTTCGTCAGCACACACGCCCTGGCCTCCACGGACTACATCCTCCTCAGGGACCTGAACTTCCACCTCGAGAACAACAACAACGCCAACTCTTCCACCTTGATCAACATCATCGCCAACCTCGGACTCCGACACCTTGTCACAACACCCACCGATGCCGCCGGCCACACGCTTGACCCCATCTTCTCCCCAAGCTCCCACAGCTCCTTCAACCACACCACTGAACTCCACTGGACCGGCCACTGGTGCATCCACTTCACCTTCTGGAAATCCACCGCACACCACATTTGTACGCTGTACGCATTGCTTGCCGTAGACGATTGCAGAGTGGCCGCACCCCCTAGCGTGGCTACCAGGCTTTTCGGGTAGGCGTGGCGACGCAGTGAGGGAGAGGCCGTCGGCGGTGGCGGCTCGGTGTGCGGGGGGTTGCCGGCGAGAAGCTGGGAACAAGCTGCGGCTTGGCGAAAGGCCAAAGGCGAGGGGCGCAGTGAGACAGAGGCGGTGAGGCTGACCGGAGAGATCCGCGCGAGACTCAAGGTAAGACACCCGGAGCGCGCGAAGGGGGGGGGCAGGATTGACGGGTCTGACAACAGAGAGGCATCATTCCGCACCTTTACTGCTGTTCACTCTGGTGAGCGGCTGGCCTCTCTTACTTCCCTCCTGCCTGCCCCGACGCGCTGACAGCCCGGTGTTGCTCGGCGTTTGAGCTTGTACAAGCACGGAGAGCGCTAGAGCTCCTGAACTCCTCTCTCGGTTCACCACTCTGCCTGCTCCGGAACCCTTTGTGCCTCACGGCTTGCGGTGCCCTGCTGCTCTTGTTGGGGTTCTGGCTGGTGCCCTAGCCCTCTACCGCCCACGCCCCTCGGTCACCCCTCACTCGCTGCTCACTATCTGGCTGGCCACGGGAACCCACCAGCTCTGGGGTCGCTCCCCTTGCCCCCCGACCCGGAACCCAGCCCAGCCCTGACAGTCCCGCCTAGACCCTGCTGGCTCTGCTTCACCCAGTACACTGCCCAGGCTGCCCCGGACCCCGGTGGTAGTGGAGAGGTGGCGGAGTCAGCGGGTGGTGGTGGGGCAGGGGGTTCTAGTGCAGGAGGGACGGGGCGAGCAGGGGGGTGCCACACCTGAAGACAGCCATACAACGCACAGCCTATGCACAGTTCAGTACAGTTCTTACAGCTCCAGAACTTAGAAAGTTCCGAAAAGCCCATTGCTGTAAAACAAAGCCCCACCGGTGCTGGACTTGTGAGCAACCAGAAGTCCTCAGGCCTTCGGGAAATAATGAGATCAGGAAAAGTGAGGAAGTATACAGCGCCCACAAGAAGGATAGCCACACGACCTGACACCGCAGAGGCCTCGGCAAACGCCAACCAGAGCCCAAAAATACAAAAACCCCCAAGCATACGGGACTTCTTTAAAAAAACTTCAGTAAAGCCCGCGGAATCACCACAACCGCAACCTCTGGAGGCAACAACTACTATCACCCCCTTGGCCCAACCAGGGACGTTTAATCTGGTCTCGGTGCAACATTGGGCACCTGCAACAACGAGGGCAACTGAGCCATCAGAGGTCTATATTTTTGGATCCCCCTGCATCGACCACAACAATAAAAACGCTCAACCAACCGTCCTCTTATCGGATAAGTCCCCAGCTTCCCCAGCAGAGGACCACTGGTCTTGTCTAACTCCTCAAAACCAGCCGGAGTACACTATATCCCCAACAGAGGTCCAACTAATGTCGTCCCAAACTATTGCAACCTGTGCAGCGACCTCGCTCAACCCTCGTGCGGCCTCTTTTCACCAAACAACGACAGCACAAATTCACGGGCAAGCCAGCCCTGAGCACTCTAATAGCAGTCAACTATCCTTAACCCCACAAACAACACCCACTACAACAGCACTACCAACAGCACCACCAGCTTTGAGCCCCCCGTACATGGTATTTTCGCCAACTGACCATACAAAGGCCTCACTGCAAAGCCAGCCAACACTGTCTGCCCACAACGATCAGCTCACGACGGACCTGTCCCTTTTCTTCAAAACTTCTCAAAGTTCCCCAAGGTCCAGCCCAACTCCAAACGAAAAACAAAACACTGAAGAAAACTCCGGGACCAGTGCTTGGCCACAACTACTACAGACCCTGCAGCAAACAGTTAACGCACTCAATTACCACTCGTTAAAACTTGAGGTGCAGGTTGACTTATTAAACACTCTGGCGCTATTCACATCTGGGATCGACAGCAAACTAGACAAACTTAATTCCCTTATTTTACGGGCGCAAGCCTCTACGAAGCTTGCTCAACCACCCTGCTGTTGCTCCCCAATTATAGATTCCCTTTCTCTGCTCCCAGAATGCTTAACTACTGTTATAAGGGAAGTAAAGTTGTTGAGGGGAGGAAACGTATTCATCAAACCGCTATCCTCTACACAACAAGAACACCTAAAATCCACTGAGGCCCCTGCCAAGCAGAAGACAAACACAAATGAAGGAGAGGCGACAATCACAGGAACAACTACTGACCCAACGAAGCTGAACGGCCATCTCCAGAGCGCGCAACCGCAATCAATCCTGACGGCTGAAAACGGCCCCTCTCCGTCACTAACCGGACAAACAACTAGGCATGACCAACCTGAGCCTGTGCAAACAAACAGTCCCGCTTCTCAAAGCGAATCAACAGCGGGTGCCCTCCCAGGGCCAGTCCTACCACGCAGCAAGAGAGAGCGCAAACGTCAGCGAAAAGCCAGAAACAAACTTAGGGCAAACTCCAACATGGTCCATCAGGATCTCTATCCTATCTTCAAAAAACCCGAAAACAAAAAATCCCCCGTCAAAAACAATGCCGTAGAGCAAAGGACTATCCTCAAGGGAGCCACCTTGGAAAAACTCACACAAGAATCGGTGATGAGCCCACAGGACCAAATCAAACAAACTACGGCCCCGGAAAAACTAAGGGCAGTGCCCCCACAGAAATCACTAGGGAGAGCCCAGTGACGGCTAACACAACGACACCAGAAAAATCTAGGCCATCAATGGCTCTCACTTCCCCGGGAAAAGAAAACACAAGGGTAAGACATAATTATTCCAAAACCATCTGCAATGTAGCCCAGATCAGTCATAGTCTACATTTGAAGAAGGCTTCGCAACGACTGTCACAACAACAGTTATACGAAACCAAACCGGATACGATAGCCGAAAATTCCAATATTAAGCCCAAAAGTGCTCCGGAGTCAATCAATAATGATCCACTGCGCCATCAGATCCTTCTGGCTCCCGAATATAAATCTAAAGGGCGGCACGACATTCTTAACAGATCTAATCTGTTAAAACTAGCCGAAGGAATCCCGGGACTAGCTGGCCTGACCTCGAACAACATAGAATCCATCAAATTTCTCTCCCCCCGAGGAAACCAACCCTCCGAGGTCACTGTGGTGACTTTCTCCTCAGCCAGTTGGATAGGAGCCTTTCTTGAACAGAAGCCTATCCTGCGGAATTGGGGAATTAGAGTATACCCCTACTTCACCCCTGGCTATCCCACCTCCCTGCTAACAAGATCGACTTCACCCAGTCATCCGGCAACAACTAACAAAACAAGACGTATGAGACCCTATTCGGTCTTAAAAAACGCCTCAGGGTCCGATGTTGAATCGAAAGGCCCCGAGCAAGCCGGAGACAATTCAGAATTTAACGACAGCTGGGGGTGGTTGCCATCTATCCTGTCATCAAAACACCTAAACTGACCGCCAGCCGGTGAAATGCTTGCAGAAATACATAATCCTTTTAAGAAACCTCTCTCAGCGGCGGACAGACAGTACAAAGGAGACATCAACCAAGGGCGGTCTCCATTTTTATTGTGTTCATGGAACATCAGCGGACTTCACCAAAAAACCTCAAATGAGGATACTATGGCTTTCTTGTGTAAACATGCAGCAATCGCTCTACAGGAAACCTGGGCAATGGCGGACCACCCCATAGAAGGATACATTGAATTCCGAAAACCAGCACTCAGGGACAGCCAATTTGGTCACCCCAAAGGCGGACTGTCCATATATATCTCAAACAACTTAAAAGGAGCCTTCAATCAACTCCATTTTGAAGAAGATTGGTTACTTGGGGTCAAAATTAATCCATGGAGGAGGCAGCGCTCACTCCTCCTCGTCAACGTGTACATCAATCCCAGCACCTGTACAAAAAAAGACCATCTGGCCCGACTGTGCGAGATCATGGACGACATGGCCGCTGAACATCTCAACTCGGATCGCATAATCACGGGAGATTTTAACACAAATCTTTTTCAGGGGAATGTTCCAGACATGGAAGGGCCGGACTCTATTAATATCACCGAGGCCATGATTCAATCTAAACCCTTGAAGCAAGCCCCAAATATACTAGGTGAGCTCACTGTGACGAGATTTTACAACGCAGGCTACTTGGTAGTGAATGGCAGGTCAACAAGTGACTCACCTCCAAACTGGACCTGGTCAAACGGAAGAAAAAAGTCTTATCTGGATTATACCATCTGTAATTCAGAACTACTGTTTAAATTGAACAGTTTTTGTATCCATCAACGGTCCGAAAGTGATCACATGCCGCAGGTTACCACCTTCAACACACACCAGGACCTCCACAAAGTAGCACCTATAACCTACATGGGCATTCACACCGAAAATCTGAAGCGCCTCAAATGGAATGAATCCAACAGCCAGAACGTTTTAAAAACAAGCAAGGACTTCACAATAGGCATCCTCGACAAAGATGCCGACCAGACATGGAAATGGTCGCAGCTGTGCCTTCACTTGATTAAATCATATCCAGCGACAACGCAGAGATCAAATCGTCCACCACCAGCAGGGGCCGCATTCGCTACTGCCTTAAAACCATTAAAGAGAGCAAGGAACAACGCATTGAGGCTGGCTTCAAAATTCCCGGGGAACAGTGCCTTCCTTGCCACAGATCTTCATGCCCAAAAAGCATTCAGGAGGGCAGCCTCCCAAGAGAAACAGGCTCAGGAAAACCAATATTGGGTAACATTGGTGTGGGAAAGCAAACAAAAAAACTCAAGGAAATTCTGGTCCCTTGTTAACCACACCAACCTGAACCTAACAAACTCTGGCTCAGCCAACATCCAGGAAGCAGAATGGGTAACATACCTAACTGCTCACTTTCAGGCACAATACCATCACGACTGCACCAGACTACCAAGGGCACGCGGGACTGGAGCCGATGTATCATTGAACACCGCCCTCAGTACAAGCCCAGGCCCCAATCCTGTACTTGTACTAACCGAGGAACGAGTGGTCAAAGCAGTGACAAAAGGAAGACAAGACGGAGCACCAGGCCCGAATGGCCTGCCACAAAGGCTATACAAATCAGACATCCCCTTCTGGTCCATGGTCCTATTAAATATTTTTAATTACACCCTGAGGACATCGACAATCCCGGACTCATGGAGGGGTGCAATAATTCACCCCATTCACAAAGCTGGACCTCGAGCTATTCCGAACAATTATAGATTAATCGCCCTACTGGACATAGAGGCAAAACATTTTGCAGGACTAATTCTGGAGGATTTAAGGCAATGGACAAAGGATAACGATTTGATTCCTCTGAATCAAACAGGGTTTGTTGCCAATTCAGGTACCACGACAAACTTATTGGCAGTTTCCACTATCATTGACAATGCTTTATTAACACGCAGGTTGGCCTTTTGCTGCTTTGTCGATTTCAAGGCAGCATTTGATAGAGTACCCAGGGAGGCCCTTTGGAAAAAACTGACACAGTGGGGCATTCCAAACAAGATACTGAACCCAATCGTTCAACTCTACTCTGACACCTGGGTTCGAGTGAAGTTAGGGTCCGGCTCGCATCTCTGGCGAAAAATCATGACCTCACGTGGTGTCAAACAGGGATGCGTACTGGCCCCCTTCTCTTTAACCTATTCATAGCCGACCTGTCAAGCACCCTAGACAGGGTAAACAGCCATCCACCCAAAATAGGAGGCGTGGCATTATGCAACCTTTTATATGCCGATGACCTGGCCCTGTTTAGCCTTACTAGAGTAGGGTTACAAAGGCTTCTTGATGCACTATCGCAATACACGCTTGACAACCAACTAGAAATTAATATGGAGAAAACCCTGATAGTCCCTTTTGGTAAGAAACGCTACAGTGGCGGTGGCTGGTCAATCAATAAAACAAGTCTTACGATTGACCAATCGTATAAATATTTAGGCGTCCACTTGGACTCCAGGGGCAGTTTCACAAAGCAAAGCAGTGTGATTGCAGCCAAAACCATGGCTCTAGTGGTATCCTTGGCCAAACTATCAAAGAAACTTTCAGGCCCAACCCTTGCCCCCCTACTAGAAGTCCTCAGAGCAAAGATCGGGCCAACACTCTCATATGGCATAGAGATCTTTAAAGGTAAAATGAACTCTGCCCTAAACAAACACACTACTAAAATCTACAGAAAGGTACTTCACTTGCCGAGCACCGCTTCCCCAGCCCAGATTAGATTAGAGCTGGGACTAACTAACTATGAAGCCTCTAATGTCGGCACCTATCTTAAGCTGTGTCACAAACTAAGACAGGCCGAACCAGGTACAGTAGAATCTCTAACCTGGAAAGAAATCAACGAGACCAACCCAGGTGGAACATTCGGCCGCCTCTTGAACGACTATATCCACCAAATGTCAGTTGCCGAACTCTGGGCTCTTAACCCCAGTCAGACTGTTTTAAAAAATATAATCAAAAAATGTGTAAGAATGAAATCTCTGGCTGCAGACAAAGCTCTTGTCACAAAGCGCAGCCATTCCTGGGCAGTAGTTAATTCCTACAAACGACTAACACCTGCTGCCTACCTCTCCACGACATTTTCACTTCATCTAAAGCGCCGTCTGATTGCCCTAAGAATGGGAGATTGGCGCTTTCTTCAAAATTTACCCACCTGGCGCCGCAAAAAGGAGGCCACAATATGTAGAGGATGCGGATTAGCAACTGAAACAATTTTGCACGTGCTATGCATCTGCCCTACATTTAACTCTCAACGCAGGCATCTGCTTAAGCCAGAATGGAACAGGCTGGGGTTCGGTCCTGTAGGCATGCCATCATTGCTGTTTTGTCTTCGGATAATATTAATTTAAGTATAAATTTGGCCAAATGTATTCAGCAAGCGTACCGCAACCTAGAAAATATGGATACTGCTGAGGTCTCTGCTCATCGCTAAGTCGGAATATGCATTATAGAACTTGCAAAGACCAGGAGGGCTAATCCACAAATTGTAATGTTTTATCTGGCATGCTTCCGGCCACATTTTATTGCTTGCTTCTCTTTTAATCATTTTTTAAATTATTTTTATAAAACTGTATACAATGTGATTTGTGCGACTTTTAAAGATATGTTTTATATCTAAATAAAGGAATTATTACCAACCACCGCACACCACCGTACCCAACAGATGCCTCACTGCTGCTAGAGCAAAGTCACCAAAGACTAGCTATCCACCGCCTCGCCCGGAACCCACCCTCAGACACAACCGATCCTGACGTCGCCACCCGCAACCTCAGACAATGGATCAACGACTGCGCCAACACATTTGCACCACTCAAAAAACCCTCCAACAGCCAAACAGCAAGAAAGTCAGATGGTTCACTGATGACCTCCAGGCCTCCAAGCAAACATGCCCAAAGATAGAGAAGAACTGGATCCATGAACAAACACCGGAAAGCTACGCAGCCCACAAGAACGCCACCCGCAGACACCTCCACCTCATCAGATCCGCCAAAAGGGCCTCCTTCAAAGACCGCCTAGACAACAACGCACACAACAGCAACCCCAGATTCAACACCAACAACATACCACCATCATAGGACCTGTGTGACTCCTTCTTCCACTGCAAGATCGTAGAGATCCACAACAGCTTCAATGCCGCGACCGCCCCGGCAACCACTGAGACCTCCGCCCCCACGACCACCATCCGCGCCAATCGCCTGCTCTCTTTGACCAACATCAATGATGACAACACCATCAAAATCATGAACACCATCCACTCCGGATCCCATCAGACACATTCCCGCACCACATCTTCAACAAGGTCAGCACCACCATCGCACCCCATCTCCGGAATGCCATCAACATCTCCTTCGAGACAGTGACCTTCCCTGAGAGCTGGAATCACGCTGAAATCAACGCCTTACTCAAGAATCCCAAGGTGGACCCCAAGGACCTCAAGAACTTCTGACCCATCTCCCTGCTCCCGTTTTCTGCAAAGGTCATTGAGAAGGCCATCAACAAACCACTGACCAGCTTCCTCGAGAACAGCATCCTAGACCTGTCCCAGTCCGGGTTCCCGAGCAACCACAGCACAAAACTTCCCTCATCGCCACCACTCATGACATTAGGGCCCTTCTAGACAATGGAGAAACCGTGGCCCACATCCTCCTGGACCTGTCAGCCGCCTTCGACAAGGGTCTGTCACTGCACACCACGAACTCCCCTCCATGACATCAGAATCCAAGAGAAGACCCTCGACTGGACCACCTCCTTCCTCTCCAGCTAAACACAGAGTGTCCCCCTCCGCCCTTCGGCTCCGAAGCCACCAAGGTCATCTGCGGCGTACCCCAGGGCTCATCCCTCTGCTCAACACTGTTCAACAACTACATGGCAACGCTCGCCCACGTCGCCCAACTGCACAACCTCAACATCATCTCTTACGCCATTGACATCCAGCTGATTCTCTCTCTCACCAAAGACCACCTCACCGCCAAAATTAACCTCCACGAAGGAATGAAGGCGGTCGCCGATTGGATGAAAAACAGCCAACTGAAGCTGAACTCGGACAAGACGGAGGTCCTCATCCTCGGATTCACCCCCTTGGCCTGGGACGACTCCTGGTGGCCGACTGCTCTAGGAACAGCTCTGACACCCACGGACAACGCACGCAACCTAGGGGTCATCCTCGACTCAACCCTCTCCATGACAAAGCAAGTCAGCGCCATCTCCTCCTGCTGCTTCAACACCCTCCACATGCTCCGAAATGAGAAGGGTAGTCACCCAGGCCCTCGTCAGCAGCAGACTGGACTATGGAAACGCCATCTACGCAGGAACCTCGGGCAAACTCCTGAAGCGACTCACACTCATCCAGAATGCTTCCGTAAGCCTGATCCTCGACATCCCTCGCTGCAACCACATCACACCCCACCTGAGAGACCTGCACCGGCTCACTTTCAACAAGAGGATAACTTTCTAGCTCCTCACCCAGGCACACAAGGCACTCCACCACACTGGACCAGCGTACCTCAACAGCCGACTCAGCTTCTACACCCCCACCCGCCAGCTCAGCTCCGTCGACCGCGCCCTCGCCGCTGTCCCCCGCATCCGAAGAGTGACCAGCGTTGGCATATCATTCTCTCACCTCGCCGCCAAGACATGGAAACCCTCCCCATCCGCCTATGGCAGACCTAACACCTACTGATCTTCAGAAAACTCCTCAAGACCTGGCTCTTCGAACAGTAGCAGCCCTGCCCCTTAGCACCTTGAGACCCTCACGGGTACGTAGCACGCTTTACAAATGCTATGATTGATTGATTGATTGATTGGAAGTGCGAAACGCAAGAAGAAATACAAGTATTTTTCCTCATTGTGCCAGTTGAGGCATAGGATTCTGGCTCATTCTCATTTTTATGACACCTTATACATCTGGGAATGTTTCACATTCCATGGATGTTGTGTGGGAACACCCACAGCAACAAACATGGAACGCCACTTTCACACAGACTGATATGTAAAAGGGGCTCATATTTACAAGGCCATGATAAGTCATGCAGGGTAACTTTACGGGGCCTTGCAAAAATGGGCAGGCACACTGCACCGCCACTGCATCTTAAAAAGTGCTGTACCGGCGGCGCAATGGGCTTGTAAATCAGGCCCCTAGTCCTTTAAGACCTACTTCTGAGTAAATTGTTGCAGTGCCCTCTTCCACCTTTTTCTTAGATTCTTGCCTATGCCTGGGTATTGTCACTCAAATTATGCTTTTTAGACCTTATTTCCTTTTATCCTTTTTACAGAGCTTGACAATAGTGATAGATACTTTGACTTCCATGCTCACGGTCTCTACATAGGTAGTTCCACATTGCTGGTGGCACGGGTTCAGCAATCCATAGCTTGCAAAGCCCAGTTTTGTGATAGAATAACAACTAAAATCCTATATTTCATCAAGTGGACATTCCATGGATGGTACTTGCGAGCTCCAAGAAAAGAACCAATGGTTTTTGATACAAAACACTATCTAGTAAAATAGTTAGACCAGGGTTTGCATACAAAGTAACACTTCCTTGAGACAGGTGCAATTTAAGAGAGGTGTTCTTATTCTAACATTTTATAATTTGCATATTTGCTGCTCTGTAGGATATGCATCTAATCTGTGGACTGTTTTAAAAAATGATTTCCAATTCCTTCTTTGGCAAGTGTACATCGAGTGCGATTTGTATTTCAATTCTGCATTCAGTTTGAATTACCAACTATAACAGCACTCTCTCTAGACTCAATTTTAAACAGACCTCGTTGGACTACGCTAATGTATTTACCTATTGACGTATTCCTTCCTGCTTTTCAGTTACAGTTTAAAGTTCTACTACTGTCACTCTCAGTTTCTATGAAATTCTTCGTCGTAAAAAAGGATAATAAATGTGCATCAATATGAGGTGGTAAAAATATAATTTTGGATCATTTTTGTCACTCTTCAATAACACAACATCACACAAACTTGCACACACTTCCAAAATTTGGCAGTGGAAATGTATTTCACTGCACACTACAGTGTATGCAGCAATCTGCAGATGTTTTGCAAAAAAGAATGGAATTTTATGGGGAAAGAGAGAATGTGTTGGGCTCCAACTGCACTGTGTTACATTGGAGTAGACACAGCATCATGTCAAACAATACAATGGGTCTAGGAATTTCTTGTCATTCATTAAGAAACCTATAAACTCAGATTACAAATTGAAATTCCTGCCTTTGTAGTAGATATGAAAGAGAAAGATTCACTGATGGCATTTGTTCAGGACAGCAATGCTCACCCATCACAAGAGAACTCATTGCAAGAAGCAATGCAAGGATTATCATAAAGTCGGCGGAAGCCTGGGTAAAGAAATCTGCCTAATCAGTCTCCACATTTGAAATCAAAGCCTTGAATAACTCAGGAAAACAAGCCACTGAATGACACGACAGGAGTCATGCTACATAAAGTGCCGAGCAGTTCAACATGCGGGTGTGCCAGCTTTCTGTTCTCTGGGGTGCCTTCGTATTACAAAAAGGTGTGCAGATGCTTACTCATCCTATTCTATAATACAGATCATGCTGGCACACCTATAGCACCAGCGTGAATATTAGGGGCATTCCATAATTAGTATATAGGAGGGCCTCCATGATATCAGGAGATGCATTTTGCCTCTGCGCTGGTGCCTTAGGATGCAGATGTAGATGCAAAGTGTTAGACTTGGCATCCGTGGTGTGGTTTGCCTCCTAAAAGTTTGCCTTCAAAACCTCCTGTTTTGTTGACTTTGTTTATGCTGGCCATAGATCTCTGTTCACTTTAACATGCTAACCAGTGCTAAAGTGCTTGTGCTCTCTCCTTAAAACATGGTAGAGTTGGCTTATACACCATTGACACACTTCATTTACCTGTTAGTCTCCAGTACAGTGCCACTACCTGTGCTACACACTGTAAATTAAATTCTACTAGCTGGCCTGAAGCACTGATTTGCCACCCACTTAAGCAGTCTTTATACATGTCTCAGGCCTGCCCTTGCCGTCTGTGTGTGCAGTTTTAAACTGCCATGTCGACTAGGCAAAATTAACCTTTTGTCAAGCCCAAAACTTCCTTTTTAATACATATAAGTCACCCCTAGGGTAGGCCCTGCACAGTTCATAGGGCAAAAGGACATGTACTTTTAAGATTCACATGTCCTGGTAGTACAAAACTCTTAAATTTGTTTTTGCTGCTGAAAGGCATACCGCTCCTATAGGATAACATTGTAGTTAACTTATTATATTTAATGAGTGATCATTTCTAGATGGCAGCAAGTGACCAGTTCATGTTTGATATCTCTGGAATTATAATGACAAATCCTCTGTTATGGGATATTAATTCACAATAAAAAAATGACACTTTTAGAAACTTGACTTTTTCCTGCCTTAGCCATTTAGTGCCTGCAGCCTGTCTCTGGACTCTGTGTAGTTGACAGCTGAGCTTTCTGTATACCTCCTAAAGAGCCACACGCAATAGAGAGCTTAGGTATGCCCGGATGAGGCATCACTGGCAGGATTGGAGTTCGGAGCTGAGCACATCCCTACTTACACTTGAATGGCTGTGTCCTGCCTCCAGGCAAAGGGCTGCACATCTCCTGTTGTTGGTCCGCAGCCTGGGTAGGGGAGGCAGAAAACCTGTGAACTTCAAAGAGAAGCGTCTAGAAACTTCTCCCACTTCAGAGGAGGCACCAGGTATAAATATTGGACCTCAAACACCAACTATTTAGGACAGATCTGGTCCTGTGGAGAATCTGCCAGGAAGAAGGACTAATGCACTCGTGAAAGGACTGCCACTCTGCTAAACTGCTGCTATAAAGAACTGCTGCCCGACCATGCTGACCTGTTGCCTTCTGCCCTCTTGAACCATGGACCCCAAAGTAAATCCAGGAGCTAGTTGGCTGGCCTTATGACTAGAGCATCCACAATCTTGAACCCAGCTGCTGAGCTCCGCCATCTGTGATTCCTACCCTTCATTGTGGTGCCACCCCAGTCCTGGACCCTTGGAAGTGGGCCTGAAGGTGCTCCGCCAGTCCATCTGTGGATACAGCAAAACTGATGAATCTCATCTACTGTGTTGTGCAACATCGAGCAGAACCAATGCATCACAACTGCTGTAAAGATTCTTCCAGTGCAAGTGCAAAAGGCCCTCACTTCACAAATCTTTCATCCACAGCAGCCTCGACAACAATTCCATTTCTTGCATCGCAGCCTTGCAGCACCTCGGGTCCAATGCATCCCCTTGACTGCACAATGCATCCTTCATGATGGACTTAGCATCGCTGCCCCTCGTCAATGGGATCCTCGAAGACAACACAGGACGACGCAGCACAGCTTCACAGCTCCTCGGAACTTATGCACTGCCTCTGCAGTGTGATGCATCCTTGACAAAAGATCTTGCAACGCTCCGCAACTAGGACTGAAGGCACTCTTCTTCAGTGATCGTAACTAGGTCCATATAGCCAGCCCATGTTCCATCGTAGTAGGCCTGAACTTGTGACTTTGTCTTCGTCCTGCAGGAGAAGATATCCACAGTTGGTGCCTTGTATTTTTTCGTGCAATTTTTATTTAGATATTTAAAATTGCATATCTCTGGTTCTATGGATTGAGGGGCATATTACCAACAACTAGCGATAATTTTTGTCTCTAACTTGTTTAGAGACAAAAATTATCGCCGCACATCGGCGATTTTTATCGCAGATAAACCTTGCTATTAGCAAGGTTTATCGCAAATGCGATAAAAAACGGCCGCAATGCATGAATATCGCTGAAAAGTTAGCGATATTCATGCATTATCGAGCAAATGCTCTTAGCCATGTTATCCACCTCCCATTGGATAACATGGTGAAGAACTGCTCAGGGCAGGTGTTAGCTTTTGGAGATATTTGCGCTTAGCGCGAATATCTCCAAAAGTTGGTAATAGGAGATAGCGATGTTAGCGACTGTTTCCAGTCGCTAACATCTTGGCACGCCCACTTTGCATGTCATTAGTGATAAATATCACTGACATGCAAAGCGGGGCCCAAGATGGTCGCTATCTCCTATTAGCTGTCACTAACTGGTGTTAGCGACAGCTTGGTAATAGGGAGATAATTTTATCTCCACTTTCTTGGCTTTAAAGCCAAAAAAGCGGAGATAAACCCCCTTGATAATATGCCCCTGAGTTTTTTGCCATTTTAGTCTTAAACGATGTATTACATTTTCTCCATTTTTCTTGATTTGTGTGAATTTGTTCTTGTGTTGTGTTTTCACTTTATTACTGTTTCAAGTGCTGCATAAATACTTTACACATTGCCTCTAAGTTAAATTCGACTGATCTGTGCCAAGCTACCAGAGAATGGAGCACAGACTAATTTAGGGTTTGCTTGTGCCTCACCCTGGCAAGGATTGTGTTTGCTGCTTGAGTAAGGTTTCACCCCTGTCAACCAATAACCAAATTGTTTACACAAATCCAACATCAAGAGGCACACTAACTGTGCATCACAAAGAGTTGGTGCAAAGTCAGTCTGCTTTTCAAGGATAACTGCTGCTCAGGGAGAGAGGGAGCCCAACGGATGCCTCAGGCATGCCGATGCAGGTGGGTGCAGTGACTCACGTCGTCCACCAGCAGGGGGTCACCCTTTCAGAAGCAGGCCAGATGCCTCTTGCACTGGGAAATACAAATCCGCTTCTTCAAACAGCTGGTCTGCCTTTCACTAATGTGCTGAACCCTATGCTACCATGTGATAGGTCGCGTTATACAAATCTACATAACCAAACATAACAAGACATGAGCCAGTTTAAGGCAGCCCTCAGGGCAGCACATTAACTGTACAGCACACACTGACATAGTTCGTACTTGTGTGCTTCCTTAAAGTTGTGCTATGGTGCAAACAGTGACCCTGTGCTCTTTGTTTAACAGCATCCCTGAGAGCAGTGTGATAATTACTTCCAAAAGTATGCCATCTTTTGTAGCAGGAGTATTAGTAGTCACATAAAAGGGCTTGTTCATGGGAAACAAATGTTTATTTTTGCCTTAATTCCTGGTTATAAAACTCCTTCTCTTGGTTAATATAGTGCAGTCTTGACACTTTACATGGAGTCTTATGAAAAGAAAATGACAGGAAAATTATCTTAAATTTGTTTTAAGAATGCACAAATCTAGGAAACTATGACTCTGTTTCTATACTTTCTGACTTTATAAAAAGCCCCTTGCATGCAGTCGATAGAACTTGGTATTTATATATGAAACCAGTTTTATAGTTTGCTCTCCTAACACATTTGTGTTTTTTTCTATTGACCTTCTTTGAAGATTGGAAAAGAAATTGCAAATACACATCAATAGGATTAAGGGAATATCTGGAACATTACAGAAAACTTTAAAACACATTGTCGTATGATATATCATTGAATCCACCACAGTTCGTAATTTCCAAAAAACACAAAGACAGGAGCATTAAAACTTCAATGTTCTATTTTTGGTCAGTTCTTTTTTTTGTACATGATAACAGCTATTTTAATACAGTGAAACAGCCAAGGTGTTTCAAGGGATTGTTTCAAGGCAGTGAAATACAAAAAAGAAATATCAATATATACACACATCAATATGATAGCACAAAACTTTAAAACACATTGTTACACCCGATACTAAAATGTGAGGCCTACCAAAGTAAATAAGTTTACATAACCAGTTATAACATCACCCTATTATAGACACTTTCCAATTAATGCCGGCGAATAACCTAGATAGCACACTAATAGAAAATTCTTCTAGATTCAAATATTTTTCTAGGCAATTTAGTGTCTCAAAGTGATACGACTAGTTTATATCGCATTTTTTTTGCATGGCAATGTCTAACCATGCCACCACAATCACAAAGATAAGTACATTTAATTTCACTGAATTTAAGATAATATTTCCAATATAAAACTGCTGGCTGGGTTACAACTGTAATTTATTTCTCCTCATTATATCGATCCAGTTTATTGAGATGTGTGGTTGGAAAAAAGTAGCATTTTGTTAAAACTAGAAGACTGGAGTCAATTTTCTTCTGAAACTGAGTTAAAATTGGGCATAGTGATGGGTAGAATAACTATTGAGTGCCATCAAAAAACGGTTTAAAAATGTATGATCCCAAAAGAAAGGTTACATTATACTAGTATAGAAATGGGTGTATTTGGTTAAAGATCTAGTTTGGTAAGGTTTTGGGTGAAGGTTTCTTTGGTAAAGTCTGTTTTCTCCAATATCTAAATCCAATGCCAATAGAGATAAACATGATGTGCAGCACAATCTTTAATTGAAAGAGTGCCCAGTTCAGCACATAAACTAACAGTTGGAATAGATATAAGTACGTGTTGAATACATCTTTTCAATTGCTGTTAAGACTCAGCTACAGGGATCTGGACACTACATTTAAGTTAGCCTCTGTCATTTTAGAACAAAATGACCAGGCTCCTTATTAAATTGGGTAAGGCTAATTGCTGCCGAAATAGTGGCAAGGTATATGGATCACAAGGTAGGCCATCCTCTTTTTCAAAAATGGTTGTGTTTCTGTTAGCTGAAAAGAACCACAATTAATTACAAACCCTTTATAGCATATCTTTAACATTTACAATATTCTCTTGTTTGTTAGTGATCTTTGAGTCGTAGCCACTTAATACAAATCCTGATATAAAGTTAATCTTGGTTGTATTTGACATTATGGATTCTCTCAAGGAAAGCCTGGTTAGACTTAACCGATAACATTACTGTGGCCATAAGGATGCTAATTGCTTTACAAAACATAAGAAAAACATTTCTAGACATTAGGAGCACAATAGTATTGCTTTGTTTCTGGAACAGCTCAACTTTTTGTTACAAACAAAACAATTTGTTTTTGCTTTTTTAACCTAGTATAAGAAACATAGGGCCAGATGCAGCAAGCCTTTTTGAGTTCGCAAAAAGGCTGATTCACAGAATCAGCTCATTTGCGAACCCAAAAAATGCTTTTCAGATGTAGCAAAGCCTATTTTGCGATTTAGATACCGAATCGCAAAATGGGATTATGATTCAATTCAACTCAATAAAACGTTATTCGGTTTTATGTCAAAAACCATAAAAGTTACACACACAAATACATCAAAAAATTAAAATACATTGTTTGAGTTATAAACAGCAGCCATATCCAATCAGGAGCCACACACTATGTGTACAGCAATTACAGTTCATCTTACAAGAATAGGAAAAAGAAAAAGTGACAGTGCATTATTAAAATAGCAATCCTAGCAGCATACAGGTAATAAATTAAAAAGCGAGCACTTATAAAGGTTCACTACAAATCCATAAACTTCCTTGATTTAACAATTGATTTGAAAAATTCCACTATAAAAACTATGCAATCCCCATTCAGTAATTGAAGGTGCATCATAGCAGGCCGGATTTGATCAAAATTACGTTTTTTTAAAAGAGGACCTAGATAGCGTTTGCGTGGGGATTCATACAAATGACATAAAAACATAAAATGCAGCATATCCTGCGGAGACTTTCTGTTGCAGCCGCAGGGAGCTGCCGTTTTGTTATAAATAAGACATTTAGGTCTAACAAGCATGTGATGGAACAAGTTCATACGACATCTAGTTAAAAGAAACTTCGCATACGAGGACAATGTGCCCAAGAGATAGGGCTCTGCTCTCGGGGTTGTTTTCAGCATAATATATGTCCGAAAACTGGTTTTCTTTAAATCAATCGCTTCCCTTGTCAGTTTCCTCTCAAGGAGAAAGGCAGTTTTTATTGCCTCAACATCTCCTTTTCTTATGCAAGCAGGGGTAACAAATAATTCCCCTCTCCCAAGACTGGCGAAACTCTTCCTGATATAGTTCAGCCACGGTACTGCCTTCAAATTATCCAATGCCAAACAATCCTTTAAAATCAGGTGGGTCAGGGAGATATCCAGATTCAGCCACGTTTTTAGCCAAAAAGTCACAGGACGCAGGGAAAATACATCGCTGACAAACTGAATGCCCAGTTCCTCATGGACAGCTAGATTTGATGTCCCTCTTGCGACACACAATAAACGTTTGAGGAAATCATTCTCCACAATTTGAAGACAGTCTCCAGCATTGTGCCCCCAACTCCACTGCCATGAGATGCTGTAGCCACGGATTTGGCCTTGTAGACTTGCAGCATGGCCCCAAGGGGCTTTTTCCCTAGTTTGGAGGCAAAATTAAAAATTGCTAGATTCACCCTCGCTACCTCCCTTTTCTTTTTCAGAATGTGAGGCCCCCATTTGAGCTTATTGTCAAAAAGGACCCCTAAATAAGAGAATGTGTTAGTGAGGGGAATATATGAATCCCCAACTATGAATCGGTAATTCTCTTTTGGCTGCTGCCCTACCTGCATAACATAGGATTTGGTATTGTTTATGGTCAAATCCCAATCTGACATAAAAGCATGAAAAGTAGTTAAAAGAGCTTGTAGACCCCTTTCCGTCCTAGATATAAGGACAGCATCGTCCGCATGTAATAAAACCGGAATCCCTTGTCGACCTACTCTAGGGCAGTCAGCCTCCAATGCACTCAGAACGCTATCAAGTTCATTTATATAAAAATTAAAAAACATAAGGGGCCAGAATGCATCCTTGTCTGACTTCCTTTTTAATGTTAAAATCCTTTGTTGCACTGAGGTCCTGCGAGAACCTAACATTTGCTTTTGTGGACCTATGCATATCCTCTAAAAAATCTACAATGCCATTCTCGACTCCAATTGCCCTCATGGCCTGCCAAAGCTTACTCCTGTTAACACAGTCAAAAGCTGATGACAGGTCCATGAAGGCAAGGTGAATAGTCCCCTGTCGCGCCACAGTGTATTTGCTCAGTATCAAAAAAAGGTTAAGACACTGTGAGATAGTAGAGCGCACCCTACAAAACCCATACTGGACATCAGACATCACAATATTGTCCTCTGCCCATAGTGAGTGTCTCTGCAAGAGAACCCTCCCCACAACTTTCACCACCGAGTCTAAAAGTGATATAGGCCTATAACAATGAGGGCTACTTTTGTCGCCTTTTTTAAAAACGGGGCAATAGTGGAAGTTGCCCATGACTGGGGCATCCAAGTTGTGCTGCAGCATTCAAAACAGACTTCAAGATCGGAGCCCAAAAGGGAGGGTCAGATTTGAAAAGATCAGGGGATATCACATCAGGGCCAGGAGCTTTGCCGGCAGTTAGGCCTGCAATACTTTCCAAAATGTCTTCCTTCCCAAACCCTATTTCCACATCCTTGGGGCCAAGTAAGGTTGTAACATTGTGTTCAGGCAAGCAATCAAACATCTGCTCATAATGGGCTTCCCATTCCTCCTTAGATATGTAACATTCCAGGCCTCCCCATCCTTCTTGGTCAAATAATGGTTTATTCAGCACACTCCAAAACTTCGAGCTATTGCTCAGTATCTCTGGGTCCAGCAACTCCCCCCATGCTTCGTCCTTAAGAGCTCCCTTCGGAGTGGATAAAGCCGTAGTCCCTGCGACATGCGGTAACATCGGCTTGTACTCTTGGTTTGATGGCTAAAACCTCCCTCAACCTTTTTGCTGCTTTAGAGCAGTTATGATCAAACCATCTGGGACCCACTCTGGATTGATTCTTAGCTGGAGCCGAAAGCATCCCAGTCACCTTTTCTGAAATGGCCTTAAAGGCCACTAACACCTTTTGGGGTGAGTGCCTACCCTGAGTACAGAGGGCTATTTCGTCCACACAAGTAGTCTTGATATTGTTAAAAATTAGTTCTGGAGTTATTTGCGACCATCTTAATCTACGTTTCCCATCAGATGGGCGTAGTTTGCCCAGTTTAGGGATATTCTCAATTTTGTCTATCCAAGGACCTGACAGGTTAGTAGATAACGGATTATGGTCACTAAATCCGCTCTCAGTAATTAAAAAGGTGCATACTGATGATTGCATTGGTGATGAAATTAAAACAAAATGAATAAAAGACCCATTTCCATGACCCTGGAACGTGGGCACCATAAAGCTACTATTGGGGTCCGATATAGCCATTGCAGAAATCAAGTCAAAGTCATTAATCGTTCCCCCTCAGCTGAATGTTCAAAATGTAGTCCATGCATTAGGGGACAGCTCATCTTTGAAATGCAAGAAAGTAGCGGATTACCGCTTGGGTGAATATTAAAATCTCCTGCCACAGAAAGGTTATGTAAGCTATGACTCAGAGAGTTCTTTATAAATTTACTTAGGACTGTTATATTACTATAATTGAATTGGGAAGAGATAGAATTATAAAAGTTAATTAGTCCCCAGGTATGAGCCCCCTTCCCTAAAACTAGTGCAAGGATACCAGGGTGTGAGGATGTCACTAAATGAACTTTACACACCACGGCTACCGAAATATAAATAACCGAACCCCCTTGGTCTTCCCCTCCTAGATGCTATGGCCGGAACAAAGTAGGCCTTATAGCCTTCTAGGAACAGGTCACTCTCTAACGACCAAGTTTCCTGGAGACATATTATCTTAAATTGCTTAACGTTAGCTATACATCTTGGATCACTTAGTTTGGCTGCCAAACCCGCTATATTCCAGGATATAAAATTATTCTGGCTCCCCTTTTGTTACTGCTCGGCCCTATCAGGTTCTGTTGTGTCTTGCCCCCTCCCTGGGGGTACTGCTGCCCCAAGTCAGTCGCAGGTTTCCAAACCCGACATGCTCTCAAATCTATTATTGACTGGCAGCCTGAACCTGGTGTCACATTGCCTGTTCAAGAATAACTGTGGTGTCAACAGGGGAGGTGGGTAATGTACAGATCTCATTCTCAACCAACCCTCCCTTTGATGATGTTCCTCATTGACAGGTCTCACCGTGTCCCTAAAAATTAGGGGCCTATAAAAAAAACCCAGAGGTAGCAGTCTAATTACAGTACCCGTTAAAGTTGGCGGCCTAACGCCCCTAGAAAAAATTTGGCCTGCAGTATAGGGGTTGTCAAAGTTAATGATAATACAGTCTCCTGTCCCTTGTTTGCTAGAGCTTCCAATCCAATTAACCCTACGGGCCATAATTATATTATTAAATTGGTTGGCACCATCTACGATGATTTGGGTGAACCAATGCAATATTTTATTCATCAATTGCCCATGGTTTTCACTCTTGTCTGGTGAAAGGACAGGGACAGACCCCAATATTACTACATATGGGCTGGATTCTGGCGGGAGCTCAATAGTCGGTAATCTTGTGTGTGCAAGGGACCCCCCCCCAGACCTCTTGTTTATCAACGGTAAGGAGGAGGCGCTCCTTGTATTGGAGGGTTGTCTTGAGTCTATTTTATCTTCATAAATCACTCTGGGACGCCTGGGACTCCTGGGACTCCTGGGACCCCTTATTTCCTCGGGCCTACTGTTTACTAAAACTGGCACATTAATAGGTACCAAGCCACTATCCTGCCCCTCATTGTCTGTAGTGGGGGGCTCTTGGGATTTATTTTTGGGTAGGTTAGCCAGCAATGATTCTAGATTAGACAACCTTGATTCAACCCCACACATCTTATGAACAATTGGGTCCAAAAGAGAATTGAGCATAGTTTCCAATCTACCCCAAAAATCCCTTTCCACGGAGCCATCCGCTAACACCCCAGCATTAATCTGATCGCGGGTACTTATGTCTCTCTCATTTTCTTTCCCATTATCATGCATTTCTACTATGGTCACCCCCCGATTGCCTGACACCTGGTGGACAGGTTGTTTGACTCCCCGGTTTTTCCTTGAGGTGGCACTGACTTTCTTGGGGCGTGTAGTTGCTGTTTTCAATTTCTGTACCCTTCCCCGTAAGTTATGTTTAACAAGGCTATGTATCTGTCCCTGAGTCCCTGAAAGCCTTGTTTCATTCGATGACAGAGTATTGACCTCAGAGGGGGAGTTCAGACGTTGTTCAGAAAGAGGTGAAACACAAAAAGGGGCTATCGAGGATTCATGAAGGGCGGGAGTAATAGATAACCTGCTCTGAGAGGGGAATGGTTCCAATGATAACCTACGCTCTGTTAATAAAATTTCTTTAGTAAGGACTGATTCTGCCCTTGATAAAAAAGCATCAAGGGTACCAACCACTCCTAGGCCCACAACTGCTTTCCGTTTACTCATTTTTAATTTTAGGGGGTATTGTGGGTGAATAAGATGATCATTGTAAATCTATTCTACAGCAGATGAAAAAAATATACACTCGGGTGTTTACACCACAAATTAGCCCATGAATTAGTTTAGTTAAAAAAGGCAATTCCACAGTTATTAATCCTATCAATATCCACACAATGTAAATATAACTTTACACGAAGCTACTGTAATATACTGCGATGGGCTTATATATATAAATTGCAATAAAGACCCAATAATATATAAACTGTAGACAAGACCAATTGTCTTGCATAAGCCCCAATCATACACCTAGTGACTGGAATAAAAGCTGATAACCCAGTTAAAAATTGTAAACAAACAACCAAACAATAAAATTAACCACAATAATTCCACTATTCTCAGGGGAGTATCAGATAATTCACAGTGGTAAGATAAATGTGATGCAATCCGTAAAGTTTCTAAAATATAGCAATGTCTCAGGGCCTTACTTCTAAATCCTCAAGTGTGGTGATAGATGCAGGATTAAAGAGGGGTGGCCCAGCTCGGCCTCAAACGGTCTCAGACGGCCGTAGACTTTGTCCCGGGCTTCTCCCAGTGCCGCCCTCGCGCGTCCCGCCCTGCGTGAGGGCCGGGCCGGCTTTGAAGGCCTCCGTCGCCCTCAGCTGACGTGTTGTAAAAGCGCCTCACGCAGCCCCTTGGAGATGTAGGCACAGGGGCTGTGGGCGCGTTGTAGATGGGGCCGTTCCCCTTGCTGCGGGCGCATTGTAGATGGTGGCAGTTCCCCTCACGGCGGCGAAGGATAGCAGGCAGCTGGTGACAGGTTAGCGTCGCCGTTCCCCTCACTGTGAGTAATATTAAATCTCTGAATCCGTCTGCCAGCCTTATTTGAATTTTTGTTGTTGGTTCGAACTCATCAACTACAACCCCAGTGTTATAATATACTTTTCTCTCTTCTTCTGGTGAGGAAGGCGTACTAACGATTTCAGGAGTAAAACCCCCCTACAACCTCTAATGTCCCTCTTAATTCCTGATGTCACCCTTGACTCTTCCGTATCTTGAATTATATACTTTCTCCAGAAGGCTCCGTAGTATTCCAGAGGTCCTCCCTGCTGATATCTCTTTTAGTTTTCTTGGAGCTTCATACGGTATCAGCGCTCCTGAGTGGACAGACCTCCATTCAGCTGCTCCCAGCCTCCGGTTGCAGCCGAGCCGCAAGCAGAGAGATGCAAAGGATCAGCAAGCAGAAAAGCAGTGGGGCAATGAAAGATCCCAGTCACAGTTCGAGAAACAGGCGCCCGTCTCTGCCTCACCTCCGCCTCATCTTCTCACCTGATTAGCGTAGACCGTCATCCATCCTTTCGACAGCTTCCTGCTCGCGATGTCGCCGCACCTCCTCTACACGAGCGTCGGAGCAAAAGCACTCAGGAAAGAGGAACTCACAACTCAGGCGTCTTATCTCGCCTCGCCCCTCGATTTTCCTGGACCTGCTTTCTCACGTGACGAGCGCAGAGGACCTCAGACCGCAAAATTCACTGGAACGCCAGGCAGCCAGGTACGAGCCGCCATTACTGGGTGTGGAGCAGCAGGTCACCTGTGGCTGGAGTGTCTACATGCGTTCGTAGCCCGAGTAAAGTGTCGGCTTTGTCTGGTTATGATTCGCTATTAGGAAGGGGCGTGCTTAGGGTGTCCCTTCCTAATACCGAATCGCATTGGTATGTATAAATGTTTTGCGGCCAAAATGTCGTCACAAAACATTTGCATTTTACCACCTACTTTAAGTAGGTGGTAACCCATTCGCAAATGGGAAGGGGTTCCGAAGGACCACTGCCGGCACTTAAAAAGTAAATTGAAAACGTTTCATTTTTCTTTTTGTAAAGCCTTCCATTTTCCTTTAATGAAAACAGGCTACTTTACAAAAAAACTTGTTTTATTTAAAATCAATCAAGGACATGGTGGTCTGCTGACGCTAGCAGGCCACCATCCCTGGATTTTTTGCGAATCCTAGGGGGTCGCAAATTACGACGTACCTCCTTAATATATATATGAGGTAGGTCATCCCCTTGGAATGCCAGAAAGTGTTCAACACACAATTGTCAGGATTCGCAATTAAGAAATCACAAAACGGTGTCTTCATAATCTGGCCCTAATGCCCTAATTATGATTGCGGTTAGTCAGACCGCCGACCGCTATCGCAGCGGGCAAGCAACTGCCTGACAACGAGTTGGCAGTCCCATCCATCCAAATCAGGATAGGACTGCCATGCAGGCAGTCGGAAAGAGTTTTATTTTTACAGTGCCTTGAGCTGCGGCCCAGGAAAAGAGCCACAGCACATTGTGCACATCTATGCACGGTGTGCCAGGCACCATGTGCCCCCGGGGCCACTCAGCAGTGGCCCACAAAATACAGGGCCCTGCTTTAGGCCCCCAAAGTCAGTTTCTCTTTAATGGTAGTTGGACCGCCATGAAAAGGCAGTTGAAATGGGACATTCCTTTCCTATAGCGGTGCTTGCACAGGCACGGCCTCAATTGAAGCGATAGGATTGTGACCTTGCTCCAATAGTATCTTGTATTCTGTTGGAGGCAGCGTTTTTTCCACCACAATTCTGCTCTCCGACTGCCTGTACCCAAATGCGGCGGTCGGATCGAAGGCCTGTATGCTGGTTGGACTGCCACCAATGCCCTGTCAGTTGCAGTCACACCGACATCGTAATTAGGCCCTAATTTCCAAATAAAGAAAAATCAGTACATTGCTAGATAAGAATTGTGGCCCATGTTTTTTGGGGCAGGGTTGGTGTGAACATGATGATGGTTACAATTTTAGAAACGTGGTTATCTAGGTCTAGATTGCATACAAAAAAGAAATAACAAACAGATAAGCCAAAGCTGAAAAAACTTTGGAAAGGCTTCAGCTGGAGAAAAAACATTAAACAAAATATTGTAACAAAGGTATACATGATTTTCAACAAAAAATATTTTGAATAGTAGATTGTACAATCTATTAATTCATTCCCTAAATAAATGACTATGTTGACATATCTATTTTATAATACAACTATTTTAACTATATAACGATTTTTATAATATAAGTATTTTACTATAATGGCATCCTTATTTGATTATTGTATGTTATCATTCTTAATTTCTTTATGAGTGCGATGTTGTCTCTTCTTATTGAACAGTATATCATTGTAGGGGTTATAGTAAGGATTGCATTTTTCTGAGTCAAATGAGTAGTCATCAAACACCTGCGCCGATATGTCAAATGATGAAGAAGATTTATTCACAATGATATATTTGGCAAAGTAAAGTTTGCAACCAGATGGCAAAGCAAACATGCATGCTGAGTTACCCTCACAAGAAACTGGAAGTGCACTGATACATTTTCTATACTGATCCCAGTCAGACATATTGACCATTTTTCAGAGACTGACATTTTTGTGGTCTGACTAGACAGTGCAGTTGTTGTGAGACAATTATGCAAGAATCAACAGTAGAGTGGCTTTGGCTCCGCTGACATGTTAGGAGCCATGATTACATGCTTTGAGTTGGCAAATGCAGTGTGCATCCACACAAAAAGTGCTTCCCCTTCATATAGCTTTGATCATTTTGTTTGTTTATTCAGCTGCCTGAGCTTGAACGTTCAGCAGCACACACATCATTGTAGCACTATTAAAGTGTTATAGATAACTAGATAATTCGTTTTGTCCTGTTTTTTCAGTTAGCAGCACAGATAGGTAGAGGGCAGTTTTTAATCTATATGGATTTTTACATCTGGCTTTACAGTGTAATTGTCTCTTTACCTTATCAACAAAAATGATCTTTCAGAGTCCCACAAAGTGAGAGGCTAAAGCTACACTCACATATTGGTCTGAGTACAGGATTTGATTAGGCAACGTTTGTGTGCTTCCACTAACAAGGCTGCACACCTTGCAGTTTTTGCCTTGTGGCAATGGTTATACTTGATGCAGCAGAACTCAGTTGGTTATGGTGGCAAGCCAATGATCGTGTCAATATGCCTGATCCGTTCATTATGAAATGTTATGATAAAGGCCCTAGGCCCAATGTATTTTTTGTAAAAAGCTTATGTTAAAGGTGATAGGCATTTAGGTGTGATTTGTTACTACTCTATATGAAAGCTTACAGATAGGTATTTTGCGGCATAGAATCGCACAGATTAACACAGTAGGACAGGGATTTGTCATTGGACACCCACTCTGAAAAAACCCTGGGGAGTTTCACTATGATGCTTCCTGTTAAGTCCTGCTGTAAAGTGTTATATATTATTTTGCAAGCTGTATTTTCCTACATATTTGTAACTTAATAACTATATGCATGATGGTTGACAGTTTATGTGCACTTGAATATGCCAGTGTTGAGTAAAGTGTATAGCCAACATTTAAAGGTGAAGGCTTCATCAGTTAATTTGGAAAAGCATGCACAATTTCATATATTTGATCTTTTTATAGTGAAATGATATGAAAAAGCCAGTAAGCCTGGCCTACTTATCATGAAAATCACGTTTTAATGACAATAGACACATGCAGAGTACGCGTATTATGCCTTTTTCAGTGTCTACAACCATCTGCCTCATAAAAGGCACTTTCATTCACATGCCAAATCTATTGACATTGTCAATGCTTGTTCTGGATTTGAACTTATTACTAGAAGAATTAAAACCTGCATATATTATTTATTTAGTTGTCAATTCATGGATCTAGATTAGCGAGTAGATAGTCATTTACTGATGTAGCTTTGAAATACCACTCATCTAAGCTATGTACACATAACATGTGTGAACCTTTTAAAGATGACCATCATTTTAAGAGCAATTTAGTTGTATCGAGCATTGGAACTATACATCTAAGATGAAACACTTGAAGATTTATAAAAATAGCAGTTCACTTATCACTTGTTACTCAAGTTTCTCAATGTCAGTGACAACAAGTGTGCCAGGCAGCTATCCATGTGAACTGGTACATGTTATAAGTAATCTAGTGAATTGTAAAGCAGAATGAATGGAGAATGAGTGCAATTGCTTTGTTATGGCAGTCGAATGCCTTCACTGAGACACTTCATTAGCACCTGTCGTTGCGTCTGAACAATGACTCATCACTTTCCTTGCTACTATTCAGCAAATGGTTCTACGTATGTGTAGGTATTTGTAGAGCACACGCCTAGTGAGAGACCACATGTGGGACCCTTATATTCGATTCAAGATGCAAAATTAAATAGAACGTTTGCAGGTGATGTAATGGAAGCATGTAATTTGAGCAGATTGTTAAAACACGTGATCCCATGTTCCACCCATGTGAGCCTGAATGAGAGGGTCAGTGATTCCATGCTCAACCCATGTGAGCCTGAGAGAGAGGGTCAGGGATTCCATGTTTAACCCATGCGAGCCTGAGAGAGAGGGTCGGTGATTCCATGTTCAACCCATGTGAGCCTGAGACAGAGGGTTAGTGATTCCATGTTGCAGGACATTGGCACAGCAAATACATCTATACTGAGCCATGATTCTGTCATAACCACACCCTATATTCTCAAAGTACTCCTCTCCATGTGCATCTTTGAGTAATATAATCTAATGAGCCTCACTGCCTCAAAATAGGTGCCCATTTCATCAGCTGTTTCATATTAACCTGTGCACGAGTTAGTTTAAGACTAACCTTGCTTCTTGAATACAAGGTGGCAGTGTTTACCCCTTGTCAGTTAGTTATATGCTATCAAACTCAGTTGCTTCCGAGTTACGTTTGTATGGGAAATAAACTTGAAATGTATTCACATTAGGCCTGAATCAGAAAAGCATTTAAAAGTGTGGAAAATAGTACTACCGGAGTACACTTTTACGCTTTCAACATGCGTTTGCGGATCTGACCTAAGGCATTCAAATAGCAGCTAGTCAAAGTGCAATGAATGCACAGTCCTTTTTATTTGTTCTAATAGCATATGTATGTTCCAAAACATTCATATTTCTTTGCCAATGTTGGATGTTTCATAAAGATATTTTAAGGCTATGTGAACAAGTACTTCAATGATACTATTTTAGATACTCCACAATGCCGTGATAATAGACCCCATTGCGAATTCTACTCACTAACACCTGTACATTGCTGATTCTCTTTTGGTTATTCACCTACATTGTCTTCCAACTCTACTGTAATCTACCCATCTATTTATGTTCATAATCGTTTCAATGGAATTCAAGTTCACTGCTGATTCATACAGATTTTCATACATTTACTGTATTGCTTTATGCATTGCTTTCACTACACAAGAGTAGGTTGAGGAATCTTGTGAAATTATGAAATAGTTTATATATTTGTTTCAATTAGGTTAATTAAAATCCTAAATGGAGTGATTAACTAAGATCTGTTGAATATGCAACCAAAAGAATGTAAAGTTTGCTGTATAACAAACTAGGAAATACAAGGTGGCAGTCAAGATTTACAGACACTAAAATGTAAAGTTAATACTCAACGACCATAACACACAATTAAAAATATATACAAGCAAACATGTTGGAAACATAACAAATTATAAGCATGTATAAATGCACGGTGGAAGTCCTGATTTACAGAAACTAAAAAGTAGTTAATACTGGATAACCATAGAACTCAATCATGAGCATTAAGTAACATAGGAAATACAATGCAACAGAAAGTCAAAAATACTTAATGTAGCAACTGATCACCCTCTGGATTTCTCCTCTGAACAGGCTATGCCTCTTATTTCTACTTACTTTCTAGGACATATATTTCCATTGTAAACACCTTGTATAAGCACAGCTTTTGAAAAACATAATCTGCGTAGTTCATTTACCTGCATAATATCTTTAAATGGCCTCCAATACATTGTTCTTTACTAGCAACTCTCCTAACGCTCCCCAAAGTACAGCGAAAAATCCTATTGCATTTTAACTTAATAGCAAAAAATAAATAACTACTCGTAATTCTGTCTGGATTTTCACAGGTAAATCTCAACATTGTACCTACTTTATCACCTTTTAGATTCTTACGAGAAAAAATATTGTCCAGTTCGATTCAGTTTCAAAATTAAGAAGGACACTGTATTATACTTAACTTGCAAGTAAATGGCACCACAATTTTCGGCGGTAAATTGCGTGATGAAATAGTACCAGTTTTCTGTGAATAACGGCATCAGGGTGATGCTGTAGGTTAGACAACAAATATATGTGCACGACTTTACCCCCGTACAACACACTTTGCACACCCCTAGAAAAGCCTAATTCACACATATCTTACTTATCTGTTGAAAGTTTTTATCTGTTTTTCTGTATGCTTGCTTTGAGCTTGTTTTCTGGCATATGTTTTACTGCAGCATGCAGTTTTGTGAACACAGCTTTAGAGTGTAGAGATGTTGATAACTTTATCACATAAACATTGCTACTAAATCAGTTTAGGAGCTCTCTAAGAATCATCGCAGCTACTGAGATTGTCATTTTCAGATCCAGCTTAACAGCACAGCTGTCGACAAGACAGTGCTTTAAATATACTTACAGTGTCCTTTGGCTGCACCCAGAGAAACGTAACTCTCTCACCTCATGGTATTGGCCCTCTGATGTATCACTCCGTCTCCTCGTATAGAGAGCTTGCAATTCACATGGGACTAATTTGGGTCTCAAAACTACACGTAAACAGCACACATTAATTTAATTGTCCCATATACGTATTGTATACAACCAAGTCATCCTTTATGTTTCATTTCTTCACTGTAGCAGGCCTTTCAAGTTTTAATGAGGAGTTGTATGTGCCACACATATTTGCACACACCTGCATAAGGGTGCATATTCCAGCTGTTTAAACCAAAACATTCTTTGCAAAGCGGTTAGGTCCGGTTTCCTGTGATAAAGCATTGAGAATCATGCATGCACAAGCATGCACACATGCAGTTTTCATGCATTAGCACATTAAAGCCAGGTCTGTTTGTTTTGCCGATGGCTGTTCAATGTTGGAATCCACACAGATGACAAATGCAATGTTCAACCAACTATTGATATGGAGTTATTTTAAAGTTCTTTACCATATTCATAGTTTCTCCTCTATGTTTGACTTTGAAGGTGCTCCAGCGGATTTGATCGGCACAGGCAAGATTGGGTGGACAGTGGTTGCCCTGAAGAGGTAAGAATGAGAATAAAACATCAATAAACGTTCTTATATTTATATAACTGCAGTCGCGGCCTATGCTGGTAAGCTCAGTGGGGCGGGACGGGGCGGGGGTGGAGGGGTGGAAGTGGCAAACGCCGGAATAGGGCCACCTATGTAATTATGGATTCCTGCACTCTTTGCCATTTTGTTGCTTAGAATTTCACACGCTATTGCAAGGTCGATTCAGGCCCTGCCTCGTAAGATTAGCCCAGCGTCAGGTTGCTCTTTTTTTGAAACATTTAAAAGGGGTTTGTGAGTTGACACCTGTTCTCAGTGAGCAGGATTTAAGAAAATACATTGTTTCTGCTGGAATCAGTACTTTCAGTTGCTCACTGATCTCACCGTTTTGTGCCTACAATCTCCAAAAAGGGTGCACTCAGTCATGATACAAACCAAGGCATCTGCCTTATGGCACGACAAGTAGGGTCAGCCAAAAGCTCTGCATTGCAAGTGTGAGCTGCAAAAAATACCTTTTTTGCTGCAGGTATGTGTCTAGTTCTGGTGGCAGAAAACTGATGCCCTCCAGGAGTCTATCCAAAGGTGTGCTTCCTAGGCTCTGAGCGTTTCACTGCTCATAAGTATGCCAGGCTGAACAGTGAGATGTCTCCCATGCAGTAGGGAAACAACAGTAAGAACTCCTATGCTGGATTTGACTTCGCCTCTGATCAAAGCGTTGCTAATACGCTGCTAACACAGCGATGTCAACCAACGATAGACAGCGATAAAAAAAACATGCTAAGCGCGATTCGCGATAATTATCGCATTCTGTTGATAATATGCCCCTACATCTCTTGTACTTGCACTTTCTGGTTACATAGACCGTAACCATTTTTTTACATAGATATGTAGCCACTGGGAGCCGCATTCACTCTTGGGAATAGGCCCCTTCTTTAGTGCGTAAGCTGTAGCCCCTTCTCACTGCCGATCCATCAGGGTCTCTATATTAGGGGCTGATTTAAACCATTTTAAGTTATAGGGCAGGAAGGGTGTCCCCTTTCCAATTCCTCATAAAATATCTCAATCATATGGGTTTCTTGCAGTGAGATTGGAATTGTTTTAATGTTTATTACTTACTGTGCACACTTTATAAATTTTACTAATTTTTTTTGTGTACGGTATTACAATGGTTTAATAACAAATCATGCAATATATATTATTATTATATGGTAAATGAAAGATTATATAATTGGTAATTCCACCTGCCATGCACCCGGACAAACGCATCATTCCCAAAGGAAAAAACTGAACCTGAATGCAGGACTTCGGATAACCTGTATGCCTAGCAGCAACGTATGTGAATTGATGACCAATCCCCCTGACGCAAATAGTGGAGATTGGCTTTAATCAGATGGAATTGTCCAAGGGATGATTAACTAGAATAGAATAGGAGAGGGTGTAAAGCAATGGAAAGAAATAGAAACAAGGGAATTCTCCTCATGATGAAAGGCAATAAAACAGGAACTGGAACAAGGTCACTAAAAGGTCTAACTCCCAAGATTTCAAAGGTAGGAAGACTTGATCAATTTTTGGCAGCAGGAACAGGCTAGTGCCTATATGTAATTCTGACAAAACTAGTGACACAGTGCCCTTCTGTGGCTATGCCTTTTTATAGGCCTTTCACTGAATGCTAATTGGATTGAGGTGCTCTGTCTGAGTGTGTGATCTGTACCATAAATTCAGATTTTTTTACCATCTACTTCCAATTCCCTGCGTGGTGTTAGTAAATATGGATGCCCAAATAAATCTGACTCTTCTACTCTGTATGCTAGGTATACTCTATGAACATGTCCCCTTACTATGTATGCAAACTAACAAGAAAGAACACCTCACTTATACATAGGTAAAAGTTCATTATACATTTGGAATACTGTACTGAAAACTGTACCTACCCATGTGTGTCTTGGAACATGTTATATTCATCTCCTCACAGTGATTATAGGCATCACATCTGACAGACATCTCTCTTTTTTCATCAAGGTATGAAATATTGAGGCGAGCGGTCTTGATGGAAACCATGAGAATATCTATATATGTTTAACCATTGCAAAATAAATAAGAGAAAAAAATACCATATACTCTCAGGATAAGACCACATACTTCCACGATAAATTCACATAACACAAAAAGATACTTGAATGAGTGCTAGTGAAACTCCAGTTATGTATATTGCTTCTTTACATTGCTAAACCATATGGTGATAACCATGTCTCCTCCCAAGTTGAGCCTTTTGCCTTGTGAAATGAATGAGTCCCTGTCATCTGTGTAGTAGGATCATACACTCTGTTTTTGTGTGCATAAAGTTCCCCTACATCTTTCACTTTTTACTGCAACATTGAAGTGATGTGATGGAGAAATACGTCATTGGTCTCTTCAGCCTCCTGTGTTGACTAACTAGTAAGTGGTGGAGCACAGAAGATTTTTGACCTTTGCATTGATGATAATTTCTCTTTGAGTTGTATTAGCAAGATGGAATTAAAAAGATGCCAACAGGGAAAATCAAATACAGTCCATCCCATTCTAATTCTTCCTTTCCTGTCCTTTTGTCTCTTGGACTTCTCTGAGTAGACTGCACACATCTTCCCACTAAAAGGCATTGATCAGGTTTTGCATGGCCAGATGCATGTAGACAGCTTCTAGTATAGGGCATTCACTGAAAAGTCAAAGAGCACCATTTCCTCAAACCCCTTAGCACCTTCAGTAGTTTGACATCTGAACTCCAAAAGAGGAACTGCCTGATTTGCAGTGGGCAGCTATACAAATTCCAGACCTTACTCGCCTCCAAGTTGTTAAACACTTCCAACCTAGAAAGGCATCGGCTCTAATGACTGGTTTCAAAATGTGGAGCTGAGTGCTCCCTATCCCTATTTCCTAGAAGCTAAGACCAAATGTGTAGGTCATGCTAAATCTGTGCTTACTGCTACTGAATATCCCTGCTACTACTGAAAATCCCTACTTTTTCAGAACATCACTGTGTGGAAGCTACCAGAAAACCTCAGGAGTCCACTTAAATGAGTTCCCGGCCCAAGTATCCTCTACCTTTCACTTTATTACTGACAAGGCAACATTCTCTCTGAACCATTTTTTCATTGTTTCTGTTGATCCAGTGACCTTGCCTTATAGCTGAGGTCTAGGAAACAGTTTACTTGCATGCTAGCCATACTGGGAAGGGTATGAGTAGGGCCACTGTGTTCTCCTTTCTCCTGGTGGGTAACACTCCATTGTGAAACTGGTTAACATGATGGAGCGCAGGTAGCCTACAACAACAAGGAAAGATATTGGGAGGCTGGCATCTTCAATGGACCAATCCAGCAGGCTGTGACTGAAGATGGGCTCAACGACGACAGGGAGCTAAAGGACGAGGTCTTGGTGAAGCCATCAACAACAGTAAGAAAAACTTAAAGCAGGAAAAGCACAGTTCAAAGTTTGCCCAAACAGTTCTAGATGACGATTGGATGCAGGTAGTGGCATGGTCGAGTGAAGCTTTCTACATTTGGACTTAAAAACTTTTCTTGAAGTTGGATTTCCTCTGCAGGGCAAGGCTGCAGACTGTAGCCAAATAGGGCTCAATATCGCCAGATCTGGCTTCACAGAGACCTTGCCGAAATGGATGTTGTGCTGCAGAGAAGAACATTGTGGGAGCAGAAGCAAACACAATTCCACTGGTGATGCACTCTTGGGGGATTTGCTTGGCAGGTTGGTACTGGTCTCTCACTGGTTCCCCAGATAAAGTATTGGCAGAACGTTTCTATGTCCCAGGTTTCAGGGTTAGACAGGAGGAGTATACTTTGTTCACAGCCAAGGGTTCAGGACCTTGAGGACAGCGCCGGGGGATCAAGGCTCACTCCTGCAGAGGCCAGCAGAAGGGTCCAGGGCAGTTCCAGTTGGAGCTCGCCAGCTGGGAATGCAGGAAAAAGTGCTCCTGAATCTTGCTGTGTCCATGTAGCTCAAACAGGAGGTGAACCAACTGACCCTTCGAGTCATTTCTCGGGTTCTGGTTTCAAGACAAGAAGATCCAAGAAGGTCTAGTCTTTCTGCAAGGTTCTTCAGACAACAAGACAGTCCTTCTTCTGATTCTCCCCCGGTCTAGGAGTGTTTCGAGGAGGGTACTGGGGGAGCACATTTTGCCTTGTGCTAGCCTGTGGGAGTGGGGCAACTCCTGGCCACTGCCTAACTAATGGGGGAATAGTTTCCAGGGGTGATCCTACCAACTATTGCAGCACTTCCTGTATGTTTAACCTTTCTTCACCTGACCAGAGTTCCCTCTGCCCACCCAGACGTAATAATGGGTAAACTTTCCATTGTTGTCCCTCCAAACACTTGTGGGGCAGCTACCCCTTCCACTGTCTTTAGGGCCAAGGTGGCTAGAGGGACAATGGAATGGGTAAGGCCTAGTGTCAGGCTCATCTGCATGTGGCATGGTAGACCTCTTTGAAGTGTAACTAGCCTTTGGGTCACCCTGTCAGGTAAAGTCCAGCAGCTCACAACACCCAAGTCCTTATCTGAGAGCAATCTACCTCTCACCACAAGGGAGCCATTGGCAGTCAGGCAGTAGGTGTATAGTGGCAGAAAGGCCTTAGAGAGTGTAGGCAGAAAATAGTTGATTTTTTGACTATGTATTTTCTTTAATAGTTAGAGAAAATTAAGCCATTAAATTGCATTTTGTGTGTATTTCTACCTGTTGTGAAACCTACGTTAGGAATACAAGTTGTAATAATAAAATCCAGTGTTTCCTTATGGCAGCAGTCTGTTTTGTCATAGTGAAAATACATTTTAAGCTTTTTCACTATCACGGCATGTTAAACATTAAATTGTTCCATGTCATACTTTCAAATATCATGCACCCTACATTTATATGCACTAAAACCTACCTTAGTGGTGACCTAAAAGCATTTAAAAGGTAGGCTTTGGCCATTTCAAAAGCATTGATTTTGATAGCTTGAGGTGCCAGTCCTAAAACGGTTCTGCCAGGATGCAGTGGTAGGCCTGGGGTTGTATATGGTGTGTCACTGCAGTGGGAGGCATAATGTGTCCTGCAGCCCACTGGTAGAAAAGGGGGTGGTGATGGACGGAGCATCTGAACCAATCAAACACTCACACCCAGTCAAATAATCTGGGTTTAATCCATCACCGTTCTTTAGCCCACTCTGCCAGCCCAGTTCAGACATGGCCATATGCAAATCAGTTTGACCCCGTGCCTCATGGGAACAGTCCAGCCCGAACTGCCAAGCCATGACTTCCCTGGACCGGAAACAAGCTTCCTAGGACCGGTTTCTGGCATTCCAGCCGTCTTCAGCCAGGCTTGCTTGAATCCAGTGGCAAAGTGAGCAAGGGACTCACGTCTGAGCATACCCTGCCAACCTATGACGAACAAAGCGGTATAAAAGGGGGTGGTGACATTTAAGTTTCAGGCCCTGGGTACACCTGGAACCATATAGTAGGTATCTGTACGTAAGTTAAAGGTGCCAATCAGGTCTACACCAATTTCATCAACTTTAAAGGGGATAACAAGCACTTTACCTCTGGTTGGCAGGGGTAAATTGTACAGAGTTTTATGGAAAGCAAAACAGTTCAAGCGAAAATCTGGGAGAATCCCACACAAAAGACGGTCCTTTGCAACACTAGATTCCCCTTTTTTTCTGGGGTCAGACTGCAGAGTAAGAGCCTCCCCAGGAGCCCAGGTCTGTTTTTCTCTTCGTTTATGATGATCATTGGATAAGACACACTGACTTCATCTATCTAAAAGGAAAAGGAAAAGGAGCAGATCGGCTCATTTAACTTTAACTTCCATTGATGCACAAGGGCCTAACTCAGCCTCACGAGCACCGCTTTTCATGGGAGAGTTATCATTGGAAAGGGGAGAATGTCCTCTTTCAACTGATACCTCTCTCTAATTGAATTTACCACAGGAGGGCAATCCCTGAAATAAAAACCAAAATAAAGCTCCTTTTGCCCGCTGGGTTTACTCCCAATCTGCTCTTTTAATGGGGCAGAAAGCTGATTAGATATCATACAAAAAGGCCAAAAACAGAAGGGGGAGCCCTCGCAGACATCAGGTTGTGCAATGGGCCCAACAGTCTTTCTACAACCCTTGATTTCGAACTAGACCCGAAGGTATCAGAGCACTTTACATGAGCACCAGTTGTGTTACAGACAGACACATTCATTTTTGTTAGGGTCGGAGAATAAGTGATTTACCCAGATTCACAGGATGGTAAGCATCCTAGCTGAGACTCGAACCCGGCGACATCCTCTTGTATAGCATTTTAGGATCCGAAAGAAATTTACTGATTCATGCCCTTACATAGGTACAATTCACATTGCCCTTATAGGCATAGAACTCATAACCATATTTAGACATAACCTATGCAGTCCAAATACAGGCATGGCTACTTCCACTCATTCCAAAAAGCCACAACGATTTCTTGGACAACTCGGCTTCAGCAGTCAGGGACATCCCCTTACTTGAATATTGATTTGTCCAAGAATTCATAGAGTTTTTAAAGAACTACCATTCCCTTGAGGTTCTCTGATGATGTTATTATGTCCTACTTTAGGTCAAACTAGACACATTGCAGGTATAAATATGCCTACACTTGCCCTACCAAACACACAGTGGTTCGGAGCAGCTTGACTATCTACTTGCCCGACGCAGGAAGCCGACCCTCCAGCTGAGGCACTGATCAAGAAGCTGTCCTTTCTCTCGCTGAGAATCCAGCTCCAGTGTTTCCAAGCTCCCCTTGTGGGGTGTTGGGAAATCGAGTCCTGAGACAGAGATGCCAGACCTCCTTCATTCTAAAACTAAGGTACGCAGCAGATTAGACCCTAAGAGAAATCTTGGATAGATTCTTGGCAAAGGAAAACTAAACCTATGCTACACCTCACTTACTTCTTCCCACATACTAGACTTAGGTTAGGTACATTGGGGTAGGCGTATTTTAGAAGCACCAGTTGACTATTTTTAGCCTTCGGTATTTATGTATGCATTTATCTATGGTTTAGAAACCATACAATGCTTTTACAGTATTATTTTATATTACTCTTCTTACTGTACGCATTATACTTTGCAACCAGTATTACGATTGTAGCAGGTCACTTTACTTGCAAGAGAAAGAAAACTGTTCAATAAATCCTTTTATTTAAAATGCCCGTCTCTCTATTTTCTCTGCATCTCTGATGAAACAAAGCATGCACGATGAACTGAGTAAAATATCTATCTATTGTTTCCACGACTCTGAAGATACGTTTATTCTTGGGGAAACAAAGTTGTCATGTTTATGCGGTTGTCAGAAACTAATCCCTTCTTGTGTATTCGAGAAAGTTTCTAGTGGCCTCTGAGCTAGGTGGCACTCACAATTAATTTGATAGAGACCTAGTAGACCTCAGTCCTATGTCAAATCTATAGGATATATTATTCCAATGCGCAGACCCTATTGGGAATATAGGAACTACGCTACACTCTCCACTCACATTTCTCACGTTGCCCACATTTTTAAGGCATAAAGTTCAGAGGCTGCACGGATTGACAAACTTCCTACCACCCAGTTTGTCCATGTTTTTTCCTAATAAAAACAGTACCTGCTTGTGTGCCTGGGCCACAAAATACAAAAATACAAAGTGGGGCTATAAAAATTGTGTCAAGAAAAGCTAGCTCTTTTGGCAACGTGGATACCTGCAATATTGGGCCCAGGTTTGGTTTCTGCTCACAGAAACCTACCAAACCCAGTTGTTTCTAAAAACTAGACAACAAGAGGAGTCTGGTATTGTGTGACGTGCATGGATGCCCATACGTTTTCTTACACACAATGTTCTAAAAACCTGCTTTGGCTAAAATCATACATCCCCTCCCATTTCTGGAAGCGAAAGTTCTAAAATAGTGGTTTTCACTCCTCTTTATGTTTACAGTTTATTGCAAGACTTATTGTCGGAGTCCCAGGAGCCGTTAGCAGGCACAAAATGTAAAGTTGGGGAATATTATGAATAACATCAACATAAAGCAAAATGCCAATTTCCTTCCATATAAACGAATTTTAAAGGATTGCACTATTAATAAGCACTTCTAAGCACTTCTATACTATCACTAAAGACAGACTAATTGCCTTGTCAATAAGTTTTCAGGGTGCTTTTTAAGTGGTGCTAGGGGAGCAGTACCAAAAAGACTCCAAACATTTGTGGCATCATATTTCATAAGCAAGTTGTCGGTATAGAGTTTGACTTTACCCTTTGATGTTAGTATCCAATATCAACCTTGAATTCCTCCACATCAGTCTTCTGCAGCTACTGGTAGCTCTTTAGCTACCTTCTGTTACACAACTTTCCAGAAAATTGCTACTTTTTGACGAGTTTCCACATGGGAAGTTTTGAGTTGATCCGTCAAGCGAGAGCCTAGAAAAAAGGGGGTCCTAAAACAAAACACATTTTGCCCATTCATTTTTCATATGGAATATAAACACAGCTACAACCGAAACAGATAAACTGATTCACACCAATTTTGGCAGAAAGCTCGATTTTAGACCAAAAAAGAGTACGTTTTGTGGTTTGGTGTGGGTACAGGAACACCCCAAAAGTAAAAAATGCCAGAACCCCGTAGCCACCTATCTAAAACAAGCATTTGCGATGCAATAGGTCTCGCATTTGCGAGAGTTTGAGCTATTGGCATTGTAAATGACAATGCCTTTTATTTATGCGTTTGAAAACCTGCAAGCTGTGCCTAAACAAGCACTTTGTACTTGTAGTCCTTGCTTATGAGTAGCAAGGGTGGTAGTCTCCTTTACTGCAAGCTTTGCTTCTCGTAAGCAAGGACTATACGTACAAAGTGTGTGTTTATCAAGGTTTTAAAAACAAATGAATAAAAGGCAGTTTCATGTACAATGCCAATAGCTCCAACTCTCGCAAATGCGAGACCTATTGCATTGCAAATGCTTGTTTTATTATACTTTCGGTAACAACCTCTCCTTGCAGCCTTATCGGTGTGTGCAGTGTGAGTGAGGCCTGTGTGCAGTGTGAGTGAGTGCTGTGTGCACTGATTGAGGGCTGCTTGCACTGAGTAACGCCTGTTGGCAGTGTGAGTGATCCCTGTGTGCAGTGCGAGTGAGTGCTGTGTGCACTGTGAGTTAGGGCAGTGTGCACTAAGTGTGTGCAGTATGCAATGAGTGTGTACAGTATGCACTGAGTGCGGACTGTATGCAGTGTGATAGAAGGCTGAGTGCACTGAGTGAGGCCTGTGTGGATTGTGAGTGAGTGCTGTGTGCACTGTGAGTGAGGGCTGTGTGCACTGAGTGAGGGCTGCTTGCACTGAGTAACGCCTGTTTGCTGTGTGAGTGAGGCCTGTGTGCAGGGTGAGTGAGAGCTGTGTGCACTGAGTGAGTGCTGTGTGCACTGTGAGTTATGTCTGTGTGCACTGAGTGTGTGCAGTATGCACTGATTGCGGACTGTATTAAGATGTGTTGGGAGGGGGGAGTGTTAAAAGTACGCATGGCAAAAAGCAAGCGCAGGGAACAATTGTGTGTGACCCACGAAAAGAGAATTGAGAGAATTAGTGGACATTGCCTATGAGCGAGTAGACTGCGTTGGACAAATTGGGGATGCTGCTCTGAAACCTAGTAAAAAAAAAAAATGAACTAAAGCTGTATTTGAAGCACACTCCCTTAAAGCACACTTCCATTTCTGAAATGGCATTGCTCCGTGCACACGTTGCTTACTCAAGCTATGGCACCAGAAAGACGCCACTTTTTATTTTGTCTCTTGACACTTGGTAAAAGAAAACACAAATAAAGCCGTATTTGATGCGCACGCTGTTAAAGCAGACTTTCAAGACTTTTATTTCTTGTCTCTTGACACTTGGTAAAAGAAAACACAAATAAAGCCGTATTTGATGCGCACGCTGTTAAAGCAAACTTTCAAGACTTTGTTAGTAAAAAAACACAAATAAAGCCGTATTTGATGCGCACGCTGTTAAAGCAGACTTTCAAGACTTTGTTAGTAAATGCTTGTTAGTAAAGGGAGCAAGCGAGAAGATGAGCGGCCGGGAAACTGAAAGTACGGCCGGCCAGCCATGAATAATTATGGGAGGAGAAGCTGCAGAGCGCACGCTGGGAGAAGCCCTTTGATGTGGTGGCGGCCGTGAAAAAATGCAATTAGGAGGAAGGGAAGGAGGCTGATGCGCGTGCTTGTTTGGTCACGTGATTCACGTGAACTCGAAGAAAACCGCACAAAAAAACCCTTGGTTTGACGAGTATTTTGAGCACTTGAATTCTCGCTCCGCTCAATGCGCATGCGCATTGATAGGTCGCGAGACCTAAAAACTGTGGGTGTCCTGGGTGGGTCATGTTAATAAACAAACAAAAGACCATTCAGAGGTGAACGCAGTGGTGATTCTTCATGTTCTTAGAAGGACAGCGAAGGGTTTGCTAAAGGTGAGGGCCGCAGGCCCCAGAGTAAAATGCTTGAGCAGCTTAGCCTATTAACGCCTAAAGTAACTCATTTGGTCAGCAGAATGTATAGAGTAATGTTGTCTGGGTTGAGAGAGGCGATGATGGCCTGTAGTCATGAAAAAACTCCAGATTATTCCACTATCACCTCACTCTTGTTTTGCACTCCTCTAGAATGACTGGGCAAAGGCAGATGATGTGTTCAAAAGATCTTTCACACAGACCACAGCCAATACAAATTGTTCCTTCTGAGGGCTGATGCCAGCTGGCAAGGTGTTTAAAAAAAGGCCATTCCCCAAGTCTGAAAGCAATGAATCTTGCCCTCTGGGGTTTAGAGTAGGTGCAAAACAGGCAGGATGAGGGAGACATTGGCTAATAGAAATTGATGACCACCCAGGCATGCTTATGCTTAGTTAAAATAGTCCTGCCAGAGTGATAAGACCAGAGGCATACACATTTGTTAATGCCTTTCTCAAAGGCGGGTTCACTCGGGTTGGAGGTCCAGAGATCTCTCACATACAGGGTGCTTCGGCAGTCCTCAAGGACCTGATGGTGCAATTACCTAGGGCCGCCGGTATTGATCTCATCCCATAGAAGCACCTCTAGACAGCCACCCCTGTCCACCCAAAATTCATGGCCCAAATGTAAAAAGGCGCCAGCTCTGACTATTTGCTGGCTGAGAAGACCCAGTTCCAGGTTGATATAGTCGGCGGAAGAGGATCTCGGAATGCAAAGGACGCATTTATATATCCTGGTAACAAGTTTATTCAGCAGATTGCAATCTCTACCCAGTAGTATTTCACCACCATGGGACAGAGTTGGGATGATTTTAGCCCTCTTAACTGGAGGGGGAAATGCTTGGCCCCGACATCGAGCTTGAAAATTTGGACAGACTCACCTGCTTAGCCAGAGCCTTTGCTTCAACTTCCTTCTGTTTCCAAACATGGGAGCCTCTTTCATCGATAAGAACCTCCTGATATTTATAGGAGTTGTCCTGCATGTTATTTTTTGCCACTGTACAACTGGCCACCCCCCTGGTAAGATTTCCTTCTGAGTGTTACAACTTTGGTTTTCTTCTGGTTGACCTTCAAGCTGTTAATACCAGTGAAGAAGTTCAGCAGGTTCAACAGCGCTGCAACCCTACTCTTGCATAGAGGAACAGGGTTAAGTAATTTGCATAAAGCAGGTTGTTAATCTGTTCCCCATACATCAATCAACCAATCAGGTAGTTTGTAAAGTACGACTACTCACTTGTAAGGGTCTCGAGGCACTGGGGAGGTGGCTGCTGGTCTGTCGAAGGCACTGCAGTTCATTCGAAGAGTCAGGTCTTGAGGTCCTTCCTGAATTGAGGCAGTGACAGTGTTTGCCTGAAGTGGAGAGGCAGGGCGTTCCAGGTCTTTGCTGTGAGGTAGGAGACGAATCTTCCACCAGCTGTGGTCTTGTGGCTACGTGGATTGGTTGCCAGCGCCAGTTGGGCAGAGTGGAGGTCTCTGCTGGGTGTGTGGAATGCGAGGCAGTGTTTGAGGTACGCAGGTCCCGCTCCATGTTGGGCTTTGTAGGCGTGTGTGAGGTGCTTGAAGGTGATTCTTTTGCTGATTGGGAGCCAGTGGAGGTCTCTCAGGTGACTGGTGATGTGGCTGCGGCAGGGGATGTTGATGATGAGTCTGGCGTCGGCGTTCTGTATGTATTTCAGTTTGTTGATGAGTATCTGTGTGATGCAGGCATAGAGTGCATTGCCATAGTTAATTCTGCTTCTGATGAGTGCGTTTGGGGACTATATTTTTTGACTCAGTGGGGATTTTCCTGAAGATCTTTTGGAGCAGGCATAGCGCGTGGAAGCAGGATGTTGAGTTGGCGTTGACCTGTCGGCTCATAGTGTGTGAGGAGTTCAGAATCAGGCACATGTTCTGTCCGTGGTCTGTGGGTGTGGCGGGGTTCTAAGTACTGCGGGCCACCAGGAGTCGTCCCAGTCAGAGGGGGTGAGCCCATGATTGGGACTTTGATTTTTTCTGAAATTTGCTTGAAGCAGTTGTTCTTCATCCAGGTGGCAACAGCCTTCATCCCCTCACCAAACTTTGGGGAGTGACTGTTGATGGAGTTGACGTATTTAGACTGATCAGAGATGAACAGATTGAAAAGGAGGTGGGCTAGCACCCCTGCTTTACATCCTGCGTGGTGGGGATTTTCCTTGACACACAGGCTCTGTTACCTAGTTTAATGCAGATCCAGGTACTAGAATGCAGCTGGATAATAGGCTCCTAAAGCTTTGTGGGGGGGATGCCCCATTTCATTAGTTTAGACCAGAATGCCCCCCTTGCCACATGGTCAAACACCGCCTTGAGGTCTACATACCAGCAGTGCAGCAGGGAGTGCAAGGTGTTTACTTTGTCCAATAAAATTGATTTGGCTAGCAAGTTGGAGAGAGTGCTAGATTTTGCCATTAAAACCGTTTGGTTCTTCGGAATAAGCCGCTTGTCTCCACCCATTGCTGCAGGTCCTTCAGCAACAGACTGGTGTAGAACTCTGCTTCGTTATTCAGAAGCACAATCAGTCTGTTTTTGATGGGATCTGATCCAGGGCCCCCTTTGTGGATGGGTTGCATGATGGCCCGTGCAATTGTGGAAAAGTAAATTTTGCCATGTTATATGTGCCTACGTGTTCCCCATCTTATGTTATATGTGCATGATCAATATGCATATGTATTCCCTCTGATCGATTAAAGACGCAATTACAGTTGTGTCCATCTCTAGTATGCCAGTTTCCAGTCTTCGTGAAAGCAACGAATATTAGGCCTATGTAAAGCTACGTTGCCACGTTTCACAGTGTGCAAGTTAATTCATTGAATTGTCCCCGTTTCTAGGCCTCAAAAGGGCCCGGACTCAGATTCAGCTCCTGTTTCCTGAACCCTCTCCGAGGAGCGATACAGCCCCCACCTGTATCCCTGACCCTTCACTTACTTCATGCCTTGCAGTGCCCGGCCCGGCCTGGCTCTGCCTCCCAGTCTGCCAAGAGTATGTTATGTTTCTAGTTATCAGTCCAGCCCTCCTCCTCTGCATTCCTAAGCTACTGAATCGCATCAATAGTTTCCGTCATGGTCCAGCCTTTATGTCTCCATGTAAGAGAAATACTGTATTATATTCATAGAATATTCCTAGCACATGCAATACATTTAGAATTATGCATGCACCAGTCTTAGTGTCTGTTAGCCTTTGCCCTGATAACTTTTGGATTCTATCAACATGTACTCTAAACACCAGATACTAGATATGCCTGGGTACATGTCGCTCTGACACTCCAGACTTTAGTCTCCTCTTCTAGCGCAGAAGTCATAGCCCCCAGTTCTCCCTGGTAACACGTCATTGCCAGTTTGCGCGCACCACTAGGTTAGAGGTCCCAGCTGCTCAGGTAGCCCCCTCCATGTTTCCGCCCCATTTATGACATATTCTGTTACGTTTACATCACATGTCTATGTATACGCCCTGTACACGCCTTCTTGTTACATCATTTTGCCCTTATCTTTCGCGACTGCTACAAACTCCGCCTACTGCTACGCCTACTGTATTGAACGTAATGTATTTTGTTTAACTATAAATATTGTGCACTGTTATTAAAAGTTGCCAATTGCCAGCCTTATTCCTGCCCCCGGCAGCTGCCGGGCCCTGCCATCCCATTCCCATGCAGGCTATCCTGTTCCTGTCCTTTATGCCTGATTAAAGCCTGTAAACTCCAGCTACCTCGAATCTTGACTCTTATTTATTGAGCTATCTGTTTATAGAGTATCCTGAAAAATAGAACCGGTAATTAATTATTTATTTACCACATAATGGCGCCCGAACAGGGACTTGCCCTTTCCCCACGCGCCGGAGAAGCCACGCAGGCCCCCTGATCCTCTGCAGCCGTGACGGAACCATACCGTGCACGTGCAGATATTTCTGCTTCAAGTATCCCTCAGGCCCACGGAGGAGACGGAGGTTGCGGTCCAGCATCCAGACGAGGTGGTGGAAGAACGCGGCGAGTCCCGACCAGAGCCCAAGCCGAGAGTCCAAGGTCCGAGGTATCCGGAGGCCCACCTGTAACTGAAGTCCGAAGTTCGTCCGTCCGTCGTCGTAGCAGTCCAGTCCAGTCCGAGGCCTTCCGTTCTTGCTGCCCGGTGAGTACCATTGCTGGGGTAGTATCTAGACAGGGTCAATTAATTTGTCTCTGGTCCGTGGGTTTGGGTACACAGATCCAACACGAAGTGTCCACCTAGGTGGATGCGGGTCCTGACGTGTCTCTTTATGGGACCGGTATGTTTCGTGCTGTTTTAGCAGTACATCTAGTCATTCCAGTAAGTTCTGTTCTCGAGAAATTCATGTGTTCTGTTTTCAGTATTTTCAGGTAATATTCTGTCCGAACTGTTAGTTTAAATGTTATTCCATGTGTTTTCAATGTCGTGGTATGAGTGATTTGTTTCAAGTTATTATTGTGTTTATCGTGTATTGTATTGTGTCCAGACCCCAGCTTAAGTTATGCCTCTGTTCTCGAAATTACGTCAGTTAAGAACTAGAAAAGGTCTGCTCGAAGAAGCAGTTCCTGTCCCGCCTAGGGACAGTCCAGGTCATTTCATGTATCATAAGCATGGCATAAGTGCCATATTATATCTAGACTTATGGGTGGAGTACACCAAGGAATTAGAAGAGAAATATAGATGGCCCGTATCAGGTACGTGGGATGCCGAGTGCATCATGCGAGTAGAAGAAGCATTATGGAAAAAGAAAGCCAGACAGTCCCAGAAAGATGCCATCGAGTTATGGCGCAAAGAATCTCATAAAAGATCCGAAAAAGAAATCAGAAAGTCAGAATTAAGTAGGGAATCCTCAGAAAGAGCCCAAGAAAGGGAATTAATCGAAGTAGGTGAACGAGTTAAAGCCGAACAGTCAGACAGACAGAGAAATGCCCTTATTAAGGGTATGTATCCTCTTCTTGCCGAGGGCTTGCCAAAAGCAACCCCGGAAGCACCATGTAATTTTCCGCCGCCATTAGTTCCGATTAAGCTACGTCACAAACCGACCGCAGCTGATATTTTTCTCTCGTCCTACTTGGACGACACTGTCCCAGAATATGCAAATCCTGTTCCGCCAGCTCCAGCAAATAATGTAATTCCTGTTCCTCCAGCCACCGGGGCACCTGTTACAGCACCTGTTACGGTACCCCCGGTCCAGCCCACAGTACAAGTACCCGCTACATCAGTCACTCTGCCAGCCCGTACAGTACCCGTCGATGATTCTAGTTTAGGAGCCGCGGGGGGAGATCCTCCTCGTACCCCGCCGCCACACAAACGTGTAACACTACTTGAGTTACATGAACGTGCGTTACAGCGTACGCCCAAACAGCAGTCCGTTGCAGATATCAAACGAGCTCTTACTGAATGCCGTTATGATCCAGTCCCAGGGGATGATAATATGGTCATATATTCATTGCGTGTAAGACGGGTAACCGAGTATTTGGACACCCTACCGAATATGAAAGAAGATCTAGACAGAATATATCGTTTCATCCGTACAGGAACAGACCCAGAAAGTATTGGCGAAGCCATGTCTCAAAGGAAAGCTGAGACTCAGCTCATGCTTTTAAAGTTTTTAATTAATTGTTTAATAAGGGAACAAGATTATCCGACTAAAGATCCGACCGAAATGAGAGTTCTGACAAAGTGGAGTGATCATATAGCCGAGGGAAGACACAGGACACTAAGTTGTATCGAGAGTATGTACAAGAAGATTCGTAAGGAAATAATAAGGTTACACGAGAAACGCAAAGCAGCACAAGTAAGCGAGAAAGAAGACAACTCTGATACTGAAGAGGTGGACGACGAGAATACCGCCAGAATAGCGTATGTAGGTAGACTTCCCGACCGACATTCACGTCTAGAACACAAGAAAGTTTTTCATCTACCAGCACCAGAACAAGGTTCTCTTGAGCAAGTATTTCAAGCTACCGATCACATTCTGAAATCACGAATCGGTTATAGTGAACTTAGTACTATGCATGAACAAGAACTAGTCCGATCAGCGGTCCGATGGGCTACTGATTCTACCACTTTTCCAGACGAAATAGTGGCACAAATGTTTCTGAAACTGCCCCCAGCCGAGCAGCGACTGGTGGGTATGTATATGATCCAGCACCTCATTACACTGTATGAGGGTCAGCACTCTGATCCAGGTCCGTTACATGATGTTCTGAACGAATTACTCCAGTATAGATGGAGAGGTTTAGGTACCGATTTAATTAGTGTCATTCTAGAACAGCGCCACAAATATAGAACGTTTCTGAATCCGCATTTTGTTCACGTCTCACCTCCAGAAAGTAAACCATTTTACATGGATAGACAGCATCCGTTACGAGAAGTACACCCAGTTAGGACAGCGGGTGGTGAAATGCAACGAGTATTTGTTTACACCCCTATCACAAAGATGGAACTCTTAGAGATGAAGAAATTAATTCCCTGTCACGACAAAGATCCAGCAGGGTTCCATCGAGAATTAAAAGACATGCTCCGTATGGGAGAATACACGTATCCAGATATCATTAAAATGCTAAAGGTCCTGTTGCCCGCAGGGGTATATGAAAAACTCAAGGAAAAAGAATGGGAGGTGGGAGAGAAAAAGATTGATTGGACAGCTCTAGAAGCTGAAGATAAAATACGAGTACCAGGTACCGGTCTTGGGGACAAATGTAAAGAATTGCCCGAGTTATTGATACAAGTTTTGCCAAGATTACTAGCCACGAAAAAGGAAGATTGGGATGCAATCTCAGCATGCAAACAGAAACAGGATGAAGACACTAGTGATTTTTATTCTAGATTTGAAAAATGTTTTATTATTAACAGTGGTCTGAAGACAAGTAGCGAGTCATACCCTCATCTTTTTGTTACCAAACTAGTCGAGAATTCAAGTCCACAAGTTAAAAATCGAGTTTTGAAAGTCGAAAGTACCTGGCAAGCTAGTACCCCGTCACAAATGCTTCAGATGCTCCAGTATCACCAGAATAGAATCAGGGAAGAGCAAGAACACGAAAGGAGACGTATGAAAGACACGAAAATGAAAGTATTAGTTGCACAATCTGTTCCACAAGACAGTCAGAAGAGGGGTCCGAATCAAGCCAGTCATTCTGCAGCTCCCGTTAAAGCGACATGCAATTACTGTAAACAGCCAGGTCATTTTATAAACGAGTGTGCAGTTCTGAAACACAACATAGCTACTGGTAAGACTAAAGAAAGACCACGTCCGCCTAGACAAGAACAAGTTTCACAGACTTCCCAGTCGCCACAGAATGCACAACAGACAGTTCCAGTACCGCAGCCTATCGCTGCAACACAGCATGTTACACAGCAAATGTACCAGTATGCACAGTCCGAGTATCCAGAGTATCAACAGTATTCATGAAACAGCCTAGAGAGGGAGGTAACGATACTAAAAGGGGGGTTGAACCCATGCAGTCGCGGGGACCTGGGCGTTATGTGACATACTGGAAGGGGGGTCCCCGCAAGGAAATAGTGTTGTGTGTAACACACACCAGAAGGAACAATAAAGAACAATTAAAAGTACTCAAACCACAATTAATTGTGAATAGATATTGCCCTTTATTTGACAATACCAAATTCAATTTATAACACATACATTGTATTTTGTAATAAATAGTAAGCCCCAGTCGGGTAGTGAAAGGAAGAAGGGGATGTGCTCAGGTAAGTGAAAAAGTCATAGAAAAATAGAAATATTCAAGAAAATTGCAATTGCTAAAGTTTTCAAAACAATTCAAAAATTATATATAGGACCCAAAAGCTTTAAGGCCTTATTTGAAAACCATTCATTCAAGAACATTCCACGGCAATATACATGATTACAATTATTCATGGGCGTGTGCCGGATGTCCAAAAAATAAGAAGGCGTCGACGTTTCGACCCCTAGCCGTAGGTTACTTTTATTCCTATGAACGGGGTCTTCATCAGGACAGTGATAAAGGGAGGGATGTTGTGGGGCATTCGAATCTGAAATTTAAAAACCAACATTAGATCGATTCATAGCTACGACCTGTGGCACGTCGTGATATTTAACATTCAATATAACACAATTACCATGGTCTCGTGGATACCAAGCTAAATAGTCATGGTCTCACCCGAAAATTAATCATAATGGAGGAAACTGTGGAGGAGAGACTAACCAGCATTGCCTGAAACCAGGCGGTGTAGTGATTTGTCAAAAAATGCTAAACGGTAGATAACTACTTGGCCTTCATAGTAGAAAGAACCGTAATGAGCTTAGTGGACTTACTTCAAGTGCAAGTACAAAGAAGCGCTGTACGATGGCGGCCAAAATTGCCGTATGCCACCTCCGGTCATAAGATCAGTATTTGGCGCAACAATCTAAATTCAATGAGAGACTTATTTTAGAAAATGCCATACATGCTGATATTTACACAAAGGACCATATATAGATAGATAACGCACATCAGATTTACCGGTTAGAGTAATATCGACTTATACCCTAGGATTATGGATTTTGGAGATGGTAAGATGTCGTCATTTTAGTTGTCTGTAAGAATAAATTGACTCGATTGCAATCTTGTGTAATTTACAAAGACTCAGTTGCATTCTAGTGAAAACATGATTATCGAATACATGAGAGCCAAATACGAACTTACATTTGGCTCAGCTTAATAGAACACCGTGAATGTACTTCATATGGTAAACGCTGTGCGATGGCGGCCAAAATTGTCGTATGCCACCCCTGGTTAAACAATCAATATTTAGGACGAGATTCTAAATTAAATGAGAAAACTCATTTTAGAACATGTCATACTTGCTGATTTTGCACAGAGGAACCATATATAAATAAGTAAATGACTTACATCAGATTTGTAAGCTAGAACACTGTATACCCATTGGAGGCATTAGAATGGCGTCATTAATTATCTGTAAAAATAACATGACTCGGTTGCGGTCTAGTATACATCCACAGAGTCAGTTGCACTCTAGTACAAACATAAATGTCAAATACATTATTGACAAATCTGAACTTACATTGGGGCTCAGCTTACTAAAACAACGTGGCTGCACTTCATATGATGATATCCTACGCCACTGCAAAAATTAATAAGAATTCAAGTAACGAAATCTGCGAATGAATTCTCAAATATATCATAAATGCTAAAACACAAAACCGGCACGAGTAGCATACCTGTAGGAGACTCGTGATTAGATCCGTCAAAACAATCACGGCGGGCTGGCGCTGCGTCGTCCGACGTCAAGCAGTAACCCGCCGGTGGTTAACCCTACGAAACTGTAGGCAAATGGCAGCCTCGCCGGCAAAATCGCCTGTAAGAAGGATTAAAGCACACGAAGTTGCCTCGATGTAATTATTGCAACTCCAAGGAGAATGCCCTCGAAGGGGTAAAGCTTACCAAAATGCTTCTACTAACTGCGGTTTTCTCGCATGTTCGCCCGCTCCGTCAGACAGACAACTTTACGGAGTTTGGGGGCGGAGTAACCGAAAGGCTAGTTATAGACATAAGAGAAAGACTTCCCGCACTCTGGCGTCTCAGTTAAGAGATGAATGTAATGGAAATTAGAAAACTTATTCTAGTATTGGAAATATTCCTTAATAAAATTGCTGAAAGCACTATGGACTCATGTGCAGACCTTGGAAAAAGGGGAATACCCTCGGTCTGTCGTATATGTTGTGGGGCCTAAATTGCCAACTACAAGTACCGGTATTTGAAATACTTCGTGACATAATTTTAAAACATTTCAATTCACAATTGAACTATATACACCAAATGTCCTCGAGCAACTCTCTCACAGGAGGTTGTAATCGAGTTTGAAGAAGTGGTAAATTAAACTGTGCCTCCCCTCAAGCAACTCTCACGCAGGAGGTTGTAATCGAGTGGTTTTTTACATATATATCACAAATGACATGAGAAAATTAGAAAACCTTATCATGTAATAGTATGAGACTCAAGCAACTCACTCGCGGGAGGTTGTAAATGAGTAAGTATCCTGATTCATTGTAGCATGAGATAAGATCTCTCACACCCCTTTGGACACATCTCTCTAACGAGAAATTAATGACTCATTTCTAGATGTCAACCCAAGGCTGCTAATTGGGCCAAGCTACTGTCATGTTCATTTAACCCATTATTAATTGAGTCCAGAAGGGACATCCATTTGGATTCCCGTGTATTTAACGCCATTCGTAAGTTGCCTCCTCTTCTTCCCAAAGTGACTTTTTCAAGAACTAGCCATTTCAGATCTGACACAGTGTGTCCTGTCTTTTGCCAATGTTCTACAAGGGGTGCTCCTAACACATTGCATCGCACCCTGCTGCAATGAGAAGAGATGCGAGATTTTATTTTTTGTTGGGTTTGACCGACATACACAAGACTGCACGGGCATTGTTTCAAATAAATTACACTGCTGGTGTTACAGTTAGTATAATGCTTCAGAGTAAAATTACGTTCTTTATGAGAAAAAGATTTAGTCTGAATGGTGGTATCGCAAGCAGTACAATTACCACATCTGAAATGCCCCACCACCTGTGGCAAATTCCATAAGGTACTTATAGTAGGCTGTCGCTCTGATTCCAAAAAGGAATGGACTACCATATCACGGATATTTTTTGCCCTTTTGAAGGAGTGGAGAGGGAGAGAAGGTTGTTTGATCTCATCAGCCACTAGAGACCAGTTTTTGTTAATGATTTGTTTTATTTCATTACTGCGTGTCGAAAAAGTTGTCACACAAATAATGCGTTCCAATTGTGACTGATTGTTAGCTTCAGGGTTCAACAGACTCTCGCGTGGGTTGTACCATGCCCGTTTCCTCGCACGTTTGACCATTCGCGATGGATAGCCACGTGAGATGAGTCGATCATTTAAAATCTCAGATTCCAAGATGTAATTCGCTCTAGTGGAGCAATTCCGTCTAATCCTAAGAAATTGACCCACCGGTAGGTTGTCTTTCAGGCCTCTAGGGTGATGGCTTTCATACTGCAGGAGGGAGTTACGCTCAGAGGGTTTTCTGAACAGAGTAGTGTGTAGATGGTTGTCCTCAACATAGATTGAAATATCCAAAAATGGTATCGTGTTATCACTCGATTCCATGGTGAATTGGATGTGGGAATTGTTAAGATTCAGCCAGACATGGAAGTCTTGCAATTGTTGTTTGTTCCCTTCCCAGATGCAGAGCACATCATCAATGTATCTGACCCAAAGGGTCAGATTCATCTGAAAAGGGTTGTTTGGCGAGAAAATAAACTGTCGTTCATAATGGTCCATAAAAATAATAGCCAGATTTGGGGCAAAAGTAGCCCCCATGGCTACTCCCTTGGTCTGCACAAAAAATTCATCTTGAAAAATGAAAAAATTTTGTTTCATGGCAATGGTGAGTAATTCAATTATGAAATTAGTCGGGACTTGGACAGGTACTGGTCTTTTATCTAGTTCTTCACACATCACATCCAAAGCATCCTGTTGCGGTATACTGGTATAAAGCGATATAATATCGCAAGTCACCAACAACGACTTTGATGGATCAAACGGTCTTTCATCAATCAAATTGATTGTTTGAGTGGTGTCCCTAAGATATGTCTTAGTTTTGATGGCAATTGGCTTTAAGAAAAAATCTATGTATTTACAGAGTGGCTCTAAAATGGACCCGCAGCCCGAAACAATGGGGCGCCCAGGTGGGCTGTCCTGGTTTTTATGGACTTTCGGCAGGGTATAAATTGTGGCCAGTCTGGGAAATTTTTGATTCAGGAATTTAAATTCTTGATCTGTCAGAAAACCGGCATCCAGCCCCTTTTGAGTTGTGGTTAGAATCAGACATGCCAGATCTCTTGATGGGTCACTCGGTAGTCGTTGGTAACTAACACCATCTGATAGCTGTCTGTAGATCTCTTCCTTGTACTTTGAAAGGTCTTGCACCACAATCGCACCACCTTTATCGGCAGGTTTAATAACCAATTCCTTATTGTTACTGAGCTCGATTAGTGCCAATTTTTCAGTCTTATTAAGATTAAACTTGACGAATTTCTTTTGATCAAGAGCCTTATCTACAGAAGCTGTAACAATTTCTTCAAAGGCCAAAATCTTGTGGCTCATGGCATATGAAGGTGGGAAGAAAACAGAGGGTTCCTTCAGGCCAGTAGTCGAACTCTGTTGTCTCCTAGTTTGGTTTCGAAAGTAGTACCTTAATCTGATTTTCCTGAAAAAACGGTATAATTCCGTTTTAAGCAGAAATTTATTAGCTGTAGCAGTTGGAACATAGGAGAGACCCTTACTCAACGCCTTTATCTCTTTGTCCTGTAATACATATTTGGAGATGTTAATTACTGGATTAGAGATAACTTGGGTAGACCCAGGTCTAATTGGGGCTAAGTTGGATGATGGATTCACCACCTGTATGTCCAAGTCCCGACTAATTTCATAATTGAATTACTCACCATTGCCATGAAACAAAATTTTTTCATTTTTCAAGATGAATTTTTTGTGCAGACCAAGGGAGTAGCCATGGGGGCTACTTTTGCCCCAAATCTGGCTATTATTTTTATGGACCATTATGAACGACAGTTTATTTTCTCGCCAAACAACCCTTTTCAGATGAATCTGACCCTTTGGGTCAGATACATTGATGATGTGCTCTGCATCTGGGAAGGGAACAAACAACAATTGCAAGACTTCCATGTCTGGCTGAATCTTAACAATTCCCACATCCAATTCACCATGGAATCGAGTGATAACACGATACCATTTTTGGATATTTCAATCTATGTTGAGGACAACCATCTACACACTACTCTGTTCAGAAAACCCTCTGAGCGTAACTCCCTCCTGCAGTATGAAAGCCATCACCCTAGAGGCCTGAAAGACAACCTACCGGTGGGTCAATTTCTTAGGATTAGACGGAATTGCTCCACTAGAGCGAATTACATCTTGGAATCTGAGATTTTAAATGATCGACTCATCTCACGTGGCTATCCATCGCGAATGGTCAAACGTGCGAGGAAACGGGCATGGTACAACCCACGCGAGAGTCTGTTGAACCCTGAAGCTAACAATCAGTCACAATTGGAACGCATTATTTGTGTGACAACTTTTTCGACACGCAGTAATGAAATAAAACAAATCATTAACAAAAACTGGTCTCTAGTGGCTGATGAGATCAAACAACCTTCTCTCCCTCTCCACTCTTTCAAAAGGGCAAAAAATATCCGTGATATGGTAGTCCATTCCTTTTTGGAATCAGAGCGACAGCCTACTATAAGTACCTTATGGAATTTGCCACAGGTGGTGGGGCATTTCAGATGTGGTAATTGTACTGCTTGCGATACCACCATTCAGACTAAATCTTTTTCTCATAAAGAACGTAATTTTACTCTGAAGCATTATACTAACTGTAACACCAGCAGTGTAATTTATTTGATACAATGCCCGTGCAGTCTTGTGTATGTCTGTCAAACCCAACAAAAAATAAAATCTCGCATCTCTTCTCATTGCAGCAGGGTGCGATGCAATGTGTTAGGAGCACCCCTTGTAGAACATTGGCAAAAGACAGGACACACTGTGTCAGATCTGAAATGGCTAGTTCTTGAAAAAGTCACTTTGGGAAGAAGAGGAGGCAACTTACGAATGGCGTTAAATACACGGGAATCCAAATGGATGTACCTTCTGGACTCAATTAATAATGGGTTAAATGAACATGACAGTAGCTTGGCCCAATTAGCAGCCTTGGGTTGACATCTAGAAATGAGTCATTAATTTCTCGTTAGAGAGATGTGTCCAAAGGGGTGTGAGAGATCTTATCTCATGCTACAATGAATCAGGATACTTACTCATTTACAACCTCCCGCGAGTGAGTTGCTTGAGTCTCATACTATTACATGATAAGGTTTTCTAATTTTCTCATGTCATTTGTGATATATATGTAAAAAACCACTTGATTACAACCTCCTGCGTGAGAGTTGCTTGAGGGGAGGCACAGTTTAATTTACCACTTCTTCAAACTCGATTACAACCTCCTGTGAGAGAGTTGCTCGAGGACATTTGGTGTATATAGTTCAATTGTGAATTGAAATGTTTTAAAATTATGTCACAAAGTATTTCAAATACCGGTACTTGTAGTTGGCAATTTAGGCCCCACAACATATACGACAGACCGAGGGTATTCCCCTTTTTCCAAGGTCTGCACATGAGTCCATAGTGCTTTCAGCAATTTTATTAAGGAATATTTCCAATACTAGAATAAGTTTTCTAATTTCCATTACATTCATCTCTTAACTGAGACGCCAGAGTGCGGGAAGTCTTTCTCTTATGTCTATAACTAGCCTTTCGGTTACTCCGCCCCCAAACTCCGTAAAGTTGTCTGTCTGACGGAGCGGGCGAACATGCGAGAAAACCGCAGTTAGTAGAAGCATTTTGGTAAGCTTTACCCCTTCGAGGGCATTCTCCTTGGAGTTGCAATAATTACATCGAGGCAACTTCGTGTGCTTTAATCCTTCTTACAGGCGATTTTGCCGGCGAGGCTGCCATTTGCCTACAGTTTCGTAGGGTTAACCACCGGCGGGTTACTGCTTGACGTTGGACGACGCAGCGCCAGCCCGCCGTGATTGTTTTGACGGATCTAATCACGAGTCTCCTACAGGTATGCTACTCGTGCCGGTTTTGTGTTTTAGCATTTATGATATATTTGAGAATTCATTCGCAGATTTCGTTACTTGAATTCTTATTAATTTTTGCAGTGGCGTAGGATATCATCATATGAAGTGCAGCCACGTTGTTTTAGTAAGCTGAGCCCCAATGTAAGTTCAGATTTGTCAATAATGTATTTGACATTTATGTTTGTACTAGAGTGCAACTGACTCTGTGGATGTATACTAGACCGCAACCGAGTCATGTTATTTTTACAGATAATTAATGACGCCATTCTAATGCCTCCAATGGGTATACAGTGTTCTAGCTTACAAATCTGATGTAAGTCATTTACTTATTTATATATGGTTCCTCTGTGCAAAATCAGCAAGTATGACATGTTCTAAAATGAGTTTTCTCATTTAATTTAGAATCTCGTCCTAAATATTGATTGTTTAACCAGGGGTGGCATACGACAATTTTGGCCGCCATCGCACAGCGTTTACCATATGAAGTACATTCACGGTGTTCTATTAAGCTGAGCCAAATGTAAGTTCGTATTTGGCTCTCATGTATTCGATAATCATGTTTTCACTAGAATGCAACTGAGTCTTTGTAAATTACACAAGATTGCAATCGAGTCAATTTATTCTTACAGACAACTAAAATGACGACATCTTACCATCTCCAAAATCCATAATCCTAGGGTATAAGTCGATATTACTCTAACCGGTAAATCTGATGTGCGTTATCTATCTATATATGGTCCTTTGTGTAAATATCAGCATGTATGGCATTTTCTAAAATAAGTCTCTCATTGAATTTAGATTGTTGCGCCAAATACTGATCTTATGACCGGAGGTGGCATACGGCAATTTTGGCCGCCATCGTACAGCGCTTCTTTGTACTTGCACTTGAAGTAAGTCCACTAAGCTCATTACGGTTCTTTCTACTATGAAGGCCAAGTAGTTATCTACCGTTTAGCATTTTTTGACAAATCACTACACCGCCTGGTTTCAGGCAATGCTGGTTAGTCTCTCCTCCACAGTTTCCTCCATTATGATTAATTTTCGGGTGAGACCATGACTATTTAGCTTGGTATCCACGAGACCATGGTAATTGTGTTATATTGAATGTTAAATATCACGACGTGCCACAGGTCGTAGCTATGAATCGATCTAATGTTGGTTTTTAAATTTCAGATTCGAATGCCCCACAACATCCCTCCCTTTATCACTGTCCTGATGAAGACCCCGTTCATAGGAATAAAAGTAACCTACGGCTAGGGGTCGAAACGTCGACGCCTTCTTATTTTTTGGACATCCGGCACACGCCCATGAATAATTGTAATCATGTATATTGCCGTGGAATGTTCTTGAATGAATGGTTTTCAAATAAGGCCTTAAAGCTTTTGGGTCCTATATATAATTTTTGAATTGTTTTGAAAACTTTAGCAATTGCAATTTTCTTGAATATTTCTATTTTTCTATGACTTTTTCACTTACCTGAGCACATCCCCTTCTTCCTTTCACTACCCGACTGGGGCTTACTATTTATTACAAAATACAATGTATGTGTTATAAATTGAATTTGGTATTGTCAAATAAAGGGCAATATCTATTCACAATTAATTGTGGTTTGAGTACTTTTAATTGTTCTTTATTGTTCCTTCTGGTGTGTGTTACACACAACACTATTTCCTTGCCTAGAGAGGGAGGTATGCTTGTCTCTCATCGAGATACCTGTAGATCAAGAGGGTCCCTATGTACACAGTCAAGTATTAGGGAAAGACAGAAAGTTTCTGATTGATACAGGGGCAAGTAGGACTACTATCAGTCATGACGAGGTTCCAGGGGCTCCGCTCTCAGGCTCTAAAAATGTTTCCCTTGGTTTTTCAGGAAAACCTATTATTAACGAGATTTCAAAACCAGTTTCTCTAGAAGTTGGTCCATTGTCCCGAACTACTGATTTGTTACTTACGAAATCATGTCCAGAAAATGTATTAGGCATTAAAACACTGAAAGAATTAGGTGCAGTTATATGCTGTTCTCCAGAAGGAATCCGATTGTTTTTGCGTGACTTTAAAGGTCACTATGTATTACGTGATTTTGATCCAAGATTATCAAATGTACCGCAGCATTTATGGGCGCGAGGTCCAACTGATGTAGGTTTTATGCAAATCACACCCCATCGTGTGACTCTCAAAACAAGGTATAGTCTTGCCACGAATCAGACAGTACAGATTGCCACCTGAGGCTGTAGCAGCCTTATCCAAAATTATTGACGAGCTCATTGCTCAAGGAGTGGTTGTAGAAACTGACTCCAATGTATGTAATTCTCCTATCATTCCAGTCATGAAACGTACTGATCCGAATGCACCTCCGGTATATCGATTAGTGATTGACCTTCGAGAGCTTAATAAATGTATCATACCCCAGTATCCAGTAGTCCCAGATATTTCTTCCCTATTGACAGCCATTGATTCTGAAGCTACATTTTTCACTGTCATAGACCTCAAGAATGCATTTTTCAGTGTCCCCATTCATCCAGACAGCCAGTACCTTTTCGGTTTTTGTTTAAATGGAAGGAGCTATAAATTCACACGAGCTCCTCAAGGTTTCACAGAAAGTCCTAGTATTTACAGTCAAGCACTTAAGAGACAACTAGACAATATTCACATGCCAACTGACACTGCCCTGCTCCAGTATGTCGATGATCTACTGATCACAGCCCGTTCTGAACGTGACTGCGAGCGTGCGTCACTTACAGTCCTGTATTTTCTGGCCGAGCAGGGGCACAAGGTGTCCCCTTCCAAATTACAATTCTGTGTCCAGCAAGTGATCTACTTAGGCCACTTACTGTCCAAGTGGGGTAGGCAGTTGACACCAGACCGTATCCAGTTAATAGCGAGTCTTCCACAGCCCAAGACACAGAAGGAGGTACGAGCTTTTATTGGCCTCACTTCTTACTGCAGACAATGGATTCCTCAGTATGCATTTCTAGCCAAGCCACTGATACAGTTAACGACACAGGAGGCAGCCGTATCGACTGTCCTCCCTTGGACCCAGGAACATACACTTGTTTTCAATGAATTAAAGAAAGCCTTATGCCAAGCACCTGTTCTAGCTACACCGAACTACAGTAAGCCTTTTACACTTTTTGTCACAGAACGTGATGGTACTGCATTATCTGTTCTTACACAAGATCAAGCAGGACAGTACAAGCCCTGTGCTTATTTTTCGAGCACATTAGATCCAGTGGCCCAGGCTTTGCCTGCATGCCTCAAGTCAGTTGCAGCCACAGCTCTAGCTATCAGACAAAGTGATTCCATAGTGTTAGGACACTCCCTGACAGTACAAGTTCCACACTCTGTGGAAGTTCTTTTAAACCGAACACAGACTCAGCACTTGACAATTGCACGTTTAACAGGTTATGAACTGACACTGTTCCAGCCACACATAGAAATCAGACGTTGCAACATTCTAAATCCTGCTACACTTTTACCGTCAGTTACTTCAAATCCTGCCACACATGACTGTGTGGAAGTTGTTAACACTATGACAAAGCCAAGACAAGACCTGACAGACATTGCATTACCTAATCCCGACCTGACACTTTATGTGGATGGTTCATGTATGAGAACAAGTACAGGAGAACTAGTAGCCGCGTATGCAGTGACTACTGAAACCGAAGTTATAGAAACACACCGTATTGACACCCTGTCTGCTCAAGCAGCAGAGCTAGTTGCTCTGACCCAAGCCTGCATACGTGCCAAGAACCTGAAAGTAAACATATACACAGATTCACGTTACGCATTCGGAGTCGTACACGACTTCGGAGTGCTCTGGCAGGAGAGAGGTTTCATGACTTCTCATGGAACCAAGATTCAGCATGGTCTCCTCATTCAAGCTCTGTTAGATGCAATACATTTACCGACAGCTATCGCTATCATGAAGTGCAAGGCACATACGAAAGTCACTGACATCATTTCCCAAGTTAACGATCTAGCCGATCGAACAGCCAAGCTTACAGCTCAGACTCCAGACATTCCAGTTGACACGACACAGACATTCACTCTAGATCAGGCTACTTGTATGACAGTTAAGGACCCTACACAAGATGTCATAGACATACAGTTACATGCTACTCCCGAAGAAATCAAGAAATGGTCCGAACAAGGAGGGGTCCAGACAAATCAGGGATGGGTGACGAAGGGAAAAGCCACATGGTTTCTCCCCGACTCTATGGTTCAAGTCATTATTAATACCGCACATAGTCCAGCACATCTAGGAGAAAAAGCTATGTTAGACAGTATTCAGAACCTTTGGTTCAACAAGCATTTACGAGCTGCAGCCAAGCAGAAAGTCCGTACTTGTATGATATGTTGCCAGTTCAATCCAGGTAAAAGTGTCCCGGTGGAACAAGGTGGATTCCAACCTCCTGACCACCCTTTTGAAGTCCTCCAGATGGATTATATTCAGATGGAGCGATGTCGAGGTTTCAAGTATGTCCTCGTAGTTGTATGCGCTTTGTCCAGGTGGACAGAAGCATATCCAGTCCCAGATTACACAGCCGCAACCACTGCCAAGCAGTTGGTTCGTGAATTTTTTCCCCGCTATGGACTCCCTAGGGTCGTGTATTCTGATAACGGCCAGCCATTCTCATCCGAGCTAATGAAACATGTTTCCCTTTTGTTAGGGTACCAGTGGAAGTTCCATTGTGTGCGCCATCCTAAAGCAGCCGGTCTCGTAGAGAGACATAATCAGACCCTGAAAATCCGTATTGCCAAGACATGTAAAGAGAAAGGTGTAGACTGGCTAGTTGCCCTGCCAGTTGCATTATTTTATATGCGAATGGTTGCACATTCCAGATCAGGTCTGTCCCCTTATGAGGTCGTATTCGGCCGCCCCCCAAACATGTGGGGTATACCTAGACCCCGCAGTATTACAGATGTTTCCAGTAATATGCTGACAGATTACCTAGCTTCCTTGATGTCTGCCCTACACTCTTGTCGTTCACAGGTTGCCGCTGCATTTCCAGACCATACTGAAGTGAAACCGCATGAGGTCATTCCAGGCGACCTTGTCCTCGTCAGGAACTTTGATCGTTCAAGTCCACTGGAGCCTCGTTGGAAGGAGCCACGACTTGTTCTTCTGACCACCCGCACGGCCGTGAAGTTGGAAGGCCGCAATGGGTGGGTCCATCTGTCCCACATCAAGAAATTCCATGGACTTCGAAAAAAAACATTTGCAAAGAACATTTCTAAAGACTGCCTGAAACCAGACTCTGAAATTGATTCGGAACTGAAAGTTCCTCTGTTAGAGAAAACTCCGCAGCAGGAGTATAAATTGAAACTCCGGTCTAGTAAAATAAGTCAGCCAGTTTAATTGTCTAAGTCCCTCTCGGGTGAAACGGTTAGACAGGTTTCTGACATGTATGAGATAGACCCCCATAGTGAGAGAGTTAGTCAAAACTCTATACGATGTATCGTCATTCTAAGTTTCTTATTGTTTCTAAGTTTAATGGTTACCTGCACAAGTTATGCATTACATTTATGTTTTCCAATTTCTCATGTAAATAAGTTTTCTAATGCTACAGTAGAGCACACATTTATTGATCTGCCTCCTCACGAGCTATCCTATCGTCTTGCTATGCGAAACAATACATTTATCAGAATGTTACACTATTCACACCAGACCAGCAATGCCACTAATTGTTGGGTGTGTGGTCGACTCCCCCCTTTCCAGACACCGAAGGGAGTTCTGCCACTCTTTCCTTATCCATTTTCACATAATGGTTCATGTGGAGCATGGTCCACGTTAACGTCATCCTCAAATGATATGTCCCTTCTGAATAGAACATGTTTTCCAGACAAGCAAGGTCTCCCCCATAGAACAGGGTTAGATCTAGAAAATGAAGTTTATAATTTAGGTAATTATTCTTCGAATTTTATGGTCCTGAATGTTCAGTCTGATACTACTCCAGATTTGCCTGCTATTTCAATACTACCAGTCAAAGGCGAATTATGTGTCAGAAAGAATGGTTCCGCACATGTAGGACATAGTGATTGTACTACTACTGTCGAGTATAGTGACAGTGGGAAATCTATTTTTAAAGCCTCACGTCATTCTTATTTTGTTTGTGGTCAGACCGCATATGTTCGTCTGCCCCTCGATTGGGAGGGAACATGTTACATTGCCTTCCTACTGCCACCAGTTTTTCTAGCCCCATCTGATTATCATAGAAACACACATCTAGTTCACGTCAGACATAGAAGGGAGATCGAGTCCCCAATTGTCGATCAAACTGAAACTACTCTAGAACAATATCAAGACTTTAATAAAGGTTTCTTCTTCTTTATAGGACCTGTCCAGAATAGTAAGTTAATCCGTAGGTTAACCAGAACCCTTTAAGCAGTAGTGAATGAGACTACTTCTGCTCTAGGTAACTTAACTGAAGAGCAATCTGCTATGAGATTTGTCGTGCTCCAAAATCGTCTCGTTCTTGACGTCATATTGGCCGATAGAGGAGGAGCATGTAGAGTCATCGGATCTAGTTGCTGCATTTTCATTCCTAATAACGCGCCGTCTGTTTATTCAGCTATAACCAGACTTCATAAAATTGCCCATCAGTTACACCAGAATCCAGGCACCTGGACATGGTCCGGTTGGCTCTGGAGTATCATATCTGCCTGGGGATGGAAAGTATTGTCATTCCTAGGTATTGCAGTAATGATCATATTCAGTTGCTGCCTCTGTATACAATGTGGCCCTGCGATTTGCGGCATTTGTGCTACCTCTTGTATTCCTAGTCCTAAGTCCCGCTCTAAATCCCGTTCCAAGACAATTCGAGACGAGCAAATGATGCTATATGAAATGATAGATGGTATCATGAATATTGATGTTTCCTGATGGAAACGTAGGGCACAAGGAGGGAATGTGGAAAAGTAAATTTTGCCATGTTATATGTGCCTACGTGTTCCCCATCTTATGTTATATGTGCATGATCAATATGCATATGTATTCCCTCTGATCGATTAAAGACGCAATTACAGTTGTGTCCATCTCTAGTATGCCAGTTTCCAGTCTTCGTGAAAGCAACGAATATTAGGCCTATGTAAAGCTACGTTGCCACGTTTCACAGTGTGCACGTTAATTCATTGAATTGTCCCCGTTTCTAGGCCTCAAAAGGGCCCGGACTCAGATTCAGCTCCTGTTTCCTGAACCCTCTCCGAGGAGCGATACAGCCCCCACCTGTATCCCTGACCCTTCACTTACTTCATGCCTCGCAGTGCCCGGCCCGGCCTGGCTCTGCCTCCCAGTCTGCCAAGAGTATGTTATGTTTCTAGTTATCAGTCCAGCCCTCCTTCTCTGCATTCCTAAGCTACTGAATCGCATCAATAGTTTCCGTCATGGTCCAGCCTTTATGTCTCCATGTAAGAGAAATACTGTATTATATTCATAGAATATTCCTAGCACATGCAATACATTTAGAATTATGCATGCACCAGTCTTAGTGTCTGTTAGCCTTTGCCCTGATAACTTTTGGATTCTATCAACATGTACTCTAAACACCAGATACTAGATATGCCTGGGTACATGTCGCCCTGACACTCCAGACTTTAGTCTCCTCTTCTAGCGCAGAAGTCATAGCCCCCAGTTCTCCCTGGTAACACGTCATTGCCAGTTTGCGCGCACCACTAGGTTAGAGGTCCCAGCTGCTCAGGTAGCCCCCTCCATGTTTCCGCCCCATTTATGACATATTGTGTTACGTTTACATCACATGTCTATGTATACGCCCTGTACACGCCTTCTTGTTACATCATTTTGCCCTTATCTTTCGCGACTGCTACAAACTCCGCCTACTGCTACGCCTACTGTATTGAACGTAATGTATTTTGTTTAACTATAAATATTGTGCACTGTTATTAAAAGTTGCCAATTGCCAGCCTTATTCCTGCCCCCGGCAGCTGCCGGGCCCTGCCATCCCATTCCCATGCAGGCTGTCCTGTTCCTGTCCTTTATGCCTGATTAAAGCCTGTAAACTCCAGCTACCTCGAATCTTGACTCTTATTTATTGAGCTATCTGTTTATAGAGTATCCTGAAAAATAGAACCGGTAATTAATTATTTATTTACCACACAATGACGCCAGTATTACTGAGCTCCTCAAGCACTAATAAAAAAGTGGTGAGAGTTTGCCTGCCCAAAAAGGGATGTCCTGCTTGAAGAGAGATTGGTGGAGGCCATTAGGCCTGGGGGTCCCATCTGTCCTTGCTTTCAACATAACCTGTTGCAGCTGACTAAACAAATATGGTGAATTCACTGAGGAGAGGGACAGGCAAACTTGATCTTGGGGCATAGTTAAGATGGTAGTTGCGTTTGGGCTGGAAAGACACCCGACCGATTGACTCAACTTGAAGTGCATGGAGAGTAACGATGACCATTCTGATTCAGTGATGTTTGCACAGCTGGTCCGGCCATAAAAGTTCACTTGCTTGGTTACCAGATCCCAGAAGTTCCTAAAATTAGTTTCCTTACTCTCACAGAAGAAAATCGTCCAAAAGTGATTTAGGTGACTTATCTTCTTTACATGAACTGAGTGCTTGCAATTGTTCTGCACCAACTTGAATGCGTTGATTTGCTCTTTCTTCCCAAGGTTCTTTGGAACGTCTCTCATAGTGATATTACAAGCTTTCTTTAGGTGCTGAATCATTATCATAGGGAGAAATTACTGTGGCAGATTGAGAGAATTTAGCAAGAAGTCGGGCGCTATGATTTGTCCACTCGATCGGTGAGATGTCGCCTGAATCCGCCCCTGTAGTAGGTGTACATTGAGCCATGATTTTACAGCTGATGTTGTCTCTCCGTTTGAGGCACCTAAGGGTATTGGTGTGTGTGCCCTTACTTGTACCACAGGTTGAAGCGTGGTGGGACAGGTTGGAATGTATTCTTGTAATCTGAGAGTTGTGGTTGCTCTCAGTGTGTGGGACCATGCAGTAGCTTTCATCTGAGAGGAACGTTTCTACATTACAAATGGTTTAGTCGAGGTAAGAGTTTCCATCATTTCTTGACCTATTAGGAGGATGTACTGTGGGAGCTGCCATTTAGTACTTTGAAGCCCATGTTGCTGAGCTGCAGGACCAGGAGTTCCCATAGCAAACTTGGTACAACCCTTCAGCCTGGTTTGTTTGACGATGTTCCGGGAGCCCTCAGGGAAGATCTCTTCATTGTCCTCATGATGGTCTTGAAAGACGTTCATTTTGAAATATCCTGTTATCATGCAATCAGCTAGGGGATGATCCCTGGCCAGGTCACACAGGACCAATATTAGTTGATCACGTTTTTTCCTTTGCACTCGAATTAACGTAGATGTTGATCAGCAAGAGCGAGCACTGTGGTCTCCAGCTGTAGATTTTTATTCTCTGCAGCCAGTTCTTTTAGAGTATTATTGGATCAATTTTCACCTCAATTTTACGGAAATTTACAAAGATAGAATGTCCATTGATATGCCGTACGTCTGCTCTCTGGAGGTCAGTTTACTTTGCTTGATGAAGCCAATGATTGAATGACTCAACACAGTCTATGTTTCCTGCAAGAGGATGATAACCAGGCCACTCAAGAAGGTTGTGAGGTCAGATGACCGGAGTTTCTGCAAAAGACAGCTGATGTTCCAGGGGCACAGAGATAGAGACAATGGCTCTGGGAAAGGGGCACCAATGACTTGCTTCAATCCTGCAGGACAAGGCTGATGATAGCAAAAACAAAGGGGATGATGGGCGGAGTGTTGAACATTGCAAGCACTCACCCCCAGTCAACTGATCTGAGTTTAATCCATCATCATTCTTTAGCTCACTCCGCCACACCACACTTTGCCACTGGATTCAAGCTAGCCTGGCTGATGACGGCTGATTAGCCAGATACCGGTCCCAGGATGTTTATTTCCGGTCCTGGGAAGACATGACTTAGCAGTTCCGGCTGGACTGTTCCCATGAGGCACAGGGTCAGACTGATTTGTTTATGGCCATGTCTGAACTGGGGTAGCAGAGTGAGCTAAAGAAAGATGATGGATTAAACCCAGATCAGTTGACTGGGGGTGAAAGCTTGCAATGTTCAATGCTCCGTCCATCATCCCCTTTGGTTTTGCTTCAAGGCTGTTGATAGCCAGGTCCAAACATTATTTATGACCAGCCCCTTCACCGCGTACAAGCTGCACCAGTCTATTGCTGCCCACTTCTGCACTGCAGGAGGTTGTGCCGAATTTGGTGCTTCAGGGCATCAACCCCTGACCCACTTGATGCTGACTGCTGGCAGGAGCGTGGAGCGTCATTTCCTGCTCTTGCTACATCTCGGCTGGTCTTTAGTATCCAATATGTGGAGAGGTGAACCCTGGGCTTCAGCCCCCACTCCACGATCTCCGGCACCCTCCAGGGACCACCTGCACTTCACAAGCGATGACACCAACCCCACGTTACCTGACTGGGGCATGAGCTAGGCAAGAAGTAGGAGGCCTCAGGAGCCCCACAAACTGGCCTGCACTGGGCTGTACCAGGCTCCGCTCACCCAGCACCAACTAGCCGGAGAGGCCAGGGGGACTGATTCTGGGCAGAGTCTTGAGTTGGCAGACTGGGGGCCAGAGCTGGGAGCCATGACGACAGCGACAGCAGCTCCCCACTCGCTGAAACTAGAAAAACAGCATGTAGTGTCAGTGCATTTTTTGTTTGCCACAGATGAGAGAGCTCATCTCAGTCACCATTCCATAATGGCAAATCCCAAGCACACCTAACCCCCCCCTTTGTGTGACTGTCTGGTAGGAATACACAAACCCCAACAACAGATCCATTCACAGTCATGTAACCCAGGAAACAGCCAAAAACAATAAATGGTTCTGACAAGTAAGTGCCAACTTTCTAAAAGTGGTATTTTCTGAATTTTACCTTAAAATCCGACTTTATCTTTACAGAGGGCTTTAATTTACAGTTTGTGTGAGTGTAAACAACATACTCATATCAAGGGTATCACAGTAATAAGGTAATCCAGTGTTAGTCATTGGAATAGATAGGCCTAACAGCAGTGAAATATGACTCTAGGAGTGTTTCACTGCCTGGACTGGGTAAACTTAAAGCTACATGTCCTACTTTACAAATACAGGGGCATATTATCAAGGGGGTTTATCTCCGCTTTTTTGGCTTTAAAAGCCAAGAAAGCGGAGATATAATTATCTCCCTATTACCTAGCTGTCGCTAACACCAGTTAGCGACAGCTAGTAGGAGATAGCGACCATCTTGGGCCCCACTTTGCATGTCAGTGATATTTATCACTAATGACATGTAAAGTGGGCGTGCCAAGATGTTAGCGACTGGAAACAGTCGCTAACATCGCTATCTCCTATTACCAACTTTTGGAGATATTCGCGCTAAGCGCGAATATCTCCAAAAGCTAACACCTGCCCTGAGCAGTTCTTAGCCATGTTATCCAATGGGAGGTGGATAACATGGCTAAGAGCATTAGCTCGGTAATGCATGAATATCGCTGACTTTTCAGCGATATTCATGCATTGCGGCCGTTTTTTATCGCATTTGCGATAAACCTTGGTAATACCAAGGTTTATCTGTGATAAAAATTGCCGCAGCTCAGAGGTAAATTTTTGTCTCTAACCAAGCAATAGCGATAATTATCGCTATTGCTTGGTAATATGCCCCACAATGTGCTCTATGCTATGAACCTTTAGGACTTACCTTAGTGGAATCTTATAGGTATTAAAAAGAGAGTTTTAGGCTTGGCAAAATGTGTATTATGCCGGTTCGAATTGGCAGTTAAAACTGTACTACAGGCTTCTACCAGGCATGATACATGTTTTCCAACACCACTTTAGTGGGTCGCAAAATCAGAGCTACTAGAATGTAATGCACAAGCCCTGGGTACAGGTAGTACAACTTTACTAGGTACTTAAAAGTAAATTAAATGTGACAATCAAGTGTAGTCCGATTTATCATGTTTGAACGTGCATTTTAAAACTCGTGGAGCAAACCTAATACCCACTAAATCAAATTCATTAAAACAGGAGGAGTGAAGGCAAAACAGTTGGGGAATACCTCACCAAGGATGTCTGGTCTAAAATTCACTCATTGCGTTTTTATTTTATTTTAATTTAATTTGTTTGGAAATTTTAGGTCTTGCCTTTCTTAACTCTCATAATTTTGTGTTGTTGCAAGCCCCTGACAAAACCAGTTCACTGTTATCTAGGAATTATTAAATTTGCTTTCTTACTAACATGAAATATCTATAGTAGTACAAGCTACCTTTATTATGAAGGCCATTGATTGGTTGTTCCTTTGAAAGGTAGCCGTTCCCTACTAGGGTTAATTGTTATCTTTAAAACAGAAAGGTTAAAGTCAAGATTTCAATGGCCTCAGTTTTAAGCTGATTCTGATAAATACGAAAAAATGTACTTTAGGAAAGGCCTATTTTGGTTAAAAAAATGAATACTTTCGTGCTCACATGACTAGCCACATGAGATTCGAGCTTTGCATTCAGATTTCTTATGCATGGTATTAGTCTGAAATAAAGTTTGAAAGGTCGCCGTTGTGTCAGAAGCGGGATGGTAAATGTTTTTGCTGGAAATTGCATTCCCCAGTGTCCCAAAAGACACGTTTAGTGTTCTGCTGTTTAAACTATATTGGAATTGACAAATAATAATCATTTTAAGAAGAATACTATAAAAGTACTAGACAGGATTTCAACAATACAACAAATTCCTTGTTAAATATGCAAACATTTGATCTTTCGCGTGAGAGGCTGTAATTATTTTCAAAGAAGATTTTTTTTGTCAAGTTACAGAGAGGACAATCAAGTTATTACAAGTAATCAAAGATATAACTCTTCCAAAACATTTGACCAGGCTATCTGGCACCGATTTCCTATGGTGTTTCTCCAGTCCATATTGTTATTTTCTAGTTGTTAAAGTAAATAGAGTCTGTGAAAGATTAGTAAGAGCATACATTCCTGGAAAAATAATGTTTGAATGACTGTAATATACAGTTGAAGCAATAAAATGTATATTTTGGAACCGAATGACTGTAATATTAAGTTGATACAGTTGACTCAATAAAATTTATATTTTGGAACTGTCAATCCTACTTACGCCAAACTGCGTTCCAAATGTTTCTGAAACAAAGAGGGGACTTGCATAGCTACCAAGGTTCAAATAAATAAATGTGCAGAATTAAGTGCCATGAGGCTTCACATCTTTTCATGCCGTACTTTAGAAGCATTATTTACCGTTTTAGTTTCAGCTATTCTTCTAAATCAAATAAAGTTTCCATTTCTGGACAGGGACGTGAGATATGTATTGAGATTAATTTAGAATGTGGACATAGTAATATAGAGTAAGTAAAGAAAAAATGAAAATCCATAGTTTAGAAGTCTTGAGACAGAAATAACTGAATGAGTCCAAGGCTAGCTTTAAAAATAATGCAAAGAAAATTAAAATGATGACAGGAACTGGCAGGAAACTAATAGCGGCAGATGATATGTAGGATGAGAGGAGTGGTGAAAAGAACATATGATATTTTCCTTCAAACAGATATTGTTATTTCTTAAACATTTTCGTAGAAAATAAGCAACATTTCACTAGGGGTTGGCAGAACTAGCAGAGATTCACTCCCTGGAATTCTGCGAAGTCACATGAAAACTCAGGGGGTTTCTACCAATGGACGGAATTAGGCACATCAATCAATCAATCAAAGTACTTGTAAAGTGCGCTACTTACCCGTGAGGGTCTGAAGGCGCTGAGGGGAGGGAGTGCCGCTACTGCTCGAAGAGCCAGGTCTTGAGGAGTCTTCTGAAGGCGAGCAGGTCCTGGGTCTGCCGTAGGTGGGTAGGGAGGGTGTTCTAGGTCTTGGCGGCGAGGTAGGAAAATAATCTGCCGCTGGAAGTTGATTGTTAGATGCGGGGGACAGCAGCGAGGGCGAGGCTGACGGGGCGGAGCTGGCGGGTGGGGATGTAGAAGCTGAGTCTGCTGTTAAGGTAGGCTGGTCCGGCGTTGAGTGCTTTGTGTACGTGGTTGAGGAGCTTGAAGGTGATCCTCTTGTCGACAGGGAGCCAGTGTAGGTCTCTCAGGTGGGGGGTGATGTGGCTGCGGCTGGGGACGTTGACAATCAGTCGGGCGGAGGCGTTTTGGATGCGTTGTAGTCGTCGTAGGTGTTTGGCTGGGATTCCTGCGTAGAGTGCGTTGCCGTAGTCTGCTGCTGACGAGGGCCTGTGTCGCCGTTCTTCTTGTTTTGTCGGGATCCACTTGAAGATCCTGCGGAGCATGAGGAGGGTGTTGTAGCAGGAGGAGGAGACGGCGCCGACCTGTTTAGACATGGAGAGGGGGGAGTCGAGGATGAATCCCAGGTTGCGTGCATGGTCAGTGGGTGTCGGTGCTGTTCCCAGTGTGATCGGCCACCAGGAGTCATCCCAAGCTGAGGGGGTGGGTCCGAGGATGAGTACCTCCGTCTTGTCCGAGTTCAGCTTCAGACGGCTGTTCCTCATCCAGTCGGCGACGGACTTCAATCCCTCGTGGAGGTTGGTTTTGGCGGTGTGCGGGTCCTTGGTGAGGGAGAGGATGAACTGGGTGTCGTTGGTGTAGGAGATGATATTGAGGTCGTGCTGGCGGGCAACTTGTGCGAGGGGGGCCATTTAGACGTTGAACAGCGTTGGGCTGAGGGATGAGCCCTGGGGGACACGGCAGATGATGTTGGTGGCCTCGGATCGGAAGGGCGGGAGGCGGACGCTCTGGGTTCTGCCGGAGAGGAAGGACGTGGTCCAGTCAAGGGCCTTCTCTTGGATTCTGGCTTCTAGGAGGCGTGTCTTTAGAGTGCGATGGCAAACCGTGTCGAAGGCGGCTGACAGGTCCAGGAGGATGAGGGCTGATGTTTTGCCATTGTCTAGTTGGCGCCTGATGTCGTCTGTGGCGGCGATGAGGGCTGTCTCGGTGCTGTGGTTGCGTCTGAATCCGGACTGGGATGGGTCTAAGATGTTGTTGTCTTCCAGGTGGCGGGCCAGTTGCATGTGGACGATTTTCTCGATGACCTTCGCAGAGAGATTGGCCGGAAGCTCTTGAGGTCCTTGGGGTCCGCCTTGGGCTTCTTGAGGAGGGCGTTGATTTTGGCGTGTTTCCAGCTTTCTGAGAATGTCGCTGTTTCGAAGGAGAAGATGATGTCATTCCGTAGTTGGGGTGTGATGGCAGCGTCTGCTTTGTTGAATACGTGGTGTGGGCATGGTCTGACGGAGAATCAGAGTGGATGGAGTTCATGACCTTGCGTGTCTCATTGTCGTTGACGTTGGACCAGGAGGTCAGGCTGTTGGTGATGGGGGTGTTCACAGGGGAGGTGGGGTCTGGTGTAGTCGGCACGGTCATGGTGTTGAAGATGTCATGGATGTCAGCGATCTTGCGGTGGAAAAAGATGGCCAGTGAGTCGCACAGTTCTTGTGAGGGCTGTATGTCGTTGGTGTTGGCGCTGGGGTTGGAGAGTTCCTTTACGATGCTGAAGAGCTCTTTGCTGTCATGTGCATTGTTGTCCAGGCGGTCTTTGAAGGAGGATCTCTTGGCTAATCTGATGAGGTAGTGATATCTGCGAGTGGCGTCCTTGTAGGCTGTGTGGTTGTCCGGAGTGTGTTTATGGAGCCATATCTTCTCCAGTTTCCGGCATGCGTGTTTGGAGGCCTGCAGCTCGTCGGTGAGCCAGGTGGCTCTCTTGCTGGCGTGGTTGTTGGAGGGTTTCTTGAGTGGGGCGAGGGTGTTGGCGCAGTCGTCGATCCACTGTCTGAGGTTGCGGGCTGCGATGTCTGGGTTGGTAGGGTCGGTGGGTGGGTTTTGGGCGAGGGTGGTGATCAGCTGCTCTTCGGTGACTTTGCCCAGGCAGCAGCGAGGTAGCTGTTGGGTGCCGTGGTGCGTGGTTGGTTTGTTGAAGGTGAAATGGATGCAGTGGAGGTTGGTCCAGTGGAGTTCAGTGGTGTTGTTGAAGGCGACGTGGGTGCCTGTGGAGAAGATGGAGTCCAGCGTGTGGCCAGCGGCACGGGTGGGTGTGGTGACGAGTTGTCTGAGGCCGAGGTTGGCAAGGTTGTCGATCAGGGTGGTGGAGTTGGCGTCGTTGTTGTTCTCGAGGTGAAAATTCAGGTCCCCGAGGATGATGTAGTCCGTGGAGGCGAGTGCGTGGGTGCTGTCGAGGTCAGCGATGGAGTTGCTGAATTGGGCTTGGGGTCCGGGTGGCCTTTAGAAGAATGTGTTTCTCTGAGGGTGGTGTTGGGGTCGGTGTGGATCCGGAAGTGCAGGTGTTCGGTGGTGTTGAGGGTGTCGTCTGCGTGGGTGGCGACCTTGAGGGTGGACTTGTGGACGATGGCTATTCCTCCTCCGATTCCGTTGGCACGATCCCTGCCGGTGATCTTGTAGCCATCCGGGTTGGCTATGGCGATGTCGGGCGCCGAGGAGTCGTTCCACCAGGTCTCGGTCAGGAAGGCCACGTCTGGGGCTGAGGTGTAGAGCAGATCCCAGAGCTCGACGGCATGTTTGCGTGCGGAGCGGGTGTTGAGGAGTATGCAGCGGAGGTGGTTGGGTCCAGTCCTTGGGGGTTTGGTGGTTCTGTCGCAGGTGAAGCTGCAGGTGTGGTAGGAGAAAGGTCCGTGAGTCCGTTTCGGGGCGGCTTTGAAGCAGGTGTGGTTTTGGCCGGCGTTGAGTGTGTGGAGGGTGCTGGCGTCGTAGCGGAGTCTGGTGTTGTGGTGTTTGCGGGGTCCAGGGGTTCTGGTGCTGGGCGTGGTCCAGGCGCGGACGGGCGCAGACGGGCTTGCCTTTGACGCGCCAGTGTGGCCTCCATGAAAGGGGGATAGGGATGGAGGAGCAGCTGGGAGGCGGGAGCGGGGTGTTCAATGGGGAGCAGGAGGGCGGGGCCGCAGGGACGCAGCGGCGGGAAAGGATCGGGAAATGGCGGGAACCAGCGGGCGGAAGGAAGCAAGACACGAGGCAGCTGGCGGCCGTGTGGTGGCGTGGGGAGCGACCTGCCTGCGAGCAGGGTCAAAGGTTGCTCCTACGCCACTGCGCAGCCCCTTTAAGAGGGAGATAAGGAGGGAGGAGCAGCTAGGAGGCGGGAGCGGGGTGACCAATGGGGAGCAGGGGGCTGGGCTGCAGGGACGCAGCAGCGGGAAAGGATCGGAAAACGGTGGGTACCAGCGGGCGGCAGGAAGCAGGACACGAGGCAGCTGGCGGCCGTGTGGTGGCATAGGGAGCGACCTGCCTGCGAGCAGGGTCAAAGGTCGCCCTGGTCTTACTGATTTTAGAGCCGGACGCCCGTTACACGCTGAAAAATCAGCATGAATGGCACCACACAGGGTGCCAGAGGGTGCTGCTTCTTGAGTTGATTTTGCTGCCGCTAGAGTAGATTTTCTACTCATCCGGCAGGTTTCTGACCATTAACAATCTCAACCGCCCAGATTGAGGAAATCTTGCTGGATGCCCTCCTAGTGACTGAAAATCACACTAGGGGATGCCAACCCTCGCTGGTACTCGCCAACTTAACTTTGCCAAGCAGCATGCTAGAAAAAAACTCCACCACACCACAGTTAGTGGAATTTGGCTGGAACTCTGCGTTCCATGCTTAACGCAGAGTGGCCAAAACTCTGCCATCTCCACTGGCAGAGCTGAATTTATCGCCCAGCCCTACATTTATCTGTAAAGTCTATTTAAATTGCAGGGTAAGCAGGTTTTGTCTTTATTTTAGCTGTAATATAATTTACTTCCTGCTTTATTTATTTAGGGTTTCCTTTTTTCATGATCGTAATGTCTTTAATGCGCATCAGCAAAAGGAGTATGTTTGCATCTCCCTGCACTTCTGGCAATCCCTTCCATTTTTTCAGCTGACCTTATTATATGACTGCACTGGGCCTTAATAAGTGATTAGGGAAAATGTAGCAGATCAAGGGAGTACTAATCTGGAAATGCCCAAAAATTATTAGGGCCATTTAATGATCTTGGTATGCGACCAAAGAAATGGCAATATACAACCAAAGACAAAATCTCTGAATTATCCAACAATTATACCCTTCTATTGCAGTTATTCAATAAATAGGCCCACAATTTATCTTGGCATTGTGAATCCTCAAAGAATTTGTTATATGGAATCATACCTGCTAAAATTAAGTAATCATTATTTTAATTTTTAAATGTAGATATTCGAGACAATTTCAACCTTGTAATTTGTCATAGTGTCCTGTTTGCATGATATATCTTGATAGGCTAAAGAGAAGCTCTGTGAAAAACTTACTGAAGCCACCGAGACGCCACTTCAAACGACAGGAATAGTACAAGCAACTACCACACGACTTCGGATTCAAACAACAACGAAAGGAACCACGGCATCACAATTTCCCACAAGCCTGCCCACTGAAGGTAAGATTTTCCTGACTGTCCTAGCTATTTCCAAAATGTATCTGCTTTTCTCTTGTTTGTAGAATGTTGGTTAATTGGTGTTATTGTTATGTTGAAGCGTGCAACTACCTACCCAAAAAGTGGGATGCTGTACTTAGTTCCAAATAATATTTATTCCCAGATGGTTTACATCCTTTACAACGCAAATTTTACCATGCAGTGCCTTTACGACGCAACTTTTACAACGCAAACCATTACAACACATTGCACTGGAGGGCGCTCTAGGATAGGGAATAAGTTTAATTTACTGTCCACACCTTCCCTAGTGTCCACGGGGACTGGAGTTGGAATAGTAAATTAAACTATTCACTATACAGCGCCCCAAAGCACTATGCGTTGTAAAGGTATTCGTTGTAAATACCGCGTTGTAAAGGCATGCGTGGTAAAAGTATGCGTTGTAACGTCATACATTCTTCTCAGATTAATGTTGCATACTGTGGTGAAGAACATCACAAAGTATATTTGGTCTGCCCTCTTAATGGGAAACTAACTTCATCAGCTTCATATATTAAAGAAACACAAATATATGTGTTTATGATTAATACTATTATTATTATTATTATTATTAGTGGTAGCAGTCGCAGTAGTAGTAGTAGTAGTAGTAGTAGTAATAGTGGTAGTAGTAATAGTAGCAGTATGTGTTTTTACCTTATTTTTATCTGCTTTAGTCCTGCAGTCAGCTGTAATGAATTGGGGTAGGACTACGTAACCAGGATTAGAATTCCTATTTTTAGCTGGAGCATAATTCTTTGGAGTTCTATTAATGCATCGGCCATGCCAGCTGTCAACTATTTCTCCAAAATGCAAAGTTGTTGGGGCCACCAAACACTCAAAATGTAATAATGCTAGGAGTTAGGGCTCCATCTACTGGGACTTGAAATGAAAAGTTAGCCAAACTAAGCCTAATAAACCTTGGCCCTCCAAGTAGATGAGGATTATCGATTAAGACCTAGGTCTAGAGAGGTGGTGTAGGGCAGGTATAAATATAATACAACACAGTTATCATAGTAGTACCAAATATGTCAATGTCCAGCCAGAATTGTTGATGCACAACACTGTCATCTAAACTCAAGACTATAATAATATATTTACACTATGATAGTAAGTCAGCTCATATATTGTAAACACCACAATAAAGAATGACACAATAGTGTAAAAAAATAAACTGGTAAAAACATGGCCTGCGGCTGTTGCCACCACATAATGTTTGCAATCATCATAAGACAGCATAATCGAGGGAATCTTGAAAAGAAGAATGAGGTTGCAACAATACAATTTTAACCACAGGTGCTCACAATTGCTCTCTGACCCTAATAAGTACAGATTAAAATGGAAGATCTGCATATCTCTAACCAAAATGTTACCTCGTGATGAGCTGCTGAAGATTATTGTACGCAAACACCTAAATCAAAGAAGGAACAGAGCAAAGCCATTGAATTCACATGAAATTTTACAATTGAACAAAACAGAGGATACAAATACAATGAGTGTAAATATTGGATGCAGTAAGGTAAGCCTACATCTTTATTTTAGGATTAGTGTTGTCATTCTCCCAAAATGTGGATCTCTTGTTACATTGTGAACCCAGATGGTCTGGGTAATCCAATTCAAAATTTAGAGTACCACCCTCACTGATGTTGGGATAAAATATGTGGCGGCTGTGCTGAGTGGTAGAGAGGTAATCCAGGCACTGTACAAATCTCTTGATCTCTCGGGATAGCTAGAGCCTTCAATGCAGGCAAGGCCAGCATCAAGTGGGCCAGCACAATTTCAGCAGGGCTTTTCGAACTGCTTCCAGACAAAGTAGTCACATACACTAAATTCCACGACTTGCAATCGCTATCAGATCAGCAGCTGTACTCATGCAGGTTCAGGTTGAATGGATGTTCAACAACCTTAAGGGAAGCCATATCATATATTTCAAAGACCTGGAAGTTAGGCACATCCGACTGACAATACCAATTAGTGAACTTTCCAGATTCACAGGAACTAGTCAGTCACACTGAGCAGTCATTTTTCTTCTCAGCAATTATTCTGTGAAGATCCCCTCCACAGAATGCAATGATGTGGTCTGTTCCAATATGCAGAAGACCATAGCCTCCAGATAAACTCATGGTCAGCAGAGGAAGGAGAAGGGGAATATTGATGATTGCCAATGGATAGATGCAATGCTCCATTTGGCAACTGGCAATCATACAAAATAAAGGACTGTGATCAATTGCAGTTATCCCTAACATCAGGTTCACGAGAAATCTTCATAATGTTTATTCACAATAAACCATCATTTTAATTGTTTGATCATTATTGGAACAAGTTATGCAGATAATGTGAGGCAATATTCCACACATTACTAAAACATAATACACACCAAGGGGAATCCCATCTGCCCCAAATCTCTGGAAGTAATTTCTATAGAGAGGTTAATAGGTATCCTTCTTGTGTGCAACCAGGCACCCCAAAATATACACACATGCTACCATCAGCCAGGCGTATGCAGTGGCTCATGGTGGCGCTACCCCCTTAAAACCATAGAATGGAGAGACAAATGGGTTGTTGATATGTTCGTTGTATTTACTATGTGAAAAAAGATTGCACCCCTTATATCTGCAAGCAATGCGCATGAAAACTCTTTGGGCGTGATTATGACTTTTGGTGCTACAGGGGCTGGCGGCCAGCCACCGCGGCACCCCAACATCACCAACAGTCACTGCCGCCAGCCAGATTAAAAGTTTTTTGTAGTCTGGCAGGTGGGCGGTGTAGCGTTTCCCCCTGCAGTACCCTTTCAAAGGCGTGTGGCACCGCAATGGGAAAGCCTCACAAGGCTCCTAGATGGCATGGACTGTAACGTCCATGCCGTGCAGGAAATTTGTGCCCCCCTTTGGGCACACACAGGGCGCAGAGGCACAGTTCAGCCCTGTAGAGCCCACTTTGTTTCCTCTCTGCCAGGGTTTTCATGGCGGTTCCACCACAATGAAAACCCTGGTTGAGAGGAAACTCGTAATATGCGGCCTCTGACCACTGTGCTACTGCCACAGAACAGTAGTTCACTGGCAGCTTTGGTGGATCCAGGGCATTTCGACCGCCCAGGTTGTAATCGGGTGGTAAGACCGCTGGTACAGTGGTGGCTGGACCACCACTGCTGTGCCACCAACCACTGTGCCACCGTGAATCTGGCGGTCCTCGGTCCGCCAGACTCGTAATCAGGCCCTCAAATGTCATAAGTAGTGACTTGGCAGTTAGTTACTTGTGAAAGTATTGCTAGTCTAAAACACGTTTACAAATCTGTTTGTCACTGGTAATAAGAAAGCTATGTATTGTTATGTGCCCGGGTTAGGACCATGTAGTGAAACGGCTAATTTCTTACATTGTACTATTTTTCACAATAACATTTCTGCTGTGACCTTTTGCACATATTTTTGTGCGCAACAATGTTGGAATAGTTTCTCTGAAACTAGTTTGTTTAGACATCTAGCTTCGCACAAAATAATCACAATGCCTTGAACATCATGTTCAGGCCCTTCTACATACTATGTACAAATGTCGTTCTATCTTCATTCATGGGGCGACAGGGCTATCTACATATCCATCACATCGCTAATCTATATGTGCAAGGCTGCTTTGCATTATAAATAAAGAGAATCCAAAACGATTAGTAGAGGAGACCCTTCAACTGACACCGAGTTTTCCAGCATGCTGAGACTTCACCGCGCAGCTGTCTGACGTCTCTGTGAGGGGTACCCAGTTCATGACTAGGATGGGCTCCCACATTCTCTCCCACCAGGTAATGGGTTTGGATCGTCTCTTGCCAGGATTCTTGGCTTCACAGCTAGGGTTTGCATAGTAGGAGTGATCCTGATTACTATCTTGTTTTATATGCATTGCATATATACACTGTCTTAGCATTGTGCTAGAACTGTATCTACTATTTACTCCTTTGATGCTTGCAAACACTTTCATCTGCTTCTGTCTGCTGATTATCACAGCACATGTATTTTATACAAGAATCACATTGGTTCAATAAATATATTGAAAATGTCCCACTGTGTATTCTCTGTATATCTCTCTGAAAACAAACGAGCAAGTGTGATGGAGCGAGAGGTTCTGATCTGTTTCCACGATCCCTGAGGGGTCAGGGTTGTCATGTTCAGTGGTTGCCACAAACCATTCGCTCCCTGGTAAGGTTAGGAGGGCTTACTGTGGCACCGTAGGCTAGATGGTCTATAGGACAACATATCCTGCGGGGAACCCGGATTCAGTTTAATGGAATCAAAGAATAGGAGTAAACCTGTTAACCCAGCTGAGACCCGGGTGGAGTTTGTAACCAAAAGACATTGCACAATTGTGTGTTCTTGTTACTTTTGCATAAACTGTATTGTAGTGCAGATATAACAACTTACAAAAATAATTTACTTCCTAATGAAACTTTTTTGTCGTCTCCTATCTTCCCCATCCTGAATGATTGTTTCTCTCCTGGTACTTGTCTCCTCAAATGATTACAGGTTGAGACGTTGTCTTTTGGTTACAGAATCAATTTAGTCACCTCACCCAAAGTCTAAGTTGTCCAACAAATGCGCAGGTCCTACAAAAACAGTATCACTGGCTACTGCACTGCTGCTCACCATATTCCTTCTGAATGGATGATAACTGGTGTTTCTTTGAGCCATTGATCACAGCAACAACTCAAATTGAAGCATGAACATAAGGACTCAGAGAGTATATCATACCTGGCTCTATAACTAGTTTGCCAAAATACTGTGCATTCTTGCAGGCCAGGTAAGGAGAGGCTTGATTCTGTGACCATAAAGGTTTCAACATTTCAGGAGTCAATACAGAGACAATGTGAATATGGGTAACTACTTCAATGATAAAATGTGTATGTGTTTACACAAGTGCCATGTGAGTGTCACTTTTAGCTACTTTCAATGTGGTCAACATGTTTTATATAGTGCCATGTAAAACATGTAGACCATCGTATACAGGTAGGATAATATGCTAGGACTCTTCACGCTACAAGCAAACAGGTAGGGTCCGAACATCCATGTATTTGCAGGTGCCCTTTTCTTGAAATATATTTGGATTTTACATAGGACTTTAGGTAGTCTCTTAAAATGGGATGACAACCAACTGGTATGCCACATTATTTGTATTCACAATATACTATTTACCTTGTTTCCCTTGCATTCTATATTTAGGGAACCTCTATGTAGGTTAGGCATTTTTATGAATTGCCATTGATCCTTTAGGGGACAGCTTGAGGCAAGAAACATGGTGACTATTTCAGACCTTAAGGTTAATTCTTGTTTTTATCCTCAACAAAGATATTAAAGAAGATTTTTTAGGGGTAACTTTAGGTATTTTACATTTTATTTTTCACCTTTTATAAACAATCTACTCCACAATGCTCGGGCTAGATAGACCAGGCCTTTGTTGGCTTTTTGGAAAAAGATCTCCTGCAAAGAGTCCCCTCATGTGGCCCACTGGTTACTGCAGCACCAACCCAACGAGGAACACAGCTCAATGATCAAGAATTCCAGCACATGGTGGGTGAGGGATTGTGCTCCACAAACATGTTGAATATAATTACCATATAAACAGACAAATTGTCTAACGCTTATACTGTATTTTGGAAGAGGTGAGCTTCCTCTAAACTGCACACATTGCCATGAAACCAAGCCACTCTGTATCTGAATGCATATGCATCAGTAGCAGTCACAGACCACATGGAAAATGAGCAATATGCTCTTTCTATCGTTGACTCACATTTAAAGCATCTTGTGAATAACTCAGTACACACAAAGAGGCACACCTTGCTTTCTGTTTCCACACTGTACTAACTGAAAATAAAACATTAACTCATAGAAGTATTGGGTTAAAATGAATTCACTTTATGCACTGCAGAGGCATAAAACAGGTGCTCAGCTCTGCTCTGCACCAACAAAGCCCATCATGATAAATCCTCGGATGTTTTAAGTTCGATATGAAGAATTCTATTTTAACACTTGTGTTTATTGTTCATTTCTGTTAACTCTATGTTGGTATAAAGATGATAATTTAATAACCAGATTAAGTTGTTACCAATGTGGTATTTCATAAAAATGTTTGTATTCTTTTTCTGAATGATAAGCCAATTGTGATTCTACCAGAGTGTTTTTCCAAAGAATCATTCTTGGGAATGCACCTTAACTGAACAAGGAGGTGCATATTAGTCATTTAAGTGTGGTTTTGAACATTGCAGGTCCTAATTAGGTTTGGGTGATATTTTGTTTATGCTTGCATAATCTTGAGTAATTTCTAGCAGCTCAGTTTATGCCAGTTATGTGAAATGCCTGAGATTGCACTAGTACTACTAACCACAAAAGGGTTTGGCACACAACCAGTAAGACTGGGCCATATACTAGAAGACACCACAAGAAATGGCAATACTGATCAACAATCACTCATACTTTCATTCAAAAAGCACTTAATCTAATTGCTATGATCTGCGAAGAATTATTCAATTTCTTAATGTCAGTTTTCGTTGTTTTGTTTAGATGCAAATCCTTTGAAACTTTTATTTTGTTACGTAAAAAACTTTTGAAATAATTGGACATGCACTGGAATCACAACAAATAATAATAGACGTACAAATCACATAACAGAATACATTATCAATAAACGTATACATTTAATTGGAAAAATTGACATACGAAACATGTATAGCTCAGGTTCTGTTTAAATTTGCAACCACAATATTCTCAAAATACCTCTGGCTAGTGGCTCGCTAGGTTATAGTCATTTCAGAGGTAGTGGCCAAATAATGACCCTGTTGAGCTCATTCTAATCATTTTATTTGAAGAAAACTTGGTTGTAAGCAAAAGTGGTAGCACATAGACATTTGGCAAATGAAAAACACTGTTCACGCATTTCAAACCAAAATATGTCTCTTGAAGGATTCTGCTCAGGATGCAGAACACTTGGGGTGCTACAAATTAAAGAAAAAAGGGGGCTGCTAAAGTTAAAACTCAATCTTAGTTGTCACTCAAACACTTACTCACTCAACTCATTCCGTCTTAACACAACCCACTTTATTTACCTCCGTCTTTAGTGGGTACTTCAATATAATTGCTTTTGACAGTCACAGTTGTCATTCAAATGTCCTTTTACTTACCGGTAATCTTCATTACTCCGGGTCCCGTTGTCCTCGTCCCCTTCATTAATAATCCAATGAGATATATCCATCTCACGACAGAAAAAAAGAAAGAAGGAATGCTGGTACGCCCCTCCCTCTCCCTTATAGGGAGTACATAAGGGTACAGTACCCAGCATGCCTCCTGAACCCCCAAGCCCAAGATGAGGGCCGGAAATCCGGGAGGGAGGGAGGGATATAATGAAGGGGACGAGGACAACGGGACCCGGAGTAATGAAGATTACCGGTAAGTAATAGGACATTACCCCCAGGTCCCTCCTGTCCTCGTCCCCTTCATTAATAAACCAATGAGAATACCCAAGCAGCAACCGGCCATCATCAAACAACAAACCACCAGGACACAGCAGAACAGCAAAACCTAGCAATTTATTGCAAACAACAGCACAGCACAAAAGAAAAACAAGGGGAATCAGGAACACACACAGCCCGAAGAACCCCCAAACCAAAGTTAGTGTCATCCCCCAGAACATTCTGAATACGGTAATGCCTAACAAAGGTATTAGAAGAAGCCCAAGTGGCGGCCCTACAAATTTCAGAAAGGGACACCCCACGAACCTCCGCCCAGGAGGCAGCCATCCCCCTAGTAGAACGCCCCTGAACCCCAGCCGGGGGAGGGGAACCAGAAAGGGAATAGGCCAGAACAATAACCTGCTTCAACCACCGCCCAATGGAAGAAGACGAAGCACGGTTACCCCTGGAGCCAGCACCAAAAGAGACAAACAGGGAGTCAGAAAGCCGAAATGCACGGGTCCGATCAACATAGACCCTCAAAGCCCGGCAAACATCAAGCAGAGACCAGGGAAGATCACCGACGTCCACCTGATCAGAAACCAAAGCCGGAAGGACCAGCTCCTGAGAACGATGAAACTGGGAGGAGACCTTGGGCACGAAAGAGGGATCCAACCGAAGAACAACCCCATCCTCAGAAAAGGATAGAAAAGGCTCCCTAGCCATCAGGGCACCCAATTCCCCCAGGCGACGAGCCGAGGTGATAGCCACCAGAAAAACCACCTTTAAGGTGACAAACTTCATATCCACCTCATCCAAAGGCTCAAAGGGAGCAGCCACCAAAACTTTCAAAACCAATGGAAGATCCCAGAGAGGAAAGGAAGGACGCACCACAGGGCGGGAGATCGCAAAACTGCGCAACAAGCGAGAAACCAACCCATCAACATCAGGAAGGTTACCCCAAGGCGCCCTAAAAGCCCTGATAGCAGCCCATTGAGCCCGGAGAGTAGAGACAGACAAACGCTTCTCGAACCCATCCCAAAGGAACTGTAGAACATCCGGCAAAGGACAAACCAAAGGGGACAAGGCCAGGCCAAGACACCAACGCTCAAAGTTACCCCAATGCCTCCCATAAGATTGAAGGGTAGAAGGCTTCCGAGACCGCTGAATAGCCAAGGCTAAATGCTCCGGGAGACCCCTATGCCTCCACCCCTGCCTCTCAACCGCCAAACCGACAGCCGAAGCCGCCGGAGGGGCAACATCGGAGAGGACCGCAAGGGAGACGGAAGGAAGGGGAAGAACCATGGACCCTGAACAGCCAACAGGCGGAGAGAGGGAAACCAAGACCTGCGGGGCCAGAAAGGTACCACCACCACCACCTCCCGATCCTCCACCAACAGGCGAGCCAGGAACCGAGGAATCAGAACCAGAGGGGGAAAGGCGTACAACAGGTGAGCCGGCCACGGAAGGGACAGGGCATCCACCCCCCAAGACCCCTCCTGAGGAACCCGGGAGAAGAATCGGGGAAGCTGCGCATTGAGCCGGGAAGCAAAGAGGTCCAGAAAGGGAAGACCAAACCTCCCGCACACCAGAAGAAAGGCCGCCGGTGTCAAGGCCAACTCCAGGGAGACAGGAAAAAAATGACTGAGGGCATCCGCCACCCCATTGTCCACCCCCCGGACATGAACAGCCGCCAGGGACAAAAGATGGCCCTCCGCCCAGCAAAACAAGGGGGACACCAGCGCGTTCAGGGACCGAGAACGGATACCGCCCTGGTGATTTAAGTAGGCCACCGTCACCGAGTTGTCCGACCGAACCAACACATGCTGGTGCAACAGAAGGAGCCGAAACCCCTGGACAGCCTGACACACAGCAGACAACTCCCGCCAGTTCGAAGACTGACGACCCTCCCAGAGGGACCACCGTCCCTGAAGGCACTCCGACCCCAAAGTCGCCCCCCAGCCCAAAGCGCTGGCATCCGTCGTAAGGACCACCGGAGGAGGACACTGCAGAGGAAAGCCCCTGTCCAGACTGGACGGCAGAGTCCACCAGCGCAGGGCCGGAAGGATTGACAGAGACACAGGAACCAGAATGGACAAGTCCCCCGACAAGGGATTCCACCGGGCCAACAGGTAGGACCAAAGAGGACGAAGATGGAAACGCGCCCAAGGCACCGTGAACACAGTCGCCGCCATCAACCCCAGAAGGCGCAACCAAAGACGGACCGGAAAGGACCGACCCAACAGAAACCGCCGAGCCAGCGCACACAGGGTCACGGCCCGGGCCACGGGCAGGAACACACGATTCAAATCCGTGCGGAAACGGGCCCCTATGAACTGCAAGTCCTGAGAGGGGCGAAGCTGTCACTTGGGGATGTTGATCAGGAACCCATGGTCCCGCAAGGCCGCACACACCAACCTCTGATCCACCAACAACTGCTCCGCGGAGGGGGCATGCAGGAGCCAGTCGTCCAAATAAGGGTAAACCAACATCCCCTGGAGGTTCAAGAAGGCCACCAAGGGAGCCACCACCTTGGTGAACACCCTCGGAGCCGATGTCAGGCCGAAAGGCAGAACAACAAACTGGTAATGGACCCCCAGCAGACAAAAGCGAAGGTAGGGACTGGAGAGAGGATACACAGGCACGTGAAAATACGCATCCTGAAGATCCAGAGTGCACATGTAATGACCCTGGAGAACCAAGGGAACAATCCTCTGAAGAGTCTCCATCTTGAACGGAACCCGCAGCACAAATTTGTTCAGGGCCTTGAGAACCAGAACAAGGCGAAACCCCCCAGTCACCTTGGGCACCAGAAAAATGATGGAGTAAAACCCCTGGCCCCGCTCTCCCGGAGGAACCACCCGAACCGCCCCCTTGTCCAATAGTGACTGAACCCCCCGGGAAAGTTCCGCACGATTGGACGGGCAGGATGGCCAAGGAGTCGGACGGACCCCCGAGACAGGTGGCAGGCTGGAGAACTCCACACGGTAACCCAAGCGTATCACGTCCAGGACCCACAAGTCCGAACAGGAGGACATCCAGGCTGGAAGAAACAACCGAAGCCGACCACCGACCAAGGATCCGACCTCGGACCCCAGATAGTCAGGAGCGAGGCTTCGCAGGCGGGGACTTCGCCTTCTTGTCCTGTCCCCGACCAGGCTGGCAACGGCCACGACCCCGGGAAAACTGCCTGCGATAAGAGGGCCGAAAAAAGGGCTTAGGCTTAGAAAAAGCAGGAGCAGCCGAGGGCATCTTGAAAGAAGAGGAATGTTTCTTCTCCTTAAAAAGACGATGAAGCTTCCCCTCCAACTCCGCCCCAAACAACATGGAACCCTGAAACGGCAGCCGTAGGGCAGCAGTCTTCTGGGCAGAATCGGTCTTCCAATCCTTGAGGACCACATTCCGACGAGCCGCTATACAAGCACCCCCAGACAGAGCAGAGGCACGAACCACATCAAATGAAATGTCAGACAAAAACTCCACCTGACGTTCGATGTGTGCCAGAATGTCAGCGCAGTCAGTGGTATTATCCATAGAGCCATACAAAGTCTTTAAATCAGACAGAAGAGACTGCGCCACATAGGTCCCATAAATACCCGCCCTCAGGGCCAAATGGGAGCCAGAATAAACCTTACGAAGAGAGGCGTCAACCCTCTTATCCACAGGGTCACGCACCACAGCATCCTCGGCCAAAGAAGTGCGACCAACCAGACTAGCCACCACAGAATCCACAGGGACCGAGTCCGGCAAGTCCTTCTCCATATCCTGAAGTGGATACAGCTTAGCCATGAAGCGGGGCAGCAGAATGCGATCGGGATCCTTCCATTCCCGATCCAAAACCTCCCGCACACAAGGATGCACAGGCATAACTGCAGGAGCAGAATACTGGAACTGTCGAAGTAGAGAACCACCAGACGCACCAGGGACAACATCCGCAGGAAACCCCATATTCTCCTTGAGATGGCACAGCAAATCCGGTAACATGTCCTTGTCACCATACTTTCCCTTGACCAAATCAGCGTCCAAACCACCATCCTCAGAGCCAGAGGGCGAAGAAGAGGAGGGAGAAGGAGGAGGCACACCCCTGGACCGCGATTTGGACGAAGCCTTAGAACCCCCAGGCTTGGAACCACCCATCTCAAGCAAGGTCTTCTGGATGAGAGCCTTCAACTTCGCATCACCCCTCGAGCGATGCCTGGAGCGACTGGGAGTAGGAGAAGAGGAGGAGGAGGAAGCTGAGGAAGCGGAGGACTCCTCGACATGCCTGCGTTTTCGTGAATGTTTCCCCATATTGAGAAAGCCCCAGCAAGCTAGGACAAACCAGCAGGCAGAAAAGCAAAAAATGAGGAGCCCAGGCAGCAGCAGGAGAAACAGCAACAAATCGCCTGCAGAAGCACCAAACAAGCACAGCGACCGCGAACCATAAGCCAACGGACGAATATGCAAGGAAGAAAGAACATTCAGCCTCTTTAAATGCCCCAAACCGCTACGCGGTACTTACATCAGGAACCGGCAAACAAGCCTCTCACTGCCCGCAGCCGGGAACCTCAAACGCCTGACTTCCGCTCTCCAATCCAGGAAGTCAGGCAAGGGCCGGAAGGAAGCGCCCCAGCAACCATGGAGCCGCCGCACCTCCTGGAGCCACACACGAGAATGGCCGCGTCTCGCACAGCCCGGCAGCACAGAGACGCGGCCCGACACTGCCTCCATGCCCCCAGAGCCGCACCTCGCCAGAACAGACCACGAGGTCCAACGATCAGGGACAGAGGCGGCAGACAGCATCACGGGAGACTCCCCAAGCCCGGCAGGAGGAGTCAGCCCGGAAGATCCAGCACCCACCCGAGGCCAAGCCACAGGTGAGACTCCAGGAGCCCACCGGCTCCTGGACCAAAAAACAGAAAAAATGTCGATAGACAGAAAAAAGAACAGGAGGCATGCTGGGTATTGTACCCTTATGTACTCCCTATAAGGGAGAGGGAGGGGCGTACCAGCATTCCTTCTTTCTTTTTTTCTGTCGTGAGATGGATATATCTCATTGGTTTATTAATGAAGGGGACGAGGACAGGAGGGACCTGGGGGTAATGACAATTGGCACCAATCTAAAAGCATAACAACACCCAAAAAGTCTGATGTAGTTAATGTAACTAATGGAATTTGAAAAAAGTATAGACAAGCCCTTTATTGTTATAAAGGAACATACTTTAGTGGAAGGCCAAATCACTGGACTCCCATCGCTTCTATTTTGAAAAATATATGCTTTGGTATTATCTGGGGATGAAGCAAAGGAAAGGATCCTGTGTAAATACTGTGACTCCTTGTTTTTCCTTTTAACTTTTTAGACCAAACGTTTCTAAATTGTTTCAAACTCTGAGCATATTCTGTCTAAATTAACGCCAAGATTATTTGTGCCATTATCTGCATAAAAAGCAGTAGAGAGCAATGAGGATCCCTAACTGCCTCATGTACAGGTACTTGTGTTAAGATCATTACTGGAAACTTATTCTTGATATTGCGCTTGTCGCTCTCTGTAAAAATATAGGCCACGCGGGGCAGCCAATATGCGTGCATTTTGACTTGTTAGACCAAGCGTTTCAGCATTGTTTTGAGCTATGCACATATTCTGTCTTGATTAGCATTGAACTTATTTCTGTGCTACTATTAGCATTAAAAAAAACGTAGTGAGCAATAAGGATGCATACCTCCCCCATCCACAAGCTCTTGTGTTAGGATCCTTACTGGAAGCTTGTTCTTGTAATTGCGTTTGACGGCCTTTGTAAAAATTTAGACAATGCGAGGCAGCCCATAAGCGTGCCATGAATGCGGCATTCACTCTCAGTATTACAGCGGCTGACAGTCTAAACTCAAAGCAGTTAGTGAAAAGACTTACTTTACAAACTTGCAGCAGTCCATCAAGCCGGGACATCCATGTTTCAGGGGTTACGAACGGTGACCAACCCTAGCGGGAACTGTGTAAATCCCGATCTGAGTATTTTGACTTCCGGGTCATATTATTTTTGAAGAAGAAAGTCTTTATTTAAAGAAGCGATTTTACAGCCAAGGCTGTTATTTAGGATCTATTAACAAAATTGTTATTTTCTCGCACTCAAGAGTGCATAGTTCCATTTATTCTTAACAAAGAACGGACGATCGCTGGGAGTAGTGGTTTCACCACACTGTGGCACATACTTACGCAACTTCGGCAATTTTAGTAGTAGTTGTTGAAAAATACCGCACAGTGTTGGGGGCTTTTTAGTAATAGCTCCCATTGGCGTTGAAGTAAAAACCTATTTATTGCACTAGGCCACGTGTTAGAAATGGTAGTTCTGGTTGGGCAATGTATGGAACCAGGCCAGGCATCAACTACCATTCTAGTCAGGTTAAGCTAAATACACACTAAAAGATAACCTGTGCTCACTCTCTGGCAGCTTGGCACAGAGCAGTCAGGCTTATCTCCAGAGGCAAAGCATTTGTGCAGCACACACAGTAACATAATGAATACACCACAAAAAGACTCCACACAGGTTGAAAACATAGAGAATATTTATCTGAGCAAAATGAGACCAAAATGACAAACATCCAAATGGTAGAAGTTGAGATATGACTTTTTAAAGCTTCAATGCAAAAGCAGTGCTTAGAGGTCAATAGCGTTAAAAGGTTACTTGATATTACGCTAAACTAGGGTAAATACAAAGTTCAGGCTGACCTCTATGGAGCACGGGTAGGATACAGTTCCAAATGGGTGAAGCTGAAGTTTTACCTTCTCAAGCTGAGCCAAGAGCCCCATTTAAGGGGAAGATGCAAGGAGAGCATCGCCAGCGATGATCCAGGGTTGCAAAGAGTTGGCCGGTCGTCACTGACGGTAGAGGTGGCAATGCTTGCTGTGCAAGGAGATGATGTTGCGGGGGCTTGTGCTGTTCCTTAGAGCAAGTTGCAAAGTCCCAGTGTGAACAGGGCCACCTACCATAAAGAAGAGCCCAAAAAGCTTGATTGAAGAGGCCCAAACACCACTTCCAAGCGCCTACGACTCAAGAGGCGCCTCTTGGGGTCAGGAGCGAGTTGAAGATGGGCCCAGTAGCAGCTGTAGGTGAAGAAATGGAAGTCTTTAAAGAAAGCAGCGGCAGAACCCACTTCTGAGGCCCAAAATGACGTGGAGGGGGGCACCTCAGGCAAGGGCAGGACTCACAGGCAGCAGAGTCCAGCAGCACTAATAGAATTGCAGTATGTTGTTTGGGTCCCTGAGACTTCAGAAAACAGGAGATAAGCCAGCAAGCCCATGGAGAGAACTTGGAAGGAAGGCTGAGTCCCTCCAGCAGAATCAGGGAGCAGCAGGCAGCAGAGCAACAAACAGAGAAGCAGTTCTTCCAGAAAAGCAATCATGTTGAGTGCAGTCCACAGAGGTTTAGTTCAAGATCCACAACTGTCTAATTTTAAGGTATCAGAGACCCAATACTTATATCTCAAAATTCCTTTGATATAGGGAGTGACTTCAAAAGATCTCACTAAAGTGCACATGGGTCCCTTTTGAACCAGTACTGTCTGCCAGGCTAACTATGGGGGGGGGTAAATCAGTGCTTTGTGCGAGGACAGGACACAGCCTATTCAGATGTAAGTGAGAGTCACCTCTCCCCCCTCCTGCCCAGGAAGGCTATCAGAATACATATGTATACAGACGCTTTCTCTGTCACACCCATCTCTTTCTGTGTTTTGGCTGTCTAGAGGGAATGCACAAAGTGTAGCTGTCACCCAGCCCAAATGTTTTTTAGAGACAGTCAGTCAGGCACAAAGAGCAGTAAGTGCTACAAAATGTCCACTTACTAAAAGTGGCATTTCTAAAACAGTAATGTTAAATCCAATTTCACCAATATGGAGGATTCATCTTTACCATTCCAAACTGCAGTATCCTGATGTTATCGATTGCCTCTTCCTTGTTTCCCTGTCCCTGGCTGCTCAGCCTGTGTGAGTGTTCTGAATGGAATGTTTGGTGTGCGGGCTATGAGTGGAATGCTTGGGTGACTGAATCAGGACTGACAGTTGATGGATGGGGCTGAGCAGCTATCAGGCTGCTCCCGGTAAGGTTTGCTGTGACTTACACCTGAATTTGTTCTACCTGTTTACCTGCTACCTGAATAAACCTACATTGACTTAATATCTCCAGCGTGGATTACTTGATTTATTTTTGGCGACGATGATGGGATAACTCAAGATGTTCCATCACAACAACTTTAAAAACTATTTTCAGCTTACAGTCAGCTGTGGACATCTTCAATGCTGAAACTCCACATTAACGTGTGGATAGCTCAGAGACTCGCATTTGTCTGTCTTCTTCCGGATGTGGGACCTACTGTGAAGGCCCATGCATTGTGTTTTCACGTGCTCTTTGTATCTACTATTGGAGCAAAAATCTGCGCTTGGTAAAATGGACCATTTTTTAATGCATACGGTCAGCTGTGTATGTTCCCAACTACAAACACATCACACGGAACTGAGCTGTTGTCATTCACAACATTGGTGTACAATTGTCTCCTGGCCATCCACGCAATTTTTGCTGTTGTGGATTTATGGGGGTAAGTCTTTTAATTTATTTTTTGGCCCCCAGCAGTTCCTTTGACGCTTGGCAGTTCAACCACTGCTTCCAAATTTGAAATTGACCGGGCACGAGCTACCAACAGCGCGCGGTATCTCACCTGCATTGTGGTGAAGCGCTGATGGCTCGTTAGTCCTTCAGTGTCGGTGCTGTCAGTCTGAAAGGATGCACTCATGCACAGATGTGCCAGGAGCCATCCGGCGGGACGTCTGCGACGTGAAGCCATTTTGAGTTTGTCATAACTCTGCATTCGTTCCTGCACGTTTTGCCAACCGCATCATTTCTTGCCTGTTTCAACAAGGTCATTTGGGAACAGGTCACAACGCGGACTTCGTTTGGTTATGTATGTTGAGGATTCGACTACGAGGGATTCTCTATGCTGTTTCAATGTGACCACATGGAGTTCGAAGTCAACGTGGTGGGACTGGCTGTGCTATCATCGTCGAGGCATTCTTTAGTTATTGCTTCGGTTCCCTTTTTGAATTTATGAACATGTTGATAATTGCAGTCGTTCTTTGACCAACAATGTGTGAACTGGCCCTTCGCAACATGAACAGTGACTCAATTTCATTTCAGGATGATGCCACTCATCTTTACAGTTTCAATGGATTTTCGTTTCATGCCAAGCGCAACTGATTTGTTTTACTTTGACTAAATTATTGAACACTTGCCTAATTGTTCCATTTTGGTGGTTGAAATGTTGCTTACGGGAGGGATGTTCTAGGTACAGTCATTTCTTCGTACCTCTACACAGGGGAGTTTTGGGTGGTTTTCTGCCAGATACACATTTAGTACCTCATTTGAAGGTTCACGTTTGAGTTTTGTTTTGCATATTTATGGGTTTTTAGTCCCAATGTACGCTATTTATACATTGTACCCTTACGTGAGGGTGACCTCTGGAAGGCTGTTTTTTTACCTCTTTGACTTGTTGCAGGGGTGGGTCCCTTTGTTCATAAGACCCCTTGTGCTGCACAAGTTTTGTTGCAGGGGTGGATCCCTGCGTGCTTAAGACACCTTGCCCTGCATGGGTTTTTGTTGCAGGGGTGGGTCCCTGCGTGCATAAACTCCTTGCGCTGCACAAGGTTTTGTTGCAGGTGTGTATCCTTGCGTGCATAAGACGCCTTGCGTTGCACAGGTTTTTGTGCAGGAGTGGGTTCCTGCAGGCATAAGATGCCTTGCGCCTCACGGGTTTTGAAAATGTTCTAACTTACTGGTTGTCCCTATTGGTCGGCGGGGGCAGGACATTGGGTATTAGTCCCTCTTGTCATCATTCACGTTCATGTTGTCCTTTACTTAAGGTAAGGGCAGGACCTTGGATACAAGTCCCTACTGTCCACATAGACTTTACTCCTCACATTGGAGATGTTACATTTGTACATTTTGTCATGTTTTTCTTCATAAGAGGAGGGGAATGGGTATTATTGTTTATCCGTCTTTCTCTACAGTGTTCTGTTCCTTTCCCTCTAGTGATGAGTGTTTCTCGCCATCCCTGGGTCTGGGCTCTATATAAATCTTGTTTACTTATGTTCCCCTTACAATGTTATTTTTCCCTATTGTCATTTTATGTTTATAGTTATATGCTGTTTTCATCTTTAATTATTTTCTAACGTTACATCATACTTCTGTTCATTAGGAAAGAGGTATGTAGTATCCTGATGTTATGGATTGCCTCTCCCATGTTTCCCTGACCCTGGCTACTCAGCCTGTATGGGTGTTCTGTATGGAATGTTTGGTGTATGGGCTATGAGTGGAATGCTTGGGTGACTGAATCAGGAATGACAGTTGATGGATGGGGCTGAGCAGCTAGCAGGCTGCTCCCGGTGGGGTTTGCTGTGACTTATACTTGGATGTGTCCTACCTGTTTACCTGTTTACTTCCTACCTGAATAAACCTACGTTGACTTAATATCTCCAGCGTTGTCCCTGATTACTACACAAACATATAAAATATAACAGGCCTCTCCTCTCTGTTTAGGAATTACAGCTTAAAAGTAATTTAAGGAATTCCCAATGATGGCCAATGAGGGGGTAGGCCTCACAGTAGTGAATAACTCAATAGACTGTTTGCCACTACCAGGACATTCAAATCAGAAATTACATGTCTTACCTTTTACTTACATAGAACCCTGCCCTAAGGGTTACTTAGAGACTACCGTAGGGGTGATTTATATGTAAAAAACGGGGAGTTTAAGGCTAGGCAAATAGGATTAAATGTCAAGTTGAAGTGGCAGTAAACTGCACACACACTTCAGTGGCAGGCCTGAGATAGGTTTGAAAGGCTTCTAACGTGGATGGCACAAGCAGTGCAGCCCACTAGTAGCATTTGCAGCACAGGCCCTGGGTATATATTATATAAAATTACAAGGGGCTTACCAGTACAAAACATATGCCAAGCAGGTATACACTATTGTCACCAAATTTAGAGGAGAAGCATGTGTACTCTAGCACTAGTTAGAAGTGGTACAGTGCTCAGAGTTCTAAGGCCAACAAAAAGAATCAGCAAAAATGAGAGGCAAAATGGGGAGGACCACCCTAAGGATGGTAAGTCTAACACCACGTAATTGAGATTTTTTCAGGTAAAAATGCTATTGTGAAAGAACAGGACAAGAGCAGCTCTTCTTTGAGTCACGTGCTATTTTGCACAATTGTTTTAGTTTGCAATGTATCCTCGTGACCAATTTTTTTTAACCTAAAACTACATTTAGGATAATTGCGAAAACAAGTCTTGTAATCAATCCAGCGCCAACCAAATCAATATTTTCTATATTTATGGAAATGTATAGACAGCATATTTTTTCTGTTTTTCTATCATGTCTTTTTTCACGAAATATTTAGAGTTTGTGTTCCTGTAGTGTGCTGTGACAAATTTGATGAAATAATCTTTAAAATATACTCACAGGACAACGTCGCCGAACATGGCATGCTTTACAACTAACCATTCCAAGTTATTACAGCTGGAACAGGCGCTAGAAAGTATGGTAATTTTGTTGTTCAAAAGGCTGCAGTCCTTGCTGCTGCTTCTCATGCTAACAAAGGAGAACATCAGCTTGATGTATGCTGGAATTAGTTGGGTTTTGGAAGTGGGCCAGAGTTTGAAAATGGATCTCGAGAAGGCATTTCTAGCCTTTGTGTGGAGGATGTGGTTAAGCCTGGGACAGAAGATAGGACAATATGGAAATTAGCTGATAAAAAAAGCTGCCTTAGGCAGAAAAAGATCCAGAAAGGCCTTACCACTGCCGGTGCAAGATTTGTGGCTTTCATTCCGAAGGCTCCCGTAGTAATAATGCCGCAGGCCTCTGGCTCATGAAATCTGCAGACAGTGAAGAGAATCGTGTTAGCTTCCGCCGAGTCTGCAATTGCTGTTTTTTTCTTCTGCTTTGTTTCCTTGTAGGAAGTATAATTGTTTTGCAGGGAAGTGAAATGTTTTTTTTTATAACAAACAATTTTCTTAGTCTCTCACGCACACTATTCCACTCAGACCAATACCAAGTGTCCATTTAGATATACAGGCATTGTTAAGGGCATACAATGCACACGGCAATGCACAGTGCCAGTTCATTCCATCGCTTACCAGAACACCACACAAGAGGGAGAGTTTTTACATTTGAAGCAATGGCGATATTATATTTACAAACCAAATGGCGACATGTGGTCCAATTAATGTATATATTTTTTTTTCAGATGACACAAAGATAGCTCTACACCTTAAGGATAACGGAGGTAAGTTAGTCCCTCCTGCAATAATAATTTGTTGTGTAATGATTTGTCCTAAATATTGCAAAATGCTTGAGTGTTTTTGAATGTAGATCAAGCAGCATCTATTTTAAAACTCATCCCTAAAAAGGTTGGACAAATAGTGCTTTTTAGCTTGTTTGATGTCGCCCGCCTATTTTTAGGGCAATAAGGGAAGGTATTTCCCCACAAGGAAACTTGGGGCATATTACCAACCAATAGAGATAATTTTTGTCTCTAACTTGTTTAGAGACAAAAATTATCGCCGCACATCGGCGATTTTTATCGCAGATAAACCTTGCTATTAGCAAGGTTTATCGCAAATGCGATAAAAAACGGCCGCAATGCAGGAATATCGCTGAAAAGTCAGCGATATTCATGCATTATCGAGCAAATGCTCTTAGCCATGTTATCCACCTCCCATTGGATAACATGGCTAAGAACTGCTCCTGGGCAGGTGTTAGCTTTTGGAGATATTCGCACTTAGCGCGAATATCTCCAAAAGTTGGTAATAGGAGATAGCGATGTTAGCGACTGTTTCCAGTCGCTAACATCTTGGCACGCCCACTTTGCATGTCATTAGTGATAAATATCACTGACATGCAAAGCGGGGCCCAAGATGGTCACTATCTCCTATTAGCTGTCGCTAACTGGTGTTAGCGACAGCTTGGTAATAGGGAGATCATTTTATCTCCGCTTTCTTGGCTTTTAAAGCCAAAAAAGCGGAGATAAAGCCCTTGATAATATGCCCCCTTGTTTCCTATCTAGACCAGGCCGGGGTTTAGTTCTGCTACTTGGAACTCCACAAACTGACCCAAGTACTCAGTCGCACTAAGTGAAGTTCCGCAAGCGGCGGACTTTGTTAGGTCACATGACTTCACGTTGATTTTTAGTGCCAGTTGTTTGTTCCATGCTGGAAAATCAAAGTGAACTGCACCATGCACAGTACGAGAGGGCGCTACTTCTTTCAGGGCGCTGCTTCTTTCTGGCGATTTTCTACTCGAGCGGAAGCTTCCTCTATGCAAAAGGATGTTTTCTCAACGCGAGTGTTTGCGACAGTCCGTGACCGCCGGCATTGAGAAATCTTGCTGGGAGGTGGTCTAACATTGTATTTTCCTTGCTTGCCAACTTAACTTGTGCGAGTGAGTAATAAACTCATCGCCCAGGCCTAATCTAGACAAAGCCAGGGAAAATTTTGTGCAAATTCACTATTTTTCGTTGTGCGCTGGCAGTCATCAGGAGTGCTTGCAAGGATGTACTGGAAATAAATGATTGTTGTTGATTTTTATCAGAACTGCTGGGGATTCGTGTGAACCCAAAATATTGTAGGTTTGCAAAGAGAGTGCAGAATACAAATTCTACCAATATAGTTGTGAGATGTTCTCAACTCTATACGTACGAGAATGTACAATTTGTCTACTTTGCAATTTTCATCTGAAAATTACAATTGCATATTAAAATTTTGGAAGATAAATTTCCTGCAAAACATGTACCGGTGGAATGAATTATCATACAGAATGCAGTTTTTTTTAATAGTTTTCTAAAGAAAACCTACTCTGTAAAGTATTTTTTTACTTTTTTTCACAAAACGTTTTCAACGACATGAAATTCCAGAAATTACGAGTTTTTCAAAGTCCTGAAGTTAGCACAGCAAGTTTGGTCACTGAACTGTTGGATGTGTAAGAATCTGCCTCATATTAATTTACTATACAACCTTTATTCCAACGAACCCAATAGAGAGGAAAATCTACGATTTTTTAGCACCAGGTGAAAGGTTTACTGATAAATGTACCAAGAGACTAAACTGCTGTGAGATGGAAAGTATGGCCCTTCTGTCTTAATTGCCTATTTTGGTCTGGCAAAGCCAAGAACTTTTTTTTTGAATTTCAAAAATATAATTCACATATATAGTAGACTTTCAGAAAGCCTCTTTTGCCATTACCTTTGGCCAAGAACCGGACTACTCATTGTTAATCATCTCCTGCATCAGCCCACATCTCTATCTCATCCTCCTTCTATTGACAGTTTGGGTGTATACTTCCACTTCTGTTGTGATACACGAGGGTCTATCTGCATCTGAAAAGTGCAGTATGCTATCACAGTTTTGAGAAATTCAGTTGATTATCTCATACGTCCATTATGTATATGTCAATATCAGTTTGTTACCTTTTGTTAAGATTATTTTTGACTCAAGTGTTAAAACTCGCATTGAAGCTTGAAGCTTAAATGGACACCTGTAGGTTTTCTTTAATAGTTCAGTGTGCCTGACCCTAAGATGACAGCCGCAAATTCTAGATTCCGCTTTTATTAGTCTCCTGGACCAAGAAAATATATTTGTTGTACGTTCAGCTCTCTGGGTCGAATCAATGTGACTTCATTCGAGGCACGAATGCAGATTCCTAAGTATTTTCCCTAAATACTCCATATATTTGTATGCCATCAATGTTTACCTAGGTGTCAGCTAGCAGCAATCACACATGCATACATGTGACATACATTAAGTAAAATATTGCCCATCAATATTTCTTGTGGCAATATAGGTAAGTTTGCAATATACTGAAAAAGTACAGGTTTTTAAGCCCAACATCATTTATAATGTAATTGTCCTAAAAGAACGGGGTTAGACATCTGAGTTTTTCCTAAAATGGATTTTTAATGTGTACTGTTACTACCCATATATAAACATTAATCAAATATTACACGCATGAGGTGAGGCCATATATTAGTCAACTGCCCCTGCACAGTGCTTGAACATGTGTGATATAATGGCACGTATGTCCTCATGAGGAACGGCGATGTATACAGTGCGGAATTCTTTTATAAAGAGCCAGGCTTCAGCAATATTACATAGGTGACTTAAGAATGACAATGGAGCTTCTGATTACTATTTCTCTTGTTACGACTGTGGGTAGTAATGTAGGGCATGTCATATTTTCCCCATAAGGATCATGACTCCTTGGATTGAATTTTAGGCAAGGGTTTTCTCTTTTTCCTCTGTCGCAATTAACATCCAACCAATCTGTGGGGCATATGTACAAGCCTCTATCGCCCCAGGGACATCACTTTTGGTAATGTTCCTGTGGAGATAGGGGCCTTGCCTTATGTACAAGGCAGTGTTAAGCCACTTAACATCATTTTTAACGCTGCCTTGTACATAAGGAACCCTTCCACGCTATGTTTAGCATCAAAGGGGCATGCAGTGGGTGTTGTGGTGGGCGTTCCACTGCAACACCCATTGTATTTGACGCTGCCCCCTATGTACAAGAGTGGTGTACATAAAAGGCAGCGCCAAAATTAAGACCAGGAAAACCCTGGTCTTAAGGTGGCGAAAGGAGGTGAAATACATTATTTCTGCCTTGTGTAGCACACATGGAAAAAGCTAAATGCCAGGTTTGTTTATGTACATGAAGGTATCCCTTCCTGTACATAAAAAACCTTTAAAAATTGCCATTTCGTAATTTTTATGTGTGCTGCAAGAAGCAGCACACATGAAAGTTACAAAATGGCATTTTAGGATTGTTTATGTCCAGGAAGGGATAACTTCCTACACATAACCAATCCTCCCCTGCAATCAGACACCCTTGCACTCTGGTGCAAGGGTGCCTGCGTTGGTGTTAAGTTGTTAAACTTAGCACCATCGCAGGGGAAAATGCATAACTGCACCACATTCTTGTAAATATGGTGCAGCCATGTGTTTCCGAAGTGGCAGAGCATGTCGTTAAGCCCAGGAGGCTAACGACACGCTCCGCCACTTTGGCGTACATATGGGCCTTTGTACTATCAATATAGTGCAAACTCTTTGTAATAGCATCACCTTCAAACTACCCAAATCATGCTGATACATTTGCATATTTTTTACATCCATTTAAATTAGGCACAGTAATCTTCGGTGGTGTCAAACAAAATTAATGAGAAGTCCAGATTGCTTTAATTTCTTCCACAACTATAATTTAAAACAAATGAGTGTGCATGGAAACGCCACTTGTACCAGCAGAATCACTATCTGAGCATAGTGTGGCTGGTTTGGTGTCCAGATCCTCTTACAACTCCTGTGCACTTATGGCAATATCTTTTGAGCTCCTTCCACAACTCAGATGTTTGGGATTCCAGGGCTGCATCAGGCCTTACTTTGTATGCAGCATGGTATCAGCTGCTCCAGTGAGACTGTCAGCAGTTGGGTAGTCTTCCCATCGGGACCTCAATGTAGTTTGAGTGAGAGTAGGGGTACTGGTGGCACTTTCACTTCTGTAGCTTCTTCAGTGGCATGAATCTTGATTGGTTAGCTAGAGTCCCCACTCCATTTCAAAGAGCATTGTTGCCAGCTGGGGCATCTCTTTGGGCATCCATATTATTTCTTTAGGGCGACAAGTTCGGGCCAGGATTGCCTCCTCCCTCCACTTTTATATTGCCTATAGTGATTGGCTGTGGCAAGTCATCTCTTAAAGTCTTCTCACACCCCCATGAGCTCCTCACATTCACACATCCTAATGCTGTGCCACATGGAGCACACAGATTATCCACAGATGCACAGAGCACTAATTGCTGTTGGTCATGCTGTGGCCACCCTGGTGTTTTATCTTCCTGTCTCAGGGGAAAGGTGTCCACCTTCTGCTGCAGTCAGGCAAGGGCAGGCAGTGGGAGAGGAAGGGAGATGGTAGGGGGGCTGCAATCCACTGAAGCTCTGCTTCCCCTCTTTGAGGTTGGCTTCTGCTGCTACCTGGATTCCGATGCAATCCATGGTGTTACTGCCTGGTACTCATCCTGCAGGCTCCTTGAACCTCTGTCTAACATTCACATGGTGGACATGCTTTATTTTTATTTTATTTTATATGCTTATAAAGCGCCAGACTAGACTCCCGAAGGGGTATCTCCGCGCTATAACTGCAGATGGAAGTGAGAATAAGAAGTGTAGCCAGATGAAATATGACCATTAGTTGCTAGGAAACAGGTAGGTTTTTAGATTTCTTCTAAAGTTCATATGGTTGGTAATGGACCTTAGTTCCGGCGGCAGTGTGTTCCAGAGTGTGGGTCCGGTATGAGCCAATGCACGGCCACCTTGCCTGGCTTTCTTAACTCTAGGTACCTTCAGTAATTGCTGATTGCTGGAACGCAGAGAGCGTCCTGGGATATAGGGCTGAAAGATGTCAGTGAAATATTTGGGGCCCATCCCTGTTAGGCTCTTATGTATAGTACATAGGGTCTTGAACTGAACTCGCTTCTTCACAGGAAGCCAGTGTAGATGAGTCAGTAGGGGGCAGGAAGGTGTCCTTGGTGGGACATTCATGACAATCCTTGCTGCAGTATTTTGAATAACCTGCAGTTTCTTGATTTGCTCCTCGTTGGCTCCAAGGAGCAAACCATTGCAGTAGTCTACCCTACTGATAACAAGAGCCTGCACCAGAGTTTTTCTGTGGTGGTCCGGTAGATAGGGGAAGACACGTCTTAACATCCCGATAGCCCGGAAGCAGGTGCCAGCTACTTGATTGATGTGATCCTTGAAAGTGAGTTGTTGGTCAAATAATACTCCTAAGTTTTTGACCTTGCTATTGGGGGTGGGGACAGGACCTAGTTCTTGGGGCCACCAATCCGATGACCAAAGTGCCGTCGCTTGACCGAACAACATAACTTCGGTTTTCCCGACATTACACTGCAGACAGTTTGATGACATCCAGTCTGCAATGGCTCTCATGCCATCTGCAAAAGATTTTTTTATTGCAGGTGTAAGATTTTTAAAAGGAAAAAGGAGTTGGGTGTCGTCAGCATACGACACGGGGGTGAACCCGAAAGATCTTGCTAGGTTGGCTAGGGGGGCCACATATATATTGAATAGTGTGGGGCTCAGACAAGAGCCCTGTGGCACTCCCTTATTGAGCTCCCTGTGGGTGGATTTATGGGAGCCCAGCCTAACCTCTTGGGAACGCCCGGACAGAAAACTCTCCAACCACGCCAAAGCCTCTCCTTCTATTCCCACCTCCCTTAGGCGATGGAGAAGCACCTTGTGAGACACCGTATCAAAAGCGGCGGAAAGATCCAACAGCACCAGAATCATAGAGCAACCATCATCCAGTGCCATTTTGATGTTATTGTTCACTGTTTGAAGTGCTGATTCTGTGCTGTGGTTCGGCCTGAACCCGGATTGAGAATAGTCCAGGCCTTCCGTCGCTTCAAGATGTTGAGAGAGATAGGTGTTCACGTGCTTCTCCGTGATCTTGCCCAAGTAAGGTAGGAGAGAGATAGGACGTAGGTTGGAAAGGTCTGTCCAGGGAGATGATGCCTTTTTCCTTATCGGGTTCACCACTGCCTTTTTCCAATCTGCCGGGACCTGGCCTGTCCTGAGGGAGAGATTGACCACTTCAAGTATGTGGGGGCCTAATAAAGGGATCAAAGGACCAACCATTTTAGCCGGAACCAGGTCATTAGGGGATCCTGTTTTTATATGGTTGCAAAGAGTAAGGAGCTCTGTGTGATCAATAGAAGGGAAAGACGTCAGAGAAGGTTCATTATATATAGAGGGGGTTGTAATTGAGCAAGTTTTGGTGTTATTTTTGCTGATGTCGTTAGCTACTACTATTCTCTCATAGATGATGTTGATTTTGTCTTAAAAAAATAAAGAGATTTTGTCACACAAATCCTGTGAAAAGTCGTCAGAACTTTCACATGCCGTGGGCTTTATGAAGTTTTGCAAAATATGAAAAAGTTCCTTAGAGCTGTTACCTGCTTCTGCTATTTGTTGTGTTAATTGTTGTTTTCTAGCCAACTTTATGTTTTTGTAGTACTCTGCTTGAACATTTAGAAAAATTTTCCGGCTGTTTTCGGATTTTGTTTTCCTCCAAGCTTTCTCAGCTCGTCTGCATTTTTGTTTCTCTGCTCTCAATTCCTTTGTATACCATTTTTCTTGTTTTGACACTGGATGTTGTTTATGTCTTTTTAGAGGAGCTATAGTGTCGATGGCTTTTTTGATAGACTCATTCAGCTTGGCTAAAGCTATGTCTGCTGTGTCGGATTCCTGAAAATTGGGGTCTATCCATGCTTCTTGAGCTGTATTGATATTAACTTTATGCCATTGACGTCTCCAAGAGGGGGGAGGAGGAGCATTCTTTGTGGGTCTTACAGGAGTTATTAGCGTAAATTCCAACAAAGAGTGATCTGTCCATGATATACTTTTAGCCGGTGAGCAGATTATTTTGGTAGAGTTAGAGAAAATTAAATCAAGCATATGTCCTCCTACATGAGTAGGTCCATGATTTTTCAGTTCTAAGCCCAGGTTCGATAGATCTGTGATTAGAGCCATGGATTCGGTCAACATAGGCTGGTCTACATGTATATTAAAATCACCTAGAAGCAAAAAATCTTCTTTGGATTTTATGTGCGGGGCTAGTATTTCTTGAAGAGTAAGTGCAAAATTAGGGTTTACTCCTGGGGGGCGATAGACCAAGGCACCCTTCCAGGTGAAAAGATTAGTGAGGTGAATTTTAAAAAGCAGTATTTCTAGCTGCGAGTTTGAGTGTTGTTCAATAATAGTAAGTTGTATATGGTCCCTATATATAATTGCCAATCCACCTCCCGTTTTAATGTCCCTGTCTAGATGTTTAATCTTATAGCCAGAGGGAATCCCCATTGCAATGGCTGTAATTGTATGGGGTTTTAACCAGGTTTCCACAAGGAAACATATATCTGGTTGAATGGAATGTATTGCGTCCCAGACCTGATGTTGATGTTTGGGTAGGGAGCGTACATTTAAAAGAAAGCTCTTCAAACCCTTAATAGAAATATAGGAATCGGGAGGGGGCGCAATGACGTTAGAAAGGCACAAACACTGTGGACAGGAATAAGCATCCTCAATACGGTGCCAAGGTATGACTGTACTGCAGCATGTAGGTGGTCTAAGGCTACGTAGTGTAAGAGCGGAGTAGAAGAGAGATTGGTAGCCCTTACCAGTACAGGCTTTGCAAATCTCCTGCAGGCATCATCTGTAAATGTAGACATAGAGCTGCAGTTTTCTTCTCTACTTGTTGGCCGTCATTCCTTTATGTCTCTTTGGCCTTCAGAAGATTCCAAAGTGGGGTTCTGGAAGCAAGACCTCTGCCCTCAATCACTGAAGGTTTGGGGAATGATTGCGTGATAACAGTGCTGCAAAAGGACCACGATATGTGCTAAGTGGCTGCCTTTCTTGCGTGTGACTTCCCAGGTGAGAGCCATGACTCCACCCGAGGCAATGCATACTGATTTCCTCGTAGCTCCCACTGTCCTTTATCCCTTTTGTTTCCCATACACACAATAACAGTGAGATCATAAAGTGAATGTAAAGGTTTTGGGTGTGGTTTTGTTCTCATCTGGAAGACTGCAGTTGTTTTCATCTTTCCTGGTCTGTATAAGGTAAAAGTGGCACAAGAACACGAAATGCCAGAGCAGTTTTTTCATGGGAAAGTTTGTCTGCTTCATTTGATTTCAGTGTATTTTAAATTTGATCCCTGCATTGACTTCCTGCATCAACTGCCTCCATTTAGTTTTAGAATCGTTATCTCCATAAAGGAAATCTTAAAATGCTCACCCTTTCAGCCTCCAGCAGCATCTGCCTATCTTGCATTGCTAGCAGACTCCATTTGAGTGTTTTTCTGATATTTAGAGAACCTGAAAATTCTCCTCATTATAATTGTATTAAATGCAATGCCCTTTTATTTCCACTTAGGGTATCATACGCCAATATGTTGATCTCTTGGTACTGCAAGGGCGTTGGAGTTATGTTTTCTGAGCTGTGTGTAACTACGTGCAACACTGCTCCCATGTCTCTTTGTCTGTCCCTGTGTTTCTCAGTTTGTGTTGTCTCCCAATGTGTGCCTTACATTGTCATTTGCACTGTATACATGTATACAATGGACACATGTATCTAACTGTGCCAGTGTCAAAAAGTGAATTATTAATTGTGGTTCATAGACGTCCACCACAAGTTAGCTATGGCAAAGAGGAGACAGTTTTAGATTAAGAAAATGTGAAAACATTTATAAATATCAAGTCAAAAAAGAAAGACAATACCAATTTCATTACAATTTCCAAAAATAGACGTTTATTCCATGAATAAGATGACAACAAAATGACAAAATCAAAGAGAGGTACTACTGGCTATATGAATTTTTTAAGTTTTCAATATAAAATAGTGCCAGAAAGCATTAAAAGTCAATGCGGGTCAACTGGTCCATTCACAAAGAAGCGCAGGTCGGATAGACCAACCAGGATGGACCCGGTTGGAGGTTTTGCCTTTAGACTTAGTCTTTTTTCTTTAGGTAAAAATCCTTTACGCAAAGCATGGCAGCAGTTTGTGTTTGAGAAGGGCTCGGCAAAAATGTATAGATATTCTGCCTTCTCTCCTCCTGTTTTGCTGAGTTCGTTCTTGTTAGACTTTAGCACTCTGCGCACTTTACCACTACCACCAGTGCTAAGTGCTTGTGCTCACTTCTTTAAACATGGTGAGATTGGCTTACACCCAATTGGCACATTTAACTTACTTATAAGTCCCTAGTCAACTGATAGCACATGTACCCAGGGCCTGTAAACTGAATGTTTGTACCCTGGGCCTCTAAATTGAATGCTACTAGTAGGCCTGCATTGTGTCACCCAAAAAAGTAGCCCATTCAAACGTGTTCCAGGCCTGCAATTTGAAAACTTTGAGTGCAGTTTTAAACTGCCCTCTCGACCGGACAAATACACATCTTGCCAGGCCTAAACCTTCCTTTTGAATCCATAAAATGTACCCCTATTGTAGACCTTTATCAGGCCATATGGCAGGGTGAAGTGTATTTAAAAAGTTCAACATGTAGTTTTACATTTTACATATCCTCGTGGTGAAAAACTTTCAAATTTATTTTTCACTGCTGCAAGACCTACCTCTCCCATAGGATAACATTGGGTTACCAAATTGCAGTTAATAAATGATAACACTTGATTGGGAACTTGTAGAAAAGTTAAGTTTAGTTTCTAATTAATTATAATTTTAAAGCCTGTTTAAAGGTAAGCCAGATTTCACAATTCTAAAAATGCCACTTTTACAAAGTTGTCATTTTCTTGTCCATGACAAGGTGTAGTCGGCAGTTGGCCCTTGTGTATTCTTTCCAGACAGTATATCAAAGGGAAGACTGGGTATTGGCAGGATGGGCCATCCTCTGTAGATGGGAGGGGTGGAGCTGTCACCGAGCACAGGTGCACTTCAAAGCCACTGCCCCAGCACTCTAGTAAGTAAAAAGTAATTTTATTACAGTTAATAAAAGACATCTTCTTGTAGAATCCACAGCCATGCAAAAGCCCACCGAAGAATTGGCCTACTGTACAAAAATCATAGTCATTGTGTGTATATTCACCTAGAGCGCTGGAACTCTCTTTTTCCTAGTTCCTACAGATTTGTAATATATCTAATATACATTTCCATAGGATAAATTTAGCTTGAAGAAAAATACCAACGTAAAATTCCTAGAACTAGACATACACTGTGAAGGCAGTTTAATTGATCCCTTAATGTGTTTGTGTTTAAAATACATAAACGAATGTGCCATTAATAGCCTATTAAATGGCGGAGCTTTGTATTCTTATCATGCAATTCAGTGGGTTATAAAATACAGATTGATACGCTAGATGTCTCTAACGGAAAATCCAAATATATATGATTCATACCATCTCCGTTCCACTTGGGGCTGACTCCTTTCAGTTAGTAGCTGTTGTGCATTATTCATACATTTTATAAAACGACGGGCACCAGTGGAAAATCACCTCTCAAGCAGAAATGTATTGCTTGGTGGCATGTTCTTATACCAAACTGAGGAAATACTGGCCAGAGCCAATATCTTCATTTTGGTAAAATGCAAGGGAAGATACAAAAAAGGTGCATCACAGTTTCCCGTTGAAGCAGGCACAACCTGCATCTATTCATTGATTATACAGAACTTCCTGGTAGTAATGTAAAGGAGGCGCACCTCACGCACAAATAACAACAGATGGGGTCAAGCAAATATGATGTATAGCAATTTCAATGAAACTAAGAATAACCATTTGAGGTTGGTGCCACTAAGGATAAATATGCACCCTACTACCTAGATGCTAAAGTTCATAGTAAATGACAAGCACTTACTGTGAAACACAATTTTTATGTACGGATATCCCGGCACTCTGAAGTAATTTATATTCTGTGTATTTAGTCAAAGCAAAAAATTCTATATAATAACCCAAATACCACTGGCAACAGACAAGTTTCGGTTCTCAGAAACAAATGAGTTTTTAATTCATAAATATTTTTGAATCATGATAAAACACAAAAAAATGAGTTTTTTTGAAACACACAAAGACTACATTTTCCAAAAAAGTTCAGATACATAGACCAAAAGAGGACAAATGCCCCCTAATTTTGAGAACTAGTCAAAAGACTAAGTATGGTGGTTATGTCCTCTTCATCTTGGTCCACAATAAGCAACAGCCGACACGTGTTCACCTGGGATGTTCCTGGTACAGTGCTGCTGGACCCTGCTGCTTGCTTGGCTTTTAGGTTGACCCCCTTCAGACTCCTCCCATGTGCCCGTCTCTTTTCCTCCAGAGCCAGCTTCTCCTCCATTTTCAATTTGGCATGTGCAGTGTGCACTCTCTTTCCACTTTACTGTCTGCCAGCCCCTCTGGGCACAATGGGCTGAAAAGCCAAGCAAGCAGCAGGGTCCCGCAGCACTGGTGACAGTGATACCCCAGTGCTTAGTGTATTCAGGAGTGTCCACATTCCCAAGAACCTGGTGCCTAATGTTGTTGTGGGGTATGACATAGACAAATGGTTCAAGGCCTATTAGGTTGCCCTAGCGATGCTCAGGGTCCCTAAGGAAGATATGAAGAGCCAGGCTCTGGAAGCTCATTCCCAATTAAGCACTAGGGAAAGAGAACATGATGATGTATCTACTCATGAAGGGCACTCCTACCAGGAAATATGGTCTCACACATGGGAAGTACAGGTAGACGTTTATGGACAGACAGAAATTTACCCAACAGTCCTGGGTGGATTTTGTGAACTTCTTTTTCAAGGCACTGGATAGTTGGGTGAAGGGCAGGAATGTGCATGATTAAACGGGGCTGTGCAAATTGTTTGAAAGACAGCACATGTTCAGCAATTGGTTTTAGAGCCATGCCAACACCTAGTGGGCAGTAAGCTTGCTTAGCCCAAGAAGCATGCTAAGGACGTGGACCACTGGCTCAGCACCAGGCTTCAGAAGAAGGTAATTGTGATTGACCTCAAGAACTTTTGCTCAGGTTCCCCCAGCAGATCGAAGGGGAGATTCAGAATGAGAAAGGCAGGCCCCAGAGTAAGGTGGGGGAAAGGGATTCCATGCCTCTGCTGAGAAGCAGTTGAACAGGGCACCCCATTGGTAACCACATTGCTTTGAGTATTCCCAGTTATGATGCAAGCAGAGGAACTCTGTCTTTCCTAAGAAACTATGCACTGATGGGACATCTACACGGGTGGCCATTGTGTCCTTAGGGAGGATATGTCCCCAGGGGTAATTGGTAGATATGCCCTAGTCTCTCTTAGTTACAAAATAGACTCAGAGGGTGAGATTTTGATTTCTGAGTGTGGATGTTTTCACTTCCTCCAGGTCATAGTAAATGGGATCCCTATCACCGCTCCACGGTATATTGGTGACATCCAGACCACTGTAGTGGAAAGGCTGTTTTCCCTAGAGCAGTACACTAGTCAGGTGTGTAGGGTGACTCAGGTCTATGGGCATTACTTTTTTCAGTGGCGTGGGGAGGTGACCCAAAGAAGGGTCAGTTAGACCCCAGATGCCCATTGACTGCACTCTGGGGAATGAGTTGCCACCGGTTTAGGAGGAGCAAGAATGGGCGACCAACCAGGTACCCTGAACGCTCAGGTATCCAGGGTACCACTCCTAAACCGAGGTTACAGTGGTCCAAATGGAGGAAAGGCTCATCCTTCACCCCTTTCAGTCTTGGGGTATTGACCCTGAGCTAAGTGGCCAGTCTCAGGCTACCTTCCCTGGACTGACAGAAAAGTGAGTGGAAGGAGGGTGCATCACACCCAGGGCTGATGTCCCCTCACTCTGAGAAACCTCAGAGGCCTGGATGCTCTCAATAGCATTTAGGGAACTTCTTTCCTGGATCAAGGCTGAAAGTGAGGCCTGCCCAAGGTCCTTGATTTGAGCCTCCACCTGGCGGTGTTGGCCTGGGACCAGGCTCTTGACACTGATGGCAGTCGGTGGCCTTTGTTGGTTGCTGTCCGTATTGGCAGAGTTTTCCCTGGGTTGGGTAAGAAGTCTGACCCAAGTGAGTGGAATGGGCCACATCACTTTGTTGGCCATGGTGGTAATGTCTGCCTACTGGGGTGCATCTGTGAGCAGGTTAAGGTTAGATGCTTCACAGATGTGGTCCACAGGGATAAGGGGTCCCTATAGTTCAGTTCAGTGGCTCAGGAGAGTGTAGACAGAGGTATCCAACAGTTTAGCAGGGCATAGAACTGGCAACAGCCTGTGCAGCAGAGGGCTAGTGTTTATGTTCTATCACCTAAGCAGGGAAGCCCATCAAACGTATTGATTAGTCCACCCTGGCTGTTGGCTGAAACAGGATTGTGTTGTACTTGGCCCTCTCTGCAGGGTCACCCCCAAACATTTTCCCTTCACCCCTCCTATTTTATTGAATTGTTTTTGTAGGCTGTAGGACTTAGACTTCACCACTGCTTACAGGTGCTAAATGCTACTAGTGGGCCTGCCACACTTATTTAAGCCACCCACTTAGTAGTAGCCCTTATAAAATATTTCTCAGGACGGCCACTGCAGCCTGTATAAAGTTATAAACTTCCATTTTGACCTAGCAAAAAAAACATCTTGTAAGACCTAGACCATCCTTTTATTTATATATATATAAATTTGCCTCGTGAGAAAGCGGCGTGGTGCCGCGAAACGCGTCGAGGAGTATGCTGATTACGAGCTGTGGATATAAATGAAAATCTAAACGACCAAAATCGTGTTGCAGTCGTACTTTAATACCGGGAGTGCGGGAGAACCTCTGCTCTTGCAGAAACCGATGTAATATATATATATATATATATATATATATATATATATATATATATATATATATATACAAACAAAGTCCTGTGAGAATGGCTCACCACGCGTACTCCTCCTCCAGGTACAGATCTCTCAACACTAAAATTCAGTGAAATAAAGTGCCTTTATTCTCTCCTCTCCATCAGCATGACACGTTTCGGCTGTATAACAACAGCCTTGTTCACATGGCCACAAATCACCAATGGGGGTGTTTTTATACTGTGTTCATTGTGGACATCATCAAACATGAGGGTAATAGACATAGAGGAAATACTGATACAAACATTCACGATATATATACAGTGATAAGCACGACCTTCCAGGGATTATTTTTCTAAACAAAACCTCGCTATCCCAGAAATGCAAATTAATAATGATGACATTAATCAATATCGGTTGACCAAATATACACATTGCAAGAAAAAATTAAAAATACAAGTGCCTGCCACATTCCTCTTACTGTAGATCAGCCCATCACGAGTTACTACACAAGTTGTTAAATATCCAACCATGTACACCCAAGAAGGAAAATAACTTAAATGAATGTATCTTCCTATGTATTTAAATATAATACAAACCCTCATGCAATTGTGATGTCAACTAAAAAGTGCGAAAGTGCTCAAAATTAAAATTAAAAAGGTGCATAAATTCAGCGCTATATGTACAAAGTGATAATGCATTATATAATGTGATCAATCACATGTAATGAATATAAACAACTGTACAGGCGCAAACATTTTTTTCTCCTCTTTCTTCATCTTTCATGTATATACACAGTTATTAACACAAAGCAAAACTGCTGTTGCTTCAAACCAACTAAAGCCGTAGTGACTTTTGTAGTAATGTGGTATACTGAGTTCATATTAACTCTTGCCACAACCCGGTAAGTAAAAATCACAATCAAAATCAAGATCAAAATCAAAATCAAGCTGCCTGAGAAAACTGAACCAATAAATTAACGGGTACCTTTATGTTACAAAGTTTAGGGAAAACTAACTAAATTCAAGAGACTATCATTACAAAGAGTTTCAGTTTCAGACCTACTTTGTTGTATTTACAGATTACGACATGTCAAATCACTCAACGAATAATTGTTGCCCAATGTTAAACCTCAAACATAGTACTGATCTACTGTGGATACTTATGTAGGTTACCAATGATCTCTCAGAGAAAAACCTGTAAGTCTTCCCCCCTGTTTAACCCATTTGGTATCCTAGTATCGAGAAGTACAATATATTTTCTTTCGAGCTGCCGTAAAAGTTTTTCTCGATCCCCACCTCGTATGTTCTTCGGTATGGAATCGATTACAAAATATTTTAGATGGTTCAAATTTTTGGCATGTACTAGTTCGAAGTGGCGGGCAACTGGATACGTCGGGTCCGAGTTAACAATGGCTCTTAGATGTTGTAATATTCTGTTAAACACCTGCAGCTTAGTGCTGCCCACATACTTCAACCCACAAGAACATTCTAAGACATATACCTCATGATCAGTACGACATGTGTATAATTCCCTAATAGGTATAGGGTTAGGGTTGAATGGCGATTTAAATTCAGTGGTGTTGGTCCCGAACTTGCATGCCCTGCATGAAATGCACTTATGAAAGCCTTTCTTGTTGGACACTCTTATTGTGCCACTCTTGACTTCCGGGCTGCTTCTAACTAGAGCGTCCCTCATGGAGGGCGCCCTCCTGAAAACAATAGAAGGTTCAGATGGGAGTAATGGTGCTAGATTGATGTCAGTCTGCAGAATAGGCCAATGTTTTTTAAGAATACCCCTTATCTTTCTTTCTTCTGTGTTATAGGTGGTTATTAAACTGATGGTATTGTTAACAGTAGGTGATGACTTTTCCTTATCAATATCAATGACCTCCACTGTATTCACCAAGCATTCCTCCCTATTCTTGCTATTGGCCTTATACCTGGCTACCAATAAATCTTCAATGTGGTAGCCTCGTTTTAAGAATCTCTGAAGGGCCTCGTTCTGACAAATAGCTAGGTCGGAATCAGAGCTGCAGATCCTACGCATCCTTATGAATTCCCCATAGGGGATGCTTCTTATTAGATGTCTTGGATGTGCGCTAGAGGCGTGCAAAATCGAATTGCCAGCAGTACTCTTTCTGTGGAGTCTAGTTGCTAGGGCATTTTCCTGAACATAGATGTCAACGTCCAAGAATTGTATGTTGGTTTTACTTATTTGACAAGTGAAATTAAGGTTTAGAGTGTTATCATTCATGGCTCTCACAAACTCATTGGCTGACCTCTCATCACCTTTCCACACCATACAGATGTCATCGATAAACCTCCAATAATGAATAATATTATTGGTGTAACCAGGGATATGTTTGAGGACATGTTCCTCCCACCACCCCACGTGTAAACACGCGTAGGTGGGGGAGAAACATGCCCCCATGGCCACTCCCCTCTTTTGCTGATAAATTTTGTTGTTAAACAAAAAACAATTGTTGGTTAAACATAACAATATCATCCTTATCAACATGTCATTATGATTATTGAGACTGAGGTTACGTTGGTTCAGGTAATATCTGATCGCATTAAGACCATCTGTGTGTTCTATGCTAATGTGTAGTGTGCTGATGTCAAGAGCCACAAGAATATATTCTTCATCCCATTTCACCTTATTCAATTTAGTCAGGAAATGACCCGTGTCCTTAATGTATATGTATATATATATATATATATATATATATATATATATATATATATATATATATATATATATATATATATAAGTGTCTTGTCTCGTGATCAAGTCCAGGTTACCTGGACGAAACGCGTCATGCTGCCGTTCCTATCTATGGATTAAAGCACTTTATTTTTTACTGAAGTCCTGGTTGTGGTCTGTACCCGTTGTCCGTGTTGGTGCCTTGCCGGGTTGCTGACATTACAGGATTGTGAACCCATATATATATATAAGTGTCTTCTCAGGGAAGGCCCTAAGCAACCCATAGTGCAGGGTGCATTGTAAGGCCCGAAAAAACCCTTAGTGCAGGATGCATTGTTTTAAAAGGTTGGACAAGTTTTACACGTCCTAATAGTGAAGATCTCATTTAAGAGTTTTTCACTACCCGGACATGTAAAACTTAAAATGTACATGTTCAACCTTTCAAATACCATGCAAGGCCTTCCTCTCCCATAGGATAACATTGAGGGTAGATTAGATTTAAATGTACCTGTCTACTGAGCACTGAAAAACATTTGTTTTGCACACATTATTTTTCCTTATGATGGTAATGTACTATTCTAATGGAAAAGTTTTCAATAGGTTTAGGTGGTAATCTTTAGAGATGATCATCAAATTGATCTCGCTGTCCATGTACACTTTACTATCAAAACTACACCTCAAAGTTTTACTCTCTACCAGTGGTAGACTTTACTTTTCTATGTCTTAAAATAATATTGATTTCTTCAACATTTTTTTCAATATGTTTTATTTATGTAGACGCCTGGGCTATTTACAAAGAATTCCATCCTCTCATTCAAACTGAGATACTTTAGGTCAATCAATTCATGTATTAGCCGAAACAACTCAGCTATTATAGTATCATATTTCTACCTAGCCTTTACTTATTTCAAAACATCACTTTAGTGTCATTGGCTTGCATAAGCAGCATGTCAAAGAGTGGTTTGATATCATGGTTGTGAGAAAGTGGATTATTAATTGAGGTAGGAGCTGCCCACCACAAGTAATAACCTCACTAACCATGTTAGGTCCAGTAAAGGATTAGGTCCAGTAAAGGATTCAGTAATTTAAAGCTGAGCTCAACCTCTGGTTGCTATGGCACCGAGCAGACATACATAACCTGAGAAGTGTTTAAAACATTAGGATGTACCAAAACAGTTAAAAAGTCAACAACAAAGCACAATAAAAAATTCCTACTCCATTTTTTAAACATAGAAAATAATGTCATGATAACAAAAAAATTCACACTAACATGACAAAAATCCAATAAGGAGAACTGGAGATTTCTAAAGCTTAAAATACATTTCAGATACAGAAACCAAGTTTGCCTGGTCAGAAGTTTTACCTTCTGACTTAGGACCTCATTATGAGTTTGGCGGTGCAGTAGCAGTACTGCACCTCTCTCGCACCGCTCTTGCACCGCCAAACCCTACAAACCACTTGCAAGATCAGGAGTGTTTACCTGTCTGGCAGGAGGTTCTGTGCCATTCCCAAGGGGGTGCCTAAGAAATAAGCAGCACAATGGGAACATCAAAGTTGGTACCTGCACGGCATGTACTGCTGCAGTCCTTGAATTGCATGCACATGGGGGCACATGTTGTGCCCCCCACGTGTGCATCCATATTGCTTGAGGCACAAGAGGGCTCTGTAGATCCCCCTTTGTTTCCTCACTGCCACACTTTTCATGGCAGTCGCAACACCATGAAATGTGAGCATATAGCCGCCTGAATACAGCTGGAAAACTGCCAGGGATCTCTAATCCCTGGGGGTTGAGATGGTCCCAGAGCGGATCGACTGTCCTGGTCATAATGGGTCAGTGAGAAGACCGCCACCACTGTGCCCAGACAAGTCTGGCAGTCCGTGAGCCACCAGAACTGTAATGAAGCCCTTAGTTTCTGAAATGAAAGTCAAAGATCCTCGGTCGCGCCACGCAGCAGCCTGTGACTGACATGGGCTCCTTTAGGCCAGGTAGCCATCAGACGATGTCTCCTTCAAGCTGTTGACTTTTACTTGTAAAGCTCAGAGCAAAAAAAGAGGCTAAATGGCCATTTCTAGCAATGTTGCAAAAAATCAATGCAGCTATGATCCTGGGTTTCCCTGAAGATAGGCTTTTCATGATAAAATTCTTATTGCCCACATATACACTTGCATGCCTCTCTTTCAGACAGTACTGGAGCCATTTTTCTGGCACTTTCTGACACCACCACCGCTTTCCACCCTCTGCTTGAGTATCTTAAGGTCTCAGTGTGAAAGGCTGCTGACAGATTATTATCATAAGAGTAGCTGGGTCCCCACCATCATTGATGAGTGGGATTGATGACTGGAAGACAAGAAGAGCTGAATAATCCCTCCTTTGCGCTCCAAAGCAGGCTTTCCAAGGATCTAGGCATTTCTTAACTTGAATTAGTTACTGTAGTTACACCATTGCTGTTTTTCTAGAATGTTGTGTAGGAAATGTATGTTAGCAATTGGCTGCTAATTATTGGGGTGCAATGTGTCAATGATTTGTAACAAGGCAGTTGGCCAGATCAGTTTTATCTTGGTAATTGTTGAGTTTTAATGGGGAAACCCACATAAAACTGCTATGACCTGGGTCATTATTACAGTACAATCGAAAATGGTCATGATAGCAGTCATCAACAACTAAATTTACACAAGAACATTCACCACTAGTTAGTTTTTGTGATTACTGATTCGTATTTAATAAACATATTCACGAGAAAGTTCAAGATGCATCAAATGCAATATTAAGCCAAAGCATTTGTAGGTGGCAATGTAGTTGCCCCAGTAAATGTCAGTACAATAGATATTTACAGTGCTCCTTGGGTGAGATGAATAGGGAGAAGTTGAGTAGGTGGTGGTGAGTCAGTGAGTGTGGGACAGGGTAAAGGTATAGTGACATAAATACATCATTATTACATGGGGTACAACCTTTACAGCCTAATATAGGTCAATAGTTCCTAAGTGTATAAGAAGAGCACATCTGTAGTCAAGGTCAAGTGGAGCTCATATGTAGCTTGTTCTCACCACTGATGTGAATGCACGTCGATCAGAGTGGGTGTCGATTGATTCCCTTACACAAGAGATTGATCAACCTCGTGAGCTGCCTTTAAAGAATGATCTACATCTGAGCTCCACTTGACCTTGACTACAGAAGTGCTCTTCTTAGTCTTGATGAAGACCCCACTGTGAGGAAAGAAACAACCCCCTACCTCAAGTGGTCGAAACGTCGACAACATACAACCACTATACAAGCTCAAAGGACTGAACCTTGACAAACAATATGTACCCTTGAGCTATGTATAAACTTTGGAACTATTCACCTATATTCGGTAATTGGCTCTCATGAGTCAAATATATATTTTAAGAAGTGACAGTTGCTACATTTGCCATACATTAATAAAGTGCATTACATGTCCATAGGTCTCAAGGGCTTACAGTAGGGCAAAGGTTGTAGACTATCCTGATCACATTTTCCTGAGAACCACTCTTAAAATTCGGATTCCTGTGCAAGGATTTGCCTGAGTTCAGATTCATCTGGTCCACTTGTTGCTGGGAATTTCTTATTAAAATATTCAGCATAGATACAGCGTGAGGCACTGACGGAAAGTCGTTTAGCATTTTCCACATTTCCACATTAAAAAGTGCACAATGACTTGTAGGGTCAACTACTGATGATGACATGCGGTAACTCTCCGCATCGACTTTGAATAAAGTATAACTTAGATTTACATAGATACCCTGGTAATTTTAGTAAGAGTGGCCAATCCTGGCCACATTTGAATTGAAAGCTCTAAGATTTTACCTCCAACCCAGTATTTTCTTCCCAAATATTTCCCCTCTCAGAAAGCAGACAACATTTCTAGGACGAAATTCTTGATAAAATGAGGAAATACAGACTAATTCCTCATTTCAGTAGGGACTCTAGGGGCCCCCGGTATTCCTTTATTAACTCTACCCTCTGAAGTTACCAATACCGCCTGTATTTTTCACACAGGGAGGAGAGTTAACAGGCGGATTACCATGCATTCTGGCAATTACTGGGTGGGAATGTGGTAAATGCAACAGAGGCACGAGAGAACTTAGCAATTAAAAACTAGGGGGCATATTATCAAGGGGGTTTATCTCTGCTTTTTTGGCTTTAAAAGCCAAGAAAGCGGAGATATAATTATCTCCCTATTACCTAGCTGTCGCTAACACCAGTTAGCGACAGCTAGTAGGAGATAGGGACCATCTTGGGCCCCACTTTGCATGTCAGTGATATTTATCACTAATGACATGCAAAGTGGGCGTGCCAAGATGTTAGCGACTGGAAACAGTCGCTAACAGCGCTATCTCCTATTACCAACTTTTGGAGATATTCGCGCTAAGCGCGAATATCTCCAAAAACTAACACCTGCCCTGAGCAGTTCTTAGCCATGTTATCCAATGGGAGGTGGATAACATGGCTAAGAGCATTACTCGGTAATGCATGAATATCGCTGACTTTTCAGCGATATTCATGCATTGCGGCCGTTTTTTATCCCATTTGCGATAAACCTTGATAATAGCAAGGTTTATCTGCGATAATTTCTGACGATGCTTAGCGTTACAAAATTCGTTGCTAAGCATCGTTAGCGATAAATATCGCTTAGTGTTGGTAATATGCCCCTAGGTACAGTTCTCCTTTGAGGAAAACTAGGGGATGGAGAATTTAAATAAATAGTGGACTCCATAGATGTAGATGGGTTCTTCGTATATTTTTAAAACATTCAATTTTATGGGAACATATTGGACCATGTTGATGCCTTATTTCAAGCCTTTTTAAGCTGAGCCCGAGCTGCTTCATTCCTTCAAATGTAATTTACATATCTCTGTTTAGAAAAAAATACTCATTCGTCAACATTTTCTGTATTGCTCACAACAAGACTAAGTTTCCAACAATTCATTAACAATAAAAAAGAGCAGCGTATCTGTGGTTGCACTTGTAAATTGTTGAATCAACAGTTGTTTCAGGGCCAGTGCATAGCCTAGATGTGCTTTACTGCAAACAGGTTAACGTTGTTTCCACGTATTTTAGGTATTTGGATCACGTTAGAGGTCACATTTCCGAGACATGACTGTAATGATTATATATGCGCTATCCTTAAGCTATGTGTTTCCTCATGAACTTTAAAAATGAGCTCAAAAGCAGCAGGCAACAAGTACCCCAACAGGGCTTCTCTATCATGTACAGAAAGTCCATTTTTAATTCTGGAATTTGTCCCTGGAAAATGTTCAATTATGCATTGATTTGTGATGGTACTTAGATTGTACTAAGCAAACCCTACAATAGCTGCCGGCCTGTTCCTTGATCCACGGTGATTTATTAGCCTTTCATTCAGGGTGGTGGTTTCTAGCTTTATTCACGCCAAGCCTTTCCCAGGCTCGATTCTATGAAGAAGCAATCAAATGAGCTTTTGTAATGGAAAGGCTTAGCCAAATGGAATCAATGTGAGCCGATAGCTAGAAATGTCCTTGGACAGTGGCAAGTGATGGGTGGTCAGGTATGACACTAGGATTCTGCAAACTTTCATTATTTCTCAGTGTAGCTGAAAGTTTAAGTTTTATTGACCAGCTTTTACATTAAATTGAAGTGAACGATTGTGTTAAATTTTTCAGAAAGTCTTTTTTTTTTTATTGTGAACATATAATACATTTGCATTTAGCCGTAGTTTCATCTGATGAGACTGTATTTCACTGATGAGGAATGTATAAATAAACTATTACATGTATACGTTTTTTCTTTAAAAAAACAAGAATAAACAGCACTCAGGGCTTTATAGGTGCACCACGTAAAGGGATCACTTTACGGTGAAGGTGCAACCTAGTAAATTACTGCACTGAAATGTAGCAGCTTCGCCCAAGCAAAGAAGGTACTCCCTATAAAACGAATTCTAGGTGTGGGATAAGGGGGTAAAACATAATTGCGCAAGAGAAAAAGGCCACTTGATTTTTTTTATTTAACATTTTTTTTAAAGTTTTTGTGTCTACTTAGTACCATCAATAAATGTATTACTCTCATACATCTGTTGATTTTACAACATTTGCTATATCATTTCATCAACATCTAAAGTATAGCACTTGTTTAACAAAACCTAAACATGAAACATACTACACAGAAAATACAAGTAGTAATACTTTGACTCCTCATCCTGCACTCATAAATACTACAAAATACCTATCATACCTTCCTTGCATACCACATCCCAGCACTAACACAAATACACAGAACAATTAAAACAACAGGGAAGGTTTTTCTCTCTCAACCGTTGTGGTATTGTGGGCTGAGACCACTTCCAAAAATGATCAACACACGTTTTGCTGTGGAAATTGCTTTTATCCTGACACCTTATTCAGTGTAAAGGTCATGTACTTCTCCAATGAAAAGGGCTGAGCAAACCTATTGTAGAAAATCCTGTATGACCCGCTTATATTGAAAATTCCCTCAGCACGGTAATGGATTATCTTAATTCAATGGTTTTTTTTTAATGTATGTCCTCCTCATGTTATTTAGGCCTGCTTCTTGGGGAACAGTTGTCCTTGGAAACATTGTGGAAATGGCTACGAGCCTGGTAGTGAGGATCCCAGTGGAACGATGCATAGATAACCTGTTCAGTGATATGTTGCAGCTGCATAGTGTAACTGAGATTTAGTAACGCTACAGTAATGTGTTGTGAGAAATTGGGCTATTAGTTGGGATGGGTGTAAGCCCCACTCGAATAAATATCACAATCCTTTCCAGGGTGTATTACTAAGTCAACATATGAACCGGTTCTTGACACTCTATTAGCATTGGCTATCTTAGAAGCAGTGCGTAAAGTATTTATGCAGCACACAATTGGTGATAAAGTGAAAACACACTACAAAAAAAATCCAAAATTAATTTAGAAAAATAGATTCCCTTTTAATAAATAGAATGACATCAGAACGACAAGGATCCAGCCAGAGATGTGAGTTTTTAAAATATTTAGTTACAAATAGCATCAGGAAGCACCCATCGTCATCTGGAAGCACTGGACAGGGGAAAAGTCACAAGTTCAGACAGAGAGTGATGGAGTGCGGGTCAGATACCTGGACCAGGTTAGTCCTCCTGAAGAGTTACCTTTCTCAAGTTTGACAAGAAGGGTGCTGTTTGAGTTGGTGGGTGCTGTGATGAGGAGGTTTTTGGTGCAAGGAACATGTCAAGCATTACAGATGGTTGTTGTTGTAGCGCAAAGAGCTGGTTGTTGCATGATTTCCACATTGGTTGATTGTCAACGACAGTCAGTGTAGGAGAAAAGTGCCCATCCCACTGGAGATTTGAGTTGGTGGTCATTGAGAGTGTTCGATTTGCAGTGCGAAAAGGTGACTTTGCAGTTGCGAGGAGCCCAAAACCTCCAGGATCTTGATGGTACACCTTGGGTATTAGGACTCACTCTAGAAGGGGCAAGCTAGCAGAGCTCAGGCAGGTGCAGGTAGGTCCAGTTGATGCTGGTCAGCTGGGCAGTTGCAAGGAGGTCTCCGGAAACTTGTTGTGTCCCTGTAGATCACACAGGAAATAAGCTAACCAACCCTTGGGTCACTCTGTGTAGTCTAGGATGAAAGCAAGGAAGCCCAATCTTTTCTGCAGTCACCAGGCCAGTCCCTCTTCCTCAGAAAGCAAGCCAGTCCTACTTTTGAATATTTCACAAGTTCAGAAGAGTTCTGGTGAGGGGTTTTGAAGGTCCCACTCTTAAACCTAGTGCCTGCTTTTGTATGGGGAAATTCCTTGACTTACCTCTAAACCTGGTTCTGGTCCGTTCTTTGTCTTCTTCTCATCCTGGCTCCATGCTGATTAAGGTAACAGAGGTAAGGGGAGCCCTTTGAATAGTAGCAGTGCAGGGGACAGCCATTCTGTTAGGGAGACCCTCTCCCCTCCCCACTTAAGCCCTCATTGATGCCATATCTGAAAGCAATACACAGCCCATAACAGGTGAGTCACTCATAGTCATGTGATCAAGAACACCGGCACAAAAGCACAGTTGTTTGGGCAAAAAAATGCCAGCTTTCTAAAAGTGACAGTTTCAACTTAAAAGCCAACTTTACCATTAAAGAGGTTGTTAGAACTGGGGGTCTCTAGTTGGCTGAGGTAGGTACCTTAGTCCAAATAGGGACCCTTGCTTCTAGTAAGGGAAAAGAGGCACAAGCAGCCCGGTTTATCTCTAAGGCAGTGCGTAAAGTATTTGCAACCACACTCCCAGTAACACAGTGATAACACCACAAATGGACACCACAACGATTTTATAAAAAGAGCGGTATCTGTATCAAAAGAAATACGATGAGACAAAACGATAGAAATCCATCATATGCCTATTGGTAATATTTCACTTTGCCCCTTATTAGGCCAACAATCACTTGTAGGTTCTTGCGGTATTAATGAGCAGTTCAACATGATCTAATGCAGTCCTATTTCAATGCTACGCAGTTAGTAATGTAGAAATAAGACAGTACTTCATGCAAGTACTAATGCAGTTCGTAACAGAGGAATAATGCAGTTTGTAATGCAAGAATAATGCAGTTCTTAATGCAAGAATAAGGCAGTTCTTAATGCAAAAATAAGGCAGCTCTTACAGCAAGGAATAAGGCAGTTCATAATGCAGTTCGCAATGCAAGGAATAACGCTATAAGACAATCTGCACGATCAGCTCGGGCACCACCAGGCCCAAACAACAGAAACAATGGTCGTAAACCTAAAGGGGCGGCCCCGGTACTGCTGGGCAGGAACGGGCCGCTCGTGGACTCAGAGCTTCTAACGAGGTAAAGCTGGATAGAGATCGGAGCACTCCTGTACTCCTCCTGCGCGCCTCCCCAGCTCAACAATGGTTGCGGCTCCCGACCAGAGTCCAAGCCTTACCTGGGGGATGCACTGCCTCGCGCTCTCTCTCTCTCACTGCACGTACGACATCCTACTGGGCGGTCCCGAAAATGCTGCAGCACCGTTGCTAGGCGATGCTGTAGCCGGATGGTTTATGGCGCTGCCTTCTCCTTCATTGACGATCTTGGGTAGATTCCTCTTGGCGAACAACGATCACGATCCCTTTCACCTTGGAGCTTCCTTAGCTTCCAGAAATCCTTTTAGCACGTTGCGGCTCGGGCCTGTGGCGGCGATCCTTACTCACAGCCTCAGTTACGATGACGGCTCGGGCCACAAACAGCAATGCAGCAGCGTGGACGATGTTTCACCCTGCGGAGGCAATGTGGTCACATGGCACCTCATAAACAGTACCACAGACCACACAGCAGTCTCAGGCGTGCAAAAGCACACGCAGCAAGCATTGCTGAGACACGGATGGAAACTTTAATGTTCCTGAGTTTCCACAACAGGGGACCAGCTTTCCTCGGGCCCTTGGAGTCAAGTTACTTTAGGACACAGCACACAGCAAAGTCCTTTCAAGCAGGGGGACACAGCACACAGCAAAGTCCCTTGTCCTCTCCTTAGTCAAATCAGCAAACTGCAGGCCAGCCCCAGAACATACAGCAAGGGCAGTCCTTCTCTTTAGTCTCTTCAGCTGTTCTTCTTTGGCAGAGGTTCCCCTTGATCACAAAGTAGTTTCAATCCTTTTTCAGTCTTGAGTTCAATCTTGAGTGCAGGGGTTTTGAGCTCTTACATTCATACATCTAAATGCCTTTGAAGTCTTTGTGTTCAGGGGGCTCTGAGCCTGGTCCAAACCAGACCTGGGTGTCTTCCTGCCAGTACACACCCTCTTCCTTTGATAGTGAGGATCGGGCCCCAGATGCTCCACAAGAGGTGGAGCCATCCTTTTGTGCCAGCAGCACAGCCTCTTCACATCCAGGGGGCTACCCCTCCCACCACACCAAATGCAGGCCAGCCTGTTGCTGTCTCACCTACTCCTCCCTGGTGTCAGGACACTCCCCAGACCCTGTCACATCCAAACCCAGACAGTCTATAAAGAACCAGGCAGAGGCACGCAGGCTGGTTAGGACAAGAAACCAGCCACTTCTAAAAGCGTGGTTTCTAAACACACAATTTAAAAACCATCTTCACAAAAAAGATGTGTTATTAAATTCTGAGTTCAGGCACACTAAACTCCATCTCTCCATCTTATGCCGATGGAAATATATGCTGGAAACATGTTACACAGCATTCCCCATTTTGTCCTATGGGCAAGATGGCCTTGCAACAGTGAAAAACGAAATTGGCAGTATTTCTCTGTCAGGACATGGTACACACCTTAGAACATGTCCTACTTTTCACACACACTGTACCCTGCCCAGGCGGGTACCGTGGGCCTACTATAGGGGTGTCTGATGTGCATAAAAAAGGAAAGGGTAAGGCCTGGCACGTGGGAGCACTTGTCAGGACAATAAGGCAGTTAACAAACTGCGCAAAGGCACTGCAGTGGAAGGCCTGAGATCTCTTTTTAGGGCTACTTATGTGGGTGGCACAATTAGTGTTGCAGGCCCGCTGATAGCATTTGCATTACCAGTCCTGGCATGCATAGTGCACTTTACTAGGGACTTTACTAGTAAAACAAACATACCAATTATGGACAATCAATTACCATAACTCTTTACACAGGGAGCACTTGCACTTTAACAATGCTCAGCAGTGGCAGAGTGCCCAAAGCATCCAAGTCGGCAACACCATGTCAGAAAAAGATCTAGGAGGAAGGCAAAAAGTTTAAGGAACTTTAGCCAAAAAGGGCCAAGTCCAACAGAGGTTTTTAAATTACAGTTCATTTTACAGTGGACAGCACATTGCTATTTGTTTCCAATATGTATCCAACATATATTAAATGTAGTAAGGTGCCCCAGGGTTACTCCATGGTGGAGATAGGCCATACAACCGGTGAAAAATGACTTAAGGAGTCCTTTAATATCAGGACATGTGAAATGTAAACCATATGTATTACATTGCACCGGTTCTAGTCGGGTTTGCTCTGTGCAGCAGAGTAGATGTGTCAGTTCCACTGGATTGACAGAGGCTGGCAGAGTACCTCAAGCTCCAGGACTGTGGTGGCACCACTTGGCAAGGTAGAATCATAGATGACAGAGTCCAGGGTGAGCTGCAAGGTTGTTGGAAGTCTATTGTGTCCCTGAAACTTCAGATTAGGAGGCCCGTCAACTAGCCATTGGAGCCACTCTAGGTTCTGGGTTCAAGCAATGCAGGCCCAGTCATCACCCACGCAAGAGGGAAGCAGGTCAGCACATCAGCAGTCCCTTAGTCCAGCAGAGTGGCAGTCCTTTTAGCAGCACAGTAATCCTTCTTACTGGCAGTGTGTTCACAGGTCCAGAAGTGTACAGAAACGTTGGTGTGTGAGGACGAGTATTTTTACTCAGTTGTGCCTATGAAATAAGGAAAAGCTTCTAGAGGAATTAGTGTGGCTCAGCCAAGCTCCTCCCACTCATCCTGCCAGTGATGGCCCATCCAGTTATATACCTAACTCCCTATTGTGTCTGGCTGTCTAGGAGGAACACACAAAGCTCAACTGTAAATGACACTTCTCATGTGACCAAGAGCCAGGCTGCAGGCTGTGCGAAAGCTGTATAAATCTGTCTCAATAAAATAATTACAACCCAAATGAAAAGCAAACTCTAGGCATGATTTCATCAAAGCGATACAAAAGGGAATGATGGACGGACCGTTTGAGCAAATCAAACACTCACCCCCAGTCAACTGATCTGGGTTTAATCCATCACCATTCTTTAGCCCACTCAGCCACCCCAGTTCAGACATGGCCATATGCAAATCAGTCTTGATTTCATCAACCCAGCAGGCCAGAAGATGTCAAACAATGAGATCGGAGACATGTTTTCGTAAATTAGTTCTCCAGAGGGAGGAGGAGGGGCTTGAGATTGAGTCGTTTTCAGGCCAGACTCTGGTAGCTGCAGGCACCTTTTGGTGTCTTTCTATCACTTCTAAGCATTCACTCCACTGCATGTGCCTTAGACAAGTCGTTGGAAATGTTGGAGTGTTGGCTAAATCAGGAAAATGGCAACTTTCGAAAAGTGGCATTTTTAAAATTGCAATTTAAAATCAGACCACCATAAATTAGAATGTTTCATTATAATTCCAAAGAAAACAAATATGAACTGGTTTTGTGTTCCCAATTGGAAATTACAGTGTATTAAAGGTAATAAGGGAACTACAATGTAAGTCAATGGGAGAGGTAGGTTCACAGTAGTGAAAAATGAATGTATACGTTTTCACTACCAAGACATGTAAGACTTAACAGTACATGTCCTACTTTTTAAATACATTGCACCCTGCCCTCTGGACTGTTCAGGGCCTACATATGTGCATTAAAAGGGCTTTGGGGGGCCCAATAGTAGCATTTAATTTCCAGGTTTTGGTCAGGGTAGGGCCACTTTACTATTGACTTACTATGGACTTGCAAGTAAAATAAATATGTCACTTGTGTATAAGCCATAATGCCAACATGTTTTGAGGAGCGAGCACAAGCACTTAAGCATTGGGCAGCAGTGTTAAAGCATGCAGAGTCCTAACTCCAACAAAACGAAGTCAGCTAAAACAGGACATCTGAAGGCAAAATGTTAGTGGGCAAACCACACCAAGGATGTCAGGTCTAACACCTCCCAACAAATGACCTTCAACTCCCAGAGAGGAAAACAAGAGCTGATGTCTAAGCTCACTGTGAAACAGTACTATTTAAGAAAAGAAAAGCAGTAGAAAAAGATAAACCCTCCAACATTTCCAACGACTTGTCTAAGGCACATGCAGTGGAGTGAATGCTGAGAAGTGATAGAAAGACACCAAAAGGTGCCTTCAGCTAAAGCAGGAAAATGCCAACTTTCGAAAAGTGACATTTTTAAAATTGCAATTTAAAATCAGACCACCATCAATTAGAATTTTTCATTATAATTCCAAAGAAAACAAATATGAACTGGTTTTGTGTTCCCAATTGGAAATTACAGTGTATTAAAGGTAATAAGGGAACTACAATGTAAGTCAATGAGAGAGGTAGGTCTCACAGTAGTGAAAAATGAATGTATACGTTTTTCACTACCAAGACATGTAAGACTTAACAGTACATGTCCTACTTTTTAAATACATTGCACCCTGCCCTCTGGACAGTCCAGGGCCTACCCTAATGGGTGACATATGTGCATTAAAAGGGAATTGGGGGTCCCAATAGTAGCATTTAATTTCAGGTTTTGGGCAGGGTAGGGCCACTTTACTATTGACTTACTATGGACTTGCAAGTAAAATAAAAATGCCACTTGTGTATAAGCCATAATGCCAACATGTTTTGAGGAGCGAGCACAAGCACTTTAGCAATGGGCAGCAGTGTTAAAGCGTGCGGAGTCCTAACTCCAACAAAACGAAGTCAGCTAAAACAGGACATCTGAAGGCAAAATGTTAGTGGGTAAACCACACCGAGGATGTCAGATCTAACACCTCCCAACAAATGACCTTCAACTCCCAGAGAGGAAAACAAGTGCTGATGTCCAAGCTCACTGTGAAACAGTACTATTTAAGAAAAGAAAAGCAGGAGAAAAAGATAAACACTCCAACATTTCCAACGACTTGTCTAAGGCACATGCAGTGGAGGGAATGCTGAGAAGTGATAGAAAGACACCAAAAGGTGCCTTCGTCTGGCCTGAAAATGACTCAATCTCAAGCCACTCCTCCTCCCTCTGGAGAACTAATTGAAGAAAACCTGTCTCCAATCTCATTGTTTGACATCTTCTAGCCTGCTGGGTTGATGAAATCAAGCCTTGACACTGCTTTTATTTGGGTTGTAATTATTTTATTGAGACAGATTTATACAGCTTTCTCGCAGTGTGGTACAGAGGCAGAAAGAAAGGCACCAAATAATAAAATACAGTTCAACAGAGTAAAGGAAATGGGGGGGAGGGGGCGGAGGGGATGCACAGCGGAGGGGGGAGCATGTTGTACATGGAACCAAGAAGGTCAGCTGCATTGATGCTAGCCATCCCCCTGGGTATCAAGGGTTGAGGGATCATCGAACGGGGCCAAAGCACTGGGGTGGGGGGAGAGCAGCGGGGATCAGGGCAACCCGTCTGTGTGAAGGAGATGAGTAGAGGGGTTCACTCTCTATGGCTGGTTGGTAGAGGCTAGTAGGGTCAGGGAGCAATGAGGGTATGTACTAGCGGGATTAGGCTGGGGAGAGGCTAGCTATATTGGGCCAGAAACTGCCCCAGTCTACCAGCGAGGGACGCAGGAGGAGAACTCCGTATGCTGACATAAAGTTGGGATGTGGTGGCAAATAACCCCCTGAGAGTAGTAGATGCTGCTTTACAACCTCAAGGGAAAGGATAGGATCAGAAGAGGGGCTAAGAGGAAAGAGATGAGCAAGTACACCTCTCCCGCCTTGTTCAAAGCTATTTATTTAAAACAGAAGCAATAAAATCTGCTTTCGGCAACCATGTTGTATGTAAAAGAACATGTAAATACAGAAGTGTGCCCATCACTTGATTTATGCATATGCAGAATGTTGTCTCAGTGTCTACCATCAGACTCCAAACATAGAAACTGCAGAAGTGACAGCAACAGAGTGTCCCACACCTTGCTTGCCCGCAGGTCATCCACCTCACTGCTGTCACTCAGGAAGGGGTGTGGCGCAGCAGCCAGGGCGACTGATGCTGGGTATCACGGTTCGATCCCCGGCTCCGGTGGCAGGGGTCTGCCCAGCACCATGTGACTCTGGGCAATAGCTTGCCTAATCTTCCCGATGGCACCCAGCACCTTGACAGCTTCGGGTAATTGTTTGCGCTTTACAAATACTGGACATTTTACTCATAACTGGTGTGGCTCCAACACCAGTCTGAGTCAGCCAGCAATCTTAGTAATTATGACTAATGGTCTTTTGATGTTGACGGTCCTGGAGAGACAGACATAATAGGCTTAATTCTAATTAGCTATGATAGCTCTCCAAAACCTGTTAAAAATCATTGCTGTTTGATGCTTATCCATGTAGTATTCCATGTATAAAACTGAATATCAAACTCAAAGAAAGGAATAAAATGAGTTACTCATTTGTGTCCAAAAATGTGTGTTCTGGATTCGAATGAGTAGATGTTTTAAATGACTATATATTTACTTTACAACAAATGAAAAGAGATGCATTAATTAGGTTCACTGAGATAGTATCTCCATTATAAATATAATCTTATGAAGAGTTTGTTCTGCACAGTGGAAAAAGACTTCAAATTGAGATTGACCATTCAATTTTTTAAACTATTAAATATGTTATAATTTTCTATAAACCTGAAAGAAATGTCAGTGAACAAACCAATAGGGTAGAAAATACCAAATTGCATTATTTTAGCTGTTGAATCTGTAAGTGTATTATTCTCATTTTAGCCACACAATTCAGGTTTAGTTGGATTAGAAGTTAGGTTGAGTGTTAATTTAGCTCTTACAGCTTTAAGAAAAGCAGAGGGTGGTGAATAAGTTAGTGCGCTTTTAAAAGTCAATTTTGCAGCAAACATCTGTTCACGATAAAAACACAGAGCTTCATAAATATGCTTCATAGAAATCTCTAACATGTTACACCTCCTCTACCTCTAAGGATAATAGTTTAATGTGTTACCGCCTGTGGACATAGACAAAGTCAGTCATCGGAGTTGTGAAATTTGAATCATGATTTTGGGCAAAAAAATATTACGGGTTTAATTACGAAAATAACTTTATTTAAAGTTTAGTATGGCACCATAGTGTATTAGTGTTTTCATATTGTAGAACAGACATCTGGAAAGGTTCCTTATTATTGTGACAACATCAATCTGTTTTTCTGTGATTTTACCTTTTAACCCCTTCGATGCTTATGACGGAACGGTTCCGTCATGAGCGTCGGTTGAGCCGTGCTCATGACGGAACCGTTCCGTCATGACTCCGCCCGCGCAAGGCGGAGTCAGCATGGGCAGGGAATTCGCGCCGCACGCATGCGGTTAATTACATCTCAAATGTCTGTTGTTTCTAATATACAGAAAATGAGCTTTAGGTCAGTCTCCTACAGTTGCTAGCTTGTTTGGGTCAGCTCCATCAACCATTGGTTTGAGAATTTGTAAATCACACCTGGCTCACTTCCTGCTATTCGCTTTTTGGTGTTTGAGTCTAACACCTAGTAAAGGTGCAACTGAAATGCATGAGGGACTATTTTAGATCTGTATATTCAATTATCATGCATCAGTTCTTTATCTCATTCAAGAACCGGACAGAGAAAAATAATCAATGTTGTTGTTTTTTTCACTACATCAGTGTTTTTTCTGGCACATTTGACAGGATTTGATCAACAGACTGGTTTAAGATTGTCGACTGTAAGATATTGGATGATTTGTTAAAGGTGTTGAGAACCCACTTTAAAGATTTATCGCAATACTTGTCAAGGTGAACCACAAATGTCAATAAGCAAACTTGAGCCTGACCCTCTGGTAACTTAGCACAAAGCAGTCGGGCTTTAATTAGAGGCAATGTGCAAAATATTTCAGCAACACTCAAGCAATAATAAAGAAAATGGCACCAAAACAGCAAAAATTGAATCTGTAGAACTGGAGTTATAAGTTTTTACATTTTAAGGTAAGAATGGTGCCAAAAAGGCGTGAAGCTCTGTCAGTATCTTGCTGCCCTCTACTGGGACAAAGTCACAAGTTCAGGCCAACAGTGATGGCTCGTGAGATGCTTATACGACCATGTTCATCTGTCCTGCAGGAAGTTATAATTCTGACTTTGATGTAGAGGCAGAGCAGTATGCCTCTGTGTGGCTCTGTTTTGTCCTGCTTAACGCTATGTTGGCAAAGCCAAGGTTCCAGGACCTTGAGGACAATACTTGGGGGCCAGGACTCATTCCCACATAGGGCAACAGAGTGTACCAGTTCAGCTCCAGTAGGATCTGGTTAGCTGGAAAGCAGAAAAAGCCTCTAGTAGCTTCTTGTGTACCTGTACCTCAAAGAGGAGGTCAACCAACTGACTCTTCGGATCACTTCTGAGGTTCAAGGCAGTAGGCCCAGTCTTCCTTCAACAGCCTTTTTGTTGTATTTTGTCATGCTATTTGTAAAACTGTATTGTTTGGGAATATGTCAGGTAGGGGTGGGCATAACTTTACTTTACTTAAAAACTCTGGAAGATTGGCTTCTAGGTGTTTTGAAAACAATCACAGCAACATCCTTTTTCTGCTTTTTACATGGCAACATTTGCAAGTGTTTCAGTGGGGAAGCTTTATGAAACAGTTATGTGAATAACCATACACTTTTGATCACTTTTGCAGAGTGTTCCTGTTAGGCCTGAACCTTTTGAAAAATAACTGGGACCCCCTGTAGAATTGATCGAGCAATTCCAAGGGCAGGGACTATGCAAGTCGAAAATATATCCATAGTCAATCTAATAATCACACATATGTCATAGATCTTGATATTTCAGTGCGTATCATAAATGCAAACTGAAAAAATTAAAAATAACGGAAGTATAACAATTAAAACTAATGTTGTCAAATTAAAAACACGTTTTTATTAAAATACAAACACAATAAAATGACCTCGTTTGGAACCAGTGTCTATTTGTTATCTCATATACATGTCTATATTCGGGTTTCTCTCAAACATTATTCTATGTGATCCTCATGTATCTTTATTACCTTAAAAATCTTCTCTTTCATGGATTTAATGCTTCTTTCAACGATGTTCACAAATGTTGAATTGTCTAAATAGTCCGGACTCTGATGACAGTGCTAAGGGGGAATAAAGAATATATATTTCTCCCCATATGGTTCTCCATATAGAATAATATAGATGTTATTCTACTAAAAGTTCTAATTTAAACCTTGCTATATAGCTAAATCCACATTCACTTTATGTAGGAGTCTGGTTTTGAATTTTAAAGAGTTTGTTATGCGTCATTGATTAATGTATCTGTGCAGAGACTATTATCAAACAAGGGGACATTATACCACCTTGATACGATATGGGAAACAGATACAACAACTTCACTTGTCTAGAGGCTTTAAACTTCCAATCACCATATTTAGCATACAGCCCTAGAAACAGCTCCTAAATCATTATTTCAAGCGAGCCTTTTGCAGCGGTTGTGTCCAAACATGAGCGTACTCCCTATTTCTTCTCTAATGCCTAGACGCCAATTAAACTCACTGTATGGGTTTAGCAGTGTTGTCAGAGACTCTTTAATAAACATGTAGAGGGGACTCTACCACTTGTCTGTTATATTTCGAATACATAACGAGCCTGTGCGGGAGAAGATGGCTTACCTGTTGAGGAGCGCTGTTTTCTTTGCATACCTCTTGTCGGCATTTCAACGTCCTGACTCACGGTGGTAACCCCGGTCTTTAAACAACTGTTATTTATTCAGCTTTTGCCCGCGAAAACATAAAGGTGACTCGCTGTAATGTGATCGTCTCTATCACATGATTAGGACTGACATCCTGCGTCATATTGGTTTGTTTACCTCTATTCCGAGTGGTTGCCATAGGTCACATGGGTCGCAATTTTTTAAAAAACCTTCCTGATATTTTTATTGAGACAAAATTAGATAGGTTATAGTCACAAAACCTTCCTGGTATTATTATTGAGACAAAATTAGATAGGTTATAGTGCACACATTGTCCTAACTGTTTTGCCAGGTTCATCCCCAAACATTTTGCCTTTTGCCTCTTATTTTTCTGACCCTGTTTTCATTGGCTATAGAATTCTGGGCACTTTACCACTGCTGACCAGTGCTAAAGTGCATATGCTCTCTGTATAACTTGTGACAATGATTGGTTATCCATGATTGGCATATTTTATTTACTGGTAGGTCCATAGTAAAGTGCACAGTGTGTGTCAGGGCCTGTATATCAAATGCTACTAGTGGGCTTGCAGCACTGGATGTACCACCCACACAAGTAGCTCTTTAAATGTATCTCAGATCTACCACTGTAGTGTCTGAGCACGCAGTTGTACACTGCCATGTTGTCCTGACAAGTACACCCACTTGCCAGCCCCAAACCTTCCCTTTCCTTACATGTAAGGCACCCCTACGATAGTTCCAATGTACCCCCACGGACAGGGTGCAGTGTATGTGCAAGGAAGGACATTTGAATTTTGAATTTTGAATTTAAAAACATTTCTACAGCGCACGCTTACCCAACGGTTTCATGGCGCTAGTGAAAGATCAGTGGATGGCAGCGGCAACGGATTTAGGGGAAGGCTTGAGTGAACAGGAAAGTTTTAAGATTTTTACGGAACAGGGAATACGAAAGGGAGGTGCGTAGAGCGATTGGGAGGGAGTTCCAAAACGTTGGGGCCAGGACAGCGAATCTCACTCCGCCCGACCTCTGCTTTTTAAAGCGAGGGATGGTAAGAAGGGCCAAGTGAGCCGAGCGGAGTTCTCTGCCTGGGCAGTAAGGTTTGATAAGAGAGCAGATGAATTTAGGAGCAGTGCCCGCTCTGGCTTGATAAGTAAGACAGCCGAGCTTAAACAGGGCGCGCTCTCTTATCGGGAGCCAATGCAGGGTCTTGAGTAATGGGGTGACCCGATGATATCTGGGAAGGCCATGGATCAGACGGGCCGCCTGGTTCTGCACCAGTTGCAGACGGTGGATCATATATGCAGGGGCTCCGTTATAGACTATGTTGCCATAGTCTATCCGAGATAGTGTATGTGACATATCCTGATAGTTAAATGCTGTGTCATTCATTCTTGTATGAAACACTATCTGTCCCATAGGCTTATCATTGGAGTTGCACTGTAAAAATGTTATATGTATAACTTGCGATAGGGACAAGATAGGAAAATTAAGTTTAGACTCTCTGAATTCAGAATTTATTAATGCACCTTTCGGTGAAGGTAGTTTTTAAATCCTGTGTTTGAAAATGCCACTTCTAGAAAGTGGTCATGTTCTTACTTTGCCATTCTGGGTGCCTCTGGCTGTTTGTGTAATCAGCATTTGGTGTGTGAGTGACAGAAGCTGAGATATGCATTCACTCTAGACAACCACTGAGGGGTTGAGGTGTGCCATGCCTTACCTGGGTGACTCATCCCAGGCCTGAATAGGCCTGGTCCGCATTTAAAGTAGTGGGAGGAGTTGTGATTACACCTGAATAGGCTGTGTCTCCTTTTGCACAATGCTGTCTCTGCCCCCTGTGGTCATGCTACACCAGTGAATGCAGAACTGGTTTTTACTGGGTTCAGGGACCCTTGCCACAAAGAGAACAAAGACATGTTGGGGTATAAGTATTACACCTAAAACCCCACGACTTTAGATTTCTTCCAGGAACAAGAGGACCCTGCCAAGAAGAAGCGCTCGAGAGCTGTAAGGAGGAGTACTGCCCCTTTGCTTTGTGCTGTGTGGGGTTGGCCTGCAGTTGTTGCCTCTGTCTGTGGTGGAGGAAAATGGCTGACTCTTTTTAGGGGTAGAAAATAAGGTTGTTTTTGTCCGACTAATTTGGTATTGTCAACTTTTTAAAACTTTTTTTCACACTTTAAAAAACCCACCCCATCTTTATTTAAAGACCACATTGTTGTATATTTGTATAGGGACAAACTTATTTGTTCTATCAAGTTCTCCCGCGTATTCATTGATAGCAGCATGCCCCTGTCCTATGATGAAGCATGCCACCAAGGGAAAACCCCAGTGGGTGAGGGTTATCTGAAAGAAAAAGGTTTCTTTTTCTGAAGTTCCTGCCAGGGGTACTTTTTCCTTTCTTTTTTTGGTTATTTGTGCAAACCCTTTACACATTGCCTCTGGGATATGTCTGTCTGCTCTGCCAAGCTACCAAAGGGGTGAGCGTGGGTTATCTCGGGTGTGTACCTCCCTTAACCTGACTAGAGTGGTGGGTTCTGCCTGGCTTAGGTGTATACCCTAGCCAACCCAAAACCCCATTTCTAACAGTTCCTCACTGAAATGCAACCATCCAACTAATATCACTACTTTATTTGTGGGACATTTTCCATCATTATAAGTTCACTGTATTTTTATATTCCACAAATGGAATGTACAATCATACATTTTCACTCAAGTGTGAAAATAATTTGTGCTTCAGGTCAAATGTGTTAGATTTTTTTAATACAATTGTTTACCTGTCTGTTGCTTGGAATAGCTTCTCTTTCAAGATTTATCTCGTTCCCAAGACCGCCGGAACAACATTCGTCACATGATAATGCTGTCAGTCATAACACTGTATAAATATTTGCTTCACAATTTATGTTGTAAAGTGCTCTGATACCTCCGGGTCTAGCTAGCGCTATATAAAACTCTTAAATAAATAAATACATTTATGTTTATTTGGGTATAAAGTTTTGGGGCATTATCATCATTAATTAAACAAATATATTTTGACAGCACTTGGATACATATATAAAGATATTCAGTAGAGTTCCCTTGAGCCAAGACTCTTCACATCTTATCGCTGACTAAATGATATTTGATGTGGTGCTACAGAGACCTTTACAGGTCAAAGCTAATTGTGTTGCCTTTAACACTTTCTTCCTTATGATTCTCCTTATCCTGTGTGATCATAATCAATTTATAATAATTTGTAATGCCTTTTTTTGCATTTTACAGTGTTTCAACAGTATAACTTCACAGTACAAATAATGTACAAATAATGTACAGAATATGGAATAGATGTAATCTTTACACCTAGTTCCCCTTTAGTTAGTTGGAATATTAACGGTCTAATCATCTAGTGAAAGTGAAAAAGTAACAATATTTCACCAGAAGTTTAAATGCTCTTTACAACATACATTCAGCTACACTGAAGATAGTTTTGATTGCTGGGGATTAATAAAATGAATATTATTATGCAAAGAACATAATTCCAATGTGATGTACTGTAAACAAATACAGGGGATAGATAGGACATACTAAAGTGACAATTAATCACATTAAATATATAATAACTGGATTAAAGAAAAGCAAGAACTAGTGACTGTACGCCCTTTTGTCATGTGATATTCTATGTAAGATAAAGGAGAACATAAGTTTAGCAGTCACCAAACGTTTTGAATTAAAAACATCTCAAATTGAGCTTTTTATAACACAATGCTACCAAATCTGTTACAAAACATGAACACAAATAGAACTGCTTCTGAAAGGACACCCATTTCTTGACCAAACGTAAACACAAAGAGATCCTCTCTTAAAAGGAGACCCATTTCTTTATGAAATGTAAACACAAGGTGGATCATTCCAGAAAGGAGACCCGTCAGCTAAAGAAAAATGATCACTTGGGAGGAGAAAGTAACACAACTATCTAAAACACATTTCACCTTGAATATTCACTTGCACTGGAAAACATGCCTTGTGCAATCATTGAGCACCGTTTGAAGATAAATATTGAGGCACAGAAGCTCTAAAAGTTACCAAAATTACCTCCACTTTGGTGCAGCAAGTCAGCTATAAAAACATACTGCATGACTATAAACCAATGAAACACTGTAAGTTTTTCAAAATAAATTCATCGATTCTACCATGCTTTAGGCAACAATCGTCCTTGTGGGAACAAAGATTGTTAACACAAATTCTTAATAATATAACTATATGTCATTATCTGGTAATGGTACGTCTTCATGAAGTGAGGTACAGCATTATATTTTCAGTATAGTATGATATGGTATGGTACGGTATGGTATGGTATGGCATGATATGTTATTTTAGTAGCTGCGGTGCACTCCCTTTGATTGCATTGAAAATCATTTTAGCATAAGGAAATTAAAAAATATCATGCCATGGTATCTACGTTTATTGACGTCCTCCTGAAAATGTTATATTTCACATCGAAACAGGTTCAGCAGATATCAATTGTTCAGGTTTCAATTTTTGACAAACATTTCACAATTATTCATAAATTGCATACATTGTATTGGAGTAATTTTGTATTTAAACTGTAATGGTATATGGTCCTACAGACTGGTGTAACATGTGTTTTGCACTGATCAATTTAGTGCAAATGTTTTGACCTTTAGATGGTTAAAGTACAATGTATTGTTACTCTGGCAAACTATATGAACCAGAAATCCAGAAGTGTAGGTTTAATTTCCGTAATCTTATCCCTGGTGATAAAACATTTTAGATAAGCCCTCCCTGAAGCCCTCCTTAACAGCGAATTAATTAAAACGGAGAAAAGATCAAGTAAAAAGCCTCCATCAAAACTCCACCCCATGTAAAATAACAAAAGAAGTGTTAGAGAACAGCCCATAACTCTGTTCTATTTGGGAAAATTCACACTATGGTTGGAAATGCCTGCTCCCTGAAACAGAGAGAGATAATGAAAGTACAATTATGCATTATAAATCTGGGCAAACAGACATGATGCATTCTCTAGCTATCTTTGCTTCTGCCAGACCTGCCTGCAAAAAGCTAATTAAACGAGAACAAGCAATTCTTAACCACAGAGGGAGAAGAAAGAGTGGGGATGGGCATCTTCCATCACAATAAATACGTCCATCTTGTCACCAGAAGTGTATTTTCAAAGAAGAAACAGACAGTCAGTCAAATTGGAGTTTATTGGGGCCATGGCCCATTAAACTATGGCACATTGTCCAATACGTAAATTAGTAAAATAATTAGGCACATTGTAACAAATAACTGAACTATATCACCTGTACATATGTAAAATACATCGAGAACGCTTATTCGATATTAAAATTCCATGATCCTTTCACTTATAATACCGTACCAGAAATAATCGGTGTTTTGTATAATATGGTCACTAGGAGCTAAGTTAATAGGATCTCTCACAATTTCACCATGTTTAAAAAATCCAATAAAATATGTGCATTGCAACATTTCATATTTAAACCACGTTTACATTACAACCCCCTTTGCTTTAGCATATTGTCACGAACGCAGAAGAGGAAACAGAATTTCAATTGTGCAGAAAACAATATATAATAAACGTCAAGATCCGTAAAGGTAAAATATAGAAGGGGCAAAGGAAGTATGGGTCTGCAAAGTTGCAGTTATTTTCTTTTTTTTGTTACAAATGCTGCTTTGTGTATACATTCATGCTAGGAGAATGAGCAGAAAATGAGCTGTTCCATGTAGATATGAAGAACTCTGCCCTTTTCCCTCATACAGAGTCCCATTTTCCCTAGCTGCCTTTAGTCTACCTAATGGGGTTTAGAGTTTCATGCCTGGTGTCCCAAGGGATGAGACTGGCACATGGAATGCATAGGCATGCCATGCTTCTCTCTGCTCCTACAGCACTTTAAACTGCCCCTTGACCTTCTATGCATGCCTCGTGCCAGTGTTAAACTCCCCACGGATGACAGGAAATGAAATGAAGCCACTTCTGAATAATGTGCACTGATAAATGATCAAATAAAAAGGAAAACAATGGGGTGCTGAGTCACTGATTCCCACCAAACAATATCCTTCACTCGCAGTTTTTGAAGGTAGGCCTGGAGATGGGGTGGAAGAAGGGTGCAGACAGGATCAGGTAGCTTTTCACAAGCTTACCCTCAATCTTTCTCTGTTTTGTTCGCCCCCTTCTGAAACGATATCCTCATTAAAGAAAGCAGCAATTGGCATGTAGGAGAAATGGACTACCAAGAGAAACTAAGGGGCATATTATCAAGGACCGGTGTTAAAATCATTGCCGTTTTATCGGCAGGAAACTGCTGATAAAACGGCGAAAATGGCGAAAATGGGCTTGATAATATGCCCTTGTTAATTCCCATAGAAGCCCATGTTAACATCAGAACATGGGCATCTATGGGCATTAACAAGGGCGTATTATCAAGCCCATTATCGCCGTTTTATCGGCAGTTTCCTGCGGATAAACGGCGATAATTTTAACACCGGTCCTTGATAATATGCCCCTAAGATGGGATAAGGACACCTAAGGAGTATCGAGGATGACGGGGCTGTCAGGAGGATGATGAGTGAGATGCATGGAAAATACAGATGGTGGTAGTAAGGAATAATGCAGAGGTGAGGAGAGACAAAACAAGGGAAAGGGATAGGGAAGGAAGCTGCCCGGATCCTCCCGCTGAGACCTTTATTTGTAAAGTAGTCGCACATGTAGGTCAATGCAAGCACTTGAGAAGGAAGGATATATTCAAACAGCCAATAGAATCAGCTGAGAGATGAGTACTTTTCTGGGCTGGTTCAGGATGTGATTCACAAAGTCGCAACCAAATGGCTGAAAGAGACTGTTCGAAAGAAGGCCCATGATTGAAAAAAGCAGACCCAAAGCTGAATAGTAGTATATTAGCTGTACAATCAAAACCCAGAATGAAATAGACATTCATCATGTATGTCTCATAAATTAAGTACCTAACTGGCCCATGTGCATCAAGCAAAATTGTCCTTGCTAAATTAGCGAATCGGTAAAATAGGCCGTTAGCAAGCGCCAAACAGATCCCAACACGGATAAACTAAAGAATTGCTAAAAAAAAACTGTTAAATTACCGAATTGCAAAATAATTATGCGGAAATAGCAAAAAAAAGCAATTGTGCTTGCCAATAGCGATTAGCAAACAAAGAATCGCAAATGAATGCACCAAAAATCACTAATACAGAAATTCATCAAAATCGCTATTTAGCATGAGCAGAATAAGGGGAATCACAACCAGGAGGTAAAGTTGCTAAATCACAAAAAAAAAAAAAATTAAAGATTTTCACAGGTGTAATGAATCAGAAACCCTTCAAAAATGGCACTGGAGACCCCCTATTTTTTCCAAAATGGCAGCCCTCTACGTGCTTGCAAGGAGGATGAGAATAAATGCAGCAGTACAGCGCAGGAGGAGGATCCAGGAGAGGGTATTCAGAGTGTGCATTACATTGCTGGGCCAAAATGAGGATGAAGCATATGACAAGTACCGTCTGAATCGTGCCATGATAATGCACCTAATTGCTGACCTGGAACCACTACTGCAGCCCCAGACCCGTAGGACCAATGCCATTCCTGCGCACGACCAGGTCCTATGCAGCCTGCACCTACTGGGGTCTGGAAGTTTCTAGAGGGTCGTAGCGGTAGCGGGAGGCGTCTCACAAAGCGCACTTTCATTGATGCCATGCTGACAATGATACATACCCACATCACCTTCCCCAGGACCCCACAGCAGTTGAACTAGACCAAACAGGACTTCTACCAGGTGGCCCAATTCCCCCATGTCATAGGAAGCATTGACTGCACGCATGTCCCCATCTTACCCCCCTCAGCCAACGAGTACATCTTCCGTAACAGGAAGTCCTATCACTTGATCAATGTCCAAGTCGTGTTGAATGGCAAGCACATAATTACGGACATAGTGGCACAATTTCCAGGGAGCACATACAACTCATATATATTTCGGCACAGTGACATCCACAGGCGTCTGCTCAGCAGGTGAATTTGGAGAGAGACACCTACTTGGTACGTACATATACCTATTTGTTACATCATTATCCCATATGTAATTGCATTACTGCGGCTAACCCTTTGCTTCCCACGCCTTGCGGGAATATATCCTCAGCCCCTACCTCAACCCAGCAACACCACAAGAGCAACGCTACAACGCGGCACATATTAGCACCGGAAATGTGGTTGAGAGAAAATTTGGGATCCTGAAAAGTCGCTTCAGGATCTTACATAAGACTGGTGGTGCATTGTAATATTCGCCCCAAGACCTGCTGCAGGATTGTAGCAGTATGTGCCATGCTGCACAATATTGCAACCAGAAGGGGGATACCCATTGAGATGGATGGAAATGACAACGATCGGGATGACCAACCACCCGCACAACACCAACAGTCACACGTGCCAAACACAGCTGAAGGTCAAAGGAGGCGGACATACATCACACAACATCATTTCAGAGCAAGGGAAGAATGAGCCATCACAAAATATTGTTGAGTGCAAATGTTTAATTCACATGAGCACTTGTTAAAGTAAATATTCATATTTAGTAAACATGACAGTGGAGTATCCGGACCTCGCTACCTGGACGCACGGACCTTGTGCGCTCTCCTTTTTCTTCTGCCCTAGGTTACCTCGGAACGTTTTTGGACGTACCCATCCACCACTTTCGCTCCCATTTGGAGCACGAGGTGCCTAGCGCTCATCCCTCTGTTTACCACGTGGCCGACTTCAGATCTGATAGTTGCCACCATGACCCTGCTCAATCCTTATAGCCTATCAGCCCTGATGAGTCACATCTCCTTCACGGTGTGACGAAACATGTGTCGGCTGCCTAATATTTTCTGTACTGACCAACAATTGACTTATAAAAAACATTTTCACCTACATGAACCTTTGTGTTTGATCTTTTGAACCTCTCACGTATTTTCCATTATCATGTAAATTTGCGTCCTGACTGCAGGACCACCGATTTCATCAGCCTGTGCACAGGATCCTCTCTTTTTCCATATTCAAATCTTGACCCTGTTCCCAATGGGAACAGTGCAGCCCAAACTACCAAGCAGGTCATCCCTGGACCAGAAACAATCATCCTGGGATCAGTTTCAGTGTATCACACCTCATCAGACAGACTAGCTTGAATCCAGTGCCACAGCGAAAAAGGGATCACGTTTTGGGCAAACCCATCCCACTTAGGGCAAAAAGTGCTGTGCAAAAACACAATGGACATCCCTGGACCAGAAACAAGCATCCTGGGATCGGTTTCAGCGTATCACACCTCATTAGCCAGGCTAGCTTTAATCCAGTGGCTCTGCGAAAAACCCATCCCACTTAGGGCAAAAAGTGCTGCGCAAAAACATGATGGACAGGATGCTGAACAAATCAATCATTCACCTCCAGTCAAGAGATCTGGGTTAAATCCATCATTCTTATGCTCACCATGCAACTCCAGTTTGGATCCAGCCACATGCATATCAATTTTGACCCTGCTCCTCATGGGAACAGTCCAGCCAGACCTGCCAAGTCAGGTCCTCCCTTTATGAGAAACAAGTATCCTGGAACCGGTTGGGGACAGAGGTCTGGTCCAAGGCATTAATTCAGCCACATCTCTTTGTTGGGCACGGTGGCATGCCTGCCTACTGGGATGCATCATTGAGCAAGTTGAGCTTAGGCTCTCTCAAATGGTGTCCACAAGTGAGAAGAAGGAGTAAGGGCCATTGGAGAAATGGCTAAAGGATGGGTGGATATGTAACCATTCTCTACTGTCCGTCACTGTCAGGCAAACCCTTGTGGTGAGGGACAGTAAAAAACATATAAAGCTCCGCCCATCATGGGAAATAAATCCCATGGCGAGGGGATCATGACCTTTTTTTATTTTCAAAAAGTAAATTTCATTTCAGAATTTTCTTTTTGAAAATAAAAAAATAAATACTGTTTGGTGCAGGGTTGCATCATGCCGGCGCAGCTCTGCACCAAACAGCAGACAGGAACTTCTGTGATGGCGGTTCCTGCCAATGCTTTATAAATGACGACCACCTTGGTAGTCATTTATAAATTCAGCAGTCGGGACCTCCATCAGGGCGATGGCTTTGCCGAACAACTGCTTGCCTGCCATAATTTAAATGAGTGAAGGCAACTGGGGGTTGGGCCCGCTGGGAAAGAGGGTAGGTCGGGCCACTGATAAATACAGAAAAAATGGGGATTTTACCTATGCCTCTATTTTGAATAAACCAATGAATGCTGGATTGGGTAAACCAAAATTTATTAGTTTAACCAGACTTTCAAGTCTTTTGAATTCATTTAATTTTTAAGTCGATCAGTTGTTCTAATTTGGACACAACAAAGAACATTATCAACTTCACGAATTGCCATATACTCTACAATACATGAATATTCCACAAAAATACCAACATTAATACAGTGCAAAAAAATTTGACTACATAACTAATAATTACATGTATGTACAATTCCAATACCAGAGTGCTCTTGGAACACAGTGAAAAAAGATGGCGCTGTTAACTAATAGTACAGTCTTGATCCTGCCACACTTTTAGACAAAAGAACAGTTATCAAGTGTCTCGAACCAATGCAGCATATATCTGCTCATATGCAAATCTGAAGGTGTTTTGTTTTAATCACAATCAAATGAATGTAACAGAAATGAATAATGCCGACGCGTTTCAAGTCCCTTGGATGAATCAAAGGACTCTCATCAGGGCTGTCAAAGTCTGGTCCATGGAAGCTATTTCTAAAATAAAAAACATAAAAAACGTAATCTATCTTGTCCTACCGCCATTCAATATTTACAAAGGAATTTCTCACATTGGGAGGTGCAGCCTACCTGCTAAGTTCGAATTCCAGGGCTGCAATATACGTGTACTGTGGTCTGTGCCGTGGGTGCTCACTGGAACAAAGTGAGATTATTTGTATCAAAAATCTGTGTAGTATCAAATTCAGAATGAAGGGGCCACCTGGGCAGTGTTTTACCTTTCATGTGTTGGTTTTGACGTCACGTGTATGTCACTTCAACCGACAGGGGAATTCCTCACCCGGGTCACATATTCTACAATAATGTGAATAACAATAATCAGCCTTACATGGACTGCGAGTGCAATCCTTTAGTATTTAATAAGTGCTGCACTGACTTACTTTTGGTCCGCTCTGGGGCGGTTCGACCCCGCTCTGAGTAAGTTGATGTACTTGATTTCTGTGAAAATGCAAGTAAAACGGACACGTTTAGTCTGGGCGCGTGCTGGCGCCAGACGCAACCTCGATCTTATTATTTAAGCCTTCCCGAAGGGGCCTACCTTAACCCGTCTGGCACGGGGCTTCTGCCTGTCGCTGCCGGTGGTCTCAATGATTCAGAGTCTGAAAGAACAAGCGGAGCACGTGTAAAACGGGCCGCATTGTACTGAGTATGAAGCCAAATGTCACGCACTAATCTGCGCTGCACCGGGGCTTACCTTAATGTTTGTTTTAGATGAACGTCCACATCACCCGGGACAGTGCTGCTACAGACGCTTAGGGAGTCGCGCGGGTGTTTTGCAAGTCTTAAGGGCCGAGTCACATGATCATCATGTGACTAGGAGAGGTGTGTGCCCCAGCCTGGAGGTTTCTGGGAACAGTAGTTCAACATGGCTGTGGACACCTGCCTGTTGTTTACATTCTGTTTATTTCGCTCAAACAGTTGAGACCATTGTTCACACTATTGAACTTCATTATTAGATAGGCTTCTTTCTGGAGCAAGGCCGTTTCTACATTAGGATTATATTTAGAGTCAATCCAAAAAAGAATCGTCCACTTAAAATCATTTTCGGTGTGTTTACAGCTCACAAAATGTTCAACCATTGGCGCGGACAGCACTTTTTTCTTAATCCGTGACCGGTGCTGTGTGATTCTGACATTGGCTGCTTGAGTTGTTTTGCCTATATACACTTTGTCACAGACGCACACCACAGCATAGACCACGTTTTTAGTTCGACAATTTGTGAAGACATCATGTCTCCATGTCACATCATTATTGGAAAAAACATTTCCTTCAAGTGTTGACGCACAGGACACGCAATTGCCACATTTGCGGTGCCCGCAGATGGGTTTTAGATTCCATTGGGCAATGAGATCACTTTTTGGCTTCTGGATAAAACTGTCTGCCTTTACCAACTGTTGCCCTATGCTTTTATTTTTGCACATGGCGAAGATGGGTTTTTGAAGGGGAGGATCCAGCGTTTCCAGTAAATGCCAGTTATTTAAAATGATGCGCTTGAATTGGTTTGTGTGTTGGCCGTAGGTCGACACACAGACCAATCTCTCAAGCTCCTCCTTCTTCTTCACCTTAAGCAAAGAGTCCCTTGGGATGAAACTGACTCGTTTCTTCGTGTGTGAAAGCAGCTTTTTTGGGTACCCCCTATTTGCCATTTCTTTGCAAAATATGGAAGCATGTGTCTCAAAATCAGATGAGTTCGTGCAGTTACGTTTTATCCTTAGCATCTGCCCGTAGGGCAAGTTTTCTCTTAAGCTTTGTGGATGCGAGCTTTTGAAATGCAAGATTGTATTTCTATCCGTTGTTTTTTTGTGCATTGTTGTAAATAGCGATCCCTCGTTATTGCCTACTGTGACATCCAGAAAGGTCATTTTGTTGTGACTAGAATTTAATGTAAATTTAATGTCACTGTGGCGAGAGTTGAGCCAATCATAGAATTCATCCAGCTGGGTCTGACTCCCCTGCCACAGGAGCCAGACATCATCGATGTATCGTAGCCATTGATGTATGTTGTCCCTGAATGGATTGTTATTATATATGAACCGTTGTTCATATTGGTCCATATAAAGCACCGCCAGCTCCGGCGCATAGGGACAACCCATGGCTGTCCCCTTGATCTGGATGTAGAACTCGTTTTCGAACTTAAAATAGTTGCTCCGTAGCGTGATTTCTGCTAATGATAAGATGAATGACGTTGGTACCCTGTGTGGTCTTTCCCGCTGGTCTAAACAAATCTCAATCACTTCCAAAGCCTCATCTTGAGGGATTTGAGTGTATAACGAGGCCACGTCTAGTGTTACCATCAGTTGTGTATCTGCATCAAATGGGTTACCCTCAATTTTGGTGATGAAATCCATCGTGTCACGGAGATGTGACTTAACCTGCAGTATACACGGTTTCAGGAAGAAATCTATATACTTCGATACTGGCTCAAGTGCAGAGTCACAGCCCGAAACAATCGGGCGGCCCGGTGGTACCTGGGCATTTTTATGTATTTTGGGCAGGAAATACAATACCGGTGTTCGGGGTAATTTTTTGTTCAAGTATTCAAACTCTCTGGATCCCAAGTAGCCCTCATCAAGCCCTTGTTTAGACAGTCTCTGGATTTTATCTTGAATCGCGTGTACCGGGTCTTCCATGGATGGCCTGTACCACTCGCGATTATTCACATGTGCCTGGCCCTCTGTAAGGTACATAGAGCGTGGCCATAGCACAACCGCCCCACCCTTATCTGCCTGCTTGATTATAATCGAAGTGTCTGATTTCAAATCACTAATTGCTGTAGTCATTCCTTTACTGATGTTTTTTTTCAAAAATCTTTTCGTTTTTTCCAGTTTGGTCAGTGATGATAAGACCGTTTGCTCAAAAGCAACTATTTGTTTGGGGATATTTTGGGTGGGTGTAAACCTCGACTTGATTCTCAAGCCTGTGGTTTCTCTACTGGATGTCATTTCGGCAGAAGCGAAGAATGCCTTTAGTCGTATTTTCCGGCAAAAGTTCAATGCTTCCAATTTTAGTTTTGTGAAATCTGTTTTTTTGTTCGGGACGAACTTGAGGCCCAGGCCCAAGAGCATCTCCTCATCTTTTGTTAACTGTTTTTCAGAAAGATTGACTATGGTTGACACATTTAGTTGTTGTATGTCTTGTTGCGGGTGCGCATCTCCCATGGTTGTTTGAACCGGACGCGCGTTTGCCCGCCCCTGGCTAAAAAAGACGAAGAGGAAGAGGAAGCCGATGCGGCACCTCGTCGTTTTGAATTATTTTGCCTGGAGTCGTTAGAGGAATCAGATGATGTTGTGTCAGAAAAAGTAAGAAATCTATTCTTTGATCTCCCTTGATACGATGAAAGTGCTCCCCGTGACTCACCTGACGTATAAAAATCCTCTTTGAGAAAGGGATACACTTGTTCAAGTTTAAAGGCTTTAGAATCCCTGTCAAATTGGGTGGATTTAATAGTAAGAGTGTTATCCTTAAAGATCGCAATTTCTTTCTCAATCTTATCAAGCAATGCTTTAGCCTCAGTCACAGTTTGGGTATCATTAATGGCTTTAATCAATTCCTCGATCTCTGACTCTTCTTTACTGCAGATGCGTTGGGCTGTCTCAATGGTATGCACCATTAGGTCTCTGCTACACTTTGTATTAATTTGACTAAACCCCTTCTTGTATTCTGTGTCTTCTATAAAGATGACCGGGATATTCTTCACCTGAAGGCCCCACGGTATCGTCCCTGCTTTAAGATGTTGTAACAAAAAATGGCCATGCAGTTCTGTGCGGATATGTTTTTTTTGGAGACGTATCAGTTTGTCAGCCTCATTTTGCTGTTTTGCTGAGGTACTGAGAGTAATTGTTTCGGGCTGTGACTCTGCACTTGAGCCAGTATCGAAGTATATAGATTTCTTCCTGAAACCGTGTATACTGCAGGTTAAGTCACATCTCCGTGACACGATGGATTTCATCACCAAAATTGAGGGTAACCCATTTGATGCAGATACACAACTGATGGTAACACTAGACGTGGCCTCGTTATACACTCAAATCCCTCAAGATGAGGCTTTGGAAGTGATTGAGATTTGTTTAGACCAGCGGGAAAGACCACACAGGGTACCAACGTCATTCATCTTATCATTAGCAGAAATCACGCTACGGAGCAACTATTTTAAGTTCGAAAACGAGTTCTACATCCAGATCAAGGGGACAGCCATGGGTTGTCCCTATGCGCCGGAGCTGGCGGTGCTTTATATGGACCAATATGAACAACGGTTCATATATAATAACAATCCATTCAGGGACAACATACATCAATGGCTACGATACATCGATGATGTCTGGCTCCTGTGGCAGGGGAGTCAGACCCAGCTGGATGAATTCTATGATTGGCTCAACTCTCGCCACAGTGACATTAAATTTACATTAAATTCTAGTCACAACAAAATGACCTTTCTGGATGTCACAGTAGGCAATAACGAGGGATCGCTATTTACAACAATGCACAAAAAAACAACGGATAGAAATACAATCTTGCATTTCAAAAGCTCGCATCCACAAAGCTTAAGAGAAAACTTGCCCTACGGGCAGATGCTAAGGATAAAACGTAACTGCACGAACTCATCTGATTTTGAGACACATGCTTCCATATTTTGCAAAGAAATGGCAAATAGGGGGTACCCAAAAAAGCTGCTTTCACACACGAAGAAACGAGTCAGTTTCATCCCAAGGGACTCTTTGCTTAAGGTGAAGAAGAAGGAGGAGCTTGAGAGATTGGTCTGTGTGTCGACCTACGGCCAACACACAAACCAATTCAAGCGCATCATTTTAAATAACTGGCATTTACTGGAAACGCTGGATCCTCCCCTTCAAAAACCCATCTTCGCGATGTGCAAAAATAAAAGCATAGGGCAACAGTTGGTAAAGGCAGACAGTTTTATCCAGAAGCCAAAAAGTGATCTCATTGCCCAATGGAATCTAAAACCCATCTGCGGGCACCGCAAATGTGGCAATTGCGTGTCCTGTGCGTCAACACTTGAAGGAAATGTTTTTTCCAATAATGATGTGACATGGAGACATGATGTCTTCACAAATTGTCGAACTAAAAACGTGGTCTATGCTGTGGTGTGCGTCTGTGACAAAGTGTATATAGGCAAAACAACTCAAGCAGCCAATGTCAGAATCACACAGCACCGGTCACGGATTAAGAAAAAAGTGCTGTCCGCGCCAATGGTTGAACATTTTGTGAGCTGTAAACACACCGAAAATGATTTTAAGTGGACGATTCTTTTTTGGATTGACTCTAAATATAATCCTAATGTAGAAACGGCCTTGCTCCAGAAAGAAGCCTATCTAATAATGAAGTTCAATAGTGTGAACAATGGTCTCAACTGTTTGAGCGAAATAAACAGAATGTAAACAACAGGCAGGTGTCCACAGCCATGTTGAACTACTGTTCCCAGAAACCTCCAGGCTGGGGCACACACCTCTCCTAGTCACATGATGATCATGTGACTCGGCCCTTAAGACTTGCAAAACACCCGCGCGACTCCCTAAGCGTCTGTAGCAGCACTGTCCCGGGTGATGTGGACGTTCATCTAAAACAAACATTAAGGTAAGCCCCGGTGCAGCGCAGATTAGTGCGTGACATTTGGCTTCATACTCAGTACAATGCGGCCCGTTTTACACGTGCTCCGCTTGTTCTTTCAGACTCTGAATCATTGAGACCACCGGCAGCGACAGGCAGAAGCCCCGTGCCAGACGGGTTAAGGTAGGCCCCTTCGGGAAGGCTTAAATAATAAGATCGAGGTTGCGTCTGGCGCCAGCACGCGCCCAGACTAAACGTGTCCGTTTTACTTGCATTTTCACAGAAATCAAGTACATCAACTTACTCAGAGCGGGGTCGAACCGCCCCAGAGCGGACCAAAAGTAAGTCAGTGCAGCACTTATTAAATACTAAAGGATTGCACTCGCAGTCCATGTAAGGCTGATTATTGTTATTCACATTATTGTAGAATATGTGACCCGGGTGAGGAATTCCCCTGTCGGTTGAAGTGACATACACGTGACGTCAAAACCAACACATGAAAGGTAAAACACTGCCCAGGTGGCCCCTTCATTCTGAATTTGATACTACACAGATTTTTGATACAAATAATCTCACTTTGTTCCAGTGAGCACCCACGGCACAGACCACAGTACACGTATATTGCAGCCCTGGAATTCGAACTTAGCAGGTAGGCTGCACCTCCCAATGTGAGAAATTCCTTTGTAAATATTGAATGGCGGTAGGACAAGATAGATTACGTTTTTTATGTTTTTTATTTTAGAAATAGCTTCCATGGACCAGACTTTGACAGCCCTGATGAGAGTCCTTTGATTCATCCAAGGGACTTGAAACGCGTCGGCATTATTCATTTCTGTTACATTCATTTGATTGTGATTAAAACAAAACACCTTCAGATTTGCATATGAGCAGATATATGCTGCATTGGTTCGAGACACTTGATAACTGTTCTTTTGTCTAAAAGTGTGGCAGGATCAAGACTGTACTATTAGTTAACAGCGCCATCTTTTTTCACTGTGTTCCAAGAGCACTCTGGTATTGGAATTGTACATACATGTAATTATTAGTTATGTAGTCAAATTTTTTTGCACTGTATTAATGTTGGTATTTTTGTGGAATATTCATGTATTGTAGAGTATATGGCAATTCGTGAAGTTGATAATGTTCTTTGTTGTGTCCAAATTAGAACAACTGATCGACTTAAAAATTAAATGAATTCAAAAGACTTGAAAGTCTGGTTAAACTAATAAATTTTGGTTTACCCAATCCAGCATTCATTGGTTTATTCAAAATAGAGGCATAGGTAAAATCCCCATTTTTTCCATAATTTAAATGAGGACCTAAGTCTAAAATCATGACCTTTGGCAGGATTAACCTCAGCTTTAATTGGTCTGTTAAAGGCATCTGTCTGTGAACCATCCAAATGTATTACTATTGAATGTCACCATGTCCTCCAACTGGATTCAGATGCTTTTTAGTGAGGATTGATTGGTGACATCCCTTTAGTCAATAGGTATATGAAAAATGTAAAAAAATTCTTGAGAGTTACTAGAGAAGGTGGAATTCCCGCACAACGTTATGTTAGCTACTAGAACTTTTGAGATGCATTCAATTTTTACTAACATTATGTTATCCCAAATACATGTTACATTTAGAATTTCCATTTTATTTCCTTTACCTCATTGTGTTGACTGTTTTCATAAGGTAATACTGTTCAGCATCTAACCTACTGACATCTGTAATTAGGGAGATATGCTAGTTTCTGATATGAACTTTCATTATTAGATGGCAAATGACTTTTAGGAGCTGCAGTTTCAGAGAGGGAGAGCACTAATATGCTTGATCTCACAAGCTGCGTGCTAGGAGGCAAATGATTTATATACATAGTTTAAATCTATATGATTCGTTTAGCTAAATCTGTGGAGTATTTCGCAGTAAAGTGAATTTTCATGCTGATGCTATTCAGCAGTGAAGTAAATTAATTGTTTTTCCCCATTATGATTTTCATGTCTACAGAATCCTTAATGATGGATTAAAGGACCAAGCAGAAATAAACCGAATCTTTCATTAGAGAAAATTATGTAAAGTTAAACAATTGCTAGTCTAGCAGACAGGTTTATCAAGAGAGCATTAACTATCACTCTTCAATGCTCAAAAAAGTAGTTTGTTTTTACCTTTTGTAGAAGAAAGAATATCAGTAGCCAATGAAATATGCATGAACTTGAAAGAACACTGTCAGGTAGGGTGGCTAACGCAATTACCTCTCCTAACATATTCCCTCAGCACATTTGTGGCCCCTATTTACTAATATTTTGCACTGGGGTTGTGTTACTGTTTTTTACGTAACCCTGATGCAAAATCTATTTTGATGTTTACTAAGCAACGCAAAGCCCAATTGTGTGGCATTGTATCAAGGAGGTTTTACCTGGGGGGAGCATGGGCATTCCGGTGCATTCCCCACTTATTCTGATGCAGACCCCTATTTTTAAAAGTAAGTAACCCTAGGCTTCACCTATAATCGGGTGCCTACTTGAGGCAGGCATACCAAGGCAACATATCTATACTTCTCCACGCTACTTCCTCTTTGCATGTGTTCTGCATTTTGCAGCACACATACAAAGATGGACAAGCCTCTAGGAATAGATTTTGTGAGGGTAGGTGTCCCTTCCAGCACAAAAATTATTCAGACCACAATGCAGGCACCTTTGCTAGGCAGCTGCAAGTTTGCTAAAGCTATTAGAGAGAAGAACTTCCCTACATCTTGTCTTTTCAGAGGACAAGAAGAGGCATGCTTTGGCAGGGTGCAGCATACAGATTCAAATCTTGCTACTTTCAGGAAGGGCTGCACCTCTTTGCACACTTCTGTAAGCTGGGTGTGCCAATTAAACTTTTGCTTCACCGGACATAAGTATTCGAAGTACCCCTTGTTAATTTTTCACTCTGGGGCATCCTCCTGGAGTACTCTCTGTGACTTCACTCTTATTTCTGTGGAGGGAAATTACAAGAAGCCCTTCCTTTGCATAGGCAAGGCACCGTAACCTCAAAAGGTAAGCCTCATCCACAAGAACATTGCACTTTCAATGTATTTAAAAATATTTTCATACTGCTCTCATTTTACTTTTTTTTATCACAACTTTTATACCTATTACACTCTCATCTGTCACAAAGCACCAATCCTGGCAATGAGGAGATCCAGCTTCAGCCCCCTGTGTGCTATGATTGGTGGATCAGGCCCAGCCGTCACTTGATAGGACTCGGCTGTCAGTGTGAGCCACTGCAATCTCACACTTGCATATACATTGCTGCCTGGTGGTTAGAGATGGAGTCACAGAACTTTTCGAAAGTGGTTGGTCCTCACTTACCTGCCAGATGTTACACCTCTGAACACAGCACCTGTGCAACTTCAATGAGATCACAGTGGAGCTCACCGGCCTTAAAAAAACATTTCTCTACAGGTAGCATGGCAGCATAAACCCCATTCCTTCTAAGAAGATCACCAATGGTGCAGTCTAAGTATATGCTTCAATACAACACAGGGGAATGATTTAAACTCAAAGTACTGCTGCACTCTTCCTTGCAGTCCTGTACCCGGTCTCTCCTTGGACTGTGAGGCTGCCATCCTGCCATATCATGTCTTGTGAGCAAGCTTTAGCAACCATTACTGTGGTAAAATAGGCATAAGGGAGAAAATGTTAGGAAAAGTCCTATTTATTACATAATAAAATAGTAAAATCTGGACCACAATTCCCAGAGTGCAAGAAAACCAAGATCGGAGAGGTCAATAGGTATTTTCTTTAATATGTCATTCTACTGCTTTTCCAATTCTAGTTGGAATTGACAATAACAAAGCATATAAAGGAATAAGCATTGACATAGCCAATAGCGCTCGCCTTTGGTACCTGTTGGGTTTGCCAATGCATTCGGCAATGCTCTTCAGCACTGCCAAGATACTGTGTAGCATGGGGCTTTCACGATGTCTGAAGACCCCAGTGTGTGGTCGCAGAAACCTTACCCAAAGTATAAAGCTCAGGATCAGCCTACCAGCCTTGTTTCTAGAAATGTAAAAAGGTGGAAACGTTTCCCAAACTACACCCCCTCAACAAGGCATATGTAAAGGGATTTACACGTTTTTACGATTCTCTTCTTTATCAGTAAGGAGGCAGCAAGTTAAGAGGCCTCAAAAGAGAGGTTGAATACACTGTATTGGATGCAGAGCTGCCAAAAGAATTAGGGAGCTGTGAGACATTGAAGACCACAAGATAGAATAGTCAGGTGAATGCTGCACCAGTGAAGCAGTAGGCGAATGAAAAAGAGAAAACATCAGGACATTTTGACACAGTTTTGAAGAATAAAATATAACAAATGCTTTGTGGTGGAAAATGAACGCACTGAATGGGATGTTAGAATCATTTCATGAGTTAACCATCAAGGACACTAATTAATGGAGGCCAGGGAAAGTCATTAACCAAGCGGGACAATAACTCACCCTGTAGAAAGGCCAGTCCTTGCCACCGAAGGGTCCACCACTGCGCCCTCTTTCACCCCTGGAAAAACAAAAGAAAACCATCTCTTGGGTATGTGCTAAATACATTTTAGGAAACTGTTGTGTTACTTTCTCAAAGAACATAGGTGAAGAAAAATTTAAAAATGACAAACTTGAAAATGACGAAAAGGGGGCCCACCTCCACACGACCAATTGGCTTTCACCTCCATTTAGCAACAAATTCCACCTCTATACCCCAGCCTCAAATGCCCTCTTTGTTTTGTAGTTTTATATAGTGTGAACTTCCTCAAGAGCATTATAAAACTTTACATAATTATCAGACCACATTACACATGTTCCTAATTGAAGCAAATATGATCCCTCAGGCAATGAATGAAGGAGACTGCTAAGATCTCCACATGATGAGGAGAGCAGTGTGCCAGATTTAGAACACTGATCCATCCCAAAAGGTAGCACGATTGTACCATTACATTGCCGCAATGAAGGAGGGGCTGCGGCACTGTGACGCAGTCGGCGTGGAAGATGATGTACACGCAGACACACATAGGTGGTGGGCAGACTAGGGTCTCTTTTCCTGGATGCTTCTTTTGGCTCCAGTTTGTCGCGTCTTTGCAGAAACAGCCAAAAAATCAATGGAGCAGCACTCCCTTTCTCATTGGTGTGGCCTTGTCATGGGTAGTAGGACGTTGTCACATTCAGTAATTTGATCTTCACCGTAGGTTTTTAGACTGTCAGTCAAAATGTGAGCACTTGGTGTAATTACACACCCAGAGAGCAGAAGAAGTGCGGCTGTGAGCCAGCAAAGCAAGGGTCCGAGAGATCAGAGGAAACGTTCCAGACATATAGCGGGCACCGCGCTGAGCAAGGGCAACAAAATATGCCCAGAGAGCAGAAGAAGCACAGTGGCCATGAAGCTGGCATCGTGCAGAGAAAGGGGAACAAAACAGGCACACTTTTGGGAAGTGCTTTTTGAAAATGAAAATAAAAACTGTCCCAGTGCCAGGAAATAAAATGGGACAAGTGGAAGAGTCCATGGGCGCTGCTCCGTGAGAGTTAATAATTGACTAAAATGTGGGAGAAAAAGACAAGATTAACCACTCACAAGCAAAGCATTTTTAAGGAAACTGAAACAGACGAATGAAAAGCATGGGGATGACTTTAAACCTATACAAAAGGGGATGATGGACGGAGCGTTTGAGCAAATCAAACACTCACCCCCAGTCAACTGATCTGGGTTTAATCCATCACCATTCTTTAGTTCACTCAGCCACCCCAGTTCAGACATGGCTATATGCAAATCAGTCTGATCCTGTGCCTTGTGGGAACAGTCCAGCCCGAACTGCCAGGCCATGTCTCCATGGACCGGAAACAAGCATCCTGGGACCGGTTTCGGATTCAAAATCCTCATCAGCCAGACTATCTTGAATCCAGTGGCCAAGTGAGCAAGGGACTCACGTCTGAGCATACCCTGCCACACTTAGGGCGAACAAAGCGATACAAAAGGGGATGATGGACGGAGCACTTGAGCAAATCAAACACTCACCCCCAGTCAATTGATCTGGGTTTAATCCATCCCCATTCTTTAGCTCACTCAGCCACCCCAGTTCAGACATGGACATATGCAAATCAGTCTGACCCTGTGCCTCATGGGAACAGTCCAGCCTCGAACTGCCAAGCCATGTCTTCCCTGGACCGGAAACAAGCATCCTGGGACCGGTTTCGGATTCATAATCCTCATCAGCCAGGTTATCTTGAATCCAGTGGCCAAGTAAGCAAGGGACTCACGTCTGAGCATACCCTGCCACACTTAGGGCGAACAAAGCGATACAAAAGGGGATGATGGACGGAGCGTTTGAGCAAATCAAACACTCACCCCCAGTCAACTGATCTGGGTTTAATCCATCACCATTCTTTAGCTCACTCAGCCACGCCAGTTCAGACATGGCCATATGCAAATCAGTCTGACCCTGTGCCTCATGGGAACAGTCCAGCCCGAACTGCCAAGCCATGTCTTCCCTGGACCGGAAACAAGCACCCTGGGACCGGTTTCGGATTCATAATCTTCATCAGCCAGGCTATCTTGAATCCAGTGGCCAAGTGAGCAAGGGACTCACGTCTGAGCATACCCTGCCACACTTAGGGCAAACAAAGCGATACAAAAGGGGATGATGGACGGAGCGTTTGAGCAAATCAATCACTCACCCCCAGTCAAGTGATCTGGGTTTAATCCCTCACCATTCTTTAGCTCACTCAGCCACCCCAGTTCAGACATGGCCATATGCAAATCAGTCTGACCCTGTGCCTCATGGGAACAGTCCAGCCCAAACCCACAAGAGAAATATATACTAGAGGTCTTGAATGCTTGAGCAAAAAATTGCTGCTCATGCATGAAAATGCATGTTCATGTATGGGTGGCCAATTTGATTCAGTTATTTAATATAGAGGAATGATTCATGGTGACTGCTGATACATCAACATGTGTCAGCCTATGTTGTAATGCAGTGATGGCCATATCAGCATACCTTTTTACACTTTCATTTACCTTTCTCAGATAGCGAATTCAAAGCTGAAGAAGCAAGTTGTCCAATAGCAGTGTTCTATGCTCAGGCCCAAGCTGAAATAAATAAAAATAATTACAATAAGAATAAAGTATGGGCAGGAAGGTAGGGTAAGCAGCAACTAAGTTGAAGGGTCTGACCTGGTTGTAGAGTGAAGCTGCCCAGAGTTCAAAAAATGAAATTTGAAAAAAAAAGAAGAAGAGGGAGTCATGAGGGAGCATTTGATTAGTGTCAGTATGCCGGGGCGGGTGATGGGCGTACAAGGAAAAAAAGAGATAGTAAAGCCATCTGAGGAAAGCCAACACTTACAGAGAATTTAAATGAGATAAACACTAAAGCTATCATGAGCAAGGAGCTAACTCAAAGCCCATTTTAAATATTGTCAGCACTTTTCAGCATTAAAAGGGCCAATTAATGGTTTGAAGCAATGTGTGAATCTGTAAAGACAAGTGCCCGAACACAATTTATGTAGGACCTAGATAAATCACATAGGGAAATCCACCACATGGCAAACGATTAAAGGACCAACCCTGAAGGTTTATTAAAATAATAAAGAATCAATAAAGAAGGCAAAAATTCAATAAGTATTCAATCAATTGAAAAGTTTAAAAATGCAAATAAATGCAATTTATCACTGGAAGTGGAAACTAAACCATAATCTAATTTACAGGCAGAATCGGTTACGGCCTAGCACAAGTCATGAGAGTTAAGGAGTATGAGAAAGTGAATTGTTAGTTGGGGAATATAGTAGTCCATCTCAAGTAATAGAATTCAGTATATTAAACATAAGCTCAAACTCTGGTAGCTATTACAGAGAGCAGAAAGGCTTACCATAAGAATGTATCTAAAGTATTTAGAAGTACCAAAACAAACTTAAAGTCGAAAACACAACATGATAAAAATTCCATTCTAATGGCGAAAAATAGAGAATAATTTAATGAAAATAAATGACACCAAAAATGACAAAAACTAATAGGAGGAACCAAAGATTTAAAGCGATGTAACGAATATGTTAATTAAAAAATAGCGCTAAAAGGCATTAAGCACCTATCGTAGAAATCTGGTGGCACATTAAAGGTTGACCGTGATGGAGGTCGGGTTCGATACAGAACCCAGGTTTCTTCTCATCTGAAGTTTTACCTCTGACTCAGTCTCTGAAATTCAAGTAAAAAATACTCAGTGGGGCAAAGCAGCAAGCTCTGACCTAGAAGGGTTCCATGAGGCCGGACAGCCATCAGATTAGGCCCCGTTGAAGCTGTTGTCGTGTGTCAGGAAAGCTCTGAGCAGGAGAAAATCAAAATTCACTCCCAAGGGAGATCCCTCACTGGCCAGATTCTGTTGCTGCCTACGTCCAAGGAAGATTTCTACATTGAGGCTCAGGGCATAATTGAGAGTTTGTCAGACTGGTTAATCTGTCACAAAAATGACAGTTATCCCATCCACTGCATTATAAGTGCAATTTGAATTTAATGGAGTTTGGGATCCTCCATCAGGGCAAGGCTGCCTGATATAGCTGAACAGGGCTACACATGGCCAGATACCTTCTCTGCTACATCCTGCTAATCACGGATTTGCTGCTGCAGAAAAGCTCAAGCGGGAGCAAATTGAATCTCTGACCCAGCAGCTATGCACCATTCGTCGGTTTGACTTGGACGTTTTTTTCTGGTCTTCCGGAGGTCTATGTAGCCAAAAGGTTTCTAAATCCCAGTTTTTCAGGATGTTGGGAGGAGTACCCTTTGACACAGCCAAGCGTCTCAGGACCTTAGGGTAGCACTTTGTGGTAAAGATGCACTCCAACAGAAGCCATCAGCTGGATCCAGGGCAGGTCCAGATGGGCTGCTATGGAAATCTGGCTTCTAGCAGCCCTGTATTATAAAAGGAGATCAACAAACCGAAACTTGGAGTCCACTTCATTGTCCTGAGTACACGTTGGAGCAGCTCCAGCCTTTCAAATCTCCTCACAGGCCTCAACAGCAGGTGCAGTCCTACAGGTTCAGTAGTTCTTAGACCTGGCATCCTTGATATATTTTCCCCTGACTTTTTGCCTTTTGACCTCCTGTTTTGCTAAATTGATTTTTGTTGACTTTACGATTCCAGGGACTTCACCCCTGCTATCCAGTGCTACAGTGCATGTACTCTGTACACTAAACATGGTAATTACTCTTGCTTACATTGAGATCGTACTGGCAGGAGAGGCGGTGGAGTGACAATTGCATATACCACTCCCCCCCCCGCCCCCCCTGGCTATGAGGGAGAGTTTATCAACTCGATTCCCCTTGCCCGAGGCCATAACATTATTCTGGGGGATTTTACAGTCAAATTACACAACCCAACGGACTGATGGATGCTAAATTATGTCAAGTACTGACTGATGCTGACCTCTTGACTACCCTTTCAGGGACCATACATAAAGATGGCCATATGATTGATGCCATCTTTACAACCACCTCTTTGGCCATAGAGAGTCTTATAGAGGTTACATGGTCTGAGCACTTCCTTCTGCCATTTTCCTGGTCCTGGGTCCTGGAAAATCAGGCACCGAGAGCAGGTCACTTAACCACTAAGCATGCCTGGAAAAAAAATCAATATTTCTTTTATTTATTATTTATTTATTCAGAGTTTTATATGGGTGCAAACTTGACCCCAGGGGTATCAGAGCGCTTCACAGTAAAGACATAAATACTTATTTATTTAGTACATTTCTCTGGAAAGCATTTAACAAATCAAAACCCATTCAAAACTGAAACAGTATCTTCACTCAGCAACGGAGACTTTTGCACACTCACAGAATGTAAGTCTAGAAGAACCATATAGCATATTAGTACATTAGCACAAAAGAATGCAAGTACCTATACATAACAGGTGAAAAAGAGATGCTTGTGAGTAGTTAAGCATGAGTTTTTAGGTGAATCTTACAAGATTGTTCAGTAATGGTTACAGTAGGATTTTGCTCTTTAGAAAGATCTTGGCTTCTTTCTTGAATCTTGTGGAGTTAGGTAACCTTCTAAAGCTTGGAGGAAGTGTGTTCCAGATTCTCGGTGCAGCAGCCAAGAACATTCTGTCATAAGGTTTTTCTTCTGAAAAATTGGTGGCTTCAGCACTAGATCTCTGGTGCTCCTGGAAAGTCTGCTTCTACTGGAAATCTAAAATTGCTGTGCTTGATACCTTGTTACCTATAGCTCTTATTAAATGAAACAGTTGTTGGCACTAGGCCTACACTAGTTGGAGACACTATGGTTGACCTAAAACGGGTCAGTAATTGTCTCTCTGAAGCCGCTTCTATATCTACTCCCATTGCTACTAATAGGTCCCCCCAGAGTCAATCCCTCTGCCCCTTGGTTTAAAAGGGACTTGCAGTGGAGATGTAATCTTGTAAAATACTCGAGCGCATCTGGTGGAAAGAATATAGTATATCTAGCAAACGAAAGGACAAACACGCCTTTGGCACCTATCATTTTAACCCCAAACTAGCACACCCCACTTTTTATACTGATAAAATTAATAAAGCTCATAACAGTGCGAAAGAAATCTTTACATTTTAACCACCTTTACTGACCCTTAATGCATCTCACCCCCCATTGAACCCACAACCACTCTGCACTCAACTAAACTCTTTCTTTGAGGCTAACATCCAGAAAATCCAGGACAAATTGCAATAACACAAGCCAGTGTATCAATTACCGGCGTCAACCTCCCTAAACCTTATGCTCAGGCATTAAGAAATTCAACCCTCTTCGATCAAGGATATGGAAAGACTGATCACAAATAGAAAATCTGGCTTGCCCTGCGACCTCCTTCGTTCTCAAGTCGTGAACCTCTTAGAAGAATGCCTAGGTCCTACATTCCATGAACTATTTACCACTTCCCTACAATAGAGGAAATAGCCCTTAACATGGAAAAAAGCAAATGTGATCTCACTGTTAAAAAATCCCAACTCAGACCCTAATGACCAACCTAACTTCCAACCCATTTCCCAGCTTCCGTTGGCATCCAAAAGCAGTGAAAAGTGGAGATTAAGCAAATTAACTAAATTCCTCCACAGTAATAGTTATCTACATTTATGTCACTTTTTTTAAATGTGGCATTTTCTTATTTAAACCATTTGGTGCCTTCTGCCTGTTCCTGGAATAAAGGTCTGGGGTGGGTGACACCTGTATTCCCTCTAAACAGCCACACACAAAGGCAGAGTAGGTGTGACTGAGCAGCCATCTGCATGTGGATGACTCATCCTGAGGACGGATGAGAGGGAGGAGCTGACAATTGCACTTGAATAGGTCTGTGCCTGTCTCCTCACAAATGGTTAAATACCCCCTCTAATGAGTCTGGGGCCAGGGCAGAAAATGCAGGGCCTTGTGCACTTCAAAGCATCTCTTTAAGGTCTCCCTATTTAAAAGGCCAAATTGGGTAAAAATACTGTACCTCTGACACCATGATTTCAGAACACAGCTGGAACTAATGAGACTCTGCAAGGGGTTATTTGACAGGTCCAATTTGCAGTTTTAAAAGAGTACAACCAAGCTACACTGATAGGCCTGCAGTGCAACTGTGGTGAATGGCTCAATCGGTAATGCAGTCTCTTAGTGACTTTTATCTTACAGGCCTTGGTTAGACTTTGTACAATATACTAGGGACCTGTATCTCAGTTAAATATGCCAGTTAAGACCATAGCCAATTTCAACATGCTTTATGGGTCAGGGGACATTCAGTGAGACCTGTTGGCAGAGTCCCAGCAGGTAGAGTCAAAAAGCCTGCAGCATCAGTCCACAAAACGGGGGTTATCATGCAAAAAAGGATTTTTTATACAACAAGTATGTCTGCAATAGTGCTCACTTTCTATTTACCTTGGTTAATATTGAGGTGTATTGTTTTATTTAGTTCTAAATGGTACGTAAAAAAACATACATAACTGGTAATTTACTATAGATAAACCCAAAAACCTTCTTCCTTTTAAGGACAGCGAAAATAACTTTAGCTTTTTATACATTTGTGATAATGATTTTAAAGAGCTGAAAAAGTAGCACTTCACCTATTGATAATTCGGGATATCCTAAAAAAGTGATTATTTACAAGAATCAGAGTATTCATGTGAACCGAAAGTTCTTTTTTAGATCTAGGTTGACAGCTGTTTGCATGTCCTTTCCTTATCAATTCAATAAAAACATACTTATAGATTTGGTCCTAAAGGAGTATAACAATCGTTGCTTGCTATTTACAGTACAATGAACCATTCAGCCTTTTTGCTTCTATTTGAATACATAATGGAATATTTTACATCTAAAAAGTACCCTCATTCAACTTACTGACATGCTCAGTTCCTTCCTCTCATATATGAATTGTATATAAAAAAAGTTTTTCTCTACTTTTTCCCCCAGCTTTGGCAAAGCCAGTAGGGGAGGTTTTACCATTTTAAACACCTCTCATGCAAAAGTGCATACAAACAGCATTGGTGTATGCCTTTTTTAGCATTCATGAGCACACTAAAGTCAAACCATTGCTTGATTTTATCTTGCTCCCGTGAAACAACCGATGTGAAGTTTCTTCTCAAATAAGATTATTTTCTGTAAAAGTATGTCCTCATGTTTGATTGTTTCTCAAATATTGTTTGTTTTGTATGCTCTGTTTACACATCCATTACTCCCATAATGCTTCCCTTATTCCCTCCTCGGACTATACCAAGAAAACAGCCATAAATAAAGCACTCGTGGTACATCCACGTTTGTTATTTAAAGTAGTTCATTCATGTCATTATTGAAGAGGAAAATGGGTGAGTGCCAGGACTCTAACTCTGCTGCCTGCACGCAAGAGTGTGGTCTACCGAGCTGGAGAAAAAACAGATAGATGCAGTATTTCCAATGTGAGAAAACATTCTCAATTGTAATAGTCCCTGATAATTTTGCCTTTATTCTTATTCAGCTGAAGACTACAAAAATGTGTTGTTGTTCCTCCATTTTGCATCTCACATTGTTGATAGCTTTAGTATTTTACAGGGCGCTTAAGCAAACGTTTATGTCGTTAGTGAAAGTGCAAAGGACATTTTGATAGTACCTCTGTAATATGTCTGTGATCCTCCATTAGCCTCAACAGACGACAGTGCGGTGGAGAAGAAAACTGGAGCTCTACATCCTGGTTTAATTATTGGAATTCTAATGCTGGTCCTTATTCTCACCGCGGCTACACTTGTGATGCTCTATATGTACCACCACCCAACGTCACCAGCTAGCCTGTTTTTCATTGAGGTAAGTCTTATAAAACACATCTATAATAATGATGATGATGATGATATGGGCCATGAAGAGAATGATCATTGCTGGTATTATCATGTATGAAGCAATATCCAACAACATACATGGGGTAAATCAATACAAATAAAATAAATATACTCCTTTGCACAGAAAATCTTTCTACATCACATAACACAATTGTAGGATTATACTAGTGTTCACCAAAACATGGGTCTGAGACTTGAATGCCACCTTTCTTGATTGTCTAATGGTTGTAAATCTAGCCATTAGTCCGTTCCTCTCAGACCCACATGCTATTGTATTATTTTTCTTTTTATCAGCCCCTGTCTTGCTTCATGTTGGTGCAGAAAGACAGTTACGTTACAACATAGGTTCACAGATAGTGTGATTTAAGAGTTCAATATCACAATTACCAGTCTCAAAATACGAATTTGCTATCAGAAATCATTTTACACGCAGCTATTATGACACAGTTGCAGTGTAGCATTACTCTGGACTAAATCTGCCCTCAGGGGACTGCGGAGAGGCTGTAATGATGGTCAAACGAAGGAATTTAAGGAATTTATTGTAGAACAAGGTAACAGGTGAGCGCCAGGCATGCAACCTCCACTCCAGGACACCAGTGCAACTGACCTCCTGAAGTCGAACCGACATGGAACACAAGTATGTTCCATGCCTCGCTCTATGCCATGTTCAGGTACAATTATGAAAGAAAACAATACATTTAAAGAAGCAACACACATAATAAACTAATAAAGAAAATGTATACACTACACATCCCCCTCCTTTGAAAAAAACGAAAAGAAAAAAAAACAATACAATAATACACAGGAAAAATTCTATAAGAAATTGAAACTACCTAACATATTCACTGAGCCATCCTGGTAGAACTCTTCTCCTCTTACCCATGTCACTCTCCCCAACATGCTCAGTATTGCTATTAGAATACTCAGAAACCCTTCCTCCCCCCTCACAAATGGAGCTTTTTCTTTGGGAAGAACTATTTCAACCCAAGCCCTCGTAGAAACTTGATTGGTTTCTGCAAACTCAGCAGCCTCCTTTCTCTCCATAGTTTTAGCTGACACCTCCTTAACACAACACAATTGTGCTTGTACAGATCTCTTATCAAAGTAATCTTCCACCAACTCACAATTTGAAGGATGAACAAAACCAGGTGTATCAACATTATTGTGCTGTTTTATATCAAAAGCAAAAAATGTTAAGTTCCAAACTCTTCCATCCTTGAGTCTTGTGGCATTCCTAAGTACTTCAACAACATGTTGTGCTTCCTCAAATCTGCTTTCACCTTTAGGAACTTTAATAGGTCTCTTAATTCAAACCCAGTCCCCAGACTTTACAGGACATTTTTGGTGCCATGGCATGCGTCATAATGCACTTTGCTTTCTAAATGTGCAAATTCTAGGTTCTTATTTACTTCAATAGGTGACCATTGTTCAATCTTACCTTGCACAGTCCAATCAGGGCTGAACTTGCATCTGGGTGTCCGACCTCTCATGATAAAAGGTGATAAACCAGTTGTAGCATGTATAGTGGTTCTATAAACCCAAACTGCTTTCTGTATTTCTAACTTCCACTCTAACCCCTTACTCATTGTAGCTTGAATCACAACGTTTAATACTCGATTAAAGTGTTCAACAGTGCCATTCCCACTAGCGTTGTAAAATTTACTGAGTTCTACCCTCAGCCCAGCTCTTTGTAATATTCCTAATGTCTCATCAAGGATATGGTTGTGTTCCTCTCTACTGTTGCCAGCAATCAGGATGTCGTCTTGAAAAAAACTCCCACCCTTCACCTCTCCAAACAATCTGTGCATCAGTCGCTGAAAAACAGCAGCAGCCGATGCCAGACCAAATGGCATACGTTTAAACTGATATCATCCAAAGGGTGTAATGAATGCCACAAGTTTCCTTGATTGAGTATGACTTGGTGATAAGCCGCCGACAAGTCTAGGGTAGAGAACCAACTTGCCCAGCCTAATTAAGAAACCATTTAATTGATTTTAGGTAGAGGGAATCTTTCAACCACAATATTGTTGTTTAAGTGGCGCAAATCAATGCATAAACAGATTTTTCCATTACTTTTGCGTGCGACCACCACCGGAGAAATTCACTCCGAACTCTCCACCTCTGATTACACCTTTAGCCAGAAGCGCTTGTAATTCTTTTTGGACTTCGTCCCTTATTAGTATAGGTATTGGTCTCACTTTGTGAAACTTAGGCTCAGCTAGTTCTTTCAATACAATTCTGTGTTCAAATCCCTTGAGTGCCCCTAAATTCTTCCCAAAAACTGTTGGAAATTTCTTGACAAAAACATCTCCTAATTTACTTGTCTCATTCATTATAAGCACTTTTTCTTCACTGTTTGGGTCCAGGATGATGTGTAGATTCTTTTGATCTTCGTTAACAATAGTGTATGGGGACCCTGAATCAGCATACACATTCACCACAACACCACCCAAGGATATTTCACATATTGGTTTCTCTTTTAATTATTTACCACATTTAGAAGATAGTTTCCTTGTAAACTTTTAACACAGTAATCATCACTATCAACATCTTCCTCCATTCCTTCATCATCGTTGCAAACATACTTAACAGCATTCTTCCTACAGCACATTTTGCGAAAATTTCCTATTAGTCCACATATACCATTTTTTTTTTAAGGTAGGACAATTCTTGCTGAAAGCTAAATGTTCCTTGCTATCGCAGCGATAACATCTCCTTTCATCCTACCTCCTTTCCATTCCTACATTTTTCTGCGGTTGATTCCGCCAACGCCCAGTCATTTTTTGGCCTTGATTTTTATTTTGAGTCTGTAGCTTGAATACTCCTCCTGAATCTTTCTCAGATTCTTTGACCACTTGAGGCACACCTCCCTGACATTTTGGCTTTCCTCATTATAGCCAAAACATTCTCTAATGGTACATCCCCATTTACCCACAACCGATCTTGGATAGATGAATTGTTACTGTGCATAACTAATTGGTCACGAATGAGAACGTCATGTAAATTCTCAAATTTGCAGTCTATTGACAGTTTTTTAAGGTCATCAAACCAATCATCCACATGTTCCTCTTTGTTTTGTTTCCTTGGAAAGAACCTATGTCTTATTACACCAATACACTCTTTTGGTGCAAAATATTTATCAGTCTTTTAACGCTGATTCAAATACATTTTTATTTCCACCAGTAATCTTGGGCATACGTGAATATGTTTTAAAACCTACTGGACCTAATGGGTGCAGTAAAATTCTCTTCTCTGATCAGGTTTCATTTTACCTGCTTCATCAATTGCTTCAATATAATTCACAAAGTACTCCCTTCCACTCCACCCATTTAATACTGGGTTGGGATCCAGTTGTCCAAAAAGCATGTGGGTTACTGATAGTGAAATGATGTTGTTCCATAACTTGTTCTGTTCTTGAATCTCCTTCTTCCTTGCACAATACAATGGTAGTTAGCAAAATTGTTATACACTTCTCATAGTACCATTATATTAAAGAACAAAATGCCGCATAAGTTCTTGAAATGTAATTTAGCCAAAACCAAAATATAATGTGGAGTTGTCCCCCGACTCTCTCACCTGTTTCCTATACAATATATTCTTCCATCCGATTGTTCCTTGTTTTGTTTACATAAAGTCTTTAACTGTTGCAGGAAACGTTATGAAGCTCCGATGTTCCTTCGAGCTAAAACGTTCCTGGTCTGTTCCCTCAAAATGGCAGCTTCGCAAGGTCACGTTGCGTGACCTTGCGCGATGACGTGTTCTCCCACAATGCTTGTCACGCGTATGCAACGCGCGCACTCAGAAGTCCGTGCTCGCTGTTTGAACACTCTTGCAACTCAAAAGATGCGACCGGAGTTCTTCTGCCCAACGATCGTCTACAACGCGCAAAAGTAAGATTTCCAACTTTAATTCTTAACCGAGTGTTCTCTTAGTTGGATAATCCTTCCTGATGATATCGAGCCACATCCATATGATTCAAAACACAGATCCAAATGATGATGAAGTCTCCCAATTACTCAAATCATTCTTTTTTTTTTAAACTGCGCAAAGTAAATTCCAAAGAACAGCTTCTTCCAAAGGTTCTCCTGTCGTTGCCAATTGTAATGATGGTCACACAAAGTAATTTAGGGAATTCATTGTAGAACAAGGTAACAGGTGAGCGCCAGGCATGCAATCTCCACTCCAGGACACCAGTGCAACTGACCTCCTGAAGTCAAACCGGCATGGAACACAAGTATGTTCCATGCCACGCTCTATGCCACGCTCAGGTACAATATGGAAGAAAACAGTACATTTAAAGGAGAAACACACAAAATAAACTAATAAAGAAAATGTATACACAACAGAAGCCCTGGGAAGTGTTTGCAGCCCCACAAACGTCCATGTTGTGAAAACCCTGAAAATGGTTGGAATTCAAATTCCAGGATGGAAATGAGAAAGAAACCCTCCCAACCCCTCTAATATTTGTGAGGGTGTAGCAGAAAGGGTGTCTCCATAGCTAAAAAAACATTTGATGGGAGAAATCAAGATTTAGTTGTGTGCAAAAAGCATGTATTGTATGCATTACACATATATATGTTTAATTTTGAGGGTGCTGTAAATACTCTATTCTTTTGGTAAAAACACACCATGTACATGTGTAGAGATAACAATCTTATCTGGGGGTTAGGTTTTGATTTAGCAATTTTTATGTAGCAGAAACTTGGCACAGAGGGATTAAAGTGCTTTACACTAGAATCACATGTTTTACATACAAGTCAGACATTACACTTCTTTTTAGACAGGAAGTTAAACGATTTGTCAGAGATCACAAGCTGTTGAGCTGAAGCAGGGATTTGAACCTACTTCCTCAGTTTCCAGTTAACAGCTCTGGCCTTTAGGCCACTTACATGTATATAACAAGCTGTCCGAATCGAACTTCTGTATGTGCTCCCATAATGCCTGGAATATAAGGTGATTCAAGCTTGTCCAATATCACTGTCCAGGTTGAAATTTCAACATCAAAGTTCAAACTGTACTATTAGAACATTGGAATGTTGGTAGCTCCATTAAAAACAATGGGGTGCTCCGGGCTTATAATGGCAGGTATATGCCTGGAGCTCCAACATTCCACTGTTTCTTTGTTCACAGCTCTGGCCTGAGGGGATTTCAATCCCCTCGCGCTCCCTGAAGGCTTTGTTTTATTTGTTTGAACATTCTGCCCTCTAGTGCCAGAATGTTCTAATAGCCTTATAGCCCTTCATAGCAGGGCTCTACCAGCTATTAAAGTCCTGCTGGCTTGTTAAAGTCCCTTTATCGCTGCAGCAGGCCTTTAATAGCCAGTACAGCCTGCTACGGTGGGCTATAAGGCTATATTACAGACCTGCCTAAAATATCATGCCTTCTTGATGTGCTTAGTTTTGTCTCCTCTAGTTTGTCATTCACTCTGATTCTAATGCATGCACATATACCCGCTTCCACACCGACACTCAAAAGACACTTTCCTCACCCATAAGTGCTTCATTCCCTTTACAGTCAATATTTCAACAGCAGACAGAGACCAGTAATTTCAATTGACACATATAAGGTCATTACTTTCTGTGGTCTACAAAAAAGTTAAGGATTGAATGAACATGCAATCTAAACAACTTTAAGAGACAGGGATAGTCATTTAAGAATCTGGTACTGCCTTCAGTCTCAGCTCCAGAGCTCTCAGATGTGTTGCTGCCATGAACACCCTAAACTCATCCAGATTGCTATATCCTGGTTATTGGCCAGGTGGAGTGTAATTACTATAGGGAATTCTGCTCTACCTAATTATGATGGGGCCGATATTTCTGCACCTGATTTTCCTGGGTGCTGGAAAATCTCACCTAATTTTAACAGGTGATAATTCCACCCCTTAAAATGTTATGGGCGTTTGCCTGCAACAGCAGCCATGACTCTTTCCCCAATATTTCGTAGAGGGGGAAGCAAGCAAACAATGCCCCCCTTCCAGAAATTAACTTCCTCTTCTTCTTGTACTCCCACAGTCCTTCCACAAAACTCACCACACAAATATAGGTCCCCACCTACAATAACCGTTTGTTTTCCGCAGGCGGTAGTTGTATGTGTTAAATCCCATATAATTGGGAATCTCATGTTGGTTTATGACCAGTAAGTCTAATCCCACATTGTTATTCCCCATTTCATGCAATTCAGCTCATAATTGCATGGTAATGGTGTGGTGCTGCCACGCAGTAACATTGACTATGCATGCCGAGTTTGCAGCACACCAGTACTCATTATCATGGCCCTGGAGGTGACATACTTCACAAAAAGTACTGCACAAGTCTCAGGAGTTGTGTGAAAAATAAAACTACAGAAACCTAACATCTGGGAAAAGGAATACTTGTGATAAATATCTCACCTGTACCATACAAAGGGCTAGATGAGTATAGAATTTTTGTGGTCGCAAACTCGATTGGCAGAATCGGGCCATTTGAGACCGCAAAAATGCTTATTGGGATGTACAAAGCCCAAATTGCAGTTCAGTAACTTGTTAACAAATCAGTATTTGGAAGGGGATTCTGAAGGCGTCCCTTCCTAATACTGAACTGAAATGGTGTGTATGAATGTTTGCGACCGAAATAAGGTTACACAACATTCACATTTTTCCGCCATTTGAAAAGTGGTGGTAACTCATTCGCAAAGGGGAAGGGGCTGCCAATGGACCCCTTCCCTTTTGAGAATGGTTGGCAAAATATTTCTTAAGAGCTGGCAATGGTCCCAGGGACCATGCCTTATCTTAAAATATGAAAATTCAAAGTTTTTTACTTTTTATATGTATCCTGTTTACTTTTAAGGAATATGGGCTGTGTTTAAAAAAAAAAGATTACTTTTTTAAAAGTAATCACTGACATGGTGGTTTGCTGACACCAGCAGGCCACCATCCCTGTGATGGCAGTGAATCGTAATGGGACACAAATTGTGATCTACTTCATTAATATTCATAAGGAAGGTCTATTTGCAACCCGCTACGAATCGCTAATGAAAGTCAAAAGAGTTTCATACAGTAGAAATAGCGATTTCCTGATTGCAATTAGCAAAAAATCACAATTAAGTAATTGCTATTCCTATTTTCGTACATCAAGCCCAAAGTGAAGTAAAATAAGCAAAATGTAAATAGGGCCTGGTCCATTGTAAACAAAAAAGACCATTGTAATGGCTTGTAAAATTAAGCACAGGAATATAAGTCTCTGCCAATTTATTAATAATGGGGGTGATCAATACTGGCAGAACGAGCATCCCAGCTTTGCCTTTATTTACTTTGTTTGTGCCTGCATGGCTCGGTGTCTGTACACCCATTGATCGATCGAAGTACATGGGTGCTGGTTTCTGTACTTTGAGATTATGTAATTCTGTCTTGTGTATTTCTCAACAAGTGCGTGCAGACGTCATCTTTGTTAGTGAATGTACTCTGTCTTTCTGTGCACATGCACAATAACAAAACGTCAGGCAATTACTTCCTAATAGGATAGTAGCTATTGCTTTTGTGACTTTTCCATCTTGCCCTAGTGGGTTTGATAACAGATGAAGTCATCTTTTACTTTTTTAATCTTGAATTGTTCTTTCTTTTTCTTTGTTTCTTTGTTTGTTTGTTTCTTTTTTTCAAAAGATATGGGAACATAAAAAGTTACAATCTCACACTGAATATATAGCAAAGCAATATTTCGAATCAGCTTTTGACAGTCCATTGACATAAATCTGAATTCAAGGCTTTGAGTCAGTTTTGACATTTAGTTCCATTAATAAATGTCAGGAATGCCCTCAACCTAATTATATCCTGATTGATTTCGGGATCATGTGCTTCATTGTTTTATAGCTAGGTCATCAATAATTCTGTGGTTAACAGTGGATAGAAAATAAATGCCTTGCTTTAAAATAAATGAACATATGTTCACTGATGATCATGCTTAGAGCATGGAACAGGCTGTATATACCTTACTTCGGATGGGATGTAGCGATCTTTCCTTTCCAATTCTAAGCAGAGAGGGGTGGAAGCCCCACTCAAATAATAAACACATTCCTTGTCAGGCTGGACCACAAAAAGTCACTAAATTAAACTGTGCTTAACCCTCTGGTAGCTTGGCACAACATTGAAATACATGTATTATTTCATCACTGGAATACAATGTCAATGTTTCATGGAAATTAACGATGTTGATACTCTCTGCAATAAATGGAACACCCACTCTAATGCTACTGGCATGCCACCCTATCGCGGTGTGAGACAAGAGAACAACTGGCCCTGAATTGCCTGCATTGCAATGAGCTCAGCTGGGGAGTAATGAAAAGTGACGTTCCGGCAGTGCAGGGGTCTTGTAAAGAGGCCCCTAGTTTTCATGACGGCCTGTGGTAAGACCTAACTGGGCAAGGGTTAGCACTTTGTACCTGCACTAAATCCCTCTTTTCATCAACTGCTGAGAAAGTTCCTTCAGGTCTATGCTGCAGTTCCTAGTTTCGCTGGTCAGGCTTCAAGCCACAAGGTCTATTTCCAGAAAGGCAACATGCATTGCCCAGTACCCTGTGGTCAACTTGGCCCTCTTGTAGCAGACAGCCTTCTACTTTTTGAGTACCTGAATCACATAAACAGGGGACTATCTACTAGACCATATGGGAAGCTGTTCTGCAAGCGGTCCGGAGTCATTGTGTCCTTAAATGAATCCTCTTCTTCCAGCAGGAGTCAGGCATTAGAAGTCTTCTTCCAGCAGGGTCTCCATCTTCAAATGGAGTCTTGAAGGACTATGGTGTGCGAAGGTGGTCGTTGAGGTGGAAGATTGATCATATGCTCTAGGTAGTGTTTGTAGAAAGTCTGCTACCCATCCCAACTATTTTCTCACAGTCCCCCCTCTTTTCGCAGAGCTTACTCTTTGCCAAAGTATCAATATGGCATAAACCTGCAGTCATCAGGCAAGCTAGTCTTCACCCTCTTAGCCATTCTCCTATTTAGCAGAAATCTCCTTCCACCTGGCAGGGATTACTCTGGTTCTCATTCCCATTTAGACTGGTTGTTGACTGTCTAGTTGGGTCTTGGGCAACAACTGGTGAAGTCCCCCATGCCATTTTGTAATCAAAAGTGGTAGTGCTAAGGCTTTCCTTTGTTCTGCCTGATGATCCTGTTCACTTCCAGATAACTAAGCCTTGCTAATTGGTTAACAGTTAACATCTCCTTGTACTTTTTCAACAAAGAGTCGAGCTATTGCCTTCTGAGTCACGTTGATTAAATTTCACAGCCATCAATGTGCATTCCAGCTCTGGATACGTAATGAGTGACAGAACTGGTTATAGCTTAGGTAGCCTCAAGAACATGATTTTAGAATTATTTTTCTCTTAAAAAATCTGATTTCACTATCAAATCAGATTATACAAATTAAGTAGTATATAATATTGAATGACTTTGTCAGCATGTCCCCAAAAGGACATATATTGTTAAATGTCTTAATCACACTGAAATAACTTTTAGGCCTTCAGTCGCTGTGAGGACACACTTTTTAAACATATAGTGGGCAACCTTTTACATATAAATTATTAACCTGGCCCTTTTTGCAGGATCTCCCCCAGATTTTTCCCTTATGATGCTGAGCGTGTTTTTATTGGTTTTAGGAACTATCCAGTGCTAAAGTGCTTGTGCTGTCTCTCTAAAACATGGAACAATTAGCACATTTAATTTACTTGTAACATCCTAGTAAAGTGGTACCACATGTACCAAGAGCCTGTAAATTAAATGCTACTATTGGGCCTGCAGCACTCATTGTGCCACACACTACAGTAGCCTTTTAAACTATATTTCAGATCTGCCACTGTAGCCTGTTGTGCAGTTTTAACCTGACATGTTGACCTGGCAAAATAAACATTTTTTCAGGCCTAAACCATTCTTTTTAATACATATGTCACCCTTAAGGTAGGCCATAAAGCCACCGAGGGTAGATTTCCTTGTATTTCAAAAGGTAGGACATGTGGGGCTAGGTTTTACATGTCCTAGCAGTGAAAAACTCCTAAAGTTGTTTTTCACTACTGTAAGTCTGATCTCTCCCATTGGCTAACATTAGGTGTCCTTATTCCATTGAATAAGTGCAAACCTTTGATAGGGAGAAGATTGAAGTATGGTGTTGTCATCCAAATCACTTGTAATTTAAAATCCCCTTTAATGGTAAAGTTGGATTTTAAGTCTCAATTTTGAAAATGCCACATTTACAAAGTTGATATATTTTTGCCCTAACCATTGATGCCTTCTGCCAGTGTCCTGGGGCACATGAATGTGAAATGTCTATGCTGTTGGTGTTTGTGTATTTCTGCCAGACAGTGATACAAAGGGGTTCAGATGTGGACAGGATGTGGACACTTCAAAGGCTTGCCTCTACGAATATATCTCTTTACAACGAATGTGCTACATTGCATTCCATTACACCACGGTCATTACAACGACTTGCTGTAGGGGTGCTGGACTTAGGAACAGAATAAGTTACTATTCCTACTCCAGTTTGTGCAACAGCAGGGAAGGTGTTGGATTGCGAATCCAACACCAGAGCGCCCTCCTACAGCAAGTTGTTGAAACCACTTGCGATGTAATGTTTCGCGTTCTAACAACGTGTCCGTTGTAATGGAATGCGTTATATCGCATTCAATCTAAACAATTTCTCCTGCCTCTACCATTCACAAAGGAACATGACACTAGTTGTTTGTCACCCAAGTCTTCTTGGACCCTTGACAGTGGAGGGGGTTAACTTTCCAGAACCTGATGTGAGAGTAGCATATGGAATCCCCCCACTTCAAAGGTTGGCACCAGGTATAAATACTGGACCTCCAGCGCCACTGTTCAGTACAGTCCTTGACCTGTCAATATTACAGAAGAAGGACTGCCTTGTTCCCCGGAGAACTGCCCTGCTGCATGAGGTCTTCCTTGCTCTAAAAGGACTTCCCTGCTGCTACCAGATGACTGTCCTGCTGCATGAGGACTGTCTTGACCCACAGAGGGCTGCCCTGCTGCAGTGACTCCAAGGGTCAGTTGGCTGACCTGCTGTCTGAGCTACTGGGACACAACAAGCTCCAGAAGTCTCTCTGCAACTGCCCGGCTGACCTGTGCATTGGACCTGCCTTGCCCTGCCACTGGACCTACCTGAGCCCTGCTGGTATCTGCTGGTGTGAGTTCCTGATCCTCAGGAGGAGCCTTCTCAGTTCATGCACCCTTGGCTGGTATCAGTTGAGCTTCTCCTGTGAATGAAGGCAAACTCCTGACTTTTTGGGCTCTTTGGGAGTGCGAACAGGCCATTTTACACCAAGTCTCCGTTACCCACGATGACCCAACCTGAAGCACCATTGGACCTGACTCTTTCAATTATGACCACCGCCAGTGACGACCGACAATGCAAAATCGGCAGGTTGAGCTACAGCAATTGCAGCCTGCTGCGACCACCAGCATGCCCGTCTGCAATGCCCGACTGGATATTCACACTACAGGGATGCCTGTCCACAATGCCCGGCCTGCTCTTTGCCTATAGCGATGACCTTCAACAATGCCCTCTCTGCTCCTTGCGCCCTCCTTCACCTCAAACTGAACTCTTCGCATTGGATATTGAGACTGCATGTCTTTCAGCAAGACTAACCTGGCCCCTGTATCTGGCCTGCACTCCATCGCGGTAGGCCTGAGCTTGTCACTATCCCTAGTTCTAGCACCATCTGTTGTCCTTGAGTGGCATTTTGTGCTTTTAGGTGCTGTATCTACTTAAAAATGTTAAATTAAATATCTCCCGTTCTACTGTTTGGATGTTTATCATACTAGTATAATTTTATTTACTAAAATGTACTCTATTTTCTAAATTGGTTTGAGATTTTTCTTGGGTTGTGTTTTCACATTATTTACTGTTTGTGTGCTGCATAAATACTTTACACTTTGCTTCTATTTTAAGCCTGACTGCTTTGTGCCAAGCTACCAGAGGGTTAAGCATAGGTTAATTTAGTTATTTCTGTGGTTCACCCTGGCAAGGAATGTGTTTATTACCTGAGTGGGATTTTCACCCCCTTCAACTAATAATCCAAGTTCTTAGAATTAGGAACCAAGTTTTGTGAATTTACATTTCAGTATTTAGGGTGACATTAATAGAAAAGTATGTTTTACAAGAAGGCAAAGGCACTGTTCTTTGAAATGTGTAAATGCAGTAACTTTAAACTGAATCCCAGACAGAGCACAGTTCCCTCCCCACATCTGAACTATCTCCTCCTGTGTAAAATTCAAAAGACATCTCAAAGACCTTCTCCTCAATCGTTCCCTAGCGAACCGATAGGAGCTGCCGATGTGCTTAATTCAGCACATCGCAGCCGTTCGACTCTGACTTCAAGACCTCTACCTCCTCTACTTCCCGGACCCCTACTTCGCTCCCTCCTCCCGGAAAGAGGAGCTCAGCCCAAGACAACGGCACTCATCTAAGACATTTCAGGACTTCAGTGCCCCAAGGTTACACAACGCGCTAGGAATTCCTTACCAAGATTTTTCTAATACTGTATTCTGTGATTTTCGCAGTACGACTGCTGTAAAGCACTCCGATACCCTCTGATCTGGCTAGTGCTATATAAAACTTAAAAAATAAGTTATAAAAACAGTTGTGCCCAGGACAGCCATGTATTTTTGTCTTGTGTGGGTTGTGCAAGTCCACACTGCATCTCACATGCATGACATTTAACTCCCATGCCATTGCTGCATTTCCTTCAGCACACACTGTATCCTTACAGGGAAATTAATTTTACCAATTGAATTAAACCAATGTTCCCAATAATATTTTGGGGCACACACTGTTGCACTGAATAATGATATCACAGTATCCTAATACCAGCAAAAACGTGAAGAATCTAAGGTGGCTATGCAGAAAGGTTGATTTGCTACTCATAGCATTACAAGTAAAGATGTAAATCTCCATAAAATGCAAAACGTTATGTATTAAAATTTAACATAGTAACTAGCCTGGCTACCCCACCCCAGCTTTAAAATAGCTATACAGAGAAAGAGACCTCCCTACTGTCTATAACCTTAAAAGGGGAGAACTAGAAAGTTTACTGGAAAATGGCCCCAAAAATTACTGGTGGCTCAAATGAATTCATGTATTGCACTGATCATCTTTTGTTCTCTCAGCGTGATGCAATAGTTTTGACACATCATGGATCCCAATTATGCTGTCCCATGGAACACAAGCTGCACTTCTGATGCTCAACAAGGCCAAAACCGGTCTGGGGTTTCTTGTGTTCATGTTTTCAGGTTTCATGGCTTTGTGCTGTGGTGTTGATTTTCCCTTGTGGGGCTGGGCCACGACTGATTCACATTTATCCGGTCACTGTCTGTAATGTTTCAGATGAGCTATAAACTAATGGACAGGGATGTGGCTTAGAAAACTCAGTGTGGCTAGGATAAATTCAAGGATTCCATCCACTACTTTTTGTGGTCTTTTTTTAATTGTGGTCTCAAAGTAAATAATTAAAGAGGCTCAGTAAAACATGTTGAAGCCTGTTGCCCAGATAACTCTCATTCCTCACTTACTTCACAGGAAGTGGATCTGTGGTGATTTAGAATAGGCCTGAAAAGCTGCTTGTTCTAAAGACTAACTTGCTGCCATAAGAAATAATATCTCTCCAATGACCACATTTCCTACTTCTGCTAAACCCTCCCTCCCGTGATGATAAAGAATATCCTCCATTCAACTGTGCTCACACCACATAAAGACATTCATGTATTCCTTTAAGCTTGCTTACCTTCTAAAAAGTGACTAAGCCCAAGCGAACCATTTGGTGACTAGGAAAAACAATAGGTTTTCTTAAACTAACCCTTACCCACCAAAAGGTACCTTGGTGGCATGTTTCATCATCAGGTTCTTCCAGCCCACTTGTTTCAAAGCCTACTCCTCACACAATTGCGGTGAAGATTTATTATGAAAATATCAAAGTACATCAAAACTATTAATTCTTTTTCCTCTATCCTTCCAGATTGTCAATTAAGAAATCGATTATTAGTTCTTTTAAGAATATTACCAAGTAGGTGTTGAACTGATGTATTGCACAGAGGTTTATTCATTCAAAACTCCGAACAGGCTAGCAGCACTAGGTCTTAGTCAGAGTTGTAACAGGGATCATTACATTAGGTCCTGAGGAGAAGCTTAGGTAGGCTTCGAGACATGTTGACCTGTGAGGGAACTGCTCATTAAAGCTTTTTTTCTCTCCTCTTTCCCCACATTTTATCAAAATCTGCTACAATGAGCATTAAAAGTTTAGTTTTTCCATAAAGCCAGGAATTTTTTAATTCACTCATTTCTGACCCTTCCACTCTCACACCAAAACACATAACTTCACTTCACCTAAAAGTGCTCCCACGTATCCATTGGTCATAGCACGCCCGTCCTGCAGCGGGCGGGAATAACCCGAAGATGAAGCATGCCACTGAGGGACCTTTTGGTGGGTGAGGGTTATTTTAAGAAAACATATTGTTTTTCCAATGCTAGTAACCAAATGGTTCGCTTGGGCTTTGTCACTTTTTGGAAGGTTAGCACTTTATTTTGTAACTCAGAGTGCACTCTTTTTGTTCTTTCATAGCTTACAGATGAGATTGAGTCCATGACTGATATATCTCTTCACTCCCTTCCTTGTTTCTTGATATTCCTTTAAGCATGTACACTCTTTTAGCAGAATTAGGTTGTTATTTTTCAAGAGGAAAAGCCGGTGAAAATTGTGTTCAGATTTCTTCCCATCATTTCAATGGTATAAGTACGATATTGCTGACACTGTGGGAATTTCCTAATGTCACAGTAACAATAGACCATGCTAGACATCAAGAAATACATATTACCAAGTTATGTTGGTAGAAGTGTCTGATTTTAATTCAACAGAGTGAAAATATCATTATATCCTGCAAGACCTCTATAATATGGCACAAACACTGACAACATTTTCATTGTCATAGAAATGTTATCTAGAACATGAGTCAGAGTATTGTTGTAATGGCCTTTATGTCACAGTCTGCTCCTAATATTGCTAAAGTCGTATTCTCTCTTTCAACTGGTATAAACTAAAACAAGTAAGCTAATTTCTGATTGTTTTGTGCCAGCCTGAATGCAAATTACTAATGACAGAATATAAATTCAATATATCAAAGGATTAAGGGTGCAAAGAAAGCAGACAGTCTTGCCAATCCTTTTCGGGTATGGAATGACCAGAGGACGTTGCTCTAGAGACTGGTCTCAGACAAGAAAGAAATACATATTTGATTGTGAGTAACATGCTCACTAACACTCTATAATTTGTCTCATATAACAAAGATAAATAGGGAGTCCATTGATCAAAAATAGCAGCAACTTGAGAATATAGAAAATACTATAAACAATGTGGTTATCTTGATATCATTTAATTAAAAAGGATTAAAAAGAAGGAATTCCCATCAGTAAGACATGCTTACTCACACACACCTCTATGAAAGCATTGACATTTTGCTATACAAGAACCATGTTCAATGCACCAGCACAGCAAAAACTTTTAAAACAAAACACCCAAAATGGAATTTGTTAATGAAAATAAAAGGGACAGATGGGGAAGGGGGTGGGGGATCTTTTTTTGTTTTCTTGTTCAGGACCTCCAGTGTTTACTTATGACTTTGCTCAGCTTAATGATATTCACCTTGCTTGTAATCATTGCTTGAAAAACTAAATAATCTCACAAACTTTCATCACTAGTCTGTATGCTTCATCTTGTCAGTTCTTTGTTACTCTAAAAATGATATTCACGCCTCCATAGTCAAACCACTCCACTCATAGTAGCTTAAGTATTGTCTGCTGTGAGCATATCTTCCTCCCACTATCTTCAATCAGTGCTACATTATGGCCAGATGTTGCATCTATATATCTGTTGATCACCCTTCCTTTTTACAGATTTACAACTTCAAAAAAACCTTTTTCTCATTACCACCAATGCCACTCTACTTCTTTCCATTATTCATTATTGATTCTCTTCATTTATTGGTTTAGCTGCATATGTTTTTGCTCCTCTTCATTTTGTATTTAACTTTTCAGTATCTCATTCTTAGTATGCTCATTTACTCATATTGCTATACTATGTTATTGCTTTTCTTCCACGTCTGTTTTCTTTGTATTTATCTGTTTTCTGTTGTATTTGTCGCATGTTTAAATACATAAATGGTTTGTCTTCTTATCATTTAATAATTATCTAGCATTGAGGTACCTAAATTACTCTTTATTCTACCCCAGAATGCTTTGTGCACTGCCCTTACCTCCTTGTGCACCATCATTGTCCACATAGTTTACCAATTTTGCCCACAAACTTTGGAATAAAGTCAGTTCTGTTGCACGTTCACTCCCTACACTTTCTATGTTTTGTGTCAGCCTGAAATTGTACTTTCTTTCTGTGTTCCTAAAGATGTCCATTTTTCTGCTGTGTTGCTGCACTCAGGTGTTCATCTCATTCAAACTTGTATGTCTCATTGCAAATTCAATTAAATAAATACCTATTGAAAAATAAATTATTTTCTAACTGGATGTAAGGGACGAATCACTCAGAATTCATTTGTACGTATTTCCAGTAACAGAACCAACTTTATAAATCAGGGGCATATTATCAAGGGGGTTTATCGCCGCTTTTTTGGCTTTAAAAGCCAAGAAAGCGGAGATAAAATTATCTCCCTATTACCTAGCTGTCGCTAACACCAGTTAGCGACAGCTAGTAGGAGATAGCGACCATCTTGGGCCCCACTTTGCATGTCAGTGATATTTATCACTAATGACATGCAAAGTGGGCGTGCCAAGATGTTAGCGACTGGAAACAGTCGCTAACATCGCTATCTCCTATTACCAAATTATGGAGATATATGCGCGAATATCTCCAAAAGCTAACACCTGCCCTGAGCAGTTCTTAGCCATGTTATCCAATGGGAGGTGGATAACATGGCTAAGAGCATTAGCTCGGTAATGCATGAATATCGCTGACTTTTCAGCGATATTCATGCATTGCGGCCGTTTTTTATCGCATTTGCGATAAACCTTGGTAATACCAAGGTTTATCTGCGGTAAATTTTTGTCTCTAACCAAGCAATAGCGATAATTATCGCTATTGCTTGGTAATATGCCCCTGTTCTGCCTGGATTTCCTGATTAGATAGAACCAGCTCATCAGAGCCTTACTAACCCAGCCAGAACGTTACTCTCTGCCCCTCCCTAGGACCTATTCACAACAGGTATCTACCCCCTAAGGACAGGGAACTCCTAAGATACATACCATGTACCTCCTATAATATTAGCAATCAGTGGCCTCGCGGTCACTCAGACCCAGACCTCTCTACCCTGCTGGCAGTACCAGAATCGGCGATCTCGCGGTCCCATTCGAACCCAGACCTCTCTACCCAGACGGCAGTATCAGAATCGGCGATCTCGCGGTCCCATTCGAACCCAGATCTCTCTACCCAGACGGCAGTATCAGAATCGGCGATCTCGCGGTCCCATTCGAACCCAGATCTCTCTACCCAGACGGCAGTATCAGAATCGGCGATCTCGCGGTCCCATTCAAACCCAGATCTCTCTACCCAGACGGCAGTATCAGAATCGGCGATCTCACGGTCCCATTCGAACCCAGATCTCTCTACCCAGACGGCAGTATCAGAATCGGCGATCTCGCGGTCTCATTCGAACCCAGATCTCTCTACCCAGACGTCAGTATCAGAATCGGCGATCTCGCGGTCCCATTCGAACCCAGATCTCTCTACCCAGACGGCAGTATCAGAATCGGCGATCTCGCGGTCCCATTCGAACCCAGATCTCTCTACCCAGACGGCAGTATCAGAATCGGCGATCTCGCGGTCCCATTCGAACCCAGATCTCTCTACCCAGACGGCAGTATCAGAATCGGCGATCTCGCGGTCCCATTCGAACCCAGATCTCTCTACCCAGACGGCAGTATCAGAATCGGCGATCTCGCGGTCCCATTCGAACCCAGATCTCTCTACCCAGACGGCAGTATCAGAATCGGCGATCTCGCGGTCCCATTCGAACCCAGATCTCTCTACCCAGACGGCAGTATCAGAATCGGTGATCTCGCGGTCTCATTCAGACCCAGACAACCTACCCAGACGGCAGCATATCCTATGATTACCATTACATAAAGGGATCAGTCTCACTATTCATCAGGGGTATAGTACTACATTATTCTGGATCACACAATAGTTGCCAAATTGGGTGATGTACTACATGTTCTCTAATTCAAGGGGCTCCCCTCTCCCTTATTCAGTTACCACTTACCTGATCAGGGTTAGCATCTGTTCACATAGCAGCATCTGACTAGAAGAACAGGTTACCCTCTCATACAAGAACACACAGCACATGTCAGTTCACTAAGAACTGGGGTATCTTTATTACCTGGCAGTATCAGTGTCCTATGATTACCATTACATAAAGGGATCAGTCTCACTATTCATCAGGGGTATAGTACTACATTATTCTGGATCACACAATAGTTGCCAATTTAGATAATGTACGGCGTAGTTTTTAATCCAAGGGGCTCCTCTCTCCCTTATTCAGTTACCACTTACCTGATCAGGGTTAGCATCTGTTCACATAGCAGCACCTGACTAGAAGAATAGGTTACCCTCTCATACAAGAACACACGGCACATGTCGGTTCACTAAGAACTGGGGTACTTTATTCCTTATTACAATAAACACACCTATAACACCATACCACAACACATAATAGACACATACACAGATCCGCAAGGTGTCTGTGAAGACCACATCCACATCTAACTAACAGGGACTGTAAATAGACTGCACACTGCTGAAAGGAAAAGGATTAGTAATACAATAAAACATTACAGTAGGGAATCTAACCTAGGAAATCAAAGCAAGGTTAATATATATGTGTAAAGCAAACTAGTTTAGAACACCTCACCCTATTAGGAGGACTGTTTCTCTCTCTCTCTCCTGGTGGAATCAGGGCTCTCTCTCTCTCCCTCCATCACCACAGCTTCACTCCTCTGGCTCAGCTGCCCCAGCTGGCAACTTCCACTCCTCCATCTGCATCCGGATACACCGGCAGCTCCAGCTGACAGTTCCAACATTGTCCTAAGATTCATCTGACTGCTTTCTCCAACTTCAGCAATCATCTGCCTTCTCTCTCTCCATTCACAGAATCCACTGCAACTGACTTGAACGGTCCCAAAACACCAACTGACACTCCTCCTCTTCTGCACTTCGCTAATATAGAATGCTCTCCTCTAGTGGAAAGTTCCAACCAATAGCCTCCTCCCATCACTTTCATGCACCAGGCTCCTTGCGCTAGACGCTCTCACAGTGATCAGCTGCTTGTTTCGTCTAGAGACTTGAGCCCAGGGACACTTCTTGATTAGATTCAGCCCTGGCCGGTTCTCTCTGGTTTGCAAAGAGCGAACAACACCTCGTAACTAAAACATCACCTTTACCCTGCAAGCATCTCAGTCTGCAGGGACAGAAAGCAAAATGGAGTCTCTCTAGTTCTGGGCCTTGTAGGCCTGAGAAGGATGAAATAACACTTAGCTCTATCAGAGTACCTATACAAACCATACCAATATGTAATATAAAGTCAAGACAACAGGATCCACCCTCTACTATAGGTAGAATCATGAAAGGACACATAATTATGTCAAAGCCAATAGGCAATAGATGGATTAGAGTCAACAATAAGGGATCTATCATCATATTAAGCAGCTATCCTCTAGTTTATGCTTCTAGGTATGGCAAAAAGGCCTTAAAAGGACCAACACAAGGCAAGAATACAGGTTCAGGATGGTAGCAAGCTTAAAGTCACCATCACTCATAAATAGAGCCCAAAAATTGAGCAGAACATTACACCCTTTAACTTGCTAACATCTATAAACAACAACAACCAAATAAACAAACATCGACATGATCTATCATCATATTAAGCAGCTATCCTCTAGTTTATGCTTCTAGGTATGGCAAAAAGGCCTTAAAAGGACCAACACAAGGCAAGAATAGAGATTCAGGATGGTAGCAAGCTTAAAGTCACCATCACTCATAAATAGAGCCCAAAAATCGAGCAGAACATTGCACCCTTTGACTTTAACTTGCTAACATCTATAAACAACAACAACCAAATAAACAAACATCGACATGATCTATCAACAAAATCAAAAACAAAAAGACTCCCTAAAATGAATGACAACCAAGGAAATACCACGAAAGAACAAATCAAAATATCTGATAACCACAAAAACTAACCTAAGCACCCTTAAACTAAATGTGCCTCAACTTCTAGTACTAACTCACGAAATCTATTAATGTAGCTGTGAAGTAAAAATAACAAAGGGCCTAAATGAGGCCTACCTACTTCGGCTAACTTAAGAAACTAACCTAAGCACCCTTGAACTAAATGTGCCTCAACTTCTAGTACTAACTCATGAAATCTATCAATGTAGGGACATGTCTGTGAAGTAAAAATAACAAAGGGCCTAAATGAGGCCTACCTACTTTGGTCAACTTAAGAAAGGATTTGGTAAAGTCTGACAAATAGACATAACAAAGGGTCCTCAATGTCTGGGCAACTATTACTAGTAAATCTAGGACATGACCTAACTAAATGACACACCTCCCGGGACAACTTAAAGTCTAGGGTGACCACCCTTGGAACTAATCCCACTGCTCCAATTAAAAGTTGATGGATCAAAGTAAAAGCGTAATAACAGGAAAACAAGGACAACCCCATTCCTACAAAATAGCTGGTGTAGCACTATGCATATCAAGCAAGAAATCAGAAACAGTGATCTAAGTGTGGTGCATATACTCTTCTAAAAGATAATTCAGACATAGTCTGTCCAGAAATCCCTATAGCTAAAATAGCTGAAACTTAAACTTGAAAAACTAAGTGATAGGAGACCATGCCAAAGTCAATAGGCAAAGGTCATAAGTCATCTAACTCAGGAAACAGTGTGCACTAATCCCTCTGTATCAATCTGTGGAACACATGTGTGCACCATCATGCAGAACACTACTTTCCCTTCATTGGCAAAACTGTTTTACAGAAAACAGGAAAACTATCCAATAGGTGAAAGATAAACAAGTGTAAAGTCAATCTGTAATAGCATAGCATACTAAGATCAAAATATCATGTATCACAGGGCATCAGATTACTAAAGCAGCTCACTAATTATATACTGCACCCTATGACTTTCAAACAAAATCATTTGCATATATCAAAAGGAATCATTAAACCAAAGGCCAAATTATGAATGTGGCACTGCATCTTTCAAACTGGAAAATCAAAAGCATAAACAGGACTGCAAATTTAACATTATCATTGGGGCCTGTTTGTGGTAACTGCAAAAAGTGGCATTATGTCCATCTGAAATAGAAAAATGGGAAAAAATGCAAGACTCAAGAATGCAGGCCAAGGAATTACATTGTAGACTCCTTTCATAAAGGAACATCATTATAACCAAATACCAATGGTTTTTTTTTTAAATCATCACCTTACTATTGGCTTTGTCACCAAAAAATTTCTCTTAGGAATTAAAAGTGTCTCTATCAAAAAATTAGTCTGTTCTTTCTAAAACAGAAAGCAGGTATGACAGTTCTCCAGTGTGCAAGACACACCGCTCCAAAGTTCTTTGCCAGGAAGGAATCCCATCTGATCTTGTCATCCATGGAACTCCAGCTATCCGCCGTAAGACACCGCTTCTCGCCATCAGCTCCGGTGTAATGTTGGCCCAAGCTGGTTCCGCATTTCAGAAAATAACAAACTAACATAACAACAAGAAAATAAAAAAATAAAAAATAACAAACGGGGCGGGGCAGACCATCCATGCACTCCCGCACAAGCCATCAATCTGAAACGAGAGATAAGCATCAATCATGTTATAAAAGAAAATTTTCCATTCAAAAAAGCACCCCAAGTGCTTTTCATTTCTGTAAGAAGAAAACCTCCTAATTCCTAAAAAGAACTCTCTAAATCCAAGGGATAATTTGAACACTCTTCCTATACCATAATTTGTTTGGGCAAAATCCCAAATTTTTTTTTTTACACAAGTCAGAAGGGCTGGGGCCTAGTCACTCTCTCACTCCTTTGAGAAGCAGCCCCTCCCTCTAGAAAGATGGTCGCACTCAGAGTTTTGAACCAGCTCCAACCATAACAAGCAGGAGCCGTGCAGAGAACGGGCCTGAGTTATCTCGTTCAAGGTTACAACAACAATTTTCTGCTTTGTGCTTACACATTTTTAAATGAAACTCCATGCAGCTGGTATTTTACCCTTCTCCTTTGAGACAAGCACCGTATTTCTCTAACTAATGTAATCAAGTTCTTAAACTATTATTTTTCTATAGCCATATGAAAAGTTAACCAACATTCAAAAGACGGCATTCTGCACTAAAGCAATTTTAAATTGATGTAAGGGATGTGAGTGTATAAAGTCAAAATCAAAATAGAACCTCATATCCACCCTTGACTGTATACACGAACAGCAAACAATTCTGTCATAACGGTTCACTATTTGCTGAAAGGGAAAAAATATTAGAACAACAATGCATGCAGACACATTTCATTTCTTATAACATGTGAAACACCATCAAATTAAACAAGGGGCAACATAACATTTTGCATTGCATAACCAAGAATTCATAATTAAGTGTGCAAACTTTTCCATTCTACCTATAAAAAGGGCCAGATTCATCATTTCATTTAAAAGCTCACGGTTGCATTTCACCAATTAAAGCACATTCTACATTGAAATAATTTCATTTCCACAACCGAAGATTGCACCATCTGTGCACAGCTGAAAACGATCAAAACACCCCCTCACATTCCGACAGGTTGATGTACACGTCCGAGTCAAACTCATTAAATCATGTGTATAAAGGGAAGACACACAGAAACCCGTGGATGCATTCCAAACAGTATGTAAAAATGAACACCGCTGTCTCAATTCAAGATATCAACCCTTTGGCAGCTGAAACCTAAGCCTTCCCCGAGCGCAGCAGACACAAGGGAAAGTCCCAGGACTAATCTCTCACGTTCTCACATAACAGTCGAGCTCCTTTCAAAAACACATTTTCTCCCCCAACAGACAGAAAGGATCCAACCCTTCCCTGCTCAACGGAGCAAACTATTCACTAATCTCAAGCACAAAGCGCTATGCACATGGTCTGAAGAAGCCACTCACACATGTTTAGCACAAGGCGCTATTCACAAGAAACACAATGATAACACGCTAATCACAGGCCAAATATACAAGGCACTACAGACCATATTGAGAATGTGGAGAAGTGTGGCTCACTGGTTAGAGGAGGCAGACCTGGAAGCAGAGGTCAGCCCGGGACCAGGGTTCAATTCCCGGCTCGGCGGGGTCTTGAGTCCTAAAATGTCCATGGACTCGACAATTCTCGCTCCGGTGCCTACTCGATTCACGGGTTCACACTCTGCGACTCTGGGCAATAGCTTGCTTAATCTCCACAACGGCCCCTCGCGGCGGGATGCCTGGCTTTCACCTTGCGGATACCCTGCTGGGGTTATCTCACAGGGGAATACCAGGACGGGTTCCCTAAGCAAGCGCTTAGAAACCGCTTGGTGATTTGCGCTATATAAATTCCTGTACATTTACATTTACATATTTACAAGGTGCTAACCACAAAGTTTCAAAAGCCTTAAGCACACGGCGCTATTCACAAGAAATACAAGCCTTAGTTAGAAGGCGCTATGCACAAGATCCTTAAAAAAGCCACTCACAAGTCAGAAGCACAAGGCGCAATTCACAAATAATTCAACTAGCCACTCACAAAGCGCTATGCACATGGATTCGCAATTCACAAATAATTCAACTAGGCACACCCGAGGCGCTATGCACATGGATTCAACAAACTATTCACAAGTGAGAAGCGCAAAGCGCTATGCACAAGGCACGCAAGCCTTAGTCAGAAGGCGCTATTTACAAGATTTCCAGCAAGTTATATCACAGAATACAGTTCACACTTCACAGCATAAGCAAATGCAGCAAGCCATTAGATAAGCAATTTACAAGACTTTTTCATACACAGGCACCCTTCAAGCCTGACAGTTCAAACACCAAGATGAAAAGCATTTCTCCTACACTGCATAAATCAGATGCCATGATATACTGCAATCTCCTCACACTCCAACTGTTCAAGCCAATAGGTCAGGGACCACACTTCACCATGCAATCCACAGACCGTTCACAGATGACAAATTTGAAAGGGTTTTAAGTCCAACTACATAACAGGGGTCACTCCCCGCATCTCGTGCGAAAACTGCCAGACTACGCCAAATGTTCTGCCTGGATTTCCTGATTAGATAGAACCAGCTCATCAGAGCCTTACTAACCCAGCCAGAACGTTACTCTCTGCCCCTCCCTAGGACCTATTCACAACAGGTATCTACCCCCTAAGGACAGGGAATTCCTAAGATACATACCATGTACCTCCTATAATATTAGCAATAAGTGGCCTCGCGGTCACTCAGACCCAGACCTCTCTACCCTGCTGGCAGTACCAGAATCGGCGATCTCGCGGTCCCATTCGAACCCAGACCTCTCTTCCCAGACGGCAGTATCAGAATCGGCGATCTCGCGGTCCCATTCGAACCCAGATCTCTCTACCCAGACGGCAGTATCAGAATCGGCGATCTCGCGGTCCCATTCGAACCCAGATCTCTCTACCCAGACGGCAGTATCAGAATCGGCGATCTCGCGGTCCCATTCGAACCCAGATCTCTCTACCCAGACGGCAGTATCAGAATCAGCGATCTCGCAGTCCCATTCGAACCCAGATCTCTCTACCCAGACGGCAGTATCAGAATCGGCGATCTCGCGGTCCCATTCGAACCCAGATCTCTCTACCCAGACGGCAGTATCAGAATCGGCGATCTCGCGGTCCCATTCGAACCCAGATCTCTCTACCCAGACGGCAGTATCAGAATCGGCGATCTCGCGGTCCCATTCGAACCCAGATCTCTCTACCCAGACGGCAGTATCAGAATCGGCGATCTCGCGGTCCCATTCGAACCCAGATCTCTCTACCCAGACGGCAGTATCAGAATCGGCGATCTCGCGGTCCCATTCGAACCCAGATCTCTCTACCCAGACGGCAGTATCAGAATCGGCGATCTCGCGGTCCCATTCGAACCCAGATCTCTCTACCCAGACGGCAGTATCAGAATTGGCGATCTCGCGGTCTCATACAGACCCAGAAAACCTACCCAGACGGCAGCATATCCTATGATTACCATTACATAAAGGGATCAGTCTCACTATTCATCAGGGGTATAGTACTACATTATTCTGGATCACACAATAGTTGCCAAATTGGGTGATGTACTACATGTTCTCTAATTCAAGGGGCTCCCATCTCCCTTATTCAGTTACCACTTACCTGATCAGGGTTAGCATCTGTTCACATAGCAGCATCTGACTAGAAGAACAGGTTACCCTCTCATACAAGAACACACAGCACATGTCAGTTCACTAAGAACTGGGGTATCTTTATTACCTGGCAGTATCAGTGTCCTATGATTACCATTACATAAAGGGATCAGTCTCACTATTCATCAGGGGTATAGTACTACATTATTCTGGATCACACAATAGTTGCCAATTTAGATAATGTACGGCGTAGTTGTTAATCCAAGGGGCTCCTCTCTCCCTTATTCAGTTACCACTTACCTGATCAGGGTTAGCATCTGTTCACATAGCAGCACCTGACTAGAAGAATAGGTTACCCTCTCATACAAGAACACACGGCACATGTCGGTTCACTAAGAACTGGGGTACTTTATTCCTTATTACAATAAACACACCTATAACACCATACCACAACACATAATAGACACATACACAGATCCGCAAGGTCTCTGTGAAGACCACATCCACATCTAACTAACAGGGACTGTAAATAGACTGCACACTGCTGAAAGGAAAAGGATTAGTAATACAATAAAACATTACAGTAGGGAATCTAACCTAGGAAATCAAAGCAAGGTTAATATATATGTGTAAAGCAAACTAGTTTAGAACACCTCACCCTATTAGGAGGACTGTTTCTCTCTCTCTCTCCTGGTGGAATCAGGGCTCTCTCTCTCTCCCTCCATCACCACAGCTTCACTCCTCTGGCTCAGCTGCCCCAGCTGGCAACTTCCACTCCTCCATCTGCATCCGGATACACCGGCAGCTCCAGCTGACAGTTCCAACATTGTCCTAAGATTCATCTGACTGCTTTCTCCAACTTCAGCAATCATCTGCCTTCTCTCTCTCCATTCACAGAATCCACTGCAACTGACTTGAACGGTCCCAAAACACCAACTGACACTCCTCCTCTTCTGCACTTCGCTAATATAGAATGCTCTCCTCTAGTGGAAAGTTCCAACCAATATCCTCCTCCCATCACTTTCATGCACCAGGCTCCTTGCGCTAGACGCTCTCACAGTGATCAGCTGCTTGTTTCGTCTAGAGACTTGAGCCCAGGGACACTTCTTGATTAGATTCAGCCCTGGCCGGTTCTCTCTGGTTTGCAAAGAGCGAACAACACCTCATAACTAAAACATCACCTTTACCCTGCAAGCATCTCAGTCTGCAGGGACAGAAAGCAAAATGGAGTCTCTCTAGTTCTGGGCCTTGTAGGCCTGAGAAGGATGAAATAACACTTAGCTCTATCAGAGTACCTACACAAACCATACCAATATGTAATATAAAGTCAAGACAACAGGATCCACCCTCTACTATAGGTAGAATCATGAAAGGACACATAATTATGTCAAAGCCAATAGGCAATAGATGGATTAGAGTCAACAATAAGGGATCTATCATCATATTAAGCAGCTATCCTCTAGTTTATGCTTCTAGGTATGGCAAAAAGGCCTTAAAAGGACCAACACAAGGCAAGAATACAGGTTCAGGATGGTAGCAAGCTTAAAGTCACCATCACTCATAAATAGAGCCCAAAAATCGAGCAGAACATTACACCCTTTGACTTTAACTTGCTAACATCTATAAACAACAACAACCAAATAAACAAACATCGACATGATCTATCATCATATTAAGCAGCTATCCTCTAGTTTATGCTTCTAGGTATGGCAAAAAGGCCTTAAAAGGACCAACACAAGGCAAGAATAGAGATTCAGGATGGTAGCAAGCTTAAAGTCACCATCACTCATAAATAGAGCCCAAAAATCGAGCAGAACAGCCCCTCAGTTCCTTAGTAAGAGACACTTTGACTTAAATATAAACACACTTGCAAATTACGAAAACAAATTGATATAGTACCCAGTGTGAATTAAATTCATTATTCAGATTACATGAAATAATTATATAGACTGAATTAAACAGCAAACTGAACTTGAAAAGATATCTACCCCAAAAGAAATAACAAAAAGAATGTGCAAACGAATGCACCAATATGGCCTACATGTTTCTATAATTTATTATAAAAATAGGAAATAATCTATTGAATGGTATTGATGAATTGCCTCCAAATTTACATTCATCATGCAAGTCACAAGTCGACCTGAAAATCCGATTGACAATATGAAATATGAGTGTCTAAATTATAACTTCAATTTCATTAACCCCAACTACTGAATGAGCTTACTTGGAGACTTTAGTCATACTATTATGTTCTGTTTGTTGTTGTAGAGGCGTCCGAGCCGATGGCCAGCAATGAAGTTCCGAAGAGGATCTGGGCACCCAGCATATTCGGAAGTGGAACCTGTTGGAGAAAAAGAAGGTTTTATTATATCAGAACAGTGCTAGAACCCTGGAGATGCAAAGCACTCGAACTGGTCTTCAGGTGCTGAATTTATGTTTGCCTCTGTCTTCAAGATGGAACCCTGTGCTACTGATGTCCTCAATAAAAAGGGGTCCTGGAACTGATATAGCTAGGAAGAAGTACCTAAAGAGGCGTATTCCATGACAGCTGAACACTGCACAATAGCTATCCTTTCTAAAGGACGTAGAGCACTGAGTGGCCAACGACGAGTTGAATATCTGACCTACTGGAAAATTGTCATGTTTGTGTTTGGGTGCAAATTTGCCTAAGAACGCAAATGCTGGATTTTATCCAGGTGTCTTCTCCTCTTTTGTTGAAGTATTCTTTTGTTGGACAGGTATCAGGATTAAAATGCACTGATTTGCACGAAGCTCAACTTTACATTCGAGGAATATTGTTCAGTGTTGTCAGTATTAACGAAACATCAAGGCAGGTAGACAAATACGATATGTACATATCTGCATAGAAACATCAATAAAGATGGATCCTTGCAACTCTTTATGAACTGACAAATGAACAACATGGAAAGTGTTAACAATAAGTCAAAGGAATGCCTGTAGAGCATTGATAGTACATATCTGCTGAGAGAGACATTTAATAGGACAACAATGAGAGATTTCTATTGATCTGGGATGAATCATTGACATTTCAAGTTTTCTTATAATTTGCCTATACCCTCTTCTCTTAAGTAAAATAGTAATCATATTGCTATTAATGGCGACAGATACACATTGTATGCACAGACACAACACTTAAATCGCAGAACATTTTAAGGACTGATTGTAATAAAAAGCTTACTTTAATGTACTTGATTTAAACTCGAATGAAAATCGTGCCATAATCTTAAGTAAAAACGTGCAAATATGTTTATGGGACAGAAATGTATAGTGTCTTAACATACCGGTCATTAGAGTAATAAGTAACTCATTCAGTCTCATCTCTTCTTTGAAATTTGGTACTTGCAATTTTGTTTTCTCCATTACAGATGCAGGGTTGCAAATACCAGAATTCAAAGAAAATGACTGGAAAAGATTAACTACTCACACAAGATTTGTAACATGAGTAATCCGTTACTCAATAAACCAATGAAAACTGTTATGATGTACGCAAGTTGGACTTTCACATTTACACTGAGCAGAATGATCAACCTCTGGTATTCAGAGGTCACATTCATGCTAGGTTTTGTAGATAACCCCTTGTAACATAAAAACCTGCCACTGAAATGTTACTCTATGTAACTTCCGCTTATGTAGCTGGTTGTCTTGAAAATCTATCATGACTGTGATTGTCAAAGTGAATTGGACAGCCCTGTTTCGTTACATTCCTTGTAAGGTACAGTGATGAGCGTGCCCTATACGAATGTATGCAAGCTCCTCAAATTTGCGGGTCTTGATAATTCTGCCAATATGGAATATTTGTGTCAAACTGTCTAGTTGTATTTCAAAAATATCACTAGCATAGAAACTATAGCATAGCTCAATAGATCACACAGTAGCAGAGCACTCATAAAAGAAAGTAAGACTTAGTAATGTTGCACTTTCAATATTTTTTCACATAATAAAATATATCCTTCTCATGTGGAGTAATAATTGAACCTGATAGAAACCTAAGGCAGAGTAAAAGGACATAGCATTTTATTTTCAATGTGGTAGGTATCACAACATTAATCTTTTGATGCTAGGAACTGTTCCATGTAGCTCTAGATTTACGTTTACTATAACAGCAAAGCTACTTATGAAACCTGCATGTCTTTCAAAGAAATGCTGATCCATTTTTTGTTGAAGACACATAATATTTGCATAAATATGTATATATAAATATATTTTTATTAGCTAACACAAGGCCGGCTCTTGTGACTGTGTGGATATCATCCAAAATATACAGATAGCTTGCATTATGGCATATTTGCAAGACCTTTAAAAAATATCACTTAACGTTTGTGTTTTTTATCAGCAAATTATGTTTCTCTCTGAACTGTGTCAACTCTATTTGTGCCCATTACAATTTTCCACTAAAGGGATCTGCTTTTAATCCTTTTATATTCTAGAAAAACACTCTGTAAAGGATAACATCTAAGTGGTAAACATGTTGTTAGATAAACGGATACATTGAAATAAGAACATGGAGAACCTTTTTACATTCCCTATCTATGGATCAACTAGGGAAGGGTGTATTAATATATAACTGTTTACTAGGGTAAAATGTTTTCAGAAACTTCACCAAAAGAAATACATACCTTATGTATTTATATCAGTTTCATTTCTAATTTTCATTCACCAAGCAGTTATGTTATATACTTCTAATATGATACGTACGGTTGTCAAAGGTTTAACAAATTCTAGGGAAAGGCAAACAAATCAAGGTCTAGCAGTGGCAGGCAAAGGGTTTATATTGGGGTCATGTGATAGGGACGGGTGTGGATAAGGGCCACATTTTCTCTGGACATTCTTAAGGTCAGACCATTTTAAAGCAATACCATTTGAAGTGCGAGGTGGAGCCATTACGTTTGTGGGACATGAAATCAGTACTATTGAAGGTCAATGGTCCTTCGAGGTCGAAGGTGATTCCCCCTCACACATCTTTAAACGAATAGACATTTGCTGCCTCTTTATGCCACTGTTGCAGGTTCTTTCATATCTCTGCTTTCTCTCTGCTTTCTCCATTTGTCACTGTTTTTCCCACATTCTCCTCATTCAGCTTTCCTCCATTAGTGTTTTTCCCACCCTTGCTCTGGATCAAAGTTGTTCAGAAAAATAAAGTGTGTGTCCCCTAAAATAAGTGCTGATGCCCTCCACCTGCAACCACCACCTCATATTCAGCACTAGATGAAAGCAATCTGGCCTCGGGCACATGATGAAAAAACAGTGATGGCTTAGGGGAGAATGCATTGCAAAACTATGCAATAATAACAGTTTCAAACACTAAAAAGAATGGTAGAAGTGCAAATGTATGGAGTTTAAATCAGCCACACACCTATGTCTACATGTTATCATTCCTTTCCATGACATCTTTGCAGATGGTTGCCACTGAAGAAGAATGAGGCTTGTCGCTGCAAACAGGTTTCAAGTAGTTGGACAAAAGCACAGTAATGTTTGAGATATATCCTGCACATTGAAGAAGTTGAGAATATATTTTATTCATTGCTTTGTGGGATCGAGGTGCTTATTTGCCCATGTTTGTAGCATGGGGAAACACTACTTCAGGCAGTGGAGTGAAAATTTCGAAAGCCATCTTACATGTTTACTTAGAATTTAGAAAGCAGGTAAACATCTGGAGTGATACCTTTTTTAATTCTGTCAGTAGATTAGTATGAATTGTGGATGGAGCCTGTTGAACTGTTATTAATCTATTTATAAATACCCTCAACATTGAATGTTTTTATAGGCAGATTGCTTTGCATGATACCTTAAATATGCACCTTTCTTTTCTTCATGAGAAAGTATGAATCAATACCCTACCTTGAAAATTATTTTGACATATCTGATATACATTTTTGAAATAGTTGTAATGAGCTTTAAGAAGAAATGTGATAGATATTCAACATATGAAACAAAGATGCATTTAAATTCCAGTCTATATTACTTAATCATGCTGAGTATACACGTGGTACTACCAAGATACCAACACTCTCATGATGTGTTTTCACTCTTAATATTTTGGCTAGAATCTATTGTTACATGTCTTTTCAATGGACTACGAAAAGAAAGGTAACTACAAGATTTGACAGTAAAGTGAAAGAAGGAGCCATGTCACATCCATTCTACTCTGCATTCAGTGTGGCAAAAAGCCACATTTACAAGTTTCATGGCTACAGATGACAAGAGTAGGATGAGGAGTCTTAGAGCCATGGCTATTTTCAAGATACTAAGACAAGGCATTTATTTTTATGTCCTAAATTGGAGCAGGATTAATTAAATAATTATTTATATGATTAGTGATTACCCGGAAAATCAGTCATGAATAAGCGCAGAATGACAATCTTGTCTATCATCAGGCTAAAGGCCTGATTTAGATGTTGGCATGCAGAATATTGTCTTTGGTATGGCGGAGAACATTACCTTCACCATATCGAGGGCACTCAGCCCATCAAATTTAGAGATGGCCACTGGCCGAGCAGTTATCTCTGTATATTAAAAGAAAACACCGTCATGGCAGTTCCTTTCAATGTACTTAAACTTTCATGGGCAGCCACCTTTGGTTTTGACCAAACGTTTGATTTCTTTTGATTTTCATAAACATGCTCCTAAAGTGAGAGTTTTTTTTCCAGAAAAATACCCAAATATTATCCCCACAGCCGGGGAGATTTCTTCCAGAGTATAGCGGTAATTCAATTTGCTTCTTGTCCCTCACCACCAGGTTTTTCCTGTTAGCGACGGATAGGAAAAACAAGGCATGGCAGCATCCACCTAAATAGGGCAGCCAGTATAATGTCCTTCCTCTGATGCCCCATAAACTGTTGGTCCGTCAGTGATAGTATTCTATTGATGAAGCTAACGGGGACTCTTTTGATAGAACATATTGACACATTGTGCTATAGTGTTTGAATAAATATCTAATTGATTTTAAAGCTTTTGTATTATTTACATGCCTTCAGCTTGTTCCTAGCAATTGACGATAAAGAATAGATGAGGTGAGAAAGTGAGCAGGAAGTGATCTAAGGTACATGTTCGGAGGAAAGGAGTGATGGTGGATCCTTCATGGGCTTAGGCTGTGAAGATGCGAAAAGTTAGGAAATAGGTGGGAGAGACGTGAGAAAGAATTTGTAAGAATAGAATGCAGGAATTCCCGTGTGGATAGTGCCCTTTAGCCCTTTGTTTTCAATTTTCAGTACAAAGTATGCTGAAGAAAAGTACCAAAGTTACAGGAGATATTTAGTAGGAGATGTGCAAAAACTCAATTTAAATTAAAAGTGTTACTGATGTCATCCTATGTTGCAGTCAATGCAAATGTCCATATCATGACCACAGTAAAGACCAGTTTAATAGAAAGAAAGTTAATAGAGTGAATGATTTTCTTTTTTATTTTAAGTGTTTTTATTGGGTTTTTTTCCCCCATTTTCATATGGGTACATAGCACATCAAAGAAAAAATATACATACAGGATATTAGAAATTAACATCCAAATCGATCAAAAAATACAAACATTACAGTAAAAACCCAATAGTAGTAACGCAAAATACTATAAGATCCAGATTTAGATGATCCACACGTGTGTACAATTTGAAAACTTAAACATTCATACTATAATCCCTTATAATTTCATTTAGACATAAAAACATAAATAAATCATATATCATCTTCAGTTCTGTGATATATGATTTATTTATGTTTTTATGTCTAAATGAAATTATAAGGGATTGTACACACATGTGGATCATCTAAATCTGGATCTTATAGTATTTTGCGTTACTACTATTGGGTTTTTACTGTAATGTTTGTATTTTTTGATCGATTTGGATGTTAATTTCTAATATCCTGTATGTATATTTTTTTTTTGATGTGCTATGTACCCATATGAAAATGGGGGTAAAAAACCCAATAAAAACACTTAAAATAAAAAAAGAAGAGTATGCTGAAGAAAAGTACCAAAGTTACAGGAGATATTTAGTAGGAGATGTGCAAAAACTCCATTTAAATTAAAAGTGTTACTGATGTCATCCTATGTTGCAGTCAATGCAAATGTCCATATCATGACCACAGTAAAGACCAGTTTAATAGAAAGAAAGTTAATAGAGTGAATGATTTTCAATGCGTTTGTTGATGGAACATCCATTACTTATAGCTGACAGTCGGAGGGGTCGGTGGTGAGTGCTAAAAGATGTTTAAAATTAATGTATGAATGGACCTGAATCAAAGGAGAAGTTGATAACGGCAATGGCTAGGATGACTGCTGAGAACTGAGAATGTTCTCAAATCTATTTTCAGGACATTCATTTTTAACAAAAGCAAAGTTGTGAATGGATATTTCAAAGGTGTTATTATAGCTACCTACCGGTGGATCAACATGAAGTGGGCAGGTCATCTATGCTTTTAAATCCCCAGTACAAGTGACAAATGCATAAAGTATAATCAACGCTTAGCTTCCTTTGGTCTGCTTAATTTTCAATGCACGAAATTGCTTGCAATTCCAAGTATGTATTCATAAGCACCAAATCTTTTGCACCCATACAGGACCTTCTATTTTTCGAAATTTTATAGGACAGTTAATCAGAAAACATAGATTTGTCAGATAGATCTATCAACAAGCTGGCACTTAGCACAATTCTCGTTCCTTCACAATATTTGTAAAAAATATATTTTCATTCTGGAACCGTGTAATCATCTGCTAACCAAGATTGTTGTAGAACATTATTTTGCGAAATAGCACAACAAGTCAGAAATATTTTGTCAGTGAACACGTTGCATTAAAGCTCTTTAATTCCAGGGCAAATGTATTCCAAGATACATCTTTTATTTTTGTTTTTTCTCGTGGCTCTTAACATACAGTGCTGCAGCTTTCCATCTCCTATCTTTTTCCGCTAGCAAAGTGGATGAAAACCTTCTTCATGCGGCTATGATCAAAGTCACTCTAATTGTCTTTCATAATATGCAATCTACATTTTCCAACCCTAATAAAACATGATAGAAATAATGGCAAAAATCATGAAGTATTCAAAATGAGCACGTGTGGAAGGGATGTCACAAACGCAAAATGAAATGGGAGCCTACTTTGATTCGGCTAACGACTCCAAGATATTTGTGCTATATACTTTAAATGAATTGGGGACCATGACTTGTGAAATAATAGCCTCTATTTGAAAACTGGAATGTTGAGATAGCCATTGGAGACAATGAAGCAGCAGCTGCCTATAAAATCAAAGTATAGGCCCGCTGCTCTCGACATTACAATCTCCTAATACAGAGCCTCTGGCTCTCTCGTTGTCCTGCCTTTCCAAAATGTATGGATATGGTAGGAAAAACATATTTTGGTCTGCTCTGCAAAGACCATAAAAGTACATAATACAACAACATACCATACACTTATATACAAACGTCAACACACAGTTCATACATTTCAGCATCGGATTCAATCAATAAATCTCCCGTATCTCCCATACTTCATGACCTGGACCCAATTCTTCCAAAATCATAACAATAAACAAAACAACTTTACAGACCACAAAATGTTAAAAACAGGCTTACTATACTATATTGCCCCAAAAGAGCAAGCCAGGGACAGTCTTTTAGTTTTCCTCAGCGGGAGCCACGAGGAGCAGTGATCAAAATACTTGCCTGGATATGTGAAAGTTTGGAACTTGGTTAACCTATGCACTTGGTCACTGTAGGGCCCAAAACCATCACCTGAGATTAACTATGATTGGTCGACAAATAAAGACTATTTATGTTGAAGACAAAACCATCAAGCAGTGTTTGAAGAACAAGAGAAGTCCATGCAAGCAAAACAATATTGTCAGCGTATAGCAGTGTGAGTATTTGGCGATAGGAGTTTCGTGGACAGTCTACCTGCTTATCTAATATCTAGGCCCGGGTTGTAAATTCAGCTCCGCTTGCAGAGTTTGTGGAATTAGGGCACTCTGCATTCTGCGGAGGAGCAAAGAGTTCCTGAATTCACCCTTCTGGGTGAGAAATGGAGTTGTTTTTCATTCACGCTACTCAGGGGTTTGTCTTGATGCTTGCTCGCGACCGCCACTCTATTCTCGGGCTGCAAGAAAGGACGCACAAAACTTCACGCCCGCTTACAAGTCTTCTGGCCCTGACAGTGCCAATGAAGTGCTGATCACGTTTATGTACGCACCACTTGATCAGCGTTTGTGCTTGAGAAGCAGCTAAAGAGGTTTTTGAGTGGATTTTCTTCTCCAACACACTCTTGGATTATTTTTGTGTGACAAGCCTTTTTTTTGTACCTTTCTTTCCAACAGGAAGGAAGTGCCCCAGAGACTCCAACTTCCTGTTCCCAACCAGCATGCTCCTCCAAGTGCTCTGTCATTCTCCTGGTCACTTTTCATTTGGATTTGCAGCTGTAAGGATCGCTCTCCTTGTCTGCTGCAAACATTGGGTTGAAGGAATTTGTATTTGAGATTTCACAAGTACATTAAAAAATCTTGTATAAAGGTGTTGGTGATATGATAGAGGGCATGCACCAATATTTATTTGTACTTTTCAATTTTTCAAAGTTATTGTGTTGGTGTCCTACATTTTCAGTGGGCACCTAGTTATATTTTTCATTTAATTTGTATTCTTTTGTAAAGGAACAATGTTGCTCAGTTCAGTACATTTTCTCCAGGTTTGTTGAATGTACAATATTTATACATTTTACCTTGTCCTAGTCTGCAAAGGGGTCATCCAGTAGGCCCGTGCCAGTGCTATTCATGGGTGCCTGCAACAACTGTTTCTGTGGTATATGTTGTTTTAAAACATCACTTAGACCTGGGATGGCATTGGATTAAATAAAAAATGTGGTAGGTTTTTTTTGTATTTCACTTTTGTAGGGTAATAATTGATGGATTAGGAGGAAGTGTGTTTTTATAGCTCAGTTAATTTACATTTTTGGCATTGCTGAATTGATGATAGCATTTTCTTAATTATCATATTATGCCTCCTTTGTCTGTTGTGTGTGTGTGTGTGTGTATTTGACATAGACCACAATTAACTTGTCTTTCTTCTGCATTCCATGTGGCTGGGGGCCCTTTTGTGGAGTCTATGTCCATAGGCTGAATGTGCTATATTTCTTCCCCAAGCCTTCTTCCTTGCTGTTCTTGTTTGGCCATTTGTGGCTGGCAGCCATTTTGTGCATCCAGCCAGTGTGTCGTTGCCACAGGCTTGCATGTGGTCTTTGTTCCCCATGTCTCATTACTTGCTGTTGTTCTTTGGCCATGCGGCTAATAACCATTGTATGCATCCAGCCAGTATGCCTTTGTCATAGGCTTGCATGTGGTCTTTGTTCCCCAAGCCTCATTGGTCTCTGTTGTTCTTTGGCCATGTGTGCATCAGCCATTTTATGAATCCAGGCAGTGTGCCTTTGCCATAGGCTTGCATGTGTTCTTTTTACCCCATGCCTCATTGCTCGATGTTGTTGTTTGTATTATGTAAACAGTGGTTCTGTCGGGTAGAAACTTGATTTCTTCAACATTACACAATCAATTCTTTTACTAAATCCTTTGGTTATAGTTTCAATCACTCTGAGCAAAACAAAACAAAAATGCTAATCCAAACAAAAATAGTGTATTGCTAGCAAATTATTTTAACAATTTAGTTACATTAATAAGTACCCTGTATCAATAGATAACATTTCAATTGTATTTACAGAATGGCGCATCAATTGGGGGGAAGGTGATACTAAGTGTGCAGTGACATATTGTGCAACAGTGACATAGAATTAGTGACTTTATGTACAGGTGAAGGGGGAAATACCAGGATGTTGGCCAATGCGGCATTCAATTGTAGTTATTCCTTTTGCCACTTTTGTTAGCTAATTCTATGGAATACTCTCTGTTGGTGCAAGGGCTTGTGCCGTCGACGTTTCGACCCTTTTAATGCCCGGTTTGTGGGTCAAAGCGGGTCTTCATCGGGACTGGGGGAAGTGAAAGAAGTGATGTCACCTGTTGGATAAATTAATGCAGCATCAGGAAAGGATTTGCACTGGGAATAAGTCATGGTGGTAAGTGGTGATTGAAATTTGACTCACCTCTGGGGACCCAGAGGAGGCGCACCCAGGCTTGACTTCTGAGGGAGTCTTGTCATTAATGTGATTTGGTCCAAATCTGGATTCGATCTCTGAAATATATGTTTGAGCCAATAGATACATGAACTCCGTCCCGGCGACTATGTGATGGTCAAGGTCTTCGACAGATCGAACAGCCTGGAACCGAGGTGGCGAGGTCCGGAGCAAGTGCTCCTTGCGACAAGGACAGCAGTTCGAGTGACGTACAAGAAGAACTGGGTCCACAGCACGCACTGTAAGCGTGTGTCGCCTGCCTTGGTGGAACCTGCTCCGCTGACCGACCATCGAGAGATTCTGGAGACGGAGAAAGGTCAAGCTCTCTCACCTGACGAATCTGCAGAAGTCTTCCCGGACCACATGATTCCTGGAGCATCGCGAAACCAATTGAGACCGAGGAAAGAATCTGCAGTGTTGAACGAGACTGGTTGAGCTACCACCCTGCATTAGTGTAGTGACACCCTTCTTGGCCTGTGGTGAGGAAATCAGCGGATGCCCAAGGGATAAGAGCTCCAACGATTGCTTCAACGAGTTTTAGAAAGATTAAATATCACTGTTGCTGAAAGTTTTTTAGATGTAATTCAGTTTCCTCCTGGACACGCTGGCTGGGAATAACTGCAGACACATCAGCATCATTACATTTTTAATGATTATTCCATATCCCTTTGGACTACATTGCCTGCCGTAGGCACCCACTAACCACCATTTTTAAAGAGATTATCATTCCATTTACCCCTGCATTTCCCTGAGTACCATAGGTGTCTCCTTCGGAATATATGGAGAAAAAGGAAGTATCTCTATCTGCATATTGGAGATAAAGGAAGGATCTCTATCTGCATATTGTGTGTTATCCTGATGGGGAATTACAATTTATTGTATGATTGTGTGGCTTGACATTAAAGTGGTTATGACCTAAGCAACCAACAACACTAGTGTTGCCATTGTCTGTACTAAAACTGCAACAATGCCTTGTTTCACTAAATGTTTTTCTTGCTTGGATGTGCCTAGGGTTCAAGAGAAGAAGAGACATCCCTTGCAGTACTACCAAATAGAAGGCCTTGACAGAGACATCACACAGCAGTCCTCCAATCTCTTTTCGGCTTAGTGCCACTGCCAGCTGGGAGCTTTAAGATTGCCTCAAAGAAAGATGCTGCCAAGATAATGGTCAGTGAGAAGAAACAGCTTTCCACCAGTGGCGTGTCAGCTAAAATCTTTTTCAGACAACGTTGTGTGTCTGCTGCATCCGCCTCCGGGACGCAAGCTGAGAACAGCACTCCAGGATCAACAGCCTCACCCCAACCTAAGCTGAAGACCATGTCTGTCAGTGAGTCAGCCACTGCAACCATTGCAACACCAACGGGAAGTAACTTTGAATTGGATTTGTCCCTTTCTCAAAATAGTACCCAATTATTTCAGGGAGCAAAGGCCAGGGGACTGCAGCCGTAGTCAGCAAGAGTACATATTACTGATGTTGGAGCAGAATTGGAGGTTGAGCATCTTGCCAAACACGTACCTTCTCTTTTAGAATCATTGGCGCCTAGACCTCTAGCATGAAAAAGGAAAAAGAGGGCACTATTCCACCATCTTCTTCAAGCACCACTTCTCATGATGATGATAGGGATGTGAAATGGACACCACCAGAGCCCGGGAGATGCCAGGAGAGGCGAGGGAAAAGAACATTTCCTGAATGCCTTAGAATTAAGGAAGGGGATGATGAGGAGGATTGCGACAATGAGCTAGTCATTGTAGAAGGTGACACAGAGGAGTTCGACATTGCTATTGAACCTGTATTGATGGATGTAGCGCAGGTAGCACCACCAGCTCCCAAATGTGCAAACCCCCTGCTGAGAACCTACACTAATCAACGACATGCCCAGCAACCTCCAGTTCTTCTTCAGGCTTTGGCAGTGGCCCAGTAAAATAGTCCTCCTCCCCAGTTTGGGACTTGTTTACGATTAGCAACGATGAGGAGAACAGTGCAATATGCAGAATTTGCCACACAAGTGTTCATCAAGGTAAGCCTGGTGCACATTACGGTACCTGAGGTCAAACAACCGATATGAAAAAACATCATGCAATCTGGTGGGAGGAGCCCCTTAAAACATTGCTGAACCTGGTTTTGATAGTGAAAGTGAGGCAAGCCGTAGAGCATCTAATACAAGTCCAATCATAGTGGGAGGTAATGATGAGGAAGAAGAGGGTGACATCCTTGCTCACAGCAGTCCTGTCTCAAGCAGTGCACCAGCAGAATCACCCACCACAGTGACTTCACAATGGCACAAGATTCAGAGTCAGATGGAGATACCAAGTCATTCAGTGACTACCTGAACATGACACGTACTGGGTCTACCACCACTTACATGTCAAAAGTCACCTATGTCAGTGGCCCCAGAAAAAAATACAGGCTACTATTAGTGGCATGTTCAGGAAGGAGGGGCCATACAACTGCAATCACCAAACGGTATGCTTTTAGAATACAAAACTGACAAAAATGTTAGCGCTGGACCTCTTAATTTTTTCTTTTGTGGAAGGAGTGGGATTCTTAGAATTTGTGGCAGCCTTATCCCGAAAAGAAAGATTCCACTTTGGACCTATTTTGCCAGAGTTGCTGTTCCAGCGCTGCATCATGACGTGCTGTAATTGGTTGGACAAGCTATGAAGCAAAGTGTTGTTCACACTATCTACCTGATGACACTCATGCAAACCAGTTGTCAGGCAACTGATTACACATGCATCACTACACACTGGATATCTTAGTGGGGTAAAGCAGAAGATATCTGCAGGCGTTAGTCCTGAAGAACGTTATAAGAGCTTTGGTGACATGTAACATTATCCATGTTCACAATGGAGAAATCACATACAGTTGTGAACATTTTAGAGGTATTTAACAGCAAGGTGTATGAATGGCTGTGGTCCAGAGGTCTCAGAGTTAAATGTGTTGCCAAGGACAATGGCATTATTACAGTCAAAGCAATAGCAGACAGTGGCTATTTCAGGGTCCTATGTTTGGCTGATTGCATCAACCTGGTGGTGCAAGTCTTTCATATGGAGCACCTGCAGATTAATATGCATTCATTTCAGCCATTCTTTTAAAGCCGGGAAGCAGTTGCAGATTATTTGGTGTGCTAATAGATTACCAGTTAAAGCCCTTACCAAGGAGGTTCCAGCATGTTGGAACTCAGCCTATTACATGTTGCAGTGTCTGTCTGAGCAGTACAAACAGATCAATGACTTTTCCATTCAAAGAGGATGGGATGCAGTTGGGAAAGCTTTGACCATAAAAGAGAAGAAATGGGGCCTAGTCAAATGCTTGACACAGATGCTACTCCCTTTTGAGATTTTCGCACTGGAAATTTGAAAGGAGGATTGTATGACGGGACAAGCTATCCCATTATTGCATTTGCTACAGGACAGCTGATCAAGGTGTCAGTTTACCCCGCACAGTTCTGGGAAAAAACACAGAAGATCATGCCTTATTTTAGACCTTACTGTTTTGTTTGGCTTCAAATGCAAGGTTGCAAAACAACGTCATCTCATCCAAACAGTACTTGATTAGCGGTACAAAGCAATTGTGCCCACTTTCAGTCCTTTTTCTGAAGGCAATGTTTAAAAATAGGTGGATTGTTGAGGAAGCTGGAGACCTGGAAGAGAAACAGCTGAAACTTAGAGTCCCACCCCACAGTTCTGGAGTGCTGCCTTCAACTTCCAGAGAGGGAAGTCTTATCTCAGAGCAGCCAACAACAACATCAACCATAATACCTCCAGCAACAGTGACAGAAGGACTGGATCCAACCTCTGCATTGTATTGGTATCAACCTGCAGGGCTTAAGTCCACTGCAGAGGCAATGGCAAAAGAGGGCAAGTAAGAGGCAGCATCAATGACCATCCAGAGGATGTTCTAGGAGTATCTGGATAAGCCATAAGAGGTTTATGTGGATAAAACTCATTGATGTATTGTATGGGAAGATGCTCCAATGGGCAGAGCCCAGGAGGTGGGCAATGAAATATCTGGCTTTTCGTGTAGCCAGGGTGTCTGCTGAGCATGTGTTCAGTGCAGCTGGTGCAGTTGTTACAGTGAGAAGAACCAGTCTCTCACCTCAAAACATGGAGAGATTGACTATGATCAAAATGAACCAACATGTCATACCACACAATTACACCAAGATTGAATATGATCAAAATTAAACACCATTCCTAAAACAGCACAGGAGGAGAAGGAGAATCGGCCAGAATCAAGTATTTTGGAGGCCAAACTTCTGGGTGAATCATCTCAGTTTGAGGGCGAACTCCACTTCCCGGACTGAATATGCCAGTGTCACCATAGAACTTTTTAATTATTTCTTATTTAACTTCTTTCTTTAAAAAAATATTATGTAGCGAGTGGAACATTACGTTTATGCCAGATTTATGCTGCCCCACCATTTTTTAGTTACCTATAATGTTGGATTGCAGTTGGACCAGTGTGCATTGAAGATGCCTTCACAAATTCCTTCATGACATTGGAGACAATGCCTGCCTCCCTCCCATGCCTTTTCTTTTTTGCATCACTTAGCAGGGCTTCCCCAGAAGATTGTTGATTTACAACAGTGCCAATACCAAATCTCAATCTGCTGGCTGTTTTAAAGACAGAATTGTGTACCTACTACCTAACCTACCCATGCTCGGATTAAAAGATGTAACTACAACAATTGCAACAGCGAGTGAGTGGTTGTAAGTGATGATTGATGATTCATGTGGTGGCAGTCGGTGAGGGAAGGTGTTCAACTGTAATTTGTAAACTTGATTGAGATGAGTTGCAATGTTTGGGGCCTGAATGATGGGTAATCATTTTTCCTGGAGGTGATTGCCCTTTAAAAAACGTATTTAGAGAAAATTAACCTGTACGGTCCACTCCTATGATCCTTCAATTTTTTCATTACCTAGAAGGGCTGCGCTAGAAGGTCATTCGATTTATAAGACTGCCATATTCCAATCTGTTGCTTGTGTCAATGAGGAGATACAATTGTGTACCTACCACCATGTTTGGATTAGAACAGGTAACTATTGCACCAATGAGTGATGATTCATGTAGTGGCAGAGAGTAAGGGAGGGTATTCAACTGCAATTTGTAAACTTGTTTGAGATGATTTGTAATGTTTGGGGTCTAAATGATCAGTGATAATTTTTCCTGGAGGTGATTGGCCCTTTCATACTTATCCATAGTTAATTGCAGGGTTCACTCCTTTTCTTCTGGTTTTTCAGAGACCAGACCAGTCACTTTACTTAACAAACAAAAACCTATTAATTATACTGTAATTCTGTTACTCTATTTGATCTTTAATTGCAGTGCACTACACATCTGTCTTGCTCGGGTTGGGACTGGGATTGAGTCAGGAGAAGTCAGGAGGAGGATGGAAGATCTCAGTGTAAGACTACCTCATCAACAGGTAGAAAAAAGAATTTATCAACTTCAAAGGGAAACCATGACTCTGAGGCCTTGTACTCAGTTACATGGAATGGAGAGAGGTGTGTTGAATTGGGAAGTGCTGCTGTGTGTGTTGCACTGGTGGCAAAATAGAAACTCAGAGTCCTCTAGTTTTTTGCACTGCCTCTAATTCTTCTTGGTAGACACCTCATGAAGCTTACTGTGGAAAAGTAAATTTTGCCATGTTCTGTGTCCCTACGCGTCATCCATCATATGTTATGTGTGCATGATTAATATGCATATGTTATTCCCCATGTTCGATTCAAGACGCAATTACAGTTGTGTCCACCTCTAGTATGTCAGTTTCCAGTTCTCGTGAATAATACGAGTATTAGGCCTATGTAAAGTTATGTTGCCACGTTTCTCAGTGTGCACGTTATTTCATTGAAAGTCCCCGTTTCTAGGCCTCAAAAGGGCCCGGACACCAGATTCAGCTCCTGTCTCCTGAAGCCCTCGCTGAGGAGCGATCCAGCCCCCACCTGTATCCTCGACCCTTCACTTACTTCCTGCCTCGCAGTGCCCGGTGCAGCTTGGCTCTGCCTCTGAGTCTGCCAAGACTATGTTATGATTCCTGTTATCAGTTCAGCCCTCCTTCTCTGCATTCCTAAAGCTACTGAACTGCATCAATAGTTTCCGTCATTGTCTAGCCTATACGGCTCCATGTTAAGAGAAATACTGCATTTAATGGTCATTTAATATTCTTCATCACGCACTACATGTAGAATAATGCATGCTCCAGTCTTAGTGTCTGTTAGCCTTTCCCCTCTTGACTTCTAGTTTATATCAACATGTTCCCTAAACATCAGATACTAGATAGGGTTTAGGTACATGTCGCTCCGACCCTCCAGACTTCAGTCTCTGCTCCTAGCACAGAGTTCATAGCCCCCAGCTTCTCCTAGTAATACGTCATTGCCAGTTTGCGCGCACCATTAGGTTAGAGGTCCCGGCTCCTTAGGTAGCCCCCTCCATGGTTTCCGCCCCATTCATGACATATTCTGTTACGTTTGCATCACATGTCTATGTATACGCCCTGTTACACCCAGTTACACCTTCTTTTCACCCTTATCTTTCGCGACTGCTACGCGTCACGCCTTTTGCTCCACCCACTGCTACGCCTATTGCAATGTAATGCTATGTGTTTGCGTTATGTATATATGCTCATGTATTGTTATTTGAAAGTCTCTAGTCCTTCCTTACTCCTTCCCTTGTCCAGAACCTGGCAGCGCTGCCAGGCTTGCCATCCTATTCCCGTGCAGGTTGTCCTGTTCCTGTCCTTATGCTGTATTAAACCTGCAAGAAACTCCTACTACCTCGAATCTTGACTCTTATTTTATTGAGCTATCTGTTATTCATTCATGCATTGAAAAATAGGGTATTATTTATTTATTTACCACATAATGGCACCCGAACAGGGACTTGCCCTTTCCCCACGCGTCGGTGAAGCCACGCCGACCCCCTGACCCTCTGCAGTCGTGACGGAACTCTTCTGCGCAGTGGCAGATATTTCTGCTCAAGTATCCCTCAGGCCCACGGAGGAGACGGAGGAGGCGGTCCAGCATCCAGACGAGACGGTGGAGGAACGCGGCGAGTCCCGACCAGAGCCCAAGCCAAGAGTCCAAGGTCCGAGGTATCCGGAGGTCCACCCGTAACAGAAGTCCGAAGTCCGAAGTTCGTCGTCCGTCGTCGTAGCAGTCCAGTCCAGTCCGAGGCCTTCCGTTCTTGCTGCCCGGTGAGTACCGTTACTGGGGTGGTATCTAGACAGGGTCAATTTAATTGACTCTGGTCTGTGGGTTGGTGGTACACAGTCCCACAAACGAAGTGTCCACTTCGGTGGATGCGGGTCCTGACGTGTCTCTTTATGAGACCGGTAAGTTTCGTACTGTTTCAGCAGTGCATCTAGTTTCTGTTCTAGTCAGTTCTGTTCTCGAGAAAAATTCATGCATTCTGTTTTCCTGTAGCCAGTATTCCAGGTGGTGTTCTGTTCGAACTGTTATTTTAAATGTTTTTCATGTATTTTAATGTCGTGGTATGAATGGGGAATAATTATCGTGTTCATTGTGTATTGTATTGTGTCCAGATTATAGTTCAGTCATGCCGCTCTTTTCGAAATTACGTCAGTTAAAAACCAGAAAAGGTCTGCTGGAAGCAGCAGTTCCTGTCCCGCCTAGGGACAGTCCAGGTCACTTTATGTATCAGAAGCATGGCATAAGCGCCATATTATATCTAGATTTATGGGTAGAGTATACCAAGGAGCTAGAAGAAAAGTATAGATGGCCCGTATCAGGTACGTGGGATGCCGAGTGCATCATGAGAGTAGAAGAGGTATTATGGAAAAAGAAAGCCAGACAGTCACAGAAAGATGCCATCGAGTTATGGCGCAAAGAATCCCATAAAAGAACCGAAAAAGAAATCAGAAAGTTAGAATTAAGTAGAGAATCCCAAGAGCGAGCCCAAGAAAAAGAACTAATCGAGATAGGTGAACAAGTCAAAACTGAACAGAGAGACAGACAGAGGAATGCCCTTATTAAGGGTATGTACCCTCTTCTTGCCGAGGGTTTGCCAAAAGCGACCCCGGAGGCATCCAGTAATTTTCCGCCACCATTAGTTCCGACCAAGCTACGTCACAAACCGACCGCAGCTGATATTTTTATTTCGTCCTACCTGGACGACACAGTCCCTGAATATGCAAATCCTGTTCGCGCTCCGCCAGTCCCAGTAAATCAGGCACACCCCGCTCCTCCAGATACCGGGGCACCCCTTGCAGTATCTGCTACGGTACCCCCGGTCCAGCCAACATTTCCCCCTCTGCCACGAAGAATATCAGTCGACGATTCTAGTTTAGGGGCCGCAGGAGGAGGTCCTCCTCAAACCCCACCGCCACGCAAGCGTTTATCAGCACTCGAATTACATGCTCAAGCATCACAGCGTACTCCCAAGAGTAATAAGTCTGTTGCAGAAATCAGGCAAGCCCTTGGCGAATGTGCCTATGATCCAGTCCCAGGCGAGAATAATATGGTTTTATATTCAGTACGCGTAAGGAGGGTGACCGAGTATCTAGTCACCCTACCAAACATGAAAGAAGATCTAGACAGAATATATCGTTTCATCCGTACAGGGGATGATCCAGAAAGTATTAGTGATGCCATGTCTCAAAGGAAAGCTGAGATCCAGCGTATGATATTAAAGTTTTTAATTAACTGTCTAATAAGAGAACAAGATTACCCGTCTAAAGATCAGGCCGAAATGAAAATCCTGACAAAGTGGAGTGATAATATAGCCGAGGGTAAACATAATACCATCAGTGCTATGGAGAGTATGTACAAGAGAATCCGTAAAGAAATAATAAAGATACACGAACAACGTAAAACAGCACAAGTAAGCGAGAAAGAAAGTAACTCTGATCCTGAAGAAGAAGATGACGAGAATCCCGCCAGAATAGCGTATGTAGGAAAATCTAGATTTCCAGATCGCCATTTACGCCTAGAACACAAGTCAATTTCCCGTCATTCAGCACCAGAACAAGGTTCCCTAGAACAAGTATTTCAAGCTACCGATCACATTCTGCGATCACGAATCGGTTATAGTGAGTTAAGTACCATGCATGAACAAGAACTAGCCCGATCAGCAGTCCGATGGATTACTGATTCTACCACTTTTCCAGACGAAATAGTGGCACAAATGTTTCTGAAATTGCCCCCAGCCGAGCAGCGACTGGTGGGTATGTATATGATCCAGCACCTCATTACTCTGTATGAGGGTCAACACTCTGATCCAGGTCCGTTACATGATATCCTGAACGAGTTACTCCAGTATAGATGGAGAGGTCTAGGTACCGATTTAATTAGTGTCATTCTAGAACAGCGCCACAAATATAGAACGTTTCTGAACCCGTATTTTGTTCATGTCTCACCCCCAGAAAGTAAACCATTTTACATAGAAAGACAGAACCCGTTACGAGAAGTACATCCAGTTAAGACAGAGGATGGTGAAATGCAACGAGTGTTTGTTTACACCCCGATTACAAAGATGGAACTCCTTGAGATGAAGAAATTAATTCCCTGTCATGACAAAGATCCAGCAGGGTTCCATAGAGAATTAAAAGACATGCTCCGTATGGGAGAATACACTTACCCAGATATAATTAAAATGTTAAAAGTCCTGTTGCCCGCAGGGGTGTATGAAAAGCTTAAGGAAAAAGAATGGGAGGTGGGAGAGAAAAAGATAGATTGGACAGTTCTAGAAGCTGAAGATAAGTCACGTGTACCAGGTACCGGTCTAGGAGAGAAATGTAGAGAATTACCAGAATTATTGATTCAGGTTTTACCCAGATTGTTAACAACGAAAAAGGAAGACTGGGATGCAATCTCAGCCTGTAAACAGAAACAAGACGAAGATATTAGTGATTTCTATTCTAGGTTTGAAAAATGTTTTAGTATCAATAGTGGCCTCAAGACAAGTAGCGAGTCATACCCTCATCTTTTTGTTACTAAATTAGTCGAGAATTCAAGTCCACAGGTTAAAAATCGAGTTCTGAAAGTCGAAAGTACCTGGCAAGCTAATACCCCGTCCCAGATGCTCCAGATGCTCCAGTACCACCAGAATAGAATCAGGGAAGAGCAAGAACACGAGAGAAAACATATGAAAGACACGAAAATGAAAGTACTAGTTGCACAATCCGTTCCACAAGACAGTCAGAAGAGGGGTCCGAATCAAGCCAGTCATCCTGCGGCTCCCGTTAAAGGGAACTGCAATTATTGTAAACAGCCAGGTCATTTTATAAACGAGTGTGCAGTTTTGAAACACAACATAGCTACCGGTAAGACTAAAGAAAGACCACGTCCGCCTAGACAAGAACAAGTTTCACAGACTCCTCAGCCACAGAATGCACATCAGACAGTTACAGTACCGCAGCCTATTGCTGCAACACAGCATGTTACATCGCAGATGTACCAGTATGCACAGTCAGAGTATCCAGAATACCAGCAGTATTCATGAAATAGCCTAGAGAGGGAGGTAGGCTTGCCTCTCATCGAGATACCTGTAGATCAAGACGGTCCCTATGTTCACAGTCAAGTATTAGGGAAAGACAGAAAGTTTTTGATCGATACAGGGGCAAGTAGGACCACAATTAGTCACGCCGAAGTTCCAGGGGCTCCGCTCTCAGGCTCTAGAAATGTTTCCCTTGGATTTTCAGGAAAACCCATTGTAAATGAGATCTCAAAGCCAGTCACTCTAGAAGTAGGTCCATTGTCCCGTACTACTGATCTGTTACTTACTAAGTCATGTCCAGAAAATCTATTAGGCATTAAAACACTGAAAGAGTTAGGTGCAGTTATATGTTGTTCCCCAGAGGGAATACGTCTGTTCCTACGTGACTTTAAGGGTCACTATGTTTTACGTGATTTTGATCCAAGATTGTTTAATGTTCCGCAGCATTTATGGGCGCAAGGTCCAACTGATGTAGGGTACATGCAAATCACACCCCATCGTGTGACTCTCAAACCAGGTGTAGTGTTACCACGAATCAGACAGTACAGATTGCCACCCGAGGCTGTAGCAGCCTTATCCAAAATTATTGACGAGCTCATCGCTCAAGGAGTAGTTGTAGAAACTGACTCCAACGTATGTAATTCTCCGATCATTCCAGTCATGAAACGTACTGATCCGAATGCACCCCCAGTATATCGATTAGTGATCGACCTACGAGAACTTAATAAATGTATTATTCCTCAGTACCCAGTTGTTCCAGATATCTCTTCCCTATTGACAGCCATTGATTCCGAAGCCACGTTCTTTACAGTAATTGACCTCAAGAACGCATTTTTTAGTGTTCCAATTCATCCAGACAGCCAGTTCCTTTTCGGATTCTGTTTAAATGGAAGGAGCTATATGTTTACACGCGCTCCTCAAGGTTTCACGAAAAGTCCTAGTATTTACAGTCAAGCACTTAAGAGACAACTTGATAATGTTCACATGCCAACTGACACTGCCCTGCTCCAGTATGTCGATGATCTACTGATCACAGCCCGTTCTGAACGTGACTGCGAGCGAGCGTCACTGACGGTTCTGTATTTCCTAGCCGAGATGGGGCACAAGGTGTCCCCTTCGAAGCTTCAATTCTGTGTCCAGCAAGTGGTATACTTAGGACACTTACTGTCCAAGAGGGGTAGGCAGTTGACACCAGACCGTATCCAGTTGATAGCGAGTCTTCCACAGCCCAAGACCCAGAAGGAGGTACGTGCCTTTATCGGCCTTACTTCTTATTGTAGACAATGGATTCCCCAGTATGCATTTCTAGCCAAGCCACTGATACAGTTAACGACACAGGAGGCAGCCGCACCGACTGTTCTCCCTTGGACATCTGAACATACACTTAGTTTCAACGAGTTGAAGAAAGCTTTATGCCAAGCTCCAGTTCTAGCAACACCGAACTACAGTAAGCCTTTTACACTTTTCGTCACAGAACGTGAAGGTACAGCATTATCTGTTCTCACACAAGATCAAGCAGGACAATACCAGCCCTGTGCTTATTTTTCGAGCACATTAGATCCAGTCGCCCAGGCGTTGCCTGCGTGCCTCAAGTCAGTTGCAGCCACAGCACTAGCTATCAGGCAAAGTGATTCCATAGTTTTAGGACACTCCCTGACAGTACAGGTTCCACACTCCGTAGAAGTTCTTCTAAATCGAACACAAACTCAGCACTTGACAATTGCACGCTTAACAGGTTATGAATTGACACTGTTCCAGCCACACGTAGAAATCAGACGCTGCAACATTCTGAACCCTGCTACACTGTTACCATCCGCTAATTCAAATCCTGACACACATGACTGTGTGGAAGTAGTTAACATTACGACAAAGCCAAGACAAGATCTGACAGATATTCCGTTACCAGACCCTGACCTGACACTTTATGTGGATGGTTCATGCATGAGAACCAGTACAGGAGATCTAGTCGCCGCGTATGCAGTGACTACTGACACTGAAGTTATTGAGACACACCGTATTGACACTCTGTCCGCTCAAGCAGCAGAGCTAGTTGCTCTGACACAAGCCTGCATACACGCCAAGAACCTGAAAGTTAATATTTACACAGATTCACGCTACGCATTTGGAGTCGTACACGACTTTGGAGTGCTCTGGCAGGAGAGAGGTTTCATGACTTCTCATGGAACCAAGATTCAGCATGGTCTCCTTATTCAAGCTCTATTAGATGCAATACATTTACCGACATCCATTGCCATCATGAAGTGCAAGGCACATACGAAAGTCACTGACATTATTTCCCAGGGTAACGATCTAGCAGATCGCACAGCCAAGCTTACAGCCCAGACTCCAGACATTCCAGTTAACAAGACACACACTCCAGATACGACTACATGTATGACAGTTAAGGACCCTACTCAAGATGTCATAGATATCCAGTTACATGCTACTCCCGATGAAATCAAGAAATGGTCCGAACAAGGAGGGGTCCAGACAGATCAAGGATGGGTAACGAAGGGTAGAGCCACATGGTTTCTCCCCGACTCTATGGTTCAAGTCATTATTAATACCGCACATAGTCCAGCACATTTAGGAGAAAAAGCAATGATAGACAGTATCCAGAACATATGGTTCAACAAGCATTTACGAGCTGCAGCCAAGCAGAAAGTCCGTACCTGTATGATATGTTGTCAGTTCAATCCAGGTAAAAGTGTCCCGGTGGAACAAGGTGGTTTCCAGCCTCCTGACCACCCTTTTGAAGTCCTCCAGATGGATTATATTCAGATGGAGCGATGTCGAGGTTTCAAGTATGTCCTTGTAGTTGTATGCGCTTTGTCCAGGTGGACAGAAGCATATCCAGTCCCAGATTACACAGCCGCGACCACTGCCAAGCAGCTGGTTCGTGAATTCTTCCCTCGTTATGGGCTCCCTAGAGTCGTATATTCTGATAACGGCCAGCCATTCTCCTCAGAGTTAATGAAGCACGTTTCCCTTTTGTTAGGATACCAGTGGAAGTTCCATTGTGTACGCCATCCTGAAGCAGCTGGTCTCGTAGAGAGACATAATCAGACCCTGAAAATCCGCATCGCCAAAGTTTGTAAAGAAAAAGGTGTGGACTGGCTAGTAGCTCTGCCAGTCGCTCTGTTTTACATGCGTATGGTCGCACATTCCAGATCAGGTCTGTCCCCGTACGAGGTCGTATTCGGCCGCCCCCCTAACATGTGGGGTACACCTAGACCCCGAAGTATTACCGATGTTTCAAGTAATATGCTGACAGATTACCTAGCTTCCTTGATGTCTGCCCTCAACTCATGTCGTTCACAGGTTGCCGCCGCATTTCCAGACAATACCGAGGTGGCACCGCATGACATCGTTCCAGGATCCATGGTGATGGTGAGGAATTTTGACAGATCAAGTCCGCTGGAGCCCCGCTGGAAGGAGCCCCGACAAGTCCTCCTCACCACCCGTACAGCCGTGAAGTTAGAAGGCCGAAAAGGATGGATACACCTTTCTCATGTCAAACTGTTTAAAGGACTGAAACCCGCCTTAAAGAACATTTCCCAGGATTTGAAGGATTGCCAAAGCATTGTTCTCAAGGACTGTCCCGCAAATGACATTGCTACAAACCCTCCTCTGTTAGAGAAAACTCCGCAACAGGAGTATAAGTTAAAACTCCGGTCTAGTAAAATAAGTCAGTCAGTTTGATTGTCTAAGTCCTCCCCTAGGTGAAACGGTTAGACTGTTTCTGACATGTATAAAATAGACCCCCATAGTGAGAGAGTCAGTCAAAACTCAATCCGATGTATCGTTTTTCTAAGTTTCATATTATTTCTCAGCATTATGATTTCCTGCACCAGTTATGCATTCTACCTGTATCTTCCAGTTCCTCATGTAAATATGTCTGCTAATGCTACTATAGAGCACACGTTTAGTGATCTGCCTCCTCATGAACTTTCTTACCGCCTCGCTATGCGTAATAATACTTTTATCCGTATGTTACATTACTCACACCAGACCAGCAATGCCACTAATTGTTGGGTGTGTGGTCGACTCCCCCCTTTCCAGACACCGAAGGGAGTTCTGCCACTCTTTCCTTATCCCTTTTCACATAATGGTTCGTGTGGAGCATGGTCCACGTTAACGTCATCCTTAACAGATATGTCTTTTCTTAACAGTACATGTTTCCCAGACAAGCAAGGTCTCCCTCACCGAACAGGTTTAGATCTAGAAAACGAAGTGTATAATTTAGGTAATTATTCGTCGAATTTCATGGTCCTGAATGTTCAGTCTGATACTACTCCAGACTTACCCGCTATTTCAGTACTACCAGTCAAAGGCGAATTATGTGTCCGTAATTATGGTTCTGTACATTTAGGACATAGTGATTGTACTACTATTGTCAAGTATAGTGACAGTGGGAAATCTATTTTCAAAGCTTCACGTCATTCATATTTTATTTGTGGTCAAACTGCATATGTCCGTCTGCCCCTCGATTGGGAGGGAACCTGTTACATTGCCTTCCTACTGCCACCTGTTTTCCTAGCCCCATCTGATTATCACAGAAACACACATCTAGTACACATTAGACATAGAAGGGAGTCCCCAATTGTCGATTATACTGAAACTACTCTAGAACAGTATACAGATTTCAATAAAGGTTTCTTCTTCTTTATAGGACCTGTCCAGAATAGTAAGTTAATCCGCAGATTAACCAGAACCCTTGAAGCTGTAGTAAATGAGACTGCCTCTGCTCTAGGTAACTTAACCGAAGAGCAATCTGCTATGAGATTTGTCGTTTTGCAAAAATCGTCTCGTCCTTGACGTCATACTGGCCGATAGGGGCGGGGCCTGTAGAGTCATCGGATCTAGTTGCTGCATTTTCATTCCAAATAACGCGCCGTCTGTTTATTCAGCTATAACCAGACTCCATAAGATTGCCCATCTGATACACCAGAATCCAGGCACCTGGACATGGTCCGGTTGGTTCTGGAGTATAATTTCCGCCTGGGGATGGAAAGTCTTGTCCTTTCTAGGTATAGCAGTAGCGATCATATTCAGCTGCTGCCTCTGTATACAATGTGGCCCTGCGATTTGCGGCATTTGTGCTACATCCTGTATTCCTAGTATAACTCCTAGTCCCAAGTCCCGTTCTAAATCCCGTTCCAAGAGAATTCGAGATGAGCAAATGATACTGTATGAAATGATAGATGGTATCATGAATATTGATGTTTCCTGATGGAAACGTAGTGACAAGGAGGGAATGTGGAAAAGTAAATTTTGCCATGTTCTGTGTCTCTACGCGTCATCCATCATATGTTATGTGTGCATGATTAATATGCATATGTTATTCCCCATGTTCGATTCAAGACGCAATTACAGTTGTGTCCACCTCTAGTATGTCAGTTTCCAGTTCTCGTGAATAATACGAGTATTAGGCCTATGTAAAGTTATGTTGCCACGTTTCTCAGTGTGCACGTTATTTCATTGAAAGTCCCCGTTTCTAGGCCTCAAAAGGGCCCGGACACCAGATTCAGCTCCTGTCTCCTGAAGCCCTCACTGAGGAGCGATCCAGCCCCCACCTGTATCCTCGACCCTTCACTTACTTCCTGCCTCGCAGTGCCCGGTGCAGCTTGGCTCTGCCTCTGAGTCTGCCAAGACTATGTTATGATTCCTGTTATCAGTTCAGCCCTCCTTCTCTGCATTCCTAAAGCTACTGAACTGCATCAATAGTTTCCGTCATTGTCTAGCCTATACGGCTCCATGTTAAGAGAAATACTGCATTTAATGGTCATTTAATATTCTTCATCACGCACTACATGTAGAATAATGCATGCTCCAGTCTTAGTGTCTGTTAGCCTTTCCCCTCTTGACTTCTAGTTTATATCAACATGTTCCCTAAACATCAGATACTAGATAGGGTTTAGGTACATGTCGCTCCGACCCTCCAGACTTCAGTCTCTGCTCCTAGCACAGAGTTCATAGCCCCCAGCTTCTCCTAGTAATACGTCATTGCCAGTTTGCGCGCACCATTAGGTTAGAGGTCCCGGCTCCTTAGGTAGCCCCCTCCATGGTTTCCGCCCCATTCATGACATATTCTGTTACGTTTGCATCACATGTCTATGTATACGCCCTGTTACACCCAGTTACACCTTCTTTTCACCCTTATCTTTCGCGACTGCTACGCGTCACGCCTTTTGCTCCACCCACTGCTACGCCTATTGCAATGTAATGCTATGTGTTTGCGTTATGTATATATGCTCATGTATTGTTATTTGAAAGTCTCTAGTCCTTCCTTACTCCTTCCCTTGTCCAGAACCTGGCAGCGCTGCCAGGCTTGCCATCCTATTCCCGTGCAGGTTGTCCTGTTCCTGTCCTTATGCTGTATTAAACCTGCAAGAAACTCCTACTACCTCGAATCTTGACTCTTATTTTATTGAGCTATCTGTTATTCATTCATGCATTGAAAAATAGGGTATTATTTATTTATTTACCACATTACCATGCTTCTTTTCTCCTCCTTGACTCTACAATACAGTTTATGTTTTACAATCTGCAGTCCCTCTCGTCTCCTGCATGAACAAAAGATGAAAACAGAACTCAACACTCCTGCTTACCTACCGGAACTATCCCGACAAGCACCCAAGAGTTATGGACATTCTCAAGAAGAATGCAGATGAACCAACCAATTTCGTAATACACTTAGGGTGGGTAGAGAACTCTGCTCCGCTGGTGGAGCAGTGTTCATAGAGTTTTGCCTACACCACATACAGCACAGAGTTCTGAAAAACCCAGTGAAGGGGCGCGGATGTTAAGTTGTTGAGTGAGGTAATTTATACACTACACCATCTACTGGAGCATTTTCTCAATGCAGGCGGTTGCGGCAGGCTACAAATGTTGACATTGAGAAATGCGCCACTCAAAGGAAGCTGCCGTTTGCATTGTACATCTTCTCGAACAGCAAAAAGAAGCTGCACCTTAATGCGCTGCATGTGATGTTGCTCACCCTGATTTTACAGTGAAGGACAAATTCCTGGTGCTAAAAATCAGCTTGAGCAGTGCAAGGTCCCACACTCCACTGCTTGCCAAAATACACCAGATCAATGCAGAGTTTTTTTAGCACTTCATGGTGTTCCATGTAGCACTCGCAAGACGTACAACGTAGGGGTTATCAGTGAAGCAGGATGGCGGGCAGGAGGCAGCAGAGTGGCCATGTCGAGGAGGAGGCAGCCACGGAGCAGGTAAGTGCCTTTTAATTATTTTGGGAGGGTGGAGGGGCCGGCTAACTACGCTCCACCATGAAGTCATAGTTTTGCCTGAACTCCGCATTCGAAATGGAACACAGAGTAAGTTAAATTACATAAATTCTGCTGGTGGCGCGTAGTTACCCACCCGGGCTTAGTCAAGAGCTTTCAGTGGCATTGTCGTAAAAAGCTGGACCAGGTGTGTCAGCTCCACAAATCGAGCATCTATTGCGGAGCAGCAGTAGAAGTACAAGTACGCTGAAAATTAGCAGGAGCACCAGGGGAAACCCTCCAAAGGCGCTGGAAAAAATAGAATGAATAAAAGTGGGTATTACGCAAAAAACAGTCTGAAAGGAGGTGACAAGGTCGGATTCCACACGTTTAAAAAAGGTGGGCTAGTCCCTCAGTATCAGACACATTAAATATTTGGTGAAATAATTCTCCAAAATAGAGTGGGAGATTTGTGTTTAGAAGTGAGTGAATCCCAATTGTGGTTCTCGTCACCTACAATTCAAAGGTCTCACGAGCTGATGTGAGAGACACTTCTTCTTGAAACAATAGCGCTTTGAGTCTGCTCAGCTTAAAGAAATATGTTTTCAAAGTTGGAATGGAAGGACAAAGTGAACTATCTACAATCTGTGCAGTGGTGGAAACAGGACATTGCTGCAACATTAACACATTAGGAAACAGTTACTATAGATGGGATGCCTGCCCGTAAGCCACAGCAGTCGTGGTTATTGATAAAGAGATATGTGCTGTTAGAAATCAAAGTGAGCTCAGGAATAATAAATTCTCCCCTGTAATGAAAACTTCCTTATCCGCTTGTTGACATCCAAAGGTGAAAGGGGACAACCATAGTTCATGAATATAGCTACTGCTGAGGGGCTCATATCTACCAACCGGATAATGTTTCATACAGGCTCTAAACTGAAAAAGTGAGATAGCCAACAAAATAACCCCATGTATTAACCATACAGCTGAATCAGTCTCTGCCACAGAAAATGGTAACTGTTCTAATTGTTCAATATGTAACAATGTGTATGTGGTGTATTTCATTGACATTCATTTCTGTTTAGCAGTCAAAATAAATGACAAAAATAGTGCAGAAGCATTCAGGTAATCCGACTGTACTTTTCCACTTTTGAGCGTTTGTAAGGTCCAAGCAAATTACAATATAGAATGTAACTGATTTTCACCATGATACAAAACAGACACTTCATATCAAAACAATGTCAATGACGATGATACAATATTATCCAAAGTATATATATTGGAAGACAGTGTATTAATGCTGTTATTAACTACTGCAAGAACATTTTTTAAATTATGCTGGTCAATGTGGCGCCAGCGCACCGCTGCTTCCATCTGTGATAGCTTCCAAAATTCATTATGGGCAGCATAAACAACATTTTTAGCTTGAGAGGACTTTGACCTAAAAGAAAATCAGCAAGATCAATGTCACCTGACAAGAGAGAAATGTATTGTTTCGCAGATGACAGTGCGGAATGTTCCAACCAATGCTGACATAATTTACCACAGAATATGTGGTAACTGTATGGAAATGTGGGAAATGTGGATCAGGTCTACTTTGTGAAAAACCTTTTGTGGCATTCAAAAACTGCAATTGACATGCATTGGGCTCATTGGCCACAGTAACACTCCCATGGGGTCAATAATGGAAGAGTTAAGTGTGCCATTCTGAAACATGACAGCTAAGTCTTCAATTGTGCCGAAGGTTTGTGTTTGCCATATTTCATAATGAGCCAATAATGGAATGGAGGGAATATTTAGATTTGTGGCCGTGGCTAAACCAAAACAAGTAGTCTGTTGTACCGTCTCATTTAAAAATATGAGCTGATACAGTATCAGGCATGCGCGATGCAATGACTCAGTTCCATGCACTTGCCAAATTTTGGTACCCGAGATGGATTTTAAATCAATCGTGTTTTTCCAATACTGCACGGACAAATCATTTATGAAGGACAATGAGTAAACCAATTTAGTGTGGGTCAGCATAAATGTAGTACTGTTGGGTATCTTTAATTTATAACAATTGTAACTAGTAAAATACATACATTTACTCTCCCGGGTCTTTGAACGCCCATGTAACGGTGTTGGGCAATGCTCCCATTATGTATAATTAAAAGATGGTCTCAGACTACTGGTTTTGTGTAAAAAATGATTGCCATAATGTTGTTAACAGACCAAATCAGCATAATTTGTAGAATTTAAATACAAATCTTCAGTGTTAAAAGCAATATAATATTTCAAATCAGAGAACAATGAATGAACAGCATGAATATCCCAGTCATCCGAGTGTATGCCAGGCAAAACCACATCTCCTAAGGAAACGCGGAAAACGTATGGAATGTTTAACAATTTTGTCGGGCCATGCATATCGTATGGTACTTTATCCCAAACAATACCACCAACAACTGGGAATGCTGAAATATTAACTAGAGATTGAGCTTGTTTCATTTTATGAGATGATGTTTGAGGGGCCAGAATACCATCAACCAAGTTCACAGCAGAGCTTTCAGGTAAGTAATGGCCATTGATCAAAAGTAAAAACACAGTCACAAACACAATCCACATAAAGAGGAACACCATCATCAGCACCATCCAGACATATGTCCAGAGAGGAACTAGGTAAGTCTTCTTGAACCAGGAGATGAAAAGACTGATACGAGTAGGGGGCTCCGCCACAGATCATGACAAGGAAGATATATCAGAAGAAAAGCTACTATGGTCCTTACAGTAACCACTGGACCCCAGCTGAAACAATAGAGGTTGTCCTTCAATTGAAGGAGACTGCAGTGTACTTTCAGGAATGTCAATTTTAACATCAACTAGAAGAAAACTCATTATCCGCTGTTGCAGATGTAGTAGATAAAACAGGCAACAAATCAATTGAAAACTCAATCCCCCTCCATTTGTTGGGAACTAGTTGAAGAAACAGACGCCATCGGATTCAGTGGAAGGTCTTGGTGTGGAATGCTTGGATGCATACTATTCCGTGTCAGCCATATGGTGTGGCTTGGCATGTTTGATGGAAATGTAACACTTCTCCTTATGACCAGGAAGTGGAGGCAGAATCATAGTACGGGTGCCCTTTAACCAAGGACTCCGACAGGTGCACGATATGATGGACCAAATTCTTTTTTGTTCTCCACCTTTTCTCGGACCAGACCTCCAACACTGTGGTAGCCAGCCAGAAACAGGAATCCGCACCACTGCATCCATGGAAAAGGGCAAATGGACTTTCGCTTCTAAATCACAAGCTTTTTGTAAATCCTGTAACACACCACAATGGTTACCTACTTCAAATGTTGTGGCAGTTACCACAGTGTCTGGGCCATCAAGGTCTGGCACAAACATTTTAATGCCAAAGACCATTACAAATGTGGTCCGCCCACCCAGAGATCTTCTTGAGAGATTAAGTGCACATTGGACTCCATAAAGATGAGTCAACCACCCCCAATCTGTAGCGTGACCCCCCAGGGGGGCGTGGACTCATTCAAAGGGGGTCGCGCTCCTGCCTGGAACTGCCTGGATTCGGAATGCAAAAAGTTTGCATTTTGGATTCCGAATAATGCGTGTCAATGTGCTCTCTGATTGGAGGACAAAAGAATATAACGTCATCCACGACTGTCCTCCAATCAGAGAGACTTCAGGATGCACACACCAGGAAATGCCAGGAGCTGGGGTCATGAATAGGCACCTGTAGAATGAATATAGAGTGCATCATTATTTTTTTTTGCTGCCTTGCACCCTGTTGCCTTTCCTGGACGTCCTCGTTGATGCTGCTGCTGTCTGTAGTTCCAGCTAGTGCCCTTTCCATGCCTCTTCCTCGCGCCTCTTCCTCGTGGCTGCTCCAGGTATCTGATCGCCTTGCTGTTTCCCAAGGCAACAGAACCTTTGAAGTGCTAGTGAGTCAGATGCCTCTTCCCCCCCCTCCTTCCTCTTCAACCACCATGCCCTGCTTTTCACCCCTCAGACATATACACACACACCCCTCGCCTTTTTTATTTCAAACAATGCTTTTTCCGAAGGCTACATTACAAAAATACTGTTTATTTATGTTCACTTCCACTTTTACACTGACTGCATAAGCCTTTTTACTCTCTTGTTCTGCGTGGTCCCTTGATTTCTTTTAAATCAATTTTTAACATCATTCTGCTGTTACTAGGTGGCATAAACTACAGCAAAGGACTGAAATTATGTATGGGCTATCAATGCATACGTGGGTCTTTTTTCAAAAATCATGCATTAGGAGATCTCAGTGACCGGGGTCTGGTGGCTCAATACACTTTTGTACATGCTACATGAGTTTCTCTTTGACCACATGCTCACAGATTTGAATTCCAGTGAGTTCACTCTGCCTTCCATCCTTTCAAGGTCGATAAAATAATTATTGTTGAGTTGGGTAAAAATAAACATCCGTTATCTGTCAGTGGCACCAAGGGGCCTTCTTGGGGTGAACTGGCCCTTGCACAGAAATGTCTTGGCCTGAATAGTATTTATTTGCTTGAATGTATATCGTGGGGAAGGAATTTTAAGTTTGTAAATGCTAATTTGCCCAATGTTTTGTTCAAGTACTCTTAGCCAAAAGGTGGATGGAAGACGCACTGATAAAGTTAACATGTTGATGGAGCCTCCTGTGCCTCAGAACATACCTCCACTGCACTCATATTTTGATCTTCATTATTATCATCATAGATTCTGGCTGCCTTATGAACAGTCTCTTTACCAGTTATATTTGTTATTAGAGCACACCACATCAGTGGGTCTTTAGAGGCTTTGGCTGGGAAGCAAAGCTCTTCTTTTCAACATGGATAGACAGGAGCAGGCAATATAATTTGCTTCATGCAAACATAAACCCACACTCAAATTGGCCCATTATGGGAGATTAAAAAAATATTGTTATCCTCTGGTAGTCAAATTATATAAACATGTTCAGTAATAGCCCACACATCTTACCTGGCCATTAGTAGTCGGTAAATACCCAGTAAACAGTTTGAAGAATACTGCTTGCTTTATTCATGGACTTATTCATTTATCAAGTGAGTAAGGCGCCAAAGCTGATGAACCCCAATTCTGAATATTAATTAAAGAGTGCAATAAAACATGCCAACAGTGTATGTTAGAGTTGTAGTGCAAGAAACGCAACAAGGTATAGACCGTGACAAGCATATTTGTGAAGCAGGAGCCAACAGCTAAAAATATTTGCAATACTTTTGGAGGATAAAAAGTGAAAAAAACAGAACACCTGCCCACGAAGGATGGAGTTCATGGTCAGTGTCCCGAGCCTAACCGACTTTAATATCACAGCTTCATGTGTGCTTATTGAATTGTAACCATTTAAGGATTACAGGTTATTAGTTTATGGAGTTTTTTTTGTGTGGAGTTTTATATAGCGCAAACTAGACCCAAATGTATCAGAGCGCTTGACATGAGCACCAGTTATGTTACAGACGGACACATTAATTTTTGTTAGATATGAGGAGATTAAGTGATTTGCCCAGAATTGCAGAATGTTGAGCATCCCTGCTGAAACATTTGATTTGCTATACACTGTTTAATAATATTTCCCCAACATAAAAATGATTTGCCGGGGGAACTTCAGGCGTTTATGCTTGTTGATGATGAGGAGTACCAAGTTCTATAAATTTTTGTCAGGAGGGGGTCGTGAAGCCTGAAAATGTTTACAGAGGGGTCTCAGCATCAAAACGTTTGAAGACCTCTGCCCTAGCTGTTAAAGATTGCTTTAAGTCACGGTTCATCTGGTCCAGAACAGAATTACCCTTAGGAGACAAGAATTGCACCTGCACCCCAGACACTTCATCGCATCATGGTAAGACTTAGAGGCAAAAGCCGGACCTTGGTCAGAATGGAAGGTGCCAAAAGCAAATGTTCCAACAAAAACACAAAAAATATTTTATAACAGTTTGAGCGTCAGGGGCCAATCCCAAAGGAATCTAGTGCGTGAATTTACTGCAACCAAGATATACTTAAAAGGATTATCAGATGTCAAAGGACTGCAGAGATCAAGGTAAAAACAACCAAACGGTTGATTGGAAATGTAAAGTTGAGTGAGGGGTGGATGTGAAACAGTTGAAGGCACAATATGTTGACAAATGTTACAGTCAAGAACATATTTATGTGCCTGTTGGCCTGCCACCAAAAACATTGCTGCAAAAGGGAAATAGTCGCTGTCACTCTGGTATGTGCAGAAGCAACACCTTCATGTGCAGCTACTATTAAAGAAAGTCTGCGATTCTCATTGGGAATCAGCCAATACCCAATGGATGGAATAGTTGCAAATGTGATTTGAGCGGACGACAAGTGGTATGTGAAATGTAAAGGAAAACCTTGGGGAAACTCAGTTCCCTCCTTTGTCACAGCTATAGTTGCCAAAATATCATCATCAATGTTAGTAATAGACCTAGTGGCTACTGCTACTGAACAATTGGCTACTGCAGACTTGTCTGCCTCATCAGCCAGTGAATTACCAACTGCGTGTGCTCCCACACGTTGATGGCCCAAAGTATGTATAACATGTATGAGTGGCAAACGTTGCTTAAGAGCGGCCACTCGGACCCAAAGCATTTTGTGCTTCATTGACTACCTTTAGAATCACAAAAATCATTTTGTGCTCAGAAGAAACATTGTCAATAAAGGATTGTACACAGTGAAACGAATCACACACTATAAGGGTGGGGACTTCAGGACCAGCAAATTCAAGAGCCAAAACTAAAGCACGGAGCCCCGCCAATTGAGATGTGCAATCTCCAAGAGACTGTGGGTGCACTAAAGAGGACTTAAAATCCCCATCAACAATCTTACCTGCCACTATTGCGCAGCTTGCAGAATAAGGATGTTTAGAACCGATGGTGGGCTGGGCAGATTCATCAGTATAAATAAAACATTTGTACTGATCAAGTGGGAGTAGCAACAAAGGAGGATGATGAACATGTTCATTCTGTAAAAACTCCTGTATTTGCAAAGAAGGATCAAAGATAGAGTTGACATCACCCGATGTCAAAGAACTATTCTATTGTATCCAACATGGATGCAAGGCTTTGGAATTCTTGACATTAGCCTTCATGACTGCTTCTAAAGCAGGCACTGGCGAGACCATGAAAATGTGTTTACCCTGAGCCAAAGAGCAGTCTTTCAGAATCACCATCTGGACAGCTGTCAACATTTTTTCTGTAGAACAGAAATGCATCTCAGCTGGAGTGCCCAAATGCGATTTATATGCAATGGGGCCAATGCCCCCTCATTGAATGTCAAGTAAGTAAAGCCTAACGCCCCTGGTATAATCCTTATTAATACATTTGTAGAGTTGTCTCGTGTTAACAAGAAGTTGGTCGCAAGCAAATAAGGCTGCAGTGATCGAAGAATTGTGGTATGTTACAGAAGCCAAATAGAAGATAAACAAGAAGGTTGTATCAATGAGTAAAGAGGTTTGAAAAGTTGGGCATATTCAGGAATATATATGTCCTCACAAAATTTGAAAAAAACAACAAAGATTGCAATTATTTAAGTGTAGATGGAGGTTGCAACTGAGCACCTTTCTCCAGAAAGAGGGGGCCAACCCCCTATGTTCATTATTGAGTTTGTAGCCTATAAAAAGAACTGCCAAGAAGGCGATGTGAGACTTAGCAAAATTAAATTTGCAACCAAAGTATGCAAAATGTGTGATAATGCGGTCCAGATGCAAGACATGTGGCTGCAGTTCATCATCCATCAAGTATATGTCAACGACTTACGAGAAGGCATCGTGGTCAATCTCATGCAGAAGGGAGACTATGCGTGCCGCAAATACACCAGGGCTATTCTTATATCCCATAGGCAATTTCACATATCGTCTCTGAATGCGGTCAAATCACGGCTCTCAGGACCCAAAGAGTGGCTGAATAAGCCATTGGAAATATCGAAAGTGATGTTGTTCACTAAGACAGAGCTATGTGTGTTCTGAACTGCAAAGGTACAAACATGACAGTTCAAATGTTTGTAACCTAAAACATACGATATAAACCATCCAGTTTCAATAGCGGAAAAAGAGAATTATTCATTGATGAAACACAGGGTTCAATCACACCCTGATATTCCAATTGGGTCAAGATGTCACTTATGGATGCTTTAGCGTCTCATTTGATTGGATACTGTGGTTGGGGCTGAGGTGTAGAACGCAAAGGAATACCATGAACACAGAAAACCTCGTGGAGTATCTGCGGCACTATGGTAACCTCCACTGTACTGTCGAGGAGGGTTACCGCCCAACTCCTGTTGAGGAGCAGAGTTCTCACCGTCAGAGGCATACTTTGCAGTCAAAGCAGCAACTTTTTTCTTCTGAAACTGTGGGTGATATTGAGGTGGTTCCTCCTGCTTGACTTTTAGATCAAATTGGGGCTGTGGGTCACGTCTTGGTTGTGCAGACACGCCTTGTCTGTGATCCTGGCATCCTCCCGCGCTAAACTGTTGATCCGATCATTCCTGAAAAGGAATGAGGAGAACGAGGATCAGGAACCGGGAACATCTCAGATGTTTTAAGTTTAGAGCATCACACAAATCATATCTACGTTCAGATGCATCAGGTGGTGGCGAACCAGCACGCAAACCAGGCTTCTGTTGTTGCTGCCACTGATTCTTGTTCCAAGCCTTTTTAGGAAAGACCGGGCGACTCTTCTTTTCAGGAGGGGGTTTAGTCTGTGGCTGAGCAAATGGCCAAATCCTTAATCTATTGAAACCTAAAGATGTATACACATCCGCAATGATAATTGGCATCTGTTGCTGCCGATCAACGTCTGGCACTGACTCTAGGTGTTGACATACTTGTAAGCAAACCGCTTCACCTTCAATATTGGCCAGAATAATATCGAAGACAACAGGGAACATTCCCACTAACTTCATCCCCAAATCCTGGGCTGGAACATCCCTGTGTTCATCCTGTTCCTTCTTTTGAATGGTCGGCATAATGCTCATGGAGGGGTGCCAAAGCAGAGTGTATACACTGAAGCAAACACCATCCCCCAGGTGGTGCAGTCTGCTAAAGCGGGAAACAGACCACTCAGCAAACTCATTATGTGGAAAAACAGCTTCAAGTTGCTAAAATTTTTGTGGACGCCAAAATGTCAAGTCATCACGATTTTGAGGACGTTTGCCATCACCAAATTAATCATGATGGGACTAATGACCAGACCATCGCTGTGTCCTGGTGGCTGAGCCGCCTGAGGTGTATGTGATATATTTTGCATGACAATTCTGTGAATATGAAGCAACTGCGTATATAACAGACGTAGTTCTGCAACAGTAACGTTCATATAAGTTGGATGCGTGTAAAATCAGCTAAAACCATCGATAGACAAGGGGCCCATACAAATAATAGTAAGAGGGTGAGGAAGGACGCCATTAAACAAAACAGGATGCTCCCAGGCAGTCAACTGAACTTCAAGTAATGCATAAGGACGATAAGCTGCCGGAGCAGCTGCCCTCTTATGTTCATGAAACAAATTATCATTCCCATCTAATACAGGGAACGTCACCTGAAAAGCAGGGTCCGCTTCAACAACAACAACAAAATGTAAGCCCCTGCATTGGGGACTCCGTGTTGACTCAAGTGTGCTGCAGCCACCACACAGTTAGGTGCCACAATAGCGACCGGTTGTGCCATGCAAAACAGGGTAAAAAACAACCTTTTACAATTCAAGCATGAAAAACCTATAAATATACAAATATAGGTGGCTAAGTCCCCCTACTATGGACGTCTCATAAACCGGTGAGAAGGAAATTGTGGACAAGCACAAGCTCTACTCAGGGGGAAATAAGTACAGACTAAACGTTGGTGGTGCCATGTTGCAGGGATTTTGCACAAACACTGAACTATGCACAGGATTATTGGACCTTGATGTATTGGGACTGAGTCATCCTACCACCTTAGCACCTACGAGCCCAGGACCGACTAGCTATAGTGCCTCACTTGCTCTCCTATTCACTCACAGAGAAACAAATCATTAGACACCCCAGAACACAACACTCCCAGATTTCTCAGGAATCGCGGTAACAAGACACACTCTTTCACTCGCACTCTTTTACTTGTCCACAATAAGCTGTGACAGAGAAACACACTCATTCAAAATATTTATTTTAACTTACGTGCCCTAACATCCAGCATACGTGCCACAACAAGTAGGAAAATACATAGTACAAATACAGAAAGCATAGCAACTAGTCCATATATCATGAAAGGGGATGTCATTATGAAATGACACTAGAGCCTAACATCCCTCCCCTTACTAGCAGTATTATTATATATTAGAAGATCTCTGAGTTTTGTTAGCGAACCCTATAACTTAGATGGAAGATCTATATCATAGGTGCCCTCTCGCTCTTCTCCCTGCAGAGGTCCCTCTCCAAGTTTGTGCTACCTCTCCGTGTATTCTAATAAAACCAAAGTACATTTGTCCAAACAATAGCTGCATTGGTATGTTTTGTCTAAGGGATAAGGCCTGGCCAGAACAAAATAACATGAGGCATTGTTGTTCGACCATGCACATAATGTTCAGTCAAAATCCCAGGAACATGTAGAGAGTGAACCAAGCGATGAATTCTCAAGTGAAAACAGCAATCAAAATGATTGCAAAAAATAAAGACGTATAGTAATGTGTGCAAAGCAGCAGGCAAGCTGTAGCATGCTCATGCTAATTTAGTGAAGACAACAATGTCCTCATGGGCCATGTGACAACAGCATACCAGTGGGGGTTGGTGGGGTGTTCCCTGCCCATGGCCACTCTCTTGTTAACTGTTTGATTATAAGAAAGAAAAAGAAAATCTTCTCGACGAAAAACAAGGTGAATATTGCTTATAATACTAGCTTACTTGGGCTAGCAATCTTCACAGTAGAACGTAGTGTACCAATATTCTGTTCTTAGTCTTATAGTACCCCAAGATATATATGGGAAAGGGAAAGATTACCAACAAAGCAGAATAAAATTACAGACTAGTACAGACCAGAAAAAGTCCACTGCCCCCAAAACAAACATGAAATTCAGAAAAATGCTAATACAGGGATAACAGGAATTAAACACAAATTGGACAGGGGAGTTGGAAAAAAATGAGACAGTATAAAATTAACATGTCAAATAATGATAATAAATAATAGGACTTAATAGGCTGAGCAGAGCCATCAGCCTCGGAGCTGGTAGGTTGCACCTCCTCCCCAGTTCTTCCCAGGCCCGCCTCTGCACTACCTCTCTTCTTGCCCTTGGGGTGCTGATGTAAGGAATAAAAAAGATTTTAATAAATCATCTCCACAAAATTATTATGACAGGCTAATGCAGTAACATTGTACTTATCTAAATCATATTGTACTAGTATCGATAATCGTTGAGTTGGGCGTAATAATCCTAAATTCCCTATTTAAAATTTCCTTAACCAAAATTACATTTCGAACTAATGCATTGGAATGAATATTCTAATTTCTCAACCCCCTTGATGTACCAACTCTGTCTCCCCTTTTTGCAATCCATAGATACATATTAGTACTACACATCACTGTGAAAATGCTTAGGCTGTACCAGCTAAACAGAGTCATAGAGAATGCTAACTCACTGATATCACTAATTTACTAAGTTAATAGGAGGACAGAGGAGTCTGCAATGGCTTCCTAAATAATGAAAATGAAATAGAGTAGTTGAACACGCACTAGCTGGTTGCTTGTGTATTAGAAAAGTTGTGGCGTGCCACAGAAGTATCACTCTCTGAGCCTTGGAGTGTTTGAATCACAACTGGATATCATGCGTTCTCTACAATTAGGGAACGTCCCTCTGGACGCAGCAGTGGGTGAATTGCGTTAGCGATATTCAGATTCAGATGCCAGTATCAAAAAATCAACTGAGTGGTTGTAATTTCAGTTGAATCAAAACTTTATTTGTACAATAAAGATGTGTAGATTTCTTTCAACATTGAAATGCCATCCTTTTAATGTTGCAAACGAAGTTTAACAATAATCCCAATGCATTTCGGGCTTGAAGTTAGCCCTTCATCAGGGAAAATATAACATGAAATTAATTCAATGGGGGCCACGTCCTGTGGGCGTTCATCAATTCGTATACTATTTAGAAGCGTCAACGTGCGAATGAACAGAAACTTATCACTGTAATTAGCCAGTTGTTTCCAGTTAATGTGCTGGAAGGTGTGCTGTTGCGTGGCATCGTTCATGCAGGGACTGTGTCTAAAACTTAAAGACATCTCACATGAAATGTTTAGGAAGTATGAAGTGTCGGCGCTTAAAACGGGTGAAAACAGTGCTTGCAAAAAGTAAACTGTAACGGTTTAAAAAAGAGCGGCGTATCTCGCAAAAAAGAAAAGGGCTCAAAGTCACGAATCAGGTGATTAAAACGATGCGTTAGTGCTCTTGCCCAAGTCGATCACCAACTGTGAATTACGCGAAGACGTTCACAAACCTCTTATGACCAATTGTCACTTTGATGTAAGGCAATCTTACCTCCCGCTTCTGTGAAGCTGCACGGGAATACAGTGTGTGCAGCGTTGTGGTTTGTACACATTTTCGGAATGCTGTTCTCAATAAAAGGTGCATAAAATTGACAAAGGACTGTGAATTTGACTAAACATAAATGACGGACCACTAGTGTGCTCGTCTCTAGGGAAGAAGGTGAACTTAGGGGCCATATTATCAAGGGAGTTATACACCATCAGTGTACTCAAATAAAAGAGTTTGTAAAATGGATGAAGATCTGTAGTGCGCTGAAGTGTGTTGGATGAGATGTTACTAAACACAGTGATACAATGTAAACATAAGGTCAGAGGTAACAAGCAAATTCCATTAGGTCATTGAGTCCCTTTGGTTTCATGGATTCCAGAAAGTTGATCCAATGATTTTCTCTTTGTAAAAGGCATTTTTTTTTGTCTCTCCCATCTATTTTTTCCATGGTCTCAAGTATGGTGAACTTCAATTGTGAAATGTTCTGGTTATTCTCATTAAAATGTAAGGCTACTAATGATTTAATGTTCTTCGTACGTATGTTGCTCTTATGTTCATGAATGTGAGTTTTTATTTTCCTTTCTGTTTTGCTCATGTAGATCAGGCTGCATGGACATTTAAAAAGGTAGATGGCGTTAGTGGTGTGGCAGGTTGCAGTTACGTATACCTTGGTGGGAGTGCCTCTCATGGGATGCGTAATCATATTGCCTTTGATGATATTATTGCAGTTGCTGCAATTGTGGCAAGGGATCATGCCTTTGTATGGTCCTTTTTGTAGGTTCTCGGGGAAGGGTTGCCTGATGAAGTGCTGAATGTTTTTACCTCTAGTGTAAGCAAACATTGGTTGATCACCAAAAATCCCTTTGAAGTCAGGTTCTAGTGGCAAGATCGACCAGTGTGATTTGATTGACTGTTTGTACCAGTGACTCATGGTGTCACACCTGCTCACCTTCCCCAATGCAGCTTATGCTCCTGCAGGGGGTACCCACTGCCAGGACTACACCTGCTTCCAGCATCATGGGTAGGTGGCGCTGCACAAACAAAAACAATGCTGCCACCTCCACCTCACAAAAGAATGCCCGGGCAGCACCACTTGCCGGTGCCTCTGTCCACAAGGTAGGTGGCTGCTGCTGCTGCTGCTGCTGCTGCTGTCCGTTCAGGGGGACCTGACGCTGCTATTCCCCTGGTTGGCCTGCTCTGTCATGGTGCTGGATAAGGTAAAGAAAAGAATCAGGAAAACGAAGAGGAAGGAAGGAATGAAGAAATAACGAAGTTAAGGGGAAAAAAAACAAAAATACCAAAAGTCACAAAAAAGACACACTAATATAGTAAATAACAAGCAATTGCAATGCAATTGGTCTTGCCTTTGGGACCTTATATATATTTAGCTATGCAGCTCATTAGCCTGGGTGCTGAAACATCTACTGTTCTTTAAGAGGGAGGGATGGTAAGTAACAAATTGCGTGGCACGCCAGGCATAGGAAGACATGGAGAGAAATGTTGCCTTTCAGCTGGAAATTGCATAGTCCAAAGCTCTGTTTTTAATATAAAATCAGGGCCTTCGGTGGTCATATCACTGAAAATACAAGATTTAAAAAAAATGACTGAACAGGACCAGCATCCGTCTTTATTTTTGCTTAGGTGCAATAGGGCCATTACCAAGGGAAGAGGTCTTGCTCAAAACAAATAGTTGGTACATTTCTACAGTTATGACTACTTTGGCTAGCACTCCAGGTTGAGTCACATCATCCTTCCCATTATGAAAATTGTTCAAAACAACAGAATGAAGTGACAACATTGGAACAGAGTCCGGGGTAACAGTACTGATACCCAGTTTTTCCTCCACTGAGCATATTTAGTCATTAATTGCCCCCACTGCTGTTGGCAGAAAATACAGAATCTAGGATTTAGAGGCACCATTTGGTACCCTGTCCTTTGGGGGAGGTGCAGATACTGGGGCTCCAGGGTCTACTGAGGTGTGCTTGTGTTACCCATTCTTCGACAAGACACAGATGGCAACACTCAGATTGAAGAGGGGTGGCCCAACCCAGCTGCTCTCGGGCGATGACGGGCCCAGCTGTGCAGTAGCAGGGTAGTGTTTTAAAGTGTGGTATGTCCTTCATCCTCCTCTTGGTTGTGTGTACTGCTGGGCAACCTAGTTCCATCTCAGCATCAGCTGTGGCAAATTCAGGGAGCAAGGGCTCAGTCTGGTGCATCACTGGAGGGAGGGATCAGGGAAGCTCTCTGGCTCATCTGAATAAGGTAAGGTAGTTAGGGAGAACCAGGGGCTGACTTCAGCCTTTTTTCAAAGCTATTGCTATTAATGTTGAACGTTAACAACCATGACCCTGAGGTTCATGTTTGAACATTCACAGCAACAGTTGCGAAGGAAAGGTTTTGGGCCTTTGTTTTTTAATTAGAACTTTATCTCCCCATGGGGCGAATATTCAGATAGACTTATAGCCTGCCGTAGTGGGCTATACAGGCCATTTTTTGTCCGCTCTCTTGCTAAAGACTCTCACCTTCGGCTCTGGCCTTTAACATTGGAGTTGGCCTTTAATGTCCGTTATAGCCAGCTATGCTGGGCTATAAGGCTATATTCTGAAGGGCATTGTCATGAAACAAAATATGATAACACATGCTGCAAGAAGAAACAACTCTCCCTACGTCCTTCTTAGCCTGAAAAACAACCTTGTTTAGTTAATAGACAGGCTCAACATCAACAGAAGTGACCATGTAGAGTTTGGGGATCAAAAGCAATAATTCTGTTATCTTCTTATGTTTAAAATAACTAAGTTCACCCAATAGTTGACCTAGGCAGAATAATTAATTCTGCTGGTGGAACTGAAGGAATTTGGTAATTTGTTATTACTCTTGTAACATGGAATTACCTTTAATTTCCACCACTCCACCAGCAGATTTAATCTGAAGTAATTATTTGTTTCCAAGAAATTAAAGTTTGTGGTTTTTAAACATAAAGGGACTACTCCTTCTTGCAGCCCTGTTTAGAAATGAACAACTACAGGAGGCACACCCCTCAGAACCCTTTACATAAGGGTGCAGATGGATATGCTCTTCAGTGATTTTTAAACAGGAAGGGAAGAGGAAGCAGTCCCTCTATGTTTTGAACATAGTGGTACTATTTTAAACATATTGGGACTGCTCCCACTTCCAACCCTGTTTTAAAATCCCTGCCCTGCATACCCCTCAGCACCCTAACATACTCTGCAGTAAATACTGCAGAGTATGTAAGGGTGCTAAGAGGTATGCACTGCTGAGTGATATTCAGACCTTTCTTGAGTCTAGAAACCACTGCATAACACTCAGTGGTGATGCCCTTACATAGAAAAACGTTAAAACTTGGCTGTTTAATAAGTAATTGTGGTCATTGACAGCGGCTGCTCTCTGTGTTTCGATCTCTTAGCCCTGGCGCCGGGAAACCCTTTGTGGGTATCTGTGCGCATTACAAGTGCAAAAAATAAATAAATAAATAAATACTCTGCAGTAATCACTGCAAAATATGTAAGGATGTCGACTGCTGTTTGGCTATTTTCGTAGTGCAAAATGCATCATTGCATCCATGTTTGGATGCCACTCTGGCCCTTCATAAAATTCTGTGGAATCTTACTGAATTGAATTGTAATTCTGCAAAATTCCTGAATATCTGGTTCCGTAGGTATGGGCCACCAGTCTTCAGGAGACAGGTGGTTTGTCAAGTGAAGGCAAAACAGATACTGCAGAATCTTAAACAACATACTCAACTGCAGTAGTTCTCAAAACACCTGATCATTTCTGTGGACCTAAAGAGAGAATTAACATTAAATGGACAACATATCCGATCAGTTGAATTTTGGTTGTGTAAAATATTTCAACAGGTTTCCTTAAAGTTTTTTCCTTTTCCTTTATCAGGCTTGGTAGCAACAGTGGAAGATTCTAATTTGGCATGGTAGGCATTACTGCTCTTGCAAGTGTAGAAGCACCATTCCCCTGAGATGTATTTACATGTCCACTTATTCAAAGTTGAATAGTCGTCTATTACACTTTTTCAAAAGAGTCACCATTTACAACCTCCACATCACTCTTTACGGAAGAGATAAGGACTAGATTCATAGCCGACATTGACCCAGCAGGATTATCACTTTAAACTGAGAAACCATTCTTAGGAATACTATGTGTAGAGCGAGCAATGCCTACTACTTGGATTGTTTTGTTAACCAGACTTCTCCCTTGTGTTATTTAGCAAACAGGAATAGTGTGAATTCCACTAATTATATCCTTCATATGGTCTTGGGTAACCATAGATCTACGTTTTTCTGATGATCAGGTTTCTGTGCAAGATGTTGCTAAGAGGAGCTCAACAGTCTGTCAAGCCCAGTTGTCTACTCATCTTGACATGATATAAGGGATAAGATCTAGCTGATTATTATCTACAGTTGATGCTGAACAATCATTAGTAATCATGTTCACTCTTTCACGGTTACGGAGAGACCTGGTAACAATACATTCTGGAAGAGGGAAAATGAAGATACCAGGTACAAGTTAGGGTTGTGGCATCTATCTGATTGGACGGGGCATCAAAGGGCAAAGGGAATACCGTTTTGTGTGCAAGTAAAGGTGGGCTGATAGTGGGTGGAAGAGTGTTGTGGATGGAGGTTAAGATTTGTGGTCCCAGGGACAGGATTCTATTTGAAGGGGTGGGAAAGTGTTGCTTGTTTAGGTGTGGAAGTGGAGGAAGAGTAATTAATTGGAGAGGTGGTATTTGGGTTCCAGGCGAGTGGTGAGGAAAGATATAAGATTCAATTCAGACTAGGGGGTAGGTGGAGTGTGTGTATGTTTTATCTATAGTCACCTTCTGTCATCAAGCAAATGTTGTCAATTATATGGTAGGGATAGGTTATGGAATCTAATTAAATTAGTTGAGACTTGAAACCCAGATGAGTGGCTGGGCGAATTATGAATGCCCTCCCTCTTTTTCTGCGCAATACTCAGGACCCGCTAGTATTTAAGAAACTGTTGAAAACTCATTTGTTTCCGTAATTGCAGCCTTCTAAGTCAAAATCTCCTCTTGGCTCCGTGCTGGGACACTCTTCGGAGTATCTATTGCACGTTATAAAAGGATTTAACATAACATAACATTATAGGGAAATGTAGGTGGGGTGAAGCATTGGTGGTCCAGGTGAGCGATGGATTGGTATTGGCATCCTGGCAAGTAAGTGGCATATTGTTGGGTGTTTAGGTCATGGATGTAGTGACATATTTAGGTTAAGTGAGTAGTCAGAGTGTTGTGCATGTGAGGAGGCAAAGGTGTGGTGAATATCTAGATGAGTACAGTGGAGGTGCTTTGGGAGTCCAGATACTAGACAGATGTATACTGGGTGTTTGGCGATAGGGTTGAGTCCAAGGAGGACAGTGGTGTGTTATGTTTGGATTTATATTCAAGGCTAAGTTAATTAAGGCAGCTGTGGCTGCATATTTTCAGTTTCAAACTGGGGGAAGACAGGGAAGCAGTGTTGAGCAATTTCACTGTCCTTGTCAGTGAACTGCTTACCTTACTGCACAGCTCTGCCTGGTAGCTGCTGCCCCTGACCCTTGCAGGTATGCGATTTTGAGGCTCTCCCCAATCACAGGTTTCAAGTTTCAAGTTTATTTTATTTGTTTTGGTACTCTACTGAGGACCACAAATATTGTACGATAAAATTCAGTTACAAGTACTTTTAAAATTTTTCATATTAGTACAAAGCTAAAAAAGGTTTTAAAAATGTATAAAAGTTATAACAAACTAATTTGTTGGGGGGAAATTTGCATACAGTGATCAAGTCCTTTACGGTAGTAATACGGCAATTAATGTATATAGGATACAGATGTTTTGTCCTAGCTGCCACTACTTTTTGATTAGGGCATGTGAATAAAAGATGTTCTACATCCTGCTCCCCTCCATGACAGAGGTTACATAATGAAGTTCCGTTTGAGTGCCAACTTGATGTTAAAGATAGCACTGGTAAAATGCCGAGCCGTAACAGGGTAATTGATCTCTTAGCGCCATGCGAGAGATTAAAGGCTATGTATTGTTGTACTTGCTTAGGTGCAATTGTTTCCGCAAAGCTTTTATACAGAGTCAACTTGGCGCAGTGTGAAAAATCAAGATCATAACTGAGTCTGGAAGTAAAACATTTTAAAAAGAGTTTCAGTTGTGATGGGGTCCACGTAAGCAACAAGTTTGCATTTATCTCAGCCAGTTTAAATGCAGTGGACATGTTACTGAAGAATACTTGTTTCGAAGCATCACAGTCGAAGGTCTCGGCTTTAAGTAGAGAACGGAGAGTTCCATCCTTTGCGTGCAGCAGGTTATATGCCCACCTGATGACATTTGCGATGGCTCTTGAATAGGAACTGGTGATTGAGAATTCAAGGCGAAGAGCTTGCACCGGGGTGGATTGTGATACCTTCAGCATTTTCCTCAGTATCTTCCCTTCTTTTTGGTCCAGGAATGACCACTGTTTTATTGGAATATATTCCAAAGCAAATGATAAAACTGGAGGTATCTTTGTGCTATATACTTTAAGAAGGGATGAGAAATGTCGGTTACCTGAGGCCGCATATAGTCTTTGAAGGGCTCCGGCGTGCACCTCGGATTTCCTGGTCAGGTTATTAACCTGTGAATTGTTTTTTAAGGTCTTAGTGAAAATCCTGCCCAAGTAGGTGTATTCCTCAGTCTCTTCTATTTTTCCACCGCCGAGTCTCCGGCAAAATTTGGTGCTTCTTTTTCTTCCTGAGAAGGAAACTATTTTTGTCTTAGTGAGATTCGGGATTAAGAAGTTTTCCTGGGTATGTTTGTTCAGAGTGTCTAGAAGTCTTTGCAGACCGAAGGGCGTGAGATCTAGCACTACGATGTCATCTGCATATAAGAGGGCGTGAATATTTTGGGCTGTGATCTTTGGAGGCAGACTTGGCACTTGTTGCAGGTGCTGAGGCAAATCACTAAGATATAGTGAGAATAACAAGGGGGCTAGGAGACACCCCTGCTTGAGTCCATTTGCTGTTGGAATTATGTTGGTCAGGCCCTTTTCACACCCCATTTGCACTTCACACCACGTGCGCGAATGTAGTGTGATTATGATTTGTAATAATTGTTCTGGGATTTTTAGCTTCCTCAGTTTTTTCCAGAGAGATGGTCTGTCAACTCGGTCAAATGCAGTTGAAAAATCAATGAATGCTGCGTATACCGGCTGGGATTTTCCTACAACGTATTTGTCGAGGATTATTTGCAATATCCCAATGTTATCGACAACCGAGTGCTTTGGTCTGAAGCCGGCCTGTGCCTCATCCCTGGTGGTTCAGTGGGGAGCTCTGCTGCTGCTCTGCCCTCCGTCTCTCTTTTTTCTGTATTTTTCTTTTCTGATCTCTGATCTCCTTTTTACCTTTCTTTCCTATTTTCTGCAATTTTTTCACTTTCTTTCACCTTTTGCACTTTTTCACTCTTAGTGCTTTTTTCCTCTCTGTTTCCCCACTGCTGGTTACCCCCCGTGGCCCACCCCCTCCAGCACCACTTTCCTGCTTCCCGCTTTCCTACCTGCCAACTGGCCAGCCCTCCCTTTTATACTACTTAACGGTGGCTGCGGCACAGCTGCACAGCGGTCATGCAGAGGCGTGCCAAAGGCAAGCGAGTCTGCACCTGGTTGTGCCTGTACCACAGCCAGCACTACGGACCCTGGTCCTCAGGATCATCCACTGCTATGATGCCAGGACCCTCCATGCACTCAATACTGGACGCCACTTCACCTGCCACCTTGTGTCACAGAAGAACACCCAAGGTCTATTCACCTGTCACACCTGCAACTGTGCCTTTGCTGCACTCTGCACACCAAACCCACAGACTGCACAACCCTCAACAACCAGACCCGACCACCACAGAGGCATCCTACTCTACACCCGCTTCCTCAAAAGATACACCGTTGAGATCTGGTACCTGCTCAACTCTGATCCCCCGGTGTCCCCTTCTTCACAGAAACTTGGATGAACTCCAGCTCTGCCCTGGACATTGCAACCGCCATGCCTGATGGATACAAAAGCATCCACGAGGCCCACATCAGCCAACTGGGAGGAGGCATAGCCATTGTACACAAAGACAACCTTCACCTCACAACCAGCTGTGACGACCACTCACCCAACATGGATCACCTCCACTTCCATACCCAGACCAATCTGAATGCCATCTTCTGTGGCACCCTAATCTACAGACCTCCCGGACCCCTTCCCTCCTTCAGCAGAGCCATTACCGGCTTCATTGCTCACCATGCTCTTGCCTTAACAGACTACATCCAACTCTGCTACTTGCATTTCTATCTGAACAACCTCGAAGACCACAATACCTCACCACCATCAGACTGAAACAACTGGTCACAACACCAAACCTTTCAGCAGGACACACACTCAGCTCCATTCTCCTCCAGCACCAACATCTCCATCAGCCACAACTCTGAGCCACACTGGATCAACCACCACTGCGTCCACTTCTCCTTCACCAAACCCACTCGACTTGACTACAGCAACACACTCTATGCCGGCACCACCAAGAAACTCCCCAAAAGATGGCAGACCATTCAGAACACCTCTGCCAGCCTCATCCTGAGCATCCCACACCGCAACCTCATCACTGACCACCTGAGAGACCTTCACTGGCCACCTTTCAACAAAAGAATCACCTTCAAGCTCCTCATGCAAGCCTTCAAAGCCCTCAACGATGCTGGTCCTGCAAATCTTCACTATCACCTCTCCTTCCACACTCTCACACAACATCTCCGCTCCGGCCAACTGGCCCTGAACACCAATCCATGGATCCGGAAGCTCACGGCTGGAGGACGATCCTTCTCCTACCTTGCTGCTAAGACCTATAACTCCCTGCCTTTGCACCTCAGGCATTCACCGTCACTGCCACAATTCAGGAAGGACATCAGGACCTGGCTCGTCGACAGAACTGCAGATCCCCTCCCCGCTCAGCACCTTGAGACCCTCACAGGTGAGTAGTCATGCTTTATAAGATTAATGATTGATTGACTGATTGATCCAATTCCTTTGACAATTCTGTATGATTCCTTCAAACATAGGCTTCTTAGATGGAAGAAATCAGAATTCCATTTTCCCGTCCTGGAAATAGGTCCCAAAATTGCATACAAACATATCTTGTGACATTAATCAATCAATCAATCAGCAAATTTGTATAGTGCGCTACTCACCCGCTAGGGTCTCAAGGCGCTGGGGGTAGGGGGAGTCGCTACTGCTCAAACAGCCAGGTCTTGAGTTGTTTCCTGAAGGAGAGATGGTCCTGGGTCAGCCGTAGGTGGGTGGGGAGGGAGTTCCATGTCTTGGCCGCCAGGTAGGAGAAGGATCTTCCCCCGGCGATGGTTCTGCGAATTCGTGGGACGGTGGCGAGGGCGAGGCTGGCGGATCGGAGCTGGCGGGTGGGTGTGTAGAATGCGAGGCGGCTGTTGAGGTATTTGGGGCCCATGTTGTGGAGAGCCTTGTGTGCGTGGGTGAGGAGTCTGAACGTGATTTTCTTGCTGACGGGGAGCCAGTGCAGGTCTCTCAGATGGGCAGAGATATGGCTGTGATGGGGGGTGTCCAGGATGAGTCGTGCAGAAGCGTTCTGTATGCGCTGGAGTCTTTTCTGGAGTTTGGCTGTGGTTCCAGCATAGAGGGTGTTCCCGTAGTCCAGTCGGCTGGTGACGAGGGCCTGTGTGACCGTCTTCCTGGTTTCGTTGGGGATCCACCGGAAGATCTTTCGGAGCATGCGCAGGGTGTTGAAACAGGATGACGAAACGGCGTTGACTTGCTTGGTCATCGTGAGGGAGGAGTCCAGGATGAAGCCCAGCTTGCGTGCATGGTCCGTTGGCTTGGGGGTGGTGCCCAGGGCAGGGGGCCACCAGGAGCCGTCCCAGGCAGAGGGGGATGGTCCCAGGATGAGGACTTCCGTCTTGTCTGAGTTCAGTTTCAGATGGCTGAGCTTCATTCATTCTGCGACGTCTTTCATTCCTTCCTGGAGGCTGGCTCTGGCGGTGGCGGGGTCGTTGGAGAGGGAGAGAATCAGCTGGGTGTCGTCGGCGTAGGAGATGATGTTTAGGTTGTGTTGGCGTGCGATGGCTGCAAGGGGGCTCATGTAGACGTTGAAGAGGGTGGGGCTGAGCGAGGATCCTTGCGGAACGCCGCAGATGACTTCGGTGGCCGCGGATCGGAACGGGTAGGCGGATTCTCTGGGTTCTTCCGGGGAGAAACGAGATGATCCACTCCAAGGCCGTTCCTTGGATTCCGGTGTTGCTGAGGCGCTGTATCAGGGTGCGGTGACATACGGTGTCGAAGGCTGCTGAGAGGTCCAGGAGGATGAGGGCAGCTGTTTCCCCATTGTCGAGCAGAGACCTGATGTCGTCGGTCGCTGCGATGAGGGCGGTCTCGGTGCTGTGGTTTGCTCGGAAACCGGACAGTTAGGGGTCGAGGGATCCGTTTGTCTCAAGGAAGGCGGAGAGTTGTTTGTTTAAACAACAGTATAATATAATGTCATAAATATTATTCCCAAAAATACAGAATTGGTGTAGATTTTCTACTAATAATGCCTATAGGTCAATATGTTTGTACACAGTTTTTAGAATACAATATTGATATCAGGAAATATTCTGTTACCACAACCACTTCTTGGAAGGAAGGAAGAAAGGGGATGTCTAAAGTTGATGGTGAGTAATGTTGGCTTGCAAATATTGGTCAGATTTTCAGGGAACAACAGATATTATGCCATATGTCTTTAGTCCCAGGCCTATAAAAATCCTCAGGCACTTGTAGGAGCCTTGGTAGGACCCCAAGCACTTGATTTGACAGGACTGTCCATTCATGTGCTTATGTGCAGAAAATTGCCACTAAAGCGGCGATAATGAGCTTGATAATATACTCTTGAGAATTCCCATAGAAGCCCATGTTGACACCAAAACATGGGCTTCTATGGGAATTCTAATTCGGTGATAATTTTAACGCCGTTTCTTAATAAAATACCCCAACAAAACTTAACTTACCTCCAAGCTGAATGATCTCTTAAAATCAGTGTTAACACAGTATTGTATATGGCCCTGAATAAAGTGTAAATCTAGTATTCACTAAACTACCCATTCTGCCATATCTTTCCACACTCTCTGGATATGAGGCAAAAAAAATGATGTCCATTTTAAGATTAACTGATTTAATAAAATAACTGTGGTATATTGAATGTACCCACCCGTGAGGTTGCAGGACTATTTGCTTAGCCAGGGAAATAACCATGGTTACATTTGTTAAAGAACGTACAAAAACATCTTATACTATGCCAATTCTTCGTATTGAGCCACACACTTAATCTTACATCCCAATCTTGTTCTAGGTTTCTCTTTTTCTAGGTATCTTTACAGGTTTGCTAATCCTTGCACTTCACTTCCCCACACTACTTGAGGGCCTAATGAGACCTAACCTGCCACATAACCCAAACAACTACCAAACCAAACCTATTGAGGGAACAGAAACACATCTCTCTCATCCCGAAATTAACTGAAACATCCAAAATACACCCAACTACCTTTCCTCATTCACCAGAATGATCACACAAGAGACAACAAACACAAATGAACCACACTACACATTTAAATCAATCATTGTAACCCAGCCTTCCAGACAACACAGCAGCCCCCTTTATCGCATTCTTCCTTAAGCAACAACAGTGATACTAGTTCCATCACACAACATGCACTGCATCCAGATGAACCACAGCATTCACCTTATCACAGAACCTACCCAACATACTCAAATGACCATCAAAATAGTATACCATCGACAGATATCAACCCCTAAAACGGCAACATAAAATTGTGGCGACGATATATTGATGATATTATCATCTTTTGGAAGGGCACATTGGAATAAATTGTGCTGTGCTGGATTAAATTTTTGCTGCCTTAGATGCTTTGGGCACTTTGCCACTGCTGATCAGTGTCAAAGTGTAAGTGCTCCCTGTACAAATTGTTATTGCAATGGGTTATCCATGATTGACACGTTTGGCTTGCTGGTAAGTCTAAAGAAAAGTGCACTGAGTGTGCCTAGGGCTTGTAAATCAAATGGTACTAGTGGGCCTGCAGCACTGATTGTGCCACCCAAATGAGTAGCCCTGTAAATGTATCTCAGACCTGCCACTGCAGTGTCTGCACACAGTTTTTGAAATGTCATGTCGACCTGGCAAGTGTGCCTACTTGCTAGGCCCTAACCTTCCCTTTTCTTACACATAAGAGACCCCTCAGGTAGGCCCAAGGTACCCAAGGTGCACTACTGTAATGTCACTACTTTTAGAAAATAGGCATTTTCTTGTTTAACCATTTCGGGTGCCTCTGCCTGTTTGTGGATTGCATGACTGGTTTTGGAGTGACATGGGCTGGTGATGTGCATTCACTGTAGACAGCCACTGGGGGGTTGAGGTGTGCCTGCCCCTTCCTGGATGACTAAGAGCTGAGTTGGATAGACCTTGGATGCAGTTAGAGTAGTGAGAGGAGTTTTCCTTGCACCTGAATAGGGCCTGTCTCCATTTAAAAATGCTGTCTCCACCCACTGTGTTTATACTGCACCAGTGAGGACAGAAATGGTTTGGACTGGGCTCAGAGACCCTGGCACAAAGAAGAACAATGATGAAATGGGTAAGTAGTAGACCTTAAACCCGAGATATTTAGATCACTATTGGACTCAAGAGGAGCCTTTGCCAAGTAGAAGAGCTGGAGAGCTGAGAGGAGGAGTACTGCACCTTTGCTGTGTGCTGTATGGGGTTCGCCTGCAGTTGTTGTTTCTGCCAAGCAAAGGACAAAGAGAGGAACTTTGCTACGACACCTGCTGAAGAAGAATCTCCAAGGGCTTGTGTCTGCTGGCCTCTGATTCTTAAGACCCAGGGACAAAAAAAGTTCACGCCAGCTCCCCTGAACTCCATTGCTGGGTGTTCTGACCTGCCAGGAGGTGCCTATTCCAGTTTTGGGCTTCTTAAGGTTGTTCCTGCTGTTGGGAGCTAGAACAAACCAAAGAGAAGCAAAAAAAATAATTCCCAATGCCATCAGTGCTGCCACCATGAAGCCGCAGCTGGCGCCGAGGCCAGGGGCACCGCTCGTGAAGTGCGCGGTGCACCGCTCTGCCTGCACAGCAGCTCCGACACCCTTTTATGCCTGCAGTTATTAGCCTTCCCGACCACAGCGCTCGCACCAACTCTGTCACCATCGGCGCCTTCATCCAGTTAAGGAGCTGATTACAGCAGAGGGTGACTCCACGAACTCGCCGACTTCGTACCTCCTCGCCAGAACCGATGCCTCACTGCTGACGTGACCGACTTCTCCTGCCCAGGATTCAACAAATCACCTCCTCGTGGACACGATGCCTCACCTGCCTTGTGACAGCCGAGAGGCAGGCCTTGACCTCAGCACTGAAGCCTCACCTCTATGACACCATGCAACTCCATAGTCTTCGTTTTCAAAGGTACTGTTTGTTCGGGGGTCAGTGTGACTCCGAGCTCAAATTTGAGAACTTTGCGGTCAACACCGTACTTTGTATTTATTGCTGTCACAATGTTGTAATAGTCCCAGGTGGAGCTATTTGTTTTCTATAGGTTCTGTTTTTTCAATAACTGCCCTAAAATTGCAATTTGATACATGTGTGTTGGATTTGTGTCATTTTGGTCCTGTTGAGTTTAGATAAGGATACTTTATTGTACTAAACTGGTGTGATTTCCATTTGTGGTGTTTTCACTGTGTTACTGTCTGTTTTGAGTACAAATAATTTATACGGTGCCTTTGGGATAAGCCTCTCTGCTTGTGCCAAGCTGCCAAAGGGGGTGAGCAGTGGTTATCTAGAGTGTGTATCATCCTTTCCCTGACAAAAAGCAAGGGTTCCTAATTGGACAAAGGTACCTCCCCTTGCCAACTAGAGACCCCCAATTGTAACAATACCTACATCGGAATGACAACCAGAACTATCAAGACAAGATCTACAGTACATCAGAGTAACATCAGACGTCTACGCAGTACCAACAAGAGGAGTGCCCATTTCCTTGAGAAACATTATTCTTCAGACGACCTCAAATGGACCATCCTAGACGTCAATAAACAATGGGACAAAACACCTTGTTCAGGAAATAACAATGGTGGATCTACCTCTCTACCAATATCAGATGGCTGAACAATGTGATATCTTGAAATTAATTGAACTAGTGTCAATGTCTGTTTCAATGGCAACACCTTGTAGTAGTGGTTCTTCAGGAAATACAAATCCAACAAATCCAAGTTGTGGTGAAGAAGTATTTATTAGAGCATCCACCTTCTTGAAGATCTTATATCTCCAAGATATAAGAAAACAAACATTATTCAAAGAGGTACAAGAAATACATGGAACACTGTACAGGGAAGGTTCAACTAAGATTCTACATAGAATGAACCTAGAGAATTCCAAAGAACTCTCAAGTAGTAAACATTCTATTATTAATACAATACTACACATCCCCTCCCTTTATAAAATGAAAGAAATAAAGATACAGAAAAACAACTTATTTGTACAATACAAAATCATCAAACTTTCTTGGAATAAATCTTTGCCTTTTAGACACACGGTGAACATTATTTTCCTGACAAGATATTTGTGGAAATAAACAAGGCACAACATTAGTTTCATTAAGTAAATGATCAGTTATCTCAGAATCTGAACTTTTTTCTTCCACAATTGAGTCACTTCAAAAGTCAGGATCCATACAATGGTTAAAAATATAAGGATCAACCTTTGCTATTTTTGAAATATTCCATCAGGATCCATTATCCAAAAGAACAGAAGTTTTCCCAATTTTACAAATCTCAAAAATGTCTGAAAATTTAGACTGGCCTTTTTTTTAGCAAAAGTAGGTAATTTAATTTTGACTTTGTCACCTACATACAATTTAGATTTAATTGTAGAATTAGCTATATTATTTGAAACATCAACATTGTGTTTAGCCTTTTTATAAATGATACTCATGTCATTTTTTGATTTGTCCTTTTCAATCCAAGAAGGAGAAATCTCTTGTTGTGGACTCCTGCCTTTAAACAAAAGAAAAGGTGAACATTTTGTAGAACAATGTGGAGTACAAAGATAAGACCAAACCAAATTTGCCATGTGATTCTTAACATCAATATGAGATTTAATAGCTAGCTGTATACCCTCAACTAAAACTCTAATAAATCTTTCAACAAGACCATTCATATTAGGTGAATATAAAGCAGTCTTGCAATGTTTAATGTTGTTCTTTTTAATAAAAGCATCAAATAAATGTGAGGTAAACTGTGTTCCAATATCAGACACTAAAATTGAAGGCAAACCCTCTCTTTTAAATATCTCCTTAAGAAATTTGATGACAGAAATAGTGTCAATTTGTGTGGACCATCTATATTCTACCCATTTCGAGAAATAGTCAATGACAACAAAAAGATATGTGTCTGAATTCCTTCATATGGACCTAAAATATCAATCGCTATTTTATTCCATGGAGTATCAGGTACCTCAACTTTCACAAAATTTGAATGTAATGGTTTCAAAACCTTATCTGAATTGGCACACAAAGAACACTTCTTAATAAAATGAGAAATTTGATCATCCATATAAGGCCGCCAAAAGATATCTCTAATTTTCTTGATAGTACTAGACTGTCCTAGATGACCAAGATGGGCAATAGAAATTATCTTTTGTCTAATAGACATCGGAGGTACAAAACAATCAGCTTTCAAAATCAAGTTTTCATTACAACTCAAATCATCTCTAACTTTCCAAAACACTGCCAGTTCCTTTGAAAGATTTTTTTTAATTGGCCAACCATCCACAATGTATTTACTGACTAATTTCAACTGTTCATCCAATTCCATAGCTATAAACCACTCATCTTTTGTAACTAAATCTAACATAGAAAGAACAACATCCTCCACAGACGCTACAACACACTCATCAAAACTCTCGGAATGATTAACAACATTGACACTCGGCAACAATCTTGAAAAACACTCAGCTCTGGTATTTAGTGAGCCAGGAATATAAACAATATCAAAATTGTATTCATATAACTTTGCCAAAATACGAACCAACCTTGAAGATGCTTTTCCAACACCGTTGTTAGATAATAAAAAAATTAAAGGTTTATGATCTGTCTTTATTTTAAAAGATTTTCCCCATAAATAGGATTTAAAATGTTCAACAGCCCATGAACAACCTAACGCCTCTCTTTCAATCGTAGAGTATTTTACTTCAGCAGCTGACAGTGGTCTTGACGCAAAAGCAATGGTTACTTCTTTATCATTTTTTACTTGACTCATAACAGCACCAAGTCCAGTGGCACTCGCATCCACGGTAATCACACTTGAAGCATTAGAAGAAAAAGGAGAAAGAGGTTTGCAATCAATTATTGCAGATTTATTGGCAGAAAAAGATCTAAAATGTTCATCAGTCCAATCAAATTTACATCCATTTTTAAGAAGTAATCTTAAATGTAAAACAACATCCGAAAAATTCTGAACAAACCTCGAGTAATATTCACACAGGCCTAAAAATGATTTAAGTTGATCTTTATCTTTAGGTTCACACATGTGTTTAATGGAAGCAAGAAGATCATTTTTGGGAAAAATGCCTTGTGAATTGATCATATGTCCCAGATATTCAACCTCAGATGCAAAAAATTTGCACTTATCCAACCGAATAGTCATGCCTCTTTCATCCAAAATAGATAATACCTTATCAAGAGTATCTCTGTGTTCTTCAGAATCTGAGAATACTAAAACATCATCCTGAAAAGCCATAACATTTTCGATGTCTTTAAATAGTGAATACATCAATTTTTGAAAGACTGAGGCTGCAGATGAAAGCCCAAAAGGCATCCTAATGTATCTAAATGTACCGCCTGGAGTATTAAATGTTGTGATGTCTCGTGAATCTTCTGTAAGTTCCACCTGATGGTACACAGATTTTAAATCTATACTGCTAAAAAATGTTTCCCCATCCAATTTTGTCAATAAATCTTGTATTTTAGGCAACGGATGACACTGTGACAAATTGTTTATTTACAAACCTCAAATCCGTGCACATTCTAAGCTCGCCATTTTTATTTTTAACTAAAACTATGGGAGAAACCCATTCAGAGGCATTAACAGGTTCAATTACACCTTCCTCACATAACTTTTTAATCAATTCAGATAGTTCACTTCTAACAGATAAAGGTACATTTCTTAGTTTGTGTTTTGAAGGTAATGCATTCTTTTTAAGCATAATTTTGTGTGAAAATCCTTTAACCTTACCAAGTTCTTTTTTTAAAAATATTGTTATGTTTACTGATAATTTCTGAAACAGGACCACTACTATCTCCATTTTCAATACTGTTTACATGCAAATCTTCAAAGAAACACACTTGTGCATTAGGACATAAAGTAATGTCAAACTTCCTTTGGTGTTTCCAACCGAGTACTTGTAAACCATCCACAGCAACATAAACTTTCCCACAAATGGTTTTGTGCCTAAAAATATTATCTGAAATAAAATAGCCCAACATTTGAATTTCCTTACCACCCAAACCAAAAACACGAATATCATTTGGAAGTAAAGATTTGTTGTCCCAAGACTTATAGAAGAAAGAATCAGAAATAATAGTATAAGGAGACCCAGAGTCTGCCATAACTTCAATATCCCTTCCTTCTACTGAAATAGTATACACTGGAGGAATATAAGGTTCAGAGTCAACATCACCATCATTGGTAATAACTTGCCCTAATCTCTGAACTTCTGTGACAGCAAGAATCTCATTTTCTGTAGGTATTTGTTCCTCAGCTTCCAACTCAGAAAGAACAGCAATTCTCTTAGTAGATAGACAATACGTTCCAAAATGACCTATCTTTTCACATTTAAAACATTCTTTTCCTCTAGCTGGACATTGTTTAAATTGAAAAGAATGCAATCTTGAACCACAACGATTACAAAATAATTTGTTTTGTGGTTTAACATTACCTTGGCTCATCGAACCCCTCATACTATTTTTATATTTATTAACAACTTGGTATTTCGTATCTTTTACATTCACCGCAGCAACACCATAGGTAATCTTATCAACAATAATGGTATTGAAAGATAAAATAGATCGTTCTACACTTTTTGCAATTCTTATTGTTTCATCTAAAGATGGATTACGTCGTCTAAGTAATTGTTCTTGAATTTTTTTATTAGAACAACAAATAATCAATTGGTATCTAATATATTTATCAACTTGGTCCCCAAATCGCAGTCAGCAGCTAAAACTCTAAGACATTCAACATATGTATCGAAAGGTTCATTAAGTAATTGATGTCTAGTGTAGAAATTATATCTTTCCATCACTATATGAGGTTGTTCAGTAAACCTCTTTTTTAACCTATCAATAGCTTCAGCAAAACAATCATAGTCTCCACTTTCAATTCCAGCAGGAACAGAAGATACTGGTAAATGTATAAATACATCTTCTGCATGACCACCTAAGGTGTTTAATAAAATTGCTAATTTCCTAGAAGCAGAAAAACTTGCACCATCAATGTCTAATAAATAATGATCAAATAATCTATACCATTTTTCCCATTTCATACAGGGCTGATTAGGACCAGAATAAAAAGGAGGAGGTGCTGTACCACAAACATTACTCATTGTGATAAATTAATTGTACATCCAATGTTGAAATAATGTTTTGCCTCCAAAATTCTAGAAACTATATTTGAAAATGAATAAAAATACAGTTACCCTGTTGATACTCTCTCAATATTTCCTCTATAATTTCTTTTAAACGATGTGTAATTAATATGAATACGAAGCGAATAACAATCACTGGTAAAAACCGAGTGGCTGCTAAGCAACTAACAAATATACAAAATGGCCGCCAAAGCGTGATGACGCCACCGCGCGGATGACAGCAGCACGTAGAGGAGAATGTCAAATGGTAGGTGTGCGCGTCACCATGACGCGCCAGTACGTAGCGTGAAGCTTGAAAGATCGACAACAGAGGAATGACGAAAGCGATTCTGGATCCAGTAGATGAAGTCTTTATGGTACGTTCTTTTTTTGTAAAATGCACAATGACTGTAACTGTAATCGACAGAAAGTACAGCGAAACTGCGATAAAACGCCCGCTGACTCAAGGACTTTCCAACAAGCCCGAACACGAACTTTTGTCATCTCAGTCAAACGACGCAAAAGGAATAACTGCTGCGCTTCAACTCTTGCTCGCCATAATCCCGCTCCAATTTCCAGGATAAGTCTAAGGCTTTTAGACTAGGCTTCAAGCAATAAACGAAAATTCTTCCCAAGTCCATAAATAGACCATCCAGTTAAATACGAGTATCGTAATTCTTGCACGATTTTAAAATTAAAGAAGGTAATCTTCTTGTGCAGATAAAAGTATTTGTGGTTTTCTCCGAAAATTCTTTGAAAAATTCAATTTTACTTATAAATCAGTTTACCTTAGAGAGAATCCATCGTAAAATCCATAATATGAGTGCACTTCAGGGAAGTCTTGGATCGATGAAATTATCCATAACTTTGAAAAATGAAAAAATGATGACAAATCTTCCCTTTTTATTGATCAGTAGATGCTCCAAACAGTTAAAAATAATCCCAAACGTCGCCAATATGTAGTAGTGGTTCTTCAGGAAATACAAATCCAACAAATCCAAGTTGTGGTGAAGAAGTATTTATTAGAGCATCCACCTTCTTGAAGATCAGCAGTGTAACTGACAACTGACTGATCTCCAGGATATAAGAAAACAAACATTATTCAAAGAGATACAAGAAATACCTGGAACACTGTACAGGGAAGGTTCAACTAAGATTCTACATAGAATGAACCTAGAGAATTCCAAAGAACTCTCAAGTAGTAAACATTGTATTATTAATACAATACTACACACCTTCTGAAATTTCTTCCCCTCTTTGTCTTTAACTGCGGAGGAGGAGTCCATTTTCCATATTCAATTGAGAGTTTGTGTAATATCCCCGTTCCCAAAAGACCATTATTCTAGCAACAGAAAACAAAACATTGATCAATATAGTGTCCTTAGCAGCCCCACCCCTTCTTTTTTTTAACAAGGATGCATAATATGGCACCCTCCAAATATGAGTAACAGTTGCCCCTAAATGCACACCCCCACATCATTCCTATTCATGAGTTGGGCAGACATTCAATGGGATTATGAAGGCTTTATTTGACAGAATACTTTACCCTCTCCTTCCATGTTATTCCTTCAACACCTCATTATGACACCTTGAGATTGCCTATAGACAGTTAAGGTAACTTGGCACCTCTATTTTTCTCTGCCAACACCAGGGGATCAATTGCGTACCCCAGTTTCATTGGCATAGTGCAGTAATACCAGCCACATATTCTCACACTGATAGATGGCGACCCTAAGGTAGGAATGCTTTACCCATAGTGCTCCCGCTCAGACATCCTATAACATACTGCCTGCTGCACATGTATGTCGGCTCTCACTCCAAGATGGCCGCTATAGGCAGGCACACTCTACAGGCAGCTCTCCCACTCAGACATCCTGAATCACAGCTGCACAGTGCCTGCTCGGCTATCCGGAGGCTTACATCTGACTACAATTAGGATTTTACCACCTGCACATGATTTTGCTCCACTACTGACAGATTAGGGATGCACACTCTATATGTAGCTATCCCGCTCGGACATCCTGATTAGCAGCTGCACATCGCCCCCTCGGCCATTTTGAGGCTTACAGCTGACTACCATTAGGATACCACCACCTGCACATGATTAGACAAATCATGGATGTGGGAAAATGGATTATATTTAGGGGTAAGTATGCTGCTACACTTGTAATAAGGCCACTAACACAGAGGTCCAGTTAAGGTCTCAGAAAATTAGCCCCTTGCTCATCCCTTGGTAGCTGACATTGAGCAGTCGGTCCTAACTTTGGAGACAAGAAAGTAAAGCATTTAAAAACAACAATACATCAAATATGTACGACATAACACACAATTAAAATGCCATACCAATTTATAAAATAGGAAATATTTTCATGTACCAATAGACACCAAGACGACAAAAATTAAATTTGGGAACCGGAGATTCAAAGATTAACCACTTTATAGTGCTTAAAAATATATAGCTTCACACTGGGGCATCTGGTTGCTCTTGACGAGGACAAAGTAAAAGTATAAGGCCGGCCACAATGGAGCCCTGGTCGTACACATTAAGTGGGAGACTTCAGTAAAGGATTTTACCTTCACACTTAGAAACTTTTCTAGAGCTTTTTCCCCCGATGTCACTCGACCCTCCACAGCAGGCCTTATTCGGTGATGGTTTGCTGCATGTCTTTCTGTGAGGCCCCTACCAAATCCTGAAAGTCTGGAGCTCCAGAGTTTTTAGTGGAACAAGCCTGAAATCCTGGCCGAATTGCGATTGAAGGCAGTCAGCTTGACTCTCGACGTTGGGTCGGTCACCTCATGGAACTTTTTGACAAAAGTTCTCCAAAGTTCTCCAGACTTCAGGAGATGCTTCCTGAACACCTCCTTGTAGGTTCAAAGTGCCCAAAACATCAATCCAATGGTCTGGAATCTACTAGATTGTCTCTGAGATGCCTGGACTACATCCCAACAAGGCAACCGGCCAAATCCTTATAAGCCTACTGTATGCACTCCAAGATGGAGACTCTTAGTGGAATGATGCGGATGGGCTCTGTTAACCTGTATCTTGCTGGGAGTCTACATTGTGATCCTTCATGAAGCAAGGCACTGTTCCCAGGGCTGTAGTACCAGATTGTGCAACAGGCACAGTCATTTAGAGTTCAGACCTTTGGGTGCTGATCCAGATTTCAGCAGGGCAGTCCTTCTTCTCCTTGTAGTTTCAGGCAGCAGATCAGAGTGACTATGCAGCTCTCACATATTTATTCAGTGTTCTGAGGAAACAAGCATGGGGTACCTCTGTCCATTGAGTTGCTGGGTGTCACTCAAAAGCAGGCCAACTTCCTCCAAAGTGTGGCATCTTCTTGTCCCACGAATCACTGCACTTCCTAAATTAAAAATGGAGGATTTCTCCCTAGAGGGCCAAGAGATAGCTAAATCAACCCACAGGTGCCTCATTTCCGTTAGCTCTCGCTCCTGGCCCCCTGCAAATTTCTCTCCTAAACCAACCATCTGGCCGGGGCACAGGATATAGAGGTAAATATGCCTGGCATTCCTCACTAATCTGCTCTCTCTTTGAGCTCAGTTTGATTTCCCCAGCCCCCTCTCTAGGACCTAACCTCCACAGCTGCAGAACACTCTCCATCAGATAACATCTACTCCAGCCAGGCCGCTTTTCACATAATCAAACGGTACAAAAGGGGGTGGTGATGGACGGAGCATCTGAACCAATCAAACACTCACACCCAGTCAAAAGATCTGGGATTGACCCATCACCGTTCTTTAGCCCACTCTGCCACCCCAGTTCAAACATGGATATATGTAAATCAGTCTGACCCTGTGCCTCATGGGAACAGTCCAGCCCGAACTGCCAAGCCATGCCTTCCCTGGACCGGAAACAAGCTTCCGAGGACGGGTTTCTGGCATTACAGCCGTCTTCAGCCCAGCTTGCTTGAATCCAGTGGCAAAGTGAGCAGGGGACTCACGTCTGAGCATACCCTGCCACACTTATGGCGGCCAAAAGCGGTACAAAAGGGGTGGTGATGGACCGAGCATCTGATCCAATCAAACACTCACACCCAGTCAAAAGATCTGGGTTTGACCCATCACCGTTATTTAGCCCACTCTGCCACCCCAGTTCAGACATGGCTATATGAAAATCAGTCTATTTCTATTTAGGGGGTTTTGTAAAGCGCTTGGTGACGCACAACGGCGTGTCCCCGCGCTGAGGAGCAACTCTTACTGGAACCTATAGAAGCGGCGTACCTTACTGGGCAAATAGTGCAGTTTTAAGTTTGACTCTGAAAATTGATTCTGATGGCTCTAATCTCAGTGCCATGGGTAGTTTGTTCCATCTTGAGGCTGCAAGGTACCTGAAAGATCTTCCGCCCATTCGAGCTCTAGACACCTTGGGAACGACCAGGAGTCCAGAGCCAGAGGATCTCAACGAGCGGGACGGCTCATAAGTAGTCAGAAGTCCCTGCAGGGGAAGAGGGGATCTCCCGTTGATGATCCGATGGCACGTACATAGAGCTTTAAATTCTACCCTGCTTCTGACCGGAAGCCAATGCAGAGATCGGAGGGCCGCGGCCGATGCAGCTCGTCTGGGTAGTTTAAGCACTAAGCGGGCAGCGGCATTCTGTAGGACCTGTAGGCGGTTGAGGTTCTTCTCCAAAGTCCCTAAATAGAGAAGATTGCCATAGTCCATCTTTGATGTGACTAGTGCATGCACCAGGGTTTGTCGGGCTCTCACAGGTAAAAACTTCAAAGTCTTCCTGAGACTTTTAAGGGTCCCAAAACATGATCCAACCACCTGATTAATCTGGGGGCCAAAGGAGAGGTCAGTGTCAAACCAGATGCCCAGATTCTTTGCTTTCTGGCACGGAGAGGGTGTTGGACCTAGGCAGGATGGCCACCATGCCGACGTCCACGCTGATTGGCAGCCCCCCACGACCAGCACCTCAGTCTTGCCTCCGTTGAGCTTGAGGCAGTTGGCGGACATCCAGGCAGCTAGATCTTGCATGCAAGCTCTGAAGATGTCCGCCGAGAGACTGGGTGCACGCGACAGGGAGATCACCAACTGCGTGTCGTCGGCATAAGACACCAAGCGGAGGCCGTGACTCTCTACTAAGGTGGCGATAGGAGCGACATAAAGATTGAAAAGTGTTGGACTCAGGGACGAGCCCTGCGGCACCCCCTGGTCCAAAGAAATTCGCTCAGAGTAGTGGTCGCCCTGCCTCACTTGGAAGCCTCGGCCAGTGAGAAATGAATAAATCCATTTCAATGCTGCTCCTCTCACCCCTCCTTTGTTCAGACACTGTAGCAAGATGGAATGTGCTACAGTGTCGAATGCAGCACTGAGATCTAATAGAATTAGAGCCATGGTTTGTCCCTCGTCTGCACCCTGTCTGAGGGATTCGGTGGCCCTAAGAAGGGCAGATTCCGTAGAATGACGGGGCCGAAACCCGAATTGGGTAGGGTGAAGAATGTTGCCTTCCTCCACATACTTCATAAGCTGTTTGTTTACCACCTTCTCCGCTACCTTAGAAAAATAAGGCAGCAGAGAGATGGGGCGTAGGTTGTCCAGCTTCTCAAAGCTAATATTAGGCTTCTTGCGGAGGGGAAGCACCACAGCCTGTTTCCAGTCCTCAGGTATAGAACTGGATCGGAAAGAGACATCCAGCACGTGCCTGATATAGGGTTCAAGGGTCTCCAGACTGTCACTCAACCTTTTTGGGGATGCAGGGTCACGGGGGGAACCGGATTTAACAGATCTGCAGATTTTGACTAGCTCTGCCTGTGAGGGGGTGGTGAAGTTGAGAAGCAGATTTTGATCGTCTTCCATCTCTGCTAGGTCTGCAGGCTCTTCCGCTGCAGGAGGAATTTCGGGAAAAGCAGAATAAATTTTGGACACTTTATCTCCAAAGTAGCTAGCAATGCGGTTGCAAGCTGCTACTGAGTAATCATCCTCTTGAGTAGAGGTTTTAGGAGTGGCCAAAGATTTATATATACTGAACAGTTCCCTGGCAGAGTTCTCTGCCCCCTGAATTCTGTCTGCATAATATGTGGCTTTCTCTATCCGGATTTTATTATGATAGGTGCGCCTCTTAATGAGATAGGCCTCTTTCGACCGGTCGTCGTAAGCCACTCTCCATTGTCTCTCTGCTCTTTTACATTCCCTTTTGGCGCAGCGCAACGCATCGCTAAACCAGGGAGCAGTTCTATGTCTGTGGGCATTTTTTGTTGGCCGGCCTAATGGGGCTTCGCAGTCCAGAGCAGCAGTGATGCGGTCATTGAGTAATTTGCTAGCTGTTGCCACATCATTGCCTCCTGGGGGCCCTCCCTCGATGAGAGCTTTGTTGAACTCTGGCAAGGAGAAATTCGCCCACCTGCGACGGGGGTAATTGAGAGGGGCAGGATCGGTTACTTTATGCTTAGGCAAGTGTATAACAAATGGGACATAGAAGTGATCTGTCCAGGGTAGGGGTTCTGGGGAGGCAACCAGGACATCCTCCCAATTGGCAAATATAGGATCTAACAGATGCCCACGGTTATGTGTTGGGAGCTGCCCCTTGAGCTCTAGCTGTAGGGTGTGAAGTTCTTCCCTGAACTCCATCGCTCCTTTATCTTGCGGATCTTCCAGATGTGTGTTTAAGTCACCCAGCAGCAAAAACTTGTCTCTTCTTATTGCTGTTTCAGTGACACACTCTAGAAGGTTACCTTTAAATCTAACCATGGGTCCAGGTTGGCGATAGACAAGCAGACCTTTTATAGTCGTGCTTCCGTCAATAGTTATGGCAAAAAAGCCCGCCTCACAGTTTGCCAAACTAATTGGCTCTAGTTTGCACGCCCAATGTCGTTTAAAGGCGATCGCAATTCCGCCTCCTCTGCCTATCGGTCTGTCCAGGCGCACCATCTGGTAATCCTCTGGTAAGGCCTGTACGATATCTGGCTCGGAGTTGGTGTCGAGCCAGGTTTCTGTGATGAACAGCAGATCGGGGTGTTTATCAATGAGAAGATCATATACATCATGTTTATGACAGCTCAACGATCTAACATTGATGAGGCCACAAGACAGTGAAAGGTTGCAGATCTTGTTGTCTACTATCGCTGTGCTGAAGCGAAATTGGCAGTGACGACACCCTTCATTCTCCCCTACTCTAACACTATGGAGCCCAGGGGTGCAAATATTTGTAGCACAGCCTAGTAGTATATTCCTGCTCCAGGTGAGTCTACCGGCCGGGCCAGGGGTAGGGGCCCTGGGCCGTGTCCGGTCGCGGACGGGCGCAGACGGGCTTGGCTTAGGCGCGGCTTCGGCGCGCATCCGGCGCGCCCGCTGCGCCAGCCCGCTGCGCCGTCTGGCCGGGATGCACATTATATAGTGTGTGAGGAGGGCGGGAGGGCGGCGCGAGTAGAGCGCACCCCCAGCCCTACCTAAGATGGCGCCCGCCGCCGCCAACAGCAATTTACAAAAGACGGCTGGGCGAGGCAGGGATAGGAAAATTCAGCGTGGGAAAGAGGTGTCAGTGTGCCTGTAAAATTCCCCAATTAAAACTTGTATTTAGAACCCCCAAGTGCAATTCGTAAAAACGCGGTATTATCAGCTTAAAAACACACTTTAGACAGTTAAATATGCCAGCAATTGAATCCAGATAAAAGCACTCGCAGCCCTAGTGCCTCTCGCTAGGGAGAGCTCAAAAACGGGCAGCGAGGAAGTCCAGTACCAGCTCTAAATAGCCTGGGAGGGCGGGAGGGCGGCGCGAGTAGAGCGCACCCCCAGCCCTACCTAAGATGGCGCCCGCCGCCGCCAACAGCAATTTACAAAAGACGGCTGGGCGAGGCAGGGATAGGAAAATTCAGCGTGGGAAAGAGGTGTCAGTGTGCCTGTAAAATTCCCCAATTAAAACTTGTATTTAGAACCCCCAAGTGCAATTCGTAAAAACGCGGTATTATCAGCTTAAAAACACACTTTAGACAGTTAAATATGCCAGCAATTGAATCCAGATTGCTATATGCAAATCAGTCTGACCCTGTGCCTCATGGGAACAGTCCAGCCCGAACTGCCAAGCCATGCCTTCCCTGGACCGGAAACAAGCTTCCGAGGACTGGTTTCTGGCATTACAGCCGTCTTCAGCCCGGCTTGCTTGAATCCAGTGGCAAAGTGAGCAAGGGACTCACGTCTGAGCATACCCTGCCACACTTATGGCGGCCAAAAGCGGTACAAAAGGGGGTGGTGATGGACGGAGCTTCTGAACCAATCAAACACTCACACCCAGTCAAAAGATCTGGGTTTGACCCATCACCAATCTTTAGCCCACTCTGCCACCCCAGTTCAGACATGGCTATATGCAAATCTGTCTGACCCTGTGCCTCATGGGAACAGTCCAGCCTGAACTGCCAAGCCATGCCTTCTCTGGACCGGAAACAAGCTTCCGAGGACTGGTTTCTGGCATTACAGCCGTCTTCAGCCTGGCTTGCTTGAATCCAGTGGCAAAGTGAGCAAGGGACTCACGTCTCAGCATACCCTGCCACACTTATGGCGGCCAAAAGCGGTACAAAAGGGGGGGTGATGGACGGAGCATCTGAACCAATCAAACACTCACACCCAGTCAAAAGATCTGGGTTTGACCCATCACCATTCTTTAGCCCACTCTGCCACCCCAGTTCAGACATGGCTATATGCAAATCAGTCTGACCCTGTGCCTCAAGGGAACAGTCCAGCCCGAACCTGCCAAGCCATGCCTTCCCTGGACCGGAAACAAGATTCTGAGGACCGGTTTCTGGCATTACAGCCATCTTCAGCCCGGCTTGCTTGAATCCAGTTTCAAAGTGAGCAAGGGACTCACGTCTGAGCATACCCTGCCACACTTATGGTGGCCAAAAGCGGTACAAAAGGGGGTGGTGATGGACCGAGCATCTGAACCAATCAAACACTCACACCCAGTCAAAGGATCTGGGTTTGACCCATCACCGTTCTTTAGCCCACTCTGCCACCCCAGTTCAGACATGGCTACACGCAAATCAGTCTGACCCTGTGCCTCATGGGAACAGTCCAGCCCGAACTGCCAAGCCATGCCTTCCCTGGACCGGAAACAAGCTTCCGAGGACCGGTTTCTGGCATTACAGCCGTCTTTAGCCCGGCTTGCTTGAATCCAGTGGCAAAGTGAGCAAGGGACTCACGTCTGAGCATACCCTGCCACACTTATGGCGGCCAAAAGCAGTACAAAAGGGGGTGGTGATGGACGGAGCATCTGAACCAATCAAACACTCACACCCAGTCAAAAGATCTGGGTTTGACCCATCACCGTTCTTTAGCCCACTCTGCCACCCCAGTTCAGACATGGCTATATGCAAATCAGACTGACCCTGTGCCTCATGGGAACAGTCCAGCCCGAACTGCCAAGCCATGCCTTCCCTGGACCGGAAACAAGCTTCCGAGACAGGTTTATGGCATTACAGCAGTCTTCAGCCCAGCTTGCTTGAATCCAGTGGCAAAGTGAGCAAGGGACTAACGTCTGAGCGGATGTATGACATTACAACGCATGCCTTTACAACGCATAGCGCTTTGGGGTGCTGGATAGTGAATAGTTTAATTTACTATTCCAACTCCAGTCCCCGTGGATAGTAGGGAAGGTGTTGGATAGTAAATTAAATCTATTCCCTATCCTAGAGCGCCCCCCAGCGCAATGCATTGTAATGGTTTGCGTTGTAAAAGTTGCGATGTAAAAGCATTGCGTGGTAAAAGTTGCCTTGTAAAGGATGTTTCCCCGTATGAGCATACCCTGCCACACTTATGGCGGCCAAAAGTGGTACAAAAGGGGGTGGTGATGGACGGAGCATCTGAACCAATGAAACACTCACACCCAGTCAAAAGATCTGGGTTTGACCCATCTCCGTTCTTAAGCCCACTCTGCCACCCCAGTTCAGACATGGCTTGAATCCAGTGGCAAAGTGAGCAAGGGACTCACATCTGAGCATAGATTAGCCTTAACCTTCAGTAATGTCAAAACCTCCACGACCTTTATCCAGAAATCATGGAGGAGCCACCTTAATAGGCATGTATACCAGCAATCAGGGCGCAACCTGATATGTCTAGATATGTCTGGGATAGAGAAAAAAGAAAGCAAGGGCAGCTTAATCATTGGACAGGGGGAGAAAAAAAAATACAAAATCTAACTTCAAAAGGAACCAGAAGGCTCTTTTGTTTTGGTTGCCCGATCTCGTTAGGTCTAGTCTAGAAACCTGCAATACTGATGCCCGCCAATCAAAAAAGGAGGGTGGAGTAGAGTTTTTTACAGATTTATCTTCTAGCCAGAAGGATGGTATAAAAAAGGAGGTGTTTAGCAGGACCCGTGACACCCTCCATCACACCAAATATTGCAAGTGCTGGATTCATTAAGATGGGGCAGCCAAGCGAAGTAGATAATAGACTACTTATAGAGTCCCAGAAGGGAGACAAAGATGGACAGTCAAAAAACATTTGTAAGTCCGAGGTGGCTACTGCCCCACACTTCATACAAGATACTGGTATGTCCTTTGCGAATTTTGAGAGCCTCTGTGGTGAATAATAGGCCCTGTGCAGGGTGAAGAGGTGATTCCTTCGGAGCCATGCTGGTTTGACAATTTCCCACAGTAGCTTAAATGAATTGAGCCAAAGGTTTCCCACATCCTGATCCAACAGAGAGCTCCTCCAGATCTTATCGGCCAGTTGGAATTCGCCGTCCATCTCCTCTAAAATTGTATGGTACCAAAAAGAAATTTCCTTTTTAGTAGCTGGAACTCAAGATGGTTACCTCCCCCTACTGGGAATCTACCCTTACTGATGGACTGTGACTGGGCCCAGCTAGCTATCTGTAGGTACTTGAACCTAGAAACGTATAAACCGACTATCTCTGAGGGATTCCCATGATACAAGAACCCCGTCCACAAACAAGTCACCCCACACCTCCACTCCTGCATCTCTCAAGGGCAAAGCGAGATTGTCATTAAGCCAACCCAGGCCCCCAGGTGAATCCCACAGAGGTGCCTTACTAGAGAAATACCCTAGCATTACCGAACTACGCAGTTTAACCCCTTCCATGCTCAGGACGAGCTGAGCTCGTCATGAGTTGCGCCGCTCGCATGCTCATGACGAGCTCAGCTCGTCATGTAACGCGGTATTTCGAAAAAAAGCCGCACAGCACAAAAATTACCGCCGCACGCATGCGGTTAACCCAAGTTCTGGCCATGCCCTGTAAGACCTTTAGTTTTATTTATTTTTTAAATTTGGGGTCTCCAAATTTAAACTAAAACCCCTCCTGTGATAGATTTGCCTCACTAAGCATAGCCCCAAACATACAGCCAATCCCGATGTTACTGGGTATCTTCAAAAGCATGAGAGAGAGGGTAAGTTGGAATGCCCATGCATACAATTGAAGATCCGGAGCCGCTAGACCTCCCTTTTCCCTTCGGCGCCTACGTTTTTTCCAAGCGATCCTAGGTATATGGTGAGCCCAAATGAATGAATTAATATCGCTCTGTAACTTAGATAAAGAAGAAATTTCAAAGTAAAGAGGGATAATATTAAACAGAAAAGAGATTCTGGGTAAAATAGACATATTTATTAGATTTACCCTTCCCAAAATAGACAAGGGTAATGAAGACCATGATCTCATGAGTTTTCGACAGTCTTTCGCTACTACGGAAAGATTAGTTTCAGCTATTTTACTAACATCCTGGACAATATTAATACCAAGATACCTCATATTTAAACTAGGCTGCACCCCTACCACTGACTCCTCCATATTCCAGACCATGATCTCTGTTTTAGAGGCATTAATCTCATCCGCGTACGGGGCCACCTTTTTCTCCCACTCCCTGTACCTAAAAGGCTTGATGTTAAGGTCATCCCTCAGCCGTTGGGCGAAGGGTTCAATATATAGGTCAAACAGGAGAGGGAAGAGTGAGCAGCCCTGACGCGTTCCCCTCGTGATGGTAAGAGGGTCAGACAGAGCTCCATTCACCAAAAGGCAGGCTGAAGGATTCTGGTATCTGACCGCTCAACAGAATTTGTCTCCGATGTTAAACCTACCTAAGACCCCAGACAGTTAAGACCAATGCACCCTGTCGAAGGCCTTAGTAGCTTTGAGCGTGAGAACAGCCAGAGGAAGAGAATCTGGGGATACAATATCAATAGCCCCTATCAGGTCATATGTCAATTCATAATGTTGTCGACCCTTAACGAAACCCCTCTGGTCTTGGTGCAAGATGTCACCTGCTACTGAACCCAATATATTGGCCAAAATAGAGGCAAAGATCTTATAATCCACGTTAAGGATAGAAATCGGTCTGTAAGACCCGGAATTTGATGCGGGTTTACCAGGTTTTAAAATCTGGGTTATGGGTGCATTATTCCATGAGGCTGGATGTGACATCCCTTCCTGGAGGATATGGTTGAATAAGGTAGTTAAGAAAGGAACAATTGCCTGCTCCAAAGCCCTATAGATTTCAGCGGGCAGGCCATCGGGGCCTGCCGCCTTTCCCTTCTTACTGCTTGCAATAGCCGATTTGACCTCGTCCAGTGAGATCGCCCGATACAGACAGGCCAAGGTCAGCGAAGGCAATGGTATCTCCTTCAACCAATCTTTAATACTGTCCGACTCAATACATTTATCCTCCTTATAAATGTCTTGAAAAAACAGTTTAAAAATCCTCTGAATATCTTCATCCGATGTAAATACCAAATTGTCCTGGGTGATTGAGCAAATGTTGTTTCGTACCTGATCAGTCTTAGATTTCCAAGATAAAAGTCTACCTGCTCCCTCACCATATTCAAAATGAGCGATTTTGCTCGCTTCCCACCTTTGTAAAACACGATTATTTAACACTGTGTCCGAGTGCCCCTTTACACGCATTAACTTATTCTGTAACTCCTGTACAGTGTCAACTGAGGCATCTGAATGTAAATCTATTTCCCCTTGTAATTTAACAATTTCAGCCTCACTTGTGGATACCTCCTCTCTATACAATTTCCTCCTATAGGTAGCCCTACTGGTAATTTGGTCCCTTAAGAAGACCTTATAGGAGTCCCAGACAGAACCTAATGAGGCTGAACCAATGTTCACTCTCATAAACCACTCAGTTTCAATCACCAAGGAGGAGATCTCCTCATGTTCCAAGAGAAGCGAACGATCAAACGACCAAATTCTGGGGGAGGCTTGAACAATGCCTACCAATTCCATATACACAGCTGACTGGTCTGACAGATGTGAGGGAAGGTAAAAGATGGTTTTTACTACACTCTTCAGAGTCTGACTGATCAAAATAAAATCTATCCTCGATTGATGGTGATATTTATAGTTATGGAATGACACGCCCAGTTGCTGTCCAGACCTTAGTCTCCATATATCTAAATAACTGTACTGTTTCATAGTTTCCAATAGGAAGGCCCTAGTTTTAGAAGGTATTGAGGCCCGACTGTTTGGTGATTTGTCGAGGAGGGGGTCTAAAACCATATTGAAATCACCTGCCAAGACAATAGGTTCTGGGTACAGTTATAAGTGAGAAAAGATGGATTGAAGAACAGAGGGGTCATCATGATTCGGACCATAATATCCGACAATTGTAATTTGTGCACCCGAAATATTTACTGTTACGATGACCCATCTGCCACCTGGGTCTACTAACTTAGATATAAGACAAGCTTTTACTGATTTCTTAAAGAGTATAATCACACCCCTAATGTTCATGGTTTGAGTTGAAGAGATACATAAATCGATCCATCTATTTTTTTTGGTTTAGGGAAAGCATCTCAAGTTCTGTCAAATGCGTCTCCTGCAGGACAATGACCTGCGCACCAGAATCCCGGAGATATTGCAAGATTTTGTCCCTTCTAGGTCTGGTGCGAAGGCCATTAATATTCCAGGAGAGAATCTGTAAACTATTCATAGATAAGATCGCTCCCCCTTTCATAAGTCGGTTCTCCAACAAAAAACCCCTAGACCCAACCAGAACCACCATATTTACACCAGAAATCAGTTTCTGAAAAAAAGAAGAGTTGAAGAACGTTACAGAGAAAAAAAATTAGGAAATATTTTTATGTTTTACCTTGCGACACTCACCCACCTTTCCCGTGCCCTAATCTACCCACCCACCCCCCATGGGAAACCCCTGCCCTATCTATCCGGACCAAGTCCAGAAAGTGGCGCCCCACTGGACTCCCACAGCGCTTTACTCCTTACAAAACAAAAGAAAAAAGAGGAAGGAACAAGTAAGATACCAAAGAGTTAGTACCATGTCAACATAAGCGTAGTATAACTCAATATATATATATATATATTTTTTCCTCTCCTCCCCCTTTTTTTTATTCTATATATTTTTTAATTTAATTTTTACCTTTTAAGGTGACATCTAATACTCAGTATACACGAAATATACATAAAACTACCCTAAGGCTACCCTTCAAAAGCAATTTCTTCTACTGAAAGATCAGGACCCGCTCAAAACTAACCTGATGGACCTTCCTCTTTACCCAAGTCCAGCAGCAATTCGTCTGGAGCCTGTACAGATCTAATGTTATACATTTTGTTGTTATACATTATCCTTAGTGCAGCTGGAAACTTGAGTTTTGCGACCGCCCCTAACTTCCTAAAGGCGTCTAACCTCCTCCCAAACTCCCATTGTTTATCTAAGGTCGTCCTAGAAAGATCTGACCTTTTCTGAAAAGTAAATCCCTTGTCACTCAAGGATTTCTGTTTTAGGGCTTGGTTAAGGATAGACTCCTTAAGAGAATAGGTGTGGAAGTTGACTAGGATCTTCCTAGGCTTGGACCATTGTGTTTTCTTCCTAAAGGGGTCCCTATGAATTCTTTGTATGTCAGTGCCTAGAACTTCTACCGACTGATCAAGCCCCAAAGAATCTCTTAGCAGCATGGTAACATATTGCTTAATATCGGTACCCTCACTCCCCTCAGGAATATTAAGGATTCTAAGGTTATTGCATCGAGCATTGTTCTCCAAGATCTCCATTCTTTCACACAGTGCAAGATACTCCTTTTTAAGGTTCATAATATCAGCCTTGACCTTGTCAAGATGAAGAGAGAGGCCCACCACAGTATCTTCTGGAGAAGCGTGGCTCAGTGGTTAGAGGCGGCAGACCCGGAAGCTGAGATCGGCCGTGGACCAGGGTTCGATTCCCCGCCTCGGCGGGTCTCGGGCTCAAAAAAATTCCACGGACTCGACAATTCTCGCTCCGGTGCCTACTCGACTCACGGGGTCACACTCTGCGACTCTTGGCAATAGCTTGCTTAATCTCCACTACGGCCCCTCGCGGCGGGATGCCTGGCTTTCACCTTGTGGATACCCTGCCGGGGTATCTCACAGGGGAATACCAGGACGGGTTCCCTAAGCAAGTGCCTTGATGCCTTCGGGTGATACGTGCGCTATATAAGTCGCAATACATTTACATTTACACCACCGTCCTAGCGTTAAGACCATTTATTTTGCTCTCCAAGGACTCACAGAAATTTCTAATTTCTGTCTGGTTAGCAGTTGAAACTTCAAAACCCTTTTTTATATCCAGTGACAGAAATGAAAACATTGTTTCCAAGGAGACTGCTGCTGCTGATCCACCTCCACCCTCGACCAGAGAGCTGCTTGTCAATAAGACCGAACACTCCTGCTGAACGACACCCCGTTCCTGTGTCTCCGGTGTCCGCTGTAATTCCAATGCAAGCTCATCCGATGTTCCCGTGTCATCCGTCACTATCGTTGCAGCCTTCAAGGCTTCTACAACGCCCGGAACTCCACAGCTGATATCACACTTATCTCCCCCTAATGAAGATCCTGCCAAATCCATGGTGTGGGAAGGGAAGGTAGAGGGGAGGAAGGATTGCCCAGACGCTCTCTCTTTCACTAAATCCAGGACTTGTGGCACAACTTTGAAATACGATCTTAAAGAGGGCGTTACTTTGGTGCCAAGGGCGGCAGTGATTTTTAACCGCTTTTGTCGATCTTCGCCCTTTTGAGCGTTTAGCTTTCACTTCCCCACACAAAAATGTAGAGATAATATCCCTCTTCCAGTCACTGATGGAGCTACGAGTTTGACTTTGAGCCTGAGCCTTTTTTATTTCCAACGAGAGATCTCCTTCTCCTCTCACCTCTATCCTGTTACTTTGGGTCTTTGCCCCGTCTTCCTCTCTTTTTCACTGAGCCCGGCCCCAACACATCTACCGTCTTCTGCCCTAGCGAGGAACTGGCTGCGGCATCTATCGATAGATCGCCGCTCACCTGGCTCTGGCTTTGTTCCTCCAGCGCTTGGGCGCCTGCAGCTTCAACCTCCGTCTTGGCTGGAATGCCTCCGCCTACGGAGGACCCGGAAGCACCGGTACTGCCACTGCCCCGAGTGCCCCGGAGGAGGCTCTGAGTCCGACGCCCTCTACGAGACTCCAGGGCGGCTGACCTCCACCACGACAGCCCTGGCGGAAGGAGAGTTGCTGCATCGAGACACATACGCGGTAAGAAAAGAAAAAACTGACCTACAGATGGGCCGGGAACGCAGTCACCCCGAAACGCCGACCCGTTAACACACCATCACGCCAAAGTAAGGATTACTCTCTTTTCCCAAAATCAAAATGTGAGATAGCTCAGCTCAGGTATATTTCATTATCCTCGGCATGTTGGCATTAGAGTTGAAATCCTCAGTTTCTGATTACGAAAAGGAGAAAGCACTACGAGAGCCCTAGTCCGGAGCGCTGCGGCAGGTCAGCTTGCTGCGGCCATGTTTCCCCCGTGACCGCTCATTACCTATTATTGCCAACTGTTTGGTTTTAACCTCTGCTTCACGTGTGTCATATATTGAAAATGCATGTTTTATATGGATGGTTGTGTTAAAACTTGAACTGACCATACACTGTGTGATAATTAGCCACTTCGTGCACTAACTGCACCTATGGGCAGCATAGTGCTGATGCATGCCACACTTTGCATACGTTGTGATGGCCTTTACCATCTTACCTTTTACAGGTTGGATCCTCCGTACTGCACCGCAGCAGGTGCAGGTGAATTACATTTGATTGGTTACCTGCAAGTATCCCTTGGTCCCTATCCATGGTATAGTAGGTACATTTTCCTGGTCCTGAAGAAATGCCATTGACCCTCTTGGCATCTAGGCATGAAACATGTCGACCTTTTGAGCTCTCAGTACATTATTGCTACAGATAGTCCCACAGCCGGCTCTACAAGGAGCATCCTATGATGAAGCATGACACCGCCTTGGGAGTGTGAGGGCATTTAGATCTGATCTTTGGGATTCCCCGAGTCCTTCTCTTCAGTTCTCTCTCTCTTGTGTTTTTTCCACCTACCCTAGGGAAGAGCACCTCTCTTTTGTGTATGCATGTTCCTAGGAGCATGGGTGCTGGACCACTCTTTTGATTACTAGAATGAAATACATTATCACTACACTCACCATGCCCCTATAGAGCACATGGAGGGACACAGAGAGAACAGAGAGCCAAGGAGGCTCTGTACATCTGAACCAGGCCCTATGAGCTTTAAGTGAGCATTAGTTCTCATTCTGGTCATGCTGGAACTGTCCGGTGGTGTCTGAAGGGCATTCAACAATTCATCCCAATCAATAGCTATAGGGCACTTCCACAGTTCACGCGCGTCCTCTCATTGAAGCACACTGGTTTTGGCCTTACCCTACTTAAGTGTTGCGACCTGCCAATACTCCAAACCATTAGCAGTGCTAGGGCAATAAAGCAGTTTGTAGGCCCTAGGCACCTATTAAGCCTAAGCACACACCGTTAGTCATACAGTTGAGATTGGTTTGGTCCGTTATTCTGTCTAGAGATTGCCGACTAGTGGGCAGATTCATGAACATGACCAACATGTCCAATTTGGTCTCAGTGCTGCATGAGCAGTCCAAAGTCGACCCAGGGAAGAATTTGTGGAGTCTGGCAGTGGTAACGTAATCCCTGTGTAGGATGTGGTGCTGTATACTAATAGCAAACAGGGCTGAGATTTGTTGCCCTAGCTTTACCCATGCCATGCTCTCCGTATATGGGAGCTTTATGAGACATTGCGTCCTACCTCTAATGACCTTTGCATCCAGTGTCGCAAACATGTATCCCCAGTCCATCAAATCAAATGACATTTTGATGTCTATTACCACACATACCGGGAATGGCCAGTGACTCAGTGCCGCGGCCGCCTCCAGTATTCTGTGGAGCCTGCAGACGTTGAGTGTTGTGGACCTAAATGGTATAACATTGTTTTGATCCAAGTGCACAAGGTCCAGATGGTGCTTGAGGAGCCAAGAGGCCATGATCTTACTCAATTTTTTAAGTTACTGCCCAAAATTGACAATTGTCTGTATGTAGCCCTGCCTTTGGGAGTGAAACTAGCAACCCTTCACGCAGGGTTGAGGGCAGCTAACCCATGCTGAGGGTGAGGGTGCACAGCTCTTACAGTTTGAAGGTTAAGTATGCCTCATACACTTGGTAAAACTCAGTAGGCAGTCCAGCCCAGACCAGACAGATCCTGTAGGGGAGTCCCATATCTCCCCCATCAATTTCCTGTTCCATTAAAATATTCCTTCCCTGCTGGATCAATCATGGGCAGTGTAGCGGGGCTTAGGAATTTATGGCTCAGGGCTTGGCGGTCTTCACCAGGGGGAGTTGTAAAGTCAATCAATCAATCAGTTTTTCTAGAGCGTGACTAATCACCCCCGGGGAGGTTCCAGGCGCTGAGGTCTCATGAGTCTCCTAATCCAAAAGCAGGGTGTAGAGTTTCTTCTTGAAGTCCACAAGTGTTGGTGCTGTTGGTGGAGGTTGTTTCAGGATTCATCATCAAGTATTTACAACTTGCAGCTAACTCCAGTTAGCTGCAATTTTCCAGAATAACCGTGAATTCATAAGTTTTCTACTTCTGTTAGATGGACATAACGAAAAGGAGATGCAAGGTAGGCGTTCCCGAGAAATAAATGCCACTAAACACACAACATGACATTTACAAAGAAATCCCAGTACGGCGACAGCCCTCCAAAGCTGCAGGTAAGACAAATTAGTGGCAGTTTTCTAACACCAATACTTATCTGGTCTTAAAAATGGTGAAAATACACCTGTGTATATGAGTAAGACAATCCCAGATCCTCATTGGCACCCTCAACTATGCTATGGAGCCACTACTATTGCAACTTGGAGCCCCAAGAAGGCCATCACCACCACCACAGAGGCAGCGCCACAGAAGAGAGTGGGTCTACAGCCAAAGGATCACCCTCACACACCTCTGTCCGGATGAGGTGATAGCCCATTACAGTCTAAAAAATTAATTCAATCTACTCCTCCTCAACCATATAGCTCCAAGGCTGCAGGCCACATCCCAGTGCAGAACTACCATCCCTCCACAGACCAAAATACTTGCTGTGCTGCACATGTTGGCCTCAGGTACCTTCCAACCTACCACTGCCAGAGTGGCAGGATTCTCCCAGGCATCCTTCTCCAGGTTTTTCCTCACTGTCCTGGATGCCATTATCAGACTGGCACTGCAGCATCTACACTTTCCCAACACTGCGCAAGAACAACTTGCAATGCTTCTATGCCATTACTAGTTTTCCTCATGTGTTGGGGGCAATGGACTGCACCCATGTGTAACTTGTGCCTCCTGCAGACATTGCACACATCTACAGGAACAGGAAGCACACATAATCAATGACTGTTTAGGCACTTAAGGAACTTCTTGGGGTGTTCCTCAATGTATCCAGGCAGTGTCCATGATTCCTACATCTTCTGCCAATCGATTATCAACCATCAGATCCAGAATGGCATCTTTTGAAATGGACTGATTATTGGTAAGTACAAGCTGAACACACCACACACCTCAAGTCACCCGATCATGTAGTTCAACTATGTGAGAATGCACATGTAGCAAATTGCAGTGTGCATACATTGTTACTGGGCGAACTACTAGACACAAACACCTAATTGGAAAGAAAAATTATATACAATTAGTTCCAACAAGGGAGTAGGCTATAAATACTGCCACAAACCACTACGTCACTCAAGGAATACAGATCTTGCGGAACTCATCAGACAGAATTTGCAAGGAATCAATGCAGTAGGTGCCACAAGACATATGCTTGTGCTGTGCTGCATGAATTCTGAAACAAAGGCATGCGTCATATGTACAACAAGATGACAGATCACTCTACTATCACCTGCGCTGGCGCACAATAAGCTGACATGCACCAACTATGTGCCAATGCAAAACCCTTGTACCATAATGCAAGGGTGTTAGACCTGGCATCATTGGCGTGAGTCTCCCTTCCATTTTTGACGGATTGCCTCCTCTGTTTTGATATGGATTTGCTGGTTTTATGCTTTGGGCACTGTGCCACTACTAATCAGTGCCACAGTGCAAGTGCTCCCTATGTTAAATTTATGGACTAATTGGTGATTCCATGATTGGGTTATTTGATTTACCTGTCAGCCCCTAGTACAGTGCACCATGCGTGCCCAATCAAATGCTGCTGGTGGGCTTGCAGCACTGGTTGTGCCACCCACAGAAGCAGCCTGTAAAGTGTGTCTCAGGCCTGCCATTGCAAGGCCTATAGGCAGTCTAGTACTGCCATGTCGACTTGGTCAAGTGCACCCACTTGCCAGTCCCAAAACGTTCCCTTTGCTTCATGTTAGACACCCCTATGGTAGGCCCAAGGGCAGGGTGCATAGTAAGTATTAGGTAGGACATACTCTGATGTGTGTAGCATGTCCTAATAGTGAATTACAGCCATTTTCGTTTTTCACTATTGAAGGCTACCTGTTCACCATAGGCTAGAATGGGCAGTTAGATTATTACATTTTTATAATCCTAACTGACTCGGAACATGGTAGAAATTCGGATTTAGTATGCCTGAACTCAGAATAATAAAATACATCTTTTAGTAAAGTTGGTTTCAATATTCTGTGTTTGAAAATACCACTTTTAGAAAGTATGTATTTTCTTGCTTAAATGTCCAGGCCTGCCTCTGCTAGGTTGTGTATTCCTTGTCTGGGTTTGTGAGTGACAGGACTGGGGGATTCCAGGAGACAGGCTGGGGCATCCCAGTGGTGAAAATAGAGATCTGCATCTAGATGGCAGGAAGGAGTTGTACCTGGGACCTGAATAGGGCTGGGACTTCCCTCTACAATGCTGGCTCCACCTCCAGTGGCTTTTCTGATGTCTCTGCCCTGCACTGTGACAGGGGAGAAGGAATCATGTCAACAAAGTGCTCCACAGCTTTATCTTCCCTTCCCTGTGCTGGCTCCACCTCCTGTGGGGCGGCTGATGTATCTGCCCTGCACAGTGAAAGGAAGAAGAGAGTCATGTAAACACAGTGCTCAGGAACTGGTTTGGACTAGGCAGAGGCCTCTCTGCCTTCAGAGAACAAAGGATTTTGGGGTATAAATATTGGGACCCTGATCCCAAGAAATTAGATCACTTCTGGAACAAGAAACCTTTTGCTAAGGAGAAGAACCAAGGAAGCTGCAGGAGTTTGACTACCCCTCTGCCAGTGTGCTGTTTGCTGGGTTGTCCTGCAATGGTTGCTTCATTGCCAAGGAAAGGAGAAGGAACTTTTTAAGGACTTTCATCATCTACAGAATATTTTCCAAGGTCTTGAACTGTGCTTGCCTCCTGCTGAAGTCTCGGGGACAAAAGACTTCAACTCCAGCTTCCGCTGTGAATTTCCTTGCTGGGAATTCTATCTACAGACATTTGTGTGTCGCTGGGAGCTGGAAGCACGACGCATTGAGAGGAAGTGTGTCGCCGCCGCAGCTGAAATCGTCGCATCGCCGGAGAAGCGAGCCTTCGCCGCATCTCCCTGGAAGCATGTGTTCATCGAAGCTGCCTGCTGTCGCCTCACCAGAGGAGCGTGACACCATCGAGAGAGTCGCCATCGCATCACCGGAGAATCACGTTGCAGGGCCTGTTGCAGCTCCAAAGTACAGAGTCATCGCAAGGCTGCCAGGGGGCCTATGCATCATCATCGCAGCGTCATTACATCATCGCATCAAGGGCGCCATCTTCTCGTATCGCAACCGGATCATCGCTTCGGATCAAGGTGCCATCTTGCCTACTGCAACGGGTCTGCAGGCCGAGAATCTCCACATCACCTCGGCACCGGTAAGGATCACGACGCATCCCCTACTCTGCGCATGCATTGATGCACAACACATCATTTCCCCCGGATCACGGAACCAACGCATCTCCCCTTTTACGAACCTTTTGTTTACTTTGCGTCACGCATCCAGGTACTTTGTTGAGAACTTTGTCGTATTTATCATCAACTTGAACCAAGTAACTTTTATCATCTTTAAAGCAATCTTAATTGTAGTATTGTGAATTTTTGTTTTTAGTGGTCTTGTATTAAGTCTATATAAAGAATACTTATTTTTATAAAGCGCGTGATGTGTCCCTCTGTAGTGTTTTCACTGTATTGCTGTGTATATTCACAAATGCTTAACACACTTCCTCTGAGATAAGCCTGTCTGCTCGTGCCAAGCTACCAAGGGGTGAGCAGGGGTTATTAAGGAGTGTAATCCTCTTATCCTGACTTAGAAGTCAGGGTCCCTATTTGGACAAAGGGGAATACCATTGCCAACTAGAAACCCCCAGATCTAACAAAGGGTATGTGTGTTGTGGTACGCATGGTTTTTGTGCAGGAAGTAGGTCTCTTCCTGTATAAAAAATATTCTTTAATAATGCAGCACACATGCAAAACGAGGGTAAAATGTGGAGACATTAAAATATTTCTCCTTTTTTTCGTTTTTCCTTGTTATGCCTGCCTCAGGGAGGCACAGGATTTTGGCACAAGTACATGTCTACAATTCTTTTTAGAATAGGCCCAATAAACTAATGGAAATATGATGAAAGCAGTTGTCCAAATACTTTAGGCAACCAATAGTACCTGAGAAGGATATGGATATTTTACAGTATAGGTGGGTTGCCCACTAGAAGCTTTCTCATAATTGACCATGTGTCTTAAAATAAGATGAACTCGTTCAATACGTTTTTTAAATTAGTTTGTTGAGCGTGAGATGATATGCATTAGGATAGTACAAAACAATGAAATAATGGAGGTAAGGCAGGACATAAATACAAGAAAAGAGGCATACGATGTATAAACATTATAGTTTGATTATTTGTCAAATAAACAAATGCGAATAAATTACAAGAATCAAATATTATGAAAAAACCAAAGGATCCGAATGAGGAAGTCAGGGAGCCTGTAGAACTTCCTGGATGTGAGATGGGGAAACGAAAGTTGCAATGGCAGAATATTCAAGGAATTGAGTAACAGGTGTCCAAAGGTCTTTTCGGTTTAAAACAAGAGAAGAGGGGTGAATATATGCTGGATCCAATCGGTGATTGCGGCTAACTGCATACCACCACACTTTAGATGATAACTGTGTAAAATTCTTCCGATTGCGAGTAGCTATCCATTGGGAGGATCTTCTCAATTAGAAAGATTTAAGATATTTAGGGAAATCAGGAAAGTTCACTCCACCTTCAGCTTTAGGCTGCTTTAGCTTGATTAAAGACATATGAGGTTTTTTGTTATTCCAAAGAAAATTGATTCTCTTGCAATATTTAAAAGGGACATTTAAGGGTATATTATAAAGAGTAAAAAAATGATAGGAACTAACATCTTCTTAATGGTGTCAAGATGACCCCACCAAGACAAGTGGAGAGGATGCCATTTGCTGGTTAGGGAGGAAACATTCTGGATGGAGGACGTGAACTGGAGTCCAAGGTATTTAAGTTGCTTGGATTGTCATTTAAAATTAGATGAGGAGAAATTATGCCTGAAGGTGAATTTGTTAAGGGGCAAAATTTCACATTCATCATTGTTCAATTTATATCCTGAGACAGAGGAAAAGGAGGTAACTTCTGATGCAAAAGCAGGAAAGGAAGAATGGGATTGAGAAATTGATAACAAAATGTCATCAGCATACGCAGCTAACCTAAATTGTTGAGAATCATGAGTAACGCCGTCAGCATTCTCACCAAACCAGGACAAAAATGGTTCTAGTGCTAAATTGAAAAGGAATGGAGAGAGGGGGCAACCTTGAAGAACTCCTCTGTGAAGATTGAAATAAGAAGATCACAACCCATTAACACAAATGTCCACCTTAGGAGGGGTATAAAGTAGAGAAATTAAAGACACGATCTTTGGGCCAAAACCAAACCAGAGTAAAATATGAAATAAATAAGACCAAATATTGTGATCAAAAGCCATCTCGGCATCCAGGGCAATGGCCTCCATAGAATGCAGCAAACCCATTGATCTGAAAATAAATTAGTATTATCTGAAAGGTATCTATCCTTTAAAAATCAAGATTGCTCTTCTCCCGGGAGATCAGGGAGAAACGATTCAAGTCAGAAAGATAATGCTTTGGAGAAAATCTTATAATCCAAGTTAACTAAAGATATAGCTCGATAAATTTTGCAAAATTGTTAATCTTTGCCTTTTTTCAGAATGACCCATATATAAGCATTTAAAAACGATCCGTATGAGGTAGCCGAATTAACAAAAGACTGAATTAACAAACTGAGGGGCATATCTACAAGGAAATGGCGGAGTGCAGAGTTAGCCTTCTTGGCTTACCGCTGCGTTCCGCCACTTCTGAAAAGCAGGGCTGCACCATATTTACAAGAATACGGTTTTTAATGATTGGTTTATGTGCAGGAAAGGACACCTTCTTGCATATAAACAATCAATGGTGTTTTGCTGTTCATATATGTGCTGCACAATGCAACACATATAAAAAAAACAGCAAAAACGAGGAGAAGTTAAACACTTCTCCTCGTACTGCCAGGGTAAAACTAGGTTTTCCCTGATCTTAATTTTGGCGCTGCCTCATATTTACAGCACCTTTGTAAATATGGGGCAGCATCAAAATCAATGGGTGTTGAGGTGGAGCACCCACCAGAACATCCATTGCCGCCCCCCTCACGCTAAGGGGTCGAATATAATCTTGTCCGGAAAACATTCTTACCGAATCGGTCCCAGAATACTTTTCAGACGACTAGGATTGGCTGAGTTCAAACAAGCGATTTGGACGGCTCTGGATGCGTCCTGATACGATTTGGTCAGACTCCCACTGACTTCAGTGGTAGCCGTGTTCCGAAGGAGAACACAGGCTCCCATTGAAGTAAGGGGTGGCTGGGGAAAACCTTGCACCCTGTGGCAGGCACCCCATGGTTCCTGCCACACTGTGCATGGTTGGAAAGAGAGGACCCTTGGGTACCCCAAGAGGTCCGATTCGGTGAAGGGGGGCCTGCTATGGACAGATTCCAGCAGCTGATTAGTTCTGGAGAAACCGATTCGGAACGGCTGTCGGAATAGATCATCATAATTGCTTGCGCGAAAAGCGAGTCCATAGAGCTGTACAATTTTTCCCCCTATCCGAATGCCTTTCAGAACTGATTCAGACAGCCCTAGCGCTTCCGAACGGGATCGTAATCGGCCCCTAAGTATGGAGTTTGACGGTGCCTTATTCACAATGCGGCGTTAAGCAAGGTTAAGTGGCTTAATGCCACCTTGTGAATAAGGCAAAGCCCATCTCGCTGCCGCAATGTTAGGAATAGTGACGTGGTGGCGATAGGGGCTTGTAAATATGTCTCAAAGTTTGGGAAGAAGCAATTTGGAAACATTTTGTGTAAAATGTAGCAGTAAAACCATCAAGACCTGCAGACTTGTCCTTTTTAAGGGAAAGCAGTGCAAGCTAAAGTTCTGTTGTGTGATATCAGACTCTAAAGAAGAGAAGTCTACTTGAGATAAAGCTAGTTTGGGCACAGAGGACAAATAACTTGAAATTTCAGGGTCTGAGGTAAGACTTTCTGGTGTGTAAAGAGAAGTATTGAATTATTGAAATTGAGCTAAAATATCTGGGTCCTTATGATGAAAGGAGCCAGTATCATCAATAGTAGCAATTTATTTTGCTTAATTTTAAGATAGTTAGCTAGGAACTTCCCAGATTTGTTTGACCCCCGTAGCATTTAATTCTAGATTTAAGGAGAAAATAGCTGCACTATCAGTAGACACGTTATTAAATTAGAGTAGTGCTTTAATGAGTTGATTAAAAGATTACTGAGCATGAAAAGTATATTAAGAATTGTCAAGTTGTTTAATTTAATCAGGAATTTGTTTACACTGCAATTTAGATAATCACCTTTTTGTAGAAATTAAATTAAATATGAAGTCACAGTTTGAGACCTCAAATGCATCCCATACAGTGTGAAAAGAAATGACCCCCATCTGATTAAGAAGAAAAAGTAAAAGTGGTGTTTATTAGTGATGAGTTATTGAGTCTCTACCATTTAGGAGAGGAGTATTTGGGTGAGCCATCTAAATGCACAGATACCAGGGCATGATCAGAAATTAAAATAGAACCATTATACATTTTATACATTGAGGGCCAGATGTAGGTAGGCTTTTACCGGTCGGTAACGGCCGAATTCGTCCGTTACCGACCGGTAAAAGGCATTTGAGATGTAGGGGGCAGAATCGGTAAATTTACCGTTCTGTAAATTTACCGATAGGTAATTTTACAGAATCTGTAAATATACCGGTCGGTAAATTTACTGACCGGTATATTTACAGAATCTGTAAAATCGATATGTAGGTGGGACTCTTATGAGTCCCACAAGGCCTTAGAAATCGGTATTTTACCATCAAATTCAATTTGATGGTGAAATACCGATTCAGGTGTGCATGCAAATGTGCGCATGCACACCTGTGCCATATGACAGGCAGACCTGCCCTTAGGGCAGGTATGCCTGCCATATGGCCCCCGAACCTTTTTTGGGGGTGCTAGAGGGTGTCAAAGTGACACCCCCTGCACCCTTGCCAAAAATCTGTATTTACCGATCGGTAAATACCGACCTGTAATGCCCCATTCATTCCTATGGGCTTCAAAGCCCATAGGAATGAATGGAGCATTACAGGTCGGTATTTACCGAATCGGTAAATACCGACTTTTACCGATTCGGTAAATAAACATCTGGATTTCCCTACATCTCCCCCCTTCATATTTACCGACTTTTAAATACCGAATCGGTAAAATTCGGTATTTAAGGGTCGGTAAATATGCTTTACCTACATCTAGCCCTGAATGAAAGGACTAAGGGCCCGATGTAGGTGGCAAATACCGGTCGGAAACGGCCGAATTCGGCCGTTTCCGACCGGTATTTGGCATCTTGAGATGTAGGGGGCCAGATTTTACAGATTCTGTATATTTACCGAATCGGTAAATTTACAGAATCTGTAAAATACCGAATCGGTAAAAATACCGATTCGGTATTTTACAGATTCCAGATGTAGGTGGGACTCTTCTGAGTCCCAAAGGCCCTACAAATTCGGTATTTTAACACACAATCCAATTGGGTGTTAAAATACCGAATTCAGGTGTGCATGCACATGTGTGCATGCACACCTAGCCATGTGACAGACAGACATGCCCTTAAGGCATGTCTGTGTGCCACATGGCGCACATGCCTATTTTTGGGGTGCCAGAGGGTGTCAAAGTGACACCCCCTGCACCCTTGCCAAATTCGGTATTTACCGATTCTGTAATTACAGAATCGGTATTGCCCATTGATTCCTACGGGCTTCAAGGCCCATAGGAATCAATGGGCAATACCGATTCGGTATTCACAGATTCGGTAAATACCGAATCTTAACGATTCGGTATTTACAGAATCTGTAATACCTACATCTCCCCCCTTCATATTTACCGACTCTTAAATACCGAATCGGTAAAATTCGGTATTTAAGAGTCGGTAAATATGAATTACCTACATCCGGCCCCATGTTAGTTGGTGTGAAATACAAAACATAATCAAATCAGGATTGTTGTATATGATGTACTGGGGAAAAACATATACTCCTGTAAAGTGGGCTTATATAGTTTCCAAGCATTCATAAGGTTACGTCTTAAAAAAGCTTGTGCAAAAATGTATTGCATTTTATTTGGTATGTAATGAGATATGAAATTTATGTCAAGGAAAGGTTCAGCAGGCATGTTGCAATCACCTGCTAGAACTAGGTTGCCATCTGGGAGTTGCAAAAGCTTCTGTCAGATCATGGACCGAAATTGTCAGTCAGGTGCATTAAGACCATAAATGTTGAAAAGAACCACCGGAATCTTATCAATGTATAATTTAAGTGATGACTATCTTTCCTCCTTATCTTTTTCCTAAGAAATCAACTAAACTTTCAAAGACTTGTGACCGATATTACAATTCCACGCTTTTTCCCCATCGCACGTGAAAAGGAACTACCCCCACCCATCCCCTCTGCAATTTCATAGATTCAAAGTCAGATAAATGGGATGCCTCCAAAATAGCTATGTATGCTTTAAGCTTTGACAGGCGAGTAAGAACTTGCTGTCTTTTGATTGGAGAATTCAAACCCCTGACATTCCAGGAGATCATTGTCAAAACCATTGAGATAGGACAATTTGAAGATAACATTCAGACATCAATTCATAGAAAATATAACAGAGCCATACAAGTAATAATGGAAATAACACCTTAGGAAAAAGAAGAAAAAGTAGAGAATCCAAAATAAGAAAGAAAAAAGGGAAAAGAAGACAGGAGAAAAGAATGAAAATAAAACAAAGAGAGGAAAAAAGAGGAAGTTCAGTATTAGCATAGAAGAAACGGAGCAAACAAACAAAAAACGGGAATATACCTAGCGATAATTTTATGAGGGTAGGGTGACTACATGGAAAAGACATCATGTCCAATCCGCAAGCGACAACATGGTGCAGGAGGGATGGTGCAACATAAATGTGAAATTAAGGTGACGAATAACAAAGTTATAACCCCTGCAAGAATAAAGATCAATGTAAATTGTTAGGCCAAAAAAAATAACATCATGCGATACTCTGTAGCTACAAATCAACATCAACATTAAGTAAGGGATGATATAAAAAGAAACCAAACACTACATACAATATAATTGATGAAAGTTCAGCTGGCAGACTCAACATCATAATATTATGTTGAAGAAGTTGAAGAAACAACATCCATAACGTCCGCTCTGGAAGGTGTAAGGAAATTCCTCAAATGAGATGAGTTCTCGTAGGTCACTGTTTTATTATTGTACATGACTTTGAAGAGATATGGATGAAAGAGTCCAAACAAGGCTCCCATGGAATGAGGAGCAGGTCTCAGATTCAGAAAATCTCTTCATCTGTCTGCTGTGTTTTTGGCATAATCTTGGGAAAAATAGATTTCAAGACATGACCTGGAAATCCGTTTGAGATGTCTGCCAGCGTAAATAACATGTATTTGCTCTTTATAGTCCCAAAAATACAAAATGACAACTCTATGTCTCTTAGAAGGTAAAGCACACGAAGGACGACAACCCAATCTGTGAGCTCTCTGAGTGTTTAGTAACAGACTATTTGGTAATTGTAATTACTTCGGTTCCTGTTTTCAAGTACTTTGACCTGTTTCTGTAGGGGGAAACTTGTGCCTGAAGAAAATTTACTTTAAGAGACATGTTGTTATTTGACTGTGATTTGCTGCTCTGCTACAGACAGGCGTTCTTCTATAAATGACCATCTATCGCTGAGAGTTTTTAGTTTGGCATTAGTATCTTCCGTAAAAGGGTGCAAAGCTCTAATTTCGTCCAGCAGAAGATCTAGCGACATCACTGGTATAGACTTTGGAGGAGAAGGTGGGTCTTTTTTAAGCCTCTTAACTGTTGCCTTACTGTTAGAGGGTTGAGGTGTTGTGGTGGTTAAAATAGAAGAAGAAGCTATACCTGACCCTGTAGCAGAGGTAGAGTTCTCCATTTCAGTGAGTATTGATTGCACCAACAAGAACATTTGCGAATTGCCTAGTGGAGACCTAAATAGTAATTTAGGAGCTGTTGACCTCCCCATATACTAAAATCACACCTAGTAGAAATAAAGCCACAATCAGTGTAGAGCAAATATTAATGCAGCAAAGACAACTCTAAAAGTTACACAAAAGTGTGGATCCCACCTCTAGGATCCTTGGACCTGGCTCAGCTTTAGGTGAATGATTGCATTGAATCAATGTACCAATCAAGAAAGAGAAATGTCTTTCTAGTGTCCCCTCACTCACCGGGGTTTCCCCACGGTGACATGCTTCATCATTGGGGCCATCCCAGTTCTCTACGAAAAGGGGCGTGCTGCGACTCACGAACTACGCAGGAGCACTTGAGAGTGAATGACTATGTGTGGTGCAGAAAAAGTGGTGGAGTGGGTGTGTGTGAGTATTTAAAAATACTGTGCTTAGTGGGCCTAACTGTTTTATTGAGCTCCTATGCAGGTATATTAAAAGTGGGGTTAATGTCACTGTAGGGCAACCTATAATGTGATTGACTCAGTGATCGATATGGTCGACATGTTTCATGCTACCCCTAGCATTTCTTCGGGACCATACAGGGACCAGCCCTGTATATGCCACTCCTATATCCCAAACTCTGGGAACAGTGAATTTACAACAATAAAATAATAATTTTAGCATGCATTCATATTAGAAATACATACGTTCCTCTTAAATAGATGGTGTTATTAAAGTGAAAAATGACACTTCATGGTCTCGCTGGGGGTCGATTTCACTTATGGGACACACTGTTCCTAGCTTGTGAAATCGCACCAAAGCACCTACTTGGAACCTCCCCGGGACCGCATCCACACCTAGTAGAAATAAAGACACAATCAGTGTAGAGCAAATATTAATGCAGCAAAGACAACTTTAAAAGTTATACAGCAAATAGAGATGTCTGAGGAAATATCTCACTGAAGAGGAAACCCAGAGGAAATGCACAAATCCACATACAAGTTCTTCAAAGCAAAACTTAAACACTTATTTCTGCAGTTTCAAAGCTCCATGCATGAGATGAGGAAAAATTCCTTTAATTGAGGGAAATACCTTTAAGATAATATTATGCCTTTTAAAGGTGAGTATGCCTTTAAACGTCAATCGGCAGGCATGCAGCTGCTGTTTAATGTGATTCGTCACCCCATGTTCAAAATGGCAGCCACTACTGAGGACAGGAAGCGAGCCGCCTATATAACATTATGCATGTGCTCATCAACTACAAAAAGCATATGCACCGTAACCACCATGAATTACCCGTTTATTTCGGGTGCCGGGCAACATCTTGAACTGTCACCACAAGCGCCGCTCCACAGAGCTTCACAGAAACATGTCCATCTTGCCCGTGCAGTAACTACGCACCTTGCTTATACAATAATAATACTCATAGAATGTTGATTATAGCATTGGAAAATCCACTGAAAGCTTCTATATAACATCTCCCAGAAAAGGCATTTTGGAAGTGGCTTCTGCACTCTCTCAGTCTACTGACCACAGCTCGAAGTCTACAAGCTGCTCACAGGGGGCATCCTTTCCAACCCCGAGGGCAGAGCATTACTGCCAATTGTGAATCAATTTGCAAAGTATTGAATCTCAAGCTATGAAGCTGCAGCAGCCCATTTGTGCCAAGTATGGGTTCAATCACTTGGGTCTCTTCTTCCATATTGGAATGAAAGCACCCATTTGCGATAGTCAGAATACATTCTTTCTTAAGCATCAATAGTCAGTATTAACATAGCTGAGAAACAAAAAGCAGGTTCATCCACACAGAGACCCCAATGAGAGGTCACCAGGAGAATAGGTTGCTACCCCTAACTAGTTGCATAACACCAAATAATGCAACCGCCCCCTAAAAAATGTGATATGCCACCACCTAGACTTTCATATCACATAGCTATCCATAGACTTTAAACTGGATGGGGGTACCTTGAAGGGTGGGAGCTCTTCTGCTCACCAATGGCTGCTGGGGGCTGCATTACGTTCTGCCTGCCCCGCTCTAACAATCAGGTCTCAGGGGGGCAGATTTACAAGAAACTGACGCATCTGCAGAGATGCATCAGTTTCCCTGTGCCAGCCAGCGATACCCTTGTGCCACCATGGATGAACCATATTTAAAATACTGTGCACCCTGCCGAAAGGATTCGCATCTGTTGGCCCAAAAGTCATGCATTGCTGGAGTTGTGTTGCAAGCATGACACAACTCCAGCAATGCATGGGGAGGCCTATACTCATTGTACTGCATCACTCCTTAAGCCTGCTTCAAGCAGGCATAAGGTTTTGACTCAGTGGCCTCCTAGCAGTGGCACAGTGAAATCTTGTAGATTTCCCTGCGTCACTTCAATACGGCTTTTCTGCATGGGAACGCCCACCCTGCATACATTATACTTGACGCATATATAATGTGACGCAGGGCTTTACAACGTGACCCATCTCCCTATATGCGCCTGTTGGACTTGGCCCTTTTGGCAGGTTCACCCCTGGACTTTTTGCCTTAAGCTCTGACATAGTGGTAGTGATTTCTGGCCTCTGCGCACTTTAGCACTGTGGCCCAGTGTAAAGTGCATGTGCTCTCTGAGTGTGTGTGGTGAGATTGGCCTGCCCTCCCATAACAGCGGCATGTTGTAAGTTGGCTGCATTGTATACGCCGTCGCTGCGGCACAAAAGGGGCGCAACGGCGGAGCAAAAGTGTTGCAAGGTGCTTGTAAATCTTCCCCAGGTATCAACGTGAACTTGGCACAGTGTAGCATCAAGAGTAGCCACGCGTTTAAATTGTGGTGTGGTAATGCCTCACCCACTCTCCTTATCGATTTGGTGAGTAAACTTCCACTGGTTCGAGCTGCAGTAGGGGTCCATTAGTAAAGCCTAAAACACGGTTTATTCTTGGCAACTTTTGAGCCTCAAATCAGACGCATCTGTAAACATCACACACAAGTTTCCAGCTCAGGTACCAACAGGGCAGGAGTTTTTATTCTTTTTAATGACATAATCCTGTACCAGAACGTTTTTCACTAAAGAGGTTTAAGTCAACAACCAGCAGATAATACTCTCATCAAATCGCATCCAATAAATAGCAGTTTAGATACATACTATGACGATAGAGAGATAAAATGTTCTGCTCTGGCCTGACCTCCTCGGTTAATTTGAAGCCCTGATTCAGCACAATGCTGAATATTTTGTTTTGCCACATTGAAGTAGTTGACTGCTCCGTGAAACGCTGTTTCAAGGAGCAGAGGCAAGATCGACGTTTGCATGCAGTGATTTATTAAATTGGAAACACATTTCTTTTGGGTTTAAACATCTCCTGGTAGGTAACAACATCCCTTGTTGAGCAGAATGTGCTGATGCGGCTAGAAATGAGGACATAGCCTGCCTAGCGTGGAAGTTTACCGAAGATTAAATGACAAAGATAACATTTTTAATAGCCTTTCTTCGGGAGCGTTGTTCTGCCACTTTATATTCCAGGCTGTTAAAAGAAAGTGTCATTGGACGTTCCGCAGCGTTTTGTCAGGAGTCGCTCCACTCCAGGCACTTTCTCTATTGGGGTGAGATATAGTAATGATGAAAGCAGGAGTCATATGCGTTTATAATTCAGTGCGCAGCATCGCGTCAGGAACTGTGTAGTCGCTCACAGAGCAAATTTATAACTGTTATAAAAATTCTAGTACTCTAGCATTTTATTTTTTATTTTTCATGCAGGTGATCAGGAATTTACAATTGCACGAGGTTCACACATTAGCTGGTGTGCAATGTGCACAGAATTACGAGTATGACACTTTAGAATATGCTAACAGTGCACGAAGTTATCCATCACAAGTGGCGCAAACAACACGTGCGGAATTTGCCAGTGCAAACTTCAACAATTTCCACGCGGCACAAATCGCAGGAGCAAACACCCACAATTTGCCCATACATTTTCAATAAAAACCATTTTGGGCACGAAAGGGGGTTGCACTCAAAACCGGATGTGTAGCCCGCTCGTGATTAGAGCCTTCGCCATGCTATTGTCATTTTCTTAATGTTTTAAAAATTGCAGCTGTGATAGAGAAGTTTAAGATGAGGTAGAATATGGAAATAAAAGAAAATGCTACACCATTTTCATGTTGAAAATAATGCAAAGATAAATGCATTACCATGTTTGATTAAACATCCTAGTGCTGGTTTTGTTATTTTCCAGATTATGCAGTACAATATAAGACATTCATTGGAAGTAATTCACTAAGCAAAACGCACACCGGCAGTTGTTTTTGGGGCTAGCAAGTTGTCGGTATCAACAAGAAGGAAATTACGGGCATATTATCAAGAAGGGCGTTAAAATTATCGCCGCTTTAGCGGCAGGAAACATGGGCTTCTATGGGAATTCACAACGGCATATTATCAAGCCCATTATCGCCATTTCTTGATAATATGCCCCTACATTACTGATGGTGCTGAAAAGCCAGACCTATACATTCTGAAGGAATTGAAGGAAGCTTAACAAACTCCTCAAACTCGTGGGGTGATGGGAGTAAATTGCCACTTACCTTTCCTGGTTTGTGAACGCAAGGAACATGGAGCGAGAACGTGTCAGAAGAATGAAGTGTACTTTACCTTGGAAAACCTGGGTGAGCACACCTTACTCAGAATGATGAACTGGGCACATGGACTCTTCATTGTTCTGTTCCATAGTGAAAAGCCTTCCTACATTTGGACGACAAATGCCACATGAACCCTATTCGAGAGTAGGATTGGGCCTTTGAGCACAAGCTTTTTCCTCATCCCATCTTCGGACTGAGCTGGATTCAGGCTTTCTGGGATTCCATCTTATCTCTCATCTGTGGCACCTCGATCCACTCTGATGATATAAGGATCACTCTTTTTGAGTTAGATGAAGTAGGAGAAGATAGCGCAATGGGTAATCAAGCAAGGAAAAAAAAAAGTTATCTATATGGACTCATTGGTAGCTTGATTATCCTCAATGATTTGTGTGAAGAAGCGATTTTTTTATGGCATTGGAAGATTTGTGTTATTTTAGCAATTAGGTCATCAACATCAAAGTTTTAATGCTTAAGATATTATCTAACAACTAGGATTTATGTGTCAATTGCAGAGTGTCACACCTCTTGCATCATCTTTGTTAACTGTTTCTAGTTTATTGTTGTAACATGGAAACTTGTGTAGCAAACGCACATCATTTTTCACTGTCAAATTTCATTATAATACTATAAAAGATGTGTCAGAAATGAGTTGCATCCATTTAATCCCAATGCATTTCCTCCTTTTTCAGACTGCCTGGTTTATGGACTTCTACCACGAGTGAGTGTTACTACCTGACTACACACATGTGCGGGCTGAGTGTGTGAGATTACCATCTAGTTCAGTCCAGAATGCGTGTACAGGTGGCCTGTCACTGTGGAGACTTCAGGGACTGGAGCTGACATGGGCAGAGCTTATGAATGGGCATTAATACTGTAAGTCGGTATATCAGTAGGGACACCTTCCTGCACATAAACAATCATTCCCCCCAACGCAGGCACCACTGCTCTATTGTGCAAGGGGGCCTGCAATGGCGCTAGGCTTCTAAATTGGCGCGAGCGTAGGGGAAACGCAAGGCTGAAAGTATTCTTGTAAATACGGTGCAGCCCTGCATTTCAAAAGTGCCCCAAACAATTGTTCAGCTGGTCGGTGCCAGTGGTGTGAGCCTTCCAGCCAGCATGGGCTGCGTTCGTGCATGGCTTGCTTTGCGCAAGACCTAGGTGCCTCTCAAGAAGGGAAGAGGGCCCCGAGGTGAAGAAAATAGAAGAAAATGTTGTTTTCCCCTTGTAGGCTACATAAAAGTGCTGCTCTGAGGCTCCATTCAGCTGGGGCTAGGATCACCTCATAAGCCCACACATTTTTATATATTTACCAGTGGTGCCTTAGAGAGGTTACAGGCACCACCAACATAGAAAACACAGTTTTGGGCTGTCAGCAGTGAAAAAGCAGCCGTTGGCACCCAGTGACAAATCAAACACTAGGCTTGAGTCTTCCAAGAGCTGTTTTATGACCCTTCGGAGATACTCCTTTTGGTTTTAAGATCTTGTGGAATCTGGTCTTCCCTTGTATGACTCTGGAATGTTTGGATCCTTGCTTGTTGTTCATATGACTGCACTGCAGTGACAGCACACTAAAAGTAGAAGAAAGTCTAATGCACTCATGGTTTTGAAAATGTTTTATTGTCCATAACTGAGTTAACAATAAATCATTTTATGCATAAATAAATAACATGTACATGCTTTATTGACAGCCATAAAGTTAACAGTGAACCAAAAAAGCTCTAATGAATGGCATTGTATGATGGTACTATCCTTGGTGATGCTAATGATATTCCTTTAGGTTATTATGACATATTTCTGCTTTTAGTAATGTGCTAACACCCTGACAAAGCCATTAGGCCTTCTGTTTGATAATTACTCCCCATTATAGTGGGTCTACCTTATGTGGGAAGTATTCTGGTTATAGGGTCAGGGCTTACAATGTGTGTTTACTATTAGGACGGTGGCACCATAGATATTTCCATCTGCCATCATGTATATATTTAAACATTAATTAATGTTTTGTATTCAGTAGTTTGTGCATAATAAATTACATTTCCTTTTTTTAAGCAAAAGCTCCCGCTGGACAATGATTTATTGGGTGCTGTGGTATACCTGTGGTCTCTGGTACTAGCCCACACCATCTCCCCTGAGTAGGTGTTGGACTGCTCTGCCTCAATACCCTGTGAGAGTCAAATGCTACAACTGCATACTTGACTACCAGCATAAGAAAGCCTGTTGACTTCTGATTTGGAAAAGAGTCACATACTTTGCAACTAACAACTCCCTTACCTTCAACAGGGCACTTAGGATAATCCTATTCTTCTCTTTTATTTGTAAAGATAAACTGCAAAAGCTTTTTTCTGAAAGAAAGTGTGTCAATGTTTCTCTTTTAACTCTGCTGGGAAGTTTGTCACAATATGCTGACGGGATACAAAGTCAAAAGATTGAATAGAGTGATCTCTAAACTCTTTATTCATTCCCAGACAGGGTTCATACCTGCTTGATATGGCACATATGATATAAAGACTGTATTTCACATTGTAGATGAGTGTCTGATAACCCAATGTCATCTGTTAACTTGGCAGGGGAAATTTATTTTAACTTACGTTGGAATGTATAAATGATATGTGATCTCAATGAGCCCAAATCATTGATAATATACTGACACCTAAAAGGGGTAGTATCAGATTTGCTGAAGGGAAGCTGTCCAAGCTAAACAGCTTTTCCTACGGCAATTATGGCTTGAAGGCTAAGGGGCTGCTGGAAAACAGTAAAGTGTTTGTTCAGAAGAACCACCTGTTCCTTTAACGGTCAGAGGGTGAATTAAAAAATGTTGTATTCATGAAAGCAAGTACAGTGTTGGTTGTCGACCCTTACCAGTGCATAATTTTCAAAGCAAATAATTACTTTAGAAAGGGGATTATTAGTCGGGGCGGGGGGGATGTGAGTTCTACCAAGGAATAATGTAGTAATTTCTGTACCAGGTCCAATTAGGTCTTAATGTTTTATACCTGAGTTCAACCGTTTGTAATTGTGGCATACAGCAGTCAAGCTTATCTTAGGATAAATGTGTTAAGCCTTCATCAGCACTAAGGGGCCCATGCATAAAGCTATTTACTGGTTGCAAATGGGCCGATTCGCAGAATCAGCCCGTTTGCGACCTGTAAAAAGCCATTTGCGATGCATCAACCCATAAATGCATTCGCAAAACAGGTAATCGCAATTTTTACGATTATCTATTTTACGAATGCATTTAGGGAATCACAATTTACGATTCCCTAAATACAATGCAAGAAGCATTTTCAAAATGTGACTTTGCATTAAGGAATCGGAATTTACATCAACTTCAAGTTGATGTTAATTTGCAAATCCTTAGAAAAATGCACAAACTTGACTTTTTCTCTGTGCCATGTGGCGCATACAGATGCCCTAAGGGCATGTGTGCGTGCCACATGTGCATACATACCGTTTTTAGAGGGTACATTAGGGGGGCCTTATGGCCCCCTAGCACCCTTGAAATTGCATTCACAATTTGCGATTACCTATTTGGTAATCGCAAATCCGATTTGTCCCCAGTGGACAGATTACGTGTCTTTCTCCCCTGTGGGGGAAGCCGGGGGTATCTCTCTCCTATCCCTTATTGCCTGCAAGTTTTGCCCTGATTCTGTGTGCTTTAAAAAATTGTACATATTTTAGCTGTTTTTTTTTAAATATCTGTGTTATTGCTTACTTGTCAGACCCGACGAGATTACTTCGTCCTAGGGTCCCTGATACTGGGCTCTCTCCCCCGGCGCAGCCGATTGCAGCGCTGACGCCAGTTGGGAGAACGAGAAACCGGCATCTTGGGGGGAGGCAGGGTAGCGCTCCAGCTCGTGGACGACTCCCACCCTCCTCGGGAAATGGATAAAAATAAGGAGACATCCCGCCCGCGCAGCGGGCGCGCCGATGGTGCGCCGAAGGCGCGCCTAAGGCAAGCCCGTCTGCGCCCGTCCGCGCCGGACCCGCGCCTAGCGCCGGTCCCCCTGCCTCTCGACCCACAATAATCACGTGGACCAGTAGGCAGCTTCTTCTGCTTAGACAAGGCGTCTGTTCCCCTGATGCCTGCTGCTGCCCCCATAGTCTAGAGGATTCTCCTTACTATTGCTGTCTGTGCAAATTCGCAATTACCCTCCAGCGGAATCCTTCTCGGAAGGTCACTATACCTCAGTTTCCCCCAAAGTTAAAGGCGGCTCTTGTTAACTGTCGCTCGTTGCCTGCTCATGCCACTGATATATGGTTATCATTGGACACTCATGATTGGGACATTTTATTCCTTACTGAAACTTGGCTCAAAGATACCTCCAAACCTGACATACACCTGGCCACCCCCCCGGGCTATCGATTGGTGGGTATCAATCGAGATAATAATAAAACTGGAGGAGGCCTTGCGGTTATTCTTAAATCTCACCTTAACTTGAGCACTAAGAAACTAACCAACCTTGGGCTTATTGAAGCTATGTATCTCACGATTATGGATTCCGCCACTATTATTTTTGCCGGCATCCTGGTCTATAATCCTCCTACGGCTTCCATTTCCTCTCTTAACACTTTAATGCACACTATTGCTGATCTCTCCCTTAAACACTCTTATTTTACGGTGTTGGGGGACTTCAACCTACATGTTGACAATCCTTTATGCTCACAAGCATCTATCCAATTGGAAACCTTACAAGGATTAACTCTATCCCAATTAGTTAACGGCCCAACTCACAAAGCTGGCCATACCCTTGACCTTATATTCACGAATCATCCCGGTGTAATTTCTCTTCCTGCACTGCCCCTTACATGGTCTGACCATTTTCTCCTCCCTTTTGAAATTATTATCCCTCCCCTGCCCCCTCCTTCCTCTCTCAACAGAGAAAACGGACGCATATGGTCCAAAGTTACCCGTGACTCCATTAACCCATGTTTCTTTTATCAGTTCAATCCTTCAGTAGATTTTAATGAGGACGTTGTTAGATATAACTCCGCCCTTATCTCCGCCCTGGATACTATTTCCCCTCTAGCTCCTATCACCTCCGCTAGATCTCGTCCCTCTGCTCCTTGGTTCTCCCCCGCGCTGCGGGAGGAAAAGAGTCGCTGCAAACAGCTCGAACGTAAATGGCGCCAGTCCTATGATCCTATAGCCAAAATAGTTTATAAGACGGCCTTGAATAAATTTCAAAAACTTAAACGGACCACGATGAGATGTTACTTCTCACAGTTAATTAAAATGGCTGAGAACTCTACTAAAACTCTCTTCAAAATAGTGAACGATTTTGTCAATCCCCCTGCCTTGAAGACCCAGAGCTCCCCCACTCAGGCCCTCTGCAATAGACTTTCTGATTTCTTTCAGGATAAAATTATCAAGCTGTCTTCTTCATTTGTTCCTGCTACATCACGTCCCTGGTCAGCTGAGTTAGACTCCCAGCAATGCTCATTCCATTTTTTTGAAGAGCTTACGCCTGATACAGCCATGAAACTAATCAGTCAGGTTAAATCAGGATCACCACTGGACCCTGTCCCTGCCAAAGTGATGGGAAATCTTGCCTCGGTTTTAATCAGTCCGCTCCTGTCCATATGGAATTCCTCCTTGACACACGGTCAGTTCCCTTCAGTGTGGAAGCAGGCTATGCTGCTCCCCATCCTAAAAAAGTCAGATGCGGATCCTACTCAATTCTGTAACTATCGCCCGATATCCCTTCTGCCTAAACCTGCTAAGATCTTAGAAAAGGTTGTTCAGAGGCGATTGGCCTATAATTTAGAAACTAACCAGCTGCTGCACGACTCCCAGTCGGGATTTAGAACCGGCTTTAGCACTGAGACTGCGCTGCTGGAGATATCAGAGACAATACAAGAGTGTGTGGACAGGGGTGAGGAGGCCATGTTGGTCCTCCTCGACCTGTCTGCTGCTTTCGATACTGTGTCTCACAATATACTTCTGGCTCGTCTGCAGCAGCTGGGGATTGGAGGCACTGCTCTGACCTGGATTAAATCTTTTCTCTCAGGGAGGACTCAAAGGGTACTTCTTCGACCCTTTGAATCTGAGGACAAACCTCTCCTGTGTGGTGTGCCCCAGGGCTCGGCCTTGAGCCCTCTTTTGTTTAATGTTTACCTAGGCCCGCTTGCTAGTGTAGTTGAGTCTTGGGGGGTCAGGGTGGTCTCTTATGCTGATGATACTCAGCTTGTCTTTTTTTTTAGAGACCACTCTGACTCCCACTTCTATAACTTTCGCAACTGCCTTGGCAACATCTGCTCGTGGATGGCCTCCAACCATCTGGTTTTGAACACTGACAAAACGGAGGTTCTTTTCTTCAGCCAGAAGGCTGCCCCCCCGCCACCTTGTGGTGGCCTACTGTCCTGAACCCCCCTCCAAATCCAGTTCAATCTGCCCGCAATCTCGGCTTCCTATTTGATAACTCTATGTCTTGTAAAGCTCAGGTCAATAAAGTTTCCTCTGCCTGCTTTGCGAAATTGCATATGATCAGGAAGATCTTTCCCTATCTCCCTCTGGTGTCCCGCAAGACTATTGTCCATGCTCTTATCACGGCACATCTAGACTATGCCAACAGTCTGTATGCCGGCGCCCCCCTCTACCTTATAGAACGGCTACAAATTGTTCAGAATGCGGCGGCTAGACTCATTGGAAATATCCCTGCTCGCAACTCTGTAGCAGCTTATCGGAAAGAACTGCATTGGCTACCCATCTCCCATCGCATTCAATTTAAAATCCTGATCCTTGCCTTTCGTGCTATAAATGGATCTGGCCCTGCTTATCTGAGCAAAAGACTCAAACTAACTATCTGTTTCTGTCAGATCACTTAGATCAAACAGCCTTCGGCTTATGGTGGCACCCAGATTTCGTCGCGCCAGGAGTGGGGGCAGAACGTTTGCAGTGGCCGCGGCCAAGTATTGGAACCTCCTCCCTCTAGACCTTAGGTTCAGTGAGTCTGAGCAAGTATTCCGACGTAAACTCAAGACCTGGCTGTTTACTAATCCTTAGAATTTCTTCTCTCTAGAGGCTCTCGCGAGTTCCGTGTTAGGATGGACAATCACTCGGTAGATCCACCTCATGATTGACATGTATTCTGTAGCGCCGGGACACCCCCTTCGGGGGTAGCTGCGCGCTTTATAAGCTTCTTAAATAAATAAATAAATAAATAAATAAATAAATTAATAAATAAATTCCTAAGGGCCTTTAGGCCTATAGGAATGAATGCGAAAGCATTCCCTAATAGCAAATCAAAATTTGCGATTCCCTATTAGGGAATGTGCAGGAATCACTATTAAGTTATCGCAATTCCTTTGCTTGATGCATGTGCCCCTAAAACTTTTAAAAAGTAGAAAACACAACACAATAAAATTCCATTACAATTTAAAAAAGAAGAGTAACGTTTAATGAACAAGTAGCTACCAAATTAACAAAAATCAGATGTAGGGAACTGGTGATATGATTTTTAGAAATTTTTATTCCAGCTCTAAAAGCATAAAGTACCAACTGTGGGTATCTGGTCGCACTAGACCAGGTGAAAATCAAAAGGTAATGTTGACAGCAATGGAGCACAGGTTTGATACAGAGACCAGTGTTTCCTGGTGGAAAGTTTACTTTCAGACTTAGTTGTTTATCCGGAGAAAAGTCCCTGTAGACGAGGTCATTGGTACGTCGGGCAGCAGGCTGGATCCAAAGAGGGGGATGTTGATATCAGTTGACTGAAGCACATGTCATTGGTGGAAACCTTGGCTCCAGTGGAAAGCTTGAGACTCTCCATGTCGAAGGTGGGAAAACTCAGAGTGGGCCAAACTCTGAGCTCAGGAAGGCGTTGTTGGGGTGCTGCTTGAGAATGGTCCTGGTAAAGATCTCTACATTCTGACTTAGAAACTTTTCTGGAATTCAGAATCCTTTCAGTGAGGTAACGAGCATGTGAATCCAATTGGCAGATCGACGTTGGTGGTTGCGGCTTATCAGCAGTCCGTGGTAGCTTTTCGTTCTTTTGATGAAAAGTTCAGAAAAAGTCTGGAAGTCTTACAATTTTGAAGCAGGTTAGAGTACACTCTAACACCAGCCAAAGTATGTGGACCTTTTGGACACAAGTTGGGGGTTAGGACTCAATCTTCCATAAGCCACTAGCAGGGGCCAGGACAAATCCAGTTGGAACTGGCCAGCTGGGCTCAGTAGAGACTTAGGCATCTTGCAGATGTGTGTTTCTGCAGATAAACAGGAGGCTAGTAACCTAGTTCTTAGAGTTCACTGCCCTGGGTACAGGTTGGTGACAGGTTTATGTCTGTCCACATGCTCAACAGCAGGCGCAGTCCTTGTTCTGTTCTCCACTGGTCCTGTGGTTTTCTAAAGACGGTACTGAGTGTGCTACATATATGCCCAGTGCCGCTTGTGAGTGAATACAATTCCTGGCCAATGGGGTAAAGGTTACAGGGGTGGCCCTATCCACGTTTGCAGCACTTCCTGTCTCTTTCACTGTAATAGATCCCCCATTGCCCCTTTCTACCTAAAACCAATATGGCAACCACTGGTGGCCAGCATGGTTCATGGGCGGCCGGGGAGGGCATGCTGGGTGTGGGGTTGTGTGCAACGAGGGAGGAAATAGTCCCCAAGGTAATAAAAATAATATTAAAAAGAAAATAAACACCTTGCCACGCTGCGTCCCACTCTCTGCTCTCCTTGTCGACTGAGGCACAGGAAGCACAGCCAGGCTCCCCTGACCACTCACAATGCTGCAATGCAGCATTGTGATTGGTTCTGAGCATCCTGGTTTGACGCTCAACCAGGGAATGGGGACCTGAGCTTGTTGTTCATGCAGCCTGCATGGAGAACGGGGAAAGTGTGAATAACTGGTTTGGGCAGCCCGAGAGGGCCGACCAAACAGTTGTTGTGCACGTAGGAGTGGGCAAACCACTCCTTCCCTCCCTTGCTCCGAGAGCAGAGCAGCCCCGCCCACATGCAAATTAAGCAGCACAGAAACATATCATGATAACTTAAAGTTACTATTGTTTTATATTTTCTTTGTTGCATTGCTTAAAAGCAGTGGGGCGACGCCATAGCGGAGGAGCAGCCACTGATGGCAACACCTTTCTTATCTTGAGCGGAGCTCCCTTGGTCCACCTAGATTTGTGGCCAGTATAATGGTCAAACCCTCCCCTGTTGTCACTTTAAACCTGTTTCGGGGGCAGCACCTCTCCCACTGGCATTGGTGCTCAGTTGGCTATCAGAACAATGACTGGAAGTCCTAAGTGTGTGCTACATCTAGAGGTGGGTGCTAAACTCATCTTTGCGGGAGGAGTTTGTAGAGTTTTGTCACTCTGCGCTACTCTTGGAGCACAGAGTTCAGCAAAAACATTGTAACGCACTACAGGTTGGAGTTTATCGGTGCCCAGTCCTGAAACAAAAGATTGTGGGGAATTCATTACAGGGGGTGGAGATCTGCTATTTTATCAGCCATTTTGAGGTGTGAGAATCATAAATGATAAATAGAACTGAAGATGAAAGCTGTTTGTTTTAAAAGTAATTGTGTTACAGAAGAGACATCATAACCGACTTCTGAGCTATTGTATAATCCATTTGTTTATTTAAATGTAATATCCCATTAAGCGTATGCAGATTGATAATATTTATGCATAGTTGCTTGCATGCAGCAATGAATATGTAAATATAGAAAACATACTACACATTTATATAAAGTTAATCGCACTTGCTCGCTATTCCGGGAAATATTATGTTACACCATCGTGGACGCGGGGTAAGAAACACAATCTTTATCTTTTGGTTGTCCCTTTTCCTTTTCAATTGTTGGACAGCTGTATAGCTGTGTATCTGGATGACGGAAAGTTCAGAGTGGGAACAGGACTTTTAATGTATATGGTTGCTTCGTAACTCCCTCTTAAGTGGTAGTCAAAGAAGGAAACATTTTAGATTGGCATCAATTTCATTTTGCAGCATACAAAGCAAAGCCAGAAACTGAACTTATGTTTATATTGCAGCTAATATTTAGGTTTTTCTTTTCAAATCAGTATTAGGTAGCAGTCTTTGCTGTTGTGCGTATTATAACCTGATATTGTGTACAACCTATAATACTCACTGGTGAGAACACAACATCTGCATAACAAAATGATGTAAGCCAGTTTTCAGAATCCTGATTGGTACATGTCTCACGCCTCCTGTTTGGTAAGGATCAGGCAGACCCATTGTGATCCTCATAGATGGCAGCCACTATGGACTCGCTCCGTACCCTGCGCTGGCTCGGCAGCTTGAGACACTGTCAGAGCGACAGCGCAGATAGGAGGGGTCGACGGGAGCCCTCATTAATAGAGTGAACCGGAGGGACCAGGCTGCACAAAATGCATGACTGCCAAGTCTTCTGGAGCAGGCAAGAGCAGAGTACCATCTACTAAAGTAGGACAGACACCCTCTCAGAGGTGTAGACATTCCAATCTACCCCTCTTAAGTGCTCAACAGAGCCTGTGAGCCCTATGGCCTCTAACTCTACACATTTCAGCATGTGACAGTCCCAGTAAAAGTCTTCTCATTAGTAATACTATGGGTGGGTGGAACTTCATGGAATTTTACTGCGTTTTTATGTATCTCCACAGAATTCTCAGAGTAAAACTCTGTAAGTTCAGCCCACCCCTATTTTCAACTGCTTGTGGCAGGGTAGGTACCTTTTGAAGTTTAATTAAGTTATTAGGCACAGCCCAGATGCCCATCCAGCCAGGTTGGAAAAACTGCTCCCCACACCCAACCCTTTTGTTCAATGTCTGGAGGCAATACACATCTCACCCCTGGAGAGCCATTAGCACTCAGATGACACTGAGCACTGGCAGAAAAGCACATTTGGCTTAAGTAGGAAAATGCCAACTTTCAAAAAGTGTGATTTTTAAAATAGTAATTTATAAACCGATATGACCAACAGGTTGGATTTCAAATTACTATTAATTTGAGTCCTGGAGTCATGGTTCTAAAAATTCCAAACTGAAGTTATGCATTACAAGGTGTTATAATGTATTCCAGTGCTTTTGTATGGGACATCCAGCCTTACCACAATATATATAACGTAAACCTGACAATTACATTTTTTCCCCAACACAACAAGTTTTAGGAGTTAGAGCACATGCACTGGGGCCTGGGTATCATGCTTTGTAGTGTACAAAGTCGAAAAAAACAACAGCATCAGTAAAAATAAGCATTGACAAAGTTATAAGGTATGACATTGGACACCATCATTCTGCCAATTCTTGTCTTTTTGTTGTCATATTTTTGCAAAAAATTATTGTTTGGACAAATGCTGAGCCCTCAGTCTAAAAAAGAAAATCATTTGCCACAGGCAAAAAATATTTTTTGTCTCAAGAAAACCACACATTACCATAGTACTTCATGGCACTGACGGGAACTACTTTGTGTGTGGATGTGTTCTTTGTGAAAAGGTGACATTCGTGTAGTGAAGTCAGCCAATGGCTGAAGTGTGCAATGGGTCTGTCCACAAGGGACCTCTAGGCTACATGCAGATTTAACACAACGCATCTTTTACATCTCTTACATCCCGGGCCGCACTTTGCGTTCGTTGGACCAAGAACTAGCGGCAGCCCCTCGGTTCAAACTCAGTCGGGCGGGGGGTCGCTCTTTTAGGGTGCGGGCAGCCGCGCTCTGGAACGCTCTCCCCTTGAAACTCCGGACCCTTGGCGACTTGCTTTCCTTCCGCAAGGCCGCTAAAACCCTTCTGTTCTCTGAGTTATGTTAAAATCCATACCCCCATTTTTAAATAATATTTTCTGTTTTCTGTTGTGTTGTGTTCGCCACCTTGTCGGTGCGCCGGGACGCTCCTTCGCTGGAGCAGCCGTGCGCAATACAAATAGCCCTAACATAACATAACATAACATCTTTCCTTAACCCCTTCCGTGCTCATGACGACCCCCGAACGTCATGAGTCACGGTAGGCGTGTGCGCACGACTGCCAGGGGCCGTCCGAACCACACCCAAGAATGAAATGTCTAGTACCGGGGTGGAATTCGCGCCGCAGTCAAGGTGTTAAAGATAAGCTACATGCTTGAGATCTTTGATTCCTACTAGAATAACAAATGTTTCACTCATATGGAGAGCAAGTTTGATGTTATGATTTAAGATTTTTAATAGAAAATACACCCTGAAAAATAGAAAAAAGAAGCAATGTGATTTACTAATTTGCTAACAGGCAACCTTACAGGACAGCTGCTAGAGATGGCTTGTGCCCATTTTTAAGACTGTTTACAGACTGCATTTTGTAGTAAGTTTAGTAGAACTACAATAGTACTACAAACATCCTAGAAAATGCTATTCACATACTCAGTTGTGGAGGTCTCCACCTCTGTCTTGCCTGTCTTTTCCGTGCAGAGATCTCTGCCTCAACAGCAGGCATTTTTGCACTCATAAGTATACATTTTAGTATTAAATGTGGTAGGGACATAGTGCAGTGGGTGGAAAATGGGGACATCTGACTACTAAAAGGGGGCGAGGGTTAAGGGAGGAGAAAAGCAGGGTAGAAGGGAGGTTAAATAGGGGTTTTGTGAGGGACAAACAACCACCCACAAAATAGGCCATTGCTACTAACAAACTGCCCTTCTATGGCAACCGCAGCTTAAGAGGACCCAAAACAGGAGTCGTTCCAGCACCACACGGCCATCCACTGGTGATTCAACACCCTCCATATAAAATAATGGAGGTTGTGACGTAAATTAAAACCCAATGGAACTAATGTTTAAAATACATTTAAACTATGTTAAATATAGATATAATTTATTTCTTTTCAAATGTAACATTAATATGGTGTTTATAAGGTGTGATAAATGCCAGCCAATTACAATTTTTTTGGTGAATAACAGGAAGATTTTGGTGCTTGTCACAATCAAAATCCATGTGTTCCGGTAAATACTGGTCAATTTCCCCTGATAAATATCAGCAGATATGACCTGCTGATATTTATCATGGAACCCATGATTACAATATGTGCAGTAATTCAGATACCACCATATCACAAATAATGGAGCTATTTGTAATGAGGGCCTAAGTCCTTTGCCACTAGGTGGGCATTTCTGGGAAATAATGAATGCATTCCTACTAAACACTCTTTGTGTGTGGGACACATAATTGTTCAGGAAGGAAATGTTTAATGCGGTTTATTGCATAGGCTGGGAAAACATATAAACTAACAATTTGTCTAGTGGGGACGTCAGTATTTTCTTTATGTTACTTTTGTTGAGGACAGAGAAGTAGTATAAAACATTGTATCAAATGAACAGCGATTATAGTTCATAGTTGACCTTGGGAATGAGGGAATACATTCTTGACGTAAATATATGCATTAAATTGTATTAATTTAACAACGTCTCTTTATATCACATTTCTTTTGAAAGAGCATCTATCTTTGCTTCAGTGAATGTACAGTAATTGCATATTTAAAAATCATTAGACAATATCTTAATGTGCATTTCTGCTGACTCTACAAAGCCACGTGGAAATTATGTACTGGCAAGCTTTTGGTTTGGCAGTTCTATCAACAATTAAGTGCCCTCATTTTTAATACTGTCTGACTATCTTTTGAAATACACTACATTCAATTGAGAATCTCTTTGCTACATTGATGGATTTCGAACAGTTTCATTGCGATGTTGCAAATGTCTGAGGTAGATTTCTGATGTGGGAACTCATTCAGGCGTGCATATTGACATTTCCCGAAAGAGGAAAGTCAGCATAGAACTATTACATGTTTAAAGGCTATGAGGAAAATGACACCACAAATTCCGCCACAAACATTCTGTAGACATGCAATGATTCTCCAGAGATGTGCAGTCACAAAAAACAGACACATAAGCAATAACTGAGCCTCAATCTCGGTAACTCAGGGGCATATTACCAAGGGCCTTATCGCCGCTTTAGCGGGAATTTTTCCCTCTAAAGCGGCAATAATTTTATCGCCCTATTACCTAGCTGTCGCTAACACCAGTTAGCGACAGCTAGGAGGAGATAGCGATCATCTTGGGGCCCACTTTGCATGTCAGCGATAATTATCGCTAATGACATGCAAAGTGGGCGTGCCAAGATGTTAGCGACTGGAAACAGTCGCTGACATCGCTATCTCCTATTACCTACTTTTGGAAATAATCGCGCTAAGCACGATTATCTCCAAAAGCTAACGCCTGCCCAGAGCAGTTCTTAGCCATGTTATCCAATGGTAGGTGGATAACATGGCTAAGAGCATTTGCTCTGTAATGCATGAATATCGCTGACTTTTCAGCGATATTCATGCATTTCGGCCGATTTATATTGCTTAGGAGATAAACCTTGATAATATCAAGGCTCCTCAGCGATAAAAATAGGCGAAGCTCGGCGATATATTTTTGGCCGCTAACCAAGCTTAGCAATATTTTTTGCGCATGCTTGGTAATATGCCCCTCAGTTACGTGTCCTGAAACCCAGTCCATCCAGGTAGCATAGACACACAGGATCATTTAGATTATGCCGGGTGGCCCACCAGCCCACTAGGTTAGCTGAGACTTACTTATGCTCCTCTGGCAGAGGTATTTCTCCTCACCTGGCAGGCGTGGAAGTCTCTAATGAAAGCAGATGTGGCAGTGCAGCGGATGAACTTTCATACCTGTTGAATGTCGATTGAGCCACCATTTTGTAGTTACATCCTCGACATTCTCTTTTGCTTTGGAGTAACAAATTGTCAAGACCGTTGCACCACAAAATAGAAATGTTCATGACGCTCAGGAAGTTTTCTGCATGTGTGCCAAAGTCGTTTGAACTATTTCCTTGGCATGACATTTAAGCTCTGCATGGCAGCCAGGTGATGGAAAAAATGTGGTCTGCTCTCACGGCCATAAATAGTGCAGAATCAGCACCACTGTGACTGAGCCCAATGGCAGAAAACCCACTACATCAAGGTTTTACACTGGCAGTGCGGTCTCCGTGTCCGTCAATGGAAACCCAGTGGTTCTCCCACCACTTAATGGGGCAGATGAGCAGTGAATTTGGTGGGTAGGTTCTAGTTGATGCTCTGCAAAACTCTAAACCACACAGGAGTCACTGAGAAGTGTAACAAAGTCCCATTTTCTCTATTGTCTTCTCCAAGTTACCATCTTTTTCTGCACCCTCTTTTTGATGGTATTGGTTCCCTTGGCACAGGTATGTGACAATATGTGCCACAATTGACTGCCATGAGGCAACACAGGCACCCTTGCACCATAGCGCAAGGGTGTTTGTGTTTAAGGGGAGATTGTTTTTGTGCAGGAACGGACACATTCCTGCACAAAAACACTCACATGAGGTGTTTTCCTCTTTCTATGTGTGCTGCAGAATGTGACATTCTACTTTAGAAAGAACGCACCATGCATCTCCACTCGAGTACTGCTCTGCCCCCAGCTACTCTGCGCCTGTTTTATGGAGCCTCTTATGCCAGATGGCATCCCCCTTGTGCCATGCTCTCTCTCCCCTTAAGTTAGTCTGCCGAATGTATCATTTCTTCACCAGGGCCGGACTGGGAACAAAAACCGGTCCTGGCAAATTGCTCGGCCGCCCCCCCACCCCCGGGGGGTTGGGGGTGCTAAGAAGCCCTGGAGTCAAGCTATCCTGGCTGAAGACGGCTGAGAGCCAGAAACCGGTCCTAGGATGCTTGATTCCGGTCCAGGAAAGACATGGCTTGGCAGTTCGGGCTGGACTGTTCCCATGAGGCACAGGGTCAAGGCTGATTTGCATATGGCCATGTCTGAACTGGGGTGGTGTGGAGTGCAAAAAACGATGGATTCAGGCCCAGATCGCTGTACTGGGATGAATGTATGACATTGTTCTGCATTCTGTCCATCAACTGTTGCTTTTGCATTTGTCACCTCGAGTGGGATGGGTATGCTCAGACGTGAGTCCCATGCTCTCCACACCACTGGAGTCAAGCTATCCTGGCTGAAGACGGCTGATAGCCAGAAACCGGTCTTAGGATGCTTGATTCCGGTCCAGGAAAGACATGGCTTTCTTTTATACTGGCAACAGGGAAAACACTGTTTGTTTTTAACATAAACATACATTCAAACTTAAACAATATGACAAACAACACATATACAAAACCAATTGTTGAAGAATAAGTTACAATGTTGAACTAGTCATCAATTTGTAAATTGCAGCAACAATAATCATGATTTGTTTTTAAATTATTAAGACCCTCCAAATGCTGCTGCCCATTGGGAACTAGTATCCAGGCTCCTGAGTTTGGGAATTTTCAAACCATTCACCTATAGCAGATCCTAATCCTATACATATGTTTCCCAAATGGTAAATGATGCCGATGCGTTTCAAGCCCCAATAACATTCTTGGGATCAGTGCTATGAAGGAATGAAATTATATTTTTTCTATTTCTATAGCACATGGCTACCCTGAGGACTCCGGGCGCTGATTATTAGAAGGACAGAGAAGGTCAGGCCACCGTGCTATGAAGGCGTACTGAACAGATGGGTTTTTAAAAGCTTTCTGAAGGCCAGAAGATTATTGTTCTCTCTGAGGGCAAGGGGGAGAGAGTTCCAAATCTTTGCGGCATTATACGAGAAGGAGCGTCCACACCATCTCGCTTTACATATCTTCTTAATGGTGGCCAGGCACAGAGAGCTGGAACGGGTTCTGTGACGCAGGCAGGAGGTGACCAGAGGGTGCATGATCACTGCGCAGGTCCTCCAGATGGCTTTGTGGGCCAAACACATAGCCTTAAACTGAATCCTGTCTGAAATCGGGAGCCAATTAAGTTTCCTCAATTGTGGTCTTGCAGACTGCCAACGCCGGGTCTGAAAGAGCAGGCGGCCTGCACATTTCTGTGTTACTTGCAGTTTGTTGATCATAGCCTGTGGGGGCTCCGAGATATAAGGCATTACCGTAATCCAGGCTAGAGGGTATAAGGGCCTGAACCATAATTTTTCTTGCCTGGAATGGGAGGAGGGGGATGATTTTACGCAGCATTCGCATCAGTCCATAGCAAGAGGCTGAAAGCTTGGTTGGTGGGTGAAGTCGAGAGAGCTGTCGAGCCACATGCAGAGGCTCTTTATTTGTGTCTTTGGGGGTGGAGCAGGGCCCAGGCAAGCAAGACACAGGGAGGCGGGGACAGAGGACGATGGATTGCCCAACAGCATAATTTTTGTCTTGTCCCCATTGAGTCTAAGGCATGAGAGTTCCATCCACTTGGCCACCGCCTCTAGGCAAGGGCCTAGGGTGCTAGGCGACCCCTCAGCCTGATTTAAGGATACCACTAGCTGAGTGTCGTCTGCATAGGTGACGATCTTAATGCCGAATGGATGGACAATCTCCGCCAGAGGACTCATGTATAGATTAAAAAGCGTGGGGCTCAGGGCGGAGCCCTGTGGAACCCCACAGCTAAGAGGTAGCCTGGAGGATACCGCATCCCCTCGAAGACCTGAAAAAAATCAGTCGCTGAGGAAGGATAGGAACCAGGTCAGTGCCGCGCCTGACACTCCCATAAGTCGGTAGGCCAAGATGGTGTGATTGACCGTGTCGAACGTGGCACTGAGGTCCAAAAGGATGATGGCAGTCTTTACTCCTTGGTCCAACAGCCTCCTTGCCTCCGCCGTCACCGCCAGCTGGGCTGTTTGCGTCCGGTGCTGAGGATGGAAACCATTTGAGAAACACATTCTATTTATTTATTTATTTATTTTTTAATTTGTATATCAACGCACAGCTACCCAAAAGTGTTTCCTGGCGCTGCACAGGAACAGCCAGTAGTAGAGCAGCCTATTGGCTGAAGAGCCATGTTTTCAAGGATCTGCGGAATGAAAGAAGGTTAGGTTGCATACGAAAAGGCAGAGGAAGGGCATTCCACAGGGTAGGGCCCAAGTAAGAAAAGCAGAGGCCCCCCCATGCGGGACAGCCTAATTTTAGGGACTCGAAGTTTTTCAAGGGTGGAGGATCTAAGACTACGGGAGGGAACATAGGGACAGGCCAAAGGTAGCAAGTAGCTAGGTGACTGTGAATGCTTAATGCAAAACATGTAGGTCAGGGCTTTGAACTTAACCCGTTTCTATACAGGCAGCCAGTGGAGGTCCGCCAACAGTCCGGAAGTGGGTGAAAATTTGGGAGCGCGGCAAAGAAGTCTAGCCGCGGAGTTTTGAACACACTGTAATTTTCATGTAATCTCTTTTTTGACGCCTAAGTAAAGTATATTCCTGAAGTCCAGCCTGGAGGTCACCAAAGCTTGGACTACGGTGCGCTGGGTATGAGATGGGAGCATCCACACAATCTTTCTCAGCCATTTCAGAATAGTGAACTGGTGGCTGCAACCTTGGTAGCTTGCTTTCGCATGGAGAGAGAGTCATCCACGATGATACCAAGGTTGCATATGTGGGTGGACGGCTGTGGGAGTGGACCCATCTCTGGCCACCAGTGTTGGGGGCCCCAAAGGTCTTTACCCAGGAGCAGGACCTCCGTCTTGTCGCCATTAAGCTTGAAAAAATTGGCGTTCAGCCATTTCATGACTTTACCGAGGCCGGATCTAAGAGCCAAGGGCTGGGAGGTGTTACCTGCTGAAAGAGAGAAGAGGATCTGGGTATCGTCGGCATAGGAGAATAGCGACATTCCAGACTCCTCTACCATAGCCGCCAGCGGTTTAACATGAATGTTAAACAGTAGAGGGCTGAGTATCGAACCCTGGGGGACTCCATGAGGAGAGAGATGATGCTTTGATTTTGATGTGGTGGAAAAGACCTGGAAGGTGCGACCAGTAAGGAAAGAGCTTAGCCAGTTTAGGGCTGCCCCGGTGATACCTGATAATTGACGGGCCTTAATGAGTACGGTATGAGAAACCGTATCAAAGGCCGCACTAAGGTCAAGTAGTATCAAGGTTATGGTTTCACCTGCGTCAATCTTCTGGTGCAGCATTTCTGTCACTCCAAGGAGGGCGGACTCCGTAGAATAGCCGGCCCGAAAGCCGGACTGGGAGGAGTGCAGAAGCCCGTTGGTTTCAATAAACTTGGATAAGTGACCATTAATATGTCTCTCCAAGATCTTTGAGAGAGAAGGCAGAAGTGAGATGGGACGGAAGTTAGAAGGAAGAGAAGGGTCCGCGTTGGCCTTTTTTAATCATGGGACAACCATAGCATGTTTCCAGTTGGGAGGAACAGTCGAGTTCGTAAGGGAGAATATAGTCAAGAGAGGGCGATTCGATTTGTTGTAGGACTGTCATAGGCAATAGATCACAAGGGGATCCAGATTTAATTTTACTGAGATGGTGAGTAAAGGATTTCATATCCATAGGTGGCCAGGAGTGAAGAATAGTCATTGTCTGTGTTTGGATAGAGTGATTGTCGGGTGCTGAGGAAGAGCAGATAGAAGACTCAGCAAGTGGAAGAGTAGGGGGGATGACAGTGCTAGCCAGGGCGGAGTAAATGGATTCTACTTTTTTAAGAAAGAATAGAGCCAGATCTTCGCATTGTGTGCTGTTGAGAGTAGGAGTCGGTGGTAAGGCAGTAACACCCGATAGGTCCTTAACCAGGTTGAATAAGGTTTTAGCACAGTTGTTCACCTGTGTAATGGACAGGGAAGCATGGTTTGGGCGTGCAGCCCTACAATGGGAATGGTAGGATCGCTTAATAGTAAGATAGGCAATTTTGGCTTCAGGTGAGTACGTTTTTCGCCATTGGCGTTCCGAGTTTTTACATTTGGTTTTCTCACCTTTAAATTCAGCATTGAACCAGGGGGCAGGAGAGCGGTGGTTATTTAGCTTCTTGGTTGAAGGAGATAAGCAAACGTCAAGTGAAGTTTGTATCCAACTGTGAATGCTGACAGATCCAAGGTGACATTGTCAAGAAACTTAGGGACATTATTAGACAACAGTGAATTAAACTTAGTGATGTCAAGGTTTGTCCAGTTCCTGAAGGGTGTAGCCGTGGGTGGGATATTTGCAACTGCGAGGTGGGGGGTGACTATGTTGAAGCCCACTAAGAAGTGTTCGGTCCAGCTAAGTGGAATGGCCGCTGGGCAATGTAGTGAAAGCAGGTTGGAAAAAATAGGACCAAGAAGATGGTCAGCTTCATGCGTAGGCCCTTGGTTATGAAGTAAGATGTTCAAAGCTGCCAGGTCAGAAACCAAGGTACTACCGATAGTGCAGTTGGGATCCTCAAGATGGAGGTTGAGATCACCAATGATTTAAAATTGGCTGAATGTAACAGAAGCGGAGCGACAAAGTCAGGGAAATTCGAGACCCATGAACCAGCAGAACCTGGAGGGCGATACACCAGTAACCTGGACATGGTAAACTGTGGTGTGATGACTAAGTTTAAAAGTTGTTCCTTCTCAATCAGGGATTATTAGTTCTTCAAATTTGCAACGCAGATTTTTAAAAAAAATAATAGCGATTCCTCCCCCCACCCTGTTTCCCCTGTCTTTTCTAGCAATCGCATAATTAGGGGGTACGGCTCTGGCCACATCAGGTCTCTATTGACTGTTAAGCCAAGTCTCCGTTAAAAGATGGCGGTGGGTTGTAGATCTACCAAGAGATGAAAGATGTCTGCCTGATGTTTGGGGAGGGAGCGGCAGTTAATGCTGAAAAAACAGAAATTGTTAGCAGGGACTGGCTTGCATTTCTTTGCTAATTGAAAAGTGGTGCGGCTAGGTTCAGTGAGGAAGGTTTTAAAAGAAAAATTGCAGCCTGGGCAGGCTGACATGCTAATGTCAGCATCCCAGCAGACGCACAGTGAACGGGGTACATGCGAAGATTGAGCAGCTGGGTAGAGGAGAACTTGATTTTGGTATTGTTTTGAGGAGCAGGGGTTTGGGCCCTGGGTCCCGGTATGGCACAGAAGGGGCGCAGATGGGCTTGCCTTTGGCGCGCCGCCGGCACGCTCACTGCGCATAAGTTAAGTACCATGGGCTGTTTTTAAAGGGCCCGCCTGGGCAGGGGACGCAAACACTAGAGCGTCCCTTGCCTAAGATGGCGGCAGCAAATGGCACAGCCCGGAAGTGGGTAAAAAACTTATCGAGCAAAGTTTCCCCTTGGAAAGACAATTTCCCCACAATTTTACATATAAAGATCACAGAAGAAATAATTTTAAAAAGTGCAAGGCGCAGAGTGGTAGTCAGCGGCAGGGGCAGCTCGCAACTCAGACTGTTCAAATGATTAAATGCACATTAAGTCCACAGCCTCTCTTTAAAGGGCCCCCCTGGGCAGTGGATGCAAACACTACAGCATCCCTTGCCTAAGATGGCAGCAGCAAATGGCACAGACCGGAAGTGGGTAAACAATTATCGAGCAAAGTTTCCCCATGGCCTCCCTCCACTCAAACAGTCCGCTTATGACTGCGGTGGACCGGGGGGGGCAGAGGAAAAGTGCACGATCAAACACCAGCGTGAAAGATGTAAATGAAGATCCTACAGTCCTACAGGCAAACACAGGTGCAGTGTTCAAAGACAATTTCCCTACAATTTTACATATAAAGATCACGGAAGAAATAATTAAAAAAAGATCACAAAGATAAAAATTTTAAAAGTGCAAGGCGCAGAGTGGTAGTCAGCGGCAGGGGCAGCTCGCAACTCAGACTGTTCAAATGATTGAATGCGCGAGTCCACAGCCTCTCTTTAAAGGGCCCCCCTGAGCAGGGGACGCAAACACTAGAGCATCCCTTGCCTAAGATGGCGGAAGCAAATGGCACAGCCGGGAAGTGGGTAAAAAATTATCGAGCAAAGTTTCCCCTTGGCTTCTGAGGTTCTGTAAATTACAAATTCGTTTGTGCTCAGCCTCCACTTTGTAGTCGCCGCCATTTTATGTTGCCCTCACTCAGGCAGCGCGGCGAACGTGGTGTTTTTGTCGTTTCTGCGTTTAAGTGCCAGGTGACTTTCCTGCCTATGTTTACTAACGAGTGTCAGGGTCTGGCCGAGTACACTAATTCCTGTCTGAGCTGATTAATCCCCGTCCGGACTATTTGTTGGTTCACATCATTCTCTCCTTTAAGTTATCTTATCTGCTGTCCTTCGCTACACGTCTCATGCATTCTCCTGTTTCACGACTAACGTATACAGCTGTGTTTTCTCTACTCGTAAATCGGATTGTGTGGATTCATTTGTAATTTGCTTAAGGGGTCGAGTGACAAACACAACCGGGAACTTGAGTTACTTTGGGCTTAAAGCATTGTTTATAACGTTTGTCCATGTCCTATTCTCTTGTGTGATTGCATTTTGCATTGTATTGTACTGTATATAAACCTGTGTGCCACAGAGTTAAGTGGCAGTCTCTTTTGAACCTCGTTTTACCGACGACTTCTAAGACCACTGTACTAGCTGCAGCTAATAAATACCATCTTCTACGCCAGACGAAGAGTCCGTGTCTCTGTATTTGACAAGGCAGGTGAATCCAGGGGATTTTAGGCATACCCTGCGCCGTCGAGCCTTAAGGCTGCAGTTCTCCAACTGGCGCCCAACGTGGGGCGACTTCAGTGGTAGCTGTTAAGCCCGAGGGTCGTGAGGAGCCCCGCAAGAAAAATCAGGAGGAAGCGCACCACGTGATCGACTCCTGTATATCGAAAGTGGACCGAAGGTCTTTGACAGCGCGGCTACTCCTTTCCGATGGCTGCTGACGACTACTGCCCTGACTGTCGCCATGCCTTGGACCCTTTTTGACGATGTTTGGTAAAGCGAGACGATAGACGGACCTTCGCTGGTGTAGGACGATCCTTAGTTAAGTATTTGGTGGGTCGCTCCCACAAACCTTTGTTTTGTCTTGTTTTTGGGGTTTTATTCGGGTATTGCAATAACCGAAGCAAGGGGTAAGTACGTTTGTACTGTTTCATTAATTTATACCCCCTTGTTGTTTGTGAGCAGTCTAGAGAAGTAACGATGCCTGGACTGAGTACATTCAAAAGAATTTGTTGCTTAGGTTGTACGAGAGATTCCCAGTTAGAGGATTCATGTCTGATCCCTCCGGTTGGAACTCCCACTTATGAGCTCTATTCTAAACATGGTATTGGTCCCATTACCTTTAACGAGACATGGGTCCGATACACGAAGAATAGTGGGGTTTTGAGATGGCCCCAAAACGTTAGTTTTGACTCCGCCATACTAGATAATTTGGAAACGATTCTGTTTAGAAGAAAAGCCCGGCCGGCAATGTTTGACTCTTTTCGCCTTTGGCGTAAGGAAGCCAAACAGAAAGAAATTAAACAAGCAAAAAAGGATGAGAAAGCACAAAACATGTCAATTATAGAGGCTGCTAAGCAGTTTTAAAAATAATGAAGTAGATGGTGCGAATGAGATACTGGAGAGACAACATCGCATGGCGATAGATAGATGCTATCCGATGCTGCCTATTTCCCCTCCAAATAAACGTAAAGAATTAGACGAAGATTCAATAATGTCTTGTTTATTGAATTCACCTCCACCCTATGCCCAAAATCCTAATGCACCTCTGTTACCCCCTCCTATTGCTCAACCAGTGGTTGCTCCATTGCCGATTATTCAGCAACCGGCTCAGCCTACTAATGCTTCCTTGCCTGCCTCTGCTCCGTCTTTACAGCCTGTAACTCAGCCCCCACTTTCTCTACAATCCCTCGCTCTTGTTCCCCAGTCGGCTATATTTCCTCCTATTCTCTCAAGGGATTCTCCTACCTCACACAGGAGATTAACAGATGCTGTCTCGAATTTCTTCCCTCCTCTTCTTGGGTCTTTGAATCTGTCTCCAGCTTTCTCTAGACGACAATCTCGTTGTCAACTTCCTCTTATGGACGAGAAAGTAGTTTTGGGTTCCCTCGCTCGTAAATGGATTGAGAATAGACTAAAATATAGTACAGAAGACATCATGAGTTCCTTTCATCAATGGGTGAAGCCCACGCAGAGATATGTTTTTAATGTTATGTGTCAAACTCTTATTAAAGGTTGGGAAGATATGGAGTTAGATACAGTTCTATTGGAGCTACTGAAGTTACAGGCTGATTTTGATAAAGGTTTTATTGTAGGACCGCGAGTTGAAGAAGCGGTGAATAGACTCGTTGCGTTTAGAGCTATGTTTTTGTCCTTGTCTTTTTCTGAGGCTGGTTCTGCTAATAAAAAGGGGACTAAGAATTATCCAATGCGGGAAGTTCCTCCCGTATGGAGGGAAGCAGTAGTTGGTCCACCTCCTGTCTCTGCTCATTGCTCATTTCCAGCGTATATGGGTCCACGAACCCTGGAAAAGGTCTGAAGTATTGGCGCTTAAACAAACTCTTCCGGACCCCCGTAAAAATCCTGCTGGATATTATAAAGAATTGTCTCAAACAGTTGAGGCCTGCATTATGAATTTGGCCGATATTGATATATTGTTTGGAAATGTTGTTCCGCAAGCATTGTGGGCACGGATTCGTAGGGAAATCCATGATGGTGAATTAGGTGGTGATTGGGCTGCTATTAGAGCCGCTGATGCAGGTCAAGTGGGTGGTGCAAAACCTGATGATCTGATTACGGCCCTACCGGGCAGAATAATTGAATTGATGAAAACTATGATGCCCGCGGTGCGCGTTAATTGGGATAAGCTTGCCGCATGCAAGCAAAAGAAAGACGAAAGCGTCTCGGATTTCTTCACTCGTTTGAAGAGACGTTTATTGATCATAGTGGTCAGGATTTGAGTGTAGAGGGTGGTCAATGGTTGTTTGTGGATAAGTTTGTATATAACTTGCTTCCCGAATTGTCAAATAAATTAAAGAGTTCTGAAAGTGCATGGGCTTTCTCTTCCCCTGCTAAAATATTGGCTACTGCACAGTATTATGAGAATAGAGATAAGGAGGAGAAGGAGAAACAAGAGAAGAAAAATAAATATTTAAAAACAAAGGTTCTTTTACAGCAAGCTTATCCTCCGCGTTCTGCACAGCCTCAGTTTTCTCAACCCCCACACTTTCAGAAAGTGTTTCAGAAACCTGAGTACTTCGTGCCACGTCTTCCGTTGGGTCCTAATCAATGGGCATATTGCAGAGAAGAGGGATATTTCAACAATAGTTGTCCGGTTTTATTACAATGTAATATTGGTAGGTCTGCTCCACGAGGTAGTCAGGATCTAGAGGTAGAGGACGAGGTGTGTCCTCTCGGGAGCAGCGTTCTTTTCCTTTCTCCACTACAAATTACTTTGATCAGCAGAGAGTTCAGTCTACGCAGTATTATAATGACGATTATTGTGAAGAAAGGGCTGACGATTTTCAGATCGAATAGGACAGCCATGGACGAAGTGAGGGAGTTGTGTCGATTCCAGTAGATCAAAATGGGCCATATGTCACTATCAATACTATGGGTGTTTCAGAACCTTTTCTTTTGGATACTGGTGCGATGAGAAGTTCTATTATGCATACTAAACTCCCTGGGGCACCTTTGTCTGGCTTAATAAATACTTCTGTAGGATTTTCTGGCTCCCAGTTTCTAATCCGATTTCTTGTCCCTTGCCCGTTTCGATTGGTCCTCATGATTTGAATGCTCCACTTATTCTGACAACAGGTTGCGGCGAGAACCTGCTGGGTCTGGATTTGTTGAAAAGACTACATGCAACATTGTATTGTTCCCCTTCTGGCGTGCATCTTAAGTTGGGGAAGAAACTGACGTCTTCCATGTATTTGTCTCGAGACCAGTTCCCACCTGAGTTGCTCTCTTTTCCTGAAAGTCTTTGGGCTACGGGCCCGAATGACGTGGGTTCTCTTGCGATCCCACCATATGTTGTTGCAGTCAAAGAGAATGTGAGAAAGCCACGCATTCCTCAATATCGTATTTCTACGGAAGGAGAGAAAGCACTTTTGGCTATCGTTGATGATTTTATTCAGAAGGGTGTGGTTGAAGAAACGAGAGGTAATGTTTGTAACAGCCCTGTTCTTCCGATCCTTAAGAGAACTGACCCTTCACAGCCTCCTGTTAATCGATTTGTTATTGACCTTAGAGAGGTCAATAAGATTGTTGTGCCACAGTTTCCTGTTGTTCCGGACATTACAGCTTTGTTGACGATGATTCCTGCTTCAGCGGCTTGGTTTTCGTTCATAGATCTTAAGAATGCTTTCTTTAGTATTCCTATTGCTGAAGAAAGTAGGGATATCTTTGGTTTCTCTCTAGGTGGCCGAAGTTTTAGATTTAAAAGAGCACCTCAAGGCTATTGCGACAGTCCTTCTATCTATAGCAAGGCTCTTAAATCACAACTTGATGCTTTCTCTTTGCCTCCAGGTGCTACGCTTATTCAGTATGTGGATGATTTGTTGGTGGCTGCTGATACGGAAGATGTGTGTAAGAAAGCGACGGTTGCGTTGTTGCATCATTTGTCTGCTTTACATTATAAGGTGTCGCCCTCTAAGCTACAATATGCCCGCCAAGAGGTTACCTATCTAGGTCATCTCTTGTCGAAGGAGGGAAGGCGATTGACCCCAGAACGTATTCACGCTATTTCACAGATGTCTGTACCCACCACACAGGGAGAAGTGCGTGCTTTCTTGGGTATCACTTCCTACTGTAGACAATGGATTCCCAATGTTTCACTTTTGGCTAAACCACTGTTGGTACTAACGTTGAAAGATACGCCACATTCGCTCCCTTGGACGGAAGAATGTCAGAAAAGATTTGTTGACCTACGTACTGCTCTGTGTTCTGCTCCAGTGTTGGGTACCCCAGATTATAGCAAGTCCTGTACACTGTATGTTCACAAGAGAGAGGGTTGCGCATTGTCAGTTTTGACACAGCAATTCGGAGATAAGCAGAGGCCATGTGCCTATTTCTCTGCTACACTAGACACAGTGGCTAAAGCTTTGCCCAGTTGTCTCAGAGCTACAGCAGCTGCGGCGATTTCTATTAGACAATCTGCCGGATTAGTGTTGGATAACACACTCATTGTTATGGTTCCACACGCAGTGGATACTTTGTTGAACAGAACAAGAAACACAGCAACTTACTAGTGCTCGTTTGTTTGGATACGAGCTGACACTTCTCGCGAGTCATGTACACATTAAAAGATGTAACACGCTAAATCCAGCTACACTGTTGCCACTCCCAGATGAGAAAGACGTTCAGGAAAAACATGATTGTTTTCTTCGAACGGAAGAAGAAACGAAGGGTAGGATTGATTTGAAGGACACTCCACTCAAGGACCCGGATGGGATCCTATGGGTGGATGGTTCTTGTTTCAAGCTTCCAAATGGGGAGACTACCTCTGCTTAGGCTGTCACTATCTAATGTACAATTGTTGAGACGGCACGTATTGGACATAAATCAGCCGAAGCAGCTGAATTGATAGCCTTGACTAGAGTGTGTGTGTTGTCTAAGGGAAAGAGAGTGAATGTGTACACAGAGAGTCAGTATGCTTTTGGCGCTGCACATGGTTTTGGTAAATTATGGAGGGAGAGAGGATTCTTTACCTCTCACGGGACAAAGATCCAGCATGGTCAGTTAGTGACTGATCTTCTTGAGTCACTTACTTTACCTGCTCAGATAGCGATCATAAAGTGCAGTGCGCATAGGAAAGTCACATATGATGTGGGTCGTGGAAATGCGTTTGCCGACGAAGTAGCAACAACCACAGCTAGAAACACCACTAGCCGAATGTATGTAGCAGGTCCTGCAAACTGGGTTAGGGAAATTGGAATGTGTGAAGACACGATTGAGAGTGTGAAAACTATTCAGGGAGAAGCTACTGAGAAGGAATTGAGTACGTGGAAAGAAAGTACGGGAATGTTAGACTCAATGGGTTGTTGGACAGAGTTGTCGGAACATCAGCGATGGTTATTACCGGACGCTTATGTGTTGCCGGTTGTGACTATGGCTCATGGACCAGCTCACATTAGTGCGAAAGGCATTTGTAAGCTCTTGGCTCCTGTGTGGCAGAATGAAGGAATTCCAAAATGTGCAGAGAATGTGGTTAAGCATTGTATTGTTTGTCTAATGCATAACCCAGGAAAGGGTACCCTAACTCCGGCAGGTCAATTTTCTCCCCCGTCATATCCTTTTGAGGTGTTGCAGATCGATTACATTCATATGGATCGATGCAATAACCTTAAGTATGTTCTGGTGGTGGTATGTGCCTTTTCCCGCTGGATAGAGGCCTACCCCTTGAAAGATAACACTGCTCTGTCAACTGCTAAAGTGTTGCTTAAAGAGTTCTTCCCCAGGTTTGGATTGCCGTGAATTGTCTGGAGTGACAATGGAAGTGAATTTGTTGGTCAAATTATGCAGAAAGTGTGTTCTGGTCTTGGTATCAGACAGAGGTTCCATGCGGCAAACCATCCACAGTCAGCAGGTTTGGTTGAGTGTTATAATGGTACACTCAAGCCTAAACTAGCTAAGATTCAAGCCAGTACGGGTCTTGCCTGGCCAGATGCCTTGCCCCTAGCTCTTTTGTCAACCAGAACTACTGTGCACTCTCGTATGGGACTTAGCCCATATGAAGTGGTATTCGGACGCCCAGCTAATATTTGGGGTGTCCCCGTCCCAAGAAATACTCTGACATACCATATCCTCTGCTAATTGATTACTTACATGACTTGACTACTAAATTAAGTATTATTCGTCAACAGGTACAAAGTGCTTTCCCAGAGGCCTCCACAGACCCAGGTCACACCATTTTGCCCGGTGACTGGGTCTGCGTCAAAAATTTTCAACGGACTAAGAATCTGGAGCCTCGTTGGTCCACGCCTACGTAAGTTTTGCTCGTCACCCGCACGGCTGTGAAAGTGGTCGGCAAACGAAACTGGGTGCATGGCGTGCACTGCAAGAAGGTGCCATTGCTATTACCCTTCGACCAGTGGATTCACAGTGGTGTAAGAGAATCGGACACTACAGCGGTTCCTTGTTTTGTGCCTTTCAGTGATGCTCAAATTTATGGAACTCAGTCTGAGAAAGCAGATGACAATATTCTTCAAGCCGCTGTGCCTGAGCATCTTCGAATAGACACTACCAATGCAAAAACTCTGTTTAAGGACCAGACTGTGCCGAGCAAAACATGCTACAACCTGAGGCCGAGAGTTGACCAGAGGAACTGAACACTTTGAACACTTTTCCTAATTACTCAAAGACATTTTTTTTTGTTTGGTCTTTTTGCCTCCTTGTTTTTGTGTGATATTTAGTATTAGATGTGCCATCCGTCTCCGTCGCAGGGTCACGGTAGGAGACTCAGACTGTAACCTGGTTTCTGTTCTTTTAGTAAGTGGCAAGTGCCTCAGGATATACAGAAGTATATAGCTGAGTGATTGAGGAAGATTGCCGTGAGCGACATTTTTTTTCAGATAAATATGGATGGTACAACAACCATAGATAGGGAAAATAGAAAACAGGAAATGAGATTGAAATATTGTAAATTATTGCGTAGTCGATTTGGCGTAACTTTGTGTATTTTTATGCTTTTGTGTATTTTATTAGCCTGCATAGGTTGGGTCGTACATGTTCTACACCCGAGAAATGTTGCTAACTCTACAACTCCTTTTCCCTCTCGTCTTTCTGTCTTTTCACATAAAATGCATGCTCTACCTCCTCATGAACAGATAAGGAGAGCTGAATATATGAATAATACGTTTATCCAGTTGTTAGACCAACACCAGTTGGCTATTAATATGACCGACTGTTGGGTGTGCGGTCTTATGCCACACAATACACGAAAGGGAATGCCATATTTGGTTCTTCCTTTCTCATATGAAGGTTCAGCTTGGGCCTATTTGACTATGTTTTCGGCCGCATACCACAACAGACTTCGAAGTCCTGTAAAGACTTCTGGGAATGGATTGGATTTCAGCTACAGCTCTTTGATAAAAGGTATAGTGGTGATGGCTAAGATTGTAGAAAAGAGCAAGATTCCGTTAGATGAGAAGAAAGCTTATGAAGGATGGAATGTTACCTCTTATGTCTCTAGCCTTGGTGACAAAACTAGAAAGGGTGGGTCTTCTCCTGTATGGACTGTACCCCATCAAGGTAATTTTTGTCTCCAAATCAACAGTAAGACAACTGACATCAAGCAGAATTGTTTGTATACCTACATTTTCTCGTCCCATGATTTTCCTCCATTGGTTCCGTCTCAAGGAACCTATTTTGTTTGTAAAGATAGAGCGTACACATTGCTCCCTTCCAACTTTTCTGGAACCTGTTATATAGCTTTCCTTCTTCCCCCTACATATACGGCTCCGTCAGACCACCACATAATTAGATATAGCTGAGGTATATTCGATGCCAAGGACATGGCAGCACAAGAGGGAGGAGACTTCCTTAAAGGATTCCTTCCCTTCTGGGGCCCAATGATTAACAGCAGAAACATTCGGCAATTGGTTCGTGTGGTTGAGACCACTATTAATGTTACTGCAGGTGCGATAGGTAACATTACAGCAGAGCTTCAGGTTGATCGTCTTATGACGTTGCAAAATCAAATTGCACTAGATGTGATTTTAGCAGACCTAGGAGGTGTCTGTAGATTGATCGGATCTAGCTGCTGCATTTATATTCCAGATGATGCTCCGGCAGTATATGAAGCCATATCCAAATTGCATACCATCTCCGAGTCGATTCATCAGGACGAAGGGGATTGGTCTTTTATGGGATGGTTTTGGAGAATATTGTCAACTTGGGGATGGAAGATTTTAACGTTCCTGGGAGCAATGTTGGCCATCATATTCTCTTGTTGTCTGTGTGTTCAATGTGGTCCCGCAGTGTGTGGCCTGTTGGCTACTTTATGTGTTCTACAACCAGCAACTCAGAAGGCAGAGAATATTAGGATGATGGTGCAGCAACAGCTTGAGGACTTTATGAACATCAATGCTGATTCCGACTCAGATTAGCATGAGTTGGTTTGTTTTTTGCCTGAGTAATGGCAAAAGGAGGGCCTGAGGTTCTGTAAATTACGAATTTGTTTGTGCTAAGCCTCCATTTTGTAGTTGCCGCCATTTGATGCTGCCCTCATTCAGGCAGCGCGGCGAATGCGATGTTTTTGTCGTTTCTGCGTTTACGTGCCAGGTAACTTTCCTGCCTATGTTTACTAACGAGTGTCAGGGTCTGGCCGAGTACACTACTTCCTGTCTGTGCTGATTAATCCCCGTCCGGACTATTTGTTGGTTCACACCATTCTCTCCTTTAAGTTAACTTATCTGCTGTTCTTCGCTACATGTCTCATGCATTCTCCTTTTTCACGACTAACGTATACAGCTGTGTTTTCTCTACTCGTAAATTGGATTGTGTGGATTCATTTGTAATTTGCTTAAGGGGTCGAGTGTCAAACACAACCGGGAACTTGAGTTACTTTGGGCTTAAAGCATTGTTTATAACATTTGTCCATGTCCTATTCTCTTGTGTGATTGCATTTTGCATTGTATTGTACTGTAAATAAACGTGTGTGCCACGGAGTTAAGTGGCAGTCTCTTTTGAACCTCCTTTTACCGACGACTTCTAAGACCACTGTACTAGCTGCAGCTAATAAATACCATCTTCTACGCCAGACGAAGAGTCCGTGTCTCTGTATTTGACAAGGCAGGTTAATCCAGGGGATTTTAGGCGTTCCCTGCGCCGCCGAGCCTTAAGGCTGCAGTTCTCCACCTCCCTCCACTCAAACAGTCCGCTTATGACTGCGGTGGACCGGGGGGCCAGAGGAAAAGTGCACAATCCCCCACCAGCGCGAAAGATGTAAATGAAGGTCCTACAGTCCTACAGGCAAGCACAGGTGAAGTGTTCAAAGACAATTTCCCCACAATTTTACATATAAAGAACACAGAAGAAATAATTTTAAAAAGATCACAAAGATAACATTTTAAAAAGTGCAAGGCGCAGAGTGGTAGTCAGCAGCAGGGGCAGCTCGCAACTCAGACTGTTCAAATAATTGAATGCGCGAGTCCAGAGCCTCTCTTTAAAGGGCCCACCAGGGCAGGGGACGCAAACACTAGAGCGTCCCTTGCCTAAGATGGCGGCAGCAAATGGCACAGACTGGAAGCGGGTAAAAAATTATAGAGCAAAGTTTCCCCTTGGCCTCCCTCCACTCAAACAGTCCGCTTATGACTGCGGTGGACCAGGGGGGCCAGAGGAAAAGTGCACGATCCCACACCAGCGTGAAAGATGTACATGAAGGTCCTACAGTCCTACAGGCAAACACTGTTAAAGTGTTCAAAGAAAATGTCCCCACAATTTTACATATGAAGATCACAGAATAAATAATTTAAAAAAGTGCAAGGGGTAGAGTGGTAGTCGGCGGCAGGGGCAGCTCGCAACTCAGACTGTTTCTGCTTTAAAAGGTTGTTGAATTCCAAATACTCAACCAAGATGTTATTAATCTGTTTTTCAATCAATTTGCTCAGCCATGGGAGAAGGGAAATTGGGCGATAGCTGGACAGATTAGATTGGTCCAGACTAAGCTTCTTCTCAGAGAGCCCTGACCATCGCACATTTCCATGATGTAGGAACCTTGCCAGAGGTAATTGAGGAGTTCAAAACATCAAGGACAACTTTACGGATGGAGTCAATAACTGAGATAAAATGTTGCGGAGTGACAGGATCCAGTGGGGAGCCTGAGGTCACTTTGGAAATTACCCGATCCAGTGAGTCAGTGTCTAAAAGACAGAACTGTTCTAACGCACAATTTGGTAAAGGAGTAGAACTGCCTGTTTCCGCTACCCCGGCCTTAGGCATTGTAGTAGGAAAAGATGCGTTAATTATTTTAGTCTTTTGATGGAAGAAAACCGCTAAATTATTGCAACGTGTGAGTGCTCCTTCTAGTGATGGGGATTTTTGAGGGGGAGTGATAAGTGATTTTGCTATGCGAAAATTTCCTTGGGCGAGTTTGCAGCTGTGTTAATTTTCACTTCATAGAAATGTGCTTAGGCGGTTTTGATCTCGGCTTTGTACAGCCTAATTGCTTTCCTATATTCCTCTTTCTTAATTGGTGAGAAGTTTTGTCTCCTGCTCCTCTCTAGTCTTCGGCAGGATTGCTTTAAGTCCCTCAGTGTGGAGGAGAACAATGGGGCATTTTTCTGCCTGTTTTTGTATTGAATAGGTTCTTTGGGAAGTATTGAATCGAGGGAATCTTGAATCCAGCTATTAAAGTTGCTGCTGGCCAAATTAGTATTAGAATCTTCTAGGACTTTCTTCCATCTATTGGAGGGAAGTGTAGACCACTTCCTACCCCATGCTGTTATGGGTTCCTGGGCTGGCGGGGGTGTGGTGGTAGCTCAGTCTAAAGGGATTAAAAAGTGGTCTGTCCAGGGGAGTGGAGTAGGGATCCCTGCGCTCAGGCTATCTAGATTGCTGAAGACATGATCAAGGAGATGGCCCTTATTATGCGTAGGGAGGGAGCCCTTTTGTTTAAAATCAATCGCCTGGAAACTTGAAAGTATTCCACTAGCTACATAGTTAGAGGGGTCGTCCAAGTGGATGTAACTGGGTGCGATCTGTAAAAACTCAAAAAGGAAAGATTATAATTAATTTCGAACCCCTTCTACATTTCTTTTGACATTTCCTTTACGTTTTAAATCTGTTAAATGATTGATGGTACCTGCTGAGTCTTCATCTTAGTGCATTTGTCTTTACTTGGAGTATGTAATGATTAACGCATTACACTCCTGTATTTCTTCTCAATGTTACATGTATTTTTTGTCATATGGTTTACGTTTGAATGTGTGTTTACCTTAAAAACAAACAGTGTTTTCCCTGTTTCTGGTATCAAAGACAAAAAATTAATGGTCTATGAAAAGTACAGAATGATGGTTAAATAAATATTAATGACCAGGGAAAACAGATAATTGGTCCGAGTCTGATCAAGTAGAAAACAGCAATAAAAGTGACAGATAGATATACTGTTATTCTAATTGTAGTGGCCCTATCTAGCTGTCTATATTAAGGCCCACCCCTCTGACAAAGTAAAAAAACATATAATAAGTTGGCATTCTTGTGACTAAACTAAATAGGCTTTTCTACCAGTGTCCATGGTCACATAACTATTAATGTCTGTCCTGTGGTGTTATGTGTATTCCTTTCAGATAGGGGGACAAAAGGACCTTGTGTTTGGGGAGGGATGTTCCACCCCTGAGAGGATTGGCCTGGGGGTTGTACTCAGCCCTTCCTAAGCTTCAAATGGTAGTCAGAGTACAGTGCCCACATCCTTCCTGACTTCTGAAGCTGCCTGCCTTGTCACTAGCAAATGCAGCCCATACCTGGTCCAGTCTGCCTTTTGGTCCCCTATACATATTGGATTTGAACCCACGGAAAGGGGAAGAACTGATTAGAACCAGTTTTAGAGTTAGATAAAGGGGTGTCTCACATCTGCAGGCAGACACTGTGCATAACATTAGTGTACCACATAACCAAAATACAGAACTCTCCCAGACCTGAGAAGATTTTGAAGAAGGCCTGCCCCACTGTCTGAAGAAGGAATCTTGGACCTGCTTGCCTTGAACCTAGGGCCCCAGAAGTGACTCCAAGGGTCAGTTTCAGCTGTAGGGATGACAACAAGCTTCCAGAGGCCTTTCCTGCTTTCCTGTTGATCAGACTTAACTGGACCTTGCCTGGTACCCTCTGCTGACTATTGGTGGGAGTGAGTCCTGATTCCAACTGCTGTACTCAAGGTCCTCGACCCTTGGTTGCTGTCATAGAGTATTTCTCCCTGCACAACTGCAAGTTTCACCAGATGCGACGTAGAGTGGCGCAGAGCAATGTAGGCCTAACACCACTGTGCTGCACAGCTGCTGATCAGGGGATTCACCGGATCCAATGCAGAGTGACACAAAGCCTCCAATTACAGCACCATGCAGCTCCTGATAGAAAGACTCTCTGGGTCGAACAAAAGCAGCACACAGTGACATAGATCACAGCAGATTTGTGCAGCACAGGCTTCACCAACGACAGAAGATACAACTCCCAAAGGGCCGAACCTTGTACTGTACTAGGCTTCGCTCCATCACAGTTGGTCCTGTGTTCATGCCTTTTCTGGACTATTTTTACCTTAAGTTTTAAAAACATATAACTCCTGTTCTACTGATTGAATTTTCATTCTTTTGGTGTCGTTTTAATTATTGAAATACCCTATAATGTGTCTAAATTGATTTGGGTTTCTTCTGATTGTGTTTTCACTGTTTGGATGCTGCATAAATAATTTTCTGTAAATTAAGCCTGACTGCTTTGTGCTAAGCTACCAGAGCTTTAAGCACAAGTTTAATTATTGACACTTCTGGTTCACTCTGGCAAGTAATGTGATTATTCTGTGATGGGTTCTCAACTTCTTCAACAAATAATCACATTTCTTACACATTTCCAGTATTTTTGTGCACAATTATCTCAAACCAGATTATTTTAGCTTTGTTTGATGCAAATCGTGTTTGAAAATGCTCCCGTATTTCCCGTTAACATGAAGTGTGAAGAATGGCTCACATGGAAAGTAAAAGCATTTTACTGCATAACATTTTTTCTTCTAATGAAATATCTTAACCATTTCACTCGTGTTTATGCATGTTTGTGCCACAGTGTTTTTCTAAAATGAGGTGTTTGTTCAAATACAAGTACCTCTTTCGTCTATTTGTGCATCCATACAGAATATATGTTATTTTCCACCATATTGAGTACTATGGGGCATGTGTACAAGGGAATGACGAAGCATGGCGTTCAGCCAAAATTGCTAATGACACTCTCTGCCATTCTGAAAATGCAGGGATGCACCCTATTCACAAGAATGCGGCACACCCCTGCATTTCCCCTAGCGCTGGTGGTAAATCTAGCTGCCTAGCGTCAACGCAGGCACCCTTGCACCACAGTGTAGGGGTGTCTGCCCTGGAGGGAATTATTATTTATGTGCAGACCTGTGTCCCTTCCCGCGCATAAACAATCCACAATGGCGAATTATAACATCTGTGTGCACACATAAAAGTTACAAATCGTCATTTTTTAAAAGAATTGTTTAAGTGCAGGCAGGGACACCTTACTGCACATAAACAACTAATCATTGCGATTTGATCTCTCTACGTGTGCTGCACAATGCAGCACATATATAAGCAGCAAAAATGAGGAGATATTAAGCATTTCTCTTCTTTTCGACATGTTAAGATCAGGTTTTTCCTGGTCTTGAGTAATGGGCTTGTGTGTGATTCCAATCAGATTCAGGTGCACACAAGTAAGTGTATTTGTGCAGTGCTTTCAAGAATCCCCAAAAACATCTAAAAAGAAATGCATGTATCACCTATGGATCACTCAAAAACATACCACAAGAGGTTTTTAATCACTGCATGCCAGAACTTCCTATTCCTGATTGACTCACCAGGAGAATATGTTGAAATTAAGATGGTCCACTTTTCAAGAATGTTTTCCAAAACAAGGTAATGCTACTGATACTTCCTGAAGAAGGAACATTTTACTGCCAAGGCTTGACACATATCTGTATTCTCCTGAGTGTCTTGAATATGGTAGTATGAGACATGTGTGAGTTTTCAATGGGTTTGAAATTATCACAGGTGATTAAGTGGGTGCTATGGAGTTAGGAATTTTTTAAAGACATTAAAAGAGAAATGCTGGTTTGGGATCATTTATTTCAGTCATGGGTATCACTCTTGGTCAATCTGAAAACCTACAACAACCATAAGTTGTCAGCATCTACATGTCATAAGGTTTCTATTGTCCATTGACAGACCTTGCTGACCTTCGTAGGCTGGTTGGGAGAACGTGTTGAGCATGACATTTGGCAGGTCTTTTGCCACTTTCAATCAAAGTATGGCAATACCGTCCTGTCCTCATCACATAGAAATCTCTGTACACTAGGTGAAAAATGTACGACCATTGTGATTTGCGACTCGCAAATTGCAACAAGTTGTGAGTCACCATTTGCGAGTCACAAATCACAATGTACAACAGTGTATCAGAAACAGTTTGCGATTCCCAATTGGGTCGCAAATTGCATGCCTTATGAATATTAATGAGGCACTCGCAATTTGCAGCCCCATTGGAAATGACTGGGCCTTCCAGGTATGGTGTTCTGCTGGGCTCAGCAGACCTCCAAGTCTGGGACTGTGTTTAAATAAGCAGTTTTCTCTTCTTTAAATGCAGCCTGTTTTCCTTAAAGAAAAACAGGATGCTTTTTAAAAAAAGAAAAATGAAAAGTTTTTATTTAATTTTTTAATGGCAGGTAGTGGTCCCTGGGACCACTGACTGCCCCTAAAAAATATTTTCCCCTGCTTCACAAAGGGTAAGGAGTCCCCTTGGGACCCTTCCCATTTGAGACTCCATTACCACCCTCTTGAAGAGGGCGGTAAATTGCGAGTGTTTTGCAACCGCAATTGCAGTCGAAAAACATTGCTACCTGGCTTGTGAGTCGCTATTAGGAAGGGAACAATTTTTTCCAACTCGCACAATAGTGTTTGTATATTGGCCATGTAGGTTTTTGCATGCATGAACAGGTCTCACACCTGTTTGCGCATGCAAAAAATGGTCGTACACCTGGCCCTATGTATTTTCCTGGGTCTGTTTACCAAACATGTGTGGGTTTTCAGTGATTTTGTGGTGCACTCGGTGGATGAATTGGGGGAAGTGCCTTTGGGAAACATTGCAAACAACTGAAAGGAAAATGCTGGCCTGTGTTACCTGCCCTTTGGCAACAATTATCACTCCTAAGTTATAGGAACATTTTCCATATGCTTTCAATATTCACCCATCGAAAGGTTTTATCAGTGGGTGCAAGGTGTCACTTTGACTGGCTGACCAAGGAGTGCATTGGACACATTTGTCAGTGTGAGAAGGTGGCCTGGTATATGATGTACACTTATGTAAGTGGATACCTTGCACCAGTCTAGACAGCCCTTATGGTGATTTAAGAGGTCTTAGATAACCTTAGAAAGCTCTTTAAGCGGTAGCTGTGGAGAGCAGCCTTCAGGCTTAGTCCAGATGGAGTGTGAAGCAGCTTGTTTTGCTAGAATGCATTCTTATAGTATAGATTAAGTGAAAAAGAACCACACAAAGTATTTATAAAAATATGTATTTTTTATATAATACTCTCTAACACACAGAAATATCTCCTACCCAGAGATATGCACAATGCACACAGAACCTCCGCAAAGAAACACAGTAAATAACACAAAATACACAGTGGACCCATAGGAGGACCATACCATATACTATGGAAGTGGTATGAGAACCATGACTCGGATCAAGACAATGTCGAGAGGACATAGAAGTGCTGGGAACCCAAGGAACCACTCAAGGTGTGTAGATAGGAACATAGCATACAAAAAGTGTCCACGGGTCTAACAGAAACAAAACTACCTTGGAAAGACATGAACTAACAAATTAAGGGGCATATTACCAAGCAATAGCGATAATTATCGCTATTGCTTGGTTAGAGACAAAAATTTACCGCAGAGCTGCGGCGATTGTTATCGCAGATAAACCTTGGTATTACCAAGGTTTATCGCAAATGCGATAAAAAACGGCCGCAATGCATGAATATCGCTGAAAAGTCAACGATATTCATGCATTACCGAGCTAATGCTCTTAGCCATGTTATCCACCTCCCATTGGATAACATGGCTAAGAACTGCTCAGGGCAGGTGTTAGCTTTTGGAGATATTCGCGCTTAAAGCAAATATCCCCAAAAGTTGGTAATAGGAGATAGCGATGTTAGCGACTGTTTCCAGTCGCTAACATCTTGGCACGCCCACTTTGCATGTCATTAGTGATAAATATCACTGACATGCAAAGGTGGGCCCAAGATGGTCGCTATCTCCTACTAGCTGTCGCTAACTGGTGTTAGCGACAGCTAGGTAATAGGGAGACAATTTGATCTCCGCTTTCTTGGCTTTTAAAGCCAAAAAAGTAGAGATAAACCCCCTTGATAATATGCCCCTAAGTGTGTAATTCAATGGAGAAATCCCATTGCAAATAAGGATACTCATCAGTCACCATTCAATACCGCTCTGGTCATCATCTGGGCTTCATTTGATACTTCCCAAAGTGGCTCATAAAAGATGCTAATTAGGACTAAGTTGACATGTTCTGCATCTAATTATGAAGCACGGAATCACCTTGTAGATGTTGAATGATGGTATTGATTGATGGGTGAAAATGAAAAGATTGCAGTGCGTGAAGTATGTAGAAAAGTGAGTGACTTAAAATTGGTTAAGTGAGAGAAACATGAGTTTATTTTTTTCGATCAATTTGCCCAAGATTAAAAAACAATGTGGAGATATGTCAGTTTCAACAAATATCTGCCAAGATTGTTAATTGGTCAACACGACTGCGTACTCCGTACAACTCTATGTGTAATTCGCGGTTGGATTTTTAAAGTTTAAGGACCCTTCCCAGTGGACACTGAAGAAACCCCATGGAAGACAGATGGTTGGAGAGCCACTCCACCTGTGGATATCCTAGTGCCCACGTTACCTACACCAGGAAATCTGGGTGAATGCATGTGAAGTGGTGTCGGAAACCGCTGTCGAACCCAAAGGAGGACTTAAGAAAAGTGCCACTGCTTAAGAAGGAGGAAGTGTCCAGTGGAATCTGAGGATGGATTCTAGATGAGTGGTACCTGCAAGCCGAAGGGACCGAGTCTATGTCACTGTGACTAGGCGACTTCCATCCAATGTCTAGTGTTGCAGGATGGATGACGATGACTGTGACTCTGCAGCTGTGAGGACCAGGCAATGCTGAGGAGGACCAGGCGCCATGCACAAGCTGTTCCACAAAGGATGTCGAATGCTGAGGAGTTGTTGTCTGGCAGGAGCACCAACAAGCCATGGCAAATTCAACCAATGCAGAAATTGAAGAAGGAGCAACTTCGGGACCTGCCAGGTCCAGGGGACTCACCAAAAGCAGGGGAGTCAGGGCAGGCCAGAGCAATCAGGGGAGTCCAAAAGAAACAAAGGGACCCTCAAGTGCGCCAACAGGCCGGAGGGTCTGGAGTCATGAGAGGACCTCAAGCAGCCCACCAAAAGATTAAGGCCACGATGCACACCATGCAGTGTGGCTGAATATTCGGGTCATGGGACGTGCTCAAGGGTGGGGCTACTTGGAGCCCGAAGATATTCTTGGAAAGAAGTCAACCAGCCTATGCAACTGCAAGTTGATGCGGTGCACATGGGTTGGGTATTGCAACCCCCACGAGGGATACTGGCCTCAAACTTGGTGAGAGGGCAGGGCAGGCCTCGGGGACAATGGAAAACCATCACCTGTGTTGCAGAACCATTGGAGGGTTCAGCAGACCGGTCAACTTAGGTGCAGTGACTGTGAATGCAGGGGTGTGACTCTTTCACTCAAAGGGAGAATCCTTCAAGTGTCTTTGATGCTTCACAGGCATTGGAATGTTCCTATATGATGCACAGGCACAGACGATGCAGCAGACTGGAAGGGATACAAAGTCAGGCCCAAATGAAGTCCAGCAAAGTCCAGAGTGCCCAGACAGTAGAAGAATAATGGTGTCTGATTAGAATCTTATCCCTTGATGAATTTAGGGACCTACACAGAGGTAAGCCCTTAAGTCCCTTAGGGAAAGGGTTGGGAAGATTCAGGAGATCCTCCCAGGGAGGGTCTGGACAGGGGGAGGTTACTCCCATGTCCTTGTTCAGTTTCGCTCCAGGGCTGGAGCCAATGGCTCCCAGAACTGGTTTGAACTGGACTATGCATAGGGACACTAAATGTGCCCATCATGCAGACTTTGAGGTGCTGGCAAGTGCACCCACCCAGTCCTAATACACTAAATCCTGTGACAGAATGCCTATTGTTCTGCCTTCCTCTGCATCTAGCTTGGCAGCAGCAGCAGGCTAGAAATGTGTCTCTGGTCGACAGCAACCATTTTGTACTGTCCAAGTCCAGAAGGATTGCATCGGGAACACTGAGAGCTCTTCCACTACTTGGAATGATTCCTCACATACCGTTTATGGTGGTATGATTCCAGCATGTTTGAAAACAAACATGATAGGATTCGTAGCAACCGTTTTTGAGATGGTTATTGCATAATTATGCAGTACCCCTCTATGTAGTATATGTCTGCTTCACTGACAACCCAGAAGAATGGACTCCGGAGGCCGCAGGGATGTCTTGCTCATGCAGGGTCACTCTCTCACTTAGAACCCATTACCATGCCTTCAGGATTGCAAAGGCCTACTATAGGGGGGTCACTTATAGGTTTTAGGTGCAGTGACACTAGATATAGGAAATCTATATATTTAGTAAGTGGTGCTACCACATGCTTACACAGGCTGCAATGGCAGGCTTGTAGTTTCATTTTGAATGGTCTCTCATGGGTGGCATAATACATGCTTCAGCCCATGGGAAACCTTTTTGGGGTACCTAAGCAATGGTACATGGGTATCATATACTAGCAACTTATAAAGGTATCCAATCTGGGGTGTACCTGAGTACTGAACGTAACAATTTCGGGAGAAAGCAGTTGACTGGGTCCTGATTAGGAGGATCCCAGTCAGACTAGTCAAATACAGCTTAGCACCAGAAAAAAAGCGAGAGTAACCATAGAAGCAGATCCTACTTTCCTACAGTCAGACTTTAAACTTTTTTGCCCTAAAATAGTCTCAGCAGTTTTCGTCACAGAGGGACATAGACCTACCAAGGTGTGGCACACATCTGTGTTGTCCAGGGGTCTCTGAATTTGGGAGTAACACACTTGTGAGTTTTCATTGAATATGCAGATGCTTGAGTTGTCTGTCTCATAACCAGTCTCACCCTGAGTGGGACCGGTATGCCCAGACGTGTGTCTCGTGCTCTCCATGCCACTGGAGTCAAGCTAACGTGGCTGATGAGGGGTGAAACCCTGAAACCGGTACTAGGAGGCTTATTTCCAGTCCAGGGAGGACCTCGCCTGGCAGTACGGGCTGGACTTTTCTCATTGGGAGCGGGGTCAAGACTGATTTGCATATGGCTGGGTTTAAACTGAAATGGCATGGGGAACAAAACAAATGATGAATTTAGGCCCAGATCTCTGTACTGGGGTGAATGTTTGCCATTGTTCAACATTTTGTACATCAATTGTTCTTTTTGCATTCATTATCTACACTTACCTGTATAGAAAACAACCCCTAGTTGTCCTCAAATGCAGCAAGAATATTGGGCATATTCTGATACATACACAACCTCAAGCTCCTTCCCAAACACTGCAAGAGGCACGTCAGATCACCATATCGTCAGCTGTTCCTGCTAAAGGCTACTATCCTTGTGAGTCATGTTCTGTCAGCCAGTACACGAATCCCACATCACAGATAGACTTGGGCCTCACAACCCCAAGGGAGTTACGTATCCTAGCTAACTGCAAAACAGAGGGGGTCAACTACATACTATGATGCCCTTGCAATTTGATTTATGTGGGTATGACCACACGCAAGTTAAGACAAACAATAGTGGAACATCATAGTTCAATAGGATGTAAGAAAAGCAACTTCAAATTCACTAGACACTATCTGGATGAAGGCCACACAGAATGGACAGTAATAGACAAACCTCACTACCTCTTGAAACTCGGGACCCACAATTCTGTCCTGTTCTGCAGTGCTTGCTTGCTTCAACCCAAGTGACCCACAGCTAAATGGAAAGTTAGTCAAGTTCTTGAAACTGGTGGCATCTAAGCAAGGACTGGTGTAATCCTGTGTGGAACTAAATATCATAAAAACTAAAATCTTTTTGATATGTAATCTAAGCACAGACTTTGAAGCTTTAGAGGAAAATTGCCACACCGGGAACTTCGCCCTATTTCAACATTCGTGAACTTTTTATAACAGATAAGAATTTTATTAGAGCATGAAGGGTAAAGGGAAATTAATCAAAAATGTTTTATCAGAGTGTACTTTTGTAATGGTTTTAATTAATCATAAACAATAACAAAATTACTCTGTCATGTTCAGCAGGGCACAACATTGGATCTTTAGGCTTCACTGCGAGAAACAAGGCCTGAACAACAAGATCCCCTGGACTAGTCTGGGGTGGCAGACACATGCTTTTTGCCCACTCGATTATTCCCAAGTCCTTCACCTACTGAGAGACCGAACACCACCCACCTGCTCATCAGGTATCGTCATATTGTTTTTCCATCAATACCGTAGGTATGGAGTCACATCTATGATGCTGACAAAGCCTTTGAAGCACGGCATTATTAAGATGTGCCCAGACAGCATCTGTTATGTCCTTGGATTGTAAATACATGCACACCACATTTAGGTGGAGGGTTGGAGCCCCTAGAATTATGATAACATGACTATCTCTGTACCTCAGGACCCACCTGTATCATACCTTTGCCTCCACTGTTATACAGCTACACCTGTCCTTTGGCAAAGACCTACACTCTGTATTACAGCCCCCACACTATGGAGACTACACATCCCAAGATTATTCTAACTTGGAGTTTTACTTACTGCACACCTCTTTTATTGACGTGCCTTTCCTTCTTCTTTTTACTGCACCACAATGGCCTTTTATTTTCATACATTTCTCACTTGAACGGAATATCACTTTGTTCGTTCTACAAGCAATGATCCGATCCAGAGAAATGTTGGGCGCATGTTCCTGCATTAGGGAACTACATCTGCCATGTTTACGATGGGACGTGTCTCGACGAGTCACGTCAAGGGCGTCCATTTCCACTTATGTCATCCCGGCAGATCGCTCTCCCTTACACTAGGACACACATCAGTCAGGACATGGACTACAACAAAGTTAAGCTTTGGAATGTGGTCTTTACTTCCCAGACCATGCTGGTACATGAGTTATGAGGCCCGGCCCGCATAGAACTATAGGCAGCTCAGTCTGTTTCATACCTGCGCAGCATCTGTTTCCCTTTCTTGTCCCATGTACTTGTGTACCTCTTCATTTACTGTAACAAGGCACTCACCATGAGAAGTTGCCCCTTAGTATGTACCCATCTATCACTGCATAGGCAAGCCCCCTCTTGATAGGTTACATACCAGCTCATTTACTTTATCTCTACTTGATCCATAAAAGTTTGCTACCCCTGCGCTCTGAGTACCTTTTAGACACATTTGAAGAGTCAATGTACAAATACTTATTAACTGCATAAAGTCCATGCCCCATTTAAATGTTTTTATTTCATTTTCAAACGAATTTGGGAAGCACCAGCTGCTTCTATTTTCATTTGAATCTTCATATTTACATAATGCTATACTATCTGATGTTGTGATGAAAGGTTTTTGGTTCTTATTTTCTGGTTTTCTTACCTTTAGCCATGCCAATAGTGGTGTCGCCAATAATGTTGGAGAGTGGTTTTTTGTTACCTAATAGATAAGACCACCTAGTTTGAACATTATAACTTGTTTCTGTTTTGTACTTTGCTTTTGACATGGATACCTTATTCTATGTAACTAAAAGGACCCAACAAATGCTCAATGGCTATGTTGATTTTAGATTATGTATGTCACATACAAGGTGGACCCAATCCCACCCACAAATCCAGGCCATCGCTATAACCTACAGGTTACTGGTTCCTGGTGGCCAGTATTTTTACATATATAAACATTCTCATGCAGGGTGACTAACCATTCGGTCCTGAAGAATGCCCATGAACCCCTACAGAGGTCACCTAAGGGCAGAAACCTGTTCTCCTACTGTAGGGGTAGATTTGTTGTTAACCCCTAGTCCTCTTTCTTTTAATCCTGTCCCAGGAGACCACGGAATAAAGTTTGTTTGTCCTCCTGTACACAGTTTTAAACTTTTCCTTTTTTGCACTCTGCCCCTCACCACCCTTAACTTCGGTCCCTTTCTTGAATACACCTCAGCTCCTCTTCAAAGGCTGCAGAGTTGCAGCCTTCACCAATGACCTCACGACCCTGGTGTGAGGAGAGAACCCTATGATAAAGCATGTCACTTTCGGGTGAGGGAAGGTTCTTGTACTAAAAGAGGTCTCCCCTCTTTGATGGTGAGGACATCCTGTTAGACACTGATATTGCACCATACTTGTGCACATTCCTTCCCCTTTCTCTCTGTTTTGAGATGTAATTATAGTGAGTTTCACTGTAGGAGAGGGAGTAGTACGGTCTCCCAAGTAGGGCCTCACCCCTAGATCCCTAGTGTGTTATCGTATGTCATAAGTGATGTCATGAATGATGTAATTTGAGATGTCATCAGTGATGTCATAAATGATGTCACAGAACATGTCATGAGTGATAAAATATGTGAGGTGATAAATGCTGCCTGGCACCTGCGTAAGTTACAGTTAGCTCTGCTAACTATAACTGGTGAATTTCTGTGTTTTAGGTTGAAAACTTTAATACACACACACACACACGCACTCATATATATATATCCTCCTGGTGTCGGCGAGTTTCCTTCTGGCTGCCTGAATGCTGGTGGTGTCGATTTTGCAGCGATTCGCCGCTCGCAGCTGAAAATCCTTTCAAAATGCTTTTGCACAGTGACAGAAAACCTCAGCACTCCATCAGTTGCAAATCGATTTATTCCAATTACAGAATCACATAACAAGTAATGTGACTCTTTCTGTCAGTGGAAAGGGGGTGTTTTGAAAGGATTATATATATTCCCTACAGGCAGCAGTCGCTAGAAGGTAGTTATAGTTAGCAGTAAGCTTTTTTTTGTTGACAAATCTTCACTAAAACATGTTTTATCCGTGCAATTTCCCACAGGAATTTTGAACACGACTGCAGCCCGAACAGCTAAACGGAATTACACCAAATTTTGAAGAAAGCTAGATCTAGGTCAAGAAAGAGTGTGTAGTCTGGCAGCTGCTGTACCTGATACTTCCAAAATGACCAACTAGTTCGGAGCAACAGTGCCCTAGCCACTACAGAGGACGCCCTGTGGCCCCATGATGGTGTCAGCGATGTTATGGATGGGTTGGCATTTAACAGGGACGAGAGCAAACTGTTTTGAGTATAAAGAGGAACCAGAGGAGAGACAGTGACAGACAGAGAGTGCCAGCATGGAGAAGAGGTCGGAGACATCAAGGAGGAGTGCAGTTAGACCGTGGGAGCAGAAGTAGTGATGTTAGAACACGGACAGCACAGGGAACAGGGAGACTGCTGCACTAATACTACCTTAAAGTCCAGTGGTCCCAGAGCACAGGCTGATGCTATGGCTCCAGACACCACCGGAGCATCAATTTCAAAGCTCCTGACATCTGAGAGCAAATGCGAAGTCCACACAGCTGGCGGCTGCTTTGAAAATGCTCTCGCCAGATGGGACCATAATGATACGGGCAGGGAAACAGATCTGAATATTGCTGCCGCCCATGGGAGCTGGAGTTTTAGCTGCTCCTTGTTGGAGGGAGCACTGCCAGCTTCCACAGGAGGCGGGGAGCTGTCTGGGGCCGCGTGGGCCTTGAGACTCACCCGTGGCCCACCACCAAGGTTGTAGTGGGTGCAATGGGTAGGCCCCACCCATTGCGCCCACCTTCACTTGGATGATCCCCTCTTCTTTAATCATTGGCCAGTGCTCGGTAATGGGCTTCCCAGGGCGAATATCGGCCGGGGAGGAGGGCTGCGTACTGAATGTAGTTAGAGTAGCAGGATGCAAGGGATTTAAGTGTAATTTATGGGAAAGTGTATTAATACAAAGGTATTAACTGTGATACCTGAGTATTAAATTTGTAATACTCTTAAAATTAACTGAAATATTTTTCAAATAAGTGATGTGATTTCAATTAAACTTTCAGGTGTGTGATGAAAGGGCTGTTGGGGTAATGGTTGGGGAAGTTTATTAATACCCAGATATAACTGTGATACCTGAGTAGTAACTATGAAATCCACTTAAAATAATTTAAATATTTTTAAAATAATGTGAAAATATTGAAACGAAGTTTTAGGGGTGGGATGAAAAGACTAAAGAGGTAATGGGTGGGAAGTGTATTAATACTCAGATATCAATCGAGATACCTAAATGTTAAATATTTAATCCTTTTAAAATGTATTTTAATATTTAAAAAAGAATGTATTCACATGGTTTTAAGAATAACAAAATAATGTTTTAGTAGCTGGATGCAAGTGATATAGGGGCAATGGGTAGGGAAGTATTTTATTACCTGGGTATCAGTTGTGATACCTGAGTATTAACTATGTAATCCACTTACAATCGCTTTTAATATTTGTAGAATGATTTAAAAGATCAATGTAAGGTTTTAGGAGCAGCATTCAAGGGATAGAGAGGTAATGGGTGGTAAAGTATTTCAATAGTCTGGTAATAACTGTGATACATGTGTAATTTGAACATCACCCTTTTAAACATTATTTGAATATTTTAAAAAGTTAAATATGGAAATGAGTTTAAAAATATCAAAGTAAAAGTTTAGGAGTGGGATACAAGGGGCACAGGGGTACTGTTTGCGGAAGTGTATTAATACTGAAGTATCAACTTTGGTACCCAAGTACTAAATATGTTATCCTTTTTAAATTATTTTTATTATTTCTAAAATTATTTATGTAAATGAATTAGGAACATCAAAATAAAGTTTAATGCGTGGAATGCAAGGGATAAAGGGGTAATTGGTTGTGAAGTGTGTTAATACTCAGGTTGCAAATGTGATAATTGGGTAATATTTGTATTAAATTTGATAAAACATGTACAAATGGACGCAATAAAACATTTTGAAATAAATATACAGGGTGATGAATATTTTTTTTAAATAGTGCAATAGGAAAAATGTTTCTATAAAAAATTTGATTGAATATTAGAATACATTTATTACAGTTATAAAATAAAACAACATGTTTATTTGTAATAAGTTTTTAATTATAATTATTGACTTTTCTTAAAATATATTTATTATATACAATAAAATATATTTTATTTTTGAACTGTAAAACATATTTTAAATAAGGTTAAACACATTTATTTACATTATTAAAACATTTCCCATGCTTATCCATTTAAATCAATTGAAGAAATTGTCATTTTTCAGTTTTTATTTTTTCAGAATATGTAAATGGTTCAGCATCTGTTTCTATAGTCAGTAGAGTGTTGCAGTCATGTTCAGAAGCAAGGAGGAACTGAAGTCAGGGAGGAACAATTTAATTTTCTTATTTAGAGATATTGGTGCCAACATGTATTGGAAGGAGAGATGGTGAGAGGTAGATGGATGTTATTTATTTAGAAAAATTAATGTTGTTTGAGTTTTAACCAGTTTTACATCCCCTTGCAGGCTGTTTTCGTATGGGTATGTTGGGACTGGTGTTTGTTTCAGCAAATGCTTAAAAAAATGGGGGTAATCACATTAACAACTTTTTAAACCTACTTGTATTAAAAGCAAATTGTAATTATTTTTGTGTCATGTTTTTTAGCATCTATCAGACATTAATTGTGCCATTCTCATTTCTTGGATACTTTGTTCTTTTTCAAAATTTCCAGGAAATGATGGGGGTTTGGGAGAGTTTTTCCTATGGAGATGATGACAGAATTATGCCAACCTTCTATTGCATTATTGTTTTTTGCACCTCCCAGTAACAGTTCTATCATTCAATAGGAAATCTTAGTTTCCTTCTGAGACTTTTTCTTGGATGGCCAATCCATGTGTCTTTGTAATAATATAAAAGTTTTCCTTCATTTCTGAAAAATATTCTGATTGCATAATTTTAGCGTAGAAGTCATTCACACATTCGGGAGATACAAAACACACTGCAGTAAAGATTTTTTAGTTCCTCATGCAGTTTACTATTTGACATATAATACTAAGGATGTTTTTTTTTTACTTTCCCCCAATATGACTGGGGAAGAAGGGAATCACAACCTTGAATTTGTGTTTAGAGTATATTTTAGTAAGTGTATTTATCATTTGTAATTTAAAGTCAATTATTATTTTCCTAGGACTTTTATTTATTGTTTTAGATTTCTTAACTGATCAAATTAAGTTTAAGTTGAGGATTGTTTGCCAGGTAGTAAAGCATATACTAATGGGATGGTAGTGTTGGTAATGCTAGCATGAATAGTATACATTTGGGTGAATGAATAGAAGCTGATTTAAAAATGTCACCCCTCGTCCGAATTTTGCTATTTTCTAGGTTTATTGTGTTATGAATTGTGCGAAATATTGGTATTCATTTCAGAGGGTTCTCATAATCATAGCGTAAGAAAGGTTTGTTAGTAAAATAAAACTGTAAGTTCAGGTGGGATGTTAATGTTATGGTAGGACTGAGGAGTTACACTTTGAGGATTACTTGCTGTTTTTCTCATTGAATATTTTCTATTAAATTTGGAATCATAAGCATATTACTTGCAATGTGCATGGGGATGTTCTGGGCTACCTCCCTTAACACTCTAGTCACAGGGTTCATTAGAGGTGGTGGCAGGACTTTATTTGCTGACTATTTTCCCTTATTTCAATTTCCATTGCAGAGGCAGAGTGGTTAAACTTTGTGGTTCTTTCAACTATGTTATCAAGAGTAAGCGCTCTGCCTTTTCAATTAGATGACAATGTTTCAACACACCTACAATGACTCCTGGGTTCAGTTAATCTCTCCGTACAATAACTAAAGCTACCATATTGTACAAATCTGTTTCCCCTTTTAAATAGAATATATCTTGCTTCGTGTGCATTTTTCATTCCTGAAAAATCTGGAAAAAAACAAATACATATTATGAGTGTGATAAAATAGTTAATTATTCACTTTCTTTGGCCTGTTCCTATACAGAGAAAACACATTTCGAAAGTTGGTTATTTATGATGTTTGAACTGTGAAAAAAGTCTGTGTTAGAATAAAAAATGTAATTATTAACTTGAATTTCAATTTATTTTGAGTAAATGTACCTATTGTGTTGGTCCTTGTGGTGTTGACTTTAGGCTTTTTGACATGTTATATTGATTTTCTTGAGGCAGTGTTGATTGATTGATTCCTTGCTGTGTATCAAAGACCAGGAAGACATTTACATGCCATTATTGATTTAAAAAAAAAATACGACTGGCCATATTTATGGGCAAGTCACGCAGTGCAGTGCAGCAATTCAACTTGCTGCACTGCACTTCGTGACAGGCAAAGGGCATGAATGTGCTGTATTTAAGGTACTACGGTGCTTTTCTGCCTTTTTCCCAGCACTAGAATCCATTTGGCTGCCTAGCGCTAATGGAGGCACCCTTGCACCTTGGTGCCTGCATTGTAAGGTAGATTATTTTTGTGCAGTCAGGGGCCCCTTCCTGCACAAAACAATGCCTTGAGGCTTTTTCATCTTTCTATGTGTGCTGAATGATGCAGCACACATGGAAAGAGAAAAAAACAAGGAGAAATAAACATTTTTCTCCTCGTTACTCCTCCAAGGGGAGTCATAGTTTTTTGGCACATTCCCATGTAGACCACTTCTGGTAAATCTGGGAGTGCATCAAAATCTGCCCAGCACCATCTGTGACATAACACTTGGTGAAATTGGAATAGCAAATCGCTGTGACCAGAGAGGTAAGCCTCTTTTCACACCATCATTTACACAGTCATCATCAAAGACACAGGTTATAGGAGAGAGCCAAGTATCTCCCCATACTACTTCACAAACTTATCATGCAAGATAGATGTGTCAGTAAACAGGTCAGTCCCTCCCCCCCCACAGCCAACTATGCATACCTGTCAGCATGGGAAGAGGTAGCTGTGACTGGAGAGCAAAATCCATGTCCACACCCTAATATATATGGTAATTGCTCTGGGGAGAGGTCTCTAAAGTCGGTATTTGTAATACTTACTATAGAATAGTAAGGTCTTGTGTGTGAGGTATGTACCTTTCCCACCATATTAGGCATACTGCTGAGCCTGGGGAAAGGTGTGAGTGGAGATGCAGTCTTCTTACACCCTACTCTACCTACTGGTAACCTTCATTTAAGGTCTCACACTAGAGGCCGATCTTCAGAGGCCGATCTCTCCTCATAGTCTACTGTAAACAATATTTAGGCTATGGACAGGTGTCAGTGAGATCCCGGGGTCTCCTTACAACCTACTGTGCACTGGTGTGTGATACCAGTGTCTACTCACACCCTACTGTGCACTGTTGTAATAGTGGGAAAATGTCTCATTTAAGAGTCTACTTTCTCCCCACTCCCTCCTAATGAGGACTATAAGGCATAAGTACTGTAATATGGGAAAGTATACATACTTCCTCTAATAATAAAGTGTGCAATCTCGCAAGACTCACATACGATCATAAAAAGAGTAGTAATTTAACTTTTTTTAATAATAATAAACAGACTTAAAGTAAATTAATGAGTTTCCGTGTGTACCATGTACCAATGTGTGTCTCATGCAGCTAAACAACTGGGGTTTTCCATAAATATTTCCCCCACACTGATATAATGGATTGCATTCCATTAAACGAAACACACTGTTACTGTTCTGAATATATAAATTATACATACTACACAGAGTAAATATTCACTGTAAGTGCAAAGTCCATTATAAAGAGTTCAATCTGGTGAGAAGCTCACAAAGCAAAAAGCACTACCCTCTCGGACTACACTTGAGGGATTGCCTCCCTGGCTCTTGTGAGAGACCCGCAAGAGCTTTGGAGAACGAAAAAAAAGGGAACAAAATTCAAACATTGATCCTGACACTATAGTGGAGCTCTGAAAAAAGCATTTTTCTTAACATTTTTTCAAAAAGTCAAAATAAATTTGAAGTATTAAGGAAATATCAATAGTATCTCCTTAAAAATAATAACGAGCTAAACGTACAAAAAAACTATTAGAAATCAACAAACTACTGCCTAGGGGGCACTTGTGCTCTTGGACAAGTTTCTCCAGTTCCCATCTGCTAGTCTCTGATGACAAAATTATCTGCTTACACTAGCAGCAAAATAGCTTTTTAAAAGAAGCAGGTTTATTGTCTGTTTTTGCACTTAGAACCTACACAGGTACAGTATCTGCTGGAGCAACTAATATTGAAGCCTTTGTAGAGTACAGCTCTCAAGTATAAACCAACTCTGCCCGTGGAAGAGCTTGTGGAAGCACTGACTTCAGCTGTCTCTACATCTCTGTGGTAGTCATGTTATTTTGTTTATTTCTGCTCCCCTGGCTGAACCTTTTGCTATAAGGTTTACAGGTAATGCACGTAGCAGAATCTTTGTTTCAACCAGCTTTCTTTTCAAAGAATTTCCACACCAAGGATTTCTTGGCTAGCTAAGATGGCTGAGGTGGTGAAGAAGCCCATGGCTGTTCATCTGGATCTGATGAAGACGTATTTGTGAAGAGAGGCCAACAGGAAAGGAGAGCAAGTCAAATATTTATACTCTCTCCAAAATCCAATAGTGACATAAAGCGAAAAGGGTTGAATCTTCTTCTTTTGAATAAAGACATCCATATAAACTAATCACAATCTTTCCTTAAGGTGTGCTTAATCTCTCACAGCACCTCTTGCAAGATACTCATGAGCATCTTGCAGGATCATAAAATAATTATTGCTTTATATATTTCATGTATTACATCATTATCCATTTTTCCAAGTTAATCCACATCTTTAATGTCTCACTTTATTTTCAATTGCAAATGTGCAATCTGGCAGGTTGGTCACACAAGCTGAACAGGAAGTACAGTCCACTCGGAGTCCACACAGGCAACTGTATGCTTGACTCCTGTGAGTCTCTTGCGATATCATGAAAATATTATTGCTTTATATATTCAATGGGACAAATCATATTCCATTTTACTAACATAATCAACTTCTGTAATCTGTTACTTTGTTCAGTATTATCGAAAAACAGTGGGGCATATTACCAACAACTAGCGATAATTTTTGTCTCTAACTTGTTTAGAGACAAAAATTATCGCCGCACATCGGCGATTTTTATCGCAGATAAACCTTGCTATTAGCAAGGTTTATCGCAAATACGATAAAAAACGTCCGCAATGCATGAATATCGCTGTAAAGTCAGCGATATTCATGCATTATCGAGCAAATGCTCTTAGCCATGTTATCCACCTCCCATTGGATAACATGGTGATGAACTGCTCAGGGCAGGTGTTAGCTTTTGGAGATATTCGCGCTTAGCGCGAATATCTCCAAAAGTTGGTAATAGGAGATAGCGATGTTAGCGACTGTTTCCAGTCGCTAACATCTTGGCACGCCCACTTTGCATGTCATTAGTGATAAATATCACTGACATGCAAAGCGGGGCCCAAGATGGTCGCTATCTCCTATTAGCTGTCACTAACTGGTGTTAGCGACAGCTTGGTAATAGGGAGATAATTTTATCTCCGCTTTCTTGGCTTTTAAAGCCAAAAAAGCGGAGATAAACCCCCCTGATAATATGCCCCAGTGTTCTTATTTAAAGCCTCAATGTACGATCTCAGAAGTGCATCATGAGAGCTGACCAGGAAGTACACCCCCCTCAGTGTCCACACAGGGGATTGTGCATTCAACCCCCATGAGTGTCTCACGAAAGTTGCCAACTTTTCTAGAAAAATAAATCAAAAAAATGAATATTACAACCATTTTTAATGAATCTCTTCTTACAGATTAAATAACTGAACACATGAAAAAGAAGTCAAAACAGTAGATTGAAACAAAATATAGAACTCTAGCGAGCAAACACACACTTGAAAAATAGATTTATACAATGAAACTTAGAACAATGCAGTGTTTGTGGCAGACTTAACGGGCAGTACTACTAATGGTATGAAGGAATGCGCACAAGGTATTAATGTTGTAAGTCTAGCAGACGAGGCAAATAGGCTGGGAGACACAGGTTCTGTGGACGCTGTGACTCCGATACTAGACCAGATTACCATGCAAAGGAGCTGTCTAGGTACAGCCACATTGGTTAATCCCCACAAAGAAATGAAACAAATTCTGTCACCTCTTACAGATATCTCTAGCGTAATGGCGGCAAACACTAAGGAGAATCGAACATGTGAGGCAAGTCTACTGCCAGGGGGAAACCGAGAAAATATACCGTATGAATAAGCGGAGGGGGGTGGGGCAGTAGGAGGAACGGAAAATGCAGCAGATAATGTACCTAAAAACTGAGGTAACAAATGTCTGGAGCACATAGGAGATTATATAGGGGACTTCCCTTCTAAAATAGACAATCAGTTAGAAAAATCTTACGATATGAGAGAGATAACCCCAAATGAATGTTCGACAGACTTTAATACTGAGGATAACACTGCAATAGGAGGTGCAATTATTGAGACACTGGATAATGATGGTGTAACTGCTATAGACCCAGAGATGGGCGAGGGGCCAGACTTGGATTATGAGGATGTTTTGGACGAAAAAGGCCAAGAAATTAATTGACAATAAGGTTAAAACTTCTAAAATATTAGCCTTAAAAAAGGGTAAAGCCAAAGTCAAGACTAAGAAGAAGAAAACTATTAGCAGCCCTTTGTTTAGAGATATATCTGTAAATTATGTTAGGGGGAGAAAATTGAATAGGGATGAGAGCCCCGTTAGAAAGTGGATGCAGGCAAAAGGTGGAGTTAAAAATATGGCCTTGAGAAGCCCTGAAGAGGACTTAAATCCGAGGAATTGTTCAAACACATCCTTGCGCTTTGTCATCCTAACCTCTCCTGTACAGGGGCCAAATGCACTGATTTTGGATATGCCTACCACTGCCACTGTAGCTAGCGAACTAAGCTCGGAAGCTACAATTATGAGTACAAGTACAAGCACAAGTTTAAGTACAGAGCATAATATTATGACTAACGCTTTGGATACTACTTATTCTGGGGACGCCTTACAGCTGCAGACTTGTGATTTAACTATTCAATTGCCGGTGGTACAAGGGGTCACTGATGCAATCTTAACTAAAGGGACTTCTGAAATGAACACATGCTCATATAATGGAGAAAAGGAGGGAGAGGACAATCTGAATACCTCCTCTATGGATTTGATTATGAGGACACTAATGGCTCAGCGACAGAAGAGTCAGCTACACTTTCTACACTTACGAGAAGACAACTCTAAACTTCAGACTTTTATGCTAGAAGTATCCAGCACGTTAGGTGGAGTAGCACATGAAATAGAGGAACTGAAACAGAGAGTTGTGGGGGTTGAGGAAGGGGCTGCTAGAACTGAAACTTTAACCCAATCACACAATGGAAGAATTGCTAAATTAGAAGCCAAGGTTGAGGACTTAGAGAACAAAGCGAGAAGGCATAATCTTCGACTATTTGGTATACCTGAGGGGGCTGAAGGGGCGGATCAAAAGACTTTTGTTGTGAAACTCTTCCAGAAAGCCTTGGTTGACTTGTCTGATTGGGACTGGGACTCCCAACTACAAAGAGTCCACTAGTTGCCCCTATTCCAAAGAAAAAAAGACACTATATATCCAAGACCACTATTGATTAATTTTGGGAATTTTCTGTTACGTCAAGCAGTATCTTTAAAGGCTAAGCCCAATAACCCAGTCACAGTAGATAACCTCACTTTTTTCGTTCGATCAGATCTGAGTAAAGAAACAATGGACAGGCGATGGCAATTACGCAAAACGATAGATTCATTTAAAGCACTTGGATGTATAGTATATTTACAAGAGCCAGCTAGGCTCATGGTTATTAAAAATAGTCAGGTATATTTCTTTACTGAAGAAAGGGAGGCTGAGCAGCTACTGACTAACCTAAGTAACAGAAGTTAATAAGAGAGATTGATAGGAGGTATTTGACCATGGGCAATTTTGATAAAAAGAGCACACTATTGCCTCCTAGAAGTCTATTTTGAGATTATATTTTGTCCCTCCCATACCCCTTATTTCCTCACTTTTTTGGTTGTTTCCTGGGTTGTTTGAAATATCAGTAGTATCTGTTTAATATTGATATACTGGCCATAATATTTATAGTTGGGGAGGAGGGTAGAGGGAGGAGGGTGTGGGGAGGGGAAGGTGTTACAATGTAATTAGTTTTTGGTACGTATTTTCTTTAGAGCATACTTAGGCTCTACTCTCCTATAAAGAAATTTTGAAAGATCTATTGTATTCAGAGGTAGCCGAACGTAGTCTCTCCACATGCTACTTCGTGATGCTGCTAATCCATCTGCAGCAGGGTATAGAGGGGAGCTCTCCCTCTGGACTTTCTTGGGTGGGATGGGCATGGGGTTTGGTTTGGGGCGGGGTTAAAAGGGGGAAAATTGTATTGCAGGAATAAAGATGGGCAGATGTAAAGATAAAGCTTTTGTGTTTTTTTATATCAAGCAATATATAATGCAGAGGAGTTTGAAAAATTTAGTTACAATATATGTCTTTCCTTAGATGTTTGGTGTGGAATGTTGCTGGTCTCAACAGTAAAGTTAAGAGGAGATTGGTACAAGAAGAAATTAATATGTATAAACCTCACATGGCATTTATCTTTGAAACTCATATCGGGTTTCAAGACCGCAAACTCTTGTCCCAAATGGGCTACGATCTTGTTGTTTGTTCAACGCTAGGGGCATCAATTCGGGGGGTAGCTATCCTGAAACAGAAACATACAAGAATGGTTATTATTAAAACTGCAGCTGATGATAGAGGGAGGTGGTAATTGCACAGGTGCAATTTGATGAAAAATGTTATGTATTTTGTTTGGTCTATGGTCCCCAATATTGATGAACCTAAGCTATATGAACAATTAAATATAGAGTTACTTAATTGGGAGGGCGAATTGTTGATAATGGGAGATTTTAATTGTGTCATGAATTATAAGATGGACTCCACAAGTAAAGGTAATACTTTAAGGATGCGCAGAGTTAGGGCAGCCATAGTGGAATTGGGTAGGATACATATTATGAAAGATGTTTCGCGTACTAAACACCCTACTATAGCCATGTTTACATATTATTCGGCACCCCATAGAGCCTGTTCTAGAATTGATATGCTATGGGCAACAGATAATATTTTGGATAACTGTAATATAGAACTCTGCCCTAGAGTTACATCCGACCATAATCCTATACTGTTCGAATTTAAAACCCTGGACAGAAAACAAACCCCCCGACAGTTTACATTCCCTAGATATTTATTTACAGATCCTGAATTTGTCTCAGGTATTAGAGCACATATAAAATAATGTAAACATTTAATATTAATTCAACCACGGTCAATTTTGTATGGGATGCGTGTAAATGCAGCATTAGAGGCTTTGCGCAACAATATATCTTAAGGAAAAATACTGAAAAACGGAGGGTAGACAAGCTAACCACATCTAGTGTTCTATTAGCTGAACAACAACTGGTAGATGCTGTAACACAGGGTAAAACAAATATTGAAGAGTTAAGATTAGGATTAGTGTCATTGAGGTCGGCACTAAAAAAAACTCTTAGGGAAAAATACAGCTCTAAAATACATAAATATAAGCTGGCACAATATGAAGGGGGCGATAAAATCGGTAAGATATTGGCCTATTAGGTAGCTGATAAGAAAGCAAAAACTGCTATAAAATTAATAAAAGGGTCAGATTCTATTGAATATAAAAAATCGGAGCAAATTTTAGATCAATTTGCTAAATACTATTGCCATCTATATACTCCAGAGAATATACCCCCTCAGGAAGAAATCAGACATTATCTGGAAAAATATTTGCCCAGGCGATCAGATACCGAAGCAATTAAACAACTTGGCTGTAAGATTACCAATACTGAAATAGGGATAGCAATTCAAGCACTACCTTCAGGGAAGGCTGCGGGAGAAGATTGCTTGCCTATAGAACTTTATAAAATTTGTGAGAAGGAACCTCCCCCGCTTTTTCATCTGGTGATAGATTCTATGGGGCAAACAGGAAGTGCCCCTATATCTTGGAGAACTGCAAAAATAGTATTCTTTCTGAAAAAAGGCAAACCGCCAGAGGACCGGGGGTCATATAGGCCCATCTCATTAATAAATATTACGCAAAAGTATTTGCCAAAATTCTGGCTAACCGTCTTGCTCCTATAATGCCGGATCCAGTGAATTGCCAGCAGCATGGGTTTGTGGTTGGGAGAGACACCACTACCCATATTAACACCGCTGTGACTGCATTCGATGTGGCCTCAACTACACTCACCCCACTCGGAATGGTTATGCTGGATGCGGAAAAAGCATTTGACCGAGTGGGGTAGGAGTATTTGTGGGCAACGCTGAGCGCATTTGGTATACAGGGGCAATATCTCGGATGGGTTCGATCTTTGTATGAATTACCAATGGCAATAGTTAGTTATGCCGGAGTTTATTTGGATAACTTCTCAGTTAAAAGGGGGACCAGGCAGGGGTGTCCTCTATCACCCCTGCTTTTCGCTCTAGCTCTGGAGCCATTTCTAAATGCACTGACAGCCCAAGATAATATAATACCAGTACAGCATGGAGGCAAGAGCTTGAAAATAACCGCATTTGCGGACGATATAGCCATACTTACTACTGATTTAGTCCTGGCTATCCCTGAGATAATCGATGAAGCTAGTAACTTTGGAGAGATATCAGGGTATAAGCTAAATGTGAGTAAAACTCAAGTAATCGCTAACTACAAACCTGCTCAACCGATATTGGGACTTTGCTCTAATGCTATTTATTTAGGAGTCAAGCTCGCCGCAGAAGTAGAGAAAATTATAGCACTGAATTACAACCCTTTATTTAAGGAGATAACTGCATCTCTAAACAACTGGCATAAGATACCACTTAGTTTGCTAGGACGAATAAATCTAATAAAAATGAAGATCGTACCAAAACTGCTGTACTTATTTAGATCGATCCCACTACAACTTAATAACGCATACATAAAAAAAATAGAGGGTATATGTAGTAGCTATATTTGGGGCTATAAAAAAGCCTGTAGATCAATGGCCTGTCTGAAACTTCCAATTGAAAAAGGGGGATTAAACTTCCCGGATTTTAAAACGTATTTTTTTGCAACCTTTTTCCAACGTATACGTAGCCTATTGACAAATGATAATTCCCTATTTTACCCTCAATTCATGCTGGGATTAGATAGTAATCAGTTTTTGTTCTGCGTACATGACCCCAATTATTTCAAGAGAGTCAAGTTTAAGACCGCGAGACATATTAAAAGAATTTGGGATCAAATTATGATTTCAGATAAGATCCCATTTTTTAATGCTGAGCTACAAATATGGGGGAAGCCAGGCATACCAGGCTTATTTTCTGACGGCGCTGGCGCCCTGTGGATAGGGCATGGCATAAGTACTTTAGGTGACCTATATGGCTCGGATGGTTTCTTGAGCTTTAATACACTAAAACTACTATATAAAATTAGTGATGCTATGTACTTTAAATACATTCAGATGAAAGACTTTTTGGTTAATAAAATGAAAATAGAGAAAGTAGAACATTCAGATACTTTAAAATGCCTCTATTCGAGGCATACTAAATCACTTATTAGCAAGAGTTATGCCTGTTTAAGTAGTCACAGGGAAGGAGATTGTGCAAAAATGGCGGACAAATGGACTAACAGACAAGGAGTTAATATCAGCCCCAGCCAGATTGCAGGCTCGCTGAGACAAATAAATCAAGTGGTCCAATCCTCAAACTTAAGGCTGCAATTTTATAGAACGGTGACCCAAATTTACTATACACCTCAAAGAATTGCTAGTTGGGCTTCTGGAAATGTTTGTAGCGAGGGAACTAAATGTCCGAAATGTAATATGGAAGCCGCCGGTATAGAACATATGCTCTACCAGTGCCCGGAACTCACTGTGTTTTGGAAAGGATTAATAGCGGCTCTAAACAGTAGGCAAATAACACTTCCAACACTTTCAGCTCATTTAATATTGTTAGACATACACGATACTAATAGCAAGCATAAAGATCTGATATCTATTGTTTTCGCTTGTGCTAGGTTGGTCATTGCATGGACTTGGATCTCTAAGGAACCTCCTAGTATTATGGAGTGGTGGAATCTTATCAATGAAATACATACAATGGAGCTCTCATTGGCTAAATTCAGGGGTACTAAGGCACTGAAAGGGAGGGAAAAAATTTGGGGAACTTTCATTTGACATATATGTAATTATTTAGGGGGATCAGCTCATTCTCTCTCTGTTTTCCTTTTACTGGCAGCATCGAAATGATTCATACTTGTGAATGTATGTATTGCAATCCTCTGCTTGTATTTAATGGTTAAATCTATGTTTGGATATCTCTGCTCTCGATATATGTATGTTAAGAGATGTCTCTTTATCTTTTTCCTGCAATAAATAAAAAAACATTTAAAAAAAGAAAAAAAAAAGAAACTTAGAACTATGCAATATTCCAAAAACTGATTACGCTATATAGGAATTATGACTTTGATGTAAAAACAAATACAAAGGCTATGAAAAGTGTGCTATTACAATATTAATGGACATGCACAGAAAAATGTCTTCCTGGTAGCTCACCTACGCCCTTAAAGTAGCTCTCAGATTGTCCTTGTTACGCACCCTGCTCTATTAGTCGCACCATGTGTGACATCAAAGAATAGTGGCAGCAGTAACCTGTTTCATACTTACTGACACCATTTTCATATTAAGAGCATGACTTGCCTGCTGTTAGCTATCGCTGACCATTATAATGGTCATAACTGATATATGGTGGCCCAGTGGTAGCTTTGGTTTAATGGTTGGCATTATTAGCATAAGATGGGCATTCCTAGTGTTATGGTGAGAATGCATGGCCTCTGATTGCAATATCTTGTATTTGAAGCAGAATATGTCCATGAGAAGCATTTTTACATGGCAGTACTCAATGAAAACGATAAGCTAATGTTTGAAGAAGGTGTATTTCCTAACAGTGGAAAATGATTTGATTCTTTCATTCTCCCGCTCTCCCCACCTGCAGCATGGGGGAATCCCTACGCTGGGGTTCCCTCTGTAGACACTGCAGCAGCACGCTGCAAGGCACCTGCGCTCCTCTTCAAAATAAAAGTAAAGCAATCACAAGGCGCTAGAGTACTCAAGGTTACGGGGGCACAGCTGGGACCAGGCAGGCCAGCACACAGGGCCCTCCAGCAGGGAGGCAGTCCCTCGTGGCGGTTCCTCCTGGGGCCCAGCAGCAGCAAGCTCCAAGTCACAAGGAAGCACAAAAAACACACTCACATGGGGTGAGAGCCCCAATACTTATATCCCAAATTCCATTGTCTGCCTTGTATAGGGCTTGGGGGAACCAGTCCTAACTGGTCCCAGGGAGTGTGGAGCACTTTGTTTACAGGGCTACTCTTACCCTTTGTCAGGTTGAAGCTCTGTCATCAGATACACCACAGGGGGCAGAGCCAGCATTCATGTAGGCAGGCACAGACCTATTCAGGGTCAGGTGACTACTCCATCCACTACTCCAAATGCAGATGCCCCATGCAGCCTAGCCCTGACTCGCCCTGCCCCTCCTGGAGCCACACACAGCTCTCCAAAGCCTGACATGCAATCCACATCAGGCAGAAGGACACATAGCATACAGAAATGCCAACTTCTAGAAGTGAAATTTCTAAAATAGTGACAATAAATCTGCGCACACCATTGCATAGCATTATTACTATTCCAACCATACCAAACTTGACCATGCTGCTCCTCTCATACCAGGATTTACCACTGAAACACTAATCAGGGAATCCCCAACGCATTCCTATGGAAGGGCAGCCTCACAGTAGTGAGAAACCAAAATGACTGTTTGCCACTACCAGGACATGTCACACACTTGAGGTACGTCCTACTTTTCACCTACAATGCACCCTGCCCATAGAGCTAGCTAGGGCCTACCTTAGGGGTGACTGACATGTTGTAAAATGGGGGGTCAAAGACATGGCACAGACTTTAGGAGTATGTACAGACGTGGGTCCGTGCTCTCCATGCCACTGGAGTCAAGCTATCCTGGCTGATGAGGGCTGAAAGCCTGAAACCGGTCCTAGGATGCTTGTCTTCAGTCCAGTAGGGACCTGACCTGGCAGTTTGGACTGAACTGTTCCCATTGGGCCCAGGGTCAAGACTGATTTGCATATGGCTGGGTCCAAACTGGAATGGCATGGTGAGCAAAAAAACGACGGATTTAGGCCCAGATCTCTGTACTGGGGTGATTGTATGACATTGTTCTTCTTTCGTCTTCTTTTCTTTTTACATACTTTAGGTGCCACGTCACAGCGATAGTAACACTGTACGCAAAGGTCCTGCAGTGGCAGAGGCCTGAGACAGGTTTGCAAAGCTACTTTGGTGGGTGGCGCAATCAGCGCTGCAAGCCCAAAAGTAGCATTTAATTTACCAGCACTGGGTATATGCGATATCACTTTACCATGTTTACCACAGAGAGCACACAATTTTGTTGCAGTACCGATTTTGCAGCTATGCTGCATAAACGGCCCTGTAACAAAAACGGCCCCCAGGGGCCCAAAACTGATCCCCACCCTTGCGGCACACCAGGGGATTGTCCGGTGCCCGCAACAGCCAGTCCGGGCCTGATTACTATAGGGCAGAGTGCCTTTTGACACATGTAAGTTTCTCACCCCTGGGGGAGTCATTGGGATCTTACCTCCAATATACCTCTCATAATGATGCAGCTTCCCACTGAATGCCAGGGATATTTTTGGAGAAAATAGTGCTGGGGTGGCCCAAGCTATCATTGGGTAATGCTCCTACCTTCGTAAGGACAGATTTGGGATGGGGTACCTGAATCTGCCATACTTGGGGGATAGATCGCATACTAGACACCAGGGATTGCCTGGGGGGTGTCTTACTGGGCATGTACTAGTGCTCCCGCTCTATAAAATAATGAAAAACAGTATTGCTGCCCCCGTCATGGTGATTAGGAGGTTGGCTCCAACATAAGAAAAAATTATTAACAAAATAAGTAGTGGCTGACCACCCATGCGTCAGGCCTGATTCACACCCCTAAAGGCCTCAATAGTCTTCCTGACCCCCGGGAGGAAAACTAGGGTTTACCCCCAATCGTCCCCTCGTGGGGGCAGAAATACTCTAAAACCAGGGTTAATGTTTAAGAAAGAATGGGGTGGGGAAGGACCGAATCTGGCCATATCCAAAAGCCACAACAGTCTGTCTGCCCCTCTTGGGGAAAACTGAAGGATTAGTCCCAAATACTAGGGAACTAATAGAGGGGATGGGAGCCTTTCCATCCTAAAATGAGCTCGCACCCTAACTTATAAAGCTAAATCAATCTTTCAGTCCTCTCTTGGGCATACAGCATCTCTAAATCCCTGCACTAGATAAGCTACTCTCTTATGAAACTTGAAAGCTCTGGCAACAAATCTGCGTGAGCTCTGGTACACCGTGGCTATAGGACTGCCAATTGGATGCTAGAATGTATTGAATATATATGTACACAGTTGTGAATGTAGGGATAGAAAGATAAAAACATTAATTATCTAGTTTACAATGCAGCCTTCACTCCCTTTCTGTGCATTTACTTTATTATCAAATACAGTTGTATAACTTACAAATATCAGACGATATCTATAACGTTATTTCTTTCCTGCAACAAATTTAAGGAATTAACGAATTGCTTACCTTCCGGGACCAGATTCCCACTAAGCAATGTTTTTTATAGAAAAAAAAAGAAGTAGAGACGTTCTTCTAAAAGAGCCTTTGGTTTTAACGAGTTCTCTCTTTCCATCAAAAACCACTCGAGAGGGTCGCCTGTTTGGGCATATTGCAACGTTTAGGTACTAAAAAGGGTTTTTTCTCCTTCCATGTTGAAATTGCTTGTCAGGCTGTTCTTGTGAAGTCTTCAATCAGGTGAGTGGAGACACTGCTGAGCGAACTTCTTTGCAATTGGCAAATATATTGACTTTTTCTTGCACCAATTAGAAATGTCCCATTTCATGTTTCTTCTAATTCGTCACGGAATGCATATGATCTCAGGTCAATCGAAAGTCATACATTATTAGGAAAAAAGAACTCCTTTGAAATAAATCAGAGGTTGTGTTTGATCGATTAGAACGAATCCCAGTACAAAATGATCATTTTCGAAGTCTTGCTTTGAAAAGAAAATATATTTCATCAGTGCACTACGAAAAGCAGAACATGTGCCAGCGAAGGTTGAATGACTGTAAAAAACATAAGTGGCAGGGCCCTCGTCAGGAAACCACTGCAGCTTGCAGCACACATTGCCCCTGCCAGCGCAGCCAATGATAGCACCCACACAACTACTAACCATCATACTTCTATGAGTGTGACAATTCAGACTATTCCAGACCCCAAATCTATAAGAATGGCTTCGGCGCAGGTAATAGTCATTTTCAGTCTATGTTGAATTAATGAACAAGTGTTGTTGTGTTCATCTCTAAATTAGTAAAACAGCACCACTATGTGGTAGACTGCCACAGGCACAAATGACAATTAAGTGCCGAAGCAAGCCCTGGATACCACCGGCTTAAATTAAGCACGGGTGATAATAATACAAAGATTTATAGAGCGCCTGGTTACACCAGCTGGTGTGTCCCCGCGCTGTAGTGAGAGGCCGCCGAGCCGCAATAAGTGCAAGGACCACGAGTTAGAGCTTACCTAGGCCCACACCAAAGAGATAAGTTTTCAGGTCCTTCCTGAACTTGGTTTCTGCTGCCTCCAACCTAAGGCTCAGAGGCAGCTTGTTCCAGTTAAGAGGGGCCAGGCACCAAAATGATCTGCCCCCCCATTCTAGACTTGTGTATCTTAGGGACTTTCAGCAGACCCGAACCACAGGATCTCAACTGCCTAGTGGGCACATAGTGAGAAATCAGATCAGCCAGGTATGCCGGACTCTTACCCTGCGAGATGCTGTGACACACACAGAGTGCCTTAAACATCACCCTCTCTTTGACAGGAAGCCAGTGGAGTGATATTAGGGCCTTCTTTGTCGATGCCCTTCTGGGTAGCATGAGGATCAGCCTCGCTGCTGCATTCTGCACACATTGGAGCCTGTTTAGGCATGCCCCTGTCGCTCCCAGGTACAGCGCATTGCCATAGTCCAGGCGGGAAGTCACAAGGGCATGCACCACAGTCTACCTAGCAGAAATGGGCAGCAGGTCCAAGTTCTTATGAAGGCCTTTCAGGACACCATAGCAGGTCCCTGCAACTCGTCTGGATTGATCCGCAAGATCAAGTTTGTGGTCCAACCCAACACCACCGAAGTTCTTTACTAGTTTACTTGGAATGGGAGTGGAGCCTAGGGTCTGGGGCCACCATGCCGACGACCAGACAGATGGTGCCCGACCAACCAGCAGTACCTCGGTCTTGTTACTGTTCAGCTTAAGGCAGTTATTGGACATCCAGGCTGCCAGATCGTACAAGCATGCCTTGAAATTAATTGCCGCTGAGTCAGGATCCTGCGTGAGGGACACCACTAGCTGTGTCTCGTCGGCATAGGACACAACCCCGATCCCATGGTTCTCTGCAATATTGGCAAGGGGGGCCATGTACAGATTGAAAAGGGTCGGACTAAGAGCCGAACCCAGCGGCACCCCTTGCAGAAGCTTAATGGTGATAACTCTTCTTCAATATAAATGATCCCTTATTCAAGTGAACAAAAGTACATTTCTACTTCTGAAGATTTTATATAGCTTCCCAATTTCAGAGTGATATTTCAGATGGCATCCAGTGCTTCTTGACTGGTATGTCCTCAAAATGATGCTCGCTACCCCCGCCCCCAACCCCCCCCCAACACACACATACCTCCTTAACTCTCTCTTAAATACAACCATCTTGAGATGTCCGTCTCATTTGATTTAGGAATAACACAGAATTGACAGGAACCTTTAGTCCAAGAAATGCAAATTATTGGGTTCCAAACTTACATGATAGACCTAAACCATGGCACAGTGACGACCAATGGAGTCTGTGAAACAAATCACACACTTTTGGAACTTTCATCTGACAGTGTTCGGGAAGGTTGGATGCAGCATTTGTGGATCAAACACATTATGTAGCGGTGGCCACAGACAAACTTTCTGTATTTGTTAGCCAATCAGAATTTCAAGGGACGATATAATCATGTGCTCTACTTTAAAATAATAAATGAACATTTCCAGTAATGGTTACCACTGCAAACATTGGTCGTCCCCATACACTGGTCATAACCTCACCCACGATGCTAACAATGACATCACAAAGAACATCAGTGATGACTTCACTGGTGGATACTTAAGGTCAACAACCCACTGTGCTCTGTCATAGACTGTGGAGGTTGAGCACGTCTGGCTTGCTCCTTGGCCTCATATGAATAAAGCCCACTGCATGTAGCCTTCTGCCATGTGTAGGAGGGGTCGAATACAGTGACTGGCCTTTACCCAGGGTCTGCCGCCTCTCTTTGTCCTCAGGTCTGGGTGCATGTCCTGGCATTTGGCCAAGCATATCTTTCCCCATAGTCCAGCTGGAGCTTGAAATCCAGACTTGCATTCTTAGCCTACTTGGAGCACCGATAATGTTTTCAAATTCTACAACTATTTCACCTGTAGTGTAGAGAATGCTTAAGGGAATCCTTGTTCTGTGTAGACATGTTGTGTTCGTTATTAACGCTTGCTTTTCTTGATACAGGATTGCACTTACTTTGTTGCCCATAGGTAGATCACTGATAATGTAAATTGTGAAGTAATATATATCATCAAAATTGTTACATGTGATTTCATCTGAGGCTTTGTTTATGAAGTCATGAATAGTGCATAGACGAGAATTTTGGATGTGCATAACAGGAGAATTTCCGGTTTTTCAAAGTGATAATCGCACCCATGTATGTTCAAATGAAGATTCTTCATGAGATTACGGGGTTTTTCCTAATAGTTGATTTTAAATATTTTGACTACTTAACTATAATGCTCGTTTTTAGAGTTATATTTTTTGATGTTCTGTATTCAGTCCATGGAACCAAGTTAGCTTTACATGGTCTTCATCCATGTGAAATGGGTTCTGAGTTCAGGGCCTACTGTGCCTGCATCCAGGCTTCTCCACATCTAAGCTACTAGTTCTTGGCCTTTTGGCATGCACAACCCCCTTTAAATGAATGACCTGGCCTATAAGTGGGTTATTTCCGTAGACCCTGCCCCGCCCATACCTTCTGATTAGCCTTTGGTCTTGCACATTAGCTTCCATATGCCGGAAGTGCCCTTCAACCTTGCCCTGCGCCTAGGTCCTTTGCCAGTTCCATCTCAGATATAACAAATGGGCACAAACTTCAGCCACAGGCAGTTACTTCTGAGCACAGGAGAGGAATTGAAATGTTTTTGTTTCTTAATATATTCGGCACATTTTAACAAATATGTGTGTACTTTGGTACACCATTAGCACAGTGGATCCAATTCTGATATCCAAGTGTCATAGAGAATGATCAAACAGATGGAAAATCGCAAGTGTTTTTGACCAGCGTTAAATGTTGTCGCTTCTATTAGTGAATTTGTTTGAAATGTGAGATCTGAGCTGTAAGCATAACATGTTAACCGTTTGCCAAATTATAGGCAGAATTGTAAAAATTATACTACATGTGTTGCCGTCTCTCTCGAATTTTGGAGTGATACCAAATGCAGGACTTCAATGCAGTCCTGAGTGCAGGAAATTACACCTGCAAAGACATGCAGTTAGAGGAATACTGTGGAATCTGTTTTTCCTTTGTATATGTTTAATGTTCTAAAAATCAAGCGTGTGCTAACATAATCAAATTTCATGGTTTCTTCTATTTTGAATGTGATGTTTAATGCACCATGTTGTTAGAAGGTGGATTATTAGTAGGGGTAAGTATACACCTACCACTTTACGACTAGCAATAAGGCCACAAACGGAATTTAAGGTCCAGACAAAGTCTCAATAATTTATTACCTTACTTAACATTTGGTAGCTGGCAATGAGCAGGCAGTCTTTACTTAGGAGACAGGCGTGTGAAGCATTTAAAAACACAGTACATTAAATAAGTAAGACAAAGTCAAAGTTTGAGGCCGACTGCGATGGAGCCCTGGTCGGATACACTTAGCAGGAGGCCTTGGTCAAGATTTTGCCTTCGCATTTAGAAACTTTTCTGGAACATTTTCTCTCATCGTTGAGCGAGCCTCTCCAGCAGGCTGGATTTACAGCAACTTTGTCGACGTCAAGTTGGTCACCTTATTGAGCTTTTTCTAAAAGTTTCTCCAAACTTCTGGAACTTCATGCTGAGGTTCCTCTTTAGGGTTCAAAGTGTCCACAACACAAATCCAAGGTTCCAGAGTCTCTGAGCTGTGCATCAAAAATTGGGACTACAATTACCCTTAATGCACCTGGCCAAATCCTTAAAAGCCAAATAAATGCAATCCAGGCTGGGGACTTCTTGGGGGAGATGGTACAGGTGAGCTCTGTTAACCTGTTGCCTTCAGGGAGTCCATTTCCTAATCATTTTTGAAGCAAGGCAAAGTCATAATGGCTGTAGTCCCAAGTGTGCAGCAGGAGCAGTCCTCCAGAGTGTAATCCTTTGGGGGTGCAGACCAGGGTTACAGGAAGGCAGCCCTTCTTCTCCTTGTAGTTTCAGGCAGCAGATCTGAGTTGCTATGCAGCTCTCACAGATGTAGCCAATGTTCTGGGTGACAAGCAGGGGGCGCACCTGACAAAATGAGGTACAGGGTGCCACACAAAAACATGATAGCTTCCTCCAAAGTGCGGCATCTTCTTGTTCCACCAGGTTCTCTCCTTGGGAGTAGGAGCTGGCTAAACCAACTTACTGATGAGGCTCATTTTCCTTAACACTCCCTTATCAGACATCCAGCCAATTCCATTCCTGGGGCTCCCATCTGACTGGGGAGAACAGCAAGAGCAGGTAGGGCTGGCATTCCTTACTGTCTTACTCTCCATTACCATTCTTTTAAGTCCTTGAAATATTATGTTAGCTCCCTCCAGTCAATAGTTACATTGTATTACAATATTCCCATGTCCGCCTAGAGAGCTAAAAGTGCCAGAATGGGGAAAAATTAAATTGTTTTTATTTCTCGCACCAGGACATATGAAACATCTTTTTAAATGCCCCTGTTTATTTTTACATGGCACCCTACCATGGGGGCACCTAGGGGAGTCCACAGGGATGTCTTATATGTAAGAATAAGGTTGTTTAATACTTTGGAAGTACTTTTAAATCCAAACTTGAAACTGAATGTAATTTCCATTCAAAAGCAGCTTGCAGGAACATTGTGAACTCAATAGTACAGAGTGTGCTTGAGATTGGTACAAGGAGCAATTAAGAATATTGTTAGAATGGGATATCCATTTTCAAAAAAAGAGAAAGATGCACATTAGGAAGAAAAACTCCTTCCCAGAGGCTAACCAACTAGGGCAATGGCAGCAAAGAGAGGGTTGCACATGTGCATGCGGTTTAGCCAATTGTATGAATATATGGGTAAAAATAGAGACTTACGATTTCCATTAAGTGGTCATTTTTTCACATCCCATGAATAGAGAATCTGAGAGGGAGAATGTATGATTTGAGACCTCAGCCCAGACCTACACAATTTGAGGCCCTGAACCTTTGAGAGTAGGTAGCAAACAGAAAGAAAAATAAGAAGTTTACATTGAAAGTATGCAATAAATCTTGTTCATGGACCAGCGTTCAGGACAATGAGAGACAGAACAAATGGGGGGAGGAAGTGGTTGAAACTATTGGAGGTTACCCCACTAGTAGAGAACAAGGATTCAGAGAATGAAAATCCTAGCTATAAAAAATAACCTAAAGATGAGATAAAAGTAGAGAGTAAGGAGGACACATTTATAGATGAACTCCACAGAATAAGACTTCTCCCATATAATGGAGCATCGGCATAAAGCACTACAGCTCAGTCAATTACCAAGAATAGTGCAGACACCGTGACCCCTATAAAAGCTAGTGTACCCTCATGGTACACTGAGACTATTGTTTCATCATCTCTCCAGACCACAACGGTGATGAGAGAGGCACACGCCAAAATGTAGAAAGTGGCAGACAAATGCGAATTTAATCTAACTCAAAGAACAAATTTGCAAAAGATTATCAGAATGATGATGGATGACAAAGGATTGAAGCTGTTAAAACTGTGGGGATTGAAGACACATGTAAGGGAGTTGACCAAGAACATGAGGGATTGGAGTGAGGTGGAGAAATTTAGGGGGTTGTGGTATAAAAAGGAAAGAGCGAAGGTGAAACAGAAGATAGAATCTGCTAGGAAAGATGAGGGAGAAGGTACAGCTGTAGTGATAAAGGAATACTCCTTCAGGAAAGTATAGGGAGGAGCATATGTACATGTCCCCTTGTTTTGGATAGACTTTTTTCACTTTGCAAATTCTCTCTCCGGGTTGAGGAAAAACCTTAATAAGTGCTATGCACAGATAGAGCAGATAGTGACCATTTCAAAGGATTTTAGGAAGGATTTGGGAGTATTGGTTGAAGTGGCAATCTCAAAGGAATCATGCAAGAGAGTCAAAGCAATGGCTGACACAGAAGCGCCCTAGAGTAGCGAACACAAATGCACCATCGTCCTTGTGGTCTAAATCAAATATGACACAGTCATTGTTCACCTTAAAAATAAAGTTCCCCAAAAGAGATGAAGTAGCTTAAAATGTTCTGTACATCCCAAGTACCCAAAGAATCTGTAAATGCATACTTTGAGAGACTAATGCAGGTGTATAGGGAGTATAGTGGAATAATTTGACCCACTTGGAGACAATATGGGAGGGTTTCTCACCTCCTACGTACAAGGGCTGTGACCTAAAATGAGCAACTAGATCATGAAGATGTTCTTTGCTGGCAAAGTAAACATAGAGATAAAATCTTGCAGTATGCAAAATATTGCAGTGATATGCTGCATGCTAAGCAAAAAGAGCTGAAAGAGAAATTCATGGTGTCTCAGACCCAGCTTTCTCAGAATGGAGATGTGAAAGGGTTAAAATTGATCTTTACAAGAATAATTGTTGACCTTAGTGTCAGAATAATCACACAAGCAGTTTCCATATAATACGGAGGGGATACCCAAGGAATTGGAAGAGGTAGAGCAGTTATACCAGGTACATATAAGTGCTTTAAAGAAAGTAACCTCCTGTCACATTTGGAACAAAATTGGTCATTGGAAGCGAGAATGTTGATATAATCCTGATTGATAGATGATTGATGCTCAAGCCTCAAACTTTGCGATGCAGGGATACCTTAGCCCACTACCCATAACCCCTATGGCAACTTCAAAAATCCCAAAACCAGGTCTACTGCAAAACTCCCTTGGGCCCATACTGATGCAAGGAGGGAACCCAATTTCTAACCCAGCAACAGAGCTTCACATAACTCATCCAACAGCGCCGGGATGCCTGGCTTCACCTTGGGGGTGCCCAGGAGTGGGTATTTCTCAGGGAAAAGCCAGGAAGGGTTCCACAGCGGTATGCGTACAGCACCAAGACACCTCAGGGTATAAGTGCGCTATACAAGTACGAATTAATTTCATTTCATTTCATTCGCAATCCCGACTGCCTCGATCCCTTCATGTTTGAGAGCTCCAGAGATTTTTAATGGATCCAATAACAGTACCAAAGGGGGGAGGAGGAGTGCATGCTTAGTGCAGTTCTAGATGTGGATCAGAATGGCCCATACGTAGTTGGAAAGGTTATCATACACCCTGTTATTTTTCTGATAGACAGAAAAGCCACTCGCTCAACTGTTAGAAAAGTTGAGGTCCTGGACCTACCCTCTCTGGAAAAGAAGTCCAAGTTGTTGGTATCAAAAATCAGCCGTATATAGATCAGGTTGCTGCCCCAGTCCCAGTGAAAATCTGAGACATTAATAAGCACCACAAGTTTGTTGTGTGTGATTAGAGTACTGTAAATTTGCCAGGAAGGGACTTTCGCCTCAAACTCAATTGCATTATGTACTGGAGACAGATGGAGTGCGTTTGAAAACTCAAGCAGCTGATGCTGAGTTTGAATTCTGTAGTCGGATTACATCCTGTAATGACTAAAGAAGAATTATACATCAATCCAAAAGAGACAGTCAGAGTAGATTTTTGGGATTTTGCAGGAAGAGAGATTGGGTTGATTAAAGGAGCCAAACCACTACAAATAACTCTTCTGTCTGATAAAGTATTTCCTTAAATGTGTCCTTATAAAATGACCCCAGAAGTCATTGTTGGAATAACATCCATCACACTAGAACAAGGTATCTTGAAGGAGTACAACGGTAGTCCATGCAACTTGCTGAGTATGACCTTGTAAAAAGCAAATTAGAAATGAAGGGCTGTGCAGTATATTAGAAAAATAAACTAAATAGATGTTCCAGGGTATCCCTTGGTACTGAACACTACCATGATCCTGTTTCAAAATCCTGCAAAAGTGCAGTGGTTTACAGTCATTGACCTTTGCCTGACATTCTTCTCAGTTCCCCTTGATAAACAGAAACAATTTATCTTCGATTTCCAGTTCCAAGACAAAACTCTTGTGTGCTGTTACGCTCCTCAACCATTGCAGAGAGCCCCTGCTATTTCAAACAGATACTTCAAAAGAATTTAGAAACCTTGCAGTTAGAATAAATTTCAACCCAGATACAGTACATTGGTTAATTACTTATTGCATCAATGACTGTTAGAAATGAAGGTATCTAGTTAGCAAGGGCTTGCACCTTTGTCCAAGTAGGGACCTTTCTTCCTAGTCAGGATAAGGGAGTTACACTCCTAAAATAACCCCTGCTCACCCCCTTGGTAGCTTGGCACGAGCAGTCAGGCTTATCTTAGAGGCAGTGTGTAAAGCATTTGCATATAACCAACATTAATACAGTGTAAGCCCTACAAAAGGACACTGCACCAGTTTAGAAAAATGTCCAATATTTTTATATACTCAAGACAAGACAGAAAGTTATAAACATCCACAATACAATACTTAGAAATCTTCAGTTATCAAAATACCAGTTCCTTGAAGTCGATAGCTCCCTCTGGGGCTATCACAGCGTTGTGAACAAACAAATCTAAACAGTTCTGGCTGACCACGGCTTCGCAGGCCAGCTACGGTGTTGGGAAGACCCGCTAACAGTAGCTTTTAGAAATGCACGGTGTTGGTGACCTCTTGTTGAGCTTCCAAAAGCACGGCATCTGCAAGCGTCTGTTCCGGAGGTCAGTGCAGGAGTTGAGTTGTTGGGCCCTCAAAGTCACACGCGTTGCAGATCGAACTCCTCTCTGTTGGAGTCAGGAGCGCTGGCGTCGGCAGGCATTGGATGCTGAAGTGCGAAGTGCAGCGGTGCGGCATGTGGTGCCCTCAAGTCACAGTGCAAGCAGCCGCTAGATGGCGGCATCAGATGGGTCATCGGTGCGACCAGGATTGCGGTGCAAAGTGAATGCGGTGCTCATCGCTATGCTGGCAGGTCATGGTGCAAGCAGCGGCATCGTCGTTGGTGAAGCACTGTTGTCAGCTGATGAACTGTAGTCAATGGCACCTTCGTCGGTAGGCCAAGGCTGCGGTTCGGGATGAGGGCGGTGCATCGTGTAACTTCACGAGTGGTGCCCTCGAACCACGGTGTAAGCAGTGGTGTTGATTCTGGCGTGGAGCGGCGTGGTCCGGGAGGCCAAGGCGTCGCCGTGAAGCAAGGCGGTGCAGATTGTGGTACCCACAAGTCGTGGTGCAAGCAGTGGCTCTGTGGCGGCATTAGCAGGCGTCGTCATGAGACCAGGGTCGCGGTGCGGCGTTTTGGCAGTGCCCTCTGCGGTGCCGTCAGGACATGGAGTCTCTAGCAGCGTCGTAGTTGCTTTTTCTTCTGTTGCAGCACAAAACACACAGTCCCCAGTGCTGAGGACAGAAGAACTTGAAGTTGTTGCTGTTCCTGAGACGTCTTAAACAGGGGGCAAGCTCTACCTCAAGCCCTTGGAAAAACTCACAAAAGTAGATTGCAGAAAGTGCAGTCCAGTCCTTTCACTGCACAAGACAGAAGCAGCCACTGCAGACAAACACAGCAAAGCACACAGCAAAGTAGTAGTGCCTCGTCACAGCTTCCTTAGCTCTTCTTCTTGGTCCAAAACAGTTCTAAAGTTCATGGGTTTGGGCCCCAATATTTATACCACAAAATCATTTGATCTCTAGAGGCAGAGAGTGTCTCTACCTGGCCAAAACCAGTTCTGCCCTCTCTGGTGTGGCTTCCTGGCAGGAGGTGGAGACGGCATTGTCAGAGACAGACTTGGCCCATTTAAGTGCAAGGAAATCTCCTCCCCCTACTCTAAATGCAGCCCAAGTCTATTCAGCCCTTTCCTGATCCACCTAGACTATCCGGAGCCACTCCTACTCCCCAGCCCCTGTCATCCAAAACCCAGACAGTCAATTCACAAACCCAGCAGAGGCACACTGGATGGTTAGGCAAGAAAATACCTACTTTCTAAAAGTGGTATTTTCAAACACAGAATGTAAAAATCACCTTTACTAAAAGATGCATCTTTAGATTATGAGTCCAGGCATACTAAACTTGGAGATAACTCAGCTAAGTGGAAATGGGGATGGCCGTCCAGCTTACCCTTGTATCACTATTATTCTGGGACAGACCAACTACACCAGAAGGCACCCATGGGTGAGTGCAATCAGGTAGGTTAAAAATAAACTCAAGTGGAGTATGGTCACTGAAGGTGGCAAAAGGTTCCATGTTCTTGGAAATAACTATATAGTCAATGACTGAACATTTGTCTCATCCAATGAACATAGGGGGCTGTTTATGTAGATCTCCTAGAATTTCAACAATTTTCAGTATCCCAAAGTTACAAAGACTATTGCGCAACGTTAAACCCCTACGATGACTATATGGTAAACTATCAGCTGCCACATAAGGATTATAGGGTGTGAAATTATGGCCTAGCTTGGCGTTAAAATCATCCCCTATAATCACATAAAAATAGATAAAAAATGCTTAAAGACATTGATTTCAAAACTGAGAGTACCTTAAACAAAACATCCACTTGACAGCCCACATCAAATACACTGTTGTAAAAATTAACAAGGAAAAAATGTAATTTGTTGGTTAAGACAATCCATAAAATCGGTATCCTCCATGCTTACATATAATTGGAACGACTTTGCAGAGCATTGCGATTCTAATTAGAGTGGTTAGACAACTCGCTGGCGGAAAACAGCAACAGAAGGGTCTGAAAAATGTTCAAATCCATCCCACACAGTTTTCTCTAACAACCAAGTCTCTTACAGCATAATGATATCAAATTTGTTAACAAAGTCAAACCACGGCGAGCCCTGCTGTTTGTCGGAACACCACCGATATTACAGCTGATCAGCTTTGTAGCTGGCCCATTAATCAAGACTGAATCTTCAGAAGAAGTGGCAAGCTGAATATGACAGGCCGTTGATAGATTAGTTGGCTTCTTAGGAGGAATAAGATCGAAATCAAATCCATCAAAGTAAAGAATCGATTAGAGCTGAGAATTGGAATTGGAGCTCTCACAAGCCCTACAGCCTCCTGAGGGAAACACAAAATACCAGACTGTGACATAGGCTGCAAGAAGCTATAGATGAACCCTAAAAAAAGAACAGAAATGTGCCCAGCCCACAAATTATTGCTTTTTTATGCGAGATTAAAAGGTGAGCTAAATCCGGATGCTTACACTTCATAAATATGCATTCGCCTTCCAAGTTCTTTCGTGTAGGGACGATTCACCCTAACCTTCGACACAGAGTTAATGTTGTTGTACTCTTTAACATAAAAGTTTGAATTTTTGCCAAGCCAATGACACACCTTTGTCTTTAGTTGGGTAAATGATTCCTCAGTATCTAAAGGCAGTGGTGGCATCCCTGTCCTTACTTCAACATATTGACAATAATCAGGAGCATGGCAGTTTGGCTTTATCCACCCGGGCAGAGCCTGCAGCTCCTCGAGCAATAGGGGTACCCTGAAACTCACCCCCCGCAGTGAACTGTTTAACCCACTGGATGCCCTCAAGACACCCTCAGATGAGTGGGCATGATGAACTGATGGACTATTGTCAGTAAGAACTTTGCCAGCAGAGGGTGGGCACACTGCTGCAATGGGCACACAAGCAATGAAAGACACAGGCCCTGCTTGGCCCACAGAGTCTGATCCAGCGGGCTATAGAAAATATATCATAAACAACGCTATCCAACTTCATAACCTATAAACAAAATTCTATACTAAATATGGACCCATTTATGAACCTGATATATTTTGGGCCTACTGAATCAGGTGGTCAGAATAAATCTATAAACACATTATCTACAAACTATATACATATTTATACATTTGCTGAAAGAATATTGTCATTAGAATAAAACCCAACCATTTAAACGACCACCATAGGCGACGTGATCTAGCTAATAGTAACCTACACTTCTGAATAACCAAGACCAGCTTGTTTGTCAAAAGTAAGATTTTATTTACTAAATTATGGTATATAATTTGAAGGTTTTATAAATGAATTTTATTAGCAATAAAGCAAGCATGATTGTAAAGAATTAAGAAAAACACAATTTAAGCAAATGAATCAAAAATCAAAGTGAATATTTAAAGTTTAGCATTTCTAAAACCTAAGTCCCTAAATAAGCTAAATAGATAGAAATTAAAGTAAAGTTCTTTGAGGATTCTTACGTGCTCCACGCAAAGTCCAGCAGCACTTCGCCCTCATCGGAAAGTCAGAAAGCAGCAGCCAGCCCAACCCCAAGGGCATGACTTTTTATACCTTTCTACGCTAACTAAACTAGCAAAGGAAAGTTTTCAGAAATCCTCGACGTCCCATTGGCTGAGAGTGACAAGTGACATGTCACCCAATTCTCAAAAAGTTCCATTAAATCATGTCTCATAAGGACCATTGTCTCTTCCACGTGAAGCCTGAAGCTTCCTGAGATTGCAACAAATGTATTAAGTCATTCTCGCAGTGTCCATAGACTTTCAATACGACTTCCGCGGATGCCAAGTTAAGGACTGACAAAATGTTCACTTTCGACCTTGGCCATGTCCGACAGAATGATGTCAGCTCATCAGTTTTTGCTTTGTGAATGCAGCTTCAATAAACGCTTTAATTCAGAATGGGCGTCTCGTGACTTTCTGCAGAATTATATGTCAGCTCTTTTTCTGCGGTTCAAATGACTAGGCCCAAAAGCAGGCAACTTATGATTTCTAATATAAAACAAACACAAGAAAAGTATTAATGTAAGAAATAATGTAGATTCTGTATCCACCCCTTGGTTCACTAATTATTTAACCCACCCAATTAATCAAAATGTTACCTAGCCTTTGCAAACAAATAAAGCAGCAATTATATCTACCAGTCTCCGTTATTCCATGAGACCCATATGCACCTAGAATAGTAGAAATGACAACACACAGACAAGGAAAAGCAAAATAAGCACATGCTTCTTTTAAGTTTGCAGCAGTTAGTAATGACAAAAACGAAAACAATAAATTATTTTATTATTTTGCACGAACAAAAAGATGCAACAATTATGCACGTTTATGAGCACACATGTTAGTCCCCCCACGTGTAAAGTTTAATCTAAGTTGTATTAGTACAACATATCACAACTCATTAATATTATTATTCATGTTATGGAAATATGACTTTGCGAGTTTAAACAAAATTTTGTTTTCTATCTCGCTCCATCAACTCCCTCATCTGGTGATTAACAAATCACCACACCAGCACTCAAAATTTTGGTAAATTAAATTTATAAGAAATCGATTCAAATTCATTTGTATCAGTAAACCTAAAAGTCTGTTTCTGCATAATCTTTGCAATTAACATGACGCTCTCTATGTAACTCCTGTAATTCGATCTCCCTTTCTTCTTCTTTTCTGAGTTTATAAATTCTTTTCTTTTCTTTCAACTGTTTCTTTCTTTTATGTAACAAACAACCTAATTTGGTCAAAATAAAAATGAATACTATTACAATCAAAGGTGCCAGAATCTTGCCAAGAATTGAACTTCCGATATTATGAAACCAGTTTTTAATTGCTTGAAACCTTTTTGAAAGTTTCCCTGTAAAATCTTCTTCTTCTAAAGGAATTATCTCTGAATGCATTTGTGTAATATTCTTAATATACATTTCAATATTCTTACTTTCATCAGGTATATATGTACAGCAATGTTGAACATGTAAAATGCCACAGACTCCTCCCTCTTTTGCTAGGAGTATGTCTAGAGCAAGTCGGTCTTGAATTACCATAGATCTAATTGCAATAACTTCAACATTCACTAATTGAAACCCATCAGCTGTGTCAGTTGATAATCTATCAACTATAGTGGACAATTTTCTGATTCTCCCTGCATTTAAGGTTATACCAACAAAAGGTATTACAGCTTGAAAAATATCTCCCAGAACTTCAGTAAAAGTCTCTCTTTTAGCTCTATTTACATAATTATGAATTTTAAACAATCCTTCTGAATCTCTGTCAACATGAAACACTTTAGGAAAAACAATTCCCACATAACAAGTTCCATACCAATGGTCTGGAAGGTTGTAGTAGGCTTTGTCACCACAAACAAAATAAATCCCAGGAAAGATAGGATCTTTTCCACCTTTAAATCCCCAACCTCCCATAATCAGATAAGTATCTTCACAGTTACTTGCACCTACAAAATAATTATCAAAAAGTGTATTATCTCTTCTAATGCAAAGCTTTCCACTAACTGGTTTGTCTATGTGAATTGCAATATTTTCAAGCATTTTACCATTTAACTTCTCATCTTCTTTCTGCCAGAAAGCAGTTTTAGTCTGCTTGACTAATTCATTCCTCTTATAAATTGCTCTTCTCTCCTCAACCATATTCAAAAATTTCTTTCCTTCAGCACTTAATTTACATGTTAAATTATTCTTGTAAGCATACTCATAAGTGAGTTCGTTAGTAACAAGGAAATATTCTCTCATTTGTTTTGCTTTCTTATGCTTATTTAAAGCATTATCAATCTTAACATTAGCAAAAATCTCATCATAATTTGAATAGTAATATTCTAAACGTCCAGTTTGATAAAATAAACTAGTTAATACACTACATGTTACAGCATAAGTGAGAGGAAGCATATTATATGTTACTCCCTCAGAAACAGAAGCAGGTAACTTAACACAGACATAGCAGTCTTTTGCATCCATTACCTTGACATATTCACTCAAAAGCTTTGTGAATGTATTACTTGAAAAATCACCTATTGATTTATCTTGATGAATGTTAGGCTGATGATCAATAACTTTTGCAGATGCACTATGTTTAGTTTGGCTAACCAGAGCTTTGCTTGTTAAATTAACTTTGTGTAATTCTCTATTCATTTCTAAAGGGATAATCACAGCTAGTACCAACCAGAGCAGAACTAAAATGAGCAGACATACCAGAGTCATCTTACAGCATCTTTTAAAAACAGAACACTTTGAAGTGCTCTCCTTAACATAAGGCATTTTTAGGTTAGTTTTAGCCTCAAAAATAAAAATAAATTTTAAAATTTATATACACCCCCCTTTTAAAATATATTTTTCTTTTATAACCCTAAACAAGATTTCTTCGACCTTATGTCACTCATAAGTTTTCTTCAACTAAACAGTTTTTCTTCGACCTTGTGTCAACTAACAAATTTTCTTCAGCCTTTTGCCAGTTTAATAATTCTGTACTTCAATCATTGTCACTAATTTCTTGGATTTCGTTTTCTTCTTCACTACTATCATATATGTCAATTACAGGTGGAATTACTAAGTAAGTCCACTCAGGAGACTTGTATTTTTGGTTTGGTCTTATTATTCTCTTCCCTTTTCTCAATATCACTTCAATTTTCCTTCCAACTCCAACTTCTTTTCCAGGACTCTTTTGACTACTGATTTCTTCAACTTGTTCTATTGGCTTTTTGATCAGTCTGACTCTCAATCTTCCACCTGGCCAGTAGTCTGCTTTTCTCACATACTTCTTCTTTGGTTCAGAATTATTTGATTCTGACTTCCAAGTCCTTTTCTTTCCGTTTTCACTTCCACCTTCCACTTCACTTTCTTCAGTTTCGTAGTCTGAAATTTCAATTGACTCAGGAACTTCTCTATTCGGCAATTTCACTCCTTCAGGAACTTCACTTTGTCTTCCATCACTGGTACTTGGTAATTCGTTCTCCTCCTCTTCCTCAATTACCTCCAACTTCCCAGATTTCGGATTTTTGTTCCTTACTTCAGAGTTTGTTCTCTGCCTTTCGATACTCTCCTGGTCTGAAACTTCTTTTGGTTCAGCTTCTTTGTCTTCAATAGAGACAACCGAATCCTCAGTTATCTTTCCTTTTAACAGATTCTCTTCACCTTCAGAATCTATTTCAATTATTTCTAAGTCTTTTCTTGTCAGATTTCCATTCACTGGCACAGTTTCCAGATGTCGACTTTCTTGTCGATCTTCAGAATCTGGAATTACTTCACCTTCTGTTTTGTCTTCTGCTTCAGAATCAGAATCATCTGTGGTATCACTTTCAATATCAGAACTCTCAGGAGTTGGTACTGGAATAGTATGACTAGGATGTATCCAACGTTTCAATCCTCTGCACTTTACAGCATTAGTAGTGATCAAAATTATCTGCCTAGGTTTCTGCCATCTAGGAGCTAGACAATTCCTTCTCCGATGTACTTTCGTTCTGACCCAATCGCCAGGTCTCAGATCATGAGTCAAAACTTTTTCATTTGATTGAGCTTCAGTTCCCACCTGATTAGACACAGAAGTTACCATATCAGATAACCTTTTACAGTAATCCAAAATTGCACTGTCATTTATGCTCAACAGTTTACCTACAGGTACAAAAGCTTGTCTCATAACTCTTCCCATCAAAATTTCATGAGGACTCAAACCTGTCTTTTTATCTGGTGTACTTCTTAATGACATCAAAACAAGTGGAAGAGCATCTGTCCACTTTATGCCTGTCTCAAGACACATTTTTCCAATTCTGTTTTTAATTGTCCCATTTATTTGTTCAACTACACCTGATGCCTCTGGTCTGTATGCACAGTGTATTTTCTGCTCAATGCTCAAAGCTTCGCAAATTAATTTCATCAGTTTGTTATCAAAATGGCTTCCTCCATCACTCTCAATAGTGACTGGAAAACCGTACCTTGGGATGATTTCTCTGAGCAATAGTTTTGCTACTGTAATTGAATCACAATGTCGTGTAGGGAAAGCCTCTACCCATCGTGAAAATAAGCATACAATTACAAGCACATATTTCAAACAATTGTGTAAGGGCATTTCAATGAAATCCATTTGTAATCTGGTAAAGGGACCACCTTCTCGACCAATTATTCCTGTCCCCACCACTGATTTTCTGTTTGGATTCATTTGTTGGCATGACAAACACCTTTGACAAAAAGATTCAGCAATAGTTCTAAACTTGGTATTGAACCATGTTTCTCTGAAAAGTCTGACCATAGAATCTCTTCCTAGATGTGCTGGACCATGATATAATCTGGCCATATCAGCAATCAAACAATTTGGTAGGACTACTCTGCCATCTTTGTAAACCCACACTCCATCTTCTTCACGTGGTCTACAATCTGATCTTAACCATAAGTCTTTTTCATCATCTTCTGCTTCGTTTTGTAAATCTCTAATCTCATGCCATGTTTCTACAACAGTTGTTAGCATTAATGAATTTGAATCAGTTTCTTTGCTCCTCTCCCGATTATATGAATAATTTTTCCTTGCGCAGTACTTTGCTGTTTCGTCTGCGAAGGCATTTCCCTTGGAAATATAATCAGTTCCTCTAGTGTGCGCTGCACATTTGACAATGGCAATTTCTTTTGGTAATTGTATTGCTTCAATTAATCTCCTAATGAAAACTGCATTTTTAATTGGTGATCCTGTTGATGTCATGTATCCTCTCTGTGACCAGAGTTGTCCATAATCATGCACAACTCCGTACCCATACTGACTATCAGTAATGATGGTAACTCTTATATCCTTTGATATTTCACATGCACGAATTAAAGCAATCAATTCAGCCACTTGTGCTGAACGAACTCCTTCAAGACATGATGCTTCTTCAACATCTACGACTGTACAAACTGAATATGAAGCTTTCAAGACACCTCCTTCGGATCTTAAGCATGAGCCATCTACAAAGTAGACAAAATCCGATTCAGACAAAGGTCTGTCTTTGATGTCTTTTCTTGGTTTAGTGCAGAATTCCATGACATCTAAACATTCATGTTCTGTCTCAATGTCATCAACAATTTCAGAATCAGGCAGTAATGTAGAAGGATTCAAATTCAAACATCTTGAAATCGAAACATTATCTGCTCCCAGTATGATTTTCTCATACTTTGTCAATCTGCTACTTGTTAAATGTTGAGTCTTACCTCTTGTCAGTAATATTTCAACTGAATGAGGCACAAAAACTTTCACAGGAAATCCCATAATGATTCCTTCACTTTGTTCAAGGCTGATACTTGTAGCTGCAACTGCTTTCAAACAACCTGGTAATGCTTTTGCAATTGGATCAAGAACTGCAGAGAAGTATGCAATAGGTTTCTTTAAATTTCCATGTCTCTGAATTAACACAGATAATGCACATCCTTCTCTCTCACTGCAATACAGTTCAAAATCTTTCTCATAATTTGGCATACCTAAAGCAGGAGCTTGGCATAAGCTCTTTTTCAGGTTTTCAAAAGATTCCATCTCAGCATCATTGAGAATAATTGGATCTTTTACATCTGACTTTGTTAGTCTTTGTAGTGGTTTTGCAATTACTGAAAATCCACTTATCCATTGTCGACAGTAACCTACCATTCCCAAGAACATTCTGACTTGTCTTTGTGTTCTTGGTGGTAACATTGCTTGAATCATTTTTATTCTCTCTATTGTTACTTGTCTTTTTCCCTTTGCAATTCTGTGACCAAGATATTTTACTTCTTGTTTGCAAAACTGTAGTTTTGCTGGGGACACCTTATGTCCTTCTTCTGCAAGGCGATTTAACAGGATTATTGTGTCTGTTACACAATTTTCTCTTGTCTTTGCAGCTATTAACAAATCATCAATATACTGCACTAGCGTAGACCTACCTGGTAAATCTAGGTCTTCTAATGATCTTTTTAACAGTTCGTTAAAGATTGAAGGACTTTCTGTATAGCCCTGAGGGATTCTTGTCCATCCGAGGGTTTTACCTTGGAATCTGAAAGCAAATATTTCATAACTGTCTGGATGTAAGGGAACAGTAAAGAATGCATTGCAAAGGTCGATGACTGTATACCATTCAGCATCATGTGGAATCTGAAATAGAATTACTGCTGGATTTGGAACCACAGGACAACATGGAACAACAATTTGATTAACCTTTCTCAAATCTTGTACGATTCTAAATGTTCCGTTAGACTTTTTAACTCCCATAATTGGTGAATTACAAGAGCTACTCTTCATTTCTTTTAATACACCTTGCTTGATTAATTTTTCAATTATAGGTGTAATACCTTCAATTGTTTCTGTTTTCATTTTATACTGTGGAGTGTTTGGAAATTCTATTCCCTGTTTCAATGTAATCTTTACTGGATCTACGTTTTTCATCAGACCCATCTCATTTCCACTAAAATCCCATATTTCGGATTTCACTGTTTCTTTGAGTTCTTCAGGTAGATCTTTTTCTTCAAGTGCAGAAAACAATTTTGTTTCTTCTGCTTCCATCATCATCATTGTCATCCTGTATAAACCATCTTCCTCCATTGTTTGTAATTCAACTCCATCAGGAGAACAATATATTCTGCAATTCATTTTACATAGGATGTCTCTGCCTAATAGATTTACTGGACTACTGTTACAAACCACAAATCTGTGTTTATCTCTGTAATTTCCAATTTCAACTGGTACTGGATCAGTTAAGTCAGTTTTAATTTGCTGATTACTTACTCCGACAACTTGGATGGTATCCCCTGAGAGAGGTAGGTTTTCAATTTCCACTGATCTAACAGTAGAACGGGTAGCACCAGTGTCCACTAGAAAAGTGATGTCTACATCATTAACTTTCCCGTTTACATAAGGACCAGACTGGTCAACCTCAAGAGTGGCTCCAACAACACACTCTTCCTCCTCTCTCGGGCACCGTCAGCAATAATCATCAGAATCACTGTCTTGACTTTCTGTTAATAAGAATTGTTGTGAAGCATTTTGCATTTGAACCCTTTGCTGTTTTTGCTGTTTTTGTGGTTTTATTACCTGTTCACTTCCCTGAAATCCCACGTTTGGATTATATTTTTGAACTCCCCCACAATTCGGAAAAGGTGGTTGTGGCAATTGGTCTTGACGATTATTCACCTGTTGTTGTTGCTGTTGCTGTAACTGTCGCTGAATATTAAATTCGTTTAACCCCTGTTGCATCTGTAGCTGTCGCTGCAGGTCAACACCATTCTGCATCTGTGGATTCAATAAGGGATTCTTTAAGTTTTTAGGAGGATGAGGACACTCGTCCCTCCAATGTCCAATTTCGCCACAATTAAAACAAGGTAATCTTTGCTTCAGTTCCTCAATCTTTGGGCTAAATTTCTTTGGGAAATTATTACCTTTAAACTTTCCTTGTATCTGGTTTGTATTTCCATTTTGAACAAAATTAGTGTTCTTATTTCCCATGCTGGCAATCTGTTGCTCAGCCACCTTTACCTGTGCCCACATGGCTTTCTCCTTCAGCTTCTTCTGTTTTACTTCTATTTCATCACTGCAATACTTTGCTTTTCTTAGAATATCATCTACAGATAGTGATTGCCATCCGACAATACTAGTTCTGATCATTTCTCCAATTTCAGGTTTTAGTCCATAAACAAATCTATAGACAAAATGACTCATGTCCTTTTCATCTAATTTTTCATAACCACTGTATTGTTTAAAGATTAACAGTAGTCTTTCATAAAAAGAATGAACTGATTCTTTTGTTTCCTGTTCTGTTCTTTCTATTTTAACCCAATCGACTTCTTTGGGTGGAATTTTATTTTTCATCCAAACAATTACTTTTTCATAAAAATCCATTACAAGTGGATTTGGAGCACCTGTTTCTTTTATTCGTTCAGGTTCTGCTTTTGGCCAACTAATCGATATTTTGCATTCTGTCCAAAGATCAGATGGAACAACAATGTCAAAAAATCCATCTAAATCAATCCACAGAACTTTTGACACTTTGATGAATCTATCAACTTGCCTGTACCACTCAACTGGTTTTTCCCTTAATTTTGGAAAATCATTTGTAAATAACAGAATGTCCTGTCTCGACCACGGGATATGAACATATCCTCCACCTGCAACTTCTCTCATTGGAAATTGTTTTGACAATTTATCCAATCTTTCATCTTCCTTCTTTTTCGTCCATTTTACTCTCCATTTATTCAGTTCTCCTAGCTTTTTGATATATACAATCAAATCTTTAATATGAACTATTCTTCCCATTGAGTTCAAACTCTCAATGTCACTTTCTGAAAAATCTAATCTGTAATGTTTTGCAAAATTCTTTTGTTTACTTACATCGATTTCAAGTTCTGCTGCTAGATCCTCTAGTTGATCATATTTATTTTTCGTTTTCCACTGAATGCTTTTGCAAATGAATAGTAATTCATCATCCCGATAGTAATTTAAACTATCTGGACCAATTGTTCCAATTATTAATTCTTCGATATTCGCTTTTAATTTGGCCACATCTAGTTTTGGTGTGGTAACTCTGACTTCAGGGCTCCCTATATCTGATATAGCACCCATTGGTGTTTTTGGAGATAAATCCTCATTAAAGGTTAAATCAGGCATTCTTGATTTAGAAGTGTTTATTTCAGATAAATCTGAATAAAATTTTTCAGCAGCCTTTTGAATTTCTGTATTTAAAGGAATAGTTAATCCAGTTTTGTTTGTTTCTTTTTGTTCAAATACTGGCTGAACAGGACCAATTGTTACTGGAACTGTCACAGCTTCCATGCCTTTTGTCATTCTTTTTATTAGTTCTTCCTTTGATCTTATATATTCATTATAATCAACATCTTCAACATTTCTTGCCTCTCTTGTATAATCTTTTGGAGGTTCCCTTGCTCTTGGAGTCATTGTAAAATGTCTACCTTCATTTCGAGCATTCTCGAATTCTGATCTTCTAGGAGTTTCAATGATTTCACAATTATTTGGATAAAGTTTAGGAGCTTCATTAATTGGAGGTGCACTCGGTGAAGTTTCAGTAGAAACCACCGGAGTAGACCATGACCTAGGAGGTCTCAAAGGCTGATTAGGCTGATTCTTTCTAGCAGTTGTATATATTTCTTCCATAACTGCATCCTCAGATTCACTTTCCATAGATTTCCCTGTAGGAGTACCCATTACCATTTCATGAATTAAATACAATCCTTCACTCATGTTTCCCTGTCTCCACATTCTCAATCTATCTTCATGAGTTTCTCTTTTCCAAGATGGATTTTTAGAAGGTCTTTTAATTCCACTAGCTTCTCTTTGTAACTGATACATCTCGTCTTCCCACTCAACTAAAGCTTCAAATTGAGTTGGTCTCGGTTTTGGAACAAGAGCATTCATTTTCTCTCGTAAATTTCTTAAAACTCTTACATTAAATGAACCATCATCAGGCCAAGCTAAAACACCGTCGTTTTTAGTATAACGTTTCCAACTGTCGAACCATAAGACAGTATGATATCCATATTCACCTTCCATGTATGCTGCAGGTGTTTTATACTTATGAAGTAGTTTACCACCTCGCGTTTCGATTTTCTTGTCAGGTGAAAATAAATTTTTGAATTTCTGAAATAATGTTGTCTTTTTCTCAACATGTTTAAAATGATAACTCATTTTTAAGAGTTAAAACTAATTTATAAAATCGTTCGTAAAATATTTCCGGGATGTTCCATAAAACAACCAATCCGTGCGCGAAACACACCAACAAGCCAATGACAGTTGAGCTACGTCACTTTTCTGCTCAACCAATAAATTTGGAGATTTTCTGAAGGACCAATCAGCTCACTGGCCGTCAGAGACTCAAGAGCCAATCAGAATACAGCTTGTGACGTAGGTCACCCAATTCCAGCGCGGCTCTGTGACGTACACAGCAGCTGCGGTTTCTCGCTTCTCACTCCTGGCGCTTACCCCTCCTTCACAAAATCTTTTCACAGCGCCATTTTAAGGACACTTTTCAGTGTAAATTAATTTTTAACGATGACTATAAGGACAACATCTGTTCGTTTCACTATTTAGGATAGTTTACATACATTCAAGTATCCACACTTCGGAATAGACGGCGCTATTCACACTAAGGATAATATTCAATTGTCAGTAGAGTAACCTTACCCCACCCTTCTAACACGTATAATTATGAACTCGCTTTGCTCTGAACCCACCGCGAAGTGAAAGTTCTAAGAGTTCCACTTGAACATAAAATACAATTCAAACTCGCACTTTCATACGGAAAATTCCCTAATTTCAAACACACATGAAATCCGTACAGGACTTTCACCTGTTTATAGAGATCATGCACCGTTAGCAAAATAACGACGTTATCTGTACAGGGCTCTCACCTGTTTATAGATATGAAACATGTACCCGTACAGGACTCTAACCTGTTTATAGATAATCATGCACCGACGCTAATTTACCCTTCACTCAAGCTCGGATATAACTAATACTTTTATCACAGTGAGTTTTATGGAAGGCGCTTTGTCCCTATTCTCATGCTGATCTAATTTCTTAGAAAACCCTCACTATACAAGATTCACACCTAGCCCTAAAACTGTGCTGCTCGGCGACAACACTATGGTACACGGCGATACCTCTTGTGATACTCGGCGATATCACTACAAACAGAACAGATGGCTTGCGTGACTAATTTCTCGCCACACAATCTATACCGGTATAGCTTACAGATAGCACGAAAAACGAACTCAACATGTGTTAAAACATCGATCCTATTTCCATACCATTACGTAACCCTTAGCAACCAACATATTACCTTGGTTACCCCTTAGCAACCATCAATTTCTGCTACCAGAGAATTGATCCAGCGGGCTATAGAAAATATATCATAAACAACGCTATCCAACTTCATAACCTATAAACAAAATTCTATACTAAATATGGACCCATTTATGAACCTGATATATTTTGGGCCTACTGAATCAGGTGGTCAGAATAAATCTATAAACACATTATCTACAAACTATATACATATTTATACATTTGCTGAAAGAATATTGTCATTAGAATAAAACCCAACCATTTAAACGACCACCATAGGCGACGTGATCTAGCTAATAGTAACCTACACTTCTGAATAACCAAGACCAGCTTGTTTGTCAAAAGTAAGATTTTATTTACTAAATTATGGTATATAATTTGAAGGTTTTATAAATGAATTTTATTAGCAATAAAGCAAGCATGATTGTAAAGAATTAAGAAAAAACACAATTTAAGCAAATGAATCAAAAATCAAAGTGAATATTTAAAGTTTAGCATTTCTAAAACCTAAGTCCCTAAATAAGCTAAATAGATAGAAATTAAAGTAAAGTTCTTTGAGGATTCTTACGTGCTCCACGCAAAGTCCAGCAGCACTTCGCCCTCATCGGAAAGTCAGAAAGCAGCAGCCAGCCCAACCCTAAGGGCATGACTTTTTATACCTTTCTACGCTAACTAAACTAGCAAAGGAAAGTTTTCAGAAATCCTCGACGTCCCATTGGCTGAGAGTGACAAGTGACATGTCACCCAATTCTCAAAAAGTTCCATTAAATCATGTCTCATAAGGACCATTGTCTCTTCCACGTGAAGCCTGAAGCTTCCTGAGATTGCAACAAATGTATTAAGTCATTCTCGCAGTGTCCATAGACTTTCAATACGACTTCCGCGGATGCCAAGTTAAGGACTGACAAAATGTTCACTTTCGACCTTGGCCATGTCCGACAGAATGATGTCAGCTCATCAGTTTTTGCTTTGTGAATGCAGCTTCAATAAACGCTTTAATTCAGAATGGGCGTCTCGTGACTTTCTGCAGAATTATATGTCAGCTCTTTTTCTGCGGTTCAAATGACTAGGCCCAAAAGCAGGCAACTTATGATTTCTAATATAAAACAAACACAAGAAAAGTATTAATGTAAGAAATAATGTAGATTCTGTATCCACCCCTTGGTTCACTAATTATTTAACCCACCCAATTAATCAAAATGTTACCTAGCCTTTGCAAACAAATAAAGCAGCGTTTATATCTACCAGTCTCCGTTATTCCATGAGACCCATATGCACCTAGAATAGTAGAAATGACAACACACAGACAAGGAAAAGCAAAATAAGCACATGCTTCTTTTAAGTTTGCAGCAGTTAGTAATGACAAAAACGAAAACAATAAATTATTTTATTATTTTGCACGAACAAAAAGATGCAACAATTATGCACGTTTATGAGCACACATGTTAGTCCCCCCACGTGTAAAGTTTAATCTAAGTTGTATTAGTACAACATATCACAACTCATTAATATTATTATTCATGTTATGGAAATATGACTTTGCGAGTTTAAACAAAATTTTGTTTTCTATCTCGCTCCATCAAGTCCTCTGACCTTGCAAGACCAACAGAGCCAGAAAAAGCAGATGAGCCTGCAATTGTTAGGGCCAAGACACAGCTCGCCAAGCTCTTCATCCTTTTCTCACGGGGGGTTAAATAAGCAACAACAATGGCTTTGAATTTGAAGTTAAAGTGAGAGTTGCCAGCAACAGGGAGCTGAGGGGAACCAGATTGATATGCAACACCCAAATAATTCTTAATTGTGCATCTCTGTGTGCAGGGCTAAGAGCTACAGGGCCTTTTATACTGCTGCTTCTATTTTCCAGGGGCCCATTCTCACTCCCCTTAGAAGCAACTGTCTCATTAAAATCGAGACTGGGAACACCAGAACCTGAATGTCCCTGGGGCTCCTCAGACATGAGTTCCTTTGGAGAAATGCAATGGATATACCATGGAGTTGCCGGGCCTAGCACAATGTTGGTTGTCTGAGGGCCATATTATCAAGGAAGCTACGGTAGTTTATCGCCGCTTTACCGGCAGGAAACTGCCGATAGAGCGGCGATAATGGCCTTGATAATATGCAATTCGAATTTCAATCGAAGCCCAGGTTAGATGTTCCTTGATAATATGGCCCTGAATGCTCTAAAGAAAGGAGGAGGGTATTAGGATGTTCCCACAAGCCCAAGTACATGTCCAGGGATAAATGTCTCTTGAGAGGTTTATCTCTTTGGAGAAAACCCAACTGCTCTTCCAGGAAGGAGTCAAGAGTAGTACGGTGGGGTTATTAGCTCTGTCAATAGCATACTCTGAGTCCTTTTCCCCAGGTAAATCTCGCTTCCCCATAGGCAAACACAGAAATTCTCAGTTAAAATAAAATATTATTATAATTATATAAAAAATGAGGATAGAACAATACAGCAGCAAGGGAGAAAGTGAATAGAACAAAATGTATCTAAAGGTGTAAGCCGAGGGGCAAGCACAAAACTCTGTCTGTACAGGAAAATGTAAAAGTCGACTCAGTGCTAAAATGTCCTAAACCAGGGGCCAAGAGGTGCGGCCCAGCCTGTTCTCTTCCGGCCGAAGACGATTTTGGCCAGGGCACATGTGTCCGCACCACGGCTCCTAACCGCTGATAAGTGCTCCTCTAAGCGAAACCCTCCTCCCAGCAGCGGAAAATCCTGTGTGCTGTACACCCCCTGTGGCGGCAAATCAGAGATCAGGCTGGAAAGACAGAATAAATGATGATGCCCACCACAGTGTTCTTTCACCCAAGGAGTGTACAACTATTTAGAGTTGCCCTGTGCACCCCACAGCCTCCATATTTGCTTGATTCCGGTCCAGGGAAGACATTGCTTGGTAGTTCGGGCTGGACTGTTTCCATTTGGCACAGGGTCAAGACTGATTTTCATATGCCTGGGTTCAAACTGGAATGGCATGGTGAGAAAAAAAAACGATGGATTGAGGCCCAGATCTCTGTACTGGGGTGAATGCATGACATTGTTCTGCATTCTTTCCATCAACTGTTGTTTTTGCATTTGTCACCCGGAGTGGACGGGTATGCCCAGACGTGGGTCCCGTGCTCTCCATGCCACTGGAGTCAAGCTATCCTAGCTGAAGAGTGCTGAAAGCCCGAAACTGCTCCTAGGATGTTTGTTTCCAGTCCAGGGAGGACCTGGTCTGGCAGTTCGGGCTGGACTATTACCATTGGGCCAGGGTCAAGACTGATTTGCATATGGTTGGGTTCAAACTGGAATGGCATGGTGAGCAAAAAAAACGATGGATTTATGCCCATATCTTTGTATTGGGGTGAATGTATGACATTGTTCTGCATTCTGTCCATCATTTGTTCTTTTTGGATATAATGCAGTGAACCAGACCTAAATAACAAAAGAGATATAGAAGTAAACAGCGACTGCAGAAACGGGTATGGGCGGTGTTAGGACTGTGAACGTGTTTCCTCAACACAAAACCTTAGTGTATGCTGCATATTTCAAACGCCTCTCAAACAATAAGTAGATTAGACTATTGAATTCCCGTCTCATCTGGCACCCTTCGTGCGCATCAGTAAATTAAATAAATTGACTATGTGACAAAGGCTTACATTGTAAACTCAGCCAGAGTTAAGCCCAATCATCAAATATTGAATTACCTTAATTATAAGATGCACACAATAGGTGGTAGATACAAGCAAGGGGTGTCCAGCAGTTCATACTATGTTGAGGATCCATTTGAAGTGCAGAAAAAAAGCATCGTTCGTTTTGAAAAACATGCGTGCTGTTGTCTCCCAATTACTTTCAATAGTGGAAACTGAGTATCCAACTAGTTGGTTGCATAACATGTAACACTAAATTAAATTAATCTAATTTTTATTATTGTTTTATAGTAGAAGGCTCTAGTTTTCTCTAAATGGTCACTGAGTTTGGATCCCCCTCTGTTCCCGTTTCTCTATCGCTCTGTCACAGTCACTGCTTCTGTCTTTAGCTTTAATTTGCTTTTTCACGTCCCATATTTTCTTTAAATGGAGTTTTATTGTTCAGAAACTCTCCCCACAACAAAAAGAAACTGGTTGTTCATGGATGAGTTAGTAAGTGAATCTAGTGAATGGGTGAGTAAATGAGTGCGTGAGTGTGCAAGTGAGTGGATGAGTGAGTGAGCGTGCAAGTGAGTCAAAGAGTGAGTGTAAGTGATTCATCTCTGGCACGTACCTGGTTGGACTGCTGGGGGTGGATGTGAACAGGAGGGTCTTTACTAGGATCACTTTCCTGATCACTGTCAGAGGTAACAAGATATGTAGGTTTTCAGCGACAGGTTGCAGACAAATAACTGCACATTATGATGTAAAAAATTATTTGCGCATACACTAAAAAGTTTTTCGAATAATTTAAACTACTTTTCAACAATTTTAATGGCTGGACAATATAATTTTATTTTGAATATGGACTGCAAAACCCTTCTAATATACAATGATCACCACGTGTACAAAAAGAACCATGCCTCTCGCTTCCCTGAAAATCCTAATTATTCAAGCCTTTTCTAAATTCTCCGGCACCAAACCTTAACATAGATAGTATATGTGCTAAAAATGGAAGGGTCGAAATTTACAAAGCGTCTTCCATTTGACTGATTAGAAGTTCACTGGACGCAAGAACAGCAAACATGTTTTGATCATTTAATATTATTAAAAATTAGCATATCATTTTTTGATATTCACGTTGTCGGAAGATGTCTTACACATTTTCATAAAAAATAACTTATTTTACAGATGTCATGCATGTATTCTCTTTAAATTAAATATTACGTTTTGATTAGTAAAGCGTGATAAAAGTAAATTATGTAAATATTAAGGAAAAGCAATATTTTATTGGGTCACACAGCAAGGGAACCAAGTATGCTACATTTCATCGCATCTTAAAGAAGGTTTGACTTACATCCAGTTCTGTCACACTTTAGGAAGCAATGTGCTAATACTCGTAGCCCTGCAATATGGGACAATATTCTGTGAGCTGGAGCAAGCCAGCCGAAAGTGTGACAGTGCCAGGGGAGGGAGAAAGTGTGCCATACTTTAGTAGACATGTGGCGGTTTTGTTCTGTCCCTTTCACACAATGCAGCACTAAAGAAATTGGTTGCTGAACTGAATTATAGGAAAACTTTGAAAAACGTCCCTCATGGTGTGGATCAAAACCTTAGGCCTACACCTTGATGTGAGTAATGCATGTAAACTCTCCTAGACCTATGAATATCCTCCATCGGCACTTCTTTGCAACAGTGTGCTACTAATCCTGTCATGAGTTAGTATATAGTGTGTTGGGAGCAGCTCTTTGCATTTTGAGGGTTCCTAGTTTTACCATCTTATCTGCATCACAAAAGAGTTGGACATCGCCCCACTGGTGCTAAGTGCTGCTGCTGAAGGTTATCCTGTTTCAATATTTGTTTGTATGCTTTTTGTGTGTTATACTTGGTGCCCCCCTAAAAGAGTGGAGTAGGCCTGTGGGTTAAAGTGTAGAAGGCACTGATCTGCCCATGCGTACACAATTGTGATGAGGTTAGTATCCCCTACAAAATGTATCCATTGCAGACATTGCTGAGACTTGAGGGAAGGGAAGCTGACACTGAAGAGGGTGGGAAAATAATCTCACTTTCATGAAATGTGTTATTTTCTATAACGTGATGTTTTCTCTCCTGCACTACTTTCATTGGTTTATGTAAGAAGCATAAGATTTGTTTGCTGTTTTCAAATTGCCAAGGGCCCTTTTGAGGGTTATGCCACGTATCTGTCTGTGGAATCAGTTTTAGTTGTCGTTGCTTGTAGCCAGGTGCAGAATGGTTGCCAGAATCCCTATCAGAGGACTACGGGTCACACATGGACTACTGGGCCCAGCCATAGGGTTTGAGACCGTTTTCTCCTGATATCCCGGGGGACTGGCCTAATATGGATTTTGAGCAACTGGGCCAACTATCCCTTCTCCGCTTGACCCTCAGTGGTAGACATGAATAAGCACTCTAAGGCTCCTTCACGGGGAAAATGTGAATACAAATTAGTTAACATGGCTCATAACTCAAAGAGTGTGCAACAGTACCAGTAAATCAATGTCCAGCCAAATACTTATTTTATAAATAAGAAAAGCATTCTGGGGCACATTTATCAAACTTCCTAGCTGCCGAAAGCAGCTAGCCACCTTGCTGTACTGAGTAAAAGGGCTGGAATGTGTAGTATTTAACATTTTACAGCACATTTCCCGTCCTTTCCTTGCAATGGCCCAAAATGTGCTGCCTGGTGCCAATGTCTTGCACCCTGGTGCAACGGTGCCTGAATTACAACTAGGCAGCACATTGTGAACCAGTGCAAGGAAAGTACAGGAATGTGCCGTATTTAACATTATATGGCACATTCCTGTCCTTTCCTTGTTCTGGCTCACAATGTGCTGCCTAGTGCCAACGTAGGCACCCTTGCACCCTGGTGCAAGCGTGCCTGCATTGCAGGCATTATTGTTTTTGTGCAGGGAGTGCCAACTTCCTGCATAAAAACAATCCTCTGAGGCATTTTCCTCTTTCTATGTGTGCTGCAAGATGCAGCATACATAGAAAGTGGAAAAACAAGGAGCAATAAACATATTTCTCCTCTTTATGCCTCACCTGGGAAGGCATAGCATTTTGATGCCATTCCAGGTTTCTCAGTAATGGTAAATCCATTGATGGATGCATGGGAACACCCACCCTCCACCCATGAAATGCCTCCCTGGGACAGAATAACAGAGCTCAGCGATTTACGCTGTGTTGCTTTTCTCTAGGTTAATCAAGCCATGCATGGCAGCGTTGGTGGCCTTGCATGGCTTGATAAATCTGACTTAGTTGTTGCGTTGCCCTTGTGCCCCCTTGCGTTGTGCAAGTGTGAGACAACCAATGATAGATATGCCCTCTATTTCTAACTCTGCTATTTCAAAAGAAAGTTACAAGATTCACAGACAATAACACATTTACACTTTGAGGTTGAGGATCTAGGGCCAGATGTAGGAGCCGAAATACCGGTCGGTAACCGCTGATTTCGGCCGTTACCGACCGGTGTTCAGGAATTGGCATGTCGGGGCCCTATCCGAATCGGAAAATTTACCGAATCTGTAAATTTGCCGAATCGGTAAAATACCGAATCAGTATTTTTACCGATTCGGTAACTTCAAGATGTAGGTGGGACTCTTCTGAGTCCCAAAGGCCTTACAGATTCGGTATTTTACCACCCAATCCAATTGGGTGGTAAAATACCGAATCCAGGTGTGCATGCACATGTGTGCATGCACACCTATGCCATGTGACAGACAGACATGCCCTTAGGGCATGTCTGTGTGCCACATGGCACACATGCCTGTATTTGGGGTGCTAGAGGGTGTCAAAGTGACACCCCCTGCACCCTTGCAGGATTTGGTATTTACCGAATCGGTAAATACCGATTCGGTATTGCCCATTGATTCCTATGGGCTTCAAGGCCTATAGGAATCAATGAGCATTATCGAATCAGTATTTACCGATTCAGTAAATACCGATTTTTACAGAATCGGTAATTTAATTACCGATTTTACCCAAATCTCCCTCCTTCATATTTACCGATTCATAAATACCGAATCGGTAAAATTCGGTATTTATGAATCGGTAATTACGAATTACCTACATCTGGCCCCTAATGTTTTAATGGCAAGTCCCTGTCCCACCTGTTCTTCGCAATGTGATGAAGGTTATTCCCCATTCATTGGTGAGTGTATCCAGAGAATGCTCACTGGTAGGCCTTAAGTTAACCCAAGAGTTCACTGTGACTCTTCGATAATAGTCAAAAGTGTGCAGGAGTGCTCTTAGAAGTGAGTCCCCTGGGCCAGTTGGGCCCATAACAAATCCTGCATGCTCTGGCAGAGAGGAAGCTTGTATCATATTGGAGGGTTCTCCGTCCACAGGCACTTTTTACCAGCTCCAGTCATGCTCAGGTGAGTCGGCTGCACACAAACGTTGCAGCACAGCCGTCTGCCCTTACCACACAGCAATCTTTACATGCCTGTCTTCACGATGACCCTTTCTTGGCTTGCACGGTTCTTCGACTCAATTCTGCACACTGGCAGTGACCCAATCAGTGCAGCAGCAATCTCTTCACACCTTACACTGGTAGCTACCCACAGGACCTTAATCCCTCCAATGCTCTCCTCTTCAACACAGGGCAACTGGAAGGTAGGCGCTAGTGCTCTAGTCTCCAGAGAAGGTGGTCTTGGGTGGCCTGGGTGCTGTCTCCTCACCCAGCAGGGAGCCTAGCAGGTCTTGTCCCCCAGTCCTGGTCATAGGCAGAAATCTTGCACAGCTTCCCCATTTCACACAGCCTGCATGGCTGCTTGGCATTTGACGTGTTAAGGGGTTGCAATCTTCGCTTCTTATGTCCATTTCCAGGCAGCAAATGTGATTTAGGGTCTGGGGGGAAACGTCCATTCGGACTAAGCAGGAATCACGATGTGCCAACACAGCACTGGTAATAGAACGAATGAGGCATTAGCACACATTTGTTCAGCACGAAAGTCTTAACAATGACTTCCTTTCAGAGGGGCGCATTGCAGGAATAGTGTTGTAATTAAAGTCCAACACCTTCCCTATTGATGCACAGACTGGAGTTGGAATAGTAAATTCAATTATTCCAACATCCAGCATCCCCTAAGGCAAGTTGCTAACACCTTCGATGCTGATGACGAGCTCAGCTCGTCATGAGGTAGACCTCTCGTATGCTCATGACGAGCTGAGCTCGTCATGGACCGCGGGTTTTTCAAAAAGTCAGCGCACGGCTGGAAAATGGGCAGTACCGATGCGGTTAAAATGACTTGTATGCTGAACAAATACATCCTAAAGAGGTGTTTGTACTAAAGACTGCGTTCCTAACGTATGCGTCCTGAACTCATGCGGAATATGCCATACATGTGGGTCCTGGTCTTTGAAATTTCATGTCGGGGTGCTGCTTCTTTTGAAGAACACACTTCTCTCCCTCTCTCTTGAAAAGCCTCCTGTCACAGCAGGGGAGACTCCGATGCTGACAGTCCCACAACACAGGCCATGGAAGTGATCAGAGTAAGCACCCGGATGTCATCTGCAGCCCTCTGAGAAGCTCCCTCCTCCATCCTGAGTTTGGCCAGCTGTAGTTTAAACTCCTATTCATCTTGCTGTCTGCCACTTCCACTGGGGTCAGGTTATGGGGTGAGTACTGCTTCTAGCCATAGATCTGGCAAGGGACCTTTTTCCTCTGGGACCACAGACAGGGAGCTGAATCCCCCTCTTACATTTCCTCCTCCTGCTCCGCTTCAATGTCCATCTCCCCTTCCTCCTCTGTAGCCTGTATCTGGTGAGACTCCTACTAGGCCCTGAAGGCCCTCTGGAACTCTTGTTTCTTGGAGATCCTCTTCTCTAGAAGACTCCTTTCTGTGCAGAATCCTCTGAGGTCTACTACAGTGTAGCTCTCCAGGTATTGAGCTCAAATTTCATGCTTAACACCTTGCGCGACAGCGGTTTTCCCGCTGTGCGCTGACTTTTGCGGAAGTCCGCGTTACATGACGAGCTCAGCTCGTCATGAGTGTACGAGAGGCGTAACTCATGACGAGCTGGGCCCGATGAAGGAACCAGATAAGTCCCACCGAAAATTGTACTTTATTTTCTTGTTGCAGAGCGCTGTGTCGTGATGCATCAGTTCCAGTAAGGAGCTACAAAAGCTGTGATGTGAGGACCTGCTTTGAGTTGTGTTGTATTGATTCAGTACTGATTGAGCTGCCAATCAGGAGTTGTGATGTTCTGTGATGCGAGATCCTACATCATGATGTGCCACGTTGCATTGCACTGTATAAGTTCTGAGTGAACCCATATTTGGGCTAGGAGGAGCACATACTGATGCCATCCAAGGGTCCAGGACCTGGGGGATACCTCTTGTGGATCAGGACTCACTACTGAAGAGGCCAGCAGCAGGGCACAAGCAGGTCAGTGCAGACCAGAAGATACATGACCTGTCTCTGAAGCTTGTTATTTCACTGTGATCAGAACAGCAGGCCAGCCATCTAGCCCTTGGAGTCATTCTAGTGGTTCTGGGTTCAAGGAGCAGGCCCAGTATTCCTTCCTCAGGTAGATGGGCAGTAGAGCAGTCCTTCAGCAGCAGGGCAGCAGAGCAATTCTTCTTCAGAGTCTTCCACAGGCCCAGATGTGATCTGAAGAGTGTGTCTAAGAATTCTACTTTTATACCTGGTGCTAGCTTTGAAATGGGAGAAGCTTCTGGAGTTTTTCCTAATCAGAGGAGTTTGGAATTTCCTGCCTCCCTGTCTTTGCCCCAGTCTGTCTGCAGTCACAATAGGCTATTGTGAAGTTCCTTGTATGTGAGCTGAGACAGTGTGTTTGAAGTGCAAGTGTGACAAAAGGTATCTCTGCCCCTCCACAATCAAATCAGGATGGTCCATCCTGCAAACACCAAGTCCCTCTATTGCGATACTGTCTGGAAGGAATGCACAAAGGCTAACTGCCGACTATACCTAGTCGAGGACACAGGAATCAGGCTGCAGGCCCCAATTGGTTAGGAAAAGAAAATGCAAATTTCTATAAGTGATATTTTCAAACATTACGGTAGATGAACTCAAGATAGCCATCTCGAAAAAACAATCTGGCAAGGCTGCCGGGCTAAACAGCATCCCAATAGAATTATATAAACACACAGCAGGCAAAATAGACTCGTATTTGTTAACCATGTTTGAAATGAGTCGTGACATAGGGACACTCCCCAGACATCAACGGCTGTGGCCATACATGAGCCAGGTAAACCGGAGGAGGAATGCACATTATATTGCCCGATCTCCTTAATTAATCAATCAATTAAATTAAGTTTATAGAGCGCATGGTTGCACTAACCAGGGCGTCCCCGCGCTGCAACAAGGTCCCGTGCCAAGCAAAGAAAAAATAACAGTGAGAGATCAAACAATGGAATTGTCAGATGGAAAGAGCCACGTCTTGAGCTCTTTCCCAAAGATCTTCTCGGATAATTCCAGCCAAAGCCCCATTGGAAGTTTATTCCAATTGGAGGACGCTGGGAAACAGAAAGAGCGGCCACCCATCCGGGCTCGCCTGATGGTAGGTATACGAACCAGACCGCGCGTAGGAACATACGGGATGGGAAAATCATGAAGATAGGAGGGGCCCTTCTTCTGCAGAATACGGTGGCTAATACACATAGCTTTGAATAAAACACAATTCTTCAATGGAAGCCAGTGCAAAGAAGCAAGTGCCTTACTAGATGAGGCTCTCTTCTGGAGCATCAAGACTAAACTTGCAGCCACATTCAGAATATGCTGAAGTCACTTAGCGCACTTGATGTTAGCTCCCAGATATAGAACATTCCCATAGTCTAAGCACGATGTCACAAGGGCGTGAACCATCGACTTTCTTGCTGACACTGAGAGTACATCTAGGGTCTTCCGGAGAGTGTGTAGAACCCCCACATAGTTTCCCATCACTCGCCTAGTGTGGGTCTCAAAGGATAGTTTGGGGTCCAGCCATACCTCCAAGTTCTTCACCTGATCCTTGGGAGATGGAATTAGGCCAAGAGTATGTGGCTACCAAGCAGAGGGGGCCTTGCCTCTGACTAAAACCTCAGTTTTATTACAATTTAGTGTCAAACAGTTTGAGGCCATCCAGGATGTAAGCTCCTGAAGACACGATGAAAAATTGTGCGCAGCCTCCACAGAGTCTTGGGTTAGAGTCACCACAAGCTGTGTGTCGTCAGCATATGACACCACACTAACTCCGAACTTCTCCACTATCTCTGCCAAAGGGGTGATATACAAATTAAAGAGAGTGGGACTAAATATGGAGCCATGTGGGACACCCTGATCCAGCTTAACACTTTCAGAAAGGAAAGGTTTTTGTGACACCTGAAAACAGCGGTCACTTAAAAAAAAACAGAGCCATCCCATTGCGTTGCCATCTATACCGCCTTCACAGAGGCGCCGTAGTAGCGTGTGATGGGCAACAGTGTCGAAAGCAGCACTGAGATCTAGGAGGACTAGCGCTGCCATTTGTCCTGCAACTACTTGTTTATGGATAAGCTCAGTGGACAAGAGCAGAGCAGATTCCGTAGAATAAGTAGCCCGGAAGCCAGATTGGGAAGGAAGGAAGATGTTATGGTAATTAACATGCGCACTCAGTTGAATATTTACAACCTTTCCTGCTACCTTTGCAAAATAAGGCAGAAGAGAGTTGAATTGAATTTGAATTTAAAAGTATTTGTTAAGCGCACGTATACCAGGTGGTTTCTTGGCGCTGAAGGATGCAAAAACCCGGGAGGAAGAGGTGTGGGGATTAGGACAAGAAAGCTTGAAGAAAAAGAAAGGTTTTGAGTGCCTTGTGAAACTCAGAATACGAGGGTGTAGATCTGATAGTGGGGGGGAGGGAGTTCCAGAAAGAGGGGCCAAGAACAGCAAACCTCATACCCCCTACTCTATTCTTCCCGAACCGCGGTACAGAAAGAAGAGAATGGGTGGAAGAGCGAAGTTCTCTAACAGGCCTATAGTTTTTGATTTCCGAGCTTATAAAAGCTGGAGCAGTTCCGGCTCGGGCCTGAAACGTAGTGCATCCCAGCTTGAAGAGGGCCCGCTCTCTGATGGGGAGCCAGTGCAAGGCCTTTAGTAGAGGGGTGACATGGTGCGACTTGGAGAGACCATGGATGAGGCGGGCAGCTTGGTTCTGGACCAACTGGAGACATCGGAGAGCATAGGCGGGAACGCCATTGTACAGGATGTTACCATAGTCTAGGCGCGATAACACCATTGCCATCACGATGAGTTTTAGAGCAGGAAAAGAAAAGAATCTGGAAATCTTTCTAATGGTGCGAAAGGTAAAAAAACAAGATGATACCACCATACTAATCTGGGCGTGCACGGTGAGATGTTGGTTCAGCGTGATCCCAAGTGTTTTGACTGAGTGGGAAGGTGAAGGGGGGAATCAAGGGAGGGGGGCCAGAACGTGGGGGTCCAGGGACTGGATGTACCACCGGTAAGAACTAACTCGGTTTTGTCTGGGTTAAGTTTAAGGTGGTTAAGGTCTATCCAGTCCCTAATGAAAATCATAACTGATTGAAAACTGTGAATGGGGGAGTAGGAGAGGTTAAAGATGAGCTGGAGGTCATCAGCATAGTTGAAAACCGTGACCTCCATCTGCTGTAAAGCAAAAATGAGGGGGAAGATGTACAAATTAAACAGGAGGGGGGAAAGGGAGGAGCCCTGAGGGACACCGCACTGTACCTTGCGTGGGGAGGCAGAAAAATCTGCTAGATGGACAGCCTGAGTACGGTCTCTCAGAAAAGAAGTGAGCCAAGCCGGGGGGGGCCTGATGCCCGCAGTCTCAACACAGGTGAGAAGAATGGAATGGTCAACCGTGTCGAAGGCAGCGGACAAATCGAGGAGGACCAAATCCTGGGGCTGGTTGGCGGCCATCCCCTCCCTGAGTTTATCCATGACTGAGACCACGACTTTCTCGGTGGAGTGGAGCGGACGAAAGCCAGCCTGGCAGGGGGCTAAACAGCCACTGTCCTCGACAAAAGAGCTGAGGACAGTGGTAATGTGGCACTCCAGGATTTTGCCCAAGTATGGGAGAAGGGAAATGGGGCGGTAGTTGGAGAGGGAAGAGGGGTCGGCACCAGGTTTTTTCAGAATAGGGATTATTGTTGCCGATTTGTGATGGTCAGGAACAATGCCTTGCTTGAGGGAATCATTGAGGAGAATCAAGGGGGGCGTAGGGCAAGCTAGAAAGATCTCTCTCAATACAAAAGCCGGGCAGACATCAGAGGGGGAACCGGATTTGACCCGGGCCAACAGGGGAGAGAGGGTTTCCCTGGTCAAAGGAGGTATATGATCCAAATGGGATCTGTTGGGTGGAGGCTCAGGGGCGGTGAAGGAGGAGGAAGGCGGTGGTATTTTAGACTTGATGACTGCAATTTTCTCAATAAAAAAATTGTTTAGGGAGTCACAAAGAGATTGAGAGGGGGAAGGTTTGAGGGAAACTCTATCTGATGAGGCCAACTCATAGACAGTGGAGAAAATTTCCCTAGGCTGATTTTCGCCCGAGAGTATTTTGCCCGAAAAATAGTTTGTCTTGGCAAGAAGGATAGCCCTTTTGTATGTGTTAAGTGAAAGGGAATAGTGTGCTTTTAGAGTCGGGCAGTAAGCGCGCCTCCAGGCGTGCTCAGCCTGACGCACAGCCAGTAAACCATCTGTTGGCATTATGGGCGCGTCTAACTGTGACGCGTCTCAAGGGAGCCATTTGGTCGCATGCCCTAGAGAGCCAAACGTTGATGGCAGCTACTTGAGATGAGGGAACAAGCTTCCCTAGGCGGGATAAGAATCTTGAAGGGAGGAGCAGAGGGAGGGCATGTCGACCTTATTCCAATTACGAGCCCAGGTGTGCTTGGGAAAGGGAGTGCGTTTGGCAAGACTACGGTCGAGGAAGAACGAGATCAAGAAATTATCAGACCAAAGACAAGGCGTGATGATTGGGGATGTGACCGGGATGTTGAGTGACCAGATTTGGTCCAGGGTATGCCCCCGGACCTGGGTGGGTGTGTGGACATGTGACACGAAATTTAGACTGTGAAGGAGGTCGGTGAATTCTTTAGACACCGCGTCTTCCGCGGGGTCGGATGGCCAGAAATTGAAGTCCCCATGTACTAAGGCAGAGGAATTGTTGACTGCTAGCATGGCGAGCAATTCCTGAAGCCCAGCAAAAAAAATGGGGTGTTGATTGGGGGGGGGGGGTGGACAAGGACGCAGGTAATATGGACTTGAAAGGAGGCGGATCGCATCACTAGGCAGTCAACTGCCATGATGGCTGGGGAAGAGAGCACTTGGAAGTGGAGGTCAGAGCGGACAATCAGGGCGACGCCACCACCTGCCTTGCCTGCCGGTCGATCGGCACGCAGGACATAATAGGAGGAGGGGAGGGCTGCAAGTACATTGGGCAGGGAATCTGGGCAGAAACAGGTTTCTGTCAAAAACAGGAGATCAGGCTTGTGGGAGTCAAGGAACACAAATAGTTCGAGGTGGTGCTTGACTGCCGATCTAGTATTTAGAAGAAAGGCCGAAACAGTGGACGCCGATCTAAGCAGGGAGGGGGGGGGTTCTAAGGGAGGAGGAGAGGGAAGTGGTGAAGAAGGCACGGTAGCTGGGAAGGGGGGAGCGAGATGAGGCCGGGCAAGGCCAAGTTTGGTAATTCTGGTGGTGGTTCCACGGCTGGTGATCCAAGGGCCCTGGTAAAGGTAGAGTTCTTCCGAAGTGTAAGTTAAAAATTGGGCATAGTGGGGTGCCCCTTGCCCCGGTCGGCCGCGGACAGGCGCAGACGGGCTTGCCTTTGCACGCCGCTGGTGCACCCGCTGTGCACGTCCGCTGCGCTTGCGCTTGCTCTCCGCCCTAAGTACTCTGGGGCCGTCGAGAGACTGGAGCGCTACTTGCGGCATCCGCCGGAAGTGAGGGTCTGTCTGCTCCCGGTATAGCCCTCCAGTCAAACGGCACAGGCCGGGCTGGAACGGGGCCTCGGGGCACAGCAGGAAGCAAAGAGAATGCGGGTGTATCACTGAAGGTACAGATTTAAAAAATACAGTGCAAGTAAGTGATTTTTAGAATAACGTAAATACAAGCAAGTGGCACCTCTTACATCAGGCAGCTTGCATCCACTTGTCTACTCCGGTCTCTCCGCCCTAAGTACTCTGGGGCCGTCGAGAGACTGGAGCGCTACTTGCGGCATCCGCCGGAAGTGAGGGTCTGTCTGCTCCCGGTATAGCCCTCCAGTCAAACGGCACAGGCCGGGCTGGAACGGGGCCTGGGGGCACAGCAAGAAGCAAAGTGATTGCGGGTGTATCACTGAAGGTACAGATTTAAAAAATACAGTGCAAGTAAGTGATTTTTAAAATAACGTAAATACAAGCAAGCGGCACCTCTTACATCAGGCGAAGATTATACATCTGACTTATACTAATATTAGATTTCTTTTTTAGGGGAATAACAATGGCCTCTTTCCATTTCTTCGGGACAACGCCCGAAGAAAAGAAGAGCTTCAGGAGATGTCTAATATAATGTTCTAAGCGGTACAAAAGGGGGTGGTGATGGACAGAGCATCTGAACCAATCAAACACTCACACCCAGTCAACAGATCCGGGTTTAATCCATCACCGTTCTTTAGCCCAATCTGCCACCCCAGTTCAGACATGGCAATCAGTCTGACCCTGTGCCTCATGGGAACAGTCCAGCCCAAACTGCCAAGCCATGCCTTCCTGGGACCGGAATCAAGCTTCCTAGGACCAGTTTCTGGCATACCAGCCGACTTCAGGTAGGCTTGCTTGAATCCAGTGGCAAGGTGAGCAAGGGACTCAACGTCTGAGCATACCCTGCCAACTTATGGCGAACCAAGCGGTACAAAAAGGGGTGATGATGGACGGACCATCTGAACCAATCAAACACTCACACCCAGTAAACAGATCTGGGTTTAATCCATTACCGTTGTTGAGCCCACTCTGCCACCCCAGTTCAGACATGGCCATATGCAAATCAGTCTGACCCTATGCTTTTGATTTTCCAGTTTGAAAGATGCAGTGCCACATTCATAATTTGGCCTTTGGTTTAATGATTCCTTTTGATATATGCAAATGATTTTGTTTGAAAGTCATAGGGTGCAGTATATACTTAGTGAGCTGCTTTAATAATCTGAAGCCATGTGATACATGATGTTTTGATCTTAGTATGCTATGCTATTACAGATTGACTTTACACTTGTTTATCTTTCACCTATTGGATAGTTTTCCTGTTTTCTGTAAAACAGTTTTGCCAATGAAGGGAAAGTAGTGTTCTGCATGATGGTGCACACATGTGTTCCACAGATTGATACAGAGGGATTAGGTGCACACTGTTTCCTGAGTTAGATGACTTATTGAGGTTCCGTGACGATTTTACTCGTGTTTGTAACATTGTCGTAAATACATAATTTTGGTATCAGTGAACCGCAAATGATCCATTTAGTATATCCTGGTGTTTTCGCTATGCTACGAGCAAGAGCACTCCAGTTACAAACACATTTCTGTTCTACCCATGGCATCCATCTTAGAACACGGAAGCCATTTTGTATTCCTTGCCCTCACATAGTCAATGGACACGCAATGACCTCTTTTCAATTAAGGACACGTAGGCTTTAGCCGGCGATTCACCTTGCTAGTGACACGTGCACCTTAGGCCAGCAACGCTGTGGCAGCATGACCCGGCAAGAGCTGCCTCCCCAGCCTGAGGCCAGTCCTGCTATACTGGTTCTTGTGTTCGTTGGCCTGATCATGATTAGGCGGCCGAAGCTGGTAACCGTGCCCATTTACGACCCACAAACATCTCTTATCCTGTCTTTCTATCTTCTGCACCTGGCTCTGCTCCTTTCCTTCTGGGCCTTTATTAGGGGGAGGTAACGAAATTTACGATGAGGCGGTCCGGGTCTTGAATGAGAAATTGACATGGGATTATGATGGAATAGTGGGAACCCCTCATTCGTAATGTTTTGACATCAGATACTGTTGACGATTCCTGTGCAACGCCAAATATTTATTGTTTAAGACACGAATGTTTAGAACTGTGGTAACATGTAAAGAATTTGCCCCGAGCAGAATATTTAGTATATAAGGAACAACCCTCTTTGTACAAATTGAACAGGCTCCTAGATACTGCCCGTGTGCAGTTTCTGTGACTTCTGTGTCCCTGCAGTAATAAACCTTTGGTCTTTGACGCCACCATCGAGAAGCCCGTGTTTCTGTTTGTTTGTGCACCGAGACAGGTAGAACTCCGGGGTCTTCGGGTGTTATCCCTGACACCTCTGGACAGAACCAAAAAGTCCAGAACTCCAATTGGCGCCCAACGTGGGGCGACGTCATTCGGTACCGGTCCAAAAGCCTGAAGAGTTCGAGGAGCTTCGTGTGAAGATTTCAGAGGGAGGCGCCCCACTTCATCGATCCCGGCATATCGCAAAAGTGGCCCGACGTTCTCTTCCACGAGGGTTCCCGTTCAGACGGCTGCAGTGGTCCGTTGCCTTGACCGTCGCCCTGTCTTGGACCCGAGGTGCAGTCCTTAGTACGGCGAGACGTGACGGGTTTCTCCTTGGTGACGTCTTCAGTACCTCAGTTAAGTATTTTGTGAGGGTTGCTCCTGTTTGGATAATCCTTTTAGTTCTCAGTTCAGTTCAGTTCTGTAAGATTATCACTGGTTATTCTGGTTACGATAATCATTCTGTTCAGTTCAGGTATCGATACATTTGTCAGTTCTGGTAGGCCTAAGTTCTTGGTTCAAGTGCGCACCCTTTTGTTTGTATTTTGTCTGTTCTGTGTTCCGGATTATAAAATGGTAAGTCGGAAAAATTGTATGTTGTCTTGTTTTAGTTGCAACAGTGATTCCCAGTTAGAGGACTCGTGTTTGGTTCCTCCGATTGGAACTCCTCTTTATGATCTATATTGCAAATTTGGTGTGGGCCCTATCTCTTATAACGAGGTATGGATCCACTATACAGAGAAAGATGGTGTCCTTAGTTGGCCACTACATGGTAGTTTTGAACCTGAAGTTCTCGATAATCTAGAAAGAAGGTTGTTTAAGAAGAAAGCCCGGCCGGCAATGTTTGATTCTTTCCGTTATTGGTGAAAAGAATCTAAACAGAGAGAAATTAAAAAGTTGAAGAAAGAACAGAAAGAGCAAGAGTTGACTTTAGAACAGTCTGCTAAGCAGCTGCAACTCAACGAGTCTGAAAAAGCGATGGAGGTGGCCAATAGAGAGCGTAATTTAGCGATAGACAAGTGCTATCCTGCTTTGCCATCGAGTATGGCTAAGATAGTAGAGGACCCTGAAAAGGATCCCCTGTTGTCTTACTTGTTACGATCACCCCCACCGTATGCACAGGGTGCTACGGCTCCACCTATACCGAATGTTCAATTACCGGTTGCTGGACAACCTGGTGTCCCTGTTCCCGCTCCCCTGAATCAAGTTCCTGTACCTCCTGTGGTCAATATTAATGTTCCTTCGACAACCCCTCTTCCAGGGTTGCCGACTTCTTTACCTATGCCTGTATCGCTCACACCTGCTAGTTCACAAGCTATCTTGCCTGCTACTCCTACTGTTCCTAATCTATCTGTTCCAACTGCTACTCTATTTACTGCCTCTGCTAATATTATGACTCCACTTTCTGTTCGTCGGAGAATCACTGATTCTGTCTCTAATATTCTATCTCCCTTCTATAAAACTCTGATTAAGACTCCTACCTCTGACTCTGTGCAGAGGCGTAGCCAGCTTCCCAGTACTGAAGAAAGAGGAATATTAGATTCCACTGCTCTTAGATGGGTTTCAAAAGTTGGAAGATATAATGTACAAGATGTATTAGATACATTTATGCAATGGAATGAACCGACACAACGATATGTGTTCGATGAAATGTGTTTCCTTCTACGTGAGGAATTGGAAGAGGATGACCCTGAATCAAATCTAGGAGAATTAATTAATGTTCAGAAAGAGTTTGCTGCAGGTATGATAGTTGGTCAAAATATAAAAGAAGCGATGGAACTGGTTCTAAGTTATAGGAATGACCCATCCCTTCGTTCACCAAGAGAGTTAGGGAAACGTAGTACGAAACAAAATCGTCAATACCCAATGAGAGAGGTTCCACCAATTTGGCGTGAAGCTGTGCAAGCTAATGCAAACCTTGGTATTGCAGCCGCTCCGGCCCAATTCCAGAGAGTATGGATACATATTCCATGGAAGCGAGCTGAAGTATTAGCAGTGAAACAGGCCTTGCCAGATCCGCGTAAAAATCCTGCAGGGTACTACAAAGAGTTGGCTCAAACAGTTGACGCTTGTGTATTGAATCTTGCTGACATAGATCTGCTATTTGGTAATGTAGTACCGCAACCAATTTGGGCTAAAATTCGTAAAGAGAATCATCCAGTTGCCCTAGGTGGTGACTGGGCAGCTATAATTGCAGCGGATGGTCAACAAATAGGTGGTTCCAAACCAGAACCCCTAATTGCTAATTTGCCCGGTAGAATAATCGATTTAATGAAAACCTTGATGCCAGCATTGCGCGTTAACTGGGACAAATTGTCTGCGTGCAAACAAAAGAAAGACGAAAGCGTCTCCGACTTTTTCACAAGATTCGAGGAGACTTTCGTGGATCATAGTGGTCAGGATATGAGCACAGAAGGAGGCCAGAGATTATTTGTTGATAAATTTGTGCACAATCTGTTGCCAGAACTTAGTGGTAAATTAAAGAATTCTGAAAGTGCGTGGGCTGTCTCTACGGCTGCGCAAATACTTGCGACTGCCCAGTACTATGAAAATAGGGATAAAGAAGAGAAGGAAAAATCAGATAAAAAGACGAAAGATTTAAAAACTAAAGTACTTTTACAGCAAGCTTATCCGCCTCGCACGAATCAGACTAACATGCAGCAAGGGTCATATCAAAGAACGGATTATAATTTTCAAAGGCCACAATACCAATGGAATCAATGTGCTTATTGCAAAATGGAAGGTCATTACAAAAATGAGTGTCCAGTTCGAACGCAAAATAATACTGCGGCTGCTCAGAGAGGTCGTGGTAGTTCTATGCAAAATTCTAGAGGTCGAGGAAGAGGTGCTATGCCTCCGCAGACGAGTGATCGCCCTTCTAATTATTTCGACCAGCGAAATGGACAATCTGCCCAACAGAATAGGTCTCCACAGTATCATGTTGAAGACTATTATGAAGCTAGTGAGGAAGGTCAGCAAAGTGAGTACTAGGACAGCCATGGACAAAGAGAGGGAGTAGTATCAGTTCCAGTAGATCAGAGTGGGCCTTATGTCGCAGTAGCAACATCAGGTATAGTCGAACCGTTTCTGTTGGATACTGGTGCAGCAAAAAGTTCTATCATACATGCGAAACTCCCTGGCGCACCTTTGTCTGGCTCAACAAACGTTTCAGTAGGTTTTTCGGGCGCCCCTGTTCATAACCCTGTTTCTGGTCCTTTGTCTATTTCTGTTGGACCCTGTCAATTGAAAGCACCCCTGATTTTGACGACAGGTTGTAACGAAAATCTGCTTGGTTTAGACTTGTTAAAACGCCTATATGCGACATTATACTGTTCTCCAGAAGGAGTACAGCTTACGTTGGTGTGGAAAGGGGGGTCGGGGGAAGGAGAGCCTCACAAGTATGAAGGTGTCTTTAACCGGGTTTTTATTAAGTACTTCTTTACCACCGGTTGGATTGTAAGCAAAACAAGGTTTAAAGTACAATGAACATAGGTCTGGAGTTCCTTTAGCGGCGAACTGTCGAGGTCATCACTTCCAGTCTTTGCCTCAAGGAGAGAAGGCCGGCTTGTTCCAGGGATTTGTACTCGAGAGAAAAGAAAAACAGAAAAGAGCCACGTTAGGGCCGAGACCAATATACACAAAGGTAGAGAGGGGGTTAGGGTAGTGAGGGAACACCAGGGTACTACCACCGTCTGTAACCGCCTATCTGTGAAGGATAACAAGGCACGGCGAGAGTGTCCACCCTCAGGCTACCCGGTCCCACCCCGTGAGAAAAACAACCCTTGAAAACGCCCTCGTACCTTGTGTAGCCACACTTCTCCCTTGGAAGTGTGGCGGGGCGGCTCATGGGAACGTTGGCCTCCTGGCGTGTTGACTCTCGGCTCCAGGGGGCTCAACAGCGGTTCTACGACGGTTCCTCCTTCTTCCTCCTTGGCGGTGTCTTCCTCGTCTTCCCGTTCTGTTTCCAAAGGATCCGCGCTGCAGTAGGGAAACGGGGCTTCCTTAAACGCCCCTAGCTCCCGTGATTGGCCAGTGGTGGATGACGTCCAGGCGCCGGATTGGTCGGGTGCAGATGCAGTCGGTGGGAACGCCCCCAGCGTCATGGAGGCTGGACACGGAAACGGACGTGCTGGAGGCAGGGCCGGGGAAGCCCATGAAACGTCACAAGGATCCTGCGGACGGGGTGTAAAGGAAGAGACGTTAGCAGGCACACCCCGTCCGATTGCGTCAGGGAGCTCGTCCAGGTCAGGGAGCCCGGCTTCGTGACACATCCCACCCCCAGGATTGACCCGATCGGGGGGAATCGGATACCGGGAGAGAAAGTCAACATTACCCTGCAGGGAACCTTTCCTGTGACGGACCTCAATCTGGTAAGGCTGCAGGGCCAGGAACCAACGCAGGATGCGGTCATTGTTCCCACGGTTGCGTTGGAGCCAAGTCAAGGGAGCATGATCGGTATACAACACAAAGGGCCTCCCCTCGAGATAGTACCTCAACTTCTCCACTCCCCAGCGGACAGCCAGGCATTCCTTCTCGATAGTGGAATAAGCTTGCTCCCTAGGAAATAGTTTGCGACTTATAAAGAGCACAGGCCGTTCGGCCCCGTTCGCATCCACCTGGGACAGTACTGCACCAATACCCACTCCAGAGGCATCCGTCTGGAGTATGAATGGTTTGAGGAAATCAGGAGACACCAGAACAGAGGAGGAAGTCAGGGCGTCCTTCAAAGCCTGGAAGGCCGAAGACTGCACAACAGAAGGTGAGGGGAGTGCAGCTGACTTAGTGTTTTTCCCAAGCAGGTCAGTGAGGGGCCCTGCCAGACCTGCAAACTGAGCAATGAAGCGGCGGTAGTAACCCACCAACCCCAAGAAGGCCCTGAGTTCTTTCTTCGTAGAGGGGTAGGGTATTGCTTTGATCGCTTCCAGTTTCTCAGTCTGAGGTTTAATCTTTCCATCCCCTAAGAGATACCCGAGATACTTGACCTGCTGGAAAGCAAATCGGGACTTCTTTGCGTTTATGTGGAGATTGGCCTCCTTCAGACCGGTTAGTATGTTCCCCAGATGTTTTAAGTGGTCCTCCCATGTCTTACTGAACACCACAATGTCGTCCAAGTAGGCCGACGCATATTGTAAGTGAGGTGCCAGCAGTGTATCCATGGCCCTCTGAAATGTTGCTGGCGCTCCATGCAGCCCAAAGGGGAGTACCGTAAAATGAAAGTGACCAGAAGGGGTTGAGAACGCCGTCTTCTCCCTGTCCTGAGGAGCAAGGGGTATTTGCCAATACCCCTTGGTGAGATCGATGGTGGTTATGTACCGGGCCTCACCAAGGCGTTCCAGCAGCTCATCGACTCTAGGCAAAGGGTAGGCATCTTGTTTAGACACCCGATTAACCGCCCGAAAGTCGATGCAAAACCTGATACTACCGTCAGGCTTTGGTACCAGGACCACCGGAGAGCACCAATTGCTGTGGGAAGGCACTATGATCCCGGATTTCAGCATGCTGTCAACCTCGTCCTGGAATGCTTTGCGTCTCGCCTCGGGGATGCGGTAGGGCTTTTGTTTTACCACCACATTGGGGAGAGTAGGTATACAGTGTTCTGCCAAGTGTGTATGGCCCGGTTGATCAGAGAAGACCGCTGCATGAGACATGAGTAAGTTGGTCACTTCTTGTTGTTGGGTAGCGGATAACTCAGGATTGATAGGAGCGTCACCAACGGTGTGACTCATAGTGGAAACGGGAGACGCCACATGGACGTCCTGAGGAGGTGTACCTAACCATTTTTTGAGTAAATTGATGTGATACATCTGGGTTTTACCTCTTCCCATTTGTACTAAGTATGTCGTGCGTCCTATTTTCCTCAAAATCTTAAAGGGTCCCTGCCACTCCTTCCTCATTTTGTGGGTAGAGGAAGGTAATAAGATTAACACCCAATCGCCTACGTCTAATACTCTCCACTTTGTACCCCGATCATAGAGGGTTTTCTGTTTGGTTTGTGCCGCTGCTAAGTGGTCGTGAGCCAGGGTCCGTAGTTTATGGAGCCTGCGCTGTAACTGCCTAGTGTAATCCAACAGGGCCTCTGCTTCCTGTGCTCCCACAGACTCCCAGCTGTCTTTAGTGATTTCCAGAAGAGTTCTAGGGGGTCTCCCGAACAGCAATTCAAATGGCGAAGTCCCTAAACTAGACTGTTTCTGGCTGCGAAGGACAAAGAGAGCCAGAGGCAATAACTGGTCCCAGTTCTTCCCGTCACCTGACAACAGTTTTTTTAACGTCAACTTAAGGGAGCCGTTGTAGCGCTCAACCAACCCGTCTGTTTGTGGGTGATACACAGACGTTTTGATGTGTTTGATGTTTAACTGTTTGCACACCTGTTGCATCAACCGTGAAACAAACGGGGTGCCCTGATCGGTAATGATCTCCTTTGGGAAACCCATACGAGAGAAGACCTCAACCAACCTCTGGGCTATTGTGGTGGTCGTAGCGGCCCTAAGGGGAAATGCCTCGGGATATCTCGTGGCGTAATCAACAAGGACTAAGGCATACTGATGTCCTCGGGAGGATTTCGGCAAAGGGCCGATCAGATCCATCCCTATTCGGTCGAAGGGAACACCTATAATAGGCATGGGCATCAGAGGGACAGGAGGAGGAGTGTACGGGTTACGTTTCTGACAAATCCTACACTCCTGGCAATATTTCTGGACTTGGGCATAAATGCCTGGCCAGAAAAAATGGCGTAAGATGGACTGACCAGTTTTTTCTACCCCTGAGTGGCCGGCTAACAGATGCGCATGACCAAAGAACAAGATCTGATCACGAAAGCTATGCGGGACCAACAATTGGGGTTCGGCGTCCGCCTTGGCGAGCCTGTACAGTAGACCGTTTTTTTCAACAAAGGTGGGATAACTTCGGGTGGTCGGGTCTTGTCTATTTCGGGCAACCTGCCATGCATTACTGAGGCTGGCGTCATTTAACTGGGCTGTCCTAAAATGAGTGTCCATGGCCCAGGGCTCTACGGCTAACAAGGCTTCACGAGGAAGGGACAGGGGGTGAAGAACCTCTAACAACAAAGAACTAAAGGAGGGGTTATCTGTCCCTATGATTACAGGCTCGGGTAGACTAGACATAACCCCCACCACTATGTCCATTGGTGTCCCTGAGGGCGTTGTCAACGTGACCTTTGCCACCGGATAATCCTTGACGTCCCCATGGACACAACGGATACTGACCCATCTCCCAGCAAGGAGAGAGGCCTGTTCTACCAACTCCTTTCGTATAACAGATTGTTTGCAGCCGGAATCCAACAACGCTCTTACTTTGGCACCGTTCAATAAGACACGTACGTAGAAAGTGGTTCCGGTTTCTTGTGCGTACAGGATGGACCTGGGGGCATAGCTCACGTCCATAGGTTCTTCTTCTCTTTCCTTTTTCTTCCGACAAAAGCGAGCGATATGACCCCACTCACCGCAATCATAACATTGAGGGCCGGTGTTAGGCAGTTCCGGTCGTTGGAACCGTGCTTTCACGGGTTCAGGAATGGGTTTTTGGAATGTTTTTTTTTTAGTTTTGATAGGAGGTAACAGCTTGGTGTTTTTTTCTGGTTCCCTCGTATAAGGCCTACCCTGGGCTCGGGCGTAACAGGTCGCCATTTCTATAGCGTGATCCAGGGTTAAACCGGCATGTTGTTTAAGCCACCTCTGGGTGCTATAGGGAAGGGACTCAATGAACTGTTCAAGATATATCTTGTTCATTATGGCATCGACGTCTCCTTCCTGGGGTTTGAGCCACAGGTCTGCTGATTCTTTTAGTTTGAAAAACAAAGTTTTGGGTAAATCCCCGGGGGAACCCTTTTCTTGACGGAACCTAAGTCTATGGGTTTCCTCGTCCACCCCCAACCTGTCGAGGATATACTGTTTCACGACAGCATAAGCCGTAGTTCCATCGCGGTTCACAGTTTGATAAGCTGCCTGGGCCTCACCAATCAATAAGGGCGCCAAGTAGAAGGGCCATCTATCCCCAGGCCAGGAACTGGCTCTTGCCGCTCTTTCAAAGTTCAAAAAGAAAGCCAGTGGGTCCTCTCCTGGACTGAATTTTTGTAGCGGTACAACAGTGCCTGGAGGGGGAGCTGTAGTCCTTCCCTGTCCTATCACAGTCATCAATTGTGTTTGTCCTTCCGCCAGTTTAATAAGATTGTCGGACTGGGTCTGAATGGCTTGAGTAAACGCGGCTCTGTCAGCCTCCATTTGGGTCAACAGACTCTCCATTCTGTTTCGAATGGCGGGGTTCACTGAAGGATCCGAGTCATGGCACCACTTGTGGGAAGGGGGGTCGGGGGAAGGAGAGCCTCACAAGTATGAAGGTGTCTTTAACCGGGTTTTTATTAAGTACTTCTTTACCACCGGTTGGATTGTAAGCAAAACAAGGTTTAAAGTACAATGAACATAGGTCTGGAGTTCCTTTAGCGGCGAACTGTCGAGGTCATCACTTCCAGTCTTTGCCTCAAGGAGAGAAGGCCGGCTTGTTCCAGGGATTTGTACTCGAGAGAAAAGAAAAACAGAAAAGAGCCACGTTAGGGCCGAGACCAATATACACAAAGGTAGAGAGGGGGTTAGGGTAGTGAGGGAACACCAGGGTACTACCACCGTCTGTAACCGCCTATCTGTGAAGGATAACAAGGCACGGCGAGAGTGTCCACCCTCAGGCTACCCGGTCCCACCCCGTGAGAAAAACAACCCTTGAAAACGCCCTCGTACCTTGTGTAGCCACACTTCTCCCTTGGAAGTGTGGCGGGGCGGCTCATGGGAACGTTGGCCTCCTGGCGTGTCGACTCTCGGCTCCAGGGGGCTCAACAGCGGTTCTACGACGGTTCCTCCTTCTTCCTCCTTGGCGGTGTCTTCCTCGTCTTCCCGTTCTGTTTCCAAAGGATCCGCGCTGCAGTAGGGAAACGGGGCTTCCTTAAACGCCCCTAGCTCCCGTGATTGGCCAGTGGTGGATGACGTCCAGGCGCCGGATTGGTCGGGTGCAGATGCAGTCGGTGGGAACGCCCCCAGCGTCATGGAGGCTGGACACGGAAACGGACGTGCTGGAGGCAGGGCCGGGGAAGCCCATGAAACGTCACAAGGATCCTGCGGACGGGGTGTAAAGGAAGAGACGTTAGCAGGCACACCCCGTCCGATTGCGTCAGGGAGCTCGTCCAGGTCAGGGAGCCCGGCTTCGTGACAGTTGGGTAAAAGAATAATCTCTCCGATGTACTTGTCGATGGATGCGCTCCCACCAGAGCTGCGTTCACTCCCTGACACTCTTTGGGCGACTGGTCCTAATGATGTAGGTCTATTGGAAATTCCACCCTATATAGTAACTTTGAAAGCAAATGTCAAACTTCCACGAATTCCACAATACAGAATCTCTAGTGAAGGTGAGCGTGCGCTCCTACTGATAGTGCATGATCTGATTGAGAAAGACGTTATAGAAGAAACTAGAGGTAATGTCTGTAATAGTCCTGTACTGCCTATTTTGAAACGAACTGACCCAACAAAACCTCCAGTATATAGGTTTGTAATTGATCTTAGAGAGGTTAATAAAATTGTGATTCCACAGTTTCCTGTGGTTCCAGACATTACTGCATTGTTAACGTTGATTCCTGCTACAGCAGCATGGTTTTCGGTTGTCGACTTGAAAAATGCCTTTTTCAGCATTCCGATAGCCGAAGAAAGCAGAGATATCTTCGGTTTCTCTCTAGGAGGACGAAGCTTCAGGTTTAAACGCGCTCCACAAGGCTATTGTGAAAGCCCATCCATTTACAGTCAAGCATTAAAAAGCCAGTTAGATTCCTTCGTACTTCCTCCTGGTTCTGCTTTAATACAATATGTTGATGATCTTCTAGTGGCTGCTGATGACAAGGAAACTTGCAAAACAGCTACGATTTCTTTATTGCATCATTTGTCAAATTTGAATCACAAGGTGTCACCTTCAAAAATGCAATACTGCTGCCAAGAAGTGACCTACCTAGGTCATCTCTTGTCAAAGGAGGGAAGGAAGTTGACCCCAGAGAGAATAAAGGCAATTACACAGATGAATGTTCCTAGCACGCAGAGAGAAGTACGTGCCTTTTTAGGTATTACCTCATATTGTAGGCAATGGATCCCAAATTTTTCTCTTTTGGCAAAACCATTGGTAGCCTTGACTGGGAAAGGTGTTCCGAGTCCGGTACCATGGTCTGCTGAATGTCAGCAGAGTTTTTCTGAGTTACGAAATGCACTGTGTTCAGCTCCTGTATTGGGTACACCCGACTACAGTAAGCCATTCACGCTCTATGTCCATGAGAGAGAAGGTTGCGCGTTGAGTGTGTTGACACAGAAATTTGGTGATAAACAACGCCCTTGTGCGTATTTTTCATCAACATTAGATCCAGTAGCTAGAGCGTTGCCTAGTTGCTTGAGAGCTACAGCCGCAGCTGCAGCCTCCATTCGACAATCTGCTGGTTTAGTAATGAACAACATGCTAGTAGTTATGGTTCCTCATGCTGTAGATACACTCATGAACCGAACCAAGACGCAGCACCTTACCAGTGCTAGATTATCAGGTTATGAACTGACACTGTTAGCGAGTCATATTCAGATCAAAAGATGCAATGTATTGAATCCAGCAACATTGTTGCCGACTAGCCAAGAGTCGAGTGATTCCGAACCACACGACTGTTGTTTCAAAACTGAGGAAGAAACAAAAGGACGAATTGATCTAAAAGACACTCCGTTATCAGATCCAGATGGAACGTTGTATGTTGATGGGTCTTGCTTCAAATTAGAGAATGGTGATGTGACTGCTGCTTATGCAGTAACGACTTTGAGTACGATTGTGGAGACTGCAAGAGTGAGTCAGAATTCTGCCCAGGCTGCAGAATTGATCGCGCTAACAAGAGCGTGCGTTTTAGCTAAGGGAAAGAGAGTGAATGTGTTCACAGATAGTCAGTACGCGTTCGGCGTGGCCCATAGTTTTGGCCGTTTGTGGAAAGAGAGAGGTTTCATTACGTCCCATGGGACTAAGATTCAACATGGCCAGCTAGTTAATGACTTGTTGGAATCTCTAACCTTGCCGACTGAAGTTGCGATTGTGAAATGCAGTGCTCATAAAGCAATCACGGATGATGTTGGTCGTGGGAATGCTTTTGCCGATGAGACTGCAAAACAGACAGCTAGAAATATGATGAGTAGAATGTATGTTGCAACGTCTGCAAGATGGATTTCTGAGTCTGGAATGTGTGAAGACACAGTGGAAAGCGTGAAAGAAATTCAGAAAGAGGCGACTGAGGAGGAAAAGCTTGCATGGAAAGAGAGCACGGGTAAATTGGACTCGAGTGGGTGTTGGATTGACTTGTCGGAACAACAGCGTTGGATGTTGCCTGATGCGTATGTGCTTGCAGTAGTGACGATGGCACATGGAACAGCACACATCAGTTCAAAAGGGATTTGTAAGATGTTGGCTCCAGTTTGGAAGAATGATGGGATTAGTAAGTGTGCAGAGAGAGTAGTGAGAAATTGTATGGTGTGCTTGATGCATAATCCTGGCAAGGGAATCCCCACACCTGCAGGTCATTTCGCTCCTCCCTCCTGCCCCTTCGAAGTGATCCAGCTAGACTTCATTCACATGGATCGTTGTAATAATCTGAAATACGTCCTAGTGGTAGTTTGTGCTTTCTCCAGATGGATCGAAGCATACCCGCTAAAGGACAATACTGCCTTATCCACTGCCAAAATTCTTCTTAAAGAATACTTCCCCAGATACGGAATGCCACGGATTGTATGGTCAGATAACGGAAGTGAGTTCGTAGGGAAAGTTATGCAGAGTGTGTGTGCCGGCCTAGGGATTAGACAGAAGTTTCATAGTGCGAATCATCCCCAGTCCGCGGGTTTAGTCGAGGGTTACAATGGCACCCTTAAACTGAAACTTGCTAAGATACAAGCGTCCACAGGTTTGTCCTGGCCAGACGCATTGCCTTTGGCTTTGCTATCAACAAGAGCAACTGTACATTCTAGAGTAGGGCTTAGTCCATATGAAATAGTTTTTGGTCGTCCTGCAAATGTTTGGGGGGTACCTAGACCAAGAGAATTCAAGCAGCTGGAATACCCAATGTTAATTGATTACCTTTTCGACTTGACTGCTAAATTGAGTCTTATTCACCAACAGGTTTTCGATGCATTGCCAAAGCCACCGGAGAGTCCAGGCCATCAGCTGAAACCGGGTGACCAGGTGGTCATTAGAAATTTTGCAAGAACGAAAAATCTTCAGCCCAGATTCATTGGCCCTTTTCAAGTCTTACTAGCAACGAGAACTGCTATTCGTGTGGCCGGAAGGAAGAACTGGATCCATACGACACATGTCAAACGTGTGCCTCTGCCACTTCCTTACGACAACTGGGTAAAGAAAGGAATCGGTGCCTCTGAAACGGAACAAGTCCCCAGGTTCATACCTTTCAGCGATGCAGAACTGATCACGGATTCACCAAATTCTGACTCTCCTCCTGAAACTGCTCTTTTGAACCCTGAACATTTGCCATCTGCAAATGTAAACATTACAACGTCGGCTGAAAATACACTGTTTCCAGATCAGACAGCTCCTGCAAAACTGAGATACAACTTGCGACCTCGCAATATGGACAAATAAAGCAGGAAACTGCCTATTTTCAGATTTGAATTTTCTATACATTGCCTCCAGCCAGGAAGTTTGCTAATACTTTGTATTGTTTCTTTTTGTTTTAAAATTGCCTTGCCGTCTGGGTAGCCGTAGGGTCGTGGCTGTGTGCCTAGTTGAATCTGTGGGGGTCAGACACAAGGTCGATCTTTCTGTTAGTTCTGGGAACTCCCAGGGCTGATAGAGGCATTTTCATCTACGTACACATCATCAGTGGTCGCGAACGGTCGTAGAAGATGGAGCTTCCTGAGCTGCAAAGAAAGAATGTAATTTATGTTCGCAGAAATAGACTGTACCGAATACTTCACAGCAAATGCTTTCTAATGCAATGTGCAGTTACGTTTTTAATCATTTTGATAACGTTGGTGGGTGGAATCATCTTTGGTGTGCATTTGATTTTCATGCCGGTAACTACAGTACCTCCCCTTGATCCTACTACTTCTACGGTTTCTTCTATGCATTCTTTTCACTCATTTCCTGAACACGAACAAGCTCGACGCTCAGAATTTATTAACAATACATTTGTACAGCTCTTGCATCAACACCAACTGGTAGTTAATACTACAGACTGCTGGGTGTGTGGCTTGATACCTCACACTATGGATAAAGGCATTCCCTATCTAGTCTTGCCTTTTAGCTACAATGGATCATTTCAGGCCTTTCAGACCATTTTTTCATATGCCCTTGAGACCTATCCTCCGCGTCCACCACGGTCCACTAAATACAACTCAGCCAACAAAGCTTTAGTCCAGGGAATTATTGACATGATTAAAGACGTCAATAATACTCCATCTTACCCTAGAGATGAATTACGGGTGTATTTGAGTTGGAACTCTACCGAGTATCGCCTTAGTTTGGGAGAAAGCAAGCGTAAAAGCTCCACTTCAGTTTGGGTCGTGCCTCACCGAGGTCAGGTCTGTTTACAAGGAAATGGGAGAAATCTGAGAGCTCAGCTAGGGAGGAGTGAGTGCGTTGAGACTTATGTATTTCCGTCTAACTCCTCCCCTGCCTTCCTGACTGCTAGGGGTACCTACTTCATCTGTCAGGACAGAGCATATACATGGCTGCCTGCTGACTTTTCAGGTTCATGGTATATTGCTCGATTGTTACCTCCGACATACACTGCTTCTTCAGATTATCACAAGACCAGAGTAGCAAGAGGTGTCTTCAGCAAGGAAGATACCGCTGGTCAGGAAGCTGGAGACTTCTTCAAAGGTTTCCTTCCGTTTTGGGGGCCTATGGCCAATAGTAGAAATCTACGTCAGCTAACACGGGTAGTTGAATCTACTATCACAGAAACGGCTGGTGCCCTTAGTAACTTAACAGCTGAGCTTCAGGCGGATCGTCTCATGATGTTGCAGAACCGAATGGTTCTAGACGTAATACTTGCAGATCGAGGTGGGGTATGCAGAATGATCCAATCGAGCTGCTGTGTCTTTATTCCAAATAATGCTCCAACAGTCTATGAAGCGATCTCTAAGCTACACAAGATTTCCGACTCTATACACGTAGATAAGGGAAACTGGTCCTTCATGGAGTGGTTTTGGACTCTGGTATCAGCGTGGGGATGGAAGGTTCTGATGGTCATTGGTGCCATCCTAGTATTTCTGTTCTCGTGCTGCCTTATTATCCAATGTGGTCCCGCTTTGTGTAGTCTCTGTGCTGCAACCTGTTTCAGAAAACCACCTGCATTTGGAGAAAAGGTACGAGACAAGATGATGGTGCAACAACATGTCACTGACCTAATGAGCATAGAATTAGACTCTGACTCTGACATAGACTGAGTAATTGCCTATGTAAGGGCAAAAGGAGGGTCTGAGGTTCCGTGACGATTTTACTCGTGTTTGTAACATTGTCGTAAATACATAATTTTGGTATCAGTGAACCGCAAATGATCCATTTAGTATATCCTGGTGTTTTCGCTATGCTACGAGCAAGAGCACTCCAGTTACAAACACATTTCTGTTCTACCCATGGCATCCATCTTAGAACACGGAAGCCATTTTGTATTCCTTGCCCTCACATAGTCAATGGACACGCAATGACCTCTTTTCAATTAAGGACACGTAGGCTTTAGCCGGCGATTCACCTTGCTAGTGACACGTGCACCTTAGGCCAGCAACGCTGTGGCAGCATGACCCGGCAAGAGCTGCCTCCCCAGCCTGAGGCCAGTCCTGCTATACTGGTTCTTGTGTTCGTTGGCCTGATCATAATTAGGCGGCCGAAGCTGGTAACCGTGCCCATTTACGACCCACAAACATCTCTTATCCTGTCTTTCTATCTTCTGCACCTGGCTCTGCTCCTTTCCTTCTGGGCCTTTATTAGGGGGAGGTAACGAAATTTACGATGAGGCGGTCCGGGTCTTGAATGAGAAATTGACATGGGATTATGATGGAATAGTGGGAACCCCTCATTCGTAATGTTTTGACATCAGATACTGTTGACGATTCCTGTGCAACGCCAAATATTTATTGTTTAAGACACGAATGTTTAGAACTGTGGTAACATGTAAAGAATTTGCCCCGAGCAGAATATTTAGTATATAAGGAACAACCCTCTTTGTACAAATTGAACAGGCTCCTAGATACTGCCCGTGTGCAGTTTCTGTGACTTCTGTGTCCCTGCAGTAATAAACCTTTGGTCTTTGACGCCACCATCGAGAAGCCCGTGTTTCTGTTTGTTTGTGCACCGAGACAGGTAGAACTCCGGGGTCTTCGGGTGTTATCCCTGACACCTCTGGACAGAACCAAAAAGTCCAGAACTCCATTATGACCTTTGCCTATTGACTTTGGCATGGTCTCCTATCACTTAGTTTTTCAAGTTTAAGTTTCTGATTCAGCTATTTTAGCTATAGGGATTTCTGGACAGACTATGTTGGAATTATCTTTTAGAAGAGTATATGCACCACACTTAGATCACTGTTTCTGATTTCTTGCTTGATATGCATAGTGCTACACCAGCTATTTTGTAGGAATGGGGTTATCCTTGTTTTCCTGTTATTACACTTTCACTTTGATCCATCAACTCTTAATTAGAACAGTGGGATTAGTTCCATGGGTGGTCACCCTAGACTTTAAGTTGTCCCGGGAGGTGTGTCATTTAGTTAGGTCATGTCCTAGATTTACTAGTAATAGTTGCCCAGACATTGAGGACCCTTTGTTATGTTTATTTGTCAGATTTTACCAAATCCTTTCTTAAGTTGACCGAAGTAGATAGGCCTCGTTTAGGCCCTTTGTTGTTTTTACTTCACAGACATGTCCCTACATTAATAGATTTCATGAGTTAGTACTAGAAGTTGAGGCACATTTAGTTCAAGGGTGCTTAGGTTAGTTTCTGTGGTTATCAGATATTTTGATTTGTTTTCAATTGGTTGTCAGATTTACATTCCCTATATCAAGCTTTAGGTGGTATTTCCTTGGTTGTCATTTATTTTAGGGAGTCTTTTTGTTTTTGATTTTGTTGATAGATCATGTCGATGTTTGTTTATTTGTTTGTTGTTGTTTATCGATGTTAGCAAGTTAAAGTCAAGGGTGCAATGTTCTGCTCGATTTTTGGGCTCTATTTATGAGTGATGGTGACTTTAAGCTTGCTACCATCCTGAATCTCTATTCTTGCCTGGTGTTGGTCCTTTTAAGGCCTTTTTGCCATACCTAGAAGCATAAACTAGAGGATAGCTGCTTAATATGACGATAGATCCCTTATTGTTGACTCTAATCCATCTATTGCCTATTGGCTTTGACATAATTATGTGTCCTTTCATGATTCTACCTATAGTAGAGGGTGGATCCTGTTGTCTTGACTTTATATTACATATTGGTATGGTTTGTGTAGGTACTCTGATAGAGCTAAGTGTTATTTCATCCTTCTCAGGCCTACAAGGCCCAGAACTAGAGAGACTCCATTTTGCTTTCTGTCCCTGCAGAACTGAGATGCTTGCAGGGTAAAGGTGATGTTTTAGTTATGAGGTGTTGTTCGCCCTAAGCGAACTGGAGAGAACCGGCCAAAGCTGAATCTAATCAGGAAGTGTCTCCGGGCTCAGGTCTCTAGACGAAACAAGCAGCTGGTCACTGTGGGAGCGTCTAGCGCAAGGAGCCTGGTGCATGGGATCGATGGGAGGAGGCTGATGGCTGGAACTTTCCATGAGGAGACAGCATTCGATATTAGTGAAGTGCAGAGGCGGAGTCAGGGAGAAGGACTTTGGGTTGGAAGGAGTGCAGTCGTGGATTGGAACGGAGAGCGTTAGAGTGCAGAAGGAGAGGAGATGGAGCAGGGGAGAAGAGACAGTGGATGCTTGGAACAGAGGGAAGACAGACAGTCAGTGAGCCGGAACCAGAGAGAGAGAAACTAGAAGCAGTAGTGAGTAGATGGTGTTCTGAACAGAGAGAGATGAAGCAATGTTTGGAGCTGAAGACAGCAGTCAGAAGTAGTTACTTATCAGGAGGAGTTGTGATCAGCTGGAGTCTGAAGTGATGCCTTTTGGAAGAGACTGAAGTTATATTAATCTGTGAGAGCAGCTGGAGTGAATTGGACATTTGAACAGAGATAATCAGACAGAATGAAGAAGCTAGTGGAGCGAACGGTTATCAGAGCGGCAGAAACAATTAGACTGAAGCTGGAAGGCGGAGACAGTTCGTGGGGGAGAGGTATCCAGTGCAGAGTGATCAGCGCAGATGCATGTCCAGAGTGCAGAGGAGAATCACAGACGAGGGAGGAATCCAGATGACAGCTAGAACAAGACTTCATACTAATCAGGTGATATCTGTCCTGTTATGTTAGTGCCCATGAAACATTAACCTTGTATTACTAATCCTTTTCCTTTCAGCGGTGTGCAGTCTATTTACAGTCCCTGTTAGTTAGATGTGGATGTGGTCTTTACAGAGACCCTGCAGATCTGTGTATGTGTCTATTATGTGTTGCTATTGTTGTTATGGTAATAAAGATACCCCAGTTCTTAGTGAACCATTGTGCAGAGGTTGTTATTATTAAGGAAGCTAACCTTTCTTCTAGTCAGGTGCAGGTGAACGGATGCATCTCCCGTCCATGTGAGTGGTAACTGAGCAAGGGGGTAGAGGAGAACTTATATTTGATAATAACCTTTGCATAGTGAACCTGTGTGCTTCTTATTCTTGCATGAAAAGGTAACCTGTCCTTCTAGTCAGATGTTACTGTGAACAGATGCTACCCCTGATCAGGTAAGTGATAACTGAATAAGGGAGAGAGGAGCTCTTGGATTGAAGGATAAGTTGTACATCATCTAATTGGGCAACTATTGTGTGATCCAGAATATTGTAGTACTATACCCCTGATGAATAGTGAGACTGATCCCTTTATGTAATGGTAATCATAGGATATACTGCCGTCTGGGTAGAGAGGTCTGGGTTCGCATGGGACCGCGAGGCCGCCGATTCTGATACTGCCGTCTGGGTAGAGAGGTCTGGGTTCGTATGGGACCGCGAGGCCGCCGATTCTGATACTGCCGTCTGGGTAGAGAGGTCTGGGTTCGCATGGGACCGCGAGGTCGCCGATTCTGATACTGCCGTCTGGGTAGAGAGGTCTGGGTTCGCATGGGACCGCGAGGCCGCCAATTCTGATACTGCCGTCTGGGTAGAGAGGTCTGGGTTCGCATGGGACCGCGAGGCCGCCAATTCTGATACTGCCGTCTGGGTAGAGAGGTCTGGGTTCGCATGGGACATTATAGGAAGTCTGGGTATGTATATTGGGAATTCCCTGTCCTTAGGTGGTAGATATATGTTGTTACCTATTGTAAATAGGCCCTAGGGAGGGGGAGGTGGTAACGTTCTAGCTGAGTTGGTAAGGCTCTGGTGAGCTGGTCCTATCTAATCAGAAAAACCAGGCAGAACACTTCCCTGGACCGGAATCAAGCTTCCTAGGACCCGTTTCTGGCATTCCAGCCGTCTTCAGCCAGGCTTGCTTGAATCCAGTGGCAAAGTGAGCAAGGGACTGAACGTCTGAGCATACCCTGCCAACTTATGGCGAACCAAGCGGTACAAAAGGGGGTGGTGATGGACGGAGCATCTGAACCAATCAAACACTCACACCCATTCAACAGATCTGGGTTTGATCCATCACCGTTCTTTAGCCCACTCTGCCACCCTAGTTCAGACACGGCTATATGCAAATCAGTCTGACACTGTGCCTCATGGGAACAGTCCAGCCAGAACTGCCAAGTCATGCCTTCCCTGGACCAGAATCAAGCTTCCTAGGACCAGTTTCTGGCATTCCAGCCGTCTTCAGCCAGGCTTGCTTGAATCCAGTGGCAAAGTGAGCAAGGGACCCAACGTCTGAGCATACCCTGCCAACTTATGGCAAACCAAGCGGTACAAAAGGGGGTAGTGATGGACGGAGCATCTGAACCAATCAAACACTCACACCCAGTCAACAGATCTGGGTTTAATCCATCACCGTTATATAGCCCACTCTGCCACCCCAGTTCAGACATGGCCATATGCAAATCAGTCTGACCCTGTGCCTCATGGGAACAGTCCAGCCCGAATTGCCAAGCCATGCCTTCCCTGGACCGGAATCAAGATTCCTAGTACCGGTTTCTGGCATTCCAGCCGTCTTCAGCCAGGCTTGCTTGAAACCAGTGGCAAAGTGAGCAAGGGACTCAACGTCTGAGCATACCCTGCCATCTTATGGCGAACCAAGCGGTACAAAAGGGGGTGGTGATGGACGGAGCATCTGAACCAATCAAACACTCACATCCAGTCAACAGATCTGGGTTTAATCCATCACAGTTCTTTAGCTCACTCTGCCACCCCAGTTCAGACATGGCCATATGCAAATCAGTCTGACCCTGTGCCTCATGGGAACAGTCCAGCCCGAACTGCCAAGCCATGCCATCCCTGGACCGGAATCAAGCTTCCTAGGACCCGTTTCTCAATCAATCAATCAGGGGTTTGTTAAAGCGCAACTACTCACCCGTAAGGGTCTCAAGGCGCTAGGGGTGGGGGGGTGCAGGTTCCATTCCATCAAGGAGGGGGTCTGTCGAAGAACCAGGTTTTGAGGTTTCTTGCGAAGATGGGGAACGATGTTGTCTGTCTGAGGTGGAACGGAAGGGCGTTCCATGCTTTGGCCACGAGGAAGGAGAAGGAGCGGCCTCCCAATCTGGTCTTTCTGGTGTGGGGGACCACGGCATAGGAGAGCTGGGCTGATCGTAGGGTCCTTTGGGATGCGTGGAATTTGAGTCGGCTGTTCAGGTATGCTGGTCCGGTGCCATGGAGGGGTTTGTGTGCGTGGGTGAGCATCTTAAAGGTGATTCTCGCCTCGACGGGGAGCCAGTGGAGTGTGCGCAGGTGCTGGGAGATGTGGCAGTGTTTTGGCAGGTTGAGGACCAGTCTTGCGGCGGCGTTCTGGATGTTCTGTAGCTTGCGGATGAGGTTTTTGTTTATTCCGGCGTAGAGTGCGTTGCCGTAGTCGAGTCTGCTGGTGACCAGGGCGTGAGTGACTGTCTTTCGGTGTTCGAGGGGGATCCATTTGAAGGTCTTACGAAGGAGGCGGAGGGTGTGGAAGCAGGAAGATGAGACAGAGTTGATCTGGCGGTCCATTTTGAGCTCGGAGTCCAGGATGATTCCCAGGTTGCGTGCGTGGTCTGTGGGGGTTGGCGGGTTTCCGAGGGCGGTGGGCCACCAGGTGTCGCTCCAGGCGTCGGGGTTTTGGCCCATGATGAGTACTTCTGTTTTGTTGGTGTTTAGTTGTAGGCAGCTGTTTTTCATCCATTTGGCGACGGCTTCCATGCCTTCTCGTAAGTTGCGTCTGGCGGTGTTGGGCTTGTTGGATAGGGAGAGGATGAGCTGGGTGTCGTCTGCGTATGACACGATGTTGAGTCCGTAGGTTCTGACGATGGCGCAAGTGGAGCCACGTAGACGTTGAAGAGCGTCAGGCTGAGGGAGGAGCCCTGGGGGACTCCGCAGGTGGTAGGTGTGGGGTCCGAGAGGAAAGGGGGGAGTTTGACCCACTGCGTCCTACCCGAGAGGAAGGAGCTGATCCAGTCGAGGGCCTTGTCCTGTATTCCTGCATCATAGAGTCTGCGTATTAGGGTGCGGTGGGAGACTGTGTCGAACGCTGCTGATAGGTCGAGGAGGATGAGGGCTACTGTTTCTCCTTTGTCCAGTAGGTTGCGGATGTCGTCTGTTGCCGCGAGGAGGGCGGTTTCCGTACTGTGTTTTTTTCTGAAGCCGGATTGGGAGGAGTCGAGGATGTTGTGTTCTTCAATGAATGTGGCGAGTTGGCTGTTGATGGCTTTCGCTGGGAACGGGAGCAGGGAGATGGGTCTGTAGTTTTTGAGGTCGGTGGGGTCTGCTGAGGGTTTCTTTAGGAGGGGGTTCACCTCGGTGTGTTTCCAGTCGTCGGGGAACGAGGCGGGCGCCAGGGAGCGGTTGATGGTGTGGCAGAGCATGGGTGCGATGGTGTCGGAGGCTCTGTTGAAGATGTGGTGGGGGCAGGGGTCTGTGGCGGCCCCTGAGTGGATTGACTTCATTGTCTTCAGTGTGTCTTCGGTGGTGAGGGCTGTCCAGTCATCAATCGCTGGTTTCCGGGTGTAGGGGGTGGTTGGTGAGGGTTCAGTGTGTTGGTTGTCTTCGTCGAAGTTGTCGTAGATGCTCTTGATTTTGTGGTGGAAAAAGGTGCTGAGTTTGTCGCAGAGGTCATGTGAGGTAGGGATGTCGGTAGACTCGCTGGTGGGTTGGGCGAACTCCTTGATGATGCTGAAGAGTTCCTTGCTGTTGTGTGCATGGGTGGAGATTCTGTCTTCAATCGCTTTTTTCCTCGTTTCTCTGATGAGTTGATGGTGGGCGTTGGTGGCGGCTCTGAAGTTGTTGTGGGCTTCTGTGGATTTGGTGTTTCTCCAGGCCTTTTCGAGGTGGCGGCATGTGCGCCTGGATTCTCGAAGTTCGGCGGTAAACCGTCTGGCTTTCTTGGCACGGGTATTGTTGTTTTTCTTGAGGGAGGCTATGGTGTTGGTGCTGTCCGAGATCCATCTATGCAGGGTTCGGGCTGTGGTGTTGGGGTCGTCGTTTTCCGCGATGGTTGGGGTGGAGTTGTTGAGTGAGGAGGTAAGCTGGTCGTCGGTGATTTTGGTCCAGTTTCTTTGTGGAAGCAGGTGCTGGTGTCTGTGGATGGTGGGTGTTCTGAAGGTGAAGTGGACGCAACGATGGTCGGTCCATGTGAGTTCGGTGGTGTGGCTGAAGGTTATGGAGTTTCCTGTAGTGAAGAGGGGGTCGAGGGTGTGTCCTGCTGAGTGCGTGGGCTCAGTCACGATCTGGCGGAGTCCAATGTTATGGAGGTTGTCCAGGAGGCATGTGGTGTTGGGGTCCAGTTGATTGTCGAGGTGGAAGTTGAGGTCTCCCAGCAGGGTGTAGTTGGTGGATGCGATAGCCTGCGGGGAGATAATGTCCGTGATGGAGTTGGCGAAGGGTCCGCAGGGTCCAGGGGGTCGGTAGATGAGGGTTCCTCGGAGGGCGGCGGTGGGGCTGGCCAGTATCTTGAAGTGAAGGTGTTCCATCAGTTCTCTGGACTCGTCAGGGAGTGTGCTCAGGCGGAGGCTGGATTTGTGGATGATGTTGATTCCTCCTCCTGTGTGGGTGGGGCGGTCCTTCCTGGAGATCTTGTATCCTTGGGGGATGGCGATGGCGATGTCCGGTCCCGAGGTGGTGTTGGTCCAGGTTTCGGTGAAGAATGCTACGTCCGGGGTGGTGCTGTGGAGGAGGTCCCAGATTTCTGTGGCGTGTTTGTGGAGGGATCGGACGTTGAGAAGGATGCATTGCAGGGTCTTCGGTTCGGTTGTTTTCTTGTGGGCGGGTTGTGCTGGATCCGTGTTCTTGGCGTTGCTGCAGGTGTGCCGGCAGCGGTGACAGCTGAAGGGTCCATGGGTGTCGGCTGGTGATGCTAGCTTGCAGTTGTTGTTGCAGCCTGGGTTGAGTGCGTGGAGTGCTGCTGGGTTGTAGCGTTGGCGAGGCAGAGGTCCAGGGTTCCTGGTGCTGGTCGCGGACAGGTCGCCGACGGGCGCAGACTTTGACGTGCCTACGGTGCACCAGCGACAATGAGTCAGTGGTCTTGCTCGCCTGTCCCCGCAGTGGCCGCCATTAAGTAGGGGTCGGGGAGGGCTAGACAGCTGGGAGGCGGGAGCGGGGAGGGGAGCTGGATTGGGCCGGTCGCGCTGGGGGGGGGCCACGGGGGCAGCAGTGGCGGGGAAAGGTAATGGGAGGAAAGAAGGGATAAAGAAAAAAGGGAAAATAAGCCGAAATAAGGCACAAAAGAGCAGAGATGCAGAAAGGTGCAGAAAGGTAAAAGATAGAAAGGATAGAAAAACGAGTGAAGCAGCAGAGTGAGAGAAAGGAGACTGAGGTCCACTGGACCACCAGGGATGAGGCGCAGGAAAACCTGCGGGTGGAGGAGGGCCTCGATCACCAACACTCAAGAGTGCAGGGGCAGGGGCACCTCACTTAATGGTGGAGCTGCGAGGGTGGGAGAGCAGTTTCACTGACAATGAGTCAGTGGTCTTGCTCGCCTGTCCCCGTAGTGGCCGCCATTAAGTAGGGGTCGGGGAGGGCTGGACAGCTGGGAGGCGGGAGCGGGGAGGGGAGCTGGATTGGGTCGGTCGCGCTGGGGGGGAGGGGCCGCGGGGGCAGCAGCGGCGGGGAAAGGTAAAGGGGGGAAAGAAGGGATAAAGAAAAAAGGGAAAATAAGCAGAAATAAGGCACAAAAGAGTAGAGATGCAGAAAGGTGCAGAAAGGTGAAAGATAGAAAGGGTAGAAAAACGAGTGAAGGAGCAGAGTGAGAGAAAGGAGACAGAGGTCCACTGGACCACCAGGGATGAGGCGCAGGGAAACCTGCGGGTGGAGGAGGGCCTCGATCACCAACACTCAAGAGTGCAGGGGCACCTCACTTAATGGTGGAGCTGCGAGGGTGGGAAAGCAGTTTCACTGACAATGTGTCAGTGGTCTCTGGCATTCCAGCCGTTTTCAGCCAGGCTTGCTTGAATCCAGTGGCAAAGTGAGCAAGGGACTTAACGTCTGAGCATACCCTGCCAACTTATGGCGAACCAAGCAGTACAAAAGGGGGTGGTGATGGACGGAGCATCTCAACCAATCAAACACTGACACCCAGTCAACAGATCTGGGTTTAATCCATCACCGTTCTTTAGCTCACTCTGCCACTCCAGTTGACATGGCCATATGCAAATCAGTCTGACCCTGTGCCTCATGGGAACAGTCCAGCCCGAACTGCCAAACCATTCCTTCCCTGGACCGGAATCAAGCTTCCTAGGACCGGTGTCTGGCATTCCAGCCGTCTTCAGCCAGGCTTGCTTGAATCCAGAGGCAAAGTGAGCAAGGGACTCAATGTCTGAACATACCCTGCCAACTTATGGCGAACCAAGCGGTACAAAAGGGGGTGGTGATGGACGGAGCATCTGAACCAATCAAACACTCACACCCAGTCAACAGATCTGGGTTTAATCCATCACCGTTCTTTAGCCCACTCTGCCACCCCAGTTCAGACATGGCCATATGCAAATCCGTCTGACCCTGTGCTTCATGGGAACAGTCCAGGCCGAAGTGCCAAGCCATGCCTTCCCTGGACCGGAATCAAGCTTCCTAGGACCGATTTCTGTTCTAGCATGGTGAGACTCCCACTCAAGATCTTTGGGGGGGGGCGTATCTCTGAGCGAGCCGGTCTTAATACTGATGACAACTGCTTTGAGCAATCCGCCTCTGGAATCCTGGAGACCCCTTCACAGCTGTCGCAATCATGTTGCACTTAGAGGGGAAAAGTGACATAGATCTTTCCCACTTTTTCTGCAAAGAAATCCACTTTTTTATTACAGGACTCAACTGAGCTTACATCAGGAGCAGTAACTGTAGCTAAAGACGTGATCTCCTTGAAAATAGAAAAAACCCCTTAGAAGAATTCTCAGCTGTTACAATCCTGTTGTTATAATAAATAGCCTGTGTCTTCCTAATCAGAGCATGATACATTCTTAAGTTGGATTTATATTCAAGTTTTGACTGTGCATCGAACTTCCTCCTCCAGATTCTCTCTAGCCATTTACAGGCAGATTTAGCCGTTCCGAGTTCATTGCTGAACCAAGGCGCGGTCTTTCCCTGCCTGCCTGATGCTCTTGAGGACCAAGGGGCCGCACTATCTAGTGCCTCCAGGATGCAGCTATCAAGTGCATCACAAGCTGACACAATATCAGTGCCCCAGGTCATCCACCCTTCTGAAGGGTCTTATTAGAGCTGGAAGTTAAGAATTTAGCCCATTTCCTAATCAATTTGGTAGTTCCCATTTTATGTGGTCCGGCAGACTGAGACCGCAAAATCTCAAAAGAGACAATAAAATGATCAGACCATGGAACCGGGGTAGGAGGTTTAAAATATAAGGTATCCCAGTTGGCAAAGACTGGATCCAGTAAGTGGGCAAGTTGGTGGGTAGGGGAGTCAGATTTAAATATTAGGTGACGATCTGCTAATGCCTGCCGGACGTCCTGTGCGCCGTTGTTGGATGGATCATCCAAATGCAAATTCGGATCTCCAACCAACATCAGTGTGGCGTAGCGTAAGGCACTATTCATTTGATCAGACTAGACGCAAAGCGTGTGTGAGGGCACAAGGGTCAGTAAATCAGGAACCCCTTTATACAACACTCTGGAGAGGCTGTGATGGAAAAAAAACCTGCTTTGCATGTGTCTATCTCACTTGATTGTAAGGTGCACTGGGTCGATAGCTTATGTATGATGGCTATGCCTCCGCCCCTCTGTGTATTCGATCCACCCTGACAATGCCATAATAATGAGGAAGGGCTTCCTAGATATCAGGAGCCGACTCCTCATTTAGCCAGGTCTTTGTAAGAAAGAGCATGTCTGGCTGGGCGTCCCTCAAATAATCATAAATTTACAATTTATGTTTCTGCAGGGACCGGCAGTTAATCAAAGAGCAATCCAGGGCTTGATCACCCTCTATGGTCTTCAATTCCAGCACTGGCACGAAAGGGCATTGTCTACAGTTATGCCACCGGTTCTCTGGCAGAATACTGTGTTTACACTGCTCCAGAATAGGAGGGCATATGGCAGTAAGTACCTGTAAGCTCCCCTCATGCAGACAGGGGTTCTGGCCCTGTGCCCCGGCCGAGCACGGACGGGCGCAGACAGGCTTGCCTTTGGCGCGCCATCCGTGCCCGCTACGCATCCGTTCAGGCTTGCGCAATTTATGGCCCCCTCCCCAGACTAGACCGCTGACCTGCCCCGCAAAGAAGCGGAAGCGTGGCTCCGACCTTCCCCGTCCTCCGCGCAGTGGCACTAACTGCTGTGTCGGACTGGGACGGGAAGGTAGGAAGACAGAGCAGCAACACTGCAGGTAAGAGTCAGCCTCCAAGCCCCCCTTGTACAATCACAAAAGGTTAAAAGATATAAAAATGCACGTGCCGACAAAGTAAATTTTATAAGATCACTGTAATGTGGGCAAAATCGAGAATAGCAGCCTCTCTCACAGGCCGCCCTTGCTGCGGAAGGGAAAATCCTAGCCAAAACATTGGCGCTTAGACTCACACCCCATCTCACTAAACTGATGAAGCCGGATCAATCGGGCTTAATGCCTGGCAGAAAAACAGCCCTGAACCTCAGGCGCCTTCAGGGTGTGTTGGGCAACAAACACACTATACAGGAAGATACCGCGGTCCTCTCCCTGGACGCGAAGATGGCCTTTGACTTGGTGGAATGGGCCTTCTTATTTGCGGTCCTTCAACACTAGGGGTTCTGAATGAAATTGTGTTCCTGCATACATTTACTCTACGCCGACCCTTTAGCGCATGTGGTTGCTAATGGCCACATATCGCGGGAAAGCACCCTGGGTAGGGGGATGAGACAGGGCTGCCCATTGTCGCACTTGCTGTTCGCATTGGTCCTCGAACCACTGGCGGCGTGGATAAGGTGGGACCCCATGGTCCGAGGTCTAAAATGGAGGGAGAAATGGGAGGATCGTATCTCCCTCTACGTTGACGATGTATTACTATATATCTCCTCTCCAATGCGATCCCTCCATGCATTACTCAATATCTGCGCAGTGTTTGGTTCAGTATGCTATTAACTGGGATAAGTCTGTGCTGTACATATTACATGGAACTCCCCCGTGTCTCCCAAGGGACTGCAAGGTTCAGATAGTCACAGATAGCTTTAAGTACCTTGGCATACATGGCTAGGGTGACAGCAAATGAACTGGTGCAACGTTGGTATGACGGTGGGATAGCCCTGCCTGATATTCAAGCATACTACTGGGCTTCACAACTCACAGTAATTGATCAGTAGCTTCACGTGTCGGACACAGACCCTACCTACCACCTGGACAGAATGACCATAGGGAAAGGGGGTGTTAATAGAGTACTTCACAACAATCGGAAGGCCCGTGACCTTATAGGCCCGGCGAGGCATACTATCTGTATATGGCACACAGTAAACAGACATCTGAGCTGACAAAAAACACACACCCTTGTGGGACACACCAGAATTAGGGACTCTAGGTAACAGTAGAGGGTTTCAAAAATGGGATCTGATTGGCATTTCCCCGCTACGGGACCTCTGGCGCAATGGAGAGGTTGTCAGTTTCGCCTATTTGCAAGAGCAGTACACAATGGCCCTGAGCGTACAGTTCAGATATATGCAAATTAAACATGCAATAGAAGCAGCCCTTCCTATTGCTGAGTCGCTCCCGGAATCATCCCCTTTAGAGGACCAACTGCTCACCGACTATTTGCATAAACGAGCGACCTTACTAACATATAGAAAAATCATTAATACCCGGACAGATCCACTTGACCGGCTCAGGGAGTCCTGGCAGTCAGAGGTGGGAGACATGGATAACCCTGACTGGCGAGATGCAATAGCATCGCCTAAGGAGGTGGCAATCTCCTCTAGATTGGTGCAGTTTAAAATACTGCATAGGAACTATAACACACAGGTTGTACTACACAAGATAGGGAGGACTCCTGACCCATCTTGCATGCACCTATGTGGGGACGTATCTACCTTCTATTACTCCTTATGAGACTGTGAAAAAAGTGTACCATATTGGGAGGCAGTGGTAAGAACCATCACAGAGGTCACTGAGAAGCGTGTCCCGCTAGAGCCTAAATGTTGCCTTCTCACTGTCTGGGGACTGACAGACCTTAATTACGCCGAACGTCAATGGCAAACGACGGGCATGACAATAGCCAAACAGAATATAGTGCAAAAGTGGGGAGTAGAGACCGTACCGATGTTATTGAATTGGTGTAAAGATATGGACATGGTCATGGTAGCGTAAAAGGCCACTTTTATTAATAGGAAATGGCCCAAAAAATGGGGTAGATTGTGGGGGAAATGGAAAGTATATAGGGGAAACATCTGCACGCCTGCAGAGGAAGACAGCGACTTTGATGAGGACATGTAGTAATAGTAAAGGCATATGTGCACCAATGTAGAAATGTATGTCGATTGTCTGTAAAGAAGTGACATCAAGAATGTAAAATTGTATACGCAGATCACTGTTGTTTTCAAGAAACTTTACGAAAAATGTTTTTAAAAAAGAAATATTTTCATAATTGGGACTTAAAATCCGACTTTACCATTAGAGAGGGTTTAAGTTACAATTCCTCAGATACCAAACATGATATTACTGCCAGCACCCAGACAATATTTATCACTTATTAAATGTGGTAAGGTAACCTAATATTGCTCTCTGCGAGAGGTAGGCCTTGCAGGAGTGAAGAATGAATTTAAAAGTGTTGTCACTACCAGGACATGTAAAACTTAAAAGAACATGTCCAATGTTTTAAATACAACACACTCTGCTTAGAGCCTATTCTACGGACGGTCTATATATATAAAGAAGGAATGTTTAGGCCAGGCAAAAGGTATATTTTGCTAGGTAAAAATGGCAGTTTAAAACTGCACAGATAGGCTGCAATGGTGGCCTAGAGGGATGTTTGAAAAGTGGGTAGCACAATCAGTGAAGCAGGCCCACTATTAGCATTTACTTTACTAGCCCAGGTTACCTGTAGTACCACTTTACTAAGGACTTACAAGTAAATTAAATGTGCCAATTGGATGTAAACCAATGTTGCCATGTTTAAAGGAGTGAGCGCAAGCACTTTAGCACTGGTTAGCAGGGGTAAAGTGCACAAAGACCTAAAGGCCAACAAAAATGGGTTTAGAAAACAGGAGGGTTGAGGCAAAAGGTGTAGGGGTAACCCTGCAAAGAGGTCCATGCCCAATACCTGCGAATTCTAGGAGTGCTAGAGAGAGAATATGCTGCTGTGAATGTCTACGATGCAGGGGCTGTTCTGCCTGAAGTAGTGTCAGCTTGAAGAGCATGAAGAGAGAAGTCGGGAACAGGACACACTTCCAAAGTAACATTAAACATAATCGCCCTGCCACATAATGTATTCAATTAAAAGGTTGACCCTCCCAGCTTAGATTGCACTTAAACATCATTACATTGATGCATGGGCCATCTTAGATTAATGGATTCCCCTTCTTTTCCAGAGGAAATTGTTTCTAGCTGTTTAAGTGCCCTTACTCTGGTTGGTTAATGCACTCTTAAGGCGTATCAACACACCTTCTCCTCAATCAAAATATGTACTTCGGCTATTCAACATGTAGGCCGAGCTGAAGCCCCTCTCTCTGTAGTGCTTCATAAAACAGTTTTTTCCGTCGATCACATAAGGTCCGGCATTAGCAGAGTACTCAAACCAGCCCTAAAAAGAACAGAAACGGTCTTCTATAAGACACTCCCAACACATCGACACTGTATTCATGACCCTCTTCAATGCTTCTCTGAAAAGGTGTAAAGTGTCCTCGAGCCTAAAACTGATTGGTCCATTGCCTCTGTGACACGTTACAAGTAGCACATATAGATTAATAAGAACATCCTCTGAGTAGGTGCAATGCCTACTTGAGATTTTTTTGTAAAAGCAGCCATATGTAACAGTCAAACGATGCGGTTATTAAATTAATTTTTGAGATTCCCATATTTTAGGGTCTATACATTATTTCTAATTTCTCGCTAATTCATAAAAGTGTCATGTTTAACAAATGCGTATTTAGGTCTAATACACTTTCAAATATCATTTATCTGCAGTCATATTATTGGGAGAATTTATTGTTGAAAGGAAACTACCTCAGCACTGTCAGCAGTTGAAATATTAAGCACTCATATTCACAAATGATTTTTCCACTGAAATTGTGATGACGAACGCCGTTATGTAAATAAATCATATTAAAACGTTTTGCAGATGCCTTAACATCGATTTCTTGTTACAGTAAGCAGTATTGCATTTTGATGTTATCCATCCCATAACGAAATGCCAGGAAACCCGTGACAGCTCCAGAGGTCCGTTGATATTGCTGTGCTTCCATTCTTTATTTAAAGCATTTCCTTAGTTTAAGTGTTCCTGCATTAACTAGATCGCACTGGTGCCATTTTTTTACCGACTTCTCATTTAGAAACAAGTGCACTAGTGTGATCAAGTCCCATCGTCAAAATAATAAAAAAAACAACGTGTGTCTGTACTTAAAGGGTTGAGTTTTTGTAGCAAAAAGGACTCGTCAGTGGAGTAATTTAAACACTTATAAAATAGCATTGTGGGTTAATATTGAAGGATGTCAATGTGAATAACGATACATTTACATACAGAAATTAAATATCATATTTATTGACGAATTTACCCGCTGTAAACTCCACGTCAACCAGAATCGGTAATACATAGTTAGGAAGGCCCTGGGACCCATGCCGGAGGTCCCTGATTGACAGATGACAGGTTGGATAGCATGTAGCCAGCAGACTAACACGTGAACAGGAAATCCCAGGTGAAACCCGCAGTTAAGTGCAGCAAGACCACAATGGTCCAGGGAACAGCTGCGGCTCGTGCAGGTAAGAGCGATGGGGCCGGGTGGGGTGGTGGATTTCCACAGACAACGAAGATAGAAAATTAAATAATTAATTTCAATCATCATCGTCTGTTGAAATCCCCCTCCACCCCCCCCTCCCCCCGCTGTTACCTGCACTAGCTGCATCTGCCAGGGAGATTGGCCTCAATAAAGAACACATGCCGGAGGGTTCATGCATGCCCAAAACACCATGAAGTCACATGCCACATAAAGTTAGGAACACTGAGCCAATCAGGACACAGCACATACAGTACAGACAGTGATTGGATGCTCCCAATGCCGGGCATCTGGACATGTTGTCTGCGCCTGCTTTTTACCCATGCAAGGTCGAGGCCCACCTGGATTCTTCATCCAAACATTAATTTATGTCCCCCAAAGACAGCGGTCTGCATTCTTTTCTACAAAAGAACTGGTGAACCATTTTTAACCCACCCTATGAACTGTATAAAAGTCTATAGCACACTGCTTAGCTACAAGGGAGTTGAGACTATAATGACAGCACCTACCATACAGTGGGGACAGTTAAATACTTGTTTCAGTGCAAAGAACAGGAAGTTCAACTCCCCTAAACTTCTAAAAGGGAAAGGAATCCTTAGACTTCTCAATAAACATACAATGGTTCAGCACTTAAATTTATATAGATCGAATAACTTGATATTAGGAGTTCAGGCAACCACTTCAAATAAACTGCATAAAAATTACATGTTTTTCAGTACAAAATATCCACTGGACATGTTCAATTAATCCGTTATTCTTGTACCTTCTTTTTCTTATTCGATTAAGAACCGTAGCCTACTTTTCTGAATGTTTAAAAGTCTATGTTAGACCGATTGTAAATTGAGACACTCCTCAGACCCTATGCCTGTAACTTTTCTCTCGGCCGTACTGTTCTCCGTTTCAAAAGGTACGTTTATTGAAAGTAAGTCATACTGAGCAACACACAATATCATGATTCAAAGCATCAAAGATAAACAATACAAAGTATAATGCAAGTGCCAGATAAACAAAATATCTTATAAGAGGAGAGGAATCGAGACAAGGGTAGAAGATACAAGAAAAATTGAAAACAGTTATGAAACAAAGCAATTGTTGTAATAGTGTAATACAAAAAATATAAATGGCTAACGACAAAAGCTAAAGAAACAAAGGGGTTGAGCAAACTATTGAATAAACGTGTTGGAGCAAAGGATTTTTTAGCATTGTCAGCTAGAAAGTCAGTAAAAGGAGTAAGCCTGGGCGTAGTTCGCGAAGTAGCGCTATGCGTAACTACACGAAGTGCACTTCGCACTACGCGAGCTACGCGTAGCACTACGCGAACTGCGTAGTGCGCTGTTCACAATGATTGCACAGTGCCGGATGCTTGTCCGAACTGTGCAATCATTGAAAACGGCATCTTGCACATTGCAAGCTGTCTTTTACTGCCGCTCGAATAGATTTGTACTCGAGCGGCAGCTTTCTCAACGCGGACTGGTAGTTTCTCACCGCGAGCAGTTGCGAGCATACGCGACCACTCGAAATGAGAAACCTGACCTCCCAGCATTGAGAATCTCGCCGGGAGGTTTATTTTCTATGCTCGCGATCGCCAACTTGATGGTGCTGATTGCTAACGAGGAAAAAGTCCCGCCGGGATGTCATTTTGCTTGCTCGTGGTCGCCAATTTGATGTTGAGGACCGCGGCCAAGCAAAAAATGACCGCTGCACTACGCTACGCTACGTGTGTTTGCACTGTGCTACGTGTTCTTCGCGTAGTGCGAAGTAGCGCAAACTATGTGAGCGTAGCGAGGTGCTTTGCCCAGGGTTAAACAGGAGACCATAAAAGTATTCTTCATATGCTTCAGAGATATGAGAAATACAAAAGTTGTGTCGAGCCTATGGTTATGACAAATAGAATTACGAATAGTCCTCCCATTAAATTCTGTCTGCTATCAGTACATGTTCAATTCTACAGATTTCACGTGGTGTCCCTCCAAACTCAAATACCTGGGTATCTGGTTTTCTTCCTCGCTGTCTGACACACTTAAATTTACCTTTGCCTCCCTTACACAGAAACTTCAATCCCTTCTTGCTCTATGGTTCCCACTATTTCTCTCGTGGTGGGGCAGACTTGATACTATTAAAATGATGATTACTCCTCATGTTCTTTATACTGTCTCTATGCTCCCTATTAAAATACCCAACCTATTCTTCACTCGCATCAACTCAATTTGCTCTAAATTTCTGTGGAATAACAAACACCCTCGCATTGCCTTGTACAAACTTGTTCGTCCTAAAAACGAAGGTGGTGTCCGTTTTCCTAATTTTAAAACCTACCATTCTGCTTTCCTAATTAAACAATCGTTCCCCCTAGCTTATGACTTTGCGGATGCCCCATTACCCCGTTGGGTTGTATTTGAACGTTCATTATTAAAGGATTTCCCATTCCAACACATTGTTTTTATGTCAAATTGCTCCTTCCTCTCCAAGCACCCAATACTGAAGTACTCCCAAACTGTGCTTCATAACACTTTCTCTCAAGACCTTTCACCCCTCCAATGTTTCCTGTCCTCCATTGTGTGGTATAACAAATTCCTCAAATATAAGGGTAAATCCTTCTATTACAAACATTGGAAAGAGAAGGATGTTCTCTTTGTTCATCAATTTTTTCTAATGACTCCCTTATCCCATTTCATGATATGCAAGCTTTGTATCATTTACCCTTAACTTGTCTTTCAGAATACACAATTATCACTGCCGCTTTATTATCCTATTTATCTACTCTCTCTCCCCCTGCCATTCTACCGTCCTTTATTCCCTGTACTCCCCTATATCCTTTATTTTCTTTGCAACAACCTAAAGCTGCCCTTGTATATAAAATTTTGTTATCACATGCTTCTGTTAGGTCTAAAACTCCTGTTGAGAATGTATGGGAAACTGATCTCTCGGTTTCTTTATCTGTTGATGTATGGGATCGTTTAAGGTCCAAGTTATTTTAGGTCTCAGTTTCTGCACGCATCACTCAATCTTTGTTCTTCATCTATCATAGAACTGTTATTACGCCTGTTAGCATTTCTAGGTTTTCCTCATCATCCCCCTCACTGTGCTGGTCGTGTTCTTTAGAAACAGGTACACTAAAACATCTTTTATATGAATGTTCTGCTGTTTTCTCCTTTTGGAACTCTGTTTGGAGTATATGCATGAAAAGTTTTCATTACTCTTCTCCTTTATTATTTTTGAACATATTTCTAGGTTCTGTTTCAACTGATATTGAAATTGTATTGCCTGATGCTCGATTGCTTGATCTTTTTATTGCTCTTGCTTTTAACGTTATTTTATCTTGTTGGAAAGATAACTCAAAGCTCACTGTTATTTCCTGGTGGAACTTCGTATGTGATGAACACAGGATTGCTGTCGCTTCCTCTTCCTCTGTATCCCTCAAAATCAAATCTGATCTTCTTTGGCTTCCCTTTACTTCTTATCTTTCTTCTACGTCACCCACTTGCTTTCCTCAATAACTTTTCTCTCACTTCTTTTCTTTTCTTCTATTTCTATCATGGATCCCCTTCTATCTTTATATCCTGTTTGCCCTCTCCTTCCCTCTTTTCCTTCCCCCTTCTTTTCTTCTTCCTCTCTTTTCTTTCCCTTTCCCCTCTCTTTATTTTTGCTTCTCCTTACACATATGCCTTATGAGTTATATTGTTATGATTTTTCATTTGTTCTGATGTAAGGCTTTGTATTGTGTTATCTTAAAACCAAATAAAAATTTCTTAAACTGAAAAAAAGGAATGTATTAAAAGCATGCGGTTCAATAAGGAGGAGTTTATTTAAGCTATTCCACGAATATTTGATAATTGGGCTGTGCAAGGTATGCGGTTTCCTCGCGAAAGATAAATATTCTTGAAAAGAGAATGGGGAAAGGAAGGAATTTTCTATATCAATCCATAGAGGGAGGTCTGGAGAGGGAGTTGAAAGCCATTTGGAAAAATGTTTTAATATTAAAGCTGTATGATATTTAGGGAAATCAGGAAAATGAACCCCTTCTTCAGATTTCGGACGTGACAACTTCACTGAGGACATTCTATGTTTTTTGTTTAGCCAAAGAAAAGGAAGTGAGAATGGAATTGATTTTGTGAAACCATTTCATGGGAATGGAATTTGGAATGTTAGTTAAAAGATAAAGGATAATGGGTGTTAGCATCATTGTAATGGTATCAAGCCGGCCCCACCAAGAAAGATATAGAGGGTGTCATTTGGTTGTGTGGGAAGTGAGTTTCTCAATACATTTATTACATTTTAGCTCAATTGATGATTTGATGGAGGTGGTAAACCATATACCTAGATATTTTATATGAGTAGGGTTCCATGTGAAATTAGAGATGGAAAAATCAGCTTTGAAAGTATATTTCGTCAAAGGTACATTTGCGCAATTATCATTATTTAATTTGTAACCCGAGAATAAAGAGTATGAATCAACAGCCTTTAAGAAAGCTGGTAAGGAATCTTGGGGATTAGAGAGGAATAAAAGAACACTATCAGCATATGCAGCCAAATTGATTTGTAAAGATTTAGATGTGTATCCCATAACTGATGCTTTTTGTCTTATCTGAGACAAAAAGGGTTCTAATGCAAAATTAAAGAGATAAGGAACATCCTTGTCTTACACCTCTGTGAGGAGAAAAGTAGGAGGAAGTAGGAGCATTGGTGAAGATAGCGGCTTTAGGGTTTGAATAAAGCAAAGACATCAGGGAAATGTTTTTTGGGTCCAAGCCAAACCATTTAAGAGTCTGAAAAAGAAAAGGCCAGTACACCCTATCAAATGCGTTCTCTGCATCTAGGGCAATGGCAATGGCAGCATGGGGACCAGAAAGGCTAGAGGATTTGGAAATAATATCAAAGAATAAGCGGGTGTTATCGTTTATAGATCTACCTTTAATAAAGTCCGATTTCCATAAAAGATGGGGCAAAAGAGACTCCAACCGAAAAGTTAATGACTTTGAAAATATTTTATAGTCTATATTGACTAGGGAGATGGGTCAATAATTTTTTCAGTAACGTAAATCTTTCCCCACTTTTGGAATGAGACAGATTAAGGCATCCATAAAGGTGCCAGAGGAGTATCCAGAAGAATGAAAATACATTTTTAAAGTATGTCATTTAGGAAGAATAAGTTGGGCACAATGTAAAAAGAATTAAATGGTGAAACCATCAGGTCCTGGAGCTTTGTCTTTTTAAGTGATTTAAAAGCATTAAGTAAATCATCTTAGTCAAATCAAGTTCAAGAGGATCAAGATGTGAAGAGAGGGATGGAATTTTATGGATCTAAGAGAGATAGAGGGAAATATTATCCTCAGTAGGATATGACTCAGGCGTATACAGTTTCTTGTAGAACTAAACAAATTCTTGTAAGATGTCAGTGTCTTTGTGTTTAGAAATATTGGTGTCTGATAAAATAGAATCAATATGAAGTTTATTTTGCTGGGTTTTCAAATAATTGGCTAACAATTTACCAGATTTGTACTGGCTGCCTTAGAATTTAGCGCTAGTCTTTAAGAGGAACAAGGAGGCTGCATCTGTTGTATCCTTGTTATATTTAACCTTAGCATTGATAAGATCAGTTAAACAATCTTTAGATTTAGAAGTGTAGTAGGAGTGTTCTAAAGATTTTATTTTTTAAAGGAATTCTTTATTTATAATCCAAAATGGTTTGATTTTATGAGACGTATATCTAATAATAAAGTCTCTGGCAGAAGCTTTAAAGGAGTCCCATATTATATGGAAGGGCATGGTGTTTACATCACTTAGAAGAAAGTATTCATTAAACAAAGAGGTAAAGGAGGTGTTAAAAGTTGAATCAAGAAGGAGAGAGTTATTGAAGCGCCATCTACGAAGATGATATGTATGAGGTAACAAAAAACAATAGAATGGATACTGGGGCCTGATCAGAAATGAGTATGGGACCAATATCTGCAGAGATGAGCGATTAGGAGACATTGTGTGATGTAAAAATATAATCTATTCTTGATTGAGTCTGATGTGGTGAAGAAAAAAAAGTGTATTCCTATAGGGTCAGATTACAGAGTCTCCAGGCGTCAGATAAGTGTAAGTGTTTGATGGTTTGCGTAAAAGTTTTATGTGGCTTTGAAGGAATGAAAGGATATGTGGGTTTCCTATTTAAAAAAGGGACAAAAACCTGATTGCAATCTCCATTTAGAATCACATTAGGATAAAAATTCTGAGATATCAAATGATTCATATGAGACCAAAGAGGAGCATCTCCAGAAGTAGGAGCACAAACATTAAAAAGAGAGAGAGGGATACCATCAATCTCTAACTTGGTATATATCCATCTACCTTCTTCGTCTTTCAATTGCGAAACAAGGGAGGCCTTCAAAGATTGATGGATTATAGTGACAACACCATTACGTTTACCATCTCCAGGTGAGTTAAAAAGTTTACCAACCCAGTTTCTCCTCAGCTTTAAAGATTCAGTATAATTAAGATGAGTTTCCTGCAATAGAGCACTTTTAACATCCAATTTATATAGATACGATAAGACTCTTTGTCTCTTAATAGGGGAATTTAAACCTTTAACATTCCATGTACAAATCTTTAAAACCATAACTCAAGAACAATGAATATAAAATACATTGAATTTGTCATAATATAACTGCCAATAAAAGACATGTCAAAAACATAAGAATGCATGTAATATTTGAAACTTGAAAAATTAGAAAAAGAGAAGAAGGAGAAGAGATGAAGGAGGAAGAAAAAGGGAAGGAACAACTGAAATAGGCTGTGTGAAGACATCCAGCAAATTAATTGTGAACATAACAGCAAAGAAAGCAGCCTGTCAAGATAAAGAGTGAGATGAAGGAAAAGAGGGATGAAAAGGAGCGAGAAAAGAGGATAAAGGGAGAGAAAGAATACATAATACAGTAAAGAAGACATGATGAACATACTTACAAAAAATCCAAAACAGATATAAGGTGGGGTACGTGGAACCACAAGGAAGAGTGATGACTTTAGACCGCATGCGAGGACGGGAGGGTGAGGGAGATGGCGGACAATACAACATATGAGGAACTACATCATAAAAGCAGAACCTGCAAAGAAGAAGAAAAAGAAAATGATAACATACAAACATAAACCAAAGAGAAGGAACACCAATTACTGTCAGACAGAAACAAATAGGAACAGATAAAAACAATAACAGCAACTGAGTTAAAACATATATGCGATAACTATTTGTTGATCAATGAGGACGACGTAGAAGTGTCCATGGAATCTGTATGGCAACAATGCAGAAAGCTCTTCAATTTTAAAGGATCCTCATAAGTAGTGGTTTCGTTATTGAAAGTAACTTTGAAGAGGCAATCTTGAGAGAAAAACAAAGTATTACCAGCCCAAGTAATACGTTTGCTGATCTGGCCGCTGATAAAATCTTGAGTAAATCAGTATATTCGAGGAAATATATGATGATCCCTCTCCGTTTCCTTATACTGATAGAGCATGATGCTGAAGCAGGATTTAAACTATGAGCACGTTGGATATTTAATTCAGTGTCTTGTGCCAAGTTGGGAACTTTAAGTAAAAATTACTTTAAAAAGTTTATAGGGTCAGAGCCTTCCAATCCTTCTGATAGTCCATAAATGTGGAGGTTGTTCTGTATTTTTCTATTTTCCAAATTTTCAACTTGATTTTGGAGAGATAGCACCTGGGAGTGAAGGATATCAGTCTTGCTGCTGACCGAAGTCAGAGATTCAAGAATCTGTTCCACAGTAGTGACTATGCCTTCCAAGCTTGACCATCTTTCAGTTAGGGTCTGTATTTGAGAGTTAGTCTCCTCAACAAATGGCCGAAGATCTCTAATTTCTTTGAGTAATAAGTCCAAAGAAACCAAAGAAATTTGTTTGGGACGGGAAGAAGGGTCCTTCTTTAGTCGTTTGCTTTGTGTTTTGTTCGTGCCAGATGACGCAGCAATACTGGGAGCTGTAACACTCTTATCCATGACGGCGTAATGCAGACAAGTTTTAGAGTGAATTGAAGGAAATCGTACTAGAGATGGCAATGACTACTTTGAGTTATTTGCTTAAGCAGCTATATCTAGAGAAGTTGGCATCAATAGTTCCTCAGACTTATATATATCACATAAATAGTTATATCACTATCTTCAGCAATCTGTAAATAATTTTCTCTGAGACCCTCCACAACAAATAAATGCAAAAAGTGGTTAGGGAATCAGCAATATTTAAACACAATTGTTCATGTCCTACGAGTGAGAAAAATGAGGTGAATCCAAAGATTCATCAACAATTCACTTCAAAAAGGAACACGAGAAAGAGCCTTGAGGATGCTGGTACAAAGAAAAGGAAAGAATAATGCATACTATTCCTTCAAAGAATAAGAGGCTTCCAAACAGTCAGCCCCATGAAGCAGTTTGATTTAGGCATTGTATTGAATGCTTTACAAATACCAAGGTGCAGAATGACGTCCAATTTTATGAGGGAGGCTATCTACTCCAGAAAAAAACATGAAAAAACCTTGATGCCTTGTTTCCTCCGCAGCGTTTCAAATACACATCAGTTGTTTTGGTGATATTTGCAATGTTCGTGCTGCAGTTACAATTAAATGCACATTGAGGGCATCTCGCAGTGGGACCGACAAAATGGCGGTCGAGTTCGCGTGAGGAGCGCTCCGCTAGCGTTTCAAGTAAATGTTATGTTATGTTATAAAGGTCTTGTAGAACGCTTGTTCACCGGTTGGTTTCTTGGTGCTAATGAGGCAGAGGGATTGCCAGACTGCGCAGATTAATGATATGCGCATGAGAAAAGCCATGTTTTGAGGGACTTTCTGAATTTTATAAGGTTATTGCTTAGTCTGATTTCCAGTGGGATGGAATTCCATAGTCGAGGGGCAAGGGTTGCAAACCTGCAGCCCCCATTCCACTTCAGTTTGAAGGTGGGTACTGTGCGGAGGTGGGCTGAGCGGAGGTTGCGTGAGGGTGTGTAATGGGAGATGCGGTCAGTGATGAATTTGGGGCTATGATTGTATAAAGATTTGAACACCAGGAAGCGATTTTAAAGGCACAACTCTGGGGGATCGGTAATCAATGCAGTTTTTTTAGGAGTGGGTAGGAGTATTGCCATCTGGGTTGTTGGTAAATAAGTCTAGCCTCTTGATTTTGCACTAGTTGTAGTCATTTGGTAAGTTCAATTGGAAGTCCCAGGAAGGTAGCGTTTGCATAATCAAGCCGGGATAAGACCAGGGCGATCACAACCTAGATCAGTGCAGTTTGCGATAGAAGCCTGCTTATTTTCCTGATCTTGCGTAATTGCAGGAAGCAGGTGGAAATTACGATGCCTATGTGCGCTTTGAGGGACAGATCATTGCTTTTGGTAACCCAAAGACTTTTTACTGAGGTGGCAGGAATGGGGGGAGGAACTAGGTTGTTTGGCCAGTAGTGTAGGCGCCCCAGTGAGTTTGTGCCGCTCCTATCAGAATAAGTTCAGTTTTACTGGGGTTCAATTTTAAATGGTTGTGATCCATCCATGAGCGGATGAAGGCCATTGTGTCTTTGAAGTCAGAGATTGACTGGAGGGAGTTGTCGATCTGGAAAAGGAGTTGGAGATCGTCGGCATAATTGAAGGTGGTGATACTTCTCTCCTTGAGGGTGCTTATTAGTGGGTGAAGGTAGATGTTGAACATGCTGGGAGAGGGACGAGCCCTGTGGGCCCCTGCAAGTTGTTGTCAGCTTGGGGGCGGTAAATTGGCCAGAACGGACTGCCTGGGAGCGGTTGTTTAGAAAGGATTTGATCCAGCAGAGAGCTGGGCCTCTGATGCCAGCCTCTTTGACCCTGTCGGCCAGGATCCCTTGGTCGACCATATCAAAGGCCGCCGAGAGACCGAGCAATACCAGGGTCTGTGGTGCACCTGTGTCTGCTTTTTCACGTAGGGAGTCAAGTACAGCTAACATCACAGTTTCGGTTGAGTGTGCTGGGCGAAAGCCGGCTTGACAGGGGTCGAGGAATCCTGTCTGTTCCAGGAAGTTAGATAGGCATCTGGCCACATGAGCTTCCAGAGCTTTACCCACTTAAATCGTGTTCCATACTCCACTAATCACCTTTTCGAGATTCCAGAGGCCTCTTGTCCTCTCTGTCAGATTGAGAATGCTTAGGCAGAATAAGACATTACCTGTGAAAACTCTTCTTTCTTAGCAACACCTACCCTGAGTTAACCCTCAGGATTCCTCTGCTGGTAAAACACCAACTAAGTGGCTCCATCTCATGCATGGCAACATTAGCTAGACCAAATATTGCCATGTAAAATAGCCTTTACTGCCTGAAAGCTTCACACATAAAATTGGGCCTCTTGGCAGATATAGCTGGGCACCTTCTTAGCCCCTAAACTGTCTGTTTGTCTGTTTCAGGTCAGTTCCTTAAGCATAATGAATAATGTGACAGCGGATTAAAGGGGGTGTGGCCTATGATGCATAACTAAAAACAATGTATAAGAGGCATTGCTTCATTCGTTAAGTGTATCGCCTAATATCCTAATACATGTAGTTTGGAATCACTTATGGACCTCATAGTCTTGATCACCCTGTGGATACTTCTTCTTAACGTTCTCCTTTTTCAAATCCCAGTCATCCTCCTTTACATCATATCTTGTCTTCCTGGTCATGCCTTATATGGTCTTTCTGGTTTTAATGTTACTGATCCTTTTGATGATCCTGCTCTTCCTGGTAGAACTGCTCACCCATCGATCAATCAATTATATGCGAATAGCGCTGTAATCACCTGTCAGGATGGTTGAATACAATGTCAATGAAAGTCATGATCTGTGCAGCTGCGACAACTGCCATTTCAGGAAATGCAATGTGAATGTATGTCATCATTTGGACCCACACAATGCCCATCAATGTAATGTCAATCTATACCGTACCTTGTGCCCACACAGCATCAACAACATCAGCGATAATAATACCAATGTATTCCATGCTCCATACTCATAAGATAATATTATTGTTGCGAATGAGAACAATGTAAATGTGTGTTCAGACCAGAGCAAACATAATCTCGTTAATACCAATGCAAAAAACTTCAATGTACAAAATGACAACTGTGTTGTTAATACCAGTACAAACCATTTCAATGTAAGAAATGACAACTGTATGCATAGTGATAAAATGTTGGTAAACATGACACCAGTGGCTGCCATATTACTTGTAGGAGTTCTGATGAACTCACATAATTTCTGTAAGATTCACCCAAGGTGACCTCTCCATCAACCCCGAGTCAGATACCTGGTCAGGCATGTCCTACAACCCATACCCATGCCTATCAAGTAGCAGGTCACAGGTGAGTTCCCCCCATAAACCAAAGACGAGCACGCACCCAGGGAAAACCCAGATAAATTCCCCAGATAAATAGATGCACCACAAACAAGTCTGAGATAATTGACCCAATAAAACTTATTTGGCAAAAGGCTTGCATTCCCCAGAAATACCAAAAATCTAGAAACCAAATGTAGATAGGCACACTCAACTAATCAGGACACGACAGGCACATCACGTGTAGTGATCACATGCTCCTCCCGCCGGACATCTGGACACATACACACTGCCCACACTAGCTCACCCGGAGGTCGAGAGCCATCTGTGTCCTCATCAGATGCCCAAGTGTGTTGATTTACAGCTTGCGGGGTAGCAGAGAAGAAGCAGAGAAGAAGAACCTTAGGAGCATCGCGAGGGACGCACCTTGGAGTAAGTTGAACTATAGGGGTCCCTTTACCCCTCCCTTCCCATGGGACATCCCTACACCTTTAACAGGGTGCTCAGAACATGTCATGCTAGAGTTGGACTATAGCCAGCCTACATAAGTGGATTAATCTTTGTCTCTTAAAGACAAGATAAGAGCCTTTTCTTCTCACTTACGCCCTGATGAATGCCATGGACCCTCCTGGCCTTAGTGGCAGAAACATGTTGGCGACAAAGATGGAGATGGGGTACTAGACCCCCTAGTCTCCACTGTTATTTTTAACTTTAAGCACGCTCTGCACTATTAAAGTCTCCACGCTGCACCGTGCATCGGTTGTTAACATCACTCACTCCCTTTTTCAGCACAGGCCCCCACTTAGTTGTAGAAGTGCCTCCCTGTCTTCAGGTGTAGGCCCGCCCTTTATCAAATGTGGTTTTTGAAGGCCGAGGACAGCCGATCATGAAGCATGACACCTGGTGGTGTGTGAGGCCAGTCCATACATTTTTTTGAGATGTCCAGCACCACCTAATTTATCGGCATAATGTGCCTCATCTTTTGCTAGGAACCAGAAACTGAGTCAGGTTTAGCTTCTTCTTGTGTGATATATGTTGGTTGGAGGCCAGCTCACCCTGCCTACCCTGTAGCCTCCTGCCCCCCTCCCTTTTTGAATGAAAGGGTTTTTGTGTATACATAGCTTGTGTCTGGTCACAGAGGGCCAAAAGCTATCAGGTTATTCTTGTTTACACCGTTTAAATTGTTGATAATTTTTGCCCGCTGAGCTGGAAGTGACAGACTATCAGGCTTACCCAGCTCTACATACTGCACAGTGCATGCCCTCTCCTTGGGCTATAAACACTAATAGAGGGTTCAGTTTTTTTCTTTTCCATTTTTTATACGGTTATTGGTGCTGTTGAAACTTTGCAACTCATGCTACATGTTTAAATATTACGTCTCGTTAATAAGTCCGTGCTTTTAATAACAGTGTTTTGCACCTCAGAAGGTCATGATTGCTAGTTTTCTGCTTCAAAACAATCTGCATTGCCATGAACTAACATTTGTACTTTTGTTACGGTTTGTCATTGCTTCTTTGTATTATTGTCTCTGTTTCTATGTTAACCCATTGTTTTATCACCATGCTGCTTTACGAGCTCATAACCATTAGCTCAGGTTTTTGGTACCACCTATGTGTTGACAGTTCTCTCAAACAAGAATAGAATTGGTAATTAATTTTAAAGCAAATCTCGAGATAACCAAAAGTTAGGAAACCTCTAAAACAGACTCATTTCATAACCCTTAATGGAGACTAAGATAGAACATTGTGAAAGCAAGGTTCCCCACTCAGGCTAGGAAGTTAGAGAAACATCTGGAGTGGCACCCACACACTAAAAACCACACCTTTCCTTGCCTGAGCGGGGCACATTCGACACCACCACCATAGAGCACACAAAAACTCACATGCAAACCAGATATACTAGACAGAGGAAGGCTGAACTGGAGGTTCTCATAGAATTGTAGGCTGAGGCCAACTATAAGGTGGCCTCAGCCTACGAAACAAACTCTGAAACCCATGAGTAAGGAAGCTGCACCCCCCCCACCACACACCCACAGGCATGTGCTCACCCGAATGCTGGCCATCCCAGTTGCAGCTGCGCCAGGTTGCAAAAATCCACTGGTCAAGGACACTGCTGGACCCCCCTCAGGGCAGCAAACCAACAGATGGAGAAGAGGTTCCCAGGTCCCGGCGGCCTGGCTACCACTGGCCACAGCTCAGACTAGTACCAGAACCCCTAGGGGTTTGACCCCCTCACCCAAGGGCCACGACCCAGCCGGTCCGGGCCGAACAAGGAGCGCATACCCCAGAGCACCCAGCAGGGTGCCAGAAAGTAGGAGGGAGGTTTTGGTCCCTCCTAGAGTGTGATTTCACCAGTAGAAGGCAAAACAGGAGCGCCAGCCCCGCAAGATCCAACTCTGAAGGGGAAGTTGCAGGCTACACTCTCCTAGTGGAACCACATGCACATCGGAAAGATCAGAAAGTGTGATTGAGGCCAAAACATTGCTTAGAAAGACTACACCAAGAGAAGGAGGCAACCCAGGTGGGAGGTAGAAGAAAGGCGATAATTAAGGATGGGAAGAGAGAGAGAGGTCTTGCCTTGGAAGCCTAGAAAGGAGGGTGGAACAGGATCTCGGTTTTGGGCCACATATAGAGATGAGACCAGGGATGAGTTGGGAGGTAGGCCCACAACGATGACCCATACATCACTGACCTCTCAACGTAGGAGAGGGGCTGACCAGGAAATAAGTTGCCAGGAAAGCCTGACCGAGGTGCACTTAAGATGTAGAAGGATAACAAGGCCCTTTACAAGTGCTTGAGAAGAGCGACAACGAGGACGTCTGCGGCTACCCCAGATACACTGGTCAGACAAGCTGGACCCCTAGTGAGACAATATTCTGTCATCCACTAGCCTACTTGACCAAAGGGAAGGGTCACCAGTATGACTGCCTTTGGCCGAATGATATGGCCACTGTGGAAGACTGCATCCAGCAAAGAGGAAGAGATTAGAAATGGAACTACCACTACATTCATGAGTGTCACTGACAGCACTACGCTAAGGACCAACCAACAAAGCACCGTAAGCCCGGATTTGGCCACTGTTTCGGAAAGTGCCAGCTGTAACCATCTACGTGCTTCGGTACAGATGGGCCAAAAAGGGCTCAAGAATAAGCTGCACCCATTGATGGACAGGACAGAAAAATGGATCTCATGTGTTGAAAAGAACACTGCAGGTATAAACCTATCCATAGGTGATGTCAAAACTCTGCTCAGCAGCCTCATTGGGGAGCACAGTGTTCTCATAGGCCCGCATCCCTGCAGTTACACTCACCAATACTGAGCATGACTGGGATGTATTTATTTCATTCAGACACCAGATCTGGTCTGCCCTAATGGAGCTGTTGCCTGACTGCCCAGACATAGGAGGACTGATGACAGAGGGCATGAAGCCTGGGGAAGCCATGACCGATGACCCCCAACTCAAGGGGAACTCCGCTCATGGACCCCAGCGGGTGTCTGCCCAGTCCTAGTGGCCGAGGCCGAGGAGGTTGGGCCTAAACCAGCACAATCAAATGTCACTACTGTCACAGAATGGGCCACATGGCCAACCAATGCACCTGAAACTTTAACATGATCAAAATGGAATAATACAGGATCAGCCCCCACAGCGCTTCCAAACACTTGACATGCATCACGCAATCAGTTTGAAGGAAATCAGGCTGCACCCACCCCAACAGTTGGATAGCCAAATACTTGATGATTGCCGCCACAACCAGGGAGTTCAGTCCAGTATCAGCAAGACCTGCAGTTACGGCAAGGTGATGTGACTGTATGGGATGGCAATTCCCTATTGCAATTCCAGAACACAAATGTGTTCTGGTATTGCATCTCCTCGAGACAATCCACCCCCAAATATCACTCCCAGTGGTACTCCCTTACCAGCCACAATAGGGTCCATCATCTTGGTGCCCACAGGAGGCCAACCCCTCTCTGCTTACCCCCCTGGGGGAGGGTTGGCTGACCACGCCCCCTTTGGAAGGACAATCTGACTGGAGAACACAGCGGGCCCCCGGAGGTGCATATAACTGGCACTCAGGCACTGGGGCATGCGCTGGATTGAAAAGACCCCATTCGCTGAAAATTTCAGGCATCCTCCGAATGGAGGTCCTCCTATAGTTCTTAAAGAAGGCAAATGCTCCAGTGGTGGCAGTCAACCTTTCTCGTACATTGAGGAAGGGAGCCTTACAAAAGAATCCAGCTCACAGAGACCAGTCCATTGGAAAGTCCCACCAAGTTAATTTATGTCACCTCCACCAGGCGGGACACCTAGAGTCCCAGAGGGACTCTTGACTCACTCCGAGAAAACACTGCAGGCAAACATAGTCCCAGACATTTTTTCTACAGCAGGTCCACACCAAGGGGTCCACATACACTACCTTCCCACCACCTCCGGTATTCCTGGTAGAAGTGACAATGCCAAAGATCTGGGAAACAGCCCACCGGGACCCACACAATACAGCCCCAAGGTTCTTGACCCTTCCAGAAGAAGGGTGGGACCTGGAAATTTGGCCCAATTAGAAAGACCCTCTTCCATGACACGTGCAAGCCCCTCGGGGCATACACCTGCCAATGGACACTTAACCCTAAAAACTAAAACATCGGCCTCTCCTCACATTTGCATGCAGCCCAGAGAGGTCAAAAGGACACCTCAGCACCTGCTAAAACATCATAGAACAGCTTGTGGAGAGAATACTAATACTCACTAAAATGTGTTTAAAAACATTAAAAACCTCACCAATGCTGTCAGGAAAATCTATCACCGCTGTCCAATCCTGACAGGAAGAGTCACTCCCCCCAGTGAAACCATATGAAGGATCATTTTACAGATGAAACAGTAATGTTCCAATAAATTGCCTAAAAAATGAGCTTTTCCGGGTTAACCTATGACCCACAGATCTTACCACCACAGGTCCACGATTAAAATATAAGTGTAGCAACGTTGCTGTTACCTGTCATTCCTCTAATCCGGACTCCATAAAATCTTTCAAAAGACTAGTTGCTCAAGTACTTCTAAATTCAATTTACTTTTGTGATTTTTTTTTCAAGAGACATTCTTTCTGCACCAGTTTCAGTTTCAGTTTATTTTATTTTGCATGTTACTTAAAACCATTGCAATATGAGCAAAAAGTAAAAAGTAAAAACCATATATAAAAGGTTAATTTGCAATGATAACATTTAATCATAATTACACTATATAAACACTTCCGTTACTAACAAGTTAAAAAAATACCTATTAAACGTACCAAGAGCAACCACTATAAGTGACCCAGTCAACGCAGCGATTGTTGCTCCCACTAAGAAATTAAAATAGATCGACCAATGGCCCCTTTGCCCCAAAAATTATTTAGTGACAGTTTGGCATTTTTACCGTGGCCGCTTCAAGAAATCTGCTAATATGGAGTTCACTTATGGTAATGCTGGATCGAAGGAAGCCTCCTTGTCCGAATTCCCCACTGCTTGCCTCCTTTCCTGAAGCATCTCCGTGCAAGAACAAACGGTATGGATGATGTCGCCCTGGCTATTTTTGCACAAACTGCATTCTGTAAAAGTCTACACCCTTTTCCAAGATGAAAGATGCTTCGTGCATGGTATCACTCCAAGTCGTAGCTTTAGGAATTTTAATTTATGTGCTTTTGGATAGCCCAGGTTGAAATAGTGTTGGGGGCTAAGATCTAATAAGAATTCAGAGTCATCCAGGCATGAACTCTAGCTGAAAAAGCTTCTTTATCCTCCACCAGTGACTGTTTTTCAGCGACTTCCAGACTAATTTCTTCAAAGTTGAGTGGTGGCACTGAGTGTTCCATAACGACGATAAGCCTGTGTTTGCAAGTGCCTCCTGAAGATTCATTATTGCGGGCGAATTCTCCCTCTGTTGGAAATCTTGCCACAGAAGGTGGTTTAATGATTTAGTGGTTGATGTTCTAATTTTATTCCAGCAGTTAATGTATGCTCCATATCTGGCCTAAGTTTGTTTTAACAGGCCAAACTCCAGTCTAAGTTGCGCCGGGGAGGTATAGTTCAGGAGGCTGAACATAGTTCTATATGCTTTTACTAGTTTTTTATCCAAACGATTGGCATATCTCCCTTGCAGAGCTTCACTACCATAGGTGATTGTAGGTATAATTTTAGCCTGTGCTACCATTAGAAGAGGGCTCAGTGTTGGTCTCAGTAGTTTGGCTGATAAACTTTTCATGGTTAAGGCAAGGATCATCCTTTCCTCTTAATCTCTTCTTGTTGCGGGTAAATGATCCTTCTTTATCTTAGTAGACACCCAGATACTTATAAGTCTCTGCTGATTCAATATGTAAGTAAGTAAGTAAGTACATTTTATTGTCTTAGGTTAATTAAAACCATTACAAAAAATACATTGATAACTCATTTCATTGGGTAAAAGATTATAAGAATTTTTTTTTTAAAACAGGAAAATTTTAGTTTAAAAAATAATAGTGCTAAAAACAGTTTGATAGGGGAGCGTGTTCATAGTATAGTGTCTTGGCCATTGTTCAGTTAATCTGGTCTGGGCCGACTTCATGATTTTTTAGTTTCAGTTCCAAAAGTTTCAGGAATTTGACCAACTTCCCATTTAATGGCGGAAGACCTGGGTCAAAACAAGCGAGAACTGCTTGTCTGCGTGTGCAGATTTTTTGTTCATTAAAAGCAGTTTTTAACAGGGCTACTCTTTCCTCTTTCAGCCTCGGGCAGGTGCATAATAGATGTTCAAGATCTTCATTCTCTGAACCGTACAGCCTGCATTTTGTCCCACAGTCCCTTCTCAGGGATCACTGAAATTATATCGACCACAAAAATATCGAGATACAAAAATATAGAGGAAAAAATATCGAGGGACAAAATATCGACTGGCTATCTTCAAACAGGTAAGTACTAAAATATCGACTCCAAAATATCGAGTTACAAAAATATAGACTGTCAAAATATCAATTTTTTTAAATGTCTTTAAATTAAGTTAAAACTAATATAATATTAAATATATTTAATATAAACTTAGTTAAAATTATTAAATAAATGTAATATTGATAAATAATTAATGTTAATTAAAAAAAATATAACAAAAATAATACATATATATATATATAAAATCATATTATTAAATAAACATATATAATATTTTTACCGTAGCATAGCAAAATGGTTAAAATTTATTGTAACAACTCTACTGAGTTCAACAGTAGCAAAAGCGTTGGATAGCGTAGGGGTAAAATTTACTATTCCCACTCCAGTGGGTGCAACAGTAGGGAAAGCGTTGGATAGCTTAGGGGTAAAAATTACTATTCCCACTCCAGTGGGTGCAACAGTAGGGAAAGCGCTGGATAGCGTAGGGGTTAAAATTACTATTCCCACTCCAAAGAGTGCAACAGTAGGGAAATTGCTGGATAGCGTAGGGGTTAAAATTACTATTCCCACTCCAGTGGGTGCAACAGTAGGGAAAGGGCTGGATAGCGTAGGGGTTAAAATTACTATTCCCACTCCAGTGGGTGCAACAGTAGGGAAAGCGCTGGATAGCGTAGGGGTTAAAATTACTATTCCCACTCCAGTGGGTGCAACAGTAGGGAAAGCGCTGGAAAGCGTAGGGGTTAAAATTACTATTCCCACTCCAGTGGGTGCAACATTAGGGAAAGCGCTGGATAGCGTAGGGGTAAAAATTACTATTCCCACTCCAGTGGGTGCAACAGTAGGGAAAGCGCTGGATAGCGTAGGGGTAAAGATTACTATTCCCACTCCAGTGGGTGCAACAGTAGGGAAAGCGTTGGATAGTGTAGGGGTAAAAAATACTATTCCCACTCCAAAGAGTGCAACAGTAGGGAAAGCGCTGGATAGCGTAGGGGTTAAAATTACTATTCCCACTCCAGTGGGTGCCACAGTAGGGAAAGCGCTGGATAGCGTAGGGGTTAAAATTACTATTCCCACTCCAGTGGGTGCAACAGTAGGGAAAGCGCTGGATAGCGTAGGAGTTAAAATTACTATTCCCAATCCAGTGGGTGCCACAGTAGGGAAAGCGCTGGATAGCGTAGGGGTTAAAATTACTATTCCCACTCCAGTGGGTGCAACAGTAGGGAAAGCGCTGGATAGCGTAGGGGTTACAATTACTATTCCCACTCCAGTGGGTGCAACAGTAGGGAAAGCGCTGGATAGCGTAGGGGTAAAGATTACTATTCCCACTTCAGTGGGTGCAACAGTAGGGAAAGCGTTGGATAGCGTAGGGGTTAAAATTACTATTCCCACTCCAGTGGGTGCAACAGTAGGGAAAGCGTTGGATAGCGTAGGGGTAAAAATTACTATTCCCACTCCAGTGAGTGCAACAGTAGAAAAAGTAAAAACTTCATAAATAAATATAATTAATAGAAATATTATTACCAAATAAATTTAATTTCCTATACCAATTACTTTTATTTACCAATTAAAATTTAAGTAATGGACAATTATTAATTATTTAACAATTATTATTAATTTACATAATTCATTAATTATAATTAAATTACTTCCCACCCTATTCCCCTATAAACCCACAACCCACTACAGAAAATAATTTACTAAAAATTAATGATTTATCAATTAATCAATTATTAATAATTACCAATTATATTTTAATTAATTACCAATCAATTATTATTAAAAAAGTATTATTAATTTACATAATTATTTAATTATAATTAAATCACTTCCCACCCTATTCCCCTATAAACCCACAACCCGCTACAGAAAATAATTTACTAAAAATTTATTATTTATCAATTAATCAATTATTATTAATTACCAATTATATTTTAATTAATTACCAATTAATAATTTATTAACAAGTTTTATTAATTTACATACTTAATTAATTATATTTAAATTACTTCCCACCCTATTCCCCTATAAACCCACAACCCGCTACAAAAAATAATTTACTAAAAATTAATTATTTATCAATTAATCAATTATTATTAATTACCAATTATATTTAAATTAATTAATTATTAATAATTAATTAACAATTATTATTAATTTACATAATTAATTAATTATATTTAAATTACTTCCCACCCTATTCCCCTATAAAACCACAACCCGCTACAGATTTATATTACACAATTATTACAAATTATTAAAAACTTACCTTATTTTCGAATTTTTTTTGGTCTATATTCTATCTAGTCGATATTATGTCTAGTCTATATTTTTGATTCGATATTTTGGCTATTAATATCGATATAATTCGATATTTTTGTAGTCTATATTATGTCTAGTCGATATTTTGTCTAGTCTATATTTTTACCTCGATATTATGTCCAGTCGATATTTTGGAATCGATATTATGTCTGTGTACCCTTCTCAGCCATGGTTGTAAATGCGGAGTGGATGGTAAGATTCCTAGCCTATGTTTTAAAAAGGCTTCTTTAGATTTCCTGCCATACCCCAGACCAAAGTATACTTGTAATCCCGGCGATTTGTATGTGGAAAAAGTCATCCAGGCGTGTCGCCTGTGAGAAAAGGTAGCTTTGTCTTCCACATGCGATAGTCTTTTTATGCACTTCTTTACAACATGCTTGAATTGCACATGCGGTAATGGAGTTTCCCTTAATTCTTTCAGACCTGTGACAGTCAGGGATTCCTCTAAAAAAAAATTCGCCGGCAGTTTAGAGGAGCTGCTAAAGTCTTGCCATAGCTGATGGTTCAATGTGTTTTCTGGCAAATTCTTTATTTTCTGCCAGCACTTTATGTATGACCCTCTTCTTGCAAGCATTTGGCAGGTCAGTCCAAATTCTAACCGGATCTGGGTTTGTGAGGTGTAAGTTGGCAGGTTAAAGAGAAGTCGGGAGGCCTTTGCAATGGTTGTGTTCAGCAGTTTCGCGTCTATGCCTCTTAGAGCCTCACTGCCGTATGTGATAGATGACTCTATTTTGGCTCGTGCCACGCGGAGCAATGGGAGAAGAGTGGGACCATTCAGGTTTGACTTTAGCTGTTTAAGCGTAGTAGCTATCAGCATCCCTTTCCTCTTGATTGCCTCTAGTTGGTTTGATAAGCGACCTCCTTTATCAACCAAGATTCCGAGATATTTGTATTCTGAGCAGTTTGCGACAACCTTTGTTCCAAGGAACCAAGTGTCCAGCTTTTTATTCCCAGTTATGGACAGAACTTTGGTCTTATCGATGTTTACTTCTAGTAGGTTTGCTTCGGCGTATCCGTGCAGCGCATTGATGAGATTTTGAAGACCTACTTTCGTGTGGCTAACCAGGACCACATCGTCTGCGTAGGATATGCGGGGCAGCGCTTTGCCCCCCAGACGTGAAGCGTGTGCGTTACAAGCTTCTAGGGCAGGTGGTAGACCGGCTGTAAATAAGTTGAAAAGTGTCAGCGCTAAAACGCACCCTTGCTTTAGGCCATTTGTGGTCGGAATGCACCTGGAGAGGTGTGTGCCGTTACCGAGCTTTACCTGAACCCACAAGTTGGTGTGCAATTCGGACAGAAGGTTTAATAGAGGCGTGGGGATCCACCAAGAGGCCAGTTTTCTCCAAAGGTAGCCCCGGTTGACATTGTCAAATGCCGCCTTGAAGTCCACAAAGCATAGGTGGAGAGCCTGTTTAGTCACCCTTGCTTTGTCGATAAGTAGCGAAATTGCCAGCAGATTTGATGTTGTTCCTGTTTCTTTGCAAAATCCCATTTGACTGGATGGGATTATGTTGCGGTTTGTTGCCCATTCGCACAGTTGGTTCAGTAGGAGCCCCGCGAAATATTTAGCCTCAATATCAGCCAGTAGTTTTTTGGCAGTGTTCTGTCCCCCGCCTTATAAATTGGTGAAATGATTGAGCACCTCCACGAGGCAGGAAGGTACCCAGATCGGCTCACAGACATGTAGAGGGGGGTCAGCGTTTCTGCCCAGTATTCTGACTCAAGTTTGAAAAGGGCCGGAGGAATGCCGTTTGGCCCTGCTGCCCCATCTTTCCTTCCCTTCGAGATTAGTTTCTTGAGTAAAGCCGCGGTGGTTCCAAATTCGGCTTCTACCCATGTTGTTGTTATTTGTGGCGGTTGGCCCTCTGGGGCTACCTGGGGCTTACTTGCTATGGCGACCTGTTGGTTGAAGTGTGAGTCTAAGAAAGATTCCCACGAAGATTTAGTTATATGAGACGTTATTCCGCTGTTCTTCGGATTTATGATTCAATATTGGTACTTCCCAGATGCCAGAGGTGCCTTTGTCTTTGTTCGTTGTTGATTATCATGGTCCTGTTTTTTTTAAGTTAATTGAAAGGCTATTTTCTTCTGCGTAGTCCTGCAGTCCGTTAAGGAGATGTTGCAAGCCAACTACCGTTTGGCTGAGCAGGACTACGTCTTCCACGTACAGTAAGTTGTACAAAGTAGTACCCCCCAGTCTGGGCACGTGGGTGTTACAGATGTTAAGTGTCTGTGGTAAGTCTGCCATGAATAAGTTAAAAAGGATAGGAGCCAACACGCAGCCCAGTTTGAGTCCTTTCGTTGTTTTCTTGAGAGATGAGACCCTGATCCTAATTTCACCTTGGCCCAGGTGTCGGTATGTAAAAGAATTTACATTGATAAAAGTGCGTTTTTTTTTTTTAGGAATCGGGAGAAGATGCAAGATGGCTACTGTGCAGGACGGTTGAGCATACCTCTCTCTTGCCGGACCCTTGGTTTTGGAGCCGTGGAGGAGTAGAGCAGAACAAGAGGTGTCGGGTGATTCGCGGCACCATAGGTAGCTGACACAAAAATCTTTAAATTCCTACCGGTACATCGGGTGCCGAGCGGGAACGGGACTGCAAGGCGGCAGCACTTCTTCGGAAGCACTTTGGAAGCACACATGTGGGGGCTGTGACCGGGGAGTACTCGGCGCTGGGCGCTCTCCTCATCAGCGAGGCTCGTGCTACACCTGAGCGGTTTCGTTTGGGGAAGTGGAGGGAAGTTTGGAAAGCAGCTTGCATAATGCCGCCGAAAGGTTCCCGAGGAATGCCACGCGGGCAAGAGGAAAGCACTGCGGAGGCAGCAGAGAGCACTGGAGCAGCCTCGCAGGTGAGGGGAAAGCCGGTACAGACAGTAGCAGAAGCGGCTGAACCTAGTAGTAGCAAAGTGCAAGAGGCTGCTGCTGTGGGAGGCAAGGCTAAGGGCATACAGAGTGGAAAAAAGATCCCTGCGTTATTTGCAAACACTAAAGAAAAGCAAAAGGAAAAGGAGAAGGAGAGGGGTAAAGTTAAAGGAATGGAGGTGGCAGAAGTTGAGGTGCCCTTGACTGGTGAGACTGGTCCTCCTATGGTTGGTGAAAGCACCTTGTCTAGTGCTTTAGTGGTACCAGTGAGTGTGCAAGAGACAGGCGCGGTTAATAATGAAGCAGATTCTGGAGACTTTTATTCCCTCTCTGAGCACTCTATGTCTTCCTGTGAGGATTTGGCCACACAGTACTCTGTCCAGCTGTCAATGGTGGATGGCAGTGATCATAGTAGTATATTGGCAGAGGAATATGAGGAGTCAGAAGATGGGCAGCCAAACACGGTCAGGAAGATGGACTTGGACTCTGGAAAAGATCCTATTTTGGTCGTCGAGGAGGAGGAGGTCTCCCTGGCTTTGATATATCGGTCTATCATGCAGCACATAGATGAAACAAGGGAGGAAAACCAAAGGGTACAGAACTCGTGTCGTAAGCTTCAGAATTCGGTGTGGCGGTTGGTGATAACACACGCTGACTTTGCATCCCGCTTTAAATAGGTTGAGGCAAGAATATCTACATTCGAAGATGAGGTGGCACAGTAGAAAACAACTGTAGAATTAAGCTTGGCAACTAAGGAGGACATGGTTTGGAAACTATCTGATATTGAAAACCGGGCTCGCCGCAACAACTTGAGGGTTCTTCAAATCCCGGAAGGGAAAGAGGGGCAAGACTCAAAGGGGTTTATGATTGATCTGTTTAAAAAAGCATTTCCAGATATCACTCGGTGGGACTGGGATCGTGAAATTGAGCGAGTACATAGATTTCCGTTTAAAGTACGAGTAAGGCCTGGGCAGGAAACTAAACCAAGGGCGATGCTGGTATCATTTAATAGCTTTCTGGCACAAGAGGACGTTTTTTTACGAGCTAGACCAGATAAGAAAGGGAAGGCTGGGGGTGTGGAGTTCTTTCTGTGCCCTGATCTGTGCCAACGCTCAGTGGAATTGCGCTGCCAATTCCGTCAGCTGATACCGGAGCTACAGTCTTAGGGGGCCTCAGCTTTTTTTATGTTTCCAGATAAGCTGAAGGTGCTATTTAAGGAGCAAACACGTTTTTTTACTAGTATTGCACTAGCGACAGAATTTACACGCTCTATATAGCCTTGGGTGTCAATCTGTCTGCAGCATTCGGGCATTGTGCGGTATTAGGATTTTGGGATTACAGTTTACAGTAAACGATAGGTATCTTTGTTTTATGTATTATGGTAATTCCTTATGCACGACTCTGCTCTACTTAATTTCTTCTAATGTTAGTATGTAAGAATTATGGTTTGGGCTCCATAGGGGAAGGCAGGGGGCTGATATGCTCGCACCTACAGGACTATGAGTCCTAAAGTCTCGTTAATGGGGGGGGGAAGCAGTGGACTAAGGGAGGATGGAAGAAGGGCACTAGGGGAGGGGGTGAGGGGGAGGAAGCCAGGGGGTGTTAGGGGGCACTTAGGGAAAGATGGTATTGGGGATTGTTAAAAAAAAACTGTAATGCCACATGAGGGAATAAAGATAAGTTCATCTAATGTTTCAGGTCTTAATAATGTAGTTAAATGACAAAAAGTGGCCGCAGAGCTACGACATATTAGGCCTGATTTATTATGCATTCAGGAAACCCATATTCCCTGGGTTAAGAGGAGTATCCTGAGCGAATTGGGGTTTACTTTAATTTCTGCATCTGGTCAAACTAATATGATTCGTGGCTTGCTATCCTGGCTAGGTGAAATTTTGTTAAGATTGGTCGCACAATATCGGAAAAAAATGGGCGATGGACTGTAGCTGAATGTGGTTTGGAGAGACATAAAATCACGCTTTGTAGTATATATGGTTCTGATGTTGACGATGTAGGAGTTTTAGTTGAGCTTAATGCTGAAATGGCGACATGGCCGCAACCATGGATTATCTGTGGCGATATAAATATAAATTTAACTAATCAAGCAATACAGGATTGGCCTGATAAATACAGTGGACGGAAGCCCAAAGTTTTTAAAGCACTTCATAATTTACTCTGTGATCATGTGTTGGTGGATCTATGGGGGAAAATAAGGGGGCGATGCCGGCTACACTTTTTACTCTCATCCTCTTAAAAAATTAGTAAGGTCAGTGGAGTAATTTAAACACTTATAAAATAGCATTGTGGGTTAATATTGAAGGATGTCAATGTGAATAACGATATATTTACATACAGAAATTAAATATCATATTTATTGACGAATTTACCCGCTGTAAACTCCACGTCAACCAGAATCGGTAATACATAGTTAGGAAGGCCCCGGGACCCATGCCGGAGGTCCCTGATTGACAGATGACAGGTTGGATAGCATGTAGCCAGCAGACTAACACGTGAACAGGAAATCCCAGGTGAAACCCGCAGTTAAGTGCAGCAAGACCACAATGGTCCAGGGAACAGCTGCGGCTCGTGCAGGTAAGAGCGATGGGGCCGGGTGGGGTGGTGGATTTCCACAGACAACGAAGATAGAAAATTAAATAATTAATTTCAATCATCATCGTCTGTTGAAATCCCCCTCCACCCCCCCCCCCCGCTGTTACCTGCACTGGCTGCGTCTGCCAGGGAGATTGGCCTCAATAAAGAACACATGCCGGAGGGTTCATGCATGTCCAAAACACCATGAAGTCACATGCCACATAAAGTTAGGAACACTGAGCCAATCAGGACACAGCACATACAGTACAGACAGTGATTGGATGCTCCCAATGCCGGGCATCTGGACATGTTGTCTGCGCCTGCATTTTACTCATGCAAGGTCGAGGCCCACCTGGATTCTTCATCCAAACATTAATTTATGTCCCCCAAAGACAGCGGTCTGCATTCTTTTCTACAAAAGAACTGGTGAACCATTTTTAACCCACCCTATGAACTGTATAAAAGTCTATAGCACACTGCTTAGCTACAAGGGAGTTGAGCCTATAATGAACGCACCTACCATACAGTGGGGACAGTTAAATACTTGTTTCAGTGCAAAGAACAGGAAGTTCAACTCCCCTAAACTTCTAAAAGGGAAAGGAATCCTTAGACTTCTCAATAAACATACAATGGTTCAGCACTTAAATTTATATAGATCGAATAACTTGATATTAGGAGTTCAGGCAACCACTTCAAATAAACTGCATAAAAATTACATGTTTTTCAGTACAAAATATCCACTGGACATGTTCAATTAATCCGTTATTCTTGTACCTTCTTTTTCTTATTCGATTAAGAACCGTAGCCTACTTTTCTGAATGTTTAAAAGTCTATGTTAGACCGATTGTAAATTGAGACACTCCTCAGACCCTATGCCTGTAACTTTTCTCTCGGCCGTACTGTTCTCCGTTTCAAAAGGTACGTTTATTGAAAGTAAGTCATACTGAGCAACACACAATATCATGATTCAAAGCATCAAAGATAAACAATACAAAGTATAATGCAAGTGCCAGATAAACAAAATATCTTATAAGAGGAGAGGAATCGAGACAAGGGTAGAAGATACAAGAAAAATTGAAAACAGTTATGAAACAAAGCAATTGTTGTAATAGTGTAATACAAAAAATATAAATGGCTAACGACAAAAGCTAAAGAAACAAGGGGGTTGAGCAAACTATTGAATAAACGTGTTGGAGCAAAGGATTTTTTAGCATTGTCAGCTAGAAAGTCAGTAAAAGGAGTAAGCCTGGGCGTAGTTCGCGAAGTAGCGCTATGCGTAACTACACGAAGTGCACTTCGCACTACGCTAGCTACGCGTAGCACTACGCGAACTGCGTAGTGTGCTGTTCACAATGATTGCACAGTGCCAGATGCTTGTCCGAACTGTGCAATCATTGAAAACGGCATCTTGCACATTGCAAGCTGTCTTTTACTGCCGCTCGAATAGATTTGTACTCGAGCGGCAGCTTTCTCAACGCGGACTGGTAGTTTCTCACCGCGAGCAGTTGCGAGCATACGCGACCACTCGAAATGAGAAACCTGACCTCCCAGCATTGAGAATCTCGCCGGGAGGTTTATTTTCTATGCTCGCGATCGCCAACTTGATGGTGCTGATTGCTAACGAGGAAAAAGTCCCGCCGGGATGTCATTTTGCTTGCTCGTGGTCGCCAATTTGATGTTGAGGACCGCGGCCAAGCAAAAAATAACCGCTGCACTACGCTACGCTACGTGTGTTTGCACTGTGCTACGTGTTCTTCGCGTAGTGCGAAGTAGCGCAAACTATGTGAGCGTAGCGAGGTGCTTTGCCCAGGGTTAAACAGGAGACCATAAAAGTATTCTTCATATGCTTCAGAGATATGAGAAATACAAAAGTTGTGTCGAGCCTATGGTTATGACAAACAGAATTACGAATAGTCCTCCCATTAAATTCTGTCTGCTATCAGTACATGTTCAATTCTACAGATTTCACGTGGTGTCCCTCCAAACTCAAATACCTGGGTATCTGGTTTTCTTCCTCGCTGTCTGACACACTTAAATTTACCTTTGCCTCCCTTACACAGAAACTTCAATCCCTTCTTGCTCTATGGTCCCCACTATTTCTCTCGTGGTGGGGCAGACTTGATACTATTAAAATGATGATTACTCCTCATGTTCTTTATACTGTCTCTATGCTCCCTATTAAAATACCCAACCTATTCTCACTCACATCAACTCGATTTGCTCTAAATTTCTGTGGAATAACAAACACCCTCGCATTGCCTTGTACAAACTTGTTCGTCCTAAAAACGAAGGTGGTGTCCGTTTTCCTAATTTTAAAATCTACCATTCTGCTTTCCTAATTAAACAATCGTTCTCCCTAGCTTATGACTTTGCGGATGCCCCATTACCCCGTTGGGTTGTATTTGAACGTTCATTTTTAAAGGATTTCCCATTCCAACACATTGTTTTTATGTCAAATTGCTCCTTCCTCTCCAAGCACCCAATACTGAAGTACTCCCAAACTGTGCTTCATAACACTTTCTCTCAAGACCTTTCACCCCTCCAATGTTTCCTGTCCTCCATTGTGTGGTATAACAAATTCCTCAAATATAAGGGTAAATCCTTCTATTACAAACATTGGAAAGAGAAGGATGTTCTCTTTGTTCATCAATTTTTTCTAATGACTCCCTTATCCCATTTCATGATATGCAAGCTTTGTATCATTTACCCTTAACTTGTCTTTCAGAATACACAATTATCACTGCCGCTTTATTATCCTATTTATCTACTCTCTCTCCCCCTGCCATTCTACCGTCCTTTATTCCCTCTACTCCCCTATATCCTTTATTTTCTTTGCAACCTAAAGCTGCCCTTGTATATACAATGTTGTTATCACATGCTTCTGTTAGGTCTAAAACTCCTGTTGAGAATGTATGGGAAACTGATCTCTCGGTTTCTTTATCTGTTGATGTATGGGATCGTTTAAGGTCCAAGTTATTTTAGGTCTCAGTTTCTGCACGCATCACTCAATCTTTGTTCTTCATCTATCATAGAGCTGTTATTACGCCTGTTAGCATTTCTAGGTTTTCCTCATCATCCCCCTCACTGTGCTGGTCGTGTTCTTTAGAAACAGGTACACTAAAACATCTTTTATATGAATGTTCTGCTGTTTTCTCCTTTTGGAACTCTGTTTGGAGTATATGCATGAAAATCTTTCATTACTCTTCTCCTTTATTATTTTTGAACATATTTCTAGGTTCTGTTTCAACTGATATTGATATTGTATTGCCTGATGCTCGATTGCTTGATCTTTTTATTGCTCTTGCTTTTAACGATATTTTATCTTGTTGGAAAGATAACTCAAAGCTCACTGTTATTTCCTGGTGGAACTTCATATGTGATGAACACAGGATTGCTGTCGCTTCCTCTTCCTCTGTATCCCTCAAAATCAAATCTGATCTTCTTTGGCTTCCCTTTACTTCTTATCTTTCTTCTACGTCACCCACTTGCTTTCCTCAATAACTTTTCTCTCACTTCTTTTCTTTTCTTCTATTTCTATCATGGATCCCCTTCTATCTTTATCTCCTGTTTGCCCTCTCCTTCCCTCTTTTCCTTCCCCCTTCTTTTCTTCTTCCTCTCTTTTCTTTCCCTTTCCCCTCTCTTTATTTTTGCTTCTCCTTACACATATGCCTTATGAGTTATATTGTTATGATTTTTTATTTGTTCTGATGTAAGGCTTTGTATTGTGTTATCTTAAAACCAAATAAAAATTTCTTAAACTGAAAAAAAGGAATGTATTAAAAGCATGCGGTTCAATAAGGAGGAGTTTATTTAAGCTATTGCACGAATATTTGATAATTGGGCTGTGCAAGGTATGCGGTTTCCTCGTAAAAGATAAATATTCTTGAAAAGAGAATGGGGAAAGGAAGGAATTTTCTATATCAATCCATAGAGGGAGGTCTGGAGAGCGAGTTGAAAGCCATTTGGAAAATTGTTTTAATATTAAAGCTGTATGATATTTAGGGAAATCGGGAAAATGAACCCCTTCTTCAGATTTCGGACGTGACAACTTCACTGAGGACATTCTATGTTTTTTGTTTAGCCAAAGAAAAGAAGTGAGAATGGAATTGATTTTGTGAAACCATTTCATGGGAATGGAAATTGGAATGTTAGATAAAAGATAAAGGATAATGGGTGTTGGCATCATTGTAATGGTATCAAGCCGGCCCCACCAAGAAAGATATAGAGGGTGTCATTTGGTTGTGTGGGAAGTGAGTTTCTCAATACATTTATTACATTTTAGCTCAATTGATGATTTGATGGAGGTGGTAAACCATATACCTAGATATTTTATATGAGTAGGGTTCCATGTGAAATTAGAGATGGAAAAATCAGCTTTGAAAGTATATTTCGTCAAAGGTACATTTGCGCAATTATCATTATTTAATTTGTAACCCGAGAATAAAGAGTATGAATCAACGGCCTTTAAGAAAGCTGGTAGGAATCTTGGGGATTAGAGAGGAATAAAAGAACACCATCAGCATATGCAGCCAAATTGATTTGTAAAGATTTAGATGTGTATCCCATAACTGATGTTTTTTGTCTTATCTGAGACAAAAAGGGTTCTAATGCAAAATTAAAGAGAAAAGGAGATAAGGAACATCCTTGTCTTACACCTCTGTGAGGAGAAAAGTAGGAGGAAGTAGGAGCATTGGTGAAGATAGCGGCTTTAGGGTTTGAATAAAGCAAAGACATCAGGGAAATGTTTTTGGGGCCAAAGCCAAACCATTTAAGAGTCTGAAAAAGAAAAGGCCAGTACACCCTATCAAATGCGTTCTCTGCATCTAGGGCAATGGCAATGGCAGCATGGGGACCAGAAAGGCTAGAGGATTTGGAAATAATATCAAAGAATAAGTGGGTGTTATCGTTTATAGATCTACCTTTAATAAAGTCCGATTTCCATAAAAGATGGGGCAAAAGAGACTCCAACCGAAAAGTTAATGACTTCGAAAAGATTTTATAGTCTATATTGACTAGGGAGATGGGTCAATATTTTTTCAGTAACGTAAATCTTTCCCCACTTTTGGAATGAGACAGATTAAGGCATCCATAAAGGTGCCAGAGGAGTATCCAGAAGAATGAAAATACATTTTTAAAGTATGTCATTTAGGAAGAATAAGTTGGGCACAATGTAAAAAGAATTAAATGGTGAAACCATCAGGTCCTGGAGCTTTGTCTTTTTAAGTGATTTAAAAGCATTCAGTAAATCATCTTAGTCAAATCAAGTTCAAGAGGATCAAGATGTGAAGAGAGGGATGGAATTTTATGGATCTAAGAGAGATAGAGGGAAATATTATCCTCAGTAGGATATGACTCAGGCGTATACAGTTTCTTGTAGAACTAAACGAATTCTTGTAAGATGTCAGTGTCTTTGTGTTTAGAAACATTGGTGTCTGATAAAATAGAATCAATATGAAGTTTATTTTGCTTGGTTTTCAAATAATTGGCTAACAATTTACCAGATTTGTACTGGCTGCCTTAGAATTTAGCGCTAGTCTTTAAGAGGAACAAGGAGGCTGCATCTGTTGTATCCTTGTTATATTTAACCTTAGCATTGATAAGATCAGTTAAACAATCTTTAGATTTAGAAGTGTAGTAGGAGTGTTCTAAAGATTTTATTTTTTAAAGGAATTCTTTATTTATAATCCAAAATGGTTTGATTTTATGAGACGTATATCTAATAATAAAGTCTCTGGCAGAAGCTTTAAAGGAGTCCCATATTATATGGAAGGGCATGGTGTTTACATCACTTAGAAGAAAGTATTCATTAAACAAAGAGGTAAAGGAGGTGTTAAAAGTTGAATCAAGAAGGAGAGAGTTATTGAAGCGCCATCTACGAAGATGATCTGTATGAGGTAACAAAAAACAATAGAATGGATACTGGGGCCTGATCAGAAATGAGTATGGGACCAATATCTGCAGAGATGAGAGATTAGGAGACATTGTGTGATGTAAAAATATAATCTATTCTTGATTGAGTCTGATGTGGTGAAGAAAAAAAAGTGTATTCCTATAGGGTCAGATTACAGAGTCTCCAGGCGTCAGATAAGTGTAAGTGTTTGATGGTTTGCGTAAAAGTTTTATGTGGCTTTGAAGGAATGAAAGGATATGTGGGTTTCCTATTTAAAAAAGGGTCAAAAACCTGATTGCAATCTCTATTTAGAATCACATTAGGATAAAAATTCTGAGATATCAAATGATTCATATGAGACCAAAGAGGAGCATCTCCAGAAGTAGGAGCACAAACATTAAAAAGAGAGAGAGGGATACCATCAATCTCTAACTTGGTATATATCCATCTACCTTCTTCGTCTTTCAATTGCGAAACAAGGGAGGCCTTCAAAGATTGATGGATTAGAGTGACAACACCATTACGTTTACCATCTCCAGGTGAGTTAAAAAGTTTACCAACCCAGTTTCTCCTCAGCTTTAAAGATTCAGTATAATTAAGATGAGTTTCCTGCAATAGAGCACTTTTAACATCCAATTTAGATAGATACGATAAGACTCTTTGTCTCTTTATAGGGGAATTTAAACCTTTAACATTCCATGTACAAATCTTTAAAACCATAACTCAAGAACAATGAATATAAAATACATTGAATTTGTCATAATATAACTGCCAATAAAAAACATGTCAAAAACATAAGAATGCATGTAATATTTGAAACTTGAAAAATTAGAAAAAGAGAAGAAAGAGAAGAGATGAAGGAGGAAAAAAAAGGGAAGGAACAACTGAAATAGGCTGTGTGAAGACATCCAGCAAATTAATTGTGAACATAACAGCAAAGAAAGCAGCCTGTCAAGATAAAGAGTGAGATGAAGGAAAAGAGGGATGAAAAGGAGCGAGAAAAGAGGATAAAGGGAGAGAAAGAATACATAATACAGTAAAGAAGACATGATGAACATACTTACAAAAAATCCAAAACAGATATAAGGTGGGGTACGTGGAACCACAAGGAAGAGTGATGACTTTAGACCGCATGCGAGGACGGGAGGGTGAGGGAGATGGCGGACAATATATATATATGAGGAACTACATCATAAAAGCAGAACCTGCAAAGAAGAAGAAAAAGAAAATGATAACATACCAACATAAACCAAAGAGAAGGAACACCAATTACTGTCAGACAGAAACAAATAGGAACAGATAAAAACAATAACAGCAACTGAGTTAAAACATATATGCGATAACTATTTGTTGATCAATGAGGACGACGTAGAAGTGTCCATGGAATCTGTATGGCAACAATGCAGAAAGCTCTTCAATTTTAAAGGATCCTCATAAGTAGTGGTTTCGTTATTGAAAGTAACTTTGAAGAGGCAATCTTGAGAGAAAAACAAAGTATTACCAGCCCAAGTAATACGTTTGCTGATCTGGCCGCTGATAAAATCTTGAGTAAATCAGTATATTCTAGGAAATATATGATGATCCCTCTCCGTTTCCTTATACTGATAGAGCATGATGCTGAAGCAGGATTTAAACTATGAGCACGTTGGATATTTAATTCAGTGTCTTGTGCCAAGTTGGGAACTTTAAGTAAAAATTACTTTAAAAAGTTTATAGGGTCAGAGCCTTCCAATCCTTCTGATAGTCCATAAATGTGGAGGTTGTTCTGTATTTTTCTATTTTCCAAATTTTCAACTTGATTTTGGAGAGATAGCACTTGGGAGTGAAGGATATCAGTCTTGCTGCTGACCGAAGTCAGAGATTCAAGAATCTGTTCCACAGTAGTGACTATGCCTTCCAAGCTTGACCATCTTTCAGTTAGGGTCTGTATTTGAGAGTTAGTCTCCTCAACAAATGGGCGAAGATCTCTAATTTCTTTGAGTAATAAGTCCAAAGAAACCAAAGAAATTTGTTTGGGACGGGGAGAAGGGTCCTTCTTTAGTCGTTTGCTTTGTGTTTTGTTCGTGCCAGATGACGCAGCAATACTGGGAGCTGTAACACTCTTATCCATGACGGCGTAATGCAGACAAGTTTTTGAGTGAATTGAAGGAAATCGTACTAGAGATGGCAATGACTACTTTGAGTTATTTGCTTAAGCAGCTATATCCAGAGAAGTTGGCATCAATAGTTCCTCAGACTTATATATATCACATAAATAGTTATATCACTATCTTCAGCAATCTGTAAATAATTTTCTCTGAGACCCTCCACAACAAATAAATGCAAAAAGTGGTTAGGGAATCAGCAATATTTAAACGCAATTGTTCATGTCCTACGAGTGAGAAAAATGAGGTGAATCCAAAGATTCATCAACAATTCACTTCAAAAAGGAACACGAGGAAGAGCCTTGAGGATGCTGGTACAAAGAAAAGGAAAGAATAATGCATACTATTCCTTCAAAGAATAAGAGGCTTCCAAACAGTCAGCCCCATGAAGCAGTTTGATTTAGGCATTGTATTGAATGCTTTACAAATACCAAGGTGCAGAATGACGTCCAATTTTATGAGGGAGGCTATCTACTCCAGAAAAAAACATGAAAAAACCTTGATGCCTTGTTTCCTCCGCAGCGTTTCAAATACACATCAGGTGTTTTGGTGATATTTGCAATGTTCGTGCTGCAGTTACAATTAAATGCACATTGAGGGCATCTCGCAGTGGGACCGACAAAATGGCGGTCGAGTTCGCGTGAGGAGCGCTCCGCTAGCGTTTAAAGTAAATGTTATGGTATGTTATAAAGGTCTTGTAGAACGCTTGTTCACCGGTTGGTTTCTTGGTGCTAATGAGGCAGAGGGATTGCCAGACTGCGCAGATTAATGATATGCGCATGAGAAAAGCCATGTTTTGAGGGACTTTCTGAATTTTATAAGGTTATTGCTTATTCTGATTTCCAGTGGGATGGAATTCCATAGTCGAGGGGCAAGGGTTGCAAATCTGCAGCCCCCATTCCACTTCAGTTTGAAGGTGGGTACTGTGCGGAGGTGGGCTGAGCGGAGGTCGCGTGAGGGTGTGTAATGGGAGATGCGGTCAGTGATGAATTTGGGGCTATGATTGTATAAAGATTTGAACACCAGGAAGCGATTTTAAAGGCACAACTCTGGGGGATCGGTAATCAATACAGTTTTTTTAGGAGTGGGTAGGAGTATTGCCATCTGGGTTGTTGGTAAATAAGTCTAGCCTCTTGATTTTGCACTAGTTGTAGTCATTTGGTAAGTTCAATTGGAAGTCCCAGGAAGGTAGCGTTTGCATAATCAAGCCGGGATAAGACCAGGGCGATCACAACCTAGATCAGTGCAGTTTGGGATAGAAGCCTGCTTATTTTCCTGATCTTGCGTAATTGCAGGAAGCAGGTGGAAATTACGATGCCTATGTGCGCTTTGAGGGACAGATCATTGCTTTTGGTAACCCCAAGACTTTTTACTGAGGTGGCAGGAATGGGGGGAGGAACTAGGTTGTTTGGCCAGTAGTGTAGGCGCCCCAGTGAGTTTGTGCCGGTCCTATCAGAATAAGTTCAGTTTTACTGGGGTTCAATTTTAAATGGTTGTGATCAATCCATGAGCGGATGAAGGTCATTGTGTCTTTGAAGTCAGAGATTGACTGGAGGGAGTTGTCGATCTGGAAAAGGAGTTGGAGATCATCGGCATAATTGAACGTGGTGATATTTCTCTCCTTGAGGGTGCTTATTAGTGGGTGAAGGTAGATGTTGAACATGCTGGGAGAGGGACGAGCCCTGTGGGCCCCTGCAAGTTGTTGTCAGCTTGGGGGCGGTAAATTGGCCAGAACGGACTGCCTGGGAGCAGTTGTTTAGAAAGGATTTGATCCAGCAGAGAGCTGGGCCTCTGATGCCAGCCTCTTTGACCCTGTCGGCCTGGATCCCATGGTCGACCATATCAAAGGCCGCCGAGAGGCCGAGCAACACCAGGGTCTGTGGTGCACCTGTGTCTGCTTTTTCACGTAGGGAGTCAAGTACAGCTAGCATCACAGTTTCGGTTGAGTGTGCTGGGCGAAAGCCGGCTTGACAGGGGTCGAGGAATCCTGTCTGTTCCAGGAAGTTAGATAGGCATCTGGCCACATGAGCTTCCAGAGCTTTACCCACTTAAATCGTGTTCCATACTCCACTAATCACCTTTTCGAGATTCCAGAGGCCTCTTGTCCTCTCTGTCAGATTGAGAATGCTTAGGCAGAATAAGACATTACCTGTGAAAACTCTTCTTTCTTAGCAACACCTACCCTGAGTTAACCCTCAGGATTCCTCTGCTGGTAAAACACCAACTAAGTGGCTCCATCTCATGCATGACAACATTAGCTAGACCAAATATTGCCATGTAAAATAGCCTTTACTGCCTGAAAGCTTCACACATAAAATTGGGCCTCGTGGCAGATATAGCTGGGCACCTTCTTAGCCCCTAAACTGTCTGTTTGTCTGTTTCAGGTCAGATCCTTAAGCATAATGAATAATGTGACAGTGGATTAAAGGGGGTGTGGCCTATGATGCATAACTAAAAACAATGTATAAGAGGCATTGCTTCATTCGTTAAGTGTATCGCCTAATATCCTAATACATGTAGTTTGGAATCACTTTTGGACCTCATAGTCTTGATCACCCTGTGGATACTTCTTCTTAACGTTCTCCTTTTTCAAATCCCAGTCATCCTCCTTTACATCATATCTTGTCTTCCTGGTCATGCCTTATATGGTCTTTCTGGTCTTAATGTTACTGATCCTTTTGATGATCCTGCTCTTCCTGGTAGAACTGCTCACCCATCGATCAATCAATTATATGTGAATAGCGCTGTAATCACTTGTCAGGATGGTTGAATACAATGTCAATGAAAGTCATGATCTGTGCAGCTGCGACAACTGCCATTTCAGGAAATGCAATGTGAATGTATGCCATCATTTGGACCCACACAATGCCCATCAATGTAATGTCAATCTATACCGTACCTTGTGCCCACACAGCATCAACAACATCAGCGATAATAATACCAATGTATTCAATGCTCCATACTCATAAGATAATATTATTGTTGCGAATGAGAACAATGTAAATGTGTGTTCAGACCAGAGCAAACATAGTCTCGTTAATACCAATGCAAAAAACTTCAATGTACAAAATGACAACTGTGTTGTTAAAACCAGTACAAACCATTTCAATGTAAGAAATGACAACTGTATGCATAGTGATAAAATGTTGGTAAACATGGCACCAGTGGCTGCCATATTACTTGTAGGAGTTCTGATGAACTCACATAATTTCTGTCAGATTCACCGAAGGTGACCTCTCCATCAACCCCGAGTCAGATACCTGGTCAGGCATGTCCTACAACCCATACCCATGCCTATCAAGTAGCAGGTCACAGGTGAGTTCCCCCCATAAACCAAAAACGAGCACGCACCCAGGGAAAACCCAGATAAATTCCCCAGATAAATAGATGCACCACAAACAAGTCTGAGATAATTGACCCAATAACACTTATTTGGCAAAAGGCTTGCATTCCCCAGAAATACCAAAAATCGAGAAACCAAATGTAGATAGGCACACTCAACTAATCAGGACACGACAGGCACATCACGTGTAGTGATCACATGCTCCTCCTGCCGGACATCTGGACACATACACACTGCCCACACTAGCTCACCCGGAGGTCGAGAGCCATCTGTGTCCTCATCAGATGCCCAAGTGTGTTGATTTACAGCTTGCGGGGTAGCAGAGAAGAAGCAGAGAAGAAGAACCTTAGGAGCATCGCGAGGGACGCACCTTGGAGTAAGTTGAACTATAGGGGTCCCTTTACCCCTCCCTTCCCATGGGACATCCCTACACCTTTAACAGGGTGTTCAGAACATGTCATGCTAGAGTTGGACTATAGCCAGCCTACATAAGTGGATTAATCTTTGTCTCTTAAAGACAAGATAAGAGCCTTTTCTTCTCACTTACGCCCTGATGAATGCCATGGACCCTCCTGGCCTTAGTGGCAGAAACATGTTGGCGACAAAGATGGAGATGGGGTACTAGACCCCCTAGTCTCCACTGTTATTTTTAACTTTAAGCACGCTCTGCACTATTAAAGTCTCCACGCTGCACCGTGCATCGGTTGTTAACATCACTCACTCCCTTTGTCAGCAAAGGCCCCCACTTAGTTGTAGAAGTGCCTCCCTGTCTTCAGGTGTAGGCCCGCCCTTTATCAAATGTGGTTTTTGAAGGCCGAGGACAGCCGATCATGAAGCATGACACCTGGTGGTGTGTGAGGCCAGTCCATACATTTTTTTGAGATGTCCAGCACCACCTAATTTATCGGCATAATGTGCCTCATCTTTTGCTAGGAACCAGAAACTGAGTCAGGTTTAGCTTCTTCTTGTGTGATATATGTTGGTTGGAGGCCAGCTCACCCTGCCTACCCTGTAGCCTCCTGCCCCCCTCCCTTTTTGAATGAAAGGGTTTTTGTGTATACATAGCTTGTGTCTGGTCACAGAGGGCCAAAAGCTATCAGGTTATTCTTGTTTACACCGTTTAAATTGTTGATAATTTTTGCCCGCTAAGCTGGAAGTGACAGACTATCAGGCTTACCCAGCTCTACATACTGCCCATGCATGCCCTCTCCTTGGGCTATAAACACTAATAGAGGGTTCAGTTTTTTTCTTTTCCATTTTTTATACGGTTATTGGTGCTGTTGAAACTTTGCAACTCATGCTACATGTTTAAATATTACGTCTCGTTAATAAGTCTGTGCTTTTAATAACAGTGTTTTGCACCTCAGAAGGTCATGATTGCTAGTTTTCTGCTTCAAAACAATATGCATTGCCATGAACTAACATTTGTACTTTTGTTACGGTTTGTTATTGCTTCTTTGTATTATTGTCTCTGTTTCTATGTTAACCCATTGTTTTATCACCATGCTGCTTTACGAGCTCATAACCATTAGCTCAGGTTTTTGGTACCACCTATGTGTTGACAGTTCTCTCAAACAAGAATAGAATTGGTAATTAATTTTAAAGCAAATCTCGAGATAACCAAAAGTTAGGAAACCTCTAAAACAGACACATTTCATAATCCTTAATGAAGACTAAGATAGAACATTGTGAAAGCAAGGTTCCCCACTCAGGCTAGGAAGTTAGAGAAACATCTGGAGTGCACCCACACACTAAAAACCACACCTTTCCTTGCCTGAGCGGGGCACATTCAACACCACCACCATAGAGCACACAAAAACTCACATGCAAACCAGATATACTAGACAGAGGAAGGCTGAACTGGACGTTCTCATAGAATTGTAGGCTGAGGCCAACTATAAGGTGGCCTCAGCCTACGAAACAAACTCTGAAACCCATGAGTAAGGAAGCTGCACCCCCCACCACACACCCACAGGCATGTGCTCACCCGAATGCTGGCCATCCCAGTTACAGCTGCGCCAGGTTGCAAAAATCCACTGGTCAAGGACACTGCTGGACCCCCCTCAGGGCAGCAAGCCAACAGATGGAGAAGAGGTTCCCAGGTCCCGGCGGCCTGGCTACCACTGGCCACAGCTCAGACTAGTACCAGAACCCCTAGGGGTTTGACCCCCTCACCCAAGGGCCACAACCCAGCCGGTCCGGGCCGCACAAGGAGCGCATACCCCAGAGCACCCAGCAGGATGCCAGAAAGTAGGAGGGAGGTTTTGGTCCCTCCTAGAGTGTGATTTCACCAGTAGAAGGCAAAACAGGAGCGCCAGCCCCGCAAGATCCAACTCTGAAGGGGAAGCTGCAGGCTACACTCTCCTAGTGGAACCACATGCACATCGGAAAGATCAGAAAGTGTGATTGAGGCCAAAACATTGCTTAGAAAGACTACACCAAGAGAAGGAGGCAACCCAGGTGGGAGGTAGAAGAAAGGCGATAATTAAGGATGGGAAGAGAGAGAGGTCTTGCCTTGGAAGCCTAGAAAGGAGGGTGGAACAGGATCTCGGTTTTGGGCCACATATAGAGATGAGACCAGGGATGAGTTGGGAGGTAGGCCCACAACGATGACCCATACATCACTGACCTCTCAACGTAGGAGAGGGGCTGACCAGGAAATAAGTTGCCAGGAAAGCCTGACCGAGGTGCACTTAAGATGTAGAAGGAGGAACAAGGCCCTTTACAAGTGCTTGAGAAGAGCGACAACGAGGACGTCTGCGGCTACCCCAGATGCACTGGTCAGACAAGCTGGACCCCTAGTGAGACAATATCTAGAAAAGAGGGCGAGGCCTTTGCATGGCCTTTCTGTCATCCACTAGCCTACTTGACCAAAGGGAAGGGTCACCAGTATGACTGCCTTTTCCCGAATGATATGGCCACTGTGGAAGACTGCATCCAGCAAAGAGGAAGAGATTAGAAATGGAACTACCACTACATTCATGAGTGTCACTGACAGCACTACGCTAAGGACCAACCAACAAAGCACCGTAAGCCCGGATTTGGCCACTGTTTCAGAAAGTGCCAGCTGTAACCATCTACGTGCTTGGGTACAGATGGGCCAAAAAGGGCTCAAGAATAAGCTGCACCCATTGATGGACAGAACAGAAAAATGGATCTCATGTGTTGAAAAGAACACTGCAAGTATAAACCTATCCATAGGTGATGTCAAAAGTCTGCTCAGCAGCCTCATTGGGGAGCACAGTGTTCTCATAGGCCCGCATCCCTGCAGTTACACTCACCAATACTGAGCATGACTGGGATGTATTTATTTCATTCAGACACCAGATCTGGTCTGCCCTAATGGAGCTGTTGCCTGACTGCCCAGACATAGGAGGACTGATGACAGAGGGCATGAAGCCTGGGGAAGCCATGACCGATGACCCCCAACTCAAGGGGAACTCCGCTCATGGACCCCAGCGGGTGTCTGCCCAGTCCTAGTGGCCGAGGCCGAGGAGGTTGGGCCTAAACCAGCACAATCAAATGTCACTACTGTCACAGAATGGGCTACATGGCCAACCAATGCACCTGAAACTTTAACATGATCAAAATGGAATAATACAGGATCAGCCCCCACAGCGCTTCCAAACACTTGACATGCATCACGCAATCAGTTTGAAGGAAATCAGGCTGCACCCACCCCAACAGTTGGATAGCCAAATACTTGATGATTGCCGCCACAACCATGGAGTTCAGTCCAGTATCAGCAAGACCTGCAGTTACGGCAAGGTGATGTGACTGTATGGGATGGCAATTCCCTATTGCAATTCCAGAACACAAATGTGTTCTGGTATTGCATCTCCTCGAGACAATCCACCCCCAAATATCACTCCCAGTGGTACTCCCTTACAAGCCACAATAGGGTCCATCATCTTGGTGCCCACAGGAGGCCAACCCCTCTCTGCTTACCCCCCCTGGGGGAGGGTTGGCTGACCACGCCCCCTTTGGAAGGACAATCTGACTGGAGAACACAGCGGGCCCCCGGAGGTGCATCTAACTGGCACTCAGGCACTGGGGCATGCGCTGGATTGAAAAGACCCCATTCGCTGAAAATTTCAGGCATCCTCCGAATGGAGGTCCTCCTATAGTTCTTAAAGAAGGCAAATGCTCCAGTGGTGGCAGTCAACCTTTCTCGTACATTGAGGAAGGGAGCCTTACAAAAGAATCCAGCTCACAGAGACCAGTCCATTGGAAAGTCCCACCAAGTTAATTTATGTCACGTCCACCAGGCCGGACACCTAGAGTCCCAGAGGGACTCTTGACTCACTCCGAGAAAACACTGCAGGCAAACATAGTCCCAGACATTTTTTCTACAGCAGGTCCACACCAAGGGGTCCACATACACTACCTTCCCACCACCTCCGGTATTCCTGGTAGAAGTGACAATGCCAAAGATCTGGGAAACAGCCCACCGGAACCCACACAATACAGCCCCAAGGTTCTTGACCCTTCCAGAAGAAGGGTGGGACCTGGAAATTTGGCCCAATTAGAAAGACCCTCTTCCATGACACGTGCAAGCCCCTCGGGGCATACACCTGCCAATGGACACTTAACCCTAAAAACTAAAACATCGGCCTCTCCTCACATTTGCATGCAGCCCAGAGAGGTCAAAAGGACACCTCAGCACCTGCTAAAACATCATAGAACAGCTTGTGGAGAGAATACTAATACTCACTAAAATGTGTTTAAAAACATTAAAAACCTCACCAATGCTGTCAGGAAAATCTATCACCGCTGTCCAATCCTGACAGGAAGAGTCACTCCCCCCAGTGAAACCATATGAAGGATCATTTTACAGATGAAACAGTAATGTTCCAATAAATTGCCTAAAAAATGAGCTTTTCCGGGTTAACCTATGACCCACAGATCTTACCACCACAGGTCCACGATTAAAATATAAGTGTAGCAACGTTGCTGTTACCTGTCATTCCTCTAATCCGGACTCCATAAAATCTTTCAAAAGACTAGTTGCTCAAGTACTTCTAAATTCAATTTACTTTTGTGATTTTTTTTTCAAGAGACATTCTTTCTGCACCAGTTTCAGTTTCAGTTTATTTTATTTTGCATGTTACTTAAAACCATTGCAATATGAGCAAAAAGTAAAAAGTAAAAACCATATATAAAAGGTTCATTTGCAATGATAACATTTAATCATAATTACACTATATAAACACTTCCGTTACTAACAAGTTAAAAAAATACCTATTAAACGTACCAAGAGCAACCACTATAAGTGACCCAGTCAACGCAGCGATTGTTGCTCCCACTAAGAAATTAAAATAGATCGACCAATGGCCCCTTTGCCCCAAAAATTATTTAGTGACAGTTTGGCATTTTTACCGTGGCCGCTTCAAGAAATCTGCTAATATGGAGTTCACTTATGGTAATGCTGGATCGAAGGAAGCCTCCTTGTCCGAATTCCCCACTGCTTGCCTCCTTTCCTGAAGCATCTCCGTGCAAGAACAAACGGTATGGATGATGTCGCCCTGGCTATTTTTGCACAAACTGCATTCTGTAAAAGTCTACACCCTTTTCCAAGATGAAAGATGCTTCGTGCATGGTATCACTCCAAGTCGTAGCTTTAGGAATTTTAATTTATGTGCTTTTGGATAGCCCAGGTTGAAATATTGTTGGGGGCTAAGATCTAATAAGAATTCAGAGTCATCCAGGCATGCACTCTAGCTGAAAATGCTTCTTTATCCTCCACCAGTGACTGTTTTTCAGCGACTTCCAGACTAATTTCTTCAAAGTTGAGTGGTGGCACTGAGTGTTCCATAACGACGATAAGCCTGTGTTTGCAAGTGCCTCCTGAAGATTCATTATTGCGGGCGAATTCTCCCTCTGTTGGAAATCTTGCCACAGAAGGTGGTTTAATGATTTAGTGGTTGATGTTCTAATTTTATTCCAGCAGTTAATGTATGCTCCATATCTGGCCTAAGTTTGTTTTAACAGGCCAAACTCCAGTCTAAGTTGCGCCGGGGAGGTATAGTTCAGGAGGCTGAACATAGTTCTATATGCTTTTACTAGTTTTTTATCCAAACAATTGGCATATCTCCCTTGCAGAGCTTCACTACCATAGGTGATTGTAGGTATAATTTTAGCCTGTGCTACCATTAGAAGAGGGCTCAGTGTTGGTCTCAGTAGTTTGGCTGATAAACTTTTCATGGTTAAGGCAAGGATCATCCTTTCCTCTTGATCTCTTCTTGTTGCGGGTAAATGATCCTTCTTTATCTTAGTAGACACCCAGATACTTATAAGTCTCTGCTGATTCAATATGTAAGTAAGTAAGTAAGTACATTTTATTGTCTTAGGTTAATTAAAACCATTACAAAAAATACATTGATAACTCATTTCATTGGGTAAAAGTTTATAAGAATTTTTTTTTTAAAACAGGAAAATTTTAGTTTAAAAAATAATAGTGCTAAAAATAGTTTGATAGGGGAGCGTGTTCATAGTATAGTGTCTTGGCCATTGTTCAGTTAATCTGGTCTGGGCCGACTTCATGATTTTTTAGTTTCAGTTCCAAAAGTTTCAGGAATTTGACCAACTTCCCATTTAATGGCGGAAGACCTGGGTCAAAACAAGCGAGAACTGCTTGTCTGCGTGTGCGGATTTTTTGTTCATTAAAAGCAGTTTTTAACAGGGCTACTCTTTCCTCTTTCAGCCTCGGGCAGGTGCATAATAGATGTTCAAGATCTTCATTCTCTGCACCGTACAGCCTGCATTTTGTCCCACAGTCCCTTCTCAGGGATCACTGAAATTATATCGACCACAAAAATATCGAGATACAAAAATATCGAGGAAAAAATATCGAGGGACAAAATATCGACTGGCTATCTTCAAACAGGTAAGTACTAAAATATCGACTCCAAAATATCGAGTTACAAAAATATAGACTGTCAAAATATTGTTTTTTTTTAAATGTCTTTAAATTAAGTTAAAACTAATATAATAATAAATATATTTAATATAAACTTAGTTAAAATTATTAAATAAATGTAATATTGATAATTAATGTTAATTAAAAAAATATATCAAAAATAATACATATATATATATATAAAATCATATTATTAAATAAACATGCAAATATTTTTACCGTAGCATAGCAAAATGGTTAAAATTTATTGTAACAACTCTACTGAGTTCAACAGTAGCAAAAGGGTTGGATAGCGTAGGGGTAAAATTTACTATTCCCACTCCAGTGGGTGCAACAGTAGGGAAAGCGTTGGATAGCTTAGGGGTAAAAATTACTATTCACACTCCAGTGGGTGCAACAGTAGGGAAAGCGCTGGATAGCGTAGGGGTTAAAATTACTATTCCCACTCCAAAGAGTGCAACAGTAGGGAAATTGCTGGATAGCGTAGGGGTTAAAATTACTATTCCCACTCCAGTGGGTGCAACAGTAGGGAAAGGGCTGGATAGCGTAGGGGTTAAAATTACTATTCCCACTCCAGTGGGTGCAACAGTAGGGAAAGCGCTGGATAGCGTAGGGGTTAAAATTACTATTCCCACTCCAGTGGGTGCAACAGTAGGGAAAGCGCTGGAAAGCGTAGGGGTTAAAATTACTATTCCCACTCCAGTGGGTGCAACATTAGGGAAAGCGCTGGATAGCATAGGGGTAAAAATTACTATTCCCACTCCAGTGGGTGCAACAGTAGGGAAAGCGCTGGATAGCGTAGGGGTAAAGATTACTATTCCCACTCCAGTGGGTGCAACAGTAGGGAAAGCGTTGGATAGCGTAGGGGTAAAAAATACTATTCCCACTCCAAAGAGTGCAACAGTAGGGAAAGCGCTGGATAGCGTAGGGGTAAAAATTACTATTCCCACTCCAGTGGGTGCCACAGTAGGGAAAGCTCTGGATAGCGTAGGGGTTAAAATTACTATTCCCACTCCAGTGGGTGCAACAGTAGGGAAAGCGCTGGATAGCGTAGGAGTTAAAATTACTATTCCCACTCCAGTGGGTGCCACAGTAGGGAAAGCGCTGGATAGCGTAGGGGTTAAAATTACTATTCCCACTCCAGTGGGTGCAACAGTAGGGAAAGCGCTGGATAGCGTAGGGGTTACAATTACTATTCCCACTCCAGTGGGTGCAACAGTAGGGAAAGCGCTGGATAGCGTAGGGGTAAAGATTACTATTCCCACTCCTGTGGGTGCAACAGTAGGGAAAGCGTTGGATAGCGTAGGGGTTAAAATTACTATTCCCACTCCAGTGGGTGCAACAGTAGGGAAAGCGTTGGATAGCGTAGGGGTAAAAATTACTATTCCCACTCCAGTGAGTGCAACAGTAGAAAAAGTAAAAACTTCATAAATAAATATAATTAATAGAAATATTATTACCAAATAAATTTAATTTCCTATACCAATTACTTTTATTTACCAATTAAAATGTAAGTAATGGACAATTATTAATTAATTAACAATTATTATTAATTTACATAATTCATTAATTATAATTAAATTACTTCCCACCCTATTCCCCTATAAACCCACAACCCACTACAGAAAATAATTTACTAAAAATTAATGATTTATCAATTAATCAATTATTATTAATTACCAATTATATTTTAATTAATTACCAATTAATTATTATTAAAAAAGTATTATTAATTTACATAATTATTTAATTATAATTAAATTACTTCCCACCCTATTCCCCTATAAACCCACAACCCGCTACAGAAAATAATTTACTAAAAATTTATTATTTATCAATTAATCAATTATTATTAATTACCAATTATATTTTAATTAATTACCAATTAATAAATAATTAACAAGTCTTATTAATTTACATAATTAATTATTTATATTTAAATTACTTCCCACCCTATTCCCCTATAAACCCACAACCCGCTACAAAAAATAATTTACTAAAAATTAATTATTTATCAAGTAATCAATTATTATTAATTACCAATTATATTTTAATTAATTACGTATTAATAATTAATTAACAATTATTATTAATTTACATAATTAATTAATTATATTTAAATTACTTCCCACCCTACTCCCCTATAAACCCACAACCCGCTACAGATTTATATTACACAATTATTACAAATTATTAAAAACTGACCTTATTTTCGATTTTTTTTTGGTCTATATTCTATCTAGTCGATATTATGTCTAGTCTATATTTTTGATTCGATATTTTGGCTATTAATATCGATATAACTCGATATTTTTGTAGTCTATATTATGTCTAGTCGATATTTTGTCTAGTCTATATTTTTACCTCGATATTATGTCCAGTCGATATTTTGGAATCGATATTATGTCTGTGTACCCTTCTCAGCCATGGTTGTAAATGCGGAGTGGATGGTAAGATTCCTAGCCTATGTTTTAAAAAGGCTTCTTTAGATTTCCTGCCATACCCCAGACCAAAGTATACTTGTAATCCCGGCGATTTGTATGTGGAAAAAGTCATCCAGGCGTGTCGCCTGTGAGAAAAGGTAGCTTTGTCTTCCACATGCAATAGTCTTTTTATGCACTTGTTTACAACATGCTTGAATTGCACATGCGGTAATGGAGTTTCCCTTAATTCTTTCAGACCTGTGACAGTGAGGGATTCCTCTAAAAAAAAATTCGCCGGCAGTTTAGAGGAGCTGCTAAAGTCTTGCCATAGCTGATGGTTCAATGTGTTTTCTGGCAAATTCTTTATTTTCTGCCAGCACTTTATGTATGACCCTCTTCTTGCAAGCATTTGGCAGGTCAGTCCAAATTCTAAACGGATCTGGGCTTGTGAGGTGTAAGTTGGCAGGTTAAAGAGAAGTCGGGAGGCCTTTGCAATGGTTGTGTTCAGCAGTTTCGCGTCTATGCCTCTTAGAGCCTCACTGCCGTATGTGATAGATGACTCTATTTTGGCTCGCGCCACGCGGAGCAATGGGAGAAGAGTGGGACCATTCAGGTTTGACTTTAGCTGTTTAAGCGTAGTAGCTATCAGCATCCCTTTCCTCTTGATTGCCTCTAGTTGGTTTGATAAGCGACCTCCTTTATCAACCAAGATTCCGAGATATTTGTATTCTGAGCAGTTTGCGACAACCTTTGTTCCAAGGAACCAAGTGTCCAGCTTTTTATTCCCAGTTATGGACATAACTTTGGTCTTATCGATGTTTACTTCTAGTAGGTTTGCTTCGGCGTATCCGTGCAGCGCATTGATGAGATTTTGAAGACTTACTTTCGTGTGGCTAACCAGGACCACATCGTCTGCGTAGGATATGCGGGGCAGCGCTTTGCCCCCCAGACGTGGAGCGTGCGCGTTACAAGCTTCTAGGGCAGGTGGTAGACCGGCTGTAAATAAGTTGAAAAGTGTCGGCGCTAAAACGCACCCTAGCTTTAGGCCATTTGTGGTCGGAATGCACCTGGAGAGGTGTGTGCCGTTACCGAGATTTACCTGAACCCACAAGTTGGTGTGCAATTCGATCAGAAGGTTTAATAGAGGCGTGGGGATCCCCCAAGAGGCCAGTTTTCTCCAAAGGTAGCCCCGGTTGACATTGTCAAATGCCGCCTTGAAGTCCACAAAGCATAGGTGGAGAGCCTGTTTAGTCACCCTTGCTTTGTCGATAAGTAGCGAAATTGCCAGCAGATTTGATGTTGTTCCTGTTTCTTTGCAAAATCCCATTTGACTGGATGGGATTATGTTGCGGTTTGTTGCCCATTCGCACAGTTGGTTCAGTAGGAGCCCGCGAAATATTTAGCCTCAATATCAGCCAGTAGTTTTTTGGCAGTGTTCTGTCCCCCGCCTTATAAATTGGTGAAATGATTGAGCACCTCCACGAGGCAGGAAGGTACCCAGATCGGCTCACAGACATGTAGAGGGGGGTCAGCGTTTCTGCCCAGTATTCTGACTCAAGTTTGAAAAGGGCCGGAGGAATGGCGTTTGGCCCTGCTGCCCCATCTTTCCTTCCCTTCGATATTAGTTTCTTGAGTAAAGCCGCGGTGGTTCCAAATTCGGCTTCTACCCATGTTGTTGTTATTTGTGGCGGTTGGCCCTCTGGGGCTACCTGGGGCTTACTTGCTATGGCGACCTGTTGGTTGAAGTGTGAGTCTAAGAAAGATTCCCACGAAGATTTAGTTATATGAGACGTTATTCCGCTGTTCTTCGGATTTATGATTCAATATTGGTACTTCCCAGATGCCAGAGGTGCCTTTGTCTTTGTTCGTTGTTGATTATCATGGTCCTGTTTTTTTTAAGTTAATTGAAAGGCTATTTTCTTCTGCGTAGTCCTGCAGTCCGTTAAGGAGATGTTGCAAGCCAACTACCGTTTGGCTGAGCAGGACTACGTCTTCCACGTACAGTAAGTTGTACAAAGTAGTACCCCCCAGTCTGGGCACGTGGGTGTTACAGATGTTAAGTGTCTGTGGTAAGTCTGCCATGAATAAGTTAAAAAGGATAGGAGCCAACACGCAGCCCAGTTTGAGTCCTTTCGTTGTTTTCTTGAGAGATGAGACCCTGATCCTAATTTCACCTTGGCCCAGGTGTCGGTATGTAAAAGAATTTACATTGATAAAAGTGCGTTTTTTTTTTTAGGAATCGGGAGAAGATGCAAGATGGCTACTGTGCAGGACGGTTGAGCATACCTCTCTCTTGCCGGACCCTTGGTTTTGGAGCCGTGGAGGAGTAGAGCAGAACAAGAGGTGTCGGGTGATTCGCGGCACCATAGGTAGCTGACACAAAAATCTTTAAATTCCTACCGGTACATCGGGTGCCGAGCGGGAACGGGACTGCAAGGCGGCAGCACTTCTTCGGAAGCACCTAGGAAGCACACGTGTGGGGGCTGTGACCGGGGAGTACTCGGCGCTGGGCGCTCTCCTCATCAGCGAGGCTCGTGCTACACCTGAGCGGTTTCGTTTGGGGAAGTGGAGGGAAGTTTGGAAAGCAGCTTGCATAATGCCGCCGAAAGGTTCCCGAGGAATGCCACGCGGGCAAGAGGAAAGCACTGCGGAGGTAGCAGAGAGCACTGGAGCAGCCTCACAGGTGAGGGGAAAGCCGGTACAGACAGTAGCAGAAGCGGCTGAACCTAGTAGTAGCAAAGTGCAAGAGGCTGCTGCTGTGGGAGGCAAGGCTAAGGGCATACAGAGTGGAAAAAAGATCCCTGCGTTATTTGCAAACACTAAAGAAAAGCAAAAGGAAAAGGAGAAGGAGAGGGGTAAAGTTAAAGGAATGGAGGTGGCAGAAGTTGAGGTGCCCTTGACTGGTGAGACTGGTCCTCCTATGGTTGGTGAAAGCACCTTGTCTAGTGCTTTAGTGGTACCAGTGAGTGTGCAAGAGGCAGGCGCGGTTAATAATGAAGCAGATTCTGGAGACTTTTATTCCCTCTCTGAGCACTCTATGTCTTCCTGTGAGGATTTGGCCACACAGTACTCTGTCCAGCTGTCAATGGTGGATGGCAGTGATCATAGTAGTATATTGGCAGAGGAATATGAGGAGTCAGAAGATGGGCAGCCAAACACGGTCAGGAAGCTGGACTTGGACTCTGGAAAAGATCCTATTTTGGTCGTCGAGGAGGAGGAGGTCTCCCTGGCTTTGATATATCGGTCTATCATGCAGCACATAGATGAAACAAGGGAGGAAAACCAAAGGGTACAGAACTCGTGTCGTAAGCTTCAGAATTCGGTGTGGCGGTTGGTGATAACACACGCTGACTTTGCATCCCGCTTTAAATAGGTTGAGGCAAGAATATCTACATTCGAAGATGAGGTGGCACAGTAGAAAACAACTGTAGAATTAAGTTTGGCAACTAATGAGGACATGGTTTGGAAACTATCTGATATTGAAAAACGGGCTCGTCGCAACAACTTGAGGGTTCTTCAAATCCCGGAAGGGAAAGAGGGGCAAGAAGACTCAAAGGGGTTTATGATTGATCTGTTTAAAAAAGCTTTTCCAGATATCACTCGGTGGGACTGGGATCGTGAAATTGAGCGAGTACATAGATTTCCGTTTAAAGTACGAGTAAGGCCTGGGCAGGAAACTAAACCAAGGGCGATGCTGGTATAATTTAATAGCTTTCTGGCACAAGAGGAAGTTTTTTTACGAGCTAGACCAGATAAGAAAGGGAAGGCTGGGGGTGTGGAGTTCTTTCTGTGCCCTGATCTGTGCCAACGCTCAGTGGAATTGCGCTGCCAATTCCGTCAGCTGATACCGGAGCTACAGTCTTAGGGGGCCTCAGCTTTTTTTATGTTTCCAGATAAGCTGAAGGTGCTATTTAAGGAGCAAACGCGTTTTTTTACTAGTATTGCACTAGCGACAGAATTTACACGCTCTATATAGCCTTGGGTGTCAATCTGTCTGCAGCATTCGGGTATTGTGCGGTATTAGGATTTTGGGATTACAGTTTACAGTAAACAATAGGTATCTTTGTTTTATGTATTATGGTAATTCCTTATGCACGACTCTGCTCTACTTAATTTCTTCTAATGTTAATATGTAAGAATTATGGTTTGGGCTCCATAGGGTAAGGCAGGGGGCTGATATGCTCGCACCTACAGGACTATGAGTCCTAAAGTCTCGTTAATGGGGGGGGGGGAAGCAGTGGACTAAGGGAGGGTGGAAGAAGGGCACTAGGGGAGGGGGTGAGGGGGAGGAAGCCAGGGGGTGTTAGGGGGCACTTAGGGAAAGATGGTATTGGGGATTGTTAAAAAAAACTGTAATGCCACATAAGGGAATAAAGATAAGTTCATCTAATGTTTCAGGTCTTAATAATGTAGTTAAACGACAAAAAGTGGCCGCAGAGCTACGACATATTAGGCCTGATTTATTATGCATTCATGAAACCCATATTCCCTGGGTTAAGAGGAGTATCCTGAGCGAATTGGGGTTTACTTTAATTTCTGCATCTGGTCAAACTAATATGATTCGTGGGGTTGCTATCCTGGCCAGGCGAAATTTTGTTAAGATTGGTCGCACAATATCGGAAAAAAATGGGCGATGGACTGTAGCTGAATGTGGTTTGGAGAGACATAAAATCACGCTTTGTAGTATATATGGTTCTGATGTTGACGATGTAGGAGTTTTAGTTGAGCTTAATGCTGAAATGGCCACAACCATGGATTATCTGTGGCGATATAAATATAAATTTAACTAATCAAGCAATACAGGATGGGCCTGATAAATACAGTGGACGGAAGCCCAAAGTTTTTAAAGCACTTTATAATTTACTCTGTGATCATGTGTTGGTGGATCTATGGGGGAAAATAAGGGGGCGATGCCGGCTACACTTTTTACTCTCATCCTCTTAAAAAATTAGTAAGGTTAGATTATTTTTTTGCCCCGACTTCATTATTGACAGATGCAGCAATTCAGGCTTACCCAAGGGTCTCGTCAGATCACGCACCAATTGTTTCTGAACTAGCTTTAAGGAAGAAGAGACCGATAATTAATAATTTTACATTTGATCAGAAATTGTGTTTAAATAAAGAATTTCAGGAATATTTTGGTAAATAGATCAAGGGCTTCTTTGAAAATAATAACAGTACTGCATATGTTGCCATAGTTTGGGATACCTTTAAGGCCTGTGTTCGGGGGGAGGTTTTAAGCTTTAGCCTAGCTCGGCAAAAAAAACATAAATTGGAGCTAGTACGATATTATGAGGCATTGATAGAGGCGGAAGGGGCCTTAACGAATGGTATCGCCTCAGGCCAGAGTGATTTGGACGGTCTACTAGACTGTGTCGCAAAACATCTGGCTAATGTGTTGGGGTACTGGAGCGCTGAGAACGCCAGGAAGTATTTGACTTTTAAGCAGCACAGTCATGCATTTGGAGAAGCTATTGGGAAATGGCTGGCTATGAGACTCAGAATGAAAGAATCCGCTCGAAATATTCATGCTCTGAGGGATTTGAATGGGGAGCTTCATTCTGACCCCCAGCAGATACTCTCAATTTTTCAACAATTTTACGATGCTCTCTATACGCAGCACTAGACCAAAAAGACGTGCCTAAACTGATATATGAATTAAACAACAATTTTACTCTATAAGGTAGAAAGACTCATTTCAACCTGAGATGTTGCTAATCAATAGCGGTTTATTCATTCAATTTAAAGTGATTTTTTACAAGAATTTTTCATTTTATATACAAATACTACACCATTATTCAATATAAAAAGACTCATTCAACTTGTCAGACATGTCACATTCATTCAAAATCAGACATCCATATGTACACAAAACTAAAGAACAAAGAATTACTGGAAATTACCAGGGGGAAAAAACTTAGTGATGGGGAGATACAAGAAAAAGGAAAAGAAAGACAAAGGTTGCTCAAACGATAAACATCTGTGATATACCATATATATATATATATACACTTGGAGATTAATCTCAATCTACTTGCTTGGTGAAACACACTGTATATACACAAATTAAAGCATTCGAGTTATCAATTTTTAAATGTAATAGGAGCAACACTTTGTGCAGAGGCCTACGCGTTTCGAGTCCCAATTGGTATTCAGTAGAGGGACTCTCGTCAGGACCAAAGGAAGTATCTGAAAGAAAAGGGGAATATCTCTATGTAGGAAAATTCACTCAAGACCTTTCATAGAGCCTCAGAGTAAACAACTATTTCCTCGAACAGCTTACCCCACTGGTCTGCAAGGCCACTTGAAGGGTGTAGAGATGTGTCTAATATTGGAGCGCGACCTGTTGCGCTCTACAATTGGATTGGCGTGGTCACACTAGAAGGAAAAGGGGTAGGACATTAGCCTCCAGTGTTCTCTCTTGACAACGTCTAAATGGAGGGGGTTTAGCTCTTACCTCGCTCAGTCCTGAGGGGACCCCCAGGTTCCGGGACGAGGTTGTTCTCCACAACTAAGTTGGAAGGTAGGAACGGACGAGGTCCAAAAAGGTGGCCTGGGAAGGACGGAGGATTTGTCAGGGATGGTGTGTACTATGGAAGTGACACAATGACGTGCTAGCGCCCAATATTCAAAATCACAAGGTTCGCTAGACAGGCATTCAAGACCAATTCCCCAGTTGGATGGTAAAAAATAATAATAATTACCTACAGGGAGGCAGCACCTGGGCTCAGTTGATGGGCGTCACAACCGTTTTGGGTGAACCACTTTGTTCATGCAATTGACTCCTGCAAAGGAGTCCAGGGCATTAGTGGCGGAATTAGAGAAAGCAGGGGTTATAGACAAGTCGTCCCAAACGAGACTTAACCCACCTAGTATCAGAGGTTTCCTCGTCTCCTGTTCTGGCATCTCCGAAGTACTGATCCTTCGCGCATGCGCCGGGAATCAGGGGTCCGGTGTGAGCAGTCTGCTGAAATATCGGTGTCCGCGCGGGACGCTATTTCCTTGCGCGTGCGCACGGGAAGCTATTCCCTTGCGCGTGCGCACTAGAATATATCAGAGATAGACGTGATAGTGAGGGAGCCCGGCCTGGGCATGATGGTATGCATGGCCCGGGAGACGCTAGTCTCTTGTGCAGGCGCACTGCGTATTTTTTGAAAAATTAAAATTCAAGGATTAGACGCCGAGTTCTCTAACAACATGTTGTAATGTGAGAACCCGATTAGCACACAATGTAGAGACCAACCTCGAATTTATCAGAGATAGACGTGATAATGGGGGAGCCCGGCCTGGGCACGATGGTATACATGGCCCGGGAGACGCAAGTCTCTTGTGCAGGCTCACTGCTTTTTTTGGAAAAATTAAAAGTCAAGGATTAGACGCCGAGTTCTCTAACAACATGTTGTAATGTAAGAACCCGATTAACACACAAAGTAGAGACAGACCTCGTGAAATCTCCCATATCTGTGAAAACAGATGGGTGCCGGTGGCTGGAGCCAGGATTAATTAAAGTTTGTAAATTTCTGAAAGTTCATTCAGGCCAGAAACAGCCGTGTTGAACTTAACAATAAGGAGTGCTTCCCTTTTGGAGAGCCTGGCATCCCAGTCACCTCCTCGGGGATCACGCTCCACCTTGGAAATGATGGTCCATTTAAGATCCTTAATCTGATGGGACATTCTATTCCAATGGTTGACCAGTGGTGCTGTCTCCACCAGATTTCTGAGTCTGGATTTGTGTTGGGAAATTCTTTGTCGGGCCTCTTGATTGGTTTTGCCAATATACAGGAGCCCACACGGGCACATGGCTCCGTACACAACGTATTTTGATTTACAATTGCTGTGTGTCTCATCACCCGAGGAGTCTGCGAGAGAATTTACCGCTGGGTCAATTTCTTCGCATCCGAAGAAATTGTTCTATGAACAACGATTATAAGTATCATGCTAATAACCTAGTGACAAAGTTATGCGACCGCGGATATCCGAAAAAGCTGGTATCAAACTGTATGAAAAGGGCACGTTGGACTCCAAGGGAAACCCTCTTGGAACGACGCAATAAACCACAATTAAAACGTCAAGTGTGCGTCACTACATTCTGTCCCAATGATAATCAGCTAAAAAAAGTGATAAATCAAAATTGGCACCTTGTAAAAAACCTAGAAGAATGCCTAAATGAACCTCCTCTTTTTGCGTTCAAAAAAGATAAGAGCATAGCCAATTTCGTAGTAAGAGCAGCCACTCCTAAACAAGCACCCCCTACCATAAGACAGATGATGGGTTTAAACCCCATCACAGGGCACCACAAATGTGGTACCTGTGTGTGCTGCGAGTCTACAATAGAGGGCTCTCTGTTTCAACACAGAGGTGTTTCGTGGAAACATGAGACACACAGCAATTGTAAATCAAAATACGTTGTGTACGGAGTCATGTGCCCTTGTGGGCTCCTGTATATTGGCAAAACCAATCAAGAGGCCCGACAAAGAATTTCCCAACACAAATCCAGACTCAGAAATCTGGTGGAGACAGCACCACTGGTCAACCATTGGAATAGAATGTCCCACCAGATTAAGGATCTTAAATGGACCATCATTTCCAAGGTGGAGCGTGATCCCCGAGGAGGTGACTGGGATGCCAGGCTCTCCAAAAGGGAAGCACTCCTTATTGTTAAGTTCAACACGGCTGTTTCTGGCCTGAATGAACTTTCAGAAATTTACAAACTTTAATTAATCCTGGCTCCAGCCACCTGCACCCATCTGTTTTCACAGATATGGGAGATTTCACAAGGCCTGTCTCTACTTTGTGTGTTAATCGGGTTCTTACATTACAACATGTTGTTAGAGAACTCGGCGTCTAATCCTTGACTTTTAATTTTTCCAAAAAAAGCAGTGAGCCTGCACAAGAGACTAGCGTCTCCCGGGCCATGTATACCATCGTGCCCAGGCCGGGCTCCCCCATTATCACGTCTATCTCTGATAAATTCGAGGTTGGTCTCTACATTGTGAGCTAATCGGGTTCTCACATTACAACATGTTGTTAGAGAACTCGGCGTCTAATCCTTGAATTTTAATTTTTCAAAAAATACGCAGTGCGCCTGCACAAGAGACTAGCGTCTCCCGGGCCATGCATACCATCATGCCCAGGCCGGGCTCCCTCACTATCACGTCTATCTCTGATATATTCTAGTGCGCACGCGAAAGGGAATAGCTTCCAGTGCGCACGCGCAAGGAAATAGCGTCCCACGCGGACACCGATATTTCAGCAGACTGCTCACACCGGACCCCTGATTCCCGGCGCATGCGCGAAGGATCAGTACTTCGGAGATGCCAGAACAGGGGACGAGGAAACCTCTGATACTAGGTGGGTTAGGTCTCGTTTGGGACGACTTGTCTATAACCCCTGCTTTCTCTAATTCCGCCACTAATGCCCTGGACTCCTTTGCAGGAGTCAATTGCATGACAAAGTGGTTCACCCAAAACGGTTGTGACGCCCATCAACTGAGCCCAGGTGCTGCCTCCCTGTAGGTAATTATTATTATTTTTTACCATCCAACTGGGGAATTGGTCATGAATGCCTGTCTTGCGAACCTTGTGATTTTGAATATTGGGCGCTAGCACGTCATTGTGTCACTTCCATAGTACACACCGTCCCTGACATATCCTCCGTCCTTCCCAGGCCACCTTTTCGGACCTCGTCCGTTCCTACCTTCCAACTTAGTTGTGGAGAACAACCTTGTCCCGGAACCTGGGGGTCCGCTCAGGACTGAGCGAGGTAAGAGCTAATCCCTTTAAAAACCCTCTCCATTTAGACGTTGTCAAGAGAGAACACTGGAGGCTAATGTCCTACCCCTTTTCCTTCTAGTGTGACCACGCCAATCCAATTGTAGAGCGCAACAGGTCGCGCTCCAATATTAGACACATCTCTACACCCTTCAAGTGGCCTTGCAGACCAGTAGGGTAAGCTGTTCGAGGAAATAGTTGTTTACTCTGAGGCTCTAAGAAAGGTCTTGAGTGAATTTTCTTACATAGAGATATTCCCCTTTTTCTTTCAGATACTTCCTTTGGCCCTGACGAGAGTCCCCCTACTGAATACCAATTGGGACTCGAAACGCGTAGGCCTCTGCACAAAGTGTTGCTCCTATTAAATTTAAAAATTGATAACTCGAATGCTTTAATTTGTGTATATACAGTGTGTTTCACCAAGCAAGTAGATTGAGATTAATCTCCAAGTGTATATATATATATATATATATATGGTATATCACAGATGTTTATCGTTTGAGCAACCTTTGTCTTTCTTTTCCTTTTTCTTGTATCTCCCCATCACTAAGTTTTTTCCCCCTGGTAATTTCCAGTAATTCTTTGTTCTTTACTTTTGTGTACATATGGATGTCTGATTTTGAATGAATGTGACATGTCTGACAAGTTGAATGAGTCTTTTTATATTGAATAATGGTGTAGTATTTGTATATAAAATGAAAAATTCTTGTAAAAAATCACTTTAAATTGAATGAATAAACCGCTATTGATTAGCAACATCTCAGGTTGAAATGAGTCTTTCTACCTTATAGAGTAAAATTGTTGTTTAATTCATATATCAGTTTAGGCACGTCTTTTTGGTCTAGTGTTAATAGGTGCTCAGCCTAACTGATTAGAGCCAACTCTTTGTTGTTCATACTCCATACGCAGCAGCAGGGAACTGATGGGGAACAGAATGTATTTTTTGAAGATGGATTAAAATTACTAGATCCCTCCTTGGCTGGGCAACTTGAATGGCTGATTACAATGGAAGAACTGGAAGCTGCGGTTAAAAGTTTAGCCCTGGGCAAAGCGGCAGGGCCAGATAGGATTCCGGTGGAGGCTTATAGGATATTTTTTCATTTTATTAAAGAAGAGATGTTAAAGGTAGTACAGGCAGCACAGGCTGGACATCCACCTAGGTCTTGGTCATATGCTACGATTGCTGTGTTCTGCAAAAAGGATAAGCCGCCAGAATTAGTGGGTTCATATCGGCCAATTTCCTTATTGAAAGTGATAATAAAATATATTCTAAAATTTTGGCGAGCCGTCTGTCTAGAATTATAACGCCCCTGGTCTCATTGAGCCAACATGGTTTTCTCCCTAAGCGGGGTACGGGGTACGTATCGCTATTCGATATCGCAGGGACTGAAAAGAGGGACTTAGCATTGATTTTACTGGACGTGGAGAAAGCTTTTGACCGCGTCCAATGGGATTATCTCTGGCAACTTTTGGAGAAAATTGGATTTGGTAGGAAATGTATCGTAGCGCTGCAGGCGTTATATAAAGAGCCTACTGCTAGGATCTCGGTAATGGGGCTGCTTTCGAACACGGTGAATATAACTAGGGGCACCCGACAAGGCTGCCCTTTCTCACCCCTATTGTTTCCCCTTTATATAAATCCTTTTATAGAAAAATTGGCACATAATATTTGTATCCCTCCGTTTCAGGTGTATGATTATACATTTTCAGTTTTCGCTTACGTGGATGATATAGCAGTGACAACAGTGAACCCATCCCTGGCGATTAAGGAGATTGAGCGTTTAGCTAAAGAATTTGGCTCGGTTGCTGGATATAAATTAAATGAGTCAAAAATGCTAATTCTGTGCTCCGATAGTATATTATGGGAAGATGAAAGGGTCGTCAGAGAGGTGACCTATTTGGGTATACAGATTAGAGTTTCGATGTCTGAGTTAATGGATGCAAATTTGAACTTACTCATACATAAAGTAAAAGCCTCTTTGGATAGGTGGGATCGGCTGTATTTTACAGTAATTGGACGCTGTAATATTATTAAAATGAATGTCCTCCCCAAGGTCCTTTATATATTTCGGTCGATATCTTTGGAAGTGTCAAATCCCAGATTGCAATATTTGCAGTCTATTTGTGGGAAATTCATATGGAGTTCTGGCAGGCCAAGACGGGCGATGAGATTTATGACCTTACCTCTCGAGAGAGGGGGCCTTGCGGTACCTGATTTTGCCTTATATTATGTAACTTGCTTTTTACTGAGAATGCAGGTGTTATTCACTGGGGAGGGAGCGGGTAATAATGCCTTGGCACCTACAATTTTTGAAGTCCTTATAGGTCCGATTGCTAAACAATGCTTGTTTTTAGAACTGGATGGTAGTTATGTTAAACGTACACGATTTAAAGTACTGACTAGTGCATTTAAAGTTTGGAAAACTATTCGAAAACTAAAGATATTTGGGAAAAATTTCATATTATACTCCCATAAATGCATTCAAATATTTGCCTGGAATATTTGTGGATAATGTATCGCAAACTTGGAGGAAGAAAGGTATCAGGCAACTAGGGGACCTGTATTTTTCTGATGGTTTATGTAAAACATTTGATGAGCTAGTTTCACAATACAATCTTCCCAGAGTATAGTTTGTTATATTTTTGCAAATTAGGGACTTTTTATTTCGAATGAAGGTTAATATGCGATCTGATGAAGTTGTAGAGGGGGTTAGGTGACAGTTTAAAATTGGAGCTCTATATCAGATTTTGCTCACTAGAAGACCAGATGATCTTGATAGGCATAAAAGGAAATGGATGGAAGGATTGGGAGAATCAGAGATTTTGATCAAGGAACTTATTGGTATGTCTAGAATCATTGATGTCTGCGAATTTGAAAATTCAGTTTTTTAAGACTTTGGGGCCCATTATGATGTCGGGCGGATTGCCCCTGCCAGGCTGGCGGTAGCCACTGTCAGCCTGGCGGGGGCAATCCGCCCGACATCCTCACTCATTTCCCCCCCCGCCATATTAGTATGGTGTGGGGGACCTCGGTGGACGGAAAGACCGTCGCCGCTATTCCGCCCCGGTTGCCTTGCGGCCGGGGCGGAAAAGGAATAACATGGTGGCGGTGTCCATATTAAGGCATGCGGTCTTCACTGCGGGCCCCCAGAATGAACAAGAGGTGGGGGGTGCACACAGGGGGGTACCTGTGGTACCCCCCTTCATTTGCATTTACAAAGCGGCAGGCACCACGCGGTGCCTGCCGCTTTGTAAATGCAAATGCAGAAATCTATTTTTAGCATTGTGGCGGGCGGTGCAGAGAGCACCGCCCGCCACAATGCTAAAAATACAGGATGTGCCCGCCACTGTGGCGGGCACATCCTAATACCCCCCACGGGACCCCCGCCCTTATGGCGGGCGGTCCCAATCCCCGACAGGATCCTAATGACCCCCTTTATTTGATTTATATTATACACCCGCACGGATGGCTAAGTGGGGAAGTGGGGATGAGGGAAAATGTTTTCGATGCAGGGAGACTGACGCAGACAGTATTCATGTTTTTTTAAATGTGATAAATTACATAGATATATCACTGATATAGAAAAGTTTTTGTCATTGGTTATAAAGCTCCCCTTGACCATTACTCCTTCTATGATGTTATTGGGTAGACGCCTACAAATAGCTCTTTGAATGGTCTGAATCAACATCGGTATCTGCTTTTTTTTCTATGACTGTAGCCCGTCTTTGCATTGCAGCCGAGTGGCTTCAGAAAGATCCTCCTAAATTTGAAGTATGGAGAGCTCGAATGTATAATTTGTATAAATTGGAATGGGTTTATTTTCAGTTAAAGGTCTTAGGAAGAGACAGATTGGTATAAAAATTGGGGGCTTTTCGTGAATATTATGAGGATTGATTCGAAATGTACTGAATGGTATATTGGTTATTTGGATAATTTGGTTTACCGGTCTAAGATGCTTTTTACCTATTTATGTATGCATGGATGTATTGTATGCAAACTTCATTATTTTGATGACATAAAGATGTATGTAATTTGCTGTTGTGAATAAAAAAAAAAGATATAAGTGTGTTTAGAATGCCCCATCTGGCTAGCTTGGTCCACAATGTAGACTTCTCCACATTATGAAATGCGGCGCTAAAGTCGATAAAACAGACTTTCAGCTGTGTTTTTCTCATTTTTGTTGTGCCAGGATGTTGGATATCGTGCCAGAATTTATTAGGAGGCCTGTCTGATTTAGTGGGATTATTTCACAGTTTTCTGCCCAAGTTGTAAATTCATCTAGCAGTGTTCCCGTAAAATATTTGGCCTCAATATTGATCAGTGCCACTAACTGATAATTGGCTGACAAACCCTTACAGCCACTTTTATGGATCGGAATAATAGTTGAACCTTTCCAGGAATCTGGAATGATGCCCAGTAATCTTACGTCCGGAAATAATGGATAGAGTATTTTTGCCCCTTCTTCCGGCCTTTGTTTGAACACTGCAGGCGGGATTCCATTCGGGCCTGGTGCTCCTTCCTTTCTCCCCTTCCTGATCTGTTTCCTTATTTTTAGATGCTCTGTGGCCCTTCCTCCTGATGGTGGGTTTAATCACTGACAAAATATCGATTACACTAATATAGAATTACAAAAATATCGAGGATAAAATATCAACTACAAAAATATCAAATTCCTATCTACAAACAGGTAAGTACAAAAATATCAAATCGAAAATATTGTTTAAAAAATATATAGTTAGTCAAAATATCGATTTTTTTTAAATGTCTTAAAAATAATTTAAAATTAGTGAAATATTAAAAATAATTAACTAAAATATACTTACAAATACTTAAATAACCTTAAAACTATTAAATAATTAAGTTAGGTTTAAAAAACACATACAATTTTATTTTTTAAAACATATATATATATATATATATATATATATAGATATTAACATAATATTAATTAAAAATACACAATATTCTTACCGTAGGATAGCGGGAGGGTAAAATTGACTGTTACCACTCCAGTGAGTGCAACAGTAGGGAAAGCGTTCGGTAGCGTAGGGGTAAAAATTACTATTCCCACTCCAGGGAGTGCCACAGTAGTGAAAGCGTTGGATAGCGAAGGGGTATAAATTACTATTCCCACTCCAATGAGTGCAACAGTAGGGAAAGCGTTGGATAGCGTAGGGGTAAAAATTACTATTCTCACTCCAGTGAGTGCAACAGTAGGGAAAGCGTTGGATAGCGTAGGGGTAAAAATGACTATTCCCACTCCAGACAGTGCAACAGTAGGGAAAGCGTTGCATAGCGTAGGGGTAAAAATTACTATTCCCACTCCAGAGAGTGCAACAGTAGGGAAAGCGTTGGATAGCGTAGGGGTAAAAATGACTATTCCCACTCCAGAGAGTGCAACAGTAGGGAAAGCGTTGCATAGCGTAGGGGTAAAAATTACTATTCCCACTCCAGAGAGTGCAACAGTAGAGAAAGTAAATATTTTATATAATAATAAAAATTAATTAAATATCAATACCAATAAAACATCAATTAAAAATAATTATCAATGTAATATAATATAATAATTAATCAATTAAAATACAAATAAATATTCATTATTAAAATTCATTACCTATTAATACAAATTAATTACCAATTAACATTAATTATTTAGCAATTAAAAATGAATTAACAATTCATTCAAAATAAATAAATAAAAATATTTAATTAATAATTACAATTAAATTAGTTCCCACCATATTCCCCTATAAACCTACAACCCGCAATGGAAAATAAATTAATACAATTAACATAATTATCAATTAATCAATCAATAAAAAAACTATTTACCAATTAAAAATTCATTAATTACCTATGCAAAAGTAATTAATAATAATTCAAAATAAATACCAATAAATACATTACAATATTTAATTAATTACAGTTAAATTACTTCCCACCCTATTCCCCTATAAACCCACAACCCGCTACAGAAAAGAAATTAATAAAAATAACATAATTATCAATTAATACAAATTAATTACCAATTACAAATTAATTAATGACCAATTAAAACTTATTTAACAATTAATTCAAACTAAATACCAAAAACAAATTAAAATAGTTAATTAATTACAATTAAATTACTTCCCACCCTATTCCCCTATAAACCTACAAGCCGCTAAAGAATTAAATTACGCACAAATTAAATAACATGAAATGTATTACTTAAAATAAATTATAATAAAAATATACACTGTTCCCACATATACTAACATAGAAAACACTTTAAAAAATTCGATATTATTAAAAATTCGAAATTTATTAATACCTATATTATCTACTTCGATATTTTGACTTTCTATATTTATAAAAATTAATATTAAATTACTTCCCTTAAATGCGATATTTTTGTTGACTATATTCTGTCCATTCGATATTCTGTCCATTCTATTTTTTTACTTCGATATTAATGTAATTCAATATTTTGAAAACGATATTTTCTGTAGTTACCAACGGGTTAAAGCAGGAGAATTGGATATGTCTCTTGCCATTGGTCGGGAAACAACAGGACAGTCAAGGATATTATTGATGCCTATTTCCCGTCTTCCGGTGTTAGTTTAGTGTTCGTCCAAGTCTGCTCTACTCTGCTCTAGTTTAGGCAGACCATTAGTTTGACTATTAAAATGGAAATTTAGGTAGCTTGCCCAGGTTTCCTCTTAAATATAGGAAGGAAGTCCCCCATGATGCGGGTGGCTGATTGTATCTACTCATTTCCCGAAGCGATCACTGGCATTATGGTTGATATTTTGCAAACGTTTTGCCCAGAAGTCCTGTTTGTAGTTATTGTTAATATTCCATTTCAGCTTCTTTAGTTTAGTTCTTGTTGCCGCAGGGGTGAAAGGAGCAATATATTCCTGGATCGTGTTGCAGAGATCTTATGAAGCCATTTATCATTCTCTTAAGGGCTTTTGTTTGCACTCTTTGAACCTTAATTATCTTTTTCTCTTGTGCGGGAAACGGAAAATTCCTCATTTTTATTTCCCTAGCCTTTAGATTGCTGAGGTTAGTGGTGAAACATTCCCAGGTTTGTAACCGATATTTTCCAGATGGTTGTGCGAGTAAAAGATTGATTCATGTGTCTTTTAAGGACTCTATGCTTTCTGCCGTATACTTGATCCTCTTGTAATTTATTGTGTAGCTTGACCCTAAATGTGGGGCAGGGTGAATGCCAGATGGAGCGGTTGCCGCTAAAATAATCTCTTGTAGGCTGTGATCACTGTCCTCCTTGTCGCCCATTCTGAAGCCTGTTACGTATGAGAACAGCGAAAGGCTAACAAACGTATAATCTAAAAGCAAGCTTGTTAGTTCAGTGTAGTGGCTTGCCACTGGAGGTCCATCGTCGGCTGATCTTCCATAAGGGCCCTAAGATTTAAATGTATTAATTCTTCCAAGAGGAATCTGTTTTCCCTATTAGGCCTCCCATGCGTAAATAGGTCCCTTGTATTGGTATGTTGTAGTTTGAGGATTGGAGGCAAACTTCATTTTCTTTGGATGATGCCAATAAATATTGATTCAAGTCCCCAGATAGTATAAGGTTTGGAATTTCAGCACTGTCTAAGTAAGTAGTTATTTGATCAGTTAACTTCGCCAAGACACTTACTGTCCGTTTTGGGTGGATATATACGTTAAATTTTTTTACTTCATTTTGTACCCCTGTCAGAGAAAAAGTAAGTTTATTCGCTAGAGCTACATCTGTTTCTGGGCCGGTTACCACAGGCTGTTGGTATGGAGGTTGTTGAGATGTAGGTTGCCAGCCCCCCTGAGGAATGACCTGTTTTACTGACTCTATCAGCTGGGCGATCAAAGCAAAGAAACCAGTTTATGTATAGTGGTTCCATAAGCCATGTTTCCTGTAGCTTACTAATATCAAAGTTGTTAAGATATTGCAGGAATTCTGGGTCCTGAATTTTTTAAGCTAAGCCGTTAACGTTCCATGAGCAGAGATGTATCACAGGTTCATTTTGTCTATTGCTATCAGAATTTGAGTGGATATGATGTCATTGAGTTGCTGCAGCAAGGTTTATAGTTCTTATAATTGGATCAGCATACCAAGAGCTGCGTCCGTATGACGTCTCAGCCCTAGGAAATACATGTTGTGCGCCTTGATTAAAAGTCCTTCGTGACGCAGAGAGGCCCAATGCCCCTCTTAAAACAAAGGTTGGGGGCCTTAAACATCTCTTGAGACCTGACCTTGGGCTCAAGATTGAAAGCGGCGCTGGGTAAGCTGGAGGATGATAGGGGGAGACTTGAATGCCCCAGTCTTTAAAGATGAGGTGCTGATTTAATACTCTCTGGGCATTTGTGGCTGTTTTCCACAATGCCTTTGTTACTTCCGGCATAGCTGGGTTTTCTGGTGTAAGAAACTATATTGCGAGTAGGTCTGTTGTGTTCAGGTCTGCTAGGATGGGTATGGCCCGAAGTAATTTCAGAACGTTGCCCGTGTATACTCTGGTTTGAGCAGAGTATAGCTCAAGGTGGGTGACAAATCATTTGGGGAATAAGAAGTAATTTTGATTGACCCTGTCCTTTTAGCAGCGGGATTTTGTTGTGTTAGTTTGAGAGGCTCGTTCTGGTTTGATAGCGCATCCGTTTGGCTAGAGTTAAAATCTCATTCCATATTTGTTGTTAGAATTGAAGTTCTGGATTGACTCTGTTGTTGCCAGGGGTCAGAAGCCTAAGGAGGTTGGTCTGGGGCTATCCTCACTATCTTCCCTTCCATTTGGATTGCCGCAGTCTGGGTTGTACAGTTCATTCTCGTTGTTGTTTGGTCAATGCCAACTAGAGGGACGGTGGAGACTTGCCCAGTTAAATGTGGGCTGGGCTCCTGATTGCTTTTGTTTGCTAGGACCTTAATTTATTGATACTCAACTAGCCCTGCAGGCCAGTTTAAGTTGGGTATTGATGTTTGTAGTGGAGGTTCGAGAGCTGGACTAGTGGCGCCATTGTCACTTGCAGACCCAGGAGCCACCATAACTTGCTTCAAAATCCTGTCCCCTGTGCCTGCTGAAGGCCCACCAATGTTATAGGAGCAAGAGGATGCTACTATGTCTTGGCGATTGTTAGTTTGAGCTGGATCATTATCTTGCTTGTCCCCCTCTTTTGGTGCGGCGATTGATTTAGGACGTTGTTTGCGACAAATTGTGTGGCTGCTTGATTGAGAAGGAGTAGTTTATGATTGCGACCTTTTCTTTTCAGCTGACGGCATTGTTTGGCTTTGTTTTTAACTCAGCTGGTGTGACTGAAGCTGTCTTTGAAGGATCGCCGGTACTGCCGAAGATACCCACTCTTTGCTGTGTATCGGTTTTAATGCCTTTGCACATCTGCTTTGAGTTGCTGTCAGCTGTCGGGACTACGGTGGAGCCATCAGCAGCGCGACTAGCGCTGGTGGAGCAGGTTGATTTATTCTTCAGCTCATTGAGCGCGGTGGAGAGCATAGTAGGAAGAGTTGACAGCTTATCTACAATCTGGCTACACCCGCAATGAAGGCATGTCTCAGTTTGTGCCCTTCTTATTAGTCCATTGAGATCCCCCGGTTTTTCATCCATCCCTGCTGTAAACACTGCCAGCATAATCAATAAAGAGAGCTGTATATCCAACTTGTCCGATTGATATTGTAGGGCCTCCACTGACAGTTGAATGGTTTTTAGGAGAGAGGCCCAAGCACTCCCATTGTGTGCTTTTGGGTCCCCCAGCCCCTTTGGCCCTGCTTTCTCCTCTCCCCACGAGAGCTCTTTGTCAGGTAATGGCGGATGCAGGTGTTTCATCTTCTCCGTGAAAGTTCCTGTATGGCGGTCTGGGGAATATGCTGCCAGCATGTCCTCCCATTCTTGGGTTCCTAGATAAGATAAAACAGCTCTTCCTTTGTCCTGCTTTGAAACATTTAGATTGGCTGACGGGAGCGTCGTGACTGAACTGGCTTGACTGATGGGGCTGAGATTGCACTTAACTGTATTAGCTATATCACCACTAGGTGAATTTAGAACCTAGGGTCCGCTGGCGAACCTTCAGCCGTCTGTGAGGAGTGATGTTTAGTCAGATTATCTTCTAGGCTAGATGAGTCTAGCCAAGACTGGTTGCTCCTGTTAGTTAAAAGGAGTAGGCCAGTAAATGGCCTACTCCTTTTAAGGTTGTCAGTTCTTGCGCAGTCTGAAGTGATCCTGTTGTTGTGATTGGAGTTGTTGCACTTATTGAGTCGGCTGGGGTTACTGGAGCCTCAGCTTCTGCTTGCTGAAATTTATGGAGTCCTAGAGAGCCTGTTGATAAGACAGAGTGCGAATGATTTCCTCCAGGGCATAGAGAATCTCTCGTGCACAACTTATGCTGCACCTTATGTTGCACCTTAGGGATGAATAAAGGACTAGTTGAAGGGGCTGGTTATAGATGTAGATGAAGGTATTGTAGCAATCTCAGTGGATTGGGCCGAAGCTTGAATATGGACTTGTGCTGTGATTTGCTGTTTTAGCTGAGTTGGCTGAATTGACTGCCCTGTTGATGATACCAATACTGGTTTTTGGTCTGGTAAAGGAGGGGTCTGAAGACCTTTTACTGTGGCGTTACTTGAATAAAAAGCGGCACCAATGTATTTTATGAAACTGAATTTTGTGTAGATTTTGGGTTGAGTTAGGGGGGCAAAAGGTTTCCCTCCTAACGACCCACCAACAATTGCGTCACCTTCTGTCCTGATTAGAGCAATCTTGTCACTAATCTGATCTGTGGAGGGGACAACCTTGCCCTTTCTTCTATGTCGTGTTGTCTTGGGGTGGACGATATCTCGTACTCGGCCCAAGCTCATACCTTGCAGGGGCTACCTGGGCGAGCCGGGCAGGGTTGGATATGAAGGTGAACTTTCTCAGTCTACCATGCAAGTGCTTTGCCCTACTTTATCTGTTGGTAGGCAACTCTTCCTCTGCTCTCCGCTGCCCCCAAGGAAGCAGTTCTACTGGACTAGTCAGGACTATTCCAATCTGTGCCTGTCTCTAATTAACCATGCCTTGCTCCGGTTCACATCAGAACATAGCTCTGCTGCACCTTATTGAATGCTGGTCACTGCGGTTGCCAGGGAGAGGTGCAGAGATGCAGAGGTGCTTGTGCTTACCCAAATAGAGAGGCTCCAGCGATGACAATGAGTTTTATGCCTTGGGGCACGTTTTGAACCTGCTCTACCTTTGAGCGTGTCCCGCACCCCCCAAGCGGATCTGACGTACTGGGTCTGGGTCTAGGTACTGTCAGGAGTAATTACTCTCGCTGTCACTGTCTCAGGGGGGTTGGTATGTGACTCCTCACATTGTGCTTGTGATTGTGATTGTGGAATGACTCCTCCCGCTCAACCACGCGTCCACCGCCGCTATTCCCCTGCTAAGCCCCGCTAAGCACCACCACCACTGCTGCGGGCTTCGCGGGCTGTGGGGTGCGGGCTGCGTGCTTAAGGGGGAGTGATGGAATGGGTAAATATGATGTCAATGAGTACCATGAAATGTGCAGGCCGGAACAACGGCAATATAAATAAATGCAATGCCAACGTATAGCATAAGCTGTACCCATTTGACAATGTCAGTGCTCATAAATACAATGTCAATGTATGTCATTGTTGGACTTGGCCCTTTTTCCCTGAAATGTTTCGCTCCCTCCTCCCCACCCCCGATTAGAGGATATCTCCCCCATGGTAGAGGAATGTAGAGTCCATGTGTGGTGTGAGAAGAACATAATAAATGCTGTGTATTGGGGTACACACCTTTCTTTTCACCATTGCAGAAATGTCACTTTTCAAATGAACGCCATTTCTGTCTGCTTGCGCCGCCTGCCTGAGGTGGGTTGGTGGTCTAGTGTTTGGAGTGACAAGGTGCTCTACACTTCCCCAGTGACAGTGAGGCTGGAACTTTCAGGGACCTTCTAGAAGCTTCCAGCCCTTTTTGGTAGGTGGGAGGAGGGGTGTATATGTAGAGCAGTTGAGATGCCATGTGCTCAGACTGAGGGTGGACTGGAATGAGAGAGGACACTCTGCCAGGATGTACCGCCGCATGGGCCTATGTGCTGGCCCCTGAGCCCATCTGTACTCCTCTGCTGTCCACAGGGCCAGTGAGAGCCTTTGCTGGAGTGAAGACTGCTGTGTCAGGAGGAGTGCCACTTTTTGGGAGATGAGTGCCTCCAGGAGCTGCTGTCCTGTACTGATGAGTGCCGACTGTCTGCTGATCTTGCCCAGACTGGCCTGCCTGCTCTGCTGCCCTAGTGCCTCGTGAGTGCTATACTTTGACTGCCTGCACTCCAAGGAGGTGAGGAGCGAGGGCGCTACTCCCACGTGTGGGACCCCAGGAAATGTGAGTCACCTAGCGCCTGGTGAGTGCCATATTTGAAGTGACTGTTCTGCTCTGCCTGCACTGTAGCGCCTGGTGGGCATTGTTTTCCTACGGCAACAATGATTTATGCCTGAAGTTATGCATAATGTGTTTTCAAGATTAATGTCTATATGCAACTGTTTTTCCCTAATGCCTCCGTGGCTGGTTTCATGTTTAGGCCTACCTTGACAATTGCCTGAAGTGATTAATGCCAAGTGCATGTCTACTCACCAGTAGGTACTGCCGGTGAGACGTTTTTGCTTATGGACTTTCAGTTATCCTTGGACTTGTGATGGTTCTGGCAGCGGCCCGAGTGGCACTGCCCTGTATATAGTCCCCCTGTGAATTATTCCCCGTGCCGGCTGGCACAGTTTATCTGCACCTGTGATACCCTTCTGATGTGTTTATTTTACAATACACATACTGTTTTTCAGCTAACCTGGTGTGGAGTGTCTTTTTGTAGTGTGCCTTGTGTGTCACCTGTGTGTGCTGCGCGGATGCTTTACACATTTCCTCCAGGGTTTGGCTCGCCCGCTCTGCACCACGCTACCCTTTTCTAACATTCATATTCTATGCTTGCTAAACAATGATGATACTGGCAGAAGAAATGTCAATGTTTGCCAGAATCCATGTACAAATGACAATGTTGTTACCATTAAAAAATGTTAATGTATATCATGATGTAAGAATGAATAACTATGTCAATATCGGTAAAAATAATACCAATTTACATTATGACAACTGTACATGAGCTATTGAGAATGTGGATAAAAATCACACCATTGACTGCTCTATAATTTTCAAAGTTCCAGTGAAATCGCACCATTGCTGTCGGATTTACCCAAGGTGACCTCCTCATCAACCCTAAGTCAGAGATACATGGTCAGGCAGGTCCTGCGACCCGCACCCATACCTATCGAATAACAGGTCACAGTGGGATCTCTCTTATCCCAAAGATGAACACACGCCCAGGAAATACCTTGGTTAACCCCACAAATAGATAGTTGCACCATGAACAGGTCAGGGGCAATTGCCTGAATAAAATATGTTTGGCCAAAGTCTCCCTGAGATCAAGAGCCACCTGCTTCCTTATCAGATGTCCAAATTTGTTAATTGCTTAATTTATGACTGTGATGCTTATTGAGAATGCAGAAATCACTTTATGGCACTTCACAGGATGTGTATAAAACCAGCCAAAACTTTGTAAACCAAGAGACTTTCCTCAGAGGCATTCTGTGGAGACTCTCCAAGCCACTGAATTTAATTAAACCAACTTGTGCCTGTTCTGCCAAACGACTCTTGTCTTTTCATTTCTTTAAGGTAAATTCATATCCTCGCAACAAATGTAATCAAGCAGTCAGATTAGCTCTGGGTCTCACTGTTGGAGGTGTATGTAAAGCTAACTTTTTACTCTAGGGGAATGAATATGGGCTTATTAAATTAATATACATCATCATATTTAGGTCTACTTTAGCAAGTTGACTTCAAAACTTTTGGGATTTTCACGCGAAGCTGCAAACTTTCCGAAAATTATCATGTAGATTGAATTAATGCAAACCTGATGTTGCACATTTATATCATGTGTATTTTGCAACTTTAAGTTTGCTGTTGGATTGGAACATGATTCAGAAAAGGGGGTGATGATGAACAGAGTGCCTGAATTAAGCAGACCACTCTTACCCAGTCCAAAGATCAGGGCTTGATCCATCACCGTTTTTTAGCTCACTGCACCATCCCAGCTCAGAACTTGGCTATATGCAAATTAGTCTGTTCCTGTCCCAGTGCATGATGGGAACAGGGCAAACCAAACTACCAAGCCAATTCTTATACTGGGAAGGAAACAAGCTTCCGGGGACCGGTTTCTGCCATTTCAGGCGTCGTCGGCCCGGCTTGCTTGAATCCTGATGGTGCAATGAGCAAGGGACTCACATCTGAGCATACCCTTCCACGCTTATGGTGGACAAAATGATTCAGAAAAGGGGGTGGTGATGAACAGAGTGCCTGAATTAAGCAGACCACTCTTACCCAGTCCAAAGATCAGGGCTTGATCCATCACCGTTTTTTAGCTCACTGCACCATCCCAGCTCAGAACTTGGCTATATGCAAATTAGTCTGTTCCTGTCCCAGTGCATGATGGGAACAGGGCAAACCAAACTACCAAGCCAATTCTTATACTGGGAAGGAAACAAGCTTCCGGGGACCGGTTTCTGCCATTTCAGGCGTCGTCGGCCCGGCTTGCTTGAATCCTGATGGTGCAATGAGCAAGGGACTCACATCTGAGCATACCCTTCCACGCTTATGGTGGACAAAATGATTCAGAAAAGGGGGTGGTGATGAACAGAGTGCCTGAATTAAGCAGACCACTCTTACCCAGTCCAAAGATCAGGGCTTGATCCATCACCGTTTTTTAGCTCACTGCACCATCCCAGCTCAGAACTTGGCTATATGCAAATTAGTCTGTTCCTGTCCCAGTGCATGATGGGAACAGGGCAAACCAAACTACCAAGCCAATTCTTATACTGGGAAGGAAACAAGCTTCCGGGGACCGGTTTCTGCCATTTCAGGCGTCGTCGGCCCGGCTTGCTTGAATCCTGATGGTGCATGGCCACCTGCCACAACAGGCAGTCCATGTTGTGGAATGTGAGTCTAATTCAACGTCTTCTTCACTTTTTTAAGTTTAAGAAATTCTTTATTGGGTATAAAAAGGCAATGAAAAAGCAGGATACAATATTGATGTCAAAAAACAAATTAAGCAAAAAATTATAAGAATAAGAAAAGGAAGAAAAGGGGAAGAGAGAGAAAAGGAAAGAAAGAAAGAGTGGGGAAAAAAATAGGAAAGGGAACTCAGCAAAGAAAATACAATATCAATAAGTAAAATGCAACTTGGTTAGATAAAACTTGCAACATTTCATAAAAAAGTTATATAAATGTAGGGAAAAATGCATACATAGAAAGAGGAGCAAAAAGGTAAACAAGAACATATCATAGGGGTTTGGGAACTTCTTCAGTACCTGGGGAGTGTAGCAAGGAGGATCTGGCAGAGGAATCCAGGAAATTAGTAATAGGTAACCACAGTAAATCTCGTTTGATAGCAATCGTAACAGGATAAACATATGCTCTATCCAATCTGTGATTAAGGCAAACACCATACCACCAAGCCTGAAAGGAAATGGATGAGGTATCCTTCCATGCTTTGGTAATTTGTTGAAACGCTATTGCCAGGAGAAGATCAACAATAGATGTATTAAAATCAGAGGAGGACCAGATATCTGAAAGGCTGCCCAAGAAAATATGAGTAAAAGAAAGGGGAAAATCAGTAGAGAAAATTGTATTATGTTGTTGCCAAACTTTAGACCAGAAAGACCAGAAAGCATGAACCAGGGGGCAGAAGAAAAGCATGTGTTTGAGGTCTGCCCTTAGTTCCGAGCAGGACCAACATTTGGAGGGGAGAGAGGAATTTATTGTATTCAACCGGGCAGGGGTGAGCATGAGACGATTATAAAGAAAAAACAACGTTTGGGTAGTACTGGCTGCTCTAGAAGACTTTCGAATCTTATTCAATATATCTTGCCACAAAGAGATAGAAAAAGATTCTCCTAAATCCAGTTCCCACGCCCGTTCCACTTTCGACTTATCTCTGGTAGCAGAGGATTCATGTAATTTTTTATAAATCTGCGAAGCAGAAGAGGAGGATATCTAAAAGGGTAATGAAAGAGGAGACGAGAAAGAAGTACAAGAGACGGAGGGGGCAAGAGATTCATAACTTGATTGAACAACAGCAATTAATAAGTTGTATTTAGGGAGAAAGGACAAAGGAAGAGAAAAACGGGTTTGAAGAGTAGAAAAGGAAATACAAGAACCTTCAGAAAAAATTTGGTTAACCCAAAAAAGGCAATGAGTATACCAGGCCTTCCAGAATAGAGTTCTATTGTTAATTTTAATAAGAGGGTTATACCAAAGGGGAGACTGTAAAAATCGTGTACGATCATCAAGACCATTCAAAAACAGAGGAAGGAAAAGTTTTCTAGAATTGTTTAGAATAGGTAAAGACAACTGCTTTGGAAGTCGAGGTAATAAAACAAACTCTTTAAAAGAAAAAGGATGAAAAAAGGAGGATTCAATGTCAACCCACAAGGGAGAAGAGGTTGTATCGAGTAGTGAATCAGATAGAAAAGAAACAGAATGAGAAAGAAAAAAGGAAGTATGATAGGATGAAAAATCAGGAAAATTAACTCCTCCCAAATGTTTAGGACGCCTAAGTTTGGAGAAAGACATCCTGGCTCTTTTATTCTGCCATAAAAAACGAGACAAAATAGAATAAATAGTTTTATAACAAGACTTTGGAATGTTAATAGGAAGATTAGAAAGAAAAAATAAAATAATAGGAACTAGCATCATTTTAATTGAATCTAATCTCCCCCACCAAGATAAAAATAAAGGGTGCCATCTTGCAGTGGAATCTGTGAGAATAGTATGCAAATGTTTAATATTAAGGGAGACAGTTTCTTTGATTGAAGGAGCGAACCAGAGACCCAGATATTTGATTTTAGAAGGACTCCATTTAAAAGAGGAAGCCAGAAAGTCAGCATGAAAACAAAATTTATTAAGAGGAAGAATTTCACATTTATCTACACTCAATTTATAGCCAGACACAGCCGCAAAATCAGAAACCTCAGAAAGGAAAGCAGGGACAGAGATTTGAGGATTAGAGATGAAAAGAAGTATGTCATCGGCATAAGCGGATAACTTTACTTGTTGTTCACCATATGAGAACCCGGAAATATTAGTATTAAGCCGAATTTTTGTTAGAAATGGCTCTAAAGCAAGAATAAAAAGAAGGGGTGAAAGAGGACAACCTTGACTAACTCCACGAAATAGGGGAAAGGAAGGAGAGATAAGACCATTAGCGAAAATAAAGGATCTAGGAAAAGAATACAATAATGAAACATAAGAGAGAAATTTAGACCCAAAACCAAACCATTTAAGAGAAGACAAAAGAAAAGGCCAATTAACCCTATCAAAAGCCTTCTCTGCGTCCAAGGCTATAGCAGCCAAGGAAAGAGGCGAGGATTGTGATTTGCTAAGGACATTAAAGAATAACCGAGTATTATCTGAAAGATGACAACCTTTGATGAAACCACATTGTTCTTTACCTATTAGCTGGGGTAAAATCTTATCTAAACGTAAAGCTAGAATTTTTGCAAAAATGTTATAATCAAGATTAATCAAAGAAATAGGTCTATAGTTTTTACACAAGGTATGATCTTTACCGTCCTCGGGAAGAAGACAGATCAACGCTTCCTGAAAGGAACCTTCAGATTTTTGAGAGGATATAAAGAAAGAAAAAAGGTGATGTAATTTAGGGACAAGAAAAGTAGAAAAATGAAAATAAAATTCGATGGAGAAGCCATCTGGACCAGGAGCTTTCCCTCTTTTAAGAACCCGAATGGCTTCTAAAATATCTGCAGAACTAATGTCTTTGTCCAAGGAGGAAAAATCTACATCCGAGACCGAGGGAGAAGGAATGGAAGACAAATATCGATCAATGGTTGAGGACAAAGGGGGAGATTCAGGAGTATAAAGAGTCTGGTAAAAATTCGAAAACTCAGCCAAAATATCCTCATCCTTATGAAGAATGGAATTAGAGGAGGAAACAATCGAATCAATTTTCATACGTTCTTTTTTAATCTTAAGATAGTTCGCCAACATATTTCCAGCTTTATTTTGCGAGGAGTAATACTTGGCACTAGATTTAAGTAAAATTAAATTGGCAGATTCGATAGACAATTTATTGAAGGAAAGTTTGGCAGAGACAAGATCATTAAGATCGGACTGGGATTTAGATGAATAATATAGATGTTCCAGGCGTTTAATACGGGAAGTAAGAGTAGACATAGTTTGCGTGGCTAAACGTCTCTTTTTGGCAACAAATGAAATAACGAAATCTCTAGAAGCAGCCTGAAAGGTGTCCCAAACCAGTTGAGGGGATGTTTGAGGAGATTCATTGTCAGCAAAGAAAAGGGAGGCAAAATTAAGAAAAGCAGCAGAGAAAGAAGCATCCAAAAGAAGAGAGTTGTTGAATCTCCATCTCTTAGTACCTTTAGTAGGAGGAAGTAAATCAAGTTGAAGAGAAACTGGGGCATGATCCGAAATTAAAATGGAACCTATATCAGAATGAGTGATGTGTTGTGTAAGAGCTTTAGAAATGAAAAGATAATCTATACGGGACTGAGATGAGTGGATTAGGGAAAAATATGTATATTCTTGCAAGGTAGGGTTACAAAGCCTCCATGAATCAATTAGGGACCGTTGAGAAATAACCAAAGTAAATTGAGCATGCGATGGGGAGGGAGAAAATCGGGAATGGGATTTACGATCCAGGAAGGGGTCCATAATCATGTTACAGTCCCCACCCAAAATAAAATAATCATCAGGGTATTGCATCGTGGAAGAAAGAATTTGGGGCCAGAACAACTTATCAGGAACAGTAGGAGCATATACATAAAAAATAGTCAGGGGAATTTTGTTAACTAACAATGATACAACAACCCACCTACCCTCCGTGTCATTATCCTGTTTAAGTACCTGAACCTGTAAATGTTTATGACAAAGAATAGCAACACCATTGCGTTTACCCGTCCCAGGAGAAGCAAAAACTTGACCCACCCAATTACGGCGTAGTTTAGAGACTTCAACATCTTTGATATGAATTTCTTGCAATAACACTATACCTCCTTTTAAATGAGCTAAGTGGGAAAGAACACGTTGTCTCTTAATTGGAGAACCCAAACCTTTAACATTCCAAGAAATTACATTAATAGTCATTTAAAATTGTAAGAAAAATTTGAAACATATGAAAAAATAATAACTAGCAAAACAACCCAACAATAAGAAACAACCAGAAAAGGTGCAAGTAGACAAGAAAATGAAGAGAAAAAGGCATGGAATAGCGGAAGACGAAATAGAAGAAAAAGAAGAATGATGGATGAAGGTGGAGAGAAAAGATGAAGGAACAAGAAATTGATGGAAAGAAAAGAAGAGAGCTGAGGAAAAGAAAAGGAAGAAACACGATATGGGAGTACAGAAAGAATACAAAAGGAGAATATCAATGTACTAACAAAACACATACTGTAAAAATACAAGAGTACTGGGGATGGAGGAACCATAAGGAAGGGAGCAGAACTGACCGAGGACTCCACGGAGACGCAGCAAGGGGAAGAACCACCGGGAAAACTGAAGGAGAAACAAATGGAAAACACATCTTAGGGACCACAGGACCGTAAATTAAAGGACTACAAGAGAGAAAAATAACAAAAATGTTAAACAACATATGAGGCTAAGACACAACAGTTAAATGATAGAACATTATTACAAAACAACCAACAATAGGAACAAAAAGGGAAATCACAAAAAAGACATTAACGCCAACAATAATCATGGTTGCGGAATGTCCATCTTTTCAGCATAACAGGAATCCAGGAACTGCTACAAGCGAACAGCATCTTTATAAGGTGTCGTTTTGTTGTTATAAGTGACCCTAAAAATGCAAGGATGAAATAATCCATATCGGGCATTTAAGGCTCGTAAAGCTGGTCTCATGTCCAAAAATCTCTTACGACGATCTGCAGTAGCTTTGGCATAGTCCTGAGCAAAGAAAAGATTAGAGCCATTATATGAAATTTTTCCTCTTTGTTTGGCTGCATGAAGGACTCGAAGAAGATCCGTATATTCCAGAAAGTACAGAATGACACCTCTAGGTTTCATGGGAGAAGAGGAGGTTGATGAATGAGATGCTGGACCTAGACGGTGAGCACGCTGGATATTCAAAGGAGGTGAAGGTGGAAGGTTAAGAAGAGTGGGAAGAAAGGATTGAACAAACGAGATGGAGTTTGATCCCTCAAGATTTTCGGCAAGGCCATAAATACGTAGGTTATTACATCTATTTCGATTTTCCAAGTTTTCGACCTGCTGTTTGAGCAAAGCAATCTCATTCTTCATATTAGGAACTTGAACAAGAACCGTTTGAGCTGAAGCCAAGGAACCCTCAAGATCCACCACTCTCTGTTGTGTATGAGACCAATTATCTTCAAGACTCTGGAGGCGGGAATTGGTCTCTGACATATAAGGCTTAAGAGCTCGAATCTCCTCCAAGATAAGCTCCATAGAAATGGTATTTGACATGCCTGTGGGAGAAGGAGGATTAGCCTTAGGCCTCTTTCCTGAATTAGGAGTCGGAGAAGGAGCTGAAGCCTTGGCGAGTGATTTTGTGGAACGTGAAGTAGGATTAGAAGAGCCTTTAATGGTAACAGTCTCAGATTGTGAATCATCGAATGAGTCCTGCAACACACTGTAAGGGTTGCTATCCTCCAAAGGCACTTGAGAAGCAGAGCGTTGTTGAAAAGCAGCAGCACGATTAGCACGTGACGTTGCCATTATATATAGAAGGCAAGTGAAAAACACACTGCGTCAAAAAGGAGAGACCAGCAGAAAACTGTCCATAAAGGGAGGATAAAAAACTGAAAAAATTCTGCCGAATTCAGTGATGGCTCAACAAGGGCGCCTACCTCTTAATAGTAACAAGGAGCAAGAAGAGGTCATATTAAATATATCAGGCTATAAACATTCACCTTGAGGTCAGAGAGAGGAAAGCATCAAAACAAAATGGTGGCGGATTCTTGAGGAGAAATAGAAACATGCTATTTAATCAGCATGAGAGGCTCAAAAAACATGAAAAACGAAGTAAAAAGCAGCCAATGTCCAGAATATCACCAATTAGGGGTAAAATGCCAACATGTCAAAGACTGAGGAAGTTCATTAGCGCATACACGGCAAAAAACGGCAACAGAAGCAACCAAAATGGCAGCCGCGATTCAAACGCGAGCCGTCAGGAAGTGGAAAGTCTCAAATACTGGTAAGGAAAGCGTGCTTCATGTCGGAAAGCACATGTAAATGTGCCGCGCGCCTTCCGCCGCACTTCAATACAGGTCCGGCAACCCAAAAGTGAAGAAATCGCCCGGCAGAGCTCCCGTTACCTCACGTCGTAACGGAGCTCCTCGGGACTGCGGCCATCTTCCGTGGCGCCGTAGCCCTGTCCCCCCAACGTCTTCTTCACTTAATAGCAACAAAATATGCTTAGTAAAATACAATTAGCTGAACCAATCAGACTAGATGGAAATAATGTTTTGACATCTCAATTACATATACTTTGCAAAAATGTGATGTCAAGGCGAAGTAACATATGTAAATCTAGAGGAACTAATCATTGAATGATGCAGGGTGTTTTCACAAAAAAATAGTAGTGTCAAGGATTCTACAAATGGTGGCAGACAATGCTTTACAGGATGATCTTCTGTGATTAGTTCTACTAGATTGGCTTATTTAGATTTCCTATAAGACCATGGTGGATGATACAGAAAATGCACCAGTAGCATGAAAGGTAAATGCTGCAGTATGTATTTTTAGCAACCAGCTATGTTACAAACATAGATGGCTAGCAAAAACGCCACAGTGCTCAGTACAGGGTACAGTTTAAAAATACTGCAGTGCTACTCGTAAATGAAATATACCTTTTTTGTAGGAAAGTCTATTTTAGACATGAATAAGTGACTCCTAAATAATGCTTGTAGGATCACAGACCAGGGTGCTTAATATATGGTATGTTTTACTACATTTGGCAATAGTGAGTCCGCCAGCTGTTTATATATTGAGTACATTCAGTATATCAGGTATAATAAAACCCTTTATTTATTATCTCAACTTGGGAAAATAATAAAAAAGTAATGAAAGATATTTTCTGCTTAGTTTCATAAATCTAATGTATTGGTGACATCAGCTTTTTAATAAGTTTAGTGAAAAAGTAACGTTATAAAATTGTACTTTATTCTACCTGAGCCAAAGCTGGGTTAAAAGCAGTTTGGCACTCAACCTCACTCTAGAGTGTCGATACACATTCTTAGCTGAGAGTTAATGACCCTGTTGGCAGAGGACGGTGCCTCGGTCTCTGGGCCCAGGAAGGGAACAGTGTGATCAACAACTGTACACTTAACATGAAGCAATTATTTTGAAGGGGGACAGAAAAAGTTGATTGACATAGAACAAATAGGTTATATAGATATGGTAAATGCCATATAGATATGGCAAATGGGTCTTGAAACATCTGCTATCATTCATTTTAACTGCCATCCTTGACTTTCTAGCTCTAAGCACAGCAGGGGGGACAACTAGGTATTGGCCACAACAAAGGGGGTGGGCTAAGGGAGAATCAGAATACCTCTAAATTGATGAAGTGCTTAAGACTTAGGGTACATCATGCACCTGATAAATTTCAAACCTCGGTGTTTCAGTTTTCACTGTATGCAAATATTATCTGATTCCACTGGAGCAGGACTAATAGTAAAAACAACAAGAAAACCAGCAGAAGAATGAAAACTCCAACCAACCAACTTCATTTGAAGTGCCATTTTCAATGTATTACACTAGCCTGATATACTATTTACTAATGGGACTGCTAACTAGTGCTAAAGTGCATGTGCTCTTTAACTAAAACATGATAACAATTGGTTTATCCGCAATTGGCTTATTCAATTTCCTTATACATCCCTAGTGAAGTGCACTACATGTGCCCAGGACCCGTTGTATGATGTTACTACGCATTCCGTCGCAACGCATGCCTTTACCACGCATGCGTTACAATGCGAATGCCTTTCCCATGCATAACCTTTACCACGAATATTCCTTTACCATGCATATTTTTACTACGATTTTCGTTGCAAATTCATGCATTGTATGGGCATACTCTTGGTAAAGGTTATTCCCCCACAGCTAAACCCTTCTTACAAATACCCCTCCCCTGCCCCTAACCCTAAAATTGGACCCCTCCTTTTTTTTAAATCTAAATTTCCCCTTACCTCTCCACGTCATCTCGTCTGTCATCTCTTCTCCATGATCTTCCTTGTTGACGTTACACGTCGTAAAGAGGAAATGAAAGTGTCTTTCCCTTTCCTCTAACGACATGGATTGCCTCCCAATTGCCTGCATGATCGCTACTACCAGGTGTGTTTTTTAAGGGGGAGACACCCCAAGCCCCTTTTCTTTTCCTACCTGTTTTTTGGGGGGCGGGAGATCCCCCAAGTCCTCTTTTTTTTTAGCCTTTACCACACATGCCTTTACTACGTATCTCGTAGTGAAGGCATAACTTTCAATTACTTCTGACACACACGTAGCTTCAGTGTCGTGTCACTACGGCCATAGGAGGAGCCAGGACAGACCTTCTTTCAGATGTCAGGGCACGAATCAGCGCCGTTTATGAGCTGCTAATCACAGCGTTGTGATAAAGATACCACTGACACGACACTGAAGCTACGTGTGTGTCAGATGTAATTAAAAGTTCTACGAACAACGGGATACATATCTGATATTTATCATCCCAGGCCAAAAAAGGACGGGACAGAAGTATAACCGGCAGGAAGGCAGCACTAATTCTACAATAGCAACACAGCCCTGAGGAAGTAGTGGGCCACAAACCCATAGCATCGAAACACGTGTTGGCGGGAGGAACTGGAATGAAAAATAAACCAGCAACATCAAACTAAATTGCATTGTTTGGTATAACTTACTGCACTACTAATGTGTATTAAGAAATTGTTTATTTATGTGGGCTAGGGCTTGGTAGCTTATAGAGACCATCTCTCCATCAGCCAGTAGCAAGGCTTGAGACGTATTCACTGACAACTTATCCACCAGAGTTGACAACCTTCTAATCTTGACATCATTCAGAACCTCACCTAAGTTCGGTATCATTGCCCCAAACACATCACCAACAATTTCTTCTGCACTCGTGGCTATAAATCTTCCACGTGGAATATTTTAGGAAATAGTAGAGCCAGGTAACATGTTCCATACCAATTCAGTGGCAAACGAACATACGCATTCCTTTTGCACACAAAATACACATTTGGCACTATGGTCAACTTATCCAACTGTGCCTTCTTCACCGATTCCTCAATTAGGGAAATTTGCTTGCATTCACTCTCCCCCACAGATATGTTGTCATAATATGTCAATGTCTGTGTAATGCAAACTTTCCCTTTTTTTCGCAAACCTAGGGCTATTGGGCCATAGCTTCCTTTTGCCTTATCATCTAACTCCTCTTGGGTTTATTCGATTACATCATGTTTTGGATCAGGCAAAAATAATGTCTGTCTATGCCTGTCCTCTACCTGATCTACAAATGTATTTTCTACATCAGATAACATACACGTCAAATTGTGTCTTTGGGAATATGCGGTGTTCAAATTTACTCTGAACACCAAATAATTCGACATTCTCCCTTCTTGTTTATAATAATCATACTTGTTCAAGTGTTTAAGAATTGAAACTTCCGGGAGCACTGCATCATAATTAGAGAAGTAGTATTCAAAATGTGCCTTGCCATAAAACATACTAAGTAACACACTACCAGTGATACCATATGTCAGGGGTAAGTGATGAAATCTAAGGCACAGACGCTGTCAACTGCATGCACACAGCAATCATTTGCATTCATGGTGTCCATTTACTCATATAAAAACCTTGTGTACACTTTTAACATGAAATCTCCCATGGATAGATCTACATTTAATAAACACATGGTTTCTTCTATCTTGACCTTATCGGACTCCGATGCACCCTCTCTTATGTCTGAGGTGGAAGGTGTAGGTGTCCCTCGTATCCCCTCCTCTATTCTGGTGTTGGACTCCCCTATGGATGTAATAACTACTACAGTGATGACTACAGTCACCCCTACTATGAGTGTGCCTACGGTTCGACTCCATGTTGAATCAGATCTCTGATGATGTGCAGCAACCGCATCCACAAAAGTTTTAACTTCTCACCTAATGATCTGCACACAAAGTTATTACTCAATAACTTTCGGATCTACCAAATCTTCTGTACTCAGTTCATCAATAATTATTTACAGTTCATCAATAGCCATCCCTAGCCCTGTTTCTTCTTCCACTGGAAAATCCCTAAATGTATTCTTCTTCCACTCAGACCTAAGTTATCTTCTTTCAGAGCAAAGTTCATATATTATTTTTTTTTCTTTATACAGTTCAGTTCTCATCATGAATCAGATGAGTGCTGAGCGCATCAATAATGAGCTGGAAGATCTCCAAACAAAAAGCTGCCAATTCTGGAGCTGAAGGTTGACGGATAAACGTTGGAAACAAGAGTTAGTTTAAGATCATAATTTGCAACCTGCTCAGCCTCGGAGGATCTGGTACGGTCAGTGTCAAAAGCCCGAGGGCCTCAACTCCAGGGACCAACAGTTCAATGCCAATGATCAGTGCTGTTATCCCAAGCCTTACTCTTCCTGACCTCAGCCTCCCGGACCTCCTGGTCCCTGCATCTGTGACCAGGAATGTCCACTCTTGCGCAGCGTACTTCAGGCACGGTACTCTCTCTCCTTGATCTGTTCACACCTTCTTGTCTCGCCTCTGTGTCACTTGGATCAGACATCTCAGAGATTGTATTGAGATCCCTTTCTGATGCCAGCCTCAAATTCAGCCTTTCTTTTCTCACCGGCCACGTATCGCTTCTAGCTTTTGCTCTCCTCCTCACTGCCCTCGGCTTGCTCCACACCAGTCTGTTCACCTGAGTCTGACTCTATATCAACCCCAATGTTTCCGTCTCCCTCAGAGTCTGTACCTGGATCTTGTGCAACTTGAGGCCCCTCAGCATGTCTTAATGAGCCTTCAGCATCGACATGAACCATCACAGCTTGGCTTGTCCTCTCTACCAACCTTGAAATTGCGGATGGAATTCTTTCAGTCAGAGGAGCGGCTTCTCCCAAGGGTTCTGGAACTTTGAGGACCTCAGCACTTCACGGCAGTGCTTGTGACATAGACCTCCCAACTGTGCATCAAGGCAGTTCTACCTCACATGTTTTCAAACCAGCACCGAATCACCCAGGCTTAGGTGGTACAAAAGGTCCTTCGATGAGGGTGCGGTTGCAGATTTGACCTGGTGAGACACAGAATTAACCACATCAGCCAGTCCCTTGCAATAATCGAGAACCAAATCATCGATGATATTTATCAATGCTGTAGCTGGAACTGCAGGCAAGCACATCAACCTCACCATTAGTATTTTGTGGGGAAAAAGTCATGTTCCCCTATCGGGAATGCAACGCAATCTCATCAGCACCAAGGGTAGCGCATCTGGCCAATTCAAAGACGTTGACGAGCAATCCTTTACCACTCTCATCTTGATAGTCCCATTAATTTGCTCCACCAAGCCAGATGCCTCTGGCCTGTAGCTACAGTGCAGTCTCTGAAAAGAGGCTCACAGCAGCTTCATAATCTCTCTATGTAAGTGAGATCCTCTGTACCTCTGAACCGTGGAGAAACCTCTCTAAGCAATAGCTTTGCCACTGTAAGACAGTCACACCGCCTGCTTGGATACAACACACACCACCACCAAAACATACCTTATCATATTGCACCTGGGCATCTCGATGAAGTCCAGCTGTGTTCTGTTAAAAGGACCTCCCGATCTCCCAATGTGACTCAAAGCAACAACAGTTTTCTCCCGCATTCATTTGTTGACAGGTAATACACCTATGACACACTTCCTCAGTGAACACTTGAAACCTTGGATTGAACCATGTCTGTCGGAAAACCCTGACCATAGCATCTCTCCCAAGGTTAAACGCTCCATGAATATGTCTCACCGCAGGACTCAACAGTTTGATAACACTGCCCTTTCATCTGTTGAAACCCAAATGCCATCACCGCTTCTCTCACAACCTGCTCTAATCCATGCAGCCTCCTCTTCCTCGGAAACATCTTCTTGTAGACGTTTAACCTCATCCCAAGTGACGGTGGGCGGAGCTGGAGTAGTGCCTCTATGCGTAGCTTCACTGAGTATGAAAAAATCACTGTGCAGCTACGCATAGCTTTGCTGCGCTCTCTCCCCACTCTCCCCCTCAAATGCTTTAAAAATAATAAAAAGAAGGCACTTACCTGTGTTTCTGCCGCCTCCTTGCCTGGCGCTCTCCTTCCTGCTCCTCGCATCCTAACTCATTGAAAAAAGCACTACCTTGTACATCTTGCCCGTGTGCACGCACAAGACATACAAAGTAGTGTTTTTTTTAATGAAAAGGTCACAAGATTAGCAGGAAGGAGAGTGACAAGGCATGGGAGATGGCAGAAACACAGGCAAGTGCCTTCATTTAAATCTTTTTATTATTTTTAAAGCATTTGGAAGGGGGGAGGGAGCGGCTAACGCCACTTCGCCATGGAGGCTGAGTTTTGCCTACCTCTACAGTCGCCATGGAGCATGGAGTAGGCAAATCTCTGTAAATGCAGCGGGTGGAGTGGAGTTACCCGTCCAGGGTTAATCCCAAGTATCAGCTACGACTAACATCATGCTGAGCTTGGTCTTTTCTGTGCTCTCTCCTATATATTCTCCATTAAAAACACAAGCATGTAAGGCACAAAATTGAGCCAACAGTTTTTTCCCGCATTCATTTGTTGACAGGTAATACACCTATGACACACTTCCTCAGTGAACACTTGAAACCTTGGATTGAACCATGTCTGTCGGAACACCCTGACCATAGCATCTCTCCCAAGGTTAAACGCTCCATGAATATGTCTCACCGCAGGACTCAACAGTTTGATAACACTGCCCTTTCATCTGTTGAAACCCAAATGCCATCACCGCTTCTCTCACAACCTGCTCTAATCCATGCAGCCTCCTCTTCCTCGGAAACATCTTCTTGTAGACGTTTAACCTCATCCCAAGTGACGGTGGGCAGAGCTGGAGTAGTGCCTCTATGCGTAGCTTCACGGAGTATGAAAAAAACACTGTGCAGCTACGCATAGCTTTGCTGCGCTCTCTCCCCACTCTCCCCCTCAAATGCTTTAAAAATAATAAAAAGAAGGCACTTACCTGTGTTTCTGCCGCCTCCTTGCCTGGCGCACTCCTTCCTGCTCCTCGCATCCTAACTCATTGAAAAAAGCACTACCTTGTACATCTTGCCCGTGTGCACGCACAAGACATACAAAGTAGTGTTTTTTTTTATGAAAAGGTCACAAGATTAGCAGGAAGGAGAGTGACAAGGCATGGGAGATGGCAGAAACACAGGCAAGTGCCTTCATTTAAATCTTTTTATTATTTTTAAAGCATTTGGAAGGGGGGAGGGAGCGGCTAACTCCACTTCGCCACGGAGGCTGAGTTTTGCCTACCTCTACAGTCGCCATGGAGCATGGAGTAGGCAAATCTCTGTAAATGCAGCTGGTGGAGTGGAGTTACCCGTCCAGGGTTAATCCCAAGTATCAGCTACGACTAACATCATGCTGAGCTTGGTCTTTTCTGTGCTCTCTCCTATATATTATCCATTAAAAACACAAGTATGTAAGGCACAAAATTGAGCCACTTCATCTGCATAGCGGTTTCCCTTAGTTATAAAGTCCTGCCCATGTGTTGTACATTTTACCTCCGCCACTTCCTTGGGCTTCCGCAAAGCCACTAACAGTTGACGCACATATTCTCCATTCATGATAGGAGATCCTGATGATGTTAAGAACCCCCTCTGTGACCACAACTGCCTGAAATCATGAACAGCTCCAAATTCGTACTGACTTTCGGTGAAGATAGTCACTCGGACTTGATCAGAAATGAGACATGCACGTATCAAGGCCATCATTTCTGCCACTTTTGCGGAGTATACTCCTTGTAAACAAGCAGCTTCCACAACTCCAGAAATAGTACAAACACAAAAGCTGCTCTCATACAACTCTGATTGTCTCTTAAGCATGAACCATAAACAAAAAGGATAAGATCTGATTCGGGTAAAGGTTCATCGACAATGTTGGGTCATGGTTTGGTATAAAGTTCAGTCACATCCAGTCAGTCATGTTTCTCACCATCTTCCCTTCAATGTATGGACATGGCATCAGTGTAGCTGGATTCAACATAGAACATATTTTCAAGGAAACATTTTCAGATGCCAATATAACTTGCTCATACTTAGTGAGCCTGTTATTTGTCAAATGCTGCATTTTGTTTCGCATCATCAGGAGCTCTACTGAGTGCAGAACATAGACAGTAAGAGGGTGACCCATTACAATGCTTTCACATCTTTCAATGCTGACACCTGTTGCAGCAATGGATCTGAGACATCCGGGCAACTCAGAAGCTACCGGGTCAATGGTAGCTGAAAAATAAGCTACTGGTATGCGGGCACCCCCATGTGTCTGAGTAAGTACTGCTAGTGCGCAATCCTCCCTCTCATGGCAAAAGAACAAAAAAGCGTTATTGTAATCAGGCATTCCTAGAGCGGGGCATGACACAAGGTCTTCTCTTAGCTCCACGGACGGCAACCAAACAGTTGTTATATCATGGTACCGGGCCACTTATATCCTTAAGTATCAACTTTAACAAAGATTTTGCCTTAAGGGAAAAATTGAGAATCCACCACCGACAGTAGCCGACCATTCCCAAAGAAAATTCAGACTTTCTTTTGCATCTTAGGAGTAACCCTGAGCATAGTTTGCATAGTAGCACTATGCGTAGCTACAAGAAGTGCACTTTGCACTACGCGAGCTATGCGTAGCTACGTGAACTGCGTAGAGTGGTAGGAAAAATGCTGTTTGCACTGATTGCACAGTGCCGGATGCTTGTCCACAGTGTGCAATCATTGTAAACGGCATATTGCACAGTGCAAGCAGTCATTTTCTGCCGCTCGAGTAGATTTGTACTCGAGCAGCAGATTTCTCAACGTCGACTGGTAGTTTCTCATTATGAGCAGTCGCGAGCATACCCGACCACTCGCAATGAGAAAACTGACCTCCCCGCGTTGAGAATCTGGCCAGGAGGTATATTTTCCAAGCCCATGATCGGCAATTTGATGTGGCTGATCGCGAACGAGAAAAGAATGTCTCGCCGGGATGTTGATTTTGCTTACTTGCGGTTGCCAACTTGACGTTGAGGACCGCGAGCAAGCAAGAAATGTCTGCTATGCTACACGTTTTTGCACAGTGTTATGTGCAATTCTCGTAGCGCGTAGTAGTGCAAACTATGCACGCTCTGCGAGCGTAGCGTAGTCCTACACCCAAGGTTACTAGGGAGCACCCATTTGTAAGATCGCCTCAATGCGATCTGGCGACACCTTTCTCTTTCCTCTCTCAATCCGATGACCCAGATACTGGACCAGAAGCAAACAGTATTGAAGCTTGTTTGGGGACACCTTGTGTCCATTCTCTGCCAGATGATTCAACAAAGCCACACTATCTATTCTGCAAGCATCCTCCATTTCTGAGGCAACCAGGAGATCATCTATGTGCTGGACGAGAACTTAATTCTGCGTCACTACCAGACTCTCAAGATTCTTTTTCAAAATCAGATTGAAGATGGACGGACTTTCAGTATACCCTTGTGGGAGACAACACCACGTTAACACATGGTTTTCCAGTTGAAAAGCAAATAAAAACTGGATTTCCTCATAGAGGGGTATCGAAAAGAATGCCTGGCATAGGTCAATGACCGTAAACCATTCTGCTTCACAAGGTTCTTGGAAGAAAATTACTGCTGGATTCGGTACCACAGGACGACATGGAATCACAATCTCATCAACCCTTCGGAGGTCTTGGACAATTCTATATTTACTACTGGGTTTCTGCAACCCCATAATAAGTGAATTACAGGGACTGTCTCTTATCTCCTTCAGAATGCTTTGTGCAATCATGGACTCAATTACAGGTCTTATTCTGGCCACAGGCTGATAAGGGGAGAAAGGAAGCCCCTTTAGGGTGTGGGCAAACATCACAAACCACCCCGCTGTGGTCACGAGCTGTGGTCACAGGTCACCAACGCAACACTTCACTGAGGAACAAGGAACAATGACATGAGATGACAAAGATCACATTTGAAGTGGCATTTTATTTGATAAGTCTTAAGTACATCAGAAAATGCATTTACTAATTGATCAGCCTGACCAATGAAACGTTTGAAAGTCTGACTTCAATCTGTCAGGATTAAAAAACGCAAGTTCACATTTATTATGTGCAAGAGCTTAGAAAACAGGCTGGAATGAGGACCTGTAAAACGGTATAATTGAAATCAATAGGCGATTCAAAAAGGCTCAAAATACATTCTATGAAAACATAGCGCCTACAAATGTGCTTTTCTGAAGAGAATTACCCATGCAAGTTTAACATTCCAAAGAGATCCAAGGTGCAAAAGGACTGGGATCCTTTTTAAAGGCACAATTGAAATTAGTTAGGGAAAGCAGAACACACTATAAAGTCTAGTGCCTAGAAGCACCTTAACTATGGAGACTATCCCAGCAGGGCCTAATAGCTTAAGGGAACCTTTATCGAGCCTTTTTTGGGACTGGTCCACGACCTTCCAACAAGGTATGAGGGTCTTGTGGTAATGGGAGATTTCAATCTCCACTGGGAGGAGTCCACTAAAGAACCAACGTCCAAACAGTTAGAAGAGGCTATGACCGCGCTAGAACTAACCCAGATAGTGACAGGTTCAACACACAAGAAAGGTCACACATTGGATCTGATTTGGACCTCAGTCCCGGTGCTGAGCCCTGTCACTATCTCGCCCTGCATATGGTCGGATCATCACCTGCTGCAGGGTAGATTAGCATTCCCGGGGCAAAGAGTAATCCCCACCGCCGAGTGGCAGGTTGTGAGAAGGTGGAATTCAATCAATACTGATACTCTATTATCCACATTAGAGAAACCCACCCACCTTAACAGACTACCAGAGGATGACGTTGAGAGGGCCAGCCTCAAACTGTCACTAAAACTGGAAAATGCCATTGAGGCAGTGGCACCTGCACGAAGGGTAAAAATTGGGGACAAAGGAAAAGGGGCCCCCTGGTTCAATGATGCCCTGAGACTCCTGAAACGCTCCCTGCGCCAGAGCGAGAGAGCCTGGCGAAAGGGGTATGATCCTAATTACCAAGCCTCGTATGTTAAAGAACTCACCACTTACAAACAAGCTATTAGGGCCAGGAAAGGTGAGTTTTACGAAAGCAGAATTGCGACAGCACCCAATCCCCAGAAAGAAATTTTCAAAGTTCTTACAGAACTGAGGAAAAGAAGGAACAGCCCCCCTCCTTCACGCAAGAAGACTGCCATAAATTACAGTCATTCTTCACCACCAAGATATCTGACCTCCTGACAGAAATCGAGACCACCCCTAGACTGGACTGCCCGGGAATCACTCAAAAACCTACCCCCACAGTCACCCAGCCCCTAACTTCACTACCCTTACTCACTAAAGAAACTTTGAAAATAGTGATGGGTCAAGTAAAATCAGGCTCACCGGCAGACCCATGCCCTCCGAGGATCTACAAACAAGCCTGGCCAGGACTGGAGGATGACATACTTTCGCTCCTAAACAGCTCACTCACATCCGGACAGGTCCCTTCCAACCTTAAGGAAGCCCGATTGATTCCTCTCTTTAAAAAGGCAGGGGCTGATACCAAGATCTTGAAAAACTACAGGCAAATTTCACAACTCTCTTTTTTAGCCAAAATATTGGAGCAGCATGTGCTGCCCAGCCTCTCTCATCATCTTGAGAACAATTCATTGTTGGAACCCAACCAGGCCGGATTCAGGGCCCACAATTGGTCATGCTTTCCGTGCTAGACGACCTGCGACTTAAAGCAGATAAAAAAGATCCTTGTGCCCTGGTGCTGCTTGACCTCTCCGCGGCATTTGATACGGTCAATCATGACCTACTACTGTCGCGGATGTGGGACTTCGGTATCCAGGGCACGGCCCATGCCTGGCTGACCTCGTTCCTCGGTCAACGGGTTCAGAGAGTACAGCTGGATGACCTGGTATCAGAGGCAGCAAGGATCACATGTGGAGTCCCTCAGGGCTCGGCCCTGTCACCCTTGATGTTTAATGCATATCTGCAACTCCTTATCTCATCACTAAATCAGATAGACTGCAGTATATACAATTACGCTGATGACACTCAGATCATCATTCAAATTGGTAACACTACAACAGCAGATCAGAAATTGCAAAACATCTTAGAATTTACCGTCAATTGGATGACGGCAAATTCATTAAAGATTAATCCTGATAAGACTGAGGTGCTTGCAATTACGACAACATCTAGCCCTTGGAGTGACCTCTTATGGCCCACTGAATTAGGAAACCCCCCAGTACCTGCAGAAACAGTTAAAAGCCTAGGCATAATTTTAGATGCCAGCCTCACTATGTCAGCCCAGGTCTCAGCTGTAGTGGGCACTTGTGTGGGCCTAATGAGACAACTGCGTAAATTGTCCCCCATCCTGACGGCGGACACTCTCAGGAGAGCAGTATCAGCATTAATCCTGGCACGGCTGGACTACGGCAATGTTCTGTATGTCGGTACTCCACAAAAGCTGATGAACAGACTCCAGATTGTCATGAACGACGCGGCCAGACTCATTTTTAATAAACCAAGAAGGAGCCATGCCACCCCCCTTCTTCGCAAACTTCACTGGCTGCCAGTGAAACAGCGGGCCAAGTTCAAGGGCCTATGCATTACGCATAAAGCCTTATACGGGCAAGCCCCTAAATACATTAAGGAACGTCTTGTCCCGTATGCCCCTAGCAGGAATTTACGATCAGTAGAGGCTGCACTGTTGGTCTGCCCACGGTTCAAACTGTCCTCTCTAGGAGGGCGCACTTTCTCCTACACAATTCCCAGTGCATGGAACAAACTGCCAGAGAACCTGCGCAAAGAAACAAGTCTGTTGCCCTTCAGGAAAAAGCTAAAAACCATGCTGTTCCAGGAGGCATGGGGTACCATCTAGCTTGCTCCCCCAACAACTCTGTGTCCACTCTCCGCTAAGCGCTTAGAGACCCCTGGGTGATAAGGCGCTCTACAAATCCAAAATACAAATACAAAAACAAATACAACCTAAAAATGCAAGGAATTGGGTGTGAATGGAAAATACAGAGTATAGTCAGAGATCTAAAAGGCAGAAATGTTATCTAGCTTGGGAGTTTTACCACCTGAGAGAGAGGCGTTGATGTCCCAAGTCAGATATACGGCTAGCCGGAGAACTCACACTCATGCCAAGCACTTGCAGAAGAGTTCTGACTTCAAATTTGACGGTTGGGTCTGATATACCTGAAAATGCGGAACCAGGTTCTATGGTGACACACTGGCCTACGCCCATTCAGTGCTGGCGGTCTAACCACATGTGTTCTAGGACACCGGAAGGACATCTTTAAAGAACATTTTGTTACGTACATTTTAAAAGAGAACATTTTGTACATTTCTGACAAAAGAACATTTTGTTACGTACATTTCTAAAAATATATGTGAGAGCGGAACTTACGACAGGTGCTGAGGTGCTGTGGCTGTTATTTCATGCAAGCTATCTTTTAAAACAATATTTCTGCAAGAGTCCAAGATGTGCCAACTTGTACTGGCTGGGTCTGCGTATGTGTGTGTGTGGGGGGGGTGTCTTGCAATGGGGCTTGTGAAAGGCTACTGTACTTTCCAGGTTTGCTCAATTGCCTCGCTGTGTTCAGCACATCAGAAATGCACGTTTAAAACTTATTTAGGCCCAGTGGATTTTGTTAACATAAGGCGGTGGCCTTTGCCCTTTGGATTGGGCCTACAAACCCGGGATTCAGGGGATCCGTGGGATTTCATTTGCTGATTTTATATGGTGAAAATTGGTCATTTTAGCATATTTTCAGATTTTGTCAAGTAGGGCTCACATCAGACCTTCATCCTACCAAGGTCGATAAAAATGCCCTTTCTGTGTTTAAATGGTAGAATGCGACCCTCTATCATCTCCCTCCTCTTGTTCATTCTATGAACATTCTTTTAACTGAGTATCTCTGTGACCCTTCGGCCAGTGGCGGTATCCAGGGCATGTCATTAACATAACACTTAAAGCTACCTTTTTCTTTATCTATTTCGTTGGCTTTGTCTTCATTTGGCCTAATGAGTATTTTCGCATACTCTGCATCTTGCTCATTAAGCTGGCGTTCATATTGGGCTGCTGTTGGGTTCTTACTCAGACAGTCTCTACCAGGGAGAAGTGGAGGAGCTGTTTGTATTCCATAGTGGGTGCTAGGTGCTTCTAACTCGCTAATCTCCATTTGTATTCCAGTCCCATCCCAATGAACACGATCTTTGTCCTCATACTCAGATAACTGTAAATCCTTATGCTAGTGTAGTTTGTCCCTACTATCTTGGTGCTAACTTTCCTTTCCTTCAATGACACTCACCGGCGGGATGCAACACAAAAAAAAACAGCAAAAAAAAAAATAAAAATCAGAACTGCCACAAAGGTATCCAGTCAAAGTTCAACAAATCAGTGGCTATCTACTATGGCACCTCCTCCAGCAATCCATTTCTTTTCTATCTTGTTCAAGTTGTTGATGGCATTGGTCAGTTGAGCCATGTTCTTCGTTGTTAGTAATGTACAGCTCCCTCCTTATCCAAAGGCATACTCTCCTCTTGGTATTTCGAAGCCAGAGTCCTTCTGCCTTTGTCTGGAGCATCACAATGATGGTAAAGGAAAAAGAACTGGACTCTGCTCAACCGGCAAACCTCCTTTGGTGGGACTTTGAACACTGTCCACCCTTAGAACTGAGCACACTGCTCTTGTCCGTGGAGCCAGATAACAGAGCCAGAGATGGGCATCGATGTTGGAGATATTTGCTGTTGGAACCATCATGGTGACTTCGTGCAATGTTCTAGTGAGCTCAGGCTGCTCCTTCGTAAGGGCTGTTGGAGATGGAGCCATTCTCTGCAGGCCCAGTAAAAGTCAATGTGGATAGGGTGCCATATTTATTGTCCGGAAAAAAAACAGTGCTGTTTGCAAGTTGTGTGCCGTCCCACAGGTAACATGCCATTCTAGAAAACAGAGAAGAGGTGTCTTTTAGTTTGAAATCAGTTCATACTTTTGGACATTTTTATTTTATAAACCCTAAGTAGACAATCTGTCTATCTTATCTTTTAATCCTAGTCTACCCTATGTTGCCCTAATAGCGCTTCTTTATACCTTAACTAACCTCCGGCACTGAATTTTGCCATGGGCGTAACTTTGTGCGAATAACAACTGCGCTGTTCTAATCTGTCATGGGCAATGTAGGGTGTGGGGGACGGAGCAATGTTAGTCTGACATAGAACCTGCTACCATAAACCCATTGATGCTGCAAAAAACTAGACTATGGGCCATATCATGAACAGTCATCTAAAATAGCCTTGTTGCCTTCACTTCTGCATGTGTCAGTGATGACCTCATGCATCATCGAGGTGGAGGGGTGGTCCCTTCCTGTTCTATGTATAAACACTTTAGAGACAGTGGCCTCAATAATCTGACATTAGTTTGTGTAACCTGCAGGAGGTGTTCTATAGTCTGTGGTCGTATCTGCCTAGGTGAGAAAATCTATCTGTTCTCCCTGCATGGGGAGTGTATCCTTCCTGTTCTATGTATAAACACTTTAGAGACAGTGGCCTCAATAATCTGACATTAGTTTGTGTAACCTGCAGGAGGTGTTCTATAGTCTGTGGTCGTATCTGCCTAGGTGAGAAAATCTATCTGTTCTCCCTGCATGGGGAGTGTATGAGTCATGTAACGGTGCGCCTTAGTCTTCTGTCTACCTATTGTTGTCATCTGACTGTATCACATGCTGTATAGAGAATCGTGAGCAGGATGCTGTCTAGCTGCTTGGGCACTATTTCTTATTATTGCATTATTACTTCCATCAGGGGAGGGCGATGAGACACATGTTGCAAATACAATTATTCTGGGGTGCTAACTGTGCTGGTAGAGGGACTGTTGAACCTTTCTGCATGCTTGCAAGGGCCATTTACTCCATGTGCTAACAGATATATTGGAGGCGACTTTGTTGCTATTGGCAACTTCAAAAATATGAGCAATACAAGTCTTCCTATTAACACAATGAGACAAAACCAATTCAAACTACCTAATGCCACTTCTGCCAGTATTGCAAAATATTATAATACAAAATACATAACTTTAGATAAGACACTTCTGTGCGGCACGTGTTGTGGCTATGTCTGAATCCATAAACGACCAAGCTGTCACCGCCTTCTTCCGCTTGGACAGTCAAATGGAAACAAGTTACTCTTCTCTATTTTGCAGCGTTGACTTTGAAGTCTGTTCTGTTATTTCTTCCCTCTTGGCAATGGGGACAGCTGCTCGTTAGTAGTCTATTATTTCCAAAAGTCTTTGGGCCAAGATCTGTGTTCCATTATTCATATCTCGAAGCCCAGAACTGATGTGGCCCCACTTCCTGGAAACCTAACTTTGAAAGAAACCTCGCAGTGCATGTTAGTGTATACAAATATTTTTCATTATTTCAGAAGAGTTTTCACTTGTGTTGATGCATAAATAATAATTTTGTGAAACCTTGGAACATCCATTAACTTAAAAAAAATGCACTACGTACCAAAAACATCATACTGTCATAATTCCAAGCGGATCTAAACTTTTAAAGCAGGTAAAAAATATACACAACCATCTGAAGTCTGCAACTGTACTTCAACCGGCCTGGCAATAGTAGTGGTATTCGCTGCTGTATGCTGTATGTTGGCTAGCTGGCGTATGGAGGGAACTCCAAATGAAGGAAAGAATCTGGGAATTATATTGCCTTTTCTATAAGATATTTTAAGGAAAAATCCATTATCTAAAAGAAGGAATTTAAAAAATGTTGGGCTATAGTTTGTCTCAACGTGAAACATATTTGAAAATCTCTGTCACAGTGACACCTGTTCACAACCTGCCCCAGGCTCATGAAACAAAATGCTAAAACATTTCACTAAACTACTTGAATCAGGTACGTAGCATTTCTTTGCAACATAAAAATAACAAGCCAAGCCTTGCCAAATCCAGTAGGCCTCAAATATTTTGTTAACCTTTTGGCTTTGTCAATGCACACACAGTATTGTAGTCCCTGGCTTATGTACTGCTTAAAAAAGCATTTTAGCACAGTCGCCTTACAGTATGAGTACACATTATTTCCTGCAATTTTGAAGAACCTAGAAATAAAAATTATTAATATACCCACATATTACTTCTGTTATGCACATATATATATATACTTATATATATATATATATGTGTATATTTCTCATTTTGTGCGATCCTGCGATCGGTGTTCCAACTGCCTAAAACTCTCGTTACAAACCACAGGAAGTGTATTTCCTGCCTGGCTCAACGCCCAGAATCTGTGGTTGGCTACTTCCAACGGCGGCCCGAGAGAAAACCTGTTAACTCTTCTGTTACCTTGTAACATCTAAAAACATGTGTAGTGTAGTTATATGCTATGCTGACCAGAATATTTAATATCACATCAAACACATTCTAGTCTTGTGCACCAAAGGGCCTATACATGCTAGTGTGTATTCCATTCCACTATTTTATCCCCCTATTCTCTCACTATTTCTGTGCATAAGAAATTGGGGGAGATTCTTTTATTTTATTATTAACTGCTCCGACATCTACGTTGCTCCAAGGCCAGTGGCATCATTCAACTTGAACGCGAGCCAAAATTTCAAAAACCCTATTTTATAATGGCGAACATCAACTGTCAGTGCCCTGTTGTAACACCCTCCCCGATCTGTTCCTGCATTCAGACCATTGCTTGCCTACTTAAGCTGGTACTGAATTTGGATGCTGGTAAGAATAAATTATTTTGTACTTAATACCTGGGTGCTGCAGTAATTTTTCTTTTTGGGGCATCATTTTGTATATAGGTGTCTGTTGTTGCTATTGCATGGGAACGTGCATTCACAGGAGCTATTGTTGGACTTGGGCCACATTCATAGGGGCTTAGTCCTTGTTGGTTGGGACTCATAAGTTTCTGGCCTTTGTCTCGAAGTCTAGTGCGGCACTGTCTTTGCATGTGACCTATTCTGTAGCAATAATAACAAGTGCGCTGTGTTGGCTGTGATTGGAACCTCAGTTGTACCATTCCATTCACTCTTCCCTGTATACCCCATTTTCTGGTGGCATTCTTTCTGTTATTTATCTAATAATTTTGTTGGTCATTTCTGTAGGCATGTTGTGCTGCTATGTATTGTTCTGGGGGCTGTGGCTGTATGTACTGATCAGCTGGCTGTCGTTGGACCTGGACGTATTGTACATATTGTTGTGGCTGGGTCTCTACGTATAATATGGTAGGCTGTAATGGAGCCTGGATGTATTGCATGGTGAGCTGTTGTCGCAGCGCAGGCGGTATGTTGGCTGCGGCCGCAATCAGGGCATTCTGGGGGAAGGCGGTGACTGTAGTCATTTGACTGACAGGTGCAGCTATCATGACAACTTATTAGTTTTAGAATGACTATTTAAAAGTTCAATAGCAATCAGTCAGAAATCCCTAAATGCGGAAATGTTAACCGTGCACGAATTTACAACTTCAAAGCACTTACAAATGCAAAGAATGGGCGGAATGTCATGGTCCTGTGTTACTGAACCAAGGCGGCTTTTATTTGAGGGGATGCTTTGAAAATTTATGACATAAATAGATGTACAAATTATAGAGAAAAATATCTCTCATTTATATGGTAGAAGAACTATTTTCAACATTACAATGGGCATTTGGCAAAGTCTTGGCATTTAAAGGCACATTTCTGGAGTGCAAGTCAAAACTCATGCAAAAATGCAAAAAACAAACAAAAAAAATAATAATATTTGAAATCAATGGAAATACTTCCAAAATGTAACCCACAATTTAAAAATACACTACATGCTCATGTCAGCCACCACTGCTTTGTAATTGCAGCACGCTTCTCCAACCAGTAGCTCCTGAGCCACTGGTAGCTCTCCAGTATGTAGCTCAATTTACGAAAATTTAACCTATTTTGCGCTTAATTGAATTAATGTATGTATATCAAAATTGAAAAGCATGTATTTTATATAAAAATATGGGTATCTTTTAAAATGCGTATGGTGATGTTCGAAGAAAGTTGTTGAATTTGCCAATATACGTAAAGCTTAATTTTGAGTTAATAAATCATGCAGCATTGGGAGTCTTATTCCTCATATTATTTCCTTGGTGCTAGGGTCATTGAAGCTTTAGCTGCTATTTATTGCCAACCTAGAAGCATTCCATGTTAAACGCCCCCCAGTTAAATGTATAAATGCGAGATAATCTTTTAATGGGGGTCTTTGGTGTGAACCACACTCTGCCTATGCTCTTCTTTCTTAGTGGCTGTAATTGAGATCTGGTATAGGTCCCTCTCCTATACCCTTAATGACACAGAGGTATATACCGTCTTGTAATTCTTGATCCTGTGCAGGGGCGCAAACAGGGTAGTGGAGCTGGCCGCCACAACTGGCATAGGCAATCTTAGACTGAAGTGGGTATTTCGTTCAATAACTTGATAGAATTATCAGTCTTTCTCAACTTTCAATTTTTAAGATAAAATATATTGTGAAAGTCAATAGGTATTTTATATACAGTAGAACTCAGTATCCAATTCATAGGGACACTAGTATCTATGTTGTTCACTGTGAGCCTGTGAGGAGAAATGCTATTTTCTTGCACGGAGGGGTGGGTGTGCCCTGCCTATGTATCTTTACCTTAGATGTTGGGAAAGTTGGGGAATCGATCTAGTGTTCGTTTCTCAAACACTGCCTGAAGCGTCTGCATGGGGCTTTTTGTCTTGGTGGTGACGAATGGGTGGACTTACAACAGACTGCGTAGAATCTGATGAATCTGAGTCTTCCCCATCAGTGATGACAATGGAGTTTGAGCAGTATGAGAGACCAGAATGGATCGAATGAGCGGAGTGAGACGTGGATAGGGCGTCAGAGCTAGACGAGTGGCAGAATAATGCATGTGTGGTGGCAAATACGTCAGTCATGGAAATGGTAGAGATGTGAACCTGGGTGTTGGGAGTGAAGATGAACCCCAGAATGTCCCAAGCTGTGGCTACGTTCTCTCGTCGCTTGTTATCAAGCTCTGTTATTGTGTTAAAGTGGTGTTAGGGACTGAGATAGGGACGTCATGCACCAGATGGATAGAGCAATATATAGTACGTGGGGTGGTGTTGGACATCACGGATATAGAGGATGTGATGAGGACGTCAAGGGGCTAGGAGGAATACTTGAATACTTGTCCCACCTTTTGGCTATCAGTTGCTTTGGCTAATGATAGACAAAAAACACTTGTTATATCAGAGGCAAGGAGAAGCAACGTCAGTGCGTGTCTTTAGACGGCTAGCCACCTACCTAGCAGGGCTGCAATAAGGAAAGGGAGATACAACCCAGACAGCAATGTGAAAGGGAAGGCCGGGTAGGGCACCTGGCGGCTGTGGGAGATGGTGCAACTAGGACTGAGGGGCTATGTCACTGGACGCACAGAGAAGCAACTTCAAAGCACATCTACTACACAGAGCAAGGCAATGGACAGATGACATGGAACAAAAACAAATATCAACCATTACAATACTTTTCAAAGACAAATCAAAAACATATGAAAAGATGCATCATAAAAACTGAAAGTACAGTAAAAAGGACCTAGATATTAAATCTCACTAAACACGGTGGAGCACCATGCTGCGCAAGAATGGGCGAGAAAGGAGGGGGGAATCAGAAAATACCACAAGTGACTTCCTGTTTCTGTGCGCGCAGAGAGCAAGCTGTCAAAGCCGTGCCGTTAAGCCGAATCAGAAGTGGCAGCCCAAAGTATACAATAATACCTACTTTTTGCTGAAATATATCATGAAGATGAGGAAGGAAAAGAGTGAAGGGCATAAAGGCAGTCCTCACCAATGAAGTTGCAGAGGCTAGAGGCACAGAGGAGCAAAATGCAGAGCACAAAGAACAAGAAATGGAATTCCAAGGCACAATTCAAATCACGACGAAAACAATAAATGACAAGAATGGTCAATCTGAAACTATAGTATAAGACACATTGTGAGCAAACTCAACCAAGAGAGAGGTAAAACGTATATTCTGTCAGGGAATTTAACCTTGACCCCACGCAAACTCTGAAGTACTGAGGGAGTATGAATCTAGAATCAGTCGGGAATTAAACCTCGACCTCATGCATGCTGAGAGACCAAGACTCTAGACTTTGTCGGAAAGTGAAACGCCGACCCCATGTACTGATCAGGAATGCTTGAGGGAGCGGAAACCAAGTGTGAACCATCCCCTCCGTCTTTACAACCGGTCAGGGGCAAAACAGAAATGCCACAAAAATCACTACATGTGAAACCACAAGAAGCACAAGTTAAAAATCCAGAGGCGAAGGCTCGTTGTATGTAAGAAAGACGAGCAAAATCGTGATCACAAAGGGAGAGAGAGAGTTCGAGTTCAAATCATGACCAGAGACAGTGCTCTAGGGACAGGCGACAGCCAGAGACAGGCCAAAGAGAGTCGCTCGTACCCCAGGCAGCACAGACCAAGGAAGTTCAAGGGAAAAAAACAAAACCTTGCCCTACCCGTGGTCCTAACCGCAAAGGAGCGAAGGCGGGGCTCTCAGGAACCTGTCGGGGGTGTGCACCAGATCCACTGCAGACGTATGTAGTATGATTTATTCGGTGGTCGCCAGCTGATAAGGGAAGAAAGGAAGCCCCTTTAGGGTGTGGGCACACGTCACAAACCACCCCGCTGTGGTCACGAGCCGTGGTCACAGGTCACCGACGCAACAGTTCACTGAGGAACAAGGAACAATGATATGAGATGACAAAGATCACATTTGAAGTGGCATTTTATTTGTTAGGTCTTAAGTACATCAGAAAATGCATTTACTGATTGATCAGCCTGAGCAATGAAACGTTTGAAAGTCTGACTTCAATCTGTCAGGATTAAAAAACGCACGTTCACATTTATTATGTGCAAGATCTTAGAAAACAGGCTGGAATGAGGACCTGTAAAATGGTATAATTGAAATCAATAGGCGATTCAAAAAGGCTCAGAATACATTCTATGAAAACATAGCGCCTACAAATGTGCTTTTCTGAAGAGAATTACCCATGCAAGTTTAACATTCCAAAGAGATCCAAGGTGCAAAAGGACTGGGATCCTTTTTAAAGGCACAATTGAAATTAGTTAGGAAAAGCAGAACACACTATAAAGTCTAGTGCCTAGAAGCACCTTAACTATGGAGACTATCCCAGCAGGGCCTAATAGCTTAAGGCAACCTAAAAATGCAAGGAATTGGGTGTGAATGGAAAATACAGAGTATAGTCAGAGATCTAAAAGGCAGAAATGTTATCTAGCTTGGGAGTTTTACCACCTGAGAGAGAGGCGTTGATGTCCCAAGTCAGATATACGGCTAGCCGGAGAACTCACGCTCATGCCAAGCACTTGCCGAAGAGTTCTGACTTCAAATTTGACGGTTGGGTCTGATATACCTGAAAATGCGGAACCAGGTTCTATGGTGACACACTGGCCTACGCCCATTCAGTGCAGGCGGTCTAACCACATGTGTTCTAGGACACCGGAAGGACATCTTTAAAGAACATTTTGTTACGTACATTTTAAAAGAGAACATTTTGTACATTTCTGACAAAAGAACATTTTGTTACGTACATTTCTAAAAATATATGTGAGAGCGGAACTTACGACAGGTGCTGAGGTGCTGTGGCTTTTATTTAATGCAAGCTATCTTTTAAAACAATATTTCTGCAAGAGTCCAAGATGTGCCAACTTGTACTGGCTGGGTCTGTGTACGTGTGTGTGTGTGGGGGGTGTCTTGCAATGGGGCTTGTGAAAGGCTACTGTACTTTCCAGGTTTGCTCAATTGCCTCACTGTGTTCAGCACATCAGAAATGCACATTTAAAACTTATTTAGGCCCAGTGGATTTTGTTAACCTAAGGCGGTGGCCTTGGCCTTTGGCTTGGGCCTACAAACCCGGGATTCAAGGGATCCGTGGGATTTCATTTGCTGATTTTATATGGTTAAAATTGGTCATTTTAGCATATTTTCAGATTTTGTCAAGTAGGGCTCACATCAGACCTTCATCCTACAAAGGTCCATAAAAATGCCCTTTCTGTGTTTAAATGGTAGAATGCGACCCTCTATCAAGTCCCTGGAGTCAAATTATACTGCAGTGTCCTTGGAAATTCAGCATTTGGCTCAACCTGTACCTTAACTGGTTCAACTCCTCAAATTCGACCTATATCTTCCCCAGTAAAGTCCCACACTGCAGGAGAGACAGAATCCTTCAAATCAAATGGTAACTCTTCTGTGGTTAGGACAATTACCACCTCTGCTCACAAGTTCTGACTTGACAATTTGAAGGCAGCGTCATTGTCATATGTCTGTAATTCAACCCTCTTCGGAATACAATAGATGGTACAATTTAGCTTGCACAAAAGGTCACGTCGTGTAGCCAAACTGGACTTGAGTCGCACACCACAAACAGATGTTGATCCTGAAATCTTCCTATTCTCACTGGTAAATAATCTATCAGTGGATTGGTAATTTATTGATTAGTACCTCCTATGACTTGGATCGATTGGCCCGAGATAGGTAGTTCGGGAACCACTGCTGATCTTACAGTAGAGTGGGCAGCACCAGTATCAATTAGGAATGTAATGGGATGACCGTTAACATCTTCCTCCACAAACGGTCCACTCTCGTTTACATCTAAGGCTACCCCAAGAGTACAATTTTCCTCCTCCCTTGGACACTGACTTTGCAATGGGTCTGAATCAAAATCATCTGAAGTTTCAATGAAAGGCATCTGTTGGTACACACAAATTACTTGGGGCACTCTCAGAGGTGAGGTACCTGTACTGACTGATATAGACTTCCCCATACATGGGCCTAGATCTGGTCTCAATGCTTAAACCATCAGATACTTGCACATTTTCCTCATATTGTATCTGATTAGCTGGGTTTCCGGTAACAAGTTTCCAATGCCCAATCTTGTGGCAATAATGACAGCCAGTATTTCTCCTTGGGTTAACCCACCCACTCCTGTCCCAGGATCTATTGCTCTTCCTCTTTCTTGTCCTGGAGGAGCTGACTCATTTTATTTCACTCCTCGGCAACTCCCCTATCTCCGACCCATTGTACCTCCATTTTCCTGTGGTAGATCTGCTCTTTCTGCATTTCTCAACTGTACCATCATAAATGGATCTTTCATTTTCTTATGCCTAGACTCTACTTCATCGCTGCCGTACTTAGCATAACACGGAATTTTGTCCCGGACAAATGTTGCTGGATCATTAAACTAATCTCAGACCTTAATCCCAGCACAAATTTTGAAACAAACTGTCCCATGTCTTTCTGTTCCAGCACACCCAGCCCACTATACTGTTTGAAGGCTAGTAGGAGTCTGCCATATTAATCATGCACTGACTCCTTGGGCTCTTTGGTAGTTTGATCAATTTTAAGCCAATCAATGCTTCCTGGAGCAACTTTAGAATGGAGTCATGTAATCACCTTATATTTTTTCACTACCTCAGGCGAAGGGCCATAGGTTACGGGGTCTCTTTCTGGTTCTACAGTGGGCCACTCAATTGAAATTTTGCAAGCCGTCCACAGATCATCTGGGACCACAATATCAAACAAGGTGTTCAAACCTACCCACAATATCTGAGACATTTTCACAAAACGGTCAACTTGCTTATACCATTCAGCAGGATTTTCCCTCAGCCGAGGGAAACCAATTGTAAAAGAGGCCAAATCACCCTTGCTCCAAGGCACATGCACATACCCTCTGTTTGGCACCTCTCGTTCTGGGCAATTTCCTCCTCTCTCCGTTCCTGCTCTGGGAGGCGGAGTGTCTTTTGACACTTTTTGTCTTGAACCACCTCTCTTCCCATGTATCTAATTCTTTCAATGTCCGCATTCCTATGACTAATTTTCGAATGTGGACTTTCAAATATACTATTCTCTTCTCTTCAGCTTTCTGATCAGTGTAGTTTAACCTGTGATTTCTTTGTAACATTTTCCCATCGTACTTCCGTGCCAATTGGACTAATGTCTTGTGAGCTCGCGTTGTCTTCTGAGTAACATCCTTTGCCACAAAAGACAGCGCATCTTGATCATAAAGATCAATCCTTTCCAACGGCAAGTTCTCATCAATTACCCCATCTACCTCTGCCTTCAACTTCAATAAATCCAGCAAGTTTGCCTTCATTAAAACCTTGTGTCCCCTGATTTGTCACATTGCATTGTCCTTCCCTCTCACAACTCTGACTTCTCCAGCAATTCTCCATTCTTTCAGCTGGAATGGTGGTCCAGGTTTCCCTCTCACAACTCTGACTCTTCCATCGACCTTCCAACCTTTACAATCTGGAACCAATGTTGTTTTCCAAGTACCTCTTGCCTCATTTCCACCTCTGGTGTTCTTCCCGTAGTTCCCCTCACTGGGGGGGGATCCACATCTTAATTTCTGACCTAGAGTTTTCCAGTGTACCTGACCGTCTCGTTTCAGATCCGATTGAAGGGTCTTCTGTCACTTGCAGTGGAGTACTAGCTTTCACAGGCACCAAGGATACACCTGCTCCTCCCATTGTGATACTTCCTTCAGATATTGTTTCTTCTCCCATTCCTGTCTGCTGTTGACCCACCCTTTCCCCTACGTTCTAATTATATATTGGGACCACAGGTTCAGTGGTAACTGGTACCATAAGGGCTTCTTATAACCGTATGGCATTGTCAACTACTCCTATCTCAATATTTCCAACCACTGGCCTTCATGCCCCTTCTGGTCCTGCCAAGATATTCACCACTACTCTTGCATTAGGACCTACCTGAGACGATCCCGCTCCTCCTGGGTTTCCCTCCTCTGCCGGTTCTTGCCACCCCACCTCAGACTGAGGATTATAAGGTGGGGGACGCTCTGCTAATAGTTTGTCTAACAGACTATCATCTGTGTCACTGCCATCCTCCATATACTCACTTCGTGTACCAGCTCCGTGTACCAACAATGGGTACAGTTTTCTCCCTCAATAGCGTCCACCCTTCATCTCTTCAACTGAGCATACCATCTTGCCTCTTGATATGATTTCATTGCCCTTCTCATCCTTCCCTGAGAATGTTCTCTTCGTTTAGCCTGTGCTGCTCGCATCCATGCATCTAATGCCTCAAATTGTGTGGGTCTGGGTGGAGGTTTTAATGAGGATATCACTCCCCTTAATTGATACAACATCCAATCAAAATGACCCATAACATGGAAAAGCAAATTCTCCCTCCTTTTTGGTAAGTGTACGCCAATTTTGGAGCCACACTATAGTATGAAGTCCTAGGTTTGTTGCCATATAGTGTGCTGGGATATCCTCTGGCGGGGCTTCTTCCCCTCCCTTAGTTACCACACCTGAATCTCGTAATACCATAAAACATATAATTTTGAATCCAATTGTTAAAAAGCACAATTTTCCTTTTTTAATCCTTGCCCAGTACCCACCAATCCCAGCGCAGCATTACACCGACCGGCCTATCACAACGCGATGCACTCTGACGTCACCTTTTCCTCTTTGCAGTGGCTCACCCTCCTTCACAATCACACAATGTGCATTCGCTTTCTCATTCATACAGCCAAGTAACTGTTTACCCTAGAGTTACTAAACAAAGTAACCGCCTATCATGCAGTCACAGTAACTAACAGTTACATGAAACCAAGTAATTGTCTGTCATCTAAAAGATTGATAATATACCCTTTCTCAAGAACATTCACTCCCTGTGAGCCATGACCTGCGTTAGTCACATGAAATGCTGTAGTCTACCCTTTGCGCACAGGGTTTTCCCACACCCAACTCTATTGATTCCACTTACAACAAAGTTCCCTATCCCAAGTGAGTTGTCAATAGCGCTCCACAACACTCACATCATTGATCAGACAATTACAGCCAAGTGGTGCCTTTTACACCAAGAACCTATTCCGGGATCTTAGGCTACTCTTGAGCCCATTTTCCAAAGTCCTCCTGGACTGCACTTGTTCAGCCCTGTAAACCGATAAACACACGTTGACTCGACTATCATCCCAAATCCACAATACATCACACAATCAATTCACCGCAATCTAACGCACACATCACTATTCATATTCACGCCACTGCTGTCTTGGCCGCACCATCAATTTCCGCCAACCTCCGTCAATGCCCGCTATCCTCTGCTCTTGATCATGGGGTTCTATTTTGGGCTGTATTGGCCTAATTCTATTCTAGATTTTCCTATGTTCTCCCCTCACTTCTAGGGGCAACCATTCCACTCTGCACCAATTGATGGGGCCAGATTCCACATTCTAGATTGACTCAGGAACCTCTTGTAAATGGTCTTTATTGCTTGCTGAGAATGTGTGGAGGAGAGAATTTTTTTTCCATAAATTATACATTCCCCTTGCGCATGCATCTAAAGGAGCGCACACTCTTGATTCAAGTTCACTAAATTTTACATAAAGTCAAAAATAGCAGAACAGAATTACACCGCAATATAAGAGTATGGAGATACAAGAACACCAATACAGAACCAATCCTTCAAATGTAATTCATTCGGCACAATAGGCACAGAATAATTCATTCCAAAACAAAGACACAACTGAGTATATACATTGCGTCCAAATCCTTCTTCATTTATATTTCAGAATTAGAAGAGTAACCTACCCCTACTCTACTTCTGAAGGGATATCCCTTCTTTACAGTCCCAGTTGATTCCCTCAAAAGGTGTCAGCATGTGAAGACTTCCTAAGAAGCACACTCACGTTCAATGAGTCAAGTAGTGTAAAGCTACGGAGCTTGTTCTAAGATGCTCCCTTTCCTCAGTGTTAAGCAGAAGTCCCCAGAATCTGTCCCTGTCTCTAATACAAAAATACAACGTTACACCTTCTAACAGGTCACATGGTAACCTGCTCAGTGTACACCTCCTTTAGGTAACGTTACACAAAATTCCAATTAATTCAGTGTTCATCCCACGACCTTGGTTCACAGGTTTCACTAGGCACAAAAGGCAACCTACATTCTATCTGTTCAGACTCTTCAAATACATTCCTTTCCTCCCTATATCTCTTCTTAAATCTTAATAACAAGGTCAAATTCCTGCACCTGCAGAGGGGACAAGAAACAAAACTCTCTACAAACATATACATTCTAATTAAAGCTTTAACTTGAGAACAGACAAGGAGAAATGAAACTCAAAGAAATCAAAGTTAGGCCTACAAGGTTGGCTAACTAAAGAACATCCATTAATACACACATATTAAACAAGTCTGTATATGAACCAGTTATTGAGAAGTGGATGCATTCTATATTGCATAATATTTGTAATACGCATGATTGACTACATTGTTTCTCTAACATGTGCAAAATCCTAATCATTCTCATATACCGCATTACAGATTTCATTCTATTGTCCTGATACAGCGATACAAGCTTCATGCTAGTCACATGGGTTACAGAAAAACAACAGGATACATGTGAGTGCGGATTATTCACGAGTATAATGAACCCCTACAAAATCGTAAGAGCGAAGGATTTGCATTAGCTCACAGCCTGCATTTCTTCCTTCATACTTCAGAATGTCTTCAGTGGCATGGAATAGCATTTTTACTGTATGTAAATGTAAATGTACAGGAATTTATATAGCGCAAATCACCGAGCGGTTTCTAAGCGCTTGCTTAGGGAACCCGTCCTGGTATTCCCCTGTGAGATAACCCCGGCAGAGTATCCGCAAGGTGAAAGCCAGGCATCCCGCCGCGAGGGGCCGTTGTGGAGATTAAGCAAGCTATTGCCCAGAGTCGCAGAGTGTGAACCCGTGAATCGAGTAGGCACCGGAGCGAGAATTGTTGAGTCCATGGACATTTTAGGACTCAAGACCCCGCCGAGCCGGGAATTGAACCCTGGTCCCGGGCTGACCTCTGCTTCCAGGTCTGCCTATGCTGAAGACTATTTCTATAGAGAAAGAGCGAGAGGGAGGCTTTACAAAGGCTAAAGCTCTCCATTACTAAATTATTTTAGATTATAAATTTAACATTCAAAATCCAGCATCATATTGTGAATCAGTTTGATCTGCAATGTCCTGATAATGTACATATCATGGCGGTGGCTTTCAGTGTTCAAACTGGAAGCTGCATGCATTTCTAATCAGAATGTAAAAGCCAATTAAAGGTGTTCCCATTGCCCAACTCCAGCACCTCACCATGACCTCAAGTAATCTTCTTGTATTTTTCAAAAGGTCATTTAAAGATGGCAAAGAAAACAGAAATATGATATGGTTCGCAAAGACAGTACAATTTTTTAAAACATTGGCCATATCTGAGCAATACTTTGGCAACAGTATAATAATTTATCAGAAAAAACACACATACGCACCTACTGTTTCAAACGAAGCAGAAGAAGATAGTTTGTAAAATAGACAAAAGGACACAATGACAGAGAAATTGTTAATTTGTTATACACATAGGTATCAACATTTGCATGCAAATGTATCCACTCAACAGCTGTCTGCATAATTAGCCACAGAGAGTAATTTTGTTTGTTTTATAGTGCACAAGAAATTAATAAGTCATGAATATTTGTTGATGGAAGCTATCTAAAAAAATCCATAGCTTTATCTCGATAATGTATAACACCTGTAGTTTAATGAAAATATATTTAGCATTCTACATCGAAGACTCCAAATATAAAACTTAGATAGAATAGTTATGTGTTTAAAAATGAATAATGACTTTAGAATGAATGCCTTTTTTTCTAGTGTTAGCTTTAAAATAAAATTCTAACACATTTGGAAAAAACACACAAAATTTCAAAAGAAAAAAGATACCAAAATGAATAAAATCAGATAAGGTGAATAAGACATATTAATTTTTAATCTTTGAAGGGAAAAAAGTATCAAGAAACATAAAGCTGGAATCATACTTTCAGGTTGATTTTGACTAGGATCCAGGCATAATTTCAGGCTGGCCATGATGGAGTGGGGTTCAGGTAGGTCTAGTGGATTGAACAAATCCTGAGTTATAATTTGGTAGAGAGGTTACTCTGTTGTAAACTGTGATGAGTACCCTGTTCACCAAACTTTCGGTCCACCCACCAGGCTTAAGCTTACCAACAACATGGCCCCTATTTGCTCCATGTACGTATTGTCGATGGAGTAGGGGCCATCAGTCGGACTTTCCACCCTGATTATGCTGTTGTTAAAATCCTTCTTGACTTGCATGACCTTTCCATATCTAATGGAACCTTTATTGAGAAAACCTGGTTTTAAAACTCTAACCCAATCACCAACCCTAAAATCATGTGCTTTCGTTCTCCATTTATTATTGAACCATATTTTGGTTCTGTTCTGTTTGGTTTCCACCCTCCTGGCAGTATCATGGACACATTCTCTCTCTTGCATTTTTCCCCGAAACACCAGGGACAAACACTGGAAGCTGGATTTCTACCTTTGAGTAACTTAAAAGGACTGACTTCAGTAGTGGAATGTGGGGTAATGCAATACACCCACAGACATTCCCTAAGCGCACTCAACCAATTTCCTCCTTGTTTGAGGGAATCAGTGACAAAACTCTTAAGCACGCGGTTGAAGCGATCAACCTGTCCATTCTCATGTGGTTCATAGAGTGAGGTGAGTTTATTCTTAATACCACAACCTTTGAGAAAATCCTCCATTTCAGATGATGTAAGTTGCAACCCATTGTCAGAAATAAGGGTAGAAGGGCATCCTTCATGTGCAAATACTTCTTTACAGAAGTTCACAACAGCACTAGTGGTGGCCTTTGGAACAAACTTCCCTTCTGGCCATTTAGAATGGTAGTCGATCATGACCAAAGCAAAGGGTGAACCCTCAGGCAACATACTGAAAGTTTCTGGCATGTCAAAGACAACTTTCTGCCATGCCTCCTTAGGCCATAAAACTGTCTTAAGAGGAGATATATGTACCTTTAGCATCTTTACACTGGACACACACTCATGGCATTCCCTGACTATTCGATCAATGAACCTGTCCATTCCAGGCCACAAGTAGTTGGTTCTGATTAGGCGCTTAATGGTGGATATACCTGGATGTGTCTTGTGAGATAACATCAAAATGATATCTTGTATGCCCTTGGGAGGAATGCACTTCCCCGCTTTGAGAATTAAATCACCTTTGATTCCTAGTTTGTCTGCAACATTGTAAAAAGCCAATGAATCTGACCCCACATCATTCTTCCTTGGCCAACATTCCATCACAAATTTCTTAAGATCACTCCATCTGTCATCACTCTGTTCACTTTCTCTCCAGAGTTGTTCTGTGATTTCCTGGTACTGTAAAGTAATAACGTCATTAATTCCCACCACAAAATCCCCTTCTTTAAGAACATTTACATTATTATCGCTGCATGGTAGATGTGACAAAAAGTCAGCAGTTACATTTTCTCACCCGGTCCATATTCACTCTTGATGCTAAACGGGCAATCCTGGCTGTGGAATTTCATTCTCCTCCTGTTGACAGAATATGTACTATCGGTTTGTGGTCCATTCTCAGTATGAACTTGCTGCTCCATACATAGATTCTGTAATGTTCGACTGCCCATACACATGCAAGAAGCTCTCTCTCAATTACTGCATACTTGCACTCAGTCTCATTAAGAGTCCTTGATGCAAAGGCAACATTCCATTCATTCACAACATTCTTTTGAGATAATACACTTCCAAGCCCATATTAACTGGCATCAACTGTTATGATGTATTCTTTCCTCATGTGGAAAGGTTACAATGTGGGAGCATCAGTAATATCTCTTTTTATTGCTACAAAAGCTTTTTGTTGTTCTTCTTTCCACTCATACGTGACTCTATGCCTTTGTAATTTCCTCAATGGTTCCATCTTGGTGGCAAAATTCTCAACAAATTTGCTGTAATACTCACACATCGCTGAACATGATAATAATTGCTCCTTGTTTTTAGGAAACGGGGCATTCTGGATGGCTTCAACATTGGATTTTTTAGGAAAAACACCCTTACCAGGTAATGTATGCCCTAAATGTTCAACAGAGTGTTTGAAAAGCTTACACTTGTGAGTCTTGAGAGTAAGACCACAATTTTCAAGCCTCTTGCATACCTCATTCAAATGAACTTCATGTTCTGATTCATTTCTTGAGAATAATAAAATATCATCTTGAAAACATTTAACATAAGTGTCAATGTTCCTAAAAATAGGTAACATTACCTTTGAAAGACTGATGTCGCCGACGAAAGTCCAAAGGGCATTCTAGTATATTGGAAAAGCCCTTGTGGCGTGATGAAAGTGGTATACCTTTTCAACTCCTCTGTAAGTTCTACTTGGTGATATGCAGACCTTAGATTAAGGGTGGAGAATATCTGTGCACCTTCTAAAAATGAAACAACCTCATTAAAATTGGCAATCTATCACAATGCTAGAATGGAATGCTCTCAAGTCCATACATACTCAGAGTTTTTGATCGGGTTTGCGCACTAGAACAATGGGTGAAATCCATTCAGATGATTCGATGGGCTCTATAATGCCCTCATCTGACAACTCTTTGAGCTTTTCTTTCAATTAATCCCTAACGTTTATGGGTACTCCCCTCAATTGTTAATTAATTGGACTAGTATTTTCTTTTAATACAATTCTATGTTTAAAATTCTTCAATCTCCCCAATTTGTCACAAAACACTTTGTTATATGTATGTAACAACTTTGTATCTCTTTCAAGAATGGCTACATTTGTGTTGACTACGGCGATACTGCACATTTGTTGTTTGCCACAAAGAGAAACAGGATCTTCAGATCGTGGATTAAGGATTATGCCCAGCTTCCATTGATCTCGCCAACCTAACACATTTACCCCTCTCACAGCAATGTACAATTTTATATGAGCACATCTCCGTTTGAAATACAATGGTAATTGGACAAAACCTTCCATTTCAATTTTTGACCCTTCAAAGCTTTCAGCCGTAATATCAGATGGTTGAAAATGATCATAATTACACACAGTTTGTAACTTTTCTTTAAAATATTTTGTGGTGATAATTGTCCACAGTGACCGGGGGACCACCATGAGCTCTAGATCCGTACCTAAAACTTGAAACACACATTTGGGAGACTACATGTAAACTTATTTTTCAGGTCCACTGTGTATGATGGAAACCACAAAACTTTTTTTTATAATCTGGAGTCTCTCTAACACTGGTGACCCTACTAATTTCAGAAGTACCATAACTAGTACTCCATGTCTGGTTATTGTACCACTTGTCTCTGCAAACATTGCTTAAATGTCCCATTGTGCCACAAATTTTGCACTCTCTGTTGATTGTGGGACATCCCAGAAAAAATGTCAAATAGGATCTGCTTCCACATCTGTAACATGTATTATAATTAAACAAATTATTATTCCTTTTACCAGGATAACTGTTGTTGTTGTATCTAGTAGAAAATGTTCCTTGTGGGATATCATTTTTTAACTCCGTTTTTTGCTTTAACTACACAAATCTCCTCCTCAGTTGCTGATTTATAAGGATTTTGTCTTACAGTCTCCATCCACTTTAGTGAAAGTTCCATAGCTTTTGCCGTAGAAATTGTTTAATAAATTTGGGGTCACCCATGACCCATTATTTTTCCTGTATCTTCTTGTTTTTCACATGTACAATGCTTTGATCACAAATCATTTCATCAGTGTGGTACCAAAATTACAATGAAGACTCAAGAATCTTAAGGCAGTAAAGAAATCGTCAAAAGATTCATCCTCTTTTTGAAACCTGGTGTAAAATCTAAATCTATTTAAGGCGATATTTGTAGTGGGTTTGAACTAAATTTCCATCCTGGTTAACGCTTCAACATACACGTTCATGCCATTTCCTTTGCCCCCGCTTTGGGCAGTAATTTGGCGTAATGTTCTGAAAACTACCTGCCGCTTCTAACCAAGACAGTGGAGAAAAATAATTGTTTTTCTTCCAGCGCCCATGCTCTCACCATCTATGGCCTTCATGTAAGTAATGAACTCTTCTTTCCACCTTGACCATGGTATAGGTGGTTCTCCTTTGTTTTGCAGAAATTTGGTCAGGTGATCAAACTGCAGTTTGTCAATATGCACCAAATATACTTTTTATTTATTAAAGATAAGTCACTGGTGCAGAGGATAATACAGTATACAATGATAAATGAGTTTTAAATCAATAATCAGTAAATCAGTTTCCCTTTGCAAACAGTACCATAACAATCATGTCAATAAAATGAAATGTAGGTATAAATACTTAGGGCCTCATTTATGAGAAGTGACGCATCGCTGCGTGAAAGCAGCGATGCGTCACTTTTCATTGCGCCCTCCTTGCGACATGATTGATGCGTCAAATTTACAGTATGACGCATCATGTCGCAAGGAGTTACAGATACGTCAGTATTTCTGACGTATCTGTAAGCGCAAAAGTCACGCATTGCTGACGCATCTCCAGCAAGGCGTCCTTTCACATGTGGAAAGCCCCATGTGAAAGGGCTTGCGTCAGTCTTACGCCTGCTGTGAGGCAGGCACAAGATTTTGACGCAACAGCGTCCTAAAAGTGACGCAGTGAAATCTCATAGATTTCACTGCGTCACTATTACGAGGCTTTTTGCGGGGGAACGCCCCCTCTGCATACATTATACCTGACGCAGTTATAATGTAGCGCAGGGGTTTACAAAGTGACGCATCTGCTTAGATGCGTCACTTTGTAAATCGTGCGCAACAGGAGGCATGTTGTACGCCGCCGATGCGTCACAAAAAGTGACGCATCGGAAGCGCAAAACTGACGCAAGTCTTCATAAATGAGGCCCTAAATATTGTCAAAATTGAGGTTACTCACATCAGTTCCGCATGGTGTGTTAATTTACTTTGATCGCTAATTAAATTTCCAGGTCTGGCGGTGAAAGTAAGATATTCAATAAGTCAATAATTAAAAATGTGTCCGTGGGTAAAGAACCACTCCACTCCCGTGGTGCAGGGTAGAAAAGAGTGATGCTTGAACTCATCACCAATGTTACAGAGATACAAAATCCAAATTATAAGTAAAGCAGGTTTATTGCAGCACATCTAAGGCATCCGCCTAGGTTGATCTCCAGATGCAAGTGGAGAAAACCGAGTGGAACCTAAAGTTACAAGCACTCCAAAGGGAATGTAGAACACATGTGAAACTTACACAAAGCGCATAACAATGAAATAAAGGAAAAGAGTATAGTGGTTGCATGCACAATATGATGAAAAAATAAAATAAACATGGATGAAATGCAAGAGGCTCTCTCGCTTTCACGTGGTGCAGCAACTTTGTTTGCTGATGTATTGCAAGAAAAGCTAGTAAATCTGCCCCAAAGTTTCTCCCTATTCCAGTAAATTATGCAAATATTTTAATGTGGGAGCCCCACCATATGAGCAGCTTCTCATAGGCTTTTGAGCCATGCTAATATTCTGCTTGTTATGTCACATGAAAGCAACCTCATTTTAATGGTGAGCCGCATAGACACCTGCTTAAACGACTTAAAAAAAAGACTGTTTAATGCGTGTTGAAAATGGCCCTTTTTGCATGGTTATCCCCAACCTTTTTGCTTCTTCCTCCTATTTTTTCCTGACCTGATATTCTTGGTTTTAGGACTCTGGGCACTTTACCACTGCTAATCATTGCTAAAGTGCATATGCTCTCTGTGCAAATTGTTATTATGATTGGTTATCCATGTCTTGCATATTTGATTTACCGATAAGCCCCATGTAAAGTGCACTGAGTGTGCCAGGGCCTGTAAATCAAATGCTACTGGTGGGCCTGCAGCACTGATTGTGCCACCCACATGAGTACCTTTGAAAAGGTAACTCAGGCCTGCCACTGCAGTGCCTGGGCGTAGTTTGTTAACTGCCATGTCGACCTGGCAAGTGCACCCACTTGCCAGGCCCTAACCTTCCCTTTTCTTACATGTTCATCACCCCTAAGGTGTGCCCAAGGTTCCCCTGTGGGCAGGGTGCATTGTATGTGAAAGGTAGGACATTCCCTGATGTGTGTGGCATGTCCTGATTGTGAAATACTGCCAATTTGTTTTTCACTATTGTAAGGCTATCTGTTCCCATAGGCTAGAACAGGGAGTTTGCTTATAACAACTTATAAGCATACCTGCCCCTGGGAACCAGATAGGAGAAAAAAGTTTAGAATGCCTGAACTCAGAATGTTAAAATGCATCTTTTAGTGAGGGTGATTTTTACATTCTGTGTTTGAAAATACCACTTTTAGAATGTAGGTATTTTCTTGAATATCCATCCAGTGTGCCTCTGCTAGGAAGTGTATTGACTGTCTGGCTTTGGAATGACAGGGGTTGGGGATGTGCAGTGGCTCCAGAGAGTCTGGATGATTCAACACTATGCTGAATAGGCCTGGTCTGCCTTTGGAGTGGTGGGAGTAGTAGCACCTGCACCTGAATAGGGATGTGTCTACCTTCCACAATGATGGCTCCGCTTCCCTGTGGTGTGTCTGGAGCCAGGGCTCACACTGACAATAGAGGTTGTTGTGCACTTGCAAAGTGTCCCCCAGAACTGGTTTGGACTGGGCTCAGAGCCCTGGGCCAGGAGGGAACAGAGAGATGTACTGTATAAAAAGAGGGCCCAGACTCCAGACTTTTAGATCATTCCTGGAATTCAAGAGGACACTTTGCCAAGGAGAAGAAGTGGAGGGACTGAGGAGGAGTTCTGCCCCTTTGCTGTGTGCTGTGTGGGGTTGGCCTGCAGTTGCTGTTTCTACCAAGGAAAGGAGAAGGACTTTGCTGTATGCTAAGTCCCCTGCTTGAGGGAGATATCCAAGGGCTTGTGTGAGCTTGCCTCCTGTTAAGAAGTCCCAGGGACATAAAAGACTTCCTGCAAATCTGCTGGTGCTGCTGGAGTTCTGCCCTTGCCTGAGGTGCCTTCTCCCAGTTACAGGGTCTGAGAGGTGGGTTTTGTAGCTAATCTCTGCAAGAACCAGTGCAAAGTATTGCAAAGCCGTGCAAAGTCTCTCGGAACCAACGCCGTACAACACATAAAAACCTCGCCAAGTCTCGGCGGGAGATGCGAAGGGTTGCCGTGCAGCCCCCAGCTCCGATGCCGGATGGATTTGACGCATCACTTCTCCTGTGTGCTGCGGAACTGGCACCTTGCCTCCCCAAGGACTCAGGAAATGACGCATTGCTGTGTTTTCCACTCTTCCTTTCTCTGCGGCTGTTTGGCCTTTTGAATTTTGACACAACTATAAGTACTTTGTGTAAAAGTCACGCATCCATAGTTTTCCATGGGACAAGTTCTTGAAACGTTTTGAAAGTCATATTTTTAACTGTGTATGTTGGATGTTTGTTCTTTTGGTCTTGTTAAGTTTAGATAAAGATATTTTACTTTTCTAAACTGGTGTGGTGCCCATTTGTGGTGTTTTCACTGCGTTACCGTGTGTTTTGGTACAAATACTTTACACATTGCCTTTAGGATAAGCCTATCTGCTCGTGCCAAGCTACCAAGGGGGTGAGCAGGGGTTATCTACAGTTTATATCCCTCTTACCCTGACTAAAAGCAAGGGTCCCTATTTGGAGAAAGGTACCTACCTCTGCCAACTAGAGACTTGGCAAGGTAAAAAAGTCCTGCCTATTTCAGAGAAGTCTTGTAAGGCTTCATTATATCTTGAGAGAGTTGGCTCAAATAAAGTTTAGCAATTTGAATTGGTGATATTTTACACATGTAATACTGTTGTATGCAGATTTGCTGATTGTTCATTTATAAGCTCCAGCATTATATTCGTTTTACTTTAGGTTTATTTGCATATTATATGGCCATTTTTTAGGATGAATTAAATAAATATATCATTTTTATTTTGTTTTGTCATGGCTACGCTAAAAGTATTGCATGTTCAATTAACTGATTAATGCATTTTGAAAAACCTTGATGCTGATTTTTCTTAGATTTTACAAAAGATGTCTATAACAAAAAAAATGATATGGTTTCTAAGATTTATATCATATCACATAAGATTTAAAAGCTACATTTACACTTGATTTGTATTAATGCTTTCAAGACCACTTAGTTACAGAGCTTTGCTTTCTCCTGTTTTTCATATCACCATTGTTTACTTCTCAGTTCATTTATTGGGGACAGGTTAAATGGGATTTTCATGAAAATCTCATTAGGTTTACTTATCTACAGTTCAAGGGGTGAATTTTCAATTGTGCTTTAATTATTGATGAGTCTGTACTTCCTGTGCCGCCTGTATATTTCATTCCTGTCTCGTCGTGCTCTTTGTTGTTTAGCCTACTCTAGTTTAGTAAACTTGCCTCATTTCCTTGGCAAAAACGTCTTTCTTATAACAAAAGGTTAGGGCCACTAAAACTACATCTGAAAACAAGACATTATATTTCAAGTCTTCAGTTTCTTAACACCAGTTTGTAAATGAAACAAAAATGGAGTGTTGAAACTGCATCTATTCTTTGGTAATATTGTGTGATTTCTAGTAGTATATTAATTAAAAAAAACTATTCAAGTGTAGTGCAACTATGCTCAAATGAGAACCGGCTGACGACACTATTGATTTTGTACCGGTAGTAATAATAAAACACAATTTCACATTTATTTAAATTATGTTTTATTGGTATTTATCAAAAACTGACATGCATATGATACTAAAATACAGGGCAACAGTTACATTTGAATACAGTTTTAGTAAACAGTTATGTGCCAGTTAAAAGTTCCAGAGGCCCAGAAGTCTCATGGGAAAAACATAAATAAAGTCAAAGAAAAAACACAAAAATTGTGAAAACCAAACAAACAACTGCTGTCTCGACAACAGGATCATCCCACTGTATAAAGAGACATCGAGAGGAGAAGATCCGAACAGAAAGGAGGGGCAAGGTCCCTCCAACATGGAGGGTAGCCAAAGGTGTGGCATGGTTCCGACCTCCCAAAGCACTGAGGAATCAAGTCTCTCCATCACCCCATTAGTCCTCACCCGCTAGAAAGGGAGTCCGATGGATATTCACACTCATTCATTACTTAATTCCAGAGGTCAGCAATTGGTCTTTTGCATACCGTCCGGGCCTCCTCCCGCTGGAGTGCTCTTTGCACCTGCCCAGGCCCACCGTGTGACATCCCTAACCCACGTCTCAAAATTAGGCCCCACGGCGGTTTTCCATGCCATGGCTAGCTACCTTTTAGCTAAGATTAAGGGGAAGCCAAGAAATCTGCTCCCAACTTTATTGGGAGCTGGTCTCAGAAACAACTACAGCAAGCCTACATCAAAGACATGTCCAAATGATCTATTCAAAGTAGCATTTAGTTTCAGTAGGACTGACCACCAGAATGGAAGCAGTTGAGTACAGTCGCAGGTCACATGGTCCCATGTGCCCGAAACCTCCATCTAAGTGACGGCAGGAGGTAACTTCCCAGGATCTCTCCCATATATGACCCTATTTTATGTGGTGTAAGGTATGTTCTATGTGTAAAATTAAACTGTATGTATTTGCGGCGTGTACTACAAGAGACCTTATGTTAGAATGCTAACACCCAACCTTATTCAGAGTGCATCAGATCCCAACCCAACTCCGTGTTTCATTGGTTATGAAGGGCAACCAGTGGTTTCTGAGCTTGCATGTTAAGCATCTTATAAAACCAGGTAATGAGGTGGCCTCCCGACCTGATCATCAATAAGAAGTGAAGGACAGAATGAGTTGGGGTTCCCACTCCCCATAAATCCAGGAACCATTGCGTACATGACTCATAAATTAGGAACTGGCCTGGAGGCAATCCTTGGGCAGCAGTCAGATCTTCCAAGGGGACAAGGGCACCTGCCTGGAAGCAATCACGCTAGGTAATCACCCCACTCTGTCCATGCAGTGATGAGACCGGTCGACAAAAAAGACAATGGTTCCCCATGTGGTAACCCTACTAACACAGGTTCCGGAGCATACAGAATATTTGTCTTCAGTGGCTCATTACAGCCCTGCCAACAAGTGCTGCTGAGAGGAGCACCCCCAGCTGATGGATTCTCAGTTTAGATTTAAGTAATTTGACCAGTAAGATCACCTGGTTTGGTTTGGAGCCCTATTGGGCCCGGTTCCTCCTGGCTGTATACATCTAACCATTTGTTGATGTATTGGAGTTATGCTACCACGAAATACAACTCAAAGTCGGGGGCCTCCAGGCCCCTCTCTAGAGGTGGATCCACTGTCCCATACCAAACACTAAATTGGGAGTCTAACTGCCTGAACCAAGCCACCAGTACCTTCACGAGAAGGTTTGCAAAATAATACAGCAAACAAATTAGAGAGCACAATGTGCGCCATAAGAGGAATTTTAAGCGACCTCCAAAATAGCACATAGGACTTAAGTCCACCCCCAGGTTGCCTTCCTTCAGATCCTCCATGTATGCCCAGATATTTAATGGTATGCGACGCCCAGGCAATATTGAAAGCACACCCAGCTGGTCTGTGGTGCCGCAACCACCAGAAAGAAGCAGGTGCTCGATAAACCCAAAGGCCAGAGTAGGACCAAATTCCTCAAGCAGACTTAACGTGGAAGCCACAAGTAGATGAGCAAATCATCGGCATAGAGATATATATTGTGGTTCCTTCCATCAACCATCGTCCCCTTGCCCTGACCCAGTGTCTGAAACCATTCTGGCAATGGTTCTATTGAGTGCACGGAAACGAGACAGTGGGCAACCCTGAATCGTGCCCCTATAAATATCATATTGGTCTGTTATTGTGCAGCCCTTCTTGACATGGTATGCAGCCTCGCACAACTTCCAGGAAGCCACATCGCACAGTGCCGAAGGCCTTCTCTAAGTCCACTGACATAATCATTGCCTATGACTTGACCTGCACCGTTTGGTGGTGTTAGACTTGGCCTCTTTGGCATGTTTCCCCGGTCTTTTTGCTTTCTGACCTCCTAGTTTTACTATGTTTTTGCTGGTTTAGTTACTCTGCACACTTTATCACTGCTGTCCAGTGTTCAAGTGCAAGTGCCCCTATTGTATATTGTATTATGTTTTGCATATTTCAGGATTGGCATATTTTAGTTACTGGTATGTCACTAGTAAGGTGAACTGAGGGTGCCAGGGCCTGTAAATCAAATGGCTGCTAGTCATCCTTCCGCACTGATTGTGCCACCCACATGAGCAGCCTTTTCAAAGGGATCTCAGACCTGCCCTCTGCATGCACTTTTTAATGCCATGTCGACTTGGCAAGTGAACCCGCTTGCCAATCCCTAACCTTCCATTTTATTACATGTGAATCACTCCTAATGTAGGCCTGAGGTACCCCTGTGGGCAGGGTGCAATGCCTGTGAAAGTTAGGACATGCCCTGATGGTAATATACAGTGCATTTTGTTTTTCACTATTGAAAGGCTATGTATCCCATAGGATAGACTGTGACTGTATGAGGGTTCGCCAGATGACTGGGCTCTAATCCACCAGAGCTGATGATGTCAGTTTACAAAGTTAACTGTCTTAGTGTTGCACTTTATGGGGCGGGTGTGTGGGGACACAACAAATGCAGCGATATCCAACTGGTTTAGAATGAGTTCTTCAGGTATCTTCTTACCACCCCTAAAAGTGCCCCAGTATATGTATGTCATGGTGAACTCGGAGCCCCGTATATCATGGACCTGATTGTGCTAAATGCCTATGTTATTTTGGTATAAAGTATAGACTTCTGCACACACTAATTTAAACTGTGCCATAATTAAGGATTGTCTTAAATCTAGCTCATATCAGCGTATCTCATGGCTAGTATACATTCAACGTTTTTGTAATGATCTGGGCCATCCAGAGTATTTTGAGAAGCCAGAAATACTGTACCTTATTAGAAGAGTCTCTCTAAAAAACGAAATAATGATGCTTCTGGGGTATAACAGACTTAAATCTGAAATTTACAAACCCAGCGTACTGAAGAATCAAATGATTTTAACAACTCCCGACAATCAACCCTACCCTATAGCAGTTTAAAACTCAAGACATAGGTTTGTCCTGATTCGTTTCAGACTAGGCACTTTTCATAGGTTGCTCAGTTTTCCACAAATAATTGACTGGTCTACAATTTTACCTAGTTGACCCTGTAGTGACGGCATGGCTCAGAAAACCATGCATCTGGTGTTTTTCTGCAAGTTTTATAAACATCAGAGGAAGCACTACACCGATTTTAAGAGGTGCACATTTTACGCAATGTCAATGCCTTCTCTGACAATCTGTTGTTGTATAGCATCTTTTATGTGGGAGGTTTCTACGTTAGAAAGAAGAACATTTTAATACCTCCTAAGTAAAGTTTTTAGAGTGTAATTTTAATGGTGCCACACTGGGTGGCAATATGTGCTTATTGTTGGCATTATTTCCTGTACTTCTATTGTCCCTATGACTGTTTAGATCTGAGTATGCCTACCAGTGCAGGCGGGGAGCACACGGTGGACACAATATGCGGTCTTTGTCCTACTTCCCTACTCTTTTTTTTCTGAATCATGGATAATACCGTCATAGGACCTTTGTGTTAACGCAGGTGAACAATCCACCCAGTTACTTATTAACTAAGTGCTGCACATCAATTCTTTGCACTAATATATTGTGGCACTGATAATACATTGAAACCCTCCTTTTATTAATGTGTTTCAAGGTATTATTATGCATGTCATCTGAGCTGATCAAATGAATTGTATCTTTTTAATGTTTTTATATTTTCACTGTTTTAAATATCGCTTTTATGGATGTCTGATTGCCTCCGAATAAAGTTAATATTGATTGATTGATTATTGCTTATAACATCTTATAAGTATAACTTCCCACTGGGACAAGATGGAGAAATGGAGTTTAGTATGCCTGAACTCAAAATGTAGAAATTAATCTTTTAGTTCAGATGATTTTTATGTTCTGTGTTTGAAAATACCACTTTCAGACAGTAGGTATTTTCTTCCTTAGCCATCCTGTGTGCCTCTGCAGGGTTGTAAATTGACTGTCTGGCTTTTGAGTGACAGGGACTGGAGATGTACATTTTCTTTAGACAGCCACTGGGGGTCGAGGTGTGTCCTCCCTTTCCTGGATGAGTCAGGGCTAGGCTGAATAGACCTGGGCTGCATTTAGAGTAGTGGGAGGAGATTTCCTTGCAACTGAATGAGCCTGGTCTGCCCTGGACAATGCTGCCTCCACCTCCTGCTGGGAGGCTGGGCTAGAGAGGACCTAATGGTTTGGACTGAGCACAGACACTCTCTGCCCAAGTGAACAAAGAGAACCCAGTATAAATATTGGAGCCCAGACCCCAGAACTTTAGAACTCACTTGGATCAAAGAACCTGCCAAGAAGAAGAGCTGGAAGAACTGCCAGGAGGAGTCCTGCCCATTAGCTGCATTGTTGTTCTGTTGCGTTGGCCAGCAGTTGCTGCTCATGCCTTTGGCAGTGAAAGAACTGTACTGAAAAAAGAAATAAACGTGAACAATATTACATGTCTAGATTTAATACCTTTAGAAAATATGGCCGCTGCCTTTCCTTATTGACATTTTTTATGTACTCTTGCAGCATGTTTAATGATCATTCATATCCATACTGACAGAATTTCAGCTGCAGGATGGTACAAACGTGGTAATATTGTTTGCGTGAGAGGTTCTTATTTCATCCCCAGCAAATAAGGTCACTATTTCTCGATACGTTCCCTTTCCAAGATGGCCACTTTATTTGGTGTGACGCGGTAAAATGAATTTCTTGACTGTGAAAGAAATGGCTTGATTCTAAGCATTTTATCGTATTACCTATTACATATTTGAGGACAGAAACAGTGCAGAAACAGTAAGTGAATAACATTCGAACGGGCGCGGAAGGGTCCGTAATTCGACCTCTGACCCTGAAGCACAACTGATAAATACAGCTCCGGGCTAGGCAGCTGATTGTATCCTAACCCGAAAGTTGTACCGTTGGACGCAGGGAGGCCATAACTTTATTGCCAAGTAAGTAATATAGTTTAAAGAGCAACTTTAGATTGGACGTAATAATGTACAGTATGATAGAGAGGAGTGAATGTACCGAAGTTGGCCATCACAGCGCTGTTTATTATATGTTAAAAAGACACATGCTCTGTGATTTAACATACTGAGGTAGATGTAATTAATGATAGGTCTTGTGCTTTCCACCACAGTCGGGGAGTTTCACAAAGTAGAGTGGGCTTTGGTTCTTTAAAAAGAGACAACGTGGTCATAAGCTGCGCACTCACACATGAATGGATTAAAGTCTCGAACAAAAGCAAAAATGTATTGTTCTTCTTACCAGAAACTTACTTATTAAGATTAGTACTGGTGCTTAACCTTTGGAATGGTTTGCAGATGGCCCCATAATGAATAGTGTTACATATTTTCGGTTATAATAATAGGAAACTGCAATAATGCAAAATTCGGTTGGCTTCCCTTGGATAGGGTATACCTATGGTTATACCTTCTTGTGTCTTATTTCCACAGGCTTGCGATATTTAAACCCGACACAAAGAAATCTGCCTACATGCTCAGGTAAACAAATACCTCTAAGTATGATTCTTAGATAAATTTAAATTAAGAGAAAGGAATGAAATAGTGAACCCATGCTCTATACTCTATTTCAATAGCACTTGAAATCCTCACTTCTGGCCATATAAAATGATGGTTACCTCCAGTCACGACTCATCAATAGGTATTATTCCTTTGGCATTTTGTAAGGTAAATGTATAGCAATTGGAAATATCACTTTCTTTTTCTCCGCCTTTATAGTTGTTGTTTCAATTTAATGAACAACTCACAAACGGTGGCCTCCAACGTGGACAACATATATCCCATTTGTTTTTAAAATTAAGGTATGTAACAAGAGGGCAAGAAAACAATATACTGTAGTTACCTTTAGAGAGCATAGACTCTTAAATCTACCTCCACATCTCCAGTATTTATTTCGAATAGGTTTGTAAATGAGGGACATCATCAAGATCCACTGTTTTTAAGATATATATTGCTGCTGACCTTAAAAAGTGGAACGTCAGGTATTCTCCTGACACTATAGATATGAGACACATTGTATGTATTCTTTTCATATTTTTATATATGTGATTATTTCCCTTCTTTCGTGTATACTGAAAAGGCACTGAATGAAATGTTATGGTAAACTTTGTTCTTAATAAAAAATAATATGTGACGTAGGGAAAATATTTGCAATGTATTAACAGTTTGCACCCCTTTTAATGACAATGCTTATTGTATTTAAAATATTTGTTTTCTCTTTCTGCACGTCAGTGATATAAGAGCCAGTAAATTATTTTTGTTTCTGTTGTTTAGGAAACTGTCCTGAGGAAGGTGATCAATTGAACATTTACCGAAACGAGGCATAGACTTCTGTTTTCTAAAAATGATTGCTTTTAATATGTACATAAATATTGTTTTAAATAACCAGTATGTTCTAATTGTATAGAATAAACTCTAATGGAACTATTGAATTTGTTTTTTTAGCTTTTGAATTAACTTTGTGCTGTGCTCTACTGCCGTACTGTGTAATTTGGAAGTTGTGAAGTGTTTTCTGTACTTTGGGGGAAATCCTAAAATTGCCATTACGCTGGTTTTTGAATTTTGGTAGGATTTGTGCCTTTTTGGTAGGTACTTTCATGTGTTTTGAGTTCTGTTGGGTTGGCCAGCAGTTGCTGCTCCTGTCTTGGGCAGTGAAAGAAGTGTACTGAACTTTCTCCACTTTCTGCTGAGTATCTCCAAGGGCTTGAATTAGATCTTGTCTCCTGTTCACGAAGTCTCAGAGACAGCAAAGACTCAACTTAACTCTGGGCACTGCCTCAGGAACCATGGGTTTCTGTTGCCACAAAGGAGGAAAGTAGCCGACCACGTCACGTCACCACGTCCTGAAGGCCCTGCAACCCTGGTCTCACCGATGATAATGGCCGCTGCCACCACTGAGCTACTGCTTGCACAGCAACCTGTGGGCAGTGCACTTCGCACCGCCTCGCTTCACTCCTCCGCCCTCCCTGGTCTCACTGATGAAGACGCAGCCCACTGACCTCAACACCCGTGACCGCACTGTGGTTTGGGAGCACCGCTCGTAACTCACACGACGCACCGCCCGTACCACACCGCAGTTTGGGCTGACCGATACCAGCTCCCATCAACCAGCACTATCACTTGCACCATGACCTGTCAGCACCGCAAGAAGCACCGCCTCACTCTGCACCACAGCCCAGTCTCACTGACGCCACTGGACAGCCGTCACCGTCGGCGGGCAAAGGAGGAGACATAATAGTCCCTAAATCCCACGTTCATATCTTCAGGCATAAAGAGAGTGGCACCAGTTTTAGTCAGCTGCTATGTGATAGGTTATACTGACATACTCTATATAACTATGGTTGCGGAGATGCTGCAAAGTTACATTATATTGTTCCCTATATTCAAGCAACTGCAGCAGTTTGGATTTATCCCCAGCGTATTATTTAGCATATTACCCAATGCATGTAGCGTACCATCAAGGTGCATGAGGTCAGTATCAAGGTCATAATGGATTTCCACTGCCTGGCTCAAACAGTGCCCATGCACAACCACCATGAGCCCCTCGCACTCGATCTGACAACATGAGGCCGTGTCCTGGTTTGTGGCCCGCTAGTGTGTAATGGTCTCCTACAAGTTATCCAGAAATGGGAAATCAGTGAGAGCAGGGATGTGCAAGCGCCATGTAGGTATCGTGGGTTGAGTATCAACCTGTCGAAAGAATCACAAAAGTGGGCTATGATCAGATAGAGTCCTTTCTAAATATTTCGAGTGTGTGACATTGTGGTACAATACTTGGGAGCATACATTGGGGTCTAACCTCTTATGCACCTGGAATCAGAGAAATAGTCCCTTACTGTGGTGTGTTGTGTGCATTAAACATACTCTAATTCCCAATGTTTCAATCAATACCATAAGTCTTCGGCTGTCCTAAGGGCAAGGGCCACTGGCAACGGCTGGGTAGAGCGGTCAAGAGGGACACACTGTTGAAGTCACCCTCAAGTAGCAATGCAACGGCAACCAACCTCCTGAGCTGGATTGAAAGAAACTCCAGGTTGGGTGCCTTTTCTAGATTAGGTGCCTAAATGCTTTCTAGCACTGCCTGACTTTCCCACAACTTCCTCCCCACAAACACATAGCGCCCTTCCTTAAAGATCTTAGCAACAAACCTTCAAATGGGACCCTGAATGAATCCAGATGAGTGCGTCCCGTGCAAAGCTGAATATGTTGTGACATGCATTTAGCCACACCAATGGCACCGTAACTGATCCACTTCCGCACCTGTGAGGTGTGTCTCCTGGAGCATTGCTATTTGCCTCCTAAGGTACGCATGCATCTTGTGGGGTTTCATCATGGATCCGATCCCCCTAATGTTCCAAGCCATTAAAGTGATATTATGTTGTGTAGTAGGCATGGAACTTCAGGAAACATGAACATGGGTTTGCCAACAGTTCAATCTCTGCCTCCCAACCCAGCATCCATTACACACCATACATACCCCTTCCAAGAGACCATAACAGTCCAACAGTCGACCCACCTCCTCAGAGCAGTGCAGCAATGGCTGGTCTCCCAAACTTAATGAAACAAAAGTGCAAGTAGCACATATCTCCATCATTCTGGCGGTGAGGGGTATGTTCCTAAGGCAAATATGAGTTCCAAAGGTGCCTGTGGTCAGTGGCCCCAATGTAAGGAGTCACTGCTCCTGTGGGAAGCCACTGCAGATATAAAAAGAAAGACCATGTGCCCCAGATCATGGTCCCCAGCAGCAACTATCTAAGGCAATACAACAGCAGGCATGAAACATGTCATGGAGGAACTTTGAGGAAGGTCACATGCAGAGCAAGGAGTCACCTTTGCCTGGGATTCTCTGTCACAGTCATGGCCATTTTTGTCAGAATCCCCAGAGTGTTCCCATCCACCATGATCATAGGTTTTGCTGGAAAAAGAAGTGACTATTGGGGTTCGCCAAGAAGGTGGCCTATTTGGCCTGTAAAGCAGCGTTGAAGTCAGGGAGCATGGACACCTGCCCATTGCCCATTCACAATGCACCCTCAGTACATGTCCCTATCTTTATAATGCACCAACTAAGGAACAACTGGCAGTGGGGGGGGGGGCAGGACCACGGACTGAGCCGGGGCCCTATGATCATGCTGCTAGGCAAAGAATTAGGTGAGATGTGAGGGAGCCATATCAGTACGCAGCCAGTTCTCAAAATAGGATACCATTTCTGTTCCTTCAGAAACCTCCGGGAGTCCAACTATCAGATATTGTTGCATCTGTTTGGCCCCTCTGCATCTTCCATGTGGTGCTATAGTCTGTTCATGCAGTCTGTTAAGTTTGTTTTTTGCACTGTCAGTGTCCGGTGTGCTGGCTGCAGGACGTGTATAGCTGCCTCAGAGTCCTTGACTTTGTCCGCTGGTTTATGATGATCAGCCTGCAACAGGCCAACCTCCACCAACCCTATGCCAATCTCCAGTTGGAGGGTAGTCCTCTATGAAATGGGGGTGCATATCTTAGTCACTATTTATTATTCCTTTAGGCACATTTGAGTTTTTTGCCAAATATTTGAAATTGTCTAAGTTCCCATAACTTTGAAAATTCTGGCCATCTGAACCGTAAAGTCATTTGAATTCCATGTACGGGCGTGTCGCATTTACAAACATTTAAAAATATGCGACTGACATTTGTTGACATCTGCACAGAGTGAAACATTATTTCCTCTGGTTAGATTCCTGTGTGGCCAAGTCCTTAATTATATGATCCGAAAGGCATGTTTAATTATTAATTTGCCACTTAAATCAGTTAATTAACAACGTAAGGGACGTAAAATACACAAATGTAGCTGGAAGCAGTTGTTGAATTATTGAGCAGAAAAACAAAAGTCACATAAATTAAATAAACAGAGACAGGGCTTCTTGTAAACCAAAAATGCAGCAGTGTAAGATCACTGCTAAGCTTTTTATCTGACCATGCAATTCAGCAGATTTTTTTAAATGGAAAAAAGGCTGTACTAGAATTCAGATACATAGTAAATTTTACACATTATAGGTCTTCAGCTTTCTAGGGGTCTTCTAGGAAACAGCAGCATCCATGTCCTTTATGAAAATAATATTAAGACATATTAAGACATTCTCTAACGTATGTTGCAGGCTCGCAGACGTTTAAACCTGTAGTGAGACCAGTACACAAATATTCAGTCTAAATTTACATGAATAATCAATTCAATATTCTACGTTATGGCCTCAGAACCCTTAGTAAAATAATATTTAGCGTTCTCCTACCAACAATTTCCATTTGTAGAGGGGTAAACCACTCACCACTTTTTAAAGTATTCCCTAGAGCAGCAGTTCTTAAATGTTTGACTTCAGAGAACACCCAGTGAATGACTACTGGACATCTTGGACCACCACTGAAGCAATTCCTACGTTTTGAATATCAAAACAATATAGAAAGCTACAAAAGCAAGTATACATTTAACAAATGCACACATTATGAAATATAGAGGCAAAAGGTATACAAAAAACAAAAAAGTTGTTTTAATAGGAAGGTTGGAGGGTTTCAAAATATCCTTTACGTTTCCAAAACATTTTAATAGGATAACCTTTATATTGATCTTTTTTATGAATACATACTGTTTTAATCTGCCAATATTATTTAGTTTTTAAACAGTTGAAGAACACTTGAGTGGAGTAGTGTGGCTCACTGGTTAGAGGCAGTAGGCCTGAGAGCAGAAGTCAGCCCGGGACCAGGGTTCAATTCCCGACGCGGCAGGGTCGTGGACCTTGGTCAGCGGACTCGATAATTCTCGCTTCGGTGCTTACTCTAATCAGGGGTTACACTCGGCAACTCTGGGCATTAGCTTGCCTAATCTCCACAACGGCCCCACCAATTCCGGGGATGCCTGGCTCCACCTTGGGGACTCCCAGCAAGGGACCATCCCACAGGGAAAGCCAGGACGGGTTCCCCAGAGTTATACAGCGCCGGGACGCCCCGTTGCTGGGGCAGCTGTGCGCTTTACAAGTATACTACATTTACATTTACATTTAGGTGTTGCCAGGGATCCATACACCTCCTATTAAGAACTACTGTGCTGAGGGCATTACATATAAAAAGGAAATTAGCAAGTAAGTATAGGAAACCATATTGGCAGAAGCAGTTGTTAAAATACTTGGGGGCATATTAGCAAGAACCTCATTAAAATTATCGCCGTTTTAGTGGCAGGAAACTGCCACTAAAACGGCGATAATGGGCTTGCTAATATGCGTTATATAAATCCAATAGAAGCCCAGGTTAGATGTGCAGGATATCTAACCTGGGGGCATTTTATCAATGAAACGTGACAAATATTGCATTTTCCGCTTTGCGCGATTCAGTTTAACGCCGCGTATCACAGGATTTATTCACCGAGATATCGCGTTATCATCAACGCATATCTCCACGGTGAAAAATCCTGCGATAGCGGCATCAAACAGAATTGTGCAAAGCGGGAAATGCAATATTTCATTGATAATATGCCCCGTTGCCTCAGCTGTACAATCCACCTGCCATTATAAGTATGGCAAAGTCAGTTTCCAACCAGGTGTAACAAACCCGCGATAACCGCGGTTAGCGCAGTTTGTTTAATCGCATTGCGGGTTTGCTCGAGGCTTCCTAATAGTGCGCTGCCGTATTAGCGTGGATTTCCACGGAGTACATTTTGGGGAACGCCTACTTTAAATATCATTAGTGATGTTACTTGCTGACATGCAAAGTGACGTTTGAAGGGCTGCTTACTCAAAGAAACACGATTTAGTATATCCTTGATGATTCATCGTTAGAATAATCGCCGCTTTTCGGCCAAAATGGGCCGCTAAAGCTGTGGAATTCTCCTTGATGATATGCCCCCTGGGCTACTATTGGAATTCTATAACGCATATTAGCAAGCCCATTATTGCTGTTTCAGAATGCTTCCCAATATCGCTGCATATTAGAGCATTCGAATATGATATGGAAGAAGGTCCCTCTCTGACCACACTTTTGGCTGCAGCCCTCATCTGCTGCTCGACCCTTTTTTACTAACATAGTGCAGGCAAAGTATGACCAGTGCAATATATCTCGCTGCATGAAGCAAAACCCAGCCTTGATCGCTACTTCCCTCGGGGAGGCCAGGGCCTCAGGCCATTCATCATCCTCCATTTCACCCAAATACAAGGCCCATTGATCCTGCAACTGTATAAGGGTGTCAGGGGGATTGTTAACCAGTTTATGATATGGAGGGATATTGCCTTACTTAACATGTGGTCATCGAGTAGTCTATCCTCCAGTGAGGTGAAGTCAGGCACATCTTCACCCCTGGGCATGCTGTCCAGGGCATGCTGAATCTGTAAGTAACAGCAAGTCTCTGTGGGAGCCAGTTGGTAGTCCTGCTACAAGTCAGTGAAGGGAACAACTGCTCCCTCACACCAGGGATCACCCACCTTGGATAGCCTGAATGATGTCTCATTTATCAAACCCTGGTAGAGTTCCCAAGTACCCAACGTTTCAGAATCCCACAGGAGTGCAACCTGGGTTAATCTACCCTTCCATCCCAGTGCTGCTAGTGAGTTGTGCCAGAGTGCGATAGAAAGTGCTGTGGGGCTCTAAAGGTTTGAGTGCGATGAAGTAGAGTACAGGACATGTAAATATCTCCCTGGTTGTAAGGTCAGTTGGTCCCTGCGAAGCCCCGGCTCATCTGCCAGAAGGTGTACGCTCTGATTGATGGTCAAGAGTTGGGCAGACCAATAGTACTTTTGGATGTCAGGTAGAGCTATTCCACCATCGTACCATCTCCTTCTGATCTTCTTAAGCACTATGCATGCTGACCCTCCCGTCCCCCACAGCAGTGTATTAAATGTGGAATTTATATCCTTGAAGGAGATCGCAAGGCCAGGTGTGGGGCAGTATGCAGTGTGTACATGAAGCAGGGAAGAGCCATCATCTTAAAGAGCGCTGCTCTGCTGAGCAAGGACAGCGGTAGGAATCTCCAGTGCTGTACATCGCTCCTTAATCTCTCTAAGGGTGGCATGATATTCCTATTGCAACAGAGGTTCAGGTCAGCAGTGACGAATATCCCAAGGTAATTGAAATCCTTGATGACTCGGACATCACACTCCCTGAGGCAGCATGTGCACTGGACCATACAAAATGTATAGTAGCGATTTTGTCCAATTAATCATGTATCCTGAGTAGCGGCCAAAAAAGGGTGAGTACATGCATCATTCAATCCTAGAAGAACTTGGGGTTCGACCCCATACAGCAGGACCACATCAGCATAGAGGGAAATTCCTTCTTCCCACTGGTCAGTCCAGAAGAGTCCCCAAAGCAGAGGAGCCATCCGAATCCAAGCCACGTGTGGCTCTAGCATTAGGGGAGAGTGGACAACCCTGGTGGGTGCCCATTGCAAGCTAAAGATCTGGAAAACACATCATTTACTGCAACCTGAGCAAAAGACTCAGTGTATAGAAGCCAGACTCACCCCAAGAACTTGGAACTAAATCCTATTGTAGTCAGCACTTCCAAGAGGTATGGCTACTTGACAGTGTCAAAGGTCATGCGGGCATCCAGTGAGAGAATTATGGCATCTTCCCGATTGTGGCTCAACAGACCCAGCACCCTGCAATTTACAGGATTGAGATGGGGAGTAACGTTGAGAGCAGTAGGAGGCAAAAGCAGGTCAGTATGAAGTAAATACTGGATAGACTACCGTATGTCCCTGAATTGAGGGTGACATATTGTACTGAGGGGTTAATCGCGTGCAACACATCTACGAGGTCCATAGCATTGAGAAAGGCTGCCAACAGACAAGTCAAAGTCACCTGTCGAAGGGGCCACTGGTCTTCGATGTCGCTGACGGTCAGGTTACAGTCCCCTCCTATTAGAAGGTTCCCCTCCAGAAGACTGAGTAATAGTGATCTGTGCTCAGGAAAGTGAGCAGGCGTGATTGGCCGCGTCACATTAGCGTGATTACTGTTGCTCGTCAGGCAAGGCGTGGTGACGCAGGTGGGTGGAGAGGCTGTAGGCAGTGAGTGCGCGGCGTGTGTGAGCCGCGGCATTCGACAATCGAAAAAAGCCGGGAGCAGGGAGCTGGGCACTGCGAGGCTGTTGGGCAGCTGCATGTTTCGCAGTTTTCTGAGATCGGAGGGTGGACATCGGTCGAATCGCGGTAAGGCGGCAGCGCTTAACCAGCACACATGAGGGTGTGCGAGGTACAGGGGCTCAGAGGCTGTCTGGGAGGCAAATTATCGCCATTACCATCGCTGACGGGCTCTGGTGAGCAGGTGCTTCCTGGCGGCTTTTTCTCCTGCCCCTCCCCCCCCTGAATCACGCAAGTTGCAAGTTGCATGGCGCACGGAGCCCCTTGCGCTTAGACCTCTCTCCCGAGTTTTCTCTGCCCAGATTACCCCTCGCAGTCCCCAGTGCACCCTCAGGGCTCTTGGCGGGCGACTCCACTCCCCTGTGCTCTTAGCCCTCAGCCACCCCCTGCCCCCTCGCCCATCACCTGGCCTGATGACAGAACTCACTAGTTTTGGGGCAGCTCCCCTTGCTCGTCATCCTAGAGCCCGCCTAGGTCTCGCCCATCGCGGCCAGGCCCTGCCGGCTCCACCCCAACCCCCCCCACGACGTACCTGCACTTAGCGCTCTGTGATCACATTGCGCCCGTGCAGCACGAAACCCTAGTTGATCTCGGGCCTTTGGCTTGAGCCGGAGGGGCGAGGTGGTGATAGCCAGTGGGGTCAAGGTTGGGGGGGTCTAGGGTAGGTTGGATTAAGCGAGCAGGGGGGGTGCCACTAGCTATATACATATATAGCTATATAGTTGCACAGTTATAACACACGGTGGCCAAACTCCAAAACCACGCTGCAATAAAAAGCTACTGCGAGCCACCGCAAGCCCGGCTTAGTTCAGTCGAGCCTTGGCTCTGGGAGTATTCAGAAGAACTCAACTATACCTCGGAACATGAGATCTGGAAAAGTAAGGAAGTACACGGCGCCACCAAAGCGAAAAAAATCCAACCAATCTGATATCACCGAGGCGTCAAACCAGGCCAACCACAGATTTCAGAAAAACGCGAACAAAGACTGTTGTATCGTCACAACCACATCTTAAATCTCCGGAGGTTATCACATCTATAACCCCGGTTCAACCAGGGTTGATCCATTTGGCCTCACCGCAACACTGGGCATTCGAAACCAAGAAGGCGACAGTATCATCAGAAGTTTACATCTTTGGATCTACCCACAATAACCTGCCGAGGAAGCGGCGAAATGACGAAACTTCCATCGTAAACAGCAAAAATTTCCAATATGCCCATTCCCCATTGGGCAAGTTTCCTGTGTCCCCAGCAGAGGACAAAGGATCATCTCACCCATCACAAACCCAGTTGGAGGGCACCTTGTGCACAACAAAGGCCTGCTCAGTTCTAACACAGTCCCCTGAAACTCGCCCGGCGACACCAATGGAGCCCTCAGTGGTTTTGCCTCGCAAACGACGACGGCGCAAATCCATAGGCAAGTCAACCTTGTGCCTCTCAACAGCAGCCAGCCGCCCCCAGCTCCACAAACACCAACCATTCTAACTGTATCACCAGCCTCGAGCCCCTCGTACATGATATTTTCGCCACCTGGACTAACAAAGGACTCACTGCAAAATCAGTCAGAACCGCTCGACTCCAATGATCAGCTCAGATCTGTCTCTCTTTTTCAAGACCACTCAAAATTCCCCCAGGCACACCTCAAACGAAAAGTCTAACACCGAAGATCATACTAGTGCCTGGCCACAACTCCTCCAGACCCTACAACAAACTGTTAACGCATTAGACTATCAATCGGTAAAATTGGAGGTGCAGGTTGACCTATTAAACACCTTGGCATTATTCACATCTGGGATCGACAGCAAACTAGACAAACTAAACAATTTAATCTTAAGGGCGCAAGCCTCCACGAAGCTTGCCCAATCAGTTTGCTGCTGCTCCCCAATCATAGACTCTCTCTCTCTTCTTCCAGAATGCCTAAACCACCGTCATAAGGGAAGTCAAGTTGATGAGGGGAGGAAAAGTCCTCACTACACCTTCCTCCCCCCCACAGCAAGGACAGCAACACCTTACCCAAGACCCTGTCAAGCAGAGTGCAAATATGAACAAAGGGGTGCCACCAAGAGCAGGAATAACCACCGGCCCAATTGAGCCGAACAGGCAGGGCCTCTGTGGTCAACTACAACCAAAGCCGGCAGACGACAACCGTCCACCATTGACTTCAACTGGGTCCACAATCAGCCCAGACCAACTTGTGACCGGGTCAAAAGACAGCCCAGTGCCCCAGACCGCTCCAACAGTGGAAGTTCCCCCAGCGCTCCCCCCACCATGCATTAAGAGAGAGCGCAAACTCCAGCGCAAAACTAGAAACAAACAAACTCAGGGCAAGTTCCAATGTGGCCCACCAGGAACTCTTCCCTCTTTTTGCAAAAGCAGAGAATAATAAACTCCACACCAAAACCAGTGCATTATTGCCTACGTCAAACCACAATGGAGAAATCCTAGGAATAATCACCCAATAACCAGCGAGGAGCTACCAGGACCAAAGCAAGCCAAACACGGACCTAGAAATGGACGAGCTAAGCGCATCCACAGAAAATACAGGGATGAGCTCAGACAAGATAAGTGCAACCGGGCCCTAGATGGTACCAGGAAAACCGAAGTCACCGATGGCTCCAATTCCACCCGGAAAGTACAATGTAACGTTAAGATCAAACTACTCTAAAACCATTCGTAACAATTCAACAACTTTGACTAGCCACAGCCCACCGTTAAAGACGGCCCTGCAAAGATTGACACAACAGACACACGAAACCAAACCAGCCATGTTACCCGATAAACTTGACAACCTGCTTCTAAGTGCACCGGAGGCAAGCAAAAACGATCCATCGCGCCATCAGATCCTATTGGCTCCTGAATATGAATCCAAGGGTCGACACGACATTCTTAATAGATCGAACCTGATAAAACTTGTGGAAGGCATCCCGGGGCTCGCAGGGTTGTCCATGGACAGCATTGATTCCATTGAATTCCTCCCCCCCCAGAGGTAACCAACCATCAGAGGTCACTGTGGCGACTTTTAAATCGGCCAGTTGGGTAGGAGCTTTTTTGGAACACAAGTCCATCTTGCGAAACTGGGGAATTAGAGTGTACCCATATTCCGCGCCAGGGTATCCAATTTCCCTGCTAACCAGATCGACTCCACCTAGACAATCGGTTACCATTAAATCAACAGTACATGCGAGACCTTACTTCATTCTAAAAAACGCATCAGGAGCAGACGTCAAAATCAAATCCATGAAAAAGACGGTGACAATGCAGACCCTAGCCAAGGCTGGGGGTGGCTGCCAGCAATCCTGTCCTCTAAAATCTCAAACTGACCGTTCGTGGCCGAGACGCAGGCAGAAAAATATAGACCCCCTGGAAAACCAAACCCAGCAGCAGAACTACAGTTAAATACAGACAACAGGCAAGGGCGGTCGCCCTTCTCACTATGCTCACGGAACATCAGCAGGCTCCACCAAAAAACCTCCAATGACGACACTCTGGCCTTCTTACGCAAACACGCAGCAATTGCCTTACAGGAAACCTGGGCCACAGAGGGCCGCCCTATTGCAGGTTACATTGAGTCTTGGAAGCCAGCACTTAGGGACAGCCGCTACGGTCACTCTAAAGGCGGTCTGTCTACATATATTTCCAACAACTTAAAAGGTTCATTCAATCAACTTTTACTCAAAGAAGACTGGTTACTTGGGGTCAAAATTAACCCGTGGAGGAAGCAGCGTTCACTCTTTCTCATAAACGTGTATATTATCCCCAGCACCCGCACGAAAAAAGACCACCTGGCCCGCCTCTGTGAAATCATGAATGACATTGCCACAGAACACCCCAACTCGGACCGCATTGTCACGGGGGACTTCAATACCAATTTATTCCAGGGGAAAGCAGCAGACATGGAAGGACCCTCCCTGACAAACATCATTGAGGCCATGACTCAAACTAAACCTCCGAATCAAGCCCTCAATGAACTGGGTGAGCTCTCCGTGATGAGATTCTACGATGCAGGCTACTTGGTAATGAATGGCAGGTCAACCAGTGACTCTCCCCCAAACTGGACCTGGTCAAACGGAAGCAAAAACTCTTATCTAGATTTCACCATCTGTAATTCAGAACTATTATTCAATCTGGACAGTTTTCGCATCCATCCACGGTCTGAAAGTGACCACAGGCCGCAGGTTATTTCTCTCAACACAAAGACAGAATCCCATAAAATGGCGCCCATAACCTACAAGGGAATATATTCTGAAAATTTAAAACGTCTCAAATGGAGTGAGATTAACAGCCAGAACATTTTAAGAGTAAATAAGGACTTTATCAAAGGCAGATTCGACCAAGACGCCTCCCCGACAGTGAAATGGTCGCTGTTTTGTTCTCATCTGATCAGCTGCTTGCCAGCGACAGTGCAGGGTTCAAACCGCACTCTATCAGCCGGGCTCGCAGTTTCCACCGACACAAAGTCTCTAAAGAGAACGAGAAACAAAGCTCTGAGGACACTTTCAAAATTCCCGGGGAATAGCGCCTATCTTACTATATACCATCAAGCTCAAAAAGCATTCAAGAAGGCTATTACCCAAGAGAAACAGGCGCAGGAAATCCAATATTGGGTTGAACTGGTGTGGGAGAGCAAGAAAAAAAATTCCAGGAAAATCTGGGCTCTCGTCAACCGCACCAATTTGAACCCGACAAACTCTGGCTCAGCAAATATTCAGGAATCGGAATGGGCAACATACCTAATGGACCACTTCCAGGCACAAGACCACTTAGATCTTATTGGATCAGCCAGCGCATATGGCACTCGCGCTGGTGTATCATTGAGTACTTCCTCTGATCTAATGCAAGGGTCCGCCGCGGAATATGTACTAACCGAAGAAAGAGTCACCAAAGCAGTGACAAAAGGGAGACAAGATGGAGCACCAGGTCCGAACGGCCTCCCACAGAGGTTGTTCAATTCGGACATTCCCTTCTGGTCCACGGTGCTAACAAACCTTTTCAACTACACTCTGAGGACAGCAACAATCCCGGACTCATGGCGGGGTGCAATTATCCACCCCATTTATAAATCTGGATCGCGCGCTGCCCCTAACAACTACAGAGGACCTTGGGAAATGGGTAAAGGACCACAATCTGATACCACTGAATCAAACAGGGTTTGTTGCCAACTCAGGAACCCCGACAAATTTATTAGCAGTCTCTACCATCATGGACAAAGCCCTTTCAACATCCAGGACAGCATTTTGCTGCTTTGTCGACTTCAAAGCTGCATTCGACAGGGTCCTCAGGGCGGAACTCTGGGAAAAACTGAGGCAGTGGGGGAATTCCAGATAAAATCCTGAACCCAATTATCCAACTGCACTCCAGTACCTGGGTCCGGTACGCATCTCTCGCAAAAAATCATGACCTCACGAGGCGTCAAGCAGGGATGCGTGCTGGCCCCCCTTCTCTTCAACCTTTTCATAGCAGACTTGTCAAGCACCCTAGACAAAGTAAACAGTCACCCGCCTAAAGTAGGAGGTACAGCATTATGTAACCTTTTATATGCCGATGACCTGGCCCTGTTTAGCCTCACAAGGGTAGGGTTACAAAGGCTTCTCGACTCACTGATGCAATACACGATCATTAACCAACTAGAAGTCAACATGAAAAAGACTCTGATTGTCCCGTTTGGCAAGAAATGTTACGGCGGTGGTGGCTGGTCACTTAACAAAACAAGCCTTGCCACTGGCCAATCATATAAATATCTAGGCGTTTATTTGGATTTTAGGGGTAACTTTATAAAGCAGAGTAGTGTGATCACAGCCAAAGCCACGGCACTAGCGGTATCACTCTCTAAGCTGTCAAAGAAACTTTCAGGTTCAACCTTTTCTCCACTATTGGAAGTCCTAAGAGCAAAGATTGGCCCTACACTATCATATGGTATAGAGATCTTTAAAGGTAAAATGAACACCGCTTTAAATAAATACACAACTAAAATTTACAAAAAGGTACTCCATCTGCCAAGTTCCGCATCCCCAGCACAGATCAGATTAGAGTTGGGGTTAACTAATTACGAAGCCTCTAATGTTTGTACATACCTTAAGCTTTGCCACAAATTAAGACAGGCTGAACCAGGTACACTAGAATCCTTAGTCTGGAAAGAAATTAACGAGAGCAATCCAGGAGGATCATTCGGCTGTCTTTTGAAGGACTATACCCATCAAATGTCAGCTGCCGACCTCTGTGCCCTCAATCCTAGTCAGTCTGCCTTTAAAAACGCAATCAAAAAATATGTGAGATTGACATCTCTCGCCACTGACAAAGCTCTCCTCATGAAACGCAGCCATTCCTGGGCAGTAGTCAACTCCTATAAACGGCTATCCCTGCTATGTATTTTTCCACCACATTTTCACTCTATTTAAAGCGCAGTTTTATAGCCCTAAGAATGGGGGACTGGCGCTTTCTTCAAAATCTACCCATCTGGCGTCGTAAGGAGGAGGACACAACATGTAGAGGATGCAGGTTAGTGACAGAAACAATTTTTCACGTGGTTTGCATCTGCCCTACCTCAATTCTCAACGCAGGCGTATGCTCAGGCCAGAATGGAACAGGTTGGGAGTTCGGACCTGTAGGCATGCCATCATTGCCGCTCTGTCCACGGACAACACTGTTTTAAATATAAAATTGGGCCAATTTATCCAGCAAGCGTATCGCAGCATTTGTGTGCAGTATTAAACTGCCATTTTCAACCTGTCCCTGGTTCAAAACTTGCTTTTTAATACATATTACCCAATCTCGGGTTAGGTTATACACATTTCAGAAAATATGGTACAATGTATTTAAGATGTTGGACATGTACTTTCAAGTTTTACATGTTCTGTTATTGAAAAACTCCTATTGGCCTACATGTCCAATAGGATAGGATAACATTCGAGTTGCCTTATTACATTTAATAAGTGATAATTTCCAAATGGGAGCAGGTAACCAAGTCATGTTTGTTGTCTTTGGAGTTGCAATGAAAAATCATCTCTCATGGTGAAGTCGGATTTGAGATTATATGTTTGAAATACCACTAATTAAAAGTGTTTGCAAAGTCACAAGTTGAGGGGCAAATCCAAAGTTGATTGACCTCAAGATTATGGTCAAGGGTACCCAACATTCGGTTTAAAAAAAGCCACTCCGTGTCCTAATACAAAAGTAGGACTGTATGAAAGATAAAGAGCACGGCTGCATGCTCGGCCCTGTGTACAACTCCAGTTGTACAGCGTTCACTAGTGGTTGGAGTTAGAGTACGGTCACAGATGAGGCCCTGTGTCCATACCTCACTGAGTACAGCCGATGGCATTTGTCAGTTGAGTTGGGCATATGGCCATGAGCAGCAGCGATTAGATGCTCACAGCTGGTTGGATGCTGGAGCTGACAGAAGGCCTAGTCCTTTATCCATCCCCTGATGTGCACATCTGATGGCTGTACACAGCAGGGGATATGCTGCCATGATGCGTTGAGCTCAAGGCCTCACTCCACCCCACTGTGCTCAGGTGTTATCATGACAAGAACATGGCGGAAGAATTTGGTCACGTGTTTTTTAACTATAGATTTTTTCAGTGAATATAAAATAAATACTTCTCCACACCAACCACTCACTCTCTTATGGCGGTACCAGTTTTAGTGATGCAGTCATTTGTAGGCATTCATTAATCTATACAAATAATGGAAATATGATAGAATAATGATCTGTGTGCTCATATGTTTTCATATATTTTTTACTAAATCTGTTTTGTAATGGCAAAATGGTCTCATATTAATATTGGTTACATTACGGAGATAAAATATGATACCTGCTTGCTACCTATGGATACATTATATTAAATGTTTCTCTCTACATTGCATACGTATTTAAAAACATATAAACCTAAACACTTATTATTCTGGCTAGATATATAAACATTGGATTCCTAATGAATTTTTATTTCCTAGTTCTTTCATTAAAATTAAATGAACAACTTTTAAAAGTAAAGCAAACATTGTTAAAACAGCTGGAAAGTTTCTTCTACTTTTATTTTGAAGTTTTCAAATCAGAACTTTCTGAAGCAAAGTAATACAATGCAGTTTATCTGTGTTTTGCTGAAATGCATCAATCATTTTCAGAGAGCCAAAACATTTTGCAAAAGGATAATCAATAGTAATAGTTTTTTTGTTTTAGCATCCATATTGAAATCATCTTGTCGCAGGAAAAGAAATCAAATATCATTATTGTTGACAAGTTTCCAATGTGGAGCAACCTTCAACTAATGTGATTTGTTTGAGCCTGAACATTTCTACTGACGAAAACTTGCCTTTGGCTTCTGTTCTACCAGGTGGCATTTATTGTCAGCTGTAGCATCTATGTCTTAATCTCTTAAAGAACATCTCTAAACTAATTAAGCAAAGTCAGAGTCAATGGCTTGCAATTGTAAGTATCTTGTTTTGTTCTGTTTTGACGTCCTTGATTTTAAAATTGTAATGTGAACATAACTCTCATATGATATATACAGAGCACTGAAATAAATGTGCACATGTGGATTTGTTCCTTTCAGAGATCATGATCTAAAGGCTTTCTCAGTCAAACATGAGGTCAATAATTTGATGTAACTGAAATCTTGCTGCGGCTCCCCTCTGAATATCATGCAAAACCAGTGGCAGCTTGCAGAGGTAATTCTGTGGGGAGGGCAGTGGAGTCCGACATATGACAGCAAAGAATAAAGTAAAGAAATACATTTAAAGTAACACGTACTTCCCTGCACTCGCCGCATTGCCGAGTCAGTGACACAACCACAAAGGTGAAGGGACCGTTTTACACATTCTTCTTGGTGCGGTTTAGGACTTCATCACTGGTATGAGGCACATTATAGATGTAGCATACTTAAACTAGCCATTGGCCTATTGTAAAACCCTGGGTGGGAAAAGCCAGCAAGACCATTCGAAGGCTTGCATCAAAGGCAGCATCTTATTGTGTCCTCTTCATGGCATATGGATGAGGGCCAGTTGTCTCAGCTTCCCTCTTTAGTTTCACAACAACCTGATGAGTGTCGCTTGATGAAAGTGTGAACATCTATAGTGCAGTCATATTTTCCATTCGATGCAGTGGTGTTTAAGGCCTTTTAATCCTAATGTCCCGGGGTCTGACCTACTATGGATCCTGGGCAACTGAGCCAAATACCCCTTCTCCACTTTACTCTCAGTGGGAGCTCTGGACTGTAATAATGTGTAAATGACATTGTGATGTCATTCGTTCCATAAAGAATGGTAAGGGTTGAGGGTTTCAAAAGAATTTACAGGAGGCATTCAGTTGAAGTGCTAGGATGAATATGGAAGCTGATTTACGTGCTCCATTAAATAAGATTACTGAACTATACTCACTGCTTTTCGATGATTATTTTACAATGGCGACGTAGGGAGAAGAACACCTGTGAAGAATGAAGACTTCTTTTGCTGTAAGCAGCATGCTGTGAGAGGTTCTCGAGAAATCCACACAACCAACTGAGATTGAGCGTCAGCTGTTTACAGGATTCGGAGTGCCGCAGGCTGAATTGTATGATTTGAGTAGATCCACGATTGAGGTTGGACTAATTTGAGGTTAATAAGCATAAGATTTGGCAGGAAGTCTCTGGCCGGAGCGCAGCGTAGATCAGCTGAAGTCTCTGGCGCGAGCGCAACGTAGATCAGCTGGGCGTGCGCAGCCGAGAAGGGAGGCAGGCTAAACAAAACAACGTAAGGGTGCACAGGCTCGAGAAACATTGCCGTGTGCATGCTATGTTAAGAGAAAACAGCAGGCTCGAGAAACATTGTTGCGTGCACGCTATATTAAAAGAAAACAGCACGAGCACTGTGCCAAGTGAGCGCAGTGTTAAAGATAAACTGCGTGACATAAATATTACTCGTGCAAGCCATATCGAAAGAAAACAGAGCGACTGCTGTAATAAAAGAAAGCAGCTGCCAATAGCACGAGTCACTTTAAGGAAATAGGTGACAATAGCGTGAGCCAATTTAAAACTAAATGTGAATGCTACAGTACTAAACAAGATAACAAGCAGACATAGAAGGATTATTTTGATAATTAAAATAGACAGAATACCATATTGACTGAACTCTATTAAACACATTGACTGAATTTTACTAAACCAAGTAATAAACAGACATAGAAGGATTGTTTTGATTACAGCTTATACTAAAAAAAAAAAATTAATTAAAATGTGACTGGCGACGAAACGAGTAATGAAGTTGTTGTAAATATGGATTCAGATATATATATATATATATATATAATGAGGTGGATACTACGGAAAGCATTTCAAGTTCAATTTTCAAAAGACCATTACCTTTCAGTCTGTCTGAACAAGAAAATATTGGCCAAAGGTGGGACAAGGGGATTCAAACATTTTCTAAAAGCAACATGTAAAAAATACTCAGATGAACAAGCATAATACCTATTACTTAACCTTGTAGGTGATAATGTTGAAGACCTGAAGATGAAAAAAACACCTACGATGGGATTATGAAATGTTTAAATGCGAAGTTGACCCTCAGAGAAACTTAGATTTTGAAAGATATAATTTCAACATAGCATGCCAACAAGAAAATGAAACAATGGATAATTTTGTGAATTTGATACATTTAACAATGAAGAAGCCGTTGGACCAAGAGTGATACTAGGAGGCAACTCAATAAAGTTAAGATAAAAACTCTTAGAAAAAAATATGATTTACAAGAAATGATTTGCATGGCAAAAACAGAAACGCAGGCCCACAACATGCTACAAATATGGAACAAGGTAGAATTAAAGCAATTGAACAGATTAGAGAAATGTAAAAAAAAAAAAATAAAATTAGAAAAAAAAATGAAACACCGTTCAGAGGAAAAAGAATATGCTACAGGTGTGGATTTTAGTTCCCACATCAGATAAACATGTCCAACAATAGGACAACAATGCAGAGAATGCAGAGAATACAATCATTTTGCAAGTGTATGCAAATTTAAAAAAGAAAATAAAGTTTATCCGATTAAAAAAGAAATTGGAAACACAAAGTACATAAGCCATATGGAAGAAATTGAATGAAAGTCTGAAGAAGAATTTGAACAATCAGAAAAATTAAACATGATGCAAGAAAGCAACATATTGCAAGAAAGTAGCATTTGTCAACAAATTAATATGATTAAAAGAGAAAATATTTTTTTTAAAAACACATCTGTGAATGTATTGGTTGGATCACAAGAAGTTCCTTTTGTCTTAGATAGCAGAGCAACATTTAACATATTGTGCATAACTGAATATATGAAAATAAAAAAACAACCTTTGCTGACACCATCAAATGTTAGTGTTTTTCAAATGGGTGGCAAACGTCCAGTTCTATGCCTAGGAACATTTGAGCAAACTCTACGATATGGAAATATACCAAGTAAAGAAGATGTACGTGTGTTGCAAGGTGAAGTTCCAGGTCCCTGCTTATTAAGCAATGTAACTGCTCAATTCATGGCTTTGTTGGCAATAAATTGTAATATTTCAACAGATCATCCCATTTTAAAGAAATATCCTAAATTATTTGAAGGACTAGGTAAGTTTAAAGGAAAAGAAGTTACTTTATACATAAATGAGACAATAAAACAAATAGCACAAACTCATAGAAGAGTGCCAATTCACATGCAAGAAAAAGTTGAAAAGGAAATAAAATTACTACTTGAACAAGATATAATTGAAGAAATAACAGGCTCAACACCTTGGGCAAGTCCTATTGTCATTGTTCCCAAAAAAGATACCGATGACATCAGAATATGTGTAGACATGAGGATTTCCAATACTGCTATTAAAAGAGAACGTTACCCAGGCTCTCATTTGAATGACATGATAAGTACCATAAATGGAGCAACAGTATTTTCAAAACTTGATTTATGCAAAGGATATCATCAATTAGTAATTGATAATCAATCAAGATATATAACAACATTTTCAACGCACTTGGGATTATTTAGGTACAAGCGGTTCAACTTTGGAATTTGTTCTGCATTGGTCATTTTTCAGGGAAATTATAAAGAATGTTATAAGACCAGTACAAAACTGTATGAACTACAGTGATGATATTTTGGGTTTTGGAAAAACACAAGAAGAACATGACCAAGCATTAGATAAAGTGTGTCACCAGCTTGAAGAAGCTGGATTAACTTTGAATCAAAAAAATGTGAAATAAATAAGAATGAATTAACATTGTTGGGTCACATATTTTCAGAAAAGGGGAGGAGACCAGATCCTACTAAAATAACAGCTTTGAATACAATGCAGACACTGAAAGATGCAGCAGAACTGAGACCTTTTCTTGGAATGGCAAGTTGCTGCGCAAGATATATAAAGAATTTTGCAACTGTAGGTTCACCTCTGAGAGAATTAACAAAAAAAGAAAAAAAAATCAGTGGAATATTGATTGTGAACAAGCATTTGAAAAAATAAAGATGGAAATAACGAATGCGGCAAATTTACAATATTTTGACCTACATCTATGTACAGAACTAATACTGGATGCCAGTCCTGTAGGTTTAGCTGCAATATTGGTACAACATAAACCTGGAAGAGAAACTCCAAGGTATGTAACTTCACATGCTAGCAAAAATGTATCTGAAATAGAACAGAGATGTTCTCAGCCCAAGAAAGAAAATGTAGCTGTTGTTTGGGCATGTGAACATTTTCATGATTTTATTGATGGAAAATCATTTGTGATTATCACTAATCAACAGGCACTAGTTTCTATTTTTGGAAAACCTAAAACAATAATGCCACCAAGAATTGAAAGATGGGAAATGAGACTCAACGATTAGGATTTTTAAATTATTCACAAACCAGGAAAATAACATAATCCAGCAGTTAGAGGTGGAGGAATACATACATTTTACAGTAAAATCAGCAGTTCCAGGAATTGGTAAAGAAAATGACCTAATTGAAGAAATGAAAAAAGACAATACGCTACAGGAAGTAAAAGAAATGATTCATGAAAACAAGTGGAGATTGATAACCAATGGGAGTCAATTTTGAATTAATGTAAAAAAAATGATATACTATCGTTCAAGAACATAAGATAGAACTATCTGTGACTTCATCAGGAATATTACTCAGAGGGGGCAAGATGGCGGCCGAGAGTATGGCCGGTTGAGCTGGTGTGTCCTGCCCGGATGAATCACCCCTTGGAAGCACTGCTAGCCTTTTGCCCACACCCCCCACGCCACTGGATTACTATAGAACAACTGCTTTTTGCCTCAAATGCTCAGATTTTCATCGCTCCCCACGAACGCTGTGTGCTATAGCGCGTTTAGGGTCTGGCGTCTGCCGGCTCTCTACCTTCCGACGCTCTCCTGTTGCACCGACCCTTTCTCAGCTCAGTGTTCTCGGAGCCCCTGCTGTGACGGTATGGCACCTAAGCTCACTGCGAAACCCGCGGCTCCAAGGGCCCGATTAGCTACTGCCGCACGATCAAACAGTCCAGGCGAGCTGATAGATCCTGATAAAAGCTTGCAGACGGCACAAACAGCGCGAGCCGGAGATGTCTCTGGGGGAGCAGTTACCGGTACCGGCCGAGCCGTGAAGGATGTATGACATTACAACGCATGCTTTTACATCGCATGCCTTTACAACGCTGTTTTTACAACGAATGCCTTTACAACGCATAGTGCTTTGGGGCGCTGGATAGTGAATAGATTAATTTACTATTCCAACTCCAGTCCCCGTGGATAGTAGGGAAGGTGTTGGATAGTAAATTAAACCTATTCCCTATCCTAGAGCGCCCCCCAGCGTAATGCGTTGTAATAGTTTGCGTTGTAAAAGTTGCGTCGTTAAGGCACTGCGTGGTAAAAGTTGCGTTGTAAAGGATGTTTCCCGCAGTGAACGGTAAGAAAAATCAGACGCTACCGGCACTGTTTAAAAATGTTATCACCAAAGTAAAAATACCACCAAGCAATGAGGGCAATAAGCGGGGCCCCCAGAGTACTTTACAAGCTCCTGTTGGTTCTGAGATCTCGCAGGACATATCAGCGTCCTTACAAAATGCCGACGTGTCCACCGTACCTGTGCTCGGGGGTCCGCCAGCCTCTATACAACCAGGGATCGTTGCTGAATGCCCGGGGACGGTTTCTCAAGCAGCAGACTCTGCAGCCCCCCATTCTGTTTCCAGCTCACCGTTGAATGGAGTTATGGGAGTTGTAGTTCAACACGTGGAGGCTAAGCTAATCCCCCCACATCCACCCACAGCGGATGCCACTGTATTGTATAAGACTCTCACCATAGGTACTGGGCAGTACTGAGGGCCTGGAATCCCTCAAACAAACTGAAGGGTGTGACAAATTCTTCTCACTTTCCAAACACACTGGATCCTCAATAGATGAGGAGGACGGGGAGTGGACCGACGATGGAAGAGATGTCAGGGACTGGCATTTAAATAAAGTTCTTAATGATGAGATCTCACCCTCCGGGCCACGCACAGTCTGTAAAGTCACTGCCCTTAAAACCCAGGGTGCTCCTGGAGAGGTCCTCGGTGTATCTGGACTGGCTCCTGAGGATAGTTCTTACTCAGTTCCTATTGGCCCAGCGGGACTGGCATCAACAAAAAGTTTGTTTTCACTATCTAATCAGGCTGATTTTCCACCAGGAGAGATTACACTTGCTGTAATCTATCAAACTATTATGGCGCATCGGGAGGACGTCTCGTCAGGAGAATGTTCGTACACAGGGGGTTTGTCGCAGAGTTGAAAACTCCATCCGCAGAGTCGCTAAAACCTGCATGGACATTGCAGCTAGAATTGGTGAGGCTGAAGAGCGGATCTCCAATCTAGAGGATGCCTTAGCAACGCAGAAGGTCACAACTGATACTTTTAGCGCACAAAAGGAGGACATTGTTTGGAAATTGACCGACTTAGAAAATAGAGAAAGAAGGAACAATCTAAGGATCCTAGGGATCCTGGAAGGTCGGGAAGGAGGAGATGTCAGAAAATGTGTCATTGAACTCTTTACTGAAGCATTCCCGGATGTAAAGCAGTGGGATTGGGAGCTGGAGGTGCAGGGTGCACACCGTTGTCCCTTCAAGCAGAAACAGAAATTGGGTGTGTCAGGGGTTAAACCCCGGGCAATTTTGATTTGTCTTAATCATTTTCTTGCAAGGGAGAAGTTATATGACTTAGCCAGACCTGACAGAAAAAGATTAGGGAAAGAGTGTGAGTTTTTTGTCCGGCCAGATTTTTGCCCAGCTACAGTTGAGCGAAGGTGGCAGCTTCTCCAGCTGATTACACCAGTCTAAGGGCGCTCAGACTAGATTCTTCCTTTCCGAAATCCAGGCGAAGGAATTCCTTGCCTCTATTTATCTATGATGGTCGCATGCCTTAGCATAATATGTTTTTGTTTCTCTTCTGTCAAAGCACTTCTTTTCTGCGGGGGATCCCAGGGTGGGCAGTGAGGTGAGCCGATTGTATGGGGTAGTTTCATTTTCTCTTTTCTTTCTCAATCTCTTCAGCTGTCCTTTGAAAGCAATCGCCTTTAGGTCCCTGGGGTACGTTTGTTTTCTTCCTATTTTATGAGGGGTTGAGGGGATCCAGGCAGGAACTGGCCATTGGCTCGTTCCATCACAAGGACCTTGGTCCTGTTATCACTTAAGGGGTTTGTAAGGGTGGGGTGGGAGAGGGTGGGTGGCCTGCTTAGCAGGGGGGGTTGGGGGTTTGAGGAGGGCGGTTTGGGGCCTTTTTTATTTATTTTTTATTTAATGCAATTTTATATAGCGCAAACTTTACCTGAAGGTGTCAGAGCGCTTTACATAAGAACCAGTTGCTAAACATAAGGACTAAGGATTACAGGCGTTACAAAAAAGATGCAAACAGAAAAAATTGCAAATGTACAAGATGTAAAGTCACACAAAGAAGAGATATAAACAGAAAGAAAAATTGCAAATGTACAAATAGTAAAGTCACTCAAGGAAGAGATACAAATGCATATACTCTAAGAGTCACATAGGAATGGTAGAGAGTACAAAGGTCTACTGCATAAACTAGTGATTAGAGTAAACTCTATATACATAGGGAAGGGATACAAATGGATATACTCCAAGAGTCACATAGGAATGGTAGAGAGTACAAAGGTCTACTGCATATACTAGTGATTAGAGTTATCTCTATATACTTAGGGAAGGAATATGACTGGATAAACTCTAAGTCACATAGGAATGGTAGAGAGTACGAAAGGTCTACTGCATATACTAGTGATTAGAGTTATCTCTATATACATAGGGAAGGGATACGAATGGTTAATTTCTCAGAGTCACATAGGAATGGTAGAGAGTACAAAGGTCTACTGCATAAACTAGTGATTAGAGTAATCTCTATATACATATGGAAGGGATACGAATGGATATACTCCAAGAGTCACATAGGAATGGTAGAGAGTACAAAGGTCTACTGCATATACTAGTGATTAGAGTTACCTCTATATACTTAGGGAAGGAATATGAATGGATATACTCTAAGAGTCACATAGGAATGGTAGAGAGTACGAAAGGTCTACTGCATATACTAGTGATTAGAGTTATCTCTATGTACATAGGGAAGGGATACGAATGGTTAAACTCTAAGAGTCACATAGGAATGGTAGAGAGTACAAAGGTCTACTGCATATACTAGTGATTAGAGTTATCGCTATATACATAGGGAAGGGATACGAATAGATATACTCTAAGAGTCACATAGGAATGGTAGAGAGTACAAAGGTCTACTGCATATACTAGTGATTAGAGTTATCTCTATATACAGAAAAGCAGAGTTCCATTAAGTGGGGTCGGAGGGTGGGAGTGATACTGGGGTATGTAAAAAAGGCAAATCAGAAACATTTGGGATCATCAAGGGGGAAACGAGGGAGATGGGTAAAGGCCTAGGGAACCAACAAGATTGTGGGCCAGGGTCAGGAGAAAGAAGCGGCTGAGAGCAGCAGCAAAATGGTGGCCATAGAGGAGCAGAGCCGAGGGAGGCAGCCACAGGAGTAAGGAGGGAAAGGGATTGGGGGACCACCGAAGCCAAGACAAGTCAATTAGATGGGCAAACGCTCAGGGGCCACTGGGCAGCAGAGTCGCCGAGGATGTTCAAAGGCACAGTCTCTGGGTCGCAAGGGCAGCAGTTCCCCTCAGGCTGAACGCAGCATGCCACATGTCTGTGAAAGTCCACAAGGGTGCAAGAGACGCAGTCCAGGAAGGCGTGCGCCCCCAGGTTAAGACAGCAAAGAATAGCCCGGGGGCGTCACACTGTTTTGTCGAGATTCTCCCCAAAACTGCACCCCTGTACCTGGCAATACGGAACAACAACAGCAGCGGAGTGGCTGTAAAAAGAAGTGTTCTCATATCGCCTCTTGGTTATTTGGCATCCCTATGCCGAGGGGAGATCGCTGCAATGCAGGGCTACCAGTTGATGCAAAGGTTCAGCAGTGTGCAGATCAATCTGGCAGAGACAGTGGTACCGGTGGTCTGTAGCCATCTTGGAACCAGGCAGGCCAAGAGTTCGTGCCATAATGTGAGTTCCGCAGAGGAGAACAGAGGTATGCGTTGTTACTCGTGCTGGTGCCCCCGGAACCAATCGATACACCGCCAAATTCTAGGAGTTCGCCAGGCGAACAGCGGGAGTCAGCGGCCCAATGTCGCAAGAGCTCCGCCATCTTTGGGTCAGGTGTTGGTTGTGGAAATTTACTGCAGGTGTGGCTTTAAATTTTTTAAATGGCGTTGTTGTGCAGCGTATTGGGTTAAAAAATCTAGAAATGATACAGTGGGGTGCAAGTCTCTTTTTTCTTAGTGCTGATGCGGCAGGGTAAACTTATTCTAACCTCATGGAATATCTGTGGTCTTAATGATGCAAAAAAATGAGCACTATTTTTTAAGATTGTTCACACTATGAAGTTAGATATATTATGTATTCAGAAGACTCATCTGTCCTGGGGGAGACGTGGGTGTTTGAAGCTGCCTGGATATGATTTAATTGCGTGTTCTAAACAGACATCTACGATCAGGGGCGTTGCTATTTTAGTCAAGCGTGGAGTTGGGGTCTGTACAAGGGTACAAGAGGACAGAATGGGCAGATGGGTCATTGCTGAAATTGTAGTTGATCATAGGCCCCTAACCCTATGTACTATTTACGGTCCAAACCTGGATGATCCGGAACTGTTTAAATATTTAAATGTGGAACTAGCTATGTGGCCATTTCCCCTATTTCTTTGTGATGACTTGAATATCAATTTGTCTGCCAATTTTAATATGTTAGGCTCTGAAAAGTATATTGGTAGAAGACCCAGAGTGTTTAAAGCCCTTCAGGCTTTAGTATAAGAACACGGCATAACTGACCTCTGGTTTCGACACAATAAAACGGATAATGGGTTAACATACTTCTCCGCCCCCCACAACAAAATGGTTAGATTAGATTATTTTTTGCTGTCTGACCAACTGGCCAAAACTGCTTCTATTTTATTCCCCACAGAATCTTATCGGATCATAATCTTCTGATTGTGGAATGCCCCTGGCACCGCTTGCGCAGAGCTCCCCGGGCCTGGTCTTTTGAAAGGAAACTTCTGATGGACGAAACCTATGTGGCGCAGATGAAAAAATGGCTAGCTGAATTTCTCGATATTAATTGGCGTACGGTATCCGAACATGTGGTCTGGGATGCAATTAAGGCTGCTATTTGTGGTACGGTACCTGAACATGTGGTCTGGGATGCACTTAAGGCTGCTATTTGTGGTGAGACCAAGAGCTTTTCTTCTTTCCGGTGGAGGTCGGGCCAAGACTTGATTAAGAGTCGTATGGATGAGCTTCGGCTTGCTGAGTTAGAGTTAACATCTAAAATTAAGAATGGTCTTCCTATAGAAGAATGTCAGCAGGTAATTGCTATATTAACATCTAAACTCCTGGAGTTTTTGGGCAGGCTCTCGCTTCTAAGTATCTCCAATATTGTACTCAGATGTTTGAATTCGGAGAAAACCCGGGTAGGGTACTCGCCAAGAGGCTCCAGCAGAAAGGATTCCAGACCGTATTAATAAAATCCAGGACGGAAATGGGGTGGTGCAGGACACTCAGGAGGGAGTGGCTGATGTGTTTCAAAAATTCTATGCTGAGCTTTATACGGAAGATACTCGTAGCCTTGGCCGGAGTCTGTCACCGAGGTTTTTCTTTCTGGATTGGTTACTTCAAAGATCTCCTACGATCAGAATGAATGATTAACTGCCCCTATTTCTTTGGAGGAGGTTGAGTTAGCATTAAAAACCTTCGCTAATGGAAAGGCCTCCGGTCCAGACACCCTGCCCTTGGAGTTTTATAAGATCTTCTTTAAGGAGATTCAACAGGATTTGTTGAATATCTTCAGGTCAGCACAGAGAGGTATTGTCCCTAAATCATGGTGCCAAACTACAATAGTGCTATTAAAAAAAATAAGGGAAAGGACAAGTTAAACCCATCTTCTTTCCGTCCTACATCTCTTATAAATAGCGACAGTAAAATTTACTCTAAAATTTTAGCATCTAGGCTCGCAGAGGTAATTGCCCCTCTGGTCTCCCTGCGTCAACACGGGTTAATCCGTGGCAGGGACACTTCAGACCACATTTGATGTGTCATCGCTCTATTGGATTGTGCTCCGGTCACGGCCTCTCCCCTCGGGGTGATCCTGTTGGACGCCGAGAAGGCGTTCGACAGGGTCTCCTGGGGGTTCTTGTGGGCCGTGCTCAGGTGGAAGGGTTTCAGTAGCGACTTTATCCAGTCAATTCGGGCCCTTTATATTTCTCCAACAGCGGCATTACGTATTTCTGGTCAGGAGCAAAGCTATTTTATTATTAGCAGAGGCACAAGACAAAGGTGTCCTTGCTCACCCTTTCTCTTTGCTTTGTATATCGATCCGTTCCTTAGTAAGATCGAAGGACATTCAGATATACCACCCATAAGGATCGAAGGCACAGAGTATCGTGCTCTGGCCTATGCGGACGATATTGTTGTTTTAACTTCGAATGTCTCTTCTGCATTTTCGGCCCTTAAGGTACCTTCCGAACAGTTTGGCTTAATATCAGGCTATAAATTAAATGTGGCCAAAACTCAGGTGGTTCAAACATCCAACATGTCCTTTTCTGATGCTCCAGTGGTTAGCGTCGCAACTTATATAGGAGTTAAGATCTCGGCTGCAGTCGAAACCATTCCGGATTTGAACATCCTTTCAGGGGTGGATGCTGTAAATAATAAGCTTGAATGACACCTCTCTTTATTTGGTCGTTTTAGTGTTCTTAAAGTGCTGGTACTCCCGAAGTTTTTATTCCGGAAGTTTTTGTATCTTTTCAGGACAATTCCTTTAGAACAGGGTTCTCCAAACCGGTCCTGGAGGGCCGGATCATGCCAGATTTTTTGCATATCCCCATTTAGATACATATAGTTATTTTCAAAATCTGGCATGGATCAGGCCCTCCAGGACCGGTTTGGAGAACCCTGCTTTAGAACTTTCTTATAGTAGTTTGGTAAAGGCTGACAGGATTTGTTTTAGGTTTCTTTGGGGGTATAGTCGCTCCCGTTGAGCGGCAAAGTGGATGTGTCTCCCTCGCGATCGTGGTGGTTGGGCAGTACTCAATTTATTGATGTATTACTGGGCTGCATTGGCTCAGTCTCTCGGAGTGCTGCTTTTAGGTTCTAGCTTTGAGGTCCATCCATGTAATAGGCCCACTATTTTTGAGATTGGTCTTGGCACGGCTGCCAAGGGTATCGCGACACAGGTCTTGGAGCCCAGTTATTTTAAGAAGACCAGGTTTAAGGTCATCATTGCTATGTTCCATATCTGGCAGAAAATCTAGTGGAAACTGCATATTCCCAATGTTAATATATATACTCCACTCAAAGCGGCACGCCTTCTTCCCCCATCCTTCAGGATCATATTATTATCAGATAGCAGGCCTTAGGCATTCAGACTATTGGGGATTTAGTGTGTGCTGGGCAAATACGTTCTTTCTCATCTTTAAAGGACAAGTTTAAGTTGAACACGCATGACTTTTTGAAATATCTCCAGATCAGAAGTTTTATTAACCCCTTCGGCGCTCATGACGAGCTGAGCTCATCATGAGCGTAACGTTCCCTACACTGATGACGAGCTGAGCTCGTCATGTAACGCTGGTTATTTAAAATCGCAGCGCGCAGCGGGAAAACCGCTAGCGCGCATGCGGTTAACAAACGGCTCAATACAACCACTTCAAAGTTAGATAAGTTTGACATATTTCAACTGATACAACAAAAAGCTAGAATAGGGACAGTGTACCAAAACCTATTGCTCAGTTTCCCGGATGATTTAGAGTTGCAAAATTTGAAGTGGGAGGCTAAACTTGGCTAGACTGGGATCGATCTGAGGCCTGTCTTGGAGCTAGCCAGTGAGGCTTTGGTCTCGGGCAGTCTGCGGACTCAAAGCTACATGGCAGCTTTTGATTTCTATAACACACCAGCAAAAATAGTGAAATGGGGCAGTAGGAAGGGGATCATTGTGCTAGGTGTGGGTTGTATGCAGCCAATGTGATTCACATGTTTTATTCATGTCCGAGCCTTCGGGATTTTATGCTTGATGTAGAATGCTTTATTACTGCTACGCTCAATATCCCCTGCGCTATATCTGCAGATATGGTCATAATGGGCTTTGAAGGCTCATCATCTGTAAGGAATTCTTGGTATGCCACTGCATTTTTGTTTATTGCTATGTCTATGATTCGCCTCTGTATCACTTCACGATGGTTATACCCTGACCCACCTACATTTTTTAATTTGAGAGCTAGGTTGCTCGCCATTTATAATTTGGAGTCTTCTGTTTTTACACTGAAGGGTAGGATGAAGCGGAAGCAGGCCTGTAAGATCTGGGCTTCACTGGAGGAATGGTTAAAATAGGCATGGTGGGCTTATTACATATTTTCTATACGAGTGCTGCTTATTCATGAACTATCATTTGTCTTGTAATTATTTTGTTTTTGTGTTTGCTCTTCTTCTTTTCTTTGCCCTATCCCATTGATCAATTTACATGTATTATTTGTTTGTTAGCTCTTGTTGTTTACTAAATTTGATTTATGTATATATCTGTATTTTGAAGCCACTTCTGCATTGACTGATGTTAAAAATAATAATAATAAAAAAAAGGAATATTACTCAGAGGAACTGAAATAGTAATTCCAGAAAGTCTTCAATGCCATGTGATTGATTTGGCTCATGAAAATTATGGTTTCCAATGCTGGACACACATGTAGAAGAAGTTGTTCAATCTTGTTATGTCTGTCAATGCACTGTAAAAGAAAAAGGAATTGAAGAACTACACATGTCTGATCTATCAGATGCAGTATGGTCAAATGTAGCATCAGATTTTTATGGGCCATTAAATTCTGGATAGCAATAGTAGATGAGTATTCTCGCTCTCCGATTGGAAAATTAATAACTTCTACATCCACTTCAACAGTACTTCCAGTATTAGATGAAATATTTTCAACATAGGGAATCCCTAATATATTGATAACAGATAATGGACCACTGTTAGTGGAGAGGAATTTGGAAAATGTATGAACTATTTGGGAAAAATACATAGAAAGGTAACTCCAATGTGGCCCAGAGCAAATGGAAAGGTAGAAAGATTGATGGCAACAATTAAAAAAGCAGTACAAAGAGCAAAACTTTCACAAAGTTAAATAAATCAAGCGTTGTGTCAAGTTTTAAGGGATTATAGAAACACTTCACATGTATCAACTGGAAAATGCCCTTCAGATCCAATGTTTGGGCAATCAAGACAAACTCGTTTACCACAGTTGCCTTCAATTCCTCCAAAAGTAAACAAAGAAGTGGTGGAAAAAGACAAAGAAGGAAAAGAAAAATGAAATATTATGCAGAAAAATGAAAAAAATATCAAAGCCAAGACTATCAAGTTGGTGACCTTGTATTAGTTCGACAAAAACAAGTAAGAACATCACAAACTAGGTTTCACCCCACACCATTGGAAATAACGAGAATCCAAGGTACAGAGATGAATGCAGAAAATTATAATAGAACAATAACAAGAAACAAGTCTTTTTTCAGAAAAGTTACACAAAATGCTGAACAAGGAATTATACACTCAAATGATCAACAAGATGGATGGATACACAGAAAATCAGAAAGAATTTGAAGAACACATGAAAGATTAATTGAACAATGTGGATCTGTTTACTGTGTCTACATTATTTTATTTTGTTTTATTTGTTTTTAGGGGGAGGGGGAGAATGTAATAATGTGTAAATGACATTGTGATGTCCTATGTTCCATAAAGAATGTTAAGGGTTGAGGGTTTCAAAAGAATATACAGGAGGCATTCAGTTGAAGTGCTAGGATGAATATGGAAGCTGATTCGCGAGCTCCATTAAATAAGATTACTGAACTATACTCACTGCGTTTGGATGATTCTTTTACATGGATGAGCAGGCAAAGGTCTCCCTTAGGAAGGAGGTGGTTTGAAGTGAAGATACAGGTTAGTAAAAGTGGCTTATAACTCAAAATGCACACAGTAATATCAACTTCCAGTCAAATACTCATTCATATATTAAAAGAAAGTAGTACATTTCTAACGCTATGCATTCAAACAAGTAAAATGACATTCACAAGCAATATTACAATCCCCTTGAGGTTGGGGCTCAAGTGTTCAACTGGCAAATCCCTGTCCCACCATCTCCTTTTATTGTGATTGAGGTTATTCCCCAATCACAGGTGGCCGAACCCAGTGAACGCTCACTAGGAGGCCTTACTTAACAGTCCACTTCGACTGTCAGAAAACAGTCAAATGTGACTATGGTGCCGCAGTACTTTTTGCAGTGGGTACCCTGGATTCCGTTGGCCGATGACAAGTCTTACCTGCTTCGCAGCAAGCAAGAGTTCAGCGTTTCAGCAGGTGCCCTGACTGTGGAAACTTGCTGTTAGTAATTTGAGATTCTGTTCAGCAGAGGTGTGCACCCTGTCCAAGCAGGAACCACAATCCTAGTCATGGCAAGTCACATACGCACCCTAAATTAACCTGTGCTCACTCCCTGGTAGCTTGGCACAGAGCAGTCAGGCTTAACACAAGAGGTAATGTGTAAATTATTTTTGCAACACTTCAAACAATAAAACAATTAAAACACCACACAAACAAACAATGCCACCTGATTAGGAAAATATACCTTTATTTAACAAACAAATAAGACCAATACAACAAAATGTAGTGCTTAAAAGCATAAAGCTCCAACCTGGTCACGCTGGATAGGAACAAATAAAAAAAATCAGGCCGACCAAGATGGAGCTCAGATCAAATATATTAATGGAGCCTTTGAAGTGGGAGGGACTTCAAAGAAGGGAATGCACAAAGCCCAGCTGTCACCTACCCCAGACCTGTATTGGAGAAAGGCTACAGGCACACTCGGCTATGAGCAGAACAATGTCAACTTTTTAAAAGTTGATATAACAAAGGGGTTGGATCCTTGAAAACAGACATGGTTGCACTGCAAATAATTAAAATACAAAAATAAGCACCGTGCCTAAATCAATTTGAAAAATCGAATTTCACTATATGATTAAGAATTTAATTTGCATGATCCTATTGATATATCAACATTTATTATTCGTCATCTTGTTAATCACATTTTCATCTCAAAAGGATTTCCACATATCATATACAGTAGAACAAAACGTGCAAATTAGACCCACATGATCGAAAAATCCACAGAACCAAAATCACTTTGTGCACACACTTAGAAATGTAATACAAGTGTCTGAAACATTTCTCCATTCCATTTCAGTTCATCAGGCCAACTAGTGCGGAGTGAATGTCCCAAAAATAATTGCCCATACCCTATTATCACACTAAATACCTAGGGTTGAAAGATCTTTTCTAAAGGGAGAGACCCGACTTTTCAAGGGTTGACTCCACATACATTAAAATTAATTAAACTCCCTTTCGATTTTAGGGTCTTCTCAGGACGTTGAACTGGGGTAAGCTGCAGGAGCAATAAAACATAGAAAAGGAGTGAGCTGAAAAAACTATAGCTTGGCAGAATTCATTGAGTTACATAAAAACTGATTTCAAGGAGTTCTGCCCACACCTAGAGCTTTAATGCAAACTCTGAGCTTACCCTTCTGTAGTGAGTCGGTCTGTGTTGGCCGCCCATGGTCCATTTTTTATGAAGAAGACACAAAATGAGTAGTAAGTATGGGAGACAGTTTATTTTTATTATTTTGGTTTCTTTTTTTTTTCAACATTCCCCAATATTTCTGGGTAGAAGGTCTTGTGGGAAGGCAGAAACAAGGTATATGGAAGAAAAAGAAACAAAAACACACGGGAGCTTCAAATGGCGGTGTCATCACTGTCCTAGTGTGGCCTTAGTTTGATGCTTTGACAGGGTCTTGGGCCGGTCTTTCTGTGGAACTTTGTCTGCCTCCATAGAAGGGAACCAGGAGAAAAGAAAGAAAGAAATGTCAGGCTGCTGTCCTGAAATTATATGCACATATGGGAATAGTGCTGCCCTACTCCCGTGACTTGCCTAAGTGAAAGGGAAGGGTACAGGTGCTCATGGTGTGGTGCTCCGTAGTCCCGCACACCAACCTCAAAAAGAAAAGAAACCAGGCACTAGCCTGAACCCACGGTCTTTCTGGACCGCGGGGAGAGAAATCTGAGCCTACGCTTCCGTTGCTGGAGTACTGGACTCAGGAGCACTGCTCCAAGAGCAGACAACGTCTTCTTCTTCTGCCTTGTCTCGGGGTTAATTCCCGGTCCGTGGTGTCTCCGTCACTCTACTCTCCTGTGCCTCTCGTGTGTGGTCCTCCTCTTCTGGGTCTGTTTTCTCGGCTCCTTCTGGTCCAGTGCACACAGCGATGGTGTTCTGCGGTTTCAGAACGGCATCTTTGGTCCCTCCTCTGACACTTGTAGTTGCCGGTGTGTGGCTTCCGGCGCATTTGTCGTCTAGACCGTCGGGCCCACTTCCGGTCTGGGGTATTCCATCCGACATGTTGGAGTGGTCGGGCCACGCCGCTGTGGAGGGGAATCCACCACCAAGTAGTGCAATCCTAACCTTTTTGATTAATGCTTTGGGTGTTCTTGCCAAGGAGATTTCTGGTGTTGGAGAACAATTGACTCATTCAAGACAGGGACTGGATACTTTTGTTGGTGATGGGGACTGTGCATCTCTAGATCTGGGAACATTCTTGGCCTGTGTTACCAAAGAAACTTGCAACACAGAGAACCAGGCAGTTGCCCCGGACGCAGAAGCCTTGGCTATTTTGCAAGACTCACAAGCCTGGGGCCATCACAGGGAAGTTCGAGAGGAGGTGTTGCAGAGTACGGTCTTAGCTCGAAAGGTAAAAGTGAAAGGGGGTATCTTCGTATTCCCCTCATGCCAGTAAAAATAGCTCTGTCAAACCAAAAAGGACACAGTCATCTGTGGCAAAGAAGTGTTGCTCCACCTAGAGTTGCCCTAGCAGCCTGGAAACTTCTCCATGCCCTTGTGAATTTTAATTGCAGATTTGCTGGAGGATTGGATGGGTTAAGTGGTGGGACCAGGGCTGTCATGTGTGTATTAAACCCATAGCAGAGGGTCCCACTGCATTCTCCGAAAGTACCAACTAAGTGCTCCCATGTTTGTTCTCCCGCCACTGCTACCCTACAGCTTCCTCCAGTGTGTTCTCCCAATTTCTTGGCATTGGCCAATGTCCTGTTTTTATTGCAGCTCATCCAAGATAATTTTCAGCAACAGAAAAACAAAAATGTTTTGCCCAAAAAATTCCCTTGTTAAAACTTTTTTTTATGGCAATCATCTATCTCAAGTGAAGTTGCAACAATGGACAAATAATGCAAAGGGCAGAAAGAAAAAGATTGAAACCATTGTTCCGATATTTTTTTTTATTTTAAAAGGGAAGTTTATTGAAGAACAAAGAATAAAGTAATGCAAAATATGAAGAACACAATATATATACTGTAAAATAAAGAAAAAGTAAAACAAATGCAATGAAAATAAAATATACAATCATGGCTGTAACTGAATGGTAATATAACAAGATAACATTATAAACATTAAGGTAATATATTTGCAATGCATTCGAAAATGAGATAACAAAGATATGACAATATGTTCTTAGAAAGGAGGAGGAATGTCATGGAGGTTGCGTAACTTCTTGCTGAATTGGTGTTACGGAAAAGGAGCGCTTAGCACTAGTATCAATAAAGATTTTGACTGGTGACCATAGATTCAAATGTTAGCAAAATGAATGGGATGAACAAAAACTGTGTCAAGTCTATTATCGTAACATACAGCATACTACCAAGATTGAAATGATAATTGTTTCAAATGTTTCCAATTTTTAGTAATTTGTTGAAATGCTACAGCTAATAATAAATCAATAATCCTTATATATGTGTGCAGTCTTCCCAAATAGGTGACAGACTTCCTAAAAATAAGTGAATATTAGAGAAAGAAAAACTAGAACTAAAAATGTAGTTGATCTGAGACCAAACGAGTTTCCAAAAGTTATGTACAGGTGTACAGGTGAAAAGAAGGTGTTTCAAGTCAGCAGTTGGGGAAGAGCAGGACCGACAAATGTCAGGTATATCAGTGTTTCTCTTATGCATCAGGACCTGGTGGAGAAAAAGCCTATTGTAGATTAAAAACAATGTTTGAGTGGTGTTTTCAGCGCTAGAAGACTTTCCAATCTTAGTCCAAATTTTATTGCACATACGAGTAGACCATTTTGTCCCAAATTCGTCTTCCCATGCGAGTTCCACCTTAGTTTTTTGTCTCTCAGAGGGCAAAAGACGTAAATGAGTATAAAAAGTGGAAACTCTGGAGAGCATTGTAAGAAATTGTGTAAATTGTTAAGAGGAGGTGAGCCGGAATAGGTGTGGGAGGAGACTTGTGTATAAGCATTGAGTAGAGCCTGACTAAGGAGGTTGTATTTAGACTGAAAAGATGGAGGTAGGTCAAAGAGTGGGCCATCTCTGGAGAAAGATATAACAGCATTGTGAGAAAAAAGTTGAAGAACCAAATTAGACCTTTTCGTCTCCCAGATTTTCAATAGAAAGGTTTCCGATAAACTAATAAAGCTTTACTATGCCATAAAGAAGAATCTAGGAAGGAGGTTGGATCAGTAGGAAGTAATGATAAACCAAAATCCAGCATTTTACAAGTGTACTTAATGATAGGGGTAGATAAAGATTGTGGTCGATAAGTGAAAGAAAGATATTCTTTAAATGAAAAAGGAGAAAGGAATATACGTTCAAGATCTACCCAGCGAGGACAATCTAACAAAGAGTCATCAAGCAATCTAGAGGCTTGACGAAGTAAGAAGGATTTGTAATAATTACGAAAATCAGGATAATTCACTCCACCTTCTGATTTGGGTTTAGTTAATCGGAACAATGACATGCAAGAATTTTTTTTATTCCACAGGCATGATGAAAGTAAAGATTTTTTTTTTGTAAAGGAATAGGAGCAGGAATATTTGAAAGAGTGTATAAAATATTAGGAGAAAGCATCATTTTAATAATATCTAAGCGACCCCACCAGGAGAAATATAGGGGATGCCATTTAGTTGTCAGGGTGGAGAATTTTTTGTATGCATTTCTCCAGACATAAAGAGATTGTAGTTGAAAGTGAAGGGGTGAAAAAGAGTCCTAAATATTTAATATGCTGAGAATTCCAGAAGAAATTTGAAACCTTAAAATCATCTTCAAAAGTATAGATAGTTAAAACAATATTTATCACTTATCTTTGTTTAGGTTATAGCCAGGGACAGAAGCAAAAAGCTCAACCTCACTAAGAAAGGTTGGGATAGCGGAATTTGGATTTGAAATGAATACTAAGATCTCATTAGCATACGCAGCCAACTTAACTTGAGTATCATTTACTTCAAATCCCTTTATGTCACTATTTTGATATAAGCTACGTGAAAAATAAATAGAGATAAGGGTCAACCCTGACGCACACCCCTCTTCAGATCAAAATAGGAATATATAATGCCATTTACAAAGACAGCTGCATGTGGATTGGAATGGAGAATCAAAATCAGAGCGATGATCTTTGGAACAAAACCAAACCATTTAAGCACTTGGAAAAGGTATGACCAATTGACTCTATCAAAAGCTTTCTCTACATCTAAAGCTATAGCAGCTAAGATGAGATAAATAGGAAGATTTAGAAATGATATAAAAAAATAAGTGAGTGTTATATGAAATAAGAAGCCCTTTTACGAATCCAGTCTGTTCCGCACCGAGTTATTTGGGAAGGAAAATCTCTAAATGCAGAGCCAGTGTCTTAGAGAAAATGTTATAGTCTAAGTTGACAAGGGGGATAGGCCTATAATTTTGACAAAACTTTAAATCCTTGCCTTCTTTAGGAATAGGCCATATTAGAGATTCCAAAAAGGATCCAGAGGACTTATCCGAATGGGAAAATGAATTAAGGAGGGTAAGTAATTTGGGAAGGAGTAAAGAAGAGAAGTGTGTAAAAAATCACATTGTGAATCCATCTGGTCCAGGAGCTGTGTCCTTCTTTAAAGAATCTCTTGTTGAGAGATATATGTTTCTAAAGGAGTAATGTCTATTTGAGTGTCATGAGTAAAGTGGGTCCTGTCCAGGAACTGTGTAATGTGGGAGTGTGATGGAACAGTTTCAGGAGAGTAAAGTGATTTATAAAAGAAAAGACATTAATTTGATATTTCTGAGTCATTTCTTCGTAGGGTGTTTTGTTCATCCAAAATACATTCAATACCAAGCCTATTATGTTTAACTTTCAAACAGTTTGCCAAAAGCTTACCCACCTTATTTCAACCACCGTAGAACTTAGAGCTAAATTTAACAAATAAAATGATGCATTATAAGTCGATTCCTTATTAAATTGAAACTTTGCTATGATAAGTTGGGACAGACTTTGCTTGGATTTAGAGGTGTAATATAAGCGCTCCAGTCTCTTTATCTCCGCTAACATTCATCAGTAGCTTTGGGGGAGTGTTTGTGTTTCCTAGAAACAAAACTAATAATGAAATCTCTTGCAACTGCTTTGTAAACATCCCAAACTACATGAAAAGGACGCATGTCAGATGGAATTAAGGAGAAATATTCATGGAAGAAGGAAGAGGTAAATTTGGGATTTGAAAGGAGTGAGTTATTAAAACACCATCTCGTAGGGATATTAGGTCTAGGTGCTATATCTAATTGAATAAAGACGGGAGCGTGGTCTGAAATTAGGATAGCTCGCAATGATTGAGAAATAGTATGAGAGAAAAGGAAAAAATCAATTTGGGATTGAGTCTGATGGGCTGGAGAGTAAAAATTATATTCGCTTGTGGCAGGATTACAAAGTCTCCAAGCATCTATGAGTTTATATTGCTGGAGAGTTTGGAGGAGCATGTTATGTGCTTTGTGCGGCTTGAAGGAAAGTGACAAATGTCGATCTATAAAAGGATCTACAATTTGATTACAAGCCCCTGCTAAGATAAACTTCTCATCAATGCTTGATGAAGTTTGTTGGGAAAGGCTGTCTTTAGCGTCATATAAATAACTTTGCAAAAATAAACAAATATGACATTAAACAAACCATGAACATGTATAAGGCAGAATAAATGACAAGCCAACCATGACAGCAGGAAATAAGGCATGAAAGGAAAAGTATGAGAAGTAAGTACAAAAGTAAGTGTGTAGTAATGAACCGGAAGAGGAAAAAAAAGAGATTCAAGCAATAAAAGAAACGAAAGTGAGATAGAAAAAGAAAGCAAAGGGAATAGAAACAAAGAACAGCAAGGAAAAAGAAACAACATACCTACATCTAAAGACATCATAAGGAGGTGGGGGGATGAGGCCACGTGGAACAAAAGGCGCGTCTAAACTCAACGGAACAAGGACGAGAATAGACCACAGCAATTCACAAAAGGTGAGGGTATATATAAGGGATGAACATCAAATGACCTGTAAGGATAGGGAGAAAAATTATTACCTTAATAAGAAAAAACATGAAATCCAAAATACAATAACGACATAACAAGATAAACAGACTAAACACATGATGATATATAAAAAGATATTGTAAATTGAAGTACTACATGTTAAGAGCAGAAGAATCAAAAAGAGAAATTGTTATACTAAATAGAATAACCAATAAAACATTTTGAGAAGAAAGACGCTCCTGAGAAGTCCATAGAGTCAAGATTTGGTGAAACTCTGGAATTTGACGAGGTCCTCATAAGTTGTCATTTTGTTTTTATAGGTAACCTTGAAGACGCAGGGATGAAAGAGGCCGTATCGGGCACCCTTAGCTCGTAGATCAGGTCTCATGTTCCAAAATTCTTTGCGTTAGTTAGCAGTGAATTTGGCATAGTCCTGAGCAAAAAATAATGTAGAACCGGACCATGAAATATGTTGAATAGATTTAGCGGCTGAAAGCACTTTGAGAAGAACCGTGTATTCCAGGAAATACATCATGACCCCTCTTGGTCTTCAAGAAGAGGAGGTGTCTCTGCATTGATGACCAAGTCTGTGAGTGAATTGAATGTTAGGCAAAGTTCCTTCAGGTAGGTGTAGTACTTTAGGAAGGAATGATTTGAAGAAAGATAAGGGATCTGAGCCCTCTGAACCTTCCAGTAGGCCTTAAATATGAAGAGTTTTACTTCTATTTCTATTATCCAAATCCTCAACTTGCTACTGTAGCAATGAAACCTGAGACTGAAGAGTATTAACTCTCTCATTTGTATGTGCAAAGGAGGAAACACTATGCTCCCCTGTCGTAAGTCACTTATTTATTTGAGACCAGTTTTCCATTAAAAATTGCAATTTGGTAGACGTATCCTCCATAAATGGGTGGAGCGCCCGTATCACTTCCAATAATATATCTAAAGATATAGGAGAGGAGGGTTTTGGTGGAGAAGTTGGGCCTTTCTTCGGTCTTTTAGTAGTGACTTTTTTCCATGAAAAGAAGCACCTGTGTTCGAAGTAGGTAAAGCTTTGGCAATAGAGGTCAATGACTCTTCCATTTTAGAAAATTCAAAGAAGATTCTAGAGTTTTTAATAAATGTGTGCGTGGTATGTGACACAGAGGGCCCAAGTATTCTTAGTCTTCCCATAAGAGAGTCAAGGAGGTGATGAAATAAGGCTCAGTTATGTTGTGCTCGCTCAAATCCAAAACCACACCAGTTGAGGAAGGACTTCGAGTAATCTTTAAACAGAATTTAGTTCAATCAACGTGCCCAAAAAGTTAGTGACAAATTGTAAAGAGCATTCTCAGAGAAGAACGAGTCGCACAAACATGTTTTCATACCATCTCCTGACAGGGATAAAACATAAGTATATGCTAGTGTGTATTCAGCTTAATTTCACACAATAAAAGTAATTCAACGTGAGATTCCATGTATTGTTAAGGCCCCCACGTGCAGAATAATCATGGCGCTGAACAGGGAATATCACCATATGTGTGTGTAAGCAGGATTCCCATAACCGTTATTTCTCCTGAAGAGAACGTCATATTCAAAATGGCGGCCGTGTTCAGCGCACCAGAAATGCTGAATCTGATACAGAGGTTTCCCAGCCAAGCATTTTGTAAAAATTCCCAAAATGAGGCTCAGGGAGGTCAGCACATATTTCGCTGTCCAAAACCTCTCACCGGCGCCAAGTAGGAAGCTTCAATGTCCGACTCTCTGACCCGTCCCGCGGAGATTCACTTGAACACCACCATTCACCTCGGGCGGTAAGCCAGATCACCCCCATTGTTCAGATTTGAGGGTGAGTTTGAAACTTTACCCACCCTAGTTGATTCACATAGGAAAAGTCCTATGTAACTGAGACATGTCTTGGTTCATCTATTTGTTTGTGCAAAGCCCCACTGTTACAGAAGGGGCAGCACAAGCCTGGGAGGTGTTTGTGCTGCGCTGGGTCCCCCCAGGAAACACAAGAATAACACCACAGCTCCAGCATCTGGCACCATCTAGCAGTTTTATCCAGATGCCCTTTTATGAATTATTAGGTAAGCTTACTTTAAAGTCAATAAATTAATTTTCGTGACAAGGTGGTTGTGCTCTAATTAAAAATTGTGGCATGGGGCATTATGCCCACTCTGCCCTCCTTTCGTGAGGCAAGGCTTTAAAGAGACTCACTCCGGGAAATTCACCATGCACAAATGAATATGTAACAGAACTGACAAAAACAATTGTCCTAGACAGGTTTAAAAAACCTGCTATATATATTGCTTGCTTTCACGGTGACTATCCAAGACAATCCATCTGGAAGAGAAAAGGGCAAGAAGTCAGGTAGGGGATGGACTAATACCTGGAAATGAGAGAGCGCAGCTACTCATTCTTGCTTGAATGAAAACACATTATATGTACAACAAGTTAAATTCTGCATGCCGTATACATATATGTTGCTGTTTCTAATTTTTCCCAAATTTGAGGTAAGGTGTAGGTAAATATTTTTACAACATATCATCAAACATGCGCATAAGGCAATGTGATTTATTACACACTGCTGCACTTCAAGATTTTGTAACTTGTGAATACTCACTTGAAGTGCAAGCATCATATGCAATCTTTTCCCTACTCAGGGATTTTGCTGCAGAAACACAACTTAGGTAGAACTGTCAAACTGTAAAGAAAACCGCAGGCTTCAAAGTGTCTAACCCACAGCCAGAGGAATAATCAATACCTTCTAGAATGCTTCCTACCTGCCATCGAGATTAATTTAAACCTGAGTGAAGCACTGCAGCGATCACAAGCCAGCCTCGGGTTCAGCCTTCCAGAGCTGTCAGCTTCATGCCACGCACAAGAGGGTAGAAAGGCTTCACGTCAGCGTCCTTTCTTCCTTCAATTAGTATAAATGTAATCCCTTCCGTGGGGGTCGGGATGAAAACATTCTGCGTTAGATGTAAAAATGCGGTGGATGGATATGAAAATCAATTCACCTACTGAGATTAATCATGTGCTTTCATGTCAACAAATTGTCCCGATGTTGTTCCTTCTAAAAACAATTAATTCAATTTGATATTTTTATATTATATGTATTTTCTGTGTTACCCATTAAGGCCAGTATTACTACCTAGTTAGATGGGTGGGAAGAGAACTGTATATGCGGGTGTGAGTATGTGTGTGCATTCTTGCATGTGTGTGTGTGTTTTCGTGTGTGCATACATGAGTAGGTGTTATTGAATATTTGCCAGCAGGTTCAAAGCTCGTATTTCACACAATAAAGGGTCTCCACTGTGCAATATTTTGCTTAATTCACAGGGCAGAATTAATTTGCAGTATATTCAGGTTTCCCTAAACAAAAGTTAAATGGATCCCCTTTACCAGTTGCCTAAAATAATGCCTATTTTTTCTCCAGGAAGTAAAGTTAGCAGAATACTGGTAATTTTGATGCGATGGAACTTCTGGGATTGGTAAGTGGTTAGGCAATAACATGATGTTACACACAGGGGGCCTCACTTATAAGGCTTTGACGCAGGGCAGTGCTGCAAGGAATCTTGGTGCGCTGCCATCTGTCAAAATGAAAGTACAGGAATGCACCGCATAGATGAGATATGATGCATTCCTGTACTTTTCATCTGCACTGGCGCACACTGGGCTGCCATGCACCAACACGGGCATCCTTGCACCATGGTGCAAAGGTGCCTGCATCGGGGGCTGATTGCATTTGTGCAGGAAGGGACACCTGCCTGCCCAAAATCAATTATTTCAGGTGATTTTCTCTTTCTATGTGTGCTGCTGAGCGAAAAAACAAAGAGAAATTAATTTCTCCTCATTATGCCTTGCAAACGTCACCCCTGGGGTGGAGTATGATTCTGACGCATTCCTAGGATCCTTGTAGATCTGAGAATGCTTCTGGTTCCATGGGTGTGTCATGGGAACACCCACAGCAACACTCATGACACGCCCCTTTCACGAAGTGTTCTTCACAAAAGGGGCACATATTTACAAGGCAATGAAAAGCCATGTTAAGTGGCTTTACTTGGCCTTGTAACTAATCCGGGGCATATTGCGCCATGGGAACGTCAAAAAAGTGCTGAAGTGAGAAGTACCACAACTTGTCATTCTGATGGTTTGCTACAAGTGGGGCTGTGCCATTTCAATGAAGTCCAATAGACTCAGTGTGATATAAAAAAAAAACTTTATTTTAAATTGTTTTTTAAAAATGTTCAGTAGAAAAACTAAGCTCAGGCAACTCGTTTCGTTCCCGCTAGGAGAACTTCATCAGGGCTTATACGTTCAAGAAAATATAACCAGAAGGGTGGTGGCTCTACGACAATTTTGTCCAGGATATTGCGCTAGAAACCGTAGTGGTGCTTACAGGCACGGTAAAAACTACATTTTGAAGACCTTTCAACCGCACGTCTGGTTGAAATCCAAAGTAAAGATACGAGAAGGTGAACGAAACGCGTTGGCTGAGCTTAGTATTTCTACTAAGCATTTTAAAAAAATTGAAATAAAGGATTTTTTTGACATCAAACTGATTCTATTTGACTTCATTGAACTGACGCACCCCGACTTGTAGCAATTTGTCTGGATCTGGAACACAGAGGGATCACGCAACGGCTGGTGAGCATTGCGCAGGACCAGGATTTGTTGGAACTAGCGTGAAGTGCAGGGCTAAAAGTCCGCCGTTGAAACTATGAAGATATTTGTTATTCAGCCGGGGTCTGTAACCTCACTCTGCCAGCCCCTCAGGATTAATGAGAGCACTTTTAATTAGACCCTAAACATATGACCCCAGGATACATGTCAGTATATGTCATAGCAATTCAAAAAGTCCCATTCAGACACCTGAGCCCAGTACCAACTTAACCCCCACATGCATTTTAATCCACTGTGAGTGCCATAAACTCTGCACACAAGAGTAAACAAGGATGAGAAAAAGGACTCCAAAATAGCAAATAGATATTACAAAATCAATACACCCATAAAAGTTTTGGTCAGGGGTAAATCACTAAAGCTGCATCCGACACATGATGTTTGATTTTAGCCCTCATAGCCGTGCCGGCCCAAGAAACGAACTTGTGAAAAGCCAGTAACTATCAGGTGGCTGTCCGAGTTCAGAGTCACACAGAGTATGTGGTTAAACAGATGGAATTTGTTCCACACTACGCCCTGTTAATGAAACTAATGAATATGATTGATATGATGATTTGTTAAGGATGGCGATTTTGCGTTACAGGTATGAATACTGACACTTAGGGCCCCATTAGTATGGCGGGCGGACTTTGTCTGCCCGCCATACCCTCGGGAACCGGGACCGCTCGCTGAGGGTGCGGCTGTGCCGCACTCCCGATTAGCATGCGCCCGCCACATTGGTGGGTGCATGGAGCATCTGCAACAATGCGGCGGGAAGTGCAGAAAGCACCGCCCGCCGCAATGCCACAGAGGCAGGTTGTGCAGTTCAATCCACAACGTGACAGGCACCACGCAGTGCCACCCATGCTGTGCATTGATAGGCAGGTGGGTACCATAGGTACCCACCACCTCCCCGGAGTATCTGGAGGCCGGCAATGAGCCCCCGCAAGCAGACTCTGCATTCATTTCAATGGCACGGAAAGGCATGTTCCCGCCCTCATTCTAATATGGCTGGCGGTGTCTAACAGATACCGCCACCATATTGAACCCTTTTCCGCCCGGTCGACTTGTCGACCTAGCGGTAAAGCCCCGGACGGTGTTTCCATCTGCAGCGGACCCCCCAGCCATTGTGTTATGGCTGGGGGTCTTAGCTGCAAGGATGGGGGGTGGGTCACCCCCACCGGGCCAGCAGTGACTACCACCAGCCGGGCAGGGGCGATCCGCCCACCGTCCTAATGGGGCCCTTAGAGTGTACCCCATAACCATGTCAAAACCGAGAACGATGGAGATTACGTGTGAGCGCACAGTCTTTGGACACAGTTTAGCCAGTATGTTGTGTGTGCATATATGATAATGAACTGCCACAACATCGGCAGATGCGGCACAATTGAGGGTCTCGATGTGAGGTACAATAATGAGAACAGAATATAAGAGTTTTGAAACAGGGATACATTCGGGTACATCTGGTGATACTCACATTTCTGTGGATATGAGATCCGGTCACCGGGCATTGGGCATACTTTCCATATATAAAACTGTGATTACATGAGTTTTCCTTCCCTTTTCCTTTGTTTTTCTTATCCTACAGAATGTGACTATGAAGGAAACCACCCATTTCTTGAACATTTCGCCGGTATCCACTAAAGCCTAGGGTAAGGCATAGGTTCAGATAAGAACTATTTTACTGCACTCTACGTTAAATGAGCAAGATAATCTTCATGACTATTTTTGATCATACATACAACTGGTGTAATGACAATTTGGACTTGTGTATGCGGAGCTAGTGACTACTACTTCCGGTATGAGTACCCACTATACGAGTCACCCATATCTATTATCCACAAGTACCTCATCAATTGCACATGGTGATTGTAATACTAGGGTGCTTAACAAGCCATGGGATGCCATTCAAATCATTCCTTTATTCTCACTAAGTGTACTCTGGATAGATCCACCGCTTGTAATACATGTATATGCATTTTGTCTTGTCTTTTTGTTTTTCCTGGATCAGGTTATCCATGGATTCCGGAAGATAGGGGTCCAGGTAGGATTCACTTGAGTTACTTAGTAGGTGTATCACTTAGATTAGTATCTAGGGGACCTTGGTCATCCTGACCACTAGCCCTGATTAATGCCCCAGACGTATTAGGCTAAATATTGAGGGCAGAAACATGTTGGCAAACTTAGGATGGACCTGAGTCATTATACTCATTGATTTCCATCACTTGATCAGTTTTTAATATACTTAGCATCCTCACAAATAAAGGTGATAACTGAGGAACCCTTAGGTACTTTTAATTCAGCTGGATCCCATTTCTGCTTCAGTAGTTTTATGTAAGAACTCCCTTCTACCTCCAAGTCCTCATAGAGATTCAGTCTGCCCGGGTAGTACCATCTTACCAGGGTGGGGAGAGGATGCAGATGATGAATCATGACACTATTTTGTGCGTGAGGAATCCTCTGCCATTAAGGATGGCCTTCCTGCTTTGAACGATCTCACTTGACCGGCAGTAGGTGGTACTATTCGATCCAACGCCGGATTTTCATACATATAATTGTTCGGCCCCCTACTCTCTTGTGGTTAGTGTAAACTAGTCAATAGTGCTGCAGGCCAAACTAGCTCAAGTGTTCCTCATCCCAGCCTTCAATGCATTTATTTGCATCAGCCTTAACTCAGATCAAAAGTCTGTAAATGGGAGAAGAATACGATAGTAAAATCGTGACAAAAAGAACGTAGGGATGAAAAAGAACTTGCAAGAGTAAAATGGCAAGCAAATAGTGTACACTGGTGGAAAAGAGAGGTCTGAGCTGGAATCAGAACCAGTCAGCATTTGGATCCCACTCTGAAATATGTATGTATTGGAGACAGGTTTCTTGAGAAAGTTATTTGGGACTCTACACTGATTACTTTGCTAGTAATTATTTACTTATTTACAAATCACGCACTAATGGTATTTTAACAAAATATAAAATTTTAAATATCGAGATACACAAATAGCGAGTTTTAAATATCATAACACTTTCATATTGTGATTCAGAAATATCATTAACAAGAATATCAATTTTTTAGGTAATTGAAATTGTTTTCAAGAATATCTGTTTTCAATATTGCTTTCAGTAATATGGTTGCTAGAAATATAATTTGTTTAATTATTTGTATGTGTTTTAGTCCAAATATTAATATTTTCTGCTTAAAATAGTTTGTATAATATTTTTAAATATAGTTTGCAATTTTAAGGTATTTATATTTTCAGTTTGTCAAAAGCAATTTATAGGGTGGGACGTTAAATACATGTTTAATTTAGTATTCATTATTTGAATGATAAGTAACTATGTAATTTGTTGATTATATTTTGTAAGTTATATTTTAGTTGTGGGTTGATTGATTTGTAAGGTGGGACATTAACTAAGTCATAATTTATTAGGAAGTAATGAATTATTCATTAATAATTTAAACGATTTTTTAGTTAAGTAAATTGTGAACGTATTATATTTTTAAAGTCTTATTTAGGTGCATGTTGTTGGGTTTGTAGGGGCACAAGGTGTGAAGTTAATTAAGTAATAATTAATTAATAATGAACTATTAAATAATTATTCAATTGACTGTTAATTATATAAAGGATAGATTGCTGAGATAGAGGCTGACCTAGAATCGGATGTTACATTTGATAAACTTCACGCCCTGGGTCTGAAACAATTTGCTTATAAGTCTTTGGTCACAGATGCGGCTAAACTGATGTTTCGGGAGCAACAGGGTCGTTTGTATGATGTGGGGTACAAAGCGGGTAAATTACTGGCATGGTTGGATAAGAAGGAGAGGGCGAGTCGTGTGGTGCCTGTGATTCAGACTTCGAATGGTGTGGGAGTGACAGACCCGGTTGGAATAGTTGAATGTTTTGCGGATTATTTTCGTGTGGTTTATACCCCAGTGTCTGAACGAGATGTTGATGACTCTCGCCTTTTGTTGCGTGATATAGCTCTGCCCAGTGTTTCCGATTTAAACCGAGTCTCTTTGGAGTCCCCTTTTACTACGGACGAGATAGCGACGGCCATTCGCTCACTCCGTTCGGGCAAAGCTTTGGGCCCGAATGGATTGCCAATTGAATTGTACAAGCTACGTCCTGACAGGGTGGCGCCCTATCTTCGTACCATGTTTTTGGAATCCCGCGAACGGGGTATTCTCCCATATGATCAGCGTCTGGCTACGATAGTTGTTATTCCCAAAGAAGGTAAACCTCGGGACCTTTGTTCGTCTTACAGGCCCATTTCCCTGTTGAATGTTGAACCCAAGGTCCTGGCTAAGCTCCTGGCTACCCGCCTCTTGACGGTCATTAGTGGCTTGGTTCATCCGGATCAATCCGGATTTATCCCGCATCGCAACACGGCTCTTAACCTACGTTGTCTCCACGGCGCTGTTGCGAGGGCGGGGCTTCTGACGGAGCCGGCCATTTTGGCTTCGCTGGACGCCTCGATGGCCTTTGACACGGTAGAGTGGCCCTATCTTTGGGCAGCTCTTGAGAAATTTGGTTTTGGACCTGAGTTTATTGGTTGGGTGAAGTTGTTATACGCCGAACCCTTGGCACAGGTAGTGGTAAACGGTCGGGTTTCTGTCCCCTTCTGTCTTGGTAGGGGGACCCGTCAGGGGTGCCCCCTGTCTCCGTTGCTTTTCGCGCTTGCTCTGGAACCATTGGCTGCGTGGCTTCGATGGGAACCTTCACTCAAAGGGATCCGTTGGTCACCGGATTTTGAAGACCGCGTCTCGCTTTACGCGGATGACATTCTTCTGTATCTTACTTCCCCACGTAAATCTTTAAATGTCTTATTTGACGTTCTTACTTCGTTTGGTGCTAACTCGGGTCTGGTTATTAATTGGGCTAAGTCCTGTGTGTATGTTCTCTCGGGTGTTTTGCCCCCATTACCGGACAGGTTTCCTATCCAGGTTGTCCAATCTGGCTACAAGTATTTGGGGATCTTTATTACGCTGGACTCCTCACTCCGGTTCGAGCGTAACCTCCTCCCCCCGCTTCTTAGACTGCGACTGGATGTGGCCCGTTGGCGTAAGCTACCCCTGTCTCCTCTGGGCAGGGCTGCCCTTTTTAAAATGATGTCTTTGCCGCGATTCCTATACGCGCTTCAAAATTCCTATGACGACATTCCCGCTACCTATTTCCGGGAGATCGAGAGTCTTCAAAGGCAACTGATCTGGGACGGGCGTCCGCGTATCGCCCTTGCGAAACTTACCATCCCTTGGTATGACGGGGGCATGGCGCTCCCCGATATCAAGAGATATTATTGGGCTGCCCAGCTGTCTGCCATTAACCACGCACTGTATTCCCCGGGTCGAGATCCGGCCTTTGAGATGGATAGACTCCAGCTGCCGGGAGGGCATTTTAATAGAGCGCTTTATTCCAGATCGGCCGGGCGCCATCTTGCGGGCCCGTCCAGGATCGCAGTCAATGTGTGGCGCGCCGCGAATGTGAGTTTGGGATGGGAGAATCGACTGACAATGGCGACTCCACTTTATGCTTCTGAACGTTTGGGGTGTCTCTGGTCTACCAAGGGCTTTGACCGCTGGGATATGATTGGGATATGTAAAGTGGGTGATGTATGTGTGAAGGGTAGAGTGAAGTCTTTCCAGGCCCTTAAGGCAGAATATGACTTGAGTGATAGAGAGTTTTTTCGGTATTTGCAGGTCCGGCATGCCCTGGCCTCAGTTCTGACTCCTGATGTGACCCTGCCCGAGTCCTCCCCCCTTGAGGATCGTATACTGGATGGACACCTGCCCGATAGCACTATCTCCCTTATTTACAAGAAACTGATTAATAATCGCGCTGACTTATTGGTCCGACTTAGGGAGGTTTGGGTCGGTGACGGATTGGACTTGGATGACGAGGATTGGCAGTCGGCACTCTCTTCTCCGAAAGAGGTCGCCATCCCCGCCCGTCTCCGTTTGGTTCAACTTAAGATCCTCCACCGGGTGTATGTAACTGGTCCGCGTCTGGTTGTGATGGGTTTTTCCCCAGATGGCTTATGCAAGCGTGGTTGTGGGATGAGTGCTACATTTCTGCATATTCTTTGGGAGTGCCCGGTGGTAGCAGCCTACTGGATTGATGTGCTTGCGGTGATGACTGTAGTGACTGGTATTACCCTGCGGCCTGAGGCCCGACGATGCCTGTTGAACGTATGGGAACCCACCGACTATTCTGTGGCCCAGACCAGATGGGAGACCTTGGGATACATGGTCGCGAAGCGGGACATTGCGCATCTCTGGGGCGCATCCAGACCTCCTGAAGTCTCGGTGTGGGAGGATAACATGGACTGGTCCATGTTCCGAGAGAAGACCGTCTATGTGGCTAGGGGCAGACCCAGGGCGTGGACGAAGATTTGGGGTCAGTGGAATGCATATCGTGGAGATATTTGTACCCCTCCCTTGGTTGACACTCCCGATGTTACCCTATCTCCCTAGGCTGACGTTCCCGAAAAAATTTTCATGTTGTTTTAGGATTTTCCTGCCCTCCCCGCTGGCCCCCCCCCCCGACCTTGCCGAGTCCCATTGATTTGCTTTTGTCTTCCTGATTAGTGGCTTTCCCCTCCGCCTTCTGAGCTGACTTGATTAATGTGCATTCGCCTTGTTTAGAGTTTGTTGTTTCTATGACTAATACAGAAAATTGTTATGTCCTGTCCGATGCTTTGAGCAATAATTGGTATATGCTTTGTGCCTGGCCACGGAAGTGATCGTTTGATTCTTATGTTATGCGTTGCTACTAGCGGCCAGCCCGTGTGGTTGTGGGCCCATCTCTGTAATTCTTATTTTATTGCTCAATAAAAGTCTTTAACCAAAAAAAAAAAAAAAAATTATAATTATGTAAAGGATAGGATGATTAATTTAGTATTAATTATTTAATTATTGAGTAAATTGTTTAATCATTAGAAATGTTTTACATTATATATTAGGTGTGGTCTGTTGTGTTTGTAGGGGCATAGCACTGGGCCGGTATTTATCCTATAATTAATTAACAGTTAATTATTCATGCATTCATTATTTAATTGATCAATAAATATTTTAATTGTGTTATACTTTTTTATTATAATTATAGTTTATGTTTTCTTCTAGGTTTGGGTTGTTGGGGTTGTAGTGGGATAAGATGATTAATTTAGTATTAATTATTTAATTATTGAGTACATTGTTTAATCATTATAAATGTTTAACATTATATATTAGGTGTGGTCTGTTGTGTTTGTAGGGGCATAGGAGTGGGCCGGTATTTATCCCATAATTAATTAACAGTTAATTATTCATGCAATAATTATTTCATTGATCAATAAATATTTTAATTGTGTTATACTTTTTTATTATAATTATAGTTTATGTGTGTGATGCTAGGTTTGTGGAAGTATATTGTGGGAACGTAATTGAATAAATACCTTTTGGAATAATTTCAAATTAATGTTTTACATTTTTAATAATCATACATTGTTTAAATGTGTTTTTAGGTGTATTTACATACATTTTATATTAAAGGTTATACATTTCTGGTCAATTTTTAGGGTTATTAAAAGATGATATGTGTTTGTACTGAAGCACTTTTGTTACTGTTGCACAGACTGGAGTGGAAATAGTAAATGTTACCCCTTCGAAGTCCAGAGCTTTCCTGGCTGTTGCACAGACTGCAGTGAGAATAGTAAATGTAACCATTCTGAAGTACAATGCTTTCCCTACTGTTACACAGAATGAAGTGGGAAAAGTAAATATAACCCCTCCAAAGTCCAAAAATGTTCCTACTGTTGCACAGTCTGAGGGGAGGGAGGGAATAGTAAATGTAACCCCTCCAAAGTCCAATCCATTTCCTACTATTGTACAGACTAGGACAGACAGTAAACTTTAGCCTTTTGAATTCCAGTATTTCCCTACTGTTGCACAGACTGGAGTGGAAACAGTGTCTTTTTTATTTTCCTAGTTAAATACTTCTTTTTTACATTGTAAAATGTAAACTATTATTATTTGTTTGTTTAATTTTTTATCATTTGTTCATATATAGCTTTAGAGATTTTGTTTTATTTTTTAGCAATATGTTTAATAAATTTTTAAGGTTATAGACAGACTGAGGGGAAGGGAAGGAATAGTACATTTAACCCCTCCAAAGTACAACCAATTCCTACGGTTGTACAGACTATGGCGGAGAGTAAACTTTACCCTTATGAATTCCAGTGGTTTCCCTACTGTTGCACAGACTGGAGTAGAAACAGTGTCTTTTTTATTTTCCTATTTAAATACTTATTTTTTACATTGTAAAATATAAACTATTATCATTTGTTTATTTATAGATTTATGTGTTTTATTTTTGGCAATATGTTTAATAAATTTTTTTAAACTTCATGTTTTTAATTGTGTTTTAATATTTTTTGTTTCATTTAAATACTTATGTTTATGTTTTTATAACAGTAAATTAAAAACAATAATTAAAAAATAATATAAATAAAAACATAAATGTTTATTAAGAGTGTTACATTATATACATGTATATGAAAACATGTGTGTGTATATATATATATATATATATATATATATATATATATATATATATATATATATATATATTACCTACTGGCGGTCGCCAGTAGGTATATATAATTAGGATTTTTTTCCTATAGGATTTTTGAAAATTCTATGTCTAATAACTTTCGCGTTTGTGGACGGAATTGGCTGAAATTTTCAGGAAAATTGAACATTTTGTTTCTGAGCAGCCCCTGAAAATTTGGGGGGGGGTTTGTCAAGGGGGGGCCGAGAAAAAAGGGGGTCCCAAAACGCGTTTTTCCCATGTTAATTTCCATGGGGCGGTTGGCCTCACTTTTAGCCCGAACGGCTGAATGGATTTGCACGAAACTTGGCAAAATTGTAGGGACTGTTATCCCGATGTGCCTTTGCTAGGTCTCAATATATGTGCTCCAGTGGATTTTGAGAAATTAACGTTCAAAAAAAGATATATATCTGTAACAGCGCACCGGGCAGCGCTCCGCTTCGCGTACTTTTCGCGTTACGGAGCTTTGCGAAGCGAAGCTGATTGGTTCTCCCGCGTCTGTAAACATTCCAAACAGTCCGTAGCGCCCGCCATCTTGTCTCTCGGTAGGATCGAGAGACAAGAGGAGGCCAAAGCGAAGGGGCAAATGACCATAAGGGGGCATAGTAGATCCTCCCTGACCCCCTAGGTTTGATGTGGAGGTTTTAAAAGGGCCCCGCGGGGCAAAAAAAATTAAAATAATAATAATCGAACGGGTGAATGGATTCGCATGAAACTTGCCAAAATTGTAGGGACCGGTAGCCCGATGTGCCTTTGCTGGGTCTCAATATATGTGCTGCAGTGGATTTTGAGAAAATAACGTTCAAAAAAAGATATATATCTGTGACAGTGTCCCGGGTAGCGCTCCGTTTCGCGTACTTTTCGCGTTACGGAGCTTTGCGAAGCGAAGCTGATTGGCTCTCCGGTGTCTGTAAACATTCCAAACAGTACGGAGCGGCCGCCATCTTGTCTCTCGGTAGGATCGAGAGACAAGAGGAGGCCAAAGCGAAGGGGAAAATGACCATAAGGGGGCATAGTAGATCATTCCTGACCCCATAGGCTTGATGTGGAGGCTTTAAAAGGGCTCCGTGGGGCAAAAAAAATAAAAATCGTTTTTTTGGTGGGGTGCGCCCGGTTAGCGTAACGGGAAGCGGACTGGGGAGCGTACTACAAGGAAACAAGAATGATTGACTTTTAACTTATTGTATGTTTATAGACTTTTTTTTTCTTTTTTTTCTGCTGAGTGACGTCTCGGCCTATCTCCACGGGATGCAGTCCCTACCATCTCGGCGTTTAAGCCCAGGGGGACCGGTAGTGTGGGAGAGATAACGTCTGTTAACGATCGATTAGAAGGAAATCAGGAAGTGTTGAAAAACATTGTCTGCGCCATCTTGCCTTTTTTCAAATGCCACACTTTTGTCGTGCACGGCAGCCATTTTAGATGCCTTGACCAGACCCACTCTCTGCATGCTGTCGATCCTTAGCATGGCTCCCCACCCTCGCAAGCATCTCCCCCAGGCACTGGTCACCCCCGCTCTCTGTCTTATGCATGGGCAATAAACCTCCCCCCATCTGCGCTGTTCTTCCCTGAGAATCACACCCTGTGCCCGCCCGACACCTCCCTTTCGCCCTATTCACTACCGCACCCTCTGACACTCCTCTTCCTCTGTGTCCGATTGTCCAGGCCGGTCCCAGGCTATCAGGTAGCCCTGCAGATGTAGTTTATGGCCCCAGCTGTAAAGAATCACCCCTCTTCAAAGGAGTTATAGTAGATCAAGGCCCACACCCGATGAGATCCGTCACACCACACGCGTTCCTACTATCTGAAAACCATCCTGTATTGTGATTGGGGAGGGGACCGAGCCTGAAGCGGAAGATTCCAGGGATGCCTCTTTGTACATCAAAGTTTTTACAATTATGTGTCACATTAAAAATATATAGCACTCCAACAAAGTAGTAGGATTATAAAACTTTAATAACTTATAAATATATACAACGCAACAAAAACAGTAAAAACATTTAAACATTTTTAAGAAAAAAGAAGGAACAATGGTCAGTAGCGGTCGGTTGTGCGAATAGTCCCAAGGCAGCACAACGTCCTGAGTTCTGGATGGCACCCAGGTGATGTTGCCTGGGTGCCGCACTGGTTTTGGGTATCCTACAATGCTGCTCCGAATAACGGCGTGGGGTGTCCCGGGGGTCGGTCGTCAGTAGCGGTCTGTTGTGCTAATAGTCCCAAGGCAGCAGAACGCGCTGAGATGTGGATGGCACCCAGGTGATGTCCAGTAAGTTGCCGCACTGGTTTTGGTATCCTACAATGCTGCTCCGAATAACGGCGTGGGGCGACCCGGGGGGGGGGGGTGATGCGGCGTGAACGGGCCTCCCCAGGTGGAGGCTCGTCTGCTGTAGTGGGGCGCCCCTTTACCGTTTCAGTTGCCATTCCGTCCGCTTTTGGTACACTGTGTCAAAATCCGCCATTCAGCTGAGTTGCGCCCACTCTTGCGGTGCAGCGATAGGCGGCTGCCACAGGACTCTCAAAATGGCGGCAGGCTCTTTCCTTTTTGGGCACCTTGGAAATCGGACGCTTGTCTGCTAGGTCTTGGACCCCATTCTCGAAAGCGTCCCCTCAGCCTTGAGGATTCTACAAAAGTCTTGGGGGCCCCCGACTCCTGCAGGCTTCCGGTGGGGAGCGGCTGCCATGATTGCTCGCGGAATGATCACGACGGAGCCACGAGATGGTGGTGCTCCCATGCTGACGGCAGCTTCAGTCTGAAACATCCAGAAACAAGGTGGGGCTTTCATCGTTTGGGAAAAAAAAAAAGTTTTCATCCAATGAAAAGTGTTATTTTTAGGTCATATGATCAAGCCTTCCATCATTAGGAAACCAAAAGTAAAATGAACCAATGAAAAGTTTTATAAACAAGTCACATGACCTGTTATGCGGCATAGGGTATAAAAAGCGTAGAAAATCCGTTGGCACATGAGGCGGCGTCAGTAGCGGACCGATGTGCGAATAGGCCGAAGGCAGCACAACGCGCCAAGATCCGGATGGCACCGAGGTGGTGTCTAGCAAGTTGCCGCACTGGTGTGGCCATCCTACAATGCTGAAAGTCGGCGTGGGGCGCCCCGTTGGCCTGTGAGTTCGCGTCAGTAGCGGACCGATGTGCGAATAGGCCGAAGGCAGCAGAACGCGCCAAGATCCGGATGGCACCGAGGTGGTGTCTAGCAAGTTGCCGCACTGGTGTGGCCATCCTACAATGCTGAAAGTCGGCGTGGGGCGCCCCGTTGGCCTGTGAGGTGGCGTCAGTAGCGGACCGATGTGCGAATAGGGCCAAAGGCAGCGCAACGCGCCAAGATCCGGATGGCACCGAGGTGGTGTCTAGCAAGTTGCCGCACTGGTGTGGCCATCCTACAATGCTGCGCCGAAAGTCGGCGTGGGGCGCTCCGTTGGCCTGTGAGTTTGCGTCAGTCAGTGGGGGTTGTTTGAGGATCTGACTGCATTGGAAAGCAATGTGATGCTGTGCGTCGCCCCCAAGATGAAGGTTCCTCGGCTGCAGTGGGACGCCCCTTGGTGTTTCACTCGCTATGCAGCTGAGTTGCGTGCGCACTTGCGGCGAATAGGTCGAAGGCAGCACAACAATATTTTCTGAATAGAAGACACCACAAGGCGCTGAGATTCGGTTGGCACCGGGGTGGTGTCTAGCAAGTTGCCGCACTGGTGTGGCCATCCTACAATCCTGCTCCGAATAACGGCGTGGGGTGCCCGAAGGGGGGGGGGGGAGGAGGCGGCGTGAACGGGCCTTCCCAGGTGGAGGCTCGTCTGCTGTAGTAGGGCGCCCCTTTACCGTTTCAGTTGCCATTCAGCTGAGTTTTGGCCGCTCTTGATGCTACAGTGACAGGCGGCTGCAACAGGACTCTCAAAATGGCGGCCTGTTCTTTGGATTTGGGCCTGGTCCACTAAAATGGCCCTGGGACACCTTAGAACTCGGACGCTCGAATTTTTTTTCCTTTCCTCTACATGCAAAAAAAGGTAAATGCCCGGTACGTTACACGCCTCATCTGCCACGATGTACTCTCCAGAGGAACCGAAAAAAAATATAGTTATGGTAACTATACCATGCATCGTCATATGGAGAGGTGGCACCGATTAATTATAGTGCTGCATAAAAGAGAGATTTGGAGGAGAACCCCCGACCTGCCAGTACATTCACCAAAGAAGTGGCACTGACAGCATCAGAGGCAAGGGAAACGGTCCCAAATATTTAGAAGAACTTTGGAAAGATTAAAATGACATGTTTAGATTGTGGCAAATTAATTTCATGTGGACAGATGAGTGTTACTCTAATAAATACAGCATATGAACATCATCATAGTCGATGGTTGGTAGAGACATTTTGACTATATCCTGGACCTGCCCGTCCTCGCCCAAAATGGCGCCGGAATAAATGGGACTCGTAACTCCTTGTTGTGTACTGGTTGCAGAACCTTGAAATCACGAGATACATATGCAGTTTTGAAGCACATGGCGGGCGGGGACGAGAATTGATTGAATATTTCGACATCCCTATTGATATTAAGTTCTGATGTGTTATTGATTACTGTACTATTGAAAGTTCGAATTAACGTCACCCATGGTACTTGCCCGCAAATGTATATCTAGATAATTTTATTGTAACTGGCTCTGTCGTATTTTAATTATAAAATGTACGTCCACCGATTCCGCAACTGTTAGACACCTTAGTTCTTGCAACCTAATGGCCCGCCCGTTACGTTCCTCTACAGTGTAAATGTCTACTCATCATATACGATTACAGTTTGCTCCGTGGCTGGCCCACGTGGTTATAGGCCCGTATTTGTATACTGACGTTTTCACAATAAAGGTTTTTAAAAGAAAACATGGTAGTAGTTTTTACATTGGTAAAGTTTTTAATAATAGTCACTGTTTTAGAATCAGTAAAAGGCAAGTGAAATAAAGCAGTCCAATTACATGAAGGGTAAAAGGTATAATACGCAGGAACGCAGTAAAGATAAATGGTCAAGGGCTGTTGTGTTTTCTACTCCTGCAACATAAAGTGATCGATAAGAATCTGATATTCAGGCGTATCGGCGACTAAGACAGCAGGCCGAGCCTCTTTTGCTCAACGGCTCCGTCATGGGACGAAGAAACGCCCTTTTTCTCGAAAAAGGAATATATTTTACTTGCAGGACAGTTGTAAATTTTCCGGGAAAGTACATTAGCCTGGAACATTATAACATATGTTTAAGAAAAAATAATGTTCGAAAGTAATAAAAAGCGTAATTTTTAGGTCATATGACCAAGCCTTTTATCATTAGAATAAGAAAAGTAAAATGAACCAATGAAAAGTTTTATTAACAAGTCACATGACCTGTTATGCTTACGTTACGCGCTGCGCGCCGCGCCCCGGATCGCTTCCGGGAAGCTGCGCTTCGCGCACCGGAGCACTTCCGGGTGCGCTAACGCGGCGCGTCATATGACGCATTACGCGACAACGCAGGTCCAGAATATAGTCAAAATGTCTCCACCAACCAGCGGTCGGAACACAACCCCTTTCAGCAGGCTAAATAGTTCTGTTAAATGACAACAGAAGGGACAGGCAACAAGAACCATCAGTCAAAGAGGGAAAGGCAAGTTCTTCTCTACCGGGTCACGTTGGGGCGCTACCGGAACTGATCGAATTGGTAGTCTACAGTGTTTCTGGATGTTTCAGACTGAAGCTGGCGTTAGCATGAGAGCACCACCATTTCGTAGCTCCGTCGTGGCCATTCCACGAGCAATCATGCTAGGCGCTCCCCACCAGAAGCCTGCGGGAGTCGGGGGCCCCCAAGACTTTTGTAGAATCTTCAAGGCTGAGGGGACGCTTTCGAGAATGGAGCCCAAGCTCTAGCAGACAAGCGTCCGAGTTCCAAGGTGTCGCAGGCCCATTTTAGTGGACCACGCCCAAATCTGAAGAGCCGGCCGCCATTTTGAGAGTCCTGTGGCAGCCGCCTATCGCTGCACCGCAAGAGCGGGAGCAACTCAAGTACATGGTGAGCGAGACGCTGTAGTCGAAAGAGCGGGCGGTAAACAGCTGAATAGCGGAAGAGGCACAGTGTAGCAAAAGCGGGCTGAATGGCAACTGAAACGGAAAAGGGGCGCCCCACTACAGTGTGTCTTCAGGTGAAACGGATTGTGGGACAAGGTGAAGAATGGAAGAGTCACCAAAAGGCAAAAAGTTCCGCTTGACCCCGGGAGCCGGCCACCTATGTCGGGGGCGATCTCAGGCCACACCAGGGCAACACGACTTGGGGAGGGGGCCGGAGCCAAGCGCCCCCTCCGAGTCCGCGCCATGACACCGTCCCTCGGGGGCCTCCGTCAAGCGGTTCAGGGTGGCACCGCATCACATTGTTTTCAAATGCAGTCACGTCCTCAAACAGCCCCCACTTACATTAAGAATAGTGAAGCTGAAGCAAGTGCAAATAGGCTTCAGACAGTGTTACAAGCACTCCTCAAAACTTTGAACCATCAGAGTGCATGAGTTTCATGCTCGATCGATTGAGCTAGCCGGATCGGGCAACAAAAAGTATAAAATAGTTATGTAAATAGTTATTTAATAAAATGTTTTACCCTGTTACTTTGCTGGTGTGTTGTATATATTTGTAATATTTGCATAGAGTTTATCGTTATTTTGGGCGGGGTGGGTGGCGGAGCCGAGCTGTCTTGCATACATCATGGTGTGGAGTTCAGTTCATCTCACTAGTTTCGTATTTCTCATGAGGGCTTGTTCCTAATGTTTCTATTTTAGCGAGGTCAAAAAGAGATCCCATTAGTGGCCTACTGATTTTGCTCGATTCCTTTTGTTTTTTTACACGATTTTTCGCTATCTGCAAAGACTAAACAGAGTATTGCGACTCTGTGCTTGTTTGTAAATAGAGAATGAACCAAAGAGAACCAATTCTAAAATAGTAAATGCTTGGATAACAATCAATCAAATGGAGAGAGAAGCAGGCACGACGGATTACAACGGGGGCAAAGGCCTGCGTTAACTACCCTTCACTATCTGCAAAGAGAGAGTACTCCTAATAGAAATGAGGGGGGGGGCAGCATTCAAAGCAGATCAGTGTGCATAAACACGAAAATGTTTTTTCTTACCACGTACTTGACATTCGACAGCTTATGATATTTGCTATTAAAAAACCATTGAAATTCACTGAAAAAAACATAGGTTATAGACCATATATAGTTAGGAATTAGCATATACAAAACCTTGAAAATTCACTGAAAAAACCATAGGTTATAGACCATATATAGTTAGGAATTAGCATTTAAAAAACCTTTTTTTACTCACACAAAACCATTGAAATTCCATATATAGTTAGTAGTACTAACTATATATCGCGCACCCGCAATCCACTGCTGATCATGTCACATATTACATCATTCATGACATGGTCAGTGACATCACTGATGACATCACTATTGACATCTCAAATGACATCACTGATGACATCACTGATGACATCTCAAATGACATCACTGATGACATCTCAAATGACATCACTGATGACATCACTGATGACATCTCATTTGACATTACTGATCACATCACTGATGACATCATTCATGTGATAATACGATGAACCTCTTCAGACTCTAATATAACCTTAGATACACTCAGTGTAAACAGACACTCACAGACTGTCACTCATCCATGGAGTTACTTATACACCTAGTCAGTCATGCAAAGAATCAATCACACTTCCATTTCCTCAACTATACAGTTATACACACCTTACTTATTCAAACATATACTAACACATATTTACTCTCTTTTACAATCCCTGATACAAGTTCACAATCATCCATACAGCCACTCACACATTCACTGGCTCTTATGCACAGTTATTTATATATGCCAACTCTCACATGTACTGTGTTTTACATATGTACTTACTTTGACATGTAGCACTGAGATATCCATTCACTCACCAATACACTGATGCACACAGTCAACCACCCATACAGCTGTTTCCACGTGCACTTTTGAACCCATACATCTAGTGAATCAACTGCTCACACATCTATGCACAGAGTCATACACCTCCCAGCCACCCACACACACACTCAGTCTCCCATACAAATACTTGAGCAACCAATCAATAACCCATATACTTACTCATATAGCTACTGATCAACACATGCAGCAGTTTACAGTACAATAAACATAATGATGCACAAATTAACACAGTTCAGTCACTAACCCATGCACTCAGTGAGACACATTTAACCACTCACTCATACAGTCAGTCATGCACCTACTAAATCCTTCATCCAGACACTTCTACATCCACTCATTCTTCAATATGTAAGACATATTTTAACTTTACAGAAATACACAGTCACTGGATGTTGTCATCAGTGATGTCATCAGTGATGTCATCAGTGATGTCATCAGTGATGTCATTTGAGATGTCATCAGTGATGTCATCAGTGATGTCACTGACCATGTCATGAATGATGTAATATGTGACATGATCAGCAGTGGATTGCGGGTGCGCGATATATAGTTAGTACTACTAACTATATATGGAATTTCAATGGTTTTGTGTGAGTAAAAAAAGGTTTTTTAAATGCTAATTCCTAACTATATATGGTCTATAACCTATGGTTTTTTCAGTGAATTTTCAAGGTTTTGTAAATGCTAATTCCTAACTATATATGGTCTATAACCTATGTTTTTTTCAGTGAATATATATATATATATATATATATTTTTTTTTTTTCACTGAAAAAACCATAGGTTTCACACCAGTTATAGTTTGGAATTAGCATTTAAAAAACCTATTAAATTCACTGAAAAAACCATAGGTTTCACACCAGTTATAGTCAGCTGAGTGATGTCACTGACCATGTCATGAGTGATGTAATATGTGACGTCATCAGCAGTGCATTGCATGCGCAAGTTATAGTGAGTCCAACTAACTATAACGTGGGAATTTCAATGGTTTTATGCGAGTAAAATTTCCAGCTGACTATAACTGGTGTGAAACCTTTGGTTTTTTCAGTGAATTTAATAGGTTTTTTAAATGCTAATTCCTAACTATAACTGGTGTGAAACCTATGTTTTTTTCAGTGAATTTCATAGGTTTTTTAATAGCTAATCCATATAGGTATGAAATGTAATATTTTTATAACGAATTTTATATTGTATAATTATGTAATTTTTGTTGTGTTTTTTTTGCCCTGGAGCGCTCCCGGGGCACGTACCGGTGAACGCACATGTAAGCGCAATGTTACGGCGCGCCCCGGGGCGCGTACCGGTGAGCGTCCCGTTAGCGCTATTCTCGCGAACGAAAACAACATTGTGACGTTTCGCGTAACCGCGTGATGTGTCATATGACGCACTGCGTAAGCGCACCCGGAAGTACGCAAGCGCATACGATCGCGCAACGTCCTGACGCGCTTACGCTACGAACCCCCGGGCGCGCCCCGGGGCGCGTAGCGTAAGCGTGTCGGGTCATGTGACCTGAAAATAACACTTTTTATTGGTGCAGAACAGTTCTTTTTTTTCCAAATGATGAAAGACCCCACCTTTTTTCCTTATTCTGACTTTGTCCTTTGACTGAGGAAGACCTGTTTGAACAACTTAGAGAAATATTTTGTACTTTAAAATGGCTACAGTAGCAGCAACAGCTGGAGCATCTGCACCACCACCACCACCACCAAGAGGACCACCACAACATTACATTGGTGGTCAAGAAGAGGAGGAGGAAGAGGAAGAGGAGGAGGGGAGAAGATGGCTGCATGAAGACAATACCCCATACAAGCCAAGGCCACACATTGTATGGGAGTTTTTTCTTTCCCAGAGGGCAAGAAGAAAGTCAATGCGGCCAAGGTGACTTCCCTAATCTGTGGCATGGAACTTTGAAGGGGGAACCCTAACAAGAATTATTCTTTTGGTAATAATACCATGATTAGACACATGAACCGCAAGCATCCGAACAACTATTCTGCTACAGAGATGAGGGAACTGGCCAGTAACCTCCCCCAATCTTCAAGCACCACCTCCAAAAGAAAGCAACCCACTCCATCGGGACCAGAGACAAGGGAGACGCTGCCTTGCATTCAACCACTGTTTGAGGATTTCCGAATTACATGTATTTATTGTGGTAAGCTCATCTCCTATGGTGAAAAGAGCGTACAGCTCATCGTCCTTGCTGGTGACAACCACAATTGCCCCAAAAAACCCTAATTTTTTCCGTTTTTTGATTTTTGCTCCAGTTGAGCCATTTTCAATTCCCTTTTTTTTGTTTCTCCCCATAAAAAATACAAAAAAAATATAAAACTGTTCAGAAAAGCCAAAAAAAGTACAAAATGTTCAAAAAAACATAAAAAAAAATATAAAACAACAAAAAGAAGAAAAAAAAGTTCTTTTTAGAACTACCTTTAATTTATAAAAATAAACCTATATTTTTAAAGAATCTCTGTCAATTTTTATTCCTCAGGGTACGCGCACCGGGGCGCGCACCCAAAAAAAATAAAAAAAATTAATGAAGGAGTTAGCATGAGGGAAGAACACAAAGAGAGTAATGTTAAGAGAAAGAGAGCTAGAGGGAGAAACACAGAGGGATTGTTTATTACATAGTAAAAAACAGAGAAGGTGTAATAGAGTGAAAGTGGAAAAGTAAAATGAATAAGGGAGCGAAAGAAGGGAAGAAAGAGGAAGAAGACTAAAGTAGAGATAGTGAGAACGTGAGTGGGTGTTGAAAGAAAAAGAAAGGACAGTAAAACATGGGGAATGACGGGTAGTGACGGAACCAGGATAAATGAACAACGGTGAGGGAGGGTGAGAAAAGAGCAGTGAGTGTAAGTAAAGAGGGGTGAAAGAGGGTGAAAAATTGAATTAGGATAAGACATGGGGAGTGACAAAGAGAAAGGACAGAGAGAGTAAAGGAAACAGTGCCTGAATGGGTCTGAGTGAAACAGCATAGAAAGGTAAGTAATGCAGTGTGTGTGACTTATAGGGAGTCAGTGGGTGTAGGTCGGGGTGTGGGTGTGTAAGGTGTGTCTGTGGGTGTGGGTGTGTGGGGTGTTTCGGTGTGGGTGGAGGTGAGGGTGTGTGGGATATGTGTGAGGGGTGTGTGGGTGTGGGGGTATGTGTGTGGGATGTATGTGTGTGTATGGAATGTGTGTGTGTGAGAGGTGTGTGTGTGGGGGTGGGTGTGTGTGTATGAGGTGTGTGTGTGGTGTGTGTGTGGGGTGTATGTCAGAGGTGTGTGTATGTGTTGGGAGGGGGATGAGGTGTGTGTGTAGGAGTGAAGTAAATAATTAAGAAAAGGAGAATGAGTGAAGAAGCAAAGGAAGGGAACAGAAGGTAAGTGAAGTAAAGAATGGGGACTGAAATAAGTTGAATATGAGAGGGGAAATAGGGAAAGGGGAGTAAACATGGAGAATAAGAATAAGTGAGGGAAGCAGAGTAAAGAAACAGGAGTGAAGTTGGTTGAGAAAATATTAGTGAGGTTAAAGCAAAGGGTGATGACAAACTACATTTTTTTTGTCACACTTACCATATAATAAATGTAACTTTAATTACATTTTTTTACTACGCTTTGTATCTGTGAAAGAGAGAAGAAAAAATAAGTTAAAATTAGTAAAATATGTATTTTAAATTAAACGATACAAATGAAGAAGTTAAAAATCATAACAGTGTGTTTAGAAATAAAGTAAGAGTGAAGAACACAGAAAGGGAAATAAAGTAAGGTAGAAGGACAAAATGAGAGAAAAAGAAAGAGAAGGAGAGCAAATTACTAAGAGTAAGGCATATAGATTCACTGACAGAGAGGAAGAGAAGAACAGAGAAATGAACTGAAGGTAAGAAAGATACTAAAACAATGTGACTTAGCAAAACTAAATCAGGAAACAGTAGTAAGTAAAAAGATAATGACTGAGACGGAAAAGAATCTACTTAAGGATGCATTTAGAAGAATGAGGAATAGAAGATAACTGAGAGTAAGTAAAGAACAGTCATAGAGTGAAGGGATGAAGGGAGAGAGGATAATATACAACGATTGAGGGAAATGGAGTGAGGAAGTTAGTAGACAGACACACTAAGAGAAAAACTGAGTGAGGTGGAGTACAATGAGTGAGCAAAGGAAATGAGTAAGGGAGCAAAAAAAGGAAAGAGAGGAGAAGACGACTAAAACAGTGGTACTGAGAGAAAATAATTTGGTGATGAAAGTAAAGAGAAGGACATTGAAATAAAGGAAATGAGGGATAGTAATGGAACCAGAGTAAAAGAAATAGGATGAAGAACGATGAGAGAGGAGCAGTGACGTTGTTTTAAAAGAAATGATAGAAGGTAGATAAACACAAGTGAACATAACACAAGGAGAGTGAGGCACTGAGGACATAGAGGTAGTGAACGAAAAATAGAGAGAAGAGGTCAAAAGAAAGGAGCAAACAAAGATAAGCGAGGGAGAGTTGGTGATTTATAGTGATAGAGTGCGACAATACTGCTGAGTGAGTAAAGAGGAATTACTAAAAGAGCAAAGGAGGAAAATACGGAAAAGGGAAGTAAAGCAGAGAGACTGAAAGCTGAAAAGTTATGCAAGGGAGAGAGGGGATGCAGACAGTTGAAATGAGAATGAGGGGTTGTGAAAGAAGTGGAGTAAACGAATGGGTGTGAAACAGAGTGAGAGAAAGGCAGTGTGAGTGAGTAAAGAGAGCTGAAAGAGAGAGTAAAAGGGAAAGTGAGTGTGAGACAATGGGAATACAATTTAAATTACAGAATACAAACTATAGAATAACTTGTACAACATGTTACATAGTTTATTTTTGCTGTTCTCAGAATATATTGAATTTCACTTAAAACAGTGAGTTCAAACTACTCATCATATGACAGCGGGGGAAAAAAACACAATCTAAAAGATTGTGTTTTAAAAAAACCCTTAGAAAGTTATAAATCACAAATGTACACTAATCCTTCATTCACTTACTTTTCCTTTAGGCCAAATAGTATATCATGAAGGTCCTTTTCATTGGAAAGTACTCTGCTGTTCATTAAAAAATTCATTTAATCGACTTTCTAGAAGAAAAGCTCCAAGAACATCTGAAATATTTTCATTATTTTCATATACTCCTCTTTTTTCAGTCATGACTCTTTGCTCATTCCTTTACTTTTCCATAAGGCCAAATAGTGTCAGATATATGAGTATATTTTCAATTTAATTAAAAGAAACTGTGAATTTACCGTTTTTCCGATGTTCTGAAAGAAAGGCTTATACAACATATTCACAATATTTAAGTATTTGTAATTTCATCTCTGACTTACTCATGTTCATCATTTTGTATGATACTGATATCACTTACTCTGAGATCCACTTACAGTACCTATATGACAAGTCAATTTTTTATATTATCTTGATCACTTTTACTCAGAATATAATTTTAAACAGCAAACTAACCTTTATTAACTGCTCCCGTCTTCATAGGCCAATTACCTTTACTTAAATTTTGGTTCTAAAAACACCAGGTATGAATTTTTTAAGTCAAAAGGCAAACATTGTTTGAAAGTCAAATGAGTGTCATTACAGTGGGTCCAACCTTTACAACTTTTTAAATAGCATGTGTAATGCCCTGATGTTGTAGAAGGACCGTCATGATAAATAATAGCTACAGTTGTAAAGGTTCTTCCTGATATTGATAACTGAGAAGCCACGAAATTTTTAATAGAAGTTGACAATTTACTTCCATCAGGTCTACATCGTTGGAACATTAAAATGACATACTGACCATAATTTTGTATAAATAATGTGGACATCATTGCAGACTTACATTGGGTACACACCATATTGTGATCCGCTGCTTTAACTAGATTATTAAAAGGCACTGATTTGCAGTCTGGTAAACTCAAATATACAAATCTTTCATTGTCTATTCTAGTACTACTTGATAAACTACAGTTGTCGCAGTCATGCTGCCATTGATAAGAAAGGCTAAAAAGATTTTTTATATCTACACCTTCATCTTCCAATACAACAAACATATACATTAAAAATTCCTGACAATCCTGCTGAATATTCTGTGAAAATTGATTTTGACCAGAACATATGTCTAGAAGATTTTGAATTTCTGAAACACTTTCTATTTTTGCTCTATCACTGCTACATTCCTCAAACACAGAATTCAATAAACAGCAGAGTGTTTCATCCCGATTTTCAGCAATCTGTTCTTGTAAAGTTTGAAGAAAAAAAAACAACATTAACCACTACATTAGCATAGCAGTTGACACCAGAACTGTTTTCAAACTGAAATCCAACAACATCTTCAACAGAATCCCTTTTCTTTCTGCTTACAATTACAGTTTCATCTACTTTTTGTCTTTTTGCTACTACCTCACTGCAATTATTCTCATTTCTTCTTTTTCGGCCTACCACACGTTTTTCAAACAGAGGATATTGAGGCAATGTGGAGCATACTCTCTTCTTAACCTATTGTATTCTTTAACACAATCTAGATCAGCACAAATCTTTGTTTCATCACACTCAATCAAGTACAATCCTGATAAAGTTCTGACTCATGATAATGCCACATATGCCATACCCTCTTTAAACACAGAACTTCCAATGTTCACCAAAGCGCTATCTACACTTAAACCTTGAGATTTATGGATTGTCACAGCATATGCCAAACAAACAGGAAACTGTTTTCGGCGAACATGTAAGTCTTTCACAAGCAAAAATCTAGTTGAACAACGACAAATTTGTTCTATTTCGTCAATGCCATCAAATTTAATTTTTAACATTTCAATTCCTTCTCTATTTTTGTAATTCACAAAATCAACAACATCACCCATTGTTCCATTTACCAGACCTCTTTCAACATTTAAATTCCTTCTCAAAATGGTACGACAATTTAAACACACATTCAGAGTCTTTTCAAAACCAGCAGTTTTAGATATAGTCTTCTCTAATGAATCCAATTTTGATTTCAAATTTTCAGACAAAATAATTGTTGCTCCCATATGCTCTATTTTATCTGTAGCTTCCAGTTTCACTATCTCTTCATTTTCTAACTTTAACATTTTGTTGTTGAACATGGAACATTCTTTGAGAGTTGGCATCAAACATATCCCAGATTTCTTCTAGTTAATTTTCTTAAAAATATTTTCTGGAAGGATGTTTTCATTTGGGTACAAATTTGAAATTAATCGTCCATGTAAAGCTTCTTTCCCATGCTGACTTACTTTTCCGATTCTTACATCTTGTAGAATATTTTTATAATCTTCATCCTTTGCCTGCCGCATATTTTGGAGTAGTTCTGCATATTTGAAATTTAACCATATTTTAAAGTTTCCAATGCTTCCTAGGCACTTCCTGGTATCTTCATGCGTGACCATTTTGAACACAGGTTGTCCTTTCACTGGAGTCAACTGCAGTAGATCTCCAAAAACAATAATATGTTTTCCTCCAGATAAGACATCATAGTCTGTTCTAAGAATTTCTTGCATTCTCAAATGCACAAAAGCAAGCATTATATTTGACACCATGCTTACTTCATCAATGATAAGAAGTTTCATTTTCTTCAGGACTCTCGAAACTTCGGAACACGCATCTCCAGATAGCTTGTGGTATTGCAATTTGTTATCATGCTCCACTGGCAGCATCAGTAAACGATGTAAAGTAATCCCTTTAATATTATGTGCTGCCAGCCCAGTTGGAGCGGTAACAACACAAGATAGCGGTGATTCAGTCCTTTTCTGCAGATAAGTTGCAATTGCTTTAATCAGAAAACTTTTTCCAGTTCCCACTTCTCCACTCACGTACAGTTGGACAGGTTTAAATGATGTCCATGAGCACTCTTTTTACTCATGAGTGAATCCATGTTCAATCTGTTCTGTGACTTCGTCATATATCTGCTTCTGCTCAAGGTTTAGTTGTTTCACCAAATCTTCTAAGTTAACTACATCATCTTGAGCTTGTTCCATAGCTCTTTCCACCTCATCCATGGCAGTCGCAGCTTCATTTTGGATAATTGGTCCTTCTAGTGGATCCTGACTCAATGAAGTAGAACTCTGACTGTCTTGAGAACTGTCTCTAGCAATCTCTACAGCAATTGTCGCTTCTTGCTCTATTTCTTCGTTCAACATTTGCAGATAATTTGGAAAAACAGGACATTCTATGGTATCCTTGGTTGCATTAAAAGAATCTTCGTAACAGAGAAAATCTCCAAGTGGTTCCTCTTCTGTAGGCCATGGCTTAAAGAGTTGCAAAAGAGCTAAATAGTAAAATTCCCTTTTCTCTGGATTTTCGCAACTCATTTTTCGATGATTAATCAAATGGCCTTTTCTCTGCTTCACTAGACATCCTTCACACCCAATGATAGCATATATTCCATTGTTGATATCTTCTCTGATGGTTCTCTTATAAATATAATTTTGCCGAACTTCATACAAACAACTGTTCTCAAGATGACTACTTCTATTTGGATAGTATGTATCCAACATGTTTGTCTTCAAAATATCTGTACTTTCTAGTTCTTTCTCCGCCAAATACTCTATTTCTTGTACAGATTTCAAAACTCGGTTTCGTGTTGCAGCAAGACCTAGACTCCCCCAAATGATGGTTCTAGATTTGGCATAGAGACTTGCTGATGACAATCGATCAGAACATTCATATGCTCCAATTTCTCGATGTGACAACATCTTCAGACTGTAACTGTATAATTTCTTGCTTAGACTCTTTTCATGTGAAATGTCCTCCCACATTTCCTTCAGTTCTGTCTTTTCTTTTTTTGTGATGTAAGACGTCACATATCGAGCCACAGCAATAGAGTTGTCAGCAACGAACTGAATATCCATGTTAGCATTCCACATGGACAAAATCACTGTGTTGTAGTCGTTGATGTACTTGGACTCAAATTATTTACTCTTCCTTTAGAAATCACTGGTCGTGGAAACCCGAAACGACATTTTGTGTAGAACTTGTCCTTGTTTCTGAATTTTTGACGACAGTACTTTCCACAACGATGGGATTGAAAGCGTAAAACTTGTTGCCTTAAACTGTTTTCTTCGGTAGTTTTCGGAACAGCACATGTTGAATACTCTTCAATGAACCTCATCACTGTCTCATCCGAATCTGTTCCAAATTTGGGTGCATCTTTAATCCACAACAACATATGTATGTGAGGAGCACCTCTCGCTTGATACTCCTTTCTTCAGAAGAAATCCAAAACCTCTCCAAGAGGAGGATTTTTTTGTTGGTAATAAAAGACACCATAGCTTCAAATCTATGATTGAAATATCTGCATACATTCCCTGGATCAAAAGAACAAAGTTCTCCAGGTGTTTTGAATTCTATATTTTGTATATTTGCATTTGCCTCTCGTTGAAATTGAAGTAAGTCGTCCCATGCATACTCGGCACAGCTAAGAGTGGGGAACCATGTAGGAGTTCCTAAGTTTATTAGCATACATTTCAATTCCCCATGACAACGGTACCAATACTCATTTGTACCACGCTGACATGCCATGAGATTGATTAGATGAGATTCCAAAATATTATCTTGCAGATTCACTTTCTCCATAAAGTCCCTCGCCGAAACATTTTGCAGATGTGCTCCACTTTTCAGTATATGGTTTACTGCATAAGAAAGCCCAGACAAGTCACTTTCATACAGTAGATGAAACAAATAGGGAATGCATTGACGAAACCTTGGATCTTCAGCATATAATCTTACAGTTCGATATTCAGATGCAGGAATTTGAAGTGGTCGATCGTCATATCGTCCACCTCGACCTGTTGGAAATAGCTGTGGAAAACAACGAGCTTCCAAACTTTCTTCCCATACACTAATGGGACTTCCTTTTGCTGCTTTCATTTGAAACAATTCAATTGCATTCCCCATTACTTCTTTGGAATGCAAAGGATGAACAGTATAATGTTCATATATTTCTTCACTTCTAGACACATCAACTTTTTCAATTTGGCCGGCTGAACAATCACTGTCTTCTTCTGCAGCTATTTCCTCTGCTCCAACACATACATGTTTGTAATAGTCATTGTTTTTTACTAAATACAACGTTGCCTTTTTGACTTTCCTAACATCCACTAAATCTTGCCAGATTTTCTTACTCTTTGTCGGAACCCCATTAACTAGAATAACTAAAGGTTCCTCTTCTACTTTTTCTATACCAATTGTATCAATATTTTTCTTGAAATCTAGAGGCAAATAAACAACTCTTCCCTTTAATCCTTTCTGCAAATCTGAAGGAGGCAATTTCCCTATCTTAGGCTCCATGCGAACAATAGCCTGAAAAGGATGGACACATTGAATCAAAATAGACTCATATGTATTTAAATCCATCAATTCAGGAGGAATGCCTACCAACTCCAGATTATTATGAACAGCTCTAGCAGGCATTCTGTTTTGATTTAATTTATCATAACAATATTTACAAATACGCTGATCAGAACTGAAATCAAAACAATTCTCCACCCACAAATAAGTTGCAAAATCCTTCCACTCATAATTATTTATCTTTTCACTTTTTACGTATAAATCAACTAATCTAGTTTGATGCTTATAATGGGTTCGTCGACAACACACACAAGTAAAATTTGGCCTTTCACTTGATTTCACCCTAAACCTGGTAATTTCCTGGTCAAACTTTTCTGTACTTGAAATCTGTACATTGTCTTCCACATTACCTTGAATTTCTGTGTCAATTTCTACACTGTCCTCTTTTTCACCAAAATAACAAAACTCAATGTCTTCACAAATCATCTTCACATCTAATTCAGTTCCATGCAAAAGAGCACTGTTTAACTGTTTAAGCTTAAGTGCTGGACTTTTTGCATAATACAACCTTCTCACTAATTTCCTCATTTTGGTATGGTGCACTGCTAACATCCTAAAATGATGAAAAAGACTCTGACATACTTTCCTTGAAAGACAAGCCAGTGAATGGCCTTGCAAACCTGTCTTTTCTCTCAATCTGCAAGGATCTTGCAACATTTTCATTTTCTGTTTTAGACTTTTCTTACTATATGTACGTAAGAAATTACGAAGCAAATCGATTGATTCCTGTCGCACGCTACAAATACTACTACACTTCCAACTGTACACTGGACCCTTAGTACGTCTCCCTAAAACTTCATCAGCTAAAACCTCTTCTGGTTCTCTAGGCACAAGTTTCTCTTTTTCAATCGGACAACCATCTTTCACCTCATATGCTCGACCACTGGTGTCAACTGCATGCACCAAATCATTCTCCTGAAAGTAACTCTCCTCATTAAAAAATGGCTCACAACTTGAACTATGCATTCATTCTCCAGAAAAAACTTTACAAAATTTAGTTTGATTAATTACTCTCTTGCATCTACTGTTTGATTTGAAAACATCGATTGTCTTGTTAAGTGTCCTAATTCTATTAATTACTAAAATAAATAATTTTTTCTTAACTTCAAAAGCCTGATCAACAATTTTCTCTACATTTTTCTTTTTCTTGTAAAAAGCAGCTCTCTGTTTACCTTTCTTAATGTTTTTTAACAAATTTAAAACTACCCTATTGCGAAACATTCGTTTACGAATGTCCCTAAATTGGTTTTGCCTTCTATTCCTATACATATTATTCTCTGCTCCTGCAGTATTAACATTTTTAAGGGACCTCTCCTTCCTCTTCGAATTTCCTCTCTCCTTCTCTTTATTGACATTTTCATCAACATTTTTTTTGATCTACATATGCTACGAAACAAAGACTTAGTTGTCTTACCAGGAGCTTTTTTCCTGTCTTTTGAAGTATTTGTTGTAGAGGACTGCTTTAATTCCGTTGCTGTTTTAAATTTTTTCCTCTTCACATCTTTTCTTTTCCTTTGCCTTGAGGGCATATTTCCTTACTATGCAAATCTTGATTTCAATCTGTCATAAAGAAAAAAGATAACACATTTTAAACCACTATTATCAAAGAACAAAGCAATGACAAGAAACAAACTATATAAACACTACTTTACAACATATCTAAGGTTATATCACAACAACTATGTAACTAGGATTAAGACAGAGAAAAAGCAGGAGTGCAGATGAGATGAAGCCTGTCCAGGGCAGCACAAAAGGAGAGGCTTGTATCCAAGAGTGCAGTGGACAGGACTAAACTGGAGTAGTGTGCAAAAAAAGATGGGCCCCTGCGTCAATTTTGCATTGCTGATGCGTCACTTTTTGTGACGCATCGGCGGCTTAAAACATGTGCCTTGTTGCGCCCTATTTAAAAAGTGACGCATGTAAGTCACAGAGAGGATGTTAGAAGGGGACTAATGGAAAAATATAGTAAGTCAGGAACAAAATATAATAGAGACTTATAAATTCTTCATAATAATTGGTAAAGAAACCTTGGTGCATAAAGGAATTGTTTTTTATAAATGAGCAATGTTTCAGTAGTATAATGAAAAGCTTATACATATGACCTTTTCTCTGTTTTGAAAATGTTATTCTAAAAAAAGATTGTGAGGCCTAAGCAGGAGTGCAGATGAGATGAAGCCTGTCCAGGGAAGCACAAAAGATGAGGCTTGTGTCCAAGAGTGCAGTGGACAAGACTAAACTGGAGTAGTGTGCAAAAAAAGATGGGCCTCATTTATGAGGCCCTGCGTCAGTTTTGCACTGCTGATGCGTCACTTTTTGTGACGCATCAGCGGCATAAAACATGTGCCTTGTTGCGCCATATTTAAAAAGTGACGCATGTAGGTAGATGCGTCACTTTTTAAACCTCTGTGTCACATTATACCTATGGCAGGTGTAATGTATACAGAGGGGACATTCCCCCGCAAAAAGCCTCGTAATAGTGACGCAGTGAAATCTATGAGATTTCACTGCGTCACTTTTAGGAACTGTTACGTCAAAATCTTGCGCCTGCCTCACCTCCTGTGATTCTGGGCAAATCACTTAATCTCCCCGTGCCTAAAATGAATGTGTGTCTGTCCTCATGTAACGTAACTGGTGCTATGTAAAGCGCTCTGATACCTGATTCGGTTCGGGTCTAGTTCGCGCTATATAAAACTCTGGAAAAAAAAAAGACTGAGGCAAACGCTTCCACATGGGGCTTTCCCCATGTGAAAGGATGCATTGCTGGAGTTGCGTCACTTTTGTGACACACTCCAGCAATTCGTCAGTTTTGCGCTTACAGATACATCAGAAATACTGACATATCTGTAAGTCCTTGCAACATGATGCATATTTCATAAATAAGGCCCTCAGTGTGCTTCCTAATGTGAGGTAACACTGGTGACATGATTGTGAAAGGTTCAAATTTTTTTATGTAATCATGCACACACTATTTATTCTTTCTCAAAAATGTAAAAGCCATTGATTTGCTCCAAAATCGATTTTTCAATAACATTTTAGAAACAGAGTGCAGATCCTATGTACAAGCATTCCATTTCAGTACTGAAAACTCACTATTTTACAAAATACATTTCCTATCTCTTGCAAACATTCCTACCGAGCATTACCCAAAAAATGAAACAAACCAACAGCAAAGAAACTCAGTCTGCTTCCTAATCTGAGGTAACACAGGTGACATGATTGTGAAAGGTTCAAATATTTGTATGTAATCATGCACTATTTATTCCTTCTCAAAAATCTAAAACCCATTGCTTTGCCCCAAAATCGTTTTTTGAATAACATTTTAGAAACACAGTGCACGTCCTATGTACATACATTCAATTTCAATACTGAAACCAATTGATTTACCTCAAAATCGTTTTTTCAATAATATTTTAGAAACAGAGCACAGGTCCTATGTACAAGCATTCAATTTCACTACTGAAGCCCATTCATTGGCCCCAAAATCGTTTTTTCAATAACATTTTAGATACAGAATGCAGGGCCTATGTACAACCATTCAACTTCACTACTGAATCCTCAGTATTTGGATATATGACGGTACCACGCGTACTTTTACAACGCGTACCGTTACAACGCTACTTTTACCACGGAAGTCGTTACAACGACTTGCGTGGAGGGGCGCTGGATAGTAAATTTTTTAATTTACTATTCCAACTCCAGTCCCCGTGGACTCTAGGGAAAGGAGTTGGATAGTAAATTAATCTATTTACTATCCTGGAGCGCCCCCCAGCGCAAGTCGTGGTAACGACTTGCGTGGTAAAAGTAGCGTGGTAACGGTACCGCGTTGTAAAAAATGCGTGGTTACCGTTGTATACCCAGTATTTCAGTATTTCAGAAAATAAAAATCCTCTATCTTGCAAATGTACATACCAAGCATTATCAAAAAGCATGACACAAAGCAACAGCAAAGAAGCTCAAGACCTCATTTATGAGACCCTGCGTCAGTTTTGCGCTGCTGATGCGTCACTTTTTGTGACGCATCGGCGGCATAAAACATGTGCCTTGTTGCGCCATTTTAAAAAGTGACGCATCTAGGTAGATGCGTCACTTTTTAAACCCCTGCGCCACATTATACCTCCGTCAGGTATAATGTATGCAGAGGAGGCGTTCCCCCGCAAAAAGCCTCGTAATAGTGACACAGTGAAATCAATGAGATTTCACTGCATCACTTTTAGGACACTGTAACGTCAAAATCATGCACCTGCCTCACAGCAGGCGTAAGACTGACGCAAGCCCTTTCACATGGGGCTTTCCCCATGTGAAAAGATGCATTGCTGGAGTAGCGTCACTTTTGTGACATACTCCAGTAATGCGTCACTTTTGCGCTTACAGATACGTCAGAAATACTGACTTATCTGTAAGTCCTTGCGACATGATGCGTCATACATTAAATATAACGCATCATTCGTGTCGCAAGCAGTACGCAGTGAAAAGTGACGCATCACTGTTTTCATAAATAAGGCCCTCAGTGTGCTTCCTAATCTGAGGTAACACAGCTGACATGAGGTAACACAGGTGACATGATTATGAAAGGTTCACATTTTTTTATGTAATCATGCACACACTATTTATTTCTTCTCAAAATGTAAAAGCCATTGATTTGCCCGAAAATCGATTTTTGAATGAGTGCAGATCCTATGTACAAGCATTCCATTTCAGTACTGAAAACTCACTATTTTTACAAAATACATTTCCTCTGTCTTGCAAACATTCCTACCAAGCATTACCCAAAAAATGACACAAACCAACAGCAAAGAAACTCAGTCTGCTTCCTAATCTGAGGTAACACAGGTGACATGATTGTGAAAGGTTCAAATATTTTTATGTAATCATGCACACACTATTTATTCCTTCTCAAAAATCTAAAACCAATTGCTTTGCCCCAAAATCGTTTTTTGAATAACATTTTAGAAACACAGTGCACGTCCTATATACATACATTCAATTTCAATACTGAAACCCATTGATTTACCTCAAAATCGTTTTTTAAATAACATTTTAGAAACAGAGCACAGATCCTATTTACAAGCATTCATTTTCACTACTGAAACGCATTGATTTGCACTGAAATCGTTTTTCAATAACATTTTAGAAACAGAGCATAGGTCCTATGTACAAGCATTCAATTTCACTACTGAAACCCATTGATTTGCCCTAAAATTGTTTTTTTATTAATATTTTAGGAACACAGCACAGATCCTATTTACAAGCATTCATTTTCAATACTGAAACCCATTGATTTGCACTGAAATCGTTTTTCAATTAACATTTTAGGAACAGAGCACAGGTCCTATGTACAACCATTCAACTGCACTACTGAAACCTCACTATTTTACAAAATACAAATCCTCTATCTTGCAAATATTGAAACCATGCATTTTCAAAAACCATCACACAAACCAACAGCAAAGAAAATCAATGTGCTTCTTAATCTGAACTCTCTATCTATATCAAATGAATCATAACTCACCTTTACAAATGCTTTGGGAGATTGAAAACAGTGTCAGACACACACACCAATATTTCTTTAGCAGAGCAAAAGGTATGTTCTCCAGGCACTGCAACCATTAATGGCACAGAAAACCTCTAATTCTACACACATATTGCTCATGGTAACCAATCAAAACTCTTCCCTCTCTATTTTCAAACCAACACCCTTCCCTCCCTCAACCTTTTCTACCTGTTACCATAGCAACTCCCTCCTCACTGAGCTCTCAGGGTTACAAGTTTATTCTACAATGTTGCAAATGAACTCAGCAAGGATGTTTGACCTCTCAATACACCAGCTTATCCGCTGCAATCTTTCTTTCAATGACTTTTTCTTAACCATTCAAATTACTTCTTTCACAGAACAGAACCATGCACCCTAACTTCCAGTTTTCAACTATCTGAATCCACCAATTATTGCTTGTGATTGAGAGCACTGAAACTCCACAGTTTTTTTTTACAAACTCATACTGTTCCAACTGCCATTCCATTCCCACACTTCATCTGACTGCACCACAACCTCCTCTTACCATTTATTCTGTCTGGATTATTGGACATAGCTACATCCACTGGGCTCAAAGGTATGCAGCTACCAGAAATTTTCACAACCTTGACTTACCAAATGTAGACATAAAATGGATTGGCCAAAGAGGATTGAGATGTCATCAATTGATACCAATGGTGAAAACCTTTTTGCATCTGCCACACCCTAACCTCATAATTCTGCACTCTGGTGGAAATGACTTAGGCACATTGACTGGGGTAGGTCTGGAAATGCTTTTAAAGGACACCTTTGAGCAATTGATGGCACTTTTTCCTCAAACTGCCTTGGTATATTCCAATATATGCCAAAGACAGAATTGGAAGTGATCCAACCAATTTTGTCCACAATTTGAGAAAGCACGGAAACATGTGAATAAATCTGTTTCTGCTTACATGAGAGACTATGGAATGGGTTCAATATACAACAATAACTTGCGTTACAACATGCAAGATATCTACAGAGGAGATGGTGTGCACTTCTCAGATGAGGGGAATAGAATATTCCTCCTGAATATTAGACTGTGCATTGGAACCTACTTGTAGGTACCTAAATCAGCCACCGAACCCAAAAGCTCTTTTCAGGGCTACCCTACCTCTGATCACTCAAAATGATTATTTTTCTCTAACTTTTTTCACTGTTTTTCACCAAAGTACGCTCCCCGGTGCGCTCCCCGGTGCGCGTACCGGGCGCTCCCCCTGCGAAAATTAAAAAAAACATAGTTTTTTCGGCCTATATGGGCCTCCTAAGCCCCCCTCAGAAAACCTAGGGGGTCAGGGAGTGTGTACCGGGCCCCCTTTTACCCATTCCCAACGTTGTTTGTCCTCCATCTTGTGTCTCAATTCTTCCGAAACACAAGATGGAGGACTCCCGTAGCGCTGCCGGTGCGCGTACCGGGGCGCGCACCGGTAAGCGCTGCCCAAAAATTTTAAAAGTCAATTTACAATAAAACCTCTGTAGAGAAGTTCACCAAATATAGAATAGGCAATACTACATACCAGTCCCTACCATTTTCCCAAATTTGGTGGAATTCCATTGAGCCATTTGGCCTGGAACCCTGTCTTAATATCCTGAGGCAAATTACATGACAAAAACACATCTGAAGTGTTAGAATTTACAACCAATTAAAATGTTACTTTCATTTTCTACTATTATTTCCTGACATTTGATTGGTTATGTACATGAATATGAATGAAAAATGAGAGGGAAACACGGCCATTTTGACTACTACTTCCTGAAGTACATTTGAAAAGTATTTTCACTGAGAACTTCAACTGCTTTCTCAAAGGTAAGTTGTTATTTTGGAAAATGAAGTATGTTGTTCACTTTAAGTTAATTTGGAAAACATTTTCTGATAGTTATATACTATCCCTCTATAATAGTTATAGATTGAGATAGGCTTCTCTGTTATAGTTATGGATGGACTTAGGCTTGTCTTGTATAATTATGAATTTACTTAGGCTTTATCACATACACTTTTTTATATTTCTACTTCCAGCCTGATACCATACACTGCCCAAAGATAACTTCACTGTTAAAAAATCAAAACTACCTGTCTGAACTTAAACCCAACAGTGCCCTATCTTTACTGATATATTTATTTTTTTATGCAATTTACAGCAAGAAAATGGAAGGAGAACAGAATATTTCTTTCTAAATTGTTTTGGAAAACAACCCTGAAGAAAAAATTGCTGAGAATGATGACTTTGATTTTATGGATGAGTCTCTGGACCATCAATTAGTTCAGTGTGTGGAAGCAATAGACAATATATTGTTAGAAGTTTTATTACATTTTGAAAAAGAATCAGAAAAATAAATTTATATTTAATAATCAAAAATTGTTCGAGACATTATTCATTTTTATATGTAATTTTTATATGTAATTCATGAAGTAGTACCAAATTGATTAGTATGTAATTCATGAAGTAGTACCAAATGGATTAGTGGAGAAGCGTGGCTCAGTGGTTAGAGGCGGCAGACCCGGAAGCTGAGATCGGCCGTGGACCAGAGTTCGATTCCCCGCCTCTGCGGGTCTCGGGCTCAAAAATTCCACGGACTCGACAATTCTCGCTCCGGTGCCTACTCCACTCACGGGGTCTCACTCTGCGACTCTGGGCAATAGCTTGCTTAATCTCCACTACGGCCCCTCGCGGCGGGATGCCTGGCTCTCACCTTGTGGATACCCTGCCGGGGTATCTCACAGGGGAATACCAGGACGGGTTCCCTAAGCAAGCGCTTAGATACCGTGTCGGTGATTTGCGCTATATAAATACATGTACATTATAATATAAAGTCAGACTTATAGTATACTGTGCACATTTTTTGTGTTACATAGTAATTTTGCTCATAGTTACTTCCTTTCTCCCACTTTATTATCTCCAATGTGTATTTGACATCTCTTTTTCATCTCATGCCTCCATGTTGTTTCTGCTTTCCTGACAGACTATGATATGGATTCCATATACCACAATAACTTCTGTAACAACATGCAAGATATCTACAGAGGAGACGGTGTACATTGAATTTAAGACTCTGTATTGGTACCTACATGCTGGTACTTAAATCACGCACACAACACAACAACTCTATTCAGAGCTACCCTACCACTAAGCACTTTAAATTATTTAAACCGGGCGCTCCCCCCGCGAAAATCAGAATTTTGTTGTTTTTTTGCCCCGCGGGGCCCTTTAATAGCCCCCACATCAAACCTAGGGGGTCAGGGGCGTCTACCCCGCCCCCTTATGGTCATTTCCCCCTTTGTTTTTGCCATCTCTTGTGTCTCGATCCTACCGAGACACAAGATGGCGGCCGCTCCAGACTGTTTCGAATGTTTACAGACACCCGAGAGCCAATCAGCTTTCCGTGCGCAAGTCGTGTGGCGCGCCCGGAGCGCTCCCCGGTGCGCGTACCGGAGCGTGGCTATAGATATATATATTTTTTTGAACCTAAATTACTCAAAATCCACTGGAGCACATATCTTGAGACATAGCAAAGGCACATCGGGCTGTCAGTCCCTACAATTTTGCCAAGTTTGTTGGAAATCCATTCAGCCGTTCGGGCTAAAAGTGAGTCCAACCGCCCTATGGAAATTAACATAGGGAAAACACGTTTTGGGACCCCCCTTTTATCTCGGCCCCCGCTTGACGAATCCCCCCCAAACTATCAGGGAAGGAGCAGAGTGGAGCGGGCCATCTTCTTTGAGAAATTCGCGAAGATACGTCCACCGGCGCCAAAGTTATTCCCAATAGAATGTTGCGGATTTCCTATGGAAAACAATCCTAACTATAACTACCTACTGGCGACCGCCAGTAGGTAATATATATATATATATCTATATATATATATATATATATATATATATATATAGATATATATATATATATACATACCGTATTATCCGGCGCATAAGACGACTAGGCTTTTGCTATACTCGCCGCATAAGACTACCCCTCTTCCAACGCGCACCCTTCTATCGGGTCGCAAAGGGTTAGGGTATTGATAACAGTGATTTTACCATAGATATTACAGTTATCTTATGGACATGGCAGGAGTAGCTAATTCCCACAATCTAATATATGCAATTGAGTGAACCCTTAGCTCCAAGGATCAGATCAACATTGGAACCAAGATTACTCCAAGTGATAATGAGGCAGCCCAAACTACTGTTTAAGGGCAGATTAACTCAAGTAATTCATTATGTTTAAGATGACCTAAAAGAGAGATATAATTCATGTATAGAAGGTACCATAGCCAATAATATTAGAATTTGATTAGCATTTTGAAATTTTATAATTGTAAATGCGATTACGATTTTGCCAAAATAGGATCAACGGTGGACTGCTCTGTATAGACTATTTAGCTAACCACTATGGACCTATTCCAACAGATCCTCCGTAATCAGACTGCTATTGTTTTCATTTCAAGTCACCTACATTTTGCAAAAATGTGTGCTAAAAATGTCTTAAAAGTTCAAAGCTAAGAAAATGTACGATTCTATAAAGTATAAGCCTTAACTGTTGTAGCAATAATTTCTGAGAATATGACACAGCGGAAAGAAAGGGCAGAATGCCATGTGAGGCTCACTTCTCTCACCGCTTATGGGGCAGTAGTAGTGCGGGCACAATCTATGGGCGCAGCTCCTCACAACGTTAAGTTGCATGAGACGACTTTCAAGGGTTAAAAAAGTCGTCTTATACGCCGGAAAATACGGTATTTATATATACTAGCAGCCCGTCCCGACGTTGTCCGGGTATGAATTGCTGCCGGCCAGTAGTATATTTGTTTTGTAGGATTTCGTTTTGATAGCATTTCTTATCTGTGACAGGCCTGTGAAACGCTCCGATTCACAGTGCACTGCTGATGCACTTAATAGTGCGCGTTCAGTAGTGTGGGAACTCGAGTTTCCCTACTTTATTTTTCCTTGCAAAATTATATAGCGCGAACTCGACAACATGGCATGAGCACAATTTACATTACAGAAGAACACATTCATTTGTGGTAGGCACGGGGAGACAAAGCGATTTGCCTGGAATGAGTGCACTGCTGATGCACTTAAGAGTGCGCGTTCAGTAGTGTGTGAACTCGAGTTTTCCTACTTTATTTTTCCTTGCAATATTATATAGCGCGAACTCGACAACATGGCACGAGCACAATTTACATTACAGAAGAGCACATTCATTTGTGGTAGGCACGGGAAGACAAAGCGATTTGCCTGGAATCACAGGATGTTGAGCTGATGCCGAGATTCGAACGTAGCTCCCCAGCTCTAAAGTTCGCAATTCTAGAACTTGTGGTGGGAGGTGTGTCTAAAAGTGTATGTCTGTCCTGGCCATCAATGAGAGAGACCTGTGCTTTTTTCAAATTGGTGGTGAAAAAATATGAGTATGTTGCTGGAGATGTGGGCCGCCGTGCCACCAATGCACTTACCGGGGGAGGGTAAACACCCATTATTCCGCAACTTTCTTTCCGCATACCATCACTCCGCATACTTTCATTACGAAAGTACCATGACTCCGCAATGCCATTATAACGCATGGCATTACATTTTATATGCTTTTACCACGCATACATTTACAACGAATTTCGCTGTAAATGCATGAATGGTAAAAGCATGTTTTTAAAAAAAAAAAATTGGATAAGGTAAGTATGGGGGTAGGGGTATATGTTTTGGGGTACTGAGGTATATGTTTTGGGGTGTTTGGGTATTTTAAGGGTTCCGATATAGTTTTGGGTTATGAGGTACAGGGGTCGTTTTAGGGTTTAGGGATAGGTTTGGGTTTTGGGGTATAGGGGTATTTATAGGGTTATGGGGTAGGTTTGGGTTTTGGGGTACAGTGGTATTTTAAGGTTCAGGGCTAGGTTTGGGTTTTGGGGTACAGGGGTATCTTTAGGGTTCAGGGCTAGGTTTGTGTTTTGGTGTACAGGGGTATTTTAGGTTTCAGGGGTAGGTTTGGGTTTTGGGGTACAAAGGTATTTTAAGGGTTCAGGGCTAGGTTTGGGTTTTGGGGTACAGGGGTATTTTAGGGTTCAGGGGTAGGTTTGGGTTTTGGGGTACAGGGGTATTTTTAGGGTTTAGGGATAGGTTTGGGTTTTGGGGTACAGGGTATATTTATAGGGTTAAGATGGGTTAGTGTTTAAGGGTGTTGGGGTATTTTAAGGAGTAAGGGTGGGTTATGATTATGGGGTGCAGGGGTATTTAAAGGGAGCAGGGTGGACACCCGGAACTGGAATGTACAGAACCTGGAACCTCGCGTTCCTGGACGCCGCTCCTCCCCGCGCTCCTGACGTCGGCACGCAGGTGGCAGCCGGTGCTACTTCAAAGGGACTACTATTTATTTTATATACATTTTTTAAATAACGTTTTCTTTTTTCAATTTATATAGCCCATAACCATCTACACACCCTGACGATTCCAACGGTGTATTGGGTGTGTGTATTGGCGCTGTGGTTCCCGAGTTTACCCGCCTCAAAGGTGCAAAGTTCTTCCTTTATAATAGTAGTATAAATACATATAATGACACTTCCCAGAGTATTCCACTTCGCAAAGCTGGCTTTAAAGATGGGTGCTTTTTAATGACACTTCCTCTATGGCAGCACAACCAGCAAAGATGCCTTGTGAGTGGACAAATCAAGTTGTAATTTAAGACTGTTATGCACTGGAACAATTCCTATAAGATACATACATGGCAGCATGAAACGTATTTTGCATTTCCCTTACACAGTGCATCCTGGGAAATGGAGGATTGTGACACCAGACAGTGCATCCCCATTGGTTACCAGAGGCTCTCACATGACTAAGACTGAATGAACAGTTAAAACGCATCTGGGAGTAATTGATTGGCTGCCGCCTTGCACTTTATGCTGCTGGGTGAAAATCAGCAGGACACTCTGTTCATGATTGTCCAAGGCCGCCATGCCAGGATTGGGGGCCCCCTACCACAGATAAATTTGTGTTAGAATATATATATATATATATATATATATATATATATATATTACCTACTGGCGGTCGCCAGTAGGTATATATAGTTAGGATTTTTTCCCTATGGGATTTTTGAAAATTCTATGTCTAATAACTTTGGCGTTTGTGGACGGAATTGGCTGAACATTTTGTTTCTGAGCAGCCCCTGACAATTTGGGGGGGGTTCGTCCAGGGGGGGCCGAGAAAAAAGGGGGGTCCCAAAACGTGTTTTTAACATTGAGTTTTCCATAGGGCGGTTGGCCTCACTTTTAGCCCGAACGGCTGAATGGATTTGCATGAAACTTGGCAAAATTGTAGGGACTGGTAGCCCGATGTGCCTTTTCTAGGTCTCAATATATGTGCTCCAGTGGATTTTGAGAAATTAACGTTTAAAAAAAGATATATATCTGTAAGCGCGCTCCGGGCAGCGCTCCGGTCCGCGGACCTTAAGCGTACCGGAACTTCGCGTAGCTAAGCTGATTGGCTCTCCGGTGTCTGTCAACATTCTAAACAGTCCGGAGCGGCCGCCATCTTGTCTCTCGGTAGGATTGAGAGACAAGAGGAGGCCAAAACAAAGGCGAAAATGACCATAAGGGGGCATACTAGATCCTCCCTGACCCCCTAGGTTTAATGTGGAGGTTTTAAAAGGGCCCCGCGGGGCAAAAAAAACAAAAAAAAAAATGTTTTTTTTTTTTTTTCGTGGGGAGCGCCCGGTCCGCGAACCGGGAAGCGTTCTGGGCAGCGTACTGCAATGAAAAATGAATGATAGACTTTTTAAATGCTGTATGTTAATTGATTGTTGTTTTTGTTGATTATTTTTTATTTTTTTTATTTTTTAAGCATTTTTTTTTATTGTGATTGTGTTTCATAATTTATTAAACTTTCTAACATTTCATTGTCAGAAATTTCATAATTATCATGGAATATACATTGTAGTCTCTGAGGGTGTAAAATGTCCTCATTTGCAAGGAGGTTATCTACTGCTTGTACACATTGCAGTAGTTCATTGTCCCAAGTTTCATCGAAAAATTCAATGTCAATTTGATCAATTGTATCAATCAATTCTTGGCTGCTCTCTTGCAGGTCCATTTCAAAAGAAACTTGGTTTTCGCCTTCCATTTTGCCTGAAATTTGGATTAAAAAAATATATATTAGTAGAGATAGGGCAATGTTGGGAATATTTTTAGATAGGCATTTTTTATCAGTGAATTTATCTTTGGGCAGTGTATAGTATCAGAGTGGAAGTAGGAATATAAAAAAGTGTATGTGATTTAACGTAAGTAAATTCATAATTATACAAGAGAAGCCTAACTCCATCCATAACTATAACAGAGAAGTCTCTCTAAATCTATAACTACTACAGAGGGATAGTATATATCTATCAGAAAAAGTTTACCATATTAACTTATAGTGCACAATATACTTCAGTTTTAAAAATAAAAACTTACCTTTAGAAAGAAGTTGAAGGAATTAGTGAAAATACTATTGAAATGTACAGCAAGAAGTAGTAGTCAAAATGGCTGTGTTTTCTTCTCTTCCTTTATATATATTCAGGTATATAACCAATGAAATGTCAGGTAAAAAAAGTAGAAAATGAAAGTAACATTTTCATTGGTTGTCAATTCCAACACTTCAGATGTGTTTTGTGAAGTAATTTACCTCAGGGTATTTAGAGAGGTCTACAGGCTAAATGACTAAATGGAATTCCAATCAAATTTGTGAAAATGGTAGGGATTGGTATGTAGTATGAGCTAATCTATATTTGGTGAAATTGTCTCCAGTGGCTTTTCTGTGAACTACTTTCCCACCTTTTTTGATGGTGCGCTTCCCAGGGAGCAACCCGGTACGCGTACCGTTGAGCGCCCCGGTTCGCGAACCTTAAGCGTTCCGGGAGTCCACCATTTTGTGTTTCGGTCGAATTAAGATACAAGATGGAGGGCAAATAATGTTCAGAATGGGTAGAAGGGGGCACGGTAGAGTTATCTTGACCCCCTAGGTTTTCTGAGGGTGGCTGAGGAGGCTTATATGTGCGGAAAAAAAAACATTTAAAAAAAAAATTCGCGAGGTTAGCTCCCGGTTCGCGTACCGGGTAGTGCCCCAGGGAGCGTACTTTGTTGGAAATTAGTGAAAAATGTTAGAGTAAAATAATAATTGTGAGTGATCAGATGTAGGGTAGCTCTGAGAAGAGCTTTTGGGTTTATGGTACATTTAGGTACTTATAAGTAGGTACCAATGCACATTCTTAAATTCAGAGTGAAAACTCTGTTGCCCTCATCTGAGAAGTGAACTCCATCTCCTCTGTAGATATCTTGCATGTAGTAACGCAAGTTATTGTTGTACAGGGAGCCCATTCCATGGTCTCTCATGTAAGCTGAAACAGATTTGTTTACATGCTTCCTCGACTTCTCAATTTGTGGACAAAATTGGTTTGACCACCTCCATTTCTGTCTTTGGCATATATTTGAATATACCAAGGCAGTCTGAGGAAAAAGTGCCATTAATTGCTCAAAGGTGTCCTTTAAAAGCATTTCCAGACCTACACCAGTCAAAGTGCCCAAGTCATTACCTCCACAGTGCACAATTAACAGGTCAGGTTTGGGCAAATGCATAAAGGTTTTCACCAATGGTATCAATTGGTGACATTTTAATCCTCTGAGGCCAAACCACTTAATTTCCACATCTTGTAAATTGAGGTTAGGTAAATTCCTGTTTTCAGTGTACCTTTGAGCCCAGTGAATATAACTATGTCCAACAATCCAGACAGAAAACATGGTGAGAGAAGGTTCTCCTGCAGTCAGATGAAGTGTGGCAATGAAATGGCAGTTGAAAAAATGAGAGTTTAAAATGAAAAAAACTGTGGAGTTTCTGTGTTCATGAAGCAGTAACAGTGATTGGTGGATTTTGATTGCTGAAAACAGAAAGTTAGGGTGCACGGATGTGTTCTTTGAAAGATGTATTTTGAATGGTCAATAAAAAATCATTAAATGAAAGAATGCACTGGATATGCAGGTGCACTGAGAGTTCAGAGTTCAATTGCAACAAAGTTGTGTGAACTTGCAAACACCAGAAGTCTTCCAAGAGGTGGTTGCCATGCAGAAAAGGCATGAAATGGCAGAGGGGGGAAGGGTTTTCATTTGAAAAAAAGTGAGGGAAGAGTTTTGATTGGGTGACATGAGAGATATGTGTGAAGAATTACAGCATTTCTGTGCTTTTGATAGCTGCAGACTCTGGAGTGCATACCTTTTGCTCTGCTGAAGACAAATTGGTGTGTTTCTGAGACTGTTTTCAAACTCAAAGTATTTGCTAAGGTGAGAAAATATTTCTTTAATTTAGATAGAGAATAGTGTGCTTTTAGGAGAAAATTATGAATTATGTGGCGCAAATTGCTTGTAAATATGCTCCCACATGTGCATGGAAAATTTAGATTTTGAATGTTTGTGTTACATAGCCATGTTAAAAGTGATACAAACATGCTGCAAAGGCAATCAAAAAACGCTTTTATGTGTTTTAAGGACATTTTAAGTAATTTTCCCATGTGCAGTGTTTTGAAATTATGATTTGAAAATCGTTTTTGGGGAAAAGGAATTGTTTTTAAATTTATGACAAGGACATAATGGTGTATGCTTCTTTATACGGCAATTGACTGTCCCTGATGTTATTTTTCCCATTTTAATGTAAGACCTTTCTCTGTGGCGCAAGTTGCTTGTAAATATGCTCCGACCTGTGCATGGGAAATTTAGATTTTAAATGTTTGTGTTACATAGCCATGTTAAAAGTGACCCAACCATGCTGGAAAGGCAATAAAAAAACACTTTCATGTGTCTTAAGGACATTTTAAGTAATTTCCCTGTGGGTAGTGTTTTCAAATTATGAATTGAAAATCGTTTTTGAGGTAAAGGAATGTTGTTAAAATTTATGTGCGCCATATGTCCACAAATTTCGTTTTCAGGGGTGCAGCAGGGTGTTCTTGAGACACCCCTGCACCTTTGGAAAAATTCCTAATTTGCGATGAGCTAATTGCTAATCGCAAATTGCACCTTCATTCTTATGGGCCTCCTGCTCCATGGAAATGAATGGGTAATTTGCAATTAGCAATTTGCTCATCGCAAATTAGGAATTGTAAAGAATCGCTATTTATTCCTTAAAATTCGCTATTTAGGAAATGCAAAATAGTTTGATGATACATATGGTGGTTCATCTGTAACAAGATAAGAAGCTTAGGGATACATTTATGATGACTGGCGCAATGAAGTGGACATCACTTACTTCATTGGTAGAGCTTTACATGTATTATCTCCTCTGTATTCTTCATCAAGCGTAACTTTAATCTGCAACCCTGAGTAGGCCTCACCTTAAACAAACCTCTGGATAGGCCACACCTTATCGTCATCCTGAATTAATCATTTAAAATGCTAGGGACAGATTTATGATAGGTGTATGCCTCTTTTGCGCCACTTACAAAACACTGTCCACGGGGAAATGACTTAAAATGTCCTTAAGACACATGAATGTGTTTTTTTAAAGCGTTTGCAATTTTTTGGGGTGACTTTTAACATGGCTATGTGACTCAAACAGTCAAAATCTAAATTCACCATGCACAGGTGGGAGCATATTTACAAGGAATGTGCTCCATGGGGAAAGGTCTTATAATGTAATATGGGAAAAATGACATCAGAGACACTGAAATGCCTTATAGAGAAGCATACACCATTATGTCCTTGTCATAAATTTGCAAACCATTACTTTTCCCCAAAAACGATTTTCAAATCATAATTTGAAAACACTGCACATGTGGAAATTACTTAAAATGTCCTTAATTCAAAATTTGCTATTCCTTATTTTGCGATTGCACTGAAGGATTTGCAAATTTTGCGATTCCTTAAATGCAATGTATCAAACAAAAAATATGTAAAAAATGATATTAAGGATTTGGAAACTACCACCAACTTCTAGTTTGTGGTAATTTGCGAATTCTTTTCAAAAAGCATTTTTTTCCAAAAAACAAAAGGTGCCATATGACGCCTATACATGTCCTTAGGACATGTATGTTTGCCATATGCCCCCAAATTTCTTTTTCAGGGGTGTAGCAGGGTGTTCTTGAGATACCCCTGCACGCTTGAAAAAATTCCTATTTTGTGATGAGCTAATTGCTAATCGCAAATTGCAACCTTCATTCCTATGAGCCTCCTAGCCCATGGAAGTGAATGGGTAATTTGCAATTAGCAATTTGCTCATTGCAAATTAGGAATGGTAAAGAATTGCTATTTATTCCTTAAAATTTGCTATTTAGGAAATGCAAAATAGTTTGATGGTACATATGGTGGTTCATCTGTAACAAGATAAGAAGCTTAGGGATACATTTATGATGACTGGCGCAATAAAGTGGACATTACTTACTTCATTGGTAGGCCTTTACATGTATTATCTCCTCTGTATTCTTCATCAAGCGTAACTTTAATCTGCAATCCTGAGTAGGCCTCACCTTAAACAAACCTCTGGATAGGCCACACTCTATCGTTATCCTGGATTAATCATTTAAAATGCTAGGGACAGATTTATGATAGGTGTATGCCTCTTTTGTGCCACTGTGCGTCACTTTTATGATGCAGCGGCGGTGCAAAAGATTTGCTATGAGGCGACAACATTACAAATTGATGCATTTAGGCAGATATGTCATGGTGTAAAAAAAACGTACCACATGAAACCGATGCAGCAGTGATGCAAAAGATGCACCATGTCGCAAGACAGGCCTCACTTGGGGCCATATGTATCAAGCTAATTAGCATTCGCAAAGATCAAAATTCTACGAATTTCGGCCTTTGCGAATGTTAATTAGACAAATGGTATGTATCAAACAAGTTTGATGCAAAATAAGGAGTAGCAAAATTTGCTATTCCTTATTTTGCAATTGCACTGAAGGATTTGCAAATTTTGTGACTACTTAAATGAAATGTATCAAACAAAAAATATGTAAAAAATGACATTAAGGATTTGGAAACTATTGTGGTAAATTGGTGGTAATTTGTGAATTCTTTTCAAAAAGCTTTTTTTCAAAAAAACAAAAGGTGCCATATGACGCCAACACATGCCCTTAGGGCATGTATGTGTGCCATATGCCCCCAAATTTCTTTTTCAGGGGTGCAGCAGGGTGTTCTTGAGACACCCCTGCACCCTTGGAAAAATTCCTAATTTGTGATGAGCAAATTGCTAATCGCAAATTAAACCTTCATTCCGATGAGCCTCCTAGCCCATGGAAATGAATGGGTAACTTGCAATTAGCAATTTGCTCATTGCAAATTAGGAATGGTAAAGAATTGCTATTTATTCCTTAAAATTCGCTATTTAGGAAATGCAAAATAGTTTCATGCTACATATGGCGGTTCATCTGTAACAAGATAAGAAGCTTAGGGATAGATTTATGATGACTGGTGCATCACCAGGGATGTGTCAGTCATCCTGCGCCGCTGTTCCGCCACCCATGGTGTGCTGCATTTAGAATACGGGGCATCATGGGGCAAAAATGGCACAGATGCGTGACGTATCTGTGCTGTAAAGGTAGTGATTGCTGGAGTTGTATCGCAAGTGCGATGCAGCTCAAGCAAGGCTCAGGGGTGCCCCATCTCCACAATGTTGTGTCAAGACCTATGCCTGCTTAAAGCAGGCGCAGGGTTTTGACGAAGCTTTCTCCTATCTGATTGTAAATACGGCACACCATGGGTGGCAGAGTAGTGGTGCACGTTAACTGGTGCATGCCTGGGGATGTGCCATTTAACATAAATCTGCCCCTTTACATTTAAGTATGTGCAGGACACACAGAGTCGGTGAGGCTTATCCAAGGTAAGAAGAGATGAGTCCTGTTCACTGAAAATTTAGACATAGTCTTCACCTGCTCAGCATTGCTGGACATGGCTAAATAATAGCTGCAAAATATTACTCTTGTTAAACAATTTTACTATTATAATCTCTGAGATTTGTCTCTTACTCTGCAACATCTCATTGTTGTTATCTTTCTTTAAAGATAAAGACAACCTCAACATGAGCGACAATCTGCAATCAGTTGATTTTGACCTCATCATTGAACTTGTAATTGAAACATCAGTGGATGTTGATCCCTTGGATGATTTAAATCCTGAGGATGAAGAAGAGCGTGATGAGGATGCAGATTTGTCCGAATTATATGACATAGGATGGGAAGCTGACCTGCTTGAGCCTATGGAAATATAAACATTTATTTTTAAAATTTATAATTAATAAAAAGTAAAAAGGTAAACCGTTTAATTTAAAAATAAAGACACCTTCAAAAGCAGGTTATGTGTAGTGTCCTCAATAAAATATTAAAATATGCTCATAAAATTAGATCAGATTCACATATGAAATAGCACAGGTAACATAAATATAAATGTCATTTCTTTTCTGCTATTTCTGTATTGTAAATTTGCAAGGACTAAAAAATCTTCTATTTAAAATGTCAAGTAGTGTGTTAAGTTTTTGATCACTGTTATTGTTTTACTGTTTGGTAATAATGGTTAATAACATTTTTTATTATATTTTACCACAGATTCAACTGCAGATCATTTCAAGATTTCACCATGCCAACAATAGAAAGACAGAGAAAGGCTGCAAAACGTCAAAGACAGCAGGTGAAAGAAAATAAGCAGCAGTCCTCTAACAAAAAGATTTGTCAAGTCACGAAGAAAGCACCGGGTAAGAGCACAAAATATTTCATAAGAAATATGCGTAGTAAAAAAAATATTACTACAGAAAATGTTTCAGTCCATAAAACGAGAAGGAATTCAAATGGAAAGGAAAGGCCAATCAAAAATGTTACTGCTAGAGCAAGAGATAACTCTGTGCATGATAGTAGAAGGAAACAACAGTTTAGGGAGATTCGTAAACGAATGTTCCGCAACAGGATAATTGGCAATTTGTTAAAAAATATTAAGAAAGGTCAACAGAAACTGGTTTTTTATAAGAGAAAAAAAAAAGTTGAGAAAGTTATTGATCAGGCATTTGAAATTAAACGTAAGTTATTTATTTTGATAATCAATAGAATTAGGAAGCTAAACAAGGCAATTTATGATTTCAAAAGAAATAGTAGATGGAAGAGAATAGTTAATCGTAGTAATTTTTGTGAAGTTTTTTCTGGAGAATGGATGCATAGTTCAAGCTGTGAGGCATTTTTTAATGAGGAGAGTTATTTCCAGGATAATGATTTGGTGCATGCAGTTGACACCAGTGGTCGTGCTTATGAGGTGAAAGATGGTTGTCCAGTTGAAAAAGAAAAACTTGTGACAACAGAGGCAGAAGAGGTGTTAGGTAATGAGGTTTTAGGAAGACGTGCTAAGGGTCCTGTGTACACCTGGAAGTGTAGTAGTATTTGCAGTGTGCGACAGGATTCCATCAATTTGCTTTGTGATTTTGTACGGTCATTTAATAAGAAAAGTTTGAAGCAGAAAATAAGGTTGTTGCAAGAATTAGATCCTTGCAGAGTAAGAGAAGTGACAGGTTTGCATGGTCATTCACTGGCTTGTCTTTCCAGGAGAGTATGCCAGAGTGTTTTTCATCATTTCAGGATGCTAGCAGTGCATCATAATAAAGTGAGGAAATTAGTTAGAATGTTGTATTATGGTAAGAGTCCAGCAATTATGCTTAAACAATTATGCGCTGCTCTTTTGCATGGTTCTGAAATAGATGTGAAGAATATATGTGAAGAAATTGAGTTTTGTTACTTTGGAAGTAAAGAGGAGAATGTTGAAATTGAGCAAGAAGAAGAGGGTCATGTGGAAGATAGTGTACAGGTTTCCAGTACAGATAATTTCCAGAGGGAAATTGCGACGTTTGAGGTGAAATCAAGTGAGAGGTCTAATTTCACTTGTGTGTGTTGTCGACGCACTTATTATAAGAATCAGACTAAGTTAGTGGATTTATATGCAAAAAGTGAAAGGGAAGATAATAGTGAATGGAAGGATTTCGCAACATACTTGATGGTAGAAAATTGTTTTGATTTGGGATTGGATCAACGTGTGTGTACTTATTGTTGTTGCAAATTAAATCAAAACCAGATGCCTGCTAGAGCAGTTCATAATAATCTGGAATTGGTTGAGATTCCTTCTGAATTGAAGGATTTAAATACTTATGAATCTATTTTGATTCAAAGTATCCATCCCTTTCAGGCTATTGTAAGAATGGAGCCAAAGACAGGGAAATTGCCTCCATCAGATTTACAGAGAGGATTAAAGGGAAGAGTTGTTTATTTGCCTCTAGATTTGAAGAAAAACATTAACACAATTGGAGTAGAAAAAGTGGAAGAGGAACCTCTGGTTATCTTAGTTAATGGGGTTCCGACAAAGAATAAGAAAATATGGCAAGATTTAGTAGATGTTAGGAAAGTGAAAAAGGCAACATTGTATTTGAAAAAAAATAATAAATACTATAAGAATGTATATGTTGCAGAAGAGGAAGTAAGTGAGGAAGAGGATAGCGATTTGTGTGCTGGTCAAATTGAGAAAGTAGAACCCTCTACTAGTGAAGAAATATATGAACATTATAGTGTTCATCCTTTGCATTCCAAGGAAGTCATGGGGAATGCTATTGAGTTGTTTCAAATGAAACAAGCCAAAGGGAGTCCCATTAGTGTTTGGGAGGAAAGTTTGGAAGCTCGGTGTTTCCCACAGCTTTTTCCAACAGGTCAGGGAGGAAGATATGATGAGCGACCTCATCAAATTCCTGCTTCTGAATACCGGACTTTGCGATTGTATGCAGGAGATGCTAGGTTTCGACAATGCATTCCCTATTTGTTTCATCTCCTGTTTGAAAGCGATCTGTCTGGACTGTCATATGCAGTGAACCACATCTTGAAAAGTGGTATACACATGCAAAACATCTCGGCAAGTGACTTTATGGATAAAGTCAATGTCCAAGACAGTATTTTGGATTCTCACCTGATTAATCTCATGGCGTGTCAGCGTGGTACTAATGAGTACTGGTACCGTCGTCATGGTGATTTAAAATGTATGCTGAGGAACTTAGGTACTCCCACATGGTTCCTCACTCTGAGCTGTGCCGAGTATGGCTGGGAAGACTTACTTGAATTTCTACGAGAGGCAAATGCTAACGTAGATAACATCGAATTCAAGACACCCGGAGAACTGTGCTCTTTGGATCCAGTCAATGTATGTAGGTACTTCAATCATAGATTTGAAGCTATGATGTCTTTCATCATGAATAAGAAGAATCCACCTCTTGGAGAGGTGTTGGATTTCTTCTGGAGAAAGGAGTACCAAGCAAGAGGTGCTCCTCATATACATATGTTGCTGTGGATCAAGGATGCACCTAAATTTGGAACGGATCCAGAAGACTCAGTGATGAGTTTCATCCAACAGTATTCTACGTGTGCTGTTCCAAACGCAAAGGAGAAGAAAAGCCTAAGAGAAAAAGTTCTGCGTTTCCAAAGCCATCGATGTGGAAAGTACTGCCGTCGTAAATTCCGAAACAAGGACAAGTTCTACACCAAATGTCGTTTCGGTTTTCCACGACCGGTGATTTCTAAAGGAAGAGTAAACAGTTTGATGTCTTCGCTGCGACATAATGTCATGAAGAAATCACCTATAAACACATACAATTTGAAGAGGAACGAAGAGTCCAAGTACATCAACGACTACAACCCGGTGATTTTGTCCATGTGGAATGCTAACCTGGATATACAGTTTGTGGCTGATAACTGTATGGCTGTGGCTCGGTATGTGACGTCTTACATCACCAAAAAAGAGAAGACAGAATTGAAGGATATGTGGTAGGACATTTCCCATGAAAAGAGCCTCAGCAAGAAGTTGTACAGTTTCAGTCTGAAGATGTTGTCGCATCGAGAAATCGGAGCTTACGAATGCTCTGACCGGTTGTCTTCAGCAAGTCTCTATGCCAAGTCCAGGAGTATCGTTTGGGCGAGTCTTGGTCTTGCTGCAACGCGTAATCGAGTTCTGAAACCTGTGCGGGAAATTGAGTATTTGGCGGAAAAGGAGCCAAACAGTACCGACATTTTGAAGACCAACATGTTGGATACATATTATCCAAATAGAAGCAGTCACCTCGACAATGTTTGTCTGTATGAGGTTCTTCAAAATTACATATTCAAGAGGAACATCAAAGAAGATACTGAGAAAGGAGTGTATGCTGTAATAGGAAGTGAGGGATGTCTGGTTAAGCAAAGAAAATGCCACTTGGTAAACCATCGAAAATTGAGTGGCGAATCTCCTGAAAAAAAGGAGTTTTTCTATTTAGCACTTTTGCAACTTTTCAAGCCTTGGCGTGCAGAAGAGGAACTGCTTGGAGATTTCCTCTGTTACGAAGACTCTTTCAATGCCGCCAAGGAGACCATAGAATGTCCTGCTTTTCCCAAATATGTAGAAATGTTGAATGCGGAAATTGAGCAGGAAGCAACTATTGCAGCCGAGATTGCCAGAGACAGTTCTCAGGACAGTCAGAGTTCTGCTTCATTGAGTCAGGATCCACTAGGAGGACCTGTTATCGAAAATGAAGCTGCCACTGCCATGAATGAAGTGGAAAGAGCCATGGCACATGCTCAGGAGGATGCGGTTAACTTAGAAGAGTTGGAAAGACAACTCAACGTTGAGCAGAGGAAAATATATGACGAAGTTACCATGCAAATTGATCATGGATTAAGTCATGACAAGAAAGAGTGCTCATGTACGTCGTTGAAGCCTGTCCGACTGTACGTGAGTGGAGAAGCGGGAACTGGAAAAAGTTTCCTCATTAAAGCAATTTCATGCTATTTGCAGGAAAGGACAGAGTCATCGCTGTCTTGTGTTGTCACCGCTCCAACTGGACTGGCAGCACATAACATTAAAGGGATTACTTTACATCGTTTACTGATGCTGCCAGTGGAGCATGACAACAAATTACAATATCACAAGCTATCTGGAGATGCTTGTTTTGAAGTTTCAAGAATCTTGAGGAAAATGAAACTTCTTATCATTGACGAAGTAACCATGGTTTCAAATGTCATGCTTGCCTTTGTGCATTTGAGGATGCAAGAAGTTCTCAAAACAGAGTATGATGTGTTATTTGGTGGCAAACACATCATTGTTTTCGGAGATCTTCTGCAGCTGACACCAGTGAAAGGGCAACCTGTGTTCAAAATGCTCACGCATGAAGATACCAGGAAGTGCCTAGGCAGCATTGGCAACGTCAATATATGGTTAAACTTCAATTATGCTGAACTGCATGAAAATATGCGTCAGGCGAAGGACGAAGTTTACAAGACTATTCTACAAGATGTTAGAATTGGAAAAGTGACCGAGCATGGGAAAGAAGCTTTACATGCACGATTACTGTCAAATTTATATCCAGAACAAGATGTTGTGCCTGAGAATATTTTTCAGAAAATTACTGATAAGAAATCTGGAATATGTTTGATGCCAACTCTTGCAGAATGTGCCAAATTCAACAACAAAATGTTGCATTTAGAAAAGCAAGAGATTGTGAAACTGGAAGCTATTGACAGAGTAGAGCATATGGGATCAACAATTATTTTGTCTGAGAATCTGAAAACAAAATTGGATTCATTAGAGAAGAGTATATCTAAAACTACAGGTTTTGAAAAGACTCTGAATGTGTGCTTGAACTGCCGTATAATTTTAAGAAGGAATTTACATGTTGAAAGAGGTCTGGTAAATGGATCAATGGGTAATGTTGTTGATTTTGTAAAATACAGAAATAGAGATGGAATTGAATTTTTAAAAATTAAATTTGATGGCATTGAGGAAGTACAGCTAATTGGTCGTTGCTCTGCTAGATTTTTGCTTGTAAAAGACTTATATGTTCGCCGTAAGCAGTTTCCTGTTTGCTTGGCATATGCGGTGACAATCCATAAATCGCAAGGTTTAAGTGTAGACAGTGCATTGGTGAATATTGGCAGTTCTGTGTTCAAGGAGGGTATGGCATATGTGGCATTGTCACGAGTTAGAACTTTATCGGGATTGTACTTGATTGAGTGTGATGTCACAAACATTTGTGCTGATCTAGATTGTGTTAAGGAATACAATAGGTTAAGAAGAGAGTATGCGCCACATTTGCCTCAGTATCCTTTGTTTGAGAAACGTGTGGTAGGCCGGAAACGAAGAAATGTGACCAATACTGGGGAGGTTGTAGCAAAAAGACGAAAAGTCGATAAACCTAAAATTACAAGCAGAAACAAAAAGGATTCTGTTGAAGATGTTGTTGGTTTTCAATTTGAAAACAGTTCTGGTGTCAACTGCTATGCTAATGTAGTGGTTAATGTTTTGTTTTCTCTAGAAAATGTAAAAGAAGAGATTGTGGTCAATTCTGATCAAAGATTTTGCAGTTTGTTAAATTCTGTGTTAGAGAAATGTAGCACTGATAGAAGAAACATAGAAAGTGTGTCTGAAATTCGAAATCTGTTAGACAGATGTTCAGGCCAAACACAATTCTCTCAAAATATTCAGCAAGATTGTCAGGAGTTTTTAATGTATATGCTTGATGTATTACATGCTGAAGGTGTAGATGTAGATCAGCTGTTTGGGCTTTCTTATCAATGGCAGCATGACTGCGAGAACTGTATGGTATCAAGTACTACTAGTGTAGACTCAGAAAGATTTATATATTTAACTTTGCCAGACAGTAAATCAGTCTCCTTTAATAAGCTAGTAAAAGCAGCTGATCACAACATGGAGTGTAGCCAATGTAAATCTGAAATGATGTCCACATTATTTATACGAACATATGGCCAGTATGTCATTTTAATGTTCCAACGATGTAGGCCTGATGGAACAAAATTGACAACTTTAATTAAAAATTTTGTAGCTTCGCAGTTGTCAATATCAGGAAGGACTTTTGTAACTGCAGCAATTATATATCATGACGGCCCTTCAATAACATCAGGACATTACACAGCTTATTTAAAGTCTAGAAATGGCTGGTCATTCTGCAATGATTCTGTTTTAATTTTCAAAAAAAAATTGCCGTATGACCTTAAAAACTCTTACCTGGTGTTTTTAAAACCAAAATTTTAGGGAAATAATCTCGGGATGTGCTCTGTGGAATTTCAAGAAGTTCTAATGGCTCCTACACAATTTGGCCTTGAGGATAAGTGTAGTTCAGAGACATAACTTCTAACCATAGGACTGGACATCATGGAGAAATACGTGCACTTTGAATGAGTTCAGAAAAACTGTTTCTTTTTATAAGCTAATTGAAGCAGCCAATCAAAACATGGAGTAGAGGGAATGTAAGTCTGCAATGCTGTCTACTGTTTTACATTGCTTTGTGATTAAAAGTGATGTAGAGAATTAAATAATTGTAGTAGTCATAGAGGTAGTGTAAGTCTGCTTCATAGTAAGCAGTATCAGTGTCATAGGAAATGTAGAACATGACTGAGCAAGAAGGGGAAGATATTACTATTCCAGGATTGTGAAAATGATCTTCAACATTTTAATTCTGAAAGTTGCGGAAATGCCAAATGACGGGATTGGCTTACAAGAAATCCAAGAGTTATAAATGGCTCTGACCAGATTTGGCCTTGTGGAAACTTGTGGTAGAGAGCAAGAAGTTATTTATTGCATGTAACGTGTTTTTAAAAACGATGGAGATTTTCTTTCAGAAAGTGGCGGGCTGAAAGTAATAACAGCACAAAAGAGTGTAAGCTGTTCATAGGACATCCTTGGACGTCATGGAAAGTAAGTTAACTTTAAGGAGTTCTGAATTTTCATTTCTGATGTTGTATGGGTTTTTTAAACACAATCATTTTGATTGTGTTTTTTTTTCCCCGCTGTTACATGATGAATACCTTCAAGTCACTGTTTTTAGTGAATTTTGATACATTCTGAGAACAGCAAAAATAAACCATTTAACATGTATAATTAATTCTGTACTGTTTGCATTTATGATGTATATGTAGAACTGTGTAGGAGGCATGGAGAAGGGGAGGCTTCTGTAAGTGTCAAAGTTGTTGCATGCAGTTCTGCACTTCTGCGTATTCTTTCATATGCTAGACTACATCTGCACAATGAGATACCTAAGCAAAGGAAACACAAGTGATGTGATTGTGAAATGAGCAAAATAAATTGCACGTATTTCAATTACATCACCTGTGTTTCCTATCATTACGAATCACATTGTGCAGATCAAGTTTAGGTCTGTCCAGGGAAACATAGGAGGTTTGGACTTTGTTGAAGAGTGCAGTGGACATGACTCACTTCATTGGTAGACCTTCACATGTATTATCTCCTCTGTACTCTTCAACAAGTGTAAATCTCATCTGCAACCCTGAGTAGGCCTCACCTCAAACAAACCTCTGGATAGTAGACATCTTATTGGCATCCTGAAGCAATTATTTAAAATTTTTGTGTCTTGCGACACTTTTCTGAAACAACAGCAATGCAAAAGATGCACCATGTTTTAAGATAGGCCTCACTTCATCTGCATCAAGATACTGTTAGTTTAAAATGTATATCTTTAGGACTGTGTAGGGGGCCTGGAGAAGCAGAAGCTTCTGTAAGTGTCAAAGTTGTTGAAAAACTGTTTGTCCTTCAATCTTTTCCCTTGTCTTTTCTAATTTTTAAATACATTTTTTAATATTTTTCAAATGTTTGTTCTCTCTTTCACAGATTGAAAGTATAAAAACAAAAAGTGAGTAATTTAACGACAATTATAAGGTAAATATTTTGTACTGTTTTCGTTACATTTCTATCACATTTAACTACTATTAGTTCCACTGCTTCATTTCTTTAACCCTCAGTTTCCTGCCTTTGCTACTTCCCTCATTCCTTTCTCTATTACCTACTTACTCAACTCCTTCCACTCTTTTTCTCAGTCCCTCTCTTCTCATAGTTCCTCACTCTTGTTCACTCACTGCGTCTCTATTACTCTTAGTGTCTTTGACTGATCACTCTATCACTACTTGTTCATAATGCTTTCTCTGTGTAGTTGAAGCACACTAAGGGGAATATTATGAACACAGCCAATAAAATTATTGCTCTTTTTATTGGCAGAAAACTGGTGCAAAAGTGGTTTTAGTGGCAGTTTTCTGCCACAAAAGCAGCTTTAGCGACACATTTCTGCCAATAAAAGCTGCAAAACTTTTATTGCCTATGTTGATGATATGGCTCTATGTTAATTACATTTCTTTGCTGTTTCAATTAATCTTTTTCTGTTATTTTTTGTTTTCTGTTTTCTATTTTTTCTCTCTGTTATTCCTCATGTTTTAATCTTATTTTGAACATTCACTCACATTCTCCAAGAAACTCTTCTTTGTTAATGTTATACTCTCTTTTTTTTTCTTTCACTTCGTTATATATTTTGTTTTTCACAATTATACCCTCTTCTGTCTTTTCTTCGGTAAATAGATCTATTAAACAGTATCTCTTCTTTACTCCCTATAGCTGTCTTTCTTTTAACATCACTCTCTGTTTCCTTTCCTTATACTTACACTTTTTTATTTTTTTTTATTTTTTTGGTTAGCTCCCGGTCCGCGTCCCGGGAAGCTAACCCGGAAGCGAACCAAAAGAAATAGAGCTTGCCAGAGTGCTAAACATTCTAGCAATTTTTTGGGAAAGGGAAGGTAGTTCTGAAAAGAGCTTTTTTTTTTATATTTTTGTTGTTTTATATTTTTTTTTTTTTTTGAACATTTTTTGTTTTTTTTGTATTTTTTGAACGATTTTATATTTTTTTTGGTTTTTTTTGGGGGGGGGGAAACAACAAAAAACAGGCGTTGAAAAGGGCTCAACAGGAGCAAAAAAAATTACTGGGGGCGGTTAGGGCAATCATGGTGTTCATACGCCAGGTTGAGTGCATTGATGCTCATGTTGCCACAAGCTAATAATGCACGACAGTGCATACATAAGTGAATCATGTGCCCAAAATTTTCTTGAATATTTGGCACAGTTTCCCGTGCCTCTTCTGGTGTTAGAGAAACCGGTATTGTTGGTCTGGCCACAGGAGTTGGTCTTGGATTGTCGTGCATATCCCTTAATTCCGCCCGGCTGTAATTTAGGGGATGTTTCCTCGTCATGTGCCTGTGCATTGTGTGATTTCCAAAGCTATATTTTTTGTCCGTCCCTCTGGACAATTGTTCCTTGCATATCAGGCAGGTGACATACCTCGCGTTGACTTTTTTTTGGCCACGAGGTATTGAAAAAAACTGCCAGATGAAACTGGCTTTCTTTCTGGAAACCCGGGGCAACTCTTCTAAAAATTGTGGTTCTTCTCCCTCCTCATCCATTTCTTTCTCTTCCTCCTCAGTGTTGGTCAGGACCTGGGGAGGTGGTCCTCTCTTCCCATGAGGAGGTGGTGGTGGTGGTGGGGGTCCACCAGCTGAAGCTACCAATGAAGCCATTTTCCAACAAGCAAAATAGGTCTTCCTCTCACAATGATGAAAGTCAGAGTGAGGAAAGAAGGAGGGGTTTTCATCATTTGGGAAAAAACAATACTTCTCAACCAATGAAAAGTGTTATTTTTAAGTCACCTGACCTAGCCTTCCATCATTATGAAACCAAAAGTGAAATAAACCAATGAAAAGTTTTATTAACAAGTCACATGACCTCTCACGCTCATGTTACGCGCTGCGGAACGCGCCCCGGTTAGCTTCCGGGTCGCTAAGCTTCGCGCCCCGGTCCGCGCCCCGGGACACTTCCGGGTGCGCTAATGCAGTACGTCATAAGACGCATTACGCGGCAACGCGATACCGTCACTATGTTGATTTCTTACCGGTTCGCGGACCGGGTCGCGGAATCAAATTGAGCTAACGGGAAGCTTCCCGGTTCGCGGACCGGGAGCGAAACAAAAAAAATATTTAAAAAAAATTATTAATAAACATATAAAATATATTTTTGGATTTAAAGAAGAATACATTTTACAGCTATAGATATTAGCTTTTAAAAAACCAATGAAATTCACTGAAAAAACCATAGGTTATAGACCATATATAGTTAGGAATTAGCATTTACAAAACCTTGAAAATTCACTGAAAAAACCATAGGTTATAGACCATATATAGTTAGGAATTAGCATTTAAAAAACCTTATTTTACTCACACAAAACCATTGAAATTCCATATATAGTTAGTTGTACTAACTATATATCGCGCACCCGCAATCCACTGCTGATCATGTCACATATTACATCATTCATGACATGGTCAGTGACATCACTGATGACATCACTGATGACATCTCAAATGACATCACTGATGACATCACTGATGACATCTCAAATGACATCACTGATGACATCACTGATGACATCTCAAATGACATCACTGATGACATCACTGATAACATCTCAAATGACATCACTGATAACATCTCAAATGAAATCACTGATGACATCTCATTTGACATCAATGGTCACATCACTGATGATATCATTCATGTGACAATACAATGCATCTCCTCACACTTTAATATAACCTCTGTTACACCCAGTGTTAAATACAGAATATATTTTTTTAAACAATTGACACACCAATACTAGTTACTACATACGCACTCACTGATTCCTACGTCTACACACACATTCACTCATTCACCCATACAATCATTCATACATACAATCACTCATCTTTACAACACTATCATATGCAATCATACACCCTATACAGACACCACACTCTGCCACTCATCCTTGGAGTTACTCACACACCTAGTCAGTCCTGTAAAGAATCAATCACACTTCCATTTTCTAATCTATACAGTTAAACATAGAGTACCTTACATTTTCAAACATATTCTAACACATACTTACTCTCTTATAAATCATTGATACAAGAACACATTGATCTGCACAGAGTCACACATCTCCCAGCCAGCCACACACACACTCAGTCTCCCATACAAATACTTGGACAATCAATCAATAACCCATATAGTTACTCATATAGCTACTGATCAACACATGCAGCAGTTTACAGAATACCAGACATAATGATGCACAAATTAAGACAGTTTAGTCACTAACCTATGCATTCAGTGAGACACATTTAATCACTCACTCATACAGTCAGTCACGCACCTACTAAAACCTTCATTCAGACACTTATACATCCACTCATTCAGTTGTGATGTGATGTCATCAGTGATGTCATTTGAGATGTCATCAGTGATGTCATCAGTGATGTCATTTGAGATGTCATCAGTGATGTCATCAGTGATGTCACTGACCATGTCATGAATGATGTAATATGTGACATGATCAGCAGTGGATTGCGGGTGCGCGATATATAGTTAGTACAACTAACTATATATGGAATTTCAATGGTTTTGTGTGAGTAAAATAAGGTTTTTTAAATGCTAATTCCTAACTATATATGGTCTATAACCTATGGTTTTTTCAGTGAATATATATATATATATATATATATATATATATATTACCTACTGGCGGTCGCCAGTAGGTATATATAGTTAGGATTTTTTCTCTATGGGATTTTTGAAAATTCTATGTCTAATAACTTTGGCGTTTGTGGACGGAATTGGCTGAAATTTTCAGGAAAATGGCACATTTTGTTTCTGAGCAGCCCTTGAAAATTTGGGGGGGGTTCGTCAAGGGGGGGCCGAGAAAAAAGGGGGGTCCCAAAACGTGTTTTTAACATTGAGTTTTCCATAGGGCGGTTGGCCTCACTTTTAGCCCGAACGGCTGAATGGATTTGCACGAAACTTGGCAAAATTGTAGGGACTGGTAGCCCGATGTGCCTTTTGTAGGTCTCAATATATGTGCTACAGTGGATTTTGAGAAATTAACGTTTAAAAAAAGATATATATCTGTAACAGCGGACCGGGCAGCGCTCCAGGACGCGTACTTTTCGCGCAACGGAGCTTTGTGAAGCGAAGCTGATTGGTTCTCCGGCGTCTGTCAACATTCCAAACAGTCCGTAGCGGCCGCCATCTTGTCTCTCGGTAGGATCGAGAGACAAGAGGAGGCCAAAGCGAAGGGGCAAATGACCATAAGGGGGAATAGTAGATCCTCGCTGACCCCCTAGGTTTGATGTGGAGGTTTTAAAAGGGCCCCGCGGGGCAAAAAAAAATAATAATAATAATAATCGAACGGCTGAATGGATTTGCACGAAACTTGGTAAAATATTAGGGACTGGTAGCCCGATGTGCCTTTGCTAGGTCTCAATATATGTGCTCCAGTGGATTTTGAGAAATTAACGTTCAAAAAAAGATATATATCTGTAACAGCGCTCCGCTTCGCGTAACGGAGGTTTGCGAAGCTGATTGGTCATTCTGTCACTGGGCTATAGTTGGGCTACATCTGGCTGATATTTGGGCTACATTTGTTTTTTTTGTCTCTGGCGGCCATCTTTGGGCTACATTGGGCTACATTGGGCTTCATTGGGCTTCATTGGGCTACATTGGGCTACATTTGGGCTCCAACATATATATAGGCCAATGTAGCCCAATATATATTTTTCAAAGTTAATTTTCGTAAAAACCACTGGAGCATATATCTTGAGACATAGCAAAGGCACATCGGGCTACCAGTCCCTACAATTTTGCCAAGTTTCGTGGAAATCCATTCAGCCGTTCGAGCTAAAAGTGAGTCCAACCGCCCTATGGAAATGAAGGAAATGAATGGGTAATTTGTAATTAGCAAATAGCTCATCGCAAACTAGGAATGGTAAAGAATCGCTATTTATTCCTTAAAGTTCGCTATTTAGGAAATGCAAAAAACTTTGATGATACATATGGCGGTTCATCTCTAACAAGATAAGAAGCATAGGGATAGATTTATGATGACTGGCGCATCACCAGGGATGTGTTAGTCATTCTGTGCCGCTGTTCCGTCACCTATGGTGTGCTGCATTTACAATGCGGCGCATCATGGGGCAAAAACAGCACAGATGCGTGATGTATCTGTGCCGTAAAGGTGGCGCATTGCTGGAGTTGTATCGCAAGTGTGATGAAGCTCCAGCAAGGGTCGGGGGTGCCCCTGTCGCAGGGTTTCTGTTCTCACACAGAACTGTGGACAGAGGATTGGAACCTCGGCGAATTAGGGTGTCCCAAAACTCACCTTAGTAATCCAAAACCACTTAGCAAGCTAGGTACAGTGTCACATTGGATATAACAAACTCTCAATGTTTAGACAATCCAGAATATGAACTTATAGTACCTCAGGATACGTGGAACTCATGAACAGTCGGTCGTTATATATTTCTTAGAAACCAGAACATGGAGTTAAGAAGAACACATGTGTATTTGAAATGTTTATTTACTAATGCCGTCTTCTCAGGCGTAGTATCTTAGATAATACAAGTACACATATTATCAGTAGCAAAATTACCAGCATAGTTACTAGTACATAAAAAGCGAATGGTGACAGTATGTTAACATGCTGTAAATGAATAAGAGTTAGCAACACTTATAAGCAGCCGCGGGCCGTGGAGGGAGTTACGGTGGGGCAGGGAGGCGGGGAGGGGGAGGGGCAGGGTGGAGAGGGCTCCACCCTGCTTCTCCCCCTCCCCGCCTCCCTGCCCCACCGTAACTCCCTCCACGGCCCGCGGCTGCTTATATCTCACCCTCCCTAATACACATATTATATTATTTGCTAAGAAGGTCTCTTTGTGTTGGTTTAGGGCGTGCCCATACTTTAGTGTCTTAGATTTGAAGGAATCACATCAGCATACACCAGCTCTCTCTTCATGTGAACCGCATCAACTGTTGTGTATGTGTGTTCGGCAAAGCAATATAAAACCCGCCTCATGCCCAGAATTGGCAGAAGTTGCACTTATGTTATGAGTATGAAGTCGTGGAGATCAGACCTCATAACAATTCTGTATCGTGTTGTTCTTGAAACTTTAGCACTCGCTGTACAGATATAGTTTAACAAGCAAAGCAGATAGTAGAGCAATAACATATTATTCTCATGTAAACCACGATGAACTGCTAGGTTGAAAGCTAAAGCAACAACTAAGTCTCGTGTGCAGAAGTTGCAAAAAAGGAAAAATGGCGTTTAAACCGGTAATGAGCCCATGCTAACTTAACACGGTGTAAAGATATCCAGGACCTAGATGACACCTCCCCATGATCCGGAAACGAACTGAATAAGATAATAGAAGTGCCATCTCATGAGAGCAGATTGCAAGTTTATATGTGGACGGTCCGCAAGGTAAAGCATTAAAAACTAGGAAAATTTAATGCTAAAGAAAAATAAAACAGCCAAGTACTTTATCGAGTCTTAAGCCAATAGGCAAGGTAAATAATAAAAACTTGACAAATAAGTCAATGAATTGTCAATGAAATGCTAGTACTCAGCATATCAAACATGAAAAAGGTCTATGACATAACTGTGTATGCAAACTAAGCTGCAACAGCATCCAATAGGAAGTCACCGTCTTCATCCGAAAAGAGTTCAGCCATCCAATTTAAAAGCGGAAAAGAACATACGTGCTCTCCCAGCACCGGATCCTCTATCACCATCAGAGGACAGCTCGGTGGGTTTTCAAGAAAGCTCTGTTCCAAGAAAGACTGTGTTGCCGCCAGTAAATTCCAGGGACCAATTAGTCCATGCATCAATGCCACAGCCATAATCCTTTCGCCAGGACAAACCAACTCGTGAGTAATGATAGGAGTCATCAGCTGATTAAAGTCGACGTCAGGAGAAACCGGTCCGCAGAGACACAAATCAATGGCCCAATCGAAATCACAGGTCAGGCAGTGAAATACAGGCTGGACACAGGTGAAGTAGGAGAATCGAAAAGATAATCCATATGCCGTGCTTAATATCGCCAACGGCATTGTGCCATAATATTCTAGCATGCGATTGCGGAACAGTGTCAGCAGCTGCAGGGCAGGAGCTTGCACAGGAGGGACATCCATATTTAAAAATGTAAAAAAGCACAAGAGCGTCCGCTGGTAATGCAAGTAAAAATGGCAATCCACGAAGCACAGTGGAGAAAATAGAATGAAAGAAAGCAGGGATGACTCCAAAGATTTTCTCAAATGAAGTCACAAGACCACTGGTAACAACTTTAAAAAAGTGCGCCAGGGCCTTTGTGGAGGACGCGTTAAAGATAGTCCGAACCATCTTGCTGAAATGGAAAGGCAAATCTGTATTGAAAAGGGTCTGCACCTCTGTACGGGTGTTCGCTATGTGAAGCACGAAAGTTTCACGGGCCGAACTCAAGGCCACCTCTCTCTGAGACAAAAGAGCTCTTATTCTTGCCATGCCGTTGAAATCTGCTCCCAAGGTTGGTATTTGTGGCGAGATTGAAAACTCCCTATGTTCATGTGTGGGAGGAAATAGAACATTTCTGCAGCAAATAACCCGTTCACTTACTGTTACGATAAAAGGAATACTTTTAATTAACCCAGAACAATCTTCATTATTGAGCATCAAATAACTACCATTTTCCAACAACTTGAACGTGGGGATGATAGCAGGAACTGGCGTGCCTTGCAACACGCAAGCCATATTTGGTCGGTGTTTGTTGCATGAACCGTGTAACTGTATGTGCCTACACATTAGTGAATGATGTGGCGTCTCAGTGCATTCCTCTCCATTCAGATAAACTTCTTGATCATCTTTGAAACATCTGTATGTGTATGGAAGCGACCAGACCTCATGAAGAAAAGCACTACCTAAAGGTGCATAACGACCTATTGGTATATATTTCATACAATTTGAAAACTTATATAAAGCAAAAGGCAGCGTTATTAAACCGTGGATAAGGCACGTTGCCAAAAAACCCGCAATCCTCTGCTGATGATGTCACTGAGCATGTCATGAATGATGTAATATGTGACATCATCAGCAGTGGATTACGGGTAATAGTATCTCTAGTTTACTCCCTTATAGCTGTCTTTCTTTTAACATAAGTGTCTGTTTCCTTCCCTTATACGTACTGTTCTTTTTAAAAAAAAAAAATTTTGGTTCACTTCCGGTTCGCGTACCGGCGAGCGAACTGGGAAGCGAACTACGAGAAATAGAGGTTGGCACAGTTCCAAATATTGTACCAATTTTTTAATAACGGGGAGGTAGTTCTGAAAAGAACTTTTTTTTTTATTGTTTTTGTTGTTTTATATTTTTTTTATTATTTTTCTGAACATTTTTTTACTTTTTTTGAATTTTTCTGAACAGTTTTATATTTTTTTGGGTTTTTCTTGGAGGGGGCAATGAAAACGATTCATTGTAAAGGGCTCAACAGGAGCAACAAAACAAAAAAAAAGTATTTATTATTTTGGGCGTTTCGTACAAACTTGCATATGATAGTCAATAGCTCTGTTGATCAGAGTGATGCTACTTTCTCTGTAGCAAATGAATCCATTGCAATGTACGCAGACGTGTTTTACTTCACCAAATCTCATTTGTATATTTGGCACCATCTCCCTGCCCTCTGGTCCCGTTACTTCCGGTACAACAGATCTTCTGGCCATAATAGGGAGATTATCTAGGTCGTTCCGAAACTGTGCAGCACTGTAGTTGTTAGGATGCCACCTAGTCATGTGGCGATGCATTGTGTAGTTTCCGAAACTGTATTTTTTCTCGGTCCCTCTGGACAGTCTATCTTGACATATAAGGCAAGTTACGTATCTTGCATTTACTTTTTTCTGACCTTTGGGAATTTAAAAAAATTGCCAAATGAAGTTTTCTTTCCGGTGAGACGTCCTGGGCTCCTCAGGCAAAAACTGCCTCTCTTCGTGCTCGTCGTCCTGTTCCTCTTCTTCCTCTTCTTGTTGAATTATAACTTGAGCAGGTGGTCCACTCTTCCTTGGATGTGGTGGAGGTGGTGGGGAAGCACCAGCTGAAGCTACTAAAGAAGCCATTGCTCACTGGTAACAAAGGGTCTTTCTCTCACAATGATGAAAGTCAGAGTGAGGAAAGAAGGAGGGATTTTCATCATTTGGGAAAAACAAGAGTTCTCAACCAATGAAAAGTGTTCATTTTAGATTATATGACCTAGTCTTACATCATTAGGAAACCAAAAGTGAAATGAACCAATGAAAAGTGTTATTACCAAGTCACATGACCTGCTGTGTTTACGTTAAGCGCTTTGCAGGGCCTCCCGGTTTGCTTCCAGAAACCTGCGCTTTGCGACTCGCTTCGCGTACCAGTTCGCTAACTTAGCACGTCATATGACGTATCACGCGACAACGTGAAACGTCATGCGGACGGGAGGCGTCACGATGTTGTTTTCTAACGCGGCAGTTGCGGTAAAGAAACGTTTACCGGCTCGCGGTCTATTTCGCGGCATCAAGGTCAGCTAACGGGAAGCTTCCCGATTCGCGAAGCGGGAACGAAGAAAAAAAAATATTTTAAAAAAAAATTATTCATAAACATATAAAATATATTTTGGGATTTAAAGAAGAATACATTTTACAGCTACAGATATTAGCTGTTAAAAAACCAATGAAATTCACTGAAAAAACCATAGGTTATAGACCATATATAGTTAGGAATTAGCATTTACAAAACCTTGAAAATTCACTGAAAAAACCATAGGTTATAGACCATATATAGTTAGGAATTAGCATTTACAAAACCTTATTTTACTCACACAAAACCATTGAAATTCCATATATAGTTAGTTGCACTAACTATATATCGCGCACCCGCAATCCACTGCTGATGATGTCACATATTACATCATTCATGACATGGTCAGTGACATCACTGATGACATCACTGATGACATCTCAAATGACATCACTGATGACATCACTGATGACATCTCATTTGACATCAATGACCACATCACTGATGATATCATTCATGTGACAATACAATGCATCTCCTCACATTTTAATATAACCTCTGTTTCACCCAGTGTTAAATACAGAGTATAATTTTTGAAACCATTGACACACCAATACTAGTTACTACATACGCACTCACTGATTCCTATGTCTACACACACATTCACTCATTCACCCATACAATCATTCATACATACAATCACTCATCTTTACAACACTATCATATGCACTCATACACCTATACAGACACTCACAGTCTGCCACTCATCCATGGAGTTACTCACACACCTAGTCAGTCCTGTAAAGAATCAATGACACTTCCATTTTCTTGTCTATACAGTTAAACATAGAGCACCTTACATTTTCAAACGTATACTAACACATACTTACCTTCTTATACAATCATTGATACAAGTACACATTGATCTGCACAGAGTCACACACCTCCCAGCCAGCCACACACACACTCAGTCTCCCATACAAATAATTGGACAATCAATCAGTAACCCATATAGTTAATCATATAGCCACTGATCAACACATGCAGCAGTTTACAAAACAACAGACATAATGATGCACAAATTAAGACAGTTTAGTCAATAACCCATGCACTCAGTGAGACACATTTAATCACTCACTCATACATTCAGTCATGCACCTACTAAATCCTTTGTCCAGACACTTATACTTCCACTCATTCTTCAATATGTAAGACACATTTTAACTTTACAGAAACATACAGTCACTGGATGTTGTCATCAGTGATGTCATCAGTGATGTCATTTGAGATGTCATCAGTGATGTCATCAGTGATGTCACTGACCATGTCATGAATGATGTAATATGTGACATCATCAGCAGTGGATTGCGGGTGCGCGATATATAGTTAGTGCAACTAACTATATATGGAATTTCAATGGTTTTGTGTGAGTAAAATAAGGTTTTGTAAATGCTAATTCCTAACTATATATGGTCTATAACCTATGGTTTTTTCAGTGAATATATATATATACATATATATATATATATATATATATACACACACCAGTCTTTCTCCCAAACCTTGGAAAAAAGTGTGACCATGCTCCGGGGGACTGGAAAAGCCGCTTTATTTGAATAAAGTTGCACAAGCATCAAAAGGAAACTGCTGAAACGCTTGGCAGACGCGTTTCGTCCTTCAAATGGACTCCTCAGTGCCTGTTTCAGTTTGTTCTCCTTACGGGGGCTCTTTCGCTGTTGCTTCATATCTTGCTGTGACCCCTCCCAGTCACATGGTTGAGCCTCCCCTCTGCCTCACAGGTGTGTGATTCTCCTTGCGCAGTGCCTGCACCTCCGATGCATGCTGGATACTGAAGTTCGCTTTAGGGACCAATACAGTGAAGGGACCCCCTAGACACCCAGTGATGCCTCCAACATGCCGTCGGTCAGCGCTCCACAGTCAGCAATAATCGAAGAGCAGGTAACAAAGCACTTCCCTGTCCCCCTTATCAGGCAGATAGTTCTGTCTCCTCTCTCCCCATGCACTGAAAACAGCACATGGGCGGGCGACGCGATTTGCTGTTTTGCAACAAACGTACCAAAGTTTTCACAGGAAAGGTCGCATAGCACCAGAACGAGAGGGCGGTCACAAAAGCCAGCTCCTGCTAGCCAGCTTAAACATACACACCAGTCTTTCTCCCAAACCTTGGAAAAAGTGTGACCATGCTCCGGGGGACTGGAAAAGCCGCTTTATTTGAATAAAGTTGCACAAGCATCAAAAGGAAACTGCTGAAACGCTGCTGGGTGAAAATCAGCAGGACACTCTGTTCATGATTGTCCAAGGCCGCCATGCCAGGATTGGGGGCCCCATACCACGGATAAATTTGTGTTAGAATATATATATATATATATATATATATATATATATATATATATATATATATATATATATATATATATATATATATATATATTACCTACTGGCGGTCGCCAGTAGGTATATATAGTTAGGATTTTTTCTCTATGGGATTTTTGAAAATTCTATGTCTAATAACTTTGGCGTTTGTGGACGGAATTGGCTGAAATTTTCAGGAAAATGGCACATTTTGTTTCTGAGCAGCCCTTGAAAATTCGGGGGGGGTTCGTCAAGAGGGGGCCGAGAAAAAAGGGGGTTCCCAAAACGTGTTTTTAACATTGAGTTTTCCATAGGGCGGTTGGCCTCACTTTTAGCCCGAACGGCTGAATGGATTTGCACGAAACTTGGCAAAATTGTAGGGACTGGTAGCCCGATGTGCCTTTGCTAGGTCTCAATATATGTGCTTCAGTGGATTTTGAGAAATTAACGTTCAAAAAAAGATATATATCTGTAACAGCGGACCGGGCAGCGCTCCGGTTCGCGGACTTTTCGCGGTACGGAGCTTTGTGAAGCGAATCTGATTGGTTCTCCGGCGTCTGTGAACATTCCAAACAGTCCGTAGCGGCCGCCATCTTGTCTCTCGGTAGGATCGAGAGACAAGAGGAGGCCAAAGCAAAGGGGCAAATGACCATAAGGGGGCATAGTAGATCCTCGCTGACCCCCTAGGTTTGATGTGGAGGTTTTAAAAGGGCCCCGCGGGGCAAAAAAAAAAAATAATAATAATAATCGAACGGCTGAATGGATTTGCACGAAACTTGGTAAAATATTAGGGACTGGTAGCCCGATGTGCCTTTGCTAGGTCTCAATATATGTGCTCCAGTGGATTTTGAGAAATTAACGTTCAAAAAAAGATATATATCTGTAACAGCGCTCCGCTTCGCGTAACGGAGGTTTGCGAAGCTGATTGGTTCTCCGGCGTCTGTAAACATTGCAAACAGTCCGTAGCGGCCGCCATCTTGTCTCTCGGTCGGATCGAGAGACAAGAGGAGGCCAAAGCGAAGGGGCAAATGACCATAAGGGGGCATAGTAGATCCTCCTTGACCTCTTAGGTTTGATGTGGAGGTTTTAAAAGGGCCCCGCGGGGCAAAAAAAATAATAATAATAATAATCGAACGGCTGAATGGATTTGCACGAAACTTGGCAAAATTGTAGGGACTGGTAGCTCGATGTGCCTTTGCTAGGTCTCAATATATGTGCTTCAGTGGATTTTGAGAAATTAACGTTCAAAAACAAGATATATATCTGTAACAGCGCTCCGCTTCGCGGAGATAAAATTATCTCTGTATTACCTAGCTGTTGCTAACACCAGTTAGCGACGGCTAGTAGGAGATAGCGACCATCTTGGGCCCCACTTTGCATGTGAGTGATATTTATCACTAATGACATGCAAAGTGGGCATGCCAAGATGTTAGCGACTGGAAACAGTCGCTAACATCGCTATCTCCTATTATCAACTTTTGGAAATATTCGCGATAAGCGCGAATATCTCCAAAAGCTAGCACCTGCCCTGAGCAGTTCTTAGCCATGTTATCCAATGGGAGGTGGATAACATGGCTAAGAGCATTAGCTCGGTAATGCATGAATATCGCTGAGTTTTCAGCGATATTAATGCATTGCGGTCGTTTTTTATCGTATTTGCGATAAACCTTGATAATAGCAAGGTTTATCTGCGATAATTTCTGACGATGCTTAGCGGTAAAAGATTCGTTGCTAAGCATCGTTAGGGATAAATATCGCTTAACTTTGGTAATATGCCCCAACGTCTGTTAACGTTCGATTCGAAGGAAATCAGGAAGTGTTGAAAAACATTGTCTGCGCCATCTTCCTTTTTTTCAAATGCCACACTTTTGTCGTGCACGGCAGTCATTTTAGATGCCTTGACCAGACCCACTCTGTGCACGATGTCGATCCTTAGCATGGCTCCCCACCCTCGCAAGCATCTCCCCCAGGCAGTGGTCACCCCCGCTCTCTGTCTTATGCATGGGTAATAAACCACCCCCCATCTGCGCTGCTCTTCCCTGAGAATCACACCATGTGCCCGCCCGACACCTCCCTTTCCCCCTCTTCACTACTGCACCCTCTGACACTCCTTTTCCTCTGTGTCCGATTGTCCAGGCCAGTCCTAGGGTATCAGCTAGCCCTGCAGATGTAGTTTATGGCCCCAGCTGTAAAGAATCACCCCTCTTCAAAGGAGTTATAGTAGATCAAGGTCCACACTCGATGAGATCCGTCACAGCAGACGCGTTCCTATTATCTGAAAACCATCCTGTATTGTGATTGGGGAGGGGACCGAGCCTGAAGCGGAAGATACCAGGGATGACTCTTTGTACATCAAAGTTTTTACAATTATGTGTCACATTAAAAATATATAGCACTCCAACAAAGTAGTAAGATTATAAAACTTTAATAACTTATAAATATATACAAGAAAACAAAAACAGTAATAACATATAAACATTTTTAGGGAAAAACAACGAAGTAGCGGTCGGCTGTGCGAATAGTCCCAACGCAGCACAACGTCCAGATTTCTGGCGTGGGGCGTCGCGGGGGGTGGGTCATCAGTAGCAAACTGTTGTGCGAATAGTTCCAAGGCAGCAGAACGATGGCACCAAGGTGATGTCCAGTAAGTTGCCGCACTGGTTTTGGTATCCTACAATGCTGCTCCGAATAACGGCGTGGGGCGCCCCGGGGGAGGCGGCGTGAACGGGCCTCTCCAGGTGGAGTCTCGTCTGTTGTAGAGGGGCGCCCCTTTACCGTTTCAGTTGCCATTCCGTCCGCTTTTGGTCCACTGTGTCAAAAGCCGCAATTCAGCTGAGTTGCGCCCACTCTTGCGGTGCAGCGATAGGCGGCTGTCACAGGACTCTCAAAATGGCGGCAGGCTGTTTCCTTTGTGGGCCTGGTCCACTGAAATGGCCCTGGGACACCTTGGAAATCGGACGCTTGTCTGCTAGGTCTTGGACCCCATTCTCGAAAGCGTCCCCTCCGCCTTGAGGATTCATCAAAAGTTTTAGGGGCCCCCGACTCCTGTAGGCTTCTGGTGGGGAGCGGCTGCCATGATTGCTCACGGAATGACCACGACGGAGCTACGAGATGGTGGTGCTCTCATGCTGACGCCAGCTTCAGTCTGAAACATCCAGAAACAAGGTGGGGCTTTCATCGTTTGGGAAAAAAAAAAAGTTTTCATCCAATGAAAAGTGTTGTTTTTAGGTCATATGATCAAGCCTTCCATCATTAGGAAACCAAAAGTAAAATGAACCAATGAAAAGTTTTATAAACAAGTCACATGACCTGTTATGCGGCATAGGGTATAAAATGCGGAGAAAATACGTTGGCACGTGAGGCGGCGTCAGTAGCGGACCGATGTGCGAATAGGCCGAAGGCAACACAACGCGCCAAGATCCGGATGGCACCGAGGTGGTGTCCAGCAAGTTGCAGCACTGGTGTGGCCATCCTACAATGCTGAAAGTCGGCGTGGGGCGCCCCGTTGGCCTGTGAGTTTGCGTCAGTAGCGGACCGATGTGCGAATAGGCCGAAGGCAGCACAACGCGCCAAGATCCGGATGGCACCGAGGTGGTGTCTAGTAAGTTGCCGCACTGGTGTGGCCATCCTACAATGTTGAAAGTCGGCGTGGGGCGCCCCGTTGGCCTGTGAGATGGCGGCAGTAGCGGACCGATGTGCGAATGGGGCCAAAGGCAGCGCAACAATATTTTCGGAATAGAAGACACCACAAGGCGCTGAGATGCCAAGATCCGGATGGCACCGAGGTGGTGTCTAGCAAGTTGTGGCACTGGTGTGGCCATCCTACAATGGTAAAAGTCGGCGTGGGGGCGCCCTGTTGGCCTGTGAGATGGTGTCAGTAGCGGACTGATGTGCGAATGGGGCCAAAGGCAGCGCAACAATATTTTCTGACTGACACCACAAGGCGCTGAGATGCCAAGATCAGGATGGCACCGAGGTGATGTCTAAGTTGCGGACCGATGTGCGAATGGGGTCAAAGGCAGCGCAACAATATTTTCTGTATGGAAGATACCACTAGGCGTTGAGATGCCAAGATCCGGATGGCACCGAGGTGATGTCTAGCAAGTTGCTGTACTGGTGTGGTCATCCTACAATGCTGAAACTCGGCGTGGGGCGCCCTATTAGCCTGTGAGATGGCGTCAGTAGCGGACCGATGTGTGAATGGGGCAAAGGTAGCGCAAGAATATTTTCTGAATAGAAGACACCACAAGGCGCTGAGATGCCAAGATCCGGATGGCACCGAGGTGGTGTCTAGTAAGGTGCACTGGTGTGGTCATCCTACAATGCTGAAACTCGGCGTGGGGCGCCCCATTAGTCTGTGAGATGGCGTCAGTAGCGGACCGATGTGCGAATAGGCCGAAGGCAGCACAACGCGCCAAGATCCGGATGTCACCGTGGTGGTTTCATAGTTGAGAGGCACTTCATCTGCAGTGGGGCGCCGAGATCCGGATGGCACCGAGGTGATGTCTAGCAAGTTGCTGTACTGGTGTGGTCATCCTACAATGCTGAAACTCGGCGTGGGGCGCCCCATTAGCCTGTGAGATGGCGTCAGTAGCGGACCGATGTGTGAATGGGGCAAAGGTAGCGCAAGAATATTTTCTGAAGAGGAGACACCACAAGGCGCTGAGATTCGGTTACCACCGAGGTGATGTCTAGCAAGTTGCCGCACTGGTGCAATACTGCTCCGAATAACGGCGTGGGGTGCCCGAAGGGGAGGGGGGAGGCGGCGTGAACGGGCCTTCCTAGGTGGAGGCTCGTCTGCTGTAGTGGAGCACCCCTTTACCGTTTCAGTTGCCATTCAGCTGAGTTTCGGCTGCTCTTGATGCTACAGCGACAGGCGGCTGCAACAGAACTCTCAAAATGGCGGCCTGTTCTTTGGATTTGGGCCTGGTCCACTAAAATGGCCCTGGGACACCTTAGAACTCGGACGCTCGATTTTTTTTTCCTTTCCTGTACATGCAAAAAAAGGTAAATGCCCGGTACGTTACACGCTTCATCTGCCACGATGAACTCTCCAGAGGAACCGAAAAAAAATATAGTTATTTTAACTATACCATGCATCGTCATATGGAGAGGTGGCACCAATTAATTATAGTGCTGCATAAAAGAGAGATTTGGAGGAGAACCCCTGACCTGCCAGTACATTCATCAAAGAAGTGGCACTGACCGCATCAGAGGCAAGGGAAACGGTCCCAAATATTTAGAAGAACTTTGGAAAGATTAAAATGACATGTTTAGATTGTGGCAAATTAATTTCATGTGGACAGATGAGTGTTACTCTAATAAATACAGCATATGAACATCATCATAGTCGATGGTTGGTAGAGACATTTTGACTATATCCTGGACCTGCCCGTCCTCGCCCAAAATGGCGCCGGAATAAATGGGACTCGTAACTCCTTGTTGTGTACTGGTTGCAGAACCTTGAAATCACGAGATACGTATGCAGTTTTGAAGCACATGGCGGGCGGGGACGAGAATTGATTGAATATTTCGACATCCCTATTGATATTAAGTTCTGATGTGTTATTGATTACTGTACTATTGAAAGTTCGAATTAACGTCACCCATGGTACTTGCCCGCAAATGTATATCTAGATAATTTTATTGTAACTGGCCCTGTCGTATTTTAATTATAAAATGTACGTCCACCGATTCCGCAACTGTTAGACACCTTAGTTCTTGCAACCTAATGGCCCGCCCGTTACGTTCCTCTACAGTGTAAATGTCTACTCATCATATACGATTACAGTTTGCTCCGTGGCCGGCCCACGTGGTTATAGGCTCGTATTTGTATAATGAAATTTTCACAATAAAGGTTTTTAAAAGAAAACATGGTAGTAGTATATACATTGGTAAAGTTTTTAATAATAGTCACTGTTTTAGAATCATTAAAAGGCAAGTGAAATAAAGCAGACCAATTACATGAAGGGTAAAAGGTATAATACGCAGGAACGCAGTAAAGATAAATGGTCAAGGGCTGTTGTGTTTTCTACTCCTGCAACATAAAGTGATCGATAAGAATCTCATATTCAGGCGTATCGGCGACTAAGACAGCAGGTCGACCCTCTTTTGCTCAATGGCTCCGTCATGGGATGAAGAAACGCTCTTTTTCTCGAAAAAAGAATATATTTTACTTGCAGGACAGTTGTAAATTTTCCGGGAAAGTACATTAGCCTGGAACATTATAACATATATTTAAGAAAAAATAATGTTCGGAAGTAATAAAAAGCGTAATTTTTAGGTCATATGACCAAGCCTTTCATCATTAGAATAAGAAAAGTAAAATGAACCAATGAAAAGTTTTATTAACAAGTCACATGACTTGTTATGCTTACGTTACGCGCTGCGTGCCCCGGATGACTTCCGGATGCGCTAACGCGGCGCGTCATATGACGCATTATGCGACAACGCAGGTCCAGAATATAGTCAAAATGTCTCCACCAACCAGCGGTCGGAACACAACCCCTTTCAGCAGGCTAAATAGTTCTGTTAAATGACAACAGAAGGGACAGGCAACAAGAACCATCAGTCAAAGAGGGGAGGGCTAGTTCTTCTCTACCGGGTTACATTGGGGCGCTACCGGAACTGATCGAATTGGTAGTCTACAGTGTTTCTGGATGTTTCAGACTGAAGCTGGGGTTAGCATGAGAGCACCACCATTTCGTAGCTCCGTCGTGGCCATTCCGCAACCAATCATGGCAGCCGCTCTTTATCGTTATTTTGGGCGGGGTGGGTGGCGGAGCCGAGCTGTTTTGCAGCCATCATTGTGTGGAGTTCAGTTCATCTCACTAGTTTTGTATTTGTCATGAGGGGTTGTTCCTAATGTTTCTATTTTAGCGAGGTCAAAAAGAGATCCCATTAGTGGCCTACTGATTTTGCTCGATTCCTTTTCTTTTTTTTTACACGATTTTTCGTTATCTGCAAAGACTAAACAGAGTATTGCGACTCTGTGTTTGTTTGTAAATAGAGAATGAACCAAAGAGAACCAATTCTAAAACAGTAAATGCTTGGATAACAATCAATCAAATGGAGAGAGAAGCAGGCACGACGTATTACAACGGGGGCAAAGGCCTGCGTTAACTACCTTTCACTATCTGCAAAGAGAGAGTACTCCTAATAGAAATGAGGGGGGGGGGCACCATTCAAAGCAGATCAGAGTGCATAAACACGAAAATGTTTTCACTTACCACGTACTTGACATTCGACAGCTTATGATATTTGCTATTAAAAAACCATTGAAATTCACTGAAAAAACCATAGGTTATAGACCATATATACTTAGGAATTAGCATTTACAAAACCTTGAAAATTCACTGAAAAAACCATAGGTTATAGACCATATATAGTTAGGAATTAGCATTTAAAAAACCTTATTTTACTCACACAAAACCATTGAAATTCCATATATAGTTAGTTGCACTAACTATATATCGCGCACCCGCAATCCACTGCTGATGATGTCACATATTACATCATTCATGACATGGTCAGTGACATCACTGATGACATCACTGATGACATCTCAAATGACATCACTGATGACATCACTGATGACATCTCATTTGACATCAATGACCACATCACTGATGATATCATTCATGTGACAATACAATGCATCTCCTCACATTTTAATATAACCTCTGTTTCACCCAGTGTTAAATACAGAGTATAATTTTTGAAACCATTGACACACCAATACTAGTTACTACATACGCACTCACTGATTCCTACGTCTACACACACATTCACTCATTCACCCATACAATCATTCATACATACAATCACTCATCTTTACAACACTATCATATGCACTCATACACCTATACAGACACTCACACTCTGCCACTCATCCATGGAGTTACTCACACACCTAGTCAGTCCTGTAAAGAATCAATCACACTTCCATTTTCTTGTCTATACAGTTAAACATAGAGCACCTTACATTTTCAAACATATACTAACACATACTTACTTTCTTATACAATCATTGATACAAGTACACATTGATCTGCACAGTCACACACCTCCCAGCCAGCCACACACACACTCAGTCTCCCATACAAATACTTGGACAATCAATCAATAACCCATATAGTTAATCATATAGCTACTGATCAACACATGCAGCAGTTTACAGAACAACAGACATAATGATGCACAAATTAAGACAGTTTAGTCACTAACCCATGCACTCAGTGAGACACATTTAATCACTCACTCATACATTCAGTCATGCACCTACTAAATCCTTCGTCCAGACACTTATACATCTACTCATTCTTCAATATGTAAAACATATTTAAACTTTACAGAAACACACAGTCACTGGATGATGTCATCAGTGATGTCATCAGTGATGTCATTTGAGATGTCATCAGTGATGTCATCAGTGATGTCACTGACCATGTCATGAATGATGTAATATGTGACATCATCAGCAGTGGATTGCGGGTGCGCGATATATAGTTAGTGCAACTAACTATATATGGAATTTCAATGGTTTTGTGTGAGTAAAATAAGGTTTTTTAAATGCTAATTCCTAACTATATATGGTCTATAACCTATGGTTTTTTCAGTGAATATATATATATATATATATATATGTAGATATATATTACCTACTGGCGGTCAACAGAAGGTAGTTATAGTTAGGACCTACTTTCCATAGGAAATCTACAACATTCTATTTGGAATAACTTTGGGGCTGGTGGAGGAATCTTTGAGAATTTCTCCAAGAAAATGGCCTGCTCCGCTCCTTCCCTGAAAGTTTGGGGGTGATTCGTCAAGTGGGGGCCGAGAAAAAAGGGGGTCCCAAAACTTGTTTTCCCCATGCAATTTTCCATAGGGACCTTTAGCCAGGGCTACAGCCCGAACGGCTGAACGGAATTACACCAAATTTGGCAGAGAGGTAGAGTTCGGTCCGCAGATTGTGCTCTTTGTTAAATTGTGTAAATCCGTTGAGGAGTTCCTGAGAAAATCAAAAGTAAAATCATAGTGATATCTATAGACGAAGTACCGCTCTCGTACGGAAATCCGTTCAATTACGAGCACAAGCTGCATGCTGATTGAATGTCAACTGTCTGTCAACACTCCAAAACCATGAAGTGTTGGCAGCCATCTTGTGCCTCGGTAGTACAGAGTCACAAGAAAACAGTAAATCAAAGTTGAAAAATAAGGAAAGGGGCCAGGGTAGAAACATCCTGACCCTCTAGGCCTGCTCAGGGGTCTCACATGGATCTTCATGCCCAAATGTTATTTTTTTTTTTTAAAAAGAAATTGCGGGGTACGTGTATCGTACACGTACGTGGTGGAAAAGGAAAAACAACTAGAAGTCTGTTTTATTCTTAATTAGCCCCCCGGGGGGCTAAATCCCCGGGGCAATTTTTTCCATAATGGGGGGCTTGTAAGGCCTCCAGAGACCCGGGGAAAGCCATCCTCCGGGGTTTTATTATGAAGTATGTGGGGGCCCCCCCTCCCCGCAGCCTCAGGGACCGGCACCCCCTCGGGGCTTTTTTTTAAATATTTTTTTTTAAATGAACGTTTTCAGCTCCCCCTCCGTACACGCCCCGGGGACCGCCACCTACCTGGGGCAGTAATATGTAAAATGACCTTCCAGCCCCGGGGACCTGCACTCCCCGGGGCTTTTTAATGATGGGAGGGGGTCATGGGACCCCCCCTCCTGGAGCCCTTGATGGTCCAGGGGACTACCCACCTCCCAGGGCCGGCTCTTGCAGTGTCTCGAGTGCCTATATTTCTATGATAGTATGTAATACTTTCCGGTTTTTTTTGCGTACCAGTTGTATTCTCTACGCATGCGCAGGCTCATTTCCAAGCCCACATGTCTTACTTTTTCTTCAACTTTGCCAAGCAAACCTCTCCTCGTTTCAGGTATTAAATTTGCCGATTTATTTTCCCTGGCCCTGTGTGTCATCCGCTGCTATACTTTTGTAATATATTAATAATGATATTCTATCTATATTTATTCGAAACGTATTGCCGAGGCGCCAAACGTTGATTACATACTCCGTCCACTGCCATTTTAGTAGTTTTTCTCCATTATTTTTATTATACTTGTTACTTTCATTTTACCCTCCACCTATCTTCTCTGTGATCGATGAGATTTCCTGCCACAGACACCACGGTGTTTGTCCTTGGCCTCTGATGTTATCACACACATACCTAAAAACTAATTTGAAGAACGTAAGCCACAGCCATTACAACTCGTGTCCGTCTCCACAAAGCCATTATCATGCTTATGCCTTTATCATGCTTGGTAAATGTATACTAGTTGTAAAAGCATGCATGGTAAAGGCATGCGTGGTAAAGCCATATGCGTGCTAATGAATTCATGGTGACGATCACGCGTGGTTATGTCCGCGTTGTAATGGCTGTTTTTCCCCAGGACACTGCAGAAACCGGGTCTGGGTGTGGCAGACTTCAGGGCATCAGGCGGAGGGCCACGCAGCCTCCCTCACACTATATAGAAATCTCCGGGGGTGGTCGTTTTCATGGTTTGAGGGGCGTCATTGAGGACCATATAGTTTTGTAGGGGGTAGGTTTGCACGCGAAAATGTCCCAAGAGGTTTGTAAATGTGGTACACATTGTTTTACTTTGATTTCCTTTCTATGTTGTAGTCCATCCAGAGAAAATATAAGTTACTGTACAGCCAGTACTTTTCAACCCTACTGTCAAACATCTTACTATAGTATTTCAAATTATAAATATTTTTGTTGTGGACCGTCCCCCCCCAAAAAAAAACAAGTATATAGTTTTTTTAATTAACTTTTATTAAAACAACAGTAACTGTAAACGTAACTTAAAGATAATGTAATAAACAACTAGAAAAATAACTTTAATAAAACAGTATTATAAACAAATTGTGATGTGGACTCCAAAAGACGTTGGGTAGGTAATCTGCAAAACAAAAAACAAAAAAAGAGTTTAAAGTTATGTTGATGTGACTAAATATGGTGAAGCATTACTAGTGAAGGTAACACTACGATTTTATGTGTGCAGTGTGCCTAGTACATTTCACTTCTGTTATAGTCCCGCGTTCAAGTGGTGTCTATATGGAAGTGCCTACTGCATTACTGACACAAAAGTGGCTCAACGGGATTGTAAATACGCCGACTTATTTCTAATCCATTGCAATGGAGGCATTGTATATCTAGGTGCTTACCTTGTATAAACACTGCGGCCAAACACTGCGGCCACCGGAGTTCACAATTTGAATACAACTCTGCTTCTACAGGTCAAAGTAGACAGCAGTGTCTATAACTTTAAAAGAGAAAGAGAAATTATGTCACAGAGAGTGAGAGAGAGAAAGAGAGAGAAAACAACATTAAAACTGTCTCGCCGGTCCGGAGTTGAGATTTTTTCTTGAAAAGTCAGACTCAGATTTACAAGCTGCTTGCGCCACTTTTCCCATGTTAAAAGTGACACAAAAGTGGCGCAATAAGCTTGTAGATCTGTTTCTCAGACAGTTGTAACCTATCTGTTGTCACTGCTCGGAGGTAATTATACATCTCTACACAGTGAAGCTGCTGCACAGTACCCAGTCTCTCTTTTCACAAATAATTTGTTGTTGTTTCGGAAACAAAATTCTTTGCTCACCTAGTGCTATTGGCGTGATTGAAAGAGGGTGCTCTACGTGTCAAAGAAGCCTTCAGTGTAATCAAGAGAGTTCACCACTTCAACTCAGATAAGGTTGAATATAGCAGACTGGAGATAGCAGCATCCAAAACTTTAAAAAAGAAAGAGAAACGATGTGAGAGAGTAAGAAAGAGAAAGAGAGAAAAAAGGACATTAAAACGTGGCAGAGACACACACGACAGGATGGGGGCCTAAAGCCAGAGGCGCAACCACAGTCAAAAATATAGAGGTGGGGGGCTAGAAAAAAAATCGGGGGGGGGGCTTAACTTCAAGGAAAAAGAAGAGTGGAGCTGCAGGGGCTGTAAGGGGGGACATCAAAGCCTCATTATCAAGCAAAATGTCTTTAAAAGACCTGTGAAGTACTCGGGTGCGAATGTGTGTGGGCCTAGGAAGCTATCTCATCCTAGCTGAAGCCCTATTAGCCCAATGTGTCTTTTGCGTGCCTGCTGCATACTACACATTCTCTCCTTTCACAGATAACTTGTCGTTCTTTCGGAAACATGCTTCTTTGATCACCTTGTGCCATTGCCGTCCTCCTTGTTACATAATCCATCGTGAAGCTCTACATCTAAAAGATATTAAAAGAAAGATGTTATGATTGGTAATTGTTACCATATTAATTTGGAGTTAGATAACATTGCGCTTTTATACACGTTCCTTTTCAGATTTCTAAGAACTGTTTGTATTGGTAATATTCAAGACATTTTAGGGATTATAAAAACTTCCTGCTATTGGGAAAAAAAATGATACTTGTAAATTAATACACTATATAGGAGCGCGTTCATCTAAAATACTAACTGCGTTTTTGTATCTAGTCTGCTACAACCCTGACTCCCTCCGATGCGCACTCAAGCCTCACTGCTCACCTTTTCGTGGATAAGACACCTTCTGTATGATGTAGTCCCGATGTACAACAAAGAAGTCTCATACGTGGTGCCGAGTCTTGATATCTGTATGGCTAACAACATACTTCTTCTCCCATCATCATCATCGCAGGTTGTTCATCCGCTCAGTGCTTCGGGCACCACTAACTCAGTGACCAAAGAGGCCATGCATGTAGTAGTGGGCCCCCTTGTTTGGTACTTTGGGAACAACTCTAAAATGGCATACAACACGTGCGCTCCGTCTTTTTTATACATAGGGTCACGTGTGTAGTGACGGATGCGCTGAATGGGTGTGCTGTGGGTGTATACCAGCCATGAGGGAGTGTGTGTGTCGATCTGTCAACTAGACCTGCAACTAAGAAATCACTACAATGGAAATCTGGGCCTTATACTGTTGTTGTGTTTTCCTAGTAGCGGAAGAGTGGCGTGTACTAACGTATTCAGTATTAATTTACCATCTCCCCCCGGGGCTTTTAAATGTTGGGAGAGGGGCCGTGCGGCTCCGGGACACTGCAGGAGCTGGCCGTGGGGAGTGGCAATCTCTAGAATCTTTGAGGGCTCTGGGCATAGGGTCACGCACTCTACTTCATACAATACACTAAAAAAGATGACAAAGTGATGAGAGATGGTTTGTGACGTGTTTAAGTTGAGAGCCTGGATAATCATTAAATGGGATCTGGCGGTGAAGTGCGTACTTTTTTGGGAACAAGCCTTTTGGGGTCTTGCGAAAGCAAGTCATCTTTAATAATTCCCTCTCAGTTCGTGTACATGCCAAAATATCTGATTAACTTCTGTGCTAAAAACAAAAACTTTTTGCACCTGTTTTTGATTGGTTGTGAACGATTATAAGAAAACGTATTAGCGAGCTATCACTTTCCTTCCGCAGATTTTGAAAAAATTTTGATTTGTTGTTGTCTACTTACGTCTATGTTCTTCATGCTAATTTTGATTGGCTTTCTTTTTTTCCTATGTGACGTTACGATACAGTCACCATGCATGTAGCCTATTTTGTGACGTATTTGCCTACCACACGCTGCCCTAGTTACTGGCGGTAACCGGCTCCTCTCAGGGTCCCCAACATTATATTTGAGTATTTAATCTCTGCACTTGACCGTGGTCCTCCAACAGTACATGGCCCAGATTTCCATTGTAGTGATTTCTTAGTTCCAGGTTTAGTTGTCAGATCAGCACACACACTCCCTCCAGGCTGGTATACACCCACACCACAGCCATCCAGTACATACGTCACTACACATGTGACTCTATCTACAAACAAGACGGCGCGTACAATGCCCTCACGGTCCCGCTGACTCCTCGTGACCGTTATGTTCCAATAGAGCATGCGCAAATGAAATGAAAGACATTAGGGGTACATGGAATGATGGTGGGTGTGGTGAGGTGTATTGTGCACATGCGCACCATTAATACACATGCCCTAAGTGAAAAGGGTACACAGGTCAATGGGGTACACTCCTCTTTAGAACACCGGCATTGCTTTTACACATGGGGAGATGCTAAGTTGCATGTTTTGCTAAGTTGCATGTTTGGATTTTGAAAGTGAGAACAGATTTCACTGTTGTGCCTTTCAAAGTTCAAACTAAGTTTGCTATGGGAGGGCGGGAGCCGCAAGACTTTTCATAGCAAACAGGAGTATGCCAGGGGTAGGCACCCCGGGACACTGCAGGAACCGGCTCTGGGCATGGAGGTCTCCAGTAACCATGAGCGCAAAATCCGTCCCGCTCGCGGATTTTGCGAATTTTCGGTAAATTCGCGATCCGCGAACTCCCGCAAATTTACCGAGAATTCGCAAATCCACGAGCGGCGGATCCGGGGGCAACAGTTGAAGCCTGGCCTGTTGTAACTATTTTACGATGGCGCCGGCAAGCTGCCAGCGCCATCCTAAAATAGTTACTAAGTTAGCTTCAACAGGAAGCTCTAATAGATAAAATAAAGCAGGTGCTCGAGCACCTGCTTTATTTGATCTATTAGAGCTTCCTGTTGAAGCTAATTTAGTAACTATTTTAGGATGGCGCTGGCAGCTTGCCAGCGCCATCGTAAAATAGTTACAGCATGCCCTTTGGTGTGCCTTCTTCCCAAATCTACCGTCGAAAATCAGCTGTGATGCTGGATAGAGGCCTTTGCATCCTTGACTTTCACGAGTGCAATCCCTTTGCTGTTCCTGTGACCAGGAGGGTCTGTCTCTTCATCTACTGCTCTGATCAGTCTCAGACCTTTTATACACACAAGAGGCATGTGCACTCGCATGGAAGTACCGCCCACACACTTGCGGTGTGCACGGTCTTCCCGCCATTGACCCACTATGATGGACAGCTCACCCAAGGGACCCCTGCGCCCTTCGGGGTGATTGCATAGTAACACACATAGGGTCGCTGGAACTAGTTGAAGCTCAAATTCAGTGACTCATTCATCAGCCCAAAAACAATCGTGCGCGTCATCGAGGCTGGGCAGGTGTGCCTTCTTCCCAAATCTACCGTCGAAAATCAGCTGTGATGCTGGATAGAGGCCTTTGCATCCTTGACTTTCACGAGCGCAATCCCTTTGCTGTTCCTGTGACCAGGAGGGTCTGTCTCTTCATCTACTGCTCTGATCGGTCTCAGACCTTTTATACACACAAGAAGCATGTGCACTCGCATAGAAGCCCCGCCCACACACTCGCGGTGTGCACCTTCTTCCCGCCATTGACCCACTATGATGGACAGCTCACCCAAGGGACCCCTGCGCCCCTCGCTGGAATCCGCAGATCCGCAAAATCCGCGGCTTTTGCGGATCCACGATCCGCAAATCCGCGGATCGTGGATCCGCAAAATCCGCTCATGCTTAGTCTCCAGGGCACTCAAGGGCACCAGGCAGAGGGCCACCGAGCCCGTGTCACACAATACAGAAATCTCCGGGGTGTGGTTGTTCCCGGGGTTTGAGGTGCACACACTTTTAATTTTGGGGGGGGGCGTGGACGTGCAAGTGGCGCAATGGGTTTGTAAATGTGGAAATGTGGTACAGTGTTTTTTTTACTTTGCTTTCCTGATCCAGGGTAAATATAATGGTTTTTGTACAGCCAATACCTTTCTGCCTGTTACCATAGTAAAAGTTCATGGATCACTTGCGTGAGCACAGAGGTTAGAAGTTCACCACAATATGTTGCTAATTGAAATAGTTACTGTGCTGGAGATTTATATTTTTTTCATAGGAACCGTTAGTCATACAAGAAGTCAGTGTAAAAGTTTTGTTAGGGATTCCTTACTGTTCGGGGAGTATTAGGGTAACGTGCTCCAAGCGGGACTTTACGAAGCTTGATGTTCATTGGCTGTTAAGTATTAAAAGTAGAAGGTATGGCAGTCATTCCTTGATCGTCTGTGGAACAACATAGACATTTTATTGGCTAAAGTGTTCCGAGCACACGTTTGCTCCTCATTGGGTGGGAACGGTACACTGTTGATGCATTTTCCAAAAGAGTATGGGGAAAGAAAGTAGTAGAGGGCAGGTTAGGAACACTATTAACTCTGTACAGTGCCCATAGGGTGGTGGAGAGGGATTATGAGGAAAACAATTTTTTTTTATATGTTTCAAGGGCCATTTATATAATTGTCGTCCGGTGTATAAATTACGGCGGAAAAATTACAGTGTCTTGCGCTGTTTTTTTTAATCAAGTTTGTAGGTGACATAATTCTTAGGAGTACTATTTACTTGTAATGAGGCGTTTACTTTCCTGATAGGAAGGTGTGGTTGTGTAGCTAAAAATTCAATCTAGGTTTGAAACAGTTTTTATTAAGCAAATACAAATAAACTTTCTTCAGAAACTGTTGCTGTATATATGAGAGGGGTGACAATTAAAAATGGAATTTCATAAAATATCAGTTAAGCGTGGCTATATACATCTTTTTTGTGCTACAGTTTGTAAAATTGTTGCCCCAAATTCTTGATGATGTAAGAGGGCATCAGTTACTTTTAGATATAGTAGAATAGAAATGCTACAACAAACACTCCCGCACTACATTATCTCAGATCAAGAGAACAAATAAAAAACAGTTAAATACAATTATTTTATATTACATAGAAATGCATGCATTATTATTTTTCCGATTCGTAGGAATGTGCTGTCGTATAGCTTAGAGGTTGCAGACTGTTCCGCTAATAAATCACATACTCACTAAAGAATATATAGGATGGTATTCTTACAATATAAAGTACAGCTCTTATATATTCTTTAGGGAGAAGGTGAATAGGAACCTCAAATAAGAATAGAAATTAGAAAATAACATTCAGAAATGTAGGGTTTATTAAATATTTAAAGTAACAAAGTATGCATGATAGCTATATTTTTGTGTTCTACTGTATCATAAAATATCTGATCAATTACTTTTTAATATTTGAAAGATATATTATATATGGCTCTGAAAAATCTCCCATTCCTCTTCTGTGGCAATAGGACAATCTATTATATTATTACGATTGATACAATTGTAACAGTAAAAAGAAAATGAAAATAAAGTTATGTATTTAACAGAACATCCACAATGAAATACTTGTGAGCGGTAATTATTTACTGAACTTCTTTTCTGCGGTAGGTGAAAAAGTTTGATCTTCGTGGTGACGGGTCATAAACTCCTCTGAGATCATGACGGTAAAAATAATAATATATATATATTCTCACTGCAAATGATCACAAGAAGAAAATAGATTGAAAACCGCAAGCCGGTAACGTTGCTTACTTATCGTTACTCTTTGTGACGACGGATCGTGAACTCCATTAAGATCACCAAGACTGTTAGTGTTATAATATACATATTAACAGTATGTGATCTCTAGGGGAAAACACATAAACAAGTGGAAGATGGTGACGTTGATTGTAAATGTTTAGGGTTTGCGTTGATGGGTCACCAACACATCTCAAGCGAAGTACAGTGTCAATATTATAATATAAAAAGTCACTATATATAAGGTGAAAGGAGCCAGAAAAGGAGCAATGTTTGTTATAATCTATCTATTTATGAAAACAAGCTGCTTACGTTACAGAGAAAAAGCGAAAAACATGCAATAACATTTTTTCTAGATATAAATGTTTAAATATTGACAAATAGCCGCAAATTATAACTTAGTACTATGACTATGCCATATTGATACTACTTACAACTCCGGAATATGTTTGTGGATGCAAAAAGAGAATCCAATGCTAGAAAACGGAACCTGCAACATAGATTGTTGACTCAGAAATAACTCGCGAAAACGAAACTAATTGCACAGTAGGAGTGGGTTATATAGTTTTTGGTTGTTTAGCAGTCTACGGAAGGAAGCTGTGGGTCTGCCTATTTAGATGTCACGTTTTGCAGTGTACACGTGCTCACATTTTAACTGTTTTTCTTCTGCGCGTGTTCGGAAAAGTTACGAACTGTGAAGCTGTAAAGGTTTCGATTTCGATCGTAACACGTATAAGGTATTATTATCTTCATACATTGGACAGTTTAAAAAGTGTTACTCGGTAAACTGTTTTCTTTGCATTTTCATGATTAAAAACAGCTACATAAAAGACATAAAAAAAATATTATCATTAGAAAAAAAAGTATTAATATTTGTTAATATTATGCTTCTTAATTTAAAAAATGCTAGCATTTATAAATCGTAAACCTATCCTCGGAAAGGTGTGCTGGCGCTTGGGGCGTTGGGAAGATTAATAAGTAATAAATGCCCTTTTCTATGCACCTGTAAACTTGGCTTTGAAACTTTCAATTGTCCAGTCTGTATCTTTACCCTTTCACCAAACACTCTGTCGGGTACGCAGAGAGTAAGATTTGCCGTACAAAGTATGGTGCGATCACCATAAGCGTACCGTACGATTATCCCCAAAAAAACAATGAAAAAGGAATTAAATAGAATTTAATTTCAATATATTGGAAAACAAATAATTAATACTTTTGTTATTATTTTATATTAAGAATATGAAATATAACTTAAAAAATAAAATAAAAATAAATATTTATAAGAAAAATTTAGAAAAATTAGTATAAAAAGAAAGAAATACAAAAATTAATCCATTTTAAAATTATCATTTACAAAACCTATGAAATTCACTGAAAAAAACATCGGTTTTACACATGTTATAGTTAGGAATTAGCATTTAAAAAGCCTTGCAAATTCACTGAAAAAAACATAGGTTTCACACATGTTATAGTTAGCTGGACATTTCACTCATACAAAACCATTGAAATTACCCCGTTATAGTTAGTTTAGCTAACTATAACTCGCGCGCCCGCAATGCACTGCTGATAACGTCACATATTACATCACTCATGACAAGGCCAGTGACATCATTCATGACATCACTGATGAAATCCCAAATGACATCACTGATGACATCATCCTTGTGAAAGAGTGTCAGACCTCTCTCACCCTAATATTACCTTTGATACACACATTCAAAAATAGCAACTAATATTATCAAAAAAATTAAGATAGCAATACCAGTTACAACAACCTATTCAGTAATTCCAACATCTACATACACATCCACTCATTCGCCAATAGTTCTATATAGTCACTCATACATGTACTCACTCATCATATGTACTCATACACTTATACATCCTGTTACACACCGATACTCATCCATAGAGTTAGTCACACATATACATCGATGTACTTGCATATACAGCTATACACACACACCACTACACTAATTTCTACAGAAATGTACTCATACTTTCTCTCTTAAACAATCACTTATAGAAACACCTACTTATTTATACAGGAACTCTTTTAAACTCTCACTCTCACATATACTCACGTATATACATCAATACTCACATATACTAGTTTAAAACATATGTAGTTACTCATAAAGATACTATTGAGACAGTCATTCACTCACTAACACACCCATACACACACTTATCCACCCATGCAGTCCTGCACATATGCTGTCTTCAAAACACATACAAACAGTGAGTCACTCATTCCTGCATCTATGCGCTAAGTAATATCCCCCACCAAACCATACAGACAGTCATACTGATACTCAAAAAACAAACTAATAACCCATATACACCCTTATGTAGCTACTCACCAACCCTTGCTGCCACTTATACACAAAGTAAAACACTGATACAGATATTTAAATATTTAAGCATTACTCGTTAATACATGTATTCACTAAGATACACTTAATAAGTCAGTTATACTATCAATTTTAGAAAAAAAACATCAATTTAGACACTTATTTACCTATTTATTCTTCCATCGACCTTTAGATATACGTATAAAAAAATATTTCTTTTTCAGAAAGACACACATTCACTGGATGATGTCATCAGTGATGTCATCAGTGATGTCATTTGAGATGTCATCAGTGATGTCATGAGTGATGTCACTGGCCATGTCATGAGTGATGTAATATGTGACGTCATCAGCAGAGCATTGCGGGCGCGCGAGTTATAGTTAGCTAAACTAACTATAACGGGGCAATTTCAATGGTTTTGTATGAGTGACATGTCCAGCTAACTATAACATGTGTGAAACCTATGGTTTTTTCAGTGAATATATATATATATATATATATATATATATATATATATATATATATATATATTCACTGAAAAAACCATAGGTTATAGACCATATATAGTTAGGAATTAGCATTTAAAAAACCTTATTTTACTCACACAAAACCATTGAAATTCCATATATAGTTAGTTGTACTAACTATATATCGCGCACCCGCAATCCACTGCTGATCATGTCACATATTACATCATTCATGACATGGTCAGTGACATCACTGATGACATCACTGATGACATCTCAAATGACATCACTGATGACATCACTGATGACAACATCCAGTGACTGTATTTTTCTGTAAAGTTAAAATATGTCTTGAGTGGATGTATAAGTGTCTGGATGAAGGATTTAGTAGGGGCATGACTGACTGTATGAGTGACTGATTAAATGTGTCTCACTGAGTGCATGGGTTAGTGACTAAACTGTCTTAATTTGTGCATAATTATGTCTGTTGTTCTGTAAACTGCTGCATGTGTTGATCAGTAGCTATATGATTAACTGTATGGGTTATTGATTGGTTGCCCAAGCATTTGTATGGGAGACTGAGTGTGTGTGTGGGTGGCTGGGAGGTGTATGACTCTCTGCATAGATGTGTGAGCAGTTGATTGACTAGATGTATGGGTTCAAAAGTGCATGTGGAAACAGCTGTATGGGCAGTTGACTGTGTGCATGAGTGTATTGGTGAGTGAATGGATATCTCACTGCTACATGTTAAAGTAAGTACATATGTAAAATACAGTACATGTGAGAGTTGACATATATAAATAACTGTGCATAAGAGCCAGTGAATGTGTGAGTGGCTGTATGGATCATTGTGAACTTGTATCCAGGATTGTATAAGTGAGTAAATATGTTTTAGTATATGTTTGAATAAGTAAGGTGTGTATAACTGTATAGTTGAGGAAATGGAGGTGTGATTGATTCTTTGTATGACTGACTAAGTGTCTGAGTAACTCCATGGATGAGTGACAGTCTATGAGTGTCTGTTTACACTGATTGTATCTAAGGTTATATTAGAGTCTGAAGAGGTTCATCGTATTATCACATGAATGATGTCATCAGTGATGTGATCAGTAATGTCAAATGAGATGTCATCAGTGATGTCATCAGTGATGTCATTTGAGATGTCATCAGTGATGTCATTTGAGATGTCATCAGTGATGTCATCAGTGATGTCATTTGAGATGTCATCAGTGATGTCATCAGTGATGTCATTTGAGATGTCATCAGTGATGTCATCAGTGATGTCACTGACCATGTCATGAATGATGTAATATGTGACATGATCAGCAGTGGATTGCGGGTGCACGATATATAGTTAGTACAACTAACTATATATGGAATTTCAATGGTTCTGTGTGAGTAAAATAAGGTTTTTTAAATGCTAATTCCTAACTATATATGGTCTATAACCTATGGTTTTTTCAGTGAATTTTCAAGGTTTTGTAAATGCTAATTCCTAACTATATATGGTCTATAACCTATGGTTTTTTCAGTGAATTTCATTGGTTTTTTAAAAGCTAATATCTATAGCTGTAAAATGTATTCTTCTTTAAATCCAAAAATATATTTTATATGTTTATTAATAATTTTTTTTTAATATTTGTTTTGTTTTGCTCCCGGTCCGCGAACCGGGAAGCTTCCCGTTAGCTCACTTTAATTCCGCGACCCGGTCCGCGAACCGGTAAGAAATCAACATAGTGACGGTATCGCGTTGCCGCGTAATGCGTCTTATGACGTACTGCGTTAGCGCACCCGGAAGTGCCCCGGGGCGCGGACCGAGGCGCAAAATGCAGCTCCCCGGAAGCGATCCGCGGCGCGAAAGCGCGACGTATCGCGTTGCCGCGAAATGCGTCTTGTGACGTATCGCGTTAGCGCACCCGGAAGTGTCCCGGGGCGCGGACCGGGGCGCGAAGCTTAGCGACCCGGAAGCTAACCGGGGAGCGTTCCGCAGCGCGTAACATGAGCGTGAGAGGTCATGTGACTTGTTAATAAAACTTTTCATTGGTTCATTTCACTTTTGGTTTCATAATGATGGAAGGCTAGGTCAGGTGACTTAAAAATAACACTTTTCATTGGTTGAGAAGTATTGTTTTTTCCCAAATGATGAAAACCCCTCCTTCTTTCCTCACTCTGACTTTCATCATTGTGAGAGGAAGACCTATTTTGCTTGTTGGAAAATGGCTTCATTGGTAGCTTCAGCTGGTGGACCCCCACCACCACCACCACCTCCTCATGGGAAGAGAGGACCACCTCCCCAGGTCCTGACCAACACTGAGGAGGAAGAGGAAGAAATGGATGAGGAGGGAGAAGAACCACAATTTTTAGAAGAGTTGCCCCGGGTTTCCAGAAAGAAAGCCAGTTTCATCTGGCAGTTTTTTTCAATACCTCGTGGCCAAAAAAAAGTCAACGCGAGGTATGTCACCTGCCTGATATGCAAGGAACAATTGTCCAGAGGGACGGACAAAAAATATAGCTTTGGAAATCATACAATGCACAGGCACATGACGAGGAAACATCCCCTAAATTACAGCCGGGCGGAATTAAGGGATATGCACGATAATCCAAGACCAACTCCTGTGGCCAGACCAACAATACCGGTTTCTTTAACACCAGAAGAGGCACGGGAAACTGTGCCAAATATTCAAGAAAATTTTGGGCACATGATTCACTTATGTATGCACTGTCGTGCATTATTAGCTTGTGGCAACATGAGCATCAATGCACTCAACCTGGCGTATGAACACCATGATTGCCCTAACCGCCCCCAGTAATTTTTTTTGCTCCTGTTGAGCCCTTTTCAACGCCTGTTTTTTGTTGTTTCCCCCCCCCCAAAAAAAACCAAAAAAAATATAAAATCGTTCAAAAAATACAAAAAAAACAAAAAATGTTCAAAAAAAAAAAAAAATATAAAACAACAAAAATATTAAAAAAAAAGCTCTTTTCAGAACTACCTTCCCTTTCCAAAAAAATTGCTAGAATGTTTAGCACTCTGGCAAGCTCTATTTCTTATGATTCGCTTCCGGGTTAGCTTCCCGGTACGCGGACCGGGAGCTAACCAAAAAAAAAAAAAAAAAAAAAAAAGTGTAAGTATAAGGAAAGGAAACAGAGAGTGATGTTAAAAGAAAGACAGCTATAGGGAGTAAAGAAGAGATACTGTTTAATAGATCTATTTACCGAAGAAAAGACAGAAGAGGGTATAATTGTGAAAAACAAAATAGATAACGAAGTGAAAGAAAAAAAAAGAGAGTATAACATTAACAAAGAAGAGTTTCTTGGAGAATGTGAGTGAATGTTCAAAATAAGATTAAAACATGAGGAATAACAGAGAGAAAAAATAGAAAACAGAAAACAAAAAATAACAGAAAAAGATTAATTGAAACAGCAAAGAAATGTAGGTAACATAGAGCCATATCATCAACATAGGCAATAAAAGTTTTGCAGCTTTTATTGGCAGAAATGTGTCGCTAAAGCTGCTTTTGTGGCAGAAAACTGCCACTAAAACCACTTTTGCACCAGTTTTCTGCCAACAAAAAGAGCAATAATTGTATTGGCTGTGTTCATAATATTCCCCTTAGTGTGCTTCAACTACACAGAGAAAGCATTATGAACAAGTAGTGATAGAGTGATCAGTCAAAGACACTAAGAGTAATAGAGACGCAGTGAGTGAACAAGAGTGAGGAACTATGAGAAGAGAGGGACTGAGAAAAAGAGTGGAAGGAGTTGAGTAAGTAGGTAATAGAGAAAGGAATGAGGGAAGTAGCAAAGGCAGGAAACTGAGGGTTAAAGAAATGAAGCTGTCAAACTACTAGTAGGTGAATGTGATAGAAATGTAACGAAAAGAGTACAAAACATTTACCTTATAATTGTCATTAACTTACTCACTTTTTGTTTTTATACTTTCAATCTGTGAAAGAGAGAACAAACATTTGAAAAATATTAAAACATGTATTTAAAAATTAGAAAAGACAAGGGAAAAGATTGAAGGACAAACAGTTTTTCAACAACTTTGACACTTACAGAAGCTTCTGCTTCTCCAGGCCCCCTACACAGTCCTAAAGATATACATTTTAAACTAACAGTATCTTGATGCAGATGAAGTGAGGCCTATCTTAAAAACTGATTTACTGTCTGGCAAAGTTAAATATATAAATCTTTCTGAGTCTACACTAGTAGTACTTGATACCATACAGTTCTCGCAGTCATGCTGCCATTGATAAGAAAGCCCAAACAGCTGATCTACATCTACACCTTCAGCATGTAATACATCAAGCATATACATTAAAAACTCCTGACAATCTTGCTGAATATTTTGAGAGAATTGTGTTTGGCCTGAACATCTGTCTAACAGATTTCGAATTTCAGACACACTTTCTATGTTTCTTCTATCAGTGGTACATTTCTCTAACACAGAATTTAAAAAACTGCAAAATCTTTGATCAGAATTGACCACAATCTCTTCTTTTACATTTTTTAGAGAAAACAAAACATTAACCACTACATTAGCATAGCAGTTGACACCAGAACTGTTTTCAAACTGAAAACCAACAACATCTTCAACAGAATCCTTTTTGTTTCTGCTTGTAATTTTAGGTTCATTGACTTTTTGTCTTTTTGCTACAACCTCCCCAGTATTGTTCTCATTTCTTCGTTTCCGGCCTACCACACGTTTCTCAAACAAAGGATACTGAGGAAAATGTGGCGCATACTCTCTTCTTAACCTATTGTATTCCTTAACACAATCTAGATCCGCACAAATGTTTGTGACATCACACTCAATCAAGTACAATCCCGATAAAGTTCTAACTCGTGACAATGCCACATATGCCATACCCTCCTTGAACACAGAACTGCCAATATTCACCAATGCACTGTCTACACTTAAACCTTGCGATTTATGAATTGTCACCGCATATGCCAAGCAAACAGGAAACTGCTTACGGCGAACATATAAGTCTTTTACAAGCAAAAATCTAGCAGAACAACGAGCAATTAGCTGTACTTCCTCAATGCCATCAAATTTAATTTTTAAAAATTCAATTCCATCTCTATTTCTGTATTTCACAAAATCAACAACATTACCCATTGATCCATTTACCAGACCTCTTTCAACATGTAAATTCCTTCTTAAAATTATACGGCAGTTCAAGCACACATTCAGAGTCTTTTCAAAACCTGCAGTTTTAGATATACTCTTCTCTAATGAATCCAATTTTGTTTTCAGATTCTCAGACAAAATAATTGTTGATCCCATATGCTCTACTCTATCAATAGCTTCCAGTTTCACAATCTCTTGCTTTTCTAAATGCAACATTTTGTTGTTAAATTTGGCACATTCTGCAAGAGTTGGCATCAAACATATTCCAGATTTCTTCTCAGTAAGTTTCTGAAAAATATTCTCAGGCACAACATCTTGTTCTGGATATAAATTTGACAGTAATCGTGCATGTAAAGCTTCTTTCCCATGCTCGGTCACTTTTCCAATTCTAACATCTTGTAGAATAGTCTTGTAAACTTCATCCTTCGCCTGACGCATATTTTCATGCAGTTCAGCATAATTGAAGTTTAACCATATATTGACATTGCCAATGCTGCCTAGGCACTTCCTGGTATCTTCATGCGTGAGCATTTTGAACACAGGTTGCCCTTTCACTGGTGTCAGCTGCAGAAGATCTCCGAAAACAATGATGTGTTTGCCACCAAATAACACATCATACTCTGTTTTGAGAACTTCTTGCATCCTCAAATGCACAAAGGCAAGCATGACATTGGAAACCATGCTTACTTCGTCAATGATAAGAAGTTTCATTTTCCTCAAGATTCTTGAAACTTCAAAACAAGCATCTCCAGATAGCTTGTGATATTGTAATTTGTTGTCATGCTCCACTGGCAGCATCAGTAAACGATGTAAAGTAATCCCTTTCATATTATGTGCTGCCAGTCCAGTTGGAGCAGTGACAACACAAGACAGCGATGACTCTGTCCTTTCCTGCAAATAGCATGAAATTGCTTTAATGAGGAAACTTTTTCCAGTTCCCGCTTCTCCACTCACGTACAGTCGGACAGGCTTCAACGACGTACATGAGCACTCTTTCTTATCATGACTTAATCCATGATCAATTTGCATGGTAACTTCGTCATATATTTTCCTCTGCTCAACGTTGAGTTGTCTTTCCAACTCTTCTAAGTTAACCGCATCCTCTTGAGCATGTGCCATGGCTCTTTCCACTTCATTCATAGCAGTGGCAGCTTCATTTTCAATAACAGGTCCTCCTAGTGGATCCTGACTCAATGAAGCAGAACTCTGACTGTCCTGAGAACTGTCTCTGGCAATCTCGGCTGCAATCGTTGCTTCCTGCTCAATTTCCGCATTCAACATTTCTACATATTTGGGAAAAGCAGGACATTCTATGGTCTCCTTGGCGGCATTGAAAGAGTCTTCGTAACAGAGGAAATCTCCAAGCAGTTCCTCTTCTGCACGCCAAGGCTTGAAAAGTTGCAAAAGTGCTAAATAGAAAAACTCCTTTTTTTCAGGAGATTCGCCACTCAATTTTCGATGGTTTACCAAGTGGCATTTTCTTTGCTTGACCAGACATCCCTCACTTCCTATTACAGCATACACTCTTTTCTCAGTATCTTCTTTGATGTTCCTCTTGAATATGTAATTTTGCAGAACCTCATACAGACAAACATTCTCGAGGTGACTGCTTCGATTTGGATAATATGTATCCAACATGTTTGTCTTCAAAATGTCGGTACTGTTTGGCTCCTTTTCCGCCAAATACTCAATTTCCCGCACAGGTTTGAGAACTCGATTACGCGTTGCTGCAAGACCAAGACTCGCCCAAACGATACTCCTGGACTTGGCATAGAGACTTGCTGAAGACAACCGGTCAGAACATTCGTACGCTCCGATTTCTCGATGCGACAACATCTTCAGACTGAAACTGTACAACTTCTTGCTGAGGCTCTTTTCATGGGAAATGTCCTCCCACATATCCTTCAATTCTGTCTTCTCTTTTTTGGTGATGTAAGACGTCACATACCGAGCCACAGCCATACAGTTATCAGCCACAAACTGTATATCCATGTTAGCATTCCACATGGACAAAATCACCGGGTTGTAGTCGTTGATGTACTTGGACTCTTCGTTCCTCTTCAAATTGTAAGTGTTTTTAGGTGATTTCTTCATGACATTGTGTCGCAGCGAAGACATCAAACTGTTTACTCTTCCTTTAGAAATCACCGGTCGTGGAAAGCCGAAACGACATTTAGTGTAGAACTTGTCCTTGTTTCGGAATTTACGACGGCAGTACTTTCCACATCGATGGCTTTGGAAACGCAGAACTTTTTCTCTTAGGCTTTTCTTCTCCTTTGCGTTTGGAACAGCACACGTAGAATACTGTTGGATGAAACTCATCACTGAGTCTTCTGGATCCGTTCCAAATTTAGGTGCATCCTTGATCCACAGCAACATATGTATATGAGGAGCACCTCTTGCTTGGTACTCCTTTCTCCAGAAGAAATCCAACACCTCTCCAAGAGGTGGATTCTTCTTATTCATGATGAAAGACATCATAGCTTCAAATCTATGATTGAAGTACCTACATACATTGACTGGATCCAAAGAGCACAGTTCTCCGGGTGTCTTGAATTCGATGTTATCTACGTTAGCATTTGCCTCTCGTAGAAATTCAAGTAAGTCTTCCCAGCCATACTCGGCACAGCTCAGAGTGAGGAACCATGTGGGAGTACCTAAGTTCCTCAACATACATTTTAAATCACCATGACGACGGTACCAGTACTCATTAGTACCACGCTGACACGCCATGAGATTAATCAGGTGAGAATCCAAAATACTGTCTTGGACATTGACTTTATCCATAAAGTCACTTGCCGAGATGTTTTGCATGTGTATACCACTTTTCAAGATGTGGTTCACTGCATATGACAGTCCAGACAGATCGCTTTCAAATAGGAGATGAAACAAATAGGGAATGCATTGTCGAAACCTAGCATCTCCTGCATACAATCGCAAAGTCCGGTATTCAGAAGCAGGAATTTGATGAGGTCGCTCATCATATCTTCCTCCCTGACCTCACTTACTTCCTCTTCTGCAACATATACATTCTTATAGTATTTATTATTTTTTTTCAAATACAATGTTGCCTTTTTAACTTTCCTAACATCTACTAAATCTTGCCATATTTTCTTATTCTTTGTCGGAACCCCATTAACTAAGATAACCAGAGGTTCCTCTTCCACTTTTTCTACTCCAATTGTGCTAATGTTTTTCTTCAAATCTAGAGGCAAATAAACAACTCTTCCCTTTAATCCTCTCTGTAAATCTGATGGAGGCAATTTCCCTGTCTTTGGCTCCATTCTTACAATAGCCTGAAAGGGATGGATACTTTGAATCAAAATAGATTCATAAGTATTTAAATCCTTCAATTCAGAAGGAATCTCAATCAATTCCAGATTATTATGAACTGCTCTAGCAGGCATCTGGTTTTGATTTAATTTGTTACAACAATAAGTACACACACGTTGATCCAATCCCAAATCAAAACAATTTTCTACCATCAAGTATGTTGCGAAATCCTTCCATTCACTATTATTTTCCCTATCACTTTTTGAATATAAATCCACTAACTTAGTCTGATTCTTATAATAAGTGCGTCGACAACACACACAAGTGAAATTTGGCCTCTCACTTGATTTGACCTGAAACGTCGCAATTTCCCTCTGGAAATTATCTGTACTGGAAACCTGTACACTATCTTCCACATTACCCGCTTCTTCTTGGTCAATTTCAACATTCTCCTCTTTACTTCCAAAGTAACAAAACTCAATTTCTTCACATATATTCTTCACATCTATTTCAGAACCATGCAAAAGAGCAGCGCATAATTGTTTAAGCATAATTGCTGGACTCTTAGCATAATACAACATTCTAACTAATTTCCTCACTTTATTATGATGCACTGCTAGCATCCTGAAATGATGAAAAACACTCTGGCATACTCTCCTGGAAAGACAAGCCAGTGAATGACCATGCAAACCTGTCACTTCTCTCACTCTGCAAGGATCTAATTCTTGCAACAACATCATTTTCTGCTTCAAACTTTTCTTATTAAATGACCGTACAAAATCACAAAGCAAATTGATGGAATCCTGTCGCACACTGCAAATACTACTACACTTCCAGGTGTACACAGGACCCTTAGCACGTCTTCCTAAAACCTCATTACCTAACACCTCTTCTGCCTCTGTTGTCACAAGTTTTTCTTTTTCAACTGGACAACCATCTTTCACTTCATAAGCACGACCACTGGTGTCAACTGCATGCACCAAATCATTATCCTGGAAATAACTCTCCTCATTAAAAAATGCCTCACAGCTTGAACTATGCATCCATTCTCCAGAAAAAACTTCACAAAAATTACTACGATTAACTATTCTCTTCCATCTACTATTTCTTTTGAAATCATAAATTGCCTTGTTTAGCTTCCTAATTCTATTGATTATCAAAATAAATAACTTACGTTTAATTTCAAATGCCTGATCAATAACTTTCTCAACTTTTTTTTTTCTCTTATAAAAAACCAGTTTCTGTTGACCTTTCTTAATATTTTTTAACAAATTGCCAATTATCCTGTTGCGGAACATTCGTTTACGAATCTCCCTAAACTGTTGTTTCCTTCTACTATCATGCACAGAGTTATCTCTTGCTCTAGCAGTAACATTTTTCATTGGCCTTTCCTTTCCATTTGAATTCCTTCTCGTTTTATGGACTGAAACATTTTCTGTAGTAATATTTTTTTTACTACACATATTTCTTATGAAATATTTTGTGCTCTTACCCGGTGCATTCTTCGTGACTTGACAAATCTTTTTGTTAGAGGACTGCTGCTTATTTTGTTTCACCTGCTGTCTTTGACGTTTTGCAGCCTTTCTCTGTCTTTCTATTGTTGGCATGGTGAAATCTTGAAATGATCTGCAGTTGAATCTGTGGTAAAATATAATAAAAAATGTTATTAACCATTATTACCAAACAGTAAAACAATAACAGTGATCAAAAACTTAACACACTACTTGACATTTTAAATAGAAGATTTTTTAGTCCTTGCAAATTTACAATACAGAAATAGCAGAAAAGAAATGACATTTATATTTATGTTACCTGTGCTATTTTATATGTGAATCTGATCTAATTTTATGAGCATATTTTAATATTTTATTGAAGACACTACACATAACCTGCTTTTGAAGGTGTCTTTATTTTTAAATTAAACGGTTTACCTTTTTACTTTTTATTAATTATACATTTTAAAAATAAATGTTTATATTTCCATAGGCTCAAGCAGGTCAGCTTCCCATCCTATGTCATATAATTCGGACAAATCTGCATCCTCATCACGCTCTTCTTCATCCTCAGGATTTAAATCATCCAAGGGATCAACATCCACTGATGTTTCAATTACAAGTTCAATGATGAGGTCAAAATCAACTGATTGCAGATTGTCGCTCATGTTGAGGTTGTCTTTATCTTTAAAGAAAGATAACAACAATGAGATGTTGCAGAGTAAGAGACAAATCTCAGAGATTATAATAGTAAAATTGTTTAACAAGAGTAATATTTTGCAGCTATTATTTAGCCATGTCCAGCAATGCTGAGCAGGTGAAGACTATGTCTAAATTTTCAGTGAACAGGACTCATCTCTTCTTAACGTTGGATAAGCCTCACCGACTCTGTGTGTCCTGCACATACTTAAATGTAAAGGGGCAGATTTATGTTAAATGGCACATCCCCAGGCATGCACCAGTTAACGTGCACCACTACTCTGCCACCCATGGTGTGCCGTATTTACAATCAGATAGGAGAAAGCTTCGCCAAAACCCTTCGCCTGCTTTAAGCAGGCATAGGTCTTGACGCAACATTGTGGAGATGGGGCACCCCTGAGCCTTGCTTGAGCTGCATCGCACTTGCGATACAACTCCAGCAATCACTACCTTTACAGCACAGATACGTCACGCATCTGTGCCATTTTTGCCCCATGATGCCCCGCATTCTAAATGCAGCACACCATGGGTGGCGGAACAGCGGCGCAGGATGACTGACACATCCCTGGTGATGCACCAGTCATCATAAATCTATCCCTAAGCTTCTTATCTTGTTACAGATGAACCGCCATATGTAGCATGAAACTATTTTGCATTTCCTAAATAGCGAATTTTAAGGAATAAATAGCAATTCTTTACCATTCCTAATTTGCAATGAGCAAATTGCTAATTGCAAATTAGCACCGCCGCTGCATCATAAAAGTGACGCACAGTGGCACAAAAGAGGCATACACCTATCATAAATCTGTCCCTAGCATTTTAAATGATTAATCCAGGATGACAATAAGGTGTGGCCTATCCAAAGGTTTGATTAAGGTGAGGCCTACTCAGGATTGCAGATTAAAGTTACGCTTGATGAAGAATACAGAGGAGATAATACATGTAAAGGCCTACCAATGAAGTAAGTAATGTGCACTTTATTGCGCCAGTCATCATAAATGTATCCCTAAGCTTCTTATCTTGTAAATAATAATAATAATAAATCATTTATAAAGCGCATGGCTGCACAAACTGTGTGTCCCCGCGCTAACTGCTAACTGAATCTGTCAGAGGGAGAGGGGGGAGGGGAAAAGGAATTTATTGAGGGAAAAGGTGTGTTTTTAGTTTGGCTCTGAAAAGCGTTTCTGAGGGTTCCATCCGCAAATGAACTGGTAGAGCATTCCAGTGCTTAGCTCCAAGGTAGCGAAAGGATCTTCCTCCCATTCTGGCTCTGTGGATACGGGGGAGTTTGAATTGTGTCAATCCAGAAGATCTTAGGTTTCTGAGCGGACGATGAATGGACATCAGATTTCTAAGATAGATAGGTCCTTTATTGTGGGCGATTTTATGGGCATAGCAGAGGCTTTTGAACCTGATTCGTTCCCTAACAGGGAGCCAGTGAAGTTTGGAAAGGGCTGCTTTGGAGGATGTCCTTCTAGGAAGACCTAGAACCATGCGGGCGGCAGCATTCTGTATGCATTGTAACTGATGTAACTGTTTTTGGTTAAGGCCTAATAGGAGAACATTTCCATAGTCTAAATGGGGAGTAATGAGCGCATGTACTATGATTTTTCTGGCCTCCGTAGGGATGAGGTCAATGATCTTGCGTAGTGTTTTTAGGGTGCCGAAGCATTTGCCTATGATTTTATTGACTTGAGATTTTCCTGAAAGATCTGCGTCAATCATAACCCCTAAGTTTCTCACCTTTTCCACAGGGTGAGGGGGATCGCCCAGAACCGTAGGCCACCATGCCTGGGACCATATGGAAACATTTTTCCCTATCACCAACAACTCTGTTTTGTCTCCGTTCAAACGGAGGCAATTATTGTCCATCCAGGTGGCTACAGCACTCATGCAGTCTGAGAAATTAGAGGCATATTTCTCGCTGACAGGGGTGAGCTTGAACATGAGCTGGGTGTCGTCGGCATAGCTGACCGTGCCCACCCCAAAGCTCTCTATGACGTGTGCCAGGGGTTCCATATAGATATTGAATAGGGTGGGGCTCAAACTTGAGCCCTGAGGAACCCCATAGCTCACGTCACGAGAGGATGATTTAAAGGGTGGACAGTGCAGCTGGAAAGATCTCTTAGAAAGAAAGGATTGGAACCAGGCCAGAGCGTGGTCTTTCACTCCAATGTCCGAGAGTCGGGACAGCAGCGTGGCATGAAGCACAGTATTGTTACAGATGAACCACCATATGTACCATCAAACTATTTTGCATTTCCTAAATAGCAAATTTTAAGGAATAAATAGCAATTCTTTACCATTTCTAATTTGCAATGAGCAAATTCCTAATTGCAAATTAGCACCGCCGCTGCATCATAAAAGTGACGAACAGTGGCACAAAAGAGGCATACACCTTTCATAAATCTGTCCCTAGCATTTTAAATGATTAATCCAGGATGACAATAAGGTGTGGCCTATCCAAAGGTTTGTTTAAGGTGAGGCCTACTCAGGATTGCAGATTAAAGTTACGCTTGATGAAGAATACAGAGGAGATAATACATGTAAAGGCCTACCAATGAAGTAAGTAATGTCCACTTTATTGCGCCAGTCATCATAAATGTATCCCTAAGCTTCTTATCTTGTTACAGATGAACCACCATATGTACCATCAAACTATTTTGCATTTCCTAAATAGCGAATTTTAAGGAATAAATAGCAATTCTTTACCATTCCTAATTTGCAATGAGCAAATTGCTAATTGCAAGTTACCCATTCACTTCCATGGGCTAGGAGGCTCATAGGAATGAAGGTTGCAATTTGCGATTAGCAATTAGCTCATCACAAAATAGGAATTTTTTCAAGTGTGCAGGGGTATCTCAAGAACACCCTGCTACACCCCTGAAAAAGAAATTTGGGGGCATATGGCACACATACATGCCCTAAGGACATGTATAGGCGTCATATGGCACCTTTTGTTTTTTGGAAAAAAAATGCTTTTTGAAAAGAATTCGCAAATTACCACAAACTAGAAGTTGGTGGTAGTTTCCAAATCCTTAATATCATTTTTTACATATTTTTTGTTTGATACATTGCATTTAAGGAATCGCAAAATTTGCAAATCCTTCAGTGCAATCGCAAAATAAGGAATAGCAAATTTAAGAATTAAGGACATTTTAAGTAATTTCCACATGTGCAGTGTTTTCAAATTATGATTTGAAAATCGTTTTTGGGGAAAAGTAATGGTTTGCAAATTTATGACAAGGACATAATGGTGTATGCTTCTCTATAAGGCATTTCAGTGTCTCTGATGTCATTTTTCCCATATTACATTATAAGACCTTTCCCCATAGAGCACATTCCTTGTAAATATGCTCCCACCTGTGCATGGTAAATTTAGATTTTGACTGTTTGAGTCACATAGCCATGTTAAAAGTCACCCCAAAAAATTGCAAACGCTTTAAAAAAACACATTCATGTGTCTTAAGGACATTTTAAGTCATTTCCCCGTGGACAGTGTTTTGTAAGTGGCGCAAAAGAGGCATACACCTATCATAAATCTGTCCCTAGCATTTTAAATGATTAATTCAGGATGACGATAAGGTTTGTTTAAGGTGAGGCCTACTCAGGATTGCAGATTAAAGTTACGCTTGATGAAGAATACAGAGGACATAATACATGTAAAGCTCTACCAATGAAGTAAGCGATGTCCACTTCATTGCGCCAGTCATCATAAATGTATCCCTAAGCTTCTTATCTTGTTAGACATCAACCGCCATATGTATCATATAACTATTTTGCATTTCCAAAATAGCGAATTTTAAGGAATAAATAGCGTTTCTTTACCATTCCTAATTTGCGATGAGCAAATTGCTAATTGCAAATTACCCATTCATTTCCATGGAGCAGGAGGCCCATAGGAATGAAGGTGCAATTTGCGATTAGCAATTAGCTCATCGCAAATTAGGAATTTTTCCAAAGGTGCAGGGGTGTCTCAAGAACACCCTGCTGCACCCCTGAAAACGAAATTTGTGGGCATATGGCGCACATAAATTTTAACAACATTCCTTTACCTCAAAAACGATTTTCAATTCATAATTTGAAAACACTTCCCACTGGGAAATTACTTAAAATGTCCTTAAGACACATGAAAGTGTTTTTTTATTGCCTTTCCAGCATGGTTGGGTCACTTTTAACATGGCTATGTAACACAAACATTTAAAATCTAAATTTCCCATGCACAGGTCGGAGCATATTTACAAGCAACTTGCGCCACAGAGAAAGGTCTTACATTTAAATGGGAAAAATAACATCAGGGACAGTCAATTGCCGTATAAAGAAGCATACACCATTATGTCCTTGTCATAAATTTAAAAACAATTCCTTTTCCCCAAAAACGATTTTCAAATCATAATTTCAAAACACTGCACATGGGAAAATTACTTAAAATGTCCTTAAGACACATAAAAGCGTTTTTTGATTGCCTTTGCAGCATGTTTGTATCACTTTTAACATGGCTATGTAACACAAACATTCAAAATCTAAATTTTCAATGCACATGTGGGATCATATTTACAAGCAATTTGCGCCACATAATTCATAATTTTCTCCTTAAAGCACACTATTCTCTATCTAAATTAAAGAAATATTTTCTCACCTTAGCAAATACTTTGAGTTTGAAAACAGTCTCAGAAACACACCAATTTGTCTTCAGCAGAGCAAAAGGTATGCACTCCAGAGTCTGCAGCTATCAAAAGCACAGAAATGCTGTAAATCTTCACACATATCTCTCATGTCACCCAATCAAAACTCTTCCCTCACTTTTTTTCAAATGAAAACCCTTCCCCCCTCTGCCATTTCTTGCCTTTTCTGCATGGCAACCACCTCATTGGAAGACTTCTGGTGTTTGCAAGTTCACACAACTTTGTTGCAATTGAACTCTGAACTCTCAGTGCACCTGCATATCCAGTGCATTCTTTCATTTAATGATTTTTTATTGACCATTCAAAATACATCTTTCAAAGAACACATCCGTGCACCCTAACTTTCTGTTTTCAGCAATCAAAATCCACCAATCACTGTTACTGCTTCATGAACACAGAAACTCCACAGTTTTTTTCATTTTAAACTCTCATTTTTTCAACTGCCATTTCATTGCCACACTTCATCTGACTGCAGGAGAACGTTCTCTCACCATGTTTTCTGTCTGGATTGTTGGACATAGTTATATTCACTGGGCTCAAAGGTACGTTGAAAACAGGAATTTACCTAACCTCAATTTACAAGATGTGGAAATTAAGTGGTTTGGCCACAGAGGATTAAAATGTCACCAATTGATACCATTGGTGAAAACCTTTATGCATTTGCCCAAACCTGACCTGTTAATTGTGCACTGTGGAGGTAATGACTTGGGCACTTTGACTGGGGTAGGTCTGGAAATGCTTTTAAAGGACACCTTTGAGCAATTGATGGCACTTTTTCCTCAGACTGCCTTGGTATATTCAAATATATGCCAAAGACAGAAATGGAGGTGGTCAAACCAATTTTGTCCACAAATTGAGAAGTCGAGGAAGCATGTAAACAAATCTGTTTCAGCTTACATGAGAGACCATGGAATGGGCTCCCTGTACAACAATAACTTGCGTTACTACATGCAAGATATCTACAGAGGAGATGGAGTTCACTTCTCAGATGAGGGCAACAGAGTTTTCACTCTGAATTTAAGAATGTGCATTGGTACCTACTTATAAGTACCTAAATGTACCATAAACCCAAAAGCTCTTCTCAGAGCTACCCTACATCTAATCACTCACAATTATTATTTTACTCTAACATTTTTCACTAATTTTCAACAAAGTACGCTCCCCGGGGCGCTACCCGGTACGCGAACCGGGAGCTAACCTCGCGAAATTTTTTAAAAAAATTGTTTTTTTCCGCACATATAAGCCTCCTCAGCCTCCCTCACAAAACCTAGGGTGTCAAGATAAGTCTACCGTGCCCCCTTCTACCCATTCTGAACATTATTTGCCCTCCATTTTGTATCTTAATTCGACCGAAACACAAAATGGTGGGCTTCCGTAACTCTTAAGGTTCGCGTACCGGGGCGCTCACCGGTTCGCGTACCGGGTCGCTCCCTGGGAAGCGCACCATCAAAAAAGGTGGGAAAGTAGTTCACAGAAAAGCCACTGGAGACAATTTCACCAAATATAGATTAGCTCATACTACATACCAATCCCTACCATTTTCACAAATTTGATTGGAATTCCATTTAGTCATTTAGCCTGTAGACCTCTCTAAATACCCTGAGGTAAATTACTTCACAAAACACATCTGAAGTGTTGGAATTGACAACCAATGAAAATGTTACTTTCATTTTCTACTTTTTTTACCTGACATTTCATTGGTTATATACCTGAATATATATAAAGGAAGAGAAGAAAACACAGCCATTTTGACTACTACTTCTTGCTGTACATTTCAATAGTATTTTCACTAATTCCTTCAACTTCTTTCTAAAGGTAAGTTTTTATTTTTAAAACTGAAGTATATTGTGCACTATAAGTTAATATGGTAAACTTTTTCTGATAGATATATACTATCCCTCTGTAGTAGTTATAGATTTAGAGAGACTTCTCTGTTATAGTTATGGATGGAGTTAGGCTTCTCTTGTATAATTATGAATTTACTTACGTTAAATCACATACACTTTTTTAAATTCCTACTTCCACTCTGATACTATACACTGCCCAAAGATAAATTCACTGATAAAAAATGCCTATCTAAAATTATTCCCAACATTGCCCTATCTCTACTAATATATATTTTTTTAATCCAAATTTCAGGCAAAATGGAAGGCGAAAACCAAGTTTCTTTTGAAATGGACCTGCAAGAGAGCAGCCAAGAATTGATTGATACAATTGATCAAATTGACATTGAATTTTTCGATGAAACTTGGGACAATGAACTACTGCAATGTGTACAAGCAGTAGATAACCTCCTTGCAAATGAGGACATTTTACACCCTCAGAGACTACAATGTATATTCCATGATAATTATGAAATTTCTGACAATGAAATGTTAGAAAGTTTAATAAATTATGAAACACAATCACAATAAAAAAAAAATGCTTAAAAAATAAAGAAAATAAAAAATAATCAACAAAACCAACAATCAATTAACATACTGCATTTGAAAAGTCTCTCATTCTTTTTTCATTGTAGTACGCTGCCCAGAACGCTTCCCGGTTCGCGTACCGGGCGCTACCCACGCAAAAAAAACCAAAAAAAAATATTTTTTTTTTGCCCCGCGGGGCCCTTTTAAAGCCTCCACATTAAACCTAGGGGGTCAGGGAGGATCTACTATGCCCCCTTATGGTCATTTCCCCCTTTGTTTTGGCCTCCTCTTGTCTCTCAATCCTACCGAGAGACAAGATGGCGGCCGCTACGGACTGTTTAGAATGTTGACAGACACCGGAGAGCCAATCAGCTTCGCTACGCGAAGTTCCGGTACGCGCCCCGGTCCGCGAACCGGGGCGCGGACCGGAGCGCGCTTACAGATATATATCTTTTTTTAAACGTTAATTTCTCAAAATCCACTGGAGCACATATATTGAGACCTACAAAAGGCACATCGGGCTACCAGTCCCTACAATTTTGCCAAGTTTCGTGCAAATCCATTCAGCCGTTCGGGCTAACAGTGAGGCCAACCGCCCTATGGAAAACTCAATGTTAAAAACACGTTTTGGGACCCCCCTTTTTTCTCGGCCCCCCCTGGACGAACCCCCCCCAAATTTTCAAGGGCTGCTCAGAAACAAAATGTTCCATTTTCCAGAAAATTTCAGCCAATTCCGTCCACAAACACCAAAGTTATTAGACATAGAATTTTCAAAAATCCCATAGGGAAAAAATCCTAACTATATATACCTACTGGCGACCGCCAGTAGGTAATATATATATATGTGTGTGTGTTTTTATATGAGTATATATTAATATATATTTTTTAAAATTAAACATTATTTATTTTATATTATTTTGATGTTGCAATTGAAAATATTTTGTATTTACTATTTTATATTACATATATCATTTAAATCTATTTTTTTATGTTTTCAATTATATTAGTGTGAAAATATATTTCTGTTCAATTTTTTATATTTACTGTAAAAGTATACAAAAAAATGATGTCTAATCAATATTTTTGACATGATATTTTTGTATCTCAATATTTTTGTGATCAATATCATGTCAGTGATCCCTCCTCATCCTTGATCCTTCAAAGGGATGATAGCTTATGGTTGTTATAGTTTGGCTTAGATTTTACTTCTACAAAACCATAGAAGTTCAGAAGTTATAGTTACCTGGGCTAACTATAACTTATGACCCCTCATAGGTTTGCAGGGGATTCTGGGTAGGAAAACGCTGGAGAACGCACTCAAGCCACACCTACCTGGACTCACCTAGGAGTCCAGTTTTCAGAAATGTGTGGGTTTGGTAGGTTTCCCTAAATGGCTGCCGAGCCCAGGTCCAAAAACTCATGTACCTCCCTTTGCAAAACCAGGTCCTTTTGTGATATGTAATTTTATTGTCTCCACAATAGGTTTTAGGCCCTTGGCTGTCGTGGAAACTTGGCCCACCCACACAAGTGAGGTACCATTTTTATCAGGAGACCTGGGTAACATTGGGTGGTAGTTGTGTCAGCCCAGTGATCTAACAACTTTCCCACACAGAAATGTGAGGAAAAAATGATTATTTTTTCAGATATATTTGAGGTTTGCAGGGGTTTCTAGGTAAGAAAACCTTAGGTGATCCACTCAAGTCACACCTCGCTGGACTCCCCAAGGTGTCCATTTTTCAGATATATCTAGGATTGGAAGGTTTCCCTAGATGGCCGACGAACCCAGGATCAAAAGCGCAGGTGACTCCCCCACAAAGCAAGGTCTTTTTTTAATTGATCATTTTGATTTCTCCAAAGTAAGTTTTGGGCTGTTTCCTGTTGCGGGCACTAGTACTACCCACACAAGTGAGGTACCATTTTTATCGGGAGTTTTGGAGGGATGCTGAGTAGGTAGGAGTTTCAAGAACTTTCCATCAGAGAAATGTGAGGAAAAGTATTTTTTTAAACAAAGTTTGTGGTTTGCAAGGGATTCTGGTTAACATAACCTGGTGAGAGCGACAGAAGTCACCCCATTCTCAATTTCCCTGGATGTCTAGTTTAAAAAAATGTTTAGGTTTGCTAGTTTTCCCTGCATGTTGGCTGAGCTAGGGACCTAAATCCACAGCTAAGTAGTTTGCGAAAAGATGATCAGTTTTTAGTGGAAAAAATGTAATGCATCCACAATGTGTTTTGGGCCATTTCCTGTCATGCCTACTATGCCTACCCACACAAGTGAGGTACCATTTTTATTGGTAGACTTAGAGGAACACAGAGTGGTAAAACAAGTGTTATTACCTATTGACTTTCTATGCATTTCTGCCTTGCAAATGTAAGACAGTATGTAAAAAAGTATAATTTTAAGAAATGCCATTCAATTAAAATGCAACTATTGGTACCCACATATTCAGAGTTGTGCAAATAACCACTGCTTCTAAATTCCATATGTTGTTCTCATTTTGGAAATACATAATTGTCCTTGATACCAATTGTTCACTCTTTATATTTTAGACAGAAAATTGCTGTATACCCAGTACACAATGAAACACCATTGCAAGGTGCTGCTCAATTATTGGCTCTGGCCACTTCGGGTGAACCTACAAGTCCAATATACAATATACGATATACCCCCTCAACCAGAAGGGTCCAGTGGACATAACATTATATTGCTTTTAAACATTTGTCATACTTGGAAGAAGAGACAGGTGAAAACGCAGGCACTAAAGGCCCAGCAGTTAAGGGGTTACATTGTTTCTAAAAGATAGAAAAAAATGAATCAACTGAAAGAAATGAAAAATTCACATATAAAACTCCATGGAGAAACTACTGTATTAATGTAATGCACCCATTGAATATTTAGAGTTTTGTTGGTGTATTAAGCACTTTTTTTTAAATTGTTAAATAACATTAATAATTGGTAGTCTTTAGTGTTGTGGAATAAAATTGGCTTCATAAAATTGTTGGTCGGTAAAATTAAAACATATTAGGAGATAATTTGAGAGGGGGAGCCATTACATTTTGACTGCTTGGGGGCCTCCACAGGATTTAATCCGGCACTGGATGAACCTATACTTCTCTTTATCGCACAAGTTGAAATATAGATGTATTATTGTGACCCTATTATGGTGTAAGAGTGAAGTATGTTATAAATTAGAAGTCCGTACAAGTGCATGTCCAATATATTGTTTCTATTATATTTTGAAAACGACTTTAAGTGCATGTCTAAGTTATGTTTTGTTTTATCTTTAAACGATGTAATTCATAACTGAAGCAGGGCAGCAACTTAAAAGCATAATTGATAATCCTTGTAAATGTAACAGAAGTAGCATTACATTGGCATGCGGGTAAATGATATTCACTTGTTAGGCACATTTCACTAATATCCCTTGGAAATGAGAATTGACTTACTTCACAACCCTTATATAAGTACAACATTTGCTTTATTTTTGAAAAGAGAATACTTTGCAAGAACAACAGTGAGAGAAACATGATTTATAAAGCTATTTGTTCCAGTCCTCCTAGAGACCACATAAAGCATATGACAGTATGAAAATGGCATTGCATTAATGCTGCAGGGAAGTATTTCATTCATCACATGGGCCATTAGCGAGACAATTAGACATTACTTTATATGGTTGACCTCAAAGAATACAAATAGGATGCTGGCAAGAATGAGCTGGGGGCACGTTGTGAACATGCTTTCACGATTTTATAAATGTCCCATAAGGCAGGGAGATTGAACCTTTAGCATCTTTATGCTAGTATAAAGATGTGATATTAGGAAGTACCAGGAACTGGTAGCAGTCGACAACATAAAAATTCATGTTTCCATTTTTAAACAGTAAGATATCGGAAATTCAACCTGCACGCTTAATATTTTATAAAACGACTTTGACTGCAGCAATTCATTAAAGTAAGCTCGGGCGAAATAGCATATCTTTTAGGTTTTCTCATTATCGCACTTCTACAGCGGACAAATATCACAAATTTGCTTTACTAAAACCTGAAGCAGAGGCTTAGCTGACAAATATCAGCTTGTTGGTTTGCTCGCTATGTTTTTCTTTTTTATTGTTTTTCAAATACTGTGCAATGAAGAAAAACAAGTGCTCTGAATTATTTGACTTGGTAATCGAGTTCTGTTAGCTTGGCAATACTTACATGGGCAATTAAATAATGTGCTGATGAATAAATGATAATTTAATATTACATTTCCTTACCCGATTAAAAATGGCAACAATTGGTCAACTTTGAGGGTTAACCATTAGCAATTCTGACGACTTGCCAGAGACCATAAGCCTTTCTCGGCAATCTTTACAAAATATTCGATCTGGACTGTAGCTGCATATTTCGATTCATACAAACTGTTGAAGAGGTACACCTGACATTGTTTTATGTTTCCATAATTCTGTGGGGATCTTAATCATTGTCAAGCAAAAAAAAAAAATTTATGAGAGAGCTTTGAGAGAAGCATTGCTAAAATAGAAAACATAATTACTCTCTCCCTCACAACTGCAAGTGGCCAAATAAAGACTTTGTATAATTTCATTTACTTTATATCTTAACATAGTACATATGTCTGCAACTTTCTGTAACCGAACCAGACTAGAGGCCAGATGTAGGTAATTCTATTTTACCGACTCATGAATACCGAATTTTACCGATATGAATCGGTGAAATAGAAGGAGGGAGATTTAGGTAAATTCGGTAATTGAATTACCGAATCTGTAAAAATCGGTATTTACCGAATTGGTAAATACCGATTCGGTAATGCCCATTGATTCCTATGGGCATTGAAGTCCATAGGAATCTATGGGCATTACCGAATCGGTATTTACCGATTCGGTAAATGCCGATTCAAGCAAGGGTGCAGGGGGTGTCACTTTGACACCCTCTAGCACCCCAAATACAGGCATGTGTGGCATGTGGCACACAGACATGCCCTAAGGGCATGTCTGTCTGTCACATGGCATAGGTGTGCATGCACACCTGGATTCGGTATTTTACCACCCAATTGGATTGGGTGGTAAAATACCGAATCTGAAAGGCCTTTGGGACTCAGAAGAGTCCCACCTACATCTCAAAGTAACCGAATCGGTAAAAATACCGATTCTGTATTTTACCGATTCAGTAAATTTACCGATTCGGTCAATTTACCGAATCAGTAAAATTGGCCCCCTACATCCCAAATACCCATTTACCAGTCGGTAACAGCCGAAATCAGCCATAACCGGTCGGTAAATGGCCACCTACATCTGGCCCCTAGGACTCAAACCTGAGGCTCCTTCTTATCCGCTGAAAGCGCTTCCATCCGCTCGGATTGTGTCCTCAAATCTCTCTCCTGTTATCTCATGGTCTACCAAGAAATCCAATAATAATCCAAAACTCATGCAATAATATCTGGTCTAAATGAACTGTTTCAGCCTCCATCTCGTCCAGCCATTTGTTTAATCTCATCATCAACTATCAATTGAACTGTTCAAGTCTTTGCAGGCATGTGATTTGGCTGCAGTCCTTGCCCACATAGTTAAGGATCAACAACAAACTGGAAGAAACATGCGTTTACCCTTTACAGTATCATGCAAAAGATCTTAATCACCTCCCATATCTTGAAAATGCACCTTCTCAATGTAGGGGGATCCAAGTTTTTTCATTGCAGAGGCACCCTCTCCTTAATACATAACAATAACTGATGTATCAATTTGAGCTATTTTTATCCATTTTGCTCCACCATGTTGATTTAAGATCTAGCACAATCAGGAAAACATCCTCCAGTAATGGTAACCAATCACTTCAACAATCACTGGCAACACTTTCTTCCAAAATATTCTCTATTCAGAGTATTACTAACACATATGTATAGAAGTTCCCAGCTTTCCACAGGAGCTCCAACAACTTCCATCAGTCCCTAGAATATTGTCTCAAATGGCCAGGTGCCCTATCCCACCGAGTCTTTTATTTGAAGGCACTTTTGTTGCATCGCGCTACAAGAGTGTTTACCCACTATCCTTCCATGTCCTGTTCTATTTGATTTGTCATATTTCCCTTTGCAGCACACTTCCTATTATGTCACGCATTTCAATTTCCGTTCTGCACCATGTTCTATGTAAGTTTTATAAAGTTGTCTCTATATCTTTTGTTCCTATAATAGAACTCACCGATTTCCCAAAAATAGTCAATGGTGTACTTGCTCTGCATCATGCCAGACCCAATGCGTAATCAGATAATGTCAGAATTCTCACTAAGTATAAATCTAAATGGACCCCTACAAACACCAAATGAATGCACCCTGTGTCCTTCAAATATATCTGCTAGTAATCTCATAATCTTCAACTCCTAATTTGTATACACTGTCTTCTCAGGCATGCATAAGACTTTGTTGGATCTCGGTGAGTGGGAATGGAATGTATTGAGCAATGACGGAACAGCCAACATGCCTAAAATCTCGAGAATAGTTTAGTAACTTAGTTGCAATAAAGTTAATGAGGGATGGATTTTTTGCTAGCCACAAAACGTTCCAACTGGGCCTATCCCACACTGCCCTATGCATAGCGCCCCATTGTTTTACAGGCTGCCTTTAAATCCATTACCCAAGAATTCTCATGTGAGCAACAGTAGAATATATTAGAAGTTGGGAAATTCCAAATTTCTTCTGTCCAACAGAGCCTTCACCTCTTACATAAATAGGTTAACCTGCTTACCCTGCCAAGTAAAATTTAGCAAGACCCTATAAAGTGATGGCAGGATGTGTTTGTCTATTGAAATCCGCATGTTTGATGGCAGTGGTGTCACCACATTCAATTGTATTGCCATAATTTGATTCCACCAGGATACATACAATCTTGCCAAGTCTTTCCTAATAACTTGTAATGGCTTTGGTATACTGGCCTGGTACACAACCCTCCTCTCGTTTTCAGGGTTAGAACCAATGCCCAAACATTTCACAGCTGCATTAATGATCCTAAATGAAACCATATCCTTACTTGCAGCCAGTGTGAAGCCTTTCAAAATGAGTTGCATTAGCTCATATTTCTTCACATTCACCCTAAAATCCAACACTGCTCCATATGAGTCAATTAGGGAAATCAACAGTAGGATCAAGGAACCCATTTCAGTCACTGGCAGCACAATGCCAACTGCAAATCAAAATAGTTTGCACTTCCGGCATGTGACTTTCATACAATTCATCAGCAGGCTCTTTCTCAGTTCCACCCCAAATGGCTCCATTGGCAAGTCAAATGGTAAATGGGAGCAACACTGTGGGATTCCCTGCTTGATGACTGAATAAACTAAAAGCTCAGAGAAGACCAGATTGACTGTCAATCTGCCTGCTGGGCATTATCATCTCAATTCATTTCAATATGCTTTATGCGATTTTTCGAAAAAAAGTCACAAAAGTAATAATAACCAGCATAAATCATCATACACTTTTCACAAATCATAAAGAACACATGTATTTAGAGATTATCATATACAATGATCTTATAAAGCTGCAAAATGTATGATATCATAGTTTTTCTGCATACAATTATGTTCCTTAACCCCTTCAGTGCTAATGACAAGGGTAACTCGTCATGGAGTTTCCATTGGTTTCAATGGAAATTCAATGATAGTGTTGGGGATTGCTTAGCAGCCAAGTGGTTAAAAACGTGCTATAGATCTGGTAAAATCCTCATTCTGTAAAAATGGTAAAAACAATAAGGCAGGACGACATTGTCTAAAACCCAATACCTTTAAAATTGGTAAAATCCATCTCTTTCTTTGTACTGAATAACATTTACAAAAACAGCACCACATGATTTGTAGATTGTGCTAACACGTCGTCACATGGACTCTTAGTTAGCATTTTTGTCCAATCGTTCATTGTGGGGAAGGATGTTATTCGGAGGACAAATCTATCCTGAGAATCCTCCATGTATTTTAGGTATGGTTGCATATCATATGTAGTGAGTGACAATTGAATGGAGAGGACTGTCAGCCTCACTATTTCTGCAGGACTCCAGAAGAGTCATACACAATTTTTTTAAGATCTTTCTCAGTGACAGAGAGTGTGGAACTTGGCTTCTCATAATATTGCAGATGTCCTAGATCCTGCCTAAATTAATTTATGCATTTTCGACCATGGGATATTGGAGGCCCATCTAGTTTAATATAATCTCTTATAAAATCCCTGTTGAGATCAGTCTTCGTGTTTGTCCGTATTCTGTGCCATAAAAGGACTGGTTGGATTTGTATTAAATAAGTCATATATGCTAACCCCAATTCTGCCTGACATATGTAAGTGGAAGAGCTATCCATGACTGCTAGAAGGAATCTTAGAAAAGCATTTTCCACCACCTGAATTGGCTGGGCGTTAGTATAACCCCATATACGCATTTTGCTCTATATATGTTTATCAAATCTCGGGTGCTCTTTTTCCCAGTTTCCGTGCAAAGTTTGATAGGGCTGCTGTTAATTTTAAAAATACAAGCCTCTTGGCATTAACTGCATGGGACCATGTGCCCCTATGATAAAAAAGAATTCCTAAGCAGGGAAATGTTTTTGTGGGATTTATCATTTTCTTTAATATATATATATATATATATATATATATATATATATATATATATATATATATATATATATATATATATATATATTCACTGAAAAAACATAGGTTTCACACTAGTTATAGTTAGCTGAACATTTTACTCATACAAAACCATTGAAATTCCCACGTTATAGTTAGTTGGACTCACTATAACTCGCGCGCCCGCAATCCACTGCTGATGATGTCACATATTACATCCTTCATGACATGGTCAGTGACATCACTGATGACTTCACTGATGACATCTTAAATGACATCACTGATGACATCATCCAGTGACTGTGTGTTTCTGTAAAGTTTAAATATGTTTTACATATTGAAGAATGAGTGGATGTATACGTGTCTGGATGGAGGATTTAGTAGGTGCGTGACTGACCGTATGAGTGAGTGATTAAATGTTTCTTACTGAATGCATGGGTTAGTGACTAAACTGTCTGAATGTGTGCATCAGTATGTCTGCTGTTGTGTAAGCTGCTGCATGTGTTGATCAGTAGCTATATGAGTGGCTATATGGGTTATTGATTGGTTTCCCAAGTATTTGTATGTGAGGCTGAGTGTGTCTGTGGGTGGCTGGGAGGTGTGTGACTCTGTGTATAGATGCGTGAGCAGTTGATTCACTAGGTGTATGAGTTCAAGAGTGCATGTGGAAACAGCTGTATGGCGGTTGACTGTGTGTATGTGTGTGTTGGTGAGTGAATGAATATCTCAGTGCTACATGTCCAAGTAAGTACATATGTAAAACACAGTGCATGTGAGAGTTGGCATATATAAATAACTATACATGAGTGCCAGTGATTGTGCAAGTGGCTGTATGGATCAATGTGTACTTGTATCAGTGATTGTAGAAGAGAGTAAGTATGTGTTAGTATATGTTTGAATAAGTAAGGTGTTGTGTGTATAACTGTATAGATGATGAAATGGGAGTGTAAATGATTCTTTGCATGACTGACTAGGTGTGTGAGTAACTCCCTGAATGAGTGGCAGTGTGTGAGTGTCTGTATAGGTGTATGAGTGCATATGATAGTTTTGTATTGATGAGTGACTGTATGTATAAGTGATTGTATGGGTGAATGAGTGGATGTGTGTGTATACCTAGGAATCTGTGAGTGTGTATGTAGTAACTGGTATTGGTGTGTCAATGGTTTCAAGAATGGTAGTCTGTATTTAAGACTGGGCGTATCAAAGGTTAGATTAGAGTGTGAGGAGGTGCATCGTATTATCACATGAATGATGTCATCAGTGATGTGACCACTGATGTCAATTGAGATGTCATCAGTGATGTCATCGATGATGTCATTTGAGATGTCATCAGTGATGTCACTGACCATGTCACGAATGATGTGACATCATCAGCAGTGGATTGAGGGCGCGCGAGTTATAGTGAGTCCAACTAACTATAACGTGGGATTTTCAATGGTTTTGTATGAGTAAAATGTTCAGCTAACTATAGCTGGTGTGAAACCTATGGTTTTTTCAGTGAATTTCAAAGGTTTTTTAAATGCTAGATCCTAACTATAACGAATGTTAAACCTATGTTTTTTTCAGTGAATATATATATATATATACACATATATATATATTACCTACTGGCGGTCGCCAGTAGGTAGTTATAGTTAGGACCTAGTTTCCATAGGAAATCCGCAACATTCTATTGGGAATAACTTTGGCGCCGGTGGACGAATTTTCGCGAATTTCTCAAATTAGATGGCCCGCTCCGCTCCGCTCCTTCCCTGGAAGTTTAGGGGGGATTCGTTAAGCGGGGGCCGAGATAAAAGGGGGATCCCAAAACGTGTTTTCCCCATGTTAATTTCCATAGGGCGGTTGGACTCACTTTTAGCCCGAACGGCTGAATGGATTCCCACGAAACTTGGCAAAATTGTAGGGACTGGTAGCCCGATGTGCCTTTGCTATGTCTCAAGATATGTGCTCTAGAGGATTTTGAGTAATTTAGGTTCAAAAAAATATATATATCTATAAGCGTGCCCCGGTACGCGCACCGGGGCGCGTACCAGCGCGTAACGCGAGTTCGCGAGCGGAAAGCTGATTGGCTCTCGGGTGTCTGTCAACATTCCAAACAGTCCGGAGCAGCCGCCATCTTGTGTCTCGGTAGGATCGAGACACAAGAGGTGGCAAAAACAAAGGGGGAAATGACCAAAAGGGGGCAGGGTAGACCCCCCCTGACCCCCTAGGTTTGATGTGTGGGCCATAAAAGGGCCCCCGGGGCAAAAAAAAAAAGTTTAAAAAAATCGATTTTCGCTCATGGGGAGCGTACCGGGGAGCGTACCAAGGGGAAAACCCAGTGAAACAGTAAAATAATAATTTAAAGTGCTTAGAGGTAGGGTAGCTCTGCATAGAGTTGTTGTGTTGAGTGGGTGATTTAAGTACCAGCATGTAGGTACCAATGCAGAGTCTTAAATTCAATGTAGACCCTCTCCTCTGTAGATAATTTGCATGTTATTGCAGAAGTTATTGTGGTATATGGAATCAACATTTGCAAGATAGAGGATTTGTATTTTGAGAACTAGTGAGGTTTCAGTAGTGAAATTGAATGCTTTTACATAGGACCTGCGCTCTGTTTCTAAAATGTTATTTAAAAAATGAATTTGGGGCAAATCAAAGGCTTTTACAATTTTTATTTTTTTTTATTTTTATTTTTTATTTTTATTTTTTTAAGTTTGAAGTTTATTGAAATATAAAGAATCAAAGACAGAAAATGAAGAAACAATCAAAAGTTATGCGAAAAAATGAGAGTAATCTTACATATTAGCGAAATACATTTAGGATATTGAAACATAAAATATGAAAATGCAGGCAATGAGTATGAGGAACATAGGAGGATGAGAAGACATCTTAAAATACGAAAACAGATTAAAAATATGATAAAACATTTGCTGTAAATAATAATATGATAATCGAATAAATTAAGGTAATGCATTCATGGAGGTTTACAAACTTCAACCGTACGTAGTGGAAGTGGTGGAGGAGGTTTAGCCACTGAGGAGAGATAGTCAGTGAGGGGAAGCCATAAGAGATCTCGTTTGATTGCTAAGGAGATAGGGGAGACAAAGTTAGTGTCAAGTCGGTGATTAAAGCAAACTGCATTCCACCATGCAGTAAAAGAAACATCCTTAGCTTGCTTCCAATGCGATGTGATATGGTGGAAAGCAATGGCTATGCATAAGTCAAGTAATTTGTGGTTGGAGTCGGAGTCAACAAAGGTAGGGGATAGGGAACCTAAGAAAATGTGTGAAATGGAGAATGAAACCGTAAATTTGAAAATTTTTTGTAACTGGGACCAAACTAAGTGCCAAAAATGTAATATAGGGGGACATTCAAATAGCATGTGTTTCAAATCAGCTGAAAGGGATGTGCAGGACCAACAAGTAGATGGAGTGTCTGGGGAAAAGGAGGACAGGAGCAATGGAGTGAATAATGCACGATTATAAATGAAGAATAAGGTTTGTGTGGTATTTGCAGCTCGGGACGTACTGTGAACCTTGGACCAGATTTTGTCCCATAAAATAATGGACCATGTGTAAGATAAATCTTCTTCCCAGGCCAACTCAACCTTAGATTTGGAACGATCAGCAGAGGATTGTAAAGATTTATAAATAAATGACGCAGAAAGAGATTGATCGATAGCATTAGAAATCGAAAGATGTGTGGTAGGAATAAAATTAGAGGCTGGGAGGGAAGAAATATATTGAGTAAGGGATGGAAGTATCGATAAATATTGTTTACGAGATGAGGCAGGTAACAAGAATTGAGTTTGAAGATCTTGGAATGAAAGAGGCTGATTATCCGAGAGGAGTTGTGAGATCCATTTTAGACCAAGGGAATGCCAGGATTTCCAATATATGGAACGATTGCGAATTTTGAGGAATTTATTATGCCAGATAGGTTGAGCGTGGGTGGAGGAGGCAGATGGGTAGGTGGATATTAAGTATGGACGAAGAAGAGAGCAAGAGTGAGAAAAGATGGGGGAACCTATGGAGGACACCTTAGAGGTAAAGGATAGGACTTCTCGAAAATCGTAAGGATGTAGAAGAGAAGATTCTAATGTGAGCCATAACGGTGGAATTGGAGGAAGATCTGAAGAGAGCCATTTCATAGATTGTTTTAATGAAAATGCGTTATGATATGACTTAAAGTGGGGGAACTTGACACCACCAAGGGATTTGTCTTTTTTCAGGGAAGAGAGTGCAATCCGAGATTTTTTGCCTTTCCATAAAAATTTTAATAGAAGGGAGTCTATCGTTTTAAAGTAATGATCTGGAATACGGATGGGAATCATGGAAATAGAATAGAGGACTAGGGGTGCTAACATCATTTTAATGGAATCAAGTCGACCCCACCAGGAAAGGAAGAGAGGATTCCATCGTGTTATAGATGTACTGATTTTGTTAGAAAGAGAATCGAAATTAAATTTAAGAGTGTCCGGAATACGGGGGGCAAACCAGATACCTAAGTATTTAATCTTTATGGGTTGCCAGGAAAAACCAGAAGAGTCAAAAAGATGTTTGAGGCATAAGGGGTTTAAAGGTAAGATTTCGCATTTATCAATGTTAAGACGATATCCGGAAACGGAAGAGAAGGAAGAAACTTGACTAAGGAAGGAAGGAAGAGTAGTTTGAGGATTTGAGCAATAAAATAAAATGTCATCTGCGTATACAGATAGTTTAGCTTGTTGGTGAGTACCATATTGGAAACCAGTAATTGTGTCATCAAGTCTAATCTTTGTTAAAAAGGGTTCTAAGGCTATAATAAACAATAAAGGAGATAGAGGGCATCCTTGACGAACTCCTCTTTGGAGAGGAAAGTAATCGGAAATCATACCATTTGCAAAAATTGAAGCATGGGGGCTTGAATATAGTAGAGAAATTAAAGATATGAATTTAGGGGGGAAGCCAAACCAATGGAGAGCTTGGAACATAAAGTCCCAACCAATTCTGTCGAATGCTTTTTCAGCGTCAAGGGAGATAGCAGCAAGGGGGGAGGAAAGGGATGGAGCTTTATTCAAGATATTAAAGAAGACACGGGAATTATCTGAGGATAGGCGACCCTTAACGAAACCGGATTGTTCAGGACCTATAAGATCTGGTAATAAGGGATCTAGTCGGAGAGCTATAATTTTAGCGAAAATTTTATAGTCAGTGTTGACTAGTGATATGGGGCGATAGTTCTTACAAAGGGTGTGATCTTTATCTGGTTTAGGTATTAAGCAAATCAATGCTTCTTGAAAGGTTCCTTGAGAGGATCCGGAGACCGCAAAAGATTGGAATAGGGAGTGCAATTTTGGGAGAAGAAGGGAGGAGAAGTGATTATAGAATTCAATGGTAAAACCATCGGGCCCTGGGGCTTTACCTCGACGAAGAATAGAAATTGCATGAGAAATTTCCGATTGGCTAATGTCCATGTCCAATGAGTGAAAGTCAAGATGGGAAGCTTCTGGGGGAGGGATGTTTTGAAAATATGAAAGAAGATCCTGAGGATCGGGAATGGATTCTGGGGTGTAGAGAGTTTGGTATAAGGAAACAAATTGATCAAGTATGTCTTTATCTTTAAAGAAAGATATTCCATTTGGGTTTTGCAAGGATTCAATTTTTGTACGTTCTTTACGTATCTTAAGGTAGTTAGCCAGGAGCTTGCCCATCTTGTTTTGTCCGCCGTAGTAACGGGAATTGCATTTTAAAAGAGAGTTAGAGGCGGCGTTGGTGGTGAATTTATTGAAGTCAAATTTGGCTGCGAGTAATTCACGTAGAGAAGATTCAGAATTTGAGTTATAATATGCATATTCCAACTTCTTAATTTTATCCAAGAGTTGAGTTGACTTAGAGATTGATTGTTTTTTCTTTTGGGAAACAAAATTAATGATAAAACCTCGTGCAGCTGCCTTAAACGAGTCCCAAATCATAACAAAGGGGGATTCAGGAAGATGGTTGTGTGTAAAAAATTCAGTGGAAAATTGCTTAAATTGGGTGCAAAACTTAGAATCAAGAAGTAGGGAATTATTAAATCTCCAACGGCCTGAATGAGGGGAATAGGGAATAAGATCAATGTCCACAAATACGGGAGCGTGGTCCGAAATTAGGATGGAGCCTATATCTGAATGAATGGCAAGTTGAGCTAATGGTTTGCTGAGAAAAAGGTAATCAATACGTGATTGGGAGTGATGTGTAGGGGAGTAAAAAGAGTATTCTCTGAGGTCAGGGTGACAAAGCCTCCAGATGTCAACTAATGCATTATTCTGTATAGAGGAGACAAACTGGGTGTGCATCTTGGAAGGAACAAATTTAACTTTCGAATTTCTATCAATAAAGGGGTCATAAACTTGGTTACAGTCACCTCCAAGAATAACGTATTGTTCATTGAGGGTAACAAGTTTGTCCGAAATAGCAGGCCAGAACAGTTTATCAACACCAGTTGGGGCATAAACATTGAAAATAACTAGAGGTATTTTATCTATAAGAAGATTAACAATTACCCAACGACCATCATCATCACATTCTTGAGATACGATTGAAACATTTAACCTTTTATGACATAGTATAACTGTACCGTTTTTCTTACCTACAGCAGGTGAATAGAGAACATGACCCACCCAACATCGTTTAAGTTTAGTAGCCTCTAAATCTGTAAGGTGGGATTCTTGAAGGAGGGCTACATCCGCTTTAAGTCTGGTTAAATGCGTTAAAACTCGTTGACGTTTAATGGGGTTATTTAACCCCTTAACATTCCAGGTGACTACTCGGAATGTACATTAGCAGGAGAATGATATAAAAGAAAAGATAAGGTGAAAGAAAAAAGTAGTTGAGCAGTGTTGAGAGAAGTAGTAAGATTGCAAGAACAGACGTATGAGAGAGATAGAGAGAAAAGGTGAGAGTAAGAAAAATATGAGAGAGAGAAAAGAGTATAAAGGAAGATAAGAGAACAGAGCAAGAGAAGAGACATAACAACAAATACAAATGAGAACTGGGGGGTGACGACGCCAGAAGAGGACGACATCAACAACAGAAACTCACGTCATCGAACACCGGAGGAACCAGCTTAGGATCAATTGAAGGGAGCAGAAAACTACACCGGGATGGGGAACAGAAGGAGAGAATCTGTGATGAGACAAAAATGGAGAAGAGAGGTTAGGAGTACATAAGAACGCCAAATGTAGGAACTACGTAACATTATAACAAAATATATATATAAAATATACAAGGGGTATGTGTGAACAGTAGGATAAGGGAAGTCGATACTAGGCACAGTAGGGAAACAAAAGGAGAAATACTGAATTAATCAAGAAAACACATGAATTATTAAACTGGTCTGGCAGTGTCCATGTTGATGGTTTCATGTCGACGGAGGAATTCTTCAAGGACTCGTGGATCTTCAAAAGTCGTTGTCTTTTCTTTATATGTAACCTTGAAGAGGCAAGGATGAAGGAGACCGAATCTGGCACCAAGGTCTCGCAATCGTGGTCGTAGATCCAGAAATTGTTTCCTTCGGTCAGCTGTCACTTTGGCTACATCTTGAGACAGATACAGACGATGGCCTTCCCAGATGATCTGTTTCTTTGCTTTGGCTGCCGAAAGTACTTGAAGTAAATCGGTATATTGTAGGAAAAGCATGATGACTCCGCGTGGTTTGGAGGAAACTCTCGGACCCAGTCTATGAGCTCGTTGAATGTTAAGAGTGACAGAAGGTGGAAGATCTAGAATTTTCGGTAAAAAGGTTTGGAAGAAGGAGGTTGGATTGGACCCTTCTGTGAGCTCTGGAAGATTGTAAAGGCGTAGGTTATTGCGACGATTTCTATTTTCCAACTCCTCAGTCTGCCGCCTTAAGAGAGAGACATCCTTCTCCAATATAGAAATTCTAGAACAAGAAGATTGTAGAGCTTCCGTAGATTGTTCCACTAACAGGACTCTGGATTCGAGAGTGGACCATTTATCATGAAGAAATTGCAGTGTTTTAGTAGTTTCAGCCATAAAGGGTTTAAGTGCTCGAAGTTCTTCAAGAATGAGATCCATGGATGCGGAAGGTGTCTCAGAACCTGGAGATGGAGGATCTTTCTTGTGACGTTTTGTGGAGCCTGGTTGTGGAAGTTTGCTGGTGACAGTAGCCTTAGGTATTGCCCCACGAGTGATATCCGTTTTAGAAGGAATAATGTCTTCCATAACGTGCGACGCTGAGTCAGAATCAGAGGAGAGAGGCAGTTTGGTTTTGGAAGCCGTGAGCTTGAGAGTGCGCAGTTTCCCCATATATGGTAAGGGAGATAAATAATAATAATAATAATGTACCTATATACTCCGTAGAAATAAGTTGGCGCCCCTCAAACTGACAAAATAGCAGTGTTGTGGAAGGTAGAGTTCAACACAGTGATGTCAGGACCAGGTGCGCAAATGAAAGAAAATGCGTCACACAGAAGACATCAGTAAAATAAAAGTGCACACATAGCTGAAATTACACTGCATACGGTGAACGTGAGCAGGGAAATCGTCTGCATTCTGCGTAGGAACAGATAGAAATTATTGAGAGTAGCCAGAAACAAATGGTATGCTATTCGGTGAATGTCATTGAAGAGCGGCGTCCAAATGAGGAAAACAGCTTGAACATATCACTAGCGTGAAGAAAGCTAGAGGAGAAGGATATACCACAGGCTGAAAAAGCGCCAGCAGGAAGAGTCAGCCAACAAGGAATAGGAACAGTGCGTAGTTTGGCATTGCTGCATTAAGCGCGTTTCACCTGGAAGTCACCGCGCTGCGGCGCAGGTTTTCCGCTGACAGAGTCCGGATACGCGGCAGAGTTGAGAGAAAATGGCGGCCGCTGGAAAGCGCGCCGCGTCAGTCACGGAGAAACTGCATTGAAACGGAGCAGAGGGTCGCAAGCGGTATCAGTCCGCTCACCTCATGTTCCGACGTCTGAAAATGCAGTCGGCGCCCAGAATGGTGCAGCAGGAGAGGAGAAAGCCGCTGGTGTCGGCGCCCGATGCCCGGAGCTCCGCAGTTAAGCCGCCATCTTGTGCGGCGCTCAAGCCACGCCCCCCAGGCTTTTACATTTTTGAGAAGGAATAAATAGTGTCTGCATGATTAAATAAATATATTTGATCCTTTCACAATGATGTCAGCAGTGTTACCTCAGATTAGGAAGTAGATTGTGCAGATGAGGTGAGGCATGTCCAGAGGTACAGAGGAGGTGAGGCCTGTGTTCAAGACTGTAGTGGGAGAGAGGCCTTTCCTGGGGAGCATAGGTGGTGAGGCCTGTGTCTAAGAGTGCAGTGGACTAGACTTCATGAAGCCTATCCCCCACTGCACTCTTAGACACAGGCCTCACCTCCTTTGTACCCCTAGACAGACCTCTCTTCCACTACACTGTTCAACACAGGACTGAACTTCTCTGCACCCCTGGACAATCCTCACCTCATCTGCAACCCTGAATAGACCTCAAATCATCTGAATCCGTAGACAGGCCTCAGCTTATCTACACCCCTGGACACGCCTCACCTCATCTGCACCCAGTTACCATCAATTATACCCAATACATTGAGGCCTGTCCAGAGGACACAGATGAGGTAAGGCTTGTCCAAGGGTCAGAGGAGGTCAGTCCTCTCCACTGCACTCATGGACACTGAATGCTTGTACATAGGACCTGCGCTCTTTTTCTAAAATGTTATTTAAAAACGATTTTGGGGCAAATCAATGGCTTTTACATTTTTGAGAAGGAATAAATAGTGTCTGCATGATTAAATAAATATATTTGAACCTTTCACAATGATGTCACCTGTGTTACCTCAGATTAGGAAGTAGATTGTGCAGATGAGGTGAGGCATGTCCAGAGGTACAGAGGAGGTGAGGCCTGTGTTCAAGACTGTAGTGGGAGAGAGGCCTTTCCTGGGAAGCATAGGTGGTGAGGCCTGTGTCTAAGAGTGCAGTGGACTAGACTTCATGAAGCCTATCCCCCACTGCACTCTTAGACACAGGCCTCACCTCATTTGTACCCCTGGACAGACCTCTCTTCCACTACACTCTTCAACACAGGCCTCACCTCCTCTGCACCCCTGGACAATCCTCACATCATCTGCAATCCTGAATAGACCTCAACTCATCTGCATCCGTAGACAGGCCTCAGCTTATCTACACCCCTGGACACGCCTCACCTCATCTCCACCCAGTTACCATCAATTATACCCAATACATTGAGGCCTGTCCAGAGGACACAGATGAGGTAAGGCTTGTCCAAGGGTCAGAGGAGGTCAGTCCTCTCCACTGCACTCATGGACACAGACCTCACCTCCTTTGTACCCCTGGACAGGCCTCACCTCATCTGCACAATCTGATTACTAATCTGACGAAACACAGGTAACATGATTGTGAAATGTGCTAATATATTTTTTTAATCATGCAGATACTATCTAATCCTTGTCAATAATGTAAAACCAATTCATGTGTCTGAAATCTTTTTTTAAATACCATTTACAAAACAGAGCATAGGTCATATGTATAAGCATTTGATTACACTACTGAAACCTCACTCATTTAGAAAATACAATTCCTTTATGCACTAACATTTCTTTACCAAGGATTATTAACAATGTATTAGTCTCTATTATATTCTCTTCCTGATTTACTCTATTTTTCCACCTGTCCCCTTCTAACACCCTCTCTATGACTTTATCCTTTTTACATCCCGACTCTGTGTTACACTCTTTCTTTGACTTACATTCTCTTACACCCTGTCTCTAATTTATTCCCTCTCTCTCTTTTTTACAGCAATTTGTAAGTCATACTTTCTCTTACATCCTCTTCCTGATTTACTCCGTCTTACAACCTTTCTCTTTGTAACATTTTCTCCCAGAGTTACTCCCTATTACATCATTTGTCTGTTTTACACCCTCTCTCCCTCTTTCTGACTTTTTTATTCTCTTCCTCCGTTTGTGTTACACCCTCTGTCTGACATACTCCTTGTTACATCCTCTCTCTGATGTACTTCCTCTTACACCCTCTCTCAAACTTACGCTCTCTCTCTCCCTTTTACAGCCTCTCTCTCTTTTACTCTCTTTTACATCCTCTCACCTTCTAACACCCTCTCTATGTCTTACATCCTCTTACACCCTCTCTCTGTCTTCCACCCTGTTACACCCTTTTTCTGACTTACTCCCTTTATCCCTTTCTTTGACTTAATCCCTCTCCCTATTACATTCTTGCTCTGTCTTACAACATATTATACACTCTCTCTGTCTTACTCCTTCTCTATGTTTTACTCCCTCAACCTGTTTCTTTGTCTGACTCTCTCTGTCTTTTTGTGTTAGTTCCTCTAGCTCTTTTTCTCTGTCTTACTCCTAGTTACATAGTTGCTGTGATATAAACTTATATATGTTGTAAACTAGTGTTTATATCGTTTGCTTATTGTCATTGCTTTATTGTTTGGTAATAGTGGTCTATAATGTGTTATTTTTTTCTTTACCACAGATTGAAATCAAGATTTCAATAGTAAGGAAATATGCCCTCAAGCAGAGGAGAAGAAAAGATGCCAAGCGGAAAAAATCAAAAACTGCAACGGAATTACAGCACTCCTCTACAACAAATACTTCAAAAAGCAGGAAAAAAGCTCCTGGTAAGACAACTAAGGGGCATATTACCAACGTTAAGCGATATTTATCGCTAACGATGCTTAGCAACAAATTTTTTAACGCTAAGCATCGTCAAAAATTATCGCAGATAAACCTTGCTATTATCAAGGTTTATGGCAAATGCGATAAAAAACGGCCGCAATGCATGAATATCGCTGAAAAGTCAGCGATATTCATGCATTACTGAGCTAAAGCTCTTAGCCATGTTATCCACCTCCCATTGGATAACATGGCTAAGAACTGCTCAGGACAGCGCGAATATCTCCAAAAGTTGGTAATAGGAGATAGCGATGTTAGCGACTGTTTCCAGTCGCTAACATCTTGGCACGCCCACTTTGCATGTCATTAGTGATAAATATCACTGACATGCAAAGTGGGGCCCAAAATGGTCGCTATCTCCTACTAGCTGTTGCTAACTGGTGTTAGCGACAGCTAGGCAATAGAGAGATAATTTTATCTCCGCTTTCTTGGCTTTTAAAGCCAAAAAAGCGGAGATAAACCCCCTTGATAATATGCCCCTAAGTCTTTCTTACGGAACACATGTAGATAAAAAAAAATGTTGATGAGAAAGTGGATAAAGAGAAGGAGAGAGCAAATTTGAAAAGGAAGGAGAGGCCCCCCAAAAAATTTTACTACTGGAGCAGGAGAGAATAATAAGAATAGGAATAGAAGGCAGAATCAATTTAGGGACATTCGTAAACGAATGTTTCGCAATAGGGTGGTTTTAAATTTGTTAAAAAACTTTAGGTAAAGTAAACAGAGAGCTGCTTTTTATAAGAAAAAGAAAAGTGTAGAGAAGATTGTTGATCAGGCTTTTGAAGTGAAGAAAAAATTATTTATTTTAATAATCAATAGAATTAGGACACTTAACAAGACAATTGATGTTTTCAAATCAAACAGTAGATGCAAAAGAGTAATTAATCAGACTAATTTTTGTAAAGTTTTTTCTGGAGAATGGATGCATTGTTCAAGTTGTGAGCCATTTTTTAATGAGGAGAGTTACTTCCAGGAGAATGATTAAGTGCATGCAGTTGACACCAGTGGTCGAGCATATGAGGTGAAAGACGGTTGTCTGATTGAAAAAGAGAAACTTGTGCCTAGAGATGCAGAAGAGGTGTTAACTGATGAAGTTTTAGGGAGACGTACTAAGGGTCCAGTGTACACTTGGAAGTGTAGTAGTATTTGTAGTGTGCGACAGGATTCAATCGTTTTGTTTCGTAATTTCTTACGTACATATAGTAAGAAAAGTCTAAAACAGAAAATGAAGATGTTGCAAGACTTAGATCCTTGCAGAGTGAGAGAAAACACAGGTTTGCAAGGGCATTCACTGGCTTGTCTTTCTAGAAAAGTCTGTCAGAGTGTTTTTCATCATTTTAGGATGTTAGCAGTGCATCATAACAAAATGAGGAAATTAGTGAGAAGGTTGTATTATGCAAAAAGTCCAGCACTTAAGCTTAAACAATTAAACAGTGCTCTTTTGCATGGAACTGAATTAAATGTGAAGAAGATTTGTGAAGAAATTGAGATTTGGTATTTTGGTGAAAAAGAGGACAGTGTAGACATTGACACAGAAATTCAAGGTAATGTGGAAGACAATGTACAGATTTCAAGTACAGAAAAGTTTGACCAGGAAATTACGAGGTTTAAGGTGAAATCAAGTGAAAGGCCTAATTTTACTTGTGTCTGTTGTCGACGAACTCATTATAAGCATCAAACCAGATTAGTTGATTTATACGTAAAAAGTGAAAAGATAAATAATTATGAGTGGAAGGATTTTGCAACTTATTTGTTGGTGGAGAATTCTTTTGATTTGAGTTCTGATCAGGGTATTTGTAAATATTGTTATAATAAATTAAATCAAAACAGAAAGCCTGCTAGAGCTGTTCATAATAATCTTGAGTTGGTAGACATTCCTCCTGAATTGATGGATTTAAATACATATGAGTCTATTTTGATTCAATATGTCCATCCTTTTCAGGCAATTGTTCGCATGGAGCCTAAGATAGGGAAATTGCCTCCTTCAGATTTACAGAGAGGATTAAAGGGAAGAGTTGTTTATTTGCCTCTAGATTTGAAGAAAAATATTGATACAATTGGTGTAGAGAAAGTGGAAGAGGAACCTCTGGTTATTCTAGTTAATGGGGTTCCGACAAAGAGTAAGAAAATCTGGCAAGATTTAGTGGATGTTAGGAAAGTCAAAAAGGCAACGTTGTATTTGGTCAAAAACAATGAGTACTACAAACATGTATGTGTTGGAGCAGAGGAAACAGCTGCAGATGAAGACAGTGATTGTTCAGCTGGCCAAATCGAAAAAGTTGATGTGTCTAGAAGTGAAGAAATATATGAACATTATACTGTTCATCCTTTGCGTTCCAAAGAAGTAATGGGAAATGCAATTGACTTGTTTCAAATGAAAGCAGCAAAAGAAAGTCCCATTAGTGTATGGGAAGCAAGTTTGGAAGCTCGTTGTTTTCCACATTTATTTCCAACAGGTCGAGGTGGACGATATGACGATCGACCACTTCAAATTCCTGCATCTGAATATCGAACTTTAAGATTATATGCTGAAGATCCAAGGTTTCGTCAATGCATTCCATATTTGTTTCATCTACTGTATGAAAGTGACTTGTCTGGGCTTTCTTATGCAGTAAACCATATACTGAAAAGTGGAGCACATCTGCAAAATGTTTCGGCGAGGGACTTTATGGAGAAAGTCAATCTGGAAGATAATGTTTTGGAATCTCATCTAATCAATCTCATGGCATGTCAGCGTGGTGCAAACGAGTACTGGTACCGTCGTCATGGGGAATTGAAATGTATGCTAAGAAACTTAGGAACTCCTACATGGTTCCTCACTCTTAGCTGTGCTGAGTATGCATGGGACGACTTACTTCAATTTCTACGAGAGGCAAATGCAAATATACAAAGTATAGAATTCAAAACTCCTGGAGAACTGTGTTCTTTGGATCCAGTGAATGTATGCAGATATTTCAATCATAGATTTGAAGCTATGATGTCTTTTATTACCAACAAAAAAAATCCTCCCCTTGGAGAGGTTTTGGATTTCTTTTGGAGAAAGGAGTATCAAGCGAGAGGTGCTCCTCACATACATATGTTCTAGTGGATTAAAGATGGACCCAAATTTGGAACAGATTCGGATGAGACAGTGATGAGCTTCATTTAAGAGTATTCAACATGTGCTGTTCCGAAAACTACCAAAGAAAACAGTTTAAGGCAACAAGTTTTACGCTTTCAATCCCATCGCTGTGGAAAGTACTGTCGTCGAAAATTCAGAAACAAGGACAAGTTCTACACAAAATGTCGTTTCGGGTTTCCACGACCAGTGATTTCTAAAGGAAGAGTAAATAATTTGATGTCTTCTCTGCGACATACTGTGACGAGGAAATCACCAAAAAATACATACAATTTAAAATGAAACGAAGAGTCCAAGTACATCAACAACTACAACCCAGTGATTTTGTCCATGTGGAATGCTAACATGGATATTCAGTTTGTTGCTGACAACTCTATTGCTGTGGCTCGATATGTGACGTCTTACATCACAAAAAAGAAAAGACAGAACTGAAGGAAATGTGGGAGGACATTTCACATGAAAAGAGTATAAGTAAAAAATGATACAGTTTCAGTCTGAAGATGTTGTCGCATCGAGAAATTGGAGCATATGAATGTTCTGATCGGTTATCATCAGCAAGTCTCTACAACAAGTCTAGAACAATTATTTGGGCAAGTCTAGGTCTTGCTACAACACGAAACCGAGTTTTTAAATCTGTACAAGAAATTGAGTATTTGGCGGAGAAAGAACCAAACAGTACAGATATTTTGAAGACAAACATGTTGGATACATACTATCCAAATAAAAGTAGTCATCTTGAGAACAGTTGTTTGTATGAAGTTCTGCAAAACTATATTTATAAGAGGAACATCAGAGAAGATATCAATAATGGAATATATGCTGTCTTTGGGTGTGAAGGATGTCTAGTGAAGCAGAGAAAAGGCCATTTGATTAATCATCGAAAATTGAGTTGCGAAAATCCAGAGAAAAGGGAATTTTATTATTTAGCTCTTTTGCAACTCTTTAAGCCATGGCGTACAGAAGAGGAACTACTTGGAGATTTTCTCTGTTACGAAGATTCTTTTAATGCAACCAAGGATACCATAGAATGTCCTGTTTTTCCAAATTATCTACAAATGTTGAACGAAAAAATAGAGCAAGAAGCCACAATTGCTGTAGAGATTGCTAGAGACAGTTCTCAAGACAGTCAGAGTTCTACTTCATTGAGTCAGAATCCACTAGGAGGACCAATTATCCAAAATGAAGCTGCCACTGCCATGGATGAGGTGGAAAGAGCTATGGAACAAGCTCAAGATGATGTAGTTAACTTAGAAGATTTGGTGAAACAACTAAACATTGAGCAGAAACAGATATATGACGAAGTCACAGAACATATTGAACATGTATTCAGTCATGAGAAAAAAGAGTGCTCATGTACATCATTTAAGCCTGTTCAACTGTACGTGAGTGGAGAAGCGGGAACTGGAGAAAGTTTTCTGATTAAAGCAACTGCAACTTATCTGCAGAAAAGGACTGAATCACCGCTATCTTGTGTTGTTACTGTCCAACTGGGCTGGCAGCACATAACATTAAAGGGATTACTTTACATCGTTTACTGATGCTACCAGTTGAGCATGATAACAAATTGCAATACCACAAACTATCTGGAGATGCGTGTTCCGAAGTTTCCAGAGTCCTGAAGAAAATGAAACTTCTTATCATTGATGAAGTAAGCATGGTCTCAAATCTAATGCTTGCTTTTGTGCATTTGAGAATGCAAGAAATTCTTACAACAGAGTAGGATGTGTTATTTGGAGGGAAACACAATATTGTTTTTGGAGATCTACTGCAGTTGACTCCAGTGAAAGGACAACCAATGTTTAAAATGGTCACGCATGAAGATACCAGGAAGTGCCTAGGAAGCATTGGAAACGTTAATATATGGTTACATTTCAAATATACAGAACTACTCCAAAATATGTGACAGGCAAAGGATGAAGATTATGAAAATATTCTACAAGATGTAAGAATCGGAAAAGTAAGTGAGCATGGGAAAGAAGCTTTGCATGCACGATTAATTTCAAATTTGTACCCAAGTGAAAACATTCTTCCAGAGAATATTTTTAAGAAAATGAATGAGAACAAATCTGGGATATGTTTGATGCCAAATCTGCAAGAATGTTCCAACTTCAACAACAAAATGTTAAAGTTAGAAAATGAAGAGATAAAATAGAGCATATGGGAGCAACAATTATTTTGTCTGAAAATTTGAAATCAAAATTGGATTCATTGGAGAAGACTATATCTAAAACTGCTGGTTTTGAAAAGACTCTGAATGTGTGGTTAAATTGTCGTATCATTTTGAGAAGGAATTTAAATGTTGAAAGAGGTCTGGTAAATGGAACAATGGGTCATGTTGTTGATTTTGTGAATTACAAAAATAGAGAAGGAATTGAAATTTTAAAAATTAAATTTGATGGCATTGACGAAATAGAACAAATTTGTCGTTGTTCAGCTAGATTTTTGCTTGTGAAAGACTTATTTGTTCGCAGAAACAGTTTCCTGTTTGTTTGGCATATGCGGTGACAATTCATAAATCTCAAGGTTTAAGTGTAGATAGCGCTTTGGAAGTTCTGTGTTTTAAGAGTTCATATGTGGCATTATCACGAGTCAGAACTTTATCAGGATTGTATTTAATTGAGTGTGATGAAACAAAGATTTGTGCAGATCTAGATTTTGTTAAAGAATACAATAGGTTAAGAAGAGAGTATGCTCCACATTTGCCCCAATATCCTGTGGTAGGCCGAAAAAGAAGAAATGAGAATAATTGCAGTGAGGTAGTAGCAAAAAGACAAAAAGGAGATGAAACTGTAAATGTAAGCAGAAAGAAAAAGGATTCTGTTGAAGATGTTGTATTTCAGTTTGAAAACAGTTCTGGTGTCAACTGCTATGCTAATGTAGTGGTTAATGGGTTTTTTTTTCTTCAAAGTTTACAAGAACAGATTGCTAAAAATCGGGATCAAAGATTTTGTTGTTTATTGAATTCTGTGTTTGAGAAATGTAGCAGTGATAGAGCAAAAATAGAAAGTGTTTCAGAAATTCGAAATCTTTTAGACATATGTTCTGGTCAAAAACAATTTTCACAGAATATTCAGCAAGATTGTCAGGAATTTTTAATGTATATGTTTGATGTATTGGAAGATGAAGGTGTAGATATAAGAAATCTTTTTAGCCTTTCTTATCAATGGCAGCATGACTGTGACAACTGTAGTTCATCAAGTACTACTACAATAGACACCGAAAGATTTATATATTTGACTTTACCAGACTGCAAATCAGTGCCTTTTAATAATCTAGTTAAAGCAGCTGATCACAATATGGTGTGTACCCAATGTAAGTCTGCAATGCTGTCCACATTATTTATACAAAATGATGGTCAGTATGTCATTTTAATGTTCCAACGATGTAGACCTGATGGAACTAAATTGACAACTTCTATAAAAAATTTCGTGGCTTCTCAGTTATCAATTTCAGGAAGAACTTTTGCAACTGTAGCTATTATTTATCATGACGGTCCTTCAACAACATCAGGGCATTATACAATTTATTTAAAATGTCGAAAAGGTTGGACTACCTGTAATGATACGCATTTGACTTTCAAACAACGTTTGCCTTTTGACTTAAAAAATTCATACCTAGTGCTTTTACAACCAAAATTTAAGTAAAGGTAATTGGCCTATGAAGACGGGAGCAGTTAATAAAAGTTAGTCTGCTGTTTAAAATTATTATTGTGAGTAAAAGTGTTCAAGATAATATAAAAATTCTAGTTGTCATATAGGTACTGTAAATGGATCTCATAGTAAGTGATATCAGTATTATAGGAAATGTTGAATAACAGTGAGCCAGAGATGGAAATATGCATATTTAAACATTGTGAAAATGTTGTAGGAGATTTTCTTTCAGAACGTTGTGAAAACGGTAATTTCAGACTTTGTTTTGAGTTATTTGAAAACATACTGATACATCTGACACTATTTGGCCTTATGGAAAAGTGAAGGAATAAGGAAAGAGTCATGACTGAACACAAGAAGGAAATGAAAACATTGAAAAATATTTGACATGTTCTTGGAGCTTTTCTTATAGAAAGTCGATGAAATGGAAGTTTTAGAGAACAGTAGAGTATTTTCCAACAAAAAGTACCTTCATGATGTACTATTTGGCTTAAAAGAAAAGTAAGCGAATCAAAGATTAGTGTACATATGTGATTTGTAAGTTTATATGGTTTTTTTAAACACAATCTTTTAGATTGTGTTTTTTTTCCCCGCTGTCATATGATGAGTAGTTTGAAGTCACTATTTTTAGTGAAATTCAATATATTCTGACAACAGCAAAAATAAACTATGTAACATGTTGTACAAGTTATTCTATAGTTTGTATTGTGTAATTCAAATTATCATTCTCTCTGCTCTGCTGCTTTAGTCCTCTTCCCCTCTCTTACCTTCTTTTGCTCCCTTACTCATTTTCCTTTCCTCACTCATTGTACTCCACTTCACTCAGTCCTTCCCTTAGTCCCTCTGTCTACTAACTTCCTCACTCCTTTTCCCTCAATCCTTCTATATTATCCTCTCTCCCTTCATCCCTTCACTCTGTCACTCCCCTTCACCCACTCACAGTCATCTTCCATTCCTTATTCTTGTAAATGCATCCTCAATCAGACTCCTTTCCCTCTCAGTCATTCCCTTTTTACTTACTCCTGTTTTCTGATTTAGTTTTGCTAACTCACATTCTTTTAGTTTTTTTTTTTTGGTTTTTTTTACTATTGTACTTTATACTTTATTCGATACATGTATCATAAAAGTACAAACATAGAATACATACACATATATTTCAAAAATACACTCTTTAAAAACACTACATCATGACAATAGATTAAAAGTGATAGAGAAATAACACGTTTAAAATTCATGTGGAAATATGAACTGTAGACAAATGGGACATCAACCTTAGCCTAATGATCCAAGCACTTGCTAAAAACTTGGGGACCCCACAAATAGTAAGCATACAGGTGGTATTGGAGACAATGATTCGTAGGGCTATTCTGTGATCCCTAACTCCAAGATTTCTAAAGACTGGCTTCAACCATTTATTCCTAGCCTGTTTATAGGCTTTGCATGCAAAAAGAAAGTGTCCTAGTGATTCTTCCACACATTATTTTAGTATCTTTCTTACGTTCAGTTCATTTCTCTCTTCTTCTCTGTCACTAAATGTATCTGCCTTACTCTTAGTAATTTGCTCTCCTTCTATTTCTTTTTCCTCTTTTTGTCCTTCTACATTACTTTATTTCCCTTTCTGTGTCCTTCACTCTTACTTTATTTCTTAGTACACTTTTATGATTTTTAACCTCTTGACTTGTCTCTTCTATTTTAAAATATATATATTTTACTAATTATAACTTATTTTTTTTCTCTCTTTCACACATACAAAGTGTAGTAAAAACATGTAATTAAATATACATTAATTATATGGTAAGTGTGACTAAAAAAATGTAGTTTGTCATCACCCTTTGCTTTAACCTCACTCCTATTCTCTCACCCTACCTCACTCCTGTTTCCTTACTCTGCTTCCCTTACTTATTCTTATCCTCCATGTTTACTCCTCTTTCCCTTACTCTCCTACCGCATTCAACTTCTTTCAGTCCCCCTGCTTTACTTCCCTTACCCTCTGTTCCCTTACCTCGCTCCCTCACTCATTCCCTTACTCATTTACTTCACTCCTCTCACTCCTTCTCTCAGTCTCTCTGTCCTCACAGTTCCTCACTTCCATTCCCTCACTCTGTCTCTCTTACCGTCGCTGTCTCTGTCCCCTCACTCTGTCACTACTCTTTCGTCATGCTCACTCCCTACAACTCACCCACACTCCCTTACTTACTGATGTCATGAGTGATGTCACTGACCATGTCATGAGTGATGTAATATGTGACGTCATCAGCAGTGCATTGCACGCGCAAGTTATAGTGAGTCCAACTAACTATAACGTGGGAATTTCAATAGTTTTATGCGAGTAACATTTCCAGCTAACTATAACTGGTGTGAATCTTATGGTTTTTTCAGTGAATTTAATAGGTTTTTTAAATGCTAATTCCTAACTATTACTGGTGTGAAACCTATGTTTTTTTCAATGAATATATATATATATATATATATGAGGCGTCGAGGAGAGGTGGGGACCGTGAGGCTAAGCTCCGTCTCCTTGAGACCAGATATATCCTGGAATTAAACACCAAGAATCCCAATGGCCTCAACGATAGGGAAGACCTGTACACTTGTCTTTAGTCCCCTTTCATTTTTTTCAATCAATTATTCTTCTTTCTTTGCCTGTCTATGCCTGTCCGGATATTTGAGCTAATTTTGGTTCTTACTTTTTGAGCTTTTACTGAATATTGTTTCAAAAGCGCTCCCTGCCAGTTAGTTCCAACCTGTTACATGTTGTACATATGATGAAATTTTCTCTCTTTTTAACCCAGTATACAACTGTTGGATTTTAATCTTGGAATCACCATTAATTATTTCTTTGCACTTCTTGCACTTTATATATGCACTTTAATGCCTGCGACTATTTTAGTGACTTGCCCACTGGGGTTTGATTCTTAAACACATGTTGCGCGTGTCATTACTTTTGCTGCTACTTGAATTTGTACTATTTGCACTATTTGTAAATACTTTATTTTTTTATCCATGGCGGAAATAACTTTTTGAATGTTTATACTTCACTATTGTACATAGATGAATTAATTTATCATGTACTCAATTGTGTATTGTATATTGATCAAGTTTTGCATTTTTTACATATTTCTATCGTGTATTTTTGCAAATTGAGATACTTTATTGATTGTAAATATGTTTATTGCTTTATCTTGAATCAAGTTAGCTCACTTGAGCTTCATTCTCTTTTTTCCGCTGTGTATATTTGCCGCAAAAGTCATGCACTTTTTGGAATATATATATTTTTTCCATTTCTATGACACGAGGTACTGCATTGTCACTTTAAATGGCCGGGTTTGATGTACGCAGTTTGTCATGTGATCAAGCCTCCCTGGAGGCGAAACGCGTCATGGCGGCAGCGCTGGCTTTTATGAAATAAAGACACCGTTCACCAGCACCATTTGGGTCGGCTCTTTGTTGCTGAATATTCGAACTGCTTGTTTTGCTTGCTGTTTGCGGTTCTGTGCGACAAGTTCCTTCATATATATATATATATATATACATATATATATATATATATATATATGTATATATATATATATATATATATATATATGTATATATATATAAATATATATATGTATATATATTTATATATATTCCACCAATCCCGCTTCCGTGAAAAATGGGATGACACATGCACCAGTGCTTTCCAGGTAAGCTTTATTTTCACCATCTAGTCACATTCTGCTTAGGTATAAAATCGCCATTGCTGTAACACCTGGCAGACGGGTTTCGGCTAGTTTGCCTTCCTCAATGCCAGCTATATGTGACAGGGAACTCTGTTGGGGGTTTAAAAATGTCTCTTATTCACTCCCATTGGAGGATGCTTGCAGCCATAGAAAGAAGACTTCAGGTACAAGTTTGTACTTTCACTGTGAGTTGTTTATATTTATATTTATTTATAAGTAAAATCATGGATATATATATATATATATATATATATATATATATATATATATATATATATATTCCGGAATGGCTCCAAAATTCACGAGACCCCTGGCGCTTCTGTCTTCGGTGCGGTACTTCTCAGCCGAGCCCAGCCTTCATTTATTCCGCACACCCCTTCACGACGCGTTTCGCTGCACACAGCTGAGCAAGCTGCGTGTGTGCAGTGAAACGCGGCGGTTTTTGGGCTGAGATGCTGGAAATCGTGAAAATAAACTAAAAATCTGGGAAAATCATAACCTTGTGAGTGCGTACTTAATCCTTCCTCGTGAAGGGGTGTGCGGAATATATATATATATATATATATATATATATATATATATATATATATATATATATATATATGTATATATATATATATATATATTCACTGAAAAAACCATAGGTTTCACACCAGTTATAGTTAGCTGATCATTTTACTCATACAAAACCTTTGAAATTCCCCTGTTATAGTTAGTTCAGCTAACTATAACTCGCGCGCCCGCAATGCAATGCTGATGATGTCACATATTACATCACTCATTATTATTATTATTATTATTATTATATCTGATTTTGTAGAGCGCTCAGCTACCCGTAGGTCTCCCGGCGCTAAACGAACAGAAGTAAGAGAGGACAACGGAAGATAAGGAATCGGTTACAGAGAAAATAACCAGGTTTTCACACCTTTGCGGAATTTGATGTAAGATGTTTCAGACCGCAGAGGGATAGGAAGTGAGTTCCAGAGCGCAGGTGCCAGGTGGGAGAACGAACGTCCGCCGACTCTGGCACGCTTAAAGCGGGGAACAGAGAATCTGCAATGAGTGGAAGACCTAAGGGTGCGAGAGGGACAATATTGCTGGACTAAGGTGGAGAGATAGTGGGGGGCTTTTCCAGCTTTGATGCGGTACATAAAGCAAAGTGCTTTAAATTTGGTCCTAGATTCTATGCGCAACCAGTGAAGGCTGCGCAGGGAAGAAGAGACTGAGGTTGTTCTCGGGAGATTACAGAGTAGACGGGCAGCCATGTTCTGAACTACTTGGAGCTTCCTGGTAACCTCCTTACAGGCACCCAGAAGAAGTACGTTGCCGTAGTCCAGCCGCGATGTCACTAGGGCCTGGACCACTGACTTCTGGGTATCTGGAGGCAGCATCCATGTGATCTTCCTCAGCCACCTGATGATGGTGGTACAGGTGGCCGAGACCTTGACCACATGTTGTCTCATGGATAACTGATTATCAAAGAGGACCCCCAGATTGCGTGCTGACGTTACTGGGACCGGTAAAGGTCCCATTTGCTGAGGCCAATGTTGCGGGCCCCAGAGAGCGGAATCCGGCCCAAACAGGAGAAGCTCTGTTTTATCGCCGTTCAGCTTAAGCTTGTTAGTCAGCATCCAGTTGGCGATATCAGTGAGTCCAGCACAGAGAGAAGAGGAAGGGGAGTGTTGATTAGAGGAGAGAGAAAAAATAATCTGGGTATCATCAGCATAAGAAAAAATAGAAAGTCCCGCCTGTTCCGCAAGAAAAGCAAGAGGTCTAACATAAAGGTTAAAGAATAAAGGACTAAGAATAGAACCTTGGGGAACACCATATGGAGAGTTGTGAACAGTGGACACAGAAGAGGGGGAAAAAACCTGGAAAGTGCGATGAGAAAGAAAGTCAGAAATCCAGGCAAGGGCGGGGCCGCAGATACCCACAGACTTCAGGGCAGACAAAAGGATGCTATGGGAGACGGTGTCGAAAGCGGCACTCAAATCCAAAAGGATGAGTGCCACTGTCTCCCCTTTGTCTACCTGGCACCTAACTGTCTCCGAGACTCCCAAAAGGGTGGACTCCGTAGAGAAGCCTGCACGGAAACCAGACTGGGAAGGGTGGAGGACGTTTGCTGATTCAATGTAGGTGGTGAGATGACGGTTGATATGTTTCTCCAACACCTTTGAGAGGCAGGGGAGCAAGGAAATGGGCCGGAAGTTGGCAGGATTGCTGACATCCGCATTGGCTTTTTTCAGCAATGGAACCACCATCGCATGCTTCCAGATATTAGGAACCACTGCCTCAGTGAGGGATGCATTCAGAAGAGCCAAGATGCAATCCAAAGGGGCAGTGTCCAGAGTACAAAGAATCTGGGGAGGCATGGGATCCAATGGAGAGCCGGATTTAATCTCTGCCAACAATTTCTGGAAGACGGGCATGGAGATACATTCCCATTTATCTAGTCGAGGAGAAGAGAGTCGTTCAGGATCATCCTGTGAGAAGAGTTGGTCCTGTGGCTGGAATGGTGGCCTAATTGAGACGGAAGGAGAAACGCCAAAGCCTGCGTAGATGTTATCAATTTTAGATGTAAAGAACTCTGCCAGGGAATTGCATTGATTGCTATTTAGGCAGGGGGCTTTGGGGGCACATGACATACCCGATAGTTCCTGAACTGCCTTAAAGAGGGCTTTAGGACGATTCTGGGCTTTCAGTATCGTGTCGTTAACATGATTAGCCCGGGCAGTGTTACATAGAGTGTGGTATTTATGTAATGCAAGTTTGTAGTTCTCTTTATCTGCCAACAGGTAGTTGGATCTCCAAATGCGCTCCAGTCTTTTGCAGCGTGACTTTTCCACTTTGAGTTCTTCATTGAACCAAGGGGCAGGAGGGTGCAGGAACTTTTGTGTACATTTACGTGCTGGAAGGCAGGACTCAATGGCAGAAGTAAGCCAGGTACTGATCTTGCCCACGTCATCCATGGTGATATTAGCCGAAAGGGGCAGAGTTTCTTTTAAGGAAAAATTAAGTTGCTCCAAATTCAGTTTATGCCAATTCCTTCTTGTTCCAAGGGAAGGTGGGCTGCCAGGGGGGCCAGGTGCAGCCGTTGTCTTGATGTGAAACTCTACAATGAAGTGATCCGACCAAATAATCGGTTTTGGGGGTAGGCAGGTAACATTATCTAAATTAGCAAAAATTGGATCAAGTAAGTTACCGCCTTTATGCGTAGGACCAGAGTTTAGGAGATTTAGATTGAGGGCGGCCAGGTCCTGTGTGAGATGGGTGCTGGTAGGGCATAGGGTGTCATTAAAATGTATATTTAGATCACCTAATAACAAAAAATTGTTGGATTCCAGCACAAGGGGAGAAATGTATTCCGGAAGAGCGGCAGCCCAAGCGCCGGCAGCGCCAGGTGGGCGATATAAAAGGGCACCGGACAAAGTAAAATTAGGTGATAATAGGAGTTTAAAACTGCCAGCTTCGCAGTTAGGGATGACAAGATCATCCCACTTGCAAGAGTAGGTCCTTTTAAAAATAATAGCAATGCCTCCTCCATCTTTAAGAGGTCTGTTACGACCCACGAAGGCGTAATTATCAGGGAGGGCAGTAGCGATGTCTGGACCAGAGCAGTCCTTTAGCCAAGTTTCGGTAAGAAACAGGACCGACGGACTATATGAAGTGAGAAGGTCAAATATGTCCCTTTTGTGCTTAGGTAAAGAGCGACAATTTAAACTGATAAAACTAAACACAGGAGAGGGATTCGGCAAATGAGCTTTCACAGGGAAGGGGGAATCGGCCCAGAAAGGGAGAGAGGGGATGCGCAGCTCAGATAGGTGGGACGTGATAGCCAAGGCGCAAGCAGGACAGGATAGAGGTACATCCTGACAACACAAGCGAGAGCAGTACTTGCCAGGCGACGGACGTAAGCCAAGCAGAGTACAGCGAGAGTAAGTATGTCTAGGGTAAATGATGCCAGGAGCAAGGGGAGTGGCCCCAGGTCCCAACAGGTCGCGGACGGGCGCAGACGGGCTTAACTCAGGCGCAACTCCGGCGCGCCTACGTCACGCCCGCTGCGCTCGTCCGCTGCGCTTCCTAGGGAGGGGGACCATTTTAAAGGGCTGAGGGCGGGAGGGGCCGAGCGCTAGTCCGCTCGCGTCTGCTCCACTCCAGGCTCCTCACCCAAAATGGCGGCCAAAGTCGGGTCCCGGGCAGTGTTTTAATCACCTGCCAAGGGATGAATGAGGGCAAGAGCACGAGTGTGCAAAGTAAGTTTTAAAATATTCGCCTGTATAACAACAGAGTCAACACAAAATGTGCAGGATAAAATACAATTTTCACAATTCCGTTTTTAAAATCACCACATCGCCTCTAAAGTATCCACGGAGCCCGATGTGACCTTGGGCAACCGTGAACTTCTATCAATTGGCCTGTGGACACGAAGGGCTTTTGAAGGGCTGAGGGCGGGAGGGGCCGAGCGCTAGTCCGCTCGCGTCTGCTCCACTCCAGGCTCCTCACCCAAAATGGCGGCCAAAGTCGGGTCCCGGGCAGTGTTTTAATCACCTGCCAAGGGATGAATGAGGGCAAGAGCACGAGTGTGCAAAGTAAGTTTTAAAATATTCGCCTGTATAACAAAAGAGTCAACACAAAATGTGCAGGATAAAATACAATTTTCACAATTCCGTTTTTAAAATCACCACATCGCCTCTAAAGTATCCACGGAGCCCGATGTGACCTTGGGCAACCGTGAACTTCTATCAATTGGCCTGTGGACACGAAGGGCTTTTGAAGGGCTGAGGGCGGGAGGGGCCGAGCGCTAGTCCGCTCGCGTCTGCTCCACTCCAGGCTCCTCACCCAAAATGGCGGCCAAAGTCGGGTCCCGGGCAGTGTTTTAATCACCTGCCAAGGGATGAATGAGGGCAAGAGCACGAGTGTGCAAAGTAAGTTTTAAAATATTCGCCTGTATAACAAAAGAGTCAACACAAAATGTGCAGGATAAAATACAATTTTCACAATTCCGTTTTTAAAATCACCACATCGCCTCTAAAGTATCCACGGAGCCCGATGTGACCTTGGGCAACCGTGAACTTCTATCAATTGGCCTGTGGACACGAAGGGCTTTTGAAGGGCTGAGGGCGGGAGGGGCCGAGCGCTAGTCCGCTCGCGTCTGCTCCACTCCAGGCTCCTCACCCAAAATGGCGGCCAAAGTCGGGTCCTGGGCAGTGTTTTAATCACCTGCCAAGGGATGAATGAGGGCAAGAGCACGAGTGTGCAAAGTAAGTTTTAAAATATTCGCCTGTATAACAAAAGAGTCAACACAAAATGTGCAGGATAAAATACAATTTTCACAATTCCGTTTTTAAAATCACCACATCGCCTCTAAAGTATCCACGGAGCCCGATGTGACCTTGGGCAACCGTGAACTTCTATCAATTGGCCTGTGGACACGAAGGGCTTTTGAAGGGCTGAGGGCGGGAGGGGCCGAGCGCTAGTCCGCTCGCGTCTGCTCCACTCCAGGCTCCTCACCCAAAATGGCGGCCAAAGTCGGGTCCCGGGCAGTGTTTTAATCACCTGCCAAGGGATGAATGAGGGCAAGAGCACGAGTGTGCAAAGTAAGTTTTAAAATATTCGCCTGTATAACAAAAAAGTCAACACAAAATGTGCAGGATAAAATACAATTTTCACAATTCCGTTTTTAAAATCACCACATCGCCTCTAAAGTATCCACGGAGCCCGATGTGACCTTGGGCAACCGTGAACTTCTATCAATTGGCCTGTGGACACGAAGGGCTTTTGAAGGGCTGAGGGCGGGAGGGGCCGAGCGCTAGTCCGCTCGCGTCTGCTCCACTCCAGGCTCCTCACCCAAAATGGCGGCCAAAGTCGGGTCCCGGGCAGTGTTTTAATCACCTGCCAAGGGATGAATGAGGGCAAGAGCACGAGTGTGCAAAGTAAGTTTTAAAATATTCGCCTGTATAACAAAAGAGTCAACACAAAATGTGCAGGATAAAATACAATTTTCACAATTCCGTTTTTAAAATCACCACATCGCCTCTAAAGTATCCACGGAGCCCGATGTGACCTTGGGCAACCGTGAACTTCTATCTCATTACATGGTCAGTGACATCACTCATGACATCACTGATGACATCTCAAATGACATTCCTGAAGACATCACTGATGACATCATCCAGTGAATGTGTCTCTTTTTGAAAAATAAATAAATATTTTTTATATATGTATATCTAAAGGTCGATGGAAGATTGAATGGGTAAATGAGTCTCTAAATGGATTTTTTTTGTAAAATTGATTGTATAACTGACTTAAGAAGGATATCTTAGTGAATAGGTGTATTAGCGAGTAATCTTTAAACATACATGAGTGTGTATATGGGTTATTAGTTGTTTTTTTAAGTATCAGAATGAGTGTCTGTATGGTTCGGTGGGGAGTATTACTTGGCGCACAGATGCATGAATGACTGACTCACTGTTCGTATGTGTTTTGAAGACAGCATGTGTGCATGACTTTATAGGTGGATGAGTATGTGTATGGGTGTGTTAGTGAGTGTGTTAGTGAGTGAATGACTGTCTCAAAAGTATCTTTATGAGTAACTACATATGTTTTAAACTGGTACAGGTGAGTATTGATGTATATAAATGAGTATATGTGAGAGCGAAATATTGTAAGAGTTCCTGTTTAAATAAGTATGTGTTTTTATAAGTGATTGTTTTAGAGAGTAAGTATGTGTACGATTCTGTAGAAATTAGTGTAGTGGTAGGTGTATCGCTGTATATGCAAGTAAATGGATGTTTGATAGTTTATTTGCATGTGTGAGTAACTCTATAGATGTCAATATTACGTTCCACAGGATCCGGTCTTTGCTAATGCGGGTCCACCTACTAACGTTACCAGCTCCCTGATCTTATAATACAGGGAACTGGAATCATTAGGCGAGGGATGTCAGGAACGGGGAGGGGACTGCTGGGACAAAGGCTCTGAAACGATATAAGAACAGAATAAATGGTTAAACACTGTGTAGCAAAAACATGGCTACTCTCATCAATTCCCGCTATGAGGGAATTGCCTGATTTCACAGAAACACACCTGAAACCCAGAGCCAGCAAACACCCAGCTGAGAATAACAAAGAAAACAATGAATGAGTCTTCAGCACTCAATTAAGAGAGCCTACTGACTTCCAGCAACCTTCCGGTGCAGAGCAGGAATATCGACGGAGAAATATCGTCTGACATAAATATCCCCGCAGAAATATCGATTTGAAGAAATATAGCTAACAAAAATATAGTTAGACCAGAATATCGACAGACAGGTAAGTAATATCGATAACAATAATATAGTTGTAATAAATATCGTTTACAAAAATATAGTTTACAAAAATATCGATTTTTTAATAATGTTATGTATTTTAGTGAATTGTTTGTCATTTAATATATGTTGTCGAATTTTAATAGTTATTAATGTATATTATGTTGAATTTTGTATTATAAGTTCCGTAGCGGGTTGTGGGTTTATAGGGAAGGAATTTAAATATATAAAATTAATTGATTAATTAATGTGTTAATTTATTAATTATTTGTTAATTAATTTCAATTAGTCAATTATTAATTAATTATGTTAATTAATTAATTATGTTAATTAATTATGTTAATTGATTAATTAATTTTAGGTGTGTGTAGTGGAGTTTATATGTGTAAATGGTGTGAAGTAATTAAATTGTTATTGATTAATTATTAAATACTTGATACATTAATTACCATTAATTAATTAGTAATTATTAATTGTAAATGTGTAATTAATTTTAGGTTTTTGTTGTGGTGTTTATAAGTGTATATGGTGTGAAATCTGTCAATTAAATACTTAATTAATTAATTAAAAAAATAATTTAATTTTCATTAATTAATTTGTAAATATTAAATGTAAATGTGTAATTAATTTTAGGTGTGTGGTGGATATTATAGTGTTAAATAATGTGTAAATATATAATTTTTTATTATCTTTGTTAATAAGATTATATTTAAATGTATATATTAATTATGTTTATATTGGAAATTAAATTTAATTAAAAAAATTGATAGTTTGTATTTTTATTGTTTTGGGTTCCAGCGCTTTCCCTACTGTTGTACCCTGTGGAGTGGGAATTGTAATTTTCACCCCTACCCTATCCAACGCTTTCCCTACTGTTGTACTCTCTGGAGTGGGAATAGTAATTTTTACCCCTACGCTATCCAACGCTTTCCCTACTGTTGCACTCACTGGAGTGGGAATAGTAATTTTTACTCCTACGCTATCCAACACTTTCCCTACTGTTGCACCCTCTGGAGTGGGAATAGTAATTTTTACCCATACGCTATCCAGCGCTTTCCCTACTGTTGCACCCTTTGGAGTGAGAATAGTAATTTTTACCTCTACGCTATCCAACGTTTTCCCTACTGTTGCACTCACTGGAGTTGGAATAGTAATTTTTACCCCTACGCTATCCAACGCTTTCCCTACTGTTGCACACTCTGGAGTGGGAATAGTAATTTTTACCCCTACGCTATCCAACGCTTTCCCTACTGTTGCACCCTTTCGAGTGGGAATAGTAATTTTTACCACTACGCTATCCAATGCTTTCCCTACTGTTGCACCCTCTGGAGTGGGAATAGTAATTTTTACCCCTACGCTATCCAGCGCTTTCCCTACTGTTGCGCCCTTTGGAGTGGGAATAGTAATTTTTACCCCTATGCTATCCAACGCTTTCCCTACTGTTGCACTCCCTGGAGTTGGAATAGTAATTATTACCCCTACGCTATCCAACACTTTCCCTACTGTTGCACACTCTGGAGTGGGAATAGTGATTTTTACCCCTATGCTATTCAACGCTTTCCCTACTGTTGCACCCTCTGGTGTGGGAATAGTAATTTTTACCCCTACACTATCCAGCACTTTCCCTACTGTTGCACCCTTCGGAGTGGAAATAGTAATTTTAACCTCTACGCTATCCAACGCTTTCCCTACTGTTGCACCCACTGGAGTGGGAATAGTAAGTTTTTACCCCTACGCTATCCAGCGCTTTCCCTACTGTTGCACCCTTTGGAGTGGGAATAGTAATTTTTGCCCCTAAGCTATCCAACACTTTCCCTACTGTTGCACTCACTGGAGTCGGAATAGTAATTTTTACCCCTACGCTATCCAATGCTTTCCCTACTGTTGCACCCTTTGGAGTGAGATAGTAATTTTTACCCCTACGCTATCCAACGCTTTCCCTACTGTTTCACCCTCTGGAGTGGGAATATTAATTTGTACCCCTATGCTATCCAACGCTTTCCCTACTGTTGCACCTTCTGGAGTGGGAATAGTAATTTTTACCCCTACGCTATCCAGAGCTTTCCCTACTGTTGCACCCTTTGGAGTGGGAATAGTAATTTTTACCCCTTCGCTATCAAATGTTTTAACTACTAATGTTTTAATTTTGTTATTAAATGTATGTATTATTATTTTTAAATACTTTTATGTGTTAATTAAATATAGAAAATTTAATTTTATTCAAAATGTTTTATATATGTTTTTATTTTATTTTTATATAATTATTAAAGTTTATAAATTAAATAAAGATAATGATAAAATGTATTTAAGAAAATATATGTATATGTACACATTTATTAAGTTTATAATGATTAAATTAAGTTTATTTGTTATAAATAGTTCAAATATAAATGTAATGTAATTTATTTTGTTAATAATATTAATAATATTTAATTATTTAATTTAAGTTATAATATTTTTTAAAGTCGATATTTTTTACATCTATATTTTTTACATCTATATTTTTGAGTCGATATTATTGTACTTACCTGTTTAAGTATAGGGAGTCGATATTTTTGTAATCGATATTTTTACATCTATATTTTTGTAAACTATATTTTTGTAATCGATATTTAAACATGGAACCAACCTTCCTGAAGTTCAGCAATTGTAAAGTACTCCAATCGTTTCTTAGGACTGAAACAAGGTTCCGAACACCTGGTATATTATAGAGCCATATCCAGATATTGTTCAAAAGAAAAGGGTAAATAGACCGTTGTTGGGAAGGGGAGGCAGCAGCACGTCGTCAACTCACCCACTGCCGCACCGAGTAATTTGGAAACCTCCGAAGACTCTAAGCAGGAAGCAAACAAAGAAAGAGACTCGAGGCCCGTTCCTACGGACCTCTAGCAATAGCAACGGGAAACAAACAGAATTACGCGCATCCGCTTCCGCGCGTGATGTCGTTAAGTACCTTCCTGAAGTGAAGGCTCATGGGAAATGTAGTTTAAATCCTTAGGTAGGCACGAAGGGAGTCTGAAACCTGACAGTAGGTCCTCCTCTTCAGCGCCTCCTAGGGACAGGCCGAGCATGAAAGCCACGTACAGCCGCAGGAGCATGAACGTTGTGACACGGCTCCCAAGTTTCATTCTCAGACGAATACCCTTTCCAGGCAATCAAGTACCACAGGACACCACGTCTCCACTTAGAGTCACGAATGCACCTCACCTCGTATTCATCCCCACCTTCGACCAGAACCGGAGGAGCGGCCCTCCTGACACACGACAAAGCAGGTTTCAGAAGGCTTCTGTGGAAAACAGGTTGGATTCGCAGACTAGCAGGCAATTTCAACTTGAAGGCCCCAGGGTTCACCCTCTTAATGACGGCATACGGACCAATGAAATGAGGATGAAACACACTTCGCAGTTTGAATCTTATGTTCCTAGTGGAGAGCCAGACCTTGTCCCCCACCTGATAGTCAGGAACATCCCTACGATGAACATCGGCCCATCCTTTGTATTCCACCTTAGCCTTGTTCAAGTGTGTGATGAGCTGCTTCTGTACTGAGTGTGGTTTCTTCACTCTGCTATACACGGAGGGCTGATCAGCCACACTCTCAGCCATCTTAACAGGAAGGATGTTAGCGTCAACCCCATAAGGGGCATAACAAAGAGACACCCCCGCAGAGCAATGCCGGGCGTTGTTGTACGCCAATTCAGCCTGCCACAACAACGACAGCCATGAGTCCTATGCTGAATTGGCATAACAATGGAGGTATTTCTTTAGAGTGTGGTTTAACCTCTCCGTTTGTCCATCTGTCTGAGGATGAAAGCTTGTGGACAATGATGTAATGCTGTGCACCAATATCTCCAGAATCTGGCGACAAATTGGGGGCCTCTGTCGGAAACAATGACCTCAGGTACCCCATGTAAACGGATCACTTCCGTGAGGAGTAGTTGTGCCGTTTGACCAGCCGTAGGAAGATTGATGCAGGGTATGAAGTGCCCCAGTTTGGTTAGACTGTCTACCACTACCAGAATTGCTGACTTACCCTGATCAGATGGCAAACCCGTCACGAAGTCCAAACTGATTGTTTGCCAGGGTTTTCTGGGCGTAGGCATGGGTATCAGTTTACCTCTCATCATTCCACTATCGTTTTTTGATCGTGCACAGACATCACAATGGGCTACCCATAAGGTAACATCTTTTCTCAAAGTTAACCACCAGAAGTGTCTCTGGACCAAATGTATTGTCCTGAGCGCTCCCTGATGACCTGCCAGAGGAGCCACATGACACCACTGAAAAGCCTCTTTCTGTAAGGCGATGGATGGCAAGAACAGCTGAGTGTTTATGAAAGGCAATCCCTGTTTCATGGATCGATGACTGTCTTTTGCAGCTCAGGAATCCCAAAGAGATAGAGTTTTAGTGTTCCGTATCTTACTCAAGAATTTCTCTGCGCTCAGTACACAAACCACCTTCGCAGGTTCTATTATGGATTCCATTACTGGAGCATTTGAGGAATACCCTTCTTCTTGTCTGGACAGTGCGTCAGCCTTTCTGTTCTCACTCCCTGGTCTGAATGTAATGACAAAGTTAAATTCGGCAAAGAATGGCATCCATCTCATCTGGCGTTCAAGACAGATGTCTGGCTGTTTGCATGTATTGAAGATTCCGGTGATCGGAATACACTGTCACCGGATGTTCATCACCCCAAAGGTATTGCCTCCATTCCTAGAAGGCCCTCTTTACCGCTAAGAGCTCTTTTTCAGAGATTGTATAGTTATTTTCGGCCGCGTTCAATTTTCTGGAAAGGTAGGCCACCGGATGCAGTTGTCCGGTCTCTGGGTCTCTTTGTGAAAGGATGGCCCCGAAGGCCTCATCGGAGGCATCCGCTTGTACGATGAAAGGCAACTCGGTCTTAGGATGGGCCAACACAGGAGCTGAAGTGAATGCCTGCTGCAAACACACAAAGGCCTGGTCAGCCTCCAGCAACCAACAGAATTTCACTCCCTTTCTGAGCAAGCGTGTCAAAGGAACTGCCATCTGCGAGAACCCTAAAATAAAATGCCTGTAGTAATTAGCAAAGCCCAAGAAACTCTGTACCTCCTTTACTGACTTAGGAGTAGGCCATTCTTGGACCGCTAAGACTTTGCGATCAGACATGCGCAGACCCTCCGGATGTAGCATAACCCCCAGGAATTCAACGGAGTCCACCCCAAACTCGCATTTGCTTAACTTGCAATACAGTTTATGTTCCCTCAACTTCTGGAGTACCATGATGACCTGTGATATGTGTGTGTCAACCTCCTCAGAGTAAATCAAAATGTCATCTATATATACAACAACACAGATGTCCATGTACTCTCTCAATACTTCATTCAGAAAAAGCTGAAAAGCGGCAGGGGCATTGCACAGCCCAAAAGGCATGACTAGATATTCATACAAGCCGTAATGGGTCTTAAATGCGGTCTTCCACTCGTCCCCTGCCCTGACGCGGACCAAATGGTATGCCCCTCGGAGGTCGAGCCTGGTATATATCTTTGCATTACGAACCTGATCCAGTAATACTGTAATGAGGGGTAAAGGATATCTATTTCGAACAGTGACTTTATTGAGCTTGCGATAATCCACGCAAGCCCGTAGATCACCATTCGCCTTCCAAATAAAGAACAAAGAAGAAGCAGAAGGCGAGCGGAAAGCCTGATAAAACCTATTCTCACATAGTGATCTAGATATTCCTTCAGGTGCTTTGTTTCAGGGACTGATAATGCATACACCCTACAAGTGGGGATTACGGCGCCATCCACTAAATCAATTCGGCAATCGTATTCCCTATGTGGAGGTAGTTGCTCCGCCATAGCTTCACTGAATACATCCTGAAACTCTTGATAGCATGGAGGCAGGACCACCACCTTTTCCACTGCAGTAGCTAGACAATGGGAGTACAACAACGCTACTACTTGAGGGGCTTGTTCAGACATGATATGGACCCTACAACTAGGATCATCAAACATTAGGGTTTTTCCTCTCTAATCCACCGAAGGATTGTGATGGCTCAGCCACGGCATACCCAGGATTATTTCATATTGGGGTGCTTCTATTATGTTTAGGCTTATCTCCTCTCTCTGCACCCCACCGGGGACAGGTAAGGATAACACAAGTTTGTCCGTCCTTTCCGTTATGAGACCTGATTTCAGCGGTTTGCCATCTACTGCCCATACGTCCTCTGGACTGTCTCTCCGTATCCTGCTTAAATCCACAGAGGTTACTAAGCCGCTATCCACAAAGTTCCCCGTAGCCCCTGAGTCAACCATTACCATCACCTGGTGAGCCTGAGCCTTGCTTTTTAGGGTCATGGTGAGCACTATGTGAGATTCATGTTCCTGTAGTACAGAGGCTGTGAGAGAAGGGAGTTTCCAGTTCTTATCTTTCCTCACCACTGGTGCTAATTCCTCCGTAGTTATAGAGGACACTGTAGCTTTCTTGTTTCTTGTCCAAGTCCACAAAGCCCTAGGTTTCGTGGGACATTCTTTGACATAATGGCCCTTCTTCCCACAATACATGCACAGTCCTTTCTCTCTCTGCTCTAGACAAAGGAGCCCTTACTGCTCCTATTTCCATGGGTTCGCTGCCAGTGTCAACTGGTTGGCTAAGCTTACGAGGGGAAAACTCCGATCGATAATACCCTCTCTCAGCTTGGCGTCTCTCACCCCCTCTTTCTGTGAGCCTCCCATCTAGTCGTAGGGAAAGGTTAATCATGTCAGAACATGTGAGTGGCTGAGGATCTATCTGTGCTATGACATCCTTTAAGCCCTCGCGTAGCCCTTGATAGTATAGAGACATTCTCTTCTCCTCAGGCCATGCCGTCTCTGCTACTAACCTGTTGAAGGTAGTAAGGTATGACACCAGATCCTCTCTCCCTTGTCTTAACTCCAACAGCTCTCTGTCAGCGCCAAAGGTGGTGGCCCTCCTATCAAACACCTTCTCGAACTCTGTACGGAATGCCGTCCAATTGGATAAGATGGCATCGTCATTCCGCACCAGAGGCACTGCCCAGTTGGCTGCATCACCACTTAAGTAAGTAATCGCGAAAGCCACTCGCGAATGGTTGGAAGGGAACGAAGAAGGCTTACAAGAAAAATGCATTAATACTTGTGTTAAGAAAACCTGAGGTTTAGTTGGGTCGCCAGAATACCTCTCGGGATTAGCCAATGGAATGGGAGGGGGTACTGTAACCTGAATAGGAGGAGCAGCAGTGGTAGCGTCAAAACTGTTTCTGGCTAATTTGTCTACCTTTTGACGTAAAGCAGCTGCCTCAGACTTAAAGGCGATCAAATCCTGCTGTACCAAAACCAGTGCTTGAAGCACATCATCCATGGTGGCCATGATTCCCAGAACCACCGGATCGGGTGGAGCACAATTCGTGGGCGCGTAATTCTGTCAAGATTACGTTCCACAGGATCCGGTCGTTGCTAATGGGGGTCCACCTCCTAACGTTACCAGCTCCCTGATCTTATAATACAGGAAATTGGAACCATTAGGCGAGGGATGTCAGGAACAGGGAGGGGACTGCTGGGACAAAGGCTCTGAAACGATATAAGAACAGAATAAATTGTTAAACACTGCATAGCAACAACATGGCTACTCTCATCAATTCTCGCTATGAGGGAATTGCCTGATGTCACAGAAACACACCTGAAACCCAGAGCCAGCAAACACCCAGCAGAGAATAACAAAGAAAACAATGAATGAGTCAACAGCACTCAATTAAAAGAGAGCCTACTGACTTCCAGCAACCTTCCTGAAGTTCAGAAATTGTAAAGTACTCCAATCGTTTCTTAGGACTGAAACAAGGTTCCGAACACCTGGTATATTATAGAGCCATATCCAGACATTGTTCAAAAGAAAAGGGTAAATAGAGTGTTCCCAAGAGAAGACAATACAAACGGCAGAATGTAGCAACCACCACAATACTCGGCTGTAACAGCGAAACAAAGTACAAACAAGGGTTCACGGCAGCAAGTGGTTAGCCAACACACCTTACTCCGCTTCAAACGCAGAATGATTAATCATTAACGGTAGCGCGTGGCAGGATACACACTGCGCTCCGCACACAAGAAGGAAGCTTTGGATGCAACGGTAACATGTAGTAACTACCACTACGTTCCGCATTGAGATTGCACTATCAGGATTCCAACAGAGACGCGTGGCCAGCCGACTCACAGCGTTCTGTATCTTTCACGAGCGCAGCCGCGCTGGAACAACTCGGAGTACTGAGAACAGGAGAAATGCTGACGAAACAACGGTAACGTGTGGTCGGCCGACACACAATGTTCCGTTGTTGGGAAGGGGAAGCAGCAGCACGTCGTCAACTCACCCACTGCCGCACCGAGGAATTTGGAAACCTCCGAAGACTCTAAGCAGGAAGCAAACAAAGAAAGAGACTCGAGACCCGTTCCTACGGACCTCTAGCAATGGCAACGGGAAACAAACAGAATTACGTGCATCCGCTTCCACGCGTGATGTCGTTAAGTACCTTACTGAAGTGAAGGCTCATGGGAAACGTAGTTTAAATCCTTAGGTAGGCGCGAAGGGAGCCTGAAACCTGACAATAGATGAGTGTTGGTGTGTAATAAGATGTATAGGTGTATGAGTACATATGATGAGTGAGTACATGTATGAGTGCCTATATAGAACTGTTAGTGAATGACTGGATATGTATGTAGATTTTTGAAATACTGAATAGGTTGTTCTAACTGGAATTGGTATCTCCATTTTTTTTAAATGTTACTTTCTATTTTTGATCGTGTGTATCAAAGGAGAGGAGGTCTGCCACAAGGATGATGTCATCAGTGATGTCATCAGGGATGTCATTTGAGATGTTATCAGTGATGTAATGAGTGATGTCACTGACCATGTCATGAGTGATGTAATATGTGACATCATCAGCATTGCATTGCGGGCGCGCGAGTTATAGTTAGCTGAACTAACTATAACAGGGGAATTTCAAACTTTTTGTATGAGTAAAATGACCAGCTAACTATAACTGGTGTGAAACCTATGTTTTTTTCAGTGAATTTCAAAGGTTTTTTAAATGCTAATTCCTAACTATAACGTGGCTGTAACCTATGGTTTTTTCAGTGAATTTCAATGGTTTTGTAAATGAAATTTTTTTTATGTAATAATTGTTATATTTTTTATACTGATTTAGTACATTATTAAATTTTTTTTATTTTTAGATGTATTATTTTTTAAATTACATCACATATTTTTAATATAAATTGAATAAAAATGTTTGTACACCTCTCTGCAACGCAGCCCCCTGACGCGTTTGCAGAGGGGGAACTAATTCCACTTGCATACTGGGGGTCCCTGGGGGCCAACTAGCCCACCATGAACCTCCAGTATTCCCCAGGGGGCTGCATTGCAGAGAGGTGGTATGAGGCCACACCCTTTTTTACACCTCTCTGCAGCGCAGCCCACGGGCGCGTTTGCAGAGGGGGAACTAATTCCCCTTTAATATTTGTTGTCCCTGGGGGCCAACTAGCCCACCTGGAACCTCCAGTATGCGCCACTGGTCTGCATTGCAGAGAGGTGTAATGAGGCCACACCCTTTTTTACACCTCTCTGCAACGCAGCCCCTGGGCGCGTTTGCAGAGGGATAACTAATTCCCCTTGCATACTGGGGGTCCCTGGGGGCCAACTAGCCCACCTGGAACCTCCAGTATGCGCCAGGGGCTGCATTGCAGAGAGGTGTAATGAGGCTATGCCCCTTTTTACACCTCTCTGCAACGCAGCCCCTGGGCGTGTTTACAGAGGGGGAACTAATTCCCCTTGCATACTGGGGTCCCTGGGAGGCAACTAGCCCACCAGGAGCCTCCAGTATGCGCCAGGGGGCTGTGTTGCTTTGCCCCAGAGGGCGGAGGTCCCCGGGGCAGTGTGGGGGGGTTGGGCACCCCCCCACACTTCTTTATCACTATGCCCCCACAATTTGGTCCCCCTGGGGGCTAATTTTTAAATAAACATACCGGTTTTAAAAAAAAAACATTTTTGGCCTTGGGGGTCCTTGTGGGACCCCATGAGCAGGCCTAGGGGGTCAGGGTGCTTCTACCCTACCCCCTTTTTTGTGTTTTACACGTTTGTTTTCTGCTTTCTTGTGCCTCGGTCTACCGAGCACAAGATGGCTGCCAACACTTCCTGGATTGAAGTGTTGAAAGCCAATGAGCATGCAGCTCGTGCTCTAGAACTTTTAGAACTCAAAAAGGGGGCAGGGTAGAAGCACCCTGACCCCCTAGGCCTGCTCAGGGGTTCCCACATGGACCCCCAAGGCGATTTTTCGATTTTTTTTTCCGCCTTGGGGGTCCCTGTGGGACCCCCTGAGCAGGCCTAGAGGTCAGGGTGCTTCTACCCTGCCCCCTTTTTAAGTTCTACACTTTTTTTTCTGCTTTCTTGTGCCTCAGTCTACTGAGGCACAAGATGGCTGCCATCAATTTCTGTTTTGGAGTGTTGACAGACAGTGGCAGCCAATCAGCATGAAGCACGTGCACGGCAAGTAAGTAAGTAAAGTTTTTATTTGCACACTTAATTAAAATCATTGCAAGGTGCGCGCACGGTGCACGCACGGTGCACGCCTATAGATATATAATTGATTTTAATTTTATTTTTCTCAGCAACTACTGGAGGGATTTACACCATTTAAACAAAAAAGTGATCTGCGTACCAGACCCTACCATTTTCCCAAATTTTGTGTAATTCCGTTCAGCAGTTCGGGCTGTAGCCGTGTCTAATCGTCCCATGAAAATTAACATGGGGAAAACACGTTTTGGGACCCCCCTTTTTTCTCGGCCCCCGCTTGACGAATCTTTCCGAGACTTTCAGGGAAGGAGCGGAGATTCATCAACCGGCGCCAAAGTTATTCCCAATAGAATGTTGCGGATTTCCTATGGAAACTAGTTGCTAACTATAACTACCTACTGGCGACCGCAGGTAGGTATCATATATATATATATATATATATATTCACTGAAAAAACCATAGGTTATAGACCATATATAGTTAGGAATTAGCATTTAGAAAACCTTATTTTACTCACACAAAACCATTGAAATTCCATATATAGTTAGTTGCACTAACTATATATCGCGCACCCGCAATCCACTGCTGATCATGTCACATATTACATCATTCATGACATGGTCAGTGACATCACTGATGACATCACTGATGACATCTCAAATGACATCACTGATGACAGCACTGATGACTACATCCAGTGACTGTATGTTTCTGTAAAGTTAAAATATGTCTTACATATTGAAGAATGAGTGGATGTATAAGTGTCTGGATGAAGGATTTAGTAGGTGCGTGACTGACTGCATGAGTGAGTGATTAAATGTGTCTCACTGAATGCATGGGTTAGTGACTAAACTGTCTTAATTTGTGCATCATTATGTCTGTTGTTCTGTAAACTGCTGCATGTGTTGATCATTAGCTATACGAGAGGCTATATGTGTTATTAATTGGTTGCCCAAGTATTTCTATGGGAGATTGAGTTTGTGTGGGGGTGGCTGGAAGGTGTGTGACTCTATGCATAGATGTGTGAGCAGTTTATTCACTAGGTGTATGAGTTCAAGAGTGCATGTGGAAACAGCTACATAGGCAGTTGACTGTGTGCATGAGTGTATTGATGAGTGAATGGATATCTCAATGCTACATGTCATAGTAAGTACATATGTAAAACACAGTACATTTGAGAGTTGGCATATATAAATAACTGTGCATGAGAGCCACTGAATGAGTGAGTGGTTGTATCGATCATTGTGAACTTGTATCAGGGATTGTATAAGAGAGTAAATATGTGTTAGTATATGTTTCAATAAGTAAGGTGTGTTTAACTGTATAGTTCAAGAAATGGAGGTGAGATTGTTTCTTTGCATGACTGACTGGGTGTGTGAGTAACTCCATGGATGAGTGGCAGTGTGTGAGTGTCTGTATACACTGAGTGTATCTAAGGTTATATCAGAGTCTGAAGAGGTTTATCGTATTAGCACAAGAATGATGTCAAATGAGATGTCATCAGTGATGTCATCGGTGATGTCATTTGAGATGTCATCAGTGATGTCATCAGTGATGTCACTGACCATGTCATGAATGATGTAATATGTGACATGATCAGCAGTGGATTGCGGGTGCGCGATATATAGTTAGTGCAACTAACTATATATGGAATTTCAATGGTTTTGTGTGAGTAAAATAAGGTTTTCTAAATGCTAATTCCTAACTATATATGGTCTATAACCTATGGTTTTTTCAGTGAATTTTCAAGGTTTTGTAAATGCTAATTCCTAACTATATATGGGATATAACCTATGGTTTTTTCTGTGAATTTCATTGGTTTTTTAACAGCTAATATCTGTAGCTGTAAAATGTATTCTTCTTTAAATCCAAAAAGATATTTTATATGTTTATGAATAATTTTTTTTTTAAATATTTTTTTTTCTTCGTTCCCGCTTCGCGAATCGGGAAGCTTCCCGTTAGCTGACCTTGATGCCGCAAAATAGACCGCGAGCTGGTAAACGTTTCTTTACCGCAAGTGCCGCGTTAGAAAACAACATCGTGACGCCTCCCGTCCGCATGACGTTTCACGTTCTCGCGTGATACGTCATATGACGTGCTACGTTAGCGAACTGGTACGCGAAGCGAGTCGCAAAGCGCAGGTTTCTGGAAGCAAACCGGGAGGCCCTGCAAAGCGCTTAACGTAAACACAGCAAGTCATGTGACTTGGTAATAACACTTTTCATTGGTTCATTTCACTTTTGGTTTCCTAATGATGTAAGACTAGGTCATATAATCTAAAATGAACACTTTTGATTGGTTGAGAACTCTTGTTTTTCCCAAATGATGAAAATCCCTCCTTCTTTCCTCACTCTGACTTTCATCATTGTGAGAGAAAGACCCTTTGTGATCACTGAGCAATGGCTTCTTTAGTAGCTTCAGCTGGTGCTTCCCCACCACCTCCACCACATCCAAGGAAGAGTGGACCACCTGCTCAAGTTATAATTCAACAAGAAGAGGAAGAAGAAGAACAGGACGACGAGCACGAAGAGAGGCAGTTTTTGCCTGAGCAGCCCAGGACGTCTCACCGGAAAGAAAACTTCATTTGGCAATTTTTTAAAATTCCCAAAGGTCAGAAAAAAGTAAATGCAAGATACGTAACTTGCCTTATATGTCAAGATAGACTGTCCAGAGGAACCGAGAAAAAATACAGTTTCGGAAACTACACAATGCATCGCCATATGACTAGGTGGCATCCTAACAACTACAGTGCTGCACAGTTTCGGAACGACCTAGATAATCTCCCTATTATGGCCAGAAGATCTGTTGTACCGGAAGTAACGGGACCAGAGGGCAGGGAGATGGTGCCAAATATACAAATGAGATTTGGTGAAGTAAAACACATCTGCGTATTTTGCGATGGATTCATTTGCTACGGAGAAAGAAGCATCACTCTGATCAACAGAGCTATTGACTATCATATGCAAGTTTGTACGAAACGCCCAAAATAATAAATACTTCTTTTTTTGTTTTGTTGCTCCTGTTGAGCCCTTTACAATGAATCGTTTTCATTGCCCCCTCCAAGAAAAACCCAAAAGAATATAAAACTGTTCAGAAAAATTCAAAAACAGTAAAAAAATGTTCCGAAAAATAATAAAAAAAATATAAAACAACAAAAACAATAAAAAAAAAGTTCTTTTCAGAACTACCTCCCCGTTATTAAAAAATTGGTACAATATTTGGAACTGTGCCAACCTCTATTTCTCTTAGTTCGCTTCCCAGTTCGCTCGCCGGTACGCGAACCGAAAGCGAACCAAAAACAGTAAGTATAAGGGAAGGAAACAGACACTTATGTTAAAAGAAAGACAGCTATAGGGGAGTAAACTAGAGATACTATTACCCGTAATCCACTGCTGATGATGTCACATATTACATCATTCATGACATGCTCAGTGACATCATCAGCAGAGGATTGCGGGTTTTTTGGCAACGTGCCTTATCCACGGTTTAATAACGCTGCCTTTTGCTTTATATAAGTTTTCAAATTGTATGAAATATATACCAATAGGTCGTTATGAACCTTTAGGTAGTGCTTTTCTTCATGAGGTCTGGTCGCTTCCATACACATACAGATGTTTCAAAGATGATCAAGAAGTTTATCTGAATGGAGAGGAATGCACTGAGACGCCAGATCATTCACTAATGTGTAGGCACATACAGTTACACGGTTCATGCAACAAACACCGACCAAATATGGCTTGCGTGTTGCAAGGCACGCCAGTTCCTGCTATCATCCCCACGTTCAAGTTGTTGGAAAATGGTAGTTATTTGATGCTCAATAATGAAGATTGTTCTGAGTTAATTAAAAGTATTCCTTTTATCGTAACAGTAAGTGAACGGGTTATTTGCTGCAGAAATGTTCTATTTCCTCCCACACATGAACATAGGGAGTTTTCAATCTGGCCACAAATACCAACCTTGGGACAGATATCAACGGCATGGCAAGAATAAGAGCTCTTTTGTCTCAGAGAGAGGTGGCCTTGAGTTCGGCCCGTGAAACTTTCGTGCTTCACATAGCGAACACCCGTACAGAGGTGCACACCCTTTTCAATTCAGATTTGCCTTTCAATTTCAGCAAGATGGTTCCGACTATCTTTAACGCATCCTCCACAAAGACCCTGGCGCACTTTTTTAAAGTTGTTACCAGTGGTCTCGTGACTTCATTTGAGAAAATCTTTGGAGTCATCCCTGCTTCCTTTCATTCTATTTTCTCCACTCTGGTTCGTGGATTGGCATTTTTACTTGCATTACCAGCGGACGCTCTTGTGCTTTTTTACATTTTTAAATATGGATGTCCCTCCTATGCAACCTCCCACCCTGCAGCTGCTGACACTGTTCCGCAATCGCATGCTAGAATATTATGGCACAATGCCGTTGGCGATATTAAGCACGGCATATGGATTATCTTTTCGATTCTCCTACTTCACCTGTGTCCAGCCTGTATTTCACTGCCTGACCTGTGATTTCGATTGGGCCATTGATTTGTGTCTCTGCGGACCGGTTTCTCCTGACGTCGACTTTAATCAGCTGATGACTCCTATCATTACTCACGAGTTGGTTTGTCCTGGCGAAAGGATTATGGCTGTGGCATTGATGCATGGACTACTTGGTCCCTGGAATTTACTGGCGGCAGCACAGTCTTTCTTGGAACAGAGCTTTCTTGAAAACCCACCGAGCTGTCCTCTGATGGTGATAGAGGATCCGGTGCTGGGAGAGCACATATGTTCTTTTCCGCTTTTAAATTGGATGGCTGAACTGTTTTCGGATGAAGACGGTGACTTCCTATTGGAGGCTGTTGCAGCTTATTTTGCATACACAGTTATGTCATAGACCTTTTTCATGTTTGATATGCTGAGTACTAGCATTTCATTGACAATTCATTGACTTATTTGTCAAGTTTTTATTATTTACCTTGCCTATTGGCTTAAGACTCGATAAACTACTTGGCTGTTTTATTTTTCTTTAGCATTACATTTTCCTAGTTTTTAATGCTTTACCTTGCGGACCGTCCACATATAAACTTGCAATCTGCTCTCATGAGATGGCACTTCTATTATCTTATTCAGTTCGTTTCCGGATCATGGGGAGGTGTCATCTAGGTCCTGGATATCTTTACACCGTGTTAAGTTAGCATGGGCTCATTACCGGTTTAAACGCCATTTTTCCTTTTTTGCAACTTCTGCACACGACACTTAGTTGTTGCTTTAGCTTTCCACCTAGTAGTTCATCGTGGTTTACATGAGAATAATATGTTATTGCTCTACTATCTGCTTTGCTTGTTAAACTATATCTGTACAGCGAGTGCTAAAGTTTCAAGAACAACACGATACAGAATTGTTATGAGGTCTGATCTCCACGACTTCATACTCATAACATAAGTGCAACTTCTGCCAATTCTGGGCATGAGGCGGGTTTTATATTGCTTTGCCGAACACACATACACAACAGTTGATGCGGTTCACATGAAGAGAGAGCTGGTGTATGCTGATGTGATTCCTTCAAATCTAAGACACTAAAGTATGGGCACGCCCTAAACCAACACAAAGAGACCTTCTTAGCAAATAATATAATATGTGTATTAGGGAGGGTGAGATATAAGCAGCCGCGGGCCGTGGAGGGAGTTACGGTGAGGCAGGGAGGCGGGGAGGGGGAGAAGCAGGGTGGAGCCCTCTCTACCTTGCCCCTCCCCCTCCCCGCCTCCCTGCCCCACCGTAACTCCCTCCACGGCCCGCGGCTGCTTATAAGTGTTGCTAACTCTTATTCATTTACAGCATGTTAACATACTGTCACCATTCGCTTTTTATGTACTAGTAACTATGCTGGTAATTTTGCTACTGATAATATGTGTACTTGTATTCTCCACCCTGCTTCTCCCCCTCCCCGCCTCCCTGCCTCACCGTAACTCCCTCCACGGCCCGCGGCTGCTTATAAGTGTTGCTAACTCTTATTCATTTACAGCATGTTAACATACTATCACCATTCGCTTTTTATGTACTAGTAACTATGCTGGTAATTTTGCTACTGATAATATGTGTACTTGTATTATCTAAGATACTACGCCTGAGAAGACGGCATTAGTAAATAAACATTTCAAATACACATGTGTTCTTCTTAACTCCATGTTCTGGTTTCTAAGAAATATATAACGACCGACTGTTCATGAGTTCCACGTATCCTGAGGTACTATAAGTTCATATTCTGGATTGTCTAAACATTGAGAGTTTGTTATATCCAATGTGACACTGTACCTAGCTTGCTAAGGAGTTTTTGATTACTAACGTGAGTTTTGGGACACCCTAATTCGCCGAGGTTCCAATCCTCTGTCCACAGTTCTGTGTGAGAACAGAAACCCTGCGACAGGGGCACCCCCGACCCTTGCTGGAGCTTCATCACACCTGCGATACAACTCCAGCAATGCGCCACCTTTACGGCACAGATACATCACGCATCTGTGCTGTTTTTGCCCCATGATGCGCCGCATTGTAAATGCAGCACACCATAGGTGACGGAACAGCGGCACAGAATGACTAACACATCCCTGGTGATGCGCCAGTCATCATAAATGTATCCGTATGCTTCTTATCTTGTTAGAGATGAACCGCCATATGTATCATCAAAGTTTTTTGCATTTCCTAAATAGCGAATCCATTCAGCCGTTCGATTATTATTATTATTATTTTTTTTTGCCCCGCGGGGCCCTTTTAAAACCTCCACATCAAACCTAGGGGGTCAGGGACAATGTACTATGCCCCCTTATGGTCATTTGCCCCTTCGCTTTGGCCTCCTCTTGTCTCTCGATCCTACCGAGAGACAAGATGGCGGCCGCTACGGACTGTTTGGAATGTTGACAGACGCCGGAGAACCAATCAGCTTCGCTTCACAAAGCTCCGTTGCGCGAAAAGTACGCGTCCTGGGCCGCTGCCTGGTCCGCTGTTACAGATATATATCTTTTTTTAAACGTTAATTTCTCAAAATCCACTGGAGCACATATATTGAGACCTACAAAAGGCACATCGGGCTACCAGTCCCTACAATTTTGCCAAGTTTCGTGCAAATCCATTCAGCCGTTCGGGCTAAAAGTGAGGCCAACCGCCCTATGGAAAACTCAATGTTAAAAACACGTTTTGGGACCCCCCTTTTTTCTCGACCCCCCCTGGACGAACCCCCCCCCCAATTTTCAGGGGCTGCTCAGAAACAAAATGTTCCATTTTCCAGAAAATTTCAGCCAATTCCGTCCACAAACGCCAAAGTTATTAGACATAGAATTTTCAAAAATCCCATAGGGAAAAAATCCTAACTATATATACCTACTGGCGACCGCCAGTAGGTAATATATATATATATATATATATATATATATATATATATAAATATACATATATATATATATATATGGATAATCTTTGTTCCTGATTTACTGTTTTCGATTTTTGTACATATAGATGAATTAATTCTTTAAAAAAACTGAAATTATATTGTTATTCGTATTTTCATAACCTTGGTACTTAGTTTAACATTAGGTAATCTTTTACCAAATTGTTTGCACTTTAATGCTAAATTTGCACTATCACTTTAAGCACTTTTCCTGTTTATTAGCAATTACTGTGACTCGCCCACTTGGGCTCTATCCAACGCAGCACAACGTCCAGATTTCCGGCGTGGGGCGTCGCGGGGGGTGGGTCATCAGTAGCAAACTGTTGTGCGAATAGTTCCAAGGCAGCAGAACGATGGCACCAAGGTGATGTCCAGTAAGTTGCCGCACTGGTTTTGGTATCCTACAATGCTGCTCCGAATAACGGCGTGGGGCGCCCCGGGGGAGGCGGCGTGAACGGGCCTCTCCAGGTGGAGTGTCATCTGTTGTAGTGGGGTGCCCCTTTACCGTTTCAGTTGCCATTCCGTCCGTTTTTGGTCCACTGTGTCAAAAGCCGCAATTCAGCTGAGTTGCGCCCACTCTTGCGGTGCAGCGATAGGCGGCTGTCACAGGACTCTCAAAATGGCGGCAGGCTCTTTCCTTTTTGGGCCTGGTCCACTAAAATGGCCCTGGGACACCTTGGAAATCGGACGCTTGTCTGCTAGGTCTTGGACCCCATTCTCGAAAGCGTCCCCTCCGCCTTGAGGATTTATCAAAAGTTTTGGGGGCCCCCGACTCCTGTAGGCTTCTGGTGGGGAGCGGTTGCCATGATTGCTCGCGGAATGACCACGACGGAGCTACGAGATGGTGGTGCTCTCATGCTGACGCCAGCTTCAGTCTGAAACATCCAGAAACAAGGTGGGGCTTTCATCGTTTGGGAAAAAAAAAAGTTTTCATCCAATGAAAAGTGTTGTTTTTAGGTCATATGATCAAGCCTTCCATCATTAGGAAACCAAAAGTAAAATGAACCAATGAAAAGTTTTATAAACAAGTCACATGACCTGTTATGCGGCATAGGGTATAAAATGCGGAGAAAATACGTTGGCACGTGAGGCGGCGTCAGTAGCGGACTGATGTGCGAATAGGCCGAAGGCAACACAACGCGCCAAGATCCGGATGGCACCGAGGTGGTGTCCAGCAAGTTGCAGCACTGGTGTGGCCATCCTACAATGCTGAAAGTCGGCGTGGGGCGCCCCGTTGGCCTGTGAGTTTGCGTCAGTAGCGGACCGATGTGCGAATAGGCCGAAGGCAGCACAACGCGCCAAGATCCGGATGGCACCGAGGTGGTGTCTAGTAAGTTGCCGCACTGGTGTGGCCATCCTACAATGTTGAAAGTCGGCGTGGGGCGCCCCGCTGGCCTGTGAGATGGCGGCAGTAGCGGACCGATGTGCGAATGGGGCCAAAGGCAGCGCAACAATATTTTCGGAATAGAAGACACCACAAGGCGCTGAGATGCCAAGATCCGGATGGCACCGAGGTGGTGTCTAGCAAGTTGTGGCACTGGTGTGGCCATCCTACAATGGTAAAAGTCGGCGTGGGGCGCCCTGTTGGCCTGTGAGATGGTGTCAGTAGCGGACTGATGTGCGAATGGGGCCAAAGGCAGCGCAACAATATTTTCTGACTGACACCACAAGGCGCTGAGATGCCAAGATCCGGATGGCACCGAGGTGATGTCTAAGTTGCGGACCGATGTGCGAATGGGGTAAAAAGGCATCGCAACAATTTTTTCTGTATGGAAGATACCACTAGGCGTTGAGATGCCAAGATCCGGATGGCACCGAGGTGATGTCTAGCAAGTTGCTGTACTGGTGTGGTCATCCTACAATGCTGAAACTCGGCGTGGGGCGCCCTATTAGCCTGTGAGATGGCGTCAGTAGCGGACCGATGTGTGAATGGGGCAAAGGTAGCGCAAGAATATTTTCTGAATAGAAGACACCACAAGGCGCTGAGATGCCAAGATCCGGATGGCACCAAGGTGGTGTCTAGTAAGGTGCACTGGTGTGGTCATCCTACAATGCTGAAACTCGGCGTGGGGCGCCCGATTAGTCTGTGAGATGGCGTCAGTAGCGGACCGATGTGCGAATAGGCCGAAGGCAGCACAACGCGCCAAGATCCGGATGTCACCGTGGTGGTTTCATAGTTGAGAGGCACTTCATCTGCAGTGGGGCGCCGAGATCCGGATGGCACAGAGGGGATGTCTAGCAAGTTGCTGTACTGGTGTGGTCATCCTACAATGCTGAAACTCGGCGTGGGGCGCCCCATTAGCCTGTGAGATGGCGTCAGTAGCGGACCGATGTGTGAATGGGGCAAAGGTAGCGCAAGAATATTTTCTGAAGAGGAGACACTACAAGGGGCTGAGATTCGGTTACCACTGAGGTGATGTCTAGCAAGTTGCCGCACTGGTGTGGCCATCCTACAATACTGCTCCGAATAACGGCGTGGGGTGCCCGAAGGGGGGGGGGGAGGCGGCGTGAACGGGCCTTCCCAGGTGGAGGCTCGTCTGCTGTAGTGGGGCGCCCCTTTACCGTTTCAGTTGCCATTCAGCTGAGTTTCGGCTGCTCTTGATGCTACAGCGACAGGCGGCTGCAACAGGACTCTCAAAATGGCGGCCTGTTCTTTGGATTTGGGCCTGGTCCACTAAAATGGCCCTGGGACACCTTAGAACTCGGACGCTCGATTTTTTTTTCCTTTCCTGTACATGCAAAAAAAGGTAAATGTCCGGTACGTTACACGCTTCATCTGCCACGATGAACTCTCCAGAGGAACCGAAAAAAAATATAGTTATGGTAACTATACCATGCATCGTCATATGGAGAGGTGGCACCAATTAATTATAGTGCTGCATAAAAGAGAGATTTGGAGGAGAACCCCTGACCTGCTAGTACATTCATCAAAGAAGTGGCACTGACAGCATCAGAGGCAAGGGAAACGGTCCCAAATATTTAGAAGAACTTTGGAAAGATTAAAATGACATGTTTAGATTGTGGCAAATTAATTTCATGTGGACAGATGAGTGTTACTCTAATAAATACAGCATATGAACATCATCATAGTCGATGGTTGGTAGAGACATTTTGACTATATCCTGGACCTGCCCGTCCTCGCCCAAAATGGCGCCGGAATAAATGGGACTCGTAACTCCTTGTTGTGTACTGGTTGCAGAACCTTGAAATCACGAGATACGTATGCAGTTTTGAAGCACATGGCGGGCGGGGACGAGAATTGATTGAATATTTCGACATCCCTATTGATATTAAGTTCTGATGTGTTATTGATTACTGTACTATTGAAAGTTCGAATTAACGTCACCCATGGTACTTGCCCGCAAATGTATATCTAGATAATTTTATTGTAACTGGCCCTGTCGTATTTTAATTATAAAATGTACATCCACCGATTCCGTAACTGTTAGACACCTTAGTTCTTGCAACCTAATGGCCCGCCCGTTACGTTCCTCTACAGTGTAAATGTCTACTCATCATATACGATTACAGTTTGCTCCGTGGCCGGCCCACGTGGTTATAGGCTCGTATTTGTATAATGAAATTTTCACAATAAAGGTTTTTAAAAGAAAACATGGTAGTAGTATATACATTGGTAAAGTTTTTAATAATAGTCACTGTTTTAGAATCATTAAAAGGCAAGTGAAATAAAGCAGACCAATTACATGAAGGGTAAAAGGTATAATACGAAGGAACGCAGTAAAGATAAATGGTCAAGGGCTGTTGTGTTTTCTACTCCTGCAACATAAAGTGATCGATAAGAATCTCATATTCAGGCGTATCGGCGACTAAGACAGCAGGTCGACCCTCTTTTGCTCAACGGCTCCGTCATGGGACGAAGAAACGCTCTTTTTCTCGAAAAAAGAATATATTTTACTTGCAGGACAGTTGTAAATTTTCCGGGAAAGTACATTGGCCTGGAACATTATAACATATATTTAAGAAAAAAATAATGTTCGGAAGTAATAAAAAGCGTAATTTTTAGGTCATATGACCAAGCCTTTCATCATTAGAATAAGAAAAGTAAAATGAACCAATGAAAAGTTTTATTAACAAGTCACATGACTTGTTATGCTTACGTTACGCGCTGCGCGCCCCGGATGACTTCCGGATGCGCTAACGCGGCGCGTCATATGACGCATTACGTGACAACGCAGGTCCAGAATATAGTCAAAATGTCTCCACCAACCAGCGGTCGGAACACAACCCCTTTCAGCAGGCTAAATAGTTCTGTTAAATGACAACAGAAGGGACAGGCAACAAGAACCATCAGTCAAAGAGGGGAGGGCTAGTTCTTCTCTACCGGGTTACATTGGGGCGCTACCGGAACTGATCGAATTGGTAGTCTACAGTGTTTCTGGATGTTTCAGACTGAAGCTGGGGTTAGCATGAGAGCAGCACCATTTCGTAGCTCCGTCGTGGCCATTCCGCAACCAATCATGGCAGCCGCTCTTTATCGTTATTTTGGGCGGGGTGGGTGGCGGAGCCGAGCTGTTTTGCAGCCATCATTGTGTGGAGTTCAGTTCATCTCACTAGTTTTGTATTTGTCATGAGGGGTTGTTCCTAATGTTTCTATTTTAGCGAGGTCAAAAAGAGATCCCATTAGTGGCCTACTGGTTTTGCTCGATTCCTTTTCTTTTTTTTTTTTATACGATTTTTCGTTATCTGCAAAGACTAAACAGAGTATTGCGACTCTGTGTTTGTTTGTAAATAGAGAATGAACCAAAGAGAACCAATTCTAAAACAGTAAATACTTGGATAACAATCAATCAAATGGAGAGAGAAGCAGGCACGACGTATTACAACGGGGGCAAAGGCCTGCGTTAACTACTCTTCACTATGTGCAAAGAGAGAGTACTCCTAATAGAAATGAGGGGGGGGGGGCACCATTCAAAGCAGATCAGTGTGCATAAACACGAAAATGTTTTCACTTACCACGTACTTGACATTCGACAGCTTATGATATTTGCTATTAAAAAACCATTGAAATTCACTGAAAAAACCATAGGTTATAGACCATATATAGTTAGGAATTAGCATTTACAAAACCTTGAAAATTCACTGAAAAAACCATAGGTTATAGACCATATATAGTTAGGAATTAGCATTTTAAAAACCTTATTTTACTCACACAAAACCATTGAAATTCCATATATAGTTAGTTGCACTAACTATATATCGTGCACCCGCAATCCACTGCTGATCATGTCACATATTACATCATTCATGACATGGTCAGTGACATCACTGATGACATCACTGATGACATCTCAAATGACAATACTGATGACATCACTGATGACATCTCAAATGACATCACTGATGACATCACTGATGACATCTCAAATGACATCACTGATGACATCACTGATGACATCTCATTTGACATTACGGATCACATCACTGATGACATCATTCATGTGATAATACGATGAACCTCTTCAGACTCTAATATAACCTTAGATACACTCAGTGTAAACAGACACTCATAGACTGTCACTCATCCATGGAGTTACTCAGACACTTAGTCAGTCATGCAAAGAATCAATCACACCTCCATTTCCTCAACTATACAGTTATACACACCTTACTTATTCAAACATATACTAAAACATATTTACTCACTTATACAATCCTGGATACAAGTTCACAATGATCCATACAGCCACTCACACATTCACTGGCTCTTATGCACAGTTATTTATATATGTCAACTCTCACATGTACTGTGTTTTACATATGTACTTACTTTGACATGTAGCACTGAGATATCCATTCACTCACCAATACACTCATGCACACAGTCAACCGCCCATACAGCTGTTTCCACATGCACTTTTGAACCCATACATCTAGTCAATCAACTGCTCACACATCTATGCAGAGAGTCATACACCTCCCAGCCACCCACACACACACTCAGTCTCCCATAAAAATGCTTGGGCAACCAATCAATAACCTATACAGTTAATCATATAGCTAATGATCAACACATGCAGCAGTTTACAGAACAACAGACATAATGATGCACAAATTAAGACAGTTTAGTCACTAACCCATGCACTCAGTGAGACACATTTAATCAGTCACTCATACAGTCAGCCATGCCCCTACTAAATCCTTCATCAAGACACTTATACATCCACTCATTCTTCAATATGTAAGACATATTTTAACTTTACAGAATTATACAGTCACTGGATGTAGTCATCAGTGATGTCATTTGAGATGTCATCAGTGATGTCATCAGTGATGTCATTTGAGATGTCATCAGTGATGTCATCAGTGATGTCACTGACCATGTCATGAATGATGTAATATGTGACATGATCAGCAGTGGATTGCGGGTGCGCATATATATAGTTAGTGCAACTAACTATATATGGAATTTCAATGGTTTTGTGTGAGTAAAATAAGGTTTTTTAAATGCTAATTCCTAACTATATATGGTCTATAACCTATGGTTTTTTCAGTGATATATATATATATATATATATATATATATATATCACGGAGGTTTCCTTGTAGAAAAGAAACGGGGAGCCACAGCGGGGAATGCCAGGAGGAAGATTTATTTTCACAGGAGAAAAGTGGCATGACGCGTTTCGGCATGTGCCTCATCAGATGCCTGCTCCTTAACAACAGCTCCCAACAGGCATCACAAAGTAGTCCCATTCGGTCTCCCATTGGTGGATGCTCAGGTGGGTGGAGTGAAGTCTCAAACAGTACTGTAGTTGCGTCGGCAAACTACGAGTACCAGCATGCACCACTCTCGGCCAGCAGGTAAGTTGCTTCATTCCGACCCTGTGTCCTCGTGGGGGCCCTGAGCTGAATATGAGCGTGGGTTGCGGTGCTTGGTTGGCAGGTGTTGATGATGTAAACCTTCCTCCCGGGTCCCCAACGCTTCAACCGCATTACGTCCAATCTCAGTTGCAGCCTGAAAACAGGAGGCAAATAATAAGAACATGTGATTTTATTGAGTAGCAAGCTCCGCCCCAGTGGGCGTCAACTGTGGCATTCTGGTAAATGTAGTCAAGCCTGCATGAGAGGTGGCAGAATTTCTCACCCGACTGGGGATGACATTTTCTTTGAAGGAAGGCGGCAAATCCACTTGGTGAATGAACTTTTGCAAGTTGTTGTGGCATATTGTTGACTACATTTACCAGAATGCCACAGTTGACGCCCACTGGGGCGGAGCTTGCTACTCAATAAAATCACATGTTCTTATTATTTGCCTCCTGTTTTCAAGCCAGCCAGTGATCAAGAGCGCAATGCTCGAAACGCGTATGGCTATTGGGAAAGCTACATCTCTCTGCGAGCATTGCTACCTGCGGTGTTGAGTGCCGGAACCCTTCGTGTGTGGCGTCTTTGTTTGGAGGCAAACTTTGGTATGTTATATTGCGGCTTGCCCGGCCGCTAAAGAAGCCCCACTGCTCCATGAAGCGGGTCCTGAGTGCTTGGAGACGTGAGCACTCGTACGAACGATGGGGGCCTACACCACAGGGATGTACTTGCAAGCCTGCATGAGAGGTGGCAGAATTTCTCACCCGACTGGGGATGACATTTTCTTTGAAGGGAGGCGGCAAATCCACTTGGTGAATGAACTTTTGCAAGTTGTTGTGGCATATTGTTGACTACATTTACCAGAATGCCACAGTTGACGCCCACTGGGGCGGAGCTTGCTACTCAATAAAATCACATGTTCTTATTATTTGCCTCCTGTTTTCAAGCCAGCCAGTGATCAAGAGCGCAATGCTCGAAACGCGTATGGCTATTGGGAAAGCTACATCTCTCTGCGAGCATTGCTACCTGCGGTGTTGAGTGCCGGAACCCTTCGTGTGTGGCGTCTTTGTTTGGAGGCAAACTTTGGTATGTTATATTGCGGCTTGCCCGGCCGCTAAAGAAGCCCCACTGCTCCATGAAGCGGGTCCTGAGTGCTTGGAGACGTGAGCACTCGTACGAACGATGGGGGCCTACACCACAGGGATGTACTTGCAAGCCTGCATGAGAGGTGGCAGAATTTCTCACCCGACTGGGGATGACATTTTCTTTGAAGGGAGGCGGCAAATCCACTTGGTGAATGAACTTTTGCAAGTTGTTGTGGCATATTGTTGACTACATTTACCAGAATGCCACAGTTGACGCCCACTGGGGCGGAGCTTGCTACTCAATAAAATCACATGTTCTTATTATTTGCCTCCTGTTTTCAAGCCAGCCAGTGATCAAGAGCGCAATGCTCGAAACGCGTATGGCTATTGGGAAAGCTACATCTCTCTGCGAGCATTGCTACCTGCGGTGTTGAGTGCCGGAACCCTTCGTGTGTGGCGTCTTTGTTTGGAGGCAAACTTTGGTATGATATATATATATATATATATATATATATATATATATATATATTTATGTGTATATATATATTACCTACTGGCGGTCGCCAGTAGGTAGTTATAGTTAGGATTGTTTTCCATAGGGAAATCGCAACATTCTATTGGGAATAACTTTGGCGCCGGTTTAGGAATCTGCCTGAAATTTTCCTCAAATTTACCTCGCGGCGCTCCGCTCCTTCCCTGAAAGATTGGGGGGGATTCGTCAAGCGGGGGCCGAGATAAAAGGGGGGTCCCAAAACGTGTTTTCCCCATGTTAATTTCCGTAGGGCGGTTGGACTCACTTTTAGCTCGAACGGCTGAATGGATTTTCACCAAACTTGGCAAAATTGTAGGCACTGGTAGCCCGATGTGCCTTTGCTATGTCTCAAGATATGTGCTCCAGTGGATTTTGAGTAATTTAGGTTAAAAAATATATATATATCTATAAGCGCGCCCCGGTACGCGCACCGGGGAGCGCACCAGGCGCGTACCGCGAGTTCGCGCAAGGAAAGCTGATTGGCTCTCGGGTGTCTGTCAACATTCCAAACAGTCCGGAGCGGCCGCCATCTTGTGTCTCGGTAGGATCGAGACACAAGAGGTGGCAAAAACAAAGGGGTAAATGACCATAAGGGGGCAGGGTAGACCCCTCCTGACCCCCTAGGTTTTATGTGGGGGTCATAAAAGGTCCCAGCGAAGCAAAAAAAATATATATATATTTCGATTTTCACGGGGGGAGCGTCCGGTACGCGCACCGGGGAGCGTACCTGGGAGCGTACTTTGGTGAAAAATAGTGAAAAAAGTTAGTGTAAAATAATCATTTTGAGTGATTAGAGGTAGGGTAGCTGAGAAAAGAGCTTTTGGGTTCTGTGGCTGATTTAGGTACCTACAAGTACATCCCACACACATCCACATGCACACCCCCACACACACACCCACACACACCTCACACACCCACACCTCCACCCACACCCAAACACCCCACACACCCACACCCACACACACACCTTACACACCCACAACCCCACCCACACCCACACACCCCACCCACCCACACCCACACACACACCTCACCCCCCCACACACACACACCTCACAGACACAGCCCACACATCCCCCACACACACCTCCCCCCACACATGGGGAAAACTCAGTGAAACAGTAAAATAATAATTTAAAGTGCTTAGAGGTAGGGTAGCTCTGAATAGAGTTGTTGTGTTGTGTGGGTGATTTAAGTACCAGCATGTAGGTACCAATACAGAGTTTTAAATTCAATGTACACCGTCTCCTCTGTAGATATCTTGCATGTTGTTACAGAAGTTATTGTGGTATATGTAATCTATGCCATAGTCTCTCAGGAAAGCCGAATCAACATGGAGGCAGGAGATGAAAAAGAGATGTCAAATACACATTGGAGATAATATAGTGGGAGAAAGGAAGTAACTATGAGCAAAATTACTATGTAACACAAAAAAGTTGCACAGTATACTATAAGTCTCACTTTATATTATATTCATTTTGGTACTATTTAATGAATTACATATAAAAAAGAATAATGTCTGGAACAATTTTTAATTATTAAATAAAAATGTATTGGTCTGATTTTTCAAAATTTAATAACACTTCCAAAATTACATCGTCAGGAATGTCCTCATTTGGATTCCAGGATTCAATTTCTTCTACACATTTAAGAAACTCTTGATCAAGAGACTGATCCAAAAAGTCTAAATCATCAATCTCCTACTCTGGGTTGTTCTGGAGAACAATTTCGAATGAAATATTAAATTTCTTTTGTTCTCCTTCCATTTTCTTGCTGTAAATTGCATAAAAAATAAATATATCAGTAGAGATAGGGCACTGTTAGGTTTAAGTTCAGACAGGTACTTCTGAGTTTTTAACAGTGAAGTTATCTTTGGGCAGTGTATGGTATCAGGCAGGAAGTAGAACTATTAAAAAGTGCATGTGATGAAGCCTAAGTAAAATCATAATTATACTAGAGTTGCTTAACTTAATCCATAAATATAATAGAGAAGCGTATCTCAAGCTATACCTATAACAGAGGGACAAGAAATAACTATCAGAAAACGTTTTTACTAATTAATTTAAAGTGCTCCTTACAAATGAACAACTTACTTTTGAGAGAGGTGAAGAAGAAAAAATGTGAAAATCCTTTCAAGATGTACCTCAGGTAGTTGTAGTCAAAATGGCTGTGTTTCCCTCTTTTTTCATTTATATTCATGTACATAACCAATCAAATGTCAGGAAATAATACTAGAAATTGAAAGTAACATTTTAATTGGTTGTAAATTCTAACACTTCAGATGTGTTTTTGTCATGTAATTTACCTCAGGATATTTAGACAGGGCTACAGGCCAAATGGCTCAATGGAATTCCATAAAATTTGGGAAAATGGTAGGGACTGGTATGTAGTATGGCCTATTCTATATTTGGTGAACATCTCTACAGAGGTTTTTATGTAAATGACCTTCTAAAAATTTTTGGGAGCGCTTACCAGTGCGCGCCCCGGTACGCGTACCGGCAGCGCAACGGGAGTCCTCCGTCTTGTGTTTCGGTAGATTTGAGATACAAGATGGAGGACAAACAACGTTGGGAATGGGTAAAAGGGGGCACGGTAGACACTCCCTGACCCCTAGGTTTTCTGAGGGGGGCTTAGGAGGCCCATATAGGCCCAAAAAAAACAATTGTTTTTTTAATTTTCGCGGGGGGGGCGTCCGGTACGCGTACCGGGGTGCGTACCGGGGAGCGTACTTTAGTGAAAAACAGTGAAAAAAGTTAGAGAAAAATAATCATTTTGAGTGATCAGAGGTAGGGTAGCCCTGAAAAGAGCTTTTGGGTTCTGTGGCTGATTTAGTTACCTACAAGTAGGTTCCAATGCACAGTCTTATATTCAGGAGGAACATTCTATTCCCCTCATGTGAGAAGTGCACACCATCTCCTCTGTAGATATCTTGCATGTTGTAACGCAAGTTATTGTTGTATATTGAACCCATTCCATAGTCTCTCATGTAAGCAGAAACAGATTTATTCACATGTTTCCGTGCTTTTTCAAATTGTGGACACAATTGGTTGGACCACTTCCATTTCTGTCTTTGGCATATATTGGAAAATACCAAGGCAGTTTGAGGAAAAAGTGCCATCAATTGTTCAAAGGTGTCCTTTAAAAGCATTTCCAGACCTACCCCAGTCAAAGTGCCTAAGTCATTTCCACCACAGTGCAGAATTATGAGGTGAGGGTGTGGCAGATGCAAAAAGGTTTTCACCAATGGTATCAATTGATGACATCTCAATCCTCTTTGGCCAATCCATTTAATGTTCACATTTGGTAAATCAAGGTTGTGAAAATTTCTGGTAGCTGCATACCTTTGAGCCCAGTGGATGTAGCTATGTCCAATAATCCAGACAGGATACATGGTAAGAGGAGGTTCTGGTGCAGTCAGATGTAGTGTGGGAATGAAATGGCAGTTGGAACAGTAGGAGTTTGCAAAAAAAAAACTGTGGAGTTTCAGTGCTCTTGAACCACAAGCAATGATTGGTGGATTCAGATAGTTGAAAACTGAAAGTTAGGGTGCATTGTTCTGTTTTGTGAAAGAAGCAATTTGAATGGTTAAGAAAAAGTCATTTAAACAAACATTGCACTGGATAAGCTGGTGTATTGAGAGGTCAAACATCCTTGCTAAGTTCAATTGCAACATTGTAGAATAAACGTTTAAACCTGAGAGCTCAGTGAGGAGGGAGTTGCTATGGTAACAGGTAGAAAGGGCTGAGGGGTGGAAGGGTGTTGATTTGAAAATAGAGAGGGAAGAGTTTTGATTGGTTACCATGATGAATGTGTGTGTAGAATTAGAGGTTCTCTGTGCCATTCATGGTTGCAGTGGCTGGAGTACATACCTTTTGCTCTGCTAAATAAATATTGGTGTGTGTGTCTGACACTGTTCTCAATCTCCTAAAGCATTTGTAAAGTTGAGTAATGATTCATTTAATATAGATAGAGAGTTGTATAATGTATGGAGAATATTTGGAAGCATATTGTGGTTTTTAAATGTTGCTTTGTGTCATGCTTTTTGATAATGCTTGGTAAAAAGTTTGTACAGCATAGAGGAATTGTATTTTGTAAAATTGTGAAGTTTCAGTAGTGACATGGAATGCGTGTACATAGGACCTGTGCTGTGTTTCTTAAATGTGATGTCAAAAACGATTTTTGGGAAAATGAATGGCTTTTACATTTTTTAGAAGGAATAAATAATGTGTGCATGCTTAAAGAAATAAATAAGAGTCTTTCATAATGATATTACCTGTGTTAACTCAGTGTAGGAAGCACATTGAGTTTCTTTGCATAGAGGAATTGTATTTTGTAAAATTGTGAAGTTTCAGTAGTGACATGGAATGCTTGTACATAGGACCTGTGCTGTGTTTCTTAAATGTGATGTCAAAAACGATTTTGGGGAAAATGAATGGCTTTTACATTTTTTAGAAGGAATAAATAATGTGTGCATGCTTAAAGAAATACATTTGACTCTTTCATAATGATGTTACCTGTGTTAACTCAGTGTAGGAAGCACATTGAGTTTCTTTGCACAGAGGAATTGTATTTTGTAAAATTGTGAAGTTTCAGTAGTGACATGGAATGCTTGTACATAGGACCTGTGCTGTGTTTCTTAAATGTGATGTCAAAAACGATTTTGGGGAAAATGAATGGCTTTTACATTTTCTAGAAGGAATAAATAATGTGTGCATGCTTAAAGAAATACATTTGACCCTTTCACAATGATGTTACCTGTGTTAACTCAGTGTAGGAAGCACATTGAGTTTCTTTGCATAGAGGAATTATATTTTGTAAAATTGTGAAGTTTCAGTAGTGACATGTGTTGGAAACCGGGGATGTCAGGTCACCTAGGGTAGCCTGGCCTAGGGTAAGTCACATTCACTAGAGGCACATGTGTGAAGGTTGCAAACTTCCCAGCAGTAAATTAACGCAATAACACACAAAAAGGACACTACACCCAAATATGGAAAAATATGAGCTGGTTTATAAAAATATTATTTGCTCTCTTGTTGTCAGGAATCACAATTTAGTACATTACAGTTTGTCCTGAAAATAATAATAATAATAATACTTTTAAATTGCTAAATCATATCATCATCCATCATTAACAGTACATCACATTTGGCCAGACATTTATTACCCCTATCAGAGCTATTAGTACAATTCCCACTTTAATGGACTTATCACTTTCGCATCATAGAACAATAGTTCCCATGTAGAGGAGCCTGTACTCCTCTAGAAAAGGTTACACATTTCCCCCCCCCTTCACTACTGACCACAGAAGAACTGGCTATTCTCAATTAAGCAAGCATTCAATGAAGCCCCTTTAGGGATTCCTCAAGGGCACTGCACACCTTGGGACAGATTCTCTGTTTGACTACTTGTTATGTCTCAATCCCTTGCACTTGTTTTACTCTCTTTACGGAAGTCACTTCCCCCTCTTGATCATCTCCTTACTTGTGGTGGAGTTGATGCTTGGAGTCTTACTGCGCCATAAGAAGGGGGCAAAAAGCCGGCAAGGCCAAGGAGCCGAATGCTGAAAAGACTCTCTAGCCTCTAGGGGCTCCTCAGCTCCCCCTCCCCGCTCGGGCCAGCTCCTCCGTGTGGCGCTCGAGCGGAAAGGAAAGGTAGATTCAGCAATACCCCCCAGGCCGCTACCGGGCTCCTCAGCTCTCCCCTCCCGCTCGCGCCAGCTCCTCCGTGTGGCGCTCGAGCAGAGGAGAGAAAACAGAACAAAGCTTACAAGCCGCTGTTGGGCTCCCGGCGCTTCTCCACACTTCTCCACAGCATCGGTCGGAAGAGAAACACTACTCCTTCTGACATGCGCGGTTCACCCACGCTGGCGCCGCCTCTCACTCGAGCCCCCGGGCACTTCCTCCCGATCCGCCCTCACAGCGCGTACACCAAGGGAAGACGCCTCTCCCTCTCCCTCACGCAGAAGCGGCCCAAAGACACTACCTCTCGTCGGCCTCACTGAGTCTCCCTGCCACATCCCAGGATACAGCTGGAGGCGCAGGCAGGGGGCACCCGGCTGGAGTGCGGCAATCTCCCTCGGCTCCCACAGGACCCTGATAAAACCAAGGGTAAGGAGGAAGTCGGGTGTTGATTTACTCAGTGGCACAATCCTTTATGATGTCCCAGAGCAGGATTAGCACTCTTGAGCTCTTAAGGCAGTTCAGACCCACAATACTAGATGAGGGGGGGAATAGGAGGGGGTCGATTGGAAAGGCTAGATGGTCCTTTCCTCTTCTCTCTCTGTCCCGGGGGATTGAGCCTTACTTCATACGAGCTTCCTCACCCACGGCTTATACTGGGACCAGGAGAGAATTGGTACCCAGGGTCTCCAAGACTTCTCACCCAGCGGGGTCAGGACAAGTAACCAAAGGGAGGTCGGGTGGTGAATCAATAAGGAGCGTCCCCAGACTGAGAGGTCGACCCTTTGACTATCCTACCCCCGCCTTCCGCTACAGCCTGTCCTCCAGCCAGCCTAAACTGCAAGACAAAATGGCTGCCCAGCATTCCGCCTGTTATAGGCTGACCCTCAGAGGTCCAGAAGGGACCAGAAGGTTCTGGAATGCCCTATTCTACGCTATGGGACATGTTCTAGGTTTGGCAGTTAGGACAGTTGGTAGCCACCATTTTGTGACTCCAACTATATTCCTGTCAGAAAAGGCCTCTAGGCCTGAGGTGAAAAACTATGAGGGGGGGAAAGAACACCTATCCCCTTGACCAACACCTAGAAAAAGCTAGTGGACACAAAAATTAATAAAGGTATGAGGGGCAAAAAGGGGACAAAATAAATAATGAATTGGAAGGACTACGCAAAAAGCCAGACAGGTCTAACAACATGGAATGCTTGTACATAGGACCTGTGCTGTGTTTCTTAAATGTGATGTCAAAAACGATTTTGGGGAAAATTAATGGCTTTTACATTTTTGAGAAGGAATAAATAGTGTCTGCATGCTGAAAGAAAGAAATTTGACCTTTTCACAATGATGTTACATGTGTTAACTCAGTGTAGGAAGCACATTGAGTTTCTTTGCATAGAGGAATTGTATTTTGTAAAATTGTGAAGTTTTAGTAGTGACATGGAATGCTTGTACATAGGACCTGTGCTGTGTTTCTTAAATGTGATGTCAAAAACGATTTTGGGGAAAATGAATGGCTTTTACATTTTTGAGAAGGAATAAATAGTGTCTGCATGCTTAAAGAAATACATTTGACCCTTTCACAATGATGTTACTTGTGTTAACTCAGAGTAGGAAGCACATTGAGTTTCTTTGCTGTTGGTTTGTGTCATGTTTTTTGAGAATGGTTGAATTTCAGTAGTGAAATTGAATGCTTGTAAATAGGACCTGTGCTGTGTTTCTTAAATGTGATGTGAAAAACGATTTTGGGGAAAATTAATGGCTTTTACATTTTTGAGAAGGAATAAATAGTGTCTGCGTGATTAAAGAAATACATTTGAACCTTTTACAATGATGTCACCTGTATTACCTCATACTAGGAAGCACATTGATAATACTTGGTATGAATATTTGCAAGATAGGGGATTTGTATTTTGTGAAATTGTGAAGTTTCAGTAGTGACATGGAATGCTTGTACATAGGACCTGTGCTGTGTTTCTTACATGTAATGTGAAAAACGATTTTGGGGGAAATGAATGGCTTTTCCATTTTTGAGAAGAAATAAATAGTGTCTGAATGATTAAATAAATATATTTCAACCTTTCACAATAATGTCACCTGTGTTACCTTAGATTAGGAAGTAGATTGTGCAGATGAGGTGAGGCATGTCCAGAGGGACAGAGGATGTGAGGCCTGTGTTCAAGACTGTAGTGGGAGAGAGGCCTTTCCTGGGGAGCTTAGGTGGTGAGGCCTGTGTCTAAGAGTGCAGTGGACTAGGCTTCATGAAGCCTATCCCCCACTGCACTCTTAGACACAGGTCTCACCTTCTTTGTACCCGTGGACAGACCTCTCTTCCACTACACTCTTCAATACAGGCTTCACCTCTTCTGCACCCCTAGACAATCCTCACCTCATCTGCAACCCTGAATAGACTTCAACTAAACTGCATCCTTAGACAGGCCTCAGCTTATTTACACCCTTGGACATGCGTCACCTCATCTGCACCCAGTTACCATCAATTATACTGAATACATTGAGGCCTGTCCAGAGGACACAGATGAGGTAAGGATTGTCCAAGGGTGAGAGGAGGTCAGTCCTCTCCACTGTACTCATGGACACTGAATGTTTGTACATAGGACCTGCACTGTGTGTCTAAAATGTTATTTAAAAAACGATTTTCGTGCAAATCAATGACTTTTAGATTTTTGAGAAGGAATAAATAGTGTCTGCATGATTAAATAAATATATTTCATCCTTTCACAATAATGTCACCTGTGTTACCTCAGAATAGGAAGTAGATTGTGCAGATAAGGTGAGGCATGGCCAGAGGAACAGAGGAGGTGAGGCCTGTGTTCAAGACTGTATTGGGAGAGAGGCCTTTCCTGGGGAGCATAGGATGTGAGGCCTGTGTCTAAGAGTGCAGTGGACTAGGCTTCATGAAGCCTATCCCCCACTGCACTCTTAGACACAGGTCTCACCTTCTTTGCACCCGTGGACAGACCTCTCTTCCACTATACTCTTTAATACAGGCCACACCTCTTCTGTACCCCTAGACAATCCTCACCTCATCTGCAACCCTGAATAGACTTCAACTAATTTGCATGCTTAGACAGGCCTCAGCTTATTTACACCCTTGGACATGCGTCACCTCATCTGCACCCAGTTACCATCAATTATACTCAATACATTGAGGCCTGTCCAGAGGACACAGATGAGGTAAGGCTTGTCCAAGGGTCAGAGGAGGTCAGTCCTCTCCACTGTACTCATGGACACTGATTGCTTGTACATAGGACTTGCACTGTGTGTCTAAAATGTTATTTAAAAAACGATGTTGGTGCAAATCAATGACTTTTATATTTTTGAGAAGGAATAAATAGTGTCTGCATGATTAAATAAATATATTTCAACCTTTCACAATAATGTCACCTGTGTTACCTCAGATTAGGAAGTAGATTGTGCAGATGAGGTGAGGCATGTCCAGAGGGACAGAGGAGGTGAGGCCTGTGTTCAAGACTGTAATGGGAGAGAGGCCTTTCCTGGGGAGCGTAGGTGGTTAGGCCTGTGTCTAAGAGTGCAGTGGACTAGGCTTCATGAAGCCTATCCCCCACTGCACTCTTAGACACAGGTCTCACCTTCTTTGTACCCGTGGACAGACCTCTCTTCCACTACACTCTTCAATACAGGCTTCACCTCTTCTGCACCCCTAGACAATCCTCACCTCATCTGGAACCCTGAATAGACTTCAACTAAACTGCATCCTTAGACAGGCCTCAGCTTATTTACACCCTTGGACATGCGTCACCTCATCTGCACACAGTTACCATCAATTATACTGAATACATTGAGGCCTGTCCAGAGGACACAGATGAGGTAAGGCTTGTCCAAGGGTGAGAGGAGGTCAGTCCTCTCCACTGTACTCATGGACACTGAATGCTTGTACATAGGACCTGCACTGTGTGTCCAAAATGTTATTTAAAAAACGTTTTTGGTGCAAATCAATGACTTTTAGATTTTTGAGAAGGAATAAATAGTGTCTGCATGATTAAATAAATATATTTCATCCTTTCACAATAATGTCACCTGTGTTACCTCAGATTAGGAAGTAGATTGTGCAGATGAGGCGAGGCATGTCCAGAGGAACAGAGGAGGTGAGGCCTGTGTTCAAGACTGTATTGGGAGAGAGGCCTTTCCTGGGGAGCGTAGGTGGTGAGGCCTGTGTCTAAGAGTGCAGTGGACTAGGCTTCATGAAGCCTCTCCCCCACTGCACTCTTAGACACAGGTCTCACCTTCTTTGTACCCGTGGACAGACCTCTCTTCCACTACACTCTTTAATACAGGCCACACCTCTTCTGCACCCCTAGACAATCCTTACCTCATCTGCAACCCTGAATAGACTTCAACTAATTTGCATGCTTAGACAGGCCTCAGCTTATTTACACCCTTGTACATGCGTCACCTCATCTGCACCCAGTTACCATCAATTATACTCAATACATTGAGGCCTGTCCAGAGGACACAGATGAAGTAAGGCTTGTCCAAGGATCAGAGGAGGTCAGTCCTCTCCACTGTACTCATGTACACTGAATGCTTGTACATAGGACCTGCACTGTGTGTCTAAAATGTTATTTAAAAAAACGATTTTGGTGCAAATCAATGACTTTTAGATTTTTTGAGAAGGAATAAATAGTGTCTGCATGCTTAAATAAATATATTTCAACCTTTCACAATAATGTCACCTGTGTTACCTCAGATTAGGAAGTAGATTGTGCAGATGAGGTGAGGCATGTACAGAGGGACAGAGGAGGTGAGGTCTGTGTTCAAGACTGTAGTGGGAGAGAGGCCTTTCCTGGGGAGCATAGGTGGTGAGGCCTGTGTCTAAGAGTGCAGTGGAGTAGGCTTCATGAAGCCTATTCCCCACTGCAGTCTTAGACACAGGCCTCACCTTCTTTGTACCCCTGGACAGACCTCTCTCCCACTACACTCTTCAATACAGGCCTCACCTCCTCTGCACCCCTGGACAATCCTCACCTCATCTGCAACCCTGAATAGACTTCAACTAATCTGCATCCTTAGACAGGCCTCAGCTTATTTACACCCTTGGACATGCGTCACCTCATCTGCACCCAGTTACCATCAATTATACTCAATACATTGAGGCCTGTCCAGAGGACACAGATGAGGTAAGGCTTGTCCAAGGGTCAGAGGAGGTCAGTCCTCTCCACTGTAGTCATGGACACTGAATGCTTTTACATAGGACCTGCACTGTGTGTCTAAAATTTTATTTAAAAAACGATTTTGGGGCAAATCAATGACTTTTAAATTTTTGAGAAGGAATAAATAGTGTCTGCATGATTAAATAAATATATTTCAACTTTTAACAATGATGTCACCTGTGTAATGTCAGATTAGGAAGTAGATTGTGCAGATGAGGTGAGGCATGTCCAGAGGTACAGAGGAGGTGAGGCTTATGTTCAAGACTGTAGTGGGAGAGAGGCCTTTCCTGGGAAGCATAGGTGGTGAAGCCTGTGTGTAAGAGTGCAGTGGACTAGACTTCATGAAGCCTATCCTCTACTGCACTCTTAGACACAGGTCTCACCTTATTTGTACCTGTGGACAGACCTCTCTTCCACTACACTCTTCAGTACAGGCCTCACCTCTTCTGCACCCCTGGAGAATCCTCACCTGATCTGTAACCCTGAAGAGACCGTTTGCTTTTTGTCACTGCTTTGTTGTTTGGTAATAGTGGTCTATAATGTGCTATTTTTTTCTTAAACACAGATTAAAATCAAGATTTCAAGAGTAAGGAAATATGCCCTCAAGGCAAAGGAGAAGGAAAGATGATAAGCGGAAAAAATCAAAAACAGCAACGGAATTACAGCACACCTCTACAACAAATACTTCAAAAAACAGGAAAAAAGCTCCTGGCAAGACAACTAAGTCTTTCTTACGGAACATATGTAGATAATAATAAAATGTTGCACAGAATGTAGAAAAAGAGAAGGAGAGAGCAAATTTGAAAAGGAAGGAGAGGCCCTCAAAAATTTTTACTACTGGAGCAGGAGAGAATAATATGTATAGGAATAAAAGGCAGAATCAGTTTAGAGACATTCGTAAACGAATGTTTCGCAATAGGGTGGTTTTAAATTTGTTAAAAAACATTAGGAAAGGTAAACAGAGAGCTGCTTTTTATAACAAAAAGAAAAGTGTAGAGAAGATTGTTGATCAGGCTTTTGAAGTTAAGAAAACATTATTTATTTTAATAAACAATAGAAATAGGACACTTAACAAGACAATTGATGTTTTCAAATCAAACAGTAGATGGAAAAGAGTAATTAATCGGACTAATTTGTATAAAGTTTTTTCAGGAGAATGGATGCACAGTTCAAGTTGTGAGCCATTTTTTAATGAGGAGAGTTACTTCCAGGAGAATGATTTAGTGCATGCAGTTGACACCAGTGGTCGAGCATATGAGGTGAAAGACAGTTGTCCGATTGAAAAAGAGAAACTTGTGCCTAGAGAACCAGAAGAGGTGTTAACTGATGAAGTTTTAGGGAGATGTACTAAGGGTCCAGTGTACACTTGGAAGTGTAGTAGTATTTGTAGTGTGCGACAGGAATCAATTGATTTGTTTTGTAATTTCTTACGTACATATAGTAAGAAAAGTCTAAAACAGAAAATGATGATGTTGCAAGACTTAGATCCTTGCAGAGTGAGAGAAAACACAGGTTTGCAAGGGCATTCACTGGCTTGTCTTTCTAGAAAAGTCTGTCAGAGTGTTTTTCATCATTTTAGGATGTTAGCAGTGCATCATACCAAAATGAGGAAATTAGCGAGAATGTTGTCTTATGCAAAAAGTCCAGCACTTAAGCTTAAACAATTAAACAGTGCTCTTTTGCATGGAACTGAATTAGATGTGAAGAAGATTTGTGAAGAAATTGAGATTTGTTATTTTGGTGAAAAAGAGGACAGTGTAGAAATTGACACAGAAATTCAAGGTAATGTGGAAGACAATGTACAGATTTCAAGTACAGAAAAGTTTGACCAGGAAATTACCAGGTTTAAGGTGAAATCAAGTGAAAGGCCGAATTTTACTTGTGTGTGTTGTCGACAAACTCATTATAAGCATCAAACTAGATTAGTTGATTTATACGTAAAAAGTGAAAAGATAAATAATTATGAGTGGAAGGATTTTGCAACTTATTTGTGGGTGGAGAATTGTTTTGATTTGAGTTCTGATCAGCGTATTTGTAAATATTGTTATGATGAATTAAATCAAAACAGAATGCCTGCTAGAGCTGTTCATAATAATCTGGAGTTGGTAGACATTCCTCCTGAATTGATGGATTTAAATACATATGAGTCTATTTTGATTCAATGTATCCATCCTTTTCAGGCAATTGTTCGCATGGAGCCTAAGATAGGGAAATTGCCTCCTTCAGATTTACAGAGAGGATTAAAGGGAAGAGTTGTTTATTTGCCTCTAGATTTCAAGAAAAATATTGATACCATTGGTGTAGAGAAAGTGGAAGAGGAACCTCTGGTTATTCTAGTTAATGGGGTTCCGACAAAGAGTAAGAAAATCTGGCAAGATTTAGTGGATGTTAGGAAAGTCAAAAAGGCAACGTTGTATTTGGTCAAAAACAATGAGTACTACAAACATGTATGTGTTGAAGCAGAGGAAACAGCTGCAGATGAAGACAGTGATTGTTCAGCTGGCCAAATTAAAAAAGTTGATGTGTCTAGAAGTGAAGAAATATATGAACATTATACTGTTCATCCTTTGCATTCCTAAGAAGTGATGGGGAATGCAATTGACTTGTTTCAAATGAAAGCAGCAAAAGGAAGTCCCATTAGTGTATGGGAAGAAAGTTTGGAAGCTCGTTGTTTTCCACATTTATTTCCAACAGGTCGAGGTGGACGATATGACGATCGACCACTTCAAATTCCTGCATCTGAATATCGAACTGTAAGATTATATGCTGAAGATCCAAGGTTTCGTCAATGCATTCCCTATTTGTTTCATCTACTGTATGAAAGTGACTTGTCTGGGCTTTCTTATGCAGTAAACCATATACTGAAAAGTGGAGCACATCTGCAAAATGTTTCGGCTATGGACTTTATGGAGAAAGTGAATCTGCAAGATAATATTTTGGAATCTCATTTAATGAATCTCATGGCATGTCAGCATGGTACAAATGAGTATTGGTACCGTCGTCATGGGGAATTGAAATGTATGCTAAGAAACTTAGGAACTCCTACATGGTTCCTCACTCTTAGCTGTGCCGAGTATGCATGGGACGACTTACTTCAATTTCTACGAGAGGCAAATGCAAATATACAAAATATAGAATTCAAAACTGCTGGAGAACTGTGTTCTTTGGATCCAGTGAATGCTTGCAGATATTTCAATCATAGATTTGAAGCTATGATGTCTTTTATTACCAACAAAAAAATCCTCCCTTTGGAGAGGTTTTGGATTTCTTTTGGAGAAAGAGTATCAAGCGAGAGGTGCTCCTCACATACATATGTTGTTGTGGATTAAAGATGCACCCGCATTTGGAACAGATTCGGATGAGACAGTGATGAGGTTCATTGAAGAGTATTCAACATGTGCTGTTCCGAAAACTACCGAAGAAAACAGTTTAAGGCAACAAGTTTTACGCTTTCAATCCCATCGTTGTGGAAAGTACTGTCGTCGAAAATTCAGAAACAAGGACAAGTTCTACACAAAATGTCGTTTCGGGTTTCCACGACCAGTGATTTCTAAAGGAAGAGTAAATAATTTGATGTCTTCTCTACGACATACTGTGACGAGGAAATCACCAAAAAATACATACAATTTAAAAAGAAACGAAGAGTCCAAGTACATCAACGACTACAACCCAGTGATTTTGTCCATGTGGAATGCTAACATGGATATTCAGTTCGTTGCTGACAACTCTATTGCTGTGGCTCGATATGTTTCGTCTTACATCACAAAAAAAGAAAAGACAGAACTGAAGGAAATGTGGGAGGATATTTCACATGAAAAGAGTCTAAGCAAGAAATTATACAGTTAAAGTCTGAAGATGTTGTCACATCGAGAAATTGGAGCATATGAATGTTCTGATCGATTGTCATCAGCAAGTCTATATGCCAAATCTAGAACCATCATTTGGGTGAGTCTAGGTCTTGCTGCAACACGAAACTGAGTTTTGAAATCTGTACAAGAAATAGAGTATTTGGCAGAGAAAGAACCAGACAGTACAGATATTTTGAAGACAAACATGTTGGATACATACTATCCAAATAGAAGTAGTCATCTTGAGAACAGTTGTTTGTATGAAGTTCTGCAAAACTATATTTATAAGAGGATCATCAGAGAAGATATCAACAATGGAATATATGCTATCATTGGGTGTGAAGGATGTCTAGTGAAGCAGAGAAAAGGCCATTTGATTAATCATCGAAAAATGGGTTGCGAAAATCCAGAGAAAAGGGAATTTTACTATTTAGCTCTTTTGCAACTCTTTAAGCCATGGCGTACAGAAGAGGAACTACTTGGAGATTTTCTCTGTTACGAAGATTCTTTTAATGCAACCAAGGATACCATAGAATGTCCTGTTTTTCCATATTATCTGCAAATGATGAACGAAGAAATAGAGCAAGAAGCCACAATTGCTGTAGAGATTGCTAGAGACAGTTCTCAAGACAGTCAGAGTTCTGCTTCATTGAGTCAGGATCCACTAGGAGGACCAATTATCCAAAATGAAGCTGCCACTGCCATGGATGAGGTGGAAAGAGCTATGGAACAAGCTCAAGATGATGTAGTTAACTTAGAAGATTTGGTGAAACAACTAAACCTTGAGCAGAAACAGATATATGACGAAGTCACAGAACAGGTTGAACATGGATTCAGTCAGGAGAAAAAAGAGTGCTCATGTACATCATTTAAGCCTGTTCAACGGTACGTGAGTGTAGAAGCGGGAACTGGAAAAAGTTTTCTGATTAAAACAATTGCAACTTATCTGCAGAAAAGGACTGAATCACCGCTGTCTTGTGTTGTTACCGCTCCAACTGGGCTGGCAGCACATAATATTAAAGGGATTACTTTACATCGTTTACTGATGCTGCCAGTGGAGCATGATAACAAATTGCAATACCACAAGCTATCTGGAGATGCGTGTTCCGAAGTTTCCAGAGTCCTGAAGAAAATGAAACTTCTTATCATTGATGAAGTAAGCATGGTCTCAAATCTAATGCTTGCTTTTGTGCATTTGAGAATGCAAGAAATTCTTAGAACAGAGTATGATGTGTTATTTGGAGCGAAACCCATTATTGTTTTTGGAGATCTACTGCAGTTGACTCCAGTGAAAGGACAACCAGTGTTTAAAATGGTCACGCATGAAGATACCAGGAAGTGCCTAGGAAGCATTGGAAACTTTAATATATGGTTAAATTTCAAATATGCAGAACTACTCCAAAATATGCGGCAGGCAAAGGATGAAGATTATAAAAATATTCTACAAGATGTAAGAATCGGAAAAGTAAGTCAGCATGGGAAAGAAGCTTTACATGGACGATTAATTTCAAATTTGTACCCAAATGAAAACATCCTTCCAGAAAATATTTTTAAGAAAATTAACGAGAAGAAATCTGGGATATGTTTGATGCCAACTCTGAAAGAATGTTCCATGTTCAACAAAAAAATGTTAAAGTTAGAAAATGAAGAGATAATGACTGGAAGCTATAGATAAAATAGAGCATATGGGAGCAACAATTATTTTGTCTGAAAATTTGAAATCAAAATTGGATTCATTAGAGAAGACTATATCTAGAACTGCTGGTTTTGAAAAGACTCTGACTGTGTGTTTAAATTGTCGTATCATTTTGAGAAGGAATTTAAATGTTGAAAGAGGTCTGGTAAATGGAGCAATGGGTCATGTTGTTGGTTTTGTGAATTACAAAAATAGAGATGGAATTGAAATTTTAAAAATTAAATTTGATGGCATTGGCGAAATAGAACAAATTTTCGTTGTTCAGCTAGATTTTTGCTTGTGAAAGACTTATATGTTCGCCGAAAACAGTTTCCTGTTTGTTTGGCATATGCGGTGACAATCCATAAATCTCAAGGTTTAAGTGTAGATAGCGCTTTGGTGAACATTGGAAGTTCTGTGTTTAAAGAGGGTATGGCATATGTGGCATTATCACGAGTCAGAACTTTATCAGGATTGTACTTGATTGAGTGTGATGAAACAAAGATTTGTGCTGATCTAGATTGTGTTAAAGAATACAATATGTTAAGAAGAGAGTATACTCCACATTTGCCTCAATATCCTCTGTTTGAAAAATGTGTGGTAGGCCGAAAAAGAAGAAATGAGAATAATTGCAGTGAGGTAGTAGCAAAAAGACAAAAAGTAGATGAAACTGTAATTGTAAGCAGAAAGAAAAAGGATTCTGTTGAAGATGTTGGATTTGAGTTTGAAAACAGTTCTGGTGTCAACTGCTATGCTAATGTGGTGGTTAATGTTGTTTTTTTCTTCAAAATGTACAAGAACAGATTGTTGAAAATCGGGATCAAACATTCTGCTGTTTATTGAATTCTGTGTTTGAGAAATGTAGCACTGATAGAGCAAAAATAGAAAGTGTTTCAGAAATTCGAAATCTTCTAGACATATGTTCTGGTCAAAATCAATGTTCACAGAATATTCAGCAGGATTGTCAGGAATTTTTTATGTATATGTTTGATGTTTTGGAAGATGAAGGTGTAGATATAAAAAATCTTTTTAGCCTTTCTTATCAATGGCAGCATGACTGCGACAACTGTAGTTTATCAAGTAGTACTACAATAGAAACTGAAAGATTTATATATTTGACTTTACCAGACTGCAAATCAGTGTCTTTTAATAATCTAGTTAAAGCTGCTGATCACAATATGGTGTGTACCCAATGTAAGTCTGCAATGCTGTCCACATTATTTTTACAAACTTATGGTAAATATGTGATTTTAATGTTCCAACGATGTAGACCTGATGGAAGTAAATTGTCAACTTCTATTAAAAATTTTGTGGCTTCTCAGTTATCAATTTCAGGAAGAACCTTTGCAACTGTAGCTATTATTTATCATGATGGTCCTTCAACAACATCAGGGCATTACACATGCTATTTAAAATGTCGTAAAGGTTGGACCCAGTGTAATGACAGTCATTTGACTTTTAAACAACGTTTGCCTTTTGACTTAAAAAATTCATACCTAGTGTTTTTAGAACCAAAATTTAAGTAAAGGTAATTGCCCTATGAAGACGGGAGCAGTTAATAAAAGTTAGTTTGCTGTTTAAAATTATATTGTGAGTAACAGTGATGAAGATAATATAAAAATTATAGTTCTCATAAAGGTATGGTAAGTGGATCGAATAGTAAGTGATATCAGTATTATAGGAAATGTTCAACATGAGAGAGCCAGAGATGGAATTATGAAAATTTAAATATTGTGAAAATGTTGTTTGAGCCTTTCTTTCAGAACGTCGGAAAAATTGTAATTTTAGAGTTTGTTTTAACTAATTTGAAAATATACTGATACATCTGACACTCTTTGGCCATAAGGAATGGTGAAGGAATGAGCAAAGAGTTATGACTGAACAGAAGGAGTATAGTCGAGAAGTCCCGACGCTGTATGCGGACCCGGAGTGTTGGTAGATACCGGCACTCACTAGGATGCAGGATGCCTCGCCCACAGAGATATTGACATTGTTGAGCAGCGCTTGTTGCGCCTTCACCTAATCAGAAATTTGTATTGTTTTGGAACAGAGACAGGAGGCCACTTGGTTAAAGAACAGAGAAGTCCTTGGATGGCAGTGATTTTGGACTACTACAACCAGCATGCCATCGGACACGCCCACTGGGGCGGGACTCCGTATTTTCAATAAATGATGTTTCTTAAACTCCACTCTGTCTCCATATTGTGCCAGTGAACAAGGGCTCAATTGCCCGAAACGCGTATGGCCAACTGAAAGAGCGTTTCATTTGCCGCTTTCAATGCCGCCTGAGATGCGGTGTGCTTTTCCTGCGTGTGCGACTTCTCTCAAAGGTAACTTGTGGATTGTATTTAAAAGCGGCTAGCCTGGTCGCGAGAAGTCCCGACGCTGTATGCGGACCCGGAGTGTTGGTAGATACCGGCACTCACTAGGATGCAGGATGCCTCGCCCACAGAGATATTGACATTGTTGAGCAGCGCTTGTTGCGCCTTCACCTAATCAGAAATTTGTATTGTTTTGGAACAGAGACAGGAGGCCACTTGGTTAAAGAACAGAGAAGTCCTTGGATGGCAGTGATTTTGGACTACTACAACCAGCATGCCATCGGACACGCCCACTGGGGCGGGACTCCGTATTTTCAATAAATGATGTTTCTTAAACTCCACTCTGTCTCCATATTGTGCCAGTGAACAAGGGCTCAATTGCCCGAAACGTGTATGGCCAACTGAAAGAGCGTTTCATTTGCCGCTTTCAATGCCGCCTGAGATGCGGTGTGCTTTTCCTGCGTGTGCGACTTCTCTCAAAGGTAACTTGTGGATTGTATTTAAAAGCGGCTAGCCTGGTCGCGAGAAGTCCCGACGCTGTATGCGGACCCGGAGTGTTGGTAGATACCGGCACTCACTAGGATGCAGGATGCCTCGCCCACAGAGATATTGACATTGTTGAGCAGCGCTTGTTGCGCCTTCACCTAATCAGAAATTTGTATTGTTTTGGAACAGAGACAGGAGGCCACTTGGTTAAAGAACAGAGAAGTCCTTGGATGGCAGTGATTTTGGACTACTACAACCAGCATGCCATCGGACACGCCCACTGGGGCGGGACTCCGTATTTTCAATAAATGATGTTTCTTAAACTCCACTCTGTCTCCATATTGTGCCAGTGAACAAGGGCTCAATTGCCCGAAACGCGTATGGCCAACTGAAAGAGCGTTTCATTTGCCGCTTTCAATGCCGCCTGAGATGCGGTGTGCTTTGCCTGCGTGTGCGACTTCTCTCAAAGGTAACTTGTGGATTGTATTTAAAAGCGGCTAGCCTGGTCGCGAGAAGTCCCGACGCTGTATGCGGACCCGGAGTGTTGGTAGATACCGGCACTCACTAGGATGCAGGATGCCTCGCCCACAGAGATATTGACATTGTTGAGCAGCGCTTGTTGCGCCTTCACCTAATCAGAAATTTGTATTGTTTTGGAACAGAGACAGGAGGCCACTTGGTTAAAGAACAGAGAAGTCCTTGGATGGCAGTGATTTTGGACTACTACAACCAGCATGCCATCGGACACGCCCACTGGGGCGGGACTCCGTATTTTCAATAAATGATGTTTCTTAAACTCCACTCTGTCTCCATATTGTGCCAGTGAACAAGGGCTCAATTGCCCGAAACGCGTATGGCCAACTGAAAGAGCGTTTCATTTGCCGCTTTCAATGCCGCCTGAGATGCGGTGTGCTTTTCCTGCGTGTGCGACTTCTCTCAAAGGTAACTTGTGGATTGTATTTAAAAGCGGCTAGCCTGGTCGCGAGAAGTCCCGAAGCTGTATGCGGACCCGGAGTGTTGGTAGATACCGGCACTCACTAGGATGCAGGATGCATCGCCCACAGAGATATTGACATTGTTGAGCAGCGCTTGTTGCGCCTTCACCTAATCAGAAATTTGTATTGTTTTGGAACAGAGACAGGAGGCCACTTGGTTAAAGAACAGAGAAGTCCTTGGATGGCAGTGATTTTGGACTACTACAACCAGCATGCCATCGGACACGCCCACTGGGGCGGGACTCCGTATTTTCAATAAATGATGTTTCTTAAACTCCACTCTGTCTCCATATTGTGCCAGTGAACAAGGGCTCAATTGCCCGAAACGCGTATGGCCAACTGAAAGAGCGTTTCATTTGCCGCTTTCAATGCCGCCTGAGATGCGGTGTGCTTTTCCTGCGTGTGCGACTTCTCTCAAAGGTAACTTGTGGATTGTATTTAAAAGCGGCTAGCCTGGTCGCGAGAAGTCCCGACGCTGTATGCGGACCCGGAGTGTTGGTAGATACCGGCACTCACTAGGATGCAGGATGCCTCGCCCACAGAGATATTGACATTGTTGAGCAGCGCTTGTTGCGCCTTCACCTAATCAGAAATTTGTATTGTTTTGGAACAGAGACAGGAGGCCACTTGGTTAAAGAACAGAGAAGTCCTTGGATGGCAGTGATTTTGGACTACTACAACCAGCATGCCATCGGACACGCCCACTGGGGCGGGACTCCGTATTTTCAATAAATGATGTTTCTTAAACTCCACTCTGTCTCCATATTGTGCCAGTGAACAAGGGCTCAATTGCCCGAAACGTGTATGGCCAACTGAAAGAGCGTTTCATTTGCCGCTTTCAATGCCGCCTGAGATGCGGTGTGCTTTTCCTGCGTGTGCGACTTCTCTCAAAGGTAACTTGTGGATTGTATTTAAAAGCGGCTAGCCTGGTCGCGAGAAGTCCCGACGCTGTATGCGGACCCGGAGTGTTGGTAGATACCGGCACTCACTAGGATGCAGGATGCCTCGCCCACAGAGATATTGACATTGTTGAGCAGCGCTTGTTGCGCCTTCACCTAATCAGAAATTTGTATTGTTTTGGAACAGAGACAGGAGGCCACTTGGTTAAAGAACAGAGAAGTCCTTGGATGGCAGTGATTTTGGACTACTACAACCAGCATGCCATCGGACACGCCCACTGGGGCGGGACTCCGTATTTTCAATAAATGATGTTTCTTAAACTCCACTCTGTCTCCATATTGTGCCAGTGAACAAGGGCTCAATTGCCCGAAACGCGTATGGCCAACTGAAAGAGCGTTTCATTTGCCGCTTTCAATGCCGCCTGAGATGCGGTGTGCTTTGCCTACGTGTGCGACTTCTCTCAAAGGTAACTTGTGGATTGTATTTAAAAGCGGCTAGCCTGGTCGCGAGAAGTCCCGACGCTGTATGCGGACCCGGAGTGTTGGTAGATACCGGCACTCACTAGGATGCAGGATGCCTCGCCCACAGAGATATTGACATTGTTGAGCAGCGCTTGTTGCGCCTTCACCTAATCAGAAATTTGTATTGTTTTGGAACAGAGACAGGAGGCCACTTGGTTAAAGAACAGAGAAGTCCTTGGATGGCAGTGATTTTGGACTACTACAACCAGCATGCCATCGGACACGCCCACTGGGGCGGGACTCCGTATTTTCAATAAATGATGTTTCTTAAACTCCACTCTGTCTCCATATTGTGCCAGTGAACAAGGGCTCAATTGCCCGAAACGCGTATGGCCAACTGAAAGAGCGTTTCATTTGCCGCTTTCAATGCCGCCTGAGATGCGGTGTGCTTTTCCTGCGTGTGCGACTTCTCTCAAAGGTAACTTGTGGATTGTATTTAAAAGCGGCTAGCCTGGTCGCGAGAAGTCCCGAAGCTGTATGCGGACCCGGAGTGTTGGTAGATACCGGCACTCACTAGGATGCAGGATGCATCGCCCACAGAGATATTGACCTTGTTGAGCAGCGCTTGTTGCGCCTTCACCTAATCAGAAATGTGTATTGTTTTGGAACAGAGACAGGAGGCCACTTGGTTAAAGAACAGAGAAGTCCTTGGATGGCAGTGATTTTGGACTACTACAACCAGCATGCCATCGGACGCGCCCACTGGGGCGGGACTCCGTATTTTCAATAAATGATGTTTCTTAAACTCCACTCTGTCTCCATATTGTGCCAGTGAACAAGGGCTCAATTGCCCGAAACGCGTATGGCCAACTGAAAGAGCGTTTCATTTGCCGCTTTCAATGCCGCCTGAGATGAGGTGTGCTTTTCCTGCGTGTGCGACTTCTCTCAAAGGTAACTTGTGGATTGTATTTAAAAGCGGCTAGCCTGGTCGCGAGAAGTCCCGACGCTGTATGCGGACCCGGAGTGTTGGTAGATACCGGCACTCACTAGGATGCAGGATGCCTCGCCCACAGAGATATTGACATTGTTGAGCAGCGCTTGTTGCGCCTTCACCTAATCAGAAATTTGTATTGTTTTGGAACAGAGACAGGAGGCCACTTGGTTAAAGAACAGAGAAGTCCTTGGATGGCAGTGATTTTGGACTACTACAACCAGCATGCCATCGGACACGCCCACTGGGGCGGGACTCCGTATTTTCAATAAATGATGTTTCTTAAACTCCACTCTGTCTCCATATTGTGCCAGCGAACAAGGGCTCAATTGCCCGAAACGCGTATGGCCAACTGAAAGAGCGTTTCATTTGCCGCTTTCAATGCCGCCTGAGATGCGGTGTGCTTTTCCTGCGTGTGCGACTTCTCTCAAAGGTAACTTGTGGATTGTATTTAAAAGCGGCTAGCCTGGTCGCGAGAAGTCCCGACGCTGTATGCGGACCCGGAGTGTTGGTAGATACCGGCACTCACTAGGATGCAGGATGCCTCGCCCACAGAGATATTGACATTGTTGAGCAGCGCTTGTTGCGCCTTCACCTAATCAGAAATTTGTATTGTTTTGGAACAGAGACAGGAGGCCACTTGGTTAAAGAACAGAGAAGTCCTTGGATGGCAGTGATTTTGGACTACTACAACCAGCATGCCATCGGACACGCCCACTGGGGCGGGACTCCGTATTTTCAATAAATGATGTTTCTTAAACTCCACTCTGTCTCCATATTGTGCCAGTGAACAAGGGCTCAATTGCCCGAAACGCGTATGGCCAACTGAAAGAGCGTTTCATTTGCCGCTTTCAATGCCGCCTGAGATGCGGTGTGCTTTTCCTGCGTGTGCGACTTCTCTCAAAGGTAACTTGTGGATTGTATATATATATATATATATATATATATATATATATATATATATATATATATATATATATATATATTCACTGAAAAAACCATAGGTTATAGACCATATATAGTTAGGAATTAGCATTTAAAAAACCTTATTTTACTCACACAAAACCATTGAAATTCCATATATAGTTAGTTGCACTAACTATATATTGCGCACCCGCAATCCACTGCTGATCATGTCACATATTACATCATTCATGACATGGTCAGTGACATCACTGATGACATCACTGATGACATCTCAAATGACATCACTGATGACATCACTGATGACATCTCAAATGACATCACTGATGACATCACTGATGACATCTCAAATGACATCACTGATGACTACATCCAGTGACTGTATAATTCTGTAAAGTTAAAATATGTCTTACGTATTGAAGAATGAGTGGATGTATAAGTGTCTTGATGAAGGATTTAGTAGGGGCATGGCTGACTGTATGAGTGACTGATTAAATGTGTCTCACTGAGTGCATGGGTTAGTGACTAAACTGTCTTAATTTGTGCATCATTATGTCTGTTGTTCTGTAAACTGCTGCATGTGTTGATCATTAGCTATATGATTAACTGTATGGGTTATTGATTGGTTGCCCAAGCATTTGTATGGGAGACTGAGTGTGTGTGTGGGTGGCTGGGAGGTGTATGACTCTCTGCATAGATGTGTGAGCAGTTGATTGACTAGATGTATGGGTTCAAAAGTGCATGTGGAAACAGCTGTATGGGCGGTTGACTGTGTGCATGAGTGTATTGGTGAGTGAATGGATATCTCAGTGCTACATGTCAAAGTAAGTACATATGTAAAACACAGTACATGTGAGAGTTGACATATATAAATAACTGTGCATAAGAGCCAGTGAATGTGTGAGTGGCTGTATGGATCATTGTGAACTTGTATCCAGGATTGTATAAGTGAGTAAATATGTTTTAGTATATGTTTGAATAAGTAAGGTGTGTATAACTGTATAGTTGAGGAAATGGAGGTGTGATTGATTCTTTGCATGACTGACTAAGTGTCTGAGTAACTCCATGGATGAGTGACAGTCTATGAGTGTCTGTTTACACTGAGTGTATCTAAGGTTATATTAGAGTCTGAAGAGGTTCATCGTATTATCACATGAATGATGTCATCAGTGATGTGATCAGTAATGTCAAATGAGATGTCATCAGTGATGTCATCAGTGATGTCATTTGAGATGTCATCAGTGATGTCATCAGTGATGTCATTTGAGATGTCATCAGTGATGTCATCAGTGATGTCATTTGAGATGTCATCAGTGATGTCATCAGTGATGTCACTGACCATGTCATGAATGATGTAATATGTGACATGATCAGCAGTGGATTGCGGGTGCGCGATATATAGTTAGTGCAACTAACTATATATGGAATTTCAATGGTTTTGTGTGAGTAAAATAAGGTTTTTTAAATGCTAATTCCTAACTATATATGGTCTATAACCTATGGTTTTTTCAGTGAATTTTCAAGGTTTTGTAAATGCTAATTCCTAACTATATATGGTCTATAACCTATGGTTTTTTCAGTGAATTTCAATGGTTTTTTAATAGCAAATATCATAAGCTGTCGAATGTCAAGTACGTGGTAAGTAAAAACATTTTCGTGTTTATGCACACTGATCTGCTTTGAATGGTGCCCCCCCCCTCATTTCTATTAGGAGTACTCTCTCTTTGCAGATAGTGAAGGGTAGTTAACGCAGGCCTTTGCCCCCGTTGTAATCCGTCGTGCCTGCTTCTCTCTCCATTTGATTGATTGTTATCCAAGTATTTACTGTTTTAGAATTGGTTCTCTTTGGTTCATTCTCTATTTACAAACAAACACAGAGTCGCAATACTCTGTTTAGTCTTTGCAGATAACGAAAAATCGTGTAAAAAAAAAAGAAAAGGAATCGAGCAAAATCAGTAGGCCACTAATGGGATCTCTTCTTGACCTCGCTAAAATAGAAACATTAGGAACAACCCCTCATGACAAATACAAAACTAGTGAGATGAACTGAACTCCACACAATGATGGCTGCAAAACAGCTCGGCTCCACCACCCACCCCGCCCAAAATAACGATAAAGAGCGGCTGCCATGATTGGTTGCGGAATGGCCACGACGGAGCTACGAAATGGTGCTGCTCTCATGCTAACCCCAGCTTCAGTCTGAAACATCCAGAAACACTGTAGACTACCAATTCGATCAGTTCCGGTAGCGCCCCAATGTAACCCGGTAGAGAAGAACTAGCCCTCCCCTCTTTGACTGATGGTTCTTGTTGCCTGTCCCTTCTGTTGTCATTTAACAGAACTATTTAGCCTGCTGAAAGGGGTTGTGTTCCGACCGCTGGTTGGTGGAGACATTTTGACTATATTCTGGACCTGCGTTGTCGCGTAATGCGTCATATGACGCGCCGCGTTAGCGCATCCGGAAGTCATCCGGGGCGCGCAGCGCGTAACGTAAGCATAACAAGTCATGTGACTTGTTAATAAAACTTTTCATTGGTTCATTTTACTTTTCTTATTCTAATGATGAAAGGCTTGGTCATATGACCTAAAAATTACGCTTTTTATTACTTCCGAACATTATTTTTTCTTAAATATATGTTATAATGTTCCAGGCTAATGTACTTTCCCGGAAAATTTACAACTGTCCTGCAAGTAAAATATATTCTTTTTTCGAGAAAAAGAGCGTTTCTTCGTCCCATGACGGAGCCGTTGAGCAAAAGAGGGTCGACCTGCTGTCTTAGTCGCCGATACGCCTGAATATGAGATTCTTATCGATCACTTTATGTTGCAGGAGTAGAAAACACAACAGCCCTTGACCATTTATCTTTACTGCGTTCCTTCGTATTATACCTTTTACCCTTCATGTAATTGGTCTGCTTTATTTCACTTGCCTTTTAATGATTCTAAAACAGTGACTAATATTAAAAACTTTACCAATGTATATACTACTACCATGTTTTCTTTTAAAAACCTTTATTGTGAAAATTTCATTATACAAATACGAGCCTATAACCACGTGGGCCGGCTACGGAGCAAACTGTAATCGTATATGATGAGCAGACATTTACACTGTAGAGGAACGTAACGGGCGGGCAATTAGGTTGCAAGAACTAAGGTGTCTAACAGTTACGGAATCGTTGAACGTACATTTTATAATTAAAATACGACAGGGCCAGTTACAATAAAATTATCTAGATATACATTTGCGGGCAAGTACCATGGGTGACGTTAATTCGAACTTTCAATAGTACAGTAATCAATAACACATCAGAACTTAATATCAATAGGGATGTCGAAATATTCAATCAATTCTCGTCCCCGCCCGCCATGTGCTTCAAAACTGCATACGTATCTCGTGATTTCAAGGTTCTGCAACCAGTACACAACAAGGAGTTACGAGTCCCATTTATTCCGGCGCCATTTTGGGCGAGGACGGGCAGGTCCAGGATATAGTCAAAATGTCTCTACCAACCATCGACTATGATGATGTTCATATGCTGTATTTATTAGAGTAACACTCATCTGTCCACATGAAATTAATTTGCCACAATCTAAACATGTCATTTTAATCTTTCCAAAGTTCTTCTAAATATTTGGGACCGTTTCCCTTGCCTCTGATGCTGTCAGTGCCACTTCTTTGATGAATGTACTAGCAGGTCAGGGGTTCTCCTCCAAATCTCTCTTTTATGCAGCACTATAATTAATTGGTGCCACCTCTCCATATGATGATGCATGGTATAGTTACCATAACTATATTTTTTTTCGGTTCCTCTGGAGAGTTCATCGTGGCAGATGAAGCGTGTAACGTACCGGACATTTACCTTTTTTTGCATGTACAGGAAAGGAAAAAAAAATCGAGCGTCCGAGTTCTAAGGTGTCCCAGGGCCATTTTAGTGGACCAGGCCCAAATCCAAAGAACAGGCCGCCATTTTGAGAGTCCTGTTGCAGCCGCCTGTCGCTGTAGCATCAAGAGCAGCCAAAACTCAGCTGAATGGCAACTGAAACGGTAAAGGGGCGCCCCAGTACAGCAGACGAGCCTCCACCTGGGAAGGCCCGTTCACGCCGCCTCCCCCCCCCCCCCCCTTCGGGCACCCCACGCCGTTATTCGGAGCAGTATTGTAGGATGGCCACACCAGTGCGGCAACTTGCTAGACATCACCTCGGTGGTAACCGAATCTCAGCCCCTTGTAGTGTCTCCTCTTCAGAAAATATTCTTGCGCTACCTTTGCCCCATTCACACATCGGTCCGCTACTGACGCCATCTCACAGGCTAATGGGGCGCCCCACGCCGAGTTTCAGCATTGTAGGATGACCACACCAGTACAGCAACTTGCTAGACATCACCTCGGTGCCATCCGGATCTTGGCATCTCAACGCCTAGTGGTATCTTCCATACAGAAAATATTGTTGCGCTGCCTTTGGCCCCATTCGCACATCGGTCCGCAACTGACACCATCTCACAGGCCAACAGGGCGCCCCACGCCGACTTTTACCATTGTAGGATGGCCACACCAGTACAGCAACTTGCTAGACATCACCTCGGTGCCATCCGGATCTTGGCATCTCAGCGCCTTGTGGTGTCTTCTATTCCGAAAATATTGTAGAAAATATTGTTGCGCTGCCTTTGGCCCCATTCGCACATCGGTCTGCAACTGACACCATCTCACAGGCCAACAGGGCGCCCCACGCCGACTTTTACCATTGTAGGATGGCCACACCAGTACAGCAACTTGCTAGACATCACCTCGGTGCCATCCGGATCTTGGCATCTCAGCGCCTTGTGGTGTCAGTCAGAAAATATTGTTGCGCTGCCTTTGTCCCCATTCGCACATCGGTCCACTACTGACACCATCTCACAGGCCAACAGGGCGCCCCACGCCGACTTTTACCATTGTAGGATGGCCACACCAGTGCCACAACTTGCTAGACACCACCTCGGTGCCATCTGGAACTTGGCATCTCAGCGCCTCGTGGTGTCTTCAATTCAGAATATATTGTTGCGCTGCCTTTGGCCCCATTCGCACATCGGTCCGCTACTGACGCCATCTCACAGGCCAACGGGGCGCCCCACGCCGACTATCAGCATTGTAGGATGGCCACACCAGTACAGCAACTTGCTAGACATCACCTCGGTGCCATCCGGATCTCGGCGCCCCACTGCAGATGAAGTGCCTCTCAACTATGAAACCACCACGGTGACATCCGGATCTTGGCGCGTTGTGCTGCCTTCGGCCTATTCGCACATCGGTCCGCTACTGACGCCATCTCACAGACTAATCGGGCGCCCCACGCCGAGTTTCAGCATTGTAGGATGACCACACCAGTGCACCTTACTAGACACCACCTCGGTGCCATCCGGATCTTGGCATCTCAGCGCCTTGTGGTGTCTTCTATTCAGAAAATATTCTTGCGCTACCTTTGCCCCATTCACACATCGGTCCGCTACTGATGCCATCTCACAGGCTAATAGGGCGCCCCACGCCGAGTTTCAGCATTGTAGGATGACAACACCAGTACAGCAACTTGCTAGACATCTCCTCGGTACCATCCGGATCTTGGCATCTCAACGCCTAGTGGTATCTTCCATACAGAAAATATTGTTGCGCTGCCTTTGACCCCATTCGCACATCGGTCCGCAACTTAGACATCACCTCGGTGCCATCCAGATCTTGGCATCTCAGCGCCTTGTGGTGTCAGTCAGAAAATATTGTTGCGCTGCCTTTGGCCCCATTCGCACATCAGTCCGCTACTGACACCATCTCACAGGCCAACAGGGCGCCCCATGCCGACTTTTACCATTGTAGGATGGCCACACCAGTGCCACAACTTGCTAGACACCACCTCGGTGCCATCCGGATCTTGGCATCTCAGCGCCTTGTGGTGTCTTCTATTCCGAAAATATTGTTGCGCTGCCTTTGGCCCCATTCGCACATCGGTCCGCTACTGCCGCCATCTCACAGGCCAACGGGGCGCCCCACGCCGACTTTCAACATTGTAGGATGGCCACACCAGTGCGGCAACTTACTAGACACCACCTCGGTGCCATCCGGATCTTGGCGCGTTGTGTTGCCTTCGGCCTATTCGCACATCGGTCCGCTACTGACGCCGCCTCACGTGCCAACGTATTTTCTCCGCATTTTATACCCTATGCCGCATAACAGGTCATTGGTTCATTTTACTTTTGGTTTCCTAATGATGGAAGGCTTGATCATATGACCTAAAAACAACACTTTTCATTGGATGAAAATTTATTTTTTCCCAAACGATGAAAGCCCCACCTTGTTTCTGGATGTTTCAGACTGAAGCTGGCGTCAGCATGAGAGCACCACCATCTCGTAGCTCCGTCGTGGTCATTCCGCGAGCAATCATGGCAACCGCTCCCCACCAGAAGCCTACAGGAGTCGGGGGCCCCCAAAACTTTTGATAAATCCTCAAGGCGGAGGGGACGCTTTCGAGAATGGGGTCCAAGACCTAGCAGACAAGCGTCCGATTTCCAAGGTGTCCCAGGGCCATTTCAGTGGACCAGGCCCAAAAAGGAAAGAGCCTGCCGCCATTTTGAAAGTCCTGTGACAGCCGCCTATCGCTGCACCGCAAGAGTGGGCGCAACTCAGCTGAATTGCGGCTTTTGACACAGTGGACCAAAAACGGACGGAATGGCAACTGAAACGGTAAAGGGGCGCCCCACTACAACAGATGACACTCCACCTGGAGAGGCCCGTTCACGCCGCCTCCCCCGGGGCGCCCCACGCCGTTATTCGGAGCAGCATTGTAGGATACCAAAACCAGTGCGGCAACTTACTGGACATCACCTTGGTGCCATCGTTCTGCTGCCTTGGAACTATTCGCACAACAGTTTGCTACTGATGACCCACCCCCCGCGACGCCCCACGCCGGAAATCTGGACGTTGTGCTGCGTTGGGACTATTCGCACAGCCGACCGCTACTTCGTTGTTTTTCCCTAAAAATGTTTATATGTTATTACTATTTTTGTTTTCTTGTATATATTTATAAATTATTAAAGTTTTATAATCTTACTACTTTGTCGGAGTGCTATATATTTTTAATGTGACACATAATTGTAAAAACTTTGATGTACAAAGAGTCATCCCTGGAATCTTCCGCTTCAGGCTCGGTCCCCTCCCCAATCACAATACAGGATGGTTTTCAGATAATAGGAACGCTTCTGCTGTGACGAATCTCATCGAGTGTGGGCCTTGATCTACTATAACTCCTTTGAAGAGGGGTGATTCTTTACAGCTGGGGCCATAAACTACATCTGCAGGGCTAGCTGATAGCCTAGGACCGGCCTGGACAATCGGACACAGAGGAAGAGGAGTGTCAGAGGGTGCGGTAGTGAATAGGGCGAAAGGGAGGTGTCGGGCGGGCACAGGGTGTGATTCTCAGGGAAGAGCAGTGCAGATGGGGGGAGGTTTATTACCCATGCATAAGACAGAAAGCGGGGGTGACCACTGCCTGGGGGAGATGCTTGCGAGGGTGGGGAACCATGCTAAGGATCGACAGCGTGCAGAGAGTGGGTCTGGTCAAGGCATCTAAAATGGCTGCCGTGCACGACAAAAGTGTGGCATTTGAAAAAAGACAAGATGGCGCAGACAATGTTTTTCAACACTTCCTGATTTCCTTCGAATCGAACGTTAACAGACGTTGGGGCATATTACCAAAGTTAAGCGATATTTATCCCTAACGATGCTTAGCAACGATTTTTTTACCGCTAAGCATCGTCAGAAATTATCGCAGATAAACCTTGCTATTATCAAGGTTTATCGCAAATACGATAATAAACGACCGCAATGCATTAATATCGCTGAAAACTCAGCGATATTCATGCATTACCGAGCTAATGCTCTTAGCCATGTTATCCACCTCCCATTGGATAACATGGCTAAGAACTGCTCAGGGCAGGTGCTACTTTTTGGAGATATTCGCGCTTATCTCGAATATTTCCAAAAGTTGATAATAGGAGATAGCGATGTTAGCGACTGTTTCCAGTCGCTAACATCTTGGCACGCCCACTTTGCATGTCATTAGTGATAAATATCACTCACATGCAAAGTGGGGCCCAAGATGGTCGCTATCTCCTACTAGCCGTCGCTAACTGGTGTTAGCAACAGCTAGGTAATACAGATATAATTTTATCTCCGCGAAGCGGAGCGCTGTTACAGATATATATCTTGTTTTTGAACGTTAATTTCTCAAAATCCACTGAAGCACATATATTGAGACCTAGCAAAGGCACATCGAGCTACCAGTCCCTACAATTTTGCCAAGTTTCGTGCAAATCCATTCAGCCGTTCGATTATTATTATTATTTTTTTTTTGCCCCGCGGGGCCCTTTTAAAACCTCCACATCAAACCTAAGAGGTCAAGGAGGATCTACTATGCCCCCTTATGGTCATTTGCCCCTTCGCTTTGGCCTCCTCTTGTCTCTCGATCCTACCGAGAGACAAGATGGCGGCCGCTACGGACTGTTTGCAATGTTTACAGACGCCGGAGAACCAATCAGCTTCGCAAACCTCCGTTACGCGAAGCGGAGCGCTGTTACAGATATATATCTTTTTTTGAACGTTAATTTCTCAAAATTCACTGGAGCACATATATTGAGACCTAACAAAGGCACATCGGGCTACCAGTCCCTAATATTTTACCAAGTTTCGTGCAAATCCATTCAGCCGTTCGATTATTATTATTATTTTTTTTTTTTGCCCCGCGGGACCCTTTTAAAACCTCCACATCAAACCTAGAGGGTCAGCGAGGATCTACTATGCCCCCTTATGGTCATTTGCCCCTTCGCTTTGGCCTCCTCTTGTCTCTCGATCCTACCGAGAGACAAGATGGCGGCCGCTACGGACTGTTTGGAATGTTGACAGACGCCGGAGAACCAATCAGCTTCGCTTCACAAAGCTCCGTTGCGCGAAAAGTACGCGTAGCGGAGCGCTGCCCGGTCCGCTGTTACAGATATATATCTTTTTTTGAACGTTAATTTCTCAAAATCCACTGAAGCACATATATTGAGACCTACAAAAGGCACATCGGGCTACCAGTCCCTACAATTTTGCCAAGTTTCGTGCAAATCCATTCAGCCGTTCGAGCTAAAAGTGAGGCCAACCGCCCTATTGGAAACTCAATGTTAAAAACACGTTTTGGGACCCCCCTTTTTTCTCGGCCCCCCCTTGACGAACCCCCCCAAATTTTCAGGGGCTGCTCAGAAACAAAATGTTCCATTTTCCTGAAAATTTCAGCCAATTCCGTCCACAAACGCCAAAGTTATTAGACATAGAATTTTCAAAAATCCCATAGAGAAAAAATCCTAACTATATATACCTCCTGGCGACCGCCAGTAGGTAATATATATATATATATATATATATATATATTTAACATATATATATTATATATATATATATATTTTTCCATTATATTCCACAGGCAGTTATTACGATCTACGCGTTTCGGTATTTCAAATACCTTGCTCACGATCAACCGTTCACTTGACAGGGAGTCAAGTGAACGGTTGATCGTGAGCAAGGTATTTGAAATACCGAAACGCGTAGATCGTAATAACTGCCTGTGGAATATAATGGAAAAATAAAAAATTTGCAAAATATAACCAGTGGAGTGCGACCCAATTGTTTCCTGTGTGTGGGAGCTGTGTTAAATGGATTAGCAGCGTGGTTCAGCTGCAGGGCGCCGCACCCGTTTTGAGCGCTGCTAGAGTGGTAAAAGGAACCAGCAATGGAAAATATATATATATATATATTCACTGAAAAAACCATAGGTTATAGACCATATATAGTTAGGAATTAGCATTTAAAAAACCTTATTTTACTCACACAAAACCATTGAAATTCCATATATAGTTAGTTGCACTAACTATATATTGCGCACCCGCAATCCACTGCTGATCATGTCACATATTACATCATTCATGACATGGTCAGTGACATCACTGATGACATCACTGATGACATCTCAAATGACATCACTGATGACATCACTGATGACAACATCCAGTGACTATGTTTCTGTAAAGTTAAAATATGTCTTACATATTGAAGAATGAGTGGATGTATAAGTGTCTGGACGAAGGATTTAGTAGGTGCATGACTGAATGTATGAGTGAGTGATTAAATGTGTCTCACTGAGTGCATGGGTTAGTGACTAAACTGTCTTAATTTGTGCATCATTATGTCTGTTGTTCTGTAAACTGCTGCATGTGTTGATCAGTAGCTATATGAGTAACTATATGGGTTATTGATTGATTGCCCAAGTATTTGCATGGGAGACTGAGTGTGTGTGTGGCTGGATGGGAGGTGTGTGACTCTGTACAGATCAATGTGTACTTGTATCAATGATTGTATAAGAGAGTAAGTATGTGTTAGTATATGGTTGAAAACGTAAGGTGCTCTATGTTTAACTGTATAGAGTAGAAAATGGAAGTGTGATTGATTCTTTACAGGACTGACTAGGTGTGTGAGTAACTCCATGGATGAGTGGCAGAGTGTGAGTGTCTGTATAGGTGTATGAGTGCATATGATTGTGTTGTAAACATGAGTGATTGTATGTATGAATGATTGTATGGGTGAATGAGTGAATGTGTGTGTAGACGTAGGAATCAGTGAGTACGTATGTAGTAACTAGTATTGGTGTGTCAATGGTTTCAAAAATTATACTCTGTTTTTAACACTGGGTGAAACAGAGGTTATATTAAAATGTGAAGAGATGCATTGTATTGTCACATGAATAATATCATCAGTGATGTGGTCATTGATGTCAAATGAGATGTCATCAGTGATGTCATCAGTGATGTCATTTGAGATGTCATCAGTGATGTCATCAGTGATGTCACTGACCATGTCATGAATGATGTAATATGTGACATGATCAGCAGTGGATTGCGGGTGCGCAATATATAGTTAGTGCAACTAACTATATATGGAATTTCAATGGTTTTGTGTGAGTAAAATAAGGTTTTTTAAATGCTAATTCCTAACTATATATGGTCTATAACCTATGGTTTTTTCAGTGAATTTTCAAGGTTTTGTAAATGCTAATTCCTAACTATATATGGTCTATAACCTATGGTTTTTTCAGTGAATTTCAATGGTTTTTTAATAGCAAATATCATAAGCTGTCGAATGTCAAGTACGTGGTAAGTGAAAACATTTTCGTGTTTATGCACACTGATCTGCTTTGAATGGTGCCCCCCCCTCATTTCTATTAGGAGTACTCTCTCTTTGCAGATAGTGAAAGGTAGTTAACGCAGGCCTTTGCCCCCGTTGTAATCCGTCGTGCCTGCTTCTCTCTCCATTTGATTGATTGTTATCCAAGTATTTACTGTTTTAGAATTAGTTCTCTTTGGTTCATTCTCTATTTACAAACAAACACAGAGTCGCAATACTCTGTTTAGTCTTTGCAGATAACGAAAAATCGTGTAAAAAAAAGAAAAGGAATCGAGCAAAATCAGTAGGCCACTAATGGGATCTCTTTTTGACCTCGCTAAAATAGAAACATTAGGAACAACCCCTCATGACAAATACAAAACTAGTGAGATGAACTGAACTCCACACAATGATGGCTGCAAAACAGCTCGGCTCCGCCACCCACCCCGCCCAAAATAACGATAAAGAGCGGCTGCCATGATTGGTTGCGGAATGGCCACGACGGAGCTACGAAATGATGCTGCTCTCATGCTAACCCCAGCTTCAGTCTGAAACATCCAGAAACACTGTAGACTACCAATTCGATCAGTTCCGGTAGCGCCCCAATGTAACCCGGTAGAGAAGAACTAGCCCTCCCCTCTTTGACTGATGGTTCTTGTTGCCTGTCCCTTCTGTTGTCATTTAACAGAACTATTTAGCCTGCTGAAAGGGGTTGTGTTCCGACCGCTGGTTGGTGGAGACATTTTGACTATATTCTGGACCTGCGTTGTCGCGTAATGCGTCATATGACGCGCCGCGTTAGCGCATCCGGAAGTCATCCGGGGCGCGCAGCGCGTAACGTAAGCATAACAAGTCATGTGACTTGTTAATAAAACTTTTCATTGGTTCATTTTACTTTTCTTATTGTAATGATGAAAGGCTTGGTCATATGACCTAAAAATTACGCTTTTCATTACTTCCGAACATTATTTTTTCTTAAATATATGTTATAATGTTCCAGACTAATGTACTTTCCCGGAAATTTTACAACTGTCCTGCAAGTAAAATATATTCTTTTTTCGAGAAAAAGAGCGTTTCTTCGTCCCATGATGGAGCCGTTGAGCAAAAGAGGGTCGACCTGCTGTCTTAGTCGCCGATACGCCTGAATATGAGATTCTTATCGATCACTTTATGTTGCAGGAATAGAAAACACAACAGCCCTTGACCATTTATCTTTACTGCGTTCCTTCGTATTATACCTTTTACCCTTCATGTAATTGGTCTGCTTTATTTCACTTGCCTTTTAATGATTCTAAAACAGTGACTATTATTACAAACTTTACCAATGTATATACTACTACCATGTTTTCTTTTAAAAACCTTTATTGTGAAAATTTCATTATACAAATACGAGCCTATAACCACGTGGGCCGGCCACGGAGCAAACTGTAATCGTATGTGATGAGTAGACATTTACACTGTAGAGGAACGTAACGGGCGGGCCATTAGGTTGCAAGAACTAAGGTGTCTAACAGTTACGGAATCGGTGGACGTACATTTTATAATTAAAATACGACAGGGCCAGTTACAATAAAATTATCTAGATATACATTTGCGGGCAAGTACCATGGGTGACGTTAATTCGAACTTTCAATAGTACAGTAATCAATAACACATCAGAACTTAATATCAATAGGGATGTCGAAATATTCAATCAATTCTCGTCCCCGCCCGCCATGTGCTTCAAAACTGCATACGTATCTCGTGATTTCAAGGTTCTGGAACCAGTACACAACAAGGAGTTACGAGTCCCATTTATTCCGGCGCCATTTTGGGCGAGGACGGGCAGGTCCAGGATATAGTCAAAATGTCTCTACCAACCATCGACTATGATGATGTTCATATGCTGTATTTATTAGAGTAACACTCATCTGTCCACATGAAATTAATTTGCCACAATCTAAACATGTCATTTTAATCTTTCCAAAGTTCTTCTAAAAATTTGGGACCGTTTCCCTTGCCTCTGAAGCTCTCAGTGCCACTTCTTTGATGAATGTACTAGCAGGTCAGGGGTTCTCCTCCAAATCTCTCTTTTATGCAGCACTATAATTAATTGGTGCCACCTCTCCATATGACGATGCATGGTATAGTTACCACAACTATATTTTTTTTCGGTTCCTCTGGAGAGTTCATCGTGGCAGATGAAGCGTGTAACGTACCGGGCATTTACCTTTTTTTGCATGTACAGGAAAGGAAAAAAAAATCGAGCGTCCGAGTTCTAAGGTGTCCCAGGGCCATTTTAGTGGAGGACATGATACAGCGATAATGCCCTGGATAAGGACACTTCCTTCGGGCACCCCACGCCGTCTTTCGGCGCAGCATTGTAGGATGGCCACACCAGTGCGGCAACTTGCTAGACACCACCTCGGTGCCATCCGGATCTCGGCGCCCCACTGCAGATGAACTGCCTCCACATGGAGAAGCGGGAGAGGCTCGTTTGCGCCGCCTCCCCCCCCCCCTTCGGGCACCCCACGCCGACTTTCGGCGCAGCATTGTAGGATGGCCACACCAGTGCGGCAACTTGCTGGACACCACCTCGGTGCCAACCGAATCTCAGCGCCTTGTGTTGTCTTCCATTCCGAAAATATTGTTGGCAGCATTTTGAAAGGAAAGACAAACAGCCGTTTGTGGCCCTCACTACACCGTTCTCCTAGTGAGTCTCACATTGTTACATTTAGGAAGAATGTTGAAGAGTAGTATGTTGAAAATCTGAAGCCATTGTTATACAAACTCTCAACCAGCCTTGGATGGAAAAATCCTGAAGAATGTACAAACTGAAAACCAGTTTTTCTCTGTATAGCATCAGCAGCAACGCTTGAGTCAGCTTTGTGTGAAGCCGCCATTTTGATTCAATCAATAGCGTCCCCCTGCACACATTCAGGGACCTGGTCGTGTCTTCAGGTCAAACGGATTGTGGGACAAGATGCACAAAGGAAAAGGAAAAAAGTTCCGCCGGACCCCGGGAGGTGGCCGCCTATGTCATGGGCGATCTTAGGCCACACCAGGGCAATAGTGAAGCTGCAGCAGGTGCAAATAAGCTTCAGACAGTGTTACAAGCGCTGCTCAGAACTCTCAACTATGACACCACCTCGGTGCCATCCGGATCTTGGCGCCTTGTGCTGGTTCCGGCCTATTCACACATCGGTCCGCTACTGACGCCACCTCACAGGCCAACGGGGCACCCCACGCCGACTTTCGGCGCAGCATTGTAGGATGGCCACACCAGTGCGGCAAATTGCTGGACACCATCTCGGTGCCATCCAGATCTCGGCGCGTTGTGCTGCCTTCGGCCTATTCGCCACAAGTGCGCACGCAACTCAGCTGCATAGCGAGTGAAACACCAAGGGGCGCCCCACTGCAGCCGAGGAACCTCCATCTTGGGGGCGACGCACAGCATCACATTGCTTTCCAATGCAGTCAGATCCTCAAACAGCCCCCACTGACTGACGCGAACTCACAGGCCAACGGGGCGCCCCACGCCGACTTTCGGCGCAGCATTGTAGGATGGCCACACCAGTGCGGCAAGTTGCTGGACACCACCTCGGTGCCATCCGGATCTTGGCGCGTTGTGCTGCCTTTGGCCCCATTCGCACATCAGTCCGCTACTGACGCCATCTCACAGGCTAATGGGGCGCCCCACGCCGACTTTCAGCATTGTAGGATGACCACACCAGTACAGCAACTTGCTAGACATCACCTCGGTGCCATCCGGATCTCGGCGCCCCACTGCAGATGAAGTGCCTCTCAACTATGAAACCACCACTGTGACATCCGGATCTTGGCGCGTTGTGCTGCCTTCGGCCTATTCGCACATCGGTCCGCTACTGACGCCATCTCACAGGCTAATGGGGCGACCCACGCCGAGTTTCAGCATTGTAGGATGACCACACCAGTGCAGCAACTTGCTAGACATCACCTCGGTGCCATCCGAATCTTGGCATCTCAACGCCTAGTGGTATCTTCCATACAGAAAATATTGTTACGCTACCTTTGGCCCCATTCGCACATCAGTCCGCAACTTAGACATCACCTCGGTGCCATCCGGATCTTGGCATCTCAGCGCCTTGTGGTGTCAGTCAGAAAATATTGTTGCGCTGCCTTTGGCCCCATTCGCACATCAGTCCGCTACTGACACCATCTCACAGGCCAACAGGGCGCCCCACGCCGACTTTCAGCATTGTAGGATGGCCACACCAGTGCGGCAACTTACTAGACACCACCTCGGTGCCATCCGGATCTTGGCGCGTTGTGCTGCCTTCGGCCTATTCGCACATCGGTCCGCTACTGACGCAAACTCACAGGCCAACGGGGCGCCCCACGCCGACTTTCAACATTGTAGGATGGCCACACCAGTGCTGCAACTTGCTGGACACCACCTCGGTGCCATCCGGATCTTGGCGCGCTGTGTTGCCTTCGGCCTATTCGCACATCGGTCCGCTACTGACGCCGCCTCACGTGCCAACGTATTTTCTCCGCATTTTATACCCTATGCCGCATAACAGGTCATGTGACTTGTTTATAAAACTTTTCATTGGTTCATTTTACTTTTGGTTTCCTAATGATGGAAGGCTTGATCATATGACCTAAAAACAACACTTTTCATTGGATGAAAACTTTTTTTTTTTCCAAACGATGAAAGCCCCACCTTGTTTCTGGATGTTTCAGACTGAAGCTGGCGTCAGCATGAGAGCACCACCATCTCGTAGCTCCGTCGTAGTCATTCCGCGAGCAATCATGGCAGCCGCTCCCCACCAGAAGCCTGCAGGAGTCGGGGCCCCCAAAACTTTTGATGAATTCTCAAGGCGGAGGGGACGCTTTCGAGAATGGGGTCCAAGACCTAGCAGACAAGCGTCCGATTTCCAAGGTGTCCCAGGGCCATTTCAGTGGACCAGGCCCAAAAAGGAAAGAGCCTGCCGCCATTTTGAGAGTCCTGTGACAGCCGCCTATCGCTGCACCGCAAGAGTGGGCGCAACTCAGCTGAATTGCGGCTTTTGACACAGTGGACCAAAAACGGACGGAATGGCAACTGAAACGGTAAAGGGGCGCCCCACTACAACAGATGACACTCCACCTGGAGAGGCCCGTTCACGCCGCCTCCCCCGGGGCGCCCCACGCCGTTATTCGGAGCAGCATTGTAGGATACCAAAACCAGTGCGGCAACTTACTGGACATCACCTTGGTGCCATCGTTCTGCTGCCTTGGAACTATTCGCACAACAGTTTGCTACTGAAGACCCACCCCCCGCGACGCCCCACGCCGTTATTTGCTGGGTGGCAACTTACTAGACATCACTTTCGTGTCATCTAGATTTGAGCGCGTTCTGCTGCCTTGGAACTATTCGCACAACAGTTTGCTACTGATGACCCGCCCCACGCCGGAAATCTGGACGTTGTGCTGCGTTGGGACTATTCGCACAGCCGACCGCTACTTCGTTGTTTTTCCCTAAAAATGTTTATATGTTATTACTATTTTTGTTTTCTTGTATATATTTATAAATTATTAAAGTTTTATAATCTTACTACTTTGTCGGAGTGCTATATATTTTTAATGTGACACATAATTGTAAAAACTTTGATGTACAAAGAGTCATCCCTGGAATCTTCCGCTTCACGCTCGGTCCCCTCCCCAATCACAATACAGGATGGTTTTCAGATAATAGCAACGCTTCTGCTGTGACGGATCTCATCGAGTGTGGGCCTTGATCTACTATAACTCCTTTGAAGAGGGGTGAATCTTTACAGCTGTGGCCATAAACTACATCTGCAGGGCTAGCTGATACCCTAGGACCAGCCTGGACAATCGGACACAGAGGAAAAGGAGTGTCAGAGGGTGCAGTAGTGAATAGGGCGAAAGGGAGGTGTCGGGCGGGCACAGGGTGTGATTCTCAGGAAAGAGCAGCGCAGATGGGGGGAGGTTTATTACCCATGCATAAGACAGAGAGCGGGGGTGACCACTGCCTGGGGGAGATGCTTGCGAGGGTGGGGAGCCATGCTAAGGATCGACAGCGTGCACAGAGTGGGTCTGGTCAAGGCATCTAAAATGGCTGCCGTGCACGACAAAAGTGTGGCATTTGAAAAAAGACAAGATGGCGCAGACAATGTTTTTAAACACTTCCTGATTTCCTTCGAATCGAACGTTAACAGACGTTGGGGCATATTACCAAAGTTAAGCGATATTTATCCCTAACGATGCATTGCAAAGATTTTTTTACCGTCAGAAATTATCGCAGATAAACCTTGCTATTATCAAAGTTTATCGCAAATACGATAAAAACCGACCGCAATGCATTAATATCGCTGAAAACTCAGCGATATTCATGCATTACCGAGCTAATCCTCTTAGCCATGTTATCCACCTCCCATAGGATAACATGGCTAAGAACTGCTCAGGGCAGCTGTTACTTTTTGGAGATATTCGCGCTTATCTCGAATATTTCCAAAAGTTGATAATAGGAGATAGCGATGTTAGCGACTGTTTCCAGTCGCTAACATCTTGGCATGCCCACTTTGCATGTCATTAGTGATAAATATCACTCACATGCAAAGTGGGGCCCAAGATGGTCGCTATCTCCTACTAGCCGTCGCTAACTGGTGTTAGCAACAGCTAGGTAATACAGATATAATTTTATCTCCGCGAAGCGGAGCGCTGTTACAGATATATATCTTGTTTTTGAACGTTAATTTCTCAAAATGCACTGAAGCACATATATTGAGACCTAGCAAAGGCACATCGGGCTACCAGTCCCTAATATTTTACCAAGTTTCGTGCAAATCCATTCAGCCGTTCGATTATTATTATTATTTATTTTTTTTGCCCCGCGGGGCCCTTTTAAAACCTCCACATCAAACCTAGGGGATCAGCGAGGATCTACTATGCCCCCTTATGGTCATTTGCCCCTTCGCTTTGGCCTCCTCTTGTCTCTCGATCCTACCGAGAGACAAGATGGCGGCCGCTACGGACTGTTTGGAATGTTTACAGACACCGGAGAGCCAATCAGCTTCGCTTCGCAAAGCTCCGTAACGCGAAAAGTACGCGAAGCGGTGCGCTGTTACAGATATATATCTTTTTTTGAACGTTAATTTCTCAAAATCCACTGAAGCACATATATTGAGACCTAGCAAAGGCACATCGGGCTACCAGTCCCTACAATTTTGCCAAGTTTCGTGCAAATCCATTCAGCCGTAAGATTATTATTATAATTTTTTTTTTTTGCCCCGCGGGGCCCTTTTAAAACCTCCACATCAAACCTAGGGGGTCAGCGAGGATCTACTATTCCCCCTTATGGTCATTTGCCCCTTCGCTTTGGCCTCCTCTTGTCTCTCGATCCTACCGAGAGACAAGATGGCGGCCACTACGGACTGTTTGCGGCCACTACGGACTGTTTGGAATGTTGACAGACGCCGGAGAACCAATCAGCTTCGCTTCACAAAGCTCCGTTGCGCGAAAAGTACGCGTCCTAGGCCGCTGCCCGGTCCGCGCTTACAGATATATATCTTTTTTTAAACGTTAATTTCTCAAAATCCACTGGAGCACATATATTGAGACCTACAAAAGGCACATCGGGCTACCAGTCCCTACAATTTTGCCAAGTTTCGTGCAAATCCATTCAGCCGTTCGGGCTAAAAGTGAGGCCAACCGCCCTATGGAAATTAACATGGGAAAAACGCGTTTTGGGACCCCCCTTTTTTCTCGGCCCCCCCTTGACGAACCCCCCCAAATTTTCAAAGGCTGCTCAGAAACAAACTGTGCCATTTTCCTGAAAATTTCAGCCAATTCCGTCCACAAACGGCAAAGTTATTAGACATAGAATTTTCAAAAATCCCATAGAGAAAAAATCCTAACTATATATACCTACTGGCGACCGCCAGTAGGTAATATATATATATATATATATATATATATATATATATATATATATATATATATATATATATATATATATATATATATATATATATATATATATATATATATATATATATATATATATATATATATGTATATGTATATATATATATATATATATATATATATATATATATATATTCACTGAAAAAACCATAGGTTATACACCATATATAGTTAGGAATTAGCATTTAAAAAACCTTATTTTACTCACACAAAACCAATGAAATTCCATATATAGTTAGTTGTACTAACTATATATCGCGCACCCGCAATCCACTGCTGATCATGTCACATATTACATCATTCGTGACATGTTCAGTGACATCACTGATGACATCACTGATGACATCTCAAATGACATCACTGATGACATCACTGATGACATCTCAAATGACATCACTGATGACATACAAGTCAGCATGTTAGCATGTGGCAATATGAGCATAAATGCTATCAACCTGGCTTATGAACATCATAATTGCCCTAACCGCCCCCAGTAATTTTTTTTTTGCTCCTGTTGAGCCCTTTTCAATGCCTGTTTTTTGTTGTTTCCCCCCCAAAAAAACCCCCAAAAAATATAAAATCGTTCAAAAAATACAAAAAAACAAAAAATGTTCAAAAAATAAAAAAAAAATATAAAACAACAAAAATATAAAAAAAAAAGTTCTTTTCAGAACTACCTTCCCTTTCCCAAAAAATTGCTAGAATGTTTAGAACTCTGGCAAGCTCTATTTCTTTTGGTTCGCTTCCCGGTTAGCTTCCCGGTACGCGGACCGGGAGCTAACCAAAAAAACAGAGAGTGATGTTAAAAGAAAGACAGCTATAGGGAGTAAAGAAGAGATACTGTTTAATAGATCTATTTACCAAAGAAAAGACGGAAGAGGGTATAATTGTGAAAAACAAAATAGATAACGAAGTGAAAGAAAAAAAAAGATAGTATAACATTAACAAAGAAGAGTTTCTTGGAGAATGTGAGTGAATGTTCAAAATAAGATTAAAACATGAGGAATAACAGAGAGAAAAAATAGAAAACAGAAAACAAAAAATAACAGAAAAAGATTAATTGAAACAGCAAAGAAATGTAAGTAACATAGAGCCATATCATCAACATAGGCAATAAAAGTTTTGCAGCTTTTATTGGCAGAAATGTGTCGCTAAAGCTGCTTTTGCGGCAGAAAACTGCCGCTAAAACCACTTTTGCACCAGTTTTCTGCCAATAAAAAGAGCAATAATTTTATTGGCTGTGTTCATAATATGCCCCTTAGTGTGCTTCAACTACACAGAGAAAGCATTATGAACAAATAGTGATACAGTGATCAGTCAAAGACACTAAGAGTAATAGAGACGGAGTGAGTGAACAAGAGTGAGGAACTATGAGAAGAGAGGGACTGACAAAAAGAGTGGAAGGAGTTGAGTAAGTAGGTAATAGAGAAAGGAATGAGGGAAGTAGCAAAGGCAGGAAACTGAGGGTTAAAGAAATGAAGCTGTGGAACTAATAGTAGTTAAATGTGATAGAAATGTAACGAAAAGAGTACAAAACATTTACCTAATAATTGTCGTTAAATTACTCACTTTTTGTTTTTATACTTTCAATCTGTGAAAGAGAGAACAAACATTTGAAAAATATTAAAACATGTATTTAAAAATTACAAAAGACAAGGGAAAAGATTGAAGGACAAACAGTTTTTCAACAACTTTGACACTTACAGAAGCTTCTGCTTCTCCAGGCCCCCTACACAGTCCTAAAGATATACATTTTAAACTAACAGTATCTTGATGCAGATGAAGTGAGGCCTATCTTAAAACATGGTGCATCTTTTGCATTGCTGTTGTCTCAGAAAAGTGTCGCAAGACACTAAAATTTTAAATAATTGCTTCAGGATGCCAATAAGATGTCTCCTATCCAGAGGTTTGTTTGAGGTGAGGCCTACTCAGGGTTGCAGATGAAATTTCGAGTTGTTGAAGAGAATAGAGGACATAATATATGTGAAGGTCTACCAATGAAGTGAGTCATGTCCACTGCACTCTTGAACAAAGTCCAAACCTCCTATGTTTCCCTGGACAGACCTAAACTTGATCTGCACAATGTGATTCATAATGATAGGAAACACAGGTGATGTAAATGAAATACGTGCAATTTATTTTGCTCATTTCACAATCACATCACTTGTGTTTCCTTTGCTTAGGTATCTCATTGTGCAGATGTAGTCTAGCATATGAAAGAATACGCAGAAGTGCAGCACTGCATGCAACAACTTTGACACTTACAGAAGCCTCACCTTCTCCATGCCTCCTACACAGTTCTACATATACATCATAAATGCAAACAGTACAGAATTAATTATACATGTTAAATGGTTTATTTTTGCTGTTCTCAGAATGTATCAAAATTCACTAAAAACAGTGACTTGAAGGTATTCATCATATAACAGCGGGGAAAAAAAAACACAATCAAAATGATTGTGTTTAAAAAACCCATACAACATAACAAATCAGAATTCAGAACTCCTTAAAGTTAACTTACTTTCCATGACGTCAAAGGATGTCCTATGAACAGCTTACACTCTTTTGTGCTGTTATTACTTTCAGCCCGCCACTTTCTGAAAGAAAATCTCCATCGTTTTTAAAAACATGTTACATGCAATAAATGACTTCTTGCTCTCTACCACAAGTTTCCACAAGGCCAAATCTTGTCAGAGCCATTTATAACTCTTGGATTTCTTGTAAGCCAATCCCGTCATTTGGCATTTCTGCAACTTTCAGAATTAAAATGTTGAAGATCAGTTTCACAATCCAGGAATAGTAATATCTTCCCCTTCTTGCTCAGTCATGTTCTACATTTCCTATGACACTGATACTGCTTACTATGAAGCAGACTTACACTAACTCTATGACTACTACAATTATTTAATTCTCTACATCACTTTCAATCACAAAGCAATGTAAAACAGTAGACAGCATTGCAGACTTACATTCCCTCTACTCTATGTTTTGATTGGCTGCTTCAATTAGCTTATAAAAAGAAATAGTTTTTCTGAACTCATTCAAAGTGCACTTATTTCTCCATGACGTCCAGTCTTATGGTTAGAAGTTATGTCTCTGAACTACACTTATCCTCAAGGCCAAATTGTGTAGGAGCCATTAGAACTTCTTGAAATTCCACAGAGCACATCCCGAGATTATTTCCCTAAAATTTTGGTTTTAAAAACACCAGGTAAGAGTTTTTAAGGTCATACGGCAATTTTTTTGTGAAAATTAAAACAGAATCGTTGCAGAATGACCAGCCATTTCTAGACTTTAAATAAGCTGTGTAATGTCCTGATGTTATTGAAGGGCCGTCATGATATATAATTGCTGCAGTTACAAAAGTCCTTCCTGATATTGACAACTGCGAAGCTACAAATTTTTTAATTAAAGTTGTCAATTTTGTTCCATCAGGCTTACATCGTTGGAACATTAAAATGACATACTGGCCATATGTTCGTATAAATAATGTGGACATCATTTCAGATTTACATTGGCTACACTCCATGTTGTGATCAGCTGCTTTTACTAGCTTATTAAAGGAGACTGATTTACTGTCTGGCAAAGTTAAATATATAAATCTTTCTGAGTCTACACTAGTAGTACTTGATACCATACAGTTCTCGCAGTCATGCTGCCATTGATAAGAAAGCCCAAACAGCTTATCTACATCTACACCTTCAGCATGCAATACATCAAGCATATACATTAAAAACTCCTGACAATCTTGCTGAATATTTTGAGAGAATTGTGTTTGGCCTGAACATCTGTCTAACAGATTTCGAATTTCAGACACACTTTCTATGTTTGTTCTATCAGTGCTACATTTCTCTAACACAGAATTTAACAAACTGCAAAATCTTTGATCAGAATTGACCACAATCTCTTCTTTTACATTTTCTAGAGAAAACAAAACATTAACCACTACATTAGCATAGCAGTTGACACCAGAACTGTTTTCAAATTGAAAACCAACAACATCTTCAACAGAATCCTTTTTGTTTCTGCTTGTAATTTTAGGTTCATCGACTTTTCGTCTTTTTGCTACAACCTCCCCAGTATTGGTCACATTTCTTCGTTTCCGGCCTACCACACGTTTCTCAAACAAAGGATACTGAGGCAAATGTGGCGCATACTCTCTTCTTAACCTATTGTATTCCTTAACACAATCTAGATCCGCACAAATGTTTGTGACATCACACTCAATCAAGTACAATCCCGATAAAGTTCTAACTCGTGACAATGCCACATATGCCATACCCTCCTTGAACACAGAACTGCCAATATTCACCAATGCACAGTCTACACTTAAACCTTGCGATTTATGGATTGTCACCGCATATGCCAAGCAAACAGGAAACTGCTACGGCGAACATATAAGTCTTTTACAAGCAAAAATCTAGCAGAGCAACGACCAATTAGCTGTACTTCCTCAATGCCATCAAATTAAATTTTTAAAAATTCAATTCCATCTCTATTTCTGTATTTTACAAAATCAACAACATTACCCATTGATCCATTTACCAGACCTCTTTCAACATGTAAATTCCTTCTTAAAATTATACGGCAGTTCAAGCACACATTCAGAGTCTTTTCAAAACCTGCAGTTTTAGATATACTCTTCTCTAATGAATCCAATTTTGTTTTCAGATTCTCAGACAAAATAATTGTTGATCCCATATGCTCTACTCTGTCAATAGCTTCCAGTTTCACAATCTCTTGCTTTTCTAAATGCAACATTTTGTTGTTGAATTTGGCACATTCTGCAAGAGTTGGCATCAAACATATTCCAGATTTCTTATCAGTAATTTTCTGAAAAATATTCTCAGGCACAACATCTTGTTCTGGATATAAATTTGACAGTAATCGTGCATGTAAAGCTTCTTTCCCATGCTCGGTCACTTTTCCAATTCTAACATCTTGTAGAATAGTCTTGTAAACTTCATCCTTCGCCTGACGCATATTTTCATGCAGTTCAGCATAATTGAAGTTTAACCATATATTGACGTTGCCAATGCTGCCTAGGCACTTCCTGGTATCTTCATGCGTGAGCATTTTGAACACAGGTTGCCCTTTCACTGGTGTCAGCTGCAAAAGATCTCCGAAAACAATGATGTGTTTGCCACCAAATAACACATCATACTCTGTTTTGAGAACTTCTTGCATTCTCAAATGCACAAAGGCAAGCATGACATTGGAAACCATGCTTACTTCGTCAATGATAAGAAGTTTCATTTTCCTCAAGATTCTTGAAACTTCAAAACAAGCATCTCCAGATAGCTTGTGATATTGTAATTTGTTGTCATGCTCCACTGGCAACATCAGTAAACGATGTAAAGTAATCCCTTTAATGTTATGTGCTGCCAGTCCAGTTGGAGCGGTGACAACACAAGACAGCGATGACAACCGTCCTTTCCTGCAAATAGCATGAAATTGCTTTAATGAGGAAACTTTTTCCAGTTCCCGCTTCTCCACTCACGTACAGTCGGACAGGCTTCAACGACGTACATGAGCACTCTTTCTTGTCATGACTTAATCCATGATCAATTTGCATGGTAACTTCGTCATATATTTTCCTCTGCTCAACGTTGAGTTGTCTTTCCAACTCTTCTAAGTTAACCGCATCCTCCTGAGCATGTGCCATGGCTCTTTCCACTTCATTCATGGCAGTGGCAGCTTCATTTTCGATAACAGGTCCTCCTAGTGGATCTTGACTCAATGAAGCAGAACTCTGACTGTCCTGAGAACTGTCTCTGGCAATCTCGGCTGCAATCGTTGCTTCCTGCTCAATTTCCGCATTCAACATTTCTACATATTTGGGAAAAGCAGGACATTCTATGGTCTCCTTGGCGGCATTGAAAGAGTCTTCGTAACAGAGGAAATCTCCAAGCAGTTCCTCTTCTGCACGCCAAGGCTTGAAAAGTTGCAAAAGTGATAAATAGAAAAACTCCTTTTTTTCAGGAGATTCGCCACTCAATTTTCGATGGTTTACCAAGTGGCATTTTCTTTGCTTGACCAGACATCCCTCACTTCCTATTACAGCATACACTCCTTTCTCAGTATCTTCTTTGATGTTCCTCTTGAATATGTAATTTTGAAGAACCTCATACAGACAAACATTGTCGAGGTGACTGCTTCTATTTGGATAATATGTATCCAACATGTTGGTCTTCAAAATGTCGGTACTGTTTGGCTCCTTTTCCGCCAAATACTCAATTTCCCGCACAGGTTTCAGAACTCGATTACGCGTTGCAGCAAGACCAAGACTCGCCCAAACGATACTCCTGGACTTGGCATAGAGACTTGCTGAAGACAACCGGTCAGAGCATTCGTAAGCTCCAATTTCTCGATGCGACAACATCTTCAGACTGAAACTGTACAACTTCTTGCTGAGGCTCTTTTCATGGGAAATGTCCTCCCACATATCCTTCAATTCTGTCTTCTCTTTTTTGGTGATGTAAGACGTCACATACCGAGCCACAGCCATACAGTTATCAGCCACAAACTGTATATCCATGTTAGCATTCCACATGGACAAAATCACCGGGTTGTAGTCGTTGATGTACTTGGACTCTTCGTTCCTCTTCAAATTGTATGTGTTTTTAGGTGATTTATTCATGACATTATGTCGCAGCGAAGACATCAAACTGTTTACTCTTCCTTTAGAAATCACCGGTCGTGGAAAGCCGAAACGACATTTGGTGTAGAACTTGTCCTTGTTTCGGAATTTACGACGGCAGTACTTTCCACATCGATGGCTTTGGAAACGCAGAACTTTTTCTCTTAGGCTTTTCTTCTCCTTTGCGTTTGGAACAGCACACGTAGAATACTGTTGGATGAAACTCATCACTGAGTCTTCTGGATCCGTTCCAAATTTAGGTGCATCCTTGATCCACAGCAACATATGTATATGAGGAGCACCTCTTGCTTGGTACTCCTTTCTCCAGAAGAAATCCAACACCTCTCCAAGAGGTGGATTCTTCTTATTCATGATGAAAGACATCATAGCTTCAAATCTATGATTGAAGTACCTACATACATTGACTGGATCCAAAGAGCACAGTTCTCCGGGTGTCTTGAATTCGATGTTATCTACGTTAGCATTTGCCTCTCATAGAAATTCAAGTAAGTCTTCCCAGCCATACTCGGCACAGCTCAGAGTGAGGAACCATGTGGGAGTACCTAAGTTCCTCAGCATACATTTTAAATCACCATGACGACGGTACCAGTACTCATTAGTACCACGCTGACACGCCATGAGATTAATCAGGTGACAATCCAAAATACTGTCTTGGACATTGACTTTATCCATAAAGTCACTTGCCGAGATGTTTTGCATGTGTATACCACTTTTCAAGATGTGGTTCACTGCATATGACAGTCCAGACAGATCGCTTTCAAACAGGAGATGAAACAAATAAGGAATGCATTGTCGAAACCTAGCATCTCCTGCATACAATCGCAAAGTCCGGTATTCAGAAGCAGGAATTTGATGAGGTCGCTCATCATATCTTCCTCCCTGACCTGTTGGAAAAAGCTGTGGGAAACACCGAGCTTCCAAACTTTCCTCCCAAACACTAATGGGACTCCCTTTGGCTTGTTTCATTTGAAACAACTCAATAGCATTCCCCATGACTTCCTTGGAATGCAAAGGATGAACACTATAATGTTCATATATTTCTTCACTAGTAGAGGGTTCTACTTTCTCAATTTGACCAGCACACAAATCGCTATCCTCTTACTCACTTACTTCCTCTTCTGCAACATATACATTCTTATAGTATTTATTATTTTTTTTCAAATACAATGTTGCCTTTTTAACTTTCCTAACATCTACTAAATCTTGCCATATTTTCTTATTCTTTGTCGGAACCCCATTAACTAAGATAACCAGAGGTTCCTCTTCCACTTTTTCTACTCCAATTGTGTTAATGTTTTTCTTCAAATCTAGAGGAAAATAAACAACTCTTCCCTTTAATCCTCTCTGTAAATCTGATGGAGGCAATTTCCCTGTCTTTGGCTCCATTCTTACAATAGCCTGAAAGGGATGGATACTTTGAATCAAAATAGATTCATAAGTATTTAAATCCTTCAATTCAGAAGGAATCTCAACCAATTCCAGATTATTATGAACTGCTCTAGCAGGCATCTGGTTTTGATTTAATTTGCAACAACAATAAGTACACACACGTTGATCCAATCCCAAATCAAAACAATTTTCTACCATCAAGTATGTTGCAAAATCCTTCCATTCACTATTATTTTCCCTTTCACTTTTTGCATATAAATCCACTAACTTAGTCTGATTCTTATAATAAGTGCGTCGACAACACACACAAGTGAAATTTGGCCTCTCACTTGATTTGACCTGAAATGTGACAATTTCCCTCTGGAAATTATCTGTACTGGAAACCTGTACACTATCTTCCACATTACCCGCTTCTTCTTGGTCAATTTCAACATTCTCCTCTTTACTTCCAAAGTAACAAAACTCAATTTCTTCACATATATTCTTCACATCTATTTCAGAACCATGCAAAAGAGCAGCGCATAATTGTTTAAGCATAATTGCTGGACTCTTAGCATAATACAACATTCTAACTAATTTCCTCACTTTATTATGATGCACTGCTAGCATCCAGAAATGATGAAAAACACTCTGGCATACTCTCCTGGAAAGACAAGCCAGTGAATGACCATGCAAACCTGTCACTTCTCTCACTCTGCAAGGATCTAATTCTTGCAACAACCTTATTTTCTGCTTCAAACTTTTCTTATTAAATGACCGTACAAAATCACAAAGCAAATTGATGGAATCCTGTCGCACACTACAAATACTACTACACTTCCAGGTGTACACAGGACCCTTAGCACGTCTTCCTAAAGCCTCATTACCTAACACCTCTTCTGTCTCTGTTGGCACAAGTTTTTCTTTTTCAACTGGACAACCATCTTTCACTTCATAAGCACGACCACTGGTGTCAACTGCATGCACTAAATCATTATCCTGGAAATAACTCTCCTCATTAAAAAATGCCTCACAGCTTGAACTATGCATCCATTCTCCAGAAAAAACTTCACAAAAATTACTACGATTAACTATTCTCTTCCATCTACTATTTCTTTTGAAATCATAAATTGCCTTGTTTAGCTTCCTAATTCTATTGATTATCAAAATAAATACCTTACGTTTAATTTCAAATGCCTGATCAATAACTTTCTCAACTTTTTTTTTTCTCTTATAAAAAACCACTTTCTGTTGACCTTTCTTAATATTTTTTAACAAATTGCCAATTATCCTGTTGCGGAACATTCGTTTACGAATGTCCCTAAACTGTTGTTTCCTTCTACTATCATGCACAGAGTTATCTCTTGCTCTAACAGTAACATTTTTGATTGGCCTTTCCTTTCCATTTGAATTGCTTCTCTTTTTATGGACTGAAACATTTTCTGTAGAAATATTTTTTTTACTACACATATTTCTTATGAATGTTTTTGTACTCTTACCCGGTGCTTTCTTCGTGACTTGACAAATCTTTTTGTTAGAGGACTGCTGCTTCTTTTGATTCACCTGCTGTCTTTGACGTTTTGCAGCCTTTCTCTCTCTTTCTTTCGTTGGCATGGTGAAATGTTGAAATGATCTGCAGTTGAATCTGTGGTAAAATATATTAAAAAATGTTATTAACCACTATTACCAAACAGTAAATCAATAACAGTGATCAAAAACTTAACACACTACTTGACATTTTAAATAGAAGATTTTTTAGTCCTTGGCAAATTTACAATACAGAAATAGCAGAAAAGAAATGGAATTTATATTCATGTTACCTGTGCTATTTTATATGTGAATCTGATCTAATTTTATGAGCATATTTTAATATTTTATTGAAGACACTACACATAACCCGTTTTTGAAGGTGTCTTTATTTTTAAATTAAACGGTTTACACTTTTACTTTTTATTTATTATAAAATTTAAAAATAAATGTTTATAGTTCCATAGGCTCAAGCAAGTCAGCTTCCCACCCTATGTCATATAATTCGGACAAATCTGCATCCTCATCACGCTCTTCTTCATCCTCAGGATTTAAATCATCCAAGGGATCAACATCCACTGATGTTTCAATTACAAGTTCAATGATGAGGTCAAAATCAACTGATTGCAGATTGTCGCTCATGTTGATGTTGTCTTTATCTTTAAAGAAAGATAACAACAATGAGATGTTGCAGAGTAAGAGACAAATCTCAGAGATTATAATAGTAAAATTGTTTAACAAGAGTAACATTTTGCAGCTATTATTTAGCCATGTCCAGCGATGCTGAGCAGGTGAAGCCTATGTCTAATTTTTCAGTGAACAGGACTCATCTCTTCTTAACCTTGGATAAGCCTCACCAACTCTGTGTCCCCTGCACATACTTAAATGTAAAGGGGCAGATTTATGTTAAATGGCACATCCCCAGGCATGCACCAGTTAACGTGCACCGCTGCTCTGCCACCCATGGTGTGCCGTATTTACAATCAGATAGGAGAAAGCTGCTTCAAAACCCTGCGCCTGCTTTAAGCAGGCATAGGTCTTGACGCAACATTGTGGAGATGGGGCACCCTTGAGCCTTGCTTGAGCTGCATCGCACTTGCGATACAACTCCAGCAATCACTACCTTTACAGCACAGATACGTCACGCATCTGTGCCATTTTTGCCCCATGATGACCCGCATTGTAAATGCAGCACACCATGGGTGGCGGAACAGCGGCGCAGGATGACTGGCACATCCCTGGTGATGCACCAGTCATCATAAATCTATCCCTAAGCTTCTTATCTTGTTACAGATGAACCGCCATATGTACCATCAAAGTATTTTGCATTTCCTAAATAGCGAATTTTAAGGAATAAATAGCAATTCTTTACCATTCCTAATTTGCAATGAGCAAATTGCTAATTGCAAGTTACCCATTCATTTCCATGGGCTAGGAGGCTCATAGGAATGAAGGTTTAATTTGCGATTAGCAATTTGCTCATCACAAATTAGGAATTTTTCCAAGGGTGCAGGGGTGTCTCAAGAACACCCTGCTGCACCCCTGAAAAAGACATTTGGGGGCATATGGCACACATACATGCCCTAAGGGCATGTATTGGCGTCATATGGCACCTTTTGTTTTTTGGAAAAAAAGCTTTTTGAAAAGAATTCACAAATTACCACCAACTAGAAGTTGGTGGTAGTTTCCAAATCCTTAATGTCATTTTTTACATATTTTTTGTTTGATACATTGTATTTAAGGAATCGCAAAATTTGCAAATCCTTCAGTGCAATCGCAAAATAAGGAATAGCAAATTTTGAATTAAGGACATTTTAAGTCATTTCCACATGTGCAGTGTTTTCAAATTATGATTTGAAAATCGTTTTTGGGGAAAAGGAATGGTTTGCAAATTTATGACAAGGACATAATGGTGTATGCTTCTCTATAAGGCATTTCAGTGTCTCTGATGTCATTTTTCCCATATTACATTATAAGACCTTTCCCCATGGAGCACATTCCTTGTAAATATGCTCCCACCTGTGCATGGTGAATTTAGATTTTGACTGTTTGAGTCACATAGCCATGTTAAAAGTGACCCCAAAAAATTGGAAACGCTTTAAAAAGCACATTCATGTGTCTTAAGGACATTTTAAGTCATTTCTCCATCTGCTTCTCTTCAGGGGCTTTAACGGACTTGATTGTGTGCTTTCCGTACTACACTTCCCAGAAGTCTCACTGGAGCCTCCCATCGACGGGCGAGTTATATAATTGGAGAAGTGTAGCGGGTGCGCACACCGCTTCCGTTAAAGCCCCTGAAGAGAAGCAGATGGAGCATCGAAACGCGTCGGGCAGATCCATTACGGAGCGGCGTCTACAAGCGGATCCCCGTCCTCACCTACACATAAATAAAGCTGCTGCTCGCGTGCTACTCACATGGTGGACAACCTTGGAGCGTGAATCTATATGCGGCAGTCCAGCCGCAGAGTATGCACCACCCCGTTAACGTGGGGGTCACGGCAGTGAGGTAGCAGCCGTACATGGAATCGAGGACGGGCCCACTTGTGGAGTCCATACAGGACTTGATTGTGTGCTTTCCGTACTACACTTCCCAGAAGTCTCACTGGAGCCTCCCATCGACGGGCGAGTTATATAATTGGAGAAGTGTAGCGGGTGCGCACACCGCTTCCGTTAAAGCCCCTGAAGAGAAGCAGATGGAGCTTCGAAACGCGTCGGGCAGATCCATTACGGAGCGGCGTCTACAAGCGGATCCCCGTCCTCACCTACACATAAATAAAGCTGCTGCTCGCGTGCTACTCACATGGTGGACAACCTTGGAGCGTGAATCTATATGCGGCAGTCCAGCCGCAGAGTATGCACCACCCCGTTAACGTGGGGGTCATGGCAGTGAAGTAGCAGCCGTACATGGAATCGAGGACGGGCCCACTTGTGGAGTCCATACAGGACTTGATTGTGTGCTTTCCATACTACACTTCCCAGAAGTCTCACTGGAGCCTCCCATCGACGGGCGAGTTATATAATTGGAGAAGTGTAGCGGGTGCGCACACCGCTTCCGTTAAATCCCCTGAAGAGAAGCAGATGGAGCTTTGAAACGCGTCGGGCAGATCCATTACGGAGCGGCGTCTACAAGCGGATCCCCGTCCTCACCTACACATAAATGAAGCTGCTGCTCGCGTGCTACTCACATGGTGGACAACCTTGGAGCGTGAATCTATATGCGGCAGTCCAGCCGCAGAGTATGCACCACCCCGTTAACGTGGGGGTCACGGCAGTGAAGTAGCAGCCGTACATGGAATCGAGGACTGGCCCACTTGTGGAGTCCATACAGGACTTGATTGTGTGCTTTCCGTACTACACTTCCCAGAAGTCTCACTGGAGCCTCCCATCGACGGGCGAGTTATATAATTGGAGAAGTGTAGCGGGTGCGCACACCGCTTCCGTTAAAGCCCCTGAAGAGAAGCAGATGGAGCTTCGAAACGCGTCGGGCAGATCCATTACGGAGCGGCGTCTACAAGCGGATCCCCGTCCTCACCTACACATAAATAAAGCTGCTGCTCGCGTGCTACTCACATGGTGGACAACCTTGGAGCGTGAATCTATATGCGGCAGTCCAGCCGCAGAGTATGCACCACCCCGTTAACGTGGGGGTCACGGCAGTGAAGTAGCAGCCGTACATGGAATCGAGGACGGGCCCACTTGTGGAGTCCATACAGGACTTGATTGTGTGCTTTCCGTACTACACTTCCCAGAAGTCTCACTGGAGCCTCCCATCGACGGGCGAGTTATATAATTGGAGAAGTGTAGCGGGTGCGCACACCGCTTCCGTTAAAGCCCCTGAAGAGAAGCAGATGGAGCTTCGAAACGCGTCGGGCAGATCCATTACGGAGCGGCGTCTACAAGCGGATCCCCGTCCTCACCTACACATAAATAAAGCTGCTGCTCGCGTGCTACTCACATGGTGGACAACCTTGGAGCGTGAATCTATATGCGGCAGTCCAGCCGCAGAGTATGCACCACCCCGTTAACGTGGGGGTCACGGCAGTGAAGTAGCAGCCGTACATGGAATCGAGGACGGGCCCACTTGTGGAGTCCATACAGGACTTGATTGTGTGCTTTCCGTACTACACTTCCCAGAAGTCTCACTGGAGCCTCCCATCGACGGGCGAGTTATATAATTGGAGAAGTGTAGCGGGTGCGCACACCGCTTCCGTTAAAGCCCCTGAAGAGAAGCAGATGGAGCTTCGAAATGCGTCGGGCAGATCCATTACGGAGCGGCGTCTACAAGCGGATCCCCGTCCTCACCTACACATAAATAAAGCTGCTGCTCGCGTGCTACTCACATGGTGGACAACCTTGGAGCGTGAATCTATATGCGGCAGTCCAGCCGCAGAGTATGCACCACCCCGTTAACGTGGGGGTCACGGCAGTGAAGTAGCAGCCGTACATGGAATCGAGGACGGGCCCACTTGTGGAGTCCATACAGGACTTGATTGTGTGCTTTCCGTACTACACTTCCCAGAAGTCTCACTGGAGCCTCCCATCGACGGGCGAGTTATATAATTGGAGAAGTGTAGCGGGTGCGCACACCGCTTCCGTTAAAGCCCCTGAAGAGAAGCAGATGGAGCTTCGAAACGCGTCGGGCAGATCCATTACGGAGCGGCGTCTACAAGCGGATCCCCGTCCTCACCTACACATAAATAAAGCTGCTGCTCGCGTGCTACTCACATGGTGGACAACCTTGGAGCGTGAATCTATATGCGGCAGTCCAGCCGCAGAGTATGCACCACCCCGTTAACGTGGGGGTCACGGCAGTGAAGTAGCAGCCGTACATGGAATCGAGGACGGGCCCACTTGTGGAGTCCATACAGGACTTGATTGTGTGCTTTCCGTACTACACTTCCCAGAAGTCTCACTGGAGCCTCCCATCGACGGGCGAGTTATATAATTGGAGAAGTGTAGCGGGTGCGCACACCGCTTCCGTTAAAGCCCCTGAAGAGAAGCAGATGGAGCTTCGAAACGCGTCGGGCAGATCCATTACGGAGCGGCGTCTACAATCGGATCCCCGTCCTCACCTACACATAAATAAAGCTGCTGCTCGCGTGCTACTCACATGGTGGACAACCTTGGAGCGTGAATATATATATATATATATATATATATATATATATATATATATATATATATATATGTCACCAAACATCCAAAGTTAAAGCGCGCTCTCAGGACAAAAGAGAAGTTTGCGAAGTTCAGAAATAGGCTGTTTATTCACAACGCGTTTCACCAAACAAATGGCTTGATCACGTGAAAAACGCTTGAAGTTCATAGGTTAAATAACATGAACAGCGTCTTAGACACAAACATAGGACTTCGGCAAGGGTACTTTGAGAAACAAAATCAATTATCATGTATCTTCTATAATGTGCGAAATACAAGTTTATCAACAGTCAATTACAATATTTTTTGTAAACAAATAATATTGATTGCAAAAATAAGCAATTATAAGAAAAAATACAAAATTGGTACCAATGTCGTTTTTCACTGAGCACTCCCTCCAAAAACTCCTCACAATACATGCTATTGGTTTAACTAATGAATTAGAAAACAAATAATGATGAACAGACCATGGAATAAATGGCCATGTCTTAGCCCGATCAATTGTCGGGACCCCGCCCTGATTGGTCATATGTCAATCACAGTAGCTGTCGTGATTGTACCTAAGGGCGGACAAATCAAAAACGGGGAGAGGAGAGGAGAGACGTGCTCCGGTGTGGCATGGTATTGAAGACGTTTGTCTCACGTCACACTTTTCATTTAGTCCAACATAAGCGGAGTACCACAGTCCCCGATGTTGTCCATAAGTACTGGCCAGTGCCCAAAAAGGTTCATATAATGATAAAATGAATCAAAGAGTTACCCTCACGTGCCGATCTCACGTTTAACAAGCGTATCAGTGCCCATGTGAACAGGAAAGATCGAGAGAAGGGGAGGATTCCCGTGAACGTGAAATGTGAGTGAAAAGGGCCCCTTCTCTTGTTCCTGTAAGAAATAAAAAATAAAAAACATAATTGCAAAAATATACTAAAATGTTCAATCTTATACCAATGTACACATTAAAAATCCAGAACACGGGGTACTGAATATACAAAGAGAAAAACGGAATGAAAACTTGTACATTTAGTTAACTATTCACAACGAGAGGCAGATCATAGGCTGTATAGCTAGGAGAAGGACCAATGCAGTATACCAGGATGATAGCCAACACATGCTTGTATGTTAATTCTTGAGGTGCACTGATAGCTCCTCGTCCTGATTCAATCCCCCTGGGGCCTTCGTTTGGAAATCAATTATGAGTTTAGACTCCCTTTGGCGTAGTTTTAGAACTCTGTTCCCTCCCCTGGGATTTTTTGTGATCTGTTCCAGGACGATGAAGCTTAGGTCTTTAACATTGGAGAAATGTAATTCTCTGAAATGACGAGCCACCGGGTATTTAGGGTCAAAATTAGTGATGGCTCTGGTATGCTCCAATATCCGTTTTTTGGCCATGCACGTAGTGCTGCCAATATACCACTTGTTGCACGTGCATATGATAGCATATACAACAAATGTGGAGCTGCATGTGAGAAAGGGTACAATTTTTTTGTTGATCCCATTATATCTGACCTCCTTGCATGATTTACTATTGGCACAGGTCTTGCAATGCCCGCAAGGATAGAAACCATCAATGCCCTGAATGTTGGTTGGTGGATATACCGTGATATCACTATGAACCAGCATATCACATATGCTTCTCCCCCGTCTGTATGTGATGCTGGGTCTGGATGGTAAGTCTGCACCTAGCACATTGTCGCTTTTCAGAACATCCCAGTTTTTTGTTATTATTTTCTTAATAGATTGGGCATCTGAACTGTATGTGAGAATAAGTCTCGTAGTTTCCCCACTTTTGTCATCTTCCACCGGTTTGTCATTGATGGTATCTGTTCTGTCTATATTGTTGACTCTTTCTCTGGCTTTTTTTAGAACCCACTCTGGATAACCTCTCTCTCTAAATCTTTTCATCATGATCATGCTTTCATCATCAAACGCATGGGAAGTATTGCAATTGCGTTTTGCCCTCTGTAGTTCCCCGAACGGAATGCTCTATTTCAAATTGTCTGGGTGACTACTGAGGGCATGCAATATGCTGTTCCCTGCAGTTGTTTTGCGAAACAGTGAAGTGTGCACCCTGCTGTCTTTTATCTCGAGTTTGACATCAAGATACTCTATTTCAGTCTTACTTTTGTTGCCACTTAGAACAATGTTTCTGTCATTGAGATTAAGTTTGTCTACGAAGGTGTCAGCTTCTTCCATCGTACCATTCCACACAATGAAAAGGTCATCTATGTATCTCAGCCATACAGATACCTTCATGAAATCTGATTGTAAGCTTAAGTCACCTCGTATGTCCTTTTCCCATTTCCCAAGAAACAGATTCGCAAAACTAGGCGAAAAACATGAGCCCATGGCCGACCCACTCACTTGTCTGAACATCTCTCCATTAAACATAAAGATATTGTTCTGTAAACAGTACTTTATCATGTCCAGTAACATGTGAGTGTGTTCTCTAAATCTGATATGCCTGCCTTTTAAACATTCTTCACAAGCATCAAGTCCTTGATCATGATTGATTATGGTGTACAGACTTTGCACACCCACACCCACCCCTCCCACACACACCCCCCACACATACCTCACACACCCACACCTCCACCCACACCCAAACACCCCACACACCCACACCCACACACACACCTTACACACCCACACCCCCACCTACACCCACATACCCCACACACCCCTACTCACACACACCTCACTCCCCCCCCACACACACACACACCTCACAGACACACCCCAGACATCACCCACACACACCTCACCCCTCCCCCACACACACACACCTCTGACACACACCCCCCACACACACACAGACACACACCACACACACACCTCTCACACACACACACACTCCTCACACACACACACACCCCTATACACACACCCACATACACACCCCACACACACACCCACACATCCTACACACACATACCCCCCACACACACACATCCCCACCCCCCCCACACACACACACACTTATTATTTTTTTTATTTTTTTGAGGGGGTGCCTCACACACATACCCCCACACACACACACCCCACCCCCACCCCCCCACATATACCCCCCACACATACCTCATACACCCACACCTCCACCCACACCCAAACACCCCACACACCCACACCCACACCCCCACTTACACACCCTCACCCCCACCTACACCCACACACCCCCACCCACACACACCTCACCCCCCCACACACACACACCTCACAGACACACCCAACACATCCCCCACACACACCTCACCCCTTCCCCACACACACACATCTCTGACACACACCTCGCGCACACACACACACACACACACACACACCACACACACCTCACACACACACACACACACACACACACACACACACTCCTCTCACACCCACACACCCACACCCCCCCTAACCCCCCACACACACCCACACATCCTACACACACACACCCCACACACATACCCCCCACACACACCCCACACCCACCCCCCCCCACACACACACCACACACACACACACACACACTCATTCTTTTTTTTCTTTTTTTGAGGGGGTGCCCCACACACATACCTCCACACACACACACCCTACACCCACCCCACCCACACACCCCCACCATACCTCATACACCCACACCTCCACCCACACCCAAACACCCTACACACCCACACCCACACACACACCATACACCCCCACACCCCAACCTACACCCACACACCCCACACACCCCCACCCACACACACCTCACTCCCCCCTCCCCACACACACACACACCTCACAGACACACCCCACACATCCCCCACACACACCTCACCCCCCCACACACACACACACCTCTGACACACACCCCCCACACACACACACACACACACACACCACACACACACCTCGCACACACACACGCACACACACCCACACACACATTCCTCACCCCCACACACACCCACACACACCCCCCCACACACACACACCCACACACACACCCCACACACACACCCACACATCCTACACACACACACCCCACACACATACCCCCCACACACACACCCCACACCAACCCCCCCCACACACACACCACACACACACACACACACTCATTCTTTTTTTTTCTTTTTTTGAGGGGGTGCGCGCCCCGGTACACGTATCGGTACACGTACCGGTACGCGTACCCTGGAGTAGCATTTTTATATAAATTGGAGGTAGTTCTGAAAAGATTTGTTTTTTATTCTTATTGTTGTTTTATATTTTTTTATTGTTTTTTTGTACCCCGCGACTTTTTAAAAAAAAAATTAAAAAATTATTTTTTTGCCTTGGGGGTCCTTGTGGGACCCCCTGAGCAGGCCTAGGGGTCAGGGTGTTTCTACTCTGGCCCCTTTGCGAGTTTCACACCTTTGTTTCACTGCTTTCTTGTGCCTTGGTTCTAAAAGGCACAAGATGGCTGCCAGGGACACCCAGTATGCAAGGGGAATTAGTTCCCCCTCTTCAAACATGCACGGGGGCTGCGTTGCAGAGAGGTGTAAAAAAGGGTGTGGCCTCATTACACCTCTATGCAATGCAGCCATCTGGCGCATACTGGAGGCTCCTGGTGGGCTAGTTGGCCCCCAGGGACCCCCATTATGCAAGGGGAAATAGTTCCCCCTCTGCAAACGCGCTAGGCGGCTGCGTTGCAGAGAGGTGTAACAAGGGGCATAGCCACATTACACCTCTGCAATGCAGCCCCCTGGCGCATACTGGAGGTTCCAGGTGGGCTAGTTGGCCCCCAGGGGCCCCCAGTATGCAGGGGGAATGAGTTCGCCCTCTTCAAACATGCACGGGGGCTGCGTTGCAGAGAGGTGTAAAAAGGGCCGTGGCTTAATTACACCTCTCTGCAATGCAGTCCCCTGGTGCATACAGGAGATTCCTGGTGGGCTTTCAGGTCTTATATAGTTAGGAATTAGCATTAAAAAAAACTTTGAAATTCACTGAAAAAAACATAGGTTTCAGGCCTTATATAGTTAGGAATTAGCATTTAAAAAACCTTTGAAATTCACTGAAAAAACCATAGGTTTCAGGTCTTATATAGTTAGGATTTAGCATTTAAAAAAAACTTGCAAATTAACTGAAAAACCATAGGTTTCAGGCCTTATATAGTTAGGAATTAGCATTTAAAAAACCTTGCAAATTCAATGAAAAAAACATAGGTTTCAGGCCTTATATAGTTAGGAATTAGCATTTAAAAAACCTTGCAAATTCACTGAAAAAAACATAGGTTTCAGGCCTTATATAGTTAGGAATTAGGCACAAGAAAGCAGAAAAACAAACGTGTAGAACACAAAAAGGGGGCAGGGTAGAAACACCCTGACCCCCTAGGGCTGCTCAGGTGGTCCCACTAGGATATTAATATATTTAAACGTTATCCGCTAATAGAATTAGCATTTAAAAAACCTTTGAAATTCACTGAAAAAAACATAGGTTTTAGGCCTTATATAGTTAGGAATTAGCATTTAAAAAACCTTTTAAATTCACTAAAAAAAACATAGGTTTCAGGCCTTATATAGTTAGGAATTAGCATTTAAAAAACCCTTTGAAATTCACTGAAAAAACCATAGGTTTCTGGCCCTATATAGTTAGGAATTAGCATTTAAAAAAACCTTTGAAATTCACTGAAAAAAGCATAGGTTTCAGGCCTTATATAGTTAGGAATTAGCATTTTAAAAAAACTTTGAAATTCACTGAAAAAAAACATAGGTTTCAGGAGTTATATAGTTAGGAATTAGCTTTTACAAAACCTTTGAAATTCACTCAAAAAACTATAAGTTTTAGTGGTGTTATAGTTAGCTGGACATTTTACTCATACAAAACCATTGAAATTGCTCCTATATAGTTAGTTGTACTAAGTATATATCGCGCACCCGCAATCCACTGCTGATGATGTCACATATTAGATCAAATGACATCACTGATGACATCACTGATGACACCATCCACGTGTCAATCACATACACATTTTCATACACTATTACAATTTTTCATCACTCTTTGTAAAATACAGAGTATCATATTTAAATCCATTGTCACAGCAATACAAGTATCTAAAAATCCACTCAGTGATTCATACATGTATGCACACATCTAATCCTTTTCAGTGAATATATATATATATATTCACTGAAAAAACCATAGGTTATACACCATATATAGTTAGGAATTAGCATTTAAAAAACCTTATTTTACTCACACAAAACCATTGAAATTCCATATATAGTTAGTTGTACTAACTATATATCGCGCACCCGCAATCCACTGCTGATGATGTCACATATTACATCATTCATGACATGGTCAGTGACATCACTGATGACATCACTGATGACATCTCAAATGACATCACTGATGACATCACTGATGACATCTCAAATGACATCACTGATGACATCACTGATGACATCTCAAATAACATCACTGATGACATCTCAAATGACATCACTGATGACATCACTGATGACATCTCATTTGACATTACTGATCACATCACTGATGACATCATTCATGTGAAAATACGATGAACCTCTTCAGACTCTAATATAACCTTATATACACTCAGTGAAAACAGACACTCACAGACTGTCACTCATCCATGGAGTTACTCACACACCTAGTCAGTCATGCAAAGAATCAATCACACCTCCATTTCCTCAACTATACAGTTATACACACCTTACTTATTGAAACATATACTAACACATATTTACTCACTTATACAATCCTGGATACAAGTTCACAATGATCCATACAGCCACTCACACATTCACTGGCTCTTATGCACAGTTATTTATATATGTCAACTCTCACATGTACTGTGTTTTACATATGTACTTACTTTGACATGTAGCACTGAGATATCCATTCACTCACCAATGCACTCATGCACACAGTCAACCGCCCATACAGATGTTTCCACATGCACTTTTGAACCCATACACCTAGTGAATCAACTGCTCACACATCTATGCAGAGAGTCATACACCTCCCAGCCACCCATAAACACTCTCAGTCTCCCATACAATTACTTGGGCAACCAATTAATGACCCATATAGTTAATCATATAGCTACTGATCAACACATGCAGCAGCTTGCACAACAACAGACATACTGATGCACACTTTCAGACAGTTTAGTCACTAACCCGTGCATTCAGTAAGACGCATTTAATCACTCACTCATACAGTCAATCACGCACCTACTAAAACCTTCATTCAGACACTTATACATCCACTCATTCTTCAATAAGTAAAACATATTTAAACTTTACAGAAACACATAATCACTGGATGATGTCATCAGTGATGTCATCAGTGATGTCATTTGAGATGTCATCAGTGATGTCATCAGTGATGTCACTGACCATGTCATGAATGATGTAATATGTGACATCATCAGCAGTGGATTGCGGGTGCGCGATATATAGTTAGTACAACTAACTATATATGGAATTTCAATGGTTTTGTGTGAGTAAAATAAGGTTTTTTAAATGCTAATTCCTAACTATATATGGTGTATAACCTATGGTTTTTTCAGTGAATTTTCAAGGTTTTGTAAATGCTAATTCCTAACTATATATGGTCTATAACCTATGGTTTTTTCAGTGAATTTCATTGGTTTTTTAAAAGCTAATATCTACAGCTGTAAAATGTATTCTTCTTTAAATCCAAAAATATATTTTATATGTTTATTAATAATTTTTTTTTAATATTTTTTTTGTTTCGCTCCCGGTCCGCTAACCGGGAAGCTTCCCGTTAGCTCAATTCGATTCCGCGATCCGGTCCGCGAACCGGTAACAAATCAACATAGTGACGGTATCGCGTTGCCGCGTAATGCGTCTTATGACGTACTGCGTTAGCGCACCCGGAAGTGCCCCGGGGCGCGGACCGAGGCGCGAAACGCAACTCCCCGGAAGCGATCCCCGGCGCGAAAGCGCGACGTATCGCGTTGCTGCGAAATGCGTCTTGTGACGTATCGCGTTAGCGCACCCGGAAGTGTCCCGGGGCGCGGACCGGGGCGCGGACCGGGGCGCGAAGGGGAGCGACCCGGAAGCTAACCGGGGAGCGTTCCGCAGCGCGTAACATGAGCGTGAGAGGTCATGTGACTTGTTAATAAAACTTTTCATTGGTTCATTTCAGTTTTAGTTTCATAATTATGGAAGGCTAGGTCATGTGACCTAAAAATAACACTTTTCATTGGTTAAGAAGTATTGTTTTTTCCAAATGATGAAAACCACTCCTTCTTTCCTCACTCTGACTTTCATTATTGTGAGAGGAAGACCTATTTTGCTTCTTGGAAGACCTATTTTGATTGTATGAAAATGGCTTCACTGATTGCTTCAGCTGGTGCACCCCCACCACCACCTCCACCTCCTCATGGGAAGAGAGGACCACCTCCCCAGGTGGTTACCAACACTGAGGAGGAAGATGAAGAGATGGATGAGGAGGGAGAACAACCACAATTCCTGGAAGAGTTGCCCCGGGTTTCAAGAAAGAAACCCAGTTTCATCTGGCAGTTTTTTTCCATCCCTCGTGGCCAAAAAAAGGTCAATGCCAGGTACGCAACATGCCTCATATGCAAGGAACAATTGTCCAGAGGGACGGACAAAAAATACAGCTATGGTAATCATACCATGCATAGGCACATGACGAGGAAACATCCCCTAAATTACAGCCGGGCGGAATTAAGGGATATGATGGACAATCCTCGACCAACTCCTGTGGCGAGACCAACAACATCGGTTTCTTTATCACCAGAGGAGGCACGGGAAACTGTGCCAAATATCCAACCAAATTTTGGGAATATGATACATTTATGTATGCGCTGTCGTGCATTATTAGCTTGTGGCAACATGAGCATCAATGCACTGAACCTGGCGTATGAACACCATGATTGCCCTAACCGCCCCCAGTAATTTTTTTTTGCTCCTGTTGAGCCCTTTTCAACGCCTGTTTTTTGTTGTTTCCCCCCCCACAAAAAAAACAAAAAAAATTATAAAATCGTTCAAAAAATACAAAAAAAACAAAAAATAAAAAAAAAATAAAAAAAAAATATAAAACAACAAAAATATAAAAAAAAAAGTTCTTTTCAGAACTACCTTCCCTTTCCAAAAAAATTGCTACAATGTTTAGCACTCTGGCAAGCTCTATTTCTTTTGGTTCGCTCCCGGGTTAGCTTCCCGGTACGCGGACCGGGAGCTAACCAAAAAAGAAATTTTTTTTTTAAAAAAAGTGTAAGTATAAGGAAAGTAAACAGAGAGTGATGTTTCAAGAAAGACAGCTATAGGGAGTAAAGAAGAGATACTGTTTAATAGATCTATTTACCAAAGAACAGACAGAAGAGGGTATAATTGTGAAAAACAAAATAGATAACGAAGTGAAAGAAAAACAAGCATTGGCATAGCCAATAGGTATCGACTTTGGGACCTTCTAAGTATTTAGTTATGCAGCATAATATCCTTGGTGCAGCAACATCAACTGTTGCATGGCTAAACACGTATAAGGTCCCAAAGGCGAGACCTATTGTCTATGCCAATGCTTGTTTCTTAAGTAGAATTGCAATACGTCTGGCTCTTCCATGTGAAAAGATCTTATCTTGTGCTCTAAAGATTGCTAAAGTCTCGACAGAGAACAGGCTAGGCTGTAAGTAGGGTAAATTGCGCTTGGTGATCTGTTTGAGGGAGCGTCTGCTTTGCCTGGTGTCTTTGGAGAGCAATTTTGATTGTTATACTGGACAATATAGCCCTAATGTAAATAACATAGGGGCATATTATCAACATAGGCAATAAAAGTTTTGCAGCTTTTATCGGCAGAAATGTGTCGCTAAAGCTGCTTTTGCGGCAGAAAACTGCCGCTAAAGCCGCTTTTGCACCAGTTTTCTGCCAATAAAAAGAGCAATAATTTTATTGGCTGCATTCATAATATGCCCCTTAGTGTGCTTCAACTACACAGAGAAAGCATTATGAACAAATAGTGATACAGTGATCAGTCAAAGACACTAAGAGTAATAGAGACGGAGTGAGTGAACAAGAGTGAGGAACTATGAGAAGAAAGGGACTGAGAAAAAGAGTGGAAGGAGTTGAGTAAGTAGGTAATAGAGAAAGGAATGAGGGAAGTAGCAAAGGCAGGAAACTGAGGATTAAAGAAATGAAGCAGTGGAACTAATAGTAGTTCAATGTGATAGAAATGTAACGAAAAGAGTACAAAATATTTACCTTATAATTGTCGTTAAATTACTCATTTTTTATTTTTATACTTTCAATCTGTGAAAGAGAGAACAAACATTTGAAAAATATAAAAACATGTATTAAAAAATTACAAAAGACAAGGGCAAAGATTGAAGGACAAACAGTTTTTCAATAACTTTGACACTTACAGAAGCTACACAGTCCTAAAGATATACATTTTAAACTAACACTATCTTGATGCAGATGAAGTGAGGCCTATCTTAAAACATGGTGCATCTTTTGCATTGCTGTTGTCTCAGAAAAGTGTCGCAAGACACTAAAATTTAAAATAATTGCTTCAGGATGTCAATAAGATGTCTACTATCCAGAGTTTTGTTTCAGGTGAGGCCTACTCAGGGTTGCAAATGAAATTTCGAGTTGTTGAAGAGAATAGAGGACATAATACATGTGAAGGTCTACCAATGAAGTGAGTCATGTCCACTGCAATCTTCAACAAAGTCCAAACCTCCTATGTTTCCCTGGACAGACCTAAACTTCATCTGCACAATGTGATTCGTAATGATAGGAAACACAGGTGATGTAATTGAAATACATGCAATTTATTTTGCTCATTTCACAATCACATCACTTGTGTTTCCTTTGCTTAGGTATCTCATTGTGCAGATGTAGTCTAGCATATGAAAGAATACGCAGAAGTGCAGCACTGCATGCAACAACTTTGACACTTACAGAAGCCTCACCTTCTCCATGCCTCCTACACAGTTCTACATATACATCATAAATGCAAACAGTACAGAATTAATTATACATGTTAAATGGTTTATTTTTGCTGTTCTCAGAATGTATCAAAATTCACTAAAAACAGTGACTTGAAGGTATTCATCATGTAACAGCGGGGAAAAAAAACACAATCAAAATGATTGTGTTTAAAAAACCCATACAACAGCAGAAATCAAAAATCAGAACTCCTTAAAGTTAACTTACTTTCCATGACGTCCAAGGATGTCCTATGAATAGCTTACACTCTTTTGTGCTGTTATTACTTTCAGCCCGCCACTTTCTGAAAGAAAATCTCCATCGTTTTTAAAAACATGTTACATACAATAAATGACTTCTTGCTCTCTACCACAAGATTCCACAAGGCCAAATCTTGTCAGAGCCATGTATAACTCTTGGATTTCTTGTTAGCCAATCCCATCATTTGGCATTTCCGCAACTTTCAGAATTAAAATGTTGAAGATCATTTTCACAATCCTGGAATAGTAATATCTTCCCCTTCTTGCTCAGTCATGTTCTACATTTCCTATGACACTGATACTGCTTAATATGAAGCAGACTTACACTACCTCTATGACTACAACAATTATTTAATTCTCTACATCACTTTTAATCACAAAGCAATGTAAAACAGTAGACAGCATTGCAGACTTACATTCCCTCTACTCCATGTTTTGATTGGCTGCTTCAATTAGCTTATAAAAAGAAACAGTTTTTCTGAACTCATTCAAAGTGCATATATATCTCCATGATGTCCAGTCCTATGATTAGAAGTTATGTCTCTGTACTACACTTATCCTCAAGGCCAAATCGTGTAGGAGCCATTAGAACTTCTTGAAATTCCACAGAGCACATCCCGAGATTATTTCCCTAAAATTTTGGTTTTAAAAACACCAGGTAAGAGTTTTTAAGGTCATACGGCAATTTTTTTTTGAAAATTAAAACAGAATCATTGCAGAATGACCAGCCATTTCTAGACTTTAAATAAGCTGTGTAATGTCCTGATGATATTGAAGGGCCGTCATGATATATAATTGCTGTAGTTACAAAAGTCCTTCCTGATATTGACAACTGCGAAGCTACAAAATTTTTTATTAAAGTTGTCAATTTTGTTCCATCAGGCCTACATCGTTGGAACATTAAAATGACGTACTGGCCATATGTTCGTATAAATAATGTGGACATCATTTCAGATTTACATTGGCTACACTCCATGTTGTGATTAGCAGCTTTTACTAGCTTATTAAAGGAGACTGATTTACTGTCTGGCAAAGTTAAATATATAAATCTTTCTGAGTCTACACTAGTAGTACTTGATATCATACAGTTCTCGCAGTCATGCTGCCATTGATAAGAAAGCCCAAACAGCTGATCTACATCTACACCTTCAGCATGTAATACATTAAGCATATACATTAAAAACTCCTGACAATCTTGCTGAATATTTTGAGAGAATTGTGTTTGGCCTGAACATCTGTCTAACAGATTTCGAATTTCAGACACACTTTCTATGTTTCTTCTATCAGTGGTACATTTCTCTAACACAGAATTTAACAAACCGCAAAATCTTTGATCAGAATTGACCACAATCTCTTCTTTTACATTTTTTAGAGAAAACAAAACATTAATTACTACATTAGCATAGCAGTTGACACCAGAACTGTTTTCAAACTGAAAACCAACAACATCTTCAACAGAATCCTTTTTGTTTCTGCTTGTAATTTTAGGTTTATTCACTTTTTGTCTTTTTGCTATAACCTCCCCAGTATTGTTCTCATTTCTTCGTTTCCGGCCTACCAGACGTTTCTCAAACAAAGGAAACTGAGGCAAATGTGGCGCATACTCTCTTCTTAACCTATTGTATTCCTTAACACAATCTAGATCTGCACAAATGTTTGTGACATCACACTCAATCAAGTACAATCCCGATAAAGTTCTAACTCGTGACAATGCCACATATGCCATACCCTCCTTGAACACAGAACTGCCAATATTCACCAATGCACTGTCTACACTTAAACCTTGCGATTTATGGATTGTCACCGCATATGCCAAGCAAACAGGAAACTGCTTACGGCGAACATATAAGTCTTTTACAAGCAAAAATCTAGCAGAACAACGAGCAATTAGCTGTACTTCCTCAATGCCATCAAATTTAATTTTTAAAAATTCAATTCCATCTCTATTTCTGTATTTCACAAAATCAACAACATTACCCATTGATCCATTTACCAGACCTCTTTCAACATGTAAATTCCTTCTTAAAATTATACAGCAGTTCAAGCACACATTCAGAGTCTTTTCAAAACCTGCAGTTTTAGATATACTCTTCTCTAATGAATCCAATTTTGTTTTCAGATTCTCAGACAAAATAATTGTTGATCCCATATGCTCTACTCTATCAATAGCTTCCAGTTTCACAATCTCTTGCTTTTCTAAATGCAACATTTTGTTGTTAAATTTGGCACATTCTGCAAGAGTTGGCATCAAACATATTCCAGATTTCTTTTCAGTAATTTTCTGAAAAATATTCTCAGGCACAACATCTTGTTCTGGATATAAATTTGACAGTAATCGTGCATGTAAAGCTTCTTTCCCATGCTCGGTCACTTTTCCAATTCTAACATCTTGTAGAATAGTCTTGTAAACTTCATCCTTCGCCTGACGCATATTTTCATGCAGTTCAGCATAATTGAAGTTTAACCATATATTGACGTTGCCAATGCTGCCTAGGCACTTCCTGGTATCTTCATGCGTGAGCATTTTGAACACAGGTTGCCCTTTCACTGGTGTCAGCTGCAAAAGATGTCCGAAAACAATGATGTGTTTGCCACCAAATAACACATCATACTCTGTTTTGAGAACTTCTTGCATCCTCAAATGCACAAAGGCAAGCATGACATTGGAAACCATGCTTACTTTGTCAATGATAAGAAGTTTCATTTTCCTCAAGATTCTTGAAACTTCAAAACAAGCATCTCCAGATAGCTTGTGATATTCTAATTTGTTGTCATGCTCCACTGGCAGCATCAGTAAACGATGTAAAGTAATCCCTTTAATATTATGTGCTGCCAGTCCAGTTGGAGCAGTGACAACACAAGACAGCGATGACTCTGTCCTTTCCTGCAAATAGCATGAAATTGCTTTAATGAGGAAACTTTTTCCAGTTCCCGCTTCTCCACTCACGTACAGTCGGACAGGCTTCAACGACGTACATGAGCACTCTTTCTTATCATGACTTAATCCATGATCAATTTGCATGGTAACTTCGTCATATATTTTCCTCTGCTCAACGTTGAGTTGCCTTTCCAACTCTTCTAAGTTAACCGCATCCTCTTGAGCATGTGCCATGGCTCTTTCCACTTCATTCATAGCAGTGGCAGCTTCATTTTCGATAGGAGGTCCTCCTAGTGGATCCTGACTCAATGAAGCAGAACTCTGACTGTCCTGAGAACTGTCTCTGGCAATCTCGGCTGCAATCGTTGCTTCCTGCTCAATTTCCGCATTCAACATTTCTACATATTTGGGAAAAGCAGGACATTCTATGGTCTCCTTGGCGGCATTGAAAGAGTCTTCGTAACAGAGGAAATCTCCAAGCAGTTCCTCTTCTGCACGCCAAGGCTTGAAAAGTTGCAAAAGTGCTAAATAGAAAAACTCCTTTTTTTCAGGAGATTCGCCACTCAATTTTCGATGGTTTATCAAGTGGCATTTTCTTTGCTTGACCAGACATCCCTCACTTCCTATTACAGCATACACTCCTTTCTTAGTATCTTCTTTGATGTTCCTCTTGAATATGTAATTTTGCAGAACCTCATACAGACAAACATTCTCGAGGTGACTGCTTCGATTTGGATAATATGTATCCAACATGTTTGTCTTCAAAATGTCGGTACTGTTTGGCTCCTTTTCCGCCAAATACTCAATTTCCCGCACAGGTTTGAGAACTCGATTACGCGTTGCAGCAAGACCAAGACTCGCCCAAACGATACTCCTGGACTTGGCATAGAGACTTGCTGAAGACAACCGGTCAGAACATTCGTACGCTCCGATTTCTCGATGCGACAACATCTTCAGACTGAAACTGTACAACTTCTTGCTGAGGCTCTTTTCATGGGAAATGTCCTCCCACATATCCTTCAATTCTGTCTTCTCTTTTTTGGTGATGTAAGACGTCACATACCGAGCCACAGCCATACAGTTATCAGCCACAAACTGTATATCCATGTTAACATTCCACATGGACAAAATCACCGGGTTGTAGTCGTTGATGTACTTGGACTCTTCATTCCTCTTCAAATTGTATGTGTTTTTAGGTGATTTCTTCATCACATTATGTCGCAGCGAAGACATCAAACTGTTTACTCTTCCTTTAGAAATCACCGGTCGTGGAAAGCCGAAACGACATTTGGTGTAGAACTTGTCTTTGTTTCGGAATTTACGACGGCAGTACTTTCCACATCGATGGCTTTGGAAACGCAGAACTTTTTCTCTTAGGCTTTTCTTCTCCTTTGCGTTTGGAACAGCACACGTAGAATACTGTTGGATGAAACTCATCACTGAGTCTTCTGGATCCGTTCCAAATTTAGGTGCATCCTTGATCCACAGCAACATATGTATATGAGGAGCACCTCTTGCTTGGTACTCCTTTCTCCAGAAGAAATCCAACACCTCTCCAAGAGGTGGATTCTTCTTATTCATGATGAAAGACATCATAGCTTCAAATCTATGATTGAAGTACCTACATACATTGACTGGATCCAAAGAGCACAGTTCTCCGGGTGTCTTGAATTCGATGTTATCTACGTTAGCATTTGCCTCTCGTAGAAATTCAAGTAAGTCTTCCCAGCCATACTCGGCACAACTCAGAGTGAGGAACCATGTGGGAGTACCTAAGTTCCTCAGCATACATTTTAAATCACCATGACGACGGTACCAGTACTCATTAGTACCACGCTGACACGCCATGAGATTAATCAGGTGAGAATCCAAAATACTATCTTGGACATTCACTTTATCCATAAAATCACTTGCCGAGATGTTTTGCATGTGTATACCACTTTTCAAGATGTGGTTCACTGCATATGACAGTCCAGACAGATCGCTTTCAAACAGGAGATGAAACAAATAAGGAATGCATTGTCGAAACCTAGCATCTCCTGCATACAATCGCAAAGTCCGGTATTCAGAAGCAGGAATTTGATGAGGTCGCTCATCATATCTTCCTCCCTGACCTGTTGGAAAAAGCTGTGGGAAACACCGAGCTTCCAAACTTTCCTCCCAAACACTAATGGGACTCCCTTTGGCTTGTTTCATTTGAAACAACTCAATAGCATTCCCCATGACTTCCTTGGAATGCAAAGGATGAACACTATAATGTTCATATATTTCTTCACTAGTAGAGGGTTCTACTTTCTCAATTTGACCAGCACACAAATCGCTATCCTCTTCCTCACTTACTTCCTCTTCTGCAACATATACATTCTTATAGTATTTATTATTTTTTTTCAAATACAATGTTGCCTTTTTAACTTTCCTAACATCTACTAAATCTTGCCATATTTTCTTATTCTTTGTCGGAACCCCATTAACTAAGATAACCAGAGGTTCCTCTTCCACTTTTTCTACTCCAATTGTGTTAATGTTTTTCTTGAAATCTAGAGGCAAATAAACAACTCTTCCCTTTAATCCTCTCTGTAAATCTGATGGAGGCAATTTCCCTGTCTTTGGCTCCATTCTTACAATAGCCTGAAAGGGATGGATACTTTGAATCAAAATAGATTCATAAGTATTTAAGTCCTTCAATTCAGAAGGAATCTCAACCAATTCCAGATTATTATGAACTGCTCTAGCAGGCATCTGGTTTTGTTTTAATTTGTTACAACAATAAGTACACACACGTTGATCCAATCCCAAATCAAAACAATTTTCTACCATCAAGTATGTTGCAAAATCCTTCCATTCACTATTATTTTCCCTTTCACTTTTTGCATATAAATCCACTAACTTAGTCTGATTCTTATAATAAGTGCGTCTACAACACACACAAGTGAAATTAGGCCTCTCACTTGATTTCACGTCAAACGTCGCAATTTCCCTCTGGAAATTATCTGTACTGGAAACCTGTACACTATCTTCCACATGACCCTCTACTTCTTGCTCAATTTCAACATTCTCCTCTTTACTTCCAAAGTAACAAAACTCAATTTCTTCACATATATTCTTCACATCTATTTCAGAACCATGCAAAAGAGCAGCGCATAATTGTTTCAGCATAATTGCTGGACTCTTAGCATAATACAACATTCTAACTAATTTCCTCACTTTGTTATGATGCACTGCTAGCATCCTGAAATGATGAAAAACACTCTGGCATACTCTCCTGGAAAGACAAGCCAGTGAATGACCATGCAAACCTGTCACTTCTCTTACTCTGCAAGGATCTAATTCTTGCAACAACATCATTTTCTGCTTCAAACTTTTTTTGTTAAATGACCGTACAAAATCACAAAGCAAATTGATGGAATCCTGTCGCACACTGCAAATACTACTACACTTCCAGGTGTACACAGGACCCTTAGCACGTCTTCCTAAAACCTCATTACCTAACAACTCTTCTGCCTCTGTTGTCACAAGTTTTTCTTTTTCAACTGGACAACCATCTTTCACTTCATAAGCACGACCACTGGTGTCAACTGCATGCACCAAATCATTATCCTGGAAATAACTCTCCTCATTAAAAAATGCCTCACAGCTTGAACTATGCATCCATTCTCCAGAAAAAACTTCACAAAAATTACTACGATTAACTATTCTCTTCCATCTACTATTTCTTTTGAAATCAAAAATTGCCTTTTTGGCTTCCTAATTCTATTGATTATCAAAATAAATAACTTACGTTTAATTTCAAATGCCTGATCAATAACTTTCTCAACTTTTTTTTTCTCTTATAAAAAACTAGTTTCTGTTGACCTTTCTTAATATTTTTTAACAAATTGCCAATTATCCTGTTGCGGAACATTCGTTTACGAATCTCCCTAAACTGTTGTTTCCTTCTACTATCATGCACAGATTTATCTCTTGCTCTAGCAGTAACATTTTTCATTGTCCTTTTCTTTCCATTTGATTTCCTTCTCGTGTTATGGACTGAAACATTTTCTGTAGTAATATTTTTTTTATTACAAATATTTCTTATGAAATATTTAGAGCTCTTACCCGGTGCTTTCTTCGTGGCTTGAGAAATCTTTTTGTTAGAGGACTGCTGCGTTTTTTTTTTCACCTGCTGTCTTTGACGTTTTGCAGCCTTTATCTGTCTTTGTATTGTAGGCATGGTGAAATTTTGAAATGATCTGCAGTTGAATCTGAGGAAAAATATAATAAAAAATGTTAATAAACATTATTATCAAACAGTAAATCAGTAACAGTGATCAAAAACATAACACACTACTTGACATTTTAATTTGAAGATTTTTTAGTCATTGGCAATTTTACAATACAAAAATACCAGAAAAGAAATGACATTTATATTTATGTTACCTATGCTATTTTATATGTGAATCTGATCTAATTTTATGAGCATATTTTAATATTTTATTGAAGACACTACACATAACCTGTTTTTGAAGGTGTCTTTATTTTTAAATTAAACGGTTTACCTTTTTACTTTTTATTGATTATAAATTTTAAAAATAAATGTTTATAATTCCAAAGGCTCAAGCAGGTCAGCTTCCCATCCTATATCATATAATTCGGACAAATCTGCATCCTCATCACGCTCTTCTTCATCCTCAGGATTTAAATCATCCAAAGGATCAACATCCACTGATGTTTCAATTACAAGTTCAATGATGAGGTCAAAATCAACTGATTGCAGATTGTCGCTCATGTTGAGGTTGTCTTTATCTTTAAAGAAAGATAACAACAATGAGATGTTGCAGAGTAAGAAACAAATCTCAGAGATTATAATAGTAAAATTGTTTAACAAGATTAACATTTTGCAGCTATTATTTAGCCATGTCCAGCAATGCTGAGCAGGTGAAGCCTATGTCTAATTTTTCACTGAACAGGACTCATCTCTTCTTAACCTTGGATAAGCCTCACCGACTCTGTGTCCCCTGCACATACTTAAATGTTAAAGGGCAGATTTATATTAAATGGCACATCCCCAGGCATGCACCAGTTAATGTGCACCACTGCTTTACCACCCATGGTGTGCCGCATTTACAATCAGATAGGAGAAAGCTGCATCAAAACCCTGCGCCTGCTTGAAGGTGACATAGGTCTTGACGCAGCATTGTGGAGATGGGGCACCCCTGAGCCTTGGTGGAGCTGCATCGCACTTGCGATACAACTCCAGCAATGCGCCACCTTTACGGCACAGATGCGTCACGCATCTGTGCCGTTTTTGCCCCATGCTGCGCCGCATTGTAAATGCAGCACAACATGGGTGGCGGAACAGTGGCGCAGGATGACTGTCACATCCCTGGTGATGCGCCAGTCATCATAAATCTATCCCTAAGCTTCTTATCTTGTTACAGATGAACTGCCATATGTATCATCAAAATATTTTACATTTTCTAAATAGCGAATTTTAAGGAATAAATAGCGATTCTTTACCATTCCTAATTTGCGATGAGCAAATTGCTAATTGCAAGTTACCCATTCATTTCCATGGCCTAGGAGGCTCATATGAATGAAGGTTTAATTTGCGATTAGCAATTTGCTCATCACAAATTAGGAATTTTTCCAAGGGTGCAGGGGTGTCTCAAGAACACCCTGCTGCACCCCTGAAAAACAAATTTGGGGGCATATGGCACACATACATGCCCTAAGGGCATGTGTTGGCGTCATATGGCACCTTTTGTTTTTTTGAAAAAAAGCTTTTTGAAAAGAATTCACAAATTACCACCAATTTACCACAATAGTTTCCAAATCCTTAATGTCATTTTTTACATAGTTTTTGTTTGATACATTGCATTTAAGTAGTCACAAAATTTGCAAATGCTTCAGTGCAATCGCAAAATAAGGAATAGCAAATTTTGCTACTCCTTATTTTGCATCAAAGTTGTTTGATACATACCATTTGTCTAATTAACATTCGCAAAGGCCGAAATTCATAGAATTTTGATCTTTGCAAATGCTAATTAGCTTGATACATATGGCCCCAAGTGAGGCCTGTCTTGCGACATGGTGCATCTTTTGCATCACTGCTGCTTGGGTTTTATGTGGTACGTTTTTTTTACACCATGACATATCTGCCTAAATGCATCAATTTGTAATGTTGTCGCCTCATAGCAAATCTTTTGCACCACCGCTGCATCATAAAAGTGACGCACAGTGGCACAAAAAAGGCATACACCTATCATAAATCTGTCCCTAGCATTTTAAATGATTAATCCAGGATGACAATAAAGTGTGTCCTATCCAGAGGTTTGTTTAAGGTGAGGCCTACTCAGGATTGCAGATTAAAGTTACGCTTGATGAAGAATACAGAGGAGATAATACATATAAAGGACTACCAATGAAGTAAGTAATGTGCACTTTATTGCGCCAGTCATCATAAATGTATCCCTAAGCTTCTTATCTTGTTACAGATGAACCACCATATGTACCATCAAACTATTTTGCATTTCCTAAATAGCAAATTTTAAGGAATAAATAGCAATTCTTTACTATTCCTAATTTGCAATGAGCAAATTGCTAATTGCAAATTACCCATTCATTTCCATGGGCTAGGAGGCTCATAGGAATGAAGGTTGCAATTTGTGATTAGCAATTAGCTCATCACAAAATAGGATTTTTTTCAAGCGTGCAGGGGTATCTCAAGAACACCCTGCTGCACCCCTGAAAAAGATATTTGGGAGCATATGGCACACCTACATGCCCTAAGGGCATGTATGGGCGTCATATGGACCTTTTTTTTTTGTTGAAAAAAATGCTTTTTGAAAAGAATTCGCAAATTACCACAAACTAGAAGTTGGTGGTAGTTTCCAAATCCTTAATATCATTTTTTACATATTTTTTTTTTGATACATTGCATTTAAGGAATTGCAAATTTTGAATTGTTGACATTTTAAGTCATTTCCACATGTGCAGTGTTTTCAAAATATAATTTGAAAATCGTTTTTGGGGAAAAGTAATGGTTTGCAAATTTATGACAAGGACATAATGGTGTATGCTTCTCTATAAGGCATTTCAGTGTCTCTGATGTCATTTTTCCCATATTACATTATAAGACCTTTCCCCATGAAGCACATTCCTTGTAAATATGCTCCCACCTGTGCATTGCGAATTTAGATTTTGACTGTTTCAGTCACATAGCCATGTTGAAAGTGACCCAAAAAAATTGCAAACGTTTTAAAATAACACATTCATATGTCTTAAGGACATTTTAAGTCATTTCCCCATGGACAATGTTTTCTAAGTGGCGCAAAAGAGGTACACACCTATCATAAATCTGTCCCTAGCATTTTAAATGATTAATACAGGATAACAATAAGATGTAGCCTATCCAGAGGTTTGTTTAAAGTGAGGCCTACTCAGGATTGCAGATTAAATTTACGCTTGATGAAGAATACAGAGGAGATAATATATGTAAAGCTCTACCAATGAAGTAAGTGATGTCTACTTCATTGTGCCAGTCACCATAAATGAATCCATAAGCTTCTTATCTTGTTAGAGATCAACCGCCATATGTATCATCAAACTATTTTGCATTTCCTAAATAGCGAATTTTAAGGAATAAATAGCAATTCTTTACCATTCCTAATTTGCAATGAGCAAATTGCTAATTGCTATTTTACCCATTCATTTCCATGGGCTAGGAGGCTCATATAAATGAAGGTGCAATTTGCGATTAACAATTTGCTCATCACAAATTAGGAATTTATTCCAAAGGTGCAGGGGTGTCTCAAGAACACCCTGCTGCAACCCTAAAAAAGAAATTTGGGGGCATATGGCGCACATAAATTTTAACAACATTCCTTTACCTCAACAACGATTTTCAAATCATAACTTCAAAACACTACACATGGGAAAATTACTTAAATTGTCCTTAAGACACATAAAAGCGTTTTTTGATTGGCTTTCCTGCATGGTAGGGTCACTTTTAACATGGCTATGTAACACAAACATTCAAAATCAAAATTTTCCATGCACAGGTGGGAGCATATTTACAAGCAATTTGCGCCACAGAGAAAGGTCTTACATTAAAATGGGAAAAATAACATCAGGGACAGTCAATTGCCTTATAAAGAAGCATACACCATTATGTCCTTGTCATGAATTTAAAAACAATTCCTTTTCCCCAAAAACGATTTTCAAATCATAATTTCAAAACACTGCACATGAGAAAATGACTTAAAATGTCATTAAAACACATGAAAGCGTTTTTTGATTGCCTTTCCAGCATGGTTGGGTCACTTTTAACATGGCTATGTAACACAAACATTCAAAATCTAAATATTCCATGCACATGTGAGAGCATATTTACAAGCAATTTGCGCCACAGAGAAAGGTCTTACACTAAAATGAGAAAAATAACATCAGGGACAGTCAATTGCCTTATAAAGAAGCATACACCATTATGTCCTTGTCATGAATTTAAAAACAATTCCTTTTCCCCAAAAACGATTTTCAAATCATAATTTCTAAACACTGCACATGGGAAAATGACTTAAAATGTCATTAAAACACATGAAAGCATTTTTTGATTGGCTTTCCAGCATGGTTGGGTCACTTTTAACATGGCTATGTAACACAAACATTCAAAATCAAAATTTTCCATACACATGTGAGAGCATATTTACAAGCAATTTGCGCCACATAAATCATAATTTTCTCCTTAAAGCACACTATTCTCTATCTAAATTAAAGAAATATTTTCTCACCTTAGCAAATACTTTGAGTTTGAAAACAGTCTAAGAAACACACCAATTTGTCTTCAGCAGAGCAAAAGGTATGCACTCCAGAGTCTGCAGCTATCAAAAGCACAGAAATGCTGTAATTCTTCACACATATTTCTCATGTCACCCAATCAAAACTCTTCCCTCACTTTTTTTCAAATGAAAACCCTTCCCCCTCTGCCCTTTCTGCCTATTTTCCATAGCAACCACCTCTTGGAAAAACTCTGGTGTTTGCAAGTTCACACAACAATGTTGCAATTGAACTCTGAACTCTCAGTGCACCTGCATATCCAGTGCATTCTTTCATTTAAGGATTTTTTATTGACCACTCAAAATACATCTTTCAAAGAACACATCTGTGCACCCTAACTTTCTGTTTTCATCAATCAAAATCCACCAATCACTGTTACTGCTTCATGAACACAGAAACTCCACAGTTTTTTTTTCATTTTACACTCTCATTTTTTCAACTGCCATTTCATTGCCACACTTCATCTGACTGCAGGAGAACCTTCTCTCACCATGTTTTCTGTCTGGATTGTTGGTCATAGTTATATTCACTGGGCTCAAAGGTACGTTGAAAGCAGGAATTTACCTAACCTCAATTTACAAGATGTGGAAATTAAGTGGTTTGGCCACAGAGGATTAAAATGTCACCAATTGATACCATTGGTGAAAACCTTTATGCATTTGCCAAAACCTGACCTGTTAATTGTGCACTGTGGAGGTAATGACTTGGGCACTTTGACTGGTGTAGGTCTGGAAATGCTTTTAAAGGACACCTTTGAGCAATTAATGGCACTTTTTCCTCAGACTGCCTTGGTATATTCAAATATATGCCAAAGACAGAAATGGAGGTGGTCAAACCAATTTTGTCCACAAATTGAGAAGTCGAGGAAGCATGTAAACAAATCTGTTTCAGCTTACATGAGAGACCATGGAATGGGCTCCCTGTACAACAATAACTTGCGTTACTACATGCAAGATATCTACAGAGGAGATGGAGTTCACTTCTCAGATGAGGGCAACAGAGTTTTCACTCTGAATTTAAGAATGTGCATTGGTACCTACTTATAAGTACCTAAATGTACCATAAACCCAAAAGCTCTTCTCAGAGCTACCCTACATCTAATCACTCACAATTATTATTTTACTCTAACTTTTTTCACTAATTTTCAACAAAGTACGCTCCCTGGGGCGCTACCCGGTACGCGTACCGGGAGCTAACCTCGCGAAATTTTTTTAAAAAAATGTTTTTTTTTCGCACATATAAACCTCCTCAGCCACCCTCAGAAAACCTAGGGGGTCAAGATAACTCTACCGTGCCCCCTTCTACCCATTCCGAACATTATTTGCCCTCCATCTTGTATCTTAATTCGACCGAAACACAAAATGGTGGACTCCCGGAACGCTTAAGGTCCGCGAACCGAGGCGCTCAACGGTTCGCGTACCGGGTCGCTCCCTGGGAAGATAAAGGAAATAAAAAATAATCAAAAAATCCAACAATCAATTAACATACAGCATTTGAAAAGACTATCATTCATTTTTCATTGTAGTACGCTCCCCAGAACGCTTCCCGGTTCGCGGACCGGGCGCTAACCACGAAAAAAAACAAAAAAAAATTTATTTTTTTTTGCCCCGCGGGGCCCCTTTAAAACCTCCACATTAAACCTAGGGGGTCAGCGAGGATCTACTATGCCCCCTTATAGTTATATATATATATATATTACCTACTGGCGGTCGCCAGTAGGTATATATAGTTAGGATTTTTTCCCTATGGGATTTTTGAAAATTCTATGTCTAATAACTTTGGCGTTTGTGGATGGAATTGGCTGAAATTTTCTGGAAAATGGAACATTTTGTTTCTGAGGAGCCCCTGAAAATTTGGGGGGGGTTCGTCCAGGGGGAGCCGAGAAAAAAGGGGGGTCCCAAAACGTGTTTTTAACATTGAGTTTTCCATAGGGCGGTTAGCCTCACTTTTAGCCCGAACGGCTGAATGGATTTGCACGAAACTTGGCTAAATTGTAGGGACTGGTAGCCCGATGTGCCTTTTGTAGGTCTCAATATATGTGCTGCAGTGGATTTTGAGAAATTAACGTTCAAAAAAAGATATATATCTGTAAGCGCGGACCGGGCAGCGCCCCGGTTCGCGGACCTTAAGCGTACCGGAACTTCGCGTAGCGAAGCTGATTGGCTCTCCGGTGTCTGTCAACATTCTAAACAGTCCGGAGCGGCCGCCATCTTGTCTCTCGGTAGGATCGAGAGACAAGAGGAGGCCAAAACAAAGGGGGAAATAACCATAAGGGGGCATACTAGATCCTCCATGACCCCCTAGGTTTAATGTGGAGGTTTTAAAAGGGCCTTACTTACTCTATTTTTTTTTTTTTTTTAAATTCGGGTTAGCTCCCGGTTCGCGTACCGGGAAGCTAACCGGGAAGCGAACCAAAAGAAATAGAGCTTGCCAGAGTGCTAAACATTCTAGCTAATTTTTAATAACGGGGAGGTAGTTCTAAAAAGAACTTTTTTTTTTATATTTTTGTTGTTTTATATTTTTTTTTTCTTTTTTGAACATTATTTGTTTTTTTTGTATTTTTTGAACACTTATTTGTTTTTTTTGTTTTTTTTCAAAGGGAAGGAACAGAAAGAGGCATTGAAAAAGGCTCAACAGGAGCAAAAAAAAAATTTAAAACTTGCTGCGTTTGGAGCATCGGTGTTTCTCGAAAGCCAAATTAATTAATTTCAGACTCATGTTTGCGCATGAAATTAAAGTGCCACAATATAAGCATGTCACCTTCATATGGACAAAATTTTTTTGGATATTTGGCGTTGTTTCGTTGGCCTCTCCAAATGTGAGAGACATATCAGGTGATGTTCTTGTCACCGAAGTTGGGGGGTTCTGTTGTAGTTCACGCACCTCTGCACGACTATAGTTGATTGGATGCCACCTCTGCATATGTCGGTGCATCGTGTAATTTCCATAACTGTATTTTTTATTAGTGCCCCGGGATAACTTTTCTTGGCAGATAAGGCACGTAGCATAGCGTGCATTGACTTTTTTCTCTCCTGGTGGAATGGAAAAAAATTGCCAGATAAAGCTAACTTTGCGATGAGATACCCGGGGTAACTCTTTGACAAATCGTGGTCCCTCTTCTTCCTCTCCGTCTTGTTCTTCCTCTTCCTCCTCTGTGTCTCCAATAAACTGTGCAGATGGTCCTCTCTTCCTATGAGGAGATGGTGGTGGTGGTGGTGGGGGTGCAGAAGCTGAAGCTACTATTGAAGCCATTTTTTAATCAGAGCAAATGATCAGGTCTTCCTTTCTCAAAGTTGAAAGTCAGAGTGAGAAAAAAGGTGGGGGCTTTCATCATTTGGGAAAAAAAATAGTTCTAAACCAATGAAAAGTGTTATTTTTAGGTCACCTGACCTAGCCTTACATCATTATGAAACCAAAAGTGAAATGAACCAATGAAAAGTTTTATTAACAAGTCACATGACCTCTCACGCTCATGTTACGCGCTGCGGAACGCGCCCCGGTTAGCTTCCGGGTCGCTGCGCTTCGCGCCTCGGTCCGCGCCCCGGGGCATTTCCGGGTGCGCTAACGCGGTACGTCACAAGACGCATTACGCGGCAACGCGATACGTCGCGCTTTCGCGACGCGCCGCGGATCGCTTCCGGGGAGCTGCGTTTCGCGCCTCGGTCCGCGCCCCGGGGCACTTCCGGGTGCGCTAACGCGGTACGTCACAAGACGCATTACGCGGCAACGCGATACCGTCACGATGTTGATTTCTTACCGGTTCGCGGACCGGGTCGCGGCATTAATTTGAGCTAACGGGAAGCTTTCCGGTTCGCGGACCGGGAGCGAAACAAAAAAAAATATTTAAAAAAAATTATTAATAAACATATAAAATATATTTTTGGATTTAAAGAAGAATACATTTTACAGCTATAGATATTAGCTTTTAAAAAACCAATGAAATTCACTGAAAAAACCATAGGTTATAGACCATATATAGTTAGGAATTAGCATTTACAAAACCTTGAAAATTCACTGAAAAAAACCATAGGTTATACACCATATATAGTTAGGAATTAGCATTTAAAAAACCTTATTTTACTCACACAAAACCAATGAAATTCCATATATAGTTAGTTGTACTAACTATATATCGCGCACCCGCAATCCACTGCTGATCATGTCACATATTACATCATTCATGACATGGTCAGTGACATCACTGATGACATCACTGATGACATCTCAAATGACATCACTGATGACATCACTGATGACATCTCAAATGACATCACTGATGACATCACATCACAACTGAATGAGTGGATGTATAAGTGTCTGAATGAAGGTTTTAGTAGGTGTGTGACTGACTGTATGAGTGAATGATTAAATGTGTCTCACTGAATGCATAGGTTAGTGACTAAACTGTCTTAATTTGTGCATCATTATGTCTGGTATTCTGTAAACTGCTGCATGTGTTGATCAGTAGCTATATGAGTAACTATATGAGTTATTGATTGATTGTCCAAGTATTTGTATGGGAGACTGAGTGTGTGTGTGGCTAGCTGGGAGATGTGTGACTCTGTGCAGATCAATGTGTTCTTGTATCAATGATTTATAAGAGAGTAAGTATGTGTTAGAATATGTTTGAAAATGTAAGGTACTCTATGTTTAACTGTATAGATTAGAAAATGGAAGTGTGATTGATTCTTTACAGGACTGACTATTTGTATGGGAGACTGAGTGTGTGTGTGGCTAGCTGGGAGATGTGTGACTCTGTGCAGATCAATGTGTTCTTGTATCAATGATTTATAAGAGAGTAAGTATGTGTTAGAATATGTTTGAAAATGTAAGGTACTCTATGTTTAACTGTATAGATTAGAAAATGGAAGTGTGATTGATTCTTTACAGGACTGACTAGGTGTGTGAGTAACTCCAAGGATGAGTGGCAGAGTGTGAGTGTCTGTATAGGGTGTATGAGTGCATATGATAGTGTTGTAAAGATGAGTGATTGTATGTATGAATGATTGTATGGGTGAATGAGTGAATGTGTGTGTAGACGTAGGAATCAGTGAGTGCGTATGTAGTAACTAGTATTGGTGTGTCAATTGTTTTAAAAAATATATTCTGTATTTAACACTGGGTGTAACAGAGGTTATATTAAAGTGTGAGGAGATGCATTGTATTGTCACATGAATGATATCATCAGTGATGTGACCATTGATGTCAAATGAGATGTCATCAGTGATGTCATTTGAGATGTCATCAGTGATGTCATTTGAGATGTCATCAGTGATGTCATCAGTGATGTCATTTGAGATGTCATCAGTGATGTCATCAGTGATGTCACTGACCATGTCATGAATGATGTAATATGTGACATGATCAGCAGTGGATTGCGGGTGCGCGATATATAGTTAGTACAACTAACTATATATGGAATTTCATTGGTTTTGTGTGAGTAAAATAAGGTTTTTTAAATGCTAATTCCTAACTATATATGGTGTATAACCTATGGTTTTTTTCAGTGAATTTTCATGGTTTTGTAAATGCTAATTCCTAACTATATATGGTCTATAACCTATGGTTTTTTCAGTGAATATATATATATGTATTTGTATATGTATATGTATATATATATATATATGTATATGTATATATTACCTACTGGCGGTCGCCAGTAGGTATATATAGTTAGGATTTTTTCTCTATGGGTTTTTTGAAAATTCTATGTCTAATAACTTTGGCGTTTGTGGACGGAATTGGCTGAAATTTTCAGGAAAATGGCACATTTTGTTTCTGAGCAGCCCCTGAAAATATTGGGGGGGTTCGTTAAGGGGGGGCCGAGAAAAAAGGGGGGTCCCAAAACGCGTTTTTCCCATGTTAATTTCCATAGGGCGGTTGGCCTCACTTTTAGCCCGAACGGCTGAATGGATTTGCACGAAACTTGGCAAAATTGTAGGGACTGGTAGCCCGATGTGCCTTTGCTAGGTCTCAATATATGTGCTCCAGTGGATTTTGAGAAATTAACGTTTAAAAAAAGATATATATCTGTAACAGCGGACCTGGCAGCGTCCCAGGACGCGTACTTTTCGTGCAACGGAGCTTTGTGAAGCGAAGCTTATTGGTTCTCCGGCGTCTGTCAACATTCCAAAAAGTCCGTAGCGGCCGCCATCTTGTCTCTCGGTAGGATCGAGAGACAAGAGGAGGTCAAAACAAAGGGGGAAATAACTATAAGGGGGCATAGTAGATCCTCGCTGACCCCCTAGGTTTGATGTGGAGGTTTTAAAAGGGCCCCGCGGGGCAAAAAAAAATAATAATAATAATAATCGAACGGCTGAATGGATTTGCACGAAACTTGGCAAAATATTAGGGACTGGTAGCCCGATGTGCCTTTGCTAGGTCTCAATATATGTGCTCCAGTGGATTTTGAGAAATTAACGTTCAAAAAAGGATATATATCTGTAACAGCGCTCCGCTTCGCGTAACGGAGGTTTGCGAAGCTGATTGGTCATTCTGTCACTGGGCTATAGTTGGGCTACATCTGGCTGATATTTGGGCTACATTTGTTTTTTTGTGTGTCTGGCGGCCATCTTTGGGCTACATTGGGCTACATTGGGCTACATTTGGGCTCCAACATATATATAGGCCAATGTAGCCCAATATATATTTTTCAAAGGTAATTTTCGTAAAAACCACTGGAGCATATATCTTGAGACATAGCAAAGGCACATCGGGCTACCAGTCCCTACAATTTTGCCAAGTTTCGTGGAAATCCATTCAGCCGTTCGAGCTAAAAGTGAGTCCAACCGCCCTATGGAAATGAAGGAAATGAATGGGTAATTTGTAATTAGCAAATAGCTAATCGCAAACTAGGAATGGTAAAGAATCGCTATTTATTCCTTAAAGTTCGCTATTTAGGAAATGCAAAAAACTTTGATGATACATATGGCGGTTCATCTCTAACAAGATAAGAAGCATAGGGATACATTTATGATGACTGGCGCATCACCAGGGATGTGTTAGTCATTCTGTGCCGCTGTTCCGTCACCTATGGTGTGCTGCATTTACAATGCGGCGCATCATGGGGCAAAAACAGCACAGATGCGTGATGTATCTGTGCCGTAAAGGTGGCGCATTGCTGGAGTTGTATCGCAAGTGTGATAAAGCTCCAGCAAGGGTCGGGGGTGCCCCTGTCGCAGGGTTTCTGTTCTCACACAGAACTGTGGACAGAGGATTGGAACCTCGGCGAATTAGGGTGTCCCAAAACTCACGTTAGTAATCAAAAACTCCTTAGCAAGCTAGGTACAGTGTCACATTGGATATAACAAACTCTCAATGTTTAGACAATCCGGAATATGAACTTATAGTACCTCAGGATACGTGGAACTCATGAACAGTCGGTCGGCGCATCATGGGGCAAAAACAGCACAGATGCGTGATGTATCTGTGCCGTAAAGGTGGCGCATTGCTGGAGTTGTATCGCAAGTGTGATGAAGCTCCAGCAAGGGTCGGGGGTGCCCCTGTCGCAGGGTTTCTGTTCTCACACAGAACTGTGGACAGAGGATTGGAACCTCGGCGAATTAGGGTGTCCCAAAACTCACGTTAGTAATCAAAAACTCCTTAGCAAGCTAGGTACAGTGTCACATTGGATATAACAAACTCTCAATGTTTAGACAATCCAGAATATGAACTTATAGTACCTCAGGATAAGTGGAACTCATGAACAGTCGGTCGTTATATATTTCTTAGAAACCAGAACATGGAGTTAAGAAGAACACATGTGTATTTGAAATGTTTATTTACTAATGCCGTCTTCTCAGGCGTAGTATCTTAGATAATACAAGTACACATATTATCAGTAGCAAAATTACCAGCATAGTTACTAGTACATAAAAAGCGAATGGTGATAGTATGTTAACATGCTGTAAATGAATAAGAGTTAGCAACACTTATAAGCAGCCGCGGGCCGTGGAGGGAGTTACGGTGGGGCAGGGAGGCGGGGAGGGGGAGGGGCAAGGTAGAGAGGGCTCCACCCTGCTTCTCCCCCTCCCCGCCTCCCTGCCTCACCGTAACTCCCTCCACGGCCCGCGGCTGCTTATATCTCACCCTCCCTAATACACATATTATATTATTTGCTAAGAAGGTCTCTTTGTGTTGGTTTAGGGCGTGCCCATACTTTAGTGTCTTAGATTTGAAGGAATCACATCAGCATACACCAGCTCTCTCTTCATGTGAACCGCATCAACTGTTGTGTATGTGTGTTCGGCAAAGCAATATAAAACCCGCCTCATGCCCAGAATTGGCAGAAGTTGCACTTATGTTATGAGTATGAAGTCGTGGAGATCAGACCTCATAACAATTCTGTATCGTGTTGTTCTTGAAACTTTAGCACTCGCTGTACAGATATAGTTTAACAAGCAAAGCAGATAGTAGAACAATAACATATTATTCTCATGTAAACCACGATGAACTACTAGGTGGAAAGCTAAAGCAACAACTAAGTGTCGTGTGCAGAAGTTGCAAAAAAGGAAAAATGGCGTTTAAACCGGTAATGAGCCCATGCTAACTTAACACGGTGTAAAGATATCCAGGACCTAGATGACACCTCCCCATGATCCGGAAACGAACTGAATAAGATAATAGAAGTGCCATCTCATGAGAGCAGATTGCAAGTTTATATGTGGACGGTCCGCAAGGTAAAGCATTAAAAACTAGGAAAATTTAATGCTAAAGAAAAATAAAACAGTCAAGTACTTTATCGAGTCTTAAGCCAATAGGCAAGCTAAATAATAAAAACTTGACAAATAAGTCAATGAATTGTCAATGAAATGCTAGTACTCAGCATATCAAACATGAAAAAGGTCTATGACATAACTGTGTATGCAAAATAAGCTGCAACAGCCTCCAATAGGAAGTCACCGTCTTCATCCGAAAACAGTTCAGCCATCCAATTTAAAAGCGGAAAAGAACATACGTGCTCTCCCAGCACCGGATCCTCTATCACCATCAGAGGACAGCTCGGTGGGTTTTCAAGAAAGCTCTGTTCCAAGAAAGACTGTGCTGCCGCCAGTAAATTCCAGGGACCAAGTAGTCCATGCATCAATGCCACAGCCATAATCCTTTCGCCAGGACAAACCAACTTGTGAGTAATGATAGGAGTCATCAGCTGATTAAAGTCGACGTCAGGAGAAACCGGTCCGCAGAGACACAAATCAATGGCCCAATCGATATCACAGGTCAGGCAGTGAAATACAGGCTGGACACAGGTGAAGTAGGAGAATCGAAAAGATAATCCATATGCCGTGCTTAATATCGCCAACGGCATTGTGCCATAATATTCTAGCATGCGATTGCGGATCAGTGTCAGCAGCTGCAGGGTGGGAGGTTGCATAGGAGGGACATCCATATTTAAAAATGTAAAAAAGCACAAGAGCGTCCGCTGGTAATGCAAGTAAAAATGCCAATCCACGAACCAGAGTGGAGAAAATAGAATGAAAGGAAGCAGGGATGACTCCAAAGATTTTCTCAAATGAAGTCACGAGACCACTGGTAACAACTTTAAAAAAGTGCGCCAGGGCCTTTGTGGAGGATGCGTTAAAGATAGTCGGAACCATCTTGCTGAAATTGAAAGGCAAATCTGAATTGAAAAGGGTCTGCACCTCTGTACGGGTGTTCGCTATGTGAAGCACGAAAGTTTCACGGGCCGAACTCAAGGCCACCTCTCTCTGAGACAAAAGAGCTCTTATTCTTGCCATGCCGTTGAAATCTGTCCCAAGGTTGGTATTTGTGGCCAGATTGAAAACTCCCTATGTTCATGTGTGGGAGGAAATAGAACATTTCTGCAGCAAATAACCCGTTCACTTACTGTTACGATAAAAGGAATACTTTTAATTAACTCAGAACAATCTTCATTATTGAGCATCAAATAACTACCATTTTCCAACAACTTGAACGTGGGGATGATAGCAGGAACTGGCGTGCCTTGCAACACGCAAGCCATATTTGGTCGGTGCTAGTTGCATGAACCGTGTAACTGTATGTGCCTACACATTAGTGAATGATCTGGCGTCTCAGTGCATTCCTCTCCATTCAGATAAACTTCTTGATCATCTTTGAAACATCTGTATGTGTATGGAAGCGACCAGACCTCATGAAGAAAAGCACTACCTAAAGGTTCATAACGACCTATTGGTATATATTTCATACAATTTGAAAACTTATATAAAGCAAAAGGCAGCGTTATTAAACCGTGGATAAGGCACGTTGCCAAAAAACCCGCAATCCTCTGCTGATGATGTCACTAAGCATGTCATGAATGATGTAATATGTGACATCATCAGCAGTGGATTACGGGTAATAGTATCTCTAGTTTACTCCCCTATAGCTGTCTTTCTTTTAACATAAGTGTCTGTTTCCTTCCCTTATACTTACTGTTTTTGGTTCGCTTCCGGTTCGCGTACCGGCGAGCGAACTGGGAAGCGAACTAAGAGAAATAGAGGTTGGCACAGTTCCAAATATTGTACCAATTTTTTAATAACGGGGAGGTAGTTCTGAAAAGAACTTTTTTTTTATTGTTTTTGTTGTTTTATATTTTTTTTATTATTTTTCGGAACATTTTTTTACTTTTTTTGAATTTTTCTGAACAGTTTTATATTTTTGGGGGTTTTTCTTGGAGGGGGCAATGAAAACGATTCATTGTAAAGGGCTCAACAGGAGCAACAAAACAAAAAAAGAAGTATTTATTATTTTGGGCGTTTCGTACAAACTTGCATATGATAGTCAATAGCTCTGTTGATCAGAGTGATGCTTCTTTCTCCGTAGGAAATGAATCCATCGCAAAATACGCAGATGTGTTTTACTTCACCAAATTTCATTTGTATATTTGGCACCATCTCCCTGCCCTCTGGTCCCGTTACTTCCGGTACAACAGATCTTCTGGCCATAATAGGGAGATTATCTAGGTCGTTCCGAAACTGTGCAGCACTGTAGTTGTTAGGATGCCACCTAGTCATATGGCGATGCATTGTGTAGTTTACGAAACTGTATTTTTTGTCGGTCCCTCTGGACAGTCTATCTTGACATATAAGGCAAGTTACGTATCTTGCATTTACTTTTTTCTGACCTTTGGGAATTTTAAAAAATTGCCAAATGAAGTTTTCTTTCCGGTGAGACGTCCTGGGCTGCTCAGGCAAAAACTGCCTCTCTTCGTGCTCGTCGTCCTGTTCCTCTTCTTCCTCTTCTTGTTGAATTATAACTTGAGCAGGTGGTCCACTCTTCCTTGGATGTGGTGGAGGTGGTGGGGAAGCACCAGCTGAAGCTACTAAAGAAGCCATTGCTCAGTGATCACAAAGGGTCTTTCTCTCACAATGATGAAAGTCAGAGTGAGGAAAGAAGGAGGGATTTTCATCATTTGGGAAAAACAAGAGTTCTCAACCAATCAAAAGTGTTCATTTTAGATTATATGACCTAGTCTTACATCATTAGGAAACCAAAAGTGAAATGAACCAATGAAAAGTGTTATCACCAAGTCACATGACTTGCTGTGTTTACGTTAAGCGCTTTGCAGGGCCTCCCGGTTTGCTTCCAGAAACCTGCGCTTTGCGACTCGCTTCGCGTACCAGTTCGCTAACGTAGCACGTCATATGACGTATCACGCGACAACGTGAAACGTCATGCGGACGGGAGGCGTCACGATGTTGTTTTCTAACGCGGCACTTGCGGTAAAGAAACGTTTACCGGCTCGCGGTCTATTTCGCGGCATCAAGGTCAGCTAACGGGAAGCTTCCCGATTCGCGAAGCGGGAACGAAGAAAAAAAAATATTTAAAAAAAAAATTATTCATAAACATATAAAATATATTTTTGGATTTAAAGAAGAATACATTTTACAGCTACAGATATTAGCTGTTAAAAAACCAATGAAATTCACAGAAAAAACCATAGGTTATAGACCATATATAGTTAGGAATTAGCATTTAGAAAACCTTATTTTACTCACACAAAACCATTGAAATTCCATATATAGTTAGTTGCACTAACTATATATCGCGCACCCGCAATCCACTGCTGATGATGTCACATATTACATCATTCATGACATGGTCAGTGACATCACTGATGACATCACTGATGACATCTCAAATGACATCACTGATGACCTCATCTAGTGTCTGTGTGTTTTTGTAAAGTTTAAATACGTTTTACATATTGAAGAATGAGTGGATGTATGGAAGACTGAGTGTGTGTGTGGCTGGCTGGGAGGTGTGTGACTCTGTGCATATCAATGTGTACTTGTATCAGTGATTGTATAAGAGAGTAAGTATGTGTTAGTATATGTGTGAAAAGTATGGTGTTCTGTGTTTAACTATAGATGAGGAAATCGAAGTGTGATTGATTCTTCACAGGACTGACTAGGTGTATGAGTGCATATGATAGTGTTCTAATAATAACTGACTGTATGTATGAGTAATTGTATGGGTGAATGAGTGAATGTGTGTGTAGACGTACGAATCAGTGAGTGCGTATGTAGTAACTGGTATTGGTGTGTCATGATGTCATCAGTGATGTCATTTGAGATGTCATCAGTGATGTCATTTCAGATGTCATTAGTGATGTCATCAGTGATGTCACTGAAGTATGGTGTTCTGTGTTTAACTGTATAGATGAAGAAATGGAAGTGTGATTGATTCTTTACAGGACTGACTTGGTGTGTGAGTAACTCCATGGATGAGTGGCAGTGTGTGACTGTCTGCATAGGTGTATGAGTGCATATGATAGTGTTGTAATAATGAGTGACTGTATGTATGAGTGATTGTATGGGTGAATGAGTGAATGTGTGTGTAGACGTAGGAATCAGTGAGTGCGTATGTAGTAACTGGTATTGGTGTGTCATGATGTCATCAGTGATGTCATTTGAGATGTCATCAGTGATGTCATCAGTGATGTCACTGACCATGTCATGAATGATGTAATATGTGACATCATCAGCAGTGGATTGCGGGTGCGCGATATATAGTTAGTGCAACTAACTATATATGGAATTTCAATGGTTTTGTGTGAGTAAAATAAGGTTTTCTAAATGCTAATTCCTAACTATATATGGTCTATAACCTATGGTTTTTTCAGTGAATATATATATATATATATGTATATATATATATATATATATATATATATATATATATATATATGTATGTATGTATATATATATATATATATATATATTCACAGAAAAAACCATAGGTTATAGACCATATATAGTTAGGAATTAGCATTTACAAAACCTTGAAAATTCACTGAAAAAACCATAGGTTATAGACCATATATAGTTAGGAATTAGCATTTAGAAAACCTTATTTTACTCACACAAAACCATTGAAATTCCATATATAGTTAGTTGCACTAACTATATATCGCGCACCCGCAATCCACTGCTGATGATGTCACATATTACATCATTCATGACATGGTCAGTGACATCACTGATGACATCACTGATGACATCTCAAATGACATCACTGATGACATCACTGATGACATCTCATTTGACATCATTCTTGTGCTAATACGATAAACCTCTTCAGACTCTAATATAACCTTAGATACACTCAGTGTATACAGACACTCACACACTGTCACTCATCCATGGAGTTACTCACACACCTAGTCAGTCATGCAAAGAAACAATCTCACCTCCATTTCCTCAACTATACAGTTATACACACCTTACTTATTCAAACATATACTAACACATAGTTACTCTCTTATACAATCCCTGATACAAGTTCACAATGATCCATACAGCCACTCACACATTCAGTGGCTCTCATGCACAGTTATTTATATATGCCAACTCTCACATGTACTGTGTTTTACATATGTACTTACTATGACATGTAGCATTGAGATATCCATTCACTCATCAATACACTCATGCACACAGTCAACCGCCCATGTAGCTTTTTCCACATGCACTCTTGAACTCATACACCTAGTGAATCAACTGCTCACACATCTATGCACAGAGTCACACACCTCCCAGCCACCCCCACACAAACTCAATCTCCCATAGAAATACTTGGGCAACCAATTAATAACACATATAGCCTCTCGTATAGCTAATGATCAACACATGCAGCAGTTTACATCACAACAGACATAATGATGCACAAATTAAGACAGTTTAGTCACTAACCCATGCATTCAGTGAGACACATTTAATCACTCACTCATACAGTCAGTCACGCACCTACTAAATCCTTCATCCAGACACTTATACATCCACTCATTCTTCAATATCTAAGACATATTTTAACTTTACAGAAACATACAGTCACTGGATGTTGTCATCAGTGATGTCATTTGAGATGTCATCAGTGATGTCATCAGTGATGTCACTGACCATGTCATGAATGATGTAATATGTGATATCATCAGCAGTGGATTGCGGGTGCGCGATATATAGTTAGTGCAACTAACTATATATGGAATTTCAATGGTTTTGTGTGAGTAAAATAAGGTTTTCTAAATGCTAATTCCTAACTATATATGGTCTATAACCTATGGTTTTTTCAGTGAATTTTCAAGGTTTTGTAAATGCTAATTCCTAACTATATATGGTCTATAACCTATGGTTTTTTCTGTGAATTTCATTGGTTTTTTAACAGCTAATATCTGTAGCTGTAAAATGTATTCTTCTTTAAATCCAAAAATATATTTTATATGTTTATGAATAATTTTTTTTTTAAATATTTTTTTTTCTTCGTTCCCGCTTCGCGAATCGGGAAGCTTCCCGTTAGCTGACCTTGATGCCGCGAAATAGACCGCGAGCCGGTAAACGTTTCTTTACCGCAAGTGCCGCGTTAGAAAACAACATCGTGACGCCTCCCGTCCGCATGACGTTTCACGTTGTCGCGTGATACGTCATATGACGTGCTACGTTAGCGAACTGGTACGCGAAGCGAGTGCCAAAGCGCAGGTTTCTGGAAGCAAACCGGGAGGCCCTGCAAAGCGCTTAACGTAAACACAGCAAGTCATGTGACTTGGTAATAACACTTTTCATTGGTTCATTTCACTTTTGGTTTCCTAATGATGTAAGACTAGGTCATATAATCTAAAATGAACACTTTTGATTGGTTGAGAACTCTTGTTTTTCCCAAATGATGAAAATCCCTCCTTCTTTCCTCACTCTGACTTTCATCATTGTGAGAGAAAGACCCTTTGTGATCACTGAGCAATGGCTTCTTTAGTAGCTTCAGCTGGTGCTTCCCCACCACCTCCACCACATCCAAGGAAGAGTGGACCACCTGCTCAAGTTGTAATTCAACAAGAAGAAGAAGAAGAGGAACAGGAGGACGAGCACGAAGAGAGGCAGTTTTTGCCTGAGCAGCCCAAGACGTCTCACCGGAAAGAAAACTTCATTTGGCAATTTTTTAAAATTCCCAAAGGTCAGAAAAAAGTAAATGCAAGATACGTAACTTGCCTTATATGTCAAGATAGACTGTCCAGAGGGACCGACAAAAAATACAGTTTCGGAAACTACACAATGCATCGCCATATGACTAGGTGGCATCCTAACAACTACAGTGCTGCACAGTTTCGGAACGACCTAGATAATCTCCCTATTATGGCCAGAAGATCTGTTGTACCGGAAGTAACGGGACCAGAGGGCAGGGAGATGGTGCCAAATATACAAATGAGATTTGGTGAAGTAAAACACACCTGCGTATTTTGCGATGGATTCATTTCCTACGGAGAAAGAAGCATCACTCTGATCAACAGAGCTATTGACTATCATATGCAAGTATGTCCGAAACGCCCAAAATAATAAATACTTCTTTTTTTTGTTTTGTTGCTCCTGTTGAGCCCTTTACAATGAATCGTTTTCATTGCCCCCTCCAAGAAAAACCCAAAAAAATATAAAACTGTTCCGAAAAATTCAAAAACAGTAAAAAAATGTTCAGAAAAAAAAAAAAAAAAGTTCTTTTCAGAACTACCTCCCCGTTATTAAAAAATTGGTACAATATTTGGAACTGTGCCAACCTCTATTTCTCTTAGTTCGCTTCCTAGTTCGCTCGCTGGTACGCGAACTGGAAGCGAACCAAAAACAGTAAGTATAAGGGAAGGAAACACACACTTATGTTAAAAGAAAGACAGCTATAGGGGAGTAAACTAGAGATACTATTACCCATAATCCACTGCTGATGATGTCACATATTACATCATTCCTGACATGCTCAGTCACATCATCAGCAGAGGATTGCGGGTTTTTTGGCAACATGCCTTATCCACGGTTTAATAACGCTGCCTTTTGCTTTATATAAGTTTTCAAATTGTATGAAATATATACCAATAGGTCTTTATGAACCTTTAGGTAGTGCTTTTGTTCATGAGGTCTGGTCGCTTCCATACACATACAGATGTTTCAAAGATGATCAAGAAGTTTATCTGAATGGAGAGGAATGCACTGAGACGCCAGATCATTCACTAATGTGTAGGCACATACAGTTACACGATTCATGCAACAAACACCGACCAAATATGGCTTGCGTGTTGCAAGGCACGCCAGTTCCTGCTATCATCCCCACGTTCAAGTTGTTGGAAAATGGTAGTTATTTGATGCTCAATAATGAAGATTGTTCTGAGTTAATTAAAAGTATTCCTTTTATCGTAACAGTAAGTGAACGGGTTATTTGCTGCAGAAATGTTCTATTTCCTCCCACACATGAACATAGGGAGTTTTCAATCTGGCCACAAATACCAACCTTGGGACACGTTTCAACGGCATGGCAAGAATAAGAGCTCTTTTGTCTCAGAGAGAGGTGGCCTTGAGTTCGGCCCGTGAAACTTTCGTACTTCACATAGCGAACACCCGTACACAGGTTTGCCTTTCAATTTCAGCAACATGTTTCCGACTATCTTTAACGCATCCTCCACAAAATCCCTGGCACACTTTTTTAAAGTTGTTACCAGTGGTCTCGTGACTTCATTTGAGAAAATCTTTGGAGTCATCCCTGCTCCCTTTCATTGTATTTTCTGCACTCTGGTTCGTGGATTGGCATTTTTACTTGCATTACCAGCGGACGCTCTTGTGCTTTTTTACATTTTTAAATATGGATGTCCCTCCTATGCAACCTCCGACCTTGCAGCTGCTGACACTGTTCCGCAATCGCATGCTAGAATATTATGGCACAATGCCGTTGGCGATATTAAGCACGGCATATGGATTATCTTTTCGGTTCTCCTACTTCACCTGTGTCCAGCCTGTATTTTACTGCCTGACCTGTGATTTCGATTGGGCCATTGATTTGTGTCTCTGCGGACCGGTTTCTCCTGACGTCGACTTTAATCAGCTGATGACTCCTATCATTACTCACGAGTTGATTTGTCCTGGCGAAAGGATTATGGCTGTGGCATTGATGCATGGACTACTTGGTCCCTGGAATTTACTGGCGGCAGCACAGTCTTTCTTGGAACACAGCTTTCTTGAAAACCCACCGAGCTGTCCTCTGATGGTGATAGAGGATCCGGTGCTGGGAGAGCACGTATGTTCTTTTCCGCTTTTAAATTGGATGGCTGAACTGTTTTCGGATGAAGACGGTGACTTCCTATTGGAGGCTGTTGCAGCTTATTTTGCATACACAGTTATGTCATAGACCTTTTTCATGTTTGATATGCTGAGTACTAGCATTTCATTGACAATTCATTGACTTATTTGTCAAGTTTTTATTATTTACCTTGCCTATTGGCTTAAGACTCGATAAAGTACTTGGCTGTTTTATTTTTCTTTAGCATTGAATTTTCCTAGTTTTTAATGCTTTACCTTGCGGACCGTCCACATATAAACTTGCAATCTGCTCTCATGAGATGGCACTTCTATTATCTTATTCAGTTCGTTTCCGGATCATGAGGAGGTGTCATCTAGGTCCTGGATATCTTTACACCGTGTTAAGTTAGCATGGGCTCATTACCGGTTTAAACGCCATTTTTCCTTTTTTGCAACTTCTGCACACGACACTTAGTTGTTGCTTTAGCTTTCCACCTAGTAGTTCATCGTGGTTTACATGAGAATAATATGTTATTGGTCTACTATCTGCTTTACTTGTTAAACTATATCTGTACAGCGAGTGCTAAAGTTTCAAGAACAACACGATACAGAATTGTTATGAGGTCTGATCTCCACGACTTCATACTCATAACATAAGTGCAACTTCTGCCAATTCTGGGCATGAGGCGGGTTTTATATTGCTTTGCCGAACACACATACACAACAGTTGATGCGGTTCACATGAAGAGAGAGCTGGTGTATGCTGATGTGATTCCTTCAAATCTAAGACACTAAAGTATGGGCACGCCCTAAACCAACACAAAGAGACCTTCTTAGCAAATAATATAATATGTGTATTAGGGAGGGTGAGATATAAGCAGCCGCGGGCCGTGGAGGGAGTTACGATGGGGCAGGGAGGCGGGGAGGGGGAGAAGCAGGGTGGAGCCCTCTCTACCTTGCCCCTCCCCCTCCCCGCCTCCCTGCCCCACCGTAACTCCCTCCACGGCCCGCGGCTGCTTATAAGTGTTGCTAACTCTTATTCATTTACAGCATGTTAACATACTGTCACCATTCGCTTTTTATGTACTAGTAACTATGCTGGTAATTTTGCTACTGATAATATGTGTACTTGTATTCTCCACCCTGCTTCTCCCCCTCCCCGCCTCCCTGCCTCACCGTAACTCCCTCCACGGCCCGCGGCTGCTTATAAGTGTTGCTAACTCTTATTCATTTACAGCATGTTAACATACTATCACCATTCACTTTTTATGTACTAGTAACTATGCTGGTAATTTTGCTACTGATAATATGTGTACTTTTATTATCTAAGGTACTACGCCTGAGAAGACGGCATTAGTAAATAAACATTTCAAATACACATCTGTTCTTCTTAACTCCATGTTCTGGTTTCTAAGAAATCTATAACGACCGACTGTTCATGAGTTCCACGTATCCTGAGGTACTATAAGTTCATATTCTGGATTGTCTAAACATTGAGAGTTTGTTATATCCAATGTGACACTGTACCTAGCTTGCTAAATAGTTTTTGATTACTAACGTGAGTTTTGGGACACCCTAATTCGCCGAGGTTCCAATCCTCTGTCCACAGTTCTGTGTGAGAACAGAAACCCTGCGACAGGGGCACCCCCGACCCTTGCTGGAGCTTCATCACACTTGCGATACAACTCCAGCAATGCGCCACCTTTACGGCACAGATACATCACGCATCTGTGCTGTTTTTGCCCCATGATGCGCCGCATTGTAAATGCAGCACACCATAGGTGACGGAACAGCGGCACAGAATGACTAACACATCCCTGGTGATGCGCCAGTCATCATAAATCTATCCCTATGCTTCTTATCTTGTTAGAGATGAACCGCCATATGTATCATCAAAGTTATTTGCATTTCCTAAATAGCGAACTTTAAGGAATAAATAGCGATTCTTTACCATTCCTAGTTTGCGATGAGCTATTTGCTAATTAGCCGAATGTAGCCCAATGAAGCCCAATGTAGCCCAATGTAGCCCAAAGATGGCCGCCAGACACACAAAAAAACAAATGTAGCCCAAATATCAGCCAGATGTAGCCCAACTATAGCCCAGTGACAGAATGACCAATCAGCTTCGCAAACCTCCGTTACGCGAAGCGGAGCGCTGTTACAGATATATATCTTTTTTTGAACGTTAATTTCTCAAAATCCACTGGAGCACATATATTGAGACCTAGCAAAGGCACATCGGGCTACCAGTCCCTAATATTTTGCCAAGTTTCGTGCAAATCCATTCAGCCGTTCAATTATTATTTTTATTATTTTTTTTTGCCCCGCGGGGCCCTTTTAAAACCTCCACATCAAACCTAGGGGGTCAGCGAGGATCTACTATGCCCCCTTATAGTTATTTCCCCCTTTGTTTTGACCTCCTCTTGTCTCTCGATCCTACCGAGAGACAAGATGGCGGCCGCTACGGACTGTTTGGAATGTTGACAGACGCCGGAGAACCAATCAGCTTCGCTTCACAAAGCTCCGTTGCGCGAAAAGTCCGCGAACCAGAGCGCTGCCTGGTCCGCGCTTACAGATATATATCTTTTTTTAAACGTTAATTTCTCAAAATCCACTGGAGCACATATATTGAGACCTACAAAAGGCACATCGGGCTACCAGTCCCTACAATTTTGCCAAGTTTCGTGCAAATCCATTCAGCCGTTCGGGCTAAAAGTGAGGCCAACCGCCCTATGGAAAACTCAATGTTAAAAACACGTTTTGGGACCCCCCTTTTTTCTCGGCCCCCCCTGGACGAACCCCCCCCAAATTTTCAAGGGCTGCTCAGAAACAAAATGTGCCATTTTCCTGAAAATTTCAGCCAATTCCGTCCACAAACGCCAAAGTTATTAGACATAGAATTTTCAAAAAACCCATAGAGAAAAAATCCTAACTATATATACCTACTGGCGACCGCCAGTAGGTAATATATATATATATATATATATATATATATATATATATATATATATATATATATATATATATATATATATATATATATATATATATATATATATATATATATATATATATATATATATATATATAGCAATCTGCCCTGAAGACTGAGTGGATATATAAGTGTCTGAATGGAGGATTTAGTAGCAATGTGATTGACTGTCTAAGTGATGAATTTAAAGTGTCTCACTAAATATATACCTGTATCACTCTATCTCTTGTTGTGTAAACTACTACATAAGTTGGTTACTAGCTATCTGAAAGTCTATATTATGTAAGATGTGTAAATAGTTGATTTAGTAGGTATATGAGGTTAAAACTGTATGTGGAAACAGTTGTTTGGGTGAGTGAATCTCTTTATTGGTGTGGTGATGAATACAACTATTTCTCAATGATACATGTCCAACAAACTAGAAATATAAAAGGCAGTGTATGTGACAGTTATTATCTATAAATACGTATACATAATACTCAGTGATTGTATGATTGATGTATGGATAACTGTATACTTGTAATACTAATTTTATAACACACTAAGTATGAGTTACTATCTTTGATTAAATCTTATGATTAAATAAGCTGGTGTTTGTGTAAGTGAGTGGCTTAGTGAATATAAGTATGATCAATTGTGTGCATAAGTGCGTAGGATGTCTGCTTAAAGGAATAGGATATGCGCTGGTGTGTAATGTTGATATAGGTGTATATGTATATTTAATAGTGTTCTATTGATCTTTGTTAGCATGTATGAGTGAATCTATAGGTAAGTGTTTATATGTGTGTAGATGTAGGAATTACTGAGTGGGTTTTTAGAAACTTGTCCTGGTGTGTCAATGGTTTCAAATATGGTACTTCATATTTTATAATGAGTGTTATGCTACTGTATGGTGAGGTTTATTAGTTTATCACATGGTTTTTAAATGCTAATTCCTAACTATAACTTGTCTGAAACCTATGGTTTTTTCAGTGAATTTCTAAGGTTTTTGTAAAAGCTAATTTGTAACTATAACATATGAAAACCCTATGTTTTTTAAATCATCATTTTTAAATATATTTATTGTTTATTTTTATATTTTCTAACGATATTTTTTTAATCATTTTATTTGTTTACATAAAATATATAATTGTTCATTATTATATATTGTTCATATTATACTTACATATTTTTTTATGGAGTTGCGGACCGTACGAACACCCTGCTCGCAAAACGTGTCCGCCATTTTAGGGTCGTTGTGTAGGATCCGAGTAGGGTGCGTGACGGATACGACTTTTCCAACGCGGTTGCTATGCGACCTGTGCGCAATGCCTGGCACATACGCGACATGTACGTATAACGTGACGTGACGGACGCGCGGTAGCGCGTGACGTCATATGCATTTCAGAAGCGATGGGTGTGCTGCTTCCACGATGTTTTTAATGTTGGAAAACTTATTTCTATATATTTAATATAAATATTAAGAGAAGAGATTTTCTGAGGTTATTATAAAAATAATATTCCTTAACTTTCTTAAAAAGTACATAACTTATTTATGCAATTTCACGAACTCGCGCTGGACGCGAGCACGATGTAAGCAGGGTGCGTATTGACTGTCCAGATACTACGCGCATCCTACGCGCACCCCATGTGACTTTAAAAACAGAGATTTGATTGGTTCATTACACTTCCTATTGAAACTATTATGGGACCCCACACATTTCAATTACTCTTATTACAACTTTTCTGAAGGAAAGACCTCCTGTGAAGATCTGCTGCTCTTTCTTTTTTGAAGAAGAGATTCATTTAAAGATACTATGGCTGCTAATCCACCATCATCCTCTGATTCAGAGAACTCATCACAGCAAGAATTTGTTTCTGAACCTCCACTAAAGCAAAAATATACCAGCATTGTCTGGAAATTTTTCACCTTTCCACCAGGCGTAAAAAAGGGGACTGCAACAAAAGTTACTTGCCGAATATGCAAAAAAGTGCTTTTTAAGGGGAGACCCCAACCAAAAAGTACTCATGCTGAACTGCAAGTATGCGGAAGCACTTGCAATCTAAGCATCGGGTCAACTTTGCAAAGGAGGAGTTAAGGAGATTGAGAGAGGCTCTTCCTGCTTCATCAGAAGGCCCGAGTACGAGTGGACCAACACCATCAACCTCTACCACACACCCTGATATTCGTCCTCAATTTGGGAAACTTAGAATGACCTGTGTAAAATGTGGACGGCTGATAGCATATGGAGAGCAGTCGGTGGATCTGGTGTGTCGAGCTGTTCATCACCACCATTTTTAGATTTCTTTTCTCCTCTCCTCCCAGTTTTTAGTTCTCTTTTCCCAGTTCTCATGTTTTCCACTGTTTTAAAAAAACAAAAAAAAATACAAAATCGTTAAAAAAATTCCCCCCCCCCCAAAAAAAAAAGTTCTTTTCAGAACTAACTACTCTGGTTAAAGAAATATCTAAACTAGTATGCTAGCATTGGAAAGTTGAGATGAATGTATGTGTAGTGCATAATTGACTATAAAAATACATTTCTGATGTGCGGTGAATGCATAAGTGCAGATATATAAGGAAGTGCTGCAGCATGACACTGTAAACTGTTGAACTAAAGCGAGCTGTGGTACTTCCGAAGCACAAGGATGTAACATATGAACATAAATATGTTGCACCTCTGTGCTTCTCTCTGCACAGCTGCAGAAACTGCAGGCATGTGGTGACACAGGCACCCTTGCACCATGGAGCGAAGATGTCCGTGTCATGTGGAAATTGTTTTTGTGCAAGAAGGGACACCTTCCTGCACAAAAACAATCAGTAAAGGCATTGTTCTCCTTCAATATATGCTGTGCATTCCAGCATATATTGAAAGTGAAAAAATGAGAAGTGAAAACAATTTTCCTCGTTGTGCTTTGCTATACCAATATATGGATGGTGTAGCATTCACAAACATGTCCAGATTCATGATTTCTGATAAATCTGGAAATGTGTCTTCTTTTATGGGTGGGCTGTGCAAACACGCACATCAAAACCTATAGAACACATTTTCAATGCAAAGTACTGTGTATAATGAGATTATTTTTACATGGAAAAGAAAAGGTATACAGAATGCCTTTTCCTCACCTTATAAATAAGAAATAGAGTTAATGGCTAGGCCAATTGTTATTATAGGAGTACATTTCAGTACTGATAACAGAGAACAAGATACATTTACAACCATTTACGTTTTAGGGAACTAATAGGACATGTTTATATATTAGTGAAGGGAAGAGACGCAACCTAATATGACATTTGCAAAAACACTGACTGATGTGGTTTACATTAAACAGTTTGATTTCTTTTAATTCTCAAATTACCAAGACCTGCAAAATAACCATATTAGTCTATTCTGTAGTATACCATATATCTTGCAGACAGGTATTCTGAAGCTGTCCTCTATTTTATACCTTACCTTTTTTGCATTCCAATTTTCTAACAAAAATCTAGTCCATCAATGTTCCTTTTCTTCCACTGTATGGCAACACAGTTAATTTTCCATTTGAAGACTTACTAAAACTTACCTCAACAGTAATACACATAAAAAACAGTACTCTTTTTATTCACTTATTTATTGTAACCTAATGGTGGTAAATTGGATATTTTAAAATTAAGATATGTAAAAAAAAAGAAAAAATAGTTATACCATAATAATACATTTTTAACAGCACAGCATAATATAAACATTTTACAATGTAATTTCTTTACCTTTTTTGCTGTTGTCAGAACATATTGAAATTCACTAGATACAGTGATTTCAATTGTACTCATCACATAACAGCGGGCAAAAAAAAATCAATCAATTAGATTGTTAAAAACAAAACAATAACACATCTATAGTAAAATACTAGATAATACAAATCACACGTACATAAAATGATTACTGCTAAGAAAATGTTATAACTTAAATTTATAAACACTATAAATAATGCCACTTAAAATTATACACCGAGACAAGGTGCAACAAAAAGTCCATAATTCAAAGAAATACATTCCCTTGAGGCCAAATTGTATTTTTGTTGTAATTTTTATGTAAATTGTCCAATGATAATCCTATAAAATGATAACAATAAATTCCTGAATTTTCTTCTCAAAACTTTGGCTTCAAAAATATTAGATAGGAATTTAGCAATTTGAATGGCAAACGTTGTTTGAAAATCAACTCAGCATCATTCCAAAGACTCCAGCCTTTCTCACTTTTGAGATATGCAGTGTAATGTTCTGATGTTATTGAAGGACCATTGTGGGAAATTATTTCCACTGCTACAATAGTCCCTCCAGATATTGCAACAAAATGTTTTATTAAAGTGTCCAATTTTCTTCCATCAGCTGTACAACGTTGCATCATTAAAATTATATATTTTCCATATCTTTGGATAAATATTGTTGATAACATTTCTGATTTGCATTGCCTACACTCCATGTTTTGGTTTACAGCTTTAAATAATTTACTGAAAGACACTGATTTACAGTCCGGTAATGTCAAATATAAAAATCTTTCACTGTCTACATTAGTGCTACATGTATACATACAATTTTCACATTGATGTTCCCATTTATAACAAAGGCCAAACATATATTCTCTATGTCTACACCTTCTTTTTCTAATTCTGTAAGCATATACATTAGAAACTCCTGAGCATCTAATTGAATATTATGTGTAAATTGTGTAGAACCAGAACATACATCCAAAAGATTACGAACATCAGAAATGCTTAGTATTTTACTTTTATCTGTTCTCAATGTTTCATAAAGAGAATGTAAAAGGAACAAAATCTTTTTTCCCGATTCGCCATAATTTGCTGTTGCAAACCTTCAAGAATAAAAACAGCATTGACCACTACATTAGCCTAGCCGTTGACACCAGAACTGTTTTCAAACTGAAAACTAACAATCTCTTCAACAGTGTCATTTTTCTTTTTGCTTGCAATCACAACATTTTCTTGTTTTTTTCACTTCTCTACACCTTCAATACAGATATTCTCATACCTTCTTTTTCGAGCAACCACACACTTTTCAAATACAGGATATTGACCTAAATTAGGAGCATATGTTCTTCTTAACCTATTGTATTCTTTGACACAGTTGGCATCTGCAGTAATCTTGGTATCATCAAAATCAATTAAAAACAAACCAGATAATGTTCTGACTCCGGACAATGCAACATATGCCATACCTTCTTTAAACACAGAATTTCCAATGTTCACCAAAGCCCTATCAACACTTAAACCTTGAGATTTATGAATAGTCACTGCATATGCCAGAGAAAATGGAAACTGTTTTCTACGGACATATACATCTTTAACAAGCAAAGAACAAACAGAACAACAACCAATTTGTTTCACTTCTTCAATCTGATCAAATTTAATCTTTAAGAATTCAATACCATCTTTATTTTGATAATTAACAAAATCTACAACTTTGCCCATTGCTCCATTAACTAAACCTTTTTCTACCTCCAAATTAAGCCTTAAAATGATAAGACAGTTCCTACATGCATATAGATTCTTTTCTACACCAGCAGTTTAAGATATTGATTTTTCTAAAGAATCCAATTTTATCTTAAATTTTTTGGTCAAAATAATAGTGATTCCTTCATGTTCTATTGTATCGATGGCTTCCATTTTTAATATTTCTTCATTTTCCAGTTTCAAACGTTGTTCATTAAATATAGAACACCCACGCAGTGTTGGCATTAAGCAGATTACAAATTTCTTATCTGCAATTTTCATGTATATTTTCTCAGGAACTAACAGCCTTATTCATCAACGGGCCGTTTTGCGAGCCCCTAATAGCGAATCATAGCGAATCGCTATTAAGGACTCGCAAAACGGTATTCATGTAGGAATTGCTAAATAAATAGCGATTCCTACACATTCCTTATTTGCGACTAGCAAATTGCTAATCGCAAATAAGGAATAACTCCCCATTCATTCCTATGGGCCAAAAGGCCCAAAGGAATGAACGGGGAGTATTCCTTATTTGCGAGCAGCAATTTGCTACTCGCAAATAAGATAGCGATTGAAAGGGTGCCAGGGGTGTCCAAAGGACACCCTGTAGCACCTCTGAAATGCAAATTGTAACAGGTGTTGCGCACACACATGTCCAAGGGACATGTGTGTGTGCAACATGCAACTTAGAAAAATGCTTTTAAAAGCATTTTTCTAAGTTTTTGCTATTTACCGAGAGGTCTGACCTCTCGGTAAATAGCGGCCCAAAATTGCATTTTCGCAATTTTAAAATGCTTCATGAATTGCATTTAAGGAATCTCAAATAGAGATTCCTTAAATGTAATTCCTCGCAATTTAGCGAATTAGCAATTACCGATTTTTGCATTTGGGATGATGAATCCCAAATGCAAAAATTGCGCTCGCAAAGGGCCAGATTCTCAGAATCTGGCCCTTTGCGAGCGCAATTCGGCTTGATGAATCAGGCTGTATGTTTTCATTTGGAAACAAGTTGGAAAGTAATGGAGTCTGCAAAGCTTGTTTGCCATGTTCAGTCAGTAGTCCAATTCTAATATCTTGGAGAATAGTTCCATAATCAACATCATTTACCTGTCACATATTTGTAATGATTTCTTTGTATTCAAAATATAACCAAATGTTCACGTTTCCAACACTACCCAGAGACTTTCTGGTGTCTTCATGCGCAAGTGTTTTAAAAACTGGTTGTCCTTTTACAGGAGTCAGTTGCAGTAGATCTCCAACAACTATGATGCGTTTTCCTCCAAATAATACGTCATACTCTGTTTTAAGAATTTGCTGCATTCTTAAATGCACAAAGGCAAGCATTAAGTTTGAGACCATGCTTACCTCCTCAATAATGAGAAGTTTCATTTTCTTCAAGGCTCTTCACAGCAAGCTTCTCCAGATAGCTTGTGGTATTCCAATTTGTTTCCATGTTCTACTGGTAGCATTAGTAAACGATGTAAAGTAATTCCTTTAATGTTGTGTGCTGCCAACCCAGTTGGAGTAGTGACAACACAAGACAAATGTGGCTCAGGTGTTTTCTGTAGATAACTCGTAATTACTTTAATTAAAAAGCATGTTCCTGTTCCAGCTTGTCCACTCACGTACATTCGGATAAGTTGAAATGAAGTGCATGAGCACTCTTTGTTTTCATGAAGTAGTCCAAAGTCAATCTGTTGTCTCACTTTCTCATATATTTCTTTCTGCTCAACATTTAGTTGTTCTTCCAAATTTATGAAGTTTGTTGCATCTTCTTGAGTTTGATAAATTGCTGTTTCCACATCATTCATGGCGATTGCTACTTCGTTTTCAACAATTGTTTGTCCTAGTGGATCTTGACTAAGCGCAGCAGAACTTTGACTGTCTTGAAAACTGTCTCTAACAATCTCAGCTGCAATTGTAGTTTCTTGATCAATTTCATCGTTCAACATTTTCACATAATTTGCAAAAGCACTGCATTGTATGCTATCTTTACAAGCATTAAAGGAATCTTCATAGCTCTGGAAATCTCCAAGTAATTCCAGTTCTGAACGCCATGGTTTGAATAGATGTAAAAGAGCTAAATAGTAACGTTCCATTTTATCAGCAGTGTCACAACTCAGCTTCCTGTGATTAATCTATTTTCCTTTTGTTTGTTTCACCAAATATCCTTCGGAACCAATGACTCCATATTTTCCATCATTGATGATCTCTGTAGTATTCAGTTTAAAAGTGAAGTTTTTCAGCACTTCATAGAGACACATGTTCTCATGAGCCTCTCAATAGGAAGCACATATAAATACTTAGAGGTCAACCTTGACTCCAGGGGTAACTTTGCCAAACAGCGCAATGAGATTTCAGTAAAAGCCATCACCCTCCAGGTGACCCTCTCTAAGCTCTCAAAAAATCTGTCTGGCCCAAGTTTATCACCACTATTGGAAGTTAAGAGAGCAAAAATCGGGCCGACTCTGTGGTACAGCATTGAGATTTTCAGGGGTAAACTAAATACTAATTTAAACCAACACGTGACCAAAATCTACAAAAAAGTCCTCCATATGCCTAAAACTGCCTCTGCCGCCCAGATCAGACTAGAATTGGGCTTATTAAATTATGAAGTTTCTAACATCGGCATGCACCTAAATGTATGCCACAAACTTAGACGAGCAGACATAGGCTCATTAGAGGTATTAGATTGGTTAGATATCTCCCAGTAAAACCCAGGTGGCTCTTATGGCCGTCTTTTTAAGGAATCCATCCGGGAAATGTCTGTGGGCGACCTATGGGCCCTTAACCCCAGCATGACAGCATTTAAAATCAGCATTAAGAAATGTGTCAGAATAAGGTCCCTTATTAATGATAAAGCTCACTCCGTTAAACGCAGACACGCATAGGCAATAATGAATTCTTACGGGTGGATATCTCCTGCTTCCTATTTGTCCTGCACTTACTCCTTGTACTTAATACTCAGCCTTATGGCTATCAGACTGGGTGACTGGCAATTTCTAAAAGATTTGCCCTCTTGGCGTTGTACGTCAGAAGATTTATTGTGTAGAGGGTGTGGCAAGATGGCTGAAACCTTGGAGCACGTGGTCTGTCTTTGCCCCGCCCTTATGTCACAGCGCAGATGTAAATTGAAAACTGAGTAGAATAGGTTTGGAATTCGGACCTGCAGACAGGCAATTATCGCTGCTCTGACCCCTGAAAATACAGTTTTAAATATAGGCCTTATAACCTTTATCCGTCATGCATACCGTAATTTTACTTAGTAACCGGAAGGGCTTGCCAATGCCTTCTTGATTTTAAGTAATCGTTTACACCAAACTGCACTTTATTTTTATGCTGCTAAAACTGTTTTTATCTGATTGCACCTCATCATAACCTGCTGCTATTTGTTGAACATCAGATTGTATCTACTAGCTCAAAATTGCTAATTGGCAGTACCACAAACCTCTTGTGTTTTAAGGCTATGTTGACTTTGCTGTTCTGCACATCATGTTTTTTAATCACCCATATGTAATTGAAGCCCCCTAATGTAATTTGGAAGATTCTTACTTAATCACTGTTGTTTACGTCAAGTTTCCACTTTCTTTCTCAATAATGTTTATTGCTGTTGGAATCTTCGAGATGCTCTTTTAAGGATAATCGATCTGAGCATTCATATGCCCCGATTTCTCTATGCGATAACCTCTTCAAACTGAAACTGTATAATTTCTAACTTAGAGTTTTCTCGTGAGAAATCGCTTCCCACATTTCTTTCAATTCTGTCTTTTCTGATTTTGTAATATAAGATGTTACATTTCGAGCAACAGCAATAGAATTGTCCGTAACATATTGAATATCCATGTTAGCATTCCACATGGACAAAATAACTGGGTTGTAGTCATTTGTGTATTTTGACTCTTTATTTCTTCTTAAGTTATAAGTATTTTTGGGAAACTTTCTTGTGATAGTATGTCGCAAAGATGACATAAAACTGTTCACTCTTCCTTTGGATAGTACAGGACGTGGAAATCCAAAACAACATTTGGTGTAGAACTTGTCCTTAGATTTGTACTTTCGTTGACAGTATTTTCCACATCGGTGGCTTTGGGATCGTAACACTTGTGCTCTTAAGTTGTTTTCTTCTGTGCTTTTGAGGACAGCACATTTCGCATATCGTTCAATAAAACTCAAAACAGTATCATCCGCATCTGTTCTAAATTTGGGAGCGTCCTTAATCCATAACAGCATATGTATATGAGGAGCACCTCTTGCTTGATACTCCTTTCTCCAAAAGAAATCCACAACTTCTCCAAGAGGAGGATTTTTTTATTGCAAATAAAAGACATCATAGCCTCAAATCTATGATTGAAATACTTGCATACATTACCAGGATCCAAAGAGCCCAATTCTCCAGGTGTCTTGCATTCAATATTTTGCATATTGGAATTTTGCGTCTCGAAGAATTTCTAGCAAATCATCATCCCAAGCGTACTCAGCACAGACTAGGGTAAGGAACCATGTTGGAGTTCATAAGTTCCATAGCATACATTTCAGTTCTCCATGACGACGGTACCAATATTCATTAGTCCCAAGCTAACATGCCATCAGATTAATGAGCTGAGATTCTAGATGATCATCTCTCTGGTGCACTTTATCCATAAAATGTTTTGCAGATACATTTTGTAGATGTATTCCAGATTTTTGAATATGGTTGACTGCTTATGAAAGTCCAGACAAGTCACTTTCAAACAAAAGATGAAATGTATAAGGGATACATTATCGAAATCTTGGATCTTTTGCATATAATCTTGTTGTCCGATATTCAGATGCAGGAATCTGCACAGGACGTTCATCATATCGTCCTCCTTTTCCATTTGGGAACAACTGTGGAAAACAACGAGCTTCCAAGCTCTCTTCCCATATACTCATGGGACTTTCTTTTGCCTTTTTCATTTGGAACAAATCAATTGTGTTTCCCATCACTTCTTTTGAATGAAGTGGATGCACACTATAATGTTCATCGTTTTATTCACATCGTAACATATCAACTTTTTCAATTTGTCCACTTGACGTTTCAGTATCTTCTTCTAAAAGTATTTCTTCTTCTCCTATATAAACAATCTTATAGTATGCATTGTTTTTTTATCAAATACAATGTTGCCTTTTGCACTTTCCTAATATCCACTAACTCCTGCCAGATTTTCTCATTCTTAGTTGGCACACCATTAACAAGAATAACTAGAGGTTCACTTTTTACACTCTCTACACCAATAGTTTAAATATTTTCTTGAAATCTAACGGTAAATACATGCTCCATACGAACAATAGCCTGAAACGGGTGCACACATTGAATGAGAATAGACTCATAGGTATTGATATCTGTCAGTTCTGGAGGAATATCAACCAACTCTAAATTATTATGCACAGCTCTAGCAGGCATTCTATTCTCATCTAATTTGTTATAACAATATTTACAAATACGTTGATCAGAACCCAAATCAAAACAATTCTCTACCAACAAATAAGTTGCAAATTCCTTCCACTTATTATTATTTTCCTTTTCACTTTTTAAATACAGATCAATACTCCTAGTCTGATTTTTGTAGTGAGTTCGGCGACAACAAATACAAGAAAAATGTGGCCTTTCACCTGAAACAAAACTCAATATCATCACAAACCCTTTTCACATCTGATACTGACCCTTGCAAAAGAGCACTGTTCAACTCATTTAACTTGAGTGCTGGACTTTTTGCATAATACAATCTTCTCCCTAACTTTTGCATTTGAGTATGATGTACTGTCAAAATACTGAAATGGTGAAAAACACTTTGACATACTTTCCTTGAAAGACAAGCCAGAGAATGACCTTGCAAACCAGTATGTTTTCTCATTCTGCAAGGGTCTAGTCCTTGCAACACCCTTATCTTTTGTTTAACACTTTTTTTTACAAAATGCTTGTAAGAAATTGCGTAATTTATCAATAGATTTGTGTCGTACACTACAAATACTATTACAATCCCAAGTGTACACTGGGGATTTAGCACATCTCCCTAGAAGTTCATCAGCTATCACTTCTTCTGCATTTCTAGGAACCATTTTCTCTTTCTCAATTGGACAACCATCTCTAACCTCATAAGCTCGAACACTGGTGTCAACTACATGCAACAAATTATTGCTCTGTAAATAACTCTCTTCATTAAGCAAAGGCTCAGAACTTGAACTGTGTTTCCATTGTCCTAAAACAATATCACAAAAATTAGTTTTGTTAATTACTGTTTTCCTCTTACTTTTGGCCTTCATTAAATGTATTGGTTTATCTAATGATAGAATTCTCTTCAGTACTAAAATGAAGAGTTTTCTCTATACTTCAAAAGCCTTTTCAACAATGAGTTCAATATCCTTCTTCTTTTTATAAAATTGTGTTCTCTTTCTATATTTTTTTGTGTCTTTCAGTAGGTTATTCACAACTCTGTTGTAAAATAAATTTTGGCAGATTTCTTCATATTGATTTTCTCTTCTTTTACTATAAGTTGTATCCTTTGCTTTTACATTGCCTTTTTTGCCTTTCCTATTCTTTGCACTTTTTCTTGTTCTTGGAACATTTTCACTGCTTTGCACATTTATATATTTTTTTCTCAGTCTTGTAATCTTTTTTATAAAGTCTTTTGAAGTCTTACCATAAATTGTTCTCTTTTTCGCCACATTATGTTGGTCTTCCACAAGTTGTGGTTGAGTTTTTTTCAAATAAGTATCCTATTTCTGACTTTTTATTCGTCTTTCTTTCTGCGGCATGATAACTTTATTTTAACGATGATAAACAGTATCTGTAAAAAATAAACATATATAAGTAATTATTAAAAACGTTAAAAAATTATTAATTTTTATTACTATACAAACACATTTCATATAAATTATAACCAAAAAATTGTAGGCCTGAAGCAAAACTGTGAAAGTTGTAAGAGCACTACCTACATAGTGCATACCAGTTTGAAGCACTCCATAACACTAAAACCTAAAGCAGTCTATGAGTACATACATATTATCTAAATGATCACAATACTATAAGGAAAGACACTGAGTTAATTCATAATTGGTTCACTTTTACTTTCGTAAATAGATTACTACATGTTACATAAAAAGTCACTATGGTTTTGCAACACTACAGAATTAGAATTTAGAGTAGTGCAGTTTTGTTTTTCTAGTGTAAGGACTCATGCTGGGGTACTGTTCTAGGGTAGTGCAGTGGTATTTGGGTAGTGTAGGAGGTCATGTTGGCATAGATTTAAGTTTTAGAGTAGTGTAATAGTGTTTCAAAAGTGTAAAGGGTCGTGCTACTGTAGTGCTTTAGAGTTTAGGGTACTACACTGGTGATTGGGTAGAGTAGGTGGTTGTATTGGGGTAGATTTAGGGTTTAGAGTAGTGCAGTGGTCTTCGTGTAGTGTAGGAGGTACTGCCTGAACAGTGTTCTAAGGTAGTGCAGTGGTGTTTATATAGTGTACGGGGTCATGCTAGGGATAGTGTGTTAGGGTTTAAGATAGTGCAGTGGTATTTGTGTACTGTAGGGGGTCATGCAGGGGTAGTGCAATGGTGTTTGAGTAGTGTATGAGGTCTTGCTGAGGTAGTGTTCTAGGGTAGTGCAGTGGTGTTTATGTAGTGTATGGGGTCATAATAGGGATGGTGTTTTAGAGTTTAAGGTAGTGCAGTGGTGTTTGGGTAGTGTAGGGGTTCATGCTGGAGTAGTGTTCTAGGATAGTGCAGTCGTGTTTGGGTAGTGTAGGAGGAGGTGGTGAGATAGATTTAATGTTTAGAGTAATGCAATGGTATTTGAGTAGTGTCCAGGTTTGTGCTGTGAAGTGTTCATACAGTGTAGGGGGTCATACTAGGGGTAGATTTAGAATTTAGAGTACTGCACTGTGCTTTCTGTAATATAGAGGGTCGTGTTGTGGTAACGTTGTAGAAAATAAACTGCTGTTTAGATTTAGGATTGGAAAAAGGCAACATTCTATTGCCAATAACTTTGGCGTCGATTGATGAATCTTCTTGACATTTTTGGCCAACTTTAGCTACAGCTACAACCCGAACGGCTGCCCCTGTTCACGTTTTGCCAACATATTCCACTGACTTCCTCAGCCTCAAATGGCTGCCAACAGTTCCTGGTTTTGAATGTTTACATCCTTGACAGCCAATTAGCATTGAGCGCGTGATCGGGACGGTGCGCTTATCCTACGAGGTCAGTCCTTGCACAATCCGCGGATCCTCCGCGCCCATAGATATATAAATGACTTTAACTGCAATTTTCTCAAAAACTACTGAACAGATTGACACCAGATAGGCCAAAGGCACAAGTCGGAACTGAGGACTACCTCTCTGCCAAACCTGGTGTAATTCCTTTCAGCCGTTCGGGCTGTAGCCGTGGCTAAAGGTCATATGGGAAATTGCATGGGGAATAGATATTTTGGGACCCCTCTTTTTTCTGTGCCCCCGCTGGAACAAACAATGTCACTAAGGATATCATAATAGGAGATACACAGTACATTGATAACAAGCATAATCATAGAAAACAGTGTAAATCCTCCCCCGTGCTCATCCCGTTCGGGATCCTGGGGGCATATTACCAACCAATAGAGATAATTTTTGTCTCTCTAATTTTTATCGCAGATAAACCTTGCTATTAGCAAGGTTTATCGCAAATGCGATAAAAAACGGCCGCAATGCATGAATATCGCTGAAAAGTCAGCGATATTCATGCATTATCGAGCAAATGCTCTTAGCCATGTTATCCACCTCCCGTTGGTTAACATGGCTAAGAACTGCTCAGGGCAGGTGTTAGCTTTTGGAGATATTCGTGCTTAGCGCGAATATCTCCAAAAGTTGGTAATAGGAGATAGCGATGTTAGCGACTGTTTCCAGTCGCTAACATCTTGGCACGCCCACTTTGCATGTCATTAGTGATAAATATCACTGACATGCAAAGCGGGGCCCAAGATGGTCACCATCTCCTATTAGCTGTCGCTAACTGGTGTTAGCGACAGCTTGGTAATAGGGAGATAATTTTATCTCCGCTTTCTTGGCTTTTAAAGCCAAAAAAGCGGAGATAAACCTCCTTGATAATATGCCCCCTGGTGTCTAAAAGCAAAATGTATTTACTTTCCAGTTGTCTAAGAGTTTTCTCCCTATTGCCTCCCCTGATGTTCTTGGGTACAGCGTCAATGATGAAGTATTGAAGGTCATTTAGGTTCTTGTTGTGGACCAGTTCGAAGTGGCGAGCCACAGGCTAATTTTTGTCTGAATTGACTATGGCTCTAAGGTGCTGCAGGATACGGTTAAAAGCCTGTAATTTGGTGCTCCCAATGTACTTGAGTCCACAAGTACATTGGAGCACGTAAACCGCAAAATCAGTGCGACAGGTGAAATGATTACTGATCTTAATGGGTTTAGAGTCAAATGCAGAATGGAATTCACTGGTATTGATACCAAACTTACATGCTCTGCATGAGATGCATTTGAAAAAACCACATCTATCAGACAACCTGTTGGTTTTAGTGATTACCTCTGGACTTGATTTAACCAAAGCGTCCCCCATTGAGGGAGCTCTTTTAAAGACAACAGAGGGTTCATCTGGTATCAGAAGAGCTAAACTGATGTCGGTTTTAAGAAGAGGCCAGTGTTTTTTCAGTATCCCTCTTACCTTCCTCTCATCATCATTAAAGGTAGTTATCAGACTGATGTTACTGCCTGAAACCCCTTCCTTAACACTCGTGGCTGACTGGGTGGGATTGGCTGCGATTGAAGCAAAATAATTCTCTCTGTTAAATTCATTAGCCCTGTTTTTAGCCTCTTGTAGCAGAGAGGGTTGATAGCCACGGTCACAGAATCTTGTGAATGCGTCACTCTGACACCTCTCCAAATCCAACTCAGAACTACAGATTCTCCGCATCCTCAAAAATTCCCCATAAGGGATACTTCTAATGAGGTGGTTGGGATGCGAACTGCTAGCATGCAGTATCGTATTGCCCACTGTTGCTTTTCTATGGAGTCTGGTCTGAAGTGTACCCTCAGAAACATAAATTTCTACACCGAGGAATTGGATCTTTTTAGTACTGATTTGAGAGGTGAATTGTATATTCAGTTGGTTCTGATTAATTTTATTCACAAACTCTGTGGCTGATTCCACCGAACCATTCCAAATCATGCAGACATCATCTATGAAGTGCCAAAAGTGTACAATACAGTTAGGGAAAGAGCTGGCGAGAGTGCCCATGAGGATATGCTCCTCCAACCACCCTACATGTAAACATGCATAGGTGGGGGAGAAGTATGCCCCCATAGCCACTCCTCTCAACTGCTGATAAACCTCTTTATTAAATAAAAAGTAGTTGTTACTCAAGCAGAGTTCTAACATTCTAAGCAACATGGTAGTATGTTGACTGTACGCAATGCTACGTTTCCCCAAATAAAATTTGACAGCATTCAACCCATCTGCATGAGAGATACTGGTGTAGAGGGAATTTATATCTAAAGCAATAAGAACAAATTCTTTTTCCCATTTTACACCATTGATCTTTGAAAGGAAATGTCCAGTGTCCTTGATGTAGGAAGTTAAGGCTTCCACAAATTCGTGCAAAAAATGATCCACATATCTTGAAATTGATTCCAATAATCTCCCCTGGGCGGAAATGATTGGACGCCCCGGGACAGGTTGAACTTGCTTATGAATTTTAGGAATCAAATAAAAGAAAGGTGTAACAGGGAAATCATTTTTCAGAAACGCATGTTCTTGTTTGCTTAGTAAACCCTCGCATTTCCATTGAATGAGCTCCTTATGAACATTGTCCTTAAGGCACTTAATGTCATTGAAACTGCTTTTTCTATAACACGTAGGGTCATTGAGGTGTTTTGCTGCCTCATCCAAATACAGATTGCGAGGCCAAATAACAGTGTTACCTCCCTTGTCCGCTTTGTTGATTATCAGATTAGAGTTACATGGTAATTTCTTAATCAGATTGTTGTACTGTTTTTCCATGTATCTGATTCTCCTATTCTTGCATGAGATTGTATGCTGTAATCCTTTTAGATCTTCAACCACTATGTCACAGAATGCATCGATGTTGTCCTTGGGCATCATCGGACAAAAGGTTGAGGGAGGTTTGAACTTCGTTGCACACGATCGATTCATAGGAATGCCCATATTAGATAGGTTTTCCTGAGTTGTGCCCATTTCAAAATCCTCTTCACGCGCCAATTCATGTGCAACTCTAAGGGCTTTAGTATCTGAAATTTGGAACACATTGGAAGGTTGAGAATTGTCAATGATATCAGCTGCCCGCACCTGAGCATTGGATAGTTTGAAATGTTTCCTCAATTTGAGTTTTCGAATGAACTTGAAAACATCAACACGTGTTTGCACATAATTGAAAGAGTTTTTTGGACAATATGAAAGCCCTAAAGAGAGGAGCTTTGTCTCTGCTGTAGTGAGCGTTGTGTCCGAAAGATTAATCACAGTGTTATTATCCGAGCTCATGGAGTCATACTCAAAAGATGGAACTGCCTCATTTTCCACAGTTTGATTTACGTCCTCTGTCCATTGGACGGTGGAAACCGACAGAGTAGTTACCACTTTTTCCCTTTCCCTCTGCCTCTCTTTACGAAGCCTGTCCCTCCTGAGTTTCCTCCTTGCACTGCGTTTTTTTGTTGTTTGATTTTCGTTTATTTTCCGCTGTTGTCGGGTCAGCGGTCGCAGTGTCTTGAATCTGTCCTCTACGAGAAAACCCAATTCTTCGGAGGGGGTATATTTAGTGGGTGCTGTTCCTTGAGTAGACATACCCGCTGCTCCATCATCAGAATCACAACTGCTCGTGGCTGAACTCAATTCTATTTCCGATAACTCTACAGCAGAATTATCCTTAGATGATGAGTCATTGCTTTTATGTATATATATATTCACTTAAAAAACCATAGGTTATAGACCATATATAGTTAGGAATTAGCATTTACAAAACCTTGAAAATTCACTGAAAAAACCATAGGTTATAGACCATATATAGTTAGGAATTAGCATTTAAAAAACCTTATTTTACTCACACAAAACCATTGAAATTCCATATATAGTTAGTTGCACTAACTATATATTGCGCACCCGCAATCCACTGCTGATCATGTCACATATTACATCATTCATGACATGGTCAGTGACATCACTGATGACATCACTGATGACATCTCAAATGACATCACTGATGACATCACTGATGACATCATCCAGTGACTGTGTGTTTCTGTAAAGTTTAAATATGTTTTAGATATTGAAGAATGAGTAGATGTATAACTGTCTGGACGAAGGATTTAGTAGGTGCATGACTGAATGTATGAGTGAGTGATTAAATGTGTCTCACTGAGTGCATGGGTTAGTGACTAAACTGTCTTAATTTGTGCATCATTATGTCTGTTGTTCTGTAAACTACTGCATGTGTTGATCAGTAGCTATATGATTAACTATATGGGCTATTGATTGATTGTCCAAGTATTTGTATGGGAGACTGAGTGTGTGTGTGGCTGGCTGGGAGGTGTGTGACTCTGTGCAGATCAATGTGTACTTGTATCAATGATTGTATAAGAAAGTAAGTATGTGTTACTATATGTTTGAAAATGTAAGGTGCTCTATGTTTAACTGTATAGACAAGAAAATGGAAGTGTGATTGATTCTTTACAGGACTGACTAGGTGTGTGAGTAACTCCATGGATGAGTGGCAGAGTGTGAGTGTCTGTATAGGTGTATGAGTGCATATGATAGTGTTGTAAAGATGAGTGATTGTATGTATGAATGATTGTATGGGTGAATGAGTGAATGTGTGTGTAGACGTAGGAATCAGTGAGTACGTATGTAGTAACTAGTATTGGTGTGTCAATGGTTTCAAAAATTATACTCTGTATTTAACACTGGGTGAAACAGAGGTTATATTAAAATGTGAGGAGATGCATTGTATTGTCACATGAATGATATCATCAGTGATGTGGTCATTGATGTCAAATGAGATGTCATCAGTGATGTCATCAGTGATGTCATTTGAGATGTCATCAGTGATGTCACTGACCATGTCATGAATGATGTAATATGTGACATGATCAGCAGTGGATTGCGGGTGCGCAATATATAGTTAGTGCAACTAACTATATATGGAATTTCAATGGTTTTGTGTGAGTAAAATAAGGTTTTTTAAATGCTAATTCCTAACTATGTATGGTCTATAACCTATGGTTTTTTCAGTGAATTTTCAAGGTTTTGTAAATGCTAATTCCTAACTATATATGGTCTATAACCTATGGTTTTTTAAGTGAATTTCAATGGTTTTTTAATAGCAAATATCATAAGCTGTCGAATGTCAAGTACGTGGTAAGTGAAAACATTTTCGTGTTTATGCACACTGATCTGCTTTGAATGGTGCCCCCCCCCCTCATTTCTATTAGGAGTACTCTCTCTTTGCAGATAGTGAAAGGTAGTTAACGCAGGCCTTTGCCCCCGTTGTAATCCGTCGTGCCTGCTTCTCTCTCCATTTGATTGATTGTTATCCAAGTATTTACTGTTTTAGAATTAGTTCTCTTTGGTTCATTCTCTATTTACAAACAAACACAGAGTCGCAATACTCTGTTTAGTCTTTGCAGATAACGAAAAATCGTGTAAAAAAAAAGAAAAGGAATCGAGCAAAATCAGTAGGCCACTAATGGGATCTCTTTTTGACCTCGCTAAAATAGAAACATTAGGAACAACCCCTCATGACAAATACAAAACTAGTGAGATGAACTGAACTCCACACAATGATGGCTGCAAAACAGCTCGGCTCCGCCACCCACCCCGCCCAAAATAACGATAAAGAGCGGCTGCCATGATTGGTTGCGGAATGGCCACAACGGAGCTACGAAATGGTGCTGCTCTCATGCTAACCCCAGCTTCGGTCTGAAACATCCAGAAACACTGTAGACTACCAATTCGATCAGTTCCGGTAGCGCCCCAATGTAACCCGGTAGAGAAGAACTAGCCCTCCCCTCTTTGACTGATGGTTTTTGTTGCCTGTCCCTTCTGTTGTCATTTAACAGAACTATTTAGCCTGCTGAAAGGGGTTGTGTTTCGACCGCTGGTTGGTGGAGACATTTTGACTATATTCTGGACCTGCGTTGTCGCGTAATGCGTCATATGACGCGCCGCGTTAGCGCATCCGGAAGTCATCCGGGGCGCGCAGCGCGTAACGTAAGCATAACAAGTCATGTGACTTGTTAATAAAACTTTTCATTGGTTCATTTTACTTTTCTTATTCTAATGATGAAAGCCTTGGTCATATCACCTAAAAATTACGCTTTTAATTACTTCCGAACATTATTTTCTCTTAAATATATGTTATAATGTTCCAGGCTAATGTACTTTCCCGGAAATTTTACAACTGTCCTGCAAGTAAAATATATTCTTTTTTCGAGAAAAAGAGCGTTTCTTCGTCCCATGACGGAGCCGTTGAGCAAAAGAGGGTCGACCTGCTGTCTTAGTCGCCGATACGCCTGAATATGAGATTCTTATCGATCACTTTATGTTGCAGGAATAGAAAACACAACAGCCCTTGACCATTTATCTTTACTGCGTTCCTTCGTATTATACCTTTTACCCTTCATGTAATTGGTCTGCTTTATTTCACTTGCCTTTTACTGATTCTAAAACAGTGACTATTATTAAAAACTTTACCAATGTATACACTACTACCATGTTTTCTTTTAAAAACCTTTATTGTGAAAATTTCATTATACAAATACGAGCCTATAACCACGTGGGCCTGCCACGGAGCAAACTGTAATCGTATATGATGAATAGACATTTACACTGTAGAGGAACGTAACGGGCGGGCCATTAGGTTGCAAAAACTAAGGTGTCTAACAGCTACGGAATCGGTGGACGTACATTTTATAATTAAAATACGACAGGGCCAGTTACAATAAAATTATCTAGATATACATTTGCGGGCAAGTACCATGGGTGACGTTAATTCGAATTTTCAACAGTACAGTAATCAATAACACATCAGAACTTAATATCAATAGGGATGTCGAAATATTCAATCAATTCTCGTCCCCGCCTGCCATGTGCTTCAAAACTGCATACGTATCTCGTGATATCAAGGTTGTGCAACCAGTACACAACAAGGAGTTACGAGTCCCATTTATTCCGGCGCCATTTTGGGCGAGGACGGGCAGGTCCAGGATATAGTCAAAATGTCTCTACCAACCATCGACTATGATGATGTTCATATGCTGTATTTATTAGAGTAACACTCATCTGCCCACATGAAATTAATTTACCACAATCTAAACATGTCATTTTAATCTTTCCAAAGTTCTTCTAAATATTTGGGACCGTTTCCCTTGCCTCTGAAGCTCTCAGTGCCACTTCTTTAATGAATGTACTAGCAGGTCAGGGGTTCTCCTCCAAATCTCTCTTTTATGCAGCACTATAATTAATTGGTGCCACCTCTCCATATGACGATGCATGGTATAGTTACCACAACTATATATTTTTTCGGTTCCTCTGGAGAGTTCATCGTGGCAGATGAAGCGTGTAACATACCGGGCATTTACCTTTTTTTGCATGTACAGGAAAGGAAAAAAAAATCGAGCGTTCGAGTTCTTAGGTGTCCCAGGGCCATTTTAGTGGACCAGGCCCAAATCCAAAGAACAGCTATCTCACAGGCTAATGGGGCGACCCACGCCGAGTTTCAGCATTGTAGGATGACCACACAAGTACAGCAACTTGCTAGACATCACCTCGGTGCCATCCGGATCTCGGCGCCCCACTGCAGATGAAGTGCCTCTCAACTATGAAACCACCACGGTGACATCCGGATCTTGGCGCGTTGTGCTGCCTTCGGCCTATTCGCACATCGGTCCGCTACTGACGCCATCTCACAGGCTAATGGGGTGACCCACGCCGAGTTTCAGCATTGTAGGATGACCACACCAACTTGCTAGACATCACCTCGGTGCCATCCGAATCTTGGCATCTCAACGCCTAGTGGTATCTTCCATACAGAAAATATTGTTACGCTGCCTTTGGCCCCATTCGCACATCAGTCCGCAACTTAGACATCACCTCGATGCCATCCGGATCTTGGCATCTCAGCGCCTTGTGGTGTCAGTCAGAAAATATTGTTGCGCTGCCTTTGGCCCCATTCGCACATCAGTCCGCTACTGACACCATCTCACAGGCCAATAGGGCGCCCCACGCCGACTTTTACCATTGTACGATGGCCACACCAGTGGCACAACTTGCTAGACATCACCTCGGTGCCATCCGAATCTTGGCATCTCAACGCCTAGTGGTATCTTCCATACAGAAAATTTTGTTACGCTACGTTTGGCCCCATTCGCACATCGGTCCGCAACTTAGACATCACCTCGGTGCCATCCGGATCTTGGCATCTCAGCGCCTTGTGGTGTATTCTCTTCAGAAAATTTTGTTGAGCTGCCTTTGGCCCCATTCGCACATCGGTCCGCAACTTACACATCACCTCGGTGCCATCCGGATCTTGGCATCTCAGCGCCTTGTGGTGTCTTCTACTACGAAAATATAGTAGAAAATATTGTTGCGCTGCCTTTGGCCCCATTCACACATCAGTCCGCTACTGACACCATCTCACAGGCCAACAGGGCGCCCCACGCCGACTTTTACCATTGTACGATGGCCACACCAGTGCCACAACTTGCTAGACACCACCTCGGTGCCATCCGGATCTTGGCATCTCAGCGCCTTGTGGTGTCTTCTACTCCGGAAATATAGTAGAAAATATTGTTGCGCTGCCTTCGGCCCCATTCACACATCGGTCCGCTACTGACGCCATCTCACAGGCCAACGGGGCGCCCCACGCCGACTTTCAGCATTGTAGGATGGCCACACCAGTGCGGCAACTTACTAGACACCACCTCGGTGCCATCCGGATCTTGGCGCGTTGTGCTGCCTTCGGCCTATTCGCACATCGGTCCGCTACTGACGCAAACTCACAGGCCAACGGGGCGCCCCACGCCGACTTTCAGCATTGTTGGATGGCCACACCAGTGCGGCAACTTACTAGACACCACCTCGGTGCCATCCGGATCTTGGCGCGTTGTGCTGCCTTCGGCCTATTCGCACATCGGTCCGCTACTGACGCAAACTCACAGGCCAACGGGGCGCCCCACGCCGACTTTCAGCATTGTAGGATGGCCACACCAGTGCTGCAACTTGCTGGACACCACCTCGGTGCCATCCGGATCTTGGCGCGTTGTGTTGCCTTCGGCCTATTCGCACATCGGTCCGCTACTGACGCCGCCTCACGTGCCAACGTATTTTCTCCGCATTTTATACCCTATGCCGCATAACAGGTCATGTGACTTGTTTATAAAACTTTTCATTGGTTCATTTTACTTTTGGTTTCCTAATGATGGAAGGCATGATCATGTGACCTAAAAACAACACTTTTCATAGGATGAAAACTTTTTTTTTTTTCCCAAACGATGAAAGCCCCACCTTGTTTCTGGATGTTTCAGACTGAAACTGGCGTCAGCATGAGAGCACCACCATCTCGTAGCTCCGTCGTGGTCATTCCGCGAGCAATCATGGCAGCCGCTCCCCACCAGAAGCCTGCAGGAGTCGGAGCCCCCAAAACTTTTGATGAATTCTCAAGGCGGAGGGGACGCTTTCGAGAATGGGGTCCAAGACCTAGCAGACAAGCGTCCGATTTCCAAGGTGTCCCAGGGCCATTTCAGTGGACCAGGCCCAAAAAGGAAACAGCCTGCCGCCATTTTGAGAGTCCTGTGACAGCCGCCTATCGCTGCACCGCAAGAGTGGGCGCAACTCAGCTGAATTGCGGCTTTTGACACAGTGGACCAAAAACGGACGGAATGGCAACTGAAACGGTAAAGGGGCGCCCCACTACAACAGATGACACTCCACCTGGAGAGGCCCGTTCACGCCGCCTCCCCCGGGGCGCTCCACGCCGTTATTCGGAGCAGCATTGTAGGATACCAAAACCAGTGCGGCAACTTACTGGACATCACCTTGGTGCCATCGTTCTGCTGCCTTGGAACTATTCGCGCAACAGTTTGCTACTGATGACCCACCCCCCGCGACGCCCCATGCCGTTATTTGCTGGGTGGCAACTTACTAGACATCACTTTCGTGTCATCTAGATTTCGGCGCGTTCTGCTGCCTTGGAACTATTCGCACAACAGTTTGCTACTGATGACCCACCCCCCGCGACGCCCCACGCTGGAAATCTGGACGTTGTGCTGCGTTGGGACTATTCGCACAGCCGACCGCTACTTCGTTGTTTTTCCCTAAAAATGTTTATATGTTATTACTATTTTTGTTTTCTTGTATATATTTATAAATTATTAAAGTTTTATAATCTTACTACTTTGTCGGAGTGCTATATATTTTTAATGTGACACATAATTGTAAAAACTTTGATGTACAAACAGTCATCCCTGGAATCTTCCGCTTCAGGCTCGGTCCCCTCCCCAATCACAATACAGGATGGTTTTCAGATAATAGCAACGCTTCTGCTGTGACGGATCTCATCGAGTGTGGGCCTTGATCTACTATAACTCCTTTGAAGAGGGGTGATTCTTTACAGCTGTGGCCATAAACTACATCTGCAGGGCTAGCTGATAGCCTAGGACCGGCCTGGACAATCGGACACAGAGGAAAAGGAGTGTCAGAGGGTGCGGTAGTGAATAGGGCGAAAGGGAGGTGTCGGGCGGGCACAGGGTGTGATTCTCAGGGAACAGCAGCGCAGATGGGGGAGGTTTATTACCCATGCATAAGACAGAGAGCGGGGGTGACCACTGCCTGGGGGAGATGCTTGCGAGGGTGGGGAGCCATGCTAAGGATCGACAGCGTGCACAGAGTGGGTCTGGTCAAGGCATCTAAAATGGCTGCCGTGCACGACAAAAGTGTGGCATTTGAAAAAAGACAAGATGGCGCAGACAATGTTTTTCAACACTTCCTGATTTCCTTCGAATCGAACGTTAACAGACGTTGGGGCATATTACCAAAGTTAAGCGATATTTATCCCTAACGATGCTTAGCAACGATTTTTTTACCGTCAGAAATTATCGCAGATAAACCTTGCTATTATCAAGGTTTATCGGAAATACGATAAAAAACGACCGCAATGCATTAATATCGCTGAAAACTCAGCGATATTCATGCATTACCGAGCTAATGCTCTTAGCCATGTTATCCACCTCCCATTGGATAACATGGCTAAGAACTGCTCAGGGCAGGTGGTAGCTTTTGGAGATATTCGCCCTTATCTCGAATATTTCCAAAAGTTGATAATAGGAGATAGCGATGTTAGCGACTGTTTCCAGTCGCTAACATCTTGGCATGCCCACTTTGCATGTCATTAGTGATAAATATCACTCACATGCAAAGTGGGGCCCAAGATGGTCGCTATCTTCTACTAGCCGTCGCTAACTGGTGTTAGCAACAGCTAGGTAATACACATATAATTTTATCTCCGCGAAGCGGAGCGCTGTTACAGATATATATCTTGTTTCTGAACGTTAATTTCTCAAAATGCACTGAAGCACATATATTGAGACCTAGCAAAGGCACATCGGGCTACCAGTCCCTACAATTTTGCCAAGTTTCGTGCAAATCCATTCAGCTGTTCGATTATTATTATGTTTATTTTTTTTTGCCCCGCGGGGCCCTTTTAAAACCTCCACATCAAACCTAGGGGGTGAGCGACAATGTACTATGCCCCCTTATGGTCATTTGCCCCTTCGCTTTGGCCTCCTCTTGTCTCTCGATCCTACCGAGAGACAAGTGGCGGCCGCTACGGACTGTTTGGAATGTTGACAGACGCCGGAGAACCAATCAGCTTCGCTTCACAAAGCTCCGTTGCGCGAAAAGTACGCGTAGCGGAGCGCTGCCCAGTCCGCTGCTACAGATATATATCTTTTTTTGAACATTAATTTCTCAAAATCCACTGAAGCACATATATTGAGACCTACAAAAGGCACATCGGGCTACCAGTCCCTACAATTTTGCCAAGTTTCGTGCAAATCCATTCAGCCGTTCGGGCTAAAAGTGAGGCCAACCGCCCTATGGAAATTAACATGGGAAAAACGCGTTTTGGGACCCCCCTTTTTTCTCGGCCCCCCCTTGACGAACCCCCCCAAAACTTTCAGGGGCTGCTCAGAAACAAAATGTGCCATTTTCCTGAAAATGTCAGCCAATTCCGTCCACAAACGCCAAAGTTATTAGACATAGAATTTTCAAAAAACCCATAGAGAAAAAATCCTAACTATATATACCTACTGGCGACCGCCAGTAGGTAATATATACACACATATATATATATTCCCACACAGTTTGCCTGTTGAGAGAGAGCCCACAAAGGTGAGTGGAGTATGCCATCATTTTATTTGCAGGAAATACCGGAAAACCGCTTGATGCCTCGCAGAAAAGTTTAGTCCAGCCCAACGCGTTTCGTGTTCATCACTTCGTCAGGGGCTCTGGGCTCTTGATGAGTTCATTCCGCAGCTGTTTTTCAACACATATAACCCCGCCCTGATGGACGTGGCCACCCCTGTGGCCTGATGGTCATTGTAGTCTTACTCAAGTGAGTTGCCGCATTGATCTCTTTAAAATCGTTATTTAAGCTAAGTGGGTTGCGGTAAGCATATAGGCTGCTTCACGTTACTCATCGCTTCCATGCAAACGGCTTCGCCTTTCCTTCAGCCAATGCGCCGCTTGACACACCAGCAGGACTGCACGACGGTGCAGAGGTGCTCTCTTGCGACCCAGGCTGAGCCGCTAAATTCATTCCCACACAGTTTGCCTGTTGAGAGAGAGCCCACAAAGGTGAGTGGAGTATGCCATCATTTTATTTGCAGGAAATAACGGAAAACCGCTTGATGCCTGCATGCAGTGTGCAGACCCACTTGGGATTTCATTGTTTATTTGGTGTTCGGAACTCTTGCAACTCACTGGAGTAACACCGTATGCACTACAATAACCATCAGGCCATATCGGTGGCAACGCCCCCAAGGGGATGAGAGAAATGGCTTATAAGTAGTTAACGGACAAAAGCTGGTTTCGAACATCATACCCCCAGCATTCCATGATTAAGTGCGCCCACTGCACGTAACGCGTCGGAGGAGGGATTACGAATGTTGCCGCGGTGCTTATTCACTGTGTTTGTCTTCACTGAAATAAAGGAGCAAGATAAAGAACTCTGCTGTGAGGTGTCCTCTCTCAACAGGCAAAACTTGTGGTTGGATATATATATATATATATATATATATTCAATCTTGCCAAACTTGTCCGGTTTAAAGAAGGCGCTGACACCATGAATCTGAATCCAAACTCGATTTATTAGATCAGTATCTGCTCAGACGCGTTTCGGCGTTGCCGCCTTGTTCACTACATCTGCATCTTCATTTGGTTTCTCAATTTATACTAAGAGAGCCATGGGTGTGTTTGTCAATTAGCATACAGGTTCAAACCAGATGTTGCCGTGGATACATTAAAGGCAAAAACCTGTATTATGACGAAAGTCTTTTCACAGTTTTTACACATATGGCAAGCATTACATCAGAAATATTTTCCACACAATATAAATACATTACAGTCACCCAAATATGTGTAATAAAATGGTGTTTGCAACCTTCGTCATGTAGCATGTTGAAAATCACAGCTAACATTTAGGTATCATTGGAAGCATTTATTAGAATTCTAGTGAAAAAAATATAATAAAACTTTGGCACACTTTGCTACAGTTTCCCCGTGTTGTGGCCATAGATGTTCCTAATAAAAGGACCTGACCGAGTAGGTCATCTGGTTTGCCTGTTTCATGCTTGTATCGACTTCCCACTCGTGGCTGCGTGTATACTTGGACACAACATGCCGTCTCGAGTCCACCCCGTCCATCATACGCCTACCTATGCCGCTGTGTAAGTGATTGCGCGCGTTACGAGGTTTGTGTGGTTTTGATATTTGTGATTGCTGCACGTAATCATTCATCTATAGTCTTTGTTTGTACAGCACTAGCGGGCTTTGGTGACTTAAAGGATCATACGGGGTATCACTCATTGTCCTGGTGCTTGTCCTTGTTAGCCGTAGGGATTACTGTTACAAAGTAAAAGTCGGTAACATAGGACAGAATATACCATGCCGCGTCTGGGGAATGGTTGAGGTAATGCGCGTGCGTCTCTTGTAGAATCCCGCTCAGACAGTAATTCTCTAAGTAGAGTTAAGGAGACGGGAGTTCTGTGTGTTTTGGTGCACATTATCTGAAGTGATTATAGGATTGTTGGATTTAGAATTAAAGTGGGTAACTTTACGACAGTATGCACCATGCCGCGTCAGGAGGGTGGGTTGAGTTATTACACGAGCGTCTGTTGGGCATCAACATCCTGCCAAAACTACTCTAAGTAGAGTTGAAATGGGGGGAAAAAACATAATTGTATATGTTAAGTGTTTAAGTGTCTGTGAGGTTGGAAAAGGGGGTGAGGAGTGCCGTGTACTCAGACACCGGTGTGGGTCTGAGATGTGCTCTTAGTATGCCCGTGATAACCCCGTGATACGTGTAGTAGATGAACTGCAGATGTTCTTTGAATGGTACTCAGGGCAAAGGAAATGCCATGTGGGTGTGTTAGATTACATCTTTATAAATGGACACTTAGGGCTTCGTCCGCATTCAGGCCGAATGGGATCTTGGAGTTCAAGAGTATAATGTACCTCGACTCCAGGCGTCGTAGCGCTAATGGGCGGTTCCCCCCTCTTATGTTTTTGGGAATGCTGTCAATTACAAAGTACTGGATGTTTTTGGCATTACCGTTATGGGTCTCATGTATATGCCTGGCCACCGGGTACGTTGGATCATTATTGGCGATTGCTCGCAAGTGCTGTAAGATCCGTACGTGCGCTGGATGGATGGTGGAACCTACATAATTTTTACCGCATGAACATGACAGTACATAGACTGCAAAGTCTGTTTTGCATGTATATGCGTCTCTCAGCATGTAAGGTTTAATCCTGAAAGGGACTTGTATTTTTGTAGTGTTCACCCCGTGGGTACAAGCTTTGCATTTTGAACACTTCTTGAAGCCCCTTTGGGAATCCAACCAATTTTTGGGTTTTTTGAGAACCGGCGCATTACACACTAGTTCTTCCCTCATGGATTTTGCCTTTCTGAAGGTTATTAATGGACTGGTGCCCACTGATTCACCTATGCTTGGGTCCCCTCGAACTAGAGGCCAATGTCTTGTCAGGATTTTCCGTAGGTTGCTGTGATATCTGTTGTAACCAGTTATTAATCTCGGAGGATCTTTTTTATTAGGCTCAGTTGTTGTTTGTGTTGCAGTCTCTGGGAAAATTAGATCTTTTCTATTTTTACCTCTGCATTTTTCTTCCGCCCTCTGGCAAGTGCTGTTAGTGTATCCTCTCTTCCTGAGTCTTTTAAATAACTCTAGTTTGGCATCAGAGAGTCCCTCATCGGTGCTACAGTTCCGTGTCATTCTCAGGCACTCAGCATAGGGAATTGATTGTTTTAGTGGTGTAGGGTGGAAGCTGTGCGCATGTAGTAGGGCATTCCCTGCGGTAGGCTTTCTGTATGTTCGTGTTTGTATTTTGTTATCTTGTACATACAGTTCTAGGTCAAGGAATTGAATATTGGTAGCATTTGTGTTACATGTAAACTTTAGATTCAATACATTTTCATTTAGAGCCAATGCAAATCTTTCTGCTTCTTCAGCGCTACCTTGCCATAGAATAAAAATGTCATCTATGTACCTCTTGTACATTATTACATTGTCTGACATAATGTCTCTATGTTGGACTCCTAGTACCTGCTCCTCCCACCAGCCCATGTGTAGATTCGCATAGCTGGGGGAGAAGCAAGTACCCATGGCTGAGCCTTGCAGTTGTTTATAGTGGAGTCTGTCAAAGATAAAAATGTTGTTTGTGAGACACCACTCTGCCATTTCCAGTATCATTTTTGTGTGCTGATATAATTCAATGGATCTGTTTCCAAGGTAGTATTTCATTGCATTGAGGCCGTCTCGGTGTCTGATACTAGTGTATAATGACTGGACATCTAGTGTCATGAATCTATAGTTCTCGTGCCAGTCAACATCAAAGATTTTTGCCAGAAAGTCACTTGTGTCTCTGATGTAGGCTGGCAGTTTTTTGACCTCTGGTTGAAGGAAGGAATCAATGAAAATGCTCGTTTTTTCAAAAAGGCTGCCAATTGCTGATATTATCGGCCTGAGGGGTGGTGTTTGTTCGTTTTTATGAACTTTGGGTATCAAGTAAAGTTGGGGTGTTATCGGATAATCATTCTTGAGGTAATTTAGCTCCTCCTTGCTAATGAGGCCCATTCCCTTCCATCTGTACAACTCGTTGTGATACTTTTCCTGTACACCAACATTGTGGGTGGGACTCACTCTCATATAGCATTCCTTGTCTTGAAGTTGAATCATGGCTTCATGATTGTACATTTGGAGGGGCCACAGTACAACATTACTCCCCTTGTCAGACCATCTGACTACCACATCTGATCTAGATTTGATCTTTGTCATTAGGTTATTGTATTTTCTTCTGTGGTCTTGATTTTCTTGCCAATATTCTTTTGTACTCTGCAGGGACAGGTTTTTTAGTTCTTTAATTACATTGTCAGAGAATAAATCCAGGTTGTCTTTGCCCATTAATGGCATGAATTGAGACTTGGGTTTGAAATTCGTCTTAACCGGAGCACAAATGTTGATGTCTGATGTTATTGCAGCCCCACTGGGTGTTATTTCTTCCTCTGTATTTTGCAGTTCAAGATCTATTAGATCCTGTAGAGCTTCCATATTCGCCACTGACAGTTGTTGAGCATGTTCTTCCATCGGTTTTGATGAGATCGGTCGTTTTTTGGTGTTTACAAAATACTTTTGCAATTTTAGTTTTCGGACATATTGGAACAAATCGATTCGCGTTTGGGCATAATCAAAGTTCGTGTTGGAGCAATACGATAATCCCAGAGATAAAATTTCAAGTTCGTGTGTGTTGAATTCCATATCTGTTAAATTAATGACTGTGTTGTCTGTTTTATCTTGTACTGTCATTAACGCCGTCTGTAGCGTCTGTTTTGTTTTTTGTTCTGTTTTTGATTTTGACCTTCTTCTCCTACTTTTGGTTGTTGTTTTTGCTTTTTGTTGTTCGATTTCCCTTTGTCTGCGCCCAAATCTTGCTTTGATGGAAACCGGGGCCTCAGTGTTCTGAGGCGCTGCAGTCTTAAAAAAGCCAATTCTTGTGCGGGTGTTGGTGGTGGGCCTGTACATGTCTCCCCATCTGTTTCATACTCTGAACTTAGTTCATTCTCGCTTTGTTCCACTGTTACGTTGGCTCCACTTATATATATATATATTACCTACTGGCGGTCGCCAGCAGGTAGTTATAGTTAGGATTGTTTTCCATAGGAAATCCGCAACATTCTATTCGGAATAACTTTGGCGCAGATTGAGGGATCTCCCTGTAATTTATCTCAAATTTGCCTCGCTGTGCTCCGCTCCTTACCTGAAAGTTTGGGGGGGATTCGTCAAGCGGGGGCCAAGATAAAAGGGGGGTCCCAAAACATGTTTTCCCCATGTTAATTTCCTTAGGGCGGTTGGACTCACTTTTAGCTCGACCGGCTGAATGGATTTCCACCAAACTTGGCAAAATTGTAGGGACTGGTAGCCCAATGTGCCTTTGCTATGTCTCAAGATATGTGCTCCAGAGGATTTTGAGTAATTTAAGTTAAAAAAAATATATATATCTATAAGCGCGCCCCGGTACGTGCACCGGGGAGCGCACCAGGCGCGTAACGCGAGTTCGCGCGCGGAAAGCTGATTGGCTCTCGGGTGTCGGTCAACATTCCAAACAGTCCGGAGCGGCCGCCATCTTGTGTCTCGGTAGGATCGAGACACAAAAGGTGGCAAAAACAAAGGGGGAAATGACCATAAAGGGGCAGGGTAGAGCCCTCCTGACCCCCTAGGTTTGATGTGGGGGCCATAAAAGGTCCCCGCGGGGCGAGCGCCCGGTACGCGCAGCGGGGAGCGTACCAGGGAGCATACCAAGGGGAAAACCCAGTGAAACAGTAAAATAATAATTGAAAGTGCTTAGAGGTAGGGTAGCTGTGAATAGAGTTGTTGTGTTCTGTGGGTGATTTAAGTACGAACATGTAGGTACCAATGCAGAGTTTTAAATCCAATGTAGACCGTCTCCTTTGTAGATAATTTGCATGTTGTTACAGAAGTTATTGTGGTATATGGAATCCATAGCATAGTCTGTCAGGAAAGTAGAAACAGATCCTTTAAGCACACTCTGAGAAGGTCTAGGGGATCATAGGTAGTCTATCCTGCTCCCTTATGATGTTTTCCAGTATTACATTTAATCTCTTCTAAATCTACACAAAATTGGCGGTGATATCGTGGATTAGGGACAGACAGTGAGAGAAAGGAGGCAGGAGATGAAAAACAGATGTCAAATACACTTTGGAGATAATATAGTGGGAGAAAGGAAGTAACTATGAGCAAACTTACTATGTAACTCCAAAAAATGGCACAGTATAGTATAGTATAAGTCTCACTTTATAATATAATCTTTTTGGTATGACTTCAAGAATTACATAAGAATTACATATAAAAATGAATAATGTCTGAAACAATTTTTAATTATTAAATACAAATGTATTGTTGAGATTTTTCATACTCTATTAAAACTTCTAACATCAGATTATCTGGAATCTCCTCCACAATTTCATTGCATGATTCCATTGCTTCAAGACAGTTTATTAGTTCTTGATCCCCAGACTCATCCATGAAATCAACGTCTTCATTAAGAATGTTGTTATGCATAATTTCAAAAGAAATTGTATTGGTCTCCTCTTTACCTTCCATTTTTTGGCTGTAAATTGCATAAAAAATAACTATATTAGTAGAGTTAGGGCACTGTTGGGTTCAAAGTGTAGTAAAAAAATGTAATTAAAGTTACTTTAATTATAAGGTAAGTGTGACTAAAAAAATGTAGTTTGTCATCACCCTTTCCTTTAACCTCACTATTATTCTCTCACCCTACCTCACTCCTGTTTCCTTACTCTGCTTCCTTCACTTATTCTTATCCTCCATGTTTACTCCCCTTTCCCTAACTCCCCTCGCACATTCAACTTCTTTCAGTCCCCCTGCTTTACTTCCCTTACCCTCTGTTCACTTCCTTTGCTCCCTCACTCATTCCCTTTCCCTTAATCATTTACTTCACTCCTGTCACTCCTTCTCTCAGTCCGTCTGTGCTCACAGTTCCTCACTTCCGTTCCCTCACTTTGTCTTTCTTATCGTCGCTGTCTCTCTCCCCTCAATCTGTCAATACTCTTTTGTCATGCTCACTCCCTAGAACTCACCCACACTCCCTCACTTACCTTTGTTTGCTGCTTCACTCACTCCCTTTCAGTCACTCCTTCCTTTACTGTCTCTCTCCTTTCTGTCTGTCACTCCCCATATCTTACCCTTATTCACTTTTATCCACCCTCTTTTACCGCTCTTTACTTAGAGTCACTTCTCTTTTCTAATCCTCCCTCACTGTTTTACTATCTAATACACATTCCCTTTGTGTTGTTCCCTCTAGCTCTCTTTCTCTTAACATAACTCCCTCTGTCCCTTTCCCTCATGCTCACTCCTTCATTCTTTTTTTTCTGGTGTGCGCCCCGGTACGCATACCGGGGAGCGTACCGTTACGCGTACCGTTGAGAAAAAAGAATGACAGAGTTTTTTAAAAATGTTTTTTTTTTTATAAACTAGAGGTAGTTCTAAAAAGAACTGTTTTTTTTAAATATTTTTTTATTGTTTTTTTGAACATTTTTTACTTTTTTTGGCTCTTCTGAACAGTTTTATATTTTTTTTGTATTTTCTTTGGGGAGAAACAAAAAACAGGGAATTAAAAATGGCTCACCTGGAGCACAAAAACAAATCAGGAAAAATTAAGTTTTCCTCGGGCATTTGTGGTTATCTATAGCAACATTGATTAGTGTAATGCTCTGCTGACCATAACTCATTGATTTGTTACAATATATACAAACAATTTTGTATCCCCCAAACTTTGTTTGTATATTTGGGACCGTCTCCCTTGCCTCTGGACCCGATGGAGTGGGTTCTTTGGATGTTGAGAGTCTGGATGTTGATTGGGGTAGGTTACTGCAGAGGTCCCTTACCTCTGCTGCAGAATAGTTGTTAGGGTGCAAACGAATCATAGTATGATTGCCAAAGGAATATTTTTTGTTAGGGTTCCCCCTGGACAGCACAGCACCACAGATCAGACAAGTCACCTTAGCAGCGTTGACTTTTTTGAAACCCCTTGGGATTTTGTAAAACTCCCATATGAAGTGCTCTTTTGGTTTGTATGGGGGATTATCTTCAGGCAGGAAGTGCCTTGTCTGTTCCTCCTCTTCATCATCCTCCTCCTCTACTTCTTGACCACCAATGTGATCTTCTGGTGGTCTTTTTGATGGTGGTGGTGGTGGTGGTGGGGCAGATGCTCCAGCTGCTGATATGACTGTAGCCATCTCTGTAAGGAAAAAGCAGGTCTTCCTCACTCAAATAACAAAGTGAGAATGAGGAAAAAAGGTGGGGGCTTTGATCATTTGGAATACAAAACTGTTCTGAATCAATGAAAAGTGTTATTTTTAAGTCACATGATCCGGGCGTTCATCATTTGGAAACCAAAACTGATCTGAACCAATGAAAAGTGTTATTTTCAGATCACATGACCCGACACGCTTACGCTACGCGCCCGTAGTTGCGCCCCGTGGCGGGCCCGGCGGCGCTCACGTTGCGCGATCGTATGCGCTCGGGTGCTTCCGGGTGTGGTTACGCCGTGTGTCATATGACGCATCACGCGGCTACGCAATACGTCACGATGTTGTTTTCGTTCGCGGCAATAGCGCTAACGGGACCCTCACCGGTACGCGCCCTGGGGCGCGCCGTAACATTGCGCTCACCGGTGAGCGCATCGGTACGCGCCCCGGGAGCGCTCCGGGGCACAAAAAAACAAAACAAAAATAAAATAACCATAAAAAAAAATAGTATTACATAATTATAAAATATAAAATTCATTATAAAAAATATTACATTTCATACCTATAGAGATTTGCTATTAAAAAACCTATGAAATTCACTGAAAAAACCATAGGTTTCACATCAGTTATAGTTAGGAATTAGCATTTAAAAAAACCTATGAAATTCACTGAAAAAACCATAGATTTGACACCAGTTATAGTTAGCTGGAAATTTTACTCGCATAAAACCAATGAAATTCCCACGTTATAGTTAGTTGGACTCACTATAACTTGCGCGTGCAATGCACTGCTGATGATGTCACATATTACATCACTCATGACATGGTCAGTGACATCACTCATGACATCACTGATGACACCATCCTTGTGACAGAGTGACAGACCTCTTTTCACTGTAATGTAACCATTGAAACACATATTCAAAAATAGAAACAACATTTTTCAAAAAAATGGAAATATCCATACCAGTTACAACAACCAATTCAATAATTCCACCATCAATATACACATCCACTCATTGACCAACAGTTCTATATAGTCACTCATACATATACTCACTCATCAAATGTAGTGATAAACCTATACATCCTGTTACACACTGACAGTCATCCAAAAGATACTCTCACACATACTCACACATGCAAATAAACTATTGAACATCCATTTATTTGCATATACAGCTATACACACACAACCACCTTGCTTCTAAGGAAACTTACACATATATACTCTCTTAAACAATCACTTATCGAAACACATACCTATTTAAACAGGAACTCTTACAATCTCTTACTCTCACATATACTCACTTATATACATCAATATTCACATATATTATATTAAAACATATGTAGTTACTGATAAAGATACTAGTGAGACAGTCATTCAGTCACTAACACACACACATATACAGTCATCCACCCATACAGTCCTGCACATATGCTGTCTTCAAAACACATACAAACAGAGAGTCAGTCACTCATGCATCTATGTGCTAAGTAATACCCCCACCAAACCATATAGACACTCATACTGATATTAAAACAAACATCTAATAACCCATATACCTACACATGTAGCTACTCACCAACCCATGCAGCCACTTATACACAAAGTGAAACACTAATCCTTATATTTAAATATTTAAACATTACTCACTAATATATGTATTGCCTAAGATACACTTAATAAGCCAGTTAACCAATCAATTTTTTTTTTTAAAAACATCCATGTAAACACTTATTTAAACATTTATTCTTCCATCAACTTTTCAATATACATATATAACACATATTTATTTTTCGGAAAGACACACATTCACTGGATGGTGTCATCAGTGATGTCATGAGTGATGTCACTGACCATGTCATGAGTGATGTAATATGTGACGTCATCAGCAGTGCATTGCACGCGCAAGTTATAGTGAGTCCAACTAACTATAACGTGGGAATTTCATTGGTTTTATGCGAGTAAAATTCCCAGCTAACTATAACTGGTGTCAAAACTATGTTTTTTTCAGTGAATATATATATATATATATATATATATATATTACCTACTGGCGGTCGCCAGTAGGTAGTTATAGTTAGGATCGTTTTCCATGGGAAATCCGCAACATTCTATTGGGAATAACTTTGGCGCCGAATGAGGGATCTGCCTGTAATTTTCCTTAACTTTGCCTCGCTGCGCTCCGCTCCTTCCCTGAAAGTTTCGGGGGGATCCGTCAAGCGGGGGCCGAGATAAAAAAAAACGTGTTTTCCCCATGTTAATTTCCATAGGGCGGTTGGACTCACTTTTAGCCCGAACGGCTGAATGGATTTCCACCAAACTTGGCAAAACTGTAGGGACTGGTACCCCGATGTGCCTTTGCTATGTCTCAAGATATATGCTCCAGTGGTTTTTACGAAAATTTACTCTGAAAAATATATATTGGGCTACATTGGGCTATATATATGTTAGAGCCCAAATGTAGCCCAATGTAGCCCAATGTAGCCCAATGTAGCCCAAAGATGGCCACCAGAGACAAAAAAAAACAAATGTGGCCCAAATATCAGCCAGATGTAGCCCAACTATAGCCCAATGACAGAATGTCCCAGAGTGTTCTAAAGAACAACTAGAGCGCTAACAGTCTTACTTATGACAAAAGTATGGCACACCTGAAGTCATCTTGATTGGAATAAAGTGTTAACACTTAAAACATTTAATTTGCAAAGGAACAAAATGAGGGGGTTCATTTTGCCATAGAAAATATGATTAGTGCTGAAGAAAGAAAAATTAGGGCACATTTTGAGTGACTTCTCAAATCCTCTTATATTTCATTTACAAAATTCTGATATGCAGTCTCCCAAGATGGCCACCAGAGACAAAAGAGCCCAAATGTAGCCCAAATATCAGCCAGATGTAGCCCAACTGATAGGTCTGCCACTTTGTCACAAGGGTGTTGTCATCAGTGATCTCATTTGAGATGTCATCAGTGATGTCATAAGTGATGTCACTGACCATGTCATGAGTGATGTAATATGCGACGTCATCAGCAGTGCATTGCACGCGCAAGTTATAGTCCAACTAACTATAACGTGGGAATTTCAATGGTTTTATGCGAGTAAAATTTCCATCTAACTATAACTGGTGTGAAACCTATGTTTTTTTCAGTGAATATATATATATATGTGCACTTAGTGCTTCCTATTCCACACTTCATGATAAATGTCTTTGGTATATTTAGTCGAAGACCTATCTTCAATTGTGTGTGTGACATCAAAACTGTGTCATTTGTATAGAGGCATTATCATCTCAATAAACTCCTTCCGCAGCCAAAACTTTACAAACTATGAGACATTGCCACTTCACCTGAAAAAAATACATTTTCAGCACCTAATGAAGTTAAGACCACTTTTCGTTTGGATGCCTTGTCAGTCATGATTGACTTTTTCTAATAGTTTCAAATGCATTTGCCATCTTGACCAGATCCAACCTGAACTGTGTGAGCCTGCTCACAAGCATTCATTCCATTCTAGTAACAAACATATTTGTACAGAGCTGAATATCCATATTTAACAGTGTAACAGGCCTCTGAAATGTACACCCCAAATGGCTGTATGTTAATAACTTCCAGGACCACCTCTGAAAAAGGAGTTACTGGTTTTCCCAAACAGAAAAAATCAAAAAAAGCTGCTGTCCCCCATTCCTAATCCCTTAGACATCTATCGGTCCCAGCTCCTCAACATGCTTGTTTAAAGTCTCTGATGTCACTAATGGACTGACACACACTTGCAAAGCCATCATCTTACCAGCAAAATGAGTTGACTTTGACATTGAAAATGCAAAGATAATCTTTCCGGGTCTTGTTCTCAAATTCCTCACATTTGAGGGTCTGTGTCTCAATTCATTCTACAACTGTTCCCAGTTTGATGTTGGTAGCCTTCTCAAGCTTTTCTGTTCATTGGAAGGTTGTAGGTTTGGAAACAAGATTTTTTAATGTTTTATTATGTCTGAGTTTTAAATTGAAGTATCATTAATATTCAGCTCTGTACAAATATGTTTTTCCCGCCGCTGACCCCCTGCGGCCCCGCCCACCACCGGCCCATTGGCCGCCCCGCTCTTGCCACCCAGCTGACCCGCCCTCCCGTCCCCCTTCTTAAGGGGACAGCCAGGTGTACTCGGGAGTGACCACTGAGCCTCTCACCAGGCCGGGTCACCCCCTTGCTCCTACCGCTTCCTGCTCCTGCCTACGCCAGTGTTCCCGCCTGCCAAGCTCCTGACCGCCACCACCAACGCCCCCCCTGCCCCCCGAGCGGCCCAGCCACAGCTGAGCCGCCTGCCCGACAGTTTTTCCCGCTGATGACCCCCTGCGGCCCCGCCCACCACCGGCCCATTGGCCGCCCCGCTCCCGCCGCCCAGCTGACACGCCCTCACGTCCCCCTTCTTATGACGCCCCCAGAGCGACCACGCAGCGGACGCGTGCAGCGGGAGCACCGATTGAGCGCCGAAGGTGCACCAAAGGTAAGCCCGTCTGCGCCTGTCCGCGCCCAGAGCGAGGACCCCTGGCTCCCGAAGACACCAGCCCACCCGCCGGACCTACGACGCCACCGAACTCTATGCACTCAACGCCGGCCGAACCCCGGGATGCTATTGAGCCACCCCGAGACGCACTCACGGACCCTTCTGCTGCAACTCCTGCAAGTTCACCTGCACCCGGACCTGCACTACACCAGCACCGACCAAGCCGAACACCAGCAGCAACCACCTCAAGTGCATCCTGCTCAACACCCGCTCCGTCCACAGACACGCCATCGAGCTCTGGAACCTGCTCGACACCACAGCCCCAGACGTCGCCTTCCTCACGGAAACCTGGATGAACGCCTCCTCAGCGCCCGACATCGCCATCGCCATACCGGACGGCTACAAGATCATCCGGAGGGACCGCGTCAACCAGACAGGAGGAGGCATCGCCATCATCCACAGGAACACCATCCGCATCACGACCAACACCGACGACACCCTCGCACCCGCCGAACACCTACTTCCAGATCCACATCAACCCCAAGACCACCCTCAGAGGCACCCTCATCTACAGACCCCCGGTACCACGCACACAATTCAGCGAAGATATCAACGACGTCATCAGCCCGCTCGCCCTCACCTCCGCTGACTACATCCTCCTCGGGGACCTCAACTTCCACCTGGAGAACAACAACGACCGCAACACCACCACCCTGCTGGACAACCTTGCCAACCTCGGACTCAAGCAGCTGGTGACCACCCCCACCCACTATGCCGGACACACACTCGACCCCGTCTTCTCATCCAGCAAGGACATCGCAGTCAGCCACGCCACCAGACTCCACTGGACGGACCACAGCTGCGTCCACTTCAGCTTCAGTAGGACCACGATCCACCACCACCAGCAACAGGTTGCACGTAGAAACTGCAACAAGATCACAGCCGACCAGCTCGCAACTTCCCTGAGCATGAACCCTCCCACCAGCGCAACGAACCCAAGCCAGGCATCCACCAACCTCGCGAAGTGGATCAGCACCTGCGCAGACGACCTCGCCCCTCTGAAGACCCCGCCCAGCAGACCCGGCAGCAAGAAAGCCCCACGGTTCACCGACGAACTCAAGAGCTCCAAGAAGAACTGCTGAGCACTCGAGAAAGCCTGGCGCAGAGACCCGACACCGAACAACAGGACTGCCCTCAAGCTCGCCACCCGAAAACACCACCAACTGATCCACGCCACCAAGAAAACTGCATTCAAGGAACGACTGGACAACAACGCACACAACAGCAAGGAACTCTTCAACATCGTTAAAGAGCTCTCCAACCCCAATGCCGGAAACAACGACATCACCCCTTCGCAAGACCTCTGCAACTCCCTCGCCTCCTACTTCCACAACAAGATCACGGACATACACAACAGCTTCAGCACTCAACCAACGCACGCCACGACTGAACCACCGCACCCCACCACCACCCTCCGCGCCTGGACCCCGATCAGCACCGAAGATACCATCCGCACGATGAACTCCATCCACTCCGGATCTCCGACCGACCCTTGCCCTCACCACGTCTTCAACAAGGCCGACGCTGTCATCGCACCCCACCTGCGGGACATCATCAACACCTCCTTCGACACCGCTACCTTCCCGGAGAGCTGGAAGCACGCCGAACTCAGCGCTCTACTTAAGAAGCCATCAGCCAACCCCACCGACCTCAAGAACTACCGCCCCATCTCGCTGCTCCCGTTTCCGGCAAAAGTCATCGAGAAGACCGTCAACAAGCAGCTGGCCGCCTTCCTAGAGACGAACGGATCCCTCGACCTCTCGCAGTCTAGCTTCCGGGCCAGCCACAGCACCGAGACCGCCCTGATCGCAGCCACCGATGACATCCGAGCCCTGCTCGACAACGGAGAAACAGTGGCCCTCATCCTCCTAGACCTCTCCGCGGCCTTCGACACTGTCTGCCACCGTACCCTAGTGCGGCGCCTCAGCAACGTCGGAATCCAGGAGAAGGCACTGGAATGGATCATCTCGTTCCTCGCCGGAAGAACACAGAGAGTCCGCCTCCCCCCGTTCAGATCAGAAGCCACTGGAGTCATCTGCGGCGTTCCTCAAGGCTCCTCGCTCAGCCCAACCCTCTTCAACGTCTACATGAGACCTCTTGCAGCCATCGCACGCCAACACAACCTCAACATCATCTCCTACGCCGACGACACCCAGCTGATCCTCTCCCTCACCAACGACCCCGCCACCGCCAGAGCCAACCTACACAAAGGGATGACAGACGTAGCCAAGTGGATGACGAACAGCCGCCTGAAACTGAACTCGGACAGGACGGAAGTACTCATCCTGGGATCTTCACCCTCCACCTGGGACGACTCCTGGTGGCCCCCCGCCCTGGGCAGCGCACCCAAACGAACAGACCAAGCACGCAACCTGGGCTTCATCCTGGACTCCTCCCTCTCCATGACCAGACAAGTCAACGCCGTCTCCTCGTTGTGCTTTAACATCCTGCGCATGCTACGTAAGATCTTCCGGTGGATCCCCACCGAGACCAGGAAAACGGTCACCCAGGCCCTCGTCACCAGCCGTCTGGACTACGGCAACTCCCTCTACGCCGGAACCACCGCCAAACTCCAGAAGAGACTCCAGCGGATTCAGAACGCCTCAGCACAACTCATCCTGGACATCCCCCGTCGCAGCCACATCACCGGACACCTGAGAGATCTGCACTGGCTCCCGGTCAACAAGAGAATCACCTTCCGTCTCCTCACCCACGCACACAAAGCCCTTCACAACCAAGGCCCAGGATACCTCAACAGCCGCCTCAACTTCTACTCTCCCACACGCCAGCTTCGATCGACCGGCCACGCCCTCGCCGCCGTCCCCCGCATCTGAAGAGCCACCACAGGAGGAAGGTCCTTCTTCTACCTGGCCGCCAAGACTTGGAACTCCCTCCCGACCCACCTCCGCCTGACCCAGGACCACCTTGCCTTCAGGAAGCAGCTCAAGACCTGGCTATTCGAGCAGTAGCAGACCTCCCTCCCCTCGCGCCTTGAGACCCTCCGGGTGAGTAGTGCGCTATATAAATGCTTTGATTGATTGATTGATTGATTAATGATAGTAAGTTAGCTAAGTGACAAAAATATGTATTTGAAAATCTAGTAGATTAGAGTAGTTGGAAAAAATTGCCAGGCAATCAAGAGTAATTCATAGTAGTGATGAGTGGTACAGATGTTGTGCATAGGCAGGGAGAAAAGGCCTGCATTTCTTTTTGTATTGGCCTATTTTGATGAAAAATGTTGTTTTCAATGAACTAATTATCTGGCAAAATGCAGTAGGCTGAGACACAAGGCAAAATGAAACTTATGATAATGATTTTAATTGGGCTATAACAGTGACATTAACCTTGCGTATGCACTGAGAAATAGCAATTACAATTGTGTATATAGCTCTGCAGAGTTACAGAATTCAAGTGAGTAGGCCTCTAGAAGAGGAAAATAGGTTGCCACCATAATGCAAACATTCCGACATTTCCGGAAGTGTTTTGATGGCCAGTAGCTATCTATGAAAGGGATTATGGGCCACCGCGGAGTAATCTCATTCACACTGGAACAGAAAGTGTGCACAACATTAATTTCCTGCTTGAACAGTATAAACAATTATGAGATTGAGGACAATGGCAAAGCAGGGATGTACATGTCATTGAATCTTTCAAAAGTTACTCTTCAAAATAGCTCTTACATTTAAATATGATGTATCAGACATTAGCAGTGAGAACATCATAATATTATATCTCATCCATCTGGCTCCTTTGCTGCATATCTGACCAGCTACTCATTATGAGGTAAGAATCCAGCTATTGCGAGCATGTCAAAGCTGTTAGCTTGGTTAATATTATACTTCAATGCTTAGAGTCCCAAAAGAGTCTAAACAAGGAGCTAAGGCTCAAATAACACATCTGGAGCACCATTCTGGATGACCACAACATATATGCACTGTCCACTTGGTACAGCTTGTTCTGGATCAAGATCCTTTTCTATAAAAGCATAGTGTAGCAGTAGGTAGCCTGTCAACACAATATATGGCATGTCCTGCTGCCTTCAAACCCACAACTTTTTATTCAGAGCATATGTTGAAATTATATTCAGTCGCTGCAAAAAGATTACATTGCCTGATAAATTGCACATAATCAGGTATTTGTTAGTCTGCAGGAGCGGAAATCACTTTAAAACTCCCTCCTGTTGGTTACTCAGGTGTGCATCTAAACAAAGAGGGAACTGCCCACTAAGGAGATTATTCAGAAAAGCATGTAGGGGTTTAGGAAATAGTAATGTAGGAATATTCTTTTCAGTACCAATACATACCTTTTTGTCATGGCACCTACACATCTAACTCTCGTCTTGTAAAAGTGCAGTGAGGGCCTGACATACTGTGGATGCTGAGAAACCGGGGAACTTGACTTGACTGCCCTTTACTCTCAGTAATAATGTGATCGAGCAGTCCAAGTCTCCCCCAAGGGAGGTCAAAAACAGAGGAGTCAACAAAGGCTCACAACTAAATACACACTATAAATCATTGTCTAACCTAGTATTTTATTTTCGACTGCTACAAACACAAAGAAAAATTACAACATTCACAAAACATTATACAGTCCCCTTGAGGTTATGGCTCCAGAGTTTCATTAGGTAGTTCCCTGGGTCCCACTTTCTCCTCACTTCTAGTGGTAGTGGTTATTCCCCATTTCTTATAGGCAACATCAAGGGTAAGCTACACTAGGACTGTGACTCTCAAGAGTCCATTTTGACTCTATTTCAACAGTGTTCCGATGCCGCAGTATTAATTAGCAGCAAGTTCCCCTGCGTCTGACTGGCCGAAAATCATTCTTACCCGCAATTCAAAGGATCAAGCATGCCCCTTTCAAGGAGCTGTAGCAGCAAAAGTCATTTCAAGTAGGCTTGCTGCCTGTGGCCCAAGTGGGTTGCACTCAGCCGTCGGAGAGTCTTCTCATGCAGTCGCATTTCCACAGTGACTGGAGATTCTTGATGGCTTCTCTAGGCAGTGTAAACCTCTGGTGTCTCCCATGATGGGGCTCAAAGGTTGATATGTAGCTCCTGGTGTGAATCCTTTGTCCCGGGCGGATGCACAGGTTCTACAATGGACTCACTCCTCTTGACCAGGGGCCTAACACAGGCCCCCAGAGCCCCCACGCTGCAGGGGGCCCCCATGCTCCAGGGGGTCCCCTCAGCACAGCACTCGGGCTTCAGAGCTACTGATTGAGCCCAGAGGGGGCCCCTTCACGTGCCTTGCAGGGAGGCCCCCTTGAGTTTCATTATGCCAGTGCTCTTTTTGAGAGCTCCAACCAGGTCACATTGCTTGCTGGTCCTGGTGACTCCCTCTGTCATATGGGGTCTCTGAAACCTCAAAGTACATGGGCTCCAGCCCCAACACAGTGGCTAACCAACTTTCAGAAAATAAAAAAAAGTCTGGATCCCACCACTCTGGTGACTCATTTGGGCTGCAGGGGCCCTGATGCTTCCCCGCCACCCTAGCACTATAAAAAGGACTGGGTGCCCCGGATGGGCACACAGGCACCTCAAAAAAGTATTCACTTATAATGACCTGTTTACATTTATGGATCCTGATGGTGTCCCTACAAAGGGCAGGAGACAGACTAATGTATGCAAAAGTGATGGATTGAATGCTTGAATTAATATTAGCAACTGAAAATTACTCTGGACTAAATCCCAATCCATTGTTATTTTGCACATCATGCTAACACAGTTTAAACCCAGCCATATGCAAATCAGTCTTGAACCTGCTTCAGGGGAACAGTCCAGCCCAAACTGCCAGGCCAGGTGCTCCCTGAACTTGAACCCAAGAAAATTAGTACCCATTTCACCGACATTATTGCTCATCATCCTGGTATATCTGGTCCCAGTGACACAGTGAGCATGGAACCCACGTCTGTACAAACCCTTGCATTTAGAGTGTTAGCTGCAAGAACAACAAGGTGATTAATGCAACACTTAAATTCATCTCAGCACTCCATCTTGATTAATCTTATGTTGTTTTTATGGAAACTAAGATGTTTGTCACCATGTGTGGCATGTGGATGGGCACTAACCCCACTGCCATGGACTCTCATTGGCTGATGTGAGGTTTGCATAAGGCATGACCTGTTGCCAGAGCGGTGCCCAGTGCCCATCCACCCCCACCCTGCTGCACATGGCTGACCAGAACATCAATAATAGGGTCAGGACATCAAAATATAAAAGTGGGCCTATTGGCTTCATCAAGGGATCAGCACATCAATATATATAAAGCATATCTATTGGCTTAGCCAAAAAAGTCAGCAATAACTATAATCAAATGTATATGTTATAAACACACACATTGCGATGTTTCACAATAGTGATTGCAACAATTTATTTTCAATAAAGCATTTTTTTAAAAACGTATCATGTTTCAGGCCACAAAATGCAGCCTTAGAATCAAAAACAAGGGTTCCCTACTCTCCATCTGAATCGCATACAGCTCCAGCTTGCAGTGTATTAAAAATAATGGTAAGCTATCCTGCAGTCATCGAATCAAAGATGCAGGAGACTTACTTTGTTTTTTTTAAATGCTGTAAGGGTGGCTGCTATGCTCTCTGCAGCCCTCCCACACATTTAATAAAAAAAGACTTTGGTGCCCCTACCCATACTAGGGGCGCATCCAGCAACAAAACATAGTTGTTTAAATGCCCCCCTCCTCTAGCTGCTAGGGCCCCAGGGTCCCATCTCTCCTGGGTCTTGTTTATTAAGGGAAGGGACAGAGGAAGGGTGCAACCTCCTATCCCTTAGCCATTAAAGGTCCTGGGGACTCAATCCCCCAGGGCCTTTTTCTCAAATTAAGGCGAGGGGGAAGCACAACTTGGTGTAATATGGTGGGTAATTAGCAGTGTCTGGTCAGGAAGCTATTTATAGTTACTTTAGGGAATGAGTTACAGTTACTTGAGATAACTATAGCTAATTTCAATAATTTTATTAGTTTAAAAGAGAAGGTTTCCACCTAACTATAACACCCTTTAACGTTTGTTCTTTTCAATGAGTTTATATAGTTTTTTTTATATAAGTGCCGGTAAGTAAAAATGAATGTTGATGCCCCAAAGTTAAATAGACTAAACAGAGATTTTCAGTGTACAGCACGTGCTCAAGAGGAAGCACAGAGCAAAAATAGGGGACACAAAGGGGAGAAATCTGGGGTAACCATGCAGAAAAGAAGAAGTTGCTACATGTATGTAATATCCCAACATCCCCTGCTCTTCTCGCAAAATGTTCTAAGATTGGTGGCCTAAGAAACATTCACCTATTGTTTGAGGGTGGACAGAAGCAGATGAAAATAATGTTAACACTGCCGGCCACATATTTAATCAATAAAACTCTTTGTCTGATCACTTCTGCTCTTGCCTCCACATTGCTCCTGGGTGCTCACTGTGCAGTCAAATGTTTTAGCAGGGTTCATCACCACTAACCCAGGAGAAGAAGAGTGCAGATAGAGAATCCCAAGTCCATGGTCAGATTGTGGGGCATGCCTCTTGCTCTAGGCTGGAAAGGAGTGAAGTGGAGTGCCATGGAAAGAGGGAGAAACACTCCAGAGGAACAATAAGTAAGTGCCAATAAAATACAATGGGGAAGCTTACTGAGATCGTAAAATGGTGTCCAGCTCGGAGGAAAGACTTGTGGTTAAGAAGGGACCACATAAACAAAAACCAGTATGACAGTACATAGGTTTAAAGATACATTTATGCAAGTGACCATGTGCTATGAAGTAAATACATGCTGAATGCCTTGAGGCATTGAAATGCATCTCATTTGCTGCTCCTTTCTGTCTGTGTGTCATCTAAATCAATGGTTCTTAACTTTTTGACTTCGTGAACCCACTCAACTAATCGTTTCTGGGACCCCCAGTGACTCATTATTGGAATCAGGGGACCCTGGAAACCGGGGATCCTGGTCTTAGTGTTTCCGATGATTTTAACAGGAAAACAGTACATAAAAAAATACAGAAGAAGCTATGATGAAAGATTTTCTTTAATTCACATGCACATCTAAAAATTATCATTCTATTTTGAAGGTTGGAACTCTTCAAAATTAAGTTGAGGCCACTAATCGTCCATAATAAGTTCTGTTTGATGCACTTGCAATACTCCCACAATTCAATTTGAGGATACTAATTTAATGTTTAGCCTTCATTTTCATATTTCTTCACAATTACAGAACGTTTTAAAATTTTCAGTTGTACATTTTGCTTCTTTATTCATATACACTTTATTGATTTATTAATAATATTAAATATTCCAAACAGATATAGACCCTCCATGTAGGCTCTGTTGACCCCCAGGGTCTCTGGATCACAGGTTAAGAACCACTTGTCTAAGCAGTTTTGTATGATGCTCTGGGCTGGCATAATGCAGCTTCTCCCCGGAACATTCTGCTCTCTGACACACTGTCATTAAATGCAGCAGCAGCAGCGGTTAAGAAGAAAGTCATGCAACATTAGTGACACTGAAAGAATATTTATCATAATAAGTTACTACACCTATGCAAGCAAACAATGGTAATTGTTAACATCCTCTAAATGCCATGGGCTGATCCAAAATAGACCTGACAGCCAATCCAGCCAATGTATGCAGGGGTCATACACAAAAGAGACAATGGCTGAAGACTGCTGACTGAAAGTCCTTTCCTGTATGTAAGTATGCATGTGTGTGTTTATGCATTTACAGCTTGTGAGGGGTGTATAATGGTGACAGCAGTTTTACCAGACAGCTACAGCTGTCTATAGTGAGACCTAAAAGCACTCATGAGATTTCAAAGCTCAGCAAATTAATATTTACTTGTATCAAACTATCCTCCTAATAAATTCAGCATCAACTTTCTTAGTTGTAAATTAAATAAGGGTGGGCAGTAAACTCTGCTCAGCCGTCAGATTTCTCTGAGTTTTGCCTACGCCGCAACCTACTTGGAAAGCGTAATTTAGAATAAACACAGTTTAGTGCCCAATAAGGTATCGGGAACAATATCTCTGCGAAGCTTCTTATCCTCCACAACCCCATGGTTTCACAGCATGACGCACACTGCTTGAGTCTGTGCTGTCTTATTCCATCGTTTTGTAGGTTGGACTAGTTTGAGTTTTTTTCGAAGACTACACAGCTTGTTGTTCACTTGTCTTTAGGAGGCACTGTGCAGTACTTGCTTCATATGTCAGTTCTGGCTACGCTCCTCACTTCCTTGCTCCGGAGTCTGCTCTGCTCCCTCTGCCCCTTTGTATGTAATCGAATCACAGCCAGGGGCGTAACACAGGCCCCTGCATGCGGGTGTGCCTCAAGCTACAAGGGGCCCCCTCGGCACTGCACTCTGGCCAGAGAGCTCATAATTGAGCCCGGTGGAGGCCACTCTACGTACCGTGCAGGGGGCCCCCTCAGTGTTCATTACGCCAGTGATCACAGCCCGCATGCTGAGCAAGCTTCCACCCACCACCTCTGCCCTGGAGTCTATGTCCACATCCGCCCCCAAGATTTCTCCCTTCAATGCATCCCTCTCACTACACTTTAAGAATTCCACCAAAAAAAAGAAGCAATTTTCCAAATCCTTTTGGCTATTTACTTTTCTCATGTAAGTAATGGCGATGAGGCAGTCTTAGCGTCATGGGGAGGGAGCACAAATCTTATTGTGCAGAGAGAATGCAGGTGCGGGTTCGATGGCTGGGAGTTGCTTGCCACCTACTGCTGGAGCTCAGACATAGCTGGTGCTGCAGCAGATGTCTGAACTGGCAGTGCACGATCCTGGCCTTGCTGTTTGAGGCGATGACATGGGCAGTTTAGTTAGGCAGAGAGCGCTGCAGCTGCATAATTCCAAGGGCCTTATCTGGTATATTTCAGGATCTCAATAAATTGCTCTGTATGTGTGCATGCTATTGCTGCCACTTTTAAACAGTGTGTCATTAGACAGAAGATCTCAGCATCTGCCTGATTGGGAGGTCAGTGCCTTCCACTGTACTGCTCTGTGGTTCAGTTCATAAAGAGCAAAGATGAGGGTGCTTCGTTACTCCTCAATGGAGATGGCTTGCTCCAATTATTCCAGATGGCATGTGCACAAGCTAGTAAGGCGGAACTCCCTGGAGTTCTTAGCTTACTCCGCAGAATTCTGCGGAGTTAAATTCAATGAGTTCCGTCCACCCCTAAAATTAAATTGTGTCTGTACATCTTGCTAGCATTCTATGGAACATCCATTTTAGAATGAGTGGGAGGCTACCTAAACTATCTTCTTTGTTTGTTGCTTAGTCCAAATACGCCAGGCCAGTAGCAAATTAGTATTTTTGTATTATGGTACGCAGCTCATGCAACGTCATCAAATTTAAGTGTGCAAATAATTTTCTGAGAAAAATGTGGTAGTTTCTTTACCTCTAGGGAAATTGGGCTTGGTGTATGAAAGAGTTTTGCTCATTCAGTGTCTTTGAGAAAGTCATCTCTTTTTGCCCTGATCACTACCAGGTTTTGAAGAATACTGTTGGTAACTGACTCTGATTGTGCTCTGGGCTCTGCTAATGAGTCCCAGGACCAGTGTTCTGTGCAAAAGGTGTATGGTAATTAGGTGCAATTACAATTGGCATGACAACCTACTTGTAAGCCCCTAGCATATATTAGGGCATGTAAGTTTAGAGGCTAGCCAATTTAATGCACTTAGGTGCGCAATGCAGTGTTGCCTGCTGTCATTTTAATAGCCCTGCCATTGCAGGCTGCTTTTAAAAGTAAATTATATGGAAATTTGACTTTGGAATTAGAGGTGCTTCAAAAGTCTTAAACGACATTAATTGTACATATACGTTGCCCCTACGGTCTCTCCTAAGTACCCCAGGCGGTTGGGTGCCTTGTACCTATAAGCAGATGTTTTATATGCTCAGGTGCAGTTCTGGCTGACCAATTAGGTAAAGTAGGCACAGGCGTATGGGCCCCACTCCTTTTAGGGGCCCAGCTTTCTTAAATTGTTTCCAAAAGATTAAAAAAATGTATCAACTCAAAGAAACACAAACTTTATATTAAAGACTTTATTGAGAAAATACTGTATTAACATAATGCACCCATTAACAACTTAAAGTACATAAAGCAGAGACATCAGATTCACAGAAGTTTGTCACTTGAAAGCTCATCTTCTGCCAGCTTGTACAAAAAAATCCAGTGCAAGCTACGTATGTGTATTATAATTGGTTTATTAAAATAAAAAATGTATTAAGAGATCATTTGCAAGGGAGCGTCCACAATTTCGACTGCCTACGGGCCTCCACAGGGTTTAACCAGGTGAGGGAAAACTGCCAATTTGTTTTCCCTATTGTAGCACACTGACTCAATAGGCTGAAATGGGAATACTTTAATAAAGTATAACTATTGACAAGAAAGTACTCAAAAAGGTGGCAAGGTAAGGTTTATTATAACTATCACAGATGATATAGAACTTTCTTTTCTGGTTAACCAAAATCCAACCTTCCAGGAGCCTCCCCTGATTACCCAGCCTTTGACAGGCTGAGTCAATCTGCTCTGATGAGGTGTGAAGTAGCCTGATTAGAGACAAAGGACATTTGGTGGAAAGAGATCTGCAGGTGCCAAGCAAAAGGCAGGATAGAGAAGGTGTTATCGAACTGGTCTTCAAAGAGGGAATGACATTTAGGACAGGACACATCCTGCACCCTGAGCCAGACAGGAGCCCCAGTAATTGAATTAGCAGAGGGGCTGAAAGGGGAGTGTTAGGGAAACTTAGCCACACCAGAAGGTTGACTTAGCTAGATCTCCTCCAGGAGAGAGTTTCCCCATTTTGGGAATTTTAGGAATAGTGCTTTCTGGGAGAATGATATGTGACACTTTGGAGAAAGTTGTCATTACCTGAGGTTGGCACCCTGCACCCCATTCATCAGAGGTGCCCCCTGCTTGTCACCCAAGAACATTGGATAAATATGTGAAAGCTGCCTAGCAACTCAGATCTCTATCTGAAACTACAAGAAGAAGAAGGACTGTCCTGCTGGAACCTTGGCCTGCAACAAGAGGACTGAACTCTGAAGGACTGCTCCTGCTGCACATTTTTGGAACTACAGCCCTAAGGACTTTGCCTTGCTGTGAAAAGTGAAGGAGTGGACTCCCTGAAAGCAGCAGTCATTATCTCCAACAAGCTGAACACAGCTGACCACCTTCAGCTGGACTTTAAAGGATTTGGCCAAGTGCATTGTGGAATACATAGTCCCAACAAACCAAGGAGCAGCTCAGAGCTTCTGGAACCTTTGATTGGTGTTGTGAACACTTTGGTACCCAAAAAGGACTTTCTGAAAGAAGATCCAGAATTTGGAGAAGTTTGAAGAACTTTTGTCAAAAAGCTCTTTAGGGTGACCGACCCGTCAACAAGAGTCAAGTTGGAGACGTCAAACCACAACTCAAACTGATATTCCGGTTGGCCCCACTTAAGCTCTGGAGCTTTCCATCATCAACGAGTTTTCCAGGAGTCGACCGAGACATCACGCTGAGCCAAACTTCCATCGTTGAACCCAAAGCCGGCCTGAAGTTAAGCCTAGCTCGACATTGAGAGAAAAAGGTCCAAAAAAGTGACCAAGTCAGAAGGTAAAAATTTAACTGAGCTCTACCGCTAACTGTATCTGACCCACGCTCCATCGCGGTCGGTCTCAAACTTTTAATTTGACCCGGTCAAGTGCGACCAGATGTACCAAAGTGCCGCTTTTGTGGACTGGAAAGTGTGTATTCTTTAAAAATGTATATCTCCGATTCCCTACATTGGCTTTATTTGTCGTTTTGATGTCATTTTAATCATAAAAATATTTCCTATTTTTATGAATCGGTGTTGGATTTTTTGTGTGTTTTTGGTCTTACTTATTTAATGTATTGGTGTTTTTAAATGTTTACACACCTGTCTCCTAAGTTCTGTCTGTCTGCTCACAGCCAGCTACCAAGGGATGAGCAAGGAAATAATTTATTGAGACCTTGACTGGACCTTATATTGTGCTTGTGGCCCTATTACTAGCAGGGCGGCTCCTCCATGTGGGCGGAGTAGTATCGCACCACTGCTTTGTTGCAGTGCGAGAAGCAGAAACATAAAATAGAATTATAAATACCATTTCATGTTTCTGCTTCTCACAGAGCAAAAAAGCAGAAGCGCATGGTTGGGGCGGGTGGGTGGGCGGACCTGCTCGAGGGCTGGGGAGGAGTGACTATCCCAATGCTGTGGGCCCTGAGTATTTGGTCGGCCCTCCAGGGCAGACCAACTCAGTCATGCACACTCTCCATTTTCATGGGTAAAATGGCCTCCTCATAGACACCTGTATAGTCGGCATCTCAGCCAAACACAACGCTGTCATTGCAGCATTGCGATTTGCTTAGGGGAGGGGAGAGAAGCTGCTTGCTACATGTTACAGAGGATGATGCGGGACCGATGACGCGAAGGTACATTTTTATTTTAAATTAAACCCTGTGGCCCCACACAAATCCCTCCCCGTGCACCCCCCTGCCCTACCACCCGCGAGTCATGCTGGTCACGACTGATTACTAGTGGTAATTACCTACTTACCCCAACTCAAATTTAACATTCCTACAGTTTCAATGGTGACATGCTTTGAGAAATTAGGGCCTTGGTTCCTAATATCACAAAAAAATGTATGTACCTTCATAGGAACCCAAGAATAGGATCCACAAATTGACATATAAATATGGAGCCAGCACCTTAAAATCAAAAGAACTGATGGGATCAACCCTTTAGCTCCAAGAGGACAGGTTATTATTAGCAAAAAATCAAAACAACTTCCCCTAGATAGTCTTACTCACACCCACCAGTCACATAATCACAAATAAACATACTCTAATATGAACACTTTGAACAACAATACCTCAAACACCTAAAATGTAATTTCAAATATTTATTACAGTAATTCCATCAAATTATAATTTTACACCAAAAGCCCATTCACATGCAAAAAAATACATAAAACCTCATAAGATCTTTCACTGAAGCTGAAATAAATGTAATTTTAAGAGTTTGGGGTATTGGACAATACAGTGTTCAAATAATACATTATATTTGAGTACACAGGTTTACATGTGATTGTGGGACTGGTGGGTGTGAGAAAGACTACCTAGGGGAAGTTGCTTTGATTTCTAGCCAGACACGTAAAAGACTTTGTGAGTAAGAGGTTAAACCAACTAACACAGTGCAATTTCTAGATGGAAGCATATCGGCAAGATTAGCATAGATAAAATTGCACTTTTGTGTGAATTTATGTTTGTTTTAGAAATTCAAAAACTCTGATTTAACCTCTTCTGTGCCAAGGACATAATGGTTACGTCCTCAGCAACGGTTGAGCTGTGCCGAGGACATAACCATTACGTCCTGGCACTGGCCCGCATGGGGAGGGCTTGCGCTTCCCCTTGGGCTGCCCCTACATGCTCCCACTATGGATGGCAGCATCCCTCAAACCCTCCATCGGCAATCGGATGACATCAGCATGCTCACGGTGCACTGACATCATCATTGGCTGCCGGGGGTATGCTATTTCAGTTCCCCCTGGGGGCTGGTTTGGCTGATTTCAGGCCGATCAGCCCCCTCGGGGGCCGATACCCACTAGGCACCAGGGATTTTATATTTGCGCATTTTGGGAGCGACCCCTTGGGCAAGACTTGCTCCCATGGGGGTGAAATTTTTGTCTGTGTTTCGGCCCCCCTGAATGCTGATTCAACTGTTTTTAGTCTGATCAGCCCTCTCCCAGGGGGGCTGAACCCCACTGGGCACCAGGGATTTTATTTGTGTTCATTTTGGGAGCAATCCCTTGGGCAAGGGTTGCTCCCACCGGGTGATAATTTTAACCTCTGTGTTTCGCCCCCTCCCCGGGGCTAGATCAGCCATTTGTCCTGCTGGTCTAGACCCTTGGGGAGTGAGAAGCCCACTAGATGCCAGGAATTCATTTTTTTATAATGAATGTTCGGCCATTTCTGCCCCCCTTGGAGCAGATTGGCTTCATATTTTTAGGTCCATCTGCCCCCAAGGGGGGCAGAAGCCTCTAAACTACCAGGGATTTGTTTGTATATGCTTTAGGAAATGTTTTGGGGTGTGGCCCCCTGGGCAGGGGTCACCCCCTTTTGGGGATGGATGTTTTGACGATTTCTGCCCCCAGCCATATATTTTAAGGCCTTCTGCCCCAAAGGGGGGGCAGATGCTGCTAGACCACCAGGGATTTTATTGTTTATGGCACAAAATGTTTTGGGTCACTCCACTTTTGAGGCTGAATATTCTGGCTGTTTATGCCCCCAGAGGCCTTGTAATTTTAAGCCCATGTGCCCCCAGGGGATGTTTGTCTGTTAAATATAGTACGGCTGATAGTCTGCGTGTTTTGTCATTAATTGTGATCCTAACGTTTTATTTTCTCCTTTTAATTTTAGTGCAAAGCTTTTGTTTTACTTTGGTGTAACCTGTGCTTGCGTTTTCGGCAGTTTGTTTAGTTGCAAGTGTTTGGTAAGGAAACTTTATTTATATTGTTTACTACAAATGTGTATCAATGACCTGCATGAATGTGTTTTGGGAAATGTCGGAATTGTTGTAATAATAGTAGCCTATTTAGCTTAGTCGTATGTACTTCTCCTATTGTCCATTTAATCCTGGGCTGTGTGTGCTCACATGTTTTAAAATGAACCACACAGAATGGAGTTTTTGGTTGCAACAGTGAGCATATAAGTAAACTTACTGGTCTGTATCATTTTATACTTTTAGTTCAGATTTGGTAGTTGGCACAAGTGTGATGTATTCAGTTAGAGCTGTTGTAGTTATAGCTTTGTATCTATTGCCAATTGGTTTGTATTTTTTGTGAATAAAATATGTGATGGCGGTGTGTATAGAATGGCACTTGGCTGGTGGTGTGAGTGGACTGGTGCCTGGCTGGCAGTGTGTGTGGACTGGTGCTTGGCTGGCAGTATGCGTGGACTGGTGGTGTGCGTAGACTGATGTTTGGCTGGCAGTGTGTGTGGACTGACGCTTGACTGGCAGTGTGCATGGACTGGCGCTTGGCTGTTAGTGTGAGTAGACTGGCGCTTGGCTTGAGGTATGCGTTGAATGGTGCTTGACTTGCAGTGTTCAGGGACTGGCTCATGGCCCCTAGTGTGGGAGTAGTGATTTGTTGCTGGTCACTACACGCACTGCTATACAAACGCCAGTTCACACACTCCATCAGCCGGTGTGGTGGCTGTGTCAGGCATGTGGGCGTATGAAAGTGATGGGGCCTTAAATGGCGCTGCCTCTTGATAAGAGTATTGTATTGTGCTAGGCCTACAGCTGGCAGTGTGAATAGTCTTGTATGTGTCGCAAATGAAAGGTGTGATATTGGCCTTGTTGTGGCTTAACAGCTCACGAGCTGTGAGTCATTGGTTCAGGTTTTTAACCTTTCAACTATTAACAGTTAAAAGTGCATAAGCTGGGTTTGGCCATCCCTCTTGGTCCTTTGATTTTGCACCTTATGTTACCTGGAAGCAGAATCCTATCTAAGGTACTGTGTGTTGTGGTTACTTTACCCTCAGAACACTGGGCTTCTTCTCTTTTGTTCTAAGTTTGGCAGCTTGTATTAATATGGGTAAAAGGAAGTGTGTCTGGGGGTCTCTACAGTCGAGTCTCTGCATCCACGTACCACCATTGATCATTTTTTGACGCAGGTAGTGGACCTAGTTTCCAATTAATTCAGACTGGCTGAGTGCTACCTTTCACTCTCTTCTGAGGAATAATTTTCACTCCCCTCCCATCAATGGACATCTTCAAGCAGTTCTGAGCCTCCCCCCAGGGGCATCAACTGCTTCTGCGCTAAATAAATTGGTGGGGGTAATTGCGAATGTGTCCTTTCCGGCCAAAGGGCCTATTTAAAGTGATGCGTCGGGTGGAGCAAGCGGAGAAGCACAAGAGAATGAATTGGTTAATACTGTTTGCTCTTCTGAACTTGTCCCTGAGCTAGATATCGGACCAACAGCCAAATGTAGGAAGAAAGCTTCGAAATCCAAGCCTCCAAAACCTAGGTTAAACCTGTGACTCTCTGGAGCACTGGCATAGAGCATGTGTCTGCAACTATGCCTGCTTCATTAGTTTTTTTAGTGAGACAATATGAGCAAACCTCTTAGTGAATTATTGGATGCTAAATTACATCCCACTTTTGATTGTCTTGCTTCCAAGGACGCCCAGCTAGTTAAGAAGGCTGCTAGCAGGGCCCCTGTTTGCCCCCAGAAAACCCATTGTGCTGCAGCTGTTTCTACAGCTAACTCTGTACCATTAACCACGTTACCCTAGGCCCTTAATCCTGGAGATGGAGAGGTCGTGAATAGCCAGTCGTTGGTTACTAATGATGATTCAGCTTTGAATAGGGTGGCACAGAGCAAAGAGGACCAAGCCCTTCCTGCTAAGCAGGTTGCTAAGAAGGTCGAAAGGAGATACCCCAGTTTGGCCTCCCTCCCAGTGATTCATTTTCCTCCAGCTTCATGTCTCTATGTAATTGTGTTAGCAAATGTACCTTGCTTTCCTGTTGATAGCTTGGAATCCACAAGGAGACTTATGAACAAACTCATAAATTGGATGAATATAAATGTGAGTGGCCACTGGGTCTTCTCTAAAGATATTCTACTTGCTAGACGGGTGGGGGCATTGGTGACATGGACAAGCAATATAATTGAGAAGTCATAGTTATAGATTTTCGAAATTCCATGACTCCAACTGAAATGTTGTGTTTAGCCTGGGCTGGAATGATCAAAGCTTGCCCGGTGAGGATTTTGCAACTGGGCTTTTTTCATAGGCATTTGGTATCCCCCATCTCTGGGTCAGATTGGCATATGATATTTATTCAAGTACTTCCCAGACCCCCCCTGCACTCATCGCTCCTCTTACATAATAGTCCTTGCAGGGCTGGAAGACAATGACTGACAGAGTGGTAGGGAGAGTGGTTGTGTGGGAGCCGCAGGGGTTGGTGGTACCCCAAGTCTGTATATCGCTGGGATGTGTTTTTCCTCTCACTACCTGTAAGTACTGGCATTTTGGTGGAGGAATTAGTCCCAGATTACCCTTTAAAGTCCCGGGAAGGGTCAGTGGTGGGTGAATCCAAAGCTGTAGGAGAAGAGGGTTGTCCAATCTATTAACTTTCTTTGCTGGAATGTGGCTGGCCTGACCTCAAACGTTTCAATTGAAGGTTGGCAATATTTTATTTTAGAATATGATATAGTATTCATGCAGATAACATGGGAGCTGAAGGAGGAGGTATTTGATGGTTATATGTGTTTCAGCCTTCCTGCCCTACCCTCACCTGCTGGGCGTGCTAAAGGGGGGTTGGCAGCCTTGTGCAAAGTTAACATTGGCTACACAAGCATACCCATCCCCTCAGATCAGGGTGAGGTTCAGGCATTGAGACATTGTTAGGATGGAAAGTACAGGGTCTATATGGTGAACTTCTATAACAATTTCTTAAGCAAGGGTGGTTCAAATTTTCAGGAATTGTTTTTTGTAATTTATGTTCTAGCTGAAAAGGAGGCAAGGGCTGAAAGACCCTTTAGCTTGCTATTGGCAGGCGATTTCTACGCCAAGTGAAATTTTTTGCCCTCCTTATCACCAACAATTTTTGACCCCCTTGCTCCGGAAATTGATTGCAATGATATGGATGCCAGGGGTCGTATTTTCTTTTTCCAGTTCAGTTATTCCAACTTTCACTGAGAGGGGTTTTTGGACTACAATAGACTATGGGGCACATGTGCAAGCCCCTATTGTCACAGGAACGTACCTTTTTCCAACGTTCCTGTGGTGATAGGGGCTTTCCCTTATTTACAAGGCAGCGTTAAGCCACTTAACGTGGCCTAATGCTGCCTTGTAAACAAGGTCCTCTTTCATGCTATGCTTAGCGTGAAAGGGGTGGGCAGTGGGTGTTGCGGTGGGAGTTCCACCACAACACCCATTGATTTTGACGCTGCCCCCTATTTACAAGAGAGGTATAAATAGGAGGCAGCACCAAAATTAAGATGATGGAAAACCCGGTCTTAACTTGGCGAAACAAGGAGAAATGCTTTATTGCCTATTCCATGTGTGCTGCGTTGTGCAGCACACATGGAAAAAGCAAAACGCCTTGTATTGTTTATGTTCAGGAAGGTGTCCCTTCCTGCACATAAACAATCTTTTAAAAAAATGAAATTTTGTAACTTCCATGTGTGCTGCATTAAGCAGCACACATAGAAGTGACAAAACGGCATCTAAAGATGGTTTATGTGCAGGAAGGGACACCTTCCTGATCATAAACAATGTTCCCCTGCATGCAGACACCCTTGCACTATGGTGCATGGGTGCCTGCGTTGGCGCTAGGCTGCTAAGTGTAGCGCCAGCGGAGGAGGAAATGAAAGGATACACCTTATTCTTGTAAATATGGTACAGCCTTGCGTATTTGAAGGGGTGGAGTGAGGTGTTAACCCATGACGGCTAAATCCTCACATTGCCACTTTTTTGTACATTTGCCCCTTTGTGTTTACTTCCTGAAGTCTGTCTTCCCTGATTATAGGAAGCAAGGTCCTCGCTCAGACATTTAATGACTTACCGCTATATGTATGAAGCCAAAAATCGGTCGCAAACGCTGCGAATCGCAATAAATAGCGTTAGCGACTAAAAAATCGCTAATCGCTATGTATGAAGCAAAATACGCTTGCGAAATAAGGATTCGGTATATAGCGAATCCCAAACGTTGCGAAAGTGCAACATAGCGAATACAAAAGCGATTCCTTATTTAGCGTAGAAATCCGTTAGCGAGATTCGCTAAAGCGTAAATCGCAATTCTGAATTCGCTATGGAATGTATCAACCAATTTGCATTAGCGAATCAAGCAAATTCGCTAAATAGCGCCTCGCAATTACCATCAAGTGGGAGCAGGTGGTAACCAGGTGCAGACTATAAATTGAAACCCAGAATGCAACACACTCCCTACCACAATGTCCGGGTTGTACATGATAGTGAGGAGGCGAAGAGTGAGAGCTCTGGCGCAGAGGAGGAGACGGCAGGAGAGGATATTCCGGTTGCGCATCACCATCTTCCAACGCACTGATGAGGATATCCACACCCATTACAGACTGGAGGAAGAGAGCATAATTGAATTGATTGAGGAACTCAGGCCCTACCTAGAACACCCCACCCGCAGGACCCAAGCCATACCCACACACATCCAGGTCCTGTGTTCACTACACCTGCTGTCCTCAGGTAGTTTCCAGGGGGTCATAGCCACTGCAGGAGGGGTGTCACAAAGTGCCCTGTCGCGCTTTTTCCATGCATTCCTCGACGCCATGACACATAGGATGCAACATCACATACACTTCCCCAGTACCCCACAGGAACTAGCACAGACCAAGCAGGATTTTTATAACACAGCCCAATTCCCCCACGTCATAGGATGTATAGACGGAACACATATTGCCATTTCACCCCCCACAAACATAGGGTATGTATTCCGGAACAGGAAATGCTACCATTCCCTGAACATACAGATGGTGTGTGATGCCAAAAACATAATCACCGATATAGTGGCAAAGTACCCAGGAAGCACACATGACGCATTTATATTCCGTCACTGTGGCCTATACCGTAGACTCTCAAGAGGGGAATTTGGAGAGGGATACCTACTAGGTAACAGCACACATTGTCAGCCCATATTACTCATGACCTGCATGTGCATCACATCGACTGACCTTTAAACTCTTCCACCCACAGGGGACAGTGCCTATGCAGTCAGGGACTTCATCCTGACACCCTACTCGAATCCTGCCACTGCTGGGGAGCACCGCTTCAACCGGGCACACATTACCACAAGAAACACCATCGAGCGAACATTCGGGATTCTGAAGAGCAGATTCAGATGCATCCACAAAAGTGGAGGTGCCCTTCAATACAGCCCTGAGACATGCTGCAAAATTGTTGTAGCTTGTGCCATGCTCCACAACATTGCAACCAGGAAAGGGACACCTATGGAGTCGAGTGACTCAGATACCTCGGACGTGGAGGGACCCGTACCCATACACATGGAAGCTGGCGTAGCTGCTGCTGCAGCTGGGCGCCAGAGGCGTGATGAGATCATGCGGAACTACTTCTAGGTGAGTAAAAATGATACAATGACAACTTCTTGCTCTGCTAACGTGTTTAATTTCCAAAACCAACAATGTGACTTCCAAAAAAAAGCAGGATGAACTCTCCTAAACCAAAGCACATGTTCAAATCACAGTGCAACTAAATCAGTCATTGGTATAGCAAGTGCTACCCAGTTGCTGGCCCCATATCCCCCCTGTGTGGAGTAGTCATTTTGATGCAGTCCCTATTGTTGTGTGGCAGGCCTGCTGCTCCGGCCACTACGGCGCCTCTCAACAGTGGGTGGTGGTGTATTAGAGCTCCGCACTGACTGTGAGTCCTCCTTACTGGGGGTAAGCACCCCGGGTCCAGCAGTACGCAGCGCACGCAGCTCATCCAGGGTGGCAGTTGACTGCACTACCACAGTGGCTATGTCCTGGATACCATGCGAGAACTCTCGCTGGGTCTCTATGGCACGCCTTGCCAGCATATTGGTGGAGGAGGCGAGGTGATTAATGGCACGCGTGTAGTGGTCCATGCGGGCAATTTCTTTGCGCCTGGCTGCGTGTTCAGCTCTCATCTCTGCAGTCAGCTCCTGCACAGCCCCCCTGATTTCCTCGCGTAGTCCTCTGTTCCCTGCCCTGATCTCGCTCTGAATGGCCTTCATGTGTTTCGCTTGCAGGCGGTGAACCTGGAGCATGTGCATTTCAAGACCGGCGAACACTGATTCTTCTTCTTGCACATTGGTGCTGATGGCCGTGCGGGGTCTACGCCTGCCTCTGGACTCTGTTCTGGACTCCTGCTGCTGGGGTACTGGTGCTTCAGACTGGACATTGACAATTTCCTCTTCCTCATCATCCATTATTCTGAATGGCCTCACGTTCCTCCTACTGTGTCCCTGTGTTTGGATTAAAGGACTGTCCTCCCCATCTGGATAATGGCCATGCCTGCCTTCTCCTGAGCCTCTGGCTCCTGTCTCAGTTGCACTGGCTGTAGCCTTCCCACTTGCAGGTGCTGTGGATAGAACAGCACACATTACTTATTTGATCATCAGAAGTGATGTACTAATACATTTTTCACAGTGTTCCCTGACTTTACTTGTGTCATTCACCTCTCCTGACCTGCACATGTGTACAATTTGACAATCTCATGCTACTTTCTACATTGCTGACTGTTGTGACCTCATCTCCCATAATGCATTGCTGTGTACTTGGTATAGCCTGACATGTGGTTGCCCTAATCCCTAGGTCGCGTCAGGGGGTTCTGGGGGTGGTTTAGGGTGGGGAGGCATGCTTCTTACCTGGTCTTGCTGCTGGTTGTGCTGAGCTGTCGAGCACGGACACACCCGCAACACTCTGATGAGGCAGTGTGCCCTCTACCAGCTCCTCCAGTGGTGTAGAGTCTGGGACGTTGGAGGTTCCCCCACCGGTGAGCTGGGACTGCTCCAGCCTGGCAGCCAACCTCTCCTTGGAGCGCTGGCGCAGGTCGTACCAGCGCTTGCGCAACACATCAACTGTCCTGTGGGTCACTCCTAGGGCATTCACTTTGGCTTGGATGCCCTCCCAAATCCTTCTCTTGCTGGCTTCTGGCACCTTGTGGGAAGTGGCCCCGAATAATGAGTCATGGTGTGGCACCATTTCGGTGATTAGGGTCTCTAGTTCAGCCTCTGAGAACTTGAGCTTCCTCTTCCTGGCTGCTTCCCCTGCTTGCTGCTCCTGCTGGCTTGCTGGGACATCCTGGCTTCCACTTTCTGCCATGGCTCCAGAGTTCCACACAACACTCTCACACTCTCTGTCTCACTCCAGATGCCCCATGGGAAATCACTCTCTTCCTGGTTGGTGATGTCATCATATAGCATCAGGATAGCAATTGGATGTTTCCAGATTTGTGCAAAATTGCGAATTTTCCCGGGGGTACCTCTCAATTTAGCGCTATGATGGGCGCGGTCGCGCTATTTAGCGGCGCGGTCGCGCTATTTAGCGTATTTAGGGGTGCGGTCGCGCTATTTCACGGCGCGGTCGCGCTAATTAGCGTATTTAGGGGCGCGGTCGCGCTATTTAGCGACGCGGTCGCGCTAATTTTGCGTATTATGGGGCGCGGTCGCGCAAATTAGCGACGCGGTCGCGCTAATTAGCGCTTTTCGGGGCGGGGTCGCGCTATTTTGCGAGTTTGGGCGTTTATGGAATCGCTGTTTCACATTGTGCAAATATTTAGCGATTGTGGCCGAATCGCTAAATATTTGCTAATGCGTTGTTACATCCCGATTAGCGATACAGATTTAGCGTTTCGGTAATTTTCGCTATTTCTGAATCGCTAATCGGTTCCTTCATACATATAGCGGTATAACCCCATTGCAGTGCAGATTATGGTTCTCCTGAAACGTTAATATATTCAGCCAAACATTAACTGTCAAAGGTACAGTGTGTAGGGTTGTCTGGCGCTCCGCTAACATGAAGTTTGTCATGACCCTGGTTGCCAGCTATAGTATGGCACTGCTGAACTCCTGCCAATCAGAAACCCATCATCCCTGTTATATACTAAATCACTTTATTGCTGTTTTAATTTAGATTAAAGGGTTGTTATCTAGACCCATAGCCCAAACATCTACTCATCATAAATCCTGGTTGGATAAAGATTGTAGCGCTGCAAATAAAACTCTGCGTTGGGCACTAAAACATTCTCCCCGAGACCAGTGTACAGTAGTGGCTAGAAGGAAGACTTTTGCCTTGGCTGTACCAAAAAGGAAGCTGGCTATCAAGGAGGAAAAATGGGAGGCTATAGTTGGTGCTTGTCAGCTTAAAGATTATCAAGCCTTTTGGAAGGCAGTCCCCTCAGTTTTATCTCCTTCAACGTCTCCCGACAAAGTTAACTTACACGTTTCTGCGATGTACTCTCTTGATAGTGGGTCAGCAGATCCATGTTGTGGGCTATCCTAGAGTCCATGGGCATCAATGTGGGCTTGGTCTTTTTTTTTTACATAAGACTCTTGCATCAGAACTTTACAGCGTCTACAGGATTTGGCAAAGCTGCGGAATGTACCCAGTCTTATAAAGTCTGTAGAGGGGACCACCAGGACTGTGTTCTCGCCCCTATTCTCTTTCTTCTCTATATTAATAACTTGGAGAGAACATTAGTATCTGAGGGGGAGGATGTACCTCATGTCGGGCAGAAGGCTGTGCTTGTGCCTTTATACACGGATGACGCAGTCCTTCTTGCCAGAACGGCCAATGATCTCAAGATCTTAATTTCCAGCTTTGTGTTATTCATGGGGTGTCTAGACTTTGTGACCAACTTCACTAAAAGATTCACAATGGTATGTGGCCCCAGAAATACAAAAGCTTGCACCTTAAGTACAGGTGGCAGTAAATTGGCTAGGGTGAGTACCTTTCCCCATCTTGGTCTAGAGGTTGATGATGAATGCACCTTATCATCTTGTATATAAAGCAGAACAACCTGCTATACTCAAGCGGTAGGCGCCATCTTTTTGCGCATCACGTGCATTGGTAAAAAAACGGTTGCTCCGAACTTGCAGATTCACAACCAGAAATGTCTGCCAACTCTAACGTATGGTATGGGTATCTGGGGGTGTAGAGATGTTAGGGTGTCTGTTATGTTTTCCATTAGGACAATACTCCATTGCAGATATAGATATTTTCCCATGCAATTAGTAATCAAGCCAACCCTTATTGCATTTTTTTTTATTTTGTAACTACTACCTGCCTTCTCTACACTGAGATTTTTATTGCCATTGTTACATAGGCAGAATTTCTCCAAGTGTAGAGCTGCTTTACTCTTTTTACAACAACTTAGGGGCAGATTTATGAGTTCTGGCGCATCTCTGAAAATCAGCAGGGATGCGCCAGAACTGATGCGTCCCGCAATTCCCTCCTTGCGGCACCACAGATGCGCCGCATTTACAATGCGACGCACCATGGTGCAAGGAAGGGCAGATGCGTGACGCATCTTGTGGTGTACGGGCGGCGCATTGCTGGAGTAGCATCGCAAGTGCGACACAGCTCCTGCAATGTACAAAGGCCACCCATACATAACGTGGTGCGTCACTCCTTACGCCTGCTTCAAGCAGGCGTCAGGATTTGACCCAGCAGCATCGTAAAACTGACTCAGTGAAATCTTGTAGATTTCACTGCGTCAGTTTTACGGGGCTTTCCTACAAGGGAACGCCCACCCAGCGACAGAACGCCCACATGAAACCTGACGCAGGTTTCATGTGGCGCAGGGCTTTACAACTTGACGCATCTGCCTAGATGCGTCACGTTGTAAATAGGTCGCAGGGATGCGCCACATTTCCGCGCCGTTGCGTGACGCAACGGCGGCGTAAACGTGGCGCAAGTCCGACATAAATCTGCCCCTTAGTGATCATGACATGGGTTACTGAGTTGCCTGCTTTCTGAAGAGTATTTTGGCTCAAAGGAGGAGCATGCTGTTTTAAACATAGTGATAGGGAGTATAATTGTACCTTATGCTGTTGGTTTTGTATTGCGTCGCTGAAATTTAACCTATGCACTCTTCATTCCTCCAAGCTGATTTTCTTATAATTATTTTTATCACAGGAGGAGTATGTTGTTTTTAAGCAGACTGATAGCGAGTATGACTGCACTTTGTTGTTTTTAATTATTTTGTATTACGTAGCCGGAATTTGATCTATGCACTTTTTTATTTCATTAAGCTGATGCTTTAAAATGAATTTTAAGGTGGACGATTCCTGCTTGTTTTTTTATTTATTTTTAATATGTTTTGTACATTCTATTGTGTTTATATTGTCTGTCTTTGTTATCTGTTTATCTATTATGATCTACTTTTGGAAGATCGAATAAAGATTATACTTGACTTGGCCTTTCTAGAATGAAAGACTGTGTCAGCCCTGATGTGTCTGATAATTGTTACCTCTGCGTTAGTCATACTAAGTTGATTCAGATACCATAACATCATAGGAAAGGGATGCTAGCCCATAAAAGTTACATTAATGAGCTATGGAAGCAATGGTAAGACACATATCACACAGCATAGTTTGGCTTGACAATATGCAACATACCACAAATGTAAATGTGAGTGCTCTCATCAGAATGCGTTTCCATAAGCCTGGTTCCTTGTCGGGAACATAAAACATGTGGCTTGGAAAAATAAAGATGCCAGTTGTGATAATGAACCCCTTAGCCATAAATGGCAAAGGTGGATCTCTATTTAGGTGACAGATGACCACACTTCTGAGCTACACTGTCTGCACTGGAGGCCAAGGACTAAGGCTGCTGATAGGATGATTTGGATCAATCAATCAATCAATGAGTCGATCAATCAGTACTTGTAGATAGTGGTTTATCACCCGCGAGGGTATCCAGGTGCTGGGTTGCTGGGCTTAGTGGAAGAGGCAGGTCTTGAGTTTCTTCCTAAAGTCAGTTGGTGAGGGTAATGGTTTGAGGTGGAGGGAGGGCATTCCAGGACTTGCTGGCGAGGTGGGAGAAGGAGCGTCCTCCGCTGTGGCTACGGCGGATGCGGGGTGTCTCATGGCTGTCTTTCACTACCCTACCAGAGGGCTATTAGGCCATTTTATTTAGAACCTGCATTTAAATTGCACAATATTACGGGGATAAGTCCACTTTACCATGCCAATTTTCATGCATGCTGCTTGCAGAGAAGTCGTAAAAAAATTGTTTACTGCATGCATATATTAAAATGTTGTGTATTGGCACATGGGGAACAAATGTCAGACCAATTCCATGCATAAGTTTGTCAGTGTGCACTTTCGTTTTTCAATGCTTAGCAACATGCATTGATCAGGATTAATTTGGAAAAAATGACTATAATATAATATTGTTTTAAAGTTACAAGGGATGCCTTTTACAGGTCTCAGCTTTTGCACCGAAAGGTTCTGCCTTTCCTTCTAGGAGGTGTGATTCTCTTTCCATTTGCACATCCTGAGCTGCAGAATAATAGCTTCTGGTGGGAGTTCACACCTAGAGAATGGCTAAGTAGAAATAGGGCACAGCCAGAGAAGGTATGCACTTTTGTTCGCTTAATATATTTCTCAACTTACCTATTAGTTTCTGCCTCATCACTCATCGGCTCAGCTTCAGCTCTGCACCGGAAGTCACCGATGACTAACGAAAACTCATTAAAACAATACCTGCATCAGAAATGCCTGACCAGCCAGGAGAGGGAGCGACAAACAGCAGCACGACCAGTGTAAGCCACGTGATGAAATAAAGTGTATTTCTTGTGGATTGTACTCTCCTTTACTCCTTCTTCTCAAGGCCTATCTTTGCAACACTTCTAACTTTGTACTGAGATGCTGGAAACCGAATGATCCCCCTACCTCCCCCGTAAAAAAAGGGTAGTATTTCATTATAATGAATATTTAAACAGTGTTAAAGTTATCGACATTTATTACATCGGCTCTCCTGACTTTCTCCTCGGCAAACTTCAAGTGGTTCAAAATGCGGCTGTTCGGCTCCTCTTTGACATCCCCAGTAGACTAAGTGTCCGCAAACAGCTTAGCGATCTTCATTGTCTCCCAGTGGCTCAAAGAGTGCGATTCAAGGCATTGGTCCTGACCCACAAAGCCCTTCATGGCCCTTGTCCATCTTATCTGACGGCCAGATTTACGCTCTATCAGCCGACGCGCCATCTCCGCTTGGCGGCCCTTAGACGTCTGGTGGTCCCCAGGTTTAGGAAATCACGTCTAGGTGGTCAGTCTCTGGCTGTTAGAGCTGCCACTATGTGGAATGACCTACCAGACTGTGATCGTGGGACGATGGCGGGCCGGTAAATCAGGCACGGAGGTCGTATGTAGTGGGCAATGGCGTGTCTTTTATTACACAGGAAAATAGAGTCAGTACAACGCTGGGGGAATCGCAGGACAGAAGTGAAGTTCCGGGAGAGGACGTCTCGATCTTCTTCGGATTCGTCGGTAGTGATAGGCCCTTCGGGGAGGCGGGTGCTGGGGTGGTCCTAGGAGGTAAAGAAACAAAAAGGAGCGGTTAGTCTAGCTGGACTTGCTTTGGTATAAACCGTAACCAACACCGGGAGTATGGTGGAGGGGTTCGACGGAAGCGACTGTGAGGGAGGGGAGGCGCGACGGAATCGGGAGGAAAGAAAGAGAGAGATAGGAAAGAGTGTCTTGTGAGGGGACGTGAGGGGTATCCTATGTACTACGTGCTTTACAAGTGGTGACTTGCTGTACAGGTATTCTACAGTGATGGCCAGGCCAGGTGATACTAAAGAGAGGTCGGTATATACAATGCACCTAGTGTGCTACAGAAGTGTATTCGTTGGTACTCACACGCTCCGCCGCAACTCCCCAGTGAGTTGCGGCCGCTCTTCAGCCACCTCCTCTGGACTCCACCAGTCCTCGCTCCACTCTTCTTCTCCTTCATTCGTCTGTTCTGCGTCTGCTCCGGTCCGAGCCTCCTGCCACGAGATCGCTGCTCCGACGGCGTCTCTGTCCTGGCTTCCGCTTTTTCCTTGTTCCGGCGATGGCGATGAGGAGGGACTTCCGGGGTCATGAGGGTGTGGTTCCGGTACCAGACTGCTCCCGATAGGTTCCTGAAAGACAGAGGGGGGAGGGGTGCGGGTTGTCATGGTTATGTCCATGGACGCCTCATACTCGTCTACCGAGAAGGGTGAGTGCCCGATAACAGGCGGTCCGGGGGCGTCTGGGATGGAGCCGCATCACATCGACCTATTAAGACATACGACTGAATTGTCCATCTTTAAAAAACTCCTCAAAACTCATCTGTTTCAACAAGTAGTTTAGTTCCTCAGCTATTTCTGTCATTTTTTACTCCCACGCGCCAGGACAGTCTTCACTAACAGTGCGCGCTACAAATCCATTTATAACATAACATTATTTTTAATAATATTATTCCATTCCCAGTGTTACTATTGCTGATTGAAGGAGAGGTGTTTTCGTTTCAATTAAAATGTGGACATTAATATTGCATGATGATTATTTATCATTGCAACCAGTAGACATCACATCATGTTAAAAATATGCTGCAAAATACACATGCTAAAAATATATACGTTGCTAAGTAAGACGTGTGTTCTAGGATTTCTCAAATGCTTTGCACCCTTGAAATGGTAACATTTAAGTTCTAACCCCCACACCCCACTCCTATATTAGCAGTCACTTGGTCATCGACCTGACAAAGAGCGTGCTCAATTTACATTTTGAGGTCAAGGTTAATAGTGCTGCTCTTGAACTTTCTGCTTTAATAGGCATTCTTTGACTTCTTTTACTTTTGTTTCACAACTCCACACGTTTTAATTATGTAGCAGCATGTCTCGGATAATTATCTGCATGGATGAATCCATCTAGGCCTGTGGATAAAGGGAAATGTGACTTATAATTAATACTACATGTCTTGCTCTTGCAGAAATAGGAATTATTAAACTGCCACTGAAAAAAAAGAATTCGCTCATTATATTATGGAATGGATGAATATATCAACTTTAAAAACTGCAACGAATAGTATGTCCTTAGAAGAGTATGGCTGAACCGACACGACCTCATTCGTATTAAAACCTATATGTTTGGCATATGCGTGCGAAGTATGGTACTCTAATGATAACAATCACTCTTTTTCAATGAAGAGCAATGCTTAAAACTGTACCACTTTGGCATCATTCATCTGCAGTGAGCTGCTGCAGTCAGTATGTCCACACATGTAAAATGTACTATGATTGATCATTCTGGGCGAATACTCACTTTACTAAATAATCAAAGACATGGAAAGTTGCAAGGAAATAATGCAATAATAATGGTTAGGTAATTGCTTCCATACCACACGTACCAATATATTATGTGGGATAAACTACTCCCAACAGTACATTTGTGAGATACTGCATCTCGGCCAGGAGTTCTGTGACTTGCAATACACTTTTCACGTACAAACGAAATAATTATTATTTACCAGGGATGGCCCTCTAGCCTCACCTGGTTCCGACATAGTTATCCTTTTCTCCCACTGCTTTCATAGTTATGAAGTGGCTTCTTATCACGTTTGATGTCTTTTTCCAGCACTGGCTCCCTTTACCTAAGATCACTTTCCATGTTGGGACTGTGTTAAAACCTAAACTGTCCGAGGATGCAACTTGTTTTCAGCTTAAAATCTCTGCCCCGTGGAAGTGCCACATGACATGCTGGAGCTTGACCTCCATGGAACAGCAGGTTGAGAGCAAAGTAGAAGAATGTATCACCAGAGAATGAAGGAAGTTCACAACAGAAAAAATAAATAAACTGCTTCTAAAAAGCTCATTTTCAGTTAAAATCTTCAAAAAATTGGGAAAAATCGCTTTTTGGGAGGGTTATAACTAAGTGCAGCAAAGCTGTCCTTTGTATTCGTTGCCAAGACTATGAATGAAACTTTATCTGAAGTGAATCTAGATATAAATTTAGGAATGCCGGTATAATAATATGCCCTTGTAATTAGATTATAAATAGTGATTGGTATGTTTATTATGCTGCTAGACTTGGAAACATTTGAAGTGTTTCCCCTGTCTTTTTGCTTTCTGACCTCACGTTTTTTGCTGATTTAGTGTCTCAGTGCACTTTCTCGCTGCTGTTCAGTGTTAAAATGCAAGTGCTCCCGTTGTAAATTATATGTGGATTGGAGTTTCCATGATTGGCATATTTGATTTACTGATGAGGCCCTAGTAAAGTGCACTGAGAGTGCCATGGCTCGTAAATCAAATGCTACTAGCGTCTGTGTGCAGTTCGTAACTGCCATGTCGAACTGGCAAGTGAACTCACTTGCCAAGCCCTAACCTTCCCTTTTTCTACATGTCAGTCACCCCTAAGGCAGGCCTAATGTAACCCTGTGGGGCAGGTTGTTGTGTATGTTAAACGGTAGGACATCTACTGGTGTGTGTGACATGTCCTGGTGGTGAATTACAGTGTAATTCGTTTTTCTCCATTGCAAGGCTGCCTGTTCCCACAGGACAGAATGGGGAGATTATTTATATAATCTTATCCACATAACTACCCCGAGGAAAAATGTAGAACAATCAAGTTTAGTATGTATGGACTCAGAATGTAAAAATGCATCTTTTAGTGAAGATGATTTTTACCTTCTGGTTTTGAAAATACCCCTTTCAGAAAGTAGGCATTTTCTTGCTTAGCCCTCCTGTGTGCCTCTGCTGGGTTTGTGGATTGACTGTCTGGCTTTGGGATGACAGGGGTTGGAGAGGGGCTCCAGAGAGCCTGATGGGTCAGACCTTGGCTGCATATACAGTAGTGGGAGAAGATTTCCTTGCACCTGAATGGGCCTGGTCTCCCTTGCACAATGCCGTCTCCACCCCATGCCAGGAAGCTGCACCAGTGAGGACAAAACTGGTTTGGGCTGGGTACAGACACTCTCTGCCTTCAGAGGACAAAGGATTGGGTGGTAAACATATTGGGGCCCAGAACTTTAGAACTCTTTTGGACCAAGAAGAAGAGCTAGAGAAGCCGGGAGGAGGAACTACCACTTTGCTGTGTTCTTTGCTGTGTTGGCCTGCAGCGGCTGCTTCTGTCTTGGGCAGTTAAAGGACTGGACAGAACTTTCTGAAATCTCTTTTTGTGAGTTTCTCCAAGGGCTTGAGGTAGAGCTTGCCCCCAGTTCAAGAAGTCTCACGAACAGCAAAGACTTCAAGTTCTTCTGCCCTCAGCAGTGGGGACGGTGCGTTTTGTGCTGCAACAGAAGAAAAAGCAAACCAATGCCATTTACGATGCCACTGCCGACTCCATGTCTTGAAGAGCACCGCCGCAATGCTGCACCGCAACCCTGGTCTCACCGATAATGCCACAAGACGCCACCACCGAGCCACTGCTTACACCACACTGTGGGCCCGCACTCTACACCGCCTCACTTCACGCAGTTGCCCTGATGTCTCCGCCGCTGCCGCTTCATGCTGAGATCGACGCCGCTGCTTGCACTGTGGTTCGAGGGCACCCCTCGTAAGTTACGTGAGGCACCTTCCTCATCCTTCACAGCAGCCGTTGTCCTGCCGGCGCCAATGACTCCAATTTGTTAACTGACAACAGCGCTTCAGCAACGACGACACCACTGCTTACACCGTGACCTGCTAGCACTGCGACGAGCACCCCTGCACTTTGCACTGCAGCGCCCCGGACTTAAACCGCAAAGTGTTCGATCTGCAATGCGTGTGACTTCAAGACCCTAATGACTCCTGGACTGAAATCCGGAACCAACGCCTGCAGACGCTGTGCTTTTGGAGCTCAACAAGATGTCACTGACGCCCTGCATTTCTAAAGGTACTGTTTTGTCGGTCTTTCCTACACCGTAGCTGACCTGCAACACCGCGGTCATTCAGAACTGTTTGGAATTTGTTGTTCACGATGCTGTGATAGCCCCAGACTGGGCTATCAAGTTCAAGGAACTTTATTTCAAGATTATTTTGATAACTGAAGATTTCTAAGCACTGTATTTGTGGATTTTATTTAATCATTGTTGGTCTTTTCTTAAGTATATACAAATATTGGATATTTTTCTAAACTGGTGTGATGTCCTTTTGTAGTGCTTACACATGGGAGGCTGAAGGAGTTGCATCTTTTGAGATCTCTGGAAGTTAAGCCATATCGCCAGAAACACACTCTGAAATTGGTTAGTTTGAACACGAGATCTCTGCATAAACATCATCTCGACATCTTTACTTTACTCCAAGATAGTGAGATTGACGTCCTAACCTTAACTGAAACGTGGTTAGATGATAATTCTGCCCCAGATATAGTGGCTGCTTTGCCCAGTGAATATGATGTCATCTGGCATAATCGAGCTAACAACTTGCGTGGTGGAGGAGTTGCTATCTTTTACAAAAGACAGCTAACAATGGAAAACTTGATGTCAGTTTCGATAGATCGGGCAGATATACTTGGAGCCAAGTTTACCTTTGAAAACTCATGCTGGGTGATTCTTACCATCTATCGTCCCCCAAACTCCTCGCCCGCCTTTAATGATCTTTTTTGCCCGATAATATCAGATATCTGTTCAAGATATCAAAAAGTTGTAGTGACAGGTGATTTTAATCTTCACTGGGAAAAATCCCCTAAAGTATCAGTCGCGCGCCAATTGGAGGAAGTAATGTCCTCAATTGGCTTGACACAGTTGGTGGATGGCCCTACTCATGTCAAAGGACATACGCTTGACTTGATCTGGACCTCCGACCCTGTGGTGTCCATAGACAGTGTTCTACCATGCCTGTGGTCAGATCATTTCTTCATTTATTATACCATCCCTATTGGGGGGAAACCCTCATGTCATGCACCTAAACTGAGTCGGGTACGCCAATGGAGGAATGTAAACGCACAGGCGTTGTCAGACACTCTCCCGCAACATTTTGCTCCGCTTAGCGGAAATTTAGATGAGGACTATCTGGGTATAACCCAGACCATCTCTCAGGCAATTGATCAAATATCCCCAGAGAAATTACAACGAACAAAGGGTCTGGGGAAGGGGGCTCCATGGTACACCCCACCGTTGAGAGCTTTTAAAAAAAAGCTCCGTAGTATGGAAAGGAGATGGAGGAAATCCAAGGAGGAATCTGACAGGGAACAATACAAAACCCTTTCAAGAGAATATAAGGAACATTTGTTGAGGGCTAAAGCCGAACACTTTGATACCCGCATTAAGACGGCACATAATGTGCAGAAAGAAACCTTTAGTATCTTGTCTGAATTGACAAAGAAACCAATGAATGCGGTTGAAAAGATTGAGTGCAATAAATTCCAACACTACTTTCTAGAAAAAGTTGAGACTATCCTTTCCGAGATTAAGTGTAATTCGGTAAGTAGCCTTTCTACACCGCAGATGATTGAAGTACCACAAGAATGTACTATTTCATCTTTTCCAGAGCTGGATGTTAGAAGGCTGGAACATCTTATGTCCTCTATAAAGTCAGGCTCACCGGCAGATCCTTGCCCGCCGGCGATTTTTCGAGGAGTATTAGCCTTGATGTCGGACCATATTATCCCCTTCCTAAATAGTTCATTACGGATGGGATATCTCCCAACGAAGCTTAAAGAAGCCCGGGTACGACCTCTATTGAAAAAACCGGGAGCTGAACAGACAAACTTGAAAAACTACCGACCAATCTCTCAGCTGCCGTTAATGTCAAAGATCCTTGAGCAGCATGTGTTAAAATCATTGGCTGTCTTCCTGGAATCACATAATCTTCTCCAGGGACGCCAAGCAGGTTTTCGGGCACATCACAGCACCGAGTTGGTGCTGCTCTCGGTGTTAGATGAGCTCAGGGACATGGCTGACAGTAGGAAACCGAGTGCCCTGATACTTTTAGATCTTTCAGCGGCATTCGACACTGTCAGCCATGATCTGCTCTTGGACAGACTGGCTAGTGTTGGAATTAAGGACACAGCCTATAAATGGCTAGAGTCCTTCTTGACAGGCAGGCAGCAGAGGATTCAATTGGGAGAGGAGATCTCGGGGTTGGGCAGTCTGAACTGTGGGGTTCCGCAGGGATCTGCATTATCACCGCTGCTTTTTAATCTTTACCTGCAGCCCCTTATTGAATCCTTGGTACAGATGGGTTGTCGGGTGTTTAATTACGCTGACGACACCCAACTACTCTTTAGTATTGAGAACTCTAAAGTAGCCCAACTACATATACAGGAGGTACTTAGACACACAGTCAGCTGGATGAGTAACAATCTGCTGAAGATTAACCCTGAGAAGACGGAGGTTCTGGTGGTGTCAACTGGCACGTCCCCCTGGGGAGATCTGTTTTGGCCAAAAGAACTTGGGCCCACCCCATTACCAAAGCCCAATGTAAAAAGTCTGGGTATAAAGATCGACAAGGACTTGTCGATGATTACCCAGATCTCTGGTGTTGTGGGCACCTGCACTGGCCTAATTAGGCAACTGCGTCGATTAGTCCCTCTGTTATCCGAATCTATGCTTCGGACAGTGGTTTCGGCCACTATATTATCAAGATTGGACTATGGTAATGTCCTGTACTTGGGTCTACCAAAGAACCTGATCCAAAGATTGCAGGTCGTTTTGAACGACGCCGCACGCCTAATCTTTAAACTTCCGAGAAGCTCCCATGCCTCCCCTTTGTTGCTTAAACTCCACTGGCTTCCCATAAAGCAGAGGATAGAATTTAAGAGCCTGTGCATTGCACACAAGGCAATTCATGGGCATGCACCTGGCTATATTAAGTATCGCTTAAAGTCCTATAATCCGAAACGCACCTTAAGATCATCTGATGCTTCATTGTTGACCTGCCCTCGTTTCAATCTAGCCACAAAAGGAGGTAGATCCTTTTCCATACTTACCCCATTGCTATGGAATAAGCTACCAGTGGCTTTGCGTAAGGAGTCGAATCTTCTCTGTTTTAGGAAACAGTTGAAAACAATTTTGTTTAGAGAGGCTTTTGGTCATTTAAGCTGAATTGACAATCTGGCTTAGGTTTCTGTGAGTAGGAATAAAGTGTGTTTTCTTTGGTCTGGAGCGCCTTGAGACCTGGTGGTGAGTTGGCGCTATACAAACTGAAGTAACATAACATAACATAACTGTGTTTCTGTTTGTTATGTGCAAATGCTTTACACACTGCCTTCAAGAAAAGCCTGACTACTTGTGCCAAGCTACCAAGGGGGTGAGCAGGGGTTATTTTAGGAGTGTAACTCACTTATCCTACCTAGTAGGAAGGGTCCCTACTTGGACAAGGTGCAAACCATTGCCAACTAGAGACCCCCATTTCTAACATATGTGCTCTGTCTACATGTTACATACTCCTATCTGATGGTCCACTGGAACTGAAGACCTACTTTATTAAAGTCTATTAGTAAAGGCTGCTTGATTCCTGTGTCTGAATTCTTATATTCTTGTGCCCTTTACCCAAATTATGAGGTCTCCTGTCTTAAACACAGCATTTTCTTTGTTATTGCATGTCCTCTGTTCGGAGGTTGATGGATCAAGAAAGCATAGTTAAGTCTTATTCATAAGCATTAACATGTTCTTTTACAGTGTATTTGTCCTAACAGGAGTGATTCCCCCCCACAGTAGGTTAACGGTTATCCACAACTAGTAGTGTCATATTCACAAATCACAACCAAGCGAATGGTAATGGTTTCGCGTAACCGTGAGCTGAATACTACAAGCTAGGAAATGTATAAATGATGAATGTTGAGAAAATAATTCTCTTTGAGGTATTGGTCTAGGACCATTGTTCTTTTGAGACATAAAAAGGAGGCAACACTATAAGGCCGGGCGACATTGTCTAAAATTATGTTTGCACATAATTGGAATTCGCAAATTTTCTCTGGATGATTACAATAAAATGTACAATGTGGTAAGGTTCAGGGTCATAGGTAGGGTGACTGTTGGCTGCCGTTGCGGGTTCTCCATATTGCTCATAGATTTACTGGTGCAATTTAGCATTTTCTTGCTCTCTTAGAATTATTAATGCAAAGGGGTTTAGAGGGTCCCCCCTTTCTTTTTTTTAACAGATACTGCAGCTAGTGGTGTTAATCCCTCTGATATAGGATTAGCAGTGGCAATCCTGGTGTTAATAGGGGTGGGAGCGCTTGTTACAGCTGTTTTTGTGCCCTGTGTGCTCAGTATCTGACTCTTATTGAACATACCAGATGTCATATCCCTGTTTGTGGCATAATTCATGCCCATCGATATTCTCCTCTCTGCTTGGTCAATCTCTAGTGCTATGGCAGATGAGGCTAGAAATATATCCAAAGATGTAAAAGTTACCTCCTATGCTCGCAGATGGGCTGTCTTCTTCCTTCCCATATTTACAGCACTCTTTTTCACCTTTCAGCCTCTCTTTCAGCAAGCGTTAGAGGGGGGCATAGGCCAACCTCTTCCGGGCATGGACGGGCCCACCCTTGGCCCGGGCTTTGCATTTTCGTGGCCCGGGCTTGTCCCTGCATGCGGCCCATGCCGCTGGAGCATGGAGCATTTTTCAGCACAAGTCCTCCTGCTCGCAGGGTCTGATGGGAGTTAGAGTCTCCTCAGCACAGCTCTTCCCCATTGTAACACAGGTATGTCTGCGGCTTACAGGGCCGCGGGAGCGTTGCACGCTTTTCAACACAAGTCCTCCTCCTCGCAGGGTCTGATGGGAGTTAGTCTCCCCAGCACTGCTCTTCCCCAGTGTAACACAAGTTTGTCTGTGGTTTACAATGCCGCAGAAGCGTGGCGTGCTTTTCAGCGGAAGCCTTCCTCCCCGCAGGTTCTGATGAGATATTTTATATCTGCGGCTTAAAAAGTGCTAACATTTGATTGGGCAAAACGATTCAAAAAGGGGGTGGTGATGAACATTTGATTGGGAGCACGTAGGAAGTTCATGTTTAGTGTCTAAAAATTGTAATTTATAAACCTCTTTAATGGTAAAGTTGAATTTTATGTCACCATTTTGAAAGTGCCACTTTTAATAAAGTTAAAAAACAAGAAGGATGCAATGCTTGAATTAATCTCAGCCACTGACAATCACTCGGCCGCATCCCAATCCAAAATGTTTTGCCCACCATGCCACCTCAGATTGGACCCAGCCACATGCAAATCAGTCTTGTGGAAACAATACAGCCTGAACAGCCAGGCCAGGTCTTCCCTGAACTGGAATTTAAGCAACACCGGACGGGATTAGCCCTTGTTATGGGCTCTTCAGACAGATATAACTTCATTTCAGTGGCAGAATGAGCCTGGGACCCTAGTCTGGGCATATCCGGCGCACTCAGGGGATCATATGCAAAAACAACAATAGATGGAATGCATGAATTAATCTCAGGCACTGACAATCATTCAGGTCAAATCCCAATCCATCGTTTTTCTAAGTGGGTCGGCTAAGCCCAGATATGGGATCCATGTGCGCTGTTTCACAGGAACCAAGCTGTACCCGGCTGATGAGCACATAAATAGGGATTGGCAGAACTGGTGAAGTTTCATTACATGGAATCATGCAGAAGTACATTAAAATTCCATGAGATTACGTGGAATGCCACAGCAGGGCAACGTGAGCATTTGGAGCTATTTTCATAGAGCTAAATGCACCCTCAAGTACAAAAACGGATACAAGGGTGCATTTTGCGCCATAGAAGTAGTGCAGCAAAACATACTGAGTTGTATGCTGTGGTTTTTAAACTTTAGAAACCACTGCATATCACTCAGTGCCTCACCTAACTTACTCTGCAGGGATTAAAATGTTGCACTCCAGAGTATGAAGGGTGCAGGCACGTGGGTTATGCAGTGGTTTTTAAAGTTTAGAAACCCCTGCACATATCACTTGGTGCCCTTACAATACTCTGCAGTGATTAAAAGTTAAATACGGCATAGTATTCAAGGGTGCCTCATTTTGTTAGCCCAGATTATCAGTGCCATGAGCCATGATAGTGACATAATAAAGCTGAAGGATATAATTACACATCAGTCATGGAACCAACACACTTGACCACTCAGTAGTGGCGGTGAATATCAAAAGTACAAAAAATGTCAATAATGAACTGTTCATAACTCAGAGTTATGAGGGTCGAGAATCCTGATTCCAGAGTGTCTGAGACAGAAAATAATTGAGTTTGCCCATGATGGACATTGTATAATTGCTGTCACAAAGCAAGCTCTCTGAGACTGAGCTTGGTTTCCTTACCTTGATGGTAGGGTTGGAAAGGTATTAAAGGCTTGTCATTTATGCAATTGCCTTTCTACAAATGTCACACTTGACAAAAGACATTAGACATTAGCTATTGGTGATTAAGGAAGAATACTCAAGACTTCCAATAATTGAAGAGCTTTCATCTACAACTCAAGAACGAATCATTGAAAAATTAAATGGCATCTTTGCAACTTGGAGTGTTCCAGTTGTATTGAAGTCTGACAAAGGCATGCCTTTCAATAGTTGACAGTTCAAAGATTTCTTGGATATTTGAACATAAAGCATCAAATGAGTACACCTCTCTGGCCATAAGCCAATGGATTTGTTGAGCATTTCATGAGTATGCTAATGAAAGCAGTGCAGCATGGCACTCTTGAGGAGCTAAATGTGAAAACGCTATTGAATTCTACCTTGAGAGCTTATCGTTTAACACCCCACTAGACCACAGTTAAAAGTCCTGCGACTATGATGTTCGGGAGAGCAATTAATGCAAAGTTAACTCAATTGACCTATCAAAGATAAAAAGACGACAACTCATGAGAAGGACTTGGCTAACAAACAAAAGATGAAAATACTTGCTGACAGAAGATGACATGTAAAGAACATTTTTTTTAAAGAGAAATGATCCAGTGCTCATAAGACAAATGCAGAGAAGAAAATCTGATACTCCTTTTGATGCAGAACTTTTCCAAGTAGTGTCTACTAAGGGACACATGGTGACTACCCATTACCCGAATCTCTTCTCATTTCAGGCACTTGATCTATCGGTCATCAGATCTAATAATTGAAAGAGAGACTGGGTCTTAAACATCAGGAACTGCTGTTTCTTCTACACCAATGATGCAGATCCTAGACATCAGTGACAACACCTCCATGTTTCTAAGAACAAGATCAGTCTAAACAATTAAAACACCACGAAGATTGATTGAAGAAATGTAAACGTATATGTCTATCTATGTAAATATTTTGTAAAAATTGCACTTTTTCAGGTAAAAAGATGAGGAGATGTAGTGTCTTGCGAATTAGAAATGATGGAAACCTTTTGGCTCCAGAGGGACTCTGTAGAATAGTGACAAAAGAGTTAGAGCAGAATGCACTAAAGGCTGGTCTAGAATGTTGGGTTTGTGGTAACACTAAGAAGAATAAAGGTGCCTATTAATATTAGGTGTGAGTGAGAGTGAGAAAAGTGTGTGTGACTGTGTTTGTGAATGAATGAGATTGAGTGTGAATCAGGGAGTGTCTCGGTGAATAAGTTCAAGGAAGTTTGTGAATGTGTGTGTCTATGATTGGAAGAGAATGAGAAAATGAGGGAATGAGTAAGAGTGAGTGAGCGGGAGTGAGGGTGAGAGGGATTTGAGAAAGGGGTAGTGGGAGTGGGGTAGTGAGAGTGTGAAGAAGGAGGAGTAATACTAAGGGAGAAGGACAGTGGAAGTGAGGGAGTGAAAATGGGGTAGTGAGGTAGTGTGGGAGTGAGAGTGGATGAGTGAGAGTTTGGGGTGAGAAAGTGAAAGTGAGGGTAAGGGGGAGTAGGTGAGGGAGAACAGGGGTGAGAGTGAAGAAATGGAATTAGTATAGGAGTGAGAGTGGGATAGTGGTAAGGAGAGAGTGAGGAAGAGGGGGAGTAGGGATGTGAAAGGACGTGAGAGTGAGGGAGCAAGAGTGAGCGAGAGAAAGAAAGTGAGGGGGTGGGAGTGAGAGTTAGAGAGAGTGAGAGAGGAGGAGTGATGCAGTGTAAGAGATGGGGAGTGAGTGAGAGTGGGTAAGTGTGAAAGAGAGTTAGAGTGAGTATCAGTGAATGGGAGTCGATAGGGGACTATAAATGAGGTAGTGTGAGTGAGGTAGAAAGAGTGAGGAGAAGGTTGAGCAAATTGGTGAGTGAAAGTGGGTAAAAGAATATGATTGAGGAGTGTGAGTTAGAAAGAGTGATTAACGCACCACTGTCACTAAATGCGAGACCTGGGACTCCTCACTCAACCAAGTAGGGACACCGTTTGAGATAGCCCTGTTCACCCCTTAGTAGCTTAGCATGAGCTGCCAGGCCTATATACAAGGCATGAGTGTACTGTATGTGCAACCACACCCAAAGCAACCCCCTGGTGACACCACAAATGGACTCCACATAAGTTTGATAAAAACAAGTATAAACTTTATATAAAAAGATATATGATCAGACCACATGATACAAAAGCCAACATACAAAAAAGGGTAATATTCGCTGGCTGGTAGGTTCAAATCCCAACCACCGCTTTCAAAATGCTATGCTGGTCGCAATGCTAGGATAACTCATGTTGCTATGGACAAACAATAATGCACAGCATAACGATACAATCCTGTGGTGGGCAAAGGATAAATAATATAATGCGTAACGATACACCTGTGTACCTTGCAATGGGAGAACTAATGCAATGCATACTTCTACAATCATGTACTGCGCAATGAAGGAATAATGCAATGCGTCACACCCCAATCATGTACTTTGCAATGAAGAAATAATGCAATGCAGGCCGCTACAATCATGTACTTTGCAATTAAGGAATAATGCAATGCGCAACTACAATCATGTGCTTTGCAATAATGAAATAATGCAATGTGGGCCGCTACAATCCTGTATGTTGCAATGGAGAAATAATGCAATGCATAGCGCTACAATTGTGTACTTCATTATGCAGTATTAATGTCAGGCGTCACAAGACAGTCCGGCAGTTTGTTAGCAGGAATATCGGCAATGTGTATTACGACAATCAGCCTCTTCGATAACAGTTACCCCCCACACGGTTCAACAATGACATAAAGTACAGCTTCTTACTCTGGTCCCAGTACTGCCACTCCTTTCGTCAGTACGGGGCCCAATCTGAGCCAAAGCAAAGGCTCATGTCGTCAGTGGACTGAGAGGCTGAGATAGTGTCCCTCCGAGCCCGCATCCCGCCCAGGTAGTAATCCACGATACCTGGGGGCACGACTCCTCTCTCCTTTGCTCCTTCTGCGAACTTGGCCTTCATGCAGAACTTTCTCAATGGGCCTCAGCAGCCTCATCAGTCGATCACCTCCACAGTCCCAGGTTGCACGAAAGCACGCACACTGCTTCACTGAGACTTACTCGAACTCCGGTGCCCCGATATCCAGGCGCTCTACGGCTGCATCTTGACACGTTTACCGTGGCCGAGTCTCACTTCTCCTCTGGCACATTTGATGACCAGGCGCTCTTCACCAACGCCTCCGGTGCACCCCGACACGCACCGTGCATGTCCGAGACACACTCCACTCCGATGCACACGTTGATCAGGCACTCCTCACCAACGCTCCTGTGCACCACGACACGCACGCTGCGTGTCCAAGATTCACTTCTCCTGCGTGTGTCCAAGATCACAGGAGGGCATACCTTTCGAGGGTCTCAAACTGCCACAACATGCGCCCACCACGTTGCTTGAAACTTCTCTGGAAACTTTGTTTCCAAACAGGGAGCCAGCTCACCTCGGGCTCATGTGGTTACAAGACACAGCACATAGTACAGTCTTCGTCAAGCAGGAGGACCCAGCTCCAAGCACAGTCCCAACAGCCTCTTCCTTGGTTAAGGCTTGAACTGCAGACCAGCCCCAGATCACGAAGCAAGGGCCGGTCTTTCCCCAGCAGTCTCTTTAGTTGTTCCTTCCTTAGCAAATGTTCCTCTTGACCACAAAATGGCTCCAAGTCTTTTCAGTCTCAATCCATTTCTGTTTCATTCCAACATTCTGGGGTTTCAGCTATCATAGTTATACTCCTTAATGTCTTTGAAGTTCATTGTGCTCAGGGGTCCCTAACCCCTGCTTAAATCAGTTCTGGGTGAATCCCTCCTAGTGTTATCTTTCTCCCTTTGATATTGGGGGGTCTGGATCCTTAATTACTCAGCAGGAGATGGGTCAATTGTTTTATAGCATCAGCTCAAGCCTCTTCACCTACCGGGGCTTCTCCTCACCTACTCTCCAGATGCAGGTCAGCCTGGGGCCAACTCAACCCCTCCCTTGGGTCAGGACCTTCGCCAGCTCCTCTCCTCTCTCAGATCCAGACAGGCAATCCACATTCAGCAGATACTCACAGAAATGCCTAAAGCAAAAAACACTTTCTCAAAGAGTGGTTTCTGAACACACAGTGGCAAAACCTCTGCCATAGAAAGATGTGTTATGACACTGTGAGTTCATACATACTAAACCTCACTTTTCCATTTTAAACTTATAGGAAACTAACAAAAACACAATATCCGGCCTCCCCCATTCTGTCCTATGGGTAGGCTGGCCTTTCACCAGTGTCTTTCACATCTACCATGGGCTTCAATTGGAATTCCATAGAGCATATTATCAAGCCCATTATAGCCGTTTTAGCGGCAGTTTTCTGCCGCTAAAGGGGCGATAATGTTATCGCCTGTCTTGATAATATGCCCCAAAGTTTTTCCATGGAACAATAACTTTCGGATGGTACCCTGAGCAAATGGTGTGATCTGCAACGAATCTTGGGAGAACTACCTACAATAATGTGACAATGGGATTAGGGAAAGGCCCCACTTCTCCTTTGCCTTCGGAGAGAGAGTATTGTGGAGCAAGCTTTATATTGGTAGTTTTATGCTACATGACTCATTAATGGCGGAAAGACTCCACATGCTGACACATTTTTACCCTTCTTCCTGAGGATACTTAATTAGGAATGTCGCAGCCTGAGGAAAATTAAGTAGGGATTACGCAGCCTTACGCAGCCTTCACTGGCTGCCAGTGAGGAGGCAGACAGAATTTAAAGCTCTCACTATTGCCTACAGAGCAATAAAAGGCAACGCCCCCCAGTACCTGAGGAAACGTATTCACACATCCCGCCAGACAAGAAACCTCAGATCCAACCACTTGGAACTTCTCGTCACACCTCATTTTTCCAAAGCCAGAACAGGTGGACGCTCCTTTGTTGTTAAAACAACTGCCCTCTGGAACTCCCTTCCCCTACAAATCAGGGAGGTCCCTTGGAAACTTAATTCCCATAAGCTACTAAAAACATGGTTATTCAACCTCCCCTAGTCCGTATAGGCCACATATTGCTAACCGCTCCTATCCTCTTCTCCGCACAGCGCCGGGACACTCTCGTCGTGGGTAGCCGCGCGCTCTACAAAACACTTATTATTATTATTATTATTATTATTATTAATATTATTATTATTATGTCACTTTAGTGTTAGTATGGAGATAGATGAATGCTTTTCAGCATCAACTCTCGATGGAGGGAAATTTGTACTCAATATTTTTGATCCTCTGTATCCTGTTTCTTGAATTCATTGTTTTACCTATCCTACATTGTCTTAATTGGATATGCAGATTTGGTTTTATGCTAATTCCTATGCATATCTATACTCTTGTATTGAGGTGTCTTTATGTTCAGTTACTTTTGGCTTTGTAATAAATCAAACTAATCTTAAGTAGTTGACTGTGGTTACTATGTGTTCACGAGGATCTTTGGTTAATTGATTAGTTCTAATTAGCAACTTGTCTCCCCTCCACACCTTCAGGCTGTGAAAAAGTACCATTGGGTTGTTGTGACTCTAGAACAGGTCTAAAACTTATGGTCCTGGCCCTTTGAGACACAAGCAGCCTTTAGCTAGTTTGGGCCAAGGATCTGTGGGTACTTCTCCATGTCATGTTGCCAAGCATTAGATCATAACAGCCACACCAATGCCTGACTAATGCGCTAAATAGTGAGAATTAAAGCAGTTTCAGAGGAAATGAGTTTACTACACCGGCTCTACAGAGATAAATAAAAATCTCTTTAATTTGAACAGACAACAGGTCCTTTTATTTAGCTTATTGGACTGAGTCTACATATGCCAAACATCGATTCTGCTCTTCGCCTCAGGCATACAGGTCACACAAAAGCAGTTTGCGGACCTCGGAAGCAGTTGTAGCATCCTACCTCGACTGGGTACCCACCAATGATTATGCCACGCACACAGCTTAGTATGATACATCTTTATTCAGCTGTGTGTAACTGCAAACTCCACATTCTAAATCTGCAGTCACTTCACTATGCACTAACACTTACGTCACAATTCTACCGACTCCATCAAGAGCCAAGAGGGTTCCATTATTGCTGACTCGCACAACACTACGTCTCCCGATCTAATCAAATAGAAAATGAATTTGTTTACAAATACAAATACAATTATAGCTCTTTGATAAGTCTGAGTGGCTCTCTGATCACACGTCCTGACTATGTTGTCGGAAACTGGGGACAGGCAGTAGAAGTGTCCTTGATCTGTGCTGGTGATGCAGAAACAACATCAGTCAGGGAATTTCAATTGTCCTTCAGACCCAGTCTCTATATTGACAACCGTGCCTGACAAGTGATGAGTCACATGTCAGAAATGCAAGGAATGTCATTTAATGGACTTTCCAGGATGTCTCCACCATGTCTCCTTTGCTGGTCACAACATGAAATGACTCAGCATTGAAAGGAGCATCCAATTGCCGTCTTATAGACTGACAGACAAGCACCCGATCTTCTCTAGTAAAAGTAACGTCTTCTGTATGCCGTTGCTTGTCTGCATAGCCCTTAATTTTCCTTTTACGATCCAAGTCTTCCGCGACATTTGATCTCCTGTTGGTTCATTGATGTTACTTGGTGGTCATGGCTCTCCTGAACATCAAGGTTGCAGGGCTTACACCTGTGGTCGAGTGAGAGTCAGATGGTAGGCTCAAATGGTAGAATTTAAGACAGTATTAAGGTCAAGCTTTTTCATTACAGCAGGCTGAGTAGCTTTCTTCAGTACTCATGAAATGATCGAAAAGTCTATTGGCCTGTGGCCAAAGAGGGGTGCTCTTCTGATGCTTCACATTAAGATGACTGAGAATTCTCAACTCTTGAAAGGTGGGCTGCTGTCAGATTTTAAGATTACAGAACACCTATTGACTCTTTTTTTGAGTGATAGATGAGAGATCTTCAATCAAAGGAAAATGTGAGTATTCATCAACAATCACCATCAGGTGATTTCCATTTTCAAGAGGACCGAAGAAGTCAATGCCAATTCTTTCCCATACATTCTTTGGCAACTCTGACAAGTTTACGGTGTGTTGAGTTGTTTTCAATAAAAGGCATTTACAGAAATGACAGGCTTTCAGTTCTTTTTCAACTCTCTCATGAAGATGAGGAAGCCAGACTCTGTGTTGGAGGGCTTGTTTTGTGGCATTCTTTCTACAATGTCCTACAGGTGCCACTTCAATAACCTGTTGTCGCAGACTGTCCAGAATAACAATTCTCAAAACTCTCAGGAAAATGGCTTCTTGAGTAATGGACAGTTCATCTTTGACATTTGTAAATTTGTGGTACTCACAGTCACTGGTAAGAGGTCAAGTCTGCTGGTTCCAAGACTGATGGGTAATAATGTCTTCTAGTTTTAACATGTCACTTTTGTAACTCATGGTAGTGACAATATGTTTCAAAGAAATGGCAGCTGGTGTGCTTGATTTCACAATGAAATGTATGCTGTCTTGGAAGGGGTACCATGGTCTTATAGAGGCAATTGTGAGAAATAGTCAGCAGGATTTTGATTTTTCCCTGGATGGTGCAAGATTGTTTAGTTGTATTTTTGTAATCATAGACCCAAACATTCGAAGCAAGGAGGCATCTTTGGATTGCCAAAGATGGTCAACAATGCTTGATGAACCATCACAAGAGGAAAAGACTTTTCATAAAGAAGTACATGGAAATATTTGCAAGCCCACACCACTGCTAAACTTTCTTTCTCAGGTTGTGAGTAAGCACATACAGTTTGGGACAAACTTCTGCTTGCATATGCCACTATATGCCTTTGAGCATTTGGGTGTCCTCGGTGCTGTGCAAGGATCGCGCCGAACCCAATGGAGCTAGCATCAACAACAACCTTGGTATGAATCATTGAATCAAAGTATGCCATTTCAGTAACGTTCTCAACAGCTTGTTTCATTTTCTTGAAGCTTTGCTCGCATTCATATGACCAATGAAATTAAACATTCTTTTTTGTCAAGCCTCTTAATGGGGCACTTACAGTGACAAAGTCTTGTAAATATCTAGAAGTGTAGCTGGCCATGCCAAGGAATGAATGTAACATGGAAACATCTGGTGTCATAGCTCCATCATAAATGATATGGCAAAATAACTTTAGCTTTGCTTTATGGAACTCACATTTCTCAGCATTTAATGAAAACCTGCATCAGCAAGCACACACTAGTGTGATAGCTTTATAGTGCTCCTTCTGTGTAGCTCTGAAACCCAATACGTCATAACTATAACTGTATAATATGTCGCATGCCATCTTGTAAACATTCTGCAGCTGATGACACATCGAACCTTAAGGCCTGATTACGAGTTAAGCGAACCCATGGTGGAGGTGCAAGGTGGTCAGGGACCGCCGCAAAAGTGGTCCGAACACCGTATTAAGATTTGGGACTGCCCCAACTGCCAGGGATCGTGGTCTGGGGAAGAAATATGCATGATGGTGCAGCTGCCGCACTGCAATGCATATAATGAGTTTCCTTACTGCCAGCCTTTTCATGGAGGTGAGCCTGCTATGAAAAGGCTGATGGTGGTGAAACAAATGCATTGGTATGTACATGATTGGTGTATTTGTTGCACTGGTAAGTCCCTTGTAAAGTGGGATACCTATACCGAGGGTCTGTACTTCAAATACTTCTAATGGGCTACAGCACTAATTGTACCATCACAGAATTAGCCATTCACACCTGTCTTAAGCCTGTCACTGTAGTGTCTGTGTGTTCAGTTTACTGCTACTTCATCACCCCCTACATCAACGGCACTTTTGAGTATAAGCACTGGGTCTCTGACCATCTGAATTCAGACACTTCTGGATCTTGAACTGAACCTTTGTCAGAAGGACTGTTGTGCTGCTTAAAGAACTCAACTGGACTGTTATTTTGGAAGGACTGCTTTGCTGCGTAATGCCCTGCTTCATGCTGCTCCCTGACTCTGCTGAAGGAGAGCTGGGCTCTGCCTTCCCTCCCAAGTGATCTCCAAGAGCGTGCTGGTGGCTTGCCTTCAGTTTTCTGGTGTCTCAGGGATACAAAAGACTTCCTGTAATTCTGCTGGTGCTGATGAACTCTGACCTTTGTGAGTCCTACCTTTGCCTGAGGTGCCCTCTCCAGGGTCTGGCCCTCAGAATTGGGTGCAGTGGCTGTTTGTCTTGCTTAGATAAATATTCTCTATTTTTTTAAAACCTATGTGGAGTCTTTTTGTGGTGTATTCATTGTGTTATAGTGTGTGTGTGTGTTTGTGTGTGCCTGTATGTGTGTGTTGCACACATACTTTACATATTGCCTCTTTAAATACCCTTGGCTGGTCTGTGCCAAACTACCAGAAGGTATAGTGTCTGACACCTAGTTGACCTCTGCTTTGCAGTGCTTCTGATTGCAGCATTAACTTGCATTTTGATATCACTATTTGCCATTCTTTCAAAACCTGATTGTATCCGCCTTTAACGTTATTACTCAGTATGATGCATAGCTTTCAGTTGTGTAGGAGCACCGTACATCTTTCTACTGTCTCCCCAGCAGGTTCTAGTCTAAAGAAGTGTAGACTTCTCAGTGAAGCTTTCGTTATCTTCAAATGCTTTACACTAGCCGGAGTTGCGCTTTGACTCCACAGACGTCAAACATCGATGTGACACTCGTGGCACGCACAGGCAGTTTGCTGGACCATGGCAACCTCTCTGGGAGAGCACTATTGAGCACTGCTGATCTTTGGGCTACTTATCTCATCCTCGTTGCCAGTTGTAGGATACTCCCTAGCCTGGGTACCCGCCAATGACTACGCCACACATGGAAGTTAGTATAACATGTCTTTATTAGGCTGCGTGTAACCACAAATTCCACATTCTAAACCTATGTCACAGTTCTATGGAATCCATCAGGAGACAAAAGGATTCTGCCATTGCTAACTGGCAAGACACTACATCTGACACTATGAAAAATCCATCTAAAACGATATTATTGAGATAATCCTCCTGTTAAAATGTTTTTGTACAAAGGAATTGTTTCCCATAGTTAGATTTTATGTGAATGTTTGCCCACCAGTGAAGGATGTTACTGTGGCCAATATTTCCATCATCGTGAAATTGTGTATTTTTTTAGGTTCACAAAAGTTCACTAGCAGAAACCGAATTTCGACCATCCTTGTATATTTTTATTTTTACTCATCTTAATAGTTATTATACTAAGAAGCTCAAGAACATATTAAACTGGGACATCCTTGCCCTGGTTTAGAATCTGTGACTTTCAGATTATAAACACAACGAACAATAGCTTAATATGTTTTTTTTGTTTTGAGTTATTTTACTTTTTTTCATATTGAAATAAGAATAATCAGCATATTAATACAATGGGATGCTGTATCTGAAACGTTTTAGGAAAATGTTATTTTATTATCAGTGCTTACAATAGATAGCTCACTGAAATTATGAAAATGTATGATACAGAATCATCTGCATTATTTTGATTTGTGCTATTAAACCGATCCTTCTTCTTCATGCATCATATTTTTATTCATATTTCAGCTTCTATAGGATGGATCGTCCGTATAAAAAGCTGCCTTTTTCAGCCCTTTCTTAATTTTCTCCTCATAGATTTCCAATGCTGCTCCATTTTTCTCCTAGTAAAAATAAATTACCTTGAGCATCCTTCACTGTTCTCTTTGCAGCCAACGCATCCATCACAACAAAGCCAGCTCCTGTTCAAAATATTATATCTATGCAACTAAATGAACAGCAGGCACACAAGGTTCACTGTAAGATGATGAAGAAACATCCACCACCAAGATGTTTCTTTTTTTCATTTTGCCTGCTAATTATCACATTTCAAACGTTTTTAAAAGAAAAAATAAATCTGTTTTTTTGCTGAACAACCACTTGAATACTAGCAATCTCAATTTCAGGAAAGCGGGTATTTTGCAGGCAACGCTTATGTCTTTAGAGATTTTCAGTGTCACTGAAAATTTTAAAAGGGAAGATTTGATTTTATATGATTTTAAATACAAATTGGTAAAATATGAAACGCTTTTCGTGGTAATTTGATCAATCCTGTGAAAATGGAGTTTGACAAGGTGGCTTTTGTGTAAAAAGGGTAGTTAACCCAAGAGCTACTGGTGAGTTCACTCTTCAATGTTGATACTCTTCCCCACTGGAACACAACGGGGCATATTACCAAGCAATAGCGCTAATTATCGCTATTGCTTGGTTAGAGACAAAAATTTACCGCTGAGCTGCGGCGATTTTTATCGCAAATAAGCGTTGGTATTGCCAAGGTTTATCGCAAATGCGATAAAAATCGGCCGCAATGCATGAATATCGCAGAAAAGTCAGCGATATTCATGCATTACCGAGCTAATGCTCTTAGCCATGTTATCCACCTCCCATTGGATAACATGGCTAAGAACTGCTCAGGGCAGGTGTTAGCTTTTGGAGATATTCGCGCTTAGCGCGAATATCTCCATAAGTTGGTAATAGGAGATAGCGATGTTAGCGACTGTTTCTAGTCGCTAACATCTTGGCACGCCCACTTTGCATGTCATTAGTGTTAAATATCACTGACATGCAAAGTGGGGCCCAAGATGGTCGCTATCTCCTACTAGCTGTCGCTAACTGGTGTTAGCAACAGCTAGGTAAAAGGGAGATAATTTTATCTCCGCTTTCTTGGCTTTTAAAGCCAAAAAAGCAGAGATAAACCCCCTTGATAATATGCCCCAATATTTATTACTCATATAGTTTTGCTGCCTTCTTTTGTGGTATCAAAGTCACAGTGTTTTTGTCTTTCAGTCATTGGAAGCTTGTGATGTTGGCAGTAGCTGCTCCTAACGGTCGTGGTGGTGTGGCAGGGGGGGACTGGTAATTAACAAAAACAAAACAAGCACTTACCTTGGAATGGCCGGCAGGCCATCGCCTTCCCTGACGCCTCTTCTTTTCTGCAGTCCTTTGGCAACAGGAAGCACCTGGCACACAGGCTCCCCAGAGCCAATCACAACCCTGCAATGCAGCATTGTAATTACGCTGAGACTGGACCAGGGAGCCTGTACATGTTCCTGACCAGGCTGTCTAATGCAGCCTGGTAGGAACAATGAAAGTGCACATGAACTATTTGGTTGGCCCAAGAGGGCCGGCCAAACAGTTCATGCGCACTTTTGGAGTGCAAGCCATTCCTCCCCTGCTCTATCCAGCCCGACCCACAAAGGCCGCTGACTGAATACAATAGGAAAAATAAAATGCATTTTATTTTTTATTTTTGTGTAGTGGGGCAACGCTCCTCCATCTTAGCAGAGTAGCCACCACTGGATGTTGGCCATGATATCGCAAATCTTTGGCTTTTGTTTTAAGTTGGCTGCAAATACTGCTTTTGGTATTATGAGTCTTTCTATAATACCGCACTCCCAATATTTTTTCACACGCATGGAACACCTTGCATAATTTGAGCAGAAAAATATAGTCAGAAGGATAAAAATCTGTGAAAAAATTATTAGTGCACTGAACTCCAATACCATTCCTTTTCCTTTATTCGAGCCTCTGAAGCTCAGAATAGGACACTAACGTCTCTGTGTGTATATCGTTTTCAATAGCACATATTAACAATAGGGTTAAATATTGAACATTATGTTTATTTATTTATTTATTACAGAATTTATAATGCGCATGTGATGTGATCTGTTGTTGACCTTATGGTTTTTGCATCCTTCGTTTTAACAGTATTTAAATGTCCTGGTTGTGTGGATCATTTCACGGGATCCAGTCTTTCGTATTACATTCCTGACATATTTTATTGGCATTCTATCTGATAACTTTAATGTTAGATCATTTTGAATTGCCTTCCAAGCTAGTGTTCACTGTCTTTCTAAGATACATATTTGAAAGATCTTTCAAGTTGGCTAGGTGATTTATTTTATTTTAGCCAGAAAGATTGCTCCATGCCTCAGCTGCTTGCTAATGATTTTTTGGGGGATTTGTATATCCTAAGAAAGATCCTGTCACAGCTGCTCAAATCCTTCTAAGGTCAGTAAAGTAAGCACCACCTTTACACTGAGCTGTAATAATAGTTGCTGTAACAGACATTAGAAATAGCAAAAACTGTTTTATTAAAGTAATGTATAAATGTAAGACATAGGTTTGTTAGTTGAGAGAGGTGGAAGTCCCACTCAAGCAGCAACCACAATCTATGTAAAGGTGAACTAATACGTCACTGCGTTAACCTGTGCTTAAACCTCTGGTAGCTTGGTACAAAAGCAGTCAGGATTAATTTAGAGGCAATGTGTACAGTATTTATGCATCACAAACACACTGTAATGAAGTAAAAACACAACAAAAGGAAAATTCCCAAACCAATTAAAAAAAAGAGTACATTTAAAAAATATAATGGCACCAATCCAATCAAAATCAAATCAGTAGAACTGGAGATATTTCTGTATGTTGTAAATAGCACCAAAAAGCACAAAGTACCAACAGAACTTGCAATTATTTTCATCGAGCACTCAAAGTCCACAAATTCTTTTTCAAGTTCAGTAGTTGTTTATATTTATATCAATCTTGAGATGTTTCAATTTCCATCTTCATTGAAAACAATCTTCTTATACAATCTTCAACAAAAGTGTAGCCAACACGTGTTTCGTCTGGTCTAATCTGACCAAAAACGTCCTCAGGGCTGCAACCCAAACAAAGTATAACAACAACATTACTTTCTTTTTTTTTAATTTTTTTTTTATTTCCGTAACAACATTACTTTCTTATTGAACCTTATATATAAAAAAGTTTGAATTCTAACCTGGTATCAAAGGGACACATCCCTAAAACCAACCAGTGCTCAAAGTTAGAAAAGAGCTCAGAATTATCTGCTCACCAGCAAGGTAGTAGCTTAAAACACCCAGTAGGATCCTATTCTTAAGGTGGGATAAGTATCCTCCACCTAGTTTGTTAATTCATGCTCAAAAAGAGTACACTTAATAGAGATTAGTACACAGTAAAAAGATGCGGCCAAACTGCAAGACTTCCTACCTATATTCCTCCACGTTGATCAGTTTCAATTTCTCATTAATTCGGCATCAATATTACACATAGTTCTGTAATAGTATATTAAATCGTTAGTGGCCTGCTAAATAAGTATTCATGTCACATACTCAGTATTCACTTAACATTGAATTAAAGTATTCGTTCTGTATTAATCTATTAAGTCAATAGTAACCTGCTAGATGTGTGTTACGGATACACACTCTATGTAAGCTTAACGTTATGTTGAGGTATGTTGACAGTAAACTAAAAGGTTATCTTACCTCTACCATAGAATAATCTCCCAATCGTAATGGGCTGTTGTTTAAAGGTGCCGCTGTCTGTCACCTAAAAAAGTCGGGCACTCAAATTATTATACTCGTCCGCTATAAGTCCTATTAAAGGCATGATAATGCATGAATTGTCTATTGGGTGCCACAGTTACTCGATCATTTCTCACCTTATAGTGGATATCTAGTACTTCGAGGCGCGGTATTCTATATCGGCGTCCTAGTAACGTGCCATCTTGATTATCATTGTTTATATATGCCTGAAGGCGGAAAGCGCCATCTTGGTAAAGCCCGTAAAATAAGATGATGTTATTTTGTTATAATGACTTAATAGACTATCTCTTCCTTCTCTATTAGTAAAGAGAGAAACTCTATAGAGTAGAAAAAGGTTTTATAAAACGTATATCTTGATATAAAAAAATTGTTACCGAGAATATCGAGCAGTGACGTTTATCAGATCCTATGTAGATATAGTGATATCTATTTATATAATCGGCTGTTCACGTCAATCCCCTCAATATAGAGGCACTTGTCTTAAGATATGAGATTGTGCGCGAATCTGAATCTTGGAGTCGCCATCTTGAAATGGTAAATATGTAAAGATCCAAAAAGGGGATCAAAGCGAAATGAAGTATTCTAGTAAGCCTAAATAGAAAAACTATCGTAATATCTTAATGTAAATTCAGTTATGTTAGAAACTATATATATATATGTATATTTTTGACTCTGTTGCTATTCAAGGGTAATTAGTCATGATATTATGTTCTATTTATATTATGGTATTCTAGAGTAAATTATTGTGTTAGTAATAGAACAGAGCGAAGGGACACTAGTAGTCTGCGTCGCTGACCGGTCGCATGAATTAAAGTTAAGGGAGTACATGCAGGGGTACAGAAGGTGCAGGATAAAAGATAGCGAGTTTAGATTAATGTAAGTTTCTAATCTCACCACCGTCAGATTATATCGAAACCAGCAGGGCTAATACAATCATAAATTAACAGTGGTACATGTGATTAACATCAATACACAGAGTTTTCATAGCAGTCTGATTATATTATATCTCCATTGCTTATTCTGTTAGTTATTAAGCAATACATTAAATTGGGTCATCTAACATGTTGCATATAGTAATTACATTCAAGCTATCCTATTAGGGTACCACTGATAGAAATGCATTACAGAGAGTCAGGTCATCTCAGAATAGTATACAGTTATTCATTTCCTAGGAAGAATTCATACTCATGGTCAACATTAAGACCCAATTCTTCAGATTTCAATTTTATAAGCCATGTGACTTCATACCTCCTTAGTTTGAGTATCCTTTTACCCCCTCTGGGGTCTGACTCTATATGATCTATACCATGATAGCTAAAGATATGTTTCGTTCTATCAAGAGAGTTTCTGATTAGGTGTGCTGCGGTTGGATACCGGGTATCACCCTGTTTGATTGCTCTAAAATGCTCTGCCATTCTTTCTTTCAGCTTCCTTTTCGTGCTCCCTACGTATATCATTCCGCAGCTACATACAATTACATATACAACAAAGGTTGTCTCACAGTTTATAAACATCTCAAATGGTATAATCACCCGTCCCATTGTAGTTGAATCGTTTTTGGCCACTATAGGAGTGGCAGGGTATGCTCAGACATGAGTCCCTTGCTCACTGCATCATCAGGATTCAAGCAAGCCGGGCCGAAGACGGCTGTAATGCCAGAAACCGGTCCCCGGAAGCTTGTTTCCTTTCCAGTAAAGAATTGGCTTGGTAGTTTGGTCTGCCCTGTTCCCATGATGCACTGGGCCAGGGTCAGACTAATTTGCATGTAGCCAGGTTCTGAACTGGGATGGTGCAGTGAGCTAAAAAACGGTGATGGATCAAGCCCTGATCTTTTGACTGGGTAGGCGTGTTATGCTTAATTCAGATACTCTGTCCATCACCACCCCCTTTTCTGAATCGTTTTTGGCCACTATAGGAGTGTCAGGGTATGCTCAGACATGAGTCCCTTTCTCACTGCATCATCAGGATTCAAGCAAGCCAGGCTGAAGACAGCTGTAATGCCAGAAACCGGTCCCCGGAAGCTTGTTTCCTTTCCAGTAAAGAATTGGCTTGGTAGTTTGGTCTGCCCTGTTCCCATGATGCACTGGGCCAGGGTCAGACTCATTTGCATGTAGCCAGGTTCTGAACTGGGATGGTGCAGTGAGCTAAAAAACGGTGATGGATCAAGCCCTGATCTTTTGACTGGGTAGGAGTGTTCTGCTTTATTCAGATACTCTGTCCATCACCACCCCCTTTTCTGAATCGTTTTTGGCCACTATAGGAGTGGCAGGGTATGCTCAGACATGAGTCCCTTGCTCACTGTATCATCAGGATTCAAGCAAGCCGGGCCGAAGACGGCTGTAATGCCAGAAACCGGTCCCCGGAAGCTTGTTTCCTTTCCAGTAAAGAATTGGCTTGGTAGTTTGGTCTGCCCTGTTCCCATGATGCACTGGGCCAGGGTCAGACTAATTTGCATGTAGCCAGGTTCTGAACTGGGATGGTGCAGTGAGCTAAAAAATGGTGATGGATCAAGCCCTGATCTTTTGACTGGGTAGGAGTGTTCTGCTTAATTCAGATACTCTGTCCATCACCACCCCCTTTTCTGAATCGTTTTTGGCCACTATAGGAGTGGCAGGGTATGCTCAGACATGAGTCCCTTGCTCACTGCATCATCAGGATTCAAGCAAGCCGGGCCGAAGACGGCTGTAATGCCAGAAACCGGTCCCCGGAAGCTTATTTCCTTTCCAGTAAAGAATTGGCTTGGTAGTTTGGTCTGCCCTGTTCCCATGATGCACTGGGCCAGGGTCAGACTAATTTGCATGTAGCCAGGTTCTGAACTGAGATGGTGCAGTGAGCTAAAAAACGGTGATGGATCAAGCCCTGATCTTTTGACTGGGTAGGAGTGTTCTGCTTAATTCAGATACTCTGTCCATCACCACCCCCTTTTCTGAATCGTTTTTGGCCACTATAGGAGTGGCAGGGTATGCTCAGACATGAGTCCCTTGCTCACTGCATCATCAGGATTCAAGCAAGCCGGGCTGAAGACAGCTGTAATGCCAGAAACCAGTCCCCGGAAGCTTGTTTCCTTTCCAGTAAAGAATTGGCTTGGTAGTTTGGTCTGCCCTGTTCCCATGATGCACTGGGCCAGGGTCAGACTAATTTGCATGTAGCCAGGTTCTGAACTGGGATGGTGCAGTGAGCTAAAAAATGGTGATGGATCAAGCCCTGATCTTTTGACTGGGTAGGAGTGTTCTGCTTAATTCAGATACTCTGTCCATCACCACCCCCTTTTCTGAATCGTTTTTGGCCACTATAGGAGTGGCAGGGTATGCTCAGACATGAGTCCCTTGCTCACTGCATCATCAGGATTCAAGCAAGCCGGGCCGAAGACTGCTATAATGCCAGAAACCGGTCCCCGGAAGCTTGTTTCCTTTCCAGTAAAGAATTGGCTTGATAGTTTGGTCTGCCCTGTTCCCATGATGCACTGGGCCAGGGTCAGACTAATTTGCATGTAGCCAGGTTCTGAACTGGGATGGTGCAGTGAGCTAAAAAATGGTGATGGATCAAGCCCTGATCTTTTGACTGGGTAGGAGTGTTCTGCTTAATTCAGATACTCTGTCCATCACCACCCCCTTTTCTGAATCGTTTTTGGCCACTATAGGAGTGGCAGGGTATGCTCAGACATGAGTCCCTTGCTCACTGCATCATCAGGATTCAAGCAAGCCGGGCCGAAGACGGCTGTAATGCCAGAAACCGGTCCCCGGAAGCTTGTTTCCTTTCCAGTAAAGAATTGGCTTGGTAGTTTGGTCTGCCCTGTTCCCATGATGCACTGGGCCAGGGTCAGACTAATTTGCATGTAGCCAGGTTCTGAACTGGGATGGTGCAGTGAGCTAAAAAACGGTGATGGATCAAGCCCTGATCTTTTGACTGGGTAGGAGTGTTCTGCTTAATTCAGATACTCTGTCCATCACCACCCCCTTTTCTGAATCTATTACTTAAATGGCATTCACCCTGTCCTGGGGTTTGTTACAGCCTATCTTAAGGGTGACTTATAAGGATTAAAAAGGAAGGTATATTTCTGGCAAAACGTTACTCTGCCAGGTGGAAATGGCAGTTCAAAACTGCACTTCAGGTTGCAGTAGCAGGCCTGAGACATGTTTTGCAGTGCTAGTTTAGTAGGTGGCACAGTGAGTAATGCTGCACACTAGTAGGATACAATTAACCAGCACTTGGTACACTTTGTATAATATACTAGGGAACTACAAGTAAATTAAACATGCCAATTAGGTGTAAGCCAATTTGAGCATGTTTTAGAAAGAGAAAACAAGCACTTTAGCACTGGTTGGCAGGGGTAAATTGCACATCAACAAAATATGAGTTGAGCAAAATCAGGAACTGAATGTAAAATGTTCGGGTGAATAACACACCAAGGATGTCAGTTCTAACAAACACAATTATAATCAATACATTAAAACAATTCCAACTAGCTAGTTGGAATTGTTTTAATGTTTGTTTTTTTTTTACTTTTTTTATTGTAAACAGGCTGACAAAAAATTCCAATACAAATAAATATCCGGAAAAAAAAAAAAAAGAATTGTCACGATATACATATAGAATATATAGGAGGTAAAAAAAATGCAAGGATTAACATTGATAAAGCACCACATTTACACACAAATTCATAAAGCACCAGGAGGAAGGTAGCTAGTATAATTCGTAATGAATCAGATAATAATAAAGCTAGAAAAAATCATATCAAGTCAAGCAGAAAGATTCCCATTTTCTTTCAAATTTAGCCAGAGAGCGTCCTCCCCTTGTATTTGCTAAAGCAAGTTCCATAGAATATATTTCCGTAACTAATGCCCACCATTCCCAGACAGTGGGTGGGTCCGTGGCAATCCAAGCTCTTGCAATAGTTAGTTTAGCACAAGAAATTAATATAGTTGCCAAGGGAGATAGAGGGATTAAGGAAGTATTACAATCTAACAGGATTAAAGGGGCAGAGAGTGTGGGCAGCCCAAACTTCTTGAATCTGCATGTATCTTGGACCTTATCCCAAAAAGACTTCAGCTTCGGGTAGGAGAATAGCATATGTACTAGATTGGCCGCTGCTTCAGAGCATTTAGGGCATTTTGTGCGATCTGTAAAGTCAGGGTTAGAGGATCACCTGGAGATTCTTGCCGGAGTGTAATATAGCATACAAGTTGTTCTAAATTGCTGTAGCCTAAGGCTAGAAGATCTGACTAACTTATTAATGTTAGACAGCGAGTTCTCTATTTGCTTCATGGTGACATTTAAGCCAAGTTGAGCCCCCCATTTTTCCATTATTTTAGACAGATCGTTTGTTTTATATTTTACAAGTTGCTGATATGCCACACTAATAACTGATTTGGTTTTTTTAGAATATAAACTAGTCCATATGTCACATTCTGTAATATTTCGAATCTTATTTTTATTAATTAAAAAATCATGAATCTGTAACTACTTATATCTGCAATATTCTGGTAGATCATATATTGTTTTAAGCATGCTGAAGTCAGCAAACCCCTGTAGGCCATATAAATCAGACAGAGTATTAATTCCTTTCTCGGCCCAAATATTATTAGTAATATCAGAAAATAGACTCGGGAGACCTGGGTTGCCCCAAAGCGGTAGCTTTGGATGAAAAAATGAAGTCCTGCTGTAAGTCAATATATTTTTCCATATCTTGACTATATCCCTGGCTGTCTTGAACCTAACCCTCTTGAAATAGTTTGGGTCATTTATTCTAAACAAAAACAAGTTTGACTCTTGTTTCAACATAAATTGATGAAAAAAATTGCTTTCCCCTTTAAGAAGTAGAGAACGTAATCGTAAGATAAATGAAGACCAAAAATACAACTTAAAATCAGGAAAATTAAGCCCTCCCTCATTCGTGGTGTTTTTCAAGTGTTTCAGTGATCTTCTTGCTTTTTTATAGCCCCAAATAAAGCTATTAAAAATACTGTCTAGTTGTTGAAAGAAGCGATTATTCAATGCTATCGGGATCGATCTAAATAAATATAAGATTAATTCTACCTATAATATTCAGAGGTAGCCTGTGCTATTTCTTTAAAATTAAAGCCGTAGATTTGGTTAATTCATTGTAGTTAATGTGAGGTATTTCTTGTATTTTGGCCGTAATCTTAACGCCAAGATAAGTAGCTACCTTACAGATCCCTAGGATAGCCGTAGGTGGTGAGTAATTGGCAATTACTTGAGTCTTTTGTATATTAGGCCTGTAACCAGACACTTCCCCAATTTTAGTTGCTTCTATTTTTATTCCTCTTAAAGCCTGAATTATATCCTGTGTATAAACAGCAATATCGTCAGCATAGGCCGTCAATTTAAGCTCCTTTGAGCCAGAGCTAAACGGAACAATCAGGTTTTGCAAATTGAGGGCCGTTAAAAAAGGTTCTAAAGAAAGAGCAAATAAAAGATGTGAGAGAGGGCAGCCTTGGCGTGTGCCACGCAGAATTGGAAAATCTAAAGAAGTTAAACCATTATAGCTTGTACAGGCCATGGGGTTATTATATAAAGCCTGTATCCCCCTCAGAAACCTTCCCCTTAGCCCTATTTTTGACATCGTGCTCCAGAGATAGTTCCACCCCACTCGATCAAATGCTTTTTCTGCATCTAATAAGATCATACCTAGTGGGGTGGACTCTATCTCCGCAACGTCGAATGCCGTGATAGCCATGTTTATATGTGAAGTGGTATCTCTCCCAAAAATAAATCCATGCTGTTGTGTGTTGACTAATTGGGGCATAGCAATTGCCAGTCTGTGTGCAAGAATTTTAGCGAAAAGCTTAGCATCAGTGTTAATCAATGAGATTGGTCGGTATGACCCCATCTCGGTTTGTCTTTTTTTAAAAAAAATATTATTTTCGCCTTATTCCATGATTTAGGTGCATTTCCGGTCGTTCCTACTGACTGCATAACTTCTAATAATAATAGATCTAATTCAGGCAGACAAGCCTTGTATAGCTCTAGCGGGATGGTGTCTTCCCCAGCTGCTTTACCCCCGGGCAAAGAGTTGATAGCCTGGTGTAGCTCTGTCATTGTTAAGTCGTCCGACAAAGAACTTAGATCTGGCCTGTCATCATATCTCGGTGTATTTTTATCTGTATAGTCCCTTATAAGATCTAAATCCGGTTCATTTTCTGGGGTGTATAGAGTTTTATAGAAGCTAGCAAATTGCTCTAACACTTCATGTGGTTTGTTATAAATGTTGTTATCTGACCCCCGAATGTTAGAGATTAAAGAGCCTACTCTAGCTTCCGCCACTTTGTAAGCCAGAATACGGCCAATTTTGTCCCCTCCCTCATATTGGGCTATTTTATATTTATGAATATTAGTGCTGTATTTCCAGTAGAGATCTTTCTTTGCGTCATTTTTTAATTTACTAAGTTTAAGATTAATATCCATACAAGTAGGCAAATTATGTCGTAATGCTAGAGCTAATTGCTCTTCCTGGTTAATTATTTGCGATGTTACCCGCGCTTGGCTTTGTTTAAGTTCAGCATTTTGCCTGATCACATAGGCCTGAGTGAAGCCCCTAATGCTAGCTTTGCAGGTATCCCATACTATATGGCATGAGGCCGAGTTCTTGTTAATGTTAATAAATTCAGCAAGATGGGCTTTCAGCTGCAAAATATAAGATTGATCTGAGATAAGGTATCTGGGAAAAGAGAACATTCTGAGGGGGGCTACAGTATGTGGTGTGGAGAATGATATGATTATGGCATTGTGGTCAGATGAGATACGAGGGCAGAGGGTCATAGAGCAAGTTTTTAATATGTTATCACTCACCAAGGCCATGTCCAATCTGGAGCATAGTTTATGGGGTGCCGAGTAGTATGTATACTCAGGTCGTTTATCGTAGAGGTACCGCCAGGCATCTTTAATATTATGTAAGTGGCAGATATCTAGTATTGCTGTCCTCGTCCTATGCATCCGTTGATGGCTATTTGGTCTGGTTGTATCCAGTTTATAATCCATAATACAATTAAAGTCGCCCATAACGACTTTAATTGTATTATGGGAATTGTTTTAATGTATTGATTATAATTTGATTATAATTTATTTAGAGACAAATATGTCCCATCATCTTATTTAAAGGTTTAAAGCTCATAACATGCTTAGCTCAATGGATTAAGACCATTGATTTTTTAGTTGCTTAAGAGTGCATTCATAATGTGGTGCTAAAATTGACCAAAGGTCAGTTTTACCCATTTGCCTTATTCATGGTTAGTGGTATAAACTAGGACTTGTTCTCATCACAGCTGAGATTATTAGGACTGGTGGTGCAATGGAAATGGCCTCTTGCATGGAATCATTGAGCATAAGCCTTTGCCCTGATAACATCATAGCAAGTTCTTTCAATGTTTTAGTTAGAACACTGCACACATGACAATCATGCATGTGTGCTGAATGCTTTCTGGGTCTTGGATTTTAACCCAGAGTGGAGCTCTGTGGTCTAGAGGGGCACACCATGTGCACCCTCCTTTTGACAGAACATGACAACTGTCAGTTCACTGTGCTAGTGAGAACTGAAAGTGGTAGCAATGACAATAACATAGTTGTAGGGTGAGTCTTTTAAATGTTACCTACATTATAAATTTGGTGTGGCAGTCCCCTGTAACTGTGTCCCTCACTCCAGACATGTGAGGCATGAATGGCATGTTAGTATGTATAACTTCTGCATGGAGATTTTCTGGGTGGATTGGGTCTGCTATGGGAAGCTGTGGCCAGCCAAGAAGACATTTTGTTTTCCTGAATCTGGGTAGTAATTAGGATGTAGAGGATCGAAGACAGCATTGTGGATCACAGGTCTCCTCTGCAATATATCAGAGGTCATTTGTAGTGGAACAGAACCTGGCGTGTGAAAAAGAGGAGAATGGGTCCTTTAATCCCCAAGAAAATTCCACTGCATTTCTATGCTCCGTTAGTTGCTGGAAGGGCTACATGCCAGAGGTTAACATGTAATTAACTTGGATGGCTTCTTCCTCCTCTATGCCTTGATTTGGGACTTCCCTAGCAGGAGACTCCCAACACTACCATACCATCCTGCTGACACCTGAAGACAAATACTACAACTGGGCCAGTCCGAGAAGAATAAATCAAAGGCAGAAATTGCATGAGACTGGTCTTAAAGATGACTGTTGGTATACACAAATGCTGTCTGCCACTTTAGGAGAAAGATGCAGAAGAACCTTTCCGCCACTGTGTCAAGATTTCTCTACCTGAATCAGGGCTCCAACAACAGTGTCATCTGAGAAACCCTACTGTGCTCTAGGTTTGGTCAATTTACCACCAGTTGTTCGACTTTGCAAAGTTGAGGACCAAACAACTAGGGAGCTTGATAGCCGGCCAATAGAAACTGCCTTGCAGCCTGCTTTGAAGTATGGAGATAACCCACTTCTTAGAACAGGAATTGGAGGTGCTATTCCATGAGGAATACACTGCTGAGAAGAGGGAGACAGTTAAGGAACTCAGGTGGTGATGAAAAAGAACTGCTAAAATAACTCAGAGAAAATCTGCTTGTTCTGGACAAAGAGTGGGATCTTATAAACTGTCCCTTTTCTTACATGTTAGGCACACCTATGGTAGGCCCGAGGTACCCCCATGGGCAGGGTGCAGTGTATGTGAAAGTTATGACATTTACTGGTGTGTGTGACATGTCCATGATAGCGAAATACTGCCAATTTAATTTTTTCACTATTGAAAGCCCATGTGTCCCATAGGATGGAATAGGGAAACACTTTGTAACATCTTACAAGTATAACTTCCCATTGGGACAAGATAAAGAAATTAAGTTTAGGCTCTCTGAACTCAGAATTTAATAACACATATTTTAATAAAGATGGGTTTTAAATTGTGTGTTTGAAAATGCCACTTTTAGAAAGTAGGCATTTTCTTGTTTAACCATTCTGTGTGCCTCTGCCTGTTTAGGTATTAACCGTATGGGTTTGGAGGGTGAAGGACTGGACTTTTAACAGAACCAGCGGTGCCAGGGAACAACACCTATAACCTTCATGGGATACCTGTTCGGCGCACAAGTGACAGAGACACGGGACACTTCCTTCGCGTCAAAGATCAGCGTTTTATTACTGCAGGGATACAGAAGTCACAAGAAGTACAACAGCGTGTAGGTTCTCTGAGTCTGCTTCGAATTGCATATGTGAGTTGCTCTCTTTTATACCCAATTTTGTCATTGCACAACATGTGAACAAAAGGTTACAACCCAGTTCCCACAGTAAACTCAAAAAGGGTTGCTTTCATGTTTTCAGAACCCCGGAACACAATTACAGTAACATCACCAGTTCCCAACTGTAAAAGCACATCTTCCCACCGTTAGGTACATTCCACTTGAGTTGTAAATAAGCAAGAGAAAGAGACAAGAACAGCTGCAAGGAAGTCAGACAACAGGGAAGAGAGAGTGTGAGGATAATATTGGATGCGTAATCGTAGGATCAAAGGGCTTGATCCCAGCACGTGCGAGGCTGAAACAATAGACCGGCACGGCAAAATCACCTTCGAGCGGAGGCAGCTGCCTTGCAGTGTCCTCCCCCTCGTCATAAAAGGCTCATGAACGGAATATGCTTCTTCCGTAAAGCTTGGAAACTAGAAGGTCATGAGGCGGACAGTTGTCTGTTCGCTGACTACGTGAGGGCAAGAAACAAAATGGATGTTGTATCTAAAATGGAACCCGAGGGTTCAGATGAAGAAACCTGTAAATGAGACGAACTCTTCTGAGTAGCATAGCGGAAACGCGTACACTTACTAAACTCGTCATTTACGGTTCATAGATACCACACTCGTCCATATTCGGCTATGCCCAAAACGTCGTACCGATTCTCACGGAACCTCAGACGCTCCTTTTGCCCTCATGTAGGCAAGAACTAGTCGAAGTCGGAGTCGATCTCGATATTCATCAGATCATTCAGATGTTGTTGGAACATCATTCTATCCATCAATGCCTCTTTGGTAACAGATGGCCTTCTTATACACGTTGTAGCACAAAGGCCACATAAGGCAGGACCACACTGTACACAAAGACAACACGTGAACAGAAACGCCACAACAACCCCTATAATCATCAGAATCTTCCAACCCCAAGTCGACATTAGACCCCAAAACCATCCTAGAAGCGTCCAATCTCCCTCGTCCACGTGTATGGACTCCGAGATTTTGTGCAACTTGGAGATGGCTTGATAAACCGTTGGAGCGTTATCAGGTATGAATATGCAGCAGCTCGAATGGATGACCTTGCACACACCACCTCTATCTGCTAGAACAACGTCTAGAACCATACGGTTCTGTAACGTCATAAGCCTATCCGCTTGAAGCTCTGCTGTCAGATTACCAAGGGCGCTTGCAGTTATGTTAGCAGTTGACTCTACTACACAAGTTAACTGTCTCAGATTTCTGCTATTGACCATAGGGCCCCAAAACGGTAGAAAACCCTTAAAGAAGTCTCCTGCTTCTTGACCGGAAGTATCCTCTTTACTAATGACACCTCTCACAACTCTGGTTTTGTGATAGTCTGCAGCAACAGTGAAAGTTGGGGGCAAGAGATTTGCAATGTAGCAGGTACCCGAGAAGTCATGAGGTAACCACGTATATGCTCGGTCATAACATGCAAAATAGGTACCCTTGGCAGTCAAAAAGACAGGGGAAGAGAGCACTGGTAGAACGTAAGTATCCACACAAGCACTCTTCCCAAGCTGAGCTCTTGGATTTCAGCCACGACCTTGCAGACAAAAGTGGCCTAGGTGAGGTACAATCCAGATTGGAGATGAGCTTTTCAGCTGCCTATCACCCACTGATATACTATACTCAGCCTCACTAAGGTACTTATAGGCTTGCACCTCCTCCTCTGGGATAAGTGATGTATCGAATATATCTCTATCTAAATCGGCAATAGCTATCACCCGAGACTTGTGGTACGGGCCAGGACCAAAGTTTGCTGAGCGTAGCTCTCGATGGGGGTAGGAATCTAGTGCACTGCGGAACATGGTTTGGAATGCCCGAGCTGACCCTTGGGGACTGTACGGAAGAACCAAATATGGAATACCCCTGTCCATGGTATGTGGCATTAACCCACACACCCAACAATTTGTAGTATTTACCACCAACTGATGCTGATGCAGAAGTTGAACAAAGGAATTGTTTCTAAATTCCGCACGTCTGACTTGTTCATGTTGGGGCAGTAGGTGAAAAGAATGTGGAGAAACAGTAGAGACGAAATTTAGATCATGAGAAGGAGAGGTAGGTAAGGCAGAAGGCAGCAATGATTGAAAACCAAAATATACTCCACCCACCAGCAGCATAGAAACAGTTAGGAACAACACAAAAACCTGTAATAAAAAACATTTTGTTCGAAATGTGCTGTATAATTTAGATTTTTGCACCGTCTTTTTCTCTATTTTCGACAGCTTGGAGAACTCCATCCTCTAACAACCGTCCGCAACGTTCTTGACGCACTTCGTTCTGAGTAGCGATTATCAATTCCCAGGAGTTCCCAGAAATCGACAAAAGAAATCGACCTAATGTCAATAACTGCTAAAGAGAAGGAAGTACCCGCGCGGCCCTACGGCCAACCCAGATGGCAGGTTTTAATCTGTTAAATAACCAATTTCATACACGTCTCCTAGCTGTACTGGAAAAGAAATACATACATAATAAAATGTCCACAATAGTCAAGGCAAAATGTGAGGGGGTATTGTGAAATCAAAACAATAAAAATGTATTAGTCCTTATTGCGTGAACGAAGAAAGTATCGGTTTCTTCCGGGTCGAGTCTGATCTTCAAACAGTGGATTGGATGGCAAAAGAGTGTTCGATTGTTCAGGCAATTGTTCAGCACTTGAATTCTCCAATGTTGATGGAAAGGACATTGTTTGAGAGGAATCAACAGGGGTGTCAGATAAAACTGAAGTGTTCCCTATGGGCTGAGCTTCGCTAAATGGGACAAAGCGCTGAGGAACGTCAGTTTCAGACGAGGAAAAACCTTTACGTATCCATGTGTCTGCCGGCAGAGGAAGCGGAACCTTCTTGGTGTGGGTGGCAATGCATGTACCCAGTGTTTCCGTCCCTCCAGCCGAACCGCCGTCCTCATCGCTAGTAGCACCTGGAAGGGTCCCACAAATCTCGGCTCAAGATGGCGTTTTCGTCCGAAATTTCTGGTGAGGACCCAGTCCCCTGGTTGGAGCCGATGACCAGGACCCTCTGTTTGTGACGGCAGAGCCTCAAAGACCTGTTGATGAATCAAACTCAATTTAGCAGTCAGATCATAAAGATAATCAATTAACATTGGATATTCAAGTCTGTTCAATTCTTTAGGCCTCGGACCCCCCAAATGTTCGCAGGGCGGCCGAACACAATCTCATATGGGCTAAGCCCTACTCGAGAGTGCACAGTTGCCCTGGTCGATAAGAGAGCTAGAGGCAAAGCGTCGGGCCATGATAAACCAGTCGTTGCCTGGATTTTAGCAAGTTTCAATTTCAGGGTGCCATTATATCCTTCCACCAAACCTGCTGACTGAGGATGATTAGCACTATGAAATTTCTGGGATATTCCTAAACCACGACACACACTCTTCATCACACTTCCCACAAACTCACTTCCGTTGTCCGACCATACAATCCGAGGCATTCCATACCTGGGGAAAAATTCTTTGAGGAGAACTTTAGCTGTGGATAGGGCAGTATTATCCTTAAGGGGGTAAGCCTCAATCCATCTGGAGAATGCGCATACTACGACCAAAACATACTTCAAATTGTTGCATCTCTCCATATGGATGAAGTCCAATTGGATAACTTCGAAAGGGCATGTAGGAGGGGCAAAATGACCAGGTGGAGTGGGGGTGCCCTTACCAGGATTGTACATCAAACATACCATGCAATTCTTAACCACTCTCTCTGCACATTTAGTAATCCCATCATTCTTCCATACAGGAGACAACAACTTGCATATGCCTTTCGAGTTAATATGTGCTGTACCGTGGGCCATAGTAACAACAGCAAGCACATATGCATCCGGTAACATCCATCTCTGTTTTTCCGACAAATCAATCCAACATCCATTCTCATCTAACTTCCCCATGCTCTCTTTCCACTTAGTCTTTTCCATCTCAGTGGCCTCGTTCTGTATTTCCTTCACACTCTCAACTGTGTCTTCACATATACTAGTCTCCGCAGGCCATCTCACTGAACTCGTAACATACATTTGGTTTGTCAAATCTTTAGCTGTCTCCTTAGCAGTGTCATCCGCAAACGCATTGCCGCGACCAACATCATCTGTCACTTTCCGATGCGCACTACATTTGATTATTGCCACCTGTTTAGGTAATGTAAGTGCATCCAAAAGGTCATTCACAAGTTGTCCATGCTGAATCTTCGTGCCATGCGACGTCAAAAATCCTCTTTCTCTCCACAATCGCCCAAAACTATGTGCCACACCAAAAGCATACTGGCTGTCGGTAAATACATTCACACGCTTTCCTCTAGACAACACACATGCACTCGTCAAGGCAATAAATTCAGCCGCCTGGGCCGAATTCTGACTCAATCTCGCAGTTCCCACAACCGTTCTCAACGTCACCACAGCGTACGCAGTCGTCACATCACCATTCGGTAACGTAAAACAGGAACCATCAACATACAAAGTACCATCGGGATCTACCAATGGAGTATCTTTTAGGTCAATCCAACCCTTCGTTTCTTCTTCGGTTTTCAGATAACAGTCATGTGGTGCCACATCACTTGATTCCGTGTTAATCGGCAACATTGTTGCTGGATTCAACACATTACACCGTTTTATCCGTATGTGACTTGCCAGTAGCGTCAACTCATACCCAGACAACCTTGCGCTCGTCAAATGTTGAGTTTTCGTTCGGTTCAAAAGAGTGTCAACTGCATGCGGAACCATCACCGTGAGCATATTATCCATGACCAGACCTGCGGATTGTCAAATGGACGCCGCAGCTGCCGCTGTTGCTCTTAAACAACTCGGCAAAGCTCTAGCTACTGGATCTAAGGTCGAAGAAAAATATGCGCATGGACGCTGTTTCTCGCCAAATGGTTGTGTCAGGACACTCAACGCACAACCATATCTCTCATGAACGTATAGTGTAAACGGCTTATCGTAATCAGGAGTACCTAACACAGGAGCCGAACACAACGCATCACGTAATTCAGAAAAACTTTTCTGACATTCTTCAGTCCATGGCAAAGGAGATGAAACATCCTTACACGTAAGAGCTATCAATGGTTTCGCTAACAATGAAAAATTTGGAATCCATTTTCTGCAGTATGACGTGATACCTAGAAAGGCACGTACATCTCTCTGAGTTTTTGGCACAGTCACTCGGGCAATCGCTGCAATTCTCTCTGGGGTCAATTTTCTCCCGTCCTTTGACAATAAGTGACCTAAGTAGGTTACTTCTTGACAACAATATTGCAGCTTAGAAGGTGACACCTTGTGATGTAAGTCGTGTAGATATTGCAACAGCGATACTGTAGCCGTCTTGCAAATAGCCTCTGTATCAGCTGCCACTAATAGGTCGTCAACGTATTGAACCAAAGCTGCGCCTGGCGGTAACACAAATGCGTCAAGTTGACTTTTAAGGGCTTGGCTATAGATCGAAGGGCTCTCACAGTAGCCTTGAGGTGCGCGTTTCAATCTGAAACTGTGACCACCTAGTGAGAATCCGAATAGGTCTCTGCTTTCCTCAGCAATCGGAATACTAAAGAAAGCATTCTTTAGATCTATTACCGTAAACCAGGAGGGAGAAGCCGGTATTAAGGTCAGCAAAGCCGTGATGTCAGGCAGCACTGGAAACTGGGGAACCACAATTTTATTTACTTCTCTTAAATCAATTACAAAGCGATACACAGGAGGTTTAGTTGGGTCTGTGCGTTTCAAAATTGGTAACACAGAACTATTACACACGTTTCCCCGAGTTTCTTCAATGACATCCTTTTTGATCAGGTCACCAATGATTGCTAATAGTGCTCGTTCACCCTCAAAGGAGATACGATACTGTGGTATACGTGGCAAACGCACATTTGGTTTCAACTGAATTACGTAAGGTGGGATGTCCAACAGGCCTACATCATTGGGACCCGTAGCCCATAATGATGCAGGAAGGGAACTCAATTCCGGTGGGAACTTATCGATGGATAAGTACATAGGAGAGATTACTCTCTGACCTAATGTAAACTCCACTCCCGCAGGAGAGCAATACAAAGTCGCATATAACCGTTTTAACAAATCCAAGCCCTAAAGATTCTCACCACATCCAGTAGATAGAATCAATGGAGCCTCCAGCTCACGAGGACCAATCGTAAGGGACAAAGGACTAGAGACAGGATTGCTAACCGGGGCGCCAGAGAATCCAATGGAAACATTTGTCAAGCCAGACAAAGGTGCGCCAGGGAGTTTCGAATGTATGATGGAACTTTTCGTCGCACCAGTGTCTAACAGAAAAGGCTCAACTACGCCAGATGTAGCAACTGCGACGTAAGGCCCACTCTGATCAACCGGAACTGATACTACTCCCTCTCTCTGTCGGTGGCTGTCCTAGTTTACGGTCATTTGCAACAGTCTCATGCTCAACGTAATAATCGTCCGCATAATACTGTGCAGATTTATCGGACCTCACATTTCGCTGGTCAAAATAATTATTCGCATCTGATGACGTATTAGGGCGCTCATTCTGATTTTGAGTGGTACCGCGGCCTCTACCTCGAGAAGCTTGTTGGGGACCACCGCGACCTCCTCGCATCGACACACCATTGAGTCGGTCACGCAACGCCGGACAATCATAGTTTATGTGACCCTCTCTTCTACAATATGCACACTGATTATACCCAAGCATAGATCTATAGTCAGAGGAGTCAGAACGTGGCTGCATTCTGGAGGATTGCAATTGGGGTCGATATTGCTGTTGCGAATCATTTTGATTTGCACGTGGAGGATAAGCTTGCTGTAACAGAACCTTCGTCTTAAGCTCCTTCGTTTTCTTGTCTGAACGATCACTTTCTTCCTTTTCCCTATTCTCATAATATTGCGCAGTCGCTAGTATTTGAGCAGTAGTGGAAACAGCCCAGGCACTTTCTGAATTCTTCAATTTGTTGCATAGTTCAGGCAACAAATTCAATACGAATTTATCGACAAATAACCGTTGGCCTCCCTCAGTGCCCATATCCTGACCGCTATGATCGACAAATGCCTCTTCAAATCTAGTAAAGAAATCGGAGACACTCTCGTCCCTCTTTTGCTTACAAGCCGATAATTTATCCCAGTTTACCCTCAACGCTGGCATAAGCGTTTTCATGAGCGTAATGATTTTCTGGGGCAGATCCGCAATTAGCTGTTCAGGCTTAGCTCAACCAACTTGTCGGCCATCAGCCGCTATTAGTGCAGCCCAATCACCGCCTAACTCATTCTGATGATTTTGCTGGCGAATTTTCGCCCAAACTGGTTGTGGTACAACATTACCGAACAACATGTCGATGTCGGCAAGGTTCATAGTAGTAGCATCTACCAATTGGGACAATTCCTTATAATATCCCGCCGGATTCTTGCGTGGATCAGGCAAGGACTGCTTGACCTGCAAGACTTCTGATCGCTTCCATGGGAGGTGTATCCAAACTCTTTGGAAACGTGCTGGAACTGCAGGATTAGCTGCAGGATCCCCTGGTATGTATACGGGCGGAACCTCTCTCATAGGAAACTGACCAGGAATCGCTTTCCAATTATCGGAGTCGTCATCAAACGACACTCGCGAAGGCACTGTGAATCTAAAGGCTAACAGTTTCTCTAAAGCACGTCGTACTTCTCCACCAACTATTATACCGTTCGAAAATTGACTCTGAAGTTCAATCATATGGGGCGGTACATTATCTAACTCCTCATTATACCATTGTTCTCTCAAACAGTTACACATTTCTTCGAACACGAATCTCTGCGTAGGCTCATTAAACTGAGAAAACGTCTCGACAACCACGCGTGGAGGGTAGTTAGCAGGTTGTCTTATCCACCTACGAGCCATAGTCGCTAACGTTGCACTCTCCCTACCACCAGGGATTTGACTTCGTCTTTGGGGAGTTTCAGAAACACTGGAAGGTAGTATCGATCCGGCAAGTGGAGAATAGAGCGTAGCAACTGTATTAGGAATACGGGTATGAACGGAAGGAGAAGAAGGATAAAGAGCAGGAGCAACAATATTAGACGTAAACGTAGGAACAACAGGAACAGTTAAGGTAGTTGTAGTAGCAGAAACTGGAGGTTGAGAAGCTACAGGCAAAGGAGCAGTAGGAATAGACGTAGTTGGAGGGACAAACGCAGGACCAGCAACGGGCTGAGCAACAGCCGCTGGAATAACGGGAGGGACAACAGGAGGAACTACCGGAGCCGTAGTATCCCGTGCATAAGGAGGTGGTGATTTCATTAAGTACGCTAATAACGGATCCTCTGTCGAGTCTTCGTCCTTCTTATCTATACTCGATAAAACCGGATAACATTTCTCTACTTTCATGTGATGTAATCTAGTAGAAACTTCTAACTCTTTTTCTACTCTATCTTGTTGACATTGCTGTACAGCTTGCATTATCGGAACCATACCCTCTCTCCTATTTCTCTTAAGGAGTTTGATTTCCTTCTGCTTGGCCTCTTTACGCCATAACCGAAAGGAATCAAACATAGCTGGCCTAGCTTTCTTTTTAAACAACTTAGCTTCTAGATTATCTAAAATCTCAATATCGAAACTTCCATGTGGTGGCCAACTAAGGACGCCATCTTTTCTTGTGTAACGGATCCAACAGTCATTATAGGTAATAGGACCCACACCATGTCGACTATAGAGCTCATATATCGGAGTTCCAACTGGAGGTATCGGACACGAGTCCTCCAACCGGGAATCCAGAAACCAAGAAAACCACTATGGCTAGGCATCGTGCACACTAACCAAGTATCAAACTTCAAGGGTTACCGAAGTACTAAATGTTCGTGAAAAACAAACCCTCGGTTTTTGGCAATTGCAACTGTCAAATAACAACTAAGGACCAACAACTAAGAACCACAAATGCAATGGAACCATGCAAACAACTAAGCACCAAGAACAACCACAAATGCAATAGAATCTTGCGTACAACTAAGCACCAACAACTAAGGACTGGGAGCGACCCACAAAATACTTAACTGAGAGCTCAGTGGCGTCACCAGGAAGGCCCGTCTATTGTCTCGCTGTACGAAAGGACTACGCCAGGCGCCGGAAACAGGTCGACAGTCAGGGCATCGGTCCGTCGCAGCCGTCAGGAGGCGGGAAGCTTCGCAGGAAAAATTTTCGGGCCACCTATTTGGACAACAGGATCGATGAAGCGGGGTGCACCTTCCCTCAGAGATTTCACACGAAGTTCCTCGCAATCGTCAGGCTTTGGACCGGTACCGTTGATGTCGCCCCACGTTGGGCGCCAACTGAAGGACTGGACTTTTAACAGAACCAGCGGTGCCAGGGAACAACACCTATAACCTTCATGGGATACCTGTTCGGCGCACAAGTGACAGAGACACGGGACACTTCCTTCGGCGTCAAAGATCAGCGTTTTATTACTGCAGGGATACAGAAGTCACAAGAAGTACAACAGCGTGTAGGTTCTCTGAGTCTGCTTCGAATTGCATATGTGAGTCGCTCTCTTTTATACCCAATTTTGTCATTGCACAACATGTGAACAAAAGGTTACAACCCAGTTCCCACAGTAAACTCAAAAAGGGTCGCTTTCATGTTTTCAGAACCCCGGAACACAATTACAGTAACATCACCAGTTCCCAACTGTAAAAGCACATCTTCCCACCGTTAGGTACATTCCACTTGAGTTGTAAATAAGCAAGAGAAAGAGACAAGAACAGCTGCAAGGAAGTCAGACAACAGGGAAGAGAGAGTGTGAGGATAATATTGGATGCGTAATCGTAGGATCAAAGGGCTTGATCCCAGCACGTGCGAGGCTGAAACAATAGACCGGCACGGCAAAATCACCTTCGAGCGGAGGCAGCTGCCTTGCAGTGTCCTCCCCCTCGTCATAAAAGGCTCATGAAAGGAATATGCTTCTTCCGTAAAGCTTGGAAACTAGAAGGTCATGAGGCGGACAGTTGTCTGTTCGCTGACTACATGAGGGCAAGAAACAAAATGGATGTCGTATCTAAAATGGAACCCGAGGGTTCAGATGAAGAAACCTGTAAATGAGACGAACTCTTCTGAGTAGCGTAGCGGAAACGCGTACACTTACTAAACTCGTTATTTACGGTTCATAGATACCACACTCGTCCATATTCGGCGATGCCCAAAACGTCGTACCGATTCCCACGGAACCTCAAGGGGCTGAGGATGTGCATTCACTGTAGACAGACACTGGGTGGTTGAGGTTTCCCTGGCCCTCCGTGGGTGACTCAGAGCTAAGCTGAATTGGACTTGGCTGCATTTAGAGTAGTGGGAGGAGAGTTCCTTGCACCTGAATAGATCCTGTCTCCCCTGCACAATGCTGTCTCCAACCGCTTTGGTCATACTGCACCAGTGAGGACAGAACTGGTTTGGACTGGGCTCAGAAGACTTTGCAGAAAGAGAACAAACAGATTTGGGGGTATATGTATTACACCTATAACCCCAGAACTTTAGATCACTTCTGGACTCAAGAGGAACCTTAGCCAAGGAGAAGAGCCATGTGCTGTGTGGGGTTGGCCTGCAGTTACTGTTTCTGCCAAGGAAAATACAAAGACTGAAACTTTGCTTTGAACTTGCTTGAAGAAGATCTCCAAGGGCATGTGTGTGCTGGCTTCCTGTTCTGAAGTCCCAGGGGCATATAGACTTCACCCCCAACTAACCCTGAACTCTGCTGTTGAGTGGTCTGACCTGTCAGGATGTTCCTATTCCAGTGTGGGACTCTGGAGGTTGTTCCTGCTATTGGGAAATGGAAGAAAATAAGAACTGATTAAATCGATTCATCGCTCTTCTTGCGGCTGTTTTCCCGATGCAACAGTGCCGTACAAGAAGAATCTCCAAGCATCGCCGTGCTGCTGCATAAATGACTCAGCAGCTGTCGCGGCTGCAAGAACTGACGCATCGAGCGATCACGACAGGAGAAACCAAAGAAGAGCCTCTCGATGCTACCGCATTGATCACTGACGCATCCCAAATTTCCACGCATCGGACCTGTGCGGCAAGTTTTCTCGATGCATCACCAGTGGACAAGAATCATCGTGAAATTGCCGCATCACTTTTCCCTATAGACTGGATTTGATGCATTACTTCTGTGCGCAGCAGAACTCTCGCTTCACCTCCCCAAGGACTCAGGAACTGAGACATCTCTTTGTTTCTCAACGCTTCCCATCTCTGCGGCTGTATGGCCTTGTGAATTCTAATGCAACTACAGGTAGTTTGTGTAGAATCAAGCATCCATAGTTTTCTATGTAACCAGTTGCTTGAAACCTTTTTAAAGTCATTTTCTTATTACATGTATGTTTGATTGTTTTTGTTTTGTTTTGTTTTGTTTTTTTCTTGTTGAGTCTAGATAGAGATGCTTTATTTTTCCTAAATTGGTGTGATGTCCATTTGTGGTGTTATCACTGTATTACTCTTTGTTTGGAGTACAAATACTTTACATATTGCCTTTGGGATAAGTCTGTCTGCCTGTGCTGAGCTACCCAGGGGGTGAGCAAGGGTGAGCAAGGGTTATCTAAAGGGTGTATCCCCCTTACCCTGACCAGAAGCAAGGTCCCTATTTGAACAAAGGTACCTACCTCTGCCAACTAGAGAGCCCCAGTAGCGTTGTGCTGGTCACTCTGAGGATGAAGGTGAGTTTGCTGCTGATTTCCTAGCTCCTGAGGTTGAAGAAGTGGTGGGGGCAGTGGTCCATGGGTGCTCCGGATTAGATGAACTTCATGATGGCCTTAGTACTCTGTGCGGAAAGTTGTTCCATGTGGTGAGGAAAGGGTTGTGGATGGAGTTCCTGGGATGGGTGATTGTGTTCTCAGTGGCTGACGGGCAGGAGAACTCTTTGACAATGTCAAAAAGTTCTTTGCTGTGGTTAGAGTTGGCTTTGATGCGGTCTGCCAGGGCACATTATTTTGTGTCTTTTAGGCATTGATGGTAGTTGTTGACAGTTAATTTGAAGGGGGTTCGGTCTGTGGGATCTTTGCTGGTGCACCATTGTCTCTTAGAGGTTTACAGTTGTGTTTCGTGAGCCAGGCTTCAAGTGTGTACCAGTTGGCTTATTTTTGTGAATCCCCTGGTCTTGGGGGGCTTGAGGGGGGACTCTGTTGGAGCATTTGGTGGTCCAGGTGGAGAGCTCTTGATGGCCTGCTCGATGGTTGTTTTGGGCTCTGGATTGGAGTTGTTGAAGGCGTCCATCCATTTGGTCACTGTCTCTTTGTTCCAACTGTGGTGAGGGAAGATGGGGTCCTAGTGGTGGTGCATGGTGCTCCTGTGATAGTAAAGGGAAGAATGGCATGGTCGGTCATGGTGTGTTCATTCGCATGGCTGCACTTGACTCTGTTACTGGCCATGAATTTTGGGTTGCGTGTGTGTCCTACGCTGTGTGTGGGGTTATGGATTAGTTGGAAAAGGCCGTTGTTGTTCAGGCTGTCGAAGAGGGTCGAGGTGTTAGTGTCTTAAAGGTCATGGAGGTGGAAGTTGAGGTCAGCGATGAAGATGAAGTGGATGTGATGGCGAGTGGGTGATTAATTCTGGAATGACGGTCGCAGTTGATGAAGTGTGTGTGCTGCTGGTTTCCATGAGGGGCTGAGTTGCATGCGAAGAGTCAGTGGTGACAGGTGAAAGGTCCAGCAGTGTATTTAGGAGATGTAAGGCAGCAGTTGTTATTGCGGGGTCTGGGGTCCAAGGCTTGGAGCTCATCAGTGAAGCATCTGTGGGGGCAAAAGAACTGGGGGTTTCTGGAGCTATGCGCGGTGCAGGCATGGACGAATGCAGATGGGCGTGCAAGCAGCATGGCTACATTGCAGCCTCCTTTAAGTAGGTCTTATGAGTGGGCGGAACGTTGGGTGTCGGGAGCGGGGAAGGAAAGGAGCAGACAGCCCGGTGGCTTCAAAGCGACGCGGTACAGCGAAATAAAGTTTAACAAGCAATTTTAACAAAACAATGCACATGTATGGCTATAGTCACTGGCTAACTCACTGGAGGCAATTATACAGAGCAGGTGGTACAGAAAAGAAAAAAGTTTATCAAGTAGTAGAGATGAGGCTAATACAAATTCCTAACAGAATTCACGTGTAGACAGCAAAAAGCGCTAAAGCTGCATGCTGGCAGCAGACCACGTGGCAGATGCGTGGAGATCTGCTTAATGGGACGTGCTCCAGCCTCCATTAAGTAAGTCCTGGGAGGGGGTGGTGCACTGGGTGGGAAAGGAGTGGACAGGGAGGTGACTTCAAAGCGGAGCAACCAAAGTTTAACAAACACGTTTAATAAAACAATGCACCCATCTGGTTACAGTAACTTGCTTACTTACTGAAGAGGAAAAATTTAAACAGAGATGATGATACAGGAGAGAACAAAAGCTAATCAGGTGATACAGATGAGGCTAAAACAAATTCCTAGCTCACTAAGATAGAATGCACATGCAGGCAGCACGGAGTGCTATGGAGGAAAGCTGGCTGCAGAACACGTGGCAGATTCCAGCAGACCTGCAGGGCTTTGGGAGCGGGGTGGGGATTGGAGTTCTGACAAAAGAGCGAGGCCATATGTCAAGAATTGACCTATTGAGATGGATATTGTCTGTCTTGGAGTGTCCAATGTTGGTAGGGTGTCACTGTCGATCAACTCTCCAAGTTTTACAGTGTCAACACTATGTCACACTGCAGGTTCGGTGGATTTTGCTAGGGCGCTGAATCTGATCGGAAGTCACCTCATGGGTCCATTGTTACTTGGATTGGAGTGATCCATTTTAATTCATAATAATACAAGTAAAATTCCATACTTCATGTAGCAAAATACATCAAGAATTGGAACGGGCTAAAAAAAGAGACAAAGCACACTTGCTGTTTAAACAACAACACCATGCCTCATTTCTTATTCTGTCACCACATTATGTGAAACATTTTGTTGGAGCAATTTTTCAAAGGCTTTTATGTTTGAACAATACATAATGCGCTTTATGTAAGCCTATTTGTCATGTTGATAGCAGTTAATTTCCCTCCTTCTAAATATATATTCAATGACTTGAACCACATACGGCTATCCCTACTGCTAACAAAATGAAAATTGTACCAGGAACGGAGATTTTCCTTTTGAATACTTTTTCTTTTATGCAAAAACAACAGTTGATGGACAGAATGCAGAACAATGTCATACATTCACCCCAGTACAGAGATCTGGTCCTAAATCCATCGTTTTTTTTCACTCCACACCACCCCAGTTCAGACATGGCCATATGCAAATCAGCCTTGACCCTGTGCCTCATGGGAACAGTCCAGCCCGAACTGCCAAGCCATGTCTTCCCTGGACCAGAATCAAGCATCCTAGGACCGGTTTCTGGCTATCAGCCGTCATCAGCCAGGATAGCTTGACTCCAGTGGTGTGGAGAGCACGGGACTCACTAAGACAGAATGCACATGCAGGCAGCACGGAGTGCTAAGAAGGAAAGCTGGCCGCAGAACATGTGGCAGATTCCAGCAGACCTGTAGGGCTTTGGGAGCGGGGTGGGGATTGTAGTTCTGACAAATGAGTGAGGCCATATGTCAAGAATTGACCTATTGAGATGGATATTGTCTGTCTTGGAGTGTCCAATGTAGGTAGGGTGTCACTGTCGATCAACTCTCCAAGTTTTACTGTGTCAACACTATGTCACACTGCAGGTTCGGTGGATTTTGCTAGGCCGCTGAATCTGATTAGAAGTCACCTCATGGGTCCATTGTTACTTGGATTGGAGTGATCCATCTCAATTTATAATAATACAAGTAACATTCCATACTTCATGTAGCAAAATACATCAAGAATTGGAACGGGCTAAAAAAAGAGACACAGCACAATTGCTGTTTAAACAACAACATAATGCCTCATTTCTTATTCTGTCACCACATTGTGTGAAACATTTTGTTAGAGCAATTTTTCAAAGGCTTTTATGTTCGAACAATACATAATGCGCTTTATGTAAGTATATTTGGCATGTTGATAGCAGTTAATTTCCCTCCTTCTAAATATATATTCAATGACTTGAACCACATACGGATATCCCTACTGCTAACAAAATGAAAATTGTACCAGGAACGGAGATTTTCCTTTTGAATACTTTTTCTTTTATGCAAAAACAACAGGTGATTGACAGAATGCAGAACAATGTCATACATTTACCCCAGTACAGAGATCTGGGCCTAAATCCATTGTTTTATTGCACTCCACACCACCCCAGTTCAGACATGGCCATATGCAAATCAGCCTTGACCCTGTGCCTCATGGGAACAGTCCAGCCCGAACTGCTTAGCCATGTCTTCCCTGGACCAAAATCAAGCATCCTAGGACCGGTTTCTAGCTGTCAGCCGTCATCAGCCAAGATAGCTTGACTCTAGTGGTGTGGAGAGCACGGGACTCACGTCTGAGCATACCCGTCCCACTCGGGGTGACAAATGCAAAAACAACTGTACTGTACTGGGTTGAATGTATGACATTGATCTGCATTCTGTCCTTTAACTGTTGTTTTTGCATTTGTCAAACTGATCTATTCAAGGCTTCAGAGTAAAGACTCATTTTCAGACATAATCTACAATAATGTAATCTCATAAATTTTACTGCACTTAATAGGACCCTTACGTCTAAGGTATCCTATTTACACTGTTATTAGTTCAACCATATGCCATTTTGTGCAAAATAGAAAATAAAGTGCCAAGAGCCCTGCTGGATCCCTCTATTGTTCTATTACGATTTAATGGTCATAAATTGAGCCAACATAACTAGTACATGGGGCCTCATTTATTAGAAATGACGCATCGCTGCATGAAAGCAGCGATGCGTCACTTCTCAGTGCGCACTCCTTGCGACATACCTGATGCGTCATATTTATGTATGACGTATCATGTCGCAAGGAGTTACAGATACGTCAGTATTTCTGCCGTATCTGTAAGCGCAAAAGTTACGCATTCCTGGAGTGTGTCACAAAAGTGACGCAACTCCAGCAATGCGTACTTTCACATGGGGCATGCCCCATGTGAAACGGCCTGCGTCAGTCTTATGCCTGCTGTGAGGCAAGCGCAAGATTTTGACGCAACGGCGTCCTAGAAGTGACGCAGTGAAATCTCGTAGCACAGGGGTTTACATAGTGACGCATCTGCTTAGATGCGTCACTTTATAAATAGTGCGCAACAGGAGGCATGCTTTACACCGCTGATACGTCACAAAAAGTGACGCATCGGAAGCGCAAAACTGACGCAAGGCCTCATAAATGAGTCCCATGCAATTTTGCACCAGAACTAGTTTTAAACGCATAAATCTGCTGTTGATGCTTCTCATTGACTTTGATGCCCATGGTTCAATGCCATTGCAGCTGGACTTAAGTATTGACCCTGGAATAGATGGACAAGGATTTAAATTATCCAGAAATTTAAAGAGCGACGTCCCTTTTATAAAATCACTTCTCATCTTAGTACTATATATTGGTTAAAAAACATTCAATTTAATCGTATTGCGGAAAAGCCCACTGGAAAAAAAAAACACTCATTGTAGTTGTGCAGTGCTGCATTTCATTGACCTTGTTGCCCATGGTTGGTTCAATACCATTGAGCCTTCAGTTAGGGACTGATCTAGGGATAGGTGAACAAAAATATGATATGTCCAAAAGATTAAAGTGCAACTTGCCTTTTATAAAATCATTTCTCGTCCTAATACAATATGTTGGTTAAAAAACCTTCCCATTTAATGGTTTATCAGAAAAGCACATTTAAAAAAAAAGAAAACACTTGTTATGATTGTGCCTCGTTCAGTCTACTAGCGTCTATGTCAGCAGGCATTAATGATCGCACTTTACAGCTGTGGACATGTATTTTAGAAATTTCCCAGAAAAGCTTAGTTCCTCTCCCTGAAGACAAGCTATAACTGACTGTCGACATGTACGTATAGTGTTCTGGTTAAAATGCTGTCGTAATACACTTTTTTGCTAGGTCTGGGCAACAGCACACAATATGACAGATATCTTCTCTACAATAATTACAAAGACGGCATGACATTTTTCTGCTCACCCTTTCCAAGTTAGTAAATTACAGCAAAATTGGAAGTTGCCAAGCCGGAATCGCAAAAGCTTTAGTTTTGCTTTTAATCCATTCAGGCCACCCAGATAATTTAGTGATTTTAATGGGCCATACGTAGCAATAACCATCCATGCGTGGGTTCTTTTTGCTAACACCTCTCTGTCCATCAAAGCTGGGACTTTTTTGCCGATGCCATTAATAACTCTATTAAATGATGTTTGTGAAAGGGAAAGAGCCTAACGTTCCACTGCTTTAAACGTAGAAACAGCCAGTTAGAAATATTTGATTTGTGGGTCGTGGCTTGGACGGCAATGGGAAGAGCTGCCTAAGTCCAGAGCTCCGCTACACCCCGGGACCCAGCCAAGAAAAACAGCGTGAAATCACGGGCCATTCTAAGATCCAAACGATGCAGGCCCAACGGGAACCCAACCAGCACGGAATGGGAGGAGAACTGCGAGGATTTGACTAACCAAAAGCCAAAATTATGGAAAGACAGAAACATCCTAGCTGTAGAAACCCGAGCATACAAGATAGCGGCGGCGGTGAGAGGAAACCACTGATCGACAAAACCCTAAGAAAACGAGGGATCGCAGGAGTAGAGCAAACCAAAACAAACCAAGGTCAGTGCCTGTGCTCCCCCCAAGCAGTGGACCCCTTGCCTCAACCCACAGATCGCACAAAAGAAACGCAGACACCACCCCGGGTCTCAACCGTTACTTACAAAAGCGAAACTGACTGACACGGGCAGCCATCTTAATAGAATAACACAACAAACTAAGGGAAAGAGCGCGAGCGGCAGACCAAGAGCGGGTGGGAAACACAGCAACAACAGCGCCCTCAGTGCCGCCCAGCCCACCAGATGGAATCATAGATGCGGAAAGCCCTGCCCCGCACTATCGCATTACCGCAACAGTGCGAAAGCGAAACCGCCGCCGATGGACCAAAGAGCGGCCATCTTAGGAAAGTAACGAGGGAAACTGGCTCTGAAAACACAACAAGCGGCCATCTTAGGAGAACTAACACAACAAGCTCAGAGGAAGAGCGAGAGCGTCAGACCAAGAGCGATAGAGCAACAAACTAACGCCAGCGCCCTCAGACCATCCGGTCCACCTGAGGGAATCACAGAACCCAATAGCCCTGTCCCGCACAACCACTAAAATGTGAAGAGCGAAAATGAAACCGCAGCTGCAGCAGCAAGGGGCGGCCATCTTAAGAGAATAACAGGCGAATTAGGACCAAAAACACAACAAGCTAAGGAAAAGAGCGAGAAAGTCAGACCAGTGCGAGCGAGCAACAAAGCAACACCAGCGCCCTCAGTGCCTCCCGGACCACCTGCGGGAGTCACAGGTGCCAATAGCCCTGCACTACCGCTAAAGAACTAAAGCAAACCCGCCGCCATGGCAGCAAAGGGCGGCCACGAGACGAAACGAGACCGAAAACACAACAAGCTAAAAGAAAGGGACGACAGCGTCAGACCAAAAGCGAGTGAGCAACAAAAGTTATATCAGCGCACTCAGTGCCGCCCAGTCCAATAGCGTAAAACATAAATGCCAAAAGCCGGACCCAGCAATGCCGCTACAGAACGAATGTGAAACTGCCGCCTCGACATCAAGTAGGCAGCCATTTTGCCTCCCAAAGCAGGAGTAGTGTGAAGGCAAAGAGGACAACCAAACAAAACAAGAAGGCAGCCATCTTTGCTTCGGAAAGCAGAAACAGAGAGAGCAGACAGTCGGTGTACCACAGAGGAGGCCAACTCTCCTCCTAAAAAGAAGAAGCGCAGGTCCACTAGAGGGAATGATAGGTGCCAATAACCCTTTCCCGCTACAGAGCTGAAACGAAAAGGCCACCATCGTTCCTCCTAAGCAGGACAAGCGTAGCAGAAGCAGAACTTTCAACCCGACAAGGGGACTCAAAATAGATACGAGAAAGACATAGTGCAACAAAAGTAAATACAAGGAAGAGTAACAGTTAACAAAGACAGCCGATAGAAACAAACAAAAGACAACACAACGAAGGTCCAAAAGAAGAAGATGGCATAACAACAAAGCAAACCACAGACCAAACACAAAGTAGCACAAACTGAAACACAACTTAAACAACAGCAAAAGAGCGGCAGTCACATCACAATGGTGAAAAGACAAATGAAAGACAAAGGGCACAAAGCACCCAGAAGAGTACCAGGGACAATAAGTAGTAGCAAGGAAGAAAGCTTAAGCACAAGACCGGACTTATCACCAAACGAGGAGCGTGCAATCCGCCAAAAAAAGGAAACAACTCTACTGTCACCACCGTGCAACAACAGGAAATTCGTACAAATCAAAAGAGGACTACGTAAAATGGCAGGGAGCGATGGAAAGGAAACGCAACAACCAAAATAAACGAAACCCGAAGGCACCCCAAATTCTCCCTTCGAACAGAAATCGGATATAAGCAGCACGCTAGATAGCATACTCAAAAAACTAGCCGAAGTCCACGACTTGGCCAAATCAACGAAAAAAACTACTGATGCCATTCAGCTCGATCTAGCAGCAGTCAGAGTGGACATCCACACGGCTAAAAATAGAATATCGACAGCGGAGCAGAGAGTTAGCGATATAGAAGACAGATCACAGCTCACGAGCAAGGCAATGGGAGATATTGCTAAGACAACATCAGACCTACGCAAGCAAGCAGCAGAATTTGCAGACCGACAAAGAAAGGGGGACATAAGAATTCTGGGCCTACCAGAGGGAGAAGAGGACAAAGCTGGATCTTGTGTAGCAATGCTACAAGACCTCATACCCAAACTAACGAATCACAAATTCAAAAACCCATTCGATCTGGACAAAGCCTACAGAGTACCGGCGTACAAACAAACCAACAGACAAAAAACGGAACCTGCAATGGAATGGCAACAGGATCATCCTCACGCAGGACTACTCAAAAACAACAGTAGACATCAGGAAGTGCTTCCTGGCACAAAGAGATAAATTAAGGAAAGAAAACATCAACTTTTCATTCGTCGGAACAATGATAACCTTCGAAGACCCTGCTGACCTATCACGATACTTGGCAACAACCAAACCGCAAGAAATGGAAATGATGACCGCGACAAATAAAAGAAGAGCATCACAGGACAATAAAGTAGATTAGACTCGAGGAAGAGACAAAAGATTGGTACACAATATAAAGGATCGAATATGGAGCGTGAGCATAACAAGCAACGTATCTACCTCATATAAGGTCCACAGATGACTACCTCAACAGGAGAACAAGAAAACGAACAGCAAAGAGCTCGCAAGCAGAACAACCGCACACATTAACACTAGCCCAAGACCAGAAAGCGCAACGCAGCATCCGAGAACAAAATATATCCTTTTAACAGTGGGGCTATAGAGTGATCCTATTTACCGAAAAACTAAATAACTCCCCAGTGAGGGACATTATGTGGACACACCAACCTTATGTAATAAGAAATATAACCAGACTATACTACAGCATTAAGATGTCCTGAGGGGGTGTGGGGGTGGAGGCGACCTTGCTGTCACACGCTTTCAGTACGACACACCAGAAGGGAGGGAGGGATGGGAGGAGAGGGGAGGGAAAGAGAAAGGGGGAAATGTCACGTCCTGTACGTCATGTCCGTCCTGTTCATCACGTTTGTCAAGTTAGTCATGTCCAGATCCTTAAAGTACCCTTAGACAGAAAGCACGGACCAACTAGCAGTATATCACCAACTCGCACAGGTAGACCGCACACACCCAACACCCACTGCAATCAAAAACTGGTTAGACCGCAACAGACACCCCATCATAATGAGTAATACAAGCACACTGCAGTCTGACCTTAAGGTTATATCCCTCAATGTCAAGGGTCTGTACCACCCAATCAAAAGGAAAAAAATATTAGACTACCAAGCAAAAACTAAAGGTGATATCATCCTCTTGCAGGAAACAAAATTATCTATGGAAGACATGAATAAGATTAAAGCGAGATGGATAGGCCAGCTAGCCTGCTCACCCGCTGTAGGAAAAAAGAGGAGTAATCACCTTAGTTAACTCCAAGTCCAAGATAACCATTGAAAGCGTAGAACAAGACGACGAAGGCAGACTTCTGTGCACTCAACTCAAAAGAGGAGAAGAAAAAATATCAGTAACTAACATGTATGACCCAAACACAGATGACACAAGATTCTGGGAGGGGGTCACAAGGAAATTGGAAAAAAAACAAATGCACAACCTAAACATTGTAGCAGGGGATTTCAACCTAGTCCTAGACCACACCCTTGATAGGCCATCAAGTTCCGAAATGAGACCCCTAGCCTCCTACAATGTCCTGAAAAACATCTGCCACAGATTTGAACTACAAGACCCATGGCGACTACAGCACCCAGACACAAGGGACTACACCTTCTACTCCAACCCATACAACACATACAGCAGAATTGACTACATACTCATCTCAGGAACGCACACACACCTAATAGAACATACAGATATTGCAGAAAGAATGATCTCAGACCACTCTTGCATCAGTCAACACCTAACAGGCAGGCACAACAACCACACTACCCGTAGATGGCAGTTCAACAGCATAACGATTGCAAAACAAGAACACAAAGATATGATTGAGAAAGCAATCAAGGACTACATACAAGAGAACGACACACCAGACAACGAGACGAAATACCTATGGGATGCCCTCAAGGCAACCATCAGAGGTAATCTAATAGAAATCAAAGCCAGGAGAGATAGGGAAGCAAAAGGACAGCTAGACAAATTATAAAAGGACATAAAACAACTAGAAACCAAACATATAGACAACAACTCAAACTCAGAGATCTTACTAGAACTTACAGGAAAGAAATACGAATTCAACAGGATCCTTAGCGAGAGGGCGGGTCTGTGGATAACAAAGTACAAACAAATCAACCTCTGAGAAGCCAACAAGGCAGGGAAAATTCTAGTGTCATACCTCAAATGCAAGCAAAGACAGCACTGCATCTCCACAATCACAGATCAGCACAACAAAACACACACCAGACACAAGGAAATCCTACACACATTCATGGAGTTCTATAAAGACCTATACACAATAGATGACAACATTGACAAGGAAGGCACCATAGATTACCTAAACAGACTAAATCTACCTAAGATAATGAAAGAGGAAGCAAAAACCCTGGGCCAAGACATCAAGGAGACCGAGATAGCTTTAGCTATAAAATCACTAAAAGACAACAAATGGTTACACAGCACCCTTTTACAAAAGATTCCAAGAACTTCTTTTCCCAGTTCTAACCAAAACATTCAACCACTGCACAAAAGAAAGGACAATAACAGAAACCATGACTCAAGCCAACATAATTGCCATACCAAAGGAAGGGAAAGACCCACAATGGCCTAAAAACTACCGCCCCATATCACTAATAAACCTAGACTGCAAGATATACGCCAAAGTACTAGCCACAAGATTAAACAAAATTCTACCTCAGCTGATTGATAACACGCAGGTATGCTACATGAAATCGTGCATGTCCCACGACAATACGAGACTCCTATGCCAAGTCATAGAACACTCTTCAAATTCACTCCATTCGGCAGTTGTGATCACACTAGAAGCTGAGAAAGCATTTGACAGAGTTTCCAGGCACTTCCTTGAGAAATGCATGCAGGCGTACAACTTAGGCGACGATTACACGAAGAAAGTCATGGCGCTATACGAAAAGCCCAAAGCGCAGATAGCCATTAATGGAAGCTCATCGACCCCATTCGAACTGGAGAGAGGAACGAGACAAGGGTGCCCGCTGTCTCCGCTACTGTTGCTACTAGCCCTAGAACCCCTGATCAGAGACACTCTAGCAAGCAGAGACATAACAGGTATAACAATCAACAATACCACTGCCAAGATTGCCGCCTATCCGGACGATCTTCTTATAATAACGAACAACTCAGCTCACTCCATATCAGCACTCATGCGTACAAGCGAAACATACGACAACCACTCAGGCTACAAACTCAATAAGGGCAAATCAGAATGCATGCCTCTCAACATACACTCAACTAGAGAAGTAAGAGGGGACTCAGGCCTAGCTTGGCAACCGAAGGCTGTCAAAGGGCATCCAATTTAAAAAAAGCCTCAGAAGCACCCTAGAACTGAACGAGAAGCTCACACTGGGAAAGATAAAAGAGCTACTAGACACGTTGTCACCCAAGTGGGGCAGAATAGACACTATGAAAATTATGGTAACTTTTATAGTCAACTATCTGGCAGACATGCTACCCCTGCCCCTTACAGAAGACTTCCACAGGAAAACAGACCAAATGATCAACACATTTATATGGAGAGGAAAAAAAGCCAGAATAGGTCTCCAAAAGCTGAGACTAGGAAAAAAAAATGAGCGGGCTCAATATAGCGGACCTGAAAACATTTCAACTAGCATTCATAGCCAGACAGGGGATGCACTGGCTTCTCCCGCCACAACAATACACGCCAACATGGCTATCCATAGAGAAAGCCATTCAGAACAACACAGAGCCACTCACACTGCTCACATCTAACAAGCAAGCACTCAACAACAATCCGATCCTAAAGATCACCAGACATGCGCTACTCAAAGTAGATCGTAAACTAGAAATCAGCATCAAGAACTCGCAGTGGAAATACTCTGGTCTAACCCCAAGATTAAATACAAACAAAAATCACTAGACATAAATACATGAAGCTAGGAATTCTGTTCCCAGCTCATCTGAAAGCAGATGGGAAGCCATACACCTTCAACAATCTGAAAACAAAACATAACCTTCCTGATATAGAACTTTACAACTTCCTAGCTATCAAAACAGCCTTTACAAAGTCAAAACTACACAGACAGGCCCCATCTATCTTTCAGTTTATGGAAACCACAAACAAGATAGGGCACCAAGTCTCACTTCTATACAAACTACTCTGACCTGCCTCAACAAAACTTAACGCTAAAAGCATGGCCTACTGGGAAACCCAAATAGGTTCCAAACTCACAGAACAGGAACTACAAACACTCTGGGCGTCCCCATCGAAAAATATGATATCCCCAGTGCTAGCACAGACTAAATTCTGGCTACTCCACCAAGCTCACTGGACACCGGCACCCCAAGCCTTGATGGGTCTAAAAGATAATGATACCTGCTGGAACTGCGGAGTAGAAATGGGGGAACTAGAACACCTCATCTTTCGCTGCACGAAAGTCAAAAACCTCTGGAAACAAGTGCTAGACTTCACAAACAGGACATTAAACTGCAGCCTAAAGCAAACATTTGCCACAATCGTCACAGCACATATCACATCAGACATCACAACTCAAGAAGAAAGATACCTCCTTGACTTCCTCCTCACATCTGCAATAAAGACGGTACTAACCAACTGGAAGGACACCTCCAATGCCACATTCAAAGGGTGGCTGAACTGGGTTATCTACCTCAGAGGAGCAGACTACACCACTCTCAGACATACACCCCGGAGACACCCCAACAGAGAGATGTGGTCGAAATTGGATAAATTCATAGACTCCTACAAACCACCATAGACAATGAACAACCCGGTTCTACCCAACCTCAAGATCGGTCCGGGGGTTCTGTCACAAAACAACCTCCACCACTTTATGTTTTATGTTCTCACTAGACACCCGCCAATCGCAACAGATTATGTTACATGTTATTCGTGAGCCAGTCCACCTGGGCGAACATAGACAGTCCATCAAGCTCACACTATTTTCCTACATGATTCTCCAAAGAAAGCTATTTGTATGCTTCTTGTTTATCTGTATGTAATCTGTAAATACCAATAAAAACATTTTTTTAAAAAGATATATATATATATATTTGTTTTGTGTGCTGCAGAATTTCTATAATCACTTATAGCCTCCCATACTGTTGTACGAAGTGTGGCTCTTGTATAATGTTTTTAATTTATAACAACATTTCAAGTATGCTCCAAGGCTACTTATATTTCGTCTCCTAAGGCCAAACTCTAACCAAATTTGGGCTGGCAAGACCTGCCGAGGTAGGGTTAAAAAGGTGACGATAAGTTTCTACCATGAGGTTATCTATGGTTTTATCTTCACACCGTATGACAAGGAAGAAGCCTGTTTAGCTGCCATTATTTGCAAAAGCGGCTTAAGGGACAAGCCCTTTAAGGTGTTCCTTAGTGAGGCAAATGCAACAACTAGTAAATTGTTCCTTCTTTAAATTGCAGCATACTGATTCTTAAGTGAACCTCTAGAGTCAAATATCACACCAAAATATCTGTACTCTGATACTGATTCTAACACTGTCCCTTCTATACAAAATGTTAGGCGGGAAACTATTCCCTTGAAACTGGCATGGTTTCAGTTTTGCTTAAGTTAACTTTTAACCCATGATCAGTAGCATACTGTACAGTTTTGTCAATTAAACTCTGAAGCCCCACCCGTGTATAGCTAGTCAAGACAATATCGTCAACATACAGTAAATGGGAAACGTTAAATTCAGCAACAGTACGGGAGTGCAAATGAATTCTGTTTAAATTAGGGGCAATATCAGTCAGGTACAAATTAAACAGAATGGGGGTCAGTACATAGCCTTATTTTAAACCGTTCCTTGCAGGGATTTGTTTTTAGACTGTTGAACAACAATCCTGTCTGTCTTTCGTCCAGGTATTTGTATACAGAAGTTGGATTGTTCTGAGGAGCAAAAAAGAATTTCCCCAGTTCATCTGCTTGGCCCAAAGAATATTGCTCTGTACATCATTGAATGCTCAACGAAAGTCAACATAACATACATGAACGTTAACTGAGCTACTCCTTATTTATTCTATTGTTAGAGCCAGCATCTGGAGGTTGGTAAATGTACCAATTCCTTTTATGAAACCTGTCTGGCTTTTCGGCAGCAGAACATTGGATTCCACCTAAGCCATACGATCTGCATTAAGCAAAAAAACGTAGCCTCACAGTCCATTGAGGCTGTCATCCTGTAGTTTGAGGTTAGAGAGGTTTGGCCAGCTTTGTTTATAGGGGCCAATATTGATCCCCGCCAGCTATCAGGTATTTCTTGAGTGAGGAGGACATGATTGAATAAGTTGACCAAATAATCTGCCCAAAATTGTGGGTTCTGTTTGTAGAGCGCTTTTGGGAAACCATTCTGTCCCGTGGCACCATCTCAACGGCTTTTACTAATGATTTGTTCCACCGTGCTAGATGGGAGCACTTTAAATGGTACTTCCCCAACAGTTTGTTAGATAACAACTTTTAGGGGTATCTTTATTGCGGGCGTACCCCTGTACATTTCTTCCAGATGATTTGACCACACAGATTCAGAAATATTTGATGATGGAAAGTGATTTCCAGCTGTTAGGTGGATTCACTAATTTCCAGAATTCTCAGGCATCTTTATGCTTAGAAGCTAGAAGGATTTTTTTCCAATACTGTCTTGCTTCTGTTTTTACTTGGATCCATACAGCTTTTTATATATTGTTTTAATTTTGTTAGGACCTCTCTCCGTACGCTTGAGTTTGAGCTATTTCTAAAGTCCCTCAAGGCGTGCTTCGGCTGTTTTTCTGCTATTATGAGTTGAGCTAATGTTTTCCTTTGCTGGAAAATCAGTGAATTAGTTGTGGTTCTGGCCCTATGATGGTCAACTTGCTACTCTAATACGAGCTTTGAGAATTGTGCCCTATGGTCCAAGGGATTAAGTGTTAATTCACTTAATTTTTCCCATTGGATTCTGGCTAGATTTTTGTTGTAGCTCATAATATGTGAAATATATGCAGTGAGCCAAATAATAGTATTAATGTAGGTTTATTCACAGAGCAACGAGCCACCACACCAAGCGCTGGCACTGAGAGGCATCAACTGACATAAAGTAGAATTAGAACCCCAATAATGGCACCATGGCAACTTAGTACATTCTATAGCAAGACATAAAGCACTAGCAAATACAACATTATCTCTTTTTTTCCAAAAGAAAGAAAGAAAAGAAAAGAGAGGAAGTGGAAAGAAGAAAAGAACAAAATAGAAAAAGATAACAAGGAAAAGAAAAAGAGCAACAGAGAATGAATGTAGCAGAATTATGATAACCATAGATTTAACATAGCAATAAAAGAATTATACCGTGAACAATGGATCAAATAAACTTCGATGAATTAACGAAGTTTCCAAGGCAGACGAGTTACCCGAGTAGATCTTCTTACAGCAGAATCCTCTGAAGAAGGTACATTGGCATTGAAACATAAAGAAGACGGAGACTGAACAGGTCTCCATTGAGAACTGGTAGCACCCGATTGAGTGACCTGCACATCATCGCACTTATTCAATTTAACAATTTTACATAGATTCCACCAATGACCACCCTCCACCATGACCGCATTACCACACACCTTCTCAACACGAACTGGTTCACCAAACAAATTTGAACCTTTCTTCATGGGTCTGTAATTTTTCACCCGCACCATATCCCCAGGACAAATCTTGACATCTTTAGTGGACATTTTATCATTGAACCTTGAGGCCATTTTATCTTGAGCAATCCTGACACGCGACTGTAACTCATCATCAAAAGCAGGTTGTGTAATAACTTTGTGAGCTACAGTTTTCAAAAGCCAAGCAGGATAAAGAGTTGATGTGGGCATTCTGCCCCTAAGAGAAACAAATGGAGCAATTTTGGTTACAGAGTGTGGGGTAGTGCGGTAAAACCAAATCATGGACCTCACTGAACTTTCCACATCAAAATTATTCCCCCTGGCCCATTTGATACAATCAACTAGCACACGATTCATTCTCTCAACCTGACCATTGGTTTGAGGATGTCCAACAGAACTCCTCAGATGTTTAATTCCAGATTCAGACAAAAACACACGCATTTCAGTATTGACAAACTGGACACCATTGTCTGAAACGAGCGACTCAGGAAAACCTTCTCTCATAAAAATTTCTTTGAGAAAGAGTATAGTAGAAGTGGCAGAGGGATTAGAACAGAACTTGACTTCGGGCCATTTACTGTGAAAGTCCATAAGTACAAACGCAAATCTGAGTTGAGAAGGAAGGAAATTGAATGGACCAACTAAATCAATGCCCAATTTTAACCAAGGTTTGGAAGGAAAAGGAATGGGTTGTAATGGTGGAACAGAGACTTTTAAACCTTTTTCAGCAGTAGCACACACACTACAATGCCTTACTCTCTCATCCACTTCACTGCCCATAGAAGGCCACCAATAATGTAGTCTTAGATGTCTTTTGGTCATTGTGATCCCAAGGTGTCCCTCATGAGCACTGTCGATTAATTTCACCCGAATACTCAGTGGAGGAATACATCTATCATCTCTCATGACAACACCATCTTCTATTGAGAGTTCTTCAGACACTTTCCAGAAAGGCTGGATGTGTACCGGTAGACTTCTCTCCCTAGGCCATCCACTCATAATGTAATCTTTGACACTCAATAAGGTTGCATCAGAGGACATGGCATCAACCCATTCTTTTTCAGAGCAACTCACACACTCAATAGCATCCACAGAAGCTATGAAACAATCTTCTTTGTCTTCATCCAAATTAACTGAATCAGGCTCCTTTAAAGGTAACCTGGAAAGCATATCAGCTTTGCAATTTTCTTTACCAGGTATGTGCTTAACAGAAAATTGATATTGCAACAACTTCGTAGTGAGACGAGTTATACGTGGCATAGCATACTTCACGCGATCACCAGACAATATGAAAACTAGAGGCTTATGATCAGTTTGAATCATAAACTTCCTTCCCCATATGTACGTGCGAAACTTCTCACATGCCCAATAACATGCAAGTAACTCTTTTTCGATCACTGAATAATTTATTTCAGGATCTCTCAACACCCTCGAGGCATAACTAACAGTGACTTCTTTCCCTTCAATAATTTGTGTGAGAACTGCACCTAGTCCGTAACTGCTTGCATCAACCGTGATAATACAACCAACACTGGGGTCATATGCTTTCAGAACCTTGGCATTCAAAAGCTCAGATTTAACTAAGTCAAAAGTTGACTGACAAACATCATCCCAGACAAAAGGAATACTAGATCTGAGCATACAAGATAACGACTTCATTTTACTGGCATAATCCGGAATAAATCGTGAATAAAATTCACATAACCCTAAAAAGGATCGTAACTCTTCTTTGTTCTTAGGCACTGGACAATCCACTACTGCTTTGACCAACCCTGGTCTGGGAGAAACACCTAAACCAGACACTAGATGTCCTAAAAATTCAACCTCCCGTTTCCAAAACTCGCACTTGTTTTTCTTCACTACAATGCCCTTACTGTCAAACCTTTTGAGTACGGATTTGAGAATGATGTCGTGTTGATCTAGAAATTTGTAAAAAATTAGAACGTCGTCTTGAAAAATCACAACTCCTACGATATTTTTCAAGATACTCTGCATGATCCTCTGAAAAACCGAACCTGCAGAAGCCAACCCGAAAGGCATTCTGCAAAACTGGAAAGTACCGAAGGGAGAATTAAACGCCGTGTAATGTCTGGAATTCTCCTCTAGAACGATCTGATGATACGCAGAAGCTAGATCAATTTTGGAAAACCACTGCGCACCTCTTAATTCTTCCAACAAATCACCAATTTTGGGAAGTGGATGGGCGTCCACCCAAATTTCTTTATTGACACTCCTGAGATCACAACAAAGACGAATATCTCCATTTTTCTTACGTGCAACCACCAAAGGACTGAGCCATAAACTAGATTCTATAGGTTCTATGATGCCATTCTTCTCTAATCTCTCGAGTTCAGCTTTGAGATCTGCTCTCAAACTGAATGGCACAGATCTAACCTTATGTTTCACGGGGATGGCACCACTTTTCACTTTAATCTGATGTTTGAACCCCACAATTTCACCAAGAGAATCTGAAAATACTCTGGGAAACTCCTTCTCAAGAGATGAAGAGTCAGGCATATCTAATACAACCAGTACCTGTTCTCTTGCTCCAGGTCGTAATAACATCCCGAAGAGACCTTGATGGTACCACCCCAAAATATTTAAGCCACGTACAGCCACATAAATTTTCCCTTGAATCTTTCTGTCTTTGAATTGTAAGATATCTTCAATGAAACCTTCCAAAATAATCTTATGGCCCTCATATGAAACCGGTGCTCTATCTGGAGGAAATAATTCTCTGTTAGTCCAAGACTGCTTAAACAACTCAAAAGAAATCATGGTGATTCTGGCACCAGAATCAACAAGAAGTTTCAAACTAACTTCACCTACTAATATATCTACATAAGGATCCACACATTCCTCTGGGTTACCAGTGACTACACCATCATCTGTGACGGTTACAATCATGTCTTTGAATTCATTCACCAAATCGCTTTCTGAATCTCGTTCATTCTCCAACACACAACTGACTTTTTCGGGTTTACTTGGATTGGCTTGACAGATTTTGGCCAAGTGGCCAAACTTTCCACATTTGTAACACTTAGCGTTTTTCCCAAGACAATAATTGTTTTCTTTGGAGTGTGGAGGATAACCACATCTGTAACATATGTTTTTCTTAATCACATTTTTCTCATTGAATTTTTCTCTTTTTTGAAAATTGGGTCTGGAAAGAGGAGACACTATAGCATTCACATTTTCTTTATGCACATCTGCTTTGCCAAGTTCCTTAATAGACGTTTGAGCTAGTTCAAGGCTTTTGGCAACTTTGATAATTTCTTCTAAAGAGGGATTCCCCATAGTAAGCAGTTTCTGTTGAATGTGTTTGTCACTACAATGAGCAATGAACTGATCCCTTACCAACTGATCCTTAAAATCACCAAATTGGCATTCGGCACAGAGTTTACGCAAAGCACTCAAGTAGGAATCAACATCTTCACTTGGGAACTGTGCTCTCTTAAAAAACTTGTGTCTTAGTACAACTAAACTCGGTTGAACATCAAATTTGATGACCAGTTTCTTAATTGTTTCTTGATATTCATCAATAACTTCACCTTCAGTAATAATTAAATCGGGCAAATGTTTGTAGACCTCCCTCCCTTCAAATCCTAAGCAATTTAAAAGTAAAAAAATGTTTCTTTCCGCCCTGTATCTGGAAGCCCCTATGGCACCAATATAGGTTTCAAACCCGTCAAACCATTGTCTCCACTGAATTTGAGGGGTTCCAGGGCTTTCTAAAAATGGGGGAGGTTGATTTACAGATTGCATTGTTGAATTAACTTAACTGAATGGCAATTAAAAGACAAGGTTCACTCACAACAGATTGATTGAAATTAAACAGTGCTGTAAAACAACAACAATTGTTAATACTGTGTAGTTGATCAAAACGTGCTGTTAATATTGTCTTTGAAATATAGTTCTGGAAAGAAACTGTGTTAAATAGTTAAACGTGTTAATATGAGAAAAATTATTATAATTTCTACTTCCTCGCAGACTTTGTATCCTTCGTGATGCTGGAGGTCCTTGAGTCTTTTAAGTTTCAGATATTTAATTGGTATTTCAAACTGTCGCGCATAAATCTTGAATAAAACGGAGCGACGCTTCACACAGAGATAATGAGAGTTTCCTGAAATGTCGGATGTGTTGAATCATCCAATGCGTGCGCTCGAACAGTTTCTGTGACGTATATTCAGTTCGCCAATACCAAGTGAGTGTTCTAATGCGTCATCATTTGTGGGACGACGCCGAGGGGAAGGGATCTCGCTAGCAGGGAAACGCTAAGCAACTGTCACTGCTCGCAAGGTAAGCCGGTTGGTCACAGTTTTAAGAAGAAGGACGCTCTGAACTGTGAAATACACAGTTAGTTGGGTTGTTACTGGTGAGCTCGTAGGAGCCGACAGTGAAAATTCTTTTTTCGCGTGTTATTGTTGTTTTTAAAAATTGTTAGTTCGTCGTGACTAGCGCTATGACCCACACCTTAGCCTCCTCACCTCATATTAATGGTTAAATGATACCGCCGCTGGGGAAATTTGTTTCCCTTCGAGAAACACAGCCGCTGGAGGTGAGATGAAGGAGAATGGTCACCGTCTATTCTGCTGAACGTCGTTTTTCTTCTTAAGTTGAAGTAGTGGCTCGCTCTATGCTTCAATTATCACTGGTCCTCGTCGCCAAAATTATGTTGTAGCTCATAATATGTGAAATATATGCAGTGAGCCAAATAATAGTATTAATGTAGGTTTATTCACAGAGCAACGAGCCACCACACCAAGCGCTGGCACTGAGAGGCATCAACTGACATAAAGTAGAATTAGAACCCCAATAATGGCACCATGGCAACTTAGTACATTCTATAGCAAGACATAAAGCACTAGCAAATACAACAATTTTCTACTTTATTGATGCACGTTACCGACCACCCCAGTTTTTTGTAATTAGATGTTGTTGAGTAAACTATTTCCAGTGGAGTATGTTCAAGCAATGAGACTTTTAGATTTAGTCTGATTATTTGTGGTTGATGATCGGTTTCCAGGCTGTTTCCCAGTTCATAATTTGTCACTGTATGGAATAAGGTCAGAGGCACTAATGTGTAGTCTATGACTGGCTGGGTGTTTGCTGAGTAGTGCGTTGCATGAGCTGGAATGTATGGAGCCACCCGGCCGTTCAGGACTCCCAGGCCCAGGTGCTCCAAATTATTTCTAAATTGTTTTACACATGTATATGTTTGTTGGTTGGAGGATTGCATCTGTGGAATATGCCAAATCTGATTAATAGTTTTCATTATTTGATCTCTGGACATGATCTGGATTAACTTCAAGTTAAAATCACCAGTCATATGGGTATGAGGCACAGAATTGGATATACAGGGTAGATATGATGTCCAGGAACATTTTGATAGCTTCTTCTTTTCTAACCGGATGTGAATGGATATAAACATTAATGAACAACAGAGGTAGCACACGTTGTGAATTATTGGCCCAAACCTTTACTGCTTGCAGATTAGGATGGTCAGTGTTCATCTCTTTTATTCTGGTGTCTAGTTCCACTGTTACGTACAAGGCCAAACCTCCAGCGGCGTGCCCCATTGTTTTTGTTTCAATTGCTGGTTTACTAAAACAAAATTATGCTGGAAGATCTATCGCTTTCAGGGCCAACGTCTCTTGCAAAATCACGATATGACATGTTTCGATAAAGTCAAAAAGTCTTCATTATCCAATTTACCAAGGAGGCCCTTTTTATTCCAGACACAAAGCAAAAGAGACTCCTACAATTGGAAAATGGACAGGTGATGTGTCTGTCACTTATACATTATCTTTTGTGGTGCAGAGAAAAGTGAATCTGGGAGCCAGGACTAGTCCGATTTTAAATGTTGGCCCTGACATACTATTAGATACTCAGTGCTTTGTTTGTTTAGAGTGACCATGGGTGCTCTTGTTAGCGTGATCAATTGACTCCTGGCCCCTCTTAATATTGATACTGTAGTAGGCTGGAGATGATCCATTGAATTTTTTTTAACTTTTGCTCTGGCCGTGTGAGCCCCGCCGCCCCCTTCCCCGGCTACCGGAGCACGGCCCCAAGCCTTTCAGGCTGAAGAGACTGAGGGTATGCCTCATCCTTTTCACGTGTAATTTGTATTCCCCAGTTTGAAAATACCTGCTTCTCTGCCCATGCTTGTTCAGCTAACAGAGCCGTTGCCCAGGTCATTGTTGTCAGTTCTTCCCCACCCAGAATTGAAGCATTTAAGAAAGTGACTGAATGAATTTCATATGACACAATCTGGCGTAGGTATGGAATTTCTTGAGCCATGCATAGCATTGACCCTCTTTTAATTTTTTTTAAATGTCCTCTAGAATTGTACTTTGGTATAAATGTCACGTTGTAATGGGTATCATGTGGGAAGGTGATGGACTGGAGTAATTTTAAGCTTGGCTGTGATTTGTCCTCTTCAGCTGGCTGTTGTGCAATGGACAACTGTGCAGATGATTTTAAGATCCTATTGATTGTTAAAGGGGCTGCAAGTTCGGTCTGATCTCGTATTTGTAGGAGATTGTACTTTCATTAATCGGAGGATGCACCCCTCATATAGAGTGATGGGCCCAGAATCTGTTTTCCTTATTTCCCAGATGAGCAGTTGTAGTGGCCTGGTTGTTTGAAAAAACAGATTCTGCACTTGTGTGCCTGTTACTTCCTGCTGGTGATTGCTCTTGCTCTAACCCTACGGCTTTGAGACTCTTCTTTCCCTATGGGAGAAGGGCATTCAATAGCGAGTTTGGATCCAATTGTAATAAAGGTTAACTCGTTTTGCTTGTGTTAACCATGTTTGCTAGGTCTGTGACAGTGTTGATCACATCATTGTGAATATCTGCCTCCTCAGTATGATCCAAATCCTCTTCCAGCCTTTTGACTGATTGTGTTGTGTTTGCTATTGTTTTAAAAATTGGATAGACTCGACCTGTCTGTCCAGGTTGTAATACACCTATTCACAAGTTAGACTTTTTATAATGTGCTTTTCTGAGCCTCTTGCACTGTATTTTAGTTGGCTGAGCAGTATCTACATGTCGAACTGTCCTTAGTGAGATATGTATTACTGGTTCTCCCAGACCTATGCTTTTGTTATAGGGTTGGTTGAGACAGGGGTCTGTTACTGCTTTCATGATTTATGAGTTGCTTACTGGTTAAAGACCTTTCAGCTCCACTGCCCTGCTGTTCCAAATCTGAAATGCTCAACTCCACAGTGGCATTTACAGTTTGTGTTGTTTTTGGCATAAACTGTTATTGTTAGGAGCTCAATTGTCAAAGGTAGTTGGCATTAGTGTGGCCACTGCTCCTAAAGGCTGTTTTTAACTGCAGCTTGATGTCTGCTAGCTCGGATTTGAAAATTCCTAGGAGAGATGCCAGTTTATTTAAGTCCTCCTGAATGACAAACTTACTTGACTGATGTGTTAGAGCATCAAATACATATTCAAATGAAAGAAGCAAGATGTCCCATGTTGCTGAAACATTAGTATTTAATATTCTTTATATCATTATTGGTACCACAAAACTTCACAAAGTTATGTATAGGAAGTATACAAGATAACTGTGGAGATCTTCATTTGTTGGTTGTCAACATAAATTTCCAGACAGAAATGGCTGCAATCATGTGTGCAAGGCATACAATAAGCGACCCTCAGCAGGCTTACAGGCATTTTTCTAAATTACTCCATAGTACACCCCATGTGAAGGTTGGGGAAGGATAGAATAAATGTGATATTTGCCTTGAGATTTTGTGAACACCCACAAACTCATGGATTTGTAGCCATTCACTAGTTCTTAGCCGGCACTTTACCATACTGCAAATGGTGAGATTTCCTCCACTAAAAGGTTGGAGTAAGTACCTTCAAGGTAGAGAGAGGGTATGAAATGCCACCACACTTCATTGGAGTGAGAGAGGGAGTTTTCCACTGGGAAAAGGTTTTCCCCTTGAAGAAAAACATTGTGTGATTGGAAAAGGTTTTCCCTTTAGGAATAACAATATGTGGTCATGCCTCTCAGATCCATTTTTTTGAAGTTTTACAAAATAAGTTTACTATGGATAGTGGGATACAAACTAAAAATGAATATGAGTAATACATACGATTAACAAAAAGCGACTAAATAATGTGGGGGGATAGAAAGAGAGGAAGGGGGAATAAGTACACGAATCATATGCACAAATGTCTGATTTCAGAAATAATGCAATATATATAACAAACAGTGCTGAGTGGGAAGTCAGGGTGGTTGAAGAAATTCTTGAGAGCAGGGTGGAGGAGCAAAGGACAATTTTGCAGAGTTATCAAGGAACTGTGCAATAGGTGTCCAAAGGTCATTTCACTTTAAAATAAGAGATACAGGATGTAAGTAAGCAATATACAATCCATGTTTATACCAAACTGTATATCACCATGCTTTAAATTACAATAATGAAGAGTCTTCCAATGTAGAGTTATTTGCAGTAAGGCAATTGCTAATATCAAGTCCAATATTTTCATATCAAATGAGATATTTGCCTATGCATCAGCTATACCACCTAAAACACATTAGTAATAGAATAAGGAATGTTGGAATGAAATATAGAATTAATTTGGTCCCAAACTTGTGTCTAAAAAATAGAAACAGAAGGACATGTGAATAGCAAGTGTTTCAGATCTGCTTGTTGGGGGGAACAAGTCCAGCAAGTATCGCAAGGGTCTGAACAAATCCTATGCAGAAAAGGTTGTTAAACATGAAAAAAGTGTTTGTGTCACATTTGGTGCTCTGCAGGTGTTCCCAATTTTGATCCAAATATGTTTCCAAGTTGATATGGAAAACGCAGTGGACGGGTCGATTTCCCATACTAACACAGTGCTAGATTAAGGTCTCCTACTAGAGATATATAGTAGGTGTGAGTAAATAATTAAAGCATTTAGATTTGTGTGTAAATTATAAGAAAGGCTAATGAGAGGTAGTGCACTAGGTGGAGAGATGGATTCAAAGTAAGTGTATACTTGAGAAATAATGTTCTGTAGAGATATAAATCTGGATTGAGAAGCAGATGGAAGGACACAAAGTGTCTGAGTAGGCAAGAAAGTTATAAGGGAGTCCTGTTTAAACAATTGGCTGAACCAAATCAGCATTTTGTTTCTCCATGTTTGCCAATAAGCAGGTCTATTCTTCACTTATATATATATAGTTTATGCCAAATGGTAGAGTCCATAAAAGAAAATAAGTCTATGGAATAATAGGACATGAAAGGTATTCCTGAAGATGGCATTACAACATTTTTGGGGCCTTCCCATGAAGGCTAAATAGTTGAGAAATGAAAAAAAGGTGACAATAAAACGTGTCCCAGGTCTTCGTATAATGGGGTGTATGGTAATGAAGACGTAAGGCAATGCACGTATTGTTTAATAAGACAACTTTATGATATTTGGAAAAATAGACAAAATTCACTCCCCCCTCAACCTTTGGGCATTTTAGTTTGAACAGAGACATACAAGACTTTCCACTGTTCGAAAGAAAAGAGGATACAATTGAATACATTTTTGGGAATGATTTAAGGGATATATTCAAAGAAATGTTAGAAATAGAAAAAAGAATAATAGGGACTAACATCATCTTGATGGTTTCAAGTTGACCCCAACAGGATAAGTGTAGAGGGAGCCATCTGCTATTTAGTGAGGTGATTTTATGACCACAGGTAACAATGTTCATAGGAATAGAGGTAGGAAGGGATTGGGCAAAGTAAAGACCCAGATATTTCATTTGTTTAGATAGCCACTTAAAATTGGAAGCTTAAAAGAGAATATGTTCAAGGGTAGAATTTTGCATTTGTCATGATTCCATCTTTAACCAGATACTAAAGCATAAGAATTAACTTCTGATGAAATAGCAGGGAGTGCAGAATAAAGTTTGAAATGAATAACAAAATATCATCAGGGTATGCCGCTAATTTGACATGTTGGGTATTGTGCGTGTAGCCACGTATGTTTGTATTTTGCCTAATCTGAGACAAAAATTGGTACAAGGACCACATTTCAAAAAAATGAAGAAAGGAGACATCCTTGTTGGGCTCCCCTACCAAGGGAGAAATATGAGGAGGCCAACCCATTAGCACAAATTCAGCTTGAGGAGAAGTATATAAAAGGGAAATTAATGTAATAATTTTAGGGCAGAAGCCAAACCAAGTATGGCTGTGAAAAACACATTTCCAATTTACAAAATCAAAAGCCTTCTCAGCATCTAAGGCAATGGCAGCAATAGATTCAGACATATTGCAGATTTGGAGATAATATCAAAGAACAAGTGAGTATTTTCTAATAAGCATCTGCCCTTGACAAAACTAGATTTTTCCTTTTCCAAAAGATCAGGGAAAAAACATTCCAATCTAGAGGCTAATGCTTTTGAGAAGATCTCATAATCTAAATTGATAAGGGAAATAGGTCTATAGTGCTTGCAATACAGTGGCTCCCTCCCATTTTTCGGAATGAGGCTGATGAGTGCATCTAGAACAGAGTTGGATGAGTTGGAAGAGGTAATGAAAGAGTGAATAGGGGTACATAATTTTGAAACAAGTAGATTGGAAAATAATATGTAAATTCCACTGTAAAACCATGTGGTCCAAGAGCTTTATCTTTATATAGGGAAGTAGCACAAGATGAAGATTTGAATCTAGAGAAGAGAAATCTATTTGGGAATAGTCAAGTTTTTAGCAGAGGATAGGGATTTTAAGATACCGGAATTTTAGGGTGTATATTCACGGGTATATAGGTTGGTGTAAAAGTGCTTAAATTGAGTTAGAATGTCCATATCTTTATAATGTGCTATGTCTGTGTTTTCTATAATGTATTTTTTTGTGCTTAATTTTAAGATAATTTTCCAACAATTTTGCAAATTAGTTTTGACTCTCATAATATTTAGTACTAGATTTAAGGAGGTAAGAGGATGCGTTTTCAGGTGAGACCTTGTTGAATCGAAGCTTAGCATTAACAAGCAATCGTAGTGAGTGATGTGTACAAGAGGTGTAATAGGAGTGTTCAAGATTTTGAGTTTCTAAGAATTAGTTCGGATTTGACCTCAGAAAGTTTCCTTTTCTTTGATATATAGTTAATTACAAAATGTCAAGCGGAGGCTTTAAAAGCTTTCCAAATTGTCTTACAATGGAGGGTATCTGTATGATTGAGAAGGAAATATTCATGAAGAAAGAGGTGAAAGGAGAGGTAAACGTGGTATCTAATTGTAAAGAGTTATTAAACCTCCACCTTTTGGGAGAGACGTGTAGTTAGAAGTCCAAAAGATACAGAGACCGGAGCAGGATCAGGGATTAGGATGGAGCCGATGTCTGCTGCTTGTAATGATTGAGTGAGAGATGAAAATATAGTACATTAGAGACTGTGAATGGTGCACCAGAGAAAAATATAGACATTCCCTTAGTGTGGGATTGCATATTCGCAAAGCATCTGTTAGGTGACGTTGCTGAATATCATGTGCAAATGCTTTTTGCAACATGTTCGGAATATTATGAGATGAGGAGTGTCTGTCAAGGAAGGGATCAACAAAAATGTTTACAGTTACCTGCTAAGACAAAATTATCATCTGGGTATTGTAAGAGTTTCTGTAAAACAGTGGACCAAAACTGACAATCCGAAGCAGTAGGAACATAAACATCAAAAGCACAATTAGAATTTTATCAATACACAGTTTGAGGACAAATCCAACTCCCTTCATTGTCTTTTTCCTGAGATGCCAGCTGGATGTCTAGGGATTTATGACATAGAATTATAACTCCATGATTTTTATCATTACCTGGTGAGAAGAATACATTTGCCCACCCATCCTTTATGTAATGTCTTATCCTAGCTTTCTGTAAGATGTCATTCCTGTAACATGTGATTCCTGTGAGAAAGAAATGTGAGCATTAAGCTTTGACAAATTAGTCAAAACTCTTTGTGTCATTTGATCGGTGTGAGAGGCTGGCTCAGTATATGATGTACACTTATGTAAGTGGACACCTTGCACAGATCCAGACAACCCTTATGGTGATTTTAATGGTCTTAGACAACATTAGAATGCTCTCTAAGTGGTAGCTGTGGAGAGGAGCCTTCAGGCTTAGTCCAGAAGGAGCGTAAATCAGCTGGTTCTACCAGTATACAATCTTATAGGTATAGGTTAAATGAAAAAGAACCACACAGTGTATTTATAAAAATATGTATTTAAGACACTCACTAACACATTTAGACATCTCCTAGCCGGATATACACACAATACACAATACACACAATACTTTGCAGTAGAAACAGGTAAGTAGCACAGAATACACACTGGTCACTAAGGAGGGACCAAACCATATACTAAAGTAGTGGTATGCGAACCATGACTTGAGTCAAGACAATACTCAGAGGGCGTAGAAGTGCCGGAGTCCCAAGGTGAGTATCTAGGAGCCCCACAGAGTTCATATGCAGTGTAGGAACTGACCGGGTTCTCCATACAAATCAACTTGTAAGTCGCAGTTGCAATTTTAAAGAAGAAAGACCCTTCCAAGTGGACCTTGAAGAAACCCCGTAGAAGACAGAGGGGCAGATTTACAAGCCCCTTGCGCCACTGTTGCGTCACTTTTAACATGGGAAAAGTGACGCAAAAGTGGTGCAAGGGGCTTGTAAATCTGCCCCAGAAGGTTGAAGAGCCACCCCACCTGTGGATACCTTAGGAACAAGGATACCTGCCCCAGGGGAGCCAGGTGCATAGGTGTGAAGTGGCATCACAAACCACCATCGAAACCAATGGAGGACTTCAGGATGATGCCGCTGCTGGAGAAGGTGAAAGTGTCCGGTGGATTCAAGTCGAGAAGCACCTGAAAGCAGAGGGGACAGAGTCTATGCCACTTGGAAGTGACCAGGAGGCATGGACGACGAAAGCCCACTGATGTTGGGTGCTGTAGAAGAGTTGATGATGACCTTGGAACTGCAGCTGTGTGGACCGGGCGATGTTGAGGAAGACCGGGAGCCATACACAAACTGTTCCACGTCGGATATCAAGAGTTGAGGGGTCGGTGTCCGGCGGGAGCACTAACAAGCCTGGCAACAGCAAACAACATGGACATAGAAGAAGGTGCAATGTCGGGACCATCAAGGTCAAAGAGACTCAGCACAAGCAGGGGAGTCAGGGCAGGCCCGAGCAATCAGGGAAGCCCAAAAGAATTCAAAAGTGACCCTCAAGAGGACCCACAGGCTGGAGACACTGGAGTTGCAGAGGACCTCGAGCAGCTCACAAAAGATGCAGGCCCGCGGTGCAAGTGATGCGGTGAGGGCAAAGATCTTGGTCACTGGAGATGCTTGAGGTTGGCGCTACTTGGAACCCGAAGATCTTGGTGGAAGGAATCCAATGAGCCTTTGCAACAGCAAGTCGATGCAGTGCACAGGGGTTCGGTTCCTGCAGTTCCGACGAGTGATACTGGCCTCAAACTTGTTCAGAGGACAGGGCTGGCCTTGTTGGATGTGAAGCGCTCCCATCCTGCACCAATACACTAAACCCTGTCTGGGAGCAGGTCACACTTCCCTGTAACAGGATGCCTATTGTTCTGCCTTTCCCTGCTCGAGCTTAGCTCATCAGCAGGAGGGCATAATCATGTCTCTGGTCGGCAGCAGGCATGCTGTGTTGTTTGGGTCTAGAAGACTTGTACCAGGAGCACTGAGGACCTACATGAGGGCCTTTACAGTGCTTGGAATCATACCTCTCATACTATTTATGGTGTGAGGTATGATTCCAACATGTTTGATGTCAAAAATGACCAGGTTTGTTTCAGCCAGTTTTAAGATGGTCGTTGTGTAATTATGCAGTGCCCCTCTATATGTTATATGGCTATCTCACTTACAACACGGGAGAATGAACTCCCTAGGCTGTAGGTGTGTTCTGCTCATGCCTTCAGGATTGAAAAGGACTGCTATAGGGGAAACCTGTATATTTTGTAAGTGGTGCTGGCACCAGATTACACAGGCTGCAATGGCAGGCCTGTAGAGATAGTTTGAATGGTCTGCCATAGGTGGCATAATACATGCTTCAGCATATGGGGGATCTCTGGGGTCCATATGCCCTGCGTACCTTAGTATCATATAATAGGGACTGATAAGGATACCTCCAGAATCCAATCTGGGATGTACCTAAGTACTTACCATAACAGTTTAGGGGAGAAAGCAGAGAGACTGGTGTCCTGATTAGCAGGATCCCAGTCAGACTAGTCAGAAACAGCATTGCAACCAGCAAAAGGTGGGGGTAGCCATAGAAGCAGATCCTACTTTCCTACACAACCCCCCCAAACTTAAGAAGATGACACTCACTTTGCCCAGTTAAGTCTTCCTTTTCTAAGTGGAAATATCTGGAGTGTCCATCTGCCTTGGCATGGTTACTCCCAGGTCTATGTTCCACAGTAGAGTCCATCCCCTGTAGGGAAATGGACCACCTAAAAAAATGAGATTTTCACCCTTCATCTGTTTAACCCATCAAAGAGAGGCTTGTGTTCTGTCTGAACAATGAAGTGGGTGCCAAACAGGTATGGCCTCAACTTATTCAGGGTCGAGACCACAGCATAGGTTTCCCCCTCAATGGCTGACCAACGTTTATGCCTAGGGGTCAATCTTCTGCTGATAAAAGCTATTGGTTGATCTTGGTCCTCTTCATTAAATTGTGATAACACAGCCCCTACCACTATCTCAGATGCATCTGTCTGGACAATGACGTTTTGAAGTAGTCAGGTCGTCGCAGGATGGGAGCAGGGCTCATTGCCTGCTTTAGGTCATCAAATGCCTTTTGACAGCTTACTATTCTCTGAACTTTCTTGGGCATTATTTTTGATGTCAGATCATTCAGGGGAGTAACAATGGACCCATATCCCTTTGCAAATCTTGTGGAGTACCCGGTCAGGCTCAGGAAAGCTCTGACCTGAGTCTGGGTAGTGAGAGCAACCCAGTCCACAGTGGTCTGGATTTTGCTCTCCAATGGTTGAGCCCGGCCTCCACCTACCAGGTGGCCCGTGTACAAAACGTTGATCCGCCCTATCTGGCACTTAGTGGCCTAGATAGTGAGATCTGCCTTTTGAGGGCCTCCAGAACACTTCTGAGGTGGACCAGGTGATCTTCCCAGGTGGAGCTTAAGACAGCTATAGCATCTAGATATGCTGCAATATAGGCTTCCAGCCCTATTAAGACGTTATTCACCAGCCTCTGAAATGTGGCAGTGGGCTTCTTCAGACCTAAGGGCATCACAATAAATTGGTAATGCCCACTAGGGTTTGGGAATTCTGTTTTTGGATTGGCATTCTCAGCTAGACAGAGTTGCCTGTAGCCAGCTGTCAGGTCAAATGCACTCAGAAACTTGGCTGATGCCAAAGCATCTATGAGATCATCTGCCCAGGGAATTGGGTGAGCATCAGTCCTAGTGACTGAATTGAGGCCTCTGTATTCTACACAAAACCTAATCTCTCTTTTTCTTGGTGTGTGGTTTTGGAACAAAGACTAGTTGACCAGCCCAGGGGCTATCAGAAGGATCAATAACCACCAGTTCTAGCATCTTCTAGACCTCTGTCCTGATGCAGTTCCTGACATGGTCAGGCTGTCTGTAGATCTTATTCATCACAGGCAGACTGTGACCTGTGTCCACTTCATGGGTATACCAGGTGGTTTGACTGGGTGTCATGGAGAATATATGTCTGTATTCTATTTTTTTTTTTTATTTTTTTTTTTTGAAAAAGCTTTATTCGAGTTATACACTCATAAAAGCACACACATGTAAGTTTATACATTTAAAACTCTAAACATACATTAGCAGTAAATTACAGTTAAAAATACATAATGCACACACATAAAATGTTTACCAATAATAGTTAAAATAAGCTTTCTCATAAGGTGCTGAAACTAGATGCATGTTAAAGTGCAAGATCCTCCGCTTTACAGGCCATACCCAAATTTATACAATCAAAAGCTCTTAACGTGCATATTAGCAGCATTTTGCAATTAAAATTCATATTTCTCTCCCACAAGGTACTAACAATGATAATTCAAGCAAGCTAAAAAGGTGAAATTCAAAGCATATTAGGAAATAGAGCCCTCCGCCTTATAGACCATGCCCACCCCAAGTATTTTGCCGTTCCTACTGCAATGGACAATTCAGTGGAGGAACAAATAATTCTCAACCCCTCGACACCACTTAACACACCAAGATTTCTACAAACAGGTGCCAACCAGGATTTTCTCGGATTTACATAGGCCTCACACAAAAATAAGAAATGTGCGATACTTTCGTTTGGAGCGCCACATGTCGGGCAACACGAACTACTACTAGTTCTCCAGCTGGACGTCAAAGACCTCAAGGGGAGGGAACCTGCCCTTAACTGGAAAAATAATTTCCTGTCTAACGGAACAGTTATAGTGTCCTAGTACTGTTCTAGGACAGGTCTTGTTTTAATTTCCATAAATCTTCCCCCCATGGATTCTGAGGTTGCGCTCCTCCAAAGCTTCTGATCAATGTAATCCCAATATAAAGTTTACAATAAATGGTAACGGTTTAGAAGAGCGCACAGCACAGAGTCCAGGTATCAGTAATAAAGCAACATGAAAAACAGGTGCTCAGGAAGAGGTGGGAGACTGGTTACCACAGTCTCCAAGACAAACCAATGGTTCAAACAGATACTTTGATCTTCCGAGCACACAAAAATAGTCTTTATACGGTTTTCACTATGACTTTTAATGTCCAATGTTCCTCCAATTCAATCCAATTTCCATCAAATGATTATTTGCAGCCTTTGCAGCCAACGCACGTTTCGTCAAGTCCGTTCAGGACTAATGACTTCCTCAGGGCTGCAACCCAAATACACACAATCAGTCTTGAATTACACTCTTTAAAAGTAACATAAATTCAGTATATACAAACGACCTCCAATTTGGTCCTAAACATTTACCAAATAATAGTAATTCAGTTAAGTAAAGAAGTGCCAGATACACCAAAACCGTGTTAGCCACATTATTCTAATGCAAGTCATTCATATTACAAAACATCACAAACTAAAAAGACATATGAGTCATATGTAAAAAATCATAATACGGGGTGAGAGGTTATGGCCCCTGATAACACCCTTTGCATGCAGGTTCACTGTTATTTCACAGAAACCACCTGTCTGAAAACTCACCTATTTTCAAAATGAATCCACACTTTATTGAATCAATTGTAGTGAACTCGGTAGTTGTCAAATATTGATTATATTCCTCAAAGAAATATATATCTCCCCATCTATAAGTAAAATTAACAAAACTGCTGTCAAAAAGCTGTATACACGATACTACAATAGTCAAATAATGACCAATCCAGGTCCCATGTAAGGAGTATACTTGTAAAAGAACCGATAGTAACACTCACCAAATTGTAGTGGGTTTATTATCTTGTATACTAAATTCCAAATTCCAAGTAGATTATGTTCCAAAAAGTCGCTGAATAACCAAGTCACTACCTAAAGTAAAGTCACAGCGCAATCAGTGTTCTTGGTTCTACATATTCCAAATTAGACAAAATGTCAACAAATTATATGTATCTATTGCCTGTTTCTCACCTTTTACTTCTATGTCTCTGTCTCCGTTTATTTCTAAATCTCCTCTTCTTCCTTGTATTCTTAAATATAGTGCACGTGTCCGTGTCTAATAGACTAAAATAGAACAAAATAACAGGATACTTGTAAACTCTGAAGCCAATCTGGTACATCTCTGCAAAGTTAAGTTCAAATCGCATGCTCACCCTCTCTATGTCCGGAGTCTTCCAAGTTCGGCGTTCTGCGCGGGTGCCATCTTGGAGTGGCAATTTATAGTGGAAAAACAAGGGCGCCATCTTGTAACGTCCAACCCCGCACTCAACGCGCATTCTAATTAAAAGTAAAGATCTCAACTCAAACCTTGGGCGCCATCTGTTAGTGGGTTCGAGTCTCCCTTATGACTAACGAGTTATTAAAGTACGAGTAGACGCCATCTTATCATAGATTTGATTTATGTAAACCCATTTAGCGGATTCACAACAAAAACGATATCCTGTTAAACTTATATTGTTAAATTTAAAAGTCATAATTGTTAGACCACGTAGTAGTTAGGCGACGTGTTTGTCATGGTTCGAGTCTCCCTTATGACTGACGAGTTGTTAAAGTACGTGTAGACGCCATCTTGTAATAGGTTTGATTAATGTAAACCCTTTTAGCGGATTCACAACAAAAACGATATCCTGTTAAACTTATATTGCTAAAATTAAAAATCATAATTGTTAGATCATATAGTTGTTAGGCGACATATTTGTCACGGTCACATGTACAACACCAGACCTCATATTGAAGTTCGTCTTAACTAATTCGTTCGAAACAATAGGCTAGTTGCCTGATAGATCTTAATTTCTTTTTCTTCCCACATTATAATTAGAATTATTATAACATCAGTTAATAAATAATACTCTTTTGAACCTGCAAGCTGTAGGGGTCCTCAGGTTTGCCAACACCTCTCCCCTAAACTATCTTAATATAACATACATCACATTTAGGTGTTCATCATAAAAAGACAATTAATGAGAGATTGTAGGTTCGTACTTATAATCAGTTCAGTTTGTGACCTCGTAGGTCTCTACATCAGTGTATACTAACCATGTAGAACATAATATTTTCTCATCATGTGGAGTTCTCTGTGTCGGGAGACAATAATCTACACACAATAAAATAACAAAAGATAAAAATAAAGTAATAAAATAACTGACATACGATATCTCACTCATATTGGTCTCTACTATTAACCCTACACTTTCAGTTGCCTAAATAGAATTCATATTCATGATCAACATTGAGACCACACTCAACCGCTTTCAGTCTAATTAACCAAAGTACCTCACGCTTCCTCAAAGCTAACAATCTATTACCCCCTCGTGGGTCTGGTTTAATGTGGTCAATCCCATGGTAACAGAAAACATGTTGGTCCTTGTTCTCAAAGTTCTGAACCAAATGTGACGCAATCGGGTACCTTGTATCTCCATTCTTTAAGGCCCTAAAGTGTTCAGCAATCCTATCTTTGAGTCTCCTCTTGGTGCTCCCAACATAAATTTTACCACACTTGCATGAAATCACATATACCACGTAGGTTGTATCGCAATTTATAAACATACCAATAGTATATTTGCCAGAGTTGTTATAATCGAAAGACAGTATCTTCTTCACCGCCCATCTACATGATATACATCTTCCACATTTATAGAAGCCCTTAAAGCTACTCAACCAGTCTGCTTTATTCTGTTTAGTCGGATAACTAGGACTCAACATGTTCTTCAAAGTAGTTCCTCTTCTAAATGTCACACTAGGTCTCTCATAAATAAACGGTTTCAAATCATTATCAATATAAAGTAGATGCCAATATTTATTCAAAATAGTAAATAACTTGGAACTGTCCATCCCATAGTTGGTAATCAGTCTCACCTTCTGATCTACTGTTCTGCCCGATTTATCACCTCTAAACAGTGTAGTTTCTCTTTTAACTTTTTTTACTCTATGTACAGCTTTGGTCACTATATCCTGTTTGTAACCTCGATTAGAGAATCTAGATGACATATCTGCTATATTCTTTTCAAACTCAATATCTGATGAACAGTTACGTCGAGCTCTGATTAGCTCACCATAAGGTATAGCTCTCTTCTGATAATTTGGGTGGCAACTCTCAGCATGTAAAATAGAGTTACAACTTGTGGGTTTACGATACATCCGACTTAGTATCTTAGCCCCCTCCACATACAACTCCACATCCAAGAAAGTAATCCTCTGCATATCATAGGAAGTAGTAAATTTCAAATTACATGAATTTTCATTTAAATAGTCGAAGAAACCTTTAAGTTTCTCGACTGTGCCAGTCCATATCATCAGGCAGTCGTCGATGAAACGACCCCAATAGTGTATATATGGGGTCCACTCAGTTCCCTCTGGGCCCCAGATTCGCTCCGCCTCGAACCAACCCATAAACAGGTTAGCAAAAGACGGAGCAAATCTGGAACCCATCGCAGTCCCCAAGCGTTGCCTGTACCACTGACCCTCAAATAAGAACACATTATTCTCCAATACCAATTGGGTCATCCGCAAGATCATTTGAGTGTGGTCAAACATTTCTGCTGGTCTCGCACTAAGGAAATGGTCCAATGCACGTATACCCATATCATGATCAATAATGGTATACAGAGATACCACATCCAATGTAACTAGTACCATGCCTTCCTCCCACACAATATCATCCAGTAAATTCAGTATATGCTTAGTGTCTTCGATGAAGGATGGCAGATTGTACACATATTGTCTCAAGAAACAGTCAATAAACTCAGATAATCGCTCCGTCGGGCCACCAATGCCGGAGACAATAGGCCGCCCTGGCGGTTTGTCCCGGCATTTGTGGACCTTTGGGAGAGTGTATAAACAAGGTGATCTGGGTGTACTTAGCATGAGGTAAAGATATTCGTCATAATCTAACAGTGTTTGGTCATACCATTGTTTGATCTCCCCATTAATCTTAATAATCAGGTCTGGAATAGGATTAGTCATCAATTTTTCATAATACAAGATCTCATTGAGTTGGGAGTGGATCTCATTATTATAATCTGTAGTGTTCAACACAACTATATTTCCACCTTTATCGGCAGTACGTATTGTTATTGTTTTGTTGTTAATGAGCTCTTGTAAAGCCTCTCTCTCACCAAATGTAAGATTATCTCGACGTACTCTAGGGCCCCCAGGTCTTGACCTATCCATTACTTTATCAATATCTGTACACACCATCTTAAAAAATGTGTCAATAGTATTCCCTGGTATAAGTTGTGGCGTCCATTTAGACTTTACTCTCAATCCACTCTCTTCCCTCTGAAATCTTGATATCTCCAGATCCTCAATAAGTGTCTGCATAGTAACTGGATCATCCTCCCTCTCACTGAGTGATAAAAGAAGTTGGGTATCTTTCAATTCTTGTATCGTAATTTCACTAAGAACTTTATTAGATGACTGTTTGTCCTTAACCGGTACATTGGCAAAATGTTTCTTAATTTTCAAATTCCTTACAAATTTAAAAAGATCTATTTTAAGCATACACCAATCTAAATTCGTAGCTGGACAAAAACCTGGTGTTGTACATGTGACCGTGACAAATATGTCGCCTAACAACTATATGATCTAACAATTATGATTTTTAATTTTAGCAATATAAGTTTAACAGGATATCGTTTTTGTTGTGAATCCGCTAAAAGGGTTTACATTAATCAAACCTATTACAAGATGGCGTCTACACGTACTTTAACAACTCGTCAGTCATAAGGGAGACTCGAACCATGACAAACACGTCGCCTAACTACTACATGGTCTAACAATTATGACTTTTAAATTTAACAATATAAGTTTAACAGGATATCGTTTTTGTTGTGAATCCGCTAAATGGGTTTACATAAATCAAATCTATGATAAGATGGCGTCTACTCGTACTTTAATAACTCGTTAGTCATAAGGGAGACTCGAACCCACTAACAGATGGCGCCCAAGGTTTGAGTTGAGATCTTTACTTTTAATTAGAATGCGCGTTGAGTGCGGGGTTGGACGTTACAAGATGGCGCCCTTGTTTTTCCACTATAAATTGCCACTCCAAGATGGCACCCGCGCAGAACGCCGAACTTGGAAGACTCCGGACATAGAGAGGGTGAGCATGCGATTTGAACTTAACTTTGCAGAGATGTACCAGATTGGCTTCAGAGTTTACAAGTATCCTGTTATTTTGTTCTATTTTAGTCTATTAGACACGGACACGTGCACTATATTTAAGAATACAAGGAAGAAGAGGAGATTTAGAAATAAACGGAGACAGAGACATAGAAGTAAAAGGTGAGAAACAGGCAATAGATACATATAATTTGTTGACATTTTGTCTAATTTGGAATATGTAGAACCAAGAACACTGATTGCGCTGTGACTTTACTTTAGGTAGTGACTTGGTTATTCAGCGACTTTTTGGAACATAATCTACTTGGAATTTGGAATTTAGTATACAAGATAATAAACCCACTACAATTTGGTGAGTGTTACTATCGGTTCTTTTACAAGTATACTCCTTACATGGGACCTGGATTGGTCATTATTTGACTATTGTAGTATCGTGTATATAGCTTTTTGACAGCAGTTTTGTTAATTTTACTTATAGATGGGGAGATATATATTTCTTTGAGGAATATAATCAATATTTGACAACTACCGAGTTCACTACAATTGATTCAATAAAGTGTGGATTCATTTTGAAAATAGGTGAGTTTTCAGACAGGTGGTTTCTGTGAAATAACAGTGAACCTGCATGCAAAGGGTGTTATCAGGGGCCATAACCTCTCACCCCGTATTATGATTTTTTACATATGACTCATATGTCTTTTTAGTTTGTGATGTTTTGTAATATGAATGACTTGCATTAGAATAATGTGGCTAACACGGTTTTGGTGTATCTGGCACTTCTTTACTTAACTGAATTACTATTATTTGGTAAATGTTTAGGACCAAATTGGAGGTCGTTTGTATATACTGAATTTATGTTACTTTTAAAGAGTGTAATTCAAGACTGATTGTGTGTATTTGGGTTGCAGCCCTGAGGAAGTCATTAGTCCTGAACGGACTTGACGAAACGTGCGTTGGCTGCAAAGGCTGCAAATAATCATTTGATGGAAATTGGATTGAATTGGAGGAACATTGGACATTAAAAGTCATAGTGAAAACCGTATAAAGACTATTTTTGTGTGCTCGGAAGATCAAAGTACCAATATAAAGTTTTACTAGGGAACACTTCCCCGAGCGGATTTTCCCAGAGTTTGGAGAGACCAAGCTCAGCAAGGACGTCCCTGAGCATTTTTAGCCATGTAATTTTATGGAAGACATCTGATTTAATTAAGGCTGAGAACCCCTCAGCATAATGTCTAATTTCTGGGGTAGTCCATAGCCGTCTCCAGTAGAGGATAGGCCTTAGTCGGGCACGATCACTAAGCGATCTCCTTCCTAAGTCCAGGCCAAGCGGTATTAGTGGGGTACTTTGGGGGAGACTAGTTATCCCTATCAGGAACTTGTTCTCAGATCTTTGGAGGGTAGTAAGCCTCTCAAAGCCCCAAACTTCAGCCCCGTAAAGGGCTGCGCCCAAGGCTTTTGCGTCGTATACCATAAGAACCGGTTTTATAGGCCTAGTTTTGGATTTTGCTTGTTCTACCCGGAGGGCTCCTGAAATCTGCTGGTGTTTCAGCACCGCCTTCTCAATGTGTCTCGACCACCCAAATTTAGTTGATATCTCCACCCCTAGGTATGTAAAAACGTTTACTAACTCTAGTTTGATGTTGTTCAGAGATACCCTAGGTTGGGATTGGCGCTTTTGCCCGAAGACCATCAGCTTGGTTTTATTTACATTAACTTCGAGACCTCGTTCTTTACAGAACATATCAAATATGTTCAAGGCTCGCTGGAGTCCTGACGGGGTTTTGGACACGATCAAGGTATCGTCAGCGAACATCAGGATCGGAACCCTGATGCCCGCTAGCGAAGGTGCGTCTACCATCGCATCCAGTATCCTATCCACTATACCATTAATGAACAAGGAGAACAGCAGGGGTGCCATAGCACATCCCTGCCGTACCCCCCGCTCAACTGGGAAGTTGATGGTAGATTCCCCATTCCTCCCCCACTGGACTTTAGCGAAATTGCTTTCGTGGAGACGCATTATTAATGTAAGCAGCTCGAGTGGGACCCCTATCTTACTCAAAACAACCCACAGCTTGCTCCTAGGCACCAGATCGAAGGCAGCCCTTAGATCTACAAATGCTACATAAAGGCTGCCTTCGCCAAGGAGTACAGTCCCCCACCGTAGCATAGTGAAGCGAAAAATTTGATCAACCGTGCTGGTTGCCCGCCTAAATCCTGCCTGGTAGGGGGATAAAGCATTGTTCTCATCTACCCAGGCCATAAGTTTGTCGACCACCATCTTCCCCACCACTTTTTGCATAGTGGCCAGCAAACTTATCGGTCTATAGTTTTCCGGGAGTGACCGATCGCCTTTCTTAAAGATCGGTATTATTATTGCCCCCTTCCATACTTCGGGGATTTTTGCCCCTTTAGCAAGGGCATTTCCCAGCACAGTCGCATATCTTGCCCACCGAACCTTATCGTGTTTGAAAATATCTGAGGGAATTCCATCTAGCCCCGGAGCTTTCCCCCCCTGCAGTGATGAGATTACAAGTTCAGCTTCTTTAATTGAGAATAAATCTCCCTTTCAAAAAACCACAGGGATTGGTTCTATGGCCATTATATCCCTATTCTCCGCATACTGGGGTTTGAAATACTCGACCCACGATGCCTCATTAACATTGTTGTCGGGGTTATTAGGGGTACCACCTCTGCCCCATTTCACGATTTTCCAAAAAAGTCTGGAGTCTTTTAGCCCAGAGGCCTCGAGTAACTCCTCCCAATGCTCCTCATCCCACAGCTTCTTAGCCTTACGGATGTTGTTGTTATATTGTTTCCTAGCAGTGCTAATCAAAGCCTTGTCCCTGCTTTTGATTGCTCTGCCCAACTCCAGTCTAGTTACCCTGCACTGTTTGTTGAACCACCTCGCCAATTTGATAGGTGCTTTTCTATTTACCTTAACTGATTTGATAAAGTGCGGTTTTATCAAGGAGAAGAATGTGTCATGTATGTCTGTTATTAGAGAGGAACCCGGTGTTACAGGGTCTACTGTTTCCATGGCGGCGATAGCGTTATCCACCTCCAAGTTAATGTGGTCCAAGGTGGCCAAATTGGCCAGCACGTTTGGCCATTTCACCCTTCTTGAGTCATTAGCCATAACAGGTACGGTCTCACTACCTGACACTGGGTTGGCAGGCGCGGCCCTCCACCATGAATGGGTAACACAGAGGGGGTTATGATCGCTTTCTACTCTCCCCTTGATTTCCATGTCGCCCACACCATAACTCAAGACTACAGATGACATAGTCGATCCTACTTTTATTATGGCCATTGTCGAATGAACAATTTCCTCCTTGGTCGCTTTTTGTCCTGCCATTAAGGGCCCTCAAACCATATTCCAAACATAACGCATTCAACAACAATATATCTTTTGTCCACCGCATCACGGGTATGAGGTTTAAGTTTGGGACGCCCCATAAGGCATCTTCCTCTTGTCCTATCGGATGTTCAGTATTTTCTAAAGGCTCAAATGTCCTATTCAGGTCACCTGCCACAACCACTCTATTTCCAAGTGACTGGAATTCAAGGAAGGTGGATAGAGCTTCTAGGGTGGGAGAATTCCCAGCACTTATACCCCTAGCATAAATGTTATAAATATCTATCACACCACCCTTTCCCAGTGATAACCTCAATAATTGTATATCCTTACAGCCTAGATCAATCACTTTTATTTTAGCTTTTGAATTCTGCTTGATCCAGGCTGTTAGACCTCCCATAGGTCTGTCCCTAGGGCCTCTAGTCGCTGGTATACAAAAATTTAAGTAACCTGGCAGGTAAATTGGATCACAAGCCCACGTCTCTTGGAATAGGCACATTTCAAACCCATTTACAAAATCTATCCAGTGCTGTGACATCAATCTAGTGCCCAACCCCGCTATATTCCATGAGAGAAACCTCCCCTGGGTGTTGTCTGTACAGATCCCCCTTTCGTTAGGTACCATGGGCGGTAGATCGGTCAGCCTCACACAATCACCGTCCTCTCCTGGAACAGTATCTATGCAGTTTACATCCATACCCTCCTTTGTGCCAATGCTTAGTGGAAGTCCGAGTTCACCCCCCCAATCCTCCAGACATGCAGTAATACTCCCCGCATATTAACACAATCCCTATCAATAGCCACTTCAACTATTTTACACATTACATCTTCATTAAATGCCAATGTTACCTCTGGGATGCTTCCCCAAACCATTTTTCCTCCAAAATCCATTTGTTCAGCTGGTTTCTGTCAACATCCCCACCTCGTGTACCCCTGCCCATTATAAGGGTTATATGCCTGGTTATAACAATCATTTGATCTTGAGATGGGGGCAGGGAGGGGGCCAGCCTCTGCCCAGGGACGGAGACTAGATCTCAATTGCTCCCTACTACCCCCAGGGTAAATTGCCACCGGTCTAGGATAGAAGAAAGTGAGATCCACAACACCGATCCCACCAATGCTAATGTTCCAACCTGGTCCCGTAATTAACCCTACAACCCTTGGGTCTTGGAAGTTAATTATGATGCACTCACCCCCCTGTTTTTTTGAGGTGTTCCCTATCCAATTGACCCTTCTAACCCCGATAATCAAACCATCCACTCCCCCTGGCAAGGGTCTATTGACCCGAAGCCAATGCATGGCCTTGTTTTTTAGCGTGTCATAAGTTTCTCTTTGGCCTTCCAATAGGGGTGGAACGTTGGTGAGAATAGCCACATATGGGTAGGAATCAGGGGTGAGCTGTACTGGGGGTGTCCTAGTCGGGGGTTTGGTCACATGTGGCATTGATTGGCCGTGTTCTGGAACAGCACGGCACGGTGGAACAATGTTTTCCAATGCCACAATAGTGTTATTCCCATCTGCAATGGTATGACCATCCCTTGTGGAACCACCCCCAGTTACTATCTGGGAGGTTGACACCGCATTATTTCCAGTGCCATTATTACAGCGGGTTTTATCATTTCCTGGCAAAGTACCCAGACTTGTTTCCAAGGTGGTCGGCAGAGGTGGAATATTTTTACTAGTTATAGTGGCTGAGTTTTTTGAGCTGTCCTTTCTACCCTTAGCTATAGTGTTATTGGGCTTAGGTTTCCCACAATTACTCTTACTTGTGGTGGACAATGGCTCAGCTACGTTCTTACTATTCAGCCCGTTATTCCGCTGCATAGAAGCACCACTCGCAATTGGGGATTGTAAGTCAACCAACACGACACCTGGATCTCGCTCGGCTGTCTGTTGGTATTTCCCATTCTCTCCCATTTTATTGCCAGACTTAATTAGAGATTTTATAGAAAAGAAGTTGTCTAAACTAGCCTGCTCTAGGTGGTCAAGTTGTTCTGCTAGCTTTTTAAGTCTAAGCTCAAAGGGGTTTAAAAGGGAACACATTAATTTTTCCACCTCCAGCAGAAAATCATGGTTAGAAGATAGTGGCCCAGGGGGTGCTATAATAGTGGGATCTAAACCTGGTGGCACTGGTGTTGTAGGGGGCACCATTAATATGGAGTTCGCACCTACTGGGACAGCTTCTTCCTCTCCCATTAATAATACAACGCCATTCTTTGCAGGGGCTTGGCTTGGGGGTGATTTGGTACCCAACTTCCTATACTTTCTTGCAGGTTTTGGTGGTTGACATTTTTTAACAGTGGCTCCCCATTTCCTTTTGGGGCAGGGTTTAGATTTAATAACTTCCGATTGCACACAAACTTTTTGTAATACTTCTTGCCCATTAGGTAATTGACTAGATGCATTTGGGTGCTCAGCAAGTGCAGTGGTAACTACAGTGTCTGTGGAAGAAGTACCCAGTAACTCATTAGATAAAAGCGAACCAAGTAATATATCATGAGTAGCTGGTAGTACAATAGATGACAAAGGAGTAACCAGCGAAGGGAAACTTTGGCCTTGATGTTTCTCGAGGGGGGTTTTCAAGAGCTCAATCGACAACCTACGCCCGGCTCGTCTTTCTGCCAGAGCGATCTCCCTATCAATATCCTGAGGCAATCGTTTAAAATAAGTATCGAGAGGGCATACTTGTTGAGCAAGCCATGTAGCAAGACCCCCCTGCTACCAAACAATGGACTAGCAGGTCAAAATACAGTTAGTAAGCAAATAGTTTTTGTCAGTACTGACACCGTAGATGTAAGTGGGGTGTCCCAGCCCAGCCACCTTCGGCCACTGACGGCCACAGACGGTCCCGCCCTTGTCCCGGGCTTCTCCCGCGCGCTCTCCCGCGCTGCGGGAGTACTAATGGCTTAATATAGAGAATACACCCAATAGGTGGAAGGGGTAGGAGGGGTCGGGGAGAGCGGCCCAGGTGTTGCTGCTCAGGGCTGGCGGGCGCTCCTGGGAAATGCAGTCCCTGGTGAGCACACGCACTCGCTCGCAGCCCCGTGAAAGCACTCCCTCAGCTTTCCCTTCAAACTGCTGCAGGCAAGGGCTCCACACGCAGCGGGACCCGCGGAGCGGGTTCCGCAAGAAGTAAGTCAGATGGTAAGTCAGATGGCAAGACAATCCAAAACGGGTGAAAGCAAAATCAGCAAGGCAAGGCGTCCCACTCGCTGCCTCAGCGAGTACTGGTTATGAGGGCTCGGTGGAAGGGTAGGAGGGGTCGGGGAGAGCGGCCCAGGTGTTGCTGCTCAGGGCTGGCGGGCGCTCCTGGGAAATGCAGTCCCTGGTGAGCACACGCACTCGCTCGCAGCCCCGTGAAAGCACTCCCTCAGCATTCCCTTCAAACTGCTGCAGGCAAGGGCTCCACACGTAGCGGGACCCGCGGAGCGGGTTCCGCAAGAAGTAAGTCAGATGGTAAGTCAGATGGCAAGACAATCCAAAACGGGTGAAAGCAAAATCAGCAAGGCAAGGCGTCCCAACAACTGTATTCTATTGAGGACTTGCCTGCAATCAATCTGTTGTTGATCAGTGAGGCAGCCTGCCGAGGCTACTCCATCTACTGATCCATCATCAGGGTTCTGAAAGAGGAGAGCTGGGAGAGGGTCACTCTCTTCCTCCTGCCCCTTATCAGTTACCATGAGCAAGCCCATGTCAGCCCTGTCAACAAAAGGTTTTAGGAGATTCATATGAAGTACCCTATGGGGACTTCTTGGAGTACCTAGTTCCACCAGGTAGGTGACCTCACCTTTTTGTTCAAGGATGTTGTGGTGGCCACTCCACTTGGGATGTATGACATTACAACGCATGCTTTTACATCGCATGCCTTTACAACGCGGTTTTTACAACGCAAACCTTTACAACGCATAGCGCTTTGGGGTGCTGGATAGTGAATAGTTTATTGAATAGTGATAGTGAATAGTTTAATTTACTATTTCAACTCCAGTCCCCGTGGACACTAGGGAAGGTGTTGGACAGTAAATAAACTTACTCCCTATCCTAGAGCGCCCCCCAGCGCAATGCGTTGTGATGGTTTGCGTTGTAAAAGTTGCGTCGTAAAGGCACTGCGTGGTAAAAGTTGCGTTGTAAAGGATATTTCCCCTCCACTTGTCTAGGAGAGCTGCAGGGGCCACAGGCTCCAACACTTTCTGGACTGGCTGGTAAACAGTCAAGGCAGTCTGTTGGTCATTCCTATCTTTTTGAAGTTCTTGGCTTGCCTCCAGGTTTTTGCTGGCCTTCTTCATGTACTCAGCCATGCGTTAATGCAGGCCAAGGACATAGTCCACAATGTCCTGTTTATGAGCTTTGAGAGGCTGCTCCCAACTTTCCTTCACTAGACTCAATGGACCCCTAACTGGATGTCCAAACATAAGTTCAAATGGGCAGTAGCCAACCCCCTTCTGAGTAACCTCTCTGTAGGCAAAGGCAGGGTAGTAGGACATCCCATTTTCACCTAAGTTTTTCAGCAAACCCATTACATTGTGGATGGTAGGGTGTGGTAAGCCTATAGTTTACTCCACACTCTTTCCACATTGCAGTGATGTAACTTGATTTGAAGTTGGTACACCTTTTAGTTAAGACCTCCTTAGGATAACCACTCCAGAAAAGATTACCAGGAGGGCTCTAGCCTGGGTACCTAGTGGCATGGCCCACCACCACGAGTATGTAACTGTGCACAAATGTAGTTGGAGGGTTCCAGGGACCAACAATATCAATCCCTACCTCTCATAGGGAGCCCCAAACACTGGAAGTGGAATTAAGAGGGCCTTTGTGGTGCCACCTGACTTACCAATGGCTTGGCAAGTGGCACAGGAGTGACAAAAGTGAGGGACAAGTCTGTCCCAAGTCATGCAAGAGGAATATCATGTGATAGGGAGAGTCAGAAACCTCTGAACTTCTGGGGTATTACCAACCTTCTGGTAGCACCAGGCTTGGGATATCTACCCTCAGAGTGTAAGAGTCCATCCTCCCAATAGATCCTATGGGTCCCACTGATTTTCCCTGCCCACTCAGCAGCAGCTTGCTGTCTGTGGGCTTTAAGAGAGGGGCAGGACTGCTGCTCTCAACTCAAATCTGCCCTGGAAGGGCCCCCTGCCCTTAATAACTCTGTCTGATCAGGCCCAAGCTCCTCTGGGACATTTACTTCCCAGGGGCTAAGCTCATCTCCCTCAGGAGACTGATCTTCACTGTGAGTTTGTGAGGAGGGCAATTCCTAACCCTTCCCACTCCTTCTCTTGGGAAGCACCTGGTCCATTGTTCCAGCATCCAGTGCTTTTTCAGAGGTGAGTTTTTTGACCTGAGCCCTGGTGACAGCAAACACACTGGCAGAGATGCCCATCATCTCTCCATGAGTCCTGAACTTCCCTTCAGACCAGGCTGAAGTTCCCAGATCATTGCCCAGCAAACAATCTACAGGTAGGTCTGGAGACCTAATCTTGCCTGAGCCTATGTGTTGCTTTATCAGGTTTAAGCAGCTGGTACTCCCTGCAAAAGGGTTGTCCCTCTTACTAGATATAGAGGTCTCTATAGAATGTTCTGAAGCATTTGATTCTCTAGAGGAGGATATAGGTCGTCTTGGTCTACTCTGAACCCTTCCAGGAGGAACAAAGGGAAACTCATTTGTGGGGGCAGACGTCTGTGCCATCTGCAATGTCCTCTGGGGGATCAGAGTTCTCCAGGTGGGAGTCATGAGACTGCTCCTGCCAGCCTTTGATTTGGCATGGAAAGAGCCCGTGAATCAGTGCAAGAGTATGGCATGTTACAGTTGTTTCGAACGCAAAACACAATAGCCCGTGTAAATGTAGCAGGTTAAATTTAATGAGCTGCAGCCAAGATGACCAAGGCATTTTGGGGAGCACTTCCCCTTGCTCAAAGACAACAAATTTACAGGAATCAAATAACATAATCTAAATAGAGCAAAATAGGTGACATAGAGAAAGACAAAAAGAATGGTGGTAAAAGGAGAGTCATACAGGTGTCAGGTTGGAGTATTTATTCGTTCAGTTAAGACATAGGAAACATCGATGTGTTCTAATGTACAACGGTAAAAGCAGTCAACCATAATCATCTTCAAATAACGAAATGCAAAATAACATGACATTATTTCAACAGGGGTTAACTGCAGTAAAGTTCAAATGAAATTACATGCCACATGCATCAAACAATTACACAAATGATCATTTATGTGTTAATAACCGTGCATGCACGTCAAGAAAACATTTTCCTATCTTCGTTTGAAACAAATTAGGTATAAAGCATTAAGCAGCAAGTCACAAAGGAGAATGAACTGTCTGGTACCATAGTTAATTGTACCCATTATATATTACTATTGACTATAGTCTGAATGGTAGGGATTCATACCGATGACTATCGGTGACTCGTAACAACTATTTAATATACAATGGAACAGTGCCATGCAGTCAGATACATCTGCGGCTGCTCATTTCTAATGCAATCGAATAGAAATAATAACACCATTCTTATTGGTTTTTTTCTCTATGTCACATATTTTGCACTGATAGGCTTACGATTCTTGTTGCCTGCAACCTTTTGTACCCAAAACCCGTTGGGCATATAAGAATCCACCTGCAACATTCGCACGGGCTTGTGTGTTTCGTGTTCGGAACTACTGTAACCCGGCGTACACTTGCATATACACACACAGACACACACACACAGGCACACACAGACACACATATTTATATTGATATATGTTTGTATATATTTATATTTATAATTACTTGAAATAATTCTTAAATGTTTGTAGTTATTGGAATTAAAAAAATATATATATTGTGATGTATTGAGTTTTTTGTTTTATTTATGTCTATTTTAGCCATATAATTTAATATGATTATAGTTTTGTAAAATGTTTATATATTTTTTTACTGTTTACTTTCATATTTATGTTAACATAAAATGTTGGTAATTTTATGTTTTGTAATCATAATATATTTATCTGAGCAATATTAATGTAGTCTATATTGTTTTAGTGATATGTTTGACTATTTATATGTTAATGTATAAATGTTCACAATAGTTTTGTTTCCGATGTTTTTGTTATTGGCATTCGTGAACATCGATATTTTTAACAGTGATACTTAAGTTCTCGATATTTGTGGGTTTATTAATGTATAGGAAGGGTATATTGTTGTGAATGATGTTTATTTTCTGATATTTTAGCGAATTTTCATTGTTAGTATTGATATTATGTAATTGATCATCCATCAGCGCCAAGGTGCTCTCTGGGTGAACGCTGCACTCTACCGTTTTCTTTCTACTTTATTTTTCTATTATCATGGAATGCTGTTCAAAAAGGGCCTGAGGACCAGGACTGGACTGCCATATTTAGAACCTTATTTGTATTTTCAGCATTTTTTGTTGTAAGGTTTGAGTGTCTCTATGAAAGAGCATGCATTTTTTAAACTGCTTTTTGTTTTTGGGTTGCACGAAGTTATGAACTCTGTACAATAATACAAAAAACATATATTTTTATTGGTATATCTGTTTTCCCCCCTATCTTATGACGTGCTCATGTGGGTTTACTGTGCCATTCGGTGTTCCAGATATACCCAGTGTTGAGCAGCACAACGAGCATGCAATTTGATTGGTATCTAAGGAACGTTCTTCCCACCATGCAGACTGAGCACTGAGTTCCATCCATTCAATGTCGAACACAAATAACTCATGTCGACATGTATTCTGCATTATAGAGGAAGATGTATTACATTTTCTATTACTTCAGCCCATTGAGAAAGCACTTTTTGAAAGGTCATTATCATTCTTCCACTTTCAAGTTTTAACCCGCTAAGGACAATAAATACATTCACAATCTAGTTAGCAGAGGTTTCACCTCGCTATGTGTACCTCAGCTTGGAACAGGTTTTTATAAACAGCATATCTGCTCAGTTTAGAATTGAGTGTTGGGAAAGCTAATCTCCCTGTAAACCATCCCCATCTCCTGCATTCACTTCTTTCTCATGTCTTGTACGCTTTCCTATAAGTCATCTTTTGCACCAAAATTCTGGAAACCCATTTAGTAAGTAATTGTATTAAATGCAATACTATTTCAAATGGACACCAGACTTATTTACAACCTACGTTCTAGAGTGTAGAAGATACCTCAGGAACGAACATTTGAATGGCATTTTGGGAAGATCAAGGCCCTCATTTCGGGATGAGCCAGGTTGCTGCCAAATGACGAGGGATGTAGAAGCAATGCCTCTAGCAGACCCGTTGCACCACTCCTCACAATTTAGAGATTCCAAACTATTTGCAGTGAATTTGTGTCTAAAGTATTTCCATGAACAGCACAGGACCCCATTTCTTTAAAAAAAAAAACTGACGGCCTAAATGGTATGCTCTGGACGCAGGCGCACCATTTGTGAATGTTTTCATTTTTGAAAGAACATACACTTACATCAAGCGTTGTCTTTAAAAAGCAGGAAAATAATATTCATTAATACTGTAAGGTTTCTCCTAGAGAGCAGGGGACATTTCACCATTTTTCAAGTTTGTGACTGCCATGGTGCAAGTGGTGTGCCTGAAAATTCTGATGTGATTGATGTTGAAGAGGAAATCTTGCTTAGACACACCCACAATGCAGCTCGCACTGGGGAATTTGTTTCCAATAGAGAAACTGGCTAAGGCACTACCATTGAAAGAAAAAAAAAACACGAAGTGAAAGAAGGGTTCAGAGGGGAGAATGGTTTACTGACCAAGATGCACCCTATCCCCTAAATCTAACTTGAAAAAACACAAAAATGGGGTGCTACTGGTCTGAGTGGACTAGAAAATGTCTGCTTTCCCATGAAAAATGTGTGTATAAACACATTTTTCATGGGAAAGCAGACATTTTCTAGTCCCCTCAGACCAGTAGCACCCCATTTTTGTGTTTTTTACTACCATTAAAAGTACAGCAGTTATACCAGGGCATATTATCAAGAACGGAGTTAAAATTATTGCTGGTTTAGCGGCAGAAAACTGATGCTAAAGCGGCGAAAGGGCTTGATAATATGCCCTGGAGAATTCCAATAGAAGCCCATGTTCACACCAGAACATGGACTTTTATTGGAATTCTCAAGGGCATATTATCAAGCCCATTATCGCTGTTTTAGCGGCAGTTTTCTGCCACTGAACCAGCGATAATTTTTAACGCTGTGCTTGATAATATGCCCCTCCATCTTTAATAGGGAGATGAAACAAAAATAACTGAGCAGATGGGGTGCATGCCAAAGAGAGTGCAAATTTCATCATTTTTCAAAATAAACACATTTACCAGAAAAGTAAAAATTTCCATGTTGAATAACTTGTGCACAATAAATGCTAAATTTGTAGTAGTTAATCACTCCTAGGCATTATAAACAAAAATGTGAATTAACATATTGACTTAAGTTGGTCTAACTCCTGATGCCATGTTAAATGTCATTACATGTTAGGCGTACGAGGCATGTCTAAACTGTTGTTTATGCACAAGATGTTTTGCTCTTTCCACTGCAGTTGCCTTCTCTTAGCAACGGAATAGGCATTTGTTATTTATTAAATAACTGATATCGAGGCTCTAACCTGGAGGAGATGAGACTGCAGAAAACACAACTGGTGGGAAGAGCTGTCTGAATCGCAAGACATGATTAAAGAAAACTAACAACCACATTCTATATCCATTGTGAAGAGAAACCAGAGAGTTTAGCTGCTGCTAAAGTTTGCTGGAGACTGATTATTTGGTAGGAACAGGGAATGTATGATTTGTTGCCATTGATGTTTGGTAGAATTACATTAGTGTGTTACTTTAATTAGAGAACTCCCATCTTTTAGAGAGCTTCCCTTTCACACCCAGAGCTTGCTGCAGAAATTAGGAAGCAACTCCTAGGGATGCCTTTTGACTTTAACCTGAGAATACTTTCAGCTTTTTCTAATTTCCATTGCTTGAGTGCTAAGGCTTCATGTCTATGTATTCTTATTCTCCTATCCGAGCCCGTCATTGGGTTTCTGTAACTGACACCTTAACTTGCTTCTTCAAGTCAATTGCCCTTTATGTCTAAAACCCCCATTAATTTAGATAAGGAATTTTCCTTTCTGGAACACACTTGTTGCATTTTCTCAATGTTATTTGTAATTCTTACTAATGTGGTATTTATCTTGTCGTAAAACATTGATTAATGGATTAGTTGGAATTGCAACAATGATGACCAAATGTAATAGTTACTAAATGAATAATCTGATTTGCATTCATTTGTTGATAAAACTCATTAAACTCACCAAATCTCTGTATTGCTTCTTGTGAAACCCCTATTGGACTTCACTGTTCATAGTGTTTGATGTAAATGAGCGCACCTCATCATCGCTCCTTGTAGACAAAAATAGGTCCATACGACCAATGGTGGAGGTGATGCCTGAATTCTCTTGCCGTAAGTTTGCCATAAATAATTGCTAAAGCTATATTTGTGTCAATGTCTTCAATTGTAGCTCATGGTCCAGACTGTTCCACAGTTTAAACTGTTGGCAATCCTGGATGGGGTTTTCATCATCACATCACTAACATTAGTAGCTCAGGCTGATTGTCATTCAACCTAAGTAGCTCTTACTACAGAAAAGGTTGAAGACCCCCGCCTTACAGTAAATAAATGTGCCCACCATTTTTAACCATCCCCAGATCAGGCAACAAACTTTGCGGTTTGGGAAGGGCTGAAAGCATTTCTTCACGGCCTAGCAATTGCATTTTCCGACGCTATCAGACAAAAGGAGGGGGGGAATTGGAAAATATGAACATGGCAGTAGATGATGCTCAATCCTAAGCTACATTGAAAGTAATGAATGAAGCCAAACAGAATCTGAGGGAGCTTTTTCTTCCAAGGTCATGTTAAATCAAACCTCATATTTACAGCAAAAATATGAAGAGTGTGAATGTGTTGGTAGGTTTCCGGCTTGCTCTGCAAAATCCAGAAATAATTTGAATTTTATGAACAGAATAAATGATTCTTTGCAGAACACAACATTTCTTCTTTCAGAAACTGGTCTAATTTTCTATCAACACCATCTTAAAAGTTACACTGGAGCCAATGGGAGCAGACCGTCTGTAATCCTGAACTTCAATATGTCTGTTTCGCACGTCCAATTACTTATCTCAGGATTAAGGCAACGATAAATGATGACTATTTATATATGCCATAAATTATATTCCTTTACTAATTAACGTTCGCTCATTGCTGACTTATTGGAATAAACTCTCTTTTACAATTATCGGCTGTGTATCACTTATAAAAATTAATCTATTGCTGTTATTTTTGTTTGTTTTTGCTAATGTCCCAATTAAGGTACAAGGGCCTTTTTCAGAGCTTTAGATAGCAAATTTCAGTTGTTTATTTGGCAGTCGAAGTGACCAAGGGCTAAACTGTTAATTATTTCTTTGCCTCAGGAGGTGGGTGGGCTAGCTTTGCTCTCTATAAGAATTTACTTTCAAGCCATGGTTATAAGCTGGCTGACCCTAGCTTAAAAAAAGACAGCCACTATTGATAATTACTTCCTTCATATTATATTAAAAACAGCAAAAATAGCTCCGGCCTCTTTTTTTACAATCCCTAGGTTCCCAAAAACGCACATGCTACAAGACTCCTCCTATAGTTGTTGATCCTGTTAACTAATTTTGGCAAGAATATCAGATTCCATAAAGCCATCCCCTGAGGCCGGTGTTGGTTTGGGTTTGCACCTGGGGGATCGGTAATTGGTACAGACTCCAACATCAATACTCAGGACTTGAAGTGTTATCAAAGCATATTATTAGCATAAACAACATTGTGGGCTGTAGCATCACTAAGACCTACTAGGATTATTACAACAACCTATGTAAAACAGCTATCTGCACTGCTAATTTTAAGCGTATGGGCTTTTACTGTAAATTGATGCTCTATTATTGGCAAGATGTACCCTGCTGCCGACCCTGTATGTTTTAGATGTAAATCTCAGGTGGGCGAGTGGCTCCACATGATTTTTTGCTGCCCTAAACTACATTTAATTTGGACAGAGATTTTTTTCTGAATTAAGTAATTGCATGGGTAGAATAATGTTGGCAGGTGCAATGGGTGTTCTCTTTGGAGATTCGCTGGCTGCTTATGATTTGACTACTGAATTGAAATAGACGTTTTATCGCATCCTTTGTAGCCAAGTCATTGGTGTTAGCAAACTGGAAATCATCCAAAATACCTACCATAAATCATTGCTTAATAAGATGGATAAGGTGTATCAGCATGAATTACTTTATGCAAAAAGAATAGGGGCAATCAAGCGTTTTAACAAAATTTGGTCAGCGTGACAGAGGGCAACGGGAGAAACAGAATAGCTCATGTTAGGTTATATGATAGGGCCAACGGGGTATTTTGGGACTTTTTTGTTATCTATGAATATTTACTGTCAGGATCTTTTAATATGAACTATAGTAGTGTGTTATGTATTATTTAGAAGCAACATTTACATTTGCATGAACTACTAGGTGAAGTGATGTCTTGGGGCCAGATGTAGGTAAGTTCCATAAACCGATTCTTAAATGCTGAATTTTACCGATTCGGTATTTCAGAATCGGTAAATCGTATGTAGGAAAAACTTCGAAAAAAAATACCGAATCGGTAAGATTCGGTATTTACCGAATCGGTAATTACCGATTCGGTGTTTGCCATTCTTTCCTATGGGCCTTGAGGCCCATAGGAATGAATGTCAATTACCAAATCGGTAAATACCGATTCACTAAAATTGTAAAATAGTCAAGGGTGGCAGGGTGTCACTTTGACACCCTGCTGCACCCCTGATTAGTGCAGGTGTGCACATGTGGCATACATGTATGTCTGTCACATGGCACAGGTGTAAATGCACATGTATGCATTTACATAGGAATTCGTTATTTACCACCAACTAATAGTTGGTGGTAAATAATGAATCCTTAAAGCCCGGAAGCACTGTTTACAGTACTTCCTACATATCATTTACCGATTCGGTAAATACCGATTCTGTAATTACCGATTTGCTAAAATGCCTCCTACATCTCAAAAGGCTTTTAACGGTCGGTAACGGCCGAACTCGGCCGTTACCGACCAGTAAAAGCCTACCTACATCTGGCCCTATGTGTTTAAGAGAAGTATATGGTTAAGGAATCTTAGCTTAATTAATTTCTACTAAAATCATGAACTGTTCTTTGGTTTGTGATGAACTTAATGGTGCTGCTGAATGATGTTGTTTACTTGTTCCCCCCCCCCCAAAAAAGACGTAAGATAAAATATTCCACTCTGATTTCCATTTGCTCTCATATTTTCAGCCATAGGGCTGGTCACAATGTGGGAAACAATTTAGAAGTCCCATGTGTGTCAGTTATAGCTCCCTGCTACCATTAAGGCGCATATGGTCTAGAAAGCCACTACTCCACGTACACCAAACCTTTTTGAAGAAAGTGGTCACATGGCTGAAAGAGAAAAATTCGCTAACAAATTGTAGGGGAAACGTGTCTAGTCTATTGACTATTGTGCCTGAAGTTCTGACTTTCTGACAATACAGTACTTTTATAGGATGTTAATTTAAGCATTGATCGTGTCGATTTTCTTCAGTAGGCATATTACTAAACACCGAACCCTTCCACGTGTGTGAGGGTTCATATGTGTTTAAGATTACCAAAACGTAGGAGGCTTAATATGGTGAATGGCTGGCATTGTTTGGGTGTACTTTCTGGTAGATGTTTCTGTATTATTTGTATATTTATAATCAACACAAATTTAATTTGCTAATTCATATTAGAATGTGGATTTGTTTTTCTGACGTGGTCATTTGTTCACATATCACTAATTGTGGTTATTTTTACAATAGCCTATATGTGGGTATTCCTATTTGCCCATGTCACAGCATGAGCATATATCTATGTGTGGGTGTGGTACATCTGTTGAAAATGTGTGCTTCTTTATTTTAAGAAGTGAGGGCATTGTTTCTGCCTTTGTGTTTTGGATGAAAGATGCATTTTCTTATGTTAATTCTGATATCAGTCTGTGACTGCATGATTTGATTGAGTCGTGTTGGGAGGGTGGTATAGGTCTGTTGATTTTGCCACACAAGGAAAAACATTTTTACTGAATAGGATTGCTAAAGGTGAACTATGAGATGGGTTACCATAGAGTGTGCAAAAGATAATAAGAAATGTTTATACTCATGGCCTGCAATCCCTTCCTGGATGCAAATGATAGGAAATGGACTAGGTATTGGAAGAAGGGAGTTTGTAACATGTCATTCATGAAACATTATCTTTATATGTTTCAAGCATCACAAAAGGTTGGCTCTTAGTGTATTTTGCTCTGAGGTGTGAAACATTTCTGACTGGGACCAGGCAAAAAGTATACAGGATGACATAAAAATGAATGCTTGACATTACTCAGATATCGCTAATGGAATAATACACAGACATGGAATGTGAGAGCCTAACCACGGTCATGCAGATGAGCCTAAAATTCCACCTTGATTTCCAAAGTCGTCATATACAAGATGGAACTAGGTCGCTATGTAAATTAACTCTCAGTACAAACAATGAAACCCTCTTGGAATGTGGTCTCTCATATTTAGGTTCTGCCTTTTTTATAAAACATTGATAATCTGTTCTACCTACTGCACTTTAAAATGTCGTTCCGGAGCAAAACAAGCTGCATGATATTGGTAGATTTGGCACGTTTTGGCTTTTTAATATGAACTTAATATATGTTGGATTTTGGATTAATGACCATTTATTGTGTTTTAGTGTCCGAAATGTTAAGTTTGTATATTGATATTAGCCAAAATAATATGTTGATTGAATTGACATAAATGGGTGCTGTTCTCTATTAACTTTATGGCATCTGTGACTGTGTACCAATGAATTGGGTAATGTGCAATATTTCCCTAATAATTTGTTTTTGGGAAATAAAGTATTAATATTAAAAGTACATTGATGATTAAGCTGCCTTTGCAGATTTACAAACCAACCATAGTGATGGGCATTTGGGAAATTTACTTTACAGTGTACATCAAATTGACCAAATCCATATGCCAATCATACAGCAGAATCATTTGGGAAACTGGCTCAGACTTTCGGTGCACTAAATTAAAAGCAGAAAGCGATTGGAAGAAAAAAAACCTGGGTGTAGTACTGCGCTATGCTCGCGAAGCGTGCGTAGTTTGCGCTTCTATGCACTACGCGAATAGCACGTAGCACAGTGCAAAAATGATAAGCAGGCATTTTTTGCTTGCTCACGGTCCTTAACATGAAGTCGGCGACCGCAAGCGAACAAAATCAACATCCCAATGAAACTTTTTCCTCGTTCCCGATCAGCAACATCAAGTTGCCGATCGCAAGTGTGGAAAATAAACCGCCTGGCGAGATTCTCAACGCAGGGAGGTCATGTTTCTCATTGCGAATGGTCGCGTATGCTCGCGACTGCTCACAATGAGAAACTACCGGTCCGCGTTGAGAAAGTTGCTGCTCGAGTACAAATCTACTCAAGCGGCAGAAAACGACCACTTGCACTGTGCAAGATGCCGTTTGTTGCAAGGATTGCACAGTGAGGACAAGCATCCGGCACTGTGCAATCAGTCTGAACTGCATTTTCCCTACCACACTACGCAGTTCGTGTAGCTACGCTTTGCGTGCGTAGATCGAAGTGCACTTTGCGTACCTACACATAGCGCTACTACGCAAACTACGGCCAGGGTTAGAGGAAAATTGATGTGAAAAAATAGCCACTATTGCTTACAATGCCTTCGATCCATCAATGAAGAAATCTAAATCAGTATTCCAAATATTAGGTTGAAAGTTCTCATATGTGGGGCGTGGCTTCGACGCCGGAACATCATGGTGGACCTTATCTGAGCTCCGCTCGTTGGCGGACCTCGCTTCCGTGACAGAGCCATCTCTTCCCTGCCTCTACGTCCCGCAAACACGGGCAATTGCACCTGAGGATGCCGTGAGCGACCCAACGTAGTTTTGTGTGCCTCCTTGCCCTGGTCTCCTTGGGAGAAGCTCCGGTAACCTCTCCTCACCTCAACACGAACAACCGCCATTTTAGAGCGTGTCGCTTGAGCCTCTTCTGCCGGTAATGCCTTTGTTTCCCTTACAATGCCACAGTGAAGCTCCCTCTGCTGGCAGCATGTTCCTAATTTCTTTTTGAGGAGATATATATATTTTTTTCTATTGATTACTGCTTCTCTGCATATTCTCTCGACGTGGAACGGATTTCTCCATGTGCACAGCTTTTCATTTCCTTTCCTTGCCAGTCTAAATGCCGTTATGACATTTTTCCATTCTATGGCTCACAATGTTTTTCCATTGCCTGCTTCTCAGTGTACATGCTCCCTGATATCACTTGGTGCCATTTGATGATATTCTGCTGAGAAATGTTTTTTTCTTCAGGAATTTTTCATCATACAATTTCCTGCTACTATTTTCAGTGAAGTACGTTGTTGTGTGCTGCTGTTGTTGAATCTTTTCGATTTCCACAGTGACTTAAGCTGCGATATCTCCAGTTTTACTCAAGACAGCCTATTTTTTTTATTTATTTATTTTTCCTCTGAAGTCTGTTCATCTAATTAGGGACATGGGCGGCCGCCATATTTTGGCCACTGAGCTCACGTTTCCTTGAATTATTCTACTTTTTCCCTCTTCTCCACTTACCTGTAACCTGATATCACATACAACCAATTGCTGATATTTTGCTGGGAATTGTACTTTTTTTTCCGTACTCTTCAGGACTCTTCATCTCTACAACTTCCTGCTACTACTCTAAGTGAAGTGCGTGGGTGGCCGCCATTTTTGGCCGCTGAGCTTACGCTTCCTTAGTAACTGTACAACATTCGAATTGTCCTGTTTCTGCTTGAGTAATTCTCCGTCTCGTTAATCGGGGCACAACTTTGTATGTGCACGTTTCCTGCGGCACAAATTCTGTGACTTTTCACTATCTGTGCTACAATGGCAAACAAATCACATTTTACCAGACCTTCTGTTACGGGCACGAAACCAAAGAGACATAAAAATGATCCACCATCACCTATTCATTCCTCACAGAATCCTGTTCTTGATTCTATATTGGATGAGGTAAGGGGTCTTCAACCTTTCATGACTGCAACTAATGAAAAATTAAAACAGATAGAAGATAGATGGATTGTTATGGAAGGCAAAGTTTTGGATTTGGAACAACGTGTCAGTGATTTGCAAAATCTCTCTACTAAGATCCCCACTCTTGAACAAGAAATTCATAAATTAAACCTTCATACTGAGGATTTGGAAAATCGCAATCGTCGTAATAACCTACGCCTTTATGGTCTTCCGGAAAATGTTGAAGGCACAAATATGGTCCTGTTTCTTCAGAAATTTCTCCCCGAACTTCTCAATCTCTCATCTTTAGAACCCCCATTCAATATACAAAGAGCTCACCGCCTGGGTCGTCTCACATCCAATCCCTCTAAACCACGTGGTATCATCATGCTCTTTTTGGAATTCACTGAACTTATGACCGTTTTGAAGGCTGCTAAACTCAAACGACGTCTCAGATGGTCTGGTCACAACATCTTCATCTCTCAAGACATCTCTAATGCAACAAATGCACGCCGGAAAGAATTTCTCGCCCTGCGTCCTCAAATGAGACATCTTAATATTCAATATGGCATACTGCATCCATGTCTCTGCAAGATTACTCATGATGGGCGTTCACGCTCCTTCGATGATCCTGGAAAACTTAAACTTTTTCTTCAATCCTTTTCTTCCAATGGAATGGACACTAATATCTGATTTTCTATGTTACTCCTACCTCTGTATTGCTTTCTAAATGTTTTACCCTGATCTCCTCTTTACTCTAATTTGTTTCACTTTCTTATATTATATTTTAATGTTTCTTACGCTTTTTCTTTTGTCCTTGCTCTTTCTTCTGATCTCTCTTCCTGAAAGATCCCCCTACTTTTGGCTCTCTTTTTTTTCCATATATCTTATTTCTTCATTTAGGATCTGCCTTGCTTCGCGTCACTATGCTCCCTCTTCATTGTCTTCTTCTCCTCTTACAGATCTGGCTTTGCTTTGATCTGTTTGTTTATCCTTCTCTCCTTGTTCTATCCTTTTCTTTTTCTCCTTTTTCTTCTATTCCTTTCTCTTTGATCGTATACTTTTTCCTTCTTTGTGTTTATATTTATTCTTCAGCGTTCTCTGCTATTGATTCAGGGTTAATGTATTTTAGTACTGCGGGTCTTTTTGTTGGATTGTCTTCATGTAATTTTTTTGTATGGTGTGTTCCTTTTTGTAGTCATCTCCTTGAAGTGTATCTGCTCCACATGCTCTCCATCCTCCCAACCCTAAAATATGTGTAATTTTGTCACGTGGAATGTCCGGGGTCTTGGGAATCCAGTCAAAAGGCAAAAGGTACTGTCACATTTATCTAAACTTAATTCTAAAATCGCTTTTCTTTAAGAAACTCATTGTTCAGATGTGGAGTCGATAAAGTTGAAAAGACAATGGGTGGGCCAAGTTGTTTTTTCTCCTGCATCCAACAAAAAAGGAGGTGTTGCTATATCATTTCATAAAGCACTATCAGTTGAAATCGTATCCACTCAAAATGATGATGATGGTCGATGGGTAATGGCTAAGATTGTGTTACAAAACAAAACATCAGTTTTGATAAATATCTATGGTCGTGTTAAACCAGATCCCAACATTTTGGAATGATATTAAAATTCTTCTCTCCTCAATTTATTGCCCCAATATTATTGTTGCTGGTGACTTTAACCAATGGATAGATCCTTTTTCTGATAGACTATCCAAATGTAAGTTTCAACCTGATAAATCCCATAAATCTTTTCAATCGGCCATTGCCTCTCGTCCGTTATTTGATGTTTGAAAAATGTGTAACCCTGATCTGCTTGAATACGCTTTTTTCTCCAATATGCATCATACTCGTTCCAGGATTGTTTACATTTTGGTTAGTAAGTCCCTACTTCCTTCTATTCAAAAATCTGAAATTAGATCCATTTTTATTTCATATCATGCACCTGTTTATGCTGTTTTAGACCTTTCACTTACTTCCTCCAAATTTAGCAGATGGAAATGTAATACTTTCTTATTATCTGATACAGTTTTTATCAAAGAAGTCACAACTTTTAGTAATGAATTCTTTAATTTCAATAACACATTTGATACTTCTGTCCCTGCTACCTGGGATGCTTTTAAAGCTGCTCTACATGCCTTTACTATTTCTTATGTACCAAAGAAGAAGAAGGTCACTAGAAATAAATATGAGGATCAACTACAAAATATCAAAGGATTAGAACATACATATTTTTCCTCTAAATCTCCTAATGCCCTACACGATTTAATTGCAGCTAAAACTGAAGTAAAAAAATTAGCAACTATTGAAGCATGTAACATTTTGCTTAAGATTAAATCTAAATATCATGGGGGTCAAAATAAAGCCGGTAATATATTAGCAAATTATTTAAAAGTTAAGTCCAAACATAAAACTATTGGCCCTATACTCAACGAATCTACTAAAAAACTGGTCTCATCAGACGAAGATATTGCTGAGGTCTTTCTTAAATATTATCAAACTCTTTACTCTGATGACACATTCCCTTCTAGTCCAAATTTAGACTCCTTTTTCTCAGGTCTCCCCTCACCACCTTCTCTCCCTGATGAATTTTCTGCCTTAGAGAAGAATATTACTCTTCAGGAAGTCATCAATGCCATCCAATCGTTGAAAAAATCTAAAGCACCAGGCCCTGATGTGTTACCTGTAGAATTGTACAATTCTACAGGTAATTTTACAATTGATCAATGTTTTTTATCCTCTATTGTATGTTATAATACGTTTCTTAAATATTAAGGTAAATCTTTCTAATATAAATATTGGAAGGAAAAGGGCATCACTTTTGTTCATCAATTCTTATACAATTTTTCTATTGTCCCCTTTCAAGAACTGCAAATACAATATCAGTTACCTGCTTCCTTTTTTAATGAATACAACATCATTGTCCATGCCATACAATTTCATTTAGCTACTTTTTCACTCCCACCTGACTCCCCATCTTTAACTCCTTCTACTCCCCTATATTCTTTATTTTCAACCCACAGACCTAAGGCCGCCCTTGTATATAAATGATTGTTATCCAATGTTATTGATCGTTCTAAGTCTACTATTGAGCTTGCATGGGAAAATGACCTGTCTGTTCCTCTTCCTGTTACAACCTGGGAAAAACTGTGGTCAAAGTTGTTCAAAGTTTCTGCTGCTGCGCGTATACCTCAGTCTTTGTATTTTATCTACCATAGAGCTATTATTAATCCTGTTAGTATTTGTAAGTTTTCACCAACCTCCTCTCCACTTTGTTGATCATGTTCTAGTGCAACGGGCACGTTAAAACATCAATTATACGAATGTTTTCCTGTTTTATCTTTTTGGGAGGCAGTTTGGAATGTTTGCATGTCAATATTTAACTTCAATGCTACTTTGTCATTTCTACATGTTTTTCTAGGCTCTTTATCACCAGATGTTGATATTTTATCCTCTGTTACAAAACTGTTTGATCTATTTATTGCTTTAGCTTTTAAGGTAATTTTATCATCCTGGAAGGAAAATTCTAAATGATCGTTATTTACTTGGTAGAACTTTATCTGTGATGAACACAGGATTGTTACTGTTTCCTCTTCTTCTGTTTCTCAAAAAATCAAATCTGATCTCCTTTGGCTTCCCTTCACTACTTACCTTTCTTCTTGCCCTCCTTTACGTTAACTCTTTTTCTTTCTTTTCTATAATAATATCCTATAGCATTGACTCTTCCTCGCTTTTATTCTTTTCTTCCTCTTTCCTTTGTTTCTTTCTTTCTCTTTCTCTTTCTTGCTCTCCTTTCTCTTTTCCTTTCTCTTCTCATTACAAATATATCTTATGTTAAATGCCTAACTGATTATTTACTTAGGTTACCTATGTTTTATTATGACTTTTGTTTTGTATTTGAAAAATCTTAATAAACATTTCTTAAACAAAAAAAAAGTTCTTAAATGTACAGTCATAGTGACTTTGAAAGTTTCTTTCCTTAAAAACTGGTAGAAATATTTACCTCAGTGCGTATAGGTAATGGCTCTTTATCTGGTAATGTGATATCACTATAAGTGCCCATCTATAAACTAGGGATTATTTACAGTTAAGTTTATTTTTTATCTACCAAACAGACCCACATGGCTAAGCTTAAAAACGAATTCATGCACTTTAAAGAGGTCAAGTCCAGAAATGTTATCAAGAGTATTTCCCTGACTGGTAAATTATCGAAACAGTATTTTGGGATTTTTAAGAAAATTTACAATTAACTTGCACAACAGCTTCTTCTCTAGCCCACGCAAGAAATACATGATGAATATTTACCCTTTTTGGCAATTAAGTAAATAACATCAGGCCATTGATCAGCTACATCTTAGTAAATGGAATAGCAACAGCAGATTGGAAAATAGTGATTGTCACTCCTTTACTTAAAAGCACACTCTATCTCAAAATTACACTGCCTTATTAGGCCAGCTCTTGAAAGAGGCAATGATAGTGCAATTACAGGGAACTGTGGAGAGCAATTTAATATTTGGTGACCCACAAACTTGGTTTCAATCAGGAAGTAGCACAAAACTAGTTATACTATCAGTTTTTGATGCGAGGCAGTGGGAAGTTGATGGGAATTGTCTTGGAGTCTTTATAATATTATTTCTTTTGTTAATCTATAGCATATTCACCCACCTTACTCTGGCAAAAACACAGACTAACATTGACTGCCCAGATTCGCTTGTGGTCTGGCTGAATTATTTCTATAAACATAAAACTGAAACAATTACTTTTCTGCTTTTTGAAGCTGCTTCCTGTAATCTGATTAGGGTGTTCCTCCGAGTTCAATAGTGTCTCTCCTTATGTTCAGAAACCCACTAGTGATGCTTTTGCTTGCATTGGAAGCTTCCTTGGGTGTTTCCCAATAACAGAGATGACGGTGAGCCTTCAAGCAGCACTAATCAAACAGCCCCTCTAAAGCCTTGTTATACATGAAGTAGTGGAGGCTTGCAAATCGCCTACATCTAAATCAATTTAAGACCAAGCTTTTGCTGAACTCACTAATTCCAATTGACGTGCCTTTAATACATTGCCCACTACTATGAAAACCAATCAACTCCATTAAAAACAGTATGCATTCTTGGCAACACATCATGACCATAACTTGTTTCTTGGGTCACAACCTTCTTGAGTATACATCTACAGTTTATTTTTTATTTGAAGGTGCTATTTAGGCTCTAATGCTTTATCCTCAAGTGTATATCACCATTGCCAAATGTCATATTTCAATCATCATTTAACTGTGACAACATTATTTGTTGAGGACCTGCTGCGACAGTACAAGGCGATCACCAACTGGCTCGAAATTCAACTTTAATAATCGGTTTTGAGCTTGAAAATTGTGACCGTACATTCATAACATTGCACTCATAAGTTTGGCTGTCCATATGGAAAATAGTCAGGTTTAATATATGAACCCATGTTCTCTCTCTCGTTTTCTGATAGATTGTGGACTTTATGACCATGTGGTTCTGTTGGTTTTGGCCACGTAGATCCCTCTCTGTCAATATTAAAAGAAAAAAGCCAAAACCTTCCTAATGGGCAAGTTCCTCCCATAAATCATGCATTGCACACACCACTCTGTAGCTTTGCTTTATTTTTGTTTCTGCTACACTTTGGTCTGACTGGCTGCTATCCATCTTGTACTGACCTTATACTCCCACCAATGTAATTGCTAGATATCTCTGCATTATGATCTGAACATTGTATAGACCCTGTTTATTCCCCAGTTGTTCCACTTCCTTATGTTTATCTACTTCATACTTGTATACAATGTGTTATCCCTGTCCAGCGCTCTGATACCCTAACGGGTCACGTTCGCGCTCTATGAAACGCTACATAAATAAATTAGATCTGCATGCCTCATTCATTTGCAGGTGACAGCTTTAGGAACTGTGAATATGGTTGAGACAACATTCTTTGTGGATGCTGGCAAGCTCTAGAGCAATATTCCTTTTGCACTCTGCTTTGATTACTGAAATTCAGCAAGCTACATAAAACCAGGTTATATTCTTCTATTTTTAGTTGTATTGAACAAATCTCAGCAGCATCGTGCATCTTTAAGATACACATGGTTTACAAGACCAGTCATATTTATACCATGGGCCCTAATGCAATCGTTGACCTCTTGGCCTCTTGTTTAGTAAACGAGTGCTATAGCTGGGATGCAGTGGTGGGCTCCTTATACCTCATGGCCCTAGGGCACAGTAACTGCTATTCTAATGATAGCTACCCTCTGTTTTATAAATATAATTGATGTAGCATAACACTTTACCCCATTCTACCTTTAAATCATCAGCGTTGTGCCTTGAGGGTGAGAAGGAGAATGAAAAAGTGTGTGGATTCACAAAATTGAGCCTCTGTACTTGCATTTCCCATAATATTATACATTGGTAGTGAGTCTAAGATGCAAAGCTGGGAAAAGTGATAACTCATCTCAGTCACTATACTCTATCACCCTAGGATATAGGGGAGAAGGAATTGGGTTTACCACTATGATTACATGAATTTAGTGTAACAGTTGGACTGAGAATTATAGTCACTTTAGGTCTATCTATACTAGAAGAAAAACAAAGTTTGCTGTTCAAAGCAAGCCTGACCTTCATTCATTTCAATTGAACTCACTCTCATATTGATTTGCTGTTTTTCTGTGTTGTTATTGTGTCATGCTTTGATGTTCTATTGTGAAATGTTGCTGTTTGGTTATAATCTTTAGTGTTTTGTGCTTTAAAGTTGTTGTTTTGGATTATTGCCTTGTTCGTGTGGGTTTACTGTTGTGTTATTATTGCAGTTTTGTTGTTGTCCTGCTAAATATATGTCCTGGTGTTATACTGCTGCATTGTTGTACACAAACAAGAAGCTATCTAGGTCATTAGCGCTGAACCATTCTCACATATGTGACAGCGAGTAGGCCAATCAAAGGTTTGTTAGAGGTGAGGGAAGTGAAAGAGGGATCAAATTAGTGTACTTTCCTATATTAACTCCTATAGGCTTCTTTGCTCGCCCCTAAATAAAAGACAGTTGAACCAAATTACACTAATCTGTACAGGAATGTAGAGCTTCAGTAAATAAAGTTCCATTGAAATGGTTTGGTGCTAGTGCATCCAGCAGTTTTGTGGAATTTGTATGTTAAAAAAGTTCATGGTGTGTTTAAAATGGTTAGAAATGTAGAGCTATCTGGGACTATAATATCAAAAGCCTGGGGGGGGGGGGAATGTGCACCAACTTTGTACAATTCCGGGGGACTTTGGTGAGAGGGAGAAGATGTGGCCTAACGGCTAGAGTGGGTGACCTTGAAGTTGGGGCACCGGGTTCGAGACTGAACATCCTTTGATTCAGGGCAAATCACTTAATCTCCCCGTGCCTAACAAAAGTGAATGTGTCTATCATGTCACTGGTGTTCATGTAAAGCACTCTGATACCTTTGGGTCTAGTTCACACTATATGAAACTAAAAATGTAAAAACGTTGGTGCTACAGATGGGATTGCAGTTGATTTTGTGGCACCTCCTGCAATGTAAATCATGTCAGCGAACATTTAGCACTGGTTGTAACCTAAAGGGGAATTCCCTCATTTGCAAGTCAGTAAACAATTTGCCCTCACTGTATCAATAACATAGGAGCAGTGACAAACAAGCTGTCAGGGAGTAAAATGACTGTGTGACACAACAAGATGAATCACAGCCATTGCACCACCCGAGGACAACCCTTTGTAAGGGGCAGAAGATGGTTCTATAAACCTGACAGACATCTCTCCCTGCTGACTTGCTCCTCCACTCACTGCATCGCCCGCAGGGGGATCTCTGTCTGCCTCTGACATGCAAGCAGGTTGCTGCCTTGTTAGACCTGTCAGCCTTAGAGTGGTCTACCCCCAAACCTTTTGCCTTCTTCCCTCCAATGTTGCTTAATTACGTTTGTTGGCCTTTGAACTCTGAGTACTTTACCATTGCCAACCAGTGCATGTGCTTCTCCCCTTAAACATGGCTTGATTGACTTATCCATAATTGACATATTTACTTTATTTATATGTCCCTAGTAGAGTGCACTACATGTGTCCAGGGCCTGTAAATTAAATTCTACTAGTAGGCCTGCAGCACTAATTGTGCCATCCACACACGTAGCACTTTAAACATGTCTCGGCCTGCCGCTGCAGAGCCTGTGTTTGTTTATACTGCATTGCCAACTTGGATTTTAAACCCCATGTCAAGCCTTAAATTCCCCTTGTATTACATATATGTCACTCCATACGGCAGGGTTCTGTGTAATCAAATGGTAGGGCATATACTTTTAAGTTTGAACGTCCTGGTAGTGAAAATGAACCAAATTCATTTATATCTACTGTGAGACCTACCCACTCATAGGTTAGCATTGATAATTCCTTATTACAATTATAAGCTGTAATTTCCCATTGAGAAGGAGTTGATCTGCAATGTTTCATATCACTGGAATGATGATAACAAATCTTCTTTACTGGCAAAGTTGAATTTATCATTATCCTTTTAAAAATACCTCTTTTAGAAGGATGCCTTTTTTTTTAACTCTTAGCCCTGTGTTCCTGCAGCCTGTTTTCAATACACATCTGGGGCTGAAGACACTTTGAAATGTTTTGCATTCACTCAAGACAGCCACACTCAAAGGGAGCATAGGAATCCTGGGCAGGATGGGAGAAATTGAGCGGACATTTACACCTGAATAGACTGAGTCCTGCCCCCACACAAAGGGCTGCATACCGCATGGGGTGAGTCTGGAGCCAGAGCTAGAGAGAGAACCTCTGTGCAATTCAAAGACCTTCTTTGTAGTCACCCACACTTCAAAGGCTCAACTGGGTATAAGTACTGAGTCTCTGACCCCAGCAAATGAGTACACTACTGGATCTGTGAAGAACTCTGCCAGGAGGAAGGACTGCTGCTCTGGAAGAACTGTTTTTCTGCCCATCTCACTTGAGCCCAGAATGACTCCATGGTCATACTGGCTTTCCCCTTGTTTCTATGTCTCAGGGACATGAAAGAATTTTCATGTCACTTATGACACACCTCTTAGTTGCTTCTCACATCTCAACTCCATTGATGACTCATCTAAAGTATTTTGCAGTCGGTCAAGGCTGATCCTTGCATCCAACCCGCACTCCATCTTGGTCAGCCTAAACTTTAGGATTTACCTGGGTCTAGCATGACCAGATATCCCCGGTTGGCACTTTAAGCTTCCAAGCACTACATTTTCATTTACTTTCAATGAATTCATATCTCCTGTTACACTTATTGGCTTTTTGTCATGTTGGTCGTGTTATGTTCATACAAATACAGGCTATTTGTATAAACTGGTGTGGAGTCGTTTTGTGGTGTTTTCTCTGTGTTACTGTTTGAAGTGTTGCACAAATACTTCACACATTGCCTCTTAAGTTAAATCTGCCTGCTCTGTGCCAAGCTAGCAGAGTTTAGTTTATGGAGTGTATCCGACCTGCCCTGACTAGGATTGTGTTTCCTGCTTGGATAGGGTGCATACATCTGCAAACCAGACACCCAATTTCTAACACACTTAAACAGTGAAAGGCAGTCCAGTGCCTTTCACAAAATTACTGGAGAGCATTTGGTTGAAAATAAACGCAGGTCTAACATATCTAAAGTTTGCTTTCTTTAAAATAGGAATGATGGCCTCATAAAAAGTACAAAACTGTAAAAAAAATGCATCTTGTCCTGTGGAGACTCCCCGTCGCCGCTACAGTGAGGGAGATTCTGGCCCCCATGTGCCCCAGCAGGTTGGGCCAACAGATAATGAAGAAGGTCCAAGCTGAACTTTGTCAGTAAAAATCAGTCATGCATACTTTTAAGCCATAGAGGGTAGGGCTCTGTCGATGGCACAGTGTTCAACAAAAAGTGCCTACGCACACTGGGCTTCCTCAGCTCCCCTTCTTCCCTATCCAACTGCCATTTTTTAAATGAGTTATCCTTCACCCAGTCCGCGTATCTTCTGCACATACTGTCTGGTTGGTATATACGTTGACCCTTCCCAAATCCATGAAACAATCCGTGACATACTTGTGCCAGGGAATACTGTAATAATGATCCAGAGAAAGTCAATCAGTTAATATATCCTTGCTTAAGCGATTCCCCTGCTAAGCCACACGTTCATCCACAATCATAGGGGTTGGTAAGACAGAAGGTCAGAAAGAAAGACCATCCCCAGTTTTTCGTGGACTACAATAGAGGGGATGCACTGTGGTAAGCATAAAGATGTTTTTAAAAGATGTTTTCAACAGTTTGAAGTTCCTTGTGCTCCATATACCCCTGGATCACACTACAGTAAGTCACCTTAGTGATACACTTGGCCTTATAAATCTGCAGGAGAGCCCCGATGTCTGGATGCAAAATTGAAAATGGTGGTATTGCACTAACAAAGTCCTCTTTTTTCTGCTGATAAGGGGTCGCCAGCTCACAGGGCATCAAACACTATCCCTAATTATGAAAAGATATCAGTCTTAGAAACTGGCTTCGACCCCACCACAAAAGTGTAAGGTTTAGTAGGTCATCCACCTACTTGAATTACAAAATATTTGCCGTTGTTTACCAGCAAATGCAATTCCTCCATAAAGTGGAAAAATTAGTTCAATTGGAGTTGCAGTCCCCTAGCTGTCCAAGTGATGATGGACATTAATCTTGCAGTGCGATTTCTGGTATGTGGGCTTTGACGGCAGGGGGCACTCAGTCGTAGGAAGCATAGTCCTTTTAGACTTTTGCCTTAAGAGGATACAAGTAAAATATATGCTTGTGAAATAGTTGTTACAGTGCATAGTAAGATATGAGCATATCATATTTGACATACAATATTGAATCAATGACAGACACATGCAGCTTTGAACTAGGCACTATTTCTGTACATATATGAATACTGTTAAAACACAGTTTAAAACATCCCTACATGTACCCTTTAAAGACACTGCAGCAAAAGAAACATAAAGTGCAAAAAGAGAGGGAAATCCAGCAGATTCTCTTCCGCTATGGTGGAAGAGAGTCAACCCCCCCCCCCTTCCCAGCCAGCAGCCAAAAATATAAAAAAATAAAATGATAAGAAATCTTTGTTTATTATCGTTTTAATTTTACTCTATGAGCCGAGGCTTGGGGGCGGGGCCAGGGGGATGACTGGCACTATGGGGGGTCATGTGCACTGGAGCTCTATCCTACACAAGCTAGTTTGCCGGGTTGGAAAGAGCAGGCACAGGCTCCCAGTCTAACTGGGAGTGAAAATCAAGGGTGCTCTGGCCAATCCTGACAATGCCTTCATGCTGAAGTGGACTATAAGAGCCTGTGCCGGCAGTGGAGAGGAGCACGATACAGTGATGCAGCTGATAATTGTGTTTTTTTGCCCCGGCATTCGTTTGTCTCCTTCCTGCCCACTCTTCTATCGAGACACCAGCTGCCACTGGTCAATTCTGACAGGAATATGTCTACATCACTGGAGCAACTTTCCAATTAAAGCAACAATCTGATCTGATAGCCTTTTGGTTTCCCACTGTATTAATTGAAATACATCCACAATATGGTTGCAAGGTTAACAAAGTTATGTAATTCACATCTTCAAACTCTACACACCTGTCAATGTGACTAGGCTCTTACTTTTGTGGCATGTACTTGTGCACGTTTGCACTACATAAATAAAGGTAAACAATTAGGGAGGATGAGTCATTTACAAGAACCACTTCTCTACTTTATTTTACGTTGTCACATTATTAGCATTACTCATTCTTTGTGGAGAAATACACTCCGGACCCTTTTCAGGGTAATAGACGACAACTTTGGTGAATGTGCCTGGAATTTCAGTGTAAGAACTTGGCTAGAAGGGTAGAAGCTTCGCTCAAATATTAAACGCAATCCTTGTAAGGTTGAGCCAAGAAAAGTCACTAAAATTACCTGTGCTTATTTCCCTGGTAGCTTGACACAAAAGTAGTCAGGCTTATCTTAAAGGGTATGTGTAAAGTACATATGCAGAACACAAACAGTAATAAAGTGAAATCACAAGAAAAATCCCACACCAATTTTGAAAATGTTGATAATTTAAATGGCACCAAAATGAATTAAATTCAATCAGTCACACCAGAGTTATATTTTCTGTACGTTTTTAGTGAAAAATAGCACCAAAAAGAACAAAGAGCGAACTTCAGGTAAATGGTCATGCAAGATTGGGTCCAAATCAAAGTTAAGGCTGACCACAATGGACCACAGGACAGCTACAGTCACCAGGTTCATCTTAGTATAAAAGTCGCCTTCAGACTTAATAGACTGCTTGAGAAGGTAAAGACTTCAGTTGGGAAAGCAGCAGCCTGTGGCCGAGAGAAGGTCGTCATCATGGGGGAACTGCTGAACAAAGTTGCAATGAAGATTTCTACCTTCGAACTAGGAGGCTAGATTTCTTCAGTGAGACAGAGCAGCAGGCTGTAGTCAAAGTGGGTTCCTAAAAAGAGGTTTGCTGCTTATGAAAGAACATAGTCAGAGCTGCGGTAAAGTCAATCCTGCGGGTGATGCACCTTTGTTGGATCAGCTTGCAGGTAGGTCCTGGTCTCCCGGTGGTTATCAGAATCTGAGTTTAAAGGATTAGGCAGGAAAGGTACTACCAGCACCACTTCCAAGGGCCCAGGACCTGGGAACCCCCCCTTGGGTGGTCAGAACTCACTCTAGCAAAGGCGAGCAGCAAGATTCAAGGCTTCTGGAAGCTTGCTGTGTCACAGTAGCTCACACAGGAGGCTAGCCAACTAGCCTTTGGAATCACTCTGGTGGTCCTGGTTTCGAAGTAGCTTGTCCACACCTCCTTCTTCGGCAGCAGAGCAGCAGAGCAGCAGAGCAGCAGAGCAGTCCTTCCAGCAGCAGGGCAGCAGAGCAGTCCTTCTTCTTAATCTTTTACAGGTCTAGGAGTGATTGGATCTGGTGTATGAGAGTGCCATCTTTTATCCCCAGTGCCAGACTTTGGTTGGGGAATGCCATCGCCTCGATCCAGCTTCCCCACGGGTTCAGAGCCACGGGGAGGCTGGATCAAGGCGAGGCAGTGATCTTGGAGTTTGTGTGACTATAGGCACCCTTCCCATCCATTGTAAGGCTCATGGGGTAATTACTCCCCTAAGAACAAATTAACATAAAGTAGCATACCTGCTGGGGTATTGCATATTGTGCAGGTTTATTTGGCATGCTCACCACGTAGTATTAACTACATGTATATACACACATTTTTTATACCTTTTTGACATTTCTTTGTACTATATTGTGATTGTGGAAGGGACCTTTTTGGTCCTGATGAAGAAGCCAGGGGAGGGCTTTGAAACATGTTGAGGACATAGGAGGGACTGCTCATTATGGCATTGTACCTCCAATCTGTTCCCCACTTTCAACAATATCAGCTCATAGGAATATTAAAGTTTTTTAGTCCATAGAGCCAGGTATTTTTTAATTCAGAATCACTCTTTCACTCAGTCCTGACCCTTCTACTCATTTTTCAAGAACACTGCTCTTGCGTAGTCGTAGGTTGTAGGTCGTAGCACGCCCTGTCCCGCAGCAGGAGGGAAGACCCCTATGATGAAGCATGACACCAAGGGTCCTTTTGGTGTGTGACGGGTATTTGAACAAAGCTGTGTGCTTTCCACCACTGTTTCTTATACATTGACTAGAGGAGGGCTTATTCACCTCCAGCGCTCTTCTGAGCACTACCTCTTCACTCCCCCTTTTTTTTTAATGTAAATACCACCCCAGGGTGTCAGATCTAACAGTTAGGTGTCCCTTTGTCACCAAGAACGAGAGCTTGCAGTTGCCAGTACTTCCTGCCAGTTTGATTCATGCCCTCTGAAGTCAAATTAGGTGTGTCAGCAACAGCTTCAGAGAAAGAGCAGCTATTGCTACATTGTATTTTGTATAAACATGATAGTATGTATATATGCAGGTTTTCTGCATGTATTAGTGTGAATGCATGTACTCTTCTGCTGACCAGACTGAATATGCATTAGCTGTGTTGTGAAATGTGTGAATGCATGCATCATGTTAAATATATCCATGCATGTATGAATGGACTATGTTGTGTACATTCCAAACATACTTAAATAGAGTCTTGATTTCACATATGCACACATGCATAAATTCATCATATAAGCATGCTCTCCTGAATTTCAATGTACATTTTGTAGGTATTGGTGACAGCACAATGTTCTATAAATGAACCCCGTGTAGAGGCTTTCTCATTCATGATGGGAGTCTTCCTTACTTATGATGGGACATGTGTGGTATGTATGAATATGGGACATGTTGATGTATCTATGAGGTTCATCATGTTGTGGGTGAACGATTATTGTGATATTTGACTTAAGATAAAACATTGGTCTACTTACCTATATGAAGCATTTGTTGTACCATATTTGTTGTATCATAATGTAGCTAGTTGATTTTATAAATTTAGTTTTGGATGCTATTTCACCGGTCTTTAATTGTCATTCTACTTGTTGTGCTTAAATTATTCATGCTTAATTATTTTTTAAATACATTTTTTTCAGATTTTATAGGCTTCATGGATTTGTGATTGCTAATTTGGGGTACTTATGCAAATGTTATACATTCTGGTTACATTCTGGACCAGATTTACCAAGAATTCATGCATCGCAGTGTAGCAAGTAAAGTTTCTGCACTTTGTTGCCTGAAAGGGAGGGAGCCCCTTTCAATACAAAACTATCTTTTCACACTTGTTCTGCCTTGTATGACTGCTTTACAAAGATGCACACATTTAAAAAAACACAAGGAAAAATAACAACAGGTTTCCTCCTTATGCAGTCACTTTATTGTACAGCTTAATAACACCTTAACAAACGTGCATTTCCATGCTAAATAATCAGAGCAGTAATTAAAACCAAAAAAGCCCATTGTAAAAATAAACAGTACAATAAAGAGCCAGGTGTAAAGCAGCATTTTGATAAATAACAAGTCTATCAACACAATCATTTTAATGCCAGAAAAGGAATGTGCAAAGGGCGAGATATTGAGCCAGATGTACATAGTTTTGGCTTTGTGATTAACAAATAGCAAATTTTTGTGATTTGCTATTTGGGAAGTGCAAACAGATTTTGTGGTTTTCAGTGGGTTACAAATAGACCTACTTCATTAATATTAATGAGGTAGGTCTCCATTTACGACTCCTATAAAGCACTTTTTTTAAAATGCCACCCGTTTTCTGAACCGAAAAGTAAAGCAATAAGCTAGATTGCGATCTAATGTATATAATGTCTGTCAAACACAAAGTATCCCCCACACTATCCCAGACAAAGTACATGATCGTAACAGGAACTATTGGACTCCAACCAGAGTTCATAAACTTAATCTAGTCCAGTCTCCACAATTTTGGAATTGTAATTCTCAAAGAGGTGACTTACCGCATGTGCTACTCACTTGCCCTCTGTTACAAACATTTTGAAACAAAGTCTTTGAATACATCGCCCAGACATTAAATATCTCCCCAGCCAAAGAGATCTTATATATCTTATTTGGTTTCCACGACCTGGAACTAAAAAGTAATGATAACCGCTTTCAACTTGATCTAATGGTGACTCTGGCATGTAAAATAGTCCTGTGTACTTGGAAAATTTTGAAAAAATTTCATTCAAAATATGGCAAAAATGCTTAACCTTCATAAGAGGAGCAGATAACCTTACCCTTCAACTCTCCCCATGGAAACCCAGACACTGGAAAATGGTGGAATCTCTTGACCCAACCACAGTGAGGATGACATAAAATGGACAATTCTGAAAGTCTTGAAACTTCCCCAGAGAGGAGGAAATATGAGCCAACTACTCAACAGAGAAGAACTCAAATCAATAATCACGTTTGATTCGATCAGGAATGGTCTGAACAGAAATGAGGACTGGGCAACACTTTTGTGATACTTCAGTAAAATACTTTTTCATGGACCTTAAGACACAATGGTGTCCGGCTTATAATGAGTAAACACAATTTCTCCCTTGTTTTATATACAATGTTTATTGAGTAATCAACAATGGTTTAATCAACAATGGTTTTAATCAGCAATACCAGCCTTAAACTGTGCCATTCACAACCACAACACTGATGCCACAACTGCGCTTCTGACACCACGAATGACCTCGGGCTGACTAAACACCCTTAAGGTGTTCTTCACCCCTTGAAATCCATCTCACTCTGTTTGTGTTCTATTATACAGTGAGCTCGCATTATTTACCAGTAGCCACTGCGAGGCACCACGAACCCTGAGGCTGACTTAACACTCGCTAACGTCGCCCTCCCCTTTAATATCCATCTCACTCCTATTATGTCGTTAGTAATTATGAGTCATTGCGAGATATTATGAGATCACATGCCTAATCAGGAGTCACTGTGTAGCACCACGACCACCACATAACTATCGTGTTCGGCTATCACCTTATAGTAGCATAACCCACGAATCACTCGTCATCACTTTCGCCTTTGCATTCCAGCACCCACTATTCTTCCTTCACTGCATTCTTTTTTTCATTTCTTTCCCCACACCCAAGATGGCCGCCACCCTTATATTCAACCTATCCGGCCCTCGCCCCAGTTCCTGCTATATAGCAAACGGACGAGACGCGATTCTGCGCTCCGAGACACTGAGGTAAGCTGCAACCAACCAGGTCCTTAGACGGCCCTGCCACTGGTAGCCCCCCGCATTTGCCGCGTTAAAAAACCCTCTTATCCCCCCAGCTCCTCGAGCCTATTCGGCAACGACCGTAACTGCTCCCTGAACTAAGCACCCCGTGTAAGACTGTTCGTCCAGGATCAGCCTCTCAAACGGATCCATCGTGCTACTATCCGCACCCCGGTGCCGACATTGTAACTGGAACCCCCCTAAGGATATTGAATTATATGACTGGCAGGTAATTATTGCCACTGCTTTTAAGCTTCGCACCTCACGTGTGTCCCTCTGTGACTGATCCTTGACTCCTTTTATTTATTTTTAATTTTAGTGCCCATCCTTTCGCTCTGCCCGGAGAGGTATGTTCTTCTTTCACTTGGCACCAACCGCTCACCGTCCATGCTCCACTTAGACAAACATCCTTTTAGCTCACCCAGAGCGATTAAGTCAATTACCGCTTACGATGTCAACCACGCATCGCCATTCTCTCTCGAAAGGCACCCACACCACTTCGCCCTCACACGCGACTCTTCCTTGTGCATGTCTTTAAAACCGCCTCCTTAGACACACACCCCACTTGACAAGTCGCGTTTTCGCTCACATGCGAACCGTTACTGTGCATGTCTCGACAAACCGCCTCCTTAGACACATGCCGCAATTGACCAGCCTTGTTTTGCTCTTTGGTTCAATCCATTAATCTATAAATTGCTCAATCCGAAGTCCGCAGTACTTTGTTTACATGCTTTGTTAAGTGTTTGATCAAGTGCCGCTTTAATGACACCACAATCTGTGTATTTTTTCCCCTTTTCCTCCCCCATAGGCATCGCTTTAATATATCAGGAATTGCATTTTTCATAGTCCTGATAATGATCCCCTCATCCTAAGAGCGTGGGATCGAAACGCCGTCGACTTTAATCAGTACCACTCCTGCTTACATTGAATTAAGTGGTGGTAACTGTTGTTGGTTAGCTTGCTTGACTTAATGACCATACCAAGCAGCCACTGCTCTCTTGTTGCCTGTTTAAACCTTGTATGTTATGTATTTGTTTTTTCCTCCATGTAAACTTTTTCCTCCCCCACATTGGATGCAGGATTGTGTCCTTTTGTCATTTCCGTGCGGTTTTGTATTTTGCATATACATTTTTCAATTAATACTTTATTAAATTCCTTGTCCGACTGGACATTGAACTTCTATAGCACCCATTGAGGTCTATATGTTATTCTTTTTCATATATTAGTGACTCAAGGACCATTGTTCTTAAAAATAGTCAATACCCAGGGTCCTTGCTTACTCATTGGGTTCCATTGTCTCTGTAAAAATACCTCTGACTCCCCGTCCTGCCCACTGAAAATATAACAGCTGAAGGGGTGGCTCAATGAGTGCTGTCAGGGTGGCGGTCAAGACAGAGGGGCACCAACTGTGCCTGATCCAAAGTGTAAGTGAAAAACATACTTTCTCTCAAACTCAGGCAGAAGATATTTAGGATCTGATTTAGTGTTCGGTGTTAAGAAGGTGGGAAAAGTTTGGTGCCTGATGAAAGAGATTCAACTCAAATAAACTCCTCACAGCCCAGCAAGCTGGCAAGCCAAATGTATGGTAGACCAACACAATAGCTGGGTCAGCAAACAGCAATATGACTAACCCAGGAGAAGTGAGGGAGTGCTAACATAGGCAGAGCTAATACTTAACTTATTTGCACTTCTAGCTTCAGATTTATTTGGTCATCCCTCTAATCCCAAGTGAAGGATAAAAAGCGCTTCAAGGTGCAGTTGTGATGTATTTTTACCCTTTGAGGTAACTGTGTGCTTACAAACAGGCAGATCAGCAGTAGAATCAGAACAAGCCAGCAGAGCAGAGCTCTATTGAAGAGCAACAGGTCCCACTCTGGAATCACCAAAGCTCCAAGTGCCACACAGGTCCTGTTCCATAAGGTGTTTAGTTACTGATGTGCAGCTCCACCTTTTATTACAAGTCGTGGCAAATCAGTTGAACAGGTTTCCACACTGTTGGAAAGTGGCTTATTAGTAGTAGCAAATATATATTTACCACTGTCAATAAGGCCACTAACACAGTCTAAGGCTCAGAATAAGTCTCAGACAATTATTCCCATGATCAATCCTTGAAACGAAGCATGTAGGTCTAACTTAAAAGATAGGTATGTAAATCATTTAAGCACACCAATTCAAAAAATAATTAAGACACAACATGCAATACAAATACAACACCAATTTATAAAAATCGGAAGTAGTTTTATCTTTAAAATTACACCAAAATTGGGGGGGCATTAAAGAGCCAGCAAGCAAGATGGCCGCACTCTAGTAAGGCTCCTGCCACCTGAGAACATTATCCATCCTGCCATTGTGGAGACTGCAACACCAATACAGTGGCCGGGCGAGATTGCTGGTAACCTGCTGTGCATGCAGGGAGAGTTTGGGTGAGCACACAGGCGACCAGGCAAGCAGAAAATCGCTAAACTCAGGCATGGCCCAGATTCTGAGAAACGTGCCGACCAGTGACATGACAGACTGCCCACCGCATGCTGCAGAGAGTTAAGGGGTGTGCTGGAGCATTCGGCGTCCTGGAGCAGCTCTTACGATTGCTATTGCAGAAGCAACAGGTAAGACAAGGTGTCTTTTAGGAGAGAGGAGCGCTGCCAGGACAGAACCGGCGAGTTATCCAACAAGGTAAGGCTGCACCCTGCATAGTGCGGAAGGGCCAACGCATGAACTGGGAGTGGAGGGACCAACCACTGTGGCCCAGAGGCCCGGATACATGGCTCACCACAACAAAGTGGACTGTGTTCTGTGAGCCACAGAGAATATAGGCCGGGCCACGCTGGATCATCCATAGCTCGATTCGGCCCTCGTGTGTGCCGCTGCAGGTGAGGTGGCCGAGGCTAGGCAAATCGAGGGGAGTGGGAGGCAGTGCCCAGGTGGAACCGCTGCGCTGCCTGCTATGGTAAGACCGCGCTCCATGGGATATGAGTGACCTGCATGCAAACCATCAGCTGAGGTGAAGCCAGAGGGGAATACCTGTTGAGGTGAGAGAGAGCTCTACTGGCTAGCCCAGTTGCTGAACACTGGGGCGGAGGGGTGCCCTTCAACTGCAGTGCCGTGACTGAGCAAGAGATTTTTGGAAAGCTGCGGAGGGGATCTGATCCACCTGAGGAGGCCCACCAGGATGTCAGATAGCTGTGCAAGCTGGAAGCTGGGGGTTTGAACCCACGTGCCACACGTGGGCTTGGTGAAATCCCTGCAGATCCACATAGCTAGTGCCAGGGCTGGTGCACCAGGGAAATGGCGAACAACACGCTTGTGGTGCTGGAGACTAGATAAGGCATTCACTTTGCTGGTAAGAGATACTTTGGGAAAGGGCAACAAGTTAGTTGGAAGTAATCCAAGAGGGTATATTTTGAACCTTGTAGACCTGCTCAGAACAGCGTGCACCCTGATTGAGAATTGTGGCAGCAGAGCCATCAAACTGCTGACCCACTTCCCACAGAACATTCCAGGTACTCCAGCTGCACCCCGGGTAACATGAGAAGAAGCGACCCAAAACAAGCCAAACTCCCTTTTCAAGCAAACAAATCAGTGCAGAACCCTCCAGGAGATACAGACCTTAACATGCCGGATAGCCAGCAATCGGTCATGCCGCCTGAAGACGCAGACGTAAAGCCCCTATTGCTTATAATGAAACAGAGTCTCACATCAATCGAATCCCAGATGGATACCATGAGCATGCGCATGGACTATTTTATGCAGTGATTCGAGAAGCATGCGGGACGCATCAGTGAGACATAACAGAGAATTTCCTGCATAGAGGATGAGGCCATGACTAAAGGAGAGAAGCTGAATGACATTGAGCATCTGTTAAAGGTTATTTCTGCCAAAAATAAAGATTTAGAGGCACGCTCGCACAGAAACAATGTTTGCGGCAATGAACATTGAATGTATGGAGGACTATGTAGAAACCATGTTGGTAGATCTTTTAAGGGCTGCATCATTCTCCAAGCAGCTGGTGATGGAGAGGGCACACCCGGTGCTCGCTGCCAAACCTCCTCCAGGGGTCCCTCCCTGGCCCATAATTGCTAAGCTGCTCAATTACTGGGACCAGAACGCAGTACTAAGATTGGCACAGGAAAAGGGTATGCTGACCCATGGGGCAATTCCATCTCCATTTACCCGGACTTCACAATAGCGGTTTAAGAGACTTACAAGACATTTCTCCAGGTGAAGCGCAAATTGCAGCTGGCCAACATCCCATACGCAATGTCATATCCGGCAAAACTAGGCATCACCTTCCATAAAAAGCACTAATTTCTCACCATGCTGCAGCAGGCACAAGAATTTCTGAAGCAGATGGGCCGACGAGATGCTCAGAAGGGAGACACCAGCTGCAGCCCTAGTCCATCCTCCCTACTGTCAGAGACAAGATAGGGGTATGGCTTGCCACTTTTAAGATCTCTACAGTTCAGACAACCATGGTCGTGTGCTACATTGGCACTCAACAGAAGGATTCAGCCATGACCATGATCAAACCAGTTGTATCCCTGCTCTCTTACTCCACTACCTTGAAGCACTTCCTAAGTAAGATACCCGAAAGGAGGACGTAGAGCCACATTAGTCGATATCCACTCCTGCGTAGCCACAATTTTAATGTACTTCCTCAATAAAAAACACAAGGAGTACTAAGGAATATTAGAAGACTCTCACCTTGGTGAAGAATTGCGTCACACACTAGTAACGAAACAGTTAGCTGCAGCTAAGACTGTGGACAGTCTCCCTAAATCACTCAAATCCTGGGCACCCTCGTTCATACAAGGAGAGTTGCCAGGAGCTCTGGTGAGCAACCCCCAGAGGGAATTCCCCCATTGGAATGGCATACTTGCTGTTTTTTCTTACTGATGTATTCACCACCCTCCCCCTCTTCACCGTCTCTTTCCGTTCTCTGCCCGCTTCTCTAATTGCTACTCTTCCTCTTTTCTTCCCTCTAATCTTCCCCTATTGCTACACCAACTGGCGCCCCCTGTGCAGGACAGTATCCCGCTTTCAGATCTATAAACCCTCAGTGGGAAATCTCCAGACTATGACATGATCTGCTCTACTCTTTACTCAACCCTATCTTTTCTATACTGGAACTTATCTTCTAACTGTTTTACCTTTCCCCTTTCCCCATTTCTTCTGATGATCCAATCTTTGACAGTAACCTTTTTTCTTCTTCCTCATGTTTGAGTACCTGTTGGTGCCGTGGGTGTGGGGGGGGGGGGGGGGGTGAGGGGGCGTTTGTTCTTCTCAAGAGTATAGCAGTGCTGCAGGTAAAGGTTATGATTGTGACAATGCGAAGATGGGTAGGTCCCCCATGGCGGGATGTTGCTTACTAAATTGTATAGGTCTCATACAATTATTATTATATCTGCTGTCACATGTGTACACTTAAAAATTCACAAATAGGTCTTAGACCCTGTACCGCACTTGTTATGATAGTGGAAGCTTATTTTATGTGGTGCAAAGATCAAGAGAAATAAGACCCCATGGTTTCTCAATAGTGAATATAAATCACATAAATAATTTACAAAAAGATGATCAGCACACACTCAATCATTAAATAAAGGGAATATCATTTGGTTCATAAAAATGTAAATAGTGTGGCTTTATGAAATGTAGTTATCACTATCATCATAAAATTGTTTCAATATGTGGTGGTTTATAAATATGACGTAAAGATCCATGTATCATGGACCGTGAAAACCTAACCAGGGAAGGTTTTTTGAGGTTTTCCAAGACTTTGGGTACACCTCCTAAGAAAAGAAAATGTATTTTCTTGAGTCTCCTCACTCACCCAGGGTTGCCCCTAGGTGACATGCTTCATCATTGGGGCCATCCCAAGCATCCACTGCTTGAGGCGTGCTGCGACTTGCGAAAGAGACGTAGGAGCACTTTTTTGTGAAACTATGTGTGGTGCAGTGTATGGTGGAGTAGTGATAGTAAAAATACCTAACTAGTGAGGTAAAGCTTTATTCCTGCTCCTAGCTGGTACAATAAAAAGGGGTTATGATGGCATGCTGCCTATATTTCTAGCGATACAAAAGGGATGATGGACGAAGCGTTTGAGCAAATCAAACACTCACCCCCAGTCAACTGATCTGGGTTTAATCCATCACCATTCTTTAGCCCACTCAGCCACCCCATTTCAGACATGGCTATATGCAAATCAGTCTGACCCTGTGCCTCATGGGAACAGTCCAGCCCGAACTGCCAAGCCATGTCTTCCATGGACCGGAAACAAGCATCCTGGGAACGGTTTCGGATTCATAATCCTCATCAGCCAGGCTATCTTGAATCCAGTGGCCAAGTGAGCAAGGGACTCACGTCTGAGCATACCCTGCCACACTTAGGGCGAACAAAGCGATACAAAAGGGGATGATGGACGAAGCGTTTGAGCAAATCAAACACTCACCCCCAGTCAACTGATCTGGGTTTAATCCATCACCATTCTTTAGCCCACTCAGCCACCCCATTTCAGACATGGCTATATGCAAATCAGTCTGACCCTGTGCCTCATGGGAACAGTCCAGCCCGAACTGCCAAGCCATGTCTTCCATGGACCGGAAACAAGCATCCTGGGAACGGTTTCGGATTCATAATCCTCATCAGCCAGGCTATCTTGAATCCAGTGGCCAAGTGAGCAAGGGACTCACGTCTGAGCATACCCTGCCACACTTAGGGCGAACAAAGCGATACAAAAGGGGATGATGGACGAAGCGTTTGAGCAAATCAAACACTCACCCCCAGTCAACTGATCTGGGTTTAATCCATCACCATTCTTTAGCCCACTCAGCCACTCCATTTCAGACATGGCTATATGCAAATCAGTCTGACCCTGTGCCTCATGGGAACAGTCCAGCCCGAACTGCCAAGCCATGTCTTCCATGGACCGGAAACAAGCATCCTGGGAACGGTTTCGGATTCATAATCCTCATCAGCCAGGCTATCTTGAATCCAGTGGCCAAGTGAGCAAGGGACTCACGTCTGAGCATACCCTGCCACACTTAGGGCGAACAAAGCGATACAAAAGGGGATGATGGACAAAGCGTTTGAGCAAATCAAACACTCACCCCCAGTCAACTGATCTGGGTTTAATCCATCACCATTCTTTAGCCCACTCAGCCACCCCATTTCAGACATGGCTATAAGCAAATCAGTCTGACCCTGTGCCTCATGGGAACAGTCCAGCCCGAAATGCCAAGCCATGTCTTCCATGGACCGGAAACAAGCATCCTGGGACCGGTTTCGGATTCATAATCCTCATCAGCCAGGCTATCTTGAATCCAGTGGCCAAGTGAGCAAGGGACTCACGTCTGAGCATAACCTGCCACACTTAGGGCGAACAAAGCGATACAAAAGGGGATGATGGACGAAGCGTTTGAGCAAATCAAACACTCACCCCCAGTCAACTGATCTGGGTTTAATCCATCACCATTCTTTAGCCCACTCAGCCACCCCATTTCAGACATGGCTATATGCAAATCAGTCTGACCCTGTGCCTCATGGGAACAGTCCAGCCCGAACTGCCAAGCCATGTCTTCCATGGACCGGAAACAAGCATCCTGGGACCGGTTTCGGATTCATAATCCTCATCAGCCAGGCTATCTTGAATCCAGTGGCCAAGTGAGCAAGGGACTCACGTCTGAGCATACCCTGCCACACTTAGGGCGAACAAAGCGATACAAAAGGGGATGATGGACGAAGCGTTTGAGCAAATCAAACACTCACCCCCAGTCAACTGATCTGGGTTTAATCCATCACCATTCTTTAGCCCACTCAGCCACCCCATTTCAGACATGGCTATATGCAAATCAGTCTGACCCTGTGCCTCATGGGAACACTCCAGCACGAAGTGCCTTGCATATAGCCATGTCTGAACTGGGGTGGCAGAGTGGGCTAAAGAACGGTGATGGATTAAACCCAGATCTTTTGACTGGGTGTGAGTGTTTGATTGATTCAGATGCTCCGTCCATCACCACCCCCTTTTGTACCACTTTTGGCCGCCATAAGTGTGGCAGGGTATGCTCAGACGTGAGTCCCTTGCTCACTTTGCCACTGGATTCAAGCAAGCCGGGCTGAAGACGGCTGGAATGCCAGAAACCGGTCCTCGGAAGCTTGTTTCTGGTCCAGGGAGGACATGGCTTGGCAGTTAGGGCTGGACTGTTCTCATGAGGCTCAGGGTCAGACTGATTTGCATATAGCCATGTCTGAACTGGGGTGGCAGAGTGGGCTAAAGAACGGTGATGGATTAAACCCAGATCTTTTGACTGGGTGTGAGTGTTTGATTGATTCAGATGCTCCGTCCATCACCACCCCCTTTTGTACCGCCTATATTTCTAGGGAAATAATCAAGGATCTCTTGCTGCAGCTCTTCGTGAAAATTATTATCCAGTAATGCAATAGCCTGTGTATGGGAGAGCTTCAAAGTCAGCAATCGAGGGCTATGCATTACAAACAACACAACATTAAGGCTGTAGAGACTCGTATTGCTGAGGCTTCAACATCTTGGCTGCGGGCACAGCTTAAAGAATTACTGACAGACTACTCAGGTACTTCAGAACGGGAGTCTTTGTTCCAATCCACATATCATCAAGCTCGAGCATATGGGGAGGGTGAGAGACCTGCTAAGGCACTGGCAGGGATAACCGGGCCCCCAGATTTGCTAATACATTTTTGTGCATAGCAGATACAGCAGGGTGCCGCAAACAGACCCCAAGGCCATACTCAGCACCTTTGGCAATTACTATTCGCACCTCTAAAGAACGCAACGAGCTGGACAGATTGACATGGCACCGTATTTAGGACATAGCCCTAGGCTGGGTAATGATTCCCATAGAGACTTCTTGGCTGCTGACATTGAAGAAGATGAGCTATGGGAGGCCATAATGCACTTACGGTCTGGCAAAGCCCCTGGTCCAGATGGCCTACCAGCCGATTCCTAAAAAGGATATATCGACCTCTTAGTTCTTATTCTTAATCAGGTGTATGACGCAGCTCTAACCACCGGCACCCTCCCGCCGTCCATGAGATAAGCTCTGATTATCCCACTCCTCAAGCAGGGTAAAGATGCTACTAAATGCGAGGACTACAGACCTCTATCTTTTATAAACTCTGATCCCAAGATCCTGGCTAAAGTGCTAGCCAACAGGCTAAACCTGTTGATGAAGGGGTTGGTGTTACCCGACCATGCAGGCTTCATACCTGAGAGGGCAACCTCACATAATTTACGCACAATATTTGCCTTATTACAGGACATATACCCCGAGTCGAATGCAGCTGCAGTGTTTTTGTAGATGCCACAAAGGCTTTTTGATTCCCTGAATAGAACTACATGTTCACGATATTGTGCAGAATGGGCCTCCCATATTCCTTCCTTTCCTGGATTGCACTACTTTACAGCCAAATCCTTGCTGTTGCTCAGACAAATGGCCCCTATTCCAATCCCTTCCCAGTCTCAAGAGGAACCCGGCAGGGATGTCCTCCTTTACCACTTCTTTTTTAAATTAAATTAAATGAAAAGGTAATTTATAGAGCGCGATAGCTACCCTGAAGCGTCCTAGCACTGTAGACTTGTGCTTGCAAGGGTCAGAATTAAAATTAATCGGTTTTCTTAAAGAGCAGAGTTTTTAGTTCTTTATGAAAAGATAAGAGATTGGGCTCTGCGAGCAGATGATAGGGAAGGGAGTTCCACAGTTTTGAGGCATTGTACGAGAAGGACCGGCCTCTGCATCTGGCTCTCTTAATCCTTGGTACCGTGACTAGGAGAGAGGATGAAGATCTGAGTTGTCTGGCAGGGTTATATGAAGTAATCAATGAGTGGTTGATGACAGCTCCAGTTTTCCAGTGTGCTCCGTGAGTTGTGCAGAGGGTCTTGAACTCGATTCTTTGTCTGACCGGGAGCCAGTGAAGGCTCTTCAGGCCGGTTTTCACAGACAGTCGGCGGTGGATTTGAAGTAGTGTTCCTGCTGCACAGTTTTGTATGATATGGAGCGTTTTCAGGGTGGATTGGGGGCTCCTAAGTACAAGGCATTCCCAAAGTCCAACCTGGAGAGAACAAGCACCTGGATCATTATCTGTCTGGCTTGGAAATGCAGTAAGGGGAGCATCTTACGTATGAGCCTGAGTAGGCCAAAACAAGTAGCAGATAGTTTGGCAGCTTGGGCATTAAAATTGAGGGATTTGTCCAATCAGATGCAAAGGCTCTTTATTTTATCCTTTGGTATGGGGGAGAGCCGAGACAAGTGGGCCACAGTGACTTGATCGAGAGCGGAGAGGGATTGCCTAGGAGCATAAGCTCGGTTTTTTCGCCATTGAGTTTGAGGCACGACGAGGTCATCCATTTGGAGACTTCTTCCAGGCAGGCCCTAAGATTGTTGGGCGCCACATCCAATTGATTGTGGGCCACCACTAGCTGAGTGTCATCTGTGTAGGTAATGATTTTTATTCCATACAGACGGACTACCTCAGCTAGGGGGCCCATGTAAACGTTAAACAACGTAGGACTCAAGGAAGAGCCCTGCGGTACGCCGCAAACAAGAGGCTTGCTCAGAGAGGTGGTGTTTCCCTCAAACACTTGGAAAGAATGGTCAGAGAGAAAGGATCTCAGCCAGCAGATGGCTTTTCCTGAGATCCCTATGCCGGAGAGCCGGTGGAGTAAAATGTTGTGGTTGACAGTGTTGAAGGCGGCACTTAGGTCAAGGAGGATTATAGCGGCCGATCCCTCCTGGTCTAAGATCTTCCTTGCCTCCTCCATCACTGCCAACAGCACGGTTTCGGTCCCATGCATGGGAAGGAATCCAGTCTGAGAGGCGTGGAGCTTGTGATTGGCCTCTAGAAATTTCACTAGTGTGGTGTTAGTGTGCTTCTCCAGTATCTTACTCAACCAGGGGAGTAGGGATTTTGGTCGGTAGTTACTAGAATCTGTCTGGTCAAGGTTGGGTTTTTTGAGAAGGGGCTTCACCATGGTGCACTTCCATGGAGGGGGGACAGAGCTGTGGCAGAATAGACTCTAATATGGAGAGGCTGAGAAGAGGAAATGATTCAAGGATAGCCTGGGGTAGAGTGTCTGAGATGGAAGGGGTGGTTGATTGGACAGTAGTAGGGATAGGGGGGAAAGAAGTGTAGATATTTTAAGTTTTTTTGGTAGAAGAACTCAGCCAGATTCTTACAGTGGGCTTGAGTATTGGAGGGGTCAAGGGGCTGTTCTGTGAGTTTAAGAAGGGTTTTAGCAATGCAATAGATCTCTTTTGGTTTGGAGGCTGCTGCGTTGATTTTTTTCTACAAGGAAAGCTGATTGTGCCAGTTTAATCTCGTTTTTATAAGTTCTGAGCATTTCTCTGTAGGCAGTTTTCCTGGAGGGGGAGAAGTCCAGTCTCCACTTCCTTTCCAGTCTTTTGCATTTACATTTTCGTTCCCGTAATCTAGCGGAGTACCATGGGGAGGTTTTTGAACTGCGCTTGGATTCCGCGCATTTCAGGGGGAGTACTGAGCCTAGAGATTGAGAGATCCAGTTGTTATATTACTCGTTTGCTGAAATGGGATCTGGATTGTTACGTGGTCTGGTGTTATCTAGAGCTGTAAGCCAGTTGTCCAGCGGAAGTTTGGCCCAGTTTATTTGCATGAGTGTTATAGTGTTGAGAGGGGGGTGCTGGTGGGGGGCGATCCAAACAAGAGGGATCAAGTGGTGATCGGACCACGGGATGGGGAGGGAGTACCTACTTTCAGATCTGTGCAATTACTAAAGATACGATCGAGTAGATGGCCTTTTACGTGGGTTGGGTCGAGTACTAATTGGGCCAATTGCAGGGCCGAGAGACTCGCGAGCAAGTGTAAGGCAGTGTGGTTGGAGGTGTCATCAAAGTGAATGTTGAGGTCTCCTAATAGGGTAAAATTCGCTGGTGTACAAGCTAGGCTGGCGATGATGGAGGGGAGGCTATTGGTGAAATCTCCTAAGGTTCCGGGTGGGCGATATAAAAGGCCCCCCGAGAACGTGTTTGTGGGACCGAAGTCTATTGCAAGCAAGAGACTTTCACAATCCGGTATCAGATTGAAGGAACTGCGACACTAGTAGCAGTCCCTGTAGACAATTGCTAATCCACCCCCTTTCCCCACTTTACGATCTAAGCAGGATATCTGATATCCTTGGGGGATGGCCTGGACCAAATCTGGTGCAGATTCATCATTGAGCCATGTCTCTGTTAAATATAGGATGCCTGGATTAAGCTCTTCAACGAGTAGGTGGATTTCCAGAGAGTGTTTTACGAGTTACTTTTTGTGCTAGATGCTGACCTGATTGCTGCTAAACTGCACCAACATCAAATAGAGTATGCAATACCCTATCCTTCATAGCATATATTAGTATCACTCTAGGTAGATGATAATCCCCTCTATATACATGAACCAAATATAAGCTTAAATCCCATTCACAGAGAATTCATTCAATTTGGTGACATCTGAGAGATCCATATCAATTGGAATAAATGACGGATATTCCCCCTCACCCCCAACACTCCAGGGTGTCCTCTTGACTTCCTGCTGAAATGGGTTGCCTCTGAAATAAAATACATAGGAGTGGTGATCTCCTGCGACTGAGAGGAGATGCTGCATGCAAACTATGGATCCATTCTTGACCCAGTTACTAGCTCAATAGCCTGCTGGATTACACTGCCACTATCACTGGCAGGAAGGGTCTCATTGATGAAAATGGTGATTCTACCAAAAAACTACTTTACGTATTCCACAATATACCGTACCACCAAGGCTGCCCATTTTTCGATGCATTCAGATCCCAGCATATAAAACGGGCATGGGGTTTCAAACAGTCCAGAGTGAGTTGGCAGACCCTTATACAACCATTCTCGCAGGGCGGTTTCGAAGCACCAGATATCGAACCGTATTTCCTATGTGCCCAGGCACACCATGCAATATATTGGCTTCACCCACCACCATTCATTCCACAATTAGAATTTGAAAGGGAAATACATGGCCCCTTACCCACAAACTACTACCTGGGCTTTCAAGTTCTGGGGGAAGACACCACCTATTCCCAAGTGGCACGCACAAATTGGGCATGGAAGTAATTTGCTAAAAAAAGTGTAAGCCCTTGTTGTACTCACCGTTGATGCCCCTCCCATACCACTACCTTGCACCAGTCACTCATGAAGCCTCTTGTCGAACAAGGCTTCGCAAGATAGGCTTAAGTACTTGGAGCGACCTCTACCATGAGGGTGTGTTCAAGGATAGGCAGACTTTCATGGCTTGGGGCGATGCCACACTTTTCAAAATCTTTCTATGCATTAGAATGAGGCATGAGGTGAATAACCTTGAATTCTCCAAGAACTACCAACATGCAGCACCCTACATGCCCTTCTGCAGATGACAGGATCAGCACATGAGGTGTCTAGACTTTACCATATTGCTTTGCTAGAGTGCCCAAGCACACAACATGACGTTCCGAAGGGCTGGGACCTCGAATTAGATGCCCCACTAAATGATAAACAACAGGTATATTGCTGCATGCAAACAGTTGCTATAATAGCGACCAGACGTTTGTGGATAATACATTTTACATTTATACACCAAGTATATTACACCCCTTCGCGGTTACACAGGAAAAAATTGAGGGCGGATGACCGCTGCGATAGATGCCTACAAGAATGCGTGGTTATTTTTCACCTGGCATGGCAGTGTGAGGGGTACAATAATACTGGGTGGAGGTGCTGCGGACCCTGTTCAAGATGGTTGGCTCCTCCATCCCTAGCTCTCTGACTCTGGTGTTGCTGGGGTACACAGAAAATCTATTAACAGCACATAGGAAATTCATAGCGCTATGCCTGCTGCAGGGAAAGAGAAGACTGGTGTGTAGATGGGATCAAAGGCGTGCCCCTAAGTTCAAAGATTGTCTCTCCAAACTTGATATACTGTAAAGACCAGTTTACATCTTATGCTGAATTATTACAACCATTGACTCATCCAAAAGACATCTGGGATCCCCCTACGGACTTTCCTGCACGATCACACAGCCTGAAAGGGCACGTGGGCCCCTATTGTATTTTACTGTTCCGACCTAAGTTTTAGAGTTGAGCGAGCACAATGATGAGGCCAGCATACCACTTCTGGACACTGGTTATGTACTAAGGGATTAGGTTACTGATTTATCTGAATGCTCAATGTGTTCACTATCCTGCATAGGGTTTTGTCCAAGTCGCCGAATGATGTTGAGTGGCTAGTAGATGATACACCTGTGCTATCTCCTTCAATACCCCATGGTAGCTGTACTGTAAAAAGTATCTTGGCTGCAAAAAATGATCTATCTCCCTGACAACAACAGATGTATACCCACCGTTTTGTGTATATAATGCTGTACTTTGTTGGTAAAAATTCATAAAAAAAATAATAATAATTACACCAAAATAAACAGAAAATCCAATGTAGGGAGCCGGAAATATTAATCTTTAAAAATTTAGCACTATATAGCACATAAAAATCTATAATGTCTATTAGGACATCTGGTCGCACTAAACCAGGACACAGTAACATTTTCAGGCCTAACGCAATGGAGCCCTGTGTAGCTAACCCTCAAGTTTGGTCTCAGTCAAAGTTTTTACCTTCTGACTTAGAAACTTTACTGCATCTTTTCTTCCCGGAGATCCCTAAAAGTTTCATCTAGTCCAAATTTGGTAAGGGGTCACTGGAATGCCTTGCGACAAACTCCCAGTCAAACCAATGGAAGTCAGACCCCTGAAGATTTCTAGCAGGAAGTACCAGAGATTCAAGTTGGCTTGCGGTTGAAGGTGGGCAGCTTGACTCTGGAGGATGGTACCGGTCACCTTTTCCATGTTCTGACTTAGAATCTTTTACAGAGCGTTTTCTCCCAGGGTCCCTTGATGCTCTTCACCAGGCTGGATTCGGTGAGGGTTCACCGTCTTGGGCTTCGACCATCTCCTGCTCAAACCCTGGAAGTTGGACCTCCGGAGCTTTTCAGCAGGACAAACAAATAATACAGATTCTCACTCCACAGTTCACCTTACACAAAAGTCGATTTGGGGGTGCGCTTTAATACAATGTAGGAAGTGAAATCTGCAGTTTCACTAAACCCAAGGCATATAAAACCTATTTTATAAGGGTCCACCTTATAAGTACCTGACCCCCCCCCCCCACCACTGGGACACCTCGAAGAGACCCAGGGGGTACCGAATATGCCAAGATATTGTAGTTTAATAATTTTTTAATTCCCCAAACACCAAAGTCTACTATGGGCACAAGATACATGTTAAAAGTAGTCTTGCAACACAGGGCTGCTTTTAACACCTTGGCTGCGGGGCACATTCCCCCGCTGTGCTGGGGGGAGGGGCGGTGCGGACAGCGCCCCGGTGCTCATGACGAGCCACGGTGGTCTTGTGCTCATGACGAGCTGAGCTTGTCATGACCACACCCGTTTCTTTAGAACGCTCGCACAACAGGGTAATTTGCCCAGCGTGCGAGCGTTCTAACGGTCATGACGAGCTCAGCTTGTTATGAGCACACGAGAATGGTGGCTCATGAGCATGAGAGGGGTTAAACTACCCTCAGGCCTGAGCAGTGCACACATGCAAGTGCAGAAAGGGCTGCTGGCCTCCAAACTGCCATGCCGTATTATATACTAGGGACTTAAATGTAGTTTTAATCCCCCTTATAGGGGAGGTCATGCCAATCATAAGGATACCCTAACCTGTAGTATACCCTAGTGCAGGTAGGTGTTTTCACTGTATTCTAAGTGTGTTGTCAGCATAGCACTGGGCCTGGTTAGGCAGAGCCCAGGGACAGTCAGAGTCAGTTACAACCAGTACCAGTCAGCAAAAAATATGGGGGTGCCCACATCACAGGATGACTTTGCAACAAGCACTAATCCGAGTCAGTGCATGATCCAAGTTCTAAGGTCCCAGCTAATCAGACTCTGGCAGATCACAACTTCTCAGAGAATAGGAAGGCCCATTCCCAGACAAAGCAAATGTCACTGTCCACATGCAGATGATCAGGGTCTGCTCCGGTGAGAAGTCTTGTTTACTCCCTCCAGGATGCCCAAATAACAAGGAACATATGAAAATATTGGGGATGTGGTTGTCCTCTCTGAGTGGCATTTATCCTCTGTCTTGCAGCAGTCTTACGGAAATAATGTTTGCAGTAAGCTATGGATACTCCCAACAACCAGTGCAATGCTAGTGTTAGTGACGGAATTTACCATGCACACACATTCCAATGATTGCAATCTATAATTGCAAAAGGGATGCACGCAACACAAGCGTAAATACAAAGAAGCCCTCTTTTTCAACAAGCTTTTGGATGTAGTAATTCGTATGAGATGGTCAAAGAGCGGATTACCTATGTGCAGCTACGCATCCTTAAAAAAATAGGTATGCACCTCCAGCTAGGCTTTCAAGGTATTTAATTCTTACAGTACTCCTTCAGCCTTTTTCATGCTCTAGAAAGCTGTAATGCACTCCTAAGTTGTCAAGTATTTGTGCCTTTTCCATTTGTTTCCTGTCAGTCCTCAGTACTGTTAAATAGGAAGGTCAGGGGTTCTATTCATGTGTGCATTCACTAGTTTACTGTTTGGAATTTCAGTATTATTTGCCATCCATCCCTCATCGGTGACTTTGTCAGGTCTATTTACTGTGGCGTGAATGCTGCCCGGTGTCTGGGAGACATACCGAAGTCTATCAAGAGACATTCCACACTTGTACAATGCCTAGAGGCAAGGTGCTTCATCATCACAGGAAAACCGATGAATCAGTTGGAGTGAAGGTGACATGATCAGTTTTACAAGAGAGTCCCAGAGGCAATACTCCTCATATTAAAGTAATACATGAAGTTGAAATGGTTTCACCTGGATAAAAGCCAACGGTGTTCTAGTCACAAGCTCCCTATGACTATAATGTCTCCTACAATCAAAGGATGCCACGCAGAAACTGCTTGAAAATCACAATAAGTGTACTCGCAGGTTCTGCTTACTTTTTGCAATATCAACATATACATGTAAAGTGCATGTATGTTTTTCTAGGGCAGCCGTGATATAAAAAAATACATAAATACAAAACTCGATACCTTAATAGCAGTGATGCATAGGAATGGTTATCCGTATTGTATATACAACATTGCAACTAATTGTTAGAGGAAAAAAAAGTGATTTATTCTCTTGCAAGTCACGCTATGCCATACAAAAGAGAAGTCATACACCTATGTGAGTTAAAACAGATGTTTATGTACTTCAAATTGCACCGGCATTTTATTTTTTACAGGAGAGACTGGGTTTATTGAAATAATTTGAACGTAAGATGTATCTACATATGCTTTAAAGAAAGTAAAAACAATCGTAATTCACAAAGGCATTTGCACGTTTGAATCTGGCTTACTCGCAGAAATCATCTCTCCTGGGAGAGCAAAATGACATATAATTCACAGAGGTCAGTTTTGCACATGTGAAATAATTTTCGCACACAGGTTTCCTTGTGATTATATCTCCTTCTGTGGGTGGACGAGGTTATTCTTTGGAAGTCAAAGCTAATTTTCCAGAACCATCCTTTCCTGGAAATGGTCAGAGATTTACTCCAGTAATTAACACAAAAAAAATTCATAGAAAGGAAAAAACCCAAAATATTAATCAGGGTGTAGATTAAGGTTTTTTTCCCACAGTGTAAAGTATTTTTCCTCTTGGGATACATAGAAAAATGTTAGTAAGTGCGTTTGTATTTGCTCTGCTTTCTTTCATGTAAAAATACACGTGAGCATTGTGGAAATGAAAAAGGAATACACAAAACTATTCTTAGGATATTGCCTGGAAAAATGTAATTGAAGTAGGTTTCCACAATGAATCTTTAGTTGTTTTGTGAATTTCAAATAATCAGAAACCTGCACCCATTTGTTGCTGGAAACATACATATTCAGGTTGCAGCAGGTTTTAATAATTGAAAACATGGACTATTTTGCTCTTAAAGATGGCTATCTCGATCCTGATTCAAGAACATAATCAGAAATGTAAAGGGTGAGATGTACTCTACAGGCAGAGGAAACAGAGAGTGTAGTTTTCAATAGTTCATGTGAAAAGCATTGGCAACCCCAATAGGAATCACTCTTTTTAGCTGCATGTGCTTTCTTTTGTGATGGATGGACTTTGTTGTATGATATATTTGGATGCAGAAAGAGAACAGGCAGGGGCATAGGCACACAGTCCACAAACACGGGCAACTATACGCATAAACATTCATGCAGCCCGACAGCGGATACATGGAATGGTAAGCACATGTGGGAGTTGGCTGGATGCAGCATGGATGAATAGCAGCCGCGGCCGGTAGTGGGAGTATCGGCCGGACGGTGATGTGGGGAGGGGGAGGGGCAGGGTGGGGGGTAGTAATGTATCGATTACGGACTTTAACAGGTAAGTAAACATATAGATAAATAAAATAAATTCTGTTGCGTGCACTGCATCACCAATTGCGATGCAGTGCGCGCAACTAAATTTGTTGTATTTATTTATGTTTACTTACCTGTTAAAGTCCGTAATCCATACATTACTACCCCCCACCCTGCCCATCCCCCTCCCCATGTCACCACCCGGCCAGTACTCCCACTACCGGCCGCGGCTGATGAATTGATAGCTGGGTATTCAAGGATGACCTGGTGGGTAGGTGGCTCTGGGTGCATAAAGTACTCGGTGAGTAGATTGATGGGTGTAGTTTCCTAGGTGGATAGGTGCAAATCTTGATAAATGAATTAATGTGTGGGAGGTTGATATGATATGTGCATGGCTGAGAGTGAATTATAGATGGACGTGAATAGGTCAGGGGTAAATAGTTATGCTTAGACGTGTGAGGGGTGGGCTAATGTCTTTATAGTGAAGTATAAATAGGTGAGTCTGTAGGTTGAGGCATGATTAGCATGGATGCTTAGGTGAGGGAAGATGGATACATGAATGCTGTTGCACAATATAAATAGGCAATCTTAGATTACAATGATCTCCTTTTGAATAATATATATTTTATGAGAAGGAACTCTAAATGTGCTCTGTATAGTGATCTTTCTGGCCGCATCTGTACCAATCGAGCACTGCACTTTTATATTCATTCTGTTGCTTAGGATTTGTATGAGGACGTCATAGTCTATGCGTTGAAAGGCCACTGAAATATAGATGAGGGTTGTGTGGCTAGAGTTTTTTTCTTTTAGAGAAAAAGTGCCATCCACAAATTAAGAATGGAGAGTTTTGTAACGTGCTTCAAACAGTAATCAGATTTGAAGACTTCTGGGAATTGTTTGCTAAAAGTACCCACCTCGAGATGGTTGATGATTTATCTTTCTAGAACACTATAGATAAGCTTGTAATTTTCCTGCACCTCTTGGTCAACATTAGGTTTCTTGAGAAGACAACTATAATGGCCCTTCTTAAGGGAATTTGTGAGATATTCCTGGCTCAAGGAGAAGTTAATGATGTGTAACCATATAAGGAAAAGGACACTGGAGTACTCTTTGTTCACAGATGGTGGTAGGGAGTCTAATGAGAAGAAGTAGAGATTTAGTTTTAGCAATGGTTTTCTTTCACATATTCAGGGTAATGAGAGTGAAGCCACTGGTATTAAGATAGAATATCGACGGGAAAATATCGACTAGCATTAATATCGTGGTAAGAATATCGAAAGAAAAAAATATCGTCGTAGTAAATATCGTTGTAAAAAATATCGATTTGTTAGAATGACATAAATATCGTCAAACAAAAATATCGATGAATAGAATATCGTTGACTAAAAAATCGTTGTACATAATATCGATAAAAAATATAATGTGTAAAAAAAAAAAATAATAATATTTTTTTTTTACATTTAGAAAAATACTTTTAATAATAATAATTATAAAAAAATATTTTTTACAAAAGATTTGTTAAAATTTTAGTAGTGGGTTATTGGTGTTATAGGGGATAAGGGTGGGTAGTAATTTAAAATATAATATAAAATATGAACAAATTATGAATTTAATCAGAATTCGAAATTTAAAATTTCTAAATAGAAATGTTCACGAAATTTAAAGAAAAAAAATTAAGATATTTTTTTAAAATTTAGAAAAATACTTTTAATAATAATAATTATAAAAAAATATTTTTTACAAAAGATTTGTTAAAATTTTAGTAGCGGGTTATTGGTATTATAGGGGATAAGGGTGGGTAGTAATTTAAAATATAATATAAAATATGAACAAATTATGAATTTAATCAGAATTTGAAATTTAAAATTTCTAAATAGAAATTTTCACGAAATTTAAAAATAAATAATTAATATTTTTTTTCAAAATTTAGAAAAATAATTTTAATAATAATAATTATAAAAAAATATTTTTTACAAAAGATTTGTTAAAATTTTAGTAGCGGGTTATTGGTATTATAGGGGATAAGGGTGGGTAGTAATTTAAAATTTAAAATAAAATATGAACAAAATATGAATTTCATCAGAATTCGAAATTTAAAATTTCTAAATAGAATTTTTCACGAAATTTTATTTGTAATCATTAATTAATAATTCATATTTAAATTTTAGTAGTGGGTCATTGGTATTTTAGGGGCTAAGGGTGGGTATTAATTTGAAAAATAATAAAAAAAAAAGATAAATAATAAAAAAATCGAAAATACATTACAAATAGAACTTTAACAATAAAATTTAGAAATTTAAATGAAATTGTTTTTGTAATGATAGTGAAAGATTTCATAATAATATTTTGGTAGCGGGTTATTGGTATAATAGGGGATAAGGGTGGTTAGTAAATTAGATAATATGTATTAAAAAAAGCGAAAATTAAGAACAAATTAGAAATTTAATTAGAATTCGAAATTTACAAATCAAAATTTGAAATTGTCACGAAATTTTAATTGTAATATGTATATTGTTTATTATCCAGCACTTTCCCTGAATTATGTTGGATTGGAGTTAGAATAGTATATTATTATGGTTTATTATCCAGCACTTTCCCTGACTTATGTTGTTTTGGAGTTAGAATAGTAATTTAGTATGGTTTATTATTCAGCACTTTCTTTGACTTATGTTGGATTGGAGTTAGAATAGTAATTTATTATGCTTTACTATCCAGCACTTTCCCTGACTTATGTTGGATTGGAGTTAGAATAGTAATTTATTATGCTTTACTATCCAGCACTTTCTCTGACTTATGTTGGATTGGAGTTAGAATAGTAATTTATTATGGTTTACTATCCAGCACTTTCCCTGACTTATGTTGGATTGGAGTTAGAATAGTAAATTATTATGGTTTATTATCCAGCACTTTCTCTGATATATGTTGGATTGGAGTTAGAATAGTAAATTATTATGGTTTATTATCCAGCACTTTCCCTGACTTATGTTGGATTGGAGTTAGAATAGTAATTTAGTATGGTTTATTATCCAGCACTTTTTCTGACTTATGTTGGATTGGAGTTAGAATAGTAATTTATTATGCTTTACTATCCAGCACTTTCCCTGACTTATGTTGGATTGGAGTTAGAATAGTAATTTATTATGCTTTACTATCCAGCACTTTCTCTGACTTATGTTGGATTGGAGTTAGAATAGTAATTTATTATGGTTTACTATCCAGCACTTTCCCTGACTTATGTTGGATTGGAGTTAGAATAGTAATTTATTATGCTTTACTATCCAGCACTTTCCCTGACTTATGTTGGATTGGAGTTAGAATAGTAAATTATTATGCTTTACTATCCAGCACTTTCCCTGATTTATGTTGGATTGGAGTTAGAATAGTAAATTATTATGGTTTATTATCCAGCACTTTCCCTGACTTATGTTGGATTGGAGTTAGAATAGTAAATTATTATGGTTTATTATCCAGCACTTTCCCTGACTTATGTTGGATTGGAGTTAGAATAGTAAATTATTATGGTTTATTATCCAGCACTTTCCCTGAGTTATGTTGGATTGGAGTTAGAATAGTAAATTATTATGGTTTACTATCCAGCACTTTCCATGACTTCTGTTGGATTGGAGTTAGAATAGTAATTTATTATGGTTTACTATCCAGCACATTCCCTGAGTTAAGTTATGTTTGGAGTTAGAATAGTAATTTCTTATGGTTTACTATCCAGCACATTCCCTGAGTTAAGTTATGTTTGGAGTTAGAATAGTAATTTATTATGGTTTACTATCCAGCACATTCCCTGAGTTAAGTTATGTTTGGAGTTAGAATAGTAATTTTTTATGGTTTATTATCCAGGACTTTCCCTGAGTTATGTTGAATTGGAGTTAGAATAGTAATTTATTATGGTTTACTGTCCAGCAGAACTATTATTATTTTTAATTCAGCAGTATCTATTTATTATTTTTAATAAGAATTATATATGTTATGTAGTAATATTCATTTCATAAATATACATTAAAAACTTTTTTATAACATTTTTACATTAATAAGTCAAAATTAAGAAACAATTTTAAAAAAAAAATTTTTTATTGAGAGTTTAATTTGGTATTGCAAAGAAATTACTATTTTTCAAAAAACATTTAACATAATTTTTGGTCACAAATTATATAGCATTTATTTACATAAATACTGTTTGTATTATACATAAATTATTATATTACATTTTAATATTTATTAATAAAATTTAATATATTACATATTTATTATGGCATTTTTTTTATCAAGATATGTACATAACATAAATTTACATTTTGTAATATCTGAGAAAAATATTTAACATTGAAATACATTTTTTGATAAAAAACAATTAATACATAACTCTTTTAAACATATTAATGTCTGTTTTACAATATTCATATGTTTTTTAACAAGAAAAATAAAGTTATTAATACATATTGCATATATTATGCTATTTAATACTGTTTATTTTTAAGTTAAAGGCTATTTTGTCCTATTTTAGTTTTTATTATGCAGCCATTTCACTTTTTGGAACTTCACTTTTTATTCTATCAACATCGTTGTTTGGGTCATTTTAGAAAACGGAAGCTCGCGGTTGGGAGCTGTTTCTTGTTGGTGAAGGTAAGTTTGTTTCACTTTACTTTTAAAGATATTTAACTTAAGTTTAGTGATAGTTGTAGTGTGTACGTGTAGATATGTGTAGTACTTTACATATTATGTGCGAATTATGTGTTATTTTGCGTCGTTATGGAGAGCGTACTTTGTGAGGTAGTTCGAACAAAAGTAACGTTTACAGTTGTATTAATGGATGAATTTAGATTGTTTTTATGTGTTATATGCTATGTGTAGGCTATGCGTATTTCCAATGTTTTGAGGTTTGTTATTTTTTCGATAATTTACAGGTCTTCGTTTTGGTGAGCAGATGGACTGTGACGGTTTTTTTTTTAAGCAGGTACATATTTTTGAAAATGTCCTGCATTTTCGGGGTCTCTACTTTTTTTACTCGTGAAGATTTATCTACTTTTTTATGGTTTCTAATTCGAGAGGATTGCAACGGGAGTATTATCAAACAGTTGTATTTTGTGCATTTTGTTGGGATTTTTCGATATTGGATATGGATAGCTTTTGGTATTATTCCTGTGGAAATTATCACCATGGAACATATTCTACAGCAGCAGAACCGTAACTAAAAGTGATATTTACTTTTGTGTTGCATTGTGGTATAGTCTACTGTTTAGTTAAATGTTATATTATTATGTCTTGTAAAAATATATTATTGATTATTTTACATGAAATAATATTACGATATTTAACTACATATTATCTTTAATTGTCCTTTGCTCACTTTTTGGGAATTTATATTTAAAGGATTGATTTAGCTATTAGATCTAAGTATGCTAGACCTTCTATACTTGGGTACATTCTAGTTTTTTGCTGGAGATATTCGTACATGTTTAATGTTTGCTTACTTAGTTTAGGGCCAATTTTTGAAAGTGATTGCTCTATTCTGAGTTCTTGGTAGCTTTGCTCTTTTTTAATGCTTTGGATCAGTTTGTGAAGTGTTGGTTGACTTCTTCCTAAAGTCGCTTGGAAGGCATTATGCCAACCTTCAACTGCGTTATTAGTTTTAGCTTTCTGGGCTATTGTACTAGCATAGACATTCCACCATGGAATTTGAAATTTAGGTTGTCTACGGTGGCCTGAACGATGTAATCTTCCAACCCATGTATCTTCAAAGTAGTCTAAGAAGGGAGTTAGCTTTTTTTCATTGGTGCGGTAGAAAGGGCTGTCAATTAATAAATTGTAGTAGTTAGCTACTTCTGTTGTTGGTACATATGCTAATGCTATCAACTTCTTTATTTGATAAGCAAAGTTACTGTTTGTACAATATTCAATGCTTAAAGTTGATTTTTGTAAGTGCCTCCATATGCTTTGGTTGTAGTGATAATAACAACCTTGTATGGAGGTATGGGGATATATTTTAAGGATAGCTTGAATCATGGCCATTTCAAAGTCAATTACAATTCTTTGAGGATAGTAATTATCAGTTAATTCTTTGATCGTTGTTAAAAATTCAACGTAGGTAGTATTTGTTTTGTTTGGCAGCAGAGTATAAATTAGAGGTATATTTGTATTTTGGTATTCCCCATGAATGGTGTAAAGTTGATAGAAAGGTTTGGGACAAACTTTAAAAGTCCCGTCCATCATCCATGTTTCACATGATTTAAGCTTTTGCAAATTACTATTAGTAGCAAAAAGTAAAATTCTTTTGTCATGACTGTTGTTGTCATACATTAAGAATTTATCCTCATTATGTGTAATGGTATATTCTGGATATATTTTTATATCCTGAAAACTTTCTGGTGTTGGTGGAGTTGGATCAGAAGCACGTTTAGTTTTAGCAATTAATCTCTTTAAGTTGGGAATAGAAGGTAGCTGTCCTGTCACATGTTCAGGCACTTTGCTTAAAACATTTTTCAAAATGCTAGTGCTTGTTTCTTGTGATCCTGTACTAGCATCTTTCAATGTTTCTAGTGCTTCTCTCACTTCCACTTCTGTTACATTTGGTGGGTGGTTATGCTCACGTACATTTACCACATTGTTATCAACAGTTGTTGCTCTACCATAGCATGCATTTGAGTAATATTTACTACATTTCCAATGGGTTTTATTAGCTTTCACTCTTTCTTGGGTGTAGGTGTAACCCATGTAGCTCAGCATTAGTTTTCCTTTTTGCGAAGTAATGAAAGTAGCTCCAGTTGCCATGTCTAAGGTAGATCTGTGGAAATATATATATGTCTTTTTTAGAACATTGAACACCATTTTAGAGGTGTGTATAAGACTAGGCAAAAGTGTAAACATATACTTACTATGTGGCTTCACTGGTAAACCTTTTATTCTTATTTATTTATCAGAATTGTCTCCCTTTTACGTTCTGTAGTAGTGTTAAAGAATAATAGAAAGAAATACTTTAGTGTAATAGGTGTATCATTTTACTTTCTGAATTGTTATAGATATACTGACTATACTTACTTGATGTAGTAGAGGATGTTGGTAGTGTAGTTGTAGATAGGCAAATAATTTTGTAGAGTCTGTGGAAAAAATTAATATTGTGTTACTTGTAGTATTTGGATGATAATAGTTGGATACATATTATTTACATTGTACATTTACTTAGCAAGTTTAAATAATTTTTATCAGCTATCTAAATAGACATGAATAAGGTAGTTTATAAATGTTTTTACATCTAACTGTATTGTCGTTGTTGATAAGTTCAACATGTTTAGTTTTCACTCTAAAGATCAACAGTTTTAAAAATAGGGACTTTATCTACTTATAGTAATTTCGAAGAAAAAATGGTATTTAACTTACTTGAAGTGTAGTGTGATGTATTGTAGTTGTAGTCGTTGGATTGTATTCTCTTCTCTCAGCAAGGTAACCGTTTTTCTCCAAGGTTGGGCCAAAAATGGTAAATTACGTTAAGTGTGTCATTGTATTTATATTAGTGAGTTAATTAATGGTACATTTTGATTGGTTCAATTAGTGAAAATTCAAAATCATTGGTTGAGAACGTTAATTGGCATGGGAAAACCGTTATTTTTGTTATATTATGTTGTTTCACTGTTTGTTTGTAAAAGAATATATGAAAATGTGTTATAAGTTACATTTTTGTGTAATATTTAAATTGTTTATATGTTGAAAATAAAGAAATTTTTATCATATTTAGGCCCTCGGAGTGTAATATAGTATCAGTAAAAGTAAATAAAAAATCGCTATATTAATATTTTATGTTACAAATAAGTAATAGGAAAACCAAAAAATAAAATGTGTTCATAGTCTTGTAAAAAAATATCTCAAAAAATGTGTAAAATCAAGAATAGTGCATTTCGAGTTCTAAACAAAACGTCGATATTTTTTGTATATTTTTAGAGCACATAGGTCGTCGATGTTAGTATAGTCGATATATATGTCAAAGGTAATGTTATTTAAAATAAAGTCGATAATGTAGTAGTCGATATTTAAGTAGTCGATATTAGTGTGAACGATATTAGGGTTGTCGATAAAAAAATATCGATATTTGTGTGAATTCTACTTTAAGTATAGGATGACGATATTTATGTAAACGATGTTTTAGTGACGATATTTTTATCAGACGATATTTATGTTAACGATATTTGAACATGGAACCAGGACACTCTAGGTTACTGAGGCATTATTCTCTGTTAATTTCACATTTTTCCATGGTATAGAGCTGTGCATTTGGCTATGACCTCGTGATTACCATGATGTCTACCTTTTTATTTATGTCACCCATGTTCGAATAACAAGAGGATTTCAAAGATATCCTTAAATTGGAAAATACTGGCTGCCTCATGATTACAAAGGTCCACTAGCTTGGTGGGATTGTCATTTACCTCTGCAGGTTTACAGAGTGACATTACAAGTTCTCTAAGTCCTGAAGATAAAATAAGTAGTTTATTTATAGTAACAACCCCAGGGAGATCCAAGACCAACTCATCCAGTGACTGTTCATCTGTGTACTGCCCCCTGGATTCCACACTCTGGAATCCAGTGAGCACAGAGACTTTGGAACATTGCATCATTACAAGGATATAACATATCTCTCTTTCTATAAAAACAATAAAACAAAACTTAAAAGAAAAACAATAAACTATACTGTTAACCTATATCATGTGTCAGAGTGTTACCAAATCATGAACAAACATAATCCTTCATCCACACTGGTTTACCTTTAGGCCTAGTAGATAAAGACACTGAGGTGGGAACAGGATTACATTTAGGCACAGTAGATAAAGAGGTGGAATTAGAAATAGGAACATCTCTTTTCTCAACAGATGATTTTTGAGAACGTACAGCTTGATCAATGATGTGTTTACATTCAAGATTATTGCATCTTGTAATGCTTCTTATATTCCATTGCTTACCATCATCTAATTTCACGATGTTACCAGTAACTGAGACAATTTGCTTGGGTTTAGACCATTTAGAGGAACCAGGTTTCCGATTCCCCATTAATTGTGAACGTACCCAATCACCAACCATAAAAGCTCTACCACTACAGTTGATTTTTGAATTGTGACAATTAACATATTTGTTTTGATATCGTTGAACTTTACTTGTTAAATTCTTGTTATCAATTACTCTTGGACAGTTTCTGGACATCCAAGCGGGCTTGACTTTAGATCCAGCCGCACGCCCTTTTAATAAAGAAAATGGAGATACTCCAGTGGCTGTATGAGGAGTATTCCTGTAACACCATAACATTTCTTTGACAGCATTTTTGCAATCATCATCATTATTGCTGGCCAGTTGAATGCATTCTTTCAACACTCGGTTGAATCTTTCTACTAAACCATTTTCCCTTGGATTATATACAGAAGTTGTCATGTGTTTTATACCAACTTTGTTAAGGTAAACTGAAAATTCCTCTGCTATAAATTGAGGACCATTATCAGATAAGATAATACTTGGATAGCCCTCTCTACGAAAGATTCCCTCACAAAATTCAATAATATTGGAGGCTTTAATATCCTTGACAAAAGCCACTTCCGGCCACTTAGAATGAAAGTCCATCAAGACAATTGCAAACTTGTTTTCAATACCCTTAACGTGAAATGGACCACAAATGTCGATAGCCACTTTGTCCCAAGGTTTGTCAGGAAAAGGTGTAGCAGAGATGGTAGTTTCTTGGGACTTGTGAGACTTGTCACTAGACATACATGCCAGACAATTTCTAACACACCTGTCTATGTCTTTGTCCATTCCAACCCACCAAAAATCATTTCTAGCCCTTCTTTTCATGCTAGTCATTCCACTGTGTCCTTCATGTAACAAATTCAATAATTTGTCACGCAAAACTGCAGGTACAACTAATCTGTCACCCCTCCTAAGAATTCCATCATAGAATGATAATTCCGGCCAAACCATCTTATAGTCTGCCAAAATGGACTTGTCTAGAGAAGACAGATCTACACCAACGTGTAGATTGTTGATTATTTGTTGTAACAAAATGTCATCAGACACAGCTTGAACCCATTCCTGCTTACTGAATGCATTGTTGCAAGACTCTTCAATGCTGGCAATTAACCACTCATCATTATCCCCTGTTGTATCATTTTTGACACAAGGCAAAGGAAGGCGGGATAAACAGTCTGCACTTATATTCTTATGACCAGGAACGTAGTTTATTTGAAAATTATACCCTTGTAATCTATATAACCACTTTGCTATTCTAGGTGTAGCTCTTGAAGCACCTTTAGTGGTAAAAATGTCAATAAGAGGTCGATGATCAGTTCTTAATTCAAATGAAGTTCCCCAAATAAAAGTCTTAAAATGGTCTACACCCCACCAACATGCTAACGCCTCCTTTTCAATTACAGAATATGAAGGTTCAGCACCTTTAAGTGTGCGAGACGCAAAGGCTATGATTCGTTCAATTCCATCATGCTTTTGCATAAGAACAGCACCTAAACCGTAAGCGCTGGAATCCACCACAATAATGGAAGGGTGATTAGGATCGTACGGTTTAAGAGCTACAGCTTTTGTGATATCATTTTTGATGTTCTCAAAAGCTTGTTGACACAAGGTTGACCATACAAAAGTGGTACCTTTTTCATTAGTAATCTTAAATTGTATACTTTATCAGCGAAGTTTGGGACAAATTTAGAATAGTACTCTGCAAGTCCCAAAAATGATCGTAATTGATCTTTATTAATGGGGTGAGGTGCTTTCTCAATGGCATCTAATAATTTCATTTTAGGTTTAACACCCTCATTGGAGATGGTATGACCAAGATAATCAATTTCTTTCACTCCAAACTTGTATTTTTCACCACTCACAGTTAAATCAGCATCTTGTAACTTTTGCAACACATTGTGAACTGCATTGTCATGACAAATTAAATCCTTCCCCCAAATAAGAACATCGTCTTGAAAAATTCTTACATTCAGTTCATCCTTCAAAATGCTACACATGACTCTCTGAAAAACTGAGGACGCAGATGCCAATCCGAATGGCATCCTGAGATATTGAAAAGCACCCTCAGGTGTAATAAAGGATGTTAGATGTCTAGAATCAGCGTGTAATTTGATTTGGTGATATGCATTTGACAAATCAATTGAAGAAAAGTACATGGCATCTTTAAAAAAATTGAATACATACATCAGATGCCTTGGAAATCCACAGAAATATTCAGTTTTAATCTGGGGTTGTTGTATTCGTCAGTTGAGAGAAAATCTTCAGTTCATCAATTGATTTTCTTCATGAAGTCTTCATTAATTCAGTTGAACTTCTTCAAAACAATCCCATCCTCGTCGCCACTGAAATGACTTCAGGCAGAGTAGATTTGAAGATAAAATAAGTAGTTTATTTATAGTAACAACCCCAGGGAGATCCAAGACCAACTCATCCAGTGACTGTTCATCTGTGTACTGCCCCCTGGATTCCACACTCTGGAATCCAGTGAGCACAGAGACTTTGGAACATTGCATCATTACAAGGATATAACAATATTGAATAGCATAAGGGTAAAAATTACTATTCAAACTCCAGAGGGTGCAACAGTAGGCAAAGCGTTGGATAGCGTAAGGGTAAAAATTACTATTCCAACTCCAAAGGATGCAACAGTAGGGAAAGCGTTGGATAGCCTAGAGGGAAAAATTACTATTCCAACTCCAAAGGATGCAACAGTAGGGATAGTGTTGGATAGCGTAGAGGGAAAAATTACTATTCCCACTCCAGAGAGTGCAACAGTAGGGAAAGCGTTGGATAGCGTAAAGCAAAAAATTACTATTCCCACTCCAGTGAGTGCAACAGTAGGGAAAGCGTTGGATCGCGGGTATGTAAAAATGACTATTCCCACTCCAATGAGTGCAACATTAGGGAAAGCGTTGGATAGCGTAAGAGTAAAAATTACTATTTCCACTCCAGAGAGTGCAACAGTAGGGAAAGCGTTGGATAGCGGGTGGGTAAAAATTACTATTCCCACTCCAGTGAGTGGAACAGTACGGAAAGTGTTGGATAGCGTATGGGTAAAAATTACTATTCCAACTCCAAAGGGTGCAACAGTAAGAAAAGCGTTGGATAGAGTAAAAAGAAAAATTAATATTCCAACTCCAAAGGGTGCAACAGTAGGGAAAGCGTTGGATAGCGTAGTTGGAAAAATTACTATTCCAACTCCAGAGGGTGCAACAGTAGGGAAAACGTTGGATAGCGTAAGGGTAAAAATTACTATTCCAACTCCAAAGGACGCAACAGTAGGGAAAGCGTTGGATAGCGTAGAGGGAATAATTACTATTCCCACTCCAGAGAGTGCAACAGTAGGGAAAGCGTTGGCTCGCGTGTATGTAAAAATGACTATTCCCACTCCAATGAGTGCAACATTAGGGAAAGCGTTGGATAGCGTAAGAGTAGAAATTACGTAGAAATTACTATTCCAACTCCAAAGGGTGCAACAGTAGGGAAGCGTTGGATAGCGTAGGGGGAAAAATTACTAGTCCCACTCCAGAGAGTGCAACAGTAGGGAAAGCGTTGGATAGCGGGTGGGTAAAAATTACTATTCCCACTCCAGTGAGTGCAACAGTAGGGAAAGCGCTGGATAGCGTATGGGTAAAAATTACTATTCCAACTCCAGAGGGTGCAACAGTAAGAAAAGCGTTGGATAGCGTAAAAATAATAATTAATATTCCAACTCCAAAGGGTGCAACAGTATGGAAAGCGTTGGATAGCGTAGGTGGGAAAATTACTATTCCAACTCCAGAGGGTGCAACAGTAGGGAAAACGTTGGATAGCGTAGGGGGAAAAAGTACTATTCCCACTCCAGAGAGTGCAACAGTAGGGAAAGCGTTGGATAGCGTAGGGAGAAAAATTACTATTCCCACTCCAATGAGTGCAACATTAGGGAAAACGTTGAATAGCGTAAGGGTAAAAATTACTATTCCAACTCCAAAGGGTGCAACAGTAGGGAAAGAGTTGGATAGCGTAGGGGGAAAAATTACTATTCCCACTCCAGAGAGTGCGACAGTAGGGAAAGCGTTGGATAGCGTAGGGGGAAAAATGACTATTCCCACTTCAGTGAGTGCAACAGTAGGGAAAGCGTTGGATAGCGTACGGGTATAAATCACTATTCCAACTCCAGAGGGTGCAACAGTAGTGTAAGCGTTGGATAGCGTACGGGTGAAAATTACTATTCCAACTCCAGAGGGTGCAACAGTAGGGAAATCGTTGGATAGCGTAGGGGGAAAAATAACTATTCCAACTCCAAAGGGTGCAACAGTAGGGAAAGCTTTGGATAGTGTAGGGGGAAAAATTACTATTCCTACTCCAAAGGGTGCAACAGTAGGGAAAGCTTTGGATAGCGTAGGGGGAAAAATTACTATTCCAACTCCAAAGGGTGCAACAGTAGGAAAAGCGTTTAATAGCGTAGAATTTTATTTTAACATACTTATAAATAATGTTTTTATTTGAAATAATGTATAATTAATTTTTTTAATACATCAACATCTATAAAAACAATTAATAATTAATAAAACCAATTACATTTGAATAATTAATTGACAATAAATTAACAACAAATACAAATAAGTAATAATTATTAAATATTACTCACCAAATAATAACTATAAAAAAATAAACTATTTATCATAAAACATTTTTATTTTAATTTAAATCACAAATAAAATGTAAGAAACAATATACAAAATATTAAAAAAAATAAAAAAAATTCCAATTAATTAATGAATTTTTATAGTTAATAAAAAATAACTGCGAATTAAAAATATTAATTGCCAATTAAATAAATGTATTATGTTTAAAAAAAAATATTTGCAAATTAATAATTAGTTAATACATTAATTATCCCTAGCAAAAAAATTTATAAATAATTAAATATTTACAATTACATTACTTCCCACCCTATTCCCCTATAAACCCACAACCCGCTCTGGTACTAAAACATAACATTTACTGGAAATTAACATTAATTACCAATTACATAATTAATTTATCAATTAAAATAATTAATTGCCAATTAATAAATAATTACAAAATAAACTATACATAAAAAAATTATTTAATTACAATTAAATTACTTCCAACCCTATTCCCCCATAAACCCACAACCCGCTCTGGTCCTAAAACATAACATTTAATAAACATTTACATTAATTACCAATTAAATAATAAATTTATCAATTAAAATAATTAATTACAATTAAATTACTTCCCACCCTATTCCCCTAGAAACCCACAACCCGCTCCAGTACTAAAACATATAATTTACTTAAAAATACATTTATTAATATATAAAAATAATACACATATAATATAAATTAATTTAAATACTTAACAAAAACATATAACACATACATAATAAAAAACATAAAAATAATACAAATATCGATATTAGTGACATCGAAATTAGTTACATCGATATATATGCTATCGATATTACTAACTTCGATATTACTTACATAGATATAAAAAAAATCGATATTACTCACCTTAGGGTCGATATTCTGTCCTACGATATTCTTGACATCGATATTCTGTACCTTCGAAATTTCAAACACGATATTTTGGTAGGTCGAAATTTTAAACTCGATATTTTGACTGTGTACCATACAATGAAGGACAGCCAAAGTTTGCAGCCCTGGACCGTCACTCTCTACGGAAAGAAAATGCAATAGTAAGATGTCACATTAGATGTAAAAAGTTGTGCATTGTATGATATCAGCTGTTACCAACAGCAACGTGAGATTCAATGTCAGCACAAGTGTGGAAAATGTTTAAGAGCACTAAGCACAGCTATGTACAAAATCATATGTAGGTGCAGAATAATTTTCATGCGAAGGCTCATATTTATTGTGAAATAAGCAGGATGATAGTACCATATTTAGGAAAAAAATCAACGATGACACAACATCAGCAGAAGAAAACACTAGAATGAGCAACAATAACATTTACGTTCAAAGGCACACTCAGGTTCAACATCACTTTCAGGTGTAAAATAACATCTAGGTGTAAGCTCAAAAATAGTGGTAAGTCAGTAGTGTGATGATATCACATTGGGAACAAAAGAAACAAGGAAGTGTTGACAACATGCATGTAGAATGAAACATATCTATCAGAGTTAATTTCTTTATTCAGCTCCTGTTTCACGCTACAGTAAATTTCAAAGCCTCAGAAAGGAGCAGTTCTTGTGACACTAAAAGCAGTCATACCATGATCATTTGAATAACCTGGAAGCCCTGCGATTGAAGCATACAGAGCTGCTTTTCCTTCCTTTTATTTGCCGATCACCCTAAATGATGTATTGTAAATGAGCAAAATGACAGGACTTAAGCCATGGGAAGTGCGAGTTTTATTCTGAATGCCGGCGTTTGACTGAACTATTTTGAGAATATAGATTTAAGATTCACACTCTTTATTTCACATCCACATGCAATTTGCACTGTATATGCATTGCTGAACAAGGACTCCTTTTATAATCACCACTGAAGCATTTGGACCTTCCCAATACTCCTAATGGCTGATGCAAAATATGGTATTCAGGACAAACAAGCAACAACGTATGTGTGGTGGTCCATATAAGACAGTAGCTCAAGGGTATTACTAAAAGCCCACTATCTTTTGGTTTTTGCATGTTTAGGGAATTAGCTCTGACAGACAACTAAAGCTATCTGTAGCAATACCTGAAAATTGGGATTCTCGTAACAACAGAGGGTTTGTCAATCTTGGAAGGCATATACATTGTTCCCTATTGCCAATTTCCCTGTCACCTGAGCTTGAAATTCATGGCCCATCTGCAGAAAAAAAATCCCTAACACGGTCAAAGACCATGCCTATCTTTCCGTTGTGGGGCCCCTGCCTGCTGGGCTGCCAGCATGCTCCTTCAGAACCACCATCTACCATCAGCAATCCTATAGTGCGCTCACACGTGCCACTCGCTGCGCCCCACTGCATCATTCCCAAGGAAAATGGACAGAGTCTTTACTGTGGTTTAACCAAGGGCGTAGCCTTTTAATCACATAGACACAACGCATTGTGGAATGATAAGTGACAACCTTCGTCACAGTAAGGCATACATTGTTATGAGCACACCGTTCATAAGATCAGCCAGATCATACAGATCATACATAATTGTTTAAAAAGCCAGATATAGGGCAGATTAACAGTTCATCGATTGTGTAAGCAACACATCAGTATCTCGACCTTCCTCTACCAAGGAACATTCCACGGTTAATGGCAAGTGCCAGCAGGCCCCTTTACCTTATCCATCGCCCTCACCTTCAACAGAGGGTATACATTTATGAATAACTTCCAGGGCACCGCATCGCGGTCCAACCCTGCCAGGAGGTACCTACCACTAGGCAAACTCCCCCAAAAGGTTCAACTTTCGGGCATCCCGGGGTAGGGCAGAAAGGTGCGGGACCGCCAGCAGGCCAGTCCCCCCTCCTGCCTGCCCAGTGCTCATATTAATAAAACCCCCCTTCCAAGGGGAAAGTCCAGTAAATCAGTCCACATTTTTGGGGTAGCCCCCATTTCTGCTGCCAGAAATTCCGCCACAGGGCGAGTCGGCTACTGTCGAAATCACCCTCCCCCCGCTACCCCTAAAGGCCTCATTAATACCCCTACGATTGTGCTGTTGCCCACAAAAGGAGTTGCTGGCTTTCTCCAAACTAGGGGCTAATAAGACTCTACACCTGTTGAGTCCCTGGTAGACGTACTCTTCTGCGTCCTCTTGCCATCCTCATATCTTACCTACGATTTAGAATCCTACAGATGTGCGTCCCTGCCACTGGTTGGTATGCTCAGCTTACCTGAACCTAGAGTCCTTCCTTTGCCTGCTGGGAACCTAGCTGCTGACCCAGTCGGGCCGTGTAGCTATGAGGAGGGTGCAGGCTGCGAAATACTGGATACTTATTGAGTGACCTCCCACTCGAGTCCGGAGTCCTGTGGACAACAGATCCAGGTGCTGCCACTGACTCAGCAAGGGTTGATTCACCACATTTCTTTAGTGCGTCAGCAGCACCTTTCACCTCCCCCCGAGTCAATTGCTTCCCCCTAAGTCCCTAGCGATTCACCCTCCGGGCGAAAATTGACCTAGGACCCCAGCGGAGCTCTGTAATGAGGAAGCCGAATTCTACTGCAACCCTAGTGTCCTACCGCTAGTCCTCACTCTCCTTTATAGAAGGCTTGTGGGCCCGCCTACTTAGTGCTCAGTGACGAACCCTCCTTCTCCCTATTCCACTCAAGGCGCCTCTGACTTCGTACCTAGATGTCCGCAAACTGTAGACTGTAGGACCAGCAAAGGGTCCTTATTACTATTTCATTGCACCCAATTCCTGAGTCTTGAGGGCCCCTGCCCCACACCAGCCCTCTGAAAGGCCTCAAGGGTGTTCGTAATAAATGGCTCTGCCAGAAAATTTGGGGAAGGACCACTCGTTATGCTCCAGTATATGTGGGAAAGGACACCTCTCCCCTCGTTGCACCGTTCACATCTCCCCGGAGGGCATGTGCTCGGACCCATTTTAGTCCCACAGCTCCCTCTACTGGTTGGAAGCACTCCTACTTAACACGGTCCTGCCCGAACAATTAAATACCTTTTCCCAAAACCTTTCCCTCTTCTAGCCCGTTGGTGTGCTTGTGCATACAGCGGAAGTTACACCATAATGGTTAAAAGAATTTCACATATTTGAAGGAGCATGAAGACTAGATTTTATTTAGGCAAACCGTCGACCAAACCGTGCTATTATTTCGGGGACTATGTTCTATTGATTTTCCTGAAATATATGCCCCCTTCGTGAAATGAATTACAGTTGTTGTGGTCACCATTCTTCAGAAACATGGGAGAAATTACGATCGTACAGTAATTTGCCCCAAAACGTAGAGAGGAATTAGACCTTGCATCGTGCGCTATCACCTCCCTTGCCGTTTCATTGGCAATTTTTTAACAGAATTTTCAAGACAATGTCTGTGATCCCTCTTACCCCACTTTGCTGACGCAAACCAGCTTCTTATCCTGGATCCTTGCTGATACCCCTCGCGCCTTGCCGCCTCTCGGGAAGACACCATGGTATCCTACATGACGACGAAAACTGGCTGCTGGTCCGGCCTCCGAGGGAGAGGACAACAAGGAATCCGGCCGCCATGACGCTCCTCGGGTCGCTTGCCTCACGCTTCTTACTGGCCAGTCCTCCGGATGTGTCGGTCGACTTCTTAGACTTGTGCTATCGCGGTGCTCTCGAGGTGGTCCCGACATGTAACAAAAATAAAGTAGGAATTATCCTTGGCAGCCTGCTTCTCACTGAAACAACACGATTTAGATCCAAAAGCTAGAATACATTTTTCGTGGCTACGCTATTGGTCGTCCCCCCCACTGTGCCCCGCCATCTACCGGGCTCACCTTTTGTGCCCCATGCGCACAACTTCGAGACTTGTGCGAATCCGGCGTGATGGATCTCAGAGCTCGGTGGAGGGAAAAAGAGGCCGATCCCTCGCTTGCGGGGCCTTATGAGCTGCTGCCCCCTCTTGGCGCCCTCCAATGATGTCATGGGTGCGACACCTCCATTGCGGCAACACCGAGGAAGGACGACTCTCCCCCTTGGATGCTCCTGCCCGTATCGCGACTAAGGGCGCCCCTCTGCTATGCGCCGGGTGCTCCTTCAATTCCACTGCACAGTTCTCATTGGAGAATGCCTTTTTTGCCAATTCTCATTCTTTGCCAATTCTCAATTTATCTAGACCACTGATTCCTAAATTACCATTGTTAGGTCCTTGTGAGACCACCACCCTATGAGAGGTCGAAACGCCGTCGACACGCTTGTAAAATGAACCAATGTACTCAGCCTTCATCATTGTTACGGAAGTCTGTAAATGATTATTGTGAATTTATTAGATAGTTGTTTTTTGTATTTTGGAAACAATAATGTATGTCACAACCTGTCACTTTTATATAGGTTCTCATTTAACTTGGGACAGCTTACACCTCCTTTATATTTTTACATGAATTTCTTAATAAATAAGAATGCATTTTACTCGTTGGGCCTTTTGAGTATTTTTTAGAGCTTATACATCTTTTCCCTAATTATCGCCATTGTGCTCAATAAATACCATTATTACAAGTATTGTTCTTACTGTCTCATTTTCCCCACAGGTAAAATTGTTTTTTGATATATGGTTCTCACCTGCAGCACAGCAGTGGCCCGTGGACTTGCTTCAGCACTGCTGGAAGGCGTGCCAGGAGACCTCGTACTCTGGCAGGTATATCAAGGCACTAGGCCATGCCAGGTCCTTGGGCGGACCTTTCCTCCTCCCTCAACCCTCCAGGGAAACGAATCCTTCATACTTTGATTGTGCTTAGGGTGCCTAAATCGCATTAGTTGCACCCGCCAAGTGCGCTGGCACAACAAAACTGTGCATTTATTTTCATGTTGAAAACCACGCCATAAGTAACTTGACTGTGAAAGAATTAGTAGTACGTTAATTTGCCTGTCAAAGATGATGAGCACAGTAATGGCCTCCTCCTGCATGGGCATCAGCTTCAGCGTGCGCTTCTGGTGCAGCCTCAGCAAAGGGTCTAGAGCAAAGGACTTTGGGCCAATGGTGTCCCACACAACAAGCTTCCCTGCAGAGGTGGGAGACACAGTCCATGACGAGGAGAGAGTGCTGCTGTATCCATTCCATGGACAGAGTCCGGGCTCTTGAGGTGAGATGGTGAATGGGGTGGCCGAGACTCCTGCTTCCTCCACAGCCCGGTCTGGAGGAGGTGCAATGCATTCACGCTTCAAAAGAGTCCTGAATGTATCACAAAATGACACGGATGGCCCTACATGTCCGTGATAGAGAAGGAACTTCATAAGTTCACAGAACTCAGTGGAATTCCACATAGTTTTTCAATGACTCTGTGGAATTACGGGGAGTGAAACTCCGCGAACTCCACCCAGGCCTAATAATATTTGACTTTCTCATTAAAGAGGGTTTAAATTGCAATTCTTTAGACACTAAACTCAAACATTCTACTTATTACCAATTGAAAATGATCACTTAATAATTTAACCCAATGTTATTCTATGGGGGAGGTAGGCATTGCAGTAGTGATAAATTAATTTAGGACTTACTTACTACCAGGACATGTAAAATTTAAAAGTACATGTCTAAATTTTAGAATACACTGCACCCTGCCTTATGGGCTACTTAGAGCCTAAACATAGGAGTGACTCATATATTATAACGGAAGAGGTTTATTTTGCCAGGTAGAAACAGCAGGTTAAAACTGCACAGACAAGCTTCAATGGCAAGCTTGAGACACCTTGAAGGGCTACTTAAGTCGATGGCACAATAAGTGCTACTGGCCCACTAGTAGCATTTAATTTACAGACCCTGGGTACATGAAGTAGCACTTTACTAAGAAATTAAAAATAACTTAAATGTGCCAATTTTGTTTCATCCAATTTTACAATTTTTAAAAGAGAGAGAAGAAAAACTGTAGCACTGATTAGCATTGGTAGAGTTTGCATAGTCCTGGGGATAACCTGCAGAAAAGGCCAAGTTCAGCACATCCAGTTTCATGCACCATTAAGTCCCAGCTAGCTACATCTCACAAAAAGGTTTATAATGATCGTGAAAATCTGGATACTCTACTGCTGAAGAAAAGGACTTAGGGGCATATTATCAATGACTAGCGATACTTATCGCTAAAGAAGCTTAGCGTCATTTTTTTTATCGCCAAGCATCGCCGGATTTTATCGCAGAGATAACGTGCTGTTAGCAACGTTTATCTCCAATGCAAAAAAATACCCGGCGAGAGCGGCGAAATGCATGAATATCGCTGGAAAACCATCAATATTCACGCATCATCGCCAATAGGGTCTTAGCCAGAATATCCATCTCCCATTGGATATAATGGCTAAGAACTGGTCTGAGCAGGCGTTAGTTTTTAGCGATATTCGAGCTTAGCGCGAATTGTTTTATAGCTACGCCTGCCTTGCTAATGGGCGATAGCGACGTTAGCGACTGCTTTCAGTTGCTAACTGGTTGGGTACGCCCACTTTGCATGTCATTAGCGATAAATATCGCTGACATGTAAAGCGGGCCCCAAACCACTCGCTATCACCTAAAAGCTGTCGCTAACTAATGTTCGCGACAGCTTGCTAAAAGCTTGCTAAAAGCGGCGATAATTTCATTTCGCCTGCCTTGATAATATGCCCCTTAGTTCTTCTGAAAATATAAAAGAAATCCCTCACTGGATAAACTGTTTAGCTTATAGAGCCAATTCTATGATGTCTGACACTGTTTTGCAAGAGATCAAACATAGCGACATTGTTGTAAATAAAGCTCTTAATGAAAAAGAAGGCTTATCAGGTCAAAAAATTAACATTCTCAAACCCAAATTAACATCCCACAAACAGTATACCTCGGAGAAGGAGGATTGATATTACTAATTTTTCAAAGTAATCGGCAAATGAGAGGATTTTCTTTGACTGTTTTTTCTGCATTGAAATCTTTATTTAGGGATACGGCGTACATGTCAGTGTTGATTGCCTTATATGACTTATCTGGAGACAGTAAGTGAAAAAGGGCATTACTGATTTATTTACCATTAGCATTATAATACCTTTATTTCTTTAGGGCCGTTAAAGTACAAGCAGCAATAAAAAAGATAGTAAACACTTGTGTTTAAAAATTTGAGTGGCTCAATTTCATCTTATTGTACAGAGACCATCCACTGAACAAACAGGAAATAAGAGTCACAGCAGGGATATAAAAATATACTTGATACTGTCTTCAACCGGTTAAAAACCGAATACAAGCAACCATCTGCCATATTACCTTATGTTATTAGGAATTATTTAAATTTTTAGAATGACAATTTATTCATATCTGAGTATAAATGAAAAATGTTGTTTACTTGTTATATCACAAAAATATAATGCAATATAGTAAAATATGCTTTTTATGTATTTGGTGATGTTTTACCAAAAAATAAAAAAAAAGATTGTCGCTGCCAAAACGTGAGTGTGGCTTTCTCTCTCCTTCAGGGAAGAACTGTGTGTATATTTGGTGGCCTGGTCCTGCCACTAGCCTCCAGTAAGAGTGCCTGGGTGCTTGAGGACCACTCTTGGTGGAAGCCGTGAAGCGGCATGAAGCACCGGCGCCGCCTTGTATTATCCCGGCTTGGGCTCGTGCAGCCTGAATGTAAAAGAGGACGTTTCCTGGTAATGATCTTTTAAGTGCACTGTGGATTTGCTGTAAATATGGTACAACAAGAGAGTACGCTGTTCCTATTAGGGAAAAGAAGAGAGAAGCGGCAGGGGGAGGACAGGAAGAAAACCTGGGTGACAGGCAGGGAATGTTAGTTAGAAACAGGTGCTAGGTAAGAGGATGTGTGATTGCAAAGGGATAGCTCCAATAAGGAGCAAGGGCCCTCACACACCCCAAAGGGTGTCATGCTTCATCATAGGGCAGCTCCTCGTTGGGCCAGTGCTGCAATGCCCAACAGGCCCTGCGGGGGGCTCTTTGCCAGAGGTCTTCTCGGTTTGCCCTCGTGAAATGTAAAGATGTAGTGGAGGGAGCATATGTGTAGTGAGCAGAAGTGGGATGGTGTGCATGTGGTTAAAAATAGCTTCAGGATTCTCCAATGGTAGTTTATTCACTGCGTACCTGTGCCATCAAAACGCAGACTGGAAAGTCGAGAACTGGAGAGGAGAAAATTAAACCCTCGTCAGTTTAAATGAATTAATGAGTTGTGCAGGGGTCAACATTTTTCATGCCCTATACATTCCATACAATCTAGGCATTTCATCAGGACCTAAGTATAGTCATCTATTTATGGGGGGGTGGGGCGTGTACTGGGTATAGAAAAAAAAATGAATATCCCCTCAAGTCTGGACTCAACTGTACTCCTATTGTGTGGTGAAACAAGAAGTACATTCATATCTTCTGGAAAAGAGTGCACCTGTAAGAAATAAATTCAAATTACAAAAAAACACAATATGGTTAAGTTGCCATTATCATAGAGGTAGAGAAACCATGAGATCATTGAGGGTATGGAAACAGGATAGCAAGCATCTGCATAGGACAGACTTTCAAAATACTAGTTGTGTAGATTAAAAAATGGACAGCAGGTTCAAGTGTTAGCAATTCCATATACCAAACATGCATGATATTAACGATCTAGTGTCAAGGCCATTTGGTGGTAAGTCCTAAGGCGCAGGGCTGTCCAAAGGAGGAAGTGTTGGTGTGCCCCTGTAATTGTGTGTCCAGACCTGTGTCCTATGTAGGGTCTCTCATCACAAAACTCACCTAAATGGAGGGGGTTGATCTGCCCCAACTGAGACATGCTGGGCAGCTTGCTGGCGCTGCGAGAGAGACCAAACCTGTAACATACATGGAGGATCTGTTAAAGTGGCACTAGGGCAAGTAGTCCAGACTCACAGTGAAAATGGGATTTAAAATAACATATACTGCCAGTGGTAAGCTGGCGAATAGAAAAAAAGGCCCAAATCTGTGGAGGCAGAGTGATAAGCATAATGGGGTTAGATTGCCAGGGGTCATGAAAAATCCTGCGCAGTGCCCGCGGAGCACCAGGGCAGATCGAGGGTGCGACTCTTACCACAAAGCGTCTTATGCATGTGGGATTCAGAGCTCCTCGTGGTGTTCTAGGGATTCAAACCACTTACACCGCCGGTGGTGTGCCAACTAAAGGCAGAGCTGACTAGTACACCATGGTGTGGGTATGCTGCTGGAGTAGCATGCGGTGCAGACTGCCGTAGAGTGCTAGTTCCTTGCGGTGAAGGTGGGATTTAAAAACCACATGTGTTGCCGGTGGTGAGCTGGTGAATGGACAATGCGTCCACACCTGTGGGGGCAGAGTGGTCAACCGTGGTGGGGTTAGCTTGCCAGGGGGTCCAAAGTTAATCCAATGCAGTGGTTGCAAAGCACCGGGGCCGGTTGAAGGTGCGACTCTTTGCACATGGCATCTTATGCATGCGGGGGACAGAGCTCCTCACGGGTTTCTAGAAAATAAAAACAACCCACTCTGCCGCTTGTGACTGGAGGCAGAGTAAACTAATGGACCAAGGTTTGGGGATGCTGCCAGAGGGTCCCTGAGTGGATGCTGCTTAGCCCGATGGCTGGTTGTGAGTGTGACACCTTTTTTAAAGGGTCTAGCGTATGCGGGGGACATGCGATGTAGAGTAAAAAGTACTTATTTAGTCGGAGTGTCTGCTAACACAGGACCTACGCATGGCCGGCTGGCCTAGGTCATGTCGGTTAGGGTACAGAACGAAATATAAAGGCCGGGAGGACCTGACTCCTAGAACGCTCGCTCGAGTATGGAAAAATAACAACTTAATAGTGGCCATCTTGAATTACAGTGCCAATGGTAAAACATGGATGCTATCTTGGAACGGTGTCCTAGTGAGTCATTGTAGCTTACTGGGGTACAGCAGCGGTGCCTAGACTGGAGGGAGCAGAAGGAAGATGAGCAGGGCAGGTTTGCAGATGTGCAATTTGAAGCACTGTGTGATGTGCAAGGATGGAAAAAGAGGGGGTTGCTTTTTTGTGGAGGGTGACAATGGTGAATCACCACTTCACAAGTAGGATCAACACTGGGAGTTGACTGAACTAACTCTAGTAGGTACACAGCTGTGATGGAAAATCTACAGGGACCACGCGAGTTGTCAAGGAGTAAAAGGTGGTCAGCACACGGTGGTAGTACTTGCATGCTAGCAAAGTCAAGAGGTGAAAAAATGAGGGGGAGGAAATGGAGGGTGTTTAATCGAGCAGCCTACCCCCAGGGGATGTCATAGTTCAGACCTATCTGATGTGTAGTAAGACGGATAACCCACCTTTGCTCCCTCATCAAGAGTGCTTGTGGGGTTATGTTGGCATCTCTTTCTAGGATCGTCCAGTTAATGTCATTTGGTGTATGCCCCAACTCAGTGTAGTTTGTCAACATTGTTATCATTGTTTTCCTGCATCTTATACTGATGAGGTGTTCACTAATTTTTAATTTCACAGCCAGTGTGGTCATACCAATGTAATGTTTCTGGCAGGGGCATGTGATCTTGTACACCCAATTCCGAGTGTTGCATTTAGTGTGGGACTTCTAGACCCACGTATCAGCAGGACCCAGATCAACCTATTGTGCGTAACCTAGGGACAGCTGGTAACATTTTCTCTGTGTGCAAAACTGGCCAATATTTTTAATAATCTTTTTGAGATGGTTTGACTGGGGGGGGTGAAGGATGTAATGCAGGTGATGACTTCATTGGACACCCGTTCTCGCGGTTCCAATTGAGCCTCCCTTTTGTTATTCCTTGCCCTTATAAATGCTTTTTGCACCACATTCCTAGGATAGTTCTTGCCACGAGTTCAGAACTGAGGGATTTGGCCTGTTGTTTGTAGTCCCCAACGTCGCTCCAATTGTGGCGTAGATGCACAAACTGTCGAAACGGGAGATTATCATGCAGGTGTTTGGGGTGGTGGCTGTCGTACCTTAGCAGACTATAACTGTCTGTGATCTTCTTGTATGTCCTAGTAGTGAGCTTGCCTTCAGTGAGGACAATGGATAGGTCCTGAAAGGGTATCTCAGTGGTTGAGACAGTCTTGCTGAACCTCAGGAACCGATCAAGCGTTTTGGCCCATGTGCAAAATTCAGAGCAGGTATCAGTAGTGCCTTGCCATAGGATCAGTACATCATCGATATACCTCCGAAAGATCAAGATGTTATCGGTGTAGGGATTGGTCTCCCCCTCGATGTACTTCTTCTCAAAGTCTGCCTTGTAGAGGCCTGCCAGGCTGCGGGCAAAAGTACTGCCCCTCAAGGTCCCCCGAGTCTGGTGGTATAACTGGTCCTCACATTGAAAGAAGTTCTCTATTAGAGCCAACGTAGCACACTCTATAATGAACATGATCAGTGTGTGGGAGATCCAGTCCTCATCTTTGAGGCTGAGCTCAGCTACCTCCAAAGTTGAATCTTGGGGTATGTTTGTATAGAGGGCCTCCACGTATAAGGTGATTAATAGATCACCGGGGGAGTCCTCACCTAAACCCTCCAGTAGACTGAGGACTGCTGTGGTGTCTTTTACAAAGCATGGGGTCCTCATTACCAGTGGTTGCAGGAAGTGGTCACAGAACTGTGACAGGGGTTCTAGTATAAACCCAATCCCTGACACGATGGGCCTTCCTAGGGTGGTCTGATTTCTTTATGAATTTTTGGAAGGGTGTAAAGTAAGGTAGCTTGGGGCGATCACTGGTCAGGAAAGCAGCCTCCTTTTTGCTATTCCAACCTTGTGTTTCCGCTGCAAACACCATTGGTGTTATGCAGGTACTGAGGTGTGTCGTTGGGTCTTCCCGAATAGGGGTATAGCGGTCACGGTTGAACAATTGCCGTCTGCATTCTTGATTGTAGTCTGCAGTGTTCTGGATGACAATGGCACCTCCCCTATCTGCTGGTTTGATGATGATGGAGGTGTCAGTTCTTATGGTTTGCATGGCTGTGGCCTCCGTCTTGGACATGTTGAAGAATACATTTTTGCACTGGCGGCTGCCCACCTTCTTCAAGACAGCCTGTTCGAAGGTTGGAAACTCAGGTGGGACCCTCCCTGATGTGTGTGTAAAGGAGGAGGGGTTGTGGAGACCAGAATCATCAGTGTCCTGTGATGGTTTGTCCAGAAAGAAGGCGTGAAGGCGGATCTTCCTAAAGAAGCGATGCAAGTCTTGACCTGTCCTGAAGTCGTCCTCCTTAGGTGTAGGAAAGAAGCCCAGGCCTCTACGTAGGATGTTTGTCTCTATTTCCGTCAGCGCTCTTGTAGAAAGGTCGAACATCAATTTTTCTTGCTCGCCGTTTGGCTCCTCGTCTGCCTGGAGGTTTCTGTTTGAGGTTCCTGCCACTGGACGTGTTTCTGCTGTGCACCTCTTTTGCTTCCTCACCCTCTGCCCCAGCATCTGCCTAAAAAAAGGGGGTGTTGATAGAATGATTGGGGAAAGGTCTGGGGTCCTGGTGAGTACATCTAGTACAAGTGCCAATCTTGTTGGTGGCCCTGGTAATGTGGTATCCCATACCCCATCAAAAGTGGCAGTTGGTGGGTGCTTCGTGTCATCATTGCTTTTGCTGCCGGTGCTTGAGTTGGTGCTGGAAGACAAAATGCGTGTCCGTGATGAGGTGCTTTTGTCAGACGACAAGTCGCTCCCTCCAACATAATCTTCTTTTAAATAGGGGCACATTTTCTCTTTGCCAATAATAGAAATGGGGGTCTCTAGTTGGCAAAGGTATACACCTTTGTCCAAATACGGACCCTTGCTTCTATTCGGGGAAAGGGGGATAAACTCCTGAATAACCCCTGCTCACCCCCTTGGTAGCTTGGCACCAGCAGACAGGCTTATCTCAGAGGCAGTGTGTGAAGCATTTTTGAACACACACAGTAACACAATGAAAACACTACAAATGGACACCACACCAGTTTAGAAAAATAAGTAATCTTTACTAGACTTAACACAAGACCAAACGCCAAAAATCCACAATATTGAAATACAAATATGACTTTAAAATAGTAGAAATAGCTTAGTTCAATGTAGATGGTAAATGCAGCAGTTTACTGTCAAAGTACCTTGGATGCGTCACGCAAAACAAACAACACTGTTGCAGGGAAGGTGATGCGTCAGTTCCTTGCTTCGGGGAAGGTGATGCATTGGTTCCTTACTGCAGCGCAGGGGAGGGGATACGTCAGTTCCTTACCGGAGAGGAGGCGATGCTCCAGTTTCTTACTATGTTCCGGTTACGATGTGACAAGATGGCGCCTCGATGCGATGAGCCAATGCGGTGTGATTCAACAAAATGGCATCTTGATGCAATGCAACAAAGTTGGATGCGATGCGTATAGGCCTGATGGCTGCGCGGTTAAATCAATGAACTCTGGAGCATCAACAGGCCCTGCGACATGCTTTCCATTTGATGCAATGGCAACCTCTGTGGCGGTGATGCAACACGCTTCGTCTGCGATGCGACGACAAACAGATGTGGCGGCGGCACACTTCTTTGGCGATGCGACGGCAACTACTGCGGCAGCGACACACTTCTCCTCGTTGCATCGCGCTTCCAGCTCCCAAACAACAGGAGGCACCTCTCTGGAGGTAAAATTCCCAGCAAGTTAATTCAGGGGGAGCTGTTGGTGAAGTCTTTGTGTCCCTGAGACTTCAGAGCAGGAGGCAAGCTCAGTCACAAGCCCTTGGAGATCTTCTGCAAGATGATAAAGTAAACAAAACAAAGTTCCTTTTCTCCTTTCCTTGGCAATAAAGTAACCACTGCAGGCCAACCCCAAACAGTCACTATCGCAGGGGCAATCTCCTCCTTCAGCTTTCTTGGTTCTTCTCCTTGGCAAAGGTTTGTCTTGATTCCCAGAAGTGATCTAAAGTTCTGGGCCCCAATATTTATACTGCAAAATCCTTTGTTCTCTGAAGGCAGAGAGTGTCTGTACCTAGTCTAAACCAGTTCTGTCCTCCTGGGTGCAGCATCCTGGCAGGAGGTTGAGACTGCATTGTTTTAGAGCAGACCTAGCCCAGGTAGCTGAAAGGAAATCTCCTCCCCCTACTCTCTATTCTATGAGGACTCAGGTTGGTGAAAGGAAATCTCCTCCCCCTACTCTCTATTGACTGCAGGTTCTATTCAGCCCAGCCCTGACCCATCAGACAGCTGGAGCCAAGGCCCTCTCCAGCCCCCTGTCACTCACAAACCAGACATCGAAAACACAAACCTAGCAGAGACATACTGGATGGTTAGGCAAGAAAATACCTACTTTATTAAAGTGGTATTTTCAAACACAGAATGTAAAAATCACCTTATCTAAAAGATGTATTATAACATTCTGAGTTCAGGCATTCTAAACTCGGATTTCTACCTAGATCCCTGGGTCAGTTAGGATTACAAGATGTTATAATCAAACTGCCCATTCTGGCCTATAGGAACAGGTAGCCTTGCAATAGTGAAAAACAAAATTGGCTGTAATTCACTATCAGGACATGCCACACACATCAGGGCATGTCCTCCCTTTCACATACAATGCACCCTGGCCATTGGGGTACCTTGGGCCTACCTTAGGGGTGACTAACATGAAGAAAAAAGAATGTTTAGGGACTGGCAAGTGTGTGCACGTGCCAAGTCGCCATGGCAGTCCCAGACTGCACACAGGCTCTGCAATGGCAGGCCTAAGCAACATTTTACAAACTGCTACTGTGGGTGGCACAATCAGTGCTGCAAGCCGACCAGCAACTCGACCCCTCAGACTGGGTAGGCCCAGTGAGTTGCCAGGCCTGCCACCATACTTTTCTGTGGTCCCAAGTTTCGGCTTACTCAACACCCCAGGATAGCTTTAAGGCAGCCCTAATAAATGCTAGATCTGTGCCGAAGCATGCCCAGCATATTCAGGACCTTCTGATTGATGACAACTTAGATTGTCTCTTTATTACGGAGACGTGGCTCAAACCCTGGTGCACCCCTGATGTGGTTCACACCCTGCCCCCTGGATATGGTATACAAAGAGTAGACAGAGAGAACGAACAACGGGGTGGAGGAGTGGCCATTATATATAGGGACACCCTCAGCTGCTCGACGATACCACTGCAAGAGCTAACGGAAGCAGAAGGGATGGGTTTTATAATTAAAATTAATGACAACTTCTCCTTCTCAGGGGCTTTGATTTATCGCCCACCAGGACCCTGTGCAGGCTTCCTGGGGAACATCGGAGAGGTGCTCAGCCCACTGATACTTAGATATTCTAACTTCACCCTGATGGGTGATATAAACATCCACCTAGAGTCCACAACCGATGCACCTGCTGCCTCCTATCGGGAAACCATGGAGGTCTTGGGCCTCTCCATCCGTGATACCCTAGCCACCCATGAGGCAGGGCATACGTTAGACTGCATTGCCACTAATTTAGACACCCTTACTATCGACTCCCTTAGACCCCAAATTTGGACGGACCATATGCTGATCCCTTTTATGCTTCCCCTTTTGTCTAACCGAGTGAAAGATCATAAAAATGAACACAGCAAGGCCACAAGGGATGAATGGAAAACGATACTGTCCCACCCAGAACTAACAACCATGGCCAGGAACTGTAGACCCCAGCTGGTAACACCTGCAAATCCCACTAGCTTTAGAACATGGATGAATCATCTGAAAGGTACGGTTGGTCAAGGAAAAAATAGAATGAGGCTGGATAGAAAGAAAATATCCGCACCCTGGTTCGATCGAGACCTTAAAAATAAACAAGGGGAGCTTAGAAGAGCTGAACGAAGCTGGCGGAAAACTACTCCAGTTCAGAACGTAGCAAATACAAAAGGATAAAAAATGCTTATCATGCACTAATTAAACAAGCGAAAAAAAGGTACTTCTCGTCGGCAATAGAAACAGCTAGCAGTAAACAAAAGGAGATATTTAAAATTTTAAACAGTTTTAATAAGCCTAAATGTCTAGCGCATGATATCCCGCCCTCGCAGATTTCTTTGAAGGAAAGGTAGAGGGTCTGACGAAGGACTTCGATGTCCCTATATTAGAGCCAAGAATAGAGGGTGACATAGTGAGACAAGGGGTTACTCAGTTGACAACCTTCCTACCAGTTAGTCTGGAGGATACTAAAAGAGTAATTTTGGCAACAAAATCCGGATCCCCGTTTGATCCATGTCCAGTTAGACTCTTACACCTCATTGTGGATATTGCTAATCCAATAATAAATGCCATTGTCAACACCTCATTGTCCACGGCCAATGTCCCCCCAGAGTGGAAACTAGCAGCGGTGAAACCACTACAAAAAAACCAACTCCCCGACCCCACCACATTGTCTAACCTACGTCCCATCTCACTACTTCCGGCCCTGTGCAAAGGCACAGAGTCAATTGTAAACAAACAACTTACACGTTTCTTGGAAGATAGTGATGTATGGCACCCCAATCAGGCAGGTTTCAGGACCCAACATTCCACGGAATCGGCCCTCCTGTTCCCTACAGAAACTATCCGCTCAGCCCTGGACCAAGGCAAGAAGGCCGTCCTGATTTTATTAGATCTATCGGCGGCCTTCGACACGGTCTCACACGCCATCTTACTAGACCGGCTAATAACATCTGGTGTCACAGGGACAGTGCTTGAGTGGATAAGAAACTTTTTAAGTGACAGGAGACAAGTGGTGACCCTGGGGGAATTCTGCTCCGGTGAAAAAGCGCTATTGACGGGTGTCCCGCAGGGTTCAAGCTTGAGCCCGACCCTGTTTAATGTTTATACTGCACCCCTGATAAAACTGATATCGTCATTTGGCATTGACGCTATACCCTATGCCGACGATACACAACTTATCCTGGTAATGGATAAGGATAACCAAGCCTGGGAGGAAAAGCTCAAAGGTTGCCTAACGGCAACCTTTGAATGGATGCGCCTAAATCACCTGAAATGCAACACAGGTAAAACGGAGATCATGCCAATAGGCCCAAAAAATGAGTTCATCCCACGAATATGGTGGCCAGAAAAAGTTGAAATACCACCTCACACAACCAACTTGGCCCGTAATCTGGGGGTGTACTTTGACTCTGACCTGTCTTTTAGACAACAAGCGGCTAGAGTGGCAGGCATGTGCTTTGGGGTAATTAAGGGACTGAGAAAGTTCTTTGACTTTTTGCCCCTCGAAGCAAGAAAAACAGTTACGGTCGCACTTGTAACATCGCGCATTGATTACTGTAACAGCCTCTACGCTGGTACAAATAAAGCTGTCACTTATAAACTTCAGATGGTGCAACATGCAGCAGCGAGGTTGGTTCTAAAATGGCCGAAAAGATCATCGGCAACCAAAGCCCTCAATGCATTACATTGGCTGCCCATCATCAAAAGGGTCCTGTTTAAAGTACTGCTAATTACTTTCAGAGCTGTTCATAACCTCGGCCCGTCATATCTAAGGAAAAGATTTAGCAGATACTGTCCAACTAGAGCACTGCGTTCCTCAACTGCCAACTTGCTTACCGTCCCGAGTTTTAGACTTAAAACCTGAGGGGGCAAATCCCTGGCGGTACTGGGAGCAAAAGCATGGAACACTCTTCCCCCCCAGCTGAGATTATTGGACAAAGAAGCAGACTTTCGGAAACACCTAAAAACCTGGATCTTTAATCGCCAAGATACAACTGCTAGAAGCCTAGTGTAAGCCGGGTCTCAGTCAAGTAAGCATAGAGACTACCTAACATCTGGTAGTCCTTTTTTGGGCGCCTAGATGCTCCTTGGAGCGATTGCCGCGCGATATAAATTGGCATTTACATTTACATTTACATTTACATTTGATTTAAAGGCCCTGGGCACACATGGTGCAGTGTACTAGGGTCTGACAAGTAAATCAAATAATCAACCATGGAGTCACTAATCCATTACAACAATTTACAATAGAAAGCATATGCACTTTAGCACTGCTCAGCAGTGAAAAAGTGCCCAGAGTCATAAAACAACCAACAAGAGGTCAGAAAGAATACAGGAGGAAGGCAAAAAGTTCAGGGATGACCCTGCAAAAAGGGCCAAGTCCAACAACCAAGAAAAGCATTTTTTCCTTTAAACAACTTAAGATTGATTTGTCCACTGGGACTGAGAAAATACTTACCTCTTCACTACAGGTTACAGCATGCACCTTTACCCACGAGGAAAACCACTGTGGAAAAAACTCGTATATCTGCTAATGGAACTTTGTGAAGCAATGATTATCACCCGTGAACAAGGTCTTAATAGACCAAAACGTGTCAGGGTTTACTGCAGCCATAAACAAAAGGATTGTTGGTGCCAGAACGTGAGTGCGGCTTTCTCTCTACTTCGGGGAAGAACTTTGTGTATATTTGGCGGCCTGCTCCTGCCGCTAGCCGCACCACCGGTAAGAGCACCTGAGTGCTTGAGGACCACTCTTGGAGGAAGCCGTGAAGTGGCATGAGCCACCGGTGCCGCCGTGTATTATCGCGGCTTGGGCCCGTGCAGCCTGAATGTAAATAACTGAAAAACGGGACGTTTCCTGGTAATGATCTTTTAAATGCACTGTAGCTTGGCTGTAAATGACTCACGATTGATTAATCCACTGGGACTGAGAAAATATGAGGGAAACCACACCACAGTGGAAAAAAATAGTTATATCTGCTAATTGAACTTTGTGAAGCAATGATTATCACCTGTCAACAAAGTTGTAATAGACTGAAACGTGTCAGGGTTTACTTCAGCCATATATATATAAGGATTGTTGGTGCCGGAGTGTGAGCGCTGCTTTCTCTCTCCTTTGCAGAAGAACTGTATATATATATATATATATTCACTGAAAAAACCATAGGTTTCACACCAGTTATAGTTAGCTGGAAATTTTACTCGCATAAAACCATTGAAATTCCCACGTTATAGTTAGTTGGACTCACTATAACTTGCACGTGCAATGCACTGCAGATGACGTCACATATTACATCACTCATGACATGGTCAGTGACATCACTCATGACATCACTAATGACACCATCCAGTGAATGTGTGTCTTTCTGAAAAATAAATGTGTTATATATGTATATGGAAAAGTTGATGGAAGAATAAATGTTTAAATAGGTGTTTACATGGATGTTTAAAAAAAAATGATTGGTTAACTGGTTTATTAAGTGTAAAAAAAATTGATTGGTTAACTGGTTTATTAAGTGTATCTTAGTGAATACATATATTAGAGAGTAATGTTTAAATATTCAAATATATGTATTAGTGTTTCACTTTGTGTATAAGTGGCTGCATGGGTTGGTGAGTAGCTACATGTGTATGTATATGGGTTATTAGATGTTTTTCTTAGTATCAGTATGAGTGTATGTATGGTTTGGTGGGGGTATTACTTAGCACATACATGCATGAATGACTGACTCTCTCTTTGTATGTGTTTTGAAGACAGCATATGTGCAAGACTGTATGGGTGGATGAGTGTGTATATGTGTGTGTTAGTGAGTGAATGACTGTCTCACTAGTGTCTTTATCAGTAACTACATATGTTTTAATCTAGAATATGTGAATATTGATGTATATAAGTGAGTATATGTGAGAGTGAGGGATTGTAAGAGTTCCTGTTTAAATTAGTATGTGTTTCTATAAGTGATTGTTTAAGAGAGTAAGTATGTGTAAGTTTCCTTAGAAGTAAAGTGGTAGTGTGTGTATAGCTGTATATGCAAATAAATGGATGTTCAATAGTTTATTTACAGTGTGAGTATGTGTGAGAGTATCTTTTGGATGACTGTCGGTGTATAAGAGGATGTATAGGTGTATCACTACATATGATGAGTGAGTATATGTATGAGTGACTATATAGAACTGTTGGTGAATGAGTGGATGTGTATATAGATGGTGGAATTATTGAATTGGTTGTAACTGGTATGGGTATCTCCATTTTTTTGAAAATTGTAGTTTCTATTTTTGAATATGTGTTTCAAGGGTTACATTACAGTGAAAGGAGGTCTGTCACTCTGTCACAAGGATGGTGTCATCAGTGATGTAATGAGTGATGTCACTGACCATGTCATGAGTGATGTAATATGTGACGTCATCAGCAGTGCATTGCACGCGCAAGTTATAGTGAGTCCAACTAACTATAACGTGGAAATTTCAATGGTTTTATGCGAGTAAAATTTCCAGCTAACTATAACTGGTGTGAAACCTATGGTTTTTTCAGTGAATTTAATAGGTTTTTTAAATGCTAATTCCTAACTATAACTGGTGTGAAACCTATGGTTTTTTCAGTGAATTTCATAGGTTTTTTAAATGCTAATTCCTAACTATAACTGGTGTGAAACCTATGGTTTTTTTCAGTGAATTTCATAGGTTTTGTAAATGCTAATTCCTAACTATATATAGGGCCTCAAACCTATGTTTTTTTCAGTGAATTTCATAGGTTTTTTAATAGCTAATTTCTATAGCTATGAAATATAATATTTTTTATAATAAATCCTATATTGTATATTTATGTAATACAATTTTTTTTATGTATATTTTTCTCTTTTTAAAAAAATGTTTTGCCTTGGTACGCTCCCGGTGCGCGTACCGGTGAACGCACGGGTTAGCGCAGTGTTTTGGCACGCCCCGGTGCGCGTACCAGTGAGCGTCCCGTTAGCGCCATTGCCGCGAACGAAAACATCATCGTGACGTATCGTGTAGGCGCATGATGCGTCTTATGACGCTCGGTGTCAGCGCAACGTAAGCGCCGCCGGGCGCGCCCCGGGGCGCGTAGCGTAAGCGCGTCGGGTCATGTGACCTGAAAATAACACTTTTCATTGGTTCAGAACACTTTTGGTTTCCAAATGATGAAAGCCCGGGTCATGTGACCTGAAAATAACACTTTTCATTGGTTCAGAACAGTTTTGTTTTCCAAATGATGAAAGCCCCCACCTTTTTTCTTCATTCTCACTTTCTTCTTTGAGTGAGGAAGACCTGCTTCTATTGATAGAGAAATGGCTACATTAGCAGCAGCAGCTGGAGCATCTGCACCACCACCACCACCACCACAAGGGCCACCACAACATCACATTGGTGGTGAACAAGAAGAGGAGGATGAGGAGGAGGAGGATGAGAGAAGGCAGTTCCTGCCTGAAGACAATCCCCCATATAAACCTAAGGAGCACTTTATATGGGAGTTTTTTAAAATGCCAAGGGGTGCAAAGAAGGTAAACGCTGCAAAGGTGACCTGTCCCATCTGTGGCGCTGTACTATCCAGGGGGAACCCTGCCAAAAAATATTCATTTGGGAATCACAAATGATTCGCCACATGCAACGATTGCACCCCAATAACTATTCTGCAGGAGAGGTGAGAGAATTGTGCAGAAACCTTCCCCAAACATCTTCCAGAGCCTCAACAAGCAAAGAACCCACTCCATCGGGTCCAGAGGCGAGGGAGATGATCCCAAACATTCAAACCAAGTTTGGTAGATACAAAATTGTTTGTATATATTGTGGTAAAACAATTACCTATGGTGAGCAAAGTATTACACTCATCAACGTTGCTGGTGATAACCACAAGTGCCCAAAGAACCCTTAATTTTTTCCTGTTTTTTTTTGCTCCAGTTGAGCCCTTTACAATTCCCTGTTTTTTGTTTCTCCCCATAAAAAATATAAAAAATATATAAAACTGTTCCGAAAAGCCAAAAAAAGTAAAAAAAGTTCAAAAAAACCAATAAAAAAATATAAAACGACAAAAAGAATAAAAAAAAGTTCTTTTTAGAACTACCTCCATTTTATAAAAAAAATACTACATTTTTTAAAAACTCTGTCATTCTTTTTTTTCCAGGGTACGCGCACCGGTACGCGTACCGGGGCGCGCACCCAAAAAATAAATAAATAAATAAATAAAGGAGTGAGCATGAGGGGAAGACACAGAGAGAGTGATGTGAAGAGAAAGAGAGCTAGAGGAAGCAACACAGAGGGACTGTTTATTACATAGTAAGACAGAGAGAAGGTGTAATAGGGTGTAAGTGAGAAAAGGAAAATGAATAAGGAAGCGAAAGAAGGGAAGAGAGAGGAAGAAGACTAAAGCAGAGGTACTGGGAGAATGTGAGTGGGTGTTGAAAGTAAAAGGAAGGACAATAATGGATGGGGAATGATGGGTAGTGACGGAACCGGAGTAAAGGAACAACGCTGAGGGAGGGTGAGAAAAGGGCAGTGAGTGTAAATAAAGAGGGGTGAAAGAGGGTGGATAAAAGTGAATAAGGGTAAGACATGGGGAGTGCCAGAGAGAAAAGACAGAGAAAGTAAAGGAAGGAGTGACTGAAAGGGTCTGAGTGAAGCAGCAAAGAAAGGTAAGTAAGGGAGTGTGGGTGAGTTGTAGGGAGTGAGCATGACGAAAGAGTAGTGACAGAGTCAGGGGACAGAGACAGCGACGGTAAGAGAGACAGAGTGAGGGAACGGAAGTGAGGAACTGTGAGGACAGAGAGACTGAGAGAAGGAGTGAGAGGAGTAAAGTAAATGAGTTAGAGAATGAGTGAGGGAGCGAGGGAAGGGAACAGAGGGTAAGGGAAGTAAAGCAGGGAGACTGAAAGAAATTGAATGCGGTAGGAGAGTAAGGGAAAGAGGAGTAAACATGGAGGATAAGAATAAGTGAAGGAAGCAGAGTAAGGAAACAGGAGTGAGGTAGGGTGAGAGAATAGTAGTGAGGTTAAAGCAAAGGGTGATGACAAACTACATTTTTTTAGTCACACTTACCATATAATTAATGTAAATTTAATTACATGTTTTTACTACACTTTGTATCTGTGAAAGAGAGAAAAAAATAAGTTATGATTAGTCAAATATATATTTTAAAATAGAAGAGACAAGTCAAGAGGTTAAAAATCATAAATGTGTACTAAGAAATTAAGTAAGAGTGAAGGACACAGAAAGGGAAATAAAGTAATGTAGAAGGACAAAAAGAGGGAAAAAGAAATAGAAGGAGAGCAAATTACTAAGAGTAAGGCAGATACATTCAGTGACAGAGAGGAAGAGAAGAAGAGAGAAATTAACTGAAGGTAAGAAAGATACTAAAAGAATGTGAGTTAGCAAAACTAAATCAGGAAACATGAGTAAGTAAAAAGGGAATGACTGAGAGGGAAAGGAGTCTGATTGAGGATGCATTTACAAGAATGAGACATGGAAGATGACTGAGAATGAGTGAAGGGGAGTCACAGAGTGAAGGGATGAAGGGAGAGAGGATAATATAGAAGGATTGAGGGAAAAGGAGTGAGGAAGTTAGTAGACAGAGGGACTTATGGAAGGACTGAGTGAAGTGGACTACAATGATTGAGGAAAGGAAAATGAGTAAGGGAGCAAAAGAAGAAAAGAGAGGGGAAGAGGACTAAAGCAGCGGAACAGAGAGAATGAGAATTTAAATTACACAATACAAACTATAGAATAACTTGTACAACATGTTACATAGTTTATTTTTGCTGTTGTCAGAATATATTGAATTTCACTAAAAATAGTGACTTCAAACTACTCATCATATGACAGCGGGGAAAAAAAACACAATCTAAAAGATTGTGTTTAAAAAAAACATATAAACTTACAAATCACATATGTACACTAATCTTTGATTCACTTACTTTTCTGTTAAGCCAAATAGTACATCATGAAGGTCCTTTTCGTTGGAAAATACTCTACTGTTCTCTAAAACTTCCATTTCATCGACTTTCTATAAGAAAAGCTCCAATAACATGTGAAATATTTTTCAATGCTTTCATTTCCTTCTTGTGTTCAGTTAATGACTCTTTGCTTATTCCTTCACTTTTCCATAAGGCCAAATAGTGTCAGATGTATCAGTATGTTTTCAAAGTACTCAAAACAAAGTCTGAAATTACCGTTTTCCCAACGTTCTGAAAGAAAAGCTCCTACAACATTTTCACAATGTTTAAATATTCATATTTTCATCTCTAGCTCACTGATATTCAACATTTCCTATAATACTGATATTACTTACTATGAGATCCATTTACAGTACCTATATGACAACTAGAATTTTTATATTATCTTGAACACTTTTACTCACAATATAATTTTAAACAGCAGACTAACTTTAATTAACTGCTCCCGTCTTCATAGGCCAATTACCTTTACTTAAATTTTGGTTGTAAAAACACTAGGTATGAATTTTTTAAGTCAAAAGGCAAACGTTGTTTGAAAGTCAAATGAGTATCATTACAGTTAGTCCAACCTTTTTGACATTTTAAATAACTGGTATAATGCCCTGATGTTGTTGAAGGACCGTCATGAGAAATAATAGCTACAGTTGAAAAAGTTCTTCCTGAAATTGATAACTGAGAAGCCACGAAATTTTTAATAGAAGTTGTCAATTTAGTTCCATCAGGTCTACATCGTTGGAACATTAAAATAACATACTGACCATAATTTTGTATAAATAATGTGGACAGCATTGCAGACTTACATTGGGTACACACCATATTGTGATCAGCTGTTTTAACTAGATTATTAAAAGGCACTGATTTGCAGTCTGGTAAAGTCAAATATATAAATCTTTCGGTGTCTATTGTAGTAGTACTTGATAAACTACAGTTGTCGCAGTCATGCTGCCATTGATAAGAAAGGCTAAAAAGATTTCTTATATATACACCTTCATCTTCCAATACATCAAACATATACATTAAAAATTCCTGACAATCTTGCTGAATATTCTGTGAAAATTGTTTTTGACCAGAACATATGTCTAAAAGATTTCGAATTTCTGAAACACTTTCTATTTTTGCTCTATCACTGCTACATTTCTCAAACACAGAATTCAACAAACAACAGAATCTTTGATCCCGATTTTCAACAATCTGTTCTTGTAAAGTTTGAAGAAAAAAAACGACATTAACCACTACATTAGCATAGCAGTTGACACCAGAACTGTTTTCAAACTGAAATCCAACAACATCTTCAACAGAATCCTTTTTCTTTCTGCTTACAATTACAGTTTCATCTACTTTTTGTCTTTTTGCTACTACCTCACTGCAATTATTCTCATTTCTTCTCTTCGGCTTACCACACGTTTTTCAAACAGAGGATATTGAGGCAAATGTGGAGCATACTCTCTTCTTAACCTATTGTATTCTTTAACACAATCTAGATCTGCACAAATCTTTGTTTCATCACACTCAATCAAGTACAATCCTGATAAAGCTCTGGTGATAATGCCACATATGCCATACCCTCTTTAAACACAGATCTTCCAATGTTCATTAAAGCGCAATCGACACTTAAACCTTGAGATTTATGAATTGTCACCGCATATGCCAAACAAACAGGAAACTGTTTTCGGCGAACATATAAGTGTTCGGCGAACATATAAGTCTTTCACAAGCAAAAATTTAGCTGAACAACGACAAATTTGTTCTATTTCGTCAATGCCATCAAATTTAATTTTTAAAATTTCAATTCCATCTCTATTTTTGTAATTCACAAAATCAACAACATGACCCATTGCTCCATTTACCAAACCTCTTTCAACATTTAAATTCCTTCTCAAAATGATACGACAATTTAAACACACATTCAGAGTCTTTTCAAAACCAGCAGTTTTAGATATAGTCTTCTCTAATGAATCCAATTTTGATTTCAAATTTTCAGACAAAATAATTGTTGCTCCCATATGCTCTATTTTATCTATAGCTTCCAGTTTCACTATCTCTTCATTTTCTAACTTTAACATTTTGTTGTTGAAGATGGAACATTCTTGCAGAGTTGGCATCAAACATATCCCAGATTTGTTCTCATTAATTTTCTTAAAAATATTCTCTGGAAGAATGTTTTCATTTGGATACAAATTTGAAATTAATCGTGCATGTAAAGCTTCTTTCCCATGCTCACTTACTTTTCCGATTCTTACATCTTGTAGAATATTTTTATAATCTTCATCCTTTGCCTGTCGCATATTTTGAAGTAGTTCTGCATATTTGAAATTTAACCATATATTAACGTTTCCAATGCTTCCTAGGCACTTCCTGGTATCTTCATGTGTGACCATTGTAAACACTGGTTGTCCTTTCACTGGAGTCAACTGCAGTAGATCTCCAAAAACAATAATGTGTTTCCCTCCAATAAACACATCATACTCTGTTCTAAGAATTTCTTGCATTCTCAAATGCACAAAAGCAAGCATTAGATTTGGGACCATGCTTACTTCATCAATGATAAGAAGTTTCATTTTCTTCAGGACTCTGGAAACTTCGGAACACGCATCTCCAGATAGCTTGTGGTATTGCAATTTGTTATCATGCTCAACTGGTAGCATCAGTAAACGATGTAAAGTAATCCCTTTAATGTTATGTGCTGCCAGCCCAGTTGGAGCGGTAACAACACAAGATAGCGGTGATTCAGTCCTTTTCTGCAGATAAGTTGCAATTGCTCAGAAAACTTTTTCCAGTTCCCGCTTCTCCACTCACGTACAGTTGGACAGGCTTAAATGATGTACATGAGCACTCTTTTTTCTCATGACTGAATCCATGTTCAATCTGTTCTGTGACTTCTTCATATATCTGTTTCTGCTCAAGGTTTAGTTGTTTCACCAAATCTTCTAAGTTAACTACATCATCTTGAGCTTGTTCCATAGCTCTTTCCACCTCATCCATGGCAGTGGCAGCTTCATTTTGGATAATTGGTCCTCCTAGTGGATCCTGACTTAATGAAGTAGAACTCTGACCATCTTGAGAACTGTCTCTAGCAATCTCTACAGCAATTGTGGCTTCTTGCTCTATTTCTTCGTTCAACATTTGCAGATAATTTGGAAAAACAGTACATTCTATGGTATCCTTGGTTGCATTAAAAGAATCTTCGTAACAGAGAAAATCTCCAAGTAGTTCCTCTTCTGTACGCCATGGCTTAAAGAGTTGCAAAAGAGCTAAATAGTAAAATTCCCCTTTCTCTGGATTTTTGCAACTCAATTTTCGATGATTAATCAAATGGCCTTTTCTCTGCTTCACTAGACATCCTTCACACCCAATGACAGCATATATTCCATTATTGATATCTTCTCTGATGTTCCTCTTATAAATATAGTTTTGCAGAACTTCATACAAACAACTGTTCTCAAGATGACTACTTCTATTTGGATAGTATGTATCCAACATGTTTGTCTTCAAAATATATGTACTGTTTGGTTCTTTCTCCGCCAAATACTCAATTTCTTGTACAGATTTCAAAACTTGGTTTCGTGTTGTAGCAAGACCTAGACTCGCCCAAATAATTGTTCTAGACTTGGCGTAGAGACTTGCTGATGATAACCGATCAGAACATTCATATGCTACAATTTCTCGATGCGACAACATCTTCAGACTGAAACTGTATAATTTTTTACTTATACTCTTTTCATGTGAAATGTCCTCCGACATTTCCTTCAGTTCTGTCTTTTCTTTTTTTGTGATGTAAGACGTCACATATCGAGCCACAGCAATAGAATTGTCAGCAACGAACTGAATATCCATGTTAGCATTCCACATGGACAAAATCACTGGGTTGTAGTCGTTGATGTACTTGGACTCTTCGTTTCTTTTTAAATTGTATGTATTTTTTGGGTGATTTCCTCGTCACAGTATGTCACAGAGAAGACATCAAATTATTAACTCTTCCTTTAGAAATCACTGGTCGTGGAAACCCGAAACGAAATTTTGTGTAGAACTTGTCCTTGTTTCTGAATTTTCGACGACAGTACTTTCCACAACGATGGGATTGAAAGCGTAAAACTTGTTGCCTTAAACTGTTTTCTTCGGTAGTTTTCGGAACAGCACATGTTGAATACTCTTCAATGAAGCTCATCTCTGTCTCATCCGAATCTGTTCCAAATTTGGGTGCATCTTTAATCTACAACAAGATATGTATGTGAGGAGCACCTCTCGCTTGATACTCCTTTCTCCAAAAGAAATCCGAAACCTCTCCAAGGGGAGAATTTTTTTTGTTGGTAATAAAAGACATCATAGCTTCAAATCTATGATTGAAATATATGCATACATTTACTGGATCCAAAGAACACAGTTCTCCAGGAGTTTTGAATTCTATATTTTGTATATTTGCATTTGCCTCTCGTAGAAATTGAAGTAAGTCGTCCCATGCGTACTCAGCACAGCTGAGAGTGAGGAACCATGTAGGAGTTCCTAAGTTTCTTAGCATACATTTCAATTCCCCATGACGACGGTACCAATACTCGTTTGTACCACGCTGACATGCCATGAGATTGATTAGATGAGATTCCAAAATATTATCTTGCAGATTGACTTTCTCCATAAAGTCCCTCGCCGCAACATTTTGCAGATGTGCTCCATTTTTCAGTATATGGCTTCCTGCATAAGAAAGCCCAGACAAGTCACTTTCATACTGTAGATGAAACAAATATGGAATGCATTGACGAAACCTTGGATCTTCAGCATTTAATCTTAAAGTTCGATATTCAGATGCAGGAATTTGAAGTGGTCAATCGTCGTATCGTCCACCTCGACCTGTTGTAAATAAATGTGGAAAACAACAAGCTTCCAAACTTTCTTCCCATACACTAATGGGACTTCCTTTTGCTGCTTTCATTTGAAACAAGTCAATTGCATTCCTTATTACTTCTTTGGAATGCAAAGGATGAACAGTATAATGTTCATATATTTCTTCACTTCTAGACACATCAACTTTTTCAATTTGGCCAGCTGAACAATCACTGTCTTCATCTACAGCTGTTTCCTCTGCTCCAACACATACATGTTTGTAGTACTCATTGTTTTTGACCAAATACAACGTTGCCTTTTTGACTTTCCTAACATCCACTAAATCTTGCCAGATTTTCTTACTCTTTGTCAGAACCCCATTAACTAGAATAACCAGAGGTTCCTCTTCCACTTTCTCTACACCAATTGTATCAAAATCTTTCTTCAAATCTAGAGGCAAATAAACAACTCTTCCCTTTAATCCTCTCTGTAAATCTGAAGGAGGCAATTTCCCTATCTTAGGCTCCATGCGAACAATTGCCTGAAAAGGATGGACACATTGAATCAAAATAGATTCATATGTATTTAAATCCATCAATTCAGGAGGAATGTCTGCCAACTCAAGATTATTATGAACAGCTCTAGCAGGCATTCTGTTTTCATTTAATTTATTATAACAATATTTACAAATACGCTGATCAGAACTCAAATCAAAAGAATTCTCCACCAACAAATAAGTTGCAAAATCCTTCCACTCATAATTATTTATCTTTTCACTTTTTACGTATAAATCAACTAATCTAGTTTGATGCTTATAATGAGTTCGTCGACAACACACTCAAGTAAAATTAGGCCTTTCACTTGATTTCACCTTAAACTTGGTAATTTCCTGGTCAAACTTTTCTGTACTTGAAATCTGTACATTGTCTTCCACATTACCTTGAATTTCTGTGTCAATTTCTACACTGTCCTCTTTTTCACCAAAATAACAAATCTCAATTTCTTCACAAATCTTCTTCACATCTAATTCAGTTCCATGCAAAAGACCACTGTTTAGTTGTTTAAGCTTAAGTGCTGGACTTTTTGCATAATACAACCTTCTCACTAATTTCCTCATTTTGTTATGATGCACTGCTAACATCCTAAAATGATGAAAAACACTCTGACATACTTTTCTAGAAAGACAAGCCAGTGAATGCCCTTGCAAACCTGTGTTTTCTCTCACTCTGCAAGGATCTAAGTCTTGCAACATCTTCATTTTCTATTTTAGACTTTTCTTACTATAAGTACGTAAGAAATTACGAAACAAATCGATTGAATCCTGTCGCACACTACAAATACTACTACACTTCCAAGTGTACACTGGACCCTTAGTACGTCTCCCTAAAACTTCATCAGTTAACACCTCTTCTGCATCTCTAGGCACAAGTTTCTCTTTTTCAATCGGACAACCGTCTTTCACCTCATATGCTCGACCACTGGTGTCAACTGCATGCACCAAATTATTCTCCTGGAAGTAACTCTCCTCATTAAAAAATGGCTCACAACTTGAACTATGTATCCATTCTCCAGAAAAAACTTTACAAAAATGAGTCCGATTAATTACTCTTTTGCATCTACTGTTTGATTTGAAAACATCAATTGTCTTGTTAAGTGTCCTAATTCTATTGATTATTAAAATAAATAATTTTTATTTAACTTCAAAAGCCTGATCAACAATCTTCTCTACTCTTTTCTTTTTCTTATAAAAAGCAGCTCTCTGTTTACCTTTCTTAATGTTTTTTAACAAATTTAAAACCACCCTATTGCGAAACATTCCTTTACGAATGTCCCTAAATTGATTTTGCCTTCTATTCCTATACATATTATTCTCTCCTGCTCCAGTAGTAACATTTTTGGGGGGCCTCTCCTTCCTTTTCAAATTTGCTCTCTCCTTCTCTTTATTCACATTCTCATCAACATTTTTTTTTATCTACATATGTTCCGTAAGAAAGACTTAGTTGTCTTACCAGGAGCTTTTTTCCTGTTTTTTTAAGTATTTGTCGTAGAGGAGTGATTTAATTCCATTGCTGTTTTTGATTTTTTCCGCTTGGCATCTTTTCTTCTCCTCTGCCTTGAGGGCATATTTCCTTACTATTGAAATCTTGATTTCAATCTGTGTTAAAGAAAAAAATAACACATTATAGACCACTATTACCAAACAACAAAGCAATGACAATAAGCAAATGAAATAAACACTAGTTTACAACATATCTAAGTTTATATCACAGCAACTATGTAACTAGGAGTAAGACAGAGAAAAAGAGCTAGAGGAACTAACACAAAAAGACAGAGAGAGTCAGACAAAGAAACAGGTTGAGGGAGTAAAACATAGAGAAGGAGTAAGACAGAGAGAGTGTATAATATGTTGTAAGACAGAGAAAGAATGTAATAGGGAGAGGGAGTAAGTCAAAGAAAGGGAGAAAGGGAGTAAGTCAGAAAAAGGGTGTAACTGGGTGGAAGACAGAGAGAGGGTGTAAGAGGATGTAAGACAGAGAGAGGGTGTTAGAAGGTGAGAAGATATAAAAGAGACTAAAACAGAGAGAGGCTATAAAAGGGAGAGAGAGAGAGTAAGTTTGAAAGAGGGTGTAAGAGGAAGTAAATCAGAGAGAGGATGTAACAAGGAGTAAGTCAGACAGAGGGTGTAACACGTACAGAGGAAGAGAATAAAAAAGTCAGAAAGAGGGAGAGAGGGTGTAAAACAGACAAAAGGTGTAATAGGGAGTAACTCTGGGAGAGAATGTTACAAAGAGAAAGGTTGTAAGACGGAGTAAATCAGGAAGAGGATGTAAGAGAAAGTATGACTTACAAATTGCTGTAAAAAAAGAGAGAGAGGGAATAAATTAGAGACAGGGTGTAAGAGAAAGTAAGTCAAAGAGAGAGTGTAACACAGAGTCAGAATGTAAAAAGGAATAAGTCAGAGAGAGGGTGTTAGAAGGGGACAGGTGGAAAAATAGAGTAAGTCAGGAAGAGAATATAATAGAGACTAATACATTGTTGATAATCCTTGGTAAAGAAATGTTAGTGCATAAAGGAATTGTATTTTCTAAATGAGTGAGGTTTCAGTAGTGTAATGAAATGCTTATACATATGACCTATGCTCTGTTTTGTAAATGTTATTTAAAAAAAAGATTTCGGGCACATGAATTGGTTTTACATTATTGACAAGGATTAGATAGTATCTGCATGATTAAAAAAATATATTAGCACATTTCACAATCATGTCACCTGTGATTCCTCAGATTAGTAAGCAGATTGTGCAGATGAGGTGAGGCCTGTCCAGGGGTGCAGAGGACGTAAGTCCTGTGTCCAAAAGTGCTGTGGACAGGACTCACCTCCTCTGACCCTTAGACAAGCCTCACCTCCTCCGTGCCCCCTGAACAGGCCTCAATCTATTGGGTATAATAGATAGTAACAGGATGCAAATGAGGTGAGACCTGACCAGGAGTACAGATGAGGTCAGGCCTGTCCTGGGGAGCAGAGGTGTTGAGGCCTGTGTCTAATAGGGCAGTGGAATGGACTTCATGAAGCCTCTACCCCACTACACTCTTAGGCACAGGCCTCACCACCTTTGCACCCCTGGACAGGCCTCTCTCCCACTACACTCTTGAACACATGCCTCATCTCATCTGCACCCGTGGACAAGCCTCAACTCATCTGCAACCCTGAACAGGCCTCAACTCAGGTCCTATGTACAAGCATTCAATTTTACTACTGAAACCTCACTATTTCACAAAATACAAATCCTCTATCTTGCAAATGTTAATACCAAGCATTATCAAAAACATGACACAGACCAACAGCAAAGAAGCTCAATATGCTTCCTAATCTGAGGTAACACAGGTGACATCATTGTAAAAGGTTCAAATATATTTATTTAATCTTGCAGACACTATTTATTCCTTCTCAAAAATGTAAAAGCCATTGATTTGCCCCAAAATCGTTTTTTAAATAACATTTTAGAAACAGAGCGCAGGTCCTATGTAAAAGCATTCAATTTCACTACTGAAACCTCACTATTTCACAAAATACAAATCCTCTATCTTGCAAATGTTGATACCAAGCATTATCATAAAACATGACACAAAACAACAGCAAAGAAGCTCAATGTGCTTCCTAATCTGAGGTAACACAGGTGACATCATTGTGAAAGGTTCAAATATATTTATTTAATCATGCAGACACTATTTATTCCTTCTCAAAAATGTAAAAGCCATTGATTTGCCCCAAAATCGTTTTTTAAATAACATTTTAGAAACAGAGCGCAGTTCCTATGTACAATCATTCAATTTCACTACTGCAACCTCACTATTTCACAAAATACAAATCCTCTATCTTGCAAATGTTAATACCAAGCATTATCAAAAAACATGACACAAACCAACAGCAAAGAAGCTCAATGTGCTTCCTAATCTGAGGTAACACAGGTGACATCATTGTGAAAGGTTCAAATATATTTATTTAATCATGCAGACACTATGGGGTATATTACCAACAACTAGCGATAATTTTTGTCTCTAACTTGTTTAGAGACAAAAATTATCGCCGCACATCGTCGATTTTTATCGCAGATAAACCTTGCTATTAGCAAGGTTTATCGCAAATGCGATAAAAAACGGCCGCAATGCATGAATATCGCTGAAAAGTCAGCGATATTCATGCATTATCGAGCAAATGCTCTTAGCCATGTTATCCACCTCCCATTGGATAACATGGTGAAGAACTGCTCAGGGCAGGTGTTAGCTTTTGGAGATATTCGCGCTTAGCGCGAATATCTCCAAAAGTTGGTAATAGGAGATAGCGATGTTAGCGACTGTTTCCAGTCGCTAACATCTTGGCACGCCCACTTTGCATGTCATTAGTGATAAATATCACTGACATGCAAAGCGGGGCCCAAGATGGTCGCTATCTCCTATTAGCTGTCACTAACTGGTGTTAGCGACAGCTTGGTAATAGGGAGATAATTTTATCTCCGCTTTCTTGGCTTTTAAAGCCAAAAAAGCGGAGATAAACCCCTTGATAATATACCCCTATATTCCTTCTAAAAAATGTAAAAGCCATTGATTTGCCCCAAAATCGTTTTTTAAATAACATTTTAGAAACAGCGCGCAGGTCCTATGTACAAGCATTCAATTTCACTACTGAAACCTCACTATTTCACAAAATACAAATCCTCTATCTTGCAAATGTTAATACCAAGCATTATCAAAAAACATGACACAAACCAACAGCAAAGAAGCTCAATGTGCTTCCTAATCTGAGGTAACACAGGTGACATCATTGTGAAAGGTTCAAATATATTTATTTAATCATGCAGACACTATTTATTCCTTCTCAAAAATGTAAAAGCCATTGATTTGCCCCAAAATCGTTTTTTAAATAACATTTTAGAAACAGAGTGCAGGTCCTATGTACAAGCATTCCAGGTCACTACTGAAACCTCACTATTTCACAAAATACAAATCCTCTATCTTGCAAATGTTGATACCAAGCATTATAAAAAAAATGACACAAACCAAAAGCAAAGAAGCTCAATGTGCTTCCTAATCTGAGGTAACACAGGTGACATCATTGTGAAAGGTTCAAATATATTTATTTAATCTTGCAGACACTATTTATTCCTTCTCAAAAATGTAAAAGCCATTGATTTGCCCCAAAATCGTTTTTTAAATAACATTTTAGAAACAGAGCGCAGGTCCTATGTACAAGCATTCAATTTCACTACTGAAACCTCACTATTTCACAAAATACAAATCCTCTATCTTGCAAATGTTGATACCAAGCATTATCAAAAAACATGACACAAACCAACAGCAAAGAAGCTCAATGTGCTTCCTAATCTGAGGTAACACAGGTGACATCATTGTGAAAGGTTCAAATATATTTCTTTAATCATGCAGACACTATTTATTCCTTCTCAAAAATGTAAAAGCCATCGATTTGCCCCAAAATCGTTTTTTAAATAACATTTTAGAAACAGAGCGCAGGTCCTATGTAAAAGCATTCAATTTCACTACTGAAACCTCACTATTTCACAAAATAAAATCCTCTATCTTGCAAAAGTTGATACCAAGCATTATCAGAAAACATGACACAATCAACAGCAAAGAAGCTCAATGTGCTTCCTAATCTGAGGTAACACAGGTGACATAATTGTGAAAGGTTCAAATATATTTATTTAATCATGCAGACACTATTTATTCCTTCTCAAAAATGTAAAAGCCATTGATTTGCCCCAAAATCGTTTTTTAAATAACATTTTAGAAACAGAGCGCAGCTCTTATGTACAAGCATTCCAGGTCACTACTGAAACTTCACAATTTTACAAAATACAATTCCTCTTTGCAGCAACAACTTTTTAGCAAGCATTTTCAAAAAACATGACACAAAGCAACATTAAAAAAACACAATTTGCTTCCAAATCTTCTCTATAGAGTATACAAGTCTCTATCTATATTAAATGAATCATCACTCACCTTTATAAATGCTTTGGGAGATTGAGAACAGTGTCAGATACACACACCAATATTTCTTTAGCAGAGCAAAAGGTATGTACTCCAGGCATTGCAACCATGAATGGCACAGAAAACCTCTAATTCCACACACATATCCCTCATGTTAACCAATTAAACTCTTCCCTCTCTATTTTCAAACCAACACCCTTCCCCCCCTCAGCCCTTTCTACCTGTTACCATAGCAACTCCCTCCTCACTGAGCTCTCAGGTTTAAAAGTTTATTCTACAATGTTGCAATTGAACTCAGCAAGGATGTTTGACCTCTCAATACACCAGCTTATCCAGTGCAATGTTTCTTTAAATGACTTTTTCTTAACCATTCAAATTACTTCTTTCACAGAACAAAACCATGCACCCTAACTTTCAGTTTTCAACTATCTAAATCCACCAATCATTGCTTTTGATTCAAGAGCACTGAAACTCCACAGTTTTTTTTTGCAAACTCCTACTGTTCCAACTGCCATTTCATTCCTACACTTCATCTGACTGCACCAGAACCTCCTCTCACCATGTATTCTGTCTGGATTATTGGACATAGCTACACCCACTGGGCTCAAAGGTATGCAGCTATCAGAAATTTTCACAACCTTGATTTACCAAATGTGGAGATCAAGTGGATTGGCCAGAGAGGATTGAGATTTCATCAATTGATACCATTGGTGAAAACCTTTCACCATCTGCCACACCCTGACCTCATAATTTTGCACTGTGATGGAAATGACCTAGGCACTTTGACTGGGGTAGGTCTGGAAATACCTTTAAAGGACACCTTTGGGCAATTGATGACACTTTTTCCACAAACTGCCTTGGTATATTCCAATATATGCCAAAGAAAGAAATGGAAGTGGTCCAACCAATTTTGTCCACAATTTGAGAAAGCACGGAAACATGTGAATAAATCTGTTTTTGCTTACATGAGAGACTATGGAATGGGTTCAATATACAACAATAACTTGCGTTACAACATGCAAGATATCTACAGAGGAGATGGTGTGCACTTCTCAGATGAGGGGAATAGAATATTCCTCCTGAATTTAAGACTGTGCATTGGAACCTATTTGTAGGTACCTAAATCAGCCACAGAACCCAAAAGCTCTTTTCAGGGCTACCCTACCTCTGATCACTCAAAATGATTACTTTACTCTAACTTTTTTCACTGTTTTTCACTAAAGTACGCTCCCCGGTACGCGCCCTGGTGCGCGTACCGGGCGCGCGTACCGGGCGCTCCCCCCGCGAAAATAAAAAAAAAGAATTTTTTTTTTGGGGCCTATATGGGCCTCCTAAGCCCCCCTCAGAAAACCTAGGGGGTCAGGGAGTGTCTACCGTGCCCCCTTTTCCCCATTCCCAACGTTGTTTATCCTCCATCTTGTGTCTCAATTCTTCCGAAATACAAGATGGAGGACTCCCGTAGCGCCTGCCGGTGCGCGTACCGGGGGGGCGCACCGGTAAGCGCTCCCAAAAAATAAAAAAAGTTAATTCACATAAAAACCACTGGAGAGACTTTAACCAAATTTAGAATAGGTCCTACTACATACCAGTCCCTACCATTTTCCCAAATTTGGTGGAATTCCATTGAGCCATTTGGGCAGTAGCCCTGTCTAAATATCCTGAGGTAATTTACATGACAAAAACACATATGAAGTGTTAGAATTTACAACCAATTAAAATGTTACTTTCATTTTCTACTTTTATTTCCTGACATTTGATTGGTTATGTACATGAATATAAATGAAAAATGAGAGGGAAACACGGCCATTTTGACTATAACTACCTGAGGTACATCTTTAAAGGATTTTCTCATTTATCTTCATCACCTTTCTGTAAGGTAAGTTGTTAATTTGTAAGGGGCACTTTAATTTAATTTGTAAAAACGTTTTCTGTTAGTTATTTACTGACCCTCTGTTATAGTTATAGATTGAGATAGGCTTCTCTGTTATAGTTATGGATTGAGTTAGGCTTCTCTGGTATAATTATGAATTTACTTAGACTTCATCACATGCACTTTTTTATATTTCTACTTCCTGCCTGATACCATACACTGCCCAAAGATAACTTGACTGTTAAAAACTCAGAAGTACCTCTGAACTTAAACCCAACAGTGCCCTAACTCTACTGATATAGTTATTTTTTATGCAATTTACAGCAAGAAAATGGAAGATACACCACAGACAATCAATATTTCTTTCGAAATTACTGATGAGCAGATTCTTTTCGAAATTACCGATGAGGAGATTGTTCAAGAAGATTTTCTTGACTTCCTGGATGAGTCTCTTGACCAACAATTCATTGACTGTTTAGATAATATGGAATCATGCAATACAAATTTGGAGAAGATTCCGGATAATGAAATGTTGCAAGTGTTATTAAATTATGAAAATTCACAACAATAAATTTATATTTAATAATTAAAAATAGTTTGAGACATTATTCATTTTTATATGTAATTCATGAAGTAGTACCAAAATGATTATAATATAAAGTGAGACTTACAGTATACTGTGCAACTTTTTTGTGTTACATAGTAAGTTTGCTCATAGTTACTTCCTTTCTCCCACTATATTATCTCAAATGTGTATTTGACATCTCTTTTTGATCTCCAGACTCCTTTCTCTCACTGTCTATCTCTAATGCACCATATCACCACCAATTTTGTGTAGATTCAGAAGAGAGTAAAATTTAATACTTGAAAACATCATAAGGGAGCAGGGTAGACTACCCATGATTCCATAGGCTTTCTCAAGGAGTGCTTAAAGGATCTGTTTCTGCTTTCCTGACAGACTATGGTATAGATTCCATATACCACAATACCTTCTGTAACAACATGCAAATTATCTACAGAGGAGACGGTGTACATTGAATTTAAGACTCTGCATTGGTACCTACATGTTGGTACTTAAATCACCCACACAACACAACAACTCTATTCAGAGCTACCCTACCTCTAAGCACTTTAAATTATTATTTTACTGTTTCAATGGGTTTTCCCCATGGTACGCTCCCCGGTAAGCTCCCCGGTGCGCGTATCAGGCGCTCCCCCCGCGAAAATCGAAAAAAATCCCCCCCAAACTTTCAGGGAATGAGCAGAGCGGAGCGGGCCATCTAATTTGAGAAAATCGCGAAAATTCGTCCACCGGCGCCAAAGTTATTCTCAATAGAATGTTGCGGAATTCCTATGGAAACTAGGTCCTAACTATAACTACCTACTGGCGACGGCCAAAAATGGCTGTGTAAATATGCTGTTAAAACTGTGCAGGGCTGGCGGTCTAGATGATAAAGGAAAGGGAAAAGGGTACTTGGCACTGAGCACTTTAAAAATGGGGTCTAGACCACAGGACTCTATGGTCCAGTAGAAGGCTAGGAGTAGCCGAAACGCGTAGACCGTTATTTTGATGCACTTTAATTTGCACATGGTGTGTAAATAAAATATCTGAAACTAACCTGTTGCTGTGCGGTGACTTCATCCATGAAAATCTGTGGTGAGAAGAAACGAAGTGAAATTTAGCGCGAAGACTGGAGCGCGCATCACGAGCACTCTCGAGTGAGGTGGGGCGGTCGGAATTAACGAAACCAGGAAGTGCGAGTTGGAGAACAAACGACCGATACCTCTGCTGCATGTACCGTGGCTCCACATGAAGGCGGCTGAAGATTCACCGCGGAGAAAGACTGTGGAGAGTTCGTAACGGCGAAGAAACCCTGGGGTGAGTGAACTGGCTGGGGGGTGTGTCTGTTCTCGCCTCGCCGTGTAGCGCGGCGGAGGTGGTGCTGGGGCAGGGTGGGACAACAGCCTCCCGCCGGAGAGTGAGCCGAAGGGCGGAGTAGCCGGGGGTGTCAATGGGAGACTAGCGGACACTTGGAAACAGTGAAAACTCACCGCAAAAGAACCCCGTTGCCCATTAATCGTAACCACGGTACAACGCACGAACAGTGCAGTAATTAACCGCAACCCGCGAAAGGACTGGGAGAAGAGAAACGAACGATCAAAGCAATCCAGATTCCTTAAAGGGGCAGAGCAGCATTTCGAGAACTAAAAGACACAGGGTGTCTAAGAGAAGCAACAGGCACATGAGGAGTCAGGGAACCTCGAGAAATCGAAGAAACTGACCCCAGAATTTAGTGAATGACACACCAGGCGAAAATAAAGCAACATCAACAAGGTTAATTACAAGTCAACCCTGCACAGTGAAAAATGGCAGACAAGTCCAGAAATCGCCAAATGAGGGCGAGCGAGCTATTAAATGACGACAATCCACCCACCATAGCTGAGAAATCTAAAGAAAGTGGTGGGGAGATAATGAAGGACAGAACGGTCTTGATGATAGTGAGGGAATTGCAATACCAACGCATCCAAGAAATCAACAAATGGTGGGAAAAAACCACTCTGAAAAAGTATATTGAATATAAAAGAATCCCAAGAGGATTGAGAATTTTGATAATGCCCACCTTAAATGATCTAGACGTGGATCTCATCAAATTATGGCAGACCGACACGAATGAATGCTCCTTCAAATTAATGAGAACTTTGATAATACATGCCGAAAGAAAACTTGAAAAAATCATGAGTACTATAACGGCACTAGAAAATGAACTCGCGGACATTCCCACATCAGAAGAAAATAAGGTAATCATTGAAAACATGGAAAAGAAGGTTTCCAAACATGAAATGGAGGTAGAAAAACGAAAGGCGAACAAATTCACCAGAGATCGGCTGGACTACATGAATGGGCGAATATACACGTTCGCACGTAAATATGACACTATGAGAAGCCATGTGGCCATGGATAAAAACACAGACTCAACAACGGAACCGGTTGAAGAAGTGGATAGCTCTGAGGTGAGCTCAATGGAAGGAGAATCTACTGCTACACCCCTGGATTTTCGGGGGGAGATACAGTTGGCGCATGTGGTCACGCGACAGAGAGGGAGAGGCAGAACAAATGCGTGGGGGAAAACACAAAAACCACCAAAGAAACCCCCAGTAAACCAAGAACAAGGAGGGGTGGAAAAGGAAACCAAACCAAAAAGAGGCAAAGGAAAGCAAAGATAGCAATGAAGAAAATGAGGACACCTGATAACATAGTAATAAATCTCTCGAGCAGGAAATTATCAGATGTACAAGTAAAATTGCTGAACAAAGGACTTTCATTTTGCCCTACAAAGAACATGAATACACCTAATGCACGCATTGATTTATATAAATTTTGCCGCAAGGTAAAATTAAAGAAATATTTTGCCGAAAAAGAAAAAGATCATAGAAAAACAAACATCCCTAAGACGAAAACATCGATGTCGACCATAATACGGAAGGACCTACCAGCCATGATAACCTTAGCATCCATTAAGGAAACTCCTTCAGCCAGTCAAGAAGACAACATCATCTCACCAGAAATGGAGATTGCATTCTGTGACACACTGGGTATACCAACAAATCATGGAGGTGAAAGTGGCCTAAGAAAAAGTTCAAGATTCTGTCCACAATTACCACCGGGCAATAAGGTGGACCTGTTCCATGAGATAATGGTAGAGGAAATAACCAAAATCTCAGACAAATCTGTCAAGAGAAAGAAACAAAATCTCTCTCCACAAGAATATGCAGCAATATCAGAATTAAAAAACGATACGACTATCATAATAAAATCATCTGATAAAGGTGGCAACCTAGTGGTACAAGATGTCTCATCCTACATCGAAGAGGCTAATAGGCAACTCCACAACCATGAACACTATGAGCAGTTGACAACAAGTCCAATGGAAGAATGGACTAATGAATATCACACTCTATTGTTGGGTTGGAAAGAGAGGGGGCTACTCGATTTCGATGAGTATTGTTATCTGAAAACAGAGAATCCAATTGTGGCCACAATATACTTCCTGCCCAAGGTTCACAAGTCCCTCGTACGACCTCCAGGAAGACCAATTGTCAGCTCTATAGGGTCACTGTTAGAATCGACATCAAGATTCATTGATTTTTTTTAATGAACTATGTGATCGAATTACCCTCTTTTCTAAGAGATACAATGGATTTCCTTAAGAAAATCTCACAAAGTGAATGGAAACCCACCTATCTGATGGCAACCATTGATGTTGCCTCTCTTTATACTTCTATACGCCATGAGGATGGCTTAAAAGCCATAAGGAATGCACTAGAAGTTCGATCTGTGAGCCTTCTGGAACATACAGCAATGCTAATAGACATGCTCCACTACTGTTTAACACACAACATCTTTTTGTTTTTAGGAAAATTGTATCTCCAAAAGCAGGGAACCGCGATGGGGACATCTTTTGCGCCCACCTACGCTAACCTTCTGATGGGGGCATGGGAAAGCGAGGTAGTGAAGAAGGAAGAGGAAAATCCAAATGGTTCTAGAATAAGACTTTGGTGTCGTTTCATAGACGACTTATTCGTCATATGGGATGGTGACAACAGTTCATTGGAACAATTTATTGAATCCCTGGAAGTCAATGATTACAACCTACATTTCACTTCGAATATTAGCTCCACTCAACTCATCTTCTTGGATGTAGAAATATTTGTAAAGAAAGGAAAACTATGCACCAGAATCCATAGGAAACCCACAGCGTGCAATAGCATCATTCACGCAAACAGTGGACATCCTGTTAAACTGAAGTGGAGTATTCCTTATGGTCAAATGCTTCGAGCCAAAAGAAACTGTTCCGAACAAGCAGACCTAGATGAGGAAATAAGAAAAATGAGCCTCCGTTTCCTTGAAAGGGGATATCCGGAGGAGGTAATATCGGCCGCGAACTCCAGGATGATGACAAAGAACAGAGTGGAACTGCTTATACCCAAAAATCAAAGGTTCGAAAACAACTTCAGTAGGGGATGTAACCAGGACAATGAAGTGACAAGATTAATCATGGACTTCGACAACCAAAGCAAAGAAATGAAAAAAGCATTACAAAAACATTGGAAAATATTGCTTATGGACAACACTCTGAAAGAGAAGTTAACATCTTTTCCCAGCATTACTTATCGGAAAACCTCCTCCTAGAGAGATATCCTAACCCAAAGTCATCTGGAGCTGAGAGAACCTGCAAAACAAACTTGGCTAACAGCTCCTGGGTTTTGGAAATGTTATAAGTGCAAAGCCTGTGAACATGGCGTAAACATCAAAGAGTACAAACTCAAAAACGGCCAAACGGAGAAAATAAGGGAACACATGACATGCGAATCCAAGTGTGTAGTATATAAACTACAATGTCCATGTGACAAGCTGTACATCGGGAGTACGATTAACAAACTGAAATTAAGAATATTACAACACTTGAGGGCAATTAAGAACAAGGACCCAAGCTACCCAATGGCTACACACTTTGCCAAATATCATCAGAGCAACCCGTCCCTATTTAAATACTCAGGGATCAGATTAAGTAAAATTTCGGAAAGAGGTGGGGATAGTACTCTCCAACTCCGAAAATTAGAATCAAGGATGATCTTGGACATGGGCACAGAGGTCCCGTTTGGGCATAACCTGGATGCGGAACTCTTTGTACATCTTGGATAATGGTCTAAGATGGGGACTAAGAACTTTGATTCACTGAACACAGAAAGAACAATGTTAATAGTGTAAATGAATGTGAGAAAAATTGGACATTACAAAAAGGGAACAGCCAGATTTTGTCACACCAAGGACAATTTGGTTTAACATCCTCTCAAGAACATTCTCTTTTCAGGATCTTATTGGGATGCTCACTATTGTTGATATTTGGGAAAAAGAGACATTAAGATCGAGTGATTAAGATATGACCAAAATGATTAAGAATGTGTACTTTACATGAACTTTAACGGGTCAATAATATCACTTAAATCCGAAAATGAAATTAGTCCGAGTCTCAATAATAATAAATATGTACACAACTTCAGAAAAACTGTCCTACATAGAATGTAAAATAGTGTAAATAGTGTACATATATACATATTTTGAGTTAACTTGGGGTAAGAGGACCGTAAGAATGTACTAGAACATGATTATATTTAGAAACCCTTAGTCTAAAATTGTACTTTACATGATATACAGAATACCATTTATCCAATAATTTGAGAGCAGACATGCAATTAATTGTAACAGAAAAACTTAAAAGGTCTAAACAGGAAGATTGAAAACTTGTAAATATTATTATTTGGTGTTTGACAAAATCCGAAAAGTGTACTTTACAAGGACATGAACTCACAAAAATGGCTGTGTAAATATGCTGTTAAAACTGTGCAGGGTTGGCGGTCTAGATGATAAAGGAAAGGGAAAAGGGTACTTGGCACTGAGCACTTTAAAAATGGGGTCTTGACCACAGGACTCTATGGTCCAGTAGAAGGCTAGGAGTAGCCGAAACGCGTAGACCGTTATTTTGATGCACTTTAATTTGCACATGGTGTGTAAATAAAATATCTGAAACTAACCTGTTGCTGTGCGGTGACTTCATCCATGAAAATCTGTGGTGAGAAGAAACGAAGTGATATATATATATATATGTATATATTTCAGCTCCAAGGTTGCCCCTCCAGTTAAAGGAAGCACTCGCACCACAGTGTTCGCATACAGCATTTATTGAGTGCAGGTGATATCTAAATGCTGTCTATTTTCTGCCGCTCGTGTATGCCCTACGCGTTTCGAAATAACTTCTTCTTCAAAGGCATGTCAGGCGTTATGTGCAAGATGACTCTTCCCAGCAATAAATTCAAAGTTAGCACGCCCCTAATGGGCTGTCTATATAGCGCTGTGCATTGCTTGCTGGGAATCGTAGTGTCAATGAAATCCACAATGGTTGCACATAAAATACCTGTTTCAAGACTTTGAATAAGCCCCAGCTTTCAGAGTTCACCTAAATTCTGTACTGCGGTCCCACATTCGGGTTCGAAATACATCTAACCTCGTGGCCCCCTTCAGTCCAAGGGTGGTGCCTCCTCCGCGGCAGGACGGCCGCGTGTGTATATTTCAGGGTCAGGTATCATCAAGGTACACATATGTGGCATTATATACAGTAAAATTGTGCTTACCTACAGAAACTTACCTTCACAATATTTTTGTCCTCAGTATTCTAGAATATTTTGCCCACACTATATTTGTTTCTGATATTTTGTGTAAACACTGGTTATTCTGGGTGGGTAACCCCTGAAGTTGGTATTTGTCAAGCTTTATTTCTCAAGAAATAATTTTGACCTAACTCAATGAATCAGTGGTCAAATGTAGATATTGTTTTCCATCAAAGTTTGTTTTGAGGGTTTATAAAATATCAAATAAGGATGTAGGAGCCTAAATCATACAATTTTTCTGATCCCAAAGCCACAGGCGACAGGCTGCCACCTGCAGGATATAAAGTGGAGAAGTGTGGCTCAATGGTTAGAGCGGCAGACCCTGATGAAGAGGTCTAGCCTGGGACCAGGGTTCAATTCCCGCCTCGGCGGGTCTTGGGCTCAATTTCCTCAGACCTGATAATTCTCGCCTCGTGCCTATTCTAATCATGGGTCCCACTCTGCAACTCTGGGCAATAGCTTGCTTAATCTCCAGAACGGCCCCCACAACGCTAGGAGGCCTGGCTTCACCTTGGGGGTGCCCAGGAGTGGGCACTTCACAGGGAAAAGCCAGGAAGGGTTCCACAGCGGTATTCGTACAAGCGCCGAGATACCCCAGCTGGGGTCGATTCGTGCGCTATACAAGTACACTACATTTACACATTTACATTTACAAGTGTCAGTTTAATATTCAGTGATTTGAGGTATGAGTAAACATGACCTATATGAACTGGGTTAAAATCTGTGCTGTCAGAATACAAGAGGCATATAGTTTGTCGAATGGTGAGAATATTGCTGTGCCTCTTCGGACTTTTTTTTTTTTTTTAAACCTTTATTGTACAGAAAGCGCTCACAGATACGGGCCTACAACCCATCGGGCCGGCCACCACAATGAAAGAAACATATCAGGCAATACAGAAGCTCCAACAGGATATCAAAGCAGTTCCCACAAAAAGCAAAGGCATAAAGCCTCCGAGCAACCATCAGGAACAGGATGAGAGAAGGTTGATTTTATAATAGAGGAAAGGGTGTCACAGAATAATGGCAATCCGTAAGGTCCAGAGGGCCGTGAGCAAGCAGAAGTATCGAACACAGGAAAATGCAAAAAGAACAGTCACATTTTGGCAAAGGCAGAACGTGAGTCCCACAATAATAGCAATTGCAACCGCTGCCCAGCGCCCCCCACCACTACGAGAACACACACTAATACACAAAACTAAAATTAGATTTGCACAACAAAAAGCCCTCTGCCACAACAACCCGGGGGAGGAAAGAAAAAGGGGAGAGAGGGAAAAAAAAGGGGGGTGAAAGGACATAGGAAAAAAAAAGGGGGGGAAAGTAAGGACGCAGCGTCCCTGCACGCACCCCATGGCTAACGAAGCACTCAAGAATAGACCGGCACAAGGAACTAGTGGTAACAGGAGGAATGAATGCGTAGTAAACCGGGACGGCAGGAATACCAGAAGGCCCATGCCAGCAAAAGACACCCCAGGGGGCCACATGCCGACACCGCGTCACGAAAAAGGGGGGATACATAAGAGCCATAGAACAAAAAAAGGGGGGGAATGAGGGAAAAACACAAAAGGACAGACCCCCCCCACCCCGCACAACCCACCCTGCACCCCTGCAGAAGGCTATGGCCTAAACCCCAGCAGCGTGCCTGTCGCCCTAATCAGAACCCGAAATATAGAAGAAATAAAAGTAAGAAAGATCCACAAAGACAAAAAGAAGAAGGGAAAACAGGGAAGTAACAGCGGGAGATGAGCCATAGAATCAAAACCCCATCAGCTCCCACCCCCCCGTCCGAGAACACTCAGAGCCCACGGGAAGACAATAAGCACAAGGATAAAGTCCAGGAACATGAAGAAGAATCGAACATAGTCTTACAATTACAAACGGATCATCCGACCATACCGCAAAAGAATAGTCCACCGAGGCAAGTTCATCTCAACCCTGTCCTTGTTTATCCCAAGCTGTAGTCGTCCAACGCACAAGGAACCAGATCATGTGGAACAGGAGGTGAATAACAGGGAGTCCGATCGGCAATCCACACAAGTCGCATCGATCGCGACCCGGATGAACAGGAAAGGACGGCAACCACAACAGGCAATGCAGGCACAGTTCCGAAGACAACATGAGGAAAGCCGAGCCGGCGGAGCAATCACAGAATCTTCGTTCGGCCAGTCGAGGCAAAAAAGGAAATGGAGATCCAACGAGGTTGGTCCGGACGGGACCTGGCCGGCGGACCCCCAGCCCAGGAGGGAGCACCGGAGGAAGGAGGGCAGGAGACATCTGAACAACCAAATCGACGGCAGCCGCCGGGCCTACGACCTCCAGGAAAGTTCCAGCAGCACACAACAGAGATGAAGCCGCACACACCGGGGGGGGCCCAGCGGGCCCGGCAAAATGATCCTCCTCCAGGTCAATGATAGGTGCGGCCGTGGGAGTACCCCAGGAGCGCAGGGCGGCGAGGATGTCGCCAAGCGTAGGTCCACCTTTACAGTATTCAGCAAACGCGCCTTGCGGCGGACCAGCGTCGCCAGTCTCGGCCAGGCCGAGAGACATGGGGCCGGCCGCCATCTTAGAAGCCCGGCGGGGCCGCGGCAAACTCCAACCCCCATCCGAACACCGGCGGGGCAAACAGGATACGGCCGACCACCAGCAGAGGCACCACCAGGGCAGAAAGGGGGGCCACCGAAGAAGGCGAGTCGCCGGCTCCCCACACGCCGCCGGCACCGTTCTCCGAGTCCGGGCGGAGGAAATCAAAATGGCCGGACCGGAGGACAAAGGGGAGACGAGCCACATACACGGTCAACCCCGTCCATGGAAGGCAGCACCCCAACACCAGGCCGCAGGACCGCCGGACCAGGCCCGGATAGCCGCAACCGGTCTAATTGCACATCGGCCTCTCCGACCGAGCCCACACCGCCACCAAGGGCCGGCCACAGCACCTCGTCAGGCCCGGGCGCCGCCAAGGAGAGTCAGGCCCGCTCGCTCCGGAAGCCCCGAAGCAGACAAGGGCACAGCTCAGGATCCGCGGCACCCAGGAACAAAAGGATCAAACGGTAAGTGCCTGTAAAATGTCGTAGTTCCATAGTCCATCAAAGAGTACTTCCCGGGGCAGAATAAAAGACAGGATAGTCGTTCCAGACAGGAGAGCGAACGGAGCCGAGCTAAAACGCGGCCATCTCGGACGCGAGCTTGGCTCTTCCCCCCTCTTCGGACTTTTAAAAGAGACACGGCAGTCTTTTGGCAGCAGCTTCTGCTCACTTTCCAATTGTACACCAACTTTTTAGGGAGGATTTAGAGCAGATATTTGAGGTGCGGCAGATGGCAGATATGTTTACATACAGGCCTTCATTCCTATGTGTCACACTTTAGCACTGTAAGTAGGTGGTTTGTCTTTACAAACTGAAATACACGAGGATTTCAGGTATTACTGTAATGTATTGTATAATACTGTGATCACCTGAGGTCCAAAATCTGAATACGATCAGATAACCATTCTCCAGGTATCATAAAGGGCAGATGGGTTGCTTACATGCAATTGTTGCATTGGTCTTGTTCCTTTTTGAGGTCCGGTTGGTTACGATTGGAGCCTAAGAAGCTTGGAAAATGGCAAATAATTTCGCGTGTGGTTGGAACTAATACAGTTCAACTGAAAAAGATTGTTGAGAAAATGGTTAACGATGATTAAGCGATGAAAAAGGACTGAGAACAAGACTGCCATGATGGCGCTTTCAGCCGTGCAGCTGGCAGGGGCGCAGAGGACGCCTCATTTCTATAATTGTGTTTACTCGGTGTCGCTTGGGCAAAGGCACTAATGCCAATTTGCACGCAGTCTTGGATGATAGGATAATGTTTAGATAAATACAAAAAGACGGTGTGCATCCCGACCCTCATAATTGATGTTGCTTACAAATGTACCTTCATTCTTCAATGAATTTCCCTGTTTGATTTAATAATGTATTTCTTATGAGGACAGGTGATGGGATGAAAGTCCTTCAAGGAAGACAATATTTACAAACTCTGATGTCTGCTCATGCGCTATATAATGTTGCTAAAGCCCTGTCTTTCATTGGGTCATGTTGTACTTTTATATGGGGATTTTACCAAAATCCATATTATTCAATAGAACAAAGTAGGTGACAATCCTGATTAAAATAAGGGTGAGATTTACAAAGTGTTTTCAATGGCATTCGTGCAATGCTAAGTAACTCAAAGCACCTCAAAGCACTGCAAACAGCAGTGCGATATCAACGTTCTTGCACAAAAAGTATTTTGTGCTGAATATGCACCTTTGTGTGGAAGACAAACCCATTTGTGTATCACCCTACTAATGTATCTAAGGGCAGCATGTCTTAGGCAGGCCAGTGGAGGTACCTAGCGTTTTGGTGGATAGCCAGATTCAATAAAATACTGTAATGTGAGTTTGTCACAAATCTTAACAGCAAAGCAATTGACCAATTCGTGAATCTCCCTGTATATCTATATGTAACATGTGCTTTACCTTAAAGCAAACACCTTATAAGATTGAACCCAGTGCTTAAGTGATAATTTTATGCTAGAAAGTGCAGAGCCTCCTTGCTCCACAGTGTGAGGCTCTGCGAGAAATAGAATATTTTGATTCGGTTTTAGCGCTGCCGATGCCACCATATTCAGGCCACTCTTACTAAGTCTGGCGCTGTGCTATTTTCTGCCCCTTGCGCAGCGCAGCTCTGCATTTGTTCATACGCGCTGTCTTGAGTGAAAGACAGTAAATCTGGTCCTAAGCATAACATTTTGACAGCCGTGGTCCAATTCTACCCATAGACAAATCTAGTCCATTTTTTCAAAGAACAATGTGTTTGTTCTCTGTCCACAGACTGGCGCAGATAGAAGGTGAAGATGGGACATATGTAATACTGCATTTTCTACTGGACAGAGGTTCCTCAGAACTACTGATAAATGTTCTCTTGTGGTACAGATCTTCAAATTGAAGAGCCCATCCCCATGGGGGTTCCATGGTGAGGTTTTCAGGGGTGGACGTCCCTCAGCACAGTAGGACAGTGGCAGATTGTAGGTCAGTCACCAGTGTCACTAAAGGGAGCCCAAAGCCCGACCTTGTTTGTTTGGTGGGTTTCCAGGCTATCTTTAGCTCCTCATTCACAGTGGTGGGAAGGAAGTGTTGTTCCGTCATGCTGACAATGTTGCCAATGTCTGGACTCCTGTGGGTGGTATTAATGTTGAGGTATGGGAGGGCAAGGTGTGAGAGAAAGGGGCGAGGTGTGGGATCACTGTGATGCTCTCATAGGGATTGGAGGCTGCCTGCTGGGGGCCTCAAAGCAATGACCCAGGGGACAGAGGGACGAAGAGGCTTTACTGTGATGTTTTGCAGTAAGATGACAAGACCTGCTGGGGGCCTCAGACTAGTCACACAGGGAAGGAGAGACGTGAGCTACTCCTGCCTGCTGCAGCATGTCAGCTCACTTGGTCCCAGTGGAGTAAGACTTACCCACTGAGATGGCAAATGATCGAATGAAAAAATATGAACGACCAGATCTCAGAGCTGTTTCTTCATGATGTACATCATGTGTGTGAGAAACAAACATGATGTACACTTCAAAGATGCTGCACCATGAATGGATGGGGACACCACATCTGAGCTGCATTGAAAAGATGTGTATAGCAGTTCCAAAATATGATTTTTGTGTCTGCCAATGGATGGTGCCTCTGTTACAACAGTCCTGTGAGCTTCATGCACGTGTATCATTATTACTCTTTCAGAGGATGTGAGCTTACTTAGACCCACCACCCTCGAAACTAGAGACTTGCTTCCCATTGACTTCAACGGGCTCATGTGCGCTAAAAAAAACTTCCACACAATAGCAATAAAGTGCTTTTCCATTGATTTTAATGGGATCACCATCGAAAATCCCCGAATCTCACCCTTCCCTCCTGGGAGTCTCAAACAGTTGAGAGCTATGGATTATGCTTTAACTTTTAAAACCTGTCCTTTTAGATGCCAACAATACGTCTGCTTGCTTTATTGGTCATTTAAGGGAAGATTAGATCACACGAAAAAAATAAAAATAATAACTTTAGAAACTTTTGTTTTGAGTTCATATTTCAAAGATTGGCTTTTGCAGATTATCCTATAAGTCTTAATGTAAATTATTAAGCTTCGTCTTTACCTTCCCCAATATTTTTCTGACCATAATGGTTTGAAGGAGAACTCACATGAAAACATTTGGTTCATGGGGGGCTTGGAAGAAGAACGTTTGAAGACCTCTGTCTTGAGGCTATTGGAGTTGGTAACGTTGCGGATAATATTCAGAAGGATGTCCTCAGAGAAAAGCCTCGCCATGCAGTGTTAGCAATCCGTGTTTATTGAAGTATTTCGCTCTGGCCTCACTAGGGGAACAAAGGCGGCCCTGGCAAAGATGATCAAAAGAGAACTGCTCTCTCTTCTTCCTCTGATCGCTTTTGCCCAACATTTCTCGTCTCTGTTTCTTTTTTTCCCTCTGTGGAAGCCTCCCTGTGCCTGCTGCAAATTAACCCCAGGAGGTAGTAAAAATTAAAGAGGGACTATGAGAGGCCACTGGCTTTCAACACCAGCCTCCAAGACCTCCCAGCCCAAAGGGGAAATGCCCGGTGGAATGAAAGGCCATTCCACCCAGGAAAGTAAAGAATTTAAAAGCGAACGGTAGCTCTCAGAAGAGATTTTGCATGTACGCTGATCAATAAATGATTTTGCTGGAAAGCAGCTTTGCACTTCACTCTTTCTAATGTATTCTGTTCGTTTCATGCCGTCGCCTTGAACTGTAGGTCACACCATTTATTGGAGTGTTTTATTAGCCTACCTTGCACCGCAGAATTCCTTAAACTGCACAAACGTGAAGTGAGACTTCGTTATTCACTGGTTTACTTCTCGGATGTGTCAGCAATCTCTCCCATCGATCCTCTGTTATGGAATTTGTCAGGTCTATTTACTATGCTCTCAATGCAGCTTTCTGCCTGGGAGTGAGAAGGAAGCCTATCAAGAGATATGGCCACATGAGTACAAAGTCTGGCGGCCAGGCGCTTCATCATCGCGGAAGAATCAATGGATCAATTGGAGAGGGGTTGACCTCATCACTTTTACAAGAACGCATCCGCGGCAATACTTCTCCACGGATGAAAATGGAAAGAAAGTGCTTGTGGGGATACGTCAAGTTCTGAAGAAAACAAATAGCGTTCTTTTCAGGGACTCCCTGCAGATTGGACGAACTATATGAGTGAAATATAAGGGAGTGCACTGACTCAGTCATTTTTGACAAAACAATACAAAAGTCGACATTGAAAGCTGGGCAGCTTGCTGCAGGGCAGCAGGCAGGCCGAATGATATGTTACAAAAACAATCTGAAAATGAATAAAAGGCGTAAATGAATCTAGCTTCGCTTTTGATTGAGTAAACAACTTACACAATACGAATGGAATCCTATTGATGCTAACTCGACATGTGAATAAATACCATTTTTAGTGTTTAAAATGCGTTATTTAAATAATGCAGCAAGAGATTTGGGACCCTCTCTATGGTTAATTCAGTTCACCGGGGATAAGAGAGGACACAACACAACTAGTACTAGTAGAAATCCCCCGTGGTCAATTTATAATTCTTCATATGGCATAAGCTCACAAAATTTAATCAAGACCCTTCAAAAAAGATTACAGGTACGACAAAAGTTTTTTCTTATTTCATTTTTTACATTTTATTTCTTTTTTCATATTTGTATCAAAAATATTTTTCATTTTTAAAAGTTTTTTTTAGTTGAATAGTTATATATTCAACTAAAAAAAACTTTTATAAATGAAAAATATTTTTGATACAAATATGAAAAAAGAAATAAAATGTAAAAAATGAAATAAGAAAAAACTTTTGTCGTACCTGTAATCTTTTTTGAAGGGTCTTGATTTAATTTTGTGAGCTTATGCCATATGAAGAATTATAAATTGACCACGGGGGATTTCTACTAGTACTAATAATGCAGCAAGATGCAAAGGCAACAATACAATTATGGAACAAGCAAGGATACTATCAATAAAGCATACCATATATATATATATATATATATATCCTGAAGAAAAAAAGTGGTTACCGGGATGTTATAGTTATGCTCATATTTCAGTTGTACAAAACCAAAGAAATTCATCAGTTATAGTTACCTGAGGAAACTATAACTTATGTCCCTCAATGCACTGCTTCTGACCTCATGTTACATCACTCACAACATGGTCAGTGACATCACTCATGACATCACAAATGACATTGCCGATGAAATCATCCACAGAACCACTCACACACCCTCTCACACTCCAATACCAGTACTCACACACCCACTCACTCATCAATAGTGCCACTCACACACCCACTCAGTCACTCATACAGGCCCTCTGACCTCCTGGTCAGTGACCCAGCTCTCTGCCTTTGCAGCTCTGCTTGCTGACTTACCCCATTGCTAGACCTTCCTCCTCCGTGCCAGGCAGGGGTTCAAGGCAGCTGTCCTTGTGTCCCGGTGGCGTGCCCGCTTGCCACTGCTGACTTGCAGTGTGGTATCAGGTTTTTTTCCATTTTTCGTTTCGTATTGTCTTTGTTTGTTGCCGCTTCTCTTTTCCTGCGTTCTCCTGAGTGTACTTTCTCTGCCCGCTTTCTCGCCGCTGCTGCCCTGTGGCCCTACCCCCCGCCCGAACTCCTGCACTTCCAGGTTCATACCAGCCCCAACTTCACACTCCGTGGCACCCTCGCCTACAGACCCCCGGCCCGCCCTTTTTGCCACCACCATCACAGACCTCACCATACCCCACGCCATCGCCTTCATGGACTACATACTCATCAGAGACCTGAACTTCCACCTCGCCAACCACAGCAACCCCAATTCCTCCTGGACAACCTCACCATCATAAGGCTGGAACAACTTGTCAGCACGCCTACCCGCAAAGCAGGACACACCCTCACCCCCATCTTCACAGGAGGAAACTCTATCTAATTCAGTCACACCACACAACCCCCATGGACAGACCACACTGCGTACACTTCCTCGTCGAAGACACAAGGTGCCCAAACCTTCCCCGTGCCCTCTGCGGAAGAACTGGAGCACAATCACTGAGGAGCAGCTCAACTCCACCCTCAACCACAACACCCCCACTGCTGTGAGTGACGCCAACCTCGCAACCAGGAAACTCCACACATGGATCTCTAACTGCGCAGAAAGTTTGCACTGCTGCGCAACATTGTCAGACAGCACCCAGGAAAGCCACCTGATTCACCAATGACCCCCAGGAAGCCAGATGCACCTGCAGACACCTCGAGAATAACTGGAGAAATAGCAAAATGCCTGAAAACCACACCAACTACAAGAACGCCATGACGGAATACCACCAACACATCAGAAACACCAAAACAACCTTCATCCACCACAAAATCCTTGCCAACTCCAGCAACTCCAAGGAACTCTTCAGCATCATCCATTAATTCACCAAGCCCCCCAGTGGAACCAATGACATCACACCCTCCCAGGACCTCTGTGACAAGCTTGGTTCTTACTTCCATCTGAAAATCAAAAACATCTACAACAACTTCAACGACCAAACACCGGGCTCTGCAAGCACTCCCTCCTCCAGCAATGCCAGCCAGCCCACCATTTCCTCCTGAACACCAGTCACGACCGAAGAGACCGCTTCGACTATGAATGGCATCCACATAGGAGTCCCCACAGACCCCTGCTCACCTCACATCGACCACTGAGCCGCCACTGTACCAAAATTACAATGCACCATCAGCACCACTTTCAAGACCGGCACTTTCCCCGACGACTGAAAATGCGCAGAAGTCAGACCCCTGCTCAAGAAGCCCTCATCAGTTCCCCCAGACCTCAAGAACTACCGGCCCATCTCTCTCCTCCCATTCACCGCAAAAGTCGCACAGAAGACCGTCAACGCACAGCTAACAAGGATTATTGAAGACCACTCCATCCTCGACCCCTCCCAATCCAGATTCTGCCTCAATCACAGCATCGAGACCACCCTACTCACTGACACAGATGACATCCGCAACTTCCTCGACCAAGGCCACACTACAGAACACTTGCAACCAGACTACACAACGCTGGCATACAAGGAACTGCCCTTGACTGGATCGGCTTGTTCCTCACCGACAGAAGCCAAAGAATCAGACTGCCACCCTTCCTCTCCGAACCCACGGCAGTCAACTGCGGAGTACCCCAGGGATCATCGCTCAGCCCAACCCTCTGCAACAGCTACATGGCCCCCCTCACCGCCATCATCAGACAGCACAGCCTCCGCAATGTATACTACACCAACGACACCAAGCTTATCCTCTCCTACACCAAGGACCCCACCACCACCAGACTCAACTTTCGGGAAGGGATGCAGGAAGTTGCATCCTGGATATTGCAACATCTGCCTGAAGCTCAACTCGGATAAGACAGAAGTCCTCGTCCTCGAAACCACCTGATCATCATGTAACAACACCCGGTGTCGCACCTCCCTCGGCAGCTCTCTGACCCCCAGAGACCATGCCAGAAACCTCAGCATCGTACTCAACTCCTCCCTCTCCATGAATCGACCGGTCAATGCCGTCATATCCAGCTTCTTCAAAACCCTCCCCCCTCTCCATGAATCAACAGGTCAATGCCGTCGTCTCTAGCTTCTTCAAAACCCCCGGTATCCTTTCAAATGGATCCCCCGAGTCAGAGAGAACAATCAACCACACACTCATACCCAGCAGACTGAACTACGGAAATGCCATCTACGCTGGCATCAGCAAGCCTCCACTCTGCAAGCTCCAGACAATAAAGAACACCGCCGCCAGACGCATTCTAGGCATCCCCGACACAAGCACATCAGCCAACACCTACGGAATCTCCACTGGTTCCCCATCAAGAAGAGAATCACTTTCAAGACACTCAGCAATGCATACAAATGCCTCCACAACACTGGACCCCAATACCTCAATGAGAGAATCATCTTCCACGTACCCAAAATAAACCTCTGATCTGCCAACCTCGCTCTCGCTGAAACCCCATGCATCCACAGAGCCGGAACAGGGGGAAGAGTCTTCTCCTACATCGCGGCCAAGAACTGGAACGAGCTCCCGATCGACATCAGGTGCACCCCTCCCTGAACGCCTTCAGGAAGACCCTCAAGACCTGGGTATTTGACTGAACAGAACTGCTGACCCTCACCCCAGCGCCTTGAGACCCTCATGGATGAGTAGTGCGCTTACAATTCTCTGATTGATTGATTGATACAGACACTCATGCAACCATTCACTCACCAAAACAGCTACTGATACAACCAGTCACTCACCCATACAGCCACTCACACAGCCCCACACTCAGCCATACAGCTACTCACACACCCACTTATTCACCTTCACAGTCACTCACACACCAACTCACTCACCCATGCATCCTCTCAACACAGCCACTCCATCACCCACACACGCACTCATACCCATTCACACATCCATACCAGCACACACATCCGCTCACTCCTCCATACAGCCATTCACACAGGCACTCACTTAATCAAACACACACTCAAGCAGCTTCAGACTCACCCAGACAGCCACCAACATACTGAGTCACTCACTCATACAGCTATTCAGACAACCACTCACTCACCCATGCAGTCACTGACACACCCACCCACTATATCATTGCAAGGATATGCCACTAGTGCGAAAAGGAAATGGGGAGTAAAAGGGATTCAGACAGGAGCCTCCTGTCATGATCGCGCCGTGAAAGTTGTCTTTTCAGAAGTTGAGCACATTGTGAAAATTTTCGGTAAGGGCAAAACTCACCTGCCTGTGTGTAAGGAGTTCCCGGTTACCAACAGTGCCTGTGCCATATACAATCACCAATATGGATCTAACATCGAGGATTTCCAATGTAGATTGTTACAACTTGCACAATGCACTGTGGGACAAGTAGTTTGGTGATTGCAGTCACATGATAAATTGTTTAAATCACGTCCAAGCGCACCTGGGCGTAATTCTCCAGTCTGTGATCAAGGCAACCAGCCAAAACGTTAGACAAATGGATGCAAGCGCTGCAGTTAACTTTTGAAATAAAGCCTCTTTCACAATATTGGGCCTCACCTTGCTTTGCTGTCCAGTGTGGTTAATGGGCTGCTCCGTGCCCATACTGTGAGGCCGCCCTGAAGAGTCTGAGCCTCCAGAAATGGGGGAACGCTTTTGGCTTCTTTTTCATGTTAAATGAAGAGCCTGACTCACACTCGCCCCCCACACACCAAGGATATGCCACTAGTGCGAAAAGGAAATGGCGATTGCAGTCACATGATAAATTGTTTAAATCCTGCCCAAGCGCACCTGGGCATAATGCTCCAGTCTGTGATCAAGGCAACCAGCCAAAACGTTAGACGAATGGATGCAGGCACTGCAGTAAACTTTTGAAATAAAGCCTCTTTCACGATATTGGGCCTCACCTTGTTTTGCTGTCCAGTGTGGTTAATGGGCTGCACCGTGCCCATACTGTGAGGCCGCCCTGAAGAGTCTGGGGCTCCAGAAACGGGGGAATGCTTTTTTCTTCTTGTGTGTGTATATATATATATATTAAGCATGGGCGGATCTAGCGGATCTCGCGTACGCGAACTTGCGGATTTACGGATTCGCAATCCGCGAAGATCCGCGAACTCTAGCGGATTTGCGGATTTTTCCGTTTTTTGTGTTGGCGCGTGTTCGCGCCGATTTTGGGACAAGTTCGCAATTGCGAACTTACTTTTCGGCTCGCAACGGCCGCGACTATGTTGTTTCTACGTCTGGTTTATCATCACAGGTTCACAGCACCCTCTGTTTCACCACTGCCACCCTCTGGGACACCCATGCCACCCTCTGGTACATCCTCACTGGCACCTATTAGGTTTATTTATCACTGTAGATTATGGTGGTTGAAAAAAGCAAGCACACCTGCCCTTCTTCAACTGCCATCAATTAATGTGTGTTTCATTAATGTGTCAGTAATTTTGAAAGTTCCAGTCTGGCTGGCACCTGCTTCCTTCCTTATCTGTAATTTGCTTTTTGTTGCAGTGAAATTTTTTTTTCACAGGACCTCTATGGTGCTATTCTATGAGCCTGCTGTTTGGGTCATAGCAGGGTCATAGAATAGTTGCAAACTCTGGAGGGGCCCATCAGGAAGCACTACCTTGAATGTTACTAATGTTAAGTTTGAACTTTTGCACCTGCTCATTGCTTTCAGTTTAGCTAAAATCGTTTTTTCTGCAATTTCGCGCGTTTTTTGGGGCGCGAATCCGTGCGAGATCGATTTCGGAAGCCGCGAATACGTGCGAATACAAAATTGTTTTTGTTGCGACGTGTATGTTCGCGTGATCTTGCGCGTGTTCGCGAGGCGCTTCTAGCTATACGTTTGCCAAGTTACCCTATCGGTCGTACACGGGCGCGGCCATCTTGTTGGCGTGACGTAATTCCGTTTCCGCCCGCTATGTGTAATCTCGCAAAGTGTGCTGCTCGCTAGTACAATTTCGCGCGTACTCGCAAGGAAAATCTCGCGCGAACTTACCCACGCGGTCGTGAACGGGCGCGGCCCTCTTGTTTCTCATTCATTGTTATGGTTCTGGGCATGCTTTCTCTATCCTCTCTCAATCTCTGCCATCCTTTGCTTGTTTGAAGTTTTTTTGATCTAATTTTACTTATTATCTATCCCTCTATTTTTCTACCTCTATATTTTTGTGTTTTCTGCAGCTTTTAGTTACTTTTAAACTACTTTTTTAAACTCTTTTCTTTTCTTCTTCACTATTCTATTTCTTCTTTATCATTTAAGTTTATTTCTGCCCAGACCATGGTAAAGGGAGCCGGGAAGCACCCTGAGAAGGGGAAGGGTCCCGCACCCCGTGCCCGGCTCCCGTGCGGGCGTTTAAGGGGGGAGCAAGTGGTCCCGAGGGAGATCTTCAGCGCGGAGGAAGTGGCGGCACTGATCTTCCACGTCCAGCGCCGCCTCCCCAAGACGATCCTGGGAGGCGGCAAGATCGCGACCGGCTATGGCATCCGGGAGCGTCGCAAGCGGTGGGAGAAGGTGTGCCGGGCCATGTACAAGATCTCTGGGGTCCGGCGCACATATAACCAGGCCACCCACCGCTGGACCGATGTCATGGACCGGGAGCGGGACTTGCTGGACGCGCTCGGCATAGAGGTCCCCGGGCTTGGTGAGTAGTAGTAGTAGTACATTTACTACTCTGTTTTATCCTGCTCTGTTATTTGCAAATCTTTGTTCTTTACCAAGAGCAATAATGCTGCCGATTACATTGAGGTAAATTATATTTCAAAATCTTCTATGCATTTCAGGTGCACTGCTCTCCTTCTCAGTAGCCTTGCTTGCTACTATGCTTCTTTGTTTTGTATGTTGTGTTCAGAAGCATTTCATTGGCCTGAGAAATTATGTATGAGTGTACTGTAAAGAAAAGAACTGCGTAATGCTAGACAGTAAGGGTCATATTTTCAATTACCGGCGCATCCCTGCAAAGTAGCAGGGATGCGGCAGTAATTGTGTGCCATGCCACCACCACCCATTGGCCCAAAACGTCACAGAAGCCTTACGCATCTGTGCCGTAAAGGCAGCGCATTGCTGGAGTTGCGTGGCAACGATGGCGCAGCTCCGGCAATGCTCTGGGGTACCCTATCTCCCCAATGCTGCATCAAGCCGTACGTCGGCTTCAAGCGCGCAGGGTTTGAGTCATGCATCATTGTCCTAAAAGTGACTGATTGACATCTTGTAGATTTCCCTCAGCCACTTTTAGGATTCGTTCCTGCGCAGGTACGCCCTCCCTTGCGCCGGAACGCCCCCTGATGGCGCAGGGCTTTACAACGTGATGCATCGCCCATATGCCCATATGTGTTTTTTTTTTTAATATATACGCCGCACCAACACCATGGCGAGTCTTTTGTTCTGCTGCTGCGTCAGAAAATGAACATAGAAATAATTGCCTATGCCCCCAAGTGAATTAAAGTACAAACTGACTTCCAGTACGAGTAAACCACAATTTGTTAGTTTACACAAAACATTTTATGTTTGTTAATTGAATACTCAGTTTATAAAAAGAGAGAAAATCACAATAAGCAGAACTCAGATCACTATCAACCTCATGGTTGAGTCATATATACATTCACAAACAAATCAAAATCACAAGTGCAATACCCAACAAAATAGTGAACAATTACAAAAACATTAGCTTATTCACAAATGCCAACATCACATTGAATACATGGACCATAAAACACTTTTTACATTTGAAAAACCAGGGTTCTTTGTAAATGTCTAGAAACCCAGAGAGAAAGTGAGAAACATTTATTTGAACCAATTGTTATGCTCACAGAGCCTGAATGGGAGCTATTCAAATGGATTTCAGGAACCAAAAGCGATTTCCGCAATAAATGGCAATTTTGGAAAAAAACGACTGCCGACGCGTTTCGAATCCTGATTCACAGCTTGCAGGATTCTCATCTGGGCGGATTCTATCTAGTCCATGGGCACTGTTTAAATTAAAAAACAAAAAACAAAAGCATAATTTTACTATCTAGCGCGACTTCTAACCATTAATCTCCGGGCAGTTAGGTGACAAAAACAGTTTGTACCTTGTGTGATTCCTGCCCACAGTTAATCACGGATTGGAAGGAATGTCGTCTGTGCTCGGTGGCCTGCACTGCAACAAAGTAATAGAGTCAGTGAGCGTTGGCCGGGTGCGCAGGGAGGGGAGGTTGGATAACCATCTGTTGCTCAATTACCTGCGTTTGTGTGGAAGCCAAGCCACATCTATGCCGCTAATGGTGAAGTTCTTTTAGTTTTCTGGAAAAAAAGGCGGTGGAATGCGTCTTAGTGCACTGTGTATTCACAAATTCAATACTCGCATGAGCCCCTTGGTGTTCAGAAAGAAACTTACTTGGACGATGGTCTGCAAAAACCTCAAGGTGGGTTCTGTTGGGTGGTCCCTGTTCTACCATGCAGAGAGACAGTTGTACCTCTGTTGGGAAAAGCGGAAGGTGTCCTGTTACCGCTTTGCTATTTAATTCAATTTCAAGCGCTAGTCGCGTTTAGATTAAAAAATCAAACTACTTACTTGGACAAAAATTCACGGTACCCAAATTGGGGGTTCTATTACGAGTCCTTCACCAAGCGCTCGAATCAATATCTGCAGGGGAATGGGAGGGGGATGCATTACCGCAATGTCATGTCAATATTAAATGAACAGTTTTCAAGAACGGCTGCTTCCATGCTTACCACAGTGTCAATTCCGATCAAGCGAACTTGCTCCACAGCATTGTCTCAGAGATGTGAATGTCTCTGGGCATCGCCGGTCAGGTGGCCAAACCAACAAACTTGTGGCGGGCCAATCAGGCGGAGGACCTAGTAATGGGGCATGCTGGGACCTGTAGTGTGAAACGTGAATTCAAGTTTTGGTTGACCATTAAAGTGCATTGTGGGACATGTAGTGTCTAACAGCATGCACAAAATGATTATGCTCTATTAATTTCACTGAGGCTATTGAGACCCTTATTTACACTGTCAAACTTTAGGATTAGGTACGCCTCTTTGCGCAACAACATTGTATCCACATCACGGAAGTGTTTAGGGTCAATCCATGCCAGTACAGTCCATTTAAAATCAGACTCGGAGTGGCCATTACTGGTAAAGTGTTCCACCATGGGGGCTGTGATGACTTTTTTCTTAAGCCGGGAGCGGTGCTGGGTAATCCGGGCATTAATCGGTTGGTTTGTTTTGCCAACATAAACTCTGTCACATGGGCAGACCACCGCATAGACGACATTTCTAGTCTTGCAATTTGTGAAGCTGTCATGCTTCCATCTGATGCCATTGTTTACAAAAACGTCACCTTCAATGGTGCTTGAACAAGAAACACAATTGCCACACTTATGATGTCCGCATATGGGTTTCAGATTCCACTGCGTGACAAGATCGCTTTTGGGTGCTGTGATATGACTGTCTGCTCTGATTAAATGTTGTCCTATGCTTCTGTTCTTACGCATAGCGAAGATGGGTTTTTGGAGAGGATACTCTAAAGACTCAAGAAGATGCCAGTTATTCCTAATTATGTTTTTAAATTGATTCGTGTGTTGGCCGAATGTTGTCACACAAACCAATTTTTGCAAATCTTTCTTTTCTTTCTTTTCAAGCAATGTCTCCCTAGGGGTAAATTTGGCCCTGTTCTTAGAGTGTTTTAACAGCTTTTTGGGGTATCCCCGTTCTGCCATCTCTTTGCAGAATCGTGTTGCATGAGAGTCAAAATCACAAAGATTAGTGCAATTTCGCCTGATCCTCAACAGTTGCCCATAAGGCAAATTATTTTTTAACGATTGAGGATGCGAACTGGTATAATGCAAAATGGTGTTGCGGTCTGTTTCCTTTTTGTGCAAGGAGGTAATTAGCTTAGCTTCATGGGTGCTTACCGTGACGTCCAGGAAAGTCATTTCTTTTGGACTTTGGTTGAGTGTGAATTGGATGTCTGGGTGCCTAGCGTTCAGCCACAAATGAAACTGCTCGACGTCCGCCTGGCTCCCCTGCCACAGGAGCCAGACGTCGTCGATGTATCTTAGCCACTGAATGATCTGTCCTGAAAAAGGGTTGGCACTAAGGACAAAACGCTCCTCATATTGTGCCATGTATAGCACAGCCAGCTCCGGTGCATAGGGACAACCCATGGCTGTCCCTTTGATTTGAACGTAAAAGCTATTTTCAAACTTGAAGTAATTACTACGAAGAGTTATCTCAGCTAATGCCACAATGAAGTTGGTGGGTACCCGGTGGGGTCTCTCCCTTTGGTCTAAATATAGCTCGATGACCTCAAGAGCCTCATCCTGTGGTATCTGGGTGTAGAGCGAGGCGACGTCAAGTGTCACCATCAACTCAGTCCGGTCATCGAATGGGTGTCCCTCAATCTGTTTGATGAAAGCTGTTGTGTCGCTGAGGTGCGATCGGACTTTGGCAATACATGGCTTTAAGAAGAAATCAATGTATATGGACACTGGTTCGAGCGCCGAGTCGCAACCCGAGACAATGGGTCTGCCCGGGGGTACCTTGTCGTCTTTATGAATCTTCGGTAAGAAGTAGAGAACCGGAGTTCGAGGCATTTTCTTGTTGAGGAATTCATACTCTTTAGGTCCTAGAAAACCAAGGTCCAAACCCTCCTTAGTAAGTCGTGATATCAGGACAGATCATTCAGTGGCTAAGATACATCGACGACGTCTGGCTCCTGTGGCAGGGGAGCCAGGCGGACGTCGAGCAGTTTCATTTGTGGCTGAACGCTAGGCACCCAGACATCCAATTCACACTCAACCAAAGTCCAAAAGAAATGACTTTCCTGGACGTCACGGTAAGCACCCATGAAGCTAAGCTAATTACCTCCTTGCACAAAAAGGAAACAGACCGCAACACCATTTTGCATTATACCAGTTCGCATCCTCAATCGTTAAAAAATAATTTGCCTTATGGGCAACTGTTGAGGATCAGGCGAAATTGCACTAATCTTTGTGATTTTGACTCTCATGCAACACGATTCTGCAAAGAGATGGCAGAACGGGGATACCCCAAAAAGCTGTTAAAACACTCTAAGAACAGGGCCAAATTTACCCCTAGGGAGACATTGCTTGAAAAGAAAGAAAAGAAAGATTTGCAAAAATTGGTTTGTGTGACAACATTCGGCCAACACACGAATCAATTTAAAAACATAATTAGGAATAACTGGCATCTTCTTGAGTCTTTAGAGTATCCTCTCCAAAAACCCATCTTCGCTATGCGTAAGAACAGAAGCATAGGACAACATTTAATCAGAGCAGACAGTCATATCACAGCACCCAAAAGCGATCTTGTCACGCAGTGGAATCTGAAACCCATATGCGGACATCATAAGTGTGGCAATTGTGTTTCTTGTTCAAGCACCATTGAAGGTGACGTTTTTGTAAACAATGGCATCAGATGGAAGCATGACAGCTTCACAAATTGCAAGACTAGAAATGTCGTCTATGCGGTGGTCTGCCCATGTGACAGAGTTTATGTTGGCAAAACAAACCAACCGATTAATGCCCGGATTACCCAGCACCGCTCCCGGCTTAAGAAAAAAGTCATCACAGCCCCCATGGTGGAACACTTTACCAGTAATGGCCACTCCGAGTCTGATTTTAAATGGACTGTACTGGCATGGATTGACCCTAAACACTTCCGTGATGTGGATACAATGTTGTTGCGCAAAGAGGCGTACCTAATCCTAAAGTTTGACAGTGTAAATAAGGGTCTCAATAGCCTCAGTGAAATTAATAGAGCATAATCATTTTGTGCATGCTGTTAGACACTACATGTCCCACAATGCACTTTAATGGTCAACCAAAACTTGAATTCACGTTTCACACTACAGGTCCCAGCATGCCCCATTACTAGGTCCTCCGCCTGATTGGCCCGCCACAAGTTTGTTGGTTTGGCCACCTGACCGGCGATGCCCAGAGACATTCACATCTCTGAGACAACGCTGTGGAGCAAGTTCGCTTGATCGGAATTGACACTGTGGTAAGCATGGAAGCAGCCGTTCTTGAAAACTGTTCATTTAATATTGACATGACATTGCGGTAATGCATCCCCCTCCCATTCCCCTGCAGATATTGATTCGAGCGCTTGGTGAAGGACTCGTAATAGAACCCCCAATTTGGGTACCGTGAATTTTTGTCCAAGTAAGTAGTTTGATTTTTTAATCTAAACGCGACTAGCGCTTGAAATTGAATTAAATAGCAAAGCGGTAACAGGACACCTTCCGCTTTTCCCAACAGAGGTACAACTGTCTCTCTGCATGGTAGAACAGGGACCACCCAACAGAACCCACCTTGAGGTTTTTGCAGACCATCGTCCAAGTAAGTTTCTTTCTGAACACCAAGGGGCTCATGCGAGTATTGAATTTGTGAATACACAGTGCACTAAGACGCATTCCACCGCCTTTTTTTCCAGAAAACTAAAAGAACTTCACCATTAGCGGCATAGATGTGGCTTGGCTTCCACACAAACGCAGGTAATTGAGCAACAGATGGTTATCCAACCTCCCCTCCCTGCGCACCCGGCCAACGCTCACTGACTCTATTACTTTGTTGCAGTGCAGGCCACCGAGCACAGACGACATTCCTTCCAATCCGTGATTAACTGTGGGCAGGAATCACACAAGGTACAAACTGTTTTTGTCACCTAACTGCCCGGAGATTAATGGTTAGAAGTCGCGCTAGATAGTAAAATTATGCTTTTGTTTTTTGTTTTTTAATTTAAACAGTGCCCATGGACTAGATAGAATCCGCCCTGATGAGAATCCTGCAAGCTGTGAATCAGGATTCGAAACGCGTCGGCAGTCGTTTTTTTCCAAAATTGCCATTTATTGGGGAAATCGCTTTTGGTTCCTGAAATCCATTTGAATAGCTCCCATTCAGGCTCTGTGAGCATAACAATTGGTTCAAATAAATGTTTCTCACTTTCTCTCTGGGTTTCTAGACATTTACAAAGAACCCTGGTTTTTCAAATGTAAAAAGTGTTTTATGGTCCATGTATTCAATGTGATGTTGGCATTTGTGAATAAGCTAATGTTTTTGTAATTGTTCACTATTTTGTTGGGTATTGCACTTGTGATTTTGATTTGTTTGTGAATGTATATATGACTCAACCATGAGGTTGATAGTGATCTGAGTTCTGCTTATTGTGATTTTCTCTCTTTTTATAAACTGAGTATTCAATTAACAAACATAAAATGTTTTGTGTAAACTAACAAATTGTGGTTTACTCGTACTGGAAGTCAGTTTGTACTTTAATTCACTTGGGGGCATAGGCAATTATTTCTATGTTCATATTGTGAGGCCCTGCCTACCCTCCTTCCCATTGGGCCCAGCCACACTTGTGTGTTCCAGCTGCGTCAGAAAAGGCACGCAACAATGGAGGAAAATCAGCCGCAACTTCCGCAAGGGACTTCTAAATCAGCCCCAACAGACTGAAGTCCAGTCCTTCCTTTAGACAGTCAAATGGCTATAAGAAGAAATAGTGGCGGTGGTGGCGGGTGGATTGATAGTTTGAGTATTCACTGATCTGCAAGCAGGATGGACTTTGTCTGTCACGTGTTGCGCACTGCTGCCTGCAGTGCCAGGCCTAGGCAAACCTCTTTAGTAGTCTGTTTATTGAGTTACATAGGAACTTTCTAAGTCAACGTTCCGCAAATCAGGCAATACGAATAACGTAGTATACCACATGAGATAGATCCCGTGGAATAGTTGTCTATCTATTTGCTATTTTTCCAAAATATGTTGTTATTGTTCTTTTGAAATGTTTGATTTGGTTGAAAAATCTCATCCATGTTTTCTGGTTTTTCTTTCTTTCATGTTGTACATCAGCTCCCCCCAAGGGCAAGAGGACACAGGAGGAGGGTGCTGAGGATGCAGGCCAGGATCGGGCAGGCGAGGGCTCCTTTGCTGGCCCCAGTAAGTTTACATTTTAATAAACAGTACCTATTTTTTCCTAGCGTTCCTCCTTCGATTTTTTCTAAATCGTCTTTGATCTTCTTGTAGACTGGATATAAATTCTTATCCTGCCTCGAATATGACTCCCTGTGGTATTACTAGACTATTCTTATTAGTCTGTCTGTGTAGCTAACTAAGATTGGACATTTGGCAATTCCATTGGACTCCCATTATATTCAGCAATACCTCTATGCACTGTCTCCTTACTGACTAGATAGTGTGGCAGAGTCATTCAGCTCCCGAAGTCACCGATTATAGATCCCCAATGATCTCTAGATTATCGTACGCAGGACAAGAGAGTAGTACGGAGTCACAGCACAGTCAAGAAGTGTCAGAGGCACTCATGCTTGCAAAAATTCCAAAACCTTTAGCTCATCCACTCTAGTCTAGAGGAACAAAAACCACAGAGTCTATTTAAGTTTAAAAGCTTTATTAAAAGTAAACACATTTATTAAAATCTACTTTGTCATAAAACTATTTAACTGTAAACGGAAAAGTGGTTAGTGCTGACGATTAATTGGACACATTTCTTGTGGTCGAGCCGAACTCTCACCTGGTTTGAACTTGATCCTGGTCGTGTTCTTAGGACTCAGGAGTCAAGCTTCTGTCTGTTAGGAGAAAAAGTGGCGCGTGTTAAAAATCAAAAGCAAGCATTCATCAGTTGTGCATAAAAGTGCAGCAAGACAACAGCCTTCCCTGGAAAATGGGACATTTTTACTATGGAGTAGACAGTCACAAATTATTACATTGTATTCTGTTTTTTTAACATTTCTCCTAGACCAAATATTATATAGTAGTGAGTGGTGTATTCTAACATTCTTAAATGTACTTTGTAGGTGTAACATCTGGTGACGGGGCCAGCGCGGAGGTGGCTGTGTTGGACCAGGACTCGGAGGCCTCTGGGGAGGAGGCGGCGGTAGAAGAGCTGGCGGACGTTCCTGTGGGGGATCAAACGGTGGTGGCGGAAACAGGTAAGCTATATATTCCTTACTTATTGAGATTGAAGACTGCATAGTGTGCTTTCTGCACGGGTGTATTACAATTACAAATCAACCAGGTAGTAGCCTCCTCGAAATGTACTTCGACTTAGCTGTGAAGTTTTTGGTGAGAAGAATCCCAATAAGTTCTTAGACGAACGTGATGGATGGGATGAACGAAAAGCGAAAGAAGGGTGTAAGTAAGTGGGACGCGAACTTGTATGATGGCTGGCAAAGAAGAACGATATGTGTTTGCTTGGCCCCCGAGGTGGCTGGGAAGGAAAGAATATGGTATGGTGCATGGCTGGGTCAATGATGAAGCAAGGATGGGTGGAAGGACAGCAGCCTGGGTGGGTGAAACAGAAACTGTATGTGTGCGTATACTTTGACTGAATGGATGCCTGGAGCATGGTATTCTCTGACTCTTAGATAGCACATGTGTATCTAGAGAGAGTAGATGGTCGCCAGGTGAAGTAAGTGTTACCTTGAAGAGCATGTACCACCGCACCCGCACGTCCGTTCCAGTGCAGGGAAGGCAAGGAAAAGAAATTGTAAATGTGTCCAATACTACCATGAATAGTAGCAGTACTTTGTATTGCGTTTGCATTCACAGCATATATCTGGTTATTACGGTGGACACTCCGTACCTCTCTTAATAACTTTAGTTTACTTGTAGTACGTCATTCATGTGTGGGTGTATCACTGTTCACTCAATATTAAGCAAAGCACCTAAAGTCATCTCATCTGTCATTAAATACGTCCCATGTGAAGTGATAGATAATCAAATTAGTTAGCTTCTTCAGTTTCCTTTTCTAGTACTCATTTGCACTGTAGGGTGAAAGGTAAATTAATTAAGCAGTAGCCCTTGTAACAGAGTATTCTCAGTGCCACCCGTAATAGAAAAGTAATAGCTTCACCACCTGCATGTACTGGACCGGTACAGTAACGCAAGTCTGTCTCACTCATCATGGTGTGCAACTTTTTTTCTCGGGTGCAAGTTCACTGTGCTGTGTCCATGTCATTCTGCCGGCTTGCATAAGATAACGTACCCATTTCCCTAAACAAGAGAGAAGAAGAAGAATAAGACTGGTGTACTGTCATAGTCGACTGTAATGGAAGTCCATAGTGGTCGTAGAATTAGTTCATTAAACTACCACTACTGTTAGAGCAAGGATGCAGAAGTGGGAGGTTACATAGATACTGTCCTCAATAGTTATGTACTGTGCTTTCAATTTGCTACTTGTACTCTGTGACCCAACTTTCGGCTCAATCACTTTGTGTTATTAATAAGGAGCATTGGTTACAGACTATGTCTTTCTTTCTTCATATAGTTGCTCCTTCCAAATCAACAACAAGGAGGGAGCAGGCTAGATTGGCCCGGCAACGGAGGCTGGAGGCCACAGTCGCCGAATATCGGCGGCTGGTGGCCCTGGAGGAGGAGGAGGACACGCAGTCGAGCGGGGCAACATCCTCGACTGTGACCACTGCATCCTCCTCCGTGACTAAGCCAGCGGGACCGAGCCGGGCTAAGAAAGACGACCGCCACCGCCAAGCAACCGAAATACCAGCTGCCCCCCACAGGAGCTGCAAGGAACGCCAACGCCGCCTACGAGTCCGCATGTCCAACCTGGAGCAGGAGGTCCTGAGGTATAAGAACTTGGTTAAGGGCCTCCGCTCCGAGCTTGCCACCCTCCGCAAGGAGTATGATGCCCATGCCGCATCATGCACCAGCACCAGCACCCTCCAGTAGTGGAGTGTCCCTTGCCCTTTTTTTATAGACTTTTGGGGGGTGGGATTTGGGAGTTGGGATCGTTTTGGGACGTTTCAGAGACAATCGTTGGGGTTAGGGTGGGTGAGGGAGATTATTTTGTTAGGGCTAAATAAATATATTTTTCAACTTTATCTGACCATACCTGTTTTTTACTGCTTTTCAGTCTGGTGGGTGGGGGGCGGGGGTGTAACAGTAACTTTGTTTTCCTGAACAGTCGTAGGACTTTAGTAGTACAACCGTCAATCTCTTGTCTACTCCGAAATAATACTCCATTATACTACCTCCCACCAAACGCTTATCTTACCTGTAATTTGTGTTAGAAATTAGGGCTAGGCCCAGGGCTGGCTCCAGGTGAAATGGGGATTAACGTTGTCAATCCTGGGCGGGTGACATTTCCTCATTGCGGTGGTACTAGTGGTGTGACACAGTGGCAGTTGCATGCCTATGGAAAAAAAGAAAACGAAACCTTGTTTGTCCTCCTTACTGTAGCATTACAACGGTTACGGTACGATCGAGAAAATAGCAGGTGACAGTACACTAGAACAGTGCCATAATGTAGCCTAACAAATGGTAAAGTATTTGCTTGCAAGTATAACTAGTACTTGCGTTGAATTTATTTGACATTGGCTACTACTACTAGAAGATATAGTACTGAAGCTGAGTAAGTCTAGAAGATATCCTCGTATTCCTTCACCAGCCTGTTGCTGCTATGACCTTATCCTCCCCAGCAAGTGTGTGGAATTATTGATGTCATTTTAGTCAGACATCAAGCAAAACAACACAGCCCGGGGGAAGAGGGTTAGGGTTTGTAAAATGGATGGGAATGGGGGTTTCTTTTTGGGTAGGTTTTGTTGAGAGAAGAAAAAAAAAGCAGAGCATGGACAAACAATAATTGAAGATACAGACAATCTTTGGTTACAAACTAAAGGTAAGCACATGCAGTCACACTCATAGAATAAAAGACAACAATGGATACTGTATCTGTATTGCGTATGTTGTTGGAGTTGTCCTGTTGAATTTGGTAAGTAAGTTGCATGCAGCAAACAATTCCTCTTATTGGCGGCACTCCTCCATTCCAGCTGACGCTTCGTCCATCAATGTGGTGACCACTGACAGAAGACACCCTGTCCACTGCCTGCCTGGCGGATGTTGACTGAAACCCGGCCTGTAATTATTGAACGGAAAACAGGAAGTGCTATTACAATACCACTGATAAATAAATAAAAGGTATGTACGCTGTGTGGTGCAAAAAGTCACACTTTGATTTCCCTAATAGACAGTACAATATTTTAGAAATTGCGTGCTCTGTCTGAGTCACCTTTTTAAGGATCAATAAGTATGGCCAAAATATTATAGCGGATCTTTCCCCTCAAGGTAGGTGTACTACTGTGTTTTAGAACAAAATTTGACCTTGAAAAAAAGGCTGTTCCTTATGGATTTTGTCCAAAACACTTCTATCCGGTATTAGACCTTCCCAGGAATGCCCCAGGCAAGACCCGCCGGCGCCAACCCACCCGCAAAAAACCACCCGACAACACCCCCAAACAGCGAAAAAGCTAAATCTCATACTTACAATATCTCTCGGCCTTCGGTCCAAATGCGGCGCTGTTCAGCTAGGTCATCATCATCATCAATCATCATAACTCCTGTTTTCCACCACGGATTTCCTGAAAAGCAAATGCAATCAAGATTAGACTGTCGCAGCAGTGCTTCGACAGAGACCCCGGCCGCAACCCACCCACGAACAGCAGGAAGCCCCCCAAAACGCTACATTGAGCAAGATGTCAGAAGAAATAGCAAAAAAAAGGCTGTTCCTTATGGATTTTGTCCAAAACACTTCTATCCGGTATTAGACCTTCCCAGGAATGCCCCAGGCAAGACCCGCCGGCGCCAACCCACCCGCAAAAAACCACCCGACAACACCCCCAAACAGCGAAAAAGCTAAATCTCATACTTACAATATCTCTCGGCCTTCGGTCCAAATGCGGCGCTGTTCAGCTAGGTCATCATCATCATCAACCATCATAACTCCTGTTTTCCACCACGGATTTCCTGAAAAGCAAATGCAATCAAGATTAGACTGTCGCAGCAGTGCTTCGACAGAGACCCCGGCCGCAACCCACCCACGAACAGCAGGAAGCCCCCCAAAACGCTACATTGAGCAAGATGTCAGAAGAAATAGCAAAAAAAAGGCTGTTCCTTATGGATTTTGTCCAAAACACTTCTATCCGGTATTAGACCTTCCCAGGAATGCCCCAGGCAAGACCCGCCAACCCACCCGCAAAAAAACAACCGACAACACCCCCAAACAGCGAAAAAGCTAAATCTCATACTTACAATATCTCTCGGCCTTCGGTCCAAATGCGGCGCTGTTCAGCTAGGTCATCATCATCAATCATCATAACTCCTGTTTTCCACCACGGATTTCCTGAAAAGCAAATGCAATCAAGATTAGACTGTCGCAGCAGTGCTTCGACAGACACCAAAAATTACCCACAAACCCCCGGAACCCCGCCAAAGAGCACCTCAAAGGCAAGCAAGTCAGCAAAAACGGCAAGAAATTTCCACCTCATATTTGGTCCAAAACACTTTTGTCCATTATTAGAGCTTCACAGCAATGGGCCCAAATCCGTCAACTCACCCGCAAAGTACAACACCCCCACAAGTGCTGAGTCTTTCTTCATTGGGCGTAATCCAGCACTCTGCTTGGAGGGAAATCGCAGTCTGGAGGAGGAGGATAGAGGAGCATGTTCTTCGGAACTTGTGAACCTGAGGAATGTAGACTGCGGCACCTTCAAAGCAATAAGCAAACAAGTGAAGACAGTTCTGATGATGGTCTTGTTTTTGGGATTAGGTGATTAAAGTTTGAATTAAATTAACTGTGCAAAACAAAGAAAGAGAGACACAAAGCACACAGGAATAAAAGGGAATAAGGACGAAAAAGAAAGTTCTTGATTGATTGTCTCATTTTCAGTGCTCGGTGTCAGGGAATAAGAACAAGATTTCGTCATCATACTCTGCGAATTCAGGCTGGATGAGGTCAGTGCCACCGAACAGAGAAAAAATCCCCTCATCTACGTTGCCGTCCTCCTCGTCTTCATGCGGCGTGCTTTCTCGTACTTTGTAATCAGGTGGTATGAGGTGCTGATTCATCTTGATCATTGTCAGCCGCTCCACATTTTTGGGCGAGAGGCGGCTCCGTTTGGGAGTTACAATGCCACCAGCAGCACTGAAAACACGTTCAGAAGACACACTTGCGAGTGGGCAAGACAAATAGTTTATAGCCAGGTTGTAGAGCTGTGGCCACAATTGTTTTTTGCCATGCCAATACTGCAATGGCTCCTCATTAAGAAAGACCACTGTTGAGTCATTCATATAGTCCTGCACCATCGACTCAAGGTCATCAACGGTTCCTCCACTTTGCTTACTTTTTGCTGTGGCTGTGACATTTTTTCGAGAACCATACCCCATCAAACTTAGCCAATCCTCCTCCGCAGCCACTGTTAGTGTTGTCATTGTGTGTGGTGCAGATGATCCAGTTGCCGGTGTCTTTAACGGCTGAGAGGTCACTTGTGCCCCAGCCACAGGTGCAGAAGTGGATTCTTGTGACTGGGGATGGCCTGCTGATGCTGATGCTGATGTACTGGCTTCTCCTTCAATAACCTGCCGTTCTTTTTCAAACCTATTGGCTGACCAGGCTAACCAATGTTTGTACTTTTGAACATCTGCATCATCAAAAGGAAAGAATGCTTCGTCTGCCAGCGCCTTTTTGTAGCGTGGATCCAGAATAGTAGCACAAATGTAATGCTGATCGGACTTGATCTTTTGAAGACGTTCATCACCACGTAGGCGCTCTAATAATTTCTCTGACAAAATGAAATGGTTTTTTTTTTTCTTCATCTTCTTTTTCAAACTCAGAAGACACCGCCATCAGTTGGTGCTCCAGCATGCACAACAATGGGATAGCTTTTCCCAAATTACAGTCCTCCTGGCTGACTGCACGCGTGAAGAACTCAAAAGGACGAAGCATGTCTGTCAGGCTTTTAACTATGTCCCATTGCGCCGCAGTCATCCGCAGGTCCTCCTTCTGAGATTTACCCTCTGTGAAGAAATAGTGATCGAGTACCGTATACTGCTCATACAGACGCTCAAGCATGTAGAAGGTTGAGTTCCAACGTGTTGCCACCTCCTGGATGAGTGCTTTCACTGGCATTCTACGTTGAAGTAGCAGTCTCCGCAGATGCTTCCGGGCCTTAAAAGAATGGCTGAAATGGTTGGACATTTTGCGGCAGGTGGCCATTACCGCGAACGCTGCACTGTCTCTATCACTCAAGAATTTTTGAACTACCAGGTTGATACAGTGCGCCAAACATGGCACTCTGAAATAGCCACCCTCCGACATGGCCTTAACTACATTGGAGCCATTATCCGTGGAAACATAACCAATCTTGCGTTTTAGGGGGGATAGCATTGTCAAGACCTTTTTGTTAAACTCTTGCAAAAGGTTTTCTGCTGTGTGACTTTTCTCCAAGCCAAACATGGCTAGTGTTGCATGTTTCCGAGCAGCTTTGAAAACTTTGTCCGGGTCAACACCTGCGTTTAGCTTTGCTTTAACACCTGAAAAAGAGACCCAGTGTGCAGTGATGCACATGTAATCATGGCCTGGGCCACTGGTCCACATGTCTGTTGTCAGATGTATTGTGTGAACAGCACTCTTCTGCAAAGCTGCCCCAATCGCCTGCAGCACATCTTCATGTAGTGCTGGAACCGCAACTCTGGCAAAATAGAACCGGCTCGGAACTTTCCATTTAGGGCAGAGCGTTGCCACTAATTCAAGAAAACCTACCGCTTCTACAAAAGAAAAAGGTAGAAGGTCCACAGCTAGCATTTTAGCCAGCTTAGTGTTATACAGACGCGTCAGTGGGTGGTTGCGTTCATATGGCACGTCTGAAGTAAGCATTGTTCTAATGTTGCCCTGGACCAAGCATTTACGGGCTGATAATGACTTCGTTGACCCAATTTTGCTCGCTGGTGAACTTTTGTGCGTTGGTGTCTCACTCGCTCCAACACTCTTAGTGTGCCTCACATTGGGTGTGCTGCTGACAGGGGTACTGGGTGTAAGGGAAGTGTTTGACACGTCTTCTTCCTGCTCGTCATCATCAGATGAAACATCAACGTTTCCTTGAATTTGGCCTTTCTTGATCGCATCTAGGTGCACAAACCATTTGACAGTGTGCTGTCTCCTAAGATGACCTCTCTGGCCTCCGGTACCATAGTTGGTACCTGGCTTACCACGACTAACTGCTTGCTTACAAATGGTACAAATGGCAAACTTTGGATTTTTTGGACAAACAGTAAAGAAGTCCCAAACTGGGGACTTGAAGTGTCTGTGGGACATGGAGGAGGCGGCGATACTGGTGGTGGTGGTCATGAAGCTAATGCCAGATGAAGTGGAGGATGTGGATTGCCCAACTTTTGTACGTTTTGCACTTTCACCGCCACTAATTAAGGTCGAGGTTGACGGAGGTCTCTTCTTGCCAGAAAGAAATATGGAAGCGGGACGAGTTGGTGTACTACTTAACTCCAATGATTGTGGTGTTTCCACTGCCTCCTCATCGACAACATCATCATCACGCTCAGCAGCTCTTCGGGCTAGGGTCAAAATGTCTGTTTGCTGCATGCCCGCTGGGGCTGCAGTGACCTTTATGATGACTGGGTCGTCGTTGGCAGAGTCTTCATCAGCAGCAGTATCCGCCACTTCTTGTTGAGACTCATCACACTCCATAACTCTGAGACTTTGGACGAGCTTCCTTTTACGCTTAACTACCTTTGTTTGTTCCCAAGTTTGATCCGTATCATCAGAAGGAGGTGTGCTTGAAGAGGATGTAGACACCACCCCTGATCTCTTCCTTGCTAGGGGTGTGGAAGACAATGAAGGATCATCAGGAGGAGTGGCTTCCTCAAATGATACCTCGCCTTGATTGTCGATTTCCTGATGTGCCCCTACTTCGGGAGGAACAACTATTGTGGGCACTTGTTGTGACCCTCCATGCACCTCTGCTTGCGCATCTCCTTGCGCTGCCTCTCCTTCCACATGTACTTGGGCTTGTACTTGCACATGTGATTGTTGTTGCGGCTGTGGTTGTTCAACACTCGTCAGATGAGCTACAACAACCTGTGTTGATTGAGGGACATTGCTGCTGCTTTCTTGCGATGAGCCAACATCACTGGTCGATGGTGATTGAAGAAGTATACTGGCTGCCTCTGCAGCACTCAAGGGCTTGGACTTAAGTTGGCGTGGTGGTGGTGGTGGCACTGAGCCCAATGGAGCGGGGGTGCTGCTGCCAGCTTGGTCCCCAGCAGATCCCGCTGCAGCTGCTGCAGGCATAATTCTTTTTTTTACTCCCAAAAAAAGGGGCGGGCGGCACACCAGTGTCCTTGGTAACTTGCTTCTTCTGCTCCTTACTGGCACCTTTCTTGCTAGAGGAGCTACGGGTTACTTTTTTTGGGGCCATCTTCTTCAGAGCAGGTCAGCAGGCAGCAGTTGCACGAGTTGCAGAGGGTTCTGTGTCCAGACGTGACGTCGCGTGACGTTATGCTGCACACACCGCTGCAGGACTTCTTCCTGGCACTGGTGGTTCTATTGAGTCTTCTTGTGCACCTAAAAGCAATGGAAGACAGAGGAACATCAGTTCAGTTATACACCCCAAAAAATCGACAAAACACAGAAAAATGAGCACAATCCCATGCCATCCATGATGTTTACATTGAAGACACCCCACAGAAAGACTAGGGACATGCAAGTATGCAACACTCACTACCCCTGGGCATAAGGGATGAAAAGTAGGCAAAATAAGTGCAGGCCTCAGACACTGCCTCTCCTCAAAATGGCCCCCTTACACCCCAAGCACATGTTGCCTGTACCAGCCAGCACTCAAGATGGCCACCACCACCACCCACATGGCCAGTCCACATCAACAGTACACCCCCAAAAAACAGAAAAACAGCCAGAAATCACCACAATCCAATGCCATCCATGATGTTTACATCAAAGAGAGTGAGACCACACCACAGGCACACTCAGTCCATGCACCACCACCCCCCCTGGGCAAGCAAAAGGCCACACCAGCAGCCCCCCAAAAACGACAAAAAACAATAAAATAAGCACAATCCCAGCCCATCCATGGCCTCAATTATGTTTAAATTCAAGAAGACACCCCACAGAAAGACTAGGCCCATGCAACACTCACCACCCCTGGGCAAAGGGCCACACCAGCAGGCCCAAAAAAACGACAAAAAACAATAAAATCTGCACAATCCCAGCCCATCCATGGCCTCAATGGTGTTTAAATTCAAGAAGACACCCCACAGAAAGACTAGGCCCATGCAACACTCACCACCCCTGGGCAAAGGGCCACACCAGCAGGCCCAAAAAAACGACAAAAAACAATAAAATCTGCACAATCCCAGCCCATCCATGGCCTCAATGGTGTTTAAATTCAAGAAGACACCCCTCAGAAACACTAGGCCCATGCAACACTCACTACCCCTGGGCATAAGGGATGAAAAGTAGGCAAAATAAGTGCAGGCCTCAGACACTGCCTCTCCTCAAAATGGCCCCCTTACACCCCAAGCACATGTTGCCTGTACCAGCCAGCACTCAAGATGGCCACCACCACCACCCACATGGCCAGTCCACATCAACAGTACACCCCCAAAAAACAGAAAAACAGCCAGAAATCACCACAATCCAATGCCATCCATGATGTTTACATCAAAGAGAGTGAGACGACACCACAGGCACACTCAGTCCATGCACCACCACCACCCCTGGGCAAGCAAAAGGCCACACCAGCAGCCCCCCAAAAACGACAAAAAACAATAAAATAAGCACAATCCCAACCCATCCATGGCCTCAATTATGTTTAAATTCAAGAAGACACCCCACAGAAAGACTAGGCCCATGCAACACTCACCACCCCTGGGCAAAGGGCCACACCAGCAGGCCCAAAAAAACGACAAAAAACAATAAAATCTGCACAATCCCAGCCCATCCATGGCCTCAATGGTGTTTAAATTCAAGAAGACACCCCTCAGAAACACTAGGCCCATGCAACACTCACTACCCCTGGGCATAAGGGATGAAAAGTAGGCAAAATAAGTGCAGGCCTCAGACACTGCCTCTCCTCAAAATGGCCCCCTTACACCCCAAGCACATGTTGCCTGTACCAGCCAGCACTCAAGATGGCCACCACCACCACCCACATGGCCAGTCCACATCAACAGTACACCCCCAAAAAACAGAAAAACAGCCAGAAATCACCACAATCCAATGCCATCCATGATGTTTACATCAAAGAGAGTGAGACCACACCACAGGCACACTCAGTCCATGCACCACCACCACCCCTGGGCAAGCAAAAGGCCACACCAGCAGCCCCCCAAAAACGACAAAAAACAATAAAATAAGCACAATCCCAGCCCATCCATGGCCTCAATTATGTTTAAATTCAAGAAGACACCCCACAGAAAGACTAGGCCCATGCAACACTCACCACCCCTGGGCAAAGGGCCACACCAGCAGGCCCAAAAAAACGACAAAAAACAATAAAATCTGCACAATCCCAGCCCATCCATGGCCTCAATGGTGTTTAAATTCAAGAAGACACCCCTCAGAAACACTAGGCCCATGCAACACTCACTACCCCTGGGCATAAGGGATGAAAAGTAGGCAAAATAAGTGCAGGCCTCAGACACTGCCTCTCCTCAAAATGGCCCCCTTACACCCCAAGCACATGTTGCCTGTACCAGCCAGCACTCAAGATGGCCACCACCACCACCCACATGGCCAGTCCACATCAACAGTACACCCCCAAAAAACAGAAAAACAGCCAGAAATCACCACAATCCAATGCCATCCATGATGTTTACATCAAAGAGAGTGAGACCACACCACAGGCACACTCAGTCCATGCACCACCACCACCACCCCTGGGCAAGCAAAAGGCCACACCAGCAGCCCCCCAAAAACGACAAAAAACAATAAAATAAGCACAATCCCAGCCCATCCATGGCCTCAATTATGTTTAAATTCAAGAAGACACCCCACAGAAAGACTAGGCCCATGCAACACTCACTCACCACCCCTGGGCAAAGGGCCACACCAGCAGGCCCAAAAAAACGACAAAAAACAATAAAATCTGCACAATCCCAGCCCATCCATGGCCTCAATGGTGTTTAAATTCAACAAAACAGTTGTATCATGCACCCATAACCAACCCTGGTCCTACTGGATACTGTGGCTACCCACAATATAATTTATTTAATTTTCTGAAAAAGTTCAAAAATTGTACTTGCAGCAACTGTAATGCCCCAAACAAACTTACTTGTGAAAGTTGATTTCTAATCCAAAAGTGATCCAAAGACAGTCAAAAAGGCCTCAAATCCAAATATCCAGCAGCACCCACAAAAAGTAATCCTTCCAGCTCCAGATCCAAATGAAAGTGACCAGGAGATGGACAAAGCACTGGGAGGAGCCTGCTGGACAGGAACAGGAAGTTGGAGACTGTGGGGCACTTCCTTCCTCCCCCCCCCCCAAAATGGACTCCTTGCAAAAAAAAAGGCCATGCAAATGTCAACCTGAGGAGTGATTCTGATAAAAATCATAATTTTCTGAAGGTTTATCCTGTTTGCTGGTGATTTTCTTGTGCGAAATTGCAAAATCTCTATTTCGCAAGTGCGAGATTGTTCCTTTCCGCCGCAACTACGTGTTCGCAATTGCGAACTCTCGCGAGGTGTGCTGTGCAAGGTGGCAAGCCGCGAGTACGTATTCACGGGCGACAAACTCCCGCGGGAACACGCAGCAAGATCTAAAATGGCGCGTCACTCGCAAAGAAAAACAACTCGGCAAACGCTAAAATGACGGAAAGTGAACGCCGTGCACCACGCCGCGCGCCGCAACCAAGCAAAAAATCCGCCGCGAGCGGATTCACGGATTTTCGACAAATTCGCGAGAGTTCGCGGATTGCGGATTTGCCGAAAATCCGAAAAATCCGCGAGCGGAGCGGATTTTACGCCCAAGCTTAATATATATATTCACTGAAAAAAACCATAGGTTTCAAACCAGCTGGACATTTTACTCATACAAAACCATTGAAATTCCCGGTTAAAGTTAGTTGTACTCACTATAACTCGCGCGCCCACAATCCACTGCTGATGATGTCACATATAACATCATTCATGACATGGTCAGTGACATCACTGATGACATCACTGATGACATCTCAAATGACATCACTGATGACATCACTGATGACGTCATCCATGTGACAATTAAACACACCTCATCACACACTAGTATAATCTTTCATCACTAACTGTAAAATAGAAAGTGCCATATTTGAAACCATTGACACACCAATAGAAATTTCTAAAGACCCACTCAGTTATTCATAGAACTATACACACATCTAATCACTTACCTATAGATTCAGTGTTATATGCAGTGAATACTCAACAGAACACTATCAAATATACTAATTACTATTTCAACATTACACACCAGCACACTTATAAAGACATCCTTCTGACCTTTGCAAACAATTGATTATACTTACATTTACTCACCTACACTCTTATACAATCACCACCTCATCTATTTATATAGATAGTAACTCACACTTAGTGTGTTATAAAATCCCTATTACAAGTATACAGTTATCCATATAGTGACTCATACAATCACTAAGTCGAAGGCACACTTAATTAGATATAACTGTCACATACACTGCCTTTTTTTTCAAGTTTAATGGAGATGTACCATTGAGAGAAATATTTCATCACCACCACACCCATAAACATATACACTCACTGAAACAACTGTTATAACATGTAGTCTTAACCTCATATACCTACTGAATTAACTATTCATAAATTTTTTGGCAATCACACCCCCCCCCACCAAACCACATAGACATTCATTTATCCATACAAATACTCAGTTAAGAAACCAATAACAAATATAGTCTTTAACATAGCAATTAAGCCAAAGCAATAAAGACTTTCACACAATTTAGTAACTACACATTATATATAGTGAGACTCCACAAATTAGTCAAGGAAACAATCAATGACACTGTTACTAAATCCACCATCCACACATTTATATTTATATATCCACTCATTCTTCAATGCAAAGTAGTGTATTTATAATACAAATTTAAATATCAAAGCAAACCACATTAACTGGATGATGTCATCAGTGATGTCATTTGAGATGTCATCAGTGATGTCATTGACCATGTCATGAATGATGTAATATGTGACATCATCAGCAGTGGATTGCGGGCGCGCGAGTTATAGTGAGTACAACTAACTATAACGGGGAATTTCAATGGTTTTGTATGAGTAAAATGTCCAGCTAACTATAACTGGTGTGAAACTTATGGTTTTTTCAGTGAATTTCTAAGGTTTTTTAAATGCTAATTCCTAACTATAACGAGTGTGAAACCTATGGGGCCTTATTTACGAGCCCCTTGCGCCTCCGGAACGTCATTTTTTGTGACGTTCCGGTGGCGCAGAAGACTGAGTGATATTTATCAGGCAGGACTAAGACACTTTTTGTGGCGTAATCCTGCCTGATAAATATCAGTCCCTTTAACGCAGTGTCCTGCGTTAAAGGGGCATGCAATGGGTGTTGATGGGGGCGTTCCCAGCAGCATCCATGGACTTGAGTAATTTATAGCATCCTCAAAGTCAGTCTTTCAAAAATTCCAATGTATAGGTGTAATCTCCCTATTTCTCGGGATCGAGGAAACCGTAAGAAACCCACTGAAACAACAAGGTGTAGGTACTTCTGATAAGTTACTGTTTAATGTACACAATAACATACAGGAAAAAAGGTAACTAAAGAAGATGCGATAAACAGTCTCGCTCAGTAATAGGTTTAAATCATACGATACCCATCAGTCGCATGCCCTGTTCCCAGGAGGGCCAAGGTCCAACCGTCCTCTGCAGAAACACCGGTCCCGGTGTTCGTCCAACAGAGGACACCGTGCTAAGTAACGGCCGAAAATGCCGTTTGTGTACGACTGATGGGCTAAGGACTGTTAGCTGGGGTTGTTAGAACGAGAAACAGCATCCAGGCGCTATGAAGACACACTACTCGGGAACGCCCCGCCGGGCACTCTACCGAGGGGTCTGGATGTACTCAAAGCCCAAACAGAGACGCGGCAATCACCTCCCTTGGTGAGCGTCTCTGTCCCACAATCCGTCCAGGGAGCATAGAAACCAACGCTCGACCCAGACTCCTACGCATTGGAACCAAACGAGCAGCCGCTCGCCTTCCTAGACCTTGATCCTGACTCCAGAACAGCAGGACCGCTACCTTCGGTAAATGCGAGGTTCGGTTTCCCAGGAAAACAAAGAACAGCAGGAACAACCCAACGGCCGGCAAGAATCCAAATATCCGACAGCGTTCCCAGCGTCCTCTGCGTCTTAAGTACGCCTTTCTGTGTGCGCGCTGTTCGCGCCAGGCATGCTGGTTGTTGTGGTTTCTTGTCCACCCGTGTTGCGGTGTTTTGCGGCTGATTCGGCTGTTGCATTCCGAGGTGACGCGCCGCGTCCCGGGAATCTGACAGTACATACTCCCCCCATCAGCCCCTCCGTGCGGGGCCCGCGCAGGCAGGGTGCTTTTTGTGGAATGCAGCAACCAACTGCGGGGCGTGGACACCCGACGCGGGCTCCCACGATTGCTCCTCCGGGCCGTACCCCTTCCACGCCACCAGATACCAGAGCCTGTCGCCCCGCCACTTGGAATCCAGGATACCGGCCACCTCATACTCCACATCGGCATCCATCGACACCGGCAGAGGCGGCAAACGTCTGCCCCGAGCGGAGGGTTTCAAAAGGGACACGTGGAAAACCGGATGGACCCTCTGGTGGCTAGGCAAACACAGACGCACGTTCACAGGGCTGATGCGCTTAGTGATGCGATACGGACCAATGAACCTAGGATGAAACACGCTGCACTTCCGGAACCGCAGATTCCTGGTGGACACCCAAACGAAATCCCCAACCGTATACACAGGTCCAGGCCGTCGCTTCTTGTCGTCCGTAGCTTTGTACGCCGCCTTGGCCGCCTCCAGGTAGGCACGAGATCGAACCAGAGTCTCCTTGATGTGCGCCACCCTCCTAGCGGCTTCCGGCACCCGAAGGTCCTTGACGGGGTGAAGGAATGGTAGAAACCTGGGGTGATGACCATAGTTGGTGTAAAAAGGAGATGCCTTGGTGGAGCTATGTGTGGCGTTGTTGTAGGCAACATCTGCCAGCCATAGGTGATCCACCCACTCCTCGATCCCCTGGTCCACGAAACAATGCAGGTACTGCTTTAGTGACTCGTTGAGGCGTTCTGTCTGCCCGTCCGTCTGCGGGTGATAGCTGGTCGACAAAGCAAGTGACGTGTAACGCCGAACACCACTTCCTCCAGAACTGAGCCGTAAACTGCGATCCCCTGTCCGACACGATCAGTGTGGGCAGCCCATGCAACCGTACCACATTCCTCAGAAGGAGCAAGGCTAGTTGGCCCGCCGAGGGTACCTGTTTAGAGGCTACGAAGTGCCCCATCTTCGTGAGATAGTCCACGACAACCAGGATCGCCGTACAGCCCTGATCCTTATGCAATCCTACAACAAAGTCCAAGGATATGTTCTCCCAAGGCCTGCAGGGCGTTGGGAGTTGTTGCAGCAGGCCCTGCGGACGTCGATGGTCCGATTTCGTGGGTGCACAGACGGAACAATCATCCCCCCATCTTCGGACATCAGCACGCAAAGACGGCCACCAGAAATGCCTTCCCAAGCTAGACACGGTTTTCTCAAACCCCAGATGGCCCGCGTAGGGTGACGTGTGGCACCACGCAAAGGCCTGTTTCCACAGTCGGGGAGTAGGTACCAACAAGCGGTGACTGTGCACCGGTATACCGTCCATCACCTGCCATTCCTTGTGGCTCGATAGCCACCTCCTCTAGGCAAAGGTCGGTATCCCCCTCTGGATGCCCCTAAGGAACATGTCCGGCTGTATAGCCCCGATCACCGTGCCTGGTGGTATGATGGAGTGCACGGGAGCAGGCGGCGTAGCCAGAACCGACGATTGACGGGAAAGTGCGTCCGCCTTCCTGTTTTCCGTGCCAGGCCTGTAAGTGATGTGGAAGCGAAATCCGGAAAAGAATAGCATCCACCGCATCTGCCGAGGCGACAGGTGTTTTGCTGCCGTCATGAACTGCAGGTTGCGGTGTTCCGTGTATACCGTCACATCATGTCTGGCCCCCAACAGCCAGTGCCTCCACTCCGTAAAAGCGTCCTTTATGGCCAGCAACTCCTTCTCCGCGATGTGGTAGTTCCATTCTGCGGTGTTCAGCTTTCTGGACATGAACGCCACGGGATGTAGCACTCCAGAGCGTTGGTGCCGTTGCGACAGGATGGCCCCCACCGCGACCTCAGAGGCATCCGCCTCAACCACATACGGCAAGTCAGGGTTCGGATAAGCCAGGATGGGTGCAGAAACGAAAGCCTTTTTCAACGCCACCAAGGCGCCCTGAGCATCCGCGTTCCATACGAAGGGCTGCGACTTTTGCAGCAGCTGAGTAATTGGGGCCACCAACCCTGAAAACCCGTCGATGAAGCGGCGATAGAAATTGGCGAACCCGATAAAGCATTGCACGTCTTTCACTCCCTGTGGCGTCGGCCAGTCTTCCACTGCCTTGGCCTTGCCCTCTGCCATTTCCTGTCCCTCAGGGCTCAGCATCACCCCCAGGAACTCCACAGATGTGACGTGGAAGTCGCATTTGCTGAGCTTGCAGAACAGCAGGTTGTCTCTGAGTCTTTGGAGTACCGTGGCCACGTGATGTACATGTTCCTCCTCTGTGTTGGAATAGATGAGGATATCGTCAATGTACACCACCACGTACTCATCCATTATGTCCCGGAACACCTCATTCAGGAAGTATTGAAAGGCCGCAGGGGCGTTGCAAAGCCCGAACGGCATGACGAGGTATTCGAAGAGGCCGAATCTGGTCTTAAACGCCGTCTTCCACTCGTCGCCGTCGTGCATCCGTACCAGATGGTATGCCCCTTTGAGGTCTAGCTTTGTGTATACCCGGGCCTTTTTCATTTGTTCCAGTAAGACGTTTATGAGCGGCAGAGGGTACCGTTTTTTTATGGTAATCGCGTTCAACGCCCTGAAGTCCACACAGGCCCTCAACTCACCATTGGCCTTCGGGATGAAGAAAAGGGGTGAAGCAGCTGGGGACTTAGAGGGTCTGATGAACCCCAACCCCAGGAGTTTATCAAGGTAGGAGCGCAGATGGACGTTCTCGGCTCCGTCAACGCGTACAGCCTGCCGCTGGGAACACTGGCACCCGGAACCAAGTCGATTTGACAATCGTAGATCCGGTGAGGGGGGAAGGACCTCAGCCCGTGCTTCGTCAAAAACGTCCTTGAAGGCAAGGTATGCTCCGGGTAACGTAACAGCCTTCTCTGCCGCTGTGGCTACTGTGTGTTCCATCTCAGGACCGGTGGTGGACCCCGTCCGTACCCCACAGTGTTGGAGACAGTGCGAAGATGTCATCCTGATCTGGTGTGTCTCCCAATCAACGGTCGGGTTGTGCTTTTTGAGCCATGGCAGACCCAGTATGATCCCATATTGAGATGCTCAGATGACACTGAAGTCTATGCCCTCTTCGTCATCTTCCCCGTATCTCACTGGCAGTACACCCGTGTGTTGCCTATGGGGCCGGTGACCAGTCGTCTTCCATCCACGGCATATACATCCTCGGGTAGATCCTTGGGTATGAGGGCTATACCCAACCGTCGAGCCTCGTCTTCGTCCATGACAGGCCAGTGGCCCCTGAGTCAACCATGGCCTCCACGGGAATCCACCTGGCTACTACGGAGACTTGAACGGTGACGTAGAGGTGCTGTGGTTTCGAACGAGTAGGACTCGACAAAGAAGGGATGCTATAACGACTCCGAGAGGCTCCTTCACTAATCAGGGAGTCTGTTAGTTTTCCGCCTGGACGTCAACTGCTGCGGTTACCGGTTTATTGGTCCTGAAGCGGCTGGTTTTTGGTTTGACAGGGCACTCACGGACATAATGTCCCTTCTTGCCGCAGTATAAACAGAGGCCTTGTTTGCGGCGTGCCTCTTTTTCCGTGGAAGTGAGGCTAGCCCGAATCGCTCCGATATCCATGGGTTCCGCCTTGGTGGTGGCGTTACTCTCTGGGGTTCCGGGCGCCCCTGGTACAGGCAGGGATTTACCTTTCTTTTTGTGGTCTCCTTTGCGTTCGTCCAAACGATGATCCAAGCGTAGGACCAAGGCGATGAGACCCTCACATGTTTTGGGCTGTGGATCGATCTGTGCAACGACATCCTTGAGCTCCTCGCTCAGTCCCTGATGGAATAAGGCTATCTGTTTTGAGACCGGCCATTTGGTTTCTGCAACCAAACGACGAAAGGAGTTCAGGTATTGCACGACGTCGTTGTTGCCCTGATGTAGCTCAAGCAGTTCACGGTCTGCGGCGTATGTATCCGCCCGTCTGTCGAAGACTTTCAAGATTTCCTCGCGTAACGCTCCCCAATCGCATAGAATGGGGTCATCCCTGCTCACCAAGGGTACCCCCCATTGCGCTGCGTTTCCGGCGAGGTACGAAATGAGAAAGGCCGCTCTAGCCTGGCTCGTGGGGAACGCCTTGGGTTTGCAGGACAGGTGCAGTGCCACCTGAGTCATGAAAACCTGCACTGTATCAGGGTCTCCACTGTAATGTTCTGGAGTGGCCAGGGGAACGTACACGGGCATCTCTACCACAACCGCTGTAGAAGGGGGAGTCGCCTGGCTACCAGCATCAAAGGGATTTCGCTGTGTTGCTTCGAACCTGGCCTTCAGGTCTGCTGTTTCTTGCCTGGACGCCGTTAGCTCAATTTGGACGGCGGCCAGAGCCGCCACTACATCATCCAGGGTGACCATGTTCTTCTTTCCTCGATCGGGAGAAGATTGGTATGAATCAACGGTCGGATATTATGTAATCTCCCTATTTCTCGGGATTGAAGAAACCGTAAGAAACCCACTGAAACAACAAGGTGTAGGTACTGCTGATAAGTTACTGTTTAATGTACACAATAACATACAGGAAAAAAGGTAACTAAAGAAGATGCGATAAACAGTCTCGCTCAGTAATAAGTTTAAATCATACGATACCCATCAGTCGCATGCCCTATTCCCAGGAGGGCCAAGGTCCAACCGTCCTCTGCATAAACACCGGTCCCGGTGTTCGTCCAACAGAGGCCGTTCGTGTACGACTGATGGGGTAAGGACTGTTAGCTGGGGTTGTTAGAACGAGAAACAGCGCCTAGGCACTATGAAGACACACTACTTGGGAACGCCCCGCCGGGCACTCTACCGAGGGGTCTGGATGTACTCAAAGCCCAAACAGAGACGTGGCAATCACCTCCCTTGGTGAGCGTCTCTGTCCCACAATCCGTCCAGGGAGCGTAGAAACCAACGCTCGACCCAGACTCCTACGCGTTGGAACCAAACGAACAGCCGCTCGCCTTCCTAGACCTTGATCCTGACTCCAGAACAGCGGGACCGCTACCTTCGGTAAATGCGAGGTTCGGTTTCTCAGGAAAACAAAGAACAGCAGGAACAACCCAACGGCCAGCAAGAATCCAAATATCCGACAGCGTTCATGGCGTCCTCTGCCTCTTAAGTACGCATTTCTGTGTGCGCGCTGTTCGCGCCAGGCATGCTGGTTGTTGTGGTTTCTTGTCCGTCCGTGATGCGGTGTTTTGCGGCTGATTCGGCTGTTGCATTCCGAGGTGACGCGCCGCGTCCTGGGGAATCTGACAATAGGACATGATAATCCAAATCCAAATTTTTCTCAAGAAAAGTCATAAACCGTGTCCGTGGGTCATATCTGATCAAACGCCGATATTCCGAACGATTGAAAATGACTTTTCATGAGAAACATCTGGATTTGGATTATCATGTCCTATACTTTGGAATTTTTGAAAGACTGACTTTGAGGAGGCTATAAATTACTCAAGTCTGCCAGAAATGTGTGGGTAAAATTGATACCTAGTCACTTTGAATAAGAATGTACTTACGACTCGTCTAACATTTGGAAGAAATATCTAGTTATATGACAACAGGATACCGACATAACTTGAAAGAAATAAGAACGCCCTGTAGAAGTTCTGTTGTACAGAATGAAACGCGTCAGTTGGCTGTGGAACATAAACTTAAGGAAAATAAAAGCATTTGAATATACACCAAGATTCAGCGCTTCAATAAGGACTCTAAGTGTTATGATTTGATTGGACTTGTTGTGCAAGTGCTGCTGTGCCAAACTTTGGAATATTCTCCACTACTCTCTACTACTCACTCTCTACTACTCCACTACTCTCTAATACTCACTCTCTACTACTCATACTCCACTACTCTACTACTCTCTACTACTCTCTCTCTATTACTCACTCCCTACTACTCACTATCTACTACTCTCTACTACTCACTCTCTACTACTCTCTACTACTCACTCTCTACTACTCTCTCTCTACTACTCACTCTCTACTTCTCACTCTCTACTACTCTCTACTACTCACTCTCTACTACTCTCTCTCTACTTCTCTCTACTACTCACTCTCTACTACTCACTCTACTACTCACTCTACTACTCACTCTCTACTACTCACTCTCTACTACTCTCTACTACTTACTCTCTACTACTCTCTCTACTACTCTCTACTACTCTCTCTACTACTCACTCTACTACTCACTCTCTACTACTCTCTACTATTCTCTCTCTCTGCTACTCACTCTCTACTACTCACTCTCTACTACTCTCTACTACTCACTCTCTACTACTCACTCTACTACTCACTCTTTACTACTCTCTACTACTCACTCTCTACTGATCTCCACTACTCACTCTACTACCTTCTCTCTAATACTCTCCACAACTCACTCTCTACTACTCTCTACTACTCACTCTACTATTCACTCTACTACTCTCTACTACTCACTCTCTGCTACTCTCTCTACTGCTCTTTACTACTCTCTACTACTTACTCTCTACTCTCTATTACTCACTATCTCCTCTCTACATCTCTCTACTTCTCTCTCTACTAGTCTCTACCTCTCTACCTCTACCTCTCTACCTCTACACCTCTGCCTCTACACCTCTACCTCTCTACCTCTCTCTACACGCACACATATACACATATATATATGCATATATATGCATATGCATTTATATATATATATATATGTATGTGTTTGTATATATATATACATACATATATAAACATATATAATCTGCATACCTATATAAATACAAATATAAATGCATGCATACATATACATATACATATATGCATACATAGTCCATGTACTTTCTTGATGCTCCTTTATTCAGGTAAGATGGTAGGTAAGATATATATAAGGGGAAACCCCACCAGGAGTGGCCTCCTGCCACTCAGCCCACATTCAACTGCCAGACATCCACACAGAACATTCTAACAGGCTCTTGCATCACACATTCTAAGCTGGGCAGCAGGGACAAGTATAACAGGAACAAAGTGTTATGCTCATGGTTCGAGCATTAGACAACCACCGCTGCCGTCCCCAGTCCTAATTTTGATTTTTTTTTTTTTGCTCCTGTTGAGCAGTTTCCCATTCCCTGTTTTTGTTTTTGTTCAAAAAAAAAGGAAAAAAGAAGAAAAAAAAAAGTTCTTTTCAGAACTACCTCCAATTCTCATCAAAGAGCTGTATTCTTAAAAAAATGAAAAATAGTAACTGAAATGGAGTGCAGTGAGAGAGGAGAGGAAAATGAGTGAGAAAGCAAAGAATGGGACGAGAGGGGAAGGGAAGTGATGTAGGGGGACTGAAAGAAGGTGAGTGTGGGGAAGGAGAGTGAGGAGAAGGAGAGTGAACATGGGGAACGTGGATACGTGAAGAAAATGTAGTAAAAGAACGGTGGTGTGGAAGGGTAAGAAAAGAGCTGTGATGTTTAGGAAAGAGTGGCGATACAGACTGGATAAAGACAATTGAGTGTGAGACAAGGTGAGTAAGGCAGTGAAGAAACAGAGAAAGTGAAAGAAAAACGTAAGAGTAGAAGACTGAAGGCCTCATTTATGAGGCCATGCGTCACTTTTATGCCGCCGGTGCGTCACTTTTTGTAACGCACCAGTGGTGTAAAAAATGCACCTTGTTGAGTCATATTTACAAAGTGACGCCTCTAGGTAGATGCGTCACTTTGTAAACCCCTGCGCCACATTATACCTGCGCCAGGTGTAATGAATGCAAAGGGGGCGTATTGACGCAAGAAAGGGTCGTAGAAGTGACGCAGTGAAATCTATGAGATTTCACTGCGTCACTTTTAGGATACCATTGCGTCAAAATCTTGCACCTGCCTCACAGCAGGCGTAAGACTGACACAGGCCCTTTCACATGGGGCTGGCCCCATGTGAAAGGATGCATTGCTAGAGTTGCGTCACTTTTGTGACACACTCCAGCAATGCATCACTTTTGCGCTTACAGATACGTCAGAAATACTGACGTATCTGTAACTCCTTAATGCGTCATACATTAATTATGACACATGAGTAGAAGACTGAAGGCCTCATTTATGAGGCCATGTGTCACTTTTACGGCACCGGTGCGTCAGTTTTTGTGATGCACCAGTGGTGTAAAAAATGCACCTTGTTGAGTCATATTTACAAAGTGACGCATCCAGGTAGATGCGTCACTTTGTAAACCCCTGCGCCACATTATACCTGCGCCAGCTGTAATGTATGCAAAGGGGGCGTATTGACGTAAGGAAGGGTCGTAGAAGTGATGCAGTGAAATCTATGAGATTTCACTGCATCACTTTTACGACGCTGTTGCGTCTAAATCTTGCGCCTGTCTCACAGCAGGCGTAAGACTGATGCAGGCCCTTTCACATGGGGCTGGCCCCATGTGAAAGGATACATTGCTGGAGTTGCATCATTTTTGTGACACACTCCAGCAATGCATCACTTTCCTCTAAACACTCTACTTTATTTTTTTACTCTTTACACTTTAGACTGTTTTTCCCCGTGGTGCGCTCAGGGTGCGCGTACCGGAGCGCACACCTGGGAGCGCACCCAGCGCTGACCCCGCGAAAATTAAAAAAAAAAAATGTTGTTTTGCCCTTCAGGGTCCTTCTAGGCCCCCCTCAGAGAACCTAGGGGGTATGGGGGTGTCTACTCTGCCCCCTTTTAATTATTTCCGCCTTTCTTTTTCACCTCTTGTGTCTCGATTCTACCGAGACACAAGATGGCGGACTCTCCGGACTGTTTAGAATGTTGACAGACACCCGACAGCCAATCAGCTTTCCGCTCGCGCACTCCCGTAGCGCGCCGGGTGCGCTCCCCGGTACGCGTACCGGTGAGCGCTCGGAGCGCGCCTATAGATATATATGTGTTTTTGAAGTTAATTTTCATAAAAACCACTGGAGCAATTTTCATCAAACATAGCAAAGGCACATCTGCGTACCAGTCCCTACAATTTTGCTAAGTTTGGCGTAATTCCGTTCAGCGGTTCGGGCTGTAGACTTGTCAGACCGTCCTATAAAATTAACATGGGGAAAACACGTTTTGGGACCCCCCTTTTTTCTTGCCCCCCACTTCACGAATCCCCCTGAAACTTTCAGGGAAGGAGCGCAGCGGAGCTGGCCAAAATTTTTGAAAATTATTCACATATTCCTCAACCAGCGCCAGAGTTATTCCCAATAGAATGTTGCGTATTTCCTATGGTAGCCAATCCTAACTATAACTACCTACTGGCGACCGCCAGTAGGTAATATATATATATATATCTGCAAAGAATGGCCAGTCATATTAACTGATATCATTCTAGTTCCTATTTTACCTGTCACCCCTGACATAACTTTCAGGAGGGCGCCTTCAATGCGTGATGCATTGGATAAACCATCACCTGAGGTTTCTCGGAAAAAACCTTGGTTTCATAAAACAGGATTCTTTAAGTGCACTTCTTGCCGTGCTTGCACGTTTGCAAAAAATACTACCCACTACATGACTGCATTTAGTGAGGTCCCTGTGCCTATTCGAGAACATTTAACTTGCAGGTCAGAGTATGTAATTTATAAACTAAAATGCACCTGCAATCTCGAATACATAGGCAGCACGAAACTTCCTGTGCCTAAACGCATCTTGCAGCACATACGAGCTATTGTCAACAGCGATGAGAACTATCCTGTAGCAAGGCATTTTCGATCTATACATAACATATTGCTAAAAGATCTTGAATATACTGTCTTGTGTTCAGTGCCCCAGCCCGGACGGGGTTGGAATAGGGACAAGCTACTTAGGCAAAAAGAATCGCACTTCATATCAGCATTAGATACCAAGGCCCCTAATGGGTTAAATTTAACGGAGGATCTTAACAATTTTTTGTAAATCTAGCTGGAATTACTGTTCTGTTTGGTAACATTGTATATAATGTTTGAATATCATATTTTTTCTGTAGGATTATTTTACATGAATCAGGTCATCGGCTGATGACCACTACAATTATATTGGTTTCATGTATGAATTTTGATACAATCATGTTTCTATAGAAAATATCTTCTTAAAAAACACTGTAAGCTCTAATACAACTGTCTTGACTGCTTACTCGACTGTGAGCAAAACTTATTTTTAATTTCACTTAAATGTGGGTTCCATTTTTATGATTTATGTTTTTTGGTAACAAAACTGCACATTTTGAGCACTTATATTGACAAACCGTAAAGGTGAAATAGATGAATACAAAAAATGAATTATTATACATGTCCTTAACATTTTGGATAAAGTATTTTGGGAGGTTTATCTATTGCGAAACAGACATAATGAATGATGTGTATGCATTCTATTAAGTGACGCTTGTCAAATGATTTTATATCCATTGCAATTTTGAATTTTATTAGGACACTATGTCGTAATTATAATTATTTTCATCATTTGCTATTATGGTTATTATTCATTGTAAATTAATCATGTATTAATTGTTTTGCATTTTATTTAACCACAAATTGTTGCCTCTGACAATCTTACATCAAACTGATAACAGTGTTAATCTAATTCTGGTTACCACAGCTATTTAATAAAGGCGTTTGTTTGTACTTTCTAAGCATACCTTTTCATATTGGTCTGTCATTTGTTTCTACCACCAACACTGCGAGGTTGTGCACTTTTTTGATTTGTCCCACTTTTATGTTTACTATAAATTGGCTGTTCTTTCTGAGCGCGTTATGTGAACAAGCTCCCATGAGGAGTGAAAGGCATCGTCGGATGGACACTTGTCCTTTATTTTGAAAATAAAGAACTCTATTCTGCTATCTACTTGAGAAGTTGAATATTCTTTGGAATTATTGCGCTGCAAAAATGAGGTTGGCGTGAGGTCTGCACCTGAAGAGATTCCGTCTTTTATCGGCGGAACAGGATTGTTGGTTCCATATATATATATATATATATATATATATACAACACGAAAAAGCGGCGTGCTTCTGCCGCTTGCACGGCGGGCGCTTGACAGGATCGCCGATCCTTTAAGTAAGTCAAATACTGGTATTATCCTTTGTGAAGAACCAGAGTCGAGGCCCAACTATATTCTCAGTGCTCAAGGTTTATTTGGCAGAAAGATTCAACAGCCCCAACGCGTTTCGAGGTACGCCTACCTCTTGGTCACGGGTGGAGTAACATCACTTCGCCATTCTTTTAAAGTAAACAACGAGATGCATTCCGTCATGCATCACGTGCACACATAGAAAATGAAGAAATACTACGATTAGGCTACAAAGTAACAATAAATTCGCCTTCACTATAGTTTTTGCTGATTGCATCTTTCTCAACAAAATAAAATAAACAGTATGCATCTTGGCTTTTCAGCTACAGATACAGGCAACTATTTACATCGTGTATCACATTTATCAACATTAACTAATAAATGTCAGAAAATACATAAATGCCTGTTATGTATCAGCTTTCTCGAAAATCTCTGCCCAAGTGGGCTTTTAACCTTCCAAGTACTGTTCATAATGTCGAGTTTAAATTCGTATAGTTGCCTGTATCTGTAGCTGAAAAGCCAAGATGCATACTGTTTATTTTATTTTGTTGAGAAAGATGCAATCAGCAAAAACTATAGTGAAGGCGAATTTATTGTTACTTTGTAGCCTAATCGTAGTATTTCTTCATTTTCTATGTGTGCACGTGATGCATGACGGAATGCATCTCGTTGTTTACTTTAAAAGAATGGCGAAGTGATGTTACTCCACCCGTGACCAAGAGGTAGGCGTACCTCGAAACGCGTTGGGGCTGTTGAATCTTTCTGCCAAATAAACCTTGAGCACTGAGAATATAGTTGGGCCTCGACTCTGGTTCTTCACAAAGGATAATACCAGTATTTGACTTATATATATATATATATATATATTACCTACTGGCGGTCGCCAGTAGGTATATATAGTTAGGATTTTTTCCCTATGGGATTTTTGAAAATTCTATGTCTAATAACTTTGGCGTTTGAGGACGGAATTGGCTGAAATTTTCTGGAAAATGGAACATTTTGTTTCTGAGCAGCCCCTGGAAATTTGGGGGGGGTTCGTCAAGGGGGGGCCGAGAAAAAAGGGGGGTCCCAAAACGTGTTTTTAACATTGAGTTTTCCATAGGGCGGTTGGCCTCACTTTTAGCCCGAACGGCTGAATGGATTTCCACGAAACTTGGCAAAATTGTAGGGACTGGTAGCCCGATGTGCCTTTGCTAGGTCTCAATATATGTGCTTCAGTGGATTTTGAGAAATTAACGTTCAAAAAAAGATATATATCTGTCACAGCTGACCGGGCAGCGCTCCGGTTCGCGGACTTTACGCGTAACGGAACTTCGCGTAGCGAAGCTGATTGGCTCTCCGGTGTCTGTCAACATTCTAAACAGTCCGGAGCGGCCGCCATCTTGTCTCTCGGTAGGATTGAGAGACAAGAGGAGGCCAAAACAAAGGGGGAAATGACCATAAGGGGGCATAGTAGAATCGTTTTTGGCCACTATAGGTGTGGCAGGGTATACTCAGACATGAGTCCCTTTCTCACTGCTCCATCAGGATTCAAGCAAGCCGGGCCGAAGAGGCTGAAATGCCAGAAACCGGTCCCCGGTAGCTTGTCTCCTTTCTGGTGAAGAATTGGCTTGGTAGTTTGGTCTGCCCTGTTCCCATGATGCACTGGGCCAGGGACAGACTAATTTGCATATAGCCAGGTTCTGAGCTGGGATGGGGCAGTGAGATAAATAACGGTGATGGATCAAGCCCTGATCTTTGGACTGGGTAAGAGTGGTCTGCTTAATTCAGACACTCTGTTCATCACCACCCCCTTTTCTGAATCGTTTTTGGCCACTATAGGTGTGGCAGGGTATACTCAGACATGAGTCCCTTTCTCACTGCTCCATCAGGATTCAAGCAAGCCGGGCCGAAGAGGCTGAAATGCCAGAAACCGGTCCACGGTAGCTTGTCTCCTTTCTGGTGAAGAATTGGCTTGGTAGTTTGGTCTGCCCTGTTCCCATGATGCACTGGGCCAGGGACAGACTAATTTGCATATAGCCAGGTTCTGAGCTGGGATGGGGCAGTGAGATAAATAACGGTGATGGATCAAGCCCTGATCTTTGGACTGGGTAAGAGTGGTCTGATTAATTCAGACACTCTGTTCATCACCACCCCCTTTTCTGAATCGTTTTTGGCCACTATAGGTGTGGCAGGGTATACTCAGACATGAGTCCCTTTCTCACTGCTCCATCAGGATTCAAGCAAGCCGGGCCGAAGAGGCTGAAATGCCAGAAACCGGTCCCCGGTAGCTTGTCTCCTTTCTGGTGAAGAATTGGCTTGGTAGTTTGGTCTGCCCTGTTCCCATGATGCACTGGGCCAGGGACAGACTAATTTGCATATAGCCAGGTTCTGAGCTGGGATGGGGCAGTGAGATAAATAATGGTGATGGATCAAGCCCTGATCTTTGGACTGGGTAAGAGTGGTCTGCTTAATTCAGACACTCTGTTCATCACCACCCCCTTTTCTGAATCGTTTTTGGCCACTATAGGTGTGGCAGGGTATACTCAGACATGAGTCCCTTTCTCACTGCTCCATCAGGATTCAAGCAAGCCGGGCCGAAGAGGCTGAAATGCCAGAAACCGGTCCCCGGTAGCTTGTCTCCTTTCTGGTGAAGAATTGGCTTGGTAGTTTGGTCTGCCCTGTTCCCATGATGCACTGGGCCAGGGACAGACTAATTTGCATATAGCCAGGTTCTGAGCTGGGATGGGGCAGTGAGATAAATAACGGTGATGGATCAAGCCCTGATCTTTGGACTGGGTAAGAGTGGTCTGCTTAATTCAGACACTCTGTTAATCACCACCCCCTTTTCTGAATCGTTTTTGGCCACTATAGGTGTGGCAGGGTATACTCAGACATGAGTCCCTTTCTCACTGCTCCATCAGGATTCAAGCAAGCCGGGCCGAAGAGGCTGAAATGCCAGAAACCGGTCCCCGGTAGCTTGTCTCCTTTCTGGTGAAGAATTGGCTTGGTAGTTTGGTCTGCCCTGTTCCCATGATGCACTGGGCCAGGGACAGACTAATTTGCATATAGCCAGGTTCTGAGCTGGGATGGGGCAGTGAGATAAATAACGGTGATGGATCAAGCCCTGATCTTTGGACTGGGTAAGAGTGGTCTGATTAATTCAGACACTCTGTTCATCACCACCCCCTTTTCTGAATCGTTTTTGGCCACTATAGGTGTGGCAGGGTATACTCAGACATGAGTCCCTTTCTCACTGCTCCATCAGGATTCAAGCAAGCCGGGCCGAAGAGGCTGAAATGCCAGAAACCGGTCCCCGGTAGCTTGTCTCCTTTCTGGTGAAGAATTGGCTTGGTAGTTTGGTCTGCCCTGTTCCCATGATGCACTGGGCCAGGGACAGACTAATTTGCATATAGCCAGGTTCTGAGCTGGGATGGGGCAGTGAGATAAATAATGGTGATGGATCAAGCCCTGATCTTTGGACTGGGTAAGAGTGGTCTGCTTAATTCAGACACTCTGTTCATCACCACCCCCTTTTCTGAATCGATTTTGGCCACTATAGGTGTGGCAGGGTATACTCAGACATGAGTCCCTTTCTCACTGCTCCATCAGGATTCAAGCAAGCCGGGCCGAAGAGGCTGAAATGCCAGAAACCGGTCCCCGGTAGCTTGTCTCCTTTCTGGTGAAGAATTGGCTTGGTAGTTTGGTCTGCCCTGTTCCCATGATGCACTGGGCCAGGGACAGACTAATTTGCATATAGCCAGGTTCTGAGCTGGGATGGGGCAGTGAGATAAATAACGGTGATGGATCAAGCCCTGATCTTTGGACTGGGTAAGAGTGGTCTGCTTAATTCAGACACTCTGTTAATCACCACCCCCTTTTCTGAATCGTTTTTGGCCACTATAGGTGTGGCAGGGTATACTCAGACATGAGTCCCTTTCTCACTGCTCCATCAGGATTCAAGCAAGCCGCGCCGAAGAGGCTGAAATGCCAGAAACCGGTCCCCGGTAGCTTGTCTCCTTTCTGGTGAAGAATTGGCTTGGTAGTTTGGTCTGCCCTGTTCCCATGATGCACTGGGCCAGGGACAGACTAATTTGCATATAGCCAGGTTCTGAGCTGGGATGGGGCAGTGAGATAAATAACGGTGATGGATCAAGCCCTGATCTTTGGACTGGGTAAGAGTGGTCTGCTTAATTCAGACACTCTGTTCATCACCGCCCCCTTTTCTGAATCGTTTTTGGCCACTATAGGTGTGGCAGGGTATACTCAGACATGAGTCCCTTTCTCACTGCTCCATCAGGATTCAAGCAAGCCGGGCCGAAGAGGCTGAAATGCCAGAAACCGGTCCCCGGTAGCTTGTCTCCTTTCTGGTGAAGAATTGGCTTGGTAGTTTGGTCTGCTCTGTTCCCATGATGCACTGGGCCAGGGACAGACTAATTTGCATATAGCCAGGTTCTGAGCTGGGATGGGGCAGTGACAGACTAATTTGCATATAGCCAGGTTCTGAGCTGGGATGGGGCAGTGAGATAAATAACGGTGATGGATCAAGCCCTGATCTTTGGACTGGGTAAGAGTGGTCTGCTTAATTCAGACACTCTGTTCATCACCACCCCCTTTTCTGAATCGTTTTTGGCCACTATAGGTGTGGCAGGGTATACTCAGACATGAGTCCCTTTCTCACTGCTCCATCAGGATTCAAGCAAGCCGGGCCGAAGAGGCTGAAATGCCAGAAACAGGTCCCCGGTAGCTTGTCTCCTTTCTGGTGAAGAATTGGCTTGGTAGTTTGGTCTGCCCTGTTCCCATGATGCACTGGGCCAGGGACAGACTAATTTGCATATAGCCAGGTTCTGAGCTGGGATGGGGCAGTGAGATAAATAACGGTGATGGATCAAGCCCTGATCTTTGGACTGGGTAAGAGTGGTCTGCTTAATTCAGACACTCTGTTCATCACCACCCCCTTTTCTGAATCGTTTTTGGCCACTATAGGTGTGGCAGGGTATACTCAGACATGAGTCCCTTTCTCACAGCTCCATCAGGATTCAAGCAAGCCGGGCCGAAGAGGCTGAAATGCCAGAAACCGGTCCCCGGTAGCTTGTCTCCTTTCTGGTGAAGAATTGGCTTGGTAGTTTGGTCTGCCCTGTTCCCATGATGCACTGGGCCAGGGACAGACTAATTTGCATATAGCCAGGTTCTGAGCTGGGATGGGGCAGTGTGATAAATAACGGTGATGTATCAAGCCCTGATCTTTGGACTGGGTAAGAGTGGTCTGCTTAATTCAGACACTCTGTTCATCACCACCCCCTTTTCTGAATCGTTTTTGGCCACTATAGGTGTGGCAGGGTATACTCAGACATGAGTCCCTTTCTCACTGCTCCATCAGGATTCAAGCAAGCCGGGCCGAAGAGGCTGAAATGCCAGAAACCGGTCCCCGGTAGCTTGTCTCCTTTCTGGTGAAGAATTGGCTTGGTAGTTTGGTCTGCCCTGTTCCCATGATGCACTGGGCCAGGGACAGACTAATTTGCATACAGCCAGGTTCTGAGCTGGGATGGGGCAGTGAGATAAATAACGGTGATGGATCAAGCCCTGATCTTTGGACTGGGTAAGAGTGGTCTGCTTAATTCAGACACTCTGTTCATCACCACCCCCTTTTCTGAATCGTTTTTGGCCACTATAGGTGTGGCAGGGTATACTCAGACATGAGTCCCTTTCTCACTGCTCCATCAGGATTCAAGCAAGCCGGGCCGAAGAGGCTGAAATGCCAGAAACCGGTCTCCGGTAGCTTGTCTCCTTTCTGGTGAAGAATTGGCTTGGTAGTTTGGTCTGCCCTGTTCCCATGATGCACTGGGCCAGGGACGGACTAATTTGCATACAGCCAGGTTCTGAGCTGGGATGGGGCAGTGAGATAAATAACGGTGATGGATCAAGCCCTGATCTTTGGACTGGGTAAGAGTGGTCTGCTTAATTCAGACACTCTGTTCATCACCACCCCCTTTTCTGAATCGTTTTTGGCCACTATAGGTGTGGCAGGGTATACTCAGACATGAGTCCCTTTCTCACTGCTCCATCAGGATTCAAGCAAGCCGGGCCGAAGAGGCTGAAATGCCAGAAACCGGTCCCCGGTAGCTTGTCTCCTTTCTGGTGAAGAATTGGCTTGGTAGTTTGGTCTGCCCTGTTCCCATGATGCACTGGGCCAGGGACAGACTAATTTGCATATAGCCAGGTTCTGAGCTGGGATGGGGCAGTGAGATAAATAACGGTGATGGATCAAGCCCTGATCTTTGGACTGGGTAAGAGTGGTCTGCTTAATTCAGACACTCTGTTCATCACCACCCCCTTTTCTGAATCGTTTTTGGCCACTATAGGTGTGGCAGGGTATACTCAGACATGAGTCCCTTTCTCACTGCTCCATCAGGATCCAAGCAAGCCGGGCCGAAGAGGCTGAAATGCCAGAAACCGGTCTCCGGTAGCTTGTCTCCTTTCTGGTGAAGAATTGGCTTGGTAGTTTGGTCTGCCCTGTTCCCATGATGCACTGGGCCAGGGACAGACTAATTTGCATATAGCCAGGTTCTGAGCTGGGATGGGGCAGTGAGATAAATAACAGTGATGGATCAAGCCCTGATCTTTGGACTGGGTAAGAGTGGTCTGCTTAATTCAGACACTCTGTTAATCACCACCCCCTTTTCTGAATCGTTTTTGGCCACTATAGGTGTGGCAGGGTATACTCAGACATGAGTCCCTTTCTCACTGCTCCATCAGGATTCAAGCAAGCCGGGAAGAAGAGGCTGAAATGCCAGAAACCGGTCCCCGGTAGCTTGTCTCCTTTCTGGTGAAGAATTGGCTTGGTAGTTTGGTCTGCCCTGTTCCCATGATGCACTGGGCCAGGGACAGACTAATTTGCATATAGCCAGGTTCTGAGCTGGGATGGGGCAGTGAGATAAATAACGGTGATGGATCAAGCCCTGATCTTTGGACTGGGTAAGAGTGGTCTGCTTAATTCAGACACTCTGTTCATCACCACCCCCTTTTCTGAATCGTTTCTGGCCACTATAGGTGTGGCAGGGTATACTCAGACATGAGTCCCTTTCTCACTGCTCCATCAGGATTCAAGCAAGCCGGGCCGAAGAGGCTGAAATGCCAGAAACCGGTCCCCGGTAGCTTGTCTCCTTTCTGGTGAAGAATTGGCTTGGTAGTTTGGTCTGCCCTGTTCCCATGATGCACTGGGCCAGGGACAGACTAATTTGCATATAGCCAGGTTCTGAGCTGGGATGGGGCAGTGAGATAAATAACGGTGATGGATCAAGCCCTGATCTTTGGACTGGGTAAGAGTGGTCTGCTTAATTCAGACACTCTGTTCATCACCACCCCCTTTTCTGAATCGTTTCTGGCCACTATAGGTGTGGCAGGGTATACTCAGACATGAGTCCCTTTCTCACTGCTCCATCAGGATTCAAGCAAGCCGGGCCGAAGAGGCTGAAATGCCAGAAACCGGTCCCCGGTAGCTTGTCTCCTTTCTGGTGAAGAATTGGCTTGGTAGTTTGGTCTGCCCTGTTCCCATGATGAACTGGGCCAGGGACAGACTAATTTGCATATAGCCAGGTTCTGAGCTGGGATGGGGCAGTGAGATAAATAACGGTGATGGATCAAGCCCTGATCTTTGGACTGGGTAAGAGTGGTCTGCTTAATTCAGACACTCTGTTCATCACCACCCCCTTTTCTGAATCGTTTCTGGCCACTATAGGTGTGGCAGGGTATACTCAGACATGAGTCCCTTTCTCACTGCTCCATCAGGATTCAAGCAAGCCGGGCCGAAGAGGCTGAAATGCCAGAAACCGGTCCCCGGTAGCTTGTCTCCTTTCTGGTGAAGAATTGGCTTGGTAGTTTGGTCTGCCCTGTTCCCATGATGCACTGGGCCAGGGACAGACTAATTTGCATATAGCCAGGTTCTGAGCTGGGATGGGGCAGTGAGATAAATAACGGTGATGGATCAAGCCCTGATCTTTGGACTGGGTAAGAGTGGTCTGCTTAATTCAGACACTCTGTTCATCACCACCCCCTTTTCTGAATCGTTTCTGGCCACTATAGGTGTGGCAGGGTATACTCAGACATGAGTCCCTTTCTCACTGCTCCATCAGGATTCAAGCAAGCCGGGCCGAAGAGGCTGAAATGCCAGAAACCGGTCCCCGGTAGCTTGTCTCCTTTCTGGTGAAGAATTGGCTTAGTAGTTTGGTCTGCCCTGTTCCCATGATGCACTGGGCCAGGGACAGACTAATTTGCATATAGCCAGGTTCTGAGCTGGGATGGGGCAGTGAGATAAATAACGGTGATGGATCAAGCCCTGATCTTTGGACTGGGTAAGAGTGGTCTACTTAATTCAGACACTCTGTTCATCACCACCCCCTTTTCTGAATCGTTTTTGGCCACTATAGGTGTGGCAGGGTATACTCAGACATGAGTCCCTTTCTCACTGCTCCATCAGGATTCAAGCAAGCCGGGCCGAAGAGGCTGAAATGCCAGAAACCGGTCCCCGGTAGCTTGTCTCCTTTCTGGTGAAGAATTGGCTTGGTAGTTTGGTCTGCCCTGTTCCCATGATGCACTGGGCCAGGGACAGACTAATTTGCATATAGCCAGGTTCTGAGCTGGGATGGGGCAGTGAGATAAATAACGGTGATGGATCAAGCCCTGATCTTTGGACTGGGTAAGAGTGGTCTGCTTAATTCAGACACTCTGTTCATCACCACCCCCTTTTCTGAATCGTTTTTGGCCACTATAGGTGTGGCAGGGTATACTCAGACATGAGTCCCTTTCTCACTGCTCCATCAGGATTCAAGCAAGCCGGGCCGAAGAGGCTGAAATGCCAGAAACCGGTCCCCGGTAGCTTGTCTCCTTTCTGGTGAAGAATTGGCTTGGTAGTTTGGTCTGCCCTGTTCCCATGATGCACTGGGCCAGGGACAGACTAATTTGCATATAGCCAGGTTCTGAGCTGGGATGGGGCAGTGAGATAAATAACGGTGATGGATCAAGCCCTGATCTTTGGACTGGGTAAGAGTGGTCTGCTTAATTCAGACACTCTGTTCATCACCACCCCCTTTTCTGAATCGTTTTTGGCCACTATAGGTGTGGCAGGGTATACTCAGACATGAGTCCCTTTCTCACTGCTCCATCAGGATTCAAGCAAGCCGGGCCGAAGAGGCTGAAATGCCAGAAACCGGTCTCCGGTAGCTTGTCTCCTTTCTGGTAAAGAATTGGCTTGGTAGTTTGGTCTGCCCTGTTCCCATGATGCACTGGGCCAGGGACAGACTAATTTGCATATAGCCAGGTTCTGAGCTGGGATGGGGCAGTGAGATAAATAACGGTGATGGATCAAGCCCTGATCTTTGGACTGGGTAAGAGTGGTCTGCTTAATTCAGACACTCTGTTCATCACCACCCCCTTTTCTGAATCGTTTTTGGCCACTATAGGTGTGGCAGGGTATACTCAGACATGAGTCCCTTTCTCACTGCTCCATCAGGATTCAAGCAAGCCGGGCCGAAGAGGCTGAAATGCCAGAAACCGGTCCCCGGTAGCTTGTCTCCTTTCTGGTGAAGAATTGGCTTGGTAGTTTGGTCTGCCCTGTTCCCATGATGCACTGGGCCAGGGACAGACTAATTTGCATATAGCCAGGTTCTGAGCTGGGATGGGGCAGTGAGATAAATAACGGTGATGGATCAAGCCCTGATCTTTGGACTGGGTAAGAGTGGTCTGCTTAATTCAGACACTCTGTTCATCACCACCCCCTTTTCTGAATCGTTTCTGGCCACTATAGGTGTGGCAGGGTATACTCAGACATGAGTCCCTTTCTCACTGCTCCATCAGGATTCAAGCAAGCCGGGCCGAAGAGGCTGAAATGCCAGAAACCGGTCCCCGGTAGCTTGTCTCCTTTCTGGTGAAGAATTGGCTTGGTAGTTTGGTCTGCCCTGTTCCCATGATGCACTGGGCCAGGGACAGACTAATTTGCATATAGCCAGGTTCTGAGCTGGGATGGGGCAGTGAGATAAATAACGATGATGGATCAAGCCCTGATCTTTGGACTGGGTAAGAGTGGTCTGCTTAATTCAGACACTCTGTTCATCACCACCCCCTTTTCTGAATCGTTTCTGGCCACTATAGGTGTGGCAGGGTATACTCAGACATGAGTCCCTTTCTCACTGCTCCATCAGGATTCAAGCAAGCCGGGCCGAAGAGGCTGAAATGCCAGAAACCGGTCCCCGGTAGCTTGTCTCCTTTCTGGTGAAGAATTGGCTTGGTAGTTTGGTCTGCCCTGTTCCCATGATGCACTGGGCCAGGGACAGACTAATTTGCATATAGCCAGATTCTGAGCTGGGATGGGGCAGTGAGATAAATAACGGTGATGGATCAAGCCCTGATCTTTGGACTGGGTAAGAGTGGTCTGCTTAATTCAGACACTCTGTTCATCACCACCCCCTTTTCTGAATCGTTTTTGGCCACTATAGGTGTGGCAGGGTATACTCAGACATGAGTCCCTTTCTCACTGCTCCATCAGGATTCAAGCAAGCCGGGCCTAAGAGGCTGAAATGCCAGAAACCGGTCCCCGGTAGCTTGTCTCCTTTCTGGTGAAGAATTGGCTTGGTAGTTTGGTCTGCCCTGTTCCCATGATGCACTGGGCCAGGGACAGACTAATTTGCATATAGCCAGGTTCTGAGCTGGGATGGGGCAGTGAGATAAATAACGGTGATGGATCAAGCCCTGATCTTTGGACTGGGTAAGAGTGGTCTGCTTAATTCAGACACTCTGTTCATCACCACCCCCTTTTCTGAATCGTTTCTGGCCACTATAGGTGTGGCAGGGTATACTCAGACATGAGTCCCTTTCTCACTGCTCCATCAGGATTCAAGCAAGCCGGGCCGAAGAGGCTGAAATGCCAGAAACCGGTCCCCGGTAGCTTGTCTCCTTTCTGGTGAAGAATTGGCTTGGTAGTTTGGTCTGCCCTGTTCCCATGATGCACTGGGCCAGGGACAGACTAATTTGCATATAGCCAGGTTCTGAGCTGGGATGGGGCAGTGAGATAAATAACGGTGATGGATCAAGCCCTGATCTTTGGACTGGGTAAGAGTGGTCTGCTTAATTCAGACACTCTGTTCATCACCACCCCCTTTTCTGAATCGTTTTTGGCCACTATAGGTGTGGCAGGGTATACTCAGACATGAGTCCCTTTCTCACTGCTCCATCAGGATTCAAGCAAGCCGGGCCGAAGAGGCTGAAATGCCAGAAACCGGTCCCCGGTAGCTTGTCTCCTTTCTGGTGAAGAATTGGCTTGGTAGTTTGGTCTGCCCTGTTCCCATGATTCACTGGGCCAGGGACAGACTAATTTGCATATAGCCAGGTTCTGAGCTGGGATGGGGCAGTGAGATAAATAACGGTGATGGATCAAGCCCTGATCTTTGGACTGGGTAAGAGTGGTCTGCTTAATTCAGACACTCTGTTCATCACCACCCCCTTTTCTGAATCGTTTTTGGCCACTATAGGTGTGGCAGGGTATACTCAGACATGAGTCCCTTTCTCACTGCTCCATCAGGATTCAAGCAAGCCGGCCGAAGAGGCTGAAATGCCAGAAACCGGTCCCCGGTAGCTTGTCTCCTTTCTGGTGAAGAATTGGCTTGGTAGTTTGGTCTGCCCTGTTCCCATGATGCACTGGGCCAGGGACAGACTAATTTGCATATAGCCAGGTTCTGAGCTGGGATGGGGCAGTGAGATAAATAACGGTGATGGATCAAGCCCTGATCTTTGGACTGGGTAAGAGTGGTCTGCTTAATTCAGACACTCTGTTCATCACCACCCCCTTTTCTGAATCGTTTTTGGCCACTATAGGTGTGGCAGGGTATACTCAGACATGAGTCCCTTTCTCACTGCTCCATCAGGATTCAAGCAAGCCGGGCCGAAGAGGCAGAAATGCCAGAAACCGGTCTCCGGTAGCTTGTCTCCTTTCTGGTGAAGAATTGGCTTGGTAGTTTGGTCTGCCCTGTTCCCATGATGCACTGGGCCAGGGACAGACTAATTTGCATATAGCCAGGTTCTGAGCTGGGATGGGGCAGTGAGATAAATAACGGTGATGGATCAAGCCCTGATCTTTGGACTGGGTAAGAGTGGTCTGCTTAATTCAGACACTCTGTTCATCACCACCCCCTTTTCTGAATCGTTTTTGGCCACTATAGGTGTGGCAGGGTATACTCAGACATGAGTCCCTTTCTCACTGCTCCATCAGGATTCAAGCAAGCCGGGCCGAAGAGGCTGAAATGCCAGAAACCGGTCCCCGGTAGCTTGTCTCCTTTCTGGTGAAGAATTGGCTTGGTAGTTTGGTCTGCCCTGTTCCCATGATGCACTGGGCCAGGGACAGACTAATTTGCATATAGCCAGGTTCTGAGCTGGGATGGGGCAGTGAGATAAATAACGGTGATGGATCAAGCCCTGATCTTTGGACTGGGTAAGAGTGGTCTGCTTAATTCAGACACTCTGTTCATCACCACCCCCTTTTCTGAATCGTTTTTGGCCACTATAGGTGTGGCAGGGTATACTCAGACATGAGTCCCTTTCTCACTGCTCCATCAGGATTCAAGCAAGCCGGGCCTAAGAGGCTGAAATGCCAGAAACCGGTCCCCGGTAGCTTGTCTCCTTTCTGGTGAAGAATTGGCTTGGTAGTTTGGTCTGCCCTGTTCCCATGATGCACTGGGCCAGGGACAGACTAATTTGCATATAGCCAGGTTCTGAGCTGGGATGGGGCAGTGAGATAAATAACGGTGATGGATCAAGCCCTGATCTTTGGACTGGGTAAGAGTGGTCTGCTTAATTCAGACACTCTGTTCATCACCACCCCCTTTTCTGAATCGTTTCTGGCCACTATAGGTGTGGCAGGGTATACTCAGACATGAGTCCCTTTCTCACTGCTCCATCAGGATTCAAGCAAGCCGGGCCGAAGAGGCTGAAATGCCAGAAACCGGTCCCCGGTAGCTTGTCTCCTTTCTGGTGAAGAATTGGCTTGGTAGTTTGGTCTGCCCTGTTCCCATGATGCACTGGGCCAGGGACAGACTAATTTGCATATAGCCAGGTTCTGAGCTGGGATGGGGCAGTGAGATAAATAACGGTGATGGATCAAGCCCTGATCTTTGGACTGGGTAAGAGTGGTCTGCTTAATTCAGACACTCTGTTCATCACCACCCCCTTTTCTGAATCGTTTTTGGCCACTATAGGTGTGGCAGGGTATACTCAGACATGAGTCCCTTTCTCACTGCTCCATCAGGATTCAAGCAAGCCGGGCCGAAGAGGCTGAAATGCCAGAATCCGGTCCCCGGTAGCTTGTCTCCTTTCTGGTGAAGAATTGGCTTGGTAGTTTGGTCTGCCCTGTTCCCATGATTCACTGGGCCAGGGACAGACTAATTTGCATATAGCCAGGTTCTGAGCTGGGATGGGGCAGTGAGATAAATAACGGTGATGGATCAAGCCCTGATCTTTGGACTGGGTAAGAGTGGTCTGCTTAATTCAGACACTCTGTTCATCACCACCCCCTTTTCTGAATCGTTTTTGGCCACTATAGGTGTGGCAGGGTATACTCAGACATGAGTCCCTTTCTCACTGCTCCATCAGGATTCAAGCAAGCCGGCCGAAGAGGCTGAAATGCCAGAAACCGGTCCCCGGTAGCTTGTCTCCTTTCTGGTGAAGAATTGGCTTGGTAGTTTGGTCTGCCCTGTTCCCATGATGCACTGGGCCAGGGACAGACTAATTTGCATATAGCCAGGTTCTGAGCTGGGATGGGGCAGTGAGATAAATAACGGTGATGGATCAAGCCCTGATCTTTGGACTGGGTAAGAGTGGTCTGCTTAATTCAGACACTCTGTTCATCACCACCCCCTTTTCTGAATCGTTTTTGGCCACTATAGGTGTGGCAGGGTATACTCAGACATGAGTCCCTTTCTCACTGCTCCATCAGGATTCAAGCAAGCCGGGCCGAAGAGGCAGAAATGCCAGAAACCGGTCTCCGGTAGCTTGTCTCCTTTCTGGTGAAGAATTGGCTTGGTAGTTTGGTCTGCCCTGTTCCCATGATGCACTGGGCCAGGGACAGACTAATTTGCATATAGCCAGGTTCTGAGCTGGGATGGGGCAGTGAGATAAATAACGGTGATGGATCAAGCCCTGATCTTTGGACTGGGTAAGAGTGGTCTGCTTAATTCAGACACTCTGTTCATCACCACCCCCTTTTCTGAATCGTTTTTGGCCACTATAGGTGTGGCAGGGTATACTCAGACATGAGTCCCTTTCTCACTGCTCCATCAGGATCCAAGCAAGCCGGGCCGAAGAGGCTGAAATGCCAGAAACCGGTCTCCGGTAGCTTGTCTCCTTTCTGGTAAAGAATTGGCTTGGTAGTTTGGTCTGCCCTGTTCCCATGATGCACTGGGCCAGGGACAGACTAATTTGCATATAGCCAGGTTCTGAGCTGGGATGGGGCAGTGAGATAAATAACGGTGATGGATCAAGCCCTGATCTTTGGACTGGGTAAGAGTGGTCTGCTTAATTCAGACACTCTGTTCATCACCACCCCCTTTTCTGAATCGTTTTTGGCCACTATAGGTGTGGCAGGGTATACTCAGACATGAGTCCCTTTCTCACTGCTCCATCAGGATTCAAGCAAGCCGGGCCGAAGAGGCTGAAATGCCAGAAACCGGTCCCCGGTAGCTTGTCTCCTTTCTGGTGAAGAATTGGCTTGGTAGTTTGGTCTGCCCTGTTCCCATGATGCACTGGGCCAGGGACAGACTAATTTGCATATAGCCAGGTTCTGAGCTGGGATGGGGCAGTGAGATAAATAACGGTGATGGATCAAGCCCTGATCTTTGGACTGGGTAAGAGTGGTCTGCTTAATTCAGACACTCTGTTCATCACCACCCCCTTTTCTGAATCGTTTCTGGCCACTATAGGTGTGGCAGGGTATACTCAGACATGAGTCCCTTTCTCACTGCTCCATCAGGATTCAAGCAAGCCGGGCCGAAGAGGCTGAAATGCCAGAAACCGGTCCCCGGTAGCTTGTCCCCTTTCTGGTGAAGAATTGGCTTGGTAGTTTGGTCTGCCCTGTTCCCATGATGCACTGGGCCAGGGACAGACTAATTTGCATATAGCCAGGTTCTGAGCTGGGATGGGGCAGTGAGATAAATAACGGTGATGGATCAAGCCCTGATCTTTGGACTGGGTAAGAGTGGTCTGCTTAATTCAGACACTCTGTTCATCACCACCCCCTTTTCTGAATCGTTTCTGGCCACTATAGGTGTGGCAGGGTATACTCAGACATGAGTCCCTTTCTCACTGCTCCATCAGGATTCAAGCAAGCCGGGCCGAAGAGGCTGAAATGCCAGAAACCGGTCCCCGGTAGCTTGTCTCCTTTCTGGTGAAGAATTGGCTTGGTAGTTTGGTCTGCCCTGTTCCCATGATGCACTGGGCCAGGGACAGACTAATTTGCATATAGCCAGGTTCTGAGCTGGGATGGGGCAGTGAGATAAATAACGGTGATGGATCAAGCCCTGATCTTTGGACTGGGTAAGAGTGGTCTGCTTAATTCAGACACTCTGTTCATCACCACCCCCTTTTCTGAATCGTTTTTGGCCACTATAGGTGTGGCAGGGTATACTCAGACATGAGTCCCTTTCTCACTGCTCCATCAGGATTCAAGCAAGCCGGGCCTAAGAGGCTGAAATGCCAGAAACCGGTCCCCGGTAGCTTGTCTCCTTTCTGGTGAAGAATTGGCTTGGTAGTTTGGTCTGCCCTGTTCCCATGATGCACTGGGCCAGGGACAGACTAATTTGCATATAGCCAGGTTCTGAGCTGGGATGGGGCAGTGAGATAAATAACGGTGATGGATCAAGCCCTGATCTTTGGACTGGGTAAGAGTGGTCTGCTTAATTCAGACACTCTGTTCATCACCACCCCCTTTTCTGAATCGTTTCTGGCCACTATAGGTGTGGCAGGGTATACTCAGACATGAGTCCCTTTCTCACTGCTCCATCAGGATTCAAGCAAGCCGGGCCGAAGAGGCTGAAATGCCAGAAACCGGTCCCCGGTAGCTTGTCTCCTTTCTGGTGAAGAATTGGCTTGGTAGTTTGGTCTGCCCTGTTCCCATGATGCACTGGGCCAGGGACAGACTAATTTGCATATAGCCAGGTTCTGAGCTGGGATGGGGCAGTGAGATAAATAACGGTGATGGATCAAGCCCTGATCTTTGGACTGGGTAAGAGTGGTCTGCTTAATTCAGACACTCTGTTCATCACCACCCCCTTTTCTGAATCGTTTTTGGCCACTATAGGTGTGGCAGGGTATACTCAGACATGAGTCCCTTTCTCACTGCTCCATCAGGATTCAAGCAAGCCGGGCCGAAGAGGCTGAAATGCCAGAAACCGGTCCCCGGTAGCTTGTCTCCTTTCTGGTGAAGAATTGGCTTGGTAGTTTGGTCTGCCCTGTTCCCATGATTCACTGGGCCAGGGACAGACTAATTTGCATATAGCCAGGTTCTGAGCTGGGATGGGGCAGTGAGATAAATAACGGTGATGGATCAAGCCCTGATCTTTGGACTGGGTAAGAGTGGTCTGCTTAATTCAGACACTCTGTTCATCACCACCCCCTTTTCTGAATCGTTTTTGGCCACTATAGGTGTGGCAGGGTATACTCAGACATGAGTCCCTTTCTCACTGCTCCATCAGGATTCAAGCAAGCCGGGCTGAAGAGGCTGAAATGCCAGAAACCGGTCCCCGGTAGCTTGTCTCCTTTCTGGTGAAGAATTGGCTTGGTAGTTTGGTCTGCCCTGTTCCCATGATGCACTGGGCCAGGGACAGACTAATTTGCATATAGCCAGGTTCTGAGCTGAGATGGGGCAGTGTGATAAATAACGGTGATGTATCAAGCCCTGATCTTTGGACTGGGTAAGAGTGGTCTGCTTAATTCAGACACTCTGTTCATCACCACCCCCTTTTCTGAATCGTTTTTGGCCACTATAGGTGTGGCAGGGTATACTCAGACATGAGTCCCTTTCTCACTGCTCCATCAGGATTCAAGCAAGCCGGGCCGAAGAGGCTGAAATGCCAGAAACCGGTCCCCGGTAGCTTGTCTCCTTTCTGGTGAAGAATTGGCTTGGTAGTTTGGTCTGCCCTGTTCCCATGATGCACTGGGCCAGGGACAGACTAATTTGCATACAGCCAGGTTCTGAGCTGGGATGGGGCAGTGAGATAAATAACGGTGATGGATCAAGCCCTGATCTTTGGACTGGGTAAGAGTGGTCTGCTTAATTCAGACACTCTGTTCATCACCACCCCCTTTTCTGAATCGTTTTTGGCCACTATAGGTGTGGCAGGGTATACTCAGACATGAGTCCCTTTCTCACTGCTCCATCAGGATTCAAGCAAGCCGGGCCGAAGAGGCTGAAATGCCAGAAACCGGTCCCCGGTAGCTTGTCTCCTTTCTGGTGAAGAATTGGCTTGGTAGTTTGGTCTGCCCTGTTCCCATGATGCACTGGGCCAGGGACAGACTAATTTGCATATAGCCAGGTTCTGAGCTGGGATGGGGCAGTGAGATAAATAACGGTGATGGATCAAGCCCTGATCTTTGGACTGGGTAAGAGTGGTCTGCTTAATTCAGACACTTTGTTCATCACCACCCCCTTTTCTGAATCGTTTTTGGCCACTATAGGTGTGGCAGGGTATACTCAGACATGAGTCCCTTTCTCACTGCTCCATCAGGATCCAAGCAAGCCGGGCCGAAGAGGCTGAAATGCCAGAAACCGGTCTCCGGTAGCTTGTCTCCTTTCTGGTGAAGAATTGGCTTGGTAGTTTGGTCTGCCCTGTTCCCATGATGCACTGGGCCAGGGACAGACTAATTTGCATATAGCCAGGTTCTGAGCTGGGATGGGGCAGTGAGATAAATAACAGTGATGGATCAAGCCCTGATCTTTGGACTGGGTAAGAGTGGTCTGCTTAATTCAGACACTCTGTTCATCACCACCCCCTTTTCTGAATCGTTTTTGGCCACTATAGGTCGTTTTTGGCCACTATAGGTGTGGCAGGGTATACTCAGACATGAGTCCCTTTCTCACTGCTCCATCAGGATTCAAGCAAGCCGGGCCGAAGAGGCTGAAATGCCAGAAACCGGTCCCCGGTAGCTTGTCTCCTTTCTGGTGAAGAATTGGCTTGGTAGTTTGGTCTGCCCTGTTCCCATGATGCACTGGGCCAGGGACAGACTAATTTGCATATAGCCAGGTTCTGAGCTGGGATGGGGCAGTGAGATAAAAAACGGTGATGGATCAAGCCCTGATCTTTGGACTGGGTAAGAGTGGTCTGCTTAATTCAGACACTCTGTTCATCACCACCCCCTTTTCTGAATCGTTTTTGGCCACTATAGGTGTGGCAGGGTATACTCAGACATGAGTCCCTTTCTCACTGCTCCATCAGGATTCAAGCAAGCCGGGCCGAAGAGGCTGAAATGCCAGAAACCGGTCCCCGGTAGCTTGTCTCCTTTCTGGTGAAGAATTGGCTTGGTAGTTTGGTCTGCCCTGTTCCCATTATGAACTGGGCCAGGGACAGACTAATTTGCATATAGCCAGGTTCTGAGCTGGGATGGGGCAGTGAGATAAATAACGGTGATGGATCAAGCCCTGATCTTTGGACTGGGTAAGAGTGGTCTGCTTAATTCAGACACTCTGTTCATCACCACCCCCTTTTCTGAATCGTTTCTGGCCACTATAGGTGTGGCAGGGTATACTCAGACATGAGTCCCTTTCTCACTGCTCCATCAGGATTCAAGCAAGCCGGGCCGAAGAGGCTGAAATGCCAGAAACCGGTCCCCGGTAGCTTGTCTCCTTTCTGGTGAAGAATTGGCTTGGTAGTTTGGTCTGCCCTGTTCTCATGATGCACTGGGCCAGGGACAGACTAATTTGCATATAGCCAGGTTCTGAGCTGGGATGGGGCAGTGAGATAAATAACGGTGATGGATCAAGCCCTGATCTTTGGACTGGGTAAGAGTGGTCTGCTTAATTCAGACACTCTGTTCATCACCACCCCCTTTTCTGAATCGTTTTTGGCCACTATAGGTGTGGCAGGGTATACTCAGAGATGAGTCCCTTTCTCACTGCTCCATCAGGATTCAAGCAAGCCGGGCCGAAGAGGCTGAAATGCCAGAAACCGGTCCCCGGTAGCTTGTCTCCTTTCTGGTGAAGAATTGGCTTGGTAGTTTGGTCTGCCCTGTTCCCATGATGCACTGGGCCAGGGACAGACTAATTTGCATATAGCCAGGTTCTGAGCTGGGATGGGGCAGTGAGATAAATAACGGTGATGGATCAAGCCCTGATCTTTGGACTGGGTAAGAGTGGTCTGCTTAATTCAGACACTCTGTTCATCACCACCCCCTTTTCTGAATCGTTTTTGGCCACTATAGGTGTGGCAGGGTATACTCAGACATGAGTCCCTTTCTCACTGCTCCATCAGGATTCAAGCAAGCCGGGCCGAAGAGGCTGAAATGCCAGAAACCGGTCCCCGGTAGCTTGTCTCCTTTCTGGTGAAGAATTGGCTTGGTAGTTTGGTCTGCCCTGTTCCCATGATGCACTGGGCCAGGGACAGACTAATTTGCATATAGCCAGGTTCTGAGCTGGGATGGGGCAGTGAGATAAATAACGGTGATGGATCAAGCCCTGATCTTTGGACTGGGTAAGAGTGGTCTACTTAATTCAGACACTCTGTTCATCACCACCCCCTTTTCTGAATCGTTTTTGGCCACTATAGGTGTGGCAGGGTATACTCAGACATGAGTCCCTTTCTCACTGCTTTATCAGGATTCAAGCAAGCCGGGCCGAAGAGGCTGAAATGCCAGAAACCGGTCCCCGGTAGCTTGTCTCCTTTCTGGTGAAGAATTGGCTTGGTAGTTTGGTCTGCCCTGTTCCCATGATGCACTGGGCCAGGGACAGACTAATTTGCATATAGCCAGGTTCTGAGCTGGGATGGGGCAGTGAGATAAATAACGGTGATGGATCAAGCCCTGATCTTTGGACTGGGTAAGAGTGGTCTGCTTAATTCAGACACTCTGTTCATCACCACCCCCTTTTCTGAATCGGCATAGTAGATCCTCCCTGACCCCCTAGGTTTAATGTGGAGGCTTTAAAAGGGCCCCGCAGGGCAAAAAAAGAAAACATTTTTTTTTTTTTTTTTGCGTGGGTAGCGCCCGGTTCGCGTACCGGGAATCGTTCTGGGCAGCGTACTATAAGGAAAAAAGAATGATAGACTTTTCAAATACTGTATGTTAATTGATTGTTGGTTTTGTTGATTATTTTTTAATTTTTTAATTTAAAAAAAAATTATTTATTAATGTAATTGTGTTTCAAAATTTAGTAACATTTCTAACATTTCACTAGTTTATGAATTACATATAAAAATGATTAAAGACTCAAATAATTTTTTAATATTACATATAATTTTATTTTTCGGATTGTTTTTCAAAATTTAATAGAATGTCTAACATTTGACTGTCAGATATGTCCTCTTGTTGAGTGAACATAACTTCCCACATTTGACCGTCATCATAATGAAGTAAATGATCCACAGATTCTACACATTGAACTAATTCATGGTCCCGTGATTCATCCATGAAATCTGAGTCATCATTGTCCTCAATATCTTTTTCTGTGTTGTTCTCCAGAACAATTTCGAAGGAAATATTTTGCTCACCTTCCATTTTCTTGCTGTAATTTGCAAAAAAAAAAAATATATCAGTAGAGATAGGGCACTGTTGGGTTTAAGTTCAGACAGGTACTTGTGAGTTTATAACAGAGAAGTAATCTATGGGCACTGTATGGTTTCAGGCGTGAAGTAGTACTATTAAAAAGTGCCTGTGAAGAAGCCTAAGTAAATTCATAATTATACCACAGAAACCTAAATCAATCCATAATTATAATAAAGAAGCCTTTCTCAATGTCTAACTCTTACAGAGGGATAGTATATAACTATCTGAAAATGTTTTCAAATTTATAAAATAATATCTCACCTTCTAAAAACAAGTTTAAGTTGTGAGTGAAAATGATCTTGCAATGTAGTTCAGGAAGTAGTAGTCAAAATGGCTGTGTTTCTCTCTCTTCCTTTATATATATTCAGGTACATAACCAATCAAATGTCAGGTAAAAAAAGTAGAAAATGAAAGTAACATTTTAATTGGTTGTCAATTCCAACACTTCAGATGTGTTTTGTGAAGTAATTTACCTCAGGGTATTTAGAGAGGTGTACAGGCTAAATGGTTAAATGGAATTTCAATCAAATTTGTGAAAATGGTAGGGATTGGTATGTACTATGAGCTAATCTATATTTGGTGAAAGTGTCTCCAGTCACTTTTCTGTAAACTACTTTCCCACCTTTTTTGATGGTGCGCTTCCCAGGGAGCGACCCGGTACGCGAACTGGCGAGCGCCCCGGTACGCGAACCTTAAGCGTTACGGGAGTCCACCATTTTGTGTTTTGGTCGACTTAAGATACAAGATGGAGGGCAAATAATGTTCAGAATGGGTAGAAGGGGGCACGGTAGACTTATCTTGACCCCCTAGGTTTTCTGAGGGTGGCTGAGGAGGCTTATATGTGCGAAAAAAAACATTTTTTTAAAAAAATTCGCGAGGTTAGCTTCCGGTTCGCGTACCGGGTAGCGCCCCGGGGAGCGTACTTTGTTGAAAATTAGTGAAAAAAGTTAGAGTAAAATAATAATTGTGAGTGATCAGATGTAGGGTAGCTCTGAGAAGAGCTTTTGGGTTTATGGTACATTTAGGTACTTATAAGTAGGTACCAATGCACAGTCTTAAATTCAGAATGAAAATTCTGTTGCCCTCATCTGAGAAGTGAACTCCATCTCCTCTGTAGATATCTTGCATGTAGTAACGCAAGTTATTGTTGTACACGGAGCCCATTCCATGGTCTCTCATGTAAGCTGAAACAGATTTGTTTACATGCTTCCTCGACTTCTCAATTTGTGGACAAAATTGGTTTGACCACCTCCATTTCTGTCTTTGGCATATATTTGAATATACCAAGGCAGTCTGAGGAAAAAGTGCCATTAATTGCTCAAAGGTGTCCTTTAAAAGCATTTCCAGACCTACCCCAGTCAAAGTGCCCAAATCATTACCTCCACAGTGCACAATTAACAGGTCAGGTTTTGGCAAATGCATAAAGGTTTTCACCAATGGTATCAATTGGTGACATTTTAATCCTCTGTGGCCAAACCACTTAATTTCCACATCTTGTAAATTGAGGTTAGGTAAATTCCTGTTCTCAGCATACCTCTGAGCCCAATAGATGTAACTATGTCCAACAATCCAGACAGAACACATGGTGAGAGAAGGTTCTCCTGCAGTCAGATGAAGTGTGGCAATGAAATGGCAGTTGAAAAAATAAGAGTTTAAAATGAAAGAAACTGTGGAGTTTCTGTGTTAATGAAGCAGTAACAGTGATTGGTGGATTTTGATTGCTGAAAACAGAAAGTTAGGGTGCATGGATGAGTTCTTTGAAAGATGTATTTTGAGTGGTCAAGAAAAAATCATTAAATGAAAGAATGCACTGGATATGAGGTGCACTGAGAGTTCAGAGTTCAATTGCAACATTGTTGTGTGAACTTGCAAACACCAGAGGTCTTCCAAGAGGTGGTTGCTATGCAAAAAAGGCAGAAAGGGCAGAGGGGGGAAGGGTTTTGATTTGAAAAAAAGTGAGGGAAGAGTTTTGATTGGGTGACATGAGAGATATGTGTGAAGAATTACAGCATGTCTGTGCTTTTGATAGCTGCAGACTCTGGAGTGCATACCTTTTGCTCTGCTGAAGACAAATTGGTGTGTTTCTGAGACTGTTTTGAAACTCAAAGTATTTGCTAAGGTGAGAAAAGATTTCTTTAATTTAGATAGAGAATAGTGTGCTTTAAGGAGAAAATTATGAAGAAAGTTGTGTTTTTCAAATGTTGCTTTGTCTCAAGTGTTTTACAAATAGATTTTGTTTCTTTGAGAAATTGTAATTGGAGAAAATGTGAAGTATTAGTACTGACAGGGTTTTTTGTGCATAGGAGCTGTGGAGTGTTTTCAAATTATGACTTGAAAATCGTTTTTGAGGAAAAGGAATGGTTATAATATTTATGACAAGGACATAATGGTGTATGCTTCTTTATAAGGCAATTGAGTGTTTCTGATGTTATTTTTCCCATTTTAATGTAAGACCTTTCCCTGTGGAGCAAATTGCTTGTAAATATGCTCCCACCTGTGCATGGCAAATTTAGATTTTGAATGTTTGCGTTACATAGCCATGTTAAAAGTGACACAAACATGCTGCAAAGGCAATCAAAAAACGCTTTTATGTGTCTTAAGGACATTTTAAGTCATTTCCCCATGTGCAGTGTTTTCAAATTATGATTTGAAAATCGTTTTTGGGGAAAAGGAATGGTTTTAATATTTATGACAAGGACATAATGGTGTATGCTTCTTTATAAGGCAATTGAGTGTCTCTGATGTTATTTTTCCCATTTTAATGTAAGACCTTTCCCTGTGGAGCAAATTCCTTGTAAATATGCTCCCACCTGTGCATGGCAAATTTAGATTTTGAATGTTTGTGTTACATAGCCATGTTAAAAGTGACCCAACCATGCTGGAAAGGCAATCAAAAAACGCTTTCATGTGTCTTAAGGACATTTTAAGTCATTTCCCCATGTGCAGTGTTTTCAAATTATGATTTGAAAATCGTTTTTGGGGAAAAGGAATGGTTTTTAAATTTATGACAAGGACATAATGGTGTATGCTTCTTTATAAGGCATTTCAGTGTCTCTGATGTTATTTTTCCCATATTACATTAATAGACCTTTCCCCGTGGAGCACATTCCTTGTAAATATGGTCCCACCTGTGCATGGTAAATTTAGATTTTGACTGTTTGAGTTACATAGCCATGTTAAAAGTGACCCAAAAAAGTTGCAAAGGCTTTAAAAAAACACTTTCATGTGTCTTAAGGACATTTTAAGTCATTTCCCCGTGGGCAGTGTTTTCAAATTATGACTTGAAAATCGTTTTTGAGGTAAAGGAATGTTGTTAAAATTTATGTGCGCCATATGCCCCCAAATTTCTTTTTCAGGGGTGCAGCAGGGTGTTCTTGAGACACCCCTGCACCTTTGGAAACATTCCTAATTTGCGATGAGCTAATTGCTAATTGCAAATTGCACCTTCATTCCTATGGGCCTCCTGGCCCATGGAAATGAATGGGTAATTTGCAATTAGCAATTTGCTCATCGCAATTTCGGAATGGTAAAGAATCGCTATTTATTCCCTAAAATTCGCTATTTAGGAAATGCAAAATAGTATGATGATACATATGGCGGTTCATCTCTAACAAGATAATAAGCTTAGGGATACATTTATGATGACTGGCGCAATGAAGTGGACATCACTTACTTTATTGGTAGACCTTTACATGTATTATCTCCTCTGTATTCTTCATGAAGCGTAACTTTCATCTGCAATCCTGAGTAGGCCTCACCTTAAACAAACCTCTGGATAGGCCACACCTTATCGTCATCCTGAATTAATCATTTAAAATGCTAGGGACAGATTTATGATAGGTGTATGCCTCCTTTGCGCCACTGTGCGTCACTTTTGTGATGCAGCGGCGGTGCAAAAGATTTGCTATGAGGCAACAAAATTACAAATTGATGCATTTAGGCAGATGTGTCATGGTGTAAAAAACACCGTGCCACATGAAACTGATGCAGCAGTGATGCAAAAGTTGCACCATGTTGCAAGACAGGCCTCACTTGGGGCCATATGTATCAAGCTAATTAGCATTTGCAAAGGCCGAAATTCTGCGAATTTCGGCCTTTGCGAATGCTAATTAGACAAATGGTATGTATCAAACAAGTTTGATGCAAAATAAGGAATAGCAAAATTTGCTATTCCTTATTTTGCGATTGCACTGAAGGATTTGCAAATTTTGCGATTCCTTAAATGCAATGTATCAAACAAAAAATATGCAAAAAATGCCATTAAGGATTTGCAAATTACCACCAACTTCTAGTTGGTGGTAATTTGCGAATTCTTTTCAAAAAGCTTTTTTTCCAAAAAACAAAAGGTGCCATATGACGCCCATACATGCCCTTAGGGCATGTATGTGCGCCATATGCCCCCAAATTTCTTTTTCAGGGGTGCAGCAGGGTGTTCTTGAGACACCCCTGCACCCTTGGAAAAATTCCTAATTTGTGATGAGCTAATTGCTAATCGCAAATTGCACCTTCATTCCTATGGGCCTCCTGGCCCATGGAAATGAATGGATAATTTGCAATTAGCAATTTGCTCATCGCAAATTAGGAATGGTAAAGAATCGCTATTTATTCCTTAAAATTCGCTATTTAGGAAATGCAAAATAGTTTGATGATACATATGGCGGTTCATCTCTAACAAGATAAGAAGCTTAGGGATACATTTATGATGACTGGCGCAATGACGCGGACATCACTTACTTCATTGGTAGACCTTTACATGTATTATCTCCTCTGTATTCTTCATCAAGTGTAACTTTTATCTGCAATCCTGAGTAGGCCTCACCTTAAACAAACCTCTGGATAGGCCACACCTTATCGTCATCCTGAATTAATCATTTAAAATGCTAGGGACAGATTTATGATAGGTGTATGCCTCTTTTGCGCCACTTTGGTCACTTTTCTGATGCAGCGGCGGTGCAAAAGATTTGCTATGAGGCGACAAAATTACAAATTGATGCATTTAGGCAGATGTGTCATGGTGTAAAAAAACCGTGCCACATGAAACCGATGCAGCAGTGATGCAAAAGATGCACCATGTTGCAAGACAGGCCTCACTTGGGGCCATATGTATCAAGCTAATTAGCATTCGCAAAGGCCAAAATTCTGCGAATTTCAGCCTTTGCGAATGCTAATTAGACAAATGGTATGTATCAAACAAGTTTGATGCAAAATAAGGAATAGCAAAATTTGCTATTCCTTATTTTGCGATTGCACTTAAGGATTTGCAAATTTTGCGATTCCTTAAATGCAATGTATCAAACAAAAAATATGCAAAAAATGCCATTAAGGATTTGTAAATTACCACCAACTTCTAGTTGGTGGTAATTTGCGAATTCTTTTCAAAAAGCTTTTTTTCCAAAAAACAAAAGGTGCCATATGATGCCCATACATGCCCTTAGGGCATGTATGTGTGCCATATGCCCCCAAATTTCTTTTTCAGGGGTGCAGCAGGGTGTTCTTGAGACACCCCTGCACCTTTGGAAAAATTCCTAATTTGTGATGAGCTAATTGCTAATCGCAAATTGCACCTTCATTCCTATGGGCCTCCTGGCCCATGGAAATGAATGGGTAATTTGCAATTAGCAATTTGCTCATCGCAAATTAGGAATGGTAAAGAATCGCTATTTATTCCTTAAAATTCGCTATTTAGGAAATGCAAAATAGTTTGATGATACATATGGCGGTTTATCTCTAACAAGATAAGAAGCTTAGGGATAGATTTATGATGACTGGCGCATCACCAGGGATGTGCCAGTCATCCTGTGCCGCTGTTCCGCCACCCATGGTGTGCTGCATTTACAATGCGGCGCAGCATGGGGCAAAAATGGCACAGATGCGTGACGCATCTGTGCCGTTAAGGTGGCGCATTGCTGGAGTTGTATCGCAAGTGCGATGCAGCTCCAGCAACGCTCAGGGGTGCCCCATCTCCACAATGTTGCGTCAAGACCTATGCCTGCTTCAAGCAGGCGCAGGGTTTTGACGCAGCTTTCTCCTATGTGATTGTAAATGCGGCACACCATGGGTGGCAGAGCAGCGGTGCACGTTAACTGGTGCATGCCTGGGGATGTGCCAGTTAACATAAATCTGCCCCTTTACATTTAAGTATGTGCAGGGGACACAGAGTCGGTGAGGCTTATCCAAGGTTAAGAAGAGATGAGTCCTGTTCAGTGAAAAATTAGACATAGGCTTCACCTGCTCAGCATCGCTGGAAATGGCTAAATAATAGCTGCAAAATGTTACTCTTGTTAAACAATTTTACTATTATAATCTCTGAGATTTGTCTCTTACTCTGCAACATCTCATTGTTGTTATCTTTCTTTAAAGATAAAGACAACATCAACATGAGCGACAATCAGCAATCAGTTGATTTCGACCTCATCATTGAACTCGTAATTGAAACATCAGTGGATGTTGATCCCTTTGATGATTTAAATCCTGAGGATGAAGAAGAACGTGATGAGGATGCAGATTTGTCAGAATTATATGACATAGGATGGGAAGCTGACGTGCTTGAGCCTATGGAACTATAAACATTTATTTTAAAAATTTATAATAAATAAAAAGTAAAAATGTAAACCGTTTAATTTAAAAATAAAGACACCTTCAAAAACAGGTTATGTGTAGTGTCTTCAATAAAATATTAAAATATGCTCATAAAATTAGATCAGATTCACATATAAAATAGCACAGGTAAAATGAATATAAATTCCATTTCTTTTCTGCTATTTCTGTATTCTAAATTTGCCAAGGACTAAAAAATCTTCTATGTAAAAAAGTCAAGTAGTGTTTTAAGTTTTTGATTACTGTTATTGATTTACTGTTGGGTAATAGTGGTTAATAACATTTTTTAATATATTTTACCACAGATTCAGGTCAGCAGGTCAATGAAAAAAAGCAGCAGTCCTCTAACAAAAAGATTTGTCAAGTCACCAAGAAAGCACCGGGTAAGAGTACAAAAACATTCATAAGAAATATCTGTAGTAAAAAAAATATTACTACAGAAAATGTTTCAGTCCAGAAAAAGAGAAGCAATTCAAACGGAAAGGAAAGGCCAATGAAAAATGTTACTGCTAGAGCAAGAGATAACTCTGTGCATGACAGTAGAAGGAAACAACAGTTTAGGGACATTCGTAAACGAATGTTCCGCAACAGGATAATTTGCAATTTGTTAAAAAATATTAAGAAAGGTCAACAGAAAGTGGTTTTTTATAAGAGAAAAAAAAAAGTTGAGAAAGTTATTGATCAGGCATTTGAAATTAAACGTAAGTTATTTATTTTGATAATCAATAGAATTAGGAAGCTAAACAAGGCAATTTATGATTTCAAAAGAAATAGTAGATGGAAGAGAATAGTTAATCGTAGTAATTTTTGTGAAGTTTTTTCTGGAGAATGGATGCATAGTTCAAGCTGTGAGGCATTTTTTAATGAGGAGAGTTATTTCCAGGATAATGATTTGGTGCATGCAGTTGACACCAGTGGTCGAGCTTATGAAGTGAAAGATGGTTGTCCAGTTGAAAAAGAAAAACTTGTGACAACAGAGGCAGAAGAGGTGTTAGGTAATGAGGTTTTAGGAAGACATCCTAAGGGTCCTGTGTACACCTGGAAGTGTAGTAGTATTTGCAGTGTGCAACAGGATTCCATCAATTTGCTTTGTGATTTTGTACGGTCATTTAATAAGAAAAGTTTGAAGCAGAAAATGAAGTTGTTGCAAGAATTAGATCCTTGCAGAGTGAGAGAAGTGACAGGTTTGCATGGTCATTCACTGGCTTGTCTTTCCAGGAGAGTATGCCAGAGTGTTTTTCATCATTTCAGGATGCTAGCAGTGCATCATAATAAAGTGAGGAAATTAGTTAGAATGTTGTATTATGCTAAGAGTCCAGCAATTATGCTTAAACAATTATGCGCTGCTCTTTTGCATGGTTCTGAAATAGATGTGAAGAATATATGTGAAGAAATTGAGTTTTGTTACTTTGGAAGTAAAGAGGAGAATGTTAAAATTGAGCAAGAAGAAGCGGGTAATGTGGAAGATAGTGTACAGGTTTCCAGTACAGATAAATTCCAGAGGGAAATTGCGACGTTTCAGGTCAAATCAAGTGATTGGCCAAATTTCACTTGTGTGTGTTGTCGACGCACTTATTATAAGAATCAGACTAAGGGGCCGATTAGGATGGCGGTTTTTCCGCATCCTCCGGGCCGGCGGAAGTGTCCGCCGGCCTGGAGGATGCGGAAAAACCGCTGCGGAGCCTCCAAAGACCCACCGCCAAATTAGGATGGCTGGTGGGTCTGGAATTCCGTCCGCCGCTTTTCCGCCGCGGTCGGCTTCCGACCGTGGCGGAAAAGCTATAACATGGCAGGCGGTGTCTATGAGACACCGTCCGCCATATTAGGATGTTCGTGAATACATGCTTTTCCACGGCGGCTTTTCCGCCATGGAAAAGCATACGGACATTCACTTTGGGGGCCCGTTGCGGGCCCCCTGGGTGAATGGGGGGTGGGGGGTGCACATGGGGGGTACCTATGGTACCCCCCTGCATTTGCGTGCACAAAGCAGCAGGCACCGTGCGGTGCCGGCCGCTTTGTGCATGTAAATGTAAAACATGCTTTTTTAACATTGCGGCGGGTGCAGCTTGAAGCTGCACCCGCCGCAATGTTAAATATAGAGGATGTGACCGCCACCCTGGCGGTCACATCCTAATCAGCACGGAGGGAACGCCGCAGCCCCTGCGGACGTTCCCTCCTCCTCAAGGGTGGCGGACGGACGCAAGTCCGTCCGCCATCCTAATCGGCCCCTATGTTAGTGGATTTATATGCAAAAAGTGAAAGGGAAAATAATAGTGAATGGAAGGATTTCGCAACATACTTGATGGTAGAAAATTGTTTTGATTTGGGATTGGATCAACGTGTGTGTACTTATTGTTGTAATAAATTAAATCAAAACCAGATGCCTGCTAGAGCAGTTCATAATAATCTGGAATTGGTTGGGATTCCTTCTGAATTGAAGGATTTAAATACTTATGAATCTATTTTGATTCAAAGTATCCATCCCTTTCAGGCTATTGTAAGAATGGAGCCAAAGACAGGGAAATTGCCTCCATCAGATTTACAGAGAGGATTAAAGGGAAGAGTTGTTTATTTGCCTCTAGATTTGAAGAAAAACATTAACACAATTGGAGTAGAAAAAGTGGAAGAGGAACCTCTGGTTATCTTAGTTAATGGGGTTCCGACAAAGAATAAGAAAATATGGCAAGATTTAGTGGATGTTAGGAAAGTTAAAAAGGCAACATTGTATTTGAAAAAAAATAATAAATAGTATAAGAATGTATATGTTGCAGAAGAGGAAGTAAGTGAGGAAGAGGATAGTGATTTGTGTGCTGGTCAAATTGAGAAAGTAGAACCCTCTACTAGTGAAGAAATATATGAACATTATAGTGTTCATCCTTTGCATTCCAAGAAAGTCATGGGGAATGCTATTGAGTTGTTTCAAATGAAACAAGCCAAAGGGAGTCCCATTAGTGTTTGGGAGGAAAGTTTGGAAGCTCGGTGTTTCCCACAGCTTTTTCCAACAGGTCAGGGAGGAAGATATGATGAGCGACCTCATCAAATTCCTGCTTCTGAATACCGGACTTTGCGATTGTATGCAGGAGATGCTAGGTTTCGACAATGCATTCCTTATTTGTTTCATCTCCTGTTTGAAAGCGATCTGTCTGGACTGTCATATGCAGTGAACCACATCTTGAAAAGTGGTATACACATGCAAAACATCTCGGCAAGTGACTTTATGGATAAAGTCAATGTCCAAGACAGTATTTTGGATTCTCACCTGATTAATCTCATGGCGTGTCAGCGTGGTACTAATGAGTACTGGTACCGTCGTCATGGTGATTTAAAATGTATGCTGAGGAACTTAGGAACTCCCACATGGTTCCTCACTCTGAGCTGTGCCGAGTATGGCTGGGAAGACTTACTTGAATTTCTACGAGAGGCAAATGCTAACGTAGAAAACATCGAATTCAAGACACCCGGAGAACTGTGCTCTTTGGATCCAGTCAATGTATGTAGGTACTTCAATCATAGATTTGAAGCTATGATGTCTTTCATCATGAATAAGAAGAATCCACCTCTTGGAGAGGTGTTGGATTTCTTCTGGAGAAAGGAGTACCAAGCAAGAGGTGCTCCTCATATACATATGTTGCTGTGGATCAAGGATGCACCTAAATTTGGAACGGATCCAGAAGACTCAGTGATGAGTTTCATCCAACAGTATTCTACGTGTGCTGTTCCAAACGCAAAGGAGAAGAAAAGCCTAAGAGAAAAAGTTCTACGTTTCCAAAGCCATCGATGTGGAAAGTACTGTCGTCGTAAATTCCGAAACAAAGACAAGTTCTACACCAAATGTCGTTTCGGCTTTCCACGACCGGTGATTTCTAAAGGAAGAGTGAACAGTTTGATGTCTTCGCTGCGACATAATGTGATGAAGAAATCACCTAAAAACACATACAATTTGAAGAGGAACGAAGAGTCTAAGTACATCAACGACTACAACCCGGTGATTTTGTCCATGTGGAATGCTAACATGGATATACAGTTTGTGGCTGATAACTGTATGGCTGTGGCTCGGTATGTGACATCTTACATCACCAAAAAAGAGAAGACAGAATTGAAGGATATGTGGGAGGACATTTCCCATGAAAAGAGCCTCAGCAAGAAGTTGTACAGTTTCAGTCTGAAGATGTTGTCGCATCGAGAAATCGGAGCTTACGAATGTTCTGACCGGTTGTCTTCAGCAAGTCTCTATGCCAAGTCCAGGAGTATCGTTTGGGCGAGTCTTGGTCTTGCTGCAACGCGTAATCGAGTTCTCAAACCTGTGCAGGAAATTGAGTATTTGGCGGAAAAGGAGCCAAACAGTACCGACATTTTGAAGACAAACATGTTGGATACATATTATCCTAATCGAAGCAGTCACCTCGAGAATGTTTGTCTGTATGAGGTTCTTCAAAATTACATATTCAAGAGGAACATCAAAGAAGATACTGAGAAAGGAGTGTATGCTGTAATAGGAAGTGAGGGATGTCTGGTCAAGCAAAGAAAATGCCACTTGATAAACCATCGAAAATTGAGTGGCGAATCTCCTGAAAAAAAGGAGTTTTTCTATTTAGCACTTTTGCAACTTTTCAAGCCTTGGCGTGCAGAAGAGGAACTGCTTGGAGATTTCCTCTGTTACGAAGACTCTTTCAATGCCGCCAAGGAGACCATAGAATGTCCTGCTTTTCCCACATATGTAGAAATGTTGAATGTGGAAATCGAGCAGGAAGCAACGATTGCAGCCGAGATTGCCAGAGACAGTTCTCAGGACAGTCAGAGTTCTGCTTCATTGAGTCAGGATCCACTAGGAGGACCTGTTATCGAAAATGAAGCTGCCACTGCTATGAATGAAGTGGAAAGAGCCATGGCACATGCTCAGGAGGATGGGGTTAACTTAGAAGAGTTGGAAAGACAACTCAACGTTGAGCAGAGGAAAATATATGACGAAGTTACCATGCAAATTGATCATGGATTAAGTCATGACAAGAAAGAGTGCTCATGTACGTCGTTGAAGCCTGTTCGACTGTACGTGAGTGGAGAAGCGGGAACTGGAAAAAGTTTCCTTATTAAAGCAATTTCATGTTATTTGCAGGAAAGGACAGAGTCATCGCTGCCTTGTGTTGTCACCGCTCCAACTGGACTGGCAGCACATAACATTAAAGGGATTACTTTACATCGTTTACTGATGCTGCCAGTGGAGCATGACAACAAATTACAATATCACAAGCTATCTGGAGATGCTTGTTGTGAAGTTTCAAGAGTCTTGAGGAAAATGAAACTTCTTATCATTGACGAAGTAAGCATGGTTTCCAATGTCATGCTTGCTTTTGTGCATTTGAGAATGCAAGAAGTTCTCAAAACAGAGTATGATGTGTTATTTGGTGGCAAACACATCATTGTTTTCGGAGATCTTCTGCAGCTGACACCAGTGAAAGGGCAACCTGTGTTCAAAATGCTCACGCATGAAGATACCAGGAAGTGCCTAGGGAGCATTGGCAACGTCAATATTTGGTTAAACTTCAATTATGCTGAACTGCATGAAAATATGCGTCAGGCGAAGGATGAAGTTTACAAGACTATTCTACAAGATGTTAGAATTGGAAACGTGACCGAGCATGGGAAAGAAGCTTTACATGCACGATTACTGTCAAATTTATATCCAGAACAAGATGTTGTGCCTGAGAATATTTTTCAGAAAATTACTGAGAACAAATCTGGAATATGTTTGATGCCAACTCTTGCAGAATGTGCCAAATTCAACTACAAAATGTTGCATTTAGAAAAGCAAGAGATTGTGAAACTGGAAGCTATTGACAGAGTAGAGCATATGGGATCAACAATTATTTTGTCTGAGAATTTGAAAACAACATTGGATTCATTAGAGAAGAGTATATCTAAAACTGCAGGTTTTGAAAAGACTCTGAATGTGTGCTTGAACTGCCGTATAATTTTAAGAAGGAATTTACATGTTGAAAGAGGTCTGGTAAATGGATCAATGGGTAATGTTGTTGATTTTGTAAAATACAGAAATAGAGATGGAATTGAATTTTTAAAAATTAAATTTGATGGCATTGAGGAAGTACAGCTAATTGGTCGTTGTTCTGCTAGATTTTTGCTTGTAAAAGACTTATATGTTCGCCGTAAGCAGTTTCCTGTTTGCTTGGCATATGCGGTGACAATCCATAAATCGCAAGGTTTAAGTGTAGACCGTGCATTGGTGAATATTGGCAGTTCTGTGTTCAAGGAGGGTATGGCATATGTGGCATTGTCACGAGTTAGAACTTTATCGGGATTGTACTTGATTGAGTGTGATGTCACAAACATTTGTGCGGATCTAGATTGTGTTAAGGAATAAAATAGGTTAAGAAGAGAGTATGCGCCACATTTGCCTCAATATCCTTTGTTTGAGAAACGTGTGGTAGGCCGGAAACAAAGAAATGTGACCAATATTGGGGAGGTTGTAGCAAAAAGACGAAAAGTCGATGAACCTGAAATTATAAGCAGAAACAAAAAGGATTCTGTTGAAGATGTTGTTGGTTTTCAATTTGAAAACAGTTCTGGTGTCAACTGCTATGCTAATGTAGTGGTTAATGTTTTGTTTTCTCTAGAAAATGTAAAAGAAGAGATTGTGGTCAATTCTGATCAAAGATTTTGCAGTTTGTTAAATTCTGTCTTAGAAAAATGTAGCACTGATAGAACAAACATAGAAAGTGTGTCTGAAATTCGAAATCTGTTAGACAGATGTTCAGGCCAAACACAATTCTCTCAAAATATTCAGCAAGATTGTCAGGAGTTTTTAATGTATATGCTTGATGTATTGCATGCTGAAGGTGTAGATGTAGATCAGCTGTTTGGGCTTTCTTATCAATGGCAGCATAACTGCGAGAACTGTAGGGTATCAAGTACTACTAGTGTAGACTCAGAAAGATTTATATATTTAACTTTGCCAGACAGTAAATCAGTCTCCTTTAATAAGCTAGTAAAAGCAGCTGATCACAACATGGAGTGTAGCCAATGTAAATCTGAAATGATGTCCACATTATTTATACGAACATATGGCCAGTATGTCATTTTAATGTTCCAACGATGTAGGCCTGATGGAACAAAATTGACAACTTTAATTAAAAATTTTGTGGCTTCACAGTTGTCAATATCAGGAAGGACTTTTGTAACTGCAGCAATTATATATCATGATGGTCCTTCAATAACATCAGAACATTACACAGCTTATTTAAAGTCTAGAAATGGCTGGTCATTCTGCAATGATTCTGTTTTAATTTTCAAAAAAAAATTGCCGTATGACCTTAAAAACTCTTACCTGGTGTTTTTAAAACCAACATTTTAGGGAAAGAATCTCGGGATGTGCTCTGAGGAATTTCAAGAAGTTCTAATGGCTCCTACATGATTTGGCCTTGAGGATAAGTGTAGTTCAGAGACATAACTTCTAACCATAAGACTGGACGTCATGGAGAAATAAGTGCACTTTGAATGAGTTCAGAAAAACTGTTTCTTTTTATAAGCTAATTGAAGCAGCCAATCAAAACATAGAGTAGAGGGAATGTAAGTCTGCAATGCTGTCTACTGTTTTACATTGCTTTGTGATTAAAAGTGATGTAGAGAATTAAATAATTGTAGTAGTCATAGAGGTAGTGTAAGTCTGCTTCATAGTAAGCAGTATCAGTGTCATAGGAAATGTAGAACATGACTGAGCAAGAAGGGGAAGATATTACTAGTCCAGGATTGTGAAAATGATCTTCAACATTTTAATTGTGAAAGTTGCGGAAATGCAACATGACGGGATTGGCTTACAAGAATTCCAAGAGTTATAAATGGCTCTGACACGATTTGGCCTTGTGGAAACGTGTGGCAGAGAGCGAGAAGTCATTTATTGTATGTAACATGTTTTTCAAAACGATGGAGGTTTTCTTTCAGAAAGTGGCGGTCTGAAAGTAATAACAGCACAACAGAGTGTAAGCTGTTCATAGGGCATCCTTCGACGTCATGGAAAGTAAGTTAACTTTAAGGAGTTCTGAATTCTGATTTGTTATGTTGTATGGGTTTTTTAAACACAATCATTTTGATTGTGTTTTTTTTTCCCCGCTGTTATATGATGAATACCTTCAAGTCACTGTTTTTAGTGAAATTTGATACATTCTGAGAACAGCAAAAATAAACCATTTAACATGTATAATTAATTCTGTACTGTTTGCATTTATGATGTACATGTAGAACTGTGTAGGAGGCATGGAGAAGGTGAGGCTTCTGTAAGTGTCAAAGTTGTTGCATACAGTGCTCATATTCTACGTAGTCTTTCATATGATAGACTACATTTCCACAATGAGATACCTAAGCAAAGGAAACACAGGTGATATGATTGTGGAATGAGCAAAATAAATTGCATGTTTTTCAATTATATTACCTGTGTTTCCTAACATTACACATCACATTGTGTAGGCGAGGTTTAGGCCTGTTCCTGGAGACAGAGGAGGTCTGACATTTGTTCAAGAGTGCAGTGGACATGACTCACTTCGTTGGTAGGCCTCCACATGTATTATCTCCTCTGTATTCTTCAACAAACCTAAATTCCATCTGCAACCCTGAGTAGGACTTACCTGAAACAAATCTGTGCATAGGTTACACCTTATTGGCATCTTGAAACAATCATTTAAAATGTTAGGGTCAGATTTATGGTGGCCGTGCGCCTCTTTTGCTCCATTGTGGGTCACGTTTGTGTAAAAGATGCACCATGTTGCAAGATAGGTTTCAGTTCATCTCCAGCAAGATACCATCAGTTTAAAATGTATATAATTAGCAGTGTGTAGGGGGCATGCAGAAGCTGAAGCTTTTGTAAGTGTCAAAGTTGTTGCATGCAGTGGTGCACTTCTGGGTACTGTTTAATATGCTGCACTACATCTGCACTATGAGATACCTAAGCAAAGGCAACACAGGTGATGTGATTGTGAAATGAGGAAAAGAAACTCCACATTTTTCAATTACATCACCTGTGTTTCCTAAGTTTACGAATGACATTGTGCAGATGAAGTTTAGGTCTGTCCACGGACACAGAAGAGGTCTGGCCTTTGTTCAAGAGTGAAGTGGACATGACTTACTTCATTGGTAGGCCTTCACATGTATTATCTCTTCTGTATTCTTCAACAACTCGAAATTTCATTTGGAACCCTGAGTAGGCCTCACCTCAAACAAACCTCTGGATAGGACACATCTTATTGGCATCCTGAAACAAACATTTAAAATGTTAGTGTCTTGCGACACTTTTGTGAAACAACAGCAGTGCAAAAGATGCACCATTTTTTAAGATAGGCCTCACTTCATCTGCATCAAGATACTGTTAGTTTAAAATGTATATCTTTAGGACTGTGTACGGGGCCTGGAGAAGCAGAAGCTTCTGTAAGTGTCAAAGTTGTTGAAAAACTGTTTGTCCTTCAATCTTTTCCCTTGTCTTTTCTAATTTTTAAATACATGTTTTAATATTTTTCAAATGTTTGTTCTCTCTTTCACAGATTGAAAGTATAAAAACAAAAAGTGAGTAAGTTAATGACAATCATAAGGTAAATGTTTTGTACTCTTTTCGTTACATTTCTATCACATTCACCTACTAGTAGTTTGACAGCTTCATTTCTTTAACCCTCAGTTTCCTGCCTTTGCTACTTCCCTCATTCCTTTCTCTATTACCTACTTACTCTACTCCTTCCACTCCTTTTCTCAGTCCCTCTCTTCTCATAGTTCCTCACTCTTGTTCACTCACTCCGTCTCTATTACTCTTAGTGTCTTTGACTGATCACTCTTTCACTACTTGTTCATTATGCTTCTTCTGTGTAGTTGAAGCACACTAAGGGGCATATTATCAACACAGCCAATAAAATTATTGCTGTTTTTATTGGCAGAAAAGTGTTGCAAAAGTTGTTTTAGCGGCAGTTTTCCGCCGCAAAAGCGGCTTTAGCGACACATTTCTGCCGATAAAAGCTGCAAAACTTTTATTGCCTATGTTGATGATATGGCTCTATGTTATTTACATTTCTTTGCTGTTTCAATTAATCTTTTTCTGTTATTTTTTCTTTTTTGTTTTCTGTTTTTTCTCTCTGTTATTCCACATGTTTTACTCTGAGTTTGAACATTCACTCACATTGTCCAAGAAACTCTTCTTTGTTATTGTTCTACTCTCTTTTTTTTCTTTCACTTCCTTATCTATTTTGTTTTTCACAATTATACCCTCTTAAATCTTTTCTTCGGTAAATAGATCTATTAAACAGTATCTCTGGTTTATTCCCTATAGCTGTCTTTCTTTTAACATCACTCTCTGTTTACTTTCCTTATACTTACTCTTCTTTTTTAATTTTTTTTTTTTTTGGTTCGCTCCCGGTTCGCGAACCGGGAAGCGAACTGGGAAGCGAACTAAAAGAAATAGAGCTTGCCAGAGTGCTAAACATTCTAGCAATTTTTTTTGAAAGGGGAGGTAGTTCTGAAAAGAACTTTTTTTTAAATGTTTTTGTTGTTTTATATATATATTTTTTTTTGAACATTTTTTGTTTTTTTTGTATTTTTTGAACAATTTTATATTTTTTTTGGTTTTTTTGGGGGGGAAACAACAAAAAACAGGCATTGAAAAGGGAGCAAATTTTTTTTTATTTTTTGGGGCGTTTAGGGCAATTATGATTTTCATAAGCTACATTTATTAATGTTATGCTCATGTTTCCACAGGAAATCAATGCTCCACAATACAAACAGGTGAGCTTGAAGTGTGCAAAGTTCTCTTGAATGTTTGGCACGGTTTCTTGTGCCTCTGCTCCTGACAACGATATTTGAGAAGTTGACCTGGCCACAGGAGTTGTTGTTGGGTTCTCCTGCATGTCACGTATCTCTGCCCGGCTGTAATTCAATGGATGCCACCTGTTCATGTGCCGATGCATGGTATAGTTCCCATAGCTATACTTTTTATCAGTCCCTCTTGATAACTTCTCTTTGCAAATAAGGCAGGTGACATACCTCGCATTTACTTTCTTCTGCCCTGGAGGGATTGAAAAAAACTGCCAGATGAAACTGGCTTTCCTATGGGAAACCCGGGGCACCTCTTCCAAGAACTGTGGTCCTTCTCTCTCCTCTTCCTCTAGTTCTTCCTCTTCCTCCTCTGTGTTGGTGATGACCTGGGGAGGTGGTCCTCTCTTCTCATGAGGAGGTGGTGGTGGTGGTGGGGGTGCACCAGCTGAAGCAACTACTGAAGCCATTGCTCAAGTATGAAATAAGGTCTTCCTCTCGCAAAGATGAAAGTCAGAGTGAGGAAAGAAGGAGGGGTTTTCATCATTTGGGAAAAACAATAGTTCTAAACCAATGAAAAGTGTTATTTTTAGGTCACCTGACCTAGCCTTACATCATTATGAAACCAAAAGTGAAATGAACCAATGAAAAATTTTATTAACAAGTCACATGACCTGTTACGCTTATGTTACGCGCTGCGGAACGCGCCCCGGATCGCTTCCGGGTCGCTGCGCTTCGCGCCTCGGTTCGCGCTCCGGAGCACTTCCGGGTGCGCTAACGCGGCGCGTCATAAGACGCATTACGCGGCAACGCGATACGTCGCGCTTTCGCGGCGCGCCCCGGATCGCTTCCGGGGAGCTGCGCTTCGCGTCTCAGTTCGCGTACCGGAGCACTTCCGGGTGCACTAACGCGGCGCGTCATAAGACGCATTACGCGACAACGTGATATGTCGCGCTTCCGCGACGCGTCACGATGTTCATTTCTAACGCGGCAGTTCCGCAAACGGAACGTTCACCGGTTCGCGGACTGGGTCGCGGCATCAAGGTGAGCTAACGGGAAGCTTCCCGGTTCGCGAACCGGGAGCGAAAAAAAAAATATATAAAAAAAAAAAATTATTAATAAACATATAAAATATATTTTTGGATTTAAAGAAGAATACATTTTACAGCTACAGATATTAGCTTTTAAAAAACCAATTAAATTCACTGAAAAAACCATAGGTTATAGACCATATATAGTTAGGAATTTGCATTTACAAAACCTTGAAAATTCAATGAAAAAACCATAGGTTATAGACCATATATAGTTAGGAATTAGCATTTAAAAAACCTTATTTTACTCACACAAAACCATTGAAATTCCATATATAGTTAGTTGTACTAACTATATATCGCGCACCCGCAATCCACTGCTGATGATGTCGCATATTATATCACTCATGACAATGGTCAGTGACATCACTCATGACATCACTGATGACATCTCAAAAGACATCCCTGATGACATCACTGATGGTTTTTTCTGTGAATTTCAAAGGTTTTTTAAATGCTAATTCCTAACTATAACGTGGCTGTAGCCTATGGTTTTTTCAGTGAATTTCAATGGTTTTGTAAATGAAATTTTTTTAATGTAATAATTGTTATATTTTTTATACTGATTTACTACATTATTATAATTTTTTTATTTTTATATATATTATTTTTTAAATTACATTACATATTTTTAATATAAATTGATAAAAAATGTTTGCAACGCAGCCCCCTGACGCGTTTGCAGAGGGGGAACTAATTCCACTTGCATACTGGGGGTCCCTGGGGGCCAACTAGCCCACCAGGAACCTCCAGTATTCCCCAGGGGGCTGCATTGCAGAGAGGTGCAATGAGGCCACACCCTTTTTTACACCTCTCTGCAACGCAGCCTCCTGGTGCGTTTGCAGAAGGGCAACTAATTCCGCATTTATATTGGTTGTCCCTGGGGGCCAACTAGCCCACCTGGAACCTCCAGTATGGGCCAGGGGGCTGCATTGTAGAGAGGTGTAAGGAGGCTATGTCCCTTTTTAAACCTCTCTGCAACGCAGCCCCCGGGCGTGTTTGCAGAGGGGGAACTAATTCCCCTTGCATACTGGGGGTCCCTGGGAGGCAACTAGCCCACCAGGAGCCTCCAGTATGCGCCAGAGGGCTGTGTTGCTATGCCCCGGAGGGCGGCGGTCCCCGGGGCAGTGTGGGGGGGGATTGGGCACCCCCCGCACTTCTTTATCACTATGCCCCCACAATTTGGTCCCCCTGGGGGGTAATTTTTAAATAAACATACCAGGTTTTTTAAAAAACATTTTGGCCTTGGGGGTCCTTGTGGGACCCCATGAGCAGGCCTAGGGGGTCAGGGTGCTTCTACCCTGCCCCCTTTTTGAGTTCTACACTTTTTTTCTACTTTCTTGTGCCTCAGTCTACTGAGGCACAAGATGGCTGCCATCAATTTCTGTTTTGAAGTGTTGACAGACAGTGGCAGCCAATCAGCATGAAGCTCGTGCACAGCAAGGTGCGCGCACGGTGCGCGCTTCTAGATATATAATTGATTTTAACTTTAATTTTCTCAGCAACTACTGAAGGGATTTACACCATTTAAACAAAAGCGTGATCTGCGTACCAGACCCTACCATTTTCCCAAATTTGGTGTAATTCCGTTCAGCGGTTCGGGCTGTAGCCATGTCTAATCGTCCTATGGAAATTAACATGGGGAAAACACGTTTTAGGAACCCCTTTTTTCTCAGCCCCCGCTTGACGAATCTTCCTGAGACTTCCAGGGAAGGAGCGGAGCGGAGCGGGCCATCTTCTTTGAGGAATTCGCGGAGATTCATCAACCGGCCCCAAAGTTATTCCCAATAGAATGTTGCGGATTTCCTATGGAAACTAGGTCCTAACTATAACTACCTACTGGCGACCGCCAGTAGGTAATATATATATATATATATTTAAAACTAGTTTACCTCTCACTTCAGCTGATGTGTTGAAAGTTTTGTGGTGATCTGTCAAGCGAGAGCTGAGAAAAAGAGGGGTTCCAAAATGCATTTTCCCCATTCTGTTGCGAAGTTCTGCGAGACCCTTCTGACGTTTCCTCTTAAGCTGCAAATTCCCAACTCCCTCAAGGATCAATCAACACAATCAGGATTATAACTCTGACTGGATTAACTTTCCCCTCAGGGAAAGGGGAAGTGGACAGAGAAAACTAACAACACATAAAGAAATATTGGCTTCTGTAGTTGTTTCTCTGGGTAGTGTTCCAGGCCTTTGACTTCTTCTGATTGCGCATCAACTTCTACACAATTTAACAATTGAAAAATTGACAATGAATTACTCTTCCTAACTTAAACCAAATATCAGAATATTAGCTAGACAATTCGTTACTGACCATAGAGTCTAGTGGCCTTTGTTCACACTTTGATGATCCTGAATTGTCAAATCACTTTCTCAGGATTCCTTGAAAATTATTAAAGATAATTAATCAGGGAAGAAATAGACTTTTCTTGAAGAACAATAACTGTTAATTAGGTTAGTGAACTTAACTGGTTAACACATGCAGGAAATCATCAAGAATCCTACCTGGAAACTTCAGCAACTTGTCAATCAAGGAAATCTCTGCGAGGGGGTGACAGAAGAAGAAAACAGCAACCTACTTCTATACTGCTACTGTCTAATTGAAATTTACAGCAATGCATTAACCATCAGACTCCTACTTCTCAGAGTTCTATGACTACCTATTTACATACTAAATGGTTCTTTCCTGTTTAACATTTAAATTCTTGTCTCTGCCAAGGCTTGTTGATTTTACAAGACTAGACACCTTTTTTGAGTTCTCTGAATAACCTTGTCTTTACCAAGGTTTGTTGGTTAAAGTCTCTTGCAACCTAATCCCACGCAGATCTCCAATGAACTCAAAAGGTTAATTCTCAGAGTAACTTGTCTTTGCCAAGGTTTGTTTAGACCCAGCTGAGTAATCGCCTTTAAACGTGCTGAGGCGAGTTTACTTAAATTAAATTATTTATGTCTGTTCAAACGGTGTACAAGCTCCTCCGGATAAATAATTAAAATGTATGACCTACTGTCTCCTCTGAAGACAGCCGTCTGACTGCAGCCTCGATCCGCATTCAGACGCGCTGGAAAAATGAATCACGATCTCAGCCGCCTGACTGAGAAATGACACGGTGCTTTCCGCTCTTCGCGAAGCTTCACCAAAAAGGGCCGCTATTTCAGAAAACCCGACAAGGAATTGGGAGTGTGTATTATTTAAGGAAGGGGACTCGAAGATGGGCTTTAAAAAGGACAGGGATCAAGGTTCAGTCAGCGTTCAGCTACCACGGTCAGAAGCGCTCGTCGAACCCAACGAGAGACGAAGCGCCGACCGTTGGAAAGGCAGCAGTATTAATAGATTTAGCGCTTGCCACGAGAGCCTGCACGAGCCTCCACCCACAGAAATTCCATTCACGAGGACCAGCGCGAGCCTTACTCTCAAGGAGCGCACAATCTTAAGCTTATTACTGAAGGCTCCTTTCACTAACCAGAAACACACAACAAGCATTGCTAAAAGCAACTCCTATACTCCTATTTACAAGGAATCTTTTACAGTTTAAACACTCAAACTATTATTCAGAGTTAATTTATACATTATACACAATTCACTCTATAGTAATGAAGCACAGTCTAAACCATGTAACCAGATTTAAACTCATTAAGCTGGACGACCTGTAACACCCCTAACAGTTCCTCCCCCCAAAGGTCGTCTCACAGGGCGAGGTTTGTCAGGATGTAAAGCATGGAAAGACTTAATAAGTCTAGGAGCATGCACATTCTTTTCTGGTTCCCAAGATCGTTCTGAAGGATCATAACCCTTCCAATCGACTAAATAAAACAAGGTACCTCGAATTCTCTTTGAATCTAAAATACATTTAACCTCATACTCAACATGATCCCCAATAACCACAGGTGGGGGTGGATTATCAGGTTGAGTAGACGGTTCAAAAGGCTTCAAAAGAGATACATGAAATACAGGATGAATAGTGTATTCATCGGGCAAAATCAACCTTAAGGATACTGGATTCAGAATTTTCTCAACTTGGAAAGGCCCAATATACCTAGGTTCAACTTCCTTGGACCCTCCAACTGAATGTTTCTCGTAGACAGCCAAACCCATGGTCCTTCCTTGTAAATAGGAGAGGATCTTCGATGAGAATCAGCAATTCTCTTCATAGTAATCTTACTTTTAATCCATTGTTTCCTAGCTTTTTCCTGAATATCCAACAATGAAGTAAATCTATCCACAACTGCTGGCATAGATTGCTGATCTTCAGGTAAAAGAATAGGAAGAGATCTAGGATGTAGACTAGTGAGAAAGTAAAAAGGGGAACAACCCAAAGCTGAATGGGTGGTGTTGTTATAAGAAAATTCAGCCCAAGGCAAAACTTCATCCCAATGACCAGAGGAATTAGTTAATAAACATCGTAAACCCTGTTCAACATGTTGATTAACCCTTTCAGTTTGACCATCAGTTTGTGGGTGAAAGGAAGAAGACAAGGCTAATTCAATTCCCAGTTGTTTACTCAATTGAGACCAGAATTTCGATATAAATTGAGGGCCTCTGTCAGAAATTATTTTAGATGGAAGACCATGAAGTTTAACAATATTAGATAAAAACACAGTACTAAATTCTACAGCTGTGGGAATCTTGTGCAAAGGAATAAAATGTCCCATTTTCGATAGCAAATCAATCACCACCAACACAGTAGTAAATCCATTAGATTTAGGAAGATCTGTAATAAAATCTAAACTGACTGTATGCCAAGGTTGAGGAGGAATAGTCATTGGTTGAAGCAAACCCATAGGAACTGCATGTAAGGCTTTTTGTCTAGAACATACTGGACAAGATTTTACAAACTGCTGAATTGCAGGAATCATTTTTTCCCACCAAAAATAGCGTTGACATAAATCTAACATTTTATTAACGCCAGGGTGAGCAGCAATTGCCAAATCATGATTCCAATGCATAACTTCATCTTGTAATTTTTTAGTAGGAATAAATAACCTATTATCATGAAAAAACAAACCCTCTCTGACCGAATTCCCTTTCTTAGATAACCACTCCTGAATGTCAAAAGTTTTTAATTCTTTTTTAACCGACTCCAAAAAGTTTTCAGAATGAATTCCTGCAGCTATTTTTTCTTTAGATAAAATACTTGGTGGCTCATTAACTGCAATCAAATCCCTCTCACAAACTAATCTTGAAAGTGTATCAGACAATAACTGTTTATTACCAGGGCGATATGTGATTAGGAAATCAAATTCACTAAAAAAATGCAACCATCTCATCTGTCTGGGAGTGAAAGCTTTTACTGTGGAATAAAATTGTAAATGTTTATGATCTGAAAATACAGTGATAGTATGTTTAGCACCCAAGAGATGATGTCGCCATTCCTGAAACACATCTTTTATAGCGAGAAGTTCCCGCTCAGCGACTGTATAATTCTGTTCAGCTAATAAAAGTTTCCTTGAAAAGAAAGCAATAGGGTGTAAATGACCTGAATTTGAATCCTTTTGAAGCAACACTCCACCAACTGCAGTCTGAGAAGCATCAGCTTCAACAAAAAATGGCCTATCAGGATCAGGATGAACTAAAATCGGAGCTGAAGTAAAAGCCCTTTTCAATAAAGAAAAGGCTTGATCTGCTTCTTCAGTCCAAGAATTTTTTTTCCCTTTCTTCAAAAGCTGAGTAATAGGCGAAACAATTTCAGAAAATTTAGAGATGAACCGCCTATAAAAATTAGCAAAACCTAAAATTCTCTGTGTGTCCTTAATTGAAACTGGAATTGGCCAGGTCAGAATTGCTTCTACTTTTTTAGGATCCATATGAATCCCTTCAGGAGATAAGCAATAGCCAAGAAACTCCACCTTGGTTGCATGGAATACACATTTTTCCAATTTAGCGAACAAGGAATGATCTTTTAATCTTTGTAAAACAGCTTGAACATGTTGCACATGTTCCTCTGTATTTTTAGAATAAATTAAGATGTCGTCAATGTAAACTATGCAACAGACATCCAGCAAATCATGTAGAACTTCATTAATAAAATACTGAAAAGCTGCCGGGGCGTTACAAAGACCAAACAGCATGACAGTATATTCAAAAAGACCAAACTTGGTACGAAAAGCAGTTTTCCACTCATCACCTTCCTTAACCCGAATCAGATGATAAGCTCCTCTAAGATCCAGTTTGGTATAAACACTTGAACCCTTAATTTGATTTAAAAGTACAGGAATTAGAGGTAATGGATATCTGTTCTTAATTGTTGCTTTGTTGACAGCTCTATAGTCAATGCAAGCTCTCAAATCTCCCGTCTTCTTTGCTACGAAGAAAAGCGGAGACGAGACAGGAGAAGTGGAGTGCCGAATAAATCCTAATTCTAAAAGTTCATCCAAATATTTCCTCAAATAATCATTTTCAGGTTCCGTTAACGCGTAAATTCTACTACAAGGTAAAACAGCCCCAGGAACCAAATCAATTCTACAATCATAAACTCTATGAGGTGGTAGTTTAGTTGCTTCAACTGGATCAAAAACCTTAGAAAATTTTTTATACTCTACCGGGAGCCTATCTATTTCTGTATTTGAAGCAGCACAAAAAAGAAGCATCACCGGATCACTGGTTTCTTGGTAGCAATGCAATTTACAATAAGAGGACTCCAAAGTAACAGTCCTTTTAATCCAATCAATTCTTGGATTATGTAATTCTAACCAAGGAATACCCAAAATCACTCCAAAGTGTGGTGCATCAATTAGATCAAAAACCACCCTCTCAGTATGCCCATTGTCAGCCAATAAAGTTAATGGTTCAGTACTAAACCGGATCATCCCAGAAGACAAAACTGAACCATCAACAGCTCTCACCGGCTCAGGTTCCTTCTTAGCCACGAATTTTAAATTCAATTTATGAGCAAACCCAATATCAAAAAAAATTCCAGTGGCCCCAGAGTCCAAAAGTACAGGAATACTATGTCCCTGAAGGGTAGTTAAAATGAAAACCATTCGAATAGTAAAATGTCTTGGAATAATAGTGGTTACATTAGTGACAAATTGAGAGATCTTCGATGAAGATTTACTCGAGAGAACGATCTCAGCTTCCCTCGAGAATTCTAGTTTTCCGACAAACTTTTCACAGGGGTTTCAATTACCAAAACTTTCTTTTTGGTAGGTTTAACTGTACAATCCTTAGCAAAGTGCCCAGGCTTACCACAGTACAAACATAAATTACCTTTACGTCTACGTTCTTTTTCTTCAGGAGCCAAAGGACCCTTAAACCCACCCGATAAGACAGGTTCTACTGAGGTACCCCTGACTTCTGACTCTCTTTTCTCGACTTTAAATTGCGAACTTTTAAACTCACCCCTAGATTTTTCATTTTTACGTTCACCTAATCTATGATCAAGCTTCACCACCAGATCTTGAAATTCTTTAAAATCTTCAGGTAAGTTAACTATGTGAGCAAGGGAATCTTTTAATTCATCCTTAAGACCTCTATAAAACAAAGAAATTCTTTTCTCCTCAGGCCAATGAGTCTCGGTCAAAAGTCTATTGAAAGAAGTAATATAGGAAATGAGATCCTTAGTTCCTTGACGAAGATTCAATAACTCGTTATCAGATGCCTGTACTAGAGTATGTTTTGCAAATAAGTTGGACATGGCCACCTTAAAATGTTGTAAATTATGAAGCAATGGATCATTATTATCCACCAAGGGCATTGCCCAATTTGCAGCCACCCCTCCCAGATAAGAAATTATAAAAGCTACCTTAGAAGTGTCCGAAGAAAAAATTTGAGGTTTACACATAAAATGCAATTGACATTGACTAATGAAAGTAGCAAACCGACAATTATCCCCAGAAAATCTTTCTGGATTTGCCAAAGGAACAGGTGTAGGCGTAACAACCGTGACCTGGACAGGTTGACTTTCTAACTGATCACCCATGGAGTGTGACTGACGGCTATCAGCACCAAATCTAGTTGGCGCTAGGACTGGCTTTTTCTCCTTGGAGGGATCCCTCCAAGCTGAGAAACCCGCTTTAGTTTCTTCTAATTCTTGACGAAGCGATTGATTCTCCAATCGTAAATTATTCATTTCCACAGTCAATTTCTGCACTAATTGCGATAACTGAGACACATCCATGAGGGCGAATTTACAGACTTAAGAGGAAACAATTTTTTGTGGCTTCGTCTACTGTTGCGAAGTTCTGCGAGACCCTTCTGACATTTCCTCTTAAGCTGCAAATTCCCAACTCCCTCAAGGATCAATCAACACAATCAGGATTATAACTCTGACTGGATTAACTTTCCCCTCAGGGAAATGGGAAGTGGACAGAGAAAACTAACAACACATAAAGAAATATTGGCTTCTGTAGTTGTTTCTCTGGGTAGTGTTCCAGGCCTTTGACTTCTTCTGATTGCGCATCAACTTCTACACAATTTAACAATTAAAAAATTGACAATGAATTACTCTTCCTAACTTAAACCAAATATCAGAATATTAGCTAGACAATTCGTTACTGACCATAGAGTCTAGTGGCCTTTGTTCACACTTTGATGATCCTGAATTGTCAAATCACTTTCTCAGGATTCCTTGAAAATTATTAAAGATAATTAATCAGGGAAGAAATAGACTTTTCTTGAAGAACAATAACTGTTAATCAGGTTAGTGAACTTAACTGGTTAACACATGCAGGAAATCATCAAGAATCCTACCTGGAAACTTCAGCAACTTGTCAATCAAGGAAATCTCTGCGAGGGGGTGACAGAAGAAGAAAACAGCAACCTACTTCTATACTGCTACTGTCTAATTGAAATTTACAGCAATGCATTAACCATCAGACTCCTACTTCTCAGAGTTCTATGACTACCTATTTACATACTAAATTGTTCTTTCCTGTTTAACATTTAAATTCTTGTCTCTGCCAAGGCTTGTTGATTTTACAAGACTAGACACCTTTTTTGAGTTCTCTGAATAACCTTGTCTTTACCAAGGTTTGTTGGTTAAAGTCTCTTGCAACCTAATCCCACGCAGATCTCCAATGAACTCAAAAGGTTAATTCTCAGAGTAACTTGTCTTTGCCAAGGTTTGTTTAGACCCAGCTGAGTAATCGCCTTTAAACGTGCTGAGGCGAGTTTACTTAAATTAAATTATTTATGTCTGTTCAAACGGTGTACAAGCTCCTCCGGATAAATAATTAAAATTTATGACCTACTGTCTCCTCTGAAGACAGCCGTCTGACTGCAGCCTCGATCCGCCTTCAGACGCGCTGGAAAAATGAATCACGATCTCAGCCGCCTGACTGAGAAATGACACGGTGCTTTCCGCTCTTCGTGAAGCTTCACCAAAAAGGGCCGCTATTTCAGAAAACCCGACAAGGAATTGGGAGTGTGTATTATTTAAGGAAGGGGACTCGAAGATGGGCTTTAAAAAGGACAGGGATCAAGGTTCAGTCAGCGTTCAGCTACCACGGTCAGAAGCGCTCGTCGAACCCAACGAGAGACGAAGCGCCGACCGTTGGAAAGGCAGCAGTATTAATAGATTCAGCGCTTGCCACGAGAGCCTGCACGAGCCTCCACCCTTAGATCAGCACGTCCCCTGGCAGTGTGAGGAGGAGCGCCGGGAGTCCCTCGGCGGTAGCTGCACACAGGAGCTTCTCTCCCCCCTGCTCGAGCGCCATACGGTGAGGCGGGCGCGAGCGGGAAGGGAGATCTCTGACACCCCCAGCGGCCCCTCTCCCTTACTGAAGAGCCTGAAACCCCCAGCGCCCCCCCTCTTACAGAAAGAACATCAGCGGGAGCGGATCAGCGCGACCTCCCAACAGCGCATATGTGTATTGCTGCGCAACCAGGCTGGTGAGGAGGCGACGCTGACTGAAAGAACATCAGCGGTGAGCTCCAGCTTCCCACGCTGTGCCACAAGTAAGGTGGGGATCTGGGGTAGTAGAGACTGGACCACGATACAGGAAGGTCCCACAGCTGAAATTACTACCAACAAGTCCCTAGTGAGAATTCAGGGGCATGTTTGATTAAACTGTGGTATAGAGACTGGGGGAACTCTCCCAAAGTACTTCAGCCTTATATGATAAAGCCTCATTGGTTGTTGAGGCAAGATAAAGTTGCCAGATTAATAAGCCAGGTAATATTGTTGGTTAAGATGTCTGTTTCCTTTACAGAGGGGGACAAGTGAAGAAACTAGACAACAGTAATTATAGAAGCCAAAGTTAACTAAGGTTGGTGTCTGATGCAATGTTCTTTTGATAATAGCTCTTGAAGCAGGTTCACATTTCTGGAGGTGGCCCTACTGACGTACATGATATCCAAATGTGACGAAAGTTACTGCTAATTAGTTTGCTATTAATTCCATAACATCTACTTGTGTTTATATTGTATGATAGTTTTCTCTCCCAAAACTCTAGCGGTTTGCTCGTCCCTTGATTTATTGTAAGGTACTGAACTGTAAATTCTAAACGTATAAGAGAACAGAGTATATTATTTTTATAAAGCAGTACTTATTTTTCCACATTTTTGGTGTAGCGTTATTTTTGTGTGATATTGCGTGGTTTTACTTTTGGGTGGTCTGCAACCTTAACACTGTGCCTCTGAAATGTATGTCTTGCCCTAGGCCTTTTTTTTTTTGAACACAGTAGTCCAAACTGCTGGATGGAATTACACCAAATCTGGCAGAAGGCTAGTTCTCTGTCCAGAAAGTGTGCGTTTTGTGATTATTTGATGTAAATTTGTTCACTAGTTTTAGAGATATTAACTAAACACCAAATTTGTAAATCAAGGGATGCAGACCCTCTGTAGATCCACGCCCAGGGAATCCACAGCTTCAAGTGCCAAAGCAGGGTTCTGATTGGCTGGCCGCATTTTCACAGAAAAGTTACAGCTGGAATTTTGTATCTCGGGAAATGGTCCCTGGGCAATAAAAGTTGCTTGTATACTGATATAACCTTTGTGTAGGTTAAAAATTAGATAAAAGCATTTTTAATGGGCTTTGAAGTGCCAGAAAAGTTTTTTATTACTCGTGAGATCTTCGGGGCAGTTGGCGAGCTCAGCGCTACCCAGTGTACATCCACAAACCTTGCCACAAAGTTACACAGGGGCGCTGAGCAGTGGGGTGGACCACTAAGTCATGAAATAAACAAAAAACAAATTGAAATTCTTCGCAGTAAACATGGAAAGGGTTAAAGAAATACTGACCATTTAGAGGTGGTATTACAAAAAAGAAAGATGAAAGGAAGCCTAGGATTTGTTAACTATAGCAGCATAGGTTGGAGCACATGGTAAGGGGTATCCATTTTAGAGGCTTTTCTACAGAGAGAGGAGGTGGTTTACAGGAGCTGTGAATGGATATTTGGAATGAAAATAGATGTAACGAGACATAGAAATAAAACTGAGACAACAGTAAGCAGCTTTAACACATATGTTAATAAGGTTGTAATATGTAAAAGTATATTAAGGAAAAATAGTGAATGTATGTAAGGTTAAAGAAAATGTATGGCTTCTGGGCAATATATTAGAAGGGAGAACAGAAGGGTGCTTAGATGAGATTATTAACTAAAAATACGATGAGCAGGAAATGAGAGAGGAATTACTATACTGAATGGGTATTAATTTTGTAATGCTAGTATGAATGAAGGTGTTTGAAATAAGTGGTGTGTGTTTGCTTACAGTATGTAATTTAACAGTAGGTACTTTGCACATGCTCACAGTCAGGAAGGCACTTACAGACCCAGTTACACTCTCACCAAAGCAGTTATGTACCCATCACTCATATAGCCAGATAGTGATTGCCACACTCACTCACACACCCATTAGACCATTCACGCACCCATTTATGCATGTGTACAGACTTTGAGTACTAGTTCGCCCTTAGAGCCTGGAGGAAATGTGCAGAATGCAACCTGCACCATAATAAGAATATGAAGAGTACTTCTTCAGCACTCTTGAGAAGGGAAAACACTGATTGTAGTCTACCTCAGAATCAGGGCCCCAAAGGGTAGTGGGTTTCAGAAGGAGGGAGAGGAGTGCAGAAATGAGTGAGTACAGCCTCCAGAGGAAAGCGGGGATCCCCTAGAGAGACCTGGATATGGTGCAGGAAGTGCTGTCTCCTCCCAACCCAGTCCTCTGAGGACCTCAAGTACAGCCAGGCTGACAGGAACCTGAGGCTGCGACAGGCTCAACTGGGTACAGAGGAGAGAATATGTAAGGCTAAGATAGCCTTGGATGAGAGTGGGGCCCACATCAAGAGAAGGCAAGCCTGAGACTAGCACAGATGACCGGGGGCCTAGCAAAATTATATAGGAACTTAACCACTAAACAACTCAGCCCGCTAACAGAGATTTATAAAGTACAAACTAGGAGAGCAATTATGTATGGGGCTGAACTTTGGGGACACCGCCCTAAAGGTGCACTGGTCAGAACAGAGGACAAGTTCATGAGGCAAATCTTGGGCCTACCGACAAGTACCCCTCTCATTCCCTTAAGTATGGACCTTGGCCTCAGGCCCATAAATGAGGACATTTAGATGCGACCTTTGGCTTTCTGGCGCAGACTATGGGCAACTCCCGAATTACTAGCCTACCAGTTAGAACTCAAGGTCTTCCTAGGGCTCCCATGGGTGGGAAAAATACCCTGGTTGGCACACATAAAAGGTCTGTGCTTTAGACTAGGCTGGCCAAAACTATGGACCCACCCGGAGGAAGCGTCCCGGTCCATCTCACGCCTCGATCTAGCTAAATCCTACAGGCTTTTCAGATTGGGTGAACTCTACGGTAATGCTAAACATGGCTGCTTAACTTCTGGCTTTTTTACCTTCAGAGATCAATATTTGAGACCTTCCTTGATGATGTCTATCCACTCTTGGCAAGGAAACTCTATGGCCAGTTTAGATGGGGATGCCTTCCAATCCACGCCTTTATCAGTAAATGGGCCAAAGCCTCCCCTTCTGGCTGTCCTGCTTGTGAGAACCAGGAAGAGACCCTCACACATGTTTTTTTTTCTTTTGCCCCGGTTATACCGCAATCAGAAGGTCCCGGCTCTTACCAATATGCAGGAATATGGGGTTCAGACAGACTTGGGAGGCTATTAGAGTTATGCGAACTGGAACGCACCCCCCTATTGTTTTTTGCTGTCTCTCGTTTCCTTAACTCCATGTGGGCAAGGCGTCGCAAGTTTTTAAATTCCCCAATTGTAGCCTATTTATATCTCTTCTGTTTTCCATTGCTTTAAATCTATCAAATATGAATTGACTGTTTTAAGGCTTTTAAATTTCAATAATTTTTATCTTGTTGTCGAGATTGTATAACTAATTGTTATTGGTTGTATCCTATGACATTTAAACGATCCAATGTTTCATATGTTTTTTATTTGTTGTTTTTATGGTCTGTTATGATTGAAATAAAGCTTAGAATGGAATATAAAAAGTATATTTATACGAAAAAAATGTCTACAGTACAAAAAACGAAATAAAAAATCTAAATATATTGTAATACACTTAGTATCAAAAATAAACCCAGCAAATAACCTAAACAAACTAAACATTAGAGGAATGCAATACTTTAGAAATGGAATTTGAAAAACCTTTGAAATTCACTGAAAAAAAACAAAGATTACGGGGCAGTTATAGTTAGGAAATAGTAATTAGAAAAACTTTTGAACGTCACTAAAAAAACAAAGGTAACAGAGACGTTATAGTTAGGCTCAGATTTCACTCATACTAGCCATTGAAATTCAGCAGTTATAGTTACCTGAGCTAACTATAACCTATGTCCCCCGTAATGCACTGCTTATAACCTCACATATTGCATCAGTCATGATATTGGTCAGTGATTTCACTCATGACATCACTTATGACATCACTGATTACATCATCCACAGAACGACTTACACACCCACTCATACCCCATTCAACCTCACATATACCCACACATTCATCCACACAATCACTCACATTCCCATTCACAGACCTATACAACCATTCACACACCAACTCACTCATCCATGCAGCCACTCACAAAGCCACTCACTCACCCATACAGCCACTCACCCACCCATACAGCCACGTACACAGCCAGTCACTCACCCATGCAGCTACTAACAAATCTTCTCACTCACCCATAAAGCCACTCACACACCCATTCACTCACCCACACAACCACTTGCATACTCAGTGACACATCCATACAACCACTCATGGCCACTTACCCATACAAATGCTTACATCAACACACACTCTCCAATACAGCAACTCACAAACCCACTCACTTAACATTACACCTAGACCAAACAGCCACTCACTCACCCATACAGTGACTTGCGCACCCATTCACTCACCCATACAGCCACTCAGTTGCCATTAATGCCACTCATACATCCACTCACCCACCCATACAGCCACTCACTCATACATACAGACATTTACACATCAACTCACTCACCTATACATCCATTTACACTCCCATTCACTTACTCATACAGCCACTCAAACAACCACTCACTTACCCATACAGTCACATAAACAACTCACTCACCCATATACCCACTTACTTGTGTTTTTTTCTTACTTTTAAAACATCTAAATGGTATTTTATTAGGCATATTGAAGTTTACCTTTCTGGATGATGTCATAAGTGATGTCACTTCGCATGTCATGAGTGATGATATATGTGAGGTCATTAGCAGTACATTGCAGGGGTGTAAGTTGTAGTTAGCTCAGGTAACTATAAATGTTGAATTTAAATGGGTTTATGCGAGTGGAATCTGACCGTAACTATAACATCCTGTAACCTTTGTTTTTTTCAGTGAAAATATATATAATAATAATGTAAAAGAAAATATGAATTAGAAGAATGGTAACATGATAATAAACAACTTTAGAATAATAATATACTAATATCTGAAAAGACCATATTATAATACTTAAAAAACATTTGACTTAATTTAATTCATCTGGATTCATAACCAGATTCATTTATGTTAATTAGATATCAGAAATATAATCCCCAAAAAACGATAGAAAGAAATAAGAATAAAAACAATGATGTAGAATATTAGAGATTTAACATATATGAATATTAAGGAATTGTATTTGTGGTCCCCAGATGCCACTTTAATTGTTGGAGATTTGCGAGCCAAAAATAAGACTTATGGACCCAGCAATTTTTTCCTTTTTTTTTTTTAAATTACCTAGGTGTGCCCTTTGAGGATCCCCTCACTGTGGTCTGGGGCTAAGGTGAGTCTATCCTGTCCCCTTATGAGCCATTATTTAAACTGCAGGACAAGGGGGCTGTGTCTTTTCTCCTGTAACAGCTGTTGCGCGAGAAATTATTCTTGTGCAGGAGCCGATCAGAGGAAAGGTCCTTTGTCCATTTAGGTTATGTTATTTGTTGAATTCCTTGAGTCAAGTATTATTTGAGGATCCCAAAGGACAGAGATATACAAAAGTGTTAACCATTTAAACCCTGCTTGGCAACTTTTTGATATGCTAAATCTCAAAAACTAGTAAACCAGCAATTTTCTCGATGGAAAAGTCCTCCCAATGGTAACAGACGTTCACCCTTGCCCTAAGTGCTCACATTGAACTGAAGCCTGGATCGCTAATGTTAATGTTTGTTGACATAGGTAAACCCAAAACAGGCTTGTGTGTGTCATGACCCAGGTCTGTCTTATGTATTGCAATCTTAATGGTCCAGAAGGGTCCCCTAAAGCGATACCATCCTAAGTATGAAAGGTTGCTTTCTTTACTAGTAGTTAAGTAGCATGAGCACGATGATGGCAGCATGCCATGTAGTGATAAGTAGGAGTGAATAGGTCCTCTTTACCATGAGTCACTGGAGGGAGGCCTACAAGCTCACTCATTCAAAGTTCCACTGCTGTATGCTTAACTCACCCTTGGCCTACATCGGTTTGATGTGGAGTCCTTTGCAGTATGAGTGGTGTATCTGCGCTGGGTGCGTGTGTGCCTGGGAAGTCAACCATACAGGGATAATGTAGTACTGTGCAGTGTGTGAGATGTAGTGCAGTGCAGTGTGTGCATGTTAACTGCATGTTCTGCGTGTATGTGTGACTTTGAGTGGTACAGCATATGATTATATAGTGTTGTGCAGTGTGTGCAGGTTAAATGCATATGTTAGGAGCATGTGTAGCTGTGAGTGGTAATGTACATGAAGGAAACAGTGATGTGCAGTACGTGTATGTCAATTGCATGTGCCGGATATAGATGTGCTTGTGAATAAATGAATACACAGCAGATTATGGGTTCTGTTTTGAGAGACCCAGGACTGCAAGGTGAAACATGAGGAGAAGAGGAAGACAAATCCCCCCAAACAGACTTGTGTATTGCTGCATATCTGTAAACAAAATGACCACATCCCACTGTGAGAACCCCTACGCACCTACACTGCGCCCCTAAATTTCCTTGTACAAATGCCCCTTGGTGTCCAGAAATGGACTATGTGAAGGGGAGCTCAAGACCGTAAAAACTGTCAACTGCCAAACAGGCAGTCAAGCTGTGTGAGGATGAGAAGCTCTGTATGACTTCTGCTTGTGACCAGAACTGAAGTACAAACCTTGCTAGTCTCCCTACTGGGTGAGGAGGCATCACTCAGCAAATCCAAGACCACCTGACCTAGAGCCTGGTGCAACAGTGCCTACCTACATGCCAAGACAAGTGTGCCCTGTGAGGAAGAGGCAAGTGTTGGAGGGAGTGAGCTCCATTTGGAAATCCTGATTGTCTAAGCAAGGGATGAGAAAACGGTGGTTGCACCAATCAGGTCATTGCTGTGTGCATGACAAAGTCAGCAGCTCCCATATGCCAGAAGAGGGCCACAGTAAAGTGAGCAGTGGGTATCGCTGTGCTGATCGTGCCAGAGCCCTGTGCAGTGATGTGTCAGTGACCTTGTATGCCAGGAGGGGCCTCCACAAAATTAACTGCAATTGGCACTATGCTGATTAGTCAACCCTGAATGCCAGGAGGGCCCACTGTAGGTGGACTGCCATGTGGAGTTTGCCGTAGCCCTTGCGCAGTAAAGGGCCAGTGACCCTGTATGCCAGAAGTGGCTAATGTGCAAGCATCTGGTGTGCCGCTGAGGTTGATGCAGTAGAGATACAATGATCCTGCATGCTAGAGGGGGGTCACCAGAACTAGAAACATGTGAGCTGACTAGGAGAGTCGCTGGAGGAGTGAGGCCACTGTGAGAACCCCTATGTACCTACACTGGGACAAGGGATCAGTATCAGGAACTTCACATCACGTTCCCATTAACTTGGGACAGAGAAAAGTCTTCCCCTGCCAGGAGGAGCCACAAAGGAACCTCTGGTTGCTGTGGGTTTGCAACTCTGTGTGAGGATTTTGAGGATTGTTGTGTGCAGCCAGAATTGACTGCATGCAGGGAACTCACCTGAACCAGCCTTTGCTGCTCAAGCCCCCAGAGAGGGGGTGCATTCTGAAACTCCGGATGCTCTGATCCTGCAGGTGCAGGTAAGACTGAATTCAGGCTAGTCAATCCTAGGGGAACTTACATGCAAGATAGCGTTTTGATGTCCGAACACTTTCGAGTTTAAAATATAGTTGAAATGGACTTTTGAGAGCCAGACTACTATTGGGGCTTACACTGGATACTGCCCGTAGTGAAAGGGGAATGACTACTATTGCTAGAGCGAGGAGGGAGAGGGACACAGGGAACTGCCAATGAAACACTAGAACCCGGTCCTCAGGGAGACTATGTAGTTGTTAGTGAATGTTGTATTTCTGTTTGTGTTAGTAGAAGTAATAACAAATAATTATTTTACCGGAAAAGTAAGTATTTGACTGGACAATAATTGATTGGCAAAAATCCACCCACATGACTCTCGCCATCTATGATGGTCAAATCATGATGCAATGCACGGAAACCCTACCACGGAGGACGGAACACACAAATGAGCGTCCGCAATGCTCAGAAAAGTTGCCAATACGACCGCAGCGGACGGAAAAAGAAGTTCAAGGGACTAAAAAGACTGCTCTTACCGCGGAATGACCGCATGGCCAATTATGATGAAACCGTGGAGCTGGAGGACAGAGAATTGAGTACCGATTTCCTTGCTCGCGCATTGAGCCAAATGAATGGCGGTAGTTACAAACTGAACAGCGATGCACAACGTGTGCCCGCACTCGACGCTGCCCACAATCTCATGGACTTTTGAGAGCCAGACTACTATTGGGGCTTAAAATGGATACTGCCCATAGTAAAAGGGGAATGACTACTATTGCTAGAGCGAGGAGGGAGAGGGACACAGGGAACTGCCAATGAAACACTAGAACCCGGTCCTCAGGGAGACTATGTAGTTGTTAGTGAATGTTGTATTTCTGTTTGTGTTAGTAGAAGTAATAACAAATAATTATTTTACCGGAAAAGTAAGTATTTGACTGGACAATAATTGATTGGCAAAAATCCATCCACATGACGCTCGCCATCTACGGTGATCAAATCATGATGCAATGCACGGAAACCCTACCACGGAGGACGGAACACACAAATGAGCGTCCGCAATGCTCAGAAAAGTTGCAAATACGACCGCAGCGGACGGAGAAAGAAGTTCAAGGGACTAAAAAGACTGCTCCTGCCACGGAATGACCGCATGGCCAATTATGATGAAACCGGGGAGCTGGAGGACAGAGAATTGAGTACTGATTTCCTTGCTCGCGCATAGAGCCAAATGAATGGCGGTAGTTACAAACTGAACAGCGATGCACAACGTGTGCCCTCACTCGACGCTGCCCACAATCACATCACATACACCACAATGATACAACCAAAATGTCCATTGCAAAGTAAACCATGCCCAGCATGGAAGAAACACCTGGAGAACATCACACATGTGGACACACCCACGTACCACTGCATAAAACTAACCCCTTCCTGGACCAGCCTTCTTTGCACACCAGAAGCTGACACAGAGAGCCAGGACACCATATACGCACACAGCACAACATCCCATACACCCATCTTCACACCACACCACTCCCCACCCACACACCTGACTCACTTCACATTACTCCACCACCCCCTGCACCCTGCACTTTTCTCACCTTTGCACCATGGCCAGACAGAAAACTCCCAAATTCACGAACACTGAGTTGAAAGTGATGGTAGACGAGATAATAAGGGTAGAACCACATTTGCATGGAAGCATGGTCCAACACACCCCAACTTTGCGCAAATCCCAGATGTGGACAAGGATCTACAACATAGTCAATGCTGTAGGGACCACCCTACGCATACTGCATGACATCAAAAGGCGGTGGGTTGACCTCAAGGCCCGGGTCAAGCAACGTGCCCGCAGGAACTATGAGGCGGCCCATAGAACTGGTGGCAGCCCTCTCATACCACCAGTTACCTTCACTGAATGGGAGGAGAATTTGCTTAGCATAATGCATCCCGAGAATCACAGGAATCAAGGGGGGAGTTAAGGCTAGTAAGTACAGAGAAAATGACCACATCCCCCTGTAATGTACTGTTGTGCACAACAAGTGAGCCTCAATTGCCAGACAAAATCAAACTCATATACAATGCTGTCAACATGAATGTCTCATAAGCCTAGCATTCCCTTTGTCTGCTACAGTTAACAGGTAGGTAGCCATATTACTCGGGAGGGGGTTGTCAGGACTGGACAGCAAGACCACAACACCCACAAGGCCATCTGTCTTACCTCCTAAACAGCAGGGAGCTATCTGGCCACCACATCCTTCATTTGTGAGCCAACTCTGTCAAGCTGCATAAATTACAGCCAGTGCACACACATAAAATACAATTGAGACTTCACATGAATCACAGTGTCTTCGATGAAGTCACACGTAACTGCAATGCGAAACCTCAGGCCCTCACTTTCCCCACCACCACCATGACTCCCACAACAGCTGCAGCAACAACAACGATGACCCCTGCAACACCGACCTGTGTGGCAGCCACCTCCACCTCCACCAACACAACCGCTGCCTCCAACACAGTCCCCGTGCAGTCAACACCACCAGGCAGCCTCAGGATGCTGGAGACAGTGTGAGAGTGTGCTGTGGCAGCACCTGGCACCACCACAGGTCCATGGCAGCAGGACAACTGAAGGACAGTCACAGAGGATAATGAGACAGTGGCCCAGGCCACCGTGCAAACTGTCCTTGGTGCATACCAGCAGAACCAGGGACAGATGGGTGAGGTCCTTGATGAACTGCATGAACTCCACCTGCTGCAGAGGTCCTTGGACACTTGTTTTGTACAAATTGCTGAATACATGGGCCAGCTTGTTGGGACATGCATGTAGCACATCAGCTGGCCACCCCCTCCCCGTGGCCAGTCGGATGACAGTCACAAAACCTCAGCAGCTGCCACAGGGAGGGGTGAGTTACATCACCCCTCCCTCAGACACCTCCGAGCCAAACGGCGTAGGGCGTGTCAGAAAAAGTTCCAGGGAGGATCATGTGGCAAAGCACCGTGCCATACCAGTACTCAGAGCCAACTTTGATATCTCCTTTGTCACACCGAGCATTGACTTTGTTGTAGATCTGATCCCACATTGCCACAAGGATGGGAGTGTACTGTTGGACTGTGGAATCCCACCATTGTGTGTTCTACCCGAACCATCCATGTACCATCACTTTCACCTTCAACCCTCACCTGTCACTCAATAACAAGTAAACACAAATCACACCTGTATGCCTTTGTGTCAAGAGGAATATTTATAATAGTAAGTAGCATGTTAGCTCACATTGCAATGTATCATGAGACGTGAATGCGACAATCCATTGACAGAGTAGAGGAACCTGGAATGCCACATGGAGAAGACAGTCATTTGACATATGATGGCAGTACAGTAAAAGTACTGCCCTAGGCAACATGTACAAGATGCATAACAGTTAACACAGGCCTACATCATCAACATGGACAGAAGGGGGCTGGGAGCACACAACTTCACCTCCCAGCACAGTTTACCCCTCAGCATCCTGGTAAATGCACTGCAGTTGAAATGCTTACTGGTCTTTGAATTTGAATTTGAATTTTTAGTTATTTATAAAGCGCACATTCACTGAGCAGTTTCTTGGCGCTATAGGATTTCAGAGCCGAGGGACGCATCGGGGGCTATGGGCTGAAAGCCTGACGGAAAAGAAAGGTCTTAAGGGCCTTACGAAACTCCAAGTAGGAAGGGGAGGATCTTAGAGGGGGGGGAGGGAGTTCCAGAAAGTGGGTGCGAGTACCGAGAATTTCTGGCCACCGGATCGCTTTTTCTTGAACCGGGGGACGACGAGCAAAGACTTGGTAGAAGAACGTAGGTCTCTAGAAGGACAGTAATTGATAATGGCGGAATTAATGAAAGAAGGGGCGGTGCCCGCCCGGGCTTGAAAAGTGAGGCAGCCAAGTTTGAAAAGGGCTCTTTGTTTGATCGGTAGCCAATGAAGGGCAGTGAGAAGGGGTGAGGAGTGGTGGTATTTCGGTAGGCCATGCACCAGGCGAGCTGCCTGGTTCTGCACCGTCTTGAGACGTTGAAGTGCATAAGCGGGGGCACCATTGTAAATGATGTTCCCGTAGTCGATCTTAGATAAGACCATGGCCATAACAATCAGTTTGAGTGCTGAGGGGGAAAAAAAACGGGATACTTTCCTGATGATACGTAAAGTAAAAAAAACAGGAAGAAACAACTGAACTAATGTGGGTGTGAAGTGTCAAGTGGTGATTGAGCATAATTCCAAGGGTCTTAACAGAGTGGGAAGGGGTGGGAGGGGGACCAAAGGAAGGGGGCCAGAAGGAGGGGGACCAGGGATTGCTGCTGCCTCCAGTCAGAATCAGCTCAGTTTTATCCGGGTTGAGTTTGAGATGGTTTGCATTCATCCAAGCCCGGATAAACAGCATGGTAGACTGGAAGCAGGAGGCTCCTAGTGAAGAGGCGGAAAAATTAAAAATGAGTTGGAGGTCGTCAGCATAGTTGTAAACTGTGATCTCCATTTGTTGAAGTGCGAAAATAAGAGGAAAAATATAAAGGTTAAATAAAAGAGGGGAGAGAGAAGAGCCCTGGGGGATCCCGCATTTCACCCTGCTGGGTGGGGCCGAAAATTCGGTAAGATGGACCGCCTGAGTACGCCCCTCCAGGAAGGATCCTATCCAGGTAAGAACCTGGTCCCCTATGCCCGCCGCCCTGACACGGGACAGAAGAATGGAATGGTTGACCATGTCAAAGGCGGCGGACAGGTCGAGGAGGACCAGGGCCTGGGGGATGTTGGTATTGAGTCCCTCCCTGAGTTGGTCCATAACTGAGATGACCACCTTCTCAGTGGAATGTCGGGGACGGAAGCCCGCCTGGCAGGGTGCGAGGTAGTTGCTGCTCTCTATAAAGGAGCTAAGTACCTGGGTGACGTGGGACTCTGCTACTTTCCCCAGATAAGGAAGGAGGGATATGGGGTGGTAGTTTGCGGGAAGAGAAGGGTCGGCTCCTGTTTTTTTTTAATATTGGGAGAATTATGGGAGTCTTAAAGGGGGCAGGAATGATGCCAGAGGTGAAACAGTTGTTCAAGAGAGCAATGGCGGGGGAAGGGCACGCGGAGAAGAGCTGACAGAGGATGCGTGCCAGGCCGATATCGGCGGGGGAGCCCGACTTAACACGCCTAAGCAGCAAAAGCAGGGATTCTCTCGTGAGTGGAGGGATAGTGGTGAGGGAATGATTGTTGTCGGGGGTTGAGGGGGAGAGAAGGTGAGTGGGGGAGGGGGAATGTTGGCTTTGATCAGGGTAATTTTATCAATAAAGAACTTGTTGAGCGAGTCACATAAGACCTGGGAGGGGGGGATCTTGGGTGAGGTTCCGTCCGAGGATGCCAGTTCGTGGACGGTGGAAAATATCTCGCAAGATTGGCATTCGGCCGCTAAGATGCGCACAGAGAAGTACTCGGTCTTGGCTGTCAGAATGGCAGCTTTATATTCCTTGAGCATGGTGATGAAATATTGTCTGTGGACGGGGCAGTATGCTCTTCTCCAAGCTCGTTCGGCCCGCCTTAACTCCAATTCCTTTGCTTTGAGAGCGGCGTTGAACCATTTGTTGGCGTTATGGGTGCGGTTGATGGTAGTACGCTTCAAAGGGGCCAACCGGATCGCAGGCATTAATGAGCCACTGATCTAAAGTGGCGGCCTGGGAGCGAGGGTCCGAGCCCAGAAGAACTGGGGAGGTGGCAGCTAGCGAGTTACAGAGAGAAGGATCATCGACTTTAAGCCAGCTCCTAGTCTAGGTGATTTTGGGAAGAGGAGGAGATGTGGTATGGCTCAGGTCCAAAGAAAAAGCGAGCAAGGAGTGGTCCGACCAGTAACAGGGCGAAATAGTAGGGGTGGACATTGGAATGTTAAGTGTCCAGATCTGATCTAAGGTATGGCCCCGGATGTGGGTGGGGCCTTGGACGTGCTGGGTAAAATTAAGACTAAGGAGAAGTTGGGTAAAGTCTTTGGAGATGGAATCCTCAGCAGGATCGGTAGGCCAATAATTAAAATCGCCCAGAACGAGGACAGAAGCGTTATTGATTACCAGGGTAGCCAATAAGTTCTGGAAAGCAGGGAGGAAATCAGGGGATGACTGAGGTGGTCGATAGGTAAGCACACACGTGAGTGGAGTCTTGTAAGAAGTGGATCTCACAACAAGGCAGTCGGCTTCTGGTAATGTGGGCGAGGACAGAGTCTGAAAGTGAAAATCCTTGCGGGTAATCAAGGCTACACCGCCTCCTATTTTGCTCTCAGGTCGATTGGCACGGAGCATGGAATAGTGGGCCGGGAGGGAGGCTAAGATGCTTGGCAGGGAATCAGGTCTGTACCAGGTTTCAGTTAGAAACAAAAGGTCCGGGGAATTAGAATCCAAAAGATCATATATTTCGGTCTGGTGCTTGACGGCTGATCTCGTATTAAGAAGATGAGCAGAAGTGGAAGGGGGGAGGGGGCTGTTGCGATGGGCGAGGGGGAAGCAATGGCAAGTTTTTGAGCATAGGACAGCGTGGCGGGATTCAGATGCCAGTTGGCTCTGAAGGAGCGCAGTTGTTCAGAGGTATATGTATGAAATTGCACAGAGTGTGGTGCCCCGTGTCCCGGTCGGTCGCGGACGGGCGCAGACGGGCTTGCCTTAGGCGCGCCTTCGGCGCGCATTCGTAGCGCCCGCTGCGCGACCTGAATATGCACATATTTTATAGAGGAAAGAAATGTGCGGTAGGGGGCGTGGCCTCTGAAAAAATGGGCGTGGCCTGTGTGGGCGGCGGGGAATGGCGTCAATGGCAAGATCCCGCGCCAGCGTTAGGCTCCGCTGCGCGATGAAATTTAGGAGGCTGAAGGCACCCTGAGCAGGTGAGGAGTGAGCAGGTAAAAGCAACAAGTTAATGTGACACTCAAATTTTAAAAACAGCGAACAAACAGGCCTACTCCCGGCTTCCGCCTCAGGAGAAATCACTATCGTCAGGGGCTTGTAATCAGCGCCTTAAGTAGTGCGGTAGGGGGCGTGGCCTCTAAAAAAGGGGCGTGGCGTGTGTGGTCGGCAGTGAATGGCGTCAATGGCAAGATCCCGCGTCAGCGTTAGGTTCCGCTGCGCAATGAAATTTAGGAGGCTGAAGGCACCCTGAGCAGGTGCGGAGTGAGCAGGTAAAAGCAACAAGTTAATGTGACACTCAAATTTTAAAAACAGCGAACAAACAGGCCTACTCCCGGCTTCCACCTCAGGAGAAATCACTATCGTCAGGGGCTTGTAATCAGCACCTTAAGTAGTGTGGTAGGGGGCGTGGCCTCTAAAAAAGGGGCGTGGCCTGTGTGGGCGGCGGGGAATGGCGTCAATGGCAAGATCCCGCGTCAGCGTTAGGCTCCGCTGCGCGATGAAATTTAGGAGGCTGAAGGCACCCTGAGCAGGTGAGGAGTGAGCAAGTATTTCTGTGGAAGTGAGTTACCATGGCTGGATGCAGGTCAGTGCTGTCAATCCCTCGACCCACGTCTGTTGTGTTATCATCCTACATCAGTAGGGGTTAGATACATTGTGATCGGTGTCTGCTGAGGGAGAGGCCACAAATCCTCTCGGGTCTCTGTACTTCTCCCTGCCCAACTCAGGTGAAACACCTCAGTCACATGACAAGGAAGCGTCATGAAAACTGCATTTACCCGAATGCTAGGGGACAAGCTGTGCTGGGGTGGCAGAGTGGGCTAAAGAACGGTGATGGATTAAACCCAGATCTGTTGACTGGGTGTGAGTGTTTGATTGGTTCAGATGCTCCGTCCATCACCACCCCCTTTTGTACCACTTTGTTCGCCATAAGTTGGCAGGGTATGCTCAGACGTGAGTCCCTTGCTCACTTTGCCACTGGATTCAAGCAAGCCTGGCTGAAGACAGCTGTAATGCCAGAAACCGGTCCTAGGAAGCTTGTTTCTGGTCCAGGGAAGGCATGGCTTGGCAGTTCGGGCTTGACTGTTCCCATGAGGCACAGGGTCAGACTGATTTGCATATGGCCATGTCTGAACTGGGGTGGCAGAGTGGGCTAAAGAACGGTGATGGATTAAACCCAGATCTGTTGACTGGGTGTGAGTGTTTGATTGGTTTGGATGCTCCGTCCATCACCACCCCCTTTTGTACCGCTTTGTTCGCCATAAGTTGGCAGGGTATGCTCAGACATGAGTCCCTTGCTCACTATGCCACTGGATTCAAACGTGCCTGGCTGAAGACGTCTGTAATGCCAGAAACCGGTCCTAGGAAGTTTGTTTCCGGTCCGGGAAAGGCATGGCTTGGCAATTCAGGCTGGACTGTTCCCATGAGGCATAGGTTCAGACTGATTTGCATATGGCCATGTCTGAACTGGGGTGGCAGAGTGGGCTAAAGAACGGTGATGGATTAAACCCAGATCTGTTGACTGGGCGTGAGTGTTTGATTGGTTCAGATGCTCCGTCCATCACCACCCCCTTTTGTACCGCGGTGCTGGGAGGTTAAGCAGTGTGCTCCCATCCCTCTAACAACATCAACATGGACATGGCGGAAGTTGTCACAGATTACTTAGCGCAGACCAATGAAATCCTTAGCAGTGTGCCCACAAGAGCCAGCATCACAACACATCCTGTCATGTGGACGATATTGACATTGTCGCATTTACACACTCAAGTACTGCTGCACAGGGCTTTTCATGTGACATGTGTGATTTATGCTTGTTTAACCACATGAACATCAGTCCATGACAACATACCTGTGGTAAATCTATGTACTAACTAAAGTTATCTTCCCCTGAATGAGCACAACTGCTGCGGTCACAGGGCAGGCATCATGTAAATAGGAACTGTTGCACAATGTGCTCCTTGCTGTAGCAATGTTCTCCTCACTCCCCCATATGTGATTTTGGATATTCATTTGTGGCCTCACATTCCCACAGTGAAAGCATACTTCAGTCAGTGTGCAGGCATAATAGGCTTCTGTCTGGACAAGTAGTCACTCCCACATCAGCCCAGAGACCTTTGAATTCTAGGTGTCTCAACCGTCCCGCGTGATCCAGTCACTGCTGAACACAGCACTCCCACATTTTTCTCGGGGAACTGACACAAATTACTGATAGCGTCTGACACTGAATGCTGTTGCACACTTTTTTCAAACTTGTGGGCTCTTGCCTTGTCCCTTCGTTTCATACAATTGCTGGAGTCCTACCGGGTGTCATTCCTCCAATTTACATACTGCATTTAGTGGTTTCAGATCATTACTTTGGCTGGTTCTGAGATTGCTCTCACGCCATGTCTGACAGTCCTGTGGTCCAGGCCGACCCCTGCCAGTTGCATCTGTACCGTGATCACATGCAGATTCTCTTTGGATTTGTCCTATTAGCTGTGCTATGCATCAGTTATAGGCTAACCTTCCGCTGTGCCTATTTCACCTGCGTACAACCAGTGTTCTCCAGTCGCAGATGTCCCTTTCAGTGGTCCATGGATGTCTGCTTTTCCAACACATCCCTTGCTGCCCTGGATCATGAGCTGTGGTTGAGTCCTTTGTTGGTCCACGACCAGGACTGCTTCGGTGATACACGCTTATGGGATGCCTTTCAATGTGTCAGACAGGCTGTCAGCTGTGCCTGTGCGTTTGCACAATGGCTCCTGTGCCATGCCTACATCAAACCTCTCCCTGGCTGCCATGGGATGCTCCTTTTAAACTCGTGGATAGAGGACCACATCTGTTCCTTCATACTGCTGGATTAGATGGCATTACTTTTTGCTGAAGATGATTTGGATCATCTTTTGGAACTGATTGCCTTTCGAAGCTGACTGTGCCTTCTTGGATTCGTAACATACTTAACAGCAACAGGAACTGTTGGTGACTAATTCAATATCCTTTTGCCTTTTTCACTCCTACTGACAGGAATTGTCATTCAGCTCTCTGACTTTTGCTATGTCTGCATTAGCTTTGACTCTGCTGACCTCTATGGTCTGTTTCACTTACAATATTCAGCTGTAGCGCTCGAATATAACATGGCGTGGTTGTTTTGCAAGTACCTTAGTATTTGTCTGTCACAAGAGAAGTGTCCTCAGAGCTTGTACTCTGCGCCGTCCGGGAGTACTGGCTGAAAAAATCTCTCCGTGGTAGGAGGACATTGTCCGCTGTCATTCTGTTCTAGTCAGGCCCTAGCACCCCAACTCAACAAAGTGTCACAGCTGCTAGAGGACATGGGTGCCTTTTAGATGTCATGGGAAGGCGGGCTAGTTGCCCCACACTTGGAGAGTGATCCATACAGTGATGAGAGCGACACAACACATGGGACCTACATTTCACCATATATAGGCTGACAAAGCCCAGAGACCAAGGACATCCCATTAAACTCCTTCCTGCAAAGGGTGGGGGAATATGCTCGTGGGTCTCAGCCCAGATGGATTATTGATGTGACATCTTGCTTCATGTGATATGGATGTGTCACTATGGTAACTGTTTTTGTACTCATGCATTCTCAGCTTGTTGTAGCACGTACGTTGCATGTTTTGACACACTAGTAAAAAAAATGCAAATTTCAATGTGTTTCTTGTCTCCAAACTTATCTACTTGTGTACAGGCACCTGAATACCTCTGAGTGAATAGGAGATCTAGTGGGGCACTATAGCAATTGGTTCTTCTTGGTTCTCAGTCCCTGCCTGGCCAAGTTCTCTGATCCTGTGCATAGTCCTGTATGTGTACAAAATGCCAGCAACAAATCTCAAATCTGAGACAACAGCAAGGCACACGGACACAGTCATAGTCACTCATTGTTCACTTACACTCAACAGAAGTAGTTGATGATGAGCTGTTTATGCTGGTCAAGGCCTTCTTCCTCACCACTGTCATTGTCACTGGGCATGTGTGGGTTGGGAGCAGGGGGCTGCTGCTGTTCATCGTCGTCCAGAATCAGGGGGACTCAGCTGCACAAGGCCAGGTTGTGTAGCATGCAGCAGGCGACTAACGTCTGACATGCCTTCTGTGGTGAGTACATAAGTGCACCACCAGTCTTGTCCAGCCACCTAAATCTTGACTTTAGCAGTCCAAAAGTGCGCTCCACTACACAATGTGTCCTCCCATGTGCATCATTGTATTGGACTTCCCCCGGCATTGTTGGATTCCACAGTGGGCACAGAAACCACAGATGATTGGGATACCCAGAGTCACCTAGTTGTGGGACAAACAGGCAAACAATGTGATCTGAATATGTGAGGAGAGGAGCATCTCACACACACAACACAGTCATTGATACAGCCCACTCACCAATATGCCAGGCCCGCTCGGGATGCAGATTGGCCATCAATTGGGGTATGGTGCTGTTCCACAAGATGATGGGAAGCGGACATGTCTGTCCTTGTAAAGCATAAATGCTGACAGGACCTCACGCAACTCCATGCTGAACATGGGCTGTGACATCCCACTGGTGCTGGCCACAGTATACTGGAATGACCCAGTAGTGAAGAACTGCAGTACAGCCATAACCTTCACTGTAGCAGACAATGCAGCCGGATATATTATTTTGGGCTTCGAATAGGATCCAAATTGGCAAATAGGTTCCGTAGTGTGTGGTGATCCAAGCAGAATTTGCTGATGATTTCAATGTCCTCCATCGTCGTCTGGTCGGGGACAGTGCGATAGATGGGTGGTCTGCTCCTACATATGTCAGGGTACAGAAGCATGGGCTGAGTTATTGATGAGGTGTGGTGAACAGCTTACCCAGAGACTCACACAACCACAGCATTGACAGGACTCATGGTCAAGTGAACTGCCCAAGTGACCTGCATTCAGACGTTATTTTTTGTCACTCACTCGACATACTGACACCCTCCGACATCCAAAGAGGTCGAAGTGTATGCCTAATAGTACACTGCTACATCAAGGATGAGATGCCCTGTGCTTAGATGGCACAACACTTGTGCTTCCTAGTATAAGTGCTGAGTTGCATGTAGCTGCTGTCACTGCACAAACGCAAGCTTTAGCCCCACAATATGCAACAACATTATGGGATGAGAGCAGTGAGTGTCACCTGGATAACCCAACATGGATAGGTGGACAGAGACATGTGGACATTATGGGGTCGGTCGTGCATGAGGGAGTGTGGAATTTGTGTAACAGCCATTGCAATGTTCACCTGAATGATGCACAAATGCACATGGATTGTGTATACATACCCACATGGCTGACAATGACCAATGATGTCGGTCAGAGCTATGTTTGTTTGTTCCACATGTGCACTCCAGTGTGTGGGAACAGGCACACTGCACGCCACACTGGTGCATGTGCTGGGAGTGCTAGGGATTACAAGTATGTCTGATTTGCAGACAATGAACACCTCTGATTGTCTGCCTACGTCACTGGCTGTTCACAAGTCAACCCCTGGCCAAAAGACGCCAGTCAGATGTCAAGGGATATTCAAGCCATGTTCACAGGTTGGATGTTTCATTGCACAACATTAGTACAGTGCAAGTGACCATTGTCCTTTTTGACTCCTTCCCTCATTTCAGTCACTGCTGACCACAAGGCATGTATATGTATGTAATTTCACTCTCCTTTTCTCGGACATACCATGTGTGTGAAGACTTGACTCAATGGTCCCACTCTCTCATACCTTCACAGTGTTGTGACCAGCTGTTCACTGTTCTAGTTGTTCTGATGTACCAGCCACTCCCAGAGGGCTGGCTTACTGCCCCACTCCACAGCCACCCAGCACAGGCGTCCTTGGATATGTGACCCTGCCAACAAACGTTGCCGGACGCACGTGCCCTGGGCCAGTTCAACTATAAATGTACGGAGTCTGTGTGGTTACTTTATATACATGGTGGCCTGTGCCTCACAACATTACACATGGGGTGCACCAATCACTTTAGGCAAATGAGCTGTGATGTATGATGTACCTCTCATGGCGCCAATGCAAATGAAGTATGTGTTTAAAAAAAAAAAAAAAAAAAAAAGAAAGTATGAGTTTGCATGCGCGGTAGCTTGCATCCGCAGTGATGACACACATTGACCCCAGTTGAATGTTGCAATATTTCAGTCGCAGCTTCCGGGCCGCTGCAGTGTGGCACACACTTTGCGAATGAGCCATCAGACAATGTGAGTCCAAAGCGGAGTACATTTTTTGATGATGCAGTGTGCATGCTCTACAACTGCGGGGATCGGCATTGGCCCGATTTGCCTTCAGGGGCACCAACGGTCACTCATGGGGTTTGGGTGGGCCATGCTCTTTGCATTGTGCAGGTTGCCACATTCATCGTGGTGCCGCTACTCTTGCTGGGAGTTGTAGTTGTTCTGGGGTTGCATACGTGGAGATGATTGGTACATACCTCTGCTGTTGAATGTGGCGGCATCTTGTATGCCAGAGGTGCAGCAGGTAGTGCAGTTGGAAGACCTGTAGTGCAGGATCCATGGCGGCTCCGGTGGTTTAGATGGGTAATGTATCAGCTTTTCTTCTCTGTTGTTGTGTTTCCGCCATCCGTGACATGGTCGGTTTTACACGCCAGTGGAAAGGGCTGTTTGCAACATCGTAATCCGGCTGGCGGATGGAACGTGTTTCCGCAGGCTGGTCTTGCTCTGTTTGCTCCGTCCGCCACCCTTTCGTACGGAAATGGCCTCTGTTGGACCATTGTAATTTGGTGGTCGCAATGACCGCACCTGGAGCGAGAAAAATTTATGTTTTCTGCCACCGACACCAGTGCGGATGGGCTTCCGTACGTCTACGTAATGAGGCCCTTAATTACCTTTTAAGGAACTAGGGTGAAGCCTAATAAGGCTCAGTGTTTTGTAAAGGTCACCAGAAAGCCACGGTGGCAATATAGGGCCATACAACACATGGTACATCTTATGTGTTTTGTTATATTACATGTTTATTTTGGGGTTATATTTACATGAATAGCAGTATTTCTCGAAAGGAAAGATATCAATGGGAACTGACATTACAATATTTGGGTTTTGTTTGCCGTTCTTGAATAAATGTTTGATAAAACTATGAGCTTTATCACAATTACCACGTTTGCCCAATAATTTGCCACATCATTTTTAAAATTTGCAAGTTACACTAACAATGTTGTTTTGTGCTCAAATAGCTAGAAATAACACTGCCAGAGAATATGCCACATAATTTGAATTTTTTGCTGTATAATGTATTCCTCTATGCCACACAATCATAGTACACCTGGCAATGTGAAAGCTCTGAAGTATGATTTGGGCTATTCATTGAAATAAAGAAATCCATATTTCTGTAGTAGGGGATATCTGTGTAAAGTCATAATCTAGTGAATAGTACCGCCCATGTGCGCGACCCCGGAGCAATTAAAAATAATCTCTTAAGCTGTCTTCATTGCAGTCCTGCATAGACACTTAAGAGAAAATTAAAGACAATAATGCAGCCTGTACCTACAAGGCTACACTGTCCAGTACTTCAGCTAGAAATGCCAAGGATATAACATCAAAAACACATTAAGCACAATCTGTCAAGTTTCACCCATGGAGAAACTTTCCCCCCCTCACCAAATCCTTGGAATGATAGAGAGGAAGGTAGGGACAGACAAGCCTCCATAGGCTGCCATTATGTGTCTGGAAAAGGGATACCATGCCTTTAAGGAACTCTCTGGAGACCCTCGATATCCCAGCATGCTCAGCTCCTTCCTTTTACTTTCAGTTCTTTTTTCCGGCTCCTGCTAGCAGGACCCTGGAGCATTGAGCTCTCCCTTTTTGGGGTATTTTGTCTAAAAGTTTGAACTTTTAAAGTGTTAGAGTGTGTTCACTCGACGTATTTTTGCCTTTTCTCACTTTCTTGACGTTTTTTCTGGTGTTTGGAGTGCTCTTTTATCAAATATGCCTGCCTTATTTGATAAATGCCCTGAGTGCTCGAGGAAAAAGGCAAAATCAGATCCTCACAGGGTGTGCATTCTGTGTCTGCCTTCTTCTCATGTTCCTGAGGAATGTGATATCTGTCTGCAGTTCCCTAAAAGGACCCTGAAGGACAGGGAGAAGACCAGGCTCCAAGGCCTGGAACAGAGAAGGGAACAAGGACAAGGTGGGTCTGGGCATGAAGGGGCTCCTTCCTCTGCCCGTGCGCATGCCTCTGGGGGGCTCCCCAGTAAAGAAAAGGCCAGAAAACACCACCGGTCTCCGTCGACGTCGATGGCCTCGATGTCGGCGTCGAACGGAATGACCACAGTCTGTTCGCCGTCTCCCCAGGTCTCTGGGTCGAAGCACCGTCGACGTTCGACGCCGAGGGGACTGACGTCGAGATCTCCGACGAGGTCGACGTCGAGGACTGACTCGTCGTAGAGCCATTATCGATGTCGAGATGGGTCAAGACACCGGCGCTCGCCGTCGAGGTGACACTGCCGGTCACCATCGACGATGACAGGTAAGTCAACGGCGTTGAGACGAAGATCAGCGTCGAGACGGAGGTCGTCGATGCCGAGAAGATCGCCGTCGTCGAGAAGATCACCGTCGAGGCCTCGACCGTCGACGTCGAAGCGACGGCCATCGACGCCAAGCAGACGCTCGTCGACGTTCATCGACGTCAAGGAGATGCTCGTCAACGTCGTAGGGATGTTCAGGGTCAAGGAGGAAGCCTAGACATTCTAGGACCAGGACGGAGTCTTCGGCTTCAGCGAGCACATGGTTGCGGCACCGCCGTCGCTCGTCTACGAGGGGTAGGGCCTCAAGATCGCCCCCCTCTGGACAGAAGAAGAAGAAAAGGAGAGTGGGACAGTCTCCGCGCTCGGAGTACTCTCAAGTTTACTCACCCTCCAAACCGAGGTCTCCTACACCTCCTCCTTTGCCAGTGGGTCCTCCTCCGCGTACCTGACTCCTCCTCCACAACCTCCTACTCCTCCACCGCCTCCGGTTCCTCCTCACCGTCCTCCTCCTCCGCCTAGGTCGGCTTCGCTACCTCGGTTGCCGTCACCACCTACGGGGCCTCCGCAATCTAGGCCTCCGGTTCGGCCTCCACAGCGCCCTCCTGTCCGTCCCGCAGAACGTCCGAGGCCGCGGAGGTCGAGGTCTCGCTCACGGAGAGATAGGTCCAGGAGTCGCCGTCGATTGTCTACGAGGTCCAGACGGCGCCGTAGGAGGGACAGGTCTAGATCCCGCCACACGGATTTGTCCAGTGCCAGGGACTTCTCGCCAACCCTGTCGGACTCCCCTCGGACGAGGGTGTCCTTGATCAACGACATTGTCTCCTTCCAGGAGGTGTAGCCGGGAGGTGCGGCAAAGCTGGACATTACGCTCATGGTGCCCACGCCCTCGACGTCCGTCATCTTTGAGACCCTGCACAAGAAACTGTTGTCTCGCCCCTTGTTGCCATTGGTGCCTGGGCTGGTGGAACCCGCCATGGAGCTCTTCCTCACCCCAACGGTTACGAAATCAGCACCTTCCAGGCTACATAAGAAGTATCGGGCCCCTGACTCGGATCCTGCGTTCCTTCGCTTGGATCCTGCGCCGGATTCAGTTATTGTGAGCAGCAAGGAAGCAACACGCCACCACCCCGTCATCGACAGTGCCTCCTGACACGGAGAGCCGCTGGATGGATTCGGCAGGCAGGAAGGTCTGCGGGACGGCATCCACGTCTATGAAGGCCGCAAGTGCCTCGGCCCTGTTGGGACATTATGATCGATCCCTTTGGGAGTCCCTTACACGGTTCGTGGAACTCCTTCCCCGGGAGAACAAGGAGGATTTCCAAGAAATCCTTAATGAAGGACTGATGGTCTCCAACCAGGTGATCAGTTCGGCTGCAGATTCCTCCCTCCTGGCAGCACATGGATACTGCGATGGTGTTAACCTGAGGCGCCACGCCTGGCTGCGTCTGACGTCCTTGAAGCCCGAGGCGCAGCAGAGGGTTGCCAATCTGCCCTTCTCCGGTGAGACCCTCTTTGGAAAGTATGCGGACGAGGAAATGGCCCGCATGAAGGCGGAGGCGGAGACATTTCAGCCCGTCGGCTTGGAGAAGCCAAAGGAACAGAAGAAGACCTTCCGCTCGTTCCAAAGGCGGTACGAGGCGCAAGGTAGAGGACAAGGGCGACAGGCTGGGCAGCAACAACAACAGCAGCAGCAGCAGTTCCAGCGGCACCCGTTCCAAAAGCGCCAGAGGGGCCGTGGTGGTCAACAGGCCTCATCTGTGACCAAAGGCCCGGCTGGGTTTAGGCCCTGAGGTGCTTCTTCCCCCTCATCCATTACCCGCTCCGGTGGGTGGTAAGTATCCAACATTACCTGGCAGAGTGGAGAAACATTACTCAAGACAAGTGGGTGCTAAATATTGTTTGCAATGGATAAACGCGAGCTCCAGGCGGAGGCCGATACCCTGTCAAGAAAAAGGGCGATAGAAGACGTCCCTCTGTCTCAAAGGTGAAAGGGCATGTACTCACGCTTCTTCCTAGTCCAGAAGAAGGACAAGAACGAGTTCAGACCCATTCTGGATTTGCAACAAGCAAACAAGTGGATTCGCAGGGAAAAGTTTCGAATGTTGTCTTTGCACCAGATTTATCCTCAGCTGCAGAGAGGAGACTGGCTGTGTGCGATAGATCTGCAAGATGCGTACTTCCATGTGCCCATTGCACGGAAACATCTGAAGTTCTTGCACTTCCTCGTCAGTTCCAATCACTATCAGTACACCGTACTACAGTTTGGACTGAAGTCTTCACCCAGGACTTTTTCGAAATGCATGGCTGTGGTAGCAGCGCACCTGAGAAAGAACAAGGTGTTTATCTACCCATACCTGGACGACTGGTTGATCAAGGCCTCCACCTTCCAGGAAGCACAGTTGCACTTCAACAGGACGGCCGTCCTGTTGGACAGTCTGGGGTTGCACATAAATCTGTCCAAGTCTGTCCCGATTCCTGTGCAGTGCCTGCAGTACTTGGGAGCCTCCATCAATACGCTGTCGGCAAGCATGTCTCCTTCAGAGGAGAGACGCTTATCCATCCTTCGGAAGGCTCAGGCTCTCATAGCTGCTCCATCTACAACAGTGAGGACGGTGTCTTCTCTACTGGGATCGATGGCCTCTTGTATATTCCTCACTCCGCACGCGCGCCTACACGTGAGGCCGCTGCAGGAATGTTTGGAGGACCAGTGGGACCAGAGAAAAGGGTGTTGGGATGACCGGATTCAGTTGTCTCTTCACGCCCAACAATCCCTGAGATGGTGGTGCTCGGCAGAGAATCTCCTCAGTGGGGTTCCTTTCCACAAGGACGGATGTATGATGTTACAACTCATACTTTTACAACGCCTACCTTTACATCGCAAGTTTTACAACGCATACCATTACAACGCATAGTGCTTTTGGGCGCTGGATAGTGAATAGTTTAATTTACTATTCGAACTCCAGTCCCCGTGGATAGTAGGGAAGGTGTTGGATAGTACATTAAACCTATTCCCTATCCTAGAGCGCCCCCCAGCGCAATGCGTTGTAATGGCTTGCGTTGTAAAAGTTGCGTCGTAAAGGCACTGCGTGGTAAAAGTTGCGTTGTAAAGGTTGATCACCCACAAGGACATCCCGACTCAGTCCATTGTGACGGATGCGTCTCTCCTGGCTGGGGAGCGCATTCAGACCAGCTACAGATCCATGGAATGTGGTCTCCGGCGGAGTCCACGTATCACATCAATTTCCTGGAACTCCGCTGTTCACTTGGCACTGAAGGCCTTTCATCCGTCCTTCCAGACCAACTCCTTGCTTGTGCAGACGGACAATACGACCACGATGTATTACCTCAACAAGTAGGGGGGATCAAGATCGCGCACACTGTCATGGGAGGCGCAGGCGATCTCGCACTGGCTTCTAGCCAGAGGACTGACGATAACGGCAACTCATTTGCCAGGTGTGCAAAATGTTCAGGCGGACACCCTCAGCAGGTTGCTTCAAGAAAACCACGAGTGGGTCATAAACGACAAAGTGCTCGACGACATCTTCGCCATGTGGGGCACTCCAGACGTGGATCTGTTCGACACCGCCGAAAACAGCAAATGCCGCGACTTGCCTCGAGGTATTACCAACCGGGGACCCTGGGGAACGCGTTATGGATCAGCTGGTCGAACAGCTTTCTGTACGCTTTTCCACCCATTCCCCTGATTCCGGCGGTGCTCATCAAGCTAGCCCAGTCCCGGGCGCGGATGATTCTCATTGCTCCGGAATGGCCCAGGCAGTGGTGGTTCACGGACCTGCTTCACCGGTCAATCCTGCCTCATCGGCGGCTGCCGTTTCGGACGGACCTTCTCATGAAGTTCGGGGGGCAGATGGTGCACCCCAACCTCTCATCATTGAGTTTGGCGGCATGGCTCCTGAGATAGTGCAATATGGCCACTTGAATCTTCCTGAGGATTGCATGGACATATTGAAGGAGGCTAATAGGCCACCTATGAGGACCTATTATGCTTACAAATGGAAGAGATTCTGCATCTGGTGCAAGTCTAAGAACTATGATCCAACGACCTGCAAGGAGGATGTTATCCTTCCGTACCTTCTGTATCTAGCTCAGTCTGCCCTTAATTTCCATTCCATTAAGGTTCATCTGGCTGCATTGACTGCTTACAGAAAATGCCCTTCACAGACATCCTTCTTCCAGATTCCTATGATTAAGGATTTTTTACAAGGGTTGAAGAAGGTGTTCCCTCCTGTTCGGCTTCCTTCGCCTTCATGGAAGTTGAATGTGGTGCTCTCCAGGCTGATGAAGGAACCCTTCATCATATTCATATTCATAAGGCTTCACTGCAGCACCTGTCTTGGAAGGCGGCATTCCTCGTGGCCATTACATCGGCCCGCAGGGTGAGTGAAATTCAGGCATTGTGTTGCTATGAACCTTATACTGTATTTCATGCTGCTAAGGTTGTTATGCGCACTCACCCTAAGTTCCTTCCCAATGTGATTTCTGATTTTCATGTTAATCAGACTATAACTTTACCAACATTTTTCCCGAATCCTTCCACTCCAGCGGAACGGTCTCTACATTCCCTGGATGTCAGAAGGGTGTTGAAATTCTATCTGGATAAGACCAAGGATATTCGTAGGTCCGACCAGCTGTTTGTCAACTATGGGTCGTTAAGGACTGGTCTGGCTACTTCGAAACAGTCCATCTCTAGGGGGATTGTGTCATGTATCCAGCTCTGTTATCAGAAAGTGAATAAGACCTTAGGCGGTAAGCCTAAGGCTCATTCTACCAGGGGCAAAGCAGCTACAACAGCCTTGCTTAGAAATGTTCCCATTGCAGAGATATGCAGGGCGGCCACTTGGAAGTCGGTCCACACCTTTGCTAAGCACTACTGTCTGGACTCGGATGCCAGAGCAGATGCTCAGGTTGGACAGGCTTCGCTGCGGAATCTGTTCGCACAATAGTGGTGTTGTCTTTATTTCTCCACCGCCGGTTTGTTGTGGATGGGCTTGCCATTCTATTCACTAGATTATGACTATACAGAGAGATCCCCTACTACAAAAGGAGTAGTTTCTTACCTGTAACTCCAGTTCTGTAGTAGGGGTATCTCTGTTATAGTCATAAGCACCCGCCCTCCTTCCCGGTGGAGAAAATGGTACTGTGATGTATGCTACAGGCCTTGCTTTATGCACCTTCAAAAAGAACTGAAAGTAAAAGGAAGGGGCTAAGCATGCTGGGATACCGAGGGTCTCCAGAGAGTTCCTTAAAGGACACATAAAGTTCCAGACACATAATGGCAGCCTATGGAGGCTTGTCTGTCCCTACCTTCCTCTCTATCATTCCAAGGATTTGGTGAGGGGAGGAAAGTTTCTCTATGGGTGAAACTTGACAGATTGTGCTTAATGTGTTTTTTATGTAATTTCTTTGGCATTTCTAGCTGAAGTACTGGACAGTGTAGCCTTGTAGGTACAGGCTGCATTATTGTCTTTAATTTTCTCTTAAGTTTCTATGCAGTACTGCAATGAAGACAGCTTAAGAGATTATTTTTGATTGCTCCGGGGTCCACGCACATGGGCGGGACTATTCACTAGATTATGACTATAACAGAGATACCCCTACTACAGAACTGGAGTTACAGGTAAGAAACTACTCCTTCACAGGCAACCATGAAATACTTTCAATGTTTTATCATAGCTCCCTGTGATATGGGTTTTATACCAGTGTATTTTGTGCAATAAAAGATGGGAGACTATACATATTCACATATACATATTTGGGACTGTCCTGGCTCTGTTAAGCCACAAGTAACATGTTTCATGAAGGCCCCTCATGATCAAAAGAAGCCTAAATCTATGGCGGCACCGCTCAGCCACCTGTAAAATACTATGGCCCGATTTTTAGACAGGCAGAACAAATTGCCGGTATGGCAATCTACTCTACCTATTTCAAAATAGGTAGGTTTTTCCACACCTCTTTTTTTTCTAGGTGCATGAGATGCATGCACAGATTTTCAAACTGTTCATTTTTTACTAAAAAGACACATGAATCTTTTGCTGTGGCAGCAGGTAAGTCTCATTCCATGTTTATTATTTACGAAGCACATATAATGCCCCGCGTACCAGAAAAAAAAACTTTCCCTCTTCTACCCACCACACATCCTCTTCCATTCTCATCCTTGTTATAATATGTTATGTTATGGTGACTTATAGAGTGCGCGTTCACCGGACGATTTCATCCCACAAGTTCTTGGCACTTGTACCACCAATTCAGAGCAATTGGTAAATATATGTACTCATCATTAAATGGTTCTAGTGCACATATACTCTAACTGTAATACATTGGGTTATTAGTTGACTGGGCTATGAGCACTGGTTAAGTAGCAACCAAAATCCTAGTCTGGGTCAGGTACATGCCCGCCCTAAATTAACCTGTGCTCACCCTCTGGTAGCTTGGCACAGAGCAGTCAGACCTAACTTAGAGATAATATGCAAAATATTTATGCAACACTTCAAACAGTAATAATGTGGACACAACAAAAGAATCCCAAGTTAGATCATTAGAACTTTCTTTCATTAATAAAACAAGACCAAAATTAAAATAATCCATTCAGTAGAACCGGAGATAATACGTTTTTATAGAATTTTGTGAAAATAGTCCCACAATGGACAAAGCGCCAACTGTGGATATTTGGTCATGCCCAAACCAGAACAAAGTCACAATTTTATGCCGACTATGATGAAGCATTGGCCATCAACAGAGACCCAGTTAGGCCCGCCTGAACAGAGTACCTTAAATCCTGGTTTGCAAAATGTTGCGAGTATCTGTGTCAAGGATGCGTACTGCAGCCAAAGCGATGTGTAAGTTCAGAGATGAGGTGAGGGTCTACATTGTCATCAAGGATCCCTTTGACAGGGCTTGTGATGCAAAGTTTGGTGTTGTGGATGCAGAGTGCGAGATATGCATCAATTCTGAGGAGCTGCGAGGCTGCGATGCGAAGTCTGGCGTCATCGTCAGGGCTGCCATCAATGAGGGGTATAAGGGCTTGAATTGAGAATGCATCACACAGCAGCCGATCAAAATGCATTGTGGGCTGTGGAAGTGAAGCAAATCTTTGCAGTGGGTCAATCCATGCATCAACTGAGATGCGTTGCTTCTGCTCAGGGTTGCGCTACTCAGCAGAGGAGGTGTGTCAGTTCCCCAGGAATCACAGAGGCTGGCAGAGCACTTTAAGCCCACTTCCAAAGGTCCAGGACTGCGGTGGTACCACTTGGCAGAGAAGACTCAAAGATGGCGCAGTGCAGGTGAAAGGTTGTTGGAAGCCTTATATATTCCTGAAGCTTAAGATCGGGAGGCCAGCCAACTAGCCCGTGGAGTCACTATGGGATAAAGAGATGCAGGTCCAATCCTCTCCACCAATGCAAGAGAGCAGCAGGTCAGCATTGCAGGGCAGCAGTCCTTCAGAACAGCAGTCCAGTGTAGTGGGAGTTCTTTCAGCAGCACAGCAATCCAGAAGAGTTGGTGTCTGAGGTCCAGTATTTATACCAAGTTGTGCCTTGGAAGTGGGAAGAAGCTCCTAGAGGCTTTACTTTGAAACACAGAGGTGCCCTGCCTTTTTGGCCCTAGCTCTAGACTAACTACTGGGGGTATGCAGCCCTTTACGTGGCTACAGGACACAGCCTATTCAAGTGTAAGTAGGGTGGAGGTGGGTCCAGCTCCTTCCCCTATCCTTCCAGTGATGGCCAGTCCAGTCACACCTAAGCTCTCCATTATGTGTGGCTGTCTAGAAGCCTGTCAACTACACCCAGACATGTGACCCAGAGACAGGCTGCAGGGACCAAATGGCTAAAGCAAGGAAATAACAACTTTCTAAAAGTGGCATTTTCAAATGAATAGTACTAGGAGTTTTCATTACAATTCCAAACATAAAGTGGTTACCCGTTCCACTTGGAAATTACACTTATAAAATGCAATAAGTTAACTTCAATGTTATCCTATGGGAGAGGTTATTCTTCCAAAAATGATTTGAGTGTTTTTCTCCCAGGGCATGTAAAACTTAAAAGTACATGTCCCACTTTTTATGTACAATGCGCCCTGCCTCTGGGGTGTCTAAGGCCTACCCAAGGGGGGACATACGTATTAAAAGGAACGCTTAGCCTGGCAAAATGTTTATTTTGCCAGTTTAAATAGCAGTTTAAAACTAGGGGTGGGCGAGGTGGTGGAGTTGCACTATGCAGACTTCCATGGAGTTGCATAAAACCTCTGTGGAAATCCGCTTAGTTCCACTCTGCCCTGATCTGGTGTGCCGCAGCGACAACAGGCTCTGGGTAAATATTTACAAGGATTTTATAGAGTCAGTAATATTCAGAGTGTGAAGAGTGCTGATTTTAAGCTCTAAACACACTGAAAATGTATGGAGACAATGGAAGGGACATACAGAAAGATGTTGATAGGTACATGCCCAGGGTCACCCAAAATCAGGAAGGTGGCGCTAGAATCCAGATCTGCGGGCCCTGTTGCCAACACCATACCCATTTAGTCACTCATAACAATACATAAGGGGGATATAAGAATACACTGCCCACCTTCAACACCAACACGCACAACCACAGTTGCCATTAGAGGAGCAGAGGGCCTAGAGATGAGGTTTAGTGCCAGTGAATGTCTCCTAACCAGAGAGTATGCCACTGCTACAGAGTCGCCCTCCGAACCTAGTCACGTCATTCCGAGAGACAATAAGTGCCCTGACTCACTTGCAGCTGGCTTGTCTAACTCACTGAAGGTCACTCACCTCTGCGTGCCTTATGCCTCGGTTGACCAACCCATGCAACAATCGGTTAAAGGCCCCCCTGTTTACATCACGGCTGGAGAAAACAAGCACGCAGATAGCCTTATCCAAGTCAGCCTGCAGAAATTGGCATAACTTCGGTCGGACAAGAGGGTGGCAAAACTCTGCAAACTCCGCTGGTGGAGCGAAGTTCACCGGCCACCCCTATTTAAATCTGCACATAACCACGGGCTTCAATGACAGGCCTGAGACATGTCTGAAGTGCTTTAGGTGAGTGGCACAATCAGTGCTGCAGGCCCATTCGTAGCATATCATTTAAAGGCCCTGGGCACAGGCAGTGCCACTTTGCTAGGTAATTATAAGTTAATTAAATATGGCTTTAAACCAATGTACCATGTTTTCAGGAGAGAGAACGAGTACTTTAGTACTGGTTAGCAGTGGTAAAGAATGCAGAGGGCTAACCCCAGCAATTACAATATCAACAAAAACAGGACGTCTGAATGCTAAAAGTTGGGGGGATGCTTGGTCTAACACTAACGGTAAAATCACATGTGATTTTTTCGTTTCCCTTTTACTCTGCTATTTGAAACCAGGCCCTGTATTTGGATTACATTCATGAACAACAGAAGCCCAAACCCATGAAGGCTTGTTTAGCCATACATGTATTGTATTGTGTAGCAATATATTTATGTAGAGCCAACCCCCGCCCCCCAGAAAGTGCTGAAACAGTTTGTGAAAGAGTTACCCTCCACTTCATGGGATAGATACAGCAAAAAGAGACTTGCCATACATATTAAGTTATGATATGTCATTGTTTATCACCCAGTTGTCACAGATATTTTAAGTAGTAGGTCATGCAATCTGTTATATAAAGCTGCCCCAAATTATCATGCAATCTGTTATAAGATACGTTTTCCGGAGGTTATGCAATATGTCATACAGGTGGTAATTCAAATAAATGCACCTGCATCCTGTAGTGATCATGAGAGTAGTTGTGCAAGCTGCATGCAGTCATCCGAGGAATGCAGAATCCTAAACTATAGTGGTGGTGCTAAGCACCTAAGAAGTACAATATTGAGTTAACCCAAAATTGACCGAATGTTAGCCCCTTGTGGCAGTGCCAATCCATCAAGAAAAGTCACATAGAGTAACCTTGGACGCTACAGAATCCTAGACAGTGGGGCAGTTTTAAGTCACAATGTGATCCAATGATCTTGAACTACCTGTCAACTGTAGCAAATATCATTCTTAGTAAGCCATTCAGGTACTTGATTCAATTGTGACACATGCATCTCTTCCAAGCAAACCCTTATTTGAGCTAGCCACCCACCAAATCTGGATTTATTACCATCACTTGGGAATAGCTTCCCAGAAGCGGGACTCCAGGATTCAACCACACAATTTCCCAGAGTGTTATGGTTTTCACTCAGATCTGGACCTCTATTCTTGTGAGACCCAACTTTATTCTAACATGAACCATATAAGTACATCTTCCTAATGCAAGTAAGTAATGTGGGCCACTTCTGGCAGCTGAGAGCACCCGAACCTCCCATTGAACAAGAATATTGTCCCTGAAGCCTCTGTCAGAGACACTCTGGTAATTTCTGTCTGAACTCTCGGGGGACATTACAATGGCAGTTAAACCACCACAGGTAGCCTGCCGGTGACGCATTCACTACCATCATAAGGCACTTCTCCGTCTGCCAAATTACAATGGCGGGCGGTGTGCTGGCGGATGCAAAGTCCATCCGCCACGGGTCCATCCCACAGGCACGTTATGATTGCCTGGCGAACCCACCCTGCATCAATAATATGGTGGCGGTACCTAGCAGGCACTGTCCGCCATATTATGATGCTGCTTACCCACCAGCCGGTGTATGGCAGAGAAACCACCATTCACAGGCGGGCGGGGATTGCATTTGGGAGCCCGTAGCAGCACCCTCCGCAATGTCAGAGATACACGATGCGACCGCCACGGTGGCCGTCGCATCATAATCTGATGTGCAGGACATTTGCATTACAGATGGATAGAAGCAACTTCCGGCATGATGGCGGACGGAAGTCTGTCAGCCATCTTAATGAGCCCCTAAAGTTTATATTGTTTGTGAGCTCGACTGACATGTCAAACACTGTAGAGTTGGATGTTTTCTTTTATAGACAAAGCAGGGAAATTCAGCCACACCATTAGGGAATTTATATTCTGTGCAACCCACTTTGGGCCAAATCACAAGTCTTGCGGTCCTTGTGATGGCAGTCCAGCCACAGCCGCAATGGTACTCTGATTGCCCTATTATGACACGGGTGGTCAGACCACCATGGGACCATCGCCAGGGAACTACCGTTCCCTGGTGGTATCGCAGTGGTCATATTATGAGTTTTCACTCCGCAAAGGGGGACCCTGTATATGCACACAGGGGGGCATAACTTGTGCCCCACTGTATGCATGCACATCTGTTTCTGCATTACATGGATGTTACAGTCCATGCCATGTAGGAACCTTGGGGCATATTATAAAGGGTGCGATAGGGAATTATCACCGCTTTAGCGGCCGTTTTCGGCCGCTAAGCTGCAAAAATTCTATTGCCCTATCAGCAAGCTGTCGCTAACAGCAGTTAGCGACAGCTTATAGGCGATAGCGAGAGGTTTGGGGCCCGCTTTGCATGTCAGCAATATTTATCGCTAATGACATGCAAAGTGGGCGCACCCAACCTGTTAGTGACTGAAAGCAGTCGCTAACATCGCTTTCGCCTATTACCAACACAGGCGTAGTGATGGAAATATTCGCAAAAACTCACACCTGCTCAGACCAGTTCTTAGCCGTTATTTCCAATGGGAGGTGGATATAATGGCTAAGACCCTGTTAGCGATAATGCGTGAATATCGCTGTATTCTCAGCGATATTCACACATTTTGCCGCTATCGCCGGAAATAATATCGCTTTTGAGATAAACGTTGCTAATAGCACGTTATCTCAGCGATAAAATCCAGTGATGCGCGGCGATAAATAATTTGCCGCTAAGCCTACTTAGCGATAAATATCGCTAATTGTTGGAAATATGCCGCCTTGTGAGGCGATACCTTTGCCAAAAGTCATAAACAGGCCCTATATCTATAGAGGAAGATTAATTTTAGATTAAATGACTGTAGTAATGACAATGATATCCTTTATTAGCATCAGGTAGGAACAATGCAATTTGCCATCACAGAAATACTATCTTTGTATTTTTTCACGGTAAGGATCACACAATTGTTTTTCAGATAATGTAACAAAGATTGTATGCATTTTCACATTGACAGAGGAAGCATGGTGTTTTATTGAGCTAAAATACATTGCCAACCATGCATCGAGTCAAGGGAGTTATCTGAATGTTTCAACGTTTTTGAGAACTCCAAGTGCAGCACAGTACCAATTGAAAATATGTGACCTGTAGCTCAGACATAACGCTTTCGAGTAATTCAATGTGTCTTTGTGCGAGACAAATTGATTCTGAAACGCATGGATCACATTTGCAAATTGAACCTTTAACTTCATGATCATAAATTACAATTTTCATTTAAATCTATGCTTACCAGTGCAAAAAGGATTGCCGCTTCATTCTTTCTGCTATCAAGGGGCTATATTCGGACCAATCGGGCCTGTTGTGCAATGCAGAAGTTCAAAATTAACATCAAACACCTTTTCTGGGAAGAGAAGCCAAGCATTGTTTGCTGAAATTCAAACTGGAGAGAGGAATTTGCATACGAGATTGATGGTTAGATCGATTGAACCTTGTGAACCTTATTAATTATTGTGTTGGAATTCACTGGTTGAAATGACCTTCTCCAATAGAAAGCGTACTTTCTTTTTATTTTTTGTATTATTTCAACATCTCTTTCTTGCACACCAGTTTTATTTGTCACGTTCGATTACTTCAATGCGACCAGAAAGTGATTAAGGTTGTAAAGGGTCAATCAGGCAGAAAAAATAACAGTGGAAACCCTATTTTGCCCCTGGAAAATTGTATAACTTTGTGGAGATGACTATGCATTTTACTTAAAAAACACAAATTACATATGGATATTACAAGTATGCATAAGCTGTAGGGACCCCACAGGACACTTCCCCAGATACAAATGATTGAATAAGCAAACGTGGGCAGGGTGAACAATACTGCACCCGGAGCACCAGACGTATCGCAAAGTGAACTTAGCAATAACAAATAATGTTTATTTACTTAACAGGAATAGGTTGTAAATAAAATAATTGAACTGTATTCAACAAACCAAAACTTTTTAGTTGATGTGATTAGGCTGCAAATTCACTTCTATTTGTTGTACTTTTCACATTTTAAAAATAACATGGTTTCTCGTCTCCCTGTCTGTGCAGCCCTGGTTAAAAAAGGGTGCTTCAGCTCTTTGTAAAATACCCTTAATTCAGGTAGTTTTTCGGGCTTGTTTTTTGTGTCTCTATGCTGTATTCTTCTTCCTGTTACTGATGTTCCTAGATGAATTAGCAGAGCTCAACTGTATCTTTACAAGGCCACTTCCTGTGGCTTGCAAAGGTGTTGAATGTCCTTTTAAATGTGCCTTTGTTTTCTGTTGTGTGACATAATACAGTATTATTCATTATTATTTGTGCAAAGGTAACTTTCCATGCAATACGTTTTTTGTTTTATCGTTGGATAGTGTGATGTATCATTATTTTACACCATTTCTCTTTTTGAAAAACAATATAACGTGTTTTTTGGGGATGTTTTGCCAGAAGTTTTGCCTTCACTTAGAAGAACATTCCCCATGTTGGTTTGCTTATTCATGCAGTACTACTTAGATTTTTAGGGACTTTTCCTTGATCTCTTTCGAGGCAGATGCTCATTTTGACTCAATAGTCAATTCTCTTGCTGATGTCGTTTAGTATTGTGCTAGGCTGTATCTGGTCTCGCTGCTTAACCCGAATAGAGACTGAGGGGCATATTATCAAGGGGGTTTATCTCCGCTTTTTTGGCTTTAAAAGCCAAGAAAGCTAAGATAAAATTATCTTCCTATTACCTAGCTGTCGCTAACACCAGTTAGGGACAGCTAGTAGGAGATAGCGACCATCTTGGGCCCCACTTTGCATGTCAGTGATATTTATCACTAATGACATGCAAAGTGGGCGTGCCAAGATGTTAGCGACTGGAAACTGTCGCTAACATCACTATCTCCTATTACCAACTTTTGGAGATATTCGCGCTAAGCGCGAATATCTCCAAAAACTAACACCTGCCCTGAGCAGTTCTTAGCCATGTTATCCAATGGGAGGTGGATAACATGGCTAAGAGCATTAGCTCGGTAATGCATGAATATCGCTGACTTTTCAGCGATATTCATGCATTGCGGCCGTTTTTTATCGCATTTGCGATAAACCTTGATAATAGCAAGGTTTATCTGCAATAATTTCTGACGATGCTTAGCGTTAAAAAATTTGTTGCTAAGCATCGTTAGCGATAAATATCGCTTAACGTTGGTAATATGCCCCTGAGCTCTATGCTAATTCGAATTATTTCGAATTTTGAGAATGTATTGACATTTTGTTTGAAATTACAATTTTTGACTTCTATAACAATTTTGGATTCACATAAAGCGTCATGGTTTTGATTCTGAACCTAATCTGTGTAATTTTGATTTGGCTTTATTTATCTTTGTTCCAGGATCATCATTCTTTGAGACACACCCACTTAAAATGAAAGCTTAAGAATGATAATTTAGTGTCAACAGTTTTTAAGAGAACAAATTAGTGCCAACAATGACAACTGTGGTTGACGGGAAGGAAGGAAGCAACATTTAACAGTAATATCTACTTCCTTTCTACTGTCTTCCATCATTGATGAAAAAAAATCTTTTAATAGGATTTTGCAAGTTTATTAATCCATATTACATTGAGTACAGATTTTGAACTTTGGGTTTCGGAAAATGTACAGAAGCATCTGCAATAAGATCATACCTCATCCAACTCGTCTACAATGATAGAGCAATTTAAGGAAGACCAAAGACCTTCCCAGGCCAGGTGATCGATGGAAAGTAATATAGTTAGAGAAGTGTGAGGGTTTTCTATTGTGCACTGTTTTCATAGCCTCATCTAATTTTTCAGCTAGCCCTTGAAAATATAGGCCCTTATGTCTGGAACCATGGAATTATAAACCATACAAAGATTGTTATGATCAATTTTACAGGATGACCGGTGTTACCAGCAGTTAAGGAAAAGCCATCAATGAAGCAGACTAATCTTGCAATAGAAAGGTATGACCTGCTGCAGATAAACTACTACCAGTAAACATCAAGGACTGTGGAGTGGGACACTGAGGCAGAAGTAGACCTGACAGTTCACACAATCGCATGTCTAGTGGTGAAAGTGGAGTTCATAGGTGTTTAAACGAGTGCACACCGTAATATGCTGTATGCTTGGCAAAGTTGCTTTGTATATAAAGAGAAACACTTAAAAATAGTGAGCATTAGGACTGTATATTTGTTAATGCTAGTACATTTTCACACACACCCTTATTATTGGGCTCTGCATATCCTGTGTAATTTTTGTTTTCCTTACACTTAACACACACTGCTCCGTAATCACCACCCCCTGTTCCTCATGTAGGGCCTTATCCATGCTTGTGTGCAAGCTGGAAACTTCACCTCTTTTAATTATACACTGAACCACATAAGATGAGGAAGAATGACGATTCTTAAATTAATATGCAGAGAGAATTTTGATTTAATGAAAGACATATGGAGGCCGAAATTATGCAATGACTTTTATTTGCTGCCCCAACAAGCAGCCCTTTAAGGCATGTTCATACAGCTTAAGCATTAGAATGTTTGTGAAAACACTATAAATATCTAGTGCACAATCTCATCCTCCTCTTTTAGCTGCAATGATACAAAGATGAACCACCTCGAAGATTTCTGCTGGATCGTATGCATTATTATCTAAGAAACAAAGTGAAACAGGTAATTTGACCAGTAAAAATAGTTGTAACATTGAATGCAGGGTAGATATTGCAGAAAATAAACACTTAAGAGGAAATGTATTTTCCTTAAAATGTTTATTGAATATTGAAAAGTAGTACTCACCTAAAATAACCTTCTCCTCAAAGTGAGGAGGAGGGATAATGTTAGCCTACGTATTTCGGAGGCGACAATTATGCATGTTTAAAGCCATCTAAGCCAGCGTTACTAATATGCTTCAATGATCTTAAATAGAATTTTGCCAAAGTGTTTGCCTTCGACCAATCAGCTGTTTTAAGTATTTCAGGCAGGGATCGCACTGCCCAAACCACCTTACTAGTTATGGCGCCTCCTGATGAGTGTGCTCTGAATCTTGAGAGGTCTACGCTGCTTCATACATAACCATGGAAATCCATCTGGCTAATGTAGCTGTTTTAACTGTTTATAAAGTTTCACATAGGAAAAGAGGAGTTGGTCAGTGTCATGTGTTCTGAATTCTAATATGTTACTCTCATACACTTTCATACATCTCACCATGCATAGATTCTCACATTTATGGAAGAAAGGATAGAATACAGAGTCTGGCATAGTTTTTGTTCTATTCCAAATGTCAAAGTATGCACCGTCTGCTGAACAGAATCTATTAGATAGTTCTAGTCTTTTAATGTCTGAAACTCTTCTAAAGGAGATTAAGCATAATAGGGTAGCATGTTTCATGGAAATTTGTTTAACAGAGAGAATGGTATTGTTTGGCCAGGTGGTGAAAAGTATAAAAACTAGATTGACATCCCACAAAGATTTGTAACGTGCTTTAGGGGGTCTTCTCAATTTCACACCTTTCATCACTATTTTAATTAGAGGGTTACTACCAATTGTAAGATTATTAACCATAGCATGTCCTAAAGAGATTGCAGATCTGTAACAATTAATTGTTCTATAAGAGAAACCTGAATCAAAAAGTTGTGCTAGATAGTTAGCTACTTGTTGTACAAAACCTTCCACCGGATCCAAGTCCCTTTCCATGCACCAACGACACCATTTTGTCCAAACACCCCTCTATCTCTTTCTAGTTCCTGGTGCCCATGATTCTTCCAGAAAGCTTTTAGCTTCTTCCGAAAGCTCTGAATATCTATTTGATCCCCAGAAATCTTTAAAACAAGAAGGTAATTTTTCTCTCTATGACCAAAAGGTGTTCCTCTCCATCTGGACCCTGAAGAAGACCCAAGGAGCCTGGATACTAGGGGGCCCATTAGGATGTCGGGAGAATTGCCAATACAAAAATATTGCGGAAACATATTGCCATTAAAAATATCTAAAATACCTTAAGCTTGAATACAAAAATATAGTTAAGCTAAATAATGATAGGACATCAACTATGTACAAAAAGTAAAAAATATCAAAAGTAATAATATCGGCTACGAAACTATAATTTAAATAAATTAAAAAATATCAGACCAAATAATTTTGGACTAGTAATTATATTTAAAATCGCTTAGATTAATTAAACACAAGGAAGTCTTTTTAAACTACTTCTTATACCAAATGATAACAAAATAAAATCTTATAAAATATATGCAAAACCATATTTACTGACTAAACGGCTAAAATAAATAAAAATAGTTTGAAAATAATAAAGTAACATAAATAAAAAATAACATTAAATTATACATGCTTAAAAACATGTGTAATACATAGTAGTATCTGTTACCAAATACAGAACAAACGGCACAAAAAAATCAAACTGAGTCAAAAGTGACCAGTAAACTTAAATTTAAAATGAGGTAACTAATAAATATCTTAAACTAATCAGATAAACACTATAAAAAGAGCAGAAAAATTCAAGTTTGTGCCAAAAATGTTCATCTAGACAAAAAACCAATACACTGCTGTATTTTCATTAACATTCTGGGGGCTATCTTGCACAAAACTGACCATTCACATCCATTTACATGAAAAAGTAAGTATATTAAAGTCATTAAATAAAACAATTCACTTAAATTTATCTAAAGTAAATGCATAATACTTACCTAAAAATAGGCCAATAAAATACATCTTTTTCTTTATATTTCCAAACATTAGCAGCCTTTACAAGATAACGAACAAGATCACCCTGCTCACCATAACACCAACTTTCCTAATGAAAAACTCGACAAATAGACTGAAAAAGTAAGTAAATATAATTAAACGTAAAAATTCGCAAAACCCCTAAAGGTTAACAAAACTAACAACCAATTACCCCTAAAACTATTGTTTTCAAAATACACCTCAACAAATATTAACAAAAGAGAAAAAAGCTGCACGTTAAAAACACAGTATCTATGTAAGTAATATATATGATCAGTGAAAATGCATATAAATAAAAATGTTAACTGTAAATGATATACATTTTCATCATAAAATAATAAATAGATAATTTTAACATTAACTGATACAAAGGGGCTGATTATGAATAGGGCGGTCTTGAGACCACCGTATCCTAGAGGGTGGTCTGACCTCTGTCTCCTCAGCTGTCCTATTGTCCCATTATGAGGTGGGCGGTCGGATCACCACAAGGCTGCTGCAAGCACAGGTTCTTGGATCCTGTGGCGGTGGGTAAGGCAGCACTCTATGGCCCGCAGTGCAGATGTCGGCACCACTGTGCTTATCACGACCTGCCTTTCTGCCGACCTTTTCATGACAGGGACCCTGCCATGAGAATATCAGCAGAGAGGCAGGGAGGGGGCCACAAACAGGGCCCTAGGGCAGTTTTGCCCATTGAGGTCCATGCATTAAGGCACATGTTGTGCCCCCTCTTTTTGCACTGTCGTGCAGGCACTGTGTGCCATGCATGACATGGTGCATGGTACACAGTGCGCCAAATGTCCAAGTGGCGCTGCACTGTGGCAGCATGTGATTCAGGCTCTTTCTACGAGCCGGAGCACGCCGCCGCCGTGGCTCCAATGCCACAACACCGGCAGCCATGCAGTAAGTTCATAATGCAGCGGTCAGGATGCCGTTGGCTCGGCGGCATTCTCCCGTCCACCACAACCGTGGTTCGGTGGTCTGTCCGTCAAACTCCTAATCGGTCCCAATGCTATAAATAGCCACGTACTTCCCCTCTCAGAAAGGCACAAATTGTTATCGTACATCGGATATAAATACAGCCAGAAGAGCACAAGAACCAGGAATATACATTGAAATTATACTAAATACCATGGTAATGTTTGCTACCGGAGGGCTACAGCTAGATATTACATCATAATTAATGTTAGGAATCACAATTCCTACCCCAAATATAACAGAAATAGAAATAGGACATATGTTGCAAGACATGCGACAAGCAAGCATTACCTCCCAGTAACCCACAGGAACAATCATAAAAAATATACTCGCAAACATTCCTGAGCACATGACAGTGCAATTCTTAGCAATGTTCCAATATAAAAAAGATTAATAGCATATACCAGAAAATCCACAAGATATACCCCTGCTATCGCCAGAAAAGACCAATACTTAGGCATTCCTGAAAATCTAACCACTGTGAATACTAAGGAGCACTTTCTCCTGTACGACAATAATTTATGCTTTGCTTCCAAAAAAACGAAATACTATGTACTTTGCATTATTGAGTCGAATTAAAATAAGCTCTACAACTAATACCCACAAAAAATCATAATAGACTTCGAGCAAGTAATTAAACAAATACATATAAAAATCCATCCCCACACAGCCAAGCAAGGTTTCTATTACCATTTCAACCAAATCATTCACACCTCCCAAAATCTGCACTAATTGTAGAATATGCAACAGACTGCTATTTTGCATATGAAATAAAATGAAATAGTGCTGGCATATGTACCAGTCACAAAAGTAGCTAATCACTACAACCTCGTCATACAAGCCCCTGACTATCAGACCCAAGAATTACCTAATGTGCTACATTGAAGACACTCGGGTTAGAAGACTGCACCATTCTGGCCACAGGCTCCGACTCAATTTTCAAATACCTTGGTGGAAAGCCTATGACGGCACCATTGCTCAACAAGCTAAAACCAGTAATGCAGTGGAAAGATGGCACTAAGCATTTTTAAACCATATTACGCAAAAGTCATCCTACCAAGGAAGAGTGTGCATCTGTTAGACCTGTCAGCCTTTGGGGATTTTCCTTGAAATATTTTACATACACCAACTCATTTTTTCTGAACTCATTTTTGCAGTCCTTGGGACTCTGTAGTTCATCACTGCTGTCCAGTGCTTTAGTTATTGTGTTTAATCCCTAAAACATGTAAAATTGGCTTACAATTGATTAGCACATTTAATTTACTTTTAAATCTCTCGTTAAGTGATATACCATGCACTTAGAGCCTGTATAGTAAATGCGACTAGTGGGCCTGCTATACAATGACATACAGCAACCCAATCTTCCCAAGGAACTGGGTAAACTAGTTAAAACACAAAAATGTTCCCTAAGGGTTCATTTATCTCAAATCTTTGTTTTTTTCCAGGTCACTAAAAGTGATCCTATTACTCATCTGCGACACAGTTGTGTTTGTAAAAAAAACATATCAACCAGCATAGATGTCTTGAAGTAAAATCAACTGTATTTTATTTTAACTAATCATGCATACCAAAAGTATATGTCGCATTATATATTTCAAAATTCCAAGCAGAACACAAGCACAGTTATATATAAACACTGATGCCACCAAATAATCCCTTTGTTTCATGCAGTATCTATACAAATAATAATGACACTATTTTCATAATTAACAATTAATTAATTCTTAATTTATAATTAACCAATTATTATTTAATTAACTTCCCACCATATACCCCTACAAACCAACAACCCGCATCTAAAATGTAAATGACAAAATTATTATAATCACACTATTTAAATATTAATTAACAATTTATTAATAATGTATCAATAATGTATCAATTATTATTTAATTATATTCCCGCCCCAAAACCCTACAAACCCAACAATCTGCACCTAAAATACAAACAAATAATTAACAATTAATGAACAATGAATTCATCAATAACTTATCAATAATTAGTAATTAATTAATGAATATTTAATTGACTTTACACCCTGTACCCCTACAACCTGATACAACACTATGAATTACTATTTTCCTATTAATTAAAAAAATATAACTAACTTATTACAAACTATATTTAGAAATATTAACAACAATTACACAAACAACATAAAACTTCTACAATTAAAATATCATTTAAATGACTGCTAATATCACCTTCCTGGCATATGTTTTACACTGTAGTATGTGCTTATATTCTTCAATAAAAAAATATTTTATGAAATTAAAATATAATTTAAACAAATAAAATATATTAAAAAATGATATTTCTTACTATTTTTACAACCAATATTTCTGAGTCATGATATTAAAAATGAGATATTTCTGAAACTAGATATTTTTGACTCAACTTTTGTTCCGAATACCGGCTTGAGCCAGGGCAGGAAGGCAAGAAATTCCCAGCACTTCAAAGGAAACCTATAGCAACTTCTCCTACCTCAATCAAGGTAAAAAATAAGACTCTCAGACCATTGTTTCCACTTTGTGCTCCATTAGTTTTTTTATTTACTGTTTGTTTCTCTTATTTGGATTTCTCTCTCACTCTCTCTCACACTCCTGTCTATGTCTCTAACTTTTTCATCCCAATAATTTTTGCCTTATTTGTTACTATCTTGCATTTTCCTAAATGAGTCTCTATGTTTGCCACCTTTTCTCTTTTGTTGTTGCTCACTTTGGTCTCTATCACTCTCACTCTTTTGCTCGCATGCTTGTTTTGCTTTGCCTCTCGTTGCCTCATACTTGTTTAGCCTCCTTTTTGCTCTCTTTGATCTTTTCACTCAGCTTTTTTTCAACCCATTGCTGCTCATTTCCCGCCCGCATCTGCTCCTTGCTGCCTTTTCCTGGCCTGTGTCCTGGTTTACTAGCTCCACCGCTTCTGCCCAGATCTCATCCCTCCTCCAGGAACATCTTACTGGCAGCAAAAGATGCGCAAAAGGCAGACCAGGCCCCCGGTCCTGTCTGCGCCCCTCCCATGCCCTCAGTGAGCAACCCTGGTCCTTTCACTACTATCCCCAACCCCATTCATTGCTCCTTGGTCCTTCAACTCGTCTCCATCAATCCAGGATGACCCTTCCCATGTTGCACCAGGGCGTTCCCCTCATGGACGACAGGACCCTTTTGCCACCCCTGCGATTCACCTGCCCCTCCCCTAACTTCTCCTCCACTGACACATACCACAAGCCACATACCCTTTGGTTGGGCCCATGAACCACTCACCTTAAAACACACCAGTCAATCAAATGTCTCCTGCTCAACACAAACTCTCTATTCATACATGCCATTGAAATCTGGGACATCCTGAACTACCTCTCCCCTGACCTGCTCGTCTTCACAGAAACCTTGCACATAGATGTGGCACACTCCCTGCCCACAAAATAATCAAGCATGGCAGAACCATCAAACCCGGAGGCATATTAATCATCATTCACTGAGAAAACATTATTTGAATGGCCACAGACTGAAACCAAGATACGGCTGGCACATCTGGTCTACAAAATCAACATTCACAACACGACCAACATTGGAGGCGCTCTCCTCTTCTGAGAGGTTTCTTGGACCATCTCATGATCTCCTAATGTGACCAAGGTCATAACTGCTTGCTCCTCCCCATCCTAGGGACTCAATACCTCCTCCAACACTACACTCACCCGGTGTTGGAGCACCAATGGGTGCCGGTGGTTGCTTGGGGCATTTAGGGGCAATGTGACACACCTCCTTACAAAAATAACAAATAGGAGGGCCTCTGTTGTCCCGCTTGCCCTTAGCGGGCCAGGACCTTTAGCCTTCGGGGACTGAGACCCCTTTACCTGGAAACAACTTTTGGGCCCTTTAGAGAACTCACTGTGGTTACCCTTATCCTCCCCATCTTCTGCTGGCGACCCTGTACACCTTTGTCAGAGGTACCCCCAACCCCCTTGTGGACCCTGGTGCTAGCCCAGCGGTCCACCTCCTCAGCAAGCTTACCGGGATCAGTCAGCTTACTTTCTAAAAGAGGCCGGTGCAGCTCCGGAACACCGAGACTACTTAAGTTCTCCAAAATAATTAAATTGCATAAGGCCTTAAAATCAGTCACCTTCCTGCCTGTCATCCAACCATCCAGTGCACGCATGTACGCATTTACACATTCCACCCAAGTACAGGATTCCACTTTCTTAAAGTTCCTGAATTTCTGCCTGTACTGCTCAGGAGTGTGCCCATGACTGAGGCATAAAGCCTCCTTTATGTTGGCATAGGTCAGGGTTCCCACCCTCTCTAAAGGTGGTAAAACACCCCTCTCAGAAACCTCAAAGTGTTTCCATAGGCCCACCCCCAATGCTTCTCAGGCACCTTATTCATCCTCAATGTGATCTCATGTGCCATGCATAAATATCATCACCCCTTTGGTAATCTCGCACTTAGGGGCCCATTAGGATGTCGGGCGGATCGCCGCAGCCATGCGGGCGGTGGCGATCCGCCCGACATCCTTGCCTGCCCGCCACTCGCCCGCCACCCATTTCCCCTGCCATATTACTATGGCGGGGGGACCGCGGCGGACGGAAAGTGCGTCCACCGCTTTTCCGCCCCAGTCACCCTGCGACCGGGCGGAAAAGGTTTAATATGGTCGCGGTGTCTATCCGACACCGCCATCCATATTAGTATGGGCTTTGTGAGATTCCTCTCCGTGGCGGCCACCACGGAAAGGCAGGTGGTCTTCACTTTGGGGGCCCCCTGTGGGCCCCCATGGTGAAGGTGAGGTGGGGGTGCACATGGTGGGCTACCTGAGGTACCCCCTAAATTTGCATACACAATGCAGCAGGCACCGCGCAGTGCCTGCCGCTTTGTGTATGCAAATGCATAACATGCATTTTTAGCATTGTGGCGAGCGGTGCTGAGAGCACCGCCCGCCACAATGTTAAAAATGCAGGATGCACCCGCCACTGTGGCGGGCGCATCCTAATTCCCCCCACGGGACCCCCGCCCTAATGGCGGGCGGTCCCGAAATCAGATAGGATGGCAGGCGGACTAAGTCCGCCCGTCATCCTTATGACCCCCCTTAGTCTTTGGGAATGTACCCCTTGCCTGCTGGAACTGACTGTGCACTGCCACCACTCGAACTGGACTCCAACTGTTTAGCCTTAATATCCAGTTCCCTCATGCTTAACTCATGAGCTACGAGAATCTTCTCTTCCAAGGCGAGAGCGTCTTGCTCTCCTCTGCTCGCTTTTCACTTTCAATGAGCAGCTTTTTCTCCTCTGCTTGAGCCTTAAGTTTTAAATCTCCAACTCAAGCTCTCTGTTCCCTTGGTTTTCCTTCAGCTCCCCTGGGGAAAAGCTCATCCCTGAATGGTTACTACTAGCCCCAGAGGCTGGTCCTCCCAAAGGCAAATCCTGTGGACCAAATCCGTTCCCTGGGTCATCCTCATCCAACTCAGCATCACCTGTCTCCTGAGCCTCTTTGGCTTCCCACCAGGCTCTCTAGGCCGTTTGCAGCTCCTACTTCTTGGCGCTACTTTCCATGGGACATCTCAAAGCTCTGCAGATTTGCCTCAATTGATCAACTTTGTAGGTAAGCAATGCCTCAATGTTGGATTCCAATTCTGCAACCTCACTGGCTACTTGACTCCTTTGAGACATGATGTGTGGCTTAAAGTCATTTAAAAATAGAACCATAAGGTCTGCGCTAAAACCCGCGATGTACACCAATTACTGTGAGTCAACCACCAATGGTAAAACTGGGGGTCTCTAGTTGGCTAAGGTGGGTACCTTAGTCCAAATAGAGACCCTTGCTTCTAGTCAGGGAAAGGAGGGACACTGTAGTGTAGTTCCTATATTCCCAATAGGCCCTGTGCATTGGAATAATATATTCAGCAGTGTAGACGTAGGACTGAGGTTAACTAGGTCTCTACTGATTATAATAGACTTAAGGTTTGCCAGCTAGCTCAGAGGTCACTAGAAACTTTCTCGAATAAACGAGGAGGAGTTTAACCTCCCTGGATAGACAAGAAGGGATTAGCTTCTGAAAACCATAAAACATGACAACTTTGCTCTCCCTGAATAAGAGTGTATCTCTAGAGTCGTTTGAAAACAATAGACAGCTATTTCACTCAGTCAAATGTGCGTACTTAGTTTCACCAGAATGCAGAGAAAAGAGAGACGGGCGTTTTCAATAAAAGGTGTAATTTATTGAGCAGTCTTCTTCCTCATGCAAGAGAAATGAATTGCCACGATTGTGATACTCATGGTAAAGTAAAGTGCGTACAGTAAAAGTAGGATTATAAAATAATACTGTAAAAGCATTGATATGGTTACTTAGCCATATGATACTTTAAAATAGATAAAACATATATACATATATACATTGACTAACGTACTCAACTGGTGCTTCTAAATACGCCTACCCCTGTGTACCTGACCTAAGCCTAATACGTGGGAAGGAGTAAGTAAGTAACAGTTTAAGTTAAGTTTGTTTTGCCAAGAATCTGACTCAAGAATTCTCTTTAAGGGTTGTGGCGTAGTGTAGCTCACTGGTTAGAGGCGGCAGACCCGGGAGCAGAAGTCGGCCCGGGACCAGGGTTCAATTCCCGACGCGGCAGGGTTGTGCAGGGTTGTGGACTTGGGTCAGCGGACTCGCTTCGGTGCTTACTCTAATCAGGGGTTCCACTCGGCAACTCTGGGCATTAGCTTGCCTAATCTCCACAACGGCCCCATCAACTCCAGGGATGCCTGGCTCCACCTTGGGGACTCCTAGCAGGGACCATCCCACAGGGAAAGCCAGGATGGGTTCCCCAGAGTTATACAGCGCCAGGAAACCTAGTACGGGTAGCAGTGCGCTTTACAAGCTCAAATACATTTACATTTAATGGTTTAGTCAGCTCCGTACCTGGGTAATTAGAAAGCAGGAGGTCTTGTATCTCTCTCTCAGGGCTCGATATCCCAGCAACCCGCAAGGGTAGGCTGGAAACGCCGGAGCTGGATTTCTCGGCAGGAGAAAAGACAGCGTCTTTCTCAGCACGTCAAAGAGGAGGGGCAGCGTCCGTGGGCTCTCGCATCAGCTGGGCTTACGGGCAAGTAGATAGCTGCTCTGCTCCAAAATCACCACCGTGTGTTTGCTGAAGGCAACGTTGGTATATTTATACCTGAAAGGTGCCGGGTTTGACGTAAGATTGGACATAAGATGTCAATAAAGATGTCACTAAGAAATGGCCGTTCTTACAGTGCTTTACAGGAGTTCTAGGACGAAATCAAAACAAAAGCAAGGGGGATTTCCCAGGTTGCTGGAGGCTTGGTTTTGTTTAGAGAACTCGGTGTGCTTTCTAGTGGGCCGGAGAAGTAGCCTTGCTTAATGTGACAGCATGTGCTACGACTGAATTCTGGATATGATTACTATGCCGTTGTATGGATATTATTGATTATAACTGGACAAGGGCATAAAATAGGAATATCGATTCAGGTCCCTAGATAAAAACACTACACCCACTCCACAAATTAATGTCCATCATTACTAAAACTAAGCAATAATAAACATTTAAAAGGTGCATGTGTACACCATCCCACCCCATAATACAATTTTGCATTTGAAATGGTGTATGCGAAATACATGAAAATGATTATAGGTACTGTACGCTTTTCAAGCAGTGTAATCATTCAATAAAAGATGCATATATATATCAGCATGAATGATTTGCGAAATTTACACATGAGATGGCTCTTAATACAGAAAAGAAGTGCGAGACCATTCCATCACATATAAATACAGTTATTTGTAAAAATGCTAGAGGCTGAGGTAATATATTGTCTCTAGAGTTCCTAAAAATAGAAGCTCTGTTCTCTAAGAATAGTTCTACGTTAAGCAGAGTACAAGTGCCAAAAAAAAGGTAAATATTTTGGAAGGAGAGATGGAGAAAAAATGTTTTTTTTTCCTTTCAGGGCAAAAAAAGTTCCAAATATTTTCAGTAGCTTTTAGTTTAACAAAGCCGAAGGCCGAATTCAGAGTTCATGGAACGCTGTGTGCTCGTTTGCTTAAAAGTTTTTCTTTCTGTTCAGGGGAGAACATCATTTTAGACAGACTTTCAAAAAAGTGGTCTACCGCTTCAGGTGAAAGTTCGACCAAGTTGGAAAATGCCGCTACTGTGCAGTCGTGAGAATGATTGCTATCATCGATGTCTTGATCAGCAATGCTCACAGAAGGTCGTACCTGGGTGATGTTGCTCTCATCTCGTACTTCACTACCCTTTAATCGCAGTGGTGAAGTCTCAACGAATGCCGTCATCAGGATTGGTAATCGCTGGGGACAACACGATGCATGAGCCGTTACAGGACTTAGCAAAGTATCTGTATCCAATGGTACTGCTGATTGTAGTGTAAGACAGACGTCCAACACGCATTCTTCTCCGCATAGCATACATCGAAGCACAGGTAAGATACAATTCTGCCAGATGGATCTGAATGAAAGAAACCAGGTCATATTCAGATCTCTTAGCCGGGCTAATCCAAGGACTTTAGTTATGCGGTCTCGATAGCGTATAGCTAGGATCGTTTCTTCCATCGTTGCAGGAGTTTTGTCTGCGATTTGGCTTGCCATAACGAAGCAGGAGTAACAAAAATAAAATGCCTGCTACGAGTCCCAACAGGAGTGGTAGGCCGCCAAAGACAGAATGGACAAAATTAGGAAAAATGCCCAGAACTGTTGTGAAGGGTGTTAACAGTCCCGAAAAAATTGTCTTAAATATATGTGGGATACCGCTGGTTTTAGACATATTTAGGATTTGGCTTAACATTTCTTCGAAATGCAGGGGGCAATTTGTTGATAAAAGTGTATGTATCTCTGCCGTTGTCCTTGCAACTTGAAGATCATACGTTTCTTTTGATGACGTCAAGGGTACAGTTGTCTGTAGAAGGACAGACTTCATTCTGCTTAAAGTATCAATTCGAATAGAAGAGATATTCAAAAAGGGCCAAACTTTTGCCTCCTTGTCTGGAGTGCTGTTTGGATACAATACTTGCATACAGCAAGTGACCATGGAACTAACGCTCACGAGATAAGCTTTTCCTGGCACCATGCCACAACATCTGTGGTCCACTATTAGAATATACCTCCCGTTAGAAACCGTCTAAAGAATGGCTCTATTCGAGTTGCAGGTGTGCCATGCTGGTGACATGAAAGGTTATTTGAAGTCCCCTCACAGGCCCCATGCAGGTTAATACCTTGACACAGAAGTATACCACTTAGTGATCTTTTACAAATGTTACCACTAAGAAATACATTCTGTTCCTTTTCACTATAACATGTGTGTGTGTAAGGTAATTTCCATGATGACTTAATGTACCCTTTACCCAACCTTTCATACTGGCCTGCTGGTATATACTCTTGACAGAATTTAAATTGGAAAGTTGTTATCGGAATAGTTATTATTCCGTGTATTATCCACTCAATGACAGGTCGTTCTGACATTGTCAATGGTAATCTCTCAAGTTTTTCAATGCTCAGAATTGGATATTCTTCTCCTTTCTGTGCCAAGCTGATTTGTGTATCAGTAAGGTTAAAGATAGAGAATAATGACGTTGTGTTGATTAAACGCCAAGGCACGTAGCCTGAACGCAGATTTTGTAACGTCCAGCTAAGCTGTACAATAGAACGTAATTGGGACTGACAGTGTTGTAACATTAGCAAGTCCTGCTCTATTATATCTATAGCAGATGATACAATACTGTCCAGTGAATATATTCTGGAGTCATTAACCCATTGTCCACAACAGAAAGTGATTTTTCCAAATTAATACGGTCAATTTCCCGTATTTTTTCTGCTGTTTTAATTTGCGTTTCTTTCCAAGCTTCGTTGTAAGCTGCGTATATACCGGCCGCTATGAAACATTTTTGACGCTGTTTGCGTGGTCCCATTATGAAATCACGCAAGTCAGCACCGTCTTTGAATAAAGTCAAGTGTTGCTTAATTTCTGCCAGTGTGGATGCCCGTAGCCATTCGAGGCAGAGTTTTCCTACACTGTATGTTGTAACTATCCCTGGATGTTGTCTCTGGGAGTATCTAGGGTCTGGCCTGGTCAATTTGAACCCCTGTATTTTGTTCAGGAATCTATCTTGACAGTTATTTGTTTCTGTGGGCCAGATCAACCATTTTTTCCAATCAGCATGTGTTCTGTTTTGGTTAAAAATATAGGATACGTCTATCTCAACATCTGTAGTGCTATTACTGTCAGGTGTTGGCTTTGGAATAGACGGTTTGTCTAAGTCTTTAATTTTGGCTAGGCAAAGACAGGTTGTCTGTTGAATTGTGTCATTCAAGAATATAATTTGTTCTGGGATCATGCAGGCTCTAAATAATGTATCTATACCTTGGACCTACCAATCTTTGGTACCCCAGATGGTTTTTGTTTTAATATTGTTTTTCCAAAAATCAAAACCAAACGTATTCATTTTTTCATAAAATGTTTCAGAATAGATTAATTTAGTGTTTGTCAGCATTGTTTATCATTCCTGTCTTATTTAACAGTTTAAAATAAAACGTTTCTGCATTACTAATGTTAAACTCTGAGAAGTATGGGAATTTCTCATAAAATGTTTTTGAACTGCCTTTTGGTGGAGTTGCACAATGTTCTCATTGATTATAATTAAAAACATTTCTAGGTTGAGCATATTTATGCAAATAGTGATGTGCAAAGTGGTTGTAGCAGTACATTTCTTCATAATTAGATGAACCCTGCAAGTAATCATGTTCTGTAAATTTGGCTGACATTACTAAATCTGACATCATATCATTAATACTTTCAAAGTCCCAATCATCAGAGAATGTGCTCGGTTTTACAAAGTCACTTAATGAAACCTTAAACTGGTGTGGATACTTCAAGAGCTCGACCGGGCCATAGATTTCGTAATCTGTTTTGTCCCAAGCTACCCCACCGGGTATTGGATTGGCTGTGACATTCACGGATGATAGTTCTCTTTTCTCGATGTGAGATGACTTGTGTGGCTTTAGGACCAAGTTGATGTTCTGACTTGCTGTGTCCATTGTACTGTATTTTCCCTCAATGAATTTTCCCAAACAAATAACCATGATGAGGCAAAGCAGGAGGAAAAGTACACCTACCACAATCCAAAATTCAATCCATGGAGAAATCAGATAGGTTTCTTTGAGTTGATGAAGGAGTTCTGTTACTTTGTCTTTAAAAGATTTAGTTGTTGGCTGTTCTGCAGGCTCGCTTGGATCCTCAGAAAAGTTATCGAAATCGATGAAGTAGCCAGATGCAGTTCTGTCAATTGTTGGAATCGCTTCCGGATTTTTATTTGCTTTTGGAATTTTCTTTGTTTCATTAGCATAGTCTAAGGCTACATCGTTGTAGACAGGTGTTTCTTGACGAACTGTTGCAATTTGGGTTTCAAGAGGCATAAGTTCCATGGCATTGTTGCATAGTCCTTTTTGATTCACTGTAGGTTTATCAAATGTGATTAGTCTCTCAGTTTGAACCTCTTGTATTGTAGCAAACTTTGGTGTTCTGCTATTTTTTGGGAGTCCACTGGGCCTACTACTTATTATTGGCCACATGATTGTGGTTTTACCAGGTCGATGGATACAACTCGGTTCTCCTTTTTACCAGCAAGGGGCGGTAGTACAACTGATCTTGTTCCATTGACAGCTAAGACAGGTACTGCTTTTCTGTAAGAAGGCCCAAATTCCTTCTTCACCGCGATCTTCTCTCTGACCAGATCCCCAATCTTTGGAATCCAGACAGGCCTTGCTTGGACAGGTGGTTTTTCTTCAGTGGCTGTTTGCTGCTGTTTTAGCTTTACGTTGCTCAGGTCCTTTCTTGTTTCATTTAAGTCCTGTAAAATAGCCAAACGATCTTTGATATCAAAGCATTTTTCTTCTACCACTGAAGTCTGACTGTCTAAGTCCTGAATATCCATTCTAGTACCGAACAATAGTTCATACGGACTGAAACCTTTTAGAGAATTTCTTGGCAGATTGTTAAGACTACGTTGGACACTTATTAAATGTTGGACCCACCCATCACCCGTACCTAATACCCTCGCCGTTATAGATTGCTTTATGTCTCGGTTTTTTCTTTCCACAATCCCGTTTCCCTCAGGATGGAAGGGACAAGAGTACCGCAATGCAATGCCCATGCTGGTCATGGCCTCCTTATAAGCTCTAGAGCTAAAAGCAGGACCATGGTCAGAATGTAGCATGCCAATTGCGTATGTGCCGATATAGACTCGCAAATCTTTTATAACAGTTCTGGCGTCAGCTGAGCACTGGGGTCTACATTTTAAGTGGATCTAGTCTTAAATATTATACATTGGGACGCATTTTTCTTGTTTAATCATGCGTATAGATCGCCTTATGCTTTCTGTTAGGTGTTCTGGCACTACTTCGGTCGGTTCGCCACTGCGATCTCTGTTGCAGTTTTCACAGTTTATTGCAAATTTGTGATTATGCAAGCTCATTCCCGGCCACCAGTATTATGATTGTAATTCTGTCAGAGATTCTTTGATCATCTGATGCCTTAGACCTAATCCCATATGTGCTTCTTGTATTAAGAAGATTCTCCTGTTCATGTTTGGAATTACTCTATTCCCCACTCCAGGGATTCGAGCAAAAGGAACGGAGTTTGCATCGGTTATGTATCTATAATTGAGTGGATAGTTCACGGGTAATGCTGCACAGTCGCCTTTTGAAGACATTTTTACCGCCAGCATGGTTTCCCCGTCTATGTATTTTTCTGAACGCTTTTTTGTGGCTACGGAAGCCGGATTAGTTGCTTCTGCTGTGGCTGTCTCAGCCAATGAATTCTCTGCAACATGAACGCCATCACGCTGATGACTCAGTGTATGTATCACGTGAGTCTTTTGTAGTTCTTTCTGCAAAAGAACTACTCGTTCCCAAAGCGATTTTTGCTTGATTGTGGCACCCGTGTCATATTTGTAACCGTTTTGAACCCATTTCTGCACGTCATTATTGTATGATTTGACGCAGGAATGCAAATCGCACACTATCAGTGTCGGGAATTCGCAATCGGCAATATCGAGCGCCATTTTTAAAGCTATTAATTCAGTTTGTTGACCTGAATTGTCTTTTACAGATTGTGACATTGTTACCAGTGGTCTCAATTTACCTCCGCGCCACCGGCATTTGACAACCTCGCACGTAGCGTTATAAGCTTGTTTTCCCCAAACTGAGGGTTGTGCATATCCGTCTGTATATATTACACAGGCGTAAAGTTGTATGGGCAGAATTTCGATTGGCAGAGGATATTCTCTTTCATATGTTAGATATTTCAATTTTTTCATTTCCGGGTCAAAATAGTATTTCACTTTTTCTGTAGCAAGAGAATTCTCCCATTGTATCCATTTTGGATCTAATGCCACGGTAGTTAAATTGCGTCGGACTTGTTAATGCCTCAAAGACTGATTCTGCTGTTAAAACAGTTATCATTTTGCTTTGGGCTTGGTCTCTTTCGCTGGCTACAGCTGTTTGAACCGCATTTACAATATTTTCCGCAAGACTGAATGTTTTTTCAGCTTGTGAGTATAAAAGTGATTTGTATGCTATTGGTACCTTTTCTCCCTCGTTAGAGGTCAGGTACGTAAATCCGCATCTTCCTGGGATGACTCGGATTACAAGGTTGCGTGTATTAGTGCGAGTTTGCAATTTTGTTTTAGCTAACATGTCTGTTTGCAATGATCTCAAAATTTCTGTGTGTTTTTGAGTCCAATTGATTGGTTTAAAATCAGGTTTTATTAATTCATAGAGAGGTTTAACCCTCTCCGCATAATTTAGAATGTAAATTCTTCCGAAATTCAGGAAATCTAGTACTGATTGTAAGTTCTTCAGCGTTTTAGGTGCTTGGAGTACAGCACACTTCTCTAAGAAATTGTCTGCTAGACTTTTGCCTTCACTTGATAATTCATATCCTAAAAACAGGACAGTTAGATGGGCAATTCGTGACTTTTTAAAGTTGAATTTGTAACCCTCTGCTGCGAACCCAAGTATTATGGTGTTCACTCTTTTCAAGTGAGTATCCAAGTCATCACCTGTTAGATAGATGTCATCGACATAAGATAATGCCTCATCATCATACATTTGTAGTAACTCTGTTACTCTTGCTGAGAATAATCCTGGGCTATTCTTGAACCCCTGTGGGAGTCGACAGAAATTTTTCTGCGAACCCATTATTGAGAAAGCGGTCAAATACCTGCTTTCAGGTGCAATGTTTTGACAAAAGAATCCATTAGAGATGTCTAATGTCGTTTTATATTTTTTGCGCACTATGTTATTCATTAGTGCTACACTCTGTGAGTTTTGTACTACAAATGTCTTGCAACATGAGTTAAGGTGTCTGTAGTCCAAAACTAGACGATATGAATCGTCTTGTTTGGAGACAGGAAACAAAGGATTGTTCATTTGTGAGGTGCATGTTTCAATCACCCCTTGGTATTCAAGTTGATCTAAGATCTCCCTGACTTGTTTTATAGCTTCTTGCTTAATTGGGTACTGCCTTTGTGCAGTTGGTTGACATTTTAATTGGATTTTGTGAGAACGAGAGTCCTCATGCCATCCTACATGATTTTTATATAATGCAGGAGCTTGGGCTACTGCCCACTTTCTTGCAAGTGTATATTTTTTATGAATTGGAATGTGATTTGAGAAGGCAGGCATAATCATTTCTTCGCCATGAGGGCACTCCCTGACAAACTCTGGTGGCCAGTCTTTCTCAGCTAAAAGGATATCATAGCCTTTGGAAAGGTTATCCCAAAATAGACCCCTTACTTTCCTAGTCTTATCTCCCTCTATACGTAATGTTATTTCCTATATTTTATGAGGTTTGCTAACTCTGCTGTCTGCAGTTTCCACTTGAATGTATTCATTCGTGTCCACTGTCTCCAGATGATTCATCAGGATCTTGCGAGCTATGGTCACTTCTGCTGCGCTGTCTAGCACTGTCTGGGCCCACTCTATGTTTTTCAGTTGTGTCCTTAGTATCCTCGGCATGTTTAACTATTTTAATGCTGGCTACCTTCTTTCTTGGAAATTGTAATTTTTTACTTTGAGCAGGTTCCTTGTCTTTGGACTTGACGTGCTCTTCCCTGTGTTCTGACCGTCCTCTTCTTTCCGATTTCTGCGAGGAAGTCTGAAAAGATCGAGAGGGACGTGTATCAATATCTTGATATCTATCAGGTTTTTTCAGATTATCCCTATTTCTAAGATTGTATCTTTTCTCCGAGGGCTCCCTCTGGGGAGACTTGTGTCCTTGGTCCGGAGATCTTTCTCTCCACCGAGGAGACCTTCCTCTGGACTGGAGTCTTTTTTCTTTGGGAGTGGATTGTTTATTTCCATCCCAGCTCTTTTTTGGAGTGTTTAGATTATTTTTAATAAATATCTTTTCAGGATGTTCAGTTAGTTGGGGTTTTACTGGTTTCCCACCCAAACTATCTCTTCCTAGTTCTTCATAGCATTTTTCTATGATTCTGGCAAGTTCAAATGGTTGTTCTGCTATATCTGTTTCTTTCAATTTCTGGAGGTAAGTTATATCCTCCGTTGCCAATTGAACTAACTCTCTATATGCCTTTGTTAATTCTTTTATTTTAACTAAGAGTTCTTCACTTGACATTTTATCAATGTCTGGATGTGGTGTGTAGCTGGCTAGAACCGGCCACGTTGCTCCTGGTCTACCTAGTGGACCGCGCCTGGTGATGTGATTATTATGTTTTAGGGGGCCTTTAAACCAGAGCAGGTGCTCTTGGTATTTTAATGGGATTTCCACCTCCTCGAAAGGGGTGTACTCTTCCGGAGGTTCCTCTATTTTGTAATAGTGGAATTCGTGTGTGACAGCGTTTGCTGCTGGAAAGTTTATCCATGAATAGAATACCTCTGTCTGCCGATATTCGTGTGCCTCAATTACGAATATGACTGTACCACCTCTCGATGTCAGTCCATTTTCTATAAGTTTAAGAGTTATAGTTTTTCTTATGTTGACCGGAATGAGTATTGCATCCGGGTCACTCTGTAGGAGACTTATGTCATCCTTTAGGAGTCGAGCCGCTATTCTTGCTGCCTCCCTTTCTTCTTCACCTTCTGACATTTTACTGACAGAAAGGTTTTTGATGCAGATCAAGTTTCAAGGAAACAAAGATTAGGTGCACAATATTTTGGAACACTGTATCCTTCAACGTTGACTAAACCAAAAACTATACATAGAAATCTCTTTCTACTAAGTTCCAGCGGATTTTAACCTTTTACCCACTCCAGACGTCTTTTGGAGTATTTACGGGAAAAAGGGTCTGTGTGAAAAAGCACGACTGAGTTACTCTAACGTCTTGCGTTAGATTTATCGCCTTACCAAACGTTGGGCGCCATGTAGTGTAGTTCCTATATTCCCAATAGGCTCTGCGCATTGGAATAATATATTCAGCAGTGTAGACGTAGGACTGAGGTTAACTAGGTCTCTACTGATTATATTAGACTTAAGGTTTGCCAGCTAGCTCAGAGGTCACTAGAAACTTTCTCAAATAAACGAGGAGGAGTTTAACCTCCCTTGATAGACAAGAAGGGATTAGCTTCTGACAACCATAAAACATGACAACTTTGCTCTCCCTGAATAAGAGTGTAAACAATAGACAGCTATTTCACTCAGTTAAATGTGCGTACTTAGTTTCACCAGAATGCAGAGAAAAGAGAGACAGGCGTTTTCAATAAAAGGTGTAATTTATTGAGCAGTCTTCTTCCTCATGCAAGAGAAATGAATTGCCACGATTGTAATACTCATGGTAAAGTAAAGTGCGTACAGTAAAAGCAGGATTATAAAATAATACTGTAAAAGCATTGATATGGTTTCTTAGCCATATGATACTTTAAAATAGATAAAACATATATACATATATACATTGACTAACGTACTCAACTGGTGCTTCTAAATACGCCTACCCCTGTGTACCTGACCTAAGCCTAATACGTGGGAAGGAGTAAGTAAGTATCAGTTTAAGTTAAGTTTGTTTTGCCAAGAATCTGACTCAAGAATTCTCTTTAAGGGTTTAGTCAGCTCCGTACCTGGGTAATTAGAAAGCAGGAGGTCTTGTATCTCTCTCTCAGGGCTCAATATCCCAGCAACCCGCAAGGGTAGGCTGGAAACGCCGGAGCTGGATTTCTGGGCAGGAGAAAAGACAGCGTCTTTCTCAGCGCGTCAAAGAGGAGGGGCAGCGTCCGTGGGCTCTCGCATAGCTGGGCTTACGGGCAAGTAGATAGCTGCTCCGCTCCAAAATCACCACCGTGTGTTTGCTTAAGGCAACGTTGGTATATTTATACCTGAAAGGTGCCGGGTTTGACATAAGGTTGGACATAAGACGTCAATAAAGATGTCACTAAGAACTGGCCGTTCTTACAGTGCTTTACAGGAGTTCTAGGACGAAATCAAAACAAAAGCAAGGGGGATTTCCCAGGTTGCTGGAGGCTTGGTTTTGTTTAGAGAACTCGGTGTGCTTTCTAGGGGGCCGGAGAAGTAGCCTTGCTTAATGTGACAGCATGTGCTACGACTGAATTCTGGATATGATTACTATGCCGTTGTATGGATATTATTGATTAAAACCGGACAAGGGCATAAAATAGGAATATCGATTCAGGTCCCTAGATAAAAACACTACAACACACTCTTACATAACCCCTGCTCATCCTCCGGTAGCTTGGCATGACCTGCCAGGCTTATCTCTAAGGCAATGTGTAAAGTATTTGCAACCACACTCCCAGTAACACAGTGATAACACCACAAATGGACATCACACTGATTTCGGAAAATAGCGGTATCTTTATCAAGAAGAAATACGATGAGACCAAATGATAAAAATATCCAGCATATGCGTATTCGTAATATTTCACTTGGCTGGTTATTAGGCCAACAATCACTTGTAGGTTCTTGCGGTATTAATGGTCAGTTCATGATGATCTAATGCAGTCCTAATGCAATGCTATACAGTTCGTAATGTAGTTTGTAATGTAGAAATAAGACAGTCCTTCATGCAAGTACTAATGCGGTTCGTAAGAACAAGTAATAATGCAGTCCGTCGTGCAAGTACTAATGCCGGGAAACCTCCGGGTAGCTGTGCGCCTTATAAATTACATTTAATATTAATAATAATAATATTAATGTGGATTGTAAAAGCAAGTAATAATGCAGTTCATAATGCACATACTAATGCTGATCGTAAAAGCAATTTGGCACCGGTGCTCTTGAAGGGCTCTATGCCACACTTGGCTGACTCGGGGTCAGCGACTGCCACAATATGCCCCCAATCCTCTTATGAATTAAACAAAGTGCAGCTCCACAATCCAACCCCGGTACTGCTACTCCTCAGCGAGTACGGGCTGCGATACTGACTTGAGCAGAGGCTTGCGCTGCAAAGATCGGAAAGGCCAAGAGCGGTCTCTCGTAGCATGCACTCCAGCCCAGGCAGCGACACACGCACAATCTCTGAGCATTACCTGGGGGGTTGCAGTCTCTCTCTCCTCTCCTCGTGGCTTGGACGTCATGCTGTGTGGCTTCGGGTTGTCGGCGGCTGCCTCTCGCAGCGAGAGTCGGGCTACCAGGCGACGGCCTCGCAGCTGATCGGCTCCTGGCGCGACTCCGTTGATCTTGCCCAAAGGACCTCGGACCCAAGATGGTGAAGGTTCACTGGTCTCTCCTTGGAAAAGGCAGGCTCTGGCCGGCTGTGGTGATTTCTCATGGCTCCCCCTTGGGACGACAGTCCAGGCCAATGGTGATAATGATTACAGTACTTCTGGTCACGCTGTTAATCGAAGCAGAGCGCAAGACTGCTCCGGGGCACATGGTCACAGGGCATATTCTCACGAAGATCTCAGGCTGCAAAAAGCACGCGCACACAGCGTCGCTGAGACACTCTTGGGAACCTTTATGTTCCTGAGTTTCAACAACAGGGAGCCATCTCCTCTCAGGCCCTTGGAGACAAGTTAATTAAGGACACAGCGCACTTCTTTCAAGCAGGGGTACACAGCACGCAGCAAAGTCCCTTGTCCTCTCCTTAGTCAGATCGGCATATTGCAGGCCAGCCCCAGAACGTACAACAAGGGCAGTCCATCTCTTCAGCCTCTTCAACTGTTGCAGTGGCAAAGTGCCCAAAGCATCTAAGCCAGCAAAATGAAATCCATCACAGCATCAAAAATAGAGGAAGTAGAGGCAAAGAGTCAGGGGTAATCACACCAAGAAATGTCAGGTCTAACAGACTCTCACAATCAGATTCGGTCGGAAACCATTCCCAAACCCACTCGGTCGGGAAGCTTTCCAAACCACATCAGAATCAGGCCCTAGGAGTCTCAATCATACATTTAAGAGAAAAAAACATGCTAGACTATTGCCATAAACTCTATGTCGATATCATATTTTTGCAAGAAATGCGACATGGTGAGATTGAGGCGCGCAGTATAGAACACTCATGGGTCCAATATAGTACATGTGCTCCAATAAAAATGGTGTAATTACATTAATTGAAATGAAAAATGGTAAAGACACCCTTGATATAATCTTCAGAGATGCCAATTACTGTCAATCTCAAAGCACATAAAGAACAGACATGCCCCTTCTATTGGTTCTCATATGTGGGTGACCCTCATCCCAATGTGTGGCTAATTGCCTAGTCTAGGATGATTTCAAAGTCCCAATATCAGTAGGCAGGACCTAGAGGATATCTATAAAAATATACTGGATGACCTCACACACCCCTTGGGTGTCATGCTTCATCACTGGCCATCCTACACTCACCAGAGTACCCTTTAGTGGCAGGTGGGCCCACCTAATACAATGATGGACTGTGCAGGGATAATCCAAGGGACCCTTTTGGACATTAGCTGCCTTAAAGAGCCATACGTATCCTCCTGTTTATTTTAATCATCCCTTCACCACCCCTTCAATAAAGTGTAAAACAACCTCGGGAAGGTGAATGGGAATTCTACATTAAATCTGACTCCCTTTCCCCATTTTTCTTGGATCTATTGAATCCATTGTTATCTCTGACGATGCTTGTATTTCCCTAAATGTTGAGCTAGCCAAACCTCATTACAAAAGAATACCCAGAGAAATAATGATGTAGGGACACCTTAAGCTACACAAATGGCACACTTGTCAACTTACACAAAGCAAGTACCTCAAACACCACTTCGGTCAATGTGATTGCACATAGGGATATGGCCTCATTTACCATGGGCACGTCTGGAGTATAGCATCCAGCATATGTGTAATGTTAGAATTGGGGGTCTCTGGTTGGCGCAAGTATTCACTTGTGACAAGCAGGGACCCTCTCCTCTAAGTCAGGGCGAAGGATGACCCCTTTAGAATTACCCTTGCTCACCCTCTAGGTGCGTGGCGTGAGCAGCCAAGGGTAATCTTCAGGCGTTATTGGGTTAAGCATTAGTAATCACACACACAGCAAATATATCAATCCCCCCACAAATGGACACCAGGCTGTGGTTATGTAAAAATACGTCTTCTTTATGTAAAAATATATCTATGCAGGTAAGAATTTATCACAAGACCAATATCACGTTTTTAGCTAAGCCACAAGGTGGTAAAATAATGGCAAGTTCTCCTTTGGATTGCAAACTGCTTCTTTCTAGTCTCTTTCTCTTATAAATAGTTTTGTTAGTTCTTTGGGCACACTTCCCAGCACTGGGATTCGGGTCAGGCTGGCTGGGCGGCTCGTAGCGCTCTCCTGAGCGTCGTACGGGCCGAGAAGCGGAGTCCTGCTGACTCCCACGCTTCTCGCGGTGCGCCGCGTACGGGGCTGCTGATCCCAAAGCAAGTACGACTCGCACGGCTCTGGTGCGACTCGTACTCGGCTACGAAGGAGGAGACGTCCGGGCCGGGTACGCGCCGAAGGCTGTCAGCGGGGTGGCGGACAGCGGGGAGCGAACTGGGCACGGCAGAGGCGCACAAGGAAAATGGGGAAATAAAACGTTGCGGGCCCCAAGCCCGTGGTTTGCTGGTTCGTGTTGGGGTGCGACGTCCACGCTTGACTCGGTCTACCAGGCAGGCAGACGGGTTGGTGCGCTTTGGTCACGGGGCGTACCTTGGGGTCTGTGAAGGCAGCAGGCGGCTTCCAGATGGCGCGGCGCAGGACGGAGACCTCCAATACGGGTTGTAGAGGTGGCGAGTCCTTAGGTTATGCGGCGCGGCCTCTTCCTAAGGTCAGAGGGCACAGCGGGGCGGCCGGGTGCGATCACAGCGCACGGGCGGCCGACCAGGCTATAGATGTGCGCTCGGGGAGACCAGGATTCCGGCGGGAGGGGGCAGATGAACACTCCATGTCCTCCAGTAGCGAACAGTGGCAGAGGAGTGGGCGGCCTGACCCAAGGGGCAGAGAGCGGCTCTGGGCCGAGCGAGGCTCTCAACGGGTGAAAGGGCAGGCACACTCCTGAGTGACACAATTTTAGGAGGGGGCGAGGTGCGCGCAGTCTTGCCTCCGGGGGGAGAAAACACACGTCTCAATCGCAGATGAGCCAAGGCACAGAGAACCCACTAGTCCTGGGGTTCAGATCAGGGGGCAAGCTCAGTCAAGCCCTTGGAGAAAGTTTCAAGCACAAGTCAGCAAAGTCTTTTCAATAAGTCTTCTCCTCTCCTTCCTCAGCAAGGCAGACAGCAGGCCAGTCCTTCCAGCTTCTTCTTTTCCTTTTAGTTGGGCAGAGGTTCGTTGTGGGAAACAGGATCTTTTTCCTTGGGAGCAGGGCTCCTATACTTATACTCAGTTTCTTTTGTTCTTTCAGGCCAGGGGGGTCTTTGAATAGCCTAATTCAGGTTTGGAGCACTCTGTTGTGCTGTTCCTGGCTTTTCCTTTCAGTGTGAGGGGCAGGCACATCAGACGCTCCGCAGGAGGTGGAGCCAGCATTGTGATGACAGGGGCAGCCAGGAGTACTCTGTTGACAGTCCTCCCTCTTCCTGGGCCAGGTGTCGGGCTGAGTCATCAGTCGCTCTACAGGAGGTGGAGCCAGCATTGTGGTGGCAGAGCACAGCTCTAATCAGAGTCCAGGGGCACTCCCACCTCCCACCAAGGTGTAATCCTTGCATTCACCACCTGTCATCCTCCAGCCCTGTCACTCACATAACCCAGACAGTCAGATGCACATCCTAGCAGAGGCGGGCTGCAATGGTTAGGCAAGCAAATGCTAGCTTCCCAAAAGTAACATTTGCAAACACAGTATATTAAAATAAACTTTACTAAAAGAAGTATTTTATTATTCTGAGTTCAGGCATACTAAACTTGACTTTCTACCATGTTCCCTGAGCCTGCTGGTATTATAGAGTGTAATAATTCCAGCAGCCCATCTTGGCCTAAGAGAACAGGTAGCCTTACAATAGTGAAAAACGAAATTGGCTGTAATTCACTATTAGGACATGCCACACACATCAGGGCATGTCCCACCTTACACTTACAATGCACCCTGCCCTTGGGCCTACCATAGGGGTGACTAATATGAAGCAAAGGGAAGGTTTAGAGGCTGGCAAGTGTGTGCACTTGCCCAGCCAGCATGACAGTACCAGACTGCACGCAGGTTCTGCAATGGCAGACCTAGACACATTTTACAAGGTTGCTTCTGTGGGTGGCGTAACCAGCGCTGCAGGCCCACTAGCAGTATTGGCATTCACAAGCCCTGGCACTTCTGGTGCACTCTACTGGGGACTGACAGTAAATCCAATGAACCAATCATGGACATCAATCACATATACATTTAACCTTGGGAGCACTTGCACTGCGGCATGGATTGGCCGTGGCGCAGTGCCCTGAGCAGCAGACACCAGCAAAAACATCTGAGGCACATCAGCAAAAAGTGGAAGGGAGACTCACGCCAAGGTGCCAGGTCTAACATGTAACAAATCAACCCCACTGTCTCATACCTAGCTGCTGTACCTGACACACCTTCATGCATCATTTTAACCTGGCACACATCAACAACACAATGACCACAGTCTGAGCAGAAATGACGATTGTGTGCATAACCAGACATGAGAAGACATGCAAATAATACCATCATTCATTGAGTCAAACATTGCTGTGATTGCTAATGCACCTTAACACATTGTAGAGTCCAGAACAACACTGTCCTGTTTACAGGACCATCAATATCACAAGTGACATGTGAGGAGTGCATGCAATCTAAGAAATCACATACACATACATGGTATGTGTAGTCACCAGTGGAGTAAATGGAACATTGGCAATGTGTGCACAATGATGTGCAATTGACCATGTGGCCACTGTGCACTGTTTATGTTTGCCAGATGGCCATTGTGATTGTGTGGCACCCAAAATCGCAGTAGCTACCGCCTGCCCCCAGCGGTGTGTCATCAGCAATCTCCATTACACAAGTGCGGTAGTGATACCTATCTATGTATTGCCAAATGGCGGTTGGCATGCTCTGCCACCCAAATCGTGGTGTCTCATATGACTCTATGGCACCCAAATCACAGTAGCTACCGCCTGGCCCCAGGGGGTGTGTCACCACCAATCCCCATTACACAAGTGTGGTAGTGATACATATTTATGTATTGCCAAATGGAGGTTGGCATGCTCTGCCACCCAAATCGATGTGCCTCATGTGACTGTATGGCACCCAAATCGTGGTAGGTACAGAATGGCCCCAGCGGTGGAGCATGCCCTTACAGCCAATGTTTGATCGCGATGGCATGATGCAATTCAGAAAATCACGGTAGGCCACCATAGAGCTGGTCATTGGATGTAATTGAAAGATGCACCATCGGTGTAGCTACCCCTTGGCCCCTGCGGTGTCTCCACCATGGAGCATGCCTTGCAGCCAATGGGAAGCTTGATCGCGGTGGCATGATGCAATTTTGAAAATCGCGGTAGGCGTGCTCTGCCACCGCGGATCCAGTCATCGGATGCATTTGAAAAAGGAAGACCTGGAACACCAATGTCTGCAGCTTGGCACCTTTGAAATGACCCCAGAGGTTTATATATGTGTGGGAATGAGCCTCACATTTCCACTGATCCCAGAGCCTGCCTGAGACCCCTCATCTACTGCTGCCTCCAGGGACTGCTGCCAAAGAGCCCTCATCTGCTGCTGCCTCCAGGGACTGCTGCCAGAGAGCCATCAACACCCACTTCCGCCGCTGCTGTCTCATGTCTACAGTGATGGCAAGGACTGAGAAGATCCGTGCCAGGCCGTTCACAAGTGAGGAGCTGGAGGCCCTGGTGGACGAGGTACTGACCCAGTACCCAAGGCTATATGGTGCCCCAAATGTCGTGGTAAGTCCTCAACAGTGGGGGGGAGTGCAGGGGGGCACACATGTAGTTGGACTGATGCAGCATGTGCCTGAGAGTGTGGGGTGGTATCATGCACTGCCTACCATGCTGTCTCCAGGGGGAAGGTGGGTGTACCCTATGCCACAGGTTTCCCTGCCTGTACATGCATGTTTGAGTGACCTGTGTTGTGTTATCAGCCATACAGTGATGCAGTGAGTTGTTCATGCAGGAGTCAGGACAGTGATTGCTTGGCTGAATGGCTGTGGGTGCCCCTGTTGTCGATCTCAGTGTGAGCCCAGTTGGCCTGCACAGTCCCCGCCCAACAAGACAAGGACACTTTGCTTCCTCGCACTGGGCGGTTTGCACGGCGCAGCATAACACCACTCATGGGCCGCATCATGGCTGTGACACAGCCTGAGCTGGCTGCATGTTTGAAGGAGCATCATCAGCAAGCCAGGGGTGAGCTTTCTGGGAAGGGTGATTTTAGCTGGGAGTAGCTGCATGTGTACAGACCCTGCGCCAGCGCTGGCCTTTGTGATGTTGTTAGTGTGATGCAGTGGCTTGTAAGTGGCAGCTGGGCTGTGTGCAGGTGTTCTGCATTTGCCCTACCTGTACTTACTGAGGTAATTTCAGTACTGTGCATTCCCATTGCATTATGAGTCATGGTTTTCAGGTATCATCTGCATTGGGGTAGTCTGGGGAAGCCCATGGAAGGGAATGGAAGTGTGCCCCATCTGAGTGTGCCTTTTTCAATGCGTCCATTGACTACACTCAGATTTAGGATGCTTAGACATCTGAAATCAATGTGAACCAGTTGTTGGGCACCAAAGTACAACATGGTTGGTGGCATGGGCTCATGGCCATTGTGGAATGTCAGGTTGTAGTGTGTGTGTGTGTGTTGTCCACTCCTGATCCATCCAGATCTGTCAGTGGCAACAAGTGGTGTGCCCCCATCATGGCGCTAGGTGAGCTCAGATCGATTTGTGTGTCTGGTTGAATGGTGCAACTAGCAGGGTGTTGTGTTGTGTGGTCATCACATGGCTCACTTATGCCTCAATTACAAGTTTCCACACACTGTTTGAGTCAATATAGTGGGTTAGCACAATGTGATTGCACAGGGTGTTGTGCAACTTGTAGATTGAGTCATATTTCGTGATGATTTGCTCGCATATGTTTGTTCTGTTGCTGCCACTGAACTGACCCTACATCTCTCTCTCTCATGCAGCATCTCCTGTGGTCACTGTGGGACAGGAGACGGATACCAGTGGGGGTCAGACAAGCACAACAGCTGCACAGGAGCCCAGTGACACAGATGTCACCAGCGCCTCGGAGAGGGACAGGAGTCAGCTGGAGGAATCCCAGCCTGAGACACAAAGTTCCACATCATCTGATGCCAGTGGTGATGCATCCATTTTGGCGGGCATAGGGAACAGGGACTCTGCATTATCTACCACCACACAGACAGTGCCCACCCTCCCAGCAACTTCCTCTGGTGCTGCTCGTGTTCACCCCAGTAACAGAGGAAGAGTGTCCTTCACCCGGGCACCGCTGCTCCTGCCCCTGTTCCCCCTGTTGCCATTAGTCTATGGAGCTTTTGCGCCAGCTGTGTGTAGACCAGACAGCTCTCCTCAATGCCTTCATTGACCACGACCAAAAATTGTCACAGGTGGTTGCTTTCATTGAGGGCATACATTCAGACATGGGTGGGCTGCACCGGACTGTCCAGTCCTTGTCCTCCACAGTGACCGCAGCCCTTCAACTCGCACAAAGTCAGAGTCCAGATCCGGTCCCTTTGTCCACCCCCCTGGCATTGGCCACATCTGATGATAGTGACCACGCTCCACAGACCTCAAAGTCACGATACAGAACACGAAGCACACAGCAGCAGCAGCAGCCCAAGCAGTCCAGGCTGCAGACACCATCCCCACAGAAGACAAAAGCCACCCCAGAGCACACAGATAAAAGCCCATCAGGCGACACCAGGGGCCATAAAGCAAAGAAGCAGACCTCAGACTCACATGCCTCAGAGGTATCCCCAGCCAAGGACTCTCCTGTCCCTAAAGCATCTCGCAAAGAGAAGCATACAGTTCATGTGCCCACTGAGAAGATGGTGCATGTCAAGAGTACACCTAAGAAGGGCTCCAAGGCAGATTCACCCACCACCTCGACTCCCATTCCAAGACCAGTGAAGCAGGGGAAGGAGGGCACTGTAGGGATAACACCTGGTAAACAGGGGATGGAGGGGCAAAGGCGAAGCCAGGCAAAGCATTCCGCTGGATCCAGCACGTCCCTAGAGGGAGTGCCCTTGTCTGCACCTGATGCAGCTTTGGTCGAGAGTGTGCCTGTTGTGTCTGCCCCACTTCCCACTCCTACCAAGACACTGAGGCCATTTAGACTCCCCAAGAAGTGGAAAGGCACCCCTCCACAATCTCCTCGCCGCACTGTGTCTCACGTCTGCATGACTCCGCCTCCACTTGTCACTACACCACCTGGTCCAAGCAGCCCTCCGGCTTGCCAAGCCACTGATAGCTCTTCCAGATCAAGTGCTCCGACTGTTCCCAACACACAGCCAGCTCACAGTCCACCTGACAGCCAAGTTTGAGTGATAGTCACCCTCACACACCTGTCTCTCACACAGGTGGGCTCTCCCCGGTCAAGTGCTCCGAATGTCCCCAACACACAGCCAGCTCACAGTCCACCTGAGAGCCAAGTTTGAGTGATAGTCACCCTCACACACCTGTCTCTCACACAGGTAGACCTGTACTGTACATCGTTGCCCCCTGACTGCGTTGCTGACCATGGAAAGGTACAGTCAGACACATTCACTGTGCAGATTCTCATGGACATACTCCGAACCTTGCCCTGTCCACTGGCCTTATTTTTCACTGCTGTTTTGGCCTTGCCTGTGCAGCTTCTCATGGACTGACTCTGCACTTCACCCTGCCCACTGGCCTTGTCGTTCACTGATGGTTTGGCCTTGCCTGTGCCGCTTTTCATGGACTGACTCTGCACTCTGCCCTGCCCACTGGCCTTGTGGTTCACTGCTGTTTTGGCCTTGCCTGTGCAGCTTCTCATGTACTGACTCTGCACTTTGCCCTGCCCATTGGCCTTGTCGTTCACTGCTGTTCTGGCCTTAGCTGCGCATCTTTTCATGGAATGACTCTGCACTTTGCCCTGCCCACTGGCCTTGTCATTCACTGCTGTTCTGGCCTTGCCTGTGCAGCTTTTAATGTACTGACTCTTTTCTTTGCCCTACCCACTGGCCTTGTAGTTCACTGCTGTTCTGCCCTTGCCTGTGCAGCTTCTCATGGACATACTCTGTACCCTGGACTTGCCACTGACCTTGCTGTTTTGCCCTTGTCTGTGCAGCTTCTCATGGACTTATTCTGCACCCTGGACTGGCCGCTGGCCTTGCGGTTTTGCCCTTGCCTGTGCAGCTTCTCATGGACATACTCTACATTTTGTGCCTTGCTCTTCTCTGCTCTTGTTACCTATCTTTGCAATATGTGAATAAAGACAGTTTCTCCAGTTGTCTGTTTTGCCTGTGTCCTTACTGAATAAAGTTATTTTGCTGTGTGTGTATGGTTTAGTGTGACACATGCTCTGTGTGCCACTCAACATATCCAATGTATTTGCTCACTTACTCTATTTTTTACAGGGGTGACAGGGTCTTCAGTTCTTCATGACTTACTTGTCGAGCAATGATGTCAATTTTAAATGGAAAACAGTTGTCATGTTCTTAATTTGTTCTTGTTGGCTATATTGTACACTTGGCAGGTTGGGGGGCACTGCCAGCACACAGTGGGATTCTATCCACAGGATTGCAGACAGGCCGGCCAGGGTCATCATGCATGTGTGTTGTTCCTTTATGTGTGCCCAGTAGTGTATGTGTGTGGTCATCTTGTGATGGCCAGTCATCCTATTTCCATGGCTTACTTTCAATGTGTGCTCTTGGGTGGTCAAGAAGTGTGCAGTGTGAAGGGGTGGTTTCGTGGGGAGTGTTGATGTGTGTCTGCCCCTGCATTGTCAACTACACACATGTGTCACCCAGGAGTTGATTGTCTGTTGTTTGGATTGTTCAGCCCTGCGGATGTGGTTGTATGCACATCTGTGAGTTGTATGTTGTACACTGTGCAGTGTGTTGGTGTGTCCTTGCAGTTGTGGCTGACTCCTACATGTTGTTTTTGTCATTTGTGAGTATGCAAAGTGTGTGAGTGGCAAGTCACTATTGTGTTTTGTTGATCATCCATGTGTCTTGATATTGTTTGTGGAGGTTGTGCAGACCACTGCCCCACACTGCCATTGTGGTTGTGTTTTCTCTAGGGGTGGGCGGAATTTGCGTAATCGTGTTACGCAAATCTCCGCGAAACGGTAAAAAATCTCCACGAACACGCAGAAATTCAGCGAACATGCGGATTTGCTTGTTCGCGGTGCTTTTTTACTGTTTGCAATCGCTGTTTGCATGCTCGGGGGGCATATATCTCACGAACACGCATTTGAGAACACGAACAAGCCAAAAATTCCACAAAATCGCGGAACGCAGACTTTTGGGCAATTTCGCGTTCTCCGCAGAATGCGAAATTACCCAAATTCCGCAAATTCCGAGAGCGGAACGGAATTTACCGCCCAGGCCTAGTTTTCTCATGCATTGCTGTCACTTTGGCCTTTTATCCTCCAGTATGATATGTTGTGTGTGGTGTCATACCGCCCCTATCTGTGCTTCAGATGCCTTCCCTTTGTGAGTGTGCACTCCCTCTATTTGTAAATGGTACACTCTTGCCATGTCCCCTTCTGACATGCAAACCACTTCACTCTGATGTCAGCTGTCCCCTTGGTTTACATGTGTGTGTGCGTCCCTGTCACTTCATTTGTGACACTGTGCTTTGTGGTGCAGTTCTTTGGCTAGAAGCAATGTGTCACTCAGGACATGTCGCCAACAGTTATATGTGATGTTATTGTGCTGTTTGGCAGTCATGGTTGCTCATATGCACTTCAACTGTATGTGCTGCCCAGTCCTCTGGTCAAGTTGTCTCCACTTTTCTGTTCCAGACTTGTGCATTTGTTGATGTTGTGTTGAATGTACGTGTGTTTGCTATGGTACGGCTTCACTTCATGGGTGTGATGTTGTGTTTGTGCTGTGCTGATTGGTGTTGTGTGGGTTACTGTTATGTCACTTATATCTGTGTGGAGCTGGTATGCTTGGTGTGCACACACTACTTGATGTGCTTGCTGTGCTGTGGGTGTTTATTGCCTTGTAATTGCCTGGTGTGCACCCCCTAATGTCCTGCTGTGTTTGGTACATGATTGTTTTGCCTGTGCATCTGTTGTTTGTTTGAGGTGGCTGTGTTTTTTGTGATGGCGCACTTCTTGTCAGTGTTGTAGTGTGTTGTCTGTGCATTGTTCCTGAGTGATGAGGTTGTGCACTCCTGTTGTGTCTGTGCTCCCATTGCCTTTCCACAGTTTAGCTGCACAGGGCATGCCCGTTGTTGTTGTTTGTTCTGTGTGTGGTTCTGTTTGGTTATGTGTTTGTCTGTTGTTTTTGTGCAGACATTTGTTCTGGCATCCCTGTGTTTCTGTGATGTATGTGGCTACCCCCAGGGTGTGTGATTGTTTGTCTGGTTATTGACTGGAAAATATTGGCACCCTTCAGTGTGTTTGACACTGGCGTTGTGTGCTGCTGATATGAGGGGGGTATGTGTGTAGATTCCTACTTGTGTTTGACAGTCATGGACTGTGTCAATGGGCCTTGTGTGTTGTGCTGGTGGCTTACTCCTGTGAAGAAGTAGTATACATATGTGTGGCAGTTCACAGTTTGACGTCAAGGCCTTCCTTTTATCCTTGTGCCTTTGCATGGGTTTCCTTGCTGTCTCCCTGGGTTGTTGAACTAAGCTGATCGGTTTGACTTCACTCACTGTGCCAGCCATGTGTGCTTTGATGGGCTGAGGGTGTTGTTCTATGTTCCTTGTCTTGCATGTAATGTACACATGCTTGGTGGTTATCTCCTTTGCCTTCCATTTGTGTGCACCTGACTTTGGCTTTCCTATTTCTTGTGCTCCATTGCTGGTGGCATGTGGTCTGTGTTTGTGTCTGTGTCAGTGTGAGGTATGTCTGTGTGACTTGGCAGGCTGTGTGTCGGGAAGGATGTTTGTTCCTTGTATGTGTGTGTGTTGATTTACTGGTTGAACTCAGTTTTGTTGCCATGAGTGTGGTGTTGTTGGGGTGTGTGTGTTGCCCTGGCCCTGTGCGTCTATGCTGTGTGTTCCTCTGCAGCCACCCCTGCTGTGGCTGTCTCCCTGGTTGTTTGGTGTCTGGTGCAGGGTGTGGATTCACCTGGCTTGTTGTTGTGCATGGGGGGCACAGGAGGGGCACATGGTATGTGCCTTCTGGGGGTCTAGTGTGTCGAGGGTGGAGGTGTGGCCCTGTGGTCTTTGTGCCCTGCCCATGCCTTTGGCTGTCCCAGCCTTCTGCTTTGTGTGCATGTTTTCCCTTGTCTTCATCGCTGCGTTGTTGTGACCGGGACATTGCTGCATGATCGCGGAAAATCTGGGTCCTGGATGCGGAGGGGTGACTTTGTTGCAGGTGGGTCATGTGTGGGTACACTTGTGGATGTGATCCTGTCCCCACCAGGGTGTCTGATGTGGATTTGGACCCATTATCAGCCCATGAGTTGTGTGTTGTGGTTGTGCTATTGTGTACCTGCAGCGGTGCCCGCAGCGGTCCATGAGTTGCTGGTGATGTATCAGGTACAGCACCGGCAAAAACGTGCAGGGCTGGGTCCATTGCGGTCGTGTCCGAGTGGTGTGGTCAGGGACTCTGGTTTCACGCTCCGCTGTCGAGCTTCTGCCATCTCTGATTGGGCGGTTTCTCTGCTGCTGTGTGAATGGTTGTTTGGGGCATCCTAATTTGTGGAGCGGGTCGGACGTCATTCCACACGGCGGTGAGTCTCCATTAGCTCACACCGCCGCTGTAGCGGGCGCCCATTGATGGCGGTTTGCTTTATACCGCAGTGGACGGGAAATGGGCTATATTTGGCCATACAAATATGGCGGGCGTGAGGTACGCTGCTCGCGGGCTGTAAAATGCATTTTTCCAAACCGCCAGCCCCGCGGTGGTACCACCGCCCGACATCCTAATAGACCCCCATGAATATATCACAGCTTGCTATTAATTCTGAATCTATGCCTTCCCATCGGGTCTTTTACTTCTTTCTTAAGGTGAGGAAGATAGGTCCACATTGTACACATGTTAAAACCTGAGGCGGGTCGGGGACAATCGATATTTGCCCGGCGGTATTGCCTCTGTGACCCTCTAGTTATTTAATCAATGAAGAGGCAGGCGCTGGAGACTGGAAAGCAGGAAACAAGGTTTTTATTTTCTCCGGAGGAGAACACAACGAAACGGACAGAAGGTATCGTTCTGAGGTGCTCTAGATACATTTCTGAGGCCTGGCCTCTTATACACTGTTTTACGACTTTATTGTAGATTACACATTCATGTTAAAGCTTTGATGTATGGAAAAGATATTCCCGGAAATCCCCTTTGGGCCCGTTCCCACACACATTTACAGTTGAAGTCCCCACCCTAGTCACAACAGGTGATGAGTATCACGCAGCTGGATATTCCGCCGATTCACGGAATGTGGGGGGTTCGATCGGATCTCATGGAGTGGGGGCTTTGATCAACCCGGGGATCCTTTGATGGGGGAAGCTTTCTATTGTACGGGGAGGGGCAAGGAATGGTATCGGCAGAGCTGGGTGTCGGCCTGGGAACGGGGAAGACAAAACGGGCACACAGGGAAAAAGGGGGTTTGCATCTAAGGGCCGGAGATCATGAAAGGGAAGCAGGGAGGTGTCGCGCTGGGAACAGGATGAGGGCCTGGGGCAGAGCAGCGCCGAAGAGGGGTTTATGACTCAAGGCAGGTGCAAGCAGGGGGTGGTCAGCGTGCAGGCTTAGTGAAGGCGAAGGGCTATGTCAGGGGCCAGCAGCATGCAAAAGGGTTCGCTCTGATCGGGGCATCTTAAAAAAATGGCGGGCGCGCACGACAAAAGTGTGGCATCAGGGGAAGAGGCAAGATGGCGCAGATAATGTTCACCAAAACGTACTAATTTTCAACAGTCCTCCCTTTAACATATTCAAGACATCTTGCTGGTTCATTTTCTACTCGGTTCTATTGTGGTGGGCATGAGAAAGAAAACGGTAGGAACCCTAGAGGAAAAGAGTTGTAAACAATACATTTTAACGTTTCTAGTTTTTAGGAGGTGGGCCTATTTGATAAACTTTGATCAATTTGTTTAGCAGGAAAGTCATAGGAATGCAATACAAAAACGATTCTGTAGCGAGAGCAGCAAGCATATTTCATACTGGCAGGTTATTACATATATATCAGGTTCGGATTGGAGCATGATCAATACGATGGCGGCTGGGAGAGAAATGAGGTCTAGCAGAAACGGCGATTGGAGATGTCAAATGTTCGAAGTTTAACGAGTTCTCATCATTCTTTGTTGCCTTTCGTTGGCGCTGTTGAGCACCGGCGGTGGAGCTATAAGTCCAGCTCTGTTCTAAGTTCTGCGTTGCAGGGCACGACCCTTTCCTCGCGTTTCTGGTCGAAAAGGTCCTTTTCGCCCTGTGTCCTTTGAGGTGTTTGTCAGAAAGTTCAGATGGAAGAAGAGCGTACAAAACAGTCCATAGGGTAGGTCAGAGGAAAAGGGGGATGGAGCAAGGCCAAATTAGGAACAAAACTAGGGAAACGAGAGACTTCAAATAGGCGGGCGTGTGACCGAATTCAGAGAGCGGGGACTTGTCGACAGACACTGGACATCGAGCAGGGGCATCAGGTCGACCCTTTCTTCTCATGTTGTCGAAAACAGTGCCTCGTCCTGCAGCTCTTTTCTGTCGTGGTCTCGCCTTAGCTAATGTCGCAGGTGTTCCTTAGTCTGTAGTCAGGCCTCGTGCTCCCACATCCGGTCCTTCTCTCCTCCAACAGCAGTACCCTTAAACAAGTTTGAAAAGACAGTCTTTAGAGAATTTGCAGATGAAGATAATCAAAAAGTCTATTTCTCTCCCAGCTCCAGGCAAAGAATGAAAAATGCCCGTTATATTAGTGTTCACAACTGGCATATGAATGACCGGTGACGGGCCTGTTGGATTTACTATGACTTTCCTTTACAATTATTTATTACAGTCACGACAGTTCATCTGATAGTGACCCACCTTCGTGAGACGAACCTGGCAAAGATATGCCGTTCTCTAGAGTTTTACATTTACAAAGGGTACTGTGAGTCGTCAACATAGTACTACACAGGTATTTTGCTGAGAGACGAACATGGCTAAACATTTCCTTTCTATCGATGCATCCTGCCTTTCAACTACTACGGGGTTCATTTCGATGATTTCTTTACCTTGGACTAGTCTGTTAACCTTGTAAAACATCACTCTGGATCCTACGTAACCTTTTACAGCCCGATTACTTAATTAGGAGGGACAGGGGTTTTATGGGGAACAACCAGGGACATAGGAAACTTGTGGTAAGGGCATAAATCGACCCATCTCTCACAACCGGAAATGAGGGGTAGTTTCATAATTCCAGTTTTTGGGCGGCTGATACAGGGGGGTAACAGGGGTGATCATTTTTCTGGTTTGGGTATTGCGACAATTCGGGGAGGGGAGGGTCGCGTATTCTGAGGTCCTTGTTTTATACCATAGGAGCCGTCGACATGTAGTTCCCTTATTTCGGGCCAGATTAGGGAACCTCTGTCGTCTTACCTGTCCTTTCCCTTACGGCCCAACCTCGGTTCATTGACTTCTAGCGGAAAAGGAGAGGTAATGACGCGGCCTCAGGGTGATTGTATTAAAGACAAGTTTTTGTGCAAATACTGACGGTATTTGAAGCCAATTAGGTGGTGTGCTAGGGGTGGCAATCTGCCAATTTCGGGGCTAATCACTCGGATGAGTGGGAGTGCAAAAATAGAGGGAGAGAGGGAGAGAGAGAGAGAGAGAGAGAGAGAGAGAGAGAGAGAGAGAGAGAGAGAGAGAGAGAGAGAGAGAGTGCAACGGCAGGCTAAATAGTATACGCGCGACAGAGAGGGTGGCGGTGTATTCAAGAAAGGCTATTTAGTGCATTACACAGTAAAGGGCATTCACGGGTCTGCGTTAGAATCTTGTAATCATGCAGTTTGAGCATTAGACAGGGTAGAGGGGACGTGCCTTGAGAAAAAGGAAAGAAGAAAGGAGGTACCATTTTGTCGCACTTCTCGCATTCTCGGTCCTTCGACCAGTTGGGTCGACGCCTCAGTCACACACACAAATTCCCTCACAGTTTCGCATCATACGTGACATGGGTTCATTCGTCCGGTCTGGTTTAAGGGTGATCATTTTTTATCAGGTTGCGCTAATTTTCCGGGTTTGTTCGATACGTGAGTAGTTTGCAGGCGTGCTTAGACACCACCTTGCGGCGCTAGTCCGCTTCGTGTATTAGACATGGCAAGGCTTCAGATCTTCGCCACACCTCGGCTGTAATCTCTGATGTAACCTGCAGAGGGAGGAAAAAGGGGTTGGGGGAGACAGCATTCGCGCATATTCAAACACATGGGTTCATAAGTCCTTTACTTACCTCTTACTCGTCTTTCCTCCTCGGGGCAGGGTCCCCGGGGATATGGTTTCTGGAGTCGAGGGGGGGTAGTGTGTCCATATAGGTCGTGTGCGGGGAAACGTAAAAAGGAAACCAGAGGTGCTTAGTGCGAGGTATCTAGTCAAAGGATGTATCTCACTATCGGGATCCTTAAAACCTCGTTCAACGCTGTGGCGTTCTAAGGTTCTTCGGTTCTTGGGTCAGCTCCGTTCCCTGATACTTTGGAACGTTGTACTTTATAACATTTACATTATTTCATTTCACCCTCCTTTTACATTCCCTCATTTACACCGTTCGTTTTACCCATCCTTGGAAGTCAAGGTCTTCCTCTACGCGAGGGCTCATGGGTCAGTCGCGTACGTTGAAGGCGGAGTGTCGTGTTGTCGATCCGATCCGTCCTCCAGGGCTGGGCAACCATCTTCTTTTAACCTTAAAGAGAGAGCAGAGTAGGGTGCACAGAAAAGAACTTTCCCACCGATCCCACATTTTTTTTTTTAAAATAACGCATGCAATACCCGTCCATAGTTTCAAAAACTTTATTTTGCAAAATCATGCCAGCATGAGGATTATGAGGGTGCGGTCGTATTTGGCCGGTCGTGGCAATGGCTAAAGTGCGTACAGTGGGGGGTGTCGTTTGCAGCAATAAAAACATCGGAAAGTTTTACTCATTCATTTGTAAGAGACTAAAACGTCTATTAATTGGCTGGGGGTTCGGGGGCATTTATTTTCATAATTTAGAAGCATAATCATAATAGTGGCAATCAGATTTCCTATATGCATACCGTACGTGTGCGTCGTAAATGAGGTTTACATCAGTTATAAAAATATAATACATTGTACATTTGTAATCAACATTTGTAACGGGGATCCTTTCATACTGTTCGTCGAGTGAGTTCTCCTTGTCTTCTCTAGCCAAGTGTACAAAGGATCATATAAAATCTCGGAACATCAAGTTTATATTAGTGCCAAGGAACACCACGAGGTGTTCGTAAGTTCCGATTGATACCAGCGCCATTTTGGGCGGGGCCGGCTCAGTCCGGAAGCAGCATCAGGGGGAAATGTTTCCCATTACTGGCAGTTTGGACCAGAGTCCTTTTCGGCAGTTCTAGAATTCATGCTAACAGAAGGAGTGGCAATGTCATGTTTGTTTCGTTGGCGATCAAGGCAGCCGTCCCTTACCGGAAGCCTGCAGAGGCCGAAGGTTCCGCCGGGGACCTTTGTAGGATCTTCAAGGCTGCGGAGATGCTGTCGGAGATGGGGGCTCGTGCTCCAGGGGGCAAATGTTCGAGTTATATTGCTGGTCAAAGTTACTCTAGTGGCCGGGGCCCGCCTTCCAGCGGACCCAGACGCCATTTTGAGGCCCTACAGGGGCCACTCTCGTCGAGTTTGCAAGAGTGGGAGAGATCCTTCGGAGTGAAAGGAAGAGGTCCCTGTTGTGTGAAAGCGGGACGTTCAGCTGGGGTGCAGCTGTGATGCCCCCACCTGGGGGGGCGAGGGAGACTCGTCTGCATCGTCTCCTTCTCCCGGTGCACTCCATGCCGATCCTTTTCATCGCCCCGCATGAAGGTCTCTCCACATCCGGTGTTCCCCAAGTCCTGGGCTCAGTGCTGTGGGAGTATGGCCACCTGTGGCGCGCATTCGGCGCGGCACGAGTATCAGTGCAGTCATTGCAGGTTCGGTGTTCCGAAAATATGGCCACCATTGCACGTTCGGTGCTGCGCAAGTACTGGGGTGCCACCATGGTGTGTTCGGTGCTGTGGAAGTATTGGCACCATCGCCTGACTGGGGGTGTTCGGCGTCGGGCCGGGGGCTGGGGGACCTCCTATCGGTGGAGGTGGGAGAGGCTCGTCCGCGTCGCCTCTCCCTCCCAGCCCAACTTGGACAAATTGTGGTGGAGGTACGTGCAGGACATCCCGCCGTCCAGAGCTGCTGCGGCTGTTACGGAAGAGAAAAGGAAAAAAAGGTGCCTCGTTCTCCTCTGGACATGTGGCGGGACTACTTAAGTCTATCCAGGCCCGTTGCGGCTGGCTGAGGAGACATGTGGCGGGACTACCTACAACTGCCCCGGCTGCTGGCTCCTGCCTCTCCTCCGGCTCCCCCATACGTTAAGATTTCCTGACCAAGAGTTGGCGGCCGGGCCCGCCTTATATGGGTTGCCGTTGGTTGGGCGTAGCCGTAACCCTGCCCTACTTTGGAAGGTTCCAGAATGGGGGGGGGGGGCGAATGTTCTGTTTGACTTTCATTTTCTACAGTTTACCGTTATTATTCCTTGTTTGTTGTGCTAAATTAAAAGTTCTAGTTCATTAATGGTCTACGGATTTTGTTTTACCATTTCTTTCTTTCCAGGTTGCTTTTATGCTAAGTTTCTGCTAACAGAGGTTGAGTAACACGGAAACACGTGTAGAGGGATGACGCAGATTTGTACATTACATACACACAAACTCAGACGGGGGACAGTACAAGTACGACATACAAAGACCCAAGACGAATATAAAAACAGTTATTGGTCATAATTATCTCTTTCCGTCTGTGAATTTGAAACGAGGCTGGGTTCCCGTCTTGACGTTGCCCGACCTAGGAAAACTTGAGCATGCCGCTGAAATTGTCCTGGCGAAATCTGTGCCATCGGGCATAATCAAACGTGGTGGTTCTGTCTGGTCTGTCTATGTAAGTCGGGTTCTTCTTTGTCTCGTGCTTTTTCTCGTACTGCCGGCCTGTCGTTCCTGTCGGCCCTTTGCCTTTACTCACGCTCAGTAGAGTCGGGCATTGGGCTTTCCAGTGTCCGACATACCTACAAAAAGCGCATTGGGCTGGCCCTAAGTCTGGTCGTCTTTTGCATAGTGTCGGGGGATAAGTTGTGGGTAGCGATGTCCTGGGGTTGTCCTGTCGGTATATTTCTCTATTTGGGTTGTCCTCATCTTTTCTCTGTCGTTGCATAGCCTCTCTGCGCCACATACCGAGACTGTCGAGCATAATTGGCGTTGTCTTATTATTTCGAAGGGCTATTTCTAACGTTTCTATTTTATCAAGGTCAAAGGATCCTGCCAGTGGCCACTGTTTGTCTTGACTATCTTCGGTATACCTGTGCCACAATTTATTATAGGCTATGGTGACTAATCCATAGTTTATGAACATGTCCTTATTAGGGGTGCCTTCTAGTGGAGCTATATGGTCCACCTCTAATACTCGGTCCGGGCTAAACAGGCTATTAATCAGTGGGGAGAAGACAGACATGACGGCTCGTAACGAGGGACTAAAAAGTCAGCACTGCCTATCTTATCACTAGGTGCAAAGACCGGACAGAATATTTCTATTCAACGTTGTTTGCAGGCAGTGAATACCTCATGGATCAAAAATAATAAAAAGACCAATAAATAACAATGGGGAGAATGAGTAGGTCCGCAAAGATCTGCGTTACCTACCCTTTTCACTATCTGCAAAAAGGGTGGTCTCTTCCCTGTTTGCAGACAGGGAATCTCCAGGAAACAATAGTTTTGCGAACAACAATTCAGTTTCAAGTAATTATTGAGTGGGGGAGAAAAAATAAGCACGGCTGCTGCCCTACCTATCCTCCACTGCTTGCAAAGAGAGAGCCCGTTGTTTCTCCGTTTGTAGACAGTGAATCTCCAAATAAATAAAAAGAGCAATACTAGTATTTTTAAACAATCAAGCAATCAAGCAATCATTTCGCAACTTGTCGTGATTACACGACCTTACCCGGACCATGTGGACAGTTTCTTGTCTTCCGAATCCAGCGCCCGATCGTCCTCTTTTTCTCGTATTTCTCACGGCACTCCTGATGGTCCCCAGTCAGGACCATAGATCACTCGAGAGAGGTCTGTTCGGAACTAGTGAAGTTCGGATGATCGGCTGCCAGACGAGGGTCTATTGGGCAAGAGCTCTCCCGATCGTTGCAGTCGTTCACTCTGTCGTCGGGACCTCTCCCACTGGATCCACGAGTCGCTGATGGGCCCCACGCTTGGGACGCCAATTGTTAAAACCTGAGGCGGGTCGGGGACAATCGATATTTGCCCGGCGGTATTGCCTCTGTGACCCTCTAGTTATTTAATCAATGAAGAGGCAGGCGCTGGAGACTGGAAAGCAGGAAACAAGGTTTTTATTTTCTCCGGAGGAGAACACAACGAAACGGACAGAAGGTATCGTTCTGAGGTGCTCTAGATACATTTCTGAGGCCTGGCCTCTTATACACTGTTTTACGACTTTATTGTAGATTACACATTCATGTTAAAGCTTTGATGTATGGAAAAGATATTCCCGGAAATCCCCTTTGGGCCCGTTCCCACACACATTTACAGTTGAAGTCCCCACCCTAGTCACAACAGGTGATGAGTATCACGCAGCTGGATATTCCGCCGATTCACGGAATGTGGGGGGTTCGATCGGATCTCATGGAGTGGGGGCTTTGATCAACCCGGGGATCCTTTGATGGGGGAAGCTTTCTATTGTACGGGGAGGGGCAAGGAATGGTATCGGCAGAGCTGGGTGTCGGCCTGGGAACGGGGAAGACAAAACGGGCACACAGGGAAAAAGGGGGTTTGCATCTAAGGGCCGGAGATCATGAAAGGGAAGCAGGGAGGTGTCGCGCTGGGAACAGGATGAGGGCCTGGGGCAGAGCAGCGCCGAAGAGGGGTTTATGACTCAAGGCAGGTGCAAGCAGGGGGTGGTCAGCGTGCAGGCTTAGTGAAGGCGAAGGGCTATGTCAGGGGCCAGCAGCATGCAAAAGGGTTCGCTCTGATCGGGGCATCTTAAAAAAATGGCGGGCGCGCACGACAAAAGTGTGGCATCAGGGGAAGAGGCAAGATGGCGCAGATAATGTTCACCAAAACGTACTAATTTTCAACACACAGTTCAATTTTATCAGGAGGAGACAAGTAGTTTAGAACTGTTATTTTAAGTGACAGAATATCTGTCCGCTCATCTGCAGGTGAATTCTCAAGCCCATTGCAAGTGGTAGGCTTTGCTTCCAACCCACGGTTATGCAAGGAGTTGCCTACATGTTCTCGTGGCTTGTCCAGATAGAGTTAAGGCTTTTGAGTTCATTGAAAACTGAAGGAACATACACAGGGCAGCATGGACTCCAGATGAGATGGACCAAATTATTTCCACCTCATACATCTGATCCATGTACCCTAAATGCCAAGCCAAAGACTGGTTACTGATACTCAAACCTATTTACCCATGCATTAGGGAAAGATACTGAAGCAGCAGTCACATTAACAGATCAATAAAGGAGGCCTGAATGTACAATCAGCTAGTGCCTTTCTTAAAGGTGATCACCGCAGGGACAATGATATATCTCCTGAGAGACTAGGGTACAGTACACCCACCTATAGACTACAAATCTCATCTGGGTCTTAACAGGCTACTTTTGGGGGCCAATTGTCCATACCCAGGTATCTGGGAAAATTATCCTGTCATCAGATTGTCACTCAAAGGTGTTTTTCTGGCCACTCGGACCTCCAAGTGTACTCATGAATGGGAAGTGCAACCTCTCCTCATAATTTTAAGCTCACACATTGGAAAGGCTACATCTGCTCCCAGTACTTAGCCTGAATATGTTCCTGGCAGTACAGGACTTCCAGTGTTGGCACACGGTGCAAGTGATAAATGATGGTCAACTCACTTTGTTGCATGCAGTGGTATGACCAGTATAGCCTCCTGCTCATGTTATGTAAGCCACTGAACCAGGTAAAAAATGTCCAGAAACCTGTCCTTCATAGACAGGTGCCTAATTTCAGTGTTGCAGATTGAGTAAATCACTCAGCATCAAAAATTGCATTGCAGCACAGCCAAAGAAAATCCATTATGATCCACACCAAAAATCAATTCTCTGGTGATTGTTTGAACTCAAGTTCTTTTTTAAAAAGATTATTTGTATAATTCAGAATCTCATAGTGTGGATGAGAATCCTATTTTTTAAGAGTTTGGCTGGTCATTTTGTAAAAGGCTCAGATACGTAAGCTGCCTTAGACAAAAAACACTAACTTACCACATGTACATGTTTTTTTGAGGTTGCTGCTCCTTGAATCCTGGGCTGCATCATCCATTTCATATAAGCCATCTCACTTAACATCCTACATCTTCCTCTACACTCTATCTCGACATCCAGTTTAAAAAAAAACATTTCACTTATCGATTGCCGTGCACTGCTTCTTAAACTGCACTTACCAGCACCTGTGAAGACAAAGAAAAAGTCCAGTCCGTGCAATAACTTGATAATTTACTATTGTGCAGCAAAAGTAAAGGAAGTAGAAACAATACTGGACCTAAAATCAAGACAGAAATATCAGAAGCAGACTAGTTGTGAAATAAAGTTCTATTACAAACAACATTCAGGATTAGCTCTTTGATTAACAGAACCAACACCACTGGAGCGGTAGAAAGAGCTGATATCTCCTGAAGTGGGAATACATATGTCCACAGAGCAGCTTTAGAAGCAAAGGACAGACTTGGTCATCTGTCAGTCTGCTCACCACAAAATGTTTGAGTCTCAGGTATGCCTAAAAGTGTGTTTACCAGTAGGGGGCATGAACTCCAATTGGTTTGCTCCATAATTCGGTTATTGTCTTCATTATTTATGCAGAATTCTACCATCTCAAGTCCTCTTCTGTAGAGGACATCATAGAAAGATTATTTTGTCACCTTGTTGTGTCTATGTAAGGCAGAGTCGTAGCTACACTGCACCGAGGTGAGCATCCACTTCGGCACACCTTCCATCCACTTTTCACAATGGCCATGTGAAAAAAAAAAAAAAAAAAAAAAAACTCACCTTGCACTCGCCGCATCGCTGAAGTCTGCGATGCAGCTAGCGCAAGGTAAGTGCTTTTATTGATTTATCTTGTTAGTTTTCACTTTGTCGTCGTATGTCGATTTCCACTAGCCCCCACCCTGCCCCGATCCACCCCGCCCCACAGCATTTACCTGGGCAAGCTGCGGCTGCCCTCCTGAGACACCACAGGTCCGCTCCTCTATCCCACTGCACCTATCTACTTGACAGCCCACCAATAGTATGATGCAACCTCTATTAATCATTAGTGACTACGAGGAAGTCAAGACAAAAAGATCCTCTGTTACACTTAGGTAGTATTGGGCTGAGCCAATCACCAACAATTGGCATTTTAAATGCTTCTTGGTTTGATGAGGTCTGCCTTGGATTTGAGGCATACTGTCTCAGCATTTAAGGATGCCTACTTTAAAGAGCTATTCTTTTAGAAATTATTTGGATGCGGCAGTATGAAATATTTCATTACACTATTAATTATACAAAAATGCATATCATTTGTCAAGTCAATGGCTACTTTGTGCTGATTGGTGTGATATGTTGTGTAATATATCAAACAAGAAAATTAAAATGCATAATACTTTTGGTCATTATTAACAAACCTCATTTAATAAATCAATAACAATGAGGCCGCTTCGAATCAGGATGACATTCACTAGACACTGACAAAGAAAAGACGTTGCACTTAAAACAAAATGAACGTCAAAATCATAATGGACTTTTTGGCAGTAAAACATAGGCGTTCTGTTGATCCTTTATTTGTATGAAAAATAATGAAATGTGAGCAATTGAATTAAAAGTCAGCGTGCTGTTTTAAAGTAGGTTTCTAATGGGGGATTCAGCATTTATAACAAAGATGTTATATCAATTTAATTCAAGTGAATGCTGACTCAAAAGCCCTCAAGGCGACCTCATAAATCTATTTCTCCCCGATAGCGCCAAATACTTACTGCTGAAAATTATTGTTCTGCTTTTCATTTCCCACTGCAATCATGGCAAAGTGAAACTGTGTTATCTTTAGAAAAGCACCTGAGCAGCCCCTTCTGTATTGCTACTTAACAGAAATATTTCATTCACATGTGTTCCTTTATCATTCATGCAGTTCAGCATTCTCTGATGTTGGATTCAATTTCTCCCGAGCACAATCACCAAAGATACTCTATCTGAAATTATCCCAAAGTGTAGTTTTGCCTGCCTGTTTAAGTCACTTGCTTAGCAATTAACTCAAGTGCATATCTCATCATTATCAGCCATGAAATAATGCCTTTTGATGCTAAACTCAAAGTTATTGATTCACTTGATGAAAACATGCATGTCAAGCACATGACAAAAAACTAGGGGCCATTGTACTATACGTTTTTGAGGTCACAAACACCCTGGATTGGAACTTGTGACTGCAAATATGGATTTTCAAATATACAAATTCCCTTAAGGATGTGATAAGGCCTCACATAGTACTAAAAGGGGACTACAAATGGATACCAATCATGCATTTGTAAAGGGCATTTTTTGTAGGCGTCCCTTCCATATACCGAATTGGTATGTGTTATGAATGTTACATGACCGAAATACAGTAGCAAACCTTTGAAAAATTAACACATTTCTAGTTGGAGTCGTAAGTCATTCGCATAAGAGAAGAGGTACTCTTGGGGCCCCTTCCCCTTTGTGAATGTTAAAAAAAGATTGTTAGAGAGAAGGCAGTGGTCTCAAGGACCACTGCCAAATATGAAACAAATTAATTAGAAAATATTTTTTAAATGCAGCTCTGTTTTCTTTAAGGAAAATGGGCTACATTTTTTCTAAAAAGTACTTTATTGAAAGGCGAACACAGACACTGCGGACATTAGCAGGCCACCGTCCCCGTGATGGCCACCAATCAAAGTGAGTCACAATTTGTGATGGACCTCATGAATATAAATGAAGTAGGTCGTATTGCGATCCTCTTCAATTCTGAAGTTTATAAACTGACCTATTGGTACATAGGGCAATTCAATAACTAAGACTTCTTATGAATTCAAGCATTAAGACCACCTCACATATCCTCATCCAGGACCTCCTCACTGCCATCTGTATTAGTACCCTGGGCATGGGGGGGTTGCAAATATTACCTCAGTGCAAATTCCACTTTCCCCAAACCTGGTCCCACTTCCGGGGGCATCCTTTATTCTTATAAACCTCAACTTCAGCAATCATGCACCAGTCCATGTTTCTCCCCCATTCGGCTAAGGTCGGTGATTCTGCTGCTCCCCACCCCTGGGCAATATTACGTTTTGCAATCATGAGGCCCTAAGTAGTCAAGAGGTGTTCAGTTTGGTACATATCGGTTGCATCCCATATATTCAACTGGCACAGTTCAGGGGAAAATCGAATAACCCCACCACTTGCATCTTTCATGCATGTGATTATTGCTTCCCAATCGTTAGACTTTATTAAAGTTTAATAAAGACTTCCAATATTAGCCTATGGAACTAATGTACTACAATGCTGAAAAACAAAATTGGCAGTTTCTCCCTCAACAGGGCATATAAAATATATTTTAAAATGTTGCAGCTCAAGGCACCCTACCGCTGGGGTCAAATAAGGTAGTTTAAGACTTTGAAAGTTATTCCAAAGTCAAGTTTGCATGTAATTTTACTTTAAAGGCATGCTGCAAAGCAGGGCTGACTTTTAAAAGGACAGTAGGCAACACAGCAAAGCACACTTCAATGCATTACATCTTCTGGGCCTCTAAACCTACATACCCTACCATAGACTAGGGACTTACAGGTAGGTTGCCATACCAATTGTAATTACACCGAATTACCATATACCTTTTAAAAAGAGCACTGGTCCAGGACCTGGTTAGTCATACTGGCTGGCTAACTCCAAAGAGGTTCACAATTGCTCACAAGGTATCCTAACTAGGCAAGGGAGAAATGTTTAATATGCCAGAGTGATCAGAGTAATTCCAGTATTTACACATTACTCTTGTAATACAAAAGAACCAAAATTACGCGATTGTGCCAGTTTGAGTAATTAAGAGTAAGTTGGCACAAACATTCTGAAGCAAGAGCACAGGAACAGCAAACTAAGAGAGAGCTAGTGGCTGCCGGCTACTGCTGTTCATGCCCTGTAGCATTTAGTAATACTTTCTAAGTACAGGATGCATCCTCTGGCCCATTTTGGACACAGAGCTGCATTTTCCACCACGAAAATAGTGCTAAACGTGGAGTTATGCTTCTCAAATAAATATGCATAATTTAGAGCAATTTTGAGCTAATTACTCTAGAAAAAATTACACCCACCCCTATTCATAACAGTAACCTCATAAATAGTTATAGCTTCCCATATATTATACATATGAAACTACATCTTGTGTAATTTCGAATTAAATCATAAATGCATGAATGCCTCCAGAAAATACAATCATAACTTTGAGCCTTACGAAACCACTATGCTCTGTTAGGTGCCTTTATACAAATTCATGATAATTACTATGGGCGCTTTGGACTGTGCACTTTTGTCCTTTTTGGCAGCTCACTTTGGGGCATTTTTACAAGCCCCTATCGCCACAGGAATGTCACTTTTAGTGACGTTCCTGTGGCAATATGTGCTTGCCTTGTTTACAAGACACTGTTAAGCCACTTAGGTTTTGATGCAGTGGCGTCCTAGAATAGTAAATTTCACTGCACCACTTCTACAAGCATTTGTTGTGTGGGAACGCTCACCCTGCATACATCATACGTAATGCAGGTATAATGTGGCACAGGGCTTTACAAGGTAACGCGTATGCTTAGCTGCATTACTCTGTAAATACGGCGCAACGTGGTGCAAACTGACGCACTGGTGGCATTAGACTGTCGCAAGGGGCTCATGAATAAGCCCCCCTGTAAATTTCCTCTGCGTTGGCGCAATGGCTGCCATGCGCCAACGCAGGCACCCTTGCGCCATGGTGCAAGGCTGACTGTGTTGCAGAACTGATTGATGATGTGCAGGAAGGAACACCTACTTGCACAACACCTATTATCAATCCAGGGTATTTACTCTTTCTCTGTGTGCTGCAGAATGCTGCGCACATTGAAAAAGTGAAAAAAGAGGAGACATTAAAAAATTTATTTTCGTAGCTCCTCCCAAACGCCACCCTTGGGGTGGTGTTAAATTCTTTCACATTGCAAAGGTTTATGGTTTCTCGTAAACCTGGGAATACTTCAGATTCCATTGGCTTGGAGTGGGAACGACCACAGCAACACCCATTCAATGTCCATTTTACACTGTATAATGCATGAAAGGGGCATATATTTACAAGATCATGAAGAGCCACGTAAAGTGGCTTTACTTGGCCCTGTAAACATGCTGTGTCACATTGCGCCACCGGACCGTCTAACCAGTGCTGCTACAGTGTTGCAAGAGTGACACTAGGGCCTCAAAAATGAGGCCCTTTGATAATAGAAGAACTCTTACAATTCATCCTAGGCAAAGCCAATGACGCCATGGGCCTCTTACCATTGCAGCTAAGTGCACCAAGGAGACGACCACCACCACCTCTGACATGCATCGCTCACCTGAACAATTGCTCTGTTTCCTTTTGGTGATGACTGGACCTGATCCCCTCTAATTGCTGATCTCGGTAGACAGGGACGTCAGCAACAGGAAGCTGGAGACCAGGAACTACCAAAAGCCAGAGACTCTCTGGAGCTGTCTGTAACTGTGGAAGAAGGAGAGGCACACGACCAGTCAACATTAAATTAGGTTATCTGCCATCTGAGGAGTCACATCCGGGGGCTACACCGACTCTGCACTGGATGACCACGTCGCAGTGGAGCCCACGTTGCTGGGGGAGCATTCAGGGGAAGTGTTGGGATCTTGTCTCTGAGTGTGATTATGCATCGTCGGCGCCGCATGCAGTTCCTTCCGCCTCGCTTGGATAACCTGCTGCAGATTGGGGGTGACTTGTAATTGTGGTGAGGACACCTGCTCCTCCTATGCCTCCCAGTGCAACTGACTCCACGAATGACAGCTTGTTGAGCGGACCCTTCACTCCCTGTCTGCAGCACCTGGCAAACAGAGGATTGCACCCAGGTCCAGACCTGTTCAGCGGCGTCATTGATTTGCGTGTCATCATCTGAGATCGCTCTCAGCCTTTATGGGTAGAGGAGGGAGTATTTGATGCCCAACTCTCTTAATGGGAAGGGTGCACCTGCTGGCAGTAGGTCATGCAACCATGTCTCAGTATATACCACTGCATCAGCTCCTTCTGCTCCCTCTGGTAGATCCAACATATTCACGTTGTTACGCTGGGAGCGGCCCTCTGCACCCTCCGCTGTTCTTTTTTAGAAAAAGAACGGGCCCCCTGAAATTAGGATACAAACCCTGTCAGTGAAATTACTTCATTGGGAAACAAGAACACCTGGCACAGTGTGTTAAAACTAAGATTGACATGAAACTCTAAACTTTCTTACCATACATTCAGTCCAGACATATGTACTATTGTACAAGACATATGAATGGTTTATTATTTTCTTTTAAATATTCTTGTATCTTTATCAAATAGAAAATGTTTTTATATAAATATGTAAATAATGATATATAGATTTACAATCTTAATGATATTTTCGAACCACATGTATACTTTTACTTGAACATTTCCTTGAACAGGAGATACATTTCAATTGATTTTCTAACTGTTTGTATCTGATAACACCAATATCTAAATTTTCAATTAATTTACATATATGACTTTGTTCCTTGTTTTCTATATAATTAAAAAAAGAGATGAGAAGAGGCTCATAAATCACAATTAGCTTAATGTGCAGAAACTGGCAGTTTGTTTCAAAGCAACATGTTTCGGCTAGGCCTTCATCGGAAACTCCGTTGCAGTGGATACTCATTAATATGTAGAAGACACATTAATGAGCAGAAATAAGCCTATAATTTTGTTTGATATTCAGTGGCTTTTTTATTAAAAACGTGTTCTTCTTTCTTTTTGGACCACAGGGTAGTTTATACAGATATTCTTCTAGCAGTGCTTAATTTGAACTTGCTACTGGAAAAAACTTCAAAGCTGATGATAGCAATAGCTTTTCTTATAATCTTCTCTTCTGGTCAGTATGTGGTAATCATATAAGATTCATGTGGCGGTATTCTTTGTAGAAATACTATGCGGGAAACTTACAACCTCTCTACAATGATTCTATATTGTTGTTAAGAGAGGTCACTCCATATCTCCATGTGCCTAATGGCATCTGCCAATACCTGCCTTAGTACATGAGGTGCCATTGATCACTGTCGCAGTCTCATTTTTAAATAGTTATTGTAGATCAAATTTACTTCTCCATGCAGATTACTAACATGTGGCAGTACGGTAATAACCGATGTCCGTACATGACATGCCCCTGACGTTCGAAGAATGGGAAGGGTGCACCTGCTGGCAGTAGGTCACGCAACCATATCTCAGTATATGCCCCTGCATCAGCTTCTTCTGCTCCTTCAGGTAGACGTTTTTGTCCGCTGACCACAAATTGTCACATGCGTCGCCACTAATTGTGTCACCTACCCAAACAAGCACCAAGTTCAATTCAGGTTGTACACACATTGCTGAATGCACATTCTAAAAAATCAGCCTAGAGTGGCCCGGTCTCTCCTTTCGTGTAAAGTATTGTACTTGAAAGCCTAACCGTCAACCTTAACTATACCAGTTGAGATACGGGGAACCTGCTCGCAGTAGCGACTGCCGCCATGAGAGAAACAGCCATTTGTTCCTACCTGCCTCCTGCCGCCGTGAGGGGAATGGTTTTCCATCGCCATATTGCCCTGCAAACCATCGCCGTGAGGGAAACGGCTACTCAAGGGACTACATCCCCCACAAGTCCCAGCACCTCGTGCACCCAGTGACGCTGAGACCTCACCACGAGGCGCAAAAATAGCCGCGCTGCACCCCTGTGGCCCCGGGGAACCTGCTCGCAGTAACGACAGCCGCTGTGAGGGAAACGGCCATTTGTTCCTACCTGCCTCCTGCCGCCGTGAGGGGAAGGGCTTTCCATCGCTATATTGTCCTGCAAACCATCCCTGTGAGGGAAACGGCTACTCAAAGGACTACACATCCCACAAGTCCCAGCGCCTCGCGCACCCAGTGACGCTGAGACCGTGCCACAAGGCTCGATAAGAGCCGCGCAACACCCCCACGGCACCCAGGCCAAGGGCGGGCCCGTCCTAGACTGTCTGAGACTGGGCTGGGCCATCCCCCTTCAATTTGCACCTCTGTGGAGTAATTTTGAACTGGGGGCTTGAGAGAGTAATTATTTCTCTGCCTATACTCTAAATTAAGTCATTGGGGATTTTGTATTGTTGTACCACAGTAATTATAACCAACTGTAGCCATATCTGTAGGCTTTGTTTAGTCCAAGACAAGAAATTATTATGGGGAAGACTACTCCTCCCCAGTCTAGACCCAACACTAGACAGAAAACCCCTACCCAAACCACCATTATCCAGCCAACTGCGATAGATAGAATGCTGCAACAGGTTTCCAGCGAGATAGAACGCACAGAGAGGCGTCTTTCATTAACAGCAAGAATGACACTTTTCTCACAGTCCCAGGAGATAGACACCCCTGTTGCATCCCAATCATTAGCTCTTTCCAATTCCTTAGTATTACCCCCTGCACAAGTTAGTATGCCCCCAACGAGAACTGGTTGGGCGGGCCACGGGAGGGAGGGTGAAAAGGAAAGGAGCCTCTCGGAAAAAAAGTGCCTATAGGGGTGGGATACATGAGGAACATCATCCTGGGATAGTGCTCACTAATATTCCAGGGATCGAACACTCTGATGTTAGCGATAATAAAATCTCCGAGCCCTCTGGCTGGGTACTGTCACTGAAATTGGAGCTGAAATCTTTTTTAGACCAGCTCATAAAATCTGAAATGAGAGATGTAACGAAAAGTATCGCTAAACTAAAATCACTTATTGATGCATGGGGAACTAAAATTGACGCTGCCCTGAACACTATTGATACTACCAACGTTATGAAAAGGGCTACTACCCCCAACATACTCAGGCCATCCTGTCTCCCTGTGCCCTGCATCCTATATCTGAAGGTCCAACGAATGTTTCACAAGTGAATGCGCCCATTCCAAATAACTGCCCTCCCCAATTGAACCTAGGTAGCTCTCATAGTAGGGCGCCCCACTCTTCTGTTAATACACAAACTCTAGAACTGCGGCACACACTACAGTTATTCCAGATGACCAGCAGATTTAAACAATAGTGCCAATAACTGAAAGGAATTTAACACCACCCAAGCCGAGATTGATAAACTCTACTCACCCCTGTATCGACCTGCCCCCAGCATCATCTCCATATGTGGTAATCTTAACTGCAGTACCACCGCTGGAAGCTGGTCGTGAGGAAACTTACCCGGAGTTAAAAAACAGAAAAGTCATCCACTGGTTGAGTAAAAACAGAGCACTCCTGACCTAGTACAGACTGAAATTCTATTTACTAGGAGGGTTAGTTGGCTTGGGCAGAGACAAAAAGACGTTGCAGGGGATTGTGTTCTAATCAATTTCAGAGACAGAAGGGTGGTTCAGCATGTTCTCAGTTGGGGACCAACAACAGCGACTGGAGGCATCCAGACAGTCCGCTTGGGCTATTTTTACCCTCAAAGCCCTCACTTAGATCAAGTGGGAAGTGTGTTTAAAAAATGGGAACTACGTGCCCAGAATAGTGTCTTGTCATATATAGGCCAGGATTGGGGCAATAGAGAGCAATTTAACCTACCCGTAAGTAATCAATTCAGTCCCCTCAATTTGGTTGACTGACTGGCCCCCAGTCATGAAAACTTGAATATTGTACAACATTTACCCCCACTACTTGCCATCTCGATATAAGGATTCAAAATTAGTGACCAACCACCTGAAGTCTTCTCTGGTAGGTGCCCTCGGAGCACCGGAAACTCCTTTAGGTAATTTAGATTGTATTACTGTAGATCAAATTTACTTCTCCATGCAGATTACTAACGCTGGGCGACATGAGCAGGCTAAAACCATCCTCCAGGAAGTACAGCAGGGCGGGTCCCGTACACAGAACACCTAGAGCTTATCCTGGAACATAGCAGGCCTCAACTCAAAACTGGATCATCCAGATTGGGGAGCCTACATAGATACCCATGATCTATGTCTCTTTCAGGAACCTGGTCAAGGAAGCCTCTATATAGAGTGGAGTATGTTGCATATTTTCCCCAGCTGTTCAGGGGCCCAGGGGGAGACCCTCAGGTGGCCTCTGTATCTGGGTTGGTACACATCTGGGTTGCAACATCAAAGTGATATACACATCATCACCAGACATTCTGTGTATTCTCTTGACCTTTTTTCAATAAAATGAACATTGTTATCATTAACATCTACTCACCACCAGTGAAACAGGGACTGACATCGCAGGCTTTAGATTGTTTGGAGACTTTCTTACATTCTATGCCTGAGTCCTCACATACAATCATTGTCGGGGATTTCAACTGCCATTTTGAACCACTAAATGGTTTAAATACTACTATAACCAGTGAGGAGGACTCAGTATGGTCAATCCCTGATTGCAATACATATCCGGTAAGAGGTTGAACCCCCATTGTCCTGCAGATGAACTCCCATACTAATCAGCTAAGGGCATGTAATGGACGGTTTCCCTCGGACAGTCCGGGTATCCCCACCAATAACACGTTGGGACAAACATCTATAATTGACTACATACTGGTAGATGTGGAGCTATGGCACAGAATAGGAGATTTTGTAGTTAATCTTCATTGTGAAAATGACCATAACCCGTTGATGTTAGAAAGGATTCCGCCAAACCTTGTGCAAGCCCTGAATCTACCTGCTCAATCCGCCCCAAACCTAATAGCAACAGAAGGAGGCAGAAGAGTTTGCTGGGGAACATTTGTACAGTCAACTGATAAAGTGGCTACCCTCAATGAACAAATTATTCCCCATTTGGAATTTGCTTTTCAAACATTTGCAAATGACCAAGGTTTAGACTCCTTGCAGGAAATAGGCAAGAACCACCAGTAAATGCTCTCTAAACTAGTAGTGTATTTCCTTAACGGCGAGCCTGATAAAGCTCAGATCACAAAAATAGACACTCCTGGTATAATAAAGCATGTAGGGATGCTAAAAGTGCCCTAGTGTTAGCGGTTAAAGATAAGGACAATCAATGCACCATAGAAGCTAGGGCATCATACAAAAAAAGTGGTTGAAGCAAAGTCAACATGGGCATTAGATCAATGCGAAGCTATTACAATGGCTCTAGAGAATAGAGATATGAGAGGCTTTTGGAACCTAGTGAGAACTGGGAAGTCTGAAGGCAACTCGGCAATTGAACCGAACTTGGGGGAGGAAGTCTGGAGGATGCATTTCCATCATTATACTCCAGACTTACAGATCAAGTTGTACTAACTAGGGATTTATCCACTTACAACACTTCCCTGGATAGTAGTGCTCCTACTTGTACTATAAAAGAGGTTACTGCAGCATTAGGCAAAATGCTCCCAGCCAAAGCGCCAGGTCTGGATAAAATCCCTGGCGACTTATTTAAGGATGAAGGATCTGTGTGGATACCCTATCTCTGGGTGTTATTTAACGCTAGCCTACAAGGGATGGCGTTACCCATGACTTGGCAGGTGCAGAAATTATCCCGATTTATAAGAAGGGCTCCCCGCTTAACCCAGCTAACTACCGCCCAATAAGCTTAATTGACGTGACACAAAAGCTATTTGCCCACGTTCTCCTGGGTTGATTGCAGTCTTGGATTGAGGAGAAAAAATTTCTAACTCCTCTACAAGCAGGTTTCAGAAGTAAAACTTCAACTATTGATCAGATTCTCAGATTGCAACTGATCCACCGGAAAACAGTGATCTTGGAGGGTGGCAGTCTTTACCTAATCTTTGTGGATCTTAAATTTGCATTTGATATGGTGCAACGTGACCAGCTATGGGGCATCGTCCAGGATATGGGAGTACCAGAGTACTTATGCCACCTGCTGAAGCTTCTGCACCAGGATACGTATGCGAGAATCAGATATGGTAAAAAAGGGGAATTGTCAGCCCCTTCCCAGTAGAGAAAGGGATGAGACAGGGTTGTGTGGTTTTTAAATGGTTTAATAGACACCCTGCTGGCGGTAAAAGACTAACAGCTAGATTCATGAAAGGGCCGTTTTGCGTCTTTAATAGCGATTCATAAGGAATCGCTATTAAGGACTTGCAAAACGGGATTCATGTAGGAATTGCTAAATAAATTGCGATTCCTACACATTCCTTATTTGCGATTAGCAAATTGCTAATCGCAAATAAGGAATAACTCCCCATTCCTTATTTTCGATTAGCAATTTGCTAATCGCAAATAAGGATGCGATTTCAAGGGTGAAGGGGTGTCCAAAGGACACCCTGTAGCACCCCTGAAATGTGAATTTACACTGATGTTGTGCACACACATGTCCAAAGGACATGTGTGTGTGTAACATGCAACTTAGAAAAATTTTAGCTATTTACCACGAGGTTTGACTTCGTGGTAAATAGCGGTCCTAAATTGCGATTTCGCAATTTCAAAATGGTTCATGAATTGCATTTAAGGAATCTCAAATAGTAGTATTTAATTTTTTTTAAACTTTTTCTAAAGCAATAAATGCACATGCACGCTGATTCCCGCAGTGAATTAATTTGTTGTTCTTGTCAGCTTTAGGTACTACTTTACAATGGTCTATTGCCATCTAATGAGTACGTCTGTGTGACTTCGAAAGCATAAACAATGTCCAGTGAACGATAATAAAACCTCAATGATCAGATAGGTCTTGATAGAACCGTCAATCACTGGATTGCAGCAACAGATCAAAAGCATAACTCAATGAGAAATCCACTTAAAATAGACATTTGACCACTCCATCCTAAATCTCAATCCAGAGATGCCTCCGCACTGTCAATCTACTGCGACTCTCAGCTCTGTGTTTCTCACCCCTTACTTCAGCTGAATCATGGAGGTGTTTTACTTTGAAGTGCACCTGACATAAATCACACTTTCTCTCTGAATTCCAACACCAGCGCTCCCCTGCAGAAAAGACATATTCAGCAATGTTCTGTGTGTGGTTTAAGGCAGCACCGAGTTAAAATGCTTCTGTGTTTCATGGAATCTCATTTGTATTACGGTTTATGACTCGTATGTGTATACACTGCTGCACTAAAGTATACATTTGAAGACAAATATGTGCACATTTCTATACAATACAAATTGCAAATTGTTCTAAAGATATGCCCACGATTAAGCTCGTGATGATGTTCTTTTTTATTTTTACTTTCAATCATTATTATGCGCCGTGTTTTTGTTAGTACGAATTAAAAATTACAAATTGAACATAAAAATAGTATCCCAAATTTAATGGACTTTTACATAAATGGAGCTATTTAATGGAAAAATATGTCTGTGAAAGAACACCGGTTGTCAAATGTTCCAGTCTGGATCTTCCAGCGTGAATGAGTCTATATGATCAGATGAATGATTAGAGACTAGAGGCAGAATACATTTGTTTTTAATAGAAGGAAAAGGCATTGGATTCTAAAAATTACGACATTGTAAAAGAGGGAATGGCGCCATAAAACTGTACGGAATTGGTCTATGAACAGTTTTCATGTTTTATATAAATATAATAGCACTTCTTCACAGATTGTTAGATAATACTCAAATGGCATATTTTCTAGGCTTTAAACCAAACAAGGCCTTAAACTTTAAAAAATGTATTAAACATTGAGGGCAGGTTTACAAGCCCCTTGCGCCACCAGTGCGTCACGTTTTGTGATGCACCAGCAGCGCATTTTGCTGCCCCATATTTACAAGGGCAGGAAAAGCCAACCCGCATGACTTTTTCAGTCATTGTAAATACGGCCCCTTTACACGCAGCACTTTGAGTGAAAGAGACGTTCCATGGGTGTTGCTGTGGGTGTTCCCACGCAACACCCATGAAACCTTACACATTTCCAGATTTACAAGAAATCGTATATCTGGAAATACTTCTGAATGCTACGCCTCCCTAGGGGAGGTGTAGGGAGGCGCAACGAGGAGAAATGTATTCATTTTTCCTAGTTTCTTTCCTCTTTCTATGCGTGCTGCATTCTGGAGCACACATAGAAAGAGGAAATCACCTCTGGTGATTGTTTATGTACAGGAAGGTGTCCCTTCCTGCACATTAACAATCATTAAACAATTACGTTTTGCAAGTTCTATGTGTGCTAATGCAGCACACATAGAAGTTGTAAAATGCCATTTCTGATTGTGTATGTGCAGGAAGGGAAGCCTACCTGCACATAAACAATCATCACCGTGATCCAGGCATCCTTGCACCAGGGTGCCTGCGTCAGTGCATGGCCGCAGTTTGTGCGCTAGCGCAGGGGGAAGTCCAAAGATGCGACATATTGTTGTAAATATGTTGCATTCCCGTGCTTCGAAACTAACTCAGTGCAGCGCAGCAAAATAACTTGCTGCACTGTGCTGCGTTAGTTTCTTGTAAACCTGCCCCTGCATGCTTTTAAGGCATTAGGTGTCAACTGAATTCATGTAAAAGCCTATTTGTTACAGGTTGTGCAACTTTAAGTTCTCAAACATTGATTTCCAATGAATGACATATAGAAGTAATCCGCACCTAATACAGTAACAGCATGGACTTTTAAAACCTGGAAAAATTCAGAAAGAAACCGAAATCCCGATTAATACCACACTTCTGAGTTTCTAAGGGGCTTATTGATAAGCCTCTCGTGCCGATAATGCGTTACTTTTTACGACGCTCTGGCGGCGCAGAGTGCAGACCCATATCTACGGGGCTGCCCAAAGCTACTTTTGTGGCTTTTCATGGCCTCGCAGATATGGTTTAAGCCAACACACCACAAGTTCTTGCGTTGCCTTACAGTGCGTGGGGGGGGGCATTCCATGGGCCTTGCAGTGGGTTTTCCCACTCAGCACCCATGGGATTTGACACATTCCCAGATTTACAAGGATCTGTAACCCTGGGAATACATTGGGAACTGTATTCCCCCCAGGGAGGACGAGAAATATCTTTATATCTCCTTGTTTTTTCCTCTTCTTATGTGTGATGCATTCTGCAGCTGAAATAAGGAGAATATCCCTTGGATAACGTATTAATCAAAGAACCTCAATTAGAGAAGCTAATCACTCACATGTGTTAACACACTCATTCAACCTAATGATTCCTTACAAGATTCAGCCACATATATGAAGGAAAAAACTCAACTACTGAATAAAAAACATATGACACATATTTATTGATTCACTGTCAAAATATCGACCTACAAAATATCGACCTACAGGAATATCGATGCAGAAATATCGAAGGCAAGAATATCGACATCCTATCTACAACATGGTAAGTACAAAAATATCGAAAAAAAATATAGATGTCAAAAATATCGATGTTAAAAATATCGTTTTTTTGTAAAAATATAAATGTAAAATAAAGTAAATAACACTAATAAACATAATTAAAAATATCTAATACTTTTGAAAATTAATAAATAATATATATATATACACAAAATATATAATATATACATACTTAATAAGTTGTAATAAATATTTTAATAATTTATAAATTAATACAAAATATTATAAATTACAAATACATTTACAAACATAAAACAAAAACATAAATAAAAAGTAAAGAATTATGTTTAATAAATAAAAAAAGAAATATACCTTTAATATTCAAAAAAATAAATATATACTATATTATCTAAATTTATACAAAAAAATTAAATAACTAAATAAATAAAAATACTATTCAAAATCCATAAGTAAAAAAATACAGTAATAAAAATGTTGGATAGCATAGAACTTAAAATTACCATTCCCATTCCAGAGAGCGCAACAGTAGAGAAACCGTTGTATAGCGTAGAGGTAAAAATTACTATTCCAACTCCCGAGAGTGCAACCATATGGAAAACATTGGATAGCGTAGGGGTAAAAAATACTATTCCAACTCCAAAAAGTGCAACAGTAGGGAAATCTTTGGATAGCGTAGGGATAAAAAATACTTTTCCCACTCCAGAGAGTGCAAAGTGGGGAAAACATTGGATAGCGTATGGGTAAAAATTACTATTCCAACTCCAGAGGGTGCAACAGTAGGGAAAGCGTTGGATAGCGTAGGGGTAAAAATTACTATTCCCTCTCCAGAGAGTGCAACAGTAGGGAAAGCGTTGGATAGCGTAGGGGTAAAATTTACTAATCCAACTCCAGAGAGTGCAACAGTAGGGAAACCGTTGGATAGGGTAGGGGTAAAAATTACTATTCCCACTCCAGAGAGTGCAACAGTAGGGAAAACATTGGATAGCGTAGAAGTTAAATATAACATACTTATAAATAATTGTTGTAAATAAAATATTTAAAAATTTAATTTTTTAATAACTCTACATCATTTGCAAATACCCATTAATAATTACTAAAAAACATATTTAAAATTGAATAAATAATTAACACTAAATTAACAATAAATTAATAAATTTCTAATTAATAAAAAGTAATTAACAATTACAATTATCAATTACCAATTGTAAAAAATTAATTACCAATTAAAAAAATTAATTGCAAATTAAACAATGTAATTTCCAATTAAATACCTTAATTACCAATAAAAAAAATAATTGCCAATTACAAAATGCAATTACCAATTACAAACTTTAATTACCAATTAAAAAATTAATTAGCAATTAAAATACTTGTTTACCAATTAATAATTAATTAGAAATAAAAAAAGTATCAATACCAATAAAAAATAAATAATTACTTAATTACAATTAAATTACTTCTCACCCAATTCCCCTAAAACCCACAACCCGATACAGAACTTAAATGCAAAAATTAATTAAAATTAAATTACAATTACTAAAAATTATTAATTAATTTACTATAATTAAATTACTTCCCACCCTATTCCCCTATAAACCCACAACCCGCTCCAGTACTAAAACATCAAATTAAATTAAAAATAACATTTTTAATATACAAAAAATAGTACACATAAAATGTAAAACAAATAAAATACTTTAAAAAAACATATAACACATACATATAAAATACATAATAAAATACATAACAACAAACAAATATCGATATTAGTAACATCGAAATTATTAACATCGATATAATTGATATCGATATTACTATCTTCAATATTACTTACATCGATATTAAAAAAATTGATATTACTTACCTTAGAGTCGATATTCTGTCCAACGATATTCTTTACCTCGATATTCTTCACCTTCAATATTTTAAACTCGATATTAAGTTTAAAACGATAATTAGGAATCGATATTTTGACAGTGCACCATATTTATTCTGACTAAAACAAAGATTATCAAGATAAAAACACAAAGATATCCTGTCCGTTAATACCAATTCATAAAATCACAATGAATAATAATTCAGCAAAAGACAATAAGCATGAAAATGTAAAAAGAGTGAGAAAACAAGAGTTAGACCAAATAACTTGATCTTAGCTGATTACACATCCGTTATAATGTCATCACAAAGACGTGGGCTTAAGCTCTCTGCAATCTGCTTTTTGAACACCACTGTCCCCAAACCGGACTGTGTGTAAAGATAAAGAGATGGACTGTTCCCATGAGGCACAGGGTCAGACTGATTTGTACCGCTTTGATCGCCATAGGTTGGCAGGGTATGGTCAGACGTGAGTCTCTTGCTCACTTTGCCACTGGATTCAAGCATGCCTGGCTTAAGACGGCCAGAATTTCAGAAACCGGTCCTAGGAAGCTTGTTTCCGGTCAAGGGAAGGCATGGCTTGGCAGTTCGGGCTGGACTGTTCCCACGAGGCACAGGGTCAGACTGATTTGCATATGGCCATGTCTGAACTGGGGTGGCAGAGTGGGCTAAAGAACAGTGATGGGTTAAACCCAGATCTGTGGACTGGGTGTGAGTGTTTGATTGGTTCAGATGCTCCGTCCATCACCACCCCCTTTTGTACCGCTTTGTTCGCCATAAGTTGGCAGGGTATGCTCAGACGTGAGCCCTTGCTCACTTTGCCACTGGATTCAAGCAAGCCTGGCTGAAGACGGTTGGAATGCGAGACACCGGTCCTAGGAAGCTTGTTCCCGGTCCAGGGAAGGCATGGCTTGGCCGTTCGGGCTGGACTGTTCCCATGAGGCACAGGGTCAGACTGATTTGCATATGGCCATGTCTGAACTGGGGTGGCAGAGTGTGATAAAGACCGGTGATGGATTAAACCTAGATCTGTTGACTGGGTTTGAGTGTTTGATTGGTAGAGGGGCTTACCATCGACCTTAAAATGCGAATTATGCCATAAGGAGGCTAGGTTTGATCTGATAATCCTGCTTTTGGCACTACAGTGTCTCTCCAGATTCAGGAGGGCCCTCTTAGTGTTTAGGAAAATGTATCTAGACTGGGAAAAGGTAGAAGTGCCTATCGTCATTATTGCTGACAGAGGTAAATTCTTAATGATCGCCTTTTCAATATGTACCCACACAGGAGTATATTCCGAGTGAGGCAGAAACCAATTCGCCCCCTGTTTGCACAAATATGCAGTCTGATAGCACCTGAATTTTGGCAGTCCTATGCCTCCCTTATCTTTCGGCAGTTGGAGTTTTCGAAGAGAGATCCTAGGCTTTTTTCCCTGCCACAGAAAAGTATTGAAGAGTTTGTATATCTTTTTTAAGAAGTCATCCGACTACAGCATGGGCAGCATACATATCAGGTAATTGACAAGGGGGGTAATCATCATTTTCGACGTTTCTGCTCTGCCCCACCATGACAGGAATTTTGGCCTGTACCAGTCTCAGGTCTCAGTAATGATGAAAAAGAGAACTCTAAAACAAGGAATCTCAGTGAATGAAGGCAAGTCACATAACAGTAATTAACATCACTGGCCTGAGAGACAACAGTTCTGCAGTCCATGTTTGATGTCCAATGCATTTATTCTGCTCATTGTCAGTGCCTGAAACATCAACAGTTCCAATGTATGTCCCGAAAGAGGAATATCAAAAGATTCTCTCCTCAATTCCTCAGCAGGGCCATAGATTCTCCTCAGCACCTGGTGCAAGCAGAAATAAAGCACGTTTATTTTGATTATGAATAATCGAATATATTTGGATTACCATGAGTGAAGCAGTGCTTCAAGGTTGTGAGTTTCATGTACATGGTTTAGGGAGTTTCCCTGCTCTGGTCTCTAGTTACCATTATTAATGTCCCTCTGACCCAATAGTTAAGTGCAAGAGTAAGGCCAATATTTCCTTGGAGAAATACAGTCACGTTTTCAAGCAAACTACTCAATTCACCTGGCGAATATGTTACAATGAATTTACTTGACGTTTACATCAATGTCTAAGCATTTTCCACTAGTACACTTGATGACATTTTAGAGAACCTGGTGGCTAAAATATACAAACATACTTATATAGACAAATTAAAAAAAGTCAATTTGTAAGAAATAGTACAGAAAGGAAATGTTACAGAAAACAAGCTTAAAAAGGAGTGCAGTATATATGATCATATGTACATGGTCACAACTGGATACAAAGTTCCTATGTTGATAATGGAATGTTTGTGAGATGTAATAAAATAATAAAATATTAGAACTCAACTAAGGAATTGGACATGACCAGAGAAGATACGGAACAGTAGAGCAAATGTGCTGCTCTTTCACTACCCTCTTAAACATGATGTATGAATTGTCATTCTTTATTTATAATAAAGAGATTGAATTTGGGGTGACCTTGGGATCTGGGGATCTGGGTTTGAGTCTCGGTAACGCCGCCAAACATCCTGTGATGCTGGGCAAATCGCTTAATCTCCCCGTGCCTAACAAAAAAATGAATGTGTGTCCTCATGTAACGTAACTGGTGCTATGTAAAGCGCTCTGTTACCCGATTCAGTTCGGGTCAAGTTCGCGCTATTTAAAACTCAGCAAAAAAAATAAAAATGTAGATTTCTATCAAAATCTAGGCACACATAAAAGTAATTCAACAGTATGTATTTACTACACAAACTTAAATACAATAGAAACAATGGTCCCTAATCATATAGGTAGGGTGTTGCTTTGTCTTTAATTCAGTTTTTATTGAGACAAAACAGTAACCAGCTGACACGTGTTTCGTCGCATGTGGAAAATAATTCCGCGACTTCTTCAGGGCTGTATGATGCAGTGAGAGTCTATGTAGTCACTCTGCCGGTGATAATTCCAACCCGGCTGGGCTAAACAATTTCAATAGTGGATATTCTCTCTAAAAACGCAGTGCTGCCGGTACAGTTATTCACCCGGCTGGCCCAAACGAAGTCCTGAAGTGCTGAACTTAAATGTTAAGAGACCGTGGTATTGGTTACTTCTGTAAAGAAATCAGTTTGGGTGGGCCCACATGTTTAAATGTTTCAGGGCAGAGCCATCCATGAAGTCACGGCAAGCATGGCACGCAGGTGACAGGGCAAGCGCGTGGGGGGTGGGTCGCTATGTAAAAAACATAAATTTAGAAAAATGAACACTTACCTTGCTGGCGGGTCCCGTGTCTCTGCTCCTGCTCTCCTGCGTTCGACTCCAGAAACAGGAAGGACAGCCAGGCTCCCCTGACCAATCACAACCGGTCCCAGGATGCTTGTTTCTGGCCGGGGAGGACCTGGCTTGGCAGTTTGGTCTGGACTGTTGCCATGAGGCACAGGGTCAAGACTGATTTGCATATGGCTGGGTCCAAACTGGGGTGGCACAGTGGGTTTTGAAAGATGGAGTTAACCCAGATCTCTTGACTGGGGAGAATGTTTGAATCATTCAGCATTCCGTCCATCATTTGTTGCAGTTACACTGCGCTACAATGCATCATTGTGATTGATCTGAGCGCCAAGACACAGCACTCAGCCAGGGGCTGGAGGGGTGGGCATGTTCTCCACACAGGCTGTAATGCAGCCTGCATGGAAAACAGGGAAAGTGCGCAAGACTGTTTTGGGTGGTCCGAGAGGGCCGGACAATCAGTCATTGCGCACTTAGGAGGGTTGTACAACTCCTCAGCTGTTCTGCAGCCCTGCCCCACCCACTCACGCAAAGCTGCTGCAGCAGGAGGACCACCGTGTATGTGTTCTAATGAGAGTTGCATGCACTATTTTTCCTAACAAAGTGAGAATCCGCACTGCGGGCTCTATACAGAAAAGTGCTGTGACATGTATCTGCATTCCTCTCATATTAGACATCATAAAATAGAACATTATTCTATGTGTTTTCTGATTTTTAGCATATTTGCTAAAACATTTTTTAAAGCCAGAACTAGAGTTCTAAATAGGATTTGTAAACACACTCGAAATAATATTATGTATAAATGAGTAAAATGTGAAATAGGGATTTGATGCTGGAGGGACTTTTGTACTTGTAGTAATGGGGTATCTGTACCCCTGGTTGTAAATGCTCTACTTCACAAGATGTGGTGCAGGACAGAGTGGTTCCTAGTGCTGCTAAATGACGGTGCATTTATGTAATGGGATAGAGAGCACCAGTTGTATATAAATGCTTGGATGCACTTGCGCAGAAACTCGTATTTATATTCCTTACAGTGTTGATTGTCATATATACAATCAATAGCAACATGAGCCGTTGTCCTGTCATGAATATTCTAATGACTTAGCCTAAAAGGATATGTTGTTTATGTTGTTTTCCAGAGTGATCTCGGTTTTACTGGCAAGGTATTAATTATATTGCAATTCATTTACAACACATATTGGAATGACGTTTTTAATCAAGAATATTGAATATTGATCTGTTTGGGAAGTATCCTTTGAAATGAGAAACATGTCCTAATCTCTCATTGACCACGCTATGAAGGAAAACACTATTGATTAAACACTCCGTGGTTTAATCTCAGGTAAAGCTTGAGTGATTATCTGACTTCACATTATCTGATAATATATAATCAATCTTGTCAAGGGACACATAAGAGTCATAGATAATGGAATGTCAAGGAACCAATATCCTTCTCGGAGAAGGCCCGGAATAACAATGCTGGTGAAGTGCTACTAGGCTGACACTATTCGAGCGAGCTATCAAAGAGAGTGTACTTCTTGAGTGCATGACAATAGTGTGCCCTTTACCACCAACCAGGGTGCACATTACAGAAAAAGCACGGGGGCGGGTGCAACAGGCATGTGCTCTCACTTTGTGTGCCTCCGGGGAACTAGGGCATTAAAGAAGGGGCCACAGATGCTTGTGCAGCACCTTCTGTAATACTGATAGCACTGGTGCATACGTAGCACAAGCACTATCTCAAGAGGGCATTCCCTCATTTGCATGGGGGTGAGGCCTCAGAAAAATGATGGAATCTTTTTGCATCTGCGTCCACACCTTATTATGGACATGGGTGCAAAAGCAAAGAAGCTGCCAGGAAGTGCACTGAAAGTGTGCCACAAAATAGCAGCACACTGTCTGGAGAGGGAACAGGGGGTCCCATGGACCCACCCAGACATCCACCTCTAACTGGGTGAAGTAACCCACTGCACTTGCCTAAAGGGGGGATTTCTCTCTCCCCTCACTAAAGAGCAGGCAGGTGCTGTCTGCACAGTGGAACAAGTACAGCTTGGAAGCAGCCACACCATATTCCATTTCAATGTACGGCCCCCAGCGCAGCATGACTTCAAGGCTGCCCTGCGGGAAGTACATTTATTGTAATCTGGCGCACTGTCCATGTTTGTGCCAGGTGCACCTGTTTAAAGTGCACAATGGCACAGATATAAACAGTGTGCCCAGTTCAAAATACAGGACCAGAGATCTAATCACTGATCTTCCTTAAGTCACAGCCATTATGAGGAGTAAGGAAAGTGTTTAGAAGGTGTCTGCTTCAGAGGTGACTCACGTCAAGTAACAGGTTCCGGTAAATAAGTGATGCCATAGAACGAAGAGTTAAAACCACCTGAAGCCCTATTACAGAGTGCCATGGGGGCTCAACTGGGAGGTGAACCCACTTTGAGCACCTCTGGGGCACTTTGGTATTGTGGAAATGGCATCCCCTTCCATAATACAGATAACACTGGTGCACATGTAGCGCCATCACTATCATTAGAGGGTGTTCCCTCATTTGCTTGGGAGCGTGGCCCCAATCAAATAAGGGAATTACTTTGTCTCTGCACCCATGCTGTATTATGGAAGTGGGTGCAGAGGCAAATATGCCTTAAAGAGGTGCACTTTCAGGGTGTATCCTAAAGGCAGCTCTCTGGAGGGGAGAAAAGGGTCCAATGGACACCCCGATATCCCTTTGCAGGCGGCTGGTGACTCATTGCACCAGCCTGCAAGGGAATCGTTCTCCCCTCTAGAAAGTGCAGGCAGCTTCTCCATAATTCACCTGAAAGCACAGCCACCCCTGCAGCCCGAATTTATGGCTGCCCTGAGCGTAGGGCATTCAACATAATAGGGCACACCTTCCCCATCTGTGCCCGCAAAACTATTTTAAGGTATGTAACGGTGCAAATAGGGAAAGTGTGCCCATATGGGAATATGGGCCCAGAATTCTACAATGAATTGATGTATATTATTGTTTTACATGCTAATAGTGACCATTTTACAGTTCTACAAGTGGAACCCATGAGAGCTTCACAGAAGGCAATTTAACATGAAGATATGGAAGGCAGGGTTTTTTTGGGGCATACATGTATATGTCCTCTTTCACGTGCATGCATGCACATCTAGGGACCAGCAAAGCTTCGCCAGTTTTCTCACATAGTGTTCGACTCCTGGCAGTGCACAACCTATGCTTATTCCCATCCTCTTCAGATGTAAATCTTCATAGGCTTTCCTCGCCACCGCTAGCATTTGACCCCACAAGTAAATGAAGTAAGTAAAATCCATATCTGTGATGTGAGTCTAAAGTCGGAAACATGAATTCTTTTTGTCACACATATTCCCTCCCTCTCTGCTCCTGGAAATGAAACTCACATTATGGTTGCAAAAGCATACATCCTTTTGCTGTGATCTGATCATTTGAGTGTACACATGTCAATGGGATACAATTTTCCATTCTGAGTTGTGATCAAATACAGGGTATGGTTCATTAATGTTAGGGTCAGGGATATACCCTTGGGTAACGATGAATGCTGTCTTATGATCCCATTATAGTAGGACCAATACTGATTTGCATATTGCCTGGGTCAAATCTGGGGTGACATGTTGGGCAAAAAAGAATGATGGGTTGGAATGCTACCCTGAGTGATTGCCAGTGGTTCGACCTAATGCAAAGGACTAGTCATTTATCACTAGCAGCTGAGACACCAAATAATACAGACGCAGATCAGGGAGTGCGATTTCCTTCATCCATTGACCGTCTGGTCAGGGTATTGAGCGCTATCCATAGCATTTGATCCCACAAGTAAATGAAGTAAGTGAAATCCCTATCAGGTATGTGAATCTAAAGACAGAAACATTAATTATTTTGTCACAAATATTCCCTCCATCTCTGCCCCTGGAAATGAAACTAACATTATGGTTGCAAAAGCATTCATCCTTTTGCTGTGATTTGGTCAGTTGTGTGGAAACATGTCAATCGGATACTATTTTCCATTCTGAGTTGTGCTAAATAATAAAGACGCAGATCAAGGAGTGCGATTCCGTTCATCCATTGACCGCCTGGTCTGGGTATTGAGCAGTATCCGTGGCATGTCACCATTTCAAAGCAGGGTTCTGGTCTCGTTCTCCACCACCTTAACCGCATCGCTGCGGCGGCTTTTCCCGCTGTGCATGGCGGTTTTAAAAAACCCGCGGTTCATGGCGAGCTCAGCTCGTCATGAGCGCACGGCAGGTAACGCTCATGATGAGCTGAGCTCGTCATCAGCCTGGAAGGGGTTAAGAAATTATCTTGGACCTCAAAATACAAGTTCTGTAAAACATAAAGGTACTCGGGTATATAATTCTTTTTGTATAGGGTTGCTTAACCCAGTAGTTAGGTGGGGGGAGGGGGGCAGCGATAATGGTTTACATACCATGAAAGTCAGGAGACATCTCAGGCTTCTCTTATGGAACACTTTCCAGTTTGGGTCACGTAATTGCACAGGGATTTAAATCCAATCTCTTCTCAGACTAATGAACTAGGACCACCTAACTTGTGGTTGCCATGGCACATGGGGGTATGCAACGATTTCCCTGAGTTAACCACAATGCCTGAGAAGAGACCAAGGACTTGCAGGATCTCGAGAATTCTCTAAAGTGAGTTTTCTGGGTCTGCAAGGTACAATAGGATGTTGTCAGCAAAGCGGGAGGAAATGTCTTCACTGTCGCCATCCCAAGGGAGTCCTCTTAGGAGTATGTCCCCCTAATCCAGTTTGGCAATGGTTCCATTGCTACCGTGATTAGCAAGGAGGAATGGATACAACCATTGTGGGTACCCCTGTTCAGTTTAAATTCCTCAGAGAGGGCATTTTTCACTCGGCCCCTCACCATTGGTTTATTTTGATAGAGACATACCCAGCGTAGTAGGAGGTTCCAAACAGAACCTTTCCATCAGTGCCATGAGGTAGGGCCATTCCAGGAAGTCATAGGTGAGTTCTTTCACTCTTTGTCGACTGGCCAGGCACCCAAATAAATGGCAGAGGTTATGTCTACTGGACCTGTAGGGCATAAAACCGGGGTGGTCGGGGGCCTCAATGTGATCAACTACCTGCATAAGGTGGTTCACCAGAATTTTGGCAAGTAGTTTAATTTTGATAATTAAAATAGATATTGGCCTATAGAATGCACAGTCCTCTGATGCCTCACCCTGCTTGTGGATGAGGGCAATATTAGTCAATTATATGTATTTTTGAGACTGCTAACTTCTGTCTTTCTGCACCCTATTTCATGTTGCCCTCTTTTGAGCCATCCCCTCCATTTCTTCTCTTTCCTCTTCTTATTCTTCTGATCCTTTGCCTCTCTCTCGGGTTCTGTTTCTTCCTTTTGATAGTTTGCTGCTGTTCTTGGAAGTAGAGATTCTCTAGGTATTTGAAGGACTATTTGGATTAATTTGTGAAAAAGACATTTTCAGAAATAACAGGTACAGACATATAGGTTGATGTTAAAGACAGGCTTCTGCAAACACAATTGATGTAAGGCGTGTTCACTAGAACTTCATACACAGGGGAAGCAGCATTAAGATCAATGGTGAACAAAGACCGGAGCAACACTATGACCAATGTTGATTGGAAAATGATGAGTTTCTATGGTATTGACATGATATAAAAGAATGAGGGTGTGATGGAGAAAGAAATTTGCACCACATTCAGTCTTCGTACACAACATCCCTAAAAAAACATGGCTTCAAAGGTATTAAATACAGAAGAGGACTGATACATACAAGTGGACTAGGATGACGTATAATAACATTTTGTGAAAAGAGCAATCATCATTCATGAAGAATGATTTGTGGAGGATCAATTATAGCTACAATCAAATAGAGTATAAAACATATACTATATGATATCTGGAGACTATAGGAAAACAAAGATTTTTAAAAGTCCAATAAACGGTAGCTTTGTAACTCATTCAAATTAAAGATGAATCACAATTAGATATAGAATGAATTCATAGACAATCAGTAGTAAAATGACACATGATATAAGCTTTGGGGGGGTCATTATTCCAGAATTATAGTGCATGAACAAATTATCTCACCGACCATGTCATGAGCAATGTAATATGTGAGGTAATAAGCAGTGCATTGTGGGGGGGCGTAAGTAATAGTTAGTTCAGTTAACTATAACTGCTGAATTTCTCTGGTTTTTGTACCAGTGAAATGTGAGCTTAACTATATATAATGTCCCTGTAAATGTTGTTTTTTTAAGTGAATTTCTACGGTTATTTTTAATTCTATTTCATAACTATAATGTCCCTGGCTGGAAAATTATTTCCTAACTGTAACCTGTAACCTTAGCCAGGGAGTGTATGAGTGGCTGTTTAGGTAGGATAGTGGGTATGTGCATCTTTGAGTCGGTGCATGAGTGTCTGAGTGGGTCTGTGAGTGGGTGTGTGAGTCTCAGAGTGGGTCTGTAAGTGTCTGTGTGGGTTCGGGAGTGGGTGCATGAGTCCCTTGAATGGATCTCTGAGTGGGTGCATGAATCTCCGAGTGGGTCTGCGAGTAGCAACTAGCAGTGGGTGTTGAACTCCACACTGCCAGCGGAGTTTGTGGGGTTTTGCCAGTCCGTGCTCTGCTTGCAATGCGGAATTGAGCAAAAACCCATCCAACATGCCAGCGGAGTGGAGTTTACCGGTGCACTCCCCCCTAGTCCCAGCAATCCCCCTGTGGGGGACTTACTTGTGGCAAAATGGGGATTGTTGGTCCCCAATGACCCTCAGCAACCCAGAGGACTTCATCTCCAGGATGAGATCTCAGCAATTCTCAGGAAGCTTGTTTCTGACTTTTATTTTGCCTCTTTCTGCTCATGTCTGACCTTTATTCTGCCTCTTTCTGCTCATTTCTGATCTTTATTTTGCCTCTCTCTGCTCATTATTTACCTTAATTGTGCCTCATTTTGCTAGTTTCTGACATTTATCTTGCCCCTTGCTGCTCCTTTTCAACCTCTATTTTGCCTCTCTCTGCTCATTGCAAACCTTTATTCTGCCTCTTTCTGCTCATTTCTGATCTCTATTTTACCTCTTTCTGCTCATTACTTACCTTAATTTCGACTCGTTTTGCTAGTTTCCGACCTTTATTCTGCCTCTCGCTGCTCGTTTCCAAACTCTATTTTGCCTCTTTCTGCACGTAGTGGACCTTTATTGTTCCTCTTCCTACACATTTCAGATATTTATTCTGCCTATTTCTGCTAATTTCTCACCTTTATCTTGCCTCTTACTGCTCGTTGCTTACCTTTAATCTGCATTTTTCTGCTTGTTTCTTCCCTTTATTCTGCCTCTTTCTTCTCATTTCTGATGTTTATCCTGCCTGTTGCTGCTCATTTTTAGGTCGAGCCTTGAGCCAGCGCTCAAGCGTTGCTCCGAGGTTCGATCTGGGGTAGTTGAGTACGAGAGAGAAGCCCCGCCAACTACCCCGCCCATATTTTTCATTGACTTGTGTGTTTGTCCTTCTAACTGCTGTCTTCTGATTGATTATGAGGCTTGTTAGTCCCTCATTATTCCCATGTCATCATATGTACCCTCTCATGGCTACTGTCCCCTTCACTTCGAGTCTTACACCGTAAGGTAGTATTGTCAACACTTTCTTTATCCGTGCCTTCTCACTCCCACCCAGCCCGCATTTGCATTGTCTGTGCCTTCTCCACCCTCCCCCGCCCACACTCCTGTTGACCGTGCCTCCCCCCTCCTGTTGTCCATGATGCAATGCAATAACTCTCGCATAAATGCAAGTCTTATTGGATTGAAAACGCTTGTTTTTTAGTATCAACTCATTAAACGGGCTTCAGGCACAGAGTGGAGGGAGTTTGGTTGGTTTTATGTAAGTGGTCCTGCCACTCAGAAGAATTAGGTAGACGGCCTGGAACTCCTGGACCCCCAGCTCCCCTCCCTGTTCAAAGTAAGAAGGAAGGGGAAGGGAGTAGCTGGGATGGGGAAGCCCACTTTTGGGTGACTCAGACGGCTTCCGAACTATCCTGACTAACTTAAAGTTGATTCACTGTATCACTCCAGGGGCCTCTTGTTTAATTACACACAGTGACTCTGGGACATCAATAAGGACACGCAGGGCCGACAGGGGGGGAAGCGGGGGGATTTCGCAGGATATGCTGTACCCTCCTTAGGCAGAGGCACTCTGTAATTATAAGTAACACAGCAGCTATATGCCCCCACCAAAAGTACTCCTAGAAACAGAGCAAGAGAGTGTAACACACGGGAACTGCAGGAACACATGAAAGGCCCGGGAAAACGGGCAGAAGGAGGAAGGAACTGACAAAACAATCATGGATGAAGAAGACAAAAAAAAAAAAGATCAGAACTGAAGAAAAGTCAATCAATAAGTAATTAGAAACAGACAAAAATGAGACAAGGGCTAAAAAAAAAAAGATAAGTACAATACAAGTGTAGGAAAAAGCAGGAAATGACACCAAAAATGAAAGTAAGATGCACCTTTGTGTCTTGGGAAACCCGGAAACTGCTACTGGTATTGCCTTTCCAAACCTCAAAACTGCAGCTGTGTCTTTTCAAACACACTGCTGCTTTTTCTATCTCGTCCAGTCTCTAGACTTCAACTTTCTGTGTCTTGGCTAGCCACAAAAATGCAATTCTACATGTGCTGGGACAGCCTCATATGACAACTCAATCTGGCCTCTACAGAGGCATACACCAGGTAAACTCATCCTCAGAGCCGGTGCAGCCCTCAGTAGTCTGTGAGCAAGGCCTGCACACTCGCCTCCAGTTCACTTTCCCTATCCTGCCACTCTGTGCGCCATTTATACTTTTCAGGTACTCACCTAGTAAAGTCACTGTGCATGCACAGACTTCAACTATGACAGCATGTCACCGTCCAAGGATCTCAGCCCAGAAAATTCTTCCTGGAAGAGACCTTGGCTTGTATAATCATATCCCACTCAACAACGTCAACCAGCACACTCCAATTAAGGTCCACAGCCATTATAACTACCCTTGCCCGCCCAAGGACCTCCATCAGGATAGAGGCAAGATATCCCTTTTAGGTCGAGCCAGGGCTGCGTATGCGCTGCTATGTGAGGCATGCTGTACTGGAGTATGGACTTGAAGCTCTGCCCACCCTCCACCCATACTTCTCATTGGATTTTGTCATTGTCCTTTGTAAATGCTGGCTTCTGATTCGTTAATAGGCTTGTTAGTCCCTCCTAAGAACCGCCTTGTCTTCATTTGTAACCTCCCATGAGGACTGGCTCTTTTACTTCTGTTGTTACACTGTATGTAGTCTGTAAGCGCTATTTTCTTTAATGAGTTTCTCCTAAAGCAAGCACGACATGCTTCCCTGCAACATTCAGCGCTCTATACGCACTTTCACATTCCAAGCAGCCCGGGACAGGGGCTCATTTCTCACCTTTATTTTGCCTCTTTTTGCTCGTTTCTGACCTTTATTCACCCTTTGTTTACTAGTTTCTCACCTTATTTTGCCTCTTTCTGCTCACTGCGGGCCTCTATTCTGCCTCTTTCTGCTTGTTTTTCACCTTTATCTTGCCTCTTTCTTCTCTTTGCTGACTTTTATTTTTCCTCTTTCTGTGCATTTCTGACCGTTATTCTGCCTATTTCTGCGTGTTTCTCATCTTATCCTGCCTTTTACTGCACATTGCCTACCTTTATTCTGGCTCTGTTTGCTCTTTTCTGACCTTTATTCTGCCTCTTGTTGCTCATTTCCGACCTCTATTTTGCCTCTTTCTGCTCATTGCAGACCTTTATGTTTCCTCTTTCTGTGCATTTCTGACCTTTATTCTGCCTATTTGGCTCATTTCTCATCTTTATCTTGCCCCTGACAGCTCGTTGCATACCTTCATTCTGCCTTTTTCCTCTAATTTCTCACCTTTATTCTACCTCTTCTTCTCATTTCTGAAGTTTATTCTCCCTCTTGCTGCTCTTTTTTTATCACTATTTTGCTTCATCCTGCTCATTTCCAACCTTTATCCGGCCTCCTTCTCGTTTCTCATCTTTATTTTGCTTCTTTCTATTCGTTTCGGACTTCTATTCTGCCTATTTTCTGCTCGTAGCTCATTTGCATTTTGCCTCTTTTCTGCTGACCCATATTTTGCCTCTTTCTGCTTGTTCTAGCCATTATTTTGCCTCTTGCTGCTGATTTTAGACCTCTATTATGCCTCTTTTGGCTTGTTTCTTACCTTAATTCTGATTTTTCCTGGTCCTTTCTGACCTTTATACTGCCTCTTTCTGCTTGTTTCTGAGTTTTATTTTGCCTCTTGTTGCTCATTTCTGACCTCAAATTTGCCTCTTCCTGATCATTTCTGAATGGTATTCTGCCTCTTTCTGCTAGTTTCTGACCTCTATTCTGCATCTTGCTGCTTATTTCTCACCTTTATTTAGCCTCTTTCTGGTTACTGCTGACCTTTATTCTGTCTCTTTCTGCTAGTTTCTAACCTTTAGTCTGCCTCTTTCTGCTTGATTCTCACCCATATCTTGCCTCTCTCTGCTGGTTGCTCACCTTTATTCTGCTTCTTCCTGCTCATTTCTGACCTTTATTCTGCCTCTTGCTGCTCGTTTATGATGTCTATTGTGCCCTTCTGCTTGTTTACCAATTTATATTCTGACTTTTTCTGCTAGTTTCTGATGTCTAATCTGCCTTTTTCTGCTCATTTCTGACCTCAATTTTGCCTCTTCCTACTTGTTTCTGACCTTTATTTGACCTCCTTTTCCTCATTTCCCATCTTTATTTTGTGTCTTTCTGCTCGTTTTTGATTTCTATCCTGCCTCTTTCTGTTCACCTTTATTTAGCTTTTTTCTGCTCCTTTTTGAACTTTTTTTTGCCTCTTTTTGCTCATTCCTGACCATTATTTTGCCTTTCTGCTCGTTTCTGACCTTTATTTTGCCTCTTTCTGCTTGTTGCTGACCCATATTCTGCCTCTTTCTGTTTGATTTTGACCTTTATTCTGGCTCTTTCTGTTTGGTTCTCACCTCTATGCTGCCTCTTTTCTCACTTTTATCTTGCCTCTTTTTGCTTGTTGCTGACCTTTATTCTGTCTCCTTCTGCTCGTTTCTCACCTTTATTGTGCCTCTTTCCGCTTATTTCTCATATTTATTCTGCCTCTTGCTGCTCATTTCTGACCTTTAATCTTCCTCTTTTTGCCAATCTCTCACCTTAATCTTGCCTTTTTCTGACCTTTATTCTGCCACTTTTTGCCCGCACCAGCCGGCTCCACGCCTCCTGTGGGAGCTGGCATTGCGGCAACATATAGGGAGCTGCTGGAAAGGTTGGAGCAATCTGTTTCATCTCTTTCCATGCCTGCATGCCAATGATGCTTTGTGTGTTAAGCCCATGAGGAAGGGGTCAAGGAACTCTGAAACGCGTTGGCACTTCAATAATCAATGGAACATTAAGGCAGGCTGCATTTTTTAAAAGCCGGAGGGCAGAGTGACTTCGAGTGTGTTCCTATGCTTCAGGGCATTTGCTTCAACACATTTCTACACAGAGTCCTGGCCGTGGGGAGCTGCACCATCATCACCTGGGAGAGAAACTGCAACCAGATGGTGAGGCTGCCGTTTTGAACTTTTCATTTTCGGATCAGCAAGTCACTCTATATGCCAAATCTGCCTGCCTGTGTGTGACATCACCTACTTAAGGAAATAATGAGAAATGAAAAACGAAATCACACAGACTGTGAATTTAAAACTTACGAAAGGAACACTGTTTCCCAACATGCACTATAATTAACATTGCTTTCAGCACACGCCCATAACAGGATGTAATGCAAATGATTAAAAACCGGAAATGCAGGCATGAAAGTTTCCGATGCTTTGTGTGTTAAGCCCATGAGGAAGGGGTCAAGGAACCCTGAAACGCGTTGGCACTTCAATAATTAATGGAACATTAAGGCAGGCTGCATTTTTTAAAAGCCGGAGGGCAGAGTGACTTCGAGTGTGTTCCTATGCTTCAGGGCATTTGCTTCAACACATTTCTACACGGAGTCCTGGCCGTGGGGAGCTGCACCATCATCACCTGGGAGAGAAACTGCAACCAGATGGTGAGGCTGCCGTTTTGAACTTTTCATTTTCGGATCAGCAAGTCACTCTGTATGCCAAATCTGCCTGCCTGTGTGTGACATCACCTACTTAAGGAAATAATGACAAATGAAAAACGAAATCACACAGACTGTGCATTTAAAACTTACGAAAGGAACACTGTTTCCCAACATGCACTATAATTAACATTGCTTTCAGCACACGCCCATAACAGGATGTAATGCAAATGATTAAAAACCGGAAATGCAGGCATGAAAGTTTCCGATGCTTTGTGTGTTAAGCCCATGAGGAAGGGGTCAAGGAACCCTGAAACGCGTTGGCACTTCAATAATTAATGGAACATTAAGGCAGGCTGCATTTTTTAAAAGCCGGAGGGCAGAGTGACTTCGAGTGTGTTCCTATGCTTCAGGGCATTTGCTTCAACACATTTCTACACGGAGTCCTGGCCATGGGGAGCTTCACCATCATCACCTAGGAGAGAAACTGCAACCAGATGGTGAGGCTGCCGTTTTGAACTTTTCATTTTCGGATCAGCAAGTCACTCTATATGCCAAATCTGCCTGCCTGTGTGTCACATCACCTACTTAAGGAAATAATGACAAATGAAAAACGAAATCACACAGACTGTGCATTTAAAACTTACGAAAGGAACACTGTTTCCCAACATGCACTATAATTAACATTGCTTTCAGCACACGCCCATAACAGGATGTAATGCAAATGATTAAAAACCGGAAATGCAGGCATGAAAGTTTCCGATGCTTTGTGTGTTAAGCCCATGAGGAAGGGGTCAAGGAACCCTGAAACGCGTTGGCACTTCAATAATTAATGGAACATTAAGGCAGGCTGCAATTTTTTAAAAGCCGGAGGGCAGAGTGACTTCGAGTGTGTTCCTATGCTTCAGGGCATTTGCTTCAATAAATATATATATATACCGTACTAACACCTGCGCAGGAGATGAGATGCCTGTGCGAGGCCAGGCGCGAAACCCTAAGACCAAGAATAAACCTTACCCAAACAGGAAAAGTGCAAACCGTAAACGATCAGAGCGACGCAGATGCCACAAAGAAAAGTGGCACAACCAAGAAGAGAAACAAAGGGAAATGGTCGAACAAGAAACGGGGCAATCAACAGGGAGCCCCTCAGTAATCAACTTGACCAACATAAATCTAAGTCCCAAAGAAACTAAAATTCTTGGTTTAGGGCTCTCCTATTGTCCGCCACAAACTTTTAATTATGCTAGTACACGTATGGATGCATATAGGTTTGTGAGAAAACTCAAGCTTACCAAGTTTCATCGCCTACGATCAAAAAATAGTAAAGACATTGAGATAATACCCTTGAGCCCGAATATACTAACAGTCGAAGATGCCCCCTCATTTGACGAAATTTGGGAATTACAGACTGAACAAAACACAGCAAATCCATGCACAGCGCCAGGTGCGGTTACTGCTAATACTGGCAAGGATAAGGCAATTACACCTTTTAAGCCAAAGTCTACCTTCAACCCCATTTCAACCCATGACAATCTGGACATTTACCAGGATTTATTGGTGGAGGACCTCAAAAAGCTATACATAACTACCAACAAAAAAAGTCAAGCCATTGCACGACAGAATCAGAACTACAATCTTCTGATCAAAAAGTTGAAATCAGATGATAACCTAGTCGTAAAACAAGCGGACAAGGGAGGCAACGTTGTGCTATGGGCACGTGACAAATATATAGCAGAAGCTGAAAAACAACTCGGTGACATTGCCTGTTACCAAAAAACTAACATTATAACTATCAAAACGGCTTGGAGTGAGCTCAATGCTAAACTTATGGGGTGGCGCAGCTGTGGATTGATCTCTATGGATGAATTTAAATTCATCAAAAAGGAATTCCCTGTAATTCCCACCTTCTATCTTTTGCCAAAGATTCACAAGGATCCACTGTCTCCACCAGGGAGACCGATAATATCGGCAATTGATAGTGCAACGGAAAACCTATCCAGGTACATAGACTTTTTCTTACAAGAATGGGTTAAAGGATTGAACTCGTATATACGAGACACAACTGACTTCTTGTGCAAACTATCTAAGCAGAGTTGGTCTGAAGACTATTTACTTATGACATTGGATATTTGTTCCCTGTACACGTCTATAAGGCATATAGACGGACAGAAGGCAACACAATTCTTTTTGGATAAACGCCCCATACACAATGCACAGCATAACAAAATGCTTATGGGGATGCTTAATGTATGTCTACAACAGAATTTTTTCACGTTTGGAGGTCAAGCCTATCAACAATTGAGAGGGGTGGCCATGGGGTCTTGCTTCTCCCCCAGCTTCGCGTGTTTGCACATGGGGCTGTGGGAGGAGCAGACCCTGATGGGACAGCACAGAACTACAATGGAACAACATGCTATATTGTACCTCAGATACATTGATGATCTGTTTTTTATCTGGAGGGGTTCTAAAGAAAGTGCTATTGATTTTGTTGATAGGATGAATGTTAATAATTTGAATCTTCAATTTACCTCAACGATCAGTGAATTTTCAGTCAATTTTCTGGATGTGGAAATTTATATTAAGAACAACAAAATAGAAACGAAGTTGCACAGAAAAGTTACCGCTGGTAACACGGTATTACATGCCTCCAGTAACCATCCTCGCCATTTAATTCGTAGCATCCCCTATGGGGAGATGTTACGAATAAAACGCATTTGTAGTACTGAGGAGGAATGCAGAATTGCTCAACTTCAGTGCAAGATGCGGTTCTTGGAAAGAGGCTACAGTCTTAAAATGATAGACGAAGCTATGACTAAAACAATGAAACCCAAAAGGGAACAACTAATAGAACCTTGTATAATCCCTACTACTGTTATTGAAACTATGACCCCACCAGTAGAGAAAATACAGTGTAGAGCCATTGTCACATATAGTCAGCAACATGCTGAGATTCGCAGGATCTTTTCAAGAAACTGGAATCTCGTACAAGGAGATCAAGTAATAGGTGATCTAATATGCAATAAACCAGAGATCACATTCAGAAGATCGTCTTCCTTAAGCAGTGCCATTGTAAGCAATACCTTGGAACTCCCAAAGAAGTGGTGGGAACGAATTACAGGTTTCAAAAAATGTCAAGTTTGTAAGGCCTGTAAGCACGCCATCAATAAAACCCACTATACGAGTCCTTTCCATGATAAACCAATTGCCATCAGACAAAAGCTGGGATGTAAGACAGAATATGTGGTATACGTATTGGTATGCCCATGTGATCTTCTGTATATAGGCAGTACACGTCTTCCTGCACATAAACGCATCCTACAGCATTTAAGAGCTATTTCTGGAAAGGATTCAGCCTATCCAGTGGCGAGACATTTCGAAAAATGCCACCAGAGCAACCCAGAACTATTAAAATACTATCTGGTGGACTCTGTTTTACCTTTGAGGAGGGGGGGAGACAGAGACAGTAAATTACGTCTACTAGAAACCCGATATATCCTTGAATGTAACAGTAAACAGCCTGGTGGGCTTAACAGTACGGAGGATCTATACACCTGCCTATAATCTGAAACATTACCTCATGGTGGCTTTCACTGGTACTTGTACGTCTGATTAAATACTGTAAAATCTATAACATATTTGGCAGCCTGAGTATTTTAAATTTTAAATAAGAATTTCATTTTTTGAATCTTATCTGCACATTCACTTTAAATGGAACTTTTATAAACGACCCTCAGGGAAGTAACTAGTTGTAGCACATACATCACGAAATTGGATGGTTCCCCTATACTAACTTAAAAACCCACTTGGGTAGTATTCGTTTTAATACTGTTATAAATCACGTTTTCCCCAAACTATTATGATACCTTTGATGGAACTGTGGCAATCGTTTCCAAAACAATAGCACAAATATGAAAAAAATATCTGTTTTGGAATATGTGAGATGTAAATAATAGGTGGTTTTTTATATATTTTTTATATATTTATTGTACATTATGTAAATATATGAATTTAGAGAAACCCTATATATTTGTATACATATGTGATTTTAGATTTATATATATATATATATATATATATATATATATATATATATATATATATTTTTCTAAAAGGATTGTTTTTAGGAATTTTTCTATGAAATTTTGAATCTCATCTTTTTTTACAAAAAGTATTGGAATGATCAATTTAATTCTTATGGAGGTTCTAATTAATATGAATGGGTTATTATTCCTTTTGTTTGGGGATGTGATTATGGGGTTTAAAAGGGCACTATGCCCAGTATAACAATGTGATGTGTATCCCTTTAAAATTTGAATGGGATTCTAGACTGATCATGTGATCAATTAAGCTATTTAAGTTACTTCCTCTCTTCTTACCATGACATGTGATCAAGCCTCGGCTGAGGTGAAACGCGTCATGGCGACTGGTGGGCTGTTATTTCATCACGAATAAAACTCACTGACAACAGAGCACGGAGTTTGTGGCTTTACTCTAATTCCGTTTTACTACGTGGCGTGGTGTGGCTACACTGTGCCTTGTTGTTCCGGACTCAACGCAATATATATATATATATATATATATATATATATATATTACCTACTGGCGGTCGCCGGTAGGTAGTTATAGTTAGGACCTAGTTTCCATAGGAAATCCACAACATTCTATTTGGATTAACTTTGGCGCCGGTGGACGAATCTTCGTGAATTTCTCCAAGAAAATGGCCTGTTCGGGTTCCGCTCCTTCCCTGAACGTTTGGGGGTGATTCGTCAAGTGGGGGCTGAGAAAAAAGGGGGTCCCAAACGTGTTTTCCCCATGCAATTTTCCATAGGGACCTTTAGCCAGGGCTACATCCCGAACGGCTGAACGGAATTACACGAAATTTGGCAGAGAGGTAGAGTTCGGTTCGCAGGTTGTGCTTTTTGTTAAATGGTGTAAATCCGTTCAGTAGTTTCTGAGAAGTAAATTCATAGCAATATCTAGAGTCGGAGTTCAGTACGCATACTGAAATACGTTCAATTACGAGCGCGAGCTGCATGCTGATTGGCTGTGAACTGTGTGTCAACACTCGAAACCAGGAAGTGTTGGCGGCCATCTTGTGCCTCGCTAGAACCGAGTCACAAGAAAACAGTAAAACCAAGTTGAGAAATAAGGGAAGGGGGCAGGGTAGAGACATTTTGACCCCCTAGGCTTGCTCAGGAGGTCGTACATGGATGTTAAGGCTCTATTTTTAATTTAATTTTTTTTAAAGAAAAATCGTGGCGTACGCATATGTAAATACCTACAAATACGAGCAGGAGCTGCATGCTGATTGGCTGTCAATACTCCAAACCAGGAAGTGTTGGCAGCCATGTTATTTGTTGGGAGAGCAGAGTCACAAGAAAACAGTAAAACAAAGTTGAGAAATAAGGAAAGGGGGCAGGGTAGAAACATTCTGAGCCTATAGTCTTGGTCAGGGGGTGGTACATGGATCTTTAGGCTCAATTTATATTTTTTTTTTAATAAAAAATGGCGGGGTACTCGTGCAGTACTTGTACGCGGTGGAAAAGGTGAAAAAAAAAATAGAAGTTCGTTTTTTTTTTCATTAGGTCCCGGGGGGGCAAATTACGGGGGCAATTTTTCTGCATAATGGGGGCTTGTAAGGTGCCTCCTCTGTTTTTTTTTTAAAATATGTGGGGGGGTTACGGTCCTATTCCCCGCAGTCTCGGTGAGCGGCACCTCTGGGGTCTTTTTAAAAAGAAATATATGTTTTGAGCTCTCTCTCTCTCCCCGTACACGTCGCGGGGAACGCCACCTTTCTGGGGCAGTGATATGTAAAATGACCTTCCAGCTCCGGGTACCTTCTTTGTCTGGAGATTTTTTTGTTAATGTTGGGAGGGTGGGCTTGATAAAATGTCCTTGTAAATTCCCATAGAAGCCTCTGTTCTGGTGTTAACATGGGCTTCTATGGGAAATAACAAGGCCATATTATCAAGCTCATTATCGCTGTTTTTCGGAAGTTTCTTGCCAATTAAACGGCGATAATTTTAACACGGGTGGTTGATGATATGCAGCTAAGTTTACTGGTCTAAAAAAAGAGTAATGGGCCATATTATCAAGAAAAGGCGATATATTATCGCTGTTTTTATCGGCAGGAAACTGTTGATAATATATCCTTGTGAATTGCCATAGAAGCTCATGTTGACACTAGAACCTGGGCTGCTATGGGAATTTATAAGGGCCTATTATCAAGCCCATTATCGGCGTTTTAGCAGCAGTTTTCCCCTGATAAAATCGGCAATAATGTATCGCCCTTTAGTGATGATACGGCACTGACGGGCGTATTATCAAGGATTGGTGTTAAAATTATCGTTGTTTTATGGGCATGAAAGTGGCGATGAAATGGCGAAAATGGTCTTGATAAAACACCTTTGTTAATTCTTATAGAAGCCCATGTTCTGGTGTTAACATGGGCTTCTATGGGAATTAACAAGGGCCTATTATGAAGCCCAATATCGTCTGTTTATCGGCAGTTACTGGCGATAAAAGTGGTGGTAATGTATCGTCTTTTGTTGATAATATGCCCCTTCATTTCTATGATAGTATATAAAACTTTCCTTTTTTTGTGTAGCAGTTGTACTCTCTACGCATGCGCAGCCTCGTTTCGAAGCCCACGTTTTTTTCTTCAAGTTCAACAAACAAAGCTTTCTTTATTTCAGGTATTACATTTGGCGCTTTGATTTCCCGGGTCGTGTGTGTCATCCTCTGCTGTACTTTTGTAATATATTAATAATCGTATTTTATCTACATTTATTTGGAACGTAGTGCCGAGGCGCCAAACGTTGATCATGTACTCCGTCCACTGCCATTTTAGTAGTTTTTCACCGTTGTTTTTATTACATCTGTTACTTTCATTTTATCGTCCTCCTATTTTCATGGTGATGGATGAGATTTTCGAGTCACAGACACCATGGTGTTTGTCCTTAAACTCTGATGTTATCAGACATGGTCACACTTATACCTAAAAACTAATTTGAAGGACGTAAGTCACAGGCATTGCAACGCGTGTTCGTCAACAGAAAGATAATATTAAGTTTATCCCCGCTTTTATCGGCAGGAAAACTGCTGATAAAGCGGCGATAAAGGGCTTGATAATAGGACCTTGTGAATTCCCATAACAGCCCAAGTTAACACCAGAACCTGGGCTGCAATGGCCCTATTATCAAGCTCATTATCAGCATTTTATCGGAATTTTTGCTGCCGATAAAAGCGGCGATAATGTATCCCCTTTTGATACGAAATTCATTTTATTAATTTAATTGTTTACTTACCTGCAATCATCCAGATTCCGCTGTTTATAATCCCCCACCCTGCCCCTCCCTCGCCCCATTTGCCTACCTCACCACAACTCCCTCCACGGGCCGCGGCTGAGTCAGTTATTGTACTTACGTTAAGCATAATAAATAATAAAAAAAGTATATATTGTAAAATTGTCACCTGTGGAAGATACAAAAAACACAGTTACTAGATATCTTTTGCAACACAAAATAATTTGTAAAACATTTCATTTGCCTTTTTTGCTGTTCTGAATTTCTCTACAAACAGTGAGTTCAATAGTACTCATCACATAACAGCGGGCAAAAAAAAAGACAATCCAAAAGGATATCTTAAAAAAACCCAGTCAACATTGTCAATAACAATATAAAAAATAGAAATAAAACATATCTTAAATGTTTTTTTCTAAGAGCAATTTCTTACCTAAATATAAGATATGTCAAGCAATCATAAAATAAAAATATATTCTGATTGATTTTCTTACACTGTAAATAATGTTACTTACAAGTAGATGCTGAGAAAATACCCAGCAAAAAGTTCTTAATGGTTTCGCACTCTTTTCCTTATGGACAAATAGTATGCATCAAGTCCTTTGTTTGGAAGTTGTTCAATAGTAATCGTGAACGTTTGTCTCCCAGCCTTCTGTTCCAAAACCAGCAACATCATCTACGAGTCTCCCGGGACTCATCCATCCATCAGACGCTGTTCATCATCTACATGGCCACCCTAACACAAGTAGCCCACCATCACAACTTCAACAACATCTATTACACAAAGACCACCCAGGTCATCCTCTTCGTCACCAAGAAGGCAAATACCACCAAAAGGAACCTCCACGACACAATGAAGGACGTCACCAACTACATAAAGAGCAGCACTGTAAACACAAACTGGCAGAAGATGAAGGTACTCATCCTCAGACCCACTCCATCAGCCTCAGACAACTCATGCTACCTGACTACAGTGTGAAGAGTACCAACACCTACTAACCATCCGGGCCGCTCTCCCGGATGTCATCAGTTCTGAGGCTCTTGGCTGTGCTAATTTCAATGTGCTAGGCGATCTCAACCTGCACTTTGACTGCACACTCTTACCCTCTATTCGAAGCTGCTTGGCTGATATGGAAGCCTTACAGCTTTCACAGAGGGTATTGTTCCCCACGCATCAGGGTGGGCATTTATTGGACCCTCTGTTCTCTAACTTAGTGGACATAATTATAAGCCAACCAACCCAGTTAATTTGGACAGACCACATGTTGGTGAAGGCTGTCATTCCTATGTCAGACCATCTGCTCACATCGCAGAATAAATCTATCCCTAAACGCCAGTGGTATAAATTAAAGTTAGAAGATTTCCACTTTTTACTGGAAAAGTCACCTTTGCCTTCTTTCTCCGAGGTTAACTCTGGCTATGATTCATTCTGCAGTTGGATCTCCTTGGCCTTGGACTTGTTAATTCCTCTGGTGCAAACGAATTGTCGGAAGAAAAATCATAGTCCCTGGTATGATGAGACTTTAGCGTCTCTCAAGAGAGATTGTAGGAAAGCAGAAAGGCGATGGAGGAAAACTTATACCCCCACGCTCAAGACCTGTTACCTTACTTTAACTAAGGCCTACCATAGAGCGATCTGTCGAGCCCGAGCCACATTTTATGCAGAGGAGTTTCGGAATAGCCCGAATCCCTCTAAATTGATTTTCAAGGTCCTAAAGGACCTTATGACGAAGAGGGCATCTGCAGCTGAAATTTGTACCGATTCCCACTGCGAGAGTTTAGCCGCCTTTTTTATTCATAAGGTTCAGGCAATTTATCGCTCCTTTCCTACGGGGATGCAACAGCCGATTTTAGATAGCGGCCTGAGGGATGACGGTGTGACGCTGGACCTGCTGGCCCCCCTCTCTGATGAGGGGTTTGATTTATTGAGCCAAAAAATCAAATCCGGCTCTCCAATGGACCCGCTCAAGCCGGCCCAGTTTAAAAACATGCAGGCTGTATGTCGCACACCTATGTTAGCCCTTATCAATTTATCATTGGCCTCAGGAATTGTGCCCACTAGGTGGAAGCATGCGGTAGTAACACCTATCCTCAAAAAGCCTTCTTTAGATCCGGTCAAACCAGAGAATTATCGCCCCATCTCACTGCTGCCGTGGGCCGCCAAAGTTACCGAGGCCCACGTGAATGGGATCCTGGCTGATCATCTCGCCAAAGCTAATATTTTGGATCCCACCCAAAACGGATTTCGCACAGGTCACAGCACGGAGACTGCCTTGTTGTTTATGACCGAACATCTGCGCTCCGTGTTGGATGGTGGACGAACAGTGGCACTCTTGTTGTTAGACTTGAGTGCAGCGTTCGACACTGTATCCCACGAGATCCTGTTACGGCGGTTGGAGGAAGTGGGCGTTAGGGGATCCGCTCTTTGCTGGTTCCACTCATTCCTCTCAGATAGATCGTTCCAGGTTGCTATCCCTCCCGGGAAATCTACCTCTTACCCGCTCACTTTGGGGGTCCCACAGGGATCAGCGCTGAGTCCCACTTTATTTAATATCTACGTTAGACCGCTGGCTGATGTAGTCAAACGCTGGGGCCTGACAATGGTCTCTTACGCGGATGACACACAGCTGGCAGTCACCTTAAGTGGGGACTCAGCAGGGGAGGCCCTCAAGTTTTGTGAGGGGCTTCGTGCGGTGGCCAATTGGATGAATCAGAACTGTCTCCAATTGAACACTATGAAAACAGAGGTCATGGTGTTTGGTAAGCAACCTGGATGGTGGAATGATCGCTGGTGGCCTTCTGAGCTGGGAATAATCCCAACTCCTATTACAGAGATAAAAAACCTTGGAGTTTGGTTGGACCCCTCCTTGAGCTTTACGTGTCACACTGAGAAGGTAGCCGCTACCTGTTTTGGCGTTATTAGAGGCATCAGGCCGGTATTGAAATTTTTTGATGCCCCCACCAGACAGCTTGTGGTCCAGGCCTCAGTGCTATCCAGGTTAGACTACGCCAGTGCTTTGCTAGCAGGGACCAACCAGGCGGAACTAAAACGGCTGCAGCGAGTACAAAACGCGGCGGCAAGAGCGGTAGTCGGCCTGCCTAGGAGATGTTCGGTCTCAAGAACACTGCAGGCGCTCCACTGGCTTCCAGTAGCCAGGAGGATCGAGTTCAAGGTGCTCTGCTTGGCTTTTAAAATTTTAAAAGGTACAGCCCCACCCATTTTGGAGAATCTTTTGATCCCATATGTTCCCTCCCGACCCCTGAGATCGATGGGTCAGAATTTGTCTGTGGTCCCACGTTTTCTGCTGAGCAGGACTGGTGGCCGCTCCTTCCGAGTGGTAGCCGCAAAACTCTGGAACTCTCTTCCTGCGGAAATTCGAGCACTGGAAGATCTTCTCCAGTTTAGACGTGCGATAAAAACAGTACTTTTTAATAAAAACGTTTGATTCGGCAGCCACATGTAATGTTGTGTTTACTTTCCTGGGCGCCAGGACGCCCCTTCGCTGGGGCAGCTGTGCGCGATATAAAAGTTATTAACATAACATAACATAACATAACATGTGCACAACAGAGGATTCAACCTCAACTGCTCCCTCTCCATGTATACGCAAGTCTACACTGTGTCCTCGTACTGCTATAACACCCTCCACATGCTCTGCAACATTTACAAGTGGATCTTAACCAAAAGAAGAACAGTGACACAGGCCCTCATCATCAGCAGGCTACACTGTTGCAAAACACTTTACACATGAGTTCTAGCCAAACACCTACAACAACTACAACAAATCCAAAAGACCTGACTGATCATCAATGTTCCCGGCTGCACCCACATCACCCACCACCTGATACACCTACACTGCCTCAATATCAAGAAAAGGATCACCTTTAAGCTCCTCACTCTCACTTACAAAATACTCTACAACACCATACTAATCTACCTTAAAAGCACAAATCCTAAAGGGCAAATTTTGATCTTAAAATGTTGTCTTTAAAAATATTAGGTAAGAATTTGGTAACTCTTTGGGCAAACGTTGCTTAAAAACTATTTGAGTATCATTACACTGTATCCAACCTTTTAGACATTTTAAATAAGCAGTGTAATGTCCAGATGTGGTAGAAGGTCCATCATGAAAAATAATAGCAACAGCTATAAAAGTTCTTCCTGATATTGAACATTGACCAGCTACAACATTTTTTATTAAAGTTTTCAATTTTGTTCCATCAGTTCTACAATGCTGCAGCATTAAAATAACATACTGTCCATATCTTTGTATAAATAATGTTGATGACATTTCTGATTTACATTGGCTACACTCCATGTTTTGACTTGCTCCTCTAATTAGATTGTTAAAAGACACTGATTCACAGTCAGGTAAAGTCAAATATATGAATCTCTCAGTGTCTATGTCAGTGCTACATGCAAACAAACAATTTGGACAGTCATGATGCCATTTATAAGAAAGGCCAAAAAGGTTTTCAACATCTATACCTTCATCTTCCAGTACACCAAGCATAAACATTAAAAATTCCTGACAATCTTGCTGAATATTCTGCGTAAATTGAGTAGAACCAGAACATATGTCCAAAACATTTCGAATATCAGAAACACTTTGTATTTTATTTTTATCACTAGTACATTTCTCATAAAACAGAATTCAACAATGAACAGAATCTTTTGTCCCGATTTTCTACAATTTGCTGTTGGAACCTTTGACGAAAAAAACAACATTAACAACTACATTAGCAAAGCAGTTGGCACCAGAACTATTTTCAAATCGATAATCCACATTCTCTTCAACTCTGTCCTTTGTCTTTTTTCTTGGAGGCGCAACTTCATATTGTTTTTTTCTTTCTCTACAGTTTCAGAACCGATATTCTCAAATCTTCTTTTTGTACCTACCACACGCTTTTTAATCACTGGATATTGACCTAAATTGGGTGCATATTCTCTTCTTAACCTATTATACTCTTTCACACAGTTTGTATCTGCAGAAACCTTTGGCTCATCAAAATCAATCAAGTACAATCCAGATAAAGTTCTGACTCGAGACAAAGCATAATATGCCATACCTTCTTTAAACACGGTACTTCCAATATTCACTAAAGCACAATCTACACTTAAACCTTGAGATTTATGAATGGTCACCGCATATGCCAAACAAACAGGAAACTGTTTTCTGCAGACATACAAATATTTTACAAGCAAAAAACGAGCTGCACAACGACTAACTTGTTGTACTTCAGAAATTTCATCAAAATTGATTTTCAAAAATTTAATGCCAGGTCTGTTTACATAATTAACAAAATCAACAATTTTACCCATTGCTCCATTTACTAAATCTTTTTGCACATCCAAATTACGTCGCAAAATTACTCTACAATTTACACATGCATACAAATTCTGTTCTAAACCAGCAGTTTTACTTATCAATTTCTCTAAACAATCCAATTTCACCCAAAATAATACTGATTCTCTCATGTTCTATTTTATCAATTGCTTCCAATTTTATAATTTCTTCATTTTCCAACTTTAACATTTCTTCATTGAATATAGAACATTCACGCAGTGTTGGCATTAAGCAGATTACAGATTTGTTTTCTGCAATTCTCATGTATATTTATTCTTGGACAATATTTGCATTTGGAAAGAAATTGGAAAGTAATCGTGTCTGTAAAGCTTTTTTTCCACGTTCGGTCAATTTTCCAATTCTTATATCTTGAATAATAGTTCCATAATCAACATCATTTGCTTGTCGCATATTTTTTGTAAGTTCCTTATACTGAAAATATGACCAAATGTTTAACAGGAGTAAGTTGTAGAAGATCTCCAAAAACTATGACGTGTTTTCCTCCGAATAATGCGTCATACTCTGTTTTAAGAATTTGCTGCATTCTCAATTGCACAAAGGTAAGCATTAAGGGGCATATTACCAAGCAATAGCGATAATTATCGCTATTGCTTGGTTAGAGACAAAAATTTACCGCTGCGCTGATTTTTTTCGCAGATAAACCTTGGTATTACCAAGGTTTATCGCAAATGCGATAAAAACGGCCGCAATGCATGAATATCGCTGAAAAGTCAGCGATATTCATGCATTACCGAGCTAATGCTCTTAGCCATGTTATCCACCTCCATTGGATAACATGGCTAAGAACTGCTCAGGGCAGGTGTTAGCTTTTGGAGATATTCGCGCTTAGCGCGAATATCTCCAAAAGTTGGTAATAGGAGATAGCGATGTTAGCGACTGTTTCCAGTCGCTAACATCTTGGCACGCCCACTTTGCATGTCATTAGTGATAAATATCACGGACATGCAAAGTGGGGCCCAAGATGGTCGCTATCTCCTACTAGCTGTCGCTAATAAACAATGTAAAGTAATTCCTTTAATATTGTGTGCCGCCAACCCAGTTGTAGCAGTGACAACACAAGACAAATGTGACTCAGTTCTTTTCTGTAGAAAACTTGTGATTACTTTAATTAAAAAACTTTTTCCTGTTCCAGCTTGTCCACTCACATACATATGGATAGGTTCAAATGATGAGCAAGAGCACTCTTTCTTCTCATGAAGAAATCCATGGTCAACCTGTTCTCTCACTTGCGCATATATTTCTTTCTGCTCATGATTTAGTTGTTCTTCTAAGATTCCTAAGTTTGTTAGATGGTATTGACCTTGATACATTACTGTTTGCACCTCTTCCATAGCAGTTGCTACTTCATTTAGATCAATTGGTTCTCCTAGTGGGTCCTGACTCAACGGAGGAGTTTGACTGTCTTGAGAACTATCTCTAGCAATCTCAGCTGCAATCGTAGCTTCTTGCTCAATTTCGTCAATTCGTCAATTTTGTCCCCAGGACACCCTCACGCCGCACGGCCCACCAGCTGCACGCGCGTCTTTGCCCCAGCACCACAGGTCCGTCCCTGACCACGGCGGTGCCCCCCTCGCTGCAGCTCATTATTTCTCCCGCATTTGCCTTCTGTTCCCTCGTTTTTTTGTTGCACTGTATTTACTGTTTTAAGTGTTTTTCTTGCTTCGTGACTACCCCTGGTGTGACCCCCCTCCGCTCCCCGCTTCCCGCTGGTGCCCCCTCGTGGCCCCGCCCCTTTTTCTTTCTGTTACCCATTGGCCGGCCCGCTCCCGCCTTCCAGCTGCTCCTCCCTCCCGCTTCACCTTAAACAGTGCCCGCGCGGCGTAGGCGAGGATGACCTGTCCCCAGGACACCCCCACGCCGCACGGCCCACCAGCTGCAGGCGCGTCTTTGCCCCAGCACCTCAGGTCCGTCCCTGACCTCGGTGGTGCCCCCTCGCTGCTGCTCGTTATTTCTCCCGCCTTTGCCTTCTGTGCCCTCGTTTTTTCGTTGCACTGTATTTACTGTTTTAAGTGCTTTTCTTCTGTAAGTTGGTTTTGCCGCACTTTGCTTCGTGACTACCCCTGGTGTGACCCCCCTCCGCTCCCCGCTTCCCACTGCTGCCCCCTCGCGGCCTGCACCTTTTTCCTTTCTGTTACCCATTGGCCGCCTCGCTCCCGCCTCCCATCTGCTCCTCCCTCCCACTTCACCTTAAATGGAGCCCGCGCATACGCGCAGTGGACACGCGCAGCGGGCGCACCGATTGTGCGCCGAAGGCGCGCCAAAGGCAAGCCCGTTTGCCCCTGTCTGCGCCTGGCCCGCCCCCACGCCAGGACCCCTGGCCCCCGACGATGCCAGCTCACACGACGGATCTACGACGCCGCCACCCTCAACGCACTCAAACCCGACCAGAACCTCACCTGCTACCAAGCCACCCCGAAATGCACCCACGGACCCTTCACCTGCCAAGCCTGCAAGTTCACCTGCCTCCGAACCTGCACCGCACCCAAAAGACCAGGCACCAGCAACAACCTCCTCAAGTGCAACCTGCTCAACACCCGCTCCGTCCACAGACACGCTGTCGAACTCTGGAACCTGCTCGACACAACATCACCAGACTTCGCCTTCCTCACGGAAACCTCGATGAACGCCTCCTCAGCGCCCGACATCGCCATAGCCATCCCGGACAGATACAAGATCACCCGGAAGGACCGCATCAACCAGACCGGAGGAGGCATCGCCATCGTCCACAGGAACACCATCCGCATCACGACCAACTCCGACGACACCACCTTCACCGCCGCCGAGCACCTCCACTTCCAGATACACACCGACCCCAAGACCACCCTCAGAGGCACCCTCATCTACAGACCCCCGGGACCACGCACACAATTCAGCGATGACATCGCAGACTTCATCAGCCCGCACGCCCTCCCCTCCGCTGACTACATCCTCCTAGGGGACCTCAACTTCCACCTGGAGAACAACAAGGACTGCAACACCGCCGCTCTGCTGGATAACCTCGCCAATCTCGGACTTAAGCAACTGGTGAACACTCCCACCCACTATGCCGGCCACACGCTTGACCCCGTCTTCTTCTCCAGCAAGCACATCTCCTTCAGCCACTCCACCGGACTTCATTGGACAGATCACAGCTGCGTCCACTTCAGCTTCGAAAGAACTACGACCCACCACCACCCGCAACAGGTTCCTCGCAGGAGCTGGAGCAAGATCACCGCCGACCAGCTCACCACCTCCCTCAGACAGAACCCTCCCACCAGCGCAACGGACCCCAACGAAGCAGCCCGCACCTTCTCGCAGTGGATCACCAACTGCGCCGACGACCTCGCACGACTGAAGAACCCTCCCAGCAGACCCGGCAGCAAGAAAGCCTCCTGGTTCACCGATGAACTCAAAACATCCAAGAAAAACTGCCGCACCCTTGAAAAACCCTGGCGCCACGACCAAACCACAGAAAACATGACTGCCCTCAAGAACGCCACCCGCAAACACCACCAGCTGATCCGCACCACCAAAAGGACAACATTCAAAGAACGACTGGACAACAACACCCACAACAGCAAGGAACTCTTCAGCATCGTCAAAGAGTTCTCCAACCCCAGCGCCGGAAACAACAACATCACACCCTCGCAAGACCTCTGCGACTCACTCGCCACCTTCTTCCACCGCAAGATCGCCGACATACACAACAGCTTCGGCGCACAGACCACACACCCAACCGCAGAACCAACGCCCCCCACAACCACCCTCTACAACTGGACCCCGGTCAGCACCGCAGACACCACCCGCACGATGAACACCATCCACTCCGGATCACCAACCGACCCCTGCCCCCACCACGTCTTCAACAAGGCCGACTCTGTCATCGCACCCCAACTCCAGGACATCATAAACATCTCCTTCAACACCGCCACCTTCCCGGAGAGCTGGAAGCACGCCGAGCTCAGCGCCCTCCTGAAGAAACCAACAGCGGACCCCACCAACCTCAAGAACTTTCGCCCCATCTCGCTCCTCCCTTTTCCGGCCAAAGTCATCGAGAAGACCGTCAACAAACAGCTCGCTGCCTTCCTCGAGACAAACGGTTCCCTCGACCCTTCGCAGTCCGGCTTCCGAGCCAACCACAGCACCGAGACCGCCCTCATCGCAGCCACTGACGACATCAGATCCTTGCTCGACAATGGGGAAACAGCGGCCCTCATCCTCCTGGACCTCTCTGCAGCATTCAACACTTTCTGCCACCGCACCCTAGTACAGCGCCTCAACAACATCGGAATCCAAGAGAAGGCACTGGAGTGGATTATCTCGTTCATCGCCGGAAGAACCCAGAGAGTCCGCCTCCCCCGTTCAGATCCAAGGCCACCGAAGTCATCTGCGGCGTACCACAAGGATCCTCACTCAGCCCCACCCTCTTCAACGTCTACATGAGCCCCCTCGCAATCATCGCACGCCAACACAACCTTAACATCATCTCCTATGCCTACAACACCTAGCTGATCCTCTTCCTCACCAACGACCCCGACCCCGCCACCGCCAGAGCCAGCCTACACGAAGGGATGAAAGACGTTGCCGAGTGGATGAAGTACAGCCGCCTGAAACTGACATCAGACGAGACGGAAGTCCTCATCCTGGAATCATCCCCCTCCGCCTGTAACGACTCCTGGTGGCCCCCTGCCCTGGGCACCACCCCCAAGCCAACGGACCACGCACGAAACCTGGACTTCATCCTGGACTCCTCCCTCTCGATGAGCAGACAAGTCAACGCCGTATCATCATCGTGCTTCAACACCTTGCGCATTCTCCGTAAGATCTTCCGATGGATCCCCACCGAAACCAGGAAGACAGTCACCCAGGCACTCGTCACCAGCCGACTGGACTACGGGAACACCCTCTATGCGGGAACCACTGCCAAACTACAGAAAAGACTCCAGCGCATACAGAACGCCTCTGCACGACTCATCCTGACATCCCTCGCCACAGCCACATCTCTTCCCACCTGAGAGACCTGCACTGGCTCCCCGTCAACAAGAGGATCACGTTCAGACTCCTCACCCACGCACACAAGGCTCTCCACGACATGGGCCCGAAGTACCTCAACAACTGCCTCACTTTCTACACACCCACCCGCCTGCTACGATCGGCCAGCCTTGCCCTCGCCACCGTACCATGCATTCGCAGAGCCACCTTGGGAGGAAGATCCTTCCCCTACTTGGCGGCCAAGACATGGAACTCCCTCCCCATCCACCTACGGCTGACCCAGGACCACCTCTCCTTCAGGAAACAACTCAAGACTTGGCTTTTCGAGCAGTAACAAACCCCTCCCCCCAGCGCCTTGAGACCCTACTGGGTGAGCAGCGTGCTATACAAATACTGTTGATATCTCTCAAAATCTCCAAGTAGTTCCAGTTCTGAATGCCATGGCTTGAAAAGTTGCAAAAGAGCTAAATAGTTAAATTCCCTTGTGTCAGGTGTTTCGCAACTCAGTTTACGGTGATTAATCAAATGTCCCTTTCTTTGTTTCACAAGACATCCTTCAGAACTAATAACGGCATATGTAACACTATTAATGTTTTTGGTAATATTCCGTTTAAAAATATAGTTTTGCAGCACTTCATAGAGACAAATGCTCTCTAGATGATGACTTCTATTTGGATAATATGTATCCAACATATTTGTTTTCAGAATATCAGTACTTTCTGGTTCTTTTTCAGCTAAATATTCAATTTCTTGTACAGATTTAAGAACTCAGTTTCGTGTTGCAGCAAGACCTAGACTCACTCAAATGATTCTTCTGGATTTAGAGTACAGACTTGCAGATGATAAGTGATCCGAGCATTCATACGCTCCAATTTCTCGATGAGATAACATCTTTAAACTGTAACTTTATAATTTCTTACTTACACTCTTCTCATGGGAAATCTCTTCCCACATTTCCTTCAATTCCGTCTTTTCTGACTTTGTTATGTACGATGTCACATATCGAGCAGTTTGGGCTGGACTGTTCCCATGAGGCACAGGGTCAGACTGATTTGCATATAGCCATGTCTGAACTGGGGTGGCAGAGTGGGCTAAAGAACGGATTTGGATTATACCCAGATCTTTTGACTGGGTGTGAGTGTTTGATTGATTCAGATGCTCTGTCCATCACCACCCCCTTTTGTACCCCTTTTGGCCACCATAAGTGTGGCAGGGTATGCTCAGACGTGAGTCCCTTGCTCACTTTGCCACTGGATTCAAGCAAGCCGGGCTGAAGATGGCTGGAATGCCAAAAACCGGTCCTCGGAAGCTTGTTTCCGGTCCAGGGAAGACATGGCTTGGCAGTTCGGGCTGGACTGTTCCTATGAGGCACAGGGTCAGACTGATTTGCATATAACCATGTCTGAACTGGGGTGGCAGAGTGGGCTAAAGAACGGTGTTGGATTAAACCCAGATCTTTTGACTGGGTGTGAGTGTTTGATTAATTCAGATGCTCCATCCATCACCACCCCCTTTTGTACCACATATCGAGCAACAGCAATGGAATTGTCTGCAACATATTGAATATCCATATTAGCATTCCACATGGACAAAATGACTGGGTTATAGTCATTTATTTGACTCTTCATTTCTTCTTAAGTTGTAGGTATTTTTTGGAGACTTTCTTGTGATATTATGTCGTAAGATGACATAAAACTGTTCACTCATCCTTTCGATATTACACGTCAAGGAAATGCAAAAAGGCATTTGCTGTAGAATTTGTCCTTAGATTTGTACTTTCGACGACAGTATTTGCTACAACGATGGCTTTGGAATAGTAAGCCTTGTTTTCTTAAATCCTTATCTTGTGTACTTTTGGGTACTTCACATGTAGCATATTCATCAATAAAAGACAACACAGTATCATCTGAGTCTGTTCCAAATTTGGGAGCATCTTTGAACCATAATAGCATATGTATGTGAGCAGCACCTCTCGCTTGATACTCCTTTCTCCCAAAAAAATCCAGAACCTCTCCAAGAGCGGGATTTTATGACTGAAATACCTGCATACATTAACAGGATCCAAAGAGCACAATTCTCCAGGTGTCTTGTATTCGATATTTGGTATATTTGGATTTGCCTCTCGAAGAAATTGAAGTAAATCATCCCAAGCATAATCAGCACAGCTTAGAGTAAGGAACCATGTAGGAGTTCCTAAGTTCCTTAGCATACATTTGAGTTCTCCGTGACGACGGTACCAGTACTCATTAGTAGCACGCTGACATGCCATCAGATTAATCAGCTGAGTTTCCAACACAATATCTTTCTGCTGTACTTTATCCATAAATTCCTTTGCTGAAACATTTTGCAGATGTACACCTGTTTTCAATATGTGGTTTACTGCATAAGAAAGTCCAGACAAATCACTCTCAAACAAAAGATGAAACAAATATGGAATACAATGGCAAAATTCTTGCGTCTTCTGCATATAATCTTGATGTCCGGTATTCAGATGCAGGAATCTGCACAGGTCGTTCATCATATCGTCCTCCTTTTCCTGTAGGAAACAACTGAGGGAAACAACGAGCTTCCAAGCTTTTTTCCCATACACTAATGGGACTTCCTTTTGCTTCTTTCATTTGAAATAACTCTATAGCATTCCCCATCATTTTTTGGAATGCAATGGATGAACACTGTAATGTTAGTAAATTTTTTCAGTTCTGGACACATCAACTTTTTCAATTTGACCAGATGGCAAGTCAGTATCTTCTTGTACAGATATTTCTTCTTCTCCCCCATTTTTTTTTTAGTTAAAAAAAAATCTTTATTTGGTCTTACACAAGGTACACAGCCATACGCCTACAACCTTGGTCCGGCAGCATGTATCAGAAAGAGTGTATAATAGAATGACACAGCCCTGTGGCCGACAACCCGGAGGTCTGGCGGCGAGTCAGAGATATATATAGCAATAGGCAATCAACTCGTGAAGAATAGAAATGACAAAGCATTTTGTTTGAACTGATTTTCAGTTTGAACAAAAATAAAAAAAACAACAAAGAAATAAACAGTGATCACTGCACCACTGCATTCTCCCTCCCGTCACCATACAATTATATTTTAACCTTTACCATCGTGGCATACCTGACATCTCCAGTTCACTCAGGACATTCCAGGGGTCGTGCTTTCAGATAATCAATTACATAACACCAATAGTCTTTAGGTCTAGAACTCGCTGGGAGTTCCTCCTCATAGGTCGGCAGTGTATCTTTGCAGTAATGAGGTCTTCCAACCAGTGCCGCAACGATGGATACCTCGAACCATTCCAGTGTAGCGAGATCCTACGTTTTGCCATGAACAGCGCTATAACACAAAACTTGCGTTTCGTCACTCTTACTAGGGGGACAAGGCCAAGTAAACATACTCGTATCGAACATTCAATGGGAACCTCTAGCATAACACTCAGAGCCTCCGTCAACCGAACCCAATAGTCTGCAATTTTTGGGCACTGCCAAGCCAGGTGTATGAAGTCTGCATCTTCCATTTTACATCTTTTACATCTGGAATCTGCACACAAGCCGTATTTATAAAGTCTATGCGGTGTATAATACATTTGGTGTAGATATTTATAGTGAATTATTCTTAAATTCCCATTTGGCGTCAGCATGTTAGTTAGCATGCATGTTGCGGACCTGTCTTCTATGGATAGTGGTTCTGTCATGATATTGCTCTATTTGTTTCTCGTTTTCTCGGTGTTACCTGCAATATCCTCTTGCAGTCTAGTGTACAGTCTAGAGACTATGTGAGCTGGAGTAGGTGCCATTAATATAAACTGCAGTGAGGACATTTGCTGGGGTTCTTCCGGATAAGCTTTATATAGGTCTTTCATTGCCCTTTGTAGCCGGTAGTATGTGAAATTAAACAGTAGTGATGGATTGCTGATATAGCTCAGTCTCTCCAACGGCTTAAATTGACCCTTCTCATATAGATCGCCCATTTTGTCTATCCCGGCTTGTTGTAGCAGTCTCATGCCAACAGCTTCTTGAGTGACCGTGAGCTCCGGGTGATGTGCCAACGGTTGGGCTGGCGCAGACAGTGGAAGTTTACCCGCCTTTTTGCCCATCAGGTGCCAGGCTGTGTTGGTAGTGTCGATAGTGTTTATATCCCGAGTATGCAATGGTGGTCGCTTGTGCGGCAATATGGCCGATAAAGGGATAGGATAAGCATCTCCTGTCTCAACCGCTATATGCGACATGAACGGTATTTCATGATACCAATAGTGCGCAAATTGCGCTTGTGCACAAAGGTAGTAAAGAAAGAAATCTGGTATTTTAATTCCTCCCTGTGCGTAGGGCAGTGTTAACCTTTGTAATTCAAGTCTGGCTTGTTTGCCTACCCAGATGAGATTGAGGATTAATTTGTTAATATTGCGAAAGGCAGTTCTGCTGGCGGCTTAATAGGAATGTTATGAAACAAATAGAGAAATTTAGGTAGAAGTCCCATCTTCACTATGGCAGCCCTATCCGCCAGCGAAAGTGGCAACTTGTTCCAGCAAGCAATCTTTTCCTCTAAGTCAGAAATGACCCTCCCATAATTCGTTCAGATGACTAGCTCGGGGTCTCTGTGGTACCAGATGCCTATCTCGTGGGTTCCTCCCTCCACTCTAGCGGGTAATCCAATGCAAATGGGGTAGTGCTATCTGATAGCGCTATTATTTGGGACTTGGACCAGTTGATTTGCAGGCCTGAATGCTGGCCGAATTTTATATATTCGCGTAATAAGGGGTTGAGGTTTTGGGACGGATCTTTAACATAAAGCACCATATCATCCGCATATAAGGATATATGTAGGGGTCGCGTTGGGAATTGGTGTTCCGAGCAATGATGGTGTTGCCTAATCTTGCATGCAAGTGGTTCCAGTACCAACGCCAATAGCATTGGGGACAATGGGCATCCCTGCCATTCATTTTTATGCGGGCCGAGAGGTCAGTATATAGCATCGATATCCATTGTGTGAACATGATCAGAAAGCCCATGCGCTGCAACACTGCATGTAAATATGCCCATTCAATCGTGTCAAACGCCTTGGCGGCATCTAAGAGGACCGCCGCAGCTTTGGTTTTCAGGGGTCAGATAATGAGATAGTGCAAATAACGTACGTGTGTTATGTGTCGAGGACCTCTCTGGTATGAATTAAGACTGATCCTGTCTAACCTGCAATGGCATCAAGGGCTTAAGTCGTGAAGCAATTACACTCGCAATGATCTTAGTATCTACGTTTATGAGTGACAATGGCCTGTACGAATCGCAATAATCTTTACCCGGCTTCAATGGCGCCACAATCATTGCTTCACGGAGGGATGCTGGGAGAGTTTGTTTTTCGTGAGCATCTCCATACAGTCTTACCAGATGTGGAGCTAGCAAATCCGCAAATGCCTTATAAAACTCTCCTGTAAATCTATCCGGTCCTGGCGCTATGCCGTTGGGGAGGGCTTTTATGATATCAGTTACCTCCTCAATCGTTACGGGTCGGGATAAGTATGCTCTATGTGCATCTGACAGCCATGCAATTTCTACATCTGCCATATATTCTAGTATGTCGGCCTTCGACACCGTGAGACGCGACTCATACAATTGACCATAAGTGGCTCGAAATTCATCTAGTATGCCCTTCATGTCATATATGACAGTGCCCGCGTGGTCTTTCACCTTGTGGATGTATTGTGGGGAATGTCCAGTGCAGATTTTTTGCGCTAGGGCTCTCCCAGGTCTGCCTCCCTCCCCGTATGCCCTCGCCTTCCAGCGTTTTGAGAAATAGTTAAGTTCATCAATGGCATACTCCTGGTGTTCTGCCAGAACCACCTTTATTTCACCCAGTATGGAGGAGTCTCTGGAGTGTTCATATCGTCTTTCTAACTCATGCAGTTTGGATTCCCTAACATGCAGTTGCCGACTTATATCTTTTAGGATTCCCACAGTAGTGCGAACACATTTTCCCCTAATTGTCGCTTTAAATGCTTCCCATAACAGCCCCAGGTCCTCAGTTGTTGGAGCATTGAGTTTGAAACATTCCAATATAGCTTTGTGAATAGTGTCTGTGTATACTGAGTTTAGGAGTGCCGCGGCATTAAACCGACAGGTAAAGGGAGGGGGGGTTGTAGTATGGCATTTGTAAGGAGAGTAGCACCGGGCTGTGGTCAGATAGTGTGCGCGGTAAGTGCTTAATGGAGGTCGTCCATAGGGATACCTCGCCCGACCCCAACCAGTAGTCAATTCTCGACCAGCTATTGTGCGCTGCAGTTATATGTGTGGCTTCTAAATGGTCTGGGTACCGTGTCCTCCATATGTCAGTTAGCCGTAAATCTACCATAGCATCTTGTAGTGCCTCCAACGCCCTTTTATGTGGTTCTGCAGTATTTGGTGAGCGGTCTAGTACATCCTTCAGGGCAATATTGAAATCACCCCCCCACATTAAGGGGGTCATTAGGATCGCGGACGGACTTGAGTCCGTCCGCGACCCCAGAGTAGGAGGGAACGTCCGCATGGGCTGCGTCGTTCCCTCCGTGCAGATTAGGATGTGACCGCCAGGGTGGCGGTCACATCCTCTATCTTTAACATTGCGGCCGGTGCAGCTTCAAGCTGCACCCGCCGCAATGTTAAAAATGCATGCACCGCATTTGCGTGCACAAAGCGGCAGGCACCGTGCGGTGCCTGCTGCTTTGTTCACGCAAATGCAGGGGGGTACCATAGGTACCTCCCATGTGCACCCCCACCCCCTTCACCCAGGGGGCCTGCAACAGGCCCCCGAAGTGAAGGTCCGTATGCTTTGCCACGGCGGAAAAGCCGCCGCAGAAAAGCATACATTTGACACCATACTAATATGGCTGGCGGTGTCTGATAGACACCGCCAGCCATGTTAGAGCTTTTCCGCCGCCATTGTAAGTCAACCGCGGAGGAAAAGCGGCAGACTGAAACCAGGACCCACCAGCCATCCTAATGTGGCGGTGGGTCGTTGGTGGGTCCTCAGAGGATTTTCCGCATCCGCCGGGCCGGCGGTGGCTTCCGCCGGCCCAGAGGATGCGGAAAATCCTCCATCATAATGTGCCCCTAAGTGTGCTACATGTAAGTCTGAAATGGTGTGCCATAATTTAGTGTAGAACCCTGGGTCATCTATGTTCGGACCATATGTGTTTATTAACGCTACATGATGATTACGAATAATGCCAATCACTATGACATATCTACCTTCCGTGTCCTTTAGCACACTCGAGACCCTGAAGTTAACTCCCTTTCTTATGAGAATACACACACCTCCTGAATAGGAGGAATAATTCGAGCTGTGTACCACCTCAGCCCATCTATTACCTAGTGTTATTGACGCATTCGCTGCAATGTGCGTTTCCTGAAGAAATGCAATATCCACCTGGAGTCTGTTGAAATAAGCAAATATTTGGCTGATTATTTTAGGGTTATTCAGACCCTGCACATTCCAGGTGATTAGATTCAGTTGCGCCGGTTTCACTCCATTATCGAATACTATATTTGCAACACATTAACATGGTGACCCATTTCCGAAGTGTCTTATGACTTTGCAAAACATCAATTACTAGGTAGCCCATAACAACGTTCATTCTGTGTGATCTAGAGTTTGCAATGCGTTTCAGGTACAGTGATCTGTCAGTAACAGTCCCAAACAACCCCCCTCCCACTTCAGCATCCCAACCCTGCCAAAGCCATATCCCTGAATTAGTTAACCTGTAGAAACAACTTGTGTTGGGGAACACCCACATAGGGGGTCCACCGGGTGCGCACATCTCCATCCACATTGTGGATGTGGACGGGTGTACTGTCTTAATTAGCAAATGTGAACATAGTGCTGTACATCCTTGAACATCCCGTACGGTGACATTTCTGCAATGAAGTGTAGCATCATACAACATTTCAACATTTGTCCATATCTGGCCCTATTATCTGAATGTAATCATCTCCCCCAGTACAAGGTGATGTAGATCCATTGTCCAGACTCAGCTTGTCTGTCATATGAACAAAGTTAACCCGAATAGTAGTAAGGCACCTTAAGTGAATATAACTATAGTTGGGTGCCTGTGAGTGTGAACATAGTGATCTGCTCAGTTTTTGAAGCACCCTACCATCTAGCAGTACAAAAAGACAGGTGTCAGAGACATTCCAGTGCAGGCCCACTGCGAATAGTGTCATTAATACCATTCACCCGAACTTCAACAATTTTCAGAGCATATAACAACTGTGAAACATAGGAATAACCTCATAAAGATGCGATATCCCTAAATACGTGTGCATTGGTGCCTGTTTTGTAACTAACGTGGCGTATGCTCTGATATGGGGTCCCATACAGAATAAAAATGTCAGAGTCCGTGGCCCCATTGATTCAGTGATTAAACATTAGTACCTGAATGGATTAGCTCAGTCCTCGTCACTCTGCTGTTCCTCCCGTCCAGTCGCCTTCCACCGTCGGCTTAGTTTTTTATATACTCATGGGCTGCTTGTGGCGTGGGGAGTATCGTAGAGCGGCCAGCGTGGGTTACTTTGAGTTTTGCTGGGTAGAGCATAGAGTATTCGACGCCCAGGTCTCGTAGCTTTTTCTTAGCTGGGTGGACTGCCATGGTGTGATCCGGGTAGAATTCCAATTTATCACCCCGATGAGTGATGTCTCCTTTTTCCCGTGCCAGTCTGAGGACTGTATCTCTGTCCCTGTAATTCAGCAGGTGAGCGATGATGATGCGTGGGGGAGCACCTGGCTTTGGTCGAGGCGCAAGAGAGCGATGTGCACGTTCCACCAGGAATACTGGCGACTACTCCTCGTCTCCGAAGAGGTCTTTAATGAGATCTTCTGCATAGTGTTCCATTTTCCCAGTGTTTGTCGACTCCGGAAGGCCCGCTATACGAACATTATTGCGGTGGGACCGCGCTTCCAAATCCTCCGTCTTGTGACGCAGTGCTTCCAACATTTTCTCCATGTTGGCACAGGACTTAGTGGTGTTACTGGATTCATCCTCTACTGCCGACAGCCTTGTTTCCGCCTCCACTAGTCCCTCTCCGTGTTTGTCCAACTTGGTGGCCAAGTTGTCCACTCTTTGCGTCAGATTATCCAGTTTCCCATTCATTTCTTGTAGACTGCGCTGTATGGCTCAGAGCACTCCCTCCATACCGTTTCCGTCTTCTACATCATTGTCCCCTTCCGTCTCTGATAGTGCTGTGGCCCCTTTGCTTTGTTTTTTTTGCCTCAAGCTGTAGCTTCGATTGTTGTTTCTCCGGCTTTCCCATCTTGCTTGCGTGGCGCGGTATGCACCAGCTTCTATTCAGAACAACGCTAATGGCGGACTGCACTCTAGTTTCTGACGTCACACAGATTAAACTTGTTCATTGGAGTCGTGACATAGTTGCAATGAAACAAAAGTCTGGCGGCAATGTCCAAGTCAACAGTTTTGCTAGCGGCTTACTGATAGTCGTTTACACACATGAGGCCGTATCGTCATTTCAGCCGGTGGCCTCGTGCTCCACTTCGCTCCAGGATTTGTGCTCCTGGTTGACCCAGGCGAAGATTTGCACTGATCTTCCCCTTAGTGGCGACGGGTCCATGGGCTGCGTGCCAGTGTCGTGTAGCGCTCCATTGAGAAGGCGGTCGCAGTTAGAGCACGATTTTGGTCAAGGGGGTCTCCGTTCTCGGTATCAAGTTCAGTCATGCAGGCCGGCATTGCATCTGGCACCGGTGAGGTCTTGTGTCTCTGCCGCCTTCTAACATACCCTCGTTGGTATCGAATACTTATAGCCCATGCCACAGATTTCTATAGGCTATAATCATATTTGATGTGTCAGCTGCATTAGGATCTCCGAGCTGGCAATAGTGTGGTGCGCTGCGTATAAATTCGCCTTGGGGGCCTGATATCAGTGTCAGTTCGCCATGTTGAATTTTATCCCACGGGGCTCGACACTGTGTTAGTAGCGCTGCACTAAGCTTTCAGCCGTTGCTCACATTAGTGGGACGCGGGTGCAGAGCGTTTTGTATCAGGCGGCTTTAGTGCACAGCGGACATAGTCCTTAAAATAGTTTCCTCGCGCCTCTTATCTCCTTATCCTGGCCTCCGTCTCTTTGCGTTTCACCGTAGCCGCCATTTTGCCCACTACCAATGCCTCACGCAACGCATCCTTCTGGGTACTCATGGTTAACGTGTTGTGTGTTAAGGTGACGGTCGCTATCTCCTTCAGCCCTGCTAAGTCCCAGGGAGTCCTCAGGGATCTCGCGAGGGCAGCCCTCATGCGCCGTGGAAGATCTTCATGGCTCTGATTTCAGATCACGGGCGCCGCCATCTTGAAGCCTCAGTCGCGGTGTTCACTCTTTTGCCTCACCAGCAGCGCTTCAGGCGAATATTGGCTCAATTACCACTCGCTGGTCATTGTCCAGGTGTTCCAACGTTGATATCTTTCAAAAATGCTTATATCTCTGCCAGCAGCACAGCGTTAATTGCAGTAATAGTCACCCGTCCGGCGGAGCTACCTCAGGAGCCAGCCATTCCGCAGTGTGCCCTCTAGCGCCCCCTCTTCTTCTCTCACATACACATTTTTGTAATATTGATTTTTTTTTACCAGATACAACGTTGCCTTTTTCACTTTCCCAACATCCTCTAATTCTTGCCAGATTTTCTTACTCTTAGTAGGAACGCCATTAACAAGAATAACTAAAGGTTCATCCTCTACATTTTCTGCACCAATAGTTTCAATATTTTTCTTTAAATCTAGAGGCAAATATACAACTCTTCCCTTTAATCCTCTCTGTAAATCAGAAGGAGGCAATTTTCCTGTCTTAGGCTCCATACGAACAATAGCCTGAAATGGATGAATAAGAATAGACTCATAGGTATTTAAATCCATCAGTTCAGAAGGAATATTTACCAACTCAAGATTATTATGCACAGCTCTAGCAGGCATTTTGTTCTCTTCTAATTTGTTATAACAATATTTACAAATACGCTGATCAGAACCCAAATCAAAACAATTCTCTACCAACAAATAAGTTGTAAAATCCTTCCACTCATTATTATTTTCCTTTTCACTTTTTAAATACAGATCAACAGTCCTGGTCTGATTTTTATAATGAATTCATCGACAACAGATACAAGAATAATTTGGCCTTTCACCTGAAATCACACTACACTGTATAGTCTCTTGTTCAAAATTTTCTACACTGCACTGTCCTACATTCTCTTCCACATTTTGTTCTATTAATCTCTCACTTTCTGCACTGTCTTCCTGAGGACCAAAGTAACTAATCTCAATTTCATCACAAACATGTGATACGTGTGATACAGATCCCTGCAAAAGAGCACTTTTTTAACATTAGTGCTGGACTTATCGCGTAATGCAATGTTCTGACTAATTTCCTCATCTGAGTATGATGAACTGCTAACATCCTGAAATGGTGGAAAACACTTCGCCATACTTTTTTAGGAACACAAGGTAGAGAATGACCGTGTAAACCAGTATTTTCTCTCACTCTACAAGGGTCTAGTCCTTGTAAAATCTTAATCTTTTGTTTAACAGTTTTCTTGGTGTAATTACGTAAGAAATTGCGTAAAAAATCAATAGATTCTTGCCGGACACTGCAAATACTACTACAATTCCAAGTGTACACTGGAGCTTTAGGACATCTCCCTAAAACATCAGCAGCTTACTCCTCTTCTGCATTTGTAGGAACAATTTTCTCTTTCTCAATAGGACAACCATATCTAACCTCATAAGCACGACCAGTAGTGTCAACTGCATGCAACAAATCATTACTCTGAAGATAACTTTCCTCATTAAAAAAAGGCTCTGAAGTTGAAGTATGTTTCCATTCACCCCAAAAAACTCACAAAAATGACTTCTGTTAATTAGTCTTCTCCACCTACTTTTGCTCTTCATTAAATGGATTGGTTTATATATAGTGATCTAATTCTCTTGATTACTAATATAAACAGTTTTCTTTTCAATTCCAAAGCTTTCTAACTACATTTTCTACAGAATTTTTCTTCTTATAAAATACTGTTTTTTTCTTAAATACCTTAATTTCTTTTATTAACTTTGATAGCAATCTATTATAAAACATTGTTTTCCTAATTTCCATGAATTGTTTTTTTCTCCTTGTACTATACACAGTTTTGTCTGCACTTGATTTTCCATTATTCTTTTGTTTATTAGTAGTTGTTTTTCGTTGCTGATACACTAAGGAAATGTTTTTGTTTCTGAACAATATTCTTAGTCTTTAGTATTTTCCTCAAAAAAGTGCTCCTGCTCTTACCAGGAGTTTCTTTCTGTTTGTTAAGACATCTCTCTTCATGTAAATCTTCTTGGTAAGCTCTCTTTAAATACACACTTTTCTTTCGTTGCTTTGTCTGTTGGTACTTCGTTGGCATGATGCAGTACTTTTAGTATCGATAAACACAACCTATAATAAAAAAATATATGTAACATTACAAAAAAAATTATGAAATATTCTATTATATTACTACAAGAAGAGAGGGAGGAGTATGAGGACGAAGCTCGGAGTATAAAAATAAGAGGATTTACAACAAAAGAACAATGAGTATGAAGCAAAAAAAATGTAATAATAAATTAGAGAATAAATAGACAGTACAATAAAACGGAATATAGAAACAGCCGCGGCCCGTGGAGGGAGTTGCAAGGGGGCAGGGTGAGGAGTGATAAAGAACAAGTGGCGATATTTATCTCTAAATAGGGTTAGCGACGATTTTTTTATCGCTGCCTATCGTTGGATATGTTAGCGGAGAAAACATGCTATTAGCAACGTTTCTCTGCATTGTGGTAAAATGTCCAGCGGTAGTGGCGAAATGCGTTAATATCGTTGAGAATACAGTGATATTCACCCATTAGAGACGAAATGGGCTTAGCCATGTTATCTACTTGCCATTGGATAACATGGCTAAGAACTGGTCTGGGCTGGTCTGGGCAGGTGTTAGTATTTGGAGATAATTGCGGTTAACGCGAATATTTCCAACTGTACGCCTGCTTTGCTAATAGCCGATAGCGACGTTTGCGACTGCTTTCAGTCGCTAACTGGTCGGGTACGCCCACTTTGCACGTCATTAGCGATAAACATCGCTGACATGCAAAGCGGGCCCCAAACTGCTCGCTATTGCGTAAAAGCTATCTCTAACATCAGTTAGCGACTGGTTGCTCATAGGACGATAGAATTGTCGCCGCTTAGTGGCCGAAAACAGACGGTAAATCGATGATAATTGCCTATCGTCCCCCTTGGTAATATGCCACCTCAATCATTGCAGGTAAGTAAACAATTAAATTAATAAAATGAATTTCTGGACATATTATAAACAAAAGGCGATAGATAATTGTTGTTTTTATCGGCAGGAAAATGCCGATAAAGCAACGATAATGAGCTTGATAATATACCCTTGAGAATTCTCATACCAGGCCAGGTTAACACTAGAACTTGGGCTTCTATAGCAATTTACAAGAAGCTATTATCAACCCCGTTTTCGCCGTTTTATCGGCAGTTTACTGTGCATAAAACGTCAATAATTTTAACACTGGTTCTTAATAATATGCCCGTCAGTGCCATATTATCAGTAAAGGGCGATACAGTATCGCCGGTTTTACCGGCAGGAAACTGGCACTAAAGCGGCGATAATGGGCTCGATAGTATATCCTCTTGAATTTCCAATGAAGCCTAGGTTAACACCATAACCTGGGTTTCTATGGGAATTCACAAGGATATATGTCGATAAAAGCGGCGATAATGTATCGTCCTTTATTGATAATATGGCTTATAATCCCTTAATGTACAGAGGCACACAATGATATTAAAGAAAAAAACATAACAGCATGCATTATAGCAAAACACGTTTACTACTATATAACGTTTAACAACGGACGAATATAGGAACATATTATCAATGCAGGCGATAATATTATGAAAACTTTATCGGCAGTTTCCTGCCAATAAAGTGACGCTAATTGTATCGCCGAGTCTTGATAATATACCTTATAATTCGTTAATGTACAAAGATACACCGCACAGCCGCACTCCCATACAACTTTTCAACTCACCTTTCAAATTGAATTCTAGATTAACAAGAATACCACTCACAAGGTGGATATTCTTCTACAAAATCTCTGGAGTTCAGTGTTTGCAGCACACCCGTCAAATGGAACATTGTCCCTCTTATTTTACGTATACATACATATAAATAACCAATTAAAATCGTGTTCACATTAATTCAAAAGAAAACACACATTTCGATTGGTTTAACATTCCAAAGCTTTCGAACTAATAGAACTTTCAACCCTTCCCACGTTCCACAATCTGCCAGTTACCATAGAAACACTTCAGGGAACTCCTAACTCAGCACCCAGGTGAAAAGTTCATCATAAATTGTTGCAAATTAAAACAGCAAGTGCGCTTGACTGGAGAATATACCAGCCTATCTTATGTAACGTTCTTTTCTATCACTTTTTCTTAACCAATACAAATATGGCTTTTAAATAGGAGGAACATGGAACCTAGTTTTCTGTAAAGTGTTGTCAAACAACCAATCATGTCTGTGAGGAATTTGGACCTTGCTATTGACGGAGATACGTGGGCTGCTTACTTTCAAAAATTATATAGTAGACCTATTTCTCTCAATACTTCTTCTCCGGACTCTATTCCTTCCTCAACCCCTACTGCAATGGCTGCGAGAAAGGGCACTTCCAGCATTGTTTTTACGTGTGAGGAGGTCATGCTTGCAATAAGGGAGAGCCCTTCTGGGAAGGCACCTGGGCCAGATGCCATCCCAGCGGATGTTTTTAAGGCGGAGCCAGATTTTTGGGCCCCACTCTTAACCTCTGCCTTAAACTCAGCAAATGTGTATGGCCAAATACCAACTTGGACAGAGGCAATTGTGATACCCATTTATAAAAAAGGAGATAGGCATTTACCATCTTGCTATCGGCCCATCTCCTTGATTGACTCTCTAATGAAGGTCGCAGGTCGCATAATTTTAAAACGTTTACAGCACTGGTCTGAGGAGGATGATGTTCTTTCTAGATTACAATATGGCTTTCGATGTGGAAGGGGCACAGTGGAACAAACCCTCAACTTACATCTCCTTATGTCTAAATATGTGGACGTGAAAAGGGGCAATCTTTACGTAACATATATAGATTTAACCTCCGCTTTTGATTGCGTGGTCCATGACCAGTTATGGAAGGTACTTGAGCAGTTGGGGATAAATCCATCTATCCTCGACTTCATCAAGAATTTGTACAGAGATGCGGGGGCCAGGGTTCGGTTTGGTCTGAGGGGGGAGTGCTCTCCATGGTTTACCATCACCAGAGGGGTGAGGCAGGGGTGCATTTTAGCCCCCCAGCTTTTCTCTCTCTACATAAACGCCATTGGAGATCACTTGAAAAACATCGAATGTGATTATCCGAAAGTGGGAGGACAAGCCGTACCAATTTTGTTGTATGCCGACGATGCGGCTATTTTATCTCAAACACGACTGGGCCTACAAAGAGCAGTTACTGCCTTTTCAAATTTTATGCATGAAAGGGGTCTCAAAGTGAATATTGGCAAAACTTTTTCGATGGTATGCAGTAAGGGATCAAAGAAAATCCCATGTCCCATATTCATTGAAGGTCAAAGAATAGACACAGTTGACCATTTTCCGTATCTGGGCATCTGTGTCCATAGAAAGGTGACATGGCAGTCTGCTGTTAAAGCTAGGAAACTTGCATTTGTTAGAGCAATTGGGGCGCTTCGTGATTTTGCCAGCAAAATAGGGGGGAGACCAGTAAAAGAGCTTATTCTTATCTATAAAGCCAAATGTGTCTCAACAGCAATCTATGGGGCCGGTCTGTGGGGGATCGAGAATATATCAGCCATCCAAACAGTAGAAAAACATTTTTTAAGGTATCTACTAGCTATACCGAAATCAACATCTGTCTACATGACCCACATAGAGTTAGGTCTACCATACATTTCAGATGTAATTAAAGTTGAGCCCCTGCTTTTGTGGCATAAAATCTGGTCCACCCCGGAGGCTGTACTAAATCGAGAAGTAATTTTGGACATTCTTAAACTAGAAGGGGCAAAATACACGAAATGGCTGGTATACGTAAAAAGTGTTTTTTGTGAAATTGGACGCCCAGATCTATATACTGATCCTATGTCGTTGGAGAACTTTTCTAGGAAAACCTTGAGAAAGATCTTAATGGATCATCTGGAAGCCAAGAGGTGGGCTATTCAAAAATCAAACAAAACAACTTTGGATTTCCAACTGATTACTTTGAATAAGGGTCCCCAATTGTATCTTTCCTCTGATTTTTCCCATTTTTCTAGAATGCTTCTTACTAGATTTAGATTGGGCTCTTTCTACCGCCTTATAACATTCCCTTCTTGTAACAATTGGTCTCGAAATCTCTGCCCATGCCCTTGTGATGACCTTTCCCCTCAATCGAACATTCATTCTATTTTATTCTGTACATATTATCTAGTTCCCAGGAAAGCTTTATTGAGACCTCTTTTTAAGAAATGGGGCTTGAGGACCTGTAGAGATGCCTTTGTTCGGTTACAACAGTTGGAGGTCAAAGATGTTATATGTACTATGGAACAGTTCTTAAAATTGCTGCTTAAATTCAGGAAATCTTTATGATAGCCCATGCATGTTTGTGTTTTTTAAATCCTTGGCTGTTTTGCACTTTTTATATTTTTTATGATGTTTGTGTTTTTAACAAAATGTAATGATTGCTTTTATGATATCCTTTTTGAATATCGAATAAAGCTTATTTTGATTTGATTTGATTTGAACCAATCATGTCTTTTCTTTTTTCAAAACTACATGTTGTCCACCATTTTAGAAAAAGCTTACTTTTGAAACTAGCATTTCATTTACAGACGCCATCAGAGTGCTTCCAGACCTCTCTTCAAAATGCTTACAGTGAGGATTGTGGGACACAGCTATATTTTCTGGAGTCAAAGGTACAAAGAACGGAAAAGAATTCACAAGGACCTAGGTTTACTAAATGTAGACATTAAATAGATTGGACAGGAAGGATTAAAGTTGCATCAATTGATGCCATTGGTGAAATCCTTTATGCATCTCCAACACCCTGACCTCATAATTGTGCACTGTGGTGGCAATGACCTAGGCACTTTGACTGGGGTAGCTCTGGAAATGCTCCTTTGCGCAATTGATGACACTGTTCCCAAAAACTGTCCTTGTATATTCTAATATGTGCCAAAGGCAGAGATGGAAGCGTTCCAACCACTATTGTCCACAGTTTGAAAAAGCTAGGAAACATGTGAATAAATCAGTTTCTGCCTTTCTCCGAGACTACCGAATGGGGTCCGTTTACAACAATAATCTGCCTTTCAATATGCATGGCATCTATAGGAGAGATGGTGTACATTTTACAGTTGAGGGGAACAGAGTGTTCCTCATAAACTTAAGACTCTGCATTGGTACTTACTTGTAGGTACTAAAATCTCGCAATAAATACAACGGCTCTTTTTAGAGCCACACAACACATCAACAAATACACTTCATAAATATCTAAAATTATTTTTAGTTTTCTTGGTTATGTACGCGTACGTGACGATTTTCAACATTACACCTGTACGTTGTCCATACGTGGTTGATACACATACAATAAATGTATCGCCCCTGAGCAACACTATAGGTTGAGAATGTTTCTATTGTGCTCCCTTTCCTTATTTGTCAAGTTTGTTTTACTGTTGCCTTGTGACTCGGCTGCCGTGACAAATAAGAGGGCTTGCAACACTTCCTGGTTTGGAGCATTGGCAGCCAATCAGCATGAAGCTCCTGCTCGTAATTGTACATATTTCTGTACGCGTACGTTGGTATTTTTCAGAAAAATAATTAAAAATAAAATAGAGCCTAAACATGCATGTACAACCCACTAACCATGCATGATCGTCACCACGAAGGCATTAGTATGCATTTCAGGTCATATTATCAACAAAATGAGAAGGATTATGGCCGCTTTATTGGCACTTTCCTGCTGTGAAAAGTGGGGATAATGTGTCTTCTTTTGTTGATATCGCGTTTTGTTGATAATATGGCCTGAAATTAGTTTTATTAATGTAATTGTTTATTTTCCTACAATCAGGCAGATTCTGTTGTTTATCACTCCCCACCCTGCCCCTCCCCTGCCCGCCCGCCCGACATGTCCCACTGCAACTCCCTCCACGGGCCGCGGGTGAAATACGCGGTAGCGATCTAGTCATTTACCACAGAGTTGTGGGGAATCCTTGGTGAGGCTGGCGCTCACTAACGAGTGCGCACTTCACCGAAGACGTTTCGGAGTTCAGACCCGTTTTGAATTGCTCCTTAGACATTCCTGAAGAGAAAGTGCAAATATTTCTGTGAGAGTCAAAGATCGTTGTTTGACAAGTTAATGAGTAAGCAAAGTTACCTGACTTTATAGACAATATTGAATGTAGTCAGACAATGTATTTTCTCTAACTTAAAAGAAGAATCGATAAAATTTGTGATAAGCAAAGTCTTAAGGGAAAAGAACACATTGAGTTAGGAATAGAACAAAGACTTTTGAATTAAGAAGGAACATTAATGAAAAACAGAAGATATTGAAGGATTGACAGAATAGATAACAAGCAACTGCATAAAGAAAAATTAGTAGAAGAACACAAGGAAATGTATAATATAAAAATTAGACAATAAAGTGAGAGGGCTAGGTTAATGAATGTTACATAATTATAGGTTAAAAGCAGTGAGAAAAATAAAGAACCGTAAGCTACAAGGTTGCAGATAAATACTAGAGGAGAGGCTAGTTCGAAATTGGAAGGGGTAGGTAATTAGTAGGGTTAGACTAAGTTATAGATGAGGAATAGAGATAGAGTAAACACATGATGTATTAACCACTTCCATGCTAATGACAAGGTCAGCTCGTCATGCAGCAGTGGCGTAACGAAACCTTAGGGGGCCCCCCTGCAATGTACTGCAAGGGGGCCCCCTTATTCGATCACTCTACCACCCGCTGGTTTAAAGCACCTGACCATCATAACCTTCCTTAAAGCTAGTAGCAGGGTTTTCACTGATACAAATGGCTTCAAGGGAATCAACAAGTTCTGCAGTCAGGGAGACATTAGGGTATATAAAAACTGTTTTTGGGTGTTGTTGATTTACAAAATGAAGCTATAGGTGAATAAGGGGACATGCTTGGTGACATGAAGGGATTCCATTGCAGTCATAGGGCTATGAGCATTTCAAAGTTAGTAGTGAGCAAAAGTGGTAACTTTGTGCTACTGAAAATTCCATGTGCAGTGCACCAATGGACCAGGTTACCGGACATTTTAATGTCTCACATTTCTTGATCAATCTTTTCCGGTCAGCCACTCATTTTTAGCGCTCATTCTTTCATAACCATTTCTGCTTTGAACAGTTCACCTGATCTCTTATATTTCAAGCACTTTTACCCTTTTCCAGCATATTTAGGCCTCCCTGCCACTAGCACTGATGCCATTTACCTTTGTCGTTCTTATCTCTAGCATTCTCAGTTACCCTACTCCATTCTTCCAGTTCTCTTCTCTCTCCCAGCTCTCTTAATTCCTCCGGTTTCATAAATTGTTTGGAGTTTCCTCTTCGAACACAAGATTATTTTTCTCATTCTCATGCTGCTGTCATGATCCCTCACACTTATGCCACTTGTTCTGACAATTTCTCCCTCAGCTCTATTCCTCCTGGGTTGCTTTGCGCCCCAGTCTCTCATTAGCAAACTATCTCTTCCAATTTGCTCCTTTCCTTAAACTCTGATTCTCTGATTCTCTAAACTATACCTCTAACGTTTCTCACTCACCCCTATCTCTCCCGGTTTTACTGCTACCCTAAGCTCATTCTCCTCTCCCTCCTCACATTTACCTTCCACTTGCACACATCACATTCACCCATATCTATACCACCCCTTCCTCTTACATTTAATTTTACCTTTGCCCACTATCTCTCTTCAGTTCATCTCTTACTTTCCACTTTATTCTCCTCATTGTCTCCCTATCACCTCTCAATGCTACTGTCAGCACGGTCTCTGATCTTCTTGCTTCTGCATCCTCAGTTTCCAAACTATGTTCGTCTTTACCATTTTGTTTATTTCCAAACCCCTATCACACTTGTTTCCTTCACTGATCCCTCCCTCATTCCCATGCAGCCAATTACTTCTTGTTTCTGTCTTTTATTACTCAGAATTTTCCTTTCAGCTCACTCAACTTCAGCTTCCCTTACTCCTTAACCTCTTTATTTCCATATTTTCCACTTATGCAGTGCCATCTTCATTCACACACCCACAGAAGGTACTATGCAGGCGGCAGCATTACAAAGGAGAGAAAAATGTCCTCTTGCAGGTTATGCACAAGCAGTACCGGTGTGTGTTTTCTTCACACAAAAGAGAAATAGCACAGCAATGTAATGAAAGCTTTCCTGATGCAAAATAGGCATAGCAGAGGCAACTTCTGTGCAAGCTTCCTTCACACAAAGAACAGGCACACCACGAGCAACAGCACTGCACACTATCCATGCACAAAATAGGTACAGCACGGACATCAGCATTCAAATTGCTATCACATCAGTGAGTTACTATGAGCATCAGTGCAAGCTTCTCTAGCAAGACAAGTTCAGCATGGGTAGCAGATGTGAAAGCTTCTCTCGCACTAAACATGAAAAATATGAGCAGCAGCTGTAGAGGTTTCCCCAAGAAACAGATACAGCCCAGGAAGCGATTTCTGCAAATATCCCTCACAACAGTGGTACACCATGAGAAGCTCCAAGCAATAACAGTCACCTTCATTAGAGAGGTACTTTAGTGACAGCAGCGGTGCAAGGATCTCTCACCCAAACAGGTAGAACACCACAGCAGCAGAGCAAGCCTATTTGACAAAAAGTGATGATGTATGGAGGGATAGGTGTGCACAGGTAACAACATGTCGCATGTGACACTGTCAGTCATTCCTGGCATTTTGTACAAAAGCACGGTGCAAACAAGGATTTCTGATCCGATGTTTAAAAGCTAAACTCAAAACTACCAGTTCCAGAATGCACATTTATCTTGGCTAAAAAGCTAGAACCAGCTAAGGTTTCTCATATGATGTCAGGAGAGTGTGGGTGTATGTGAAATTGTATACACCACTATGTCAAACTTGCCAGGTACATATCGTAAAATGTGATGAAATATACAACCTCAGTGTGCTATCAGGTGCATTTGGGTTATGCATTAAAGAAGCATTTTTTTTAATCTTGTAGCTTTCAGAGTTATAATATATAGGTTTTAGAGATACCTGCAGGGTCCAATATGCTTTTTAAAGATAATTTCTTTTTATTTTACCTATGGTTTCAATTCACCTTATGGGGCATGCCAAGGTTCCATTTCAATATGCGGTTTTTGGTATCTGCATATTATTTTCATATGTGTAGACCATTTAAATGAACATGAAAAAACGTAGTTTGGAGAGTTCATAATGATCTAAGTAAAGAGGTAAGCCAGGGGACTCTGCACCATGGAAAATAAAATGTGAATGGGTGATTGGCACTGTGTCTCACTTTCTGAATCCAGGGCAGATCACACAAAATCCCAGGTCTGATTTCGCATTACAGGCATCCAGTATGTCAATCTTTGTTGGTACCCTGCCCCACTGCCCATGACCTCCTTCTACTTGGATTCCCTCATTACCTCCCTCCATCGGTGCACCTCATCTCTCCATAATCTCATGTATCGTGTCAGAGCACACTTTAAGTCACACAGACATAGTGCACAGAGACAAGAAATCCCCCTACCCAGTCCTCTGTTACTTTTTTTTAATTGGTGCTTTCATGTTAAAAAATCTTTTTTTTATTTACCAACCCAATTAGTGTCCTCAGTCTTGGATCAATACCTAAAAAAATTTCAATAAATAGTGCCTTGTCCATCCCGCTGGCATGCACGTACTTTGTAAAGCATGGGTGCTAGACTGGAATGATGGGACTGGCATTGCGCTTTTTTTTTCTCTTCATTTTGACAATGCTGCCAGGCATCCTGGTGCTGTACAGGACCGCCAAAAGAAAAAGGCTAAGCCAAAAGGTCCTAAGGGCGTGACCAATCTGATTGACCAGTGCCTGTATTTATTAATCGTAAATTTAATAACATCCTCTGGCGGGGGAATTACAGTGATACCAGCAGAGTTCATGCCATATTATTTTGATATCAAAGGCATAATAGGTATTTTTGCCTGATCTATTTTTCCTGATAGACTCTGCCCAGACCTACTGCAAAACCCAGAGTAGATAAATGCTGGTGGTATCTGTAGCAGGCCACATTAAGGGCCACCATATCTGATCGCCTTTGTTGCATTTGCATAGAATAATTACCTGGAACTTAGCTAACAGTACCCAAATGGGTAGCAACATATTTTATTTTAATGTTTTTATGACACAATCATCGGACCGAATCATGCGACCAAGTTATGTGTGCTGCATGTCGTTTTTAGTAGGATTTATCTGGGAATACGATGGTACTGAACTACAGTATTTGAAATGTGAGAGGGACGCTACTATGATGAGGGTGATTTGGCCTTCAGTTTCCAGAAATGGATGCATCCACGGAGGCATTGGAAGTGGGAAACAATCTTTTTATTCATTGAGTTAACCTGAATGGTGAAAGATTCGAAGAGTCGAAGATAGCGGCCAGATTTCTAACTTAATTACAGGGGTAAGTAAGCGATAGAGGTTAGATTGTTTTCAAGAGTCTGCTTTACATGGCCAATGACCAGCATCTCAGCTTGTGCACCATTCAGGCAAAGACAATTGTCTGTGTTCAATTTGTGTGTGTGTTGGAAGCAGTTGTGCGCTTCGGTTCTATTTTCCGCACATTGATGCCTACCCTGTCAATTCTAGAAATTATATTGGGGACCTTAACCATCTTGTAGGCTAGCTCTGCTGTGTAGGCCCTTTAATGCAGCCACTACTCTTCTCTGCTGGCTGAGTCGGTAAGAGGACCCAGGCTTGAGACTACAATGCAACTCACTCTCCTTGTTTTTGCCTTGGCCCCGACCCTGGTCCCCTCTGCAACACTTTTAACACCTGAAATAATAAGACTTCATGCACCCTCTCAGTCAGTCTCTCATTCAGAAGCCCCGAACACTAGAGCCTGCTACTACCGTGTGCTGACACTCAAATACAGCAGTCAGCAACAGAAAGATGACCAGTCAACCTTTGTGAAAGGCCTTCCACTGCGCTGCAACACGAGTCGCTGCATTTTTAGCAACTTTTGACCTGTTTGAGATAGAACCAAATCATTTTAGTTAAACTCTGCAGATTATACAGTAGATGGTGGATTATGTTGCAAATGCGGCAAATCCATAACTATGCAGAAAATGCAGCAGCCACAAAATCGCATAATTCCAGTGGCCCAGGTTTAGCAGCGTGCTCAGTGCAATGCACTGGCATACAGTTTATCTTTATAAGGGTTTTGTGAGGTTCTTGAGGTACTCAAAGCAGTCTCCCTTGTTCCAAAGCACAGTGTGCCTCCACCATATGACTCGATTCTTCCCAAACTGCCCAGGTAGTCGGTCTGTCTATCTCCTCCTGAGTGCAGTGCCTGGTGTTTGTGAGACAAACATGGACCGTATCATAAACGTCTCACACCGTTACAAAAATGGGAATATACACATCTGTTTAAGCACACAGCCAGTCACCGTTCTGTGTTTTTGCAAGCCTAATCATCAGTTTGTGTACATACATTCTGTTTTGATTTGCACATGTGCTCATATTTTATCAGTGGGTGACCCTATATGCAGTTGATTCTATCTGGGAATAAGAAAGAAACAAGCATGGGCAGGTTTATGAGTGGGGGAAGCTGGGAGGTGTATTCTGCGGCTGTCAATCAGGCCTCTCCCCTCAGTGTCAGCGTTTTAATAACAAGGAGTACATATGCTTTGTAAAAGATGCTGTTATGCATCCATAATATAGGGACATGTGAAAAATTAAACATAGCTCTTCGGGGGAGCCCACACGTCTAACATACATTCGATGTAAATATAGCCAATATGTAAGCACATAGTAAGGGAAAGTTGTCATTTAAACAGACCAGATCATCCACAAAAAATTCAATTTGAGCATTTATTGCTAAAACTAATATATTTCTGACACATTTATATACATTTTCTTTCAATACATCTCAATAGAAACTTGAACATATGATCGAAACTTGTTACTGCAAAGAAGCTAATGAGCAGGATGCAGGATCGTAAGAAGGAAAGCACGCAAACCTTGGGAAGAAAATAGAGGTACATAAAGAAAACACTGAGTTCACTACACAATGCAATGTGCAAGTGCACAACACTAAATACAATGGGCCTTATTTATGAAGGCCTTGCGCCGCCGGTGCGCCACTTTTAAAATGGGAAAAAGTGACGCACCGGCGGCGCAAGGCCTTCATAAATAAGGCCCCATGGCTTCTAGGCCACAGAGAGGCATGCAACCTCACAGACATGTTAAGGTTAATGGATGCTTTAGATTTACTTAAAAATTACATTGAAATTCGGCCGTGTAACATATCAGCGCGTGTTAAGGCATACATATCTAATAAAACGTTCATTATAAATCACTGTATTAAGGCATGGAATATATGACCCTGCTTTCTCAGAACCTAAATATGAAGTATTCTGAAATAGCATGCAACCATGTGTTTAGCAAATCGATCCTAGGGGATCATTGTTTTGTTATTGGCTCTTTGGCATCAGTTGATCATCACAACAATGCACTGCGTCATTGTTTAACATCGGGACCCACAACAGACCCAGACATTATGCGTGTGTGACAGCCGTACCCTGCAGTGTGAATTTGCAGTGGAGTACAGAGACTATAATGCCACCCCAGGCTACTCCCTGGTGCCATAGCAAAGAAATGATTGAACATGCGGCACAATTGATGTTGCACCCGTGTAGGCTCAGATACTAATATGACTGCTGCAACACTCTTTTGTTTTTAAACTTGCTTCCTGACACACCACGGACACTCCTGCTACTAGGCCCGGCCTCGGACGCAGCGCAGACTCTGACTCACCTTGACCTGAGGGCTGGGGCTGGGCCTAGCCTGCAGCTTCTTCAGTTAGGCGCAAGCAGGCGGCAGGGCAGGACAAGGTTAGCCAGACAGGGGCCCGGGAGCTAATACATTAATTTAAATAATGGGCGCCAGTGACAGACTTCGACACTCCAGCGTAGGAGCAGCTGCGTGGCTTGGTCTTCTTGGGATGCCTCACGCGCACTTTTAATTGCACGCGCTTCAATGCGCATGATTGTGAGGACATATTCAAATCAGGGCATGATTGGTCACCAGCTCTGCCCCACCCTGAAGAATGCGCACACACGTCGCGGTAGCAACTGCGTGCACCCACCCACCAATTATTATAGCCTCATCCTGCTTCTATTACAGAGTTTGGATCAGCAAGAGAGGCAACACGCTTTCTGTGTGAAAGGTTGATGATTTATGTCTTCGTAGCCCTTATGTGAAACAAAGAAGTGTTAACTGTTAAAGGCTAGCACAGTTGCCTGTTTCTCAAAGAGAAGACGCTTTCCCACTATACGGCTGTTAAAATAAATTAGGGGCCCCCGCCGGGGCCTCGCACCATTTTGTAAGAACTTATGGGGCCCCGGCCGGGGCCTCGCACCATTTATTAAGAACCTATGGGGCCCCGGCCGGGGCCCGCCGTGGCGCACGTGTGCAGTTGTTTATTAAAGGTGCAGTGCACCAGAACCAATTTATGATGAAGTGAGGCCGTGCCGGGGCCCCCTGGAGGGCGAGGCCTCCCCGCAACGCGGGGCCTGCGGGGGCCTGTGTTACGCCCCTGTCATGCAGTGCCCATTCATTTCAATGGAAATTAGAGTAAATTGCTGGAATTGCCTTAGCACCAAAGGGGTTAAAAAAGTAGTGTGATAATGATGTTTAAATATACACAGATACACAGTGTTATTCTGGACTATGAATACTATCTTTTCAATTTTAGAAAAACACATTTACTTTTTTGCAAAGGGCAAGGTGAATAGACATATTCTACATTTTTAGTAGTGTATTTTACTATACCATCCTGAGTCTTTTCCTATAGTCATAGGGAGGAATTGCTTTCAAAATTTAAGAATAGCTAAGAACAGGATATCCTTATAAGTAAATATAGTTGTATAATTTTTCAAAGGAGTACAACTGTACTAATGGAATGTTATTAGATGATTGTATTTATATAGTATTTGTTGTAGGCCAAAATAGGTGAAAACTGTAGTTTTGTATTATGTATTACGAAAAGTGATACAATTAACTGTTTATATTTTTATATAGGGAGCAAGAACATAAAGGAAACATTATGGAAAGAGAACAGCCTCATACTCAGGAGATTTTGGATATTATTTTGAGTATAATTGAAGAACTAATCGTATCTGTCACAGGCAATGAGAGTGAAGAAGGGGAAATTAGTGCTGCAGACATCAATTGTGATTTTGAAGATGAAAGCTTTGATGTAGATTTCGTTGATGTTTTAAATTATGTTGAAATTTTAGAACACATTAAATCAGAACCTGCTGACGAGGAAATGGATCTGAATTACATAGCTGATGAAGTTGTATTGGAATGTCTGTTAAATTATGAGATGTTATAAGAATAAATGTATTGTTGAAAAAATAATAAAGGTTTGAGCACTATCTACTAATGTATTTATTGTAGTAAAAGTGAAGCAGTTATAGATTCAGTTATATATTCTTTTAATCTTTGTATTGATTTAAAATATGCAAAGTGAGTTTGAGGGCATCGATTGCTTAAAATCCGATAGGAGTATACATGCAGTCTTGTATGCACTGGCAAACTTGTGTTTTATGCTTTCAATTCCCCAGTCTGTATCTTTAGACTTCTACCAAACACCCTGACACTGCTGTTTTAGTATTGTAGTGAGCCACTCAGCAGTATGTTCTTTTTGATTGTATGGGGGTAAAACTGAAGCTGTAATAAATTTAGTGAGGGACTTTGTTTGCAGAAGTGTAATGATGCAGTCAGTATCTCGATACTCATGGATTAAAAGAAGCCTTAGTGCATAGGTTATTTCAAAGCGCTATGGATTGTGGATGCACTGTTCTATGTACCAAAAAAACGTTTTTTTTATACGTTCAATTCCACAATGTGTATCGTAATACTTCCAACAGACATTCTCACACTACTGTTTCAATATTGTAGTGAGCCATTCAGCAGTATGTGTTTATATGTATACCGTGGTACAACTGAGGCTGTTATAAATTCAATCAGGTTCTTTCCTTTAAGTTTTGTAATCATTCACTCACTATCTAAGTACTCATGCTTTAAAATAGGCTTTAGGGGATAGACTGCTTCAAAACCCTTATAGACCATGTATGTAGTGTTCTATGTACTTGCAAATTTGTGTTTTATACGTTCAATGTACTAGTTTGTATTGTTACATTTCCAGCAAACACTCTGTCTCTTTTGTTTTAGTTTTGTAGTGACTCATTCATTGGTATGTAGTAATCCTATCACTACATTAAAACAGTAATGGGCACATATACAATAACTGGCATATCCCCATGAATATGTCAATTATTGTGCTCCGTGACACCACCACCATGTATCCGCCGTATTTGCAATGTGGTGTACCTTGGGACAAAAATGGCACATATATGTGATGTATCTGTGCTGTAAAGGTGGTGCATTGTTTGAGTTATGTTGGAAGTGCAACATATCTCCAGCAATGGTTTGGGGGCCCTATGCTCAGACTGCTGTGTCAATCTTTACACGTGCCTCAAGGTAGTGCAGGGTTTTGACACAGCATTAGCGCAAAAGTGACAAAGTGACATTTTGTATATTGTAGTCAGCCACTTTTAGGAGGTGTTTCTGTGCAGGAATGCCCCCCTATGTGGGAATGTGTCGTTCTGGTACAGGGATTTAGAATGTGACGTAGTTCCCAGATACGTCACATTGTAAATACCACATATCGTGGTGCATGTTTTTTACCAGTGCTTCATCAGAAAAGTGATGCAACGGTTGTGTGAAAGAGGCACAAGGGTGTTGTAAATCTGCCACTAACAAACACTTACAAATTCACCGAAGCAGTTTCACTAGGAGTGCATTGTTTTTGAATTTACTTTTGTTATTATTTTACATTAAAAATATGAAATGTAAGTTTAAAAATATAATAAATAGTAATGAAAAGTATTTTTAATAAAAATGTAGGAAATTACTGTAAAAAGAAAGAAATATAATTATTAGTATATTTCAAAATTATCATTTACAAAACCTTTGAAATACACTGAAAAAAACATAGGTTTCACACCTGTTATAGTTAGGAATTAGCATTTAAAAACCTTAGAAATTCACTGAAAAAACCCATAGGTTTCGCACACGTTATAGTTAGGAATTAGCATTTAAAAAACCTTAGAAATTCACTCAAAAAAACATAGGTTTCACATGTTATAGTTAGATGGACATTTCTCTCATACAAAACCATTGAAATTCCCTCACTATAGCTTGCGCGCCCGCAATGCACTGCTGATAACGTCACATACTACATCACTCATGACATGGTGAGTGACATCACTCATGACATCACTCATGACATCTCAAATGACATCACTAATGATATCACTGATGACATCATCCTTGTGAAAGAGTGGCACACCTCATCTTACCCTAATATAACCTTTGATACACACATTCAAAAATAGAAACTAAAATGTTCAAAATAATGGAGATAACAATACTAGTTAGAACAACCTATTCAGTAATTCCAAAATCTACATACACATCCACTCATTCACCAACAGTTCTATATAGTCACTCATACATGTACTCACTCATCCTATGTACTCATACACCTATACATCCTGTTACACACCTACACTCATACATAGAGTTACTGACACACATATTCACACATGCAAATAAACTTTCAAATGTCCATTTGCTCTCATATATAGTTATACACATACCACTACACTTATTTGTACAGAAATGTACATATACTTACTCTCTTAAACAATCACTTATAGAAACACATACTTAGTTATACAGGAACTCTTTGAATCTCTCACCCTTATATATACTCACTTATAAACACCAATACTCACATATAGTAGTTTAAAGCATATGTACTTAGTCATAAAGACAGTATTGAGACAGTTATTCACTCACTAACACACCTATACACACAGTCATCCACCCATGCAGTCCTGCACATATGCTGTCTTCAAAACACATACAAACAGTGAGTCACCCATTCATGCATCAATGCGCTAAGTAATATCCCCCACCGAACCATATGACACCGATACTGATACTCAAAAAAACAACTAATAACCTATACAGACACTGATGTAGCTACTCACCAACCCATGCAGCCACAAATTCAAAAAATGTGTGAGACTGATACAGATAATTACATATTTAAACATTACTCACTAACCCATGTATTCACTGAGATACACTTAATCAGTCAGTTATACAATCAATTTTACAAAACAAATAATTCATTTAGACACTTATGTACCAATCTATTGTTCCATCGACTTTGAGATATACATATATAAAACATAATTAATTTTCAGAAAAACACACATTCACTGGATGATGTCATCAGTGATGTCATCACTGATGTCATTTGAGATGTCATCAGTGATGTCACTGACCATGTCATGAGTGATGTAGTATGTGACGTCATCAGCAGTGCATTGCGGGCGCGCAAGTTATAGTTAGCTGAACTAACTATAACGAGGGAATTTCAATGGTTTTGTATGATGGAAATGTCCTGCTAACTATAACATGGGTGAAACCTATGGTTTTTTCAGTGACTATAGTCACTGAAAAAACCATAGGTTTCACACCAGTTATAGTTAGGAATTAGCATTTAAAAAAACTATTAAATTCACTGAAAAAACCATAGGTTTGACACCAGTTATAGTTAGCTGGAAATTTTACTGACATAAAACCATTGAAATTCCCACGTTATAGTTAGTTGGACTCACTATAACTTGCGCGCCTGCAATGCACTGCTGATGACGTCACATATTACATCACTCATGACATGGTCAGTGACATCACTCATGACATCACTTGTGAAACCTATGGTTTTTTCAGTGAATTTCATAGGTTTTGTAAATGCTAATTCCTAACTATATATAGGTCCGCAAACCTATGTTTTTTTCAGTGAATATCAAAGGTTTTTTAATAGCAAATTTCTATAGCTATGAAATTTAATATTTTTTATAATGAATCCTATGTTGTATATTTATGTAATACTATTTTTTTATGTATATTGTTCATGTTTATTTATTTATTTTTTACCCTGGAGCGCTCCCGGTGCGCGTACCGGTGAGCGCACCGGTTAGCTCAGTCTTGCGGCTCACCCCGTGCGCGTACCGGTGAGCGTCCCATTAGAGCTATTGCCGCGAACGAAAACATCATCGTGACGTATCGCGTAGCTGCGAGATGCGTCTTATGACGCACGGCGTAAGCGCACCCGGAAGCGCCCGAGCGCATACGATCGCGCTACGTAAGCGCCCCCGGGCACGCGCCCCGGGGTGCGTAGCGTAAGCGCATCGGGTCATCTGACCTGAAAATAACACTTTTCATTGGTTCAGAGCAGTTTATTTTTCCAAATGATGAAAGCCCCCACCTTTTTTCCTCAAACTCACTTTGTACTTTGACTGAGGAAGACCTGTTTGCAGACCTGAGAAATGGCTACAGTAGCAGCAGCAGCAGGAGCATCTCAACCACCACCACCACCACCACCACCACAAGGACCACCACAACACCACAGTGGTGGTGAAGAAGAAGAAGGGGAGGAGGAGGAGGAGGAGAGGCGGTTCCTGCCTGAAGATAATACCCCCTATAAACCTAAGGAGCACTTTGTGTGGGAGTTTTTTAAAATCCCAAGGGGACAAAAGAAAGTCAACGCTCCAAAAGTGACATGTCTCATCTGTGGCACTGTACTTTCCAGGGGGAACCCTGCAAAAAAGTATTCATTTGGGAACCATACAATGATGCGCCATATGCAACGCCGGCATCCAAACAACTATTCTGCGGCAGAGGTCAGAGAACTAACAAGAAACCCTCCCCAATCTTCTCCCAGCACCTCCAAAAGCAAACAACCCACTCCATCGGGTCCAGAGACAAGGGAGATGGTCCCAAATATCCAACCCCAGTTTGGAGATTATAAAATAGTTTGTAAATTTTGAGGGACTACAATTTCCTATGGGGAGCAAAGTATCAAACTAATCCACCGTGCTGGAGACAACCACAACTGCAGAAAGAAACCTTAATTTTTTCCTGATTTTTTTTGCTCCAGTTGAGCCGTTTACAATTCCCTGTTTTTTGTTTGCCCCCATAAAAATTACAAAAAAAATATAAAATTGTTCATAAAAGCCAAAAAAATTAAAACATTTAAAAAAAACAATAAAAAAATAAAACAACAAAAAGAATTTAAAAAAACAGTTCTTTTTAGAACTACCTCCAATTTATAAAAAAATGCTACATTTTTTTAAAACTCTGTCATTCTTTTTTCTCCAGGGTACGCGTACCGGTACGTGCACCAGCGCGCACCCAAAAAAAAGAAAAAAAAGAATGAAGGAGTGAGCATGAGGGAAGGGGACAGAGAGAGTGATGTTAAGAGAAAGAGAGCTAGAGGGAGCAACACAGAGGGACTGTGTAATAGATAGTAAGACAGAGAAAAGGTGTAATAGGGTGTAAGTGAGAAAAGGAAAATGAATAAGGGAGCGAAAGAAGGGAAGAGAGAGGAAGAAGACTAAAGCTGAGGTACTGGGAGAATGTGAGTGGGTGTTGAAAGTAAAGGGAAGGACAGTAAAGGATGGGGAATGAGGGGTAGTGACAGAACCGGAGTAAAGGAACAGCGGTGAGGGAGGGTGAGAAAAGAGCAGTGAGTGTAAGTAAAGAGGGGTGAAAAAGGGTGGATAAAAGTGAATAAGGGTAAGACATGGGGAGTGACAGAGAGAAAGGACAGAGAGAGTAAAGGAAGGAGTGACAGAAAGGGACTGAGTGAAGCAGCAAAGAAAGGTAAGTGAGAGAGTGTGGGTGAGTTATAGGGAGTGAGCATGACGAAAGAGTAGTGACGGAGTGAGGGGACAGAGACAGTGAGGGTAAGAGAGACAGAGTGAGGGAACGGGAGTGAGGAACTGTGAGGACAGACGGACTGAGAGAAGAAGTGAGAGGAGTGGAGTAAGTGAGTAAGGGAAAGGGAATGAGTGAGGGAGCGAAGGAAGGGAACAGACGGTAAGGGAAGTAAAGCAGGGGGACTGAAAGAAGTTGAATGTGGTAGGAGAGAAAGGGAAAGAGGAGTAAACATGGAGGATAGGAATAAGTGAGGGAAGCAGAGTAAGGAAACGGGAGTGAGGTAGGGTGAGAGAATAGTAGTGAGGTTAAAGCAAAGGGTGATGACAAACTACATTTTTTTAGTCACACTTGAAGTCCGCCAAATGGAGCGTAAATGGCGAACAGCCTACCTAGAAGTAGATAGAGTCATTTACTGCAAGATACGTAAGAATTACCAAAAACTTATTTTGGAACATAAAACGATTATTTTTCTAAAAAGATTCTTAATGCCCATAACAAGTCCAAAGAGCTGTTCAATATCGTGGAGAATTTGAGTGCTAGCGATAGAACCTCTCTCCCGGCAGTCCCTACTCAAGAGCTTTGTAATTCTCTCAATTCATTCTTTTCCGACAAAATTAGCACTATCAAACAAAGCATTCCTATCACTCAGTCCCCGCTCTTATCAGATGACACTGATCACAATACTGCGACTCTGACCGTATTCCCCCATGTTGACAGCACAACTTTACATAAACTTCTCACCAAAGTTAAATCTGGTTCCCCTGATGACATCTGCCCTCCTTACATCTTGAAGGAAGTGGGAACTAGTATTCCTGAGGGTATACTTTCTCTACTGAATGGAACACTTACTCAGGGTAAAGTCCCCGACAACTTAAAAAAAGCCCTTCTTATCCCCTTGATGAAGAAGGTAGGAGCCAACCCGCAGGACCTGCAAAATTATAGGCCCATATCCTTGCTACCCTACTGTGCCAAACTTCTGGAGTCTCATGTCTGCAACAGCATCTCCAGATTTCTGGAAGCATCAGAGTACCTTACACCGAACCAGGCTGGCTTTCGCCCAGGCCATTCTACCGAGGCTGTTATTCTCTCGGTGCAGAATACTCTGAGACGGAATGCAGATGAGGGAATACATCAGGCTCTGGTGTTATTGGACCTTTCGGCTGCATTCGACACGGTCGACCATAACATCTTGGTCGACCTTGTCGAGCAGGCAGGTCTCAGGGGCACGGCACTGAGCTGGATCCGCTCATTTATCACCGGGCGCACTCAGGCCGTCAGACTAGGATCTTTCACTGCTCCCACCATACCTTCTACCTGTGGAGTCCCTCATGGCTCTTCATTATCACCCTTGCTTTTTAATTTATATTTACGCCCCCTTCTGTACTCCCTTAGGAAGGCCAAGGTGACAATCTTTAACTACGCAGATGATTTGCAGCTCATCTTTCCTTTAAACACCAAGGACTCCGTGGTTGAATTTCAAAATACGATGTCCCACATTATGAACTGGATGAGCTGCAGTCATCTGAAACTTAATCCTGGCAAGACCGAATTGGTCTTGCCGGGAAAGAGTGCTCTTAGCTGGAACCCTAGTTTCTGGCCTCCCAGTATGGGAGCTCCTCCATCTAAGTCTTCCTCGGTCAAGAGCTTAGGAATACACATTAGTGAGGACCTCTCTCTTAAAAAACAAGTAGGAGCTGTTGTCTCAGCTAGTTTCTTCCAGCTGAAGAAAATTAAGAAAATCGCCTGCTTCTTTTCCCCAGCAGCCCTCACCCAGATCGTCATCTCCCTGGTTCTGTGAAGATTAGACTTTTCCAACAGTCTCTATTTTGGTATCCAAGTTGGAGAGCTTAAACGCCTCCAGCTTGTTCAGAACCAGGCTGCCAGACTTCTCCTGAATCTCTCCAAAAGGCAGTCTGTCAGATCTGGTCTGAAACAGCTACACTGGCTGCCTGTGGAGCAGCGCGTGGCCTTCAAAATAGGGTGCATTTTATTCAAATCTCTGCATGACTCTGGTCCTCTTTTTATTAGAGACATGTTTAAGAGATACACCCCTTCCCGCAATCTCCGGTCTATTCATAAACTTCTTCTAACTGTTCCACCCTATAAGAGGAAACGTCTTGGAGGCAGCTGTTTTGACCATCTTGCGGCTGGCTTCTGGAACTCTCTCCCCCTTCGCCTGAAACTGACTGATGACATCCTCAGTTTTAGACAATCTTTGAAAACTTGGCTTTTTACCCTGGCGCATTGCTGAGTTGCTCCCCTTCCACTGTGACCTGTGCGTTTGTTCCCTCCGACAGCGCCATGAAGCCTCCGGACGTACGAGCACTTACAAATACATACTAACATTAACATTAACATTAACACTTACCATGTAATTAATGTAAACTTAATTACAAGTTTTTACTACACTTTGTATCTGTGAAAGAGAAAAGAAAAAATAAGTTATAATTAGTAAAATATATATTTTAAAATAGAAGAGACAGGTCAAGAGGTTAAAAATCATAAAAGTGTACTAAGAAATAAAGTAAGAGTGAAGGACACAGAAAGGGAAATAAAGTAATGTAGAAGGACAAAAAGAGGGAAAAAGAAATAGAAGGAGAGCAAATTACTAAGAGTAAGGCAGATACATTCAGTGACAGAGGGGAAGAGAAGAAGAGAGAAATGAACTGAAGGTAAGAAAGATACTAAAAGAATGTGAGTTAGCAAAACTAAATTAGGAAAGAGGAGTAAGTAAAAGGGGAATGACTGAGAGGGAAAGGAGTCTGATTGAGGATGCATTTACAAGAATGAGGAATGGAAGATGACTGAGAGTGAGTGAATGGGAGTCACAGAGTGAAGGGATGAAGGGAGTGAGGATAATATAGACGGATTGAGGGAAAATGAGTGAGGAAGTTAGTAGACAGAGGGACTCAGGGAAGGACTGACTGAAGTGGAGTACAATGATTGAGGAAAGGAAAATGAGTAAGGGAGAAAAAGAAGGAAAGAGAGGGGAAGAGGACTAAAGTAGTGGTACTGAGAGAATGTGATTCGGTGTGGAAAGTAAAGAGAAGGACACTGAAAGATAGGAAATGAGGGGTAGTAATGGAACCGGAGTAAAAGAAATGGGGTGAAGAATGATGAGAGAGGAGCAGTGAAGTTGTTGTAAGAGAAATGATAGAAGGTAGATAAACACAAGTGAGCATAACACAAGGAGAGTGAGGGACTGAGGACATAGAGGTAGTGAACGAAAAACAGAGAGAAGAGGTCAAAAGAAAGGAGCAAAGAAAGATAAGTGAGGGAGAGTGGGTGAGTTATAGTGACAGAGTGCGACAAAAGAGGTGAGTGAGTAAAGAGGAATTACTAAAAGAGCAAAGGAGGAAAAGATGGAAAAGGGAAGTAAAGCAGAGAGACTGAAAGCTGAAAAGTGGTGCAAGGGAGAGAGGGGATGCAGACAGTTGAAATGGAAATGAGGGGTTGTGAAAGAAGTGGAGTAAAGTAACGGGGGTGAAACAGAGTGAGAGAAAGGCAGAGTGAGTGAGTAAAGAGAGCTGAAAGAGGGTGGAAAAAGGAAAGTGAGTGTGAGACAATGGGAATACAATATAAATTACACAATACAAACTATAGAATAACTTGTACAACATGTTAGATAGTTTATATTTGCTGTTCTCAGAATATATTGAATTTCACTAAAAACAGTGAGTTGAAACTACTCATCATATGACAGCGGGAAAAAAAACACAATCTAAAAGATTGTGTTTAAAAAAAAACATATAAACTTAAAAATCACATATGTACACTAATGTTTGATTCACTTACTTTTCCTTTAAGCCAAATAGTACATCATGAAGGTCCTTTTCGTTGGAAAATACTCTGCTGTTCTCTAAAACGTCCACATCGACTTTCTATAAGAAAAGCTCCAAGAACATCTGAAATATTTTTCAATGTTTTCATTTCCTCCTTGTGTTCAGTCATGACTCTTTGCTCATTCCTTCACTTTTCCTTAAGGCCAAATATTGTCAGATGTATCAGTATGTTTTCAAATTACTCAAAACAAACTCTGAAATTACTGTTTTCCCAACGTTCTGAAAGAAAAGCTCATACAACATTTTCACAATGTTTAAATATTCATATTTCCATCTCTGGCTCACTCATATTCAACATTTCCTATAATATTGATATCACTTACTATGAGATCCACTTACAGTACCTATATGACAACTTGAATTTTTATATTATCTTGATCACTTTTACTCACAATATAATTTTAAACAGCAGACTAAGTTTTATTAACTGCTCCCGTCTTCATAGGCCAATTACCTTTACTTAAATTTTGGTTCTAAAAACACTAGGTATGAATTTTTTAAGTCAAAAGGCAAACGTTGTTTGAAAGTCAAATGAGTGTCATTACAGAGCTTCCACCCTTTTTGACATTTTAAATAACATGTGTAATGCCCTGATGTTGTCGAAGGACCGTCATGATAAATAATAGCTACAGTTGCAAAGGTTCTTCCTGAAATTGATAACTGAGAAGCCACAACATTTTTAATAGAAGTTGTCAATTTAGTTCCATCAGGTCTACATCGTTGGAACATTAAAATGACATACTGACCATAAGTTTGTATAAATAATGTGGACAGCATTGCACACTTACATTGGGTACACACCATATTGTGATCAGCTGCTTTAACTAGATTATTAAAAGACACTGATTTGCAGTCTGGTAAAGTCAAATGTATAAATCTTTCAGTGTCTACTCTAGTACTACTTGATAAACTACATTGTCGCAGTCATGCTGCCATTGATAAGAAAGGCCAAAAAGATTTTCTACATCTACACCTTCATCTTCCAATACACCAAACATATACATTAAAAATTCCTGACAATCCTGCTGAATATTCTGTGAAAATTGATTTTGACCAGAACATATGTCTAAAAGATTTCGAATTTCTGAAACACTTTCTATTTTTGCTCTATCCCTGCTACATTTCTCAAACACAGAATTCAGTAAACAGCAGAATCTTTGATCCCGATTTTCAACAATCTGTTCTTGTAAAGTTTGAAGAAATAAAACAACATTAACCACTACATTAGCATAGCAGTTGACACCAGAACTGTTTTCAAACTGAAATCCAACAGCATCTTCAACAGAATCCTTTTTCTTTCTGCTTAGAATTACAGTTTCATCTACTTTTTGTCTTTTTGCTACTACCTCACTGCAATTATTCTCATTTCTTCTTTTTTGGCCTACCACACGTTTTTCAAACAGAGGATATTGAGGCAAATGTGGAGCATACTCTAATCTTAACCTATTGTATTCTTTAACACAATCTAGATCTGCACAAATCTTTGTCTCATCACACTCAATCAAGTACAATCCTGATACAGTTCTGACTTGTGATAATGCCACATATTCCATATCCTCTTTAAACACAGAACTTCCAATGTTCACCAAAGCACTATCTACACTAAACCTTGAGATTTATGAATTGTCACCGCATATGCCAAACGAACTGGAAACTGTTTTCGGCGAACATATAAGTCTTTTACAAGCAAAAATCTAGCAGGACAACGACTGATTTGTTGTACTTGCTCAATGCCATCAAATTTAATTTTTAAACATTCAATTCCATCTCTATTTCTGTAATTCAGAAATTCAACAACATGACCCATTGCTCCATTTACCAGACCTCTTTCAACATTTAAATTCCTTCTCAAAATGATACGACAATTGAAACACACATTCAGAGTCTTTTCAAAACCAGCAGTTTTAGATATACTCTTCTCTAATGAATCCAATTTTCATTTCAAATTTTCTGACAAAATAATTGTTGCTCCCATATGCTCTATTTTATCTATAGCTTCCAGGTTCGCAATCTCTTCATTTTCTAACTTTACCATTTTGTTGTTGAAGATGGAACATTCTTGCAGAGTTGGCATCAAACATATCCCATATTTGTTCTCAGTAATTTTCTTAAAAATATTCTCTGGAAGAATGTTTTCATTTGGATACAAATTTGAAATTAATCGTGCATGTAAAGCTTCTTTCCCATGCTCACTTACTTTTCCGATTCTTACATCTTGTAGAATATTTTTATAATCTTCATCCTTTGCCTGTCGCATATTTTGAAGCAGTTCTGCATATTTGAAATTTAACCATATATTAACGTTTCCAATGCTTCCTAGGCACTTCCTGGTATCTTCATGCGTGAGCATTTTAAACACTGGTTGTCCTTTCACTGGAGTCAACTGCAGTAGATCTCCAAAAACAATAATGTGTTTCCCTCCAAACAACACATCATACTCTGTTCTAAGAATTTCTTGCATTCTCAAATGCACAAAAGCAAGCATTAGATTTGAGACCACGCTTACTTCATCAATGATAAGAAGTTTCATTTTCTTCAGGAATCTTGAAACTTCAGAGCACGCATCTCCAGATAGCTTGTGTGGTATTGCAATTTATTATCATGCTCAACTGGTAGCATCAGTAAACGATGTAAAGTAATCCCTTTAATGTTATGTGCTGCCAGCCCAGTTGGAGCGGTAACAACACAAGACAGCAGTGATTCAGTCCTTTTCTGCAGATAAGTTGCAATTGCTTTAATCAGAAAACTTTTTCCAGTTCCTGCTTCTCCATTCACGTACAGTTGGACAGGCTTAAATGATATACATGAGAACTCTTTTTTCTCATGACTGAATCCATGTTCAATCTGTTCTGTGACTTCGTCATATATCTGTTTCTCTTCAACGTTTAGTTGTTTCACCAAATCTTCTAAGTTAACTACATCCTCTTGAGCTTGTTCCATAGCTCTTTCCACCTCATCCATGGCAGTTGCAGCTTCATTTTGGATAATTGGTCCTCCTAGTGGATCCTGACTCAATGAAGTAGAACTCTGACTGTCTTGAGAACTGTCTCTAGCAATCTCTGCAGCAATTGTGGCTTCTTGCTCTATTTCTTCGTTCAACATTTGCAGATAATTTGAAAAACCAGACATGCTATGGTATCCTTGGTTGCATTAAAAGAATCTTCCTAACAGAGAAAATCTCCAAGTAGTTCCTCTTCTGTACGCCATGGCTTAAAGAGTTGCAAACGAGCTAAATAGTAAAATTCCCTTTTGTCTGGAGATTCGCAACTCAATTTTCGATGATTAATCAAATGGCCTTTTCTCTGCTTCACTAGACATCCTTCACACCCAATGACAGCATATATTCCATTATTGATATCTTCTTTGATGTTCCTCTTATAATTATAGTTTTGCAGAACTTCATACAAACAACTGTTCTCAAGATGACTACTTCTATTTGGATAGTATGTATCCAACATGTTTGTCTTCAAAATATCTGTAATGTTTGGTTCTTTCTCCGCAAAATACTCAATTTCTTGTACAGATTTCAAAACTCGGTTTTGTGTTGCAGCAAGACCTAGACTCGTCCAAATGATAATTCTAGATTTGGTATAGAGACTTGCTGATGATAACCGATCAGAACATTCATATGCTCCAATTTCTCGATGCGACAACATCTTCAGACTGAAACTGTATAATTTTTTACTTATACTCTTTTCATGTGAAATGTCCTCCCACATTTCCTTCAGTTCTGTCTTTTCTTTTTTTGTGATGTAAGACGTCACATATCGAGCCACAGCAATAGAGTTGTCAGCAACGAACTGAATATCCATGTTAGCATTCCACATGGACAAAATCACTGGGTTGTAGTCGTTGATGTACTTGGACTCTTCGTTTCTTTTTAAATTGTATGTATTTTTTGGTGATTTCCTCGTCACAGTATGTCGCAGAGAAGACATCAAATTATTTACTCTTCCTTTAGAAATCACTGGTCGTGGAAACCAGAAACGACATTTTTTGTAGAACTTGTCCTTGTTTCTGAATTTTTGACGACAGTACTTTCCACAACGATGGGATTGAAAGCGTAAACTTGTTGCCTTAAACTGTTTTCTTCGGTAGTTTTCGGAACAGCACATGTTGAATACTCTTCAATGAAACTCATCACTGTGTCATCCGAATATGTTCCAAATTTGGGTGCATCTTTAATCCATAACAACATATGTATGTGAGGAGCACCTCTCGCTTGATACTCCTTTCTCCAAAAGAAATCCAAAACCTCTCCAAGGGGAGGATTTTTTTTGTTGGTAATAAAAGACATCATAGCTTCAGATCTATGATTGAAATATCTGCATACATTCACTGGATCCAAAGAACACAGTTCTCCAGGTGTTTTGAATTCTATCTTTTGTATGTTTGCATTTGCCTCTTGTAGAAATTGAAGTAAGTCGTCCCATGCATACTCAGCACAGCTAAGAGTGAGGAACCATGTAGGAGTTCCTAAGTTTCTTAGCATACATTTCAATTCCCCATGACGACGGAAACAATACTCGTTTGTACCAAGCTGACATGCCATGAGATTGATTAGCTGAGATTCCAAAATACTGTCTTGCAGATTGACTTTCTCCATAAAGTCCCTCGCCGAAACATTTTGCAGATGTGGTCCACTCTTCAGTATATGGTTCACTGCATAAGAAATCCCAGACAAGTCACTTTCATACAGTAGATGAAACAAATACGGAATGCATTGACAAAACCTTGGATCTTCAGCATATAATCTTAAAGTCCGGTATTCAGATGCAGGAATTTAAACTGGTCGACCGTCATATCGTCCACCTCGACCTGTTGGAAATAACTGTGGAAAACAACGAGCTTCCAAACTTTCTTCCCATACACTAATGGGACTTCCTTTTGCTGCTTTCATTTGAAACAAGTCAATTGCATTCCCCATTACTTCTTTGGAATGCAAAGGATGAACAGTATATTGTTCATATATTTCTTCACTTCTAGACACATCAACTTTTTCAATTTGGCCTGCTGAACAATCACTGTCTTCTTCTGCAACTGTTTCCTCTGCTCCAACACATACATGTTTGTAGTACTCATTGTTTTTGACCAAATACAACGTTGCCTTTTTGACTTTCCTAACATCCACTAAATCTTGCCAGATTTTCTTACTCTTTGTCGGAACCCCATTAACTAGAATAACCAGAGGTTCCTCTTCCACTTTTTCTACACCAATTGTATCAATATTTTTCTTGAAATCTAGAGGCAAATAAACAACTCTTCCCTTTAATCCTCTCTGTAAATCTGAAGGAGGCAATTTCCCTATCTTAGGCTCCATGCGCACAATAGCCTGAAAAGGATGCACACATTGAATCAGAATAGACTCAGAGGTATTTAAATCCATCAATTCAGAAGGAATGTCTACCAACTCCAGATTATTATGAACAGCTCTAGCAGGCATTCTGTTTTCATTTAATTTATTATAACAATATTTACAAATACGTTGATCGGAACCCAAATCAAAACAATTTTCTACCAACACATAAGTTGCAAAATCCTTCCACTCATTATTATTTATATTTTTGCTTTTTACATATAAATCAACTAATCTAGTCTGATGCTTATAATGAGTTCGTCGACAACACACACAACTAAAATTTGGCCTTTCACTTGATTTCACCTTAAACTTGGAAATTTCCTGGTCAAACTTTTCTGTTCTTGAAATCTGTACATTGTCTTCCACATTACCTTCTATTACTGTGTCAATTTCTACACTGTCCTCTTTTTCACCAAAATAACAAAACTCAATTTCTTCACAAATGTTCTTCACATCTAATTCAGATCCATGCAAAAGAGCACTGTTTAACTGTTTAAGCTTAAGAGCTGGGCTTTTTGCATAATACAACCTTCTCACTAATTTCCTCATGTTATTATGATACACTGCTAACATCCTAAAATGATGAAAAACACTCTGACATACTTTTCTAGAAAGACAAGCCAGTGAATGCCCATGCAAACCTGTGTTTTCTCTCACTCTGCAAGGATCTAAGTCTTGCAACATCTTCATTTTCTGTTTTAGACTTTTTTTACTATATGTACATAAGAAATTACTAAGCAAATCAATTGAATCCTGTCGCACACTACAAATACTACTACACTTCCAAGTGTACACTGGACCCTTAGTACGTCTCCCTAAAACTTCATCAGCTAACACCTCTTCTGCATCTCTAGACACAAGTTTCTCTTTTTCAATCGGACAACCGTCTTTCAGCTCATATGCTCGACCACTGGTGTCAACTGCATGTACCAAAACATTCTCCTGGAAGTAACTCTCCTCATTAAAAAATGGTTCACAACTTGAACTATGCATCCATTCTCCAGAAAAAAATTCACAAAAATTAGTCCGATTAATTATTCTTTTGCATCTACTGTTCGATTTGAAAACATCAATTGCCTTGTTAAGTATCCTAATTCTGTTGATTACTAAAATAAATAATTTTTTCTTAACTTCGAAAGCCTGATCAACAATCTTCTCTACACTTTTCTTTTTCTTGTAAAAATCAGCTCTCTGTTTACCTTTCTTAATATTTTTTAACAAATTTAAAACTACCCTATTGCGAAACATTCGTCTACGAATGTCCCTAAATTGGTTTTGCCGTCTATTGCTATACATACTGTTCTCTCCTGCTCCAGTAGTAACATTTTTGGGGGGCCTCTCCTTCCTTTTCAAATTTGCTCTCTCCTTCTGTATATTCACATTCCCATTAACATTTTTTTTTATCTACATATGTTCCGAATAAAAGACTTAGTTGTCTTACCAGGAGCTTTTTTTGTGTTTTTTGAAGTATTTGTTGTAGGGGACTGCTTTAATTCCGTTGCTCTTTTTGATTTTTTCCGCTTGGCATCTTTCCTTCTCCTCTGCCTTGAGGGCATATTTCCTTACTATTGAAATCTTGATTTCAATCTGTGGTAAAGAAAAAAATAACACATTATAGACCACTATTACCAAACAACAAAGCAATGACAATAAGCAAACGATATAAACACTAGTTTACAACGTATCTAAGTTTATACCACAGCAACTATGTAACTAGGAGTAAGACAGAGAAAGAAGCTAGAGGGAGTAACACAAAGAGACAGAGAGAGTCAGACAAAGAAACAGGTAGAGGGAGTAAAACATAGAGAAGGAGTAAGACAGAGAGAGTGTATAATATGGTGTAAGACAGAGAAAGGATGTAATAGGGAAAGGGAGTAAGTCAAAGAAAGGGAGAAAGGGAGTAAGTCAGAAAAAGGGTGAAACAGGGTGGAAGACAGAGAGAGGGTGTAAGAGGATGTAAGACAGAGAGAGGGTGTTAGAAGGGGAGAGGATGTAAAAGAGACTAAAACAGAGAGAGGCTGTAAAAGGGAGAGAGAGAGAGTAAGTTTGAGTGAGGGTGTAAGAGGAAGTAAATCAGAGAGAGGATGTAACAAGGAGTAAGTCAGACAGAGGGTGTAACAGGAAGAGAGGAAGAGAATAAAAAAGTCAGAAAGAGGGAGAGAGGGTGTAAAACAGACAAAAGGTGTAATAGGGAGTAAGTCAGGGAGAGAATGTTACAAAGAGAAAGGTTGTAAGACGGAGTAAATCAGGAAGAGGATGTAAGAGAGAGTATGACTTACAAATTGCTGTAAAAAAGAGAGAGAGGGAATACATTAGAGACAGAGTGTAAGAGAAAGTAAGTCAAAGAGAGAGTGTAACACAGAGTCAGGATGTAAAAAGGAATAAGTCAGAGAGAGGGTGTTAGAAGGGGACAGGTGGAAAAATAGAGTAAGTCAGGAAGAGAATATAATAGAAACTAATAAATTCTTGATAATGCTTGGTAAAGAAATGTTGGTGCATAAAGGAATTGTATTTTGTAAATGAGTGAGGTTTCAGTAGTGTAATGAAATGCTTATACATATGACCTGTGCTCTGTTTTGTAAATGTTATTTAAAAAAAGATTTCGGGCACATGAATTGGTTTTACATTATTGACAAGGATTAGATAGTATCTGCATGATTAAAAAAATATATTAGCACATTTCACAATCATGTCACCTGTGTTTCCTCAGATTAGTAAGCAGATTGTGCAAATGAGGTGAGGCCTGTCCAGGGGTGCAGAGGAGGTGAGGCCTGTGTCCAATAGTGCAGTGGAGAGGACTCACTTCCTCTGACCCTTGGGCAAGCTTCACCCTCTCCGTGCCCCCTGGACAGGCCTCAATGTAGTGGGTATAATTGATGGTAAGAGGGTGCAGATGAGGTGAGGCCTGACCAGGAGTGCAGATGAGGTGAGGCCTGTACAGGGGAACAGAGGAGGTGAGGCCTGTGTCCAAGAGTGCAGTGGCCAGGACTTCATGACGCTTCTCCCCTACTGCACTCTTAGACACAGGCCTCACCTCATCTACACCCCTGGACAGGCCTCTCTCCCACTACACTCTTGAACACAGGCCTCACCTCCTCTGCACCCCTGGACAAGCCTCACCTCATCTGCAACCCTGAACAGGCCTCACCTCATCTGCACCCCTGGACAGGCCTCACCTCATCTACACCCCTGGACAGGCCTCACCTCATCTGCACCCTGTTACCATCAATTATACCCAATACATTTAGGCCTGGCCAGGGAGCACGGAAGAAGTGAGGCTTGTCCAATGGTCAGAGAAGGTGAGTCCCGTCCATTGCACTCTTGGACACAGGCCTCACCTCCTCTGCATCCCTGGACAACCCTCACCTCATCTGCACATTCTACTTCCTAATCTGAAAAAACACAGGTGACATTATTGTGAAAGGTTCAAATATATTTTTTTAATCTTGCAGACACTATTTATTCCGTCTCCAAAATGTAAAAGACATTCATTTGCCCCGAAATCGTTTTTCACATCACATTTAGGAAACACAGCACAGGTCCTATGTACAAGCATTCCATGTCACTACTGCAACTTCACAATGTTACAAAATACAATTTCAACAAGAAAAAAGTACAATCTGCTTCCTAATCTAGGGTAACACAAGTGACATGATTGTGAAAGGTTCAAATATATTTATTTAATCATGCAGACACTATTTATTCCTTCTCAAAAATGTAAAAGCCATTCATTTTCCCCAAAATCGTTTCTCACATCACATTTAAGAAACACAGCACAGGTCCTATGTACAAGCATTCCATGTCACTACTGTAACTTCACAATTTTACAAAATACAATTTCTCTATGCAGCAAAATCTTTTTACCAAGCATTATCAAAAAACATGACACAATGCAACATTAAAATACCACAATGTGCTTCCAAATCTTCTCCATAGAGCATACAAGTCTCTATCTATATTAAATGAATCATTACTCACCTTTACAAATGCTTTGGGAGAGTGAGAACAGTGTCAGACACCCACACCAATATTTCTTTAGCAGAGCAAAGGGTATGCACTCCAGACACTGCAACCATGAATGGCACAGAAGACCTCTATTTCTACACACATATCCCTCATGTTAACCAATTAAAACTCTTCTCTCACTATTTCAAAACTAACAACCTTCCCCCCTCAACCCTTTCTGCCTGTTACCATAGCAACTCCCTCCTCACTGAGCTCTCAGGTTTAAACGTTTATTTTACAATGTTGCAAATTAACTCAGTAAGGATGTTTGACCTCTCAATACACCAACTTATCCAGTGCAATATTTCTTTAAATAACTTTTTCTTAACCATTCAAATTACTTCTTTCACAGAACAGAACCATGCACCCTAACTTTCAGTTTTCAACTATCTGAATCCACCAATCATTGCTTGTGATTCAAGAGCACTGAAACTCCACAGTTTTTTTTGCAAACTCCTACTGTTCCAACTGCCATTTCATTTCCACACTTCATCTGACTGCACCAGAGCCTCCTCTCACCATGTATTCTGTCTGGATTATTGGACATAGCTACATCCACTGGGCTCAAAGGTATGCAGCTATCAGAAATTTTCACAACCTTGATTTACCAAATGTGGACATCAAGTGGATTGGCCAGAGAGGATTGAGATGTCACCAATTTATACCATTGCTGAAAACCTTTTGCATCTGCCACACCCTCACCTTATAATTCTGCACTGTGGTGGAAATGACCTAGGCACTTTGACTGGGGTAGGTCTGGAAATGCTTTTAAAGGACACCTTTGAGCAATTGATGGCACTTTTTCCACCAACTGCCTTGGTATATTCCAATATATGCCAAAGACAGAAATGAAAGTGGTCCAACCAATTTTGTCCACAATTTCAGAAAGCACGGAAACATGTGAATAAATCTGTTTCTGCTTACATGAGAGACTATGGAATGGGTTCAATATACAACAATAACTTGTGTTACAACATGCAAGATAGCTACAGAGGAGATGGTGTGCACTTCTCAGATGAGGGGAATAGAATATTCCTCCTGAATTTAAGACTGTGCATTGGAACCTACATGTAGGTACCTAAATCAGCCACAGAACCCAAAAGCTCCTTTCAGAGCTACCCTACCTCTGATCACTAAAAATTATTATTTTACTCTAACTTTTTTCACTCTTTTTCACCAAAGTACGCTCCCCGGTACGCTCCCCGGTGCGCGTACCGGGCGCTCCCGCCGCGAAATGTTTAAATTTTTATTTTTTTTTGGCCTATATGGGCCTCCTAAGCCACCCTCAGAAAACCTAGGGGGTCAGGGGGTCTCTACCGTGCCCCCTTTTACCCATTCCCAACGTTGTTTGTCCTCCATCTTGTGTCTCAATTCTACCGAAACACAAGATGGAGGACTCCCGTTGCGCTGCTGGTGCGCGTACCGGGGCGCGCACCGGTAAGCGCTCCCCAAAAAATTTGGAAGTTAATTTACATAAAAACCACTGGAGAGACTTTCACCAAATATAGAATAGGCCCTACTAAATACCAGTTCCTACCATTTTCCCAAATTTGGTGGAATTCCATTGAGCCATTTGGGCTGTAGCCCTGTCTAAATTTCCTGAGGTAAATTACATGAAAAAAACACATATCAAAGTGTTAGAATTTACAACCAATTAAAATTGTACTTTTGTTTTGTATTTTTATGTGCTGACATTTGATTGGTTATATACATGAATATATATGAAAAATGAGAGGGAAACACGGCCATTTTGACTAGTACTACCTGAGGTACATTTATTAAGGATTTTCTCTCAAAACTTCAACTGCTTTCTGAAAGGTAAGTTGTTAATTTGTAAGGGGAACTTAGTCAGTCAAACAAGCTTTATTTGACGTAGTCATAAAAGCATTACCGATAAAAAAGTATTGTATAAAATGGGATTCGAATTTACACAGAACATTAAAACAAGAAATTCATTACAGTAATAATTAAAAATCATCAGGTTAAAATACATCAAGTATTCAGGTATAAAGTGCATTTTCAAAAACCTATCCCTTTACATTTTTGTTTCTAATGATCCAGGCCCATCCTAGAAATTTCGCCACAGCTATATATATTACAGGGCTTGGGTTTGTACAGATGATTCTAGTAGCCACAATTCCACTCCGAGTGCCTAACAATTTAGCCAGGGGTCGCAGCCAAACTCTGCGCGGGGCAGAGTAAGCCGGACACACAAGGAGTAAGTGGCTAACTGTTTCTTGAGGATCTAGGCAAGACGGACCAGAGCTACTTCCACCATTGGACCATCTGGATGTGAAAGATCTGACAGGTATACTGCCGATTCTCAATTGAAAATAAAGTTTCCTATCCAGTGGCTTCGTTATGTCGTCCCAGAATGTCTCGAAACGAGTTCCATCCTTGAACTCCATAAACACCCCTGCTAGTGAAAGTGGGGGAGTGGACCTAAAAAGTTTTGAAGAAATCATCTCCCAGTACAAACCCTTGATGACCTTTTTCGAGGAAAATGTAGCGTTGGCTGGGTCCTCTCATGCCTCTGCCAGACTCAGCTCTCTAAGGGGAACTATGTTGTGCACTTTAAGTTAATTTGGAAAAACGTTTTCTGTTAGTTATTTACTGTCCCTCTGTTATAGTTATAGATTGAGATAGGCTTCTCTGTTATAGTTATGGATTGAGTTAGGCTTCTCTGGTATAATTATGAATTTACTTAGGCTTCATCACATACACTTTTTTATAATTCTACTTCCTGACTGATACCATACACTGCCCAAAGATAACTTCACTGTTAAAAACTCAGAAGTACCTCTCTGAACTTAAACCCAACAGTGCCCTAACTCTACTGATATAGTTATTTTGTATGCAATTTACAGCAAGAAAATGGAAGGTAAAGAAGAGACCATTAATATTTCAAATTACGGATGAGGACATTCTTGAAGAAGATTTCCTTGACTTGGATTTCATGGATGAGTCTCTGGACCAAGAATTGATTGACTGTTTAGAAACAATTGAATAATGCAATCAAAATTTTGAGGAGATTCCAGATGATCAGATGTTGGAAGTTTTATTAAATTATGAAAATTCTGAACAATAAATTTATATTTAATAATTAAAAATTGTTTGAGACATTATTCATTTTTCTATGTAATTCATGAAGTAGTACCAAAATGATTATAATATAAAGTGAGACTTACAGTATACTGTGCAACATTTTTCTGTTACATAGTAAGTTTGCTCATAGTTTCTTCCTTTCTCCCACTATATTATCTCCAATGTGTATTTGACATCTCTTTTTCATCTCCTGCCTCCTTTCTCTCACTGTCTGTCTCTAATGCACCATATGACAGCCAATTTGTGTAGATTCAGAAGAGAGTAAAATGTAATACTTGAAAACATCATAAGGGAGTAGGGTAGACTACCCATGATCCCCTAGGCCTTCTCAGGGAGTGCTTAAAGGATCTGGTTCTGCTTTCCTGACAGACTATGGCATGGGTTCCATATCATTGTCACATGGATGATGTCATCAGTGATGTAATCAGTGATGTCATTTGAGATGTCATCAGTGATGCCATCAGTGATGTCGCTGACAATGTCATGAATGATGTAATATGTGACATCATCAGCAGTGGATTGCGGGCACGCGAGTTATAGTGAGTACATCTAACTATAACGGCGGAATTTCAATGGTTTTGTATGAGTAAAATGTCCAGCTAACTATAACTGGTGTGAAAACTATGTTTTTTTCAGTGAATTTCAAAGGTTTTTTAAATTCTAATTCCTAGCTATAACGTGTGTGAAACCTATGGTTTTTTCAGGGAATTTCAAAGGTTTTTTAAATGCTAATTTTAAAATGTATCAATTATTGTTTTTTTGTGTTATTATACAAATGTTCTATATTTTTATCAATAATAAAATTTTTATTTTGATTTATGTATTATTATGTACTCATTTTAGATTTTTTAAATAATTCTGGTCTTATATTTTATTTTTGGGTGTTTTTTAAGGTGCGCACATGGTGTTCGCACGCATGCGCGCACGATGTTCGCACCCGCGAAAAAAAATTCATTCCAAAAAGTCATTTCTGTAAATGTAATGTACATATTAACCCAAGACATTCTGTGACATAACTGTAAAAATTGTATTTTTGACTTTTTATATCCGTATATTAGCTTTAAAAGCAGTCACCAAAATCGGGTAAAACGTCATTCATATGCGACGTGCGAAAACCGCGCGCGCATGCGTGTGCGCACCTTCCGCGCACGTAAACTCATGTGACTTGAAAACAACACTTTTGATTGGGTTATAGTAGTTTCTTTTCCAAATCTTCAAAAACCCCACCCACTTCCCTCACAAGCTCTTTCACTTCCTTGGGAGAAGCATCTTCAGTGTTTTCTTCAAGATTTGAAAATGGCAGAACAACAGCAGCCACAGGAATCTTCATCTGATTCAGATGTGGACTTTGTTCCTGAGCAGCCACCTCCAAAGAAGCCCAAAGAATCATTTGAAGTTTTTTACCTATCCCGAGGGGCAGAAGTAGGTTAATGCCACCAAAGTTACATGTAAAATCTGTGGCAGCATACTTTCAGGAGGTGATGCCACCAAGCATTATTCTTTTAGAATTACTACGATGATTCGGCATGTTAAAAATCCAAATAACTTTGCTCGGGCATCAACTCAAGCCCTTAGAGACAATCCTCCAGCTGCTGTCCCCAGCACCTCTTCTACAGGAGCATCTCCATCTGCAACTGCTTTAGATATCCGGGCTGATTTTGCAGATGTACACACACGCTGCAACTACTGCAACGAAATATTATGCTACGGAGAATAAAGCATTGACTTAATCGTGGCAAAGATCAGGCAGCTCCCGCCGTTAATTTATTTTCTTTTATTATTTTTGCTCCTGTTGAGCAGTTTTTGGTTACCTGATTTCTTTTTTGTTTCAGAAAACCCCCAAAAATATAAAATTGTTTAAAAAATCACAAACAAATTTAAAACAAAAAAAGACAAAAAAAAACAGTTCTTCTAAGAGCTAACTTCACTTCTCCAAGAAGAGCTATATTTCTTATATACTGTCTCATTATTTTTTTGAATGAATGTGTAGTGTATAAATGAATGGCTGAATGAAGGGGAGGAGGAGACTGAGGGAATGAGTGAGGAAATGGGAGTATGGTGAGTGAGGAAAGGGGAGTGAAAGAGTGACTGAAAGAAGGGGACTAAGGGTAGGGGAGTGAGGTAAGGAGAGTGAAAGAGTAAAGGAATTGCAGTAATGAAAGGAGAGTGAGGGAGGGGGTGTGAGAGAAAGGAAGCGGCGGATGGAGATACGGAAGGGGAGTAAGGGACAGAGAGGGGGAAGTAGAGCAGGTTAAGGAGAGTGAAGGAAAGGGAAGTGGAGTGACGGTGAGGGAAGGGGTATGAGGATGAGAAAAGGGGGTAAGGAAAAGTGAGAGAATGGGAGTGAAGGAGACAGAAGGGGAATGACATGATGGAGGGAGTTAGGGAAGGGGAGTGTGGAAAGGGGAGTAAGTAATGGAGTGAGAGAAGGAGAGCGAAGGGGAATGAGGAAAAGGGAGCGGGAAAGTGAAATAGTGAGAGATACAGATAGGAGGAAGTGGAGAGGGGGAAGGGGAGTGGCGGTGAGTGAAGGGCAGTGACAGTTAGGGAAGGGGTATGAGGGTGAGGGAAGGTGAATGAGGGAGAAGGAAGAAAATTAAGAGAGAGAGAAAGTGAGTGAGGAAGAGAGGAGGAGTGATAGAAAGAGAGAGGAAAGGAGATAAAGGGTAAGGGAGAGAGAGGGAGAGAGGGAGAGAGAGGGAGAGCAAGGAACTGAGAAGGAGTGAGGCAGTTAGAGTGAGTGAGACAGAGGGAGACAGGTAGAGAAAAATGGATGAAAAAAGTGAGGGAGGGAGTGAACGAAGGGGAGTAAGTGAGAAGGAGTGAGGGAGTGAGGAAAGAGGAGTGAAGGAAGGGGAGTGAGGGAAGGTGAGTGAGGGAAAAGTACTGAGGGTGAGTGAAAGGCAGTAACAGTGAGAGAAGGGGTATGAGGGGGACGAAAGGGGAATGAGAGAGAAGGAAGGAGATTAAGAGAGAGGAAAGGGGACTGAGGGATAAAGTAGGAGTGAAGGAAACAGAAAGGGAAAGACAGAAAGGGTGAGGGAGAGAGAGAGAGGGAGAGAGTGAGAGATAAAGAGAGGGAGAGCGAGTGACTGAGAGGGAGTGAGGCGGTTAGACTGAGTGAGACAGAGGGAGAGAGGGAGAGAAATGGAGTGAAGCGGAGTGAGGGACTAAAGGAATGGGAGTTAGCAAGAGTGAATGAGGAAAGGGGAGTAAGGGAAGGGGACTGACGGATGGAGTGAGGGAAAGAGAGTGAGGGGGAGTGAGGGAATGGGAGCAGGAGAAAGGGAATGGGAGTGATGCACAGGGAGAAGAATATGAAGTAGGGGAAGAGGAGTGAGATTGAGTGAAGGGCAGTGACAGTGAGGGAAGGGATATGAGGGTAAGGGAAAGGGAGTGAGGGAAAAAGAAGCATATTAAGAATGAGGAACAAGTAGTGAGTGAGAGAGAAGAATTCATGGAAAGAGAGATTAAAGAAAAGGAAGATTGTTGGAGAGAGAGGGAGACAGTGAGAGAGAGAAAGAGAGGGAGAGTGAGGGACTGTGAGGTTGTGAGGCAGTTATAGTGACTAAGACAGAGGAAGAGACTTAGAGACGGATGGAGGAAAGGGGAGTGGGGGAGGTAATAAAGGAAGGGGAGTGAGCAAAAGGAAGTGAGGGAATGAGAGAAGGGGAGTGACTGAAAGTGAGTGAGGGATGGTGTGAAAGAAAAAGAGTGAGGGGAAGAGAGAAAAGACTGAGGGATAGAGCAAAAGAAGGGTAGTGATGGAGGAAGAAAGAAAAGAGAAGTGAGGGACACAGAGAGGAAAGAGGGAGCAGGAGAAGGTAAGTGAAGGTGAGGGAAGGGTACTGATGGTGAGAGAAGGAGTGTGAAGGTGAATTAAGGGGAGTAAAGAGAGTGAGGGAAGGGGAGTAAGATGAGCAAAGGAAGTGGAGTAAGAGACAGAGTGAAGAAAGTGAAAAAGGGAAAGAGAAGTAACAGAGTGATGAGAAAGTATTTTTTGTTTGTCATACTTACCTTATAAGTAATGAAAAGTTAATAATATATTTTTTATGAATATGATATCTGTGGAAGAGAAGAAAAAATGTAGTTATAATATATATTTCACATTACAAAAAATGTGTACAATATGTTATGTATCTTATTTTGCTGGTCTCAGAATATATTGAATTTCACTAAAAACAGTGAGTTCAATAGTATTCATCATATAGCAGCGGGCAAAAAAAAGACAATCAATAAGATTGTCTTTAAAAAACCCATTCAACATTTTCATTACGAATGTAAAAATTAGAAAAAAACATATCTTAAATGTTTTTTTGAACAGCAATTTCTTACGTAAATATGGGATATCTCCAAAATTCACAAAGTAAGAAAATATTATTACTTTTTTTTTATACACTCTAAATAAAGTAATGTACCTGAAATAGTCATTTTTTGTTTTAAATACCATTCATCATGGCCAAATAGTATGTGTGAAATCCTTAGTTTGAAAGATACTTAACAGTACTCTTAAGCGACCGTTTCCCTATCTTCTAAATATAAAGCACCTTCACAAATCTTATGTACCATCTAACAATGGTTATACTTCCACCCGATGCTATTTATCATGTACATAGAACCTTAAACAACTTGCATGCTATCAGAATCTCAACATCATCTGGTATGCAGATGACACTCTGCTCATCCTTTATCTTACCAAGGAGCTGTATACCATGAAAAGAAACCTCTACAAGGGAATAAAAAATGTCATCAACATCTCCAACAACTACAACAAATCCAAAACACCTCTGCCTCACTGATGATCAACATCTCCTGTGATAGCCACATCACCCACTATCTGATACACTTACACTAGCTCTACATCAACACAAGAATTATTTGAACCTCATCACCCTCACTCACAAAGTACTTTTCAACACCAGACTACCCTTTCTTAACAGCAGTAATTTTCCCAGGCCAATTATTTTCCCTAAAATTTTGGTTGTAAAATTTTTCATGAAAGTGATTCCATGATTAATAATGGAAAAGGTATATTTGATTATATACTAAGTAAAGTAGAAACGGAACAAAGAAATTGATTACAATCCGACAGAACCAATATTTATATAACACGTATTGCCCAGGTTCTGAGGGTCACTGGGTTACCCCATTAAAATTAATGGATACCCTTTCTCAACAGCAGTAATTTTCCAAGGCCAATTATTTTCCCTAAAATTTTGGTTGTAAAAACACTATTTAAGAATTTGATAAGTCATAAGGCAAACGTTGTTTAAAAATCAATTGAGTATCATTACAATGAGTCCAGCCTTTTGTACATTTTAAATAAGCTTTGTAATGTCCTGATGTTGTAGAAGGACCATCATGGAAAATAATTGCTACAGTTACAAAAGTTCTTCCTGATATTGATAGTTGAGAAGCCACACTTTTTTTTATTAAAGTTGTCAGTTTCTTTCCATCAGGTCTGCATCGTTGCAGCATTAAAATTACATACTGTCCATATCTTTGCATAAATAATGTTGATAACATTTGTGAGTTACATTGGGTACAGACCATGTTTTGATTTGCTTCTCTAACTAGATTACTAAAAGACACTGATTTGCAGTCTGGTAAAGTCAAATATATAAATCTTTCAGTGTCTATTTTAGTACTACTTGAAAACGAACAATTGTCACAGTCATGTTGCCATTCATAAGAAAGGCCAAAAAGATTTTTAATATCTATACCTTCATCTTGTAATACAACAAGCATATACATTAGAAATTCCTGACAATCTTGCTGAATATTCTTTGAAAATTGATTTAAACCAGAACATATGTCTAAAACATTTTGAATATCAGAAACACTTTCTATTTTAGTTTTATCAGTACTACATTTCTCAAACACGGAATTCATCAAACAACAAAATCTTTTGTCCCGATTTTCAACAATTTGTTGTAGTAAAGTTTTAAGAAAAAAAACAACATTAACCACGACATTAGCACAGCAGTTGACACCAGAACTGTTTTCAAACTGAAAACCAACAACCTCTTCAATAAAATCCTTTTTCTTTTTGGTTACTTTCACTGGTTCATCTAGTTTTTTTCTTTTCTCTGCAACCTCGCTACAATTTTTCTCATATCTTCTTTTTCGACTTACCACACGCTTTTCAAATACTGAATATTGAGGTAAATTGGGAGCATGTTCTCTTCTTAACCTATTATACTCTTTTACACAATTTACATCTGCACTAATCTTTGTCTCATCAAAATCAATCAAGTATAATCCAGATAAAGTTCTGACTCGAGATAAAGCAACATATCCCATACCCTCTTTAAACACAGTACTTCCAATATTCACCAAAGCACTATCTACACTTAAACCTTGAGATTTATGAATAGTCACCGCATATTTTCCAAACAAACAGGAAACTGTTTTCGGCGGACATATAAATCTTTTACAAGCAAAAATCGAGCTGAACAACGACTCAATTGTTGTACTTCAATTTCATCAAATTTGATTTTCAAAAATTCAATGTCATCTCTATTTGGGTAATTCACAAAATCAACAACATTACCCATTGCTCCATTTACTAAACCTCTTTCCACATGTAAATTATGTCGTAAAATTATCCGACAATTTATACATGCATGTAGATTCTTTTCTAAACCATCAGTTTTAGATATTGATTTCACTAAAGAATCCAATTTTGACTTCAACTTTTCTGACAAAATAATAGTAGCTCCTTCATGCTCTATTGTATCAATAGCTTCCAGTTTTATAATTTCTTGATTTTCTAACTTTAAAATGTTTTCATTGAATATGGAACATTCTTGCAGAGTTGGCATCAAGCATATCTCTGATTTCTTTTCTGCAATTTTTCTATATATATTCTCTGGGAGAATATTTTCGTTTGGAAACAAATTTGTAAGTAATCGTGCCTGTAAAGCTTCTTTGCCATCTTCACTCACTTTTCCAATTCTTATATCTTCAAGAATACTTTTATAATCAGCGTCCTTTGCCTGTCGCATATTTGTAATGAGTTCTGAATATTTGAAATATGACCAAATATTAACATTTCCAATGCTTCCCAGGCAATTTCTGGTGGTTTCATGTGTAACTGTTTTAAATACTGGTTGTCCTTTCACAGGAGTTAGTTGTAGTAGATCTCCAAAAACTATGACGTGTTTGCCTCCAAATAACACATCGTACTCTGTTTTAAGGATTTGTTGCATTCGTAAATGCACGAAGGCAAGCATTACATTCGATACCATGCTTACCTCATCAATAATGAGAAGTTTCATTTTTTTAAAGACTCTAGAAACTTCACAACAAGCTTCTCCAGATAGCTTGTGGTATTCTAATTTATTTTCATGCTCTACTGGCAGCATCAATAAACGATGTGAAGTAATCCCTTTAATGTTATGTGCTGCCAACCCAGTTGGAGCAGTAACAACACAAGAGAGTGGCGACTCTGTTCTTTTCTGTAGATAAGTTGCAATTCCTTTAATTCGAAAATGTTTCCAGTTCCTGCTTCTCCTCTCACGTACAGTCGGACAGGTTTAAATGACGTACATGAGCACTCTTTTTTCTTATGACATAAACCATGCTCAATCTGTTCTGTCACTTGATCATATATTTGTTTTTGCTCAACATTTGGTTGTTTTTCCAATTCTTCTAAATGTATTACATCCTCTTGAGCTTGTTGAATTGCTGTTTCCAACTCATCCATGGCAGTTGCTGCTTCATTTTGGATAATTGGTTCTCCTAGTGGATCCTGACTCAACGAAGCAGAACTTTGACTGTCTTGAGAACTGTCTCTAGCAATCTCTGCTGCAATTGTAGCTTCTTGCTGTATTTTGTCGTTCAACATTTTCAGATAATTAGTAAAAACAGGACATTCTATAGTATTTTTAGTTGCGTTGAATGAAACTTCATAAGTGTCAAAATCTCCAAGTAGTTCAAGTTCTGTTCGCCATGGCTTAAAGAGTTGCAAAAGAGCTAAATAGTAAAATTCCCTTTTGTCAGGAGTTTCACAACTCAGTTTTCGGTGATTAATCAAATGTCCTTTTCTTTGTTTCACTAAACATCCTTCAGATACAATCACAGCATATACTCCTTTATTGATATCTTCTGTAATATTCCTCTTAAAAGTATAGCTTTGCAGTACTTCATAGAGACAAACGTTCTCAAGATGATTACTACTATTTGGATAGTATGTATTCAACATATTTGTCTTCAAAATATCTGTACTGTCTGGTTCTCTCTCTGCTAAATACTCAATTTCTTGTACAGATCACCCAAATGATTGTTTTAGATTTGGAGTATAGACTTGCAGATGATAAGCGATCTGAACATTCATTTGCTCTGATTTCTCGATGAGACAACATCTTCAAACTATAGCTGTACAATTTCTTACAATTTCACGGTGGAGAAGGATGTTATGGTCCACCGTGTCGAATGCCGCCGACAAATCCAATAGGACGAGCACTTGAGGTGCCCCTTTATCGGCATTACCCCTTAGAGAATCCATAACTGCCAGGATCACAGCCTCGGTGGAGTGGGCTGGTCTGAAACCGGCTTGATTAGGTTCGAGGTAGTTGGAACACTCGATAAATTGAGAGAGGCAACTGGTGACGTGTGCCTCCAAGAGTTTGGATAGGTAAGGCAAAAGGGAAATAGGCCGATAGTTGGCAAGGTCCTCCGAGTCGGCTCCAGGTTTTTTCAGCAGGGGCACCAAAACAGCCTCCTTGAAGGAGTTGGGTACCGTGCCCCTCTCAAGAGAGGTGTTTAACAGAGGCAAAATGCAATCCGGCAGAGCCAGGCAGATGTCGTGAAAAACAGAGGGGGGACAACAATCATTGGGCGAGCCAGATTTGACTCGGGCAGCGATTTTGGCCAGAGTGGTAGAATCAAGGACGGGGAAGTATGATAGAGAGAGTGGGTTTCCAGGAGAGGAAGCTAATATGGCAGCAGAAGAGGCGGGAGGAATGGTATTCTTGATCTTAATAATTTTTTCGATAAAGAAACTGTTTAATGCATTGCAGGACTCTTGGGTGGGGGCCTGAGAAGAGAGGGTTCTGGCATCAGACGTGAGCTCACTCATGACTCTAAAAATCTCCTTGGACTTGTTAGGGGCGATGAGGATCCTTTCAGAAATATGTGAGGATTTTGCTGCTATAATTGCACTTTTGTAATTTTTTCCGTGCAGCGACGTATAGCTTTCTGTCGGTGGGCGAGTAGTTACGTCTCCACCTGCGTTCCATCTGGCGCAGCTCAAGTTGCTGAATTTTCAGGGTGGTATTAAACCACCTGTGTGACTTGCTGTGCTAGGAGCGAGGGAATCTGGAGAGGGGGGCGAAATGGTCGCTGGCTTTGGTAATCCAGCTGAAGAAATCCTCCTCCAGTGTATGGACAGTCGCGACACTGCACGGCGGGGGACGAGTCTCAGCCAAGAACGAAAGAAAACCTTGAGAATTAAGGGCGCTCCATTTACGAGCGACCCCACCTACCAGAGGAGGAACCTTTACACAACCCCTGACTGTGATCACAGTGTCGATCATATGATGGTCCGACCAGATACAAGGAGTGATCACGGGGCAGGAGAGCGTGAGGTTGTGGGTCCAGATATGATCTAGGATATGGCCCCTGATATGGGTGGGAGAAGTGACAAGTTGGGTCATGTTAAGGCTAGAGAAAACTTCAAACAGCTCGGCCGCATTGGGGCCAGCGTCGCTATCATTGTACCAGTAGTTGAAGTCGCCAAGGATAGCGACTCGGGCAGATGAGGTAATCAGGTTGGCTAGCTGTTCGCTGAAAGCGACGGGGAACAGAGGCATAGAATGGGGGGGCGATAGAGAACAATAAGGGTAAGAGCTCCCTCTCCAGTTTCCAGGCTGATGATGAGGTTGTCCACATCAGCGAGGGAAAAAGAAGACGTGGAGATGAATTTGAACTCCTTTCGCATGACAGCTGCCACCCCTCCACCAGCGCGACCAGAAGGTTGGTTCATATTGAGCATGTAGTAGTCGGGGGGCAATGCTGCCACGATGTCAGAGAGGGAATCATCAGTCAGCCAGGTCTCTGTGATTAAAAGGATATCGGGGTTTCATTGCTGAAACATTTTGCAGATATACTCCACTTTTTAGTATATGGTTCACTGCATAAGAAAGTCCAGACAAGTCACTCTCAAACAGAAGATGAAACAAATATGGAATACATTGGCGAAACCTTGGATCTTCTGCATATAATCTTGATGTCCGGTATTCAGATGCAGGAATCTGCACAGGTCGTTCATCATATCGTCCACGTTTGCCTGTTGGAAATAACTGAGGGAAACAATGAGCTTCCAAGCTTTCTTCCCATACACTAATGGGACTTCCTTTCGCTTCTTTCATTTGGAATAACTCAATAGTATTCCCCATCACCTCTTTAGAGTGAAGTGGATGCACACTATAATGTTCATAAATGTCTTCAGTTCTGGACACATCCACTTTTTCAATTTGAGCAGTTGACAAATCACTGTCCTCTTCTGCAGTTGTTTCCTTATCTCCTACATATACATTTTTATAGTATGGATTATTTTTTACCAAATACAACGTTGCCTTTTTCACTTTCCTAATATCCACTAATTCTTGCCAGATTTTCTTACTCTTCGTAGGAACACCATTAACTAGAATAACTAGAGGTTCCTCTTCCACATTTTCTACACCAATTGTTTCAATATTTTTCTTTAAATCTAGAGGCAAATATACAACTCTTCCCTTTAATCCTCTCTGTAAATCTGAAGGAGGCAATTTCCCTGTCTTAGGCTCCATACGAACAATAGCCTGAAATGGATGCACACATTGAATAAGAATAGACTCATAAGTATATAAATCCATCAGTTCAGAAGGAATATTTACCAACTCAAGATTATGTACAGCTCTAGCAGGCATTTTGTTTTCATTTAATTTGTTATAACAATATTTACATATACGTTGATCAGAACCCAAATCAAAACAATTTCCTACCAACAAATAAGTTGCAAATTCCTTCCACTCATTATTATTCTCCTTTTCACTTTTTACATATAGATCAACAAACCTGGTCTGATTTTTATAATAAATTTGTCTACAACAAATACAAGAAAAGTTTGTCCTTTCACCTGAAATGACCTTAAACCTTGTAATTTCTTGCTCAAAATTTTCTGTACTAAAATTCTGTACATTTTCTTCCACATTTCCTTCTACTAATGTATCTGTTTCTGCACTGTCTTTTCAGGACCAAAGTGACTAACCTCAATTTCTTCACAAATGTTGATTACATCTAATACAGATCCATGCAAAAGAGCACTGTTTAACTTTTTTAACATTAGTGCTAGACCTTTTGCATAATACAACCTTCTCACTAATTTCTTCATTTCAGTATGATATACTGCTAACATCCTGGAATGGTGAAAAACAATCTGACATACTTTTTCAGAAAGACAAGCCAGAGAATGACCTTGTAAACACGTTTTTTCTCTCACTCTGCAAGGGTCTAATTCTTGCAACATCTTAATCTTTTGTTTAACACTTTTCTTACTATACTTACGTAAGAAATTTCGAAAAAAATCAATTGAATCCTGTCCTACACTACAAATACTACTACAATTCCAAGTGTACTCTGGAGCCTTATGACGTCTCCCTAAAACTTCATCAGCTAACACCTCTTCTGTATTTCTAGGGACAATTTTCTCTTTTTCAATCGGACAACCATTCTTAACCTCATAAGCTCGACCACTGGTGTCAACTGCATGCAACAAATCATTACTCTGAAGGTAAATCTCTTCATTAAAACACGGCTCACAACTTGAACTATGTTTCCATTCTCCAGAAAAAACATTACAAAAATTAATTCTATTAATTAGTCTTTTCCACTTACTTTTGGCCTTCATACCATTGATTGGCTTATCTAGTGTTCGAATCCTATTGATTACTAAAATTAAAAAAAAATATTTAATTCAAAAGCCTTCTCAACAATTGGTTCAATATGTTTATTTTTGTTATAAAAAGCTGTTTTTCTTTTACAATTCTTTATATTTTTTAATAAATTTAAAACAACTCTGTTATAAAACATTCGCTTGCGAATTTCAACAAACTGATTTATTCGTCTATTACTATACACAATATCTTTACCATATAGTTTTCCATCATTTTTCTTTTTTGTCTGGTTTTTCAATGTAGTTTCAGAAAAAAAAATTCCTGATTCTCCACACTTTTTTTATTTTGTGTTATTTTCCTTATAAAATCCTTTGATGTCTTACCAGGAGCTTTCTTCTTTTTTTCCACACATTGCTGTTTAGACAAATCTTGTACTTGTTTTTTCTTGGAAAAGTAAGCCTGTTTATATCTTTTTCTTTTCTCACTCTTTGAAGGCATGTTGTTTTTTCTCTCAGTAGATATTTAAAATCTGTTGTGAAGAAAAACAAACATGTTAACATTTTATTTTTTTTACAATTATAGACCACTACATGCATACTACATAGCAATTGGCAGCACTATATGTTGTGAAGTCTGGTTCACTCCATAAGTAATTTCAAGGCACAGCAGCAGTGTTTGGGCAGTGTAGGAGATCATGTAGGGAGTGCTGATTTAGGGTTTATGGCAGTGCAGTGGTGTTTCAACATTATAGGGGCATTCGCTGAGAATTGTGTTTCAGGGTTTACAGCAGTGCAGTAGTGTTGAAAGAGTTTAGCAGGTTTTGCTAGGGATGGTGTTTCAGGGTTTAGGACAGTGCAGTGGTGTTCAGGGAGTGTAGGGGGTCAAGGTGGGACTGATATTTCTGAGTTTAGAGCAATGCAGCTGTGCTTGGGCAGTGTATGGTATCATGCAAGGGCTAGGACTATAAAGCACTGCATGTCCTAAAGCCTAACTCACTCCATGAGTACATGTATTCCCATGTCTGCAAACACATGCACCGAGCAAGTGATTCTGTCACAATATTCCCCAAAACACACTGACTCACATTCTAATTCTAGACCAATCAAAATCTCCCTGGCAATTCACTAAAATGATTACTACATGCTACAGAGAGAGTTGCTATGGCATTTCTACAGCACACTCAGGATCTTTATTACACAGCATGGAGACTATATGGGAATTAAGAGGCCTGACACACATGCTGCATAGGACTTCCTAGCACTACATGTCCTAAAGCATGACTCACTTCATAATTACATGTATTCCCATATATTTAAACACATCAACTAAGCAAATTATTCTGCCACAATTTTCTGAAATGAATACTGACTCACACTGTGATCTTAGACACATGACAGTATCCCTTGCAATTCAGTAAAATGATTACTACAGTGAAAGGGGGTCTTGCTGGGAGTGCTGTTTGAGGGTTTAGAAAACTACACTAGTATTCACCCAGTGTAGGGGGTATAGCAGGAGGTGTTCTTTCAGAGTTTAAGGCACAGCAGCAGTGTTCGGGCAGTGTAGGAGATCATGCAGGGAGTGCTGCTTCAGGGTTTAAGGCAGTGAAGTGGTATTTCAACATTATAGGGGCATTCGCTGAGAATGGTGATTCTGGATTTAAAGCAGTGCAGTAGTGTTGAAAGAGTTTAGCAGGTTTTGCTAGGGATGGTGTTTCAGGGTCTAGGTCAGTGCAGTGGTGTTCAGGCAGTATAGGAGGACAAATCGGGACTGATATTTCTGAGTTCAGAGCAAAGCAGTTGTGTTTGGGCAGTGTATGGTATCATGCAAGTGCTGTGAATATAAAGCACTGCATGTCCTAAAGCCTGACTCACTCCATGAGTACATGTATTCCCATGTCTGCAAACACATGCACCAAGGAAGTGATTCTGTCACAATGTTCCCAAAAACACACTGACTCACATTCTGTTTCTAGACAAATCAAAATATCCATTACAATTCACTGAAATGATAACTACGTGCTACTGAAAGATTGTCTATGGCATTTGTGCAGCACACCCAGGATCTCTATTACACAACATGGAGACTATTTGGCAATTAAGTGGCCTGACACACATGCTGCATGGGACTTTCTAGCACTACATCTCCTAAAGCCTGACTCACTTCGTGAGTACATGTATTCCCATATGTTTAAACACATCAACTAAGCAAATTATTCTGCAACATTGTTCTGAAATGAATACTGACTCACACTGTGATCTTAGACACATGACAGTATCCCTTGCAATTCAGTAAAATGATTACTACAGTGAAAGGGGGTCTTGCTGGGAGTGCTGATTCAGGGTTTAGAAAACTACACTAGTATTCACCCAGTGTAGGGGTATAGCAGGAGGTGTTCTTTCAGACTTTAAGGCACTGCAGCAGTGTTCGGGCAGTGTAGGAGATCATGTAGGGAGTGCTGTTTCAGTGTTTAAGGTAGTGCAGTGGTATTTCAACATTATAATGGCATTCCCTGAGGATGGTGATTCTGGAATTAAAGCAGTGCAGTAGTGTTGAAAGAGTTTAGCAGGTTTTGCTAGGGATGGTGTTTCAGGGTTTAGGACAGTGCAGTGGTGTTCAGGCAGTATAGGAGGACAATGCGGGACTGATATTTCTGAGTTTAGAGCAATGCAGTTGTGTTAGGGGCAGTGCATGGTATCATGCAAGGCTTCGAATATAAAGCACTGCATTTCCTAAACCCTAACTCACTCCATGAGTACATGTATTTCCATGTCTGCAAACACATGCACCGATCAAGTGATTCTGTCACAATATTCCCCAAAACACACTGACTCACATTCTGATTCTAGACAAATCAAAATATCCCTTGCAATTCACTGAAATGATTAGTACATGCTACAGAGAGAGTTGCGATGGCATTTCAACAGCACACCCAGGATTTTTTTTACACAGCATGGAGACTATTTGGGAATTAAGAGGCCTGACACACATGCTGCAGGGGACTTTCTAGCACTACATGTCCTAAAGCCTGACTCACTTCATAAGTACATGTCTTCCAATATTTTTAAATACATCAACTAAGCAAATTATTCTGAAATGAATACTGACTCACACTGTGATCTTTGACAAATGACAATATCCCTTGCAATTCAATAAAATGATTACTACAGTGAAATAGAGTCTTGCTGGGAGTGCTGTTTCAGGGTTTAGAGCAGTGCAGTAGTGTTGAAAGAGTTTAGCAGATTTTGCTAGGGGTGGTGTTTCAGGGTTTAGGACAGTGCAGTGGTGTTCAGGCAGTGTAGGGGGTCAAGGTGGGTCTGAGAATGTAGAAATGAAAATTCACTAAAATGATTACTACATACTATCTGAAAATTCTAACCCTGATATACAAGTGTGCAAGTGGTTAGACCACTTCATGTACACACTCTACATTTTTAACAACAGCACTGTACTTCCAAAAAAATCTCGTCAAACACATTAACATACCAAATGCTCCTATCACAATGTTTTTCCCAAAGCAGACAAATTCAGAATCAGACTCTATATAAATAAACTTCTGCTTCCACAATAGAACACATTTTTCTTATTAACTTAAAGTGCACAACATAGATCTCCTTACAAATTAACAACTCACCTTTAAAAATGCTTTTGTAGTTTTAGAACAGTGTCAATCACACATCAGATTTTCTTAAACAGAATCTCTGAATTGTAAACCAGTCACTGGAACCATAGAATGGCATAGCTTCCCTCTCATTTTCCACACATATTCATGTAGATAACCAATGAAATATCTTCCCACACAAATTCAAAACCAAACCAACATTTTAATTGGTTCTACATTGCAACACTTTCAATCTCACATAATATTCAACCTTCCCCCACTGCTCTCTCTGCCTGTTATCATGGTAACACTCCATAGAACACCTAACTGGTGAAAAGTTCATCTGCAAACCAAACCAGCAAGGGTGTTTGACTTCTCAATACACCAGCTTATCCTCTGCAATGTTCCTTTCAATGAATTTTTCTCAACCATTACCATCTCTCCTTTTCAGAAAACAGTAGCATGCACCCTAATTTTTAATGTTGAATTTTCAGAAACCACCAAATCATTTCTTTTTTTTCAAGTGCACTGAATCTCATCCACATTTTTTTCTAAACTCCTACTTTTCAAACTGCCATTTCATTTCCAGAGCCCATCTGATTACAACCAGATCTCCCTTCAAGATGCTTAGAGTGTGGATTGTAGGACACAGCTATATTTTCTGGAGTGAAAGGTATGCAGCAAATAAATGCTTTCTCAACCTTGATTTACCAAATGTGGATATTATGTGGATTGGCCAGAGAGGATTGAGATGTCACCAGTTGATGCCATTGGTAAAATCATTTTTGCATCTCCCACACCCTGACCTCATAAGTGTGCACTATGCTGGCAATGACCAAGGCACTTTGACTGGGGTAGGTCTGGAAATGCTTTTAAAGGACACCTTTGGCAATTGATGTCACTTTTTCCACAAAATGCCTTTGTATACTCTAATATATGCCAAAGGCAAAAATGGAACTGGTTCAACCAATATTGTCCACAGATTGAGAAAGCAAGGAAACATGTGAATAAGTCTGTTTCTGCTTTCCTCAGAGACTATGGTATGGGTTCTATATACCACAACAACTTGCGTTACAACATGCAAGGCATTTATAGAGGAGACGGTGTACATTTCACAGATGAGGGAAACAGAGTCTTCCTCTTGAACTTTAGACTCTGCATCGGTACTTACTTGTAGGTACAAAAACACTCAATTAACACAACGGCTCTTTTTAGAGCCAACCAACATCTAAACACTCAAACTTGTTATTTAACTGTACTGTGCGCATGGCCTGAGAAGGCCTAGGGGGTCAGGGAGTCTCTACCCTGCCCCCTTTTCATGTTCTCCACTTTTGTTTTTGACTCTCTTCTGCCTCGGGGGTGCGTGCAACATGCGCCCACCTCGCGATTTATATATATATTTTTTTTAATGTTTTTTTGCCCTTCGGGGTCCTACAGGGACCCCCTGAGAAGGCCTAGGGGGTCAGGGAGTCTCTACCCTGCCCCCTTTTTATGTTCTCCACTTTTGTTTTTGGCTCGCTTCTGCCTCAGAGTGACAAAATGGCAGCCAACACTTCCTGGTTTCCACCGATTGGAATGTTGACAGACGTCTAACAGCAAATCAGAATTCCGGTGCGCGCTTCTAGATATATATATTTTTTCTTTTGATATTCTCAAGAACTACTGGAGGGATTTAGACCATTTAAGCAAAAGCGTGATCTGCGAATCAGAGTCTACCCTTTTGCCAAAGCACGTTTTGGGACCCCCGTTTTTCTCAGCCCCCACTTGATAAATCCCCCCAAAACTTTCAGGGAAGGAGCGGAGCAGAGCGGGCCATCTTCTTTGAGTAATTCGCGAAGATTCATCAACCAGCGCCAAAGTTATTCCCAATAGAATGTTGTGGATTTCCTATGGAAACTAGGTCCTAGCTATAACTACCTACTGGCGACCACCAGTAGGTACTATATATATATATATATTCACTGAAAAAACCATAGGTTTCAGGGACGTTATAGTTAGAAATTAGCATTTAAAAAACCTTAGAAATTCACTGAAAAAACCACAGGTTTCAGGGACGTTATAGTAAGTTAGACATTTCATTCATACAAAACCACAGAAATCCCCTCTTTATAGTTAGTTGAGCTAACTATAACTCGACCCCCACAATGCACTGCTGATGATGTCACATATTACATCAGTCATGACATGGTCAGTGAGAACACTGATGACATCACTGATGATATCTCAAATGACATCACTGATGACATCACTGATGACGTCACTGATGACTTCACTGATGACATCACTGAAAACCTCATCCAGTGACTATGTGTTTCTATAACATTTAAATATGTTTTATATATATGCCAAGGTGTATTTAAGAATGAATGGGTGTATAAGAGTCAGGATGGATGATTTAGTAGGTGTGTGGCTGACTGTATATGTGAATGATTAATTGTGTCTTACTTAATGCATGTGTTAGCGACTGATATAGACATTCACACAGTTTAGGTTGTCAGTTGGTGTGTAAGCGGTTGCATCGGTTGGTGAGTAGCTAAATGAGGATCTATAAGTGATATTGATTGACTGTCTGAGTATCTGTCTGGGTGCCTGAGTGTCTGTGTGGGTGGGTGGGTGGGGTGTGACTCTGTGCATAGATGTGTGAGTGGATGATTCATTGGGTGTATGGGTTCAAGACTGTATCTTGAAGGACTGTATGGCTGGGTGACTTTGTCTATGGGTGTGTTGGTGAGTGAATGGATGCCCGAGTGGTACATGTGTGCGTAACTGCATATGTGAAAGGTAGTATATGTAAGTGTTGGAGTGTATAAATGACTATATGTGAGACTGAGTGATTATGAAAGTGGCTGTATGGATCAGTGTGTGCTTGTATTAGTTATTGTATTAGAGTGTAAGTATGTGTTAGTATATGTTTAAATAAGTAAGGTGGTGTGTGGATAACTGTACAGGTGAGTAAATAAAAGTGTGATTGAGTATTTCCATGCCTGACTAGGTGTGTGAGTAACTCTATGAGTGAGTGTCTGTATAGATATGTAAGTGCATATAGTAATGCTGTATTGACGGCTGGCTGTATGTATGAGTGACTGTATGGGTGAATGAGTGGATGTGTGTGTAGAGCTAGGAATTAGTGAGTGGATATGTACCATCTGGTATTGGTGTGCTCATGGTTTCAAAAATTATAGTCTGTATTTTAGAGTGGGTGTATTAGAGTGTGATGAGGTGCATCAGATTTTCGCATGGATGATGTCATCAGTGATGTCATCAGTGATGTAATTTTAGATGTCATCAGTGATGTCATCAGTGATGTCACTGACCATGCCATGAATGATGTAATATGTGATGTCATCAGCAGTGGATTGTGGGGGCGCAAGTTATTGTTAGCTCAAGTAACTATAATGGGGACATTTCTATGGTTATGTATGATTGAAATGTCCAACTAACTATAACGGCCCTGAAACCTATGTTTTTTTTCAGTGAATTTCTATGGTTTTTAAATGCTAAATTCTAACTAAAACGTCCCTGAAACCGATGGTTTTTTCAGTGAATTTCAAAGGTTTTATAAATGCTACTGTATTTTTCATAAAACTTACTATTAATAATAATAGTGGATAATTGTGTTAGAACTTAGGCCATTCCATAAGTACATGACTAGTAACTGGATGATTATAGTGCTGTAAAGAGGGTTCATGGTGTATTTATAAGTGATTTGGTATTAGCAAAGTGATTACATAAGTACACCACACTAGATGGGTGTTGGAGAAGTGCATGGGGACTGGCAGGGTGATTGCTAGACTGCATGGATAATACCAGGGTATTTAGAGGAGTGAATGAGTAGGACGCGCCTGCTTAGAGGTCTATATGGATAGTGCACAGACAATTGTAGCACTGCTTCTGTTAGTGCTTGGGCCATTGTAAGAGTACATCAGCAGTGACTGGATGGTTATAGTACTGCAAGGAGAGTGCATGCTGACTTTATAAGTAGTTGGGTATTAGTGGAGAAATTGCATTAGTGTATAGTACTGGCTGGGTGACTGGAGATGGGCATGGGGAGTCCCAGTGTCTTTGATAGACTGCAAGGGTAGTACCTGGGTGGATTAATCTTACCTGTTTCCAAGTAGATATGAAATTAATAGTAATATAAATTCACTTATTTTTTTAAATGCAAATTTGAAGTATTTTAGTAGTAGTAGTCATGTTTGTAAAAAAGAAAAAAACAATTCTGATATTACATATAATGTTATAGTTTTCGCAACACAGCATAAGTATACAATTACATCACATATTCAATTTGCCATTTTTTGCTATCTTCAGATTGTATTGAATTTCACCATAAACAGTGGTTTCAAAGTTAATCACCAAATGACAGCGGGTAAAAAAATACAATCAATAAGATTGTTAAAAAAAACATACTTCTCTTTAAAATGTCTCCAACCAACGCCACTGGGTCTTTACATTTTCACAAATAAACATTGTTTGTAACATAGTATATAATACAAAGACCAAATATATCACCACCTTCTTTCAAACACAGTATGAAAGAACAGAATTAATAATTGAAACCGTAATTACGAACATCTTCCCCATTCGCCGAATAATGTTTCTAGAAATATTTCCATTGAGTATATCCGAAATAAACTTTTGAATTCATATACACACCTTCCCAAGAGGCCGAATGATGTTTCTGAAAACATTTCAATGACGCTATCCAGCGTACACTTCTAAAATCATATTCACATGTTTGCAATAGGGTGAATGATTTTTCTAAAATAATTTGTAGAGGGAATATCCAAAATATATTCAGTAATTCTTTTTGATATCATCTTAGAATTTTGGCATCAAAAATATTAGGTATGAATTTGGTAATTCATTAGGCAACCGAAATGTATACTCTAAATGCGCATTATTACATAGTGTCCATCCTTTATTGCATTTTAAATAGACAGTATAGTGTCCGGATGTTGAAGTAGGTCCATCGTGAAAAACAATAGCCATTGTTTTAAAAGTTCTTCCTGAAATTGACACTTGAACTGCTACAAAAAATTTTATTTTTGGTTTCTAATGTTGCTCCATCTGCTCTACAATGTTGCAGCATTAAAATAATATATTGTCCACATCTTTCTATAAATAATGTTGACAACATATCCGATTTGCACTGAGTACATTCCATATGTTGATTAGCTGATTTTATTAGTTCGTTGAAAGGCACTGTTTTCAAATCTGGCATTGTCAAATGTATGAATCGTTCAGTGTCTATTTTAGTGGATGATGAAAATGAACAGCTGTCACATCTATGAACCCATCTGTAACGTAGTCCAAACAGATTTTCAATTTGTATACCATCATCTTCTAATACTACAAGCATAAAAATAAGTAATTCCTGAGCATCTTGCTGTAAATGCTGTGTAAATTGTGAAGAAATAGAACAAATATCCAATAGATTCCGCACATCCGAAGCAGTATGGATTGTCATTTTATCCGTTTTCAGCTTCTCAAAAATATAACGTAACAAAGAACAAAATCTTTTTTCTCGATTTTCAATGATTACATGCTGTAGACTTTCTAAAAAAAAGACAAGGTTGACAATTGCATTAGCATAGTAGTCGATACCTGAACTATTTTCTAACTGATATCCTACAATATTAGCAACCATATTACCTTCTATTTTCTTTCCAGGCTCGTCATTCTTTTCAGTTCTTTTTTTCTTTGCAACCCCAGTATAATCTTCATCAAATTTTTCTTTTGGACGTATTAAATGTTTTTTCATAAATAGGATATTCACCTAAGTTAGGAGCATATAGTCTTCTTAACCTATTGTACTCTTTTAAACAATTTACATATGCACTAACCTTTTGCTCATCAAAATCAATAAAATACAATCCGGATAACGTTCTTACTCGAGACAATGCAACATATGCCATACCCTCTTTAAACACAGAACTTCCAATATTTGCCAAAGCATTGTCTACACTTAAACCTTGAGATTTATGAATAGTCACTGCATATGCTAAACAAACTGAAAACTGTTTTCTACGAGCATACAAATCTTTTACAAGCAACAAACTAACACAACAGCGTCCAATTTGTCTTACCTTTTCAATCTGACCAAAGTTAGTCTTCAAAAAGTCAATCTCATCTCTATTTGCATAACTAACAAAGTCAACAACTTTCCCCATTGCTCCATTTACTAAACCTTTTTCAACATCTAAATTACACCGTAATATTTCTCTGCAGTTTACAGAGACATACAAGGTCTTATCCAAACCAGCAGTCTTAGATATTGATTTTTCCAAAGAGTTTAATTTTAACTGCAATTTCTCTGACAAAAAATAGTTACTTCTTTATGTTCTATTTTATCAATAGCTACCATTTTCATTGTCGGTTCATTCTCCTTTTTCAACAGTTCTTCATTGAATGTAGAACATTCTTCCAGTGTTGGCGTAAGGCAAAATATAGATTCCTTTTCTGCAATTCTTTGGTAGATTGTTTCAGCCGCAATATTTTCAGTTGGATATCAGTTTTTTAGTAGCCGACTTTCGAAAGCATTTTTTCCATCCTTTTGTAAGGCACTATTTCTAATATTTTGAAGAATATTTCCATAATCTTCATCATTTGCTTGTCCCATGTTCTTGATAAGTTCTTTGTATTCAAAATATCTCCAAATATTCACATTTCCAATACTTTCCCAAAGATTTATTAGTGTCTTCATGAAGAAGAGCTTTAAAAACCAGTTGGCCTTTCACAGGTGTGAGTAGTAGTAAATCACCAAATACAATTACATGTTTCCCTCCAAATAAAAAATCTTAATTTGTTTTCAAAACCTGCTGCATCCTCAAATGTACAAACACATTCATTAAGTTTGGGACCATGCTTACGTCATCAATTACCAGAAGTTTCATTTTCTTTAGAACTCTTGAAACTTCGAAACAAGCTTCTCCAGATAGCCTGTGGTATTCCAATGTATTTTCATGTTCTACTGGTAACATAAGAAGGCGATGTAATGTAACCCCTTTAACGTTGTGTGCTGCTAACCCAGTTGGAGCAGTTACAACAAAAGACAAATGTGAATCTGTTGTTTTCTGTAGATAACTTGAAAAACATATAATCAAGAAACTTTTCCTTGTTCCAGCTTGTCCACTGATGTATATAAGAAGAGGTCTAAATGATGTACATTGGCAATCATTCTTTTCATGCAGTAATCCATGTTGTATCTGTTATCTAACTTGGTCATATATTTCTTTCTGTTCACTATTCAGACCTTGCTCTAAATTTTCCAAATGAATATTGTCCTGTTGTGCTTGCTGCATCACCGTTTTGACGTCACTCATTGCTATTGGCGCTTCATTTTCAAGTATGTAACTTGATTGCTTCAAACTATGTATGAATCATTCAACATATACATTGGCCATGGTCATATCAATTAGCATGTCCTCTCGAGTAAATCATTAAATGCAAATCCAAACAAAAGACAGGGAAATTGTAGGTTTTAATCACTGAATTGCTTTTCATTCATAGAGACCCTGTGATACTGCATAGAGAGTAAATCAATAATCAAAATACTTCATAATAAAACACGCATCAATTACAGTAAGTGTAATGTGAAATATTGTGCACAAGTAAAATAAACATAGTGATTTATATACACGTGAGTGAGGGGGGAAGAGAGGAAGGGAAAACACTCTTCAGAGCCAGTTTTACTATTCAGTAATTATTTAGTCCAGTGTGCCACATCAGTTGGCTATTTGTTAGCTGGATTTTTATAACTGCTCCTATGATATTCTATCGTCGACGTTTCGACCCTGGGGACGCCTTATTTGCGGGTCTGATGCGGGTCTTCTTCAGGACGGGGGAAGGGGTAGTGATATGTCGCCTGTTGGTTAAATAGGAAGGCCATCAGGATTGGATTTGCATATAGGTATTAATTAAAAGGGTTTCTTAAAAGGTTTAAAATTGCAGGGAGCGACTAGTTGATTATGCACTCACCTAATGGTCCTTTGTTAGTTGGACCCAGTAATTTCTCCCGTTAGGTTTACTGCTTATGGGACGGTCAATCTGTTGGATATAACGCAAGCATAAGGGGTAAGATGGCTATTCCAAAGTCACTGTCATTTGACATACTTTAATGAGTAGATGGAAAGGAATCTAGTAATTGACCCCATCTAATCGCAAGCCAATGCGAGTACATTCACCCTGCTAGAGGAACTAGTGTCATGAGTGTTCACTCTTCAAAAAAAGAAGCTTGTTTCCTTTGGAAGCTCCTCGTTAGTTAACTACAGCCGCATGTATGCGTGGTCTGAAAACTGAAGAGGGGGTGGCTGTCAGCTGAGTATTAATATTGCATACTGCGGCGTCTAGAGAGGCTGATAGATTGAGCTGGCTGCCCAGGTAGAGAACGGCCACCTCGTAGAACAGCCGGTCAGAGGGGCAGCTTGTCTCACCTGATTCCGCGGTATGTGCATCTATAAATGGGCCCACCAGCGATCTCTGTTTAGCGATGTGTCTTGGGCAGGAATCAATCCAACAGGGACACCACCAATGTAAACTGGTTTTGTATCCTCGAGGACGTTTCCTCGTTGCTAGGATACTAGACGCCCGGGCTTACAGTCACATAAAACCTCATGACAGCACGGCGCTGGGTTATTTCCTCGAGGACGTTTCCTCATTGCTAGGTTACTGAACACCCGGGCTATCGTCACGTACAGACTTCTGACGTCCCGGCGCTCGGTTGCTAAGCGACGTCCAGGCGTCACGTGCACTATTACGCTCAGGAATGTGGCCACTTCTGTCTATATTCCTACTCAGTTGCCGTTGCATTACGTGTGGATGAATCGCCCAAGGCATTAAGGGCAACGTTACCATGCGAGTTGTAATCTCTTGACGGATTGCGATTGTTCATAACCGCACTCTAAATTCCATCAATTAGTACATATAGTGTGGAGGGAAGGTCAGGGAGGAAATGTGGCATGTCCCTGAAGCGCTTAAATAATACCTATATGCAAATCCAATCCTGATGGCCTTCCTATTTAACCAACAGGCGCCATATCACTACCCCTTCCCCCGTCCTGAAGAAGACCCACATCAGACCCGCAAATAAGGCGTCCACAGGGTCGAAACGTCGACAATAGAATATCATTGCACCAGTTATGAAGATCCAGCTAACACATAGCCAACTGATGTGGCACACTGGACTAAATAATTACTGAATAGTAAAACTGGCTCTGAAGAGTGTTTTCCCTTCCTCTCCTCCCCCCTCATTCACTTGTATATAAATCACTATGCTTATTTTACTTGTGCACAATATTTCACATTACACCCACTGTAATTGATGCGTTGTTTATTATGAAGTATTTTGACTATTGATTTACTCTCTATGCAGTATCACAGGGTCTCTATGAATGAAAAACAATTCAGTGATTAAACCTATAATTACCCTGTCTTTTGTTTGGATTTGCATTTAATGATTTACTCTAGAGGACATGCTAATTGAAATGACCATGGCCAATGTATATGTTGAATGATTTATACCCCATAATAACTTGATTCATTTTCAAGTATGGCTTCTCCTTGTGGATCTTGACTTTGTGGATCAGAACTCTGACTATGTTGAGAACTGTCTCAGGCTATTTCAGCAGCAATAGTTCTTTCTTGATTAATCTTTTCGTTTAACATTGGTAGATAATTTGGAAAAATTGTACATTCTATGCTGTCTTTACATGCATTGAAAGAATCCTCATAGCAGTCAAAATGTCCAAGTAATTCCATTTCAGTCCACCAAGGTTTAAAGTGTTGCAGAAGAGCTAAATAGAAAAACTCTCTTTCATATGGAGTATCACAACTTAATCTCTTGTGATTAATCAGATTTCCTTTGTCATGCTTTACCAAACATCCTTCATATCCAATTACAGCATATTTTCCTTCATTCATATATTCAGTGACATTTTAATTAAAACTTTAATGTTGCACTATTTCATATAGACATATGTTTTCCAGGTATGGCCCTCTATTGGGACAGTACATATTCAATATATTGATTTCCAGAATATCTGTACTTTCCGGTTCATTCAGTGCCAAGTATTCAATTTCTTGTACAGATTTCAAAACTCGATATTGTGGTGCAGCAAAACCAAGACTTATTCAGATGATCCCTCTTGACTTTGAATATAAAATTGCAGATGTCAATCGATCTAAACATTCATATAATCCAATTTCTCAATGTGATAGCATCTCCAAGCTGAAGCTGTACAATTTTTTGCTAAGTGTTTTCTCCTGCGAAATTTCCTCCCACATTTCTTTCAATTCTGTCTTCTCAGACCTGGTAATATATGACGTGACATAGTGAGCAATTGAGTTATCTGCAACATATTGTATGTCCATATTTGCATTGCACATCTTCAAAATCACCGGATTGTAATCCTAGCTGTACTTCGATACTTTTGTTCTTTGTAAATATAAGTATTTTTGGGTGATTTTCGAGTGGTGGTATTCCTCACTGCTGACATAAAACTGTTTACTCTTCCTTTAGGAATTACTGGACGAGGAAAGTCAAATGGACATTTTGTGTAAAATGTATACTTTGAGTCATATTTCCGTCTGCAATATTTTCCACATCGATGACTTTGAAACCGTAAAACTTGCTGTCTTAAGATATTTCCTGTTTGTGGAATTGCACAGGTAGCTTAGTCCATACTAATATTATAAAGAGAGAGCCCAAACCTTTGAGGCGGGTAATCTCGGTAACCGCAGCACCAATCACAACACTCAATACAGCGTTGGAAAGGGCAGCTGCAGCAGAAGGACATAGGCTATGCAGACGGCCACCATATTTTTTTTTTTTTTGCAGAGTTTTATATAGCGCAAACTTGACTCGAACTGAATCAGGTATCAGATCGCTTTACATAGCACCAGTTGCGTTACATGAGGACACACATCAATTTTTGTTAGGCACGGGGAGATTAAGTGATTTGCCCAGAAACACAGGATGTTTGGCGTTGTTACCAAGACTCGAACACAGATCCCCAGGTCCGAGGTCGAGCACCTTAGCCATTAGGCCAACTCCTCTATACATTTAAAAGGTAAAAGAACCGTGCCAGCAAAGAAGTCCCTTGTGGGCGTGTCTGCATTGTGCTGTGGGCTTGGGCTGGGGGCGTGACTAACGCCGGGGGCGTGTGTTACGGCCATCACATCGTGGGCTGTGGGCGTGTGCTGGGGGCATGACAAATGCTGGAGGCATGACAAACGCTGGGGGCGTATGTCCGCCCTTCATGCCATGTGAGTCGTACATACAAGCGCCAATTACGTTACTGAGCAGCATCAAGGGGTACGCTGGGGTCGTGAGAAATGCTGGGGGCGTGTGTCCGGCCTTCATGCCATGTGAACGCAACTGTGCCGCATCAAGGGGCACGCTGGGGGCGTGTGCTACGTTCCGCCCTTCATGCCATGTGGGTCGTATATTAATCAGAAGATCGTCTGCTGAGGCCGTGTGCTGGGGGCATGACAAATGCTTTCACCTGGAGGCCTGGTAAGTAACGTTACTGCAGCCTCTCCTGTGCGCTGTTACTGAACTCTCTCATTCAACAAAATTACTCGCGCCTGCTACCATCAACCAGGGCTCTAGCCGGGCTCAGGTGGCGGATCAGTACACTAATTACACGCGCCTGATAACATCAACCAGGGCTGCAGCTGGGCCTCAAGCGGGGGAACACGCACCTGCTAACATCAAACAGGCCTGCATCTGGGCCTCAAGCGGGGGAACATGCAAATGAGACAATTACTGCAGCCTCTCCTACTCGCTGTCACTCAACTCTCTCATTAAACGTATTTACCCGTGGCTGATAACTCTCTCATTCAAGGACATTACACGTGCCTGCTAACATCAACCAGGGCTGTAGCCGGGCTTAGGCGGCAGATCACTACACCAATTACACGCAACTGCTAACATCAACCAGGGCTGCAGCTGGGCCTTCTCCGTCCCTATTCTAATGAAACAAAAAATGTTGTCTACCGCGAGATTTTCAAATAAATTGCCCTTGCCAAATACACACATTACACACATTCTATTTCATACCCGGACAACGCTGGGACAGGCTGCTAGTCTTTAATAAAAGACAAAACAGTCTCATCTGAATCAGTTCCAATTTTAGGTGCATCCTTGATCCATAAAAGCATATGTATATGAGGAGCACCTCTAGCTTGGTATTCTTTTCTCCCCAAAAAATCAATAACTTCGCTAATAGGTGGATTTTTTTTATTACAGATAAAGGACATCATAGCATCGAACTGATGGTTGAAATATCTGCATACATTTACAGGATCCAGGGAACCCAGTTCTCCAGCTGTCTTCAATTCAATATTTTCTATATTTGAATTTGCTTCTCATAGAAAATCCAGTAAATCATCCCATACGCACTCAGCACAGCTAAGTATAACAAACCACATAGGGGTTCCTAAGTTTCTTACATACATTCTAATTCCCCATGACATTGATACCAATATATATTAGTGCCACATTGACATGCCATCAAATTATTTAACTGTGATTGTTCATCTCTTCCTTCAACTTTCTCCATAAATTCCTTTGCAGAAACATGTAAGAGATGCGTTCCTGTTTTCAGTATGTGTTTGATTGCATATGAAAATGCAGACATATCACTCTCAAATAAAAGATTAAACAAATATGGAATACACTGACGAAATCTTGGATCTTCTGAGTACAGTTGTAAATTACGATATTCTGCAGCTGGAATCTGAACTGGTCATTTATCATATCGTCCACCTTTTGCAGTAGGGAACAGCTGTTGGAAAACAACGAGCTTCCAAACTTTTTCCCCACACACTCATTGGAGTTGCTTTTTTCATCTGGAACAATTCAATAGTATCTCCTATCAGTTCTTTTGAGTGTAGAGGGTGTATAGTATACTGTTTATACATTTCTTCTTTCCTTGAGCTCTCCACTTTTTCTATTTGTTCACTTGAAATGTCTGTTTCATCTTCTAAAGTCATTTCTTCTTCTTCTACATTTACATATTTATAGTAAATATTGTTGTGTACCAGATATAATGTAGCCTTTTGCACTTTAATCGCATCTATTAACTCTTGCCATATTTTCCGACTCTTCGTGGGTACACCATTAACAAGAATAACTACAGGTTCAGTATCCTCTCTTTCTACACCAACACTTTCAACATTCTTCTTAAAATCTAAAGGTAAATACACAACTCTGCCTTTTAAACCTCGTTGTAGATCTGTTGGAGGCAGCTTACCTGTTTTAGGCTCCATACGAATTATAGCCTCAAAAGGGTGCACAGATTGTATAAGAATAGCCTCATATGTATTTAAATATTTAAGTTCTGGAGGTATAGGTACTAATTCTAAGTCATTATGGACAGCTCTAGCTGGCATTTATTATAAAAATATTTACACATGCATTGTACAGTGCCTAACTCAAAATGACCTTCCACAAACAGATAACCATCAAATTCTCTCGATTTATCATTGTTTTCCATTTCAATTTTTTAAAACACATCTACATTCCTAGTTGGAATTTTATAATGAGTATGACGGCAACAAATACAAACATAGTTGGGATTTTCACCAGAAACTAATTTAAACTTTGTTACTTGACATCAGTAGTATCTTCCTCCTCTTCTTCAACACCTATATTTACCAAAATCTCACTTTCTCTACACTCCTCTTGAGCGGCAAAATAACGTAACTCTATATCATCACATACTTTTTTTACATCCAACACAGAACCATGCAACAGAGCTGTATTAATTTCTTTTAGACATATTGCAGGACTTTTCACGTAGTATAATCTTCTAACTAATTTCCGCATTTCTTAATGATGTACTGCTAACATTCTCAAATGATGAAAACAACGTTGACAGACTTCCCTTGAAAGAGAAGCCAGAGAATGACCTTGCAAGTTTGTATCTCTTCTCACTTTGCAAGGATCCGGTCCTTGTAATATCTTAATCTTCTGTGTCACAGTTTTTCTTCCATATTCTCTTAAGAAATTTAGTAAAATATCAATAGACGTAAACTACAAATACTACTTCAATCCCATGTAAACACTGGAGCCTGGGTACGACTCCCTTGCACTACCCCAGCTATTAATTCTTCAACATTTCTAGGAACTAGCTTTTCCTTCTGAATTGCACAACTATCTCGCACCTCATAAGCATGACCTTAGGTATCAACTGCATGCACTTTACTATTTTGTTGAAAATAACGTTCTTCATTAAAAAAAGGTTCCGTACTAGAAGTATGCTTCCGTTCCCCAGAAAATATTTTACAAAAATGTGTTCTATTAACAATTATTTTTCTCTTACATTTGTCCTTCATACGCTGCAATATTGTATTTAAAGTCTTCACTCTTATTAAAATTAAGATAAACAATCTTCTTTTTAATTCAAAAGATTCTTCAATAACACTTAGAATCTCATTTTTTTTCTGTAAAATGCTGATCTCCTTTTATATTTTTTACATTTTTTTTGTAAATTCTGAAATACTCAACTTTTCTATATTCTTTTTCGAATGTCCAAAAATTGTTTGTTACGTATTCCAAAATAATTCTTTTACCGACAATCCAATTTTCCACTTTTGTGAACACTTTTCTTTTGTTGTTGATTAACTGTTCTTGTTCTGTCTGTCTCTTCTATATTTTTAATAATATTACCAGTTTGTGCACGTTTTTAAAAAAAACTTTACTTTTCTTACTAGAACACTTTTTCTTTGAACATCCATGTTGTACTGGATCTAATATCTCTTTTCCTTTTTTTTCAAATAAACCTCCTTTCTTTCTTTTCTTTTTCTTTGTTGTTTTCTCGTCATTGTGTCTCTTTCTTAATAATGATGCAAAATATCTGTGAAAAAATAACAGTTTAGAAAACAGATTAATATAATTAAAATAATGATATGTAAATATTCAAATGTATAATTATAAAAATATTCACTTATATACTTATAAAAATACATAGAAAGAAACTACATCAATGATTTCCACAATCGAACAGTACTACCTGCATAATTCTACGTAGTCTGGAATCGCGCACTTTAATATAATGAGACCCTTGGGTTGGCTAGGTTCAGGGGGCATTTCTTAAAAAATAATAGTTGAGAACCCACCAATGATTCCCAGAGAGAGAGCTATAAGCCAAGCAGCCAGCTCCAAGAGGAACATGTGCAAGTTCACTAGCTGGCTCGTACAGAGAGAGCTACAAGACACATCACAGAGGAACGATTGCGGACGGACAGACTGGCTTCTACACGAAAAACTGCGAGCCAACTAGCTGGCTTGCACACATAGAGTTTAGGGACAGTTGCAGACCATCCACTTATAAAGCGATAGGTGCGGGACGGTGATGTTGGGATAGGGAACATGAAGTGGGTATCTCGTACAAAGATAGCTCCGATATATTTCTAGTATTTGCTTGCAGAGATAGAACACTGACCTGGCTCGCAGACCAACAACTGCGAGCCAACCGGTAGTTTGCAGAGGCACAACTGGAAGCCAGCGGCCTAGCTCGTACAAGAAGACCAGCAAGCCGACTGGCTCCCTCATGGGAAGACAGCTGCAGGCCGGCTCGCACAGGAACAGCTGGGGGCCAACTTGTATAGGGAGAGGTGCAGGCTGTCCACTTGTAAAGGGATAGGTGCGGGACGGTGATGAGGGGAGAGGGAACGTGAAGGAGCTATCTTGTAGAGAGAGAGCTGCGGTATATTCCCAGTGTCGGCTTCAAGAGGTACAACTCGGACACAAGAACTCACAGAGAGACAGCTTTTTCAGAAAACCATGTAATATTTAAACATATGTCACGTCCCTTTTGTACAATTCAAACGCATTACAACCTTCTCTGTACACTACAGATCTCACCAACACCCCAATAAAAATATAAGTGCTATTTTTATATTGGATAAAGCTCTATTATTTAATTGCGATCTGAAAACACTTAGACTCATGCATAATATGTTGCAAACTAAGTTTTTAATTGTTAGCATTGCTGTTATTATATCCTAATGTACATCTTTTTTTGCACTTAGAGTCTGTTGAAAAGTATTGTGGTGTCTGCAACCAAGATACTTCAACAACATACATGCAAAAGTTAATGGTAAGTACCCTCAGTGAGTGTAAATGCACACTATCAAAATTAAGTGATATAAGTCCTTGGAGTCTTTAGAACACATTAAGTCTCCAGTTCACATTTGTCTGATGCAAGGTGTATATTACAATGACTCAGATAACTGAGGCATTTGCAAGGCTCTTTTTAGAGTTACGTCCACCATGTTGGAAAGCTGGCTATGCACCCGTCCAAGTTATGTAGTAATTACCACGTTTCCACTAAGTGTTGAGAGATCACTATGTTTGCCATGTAAATACATATAAAGTTTTCATTTCAAAAAGCTATTGACCTTTAAACAATGCAACGTTACCAACAAGTTACTTTTCACTATCTTCCCAACAGTCCCAATGTTTAGAATGCAGCAGATGAGTCCACCTTGAATTTACGAAAACAAATGTAAATCCTAATTACCTTTTACTGGTTACATATGTATAAAATGTATTTTTTAAAGCAACATGTGATCGCAAGCAAGATGTCTAATTAGATATTTGCACACTCCTGCAATCTAGTGTTGTGTCCAGATATCATAAGAAGTAATGTTGAGACACACTTCTTTCAGCTGTCACGATTTGCACAATCCTTTTGGAGTTGGACCAGACTTCCTCTAACAATCCTACTTAATTTTCTTTTGAAATTGAGCAATTATTTTGTTTAGCTGTTGAAATATAAATTTAAATCTTCCTCCTCTTTGAAAGTCAACAAGCAATACCTCTCCTCTACACAATATTGTTCATTGGCAGTCTAAAAAGTAGTGGTAATTCCACTATCATTAAGGTAGACTTCTGACAATAGAATCTATGATATAGTTACATCACTATTCCATGGTCATAATCCAAAAGGTGTGTTTAGAGTGAACAAAAAGAACAATTATGCACTTTTTATGCTGGACAGTATTGTTTCTAAACACCCTTTCACTGCTTTCTTCCATACCTTCAAAAAAGATTTCATAGATTTACATAAATAGTCTTTCAGGTCTCTATATCTCTAATGTAAAACAAGCGTACTTGTTTTTCTTTTCTTTTGTCACTGACATATATAAACTCATCAGTCACTCCTATGGTAAGCCTTTACAATCCTGAATGCTGAGTGCTGGGTTTTGTGTGAGAGGATGCCCATGCATAACCAAGCTAAGTTTTGTTTAGCTGCATGGAAACTAGTAGTGTAACCTGTCAAACACTTTGAAATGTTACCCTCCCACTAGTCCTAGAGGTGGATGTAGAATTCAACCGTTCTTCATAATATACAATTGGACGCCACTAAGTACAAAGTGTTTCTGTATTATGCAAGCCCTAATGTAATTAAAAACAGGAAACAAGAGCATTGCTATCCTCCACATTAGTCTTTAGATATTTATCAAGCCTTTTTTTGTATCAACTACCCCGGCCGAAGGCAGTGGGAAATTTGTGCACTTGCTCCCTTTCTTGGCTGGGGTTATCAATTCTTCTTCTTGTATTACAAATTCAAAATGCAGGCCCTTTATTGAGCCTTCTTAGTAACTAGTACTCGTGAATGGCAGTAGGTAATTTCTACACTTGCAGCCTTTCTTATTACTTACATTATTCATCTTCCACTCAATCAACACATCATCTACACATACACACACCTACTTGCAGCCTTTCTTGGCTATACTTAACAACTATTCTTCTATTTCATATCTGTATTCAAAGTGCAGGCCCTTTATCGAACCTTTTTGTTGTAACAACTACCCCGGCTGAAAGCAGTGGGACATTTGCACAGTTGCATCCTTTCTTGGATGCACAGTCTGTGTAATGAGCTGGATATCCAAAGATCTACTTCCCTGATAAGACAGTGGTTACTTTGCGCGTCTCCAGTCTTTCTAACTTTTTACCTTATTCATCTTCCATTCAATGAACACGTCATCTACATATACACACACCTACTTGCTGCCTTTCTTGGCTGTGGTTATCAACTATTCTATTTCATATTCGTATTCAAAGTGTAGGCCCTTTATCGAGCCTTTTTGTTGTAACAACTACCCCAGCCGAAGGCAGTAAAAAATTGCACAATTGCTGCCTTTCTTGGCTGGGGTTATCATTTATTCTTGAATTTCATATTCTGATTCAAAGTCAAACCCTTTATCGAACCATTTTCTTGTACCTACTACCCCAGCCAAAGGAAGTGGGAAATTTGCACACTTGCTGCCTTTCTTGTCTGGGGTTATCAATTATTCTTCTTGTAATACAAATTCAAACTGCAGGCCCATTAATGAGCCTTCTTGGTAACTATAAGTCGTGAATGGCAGTGGGTAATTTGAGCACTTCCTGCAGTTCATGTATAATAAAAAGCTTAACAAAAGTCTACCGAAACTAAAAAAGAGCCAGTATGGTCTATGGTTATCAAATCTTCTGTTTGTTATTCTAATTCAAAGTACAGGCCCTTTATTGAGCCTTCTTAGTAACTAGTACTCGTGAATGGCAGTAGGTAATTTCTACACTTGCAGCCTTTCTTATTACTTACATTATTCATCTTCCACTCAATCAACACATCATCTACACATACACACACCTACTTGCAGCCTTTCTTGACTATAGTTAACAACTATTCTTTAATTTCATATCTGTATTCAAAGTGCAGGCCCTTTATCGAGCCTTTTTCTTGTAATAAATCCCCTGGCTAAAATCAGTGGGAAATTTGCACAGTTGCATCCTTTCTCGCGACGTACAGTCTGTGTAATGAGCTGGGTATCCAAAGATCTACTTCCCTGATAAGGCAGTGGTTACTTTGCACATCTGCAGGCTTTCTAACATTTTACCTTATTCATCTTCCATTCAATGAACACATCACCTACACATACACACACCTACTTGCTGCCTTTCTTGGCTATGGTTATGAACTATTCTATTTCATATTCAAAGTGCAGGCCCTTTATCAAGCCTTTTTGTTGTAACAACTACCACAGACGAAGGCAGTAAAAAATTGCACACTTGCTGCCTTTCTTGGCTGTGGTTATCAATTCTTCTTGAATTTCATATTCTGATTCAAAATCAAAACCCTTTATCGAACCATTTTGTTGTACCTACTACCCCAGCCAAAGGTAGTGGGAAATTTGCACACCTGCTGCCTTTCTTGGCTGGGGTTATCAATTATTCTAAAATTAATTCAAATTCAAAATGCAGGCCCTTTATTGAGCCTTCTTGGTAACTACTACCTGTGAATGGCAGTGAGTAATTTGCACACTTGCGTCCTTTCTACCGCACAGTGTGTGTACTTTGTGAACTTGCATTGTTTGCTTGGATGTGATTCCCATTTCTCAGGCTCCCACTGCGGAATCCGACGCACTGTCTGTATAATGGACTGGAAAACCAAACACCCACTTCCTTTACAAAGTAGTGGGTAGTTTGCACGTCTGCTGCCTTTCCTAATTTTCACCTTATTCTGCATCCACTAGCAGAAACACACCTACCTGCTGCCTTTCTTGACTGTCTTTGCCAACTATTATTCTAATTCAAAGTAGAGGCCCTGGAAAGGACCCGGTGTTGTTATTTTTCAGCACTACCGCCCAGAGTGGGAACTTTGTGCACTTGCTTTGCTTCCTTAGATGTGGTAGTCATTTCTCATCCTCCCACAGCGGAATCCGAAACCCTGTCTGTATAATGAAAAGGATATCCAAAGATACACTTTCCCTGACAAGACAGAGGGTAGTTTGAGTATCTGCAGCCTTTCTTATTTTTCACCTTATTCATCGTCTACTCCATCAAGACATCATCCACACGTACACACACTTACTTGCTGCCTTTTTTGGCTGCGGTTATCAATTACTCTTCAATTTCATATTCTGATTCAAAGTCAAGGCCCTTTATTGAGCCTTTTTCATGTAGGTACTGCCCGGCCAGAAGGCAGTGGGAAATGTGCACACTTGCTGCCTTTTTTCGCTGGGGTTATCAACTATTCTTCAATTTCATATTCTGATTCAGCCTTGGAGGGACCTTCCCTCGCCTCATTGCTTTCCGCGCAGCTAAGGCAGATGCTGCAGCGGGACTAGGATTCCTCGCTCGCCGCCATCAGCGAGCCGCTCCCCCAGCCACGCCCAATCTCTCCTGGCCACGCCCACTTCGGGCTTAAAAACGAGGAGCTGACTACTAGCTCACCACCTTGGATTCTCCCCTGCCTTCCGCGGGAGCCACACTAGAAGCCCTGTAATTTTTAAAACTTGTTTCTTGTCTAGCGCTCACCTCGCGCTTTTAGTTAAAAACGTACCCAGCCTTGCAGGGACCTTCCCTCGCCTCATTGCTTTCCGCGCAGCTAAGGCAGACGCTGCAGCGGGACTAGGATTCCTCGCTCGCCGCCATCAGCGAGCAGCTCCCCCAGCCACGCCCACTCTCTCCTGGCCACGCCCACTTCGGGCTTAAAAACGAGGAGCTGACTACTAGCTCACCACCTTGGATTCTCCCCTGCCTTCCGCGGGAGCCACACTAGAAGCCCTGTAATTTTTTAAACTTTTTTCTTGTCTAGCGCTCACCTCGCGCTTTTAGTTAAAAACTTACCCAGCCTTGCAGGGACCTTCCCTCGCCTCATTGCTTTCCGCGCAGCTATGGCAGACGCTGCAGCAAGACTAGGATTCCTCGCTCGCCGCCATCAGCGAGCTGCTCCCCCAGACACGCCCACTCTCTCCTGGCCACGCCCACTTCGGGCTTAAAAACGAGGAGCTGACTACTAGCTCACCACCTTGGATTCTCCCCTGCCTTCCGCGGGAGCCACACTAGAAGCCCTGTAATTTTTAAAACTTGTTTCTTGTCTAGCGCTCACCTCGCGCTTTTAGTTAAAAACGTACCCAGCCTTGCAGGGACCTTCCCTCGCCTCATTGCTTTCCGCGCAGCTAAGGCAGACGCTGCAGCGGGACTAGGATTCCTCGCTCGCCGCCATCAGCGAGCCGCTCCCCCAGCCACGCCCACTCTCTCCTGGCCACGCCCACTTCGGGCTTAAAAACGAGGAGCTGACTACTAGCTCACCACCTTGGATTCTCCCCTGCCTTCCGCGGGAGCCACACTAGAAGCCCTGTAATTTTTAAAACTTGTTTCTTGTCTAGCGCTCACCTCACGCTTTTAGTTAAAAACGTACCCAGCCTTGCAGGGACCTTCCCTCGCCTCATTGCTTTCCGCGCAGCTAAGGCAGACGCTGCAGCGGGACTAGGATTCCTCGCTCGCCGCCATCAGCGAGCCGCTCCCCCAGCCACGCCCACTCTCTCCTGGCCACGCCCACTTCGGGCTTAAAAACGAGGAGCTGACTACTAGCTCACCACCTTGGATTCTCCCCTGCCTTCCGCGGGAGCCACACTAGAAGCCCTGTAATTTTTAAAACTTGTTTCTTGTCTGGCGCTCACCTCGCGCTTTTAGTTAAAAACTTACCCAGCCTTGCAGGGACCTTCCCTCGCCTCATTGCTTTCCGCGCAGCTAAGGCAGATGCTGCAGCGGGACTAGGATTCCTCGCTCGCCGCCATCAGCGAGCCGCTCCCCCAGCCATGCCCACTCTCTCCTGGCCACGCCCTGAACGGTCATATAAATTATGTGCATTCCCCGTATGCGCAGCGGACGGGCGCAGCGGGTGCGCCGTTTGCGCGCCGAAGGCGCGCCTAAGGCAAGCCCGTCTGCGCCCGTCCGCGACGGGCCGGGACCAGGGGCCACAGGCCCTGCCCGACTAGTGCCTTACACTTCGGCACAATTATCTGCACTCATGGTTCCCTTTCCCCTGTCTCCCTCGTTGGCTCTACGCCTTGACTCACTCGGTGTCCTTGTGCCTCATCGTCCATGCTCACCCCTCCCTCCCCTCCCTTCCACTTCCTCCTCACCGGCTCATCAGAAAACACTTCCCTCCCAACCATCATTACCCGCAGCTTCCGCTCTTCTGCTTAACACTCGGTCAGCAGTTAAGCACCAAATTGAACTTTTCAACCTCTTATCCTCAGATTGCCTCGACTATCTTTTTCTCACTGAAACTTGGTTTTCTACAGATTCACTTCCCGATCTCCTGGCTATCCTTCCAGATACCCACTATGCTCTCTGCGTGGACCGTCCAGCTGGAAAAGCCGGTGGTGGCGTGGCAATGATTATTCGTTCCACGCTTAGATTCCAGCTCCTCGATCATCCACCAATATCCAACGTGGATTTTCTGGTGGCTCGGTCCACTAACCTCACTGATCCCCTCACTTTTGTCCTTGTCTATCGGCCCCCTCTGTCTATGCCTCAGTTTGTTCCCCTACTACAGGACATCTTGGCCACCTTGGCAGTAAACAACTCGTCAGTTGTCCTACTTGGGGACTTTAATTATTGGCCTGACGATCCCAGAGAAAGTCCAGCCTCCAAAGACTTCTCTGCGACTCTCCAGTCATTAAATTTCATTCCTCACATTTCTTCCCCCACTCACGTTAAGGGTCATACTTTGGACCAAATTTGGTCACTGCGTCATCCCGTCTCTGCTCCCTCTATCCCTCCATGCATTTGGTCGGATCACTTTCTGATTTCTTTTAGTATTCCTCTTCCCTCTTTTGTTCAAACCCCTCTTTCCAAGAATCTGACAGCCCGCTGTTGGAATCAGACGGACCTCACACTTCTCTCCTCTTCCTTGGCCTCCTCAGTGCCTGACATGACGGATCTCCCTCTTGAAGCTCAAGCCGATGCCGTTCGCACTTGGCTCTCTTCCTCCTGTGACCTCGCCGCCCCCCTTAAGAAAGTTAAATCTGTCCGGCCCCATGAGGCCCACAGATGGTTCACTAGTGAACTTAAAGAGCTCAAACTCAACCTCAGGCGCTCGGAGTGTCACTGGAGGCGCAACTATTGTCCCCTACTCCGCACTAAATACAAACTATTGCTCAACAGCTATAAAAAAGCAATTGTATCGGCCAAAACAGATTACTTTTCTGAAAAAGTTGCTCGTTCTGTAAATAAACCCTGAGAGATCTTTTCACTTGTCAAGCAGCTTGCCACCTCCGATCGCACCAACATCAGTTTCGCCCCATCTCAATCGTTTTGTCTCGCACTTAATAATTTTTTCATTGATAAGATCGCCACTATCAAAGCCAACATTCCCGCAGTTTCCCTAACCCAGGCTATTTTCCCTCTCCCACCGCCGCCTCTTTTGCTGGATCACTTCCCCCCCATCTCTACTGAACAATTTCTCCTTTTGCTTGCTAAGATCAAGTCCGGCTCTCCAGCTGACTGCGCTCCGGCCCGAATTCTTCAAACCCTCTTCACTTGCTGCCCTGGACCCCCTCTCACATTGCTTAATTCGTCGCTGGCTTTCGGTTCTGTCCCTACCTCTTTTAAAACTGCAACAGTTCTCCCTATCATAAAAAAACCTGGTTTGGATCCCTCTTCCCCCTCCAACTTTAGGCCCATCTCCCTTCTTCCCTATTTGGGGAAGATTGTGGAAAGCTATGTCACATCCTGCCTGTCCTCACATATTGAGGAGCACGGCCTCTTAGCTTCCCACCAGGCGGGCTTTCGTCCGGGCCACTCCACAGAGACCGTCGTCACTGCTGTCTTGGATGAGCTTAAGGGAAAGGCAGATTCTAATCTTCCCCAGGCGTTGGTGCTCCTCGACCTGTCGGCTGCGTTTGACACGGTCGATCATGCCATTCTTCTCGATCGTGTCAGCGCAGCCGGCATTAGGGGAGTGGCACTCTCTTGGCTGATGTCCTTTCTCCAAGGCAGGTCCCAGGCAATTCAGCTCGCAGGATTCTCCGCTCCCCCTCCCGCCCTCTAGTGTGTGGGGTTCCCCAAGGTTCCTCCCTTTCCCCTCTTCTGTTTAATCTGTATATCTACCCTCTTATTTTTTCCCTCCGTGAGCTGGGGGTCTCCGTGTATAATTACGCTGACGACCTCCAGCTCATCTTTCACCTTTCTACTCCTGATTCTTCTCTTTTTTTTAGTTCCACCTTAGTCTTTATTTCAGATTGGATGGTCACGAACCACCTCAAGTTGAATCCAGACAAGACGGAGCTTGTCCTCACGGGTGGTCCCTCTAATCCCTGGTCCCCGACCCAATGGCCCCTTTCTCTTGGTACCCCTCCCCTTCCAGTTCCCTCTGTCCGTACTCTAGGCATCAAGGTCAGCAATGACCTCTCTATGCACACCCAAGTTAGCTCCGTAATCTCATCCTGTTTTCTATCCCTTCGTCTCATCCGTAAAATGTCCCGGTTCTTTTCTACGAATGCCCTCAAATCCATCATCATGGCCCTCATCACCTCCCGTCTTGATTACGGGAACGGCCTCTACGTTGGCAACCCTGCTTTTGAAATACGACAGCTTCAGGCCATTCAAAATCAGGCCGCCCGGCTCATTTTTCACCTTCCCAAATTCTCTCACATCACGCCTGTCCTCAAGTCCCTCCACTGGCTCCCGGTCCATTTCCGCTCCTTTTTCAAACTAGCTTGCTTAGCCTTCCTGGCTTACACCCATTCTGCCCCTCTTTTTATTGTTTCTTTAATCACTCCTTACACTCCGGCTCGCACTCTTCGCTCGTCATCCTTGCTCCTTCTTCAAGTCCCCCTCTATCGCAAATCCCGAATTGGTGGCACCCGTTTTTCGGTTTTGGCCCCCCAGTTCTGGAACAGTCTTCCATTGTCCATTCGTCTATCCCCATTTACTCCTCCTTCCGTAAAGCTTTGAAAACTTTTCTTTTTCTCCAGGCCTTCCCCGGTTAGTTCCCCTGGTTGCTGTGTAGAATCCGATTCCTCCCCCCAGCGCCAGGAAGCCGCTTGGCCACAGTGCGCTTTAGCAAGTTTCTTTTTCATTCATTCATTCATTCATTCATTCATTTCATTCATTCATTCAAAGTGCAGGCCCTTTATGAGCCTTTTGTAGTATCAACTACCCCACCTGAACGCAGTGTGAAATTTACACACTTGCTACCTTTCTTGGCTGGGGTTATCAATTATTCTTGAATTTCATATTCTAATTCAAACTCATGGCCCTTTATCGAGCCTTTTTGTTGTAACCACTTCCCTGACTAAAGGCACTGGGTAATTTGCACACTTTTGCCACCTTTCTTATTTTTTACATTATTCATCTTCCACTCAATCAACAAATCATCTACACGTACACACACCTACTTACTGCCTTTCTTGGCTATGGTTATCAACTATTCTTCTATTTCATATTCGTATTCAAAGCACAGGCCCTTTATCGAGCCTTTTTGTTGTAACAACTACCCCAGACGAAGGCACTAAGAAATTGACACACTTGCTGCCTTTCTTGGCTGGGGTTATCAATTATTCTTGAATTTCATATTCTGATTCAAAGTCAAGGCCCTTTATCGAGCCTTTTTGTTGTAGCTACTACCCCGTCCAAAGGCAATGGGAAATTTGCACACTTGCTGCCTTTTTTGACTGGGGTTATCAATTATTCTTCTTGTAATACAAACTAAAAGTACAGGCCCTTTTTTGAGCCTTCTTGGTAACTACTACTCGTGACTGGCAGTGGGTAATTTGCGCACTTGCAGCCTTACTTATTTTTCACACTATTCATCTTCCACTCAATCAACACATCATCTACACATACACACACCTACTTGCTGCCTTTCTTGGCTATGGTTATGAACTATTCTATTTCATATTCAAAGTGCAGGCCCTTTATCAAGCCTTTTTGTTGTAACAACTAACCCAGCCGAAGGCAGTAAAAAATTGCACACTTGATGCCTTTCTTGGCTGGGGTTATCAATTATTCTTGAATTTCATATTCTAATTCAAAATCAAAACCCTTTATCGAACCATTTTGTTGTACCTACTACCCCAGCCAAATGCAGTGGGAAATTTGCACACCTGCTGACTTTCTTGGCTAGGGTTATCAATTATTCTAAAATTAATTCAAATTCAAAATGCAGGCCCTTTATTGAGCCTTCTTGGTAACTACTACCTGTGAATGGCAGTGAGTAATTTGCACACTTGCGTCCTTTCTACCGCACAGTGTGTGTACTTTGTGCACTTGCATTGTTTGCTTAGATGTGATACCCATTTCTCAGGCTCCCACGGCAGAATCCGGCGCACAGTCTGTATAATGGACTGGAAAAACAAACACCCACTTCCTTTACAAAGCAGTGGGTAGTTTGCACGTCTGCTGCCTTTCTTAATTTTCACCTTATTCTGCATCCACTAGCAGCAACACACCTACCTGCTGCCTTTCTTGACTGTCTTTGCCAACTATTATTCTAATTCAAAGTAGAGGCCCTGGAAAGGACCCGGTTTTGTTATTTTTCAGCACTACCGCCCAGATTGGGAACTTAGAGCACTTGCTTTGCTTCCTTAGATGTGGTAGTCATTTTTCAGCCTCCCACTGTGGAATCCAACACCCTGTTTGTATAATGAGAAGGATATCCAAAGATCCACTTCCCTGACAAGGCAGAGGGTACTTTGCGTATCTGCTGCCTTTCTTATTTTTCACCTTATTCATCTTCTACTTGATCAAGACATCATCCACACGTACATACACTTACTTGCTGCCTTTTTTGGCTGGGGTTATCAATTACTCTTCAATTTCATATTCTGATTCAAAGTCAAGGCCCTTTATCGAGCCTTTTTTTGTAACTACTTCCCCAACTAAACACACTAGGTAATTTGCACACTTTTGCAGCCTTTCTTATTTTTTACATTATTCATCTTCCACTCAATCAACACATCATCCACACCTACAAACACCTACTTGATGCCTTTCTTGGCTATAGTTATCAACTATTCTTCTATTTCATATTCAAAGTGCACGCCCTTTATCGAGCCTTTTTGTAGTAACAACTACCCCAGCCGAAGGCAGTAAGAAATGTACACACTTGCTGCCTTTCTTGGCTGGGGTTATCAATTATTCTTGAATTTCATATTCTGATTCAAAATCAAGGCCCTTTATCGAGCCTTTTTGATGTAGCTACTACCTCGGCCGAAAGCAGTGGGAAATTTGCACACTTGCTGCCTTTCTTGACTGGGGTTTTCAATTATTCTAAAAGTAGCTACAAACACAGCAACAATATTTTCATTTGGATTTAAATTGCAAAGTAACCGTATCTGTAAAACTTCTTTCCCATGTTCAGTTTTTTTTTCCAATACTTATATCTTGTAGAATAGTTCCATAATCAGCATCATTTGCTTGTCATATATTTGTAATACATTCCTTATATTCAAAATATGACCAAATGTTAACATTTTCAATGCTACATTACACCTTTTACTTATACTACCTGTGGAGCATGACAACAAATTGCAATACCACAACCTATCTGGAGAAGCTTGTTGTGAAGACTCTTGAAGAAAATTAAACTTCTCATTATTGATGATGTAAGCATGGTATCAAACTTAATGCTTGCCTTTGTGCATTTAAGAATGCAGCAAATTCTTAAAACAGAGTATGACATATTAGTCTCAATTTATTTAAGGCAGAGACAATTGTACTATGTCCTCAGATTCTGTTAACTGAACAAAATAGCATTCATCAATGTTTGTCTCGAGTACTACCTTCGATATACATTGCAAATAGCAGACTTCACAAGTTCAATTCAGCTTTGCATGTAAATTTCTCTTCAGTTTGTGTCCTGAGAACTGCCTTCAATCAATTCTGTGCTCAGTAGAGTTGACAACTAGATACCAACAGCGCCAGCACTACAGAAAGCATTCAATACAATCTTGATTTATTTAAAACAGAGACAATTTCACAATGTCCTCAGATTTTCTTAAAGTTTGAACAGTAGGAAATGCAGCCTTCATTTCTTTAATTTAGAGATGTTTCTACTGTATGTCCTCAGATTGTGTTTAAATAAGTGACAAAAAGCATTCCTCTATGTCTGTGTCAACTACTGCCTTCGGGGAAACATCCTTTACAACGCAACTTTTCCAATGCACTACCATTACGACGCAACTTTTACAACGCACGTTATTACAACGAATTGCGCTGGGGGGCGCTCTAGGATAGGGAATAGTTTAATTACTATCCAACACCTTCCTTACTATCCACGGGGACTGGAGTTGGAATAGTAAATTCAACTATTCACTATCCAGTGCCCCCCAATGCAAGTCGCGTTGTAAAACCTGGGTCGTAATGGCATGCGTTGTAAAAGCATGCGTTGTAGTGTCATACATCCCTGCCTTCGATCTACACTATGGACACCAGGGTTCACAACTTGAAATCAGCTTTCCATCTACACTATGCACAGCATTCAAATTAGCCTTCATTTATGTAAGGCAGAGACAATTTTATTAATGGATGGCACAAGAAAAAGTCCTCAATGTCTGTACTAAGTGCTACCTTCAAATTTACACTATGAACAACAGAGTTTACCTCTTCATACCACGAGTCACATCAGTACTACAGAAAACATTGAATCCAGCCTTCTTTTATTTAAGGTAGAGACTATGTCTTCCTATTTTGTAAAAGAATGTGACAAATAGCATTCATCTATAACTGTGCTTACTAAACCCTTCAATCTACACTGCAGACAGCAGGTTTCACAACTTGAATTCACCTTTCCATCTACACTAAGGACAACATTGAATCCAGACTTGCTTTATTTAAGGCAGAGACAATTGTGCCGTGTCCTCAGATTCTGTTAACTGTGACAAAATAGCATTAATCGATCTTTGTGTCAACAACTGCCTTCAATCTACACTGCGGACAGCAGGGTTCACAACTTGAATTCAGCTTTATAAATAAATTTGTCTGTCATATATGTGCTGACAACTGCCTTCAATCTATTCTGCTGTCAGTAGAGTTCAAAACTTGATAGCAGGAGCTCCACTACTACAGAAAACATTCAATCCAGCCTTGCTTCATTTAAGGTAGAGACTAATGGATTCTATGTCTTCCGATTTTGTAAAAGAATGACACAAATAGCATTCATCTATAACTGTGCTCACTAGAGCCTTTAATCTACACTGCAGACAGCAGGGTTCACAACTTCAATTCAGCTTTGCTTCTATACTAAGGACAGCATTGAATCCAGCCTTGCTTTATTTAAGGCAGAGACAATTGTACTGTGTCCTCAGATTCTGTTAACTATGACAAAATAGAATTCATCGATCTTTGTGTCAACAACTGCCTTCAATCTACACTGCGGACAGCAGGGTTCACAACTTGAATTCAGCTTTGAAAATAAATTTGTCTGCAATATCTGTGCTGACAACTGCTTTCAATCTATTCTGCGGTCAGTAGAGTTCAAAACTTGATAGCAGGAGCTCCACTACTACAGAAAACATTCAATCAATTCTTGCTTTATTTAAGGTAGAGACTAATGGATTCCATGTCTTCCGATTTTGTAAAAGAATGTCACAGATAGCATTCATCTATAACTATGCTCACTAGACCCTTCAATCTACATTACGGACAGCAGGATTCACAACTTCAATTCAGTTTTGCATGTAAATTTCTCTTCAGTATGGGTGCTGAGAAGTGCCTTCAATCAATTCTGCGCTCAGTAGAGTTCACAACTAGATACCAAGAGCACCAGCACTACAGAAAACATTCAATACAATCTTGATTTACTTAAAACAGAGACAATTGCACAATATCCTCAGATTTTCCTAAAGTTTGAACACTAGGAAATTCATCCTTCATTTATTTAATGCAGACAGAATTCTACAATATGTCTTTACATTTTGTTTAAATAAGTGACAAAAACCATTTGTCTATGTCTGTTAAGAACTGACTTCAATCTACACTGCACAGGGAACGTAGAAGCTCAGCGCAAAAGATACTACTTACTTAGTGCACCATAAATCATCACAAATAGGAGTGAACACTTTCATGTCACAGTGAGACATACTGTCCCCTTTAAATGGAATTGATGCAGAATTCAATCAACAAAAGACATTCATTAAATTACTGTACCTCCCCCCGACCACACATCATCACATGGTACGTTCAAGCTCCGCGCCAAAGGTATTACTAACTCAGTGCACCACAAATCATCACCCCGTGACCGTATTGAATGAGACAACTTATTTAGAAAAAAATATATCATACTTTTTGAAGATATACTTCAACTTACTTCTGTGAATGGACAACCAATTTTTATTAGAAAACTTGATTTTAAAGACTTTGCTACCAATGCATCCTGCTTGGACCATGCATCATCGCACACTCAACAGAACTTTGTTGCTTTAGATGCACACTTGCTTCCTTTCTTGGCTCGGATTATCAATTATTCCTCAATTTCATATGCTGATTGAACGTGAAGGCCCCTTATCGAACCTTTGTGACATTTCTACTACCTCAGCCGGAGGTTAATACTCCAAAAGTAATCTGTAAAATTTGCCAAACAACTCTTTCAAACGGTGATCCATACAAAAAATACTTCTTTAGCACAGCAAATATAGTGCGACACATCAAGAACTTGCACCCCAACAACTTTGCTTGAGATGCAACACTAAGACTGAATGGCAACCCACCTGCTGCTGCACCAAGCACATCAACTGCTGCAACAGCATCTTCGGCAACCAGTCCATACTCACATATTAATCTTGATTGTGGTAAACTTAAATTTCTATGAATTTATTGCGATGAACTTTTGTGTTACGTGAAATAGTCTATCAACCTCATCAAAAATAAGAAACAAGAACATCACTGTCCTCAACATCATCCACCACACATTTATCAAGCTTTTTTGTTGTAAGAACTACCCCGTCCAAAGGCAGTAAGACATGTTTACACTTGCTGCCTCTCTTGGCTAGGGTTATCAATTATTCTTGAATTTTATAATACAGTTGTGACGAAAAAAACGCATTTTATAAGAAAAAGAAAACTATAGAAAATCTACTTGAGAAGGCTTTCGAATTGAATTTTTTCAAATTTGTTTTAGCAATCAATACAATTCGATCACTAGATAAACCAATCCCTTTAATGAAGGCCAAAAGTAAGTGAAAAAGAGTAACTGACAGAAGGAATTTTTCAGAGTTTTTTTGGGTGAATGGAACCATAGTTTAAGTTCTGAGCCTTTTTTAATGATAAGAGTTATCTTCAGAGTAATGATTTGTTGCATGCAGATTACACTAGTAGTCGAGATTACAAATGGTTCTGCTATTGAAAAAGAGAAAATTGTTCCTAGAAATGCAGAAGAGGTGTTAGCTGAGGAACTTTTAAGGAGATGTCCTAAAAGCTCCAGTGAACACTTGCAATTGTAGTAGTATTTATACTGTAAGTCAAGAATCTATTGATTTTTTATGCAATTTCTTATATAACTATATTAAGAAAAGTGTTAAACAAAAGATTAAGATATTGCAAGAATAAGACCCTTGCAGAGTGACAGAAAATATTGGTTTGCTAGGTAATTCGCTAGCATGTCTTTCTAAAAAAGTTTGGCAAAGTGTTTTTCACCAATTCAGAATGTTACCAGTTCATCATACTCAAATGAGGAAATTAGTCAGAACATTATATTACGAAAAAAGTCCAGCACTAATGTTAACAAAGTTGAACAGTACTCTTTTCCGTTCATCTGTATCAGATGTAACAAATGTTTCTGATGAAATTCAGCTAAGTTACTTTGGTATTCAGAAACTGAGATATTAATCGTAGAAAATGTGGAAGAGAATGTACAATGTTGTACTGTACAAAATTTTGAGCAAGATATTACAAAGATTAAGGTGATTTCACTTGAAACGCCAAATTATTCTTCTATTTGTTTTCAACAAACTCATTATAAAAATCAAACCAGGAATTTTCATCTGTATTTAAAAAGTAAAAAGGAAAATAATAATGAGTGGAAGCATTTTGCAACTTATTTGTTGGTAGAGAATTGTTTTGATTTGGATTCTGATCAGCGTATTTGTAAATATTGTTATAACAAATTACATGAGAACAAAATGCCTGCTAGAGCTGTGCATAATAATCTTGAGTTGGTAATTATTCTTTCTGAACTGATGGTTTTAAATACCTATGAGTCTATTCTTATTCAATGTGTGCATACATTTCAGGCTATTGTTCATATGGAGCCTAAGACAGGAAAATTGCCTCCTTCAGATTTACAAACAGGATTAAAGGGAAGAGATGTATATTTGCCTGCAGATTTTTTATAAAAAATTAAAACAATTGGTGTAGAAAATGTAGAAGATGAACCTTTAGTTATTCTTGCTAATGGCGTTCCTACTAGAAGTAAGAAAATCTGGCAAAAATTAGTAAATGTTAGGAAAGTGAAAAAGGCAACGTATCTGGTAAAAAAACTAATCATTATTATAAAAATGTGTATGTGATCTATGCTGGGTATGCTTGGGATGATTTACCTCAATTTCTTCGAAAACAAATCCAAAGATACTAAATATTGAATACAAGACACCTGAAGAATTGTGCTCTTTGGATCCAGTTAATGTATGCAGGTATTTCAATCATAGATTTGAAGCTATAATATCTTTTATCACCAATAAAAAAATTCTCCTCTTGGAAAGGTTTTGGATTTCTTTTGGAGAAAAAAGTATCAACCGAAAGATGCTCCTCATATACATATGCTAATATGGATCAAAGATGCTCCCAAATTTGCAACTGAGTCAGATGATACAGTGCTGTCTTTTATTGGAAAATATGCTACATGTGATATGCCCAAAAGTACACAAGATAAGTACTTAAGACAACAAGTCTTACGATTACAAAGCCATCGTTGTGGGAAATACTGTCATCGAAACTACAAATTTAAGGACAAGTTCTACACCAAATGTCATTTTGGATTTCCACATCCTGTAATATTGAAAGGAAGAGTGAACAGTTTTATGTCATCTTTGCTACATACTATCACACGAAAGTCTCCAAAAAATACATACAACTTAAAAAGAAATGAAGAGTCAAAATACATAAATGACTACAACCCAGTCATTTTGTCCATGTGGAATGCTAACATAGACATTCAATATATTGCAGACAATTTAGTTGCTGTTGTTCGATGTCTAACACCCTACATAACAAAATCAGAAAAGACAGAACTGAAGGATATGTGAGAAGAGATTTCCTACAAGAAAAGTCTAACTAAAAAATTATATGGTTACATTTTAAAGATGTTATCTCATCGAGAAATTGGAGTTTATGAATGTTCAGATCGCTTATCATCTGCAAGTCTTTATTCCAAATGTAGAAGAATCATTTGACTGAGTCTAAGTCTTCACGCAACACGAAATCGCGTACTTAAATCTGTACAAGAAATTGAATATTTAACTGAAAAAAAGCCAGAAAGTATACGTATTATAGTGTATTGGTTCATAACACTTCCTATTCCAACTGTTCAAAGATCCCTCCCTTTGTATTCATTCTACTTTGACTTCCTAAGAATAGCCATGTCTTCTGAGAATCCTGTCAAATAGAAGGAAGATCACCATAATAACAGCAATGGACTCATCTTCCAGCTTTTCTCCCGAAAGAGATTTCATTCCTGATGAGCCTCCAAAGAAAAAGAAAAAAGCTCTAATTTGGAACTTATTTACTATCCCTGAAGGGCAAGAAAAGATTAATGCTCTGTAAGTAACCTGTAAAATCTGCCAAACAACTCTTTAAAGGAGTGATCCATCCAAATAATACTCCTTTGGCACACCAAGTATGATGCGACATATCAAGAACTTGCACCCCATTAACTTTGCTCGAGCTCCAACACGGAGGTTACAGGAAAACCCACCTGCTGCTGCACCAAGCACATCGAGTGCCGCAGCAGCATATTCAGCAAGCAATCCACACCCACAAATTGATCCTGATTTCGGTGAAATTAACATTCTATGCATTTATTGTGATGAACTTTTGTCTTACAGGGAACAGTCTATCGACCTAATAAAATGCAGGGAGCAGGAGCATCGCTATGTTCAACATTACTTTTTTTGACATGATCTTGTAGTTGGTATCAACTACCCTAGCCGAAAGCAGTGCTAAATTTGTACACTTGCTGCCTTTCTTGGCTGGGATTATCAATTATTCTTAAATTTCATATTCTGGTTAAACGTCAAGGCCCTTTATCGAGCCTTTTTGTCACAGCTAACTCCAGTCGAAGGTTAATGCTCCAAAAGTAATTTGTAAAATTTACCAAACTACTCTTTCAAAGGGTAATCCATCCAAAAAAGAACAACAAATATAGTGTGACATGTAAACAACTTGCACCCCAACAACTTTGCTTGAGCTGCAACACAAAAATTGCAGGGCAACCCACGTGTTGCTGCACCAAGCACATAAACTGCTGCAACAGCATCTTCAGCAAGCAGTCCATATTCACATATTAATCTTGATTTTAGTAAACTTAAATTTCTATACATTTATTGCGATTAACTTTTCTGTTCCGTGAAAGAGTCTATCAACTTCATAAAAAACCGGAAACAGTAACATATCTGTCCTCAACATTAGTCATTAGACATTTATCAAGCTTTTTTGTTGTAACTACTCCGACCGAAGGCAGTTGAACATTTGCACACTTGCTGACTTTCTTGACTTAGGTCATCAATTATTCTTCTTGTAATACAAATTCAAAGTGCACACCCTTTATTCAGCCTTCTTGGTAACTACTTCCCGAAAATTGCAGTGGGTAATTTCCACACTTGCATCCTTTTTGCCGACGCACAGTCTGTTAATGAGCTGGGTATCCAAATATCTACTTCCATGATAACACAATGGTTACTTTGCTCATCTTCAACCTTTCTAACTTTTTACCTTATTCATCTTCCATTCAATGAACACATCATCCACATGTACACACACTTACTTGCTGCCTTTCTTGTCTGTGGTTATTAATTACTCTTTAATTTCATATTCTGATTCAAACTCAAGACCCTTTATCGAGCCTTTTTAATGGAGATACTACCCCGGCAGAAGGCAGTGGGAAATTTGCGCACTTGCTGCCTTTCTTCGCATGGGTTATCGATTATTGTTCAATTTCATATTCTCATTCAAAGTCATGGCCCTTTATCGAATATTTTTGTTGTAGCTACTACCCCGGCCAAACAAAGTGGGAAATTTGTGCATTTGCTGCCTTTCTAGGCTGGGGTTATCAATTATTGTTCAATTTCATATTCTGATTCAAAGTCAACGCCCTTTATCGAGCCTTTTTGTTGTAACTACTTCCCCACCTAAAAGCAGTGGTTAATTTAATTTGCACACTAGCAACCTTTCTTATTTTTTACATTATTCATCTTCTACTCAATCAACACATCATCTACACATACACACACCTACTTCCTGCCTTTTTTAACTGGAGTTATCAATCATTCTTGAGTTTCACATTCTAATTCAAAGTCAAGGCCCTTTATCAAGCCTTTTTGTTGAAGCTATTACCTCGGCCAAACACAACACGACATGACAGGACTATGAAAAGCATCTAAATCTACAGCACTACATGCCAAAAAGAAATGCTTACGGTGTGAGTGACATTTTCCATTGTTAAGATATAAAATCTGTCAATAGAAAAGAAATATGTGATATATTGAAACTATTTTCACAACTTCTTTACTGCCGTATGTTGTTACAGTGTTTTTTTCCTCCGCACGTTCAATATCTTAAGCTACACTGCAACTATTTTCACAACTTCATTACTGTAATATCGATGTTTGTAGTGCTCACATAAAAAATTTTATGCCACCTTGAAACTATTTTTAAATGGGGTATTCAAGGTATAAAACACAAGTTTGATAGTGCATGGAAGAGTGCATACATCGTCTATATCTATAGGAGTTTGAAGCAGTCCATGCCTTAAAGCCCACTTTGCATCATGAGTACTTCAGTACTACCTGAATGATTACAATTCTGCAAGAATTGTGTCTCAAACCATTATTATTTTATAATAATAAATGTATTCTTGTAACATCTAATAATTTAATACAACTTCTAAAATAATTTCATCATGTATTTTATTTTCCTGATTATCAATTTCAAAAGTCATATAATCATACTCAATGTCATCTAATGCTTCCACAAAATCAGCATCCAAGATTTCATCTACAAAATTACAAGTGGTATCTGCAGCATTCATTTCTCCCTCTTCATTGTAGCTGCTTACAAAAAGTATGTTCAGCTCGTCTATGACACTGTTATTAATTTCGAAACCGTCTTCCAACTTGTTTTGTTGATTTTCCATACTGCTTTTCTTATTTTGTAGGTCCTTGTACAAAAACATAAACACTTCATTCTAGCCTGACTGTAATATCAGCATATTTTGTACTTGAGTGTATATTATTTTGAAAACATTCGAAAAATAAATACAATAAATACAGTGTCACTATGCATTATGTCAAGTGCTTTATTTAGCATATACATTACTAATCCTCATCATCGAAAAAGGAACAAGTTTCTGAAATCATTTTATATGTGAGTTGTGTATGTTATCCTAATACCCAACATTCCAATTAAATGCTTTGTACCATTATCTAATGTGCTTTAGTTGCAGTGTTCTATCTTGTTTTTACAGGTAAAGATAACATATTCCTATCTTTCCGCGAACATTTGAATATTTATAAGGGTAAAGTAAGAGTTGAAGAACACAGAAAAGAAGTTACATCTCAAGATGCAAAAATGGATGAAAAGGGTGGTCAAGGTCTCCATGTACAATACCCACTGTAGACGTTTTAAAAGCGGGTACACTCAAGGAATTCTATGATGTGCAATGAGTGTTGATGATAACACCACACAGAATGGGCAAGAACAGATAAAATAATGGATTGTATGTACTTGGACTGTGATGAGAATACACTGTAGAACGGCCATGGTCAAGTGCAAAGATTAAATACTTAAGACATAGTAAACGAAGTGACAACAAGAACAAGGAGGGTCCAAGAGTGGTGGAGAATGGGTTTCTTAACCCGTGTCCTACCTACTGTGTTGTAAACTTAAAACAGTGACGACAGGAGTGCCTTACTTTCACTCCCCCCATTACGTTGTCAATTAGGGTGGAGGGACAGAACGGAAAGCACTGCATGCTGGGCGATGAAGTGAAGGGACTTCAATATATCCAAAGATGCCTCCAAACTGTGTTGGTCAGTGTTTCCTCGCCACTGCAGCCGTACAGCAACTAAAACCAAAGCTTTGTCCCCCTTAAACAGGCAAAATAAATTCTGGCTCCTCTCTCCCCAATGCGCAAATCACCACCAGTGGGTATCCAGCACAGGAGGGTGACAAGTAGCATTTCTGTGCACAGACCAGAGTTTCGCAGGTAAAACTCGTCGCTCCAAACCGAGAGGGCTGTCATGCTGGCAAAACATCGCATCCAGTCTCTCTCCCTCACAGACAAGAGTGTGACACAGCTGCGGGGGTCAGAACTTGGATTTATTAGATCTAAAGCACTGGCAATTCAAAGGTCCCTAAGGCAGACGCGTTTTGGACTTCAATTGTCCTCATCAGTGCCCTTTTCAGTGTCCTTGGTGTAACAAGGGGTCCGTTATACTGCTGTTTAATAGATGACCACTCCCTGTCATGTGATCTCTGACCACTCTGATGCCTCACAGTTGCAAGGCACCTCTCACTATTACTGATGCACTGCATGCTGGGCGATGAAGTCCACCGGTAAAGCCCATTGCAGTGAAGGGACTTCAATACATCCAGTGATGCCTCCAAACTGTGTTGGTCAGTGTTTCCTCGCCACTGCAGCCATACAGCAACTAAAACCAAAGCTTTGTCCCCCTTAAACAGGAAAAATAAATTCTGCCTCCTCTCTCCCCAATGCGCAAATCACCTCCAGTGGGTGTCCAGCAAAGGGGGGGGGGCGACGAGTAGCATTTTTGTGCACAGACCAGAGTTTCGCAGGTAAAACTCGTCGCTCCAGACCGAGAGGGCGGTCACCCGCCAGCACCTGCATGCTGGCGAAACATCGCATCCAGTCTCTCTCCCTCACAGACAAGAGTGTGACACAGCTGCGGTGGTCAGAACTTGGCTTTTTTAGATCTTAAAGCGCTGGCAATTCAAAGGACCCTGAAATGCTAAGGGAGACGCGTTTCGGACTTTAATTGTCCTCATCAGTGCCCAGTTCAGTGTCCTTGGTGTAACCAGGGGTCCGTTATACTGCTGTTTAATAGATGACCACTCCCTGTCATGTGATCTCTGACCACTCTGATGTCTCACAGTTGCAAGGCACCTCGCGCTATTACTGCTGCACTGCATGCTGGACGATGAAGGCCACCGGTAAAGCCCATTGCAGTGAAGGGACTTCAATACATCCAGTGATGCCTCCAAACTGTGTTGGTCGGTGTTTCCTCGCCACTGCAGCCATACAGCAACTAAAACCAAAGCTTTGTCCCCCCTTAAACTGGCAAAATAAATTCTGCCTCCTCTCTCCCCAATGCGCAAATCACCTCCAGTGGGTATCCAGCACAGCGGGGGCGACGAGTAGCATTTTTTGTGCACAGACCAGAGTTTCGCAGGTAAAACTCGTAGCTCGTTGCTATATATATGACTTGATAAAGGCAAACGCTGCAATGTGTCGTCCTTGTTAATTAGTGCACAATATTGTTCTTTATTTGCCGGTTTCCCTGTGTGCCATCTTTCAATTTCATGATATTTTGGTGGAGGAGAAGAAGTGCCTGCTGCTGCCACCGATGGCATCAACGTTGCAGGCAAGGGACTGCTTGAGCAGCTGTTTTGGAAAGAAGAGATATATATATATATATGTTTCAGTAACGTGTCAGAATGCCACAACAAAGACGCACTCACTCGTTTCTACAGGAAGAATTTGGCAAGTTTTATTTTCTTTTTGCCATGCCCTACGTGTTTCGGTCAATTACTTTGACCTTGATCACGGGATAGTGACATATAGAGAAAGCCTATTTTTAACTGATTCTCACCAGAGAGCATGAAAATAAAACTGAAAATTGCAATTTAAAAACAAAAATCTGCAAATGGACACTACACGAAAACATTGCCTCTATGACAGTAATAGAAATGATTTACCGTTTAGAACATGTCACAGAGACAAGCACTTCACAACTCACCAACCACTTTTTTATGTATAAACTACACTAACCACAATGCACCTTACACCAAAAACAGGAAGTAACTGTTTATCCTTACTAATATTATAAAGAGAGAGCCCAAACCTTTGGGGCGGGTAATCTCAGTAACCACAGCACCAATCACAACACCCAATACAGCGTTGGAAAGGGCAGTTGCAGCAGAAGGACATAGACTATGCAGACGGCCACCATATATATTTTTTATTTTGCAGAGTTTTATATAGCGCGAACTTGACCCGAACTGAATCAGGTATCAGAGCGCTTTACATAGCACCAGTTACATTACATGAGGACACACATTCATTTTTGTTAGGTACGGGGAGATTAAGTGATTTGCCCAGAATCACAGGATGTTTGGCGTCATTACCAAGACTCGAACCCAGATCCCCAGGTTCGAGGTCGAGCGCCTTAGCCGTTAGGCCAACTCCTCTATACATTTAAAAGGTAATAGAACCGTGCCAGCAAAGTAGTCCCTTGTGGGCGTGCCTGCGTTGTGCTGTGGGGGTGGGCTGGGGGCATGACTAACGCTGGGGGCGTGTGGTACGGCCATCACATCGTAGGCTGTGGACGTGTGCTGGGGGTGTGACAAACGCTGGGGGCGTGACAAAAGCTGGGGGCGTGTGTCCGCCCTTCATGCCATGTGAGTCGTACATACAAGCGCCAATTACGTTGCTGCGCAGCATCAAGGGGCGCGCTGGGGGCATGAGAAACGCTGGGGGTATGTGTCCGGCCTTCATGCCATGTGAACGCAATTGCGCCGCATCAAGGGGCACGCTGGGGGCGTGAGAAACGCCGGGGGCGTGTGCTACGTTCCGCCCTTTATGCCATGTGGGTCGTACATTAATCAGAAGATCGTCTGCTGTGGCCGTGTGCTGGGGGCGTGACAAACGCGTTCACCTGGAGGCCTGGTAAGTAACGTTACTGCAGCCTCTCCTGCGCGCTGTTACTGAACTCTCTCATTCAACGAAATTACACGCGCCTGCTACCATCAACCAGGGCTCTAGCCGGGCTCAGGCGGCGGATCAGTACACTAATTACACGCGCCTGATAACATCAACCAGGGCTGCAGCTGGGCCTCAAGCGAGGGGAATACGCGCCTGCTAACATCAAACAGGCCTCCATCTGGGACACAAGTGGGGGAACACGCAAATGAGCATGTCTGCGGGGACAATTACTGCAGCCTCTCCTACTCGCTGTCACTCAACTCTCTCATTAAACGGATTTACCCGTGGCTGATAACTCTCTCATTCAATGACATTACACGCGCCTGCTAATATCAACCAGGTCTGTAGCCGGGCTCAGGCGGCGGATCACTACACCAATTACACGCGCCTGCTAACATCATCCAGGGCTGCAGCTGGGCCTTCTCCGTCCCTATTCTAATGAAACAAAAAATGTTGTCTACCGCGAGATTTTAAAATAAATTGCCCTTGCCAAATACACACATTACACACATTCTATTTCATACCCGGACAACGTCGGGACGGGCTGCTAGTATATATATACACACAATATACACACACAGAGATTTTAGTAGTCTGTAATGTCTCATGTGAACCATTCTTCAAAAACAAATAATAAGGACAGAGAGAGTGTGATTTGAGTCAGTGACCTTCTTGAGTTTTTCATACTTTGCAATTGTTTAGATGGACCGTAGATTAATGACTTGCCATTTTTGGATTGGCATATTGTCCCTTATGTGTTTCTATCAGGCTTTGGAGTTTGTGTATAAAGGAGTGTTTTTGTAAATATGGAGCCGGTGTGTGCTCAATGATGTATTTGCTTTGCTGACAAAAGCAACGTTTTATGTATTGGCTTATGGTATTTTTGTTTAGAAAATGATTGCCATTTGGAGTTCTTAATCTGGTATAAAGACACAAAAGCTATTCGCTAATCGCCTTTGTGTGTGTTATACTTTTCAGCCATCTTAACATGTTGGATTTATAATTTTTTTCCACAAAGAGGTGTGTCATTTGACTTTCTTAAAAAGGAAGCAAAAAATATCTGCTCTGAAAAATTCATATTATGCTCTTTGTATTACCACTCTTCCACCGTAGAGCTTAACTCTGCTAATGCAGCCTGTTCAGCAAAGGGGCCTTATTAGCATATTCGATATTGTTGTGTCTCAAGATATTTCTTTAATGTAGGATTTTATTCTGGGGCAGCTGAGGACAAACGCATTCTTTTACCACTATTACGAAACACTTCCCTAACAAAAAGCCAGAGAGATTGGCTTTTCCAATGCAAGTTTGCTTCATTATTCAATTATAAAAATGCAATATGTCTCGACTAAAAGAGATTATTTCACAGACTTTCAGAAATATTAAGAGCATAGGCTGCTTTCGACTGCATGTTTTGTTTGTTTATTTTTTTTTTACATTGTATATACGTTTGACTGCTATTTTGTTTCTTATGGGGCCTTAGATTTTTTAGTGTGCTTAATCACAAAATGCACATGTCCGACTCCTCCCAGAGTTTTTTCCCGCAATTCATGTTCTTAAATAGTTTTCTATAAACACAGCTTCACTGGCTATCAATATGTCAATTTGTGTTCAAACACCGTAGCACAATTTGCTACCGAGTGGGCCCGATTTGCATGGAGTTTTCTATGAGTACTGGTGGTGTACTCTTGGCGTAATCCTGAAATTCACTAGTAGGGCAGAAGTACCTCAAGAGCAAGCCTGACCAATCAGGCTCTGTAGCTTTGCAGGTGATGCTGATGATGGTTAGCGATTCATAGTAGTAACGTATATATTGAATCTGACAGTCATACGAATGTGAGCTAATAATTACATTTGCAATAGTCCAAAATAAGTATTAAATTATCTCTGCGTACCTCATTAAACCTCTGAATAATGAGGAGCTGAGTGGGTCCTGTCAGAAGGAAAAATTATGAACTTCCCGTCTCTGTGCTGAGGCATGGCCTGTGGATCGATGTTGCTAGCATACAATCAGCCTGATTCATGAAAAACGGGATTTGCGAGTCTCAAATAGCGAAAAAATGCGAATCGCTATTGAGAACTCGCAAATCAGAATTCATGTACATTACCGGAAAAAAAAAGCGACTCGCACGCGGGCGCTAAATCCGTTAGCGACTAACGATAATCGCAGATCAATCGCTATTTCCGGCTACCAGCGTCGGGAATGCGAGTCGCAATCTCGTGCGATCGGGAATGCGAGTCGCAATCTCGTGCGATCGGGAATGCGAGTCGCAATCTCGCGCGATCGGGAAAACGGGAATTCGCTTTTCGAGCACAGTGATGACATCACAACCAGGAAGCAGGCAGTTCCCACCCCCAAACACCACAGTGAGGCAAACCTCGAGGGAGCAAGTTGGAAAGCAGCAGCTAATCTGGTGATTGCGAAATTACTACTAAACTGCTGCCATGTCTGAGGAACCTGTTCCTGGCCCCAGCAACAGCACAGGGCGGAAGAGGAAGCTAAAGTTCTCAGAGCAGGAGCTCGAGAATTTGATAGAAGGGGTGGTGGCCAACCACGACAGACTCTTTGGGATCAACTCCAGGAAGGTCCCAGAGCAAGACAAAAGGAGGATCTGGCTGGGAATAGCCTCCAGTGTGAACTCCGTGGGTGTGGGCGATAGGTCATTGGAGGAGCTCAAGAAGCGATGGTATGACCTCCGAGGTCGTGCCAAGGAGAGGGTGGCGGAGGGCCTTGGAGAGGCATCGGGCACTGGAGGTGGCGGACCTACAGTCCCTCCCAACACACCCTTGGAGGACCAGGTGGAGAACACCCTTGAGAGGGAGGCGTGCGTTGGCGTCACACTTCTGGACTCCTCCCGCCCCACCCAAGACACCCAAGGTAAGTGGCATGCGACTGCGACCCTGTCCCCTATGACCGTCCCTGACCAAATAGGCTCACATAATGTCCCTTAGTCATGCCTTTGTTGCGCATCAGGAAATGCCCTGAAGCATTGTGGGAGATGTAGTATGTCCACAATGTAGTAGTACCACAATGCAGCCAGACAGGTTCCAAAGTACGCAAATCCACAGCCATCCAGGGAATGTCACCCAGCATGCATGTAACATCACCACGTCTGACAGTCACATGCAACTAATGAGTATCCACTTACCCTCACAGGTGGCGCAGAAAGCAGCGATAGTGACAGGCTGCAAATAGATGAGGAGGCCCAGGAGGAGGATTTGCAACCGGAAACCCAGGCACCAGCCCCTGCCGCTGCAACAACACCAGCAGCCATGCCCTCCACCGTTGTGGCCCCTGCATCTGCCGTTCCACCCACAGCCAAAGCCAGGCCCCCCACCGTTGTGGCCCCTGCATCTGCCGTTCCACCCACAGCCAAAGCCAGGCCCCCCACCGTTGTGGCCCCTGCATCTGCCGTTCCACCCACAGCCAAAGCCAGGCCCCCCACTGTTGTGGCCCCTGCATCTGCCGTTCCACCCACAGCCAAAGCCAGGCCCCCCACCGTTGTGGCCCCTGCATCTGCCGTTCCACCCACAGCCAAAGCCAGGCCCCCCACCGTTGTGGCCCCTGCATCTGCCGTTCCACCCACAGCCAGAGCCAGGCACCCCACTAATGTGCCTCCAGTCCCTGCCGCACCAGCAACGCCTGCTGTGACACCACCTGCAGCTGGTGCTACGACATCTGGGCCTGCGACAGCGCCAACACAGCGGCCAGCCACTGTGACAGGCCAGCAGAGCAGGCGTGGGAGTACTCGCCATCACACCACAGCCCCAATCAGCAGGAGGGGCAATGGACAGAGACATGCCTGTTTGAGCGTAGAAAGACGCATGTTGAGGATCCATCAGCGCCAGTCACAGCAGCAAGGTGCCATTCAGCTCCAGCTACACAAAATTGGGCGCAATGTGGCCGGAGTGGGAGACCGCATGGACCGCATGACGGCGGCCATGGGCCGCATGACTGCAGCCATGGAGGCAAACACTTCTGCGATGATCAAGCAGCGCAGTGTAGCAAGCCGGCGCCACCACCAGCTCATGAGCCGGCTGGCCTCCTACAGCAGGTCTAATTATGTGGCTGCAAATGCCACCTCACAGTTGTCGCGGTGGTCACTCACACAGCAGCACCAACTATTACAGTGCTGTGAGGACATCACCAGGGTCCTGGAGCACCTCACCACGGCGGTAACGGCACTACACCCTCCTGCTCTACCAGCCCCTGCCGCTGCAACAACACCAGCAGCCATGCCCTCCACCGTTGTGGCCCCTGCATCTGCCGTTCCACCCACAGCCAAAGCCAGGCCCCCCACCGTTGTGGCCCCTGCATCTGCCGTTCCACCCACAGCCAAAGCCAGGCCCCCCACCGTTGTGGCCCCTGCATCTGCCGTTCCACCCACAGCCAAAGCCAGGCCCCCCACTGTTGTGGCCCCTGCATCTGCCGTTCCACCCACAGCCAAAGCCAGGCCCCCCACCGTTGTGGCCCCTACATCTGCCGTTCCACCCACAGCCAAAGCCAGGCCCCCCACCGTTGTGGCCCCTGCATCTGCCGTTCCACCCACAGCCAGAGCCAGGCACCCCACTAATGTGCCTCCAGTCCCTGCCGCACCAGCAACGCCTGCTGTGACACCACCTGCAGCTGGTGCTACGACATCTGGGCCTGCGACAGCGCCAACACAGCGGCCAGCCACTGTTACAGGCCAGCAGAGCAGGCGTGGGAGTACTCGCCATCACACCACAGCCCCAATCAGCAGGAGGGGCAATGGACAGAGACATGCCTGTTTGAGCGTAGAAAGACGCATGTTGAGGATCCATCAGCGCCAGTCACAGCAGCAAGGTGCCATTCAGCTCCAGCTACACAAAATTGGGCGCAATGTGGCCGGAGTGGGAGACCGCATGGACCGCATGACGGCGGCCATGGGCCGCATGACTGCAGCCATGGAGGCAAACACTTCTGCGATGATCAAGCAGCGCAGTGTAGCAAGCCGGCGCCACCACCAGCTCATGAGCCGGCTGGCCTCCTACAGCAGGTCTAATTATGTGGCTGCAAATGCCACCTCACAGTTGTCGCGGTGGTCACTCACACAGCAGCACCAACTAGTACAGTGCTGTGAGGACATCACCAGGGTCCTGGAGCACCTCACCACGGCGGTAACGGCACTACACCCTCCTGCTCTACCTGCCACTGTAGGGGGTGACGATGGCAGTGAGGGGGCTTCCAGCGTCAGCAGCCAATCTGCCACACTAGTCCCGCCACTTAGGCGCTGCACCAGGGCAACGACAGGTACAGGTGCCCCGGAAGAGGAAGAGCCTCAGAGGCGCTTGGGCATAACGTGCAGGAGGCGCAATTGACTCTTTCAGAAAAACACTGGCACAGGCTGACTATAAGCCTGCCATGTCCTTTCACACTGCAGTATGAAGGAATACTGTTAGTTGTAAATAGTTGTACTGATTACCTTTTTTTTGTGAATGAAACAAATATATTTATTTTGCAGCACACATTAGCGTTGTGTAATCATTACATTTTGCATGCAATTGTGATTTGTGGGGTGAGGGAAGAGGGTGGGCTAGAAATTGTTCTCTGTGATGTGGTTGCGACGTCTGTGGCCTTCAGCTTGGTTCTCCCCGCGTGCATGGTGCGCATGTGCTGGTGGCCGGTCGTCCCCTTCTGATTCACTGCATGAGATGTCAACAGGTATCCGGCTCTTGGTTGCTATGTTATGAAGCATTGCACAGACAGCCACAATGCGGCAGCACACAGCAGGACTGTAATACATGGCCCCACCTGTCTTGTGCAGTATACGGAACCTGCTCTTGAGCAGCCCAAATGTCCTTTCTATACAGTTCCTTGTCCGGATATGCGCAACATTGTAGCGCCGTTGCTGAGGTGTGGCAGGGTTGAGGTAAGGGGTCAGGAGGTATTCCCGTAGGGCGTAGCCACTGTCACCTGAATGAGAGGAGCAGATGTTGATTGCCTGTGCAGCGCAGTGACTTCATAGCAATGTGACATTGTCGACAAAGTGTACTTACCAAGTAGGTGTCCTTCCCCAAACTCTCCCCTGAGCAGTCGTGTGTGGAGTCCGCTGTGCCTGAAGATAAAGGAGTCATGGGTACTCCCTGGGTACTGGGCGACAATGTCAGTGATGATGGTCTTGGCATTGCAGACCATCTGTATGTTGAGGGAGTGGTAGGACTTCCTGTTGCGGTACATATACTCCGTGGCAGCTGGTGGGCAGATGGCGACGTGGGTACAGTCTATGCAGCCGAGGACATGGGGAAAATGGGCTACATTGTAAAATTGTAGTTTTGTCAGGTCCAATTCCTGTTGGCTCGTGGGAAATGTGATGTGGCGGTGGAGCTGGGTGAGCATGGCGTCAACGAAAGTGTGGAGGCAGCGTGACATGGTGGGCTGGGATATCCCCCCAGCAGCCGCTACTATGCCCTGGAAACTCCCGGAGGCCAGGAGGTGCAGGCTACACAATACCTGCACATGTGTAGGCACCAAATTGTTTCGCCTTGTTGGGTGCTGCATGAGGGGGTCAAGTTCATGTCTCAGCCAGATGATCATTTCCCCATTCAGCCTGTATTTAGCATATATCTGTTCTCTGGTTTGGCCCAGCAAGGTGACCCGCTGCCGGTAAATCCTTTCCTGCCTCATGCGTCTCCTCCGTGCTGCTCGCTGTAGCCTTCGCCGCCTCACCACCATGTACATTCCTGGCATTGTGGAACGCCTAATGCTGCTGCTAAATGTCCTTATGTGTGATTGGTCAGGCCTGGACCTGTTGGTGATTGGCCAACGGTTTTTCAAATTTTTCTTAATCATGGCTTTTATGGTTACCACCTGCTTTGAGTTGTCCTTAATTTGCGCCGCGCAAACTGCGAATTTGGGGGTTTTCGCAATTGTATATTTTTCATGAATGCCGATAGAGAATATATTGCGTTTCGCTATTTATTTCGCAGATTCCGTGGTTGGTCGCTATTTCCGTATCGCTAATGCTCGACTACCGGGAATCTGCGACTATTATAGCGTAATCGCTATTATATTCGCTATTATGTTTTTGTGAAATTCGCTATTTTGTTCTTGAATGCCAATTCCGTAATTTGCACCCGCAATTGCTTTTTCGCTGCGATTGCGGGCGCTATTTCGCTTCATGAATCAGGCTGAATGTTCCCAGCTCGTATGCTGTGATTTAAAAGTACAGCTTGTGTATGCTAAAAGTATGCTTAAAATACATTTGCAAGGGTTAAATCTCTAAATGTTCATAGAAAATTGTCTTCTGTATGATACACTGATGAAACTCGTCACTTCCCACATCTGGAAACACCACGGCACCCAGACATAAGCGATATCTTCTCTTTCATTCTCTCTCTAATGTGCACTACATTATCTTCCAAATGAAAAGGAGATTTTTACTCCTGAGAGACTTCCGGAGCCGCAGTATGTTATCTGAATACAACAAAACTGGAGAATCTCAGCCCTTGTTGGCAATTATCTTCTTTAGCTTTTTCCGTGATTGACAGTCTCTGGTAACAAAGGCAAATTAGCATCATTACCTCTCTGCTGCATATCAACGTTGATCTGGCTAACCACATGGAGGGACGAGCTGCTTCAGACGCACCTTAGGTGGTGCGCTATCAGGTAAGCTCACGGTGTGAAGGATTCTCAAAGAGTTCCCTGAGGAGATAAATAAGGAATGCTTCCTTTAGTTCAATGCTATTGTTTCAGTATATGAGCATGAAGGTAATTCATGCAGAACCAGATGCAAAGATAAAAGGAGGAGAATAACAGCAGTCTAATGGTGAGCAAGAGCAGAGGCCTGATGGAATGTTGGAGTGAAGGGTAGACATTTCAGCCTATCAGAGTCCAGTACTTTTTAGTTTGAGCTGGACAGCGCATACGAGACCTGCTGCAACCAGTCTGTGGGATTAAGTCCATCCCCTTCTTGGCATTGGTTTTTATTTTTCTATGTCAGTGTCCTTTAAAAATCCATGCTTGCTAGTGGTCAGTCCTGCCTCGTTGTCCCTCCATTCTCTCTTCTGTTCCTCCACAGAGCAGGGACTTAGTACTGTTTCATTCGGCTATAGTAATTTATCTGTTTTCTGGAGACAATTTTTTCTTGATTTTCTGCTCTGTTACTGGGTGTCTGTGTTCAGCTTCAGCACCCTAGCACCTTACATTTAACTATACATTCTTCCTCCGTCCTCTTCTTAATACCGCAATTATGTTACTGCTGCCTCCCCCACCCTGCTTCCCGCTCCGTTGCTTGCATTTTTTGTTTTTGGCTTTTTGCACTTCTTGATGTTTGTTATCAGTTGGGCTTTGCCTGTTAAGATATTCGTTGGGTTTGGGCTTCCTTTTCTTATTTGTTAGCTTACAGTGTGCTAGAAGTTTACATCCCGCCCACTCTCTTTCCAGGCTTTCCTTGGTTCCTGTGCGGCCCACTTACTTTTCCTCCAGTTACATTGGTTGTAAGATCGTTTTCTGCATTTACCAATGCTTATGTATTGTGTCAAAGGCAATTGCTGAATAATAATCTCTCTTCCACCACTGTGGAAAGGGAAACATCCTTTACAACGCAACTTTTACCACGCAGTGCCTTTACGACGCAACTTTTACAACGCAAACCATTACAACGCATTGCGCTGGGGGGCGCTCTAGGATAGGGAATAGTTTTAATTTACTATCCTATCCAACACCTTCCCTACTATCCACGGGGACTGGAGTTGGAATAGTAAATTAAACTATTCACTATCCAGCACCCCAAAGCACTATGCGTTGTAAAAGCATGCGCTGTAAAACCGCGTTGTAAAGGCATGCGTGGTAAAAGCATGCGTTGTAATGTCCTACATCCCTGTGGAAACGTTCTTATTCAATTTTAACCCCTCTGCTTTTTTATTTTAACTCATTAGTCTCTATTTTTCTGGATGCACTATGAAGAGGCTCCATATAAAAATGCTGTATGAAGTAAGATGAAAGATGGATGCAGTTTCCAACATGGATGACTCAGAGTTGTAGTCTAATGGTGAGTAACAGCCCCTTCTGATATTTAATAAGGGATTCCTTTTGTGCTCGCGCAAAACCAAGTGGTGCAAAGCTGTGTAAATGGCTGATTCAATTAACTTTCAGGTACTAAAGAGTTTAATCGCTGACCAGTTTGCAGCACCAAAATCATCTGATCCATGAAAAAAGATTATGAAACTGTTCTTGCATCTGAATAATTTGTCCTACATAATGCAATCTTCAAGGAAGACAACAAAAGGGGAGAGTGCACCCCTAAATTTGAGGTTAAATTAGGCATCCGGCAAGGCTGCGTCCTTGCCCCACTTCTTTTCACCCTTTTTATAAATGAAGTAGACGCAGCACTCAAAACTGTAAAGTCGGATGCGCCCCAGGTGGAGAGTCAAGATGTGCCGGTTCTGCTTTACGCAGATGATGCCGTACTTTTATCAAGGACACCAATAGGCCTACAGAGGTTAATAGATAAGTTTACTGATTTTATCAAGGGTAGAAAGTTGTAGATTAATAAAACCAAAACGTATACTATGATCTGTGGTTCGAGGCCTGGGAGAACGAAATATTTTTTTTGTAGATCGACAAAATTTTTTAACAGTTGATAAGTTCGGTTACCTAGGGATAATCTTTACTGGTAATGGTATATGGTCACAGGAAATGATGAATTTTAGGTCTAAATTGGCGTACGGGGTCTTCAGGTTTGTTGTTAAAATGGGGGACCGCCGAATTCGCGATATGTTGCACATTTATCAATCCAGGTGTACCTCAATAGCATTTTACGGTGCGGGGGTATGGGGCCATTACTAGTGGAGAAGTGTGGCTCAATGGTTAGAGCGGCAGACCCTGATGCAGAGGTCTAGCCCGGGACCAGGGTTCAATTCCCCGCCTCGGCGCGTCTTGGGGGGTGCCCAGGAGTGTACACCTCACAGGGAAAGCCAGGATGGGTTCCACAGCGGTATTCGTACAAGCGCCTTGAGACCCTTGCGGGTGAGTAGTGCGCTATACAAGTATCAATTTACAATTTTACAATTTACAATTTTACCATGAAGATTTGCAAATAGAGGAAAACAGGTTTCTTGAAATGTTACTCTGTCTATCCACTTCTGCTTCCTCTGATTTAATTCATAGCGAAGTGGGGCTCAACTACCTGACGGATTTAATTGGGTTGAGACCACTGCTTGTATGGAGATCTATATGGGTGAAGGAAAAAACTATATTAACGACTGCCTTCAACTAGACAACTGTTTAAAGATCCCTTGGCCTAAATATATAGTATCAACATTTAAAGATCCATTTAACATAAATATTATGGAAAATCCCAATGGAGCAATTGATATTCCCAAAATTGATATGAAAAATACATTTTTGAGGAAGAGAAAATATGAACGCCAAAACATTAACGTGCATTTAACAACTAGTAGGTTCTATAACTCATAGCTGGAAACTGAGGGCTTCCAACAATGTTTAGGCTTGGTAACTAGAACATCACAACGGTTTGTTCTCACTAGAATGAGATTAGGCATTGTCCATCATCTGGTAGCATTCCCTTGTGTAAAAAAGTACCCTGTTTCCCCTTGCCCATGTGATGGACTTAGAAAACAGAGCACTCTGCACTTTCTCCGTATATGTGACTTGTATTTGCACCTCCATATTGCCTTCCTTAAACCCTTGTTTAAAAAATATTGCACTTTAACTACGAATGCTGCTATGAGTCTGTTGTTTACATTGCGAGAGCCAGATATCTGTTTTTTTACTGCAACATATATTTTACGATCAATTGATGTTAGGAAAAGTATGATGTTTTAAATTGTTTTTATAGTCATGATTGATTACCATTAATTAAATGAAATGCAGAGGTTTTTAACACTGTTTTTTATGTGCTTTTATGGCTGTTTTATTATAACCGAATAAAGCTTATTGAATTGAATTGAATTGAATTAAATTGAATCATGAATTGTATGTATTAAAATTAAAAAAAAACAACTTTAAGTTATTAATTGGCTTAGTAAGTCCATGTACTAATAAAGCCTCTGCTGAAGTTCAAGAATGAATTATTTATGCCACTACAGCAACTTGAAAATGTTTAAACTGATTTTAATTCAAATTTAGATCCGACTTTCATATTTTGAAAATTGGGAAATAAGTACAAGTTCAAATGTTTGTTCTGTAAGCACAACAACGTTAGGTGAAGTTAGATAAACTTTTAGACTTGATATAAAAATCAAAGAATTGCGGACTAATTTGCTAGATTTACTGTTCCATTATCATACGCAAGGTGAAATGAAAAAGAGCATTATGACAAATATTATGTAATTCCTTTGGTTCTACATATGAGAGGCGCGGGTAATATGGATTAAAACAAGTGTAATAGATAAAAGTTGCAATGTTTTGTATATTGGTATTGTGTATCTGGAAATTGAATCGAAGACATTTGAACAACACAATGAATATTCTAATCGTTTGCATGAGGTTTGCAGTCTAGTGCAATGAATTTGTATTCACACTTTTTTTCCACCCAAAACAAAAATATATATGGTAAATCAAATTGTTACCTAAAGATTTCAGATCATTTTTAAGAGCTAAAGAGTCGTTTATACCCATAAAATCAATATGCCCATACAGCATGCAAGCCAGCTGCATCCAGATGCCTCTAAAAGTCATGCCCATCAGTGCCCAGGTGGTTCTTACTTGGAGCAGGGTACAAACCCTGAAACTATCTGCAATGTTTTTCAGCAATAAGTAACCAATTTATCAAATGAAATTAGAGCTTTGAGAACCATAGTTTGCATGCCACCTCCGAAAATGGTATTTAAACTAATTTCTCTTAATCTTCTTGGTTTGTCCAAGTATCTCCCTGATTAACAATCAACTTCTACGTAACATACCTTACAGTCCCTATCACAACGCATCCTCTTCTCTCAGTTTCCCCCTGCCCCTGTCCAGAATGCCGCTCTGTACAAGCTTGAGGTCCAATGTATGACCTTGTCTAAAACATGCTTTTAGAATGACCAGCATTGCAAATATCAAACCTGGTGTCAGGTCGGAGGGTTGCTGCTGCTACGGACCTTGCTGAATCACTTGCCTGTCAGCCCATATCGCAACCTCTCGCGGCCGCTCGTGGGCCTTTGAACTCTGTTTTCTGCCATCTGCCCGGGACCTTGAGGAATCGCCAGGAAATACCTGCCCCACACACGGACAAAGGCGGGACTGCGAGGACCAGCCTGCTCAGCGGCGCTGATCGGCCGCAGCTGGTCCTCATCCCGCCCCCTCCTGCACATAAAGAACTAGCAGTGAGTGTACCGGTGGGTGCCTTTGGTGTCAGGTCAGAGGGTTGCTGCTGCTATGGACCTTGCTGAATCACTTGCCTGTCAGCCCATATCGCCACCTCTCGCGGCCCCCACTTCGTGGGACTGCGAGGACCAGCCTGCTCAGCGGCGCTGATCAGCCGCAGCTGGTCCTCTTCCCGCCCCCTCGTGTGTCTCCACCATTAAAAGGAGCAACCGTAGCGCGCACGGGGGACGCGCGCGGGACTGAGCGCGGGACTAAGCCCGGGCCAAGGGCGGGCCCGTTGTAGCCCGTTAGAGGCCGTGTAGCGCCGGGCTGGGCCGCCCCTCTAACTCCTGAATTGAGACTGGACTCACCCACCTTCGTTTGCAACCAGCTACATTCTGAAACAGACTTCTGTTGGCTAGCTATTTATATTTGATAATCATGTGCACAAGAGGGTCTACAAGTAAAACGGATGCGGGGGGCTTACCACAAACAGGCACATTAGATAGTTTTCTTATAAGGGCTAATTCCTTTATAGATCAAGAAATATCATCAATGGAACGGAGAGTATCTCAAGATCTCGCCCTTGCAAGAAGATCTTCTATGGGTCAGTTTGCCACAGCCAAAACCCCTGAACAATCCAAGGTTCGGCCCCCCCTAGAAATCCCTGCAACAATTAATGTGGACATACATGCCCAAAGACAGAGCCTACCCGCTATACTAGACCTATCAGTATCCCACCTCTCATCACAACCTCAATTAAGTGTAGACTTTGAAAAAAACCCGGATTTAGCTGTTAATATCCCACCCACTGACCTGAGCAATACCCAGCAGAAGGCCAGGAGGGAGGGAGCCATCCCCCCAAAAAAAACTAAGTCAAAAAAAGACAGGGAGAGGGGTAAACAACAATTGAGAAAGGCCCCGGGGGCTCCTGTCCAAAATTTGAATATAGCTCCTGATCCCCCTAGTAAGGCCCCTACTAATGAGGCATCCTTTAGTGTGAATGAAGAAGACCTGGAGACTATAGATAGGATCAGTGTTAGGGATGATGAGGTAAACATTTCACTCCTACCTAGGATTGCTGAACTTTTTAAACTTTACCTCACCCCTATTGAGACAAGATTGGCCCGCATTGAAAAACAGATAGCTGACTTGTGTGATACCCCAAAAAAAGTAAACCCAAGGGGGACTCGCAAAGTAGGGGGAACTAACCTAAACACAATCTTAGATAAACCCACTGATCCTGCCACTAAAAAATCATCAGTAACTGTGACTAACTCAAAATCTAAGTCTGATTTGTCCACTGTGAAGTCAATTGCACCCAAAACTAAAATCTGTGTTACCCCCCCAGAGAGGGGCCTATTTCATCTAGGGATCATATGACGCAGCCAAACAAGAACAACAATGACGGAGGGCCACATAGGAGACGACCGGTGAACATGCCCCCTGAGGCAAGCCCCTATGTGGTGGTCATGACGGGGGTCCCAGAACTGGGTGAGGCTGACGAGGAAGCCAATTGGTCCTTAAAAAACAAAGTCCAACACTGGCTCAACATAATTCGGCCCCTACCATCTAACCTAACTCGTAAGATCTTGACAGTGCGCAGGGTAACATGGGTGGGCCATGAAAGGAAAACGGTCCAGGGCGATTGCATACTGGTTAACTTTGCGGACCCTCACACAGCTGATTATATATGCACCTGGAATACACAGGATAGACATGAGGGGATCGCAACACGACGTCTTTCCTTTTTCTATCCCCCTAGGAGTGGACAAATACGGGACTGGAATAATGACAGTAACTGGCACACTGTAGGGCGTCCCGTTAGGAATGGAAACTGGGGCGCCTGGGGGGTACAGGGTCTTAGAGAACAAGCATACAGGGATAATTGGGGTGGCTTCCCGATTGCTAACAGATTCAGTTGCCTAGAGATGGTGGACTGACAGCCAAATCTTAGCAACCAATTAGAGGGTGGGAGGAAGGACCTTGAAGCCCCAAGGGGGGGGGTTCAGATGTGTACTGTGAGTCTATCACAACTAGGTCAAGTAAGAAACACCCCCCCCACACTGATAATAGGAGTCTTATCCTGCGCAGCCAGAATCATCTGCTGCCTATGCCGGATTAGATGGATCAAGCAGCAAATGGGCCAATTAACTGTTCTAATGCAGACCTCTGTGATAGGGGTTCATCTCCATCGTTTCTTGGAACTTGGCGGGTCTGGCTAATAAATTCAATTCCCCTGATTGGGGGGCATTTATAGATTCACAGGATGTTTGCTTCTTCCAAGAGACATGGGCAGGAGAGGACCATTCGCGCCCAGGGTTTGATACATTTTCAATTTTGGTGAACTGGAAAGGGAAGGGTTGCCCATCTGGTGGACTACTCATTTGGGTGGCCTCCCACTTGGGCTGTAAAGCTAGGGCTCTACCAACCAATTCTCTAGATATTCAACGCGTACTCTTGGAATGGTCTAATGTTGCAAAATTGGCATTGATAAATGTCTACTCTAGACCTGTGGGCATAGCAAAGGTATCTAGTACTATTGAGGAACTAGCGCTGTTCTTGACCACTTTCCCCCAGGGCATCCCGTATGTGGTTGGGGGAGACCTCAATTGCCAATTTGAGCCCCTTCCATTATTCCTAGAAGGCGCGACTAACGAGGAAGACGAACAATGGGGAATTCCGAAACTGGTTGGCCCACCAGTGAAGTCCTGGTCGCCATTAGCGACCCAAATTACTTGCCTGCCTCTAGCAAATTTCTTGAGGGCCTGCAAAGGCCGGGTAAGTGGTGAAATCCCACCCAAACCGACTTTTAATAAACCAGGGCAAAATTCCCGATTGGACTACAGATTGGTGGAAATATCCGAATGGGTCAGAATCGCTGATTTCAATGTAGTCCCCCGAGCTGACAGCGATCATAATGCGCTGATTCTAAAAATGTTGGTCCCGGGTGTTACTTTCCATATGCAGGGTGGTGATGACCGTATGGACTCGAGAATGATTCTATCTATTAATCGTTGGAGAGTCCGCTGGCCCAAAATTGCAGGAAATCCTAAGGACATCCAGAGGCTGTATATAAAAGCTGCCCTAGTGTTGCAAAAAGTTGATATTCTCATACACCATCCTATCTCATTTGAGGAGACCGATAGAGAACTCGGTGCACTTCACCTAGAGTTGTGTAGCACCCTAGCTGATGTGCTGAACCCTGAGCAGAGGCAAAGCAAAGGAAAAGGCAGGGGGACACGTGCCATATGGTATAATGCCGCCTGCAGAAAGGCTAAAGCTGATCTTCTCGCAGCCATGAAGCAACAGGACAATACCTCTTTGGTGAGAACCAAGAGGAAGGAGTACAAACATCTCATTTCTAATGCCAAGACCGAATGGGATAATGGCAATTGGGCAGATATGATTGCTGCTCTTAAGCTCCGTGATGCCAGGAAATTCTGGCAGATCGTCAAAAATGGCTGGGCCGATCCCACTCCAACAGTAGAGGCCAATATTGCACCCAGTGTGTGGGAGGATCACTTCAGATCCCTGTACACCGAGGCCAATATAGACCTCTTTGGGGTCCAAGAAGATTCGTTGGCAGGCTTGACACCCACGCTATTATTGGATGTGGATAAATTTACCTTGGCAGAAGTAGGGGCAGGTATTGCTAGACTTGCCTCAGAAAAAGCCCCAGGGTTGGACAAACTCCCGGGTGATTTATTTAAAAATGAACCCATGATATGGGCTCCCTACCTACAGGTCCTATTTAATGCAATTATGGAGGGTATGCCGGTACCTATTACTTGGCTGGGGGCAGAGATTGTCCCCATCTTCAAGAAGGGCTCTTCTCTGCTCCCAGCCAACTATAGGCCATTTAGTTTAATAGACGTCCCCCAAAAGATCTTTGCCAGGTTGATCCTGGACCGTCTATCAGAATGGATGCTAGACCACTCGGTCCTGAGCCAATACCAAGCGGGTTTCAGGAACAAAGTGTCCACTATAGACCAAGTCTTTCGATTGGTCATTATATTCTGGAAAACGGTACAGCTGGAGGGTGGCAGCCTCTATACTGTATTCGTTGACCTACGAGCGGCTTTCGACCTGGTACCTCGTAGGAAACTTTGGTCCGTGCTCTCTGGTCTGGGGGTTCCACAATATCTCTTAAATATGATCATCAGATTACATACTGATAACTATGCCCAGGTTAGATGCGGTAGGGAGGGAACACTGTCCAATAAATTCCCCGTTGAGAGGCGGGTTAGGCAGGGCTGTGTGCTTGCACCGACCCTGTTCTGCCTTTATGTCAACGGGGTAATTGCGCACCTGAATGGGGTTGAGAATAGTGACGCCCCCAAACTTGGAGGCAGCAGGGTGCCCGCGATTATGTTCGCAGATGACACCCTGCTGCTCTCCAAGTCCCAAATGGGGATTCAGCGAGTCCTCAATGGTTTCGAGGCATTTTGTAAAGACCATGGCCTTGAGATCAATGCATTGAAGACAAAATATATGGTCTTCAACCCTCCATCTAGTACTCGCCCTAACCTGTACATTGGACCTAACAAGCTAGAGAGGGTTCGAACCTTTGAGTACCTAGGAATCACCCTAAATGAAAAAATGTCATGGGTGCACCAGCGGGAGAAATCACAATTAAAGCTGGCCCAAATAGCAGGGGGAATCATTAAATTAGTCTCTAAAAACAAATCTTCTTCTAAACCGGTGGGTCCCCCTTTAGAGATCTACAGAGCACAGGCCAGGGGAGTGGTTATGTACGGAAGTGAACTTTGGGGCTACATGTGTAACCACGATCTGGTAGTAATTGAGAACACATTTATCAGACAGCTTCTATCACTCCCCTCTAGTACTCCACTGCTGCCCGTTAGACTCGACCTGGCCCTGAGACCTCTTGATGAAGATATGGGCCTACGACCCATATTATTTTAGCGCAGGATTTGGTCTGTACCAGAGCTAGCTAATTACAGGCTAGAACTGCAGGAAATTCTTACACTCCCAAATTTTGGGAAAATTCCCTGGCTAAACTATATCAAGAAAGAATTAGGGAAATTGGGGCTACATACCCTATGGTCTGACCCACTCTCATCATGCCCCAGGGTCACATGGAGGCATCTCATCTCTTACTATCAGGAAAGCAAACTTGCTATTTACCTACAAGGAACTGGCCAAGGCACCCTAACGTCATCATTTTTAATAACTAAGGACTGTTACAGGTTTGAAACCGTTTTAGATGTTATATCTCCAACATTCATCAGGAAATTATATCTCCAATGGAGGTATGGTAGTTTACCATTACGAGCCTACACCAGCAAATGGGCCGAATCTTCCCCGTCTCATTGCCCAGGGTGCAAATCAGAACAGGAAACTGATTTGCACATATTGTTTTTCTGCAATGCCTATGCGCAGGTGCAGAGGAAATGGATTGTCCCAGTATGTACAAACCTGGGGTTCTCCCACTGTATGCAAGCATATGGGGCATCAGGACATATAGTCTTTGCCTTAGCCAAATATTTGGGGATAGTCTGGTATAAGAGGAGACATTTTCTAGATGGGGAAAATGATAAACTGCGATGTAGATATTTTTAGTATGTTATTGGCTGGTCCTTACATTTGTACACTGATTTTATGTCTGTATATATCTTAACATTTATGTTTTAGATTAATGTCGTTTGTACCTTTTATGGCAAATGTTGCCGAAATAAAGATTATGATGATGAATATCAAACAATCTTCACATACTATGCTAACTAAGACATGGCTAAAAGGATGCCATTACTATGACCTCTCCTCCACTGGCCCCGATAGATAAGTCATTTTAAAAAATTACAGACCTTGAGAAAGACATGGTCGTGGAGTAGCCATCATTTAAAAAAATATCCATAAAGTTCTTCACTCACATAAACTAGTTATAAAGGGACCTGGAATTTCAATAGCAACTATTGATTTTGCTTTGAAATATAGGATAGCACGTTTTCTGGTGTACAAACTCCCAGTCACACCGAAAGACTTTCGCAAATAAATAATGGAGCACATATTTTTGTTCACTGGGTACAAAAAAATTCTAGTAGTATTAGGAGATTTAACAATACACATACACTTTTATGTCCTCCATCCTTTGCCAAACAAAGTGAATACTGTGGCCTATCCGAGCTGGTTACCGCGCCCACCCATTCAATCAGCAACACACTAGGTGCAAGGTTGGCTCTCCTCAGTATGTTTCTGTTTTCCAGAAGTTAGTCCTTTACAGAGACAGTTCGATCCTTAATTAGTGGCATTTCATTTCTTCCTCAAATAGTCGTCCCTAAAAAAAAAAGAATACTTTCATATATAGAGGTTAGAACAAAATCAGTCCCAACATATTAATCAATCAAGTACCTATAAAGCGTGACAACTCACCTGTGAGGATCTCAAGGCTCTGAGTGAGGAGGGGCTGGGTCTGCGGTTCAGTAGAAGATCCAGGTCTTGAGGTCCTTCCTGAATTTTGGCAGCGATGGTGATTGTCTGAGGTGCAGAGTGATGGAGCGGGATAGAAAACAGAATTCTGTTTAAACCCGTGAAGTCACACTTCCATAAATAAATTAATAATGCTAACAATTTGTGTTATGTGTATAATAATTCAACCTAGTTTAAAGTTGCATTTTCACAGAACACGTGGGAAATTAACATGTGTGCTCATAAATGTGCATTATGTTGCATTCTTTTGTATGTGGAAAATAATAAATTAATCTTGTCTATTGTCATGTCATAACTAATAGCAGCTGTTTTTAAAATAATGGCATGTGCTTATTTTGCTTCCCTTGTCTATGTGATGTCATTTCTACTATTCTAGGTGCACATAAGGTTTTATGGATTATGAAGACTGGTAGATATAAAATGCTGCTTTATTTGTGCTTTACTGCTAGGTAATTTAGACTAATGGGTTAATAATTAGCAATGATGGGAGGCAACAGAACAAACTGTATTTCTTTCATTAATTATTCTTTGTGTTTGTTTATATAATAGTTTTACAAGTGAAGCTTAGAGATGGCTGAAGAAAATAGTACCCTTTTAAAAGTGGCGCAGGGACAGTGGCGCAGAAAATTGACGCTTTCTGAAAGAGGCCTAATGATGAAAATGGCTCAAGTGAAAATAATTCTGAAAGGATGGAAAAGGCCTCTGAGCTTTTATTTTGAAAGGTTTTGGATTGAACTGCTAAAAAGATGACTCTTTGGAGAAAATTTGCTAACGTTTGCTAACGTGCCACGGGAGTTCAGAGCTAACAGGCTCAAGGTTAAAAAGGAAGCTGTCGCTACAAAATGTAGCAGCCTAAGGAAGAACTGCCAAGACTTCTAAATGAACAATGGACTAGTGAATTTGCCCGGGCATGTAAAAAGGAGGTGTCACAGTTTACTGTGGTACGAGGTGGCTCAGCCAATGGAGAACTAGAATTCGTCTGCTGTAATGTGAAAAATAGTTAGCTCAGCTAAATTAGGGTATAAGAATAGGTTCAGAGAACACATAGTTGGCTTACGCTCGAGAATTCTGGAGGACGATGTTATGCTGATGGACTTTACACGTGAGGACAGGAGTTTTTATTAATTTCTTTATTACTAGGTGATGAAGGTAGAGACAGAGATATAGTTAGGATTTTGGGAAATGCTTAATTTTACTTATTCCTGCTAATGAATAATAATTCTTGATTTATGCTCTTTTTATTAATACTGAATAAATCTTTCTTTATGACAATTTCTAATGCTTGTTTAATAAAATACCAAAACCTAAGTTTTTATAGATGTGTTAAAATAAACTTTCTAAAATGACAAGCTGGTCTTGATTATTGCAGATGGTTTAAACAACTATATTTAGATCTTATCGCCTCATGATTCAAGCGCTCTATTATTGTTATGGGCCTAGTGTTGTAGTGTAAGTTTTGTGGTAGTAAATAGTGTCATTTGTGCAATATTTTGGTGAGAGCGCTGGATCAATTTCTGGTAGCCATCGGACGGTTTATATATGTTGTTTTTGACATACATGTTACATGCATGATACATATATGTTGGTAAATTCATAGGATTAAGTTTTAACACATGTTGAGTTTGTTTAATTTTGTGCTATGTGTGTACCGGTACAAAAACTGTGTGATGAGAAGGTAGTCATGCAGAATATCTGATCTGTTTCTGTGATATCGCCGAGTATCACTGTTGGTATCGCCGTGTACCAGAAGTATTGTCGCCGTGCAATACAGTGTTGTCGCCGTGCAACACAGTTTTAGGGCTAGGTGTGAATCTTGAAAAGTGAGGGTTTTCTAAGAAATTAGAGCAGCATGAGAATAGGGACAAAGCGCCTTCCATAAAACTCACTGTAATAAGAGTATTAGTTATATTCAAGCTTGAGTGAAGGGTAGGGTAATGTCGGTGCATGATTATCTATAAACAGGTGAGAGTCCTGTACGGGTACATGTTTTATATCTATAAACAGGTGAGAGCCCTGTACGGATAACGGTGTTATTTTGCTAACGGTGCATGATTTCTATAAACAGGTGAGAGTCCTGTACGGATTTCATGTGTGACTGAAGTTAGGGAATTTTCAGTGTGAAAGTGCGTGATTGTTTTGTAAGGTATGTTCAAGTGGAACTCTTAGAACTTTCACTTCGCGGTGGGTTCAGAGGAAAATGAGTTCATATTCTTACGTGTTAGAAGGGTAGGGTAAGAGTTGCTCTACTGGCAAATGGAAATTATCCTTAGTGTGAATAGCGCCGTCTATTCCGAAGTGTGGATACTTGAATGTATGTAAACTATCCTAATTAGAGAAGCAGACAGATGTGTTTCGTTTTATATATTCACTAAAATGTACCAAAAGTAATTCTAAGGTACTTAGGAAAGTTTAGGATAAAGTCTGTACCATTCTAAGACTTTTATGATATTGTGCAGTGTTTAAATACATTTAAAGGCTCTGCACACTAATAAATTCGATTCAAAAGTGTTCAGCATAGTTGAAAAGTATAAAAAGGTGAACTGTGCTATTTTAAAACATTCAGGAGCATTTTAGAATGTTCTGTGTTAATTAGGCTATAATTAAGGTATTCCACGTTGTTAAACATTTTTAAGTAAATAAAAAGTGATTAGTATTGATTTTATAAACATTCCTCGCTTTAAATATAGTATTATACTGTTCTCCGTAGTTTAAAACCATTTAATTGTGCCCCGATCGAAAATTGTAAGGGAGGGGCTGGTTTTAGGAGTGAGAACGTGTGAGGAGAGAGCCTGCAGCTGCAGCAGCTGCCTACGTCAGGGCTTGCCGCGCTCTGGTTGGTAAAACTGTCTGGAGCGTCATCATTGACTAGTGCTCTGATTGGTTCAAGCGTTTAAAATGTCTTCTGGCAAAGCTGCTCTCTGATAGGTTCAGGCACAGCAAAACAGCGCTGTAATTTGTTGACAATGTTTCTGTGTCTAGAGTGGTTGCGCAATGAATGCCTGATGCATACTGAATAAATTACTATAAATAAATATCCCCGTTTTTGTTCCCTTCCTCGCTGCGCTATTGTGGTTAAAGGGAGCAGCTGTGTGAGCCTGTGACGCTATCATTTAAAAGAAGAGCATAGTGCGCTCTGTTAAAATTCATTTTTGTGAGGGAGGGGCTGTTTATTGTGTGAGAAGCACTGAGGGGAGAGCTGCGAACTGCAGCGACTGTCTACGTCAGCCGCCGCGGTCCTGATTGGTTAAAATGTCGGCGCGTCATAAAAGAGTAACGCTGTGATTGGCCGACAGCGTTTTAATGTTTAAAAATTAGATTATCCGTGATGTTTTGCAGGTGTTCCAAAGTTTAAATGGACACACATACGAAATAAAATTAAGTGCCCGTTTTGATTTTTGTCCTTATCGCGCTATTGTGAATCTTTTCGAAGCGCGAGGAGAGAAAGTGTCTTCACGAAGGAGCCGGGTTTCCATTTGTGGAAGTCCCGTCACGTCACAGAAAAGGCCGCGCACCCATTGGCTATTGACGCGTAGCGTCATACAAGGGCCGCGACCTTATTGGTTAAGGCTCTGTGAGCTGCGCCCTGATTGGGCGAGGCTCTGTAACAGTATAGGCGTCTTAAATATAATTAAATTACCGCTTTAACATCTTTTCTTCGATGCGTTAATATTATAAGAGAGAAGCCTGTAATAGATGATGCAAATACACTCTAAATAAAAATTAAATAGATAAAATAAATATTGCCGCTTTGTTTTCCTTTTTAGCCGCGTTATTGTTCATGCCACAGCTGATGTGTAAAATTGTAAGTATCACATTGTAATTGACTGGAGCTGCCAAATTTATTTATAAATGTCCCCGATTTGGTTTACTCTATTGAGGCAAATTGTAGAGAACTAAAAGCCACAGAAGTTCCGTGTTTTAAAGCAGCTGTGCTTTGATTGAGCAAAATACCAAGAACGTCATCGTGGAGCAGCTCTCTGATTGGCTGGGGCTGTTTTACAATTGTTCATACTTTAAATTCATTATAAACGCGCTATCCTTTTTGTGTCACAGCTGATGTGTGACGAGCGCGAGGGAGACTGTATTAGCAGCAGTGTGCGTTTCAGCCTCACATTAAATGTTGAGCTGGTATTGTAAGTGAGGTGTTGGGCGCAAGGGGAGAGAAGGACTGCAACAGTGGCATAGCGTTGTGGCTGCAGCCGTGCTGTGGTTGGCTGAGGCAGTGTGGACGGCGCTGTGATTGGCTGGGGCGGGCTAATGCTTCGGAGTAGATTATATTGTTTGGGTGGCTCCTGAGTGGAGTATTTAGAATATTACATTAAAAGTACTTTAGTGTAGGTGATCAAAGCTGATATAAAATAATAATTTTAAGCAAGCAAATAGATTATACAATTTGGAACATTAGGAATTAAGTATTAAGGACGATTAGGTGTAGGTTACCACAGCAACTACCGTGGTATAAACAAAATTAAGAAGTTGATTGACAAATTAATTAGTAAAAAGATTGTGCAATATAATTAAATAAATAATTATTTCTAAGCAAAATTTACTGTAATTACTGGTGTAATTAAGAAAAATGCGCTGTGTTCAAGGTGGCAACTAGAAATTTTATGTAAATTAAGGCAAAATAGATTAGGTTTTCTTTTTCCACAGGTATACGTTGCAGAAGGTGTGTAAGTGAAAAATACATACAATTAAAACACATGTGATTATATGTTGATATTTACTGTTATAAAATAAAATTTTGCGTTGCTACTGTTTTTGCAAATTCATATTTTTCTTTACAGGTTAATTATAATTAGTGATACAGGCAAATTAGGAGATATATTAGATTGACCAAATTATAAGGTTTTCTATACCTGATAGAGTTAAATTAATTAATTAATTGATCAACAAACGCTGCAAGGCAAATTTAGAGAGTACATTTACCAAATTAATTAAATAAAATGTCTTCCTTATACAAGAAAATGAAAAAGGTTGTAGCCAAATGCGAGAGTAAATTAAAGATTCCCAAATTGGCGAAAATAAATAATAAAAGTGTCAGAGTAGAAAATATAGATCAATGTAAAATTGATGTTGTAAATATGGATCAGAACAGAAATTCAAGAAGACCCCCAGAGCAGATTGATGTAACGCCAAAAGTGTCAGATCAAACTGATAAAGTGCCAGCTCAGACTTCTACTAAAATTTATGCGACAGAAAAGCATGATGAGATGTTTAGTACATCTGGAATTAATATTCCTGATCATGTAAATTCATCAAATGATTTTAAGGAGTCCATGAAAATTATGGAAAAAGAGATAGTGCCTACACTGGGAAAAGATGAAATTAATTCCGCAAATTTAAAGGTCCCATTAACTGAAAAGGTTTATTCTATTGTACTTGAGATTGAATTAGTAGGGATTGCAACTCAGCAAGAAACAGAGATGACTTCAGTTCTGGTAAGTGAGAAGTCTGATACTGATCTGATTAAATTGATACAGCCTGACGAGTCAAAATTCTGGTCAATTAAAAAGGAAACTGAAATAAATGAGATGAATGAACAGTTACAAATACAGCGACAGGTAATGACTCAAGAGAATGACATGGCTTCATTGCCATTACAAATTTTTGTTAATGAACAGACAGAGAAAACAGATACAGGATTAAATAAAGAACAAGAAAAAAGTCCAAGAAGATTAAATACACTTCCAGAATCTTGGAATAAAATTGATGATCTTTTGAGTGAAGACATCAAGGTAAAGGAAACAATTGATCAACAGATTGAAACATTGACTTTTGCAGGTTCACTTTTCAGAAATGCAAATTTAATTAAAAGATTGATTGATGATATTGAATTGGAAGAAAGGTTTGCTGTCGTGATATGTACAGCTTACAAAATGAATGATGAACATGCTTTGAGTTCACTAATACTAACAGCAGTTGAAACATGGCAGGTAGTTAAAGACTTACAAGATGATGCATCACATGAGGAGAAAAACACATGGTTGAGAAACACATGGTTGAGTGCAGATTATAAACAGCGAGATGAGGATGAGATTTGGTTACACAGAGATGACAGAGTAGTTTTACCAAATAGCATAATTACTGACATGGACAATATGTACCATAAAATTGTAGAATTTCTTTACCAAAGGTGTCTGACATATCAGCAAGTGAACACAATTAAGAGAACAATTGTGAGATTGGGAACAGAATTACAGGAGAGTGGTTCATTGACCGGATTACAAATAGATTACTGTGAAATGTCACTACATGATAAACTGTGCTACATATTTGTGATTATCTGTTTGATTACAAAATGGGTTGAAACATTTCAGATGCGACATAATGAAATTACTGTTGCAAAGTTATCAGATGGCAAAAGACATATTGGAAACAGATTGCTCCATTGTACAGATAGAATAGAAATTTCAGGTGTTGAGGAGCATGAGAATGTTATTATAAAAGACAGAGATGCAAAATTGTGCCTAACTGCAGGTACAAAGTGGACAGATATCCTTCCACTTGTTTTGATGTTTCTGAGAAACACTACTGATAAAAAGACAGATTTAAGTCCACGTGAGATTATGATGGACAAGGTCATGAGACAAACATTCATACCAGAGAAAAGAATGATGACTATCAATGATGGCATCAATTTGGAGAACTGCAGGAATTTATCAGATGAAATGATTTCTGTGTTTGATGAAGATGAAACTGAAGTGCAAACAAGAGAAAAAGAGCAAGTACTTGATCTGTTACCAGGTAAAAGGATCAGGAAAAAGGTTCGTCTAAAAGGAAATTCTCTAGTGCCAAGGTGGCAGAAAAGGAAGTCAGTCAGTCTTGTCACAACAAATGCAGAGAAGTGCAAAAGACTGAAGAGGTGGATTGACACTGGCCATACTTTTCGTGTAACTACACCTGAAAATCCTGATGAGGATAGTGTCACAATTGATGATTCAGATTCTGAAGAAGAGCCTGAAGAGAATCCAGATTTTGAAGATCGACAAGTTGGTCGACATCTGGAGAACATGAATAGAAAACAAGCCTTGATTGAAGAAGACTTGAAAGTTGTGACTGAAGACTCAGAAAATGATGGAGATCTGCTAGAAAAAGAAGCAGAAGAAGAATGTGATCAGATTGTGATTCAAGACCAGGAGAGTATTGAAAAGCAGAAGAGTAGCTCTGAAAGCAGGAACAGGAATTCTGAAACTGGGAAGTTGAAGGTAATTGAAGAAGAAGAAAATGAATTGCCAAGTACCAGCTACAAAGATGACGTTCCTAACGGAGTGAAGCTGCCGAGTAAAGAAGTACCTGAGTCCAGAATGAAAATTTCTGACACTGAAACTGATGAGAATGACGAAGATTCTGAAATAAGAAAATTCAGAAAAGGAGCTTGGAGAACAGAATGTAAAGTGACCAAGCAAAAGAAGAAATTACTAAGAAAAAGTGATAACTGGCAAGGAGAAAATGAAGGCCTAAAATTCAAATTGAGATACAGATCAAAGAAACAGATTAATGAGATATCAAGTGAAAAAGATTCTGTAAAGAAAAGTGAGGCAGGAAAGAAAATAGAAATGATATCTGTAATGGAGGTAAATAATGAGAGTCAAAAAGAGATTGAAAACAAAAGTGACAATGATTGAAGTACATACCTGTTAAATTTTTAGGTTTTCTGTTTTTGGCATAAGGCTGAAGAAATCTTGTTAGATGACACAAGGTCGAAGAAATACTGTTAGCTGAAAAATTAATTTGTGACATTAGGTCGAAGAAAAACTGTTAGAAGGTTTAAGTATAAAAAAAAAAAAAAATAAATAAATAAATTTGAAAAAGGGGGGTGTTAGAAATTTTTAGAAAATTTAGGTAACATTTTTAAAAATTTTTGTTTTATTTTTCTTTGCAAGCTTAATGAAAATATAATTCTGCTTTGGTTAATTTAGGTTGTTATTGTTCTTTGAGAAATTAATAAGGAGAAGTTTAAGGTCAATATGACAAGCAAAATACAGACATTTTATTAGTTATAGTTTGTACAACATTTTTATTGAAGTTCAATTGTATGATACACAAGAGAAAGAAATAGAACTAGAGGGGTTTCTTAAAACTCAATATGAGAATTGCAGATAAACTGATGAGATAAGTCTTTAGAAATACTAACACAGGTGAAATTGAATCGTGTTCATCTTAGATAAAATCTTTGCTAAAATATTGGGTGGTGGTGTGGTGATTTGTTAATCACCAGATGAGGGAGTTGATGGAGCGGGATAGAAAACAGAATTCTGTTTAAACCCGTGAAGTCACACTTCCATAAATAAATTAATAATGCTAACAATTTGTGTTATGTGTATAATAATTCAACCTAGTTTAAAGTTGCATTTTCACAGAACACGTGGGAAATTAACATGTGTGCTCATAAATGTGCATTATGTTGCATTCTTTTGTATGTGGAAAATAATAAATTAATCTTGTCTATTGTCATGTCATAACTAATAGCAGCTGTTTTTAAAATAATGGCATGTGCTTATTTTGCTTCCCTTGTCTATGTGATGTCATTTCTACTATTCTAGGTGCACATAAGGTTTTATGGATTATGAAGACTGGTAGATATAAAATGCTGCTTTATTTGTGCTTTACTGCTAGGTAATTTAGACTAATGGGTTAATAATTAGCAATGATGGGAGGCAACAGAACAAACTGTATTTCTTTCATTAATTATTCTTTGTGTTTGTTTATATAATAGTTTTACAAGTGAAGCTTAGAGATGGCTGAAGAAAATAGTACCCTTTTAAAAGTGGCGCAGGGACAGTGGCGCAGAAAATTGACGCTTTCTGAAAGAGGCCTAATGATGAAAATGGCTCAAGTGAAAATAATTCTGAAAGGATGGAAAAGGCCTCTGAGCTTTTATTTTGAAAGGTTTTGGATTGAACTGCTAAAAAGATGACTCTTTGGAGAAAATTTGCTAACGTTTGCTAACGTGCCACGGGAGTTCAGAGCTAACAGGCTCAAGGTTAAAAAGGAAGCTGTCGCTACAAAATGTAGCAGCCTAAGGAAGAACTGCCAAGACTTCTAAATGAACAATGGACTAGTGAATTTGCCCGGGCATGTAAAAAGGAGGTGTCACAGTTTACTGTGGTACGAGGTGGCTCAGCCAATGGAGAACTAGAATTCGTCTGCTGTAATGTGAAAAATAGTTAGCTCAGCTAAATTAGGGTATAAGAATAGGTTCAGAGAACACATAGTTGGCTTACGCTCGAGAATTCTGGAGGACGATGTTATGCTGATGGACTTTACACGTGAGGACAGGAGTTTTTATTAATTTCTTTATTACTAGGTGATGAAGGTAGAGACAGAGATATAGTTAGGATTTTGGGAAATGCTTAATTTTACTTATTCCTGCTAATGAATAATAATTCTTGATTTATGCTCTTTTTATTAATACTGAATAAATCTTTCTTTATGACAATTTCTAATGCTTGTTTAATAAAATACCAAAACCTAAGTTTTTATAGATGTGTTAAAATAAACTTTCTAAAATGACAAGCTGGTCTTGATTATTGCAGATGGTTTAAACAACTATATTTAGATCTTATCGCCTCATGATTCAAGCGCTCTATTATTGTTATGGGCCTAGTGTTGTAGTGTAAGTTTTGTGGTAGTAAATAGTGTCATTTGTGCAATATTTTGGTGAGAGCGCTGGATCAAGAGGCAGCGTGGTTGGGGAAGCCTTCTTTTGGTTAACCACTATAGCATACTCCATCGCAAAAGTAGCTGAGGCCCATGTGTATGAAATTCCAAAATTGCGATTCCCAAATAGTGAATCCGTAGAAATAGCTATTTGAGAATCACGGAATGGATTGTAGGTAACTTGTGGTTTCCTACTAGCCATTCGCTATTAGGAAATCGTACAGTATTGAAGTGCAAAAGTTGGGTTGGAATATTTCACTGACAAGGTCAACACAGTGGCATAACATTTTTCTACTGCAGTTGAACTCGCACAAGTGCTCTAGGCCTGAGTTAGGCCTATGTAGCAAAGCAGCTCATTTCTTACATTGTCCTATATTTCAGCAGAAACCTTTTGCGCATATTTGCGTGTGCGACAATGTTGGATTAGTTTCCATGAAACTAAACTTGTTTACACATCTATCTGCGCACAGCATTATCATAATGCCCTGAGGATCATGTAGAAGGTCTCTTTTTGCACTTTGTACAAATTTCACATCTATCTTCATCCACAGGGCAACAGGGCTATCTACATATCCATAACATTCCTAATCTATACGCACATTGCACGGCTGTTTTCTATTATAAAAGATGAACACCCCGATAGATTAGCAGAGGAGGCAATTCAGCTGACACCAGTGGTCCGTGCATGCTGAGAAATCACCACTCATCTGTCTACCATTACGTGAGGGGTGTCTAGTTTGTGAGCAAGTCGGGGTCCTTCATTCTCTCCCACCACGTAATGGGATTGGATCGTCCCTTGGGGAATTCTTGGCTCTGCACCTACACACACTCTAGGTACACTTAGAGCAGGGTATGCATAGTACGAGTATGTTTGATTACTGCTTTGTTTTATATGCCAGCATAAATACACTGTTTTAGCACTGTGGTAGAACTATACTATTCATACTTTTGATGCTTGTAATGAATTTTATCTGCTTCTGTCTTTTAATCATTGCAGCACATGATTCTATACAAGAATAGTGTTGGTTCAATACATACATTGAAAACATCCCACTGTGTATTCTCTATATACTTCTTGGTGAATAAGTGAGCACAAGTGACTGAGTGAAAGGTTCTGTACTGTTTTCACAATTCTTGAGGTGATGGAGTTCTCATGTTCACTGGTTGCCAGAAATCATTCGTTCCCTGGTAGATTAGGGGGGCTTATGGCGGCACTGTGGGCTAGCTGGTCTATAGGCCAACATATCCTGCGGGGGTTTCCGGAATCAGTGTTTGCACCAAGCCCCTAGTTCATGTTGTCCAAACACTACACAAAACCTACGGATTAGTAGGAACTACACGACATGGCGCTGCCAACGATAGTTGTGTTCTTATTTTATGGTCAATCTGAGTAGATCAGTTGTGCTTTCTCAGAGATCCCTACTATCATCTAAACTGGAGATGTCCAAAGTGGGAAGGGAAATAAATCTGCCTCAGCTAAGTAGGTATACCCTATGTATTGGTTGCAGATTATTCAAGCTTTGAGTATTAGAAATTCCCACTTGGTGCATACCATATCTCTATAAAAATGTTAAATAAATATTACTTCTCTGACAATGACTGAACATGCTGAGGATGTTGAAGAGCAGGTAGGTGCTCTAAATGTTACAGAAAATTGCAGACAGGCAGGTACTGTGAAACATTTACAAGATGGCCTCCCATAAACAGGTTGAGATGTTACCTTTGTGGTTGAGGCACATGAAGCATTCAGAACAGAGGTATTCTACTCTTGTGTTAAATTCCCACCTGCTAAAGCACGTACAAAGTTGTTTCACACTTTCATTGAAGGTGAAACACCTGAGCATACTAATTGATTTAAAGGCGCCGTGCCCCACACCACAGAAAAAGTGAGACTCGGTAAGCTCAGCAGAGAAGGAGTAACCTGGCCAGTCTTAGCTTCATACAGACTACATCCAGACATTGCTGCTTTATCAGCAGCAGGAATGTATTGTATACACTCTACAGAGATAGAGTATCATTTTCATAAATCCTACTCAATACACAATGAGAACATTATTAGTCCGACCTGCTAGGGTTACTCAGGCTGCACAACCTAATTTGGCTAATGCAGGTATTAGCCCCCAGATGCGAAATGCCGTTATGGTAAAGATTCCCACCAGCGGGGAGCAATCCTGTTTGGACAGAACAGAAAACAGCACAGCTTGAAGCAGTTTTTCCTCATATGGGCCCGCAGGAAAAACACAGGCTACATCTCTGGATTACAATTGGATCACTTTTCCCGGTACTTTGAATCAGTTTGGTAAATTTCTTTTTCCTACCTATAAATGGACATATTCTCCCAGAATGCTCTGCAGTACAACTTGTGAACTTGGTTTTTAAACCATAGGCATCATCGCACCATGAACTGAGGAACCTCTCCCTGGTGAACATTACAGCAGTTCCAGTTCCTGAAGGCATTGTATGAGACAGGGTATCAAATGATGTGTTTGGTCCTATTGAACTTGTGCAAATTCCATATTTGTTCAGAATTTCTTCAAATGAATTTATCACTTCTAGTTCTTTCTCCTATGATTTGTACATGGAAACTGTGCATAAATTGCTTGTAGATCTAAAGCAATCAGCTGCATTTTCTAATGATGAATTTGATGATGGTACAAGTAATTATGGAGACCTGTTCTGTTTTTAGCATTATGGTCACCATTTTTTACACAAAGGTAGTGTCCCTCTTACTGTTTATAATTACACACAATGGGAACACTGCCAAACACCACTGAAAGGTAGTTCAAAGACTTTTACACAAATGTTTGCTTATTTTTTAGGTTTTGATACATCAGACACAGCCTTGTATTATTATAGGCTTGCACCTACACCTGCAAAGAAAAATATGCTTACAAACACCAAGCTGATATACTCTGCTTTCTTTATTTCCCAACTGTCTATACAGGGTTTCGACTTTTGGAAGGACACCATAGACACAAACTCAGTCTGGGGGACCAGAGTTTGGCAGGTTCAGGGAACAGATGCTTTATTTAGAGCATGCCTCATGCTACATCAATTGATTTTACTGAACAAAACAACACAACAAACTTCATACATTGGTCTAGGAAAAATTAAGGATTTGAACACACTGCGTATTCACTCGTTCTTATGTTTTGAGAATTGGCAGCAATAAACACACTTCAGTGACGATACACTAGATACCATGATACGTAATGGTTCATCAGATCCCAATTGGAAGGGATGAGTGGTTTGACCCACAGACTCAAATAGGTGTCAATTTAGATTCCTGGGTAACACCAAAGGATTTAGGATCAATAGGCCGGATCAACGATATGTACAAACATAACATAGGTAGATGGTGACGTCTTACAGTGTTGGGTAGTTATACCTAGATTGGCTAAAGACCACAACACTTTCCCAGGTAAAGTAACAATTGTCCCTTCTTTCTGATGACATGGATCTCAGGGATATTTTATTAGCTCCCTGGAACCCAAGTCACAAGCACTTTTTGCTTGGCAAATACAATGAGCTGTGGAAAATGTCTTAACAGGAAGCTACTGAGAGATTGCGTGAGATTGACAGGGTTAACCTAGAAAAGGCATAGGCTGTGGTTGACAACGGTATGACCACATTATAATCCATAGTTTATTCACTGAGCAACATAGTGTCTTCCGCAATTTACATAATACAGAAAGACATGTCACCATGGACAGTCACAATTATTGTCAATCGCAATACTGAGATGGGCGTTACAAACGTGCTGGCCACGTGCCATGGCGTTACATCAATAGTACAAGTCTATTTTGGGAAAACAATCTAACAGAAAGACAAATATTAATGGCACATGGAGATGCGAAATATACCATGTTGCACATTGAAAAACTAAACCAATTACCTTTCACCGTGGCTGAGACACCATCCACTGACTGGATAATCCATTGTTGTATCACCCTACTGGTCATGACATTCTAATTCGAATACTGTCTCCAATATCAACAGGTAGGCAGATATGAAGCGCTAGTGGAAGGTCATGTGCATGAGTATTGGAAAGTATGATACATTTTTAGATGCAGGAATGGTGACACAGAGGTTTTCCTTAGTGGTTCTGATTGTGAGGATGCTTTAAGCCCTCTGACCTCCTGGTCAGAATACTGCTCTCCCCTCGCGCAGCTCCACTAAAGCGTATCTTCCCCCAAAGTTGCTCAGGTTGGTGTTTGAGGCATACTGCCTCCTGTTCATGCTCTGCCCTCCCCTCTGTTCTTGTGCACATCCTTCAGTGTGCCCGCTCTTCACTTATTTCACGAGCTGCCTTTTTTGATTTAGGCACCCTTTTGTATTTACTCCACATATGTGCCTTGCCTTATTCTTTTCCTTTGCCTTATTCACCTTATTCTTCTTCTTTGCCTTTTTCTTTATTTCTCATCTCACTCTTTTCCGCTGCTGCTGCCACGCAACCCCTCGCACGTGTTCCTGCTCCCACCTCCCAGCTGCTCCGCCCTCCACAAGACCCCTTCTTAATGATGGTCGCTGCGCGACAGGGTGACCAAGACCTCTGACTGCCTGGTCAAAATACTGCTCTCCCCTCGCGCAGCTCCACCAAAGCGTGTCTGCCCCCGCGGCATGTTCCCGCTTCCGCCTTCCAGCTGTCCTGCCCTCCCCACTACTACTACTTAATGGGGGCTGCTGTGCGGCCACACGCGTCGGGCATGCCACTGGTGCACCGCTGGCACGCCAAAGGCAAACCCGCCTGTACCTGTCCATGACCTGACCGCAATCAGCACCAGGAACCCTTGTCCCCTGACCCACCAGCGCTAAAGCTCCTTAGCCCTCCACACACAGGCCTGAACAAGAACTGCAAGAGTTTTTCACCAATCAACACCCATGGATCCTTCACCTGCCACACCTGCTACCACTCCTTCAGCATCACCGAGACCCAGGACACACCACAACGCTCCCGGCACAACACTACTGCGCCTAAAACCCTACAATGCATCCTACTCAATGTCGATCCCTCCACAGGCATGCCGCAGAAATCTGGGACTTCCTCGATAGCACCAGCCCCGCTGTTGCCTTCCTCACAGAAACCTGGATGAACGCTGCCTCGGGTACAGACATTGTCATCCCCGAAGGATAAAAGATCACCCAACGTCTCAAAAGAGGCATCGCCATCACCCACAAATCCTACCTCTGACTGAGCACCCACACCAATGAGCCCACAAACCTGATGGAACATATAAACTTCAAGATACAGATCAACTCAACCAACACTCTCCAGGGCTCCCTCATCTACAGACCCTGTGGACCCTGCACACCTTTCACCGACTCAATCACTAACATTATCACCCTGCAAGCCACCACCTCCACTGAATACATCCTGCTGTGAGACCTCAACTTCCACATCGACATCCTCCAAGACCACAACTCCACCTCTCTCCTGGACAACCTCCTTAAAATCAGACTCAATCAGATCGTACCAGAACCCACACACTCAGCAGGACACATTATCAACCCCATATTCACAGTGGGAAACTCTATCACCTTCAGCCACATCTCCAAACTCCCATGGACAGACCATTGTTGCTTCTACTTCCCCTCCAAAGCAAACATTACCTGCAAACCTCCACACGAGCTTCCATGCAGAAACTGGACCAAAATCTCAGACGACCAACTCACTGCCCCCCTCAGCAGCTCCACTCTACCCATCAGAGATGACAACACTAAAACCGCAGCCCGGACCCTGCACAAATGGATCACCAACTACGCCTACACCATGGCATCCCTCAAGAAAACCACCAACACACATTCCAAGAGAGCCAGCTGGTTCTCCACCGAACTCTGAGAATCCTGACGAACTTTCAGATGCTTCGAAACGATCTGGAGAAATTCACCCCATGACAACTTCAAAGCAGCCACCACTGCCCAGCACCAGCTCTACGGAAACACAAGGAAGAAAGCATTTCAGGACAGAATCTCAACGTGCACACACAACCGCAAAGAAGTTTTCAGCATCATCAAATAGTTTGCCCAACCCAACAGTGATACTACACACATCCATCCCTCTCAGGGACTCTGAAACAAACTCAGCTCCTACTTCCACCACAAAATCAAGACCATCTATGACAACTTTGACAATGAAAGCCAACATGCGGAACCCTCACCTCCTACTCCTGACAACACACAGCCAACTCTTGACAGCTGGACCACCCTCACCACCAAGGACACCTGGAAGACAATGAAGTCAATCAACACCGGGACCCACACAGACCCCTGCCCTCCTCACAGATCTGTTGACATTATCGCTCCTGAGCTTCGCTGAACTATCAACCAATCCCTCGAGACCAACACCTTCCCCGACGACTGGAAACACGCTGAGATCCAACCTCTTCTAAAGAAACGCTTGCAGACTCCACCGACCTCAAAGACTTCAAACCACTCTCTATACTCCTGTTTCCGCAAAAGTAATTGAAAAATCCTTCAATAGCCAGCTTGCCTCCTTCATTGAAGAAAACATCCTCGACACCTCCCAATCTGGCTTCTGTAAAAACCGCAGCACTGAAACTGTCCTCCTTGTTTCAACAGATGACATCTGCTCCCTCCTCGACAGAGGGGAGACTGTGGCCCTCATCCTCCTAGACTTCTCCGCAGCCTTTGACATAGTCTTTCACCGCACCCTAGCAAGCAGACTCGATGACTCTGGGATCCGAAACAAGGCCCTCAACTAGATCCGCTCATTACTCTCTGGCAGAACGCAGCAGGTCAGACTCCCACCCTTCCTCAGGGATCCCACAACGATCACCTGTGGAGTTCCCCAAGGATCCTCCACCAGCCCCACCCTGTTCAACATCTCCATGGTCACGATTGCCCCATTGTCAGATCCCACTGACTCATCATTGTATTCTATGCAGACGACACCCAACTCATCCTCTCCCCATCCAACGAATACAACATTTTGAAACATAACTTTCAAGAAGGAATGGATTCAGTAACTAGTTGGATGAAGAGCAGCTGCCTACAACTCAACACAAACAAAACCGAAGTACACATCATGGGCCCACACCCCAATGCCTGGAACAACACCTGGCGATCTACCACCCTCTGGTACCTGCCCACCCCCATTGACCACGCACGCAACCTCAGAATTATCTTGGACTCCGAAATCAACATGAACCATAAATCAATGCAATCTCATCCTCCGGTTTCCACACCCTCCAACTCCTATGAAAGACCTTCAAATAGATCCTCCTCGAACACAGAAAACTGCCAACCACACCCTCATTAGCAGGAGACTCTACTACAGCAACTCTCTCTACGCCGGAATCAACAAGAACCTCACCCGTAAACTCCGGAATGTTCAGAACACCTCCACCAGACTAGTCCTAACCATACTGCAGCACTGCCACATCACCCAACACCTACGTACACTACATTGGCTCCCCATCGAGAAGAAAATCACCTTCAATCTTTTCACCCATTCCCACAAAGCCCTCCACAACACCGGACCTGCATACTTTAACTACCGCATCACATTACACGTACCCCAAAGATCCCTCCACTCAGCGCAGCTCTCCCTGAACAGGCGGTCATTCCTTCTCCTTCCTCACGGGCAAGACATGGAACACCCTCCTGCTCCACCTTAGACAAACGCCAGCACTCTCCGAGTTCATGAAGGACCTCAAAACCTGGCTCTTCAATGGATCTCCTTGAACATCCAGCACCTTGAGACCCATTTGGGTGAGTAGCTGCGCTTAACAAACCTATGATTGATTGATTAAGCGGTTCCTTAGTCTGTAAAGACATTTCTCTCCATGTGGCATGCAATGCTTCAGTGGCAAACCTGTCTTGTTATCTGAAGAGTTCTCCAGTTGCTGTGATTCATCCAGTGTTCAGGCTGCTCTTGAATGGGAGTTATTTGATGCTGAATGTTCAAGTTAGCTGTGGAATGGAACTGGGTATCACTTATCTAGTGATGGTTAATTCCATAGTGACTTGATGTACACAAGTACTGTTTCAGCCTGCCCACACAGTTAGGGAGACACAGCTATAGCCTTCAATAAATGTTTCCAACATACAGTTTGATTCTCTGAGCAAACTGAAAGCCATGCTTTTTCAAAAGGTGTGGCCTTGACTTCTGCCAAAGAGACATTTGGTCTCTAGTTTTCAAGGTCCTCGTCTGATATACCGACACTAGTCCAATCTAACTTCCCTCTGTATTTTGGGGAGCTGGTCCACCGTATCTTTAACATGTATGATACGAACAGAATAGTGCAATTTTTTTAATATATCGGCTCTGGTCCGGTTAGCACCTTTCAGACGATTTTCTGAGTTATACCATCTTTCATACACTCCGAGTTGGGAAGCTTTTTTGGTGAGCTTTCACTTGTCCTGCTACTTGTGGCTGGTATTATGATTTTAACTTTTTTGCTCCAAAATAAACATCCCAGTCCGACCCGGAATGGAGATAGCAGTGCTGGTGCTGCATTGCGTAGAGCTCATGGTATACTGCATTGGCACAACTCGGCTTCAAGAACTGAACAAGCATTGGTTCTTATCCTTCAGGCCTGCTGGCTTTATTGCATACAACCTGTCTTCTGCTGTCTTCTTTGCAACCGCAAATGGGTCCTAGATAAATGTCTCAGATCAGAATTGGTTGCAACATCGGACAATGAAGTACTAATGGATCCCTTGAAGGCCTGTGCACATTGTTGTCCCCAGCATATTCCACTGATAATGAATGCATTCTTAGAGCCACCTTGGGATGCTTCAACTCCTAGTGATGTGAATAGCGGCTCTGCGGATCACATATGGGTAACAACACCTCTCTCAGGGGCTATTGTGGGAATTGGTTGGAGTCACTGTTGCTCCTTGAACCTGCTTTGAGGTGCACCGCTGGAATCGTCGTCTGTCGTTGTGGGCAATAGCAATGTTGCATCTACCACTCTAAACACATGAAACAAAATTGGCTTTTCTGTGTGGGAACGATTTGGCCTGTTTTAAATCAAAACTAACCAAAACAGCTTTTGTTTTTTTCTCCCTTTTAGGCACCATGGCTTTCTGAGTGCTTGGGATTTCGAACATATATTAACTTTTAAGGCTTTTATGAAGATTGCCTTTCAGATGATTATATATCTTTATTTTTAGCTTACATATTATCATGACTTGCAGACTTTTTAGACAGATTCCAGATAGCTCTTAGATGTTTTAAAGAGTAGTTTTTAACATTTTAATTTAAACATTCTGCTGGCTTCATAGATAGCTTTTATGGATCGGCCCTTAGTTATGAGGAGTGGGTGTTATATTCCCGAGTTAGGCCCTTGTAGTGAAGCAGCTTAGTTCTTCCCAATAGATTAGCAGAGGAGGCACTCCAGCTGACACCAGAGGTCCATGCATGCTGAAAAATCACCATGTAGTGGTCTGACATCTCATGAGGTGGTTCCAGTTTGTGATCAAGACGGGGTCCTTCATTCTCTCCCTCAGGTAATGGGGTTGGATGATCCCTTGGGGCTATTTCTGTATCTACACCTACACACACTCTAGGTGCACTTAGAGTAGGGCTTGCATAGTAGGAGTGCTTTTGATTACTGCCTTGTTTTATATGTCAGCATATCAACATTGTTTTAGCACCATGGTAGAACTATGTCTACTATACACACTTTTGGTGCTTGTAATCACTTTTATCTGCTTCTGTCTATTAATCATTGCAGCACATGTATTCTATACAAGAATAGAATTGGTTCAATAAATATATTGAAAATCTCTCATTGTGTATTCTCTGTATACTTCTCTGAGAATAAGTGAACATGAGTGGCTGAGCAAAAGGTCCTGAATATTTCCATGATCCTTGAGGGGTCAGAGTTGTCATGTTCAGTGGTTGCCAGAAATCATTCGCTTCCTGGTAGGTTAGGGGGCTAATGGTGGCATGGTGAACTAGCTGGTCTATAGGCCATCATATCCTGTGGGTGTGTCCGGAATCAGACTTTGCACCAAGTCCCTAGTTTATGGTGTCCAAACAATGAGCAGACCCTATGGATTATAGAAACTACAAGACACCAGCACTCTCTCTCCAACTTGTAGCAGGAACCTTCACAAGCTTGTAGGGGCTAAACACATAGGTAAGTGTATCAAGAATGCATACTGTCACCATATATTGACCAGTTTTAATGACATTGTAAATGTTAACATCTGCCTTAGTTTATATACTACAGATACTGAAAAGTGCATTAAGTGATTCACCAAATTGGAAAAAACGGGACCGATTGTGATTAAGTGATGATGTTACTATTCCTATGGAAATAAACGCATGAGTATCCAGTGTTAAATTTCCATAAAATGGTGGTGGTGGGCACATATCATATGCAGAAAGTAGAGACAGGGGACTAAATAGTATATTGATTGCTTGGGAGGAGTCATGTTGAACAGCCATCACATCCAAGAGAGATGGAAATGTTACAGTGAGAGCATATAAATAAATGGTGAAAACAGCTATCTAAGATGAATATAGACAGCTTAGACAACAGTCCATATTCTGAGCCGTTCCGTGCAGCATATTTTACATTTGGATAATTCAGATTTATGTACTTGAGGCCCTATTCATGCCTACGTTGGATCTGGAATGCTATAACTAGACAACAAGCCATTTGTGATTTAGTACACATCACATGGGTCATGTATTAGCCTAGGCTGTGGTGGATATTAGACAAGGGGGAAAATGGGAGTACTGTTGGATAGCAATTTTGCCTGCATTTGCTTGTAGACTACATCCACAAGATCTATTTGGGCAGTACTTATTAAATGTACTGACTTAGTACCCATGTATCTGTGTAAGCTCACCAATTATTGCTTGTTACATTAATCTTTGATGAGCGGTTTAGGTACTGGTTTCACTCTCAAACCCCTTAGTGCTCTCATAGGTTAATTGTAATGTACTCCAGAATTAGGACGTCCTTAGGGGTATTACAGAACTTGCCAATTGACTGGTATTATTTGATAGGAGTGTGGGTAGACCTCCAGAAGTCCCATTACACACTGTTAATGTTCCAAATGTAACACCTGTGAGACATGTGTGCCCATGTGTGCGTGTTCACACATTCCATAATGATACACTGGATTTCTGTCTTGTGTGACATAGTGCTTATCCTGTGAGAGAGTGGGTTCTGATATACCCTCATTGTAGCCAGGTCTTGAAAAGGAAATATTTCCCCATGGTGTATGCTGTTGTGTTGTTCCTCATGTTCGTTGAGTCATGAGTAGATCCAAGAAAGTGGGTGCAGCCTGTGTAAACACCGAGTCTGTATCACACACTATCTGCACATTGATGGCATTTTCAATGTTGCTGTTTCTGTAGAGTTTCTCTGTGGACCCAGGAGTTACTGGTATGCCACCTGCATGTTTGTGCAGTTTATCATCCCAATCATGTCACGAAAAGGCCCAGTACCATAGATCTTTGCTTTAACAGCATTCATATTCTGAAAAGAAACAGTGCTTTGGGGTGCAACAGAAATGATGCAGTGAAGGTTCCTCCGCTCAGGCAGAAGAGCGTCACCCCAGTGCACAAAAAGGACAAATAAAGTGACAATAACTTATCATTCTTATCATTTTATTTTTCCTATCGCATGCAGTCAGTGGCCTGTGTACAGTGTGGGGCAGGGTGGGGCTGGCCAGAGCAGGGGAGGAGTGTATTTCACTCCCAAAGTGCGCATGAACAGTTCATGCACACTTTGCATTTTCGTCATCAGGCTGCATTACACAGCCTGGTGAGGAACATACCTTCTCCCCACCACTCCTGTCTGGTAGCAGCCGGTACTAAAATGATGGCATTCATTACCTGAATCAACACTTTAAAGAATGTTGGGGTGACATGGTGTGCAGATGTCTGTCAGGCGCTGGTATCCGCAAATGGCAAAAAAATGCAGTGCAGACATAAATTTCACGAAGAGACAAGGGTTGAAGGTCTAACACTAATGATAGGCCGAAATATACCCACCGGCTTGCAGGAGGTGTAGGTTGATGTCCATTTTCAACGAAGATATATTCAAAATGTAGTCTTAGGACATGCTGAAGGCTTAAGGCATCTCCTAATAAGCCTGGGCCTTACTTGATGATGACAGTACCCTTTGGTGCGGGGCTGCATCCACATGGTGCAACTGCATCTTCATCTGGAATGTTGGGTCAGCGATTGTGCTTCATATTGCCTGGAGTAATGGTTGATTTGGACTTGCTCCACAGCACTGGTCACGAGTGAGGGTGGGAATTTATAGTTTGTGTGAATATCTGGAGACATATGTGAGTTCTGGCATTCCCTGTTGTGCTATGGTAAAGCAATGGTGTTTGTAGAGTGTGACATAAATGTTTGAAGGTTTGTTATGAAAATCATTGGTCTTACCTGCATTGCTGTTATGTGACATGATCATTTTATAACTGTCCTCCTTGCCAGGATGTCCAAAGCTGCCATTGTGATTGATCCTGATGTATTTTAGGTGCCTTAATAATGTTTGCACCTGGTTACCATCAGATCCGTTTCAATGGTATTTGCATTTCCAAATTCCCTTTTTGTGACTAGTCGCAATTAGGAAATTCAGTGTATATGCGGGTCCCGAATGGCAAATAGGAAATCCCTGTTTGCGATTTCCTAATTTGCGATTCCGAAAAATGCGATTTGTACATAGTACAAATCTCATTTTGAAAACCTGCATATGCCTTTCATACATACTGAAAGGAAATGTAGCATTTCTTAACTGACCGAAATAGCGAGTCGATCCATTAGGAAATGCAAAACTGGTTCACACACATGGGCATAAGTCCTTCATTAAATGTAAAAATTAGGATCCACCTTGGTTTACTTTCATGTAACCCAGTATGAAACATGAAACTAGACAAGCAGAACGCCAATTGCAGATATCCTTCACACTGGCCTGTACATCAATGTATAAGTCAAACAATGTTTGTTAAATCAGGCTATCTCTTCTGCCCAGAAAGAATACTACTCAATCTACATAACAGATGATGATAATAAACATAGAGAAATCTCATTAAGGATATTTCTATGCAAACCTTGCCTTCTCTAAAACTCTGGGGTGACCAGGGTGTTTATTTAATGGCCAAGATTGCTCTGATTTGAAATTAAATTGCTAATAGGACTACACACGGCACCTATTCCTCAGGCATTGTTTCATTTAAAGCTACTACTTTTCAACTTTTTCCATCCTTTCAGAAGAAGACAAATATTGCCTAATAGCCAAGTTCAAATTAGGTTTAACTCAGACTCCATTCCTAGTAAGGTCTTACACATTATACCGAGGTGTCTAAAAGAATTCATATGGAGTATCATCAATTTCTCCTTAACCCCAGGAGTGTTCGATTAGATTTGAAATAGGGCTCTACAAAACCTCTAATCAATTAGCCTGGTCTAGGTCAAGACACTTTCTATTACAGACTATGACACTTGTTCTAGAAGTAGTTAAACTTTCTTGAAGTCATGTGGCCTCCTACTATTCCAGTTCTTTAAAGATAATTGCATCCTTGATGATACTCAAACAGATTTTAGATCTAACAGAAGCACACAATTGGCATTAACTACTGCAAGTGAATGTCTGCTGAAAAAAAGTGCACTTTCACTCTGATGTTGCAAGCCGTGTCTATAGCATTCGACACTGTGAAGCATGATATTCTGAAAGACTATCTCTCTCTCTCTGTGGAAAGGTTTTGAATGGTTTGCTGCTTCCCAGACTATGAATTTGGGCTTTTGAACTTTATACTCATATGGTGTTTCCACCAGAGTACCACAAGAATCAGTTTCTATTCATTATTTATTTGCAATCTACGTACAACCATTAGCAACCACGATCGGGGCCTTTGGAATCTATATATTTAGTTATGCAGATGGCACTCAACTAATTCTCACGTTAATGCATTTCATGCAAACTTTATTTCCCTAAAAGACATCCTTTACAAAGTTAAGGAATCAATGGTTTAAAATTGTCCCTATATCAACATGGGCAAAACAGAGGTATAGATTGTATTGGGCCTCCTAATTCTAATCCACCTTATGTGGTCCTTTTTCAAACAACACTGCTAAAAGCCTATGAGTTAAAACAGACTTTCAATTTAAAATGGAATTCCATATGTCAGCAGTTAAATCTTCTCGTTCCTTTCAGATGCTACAAATTAAAGTTATCCTCCTCTTGCTAACACAAGAACAAACATATCTGTTCTGATTGCTTCTTGGTTTAATTATTCCAATGCCATACATCTTTGTATGAAGAAAGCCCTACTAGAACAACCTCAATCCATTCAAAATCAAGCGGTTAGTCAAAAACCAAACAGCTCCAATTTGCAGAATCCTTGATCTGCATTTACCATGATACATTCAAATGACTGAGCTATACCTGTGATCAATGTATGGGCTCCTTAGCAATGAATATTAAAAACCCCTACCATTTGGGGTAGCTAGTGATTGGTTTCCAGAGCCTGTAGTCAGCACCTCGGTGCTTGTTGACACTCATCCATAGCACTTAGCAGCAGGCCTTGTTCTCCCCAACAGACACTTTGTCTTGCTGAAGAGTTTAAATAATGGAACATTGGCGTCAAGGGCTAACAGAACTGGCTGCACTTCAACACACAAGCAACCAAAAGATAAAGTATGTGGTATAGATTGCTTTGAACTGCATTTGCCACAATGCACTGAGGAGAACTTGGACTGACCTGTGACAGTGTGTGGCTCCCCCCTTTGGCCCACCATTGGAATAGGGTGCTTTTTTTGCTGTTGTTTATTGTTGAGTTGTGCATCCGGCATCAGATTGGTAAACTGCCACAGAAAAATGTCTTGTAAATGTAGTTGAGCTTTTATAGCGCACAGCTACCCGCAGTGGGTTTCCCGGCGCTTGCTTAGGGAACCCTTCCTGGTATTCCCCTGTGAGATAGCAGGGTATCCACAAGGTGAAAGTCAAGCATCCCGCCGCGAGGGGCCGTTGTGGAGATTAAGCAAGCTATTGCCCAGAGTCGCAGAGTGTGAACCCGTGTGTCGAGGAGGCACCGGGGCGAGAATTATCGAGTCCGTGGAATTTTTAGCCCAAGACCCGCCGAGGCGGGGAATTGAACCCTGGTCCAGGACCGATCTCAGCTTCCAGGTCTGCTGCCTCTAACCCCTGAGCCACACTTCTCCAGTCTCTTCAGTAGTCACCATGAAAAAAGGGCCCATGGGAGAAGGCTGAAACTACCTTGTTCCCCCCTCCCCCACAGGCCCATATGGGGATGCCAAAGGTACAATCTCTTGCAATAAAAAACAAGCATTTGCAATGCAGTCGATCTCGCCTTTTGGACCTTATTTGTATTTAGCTATGCAGCACATTAGCCTGGGTGCTGAAACAACTACTATTCTTTAATATGGAGGGAAAGTAAGCACCAAACTGCGTGACATGCTAGGAATGGGAAAACATGGAGAGAAATATTGCCTTTCAGCAGGAAAGGGTATAGTCCAAAGCTCTGTTTTTAATATAAAAGCAGGTCCTTCGGTGGTCATATCACTGAAAATGCAAGATTTGAAAAAAATATTATTGTCTACGGGTGCTCGTGGAAGACAACTCCTACGGATTGGAATTTAGAGAATAGTAAAGCGATTCTGTCATTTTACTGACCTCTGCTCGTCGTTTTCTATCAACAAAGTTAAATAGAGGCAGTTGCCAGAAAAATAAAAAAAGAAAGTCCATCAGCAGAAAGCAATTCTGGTATATTACTGACCTCTGCTGGTTGTTTTCTATCACAACAGTTAAATTAAGGCAGTTGAAAAAAAAAAAAGTCCCTAAGTAGAAGCAGATAAGTCCTAGGGCTGATCTCCAGAGCCCACAACATATATACACATATAAGTATATACTAAAGTATACACTAAAGTATATACACTGAAGTACAAACAAGAGGTCTCGAATGCTCAACCTAATTAGCAGAACATTATTGTTATATTAGGATTCACAAATTCTATGAAGGCTTTGTGTATCCTTGACCCTCCTTGGCCTCACGATTGATAAATCCTTTAAATGGTGCAAAGGTGAGCCAGCAGTGTCTAGCATATTATTTGTATTTGAGGTACAAAAAGATGTCTGTTTGAAGTTGAGGCATACATTGCAAATAGGTAAGTTATGTAGTATACACCTCGGACAATTACTTGAGCCTAGTTTCCCTTAGCATTAGGATCTGATGCAAAATCAGGTCACATTACTTAAGTAGATCTGCCATTGTGGCAATTCATATAGTTTATGAGCGTCCCGCTAAGACATGCTCATTTTGCTTAACTCAATTGAGGTTCATCTCGTACTATTTTTGGCACTGTACAAAGGTCAACTTTCGGTACAAAATTGCTTGTATTTGAAAAACCTGATCAGTGCAACTGTTTGCCACACTTAGGGGCCAATCACGATGGCGGGCGGACAAAGTCCGCCCACCATCACAGGTGCTAAAGGGACCGCGCGCAATAGTTGCGATCCCACCATAGCAATCATGATGCGCCGGCCAGTGTGGCGGCCGCATCCTGTATATTTTACAATGTGGCGAGCGGTGCTGCAAGCAGCACCCACCGCAATGTTAAATATACATGTTGGGCTTTTACATGCACAACGTGACAGGCACCGCGCGGTGCCTGCCACATTGTACACGTAAAAGCAGGGGGGTACCATAGGTACCCCCCATGTGCAACCCACACCCTGGGGGCCCGCAACGGGCCCCCAACAGCAGTAACCCCAGCCTTTCCATGGCGGCAATGCAGCCATGGAAAGGCTGCTCTGAACCTGCATCGAAATATGGATGGCAGTGTCTTCCAGATCACCATATTAAACCTCTTTTTCTGCCGGTCAACTCGTCGACTGGCAGAAATGCGGCAGACGGTCTTTCCGTCCGCCGCGGATCCCCCAGCCATCATGATATGGTGGGGGTCTTTGTAGTGATGATGGCGGGCGGATCGCCCCCACCTGGCCGGCGGTGACCACTGCCAGCCCTGCGGGGGCGATCCGCCCGCCATCGTGATCGGCCCCTTAGTGTCATGCAATTGCCAGTGTGAACCCTCAATAAATCTTGGCCTAAATATACACCTCATTGTGACGTAGAAATTTCTACAATGGGTTTTAAATGACAAACTACCTAAATGTATGCTGCTCCTCTTGAAGTGGTGCCTAGACAATAAAAAGTCAGAAAACCAACCACCGTCATTCATAATGACAGGAGTGGGTATCTGGCATGGGAGGGAGAGTGGAGGGAAACCTTCTTTCGGAACTAGGGTCCTCACACACCCAGCAAGCTAGGTGTCAGGCTTCATCATCTGGACCTGCTCCTTGTTGGGTCGGCCCTGCAATAGACAACGGGCACCCGTAAAGGGGATCTTTGTCAGAGATCTTTTGTTCCTAGCCATATGATGAAGTGGGGGGGTGTGGCCTGTGGTGTGCAGATATACTGAAGTGGAAAAGTGATTTAAAAGAAGTGGGATAGTCCAAATAAAACTTTTATTCTGGATAGATATTCACCTCAATAAAAGAAAAAGAGTGACAGCTTATCTGACATCAAGGTTCAGTTAGAGCTATGCTCATCTCTTCTTGCCTCATGGTCAGTTCAATCTGTGGCAATTCTTCACGAACGAATCAGTGGATAAGTGAATCTAGCTACACCTTGTGGTGGGGCTGTTTGCTACCTACCACATGTATGCCCTACGGTTCAAATCCTCAGTAGTGTTGTTCAGTAACCTAGAAAAAGGTATACATGGAAATGGAAACACCCAATGTAAAACCGGTATTCTGGTCACACAGTTTACCTTATTTGTTCTCCAATCACCTCCTTTACTCTAATGCAACTGCTAGAGTGAGATAAAAATCTAGGCATGTGATATAAATAAAAACGAGGAAGGGGTGCAAATCTTCAATACCTCAATAAAACCATATAAAAACAATTAGAGTACTGTCCCTCCCGAGGTTGGGGGGGGGTGGTTGTGAGGGGGCTTCACTTAAGGCAATAGTGGTTCACTCATAAATATACAGCTGATGAGTGTGACATGGTCCGTTCATAGTGACCAGGAAGAGGTAATGGAGCCAGTCGCGGTATAACTCACCTCCCTATTTTGGAAATGTCACCTCAGTTGGTGTGCGGCTGTTCTAGAAGACACCTGGAACATGGTGTCCTGTAAACCAAGTGAGGCAAGGAAGGTACAAAGGTCACAAGATTTTGGAATGTGGTACACAACCCGTTCCTGGTCTCTTCACCTGCCCAAATGTGAATCACGCAGTACAAAAGGGGGCGGTGATGGACGGAGCATCTGAGCCAATCAAACACTCACACCCAGTCAACAGATCTGGGTTTAATCCATCACCGTTCTTTAGCCCGCTCTGCCACCCCAGTTCAGACATGGCCATATGCAAATCAGTCTGACCCTGTGCCTCATGGGAACAGTCCAGCCCGAACTGCCAAGCCATGCCTTCCCTGGACCGCAAACAAGCTTCCTAGGACCGGTTTCTGGCAGATCTGTTGACTGGATGTGAGTGTGTGATTGGTTCAGATGCTCCGTCCATCACCACCCCCTTTTGTACCACTTTGTTCGCCATAAGTTGGCAGGGTATGCTCAGACGTGAGTCCCTTGTTCACTTTGCCACTGGATTCAAGCAAGCCGGGCTGAAGACGGCTGAAATGCCAGAAACCGGTCCTCGGAAGCTTGTTTTCCGGTTTTGGCATATACAAAATTAGGCCACTATGGAATCATCTGCTGTTTAGAGTGGCCCAGGGTATGTCGTCATTTAAGCAATGGAGGGCTGAGGATAAGAGATGTATCCATCGTTGTTCTACCCTGAATAGTGCGTCTTGGGTGATGTTGGGATGGGTTTCAAGTACCAGCCACTGTAGCAACTCTGGGCTGTGTCCCTGTTCTTTATAGTTTGTGTACATCTTAGTTGTGACTCTCTGGTATCTTATGTTGCTCTTATGTTCTGTGATGTATGTCCTGACTGCTCTCATGGTCAGTCCCACATATCTCTTGCCGCAGGGGCATATCACCAGGTAAATGCACTTGGATGTATTTCAGTTTGTATGACTTCGTATGGTCCAGGTGAACGTGTCTGACAGTGCTATTGTCTTAATTACTCTCGTCTGTTCACAGACCACACAGGTGCCACACGGATAATGCCCTGTGACAGGGGAAGGTCCCAGAATGTTCTCTGTGTACTGTTGTTCACAGTTATCGGTCTTGTGTGCACAATAATATCCTTCAAGTTTCTTGTTTTCTGAAAGGCGAATCTGGGTGTGGGACTCTCCATCACCCCAGTGTTCAGAATACCCCACTGTTTTTTGATGATTCCTTTGATGTGGGTGGAGTCTGGTGCATATGATGTGACGCATCTCAGGGTCTCAGTTGGTTCTTTATGGACAGTATGTAACAGTGCATCCCTGGTATTATTCGGGCTCTCTTCGATGAGTTCCTAGCCAGATGTTCTGGATAACCTCTTTGTTTTTAGATTCTTTTCCAGGGCCTTTGCTTCAGTCTTGTAGTCAGTGGTGGTACTACAGTTCTTCCTCATGCGAAGGAACTGTCCAAATGGGAGATTATCTTTGAGGGCCCTGGGATGTACAGTAGCCGGCTGTTCCTATCTGTGGGCGTTCACCTGGACCATAAGAAGTCATACAATCCAAGTGCATTTACCTGGTGATATGCCCCTGCGGCAAGAGATATGTGGGAATGACTATGAGAGCAGTTAGGAAACGCATCACAGAACATAAGAGCAACATAAGATGCCAGAGTCACAACCAAGATGTACACGCACTACAAAGAACAGGGACACAGCCCAGAGTCGCTACAGTGGTTGGTACTTAAAACCCATCCCAAAATCACCCAACACGCACTAGTCATGACAGAACAACGGTGGATACACCGCTTATCCTCAGCCCTCCATTGCTTAAATGACGACAAACCCTGGGCCACTCTAAACACCAGATGATTCCATAGTGGCCTGATTCATATATGCCAAAGCTAAGTTCTCTGTACATATGCACGACCTGGGTAGTCACCACACTAAGGTAGGTATGGGCGAATTTTGCGGATCCGCGGTCCGCAAATTTGCGCGAAATGGCAAAAAAATGTGCGAGTTTGCGGATTGTCCCGCAAAATCGCGGATGTTTTTGCCATTTGCAATAATGTGACACGTGTACCCTAGTGTGTGTGGTGCGGGGCCAAACGGGCGGGGCTTCCATGCGAGTTCACATGCCTCTTGTTTATAAAGTGTCAGAGACCGATCAGAGCAGCAGATGAGAAGGAAGCAGCCTCCTGGTCACTGGAAGTACACGGGGATTGCGCTGGAGAAACTCGTGGATGCAAAGTCCTCCATCAAGGATTACATCTAATTGTAGGCGGTAGATATGGGAAGGAAGCACACCTGCCTAACCTCGACCGTGCTCACTAGTTGTTTGGGCTGATTGTAATGCATGACTGAATTTGAGCGTGTGTGGCGGGGCTAAACGGTGGGGCTTCCATACGAGTTCACATGCCTCTTTTAAGGGTCAGAGACCGATTAGAGCAGCAGATGAGAAGGAAGCAGCCTCCTGGTCACAGGAAGTACACGGGGATTGCGCTCGAGAAACTCGTGAATGCAAAGTCCTCCATGAAGGATTACATCTAATTGTAGGCGGTAGATATGGGCTGATTGTAATACGTGACTGAATTTGAGCTTCAACTCGGGCACCTGCTTTATTTATAACTGTAAGTGCTTCCTGTTGAGGTTTAATTTTTGTGACTTGTGCATCGTGCCAGAATGAATCCTGCCTGCATTATCCACGAAGATGCTGCAAAAAAAAAAATCCACCCGCAAGCGGATTTGCGGATTTTTCGGCGAATTTGCGCGATTCGGGGATCCCGAAATTGCAGAAAATCCGCAAAATCCGCGAGCGGAACGGATTTTGTGCCCACCCTTACACTAAGGACACCAGCAATAAATTACCAAACTGTATTTAGTGGCGAGTCTTCCACTTGGAGAACAAAGAGAGCATGTTGTCCTGGGCTGATCAAATGACACTACTAGATATCACTACACGCATGATTATATGAGGTGGTTACCATAAATGTGTAATCTATTGTATATCACCACAACATACACAACATGCGCAATGGTGATAAACTGAGTTCGGATATATAGGAAAATGCATTAAACTGGACGGGCATTTTTGATGTAATAACTACATGCCCATGATTATCCATGATTACAACATGGCAGGATATACACTAGGCCTGGGCGGTAAATTCCGTTCAGCTCGCGGAATTTGCGGAATTTGGGTAATTTCGCGTTCTGCGGAGAACGCAAAAGTGCTCAAAATTCTGCGTTCTGCAACTTCGCAAATTTCTTTGCTTGTTCACGTTCCTAAAATGCGTGTTCATGAGATATTTCCCCCCGAGCACGAAAAACAGCAACTGCGAACAGCAAAAAAGCATCGCAAACAAGCAATTCCATGTGTTCCCTGAATTCCTGCGTTTTCGCAGAGATTTTTTACCGTTTTACTGAGATTTGCGTGACGCGATTACGCAAATTCTGCCCACCACATCTAGGATAACTGAGACGCCAGGCATCTTGACAGGGAGCCTCAATTTATACTGATGGTTAAACCTCTATGTATAACGGCAACTTGACAGGCACTTTAACAATACAAGGTAGACCACACTACAAGATTGCCACGGCGATCGCTAGAAACTCCACCGCAGTGGTTCTTACACCAAACAAGGTAATAATTGAGCCACCAGGCATCCACATGGGGAGCCTCAATTTATATTGATGACTAGACCTCTATGTATAACGGCGAAATGACCAACACTATAACAATACATGGTAGACCACACAACAAGATGGCAGACGCAATTGCTAGGAACACCACTGCAGTGGTTCTTACACTAAACAAGGTATGACGCGATTCGGGCTCCGCCCCCCTCCTCGCACGTGACCTGGAACAGTATTTCAGCACCCGAGAGAGCTGACACATTCTGATCCGGTGCCGGCGAGGAGGGCTATGTGACTCGACTTTTTTCCCCAATGGAATGGTGAGTACTAACGACACTCTTGGAATAGGGCCCGTGACCGCACCTGACCGGACCCGCTGTAGGTGTGGTGGAGCATGCAAGCAAAAAAATTTAGTGTGCCGCTATCTGGTTCTCCTGGTTACACACCGATGGGCGGACCTAGGAGGAGTGTGAATGGGATATTTGTCCCAGTAGATAGTTGGGCTAACATCTTTTCAAACGCACTTTACGATACATTGGTGAGTGCTCTAGCCGTACTCCTTTGTTGACTGTGGGTATCTTTGGGAACCGGCAATAAATGGAAGTGCTCCTTGCTGTGATCCTCATTTGGGCAGGTGTTGAGAGCAGGAGCGGGTTGTGTACCACTTTCTAACATCTCATGACCTTTTCACCTTCCTTGCCTCACTTGTTTTACAGGACACCATATTCCAGGTGTCTGCTAGAACAACCGCACACCAACTGAGGTGGCATTTCCAATGTAGGGAGGTGAGTTATACCACGACGGGCTCCATTACCACTTCCTGATCACCATAAATGGAGCATGTCACACTCACCAGCTGTATATTTACGAGTGAACCACTATAGCCTTGATTGAAGCCCCCTCACAACCACCCCCCTGCCTGGGGAGGGACAATCCTTTAATTGTTTTTATATGGTTTTATTGGGGTATTGAAGATGTGCCCCCACCCTCGTTTTTATTTACAACATGTGCCTAGATTTTTATCTCACTCTAGCAGTTGCATTAGAGTAAAGGAGGTGATTGGAGAGCAAATAAGGAATACTGGTTGACCAGAATACCGGTTTCACATTGGTATTTCCATTTCCATATATCCCTTTCTTTAAGTTACTGAACAACACTACTGAGGATGTGAACCTTAGCGCATACATGTTTTAGATAGCAAACAGCCCCACACAAGGTGTTGATATATTCACTTATCCACTGATTAGGTGCTGAAGAATTGCCACGGATTGAACTGACCATGAGGCAAGAAACATGTTGACCTGGAGAGATGAGCATAGCTTTAACTGAACCTTGACGTCAAATAAGCTGGCACTCTTTTTGTTTCATTGAGGTGGATAGCCAGCCAGAATAAAAGCGTTATTTGGACTATCCCACTTCTTTTAAATCATGTTTCCACTTCACTATATCTACACACCACAGGCTACAACCCCCCACTTCATCATACGGCGAGGAACAAAAGATCTCCGACAAAGAGCCCCTTTAGGGGTGCCCATTGGGTATTGTAGAGCTGACCCAACGAGGAGCAGGTCCAGATGATGGAGCATGACATATAGCTTGCTGGGTGTGTGAGGACCCTAGTTCCGAAAGAGGGATTCTCTCCACTCTCCCGCCCAAGCCAGATACCACCTACCCTGTCATTATGAATGACGGTGGTTGGCTTTCTGACATTTTATTGTCTAGGCATACATATAGGTAGTAGGATATGACTGGGCATTTATGCTGGACCTTGATAAAAAGACCCCCAGTCCCCTCTCTTGTTTACTAACTTTTAAATGACAAAACAAGAATCACATATGTGGGGAAGTTCTACAGGCAGTTGAGCTGTCATGCAGTGAGGGCAGATGCAGATGCTATGCTCGCAGTGCCAGCCGCCGTATGTGCATAACAAAGCATGTTGTGCACTTTCTCCTCTGTAATGGGTTGGTTCCCATGCATTAAGTGAATATGATAATTGCAGCCACTTGAAGCCAGTAGGCTCCCTTCTCTCCACAATGTCACCTATTGCACTGAATTAACACGCATGGGTCTTAAAATGTGTGTACCTGTTAGTCCATGGAATTACCTGCCCACAGGAAGTGTTCAGAATGTAATTATGTTCTCCATGACCCATGTACTTAATGAGAAGTTAATACAGAGATGATTTATTTATTTCTGTGAGAGAATAGACAGAGCTGAAAGTAAAACATCTTAGTAATATTATTATCAGCCGAAGTATTGTCATCCTTGTTAATGGGACAAGACAGAAAGGGACAATACAGCAAAACACCTGAGGGCATTATTTAGAGTTTACCAGATGGCATACTTCCGTCAGAAGGTGTCAGGTAGACTGTCTGCCATGATACAAATGTCATGCACTTGTAGATTCGCGGATGGGATATCTGTCATGTCTGTTGATTTTTTTTCTACAACTAAGTTGTCAAGAGTTTGCTTTTGTAAAAGAAGGGTCACCACTTTCTTCTTAGATTTTGATGGTTTTTATGAGCTGAAAGGGAACCGCTGGCGATGTCTACAATGTAAAACAACTTCTCTAGAGAGAGCATCTGATAGATTGATACAGGGCATATATGACTGAGTGAGTGAGGGGAGACTTATACCGCGCAATTTAGCCCAGGGGCATCAAGGCGCCAAACAAAACAGAAAGTCTCAAATCACCGAATCCAAGTCTACAAGAAGGCCTCTTGAAAAAAATAAGTTTTCAATGCTTTACGGAAGTGCGCCAGGGAGGGTTGTCCTACAAGTTCGGGGGGGAGGGAGTTCCAGAGCTTAGGAACCAAGGTGGAAAAAGCTTTCCCTCCCGATCTTGCCTTTGCAAATCTAGGGACTAAGAGGAGATTTTTAGAGGATGACCGGAGGGCTCTACTGGGAGAGTAGGGATGAAGGAGGGACCTAATGCCCTCTGATCCAGAGCCATAAATAGCCCCGGGGGCAAGGCAAAGAAGCTTAAAAGAGATCCTATACTGGACGGGCAGCCAGTGAAGGTTTTTCCTGGCCAAGGATACTGAAAAAAACCTAGGGAGATTAAGGGCCATCCTGGCCGCTGCATTCTGCACCATCTGGAGGTGATGAACAAGGCCTTGTTCATGCCCACATAGAGAGCGTTGCAATATTCCAATCTCGAAGAGACGAGGGCCAGTGTGGCCTGCTTCCGGGCATCAGGAGAGAGATAATATGCAATCTTTCTGAGGATCCTGATGATACCACAACAGGTGGACACGGGCCTACTGACCTGACGGTCGAAGGAAAGAGAGGTATCTATCAGGACCCCCAGATTCCTAGCAGAGTGGGAGGGGAGGGGACAGTCAGCAAGGGAGTCCGGCCACCAGTCTTTTGACCAAATGTCTTGGCCACCCCGAAGATCAAGACCTCCTTCTTCTCTCCGTTAAGTTTTAAAAAGTTCACCATTGAGAAACTGCCTCCATACAAGTTCTAAAATTCAGGGCAGAGTCATTCACAGACTGTGTGAGGGAGACCATGATTTGAGTGTTGTCGGCATACGATAACACCTCAAACCCATAAGATCTTACTACCCTGGCAAGTGGGGCCACGTAGATATTAAAGAGTGTGGGACTTAAGGAAGATCCCTGAGGTACCCCACATTGCACTGGTTTGGAAGGACACAGAAAGTCACCCAACATCACTCTTTGCTCCCTTTGATCGAGAAAGGAGGCCAGGAGACTAAGGGCTGAGCCTCCAACTCCTATCTCCCTAAGCCTAGCAACCAAGACCGAGGGAGACAGGGTGTTGAAGGCTGCCGTAAGGTCGAGTAGGACCAAAAGGGTGGTATGGCTCTTATCAACCTTTGAGCGGATGTTAATAATAGCAACAGTAAGGGCAGACTCAGTACTGTGGGCTCTTCGAAAGCCATGTTGCGAGATGTCCAGCAGGCTCGAGTCATCCAAAAAGGTGGTAAGGTGGCGGTTAAGATGAGCTTCAGGTATTTTGGCGGGGGCCGGTAACAAGGAAATGGGTCGAAAAATGTTCAGGACCCCGGGGTCCAGAGAGGCCTTCTTCAAGAGTGGTTTAACAACCGCCAGTTTCCAGGAGAGGGGAAAAGTAACGTCCGTAATAGCTAGGTTCATCACCTCTAGAAGGGTGGGGGATAACCACCTCCCTACAAGCCTTCAAGATTTAAGCGGACAAGGGTCCTGAGGGGAACCAGATTTGGTGTTATCAAGGAGGCGGTAGATCTCATCCAGGGTGAGAAGTGAGAAAGTAAGAAAACTAGGCCCAGTTTCAGACACCTGAGACCCTGCTGCGGAAGGGGGAGGAGGAAGAGGGGGATCCAACTCCCGATTAAGGAGTTCTACAGAATTGTAGATATTTTGTCACAGAGCTCCTGGGTTTCCGCTATGGAATCCACAGTCTGAGGAGCAGAGAGGGAGTCAATGATCTTAAAAAGATCTCTAGAAGATTTCACAGAAGCGGTCAGATTAGCATAGTAGGCCTTTTTTCCTCAATAATTGCTAGTTTATATTCTTTTAAGAGGTATCTATGTTGTTTCTTTTCAATAGGATCCAGATGGGCACGCCAAATTCTCTCCTGTTTTCTACAGCCCTGCCTCAACAATCTGAGTCTATCAGTGAACCAGGGTGCGGAGGGACTCTTTCTAGCAGAATAGTGCTGCTTGACGGGGGCTAAGATGTCTACAGCCTCAATGATGGTGTTAGAGAAATCCACCGCCGCGGAATCAATGCCCTTCTTTAAGAGAGGGCTAAGTCTGTTCATGAATGGGACAAGAGCATCATTGTTAATCTCTCTGAAATTTCTTCTAAATTCCCTTTTCTTGCGGTCCGAGTGGGAAAGGACGGTGTGATGAGTTTTTAGCTCAATGGGTACAGCCAAATGATCTGACCAGGCCAGAGGGATAGGGATGCCTGTCTTCAATCTGAGGTCATTAGAGAAAACACCATCAAGCGTATGGCCCGCTAGATGAGTGGGACTATCCACAAGTTGGGTCAGGCCACATGTGCCCAGGGTTTCTACCAGGGACAAAGTGTCTCTGGAACTCAGATTCTCTAAATGGAAAATGAAATCACCTAAAAGCGTAAGGTTAGGTCTATCAATGAAGGGTTCTAATAGCTTCGTCAGGTCTTGACTAAAAGGTGTTCTTGGACCTGGAGGCCTGTAGAGTAAGATACCTGAGAATGATCCTGTAGGGGTGGAATTATTAGAAAAATACATGGCCTCGAAAGAGTCTGAGGGGGTGGAAAGGTGCTCAAATCGGCATATGTAGGAGTCTTTGTGCAGTATTCCCAACCCACCTCCTCTTCGCCCAATTCTGTCCATCCTGGTCAGGGCGTAGCCCATGGGAATAGCGTCTACAAGGTCAGGGCCAGAGGATTCCGAAACCCAGGTTTCGGTGATAAATACCCAGGATGGTTTCCTCAGTGAGACAAAATCATTGAAAGCAATGTTATTTTTGATCAGGGATCTCGCATTAATAAGAAAACCTACTTCAATATTCAGGGGGGTAGACTTAAATACCCCAATGTCCGAATGCATCGGCCTGATATTCGATTTTCTAGCGTGACAGGGGTCACGTCTACAGCAATGTGAGTGAGGAATGGCATCAGGGGTGAGAGTGTGATGGCAGGATTTCCTGGGGGGTTTAAAAGTCAAAAAAGTATGAGTAGAATAGAGAGAGCTTAGTTGAGATAGGGTAAAACGGGGACCAGCCTGCCTGGCTCCTGGCGCAAACTCAGCGCAGACGGGCTTGACTTAGGCGCGACTTTGGCGTGTGCCCGCTGCGCACGTCCGCTGAGCACGAAGGAAGCCATAGAGCCTAAATAAGGTTGGGCCTGAGTGTCGAGCCCCGCGTGACCCTCTGAAGCCAATGAGGGCAGGGACAGCAAATGTTTGCCGGCGCCCTCCACAGCAAACGGGAAAACCCGTGGTGGACCCGGGGCACTGGCATAGATAGCGTAAGGCAGGTAAGAGACTCTATGAAATGTGCAAGGGAGCAAAGATACACACAGTTTTTAAAATAAACAGTAAGATCAAGGCGACATAATAATCATGAAGCAGACTGAATTTTAAAAACAGCAGTATTTAAAATCGAGGCATCGAAGTCATGCACTCGGTAGCAAGAGACAAACAGGCACAATTCCAACCATAGAGCCTAAATAAGGTTGGGCCTGAGTGTCGAGCCCCGCGTGACCCTCTGAAGCCAATGAAGGCAGGGACAGCAAATGTTTGCCGGCGCCCTCCACTGCAAACGGGAAAACCCGTGGTGGACCGGGGCGCTGGCAGGGATAGCGTAAGGCAGGTAAGAGATTCTATGAAATGTGCAAAGGAGCAAAGATACACACAGTTTTTGGAATAAACAGTAAGAGCAAGGCGACATAGTAATAATGAAGCAGACTGAATTTTAAAAACAGCAGTATTTAAAATCGAGGCATCGAAGTCATGCACTCGGTAACAGGAGACAAACAGGCACAATTCCAACCATAGAGCCTAAATAAGGTTGGGCCTGAGTGTCGAGCCCCGCGTGACCCTCTGAAGCCAATGAGGGCAGGGACAGCAAATGTTTGCCGGCGCCCTCCACAGCAAACGGGAAAACCCGTGGTGGACCGGGGCGCTGGCAGGGATAGCGTAAGGCAGGTAAGAGACTCTATGAAATGTGCAAAGGAGCAAAGATACACACAGTTTTTAAAATAAACAGTAAAAGCAAGGCGACATAGTAATCATGAAGCAGACTGAATTTTAAAAACAGCAGTATTTAAAATCGAGGCATCGAAGTCATGCACTCGGTAACAAGAGACAAAACCCAGTGATCCTGATTTCACCGGGTTAATGATTTTCAGTGTCTCTTCAGGAGAAGGAAAACCAGTTATGCTTTGTTCTTGTAGGGGCACATGGAAAGGGAGAGGTCAGATTTTTACTTGGAAATTTACAAGGTTTTGCAGGATTTTCTCACTTTGCAAGTAAAGAACTCAGCAAGTCCTTTAGAAAGACTTGAGTTGGATCAGCTTCATTGAGCAATAGGATAGTTGCAAGAAAGTGTTGTTTATCACTGAGACTTATTGATAATTAGAATTCTCAGCAGCTGAATTTGAGAGCAAACTGGAAACAGGCAGGATTTCCAGTGATAGCCCTCATCTATGGAATAAGATAGCTGACTTTTACACATCTGTTGGCAGACTCACAGTGCTGGATAAAAAAAAGGTACAACATCGTTAAAGGAGCTTCTCGATCTAAGACCTCCGAAATATTCCTGGTAAGAACTGTTAGCACATCATCACATTTTGGAGGCTCTTTTTGTTATGAATGGCGGGTCCGACGTTTTCCACATGCCCCGGGGAAATTCATTTTCCACCATGGATGGAACGTCTTAGGAAAAACCGTCGATGAGGAGGAGTTCAATTCAGGTGATTTTTATATAATCTTAGAGTTGATCTGTACAGTCCATTGGAGTGAGGTTCACAAAACATTCCCTTTATAAATTGGTGGTTCTGTTGAACATTTGAGATATACCAAACACCAAAATGCACTATACAGACTTCAGAGCGTTGTTGGTTTCATTCAGAGGGCGAAAGGCTAGCAGAGACAGAGGAATTTCTGGTGAGGACTGGTAGTAAAAGGCCATGCCCATATTGTCCCTGTTTGAGCCATGGTGCATCTTTCAATTGGTTTACCTGGTGCACACCAGGATAGTGCACCTTATTGTGATGGGCCACACTAACAGTGCTCCACCAGTGCGCTTCTTAATGGTATGTTTGCATATGTCTCCACATCCATAATTTGGGCACAAGCAAAATAATTCCCTCAATTGCAAGGGGCCCCCATGCAATCGAGGGAACACCGGCGCTATCAGTATTACAGAAGTGGGAACACAATAGTGCAATAGTATCCGGGGGACACACACAGCAGGAACACAGGCATATTGCACCCCGGGACAGAGAATAGGCTCCGTGAAAACAAATTGCTCTGAGTTTTGCACCTGTGACTGCTTTCACTCCACTTCCAAATCTACATGCATAGATTCACTCTGTGAATACACACATGAGGAAACTGTATTTTCCCAAACTATACTAAAGCAGATTTGATAATTATACTAGCGATTGTGGCTACCGATATTGTTGGTGTAAATGGTAGTGTTCTTTCTAGTCAAGGACGACGATGGAGATCGATTTATCAGAATCATGCTAGGCCATTCGCAAGCATACATAAGCATAAAAGATTGTGCAGATTTCATCTAAAAAGTTGGAGTATGTAAAATGACGTCAAGTCAGAAATGAGAAGATTAAAATATGAATCAGTCTCTGTAGATAACTATTTTAAAAAATGAAAATTACATGTGCAGATCTTCTGAAATTGTTAACATAGTCCAGGCCTGGTATTTAAGCGGATTTCCTTTTTAAATTAGAATGGACTTTACATTCAAATAGTGGCTAATGCAGCAAATCCATAGGCACAATGTTAATGCTGCACTGGAGTACTGAGGCTCTGTGGGATGAAAGGGACGCACGGATATAATTAGTAATGCTGGCTCTATTACAGTGTTCACTCTGTGCAGACTGAAATGGGCAAACAGATATAATTAGTAATGGCGGCTTTATTACAGTGCTCAATCTAAGCTGGAAGAAATGGCATACAGATATAATTAGACACACTGTGTCCTTCTCTGTGTTCAGCTAAGCGGGATGTAAAGGACATAAAACAAGGTCTAAGAAGTAGAACATTTACAAATGTTTACAAATGGCTACATTTTATTTCTGCACAGTCCTCTATTAGGCATCCTGCCATGTGTTTGACCGCTTCAGGAGCTGCAAGGTTGTGTCAAGGAAGGCTATTCGAGCTGGCTGTTCGAGCAGTAGCTGCATCCTCCCCCCTCCCCTTCCCCCAGCTCCTTGAGACCCTCCCGGGTGAGTAGTGCACTTTACAAATGCTTGATTGATTGATTGATATAATGCTTGTGCATTAGGGTCAGGCATACCCTAATGGCCACGCCTGAAACGTACACCCAGTGCCACATGTTCATTTACAGAGGGATGTTGGACATTGAGAAGACCCTCCAGGATGAATCTTCTACTCCTGTCACATAAAAAATTACGACAGGGGGCATTAGGGTTTTATCTTGATCAAAAACGTTAAGAGAGGGATGTCTGAGATTTCACAGCGAGCAATGAGGTGTGCCCAACAGAAGTAAAAAGGTGACAGGCTGGACACTTGTTGGTGGGGAGTAGTATTAGGCAGTATTTGTTTGCACGAAACTACCGGACTTTAGTTTGGAGTTATTTGGAAAAGTAAGCAACATTCTGTATAGCATCAACATATTCATAGAGCCATAAGTTTAAGTAAAAGGTAAAAAGATAATGGCGGGGTACATGCATTGAGCATCTGTGTCACTCTGCCTGCAGTGGGATTCTCCTCCGGCAGGGTCCGACTGCAAATGCCTCATTTCATGAACAGCCGGCAATTTCTCTTGTATGAGTTGTGGTGTGGCTGGAGGCATCTGGAGGTGACATTGATGGAGCAAGGATTCACACGTACAGCGCTTGCTTGAATTCATGATCCTCGATTAACGTTAATAATGTAACCAACATGTTTGTTTTAGTAAATTTGCATATTTTCACTTTACACGGGGTGTCCCAGTGACGCTTGCCTATGTGTTTTCTAATCGTAATACGCTTGCTACTAAAATGGCTGCTGCTACGCGGGAATTTCTTCTGCGCATGCGTCGGTCATACCCATGTGACATGATATACTCATAGTTCTGGTGGGAAACCTTTTGCACTTGCGCAGTTAACTAAGATGGCTGCTTTGTGTTCTCACATGCCTGAAGCTTGCATTGCTGCTTTTGCTAAACTGTTCGCCCGGCTTTAATCCTAATGCTATAGTTATTATAAAGTAATGGGAGTAGTATAGGGATTCATGGTATACAGTGCATTCATTTTTTCTGTGTTTTAAAACTGTTTCTATTTACTTTTCATGTATCGAAAATCCTTGGGCATGATGGACATGAATACGCCATGTTGAAAATCCTTTCTGCGCATGACAGTCTTCAGCCAGAGGATGAACTCTGTGACATTGAACCTGAGCCAACACAGAAGTCCAAGCCAGAATGCGCCTGGGAAGAGGCACCTTCACCTAGTAGAAGAAGCTGAATTGTACCAAATGTATTACAATGTATAAATTAATAGATTCACCATTGTTACATGTAAAAGACATGTCATGGGAACCTGAAATTCAAGGGGCAGTCTTGAAAATGCAAATAATGGGCTTGAGAAAGTCAAATCCTAGAAAGTGTGATGACCTGTCCTTTCTTTTGTCCAATCGAAATTGGGGATCCTTACACTTGCAACATTTGGGGGTGTAACACTGACCCGAAAACAGTATAACTAGCCTAGGTTTAGCTAGATATTTTGTCCGACTTGTCCGAATAGCTGACCTGTCACTGACCCAACGCACTCAATAGCTGATCGAGAAACAGAGGTGCTGCAGAGCACTCTGTCAGACAGACTCACAGACCCATTCTGGGTTTTGAGAACCTTAAGTGCTGGCAAAGCACTTTGCTGGGGAATTCAAGAACCCAATCGGGGTTTTTGACTGATAGCTGCAGAGGAGGTGTAGCGCAGGCGTTGCAACTGAACTGCGGGTGCTGGTCTCAACTTTGGTGGTCCTGTCCTGATCCTAATTTGGTTTTCCTGTCCTGGGGTTTCCATTCTGCACCTGCTGGCCTACTGGCGACTGTATTCCTTGGGGTTCCTACTGTCCTTAACTGACCCGTGGCCAGTGTTGGTCTCCACACCGTTCTAGGTAAATATAAATCTGTGAGGGAAACACACTTGCGTCCTTTATCTTTACCCTTTACCAAGATCTTGCTAAAAAAAAATCGTAATTGCATATGTTCCTTTTTACCCTTCCCTTCTGACATATTACTAAAGTTGCGAAAGTGTCTTTATTAGCTTGGTCCATTTTTCCCCTACCTTATAGGTTGGATACTAAAGTACCATCTCTGAATAAATAGATGTTCCTTTTCTTTACCTTCCCTTTATTGCACTAAAGTGATCATTCTGAATTATTGGCGTGTTTCAATTTCTTACCCACCTTATAGTTACCTGGTGAACTCGGTTTTCGTCATTATTGTTTCATGTTCCCTGTTCTTACCTTCCCCTTAGAGTTCTAAATGGTTGGCCTTATTTTATTCTTACATGGAGATACACTCTTTATGATCTTGGTTATTGATAGTTTACTCACCGTGAATTTTATGCTTTCTGATTTTGACGAGCACTAGATAAAGGTTTTCAAAACTTCCGGAGTCTGTGGTTATTATAAAGAGTGCAAATATAATAAATGTATAGTATTTTGGTGACTTCTTATCTTTTTCAGCTAGCTCCCTGATCCATTGTGATCATAGGTACCCGTGACGAGGATTGGTAAGTCGGGTACATTGGAAATAAATAGGAATGAACGGGGTTACTGGTAGTAGTGTGTAGGTTACCTGATTAATGAATATGGTAAATTGAATATATGGGCCCAAATGTGCATGTGGTAAAAATATTGTAATCGGGTAAACTGCGCGCTCTATCAGTAATTTTTCTGGTAGCAGAATGATGGTTAGGGACTAGTTAAAGGTAGGTAGGGACTAGTTAAGATAGGTAGATAGGTAAACTGCTGCTAACTGTGAAAAAATTGTATTGCTGCTAAAAGTATTGATCGATCAAATGTAAAAATGTTTTAATTGCTTTGAAATGTTATGAAATGTTTTAAAGTTGTTCTCTGAAATTTTGATGTATTGATGATGTATTGATCTATGTTCTAACTAAACTTGTTAGTAATTGTTACATGTTTGTCTGGAATCCCCGGGGGCAGAATAGCGAGTGGTAGAGTGGAAGCCACGTCGCATAGAGGTCACTTACCTGAGGAAAAGTTAGTGCGGGTTGGGCAGAACTGGAAGCACTAATTAGGGTTTCTGTATAAATGTATGAATAAATGATAGCAAAGAGTTCACTGGCAAAACTTCTATTGTGATATCACCTACTAAGGGTCACACAGAAGGAGTAGCAGGTTCGTCTGAGCTTGATTGATAGCAAAGGGGTTCGCTGGTGAAACTTTTGGCTTAGTATATATCCCAGATTGGATGAGTCGAAGGAGTAGCAGGTTCTCTAATGCTTGTGTGAAGGATAGGCAGAAGGGATCTATCCGTAGTATATGAAAAGTAAACGGAAGAGATTTACTTGCAGTAAAACAAATCTTTTCTTTCTAGACACTCGAGTACAGTGGCGAATGTGTTTGCGTTGTAAATTGTTCTACATTCTGTCCATCAACTGTGTTTTTTGCAATTTTCACCCCGAGTGGCCTGGGTATGCTCAGACGTGAATCCCAGGCTCTCCACACCACTGGAGTCAAGCTATCCAGGCTGATGAAGGCTGATAGCCAGAAACCGGTCCTTGGATGCTTGATTCCGGTCTGGGAAAGACATGGCTTGGTAGTTCGGACTGGACTGTTCCCATGAGGCACAGGGTCAGATCTGATTTGCATATAGCCAGTGTCTAACCCAGGGTGGTGTAGAGTGCAAAAAAACGATGGATTTAGGCCCAGATCCTTGTACTGGGGTGAATGTATGACATTGTTTTACATTCTGTCCATCAACTGTGTTTTTTGCAATTTTCACCCCGAGTGGGCTGGGTATGCTCAGACGTGAGTCCCAGGCTCTCCACACCACTGGAGTCAAGCTATCCAGGCTGATGAAGGCTGATAGCCAGAAACCGGTCCTTGGATGCTTGATTCCAGTCTGGGAAAGACATGGCTTGGTAGTTCGGACTGGACTGTTCCCATGAGGCACAGGGTCAGAGCTGATTTGCATATAGCCAGTGTCTAACCCAGGGTGGTGTGGAGTGCAAAAAAAACGATGGATTTAGGCCCAGATCCTTGTACTGGTGTGAATGTATGACATTGTTCTATATTCTGTCCATCAACTGTGTTTTTTGCAGTTTTCACCCCGAGTGGGCTGGGTATGCTCAGACGTGAGTCCCAGGCTCTCCACACCACTGGAGTCAAGCTATCTAGGCTGCTGAAGGCTGATAGCAAGAAACCGGTCCTTGGATGCTTGATTCCGGTCTGGGAAAGACATGGCTTGGTAGTTCCGACTGGACTGTTCCCATGAGGCACAGGGTCAGAGCTGATTTGCATATAGCCAGTGTCTAACTCAGGGTGGTGTGGAGTGCAAAAAAACGATGGATTTAGCCCCAGATCCTTGTACTGGGGTGAATGTATGACATTGTTCAACATTCTGTCCATCAAGTGTGTTTTTTGCAATTTTGCGTTGTAAATTAAACAGAGCACTTGCACTTTAAAGAATAGAAATCGAAGTTTATCCTTACCTTGTGAAGGAGGGAGTCAGTTGCGGAGCTGCGCTGACATCACTCAGTGCCGCGCTGGTATTGGTTGAGACAGCGGGTGTGTAGCTGAGACAGCATTGTAAAGGAGGGGTGAGCACAGGAGTGTGGGAACTCATTTACACGAAACGCCGCGCACCCATTGGTTTGAAAGCGTTTTTTGAATCGCTCATTTGGTTGGTTGCAGAAAAATAAAAGACGCATTTGTATTTCAAGTGATTTTGTAAACAAAGTAATTTGTGAAAAGGTATATGTGGTATCCGACTCATCCGCAGACTTGACCTGATCCAAGATATCAAGGTTTTGTGAGAGATCAGTGGAAAGTCCGTAGACTAAACACTATGTTCGGAAGCAAGAGAATAATGACATTGTTAGACAAAGTAAAGAATTATTTCAAGAAAGATAAGCCCATCAAAACTAGAGAAGGAGTTATCATTCCACCACCTAATACTCCCGCATCATTTATGCTGTTTGACAGAGGCTACCATGCTTGTGTATGGTTAGAGAATTGGGTGGAATATACTAAAGGTGACGGAATCTTAGCATTTCCCATAGAAGGTACATTTAATGGCAGAATTCTTTTCAATCTGAGAACCCGAATGAATGATTTACATCCCAGACTCAGGCTAACGCAATATGAGGCATTAGAAGAATGGGAAATAGAGGCTTTTGAGCGAGACAGACCCAGAATGGACAAAGGGTTAGCTAAATTTTATCCGAAGGTGCAGAGAGAGACCCGAGAGAAGAGAATGAAAGATTGGAGACAGAACATGATGGTAGAAGGACTGTACCCTGTAATAACAGTAGAAGAGCCTATGGGAGGGAAAAGGACAGAGAAAACAAAGCATTTAATGACCAGTGGTGATTCAGACGATGATTATCTGGAGGATTTATTAATGAAAAATCCACCACCTTATAATGAGGAACCCAGATCCCTAAGTACGAGAAATCCATTCCTGAAACCTAAATATGGTGAGGGACCAAGTATGACAAATCCAAGTGCCCCGAATTATAACCCTCCTTTGATTCCACAGATAGTACATGAAACCTCCATGGACAGGGTGCTGCAGGATAGGGAACGAGAGGCTTTAGTTAAACAAAGAACTGAATTAATTCAGAAAATCTCCCAACTGAATACCAGTCCTGAAGCTCTGACAATTCCATTAACTATCGGACCAGTTGTTCCTTTATACGGAGATAAGCAGGGGAGTCCAAAGACTCCAATTATAACTCCATCTGTAGTACAGCCGAGAAAAGAGCCCTTAATAGTAGATGATCAGGCAAGTGAATGTGAATCTGTGATTTCCTTGATGGATTTACCGATAAGGGAACCAGAAGGGTGCTCACAGAGAAAGAACACTCCTTTTAGTTCAAGAGTAGTTCAAATTGAGTCATCTTCAGGTATGAGAAGAGCCACGGTGGTGACTCCTGAAGAAATAGACAGATGGACCAGAGAATTAGAGAAACCGAATTCTCAGCCAAAACCATTAGATATATACAAACTGAGAATAGAATTGGAGGAACTGATAGCTGGGAATGTGGGGTTGGACAGACTGAACACCCTTAGTGAAGAAGAATTGTTGTTTATTTGCAAAAGTATTATCCGTAATACCCGAGTGTTCCATGAGAAATTAATGGACACTGCGGCTAGCATGGGAATAGATATTGGCAGATCTAAAGTGTTGCAAAAACCATACAGAGCAGAATTCTCGGACAAAGATTTAGAGAACATGAATGTGTCAGGGAAAAAGGTGCAGATAAGAGAAGTGTTAAACCTGTTACAAAAATGGGGAGAATTAGAAAAATGGAAAGCCAGGTGGGCCAAGAAAAAAGAAGAAATTAGATCTAAACAGATGACTTCTGAGTATGTCGTAAAAGAAGCAGAAAAGGTGGAAAAATGTTACCCTATGCGAGAAGTGCCAGGTGGAGGATATGTACATGTTCCATGGTCCCGACAGGATATTACGAGAAAAGCCTGTAGAAAGGTACAGACAGGCCGAGAGATTTGTGAAAGTTCAAAAATGCCTCCTGAAAGATCTAGATGGTTTCTTTGACATTGTAGTTCCCGTAGATTTATGGACAGAATGCAAAATTGCTGTTGATTGGCCTAGTGAAGAGTACCCTAGAGACCCGAAGACAGGGGCTCCTTCAGAAGATGTGATGAAAAAGTACAACCAGGTAATGGTATATCTGAAAGGAAAGGTACCTGCAAAAGAAACTGATTGGACCCGAATAGATAGAACTACCCAGAATAGAGACGAAACTGTGCATTCATACTATGAACAACTGTTACAGGTGTTCAAGACATACAGCGGTCTGGATAACATTGAGATGAAGGACATGACCCACTTCGTTTATCGATTTGTGTTAGGGTTAAGGCCTGAAATTTTACAGTGGATCAAAGACAATAAAATCTGCTGGCAGGCTAAACCCATTGATGAAGTCCTGAAGTATGCTAAATACTTTGAAGATGAGCTAGAAGACAAACGAAAAGAACTGAAAGAGAAGGTCATGTGGGCACAGGTAAAACTAGCAGATCACCAGGAACAGCAGTTAAATAAAATGACTAGTAATCAGAGTCAGGGCCCTGGGGGTGGAGGAAAGCCCAGAGTAAAAATGAGCCGAGAAGAGGCACGAAAGAAGTTTCCCTGTCACGGGTGCGGAAAGATAGGACACTGGAGAGACAAGTGTAAGGCTGTGCAGAATGGTAATGTGCAAAATAATTATTTAAATCCACAGACGCAGAATAAAACACCACGGAAGACCCAGCAGCAGGTAAAACAGAATCAGTTGCCTCGTGCACCTAGGTCAAATTATAGGAGCAAAGACCAACAGAGTGAAAACACTGAAAGTTGGGAAGGAAGGGAGGATAGAAATGCAGCAACTTCACAATTTTTGTTAAATGACACATTTCTCTGTGACGACACCTACTGACGGTGCCTGAGGGGGGAGGACGAGGAGTGCGTGCTTAGTGCCTCCTTGCCGGTGGACCAGTCAGGGCCATACATTGAAGGAAAGGTTGAAGGAAATGACGCCACCTTTCTGTTGGACACTGCTGCTACCCGTTCTACTGTGAGAACAGCAGACGTTCCAAACCTACCCCTCTCGGGAGAAGCGATCCAAGTAGTGGGCGTTTCTAATCAGTTAATTAGTACCCCAGTTACAGAACCTATGGAAATTAAAATTGGGAATTTTAAAGAGATGCATAGATTTGTTTTTTGTGATTCCAGTCCTGTAAACCTGCTAGGACGAGATTTGTTGTGCAAAATGAACTGCACTATCTTTTGCACCCCAAATGGCGTCGAAATCCAGACCCCAGATGAAGATGGAATTTACAAATTAATGTTAGCAAGACCTGACTCAGAAATTAAAAGACTAACAGTACAGGACTTACCTGAAGAACTCCAAGAGACAGTGAAACCGGAAGTATGGGATTTTACTAGAAAAGATGTAGGATTAATGGCAAATGTTGACCCAATCAAAATAGCTATAAAAGAAGATGCTGTCTACCCAAATACTAAACAGTATAAAATGAGTGCAGAAGTGAAAGCAGGAGTTGATATTGAAATCAAACGATTGCTAGAAGCAGGTATATTGCAAGAAGTGTTGAGCAGTCCTTGTAACTCACCGATAATTGGCATAAAGAAACCTAGTGGTAAGTACAGGGTCATACAGGACCTGCGCAAGGTTAATAAAATTGTGGTTCCCTGCTGTCCTGTCGTGCCAAACCCTGCAGTAATTTTATACCAAATACCGTGGAATGCTGGATGGTTTACCGTCATTGACTTATGTCATGCATTCTTTTCAATCCCATTGCATCCAGACAGCAAATTTCTTTTCTCATTTGAATTCGACAGTCATGTATATGTCTGAAATCGTGTTCCTCAGGGGTACACGGAGAGCCCTTCGCTTTTTAATCAGATTCTGAAAAAGTGCCTTGAAACTCTGGTATTGCCGGGAAAATCAGTCCTAGTGCAATATATGGATGACCTCTTCGTGGCATCTAAAAGTCGAAAACACTGTGTGACTGACACAATTGCCTCGCTGAACCATTTAGGTGAAGGAGGACATAAAATATCACCTGACAAACTGCAATTCTGTACCTCATCTGTGAAATATCTGGGGCACCAGATAGAGAGAGGTATCAGGAAAGTTACCACAGAAAGAATCAGAAAAATTTGTAACATGGAATTGCCCAATACCCAGAAAGAAATCAGAATGTTCCTTGGAGTTGTAGGATACTGTAGGCAGTGGATTGTGGGATTTGCAGTCCTAGCAAGACCATTGATAAAGATGACAAAGAAAGGAGCGAAGGATCCAGTGGAGTGGGATGACGAAAGCATGACTGCTTTTGTAAAACTGCAAGAGTGTCTGTGTACAGCTCCTGCATTAGGAATGCCTGACTATTCAAAAGATTTTGCACTTTTCTGTGACACGCAAGATAATTGTGCACTTTCAGTCCTAACCCAAATTCATGGTTTGACTCGACGTCCAGTGGCATATTTTTCTTCCACATTGGACCCAGTCGCAGCTGGATTACCTGGATGTTTGAAAGCTGTAGCTGCAACCTGCACGAGTCTTGAACAGAGTGAGTCCATTGTTATGGGACATCGAGTAACTGTGTATGTTCCTCATTCTGTTGTAATTTTGCTAAAAAGAACAAAAACTCAGTATCTCACACCTAGTCGGCTGACTAAGTATGAGAGAATCCTTGTAGGTGCAGGAAACGTGACAATTTCTAGATGTAATATTCTGAATCCAGCCTCCTTACTGCCTAGCTCATTTGCAGCAGAAGTGAGGGAGGAAACTGAACATGATTGCATTGATTTGACCGAGTTTACTACAAAACCACGCCCAGACATAAAAGAAAACCCTTTAATTAATGAAGATTATGAGCTGTTTGTAGATGGCTCCTGCATGAGACATGAGAAAGATGGCCTAAGTGCTGCCTACTCAGTGTGTACATTAGGAGGTCCAGTGGAAGCATCCTATTTACATGGAGTCAAGTCTGCACAAATAGCTGAATTGGTTGCATTGACAAAAGCCTGTAAATTTGAGAGGAACTCGAAGATAACCATATATACTGATAGTCAGTATGGTTATGGGGTTGTGCATGACTTTGGCCAATTATGGATGCAAAGGGAGTTCCTTACTTCTTCAGGCACCCCTATCAGAAATGGAAAATACGTGCAGGATCTACTGGAATCAATCCAGTTACCAAAAGAATTGGCTGTGGTCAAGTGTGCTGCTCACAAATCTGGCGATGACAAAGTGACAGCAGGTAATCGATATGCTGACCAGTTAGCCCAACATTGTGCAAAATACCGAATAGCAATCAATATAAAGGTTGGGGGAAACAGAAACAGCTGCCAACTTAGGATGCTAGAAGGAGTGAATACATGGGAGGAAGTGAGAGACTTACAGGACCCAGCAGAGTCACAGGAAAAACAAAGGTGGTTAAACTTTGGTTGTCGGAGAAGGGTAGAAGATGGTGTCATTGTTTACTTGGATGGTATGCCTGTGTTGCCAGACTGTCTGCTTGCTCCTATGGCTAGATTGATACATGGAGACACACATTTAAGCAGAGACGCCATGATTCTCATGTTTCGCCAGACCTGGTTCAATTCGAAATTTAGAAACGTAGCAGAAGCACTCTGCCAGAGGTGCCTGGTTTGTCAGCAATTTAACCCAGGAAAGAAAACTGTAGTGTTACCAGTAAAGATTGAAAAGGCAGAAGGCCCTTTTATTAGACTACAACTTGACTTCATTCAGTTGCCCCCTTGTCGAGGAATGAAATACCTACTTGTCATTGTCTGCCTGTTTTCAAAATGGGTGGATGCTTACCCCGCACGTAGAAATGACAGCATTACAGTAGCCAAATTACTGCTTAGAGAGCTCATACCTAGGTACGGTTTTCCAGTCACAATTGAATCGGACAGAGGAAGTAATTTCCAAAATGAAGTAATACAACAGATTTGTGAAGCATTCAAAATCACGCAAAAACTGCACTGTGCGTATTGCCCAGAGGCTTCTGGAGTGGTAGAGCAACTGAATGGCACAATTTAAGCAAAAATGTGTGAATACACTCAATTGGAATGGCCTGATGCTTTGCCACTTGTATTGATGGGACTCAGAAGTATTCAAGACCGGAACACGGGCTTGAGCCCCCATGAGATATTGATGGGAAGAGCAATGCGGCAAGCATAGGTACCAGGATACAAACTGGGTAAGCATATCTGATGATTTGGTACTAGAATACTGTAAAGAACTGGCTGACCAAGTGCGTTCTATCTCTCACCAGGTTGGGGGAGACGCCGTCGCCAGGTTGACGACTCCAGCACATGACCTGAATCCAGGTGACTGGGTCATAATAAAGAAACATACTCAGAAAAGTTGCCTTGCACCAAGGTGAGGAAAGCCACGACAGGTGATCCTAGTAACCACCACAGCTGTGAAGTGTGCAGGAGTACCTCGCTGGATCCATGCCAGCCATACGAAGAAAGTGACTGAACCCGAAGAAACTGAGGCAGAAGGTTGTGCAGCTGAGGGGTCCCAAGATATCGGTCCTGAAGTAGCTGAAGAAGAACAACCGAGCTCCAGTCAAGAAGATTGGGTCCAAATAGTCGACCTGACTATAGATCCTGTGAGAACCAGAAGACAAATTTATCTAGATAGACAGTGGGATAGTGAGGATGAGATAGGTGAAGAGGAAGATAAGATACTCAGATCATCGAAATCCAAGTCAAATCTGATTCTGAGGAGGACCAGATAGGGAGAGAACAGGTAATTGACACTCCACCAAGAACTCCTGAACCAGAAGAGGGACAGATAGAAATTAGGGCGGAAGTTCAAGCGGAAGAAAATCAAGGGTTCGAAGTGCTTGAACAGGATCAGATACGACTAGACAATTGTGTTCAGGAAGAAGAAATTGAAACAGATCAAAGCCAAATTCAGCATACACCTGAACAAGGCTAGTTTAGTGACCAGGCAGAAGAAACAGATGAAAGACCTGGACCTAGTCAGTTAGGGGAAAATACAGAAGACGAATTTGATCCAAATATGCCACAACTGAATGAAAACAAAAGAGTGTTTGAGGAAAGTCAAGACACAGTACCAGTTAAAAGACTCAGAAAAGGTGACTCAGTACCTAGATTTGTGAAAAGACTGAGATTGAGATTAAAGACAATAAATGAAGAACCTGAACAGATAAATGAGGTCTCAAGTCAAACTGACCCAACTGTGACAAAAGCCAAAAGAAGAAGTGCCCGTATAAAGAAACGGAATAATAAGTATCAGAATCCTGAATGGACTTACTTTGTATTGGAAGAATTTGAAAATTTGGAAATAAGTGACGAAAGTGATGAAGAATTGATTACTGACCAGACCAGTAAAGAAGCGAATCCAACCTGAAAAGTTGCCCTGAGTAAGCAAGCTGTACAGAGTTACAAAGAGGGGTTGAAGTTTCTTTTGAGTCAAAATGTCTGATTCTTCTGTGAATGGGAGACCGAGACGAGGTTGTATCAAAACATGCTGCCAAGTATGTTTATGTAGTGTAGCAATAGGACTGATACTTTGGATAGGACTAACAATAGCTATTCCTTCTATGATGAGTAAAGAGATTATCTCTGATACCCAATACGGATTTCGGTCCGGACACTCAACCACGGCCCAATGCCTTAACCTCTATATGATCCTGAGTAAGTACACTCTTTCACGCCCTGGGACCATCTAAATGGCCTTCATGGATCTTTCCTCGGCTTTTGATTGTGTCAACCGAGGAAAGTTGTGGCAATCCATGGATGCCATGGGGGTGGATCAACATCTGGTGAACTTCCTTAAGGATCTCCATAAAGATACAAAGGCAAATGTTAGATACTCTATGGACCTTAAGGTTACAAGAAATTTTAATACTACCCGGAGGGTCAGGCAAGGGTGCATCCTGGCCCCCTTTCTATTTAAAGTCATTTGGTTGGGACAGAGACCGACTATCCGTACGTGGCCCAGCGAGGACTGCCCGCCCTGCTGTATGCGGACGACGCGGTCCTCCTGGCCCGCACCCCGAAAGGGCTTCAGACTCTGTTAAACGCCTTCCACGAGTTCATGAACAGTCGAGACCTGCACATAAATAACACAAAATCGTACGTAATGCAGGTGGGGAAAGGAACAAAAAAACACCACCCCTTCTTGGTAAATGAGAATAGGGTACCCACTTGCATCTCCTTTTCATACTTAGGTGTTCTCTTCGTTAAATTGGAACACCTTGCTGGCCAGAAAAAAGGGAGAAGTTACCAGGGCCAATGCAGCATTATTTGACTTTGCCGCAAGATTGGGTAATAGACCGGTGGCTGCTATGCTGAAAGTATACTGTGCCAAGAGCATTGCGATAGCCAGTTATGGTAGCGAGCTATGGGGACACTGTAATCTAGAGGTTCTTCAAGTGGCCGAAAATAAATTCTTAAAACAGCTTCTGTGTGTTCCACAGGGGACCCCAAATATGGCGGTGCACGAAGAAACTGGCACGCTATTTATTAGTGATTCACTGCCCTTACGGCCGCTCCTATTTTGGCTGCAATGCTGGCTCAACAAACAGCTTAATTTAACCCATAGCCTTCTTAGAGAGGCATTGACCCTGGATTACATGATCACAAACTCCTGGATGAAATATCTTAAGACCAGTTTTATCAAGGAGGGACGCCCGGATTTTTTCTCAAACCCGGCAGGAATCACCAGGAAGGACGTTGTGTACATTAAACAGTCCTTTGCCAAACGAAAAAGACTGGAAAGGGAGGAAAAGGAACTGTGTAAGCCCAATGCACGTCTTCAGATAACGCTTAAAACTACGCCTAGTGTAGAACCTTACTTGCTCTGGCCATTAACGTCATATGAGCGTTTTTTACTAATCAGGTTCCGGTTCAACTTGTTCCATCTACTTTTAGCAGTCCTGAGGGGATGTCACAAAGGGACAGTGTTAGCAACTTGTGGCTGCGACAATTTGTCTCCACAGGATCTGCTGCACTTTGTATTTTTTTGTAAATTTTACGAATTCCCCAGGGCTTTTTATCTCAAACCTCTTTTAAAAATACTAAATTTTGTTCAAGTTCGTCCGCCTTTATTTTATTTACAACTGTTAAAACCTGATTGTACACCTTTTGTGATTGGATTTTTAAAGTGTTCAATGAGATAAAGGAAATGCCTGGACCCCTAGTCTGTATAAAATTAGGTTTATGTAAAGTGCAATAATAGTTATACGGAATTGATGACAATACCTGTTTTATTTTAGCTGACGTGTAACGTGGATTTTTATATTGCGAATTCTCAATGTTTTTAATTATGAACTTTTATGGTTTTGTATAAAAAAAAAACGAATAAAGTTATTTGAAATTGAAATTGAGTAAAGACCCAAACCTGTACCCGAATAATCACTTACCAGAAGACACTGTAGAATCACACACTAGAAATACACCAAAAAGAGTAGATGCACCAGAAAAGACACTTAGCCTTAAGCAAACAAAGTTAGATTTAGAAGCACCAGATGAGGAAGGATTACATTATAATAAGATCAAGAACGAAACTCATTTAAATGTTTTCGCAAACCTGTTTGTACATTATGTGGAAGCTATGGAAATCGACAACTGTTATGTCTGTATGAAGCTGCCCACTTCAGTGGCTGAATGTGTGACTTACCACCACTTGCCCTTAACCTATGGAATTAACTGTAGAATTCTAACTAGTTTATTTTATAGAAGAGGACCTTTACAGTATTACTATTCAAACGTTGATGTGACATTTTCTGAACTTCCTGTCCGAAGAAACCTGAACCCTGTACATACAACTAGAGATGTAGCAAAATACATGAGTGATTATTTTCTAACTGTAGGTAAAATAAATATAGATGACGCACACAAAGTTAACTTGACCTGTTCATTACACGAAAAAGAGAAAATGTTTCTAAACATGGTAGAGAAAAGAAGAGAGAGTTTCCAAAAGAAAGCAAAAGACAAAAATCAGAAAACCCCTAAATGGGCTGAGAACATAGGGAGAACCTCAAATGGTGTGGCTAATGCTGCTATGTTACTGGATTTCGAAAAGAAAAGGAAACTTTGTCTTCAAAGAGAAAGAACCAGTTATTATAATAATATATTAATTGGTTCCAGTGAATGCGAACACAATTACAAGGTAATTGGGGGTTGGGGTTTCAAAGATGTGTCGGAGCCTGTGTTTCCTGGAATTTATTTTATATGTGGGAACAAGGCTTATTTCAAATTGCCCGACCATTGGTACGGAAGCTGTTATTTTGGTATTGTCTTCCCAAAGATATACCATGTGGGGAAAATCACTGGAGGCACTGAAAAGACTAATGAATTAGTACGTAGTAAAAGAGAAAGTGTTGGTGAAATAGTAGGTGATATTTTTAGTGCAATGATACCTACAGTGGGAGTGGCTCTGAACACACACAGAATCTGCAAATTGTCAACTGTAGTGGATCGGTTATCTACTGACACTGCTGGAGGGTTCCTGATGGTCAATACCGAATTGGTTGCGGTTAGATCAATGGTTTTACAGAACAGACTTGCTCTTGACACCTTATTGGCAAAAGAGGGCGGAGTCTGCAGAATGTTGAAAGCGCAACATTGTTGCATTTACATACCTGACAAAAGTGTGTAGATCAAAGGGTATGTGAGGAACATTACTAATTTGGAAAAAGAGCTTAAACCACTTGAGGTTGACAGTGCCTGGAAGAGACTTACTGATGGTCTCTCTGCTGTAGGTAGTTGATTTTCTAACTTAGGTAAAAGTCTTGTGAGCAAAATACTGACGCCAATAGCGGGAATAGGTTTAGTAGTGTTCATAATATTAATTTGCCGCAAATGTCGAAAACACAATAAGAACTATACTGTGAATAAGCGAGGAGTGAAAAGAAATGTTGATGAGCTTGAATTAGAAGAATTAAATAATCAAATTTATATAAGGGTGAAAAATTCTCATCCTAAAAAAGATATTGAGAAAAAGCTGAACAGAATGTTTAAGAGATTGAACTGGGTAAAAAGTGAGAAGTTGGCATCTGGTTCCATTAATTTGTGATGATATAAAATATCATCAAAGAGGGGATTGATGGAGCAAGGATTCGCATGTACAGCGCCTTGCTTGAATTCATATACCTCGAATAACGTTAATAATGTAACCAACATGTTTGTTTTACTAAATTTGTATATTATTACTTTACACGGGGTGTCCCAGTGACGCTTGCCTATGTGTTTTCTAATCGTAATACGCTTGCTACTAAAATGGCTGCTGCTACGCGGGAATTTCTTCTGCGCATGCGTCGGTCATACCCATGTGACATGACGTACTCGTAGTTCTGGTAGGAAACCTTTTGCACTTGCGCAGTTAACTAAGATGGCTGCTTTGTGTTCTCACATGCCTGAAGCTTGCATTGCTGCTTTTGCTAAACTGTTCGTCCTGCATTAATCCTAATGCTATAGTTATTATAAAGTAATGGGAGTAGTACAGGGATTCATGGTATACAGTGCATTCATTTTTTCTGTGTTTTAAAATTGTTTCTATTTACTTTTCATGTATCGTAAAGCCTTTGGCATGAGGGACGGGAATACGCCATGTTGAAAATCCCTTCTGCGCATGACAGTCTGAGGATGAACTCTGTGACATTGAATTCGAACCAACACAGAAGTCCAAGCCAGAATGCGCCTGGGAAGAGGCACCTTCACCTAGTAGAAGAAGCTGAATGGTACCAAATGTATTAAAATGTATAAAGTAATAGATTCACCATTGTTACTTGTAAAAGACATGTCATGGGAACCTGAAATTCAAGGGGTGGTCTTGAAAATGCAAATAATGGGCTTGAGAAAGTCGAAACCTAGGAAGTGTGATGACCTGTCCTTTCTTTTCTCCAATCGAAATTGGGGATCCTTACACTTGCAACATTTGGGGGGTGTAACACTGACCCGAAAACAGTATAACTAGCCTAGGTTTAGCTAGAGATTTTGTCCGACTTGTCCGAATAGCTGACCTGTCACTGACCCAACACACTCAATAGCTGACCCAACGCACTCAATAGCGCTCTATCAACATGCAACCCCGCTGGACACCCACACTTTGTCACGAGACTCAGAAGCTCAGAAGAGGAACCAAAGATACACCCATTCTGTCACTACACAATGTTAAATCTAAGGTCAAGGGACAATCGATTATTTGCCCGGCGGTATCGCCTCTTTAACCCACGAATTATTAATCAATGAAGAGGCAGGCGCTGGAGACGGGAAGGCAGGAAACAAGGTTTATTCTCTCCGGAGGAGAACACATCAGTTCAGACAGCAGGTCTCGTCATGAGGTGCTCTAACCGCATCTCTGAGGCCTCGCCTCTTATACACAGGTTTATTGCTTTATTACATACAACACATTCTTGGTAATGCTTTGATGTACGGAAAGGATATCCTCCGAATCTCCCCTTCAGGCCCGTTCCCACACACAGTTACAGTTGAAGTCCCCACCCCGGTCACGACAGGTGATGATTATCGCGCAGCGGGACATTCCGCCGATTCACGGAATGTGGGGGGTTTGATCGGATCTCATAGGGTGAGGGCTTTGATCAACTCGGGGGTCCTTTGATGAGGGAAGCTTTTTACTGTACGGGGAGGGGCAAGGAACAGTATCGGCAGAGCGAGGTGTCGGCCTGGGAACGAGGAAGACAAACGGGCACACAGGAAAAGGGGATTTGTATCAAAGAGGGCCTGGGACCATGAAAGGAAGGAAGGGAGGTGTCGCGCTGGGGACAGGATGGGGTTCTGAGGCAGAGCTGCGCTGAAGAGGGGTTTATGACCCAAGGCATGTGCGAGCGGGGGTTGTCAGAGTGCGGGCTTTGTGAGGGAGGAGGGCTATGCTGGGGGCCAGTGGCATGCAAAAAGGGTTGTTCTGATCGAGGCACCTAAAATGGCGGGTGCGCACGACAAAAAGTGTGGCATCAGGGAAAAGGGCAAGATGGCGCAGATAATGTTTACCAGACCGTACTAATTTTCCACAGTCCTCCCTTTAACATATCCAAGACATCTTGCTGGCCTATTTCCAATTCATGTCGACTGTGGTGGTCATAGGAAAAGAAGTAGGTACCCAGGTGAAGGAGTTATAAACATTACATTTTAAAATCTTTCATCTTAGGAGGCGGGTCTATCGATAAAAACTCGTTTGCAGGAAAGCCATAGTAATGCAATAACAGACAAAGATGATTCTGTAGTATGTGCATTGGGTACATTTCATAGCTACTTATAGTCGTTCGGAATGTAAATTGATAGGTCATTACATATGTGAGTTCTGTTCATGTTTGGTTGGAGCATAATTAATACAATGGTGGCTGGGAGAGAAATGAGACGTAGTAGAAACGATAATTGAGGGTGTCAATGTTCGAAGTTAATGAGTTCTCAGCATTCTTTGTCGTCTTTTGTTGGCGCTGTGGAGCACCGGCGGTGGAGCTACGGGTCCAGCTCTATTCTAGGTCCCGCGTTGCAGGGCATGACCTTTTCCTCGCGTTTCTGGTCAAAAAGGTCCTTTTCGCCCTGTGTCCTTTGAGTTGATTGTCAAAAAGGTTCAGATGGAAGAAGAGTGTGTAGTCCATAGGGTAGGTCGGAGGGAAAGGGGGGGGGGGATGGAGCTGGGCCAAATCGGGAACAGATCAGGGGGCGGAAATTTCAGGTAGGCGGGCTCATGACGGAATTCAGAGAGCGGGGACTTTTCGGCACATGTTGAACATTGAGCAGGGGCATCAGGTCAGCCCTTTCCTCTCACTTTAACGGAAACAGTGCCTCGTCCTGCAACTCCTTTCTGTCGCGGTCTCGCCTTGGCCAATGTCGCAGATGTTCCGCGATCTGTAGTCAGGCCACGTGCTCCCACATCCGGTCCTTCTTTCCTCCGACAGTCGTACCCTTAAATGAGTTTGAAAAGACAGTCTTTAGAGAATTGGCAGAGGAAGGTAATCACATAAGTCTATTTCTCTCCCAGCTCCAGGCAAAAATGGAAACGTCCGTTATATTAGGGTCCGCAACTAACATATAAATGATTGATGACGGGCCTGCTGGATTTACTATAACTTTCCTTCACAGCTATTTCTTTGGTGTTTGTTGGTCGTGGGACGAGATCTGGTACCTTTTATTGCATTACAGTTACGTCAGTTCTTCTGACGGAGACCCACCTTCCTAGTACGAGCCTTACAAAGCTATACCGTTCTCCTGGGCTTTATATTAAAAAAACGCAATGTGCTATCACCATGGTCTGATAGGTATCTTTCTGAGAGATGAACATAGGCTAAACATTTTTCATTCTATCAATGCATCCTGCCTTTCAGCTAAACATTTTACCTTCAACAGGGTTCATTGCAACGATTTCTTCACTTCGGTCTAATCTTAATTTTGCAAACATCGTTCTAGTTTCTACATGGCCTCTTACAACCTGACTACTTAATTAAAAAAACTGGGGTTTTATGGAAAACAACTATGGACATAGAAAACTGTGGTAAGGGCGTAAATAGACCCATCTCTTACAACCGGGGGTGAGGGACAGTTTTATAACTCTCGTCTGGGGCAGCTGATACGAAACAGGGGGCGTTCCGGGAACATGAGGATGTTTCGATCACCTTTACTGTTTGGGTTTTGCGACAATTCGGGACGGGGAAGGTCGCGTTATCTGAGGCATCTTTTTATAACACAGGAGCCGCTGACATGTAGTTCCCTTATTTCGGGTCAGATTAGGGGACCTCAGTCGTCTTACCTGTCCTTTCCCTAATGGCCAAATCTCGGTTTCATCAATTTTTAGCAGAAAGGAGAGGTAGTGACACGGCGTCAGGGTGATTTTTATTTAGGATAAATTTTGAGCAAATACTTGTGGTATTTGGAGCCAATTGGGTGGTGCACTAGGGGTGGCGGTTTGCCAATTTAGATGCTAGTCGTTCGGAAGAGCGAGAGAGAGAGAGAGCGAGAGAGAGAGAGAGAGAGAGAGAGAGAGAGAGACGTGCAACAACAGGCTAAATAGTACATGTGCGGCATGGGGAGTGGCCGTGCATTAAGATAGGCTTTTCAGCGCATTATACAACATAGGACCTTACGGGTCTGTGTTAGAATGTTGAAAGCATGCAGTTTGGGATGGACGAGCATTAGGCCGGGTACAGGGGACATGAATCGAGTAAAAAGGGCACCATTGTCGCATTTCTTGTATTCTCGGTCCTTTAACCAGTTAAGTCCATGCGTCAGTCATACACAAACATCATCTCATAGTTTCAGACATACGTGACAGGTGTCCATTCATGCAACACGGATTAAGGGTGATCGCTTTCATCATGTCATACAATTTATTGGCTCTTTTGGTACAAGAGCAGTTTGTGGGTGTGTTTAGGTGCCACCAGGCAGGGTTAGTCCGCTTCGTGTATCAGACATGGCGAGGCTTCAGATCTTCACCATACCTCGGTCGTGATTCCGATGTGGCCTGCAGGGGGGGAAAAAGAGGGGAGGGGAGGGGGACAACATTCGAGCATATCAAAAGCACGGGTACGAAGGTCTTTTACTTACCTCATACTCGTCTTATCCCTTCGGGATAAAATCCCTGGGGTTGTGGTTTCTGGAGCCAAAAAGGGGGGGGGGGCAGTGTGTCCTTATAGGCTGTGAGTAGGAAAACGTTAGAGAATCAGAAGCACTTAGCGCGAGGTTTCTAGTTGGTAGGTGTATTTAGCTATCGGGGTCCATGAATCTCTTCCAATGCTGTGATGTTCTAAGGTTTATCAGCTCTTCGGTCAACTCTGTTCCCTAGTACCTTTGAGTGTCGTATCTTTATAATATTCTATTATTTACATCGTTTCACTTTACCCATCCTTTATATTCCATCTTTTACGCCGTTTCGCCTTACCCAACCCCAGAAATCGAGGTCTTTCTCCATGCGCGAGTCCCTGAGTCAGTCGCATATTTGACGGCAGAGTGTCGTGTCTCAGATTCGATCCTCCATCCGGGGCTGGGCAACCATCTTCTATTAACCTTAAAGAGAGAGCAGAGTAGGGTGCACAGAAAAGAACTCTCCCGCCGATCCCACATTTTAAATAAAGCATGCAATACCCGTTCATAGTTTCGAAAACCTTTATTTTCACAATCGTCCAGCATGTTGATAGGACAGTGTGATCGGGGTTGGCCGGATACGGCAATGGCTAAAGTGCGTACAGTAGGGGGGGGGCTATTTTGTAGGATTAAAAACATGTTTTAAAAGGTTCATTCATTCATTTGCAGGGAACTAAAAACGTCTATCGAATAGTTGAGGGACCAAGGGGCATTCATTTCATAATTGGAAACACAGTTGGACTAGTTGTAATCAAATTCCTATAGGTATACCATGGGTGTGTGTTATAAGCGAGGTTACATGATAATATCATAATGAATCGTGCATTGAAAAAAACAGTTTTCATGGGGCCCTTCTACATGTTCATCGAGTGAACCCTCCCTCTTTTTCGTCAAGTGTACAAAGGATTATATATATTTTTCAGAACATCGAGTCTTTTTAGCTAAAAAAAACACCACGAGGTGTTCGTGAGTTCCTATTGATACCGGCGCCATTTTGGGCGGGGCCGGGTTAGTCCGGAAGTAGCGTCAGGGAAAAAATGTCTCCTACAACCGGCAGTTGGACCAGAGTCCTTTTCGGCAGTTCGAGAATTCATGCTAACAGAAGGAGTGGCTATGTCATGCTTATTTCGTTAGCGATCAAGGCAGTTGTTCCTCACCGGAAGCCTGCAGGGGCCGAGGGCTCCTGGGACTTTTGTAGAATCTTCAAAGCTGTGGAGGTGCTGTCGGAGGTGGGGGCTCGTGCCCCGGTGGGCAAGCGCCCGAGTTACGTTGTTGTTCAAAGTTACTCTAGCGGCCGAGACCCGCCTTCCAGCGGACCCAGACGTCATTTTGAGGCCTGCAGCAGCCCCCCTCGTCGAGTCTGCAAGAGTGGAAGAGACCCTTTTGGGGACAAAAAGGAAATAGAACTCCGTGATGTGGAAGCAGGACGTTCGGCTAGGGTGCAGCTGTGGTGCCCCCCCACCGGGGGGGGGGGGCGAGGGAGACTCGTTCGCGCCGTCTCCCTCTCCCGGTGCACTCCATGCCGCTCTCTTTCATGGGCATGCATGATGGTCTCTCCACACCCTGTGCTCCACAAGTCCCATGCCCAGTGCTGCGGAAGTATGGCCACCTGCGGCGCATGTTCGGTGCTGCGCAAGTACTGGGGCGCCACCATGGTATGTTCGGTGCTACGCAGGTATTGGCACCACCGCCTGGCTGGAGGAGTTCGGCGCCGGGCCGGGGGCTGGGAAACCTCCTATCCGTGGAGGTGGGAGAGGCTCGTCCGCGTCGCCTCTCCCTCCCAGCCCGACCTGGACTAATTTTCCGCGGAGGTATGTACAAGACATTCCTCCCCCCCCCAGAGTTGTCGCAGCCATTATTCAAGTGGCGCCTGGCGTGCTGCTGCTGCCATTACACAGGAGAAAAGGAAGAAGTGTCTCGTCCTTCTCTGGGCCGGGCTTCCGGTGGATGTCGGCCGGACGCCCCTTGCTCTGGCCCCATGAACGGGTTCCTTGGTTTATCGGCTGCAGCCGGATCCAGTTGGCCCCAGTCCCCGGCCATTGGTGGCCGGACCGGGAAGACATGTGGCGGGACTACCTGCAACTCCCACGCGCCACCGTGGCCGGACTGGGGGAGAGAGAGAGAGAGAGGGGGGGGGGTCGAGGACATAGACATTCCCCTCCCTACAACTCTCCGGTGTGGTCAAGGTGATCCCCTGGCTGGGTCCCGCTGGCCCTTGTCTCTCCTCCGGCTCCACCCTATGTTACGATTTCCTGGCCGACTGTTGGCAGCAGGACCCGCCTTATATGGGTTGCTGCCGGCTGGGCGTAGCCGTAACCCTGCCCTACTTTGGAAGTTTCCAGAGTGGGGGGGGGGCGAATGTTCTGCTGACTTTCATTTTCTAGTTTACCATTCTTGTTTCAAATGTTTTCTGTTGTTAGTGCATTGATAGGTGTTATTATTACGTACTGTTATTTGTTTCTTGTTCGTTATGTTAAATAAAAGTTCAAGTTCATCAGTGGCCTACGGATTTCGTTTTCCCATTCCTTTCTTTCCAGGTTGTTTCATGCTAAAGCTTCTGTTAACAGAAGTTTAAGTAACACGGTAACACAGGCAGAGGGATGACGCTGATTCATGCATCACGTACACACAAACTCAGACGGGGAGACAGTACAAATACTATATAAAAAGACCCAAGACAAACATAAAACAGTTATTGGCCATAATTATCTTATTTCTATATGCTGCGCATACTTTTTGTTAGAGCAATGGGGCAGGCTTTAGTTATATGCCTATAAGGATGCCGAAGAAAGGAGGTAGTAGGTTTTCAGACATTGGCAATATCCCTAGTCCTCTCGGCGAAGGATACTTGTGTAACCCTTACCTCGAAATACCCTAAACTTTTCCCTACTTGGCTAAACGTAAGGATGCTTGATCATGTGTGTACATTATTCCTTCTGGTTTCTTTGGGGTTTGTCGTCTGTTAATTTAGAGCTAGACTGGGTTTCCCGTCTTAGCGTTGTTTGATCTATGAGGACTCGAACATGTCGTTGAAATCGGCCTGGCGAAATCTGTGCCATCGGGCATAATCAAACGTGGTGGTTCTATCTGGCCTGTCCATGTCAGTCTGATTCATCTTTGTCTCGTGCCTTTTCCCTTTCTGCCGGCCTGTTATTCCTGTCGGTCCTCTGCTCCTACTCACGTTCAGTAGAGTCGGGCATTGGGCTTTCCAGTGCCCGGCATATCTACAAAAAGCACATTGGTTTTGCCCTAAGTCTGGCCGTCCTGTGCGTAGTGTCGGGGGATTACTTTCGGGACGTTGAGTTCTGTGGTCGTCCTGTCGATATGTTCCTTTACCTGCTCTGTCCTCGTCTCTATTCTTTCGTTGCATTGCTTCTTTGCGCCACATACCGAGGCAGTCGAGCATAATAGGCGTTGTCTTATTATCACGAAGGGCTATTTCTAACGTTTCTATTTTATCAAGATCGAAGGATCCTATCAGTGGCCACTGTTTCTCTTGACTTTCTTTGGTATACCTGTGCCACAGTTTACTATAGGCTATGGTAACTAATCCATAGTTTACGAACATGTCTTTATTAGGGGTGCCTTCCAGCGGAGCTAGATGATCCACCTCTAATAAACGGTCCGGGCTGAACCAGCTATCGACCAGTGGGGAGAAGACAGACATGACAGCTCACAACGATGGACAAAAAGTCAGCACTGCCTATCTTATCACTGCGCGCAAAGACTAGACAGAATATTTCTATTCTACGTTGTTTGCAGGCAGTGAATACCTCATGAACCAATATAAAATAAAAAAACAATTCAGTGGGGAGAATAAGTAGATTCGCAAAAGGTCTGCGTCCTCTACCCTTTCACTATCTGCAAAGGGGAACCTGTTCTTTCCTGTTTGTAGACAGAGAATCTCCAGAAAACAATCCGCGAACAGTAGTTCGGGGTCAAAAACAGTTAATCAGTGGCCGTTAATAAATAATCGATTCAGTGGGGGAGAAAGATAGGTGCGACGGCTGCGTTACCTATCCTTCACTGTTTGCAAAGAGAAAGAGCCTACTGTTTCTTCGTGTGCAGACAGTGAATCTCCAAATAGGTCAACAAAGAGTAATACTAGTATTTTCTGAACAATTAAACAATTATTTCGTGATTCGTCGTGTCTACACGACCTTACCCGGACCGTATGGACAGTTTCTTGTCTTCCCAATCCAGCGCCCGTTCGTCCTCTTTTCTTTGTATTCCTCGCAGCACTCCTGATGGTTCCCAGTCAGGACCGTAGATCACTCGAGAGAGGTCTGTTCGGAACCAGTGAAGTTCGGATGATCGGCTGCCAGACGAGGGTCTATTGGGCAAGAGCTCTCCCGATCGTTGCAGTCGTTCACTCTGTCGTCAGGACCTCTCCCACTGGATCCACGAGTCGCTGATGGGCCCCACGCTTGGGACGCCAATTGTTAAATCTAAGGTCAAGGGACAATCGATTATTTGCCCGGCGGTATCGCCTCTTTAACCCACGAATTATTAATCAATGAAGAGGCAGGCGCTGGAGACAGGAAGGCAGGAAACAAGGTTTATTCTCTCCGGAGGAGAACACATCAGTTCAGACAGCAGGTATCGTCATGAGGTGCTCTAACCGCATCTCTGAGGCCTCGCCTCTTATACACAGGTTTATTGCTTTATTACATACAACACATTCTTGGTAATGCTTTGATGTACGGAAAGGATATCCTCCGAATCTCCCCTTCAGGCCCGTTCCCATACACAGTTACAGTTGAAGTCCCCACCCCGGTCACGACAGGTGATGATTATCGCGAAGCGGGACATTCCGCCGATTCACGGAATGTGGGGGGTTTGATCGGATCTCATAGGGTGAGGGCTTTGATCAACTCGGGGGTCCTTTGATGAGGGAAGCTTTCTACTGTACGGGGAGGGGCAAGGAACAGTATCGGCAGAGCGAGGTGTCGGCCTGGGAACGAGGAAGACAAACGGGCACACAGGAAAAGGGGATTTGTATCAAAGAGGGCCTGGGACCATGAAAGGAAGGAAGGGAGGTGTCGCGCTGGGGACAGGATGGGGTTCTGAGGCAGAGCTGCGCTGAAGAGGGGTTTATGACCCAAGGCATGTGCGAGCGGGGGTTGTCAGAGTGCGGGCTTTGTGAGGGAGGAGGGCTATGCTGGGGGCCAGTGGCATGCAAAAAGGGTTGTTCTTATCGAGGCACCTAAAATGGCGGGTGCGCACGACAAAAAGTGTGGCATCAGGGAAAAGGGCAAGATGGCGCAGATAATGTTTACCAGACCGTACTAATTTTCCACAACAAGTTACCAACTACAGTACACAATACAGACTTGCTTTTTAGACACTTACTATTGTCTTTATTACCGAATGGAATCTTGTATAAGCGACAGAACAAAAATGGATATAAGCTCTGTAGCTGTTAGTAGAAGGAGCATATCTCACTGAGCAATTTTACCTGCAATGTAACTTGTCATCTACAGGTTCCATAAGGATCTCTTCAACAAGAGGATCAAACAAGTGAGCGGTCATAAATAGAAAACGATTATGAGACCTTATCTATAATACCGGCCATGAAGTTGGTACACTTCTCCTCTAAGCTATTTTATGATGCTTCGGATCGTTAATCAGATATAGCGAGCAGATCTCTCCGCAAGTGACGGTATTTGGGTTTTGAATGCAACTATTTATGTAAATTAACAAAAATGATTTAGGAGCACAGTCAGGTTTGGAATAGGTTCAGGGTACTAACTTAATTTAATGTGTTTTGATTTCGATTTATTTGCATTTAATGAGGAATAGGTTTGGCAAGAGGTGTAGGCTAAAATTATTTGCTATTTCTTTTTTTATGTAATTGTAATAAAAATAATGTAGAAATACAGTTATAATTAGCATTATAATGCTAGAGTAAGGTTCAGGTAATCGTTTAATTTAATTAAATTAAAGGGCAGGGTTAGGGTTGGAATTGTTCTTAGATTATGTCTACTTTTTAATGTAATAATATAAGGCTTTTGTAATGGGGTTTAGTGTTAGAATTAGCCTACTGATTTTGCTAAACCTCCCAGCTGCCTTTGGCACCCTTGATTATCTGACCCAGACCAGGTAATTTCCTACACTGGTTTTCTTCCTACCGATCCATCCAACACCAGAATATGCACATGGGCACCTTCAGGTTATAAAAGATCTTTAACACCTGCAGAGGGTTCTATCATTTCTTCTGCCATCTTCAACATCTACATGGACCTATTTTGGACTATACTAACCAAAACAGCATCAACGTTCACCAAAAGGCTGACAACACTCAGTTCTACATGAGTGCATCTATATTTTCTATATCTAGGGGCATATTTACAAGCGCCTATTGCCACAGGAACATTACTTTTTGCAATGCTCCTGTGGCAGGAGGGACTCCACCTTATTTACAAAGCAGCGTTAAGCCACATAATGTGACTTCACGCCGCCATGTAAATAGGGGCCCTTTTCACACTGGACTTAGCATGGAAGGGGTGGGCAATAGATGTTGCACTGGGTGTTGATTTTGGTGCTGCCCCTTATTTACAAGGGTGGGATAAATAGGAGGCAGCGCCAAAATTAAGACCAGGTAAAACATGTTCTTAATATGGTGAAATGAAGAGAAATGCTTTATTTTGCCTCTTTTTTACTGTTTCTATGTGTGCTGCATTGTGCAGCACAAATAAAAGTAGCAAATTGCCATGAATTATTGTGTATGTGCAGGAAGGTGTCCCTTCCTGCAAATAAACAATCATTTAAAAGAATTACGATTTGCAACTTCTCTCCATCTTCAACAAAATGCCAAGTGACTTGCATTCAATCTGGACATTGCCCTCACCATTTAGAAACACATTTTCAAGAAAATGAACATGGCCTGGTTCCAACTCTCTCTACTGAACAAACTGAACCATTCAACCTATAGAGCATTTCTATATTTGCATTTGCATCGCACTAACACCCCACACCATGACATCCCAGACTCCGCACTAACCTCCTTTAAGGACATCATATTACACTGTGGCATGCCTCATCAGGGGCTGGAAGAATGGGATCACTTACATAAATATCGATGCACACAATATCGAAAACAAAAATATCTGGAAGCAAAAATATTGTTACTTTTAAATAAACATATGATTGGTCAAACAGATTGCCTCACACAATATTGACTACACAAATAATTACATTATAATTAATAAACATAAAATAATGACTTTTTCACTTAACACACTTGTGTACCTGTGTGGCCTGTGGCATATTGGCTGTTCGACATTTCCGGTTGAGAGCCATTAGTGAAAAAGACCATAGCTATAACACAGCCAGACACTTTACTGACAAACATGATGGAGATTGGACACAGTCCAAATACTTTGGCCTAGAGTCAGTGAGTCTGAACCCCGGAGGCGGCAACCGACAGGAGGCTCTGTGCAGGTTAGAATCCTGCTTCATTCTACAGGCCGGCACTAAGTTCCCAGGAAGGCTCAATTTGGACTTATACAATACCTTCATCTTGTACCAACCCATTGTAGGCTAGAGTCCTCACGCTTTGACCTCCCCCCTCTTATTTTCATTGTTTTATTTGTTTGTTTGCACTTTGTCCTTGAGAAACTTTTTAAGCTAAACATTGTTAAAATTGTTGGTGTTACAGGATGTTATGCAAATAGATATCTGGCATTTAACCTCTAGGGGACCCATGGAATTAGTTATTTATCAACTGTGCTGATTGAAACTAGTGACATTGCAGTTATTAATTACATTCTTTCAACGTGTCATTACAGGTACAGTGGGCTGCGGTTTCTTAATGGACTGACTCACCTCCGATAGAGGGTGTACAACCTTTACAACGCAACTTTTACCACGCAGTGCCTTTACGATGCAACTTTTATAACACAAACCATTACAACGCATTGCGCTGGGGGGCGCTCTAGGATAGGGAATATATTTAATTTACTATCCAACACCTTCCCTACTATCCACGGGGACTGGAGTTGGAATAGTAAACTAAATAATTCACTATCCAACACCCAAAAGCACTATGCGTTGTAATGGTATTCGTTGTAAATACCGCGTTGTAAAGGCATGTAATGTAAAAGTATGCGTTGTAACGTCATCCATCCCTGATAGAGTTATGCCCACAGAGAGTGGAAGGACGTCCCCTGCAATCCTCACTACTAGACGCCATAGTCACTCTTATACTATCCACCTAAGACCTTGGCACTAGACATACAAATACACACAGAAGGACATACATTGACACTAGCACACATGGTAACTGTACTACTACAGTTTACTCATGATTTTGGTACTGTACCATAATATTGGCTGCTCCTGCATCCCTCAGGACAACCATTACCTTGCACAAGGTTTACTGACACCACCACAACGCAACCAATGCTACACTGATTAAGGGTCCCGATTAGTAGTCTGCACTTCCCCATAAACTATGCATTCACCCCTGGGGACAATCAATCAATCAATCAATCAGAGTACTTGTAAAGTGCGCTACTTACCCATGAAGGTCTCAAGGCGCTGAGTGGAGGGGGTGCCGCTACTGCTCGAGGAGCCAGGTCTTGAGGAGTCTTCTGAAGGCGAGTAGGTCTTGGGTCTGCCGTAGGTGGGTAGGGAGGTTGTTCCAGGTCTTGGCGGCGAGGTAGGAGAAGGATCTGCCGCTGGAGGTTGTTCGTTGGATGCGGGGAACAGCGGCGAGGGTGAGGCTGGCGGAGCGGAGCTGGCGGGTGGGGGAGTAGAAGCTGAGTCTGCTGTTCAGGTAGGGTGGTCCGGCGTTGTGGATTGCTTTGTGTGCGTGGGTAAGGAGCTTGATGGTGATCCTCTTGTCGACGGGGAGCCAGTGTAGGTCTCTCAGGTGGGGGGTGATGTGGCTGCAGTGGGGGACGTTGATGATCAGTCGGGCGGAGGCGTTTTGGATGAGTTGTAGTCGTCGTAGGTGTTTGGCTGGGATTCCTGCGTAGAGTGCATTGCCGTAGTCCAGTCTTCTGCTAACGAAGGCCTGTGTCACCGTTCTTCTTGTTTCGGTCGGGATCCACTTGTAGATCCTGCCGAGCATGCGGAGGGTGTTGTAGCAGGAGGAGGAGACGGCGTTGACCTGTTTAGAGATGGAGAAGGAGGAGTCGAGGATGAATCCTAGGTTGCGTGCATGGTCGGTGGGTGTCGGTGCTGTTCCAAGTGTGTTCCGCCACCAGGTGTCGTCCCAGGCTGAGGGGGTGGGTCCAAGGATGAGTACCTCAGTCTTGTCCGAGTTCAGCTTCAGACTGCTGTTCCTCATCCAGTCTGCCAGGGCCTTCATTCCCTCGTGGAGGTTGATATTTGCGGTGTGTGGGTCCTTGGTGAGGGAGAGGATGAGCTGGGTGTCGTCAGCGTAGGAGATGATATTAAGGTCGTGTTGGCGGGCCACTTGTGCGAGGGGGGCCATGTAGATGTTGAACAGAGTTGAGCTGAGGGATGAGCCCTGGGAAACGCCGCAGATGATGTTGGTGGCCTCGGATCGGAAGGGCGGGAGGCGGACGCTCTGGGTTCTGATGGAGAGGAAGGATGTGGTCCCCTCAAGGGCCTTCTCTTGGATTCCGGCTTCTAGGAGGTGTGTCTTTAGAGTGCGATGGCAGACCGTGTCGAAGCGCGGCTGACAGGTCCAGGAGGATGAGGCTGTTGTTTCGCCGTTGTCTAGTTGGCGCCTGATGTCGTCTGTGGTGGCAAAGAGGGCTGTCTCGGTGCTGTGGTTTCGTCTGAATCTGGACTGGGATGGGTCCAAAATGTTGTTGTCTTCCAGGTGGCGGGCCAGTTATATGTTGACGATTTTCTCGATGACCTTCTCCGGGAACGGGAGCAGGGAGATGGGCCGGAAGTTCTTGAGGTCCTTGGGGTCCGCCTTGGGCTTCTTGGTGAAGGCGTTCATTTTGGCGTGTTACCAGCTTTCCGGGAATGTCGCTGTTTCGAAGGAGATGTTGATGACCTTCCGTAGTTGGGGTGCGATGGCAGCGTCTGCTTTGTTGAATGCGTGGTGTGGGCAAGGGTCTGACGGAGATCCTGAGTGGATGGAGTTCATGACCTTGCGTGTCTCGTCGTCGTTGTAGGTAGGGTGGTCCGGCGTTGTGGATTGCTTTGTGTGCGTGGGTAAGGAGCTTGATGGTGATCCTCTTGTCGACGGGGAGCCAGTGTGGGTCTCTCAGGTGGGGGGTGATGTGGCTGCAGTGGGGGACGTTGATGATCAGTCGGGCGGAGGCGTTTTGGATGAGTTGTAGTCGTCGTAGGTGTTTGGCTGGGATTCCTGCGTAGAGTGCATTGCCGTAGTCCAGTCTTCTGCTAACGAAGGCCTGTGTCACCGTTCTTCTTGTTTCGGTCGGGATCCACTTGTAGATCCTGCCGAGCATGCGGAGGGTGTTGTAGCAGGAGGAGGAGACGGCGTTGACCTGTTTGGAGATGGAGAAGGAGGAGTCGAGGATGAATCCTAGGTTGCGTGCATGGTCGGTGGGTGTCGGTGCTGTTCCAAGTGTGTTCCGCCACCAGGTGTCGTCCCAGGCTGAGGGGGTGGGTCCGAGGATGAGTACCTCAGTCTTGTCCGAGTTCAGCTTCAGACTGCTGTTCCTCATCCAGTCTGCCAGGGCCTTCATTCCCTCGTGGAGGTTGATTTTTGCGGTGTGTGGGTCCTTGGTGAGGGAGAGGATGAGCTGGGTGTCGTCAGCGTAGGAGATGATATTAAGGTCGTGTTGGCGGGCCACTTGTGCGAGGGGGGCCATGTAGATGTTGAACAGAGTTGAGCTGAGGGATGAGCCCTGGGAAACGCCGCAGATGATGTTGGTGGCCTCGGATCGGAAGGGCGGGAGGCGGAGGCTCTGGGTTCTGACGGAGAGGAAGGATGTGGTCCCGTCAAGGGCCTTCTCTTGGATTCCGGCTTCTAGGAGGTGTGTCTTTAGAGTGCGATGGCAGACCGTGTCGAAGCGCGGCTGACAGGTCCAGGAGGATGAGGCTGTTGTTTCGCCGTTGTCTAGTTGGCGCCTGATGTCGTCTGTGGTGGCAAAGAGGGCTGTCTCGGTGCTGTGGTTTCGTCTGAATCCGGACTGGGATGGGTCCAAAATGTTGTTGTCTTCCAGGTGGCGGGCCAGTTGTATGTTGACGATTTTCTCGATGACCTTCTCCGGGAACGGGAGCAGGGAGATGGGCCGGAAGTTCTTGAGGTCCTTGGGGTCCGCCTTGGGCTTCTTGGTGGAGGCGTTCATTTTGGCGTGTTTCCAGCTTTCCGGGAATGTCGCTGTTTCGAAGGAGATGTTGATGACCTTCCGTAGTTGGGGTGCGATGGCAGCGTCTGCTTTGTTGAATGCGTGGTGTGGGCAAGGGTCTGACGGAGATCCTGAGTGGATGGAGTTCATGACCTTGCGTGTCTCGTCGTCGTTGACGTTGGACCAGGAGGTCAGGCGGTTGGAGCTGGTGGTGTTCACAGGGGATCTGGGGGTCTGGCGTGGTCGGGGCAGTCATGGTGTTGAAGCTGTCATGGATGTCAGCGATCTTGCGGTGGAAGAAGATGGCCAGTGAATTGCACAGTTTTTGTGAGGGTGGTATGTCGTTGGCGCTGGGGTCGGAGAGTTCCTTTACGATGCTGAAAAGCTCTTTGCTGTCGTGTGCGTTGTTATCCAGGCGGTCTTTGAAGGAGGATCTCTTGGCTAATCTGATGAGGTGGTGATGTCTGCGGGTGGCGTACTTGTGGGCTTCCGGCATGTGTGCAGCTCGTCAGTGAACCAGGTGGCTCTCTTGAGTGGGGCGAGGGTGTTGGTGCAGTCATCGATCCACTGTCTGAGGTTGCGGGCTGCGGTGTCTGGGTTGGTGGGGTCGGTGGCTGGGTTTTGGGCGAGGGTGGTGATCAGCTGGTCTTCGGTGACTTTGCTCCAGCAGCGGCGAGGTAGCTGTTGGGTGCAGTGGTGCGTGGTTGGTTTATTGAAGGTGAAATGGATGCAGCGGTGGTCGGTCCAGTGGAGTTTGGTGCTGTGGTCGAAGGTGACGTGAGTGCCTGTGGAGAAGACGGGGTCCAGCGTGTGGCCAGCAGCGTGGGTGGGTGCGGTGATGAGTTGTCTGAGGCCGAGGTTGGCAAGGTTGTCGATCAGGGTGGCGGAGTTGGCGTCGTTGTTGTTCTCGAGGTGGAAATTCAGGTCCCCATGGAGGATGTAGTCCGTGGAGGCGAGTGCGTGGGCGCTGGCGAGGTTGGCGATGGAGTCGCTGAATTGAGGGGGTCTGTATATGAGTGTTCCTCTGAGGGTGGTGTTGGGGTCGGTGTGGATCCAAAAGTGCAGGTGTTCAGCGTGTGTTGAGGGTGTCGTCTGAGTGGGTGGCGACCTGGAGGGTGGACTTGTGGACGATGGCTATTCCTCCTCCAATTCTGTTGGCGCGATCCCTGCGGGTGATCTTGTGTCCGTCCGGGATGGCTATGGCGATGTCAGGCGCCGAGGAGTCATTCCACCAGGTCTTGGTCAGGAAGGCCACGTCTGGGGCAGAGGTGTCGAGCAGATCCCAGAGCTCGATGACGTGTTTGCGTGCGGAGCGGGTGTTGAGGAGTATGCAGTGGAGGTGGTTGGGTCCAGTCCTTGGAGGTTTGGTGGCTCTGTCGCAGGTGAAGCTGTAGGTGTGGTAAGAGAAAGGTCCGTGAGTCCGTTTTGGGGCGGCTTGGAAGCAGGTGTGGTTTCGGCCGGCGTTGAGTGCGTAAAGGGTGCTGGCGTCATAGCGGAGTCTGGTGTTATGGCGTTCGCGGGGTCTAGGGGTTCAGGCACTGGGCGGGGTCCAGGAGCGGACGGGCGCAGACGGGCTTGCCTTTGGCGCGCCAGCAGCTTGCCCGCTGTGCGGCTTCCTTAAGAGGGGGCTAGGGAGGGAGGAGCGGGGTAGCCAATGGGGAGCAGGGGGGTGGGGCCGCAGGGACGCAGTGGCGGGAAGGAGCGGGAAACGGCAGGAAAACAGGCGGGCGGCAGGGAGCAGGTACGAGGCAGCTGGTGGTCGTGTGGTGGCGTGGGGAGCGACTTGCCTGCGAGCAGGGTCAGAGGTCACCAGGCAGAAAATTTACCCGCACTAGGTATATGTTAGGAGACTATTATGCCTCAATTGAGGTGTCTGTCATTCCATTATGATACATCCTGTATCATTGTACTTGCTACTTAGCTCACATGTTTACTTCTATTTTGATTTTACATGCCATATTTCTTTGTCTATTCATTGACACCTGGTGTCCACGTATGCATTCTGTATCTTTAAATGGGGTCTGACCCGGGAAGGGGTCAAGGGACCAAGACCACGTATGTGGTCGAAACGCGTCTTTCTGCTATGTGATTAAATACCTTTAATACTGATCAGCGGGCTTGTGGAGTTGCTTCGTTTTCTCTCTAAAAAATTGGAATATATACATATATATATATTATATATATGTATATAATATATGTATATAGTAAGGCCTGTGAACATGGGGTGAACATCAAATCTTATTTACTACAAGATGGCAGAAAAGAAACCATTTATGACCATATCACATGTGACTCGAAGTGTGTGATTTACAGGCTTCAATGCCCTTGTGGCAAATACTACATTGGGAGCACTGTAAATAAACTCAAGTTGAGAATACTACAACATTTGAGGGCGATAAAAAACAAGGACCCGTGTTACCCAATGGCCACACACTTTGCCCAACACCACCAGAGTGACACCACCCTCTTGAAATATTCTGGAATAAAATTGGGCAAACTTCCAGAACGAGGTGGTGATCAGTTACAACTACTGAGACGCTTAGAATGGAGAATGATACTAAGTATGGGAACTGAAGCACCGTTTGGTCATAATTTGGATGCCGAATTATATGTACATTTGTGATTTGATTTTTAAGATAATTCAATGAGACTTTGATTTCAAACCTGTGGAACTTTACAGAATGTGGAGAATGTTATCCCTTTGATACTGGAATGAGTACATGTTATGAATAATTGATTCTGAACCGATAAATCATTTAAGATCCCAAGTATCCCTTCCTGAGAAGCTAATGAATGAAGGATATGATGGTTTATAGTTTATTAATAGTTGGATGTTTAGAAGAGAAGAAGCTGAAAATATAAGCACCTCACACAAATTATGGTTGTTCGCATAAGAAGGTTGGTCAAGATGGTATATAAAACTATATACGATAGGTCATGTAGTACCTTGATAATGACGTTGTATACTGTTTTGGATTTAACTCCTTTGGATATATTGTAGATACTTTATTGTGAATCATGCAACAACTTATTTAGATTAATGACCACAGTATTCTTCTCGTAAAACCTTAGAAACTGACCGTTTCTCCACAAGGTATAACCATCTCAAATTAAGTAATCCTCAAACTTTAATATTCTTTAGGGGGTGATTGGAAATGTAGATAATGATCTTTTGTACATACTTTAATTTATATAAAGAACCTTCGGTTCCATATAGGGGTACTGCACATTTCATTTGCGCATTTTGAAATGTAATAAGAGACCATGAAACCTGATAGTACTTCACTCTGAGTGTATGGTCACAGAATTTTACTTTTTGGTACTTTACATTGATTGTACATAATTATGTATATACCATGAGACTTGATAATACTTTATTTTGAGTGTATTGTCATAGAATTTTGTTTAAGGTACTTTACGTTGATTGTACATAATTATGTATATACCTTTACATTAATTTGCGCATTGATATGTAAAATAGACCATGAAACCCTATAATACTTTATTATGTATGGTCATAGAATTTGACTAATGTACTTTACGTTGATTGTTCATATTTGTGTATATACCTTTTAACATGTACTGGCCATGTATATAAACTTTGCTGGGTTGGGTTGGTCTAGATGACCATGGAAATGGTAGAGGGTACTTACACGAATTGCACTATATAAGTAAGGTCTAGACCCAGGGACTCTATGGTCCAGTGGAAGGCAGGAGCCGAAACGCGTAGACCGTCCATTTGATGCACGTTATTCTTTGCACTGGTGTGTAAATAAAACGCTGAAACTCATCTGTTGCTGTGCCGTGGTCTTTACTCTACTTAACGTGGGAAGAAGAAAGCTGTGGCTATGTATATATATATATATATATATATATATATTCACTGAAAAAACCATAGGTTATAGACCATATATAGTTAGGAATTAGCATTTACTAAACCTTATTTTACTCACACAAAACCATTGAAATTCCATATATAGTTAGTTGCACTAACTATATATCGCGCACCCGCAATCCACTGCTGATGATGTCACATATTACATCATTCATGACATGGTCAGTGACATCACTGATGACATCACTGATGACATCTCAAATGACATCACTGATGACATCACTGATAACAACATCCAGTGATTTTTTGTTTCTATAAAGTTTAAATATGTCTTACATATTGAAGAATGAGTGGATGTGTAAGTGTCTGGACGAAGGATTTAGTAGGTGCATGACTGACTGTATGAGTGAGTGATTAAATGTGTCTCACTGACTGCATGGGTTAGTGACTAAACTGTCTTAATTTGTGCATCATTATGTCTGTTGTTCTGTAAACTGCTGCATGTGTTGATCAGTAGCTATATGAGTAACTATATGGGTTATTGATTGATTGCCCAAGTATTTGTATGGGAGACTGAGTGTGTGTGTGGCTAGCTGGGAGGTGTGTGACTCTGTGCAGATCAATGTGTACTTGTATCAATGATTGTATAAGAAGGTAAGTATGTGTTAGTATATGTTTGAAAATGTAAGGTGCTCTATGTTTAACTGTATAGACAAGAAAATGGAAGTGTCATTGATTCTTTACAGGACTGACTAGGTGTGTGAGTAACTCCATGGATGCGTGGCAGACTGTGAGTGTCTGTATAGGTGTATGAGTGCATATGATAGTGTTGTAAAGATGAGTGATTGTATGTATGAATGATTGTATGGGTGAATGAGTGAAGGTGTGTGTAGACGTAGCAATCAGTGAGTGCGTATGTAGTAACTAGTATTGGTGTGTCAATGGTTTCAAAAATTATACTCTCTTTTTAACACTGGGTGAAACAGAGGTTATATTAAAATGTGAGGAGATGCATTGTATTGTCACATGAATGATATCATCAGTGATGTGGTCATTGATGTCAAATGAGATGTCATCAGTGATGTCATCAGTGATGTCATTTGAGATGTCATCAGTGATGTCATCAGTGATGTCACTGACCATGTCATGAATGATGTAATATGTGACATCATCAGCAGTGGATTGCGGGTGCGCGATATATAGTTAGTGCAACTAACTATATATGGAATTTCAATGGTTTTGTGTGAGTAAAATAAGGTTTAGTAAATGCTAATTCCTAACTATATATGGTCTATAACCTATGGTTTTTTCAGTGAATTTTCAAGGTTTTGTAAATGCTAATTCCTAACTATATATGGTCTATAACCTATGGTTTTTTCAGTGAATTTCATTGGTTTTTTAACAGCTAATATCTGTAGCTGTAAAATTTATTCTTCTTTAAATCCAAAAATATATTTTATATGTTTATGAATAATTATTTTTTTAAATATTTTTTTTTCTTCGTTCCCGCTTCGCGAATCGGGAACCTTACAGTAAAAAAATGTTCAGAAAAATAAATAAAAAAGTTCTTTTCAGAACTACCTCCCCGTTATTAAAAAATTGGTACAATATTTGGAACTGTGCCAACCTCTATTTCTCTTAGTTCGCTTCCTAGTTCGCTCGCTGGTACGCGAACTGGAAGCGAACCAAAAACAGTAAGTATAAGGGAAGGAAACACACACTTATGTGAAAAGAAAGACAGCTATAGGGGAGTAAACTAGAGATACTATTACCCATAATCCACTACTGATGATGTCACATATTACATCATTCATGACATGCTCAGTGACATCATCAGCAGAGGATTGCGGGTTTTTTGGCAACATGCCTTATCGACGGTTTAATAACGCTGCCTTTTGCTTTATATAAGTTTTCAAATTGTATGAAATATATACCAATAGGTCTTTATGAACCTTTAGGTAGTGCTTTTGTTCATGAGGTCTGGTCGCTTCCATACACATACAGATGTTTCAAAGATGATCAAGAAGTTTATCTGAATGGAGAGGAATGCACTGAGACGCCAGATCATTCACTAATGTGTAGGCACATACAGTTACACGATTCATGCAACAAACACCGACCAAATATGGCTTGCGTGATGCAAGGCACGCCAGTTCCTGCTATCATCCCCACGTTCAAGTTGTTGGAAAATGGTAGTTATTTGATGCTCAATAATGAAGATTGTTCTGAGTTAATTAAAAGTATTCCTTTTATCGTAACAGTAAGTGAACGGGTTATTTGCTGCAGAAATGTTCTATTTCCTCCCACACATGAACATAGGGAGTTTTCAATCTGGCCACAAATACCAACCTTGGGACACGTTTCAACGGCATGACAAGAATAAGAGCTCTTTTGTCTCAGAGAGAGGTGGCCTTGAGTTCGGCCCGTGAAACTTTCGTACTTCACATAGCGAACACCCGTACACAGGTTTGCCTTTCAATTTCAGCAACATGTTTCCGACTATCTTTAACGCATCCTCCACAAAATCCCTGGCACACTTTTTTAAAGTTGTTACCAGTGGTCTCGTGACTTCATTTGAGAAAATCTTTGGAGTCATCCCTGCTCCCTTTCATTCCATTTTCTCCACTCTGGTTCGTGGATTGCATTTTTACTTGCATTACCAGCGGACGCTCTTGTGCTTTTTTACATTTTTAAATATGGATGTCCCTCCTATGCAACCTCCGACCCTGCAGCTGCTGACACTGTTCCGCAATCGCATGCTAGAATATTATGGCACAATGCCGTTGGCGATATTAAGCACGGCATATGGATTATCTTTTCGGTTCTCCTACTTCACCTGTGTCCAGCCTGTATTTCACTGCCTGACCTGTGATTTCGATTGGGCCATTGATTTGTGTCTCTGCGGACCGGTTTCTCCTGACGTCGACTTTAATCAGCTGATGACTCCTATCATTACTCACGAGTTGATTTGTCCTGGCGAAAGGATTATGGCTGTGGCATTGATGCATGGACTACTTGGTCCCTGGAATTTACTGGCGGCAGCACAGTCTTTCTTGGAACACAGCTTTCTTGAAAACCCACCGAGCTGTCCTCTGATGGTGATAGAGGATCCGGTGCTGGGAGAGCACGTATGTTCTTTTCCGCTTTTAAATTGGATGGCTGAACTGTTTTCGGATGAAGACGGTGACTTCCTGTTGGAGGCTGTTGCAGCTTATTTTGCATACACAGTTATGTCATAGACCTTTTTCATGTTTCATATGCTGAGTACTAGCATTTCATTGACAATTCATTGACTTAATTGTCAAGTTTTTATTATTTACCTTGCCTATTGGCTTAAGACTCGATAAAGTACTTGGCTGTTTTATTTTTCTTTAGCATTGAATTTTCCTAGTTTTTAATGCTTTACCTTGCGGACCGTCCACATATAAACTTGCAATCTGCTCTCATGAGATGGCACTTCTATTATCTTATTCAGTTCGTTTCCGGATCATGAGGAGGTGTCATCTAGGTCCTGGATATCTTTACACCGTGTTAAGTTAGCATGGGCTCATTACCGGTTTAAACGCCATTTTTCCTTTTTTGCAACTTCTGCACACGACATTTAGTTGTTGCTTTAGCTTTCCACCTAGTAGTTCATCGTGGTTTACATGAGAATAATATGTTATTGGTCTACTATCTGCTTTACTTGTTAAACTATATCTGTACAGCGAGTGCTAAAGTTTCAAGAACAACACGGTACAGAATTGTTATGAGGTCTGATCTCCACGACTTCATACTCATAACATAAGTGCAACTTCTGCCAATTCTGGGCATGAGGCGGGTTTTATATTGCTTTGCCGAACACACATACACAACAGTTGATGCGGTTCACATGAAGAGAGAGCTGGTGTATGCTGATGTGATTCCTTCAAATCTAAGACACTAAAGTATGGGCACGCCCTAAACCAACACAAAGAGACCTTCTTAGCAAATAATATAATATGTGTATTAGGGAGGGTGAGATATAAGCAGCCGCGGGCCGTGGAGGAAGTTACGGTGAGGCAGGGAGGCGGGGAGGGGGAGAAGCAGGGTGGAGCCCTCTCTACCTTGCCCCTCCCCCTCCCCGCCTCCCTGCCCCACCGTAACTCCCTCCACGGCCCGCGGCTGCTTATAAGTGTTGCTAACTCTTATTCATTTACAGCATGTTAACATACTGTCACCATTCGCTTTTTATGTACTAGTAACTATGCTGGTAATTTTGCTACTGATAATATGTGTACTTGTATTCTCCACCCTGCTTCTCCCCCTCCCCGCCTCCCTGCCTCACCGTAACTCCCTCCACGGCCCGCGGCTGCTTATAAGTGTTGCTAACTCTTATTCATTTACAGCATGTTAACATACTATCACCATTCACTTTTTATGTACTAGTAACTATGCTGGTAATTTTGCTACTGATAATATGTGTACTTTTATTATCTAAGGTACTACGCCTGAGAAGACGGCATTAGTAAATAAACATTTCAAATACACATGTGTTCTTCTTAACTCCATGTTCTGGTTTCTAAGAAATATATAACGACCGACTGTTCATGAGTTCCACGTATCCTGAGGTACTATAAGTTCATATTCTGGATTGTCTAAACATTGAGAGTTTGTTATATCCAATGTGACACTGTACCTAGCTTGCTAAATAGTTTTTGATTACTAACGTGAGTTTTGGGACACCCTAATTCGCCGAGGTTCCAATCCTCTGTCCACAGTTCTGTGTGAGAACAGAAACCCTGCGACAGGGGCACCCCCGACCCTTGCTGGACCTTCATCACACTTGCGATACAACTCCAGCAATGCGCCACCTTTACGGCACAGATACATCACGCATCTGTGCTGTTTTTGCCCCGTGATGCGCCGCATTGTAAATGCAGCACACCATAGGTGACGGAACAGCGGCACAGAATGACTAACACATCCCTGGTGATGCGCCAGTCATCATAAATCTATCCCTATGCTTCTTATCTTGTTAGAGATGAACCGCCATATGTATCATCAAAGTTATTTGCATTTCCTAAATAGCGAACTTTAAGGAATAAATAGCGATTCTTTACCATTCCTAGTTTGCGATGAGCTATTTGCTAATTAGCCGAATGTAGCCCAATGAAGCCCAATGTAGCCCAATGTAGCCCAAAGATGGCCGCCAGACACACAAAAAAACAAATGTAGCCCAAATATCAGCCAGATGTAGCCCAACTATAGCCCAGTGACAGAATGACCAATCAGCTTCGCAAACCTCCGTTACGCGAAGCGGAGCGCTGTTACAGATATATATCTTTTTTTGAACGTTAATTTCTCAAAATCCACTGGAGCACATATATTGAGACCTAGCAAAGGCACATCGGGCTACCAGTCCCTAATATTTTGCCAAGTTTCGTGCAAATCCATTCAGCCGTTCAATTATTATTTTTATTATTTTTTTTTTCCCCGCGGGGCCCTTTTAAAACCTCCACATCAAACCTAGGGGGTCAGCGAGGATCTACTATGCCCCCTTATAGTTATTTCCCCCTTTGTTTTGACCTCCTCTTGTCTCTCGATCCTACCGAGAGACAAGATGGCGGCCGCTACGGACTGTTTGGAATGTTGACAGACGCCGGAGAACCAATCAGCTTCGCTTCACAAAGCTCCGTTGCGCGAAAAGTCCGCGAACCAGAGCGCTAACCGGTCCGCTGTTACAGATATATATCTTTTTTTAAACGTTAATTTCTCAAAATCCACTGGAGCACATATATTGAGACCTACAAAAGGCACATCGGGCTACCAGTCCCTACAATTTTGCCAAGTTTCGTGCAAATCCATTCAGCCGTTCGGGCTAAAAGTGAGGCCAACCGCCCTATGGAAAACTCAATGTTAAAAACACGTTTTGGGACCCCCCTTTTTTCTCGGCCCCCACTGGACGAACCCCCCCCAAATTTTCAAGGGCTGCTCAGAAACAAAATGTGCCATTTTCCTGAAAATTTCAGCCAATTCCGTCCACAAACGCCAAAGTTATTAGACATAGAATTTTCAAAAAACCCATAGAGAAAAAATCCTAACTATATATACCTACTGGCGACCGCCAGTAGGTAATATATATACATATATATATATATATATATGTCTAGCTCCAAACACCAGCTAGCTGCACGCATGAGCGGGTGCACGCCAAAAACGGGGGTGTACCCGTTATGTGAATCACAGCTCCAAACATCCACAAACAATTAGTTTGTATAGAAAGCAGCACACGCAGGGGGTGGTTCCTCAAAAGATTTTAATGGGGAACTTCACAGCATACGACGCGTTTCGCCAGAGAGCTTCGTCAAGTTATGCAAATTTGCCGTACGGCATGTTATTGTAGGATGTATGGATAACCATGGTTAGCTTCACAATTATTTTATTGTAGTGAGCTGAAATTTGGGTTATATCTATGCCAGCAGATGTGAACGCTGGCCTTCTATATTGCTTGGTACTTTGATTAATGGTACCTTCATCACTGCTCACCTGTGTTTCTTGGGTATGCCCATCCAGGGCGTTTATGTGCATTGAAGGATTTTTGGATTATTGCATTATTGTGCCCATCTATGGGCTAGATATTTCATGTTATTCCAAGCATATTTATGTTGGGTTCCATGTAAATAGTGTATACACATTTAAAAACGATTGTTTTCATTATATGTTTATAATTGCGCAAATGTTTCAGTTTTCCATCTAAAGATGGCCGACCCATTTGTTGCCATGAATTTAGTCCTTCTATACTTTTCATGACTAATGTGGATGCAAGATTGTTTGTTTAAAAATGAGTTGAGCGCCTCGGCTCTTTGCATAACTTGACGAAGCCCTCTGGCGAAACGCGTCGTATGCTGTGAGGTTCCCCATTAAAATCTTTTGAGGAACCACCCCCTGCGTGTGCTGCTTTCTATACAAACTAATCGTTTGTGGATGTTTGGAGCTGTGATATATATATATATATATACATATATATATATATATGCAAGCTCCAATTTCCTAATAATGCCCAGCCAGGTTAAGGAAAAGACAGCACTCACGCGTGTGCAGCATATCATCAAAGGGTTTATTCAGAACAAACGCGTTTCAGGAAAAGAATCCCTTCGTCAGTGTTCACATCGGAAAACGCTATGCGGCACCATTATCTATGTTTGCAGATCTAATGGAAACAAACAATGGACTACATCAAAGGCGCAATCATGCGCGCCATCTTTGAATGTGTGATAGTTTAACATGCATCATAGGAAACACACATTGGATTATCTAAACCGTGATTACAGCCGTGTATCGGCAAACACAAATTTCAATCATTACTTGTTATGACTAGTGGGACAGAATATATCCAAACTAGGAACAAGAACAGACATCATGCAAAATTGTGCGACATCCGCATGAAAACCACATTAATGGATAGTCATGGGGGCATAAATCTTGCTGTGGATCGGCAATGGCAGCCAAATATTGGCTGCCAGAAATTGGAATATCTAAACCCATATGTTTTCTATTCGATGCAGAAAATATATACAAATCTAGGTGCAGCTTTCAACAAAAACCCATTCTCATAATTTTCATTTTACATGCCATTCAAAATTTCATATCAGAAATACCGTATCAAAGAATTACATTTTAAAACATTTTTTCAAAAAGTTACATATTGATACATTGCTGATTCCTCATCCTAAGTGTGATGCCAGTTCTTCACCCATGTTAAGGCCCTTTGGCGCCCTTGTCTCTAGATCAACAATATATTGAGATTCTAGTCTCCTGAGTATTTGCAACCTGTTGCCCCCTCTTGGATTCTCACTAACGTGGTCCAAGCAAAAGTATCTCAGGAGATTCCTGTCACTCTTATGTTTCAGAGCAAAGTGACGGGCCACCGGATACGAAAAATCTTTATTTACGATGGCTCTCATATGTTCAAGCACCCTCAATTTAACAGGATTGATGGTGCTTCCAACATATATCAAAAGGCAAGGACATATCAGACAGTAGACCGCATGATCAGTATGACAGGACATAAATTTGTTGATTTTCTTACCACCTCTACAACCAGAGACTTCATATGTTAATGTTCTCTTACTGGCTGAGCAGGCTTTGCATTTCCCTCAGGGAAAAAACCTTTTGCATCCTTCAAAGCCCCTATTTGTTTTTCCGGTGGCTGCAAGTAACTATGGACCATCTGATCACGTAAAGATCTCGCCCTTTTGAACGTGATTAATGGTACTTCGGGAATGTCTGGCCCTACAATCAGATTAGATTTAAGAATGTGCCAGTGTTTGGACATTATGGATCTCAATTTAAAAGAGTTGGCAGCATAGGGTGTTATCATGCGGAATTTTCCGTCTGAAATGGGGCGTGTTTTTTTAGCAAAAAGACTTGTACGGGGTAATTGTCTGACTTTACTCAAGGTGTCCTGGAGGAGTTGCCAATTATATCCTCTCATCCTGAATCTCTCAATACTTTCAGATGCAGCTTGCTCAAAATCTTCAGTCTGACTAGAGTTACGTTTGAGTCGTAAAAACTCCCCGTATGGGATGTTATAAATGAGTTTACGGGGATGGCTGCTTGACGCGTGCAATACACTGTTCCCAGCTGTCGGTTTCCGATAAAGTTGTGTACATAATCGTCCCTCTCTGACACTCACTTGTAGGTCTAGGTAATTTACACTGTCTTTGCTCACATCACCAGTGAATTTCAGATTGCACTCATTCTGATTGAGTACTTGTATGTATTGAGTGGCTTCCTCTATAGACCCGTCCCAAATAAGGAACAGGTCATCAATATACCTGCGCCATGCCACCACTTTGTTGTTCCATACTGCGTTCCTGGGGGCCCAAGCTACCTGCTCCTCCCACCAGCCCACGAATAAATTCGCATAGCTGGGGGCGAAGCAGGAGCCCATTGCAGTGCCAGAGAGTTGGCAGTAGGTGGTGTCCTGAAAGAGAAAGATGTTATTACGCAGGCAAAATGCAATTAATTCTAGTAACATCTTATTGTGCATTGCGTGCTTCAATTCTCTTTTCTTTAGGAAATGTTCCACAGCGTAGAGACCCTGCTCATGGTCTATGCAGGTATATAAGCTTGTGATATCTAGAGTAATCAATACAAATGAGGGTTGCCAGGTTATCAGTTCCACTTTCTCAATGAAGTCAGTAGTATCTCTGGTATAAGACTTCAAAGATAGCACAAAGTCAAAAAGATAATGATCTAGAAATTTAGAGAGATTCTCCGTAAGACCTCCCATGGAAGAGATGATGGGTCTCCCAGGGGGATTGTCACTGTTTTTATGAATCTTAGGTAGATGATAGAAACAGGGTAAGATAGGGTTCGTAGTCTTTAGAAAAAGGTATTCCTCAAGATCTAACATCTGTTTATCGTGCCATTTTTTAAGCAGAATGTGTAAATCATCAATGCTTTTCAAATAATCTTGTTTTTTTATTGGCATATAGCAAGACACGTCTTGAAGTTGGCGCATGGCCTCTGCAACATAGTTTGACCTTGACATGATCACGATATTTCCTCCTTTGTCGGAGGGTTTGCACACAATTGTTTTGTCCTCCATTAATGTTTTAATTGCCAACTTTTGTTCTTTTGTGGTATTAAAAGATTTTTTTCTCACATTTTGTCCAAACAACAATATGGAGTATACTCAAACCCGTATTGATTTGTATAAGTTCATTCGGAAGGTCAAACTTCATAAGTTCTTCAAGACTAAACCCACTGGGAAAGAAGTGAAACAACTGAGACTCAATAAGAAAGACACTGACCTTTTATCTGTCAATGACCTGACAGCGTGTGAGGTCCTGCAAAATCTGAGACAAGAAGGAGACATGGAAACAGTGGGGAGTGGCAACACTCTCACACAGAGATTGATTAACATCGACATTGATCAAGAAGCACCCAAAAGTGAATTCAAACTAGCATCGAGATTTGTCCCCCAGATTGCAATCGATGCAATAGACATTTTCTCTGATGCGATCATTAGGGATCTGATGTCCATGAGGAAAGATCAGAACCAACAAAGAAAAAAATCTTTTAATACCACAAAAGAACAAAAGTTGGCAATTAAAACATTAATGGAGGACAAAACAATTGTGTGCAAACCCTCCGACAAAGGAGGAAATATCGTGATCATGTCAAGGTCAAACTATGTTGCAGAGGCCATGCGCCAACTTCAAGACGTGTCTTGCTATATGCCAATAAAAAAACAAGATTATTTGAAAAGCATTGATGACTTACACATTCTGCTTAAAAAATGGCACGATAAACAGATGTTAGATCTTGAAGAATACCTTTTTCTAAAGACTACGAACCCTATCTTACCCTGTTTCTATCATCTACCTAAGATTCATAAAAACAGTGACAATCCCCCTGGGAGACCCATCATCTCTTCCATGGGAGGTCTTACGGAGAATCTCTCTAAATTTCTAGATCATTATCTTTTTGACTTTGTGCTATCTTTGAAGTCTTATACCAGAGATACTACTGACTTCATTGAGAAAGTGGAACTGATAACCTGGCAACCCTCATTTGTATTGATTACTCTAGATATCACAAGCTTATATACCTGCATAGACCATGAGCAGGGTCTCTACGCTGTGGAACATTTCCTAAAGAAAAGAGAATTGAAGCACGCAATGCACAATAAGATGTTACTAGAATTAATTGCATTTTGCCTGCCTAATAAATGTAAATGTAAATGTAAATGTAGGCGTATTTATAAAGCGCACTGATACTCAGGAGTGTCCTGGCGCTGTACTCATACCGCTAGGGAACCCGTCCTGGCTTTTCCTCGTGAAATGTCCACTCCTGGGCATCCCCGGGGTGCAACCAGGCATCCCCAGCGCTGTAGGGGGCCGTGGTGGAGACTAAGCAAGCTATTGCCCAGAGTTGCAGCGTGGGACTCATGCTCAGAGTAGGCACCGAGGCGAGAAATCAGGTCCGAGGAATTATGAGCCCAAGAACCGCCGAGATCACCGAGATCAGCCGAGGCGGGATTTGAACCCTGGTCCCAGGCCAGGCCTCTACACCAGGGACTGCCGCTCTAAGCAGTGAGCCACACTTCTCCACCATAACATCTTTCTCTTTCAGGACACCACCTACTGCCAACTCTCTGGCACTGCAATGGGCTCCTGCTTCGCCCCCAGCTATGAGAATTTATTCGTGGGCTGGTGGGAGGAGCAGGTAGCTTGGGCCCCCAGGAACGCAGTATGGAACAACAAAGTGGTGGCATGGCGCAGGTATATTGATGACCTGTTCCTTATTTGGGACGGGTCTATAGAGGAAGCCACTCAATACATACAAGTACTCAATCAGAATGAGTGCAATCTGAAATTCACTGGTGATGTGAGCAAAGACAGTGTAAATTACCTAGACCTACAAGTGAGTGTCAGAGAGGGACGATTATGTACACAACTTTATCGAAAACCGACAGCTGGGAACAGTGTATTGCACGCGTCAAGCAGCCATCCCCGTAAACTCATTATTAACATCCCATACGGGGAGTTTTTACGACTCAAACGTAACTGTAGTCAGACTGAAGATTTTGAGCAAGCTGCATCTGAAAGTATTGAGAGATTCAGGATGAGAGGATATAATTGGCAACTCCTCCAGGACACCTTGAGTAAAGTCAGACAATTACCCCGTACAAGTCTTTTTGCTAAAAAAACACGCCCCATTTCAGACCGAAAATTCCGCATGATAACACCCTATGCTGCCAACTCTTTTAAATTGAGATCCATAATGTCCAAACACTGGCACATTCTTAAATCTGATCTGATTGTAGGGCCAGACATTCCCGAAGTACCATTAATCACGTTCAAAAGGGCGAGATCTTTACGTGATCAGATGGTCCATAGTTACTTGCAGCCACCGGAAAAACAAATAGGGACTTTGAAGGATGCAAAAGGTTTTTTTCCCTGTGGGAAATGCAAAGCCTGCTCAGCCAGTAAGAGAACATTAACATATGAAGTCTCTGGTTGTAGAGGTGGTAAGAAAATCAACAAATTTATGTCCTGTCATACTGATCATGCGGTCTACTGTCTGATATGTCCTTGCCTTTTGAGATATGTTGGAAGCACCATCAATCCTGTTAAATTGAGGGTGCTTGAACATATGAGAGCCATCGTAAATAAAGATTTTTCGTATCCGGTGGCCCGTCACTTTGCTCTGAAACATAACAGTGACAGGAATCTCCTGAGATACTTTTGCTTGGACCACGTTAGTGAGAATCCAAGAGGGGCAACAGGTTGCAAATACTCAGGAGACTAGAATCTCGATATATTGTTGATCTAGAGACAAGGGCGCCAAAGGGCCTTAACATGGGTGAAGAACTGGCATCACACTTAGGATGAGGAATCAGCAATGTATCAATATGTAACTTTTTGAAAAAAAATTTTAAAATGTAATTCTTTGATACGGTATTTCTGATATGAAATTTTGAATGGCATGTAAAATGAAAATTATGAGAATGGGTTTTTGTTGAAAGCTGCACCTAGATTTGTATATATTTTCTGCATCGAATAGAAAACATATGGGTTTAGATATTCCAATTTCTGGCAGCCAATATTTGGCTGCCATTGCCGATCCACGGCAAGATTTATGCCCCCATGACTATCCATTAATGTGGTTTTCATGTGGATGTCGCACAATTTTGCATGATGTCTGTTCTTGTTCCTAGTTTGGATATATTCTGTCCCACTAGTCATAACAAGTAATGATTGAAATTTGTGTTTGCCGATACACGGCTGTAATCACGGTTTAGATAATCCAATGTGTGTTTCCTATGATGCATGTTAAACTATCACACATTCAAAGATGGCGCGCATGATTGCGCCTGTGATGTAGTCCATTGTTTGTTTCCATTAGATCTGCAAACATAGATAATGGTGCCGCATAGCGTTTTCCGATGTGAACACTGACGAAGGGATTCTTTTCCTGAAACGCGTTTGTTCTGAATAAACCCTTTGATGATATGCTGCTACACGCATGAGTGCTGTCTTTTCCTTAACCCGGCTGGGCATTATTAGGAAATTGGAGCTTGCATTTTACACGCGGACACCATCGCGTGATAGCACCCGCTTCTGAGAGTGACTCGTCTTATGGTGTAACTGGAGCTTGGATATATATATATATATATATATATATGTATATACAAAAATATATATTTACTGAAAAAACAAAAGCTTACAGGGACATTATAGTTAGAAAATAGAATTTTAAAAAACCTTAGAAATTCACTGAAAAAACAAAGGTTACAGGGACATTATAATTAGGCTCAGATTTCACTCTTACAAAACCACTGAAATTCAGAATTTATAGTTAGCTGAGCTAACAACAACTCACACCACTGAAATGCACTGCTTATGACCTCACCTATTACATCACTCATGACATGGTCAGTGACATCACTGATGACATCTCAAATTACATCACTTATGACAACATCCAGTGACTGTTAATGTTTTTAAAAAGTTTAAGAGTGTCAAATATATATACCAAGGTATATTGTTGAATCAGTGGGTGTATGAGTGCCTGTATGGATGATTCAGTGGGTACCTGACTGACTGTATAAGTGAGTGATTAGGTGTCTCAGTGAATGTATGGATGAGTGACTGGTTCTGTGAATGTTTGTATCAGTCTGTCAGTTGGTGTCTAAGTGGCTGTATTGTTGTGTTAGTGGGTACGTGAGTGGCTGTTTTGGTGATTGATTGGTTGTCTGAGTACCTGTATGAGTGTCTGTGTGGGACTACCTTTATGGATGAGTGAGTTAGTGAGTCAGTGGCTTTATGGGTTAGTGAGTGTGTGTGTGTGTATGTGTGTTTGTGAGGGGCAGTTTGGGTTAGTGAGTGTGTATATGTCTTGGTGGGTGAGTGGATGTGTCAGTGATATATCTTTGAGTAACTGGGTACGTAAAAGGCATTATAGGTGAGTGCTTGGGGATATGAGTAACTGTATGGGTGAATGAGTGAATATGAGAGTGGCTGTATGGGTGAGTGCATGCTAGTGTCAGTGACTGTATAGGTGAATGAGTATGTGTTAGTATATGCATGAGTAAGTAAGTGGATTTGGGTGTAACTGCATGGGTGAGTAAGTGGTTGTGTGATTGACTGTATGCGCGAGTCAGTAGGTGTGGGAGTAGCTCAATCAATCAATCAATCAAATATAACTTTATTCGATAGTTAAAAAGCAATCATAAAAGTATACATAAAAACATTTAATTAAAATACATTTCAATTCATTTTACAATCTCTCAGTGTTATACATAGAAATTCATTAATGGCAGGGTTTCCGTTTAGTAACATCCTAATCTCATTATAGTGCATTATGTTATCATACTCTTTCTACTGCGCATCACTTTTTTCCAAAACAATGTAATTGTTGCAACACATAGATGATTATCCAGGTATTGCATGCTTAACATAGCCAGACGGCACTTCCGAAAGCCCTCTCTCTCAATAGCGGCAATAAAAGGCTATGCCTAATCTGGTTATAGAATTTACAAAATAAAATAACATGCATAGCGCTTTGGGGGGAAGCATCATCACAGGGGCAGGTCGGTAAATCTTGCATCCAGTTATTTACTGTTGGAAAAAAAAACAGTCTGTGAAAAATTCCAAATCTAAAACGGGATAATAGGAATCTATCATAGTTATCTGGGACATAAATCAAATAGGGTTGAATATTAAAAGTTGTTAATAACATTTGATGTTGCAGGACAGTAGGTTTTAAAACCTCAGATGTAAATCTTAAGGAATCCAAAAAAGCCAGGTCCTCCTTTTTGTATTGCGACTTATATAGCGCACGTATCACCCGAAGGCATCAAGGCGCTTGCCTTGGGAACCTGTCCTGGCTTTTCCCTGTGAGATAACCCCTACTGGGTATCCCCAGGGTGAAAGCCAGGCATCCCGCAGCGGGTGGGCCGCCGTAGTGGAGATTAAGCAACTATTGCCCAGAGTTGCAGCGTGGAACCCCATGATTAGAATAGGCACCGAGGCGAGAATTATCGAGTCCGTGGACATTTTGGGCTCAGGACCCTGCCGCGTCGGGAATTGAACCCTGGTCCCGGGCCAGACCTCTGCATCAGGGTCTGCCGCTCTAATCAGTGAGCCACACTCCTCCTTTTTCAGGTCCTTATGTGACATGGCTGAGATAGTAAGGGGATTTAGAAAATAGTCTAACTTCCCAATATCCGTTAAAAATGTACGTACATAGCTCAGCCAAGGTATCCTCATTGCTCCTTCTAGTTTCAGAATATCTGTCAAAATATCTCTGTTCAGCTTTGTCTCTTCTTCAGTCCACAGCCTGTGCCATAATAGGACAGGTTCAAGCTTGATGAGATCAGATATACAGGCAAGACTAATTTCTGCATGGCAGTTATAATTAGGAGTGCTCTTAGGTACTGCAAGGATAAACTTTAAAAAGGAGTTCTCAACTACCTGGATGGGCAAACCCCCATACCCCACTACCGTAAATTGCACCAGATACACATTTGGCATTGTAGATTTTAATTAACTCCACATGTGGTCTGGTGCCTAATTTCTTCAAGAAAGTCCTCAGGGCAGCCGTCGAGCGAACCATGGCAAGTTTTTTCGCTGCCACTGCCTGTCCCCATGACTCACTATGATTAAACAGTATACCTAGGTAGGAAAATTGCTTAGTGGATTCAAGTTTCTGTCCTGCTATAAAAATGGCCTTTTTAGTTTTTAGGTGCCTGCCGCAGTGCATGGTGAAAGTTTTTGATGTATTTACTCTTAGGCCCAACTCACTCATAAAGAGGGCAAAACTATCCACCACGCGCTGAAGTCCCACTTGAGTACGAGACATTGGCACAGCATCGTCGACGTACAAAAGCGCCGGGATTGGAAGGCCGGCTACATATGGGGGATCTAGACTATTATTGCACAGGGCTTTCTCCAAACCATTTATGTACAAGTTAAAAAGGAATGGGGCCAGGACACAGCCCTGCCTGACACCACTCCTGATTGGGAATTTGCCCATGCGTTCCCCCTTCTGGCCATAGCGGACGCGGGCTGAAGCGTCACTATAAAAACGTTTAAGATAATAAATAATATTTTCTTCAACCCCAAGTTGTCCCAACAATATCCATAGTTTGGAATGCACCACACAGTCAAATGCGGCTGAGAGGTCGACAAAGGCCAGGAAGAAGTTCCCTTTTCTGGCCCTTGTGTACTTCCCGACGAGCATTAAAAGATTTAGGCCCTGTTCCACTGTTCCTAAGCCAGAACGAAAACCATATTGAAAATCAGATAAAATAGAGTTGTCCTCGGCCCAGACCAAGTCCAAGATTATTCGGCCCACTATTTTAGTAAATGAATCTAAAAGGGAGATGGGTCTATAACAACCTGGGTCATGTCTATCCCCCTTTTTGTAGATGGGCACTATGGTAGATTCCACCCATGTGGGCAAAAAATCTGAAACACAGCTAGCATTAAGTACCTGGACCAAAAGGGGGCCTCACAGGGAAATGGTAGCTTTAAAAATATCCATAGGGACACCGTCCGGACCAGGGGCCTTCCCACCCTGACTTACATGCAAGGCTTTTTTGGTGGAGTGGGCAATAGAGACAGAGGGAGGACTCGTCAATCCCCCACCCTCATAAACTTTAGAAAAATGGCCGATCCAATCCGATTCAGGAATTGCAATCTCTAGTCTGGGACCATCCTCGTCTCTAAGAAAGGGAGTTCTGATAATCTTCCAGAAGCCCGCACTATCGTTCCTACCTGAAGCTAGATGCAGGGCTTCCCAGGCTTCTACTTTCAGCTTGTTCTTTCTGTTTTTTATAGCGATTTTATACTCTTTCCTCAGTCTACTAATTTCCTTAGCACACCTAGGTTTCTTATGCAATTCTTTCTTTAGAAGTGCATAAGTTCTAGTGCAGCTAGAGTCAAACCATCCTCCTTTTTGTTTAGCATTTTTACACTGTCTCATAGGAGAGATCTTAATTTTGTTAGAAACAGTGAGAAAAGCTGCAAGGAGCATTTCGGGTGTCGAATCTTCCTTCAAACAAATCGCTAGCTCAGATGTGCATTTACCAATTATTGTGTTAAGTATTTCAGTTTGATCCAACATAGCCCATCTTAACGAATAACCATTTGTGCTACCAATAGACAGATTTTCATCCACACTGTCCCTTTCTATTTTACGTGTTAAGGTAGACTTCTTTGGGATCAGAATGGTTACACAGAGCGGAAAGTGGTCACTTAATGCAATATCTGAGACCTTAAAAGAGTAAACTCTATTTGCATGCTTATTTGTTACAAAAGCATAATCAATAATAGAAGCACAGCCCCTCCCATTAAATGTTGGGGATAGGGAAGATGGCATCATACTATCTTCGTTTGCAAATCCCAAATCAAATTTACCAAGCAATTCATTAAATTGTTCACCCAAGACGGAATGATTAAAATGTGACTGGCACATGCCGTCTTCCCGTGTCATTCCACACCTGTTATCATCCATCATGATACATAAAATACAATTAAAATCTCCCCAAAAGAGTATCATCAAGTCATGTCTATAAACCTTATCCTGTAAAGACAGTGCTTTGCCCAATTTTTTAAAGACATTAGATACATCAGCAAGAGGAAAATTATTATATAGATTGAGCAGGGCAATTGGGATATCAGAAGCCAAAACAAGTATCAAGAGTTGGAAATAGATATCTTTAACAGGCTCTGTGACCCTTATTATATTCAACTTATTGGACAAATAAATGCTCAATCCCCCCTTTGCTCTTCCATGTATTACCTCCACAGCTGGGGTATGGAAGGTCTTAAAACCATCAAGATGGACCGGATCCCTGCTCCATGTTTCTTGGAGGCAAATTAAGTCTTGAGTAAGGATAAAGTCCTGCCAGAGTGGATTACCAATTTTAGATTTAATGCCGGCAATGTTCCAAGAGAAAACACTGCATAACGGGGGTACCAGTGGGGGAGAAATAGGAGTGACAGCAACAGGACTATGATCTACAGATAGGGTCACAGTCCTATGCTCGCTCCCTATCTCTAACTCTGTTCCCCGAACCTCCAGGCCTCCTGTGGAGCCCTCAACCCCTATCGTGTTAGGAACATTCCCCCTACCTACCTTTAGATTTTCCCCGTGGCTAACTGCAGACATAAGGTCAGCTGCTATGCCCGGGGGATTTTGTAGAGTGTCTAACTGTAGTCATTCATAATCTAGTCCACTAAGTATGTCAAAGGTATTAAATGTTGGAATAGCATATCTATCTCCCATTTGACCCCCCTGATGTAATAGTGGACGAGGGGGACCTAAACACCTAACCGACCGCGGGGGGCAGTAGAAAAAACCGAGGGGGAGGATGTTAACACAATCGGGATCAACAGACTCAGTACAACCCCTCTCGATTATATTATGAACTAGCATAGGTGACCGGAATGTAAAAATTACACAGTCCCCACTCAGTGATTTATTTGACATACCCACCCAGCTCACTCTTCTGGCCATTTTAAATTCAGAAAACAAAGAGTTGCTGGGTCCAAGCTTGGCAGATAATAAATGTAGGGATTTGTTCCTCAAAGATGACCAATGTTCAAAGACATTGGAGGGAAGGGGAGGAATATTAGCCAGCACCACTGTATATGGCAGTGCTTCATGAGGTAGATTTAAAATAGGTAAGGTTGAAGTTACATTAGGCTCTCTATTATCCTCTACTCTTCTTATTTGTCTTACGTTCTCATTAGTATTTATTTGGACAGGACCAGATGGACCAGGTGCATTAGGTCCAATATTACCCCTTGACTCTGTGGGCTCCAGTCGTCCGTTAGCTTCACTATTTTTGGACTGAGTTTGAGTTACTGGAACCCTTGGTGTATTATTAAGCATTCCATTTGAATCCTTAAAAATTGGTTGAGGTAATATAGAAATTAGTTTGTCCTGAATAGACTTTTGATTACTAACAAGCTTTTCCTCCATATTAGTTACCGTAGTTTCTATATTCGTAACTTTTAAATGGATAGGTTCTAGAAGAGTTGTCAAAAGTGTCTCTATTCTTCCCCCAAAAGCACTCCTCAACTGCTTGATTGCCTATGCTACTTGAAGGAAAAATACTCTCTGTCTGACTGTTACTATTTTTTCCTTTTATTCCAGTAGGTTTTACAGGAATTTTTCGCTGTTTATGGCCGACATTCCCTTTAACATTTTTTGCGAGTGACCCTTCCTTATTAATATGTTTTAACTTACGTCTTGCCTTCTGCCCTCTAGTCGTTACATGCGGGCTATCAGTATTAACACTTGACATTGAGACAGAAATCGGACTAGAAGGAGTGTCAAATCCCAACTTTTCAGTAAGGTTCTCAATCAAAAGTGGCGGCTCTGAGGTTACGTTCCTCTGGGAAATTGCAGGTGTCAAAGATAGCCTAGTTAAAGAGGGAAAGGGTTCAGATGGCATATTACCCGTGGCAGACATGATATCATGCGTTGGTAAGATAGGTTGAGCCCCCGGCAAGCCCACAAAAGAAGGTGCTAATATCAAGTCCTGAGAGTTTATAGTGAACATTGATATATTAGTAGCGGGCAAAGGGGGAAGCGTACCCGCTGGAAGGGAGAGGCGCCTTTCTGTGCTTTCAATGGCAGACGCGACTACCTCTATAGTTTTTTGCAGCATTCGATCGATTGCTGTCAGACTAGGGAGAGGAGTATTTAACTCTACCCTTTGCTTTGTAACAGGGGCAGAGTGTGTGGTAATATTTTTACCCATAATTTGGCACTGAAATTTACAGGAAAATCCTAGGTTGTTTGTAAAAACAATACAACAGTAATAAGAATCACAGAAATAATTCATGCACTAAGATACAGAAAAATAGGCTCTTATTTAAAAGTAAAATTACATTTTGATAAAATATTGTTAATTATGCCTGATAAAAAGGTGACTATTTAACACCAAGAGAACATTAACACAATAGCCCGTTGAGTATTGGAACCATGAACCAAGGGGGGTGGCCCAGCCCAGCCTCTCCCGGCTCCGGACGGCCACAGACGGCCCGCCCTTTGCCCGGAGCTGCTGTGGCGGAGGAAGGAGCAGCGCCGGGAATCAAGGAGGGCGGTGGCAGGTGAATTCAAAGTGCCCCCAAAGTCAAGGTCAGCAGAGCACCCGCTCCACCGGGGCTCTGCTCAGCTTTAAGCACCTCCGGGCGCGGGATGGTCGGTGGCGGCTTCCTGCCGCTTGGGTTCCTGGGCGATGTAATCCCCCCCCCTCTCCGCGGCCGTGCAGGTGTGGCAAAGAGCTACAGTGGCGGGGAGGAGACACGAGTCCCGAGCCAAGAGCTGCTGTGGCGGAGGAATGCGATACAAAAGGGGATGATGGACGGAGCGTTTGAGCAAATCAAACACTCAGCCCCAGTCAACTGATCTGGGTTTAATCCATCACCATTCTTTAGCCCACTCAGCCACCCCAGTTCAGATATGGCCATATGCAAATCAGTCTGACCCTGTGTCTCATGGGAACAGTCCAGCCCGAAACTGCCAAGCCATGTCTTCCCTGGACCGGAAACAAGCATCCTGGGACCCGTTTCGGATTCATAATCCTCATCAGCCAGGCTATCTTGAATCCAGTGGCCAAGTGAGCAAGGGACTCACGTCTGAGCATACCCTGCCACACTTAGGGCGAACAAAGCGATTCAAAAGGGGATGATGGACGGAGCGTTTGAGCAACTCAAACACTCACCCCCAGTCAACTGGTCTGGGTTTAATCCATCACCATTCTTTAGCCCACTCAACCACCTCAGTTCAGACATGGCCATATGCAAATCAGTCTGACCCTGTGCCTCATGGGAACAGTCCAGCCCGAACTGCCAAGCCATGTCTTCCCTGGACCGAAAACAAGCATCCTGTGACCGGTTTCGGATTCATAATCCTCATCAGCCAGGCTATCTTAAATCCAGTGGCCAAGTGAGCAAGGGACTCACGTCTGAGCATACCCTGCCACACTTAGGGCGAACAAAGCGATACAAAAGGGGATGATGGACGGAGCGTTTGAGCAAATTAAACACTCGCCCCCAGTCAACTGATCTGGGTTTAATCCATCACCATTCTTTAGCCCACTCAGCCACCCCAGTTCAGACACGGCCATATGCAAATCAGTCTGACCCTGTGCCTCATGGGAACAGTCCATCCCGAACTGCCAAGCCATGTCTTCCCTGGACCGAAACAAGCATCCTGGGACCGGTTATGGATTCATAATCCTCATCAGCCAGGCTATCTTGAATCCAGTGGCCAAGTGAGCAAGGGACTCACGTCTGAGCATACCCTGCCATACTTAGGGCGAACAAAGCGATGCAAAAGGGGATGATGGACGGAGCGTTTGAGCAAATCAAACACTCACCTCCAGTCAACTGATATGGGTTTAATCCATCACCATTCTTTAGCCCACTCAGCCACACCTGTTCAGACATGGCCATATGCAAATCAGTCTGACCCTGTGCCTCATGGGAACAGTCCAGCCCGAACTGCCAAGCCATGTGTTCCCTGGACCGGAAACAAGCATCCTGGGACCGGTTTCGGATTCATAATCCTCATCAGCCATGAAGGAGCAGCGCCGGGAATCAAGGAGGTTGGTGGCAGGTGAATTCAAAGTGCCCCTAAAGTCAAGGTCAGCAGAGGGAGTAGCTCTATGGGTGACTGAATGAATGTGTGAGTGGCTGTATGGTTGTATATGTGGTTATGTAAGTGACTGTATTAGTGAGTGAGTGCATGTTTGATTGTCCACATGGGTGAGTGAGTGGATTTGTCTGTAGATCTTTGAATCAGTGAGTAAGTGTGAAAATACTGGTATGGGTCTGTGAATGAGTTCTTGAATGTCTGTGTAGAAGTGGGTGTATGAAAGGTTTATGGGGTTGTAAGTGGGTGCGTTGGTAAATCTGTGGAAGATGTAATCTATGTTATCATCAGTGATGTCACTGCCCATGTCATGAGTGATGTAATATGTGAAGTCATAAGCAATGCGTTGCGGGTGAGAGTTATAGTTCGCTCAGCTCGACATGGAAATCTCGGTCTCCTCTAGCTAGCACTAGTAAGATGTGCTGTATTTATAGAGAAAGTATCTAGGGTTCCTTTGTCCCTTGTTTCTTGTATTAGCTTTTTAGGATTGAACCTTTTCCTAGTTCTAGTCCTGGGAGCAGAAGGAGGATTTTCCCTGAACAATAGAGTCTTATAACATCTTCAATAGACTCAAACAGTATGAATGAATATTCATAAGGGTTCTTGAAAACCAGGCAGATGTTACACTACCGGCATAATATTTCTGTACAAGGTTCATCCCATACGTCATCCTTAAATCCAACAATGGCTAATACAAGAAACAAGGGACTAAGGAACCCTAGATACTTTGTGTGTAAATACAGCACATCTTACTAGTGTTAGCTAGAGGAGACCGAGAATTTCCAGCCCACGGACTGACCCGAGACACTGAGGCTCCTGCATGCAGATGACCCAGCTGACAGTGATCTGACACATACCTCGTGGGATGTCCTACTTGAGACTAGGACGGGGTCCCACAATCTCTTACTTCCGGTAATGGGGTCATATTAAATCCTAGAGGGATTCTTTGCTTCACACCTACTCACATGCTAGGTACACTTGGGTACATTTAGACAGGCATCGTAGGAGTATGCGATTTCCTTTTATCATGCATTTTATATTCATGTATGTATTCATGATTATTGCTAGATTGTAGAACTGTACTATACTTTTATATTCACTGTACTGCTGATCATATATATCTGTTCTGCTACTCTCTAATGGTTGTTGCAGCTCCTCTATTTTACACTAGAAGAACAACTGTAAATAAATTCTTATTGTAACACGCCCGACTGTTTCTTCTTTGTAACTCTCTGAGACCAAATAAGTGAGCACGAGTGACTGAGCGAAAGGTAGCACATTGTTTCCACGATTCTAAGGGACTGAGGGATCAGGGTTGTCATGTTCTGAGGTTGCCAGAAACAATTCTCTCCCTGATAAGAGGAGATTCCAGTGGCACTATGAGCTAGCTAATGCAAACAGATTAACATTCTCGGTGGGGGTGTTCGGAACCAGTCTGCCACCAAACCCACAGTTTATGTTATCTGAACGCGCAGATTCTGTTTAGGTTATATAGGAACTACATGACACTGTTATCCGAGTCTGTGTCCCTACCCCATTCTTTCTGCCCTCCATGATCCAATGTATCAAACTTGCCAACATTTTGACCTTGGTCAGAGGGAGATTTGAAAAAAATCTCGGGAATTGATTTACCACATTGACTTACATTGAAAAAGAGGAGATTTTAGTCAGAAGACAAAATAAAGGCCTTTTGGGATAAAAACATTGGGAGTCTCCTGCCTGAATCTGGTTTGTTGGCATGTATGGTTGTACTGTCACTGCCTCTTCCTTCTGGCCTTAATGATCTTTTATATTTCAACAACATCTCTTGCCTGTTCTGCTAGGTTGGTTTGTTGCCCCAACTCCCCTTTTCACTGCCCTCCATGGTCCATTGTGCTGCCACTGCCCCTCCAGCCAGTACAGCATGGTCAACATGTTGCCTCTACACCCTCCTACATGAGAGGGTCATATTCCCATAGAAATATGGTTAGTGCTCTAAATAACAAAAACAAGTACATCTTTTCTGAGTTCTCAAACAGCAACAAAGCACTTTTAGATAATTTGCTATCTTCATGCTTTTTGTTATCCAGTTGATCACTTGATTATATGTTCCACTTAAGAGAGAGGATTTGGCGTTACAGCCAGAGCTGCAGACTTTGCAACTGGGGAGCCAGGTTTGAGTTTCAGCATTAGCTCCACATCCTGTAATTCTGGGAAAATCACTTAATCTCCGCATGGCTAAAACCAAAATAATTGTGACCTTGTGTAATGTAACTGATGCTCATGTAAAGCACTCCTATACCTTTGGATCAAGTCTGTGCTATATAAAACTGCAAACAAAACAAAATAATCAAGTGTTTTGCACACTTCTGTCATTGGGCTTCACTTGTGCTACATTTGGGTGATATTTGGGCTATATTTGGGCTCTCTTTTCTCACGTGGCTATCTTGGGAGAGTTATTTTTTATGAGCTCCCTAATTTCATCATTTACTGCAGTATCCTACCCACCACCCAGACGGACCATGCATGCAACCTCAGCATCATACTGGACTCATCACTCACTATGAATCATCATAATAACTCCGTCACCTCTGCCTGTTTCAACAACCTCCGCATACTACACACTAGGTTGAAGTGGATCCCCCAATTCCAGGAAAACCATCTCTCATGCACTTGTCACCAGCAGACTGGACTACGGCAATGCCCTCTACACAAGAATCAACAAAAATCTCCTCTGCAAACTCCAAATGTCCAGAACACCACAGCCAGTCTTATCCTCGACATCACACTGGACAACCACATCTCCCAATACCTCAGCGACCTCCACTGGCTCCCCATCAAAAAAATATTAACCTTTAAGCTGCTCACGCACGCCTACAAGGCCCTACACAACACCAGACCCCAATACCTCAACAACTGTATCTCCTTCCATGCCCCCAAGCGAAACCTCTGCTGAGCGGACCTCTCCCTAGCCACGATCCCATGCTTCTACAGGACCAAACTGGGTGGGAGGTCCTTCTCCTACCTCGCTGCCAAGACCTGGAACAACCTCCCCTTTCACCTTCGATGAAGCCCGACACTGCATGAATTCTGGAAAGACCTCAAGACCTGGCTTTTTGAGTGACCCCAAAGGAGCTGCACTCCACCCCCCCAGCGCCTTGAGAATATAACGGGTGAGTAGACCGCTTTACAAAACACTGATTGATTGAGATTGATTATCTTCGGTAGAAAATGCTTTTAGTTTTCTACTTTGATTCCATCAAATGGTGTTCATGTGTGCCACAACTTTGTCATAAAGTCAGAATGTTAGCTCCCTAGTTGCTTAATAGAACACGGTAGTAAAACTTCTATTCACAAGGGTGTTAACCGGCCGTCTGCTGGTGATGCTGAAAGTGCATGTTTCTGTGTGCATGTGTTGAAAGTGCATGATTCAGTCTGCATGTTTCAGTCTGCATGTCAGAATATTTAATACAATTGAAGAGGAAGATATTTGAGAAGTCACAAAAATGTGTCCCGCATTTTCTTTCTATAGCAACTAATTATAATATCAATGACAAAATGAACCCCCTCATTTTTCTCCTTTCAAAATTAAATGTTTTAGCTTTACCAGTATGATTCAATCAACATGGCTTCAGGTGTGCCATACGTTTGTCATAAGTAACACTGAAAGAACTGTAGTTTTTCTATAGAACACTCTGGGAGGCTGTAGTAAAACACATGGAAATCAAGTGTCAGACTTAATTTTCATAGGGCTGAGAACGGTAGTGTGAATTTAAAGAAAATATGCTGTCATTTTAGCTTCTGGAGCACCTTAAATACCCTCGATGGGGAAAACCGTTTTCACTCAAACAGGATTCTTGAAATCACAGCAGAACGCTTTTTCTGCAGGGTAATATCAACTTAGGACACACCACATTTCCTAAAATTAGTATGGTGCCATCAACAAATGATTTATATTGTAACTAAAATCTGTTATCACCCTTTTTACATTCTCCTTTTTTGTGACCCTCAAAACCTGCCATTCACTACAGTGCATTCCAGTAGAGTACAATCATGTATATTGGTCCCAAGATGGCTGACCACACTTCCTGGTTGAAGTATTGGCAGCCAATCAAATTACACTCGGATTTTGGGCTCCCAGATATATCGATTTTTAAAACCTGATTATCGCTGAATCTACTGTATAGATTTACACCAAATCCAAAAAAAGCACACTTTCTCTACCTATAGTTAGCATTCTGCCAAGTCTGGTGATATTCCTTTCAGCGGTTTGGGCTGTAGTCATGTTCAAAAAATGAAAATTCCCCATGGACTTAAAATGGGGAAAATGGATTTTGGGTCATCCCTTTTTTTTGGCCCCCACTTTACAAATCGCCCAGAAACTGAAAAATTACAGGGGTAGCTAATATACTGCTAGGGGAGGAGTTTGTCCCATTTGTCCTGCGAATACTTCACACATTGATGATGAAGACGACTTTACCGCGCACAGCCACTTCAAGTGAGTCCTGGAGCCCAACATAGGTCACATGTGATAGAAGGTCCTGATGTTTTAATCCTGCACAAAAAGCTAAGTGTTGAGCTTTTTTAAATGCTGTAACAATGCGTACAGAGTTGAGCTCAAGAGGGAGCTTATTTCAATCTGCTGGCCCTAGATAGGTAAGTGATCTACCTCCTGTTCTAATACACCAAATTCTGGGAGTCACTACAGAGCAATTCAATGGCAGACCTCAGGTTTCTTGACGGGGCATAGAAACTGAACCTTGTTCCAATCTAGACCACACCGGTCTACTAAAGTACACCATGAACTAGCATTAGTGCTTTGAGTAAGAATATTTTCCAGGTAGGAAGCCAGTGAAGAGTGCGCACATGATGGAATATACACACTGACTGGCAGAGTCAGAAGAAAACATTTTTGGCATTTTGGACCACCTGAAGCTGTTCAACAGGTGCTTCTGCAAACTAAAATAGAGGGCATTACCGTAGTACAACCTCGTGGTTATTGGGACCTGGATAATCTTCTTTTTGCAGTAAAGGACACATACAATAGGAACCTTTTTAGGGACTGCAGCATACCAAAGCAGGTACATACCACTGACTTAATTTATGGCTTTAAGGACTGACTCTCATCAAATTTGAACCCTAAATTCTTTCCTATGCATCCCAGGGGTCTGGGAGGGTACATACTTCAGCCAATAAGGAACCCCATGTCTAGCATGTGTGTGTGTGTATGTGTGTGTCTGTGTGTGTGTATATTGATGGAGATGGACGAAATTACACCTAAACGTTAGTGACATTGAGATAACCGAAAAATAAACTTTCTGAGAGCAAATTAATAAATGTGCACCAGAAACGCGTTCAAGAAACATTGAAATTGAAATTGAAATTGAAATTGAAATGTATATAGCGCATGGCTACCCGAAGGCATCCCTGCGCTTTGAAGAAACCAGGGCAGATGATCATGTGGGATTCAGGGAAACAGCCACGTCTTGAGAGATCTGCGGAAGGAGAGATGGTTGGATTCGGCCCGAGGAAGGTGTGGAAGAGAGTTCCACAATTTAAAGGCATTTAGGGAGAATAGTCGGCCTCCGCTTCTGGCTTTTTAAATTTTCGGAATAGAAGCCAGAATTAGTGATTTGGAACGGAGGGTTCTATTGGGCTTATACCGCTGTATGATGTCATTAAGGATAGGGGAGCCAAGGTTATGGAAGGATTTGTGAGCAATGCATAATGATTTGAAATTGATTCTCTCCTGGATAGGAAGCCAGTGGAGAGCCTTCAGAGCTGGATTCTGGGTGGTTTGTAGCCTAGCAAATGTGGCCAACGGGGACCCTAGGTAAAGACAAGGGCTTGTACCATGATTTTCCTAGCCCCGAACGGTAAGATAGGAAGAATTTTACGTGCGATTCGAAGGATGCAAAAACATGTGGCGGCTGTCTTCCTAGCTTGTGGCTTGAAGGACAAGTCTTGGTCCAACCAGACACCCAGACTTTTAAGCTGGGTTCTGGGCGAGGGGACAGGGCCTTAGACGGAAGGCCAGATTTCTCTCACATTGAGTGGGGAACGATTGACAAAACAAGAGAATTTTAGTTACTGATTCATAAAAGCATGCAGAAATCGTGTAGCTTAGATGACATCATTTGTATAAAGAATATAGATAGTGATTTCTAATGGACAAAGTACTACATTTTTTATTATGTACTAGAAATGTGTAAATGGTGAACTCTCACATTATGGAGTTTACCTCTAATCATTCATTATTATCATTTAAGTATGAATAGCTAATGAGAATTTAGCAAAATATTATGATGAATTTTACTAAAATCTACCATATATGGGTGTGTAAATGAATATGTGCTGTTACAACGCGATCAAAATAATTGCGATATGTAACATTGCAATTTTTACAAAGCAAGTTGTTACAACGACTTGCGCTGGAGAGCGCTGGACTTAGGAGTAGTAAGATTTACTATTCCAACACCACTCTACGTACAGTTGGGACGGTGTTGGAATAGTGAATCTTACTATTCTTTAGGTTATAGCGCCCTCCAGTGCAAGCCGATGTAAGGCTTGCGTTGTAATGGCAGTGTTCTAAATGCATTGCAGTGTAATCACCGCAATGTAAAGGATGTTTCCTGTGTAAACGTGTGCACCAGATTGACAAAAGAGAAGTAGGTGTCACACATTCATAATAAAATAATGCATTCATGAAATTTCATAGATTGCGTTTCGTATACGTATTAATTGCTATGCAAAGTATGCATCCATCACGAATTACCAAAGGTGTATTTTAAAATATAGTTACAAGTTTGTTCATTCGAAAAGCAGAAATCTGTCATACTGACACATGTTATTTTGTAACCATACTAAATGATTTCAAGTGCATCCAAGTATTGCTATAATTAGGATATGTTTATATTTCTTATGAATGTCTGCTTAATAATTATATATATATATATCACGTTATATTAGCACGATTTAATGGAGGCCTAGCTGCATTTGTGAAGTTTCTTGACTCGCGGAATGTACTGCTCGTGAGAGAATTCCTCAGTATAACAAAATAGTATGAAACAGTGTTTTCTTACCTGAATTCTCCTGTACTGCACAAGATATTTTGCTACAAATGTTTGCTGCCAGGGAAACTATCCTCTTGAACGCACTTATCTGTTTTTGCTTAAGGAGCATTGTTTCACATATTGGAGTGCTTAAGAAATGCATGATAGTCCCACTAATATCTCCACATTCTGTGTCTTCTTTAAGTCACCTGACACCCATGCTATACAAACTGACCAATGGACTGAGTGGTCAGACCAAATGAGGTGATTCCAGGATGTGTCATCCCCGGAATTTGAAGAATTTAATATTGTTTGATTTGACATGAACTGGGCTTTTTGCTATTTCTTTGCTAGTAGATGAGCGGCTGTTAGAGCTGGATGGTGATGGATGGTCTGCTCATTATTCTTTGCTGAACTTTCCTGTTGGCAAATACAACCTGGCTTCTTTCCTGAACTGATGCGTGCATTGTGTGAGCCTAGTAGTCTCTTTTTTTTGTAGCGTATCTGACATGGCATATTTCATGTCCCTTCTAGAACACTTGAGCTTTGGTATCTTATGTCAATTACTTTTTAAATATTAATAAAATTGTCTATAATCTGATTTATTGATGCCCTTCTTTACCTTAAATTTGATAAACTAAACTAAATTTACCTGACCCTCTAGTCCATTTAAAAAAAAAGAAAAAAATGGGCGGAATCAACACATTTTAATTATCTGCCCCTGGGTTGGCTAGGTCCCGGGGTCAGTTTTGAAATAATGGAGGGAGGTGCATGGTCTTGGGCTTATTATAGTCCTGGGACCACCACCTCCCCAAGGCTTAATAAGGATAAGGGGGGCCTCTTAGAGGTCCCGAGGCATTTTTGAATTAAGGGGGGTGCATGGTGCACAGTCTGGGGCATATTATGGCCATGGGGCCCCACCTCCCTTGGGCCATACTGTAAAAACAATTGTGGGTCCTTGAGGGGCCTCCATGCCTTGGTGACCACCACCTCCCTGGGGCTTATGTTATGTTAACCTCACTTATAAAGCGCATAGCTGCCTCAGTGAAGAGGTGTCCCAGTGCTGACAGTAATGTTACAGAGAAGCTAGAGCCTACACTAGAGGGACGAGATATGTTTTAATTGCCTTCCGAAACGCAAGGTAGCTGTCCAGACTGCAAATCTGAACAGGGAGGGAGTTCCAAAGTTTCGCAGCTAAACTGTGGAAGGAACACCCCCAGTACATAACCTTTCACCCGAGGGACAGTGACCAGATATTGCCCCATAGAGAGCAATTAGCGCGAAGGTACGTAGGGCACCAGCAGATTGGCCAGGATACCCAGAGAGGAGAGTTTCAAAATTTTAAAGGCCACACAGAGGGCCTTAAATTCAATCAGCTTGGCCATAGGCAGCCAGTGTAGCCGTCAAATTGCACCAGCTGTCAGGCAGCTTCTAAAGAGCCCAAGCAGGGCTCTGGCTGCTGCGTTTTGGACCCTCTGCAGTCGCATAAGCTCTGCCTTGTTCGCCTCCAGGTTGAGCGTGATGGCATAGTCCAGTCTTGACAAAATGGCCGCCTGGACAATGATTTGCGGGTGTACGGGTCGAATAACCGCAGCAGGGTTTTCAATCCCTGGAGTAGGCCGAAACAAGTTCCTGCCACTTTCTTTATATGGTCCTGAAAACTGAGGGTTGAATCCATCCACACCCCTAAATGTTTTACCACCAACCTGGGGATGGGTGCGCTCCCAAGGGTGTTGGGCTACCAACGTTCACTCCACAGCTCGGTTTGCATTCTATTGGGGGCCGTTTAGACCTCCCTTTCCCTGGGGGCCACAAATACGTTTGAGAGAAGGGGCATCAGGGCCCCTCTGGGCCCTGGGGACCACACCCTCCCCGGGATCAAGTTCCTTTTTTTAAATGGACCACCTCCCTCTGGGGCTGTTCTTTGAGCTGAGGATCACCACCTCCCAGGGGCAGGTTACACAATAGACAATAGAGGGGGGCTGCACAACCCCCTTCTGGAGTCATAGGTGACCCTGGGAACTGCCACCCCCAGGGCCAGCTCCTGCTATGTGCCAATGTGCACAGCCTGGGACATAGCTGTTTGCTAGGGCTTGGCAGGAGCTTCACCACTCCCGCCAAGCCATAGCAAACTGTGCTCCTCTTCTAGCAAGCACAAACATTGAAACTTGCATTAAGACAGAGGGAGCTGCATGTTAGTAGCTCCCTCTCTGTAAAAACAATGCCGGCTCTTGTAGTAGACAGGGAGCGGACACGGACCATGGCTTTCAGGCTCCCCTGCGGTCCAGGTGCGACCAGGATACCCACAATAGAGGCGGGCCCCAGGGTATGGGGTTCCCAGCACTGAAAACCAGTCCTGAAGGGGGGACGTGTGGCTCCCAAATGAGGTTAAAAAAAAAAGGCTGGGCCCTGAGGGACGGGGGCCCCAAGGCTTAAATCAGCCTGGGGAGGGAGGCTGTGCAACCCTCCCCCACATTGAAAAAAACCTGTCCCCCAAAGATGGGGCCCCCGGGCCCAAAAATGGCCAGAAAGTGGGGCTAAGAAGGAAAAAAATGACCAGTAAGTCAATGGAGGCCCACCCCTTTTCACCACCACTCTGCACACGCGCCTCCTAGCCCACAACTGGTTGAGGAATATATGACGTTACAACGCAAACATTTACGCATGCTTTTACAATGTGGTTTTTACAGCACAACTACCATTACATCACATGATTTTACAATTCATGACATTACAATGCATTTTTTTAAACTACCATTACTACACATTCCATTACAATGCATAATACTTTTAGGACAACAGTAGGGTAAGTGTTGGATAGTGTAGGGTTAAAAATTATTATTCCAACTCCAGTGAGTGTGACAGTAGGGAGTGTTGGATAGTGTAGGGGTAGAAATTACTATTCCCATCCACCCCAAAACCCATATCCACACTAAAACTAAAAAACCTCCATTGCTTACCTTATAATGCGTTGTAATGGCATGTATTGTAATGCTATGCGTTGTAATGGCATGCGTTGTAGTGACATGCATTGTAATGGCAGGCCTTGTAATGGCATACGATGTAAAGGCAGTTGGGTTGTAACAGTTGCGTTGTAAAAGCAGTGCGATGTAATGACTGCGTTGTAATGGATGTTTCCCCTGGTTGAGGGATGAAGTCCCATTGGCTACAGCGGTTCCTTGTGGGCCAACAAGCCCTCCTGTTACCTCCATGAAGTCCAAACAGCAGGATTGGTGAGAGGACTTTGTAGGCCATGTCACCTTTCTCAATCACTCAAAAAACTCACCTGCTGGTTCACTGCTGGTTGAGGGATGAAGTCCCCTTGGCTTAAGAGGGTCATCCCACAGAGCATAATTGCTGAGAGTACTTTGGAGGCATGGCCTCCTTTCTCCACCACTCTACAAACGCACCTCCTGGTGAACTACTGGTTGGGGAATGAAGTCCCCTTGGCTCTTGAGTGTACTTGGGGGCCAACAACGCCTCCTATTACCTCCAGTAAATCTCACATAGTGGAATTGCTGAGAGGTCTTTGGAGACCACACCCCCTTTCTCCACCACTCTGCAAACATGCCTCCAGGTGCACCGCTGGATGGGGAATGAAGTTCTCTTTTATGCTGAGGGTTCTTTGTGGGGCCCAGAGGCCCTCCTGTTACTTCTAGTAACTCCGACACAGATTCCTGAGAGCTGGTCAGGGGGCCCTCTCCCTTTCTCCACCACTCTGCAAATGTGACTACTAGTTAAAAAACTATATAAATTCACTTAAAAAGAAAAGGATTACAGTCACGTTAGCATGATTAGGAAATAGAATTTGAAAAACTTTAGAAATTCACTTAAAAAAGTCAAAAGTTACAGGGACGTTGTAGTTATGAAATAGAATTAGAAAAACCTTATCATTTCACTGAAAAAAACAAAGGTTACAGGGACGTTACTGTAAAGGTTAATATTCACTTATACAACCATAGAAAGTCAGCAGTTATAATTACCTGAGCTAACTATAATGTATGCCCCCGCAATGCACTGCTTATGAACACACATATTACATCACTCATGACATGGTCAGTGACATCGCTGTGCGATAATGTACGGTGTCGTGGGGTGCCCAACCCAGCACCCTGTGGCTCCCTATCCAGAAGAGTCGGGCATACCTTGCCCGCACTCTTCCAGGCAGATCACTCTACTTTGTTCCTGCCTGATGGGAGCTGTAGAAAAATGCTGTCAAAGAAAAGGATCCAGCTTCTGTCAGCAACCAGAATGGTGCTGGCTGGGGAGCCTACTGGAGCCCAGGGGTTTCCCCAAGGCCCCAATGTGGTGTTTTGTGGGTGCCCTGGGTAGAAAAGGGGAGAACCACCTAAGGTCCCAGGGAGAGGGTCCCTGAGGCCCAACGTGGGTCAGGGAAGTGGCCTTATGCCCCCTCCCCTTAAAAAAAACAGCAAAGGACCCGGGAATGGGGTACCCAGTGCCCAAAGTGGTTTGGGGAGAAGGACTGCATGCCCCTTAGAAAATGTGAGGAGATGCGGTCCTAGGGGCCACTATTTGATTTGTGTGAGAAGCCACGTGCTCCCTCCATATAAAAAACTCTGAACCCATTTGGCACAACAGATGAAAGCACCATCACAGACTTTACCCCCAACAAATTAAAATACTGCTGGAACAAATCTGTTTTTGTGACTTCCCCCAATGTTGTCTATTCCTAGACCAATCTTTCAATTATGCAAGGACACTTAACACTAGCTGAATAGATGTCATCAACTGCCAGAGCAAATAAGAAGCAAATGGAATTTGCATTCACCTACTAGACGATAGCCCTAACATGGATGCAAAGTGTGTTTGTGCATGCTTGGCACTAACCCAAAGGTCTGAATAACCCTATTAATGCCCTTATGCACAACTCGCACATTGGAATACTGAGAAATAAAACATTTAATTTTCTAATACAATATTCACAAGCCTTTCAAGACTAAGGGCCTGATTTAGATCTTCCCAGACGGGTTACTCTGTCACAACAGTTATGGCTATCCCATTTGCCGAAATATAAATCCCATTCTATCCTATGGCATTTATATTTCGGTGGACAGGATAGCAATGGGATTTATATTTCGATGGATGGGATAGCTGTCACAGTTGTGACGAAGTAACCTGTCTGCTGAGATCAAAATCAGGCTCTAAGATACAAATATTAATTGTAATGGAGCAGCAAATGGCAGTGTAGAATGCACACATCTACTTGAATGTTGTCAATGCAGCACTAAACTAAATGAGATAACAGTAGAAGGGTCAAGAGTCTGGTTGACAGATATGATGCCATTAAACACTTTAAGACTGGATTCAGATATGTTCATGTGCACAAAAAGTGATAGAACTCACATACAAAGGCAGATGGCGGTATGTGGTGTGACTTTGAGCTCACAGGCAATGCAGTACCTTGAGCGGACACTATTGCAGCTATAGTGATAAGATCATAAAATGTAGCAGAAAGACAATTCCATTTGTTACCAGAAACTGAAATGATATCAGAATATGGCCTGCAACTCAAATATAGCATTTAGAAAATAAATGTTACAATTAGATTCAATACATATGAGCAGGGATGTCCTGCAGGTAACCCACAGGAAACAGCAGTTACGCTTCCTCAAAGCTGATATACTAACACTCACTGAAGAGACTACACCTAATGTCAATACCTTAGGTTTTCAGTGCCCAAAACGGAGAAAACCTCAATCCTTCATCCATGTGTCAAATGTATCTACCTCTGATTCTGCAAGCTCTTTAAAACCAAGCTTTTTTATGGAACATTTAGCTAAAATCACTTCTTTCCTGGTAATGAGTGAACAGTGTCAGAGGCAGACACTTGCAGGCTACTCAGCTGAGCCTTCACCCCCGCAACACAGTATTTTACCCCCTTTGCTTTCACCACTTCATCATAGCCATCTGATATTACCAAAATTATGTGTTAGTGCTTTGCGCTTTTTAAAGTTCTGTATTAATAAGTAGTGCTTTTTAAAGCTATAAGTACATGAATAAGTAGTCATACCATGAATACGAAGTCAGAAAATACTCATGCATTATTGATGAAGAGTGCGTCCTGGCAATTTGGAATGCTTAGAACCTCCTTTAGTTCTCCTTTAGCTCCCATTTACGTACCATCACATGCATTTCTGAATCGAGACTAGTGTGAAAAGGAAAACATGACTTCAGGTGCACCACTGAGCCTTACTGCTACAGTTTAATCCTGCAGCCTGCCCTGTCAAAATAACCCTTTTGGCTTGGGAAAAACCTTTGTTTTAAATATTAAAAAGCCACTACTTTGTAAGCATTGAAGCCCACAAGACTGGCTGGATAGTATTAACCCCTTCCACGCTGATGACGAGCTGGGCTCGTCATCAGGTAGCCTCCTCGCACGCTGATGACGAGCCCAACTCGTCACGTAAAGTGCGCTTTTGAAAATCTCCGCGTACGAGCGGAATTCCGCCCGCACGCATGCGGTTAAAAAATGGGACATGTAGAAATGTAATGTTACCTTGCCTTTGCTGTGAAAAGCCCTCAAAAGCTATTTTCACTGTGGACGGCTATGGCTGTCCTAAAGGAAAATTAGAGTAAAGATTAAAACATGAATTCTATGTCTCAGGTTTGGGGGTCGAATACAGGAATAAATCTGACACTCTTTTTAACATTTATTAAAAGCCAAATTCAATGATGAAGTTAGATTTTTAATACATGTTTAGGAAAATGAACTTTTAGGAGGCTACCTTTTACCTGCCAGAAACTCCAGAGGTCTAATACACATTATCTCTGCAACAGCATTTGGGGTTGGGAGTGGTCATATTCTCCTGACAGGAAGACCAACTGGGGTGAGCCCAGGAACCTAATTAACTTCACAGGGATCTGCCATGTTACAAGACAAGCAAATGGCAGGTGACACATTGAAAGGCCCCACCTTTGTCCCCACAATCAGGCTGCCATCAAACCCAGTGGGAGGAGAGATACCCACAGATCCAGTTTTGAGTGACCACAGAGGAGGCAATTGCTCCTTACCCTGGCCACACCTATGAGTGCGCACACGGATTCCATGAAAGGAGGGTAGGGATTCCCTATCTTGAATTTTGGGAGTATGGTGCACTGTGGGAACCTTTACAGTAGGGCAAACAAGAACTGCTGCAAAGTGGGTAGGGCATTGGTTACACAAGAGCTAAAGTCACCCTCATACACTAGCTGGTGCACTGCATAAATGTGACACCCCAAGCCACTATCCTCAGAACACTCTCTGGACATGTGGAAGATTAAAAGTGGGACTCCCAGGGACCACTGCCTCCCCTAAAAATGTTAACAAAAACGTTTTATTCATGTTTTTAAATTCATCCCATTTTCCTTTAAGGAAAATGGGCTGCATTTAAAAAAGAAACTGCTTTATTTAAAAGCAGTCCCAGACATGGAGGTCTACTGTGCCCAGTCGGCCACCATTCCTGGGAGGGTCAGGCATTCCCAATGGGGTCGCAAATTGCGAGTGCCTCATTAATATTCATGAGGCTCGCATTTTGCGACTCCATTGGGAATCGCAATCACTGTCTTAGACACTGTTGTACATTTGAAATTGCCAGTTGAAATCAAACTTAATTTGCGAGTCGCAATTTCAAATGGTCGTACATCTGGCCCGAAATCTTCAATGAATTAATTATATTTAATTAAATGTATTTTTCTGAAGATAAAATTGAAAGATAGATTCCCAACTACAGAAGAAAAAATATATTTTGCAATAATATGAATTGACAGTTATGCATTGAATCCTTTCACATTAATATTTTGATGGCAAATATTGTTACATTACTTTTTAGATTTAAAATAGTTATTAAAATATTTTAGAATTGAATAATAAATATGCATGATTTTTTTGTATATTTAAAGTTAAATCATATTTCTATTTATTTGTAACTATTTTAAGTATTTCAGTTTAATTTAGCAATATTTCCAATTGTTTTTTTTTTATTTCCAAACTGCATTTTTTTGTATCAGAGGGTGTTGCAGTACCAGTTATTGGCAATGTGTGGTGCTGAGCTTACTAAAGTTTTTTTTCTTTAGTATATTAAAGTAGGATTTTGTGAATAAGCAAAAAGTAGAAAATATACTAAAAAGTGCAAATTAATTCAAAGGCTAAGTTACGTTTGTGAATCAGGCCCACAATCTGCGGATGCATTGACCCGCTCCACCTCCTCACTGCTGGTTGCATTCTTCCTGTGATTGTCCGTTCAGGATTGCCAAATCCATATCATATTGTCACTCTAACCACTAGCTAAGTATTCTATTCACATGAAGAGTTGTTGTAGGTAAATGTGTCTCGCTATGAAGCTAAGGCACCCCCTGGTTACTTTAGGTTCAAGAGGAGGGGGATAAGGAAAATACAAACTAGAGCAACCTCTTGTCTAACCTATATAATTTGCCATTGATCTGTACCTTCTGGATCTATACTGCTGAGCAGTGGCATGGACCGCTAACTATACTTGTTGAGTTTTCATCATAGTCAGAATCAGTAGTGGTCCTATGTTTTCGTGTAAATTAGTTTCTATGTTTTAGATTCACTTTTGGGATTTGTGCTTTTGTCATTGCTCTTTTGAAATATAATGGATATCCGGGCACTGATCAAGACTCCATGTTTGTGCTTTATCTGAAGAAGAGACGTAGCTCCTGTGATGGCGCTATGTATGTTTATGATGTTTTGGTATTTTGTATTCACTTTTTAATGATCTTCTTCTGAAGTTGTATTTTTATTTTCATGATTAGTTTGAATACTGTTCTTTTACATATCTATGTCTGTTCAATACATTTTCAGAAAACATTATCAATCCTTAGCAGTAATGTAATTTTGTAAAGCTTTGAGGCCTTTTGCATCCATGTGTTCCAACTTCAATGTTGTGTGTGGGTCAACAGCAACACTCAAATAGCACTGAGATGTATTTCAACGAAATAAAGCACATGTATTAAAAGAGATTTGAGAAATATGGATGGGGAAAGAACAGAGAAATGCAAACTGGAATCATTGGCGCCCCTACATTTTTGATTACATAAAGTAGTCACCTTTGGTACTTTAATTTGCCTCGATGAATTGGTCTCAAATCATCTAAAATAGGAATAAACTGGGACTATTGATATACAATTAGTACAAGTAGAAAGCGCTGTGCACTTTTACTAATTGGGAGTAGGATGTATAGGTCCAATTCACAAAGGCATGTAAGAAGAGTATGTAAAAGAGTACTCCTGTAGTACAGCTTCACATAGTCATAAATGCTTCCATGGATCAGCATCATTGAGAGTTATGCAGCATATGGATCATCCGACAGTACTGGTGAACCTGAACTCCAGTAATTGATAACTCGGTACTCTTGAAGTACTGTGGTACTTTCATTACACTCATGACATTCCATGAGGGAAACATCCTTTACAACACAACTTTTACCACGCTGTGCCTTTACGACGCAACTTTTACAACGCAAACCATTACAACGCATTGCGCTGGGGGGCGCTCTAGGTTAGGGAATAGGTTTAATTTACTATCCAACACCTTCCCTACTATCCACGGGGACTGGAGTTGGAATAGTAAATTAAACTATTCACTATCCAGCGCCCCAAAGAACTATGCGTTGTAAAGGCATGCGTTGTAAAAACAGCGTTGTAAAGGCATGCGATGTAAAAGCATGCGTTGTAATGTCATACATCCATTCCATGATGTTGACCATTTTTATCCCCATTGCTGCTGAGTCAAAATAAGACTAAGAGGAGAAGTATTCACGTAATTTCTTTAGAACAGGCCCATCAATAATGCGAATATGGACATGAGACCTTTGCTGAGAGATTACATTATTGCTGCACGTTGTACATTACCGATTTACTCTCATTTACGTTTACAGGGAAGACAAATAACCTTGAAATGAGAGATGCAAAGAACACTCCATGGAAGACGATTAGACAAGGTCAGACATACAGCAAAATTACTCCCAGTAATGATTAATCTTTGCAGCTGAAGTCTCAATGCATCACCTTGACGCCGCAGTTTTTAGAATATTTTCTACACCACATGAAGAGCAATAAACGGGTAAAGGAGTGTGTTTTATAAAACTTTTAATTCCGTTTTTAAAATAGTGAGATCAGTTTATACTTTCCCAGTTATTAATTTAAAGAGTTTCCATACTGAAGTAATTTGTTACCTTGATGTGATCAATCTTTGAGAATCATTTCCATTTAATTGCTAAAGACTTTTCCTGACATGTACAACGTGTAATATGCAGTTTTGCAGTAATGGAGTTCGTGCTCCTATTGAAAGGAGTGAATTGATGGAGGAAATGAAATATTGGTTTTAAAACTACCAGGAGAAAACAGATTGCATTCCGATTTTGCTATGCTTGCAAGGCGCAACCTTGCGTGCAGAGAGGAGCCCCTGAGCACGTACTCGTAGATTGCTTGATGGATGTCTTGAGCTGGTTTGTATTTTAAGCAAATATAGAAAAACGCTTTAACACTATTAGAAAATAAAAATAGTTTTTTCAGTGTCGATGCCCCAGTAATGCTTGCATTAACAATGACATCCTCTTTCCCCGACTCAAATTACACACTATATTACTTTACAATGACCTTGAATGCTGGGGGAAATCCAGTGACAACAAATATGCAAATGATTATCCTCTGTCCTGATTGCATCTCTTCTCCCACACTTACAAAATGAACCCAGAATCCAGAGAGAAGAAGCGCAACAGAAGCCGACATTCCACGATGCCTCTTCAATTTATTTATTTATTTATTTATTTACGCAACTTTTATAGCGCGACAAATACCCGAAGGTGTCTCGGCGCTGTGGAGCAAACTGGAGTCTATCATCAAACCATCCTCTTACTGATTAAACAGCCATGTTTTCAAGAGCCTGCGAAAGCTCATCAGATTCGGGGCGGTTTTGATGGCTAGTGGCAAGAGGTTCCACAGTTTTGGAGTGGCCACAAGAAAGCGCCTGTCTCCCCAGGTGACCGATCTTGTGCGTGGCACAGGGAGGAGACTGATATTGGCCGATCTTAATTGCCTGCTGGGAGTATACAGTTGAAAGGCTTCAACCAAGAACCTAGGTCCCGTGCCATGTACAGCCTTATAAGCAATACAGAGGGCCTTAAACTTAACGCGGCTCTCGACTCTCAGCCAATGAAGCTGACGAATACCGAAAGTGGTGGATTTGCGACGAGGGATGTTAAGAAGAATCCTAGCAGCCGCATTCTGAATAGATTGCAGCTTCGTTGTGACACGCTTCTGGGTATGAAGGAAGAGTGCATTCCCATAGTCTATCCTGGAGAAGACTAGGGTAGAAACCAGAGTCTTCCCAGCTGACGGCGGGAGGTAAGGCAGCAACTTCTTTATTTTTTTCAGAATGAAAAAAGATGATGACACAACCTTGTTGGTATGAAGGTCGAAAACCAACTTAGTGTCAAAGATCACTCCCAAATTTCGGGGTTTTTCCACTGGAACAGGTGGGGGGCCAAGCTTTTCTGGCCACCAACCATGAGACCATTCAGGGGAGAGTCTTCCGAAGGTCATAATCTCGGTCTTATCCGAGTTGAGGCGAAGGCAGTTCAGGGCCATCCAGCTACTGACCTCAAGCATAGCTTTCTGGAAGTTGGCTGCTACAGTGTGACCATCCTTGTGGATACCCAGCACCAGCTGGGTATCATCTGCATACGATGTAAGCTGTATCCCATAGGCCTTTATTATCCTCGCCAAGTCCGCTACATAGATATTGAAAAGCATAGGGCTTAGCGAGGAGCCTTGTGGGACTCCACAAGGGAGTGCAGAGATAGGGGAATAGAAATCTCCCAACTTTACTGTCTGGGTACGGTTTGCCAGGAAAGATGAAATGAGATCCTTGGCACGACCGTTAATCCCCAAAGCAGTGACACGGTCGACTAAGGTGGCATGGTCGACCGTGTCAAAAGCTGCTGACAGATCCAGAAGGATAAGGACAGCCACCCCTCCCTGGTCCATGATCACCCTGATCTCGTCAGAGGCCTTTATCAAGGCAGTCTCTGTTCCATGCCCTTTCCTAAAACCAAACTGCGAGTCGTCGAGAAGATGGTGAGTCTCGACGAACTCTGAGAGCTGTCTGTTCATCAGGTATTCGCATACTTTGGCGGGAAAGGGCAGGCCCGCGATCGGTCTGTAGCTTGCAACAGCTGTGGGATCTAAGGAAGGTTTTTTCAGAAGGGGTTTTATGACAGCGTTCTTCCATATACTTGGAAATTGACCTGTCGAAAATGCAATATTGCAGATCTCCATGAGAGGGCAAGAAATCACTTCTGTGAGTTTTGACATCACAGATGGGGGACAAGGCTCCAGTGGGGAGCCCGATTTGATAGTAGAGATGATTTTGATCACATCCTCATGTGGGGCGGGTAGAAAACAGGAAAAATGGTCATGGTTGTGGAGAGACAATGGTTCTTCCCCGCTACCACCTCTACATTCAGTTCTGGAATTATCTTCAAAAAGAAGCATATATATCTGCAACCTTTTTGATAAAAAAGGCAGCTAATTCGTTACAAAAAACCTGTGAGGGCTCCACTTCAGGCCCAACGGGGGAGGAAGACAAGGTGTTGACAACGGAGAACAGTTCTCTGGCCGAATTAGCAGCGGTCTTGATTTGTGCCGAGAAAAATTCAATTTTTCGGGCCAAGATTGCCTTTTTATAAATCTGAAGGGCATCCTTATAAGTTTGTCTGGCTATGGGGCAGTAGACCTTCCTCCAGCGCCTTTCTAGATTTCTGCAGTGTTGGCGATGTAGGCGAAGATCTTCATTGTACCAGGGGGCCGAGGGGGATACTCTGTTGGGCTTCGTGATTTTCTCTGGGGCCACAAGGTCAGCGGCACTTCGGATCCAGTCCTGAAAAGCTGAGGCCGATAGTGCCGAAGTATTTTCACCCTGAGGACAGGAGGAAACCAGGGAGTGTAGCATCTGAGGCAAATCTGCAGTTTTCCAGGCACGAGTGCCCATTCTAATTCGAGGCCTGGAAGCTGAAGGGGCAACGGATCGTATGTCTATTTGAAAGATGATAGCCCTGTGGTCAGACCAAGTGATTGGGATGATGTCTAATACAGATATGCCAGGATCATTTGTGAACAGACCATCAAGGGAATGTCCAGCTTGATGCGTAATGCCCTTGACTAGTTGGTGCAGCCCTAAATTAGAAAAGTCAGCTATAAGTTGAGCAGTGTCGGAGTTGTCCTGCTCTTCTAAATGGAAATTAAAATCTCCCAATATGGTGTATGTATCAGAACATATAACATTGTCACTTAGGTCAGAAAGGGAGGAAAGAAAAGAATTACGAGGGCCAGGGGGACGATAAAGTATGACACCCTTTAGTGCCTGCTTAGGGGAGATGCTAATAGCAAAGGCGGCTGATTCACAGTTAGCCGAGTTTATAGGATCAAGTGTGGTACGATATTTATCCTTAAAGATAATGGCAAGACCGCCACCTCTCCCTACAGGCCTATCATGTCTAACGACACTGTATCCCTCCGGGGTAGCATTACAGAAATCCGGACCCGACCCAGCATCTGCCCAGGTCTCCGTGACAAACAGTAGATCCAAATCATGGGTGACGATAAATTCATTAATATAAAAGCTATGACATGGGAGTGAGCGCGTATTGATGAGCGCAGCTCGACATCCATGCGAAGCTCTGTTCACTACAGCATATGGCTTACCTTCCTGTAGTCCACGATGGGCTGGAATACTAGGTTGGGGAAGCTGATATCCACATGCCGGACACACAAATAGTCGAGTGACCGTCGCAGCTTTCAGGGGGGCAATAGTACAAGTCGAACAGATCTTACCAGCATTCAGCTCTATTAGGTACCGGGAAGAGTACATCAGTCGGGGCACAGGGGTTATGGCCCTGGGCCGTGTCCGGCCGCGGACGGGCGCAGACGGGCTTGGCTTTGGCGCGGCTTCGGCGCGCGCCCGCTGCGCCAGCCCGCTGCGCCAGCCCGCTGCGCCGTCTGAACATGGTACTCATTATATAGAACGTGAGGAGGGTGGGAGGCCAGCGCGACTAGAGCGCAGCCCCAGCCCTCACCCAAGATGGCGCCCGCCGCCGCCTTCCACACAAACAAAAGCGGCAAGGCGAGTCTAAAAGAAGAATGGTAGAGCGTGAGTAAATGTCAGTGTGCCTGGTCTAATTCCCAGTTAAATATCTATGATTAAAAGCCCCCAAGATAATTTAAAACATACAATTTTAGATGCTTAAAAACGCTGCTTTCAGTTGAATAAAAACGACAGGAATACACTGATTAAACACTAGATTGCTCGCAGCCCTAGTACTCCCGACTAGGGAGAGCTCTGAAGGCAGCGAGCGGCGAAGAAAAACACAGCTAAATAGTCAGGGGAGGGCGGGAGGCCAGCGCGACTAGAGCGCAGCCCCAGCCCTCACCCAAGATGGCGCCCGCCGCCGCCTTCCACACAAACAAAAGCGGCAAGGCGAGTCTAAAAGAAGAATGGTAGAGCGTGAGTAAATGTCAGGGTGCCTGGTCTAATTCCCAGTTAAATATCTATGATTAAAAGCCCCCAAGATAATTTAGAACATACAATTTTAGATGCTTAAAAACACTGCTTTCAGTTGAATAAAAACGACAGGAATACACTGATTAAACACTAGATTGCTCGCAGCCCTAGTACTCCCGACTAAGGTTAATGTGAACGTTGTCGCTACAACGCTCTCCGACGAGACAAGTGACCTAGCCCCACTTGTTACTTCAAGGCCTGTTTTTTTAAGGTGCCACTTGCGGTGAGATGTGCTTAGCCTTACCAGACGTTAGCATCCCAGGGCTCCCTCCTAAAGCCATATTCAGGCTCTGTGATCTTCTGACCTAAAATTATACTTCCTTGTCTACTCTAGACATTGTCCTAAAAACGTTAAGTGCTATTGCAAAGTTGAAGGACTACAGGTATACCTAGCAAACAAAGGGATGTCACCTAATTGCATTTGGTCATTTCTACAATGATATGTTCAGTTCAGAGGACATTTCTACACAGATGGTTCATACTCTGTCAATAATAATATTTCAATGGTCTGAGATAGCTTTAGCAAAAGGAGTCAGTTCTAGTCTAATCATCCTCTGTGTTTTGGAATTATTCACATTTTGTCATAGTCTAACATAGCTTTTACGATGTCTCCAATACGTCAAGAAAATGTGGTATGAGATCACATATTTTGCTTTAATTTAACCTTGATTTGTCTAACAACCCTCGACGTTCAATAGTACGAAACACCCATCCATCCAGTTCTGCATCTTTATCTCTTGTTTCCATGATTTGATTTGTTTGTTCTGGAAAATATGTAATTCCAACCTCTGCTGTTGCTATAGGCGGCTGTCTTGACCCATCAACTCATCCTTCATTTAAACTGATAGTTTTATTTGCATAACTTATGGGTCATTCTAACAAGGCAGCTGTCAGTATGGAGGTGCCGCCCACAGATTCACGGAGAACAGATATGAGGTGGAAATTAAAGGCACATTTGTCCCACCTGCTTCTACTGCTCAACGTGTTTTGTATAGCATGACTTGCTAACATCTCTGCTGCTGCATAATATATAACGTGGTATTTAATTGGTAACATTTGATTGGAACATGGTATGAAGACCACATTCACTCTAAAAGGGTATTAAAAGGTGCTAAATGAAAAGAGGATTGGTGAAGCGAATATAATGTCACAAATTATTCTGGCATAAGTTATTACAATTAACATATATTCTCCCTATGCACAGCTGAGGTACATTTCAAACAGCATACACATTTCTTTTTGAATGACCCCACATTCCCTATATGTAGGCTCTCCTCTGTAGTAGCCACTGCAGAAGGGTTTGTCACTCAATTCCCCTTCTGGAAAGGCCAGAAAACCGTGGAACCTGCCAAGTGGTGCTATCTGTTAGGGAAGAAACTCTGTAGTACGTTTACAGATTCAGATATGGAGCTCAAAGCAACCAGGTCTTGCAGGCATCCTGGGGCATGTAGTGACCCAAGGGACATGATTTCTTTTTAAAGCTCCGAAACCTGAACCGAGAGGGCTAGGGCTGGAGATGGAAGGCACAGAAGGGCATGATACAGCCAAGACTGAGAGTTACCATCCTACATATTCGATGCATTTAGCTCTATGAGACTTATGACACAAAGTGTATGCCAAGTAAATGAAGTAGATTACCACAGTCCAACTAGGGGTGGGAAGCTTGTGATTTTATTTAGCTAATTGGATACAGTCCACCAGCTTTAAACGACTTGTTAATGCACCACAAGGGAGGATCTGCCTGGATCTGAAAAGGAGGGAACGCTGTCCTGCCTGTTGCACTGTGGATTCCTGCTTGCTTTCCAGAGAGCACTGGAGAGAGGTGTCTACTTCTCTACCGTTAGAAGCTGGGAAAGAACATTCTATTTTATATAAATATCACTTAAAATTGAGGACTAAGGCAGTCTGCAAACCCCCAACAAAAGAAAACACACCTCATTAGCTTCTAGTGTGAGGTTTTTCAATTTCTGAACATTTTGTGTGAAGCTGCAGCAGCTCATCTGACATTATCGAGCATTAGCTGGCTAAAGCCATAATGCGGTTTTGCTAAAGATTTATGACCTCTAGCAAAGTTTCTGTACCTGAAGCTAAACATCTTCATTAGGACAAACCATCACCGTATATCAGACTGAATTCAATCCTGCAGTAACCAAATAGGGTGCTGAGGTCCTGGGTGACCATACAGAATACAAATGATCATTTGCTTGCAATTGTTCACATTTTCCATTTGATCCAGCGGGTTACCAGCAACAGGTAATCTAACACCACATACTCAACGGGGCCCATACATTTATTCACAACACACAGGTAAATTCCACTGGGATCATGTTTTTGTAATTCTCAAAATTGGTTATCTATAGACCCTAACCAACCTTTCACTGATCAAAAGTTATTTCCTCTGGCCATTGGACCATTTTAGTTAGAACTAGTTGATGGTGAAATGAGATAAGCTTTTAATATACTAACACAATAGAAATGATCATAGAGTCGGGATGTCTTTTAACATTTTATCTTAGATTAAATTTCAAGTGAACCACTTACACAGCACAGAACAAACTCCGTATCGCACAGGAAGAAGATTCAAATAATCAATTATATAGCACACAAGCGCATACACATTTGTAGAAATATTTACCAAGAATGGTGTGAAAAACAACTCCAAGGGATTGGGAAGGGTCCACCAGGAAAGATCTGGTGAACTAAGGATTCAGGACAGGAATCAGGATAGGACAGACTACCTCTCTATCACAGACGCTTGCGTAGCACCCGTCTCTGAAACTCTTTTCCTCCTCGAGATTCTTCTGCAATTTTCTTCTAAATTAATTTGCTTCAGATAATTGGTTCGGGAAATAAATTCTTCTTCATCATCTAAGTCTGGGACTTCTTTAGGCTCTCCGACAGCATCCCGTCCTCTGGCATCTTTAGTCTCCTGTCTAACTAACTAACTAAAAACTACCTCAATTATACTTTCCTGTCTGCTAGCACCACCCATTAATGTTTCAAATTGATTAAACTCCTAATTCTGATTAGACAGGCAAGGGGAGGTGATCATAACACAATGCTTATTTTCTCATTATTTCTTTCACTTCTTTGTTTAAAATCCCACCCCTTAAGTTTTATACATCAGTCTTTATTCCCACCCATATTCACAATTTAATTGTCATATTTTTAGAAGAAGAAAACGGTAGTTCTCAGGGACTGTCATTCCGGTTCCCACAAATGTAGCAGTCTTTAGCCTTGAAAGATGCTCAAGTTGACATGGGGTCTTCCAGCCAGATCGCATTGCCCATGTGTAGCAAAACGAGAAGGAATAGACTGTGGCTCACATCTGCAGGCCCATAATAAGCACCATTGAAAGAGTCAAGAAGACAAATGTTAAAATAAAAAATAAACTATTTCACTGTATATCACCTATCTCTACTCTAATCCCATTTACTTAATATTATTCTTCCTGCATTAGCATTAGTAGAAATAGCTGGAATTCGTTTTCAGCAGGCAGGTGGCAAATCCTGTGAGTTTCTAGCGGCCATCTTGTTAGCTACTGCGCACGTGCAGAAAGTTTCCCTCCAAGCACAGATGCGTCAGACTACATAGGTGCAGTAGACACATCCGCACTAAAGAATTTCAGTTAGCAGCCATTTTAGCTTGACTCTCGAGTTACTGGTTAGTAAAACACATAGACAAGCTTCCTTCTAAAACTATAATGTTGTGTGAATGCATGTTATTACCACAAACCAATTTAATACGGAGTTAGTAGTTACATGAGAAGATTGAATCCCAGCAAGTCTCCTTTTTCGCGAGATCTTGCTCCATCACATTGAACATTATTAAGTTTCTGATTCCAATATTTACTTTGCAGTATTTTTTGTTTTCTTTAGAATGGGAAGTCAGGTGGTGTTTTCTGTATAGGCATGCTTTTATCAAGAAATTATATTTTAAATTAGTAATCTAATACCAGACTTTTAATGCTGCACTGGTTGTATTCTTTTTATTAAAAATTTACTTTGATCTTCCTTCTTCTTTGATCGTATTTATTGCTAAAAATAGGTACTGGCTCAACTTAAAATATTACCAACGTATTACACTCACCTCCATTAGCTGATCCATTGTATCCTTGTGGTGAGAATTTCCTTCTTTTTTTAAAATAGCTTTTATTTATTCTTATACAGTTAAACATACAGTTTCACATGTATTGTAAATAGTAGAAATGATGCTTGTACGATCCTTTATACATATAGATGGACGTTTCCATCATGAGATCATGACAGTATACATAGTATTAGCAAATGTACTTGTTTACATTTGTAGACTTTGACTTTACTCGTTTTCCATGTGCAAGTTGTTACCTCCATTGACAAACTGTGTTTACATGCTATGAGTGCATGTTTCTGCCAAAAGTTTCAAGTCTTCAGGTCCACCCGTTAACTTGTAGGCATTCGTCAACATATATATCACATGCTGGAGCATTGCTAATAATCACACATGGATGATACTTATAAACATCGTTGAAAATTATAGATATTATGACTTTTAATGCGGAAACTGAAAACTAAGAAGAAATAAAAAATAAAAAGAAAGAACAAAAATATAGTGACACCAATGGTAGAAGCATTGTGGAGGATGACGTCTAGAGTGCACTGTAACTAAGTCTCATTGTTTGAGGTTAGTGTGAGCTGCGTTTCATGTTCTGTATGTGACCGAGTGGACGGCAGAGTAGAGTGTTGCAAAGTTTGCTTTCGCGGAATGTTTCGGAGGCATGTGGATGCTAGTCTTATCCCAACAGATATACTAAGTTTCGTCGATACGTACAGTGTGATAGATTCACTGACCACTGGTTCCAGCATTATCTCGTGCCTGCTGTGTAGGAGGAATGTGGTCTACAGCATTTGGATGTATAAGTCTTCTGAGGATGTCATCCCAGGACTGTGCTATTGGATATTTATGCAGTCCTGCCGTTTCTTCCCTGTGAAGGACGGTACTTTCTGCCTGTGCCCACACCTCTAGGGATTTCATCCAACTAGTCGTCGCAGGGGGATATTTATGTTTCCATCTTTTGGTGATCAGTCATTTTGCAGTTATTAGGCCAAGATCACAGAATCTGGAGATCACCCTATTTTCCTTAGTAGGCGTATAAATCCCTAGGATACAGACCTCCCAGGTGTTGGACACCTGGATGTTTGTGCATTTCGTGAGCATCTCTGTGATCATGGACCAGTATACCAGGAGTGAGGGACAGGACCACAGCATATGTAGGAGGTTTGCGTCATGGAGCTGGCATCATGGGCAAGCGGAGGTGTTGATGTTGAAGTATTTATTTATTTTATCCGGTGAGAGATACGCCTTTACGTTATAAACGTTTGTATAAGCTTGAATTTGGAACTTCGTGGTATGTAATTAGAGCTAGCTAGTATGTGTTCCCATTCCATATCTGTCCAGGGATGGCATCTATCCTCAGCCCATCATGCACAAAGACTCGTCAATGGTTTTGATATATAACAGAGCTTGTACTAGCCAGTGGATTATGTGTGATCCCTCCCCCATGACATGCAAGTACTGTATCAGCAGGTGTGTTGGTGACTCTTCAGTCACATCTCCCCATGCTAGTGTTAAAGTCCGCGTTATAGCTGTGGGTAGGAGGAATTGGCCTACTGGTAAGCCACTATCAGCTCGCAAGTTTGCAAAGGGTGAAAGAGTGCCCTCAACATACAGGTCTCCCAATGTTTCTATGTCTGTCTCATGCCAGGGTGCTAGCATTGTGTCCGTCACTGCGCCTCTGCCTCTGGGTGTTCCAGTAAGTAGCAGTGCTGGGGCGTAAGGCACCGTGTCTTTGGTGAGTTGTAGGCTTCTCCAGTAACATCTGTGGGTTAGCTCTATGTGTTTCTGAGGCGGGCGGGGTAGTTTCACAAGTTGGAACCGTCTCCACGGGGGCATCGCTGTTGGCGTGTCTGTTATGTTTTTGTCACTCATCCATTTTGTGACCCACTGTAGTTGGGCTGCTAGGTAGTAGAGTTCCAAGTTCGGAACTGCCAGACCGCCCTTTTCTGTCAGCGCATACAATTTCTCTAGTGCTATTCTGGGCCTTCCTTTATTCCAGATCAAGTTTCGGATTAAGCCCTCCAATTCTCAAAATAATATGACTAGAACATATACTGGAAGATTCGCGAAGTAATACAACAATCTTGGTAGTATTATCTTTTTGAATAACGTAATACGACCCATTACGTTTAACGGGAGGGTCTTCCAGAATGGTATCTGTGCCTTGACAGAAGAAATGGCTCATACCGGGCTACCATCAAGTATATCTATTGGGGACCTAAATACATGGATACCTAGGTATCTGAATGTGGTGGGGTACCAGGCGAGGGCGGTCCCATTAGAGATTATGTCTGCCTCCGTCACGTCTTTATTAAAAGAGTAGACACCCAATTTGGACCAGTTTACCCTGAGTACTGACACTGTTTAAAAATTTCGAAAGAGCTCGGATAGTACCGGAGGAATATTATGTGGGTCTGTGACATATAAAGCAGGTCATCTGCATATAGGGAAACCGTGTGCATCCTGTCTCCCAAGGGAATGCCCCAGTGCGTGCTGCCCTCACGAAGCAGAACTGTTAACGGTTCCATGGTGAGAAAGAAAAGCAGTGGAGATAGTGGAAAACCCTGTCTAGTTCCTCGCCTCACATGTATTTTATCAGAGATTAGCTTTCCCGTACGAGCCCGAACTGTAGGAAGCTGATACAATAACTGTACCATTTGCAAATTACCGTCCCTCAATTTGTACTTGCATAATACTGCCACAAGGTAAGGCCATTCCAGAGAGTCGCAGCTTGTTCCAGATCCAGCACCAGGCATCCAGAACGTGGCCATCGTTCTGATGCATACTTTTGGATTCAGAATAGCCTACGTATATTTAAAGAGGTACTTCCAGTTGGAACAAATCAGTTTTGATCTTGGTATATCAGAGTTTTCATCAATGGGGATATCCGTTTGGCTAAGATGGAGGCAACTATTTTATAATCCGTGTTTAGCAGTGCTAACGGGCGGTAGGAGCCTAGAGATTCAGGATCTCTGCCAGGTTTTAAAAGGGAGATCAGCAGCGCCTCATTCTGTGTGGGCATGAGTGCTGAGTCTTCTATTGCTGCTTTGTGCACACGCAGCAGCTGCGGTATTAGTATGTCCGAACCTGTAAAATTCTACAGGTAATCCATCTGGACCCGGTGATTTGCCTTTTGAGGGGGAGAAAATATTTTCTCTGATTTCCTCTGGTAGGATGGGACCGTTTGGTTCTCCCTGTTGGTTTGGCGTTAGTTGTAGTTGTGTGAGCTCGGTGAGGTAGGCCTGTATATATGCACCTGTGGTCTGCAAGTGAGATTTGTACAATCCAGTATAGTGCTCTGTAAAGGCGTTATGTATGTCTCTCTGTGTGTGTACAGTGTCTCCTCGTATTGTGCAAATGGATGTCACGGGTGTGGTCACAATATCTTGCCATATCAGCCACGACAGCAGTTTCCCCGGTTTGTCCCCCATGTGGTGTGTTCGCGCTGAGTGTGCGACATAATTTAAATGGAGGAGTCACTCTAACAAACGGGAATGTTCCTCCCTAACCTGCACCAATGATGTTGTAAAGCTCCTCACCTACTCTCCCTCTCTCTCAAGCAGTTTTTTTTCAATATCTATTAGTACAACTTCCAGTTGTCCGCGCATACCTGCTTGTGGGCTCAGGCACTCGCCCCAGACTACCACTTTAAATGCATCCCTCTCTACTTGTGGTGTTGTGGCTGTGTCTACATTATATTCAAAGTAGTGTGCGACATTGGTGGCTAGTAAGTTTCAGAACGGTGCATCCAGTAGGACATCAGGTTGCAACCGCCAGATAGGAATTGGTGGTCTATCATGCTCCCACTCTACCTCTAGCACATGTGGGTTATGATCTGAATGTATCCTACCCAGATAATATACTGTGGAGACGTGTGGAAGTAGCTCTTCTGAAAGAATGTGGCAGTCCAATCGCACATGTAATCCGTGAGCCCCTGAGTAGTAGGAGTATACTTTATTGTGGGGGTTGCAATGTCTCCATATATCACTCAAGCACCATTGTGTTACCCAGCTAGTCATCGCCTTCATAACATTGTGTGTGCTCTTGCCTGGAAGGGGTGGAAAGGAGCGGTCCAGGGAGACATCTAGCACACTATTGTAGTCTCCCCCTAGTAACATGGGTGTATCATGCCATGGCGCCAGCATGCACTATAGATTGTCTAGGAAAGCAGCCTGTTCTGTGTTGGGGGCATAGAGCGATGCAATGACAATCTGCCTGCCATCTAATGTGCCTTTAACTACAACATATCTGCCTTCTGTGTCTACCAACGTGTCAGTAATGTTAAATGGGACCCCTGGCCTAACCCATATGAGCGCTCCTCGAGCAAATGCCAAGTACCCTGTTGCATGCAGCTGTCCGCGCATGTGATGATGTAGGTGCACAATTTCAGATTTAGCCAAATGTGTCTCCTGGAGGAGGGCTATCTGTATGTGGTGCCATTTAAGATACGAGTATATCTGATATCTGCACAATGGCGTGTGCATGCCTCTCACATTCCATGTTCGATCTTAAGTGAAACCATAATGCTTGCGATCTGCCGACATTACCAGAATAAACATCCACTCAGTGTAAACATTTGGTGACATTAAACCTCTGCTGACATTAAAAGAATAAACATCCACTCAGTGTAAACATTTGGTGCAATATTCATAGCAAGTAACAACCTGCCTAACTGCTTGTCTTGCAGCGTTCTACACATCATAATCCGGCACATAATAGTTGGCACCTCATGCAAGAAACACAACAACAATTCCGGAACAAATTCCAAAAGGGAGAAAATGCAACTAGCAATCGTCCAAACCATCAATAGAGGTAACATTCAAAGAATGACATGGGGGGTGTGCTTCGTACTGCTCTATGTTAAACGTCTAAATATGTGAACTAGTCCATGGGGGCTCCCCATCTCCATGCTGAATATATAAAAATAGGGACTACATATGTCAACGTAGTGACATCCGCTTTACTATAAGTATACGCGTAAACATAAAAAATTGGCGGCTGATATGCTAGCTAAATCTTTCCCTCCCAACCCGGATCCCAATCATATGTCAGATTCATGCCTGTATATGAGTTCTCCTCATTGGTCATCTCGTGGGACGGTGCAGTATAGGACTGCACATAACTACATGCAAACCTTGGTACCTCTGTCTGAAATACATCCGATGGTGGTGTCCTTCAGTGTTCCTACTATATCATCCGCCGTTTGCGGAGCGATATTGGGTAGGTCGCAGGAGTCTTGTGAAGTCTGTAGGACGTACTCTCAATCATCATCACTCGTTTTTTCATTGTGGATGTAGTTGGACACATCATCAGTCATCAAGGAGCCACTAATTTCTGCTACTGCATGAAGGGCATCTCGCTAGCAGCTAAGTATTAATTCTGAGTGCGGTCCTGCTGTGGGTGGTGGCTGTGCCCTTGCTGGTCTTCGATCTCTTCGTGTTGAAGGGGGACCTTCAACACCGGTGCTTTAGCCATGGCGATGGAGTCTCCGACTCCTGTAGGGTTGAAGCTGTCCATCCAGACCACCGCTACTTCTGATGTGGAGAAAAAATGTGTTTTGCCTTTAGCAACCTCCCATAGGCGTGCTGGAAATAGCAGGGAGTATTGCACATTGTTCTGCCGGAGACGTGTCTTTACTGCCATGAATGAATATCTCTGTCTCTGTACTTGTATAGTGTAGTCTGGAAAAAACATGTGGTTGTCTATTTGAATATCTTGTAACTTTCTGGTTCTTGCAATATGGAATCTTTGTTTCTGTAGATGAGCAGCTGAATAAGAAGGGGCCGCGGATTCGAGCCTGTAGGAGGGGGTCTCACCGGAACTCTATGCGTGCGCTCTACTACAAAGTGAGGTGAGAGGGTTCCCCCAGGCAGCAGGTTGCGAAGCCAGTTTTCCACGTAGGAGGCAGGCTCTCTGCAATCGTGATCTCCTGTAGGGCCCACCTCATGGTTGACGTACCCGGTCCTAATCTACACCTCCTCAATCAGCCCGAGGCAGTGACAAGGCCTGTGTGCACAATGCAGAGGAGTGAACCTGGTCCTTCACAGCCAGGGGCTGCACCTCGGAGCCAGCATCAGCTTAGGCTGAGTTCACTCTTAGCCTCAGAATAGCGCTGAACCCCTCGCGCTGTATCTTCAGAGGGTCCTTTGGCATGCGTTATATTGGTCACCTTCGGGGGCAATCGTGATGGGGCCCCCGGCGTCGCCCCACAACTTGTGTGGCAGTGTTGGCGGCCCAGAGTCACGCAGATGGCCCTGCCCGTGCTGCAGCTATCAGCGAGGTGTCCCACTCACCGGGAGGTCCCGGCGCCACAGGAAGAGTCTAGGCATGCCAATACGTCAGCCGGTATTCTCAGGAGGATTTAGAGTCACAAAGTCAAAATTGGGTATTAGCTCCGTGCCAGTTAGATGCGCTTTGTGATCAGTGCAGGCCTGGGTGAGTCACTCACACTTCCTCCCGGTGATAGGGAATCTTCTACTTGGCTGGGTCAAGACTACATTGGCACGCAGTTGGCCCGTCTCATCTGCAGCAAGGGCCCGTGACTCCTCTGCGTGTTGTCTGTGCAGCTCTCACCAGGAAGGGTGGCAGCAGCGCGCTCAGGAGTCGCTCTGTGTGAGCTGAGCCATTACTTGCGGCCCAGTGTGTGGGGTCAAGCCCCGGGCTCGCGTAGCCTATCCCTTCTGCATGGCAGTGACCCTGCCGGGCAATCCAGGCGTCCAAGAATCTCATTATGGCTTATGGGGTCCAGGCAGGTTGAAACTTGTGGCGGAGCTTGAGGCCGCGCTTATGTTAGTACAGGATTAGTTGGAAATCTTGAGGGATGCATGTAAGCGGAGATTTGAGCCTGTTGAGGTGAGCCCCCGACAGAGCTCTACCCAGCCACGTCTGCCACCACTGCCGTCGTAGCCACGCCCCCGAAAATGTCCTTTTTATGCACAATCATTTGACCATAATCTGAAAAAATGGACCTAGATTTCTAGAAAACCACACAGTGCAGTGCAGTAGCTGCAACTGCTGCATTCTGCTGCACCACGTGAGAAGGAGAGAGCAGGAGAGTGCCATATTGACAAAATATGGCACACTCTTTTCCGCTCTCTAGTGGTGATGTAGAAATGTGCTGCAGTGCTCCACTGTTACTCCTTTGCACTATAGTGCAAGGGTGTCTCCGTGAGCCCAGCATAGGTTTTGTACTGAAAGGATACCCTTCCAGTACAAAACACTATGCTTAGACTAACTTTAAAACTTTTTCCCACATTGTATGTGTGCTGTACATTGCAGTACACACGCAAAGTTGGAAAAGAAAGAAGAAATAAAAGTTTTTCTCCATTATAGCGGCTTTTTGAAATGGGCGCAGTTTTTTGCCATTAAACCCTGTCGTCTTTTTTTTTGTAAATAAGGTTTTACGTCAAAAGCCTTGGGTGGTTGCTTGGGAATGCCCATGCACCACCCATGGAACGCCTACTTGTTGCTAAGTAATGTGAAGCAGCGATGTGAGCTGTTTTGCGTTACTTTCAAGTGATTTTCCAGTGCAAAACAGGTTTTACTTGCAAAGTAAATAGGTAAAAATATGATTTGGCGTAAAATGTTAGCATTTGAATTAAATGATGCCTATGCTGCTTAGGCAGAGATAAATACATTTGTATAAAAACTCTTTTCAATATATGGTTAGGACTCAATTGGATTTTTTAATCAAATGTTTTGTCAACTTTATATAAACAAATATAATTTTGTACATTACTTGTAATTTTTTTTTGTAAGTAATATACTTGGGCATAATGATCTCCATAGTATTTTTCAACCTGACATATAGAAAATTTACTGAATTCTTAAGCAGGTTTTTACTAGTGGAGAGGCTACTTTAGAACATACAGTGAAGAGAGCTTTTGTATCCTGTCACTGGAAGGACTCAGTTAACTAAATATAGGGCACGAGACAGTCTTCCACATAAACAAACAGTTCACTTTGAAATGGGCCTCCTGTGACCTGTACTCACTGTAGTTGAGGGCATGGGGTACGTGAGGGATGTATCCTCCCGCGTTTTGGAGTGGAGGGACACAGTGGACAAGGATGGGGTTGAAAGGGCGAGATTTTGATCGATACCTTATATCTATTGATCTAAACCTCGATCTGGTCGACTGAACCTTTGTTGCCTGTCTTTGAGGATAACAGTACATCCATTTCCAAGTTAGTTCACCCAATAAAAGGACTCTACTCCCAAAGATCACAAACAACTTCTAGCTTTCAAAAGTTTATTGTAAAGATATGATAAGCTGCAAATACAGACATCTCAGAATGAGATTTACGAGATACACAGGTCCAATTACATACATGTGCTCTCGGAAAGCCCTCAGACGAGCAACGGAAATCACTAACACAAGTTCTAAGAATAATAAGGCTATCAGCATTGACGCATATCTCTCCTTCATTTAAGTTGGAGGAAAAACACACAGGTTAGGCTGTCCCTACCCTGCTCTAGATGGTATCCCTACTTAACCAAGTCCCAACCTAAATAAAGGTGTCAGCAGTGAATGACCCCCAAGGGAAGTCACCCACTCTAAGTCTCTTGGTGAAAAACCTATAGTTCTCCAGTCATGACCCCTCTCTGCCTACCCATCCGCTCTCTAAAGGGTCCTCAGGTATCTGCTCTAACTCCACCCAGGGGTGCTGTCCCTAATACAAAACAGTCAACAACATTTGAGACGCCCCTTGCGAGACGCCCCTCACGTGGTGTAGCTTCTGGCTTTTTCCATGATGCTTTGTATTGGGCCTCATACGTTAGAGTTGACCTTGCTTCCCAGGCTCTTCTCCGGCCCGCTGATACCCCTCAAACATTCCAGAACCCTCCTCCATGTCTGGGCCGTCTACTGAACAGACCTCTATTCATTCATTTATAATTGGATCCCCCCTTTTCCTGTGCAGACAGATATCTGCAGCCAAGAACCCAACTCTCATAGACTTCCAAAAAGGCTTGCAACATTTCTCAGCCCAGACATGTACGTGTAAATCAACGTTAAAACATTTCAGGCCTACAATATTTCTCATAATGATTATAACATTCAACTTCTTCATTAATTAAAGCATGTTAATATTCTTATTCTATTATTCAGTAAACATCTCTATAAATCATGGCCCATTTAATGCAATGACCAAAACATTAATACAATCTGTGTCGTGAAAAGAAACACCTTCCCTCTTAGCTCCAGCTCTGGCCCTGAGGCCTACCACATTCCGCGTTTAACCACATATCATCTTACATTTTAACAGCTACACGACATGGATTCAAAAATAATCACATCTAATAAAATCATATAGTGTCACACATTTCTGCATTAGTTCCAATTCTACTTAAATCTCTACATTAGCTATACATTCAGAATATAATTTCAGATACTATTAGCACTCATGGCATTTCTCCTCATGATTTGTGCTTACTACAGGTAAGTGTGATGCACTCATACATTTAGATCAGTTTGCGCTCTCTCAGGGTGATAAGGGATCAGGGTGATCAGGGAGCAAAAGAATTCCCATCTCTCCTCTTCTGTGATTTGCAGGGCCCTTAGCACGCGAAGGCGGCACCTATAATGGCCATGCACTTGACCTGTGACCTGCCTCCAGTCACCGAGGCCACCAACCGTCTGCGATTTGTTCTGCTGCACCCCTTCAGGAATTCCTTCTCACCTCACCACCACAGCTGCCAGTAGTCTGCACTACACTGTTTTTTGCTGTCTGACCCTGCCCCACCTCAGCGCTACCCTTTCTGCCGGTTTAAAGAACGAGCCCTAAGGGCAGGAGGAAGATTTGAATAACAAGCAAGGTTTGGGGATTGGGAATACATTATTGGCCTAGGCCCTCCTTTACTACCCATGCAGCGAGTGCTGGTTGCCTTCCAAGCCCTTTAACTGGCAACCTATCGCTTCCCTGGCATTTTCGTGTCTCCTTCATCTGTTAATGTTTTTCAGCATTGTCTCTGCTTTTAATGTTCTTATGTTATGGTAATGGGATTTTATCATCCAAGTGCCGGCTCTTTGGCGATTCTCCACTTTATCCACCTCATCCCGCCAGAGAATGGAGTGGGCGGGGTCAGCAGGGCACAGCATGCCCCTACTTATTGAATTTAATATAATCTATTCCCCTACTTAAAAAGAAATGCGTCCCAGAAGGGCAGAAATAGCAATGGCCTACAGATAAGGCTCAGCCATTCTTGGATGGACAGAGAAGGAAAAAAACTCTGTCAAGGCAAGGACAGTGTCCACTTCTCCTGCTCTGCCGCTGGCAGCTGCCCTCCTCCCCCCTCTCTCTCTCTTTATTCCTCCCTCTTTTTCTGTCTCTGTCTAGCTTTTCCTCACTTGCGTGATTTCAAAAGACAGCTCTTAGCCTCTCTTGCCTATCCTTTTGTTTATTTGTTCCACTTTTGCTACACCAAAGTGCAACCTCGGGAGGGAGAGAAAAAAAGGATCAAAATACAGAAATAATTAAATGAAGCAATATAGATCGATTGCAGACAGGCCAGATTGGTGTTATTCACACCGACACACATTAGCGCCACTTGACATAGTATGCCTGTGAAGCGCTACTTTCTTTTTATCTTCTTTCTTTGAACAACATTGTTTTCCCAGGGTTGGGAAGTGTACCATTCCTGGAGGGACTGCAATACCTGGTTAATGGGTGGAGTGTAAAACGTTTAATGTGATCCTTTTCAACTGTTTTAATTATTTTACCTTATAAAAATCAGGGATGTGATCTTTTTAAACTTAACTGCTTATGTGTTGTAAGGATTTTAAGCAATGGACATTGAAACGGGTCGGCCCAGGTCCTGTAGTCATGTCCTGAACTTTTCAGGCAAACTTACTCACTGATTTCTGAATAATGAGTGTGAAAGCATTAAGGTAACCATGTTGTTCCTGCTTACATTTCACATCCTTTACTTATCCTTGCATTACCTATGAGTGTTTGCTTTTTCCAGGATGTTATAACTTTTTTTTCAGGCAGGATATTACTTTAGTCTAGTGCATAATTTGAATTGAGTTGCGGCACAATTGGGTTGTGGCTGAAGGCAGTGCGATTTTATCTAAGTGGGGCAGTATGGTGTTGAATGGGCGAAAGCATGTGGCTCTCTGGCTAGAGTTGACAAATTTGGAACTGAAGAACCAGGTTCCGTCCTTATGACCAGTACGCCAGACCACTGCCCTGAAGATGCACATTCTAATGTTACACCTTAGAAGGTTGGAATCTAGCGGTGGCAAGTGTGGGTTAACCTTGAAGGCCTGTCCACCACAATCCATTCTGAAGTTCACCTCCTGTCTTGCGGGTAGGCATACGAATCAGAAAACCCTAGAGCAACAGCGACTCTGTCACTGAGATCACAAGAGCCAAGAAGGCCAGTTCGCCTCATCCATTGGTACCTCCACTGGCCTTTCTTAGCAGTAGTATTGCAACTCACCAGGGATCGGCAATGCAGGATTTGCATGCACACCAAACTAAGTTTGCAACCTAACTCTGCTTCATGAACAAGCACTTTTAACATGTGCTGCCTGCTTTTGGGCCAGTAAAATTTTGCATCAATGGAGGACAGAAATATGTAGCAGTGTTGACTAAATTATGCAGGAAAAAAAGACTGCAGCATAATGCTGTACATTTTATGATACTTTAATATTTTGACATTTGATACATACTAACAATCTCTGCAAAGATTTTGCCTCATTAGTACCTGTGTAATATACAAATACAGCAGTGAGAAAGGTAACCAGTCAACCTTTGCAAAGGGCCCTCCACTTCGGAGCAACATAAGTCACATTTTTTTTGTACATTTTGACCCATTTGAGCCACAAATAATTTTTTTGTTGAAATTGTTAGATTATGTAGCAGATGATGTATTATGAGGCAAACATAGTACAGCCATAATTAAGTGGAAAACATTTGCAAACTAGGATATTTTGCCATTTATGTTTTAACTGCTCTTGTGATAAAGGGAAGGAGAAGTGCTGATGACAGAAAATGCATGGTTCAGAGCCCAATGGTTGTGATTCCGCTTTTAAGCGTATTTGGCTTTGGCATATTCTGTGACTGGAACCATATCCCACTTTGGAAGGTACCTTAATGTCAAGAACTCATATTAAACCTTAAATAAACATGTGTATCTATTGGTTGAATTAAGTAAAGCAATATATTGTAACTGGTCAGTGACATTTTGCTCTTTCTGACCACACCTCTGACTCCGCCCACAGTTTTCCTACTTATTTTCCTACTTTGATCACTGCTTCCTGCTTATTGTGGTTTGAATGTTGAGGCCTCACGAACTGAAGTATTATGACTGTGGGGTTAAAGGTGGCAGTCGCAGATCACAGTTGGCTCAGGTGGGAGCTAGAGTTTGAAATTTTGGAATAACACACTGCATAGGGCATTTTCCCTGTGCCTTCCCACTCCACTAATGAAGCCTAGTAAAGTTACCACATGACACAGTATTAGGAGAAGCTCTATTTTGAAGTCCCCAACTTTCTTTAAGCACAATAATGCATTCTGGGATATAAAGTCTTGCATTACTTCAGCTTAACAAAGTGGAATAATGCACCTGAGAGCAAAGTCAGGAATAAAGAAAGACCATGACATGACTGTTGTGTCCCTAATGTTACCAGAGGACTCCATATTATTATCAAAGGTAAGCCACGCTAATTCAGGCAGTCCCACTCTGAAACTAAATAGAAATATTAGGACCCTTTTTGCAGGCAGGCCAAGTGTAAACCAAGTGGTCCCATTATCAAGCCTGTACCATTAATGGCCTGACAATGTTCCCAATTTAAAGCTTTTTCCCACTGAAGCCTGTTGTGCTTGTGTTTCGCAAAAGATGCAAGAGTTTTACTTATGGTATTGCACCAATATTTGAAATGTAAGTATCCCTTATGACCCCACTGCACCAGTTGGCGCCCCGTCCACTTTTAGAAATCCCAGGCCTTCTAGGACATCTTCTTGATAAAACATGTGCTTTAGCACCACATGCCCTCTGTGCTGTCTCTTTCTGTTTGTCTGCGACAGCAGAGGGTCTTCTTGAATTAGGGTCACTCAAGTGGACTATCAAAGACAAACTATGATTTTGAAGAATGTACAAATTATATTTTCAACAGAGTGACTTTAAATTTAAAGCTCCAAGTGGACAAGAATGATAGATAATGTCATCAGCCAGTCGTGGCTCTTTAGCCAGCAGCTCTTTGCATCCAGGTACTTGTAGATGTACATTTTTGACTATAATCATGGACTTTGAATTCCCGGCATTCAAAGTACAGGGGGCCAAACATTCAGAAGGGCCTACTTATGACATGTTGCCAATTGGCAGCTAGGAGTGTAACAGCTGTAGGCATTAAACTGGGTCCAGGATGACAGAGGGATGATGGCTCTCAAATAATCCAATCTGTGAAATTCACTTGTCAACAAGTGGGGCCAGTATGAATAATGGATTGCATATTGGGGTGCAAACTCAGCAGAGAGTTGTACGTTCTGTACAGATCACTGGTGCCTCATCTGCAGTATTGGGCCCAGTCTTGCGGGTCACATCTTAAATTTTTTTTTAAAAAAAAAGCAAAAACATCAACGGGCCAGTCAGGGATATATTCAGACACCTTCATACAGGGGGATAAAGATGTGCAAGAACCAATAAAAAAACAAGCAAAAACGTCTTCCTCATCCACACACACATGATTTGTAATTACATCCCTATATCCATCAGGATCACCCCAATGATGCTTCAAGTTAGGAAGGAGATGAAGATGCATGTCTTTAAAAAAGTCTACATCACAATACAGTAAAGAGTCAACCTCCCATTGCAGAAACCAGGATATCCCACCCAGATTCACTTTCTGGTTGGATCTCTGTCTTTTGGCCATGTATATCACTCTATTGCCTTTCAACTATGTGTGCACTTTACAAATACTGTCAATGCAAAAATGATGGCATGTGGGTCCACCCTGTGGAGGCTCTCTATTCTTGCATACCGGGGGAGAGTACATGGTGGAGGTATGAATGAGAAACAGCAGAAGCTGAACACAGTTCAGTTGGCAAGCATTCTTTAGTAGTGTAATCCTCCAGAGACTGGTAGCTGGTGATTCTCTGAAGCAGCATTCACACTGATGGAAATAGTAATGTAAGCAACCCAGCAGAAGTAACAAGGATAGGAGAAGATGTATTAAAATGGGCCCGATTTAATGCCAGAGTCAGTTGTGCTGAGTAAGACCAGTTGACTTGGGAGACCGTGTTGGGTAGAAAGGGGTCAAGGACTCTGAGATGAGGTTGACACTTTGGCACTTTTTTTTGGTCATATGTAATGCTCCTGTGCCACATAATGGGGAAGACGATACAAAAGGGGATGATGGACGGAGCGTTTGAACAAATCAAACACTCACCCCCAGTCAACTGATCTGGGTTTAATCCATCACCATTCTTTAGTTCACTCAGCCACCCCAGTTCAGACATGGCTATATGCAAATCAGTCTGACCCTGTGCCTTGTGGGAACAGTCCAGCCCGAACTGCCAAGCCATGTCTTCCCTGGACCGGAAACAAGCATCCTGGGACCGGTTTCGGATTTATAATCCTCATCAGCCAGGCTATCTTGAATCCAGTGGCCAAGTGAACAAGGGACTCACGTCTGAGCATACCCTGCCACACTTAGGGCGAACAAAGCGATACAAAAGGGGATGATGGACGGAGCGTTTGAACAAATCAAACACTCACTCCCAGTCAACTGATCTGGGTTAAATCCATCACCATTCTTTAGTTCACTCAGCCACCCCAGTTTAGACATGGCTATATGCAAATCAGTCTGACCCTGTGCCTTGTGGGAACAGTCCAGCCCGAACTGCCAAGCCATGTCTTCCCTGGACCGGAAACAAGCATCCTGGGACCGGTTTCGGATTCATAATCCTCATCAGCCAGGCTATCTTGAATCGAGTGGCCAAGTGAACAAGGGACTCACGTCTGAGCATACCCTGCCACACTTAGGGCGAACAAAGCGATACAAAAGGGGATGATGGACGGAGCGTTTGAACAAATCAAACACTCACCCCCAGTCAACTGATCTGGGTTTAATCCATCACCATTCTTTAGTTCACTCAGCCACCCCAGTTAAGACATGGCTATATGCAAATCAGTCTGACCCTGTGCCTTGTGGGAACAGTCCAGCCCGAACTGCCAAGCCATGTCTTCCCTGGACCGGAAACAAGCATCCTGGGACCGGTTTCGGATTCATTATCCTCATCAGCCAGGCTATCTTGAATCCAGTGGCCAAGTGAACAAGGGACTCACGTCTGAGCATACCCTGCCACACTTAGGGCGAACAAAGCGATACAAAAGGGGATGATGGACGGAGCGTTTGAACAAATCAAACACTCACCCCCAGTCAACTGATCTGGGTTTAATCCATCACCATTGTTTAGTTCACTCAGCCACCCCAGTTCAGACATGGCTATATGCAAATCAGTCTGACCCTGTGCCTTGTGGGAACAGTCCAGCCCGAACTGCCAAGCCATGTCTTCCCTGGACCGGAAACAAGCATCCTGGGACCGGTTTCGGATTCATAATCCTCATCAGCCAGGCTATCTTGAATCCAGTGGCCAAGTGAACAAGGGGCTCATGTCTGAGCATACCCTGCCACACTTAGGGCGAACAAAGCGATACAAAAGGGGATGATGGACGGAGCGTTTGAACAAATCAAACACTCACCCCCAGTCAACTGATCTGGGTTTAATCCATCACCATTCTTTAGTTCACTCAGCCACCCCAGTTCAGAGATGGCTATATGCAAATCAGTCTGACCTTGTGCCTTGTGGGAACAGTCCAGCCCGAACTGCCAAGCCATGTCTTCCCTGGACCGGAAACAAGCATCCTGGGACTGGTTTCGGATTCATAATCCTCATCAGCCAGGCTATCTTGAATCCAGTGGCCAAGTGAACAAGGGACTCACGTCTGAGCATACCCTGCCACACTTAGGGCGAACAAAGCGATAGAAAAGTGGATGATGGACGGAGTGTTGGAACAAATCAAACACTCACCCCCAGTCAACTGATCTGGGTTTAATCCATCACCATTCTTTAGTTCACTCAGCCACCCCAGTTCAGACATGGCTATATGCAAATCAGTCTGACCCTGTGCCTTGTGGGAACAGTCCAGCCCGAACTGCCAAGCCATGTCTTCCCTGGACCGGAAACAAGCATCCTGGGACCGGTTTCTGATTCATAATCCTCATCAGGAAAGAGACAAGGCTCGCAGAAAGGAGAGAAAATGGTGTATCTGCTCTTTAGGCAGGAGATAAAAAGCAGAAAGGGTCAGACTAGCCACTCTGGCATTTTCTTTGTGTGCTGCAAGCTAAGGATGCTTAATTTAAGCTGGTGGCCGCAGGTGGGGCCCAACTACATTATAGAGACCAATACATTTTTTAAACCATCAGACTGTATATCAGAGCAAGAGAGAGAAAGTCATCAAGCAGTGTAGGCAGAAGGAGGAAGGGAATATGTAAAACAATGAAAAGGGAGAAAGCAAAGATGAGAAAGAACCTGCAAGAGTGAGAACATTTGAATGGAAATATGTTGGTAGATGAAAGAGCCAGGAGCTGAAATCGAGAACACAGACTTGGTATTGAACAACCCAGCTCAGTCACAGATTCCCTCAGTACCACCCTTTAACAGTGCCCCTCGAGTCTCCTTAACTACTCTCTCAGATGCATTTATTTAGTTATAAGCATCACTCATACCAGTATAGTCTATCAGAGCACTTTACATCACACACACTACACAAAAACAATCAGTCATAGGTGTGTAAATCAGCGTAAAGGAAATGTTACATAAGACCGAGGACTACAAGGTATAGGAGTCACATGTCAGCCATACTTGTAGACAATATATTTTAAGAGTGCTTGGTCTGGAGAAACAGAGATTCAGAATTGAAAATGTAACACCGTAGTTGGGGGTTCTCTTTAAGAACCAGAATTGATTTCAATCCAAATTAACCCATTTTCCAACATTAGGATTATTGTGTTGCTCTTTGATGACAGTTAATAGCTCACTGTCTATGTCAGGATTTTAAATTATAAACTACAAGTAACTAAAGAATCTCTCAGACAAAAGCAGTAAGGAACTCAGTGACGTATTTACAGTATGTGCACTCCTTGATCTGCATGGTTCACGTTCTTTGCAGCAGGCATATTAACCCACTGTGGCTACCTTACCTTGAGTCAAAACTTCCACTAGACAAACCTCTGATCTCTCTCAATGAAGAACATTAATCATCGGCGTTATCTTGACATTTTTATTGTTGCCTGAAAATTGCCAGAGACCAGGAATGCAGCAGCAGGCACGTTTCAAACCATGTTGCACTTGCAAACATGGCACCTACACTCAAAGACATCGAACTTTGTTTGCATGGTGCATGAAGATGCAAGATTCATATACATGTTTTTTTCACATTTGGTCTAATTACTATGTGAATGTAAATAACAATAAAGCATACTTACGAACTGTGACTACATGCCTGCCTTTCTCAATATTTCATTCGCTCTCACACAATGGGCTATTGTATAGGGTCACTGGTAATTCCAGAAGTTTGTCCCTGTCCACCCCAGAATGTTTGTGTCTCCCATGTCCCTGGTTGAGCGTTGCAGTGGCAGGTCTTAAAGGAACATTGTTACAGTCACACAAGTCGGTGCTGTAAGTGTACAATGAGGCCAACAAGTGCAATGTAATTTTTAAGCATGTGGTGTGATGTTGTTTCATGTACCATGTAATTTTGGCCTTATTTTAAAAAAATATGCCAATTTGTCTAAGCCACTTTACACCAGATTTTGGGGATAGACAAGTTGCACTGGGAAGCTGCTTGGCAATGTGCCAGTGCTCTAAATAGAAATGAAAACAGACCCTTGTTGAAGAAATTGGGATCTCATATCCCTATTTCTATCACAATGAAGAATCTATGGGGCATATTTACAAGCCCCTACCACCACCACATTGTTACTTTCAGTGACGTTGTGATGGCAATAGGGGCTTCGTCTTATTTTCAGGGCAGTGTTAAGCCACCTAACATGGCTTAATGCTGCCTTGTATATATAACACCCTTTCAAGCTATACTTAATGTGAAAGGGCAGGGCAATGGGTGTTGCAGTGAGTGTTCCACTGCAGAGACCATTGATTTTGTTGTTGCCCCCTTTTTTACAAGGGTGGCGTAGATAAGTGGCAGAACCAAAATTAAATCTAGGGAAAACCTGGTCTTAAGCAGGCAAAATGAGGGGAAATGCGTTATTTCTCCTCTTTTTTGCTGTTTCTATGTTTGCTGCTTTGTGCAGCACACAAAGAAATAGCAAATTGCATTGATTGTTTATGTGCAGGAAAGTGTCCCTTCTTGCACATACACAATCAAAAAAAATAATTAAGCAGCACACATAAAAGTTACAAATTGAAGGGAGAACTTCCTGCACATAAGCAATCTTTCCCTCAACGCAGAAGCACTTGCACTATGGTGCAAGGGTGCCTGCGTTGGCGATAGGCTGCTACGTTTAGTGCCAGAGCAGGGGGAAACGCTGAGCTGCACCATTTTGTTGTAAATATGGTGCAGCCCTGCATTTCTGAAGTGGCAGAGTGCGGCGTTAAGCCAGGAAGGCTAACTCCGCACTCCGTCATTTCATTGTATATATGCCCTTATGTTCTTTCTAGCCACCGCTCCTAATCCATATTTAAAGCTATAAAGTCAGCTTCATTCTGATTGGTCTTCTTCAAGGTAGACTCATCTAGAATGTATTTATGTGACTGCATGGGTTCCCATAACCCAATGGCTGTCTGTACCACACATATAACCAGATAGGCAATGGCAGTCAGATTTAATATGTTAAGATTCAATATTATGTTCCTTGTGCATGCAGTCCCGTCAATGAATTTCTATTTATTTTAAGGCAAACTTTGTCATACACAGCGCCTATGTACTGAAATTACGTGCTGAAGTACAAGCTAAAAAGGTTTTACCCCAACTCTCATTGTAGGTAGATGAAAGTCTTCTTGAAGAGAAATGAATCCGTTCTTTCTATGGGGTCATTGTCTCATCATTTGGCATTTTAGATGAGGTCAGGGGTTTGCTGCTTGTAGGTGGCGAGGGGGGTGCAAGAAGCTGAAAGCCACAGTTCATATACTAAACTAAACAACATAATAACCAGAAAAAGGAAACTCTGAAACTTGAAAAAATACAATAACATTGGCCACACTCGGAAAAATATGTCTATTGCATCACAAGGGGTCGGGATATACTACCAGCCAACGGTTATTGACCTTGCACTTTAGAAAAGGCAAGCATATTCTACTCAATAGAGCAAAAAACAGTAGGATCATATCTGAAAATGACTGCCCACTTTTTTCCAATCTTTAGAAGTATTGCCTTAGGGTATGGTACCAGGATATTGCAGGCTATATATTGTTTCCAAAATGTCACCCTCTTGGAGTTCATAACAGAAAACCTACAAAGAATAGAACAATATTGTAGTCAACGGTATTTAACACAAGATGACAAGCTATGTTTTTGTTACTGATACTCTGACATACAACCAGACTTTAGGAAGCATTCTGAGAGAAAGTTGGTTGTCAGTGTCCTCCCAGATATTAAATATGAACCACTGCTTTTATACCACATGGAATATCTATGAACAAATGTGCCATTTAAGGTGAGGTATTAACTACTTCCTATATATGTTATTCAAAAATAAAATCATGGCGAGCTGCAAATAGTTTGGCTGTCTTTTACTATTTGCTGGTGAAGCAGTAGTAGATGCTCCATATCTGAGGCCATCATAAACTGTGGTCAATCTCTGGTCCCTGCACCAAAACTGCCAGACTCGAGTGGGAGATCTTGATTCAAGCTGGGAGCACCGAAGACAGTGCTGCTGTAAGTCCTTCGTCTCTATACAGCCTGGGTGACTGTAAAGGAAAATACACTGAAGAGTACAGTATGAAGTGTAATGGGTTGCAAAGCCAAGGTCTCTGTTCCAGTGAAAGACATAATAACCATGTTTAATAGTGAAGTGAAAAAAGCAGGGAGTGACTAAACGAGGAATGAGATTCAGGGACTTAAAGAAATATTATGAATGTTTCGTAGTTTTATCCTATCACACTCCTCACCCCTCCCCCAGAATGCTTTGTGCAGATATTGTGAAGGAACTTCAATTTTCTCACTTGATATTTCTGGATAAGAAGACTGTCTGAAAAGCATATATATGCTCAGATGTTGCAGGTGTACTGGCAGATGTTCCTTGTAAATCTGCTAAAATGGAAGCTCTGGTGCTTTAAAGTGCACCCACACTTCCCATGAAGAGAACATAGCTTTGGGGAGAGGTCTGTGTTTTAATGATAGACCAGTGCCACATTAGACACATCAGGGGCACATTCATAAACTTGCTGAAATCTCAACAGCAAAACAATCCAACTAATGATGCAACTGGGCAGATTATGGATACGGCGATTAGCCGTGCTTTTCAAATCCAGGTTGATTGATCATTCTTTGCTAACCAATCATCGGTCAGCCGTGCACCCCTGCTGAAAAAAATTGACATTAAAATAGTTTAGGGCACGCATCTAGCTGCACAATATACTACAAAGATCCGTGACAGTATTATTACATCATGTTCAGCCCAATATGCAGATTAACCTTTACTACCCAATACTTTGGAGGACAGATTGTCTGCAACAACAAGCACAATAGCTGGAGACCAACTTAACCCAGGTCAAAAGGGATCCCAGACCTATAAATGGCGCCCAGTCTCTGAAAGCTCTAAGGGGCATATTATCAAGGAACGGTGATAAAATGATCGCCACTTCAGCGGCAGGAAACTGTTGCTAAAGTGTTGATAATGGGCTTGATTATATGCCCTTGAGAATTCCAATAGAAGCCCATGTTCTGGTGTGAACATGGGCTTCTATTGGAATTATCTAAGGCATATTATCAAGCCCATTATCGCCGTTTTAGCGGCAGTTTCCGGTCGCTAAAGCGGCGATAATTTTAACGCCGTTCCTTGATAATATGCCCCTTTATTGGTAATCTTAACAGGGCTATGGAAATTGGGGAATTTTCACTCTCTTTAACATAGATGTGCTATTTTCCTCTGAATATATCCGATTCTTGACACATTCAACCTTTGCACAGCCTCTCGCTAACTGTAATCTGGCACCCTATGTAGATATATATATATATAAAAATATAGTAACATTTATTCTTAAGTAGACCTTCCAATGTGTTAGTATATTTTTATATTCTTGCAGGTGGCCAGGCGTAACTTTAGTAAAAGCTGTCCCATATACCAGGGTCTGAGCAATCGTGGCTACAATATAATTGAGCTTTTAGAATTGGAATATCAAATTAATGCGATCCTTTTTTTTAAATAACCCTGGCTTTTGCAGTGTTTGAAAAAGTCTTAGCCAAAAACCTTGGACCGCCAGAAAACAACGGGGCATATTATCAAGAACTGCAATAAAATTATCGCCGCTTTAGTGGCAGGAAACTTCCGCTAAAACGGCGATAATGGGCTTGATAATTTGCCCTTGTGAATTCCTATAGCAGCCCAGGTTAACACCAGAACCTGGCCTGCTATGGAAATTTACAAGGGCATATTATCAAGCCCATTATCGCCGTTTTAGCTGCAGTTTCCTGTCGCTAAAGCGGCGATAATTTTATCGCTGTTCTTGATAATATGCCCCATTTTTTAATCAGTTCAGTCGAATAGGTTTTTGCTTGAAGCATTCTACATAAAGGTATGCTGAACCTGTAGATACATCGATATTTTCATGAAACAGGTACCTGTTCACGTTGTAATAGTAGGAACTCTTCCATAAGCAAATAAAAAAAACGATGAGCTTTTCATGAAAAGGGATATTTTCTAAAGAAATTGTTGAAAACTACATGTGCCTGTTTGATTTTATTTAAAACCCAATTTGTCCTGCTTTGTGTTTTTTAATTGGTCGTGTAAACACTTAATAAGACAGATCCGTTTCTTGCCTTCAGCTTCATAATGCCCTGCTGGGAATACTTTCCTTCGGAATACACACATGTTCAATGAGTGGGAAAGCGCAGTGATTGCTCGTCTTAGAGCATTCCCTCAGAGGCAAATTAGAAATACATTTATCAGCTCCCGTAAAGCGCTTTCAACCTTCACGAATGCATTATGATTGCATTGTTCACGCGATGCAGTGCTCGATCTAAGTAAAGCGAAAACAACGACTACGCCTACATAACTGTAATGTATTTTCCCCTTATCAACTCTAGTCTAATCCAATATATTTCGCCTTATAAGCCGTTTTTGAGTAAGAATATGACTGAATTCACACCAATCATACAGAAAGTAAATTCATGAGTTCAACATTTGACGTTTAACCTTTACCGAATGTGCTTAAGAGGTTGAATATGATCCTGTATGAGTCAGTATGTATTCATATATACTCAGTATAGTTCATGGACTTGTATCTGGAAATAGCTAGTGAATTTGGAAAAACGACAAAATAAAAGCAAACACATTGAAAACAGCCTGCCGAGTTCCTCTGTGCTCTTCCTTTCCACCTGTAGGCCCATAGGAATGAATGGGAATTACCGAATCGGTATTTACCGATTCAGTAAAAGGGGGGAAACATTCAAGGGTGGCAGGGTGTCACTTTGACACCCTGTTGCACCCCTGAATTGTGCATGGGTGCACATTTGGCACACATATATGCCCTAAGGGCATGTATGTCTGCCACATGGCACTGTCATTAAATGTAAACAATTGCTTTTTTTTAGGGTTTTCGTAATTTACCACCAACTTGTAGTTGGTGGTAAATAACGAATCCTTACAGGTGAAAAGCACTCACTTGAGTGCTTCCTACATTTCAGATTCGGTAATTTACTGAATCGGTATTTAAGAATTCGGTAATTTACCGAATTCCTAAATACCGATTCGGTAAATGACCAAATCTGAAATGTAGCCACCTACATCCCTAATACCTAATACCGGTCGGTAACGGCTGAAATTTGGTAATTTCGGCCGTTACCGACCAGTATTAGGGTTCCTACATCTGACCCTAAGTCTCTTCTCTCTAACTTCAGGGGGCAGAGGAAGTCACAGTGACACCAGCAGTGGACCTTGGCCTTTAAAACAGGACTTGAGTATTACTTACCGGTAATCTTCACTACTCCTGGCCCAGTTGTCCTCGTCCCATTCCTTAACAAAGTGGAGATCACTATCTCCATGACAGAAAAAAAGAGCACGAGAATGCTGAGATACCTAAACCCACCCCCTCCCACTGGACGTACTTAAGCTGTACTTATCCCAGCATTCAGCCTGAAATATCTAGCCACCATCCGGAAGGCCGGCCTTCGGGAGGGAGGGAGGGGTGTAAGGAATGGGATCAGGTCAGGAGTAATGAAGATTACCAGTAAGTAATAGGGCATTACCTCCCAGTTCTTCCAGTCCTCGTTCCATTCCTTAACAAAGTGGAGAATACCAAAGCAAAGAACACAGCCTTCCGGACTCCCACCAATACCAGGGATACCACACCGAAAGCGGCACCCAACAGAAGCAAAAGGGAGCCCACAAGGAAAAAGAAAAACACAGGCAGGAGCATACAACCAGCCACGCCCCCAACCAAGCCAACAGAGCCGAAACCCCAAAAAGAGCAGGGTATGACCAGGAAAACCCAAATACAAGGAGCCCAGTCAAGGAGCCGACGCCCATGGGGCAGACAACCGACACCAGGAACCACCCCACCAGCCACAGAGGAGGATAACCCAACAAGAAAGGACCAGGATCAGACTTCAAGAACAGCGACGAGGGCACCACAGAAGAAGACCCAGCACAAGGAGCCAGGCAGCAACAAGAGGGACACAAGTACCCCAGGCCAAGACAGAAGGAGGTGCAGCACCCAGAGCCAAGCCCCAAGGGAACACCCTAGAGAGGCCGAAACAATCGCCCTCCCCAGAACAACCAGCAGAAGGGGGCCCAGAAGAAGCTGAAGCACCCACACAGCGCAACCAATCCAGGAAGGGCCACCAACCAGGGAGAAAACAGCCAATGGCCAAGCCCACATGACCAGGCATTACCAGGCAGCTGCCCAACCAGGGGCACACCAGGCCAAACCCGGCCGAACGCCTCAGAGCAGACAGGAGAAGGCCAACGCAGGGCGGCACGGCCGAAGGCACAGAAACACCACCTGCTGACATGAACACAGCAGGAGCAGACAGAGAGCGATCCCCCCCAGACGAGGGAAGAAAGCAGCCCCCCGTCGAACAAACTCACAACGACCGCACCAAAAAGCTGATGAGAAGGAAGAAGAGACCAAAGAAGTCCCACCAAAGGCAAGAGACCAAGGAACGACACAGCCAATGACAGGACCAACCTTAACATAGCAGGGGAAGCCACCAGCAGAGCCGTGAAGACCGAAGAGGATAGAACCCAAAAGAACGCAGGCACTGACCCAGAGGATCAACCAAGGACAGGTGCAAACTGAGCAACCGGGAAGAGAGAGGGCAGCGACCATGAGCAAGCCCCCCTCAATGCTGACATCATCCGGCAACAGAGAGCCCAGAGGCACATAAACCCGAGAGGCAGCCCAGGCCACGGGGCAGGAATGGCCAGCAGCCAACCTCAGCACAGACACCGGAGAGCTGCAGAAAGGATGCCACACCTAGAGAAGAACCTGTGGCACAGGGACAGGCCAGGCCCGAGGCACACACCCCAAAAGCAGGAGACACCAGCACATGAAACTAGAACCCCGCCCAACGGAGGCCAGGGAGTGTCCAGAAGCCAAGAGAGACAACAACAGAGGGCCGAACATGGAACCGAGGAAGACCAGACCCCAGAAAGGGGAAGGAGGAAACCCTCACCGAACCAAGAGCCGACCCACCAGCCAGGAAGACAAAGGAGGACACCAAGTAACCACCCAAGGCAAAACCCAAGAGCAGCCGCAGAAGAGCAAAAACAGGAGAGAAAGACAGGGAGGCCCACAGCCCAACCCCACCGGCGCTCCTGCAAACACCCAAGAAGCCAGCTTGCAGAACACACAGGCCAGCCAAACAGGAGGCCCCCAACACAGCGCCCCAGGCGCCGGAAGGAGAGGCACAGGGCCAACAGACCCAACCCCAAACACTAACCAAGAAGGGGCACAGGGAAAGGCACAGGAGCCAGCCAGAACCAGGCCACACAGGGAGGAGAACCAGCAGGAAGACAGTGAAGGAGCCTGGCAGCCCACACAAAGGCCCCAGTGCAAGGAGGGGCACAGGAAAAGGACAGAAGGCCAGCCCAGGACCCAGGCAGAGGACCACCTTGAGGCCGAAAGACCCCCACCAAAACAAGGCGCCAAGGCACCAGAGAAAGAGCGGCCTGGAAAGGACCCAAAGGCTACCCCAAAACAACCAGAGGCCCCATAGCCAAAAGCCTGACACAACCAAGCAGAGAAGGCACCAGCAACCCACCTGCACAGCCAAACGAGTAGCCAAACACAGGGACAGCAAGGCCAAAACCCAACAGAGGCAAAACCGAGGCCCCAACAACACACCGGAAGACCGCAGGCACCACAAAAACCAAAGGAGAGGCACCCGGAGAAACCAAAGGTGCACAACCCACGAGGGGAGCGGGATCGGAAAGAAAAAGGGGAGACCAAACCATGGCTGACCCAAAAAACACAGAGCAAACAATAGAGCAAGGACCAGAGACCCCACAGGCCCAAAACCAGCCCCACACCAGAGCAAGAAAGGCCCAAACAACTGGCCCCAAGGGGAAAGCCCCAGAGCCGAGGCAAAGCCAGCTAGAAACCACAAGGCCGACAAGGAGGAGCACCGACACCAGGCCCAAAACTGGCCGCCCCACCAACACACCCACAAGCCACGGACAGGACCAGGCACAGTAAGGAGGACACCAAGACAGGCACAAACACAGAGTGCAGTGGAGAACAAGAACCAGCAGTGCGGAAAGGCCGCAGGACAGTTGGAACCACAAGGACCAAACCGGCAGACAGGGTGGGGCACAGGAGCCGGCCGAACTGAGAAACCAAGGAGCCACCCTCACAAGCCAAGAAAGACCCACAACACCCAGCCACCACAGGCGGCAAAGGAACTGGCAGCCGAGAGGCAAAGGACCCTAAAAAGCGGACCACGTTAGAAAAAGAAACACAAGAGAGAATAAGAAAACCACAACAGGAAAACCAAACCCCACCAGCCAGTCAAGCGCAACACAACCCAGCACTAGGCAACAGGCAAACACCAAAGCCAACCAGAAGGCCCACCAGGGGCACCACCAGCACAGCCCTGAAGCCAACAGCCAACCAAGGCCAAGGGCCGGCCAGGAGAGAGGGAGGGCCAAACACCCCCTCCCCCGGCACCAATGGAACCCAAGAAACAGGGAGGCCGGACCACCCCAAGGGCCCGACGCAGGATGCAAGAAGTGACCCAGCCACAGTAAAAGAAACTACCCCACAAACTACCACCCCAGGCAACAGGAAGAAACACAAAACCCAGCAACCGGGAGGTAGGGAACCCCAAAGGACAGGGCCCTGGAACTGGAAGACAACCGCAACGGGGCACCCACCACCGGGGCTGGGGAACAGTCAACCCACCCCCTGCCCTGAGCAGCCATTCCCAGGGAAGGGAAACCGGAACCCCCTCAACCAAGAGAGAGAGAGGAACCAACAAAGACCCACACACTGACCAATGGGACACACAAAGGCCAACAGCCACTGTGATCCCACGGAAGGGGCCACGAAGAAGCAAGGCACCCCAGAGCAGGGGCCAGGCAAACATCCCAGGAACTAACCAAGTAGCCTACAGCAACCGGAAGCCCCAGGCCGGCACCCAGACAGGCACGAACCAGGCCCAAACCTGCTCATAGACCGAGAGCGGACACGACCAGGCACCAGCAGGAAGGAAAGGCCAAAGGCCAGTAAAACACACACTGCAAAGCCTACAGCACCCTTAAGCACATGCGGGCACCCAAACAGAAACACCCCAGGCTCCACCCCGCCAAACACAGCAGACAAGAACAGGAACCAACAGGGCAGAAAGGCATCAGGCTGCCGAAAGGAGCCCAGGAAACAGCACGCCACTAGGAGGAGACTGCATACTGGAGGAAATGCACCACCAGAGCACACCGAGACAGAACAACCGAAGAACTGCCCAAGCACCTGGGACAACCCTAGACAGGACCCTGCCAGGGGCTGAGGGTGGGCAAAGGTCAAAGCCGCCAGGCAGGCAGCCCCAGACAACCAGCACCGCAACCAGTGACGCCCCACCATCGGCAGGACGGCACACAGTGACCTGCAAAAAAGTGGCCTAGAACATGCAAAAATCAGCACAGGAAGGCAGTAAAAGCAGTATAGCAGTATGGGTATTATAGCATGGAAAAGAAACCACTAGGCGGTACTCATCATGGGAGCAGTCAAACACCAACACACAGTGACTGACCCCCAACCACCAGCCCAGACGCCATCCACCAATGAGCGCTGAGCAAATGGGAAAACCAGGAGCAACTGGCACCCCCAGGAAGCCATGCAGCGTCCAGGGAGGAAACGGCCAAAGTGCAGCCCCAACTGGCATCTAGGAACGACAGGGGCAACTCCAAGACCAGCCCGAGGCGACTCAAGCAGCAGTGAGGTTACGTAGTTTTTGACTCCGCTTCGTATCTAGCCGCCATTTTTGTGTCCAGCCGCCATTTTGTGTTGCCTCACTCAGGCAGCACGGCAAACACGGTGTTTTTGCCTTTTCAGCTGCTACGTGTCTTGTCTGTTAAAGAGTAAACCCCTGCCCTTGTTTACTAAATCGATGTCAGGGTCTGGCCGAGTCCACTAATCCAGTGGTTCCCAAACTTTTGACTCCTGAGGACCCCCATTGAGTCACCACTCGAAGCCGGGGACCCCCAAGCAATTTGTATGAGTTAAATTTCAAACATTAAAACAGTAATTCGAAAAAAATACACATGTGTGCACACAAAACAAATACTCAAAGTACTAAGGATTTTGGGGCCAGATGTACAACCATTTCATTTAGCGCCTCGCAATTGGCGACACATTGCGAGTGGTAAATTGCGAGTCGCTAAATGAAATGTACAACAGTGTGTTTAACACTGTTTGGGATTCCCAATGGGGTCGCAAATTGCGAAGTTCATTAATATTAATGAGCCTCTCGCAATTTGCGAGCCCATTGGGAATGCCAGCCCTCCCAGTGATAGTGGCCTGCTGGGCTCTGCAGGCCACCATGTCTCGGACTGCTTTTAAATAAAGCAGTTTAAAAAAATTAAAATACAGCCTGTTTACCATGCATTTGAAAAAAAAAAAAAAGAAAATGAAATGTTTTCATTTCATTTTCTAAGGGCAGGCAGAGGCCCCTGGGACCACTGCCTGACCTAAAAAAAATAATTTTGCATGCATTTGCAAAGGGGAAAGGGTCCCTGGGGACCCCTTCCCATTTGCGAATGCATTACCATCTACTTGAAGTAGGTGGTAATTGTGACTGTTTTGCGACCGCAAAACATTTGTACATGGTTTTGAGACTCGCTATTTGGAAGGGAATGCCCCTTCCAAATAGCTAGTTGCAAAACCTATTTAGAGAGTCGCAAACAAATTGCGACTCGCGAAATAGGCTATGTACATGGCCCAATAGACTTTTGCATGCGCAAACGGGTTCGCAAACCCGTTCGCGCATATAAAAACAGTTCGTACATCTGGCCCTTAGTATTTTATATTGAAGTAATAGCCCCTCTGCCACATGTATTTCATTTCATTTGTAGCATCTCTCATACCATTGTAGGATGTCAGAGCACTTTACATCACACACATATAGAGACATTGAATCATACATGTAAATCAGTATGTATATAAAATGTTTAAAGAGTGCTTGGTCTGGAAAAGCACAAACTCAGGATTCAGAGCATAACACAGTGGCTAGCACGGACTTTAACATTAAAAATGTATTTCCACCCCAATATATCTTTTTAGCAGCATCAGGCGAATGAATAACTGCGACAAAATATAAGTTACTAACTAGTACCATGCAGTTTGCAAGCAGGTCTTTGATGACAGTTTATAGGTCCTTCTGCAAGATTATGATTGTCACTTATGAAGTGCACAGTAACAAAAGAATCTCTGTGACAAAAGCAGTAACCACGAACCTAGGCACATAAAATGCTGCTTTTTAAGATGCATGGTACACGTTCTTTGCAGTAGGCACATTAACCCTCTGAGCTACATTAGTTAAATCAAAGCTGCCACTGAACAAAACTCTCCTCGCTCTCCAGCAGGTACATTAATCACTGGCATTCTCTTGACACTTTTATTGTTGCTGGAAAGCTGCTAATTATACAAGAAATGTTTCTGTGCTTTTAAAACTGTTGCCTGCGGACCCCCTGGGAATGTGTCACGGACCCCTGGGGGTCCGCGGACCACAGTTTGGGAAACACTGCACTAATCCATGTCTAGGCTGATTGATCCCTGTCTCGACTGACTGTTTGGCTCTCACTATTCTTTCTGACTTCATCTTATTTGACTGGCCTTCGCTATTCTTTTCGTGTATTCTCTTGTTAAATAAACTATCCTTTGAAGCATTCAAACATGTTCTACCACCTGCAAATTAAATTAAGGGCACTAGTGTTGAATAACTTGAGGGTAGGAGAGCACACGGGGGTCTGAAGGATGGGTGTGTTTTGGACATTCGATAGCTTCTTTTCGAACTTTTCCTATTCGTCAGTTTTGTATGTTTGGGAGTGGGCATTGTAAATCTGTACACTATAATAGATTGTGCGCCACGGAAATAAGTGGCAGTGTCCTGAGAATTTACCGCTGGTGTACTTCTAGGACCACTGTGCTTAGCTGCAGCTAATAAACCTGCTTTTCTACGCCCAACAGAGTGTCACATGTCTCTGTTTGACAAGGCAGGTGAACCCGGAGATATTAGGCGTGCCCTGCGCCGCCCGGCCCATAAGGCCCGGTTCTCCAATTGGCGGCCCAATGCCGGGACGCTCCTTCGCTGGAGCAGCTGTGCGCGATATAAGTTCCCATAACATAACATAACATAACGTGAGGCGACTTCAGTGGTAGTGGTTCAGCCCGAGGGTCGTGAGGAGCTTCGCAAGAAAATTCTGGAGGATTCGCGAACCACGTGAGCGACCCCTGTATGTCGAAGTGGACCGAAAGTCTTTTGAAGCGCGGCTACTCCTTTCCGACGGCTGCTGACGACTGCTGCCCTGACTGTCGCCCTGCCTTGGCCCTTTGGTGATGATTGGTATCGCGAGACGTTAGACGCACATCTGTTGGCGTGAGAAAATATTTAGTTAAGTATTCGTGGGTAGCGCCCATTCTTTGTTTTGTTTTTTGTTATTCGATCAGTGCACTTATCGAAGCCGAGGGGTAAGTACTTTTGTGCTGTGACGATATTGTCTTACAAACCCCTTGACGTTTGTAAAAGTCCAGTTTGTTACAAAATGCCTGGATTTAGTAAGTTCAAGAAATTTTGCTGTTTGGGTTGTTCTAGGGATTCCCGGCTAGAGGACTCTTGTCCGATTCCTCCGGTTGGAACTCCCACTTACGAGCTCTATTCGAAACATGGTCTTTGTCCTATCATTTTTAATGAAACATGGACTCGATACACGAAGAAAGATGGTGTCCTTCATTGGCCACAAAATGGTAGCTTTGAGCCTGATATATTGAATAATTTAGAAGCTATTTTGTTTAAGAGAAAAGCCCGGCCGGCAATGTTTGACTCTTTCCGCCTCTGGCGTAAGGAAGCCAAACCGAAAGAAATTAAACAAGCAAAGAAAGATAATAAAAAAGCACAAGATATGACAATATTGCAGGCTACCCAACAGTTTAAAAATGACGAGACTGATCAGCTGATTGAAGTTTCAGAAAGACAGCATCGTATGGCAATAGATAGGTGTTATCCTGTGTTGCCTACTTCCTCAAAGAGTAAGGGTCCTGACGAGGATCCTTTTATGACCAATCTATTGACATTACCTCCATCTTATGTATTAGGTGCTAATGCACCCCCATTACAACCTGCTGCTAATCCAGTTATTCGGGTTCCCCCACATTTGCCTCTTCCAGTGATTCCACCTCCGCCTCCTTTTCCACCGACTTCTGTACCTCAGTTTTCTATGCCTCAGTCTTCTTTGCCGTCAGTTTCTTTTGCTACTAGTCCTTCTCCTGCCTTACAGAAAACATTGTCTCCTGTTCTAGTGTCGGATTCCCCTACAGCTCGACAACGATTAGTTAACACTGTTTCTGGTCTTTTGTCACCTTTTCTTGGGCCTCTTTCTTTTTCTCCTGCTTCAGCTCGAAGGCAATCTCGTAGTCAGATTCCAGAATCGGAAGAACGGATTGCGTTAGATTCTCTTGCTCGTAATTGGATCATGAGTAGTTTACAGTATAGTGTGCGAGATATCTTAGACACTTTTCTTCAATGGAATGCGCCTACGCAGAGATACGTCTTTGATGTTATGCGTAAAACTCTTATCAAAGCATGGGAAGATATGGATTTGGATTTACCTCCTCAGGGTTTGTTCGAGATACAGGATCAATTTGATAAGGTATTTAATGTGGGTCCTGATGTAGAGCATGCTGTTCAAAAACTTGTTATTTTCCGGTCTTCCTTTTTCTCTCAAGCTCCTCTTGAACCTGATCCTGCGGTTCGGCGTAAAATAAAACGGAAGTATGGCTCAATGGTTAGAGCGGCAGACCCTGATGCAGAGGTCTAGCCCGGACCAAGGTTCAATTCCCCGCCTCGGCGGGTCTTGGGCTCAAAAATTCCACGGACCTGATAATTCTCGCCTCGGTGCCTATTCCAATCATGGAGTCCCACTCTGCAACTCTGGGCAATAGCTTGCTTAATCTCCACAACAGCCCCCACAACGCTAAGGATGCCTGGCCTCCACCTTAGGGGTGCCTAGGAGTGGACACCTCACAGGGAAAGCCAGGATGGGTTCCACAGCGGTATTGGTACAAGCGCCTTGAGACTCTTGCGGGTGAGTAGTGCGCTATACAAGTATCAATTTACATTTACATTTATGCGAGAAGTTCCTCCAGTATGGAGAGATGCAGATCCAAATGCTGTTCCGCCTGTCCTTGCTCATTTTCAGCGTATATGGGTACATGATCCTTGGAAAAGATCGGAAGTGTTGGCACTTAAACAGTCTTTACCGGACCCTCGTAAGAATCCTGCTGGATATTATAAAGAGTTGTCCCAGAGTGTTGATGTGTGTATCATGAATTTGGCAGATATTGATTTACTGATGGGCAATGTAGTCCCACAGGTTATCTGGGCTAAGATTCGTAAATAAGACCATGATCAAGCCTTAGGTGGTGCTTGGGCTGCAATAGTAGCTGCAGATGCAGGACAAATAGGTGATGCCAAACCCAATGATTTGATAACGGAATTACCCGGTAGAATAATAGCTCTTATGAAAACGATGATGCCTGCTGTACGCGTTAACTGGGATAAGTTGGCAGCGTGCAAACAAAAGACGGATGAAAGTGTATCTGATTTCTTTACTCGTTTCGAAGAAACTTTCATCGACCATAGTGGTCAAGATATGAGTACTGAAGGTGGACAGCGATTATTCATAGATAAATTCGTATTTAATTTACTTCCAGAATTGTCACACAAATTGAAACATTCGGAGAGTTCATGGGCCGTTTCATCGACTGCCCAGATATTAGCTACTGCTCAGTATTATGAGAATAGGGATAAGGAAAAAAAGGAAAAAGTGGAGAAAAAGACTAAAGAATTGAAAACGAAGATTCTTTTGCAACAGGATTATCCCCCTCATTCTGATCAGCCCCAATCGCAACAGCCTCCACAGTTTCAAAGATTATTGCAGAAACCTACATCTTATGTTCCGCGATCTCAGTTGGGTCCTAATCAATGTGCCTATTGTAAAGAGGAAGGTCCTTTTAAGATTAATTTTCCGATTTTACTACAACGCACTGGTGGACAATCTGTGCCACAAGGTCGTGGTGGTTTTCAGTCAGCACCTAGGGGTAGAGGGCGAGGTTCGTTGCCTCAAGGACAGCGTTCCTTACCTACACAGAACACTATGAATTATTTTGATCAACAGAATTCTCAGTCTGCGCAATATTACAATGACGATTACTGTGCAGAGAATGAAAGTCCCGATTTTCACACTAGCTAGGACAGCCATAGACAAAGTAAGGGAGTCGTATCAGTTCCAGTGGATCAGAATGGACCTTATGTTGATGTTGTAGCATTAGGTGTTACGGAACCATTTCTTTTGGATACTGGCGCAATGAGAAGTTCTATCATGCATTCCAAACTCCCTGGGGCACCTTTGTCTGGCTTAACAAATGTTTCTGTAGGATTCTCTGGCGCTCCGGTTAGTTTCTTGTCCTTTGCCCCTTTCCATTGTTCCGTATGATTTGGAAGATCCGCTTCTTTTGACGACCGGTTGCGGGGAAAACTTGTTGGGTTTGGACCTACTAAAACGTTTGCATGCCATGTTGTATTGTTCCCCTCTGGTGTACATCTTACTTTGGGTGATAAATTGACTTCTCCAATGTATGTATCTAAAGATCAACTACCACTTGAATTGCGTTCACTTCCTGCTACGCTTTGGGCTACGGGTCCGAATGATGTTGGTCTGCTCCAAATTCCGCCTTATGTGATCACTGTTAAGCCTGATGTTAAGTTGCCACGCATTCCTCAATATAAGATCTCCAATGATGGTGAGAGAGCTTTGCAGGTTATCGTTTATGACTTAGTTCAGAAGGGTGTGGTCGAAGAGACAAGAGGAAATGTTTGCAATAGTCCTGTTTTGCCTGTTCTTAAACGTACTGATCCTTCTCAGCCACCTGTGTATCGTTTCATGATTGATCTTCGAGAGGTCAACAAAATTGCTGTCCCTCAGTTTCCTGTTGTCCCAGATATTACTGCTCTGCTCACTATGATTCCTGCTTCATCAGCTTGGTTTTCGGTTATTGATCTCAAAAATGCTTTCTTTAGCATTCCTCTTGCTAAGGAGAGTAGGGATCTCTTTGGTTTCTCTCTCGGAGGCCGAAGCTTCCGATTTAAGCGTGCACCTCAAGGCTATTGTGAGAGTCCCTCCATCTATAGTCAGGCTTTGAAATCTCAGCTTGACACTTTTTCTTTGCCTCCTGGTGCTACTCTTATCCAGTATGTGGATGGTTTGTTAGTGGCTGCTGATTCGGAAGATGTTTGTAAAAATGTGACTGTGTTACTGCTGCAACATTTGTCTGACTTACATCATAAGGTATCACCTTCTAAGTTACAATATTGTTGCCAAGAGGTTACCTATTTAGGTCATCTCTTGTCAAAGGAGGGAAGGCGATTGACCCCAGAACGTATCCATGCATTTGCACGAATGTCTGTGCCATCCACACAAAGAGAGGTGCGTGCTTTCTTAGGCATTACCGCTTATTGTAGACAATGGATCCCTAATTTTTCCTTATTAGCCAAGCCTTTATTGGCAGTTACTTTGAAAGATACACCCCAACCTCTCCCTTGGACTGATGAATGTCAGAAGAGTTTTTCAGATTTACGTACTGCTTTGTGTCCTGCTCCAGTGTTGGGTACTCCAGACTATTGTAAGCCTTTTACACTCTATGTTCATGAGAGAGAAGGTTGTGCGTTGTCAGTCTTGATACAACAATTTGGAGACAAACAAAGGTCATGTGCCTATTTTTCGGCTACTTTGAATCCAGTAGCTAAGGCATTGCCTAGTTGTCTCAGAGCAACAGCAGCAGCGGCGATCTCCATTCGTCAATCTGCTGGACTAGTGTTAGATCATACTCTTAAAGTTATGGTGCCACATGCAGTAGATACCCTTTTGAACAGAACAAAGACACAGCATTTAACGAGTACTCGTTTGTCTGTATATGGGTTGACACTTTTAGCTAGTCACATACATGTCAAGAGATGTAATGTTTTGAACCCAGCAACATTGTTACCTATTTTAGATGAGAAAAATGTACAAGACCAGCATGATTGTTTTCTTCGAACCGAAGAGGAAACTAAAGGTCGAGTTGATTTAAAAGATACACCACATGCGGATCCGGATGGAATTCTGTGGGTAGATGGATCTTGTTTTAAGCTTTCTAATGGCGAGACGACAGCAGCTTATGCTGTTACAACTTTGCATACAGTAGTAGAAACTGCACGTATTACACAGAATTCAGCGCAAGCTGCATAGTTAATTGCATTAACAAGAGCATGCGTGTTGGCATAAGGAAAGAGAGTGACCATTTACACAGATAGCCAATATGCTTTTGGCGTTGCTCATAGTTTTGGCCGTTTGAGGAAGGAAAGAGGATTCTTTACCTCCCACGGCACTAAAATACAGCATAGTCAGTTGGTAACTGACCTTCTTAAATCACTTGTTTTGCCTGCTCAAGTAGCGATTGTGAAATGCAGTGCGCATAAGAAGATTACTGATGATGTGGGTCGACGGAATGCATTTGCGGATGAAGTGGCGAGGGAAACAGCGAAAGATGTTGAAAGTCACATGTATGTTGCAGGCCCCGCAAGATGGGTCGCAGAAGGAGGTATGTGTGAAGACACAGTAGAAAGCGTGAAAATGATTCAGAAGGAAGCGACTGAGAAAGAATTGAGTAAGTGGAGAGAGAGTACGGGAATGTTGGACACGATGGGATGTTGGACGGAATTATCAGAGCATCAACGGTGGTTGTTACCAGATGCGTATGTACTACCTGTAGTTACTATGGCGCATGGTCCGGCTCATATAAATGCAAGGGGCATATGTAAACTTCTGGCTCCAGTATGGCAGACTGAAGGTATTCCCAAATGTGCAGAAAATGTGGCGAAGCATTGTATTGTCTGTTTGATGCACAATCCAGGAAAGGGAACACCAACTCCGGCAGGTCATTTTGCTCCCCCTACGTATCCTTTTGAGGTACTACAAATAGACTACATTCACATGGAATGTTTTAACAACCTCAAGCATGTTCTGGTGGTAGTTTGCGCCTTTTCCAGATGGATAGAGGCCTACCCCCTATAGGACAATACTGCTTTGTCCACTGCCAAAGTTCTTTTGAAGGAATTTTTTCCGAGGTTTGGTTTGCCGCGCATTGTCTGGAGTGACAATGGGAGTGAATTTGTGGGCCAAATTATGCAGAAGGTGTGTGTGGGTCTTGGTATTAGACAGAAATTCCATGCGGCAAACCACCCTCAGTCAGCGGGTTTGGTAGAGTGTTACAATGGCACTCTCAAGCTCAAATTGGCAAAGATACAGGCCAGCACAGGCCTTTCCTGCCCTGATGCCTTGCCTTTGGAACTCCTCTCAACAAGAACGACAGTTTATTCTCGTATGGGGCTTAGCCCCTATGAAATTGTTTTTGGACGTCCAGCCAATGTTTGGGGAGTACCTCGACCCAAGAAATATTCGGACATTCCGTATCCATTGTTGGTTGACTATTTGCATGACCTCACCACTAAATTATGTGTTATTCGTCAACAGGTCGAAAACGCTTTGCCGGAGGCCTCCTCAGATCCAGGACACTCCATCCAACCTGGGGTTTGGGTGTGTCTGAAAAATTTCCAGAGGAAAAAGAACCTGGAACCTCGTTGGGGGCCGCCGAGACAAGTCTTGCTAACTACTCATACAGCAGTGAAGGTCGAGGGGAAGAAGAACTGGATCCACGGCGTGCACTGCAAAAGGGTACCATTACCGTTACTTTATGACCAGTGGGTCCGAGAAGGTGTTGGTGATAGCGAGTGTGAGAAGGTACCCAGATTTGTACCATTCAGTAGTGCACGCCTGGACTGGACAAGTTGTGAAAAAGAAGACAACAACGTTTTACAGGAAGCTGTACCATCGCACTTACGACTGAATACATCAGATCCAGAAACTTTATTTAAAGATCAAACGATACCTGGCAAGACGCGGTACAACTTTGTGTTTTATAATTTTATTTTTATTAAAAATATTCCTTTTCCATTATCCATCAAGTTGCAGGGTCACGGTAGGAGTCTTAGGCTGTGACCTGAATAGTGACTAGGTCAACAGGACTTGCAGTGTCATAGGACGGCTAACAATCACAGCCGAATGATTAAGGAAGATTATCGTGAGCAACGCCTTTAGAGTAATGGATAACGAAATGGAAGGGGGCGATATTAAAATGATGAAAATAAACTATTATAAGAAATTACTGTTTAGTCGTTGTGGCATAGCATTATGCATTTTAGTATGTTTATGCAGTTTATTAGCATGTGTAGGATGGATTGTACACATTATGCAGCCAGCACCTGCTCCTACTTCTGTCTCTTTGATTTCTTCTACTACTATTTCTTCGCACAAATTCTATGCACTCCCAGACCATGAGCAGATGAGAAGAACGGAATATCTCAACAATTCATTTATCCAATTGTTACATCAGCATCAATTGGTAGTAAATACTACTAACTGTTGGGTCTGTGGGCTCATGCCCCACAATACAGAAAGAGGGATGCCGTATTTAGTTCTCCCATTTTCATATGAAGGTTCTGCTTGGGCTTATCTGGCTATGTTTTCTAATGCATACCAGAATCAACTTCGATATCCTCCTGGTGGATCCTATAATGGTGGAGTAGATGTTAGCCACAGTCCTTTGATAAAGGGAAAAGTGACTATGGCAAAAATTGCGGACATTAGTAAAATTCCCAAGGATGAAAAGCAAGCAGATGATGGGTGGAATGTGACTCGTTATATCACTAGCCTTACTGACAAGATTAAACAGAAAATATATTCACCGATCTGGACTTTACCTCATAGAGGAAATCTGTGTTTACAAATAAATGGTCAGAACACTAAAATGAAACAGGAAAAGAGTAATTGTTCTCATACATTTGTTTACACACCCTCAGTTTCTTCACCATTGGTACCATCTCAAGGTACATATTTTATCTGCCATGATAGAGCCTATACATGGCTTCCCACATATTTTTCGGGAACATGTTATATAGCTTTCCTTCTTCCTCCGACATATACTGCTCCTGCAGATCACCACAGAAAGAGACATGGTAGAAGGGTTATCGACGCTGACGAAACAGCTGGACAAGAGGGAGGAGATTTTCTGAAAGCGTTTCTTCCCTTTTGGGGTCCAATAGTTAATAGCAGAAACATCAGACATCTGGTCCGTGTGGTCGATGCTACCATAAACGTAACTTCTGGAGCATTGAATAATCTGACAGTTGAGCTTCAGGCGGATCGTCTTATGACTTTACAAAACCAAATGGTTTTAGATATTGTCCTTGCAGATAGGGGAGGAGTCTGTAAATTAATTGGGTCTAGTTGCTGTGTTTACGTTCCTGATAATGCCCCTACAGTATACCAAGCCATTTTTAAACTACATGTCATCTCCGAGTCCATTCATCAGGATACTGGAGATTGGTCTGTGATGGGATGGTTTTGGGGACTACTGTCCACATGGGGATGGAAAGTATTAACTTTTCTTGGAGCGATACTAGCGATCATCTTTTCTTGTTGCCTCTGTTTACAGTGTGGCCCAGCCATCTGTGGACTTTGTGCCACTGTATGCGTTCCAAAACCAGTGTCACAGAAAACAGAGAATATTAGAATGATGTTACAGCAACAACTCAATGACCTCATGAACATTGACATCGACTCAGACTAGCTTGAGTCCTTTGTGCTTTGCCTGAGTATGGCAAAAGGAGGGTCTGAGGTTACATAGTTTTTGACTCCGCTTCGTATCTAGCCGCCATTTTGTGTCCAGCCGCCATTTTGTGTTGCCTCACTCAGGCAGCACGGCGAACACAGTGTTTTTGCCTTTTCAGCTGCTACATGTCTTGTCTGTTAAAGAGTAAACCCCTGCCCTTGTTTACTAAATCGATGTCAGTGTCTGGCCGAGTCCACTAATCCATGTCTAGGCTGATTGATCCCTGTCTCGACTGACTGTTTGGCTCTCACTATTCTTCCTGACTTTATCTTATTTGACTGGCCTTCGCTATTCTTTTCGTGTATTCTCTTGTTACAAAACTATCCTTTGAAGCATTCAAACATGTTCTACCACCTGCAAATTAAATTACGGGCACTAGTGTTGATTAACTTGAGGGGAGGAGAGCACACGGGGTCTGAAGGATGGGTGTGTTTTGGACATTCGATAGCTTGTTTTCGAACATTTCCTATTCGTCAGTTTTGTATGTTTGGGAGTGGGCATTGTAAATCTGTACACTATAATAGATTGTGCGCCACTGAATTAAGTGGCAGTCTCCTGAGAATTTACCACTGGTGTACTTCTAGGACCACTGTGCTTAGCTGCAGCTAATAAACCTTCTTTTCTACGCCCAACAGAGTGTCACGTGTCTCTGTTTGACAAGGCAGGTGAACCCAGAGATATTAGGCGTGCCCTGCGCCGCCCGGCCCATAAGGCCCGGTTCTCCAGCAGCGCGTCTCCCTGACCAGCCCAGCCACGGGAAGACAAGGCCTTCAGCCCGGAACAGACCAGGAGGATCAGTGTCCAAGCCACAAAGGACCAGCTGCCCAACAAAGTGGCTCCCAGCAAGCCCAGGAGGCCAGGAGACAGCAGAACAGGACGTCAAGAACAGCCCACCAACCCGACGACATGTCCAAGAAGACTCCAGCAGGTAAGAACCAGCAAATCCACGTCCCATTCTGTCGGAAGACAGAAAAAAAGAACAGGCGGAATGCTGGGATAGTACACCTTGTGTACTCCCAGTGAGAGGGGGTGGGTTTAGGTATCCCAGCATTCTCCTACTCTTTTTTTCTGTCGTGGAGATGGTCATCTCCACTTTGTTAAGGAATAGGACAAGTACTGGAGTGACTGGGAGGTAATGACCATGAGGCCTGCAACATATTAATATGAATCTGATTCCAACCATGACTTTCTACAGAATGCTTGTCCCAGGACTCATGATTTCTCCCTGGACAGTCGGATCATGTGAGGGACACAGCTTCTCTGGCTGGCCCCCAGTCTGATCTTTCATCTGCAGGTACAGTGTGCAGCCTTCCACCACTCTCCTGTGTCTGGTATTTATTCCTATTAGGTTATGCTAAACCTATTTATGAAGCCTGCATATGGAGAAGCTTCTTTGTTTTTAGAAAAACACAACTCCTCAGAATACAATAAAACACTCTCCCTAGCCTGACCAAACAAATACTCAAACAGCTGGTTTAAATACTATGACTCTCCTTAGGAGTGACCCTATTTTTTCTGACCCCTCGCAAACTCCTGTTCATGCGAGGGTCAGAATTATGACAAAGCTAATGGTATCGCACCTGGTAATTTCTGGTTGCATACCCTATTAATTTTCAGCATGGAAAACCTTTTGTAAGTTAACCAGAGAAAAATGTGCGGTAATTCCTGATGCATTTGGGCCAAAATCCAATTGTTATTCCAGAATATCTGATGGATTACAACCTCTTCTCGGAAGAATATTACGGGGGCTGATAACTGTTTTACCCTCTTCTTTGCCTCTCCTGAGGGCCTATGTCTTTAAAGTTTGAAGCTCAGTAAAGAGCAGAAGGAATTAATTCCAAGCCACTGCTGATGCTACCAAGAAAGCCTGAACACCAGATGAGAGCTAGATGGCAGACGAAAATGGCAGCGTCAGGAGTTCCATATAAACTTAGCTGCAATAAAGAAAGGTGCAGGCATGTAAATGGCTCTGTGAGTAAGGATCATGCCCATAACAAAGACTTTGCAACAAATGCACGATTAACTGGAATAACATTGTTGCATCTATACAAAACAGTCAAAAGCTGGGCAGCTACATTCTGGACCAGATGAAATCTTTCCAGCTGTTTAACGGTGGCTGTTAAAACAGAAAACATCCTCTACATGTGTCTGGAGAGCAAGAGCTCTGACTTAAATTCCCCATAGCGAGTTCTTGTGAGTCTTTCAGTTTTGCCTAAGCACACATGACCATTATGTTTGCATGCAGAGTGCTCCATGAGACTGAGCATGTGGGACAGATCTTGCCTTGTTTTCCAGAGGGCCATGCCATGTACGCCCGCCTTGAATAAACATGGCAACAATCAGCTCTCTGGGTTGTATAAGACTGTCTGGTGAGGAGGATTTCCGGAGATGCCCGTTCATGAAGATACTACCTAAGAAAGTAGGACTGCAGGATTTCCGGAGATGCCCGTTCATGAAGATACTACCTAAGAAAGTAGGACTGCAAGAAGCCGAAGAGGGACAAACAGGGATGCAGCCCTCTGCAACCCAGGAAAGGTCTTGCACTGCTGGGCCAAGTGATTATCTTTGAGATCCCTGCTGCATGTCCAGAAGTGAGGCACCAGTGACGTTGATAGCAGGAGGAAAGAATGGTGTTGTGCACCGCACAAATTTGGTGCAATTTTGAAATTCCGCTATGTCCACGTGGATGGATCCTAATCTCGAGCTGAGGCTTCAAATCATAATTTCAGGCAACATATCAATATTAGTGAAGCATATTCTGCCACACAATCATGACACAGGAGAACATTTACGAGCCATGAATGTTCATCAACATATTAGTAAAGATACAATATCAAATTTAATCGGACATAAATCGATAATCACCTGAATACAAATGTGAAAATCGATGAGGCCATTCAAATAGTAAATGTCAAATCAAGGTACCAAAAGACAGCAAATGTAGATAGATTCCTTCATCTAAAGGGAAACTCCCTAATGGTAATCTAAAGCTATGGGCAGAGTCGGGGAATTCATAAGCAGCAGCTCCCTTGGCTATATTCTTCAAGTGAATTGCCCACCAGGAAGTATATTTGGCATTCCGCTGACTTCTGACCTCTGAACACAGGTCCAAAAAACAACTATAGCACTAACTCGGCATTCTGGCAAACAAGAAGCATTCCCCATGCTGCAGGATAAAACAGGATGATAGGCTAGCATGTTTTCTTTTCTTGGGGTGAGCGGTAAACTCAGCCACATGGCTGTTGGCAGAGTTGTTCCCAAACTCTGTGCTCCAAGTGAAGCACAGAGTGGCAAAACTCAGCAAACTCTGTTGACAGAGCGGAGTTTACCACCCACCCCTTATAGGGAACACACCAACAGGGATTCAGGCATGGCTTCCTTAAGTACTTATTCACCTGCACCTAGTCGCCAGGGCTGAGGTCGTGGCATTGTTCTTGCCTTGGAAGGAGAGTCACCAACTCAACCTGGTGAGAGACAGAATGCAGCACATCAGCCATTCTTTTGCAGTAGTCAACAATTACCATCTGTAATATTCACAAGCGCAGTTGCAGGGACATGAGGAGGTCTCATGGCTCTGCCCATGATCTCATGAGGTGACAGGCCTGTCCTCTGATCCGGGATACTTTTCAGACTCATCAACACCAATAGACGAGTGTCGGACCATTTCAAAGACGTAACCACATTTGAACCTCTGGTTAATCTGCAAAGCTGCACACAAAAGTTTAATCACCTAACTCTTAAAGTGACTTCAATTATCTGATTCCTCAAAAACCGGGATCCCAAATTAGTGATCAATTCCCTTAGCAGCAATTTGCCCACAGTAAGACTGTGATTTCTCCGAGTAGGGTAAGCCTCAGCCCATCGGGAAAAGAGGCAAACTATCCCAAAAATCTAGTGAAGGCCCTTACACAAAGACATCTCAGCAAAATGAAGTTGAGTACAGTTAAAAGGGCCACCTGATCTCCCTATGTGGTTTGTGAGGACCACAATTCTCCTTCTTGCATTTAGCAGTTGGGAAATGGTGCACCGGTGACATAACTCTGTTGGAACTTCATGGAACCTGGGGTTAAACCAGTAAGTGCAAAAGAGACAAACCATCTCATCTTAGACTATGAGGGTGGTGCCATGGAATTATCTTGCCATGGGAGGCAGCATAGAGTCAGGCAACATGGGAAGGCCATCACCAGAAACCCAAACCACGTCCTCATTCTTAGAAAACCCTGCTCTAATACATAACTCCTGCTCACACTCTGCTGCCTCTTCCTGTAGTTTCTCGACCTTTTTCCACTCTTTCAGCAAAAGTCATCAAAAGGTTCACAGATGTGACACTCTTGGAATAATCAGAATAATCTCCATTGAAGGTGCAAGACCCAAGAGTGCTATATCTGGCTGTTTCATGTCACAAAATAAGTTCCACTCTTTTGTGCTGTGCTTTTCACAACAGCTACCTCAGCAGGCATTTGCAATGCATCAAGGAGGTCCATGAAATAGTGCCAAATCTGTATGAGGGAGCCAGACAAGGTCATGAAACCCCTCTGGGTTCACAACTACCGGAAGTGGTGTACCACACCAAACCCATTCTGCCTGTCAAGTACAATTTGTCAAAATGTGCTCTTTTCTAAGTAAATTATTCAGCCCATCATACGTCTCCACCTCATTGCCTTTTATCCAGGCTCCTAGTGTTTTTACTAAAGAGTCCCCAAAGTCTATCCATGTCAGGTTTTGACCTTTATGGGTGTCCATAAACTTAAGTCTTTATTCCTCTGTGGTTAGTCTAAATCCTTCTATCAAGGTCTCCTTCATATGCTGATAGGACTCAGCCCCATCCTTATTAATGGTCAGAGATCTATCTCTGCCCTTCACTGAGAATAACACTCCCACCCCCCTCAGTGCTGATGACCTATCCTCCTCATTCTGTAGGCCCTCTCAAAGGCTGCAAGCCATTTTCAATATCATCACTAAACTTGGGGACAATCCCTTTGTGGATCATATGGTCAAAGTTTCCCTTCTTGTTCCCTATTAATATTGCTCCCACCATTATATTTAGGCTTCAAGCCCATCGCGGCCCTGTATTCCTCCACTGCTAGTGTCCTTTCCGTGAATTCAATCTTTTTCTCCTCCAGTGCGAGGAGATCAAGCATTTCCTCAAGGCTTGTACATCCTTACAGTAGAGGGTCCGCTAGATTGACTTCTGTGACTTCCCATTGGTGAATGGGGTCTGGGAAAGGGTGAGAGTTTAGGTTTATACCTTCTTCCGCATCATCATTTTCATTCTGGACTAGGGCATCACCCTTACCCACTTCAGGGTCTTCTTTTGAGCAATTGCCCCTCCCTCTCTAGTTTCTCTTCCTCATAGGAGCTAAGGGCCTTCTCAGGGTACATCTTTCTAGCTGTTACTCTGTTGCTTATGCTTCTAGCTTTACACAAAAGCCTAAGATCACTGATCTTAAGGGCTAGGATGACTGACCGGTCGAGATTCTTGACAGCCTCCATTGTGCCTAACATTTTACCTGAGATTTAAGGATTTTTTTAAACTTTGAAAAACCTTTAGACTTTTTCCGAACTTTTTAAGTCTTTTGTTTTACTATTGGAATGGGGGTCTACACAGGGACCTGACCTTCAAATGTAAAAAAATGTAAAACAATTTTTTGAGTACAAAGTCAATAGTGGATTTCTTGTGCAAAAATCACATCACTGCGAAATACAAGTTCAGGGCCCCACTGCTGTAATACCAATGTAGGAGTATTTTGTAGTGATGATGGTTAGGCTTCACAATCAATACTCTCGCAATGTCCCTAAGATGGTTCTTGGAATCAAAATAATAAATCCTTACTTAGCTTAATCCTGGTAGAGTGGCAAAGAGCATCCAGGTTTTACTGGAGGAACCTGTTCATCATTTCAGAGTACTAACATGGACGATAAGTAATTGACACAAGAAATCCAACACCAATTTATAAAAATAAAGACGATTTTCATATAAATGTAGACACCAAAACAAAGTCAATCAAATAAGGATAACCAGAGTTATAGATTTTCGAACCAAAATTAAATCAGTGCAAATCAATACAGCAAAACATTAGCATTGTGATCAATCAGAAAAAGGCCCTATTGACAATTGGTCACTTGTAGGTTAGGCTGCGTTGGACCCAAGGCAGGTTAAGTTGATGTAGGTCCCAGGACCAAGCCATGACAGTCAGTTAAGCATGGGCTGAAAATTCGTTCCGCTCGCGGAATTTGCTGATTTTCCACGATTTCGCGATCCGCGAATCTCGCGAAATCGCGGTAAAATTTGCGAATCAGCGGGGACGAATTTTCAGCCAAGCACTTACATGGTTACAGCAGCAGGTGCAAAAGTTGAAGCTAATTTTTTGTAACCTTTTACAAAAGTGTTACAAAGAAATTAACTTCAACTTGGGCACCTGCTGCTGTAAGCCTGTAAGTGCTTCCTAGCGCCTCGTTGCCTACTTGCAACTATTCTCTGACCCTGCTCTGACCCTTGAAGCAGGGTCAGAGAATAGTTACAAGTAGGCAATGAGGCACCTGTCACGAAAATTAAACCTCAACAGGAAGCACTGACAGATATAAAAACAAGCATTTGCAATGCAATAGGTCTCGCATTAGGAAAGTTTGAGCTATTGGTCTTGTAAATGACAATTTTATTTATTTATGTGTTGGTTTTGAAAATAGCTAAATTAATAGCTTTGTCATTTACAATGCCAATAGTTATAACTTTCGCAAATGTGACACCTATAGCATTTGTAATGCAACATGTTTTGTATTTACGTGACTTAGCTGTATTAATATTACAAATTACAATGGCTTTTAATTTTTTTAAATAATTAATACTTAAATAAAAGTGATTTTAATTTATAATGGCAATAGCTTAAACTTTTGTAAATAACTTTTGTGAAGATATACAGCCAGATTCATCAAGCGAAATGCGCTCGCAAAAGGGCCAGATTCTGAGAATCTGGCCCTTTGCGAGTGCAATTTTTGCATTTGGGATTCATCATCCCAAATGCAAAAATCGCTAATAAAGAATTCGCAAATTTGCGAGGATTAGCATTTAAGGAATCTCTATTAGAGATTCCTTAAATGCTATTCATGAAACATTTAAAAATTGCGAATTCGCAATATAGGACCGCTATTTACCACGAAGTCAAACCTCGTGGTAAATAGCGAAAACTTAGAAAAATGCATTTAAATGCATTTTTCTAAGTTGCATGTTACACACACACATTTCCTTTGGACATGTGTGTGCACAACATCAGTGTAAATTCACATTTCAGGGATGCTACAGGGTGTCCTTTGGACACCCCTGCACCCTTGAATGTAGGAATCGCAATATTTTTTGCAATTCCTACATGAATCCCGTTTTGCAAGTCCCTAATAGCGATTCCTTATGAATCGCTATTAAAGACTCGCAAAACGGGTCTTTGATGAATCTGGCTGTATGTTCAGTGTATTTTATTGTGACGAAAATCCAAGAACAGAAGTGAAATATTAACATCTTTTTGTGACATTTGTAATAAAGTTTGAAACATTGAGAGAACTTATTTGAACCAGTTGTTGTTGAATGGTTGCAAAGATTGATGCTGGGGTGGTGCTGAGTGGTGCTGTGGTGGTGGTGAGTGGTGCTTTGGTGATGCTGAGTGGTGCTGTGGTGGTGCTGAGTGATACTGGGATGGTGCTGAGTGATGCTGTGGTGGTGCTGAGTGATGCTGTGGTGGCCCTGAGTGTTAATGTGGTGGTGCTGATTGGTGCTGTGGTGGTGCTGAGTGATACTGTGGTGGTGCTGATTGATGCTGTGGTGGTGCTGAATGGAGCTGTGGTGGTGCTGAGTGATGCTGTGGTGGTGCTGAGTGATGCTGTGGTGGTGCTGAGTGGTGCTGTGGTGGTGCTGAGTGATGCTGTGGTGGTGCTGAGTGGTGCTGTGGTGGTGCTGAGTGATGCTGTGGTGGTGCTGAGTGATGCTGTGGTGGTGCTGAGTGGTGCTGTGGTGGTGCTGAGTGATAATGTGGTGGTGCTGAGTGATGCTGTGGTGGCACTGAGTGGTGCTGTGGTGGTGCTGAGTGGTGCTGTGGTGGTGCTGAGTGATGCTGTGGTGGTGCTGAGTGATGCTGTGGTGGTGCTGAGTGGTGCTGTGGTGGTGCTGAGTGATAATGTGGTGGTGCTGAGTGATGCTGTGGTGGTGCTGAGTGATGCTGGGGTAGCGCTGAGTGATGATGTGGTGATGCAGAGGGCAGAAAGGCACAAAAAGCAGTCTAACAAAGGGCAGAAGGGCAGAAAAACAAGGGAAAAACGAGTCTAACAGAGGGCAGAAGGGCACAAAAAACAGTCTAACAGAGGACAGAAGGGCAGAAAAACAAGGGAAAAACGAGTCTAACAGAGGGCAGAAGGGCACAAAAAACTAGTGCAACGGGGCAGAAAGGCACAAAAACGAGTCTAACAGAGGGCTGAAGGGCACAAAAAAACGAGTCTAACAGAGGGCAGAAGGGCACAAAAACAAGGGTATAACAGAGGGCACGAGGGCACAAAAAAACGAGTCTAACAGAGGGCAGAAGGGCACAAAAACAAGGGTATAACAGAGGGCACAAGGGCACAAAAAACGAGTCTAACAGGGGCAGAAGGGCAGAAAAACAAGGGAAAAACGAGTCTAACAGAGGGCAGAAGGGCAGAAAAACAAGGGAAAAACGAGTCTAACGGAGGGCAGAAGGGCACAAAAAACGAGTCTAACAGGCGGCAGAATGAATCCCGCCCTGCGTGTTGGTCCACGAAGATGCCACCTTTTTGTACAATACCTCTACTCAACTGGAGTACTTTCCACTGTCTAATCAGTAAGTGCTCCCTCGTTGGCTAAATGTATAGGGGCAGATTTACAATAACTGGCGCATCCCCTAGGGATGCGCCAGTTATTGTGCGCCGCAGCTCCGCCACCCATGGTGCGCCGCATTTACAATGCGGCGCACCATGTAGCAAAAACGGCACAGATGCGTCACGCATCTGTGCCGTAAAAGCAGCGCATTGCTGGAGCTGCATCGCGCTAGCGACGCAGCTCCAGCAATGCTCTGGGGGGCCCTATCTCCCCAATGCTGCATCAAGCCTTCCGCCTGCTTCAAGCAGGGGCAGGGTTTTGACGCAGCATTGGCCTAAAAGTGACTGAGTGAAATCTTGTAGATTTCACTCAGCCACTTTTAGGAGGCGTTCCTGCGCAGGAACGCCCTCCCCTGCGCCGGAACGCCTCCTGATGGCGCAGGGCTTTACAACGTGATGCATCTCTCATATGCGTCGCATTGTTAATACCCAGCACCATGGCGCATCTTTTGTGCTGCCGCTGCGTCACAAAAGGGCTCGGTAGAGGGTGGCAGTGGTGAACCAGCGGGTGGCAGTGATGAACTAGAGGGTGACAGTGATGAACCAGAGGTTCGCAGGGGTGAACCAGAGGGTGACAGTGCTGAACCAGAGGGTGGCAGTGCTGAACCAGGTGGTGGCAGGGGTGAACCAGAGGGTGGCAGGGGTGAACCAGAGGGTGGCAGTGATGAACCAGATGGTGGCAGGGGTGAACCAGAGGGTGGCAGTGGTGAACCAGAGGGTGGCATGGGTGAACCAGAGGGTGGCAGTGGTGAACCAGAGAGTGGCAGTGGTGAACCAGAGGGTGGCAGTGCTGAATTAGAGGGTGACAGTGGTTAACCAGAGGGTGGCAGTGGTGAACCAGAGGTGCTGTGATGAACCAGAGGGTGGCACACATGAACCAGAGGGTGGCAGGGGTGAACCAGAGAGTGGCAGTGCTGAACCAGAGGGTGGCAGTGGTGAACCAGAGGGTGGCAGGGGTGAACCAGAGGGTGGCAGGGGTGAACCAGAGGGTGGCAGGGGTGAACCAGAGGGTGGCAGTGATGAACCAGAGGGTGGCAGTGGTGAACCAGAGTGTGCTGTGCCCATACACGACCGCATGGGTAACTTCGCCATGCAAGCGGCCCGCGAACACGCAAAAAGCCCCGCGAACACACAAAACAGCCCGCGAACACGCCAAAAACCCTGCGAACACACAAAAAAACAAAAATCCGCAAATTCGCACGAATTCGTGGATTTTGCGTATTGCGAATTCGATTTCGCGCAAATTCGCGGAATGCAAATTCGCAAATTTCGCCCATACTTAGTCAGTTTGATTTTACTTTGAATCAAAAAGCCCGGATGCAGAACTGTTCTAGCTGTTCTTGGTACCGAAGCAGGAGTTCTGGGGTAGCCGGTTTGACCTGCTTACACAGTGCTGGTAAAGAAACGGATACCAAACATCAACAATGGGGCCACTGCTGCGGTAGGCTGAAGGTGTTATGGTGTTCCTTCGAGTTACAGCATCGAGGAAAGGTGATGGTTGCCAAAGCAACTTCCTACAGGCCTTGGCAGGGGTAAGGTGAGCAAGATGTTATTTCAATGTCCGGGGTAAAATGGTAGCTGCCTGAAACTTGCAGGAGGTCAGGACTTAATTTCCCACAATATACTGGACCATCCACTTTCGGGGGAGTCCCCTCGGAGGCCCAGATGGCCTGTGATTCTTTTGTTCCGGTACATTTTTTTTTATTTAGGGACTTCAGGGGGCAAGTGCCACTAGTCCAAGGGAGTCAGGCATTGCCGCTGTCTTCCCAAAGAGATCCCTCTGTTTGCTGGAACCAGTGTTTGGTACAGGATGAGTCAGAGTCGTGCAGTTTCAGGACAGTTGCCACAAGTGCAGAGTATCACAGCTTTGGGTTGGGCAGCTCCTGTTGTCGCAGACTTGGGTCTCTTCTATGTCCTCTTTTGCAAGTTGAATCAGAATTTAGGTTCTGGTACCAAGGATGCCCTTAAATCCTAGATTTAGGGGTGTTAGGGGTATGGGTGCTAGTAACCAATGGGCTACTAGCCCCAGTGGCAAATCCACCCCTGAGGTGATCGCCTCTAAGTGGGTATTTTGCTTTTTCTATCCAGAACCCTCTTTTCTACCACTTTTAAAAATGGCAGAAATCTTCCTGTGTAGAGCAGTTATCCCACCCTAGAGGTGTGGCTAGACTTCTGGGGTTATAAACCTCCTGACTACATAATTTTCCCACCTGCCTGGGTGCAAATATGCCTGGGGGCAGGGGTAGAGCTGCTTCTTCCTTTGGGAGGCAGCCTGGTTGCATATCACAGGCGGTGTAAGCGTTGAGGCTCACTGCCTGGTTGTGCTACTTCACTTGCCAGGGAGGGTGGTGTTGTATCCTTCCTGTCTATGCCATTGTTTCTGAATCCTGGGAGAGTTCACACATCCTAGCAGAGGATCAGATTCCTGTATTGGTGGCTGCAGCTGCGGGCTGAAAGCAAGAGCACAGGAAAGGCTGAGGCAACCAGGTGGGCAACCTCTATGTTAGCCACCTGGGTGCACGCCACCTTGACCCTGACACAAGAATCAGTCAGGGGTGAGAAGGCATGTTCTTTGATACCAAACACTACATATTTCTGTGGTACTGTAATGGAGCTGGCAACCTCAAGGTTGCCTGGTTGTCAACCCATGTTATCTTATGAACCACTGTTCACTTGTATTGGCCTTTAATGGAAATGGCTCCTATATGGACATATAGACTTGCACTGATATGTCCTCACCTTTAATATAATGCACCCTGCCTCCTGGGCTCAGAAGGCCTTCCTTAGGGGTGAATTGCTTATATTTAAAAAAAAAAAAGTGCATGGCAGGACTGCTGTCATCTGTTTACTTTTGTTACTCAGGGTCGCTCAAACGGTCATTCAGGCCCTGGTGACCCCTTTAACTCCCATGCCCTGGGTACTACTGGCACCATTTACCGGTGACTAATAAGGGGGTTAAAGACCTTGCCAATTGTGGTTACCAATTCACATGTACCAATTTTAGGGAAAGAGCCCAGGCACTGGGACCTGGGCAGCAGGCTCCAGAGTCATTACCATCAGCATTGGAGCAGAAGGTGGGGTTTGACCTTACAAAAAGGGAACTTTCAGCAGGGCAGAGAACCTAGACAATGTGTGTGGCAGCATGCACAGGGTGTGGATGCATTTATGCATTTTGTTAAGTGACAAGTCAGCGCTAATGTGTCCATTTGACTTCATCTTTGCAGTGTGTGACTACAGGACCCTCAACATTTGCACCTGACTGTGTGTTTTTAGTCACTAGTATGCCTGTCCCTTCATTGTGCATGAGCAAGGAAACCACAAAAAAGTAACTACAAAAGTATGCTGGCGTGCAGCCTTTGGAGACTAACACACTTAATCCTTATCTGCCATCATGCAACCATAACTTTATCAACTTGCAGTGCTCACTTTAGGTGAGATGGCAATTGATTTATAGGAAAATGTACCCAGAGAACCATGACCAATATCTTTCTTCAATGTTTTGTTTTTATGTGTTTTTCTTCATTCTTACAGGTACTGGGCCAATGCAACCATGGTGTATGTACATCCGTGACTTGCTTGAAGAATGAAATCACTTTTATACACTTGAATTCACATTTCTGTTTCACAACTTGTGACTACTGACAAACTGAATGTAGGAGACTGCCCTAACACTTAAGATAATAGGGATTTGCTGTAATAAGAGGTCCTGAGAAAAGGCACGAGAACCTGCTTGGGTCTATTTGACTGACACATCTTGGATTAGAAGGAGGTCATTGAGTTGCCCTCATTTAAATCCCTTTTGTTTTTTAACCGTACTCAAGTACCCACATATCAAATAAAATAATGTACGTATACGGGAAGTCATTTTATTCCATTACGCAGATCCCATTGACAATTTGATGCAGAAGTGCTCCCTCCTCCCGCTGGAGGTTGAGCCTACTCAGACACAATAGGTGTCTTGAGTGAGGACCCGATGATGAAGCATGCCACTAGGGAATTCCAGTGGTTGAGGGTCCCCTAAAATATCCAAGGGATCCCAGTCATAAGAAAGGTATACTAGTGGATCCACTTTCCTTTGACTCATTTGCATAAATATGAGATTATACATAACTATGTGTAATGATTGATTATGTGTGGTATTCATTAGAATGTAATTAAATGCAAATGAAAAATAGTGGTACCGCGTCACAACATCTTGACACTACCGTAGATTACACCAGCATCTTACTGCCAACCTTGAATTGATGAAGTTATTTATTTAAGACACAGTGCAATGAATCATGTATGGTGAGAAATTCAAGAGCAAATTTAATACACAATCTTTGCCACTGTTTTGGTCTGACTTGTATCCAAAATAGGTGAGCACTGTACCTGTGTTATTTTATCACCGTATACAGTAAATGTTGGCTTGTCACTAGAATTTTAAAGCCGGGTTCTGCTTTCGGATGGAAATGTAGAAACATTTGTTGACATAGCTAAAGCATACAAAATAATCAGACCCCCAGGATATATATTGGCATGGATTAGCAAATTTAGCGGCACAAAAATGGAAATTCAGCAGCACAAATATGGATATTTAGCGGTAATTTTGCGGCATTTTATTTGGCCATTTTTCCTGCATCAAACACAGATATCTTAGTTTTTTTTAGTTATTTAACAACATGAAGCTATGTATATTTGGTTTATTTACAATGTAGACACTTTGTTTTTCTTCAAGGCTACATATAAGACATAAACATGTTAATGAATAAATGCCCCAAAAGCAATGCCCCCCCAGGGCCCGCCACACACTGGGCACGCAGCGGGCCCACCAAGAAACATTTGTAAAAAACGCATTTGGCACCAGTCATGCACATTGCAGTCCCCGTTTTTATCTCACTGACCCCCCTCCCCCATGCAATTTCCTATTATTTGGCTGCGTTACCAGCAGGTGAGAGTGGGAGTCCACGATTCCAGTCCCGGTACCCCCATTGATATCTAAGGTCATCTCTGGGTAGTTTCTGTGTTCGTTGCACCTTTGTTACTCATCACGTGACCAGTTAATGGCCGATCGAAAACATTCGAGTTTTAGGGCTTTCAGTTTCCACCCTAAGCGCGATGCCCACTTATCCTTTCCCTTTGAAAGGGCATATAGCCACTCACACAAAGACTTGCACCCTTCAGCAACCGATGTCTCTGATTAGGTGTTCTTCGGACACAGAGGAGGTCTTTGAAGTAAGTATGTGTACTGTATTCTTCACACCAGCTTCCTTATTGGGCCTGTTTTTTAATATTGCTAGCCTGTGTCTTGAAGGCATATGTTAAGATGTGTCACACATTGGCTCTTACCACCCCTCCCTCTACTGAGTGCTGCATTAATTTAAAAACTCAAAGTTACTAGTCGGTACGCCGGTTCTCCCTTATGGTCTCAATAGGATTTTAAATTTAAGAAGGTAAATGAAGTGACACTCTGATTGGGTGGAATCACCTTGAGCCGCCTGGAATGAAGTCAATGTAAGCACTTAGTTATGATGCTGTCGCTGTCTGTTTCTCATGCTAACAAAGATATAAACATACATGCCCAGCATTGCAAAATTTGATCAAGTGAGCTGCCAGCATCAGGTGTCCCCGTTCCGAAGCAGGTAATTCAGTTGCTATATATACCACACCCAAAACAACAGTTGATGGACAGAATGCAGAACAATGTCATACATTCACCCCAGTACAGAGATCTGGGCCTAAATCCATCGTTTTTTTGCCCTCCACACCACCCCAGTTCAGACATGGCCATATGCAAATAAGCCTTGACCCTGTGCCTCATGGAAACAGTCCAGCTCGAACTGCCAAGCCATGTCTTTCCTGGACCGGAATCAAGCATCCTAGGACCGGTTTCTGGCTATCAGCCGTCTTCAGCCAGGATAGCTTGACTCCAGTGGTGTGGAGAGCATGGGACTCACGTCTGAGCATACCCATCCCACTCGGGGTGACAAATGCAAAACAACAGTTGATGGACAGAATGCAGAACAATGTCATACATTCACCCCAGTACAGAGATCTGGGCCTAAATCCATCGTTTTTTGCACTCCACACCACCCCAGTTCAGACCTGGCCATATGCAAATCAGCCTTGACCCTGTGCCTCATAGGAACAGTCCAGCTCGAACTGCCAAGCCATGTCTTTCCTGGACCGGAATCAAGCATTCTAGGACTGGTTTCTGGCTATCAGCGTTTTCAGCCAGGATAGCTTGACTCCAGTGGTGTGGAGAGCATGGGACTCACGTCTGAGCATACCCATCCCACTCGGGGTGACAAATGCAAAACAACAGTTGATGGACAGAATGCAGAACAATGTCATACATTCACCCCAGTACAGAGATCTGGGCCTAAATCCATTGTTTTTTTGCACTCCACACCACCCCAGTTCAGACAGGGCCATATGCAAATCAGCTTTCACCCTGTGCCTCATTGGAACAGTCCAGCTCGAACTGCCAAGCCATGTCTTTCCTGGACCGGAATCAATCATCCTAGGACCGGTTTCTCGCTAGCAGCCGTCTTCAGCCAGGATAGCTTGATTCCAGTGGTGTGGAGAGCATGGGACTCACGTCTGAGCATACCCATCCCACTCGGGGTGACAAATGAAAAACAACAGTTTATGGACAGAATGAAGAACTATGTCATACATTCACCCCAGTACAGAGATCTGGGACTAAATCCATCGTTTTTTTGCACTCCACACCACCCCAGTTCAGACATGGCCATATGCAAATCAGCCTTGACCCTGTGGCTCATGGGAACAGTCCAGCTCGAACTGCCAAGCCATGTCTTTCCTAGACCGGAATCAAGCATCCTAGGACCGGTTTATGGCTATCAGCCGTCTTCAGCCAGGATAGCTTGACTCCAGTGGTGTGGAGAGCATGGGACTCACGTCTGAGCATACCCATCCCACTCGGGGTGACAAATGCAAAACAACAGTTGATGGACAGAATGCAGAACAATGTCATACATTCACCCCAGTACAGAGATGTGGGCCTAAATCCATCGTTTTTTTGCACTCCACACCACCTCAGTTCAGACATGGCCTTATGCAAATCCGCCTTGACCTTGTGCCTCATGGGAACAGTCCAGCTCGAACTGCCAAGCCATGTCTTTCCTGGACTGGAATCAAGCATCCTAGGACCGGTTTCTGGCTATCAGCCGTCTTCAGCCAGGATAGCTTGACTCCAGTGGTGTGGAGAGCATGGGACTCACGTCTGAGCATACCCATTCCACTCAGGTTGACAAATGCAAAACAACAGTTGATGGACAGAATGCAGAACAATGTCATACATTCACCCCAGTACAGAGATCTGGGCCTAAATCCATCGTTTTTTACACTCCACACCACACCACCCCAGTTCAGACATGGCCGCCATAAGTGTGGCAGGGTATGCTCAGACGTGAGTCCCTTGCTCACTTTGCCACTGGATTCAAGCAAGCCGGGCTGAAAACGGCTGGAATGCCAGAAACCGGTCCTCAGAAGCTTGTTTCCGGTCCAGGGAAGGCATGGCTTGGCAGTTCGGGCTGGACTGTTCCCATGAGGCACAGGGTTAGACTGATTTGCATATAGCCATGTCTGAACTGGGGTGGCAGAGTGGGCTAAAGAACGGTGATGGATCAAACCCAGATCTTTTGACTGGGTGTAAGTGTTTGATTGGTTCTGATGCTCCGTCCATCACCACCCCCTTTTGTACCGCTTTGGCCGCCATAAGTGTGGCACGGTATGCTCAGACGTGAGTCCCTTGCTCACTTTGCCACTGGATTCAAGCAAGCCGGGCTGAAGACGGCTGGAATGCCAGAAACCGGTCCTCGGAAGCTTGTTTCCGGTCCAGGGAAGGCATGGCTTGGCAGTTCGGGCTGGACTGTTCCCATGAGGCACAAGGTCAGACTGATTTGCATATAGCCATGTCTGAACTGGGGTGGCAGAGTGGGCTAAAGAAGGGTGATGGATCAAACCCAGATCTTTTGACTGGGTGTGAGTGTTTGATTGGTTCTGATGCTCCGTCCATCACCACCCCCTTTTGTAGCGCTTTGGCCGCCATATGTGTGGCAGGGTATGCTCAGATATGATTCCCTTGCTCACTTTGCCACTGGATTCAAGCAAGCCGGGCTGAAGACGGCTGGAATGCCAAAAACCGGTCCTCGGAAGCTTGTTTCCGGTCCAGGGAAGGCATGGATTGGCAGTTCGGGCTGGACTGTTCTCATGAGGCACAGGGTGGCAGCGTGGGCTAAAGAACGGTGATGGATCAAACCCAGATCTTTTGACTGGGTGTGAGTGTTTGATTGGTTCTGATGCTCCGTCCATCACCCCCCCCCTTTATAAATACCACACCACCAGTTTAAGGGGTCATTGGTGGTTTGGGCCTCCCCCACTCTACTAATTTGCGTATAGTCCAGTGGAATGGGTGCTGTGAGGCGATTACTTTCAGTATGCAGTGTATAAATATGTATTATCCTTCAATTTTCACTAATAATATTAGTTCATGAAAAATTCAACCCAGTTCCACTAGAGGGTGAACTTTACTTATTTAAAATGGAGAAAGAAGAAAACAAATACTCGTTATCCAACTTTCCACTTTTATCAGGAAGCATTAGAACTAGGTCATCGTGCAGCAACCTGAACACTATTTCACTAGTCAGCAGTTTTGTGAACATCAATGCTTCCTCCTTATCTAAAATGGCTCCCACATCGACGTCCAGATGCTGCCCCATGGAAGCCAAATCCGAAATATGCTCTAATATACCAGGCACATCTCATTACATAAATAGGCCCTTCCTCGCACATGAACTTGTGCATACCCCAACAGTTATTCCACCGGCTCTTCCTCACACTTAGGTTTGTGCATGACCTGAAATATATGTATTAATATTATAAAGCCAAGAATGGTCTCACAGCACTAACGCACCAGTCAGCATTTATCTCAATGTGCAGACTTACTGGCAGGACCCGTTGGTAGGTCCCCAAGACCAGCAGGTCAAACAACATCGTTGGCAAGAGCTGGGCATCAGAGACATATAATTTAATAACTGACAAGAAAGAAAGACGCCCGATGGTGTTCAATGGGCAATGATGTGTGATGTGGTGTATGCTAAAGTTCAAGGACCAGTGGGCATCCTACTTTTAGGGGTGAACATACACCTGCTCCAAGCACCTGTACCAAGTCCTCTCAGCTGAGCTATAACACTTTGAATGGCACGTACTAGCACTTCTCAGCTGAGCTCATGCACTTTTAAGGACTCTACCAGCACTTCTCAGCTTTGGTCATTTGCTTTTTATGGCCTGTACAAACTCTTCTCAGCTGAGCGCCTGCACTTAAAATAGAATGTACTCACACTTATCAGCTGACCTCATGCACTTTTAAGGACTCTACCAGCACTTCTCAGCTTTGCTCATATGCTTGTAATGGCCTGTACAAACTCTTCTCAACTGAGCGCCTGCACTTAGAATAGAATGTACTCACACTTATCAGCTGACCTCATGCACTTTTAAGGACTCTACCAGCACTTCTCATATGCTTTTTATGGCCTGTACAAACTCTTCTCAGCTGAGTGCCTGCACTTCTAATCTACAGTACCAGCGCTTCCTAGTAGTGATGCAAAGCGTTAAATGCAATAGAACGGAGACATCTCATCAAGCCTACTATTGGTTTAATGTATTGGGCAGCAACATCTCCCATTTTAGTTCTAGACGTAACCAAGGATGCACAAACGTTGCAAACTGCAAACTTTACATTCCAGACCCAATGTATGAGAATGTGGGTGTAAACCTGCAGAACTCTTTCCCCCTGAATACAAACATGAATTGTTGAACAACCTTATTTTTCACAGCTGAGCTGGTACACATTGTGCCAGAACATGGTTAATGTGTGTTTCTTGGGCACTCGAGATACTTTTGATTGAAAAACACAATTTAATTACCTACGCCGATGCATGAAATGAAATGAAATGAAATGAAATGAATGAAATGAAATGAAATGAAAAAGAAATTTATAAAGCGCACTGCGGCCGAGCGGCTTCCTGGCGCTGGGGAACACAACCATATCTGCCAGAGGCGGGGGGAATTAGTCAGGAAAAGCCTGGAGAAAGAGAAAGGTTTTCAGAGCTTTGCGAAAGTGTGAAAAGATAGGGATGGAACGAATAGAGAGAGGGAGAGTATTCCAGATCTGAGGGGCCCGCACCGAGAAGCGAGTGCCTCCGGTGCGGGATTTGCGGAAGCGGGGAACGTGAAGAAGAGAGAGAGAAGAAGAGCGAAGAGAGCGGATTGGGGCATGAGAGGAGATTAAAGAGTTAATGAAGAGAGGGGCAGAGCGAGCATGTGCCCGAAAAGCCAAACAGGCAAGTTTGAACTGGGACCTGAAATGAACGGGGAGCCAGTGGAGGGATTTAAGGGCGGGAGTGATGTGGGAAAACTTAGGAAGACGAAAAACAAGACGGGCCGCCTGGTTCTGGATGGCCTGGAGCCGGCGAGTTTCGTAGGCGGGAATGCCTACGTACAGGCCATTTCCATAATCCAGGCGGGATGTAATAAGGGCAGAAATAATGACTTTGAGGGCGTCGACAGAAAAGAACCGGGAAATTTTACGAATGAGGCAGAGGGAAAGAAAACAAGAGGAAACAACTGAGCTGATGTGCGCGTGCATAGAAAGATCATTACTGATCTTAATGCCCAAAGTCCGGACAGAAGAGACTGGAGAGGGGGAAGGGCCAAAGGAAGAGGGCCAGTGAAGGGGGGACCAAGGATTGGAGGGACCACCAGTGAGAACAAGCTCAGTCTTGTCAGGATTGAGCTTCAAATGATTGAAGCTCATCCATTGAGAGATGAAGACAAGGGTAGAACTGAGCTTGGGAAGAGAATAAGTGGGAGAGGAAAGGTCAAAGACGAGCTGGAGGTCGTCTGCGTAGTTATACACCGAGACCCCCAGCTCAATGAGAGAGGAAATGAGAGGACGGATATAGAGATTGAAGAGAAGAGGGGAGAGAGAAGAACCCTGGGGGACCCCACAGGTAACCGGTAGAGGGGGTGCAGAGAAATCAGAGAGGTGAACTGCCTGAGATCTGCCCCGAAGGAAGGACGCGATCCAGGATAGGGCGGTGCCCTGGATGCCCGCTGCGCTGACACTGTCGAGAAGAGTGGCATGGTCGACCGTATCAAACGCAGCGGTCAGATCCAAGAGGACTAAGGCCTGAGGGAGGTTGCTGTCGGCCTTCGCTTTCAGTTCATCCAGGACCGCGAGGACCACACTCTCAGTAGAGTGGCCAGGTCGAAAGCCGGCCTGGTGAGAGGCCAGAATGTTATTCTCCTCGATGTAATTAGAGAGGCAAGATGTCACGTAGCTCTCAAGGATCTTCCCAAGATAGGGAAGAAGGGAGATCGGCCTGAAATTAGATGGAAGAGAGGGGTCCAGGCCAACTTTCTTCAGGATAGGAAGCACAATGGCAGTTTTAAAAGAAGAGGGGAGAGAACCCAGAGCTAAGCAAGAGTTGAGAAGAGTTAAAGGAGGGGTAGGACAACTGGTGAATAAGGTTCTAAGAATCCGAGCGGGTGCGCAGTCAGCCGGAGAACCGGACTTGACTTTGACAAGAAGGTCGAGGAAGAGCTCAGGTGAAATAGGGTTAAAATGATCAAGAGCGGAGGATGGAGAGAGGGAGTGATCCGGTAGGTTGGGTGGGGGCACGATGGGAATGTTAGCCTTAATGGTGATTATTTTGTTGATAAAATAGTCGTTGAGAGAGTGACAGAAGGAGAGGGAGGGAACAGGGGAAAGGCTAGCACGATCGGAGGTGGCAAGGCTGCGCACCAATGAGAAAATCTCGCGAGATTTGTTGGCTGAGTGGGCTACGCGCTCCGAGAAATAACTAGATTTGGCCGTTAAAATGGCCAGTTTATAGTTGCTTAGGAGAGCCTTGTAATTGAGACGAAGAGTGGGGCAGTAGTTACGACGCCAGCGGCGCTCAGAACGCCTGAGCTCTAATTTCAGGCGTCTGAGGTCGTTGGTAAACCACTTATGAGCGTCGTGAGGACGGGCTGATCTGATCTTTTTAAGTGGAGCAGCCCGGTCACAGGCCGAGGAAAGCCAGGTGTTAATGGTGGCCGCCTGATTCTCCACAGAGAGATCAGTCAGGGTGGGAGCCGATGAAGACAGAATAGAAGAAAGATCATTGAGATCAGTCTTGCTCCAACACCGGGCATGAGACACGTTTTCAGGAAAATCGGCATGTCTGGATTTTGGCTCACTTTTGTTAAAATCGCGACATTTTTACAAAAGTGTCAATTTTGCGGGCACTTTTGTAAAAATCACAGCATTTTGACAAAAGTGCCGATTTTGCGGGCACTTTTGTAAAACTTGCGGCAGTTTTACAAAAGTGCCGATGTCGCGGCCAACCTCGAAATCGCGAAATCCTGGAGGGTCTGCATAATGTAACACAATAGCATATATGAACCAACATCATAACGCAATCAAAACATAGCATTGCACAACACAAGTAAATTGTCTGTGAACAAAATGCAATACAACTACCTGAGTGCACACAGCATCACAATGCCACAATGGAGCACAAAAATGAAAAACATAGCAGCATAAAAAGTACACTTCACTACCGTGACAAAATGCCACTCAACAAATATGCACAAACATTCTTATCACACACTACTTAGAGGTGGACGGGACTCGCATAATGTCGCTTAAGAGAATCATGCCGAATTACCTAAAAATTCTGCAAGATTACACAGAATTAAGCGAGAAGAGTAATTCTGCATTTAGCAATATTTTTTTTGCGCTAAAAAGGCCCCCAGTTTTCAATTGAATATGAGGATGCATTTTGCACTGAGAAATAGCACTATATGCAACAGAACATGAATAGCAGCACGAGCAGCTGCTCCCACTCTCTAAAAGTGCACAGGGTAGGATATTCCACATCTTTCTTACTCCTGGTTTAACTCTAGTTTCTTAGCATAAAATTAACTCTTGTGTCCATTTTGGACAGAAGGGTGTATCTTTTGCTAAGAAATATCACTAAATGCAACTAAAGATAAACAACACTGTGAGCACCTGGTAGGATTTTATTGCTAAATTACCAATAATAATGCAAAGTAATATGGTTATTATCTGTATTTTTGCACCAAAGAGTAACGCGGAATAACCAAAATTACACCAATTACTCCAGGGTAATTAAAATTACTCCTAAGCTTAATTACCATCTCACCAAACCTGCTTTCATAATGTAATGCTAAAAGGTGTTTGCATCATGTAATACCTTAACTTACCACCAGGGACATGAAATAGCACCAGTCATAGTTTTGTGATCTGGCCATAGACAGCCAAAAATGGGGGTAAAGACAGTGTCTTAAGTTAGCACTTGTCGTGCTCAGTTTATGTGATCTAGCACCATGACTCTCAAGGTTGATGGCTACACAAGGTGTTGCCAAAACCCTTCTAACTGCTCAGAATGAAGGGAGCAGCTGTTCCAGAATTAAAACAACCCTTAACCAGAGCTGGCGGAGGTGCAGCCTATTCTGTAAAAACTACTGTTACAACAGAGTTTACCCAAAAGACCCACAGCGGAGTATATGCATACACAGAAAACGAAAACAGCACCCCTGAGACGTTCAATTATTTTTTTATCAAATACTTTATCTTTGAGAGATAAAAAAACGTATTATTATTTAAATAACCATATATAAATTAAGGGGTAAGGCCAGAGCTAAAGAGCTAATCTTTTCACATTCATTGCATAATTTTATATTATCTTGCACAGGCTAAGAACCAAAGCAACTAAACTGTCTCTGGCAGGTAAGGGTTTGTGTTGTTGCTTACTTGAGTCGATATACTGAATACAGAATTATAGTCCTGTATTTTTCCGAACTACTGGAAGTGAAATACAATCCCTTACCATCAATAATGTACATGTCATTTGTGTATATCCTGAATAAATATTGCAAATACCAGCTACGTCAATAGCAGTGTAGATAATTGTGCTTATTCCCTAGGTGGAGAACACGTTTCTAATATCACTGACAGAAAGAGACATGCATTTTGTGGTCAGGAGATACATTCCTGAACTAATCTATCCTGTTACATCCCTAGTTCTTTCCCTTATGCTTCCCAGCTCTGATATAAATGTTTAGGTCTGGCTTTTGAGACTGCTTTTGCTGCCTCACCAGACTATTGTTTTTCAAGAAAATTCATACATAATATACATATACGGCTGTTGGTCAGTTGGCTTCATTTACTGGACGGAAATGTTTTCATTTATATAATGCTTTTACCCTTCACAACACACAGCATGGGGCACTGGGTAAGCCTACTTTTCTCATTGGCTCAATTCACTTTGATTGCACAAAGCCTGTGCACAATGTCACGTGGGTCATATCTGCCCAATTACAGGGCATATTATCAAGGCCCTTAATAAAATAATCGCCGCTTTAGCGTCCGTTTTCGGGCGCAAAGCGGCGATAATTTTATCGCACTATCAGCAAGGACATGCTAGCACATGTTTCTATGCCTCTGCGCCTGTTTCCTCAACGCCCAGCTTTGCATCGTTAATGATATGCAAAGTGGGCGTAACTGACAGAAATAACGTGGAAAATGTCGCTAACAGACATTTCTCCAATTATCAATCTGTTCGCTACCTGTGTAGCGAGGATAAAATAGCACTAACCGTACTTTATCGCAGGTTTCATTACGCCTGCTCTCAAACTTACTAAGCCATTATAGCCTATGGGTGGTGGATTATTATGATGAGACCACCCTGCCCTAGCTACAAGGATTTGCCTATAGCTGTGGGATTGTCGCTGGGAAACCAGCGATAATCAGACATTTTGCCGCTATCGCTGGATTTTTTGTCGCTTTGGAGATAGCCGTTGATAATAATGCACTATCTCTGCTAAAAAATACAGTGATAGCCAGAGATAATTATACTCGCGCTAAGAGCGGCCAGCGATAATTATCGCTGCCGCTTGATAATATGCCCCATAGTTCCTCTATTTCTGTATTTCTTATTTCATGAATTTTGCATTTTTACTTTCATGGTTATTTATTTTCCACCTCTTTTAAAAAGTTGCTGTTCTAAGTGTTTAAGAAACATCATAACATAGCTGCCTGTAATTGGAGTGCTTACTTGGATGGAGATTTATTTTCCATCTCTTTTTTAAAGTTGCTACTATAAAGTGTTTAAGGGACAGAGTTACTACACTGTAGCTGCCTGCAATATGAGTGCTCATGTAAGTGATGATTTACTATTGTGTTCTTCAAATAATAACATGCATGGCATAACTGAAAGGCTGGTATTTTAAAGTATTAGTAGTAATAAGGATACATCAGTGAATGTTTTTCAAATGTGTCTTTTTTTTTTACAAGAACATGGAGGCAAACTTTCAGCTACTGATTTTTTTTGTATTTACTTTTTGGCACATGCATGTGATAAGGAAATGAAACATTTGTCATGATCCTAGCCTGGCAAGCCCAAATCTGTTGGCTTTGCAAGCGCTTGTTCCTAGTTCAATCAGGCCTGATACTATGGTGAATAATGGCACTGTATTGGTGCTGTGAATGATAATAACACAGGTAAACATACAACTACTTACAGGGCTAACAATACCTAAAGTCAATAAACCAAAACCAATCTGTAAAACATTCTTACACCCCTCAATCCAAATTGTACTGAAAAGCGATGCTGGTCCAATCCCTGGTGGCACTAAAATTCTCTCAAAGTGTATTTCAATTGAACCATAAGATATCTGAGTAAGCTCTGTAGCAAAGCGGCTGGTTCATATCATGAAAAAGGTCATACCTTGGATCAGGTCTTTTCTACATCCCCCATAGAGGTGACGTCACTTTTGCCGGTGCTCTGGTCAGATCATAGGCTGGCCAAATTTTATGTGCCGGGCATAAAGAAACTATCGAGTACTGCCCTTAGGCAGCAGGGACTAGCACCCAGGGCGTATCACCGGGTGACCCCAGAAATGCTGGCACAAGCATCTCTCGACCATCCGTGCCCTCTCACGGGAGATCTGGATAGGGATTTGGAGTCTCTGCAAGCGTGGCTGACGGACAGGCTGAATGATCTAGCTCCTGTGATGGCCCCCCGATCAATATCTAAACGGGTCTCTGCCCCCTGGTTTACCGAAGCACTGTCGGCCTCTTGACGGAAGTGCAAGGTGGCGGAAAGGGCGTGGCAGTCACAGTATGATTCCGCGGCCAGGCTTGTCTACAGGACAGCGGTTAAAGCCTACCATCGGGATATCCTCCTTGAAAAAAAAGGCTACTTCGCTAGGAGGATAGAGGCTGCCTCTAACTCATGTAAGGAGATTTTTACGATTGTGAGGGAATTTACGGCCCCACGATCTAACTCGACCCTGGCCGCTCCTTCCGAGCCGTGGGTTTCTGCTCTTGCCAACTTCTTCACCACCAAGATAAGAATGATCCAGGACTCTTTTCCCTTGAAGGTGGTTGAAGTTCCTCCCAGCCTCGAGGACGGGTCAGTTCCACCGGCCCCTCCTGGTCCAGCGCTGGCAGTCTTTCCGCCAATTTCAGTCTTGTCGTCATTGGTATTTATGGCCAACCTTAAATCTGGGTCGCCTCTTGACCCTTGTCCGGCCAAATTTCTGGCGAAAATGGCAGAAGTTGTAAATCCATTGGCAAATCCACTTCTGAATCTCTCCTTGAGTCGGGGAGTGGTCCCGCAGGCTTGGAAGCAGGCGATGGTTATCCCCCTTCTCAAGAAGCCGGGCCTAGACCCTGAGGCTTTGGCCAATTATAGGCCTATCTCTCTCCTCCCCGCGTTGGTTAAGATCTTGGAGAAGCATGTGCATATGGTGCTTTCCAATTTTTTGGAATCCCATAATTTGCTGCATCCCACTCAATCTGGCTTCCGCCCCAATCTAAGCACCGAGACGGCGGTTTTGGAGGTGTCTGAAGCCATTAAAGAGGCACTGGATTCGGGAGGCAAAGCTATGCTTGTAATGCTTGATCTGTCGGCGGCCTTTGACACCGTCCCCCATGAGGGTCTCCAAGCCAGACTTCATGAGATCGGTCTGAGGGGGACGGTGCTTAGCTGGTTTAGATCATTTTTGGCTGGCCGCCGACAAACGGTCTGGGCCTCGCCTAGCTCTGTCGTGATGTCGCCTTTGGGAGTCGGAGTCCCGCAAGGCTCTGTGCTGAGCCCGACTCTTTTTAACATCTTTATGACCCCTCTGGCGGGATTGGCAGAGTCGTTTGGGGCCCAGATCGTATCCTACGCCGACGATACCCAGCTCCTCTTTACGTGTGGGAAAGGAGAAGAGTTTGATGGAGAGAGTATCCGTGAGTGCCTTGGGGCTGTTTTTAAATGGTTCCAGCTTAACAGCCTCAAGTGTAACTCAGATAAATCTGAGGTACTCTTCTTCGGCTGCCCATCTGATCCAGACTGGTAGGAATGGTGGCCTGTTAATATGTTCCCTCCAGCGTGCTCATCCCAGCTAGCAAAGAATCTGGGGATCAAGATTGATAATGGTCTGACGCTAAGATCTCAGATCCTTGGTCTAACGGGAACATGCTTTGGCCTCCTCCGGATGCTCCGCAAGTTTCTTCCTTTGCTCTCAGAAGATCATAGGAAAACTACGGTGCAGGCCTTAATCGGCTCAAGATTGGACTATTCCAACGTCCTATATCTGGGCCTGCAAGAGTATCTCCTGCAACGGCTGCAGGTGGTCCAGAACTCGGCCGCGCGGGCCATTTTTGGCCTTTACAGACGTGCCAGAGTTTCCGGCCTTTTGCAGTCGCTTCACTGGCTGCCTATCCGGAAGCGGATAGTTTTTAAGGCCTTGACCTTGGCCCATAAGGCTCTCCATGCCTCGGGAGCAAAGTATCTCCAAAGGAGGCTTGCCTTTTACCATCCGGCCCGATCTCTGAGATCTGAATCAATGTTTCTTGCAGTGGTCCCTCGAGTAAAAAGGGCCCGCATCGGAGGTCATTCTTTTAGGCTGCTGGCGCCACAGCTATGGAACACTCTGCCTTTGGCATTACGCAGCACCCCCAATTTGTTGTCTTTTAGGAAGGGCCTTAAGACTTGGCTTTTTGCCTTTTAGTACGCCTTTATTCCTTTTGCTGGGTCTGTTTTATTTTACTGTGTTGTGTGTTTCTGCTACAGGTTTTTTTCCCAATAAAAAGCGCCGGGACACTCTATGGAGTAGCCGCGTGCTATAAAAGACCAAATTAACAAAACATAACATAACATATCTCCCAACTATTTAAACAACTGACCACTTCACACTCAGTCTACTTCAAGGGAATTCTGGAACTAACTTCCAACACATCTCATGATGTTACACCAGGTAATGGAGGTTCTGGGTTTACCCTGACCCTTCTCTGATAGAAACCAAGGGCACGAGGTTTGATCTTCAGTCACTGAGCCAATTCCGCTCTTCTTTCCTGGCTATTGTGTATGTTCTATCCAGTTCCTGATTACCAAATAGGCAAAGTAGGCACTGGCCTATGGACCCCACACCTTTTAGTGACCGCGCGACAATGAATCAAAATAATATTGATTTGATCTTAAATTAAAATGATGAATCACCTCAAAGAAACAAATACTTTACATTAATGAGTCTGTAGAGAAAATGCTGTATTAATGTAATGTACCCGTTCAATATATATATTTATTTGGTTTATTAAAGTTTAAAAACATTTTTTTGTTTAATTGCGAAATTTCGACTGCCTAGGGGACTCCACAGGGTTTAATCTAGCACTGGTTCTATCCCTGCCCCTTTCACGATGAGCGAGATTGCTTCTATTCCATTTTAGGGCTTGCACAGTATGGACTATTTAGGTTTTTGAAAGGTTCTAGCCACCCAGAAGTGCACACACCAGACTGTCCTTGTGATAGGCTGTATGCTCAAACCTTCCTACACTTTATGTTTTTTTGTAAATTGTATAGATCATTCTTTCTATTTTACTCAAAATCAATTTTAAAGCATCTCAAATTTCAAAAGTGTAGTGATGCACTTTTTTATCTCAAGGTTTTAGGTAGTTCTGAAGTGTGTTTTTTAGAGTTTGTTATTTTCTGTAAAATGGCAGCTAGATGTAGAAAATTGATGGTGACTTAATCATTGGACTTTTTTTGCTGGAGTGTAAGGATTGTGCAGCTAGGATTTTACTAATCATGTGATCTTCAGGAATTATTATTTTGTCCCCGGATTTGCTGCTCTTTTGTCTAGTGTAATTAAATGTCTCCCTGTGGATCTAGGGTTGAATTGTTGTCATTGTAGTATTAATCTTTTCGGACTGCAAGCAATACATTTGTTTTGCATGTGATTGTATTGTATTGCCATTTATGTTTTTTTCGAACAAAAATCATATCAAGACAGCTTGACTTGACTTGTGTATGTTTTCTTTAAAGTTTGACAACACATAATTTTCTCCGAAAAATAGCAATGGGTGTGGGGAGAAAAGGGGATTTACAGCTAACGGCATAAAAATGGAGTGAAAAGGAGATTGGCTCAAGAATGACTGTATTAATATGACTCCAGATGAATAAGGCACACAATATTCAATCCCCTACAAGTCACACAAATAGAAACATGTGGCTCAAAGCAATTTGCAACTTTTAATAATTCTGTCCATGCTGCTTTTAGGAAATAATGTTGGTGTTGATAGCATTTACCTAAACTGAAAATTAAATGAATGTTATGGCAAGATGTTACGTACAGAAACCAAAAACAGGAAGTAGTCTGCATTACAGTTTTCACAAGTGTAACTTCGCAGTAGGGCAAACTATCATTTACTAACACTTCTGACTTTAAACTAGGACTTATTCATATTTTAACAGGTAGGCGTATCTGCCCAGAAACATGACAAGCCCACAGCAGTAGAGATTTTACTAAGTGGACAAATGCATATTGCTCTTAGAGTGACTATGGTTCTGAGGCAGGTTTGGCAGGCTCAGCCCAAACAGAGGTATAATATTTTTATAGATATAATTTGCAAAAGGAGAATGGAGCTCACAAAGTAGATGATTTTCATTACTCTACAAGGGAATCCCCAGAGAAATTTTGTGAGGTCTTATGCCTCACAGAACAACCAAGCAACAACATAATTAGTTATAAAGTTATTTACTCAGTAAAATGATTCAAACATAAGAATTAAATCAAACTATCAAAAAGGTATAGTAGAAACAAAATAGGTAAAAAGGGTGCAAAATCACAAATTGAGCAGAATAAAGTAGTAACAAAACAATTTGTGTATGTTCTACATGCATCAGTGTGCAGTAGTCAGTTGATATTGTTTTTGATGGGGAAGCATTCAGCTAGCTATGAGTTTCAAAGAGGGAAGGAAATGCAAGGTTGCCATGGTTTTCCCACTAACTTATTGCCTTCAGACCTCCTGTTTTTGCTGACAACATTTTTGCCTGCATTAAGACTCTGTACTTTTTACCACTGCTAACCAGTGATAAAGTGCTTGTGTTCTCTACTTAAAATATTGTGGGATTGACTTACACCCAATTAAGAAACTTCATTTCATTTACTTGTATGTCCCTTGTAAAGTGGCACTAGCTGTGCTCAGTCAGGGCCAATAAATTAAATGCTACTAAAGGGCCTGCAGCACTGATTGTGCCATCCACTTAAGTAGCATGTTAAACATGTCCCAGGACTGGCATTTGCAGTTTTGAACTGCCATTTCAACCTGGCAAGGTAAGCCTTTTGCTTGGCCCAAACCTTCCTATCTAATAAGTATAAGTCACCCCTAGGATAGGCTGGGGATAGCCCAAAGGGCAGGGTGCAATGTATGTAAATAGTAGGACTTTTAAGTTTGACATATCCTGGTAGTGAACAACTCTTAAATTAATTTCTCACTACTGCAAGATCTACCTCTCCCATAGGATAAAACTGGAGTTACCTTATTACATTTAATAAGTGTAATTTACAAATAGGAACAGGTAATAAGTTCATGATTGGTGTACTTGGAATTGTAATGAAAAATCCTAACTTTGGTGAATTCGGATTTTAAATTGCAATTTTTAAAATGCCACTTTAGAAAGTTGTCATTTTCCTGCCTAGCAATTTTGTGCCTACAGCCTGTGTCTGGGTATCATGTTGAGGTATATCTGACACTTGGGCTTTATCTATTACTCCTATGCAGCCACACACAATGGGGACGTTAGGTGTGACTGGATGGACCATCACTGACAGGATGAGAGGGAGGAGCTGGACCTAGCCGTCTTGCACTTGATTAGGCTGTGTCCTGTCTTCACACAAAGGACCTCAAACCACTTGTAATTAGTCTGGAGCCAAGGACAGGAAGGCAGGACACCTGTGCACTTCAAAGGTGTGCATCTAGAAGCTTCACTCCACTTCAAAGGCACACCTGTGTATAAATATAGACCTCAGACACCAACTCTTCAATACACTTCTGGGCCTGTGAATACTCTGCCAGGAAGGAGGACTGCTGTACTGCTGAAAGGCCTGCCACTCTGCTGAACTGCTGGTCTGAAGGACTTCTACACTGCTGTGTTGACATGCCGCCCTCTTCCCTGGGTGAAAACTACAGGACCAGCCTCTCTTGAACCCAGAGCCCAGAGTGATTCCAAGGATAGTGGACTCCCTTCCAGACTAGAGCCTCAGGACCAGAAGGCTCCAACAACCTTGAACACAGCATCTGGAATCTGCCATCTGTGAGTCCTACTTTTCCAAGTAGTGCCACCCTAGTCCCGAACCCTTGGAAGTGGGCCTGAAGGTGCTTTGCCAACCCATCTTTCAATCCAGTAGAACCAACACATCTCCTTTGCTGCGCAGCACAGTCTTCATATTTTGTTTATTCGCCCCCAACCTTACCATCCACCCATATGAATCATAGCGTAGGCTGGATGCATTTAATTCTGCACTGATTTATCACCTCAAGGAATAAAATACAAAGCTTTAAGCTTTGTCATAAAATGATAGAGAATGAGATATCCATGTAGTGACGAATTACATCAACCCCTTGCATCAATCCCAGCTTCCACTTGACCACATTGTGTGGTCCTAGGCAATTACTCTTTCCACTGGGCCTCCTTATTTTAAGGATGAGGGCACCTTGAAATAGACGAATTTGGAGTGTGTACCACACAAAAACAAAACACTGTAAAGTTACTCCATCTATGGTGAAGCCCCATGCAACATATTGGGGGCAAAAAAACTGCTTTCCTCTTGGTTCACTAATAGCATCGCTGTCAGGATGTTGGTGAGGACATGAATGTGTCTAAGTTCGGAATCTAAATCTGTCACACATAACCATTTCCACTAAATGCAAAGGAATGAATGTAAAGATCACTTTGTATAAAAATTCACTGTTTTGAATTTTGAAGTCTTGGGAAACAACCTTTACTACGCGGTCAAAACACTGCAGTGCCATCACAACGCAGATTTTACAACGCAAGTCGTTACCACGACTTGCACGGGAGGGCACTCTAGACTAAGGAATAGTGTGACTTACTATTCCAACACCTTCCCTACTGTACGTATGCTGGAGTTGGAATAGTAAATCATACTATTCCTAAGTCCAGCACCCTACAGCGCAAGTCGTGGTAACGACTTGCGTTGTAAAAGCTGCGTTGTCATGTACCGCGTTGTGATGTACCACGTGGTAACGTCGTACATCCGAAGTCTTTATCATATGTGTGCTGGACATTCTGCACCAAGCAACACCAAACCCCTCTCCCACCATCAAAGGAATGATGGTCAGCACTACTTGTGGTGAAAGCAGGAGTAACAAGCATCTGCAATGCAATAGGTCTTGCATTATTAAAAGTGTAAGCTATAGGCCTTGCATTATTATTTGCAACGCCAATAGCTCAAACTTTTAGGTATACCTTGCATTGCAAATGGAGACTTTCTGAAACTACATTGTGAAGGACTCTATTTGTTTATTGTTGTTTCCAGTGGGAAGAGCATAAAAGGAAGGTGTGGCTAATTTAACAAGAAACGGGAGGTTAACATGTTTCAGAAATCAAAAATCATATTCATGGCCTTCAAGAGGAAAGTTTGAAAGTGCCTGTTAGATATGATGAAAACTCCAAAAACGAAGTTGATAATTCTAGTAACATTGAACATATTACAGAGCTAAAATATAGGAAATATATCACATAGCACTGGTGTTGACGAAAGAGATACCGTGAGACCATGGGGAGCACAACATTTTATAACATTTTGGGGCCCTGGAAACAAATTTCGGAATAAGCAAAACACAATGGGAGATAATCACACCACATAAAAGTATGGATAAAAATAAAGAAGGGTAAAAGGGGGAAGGCAATAAGAGACACCTGTCTGGATATTGTTTCTCCTCTGTGCCCAACCGTTCAAAAGATAAGAATAGGAAACCTAGAAGCAAGATCAAGATATGCAGATAAAAAGGACTTTAGGTTGTTGAAAATTAACAATTGAACCCAAATAATCTAAAAATTATGCATTTCTGTTGAAAAGATAAAAGAATAAAAAGGTGTTTTTAATAAACTGCTCGAGGTTTTCTTTATGTTCCTCTTTGTCCTGACTGGTTTTTTTAAAGTGTAAAGGTTTTTAAGAAATGTAATACTTTTAAGGTCTGTACAAATTTATTGATAGAAACTTTTTCTGACAGGCCTACTCATATTCTTTTCAAATTATCTGCGATTCCCACAATCTCCTCTTTTGCATTCGTTTAGTTTTACACCTGGTTGGTCCCATGTTAGTAAATCAAAGGCCAAGTCAGTCACAGAGTTCATAAATGAAAAGGCCAAGAGCTGTGCGTGTCAGAAGAAAAAATATCGGTCTACCCGTGCTGGAGTTCTAGTGCCACTGGCTGTCAGTCTGGGAGCAATGATGCATGACTAGTTCACAGTTAAAATTACTGAGCATAAAGTGCCGTAATGACAATGAAAAGTCTACTAGTAATATGGGTTTTCTCCCAAGTGGCTTTGATAGGAAATGGAGGGTTACCCTGACAATGTAGCAACGCCCACAAACATGTAAGCCTGTGGCAATCACAAACATTTGTGTTATATTCTGCCTGGAAATTTACTCAAAACTGTTCTTATAAAAGGCAGGAGTGTCCTTTTTTGTTATTTTGCAAACATCCATTATTTTGTGGAGAGTAGGGTTTGGGAAATTAAAATTTAAAAGACACATTTACGCATGATTTATTCATGATTCCTTTTGAATGCTCAAAAAAATGGAAATGACCAAATGTGGAGTAAACTTGTGGGAGTAGATTTCCAAGCATAGTGAATGGAGACCCTGCTTACGATAAACACCTGATATGAGAGCGAGAGACCCAGTATGCAGCCCATCGATACCCCTAGACTCTCTCTCTTTGAGAGCCTCTTTACTTCAGTACACCTCAGCTTCTCTGCAACAGCAACTCTTCCCTTTAACACAGAAGTGTGCATGCACTATGACCCACCAGTGGCCCATTAAATATGGGTATGAGTAGTTACTAATCCACTAACTCAAAGCAAATAGCATGAGGCAAAATGCCACCCTGTTAAATCTACAGCAAAAGACAAAAACTGCAATTAAACGAGGCTGTGTGCCTCAGCCTGCCTGAAGAATAGCAGCAAACAAACCTTCAGAAAGCAAGCCATGTTTATAATATATTCCAGGTGAACATATCAAAAAGGAAACTTCACAGGTTTGACTTACAAAAATGTGAAGGTTGCTGTATCTTTCTCTTCTCTCTTTGTTAGAAGATGTGGGACATGGCACTTTTCCCTCTTCCGCAACTCTGGCTTAGGGAAGTGGATGCTTTAATAGTATTGAAGCACAACAGAGAATAGGCCATCTCTGTTCTTCGGTGCCTGTTTGCAGAGAAGGAGGAGGCTATGTGTGCAGAGCACATCCCCAGACACTGCATTGCGCTCCCTTAGGTCTGATCTGCTGCCCTTTGACCTCCGGATACCAGAGAAGGTGGCACTGCAGAACGGAGGGGGTGGAATAAGAAACAGACGCTACAAGAACACTGCAAGTCAACCATGGACATAGGAAGTGTGGGGGGTGTACCCCCCAGATTTTAGAAGGGGGAATATGGGGGACAAGGGTGGGGTAAGATGAGGGGGCCAAAGAATTTCCCCTCTCCCATCTGTGATTTGCAGGGCCATTAGTGCGCATAAGCGCTACCTATAATGGCCATGAACTTGATCCGTGACCTGCCACCAGTTACAGAGTCTTATCCTGACCTACCTAGGCACTACTCTATCTGCTGGCTTGAAGAACAAGCCTTAACCTGTTCCATGCGTTGGACGGCCCCCGGCTGTCCAATGTCACAGTGGGCGTCCACCTAGTTGGTACCATGTTATAAATCAAAGGCCAAGTCAGTCACAGAGTTCATAAATTAAAAGGCCAAGAGCTGTGCGTGTCAGAAGAAAAAATATCTGTCTACCCGTGCTGGAGTTCTAGTGCCACTGGTTGTCAGTCTGGGAGCAATGATGCATGACTAGTTCACAGTTAAAATTACGGAGCATAAAGTGCCGTAATGACAATGAAAAGTCTACTAGTAATATGGGTTTTCTCCCCAGTGGCTGTGATAAGAAATGGAGGGTTACCCTGACAATATAGCAACACCCACAAACATGATCCGTGACCTGCCACCAGTTACAGAGTCTTACCCTGACCTACCTAGGCACTACTCTATCTGCTGGCTTGAAAAACAAGCCTAACCCGTTCCATGCGTTGGACGGCCAGCCGGCTGTCCAATGTCACAGTGGGCGTGTGTGGAGGACGGCCGGGGGCCGTCCAAACCCTACCCACTCGTTAATTCTCCAGCACTGCAGCAAAATTTGCGCCGCGGTAAAGGAGTTAAGGGCAGCAGGAAGATTTAAATAACAAGCATGGTTTGGGGACCGGTGTTATATGTTAGCAGTCTAGTAGCTGGGTGGGAGGAGCTAGGTGGTCAGGGACAGGAAGAGGCGGAGTAGGGACAGGATGAGGGCAGTTAGTGTAGGGACAGGGTCGAGATAAGTTGCAAGTAATAAAGCTCCTGAATATAAGAACCTGTGCCTGTGGTTCTTTGTAGCAAGATGCTACAACTGGCAACGAGGATGGGATAGGCATGACTGAAGCCTACAGAACCCCATCAGAGCGCCCTTTCCCCTGCAGCGTCGAAAAGAAGAATCCGCTGCCGTGTGATGCTGCCAGTTGAAAGAAGAGATCAGCAGCAGGTGACCCTGCCCCTCCCGTGACTGTGGGAGCCCAGAGGGAGCCGCTACCACGAGCGCTGAAACGCTCGAAAAGAAGAAGCCTTTCGCGCCGAAAGCGCGAGTCCCGCCCGATGCGTGAGCTTTGACACGCTATCGGCGCCGAAGAGCGGGAACCTAGAAAGTGAGTAGGGAGCCTACCCCAACCTCACCTGATGACTGCTGTGGCCGAAGAAGAGTGAATCCTGGTGTGGACTGCCCCCACGAAGGTCTGCTGCCACGCGCTGCTGAGCGCGGTGAAATTGGAGCCCGAGTGAGTTCCGACGTCGGAAAACCTCACGCCGGATGCGTGGGTTTTGGCACGCTGCCGCCGAAGGACCCTGCAAAGTAAGGCGGGAGCCCACCCCAACCTCACCTGACTGTAGCAGTAACCAGAGGGAGCTGAATCTGGAGGGTGCTGCTCCTGAAAACGACTGCCGGTGAGTCCTGTGTGAAGAAAATGGGTCGAATGAAGAGAGAGAAAGTAGTGCCTGCAGATAACCACGGCGGCCATCTTTGAGTCAGGCAACTTTTGGGACACCTTCCCTGTGCAAACTGTAGGCGGCCATTTTGAAGTCAGGCATAAAGACAGAAACAAGCATTGACAAAAACAAATAAACAAGCATTGGCGAGAAGAAAGAAACAAGCATTGACAAAAGCAAATAAACAAGCATTGGCGAGAAGAAAGAAACAAGCATTGATAAAAGCAAACAAACAAGCATCGACAAGCTTCCAGCATGGCGCTATCACCGCAACGAGATGACGTCAAGCCCCTCTTTGCAGGAGGATCACATTTGAGGGCCCCAGAGCCAGTCTCCATAACGACGGGTGGAAGCATGGGCCCCAAGTGGCAGGAATGGCTCGAAGACTTCGAGGACTACCTCGAAAGATCCAAAGTAACCGTTGACAAAGACAAGCTGATAGCTCTCCGGAATCTAGCTGGGCGTGAAATCAGCAAACTGATCAAGGATCTCCCTGCTGCAGACACCGGCACGTACGACAAAGTGCGCGACGCACTTAACAAGAAATTCCTCCACAAAAAGAACGTGTACTACGAGCGCCATGCCTTCCATCAGGCACGTCAAGGAAAAGACGAGGCAATGAGCACATTCATCACTCGCCTGCGGCGGCTATCGAGACACTGCGACTTCGACAACTTTTCAACCGACGCCGCCATCAAGTCCCAGATCATAGAGGGGTGCCACTCAGAATCGCTCAGGAGACGTCTGCTGAGAAAGCCGCAAGAACTGGACGACATTGAGGAACTGACTCGCGTCTACGATCAGGCTGAAGAGCATGCTGCCACCATTGAATCGGGACGAAAAGTGAGCCATGAGCAAGCGCATCGAGTTCAAGACCAGGGTGGTGGGCGAAGACGCTCAAGAGACAATCAGTGGACATCGCGACCGTCGTCTCGCTCGAGGCGTTCAGATCACAGGAGACGGGAAACCGGCCGAAGAGAGAAGAGACCAGAGATGGCAAGGAGGTGCTTCAGATGCGGATATGATTACCCTCACGTGGATGTCTGCCCTGCCATGGGCCAGCGGTGCAGAAAGTGCGGTCGTACAAACCACTTCGAAGCAATGTGTGGCGAATACATTAAAGAAAGGCGAAGTGGAACTGGGAGGTCATCCCGATCGGACACCAGAAAGCACCATGTTAGAGCCGTCAATGACACAGACGCAGGGTCCTCCAGCTCACCTCATTCCAGCAGGGAGTCGCACAGATCGCGATGGGACCGCAGATCTCCGTCCCGGAGCTCCAGATCTTCATCTCGAGGCTCTAAGTACACGAAACACCATGCAAACATGATCGCAGATTCAGATCAATTGAAGAAGTACCCTCGGTTGCACATCAAAGTAGGGAATCACGACACCAAGTTCGTGATGGACAGCGGAGCTTCGCTAAACTACATCCCTGTCACCGAGTATGAGAGGATGCGCCCCAAGCCGTTGCTTGCGCATGCACCTGTACGCGTCTACACCTGGATGTCAAAGAAACCCCTGCAATGTCTTGGCAAATTCCCAACTACTCTTGCACATGACAATGTCACTATTGATGCAGTCATTCAGGTCATCAAGGGACCCGAAGCTGACTGTTTGCTCAGTTTGCCGACAGCGGAGCGTCTCCGTCTCGTGGAGATCCTCTTCAAAGTCTGTGATGACCAGAACATTGTCCACCGTTTTCCCTGCCTTTTCGTTGGGCTAGGGAAGCTGAAGGGCCGTCAGATACACCTACATGTCAACAAGCAAATCAGGCCTGTTGCTCAACACCCCCGGCGTGTTCCTTTCCACCTTAAAAAGGCTGTCGAAGAAGAGATCAATGACCTCCTGTCGGCCGACATCATTGAACGCACGGACGGTCCGACCCCGTGGGTTTCGCCGGTAGTCGTGGTACCAAAAAAGGGCAACACCAGCAAGGTGAGACTGTGCGTCGACATGCGCATTCCCAACACTGCGATAGAACGTGAACGCCATCCAGGGCCACTTTTATGTGACATGATCTCAGCACTGAACGGCGCCAAGGTATTTTCCAAATTGAACCTAAACAAGGGCTATCACCAGCTAGAACTGGACGCCCAGTCACGCCCCATCACAACTTTTGCCACGCACCTGGGACTCTTTCGATATAAGAGACTAAGCTTTGGGGTGTCTTCAGCTGCTGAAATTTTCCAAGAGGCAATCAGACAGATCATCCAAAACATCCCCAATTCGCTCAATTACAGCGATGACATCCTTGTCTATGGCTCCGACACCCGTGAACACGACATTGCACTCAACCGCGTCTGTCATGCCCTGCTTGACGCGAACTTGACTCTGAACAAAGACAAGTGCGAATTTCACCAATCTACACTGAAGTTCTTCGGTCACATCTTCTCAGGAGCGGGAATGAAACCTGACCCGGAAAAAGTGGCATCCCTGAACAACGCCAAGTGTCCGCAGGACGTCAGCGATCTGAGATCTTTCCTGGGAATGGCCAGCTATTGCGCCCGGTATATCCGGGACTACGCGACCATCAGCCACTCGCTCCGCACTTTGACCAAGCAAGGGCAACCCTTTGAATGGTCTCGTCAGTGTGAGCAAGCATTCACAGAGATCAAGAGGGCTGTGGAGTCGGCCGATAACCTTTCTTACTTCAACCCCAGACGCATGACTGAAGTCACCGTGGATGCCAGCCCCGTAGGGTTGGGGGCTATCTTAGCGCAATATGACCATGACTCTGACCAGAGACGTATTGTTGCTTATGCTAGCCGCAGCCTGTCCGACCCTGAGAAGGCGTACTCACAGCCTGAGAAGGAGAGCCTTGCAGTGGTCTGGGCATGTGAACATTTTCATGTCTTCCTCTAGGGCAAGCACTTTACCCTGATCACGGACCACCAGGCGCTAGTCACCATCTACGGCAACCCCGTGCCAAAATGCCCCCCAGAATTGAGAGGTGGGGCCTGAGGCTCCAGGAGTACACCTTCACGATTGTACATAAGCCGGGAAAGTCTGAAAATCCAGCAGACTACATGTCTCGACATCCGCCAGCGTCAACCAACTCTCGCCCTTCGATTGCAGAGGAATACATCCACTTCGTAGCTGACCAGGCGCTACCTCCCGCCATTCCAACGGACGTGATCCGAGACGCCACCGCGCGGGACACCATACTGCAAAAGGTTCTCAGCAAGATTCGAACCAACAGGTGGAGGCATGACCCTCAGGATGAAGACAGTGAGCTGGACACCAAACACGACTTGCAGGCATTCCGGCACGTCCATGAAGAACTGTCAGTAACCTCAGACGGAATCATACTGTGGGGACAACAAATCGTGATCCCCAGAACTCTACAGCAAGGTGTCATTGATCTTGCTCATGAAGGTCACCGGGGAGTTGTGTCCACGAAGCGAGCGCTCAGAGAGCGTGTGTGGTTTCCTCTACTAGACCAAATGGTGGAATCCACCCTGAAAGACTGTCACCCGTGCCAACTGACAAGCAAAGGCGATCCCCCGGCCCCACTGCAAATGACCCCCTTACCGGCGGGAGTATGGCAAGAAATTGCCGTGGACTTCTACGGACCACTGTCCTCCGGCAAGTACGTGATAGTCATAGTTGATGAGTACTCTCGTTTCCCATTCGCACAGTTCGTACCCTCCACCGGTGCCTCCAGTACTCTTAAGGTGCTGGACGAATTGTTTGCCACCTGGGGTGTCCCTAGAGAAGTAAAGACAGACAATGGTCCTCCCTTCAACGGACATGACTTTGAAGCATATGCCCGACACTTGACTTCCATCATTGGAAAATCACACCTCTGTGGCCACAAGCAAATGGCACAGTTGAACCATTCATGGCCACAATCAAGAAAACATTTCAGCAGGCCTGTGCCGAAAGGAAGGACCTAGAGATTGCTCTCAACGAGGTCCTCAGGGCCTACAGGATAACTCCCCACTCGATCACTGACAAGTGTCCTGCCACGCTGATGTTAGGTCGCCCCATGAGAAACCGAATCCCAACCTGGGATGGAGCACTGCGAGCTATATCACCCACCCACAACCATCTAGAGATGGCAGAGATGGAAAAGAGAAAGAAGGACAAGATGAAGTCGTATGCCGACACCAAGCGAAGAGCAAGGTCACCTTCTGTGCACGAAGGAGACTACGTGTTAGTGAAACAAGACCAACAGAAGAAAACAGACTGTCAATTTCGCGATGAACCACTACTGGTCACTCGGTAGAAAGGCACCATGCTGACGGCGGAGTCTGACCACCGCCGAATTACGAGAAACGTGTCTCACTTTAAGAAGTGCTCTCAGGACTCGACCGGATCATTGCTTGACCCCACTGTGGCACCAGATCCTGGCACTCCTGATCGAGATGGTCTAGAAGCTCTGAATCAATTGGATGTACCCCAGACTGAAGAGAACACTGTCGAACTGAATGTAAGGCCGCGCCGCAATGCTCAGCCACCAAAGAGACTCATTACAGAGATATGATTGATTATGTTATCAGCTTTGTTAAGAAAGGGGGAGATGTTATATGTTAGCAGTCTAGTAGCTGGGTGGGAGGAGCTAGGTGGTCAGGGACAGGAAGAGGCGGAGTAGGGACAGGATGAGGGCAGTTAGTGTAGGGACAGGGTCGAGATAAGTTGCAAGTAATGAAGCTCCTGAATATAAGAACCTGTGTCTGTGGTTCTTTGTAGCAAGATGCTACAGACCGGGAATACATTATTGGCCTAGGTCTTCCTTTACTACTCATGCAGCGAGAGTTGGTTGCCTTCCAAACCCTTTGACTGGCAACCCACCGCTTCCCTAGCATTTTTGATTCTCCTTCATCTGTTGATGTTTTTCTGCATTATCTGTGCTTTAAATGTCCTTATGGTAATGGGGCCCATATTATCAAGAACGGCGATAATATTATCGCCGCTTTAGCGGCAGTTGCAACGATAAGGGGCTTGGTTATATGCCCTTGTGAATTCCCATAGAAGCCTAGGTTCTGGTGTGCAGGACATCAAACCTGGGCTACTATGGGAATTCACAAGGGCATATTATCAAGCCCCTTAATGCTACTTTAGCGGCAGTTTCCTGCCGCTAAAGCAGCGATAATGTAATCGCCCTTCTTGATAATATGGCCCTGGGTGTTTTTCAAAATCCAAGTGCCAGCTCTTTGCTAATGCTCCACTTTCTCAACCTCATCCTGCCAGTGATCGAAGTGGGTGGGCTCGACAGGGCACAGCATGCCCCTGCTTTCCTCTTTTAATATAATCTGTTCTCCTACTTCAAAAAAAAGAGACAGTCCCAGGACAGCAGAAATAGCCAAGGCCTACAGATAAGGCCTGGCCATTCTAGGATGGGCAGAGATTGAAAGAGATTGAAAGAAAACCCTGTTTCTCTTCCTTACTGCCCAGAGAAGGCAAGGAGTGTGTCCACTTCTCATGCTCTGCCGCTGGCAGCTTGCCTCTCTCTCTCTTTATTCCTCCCTCTCTTTCGGTCTCTGTCTCGCTCCTCCTCACTTGCTTGATTTCAAGAGATAGTTTGTACCCTCTCTTGCCTCTCCGTCCCTTTATTTGTTCCACTGTGAAATGGATCCAAAAAAGAACAAAACAGTTTGGCTGGCAATGTCATAATTTTCTAAACTTTTCAATGCCAAAGTGCAACCTCAGGAGGGAGAGAAAAAAAAGGATCAAAATACAAAAATAATTAAATAACTAAATGAATCAATACAGAGTGATTGTCGACAGGCCAGATAGATGTTATTCACACCCGCACATATTAGCACCACTTTACATAGTTTGCCAGTGCAGCGCTACTTTCTTTTTATATTCTTTATTTGAACAACATTGTTTTTCCAGGGTGGGGAAGTGCACCATTCCTGGAGGGACTGCAATACCTGGTTGATGGGTGGAGTGGAAAATGTTTAATGTGATCCTTTTCAACTGTTTCAACTATTTTAGCTTATAAATTGTGTACCACAGCTCTGTGCTCAGGCATGTGATCTTTTTAAACCGAACTGCTTAATTTTTAGTAAGGATATAAGCAATGGACATTGAAACGTGTCCCCTCTGGGTCCTGCAGCTATGTTCTGAACTTTTCAGGCAAAATTACTCACTTATTTATGAATAATGAGTTTAAAAGCGTTAAGGTAACCATCTTGTTCCTGCTTACATGTCACAGGATTTACTTACCCTTGCATTACCTATGAGTGTTTGCTTTTTTCGAGATGTTATTACTTTTTTTAAGGCAGGATATTACACTTGTCTAGTGCATAATTTGTATTGAGTTGTGGCACAATTGGGTTGTAGCTGAAGGCAGTGCGAGTTTCTCTCAGTGGGACAGTAGGATGTGCAGTGGGGGAGAGTATGTGGCACTCTGGCGAAACTGCTGAATTTGGAACTGAAGAACCAGGTTCAGTCTTCATGACGAGTCCACCAGACCACTCTCCTGATGAAGCACATTCACATGCTACACCTTGGAAGACCCCAATAGACCTTAGAAGCCCTGATGCCTTTCATCAGTAGGTGGACCCTAGCGGTGGCACGTGTGGGTTAACCTTGAAGGCCTGTCCACCACAAACTTCACCTCCAGTCTTGCGGGCAGGCATACAAAGCAGCACACCCTAGAGTGACAGTGACTCTGTATTAGACTTGGAATTTTTAGTGTGGTTTCCCCTGACTTTTTGCCTCTACATCTTGTATTTTGATGCTATGCTGGATTTCGTTTTTGCTGGCTTAGATGCTTTGGGCACTTTGTCACAGCTGATAAGTGTCAAAGTGCAAGTGCTCCCTGTGTAAATTGTGATTACAATTGGTTCTCCCTGATTGGCATATTTGATTTACTGGTAAGTTCCTGAAAATGTGTCTCAGACCTGCCATTGCAGTGTCTTTGCACAGATTGTTAACTGCCATGTCGACTTGGCAAGTGCACCCACTTGCCATCCCCCAATTTTCCGTTGTTTTACATGTAAAGTGCCCCTATGGTGACCCAAGGTATCCCTATGAGCAGGGTGCAGTGTATGTGAAAGATAGGACGTTACCTGGTGTGTGTGACATGTCCTGATATTGAAACACTGCCAATTTCAGTTTTCACTATTGAAAGGCTATCTTGCTCTATAGGATAGAATGGGAAGTGCTTTGTAACATCTTACAAGTATAACTTCCCATTGGGACATGGTAGAGAAATAAAGTTTAAGCTTTCTGAACACAGAATTTAATAATACATCTTTTAGTAAAGATGTTTTTTAAATTGTGTGTTTCAAAATGTCACTTTTAGGCATTTTCTTTTTTAACCATTCTTTGTTCCTCTGTCTGTGTGTGTATTGACTGTCTGGTTTTGGAGTGACAGGTGCTGGGCGAAGTGCATTCACTGTAGACAGGCACGGGTGTGGTGTGCCTGGCCCTCCTTAATGACTCAGAGCTGAGCTGAAAAGACCTTGGTTGGATTTAGAGTAGTGCATGGAGATTTCCTTGTACCTGAATAGATCCTGTCTCCCTTTTTACAATGCTGTCTGCACCCCCTGTCATCATACTGCACCTGTGAGGACAGAACTGGGTTGGACTGGGCTCAGAGACCCTTGCACAAACTTCATCAGGGCTTGATTTGTACAATTGGAGTATTGATCATTTGTACAAATCAAGCCCTGATGAAGTTCAATGTGAATTGAACGAAAAGCGTTGGCTGGAGCCTGCTTTTTCTGATACCATTGAAATAAAGAAGAATACAAAAATAAAGGAATATTTATCCATTGATCATTTATTTTGGATAAGAATAATTTAGTGGTGCACCTCCCCTAAATTATTTTAAACTGGTGTGGTGTCCATTTGTGTTGTTATCACTGTATTACTGTGAGTTTTTAGTAGAAATACTTTACACATTGCCTTTGGGATAAGTCTGTCTGCTCGTCCCATGCAACCCAGAGGGTGAGCAGGGATTATCTAGAAGCAAGGGTCCCAATTTGGACGAAAGTATCTACCTCAGTCAACTAGAGACCCCCATTTCTAACACTCTGTCACTGAGGCCACAAGACCCTTTAGGCCAGTCCGCCTCCCCCATTGGTACTTCCATTGGCTTTTTTTCAGCAGTAGAAGTGCAACTCACCGGGGATCAGCAATGCAAGATTTGCATGCACACCAAACTAAGTTAACAAACTAACTCTGCTTCATTCCCAAGCACTTTTAACATGTGCTGTAGGGCTTTCGTGCCACTGGAATTATGCAGCAATGGAATACAAAATTATGTTACAGTATTGACTACATTATGCAGCAAAGAAAAGGCTGCAGCGTAATGCTGTACATTTTATGATACTTTAATGTTTTTACAGTTTTATTCATACTAACAGCCTCTGCTAAGATTTTGCTCATTAATACCTGTGTAATATAAAAATGCAGCAGTGAAAGTAGGTAACCAATCAAAGGGTCCTCAACTTCGCAGCAACATAAGCGACTCTTTTTTGTAATTTTTGATCAGTTTGAGCATCAAATAATTTTGTTTGTTCAAATCGTTAGGTTATGCAGCAGATGATGTATTATGTGGCAAATATGGTGCAGCCATAATTAAGTGGAAGACATTTGCAAAAAAGGATATTTTGCCATTCATGTTAGAACTGGTCTTGTGAAAAAAGGAAGGAGCAGTGCTGATGACAGAAACTGCATGGCTCGGAGAAAAATGGGGACTGTGATTCCACTTTTAAGCGTATTTGGCATATTCTGTGATTGGAAACATATCCAACTTTCTGAATGTACTTTAATGTCAATACCTCACATTAAACCTTAACTAAACGTGGATCTATTGGTTGAATTAAATAACATAATACGCTGTAACTGGTCAGTGAAATGCCAAACAAATACCAAACATAGGGAAGTTTAGCTTTTTCTAGCCACACCTCTGACTCCACCCACAGACCCAAATCTCAGGTATTCTTGCCCTCTCGTTCTCCGCTCACAGTTCTCCTATTTTTTCTCCCCACTTCGACCGCTTCTTCCTGCTTAGTGTCTTTTGAATGTCAAGGCCTCACAAACTAAAGTATTATCGGAGCCTGGTGGCAGTTGCAGATCACAGTTAGCTCAGGTGGGAGCTGGGGCTTGAAATTAGGAATAACAAACTGCATAGGGCACTTTCTCTGTGCCTTTCCACTTCACTAATGAAGCCTATTAAAGGTACCAGATGACACTGTATCAGGAAACATGCTATTTTGCAGTCCCCGACTTTCCTTAAGCACAAAAATGCATTCTGGGAGATGTAGTCCTGCATTACATCAGCTTAACCAAGTGTACTAATGCACAGGAGAGCAATGTCATGAAAGGGAAAGCCCATGACTTGACCGCTGTGTTTCTAATGTTACCAGAGGACAGCATAATATCATCAAAGGTAAGCCACACTTATTAGGACAGTATCACTCTACACCTGGATAGAAATATAAGGGCCCTTTTTGCAGGCACTGAAAGTGTTAACCAATTGGCCCCATTATCAAGTCTGTACCATTAATGGCCTGACAATGTTCCCAATTTATAACTTAATTATCACACTGAGGCCTGTTGTGTTTGTGATTCACAACAAGAGCAAGAGATTTGCTCACGGTATTGCACCAACATTTGAAATGTAAGTAGCCCTTGTGACCCACTGCACCAGTTGGCGCCCCGTCCAGCTTTAGAAATCCCAAGCCTAATAGGGCATCTTCTTGATAAAACGTGTGCCAAGTGCTTTAGCACCTCATGCACTCTGTGTTGTCTCTTTGTATTTGTCTGTGACACCAGTGAGTCTTCTTGAATTAGGGAGACTGAAGTGGGACTTCAAAGAAAAGCTATGCTTTGAAGACTGTACAAATGAGATTTTCAGCAGAGTGACTTTAAATTATAAATCTCCAAGTGGACCAGAATCATCGATGAGGTCATCAGCCAGCTGTGGCTCTTTAGGCAGCAGCCCTTTGCATTCTGGTACTTGTAGTTTTAAGTTTTCTACTGTGGGCATGGACTTTGAAATCCAGGCATGCAAAGTACAGTGGGCCAAAAATCCAGAATGCCCTGAAGGGCCTACATTTCACATGTGACCAATTGGCAGCTAGGAGTGTAACAGTTCTAAACATGAATCTGGGTCCAGGATGACAGAGGGATTATGACTATCAAAGAATGCAATCTGTAGAATTCACTTGTCAACAGGTGGGGCCAGTATGAATACTTATGGATTGCAGATTGGGGTGCAAACTCAGCAGACAGTTGTAAGTTCTGTACACATCATGCAGGTCACATTTAAAAAACAATGCAAAATTATCAACGGGCCAGTCAGGAACATTGTCAGAACCTTCATCCAGGGGGGCACAAATGTACAAGAACCAATAAACAACAAGGAAAAAGGCCTTCCCCAGCCACACACTCAGGATCTGTAATTGCATCACTGTATCCATCGGGGCCACCTCAAGTATTCTCCAAGTTATAAAGGAGCTGAAGATGCATGTCTTTAAAGAACACTACATCACAACACAGTAAAGAGTCCACCTCCCATTGCAGAAACCAGGATCTCCCACCAAGATTCACTTTCTGGTTGGATCTCTGCCATTGACCATTTACAGCACTTCGTTGCCTTTCAACTACATGCGCACTCTACAAATATCATCAATGCAAAAATGATGGCACAGGGTTCTGCCTATGGAGGCTCTATATTCTTGCACACTGGTGGAGGGTATTTCGGGGGAGGCATGAATGCGAAACAAATAGCAGAAGCTGTACACAGTGAAGTTGGCAAGCATTCTTTAGTAGTGAACCCTCCGACAATTAAAGACAAGAGACTGGGAGCTGGAGATGTCCTGAAGCAGAATTCACTCTGATGGAAATAGTAAAGTAAGCACCCCAGCAAAAGAAACACAGATAGGAGAAGATACATTAAAATGGGTTTGGATTAACACCAGAGTCAGTTGTGCTGAGTAAGAACAGTTAATTTGGAAAACTGTTTTGGGTAGAAAATGTGCAGGGACTCTAAGGTTGACCCTGTGGCCCTTCCTTTTGGTCACATGTAATGTTTCTGTGCTACATCCTGGAGATGAGGGAAGGCTAGGATTCTTGTGTCTTGCAGAAAGGAGAGAAACCGGTGTATCTGCTCTTTAGGCAGGAGATAAAATGCAGAAAGGGCAGGACTAGCTACTCTGGCATATCCGGTGTGGGCTGCAAGCTAAGGATGCTTAACTTACGGTGGTGGCTGCAGGTGGGGTCCAACTGCATTTTGTTTTACATCCCGGTGCATTATTTAAACCATCAGACTGTAAAACAGAACAAAAGAGAGAATGGCATCAAAGGGGGTAGGCAGAAGGAGGAAGAAAAATATGGAAAACCGTAAAATGGGAGTAAGCAAAGATGAGAAAGAACCTGCAAGAGTGAGATAAAGTGATGGAGAATATGTTGGTGGATAAAAGAGCCAGGAGATGGAATCGAGTAGAACGCCTTGGTATTCAACAACCCAGCTCAGCAGGGCCGGTTCAAGGGTGATGCGATTGGTGCCACCGCACCGGGCACTGACTTGGGGTGGGGGCGTCATTTTTGCAAGTATATTCTCAGTTTGAAAGCACATGCTGCTGTGTTCCTGGCCTTTAGCAATTATCAGGGATCCATTAAAATGTCATGATAACTTTGGTGATTAATCGTCTTCCTGAAAAGAGACCTGAGGTTTGTTTGGTGGATGTTTTTACTAATCCTAAGGTAGTGCAGAGGGTTAAATTGCCTGCAGATAAGAATGTGTACCATGCGTATAACAAAATGCATGTAATGTAAATAGGTCAGTGGGTTACTGCTTCTGTCAGAGAGCTCCTTTTGTTACCTGTCGTTTGTAAGTCAAAATCCTAATACAGAACATTGAGCTATTAACTGTCATCAAAAAGCTGCATGCAAACTGCAAGGTATATGTTAGCGCTATATGTTTTTTTGCCCAGTCTTTCATTATCCTAATCTTGCCATAAGGGTTCATTTGGATAGAAAACAATTCTTAATAATAAAGAGAACCCCTAGCAATGTAATGATGTAATGTTTTAAATTCGGAATGTGTGATTGTCCATAATAAGGACTCTTAAACTATATTCCCTACCAGTATCGATGACATCTCACTCCTACACTACACCTTGTAGTACTGTCTGATGTAACATTTCCTATACACTGATTTACACACATGGTTGTCTCTGTACAATGTGTGTGTGATGTAAAGTGCTGGTATGAGTGGTGCTATAAAACTAAATTCATCTGAGAGAAAGTGGTTATGGAGACTTTAGGGGCACTGTTAAAGGGCGGTGCTGAGGGAATCTATTGCATGGGTGGTCATGGGGGGGGCACCAACAAACATTGTCGCACTGGGCGCCACAAGTGTTAAAGCCGGCCCTGTAGCTCAACAATGTATTCCTTCAGTACCACCCTTTAACAGTGACTCTCAAGTCTCCATAACCACTTTTCAGATGCATTTAATTCGTTATATAGCACCCCTCATACCAGTGTATGGTGTCAGAGCACTTTACATCACACACACTACACAAAGATAATCAATCATGGGTTTGTAAATCAGTGTATAGGAAATGTTACATAAGACCGAGGACTACAAGGTGTAGGAGTCACATGTCATCCATATTTGTAGACAGTATAGTTTAAGAGTGCTTGGTCTGGGGAAAAACAAACTCAGAATTTAAAATGTAACACCATGGTTGGGGTTTCTCATTAATAATCAGACTTGATTTCTATCGAAATGAACCCATTTTACAACATTACGATTTCATGTAGCTCTTTTATGATGGTTAATAGCTCACTGTTCTATGTTAGGATTTTAACTTAAAAACTAAAAGTAACAAAATACTCTCTCAGACAAAAGCAGTAAGTAACCCACAGACCTATTTCCATTATATGCACTTTGTGATCAGCATGGTAAACGTTCTTTGCAGAAGGCATACTAACCCACTGTGGCTACATTAACATGATTCAAAACTCCACTAGATAAACCTCTGATCTCTCTCAATGAAGAACATTAATCACCCGGGTTAACTTGACATTTTTATTGTTGCCTTAAAATTGCCGGAGACCAGCAATGCAGCAGTAGGTACTTTTCAAACCGTAATGCACTTGCAAACACAACGCTCCACCCCAAAGTCAGTGACCTTTGTTTGCTTGATGCATGAAGATGCAAGATTCATATACATTTATTTTCACATTTGGTCTAATTACTATGTGAATGTAAATAACAATAAAGCATACTTGCAAACTGTGACTACATGCCTGCCTTTCTCAATATTTCACTGCAAAACTATGCAATTGTATTGGTTTAACATGCGTATGGTCTCACTCAACGGGCGATTTGTAAAGGGTCACTGGATAGTCCAGAAGGTTGTCTCTGTCCCCCCTAGAATCTTACTGTCTCCTATGCCCCTGCAGTCAACTAAATGTTAAAAGATAAGAAAGTGGGTAAGGGGTATAAATGTGACCTCTAAACAGTAGAGGGCCTAGAGAAAAAACTGAATAGATCTCACTATGAAAAGTACTTTTGAAAAATGTTATAAAGAATAGTGATGGTGGGGTATGTTATAGAAATTTCATTTACCGCTTTGAGGATTTTTTTACTTCACCTAAAGTCTCACACATTGGCTTTAATACAATTTAAATACAACAATCAAAATATATTTACTAGTGTTTTAAATATAATGCACATTTATGATGCTGTCATCTCCTCCCCCTTACGTGCTTAGCACCACTTTTAACGCCTGTTATACATTTAACTGCAAGTGAATTTTGTGTCACACATAATGTGGAATGTTTGTAAAAGAAAGAAAGGGCACGTAGACACAGCGGGCGTGGCTGGTGTAAAAGACATGCAGCTGATGCTTACGAAAGCCCCCTTGTATTCTCACTGTGAAACCCTACATATTCTTTAGGCATAGCCCATGCACTTACCACAGGTGGGAGCTCCAGGATATAATTGCTGTTGGAAAGCAGCCTTTGGGTGACAGAAAACACAACCAAACTAAAATGGACCTTGTATGAATTTAAAAAAAATGCAGAATATCCATAAAAACAAACCAAAATCACATAACAACATCGAAAGGCTGCATAACAACAACTATATACAAAGTTAATTTGCCATGCTGTAAACACACAATCAAGAATATGTGGCTCTAGCTGCTCCTAACATTTCTACTCCCAGGAAGCTGCTACACCTGTACCACTGACATACTCACACTGTCCATAATCCCCACATTTCCCACTCCCTGCCTCACAACACACAGGCCATCTCCCTTCAAACCAGCCAAGATCCTTGTTATGGAACTGACACACCAGGCCGGTATTAGCACCAGAACTAGGAGGCGAAGCAATGAAAAAAATATAAAAGCGGGCGCAGCGCTAATACAAAGCTCGGCGCCCGTGCAGTAATTAAGAAATAATGCTGAAAGCGAGCGCTGTACTAAAATAAAAAGCACGGCACCGGTGCATATTTAACATGTGTATGGCAGCACAAAGGAGGCAAAAAAACACATTTTCAATGTGAAAAAAATATAAAAGCGGGTGCCATGCTAATACAAAGCCCTACCGTACTTTCAAAATATGATTAAAGTGGCCGCTTTTCCCCTCCAAACCAACTTAGATTCTGGTCAACCAACTGATGCAGCGGGCCAGTAATAGCACCAGAAGTCAAAGCGATGCGTTCACCAGAACAATGTGAAAAAAATATAAAAGTGGGCGCTGTGCTAATACAAAGCACAGTGCCTGTGCAGTGATTTAAAAATAGTGCTGAAAGTAGGCGTTGTGCTAAAATAGAAAAGTACACGCCTGCTCATATTTAACAGGTATTTGGTGGCACAAAGGAGGTGAAAAAACTCAGACTATGACTGCACAAGAGCAGGAGAGATTTAACTTTTTAATAAATAAATTACTTGCTTTTAGCACGTCAACCCTGCCACATGGGCACAAGGTTAATGTCCCTCATCATGGGTGGAGAACCAAGAACACATTTAAATGTAAGCTGCAAAATGGGAAGTAGTAATCTCTTCCCATTGAGCCCCATAGTGTGAAGATCCTCCGTCACCAGGGGGAGATTATTGGCACCAATATACAAACATAAAACATATGGCGGGCCGAGTCTGCACGACACGCCATGCCCAGCAGCTGGCGGGACTCTGAGGCAGCGGCTGCCCGAGAGTAAAGAGGGAAGCAGCGCCTCCAAAGTCCAATATACAAACCCAAATAGTACAGCAGCCCAAGTCTGTGCTGCACGCCATGCCCAGCCGCTGGTGGGACTCTTAGGCAGCGGCTGCCCGGAAGGATGGAGGGAAGCAGTGCATCAAAAGTCAACAAAAACTACAGCGGACCGAGTCTGCACATGATGCCGCGCACAGCAGCTGCCCAGAAATGAAGCGGCGACTAAGCCAGCACCTATAGAATATAAGGAAATAAGTTATAGGCACTCACACAATAACATAAGCATGAGTTAAAAAATGTAGTCCCCAAAGAAACATGTTATAACAACAGCGTAAGGAAAGTGTAGTTGGCCAGTGCGCCCGATGTAAAAAAAAAACTGAAGTGACGTTTCGGGAGCACCACCAATAGGAACCAGTAAATAGAAACAACGTAGGAGTGAACCAATTAAAACAGAAGGTGGAATTACACTCCGTACAGCGAGGTTTACAGCAGGTCTTGCAGATAGCACACGGGCTGCCTAGGCTCGACCTAGAAAATGAATGGCTTTGAAGTGCACCTTAAAACCGTTATATTTATTGCATTGTTTATCTATTACTGCTACAGGCAGGAAACACGGCCGATTGGTCACCTGAAACAAAACTTGCCCCACCAACAATAAAATCAGTTTCCGTCCTGCCAGCCCACAGGTAAAACACCCTATGCCCGGTAGAGTCAGTCCGGGCCTCCTCGTAAACAAGGAATAACCCACGGAACCGGTGTTTCGGCACCAATTCTTCTCACACCTTTTTCTGCCATATCTAACCGGTTTCCCAGTTTTTTCCAGGCACAATGTATGCTTGCAATGAAAAATCGCTTTGTGGTTTAAATGGATAACTTGTAACACCATTGTGGATGGAATCTCGTGTTTATACCTGAATGGGAATTACAGCAAAACAGCTCATGAGGATTTTAATGGATCTGTAAAGTATATTTTCTCAAGAAGCACTTTTTAGCATTAAGCAAGAATATGCATATCAATTTCACAAGGATGTCCCGTAGAATGGCACTTTGCAAACTACACGAATCTGTGAAGTTTTACACAGAAATTCACGAGGGCTGCAAAACAAACAAAAACAACCTCACACACTCACAGTTGCTATTTAATTTGAAATGAAATGTTATATTAAGCATGTTACATTCGCAATTTTCATTCGGCAAACGACTGTGGCACGTACATTGTATTTTACTTACAATAATGCATAGCATATATTTAACAGACAACATCCTCATATTTTATCAATAAACCATTGGTTGTGTTTAAACGTTGTGCACCTTCAGCGTTCACCCTGGTGAACCCATCTGCTTTAATAGGTAAGTGTTTGCAGTATGTATGACATAAACAAAACAAAATGACCTTTAACGAAAAATCCATAGAGAAAACTAAAAGTCAATAGGGCATATCACGTTAGCAGAACTGCAGTGTTGTTTTCAAAGAGCTGTATCTTTCCCGGAACTTCCTTTCTTGCCACCAGATTAATATCCGAAAAATCTAAGCAGAAGAACTAGCGTCTTTTGCATGGGATTCAGGCGGGCACTTGCCCACTTGTTAATTTCCATTGGGAAATTCCTTGAGATGCTCCTTTTATCTCCAGCCATTTCTAATGATCTAATCCTCAGGGGTGAGGGATGTAATCAGATCCACTCAACCATGGCTGATAGCCAGAAATATTTAAAGAAATGCCATGCTTTGCCCTTATCTCCCTTCCAATAGCCTGCTCACTTGCTTATTTCCAGTGAAATGAAAAAGAGTCTAGAAAAGACCTCCAATGATATCTATAGAATGTAAATTCAAGTGTGTGGGTTTAGTTGTATATTTACAGCAGCACTTCCTTTTAATGTCTTTGGTATTTTCAGCGGCAAGGGGCTATTAAAACAGGTTGGCGCGCAATATACTGCTTTCCACCAGAGTTCCTAGTCCTTGATTTCGTGGTTCTGAATATGCTATATGCTTCCCCTGATGTCTCAGAACATGCTATTTTGAGACAGGTCTGCATTGGTTGATCCACATTCCTCACATGAGTGGGAGGGAGGACTTCACTGGCCTTGAAGTACATTGATGTAGGCATAAATTATCACTCTTCCTTATACGCTCCATGAGTTGTTCTTGATTTGCAAGCTGGCACTGCTATCCTGAGAGATAAGGACCAGGGCCACCTCAGAAGGCAGACAAACTCATGCTTTGCTCCTAATAAGAAATAAAAACATTCTGTAGAATTAAAACCAGTGCCGCTGCTTCCCCACCATATGAAGTAACTGCAACAATACACGTCTTATTCTTTACCAAAGATAGGAATCAGTTTAAAAGCAAAAGTATGTGTAACCAGGCCATTTAAGGGCAATCGGTTTGCCTTATCCATTAAACATATTTGTCAACAAATATATTCTCCGTCGTCAATGAATTGAATGAGTGTGCCAATTATTTTGCTTGGACTGAGCTACTACCATCCTAGCCTTCCTGTTTGTGAATTGTACTATCATCAGCTAGAACACTTTAACCCTTCTGTTTCCCCTTACACTTCTCTGTTAAGTATAAAGGGACCATCATTACATTACCATCCTTAATATACAACTTTTTTTACCAAATAAATTCTGGTCAGGTGTATTATCTGCACTTTTCCCATGCCATCAACACAAAATTGGTCATTTGGTTGGACTGAACTCAAGCCCTGCCTAATGAGAGATTCAGACAATCTTATTTACTGGTTGAGACATAGAGAATCAGGACTAACCTCATCATCATTGTGATCTAGAGCCAATAGTCAGAAATCCTACTTTGGCATTGTTAGATCTGGGGGTCTCTAGTTGGCAGAGGTAGGTACCAATGTCCAAATAGGGACCCTTGCTTCTAGTCAGGGTAAGGGGGATACACTCTTTAGATAACCCCTGCTCACCACCTTGGTAGCTTGGCATGAGCAGAAAGGCTTATCAAATCACAGTCACACAGTGAAAACACTACAAATGGACTCCACATGAGTTTAGAAATATAAAGTATCTTTATCTAAACTACACACGACCAAAATGACAAAAATCCAACATACACAGTTCAAGAATATGACTTAAAAAGAGTTCTAGGGTTTGGGTCAAAATAATCCACAGTTGCGTCACGTTTAGCCCAAAGTACCTGTAGATGCGACAAAAGTTCCAAATGGAAGCTGCAGCGTTGAAAAACAAGCGATGCGTCACTCCTGAGACCATGGGGAGGCAATGCGACAACCCTGCTGCAAGCAGCGGGCCTGTTGTGACAAATCCTGTCTGTATGGGGAGGGATGCGATACCTTGCATGGATTCCGGTGCGCAGGTTCGGTAGGAAGCGTCTCGCACAGGCACGATGTGATGATCTTTGGGACGGCGATGATCTCAGGTGCGGCGGCGATGCGCGGCGCAGCGACGATCTTCTCCTCTCAGGGCCCCTCAATGCGATGGCTCTGCAACGATGTTCGCAACGACGTGATGCTGTCCGCAAGCAAGCGGTGCAACGATCTCACCCAACGACGACAGGTTCTGCGACTATACGCGCAGTGACATGAATCTTCCCGCACCGGGGCGATGCGCTCCGCAAGCGAAAGATGCCTTGGTTCTTGCAGCGGCGAGAAGTGCTGCGACAATCTTCGCTGCAACGGGAATGTTCTCACACTGTCGACGATGCGCTCTGCATGCGAGCGATGCGTGAAAATCTTCTTCTTTTCTTCTTGTCCAGCTCCCCAAACAGCAGGCACAACTTCCAGAGGCCCCACAATTGGATCAAGCACTCTAGGAAGGGCAGAACTCATACAGCAGAGTTGCAGCGGCGACAAGTGCTGCGACAATCTTCGCTGCAACGGGAATGTTCTCACACTGTCGACGATGCGCTCTGCAAGCGAGCGATGCGTGAAAATCTTCTTCTTTTCTTCTTGTCCAGCTCCCCAAACAGCAGGCACAACTTCCAGAGGCCCCACAATTGGATCAAGCACTCTAGGAAGGGCAGAACTCATACAGCAGAGTTCAGGGGGAAGCCCAGGGGTTGAAGTCCTTTTGTTCCTGGGACTTCTTAACAGGAGGCCAGCTCTCCTCAGGCCCTTGGAGATCTATTCAACCAAGGGGACACAGCAACAGCAAAGTCCTTCCCCTCGCCTTGGCAGCAACGCAGCTGCAGGTCAGCCCACAAACACACAGCAGGACAGTCCTTCCTCTTCAGTCTTCCAGCTTTCTCCTTGCCAGAGGTTCCTTCTTGATTTTAGGATGATCTAATCTTCTGTAGTCTGGGTAGCCCTTTTTATACCAATATTCTCTTTGTTCTCTGAGGGGAGAGAGGCGTTGGCTTAGTCAGAACCAGTTCTGGCCAGTCCTCTCACAAACCAGGTAGTCAATTCACAACAGGTCAAGGCACACTTAAAGGTCAGACAAGAAAACAGCCACTTTCTAAAAGTGCTGTTTTCAAACACAGGATTTAAAAAACATCCTTCCTAAAAATGTGTTATTAAAGTCTGAGTTCAGGGATACCAGACTTTTATTTTCTATCTTGCTCCTATGGGAAGATATGCAGGTAAACATTATACACAACATTCCCAATTATAGCCTATAGGCAAGATAGCCTCACAATAGTGAAAAACAAAAATGGCTGTAATTCACTACCAGAGCATGTCACCTACACTAGTACAGACTCTGCCTTTCAAATACACTGCACCCTGCCCAGGGGGGTACCTCGGGCCTTCCATAGGGGTGTCCAATGTGTACAGAAAGGGAAGGGTGAGGCCTGGCCAGTGTGGACACTGGTCAGGTCAGCATGGCAGTTAACAACTGCACACAGGCACTGCGGTGGCAGGCCTGAGACACCATATTAGGGCTACTCATGTGGGTGGCACAACAGTGCTGCAGGCCCACTAGTAGCATTTGAATCACCAGCCCTGGCACACTCAGTGCACTTTACTAGGGACTTACTGGTAAAACACATAATCCAATCATGGATAACCAATCACAATAACAATTTACCCAGAGAGCATATGCACTTTAGCACTGATCAGCAGTGGTAAAGTGCCCAGAATCCTATTGCCAACAACCATGGGTCAGGAAAAACAAAGGAGAAAGACGCAAAAAGTTTGAGGATAACCCTGCAAAAAGGGCCATTTCCAAAAGGCATCAATATCTTTAAATCCGTGGAAGCTCCAGGCCCCCCTAACTATATTGTTCACATGTGCATATAAAGAAATATACTTCAGTTGCAGTTAGGATAATATTTTACTTTGCCACTACATTTATTTTCGGTTATTAAACTTTTTTTGTCTTTGTATCTTTAAGGCATGTTTTCAGATTATAGTAAGTCACAGCCAATAATATATTTTGTTTTCACCCAGGGCAGCTCGTCTGTTATGGTGGAGGAGTATCACCCCATTGAAAAATAAAATGATAATAAAACCAGTGCCAACCTGAGGAGCGTCACTGACCTGCAGGTTGGAGGAGATTAGTGCATTGTAAGTGCTTATGCAGGTTTGGCTGGCCGACTTACGACGGCCAAAATGACATGCGCACTAATATTTTTCCACCAATCTGTGTTGCACAGCCAGGTGGAGAAAAGGCACATACTCCCAGGGTCTATGCAAGTTTTCAGCCCTCTCAGGCCAATCACGGCACTTCTCTCCTTCTGGAATTACCAGACTACACCGCTGGAGCGTCTCTATTCTTCATGCTTCGGTGGCTCAAACCTCACAATCATATCTATGAGGCGACGCAAAGCCACCCGGCGTGACTCTACATGACCTCATAGATATGGAGTAAGGCAAGGCAGAGCAAAGTGCTGCCTTGCCTTACTCTGCATCAAGGAGGTGTTCCATGGACATTGCGGTGGGTGTTTCCACGCTACACCCATGATTTTTGACACTGCATCAGATTTCAAAATCATGTAAACCTGGAGCAGCGCCAAAGCCTTACACCTCCCCAGAGCAGGCGTAATGAGAAATGTTTTCATTTCTCCTCGTTTATTCCTCTTTCCATCTGTGCTGCATTCTGCAGAACACAAAGAATGAGGAAAACACCTCCCATGATTATTTTTATGCAGGAAGAATCCCCTTCCTGCACAAAAACAATCATGTCACCAACGCAGACACACTAGCACCAAGGTGCAAGGAAGCCTGCATTGTCGCAAGGCAGCCAAAACTTCACCAGCGCAGTGGGACAGGACAGGATTGTGCAGTATATGATAAATATGATGCATTCCTACCCTTTCCCTTTGACACAGGGCAGCATAGTAAAGTGACTTTCTGTGCAGCACTACACAAAACAAGTCATAAATTAGGCCTCTAGTACACTAATCCTTGTTATCCACTCTGGAATCATGGAGAGCATCCCTTTTTTCAAATTTGGAAGTGAAAAATCAGGGTTGCGTTCCATGCTACTTTCATTAAGGACCTCATGCAAACTCTAGGTAGTGGTAGACTTGGGAAATCTCTGTCTTGAGGCTACCTTCACCTTTAGTTTTCTCTCAGAGTGTTATCAGCACAAACGAAATCCAGCACTGCATCAAAAACACAGAAGGTAGAGGCAGGCAAAGGCAGAAAGTCAGGGAAAACAGTGCCAAGGATGCCAGGTCATTCTCCACAAGACAGCGTCTAACAGGTTAGACGTTTCCTCTCCAGTTCCGTGAATCAGAGCATACTTTCAGACCCCTAGGATTTCCATCAAGCCTTCGCTAGCTTGAAGGAGTCCTTTATTGAGACAAATTTTTTTAGACGGTCCTTGTTAAAAGAGCTCGTACACGGACCCAAGGATTATGATAGAGTCCCCGGGAATTCCTAAGTGTTCTTCTTTTTTGTCCGAACTGCGGGCACTATCCGGAACGCGTTCCGCTGTTTAATCATCATTCTTACTTTTATCATCGTCATTTAATGACATGGGTGTCTGATATAGCGGTTGATGAACTCTGACGTGCTGACCTTTTGGCAGGCACCTCATGGATTAAAATAGAGATCCATTTTGGACCACAGAAAACTATAATACTAAAGTCTTTTGGACCTTTTTTGTCCATCTCCTGCAGAGAATTTAATGCATTAGACTTGTACTGAGGCCATACAAATTGAGCTCCATTAAGGCCAGAGCGTTCAGCACACATGACGAGGTTTTCATGACCTATGTACATGGCTTCCTGATAAAAGCGTACAGCCGAAACGCGCGTAGGATTTAAAATCTTCAGAGTCATGCCAGAAAATGAATGTCATCTCTACAAAATGAAATATGAGCTTGTATAATTTTTGATGAATGTTTAACTAATTCTGTCGCAGGGATTCTGCTCATACACAGAACTGTGCATAGAGACCTAGAACCTCAGTGAATTAGGGTGTACCAAAACTCACCTCAGTATCCAAAATCCCCTACCAGACTAGCAATCAGTGTCTCATTGCTTCTTCCATACCCCCAATCATTTAGACAACCCAGAACATGGACTTAGAACACCTCAGGTAACGTGGAGCACATGAACACTCTTTCGTTATACTAACATACCAATCCAGAACAAGGAGTAAATGAAGACATGTGCAAGTTTGAAATATTTATTTCTAATGCCGTGTTCTCAGGCGCATTATCTTAGCTAATACAAGCAAACATATAAGCAACAAGGTTATCAGAATAGTTACTAGTCCATGAAATACAAAGGGAGAAAGCATGTTAAAATGCTAAAGGGAAGAAGGCTAAATGGCACCTAAGTCTTACCCTACCTTGCGAGTATATTATATTATATTATATCTAAAGAAGGTCTCTTTGGGTTTTAGAAGGGCGGCCCCATACCTCTGATCTTATTGGAAAGGGATCACATCATCTTCCACCAGCTCTCTGCATGCGAATTTTCATCAAGTGTGTATGCATGCTCTGCGCAGCGCATTGTTAAACGCGCCTAAAGCCAGAGTTGGCCGCAGCTGCATATGTGTTATGTCTAGAGCGTGCGCAGATCAGACCTCACAACAACCACTGTGTTGAAATAACATTGAAGGTCTCGGCACTCACTGTTCAGACAGAGCTTACCAAGCAAAGCTGATACAATAGCAAAACATATTATTCTCGTGTGAAGCAAAATATTCTACTAGGCTCAAAGCTCTAATAACAATATGTGCCGTGTTCAGAAGCAGCAGAAAGGTAAAATGGCGTTTAAACTTCTAATAAGCTCATGCTAACTTAACACAGTGTGAAGGCAAAGCATATCTATATGACACCCTCCCTTGATCCGAGCACGGATAAGATAAGATAAGATAAAGGGCCCATTTTTGGAATGCAGAGTTCAAGAACGACAGTGAGGTCAAATTTGCACAAGGTAAAAAAAGAAAAAAGAAAACATTTTGTCTCTCAAAATTCTCATAGTCAAGTAAATTTAGTCAGTGGCCGTAGCAAAGTCAATAGGCCAGGGACAGAGAAATTGTTCATAGAGGCTAGAAAAAAAATAATAATAATAAAAAAATGTTTGATGTCCAATAAATGACCTCGGTTGTGGGAGAGCGAAGCGATGACACTCCTCATCCTAACATTGAATATGCAAAATATGCAGCAACAGCCTCCAATAGGAAGTCATTGTTCTCACCCGAAAACAGTTCAGCCATCCAATTCAATAATGGGAAAGAACATACATGTTCCTCAATTACAGGAGCCTCTAGCACCATCAGAGGACAACACGGTGGGTTCTCAATGCAGCTGTGTGCCAAGAAATCTTGCGCCGCTGCGAACACATTCTAACAACTCAATATTCCATGCATCGCTGCAAAGGCCATAATCCCTCCATCAGAACTAAGCAATTCATGAGCAACTAAGGGGCTCATAAGTTGATTATAATCCACATCGGGAGACACCGTATTAGAGAGACACAAATCCAGGGCCCAGTCCAAATCGCAACTCAGGCAATGAAAAACAGGCTGGACACATGTAAAGTAGGAAAACCGAAACGATAATCCATAAGCTGCACTTAAGGTTGCAGGAGGCAGTGCTCCATAGTACTCAAGCATTCTGTTGCGAAACAGTGCCAGACGTGACAGCTCGTCTTGAAACACAGGACGTGCATCCAATTTGAATAAAACAAAAAAGCAAAAGTACACCTGCAGCCAGAGTCAGTAGTATGGGAAATCCACCAAATAGGCTGAAAACGATCGAATGAAAGAAAGCAGGAAAGACCCCGAATATAGTTTGAAATGAAGTCCACAAGGCCACTGCTAACCACTTTAAAAAGTGCGCCAGCCCCGCTGTGGAGGATGCATTAAAGATTGTGTGAACTAATTCACCGAAATGCAAGGGCAAGTCAGTATTTAATAAAGCATGCACCTCTGTGCGGGTGTTAGCCACATGAAGGACAATGTCTCACGAGCAGATGTGAGGGCAACTTCTTTCTGGGACAATAGAACTCTTATGCGACTCATCTTGTTGAACTCTGGTTTCAAGGTCGGAATCGTGGGCCAGATGGAAACATCAAGTTTCCCATGCGGGGGTGGATACATTACATTCTTACAGCAAACCACACGCTCACTTACGGTAACCACATAAGCAATGCCTTTTAATAGCCCACAGCAATCCTCGTTTAAAAGTAAATAACTCCTGTTTGCCAGTAATGTGAATGTGGGCACAATTGCTGGCACAGGTGTACCTTTCAAAATACAGGCCAAATTCGGCTCATTCTGGTTACAAGAGCCATGCAATTGGATATGTCTGCACATCAATGAGTGATCTGGTGTTTCAGTGCAATCTTCACCATTCAAATAAACTTCTTTACCCTCCCCAAGGCATCTATAGGTAAATGGAAGCGACCAAGCTTCATGGAGATAAGCACTTCCAAGAGGTTCATATCTACCAATCGCAAAGTACTTTACACACCCATCGAACTTGAACAGAAGGAACGGCAGAGTTATTAACCCATGGATAAGCCACGTTGCTGAATTGGCCTCTGCCACTGAAAACGGTAATGGTTCTAACCTTTCAATGTGTAACATAGAAAAAGAAGCATCTTTCATTGACAGTAAACACTGCTTGTCAGTCAAATTAAATGGGGCAAACAATGATGAGGTGTTCATGCAATGCCATGGCACTTTGCCAGCTTTCAAGGTTTGCAAAGTCCAAGCAAATTGCATAATGGAACGCAATTGATTTTGACCACGGTACAAAACGGACACTTCATCCTGCACAATATCAACAACAGACGATACAATATTGTCTAATGTGTAAATGTGGGAAGAAAGTGTTTTAATGCTATTATCTACAACTGCTAGCACATTTTCTAAAAAAACCTGCTCTATAGCCCTAATGCGGGTAGCGCCTCAATCTGGGAAGTTTTCCAGACTTCGTTGTAAATAGCATATATCCGTCTTTTAGATCTACCGTTAGCTGGGTCCTTTATAAAATCATTCAGATCAACATCGTCAGTCAGTTTAGATAAATGCAGCTTAACTGACGCCAAAGTGGAATGTTGAGCCAATTGTGACATAATTTGCCTACCGAATAGGTAGTAACAGAATGGTCACTTTCAAAACGGGGATCCACCCTGACCAGTGTAAAGCCTTGAGCCAAACCCAGAAAACGATGCTGGCAAGAATCAGCACTTCTGTGCCAGAGCAACCAACCCTTAGGATCCAAACTGGATATGTTAAAGAAAGAATTTAGCAACAGAGTTTGTCACTCCTCTGACCGAAAATTTAGTCATATTATTCCAGCCGGAATATTCTTCTAATTCAGGAAAATTTCATTTTTTAGTAGTAGCCAATCCAAAGCATGCAGTCTGTGAAATTGTAGAATTCAAGAACAACATATGGTTCGGGATGAGGCTTGCTCGGTGCAAAGCCTCAGTGCCTTGCACTTGCCAGCTTTCAGAACCCCAAACTGATTTAAGGTCAATGGTATCCTTCCATAACTCGTAGCCACCTACAGTCAACTGGTCGAGAAAGGATTTCGAGTACAATAATTTAGTATCGGTAAGTCTAACTTTGGATGTGGACTTTTTGGTCATTTTAAAATAAAATGCATTGGGATTTGACTGATTAAAATCAGTAAAATAAGAAAACCTTTTCAAAAAGGTAGCAGAACTGCCTTGTATAGGAGCTGGACAATGCTCCCATTGTGTATAATTTACAGTGTTCCTCCTGGTATTAGTTTTATGCAGGTAGTGATTGCCAAAATGTTGGAAACAATATAAATCACCGTAATTAGCAGACTCTAAATACAAATCTTCAGCATCAAAGGCAGCATAATATTTCAAATCAGAAAACAAAGCTTCTACAGCCTGAACATCCCAATCATCAGAACATATATTTTGTTTAACTACATCCCCCATAGAAACTCTAAGCACATTAGGGACATTTATAGCCTCAGTGGGCTCATGAATTTGAAAACTAACAGCATCCCATACAATCCCATCTAAAACAGGCCTAACAGTGATGTTAACAAAAGCCAAGTCTCTCTTCAATCTGTGTGATGAGGAATGGGGAGCCAATGTTTCATTGATATGTTGAATGAATATTCTCTCCTCGACATAGTGTCCATTGACAAGTGGAAAAAAATACACCACAAAGCCAATTGACATGAAAAGGTAAATTGAAAAAAGCACCAACCAAATATAGGTCCAAGGGGGAATCAAAAAATGTTTTTTAAACAATTTAGCCAAAACAGAGACCTTCGAAGGTTTCTTCGATGTTTGTGAATCAGTGTCAAATGAAAATCTTGATTCTGTAGCCAAGCGAGTTTGCAAATCAGGCATCGATATGTCAGTCGGGTAAGTGTATTCAGTTTCATAAAGTTGAGTACCAGGCAGTGTACTCAATAAAGGACTAGAAATTGCAGGCATCTCGAGGGCAACATCAGGCACTAAATTAGAAGCCGGGGCCAAAACAGAATTTCTCACAATCGAAGGACATGAGACTGCCGGTGTCATACTAAGAAAAATCGGCCACTCTGTGTATATTGACATTGTCAATGGAGATATACCTGTTTTCCATACGACCTGGAAGTGGTGGTAAAATGACTGTTCTTGTGCCCTTCACACCAAGCACTGGAACTGGAGCCCGATAAGAGGGACCAAATTCTTTCTTGTTTTCGATCTTCTCTCAAAACAGTTCTCCAACTTGGGTAGTCAGCCAACTACCGGTATCTCAACGCATCATCGGAGGTGGAGGGCAAATGTTCCTTTGCAAGACTGTCTCTCATCTCTTGTAGATTCTGTAAAACATTGCAACGTTCATCTACGTCAAAGGAGGCAGCAACAGCCGCCTGGTCTAGACCGTCAAGGTCCGGTACAAACATCTTGATACCAAAGAGCATCTCCTATGGGGTCCGCCCACCCAGAGACCTTCTAGGGAGATTATTTAGGGCACGCTGCACGCTATTGAGGTGTGCCAACCAGTTCCTGCCAGTGCTTATAACTCTAGCTGTCAAAGACTGCTTTAAATCTCGGTTCATCAGTTCCACAACACTATTACCCTCAGGGCTGTATGGAGACGAAAACTTGACTTCGGACCCCACGAAGTCATGGCATCCTTATACGCCATAGAGGCGAAAGCCGGACCCTGATCCGAATGGAAGGTACCACAGGCAATAATCCCTACAAAGACACGCAAGTCTCTTATGACAGTTCGTGAATCAGCGCTGCAGTGAGGCCACACCTACACAAAGCGTGTGCATGAATCAATTGCTACTAAGATGTACTTATACGCAGTATCAGAAGAAAAAGGACCGCAATGATCTAAGTAAACACAACCAAGTGGTTTATTAGAAATGTACAACTGTGTCTGGGGCGGACGCGCAGCAGTTGAAGGCTTAATCTGCTAGCAAATGTCACATTGAAGGACATAATCACGCGTTTGTTTGTACTGTCCCCGCCACCAGAAACGTTGTTGTAGCTGAGATACAGTAGCCGAAACGCCCGCATGCGCAGATGCACACCTTCATGGGCTGCAGTAATCAGCGCTGGCGTGCGGTCCGCATTGGGAACCAACCTCAGGTATTTTCACATAAGGAACTTTATCGAATACTTCGAAGGGAACCCCTTAGGATATTTACTTCCCTTCTCAGTCGCAGCAACAGCTGCCAAGATATCATCATCAATCTTACTTTTGGAACGTGTAACTGCTGCAACCAAATATGTCGATACTGCTGATTTTGCAGCCTCATCGGCCAACGAATTGCCAACAGCGTGGACTCCTATGCGCTGATGACCTAGAGTATGAATTATAAACACGAGTGGCAACTGCTCTTTAAGCTCAGCCACCCGGACCCAGATCATTTTATGTTTTATAATGCTACCCTTGGAGTCACGAAAATAATTCTGAATCCAAAAGAACAGGTTTTTCATTGCAAGACTGGACACAGTAGTAAGATTCACTCACAATAAGAGTTGTCACACTAGGATCAGCGTACTCCAATGCAAGCATCAGAGCACGAAGCTCTGCCAATTGTGCGGTGCAGTCCCCTAAAGTCTGCGTGTGCACGACTCTGGACTTGAACTCATCATTCACCATGGCACCTACCACAATGGCGCAAGCTGAAACGTATGCGTGCTTAGACCCATGCGCAACTTGTGCTGAACCATCAGTGTAAATGATACAATGGAAATCCTCCAAAGGCCGCATAGCCAAAGGCGCAGGATGAACAAATTCATACTGCAAAAACTCCTGCGACTGTAGGGAGGCTTCAAAAATAAACGTGACATCCGGAGACGTCAATGATGCTGCCCATTGTATCCACCGTGGGTGCAAAGCTTTAGAATTTGGTACACTGGCTTTCGTCACTGCCTCTAATGCAGGATAAAGGGTAACAACCAACATGCGTTTTCCCTGCGACAGCGCACGTTCCTTAAGAATCGCCATTTACACTGCTGTCAAAACTTTTTCCACAGAGGAAAACCGCATTTCCGCCGAAGTGTACAAGTGTGACTTGTAAGCAATAAGTCCTGTGTCTCCTTCGTTAAAAGTAAGGTAAGTGAAACCCACCACCTATGGGATGATTCTTATCACCAGGTTGATATGGTTATCACGAGTCAGTAAGAATTTAGATTCTAAAATATCAGCCTGCAAAGATTGCAAAATAGCCGAGTGTTCTGGCAGCCAGCATGATTTGGTAAAAGTAGGTTGTATCAATGCATATAAAGGTTTGATACGCTGGGCATATTCACGAATGTATGTATGCCCGAAATTCAAAAATCCCAGCAAGGACTGTTGTAGGAGCGCACAGTTGTGCGCATTTCTCCAAGAAGTGAGGAGCCAAACCTCGACCTTCATTGTTGAGCTCATAGCCCAGGAACAACACTGTGTACTCTGCAATGTGAGACTTTGCAAAGTTGAATTTGTAACCGAAGTCCGCAAAGTTACAAATTATGCGGTCAACGCGACACAGATGCGCCCAAAGCTGGTCGTCTGTGAGATATATGTCATCCACATACGAACACGCATCCGTGTCCACTCTCTCTAAGAGAGAGACAATGCGAGCAGCAAACACACCAGGACTATTCTTATAGCCCATCGGTAAACGTTTGTATTGGCGCTGTTTGCCAACACTTGTAAAACTGGTCCATTGGGAACTTAGACCATCTAAATTGTGGGCAAAAAAAACCATTGGAAATGTCAAGTGTGGTTTTAAACCGTTTACGCACAAGACCATCCACTAAAGCGCAGCCGTAGGTATTCTGTACTGCACAGGTACGACAATGCAAGTTACGATGCCGGTAATCCAATACCAAACGGAATGAGCCGTCTGGCTTGGTCACAGTAAAAAGAGGGTTATTCATCGGTGACACACAAGTTTCAATTACACCTTGATATTCCAATTGCTCAAGGTTTTCCACAACGGAAGCCTTAGCTTCGCGTCGGATGGGATATTGAGGTTGAGGCTGTGGCATAGACCATAAGGGAATCTCGTGGTGTGGGGAAAATTTATCCCAAACACAAAGTGTACGGTCGCGAGCCAGCACAAGGGCTTTAGCCCACTCTTCTGCAAAATCCAGCGCATGCTCCTTCAAGACAGAGTGCGCGAAACTAGGAGGATCACCTCCTCCCCTCTCGGAGCTGCGAGAACAAAAGGTGGGGGCCAGTCAGCCTCCGCTAACAAAATATCATAGGTAGTCGTGAGATTTTCCCAAAATACCCCTTTTATGGTACATTGTATGTCACCTTCAATTAGAAGGACTATGTTATAAAGTCTATCAGGGGGAGCTACTCTGGTATCAGCTGTCTCCACAACAACATATTGGACAGTCGCTGTCACCTTCAGTAGTGGACGCAGGGCCTCTCGCACTATGGTAATCTCCGCCGCGCTGTCCAGCAAGATCAGAGCCCATGTCAGATTCCGAAGCTGCATTCTCACTATCTGTGGCATATCTAACTGTTGAAGCGGCAACTTTCTTTTTCTGAAACCGGGGTCTTTTCGTCGTTGAATCGTTCTGCTTGCCTTTACCGTCTTTCGGGCGGGGCTGGTCGCGTCCCTGCTGGCCACCCCGACCTCTGCCACCTCCTCCAACACCGCTTGATGAGGCCGATGTGTCCTGAAAAGAACGAGGAGAGCGTTGTTCAGAAACCTGAAAACGATCAGGTGATTTTATCGTCGCGCGATGGCGCAAGTCATAAACACGTTCTGTAGGTGCAGGCACCGGTGAAGCAGGACGAGACCCCTGTTTCTGCTGCTGTTGTTTACTCCGTTTTTGTTTTTTCTGCCAATTTTGCTTCTTAGCCTTGGGCTGGTCGTCTGTTTCCAACTTCTCCCCTTGGGGTTGCTTTTTCTCTTTTGTAGAAAAAGGCTTGACACCCAAACTGTTACGCCCCACGGTTTTATAAGCCACCGTAATAATTCTCGGTAACTGGCGGGGTTTGTCAGCATCGGGAACCGCCTGCAAAGCATTAGACACCTGAAAGCTTATCGCATCTCCCTCGACATTCGCAAGTACAAGATCAGAAACTACGTCAAAACTGCTGCAGAGCCACATACCCAATTCAACCGCTGCCTCGGATCCGTGCTCATCTTGAACACGCTTAATGACAGAGGGAAGGGCGATCATTGACGGAGTGACAAAGCACCTCGTGTACACCGCCGCAAAAATCTTACCCCAGGACTCACAGTCACCTGCCTCTGGTATCAAGTCTTTAGGCAAACTCAGAATCCTGTGTTTTTCAACAGGAGTCGTGTTAGGAAATACTGCTTCCAGTTGGTCAAATTTCTCGGCAAGCCAGAAAGGCATATCATCCTTATCCTGGGGGCGCTTGCCCATCACTGCATTAATCATATCAGGACTGAGCTTCATACCGCTGGGTCCAGCTGGATGCGTCACAGCACCCGGCGCCCCGCACGGGAGATTGCGAGTAATGTATTGCACTAACGACCGAATTACAGTAATTGCGCCTGTCTGTAACAGCCGTAAATCTGCAACGGGAACCGCTTCATGTCTAGGATGTGGTGTAAATCCAGCCAAAACAGGCCAGGTAGCGCCTGGAATGGACAAAGGACCTAACCTCGGAGTTAACAAAGAGTGGGATAGGGCGCCATTAAACCAAACTTGGTGCTGCCAAGCATTAATCGAAACTTCCTGTGTCCTATATGGAACATATTCCTGAGGCACGGCAGTAGCAGTATAAGTGTCGAACACATTAGTATTCGCGTTCACAGCCGGGAAGGTCAACCACGAATAGAACATTTTGTATGGGTAAGCTACTTCTGCACTCACAACCAAAATAACTGCCATGCCTTCCAACCCTACGATATACGCCTGCAAATGATTGCGAACCGCAATCCGACTATGCTGCGGTATGTCAACGTCAGCCATAGCGACACAGTAAGAAAGAAGTACAATAAAAACAACGTAGCACAACTGGGTAACAATTTAAAAGGAAACCGTTTGAAAAGATTCAAGCTTGAAAAGACCTATGTAATTATAGGTAGGTTTGTCCGACACCACTGTCTTCCGGAAACAATAGTGAAGGGGGTTAAGGACTGATAGAAGCACTACTCAAGTGTCATGTAAAAAGACCACCAACGATTGGGCGCCATGTCGCAGGGATTCTGCTCATACACAGAACTGTGCATAGAGACCTGGAACCTCAGTGAATTAGGGTGTACCAAAACTCACCTCAGTATCCAAAATCCTCTACCAGACTAGCAATCAGTGTCTCATTGGTTCTTCCATACCCCCAATGATTTAGACAACCCTGAACATGGACTTAGAACACCTCAGGTAACGTGGAACACATGAACACTCTTTCGTTATACCAACATATCAATCCAGAACAAAGAGTAAATGAAGACACGTGCAAGTTTGAAATGTTTATTTCTAATGCCGTGTTCTCAGGCGCAGTATCTTAGCTAATACAAGCAAACATATTATAAGCAACAAGGTTATCAGCATAGTTACTAGTCCATAAAATACAAAGAGAGAAAGCATGTTAAAATGCTAAAGGGAAGAAGGCTAAATGGCACCTAAGTCTTACCCTCCCTTGCTAGTATATTATATCTAAAGAAGGTCTCTTTGGGTTTTAGAAGGGCGGCCCCATACCTCTGATCTTAGTGGAAAGGGATCACATCATCTTCCACCAGCTCTCTGCATGCAAATTTTCCTCAAGTGTGTATGCATGCTCTGCACAGTGCATTGTTAAACGCGCCTAAAGCCAGCGTTGGCCGCGGCTGCAAATGTGTTATGTCTAGAGCGTGTGCAGATCAGACCTCACAACAACCATTGTGTTGAAATAACCTTGAAGGCCTCGGCACTCACTGTTCAGACATAGCTTACCAAGTAAAGCTGATACAATAGCAAAACATATTATTCTCCAGAAAAGACTTCAGCACATACAGAACGCCTCGGCAAGACTCATCCTGGACATCCCTGTCACAGCCACATCTCTGCCCATTTGAAAGACCTGCACTGGCTCCCCGTCAGCAAGAGAATCACGTTCCGACTCCTCACCCACGCACACAAGTCTCTCCACCACGTGGGCCCCAAATACCTCAACAACCACCTCACATTCTACACACCCACCTGCCAGCTCCGCTCCGCTAGCCTCGCCCTTGCCACCGTCCCGCGAATCCGAAAAACCACCGCCGGTGGAAGTTCCTTCTCCTATCTGGCGGCCAAGACATGGAACTCCCTCCCCACCTTCCTACGGCTGACCCAGGACCATATCTCCTTCAGGAAACAACTCAAGGCCTGGCTGTTCGAGCAGTAGCGACTCCCCCCCCCCCCCCCCCAGCGCCTTGAGACCCTAACGGGTCACTATCGCGCTATACAAATTCACCTGATTGATTGATTGAGTGTGAAGCAAAATATTCTACTAGGCTCAAAGCTCTAATAACAATATGTGCAGTGTGCAGAAGCAGCAGAAAGGTAAAATGGCGTTTAAACTTCTAATAAGCTCATGCTAACTTAACACAGTGTGAAGGCAAAGCATATCTATATGACAATTCCACATACAAGAATATTCGCTGTTGACACTGTAAGAGGAAAAATATTTATAGCACAGTGCCAGGATGTATGATAGGAAATAGAATTATAATTGTAAAAATATTATGCATTTTTGATTTTAGAGGGCATCATCTTCTCAGTATGTTTTTTAAATTGTACAGAAATATCATGAATATAAACTATAAATATTAGAAAATACTTTTTTTGTATCCAACCTTACAGGGTGTATGTTCCTTTCATTTTATATGCTGTCTAGGTTCATAAATTATCTTCAACTTTCCTAATTTGTTATCATTACTAAGGATGCCAGGTCTAACATGTATCTCCTCCAGCTGAAAAGTAGGGAGAACTACCTACTAAGGCGGAAGAATCTCGACAGACCATCAGCATTGGCGTGTTCTGTACCAGGGTGGTGTTCCACCGTACAGTCCATTCCCTGTAGGGAGATGAGCTACCTCAACAGTTTTGGCTTCTCACCCCTTATCTGCAGCAACCATATGAGGGGCCTGTGGTCCATCTGAACCCGGAAGTGAGTCCCAAACAAGTAGGGCCTTAGCTTCTTCAGTGCCCAGACCACAGCACAATCTTCTCTTTCAATTTTACTCCACCTCTGTTCCCTGGGAAGTAGCCTCCTACTTATGAAAGCTACAGGTTGGTCCAAAATCCCCTCAATCATTCAATTGTGAGAGTACTGATCCCACACCATGCTCCGAAGCAACTGCCTGCACAACAAATTCTTTGGAAAAGTCAGGGGCCTTAAGCACGGGTGCAGTGCACATGGCAGATTTGAGGGCATCAAAAGCGGTCTGGCAGGCATCAGTACAGATCACCTTCCTGGGCTGCTTCCTTGAAGTCAGCTCTCTCAAGGGGGCAACAATGGTACCATACCCTGTGACAAACCATCTGTAGTATCCGTTGAGACCTAAGAAGGCTTTCACATCTGTCTTGGTCTTGGGGGGCTCCCAAGCCAGAATGGTGTCAATCTTTGCTTATAGGGGCATCACCTGGCCGCTTCCTACCTGGTGCCCCAAGTACACCACAGATCCCTGCCCTATCTGGCACTTACTCGCCTTGATATTGGGGCCTGCCCTTTGCAGAGCATTTAACACTTCGCATAGGTGTTGCAAATGTTCCTACCAACTGGAGTTGAACACAGCAATGTCATCCAGGTAGGCGGCGCTGAATTCCTGCATCCCGGAGAGTACCTGGTTGACCAGTCTCTGGAAGGTGGCAGGGGTGTTCCTCAACCCAATGTGCATAACCCGGAACTGGTAGTGCCCCTCTGATGTTGAAAACGCTGACCTCTCTTTGGCCCCATCACTTAAGGCAATCTGCCAGTACCCAGACGTTAAATCAAATGTACTAAGGTACTGGGCAGCTCCTAACCGATGAACGAGCTCCTCAGCTCTGGGAATGGGGTGCGTGTCAGTCTTGGTGACCGCATTGAGCCCATGGTAGTGCACACAGAACCAGAGCTCTGGAGTGGCACCGGGTGCAGCAGCTTTTGGTACTAAGACCACTGGGCTAGCCCAGGGGCTGCTTAAGGGCTCTATCCCCCCTAATGCCAACATCTTAGAAACTTCTTCCCGGATGCTAGCCCTGACTTTGTCAGCTACCCTGTAAAAGTTCTGCTTCACAGATAGACTATCCCCAGTGTCCACATCATGGACGCCCCAATTGGTGACTCCTGGTGTCAGGAAGAGCAGGGAGGCAAACTATCCCAGCACCTGGCGACAGTCCCTCTGCTGTGCTGGGGTCAGGTAAGGAGAGAAGTTCACCCCATCCACTGACCCATCATGTTCCTTCGCTGACAGGAGGTCAGGAAGAGGCTCACTCTCCTCCTCCATTCCATCATCCATCACAAGGAGCATAGTTATCTCAGGCCTCTCAAAGTTTGGCTTGAGGCGGTTCACATGTAGGACCCTTAAAGGGTTTCTAGGAGTCTGCAAGTTAACCAAATAGGTCACCTCACTCTTGCTCTTCACCACCTCATATGGACCAGTCAACTTATCTTGGAGCGCACAAGGCTCCACTGGTGCCATCACTCACACTTTCTGGCCAGGGTGAAATTCGACCAGAGTGGCATTCTGATCGTACCATCTTTTTTTTCTTCCTGGCTAGCTTCTAGGTTCACCTGAGCGAGGTTCCTGAAGCATTGAGACTTGTTTCTGAAGGTCAGCACATAGCTGAACACATCTTGCGGGGTCTTACCAGGAGGTCTCTCCCAACCCTCCTTCACCAGACTGAGATGTCCTCTCACAGGGTGACCGTACAGTAGTTAAAAAGGACTGAACCCTAAGGACTTCTCGGGTACCTGCCTGTATGCAAATAACAGGCATGGCAAAAAGACGTCCCACTTCCGTCTCATGGGTTCTGCAAGACCCTTGATCATGCCCTTCAGGGTTCAGTTGAATCTCTCAACCAACCCATCCCCTTGAGGGTGGTAAGGAGTGGTGAACTTGTATGTCACACCACACTCCTCCCACGAAGATGTCATGTACTTCGACATGAAGTTTGGGTTGCAGTCAGAGACCACCTCTCTGGGGAAGCCCTTACAGGAAATTATCCCCATCAATGCATGGCCCACCACGGGGGCTGTGATTGTCCGGAGAGTTTCTGGGTACCGAGTGGCATAATCCACCAAGATGCAGTATAAACTTGTTGTCTAAGGCTGTCTTGGGTTCCAGGGGCCCCACAATGTCAAACCCAACCCTCTCAAAAGGGGTGCTCACCACAGGAATGGGTTGGAGAGGAGCCTTACATTTCCCTGCACTCTTGCCAGTGGCAAGTCTGACAAGACCTGCAATGTGTACCAATGTGCCTTCTCATTTGGGGCCAGTAAAAGTGGGTTACAAGCCTCTGAAAGGTCTTGTCGCCCCCAAATGTCCGAGAGAGGCAGGTCATGAGCCAGGCCCAGTAGGAAGGTCCTGAAGTGCTTAGGTGCCACTAGCACACGGGCTTTATCGGGCTCAGCGACCATAGGCTCACTATATAACATTCCATCTTCCCAGTAAATCAGATGTGATCGAGACTGATCACCTGCTGCCTAGTTTGCAGCCTGTTGCCGCACTCCATCTGCGCTCGGCAGAACTCCTCCCCGGAGGGACCCCCTTCCTGCTGCCAATGGGTCTGCTCCAGTAGGTCTCCTAGTTCGGCCACTTGTTCCCCTGTAGGTTCCAGGGCATCCCCCTCAGGTTCTGCCTCCTCATGGACTGTGGGAACTTCTGTTCCTATGCCCCTTGCCCTTCCTCTTCCTGGCAGACACCTGGGCCACTGTTTCAGGCTCCAGTCCTCTTGATTACCCCTACTGGCTGCCATTGACCAAGTGGTCACACAGACTCACTCCGGCAGACCCAACATCTCCAAATGAGCCTGGCGTTCCACCTCCCTCCATGGGGAACTCTCCAGAACATTTTAAAGCAGACAGTCCACAGGCATGGATGGACTAACAGTGACCTTCAAGGAGCCTAAACCCCCCCACTCAAAGGGAAAGAGTACCCCCTTAAATAACTGCTCAGAGTTGTCTGCTGCAACTACAGGGTGAAGTACATGGGAATAACCTGCTATTCAGACACCCATTGACACCTGACATATGTCACCCTGGCCCCTATGTCTCTCAGAGCCCCCACCCTCCTCCCATTGAAGGTCGCGAGGCAAAATCCATGTGCTTGTTAAGCAAATGAAGTGAAAGCAAAGGCAAATTTTAAACCTCACAGAGAATTTTAAACAGAAACTGGAAAAATGAATCTCAGAAGGAAAATGAAATAACTACCAAAATGACTGTTTTTGATCTGTTACTGAATATACTTCTAGTGGTGTAAGTGATGTACCTTAGGACTGTGAAAATAACTGGATACTAATTCCTTTTTATACACCAGTTGTGGAATCTCCTCCTGCTTTCTGAATAAATGTATTAATAGAGGGACACCTGACTACCAAGACTACTTGAACTGCTTCGTGTGGCAGAAAGAGACTAATATGTGAATAAATAACCTTATGCCAGCTCCCCCCAGTATGAAACTATTAACCAATTAAGTACTGAAATGTGGATAAAAAATAAATAAAAAATAGTGAAGGCAAAATTACCAATCTGTGAATCCGCCCTAGAACTTTTGGAAAATATCCAAGGCAAAACAAAAGGGCATGATCAGCATGATGGCAAATATTCCTATACTCATTGCTCCTCACTGAAATGAAAGCCCCAGTATTTCACCTTTTGAAAAAGGTTATTTCTGTTAGTCCATCATCATTAGGGCTCCCGGTGTTATGGTATTTATATTTTTGCAATTCAAATAATGCACTAGACTAGAGTACTATGATGCCTGAAAAAAAAAATATTCTGGAAAAAGGAAACACTCATAGGGAATACGACTTAAAGCTTTTACACCCATTATTCGGAAATCAATGAGTGTTTTTGCTTAAAAAGCTAACAACATGAAAAGAAAAGTAACCTGATTGCACCGTAAAACATATATCTAGCCACAGGTGCGTAACGCCCATAGGGCCCAAGGTGCTTCTGCCCCAGCCACCCGCCTAGCCCCACCACCCATTGTGTGTGACGCCCGGGCTGAGACAGCTTCCCAGGCACACACACAGATAGTTTTTGAGCTGCTGTGGGCTGGTGTCCATTTTATCGCAGACTCACAAAAGTACTTCACAGGTCTTTAAAAGACAATTTACTTGTTAATGAGGCCTTGCTGTTTTTCAACGCTTCTGAGAGCCCCTGCATTCCCACTCTGCCTATTGCTGGAAGAATTAGCTCCCCCCCCTGAAATTTGGCTTTAGCTGCGCCTAGTCTAGCCATGATGCTAAAACTACAACTCCGGCCTTAGCAGGAACATTTATAATGTCAGCAGGTTTCACTTTTTTTACTTAGCAAGACTCTGAGTCACAGTGCTGCAGCTGGAGATATAAACACTGCTAGCTATGAGCCTCCGAAGTTTCTTGGAGTCACTTACCCTCCTTGGCTGCAGATATATTTCAGGCAGTGGCGTAACGAAACTTGAGGGGGCCCACATGCAAAGTACAAGTTGGGGGCCCCCCTCCGGACTCATTCAGGAGCTCTCAGGCCACGGTACTGTGCAGAGGGGGCCCCTTGGAACTCAGGGCCCCTCCACACTGTGGGGGCTGCGAGGGCCTTTATTACGCCACTGGTGCTCAGCTCCTACAATCGTGTTGATAAATTTTGAGAGGGCAAAAGACCTCTGCAAAAAGTCTCCTTCTTCTGTGATCTCTGTTCTAGTTCACCCTTCACTGGATAATTAATACTTTCTTTGAACCTCTCTCTAACTAATCCTTGTCCTTTCTGTGCTTCGGGTACACTGATCTGACACCTTCACACCCCTCAACCCATTTTCTAGGAGGAGCTGCACATTTATTGCTCTTGATATGTGCTAGACACATTTCAGCTGATCTGATTCTAATGTATACCTCTCTTTGCTCTCCACCCTCTCTGCACTTCTGGTCTCTCTTTTCCCTCCTGCTCAGTTGCCCATTTTCAGAATCTGAGGGAGTGGAAAAAATGATATTAACCATAATCAAGCAGATTTCCGTGCAATTAACGCGAGTTTGTTGTTTTAATAGATGTGGCTTTACTGCATCACAAATGCAGTAGTGCCACATTTCAGTACGTAAAACCCGTGCATCTAAGCACTAGCCAAAATTTGATGTTAACTTCACACCTTTAAATATGGAACACACTGTTAACGAATATTATTCTCTCTATTAACCATACCATTCCATACCATACCAAGACAATTTCATGATTACGGGTTCAGTATTCAAATGAACGAATCATTGTATCTAAAAAAAACTGACAGCCTTAAAACGAGAAAGTTATTTGATTCACCTAATTGTACTAAGCCATGGCCGAAGGAATTTATTAAACAAGTTCACAAAGCGATGCGTATCTCCCCTATATTTTCAGGAAGATTATATTTCCCAGAAATCGTTTCAATGTTTGTAGGCAATAGCAAGATATCAGAGGAAGTGATGAGTCAACAACCATTGGTCCCTGCAGAGGCAAGAGCCGGGATGTCTGGTACTGATGCTGGAGAGACGCCGCTGTGATTTTGGGGCAGAAGATGTACCCTTTATCTATTGAGTTCTGTATATAGGCTCGGAGATGGGACAAAGGATGAAACAGTCCAGTCTGCCGTCCCTGTACAGACCTTCTCCTGAATTTGATCTACGCCAAACTGAAAAGATGATTTAATGCTGCAACTACAGGGAAAGGGAAAGGTCGGAGGACTGTCTGAGAGATGATTCTTTGGCAGGAGTTCTCAGGCCTGACTACTGTGCAGAGGGGGCCCCCTGCAGCTCGCCCCCCCCCCCCCCCGCACCGCGGGGAATGCGGGGGCCTGTGTTACGCACTGATTTCAGGTTTAACCATGAGATAAGCTGCTAAGTGGCACCGTTGACTTGAGAGCCGTGCTTCTACCTTTTAAAGACGCACAGCACCTGCTCAAAGAATCACGCTGTGACGGGACACAAGCTTCAGGGATCCCTCAGGACAGGGGCTAAGCAAGCAAGAAGTGTCACCGTCAGGAGGTGACAGGCCGCACACCGGCCTCCTCCTGTAATAATTTAACTCGGCACAGGGCGGCAAATAACTCTTGGGGGCCGGGCGGGCTGGAAATTGAGATTTAAGAAGTGTGTCAAAGGAGGTAAATACCTTGACACTAATTTACATAATGGAGCGAGCGCCATTAATGGGACAGACCGAGCTGAGCCACCATGACTGCTCCCGCATCGTTCGTATTTATTTTCCCATTTTTATATATAAATACAGACAATGGAAAACTTGTTTTTCGTTTGTATTTATAGGTAAAAATCAGTTTAAACGGAAAACCGGGAGCCCTAATCATCATCCTGGTCACTGCAATGTCTTTGACAATGATTCGCTACACCAAGGGCTCCTGACAGAGATACTTATTGATCCAGAGTAGTCTATAGCACTATGGCTTCTTTCTGCAATGTCATGTAGTGCACAGCTATTGTATTGTCTTCACCTCCTGAACAACCCTTCACAGGGAAAAGGAATAATATTAGATCCATTTAGATAACTCTTGTCTGACCTCTCACCGCCCTTGATGTAACCAATAGCCATTATCCACGACTCGGCAAAACAGCACTAAACCATCTACTATATTCAGATGACGTGGTTCTGTACAATTTAACTAAAGTCGAGTTACAGTGATAGATAAATACCCTCCACCTACAAAGTACAGAAAACGACCTGGTTATGAACTGGAATAAAACCAAGATGACGCAGGTCAGTAGGGAACGTAAGAAAAGTGGCACTTGGAATCTTGGAGATCATGGCCTGGAAATAGTAAAAGAATATAAGTACTTAGGGATGTTGCTAGACAACGAGGGCCTTACCAAAACACAGCTCTGAGCCACTACATCTAAGAGCAACACCTTAATTTCTGCTTTTAGCACCTTATGCAAGAATTAGAAATTTCCAGTTCTTGACCCCCACCTAAACATCATGGCACTAAAAATCTTGCTGACCTAACCTACAACAGAGAGGCATGGTTTGGTCATGACTCGGTTCTCTTCGACAAACTCTTAAAAAAAGTCTATCGTTCTGTGCTAAATCTACCAATGCCTAGTCAACTTGCATCTTGGGAACCTCTGGACCTTACCGCTGTCATACAGCAACTTTAAAAAAGCAGTTAATTCAGTAATGGACTACATTTCTTTACTAGGAGACAAAGATAAGCTTGCAAAAAGAAGTCATGCCTTTACGGTCATAAATGGCTATTTGAAAAAAAAAACAAGTGCCTTATCTAGACCACACATGCCAGATTCATTTGCACCTTAAACTGCTGCAGTGTTGCCTGGACTACCCTCCAACTCTAGTGGAAAAACTGGCTTGGCTGAATACCTGCAACAGAAATTGACGTTTATGCAGCTTAAATAAAGAGATTCTTATGCACGTAATTTGCATTTACACTAAAATGGGGGAGGAGAGGAAGTGTCTCCTTAAACCTTTACTAAAGGACAAAGGGATCTACACATGCAGGCAGGGTGTCATTTCATGTTTAGAGCTTGATGACCCTATCCTGAATTGTCCCTGCACAAAACTATTAAACAGATTTGAACACAAAATCCCCCCAGCAAGCAACTGAGGGCCAGATGTAGGTGAAATAGATTTACCGATTTTAAATTACCGAATTTTACCGATTCGGTAATTAAAAATCGGTAAATCTATGGGGTCGACATGTAGGTATTCCAGATGTGCTGGAATACCGAATCGGATGATTTCGGTATTTACCGAATCGGTAAATACCGATTTTCACAAGGGTGCAGGGGGTGTCACTTTGACACCCTCTGGCACCCCCAAAACAGGCTCGGGTGCCATGTGGCAGGCATACATGCCCTAAGGGCAGGTCTGCCTGTCACATGGCATAGGTGTGCATGCACGCATGTGCATGCACACCGGAATCGGTATTTTACCATCAAATTGGATTTGATGGTAAAATACCGATTCGGTAAGGCTCCTGGGACTCTGAAGAGTCCCACCTACATATGGGTGGCTCAGATTCGGTAAATTTACCGATTTTTTATTTTACCGAATCGGTAAAATTACCGAATCGGTAATTTTACCGATTCGGTAAAATAAAGCCCCCTACATGCCAATCACCTATTTACCGATCGGTAACGGCCGAAAATACCGATTTTCGGCCGTTACCGACCGACCTACATTGGGCCCTGAGTGCCCTAAGGCGTAGCTGGACTTCAGTGTCTAGCCGTATTGCTCTAATTGATCAGCCAAAAACCTGGATCACGCTGTTGGCCAAAGTGTAACCACCATCCCCACAAACTAGAGGCTATCCTGGCCAGTCGTTGATTTCTTGACTCTTTCTAGACTGCACCCATGCACTTTTAATGTCACTAATTCGCACTTGAATCTGCTTTTTTACAACCTTACTTGTAGAACAGTCAAAACCATGGACTAGGCTGCTAGCTAGAGTGGAAACAATAACCTTACAACTATCAACCAATCAAGACATTTGTAGAGCACGCTACTCACCTGTAAGGGTCTCAAGGCACTGGGGGGGGGGGTGCTGCTACTGCTCAAATAGCCAGGTCTTGAGTAGCCTCCTGAAGGTTAGTAGGTCTTTGGTCTGCCGTAGGAGGATGGGGAGGGTGTTCCAGGCAGGACTTGGCTGCGAGGTAGGAGAATGATCTGCCACCAGTGGTTACTCTTCAGATGCGGGGGACGGTGGCGAGGGCGAGGACGGCAGAGTGGAGCTGGCAGTTCGGGGTGTAGAAGGTGAGTCGTCTGTTGAGGTATGTTGGTCCGGTGTTGGGGAGTGCTTTGTCTGCGTGGGTGAGGAGCTTGAAGGTGATCCTCTTGTTGACGGGAAGCCAGTGCAGGTCTCTCGGGTGGGGTGTGATGTCGCTGTGGCAAGGGATGTCGATGATCAGGCGTGCAGAGGCGTTCTGTATGCGTTGCAGTCGTTTCAGCAGTTTGGCCGGCGCTCCCGCGTAGAGGGCGTTTCCGTAGCCCAGCCTGCTGTTGACGAGGGCCTGGGTGACCGTTCTTCTTGTGTCGGTGGGGATCCACCTGTAGATCCTTCGGAGCATATGGAGGGTGTTGAAACAAGAGGATGAGATGGCATTGACTTGCTTGGTCATGGAGAGTGCTGAATCGAGGATGAATCCGCGGTTGCCGCGTGGTCGGTGGGTGTTGGTGCTGTTCCCAGGGCAGTTGGCCACCAGGAGTCATCCCAGGCTGAGGGGGTGGGGCCAAAGATGAGGACCTCCGTCTTGTCCGAGTTCAGCTTCAGACAGCTGTTCTTCATCCATTCGGCGAGGGCTTTCATTCCTTCGTGGAGGTTGGTTTTGCCGGTGCAAGGGTCTTTGGTGAGGGAGAGTATCAGCTGTGTGTCATCAGCATAGAAGATGATGTTTAGGTCGCGCAGTCTGGCGACGTGGTTGAGCAGGGCCATATAGATGTTGAACAATGTCGGGCTGAGGGATGATCCTTGGGGTACGCTGCAGATGATCTTGGAGGTTTCGGAACAGAAGGGGGGGAGGCGGACGCTCTGGGTTCTGTTGGAGAGGAAGGAGGTGGTCCAGTCCAGAGTTTTGCCTCGTGGAGGCGAGTGCATAGGGTGCGGTGGCAGACCATGTCGAAAAACGGCTGAGAGGTCCAAGAGAATGAGGGCCGCGGTCTCGCCATTGTCCAGTGGGGCCCTGATGTCATCGGTGGTGGTGATGAGGGCCGCTTTGGTGCTGTAGTTGCGGCGAAACCTGGACTGGGATAGGTCCAGGATGTTGTTCTCCTCGAGGTAGCTATTCAGCTGTTTGTTGACGGCTTTCTCGATGAAATTCACCGGGAACGGGGGCAGGGAGATGGGCCGGAAGTTCTTGAGGTCCCTCAGGTCTGCCTTGGGTTTCTTGAGCAAGGCGTTGATCTCGACGTGCTTCCAAGTCTCCGGGAAGGTCACGGTGACGCTGGCTTTGTTGAAGATGTGGTGAGGGCATGGGTCTGACGGGGAGCAGAGTGGAGGTGCTCGTGATTTTGATGATGTCATTGTTGTTGTTGTTAGCCCAGGTGAGCAGGGGGTCACTGTGGATGGTGGCTGTGGGGTCTGAGGTGTCGTTGGCTGCCGTGGTCGTCTGGTTGTCGAAGCTGTCATGGATCATGGCGTTCTTGCGGTGGAAGAAGGAGGCATCGGAGTTGCACAGGTCTTGTGATGGTGGGATGTCGTTGGTGTTGGAGTTGGGGTTGGAGAGTTCCTTCACAATGTTGAAGAGCTCTTTGCTGTTGTGTGCGTTGTTGTCGAGGCGGTCCTTGAAGGAGGTCTTTGTGGTGGATCTGATGAGGTGATTGTGTTGGCGCATGGTGTTCTTGTGGGCTGCTTTGTTCTCCAGTGTCTGTTTGTGGCGCCATTTCTTCTCTAGTTTTTGGCAGTTTTGTTTGGAGGTCTGGAGGTCCACGGTGAACCAGCTGGTATTCATTTTGGTGCATTTGTTTGAGGGATTGTGATCGGGCGAGGGTGTTGGCGCAGTCGTCGATCCAGCATCTGAGGTTGCTGGCCGTGGCTTCGGGGTCAGTGGGTTCTGTGGGTGGGCTTCAGGAGAGGGCGGAGTTTAGCTGGTCTTCGGTGATTTTGCTCCAGCTGTGGTGGGGATCTGTTGGGTGCAGTGGTACGTGGTGGGTTTCCGGAAGGTGAAGTGGATGCAGCGATGGTCGGTCCAGTGGAGTTCGGAGGTGTGGCTGAAGGAGACGTGGGAGCTTGCGGAGAAGATGGGGTCAAGCGTTTGGCCAATGGAGTGGGTGGGCGTTGTCACAAGCTGTCTGAGTCCGAGGTTGGTGAGGATGACGATCAGGGTGGTGGAGTTGGTGTCGTTCTTGTTCTCGAGATGGAAGTTCAGTGGAGGCGAGGGTGTGCGTACTAATAAAGTCGTTGATGGAGTCGCTGAACTGTGCCTGGGGGGTCTGTAGATCAGAGTTCCTCTGAGAGTGGTGTTGAGATCAGTGTGGATCCGGAAGTGCAGGTGTTGAGTGATGTTGAGGGTGTCGTCGGAGTTGGTCAAGACCTTGATGGTGAACTTGTGGACGATGGCGATTCCACCTCCTACTCGGTTGGTGCGGTCTCTGCGGGTGATCTTATAGCCATCCAGGATGGCTATGGTGATGTCGGGTGCCGAGAAGTCGTTCATCCAAGTCTCTGTCAGGGAGGTGATGTCCGGGTATGATGTGTCGAGCAGGTCCCAGAGTTAGACGGCGTGTTTGCATGCGCAGTGGGTGTTCAGGAGTATGCATCTGAGGTGGTAGCGTTCTCTTCTCGTGGGTGGATTGGCGGCTCGGGTGCTGCTGAAGCTGCAGTTCCGGCAGTGGAAGGGTCCTTGGGTGCGCTTCAGGTGGCCTGGAAGCACGTGTGTGCTTGTCCGGTGTTGAATGTGTGGAGCGTGCTGGCATCGTAGTGTAGACGGGCGTTGTGGCGTTCACTGGGCCAACTATGAGCTATCCTGGTGTCTTCTAGTTTTCTGACAACTTCCATTCAGCACACAACGAACTTTAAAGTTGTTATTTGGCTTGTTTCGTTTGTGCTTCATCAATTTTTCATATCCAAACCTTTTACATGATTTTACCTACTGTCTTTTCTTTTGTGCGATTTCAATTATTTTAAACAAATAAAGTTACTTACTTACAGTCAGATGACACTTATCGCAAGAACATTGAGTTTAAGCCAACATTTCTGCAACTTTGAAGGACTTCTCAGATTGAAACTGTGTCATTAAATCCTCCAGTGAATTGATTATAGCTGGTCCTGAGGATCCACAACAATGAAATTAATAGAAGTATTTGGTGAGGAGCTGGGAAATACAGATTCAAACCTGATTTAGTGTTGCAGCTGGGTTGCCCCATCACAAAAGTGACAGCTATCCTGTCAGCCTTATTACAAGTGCATTATCTCCTCTGGCACTTGTAATAAGTGCGACAGGATATCCATCATGTGTGTGATAGACTACCCATGCGCCAAATTCTAAATCAGGCCCTCAATGTCTTACAAACTAGGAAAATAACCTCTGTGTTCTGTATACTGTGTGCTCTCTTATGAGGAGCAAACAACCTTCCAGCTATTTAGGGTTCATTGAATTTGGAAAATCGTTGATCCAAAAACTTAGTTATTTCTTTTTTTTTAAACATACACCAGCTTCATGAATCACAATTCTGACCTGGTCAAATAAACAAAATAGGACTAAGAACTCTTTGAACCAACAACATTATTCTAACTACTACACAGGTCTTGGAGCACACAGCTCGGCAGTCGTTTCACTTTAGTGTCAAGAGTACCTCAATCCAACTCCTTTCCCATTAATGAAAATTCTCCAGTTGAACTTTCACGAGTGGGAAAAATGGTTAAGGTAGCCATGATGGCAGCTAGTATGCTTCCCTGCTTTCACTCAGGAGAAGGCAGGGAAAACCCATTTCCCTGAATCTGAATGGTTCATGCATGTGCTGCTATAAACTAGATTAAATATTTGAAGAACATAGTGCATCAATGTTGAATTATCATATAATTTTCTGTGTCCTGAAAACAGGACATTAACCAATCCTGCAGTTACTAGCTTGGAAAATCTGATTGTGTGTGATCATTGTCAATTTCAATATGCTTAACACCTTGTTATGAACAGCATATCTAGACCTGTTAGAAGTTCCCTTCTCATCCTAAACACTTGGATTTGGAAATGCATGCCTTTGTCCTGCCTATCATTTGGCACTATCTCCACAGCTCATTTAACTGAAAAGGGATACCATTTGTTTTATCGACAGGTCCGTGTAAGAGAGAAATGGACACAGAGAGGGGAAATTGGTGGGGGCTTCTTGGAGAATAGAAGCAGATGCACTTTGTCACATAAAGGACCTGTCAATATGAGGTAATCCCTTCCTATCTCAATTGAAAATTTTGCATCCTTCTTCAGAGAATGATCAATTTTTAAGGGCATACCTTTCAAATACATCTCTGGTGCCCTGGTATTTGTCTCTAACTATGTACTTGCCAGGAACAAGGCAAACAAATTGCTGTGTTTTAAGTGGTTCCGATGGTTTATTTAGCCTGAAGTAAAAGGGTCCCCTTTCTGTCAGCCTTGCCTAATTGCTGATGAAATTACATTTTTATTCACAAACAAAAAGGCTTCATGTGTGCACACAAAATAAAAATATTACTGCTGGTGATCCGAGACAATATTCCTATAATAACCCCATAATACTGTGTGACAGTGGTGTGCTTCCTGACTCGAGACATTGTGGAAAACTGAAAACATGCTACTTATCTTTGGGTATGCAGACCCACTACACTAGACAAAAGAAACTGATTACTTCAAAAGAAACTGAGGGGCATATTTACAAGCGGTTCTCACCACCAGAATGTCACTTTTTGACGTTCTGGTGGCGATAGCCCCTTCGCCTTAGTTACTTACCGCGGCATAAGGCCACCTTATTAATAATGTCCCTATTCTTGCAACACTTAGCGTGAAAGGGGCGGGCAATGGGTGTTACAGTGGGCGTTCCACTGCAACACCCATTGCTTTTTGACGCTGCCCCCTATTTACAAGGATGGCGTGAATATGGGACAGCGCAAAAAATAAGACTAGGAAAAACCAGGTCTTAAAATGGTGCATCTAGGAGAAATGATTCATTGCTGCTCGTTTTATCTGTTTCTAGTTGTACTGCATTCTGCAGCACACGTGGAGAAGTGTGGCTCAATGGTTAGAGCGGCAGACCCTGATGCAGAGGTCTAGCCCGGGACCAGGGTTCAATTCCCTGCCTTGGCGGGTCTTGGGCTTAAAATTCCACGGACCTGATAATTCCCACCACAGTGCCTATTCCATTCATGGAGTCCCACTCTGCAACTCTGGGCAATAGCTTGCTTAATCTCCACAACGGCCCCCACAACGCTAAGGATGCCTGGCCTCCACCTTGGGGGTGCCCAGGAGTGGACAGCTCACAGGGAAAGCCAGGATGGGTTCCACAGCGGTATTCGTACAAGCGACTTGAGACCCTTGCGGGTGAGTAGTGCGCTATACAAGTATCAATTTACATTTTTACACCCGTAGAAAGAACAAATCATCATTAGTGATTGTTCATGTTCTGGAAGGTCTCTACTCCTGCACATAAACAATCGTTAGATAAATGTTGAGTTGCAACTTCTAAATGTACTACATTCTGCAGCACGCATATGGTTACAAATTGCCATTAGTGATTGTTTATTTGCAGGAAGGGACCCTTTCCTGCACATGAACAATCATTCCCTGCAACGCAGGCACCCTTGCACCATGGTTCAAGGGTGCCTGTGTTGGCAATATGCAGCTAAATTTAGATTCAGTGCAGCGCTAGGGGAAATGCAGGGTTGCGCTATATTACTGTAAATACGGCATATCCCTGTGTTTTCAGAATGTCGGAGCACGGCGTTACCAATTGTGGTATAACACTGTCTCCGCCATTCCGTTGTGAATATGCAGAATGTAGATTGACATTGTCGTGCCAGACCTATCAGCCACAACATGCCAGTCATGAACCTGCTTGGTGTAAAGTGCCCCAGAGTGTAATCTGCTTCCTCTTTTAAGAAATATTTTGGGGAAAAAGTTCAAAGGCCGCATTTCAAAATCACAAATAATAGTGGTGAGAAAAACTCTTTGGAGCTCTTGATCCACATGGTTGTGCCACAAGCAAAAAGTAGTATCACCACCATGGACAACACAACTTCACCATGTATCCTGCATGCCACTTCTAAGAGCAAGATCTATGTAACTCCTTCACTAATGTTCTTCTGGCACGGCCTAGTCCCAAATGAGTGAATAACGTAAACACATTTCTCAATCCATTTTGATGACTGTGTCATAGTTCTACATGGGAAATCTTGAGGAAGAAATGTCCCATGCACCACCCTATTAAAATACCCAATTCTTGTTTTTGTGATAACACACTCTGTTACCCCTGATTACTCTAACCTCTCCAAGCCTTTGACTCCAGATGACACAACATGACCCACTCATTTTCTGACCCGTCTCCCCTTCTTGCAAACAGTTTGAGAGAAGAGAATGGTCTGCCTGAACTTTGTTTATGTTTTGCTCTGTCAGCAGTCTCTCTAGCCCCTTAGGGTCAGGGATACCATTCTGCAGACCAGAAGAAGCAGCGGATTAAAGTCTATAGTAGCCAGTCGGAAACAGTTGCGACCTATGGTTAATTAAAATGGCTAATGAAAACACGTTTTTAGGTTTTTCCGCCTTTTAAGACCCAAACAATTGCACATTCATGTTTACACCCAGTCAAAAAGATTAAAACCTCAATTTAGAAAAATCATTTCTTTTTTATCTTCAGAATAAATCCCTTTAAATGAATTGGCAGCGCTTTTCATGAATGTCTAAGTAATCTTTTATTTGCCTTTTCACTTAACTCCAAATCGATGCTCAGTGCTAAAGGCTACGTTTGATATGCATTCACTGTCCACCTAACGGCCTCTTGAAAGTATTGTTTTTGCGCTGATAGGGAAACGAACTCTTGCAAAAGCTCTTTAGAATTTAAAGCAGAATCTTAATAAAGGAATGATTAGGCAACATTCAAAGTTTAGCCTGAAAGTGAATTGAGCGGAATGAAAAGGCTTATCACACAATTGGGCATTACGAGAATAACTTTATTAAGGCAAGGCTAATAGACACTCTTTCACACAAGTCAACAGAAGGAAGGCAATAGAGCTGCTAATTGTCTTACATTCTTATGGTACCTAAGGGAAAGCAATGCTTTAGGAAAATCTGCACTAATCTTTGTTTTCAGTGCTGCATAAAATATGTGCTGCTACTTTTTAGATAAGAATGAGGAGGCGCTCGGGTTAACTGGCAGAGAGAAAATCCCGCCTAATCATACAATTATTGACTGACTTTGGTGTGGTCATCAGTCATAAGAATGCAAACAAGGTTTGTGATTCGTCCTTAAAACAATAATTACTACAATGCAAAGGTCGCATAATTTTTTTTTACCACAGTACACCTATGTTAACATGAAAAATTAAATAATAAAAAAAACTTTACAGCAAACTAATGAAGGGCACGAGTGGATAAAATTAGGTTCTTGGTTGCGGAGGTGAATAACCTTCTCAAGCAACAACCACAATTCCTGTCAGGGTGAACCACACAACGCAAGATTTATGACGCAACTTTTACAACGACTTGCGTTGGGGGGCGCCTGATAGTGAATAGTTTAATTTACTATTCCAACACCAGTCCCCGTGGATAGTAGGGAAGGTGCTGGAAACTATTCCCTATCCTAGAGCGCCCCCCAGTGCAAGTTGTTGTAAAAGTTGCGTTTTAATGGTTGCGTCGTGAAGGTACTTCGTTGTAACAGTTGCGTTGTAAAGGGTGTTTACCCAAAATGACCTGTGCTTAACTCTCTGGCAGCTTAGCTCAAAAGCAGTCAGGCTTACATTGGAGGTAATTTATTGAGTATTTATGCAGCACACAAACATGAATAAAGTTACAACACATCACAAGAAAAATTCCACATCAAATTTGAAAAATAAAGTATAATTAAATAAATAAATTGATACCAAAACTACACAAATCCAATCAGTAGAAACAGATATGCAATTTCAAAGATTTAGGTAAGTATAGCACCCAAAAGGACAAAGCTTCACTGGGTCAGTTGGCTGACCTCCTGTTTTGAGCTACAAGTTCACAATAAGCTCAAGAAGCCACCCTGCAACTGCTTAGCTGACCTGGCACAACTGGACCTTCCTGTACCTGCAACAGGACCTGCCTGAGCCCTGTGGGCCTCTACTACGGTGTGTCCCTGACACAGCTCTACTTACACTTAGTCTAGAACCAGGACAGGGAAGTCAGGATGCCTGGAGACTTCAAACAGAAACTTCTAGAAACCTCTAGAAGCTTCTCCCACTACAAAGGAAGCCCCAGGTAAAGAATATTGGACCCCAGAGACCAAGGGGCAAATTTAACATAGTGTTGTTTTGCCCTTGCTCCACGCAACGAGACACAAGGATGACGCAACACTAAAGCAATATCTATCAAGCCATGCAAGGCCATCATGGGTGGCCCTGAGTGGTTTGATAAATCTGGAGTAACACAGCGCACCTCAAATCAGTGCATTACCCTGCCCCAGGAAGGTGCTCCATGAGTGGAGTTTGGGTGTTACTATGCAATGCATCCACCCATGGATTGTGGCCCATTTCCAGATGTACCATTCTGCAGCTCACATAGAAAGGGGAAATGTCTCAGAGGATTGCTCTGGTGTCCCATCCTTCACAAAAACAATCCTTTCTGCAGCACAGGTACCCTTGCACCATGGCACAAGGGTGCATGCATTGGCGCTAGGTAGCTGTGTGTGCACCAGGGCAAGGAAATGGCAGGAATGGGCATTATAATGTTAACTACGGCTCATTCCTGCCATATCTTTTTCATGCAGAGCAGCGATGGGGCTTGCTGTGCTGCGTGAACGTTTGAAAAATTTGCCCCCAACTCTTCAGTACTTTTCTGGACCTGCGAGGAAGGACTGTTGTGTTGCTGAAAGGACCACCACTGGCCTGCTGCTTTGAAGGAGCTGTTACCTCACTGTGCTGACCTGCTGCTTGATGCCCTCTTGCCTGGGTGAGAAGGATTGGACCTACATCTTTTCACCTCAGGACTCCAAGTGATTCCAAGGGCTAGTTGGGTGACCTCCTGAAGGCTCGCACAACCTTGAGCCCAGGAAATGGACTATGCTGTTCATGAGTCCTACCCTGACAAGTGGTGCCACCTCAGTCCTGGACCCTTGGAAGTTAGGCCTGAAGGTGGTCTGTCAGCTCATCTGTGTATCCAGCAGAACCGATGCTTCACTCGTGCGGCACAGTTAATCTCCAGCAGAACCGATATATTGCCTTTGCTGTTTGACAAATCCCCTTCAGAACCAATGCATCTCCTCATTGGAACTGCCATCTGGTCAAAGCATTCCAAATGAAGGCCCTCGCATTGTATATCTGTTGTCGATGGGATCCTTAATGATGATGCAGGTTCTCACATCGCAACCTCACAGCTCTTTTGAACCGATGCATCACCTCAGCTGCACAATGCATCCTTGGTGTGTGACCTGGCAACACTCCTAAAATCAGGAATTAAGGTACTCTTGTTCAGCAATCATGTAGCCAGCCTGTGCTCTATCACATTTGGGCAGAACTTGTGAGTTTGTCCTTGTCCAGCTCAACCAGATGTCCACAATTGGTGTGTGGCCTTTTATGTTGCTATTTTTACAGAAATCTTTTTAATTCAATATTTAATGTTCTACTGATTCGATTTTTATTGTTTTTGTCTTTTTATACTTTTTAAAATGTACCCTAATGTTCTAACCTGGTATGGGATAATTTGTGTGTGTTGTTTTAACTTCATTACTGTTTGAAGTGTTGCACAAATATTTACACATTGCCTCTAAGTTACTGCTGACCGTTCTGTGCCATACTACCAGAGAGTTGAGTAAAGATTATTTTAGGGTTGGCTTGTGCCTCACCCTGACAACAATTGGGATTGCTGCCTGACCAGGATACACACCCCAGTCAACCAACAACCCAATTTCTCACGGATGTCGACTGCTTTGGCATAAAACTGGTCCCAGTCTCCTAATGATTCTCTTGAGGAAAAGTTGGCAAAAGGTTTTTAAGTCCAATTTTTACATTTTGGTCAGAAGGAGTACAATCAAACATCAGCCAAGGGTCCAGGGCCTGGGGGGTGGGTGAGCACCACTTGAGGATACAGATTCACTCATATAGAGGCCAGCAACAGGGTACAAGGCAGGTCTAATTGGTAATGGTTAGTGGGACAGTTGCAGGAATAGGCCTCGGAAAGCTTGTTGTATCCCTGTAGCTCAAGAGGAGGTTAGTCAACTGAGTCACTTCTGGAGTTCTTCGTTCAAAGCAAGCAGTTCCAGTTTTCCTTCATGTTGACATGGCAGTTCTTCTTCTGATTCCCCATATGTCAGAATTTGTTCTGATTAGGGTACTGGGTGTTCCTTTTTGCCCAGTGCCAGCCAGTAGGGTTGGGAAAATCCTGACCAATCGTAAACAATGTGGTAAAAGTTTTCAGGGGGGTCCTTATCCACTTTTACAACGCTTCCTGTATGTTGTACTGTAGGCTATCCTACAATGCCCCTCTTTCCCTAAAACCAACATGGCAGAACTCTGCTTGCCCTGGTCAGAGCTCCCAGTACTCACCGGGAAGTGTGGCTAAGGAAATGGGCAAACCTTCCATTGTGGTAAATTCCATCCAGTTCTGGGGCAGTTTTCCCCACCCACTGGGTTTGGAGCCAAGTTGACTAGCAGGACAATAGAGAGAGCAGGCTCTTGTGTCACCTATATCTCCCTGTGACAAAGGAGGCCCATGTGCAGTCAGAAAGGGGCCGGGGTCAGCCCCCCAGCTATCCTGCTCAAGGGTGAAAAACATCTGTCCTCACTTAAGCCTTTTGTCCACACTCTGGTACCAATCTACATCTCACAACAGGGGAGTCATTTAACAGTAAGATGATACTGGACACTAATAGAAAGGCCCTGTTGGCTTAGCCAGAGAAAATACTCTCTAAAATCATCATTTCTAAAATGCTAATATAAAATGAGACTTTTCTCTATTAAGTTGAATTTGAAATTACTACTAAAGTGCGCAAATTTTTCTAGCTGCTCCCAAACTGAAATTTAGCATTATAAGTTGTTATAATATAATCAATGTTTTAATACAGGAGAACCATCTTTGCTACAGTGAAAACTGACTTTGGGGTGTTTTCACTGTCAGGATGAGTGTGACATTAGCCATGCATGACCTACCTTTAAAATACCATGCACCCTGCCCTATGGCATATAGGGCCTAACCAAGGGAGGAATGTTAAGTATTAGAAAGGATGGTTCAGGCCTTTGAAAAGGTTTATTTTGCTAGGGCAAAATGAAAGTTTATAAATGAAATGAAATGAATACGTATTTGTATATCGCACGACTACCCTGAGGCATCTCGGCGCTTGTACGAATACCGCTGAGGAACCCTTCCTGGCTTTTCCCTGTGAAATGTCCACTCCTGGGCACCCCCAAGGTGAAGCCAGGCATCCCAGCGCTGTTGGGGCCATTGTGGAGATTAAGCAAGCTATTGCCCAGAGTCACACAGTGGGACCCATGATTAGACTAGGCACCGAGGCGAGAATTATCAGGTCCGAGGAAATTGAGCCCAAGACCCGCCGAGGCGGGAATTGAACCCTGGTCCCGGGCCAGAAATCTGCATCTGGGTCTGCTGCTCTAACCATTGAGCCACACTTCTCCACTATAACTGCATACCCAGGCTGCAGGGGCAAGCCTTGAGACATGTTTTATACTGCTGCTATGGGGAACGGAACAGTGAGTGAATGACTGCTGCAAACCACTAGTATCATTTAATTTACAGACCTTGGTTACATGTAATATCGTACACTGGGGACACATAAGTCATTGAAATGTGCTAAGTAGTAATATGTCATTTTTATCATGTTTAAAGGGAGAGCACAAACACTCTATAACTGGTTAGCAGGAGTAAAGAGCTACGCATTCAATTTATTTTTAAGTTCCGACATTTCCTTTCCCATAAATACATCTCTTGCAATAATGCAATATAAGCTTTAGGTTTACCAACATGTGGTAAAACTATTTGCCTTTTAATTGCAGAGTCTACTCCCTTGACATTCCATGAAAGTACTCTAAGTACTATTTTACTAAAATGTATGTCTGTATAGGTTATTTCTATAGCGCAAATGTAGCCAATACTCAGCGGAGCACTGTACATGGACACAGACCAACATAAAGTCAGTGAGTAAGAGATGGAGCTGGGTTGAGCATGGGTAAAGCAATGTGATGTAATGTTACTTAAAGAAGTGAGTCTTCAACACTTTCTGAAATGGGAGTAGTATTGGGGTAGTCCTGATAGAAACAGGGCTGTTGTTCCAGAACCTGGGTGTATAGATGGAAAATGGCTGCTGTTTGGTTTTTCTTTTTAACACTTCTAAGTCTGCAGTCTGATGGTGACCTGATAATACCTTTAACCTTAGAGGACTAGACTTCATAGAAATGACCAAGGTGAAACACTCAAACAAAATCATACATAACATAAATCTACAAAATTCCAGTAACAACTGAAACAAAGTTATCTTTACTATTACAAGAGGGGATGGTAATGACAAGATAAAGGAGAAGAAGAGATAAACATTGGGCAAAAAAGCAATAGACATAAAAAATAGAAGCACATACATACAAAGGAAATGAAAGGGTGGGGTATTGGAGCCACATGTTGAAGACAACACCTCTGCACTTCAAGGCAAATCAGAGAGGGTCATATACTACTGGAAAGAGTAACAAAGTAACAAAGACAATTTCTTGATTACCTGCAGAGACAAGATAAGAATAAATCGGCAAAAAAAATTTAATATGGCTCGTTAAGCTGTTTGCAAACAGCTTTCAGTAAATTAAAATTTCTTGATGGTTCCATCTCTTCTATCCTACAGCCATCTAGAAGTTTCCTCAAATTGGCTTGATCTTCATATGTTGTTGTCTTGTTTTCAGATGTGAAACAAAAGGGGATGATGGACGGAGCGTTTGAGCAAATCAAACACTCACCCCCAGTCAACTGATCTGGGTTTAATCCATCACCATTCTTTAGCTCACTCAGCCACCCCAGTTCAGACATGGCCATATGCAAATCAGTCTGACCCTGTGCCTCAAGGGAACAGTCCAGCCCGAACTGCCAAGCCATGTCTTCCCTGGACCGGAAACAAGCATCCTGGGACCGGTTTCGGATTCATAATCCTCATCAGCCAGGCTATTTTGAATCCAGTGGCCAAGTGAGCAAGGGACTCACGTCTGAGCATACCCTGCCAACTTAGGGCGAACAAAGCGAAACAAAAGGGGATGATGGACGGAGCTTTTGAGCAAATCAAACACTCACCCCCAGTCAACTGATCTGGGTTTAATCCATCACCATTCTTTAGCTCACTCAGCCACCGCAGTTCAGACATGGCCATATGCAAATCAGTCTGACCCTGTGCCTCATGGGAACAGTCCAGCCCGAACTGCCAAGCCATGTCTTCCCTGGACCGGAAACAAGCATCCTGGGACCGGATTCGGATTCATAATCCTCATCAGCCAGGCTATCTTAAATCCAGTGGCCAAGTGAGCAAGGGACTCACGTCTGAGCATACCCTGTCAACTTAGGGCGAACAAAGCGAAACAAAAGGGGATGATGGACGGAGCGTTTGAGCAAATCAAACACTCACCCCCAGTCAACTGATCTGGGTTTAATCCATCACCATTCTTTAGGTCACTCAGCCACCCCAGTTCAGACATGGCCATATGCAAATGAGTCTGACCCTGTGCCTCATGGGAACAGTCCAGCCCGAACTGCCAAGCCATGTCTTCCCTGGACGGGAAACAGGCATCCTGGGACCGGTTTCGGATTCATAATCCTCATCAGCCAGGCTATCTTGAATCCAGTGGCCAAGTGAGCAAGGGACTCACGTCTGAGCATACCCTGCCAACTTAGGGGGAACAAAGCGAAACAAAAGGGGATGATGGACGGAGCGTTTGAGCAAATCAAACACTCACCCCCAGTCAACTGATCTGGGTTTAATCCATCACCATTCTTTAGCTCACTCAGCCACCCCAGTTCAGACATGGCCATATGCAAATCAGTCTGACCCTGTGCCTCATGTGAACAGTCCAGCCCGAACTGCCAAGCCATGTCTTCCCTGGACCGGAAACAAGCATCCTGGGACCGGTTTCGGATTCATAATCCTCATCAGCCAGGCTATCTTGAATCCAGTGGCCAAGTGAGCAAGGGACTCACGTCTGAGCTTACCCTGCCAACTTAGGGCGAACAAATTAAACAAAAGGGGATGATGGACGGAGCGTTTGAGCAAATCAAACACTCACCCCCAGTCAACTGATCTGGGTTTAATCCATCACCATTCTTTAGCTCACTCAGCCACCCAAGTTCAGACATGGCCATATGCAAATCAGTCTGACCCTGTGCCTCATGGGAACAGTCCAGCCCGAACTACCAAGCCATGTCTTCCCTGGACCGGAAACAAGCATCCTGGGACCGGTTTCGGATTCATAATCCTCATCAGCCAGGCTATCTTGAATCCAGTGGCCAAGTGAGCAAGGGACTCACGTCTGAGCATACCCTGCCAACTTAGGGCGAACAAAGCGAAACAAAAGGGGATGATGGACGGAGCCATCAAACACTCACCCCCAGTCAACTGATCTGGGTTTAATCCATCACCATTCTTTAGCTCACTCAGCCACCCCAGTTCAGACATGGCCATATGCAAATGAGTCTGACCCTGTGCCTCATGGGAACAGTCCAGCCCGAACTGCCAAGCCATGTCTTCCCTGGACCGGAAACAAGCATCCTGGGACTGGTTTCGTATTCATAATCCTCATCAGCCAGGCTATCTTGAATCCAGTGGCCAAGTGAGCAAGGGACTCACGTCTGAGCATGACCTGCCAACTTAGGGCGAACAAAGCGAAACAAAAGGGGATGATGGACGGAGCGTTTGAGCAAATCAAACACTCACCCCCAGGCAACTGATCTGGGTTTAATCCATCATCAATCTTTAGCTCACTCATCCACCCCAGTTCAGACATGGCCATATGCAAATCAGTCTGACCCTGTGCCTCATGGGAACAGTCCAGCCCGAACTGCCAAGCCATGTCTTCCCTGGACCGGAAACAAGCATCCTGGGACCGGTTTCGGATTCATAATCCTCATCAGCCAGGCTATCTTGAATCCAGTGGCCAAGTGAGCAAGGGACTCACGTCTGAGCATACCCTGCCAACTTACGGCGAACAAAGCGAAACAAAAGGGGATGATGGACGGAGCGTTTGAGCAAATCAAACACTCACCCCCAGTCAACTCATCTGGGTTTAATCCATCACCATTCTTTAGCTCACTCAGCCACCACAGTTCAGACACGGCCATATGCAAATCAGTCTGACCCTGTGCCTCATGGGAACAGTCCAGCCCGAACTGCCAAGCCATGTCTTCCCTGGACCGGAAACAAGCATCCTGGGACCGGTTTCGGATTCATAATCCTCATCAGCCAGGCTATCTTGAATCCAGTGTCCAAGTGAGCAAGGGACTCACGTCTGAGCATACCCTGCCAACTTAGGGCGAACAAAGCGAAACAAAAGGGGATGATGGACGGAGCATTTGAGCAAATCAAACACTCACCCCCAGTCAACTGATCTGGGTTTAATCCATCACCATTCTTTAGCTCACTCAGCCCCCCCAGTTCAGACATGGCCATATGCAAATCAGTCTGACCCTGTGCCTCATGGGAACAGTCCAGACCGAACTGCCAAGCCATGTCTTCCCTGGACCGGAAACAAGCATCCTGGGACCGGTTTCGGATTCATAATCCTCATCAGCCAGGCTATCTTGAATCCAGTGTCCAAGTGAGCAAGGGACTCATGTCTGAGCATACCCTGCCAACTTAGGGCGAACAAAGCGAAACAAAAGGGGATGATGGACGGAGCGTTTGAGCAAATCAAACACTCACCCCCAGTCAACTGATCTGGGTTTAATCCATCACCATTCTTTAGCTCACTCAGCCACCACAGTTCAGACATGGCCATATGCAAATCAGTCTGACCCTGTGTCTCATGGGAACAGTCCAGCCCGAACTGCCAAGCCATGTCTTCCCTGGACCGGAAACAAGCATCCTTGGACCGGTTTCGGATTCATAATCCTCTTCAGCCAGGCTATCTTGAATCCAGTGTCCAAGTGAGCAAGGGACTCACGTCTGAGCATACCCTGCCAACTTAGGGCGAACAAAGCGAAACAAAAGGGGATGATGGACGGAGCATTTGAGCAAATCAAACACTCACCCCCAGTCAACTGATCTGGGTTTAATCCATCACCATTCTTTAGCTCACTCAGCCACCCCAGTTCAGACATGGCCATATGCAAATCAGTCCGACCCTGTGCCTCATGGGAACAGTCCAGCCCAACTGCCAAGCCATGTCTTCCCTGGACCGGAAACGAGCATCCTGGGACCGGTTTCGAATTCATAATCCTCATCAGCCAGGCTATCTTGAATCCAGTGTCCAAGTGAGCAAGGGACTCATGTCGGAGCATACCCTGCCAACTTAGGGCGAACAAAGCGAAACAAAAGGGGATGATGGACGGAGCGTTTAAGCAAATCAAACACTCACCCCCAGTCAACTCATCTGGGTTTAATCCATCACCATTCTTTAGCTCACTCAGCCACCACAGTTCAGACATGGCCATATGCAAATCAGTCTGACCCTGTGCCTCATGGGAACAGTCCAGCCCGAACTGCCAAGCCATGTCTTCCCTGGACCGGAAACAAGCATCCTGGGACCGGTTTCGAATGCATAATCCTCATCAGCCAGGCTATCTTGAATCCAGTGTCCAAGTGAGCAAGGGACTCACGTCTGAGCATACCCTGCCAACTTAGGGCGAACAAAGCGAAACAAAAGGGGATGATGGACGGAGCATTTGAGCAAATCAAACACTCACCCCCAGTCAACTGATCTGGGTTTAATCCATCACCATTCTTTAGCTCACACAGTTCAGACATGGCCATATGCAAATCAGTCTGACCCTGTGCCTCATGGGAACAGTCCAGCCCGAACTGCCAAGCCATGTCTTCCCTGGACCGGAAACAAGCATCCTGGGACCGGTTTCGGATTCATAATCCTCATCAGCCAGGCTATCTTGAATCCAGTGTCCAAGTGAGCAAGGGACTCATGTCTGAGCATACCCTGCCAACTTAGGGCGAACAAAGCGAAACAAAAGGGGATGATGGACGGAGCGTTTGAGCAAATCAAACACTCACCCCCAGTCAACTGATCTGGGTTTAATCCATCACCATTCTTTAGCTCACTCAGCCACCCCAGTTCAGACATGGCCATATGCAAATCAGTCTGACCCTGTGCCTCATGGGAACAGTCCAGCTCGAACTGCCAAGCCATGTCTTCCCTGGACCGGACACAAGCATCCTGGGACCGGTTTCGGATTCATAATCCTCATCAGCCAGGCTATCTTGAATCCAGTGGCTAAGTGAGCAAGGGACTCACGTCTGAGCATACCCTGCCAATTTAGGGCGAACAAAGCGAAACAAAAGTGGATGATGGACGGAGCGTTTGAGCAAATCAAACACTCACCCCCAGTCAACTGATCTGGGTTTAATCCATCACCATTCTTTAGCTCACTCAGCCACCCCAGTTCAGACATGGCCATATGCAAATCAGTCTGACCCTCTGCCTCATGGGAACAGTCCAGCCCGAACTGCCAAACCATGTCTTCCCTGGACCGGAAACAAGCATCATGGGACCGGTTTCGGATTCATAATCCTGATCAGCCAGGCTATCTTGAATCCAGTGGCCAAGTGAGCAAGAGACTCACGTCTGAGCATACCCTGCCAACTTAGGGCGAACAAAGCGAAACAAAAGGGGATGATGGACGGAGCCTTTGAGCAAATCAAACACTCACCCCCAGTCAACTGATCTGGGTTTAATCCATCACCATTCTTTAGCTCACTCAGCCACCCCAGTTCAGACATGGCCATATGCAAATCAGTCTGACCCTGTGCCTCATGGGAACAGTCCAGCCCGAACTGCCAAGCCATGTTTTAATGGTAGATCGTAACTCGATAGACCAGCAGAACAAACATTCAGAAGAGGCAATCAATTGTGTCCTATAGACTATCTCTTCGTACATGCCTGGAATTTTGTCTCAGTAAAAAGTTTAAGGTAATTAAACGCAAACGAAGTAACCACTATCCACTATACTGTGAAATAGTGAGAGCTCCCCCAAGAGTTTGTGAAAAAGTTTACCACAGCCTATGGATTACCCAAAAAGACTATCCACAAAATTGACGGAGGAATATATTACAAAATGATCTTTTTTTCAACAAAATGTAGACTCTGAGATAGCATGGAGCCCGAGTGTTGCATGGTTTGAAGAAAAAATCAAGCAGGCTGCACCATGCCTATCTGTCAATGTAAAAAAAGACAAAAAAAAGGGGGCAAAGCTCTGCAAGGGGGAGGCAGACAGCAAATGGGTTGGTTTGACGCCGCATGTAGAGAGAAAAAAAGGCTACTGAGGAGAGAAGAAAGAAAGTGGAAGTTAAGATACAATCAGGAGGGTTAAAATATACTAAAATTGAGGAAGGAATACAAAATGTTAGTGAGAATTAAGAAAAGAAGCTTCAAAGAAAAATGCTGGGTCTCAATACTGGAAACCATAGAAAGTAAAAATATTAAAGGGTTCTGGAGGCTGATCCAAGATGCAGCGGGTCGATCCCCGGGAACCATGAGTTGTGAAGTCGATGAGGCTTCCAGGGAGGAGCTCCTAAATCATGTATATAAGTCTAGCAATGGGCCAGAAATTAGTGGGGAGAAAACCTGGAGGTGACACATAGTAAAAAATCTAGTTCCTTTATGCTCGTTGGAAAATGTAAAGAATACCATAAAGAGGGCCTGATAATTTACCTGCAGTAATAATTAAAATGGAGGGCCCAATGTTTCTCAAAAATGTTTTCAGCAGTATTAACCACAGGTATAATTCCAAAATCTTGGAGAGGAGCCGTAATTAGGCCTTTGCATAAACAAGGGGATAGAAAGGACCCAAAGAATTATAGATTAATTAATCTATTAGATATCGGTTTGAAAGTGTTCTCCTAAATAATTCTGGGAAAACTGAAAGAATGGGTTGAATTAAACGCAATTGTCCCGGTAGAACAGGGAGGGTTTAAAGAGGGGCACACAACACTCGATCATTGTTTTGCCTTGTGGGCTGTGTCTAGGAATTCTGTAGAACAGCAGGGTAGATTATACTGCTGCTTTGTTGACTTCCGGGCAGCATTCGATCTAGTAGATAGAGAATGCTTATGGGAGATGCTAAAAAGATATAATATCCCCGAGGCCCTCTTAGAAGTTATTCAAGGACTGCACAGTGGAAATTGGGCACAAGTTATTAAAGATACAGCAGGAGGTCTACCCAAGAGATAAAAATCAATAATGGTTTAAGACAGGGATGTGTATTGGACCCTCTTCTATTTTCTATTTTTCTTGCAGATTTACCGAAACTATTAATAACTGAAAGAGGAGCGAGCCCAAAAATAAAGGGAAGGCATCTGTCTTGCCTACTATTTGCAGATGACCTAGGTATCTTTGACCAAATGGAATTAGGGTTGCAAAGAAAGCTAAATGTTGTTGAGACATATTGTTTATACAAACACCTAATAGTAAATATGGAAAAAACAAAAATATTGTGTTTTAGAAAAAAAAAACATAAATATAGCTGGTTCCTGGGTCAGACAAAATTGAAAGTCGTTAATGAATATAAATATTTGGGAGTATAGTTCGATAGAGCTTTAAACTGGGGTATGCACTTACAGGCCCAGAAAATAAAAGGCCTAGCAGGAATCTGTGGGTTGAAAAAATGTAATAGTAATTACGGATACATGTCACATAGACTAGTGTTGAAAGCATTTAAGGCTATGATCCCCCTCAGATGCAGTATGGGGCAGAAATGTTGTGCTTGGGAGGTATATGTTCATGGGATAAGGAGGAAGGGAAATGTTTAAAAACTCTTCTTTCCTTACCCAGCTCCTCAATGTTACAGGCCATTAGGTTAGAACTAAATTGGCCAGCATGGAACATACAAGTCCAGGTAAATCTGTGTACATTTTGGAAACAGTTGGGACCAGGGGAGGAGGAGAAAGTGACATGTTGGTGTAGGAGGGAGATCCAACAGAGTGAACTAAAGTGGGCAAAAGCTACTTGAAATAAACTGCACTCCATTTGTGAAACTTAAAAGTAAAAATTGAACCAGAGTCATTATGTATTGAAGAACGGGAGAGTGTCCTAAAAATCCTGGGATATGAAAAATCTAGGCAGATCGACATGGATTACTTGAATCAAAAGGAGTCTGTGCATTTTATGCTAAATACCTGGAGTAACGATAATTGGTATCCTTATTTAGATACTGTGCCGAATCATGCGATGAGATTGAAATTATTGAAAGTGAGAATAGATATTAATCACGCCCGTTCAAATGAGAGAATAAAAAACATATTAATAGATGATTGTGGTAAATGTAGATGCGGGTTAGATATAAAATGTACCTGTGTTCATTTTGTAATGGATTGCCAAAAATTGCTACCGGTACCTCGGATGCTTTAAAGGCCACTCTTTTAAAAAAATGGAATAAGCTCAAGGACGCAAGCAATTAAGCTCCTTACTGACATGAAGTTCTTTAACACTGCAATTGCCTTGGCAAAGTTTGTACAAGAAGCAAAAAGATTTCTCATGGAATAAGGAAATGGGAAGGGTGTACCAAGGAGGGATAATCATAGGCAAATTATGTTATGTATTGCATTTTTAAGTATTCGGTGTTGTCTTATAGTATGATCATACAAAAACAAGCTTTTATGAGAAAATAATGAAATTTGGTTTTAGGTCCCTTTAAAAAAATGTATAGTTGTATTTTTAACTTTGATATGATGGTGTGTATAGTTTAAAGATCAATTGGTCACAATAAACTTATTTTATGATTGATTGATTGACTGTCAGTAGTAGTTTTTTTTGCAATGTCCTGAGAAAGAGTAGGAGCAAACTATGAAACTTGGTTCTTTCTTTGATTTGGCAGCCATAACAACTTTGAGTCAATCTGTAGAGTGTCAAGGAACACCTTGTCACGTAAAAAACTAAATACCAAAAAAGCCTGTTGCAGCCTTATGATCAAGATGATTACGTCTTGCAACAGGATCAATTCTGGCTCCTCCCTAACCAAACTAAAGATATTGAAACCAGAAGAAAAATAGACAAAAAGGCGGTCTGTTTGGTAAAATAATCAAATCACTTGTCTTGAGAGTTTTAATTGGCAGATATCAAGTGCAATTTCCTCCAGCCTGGACTCATAATTCAGCTGATGCTCGCCCAATAAAAGACTTCACAATAGCCACCCTCTCTCTATTTTGCTTAACAATATCATTTTATATAGAAAAAAGAATGGAAAGCAATCATGCCCTGCAAATAACACCGCTTAATGTCAAATGTCGCCTTCATCAACGAGCAAGTAACCTGCCAGTAGACATGGAAACAGTAAATTATAAGAAAATCAGGTGGTCCGAAGTATCTATAGGAGCCGTAGGGAAAGTTGCATCTGATCTTATGAAACTTTGTTTTAATAACAAAATTAAAAACATGATTTCCAAATGGTACTGTTTCACAAAAAATATAATAAATAAATACCTGTCTGCAAATGGTACAACAGCATGCCAAGATACAAAGTGTATCCAAGGCCACAAAAGGAATTAAATGTCTGCCTTGTGTTTAAAGGGAAAGAGGGGTCTCAATAGAACCCTAAGAAGAGCATGGAAGCAGCCCAGTAAGCAAGTTGATCCAAGCCAAAGGGAGGTGCCAGAATTTTTTTTACGGGAAGATGATATGGAGAAAAACCTCATAGCAAGACAGACTTTCTGTACGAAAGCCCTATACGTTAGCAGGAAGAAGAACACAAGAGATTCTGTACGTTGGTGAACAGCCTTAACCCACCTTCAAATGTCATAAATAATTCAAACCTTACACAAAAAAATTGGGTCAAGGCCATATATAATCACTTTAATCAATCTCAGTACTGACCTTCAATAATTCATAATGAGCTAAAAAAGTCCAAGCTCAATAATAATTGCATCATCGAATGTGCAGCCCATTTTCTGCATGGAAGACCAGGGCCATCATCCAGTCCAGAAGTGTAGGCAGGACAGAGCCCCTGGCCCAAACGGAATCACCAAGACTTTACATAAAACCAACCCGACGGTCTGGGCAAAAACGCAGAGTTTTTAGAAATCATACCAGATTATTGGAAAGGTTCAATTATCGACCACATATACAAGTGGGTTGACCAAGCATAGGCAGAAAACTACCATCCCATCACCCTCATGGATACCAATGCTAAACACTTTGCAGGTCTCCATCTAACAAAGCAAATTGGCTGGGCAGAAGGGAAATACATTATCCCTCCAAATCAAACCGGGTTCACACAAGGTGGGGGTATGTCAATTAATATCCTGGCACTATCAATTATAATAAATTCATTTAAATTAATTAACCAATTGTGCTACCTCTTCTTTGTGGACTTTAAGGCTGCATTTGATTGTGGCCAGTGTAATTTGTTCTAGCAGAAAATGTCACGGTGGGGCCTCACATCAAGCCCCCTAAAAGCAAATCAGATGCAGTACACAGTCATGTGGACAAGAGTAAGAACTGAGCACAGCTCTTGCATATCCATAAAAATATATATCTCCTGGCTCCTAAAACATGGCTGTGTACTGGCACCATAGGTTTTCAACCTGTTCCTAGATGATTTGACTACAGCTCTAATGGGATGAATGGCAATGCCCCAAAGCTTCTATAAGTGGACAATGTGATCCTCTTTAGCCAAACCAATGTTTGTTTACAATGTCTTATTATCAAACTAGCCAACTACTAGCGAATAAAGGCATGATCATAAATCAAAAGAAAACATAGGTTATGATAGTGAGTCGTAAGATTCACAGAATAAGTCAATGGCATCCACAAGCTCATCGGCTGGAATTAGCTAAAACCTATGGATAACTTGGGGTCCTGTTTGACGAGAATTGCAGCTTCAACTAACACATGCAGCAGCTACAAAGGAAGGGCAGTACATTAATCCTAACATTTCAAACATTAAGGAGGTCTGGGAATGGCCCAACTTTAAATTCACTTCTGAAGATAATGGCTGGAAAACTTGTTCCAAGTCTGTCATAAGGGAGCAACGCATTTCATGGTAAAGACTACATGACTCAGTACTCAATCTTCGCAAAAGCCTGCACGCTCCTCTTTCGTCTCCTCCCTAATGCAACGCAGGCCCAGATCAGGCTTGAGTTTAGCGAAGCAAACAAACAACTTGCCAAAAAGGGGTCATATATTAATATCTGGAAAATAATCAAATCCACACTTGACAACCCACTGAACAAACCCCCCTGGCAAGATATGCAAAATAGTTCAAGTGATATCGCTGCTCACTATCTAAATACAGCCATCAAACGACTTGGGAGCTCGAACATTATGGGGATTAACATGCTCCCACGAGGCGTTTACAAAAAATTTAATAAATAGGATAATTTAAAAAATCTCTGTAGTCATTGATAAAGAGTCTCTATCCAACAGATCACACGCCTGGACAGTTATACATGATTACAAAATCCTCAAATCTCAGCCTTAATTGGACGCCAGATGCAACACGCGCTTAAAAGAGTCATTCATTGGGTACCGTTATGGTCTGCTTCCTGGTCACGCTCATGCCGTGCCCTCCCTTAAGAACAAAAAACTATGCATATGCAGACTGTGTCATGCAGCTGAGGAGAACGTTATCCATCTAACCCATATCTGTCGGGGCCTCATGAAGGAAAGGAGGAACTTGCTGAGAGCACTATGGAACCAACAAAGCATTCATTCCTGCACACAGGCAGCCATTGTATGTGTTTAACCAACAGACACAATTCTGAATTGTCATTTAAAAAAACAAATAATTCAAGCAGCTCAAAAATTGAAGAATTGAAGGAGTACGAACCTTCTTAAATAATGAGTAATATCATATGTATCCATCCTTTCTGGTTCTTATGGTTTTAAGTAAATCCACTGAGGTATACATGTACCATTCTTTTAAAGTATGTCATGACTATTAATACCCTACATAAAAGATATGTACTACCTGATGTCATCAGGCACAAGAGTGCCTCTACTTGCCCACAGTCCTCTTCTCAAGGCCCCCCAAGGCAGGACAGAGCTATTTTCTTTTATTAAGTAGCCATAGTGATGAATCTGCACAATTGAACAAATAAGTTTACCTAGCATTGTATTTTAATTTTAATGTTTCTCTTATTGTAATGACAAGATTGTTTTGGAAAAGTGGAACATGATAAATTTTGCACATTTGTACAGTGAATGTTCCACTTTATGAACAGTTTAGCAAATTATTCCTATTGTAACACCTCCTTAATGGAAACAAGTGAGAAACTATTATGCAAAGTGTTATCCTCAAGTGAGTGCTTAATTTAAGCCCATTTTCCCAGTACTTGCTACCAGCAGTTAATTCTCAACACTGGTGCTTATGATAGTTCACCACTTAGGGGGATGGAGTTTCCAACTGCCATGGTACCGCATGCCATTTTAATATGGCGGGTGGGAAATGGCCTCACGATGGTGGTGAACCTGCAACCAACAACCTGTCAGTGGCAGGTTCATCGCCATCCTGATGCCATTTCCCATCCGCCATATTATAATGGTGGGCGGTAACATGGCAGTCAGAAACTCTGACCGCAATGCACCCGAAGGGCTCCATGCGCCCACTGGTGCAGCAGAGGCCCTCGTATTCCCATAAATGGTGGCGTGCTTACCAGGCACCGCCGTTGGCATTGCGATGGTTGACCCTCCACAACTATACCAGACAGGAACTACTAAGTATTAGAGACAACCAATGCTTGCCTGAAATGTTTGAACACTCTCCAAGCACGCCATTAACATATGGGACATACTCTCCTCTTCTCAGCCCCAAATTGGTTTCTTAACAGAAACATGGATTAAACCATCCTCCACTCCAGCAATTGCACTAGCATTACTCAATGGCTATCATATCAAAAAACTGGACTGATCACAAAGGGGGGGTTGGGGCACCCATCATCTACAAACATCTGATAAAAGTTACAGTATTATACCAACTAATTAAGGAAAAAATTGAAATACTAGTGTTCAGAATTGACCTACATGCTCAACTTAGCTGGAAAGGAGCCCTAGTATATCGCCCTCCAGAACCACTCCTTGATTCCGCATTCTTACTTTTGGACCTGATCTCCCCTCATGTGATCTCATACAAAAGATATTTGCTTCTCTGAGATTTAAACGTGCACAGTGAGAATCCCTGTGATCCGGATGCCATTTCCCTCCTGACAGAGCTATCCACACTTGAATTAACTAAAACTAATGATGCGCCTTCTCACGTAGCAGGACACACCCTAGATTTAGTCCTCTCAAACTCACCTAATACTGTCTACAGAACAACATGCCCCCTTACATGGTCAGATCACTAAAAAATAGGATTCTGCATCGTTAGATCAATAGAGCACAATGCCCCTAAAGCACAAACTATCAGGAGCTACAGACAGTGGCATAAATGAATGCCCACTCTTTTTAAAGATACCATTATACCTCCGCAATATTCGGACTCCGACACAGTTGAACAACGCTTAACAGCTTTTCAGGCTAACATAAAGACCACATTAGACACATTGGTACCCCTGAAAAAGTCCCCAGCAGTCTCCAAATGCCCCCAGACCTCTTGGTACACCAATGACCTCTGGACGGAAAAGAGCCAGTGCAAGAAACTAGAGTGACAATGGCGACAAACGCATGATCCCCTCGACAGAGAACGTTTCAAATCTGCCCAGACTGAATACCATAGAAGCCTGAAAATTGCCCGAAAAAAATATATTGCTAACCAACTTGATCAGGTAGATAGCACTCCCAAAGCCTTTTTCCAGGTACTTAATACTTTCATCAATCCCAAAGCTTGCAACACGGAAGAGGCGCCATCCTAGATCCTATGTGACAGTATTGCAGGATATCTCTCACAAAAAATGTATAACATCTATAACAAAATAACTGCGACCATCAGCTCTCATTCAAACCCCACATTTTAACCCCCCTTTGTCTCGTACAGCACAAATAAACTTGAGGAATTCCCTATGCTCACCACTGCGGACACTGAATTCCTGCTAAAATAACCAAATCTGGATCCCCTTTAGACCTAATCCCAGCCAAAATCTCCAGATCGCATGCCACTCAGTTTGCTGCCCCCATTTGTTCCTTTTTAAACTGTTCCTTAAAGGAAGGCAAGCTCCCCAAGGAATGAAATGCAGCACAGATCCTGCCCATCAGGAAAAATGCCAAACTGCCTCCATACGTTATCACTAACTGTCAACCCATCTCAATCCTCCCTCTACAAAGCAAGCTACTTGAGAAGCACATTAACACACACCGGCCTAAATTAATTGAATCCTTTGACTGCCTCGACTACTCGGAATCAGGTTTTCGTCCTACACATAGCATGGAATCTGCACTGGTGACAGTCACGGACAACATCTCAATGCTTGCAGAAAATGGTCAAGCAGTGCTGCTTATACTGCTCAACCTGTCTGCAGCATTCAACACCATCTCCCACCATATCTTGCTAGAGAGACTTAGAGCTATAGGCATACAGGATAACACACTAAAATGGTTGACTGATTTTCTAACCGCCAAACTCGGACCTTTCAAATCTCAGACCACCATTGTTTCTACGGGTATACCCCAGGGCTCATGTTTGAGCCCTACCTTATTTAACATTCATGTTACACCACTTGCGTCTCTTCTGAGAAACTTAGCGTTCATACCAATATCCTACAATGATGACACACAACTACTCCTCTCCTTTGACAAGAGCAACACAAACATCCAGGCCACCTTCTCAGAGGGAATGAAAACCATCACTGAATGGATGAGTAACAACTTCCTTCAGCTGAATGTGGAAAAAACAGAAATTATGTTATTAAAAGATGCAGTAGCAAAGTGGTCACCCAACTGGTGGTCTGGTGAGCTGGGCCCAGCCCCGTCCCGAAAACAAGTGGTTAAAAACTTAGGGGTCCAACTTGACCAGAAACTAAGCTTGCATGAGCATGATGCCTCAACCAACCACTATGGCCTGCTTCCATGTATTAAGTCTTCTTCACAGAGACTTCCCCCTTCTCCCAACATCCACACAAAAAACCCTGATACAAGCATTGGTACTAAGCCGTCTGGACTACTGCAACACTCTGCTGATCTCAGCTAAGGAAACCTCCCTAAACAGACTGCAGGTATTCCAGAATACGGCAGCCTGCTTAGTGACCAATGCTCCCCCCAGAACAGCTTCACTCCCCCTACTCCGTAAACTGCATTGGCAACCCATACGCAAAAGAATCAAATTCAAGATTTGCTGCATGGTGTTTAAAGAACCCTCCGTTCGAGGTCCAAAGATCTCCTCCTCGTACCCAGCATAAAACAAGCTAGATTAGGAGGCAAATCCTTTACTCATCTAGCTCCTCAACTTTGGAACCAACTACCCAGTCACCTCTGTACCAACTACCTATCATTCAGAAAAATTTGAAAAACGTCACTGTTCTGATCTTCCTATTCTGGCTGTCTAAAGGCTGTTACATCAAGGAGATACCCCGATTGGGGTAATTCATGCGCTTTATATATGTTGTAAATAAAAAATAAAATAAATGGGAAGGCTGGCGGGGAGGGACTTTGGGAGCCCCTACCAGGCCCCCTTTCTCCTGGGCACTTTGTTTTAGGGGGCTCCTATAGTGCACCCCTACGTTTCCCTGCACCATGTGGTAGACACTGTATGGTGCCTGCCACATGGTGCAGGAAAATGTAAACACTGGCGTTTTTGCATTGCAGCGGGGGCTGCAGCCAGCAGCACCCACCACAATGCAGAGTATGGCGAGTTAGTGAGTTAGTTAGTTATATAAGCTTATATAGCGCCTGGTTACACTGTTACGCTGCGGACTGCTCTTGAAAAGTGAACTGCTGCAGAAGGTGGCCCCTAAGCCTGCCCTAGCAAGCCAAGTCCTAATCTTTGGAGAACAGGACTGTTTTCAGTTTTTTTCGGAACTTGAGCTCAGTTTTCTCCAGTCGTAGTTCCAGGGGAAGTTTGTTCCAGCCCTGGGCTGCCAGGCCCGGGAAGGAGTGGCCACCCATTCTGACTCTCCTGAACTTAGGCACCTACACCCTTCCTGTCCCGCTGGATCTTAGGTGGCGGGCTGGATGGTATGGTGCAAGCAGGTTGTGCAGGAAGGAGGGGCCTTTCCCCTGCAGAATCCGGTGGCCAATGCAGAATGTTTTAAAAACCACACGTTCTCTGATTGGAAGCCAGTGCAGGGTACAAACCCAGATCTTTTGACTGGGTGTGAGTGTTTGATTGGTTCAGATGCTCCGTCCATCACCACCCCCTTTTGTAGTGCAGGGTACTCAGCACTCTCTTAGAGGCAGCTCTCCTAGGCAGCATCAGAACTAGGTGTGCAGCCGCGTTCTGCACGTTCTGCAGCCTTTGTAAGCATCTGACATTGGCTCCCAGGTATAGGACATTGCCATAGTCCAGCCTGGATGTAATCAGTGTGGGTACCATGGTCTTTCTCGCAGTCATGGGCAGATAGTCCAGCGTCTTCTTCAGGACCCTCATAATGGCGAAGCGTGTGCCTGCCACACGTTTGGTGTGGTAGTCGAAAGAGATGTTATTATCGATCCACATCCCCAGATTTCTTACTTGGTTACTGGGTTGAGGTAGGGGACCCAGTTCAGTTGGCCACCATGCGGAAGTCCACACTGATTGGTCTTTGCCCACTATTAAGACCTCTGTCTTATTTCCGTTTAATTTAAGACAGTTGTCGGCCATCCATAACGCCAATTCCTGCAGGCAATAGCAAAAATTGTCCTCTGCCTGTTCTTTCGGCTGGGACAGGGCCACCACCAATTGCATGTCATCTGCATATGTCACTACTTCTAGCCCATACTTTTCCACTATCTTGGCCACAGGAGTGAGGTAAAGATTAAAGAGGGTAGGGCTTAGGCTGGACCCTTGGGGTACCCCCTGCTTCAGGCCGACGGGATCAGATCGAAAAGCACCCTGTGCAACCTGGATGGTGCGGTCCCGCAGAAAAGACTCCAGCCATTTCCATGCCCTCTCAACTACTCCTCCCCTCCTGAGACACTGTAGTAGTGTGTGATGGGCCACGGTGTCGAATGCGGCGCTGAGATCGAGTAGGATCAGCGCCGCCGTGTGGCCATCATCAGCGTGTTTCCGCAGGGTCTCAGTGGCTCGCAGTAGTGCTGACTCAGTGGAGTGAAATGCACGGAAACCCGACTGGGTGGTATGGAGCAGTTTGATGGTCTCGATGCGAGCAGTCAACTGCGCATTGACCGCCTTCTCCGCAATTTTGGCCATATAGGGTAGGAGAGAGATAGGGCGCAGGTTCTCCATTTGCGCCATGGCAATGTTAGGGTTTTGCCATGGCCTCCTTCCAAACTTTAGGGACTCTTCCTTCTTTGAAGGAAAGCTCTAGCAGATAGCTGATATAGGGCTCCAACGTCTCCACGCTACCACACAGTGTCTTGGGGGTCGCTGAGCCTGACCTGATACTACCTGCTATGGCGCAGATGTCCTCGCGAGAAGGAGCAGTAAAGGTTTTGAGGCTGTCCTTGCTGGCTACCGTGGTGGCCATATCACCTCCCGAGGGGCCTTCTCTGGCTGAGACCAGGAATGAGGAGCAGATGCTCTCTACTTTTTGTGAGAAGAATTGAGCTATTATATTGCACGACTCCAATGACCCGCTCACCGGGGCCGTCGAGCTCTCGAGATTAGAAATCTCTTTATAGATGGAAAATAACTCCTTAGCAGAGTTGTCCGCTCCCTCTATCTTGCTACAAAAATAGGTATTGTGAGTTTTTCTGATTAATGCATGATATTCTCTCAGCATGCTTTTATAGGCTTCCTTGTCTCCCTCGGCATACCCTCTCCTCCATTGCCTCTCAAAACGTTTGCACATCGTTTTCTTGTCCCTCAGTTCTGTTCCGAACCATGCGGCAGATTTGGACAGCCTCCTAGGAGCCGTGTTAGACCAGGGTGCCGTGCTGTCCAGTGCCTCCGTGATGCGCTTGTCAACTGCTGTACATGCTTCCTCAATATCCCGACCTCCAGGAGGTCCCCCTTGCCTAAGAGCCTTATTTAATGCCTCGGTGGAGAAGTTTACCCACTTCCTACTCCTAGTCGTAGTTCCCTGCATTCTACGGCTGGCAATTACGTGTGTTACTGTCTTAAAGGAAATAAGAAAGTGGTCAGACCAAACCACCTGTTTGGGGGGCTCAGTGTGTGACAGCTCCCAGTTGGCGAATATCGGATCCAGGAGATGTCCCTGGCAATGTGTGGGTGTATCAAATTGCAAAAGAAGTTGGCGTGCCGCTAGTTCCTGCCTGACTTCTTGCGCCTCCATATTGGTGGTGTCATCAAAGTGGAGGTTCAGGTCACCCAGCAGCAGAAACCTGTTGTATCGGAGAGCAGGTTGGGTTACATTCTCTATCAGGCTAGCCAAAAAACGGGCCCCTGGTCCCGGTGGACGATACACCAGGAGTCCCTTGAGAATGTGGTGCTCAGACGCTGAGATTGTGAAGAGACCAGCTTCGCTGTCTGCGACCGCCACCTCCTCTAAAGTACACTGGATCCCATGTTTGCATACAATGGCAATCCCCTCTGCCCGTTTTTCTATCAATTCTGCTAAGTTCATATCCATGTGGGAGGGCTTCTAGGATTTCGGGGGCAGAGGTGTCATCGAGCCAAGTCTCGGTGAGAAATAGAACATCCACCTGTTTATCCGCCAGATGGTTGTGTATTTCCACCCGGTGTTTCCTTAGTGATCTACAGTTGATTAGGGAGAAGTTTAACGTTTGTCCCCTCTCTCTGCAGTTTGGTATACCGTTCAGTGAGTAGGCACAGTTGGGGCAGGATTTGTCCCTGGTTTCCAGGCTAATACTTTGCAAAAACTTTGCTTGCACCCCTCCCCCAGTCTGGGGCATAGCAGTCGAAGTTGTTGGGCATTGTAACGGATGGCTGGAATGAAACCGGCAGGGGTGGTGGCCCCTGGCCACGCCCGGGTGCGGACGGGCGCAGACGGGCTTGCCTTTGGCGCGCCTTCAGCACGCCGCCGGCGCGCCCGCTGCATGTGTCCGCTTCGCACCCTGGGTGGCACCCGGGTTTTATGGGAAGGCATGGCCGCTCTAGCGCTACCCCCCATGCCGCCGGAAATGCCTCCTCCCTCCACAACAAACGGGATTCTCCCGCGGTGGACCGGGGAGGGGCAGAGCCAGACCGTAAGTGCAAATAGTGCGAGATAGTCCAGCAATGAACGTACCTTTAAAACCAAGAACGTAGTAAAATGTAATTGTTTTTTTTTAAAAGTGCATATAGGCAAGTTGTCCCAGTTTAGCAGCCAAGCATTAGCAGAGTGCTTTTACCCATCGTGCGACTGCCATGGTGATGGTCGCATCCTTATACCCCCTGTGGGACCGCCGCCTTGTAGGCAGGCGGACCCACTCCCCGAAACGATGGCGGACGAACTACAGTCCGTTCACCATCGTAATCAACCCAATGGTGAATCTGTATGTCTAATTTTGTGATGAGCAAAACAACAGAGCCTAATAATTGAATATTGTTGGACTTGGCCCTTTTTGCAGGGTCATCCGGGAATTTGTTGCCCTCCTCCTGTATTTTTTCTGACCTGCTGTTGGTGGTTTTATTACTCTGGGCACTTTACCACTGCTGTTCAGTGCTAAAGTGCATATGCTCTCTATGGTAAACTTGGTGAGATTGGTCTACACCTGTTTGGCATAGTTAATTTACCTATCAGTCCCTTGTACAGTGGTATCCCATATACCCAGGGCCAGTAAATTAAATGATGGTAGTGGGCTTGCAGAGCCGCTTGTGCCACCCACCAAAGCAGCCTTTCAAACCTGTCGCAGGCCTCCGCCACTGCAGGGCCTGTGCGTGTAGTTTACTGCTGCTGTGACGTGGTGCATAAAGTGGTTGCCTCGTCTGTGACACCCCTTTTACTACATTTCAGTGACCCCTAAGGTAGGCCCTAGCTAGCCCTATGGGGAGGTATGGTGTAGGTAAAAGGTAGGACATGTGCCTTAAGTGTGTGGCATGTCCTGGTAGTGACAAATAGAATATTTGGTTTCTCACTGCTGTGAGGCTGCGCTCTCATTAGGATGCATTGGGGATTCCCTGATATGTGCTTCAGTGGTAATTCCTGACATGAGAAGGGAAACGTGTTCAAGTCTGGTATGTTTGTAATAGTGGTGATAAATGCTGCATATTGGTTTTAGCAGACTTATTATTACTATTTTAGAAATGCCACTTTTAGAAGTAGGCATTTCTGTGTGCTATGTGTATTTGGTACTATGCTAGGATGTGTGTCGACTATCTGGCTTTGAAAGTGACAGGGGCTGGGGATGTGCAGTGGCCTCAGAGAGTCTGGATGAGTCAGCGCTAGGCTGAATAGGCCTGGTCTGCATTTGGAGTGATGGGAGGAGTAGCACCTGCACCTGAATAGGGCTGTGTCTGCCTTCCACAATGATGGTCCCAGCCCCTCCGTGGTGTGACTGGAGCCAGGACTCACACTAACAATGAAGGTTGTTGTGCACTTGCAAAGTGTCCCACAGACCTGGATTGGACTGGGCTCAAAGCCCTTGGCCAGGAGAGAACAAAGACTGTAGTGCTATAAGTACTGGGGATGTGACCCCATGTCTGGGGAACTGAGCGTGCTTGGAACTGAAACACTGCGTGGACTGCAGTAGGTTAGGAGGAACCGCCACTTTGACTGTGCCCTGTGTGTGCTGCCTTCCTGGCTCTGAAGACTCTGAGACACCAAAGTCTCCATCCTGGGTACTACACTTTCTTCAGCGATTTCTGGTGCTTTTCATTATTTGGGAGATCATTAGTGTTGATCTAAACTCCCTGCCGCTACTGGGAGGGAACATTTCTGGTGCTAAAGTTCATGAGCAGCTCATTTCCTGTGGCTGCCCAGTGCTTTATTTGGGTAACAGAAACCTACCAGGGTTTGTCTTGTTTGGAGCTGGCTACCATACAGCAGGAAAACTTCCTCAGTTGCCCAGCAACCGACTGCCACCTAATCACACTAAAAGTGCTGTCGACCGGGCCTGGGTGCGGGTGTTGCGAAGGAAGGCAGGAGCCTCTCCAGCCGCACCAGGCCACCTGCAGCAAGACAGAAAGAGCCGTAAGCCCATTCCTTTGTAGCCCCGAGGAGTAGACTCCATCCGTGCAGGCAGCGGGCACCGACAAACCATGGCAAGGAAGCTGACGGACTCTACGGAGATTTCACTCTGTGTTCCCCAGAGTACAGGAAGTCAGGCTGGAGACACCTGATCTGGTTTCCTTACCTTGGCTGTGGGTGGGTCAAATGACTACGGAGCCAATGGAGGCGTCACTCAGTGCCCTGCCATCAGTGGTTTTTCTTTTGCATCTCCGGGCTGGAGCGGCTGCACCATGTGGTTGCGGATAGCCGCGGTTCCCAAGGTCAGAACAGAAGACCCCAGCCAGCGATCAGCAGGTCATTGGGACCGGGGAGGATCTCCCACCAAGGGGGGGCGGGGGGGGTTCCCTGATGTTGGGCCTGACTGGCCTGAGCTGCTTTTGTGTTGTCCCGAGTTTGGGAGCAAGATCGGTGGCCGCAGCTGCACCGCCAGATCACAGGCAGCTGTTTGAGGGACACGCATTGGCCTGAGCCCTTACTTCTGAAAGGGGCGTTACAGGGCCTCTGAGGTCAAAGCTAGACTGCCGGTTGTTTGCCCCAGGTCCTAAGTTGGGCATGATACCATTAGGTGATGTGTGCTCCTTATAAAGGGGTATGATAGTGCACTGTTGATATGGTTTACACCTAATCTTTTTCCCTGATGTGCACACCGCTGCAAGTGTTACGTGGTGCACCACCTCTGATGGGGCTGGTTATTACTAAGGGGCACTGTGGATAATTATGTTTTGCATCGTGTATTGCGCTCAGTGTGATCTTACCAGTGGTTACTGGTCGCTCTAACTACAATGTGTCTATGACAAAGCGATGTATGGTCTATGTGAGTGACAATGGCCTGGTTGGCCAAATGGTATATGTAATCGCTGTGAAGTCATGGCAAGTGCCTAGTGTCACAGTGATATATGTGATTATGATCTACTGTGTTTTTATAGATAATACAAAGGCTATTTTTATATAACCTTGTGTGGAGCTTCTTTTGTGGTGTGCCTAGTGTATCGCTGCTGTGTGGGTGTGTTGCGCAAACGCTTTACACATTGACTCTGGGATAAACCGAACTGCTCTGCCAAGGTACCAAGGGGGTGAGTAGGGGTTATCTTCAGCGTGTAATTCCCTTGCCCTGACTAGAGTGGTGGTTTCTGCCTGGCTTAGGCACATGCCCTAGCCAGCCAGAAACCACATTTCTAACAAATGTATATTAAAATGTATATAATACCTGCAACCCACACCCTTCTTATATCTTTAGTTGACCTCGAATGGTCTGAATGTTCACTCTTGTAGGAGTCGGATGGTTAGTAGTTGGTATTGTCATTGGCAGCACTGTCAGGTCCAATGTTTGGTGCAAGGTGCTATGGCCCCCTGAGAAGGGCCCTGGCACTTTATTTTTTTCTACAAAGCAAGTACCACCTCCATTCTGGCGTGAAACCCCTACACGAAAATACCACAGCACGTGGAAACGTTTTAGCCCTGAATGGTTTGAGAGACACATTTTTGGGTCCTTCCACCTTGTCGCAAATTCAGTGTAGTGAATTGGTTAATAGAATCAATTGTTATTTACAGTGACTAGAAGTGTCAGAAGGGCGGATAGAATCGCTATGCACATATTTAAATAGAAACTACCTGCATAACCTCCATGCAGATGGCAAATGAAGCATTCCTGTCACTGAGCTGTAATTGAAGCAAAAACGACGTGGCCATGGTCCAAAAAGTGATGTCAGTGATGCAGTGTTATACTTGTTTTGCAACACACTCTGCAATTAATTTTTATCTGAATTATATATTAGAGACTCTGAGAACATTCTCATGTATTCAGTGCGAGTGCGAATAACAATGGAAGAGTGCGGCTTTGAAACAACAATTCTTGAAAGTCTTAGATCAAGAGTCATTGGCAAGTCCAATCCACATGGGACCTAGTTCGCCAATACATTGCGTTCTCTAATTTAACTGGGCAGTGGTCCAGTAAATAAGAATTGCTTTCTTTTAGTTAAGTATTCCATGGACCTACTCCAATATATTCGTTAGAATAATCCCAGGTGGCACTTGTGTTAGTATGGATATTATTTTGAATCTAATGATAAAGCAGTTTTCATGAATGTATAAATGGATTGAGAAATAATGGGCATGAAAATAGGAATGCACCGACTCAGAAAATGGTGCGGTTTGTATTTTGACCTACTGTAAATTGCTTTGCGTATTTTACGTTTAAAAAGACGGAAAAGGTGGTGTTTTTCTTTATTTTTTTTTTAGGTCTTATTTCAGGAAAAGACTAAGCTGTATCGGCTGAAACAACGAACATAACACGGCTTTCTGCCAACTCACTTACTGCAGTAATTGCATCCTAGTTTTTACATTTCGAGCTTCCTATCCAATTTTGTTTTGCTATGAAAAAATCAGTACATAATTAACACAAATGAATAATTTAATAAACTGATAACTAATTAATGCTAGTCAGCAAAGAATGCAAGGACCCTGACAATCTCGAGGCTGCAAGAGAATCATCCTCACGAGGTCACAGCACTCCGAGCAGCCTTGCCAGCTGTTATTTCCCACCACTCCAGAGGTGCCGAGTGCCTAGTGTTTTGTTTTACACTGTCAAGAGCCTTTCGGCCATACCATGAACAGTGTAGCTGGTTTAGTGCAGAGTTCAGCATCTGTTATTATGCATTTGCACTTTCTAAAGCGCACAAGCCCTCAGGCCGATGTACAGAGCAGTGCAGCATTCAAATTTACTGTACTGCTTGTAGTTGTTATGTTATGTTATATATATTTTTATTTGGCATATATAGCCATAAAAAGTGCCACATTGCGAACAATTAGAATGTAAATTGTACTGCTTGTAGAGGTGGCCGGTGACATTTGAAAGTGGTGAGGCGTAAACGGTGGCCGTGATTTTTATATAGCAAGCGATGTGAAAAAGTTCTATGGACAAACCTGGGGTCCAGGGGGAGTCCCTTTCCTAAGAACAAAATAAAAAAGATTGGCAAATGGTGCATTGTAAAGCAAACGAATGTAGCGATAATGTGACAATTGTTCAGCATGGCGTTAGCCCTTTAAAATGTATGCTTGCCCAGTGTCTTGCACCGCATGCAGCATTAACTTTGGAAAAATATGCTCTAACCAGACTTCAAGAAGCACCCACAGATGCTAGCTGTAACCAGTCATATACAAATATGTGCAGACAGGTCTTTAAGTGCGATAAAAAAAAGTGGGTGCTCTCTATAAAGGAAAAAGCCAAATACATTTCTGTGCTTCCCATAGTGTGCCATCAGACCGGTATATTGGTTTCTCTCTGAGATGTAATTTTATCCAGATAAAAGGCAGAGCAACTGACATACGCCTAAAGCCAGTCAATATGATTGGCTTTGTCACTGAATGCTAGCTGTTTAAGAAAAATGAGTAACAACAAGGATTTCTAATACATAATTAGCATTGGAAATGTTTAAATTCTGAACTAGAGAGTCTGTCAATTAATAGCATTGGGGCCTTTGAAAGGAGTTTTGGCCTTCAATTATGTGTGCTTTATGTTAGATATGTATCCTCTTTTTCTCTGCATAATTCGTCCATCTACACATCTTCAACCACCTCTCTTACCTCTTCAGCATCCTCTTTTTACTCTTTCCCGAATGCTCTTCCTCGCATCTCTGTCACTTTACCGCCCCCAACATGCACTACACTCCCTCAAACGTAAGCACTTTAATTTCTCTTACTTTTGCCTTGCAAATATTTTGCCATCAGTGTACCCCCTTCAAACACATATCCACAGAATTTCAGTTGCAACTGGAATACACAAATATTGTTCTGTGTGCTCTGCAGAGAGGCTAACCCACTGACAGGCACTTTGTTAGGCTTTAGCCTTAGCGTCTAAGCGCTCAATCAAAGCTCCTCATAAACACATGGCATGGCTCAAGCTTCAAGGCATGCACATAAAAAATACAGATAAACAACTACATCATAAAGTAGCTAACTCATGGAGAATGCAAGATTAGGTAAAGCATGTAAAATAAGAGAGGAACTATATCACTGAAATGCATTCCCTTGACTTTTTTTAATATTCATTGTTTGCAAGTCAATCTATGTTTTTAGCATCAGTGTTAATTTAGGGGCGTGTACACAGGGCCATTTTTAATGCCATACATCAGAAAACTGGCCAACGTAAGCACATGTTCCACAGTAAGCACATATCTCTTGCTATGGGCCTGACTCAGACATGTTGATCCAAAATTCGCAAGGAAACAAGAGCAAACCCTGCTCCTTATTTGGATCCATTACACAAGGGAGCAAATGCCGCAGCTCCACTTCTAAAGGAGTGAGCAATGTGCAACGAGGGCCTGGGTGTCACAGTGGGGGAGGTTAGAGTAATGAGGGGTCTCGGCACAATATACAGATCACAGCAATAAGCTAGCAAACACTTCCCATTGCCGAGAACAAGGCACTAGATCTGAAGTGCTTACATCCACTCTCATGTATGATGAAAGGGTGGGATCTATGTCTTTGAATGAGGGACGTCTGAAATCAAGCAGAAATAAAGTCTCCTATGCCTGAAACTGCAGCGCTTATTGCATCACTGGCCTACAGTGTGCATACAACTAGAGACCCCAATGGCAATAAAGGGCTTTAAAACAGAAAGCCCCGCATCCTGTGTCACATTTAGAAAGTTGATTTACTGCCGGTCTTCTGTCTCCTGCTTCAGAGCACGGCGGGGCAGGCAGCCTGAAACAGACAACCCAGACTTAAATATATCAATTTATTTAGAGTTACAATCAATCTGTTTCAAATTCTTTTATGTACATGCGTCGGAGTTTTCAGAGGGGCTCAGCCCCACAACACTAATAAAAAATTGCCCCTGACTACTTGTGCAACGGGGGAGACACAGAACATAGTAATATCTCCCATGAGCAGTGCTTAAATTGTAAAAAAGAAAAAAAAAGTAAGTGCCAGGTTCCTTGCAGGAGGCCAGTGCAGCTTGCGCCATCCATTGCCTCTACCAACACTGCCAATGACACTACCAACACAACTACTAACCATCACAGCCCTACGAATGGGAAATTGCAGAATATTAATGTCCCCCAAAAGCTACAATAATGGCTTGGGCGGCAATTATTAGTCATTTTTATGTATATTTAGTTAATACAGAACTGTTGTTATGCTTATTAGTAAAATTGGCAAACAGTCCCACCTTGTGGCAGACTGTCATAAGAGCCCATGTTATAAATTAACTACCGGTGCTGAGCATTAGAAACCACTGCCTCAAATTAAGCATTGCCTATGATTGGCTTTTTGCTACTTTCAACCCCTACGCTTGCTCTTAAACAAGGCTGCCTTGCATGATGTGCAGCCTTGCACCATGGTACAGGGGTAAGTGTGTGCTCTTTGCCACACTCCCGGTAAACATTTTTATGCATAGACAAACTTCAAAGTCTTCCTTGCAATGAATATGTGCTGTGCAGGCAGTGTACATGAAATTTATTGTTTTGAGAAATCAACAAAATTCTTCATATTTGCATCTGCTTCCACTAGGCTGTAGTTTTCAAACCAAAGACTGATCTGGCAGTCTTAGTAGATTATGCTTTACATAAAATCTGTGGGTGTCTGTCGCTGATCTACCTAAGAAAATCCTCTTTGACACCCTGTTGGCGAAAAGCAAAACAAAGCAGCTTAAAACAAAATTAGCACTGAGGAAAGTACAGTTTTCCAATGCAAACTCCTTTAGCTGTTGGATAGTAAATAGGATGCACTGAATTAATGATGAGATGATATAAGATGATAGATTTACTTCGTGTCCCTTTACTCCTTAATACATTCGGGCTGGAATTTGTCAGCATTAGCACATGAGTTAAGACAGCACAACATAGAAATAGAGATCAATGGTTGCCTCATTCTGTTTTCTAGCTGTGCTGTCTGAAAATCATGCTGTGAATCAGAGAAATTCCAATATAAATTTAAGGGCCTTACACAGTGCAAACAATTTAAAACTGGCACTCAGCTCCACATGAGACAGCACAACTGTTCATGATACAGACGTTGGCATTTTAGCCACAATACCTTGCAAGCTGTGATCCTTAAGGTAAATTTGAAATCTGAACATCTAAACTTCAAATTAGAGTATGCAATTTGATATTGGCTAATATGAAAAAAAAACATTGAACAAATGTTATCTGGGCAACCTCAGAGCAAAGCAGTATCTTGCTAACATAGCTAAACCTTGGAACAGCACAATTCACATTTACACATACTCCTCTATCTGTCATCGACATTTAACATGGTCAACCACGGCGCCCTCTTAGAGCTATTAGAACACAAAAATGGGGTTATCTAGCAATGTTCTCGAATGCTATGTACAGTGGTCAGATATCTGAGGGTCAAGTTTGTGCTTTGTAAAACTCTTCAATAAGTAAATAAATAAATACAATTCCCTTCACCAGATTGAAAAAGTGCTTCACCCCTACAAAAAAGTTAATAAAGGGCTTGATACAACCAACTTTTTCCAGCAACCTGAAATATTAGAAAACACAACATACAAATTTAGGAATCCTGCCGTTGTCAAGTGCTGACAATTTCATACATTACTATGGGCCAGATGTAGGTGTCCAAATACCGGTCGGTAACGGCCGAAATTCGTTAATTTTGGCCGTTACCGACCGGTATTTGCAATTTGAGATGTAGGTGCCAAAAAGTACACAGAGTCGGTATTATTCCGAATAGGTATTTTCCGAATCCTTATTTACCGAATTGGTAAATAAGAAATGGTAAAAATGGCCCACGAGATGTAGGAAAGGCAAAAAATACCGAATTCCATGAAATTCGGTATTTAAGAGTCGGTATTTACCATGGATTGAAAGCAGGTGGTAATCAGGTGCAGGCTATAAAAAAGGGACCAAAATGCAACAGTTTTGCAAGAATGGCGGCATTCTACGTGATTGCGAGGCCGCTACGGCTACAGGCAGCAGGAGAGAGGGTTTGGAGAAGGGAGGAGCAGGTCTACAGGCAGAGGATCACCCTATTCCAACTGACTGAGCCAGAGATACTGCAGAGGTACAGGCTACACCCCAGAACCATCCTGGACTTGATTAGGGATCTCCACCCATACCTTGATCACCCAACACCCAGGGCCCATGCCATCCCACCCCATGTGCAGGTGCTGTGTAGCCTACACCTGCTTGCCTCTGGGAGCTACCAGAGTGTGATTGCTGCAGTTGGTGGTGTGTCCCAGAGCTGTCTGTCACGTTTTTTCCGTAAGTTCCTGGAGGCCATGACGCACAGAATGGAACATAACATCCGGTTCCCTGACACACCTGTGGAACTTGCAAAAACAAAAACTGATTTCTATCAACTGGCACACTTCCCTCACGTGATAGGCTGCATAGATGGCACCCACATTCCACTCTGTCAACCTGCAGCCACTGAACACATCTACAGAAACCATAAGTCAATGCACTTCATCAATGCGCAGGTGATATGCAATGCTGGCAACATCATCACAGACATAGTGGCTAAATATCCTGGTAGCACCCACGACTCCTACATTTTTCAGAATAGTGGGATATACACACAGCTTGTTGATGGAGAGTTTGGGGACGGATATCTGCTAGGTAAACAACTGTGATACACCCTGATAGTCATGGCAGATGTACGTGTCATGCGTATGTAACTAATGGACCTCTCTTTACAACTTAGGCGATAGTGCATATGCCCTGCGTTCCTTTGTGCTCACACCCTACCTCAATCCAACTACCAGGAGTGAGAGCCGTTATAATGTGGCTCACAGGTCTACTCGCAACGTAGTGGAGCCCACATTTGGACTCCACAAGAGCAGATTCCGCTGCCTCCACAAGAGTGGAGGTGCACGGCAGTACACCCCCATCCTGTGTTGCAAGATAATAGCGACCTGTGCCATGTTGCACAATCTTGCCACCAAAGAAGGCACAGAGGTGGAGGTAACACATCACGAGGACATTGATGATGATCAAGAACAGGCAGAACCCTAAGCAACAGGAGCAGCAGCAACAGATGGTAGATTGATACGGGATACCATTGTCCTACAATGTCTGTGTCCATGACTGTGTGCTCACAGTTACCCTCACTGTGACCAGTCCTGTGGGGTGTGGGCAATCTTTAACGTTTCCGGCCACGCACTACAGTGCGGGATGCACGAGGCTGGGTATCCACACTTTGGGTGGTGGCTGGGTCAGAAATGTTGTGCCTGACGCTCCTACGCTTCGCAGGTACAGGTGTGCTGGAGCCACTCCTGCAGAGATGGACCTTTCTGTTTCATCCACACCTGTGTCACCAGCAGTGCCTGTCTTGTTAGTGAGCATCTGCTCTATTGCAGAGGTGACTCTCCCCATGCCCCTTGATAAGTCTGTGCAGCAGTGCACTAATGCATCCTGCATTGATATTGAACGTCGGCACAGCAGTGACGTTGCTGTGGCAAAGCGGTTCAGGGCCTTAGACTGCTGCCGCATACACTTGCGCTCTCTGGGACGCTCTAAGTGGTCTCTGTCCAACTTGTCAGACAGAGCACCCATGTACTGTGAGATGTCTGTCATCCCCTTAGCAATTGCCTCCATGCTCCCAGCAATGTTGCCTATTCCATGGTCAATGTGTGAAAGTTTGTAATTGATGCTGCGCACCTGCCTGTGCACTGCCAACATTGCCTTCGCCTGCAGGCACTGCACCTTAACCATGGCGGCCTCCAGGCCACAGAAGACCCCCTCTCCTTCCTGCCCTTCACCACTCTCCCGTGCCCTTCTGCCAAGGACACTGGCCCGCACAGCGCCTGCAGTACTCTGCTGCCTGGCCTTGTCAGCCAAAGGTGGATTTCTCTGCATTTCACCCTCCTCATCCTCCTCATCTGATGTTTGCAGAATCCTCAAAGGGGGCACATAAGGCCTCCTTGCTCTTTCCAGCATGGATGACTGTGTTGTTGGTGTTGGCGAAAGTGCTGCTGGTACCAACTCAGGTGTTCCAAACAATAGAGGGGAATGCGGATGAAGTGTTGTGGCTCGCTCAGGTGTTGTGGCTTCCTGGGATGTGGTGTTCTCTTTTTCAACAGCGCTGTGACCTGCACTTTGTCTTTCATTTTCCCTTCTTTTAGGTACTGGTGCCCTCTCCTCCCTTTCTGGTGCTGTACTGCGTGAGGACTCTCCTGTGAAAAGATATGGACATAGGGTCAGTGGTGTCGTTCACCTGTGTGTCTTTATTAAATACATTTATATCACACATTTGCCTAGTCTACATCAGCTGCTCGAAGTTGTGTGTGGCATGCCTTGCTGGATTCTATGGTGTATGCATTGCATGTATTTACCTATGACTACGTCTCCCATGATGCATTGATGGCCATCAGTTAAAACTGTTCCGGAGTGTTATGCTTACACACAGTGGGGAAGGGGGACAGGGTAATTGGTGGGGATTACTGTCCATGCATGTTACCTTGTTTCTTTGAAGCTCTGGCAGAGCTATCCATGTCCCAAATTCCATGGATGCTTTCTGGCTCCAGGGTGGATTCTACTAGCTCCTCAAGCTTTGTTAGTCTTGGCACTCGTTTTTTCCCCCACCTGTGACACCAGCTTCCTTTCTTTGGGCAGCAATTTTCTTCTTTGTGATGATGCGCAGGTCGTACCATCTTTTCTTTAGGTCGTCGATCTCCCTGTGTGTCACCCCAATGACATTGACCTTTGTCTGGATGTCAAGCCATGTGTTTCTTTTTACAGACTCTGCAACATGCAGAGACTGTTTCCCAAAAATGTGGGTGTTGTGCTTTACCACTTCTTCCACAAGCACCTGCAGTTCTGCTGGGCTAAATTTTACTTTCCTTCTGCGCTCTCCTGCTTCCTTCTGCCCTTCCTGAGACTTCATTCTGATGAACAGGTAAGCTCTGGAAAGCCAGGTCCCCTCTGTTTTCTCCTGCTCTGCAAACTGTTCAGTTTCTCTGCACCGGCATGGGTGTGGCCACTCCCAGGTACTGGGGAGGGGTACTTGATTCTGATTGGTTGGTTCCTCTGTGCCTTTGTTGTGGGGTGTGGTGGGTGTTCCTGATTAGTTTACAGGTTCACATGTCATTTTTTGGACCTTCCGATTCGGTATGTACCGATTCGGTATTTACCGAATCGGTATTTACCGAATCGGTAAATGCCGATTCGGTAAATCCTATTCATTCCTATGGGCCAGAAGGACCATAGGAATGAATGGGTATTTCCGAATCGGTATTTACCGATTCTGTAAATACCGATTCGGTGAATTCCGATTTGAGATTCCGAATGATACCGAATCGGTAAATTTTACAGATTTTTTATCTACATCCCGTTTTCCGATTCTAAAATACCGATTCGGTATGAGTCGGTATTTAAGAGTCGGAAAAAAAGATTTACCTACATCTGGCCCTATATGTTCTTGCTGAAGAAGAAGAATTTGGTTCACTCATGAAGAAATCATGGGCTAGATGTAGGTAATTTAAATTTACCGATTCGAAAATACCAAAGTTTACCGATTCGGTATAATCGGTAAATGCTATGTAGATAAAAAATCGATAAAAATGACCAAATCGTTAAGATTCAGTAATTACTGAAACGGTAATTACCAATTCGGTAATTGACATTCATTCTTATGGGCCATAGGAATGAATGGCATTTACCGAATCGGTAATTACCGATTCGATAAAATAGGGAAAGAGTCAAGGATGGCAGGGTGTCACTTTGACACCCTGTTGCACCCCTGAATAGTGCTTGTGTAGACATTTGGCACACATACATGCCCTAAGGGCATGTATGTCTGTCACATGGCACAGGTGTAAATGCACAGATTTGCATTTACAGAGGTATTCGTTATTTACCACCAACTAATAATTGGTGGTAAATAACGAATCCTGTAAGCACAGAAGCACTCTTCAAAGTGCTTCCTACATTTCATTTACCGATTCGGTAAATACCGAATCGGTAAATGATGATTGGGTAAATACCGAATTGGTAAATACCGATTCGGTATTTACTGAATCGGTAAATTTGCCGCCTACATAGGAAAAGCCTATTACCGGTCGGGAACGGCCGATTTCGGCCGTTACCGACCGGTAATGGCCTTCCTACATCTGGCCCCATGTTTCTTACGGAGTTACTTGGATTGGTGTGCTGTTGCTTTTAATTACGGGCGGACTTTAGTCAACCAGAACTAATAATGTCCCTATCTTACTTCTAGATAAAGATTTCAGTAATTTAATCCCGAGCTAAATCCATTGCAATAGGTTAGACCTGGCATCCTTACCGTAGTCTTCCCCCAGATTTTTAGCCTTTTACATCCTGTCTTTGCTGATTCTTTTTGTTGGCCTTAGAGTGCTTTACCACTGCTAACCAGTGCTAAAGTGCATGTGCTTCTCCCCTAAACATGAAGACATTGGTGTATACCTGATTGACATATTTGATGTACTGGCAAGTCCCTTGTAAAGGGGTATACATATACCCAGGGGCTTCACTTCAAATGCCACTAGTTGGTTGCAGCACTAATTATGCCACCCACAGAAATAGCCTTTCAAACCTGTCTAAGGCCTGCCACTATAGTGCCTGTGTGTGTAGTTTACTGCAACATCGACTTGGACTTTAAAACTACTTGCCAGGCCTTAAATTCCCCTTTTATTGCATAAAAGTAACCTCTAAGGTAGGCCCCAAGTAACCCTAAGGGTAGGGTAGCATGTACATTAAAGGTAGGACATGTACCTTTATGTTTTGCATGCCCTGGTAGCGACAAACTGCCTATTTCATTTTTCACTACTGTGAGGCCATCTCCTCCCATTCCATCTAGACAGCCACAACACAGATAGGGTAGATGTGTCAGAGCACCCATCTACATACATCTGCATTCTGATAGCCTTGCCTTGTCAGGATGGAAGGGAGGTGCTAACACTTCTTTTGAATAGGCAGTGTCAGGTCCCCACGCAAAGGAATGATTACCCTCCAAAGGTAGCCTAGCAGACAGGACTGGGTTGAAAGGGATACTAGAGAGAGCTCCTTTGAGGTCACCTGCACATCAAAAGCACTTGTTGGGTATAAATACTGGGGGTCTGTCCTCCTAAAATCAGACACTACTGGACTTGTAACTAATCTCTGCCAGAAGACTTGCTGTGCAACTTAAAGAACTCAAGTGGACTGCTGATCTGGAAGGCCTGCTTTTCTGTTTGTTTCCCTGCTGTGATGCTCTCTTCTAAAGGAGAGTTGGACTCAACATCACTCCATGAGATCTCCAAATGCTTGTTGGCTTGCCTTCTATTGCTTGAGACTCGAGGAAATCAAAGTCTCTACCCATGCTTCTGTGCCTGACTCACTGGAAGGTGCCCAGTTACTTGCAACATGGATTTCGGTGTATCTCCTGCCTACGAGTAGCAGAACTGGTATATCAACCCGGTTGAGGGAGTAAAATCGGTTCATTGCCTCGGAACCATTGGTTTGCCTCCAGACGCAGCAGACAACATATCACCGTCGCTGCAGCTTAAAAACGTTCGATGCATCCCCTCAAATGCATGGCAGAATTAGGTACATCACTCCATGCCTCTTGATTCCCGCACCATCGCCTTTACTGCATGGAGAAGATTGACGCATCCTGTGCCTGCGGGACTCGAAATAGATGCATCTCACTGTTTGTGAGCAGGAAAGATACTTTCTTCACCAGGGCCTGCATCGGTCCTGTAGCTGGACAGCCCTCCCTCGCATTCAGCCTGAACTTTGGCTTTGCCCCAGCACTGCGCGGCAGAAAAATACCTTTTTAGCACTACTTGCTTATAAGTGCTTTACTGCATTTATTCCTTAAGTTCAATATCGCAACTGCTATATATTGGATTTGGTTGTTTTCGTTTGTCCTTCACTGTGTGGAGAAGATTGATGCACACTGCGCCAGCGGGACTCGATATTAATGCATCTCACTGTTTGCGACCTAGAATGGTATTTTGTCCACTGTGGCCTGTATGAGTCCTGTAACTGGCCGGCAGTCAATTTCGGTTGGCCCAAACTTTGAATTTGCCCCTGACTAGAGAGACCTAAAATACAATTTTTATTGCTACTTGATTATACGTGCTTTTCTGCATTTATTCCTTTAGTATTAAATATCTCAACTTCTATACATGTGATTTTTGTAGTTGAGCTCGTGTTTTGTTCAGAAAAATAATAGTCTATTTTCCTAAGCCTGTGTGGAGTCTTTTTGTGGTGTATTCCTTGTGTTACGGTGTGAGTGTGTTACACAAATATATTACACCTTGTCCTTTTAGATAAGCCTGCCTGCTCCATATCAAGCTACCAGAAAGTGAACACAGGTTATAGTTTAGTGTGTATCTAGCTTACCCTGACTAGAGAGGTGATTCCTGCCTGGACTGGGTGCACACCTCAGCCAACTAGGAATCTAATTTCTAACAATAATTATCAGCGGTGAGGATAGAACTTGTGTTTGTCAAATACTATTTAGTAACGCATTGTTTACTACTCTGTACTGAGACCTATTTGTTCTGCAATGTCAGTGGGCCTGCCTGGCAACACAAAATCTGAGCTAGACAATCTAGATACATACATAGTGGCCCAACTCAAGGGGTTCTGCTGGGAGAAAAGGATGTCTCATAAGGGAAGTGCCAAGAAGGCAGAGCTTTAGAAATCCTTAATAGCATGGGCAGTAGTAGCCAACCCAGATGGAGAGGAGGATTAGGAGGAGGGGTCTAAGTCTGAGGAGAGATCAGAGCAGGACCTGACTGAAAGTCATGACATGTTGACTACAGAAGAGGGAAGCAATCTCTTTCCAGGACTGGTATTCCCTTCTAGATCAGTTAGCAGTGTGTCATCAAGGACACTGTCCCCAGCAGAACTGGAGGACAGGAGAGAGGAGAGAAAGCTGAAACTTGAGCTTGCAAAATTTAAATAAGAGTAATAACAAGCTCTAGAGGAGATGAGGCTGGCCATGGAGGAGAGTAAGATTGCCCATGAGTTGAGCCTCAGAGAGCAGGATATTAGAGCCCCCAAGTGGAGTACAGTAACAACAATCTACGTGGCTACATGAATGCATTGTCTTCACATGAGTCCAGATTTCACATCCCTGAAGATGTGATGCCCAGTTATAATGTAGGAGATGACATAGATAGATGATTGGTAGCCTATGAAGTGACATTGAAAGTGCACAGGGTTCCAGAAGCGTTCTGGGGGGGTAGTCTCTGGCAGTACATGGTGGGAGTGGGGAGGAGCACAATCCTTACATTGGAGGTGGGGTACCAGACCAATTTCTCTGCCATGAAGGCCATGTTAGTCACCAAGTTTAGGCTGACCCCTGAGAAGTACAGACAATAGTTCAGGGCAAGTCACAAGCTCTCTACAGAAACGTTGGTGAATTTCCTGGACTATACTGGTAAGGCACTGAAGTGCTGGGTGAGGAGCAGCAAAGTAGATGATTAAGAAGAGTTGTACAACTTGCATATTCTTGATACTTGTTTTAGAGAACTGCACCAACATCTAAGTTGGAATTCTTATCTACTCTAATGACTGCACAGACCCTGTATGATCCTCTCAAAAACTGCCCACTTACACAACATGCCTTTGCTTCAGGGAATAACAGGCACATGCATCAACGTTTTTTGTGAGCGCAAACGGCGCGATTCGCAGAAATAGGCCGTTTGCGCCAGCAAAAAGAGCTTTTGCGATGCATCGAAGTGTAAGGCACTCGCAATTTATGGTGATTTCTTAAATTGGGTTTGCATTTAAGGAATTGCAATTTGCAATTCCTTAAATGCAATGCTTGTACCCCTTAGAAATAGCTAATTCGCTATTTGGGGCCGCAAAATACAGAGAAATTACTCTGGTCTGTATTTTGCAAAAACCTTAAGAAAATGCACTAAAGTGCATTTTTCAAGGTTTCAAGTTACGCACACACACATGCCCTTGGGGCATGTGTGTGTGCAACATGAGTGCACATCACAATTTCAGAGGTGCAACAGGGTGTCCTTTTGACACCTTTGCACCCATGAAATTGCATCCGCAATTTTGAGTACCTATTGGTACTCGCAAATTGCGCATGCAATTTCCTATGTATTCCTATGGACCTGTAGGCTCATAGGAATAAATGGAAAGCCATTACTTAATTGCGACTCACAATTTGCGAGTCGCAATTAAGGAATGTTTAGAAATCGCTATTTTAATAGCGATTTCTACATTTATAGGCTTTTGAGAGTCCCTAATTGCAATTCCTTAATAATCGCAATTAAGTACTCGCAAAAGCATTTCTTGATGCATGTGCCCCTAAGTGATAAATTAATGATCGTCGTTGTTGACACTAGAGATTACTACTGATATTTTAAGGACTCTTGGCTACTTTCCACTCACAAAAGCACTATCGCTAAGAAGAATGTCAGAGTCAGATATGTGTAATCTGGGATCCAAGCCCTGCAGCATTTGTTTAAGTTTTTTATGACCAATATTTTAATTGACACAAATAAATGCAAATAGCAAGCTAGTGGTGAGTTCCTAATAGTGTTGCATGCTGTGAAATTTTGCACATCAGTGATAGAACTCTGAATTACCGTTTCCAAGAATGTTGCAAGTTAATAGCCACACATAACCCAAAAGAAGCAAACATATATCTTCTCTAGTGTCCTGGATCCGAAGTCTCATGTTTTAAATACAGGACAGCCCTATCTCCTATTTGTATTCATTGCTAAACGACCATCAGAAAAATGCTAGATTTATTTACATAATTTATTGTATTTGCTATTCTTTCTCTTTGAATAGTACTCGGGGTTTTCTGCCCTCCCAAGTAGTTCTGGCTACTTACATGGCTGTTTGTATGTGAAGACTGCCAGTAGGGGCAATAGTTAAGAGGGATCAGGCATACAAGCAATACAAAAAAGTGTAATTGTTTTTCTGATCCACAAACATCAAGAACATAGATTGCAACTGATGACAAATCCATTTCCGAATGGAAGGATGTCTCTGCCTATTTATTCTAATATAGAAAGGAAAAGCTGTCCATTCCCTCACTTCATTAGGAGGACGATCCTAATACCATTCCAGACAGAACATGAGGTTACTGCACAAAATGGTATTACGAGTGTCAGCAAATGCAGTAATGCTGAATTGATTTCTTGAGACAAATTCTACACATTAAAATGTGATTACTTTGTCCAAGATAAATTGCCTGACTTTCAACTCCAGAAATCAGCGCAAAGCTCCAATTTCCGCATTGTAAGAAAGGATATTATTTTATGTGATCCACCACATTTTCTTGTCTGGTTTTGTTAGCTTTAGGATTCTATTTGCTAGTCTACTGCTATATCATGGGACAGTTTATGTGCTTTAGTCCAAACGGACTTTTAATTAGTTTCACCCAAATAATTGACTTATTTAACTTTCCATTAAGGATATTGTAAGCTAGCGCACATTTGCAATAGTGATGTGAAAGTTAACTCTCATGTATGACAGAAATACATGGCTTCAGAAAACACTATTTTGCTCTAGCTGCTATGCAACTTACAAACACTGCGGAAACGTGTGGCCAACTAAATATTGAGATTATCATGCCCTCATTGTCAACTATCATACAAAATCTGTTTTCACTGTGTAGGTAAAAATCATTCCAAAAATAGGCATTGTTATAAATACATTCTTATTTCATATCTTTGCATTGGAAAAACTAGCGCATTGATTAAAGGTTATATTTTACTGAGTATCAAACATCTAATTCAATGGCGCAAGTTGATTTTTGATAATGTTATTGGAAGGGTCCATTTACAAAAGTGAATTTTGTACTACCTGGGAAAGGACTGGTTTGGAATCGGTTTGAATCTTAGCCATGCTACGGACAACACCTCATGTCAACAGAAGTGTGGCTAACAGAGAGGAGCAAAAGATCATCCAGATGGAGGCAGGTGAGGATCATTGTTAGAAATTGGGTCTCTACTCAGAGGTTTGCACCCTGTCCAAGGAGGAACCCAAATCCCAGTCAGGGTAAGTCAAATACACAACCTAAATTAACCTGTGCGTGCCCTCTGGTAGCTTGGCATAGAGCAGTCAGGCTTAACTTAAGAGGCAATGTGTAAAGTATTTGTGCACACTTTAATAACAGTAACACCGTGATAACACCAAAAAAAGACTCCACACCAGTTTAGAAGACTAGAAGATTCTTAAATGATCATCAAATCTTTATTTCGATATATAAATATCATAAAAGCACATTAGAATATAAAAACACAATTCATTAATAATACATTTAAAAAGGATTACTATTAAAAAACCTTTTATATTACAATAAATAATAAAAAATATATTAAACTTTAACAGCTTTGTAGATATTTAAGCATATAAAAAGAAATTCAGCTAAAACGTAAATCATCCAATAGCCTTCAGCCTAATCAGCCAAGCCCAACTAAGAAATTTGGCCACCCCACACACTAAGGTTGTGCTAGCATCAGCCTTAAGTATTCTAAGTGCAACGGAGTGGTCCCTGGTTCCAAGCAAGAGGCACACAGGTTTGAGCCATTTCTGTCTGGGTTTTGCATAGGCTGGGCATACAAAGAAGACATGAGCAATGTTTTCAGTGACATTTTCACAGGTTGGGCAATCAGAAGAGGTTTGATGCGGTGGCTTCCACTTGCAAGTATGATCGCGAAGGGGGAGTGTTCCCATCCTGAACTGGATAAAAAGGGATCTATCTCTAGGTTTCTTTATAAAATCTAAGTAGGGCTCCAAGCGAGGCTTTAACCCCTTCGGCGCGCATGACAAAGCCAGCTCGTCATGGGCGTTACCTGCGCTACGCGCATGACGAGCTGACTTTGTCACGTAACGCGCGATTTTCAAAATTGCAGCGCGCAGCGGGAAAACCGCTAGCGCGCATGCGGTTAACTTGTGCTGTCGGAATGCCTCAGTCAGCCTACCTAGGTTTGGGTCCCTCTGCTTGTGATCATCAACCCATGTCCAATAGGCTCGCTTAAATACAGCCTTGGATAATGATACCCCAGGCTCCCAACCAGTTGCAAGGCCCGTTACAAGTAAGAGCTTCTTTATATTAGTTATCCAACTAATTTTATGGGCTCCATGAAGGTTCATAACCTCTCTTAGACCATTGGCATACCTTGAAAGCTCCGGGGTCCGCCATAGCCGCGGCCAATATAGAAGAGGGCGTAAGGCAGCTAGGTCCTTGATGGAACGGCGACCTAGATCACTCAAGAGTGGTTTGGTGGGAGTACCCCTCGGGAGCGATACAAGCTCCCTAAAGAACTTGTTCTCTGCGATAACTAAGGCATCAACACAATCAAAGCCCCATAGCTCTGCGCCATAGAGGGCACAGCCTACAGCTTTTGCAGCATAGATATCCAGAGCAGGAGCAATGGGATTAGAAGTGGATGCACGGTGTTCCCTCCCTAATACTCCAACTACCCTTTTATGGCTTAGCGCCATTTTATCAATATGTGGCTGCCATTTAAGTTTATCCGAGATTCTAATTCTCACGTAGTCGAACTCTTTTACGCGTTCCACTGGCACCCCATCAAGGGATAAGGTGGATCTAGACGATCTGCTCGGGTTAAAATAAAGGAGCTTTGTTTTCGATGTGTTTATAGCAAGGCCCCTGAGCTTACAAAACAAACAGAAGCGGTCCAACAGCTTCTGCAATCCTGTGGGAGTTTTTGATACCAACAGCGTATCATCCGCAAAGAGGAGTGCGGGGACTTAATCACCCGCCAAGACCGGGGCATCAGCGTTAATTTCGAGCAAAAATGAAACTACGCCGTTCACAAATAGCGTGAATAATGTCGGGGCTAGTACGCAGCCTTGGCGTACCCCTCTATTCACAGGGATTTTATCCGTTTTTTGCTCCTGTGATCCCCATCTAATACGAGCATAAGTTCCGTCGTGCATGCGAGCCAGGAGATTCAAAAATGGGTAAGGGAATCCCCATCTCCTCCAGGACCAGCCATAGGCGATCTCGGGGGATCAGGTCAAAGGCGGTCTTCAGGTCAATAAATGCCAGATAAAGACCGCCTTTGCCAATGGTAACCACCTTCCAGTGTAAGAGTACCAACCTGAATGCCTGGTCTATCGTGCTTGTGCAGGCCCTAAAGCCCGCCTGGAAGGGTGAAATAATTCTGTTCTCATCAGCCCAGGAAAGAATCCTCTCCAAGAGTACCCTGCCAACCAGTTTCTGCCCCGCATCTATAAGACTTATTGGGCGATAGTTGGCAGGGCCCCCCTGAGGCCCTTCTTGTAAATGGGGATCACTTCGGCCGCCTTCCATGAATTCGGATTAAATTATGAGTAAAACAAGACCAAAGTGACAAGAATCCAATAAGTCAGGATATGAATGTTTAAAGAGTAAATGCAGAAACAGTGCTTAGTAGTCACTAGCAGTCAAAAGGTTATTTGAGGTCAGGAGGGACCGGAACAAATCCAAAGTTCAGGCGGATCGCGAATGAAGGCACGCTGGCTACAGAACCCATGCAGAAAAGTACCTTGTATGGTGCAAAGCGTCAACATAAGGAGCACAATGCATCGATCTTTTCCACCCAGTTGGGTTGATTAGTCAAAGCTGAGCCTCACAGACGGTGTAAAAGGATCAGCACTGCATTGTCGTCAAGTCTCGCAGACAGCGTTGAAGGATTGGCTATACGTAGTTCTCAAACCTCGCAGTTGGGAACCGTGTCGTTGTCGAATTGGCACTGATTGGGCATTGAAAGACACTGCTTCAATTCTGAAAGGTGCAAAGGGGCCACTTTGTTGATTTTTTAAGTATCAGAACCTACTTCTGGGGCCTAGGACTGGAGGGGGCACCTCAGATAAGGGTAGGACTCACCAAATTGAGGAGTCCAGCAGCACAAATAGAGTTGCAAGAAGGTTCCTGTGTCCCTGAGACTTCTGAAAATAGGAGACAAGCCAACAAGCCCTTGTAGAATCTTGGGTTCAAGGATAGAGAGAGCAAGCCCTGTCCCTCTCACTCCTAGGCAAGAAGAAGCAGGCCAACTAGCAGAACGGGTATAAAAGTGGCAGTCCCTCTTACAGCACAGCAGCTCTTATGCCAGGCAGAATGTCATTGATTTTACTAGAGTTCGATTTGGTGGTGTCAGGGGTCCAATACTTATACCCAAATGTGCCTTTGAAGTGGAGAAGACATAAAAGAGGCCTTTAAAGATCACACAACCCCAGCCTGTTTTACCCTGGCTCCAGACACATTACAGGGAGTTATGCAGTTATTTGTGTGGGGACAGGCACAGCCCTATTCAGGTGCATGTGGCAGCTCCTCCCTCCCAAAATACCTCAGGAAGTCCCATCAGCCTGGTGATGGAGCATCAGGAGTAGTGTCGCTCGCTGGTTAGAGGCGGCAGACCCGGGTGCCGAAGTCGGCCCGGGACCAGGGTTCAATTCCCGACGCGGAAGGGTCTTGGACTTGGGTCAGCGGACTCGATAATTCTCGCTTCGGTGCTTACTCTGATGAAGCAAACCTTCGCATATTTTGCGACCTTGCTGTATTCAAGAACCTCGTTTATGTGTAACAAGGTAATAAATGTACGTCTTACTAACATTTATATTAAGTTTGAGTAAAGTTTATGAAGCTTGCTTACGTGTATTTCTAATGCATTTAATCCGTGTACTTAAAAATGGCCGCCGCTTGTATTTTAGTTACTGCGCATGCGTCAGCCACACTCACGTGTCCTGACGCGTCTGCAGAAGTGGAGGGAAATTTATGCGCATGCGTAATACATAGCTGTGCCCATCATGTGGTACTGCTCGTGCCACTGCTCTTGTGCCTGTTTCCATGTAGCTAACATTTAGACTGCATAAGTATATGTTACAATGATAAGTTGAAAATACAACCCTGTGAATGTGATTTCATAACGTTATTTCTGTATATTAATTTGTTCTCGCTTACTTTTCATGTACCGCGGGGAATGGGGGTCCAAACTGATTGGGAGCCATATTGACGGTCTCTTCTGCGCATGACCAGAGAATACTGAAAGGTGGCCGCTTTGGACAGTGGAACTCAGCCAGCTGGCAGCCACAGTCAAGATGCGCCTGGGAAAGCCACCTCTGCGCTACGAGAACGGCGAATGTTGCTCCTCATGTGTTACAATGTAAATTTTCACTCGTATTTCTGCACAGTTCTCATGAGAACCCCAATCTCTCTAGGCGGTACCCAAGTATGCTAATATAGGCTCGAATTAGCGTGTTCTGATTGGTGTGTTACCCAAATCCTACTTTAGGACCAATCCAAATTGAGGGATTCTGACACTTTGCAACATTGGGGGGTGGTACACCGTCCCAAAAGAGTATATCTACCCTGGGTTTACCTAGGGAATTGTCCGACTTGTCTGGTTTAGCTGACCTGTCACTAACCCATCGTACTCAATAGGTGACTGAAGATACAGAGAGCTGCGGAGCACTCTGTCCGAAATTGACCATAGACTGAGGTTCTACTGAACCTTAAAGTGCTGGCGAAGCACTTCGCTGGGAGTTCGTTGACCCAATCGGGGTCTTGATCGATAGCTGCAGAGAGGGTGGAGCGCAGGCGTTGCTTCCAAACTGCGGGTGCGGTCCTGTCCTGAGCGGTCCTGTCCTGAGGGTTTGCTGTCCTGTCCTGAGGGTCCTGTCCTGATTTCCTAATCTGAGGGTATCCTGTCCTGTCCGGGGTGTCCATTCTGCACCTGCTGTCTTTGAGGGGTATCCTTCCTTGAGGGTTTCCTGTCCTTAAACTGACCCGTGGCCAGGGTTTGGTTTCCACACCAGTCTAGGTAAATACTGCTCTAAGTTTCTTTAAACTTGCACCTTTCTATATTTCTACCTTTTGCTAAAATAAAGTGACACCTTTGCATATGTTGATTTTCCATGCTTTACCGCAAACTATTGAACGAAAGTCATCTGCATTTTTTCATGATATGTTCCCATGTCTCTCAATCTTTTAGAGATTATATTTTGCATTGCTGTTTGTCATTTTCTGATATGGTCTAGAATCTCCTTACCTAGACTGTTTAAAGGTCCCTTTACTTTAAGTTTAGCGTGTTACTCTTTATAGGCCCTCCTATAGTAACCCATGCATAGTCTGTCCATGCTTAAAACATTTCTGAGATTATATAGTATTTTCCCAATTGCATTTCATATTGCATTTGAATGGTTACCCTGTCGTTATTTCTCTATAGCTATATAATTTACATTATTTTGGTTATTGATTGCCTCATTCTAGTGTACCTCATGCTTGATGATAACGAACTTTAGATAAACATTTTAAAACTTCCAGTTGTCCGTGGTCATTTAAACAATATTGAATGTCATTTGAAATTACATTTTGCTGCCTTTCCTTTTACAGCTAGGCCCCTGATCCATTGAAGTCATAGGTACCCGTGTCGGTGGATGGTAAGTCGGGTACACTGAGTCATAACAATAGGGAACACACACACAATTGGTAGCAGCCCGTGAAGTCGCCTGGTCAATGAATAGTGTGAATTGAAAGTATATGGGCCCTGAAGCCGGAAACGGCGTAATCATTGGCTGGGTGACCTCGCGCGCTCTATCAGTTTTCTGGTAAGCAGAGGTATGGTTAGGGACTAGCTAAAGGTTAGGCAGGATTAGTTAGACTAGTTGAGTCGGAAGCTGCTAGTACATTAATGCTGCTAAAAGAGCGGCTGTTCTAAGAGACCTGATCAATCTCTTGTGAATACGCACGAATAATATCTTGTAAAAACAATTCATGAATTGCTGTATTGTTATTATTCTTGTTCTTATATTGTTATATGTATTAATCCATGCGTTTGTCAACCGTTTAGTTTCTTGTTGTCCGAACTCCCCGGGGAATTGAAAGGGCAAGTGGTGAATAGAATCCATTGTCCTGAGGTCACAGGCTTAAAGGAAAGTTAGGTGCAGGTTAGGATAACCGGGAAGCACTAACTAGGGTTTTCTGAATACATGTGTGAATAAATGTCAGTAACGAGGTTCATTGGCAAAATTCCCATAGTGGCGTAATCTAGTAAGGGTCACATCGGAAAAGTAGCAGGTTCCTCGGAGCTTGGGTGTAAGCAAAGGGGTCCGCTGAGAAACCTTAGACTCGGAACATATCCCGGAAAGAAGTGGATGAGTTTAGGGGAATAACAGGTTCACCGATGCTAGAGTGAAGGGTAGGCGGAAGAGATCTGCCCGCAGCGCGTGAAAAGTACATGGAAGTAGTTTACTTGCAGTAAAAGAAATCTTTCTGTCTAGACACTTGAGCACTGTGGCGAATGTGTATTTGTTGTAAAATAACCAAGCACTGAGCACTTTAAAGGAAAGAAAGTTTCCGTTACCTTGTGAAGGGAGGGAGTCAGTCGCGAAGCGTCTCTGACATCACTCCGTGTCGCGCTGGGATTGGTAGACGCAGCGGGCGGGTAGCGGGGCTGGAATTGTAAAGGAGGGGTGAAGCGCCGAGGAGTGGGAACTGTCTCACGAAGGGGCCGCGCACCCATTGGTCGAAATTATTTGAACGCGTGCACCTCATTGGTCGCACAGAATTTGCAAAGCGCGTTCTGGTTGGAGGTAGCTTTGTAAACAAAGTTAAGCGTAGAAATCGTATGCGGCACTCGTATTGTCCAGAGACTAGACCCGATCCAAGGAACCAAGGGTTTGAGAGGGATCAGTGGAAAGCCAATAGATACGATATTATGTACGGAGGAAAGAGAAAGATGTCCCTTGTAAGTAGGGTAAAGATTTTTTTTAAAACGGACAAACCGATTAAATCTAGGGAAGGCGTTGTTGTCCCGCCACCGAATACTCCTGCCTCATTCATGATGTTTGACCGAGGGTACAACACCTGTGTGTGGTTGGAGAATTGGGTGAAGTACACAAAAGATGACGGAGTATTGGCTTTTCCGTTAGACGGTACTTTTAATGGTAGAATTTTATTCAATTTGAGAACCCGCATGAATGAATTGCATCCCAGACCAAGACTAACGCAGTATGAGGCATTAGAGGAATGGGAGATTGAGGCTTTTGAAAGAGAGAAACCCCGAATGGACAAAGGTCTGACCAAATGGTACCCCAGGCTGAAACAAGAGACCAGGGATAAGAGGATGAAGCAGTGGAGGCAGAGCATGATTGTTGAGGGTCTGTTTCCCATGATGCCGGCATGTCATAACCCTGCAGCGGGTGAGAAAAGTACCGAAAAATGTAAGCATTGGGGGGCCCCGGGGGAGTCAGATGATGAATTGTTAGATGACATCTTTACGAGAAGTCCGCCCCCTTATAATGAGGGAGCCCGAACTTCCAGTGCAGGAGAGAACCACCAGCGTCCATCTATTAAGGAGGAGGACAGATCCCTATGTAGGGGGGGAGGGGGCCAGGTATTGCCATATTTTGAGAAACCAGAGCCCCCGGAGGTACGCAATATATATCCTAGAATGCCCGAGAGCTCAGAGGAAAAATATTCCCGTGAAAGAACATTTTACCCCAGACCTCTTTATGAGAACGAAGAAAAGCCAGTAGGATCAGGGGTACCCTTTTTGCAGCCTCCATATGGGGAAGAGCGTAGGTCATTTGGCACGGGAACTTTGTTCCCAAAACCAAATTATGGTGGGGGACCAAGTGAGACGCATCCTACTGCCCCGAGTTTTACGCCTCAACTGACCCCACAGATGATACCTGACCGAACATTAGGAAGAGTGTTGGATGAAAGGGAGCAAGAGGCCATAGCTAAACAGAGGTCAGAAATAATTCAGAAAATTTCCCAGTTAAATACCAGTCCTGAAGCTTTGACTATTCCGGTAACAATCGGACCAGTGGTTCCGTTGTACGGGAATAATCAAGGAGGTCTGAACCCTCCAGTTATGAACCCGATAATGGCCCCGCCGAGGCAAGAGCCCTTACTAATAGACGATCAGTCCAGTGAGTGTGAGTCTGATGTTGTGTTCTTGGATCTGCCAAACAAACAGACCGGAAAGGGAGTGCAGAAGAGGCATAATCCTTTTGATACAAAAGAAATTAAATTAGAATCAGCAACAGGGACTAGGAGTGTCTCTTTGGTAACGCCGGAAGAAATTGAAAATTGGAGTCGTGAATTAGAAAAACAGGCTCCGCAAACGAAACCTTTAGACCTCTACAAACTGAGAGTAGAAATAGAGGAATTAATGGCAGGAAATGTGGGGCTAGACAGACTGAACACCTATTCTGAAGAAGAGTTGCTGTTTATGTGTAGAAGTCTTACCAGGAGTACTAGGGTGCTCCATGAAAAACTGACCGACACTGCAGCTAGTATGGGGATAGATATATCCAGATCAAAGCCCTTGCAGAAACCATACCGAGCTGAGTTTTCCGACAAAGATTTAGAAAGTCTGAATGTGACAGGGAGAAAATTGCAGATTAAAGAATTGCTTGCAGTCCTGCAAAAATGTGGAGACGTGGAAAAATGGAAAACAAGGTGGGCACATAAGAAAGAGGAGGCCCGTTCCAGACAAGCTACCCCTGAGTTCCCTCTGAGAGAAGTAGACAAGCCCGAAACTTTATGCCCCATGCGCGAAGTACCCGGTGGGAGGTATGTGCACGTTCCGTGGTCCAGACAGGATATTGTGTCCTTTACTAACGATTTCCCAAAATTGCGGGAGAAGCCAGTTGAATGGTACCGGCAAGTGGAAAGGTTTGTAAAGGTACAGAAATGCCTGTGGAAAGACCTGGATGGGTTTTTTGACATTGTGGTCCCAGTCGATCTATGGACCGAGTGTAAAATAGCTATAGCCTGGCCTAGCGAGGAATACCCGAGAGATGAAAAAACTGGGGAACCATCGAAAGAAGTGATGAGAAAATATGAGCAGGTAATTCAGCATCTGAAACTAAAGGTCCCAGCAAAGGAAACTGATTGGACCAGGATAGATAGAACAACGCAGGAAAGGGAAGAGACAGTGCACTCCTATTATGAAAGGCTGTTACAGGTGTTCAAAACATACAGTTGTATAGATAACATCGAGATGAAGGACATGACGCACTTCATTTACAGGTTTGTAAATGGTTTAAGACCTGAGATTTGTCAATGGATAAAAGATAACAAAATCTGTTGGCACTCCAAGAAGGTAGATGAGGTCCTGCGGTACGCCAAGTACTGCGAGGACGAGATGGCAGAAAAGAAAAAGGCTCTAAAGGAAAAAGTGATGTGGGCTCAGGTGAAGCTCGCAGAGCAGCAGGAAAAGCAGTTGAGTAACATGGTCAAAAATGCTAAGAATGAAGGTCCTGGGGGAGGGGGAGGAGGCAAGCCCCGGCCCAAAATGAGCAGGGAGGAGGCTATGAAGAAATTTCCCTGCCATCAGTGCGGCGAAATTGGACATTGGCGTAACGAGTGTCCTTACTTGCCCGAAGATAATTCCAAAACTCCTGATTTAACTCCACAGACGCAGAAAGAGAGACCGAGAAAGACTCAACCACAGGTAAAAACAGTTCAGGTGCCCCGAGCACCAAAACAAGTATACAGGGGAAAACAGGCAGAGGGAGATGAGATAGAAGTCTGGGAAAGCAATGAGAACAGAAATGCAGCAACTTCGCAGTATCTTTTAAATGATACCTTCCTTTGTGATGACCAGTACTGACGGGGCCTGAGAGGGGAGGACGAGGAGTGCGTACTTGGCGCCTCCTTGCCGGTAGACCAGTCCGGACCATACATTGAAGGAAAGGTTGACGGAAACGATGTCACCTTTCTGTTGGACACTGGCGCTACCCGTTCTACTGTGAGAACAGTGGACGTTCCAAACCTACCCCTCTCGGGAGAAGCCATCCAAGTAGTGGGTGTATCTAATCAATTGATTAGTACTCCTGTTACCAAGCCCATGGAGATCTCAATCGGAAACTTTAAGGAAATGCATAGATTTGTAGTTTGCGACACCAGTCCAGTAAACTTACTGGGACGTGATTTGCTGTGCAAAATGAACTGTACCATCTTTTGCACACCAAAGGGTGTTGAAATTCAGACCCCAGATGAAGACGGCATTTATAAATTAATGTTAGTCCGCCCTGACTCGGAAATTAAACGAATGACCATGCAGGATTTACCCAAAGAACTCCAGGAAGCAGTGAAGCCGGAGGTGTGGGACTTTACTGGGAAAGATGTAGGGTTGATGAAAAATGTGGACCCCCATACAGAAGGCAATAAAGGACAATGCGGTATACCCCAATACTAAACCCTACAGGATGAATGCAGAAGTGAAAGCTGGTGTTGCTGTGGAAATCAAGAAATTGTTAGAAGGAAACATCATACAGGAGGTGATGAGTAGCCCATGTAACTCTCCGATTATGGGCATTAAGAAACCTAGTGGCAAGTACAGAGTAGTGCAGGATTTGCGAAAAGTTAACAAAATAGTAGTTCCCTGTTGCCCTATTGTCCCGAACCCAGCAGTGATTCTGTATCAGATTCCCTGGGATGCAGAGTGGTTCACAGTGATAGACTTGTGTCATGCATTCTTTTCCATTCCTTTGCATCCAGATAGCAAATTTCTTTTCTCATTTGCCTTCGAAGGTCACGTGTATTGCTGGAACCGGGTCCCTCAAGGGTATACAGAGAGCCCCTCTATCTTTAATCAGATCTTGAAAAAATGTTTGGAAACTTTGGTCTTACCTGGGAACTCTGTCTTAGTGCAATATATAGACGACCTCTTGGTGGCGTCTAAAAGTCATAAGGATTGTGTGATTGACACCATTGCCCTACTGAATCACCTGTGTGAAAAGGGACATAAAGTGTCCCCTGACAAGTTACAGTTTTGTGCAAAATCGGTGAAATATCTGGGGCACCAGATAGAAAAAGGTGTCAGAAAAGTGACATCGGAAAGAGTGAGAATAATTCAAAAGATGCAGTTGCCCCGTACTCAGAAAGAAATAAGAATGTTCCTGGGTGTGATAGGATACTGCAGGCAGTGGATTCTGGGATTTGCAGTCCTAGCCAGGCCCTTGATAAAAATGACTAAGAGAGGAACACCGGAGATTGCAGAATGGGATGATGAGAGCTTAACAGCCTTCACCAAACTACGAGATTGTCTGTGTACTGCTCCTGCACTGGGAATGCCAGACTATTCCAAGGAGTTTGCCCTATTCTGTGACACTCGCGATAATTGCGCATTGTCAGTCCTAACTCAAGAACATGGCACAACGAGAAGGCCTGTGGCATATTTATCTGCCACCTTAGATCCAGTGGCTGCTGGATTACCAGGTTGTCTGAAAGCAGTAGCTGCTACCTGTGCCAGTTTAGAACAGAGTGAGTCAATTGTCATGGGACATCCGGTAACTGTGTACGTTCCGCATGGAGTGGTAATTTTGTTGACCAGAACAAAAACACAATATCTCACCCCTAGTCGGCTGACTAAATATGAGAGGATTCTTGTGGGTGCTGCAAATGTAAACATTGTTAGGTGCAGTATTCTGAACCCAGCCACTTTACTCCCCGACCCAAAGGATATGGAAGGGGGGGTGGATGATGAACACGATTGCATAGACTTAACTGAATTCAACACCAAGCCACGCCCAGACATAAAAGAAACGCCCTTGCCTGAGCATGACAAAGAATTATTTGTAGATGGTTCATGTCTAAGGCATGAACAAGGAGGCCTGAGTGCTGCCTATGCAGTAGTGTCCTTCGAGAAAATTGAGGAAGCAGGTTATCTATATCACATCAAGTCTGCACAAGTAGCCGAATTGATTGCTATGATAAAAGCTTGCCAAATTGGGAAGAACATACGCATAACAGTGTATACTGACAGTCAGTACTGTTATGGGGTTGTGCATGACTTTGGCCAGTTGTGGCTGCAGAGGGAGTTCCTGACTTCATCGGGTACTCCTATTCGAAATGGAAAAGTTATTCAGGACCTTTTAGAGGCAATCCAGTTACCAAAGGAACTGGCAGTGGTAAAATGTGCTGCTCATAAGAAGAGCATGGACAAGGTATCACTAGGGAATGATTATGCTGATCGAGTGGCCCAATGGTGCGCAAGAGATCGGTATATCGTGAATCCAAAACGAGGGGGGCCAGGAACCAGCTGCCAACTTCAGGTGTTTGAGGAAGTGCCTACATGGGATGAGGTGAAAGAGTGGCAGCAGGCGGCACCTTGGCAAGAAAGAGAGAAGTGGAAGGACGATGGGTGTAGACCAAGACGTGTGGATGGTGTCATCTTAGGTCCGACTGGTATGCCTGTATTGCCTAGACACTTACTTAGCACAATGGCGAGGTTGATACATGAAGGATCACACATTGGTAGGGACGCCATGATTCTAGTGTTCCAAAAGACTTGGTACAGTAAAAAGTTCAGGAAAGTAGCGGAATCCCTCTGCCAGAGGTGCCTGTCATGTCAAAAGATGAACCCAGGGAAGAAGACTGTAGTGGAACTGGGAAAAATTGGGAGGTCCGGGGGTCCCTTTGTAAGGATACAGGTCGATTTCATCACCATGCCCCGTTGTGAAGGGAAACGATATGTCCTTGTCATGGTCTGTTTATTTTCCAAGTGGGTGGAAGCTTTCCCTACTCCCCAAAATGACGCAAAAACAGTAGCTAAGTGTTTATTAAAAGAACTGATACCTAGGTTCGGGGTTCCAGTCACTATTGAATCAGATCAAGGCTCACATTTTCAGAATGCAGTGATCGACGAACTCTGTAAGGCCTTTGGAATTTCCCAAAAGCTTCACTGTGCCTACCGTCCAGAGGCTTCTGGAGTAGTGGAACAAATAAATGGAACTATCAAAAACAGACTAGCCAAACTGTGTGATGCAACTAAATTGACCTGGGTAAAGGCCCTGCCCTTGGTCCTGATGGGACTCAGAAGTATCCCTGATCGCAAAACAGGCCTAAGTCCCCATGAAATAATTATGGGAAGAGTGATGAGACAAGCATGGGTGCCTGGAAGCAAACTGTTGAGTATTACTGATGATTTGGTACTTGAATACTGCAAGAGATTGGGTGACCAAGTGCGTTCTATCTCTCGCCAGATCGGAGAAGACGCCATCCTCAATCCAACGACTCCTCTCCACAAACTGGTCCCGGGGGACTGGGTGAAGATAAAGAAGCATACTCGGAAAACCTGCCTGGAGCCAAGGTGGGGAGAAAAACGTCAGGTGATTCTGGTTACTACCACAGCAGTCAAGTGTGCCGGGGTTCCGCGTTGGATACACGCCAGCCACACCCAGAAGGTACCACCAGACGAAGTGCCTGAAGCAGAAGGGCATCCAGCAGAGGACTCTGCAGGAGCCAGACCGGAAGTAGCTGACAACGTACAGCCCAGTACCAGTCGAGCTGTAGAATCAGCAGACGTTGGCCCAAGAATAGTTGACAACGAACTACCAGGAGCCCAGCCTGCTGAAGGAGTCCAAGGAGCTGAGCCAGAAGTAGCTGAAGACGAGCTGCCAAGCATATGGCCAGAAGAGTGGATTCCATTGATTGACCTCACTGAAGACCCTATTCGAACAAATGAAAGACTTTGGGAAGGTAGAGAGTGGACTAGTCAGGAAAAGCAAGGCATAGGCGAAGAGCCTCAGAATCTTGAGATTCACATCAAAACTGAGGAAGGAGAAGGTCAGACAGGGACAGAGCACGTGATTGATACAGAACTAGTGAATAAGACTGAACAAGTGCCCGATACTGAACAAGTGAAGGATCTTGAACAAGAAAGGAATACAGAACAAGTGATTGATACTCCACCACTGACACCTGATATCGGGAAGGGACAGACTAGACATAGTGTAATAGTTCAAGCAGAAGAAAATCAAGAGATCGAAGAGCTTGAACAGGATCAGATAGGGTTAGGAGAAAGTGTTCAGGAAATAGAATCAGAGACACTTGAAGAGCAAACACACAGTATACCTGAACAAGGCCAGATTAGTACCCAGGCAGAAGAAACAGATACTAGCCCTGGAATTAGTCAGATAGAAGAAGAAGAAACTGAAGCAGAATTGCCACAAGCCAATGAGAATAAGAGGGCAAGAAAAGGAAACGAAGTCCAAGTACCAACCAAGAGACTTAAGAAAAGAAAGCATCTTGAGCCTAAATACATAAAGAAATTGAGATTGAGAATAAAAACAGTAGAAGAAAAACGTGCAGAAGAAAGGAGAAGTGCTCGTATAGCAGAACAACCAGAAGACTCTTCCAAAAGAAGGAGTGATCGAATAAAGAGACAAAACAAAAAGTACAAGACACCTGAATGGACACTTGTGTTAGAAGAGCTTGAAGATCTCGACATCACTGACGTAAGCGACGGAGAGCCCGTCCCTGAGTACTCTGACGAGAAGGAAGAAGAGCCACCGTGAATTTGCACAAAGTAAGATACTCGTGTAAAGTCACAAAGAGGGGTCGAGAAACTATTTCTGAGCCATAATGTCTGATTCAACCGTGAGTGGTGGACCTAGTCGCAGCTGTTGCAAAACTTGCTGCAAGGTATGTGTCTGTAGTGTAGTTGTCCTGATATTACTCTGGATAGGACTAACAATCTTTATACCCTTTGCTGTGAGTAAAGATACTAACATTGCCCCTACTGAAATTGTAAATACTGACAGTGAAGAGCTGACAACACAGAGTGTAGTTAGACATGAAAGAGCACTGAGACAAACAAAACAAGACTTAGAAGCATCAGATGAGGAACTACATTATCATAGAATCAAAAACAGGACACGCTTAAATGTTTTCGCAAACTTGTTAATACACTATGTAGAGACTATGGAAATTGAAGATTGCTATGTCTGCATGAAGCTACCTACTTCTGTGGCTGAAGGCGTGACATACCATCACTTGCCACTGACATACGGAATTTCCTGTAGCATTTTAGCCAGCTTATTTTACAAAAGAGGACCGTTACAGTACTATTACTCTAACAATGACGTGATCTTTTCTGAACTTCCTATACGTGGGAACTTGAATCCTGTACATACCAAAAGTGACGCAATACGATACATGGGAGATTATTTCCTGACTATAGGTAACATTGACATAGCGGACGCACACAGAGATAACTTGACTTGTTCTTTGCATGAGCAGGAAAAGATGTTCCTAAACATGGCAGAGAAAAGGAGAATTAAAATACAAAAGAAGGCTAATGACGAAAGTCAGAAAAAGCCAAAGTGGGCAGAGAACATGGAAGGCACCTCAACTGGTGGGGCGGGTCCTGCTCTGTTGCTGGATTTTGAAAAGAAAGGCAAGCTATGTCTTCACCGCGAGAAGACTAGCTATTATAATAATGTTTTAATTGGTTCCAGTGAATGCGAACATAATTACAAAGTAATTGGAGGTTGGGGTTTCAAAAATGGGTCAGAGCCTGTGTTTCCTGGAATTTATTATATTTGTGGGGACAAGGCTTATTTCAAATTGCCGGATCACTGGTATGGAAGTTGCTATTTTGGCATTGTCTTCCCGAAAATATACCATGTGAATGGAGGCGCTGGAAGCAGTGAAAATACTAATGGCTTAGTGCGTAGTAAAAGAGAAAGTATAGGTGAAATTATGGGTAGTATTTTCAGTGCACTGATACCTGGAGTGGGAGTGGTTCTGAACACTCACAGAATTTGCAAATTGTCTACTATAGTGGATGTATTGTCTACTGAGACAGCTCATGGATTTCTGCTGGTCAATACCGAAATGGTTGCGATCAGATCAATGGTTTTGCAGAATCGACTTGCTCTTGACACCTTATTAGCAAAAGAGGGCGGAGTCTGCCGGATGTTGAAGGCGCAACATTGTTGCACTTATATTCCGGATAAAAGTGTACAGATCAAAAGATATGTGAAAAATATTACTAATTTGGCAAAGGAACTCAGACCACTCGAGGTTGATAGTGCCTGGAAGAGACTGGTAGATGGTCTCTCAAATGTAGGTCATTGGTTCGCTAGTATAGGTAGAGGCTTATTGCTCAAAGTATTGATGCCAATTGGGATTATAGGTCTCATCCTATTTTTCATATTTGTTTGCTGCAAATGCCGCAAGCGCACCGGAAAGCATGAAGTGAATGCCAGAGGGGTGAAACGAAGTGTGGATGAGATTGAATTGGAAGAAGTGAATGATCAGATATACAAAAAGGTGAAGACTTCTCACCCTACCAAAACTGAAAGAGAGAAATTGGAACGATTGCTGGAAGAGATAGAATTGTATAAAGTGTGAAAGAAAGTTGGCATCTGGTTCCATTTATTTGTGATGATAGTAAATATCATCAAAGAGGGGATTGATGAAGCAAAGCTTCGCATATTTTGCGACCTTGCTGTATTCAAGAACCTCGTTTATGTGTAACAAGGAAATAAATGTACGTCTTACTAACATTTATATTAAGTTTGAGTAAAGTTTATGAAGCTTGCTTACGTGTATTTCTAATGCATTTAATCCGTGTACTTAAAAATGGCCGCCGCTTGTATTTTAGTTACTGCGCATGCGTCAGCCACACTCACGTGTCCTGACGCGTCTGCAGAAGTGGAGGGAAATTTATGCGCATGCGTAATACATAGCTGTGCCCATCATGTGGTACTGCTCGTGCCACTGCTCTTGTGCCTGTTTCCATGTAGCTAACATTTAGACTGCATAAGTATATGTTACAATGATAAGTTGAAAATACAACCCTGTGAATGTGATTTCATAACGTTATTTCTGTATATTAATTTGTTCTCGCTTACTTTTCATGTACCGCGGGGAATGGGGGTCCAAACTGATTGGGAGCCATATTGACGGTCTCTTCTGCGCATGACCAGAGAATACTGAAAGGTGGCCGCTTTGGACAGTGGAACTCAGCCAGCTGGCAGCCACAGTCAAGATGCGCCTGGGAAAGCCACCTCTGCGCTACGAGAACGGCGAATGTTGCTCCTCATGTGTTACAATGTAAATTTTCACTCGTATTTCTGCACAGTTCTCATGAGAACCCCAATCTCTCTAGGCGGTACCCAAGTATGCTAATATAGGCTCGAATTAGCGTGTTCTGATTGGTGTGTTACCCAAATCCTACTTTAGGACCAATCCAAATTGAGGGATTCTGACACTTTGCAACATTGGGGGGTGGTACACCGTCCCAAAAGAGTATATCTACCCTGGGTTTACCTAGGGAATTGTCCGACTTGTCTAGTTTAGCTGACCTGTCACTGACCCATCGTACTCAATAGGTGACTGAAGATACAGAGAGCTGCGGAGCACTCTGTCCGAAATTGACCATAGACTGAGGTTCTACTGAACCTTAAAGTGCTGGCGAAGCACTTCGCTGGGAGTTCGTTGACCCAATCGGGGTCTTGATCGATAGCTGCAGAGAGGGTGGAGCTCAGGCGTTGCTTCCAAACTGCGGGTGCGGTCCTGTCCTGAGCGGTCCTGTCCTGAGGGTTTGCTGTCCTGTCCTGAGGGTCCTGTCCTGATTTCCTAATCTGAGGGTATCCTGTCCTGTCCGGGGTGTCCATTCTGCACCTGCTGTCTTTGAGGGGTATCCTTCCTTGAGGGTTTCCTGTCCTTAAACTGACCCGTGGCCAGGGTTTGGTTTCCACACCAGTCTAGGTAAATACTGCTCTAAGTTTCTTTAAACTTGCACCTTTCTATATTTCTACCTTTTGCTAAAATAAAGTGACACCTTTGCATATGTTGATTTTCCATGCTTTACCGCAAACTATTGAACGAAAGTCATCTGCATTTTTTCATGATATGTTCCCATGTCTCTCAATCTTTTAGAGATTATATTTTGCATTGCTGTTTGTCATTTTCTGATATGGTCTAGAATCTCCTTACCTAGACTGTTTAAAGGTCCCTTTACTTTAAGTTTAGCGTGTTACTCTTTATAGGCCCTCCTATAGTAACCCATGCATAGTCTGTCCATGCTTAAAACATTTCTGAGATTATATAGTATTTTCCCAATTGCATTTCATATTGCATTTGAATGGTTACTCGTTATTTCTCTATAGCTATATAATTTACATTATTTTGGTTATTGATTGCCTCATTCTAGTGTACCTCATGCTTGATGATAACGAACTTTAGATAAACATTTTAAAACTTCCAGTTGTCCGTGGTCATTTAAACAATATTGAATGTCATTTGAAATTACATTTTGCTGCCTTTCCTTTTACAGCTAGGCCCCTGATCCATTGAAGTCATAGGTACCCGTGTCGGTGGATGGTAAGTCGGGTACACTGAGTCATAACAATAGGGAACACACACACAATTGGTAGCAGCCCGTGAAGTCGCCTGGTCAATGAATAGTGTGAATTGAAAGTATATGGGCCCTGAAGCCGGAAACGGCGTAATCATTGGCTGGGTGACCTCGCGCGCTCTATAAACTCTAATCAGGGGTTCCACTCGGCAACTCTGGGCATTAGCTTGCCTAATCTCCAAAACGGCCCCATCAACTCCGGGTATGCCTGGCTCCACCTTGGGGACTCCCAGGAGGGACCATCCCACAGGGAAAGCCAGGACGGGTTCCCCAGAGTTATACAGCGCCAGGAAACCTACGGACGGGTAGCAGTGCGCTTTACAAGCTCAAATACAATACATACATGTGCATTCAGAGACAGGCAAAGACACAAAAGGGTTAAACTAAGAAAATGCCAACCTTCTAAACATGCCATTTTCAGACTTACAATTTACAATCCGACTTCACCATATGTTGTGATTTTTAATTTGTGAGTCCAGAGACACCATACTCCAAATCTCTGTCTTTTCCCAATTACACTTAAAATATATTTTAAGGCAAGGCAATCACAATGTCAGCCTATGGGAGAGATGTAGTGAAGTACTGAAAAGCAAATGTAGCAGTTTTTCACTACCGGGATAAGCAAAACTCTTAGCGCTTAGTGATAGCATGATGTTATCAATTTTCACATTCTAGACTTTGTTGAGTACATGGCCAACCAAAATGCTACTGAGTGGAGAATCTGGGCAAGGTACACCCCATGAGGGGAACCTGGCTTAATGGAAAGAATATCCTGTCTGGATTTGTCTGGAGTGAGTAGAAAGAAATCTGAGAGGAGTGGAAGTGGAAGATCAGGCAAAGAAAGTTTGGTAAACTGAGCAGGATTAAAATGTTGTGCCTGAGGAGAATATTTGCTTCTGATGCTGTCATTTTCCTGTGAAATAAATGTCAGAGGTAGTTTCACAAGCCTTGAGAAGAATGAACTAGCATTTTGCGAAAAGAGGGATTTGTTTTTATTTATTTTAGAAGAATGTACTGCTTCTCATGAGATGCATTTTTGTAGGCGTACGAGACTGCCCGATATATATGGGGGTTTTCTGTAATTAGTGAATAGTCTGTGACGGGGCATCAATCAATCAAACATTGTGGTGCATAACATGTAACAGGTTACAGGGTGCACAGGTCACCAATTACTCATAGTGGGGTGGTGTACAGAGTGCTAAAGATCACAAGCTGAAGCAAGCATGCTTTAGACTCTCCGGGGTGACGATGCGCGGACCAGCGGTGATCTTCCTCTTGCAGCTCCTCGATGTGATGGCTCTGCAACGACAATCGCAGCGAAGTGATGCAGTCCACAAGCAAGAAGGGCGATGATCTCACCCAGTGACGACAGGCTCTGCGACGACACTCGCAGCAATGGTAATCTTCCCGCACCGGTCTGGTGTGTCGCGCAAATGAAGGATGCAACAACTCTGGCAACGGGTGCTGGATGATCTTGGCCTTCGTTGCGACGGGAATTTCCTTTCACTGACAGGGATGTGCTCCGCAAGCGAGCAATGCAACAAAACTTGCAGAAAGTCTTAAAAAGCTTGGTTTCCAGCATCCCAACACAGGTGCAACTTCCAGAGGCACCACAACTGGCCCAAGCACTCTAGGAAGGACATAACTCTCAGCAGAGTTCAGGGAAGCTGGGGGTGAAGTCCTTTTGTTCCTGGGACTTCTTAGCAGGGAGTCAGCTCTTCTCAGGCCCCTGGAGATTCCTTCAAGCAAGGGGACACAGAACCAAAAGCAAAGTCCTTCCCCTCTCCTTGGCAGCAAAGCAACAGCAGGTCAGTCCAGCAGAGCAACAGCAGGACAGTCTTCCTTCTTCAGTTTCAGCTTTCTCCTTGGCAGAGGTTCCTTCTTGATTCCAGGCTGATCTAATTTTCTGTAGTCAGGGGTCCTGTACTTATACCCCTAAAAGTCTTTTATCCCTTTGTGCAGGAGGGCTCCGAGCCCGGTATGAACCAGTTCTGGGTGTTCCTTGAGCACTTTGTTTTCCTGGCCTCCCCTTTCCTTTCAGGGAGAGGGGCAGGGTCGTCAGCCACCCAGCAGGAGGTGGAGCCAGCATTGTGGAAGGCAGGCAAAGCCCTATTCAGGCCCAGGTGCTACTGTGTTATTAAATTCTAATTTCAGGGATACCACACTTGTATGTCCTATCTTGCTCCTATGGGAAGATTTGCTGGTAGCCACTGTAGCCAGCATTCCCCATGATAGCCTATGGGGAAGATAGCCTTACAATAGTGAAAAACGAAAATGGCTGTAATTCACTACCAGAGCATGTCACCTGCACTAGTACATGCTCTACCTTTCACATACACTGCCCCCTGCCCAGGGGGGTACCTTGGGCCTTCCATAGGGGTGACCAATGTGTACAGAAAGGGAAGGGTTAGGTCTGGGTAGTGGGGACACTGACCAGGAGGACATGGCAGATCACAGACTGCTCACAGGCACTGCGGTGGCAGGCCTGAGACACCATATTAGGGCTACTCACGTGGGTGGCACAATCAGTGGTGCAAGCCCACTAGTAGCATTTGTTATCACCAGCCCTGGCACACTCAGTGCACTTTACTAGTGACTTCTTGGTGACACAAATATGCCAATCATGGATAACCAATCACAATAACAATTTACACAGGGAGCACTTGCACTTTGACACTGAACAGCAGTGGCAAAGTGCCCAAAGCATCTAAACCAGCAGAATCGAAATCTAGCACAGCATCAAAAATACAGGAGGTAGAGGTAAAAAGATGGGGGTAAACCATGCCAAGGATGCCAGGTCTAACACGTGTCCCCTCCAGCTGAAAGTGGGGAGAACTACCCACCCTCTTGGGAGTTCTCTTCACTAAGGCGGAAAAACCTGGACAGACAATCAGCATTGGCGTGTTCTGTGCCAGGGTGGTGTTCCACCATAAAGTCTATTCCCTGTAGGGATATGGACCACCTCAACAGTTTTGGGTTCTCACTCCTCATCTGCATTAACCATCTAAGGGTCCTGTGGTATGTCTGAACACGGAAGTGAGTTCCAAGCAGGTAGGGCCTCAGCTTCTTCAGAGCCCAGACCACAGCAAAAGCTTCCCTTTCAATTACACTCCACCTCTGTTCCCTCGGGAGTAGGCTCCCCCTAATGAAAGCTACAGGTTGGTCCCAGCCGTCGTCATTGATCTGTGAGAGTACTGCTACCACACCATCCTCTGAAGCGTCTGTCTGCACTATGAACTCACTGGAGAAGTCAGGTGCCTTGAGCACCGGTGCTGTGCACATGGCAGTCTTCAGGGCATCAAAAGCAGTTTGGCAGGCTTCGGTCCAATTCACTTTCCTGGGCTGCTTCTTGGAAGTCAGCTCTGTCAAGGGGGCAACAATGGTGCCATATCCTGTGACAAACCGTCTGTAATACCAGGTGAGACCTAAAAAGGATCTCGCCTCTGTCTGGGTCTTGGGGGGCTCCCAAGCCAGAATGGTATCAATCTTTGACTGTAGGGGCTTCACCTAGCCGCTCCCTACCTGTTCTCCCAAGTACACCACAGATCCCTGCCCTATCTGGCACTTGTTGGCCTTGATAGTGAGGGCCTGCCCTTTGCAGAGCCTTCAACACTTCACAGAGGTGTTGCAAGTGTTCTTCCCAAGTGGAGCTGAACACAGCAATGTAATCCAGGTATGCGGCGATGAATTCCTCCAGACCGGTCAATACCTGGTTAACCAGTCTCTGGAACGTGGCAGAGGCATTCTTTAACCCAAAGGGCATGACTCCGAACTGAAAGTGCCCCTCTGGCATTGAGAATGCAGACCTCTCTTTGGTTTCCTCAGTTAAGGCAATCTGCCAGTACCCAGAAGTTAAATCAAACGTACTGAGGTACTGGGCAGCTCCCAACGAGCCACAAGCTCATCAGCTCTGGGGATGTGGTGTGTGTCAGTCTTCGTGACCGCATTGAGCCCAGGGTAGTCCACACAAAACCGGAGTTCTGGAGTGGCACCAGGCGCAGCAGCTTTTGACACTAAGACCACTGGGCTAGCCCAGGGGCTGCTGGAGGGCTCAATTACCCCTAGCGCCAACATCTTGGAAACTTCTTCCATGATGCTGGCCCTGACCTTGTCAGCTACCCTGTAAAATTTCTGTTTCACAGGCAGGCTATCTCCAGTGTCCACATCATGGACGCACCAATTGGTGACATCTGGGGTCAGGGAGAACAGGGAGGAAAACTGACCCAACACCTGCCGACAGTCCCTCTGCTGTTCTGGGGTCATGGTGGGCGAGAGGACCACACCGACAACTGGCCCTTCTTGCTCCTTGGCTGCCAGGAGGTCAGGGAGAGGATCACTATCCACTTCCCTTCCAGCATCTGTAGCCATGAGCATTTTCACTTCAGACCTCTCAAAGTGGGCTTGGAGGCGGTTCACATGCAAGACTCTCAGGGGCTACCTGGGAGTCTTAAAGTTAACCAGGTAGGTTACTTCGCTCTTGCGCTCCACCACCTCATATGGCCCAGTCCATTTGTCTTGGAGCGCACAAGGCTCCACTGGCACCATCACCCACACTTTCTGCCCAGGTTGAAATTCGACCAGAGTGGTATTCTGGTCGTACCATCTTTTCATTTCTTCCTGGCTAGCTTCCAGGTTCTCCTGAGCGAGCTTCCTGAACCGTTTTGTTTGGTTGTGGAAGGCCAGCATATAGCTGAACACATCCTGGGTGGTTATCCCATGGGATTTCTCCCACCCCTCCTTCACCAGTGTGAGAGGTCCTCTAACAGGGTGGACATACAAGAGTTCAAAGGGACAGAACCCTAAGGACTTCTGAGGCACTTCCCTGTAGGCAAACAACAGGCATGGTAGAAAGACATCCCACTTCCGTCTCATGGGCTCCGCTAGGCCCATAATCATACCTTTGAGGTTGCGGTTGAACCTTTCAACCAACCCATTTCCTTGAGGGTGGTAAGGAGTGGTAAACTTATAAGTTACACCATACTCCTCCCACAGAGACTTCATGTACCTAGAGATGAAGTTGGTATCCCAGTCGGAGTCCACCTCTCTGGGGAACCCCACTCAGGAAAAGATCCCGATCAATGCATGGCCCACCACGGGTGTTGTGATTGTCCTGAGAGGGACTGCTTCCCGCTACCGGGTGACATGGTCCACCAAGACCAGGAATAACCTGGGGCTCCACGATGTCGATGCCCACCCGCTCAAAAGGGGTGCTGTTGGACCTGGCCCTTCTTGCAGGGTCATCCTCAAACTTTTTGCTTCTTCCTCCCTTATTTTTCCTGACCCGTGGCTGTTGGCAATAGTACTCTGCGCACTTTACCACTGCTGATCAGTGCTAAAGTGCATTTGCTCTCTATGTAAATTGTTATTCTGATTGGATATACATGTTTGGCATATTTGTATCACCATGAAGTCCCTAGTAGAGTGCACTGGGTGTGCCAGGGCTGGTGATGACAAATGCTACTAGTGGGCCTGCAGCACTGATTGTGCCACCCACAGTAGTAGCCCTAAAATGATGTCTCAGGCCTGACACTGCAGTGCCTGTGTGCAGTTTAGAACTGCCATGTCCTCCTGGTCAGTGTCCCCACTGACCAGGCCTAACCCTTCCCTTTTCGTGCACATCAGTCACCCCTATGGAAGGCCCAAGGTACCCCCCTGGGCAGGGTGCAGTGTATGTAAAAGGTAGAGCATGTACTAGTGCAGGTGACATGCTCTGCTAGTGAATGGCAGCCATTTTCGTTTTTCACTATTGTAAGGCTATCTTGCTCCATAGATTAACATAGGGGATGCTGACTACAGTGGTTAACAGCATTTCTTCTCATAGGAACAAGATAGGACATAAGTATCTAGTATCCCTGAACTCAGAATTTAATAACACATCTTTTAGGAAAGATTGTTTTTAGATCCTGTGGTTGAGAACAGCACTTTTAGAAAGTTGCTGTTCTCTTGTCTGACCCTTCTGTGTGCCTGGGCCTGTTTGTGTATTGACTGTCTGGTTTGAGAGTGACAGGGGCTGGGGAATTCCCCAGGAAGATGGATGAGTCAGCACTAGGCTGAATGACTGCATTTGCAACTGGAGTGGTGGGAGGAGTTAGCACCTGGGCTGAATAGGGCTGTGCCTGCCTTCCACAATGCTGGCTCCACCCCCCTGCTGGGCGGCTGAGGACCCTGCCCCTCACTCTGAAAGGAAAGAAGCAGCCAGCAAAACAAAGTACTCAGGAAACACCCAGAACTGGTTCAGACCGAGCTCAGGGCCCACATGCACAGAGAGAACAAAGACTTTAGGGGTATAAGTACAGGACCCCTGACAACAGAAAATTAGATCATCCTGGAACCAAGAAGGAACCTCTGCCAAGGAGAAAGCTGAAACTGAAGAAGGAATATTGTCCTGCTGTTGCTCTGCTGGACTGACCTGCTGTTGCTTTGCTGCCAAGGAGAGGGGAAGGACTTTGCTGTGTGCTGTGTCCCCTATCTTGAAAGGAATCTCCAAGGGCCTGAGAAGAGCTGGCTCCCTGTTTTGAAGTCCCAGGAACAAAAGGACTTCACCCCCAGCTTTCCTGAACTCTGCTGAGAGAGTTCTGTCCCTCCTAGAGTGCTTGATCCAGTTGTGGGGCCTCTGGAGGTTGTACCTGTGCTGGGAAGCTTGAAACTAAGCTTGAGAGACTTTTGAAACTGTAAAGTGTCGCATCGCTCGCTTGCGGAGCGCATCCCCGACAGTGCGAGAAGTTTCCCGCCGCTACGAAGGTCGAGATCGTCGCAGCACCTGACGCCGCTGCCAGAGCCGTCGCATCCTTCGTTTGCGGGACGCACCAGACCGGTGCGGGAAAAACGAACATCGCTGCGAGTGTCGTCGCAGAGCCTGTCGTCGCTGGGTGAGATCGCCGCACCGCTTGCTTGCGGACCGCATCACGTCGCTGCGAGTGTCGTCGCAGAATCATCGCCTCGAGGAGCTACGAGTGAAGGGATCACCGCTGGACCGCGCATCGTCGCCCCAGAGATCGTCGCAGCACCTACGAGATCGTCGCATCGTGCCTTTGCGAGAACAGACTTCCTACGAAACCTACGCACCGGAATCCATACAAGTGGCCTTCCTCCCCTTACAGACCGGATTCGTCGCAACACGCCCGCTGCTGCAGCGGGGCTGGCGCATCGCCTCCCCAGGGTCTCAGGAGCAACGCATCGCTTGTTTTCCACCGCACCAGCTTCTGCTTTTGGAACTTTGTTGCAACTAAAGGCACTGTGAGTAAACGTGACACAACTGTGAACGTTTCACGCATCTGTAGAGAATTCTATCGCAACGTAGAGAATTCTGACGCAACCTTAAGAACTCTTTTTGAAACCATATTCTTGAACTGTGTATGTTGGATTTTTGTCGTTTTGGTCTTGTGTAGTTTAGATTAAAAATACCTTTATTTTTCTAAACTGTTGTGGAGTCAGTTTGTGGTGTTTTCACTGTGTTACTGTGAGTGTTGGTACAAATACTTTTCGCATTGCCTCTGGTTAGCCTAGACTGCTCGTGCCAAGCTACCTAGAGGGTGAGCAGGGGTTATCTCAGAGGGTTATCTCCTTGCCCTGACTAGAAGCAAGGGTCCCTATTTGGACAGTGGTACCTACCTCTGCCAACTAGAGACTCCCAGTTCTAACAGGTGCTCACCACAGGAAAGGGTTGGAGGGGTGCCCTACACTTCCCTCTGCTCTTGCCACTGACCTGACATGTTTGGCAAGTTCTACAAAAGGTACCAACGTGCTTCTTCATCTGGAGCCAGTAGAAGTGGGTGACAAGCCTTTGGAAGGTCTTGTCTTGCCCCAGATGTCCTGCCGAAGGCACGTCATGAGCCAGACCCATTAGGAAGTTCCTGAAGCGCGCGGGCACCACCAGCACACGGGCTGCACCGGGCATAGCAAACTTAGGCTCACTATACAACAACTCATCTTCCCAGTAAAGGAAATGATTTTTGGATGCACCACCTGCTGCCTGGTCTGCAGCCTGTTGCTGCACACCAATAAGGGAAGGGCACTTTTTCTGCGCTTGGCAGAATTCCTCACTGCAGGGCCCACCTTCTTGCTGCCAATGGGTCAGCTCAGGCAGGTCGTCCAGTTCGTCCACCTGTTCCCCTGTAGGTTCCAGGGCATCCCCCTCAGGTCCTGCTCCTTCCTGGACCGTGGAAACAGCTGGGGCTGGTTTCCTGCGCACCCTGCCTCTTCCTCTCTTGGCAGGTCTTGGGCCACTGTTTCAGGCTCCAGTTCTGCTGAATCACCCTTACTGGCTGCCATAGCACGCGTGGTCACACAGATCCATGCAGTCAAACATAACATCTCCCTATGAGTTCGGTGTTCCACATCCTTCCATGGAGAACTCACCAGGTCATTACTTAGCAGACAGTCTACAGGCAAGGCATCACTGACAACAACTTCCAAGAGACCAGAGACCCCTCCCCATTCAAAAGGAACACGCGCCACTTTGCAGAGGCGCACTGAGCTGTCAGCTGCCACTACAGGGCGTAGTACATTGGGAATGACCTGCTCTTCAGTCACCCAAAGACACCACACGGATGACACGCTGGCTCCTGTGTCTCTCAGAGCCTCTATCCCTCTCCCATTGATAATCACCTCCTGCCCGTATTTCTTAGTGTTAGGGGACAGTAAGGTTTCCTGGACCATCTCTTGGTCTCCTAAAGAGACAAGGGTCATAACTGCTAGTCCCTCCTCTCCACTAGAAATCAAATCCCCTCCCAAAGCTACACTTGCTAACCCTGGGGCTGGAGCACCAGTGGGTGCTGGAGTTTTCCTGGGACATTTAGGAGCAAAGTGGCCCACCTCATTGCAGTGATAGCAGGTAGGGGGACCCTTGTTGTCCCTGTTGTCTCTTTTATCCCACGTGCCTCTTGGGGGCCATGGCTGTCTAGGTCTGGGGGTTTCGGAGTCCTTTCCCTGGGAACTATTTTGGAGCCCTTGAGAGAACTCATTTTGGTTACCCTTGTCCCCCCCACTCTTCTGCTGGGAACCATGCCCACCTTTGGCTGTGGTACCCACAATTCCTCTGTGGACCCTGGTACTGGTCCAGTGGTCCGCCTCCTTGGCAAGCTCAATGGGGTCTGTCAGCTTGCTGTCTAAAAGATGCTGGTGTAGCTCTGGAACACAAAGACTACTCAAGTGCTCCCAACTAATTAAATGCAACAACCCCTTATAATCAGTTACATTGTTGCCCTTCATCCAACCTTCCAGTGCGTGTGAGTACAAATTCACACACTCCATCCAAGTCTCAGACTCTCCCTTAGAGTTCCTAAACTGCAGTCTGTACTGCTCTGGAGTAAGTCCATACCTGAGACATAAGGCCTCCTTTATATTGGGGTAGGTCATGGTACCTGCTAACTCTAAGGGCTCTAGAGCACTCCTAGAAACCTCAAAATGTTTCCACAGGCCAGCCCCCCAGTGCTGTTCAAGCATACCATTCATTCTCAATGCAATCTCATAAGAAGTAAACCAGGCATAAATATCCTCACTCCTATGGTAATTCTGTACTAGATCCTTGCGAATATATACTTTACCCCCTCCCCCCCCCGCACCGGCTGTGCGCTGCCACCATTTGAACTGGAATCCACCTGCTTGGCGTAGATAGTCAGTTCTCTCATGCTCACTTCATGAGCCAAAAGCAAATATTCTCCTCCAGGGCACGGGCATTTTTGCTCTCCTCCACTGCCCTCTCTTTTTCTACCTTCAATTAATTCATTTTCATTCTCAAGATTTCAATTTCATGGTCTCTCACTTTTTGATTTTTTTCTAACTCTTCTGGGGTCAGACCCCGGCCGGAGTGATTGCTGCCAGCCCTTGAATCTGGTCTGCTCACAGGCAATTCATGGGGCTGAAACCCCCCCTTCCACTTGCACCATTTCCTTCTTGGGCCTCCCAAAATGCCTTCAAGATTCTCTGCAGGTCCTCCTTCCTGAGGCTGCTTTTTATGGGGCACTCAAACTGGCTGCAGAATTGTTTAAGCTGTGTAACCTTGTAGGAATACAAATCCTCAATGCACAATTCCAATTCTGCCTCTTCCACACTGGGTGCCTTTCCATTCACAGACATGATGCTTGGAAGCATTAATCAAAAATAGAACCAACCCAAAAAAAAAACGTACCCGTAGTATGCGGTGGCGTAGTGGTCTGCACTCACTAGTGATGTACACCAATCACTGTGGGTCTAGTACAAATACAAGGTCAAATCCCACCACTGACCAACAATGTTAGAATTGGGGGTCTCTAGTTGGCAGAGGTAGGTACCACTGTCAAAATAGGGACCCTTGCTTCTAGTCAGGGTAAGGAGGAAACCGTCTGAGATAACCCCTGCTCACCCCCTTGGTAGCTTGGCACGAGCAGTCAAGGCTTATCAAAGGCCATGTGTAAAGTATTTGTACCTACACTCACAGTAACACAGTGAAAACACCACAAACTGACTCCACAACAGTTTAGAAAAATAAAGGTAAAAGTTCACAGTTGCGTCACGTTTAGCCAACAGTACCTTTAAATGCGACAAAGTTCCAAAACAGAAGCTGGTGCGGTGGAAAACAAGCGATGCGTCACTCCTGAGACCCTGGGGAGGCGATGCGACAGCCCTGCTGGATGTAGCGGGCGTGGTTCAGTGACTCCGGTCTCTATGAGGAGGGATGCGATACCTTGTATGGATTCCGGTGTGAAGGTTCCGTAGTGAACAAGCTTGCAAAGGCACGAAGCTATGATCTTTGGGGTCGTGATGATCTCTGGGGCGACAATGCGCGGACCAGCGGTGATCTTCCTCTTGCAGCTCCCGATGCGATGGCTCTGCGATGACAATCGCAGCGACGTGATGCGGTCCCCAAGCAAACGGTGCAATGATCTCACCCAGTGACGACAGGCTCTGCGACGACACTCGCAGCGATGGCAAACTTCCCGCACCGGTCTCGTGCGTCCAGTAAATGAAGGATACGACGACTCTGGCAGTGGCAACAGGCTCTGCGACAATCTCGGCCTTGGTAGCGGTGAGAATTTCCTAGCACTGACGGGGATGCGCTCCGCAAGCGAGCGATGCAACAAAACTTGAAGAAAGTATTTAAAAGCTTGGTTTCCAGCTTCCCAACACAGGTACAACTTCTAGAGGCACCACAACTGGCCCAAGCACTCTAGGAAGGACAGAACTCTCAGCAGAGTTCAGGGAAGCTGGGGGTGAAGTCCTTTTGTTCCTGGGACTTCTTAACAGGGAGCCAGATCTTCTCAGGCCCTTGGAGATTCCTTCAAGCAAGGGAACACAGCACCAAAAGCAATGTCCTTCCCCTCACCTTGGCAGAAAAGCAACATCAGGTCATTCCAGCAGAGCAACAGCAGGACAGTCTTCCTTCTTCAGTTTCAGCTTTCTCCTTGGCAGAGGTTCCTTCTTGATTCCAGGATGATCTAATTTTCTGTAGTCAGGGGTCCTGTACTTATACCCCTAAAAGTATTTGATCCCTTTGTGCAGGAGGGCTCTGAGCCCGGTCTGAACCAGTTCTGGGTGTTCCTTGAGCACTTTGTTTTCCTGGCCTCTCCTTTCCTTTCAGGGAGAGGGGCAGGGTCGTCAGCCGCCCAGCAGGAGGTGGAGCCAGCATTGTGGAAGGCAGGCACAGCCCTATTCAGGCCCAGGTGCTATCCCCTCCCACCACTCAAGATGCAGATGCAGTGATTCAGCCTAGGGCTGACTCAGCCAGCCTCTTGGGGGCTCCCAGCCTCTGTCACTCTCAAACCAGACAGTCATTTCACAAACAGGCCAAGGCACACAGAAAGGTAGGACAAGAGAACAGCAACTTTCTAAAAGTGCTGTTCTCAAACACAGGATTTAAAAACAGCCTTTCCTAAAAGATGCGTTATTAAATTCTGAGTTCAGGAATAAGACTTTTATGTCCTATCTTGCTTCTATGGAAAGGTATGCTGGTAGCCACTGTAGCCAGCATTCCCCATGATAGCCTACGGGGTAAGATAGCCTTACAATAGTGAAAAACGTAAATGGCTGTAATTCACTACCAGAGCATGTCACCTGCACTAGTACATGCTCTAACTTTCACATACAGTGCACCCTGCCCAAGGGGGTACCTTGGGCCTTCCATAGGGTGACCAATGTGTACAGAAAGGGAAGGGTTAGTCCTGGTCAGTGGGGACACTGACCAGGATGACATGGCAGTTCACACACTGCACACTGGCACTGCGGTGGCAGGCCTTAGACACCACTTTAGGGCTACTCATGTGGGTGGCACAATCAGTGGTGTAGGCCCACTAGTATCGTTTGTTATCACCAGCCCTGGCACACTCAGTGCACTTTACTAGGGACTTCTTGGTGACACAAATATGCCAATCATGGATAACCAAGCACAATAACAATTTAAACAGGGAGCACTTCCACTTTGACACTGAACAGCAGTGGCAAAGTGCCCAATGCATCTAAACCAGCAAAAATGAAACCCAGCACAGCATCAAAAATACAGGAGGTAGAGGCAAAAAGATAGGGGGAAACCACGCCAAGGAAGCTAGGTCTAACACAATGGTATCTCATTTGGCTTCAGAATCTGAAGGAAGAATTTCCAGAAAGTCAATTTTTTTGGTAAAAATAGTGGGATGGGCTGGTGATGTTTTCGGGGTGAGAGTTGGGCTAGAAGTTGAAGTCATCTGCCAGGACAATTGAATTACACTTTAAAAATGTTACCTCCGTGAGATGACAAAACAATGTCATTATTACCTATGAGATGAATAACAATACACATCTGATGTCTGTCAAAAGCACCAAGAGACTCCATTGGGTGATGATGTACCCTGTAAGTAAACCTGTTACGTTGTGTTATGCTGTAGTTGTTATCAGCTACACCACTTCAATGAATAGAGCAATATTTTCTCCTGCTTGGGGTTTTTTCCTTAGGCCCATGAAAAGCTGGTGTTTTTATGCAATCGTATTCCTATGGAGTTTCCAATTAATGGTCCATCCACAGTTCATGGAGTTTTAGAATTTTGCTCTCCTACAGATGTGTAGTTTCAGCGCGCTGATATATAGCAAACATTTTGTATGTCAGAGGCTTTCTTGCTTAGCCTTTCTTGACAGTATTTTTCAATTTCATTGCACCTTCCTTTCAACCAGCATTCATTTTGTATATAAATGAGTACCTCCTACAGTCTTCTCCCACAAGTGGTTCAAATCAAATAATTCTAATTGGCAGCACAAATAACTCTGGGTGGCTGAATGGCATTGCCAGTACCCACTATGGGCCTCATTTGCAATGAGGCTGTAACACAGTAGCGCCACATTTTGCAATGCTCCAGTGGCGCAGGGTCTTGGTCCATCGTTACCAGACAGCAGTAAGTCACTTTACAAGTCTCAATGCAGCCTTGTATATATTGGTCCCTTTCATACAATTTTCAGCAGTACATGGGTGTGCTATGGTTGTTGCTGGGGGCGTTCCCAGCAACACACATGGCTTTTTGACACTGCTCCAATATTACGAGGAATCGCTGAGGCAGGGCCAAAAACATATGCTTCCCCACAGGAGAAATACCTTTATTTCTCCTCGTTTTTCCTTTTTCTATGTGTGCTGCATTCTCCAGGCACATGAAGGAAGAGGAAAAAACCTCTTGTGATTGTTTTTATTAGGAAGGTTTTGTTTCCTGCACAAAAACAATCATCTCCGCAACGCAGGCGCCCTTGCACTGGTGCAAAGGTGCCTGCACTGGTGCATGGCAGCCTATTGTGCGGCAGTGCAGGGGAAAAGAACAGGAAAGGGCCATATCTGAAAGATACGCAGCATTCCTGCCCTTTTCTTTTGCTGTAGGGCAGTGCAGTAGGAAGGCCTTTGTCCTTAAAAGCCCCAACTGTGATCCATGGGTGCCCAATATTATCTACCCATTGTTGATCTGCCATTAAAACGTGATCATTTTGTTATTTTGTTGTTGTGTTATTTATATAATTTCTCACACAACAGCGTTCCTTTTCCTTTGTTTGAGAAAGCATTGGTTTAAATAATTCTGTACCATAGGCTTTGATTAAGAGTGCCTTAAATTCCAAAGCAAATGTCCCTTGTGCAAAGGTCATGGAATTATAAGTCTGTCTGAAAATCCTACAGGTAGGTAAAACCTGCCTAAATATATTTATTTTATTTACTAAGAACCAAATCGACGTTATGCCTCATTTTCACTGGGCAACTTGTAATTGGCGATATTTATCACATTCTATAAATACCAATAGCCAAGGTAATATTATTCAACATGTGCAAAAAAATAGCAGCAATAATGAAAAACTCATGATCGTGGCCTTAAAATAAATTAGATGTTATAACAAGTGGTTATGCAGTAGATCTCATGTTAATTGAATTGTATTACGACTTATCCGCTTCAATAGATTGTCATAGAGGGCTACACGTGAATGCCTGTTTTTGCTGCAGTTTCCTGAGCCACCATACAAACTGCACAATAAATCTGTTGGCAATTTACTTTTTTTCTGCTGAAAATTGATTTGTAAGCGATGATCTGTCACCCTGTCCTTTGGCCATCCTGCGGTTATGCACTTTATTGCCCTTTCAAAGAACAAAATGAAGCAGCAATCAATACCATGTGTCTGCGTCTTATGCTGTGAGAACACAACAAATGGAACTGCAGGCTATTGAATACAAGCTTCTGAAAATGAGACCTTTCACATCACAACAACCTTTAATAAGAGAAAACATGTTCTGCTGATATCATCAGCAGTTTTCTTCAGAGTGAAAGGCTCTGTGAAAAATGCAACAGCATCATACATTCTGAAGGATTTAGAGACATTAGCAATAGGCACCCTGGTCCTGAAAATGCTTATATCTACTTCATATACAAGAAAGCTTTCCAGCCGCTTTCACGTCAGTGTCTGTAAGGTGGCTGGCAAATGATAAGCAAACTAGGAAGATTTGCAGGCTAAATTGGTCCCATTGCAGATGACGCAACACACAAAAGAGATTTATGAAGCCAGGCAAGGCCACCCCTGAGTTGCTTCATAAATCTGGAGTAAGGCAACGCAATGCAAATCACTGAGTTGCCATACTCTGTGCTAGGGAGGCATTGCATGGGTGTTCCCACGCACCTCCCATGATTTTTGACGCATTCCCAGATTATTCAGAACTGGTAAACCTGGGAATGCACCAAAAAGATACGCCTGCCTAGGTGAGCCGTAACGAGTAGAAATATCTTTATTTATCCTTGTTACTTCCTCTTCCTCTTCATTCTGCAGCACACATAGAAAGAATTTTCCGCTCAGGATAGTTTTTCGGCTGGAAGGTGTCCCTTCCTGCACAAAAGTAATCCTATGTAAAATGCAGACACCCTTGCCCTATGGTGAAAGGGTGCCTGCGTTGGCGCTAGGCAGACAAAGCGGTGCCATCTCAGGGGCAAGTACAGAAATGCATTATATTCTTTTAAATACAGTGCATTCCCGCCCTTTCTCTGTCATTCAGTGCAGTGCAGCAAGGTGATTTGCTGCATTGCATGACTTTTTTGTAAATATTCCCCTATATATTTAAACAGAGAGTCTCTGTGCTTATTCATCAAGGATCTTTGCTACCATGGCAGAATGTTGGTTGACCTACAACATTCAAATAGCAGAAGGGATTGACTAATGGTTCAGTATTTGTTTTAGAATTTTCAACATTCTTCCAGCCTAATCCATATCATCCTGCTGATGTTTATTGTGTAATTAGCATCTTCAAATTGCTGCCAGCAGAATATGAATAGTATGCCCAATGCAAATATCATATTTCCAAAGAAAATGAACTTTTACGTCTTTCCCAGAAACTTCCTCTAAATGTTGACAGTGGTGGGCAGAAACAACGCTTGATTGGTGTTTGATTTTTAGCACTCAGTTTTTTGGTTTTCAATCAAAGAGGAAGAGGGAAGCTGATTGAAGTTTTCTGGTTGGTCGGTGGAAGATCAGGAGTTTGTTGATGTATGCTGCTCCTTCTTTGAGCAGAGCCTTGTAGGCATGGGTCAGATAAGAATAATAATGTGTCAGCATCTTGAACTGGCATTTCTTCTGAATTAGGGAAACAGTGTAGTTTCTTGAGATGGGGTGGGATGTGTGAACTTCAGGGGAGGTTGACTGTGAGCCTTGCAGTTGAGTTCTCTATTGTCTGGTGCCTCTTCCGGAATTGTGCAGTGATTTCTAAGTAAAGCGTGTTTCCGTAGACCAGTCTGGTGGTGATAAAGGCTGCTTGCCGGTTGCTTTGGTGCCTAGGGCAAGTGCAGAAAGAACATCGTAAAGAAGGAGTCCTTCCTCTCTACCCTGTAGGAGTCAAAATTGTTTCCACTGAAAGTTATAGACAGTAGTACCTTCTATAACCCACACATGAAGGTGAGCAAATGGGCTCAGTGATTAAGCAGGGTGAGTAAATTTGCCTACCCTCCATAAGCTATCTCTAATGTAGGTTACTTCGATTTTGTCCTGAAGAAGGCCCACAGACCTGTGAGGGCTACAAAGGGCCGAAACATGTTGACCTATTAAGACTTAAAATCAGGCGCAGTTGGACATTGATACTTCCACTAAAACGCCACCAATTCACCTTTTTAACATTCCCCCATCCTTGGTAAATAAAAGATTTAACTGAGGAGAGGAGGCAATTTTAACCTCACTCTTCACAAAACACCTCCGCAATTTTGTTTCACAACTGTTGCAAAACCAGACAGTCTACCTCCTGGTGGAGGATAAGGAGATCACTTGGAGAACTGAGCACTCAGGTGATAAAAGACCCAATGATGATACTACTCACTTAAACAGCAGAGCGGCAAATCAAGATATACCGCACCGTATGCTGTATGTGAATGAGGGTCTTCACCATACAAGAAACCTAGACCCTGGTAAGAACAGGATGTGTGATTCATTCTCCTTTGATTTTTGATTATATCCAATGGAAGCCAATGGAATCTCTGCTTCTTCCTTCCTCCTTTGATTAAATGCTTACCGGGAGCCACCTGAAGTTTATGCGGAGCATGCAAAGGGTAAGCAAGCAGGCGGCTAAGACTGCAATGACTTGTTTCTTCATGGATAGCTTGCTACCCAGGATGATGTTGAGGTTGTGTGCCAGGTTTCCTGGGGTGGAGGGGGTGCCCAGTTTCACGGGCCACCATGTCTAGTAGTTGTTCACAAATATTAGGACTTCTGTTTTTTGGGTGTTGAACTTGAGACACTTGTCTTTCATCCAGTCAACGATGTTCATCATTCATCACTGGAAGTTAGCCTTTGTGGTGAAGGGGTCTTCAGACAGTGAGAGGATGAACTGGTTGTCATTGGCGTAGTAGATTATGTTGAGTCTGTGTAATCTGGTGGTGATGGCCAGAGATGTCATGTAGGTTTTGAAGAGTGTTGGGCTGAGGGACGATCTTTGGGGGACCCCCCAGATGATATTCTCGGACTCTGTGGGAGGCGGTTCCTTTGGGTTGGTTTGGGTAATGTAATTATTTGTTTATTTTATTATGGTACAATTGTACAACTGGCATTAGCAATTGGTACAAGAAAGACCCTTATTATAAAAGATGGTGTGGAATAGTACTTAAGTGTACTTACAGAGATTTATAGGTGCTGATTGCTGATCCTGAGAAAGATTGTTTCAGTATGTGTTCTGAATTATGAAAATGTCTTGCTGTAAATAGAAATTGCTACTTGGATGTTACACCTGACATCCTTGGTATGTTATTCCACTAAACGTTTTGCCTTCATATCCACATTTTTGCTGAAGTAATTTATGTTAGCACTCTGCTCTTGCTAGCCAGTGCTAAGTTGCTTGTGCTCTCTCCTTCCAACATGGTAAAATTGAACCACACCTAATTGGCATGTTTAATTTACTTGTAAGTCCTTAGTAAATGCCACTACATGTACCCCTGGGCATGTAAATGAAATGCTACTAGTGGGAAGATGCATTCATTGTGCCACCCTCTAATTTAGCTGCAAAACATGTTTCAGGCCTACCACTGCAGCCCATAGTACAGAGTCAAACTGCCCCCTCGACCTCACAAAATAAACTTTTTGCCAGGCCTAATCTTACTTTCGATTCCATGTAAGTCACCCCAAGGTAAGTCATAAAGGATCATACAGCAGTGTGCATGGTATTTAAAAGGTAGGTGGGTTTACGTTTTACATGGCTTAGCAACGAAAAACTCCTAAAGCTGTTTTTACTGTAAGACCTATCTCTCCCATAGTTTAACCCTGGGGTACCATATTTTAGTCAATAGATGATAACTGCAGATTAGGAGCAGATAGATAAATGATGTGTACACTCAAATGAATTGTAATTTGAAATCCTCTTTAATGGTAATATCAGGTTCTACATTACAATTTTGAAAATGCCACTTTTAGAAAGTTGGCTTTTTCTTTTCCAAAATGTCTGGGCCTGCCCTTGGCTTTTCCACCCTAGAGAGCATGGAACCAGGACCAGGGGAAGAACTGTCCAGCACCAATATTGGAGGTAGGTCAGATAATTTCCAAACACAAAGGCTGGCACCAAAATGTTTTGTAGTTGGGCCCCCCTCCAAAACTGTATGGCACGGATTTGGGGAGTGGGAGGGATGATCATAAGGGGCATGGATCATGTCAACATTTCAGGGATTCTTTTCTGTAGCTCATATTCCACACTAAATGTGGAACTCATAAAAGGGCAACAACGTCAAACAAGAACAGAATTGACCCAAACACTCTTGCCCATAATTGGGGTGCTGTACACTCCACCTGCTGCACTAATGATGGCTGTAGCCCTGAGAAGCAGGCTGTCTTTTCTTCTTTCACCCCTTCCCCACCATGTCTGACCATCACGTTGTTCTCGAAACAAGTCCAGGCACTTTCTGAAAGAAAATGACCTACTGCATGCTGCCCACCTTTTTTGCGCCAAAGCACCATCTGTCCTAAAGCTAGCATGGAATATGAACTCCCATGCCCACTTTTTATTGTACAACATTCATAATTGTGATGCAGTGGACCCCTGAGCAAAAGTGTCACTGCACCTGTCTCACTGCCTTGCTGTTGCTTCTGATGTTTGTTAACAACATGGGCTCCCATTTCACACCACCCTCTCAATTCCATCTCTCATCATCCCTCAACTCCCATCTCTCCGGGTTCCTCTCATCTCTCTGATGTCCAAATCGAAGTGTCTCCTCTGCTTTATTTTTCCCCTCCCTGGGGTCATTGCACCAAGGCATTCACTGAGAGTCGTAGTGGGCACAAATGTTTTAAGTGATCCGAGACCAAAGGTCGACGCGTTTCAAACCCCGCTCATTGTCGGGGTTCTCCTCAGGACCATAATTGGCACTGCAATAGATAGAAAGACATACCTTTAGGAAAAATTTGATCTATACTAAGAGACTAGACCCCTATGGTAAACACCAGCAGCCTCGTCCTACCTTGATTTCCTGATATTGAAATCCCAAATCGCAAAGTAGTATCTCCAAGAATAGTGCACACGGGAGCTAAGAAAGGGTGACAGAGCAAGCATGCGTTGCATTTAGTCATAACTGTCACACACTTTCGTTCAGCATACAATGCTTTGACACCGTTTCTGGTATGGAACTTACCCGCTAGCGTGTTGGCGTCTTCCTCGCCAGTAGTCTGTTGTTCGGTTGATGTTGTAGTTAGGAACAGAGGCGGGTGAATCAAATACCTCCGCTGCGTGGGACAAAAGGAGGAGGTGTATCAGTACTGCGCCGCATGCAAATGTAAAGCCTTTATCCTGTACTCGCCGATTAAATCAAAGCCGAACATACCGGACTCAGTCAAATGCGCACTTCAGACGGGACTGCTGCGTGCTTCTCCTTCACTCGTTCCCGTGTTGTGAGTGTCCCGATCACTACTTCCTGGTTTATAGATGATGACCCCGTGGGGGTTCTGGGAAATGTAGTTTGACTGAGGGAGTTGCCTTCAGACTCCTAATGTCATGCTGAACCTGGCAGGGTGTGGAAATCGCAAGTTGGAAATACAATGTGTGTCTCATAAGAGGGCGTCCTGTGGACCGTATGGATGAATATCATGAGCTGGAGACATTTTGTGTCTTCCTGGCATGACGTTTATGGCTTCATAAATATTCTGCTCATAGATATGGCCCTAGTTGTTAGGTTTGTAAATTTCTGAGATTTCATTCAGACCCCTCAACGCGGTGTTGAATTTCATAATTAAGAGCGCTTCGCGCTGCCATAACGCTGCGTCTAAATCTCCTCCGCGAGGGTCCCTTTCTATTTTAGACAGCACTGTCCATCTCAGGTCGGTTAGTTCATGTTTTTTACTTAGCCAATGGTTGACCAATGGGGCATTTTCCACACCTCTTCGGATTCTCGATTTGTGCTGTGTAACCCGATGTCTCACTTCCTGCGTGGTTTTCCCTATGTAGACCAACGGGCAAGGACAGACAATGGCGTAGACCACATTTTTGGTCTTGCAGTTGGTGAAAGTTTCGTGTTTCCAGTGAATGTTATTAAATGCGAACACTGAATCTTCCATTGTCTCCTCACAGCACGTACAGGTGCCACATTTGTGGTGTCCTTTGGTTGGAGGTAAACCAAACAGACTTCTCAATTTTGGAGTTTTTTCTATAGGGAGGGCTGCTCTCACAATGTGGTTAGCCACACTTTTTTCTTTTTTGTAGGCGAATAATGGAGGGGCTGTAAAATCTTCATGGAGCTCTTTCAATAAATGCCAATTAGACATTATTCGTTTTTTATGTTGGTTTGCTGCTGGACAAAAGGTGGTGACGCAAACCAATCTTTTGACATCTGGTTTAACTTTTTGCTCCAGCAGTGCCTCTCGTGGTGTCCACCAGGCTCTTTTGAGGGAGTTTTTTAATAATTTCTTGGGGTACCCTCGCTGGATAAGACGCTCCTTTAGCAGGCCTGCATGTTCAAAATACTCATCTTTGGTTGAACAGTTACGGAGAATCCTGAGAAATTGTCCGTAAGGTAAATTTTGTCTCAAACTGCGTGGATGATTGCTAATGAAGTGTAAGGCTTTGTTCCTGTCTGTCGCTTTACGGAATAAGGTGGTACTTAAAGCCCCTTCATTGGGCTCCACTTTGACGTCCAGAAATGTGATGAATTTATTTGATGCCGTGCACGTAAATTTGATATCATTCATCCTTGAATCGAGCCATCCTACGAATTCATTCAGTTCTGCAAGACCCCCTGTCCAGATGAAAAACACGTCATCAATGTATCGCATATAACTTGATATGCAATTACTGTAAGGATTGTTGTTGTAAATAAATTTCTCCTCAAACAGTCCCATGAACATCACTGCTAGCTCTGGGGCGAAGGGACATCCCATCGCCACCCCCTTTATTTGGTAAAAAAATTCAGAGTCAAAAGTGAAAACGTTTTTTTGAAGAGTAAAACTGGCCAACCCTAGAATGAACTCCGTAGGTACCCTCATAGGTCTTTCCCTTGTATCCAAAAAGACTGTCAATGTCTCAAGTGCTTGTTCTTGTGGGATTTGAGTATAGAGTGAAACCACGTCTAGCGTGACTAACAGTTGTGTGTTGTGATCAAACTGAATGGTAGCTATCCTGTTGAGAAAAGCTGTTGTGTCCTTAAGGTGGGCTGGAATTGTTTCTATAAACGGTTTCAAAAAGAAATCAATATACTTCGCCACTGGTTCCATCAAAGAGTCACAGCCGGAAACTATGGGGCGGCCTGGCGGATTTACTTCATCTTTGTGCATTTTGGGCAGCACGTAAAAGACCGGAGTTCTAGGGTTGTTGTTTTGTAAAAATGCCAGTTCTTTCGGCCCAACAAAGCCCTGTTCAAAGCCTTTGTTGATCATGTCAAAAAGCTGATGCTTTATTTCCGTGGTCGGGTCCTTTCCAATGCGTCTATAGCAGATGTTGTCATTAAGATGCCGATGGACTTCTGTTTTGTATTTATTAATGTCCCAAATGACGATTGCTCCCCCCTTATCGGCCTGTTTAACGACCACTGTCTTGTCATTTTTTATAGTCAATAAGGCATCTTTTTCAGCTTTTGGTATATTGTATTTGACAAAGTTTTTCTTTTTTTCAATTGAAGAAATTCCTGAGAGAACTGTACGTTCAAATGTCAGTACTTCTTTAGGGATTTTAGATCCTGTTGGACAGAAGGTGGATTTCCTCTTAAGTCCGGTGACCTCTTTTTGTTGTTCTTCTTGTATTTCATGGAAAAAGGTTTTTAGCCGAATTTTGCGGCAGAACTCAAGTGTCTCTAGCTTCATTTTCACTAAATCTGTTTGTCTAGATGGGACAAAATTGAGACCTTTAGTCAAAATGGCTAGTTCTGCCATTGTCAAGATCCTATCAGATAGGTTGAAAATTGGTGATCTTTTCAATTCTTGTAAAATTGCCGCCGAGTCCTCATCTCCCATGGTTGTGAGAAGCGAATCCGTCCCCTGCCTCTCTGTTGACCTCGTCCTAAAAAAGGCGTCTGATTTTGTTGTTGTTGTTGTTGTTGTTGTTCTGCCTGGTTGCCTTTTCTGTTCTGAAGGCCTCTAGTGGTTACGTCAGACTCACTTCCCGACGATGAACTTGTGTCTGAAAAGGTCAAGAATTTCCGACGTGATCGTCCTTGATTATCTTGTAGAACTCTCCGTGAGTCAGCACGTGTGTAAAAGTCCTTGTTCAAGTAGGGGTAAACGGATTCAAGCGAAAAGTTTTTTTTGTCTAGATCAAACTTATTGTTTTTTTGTGTTACAGTAAAATCCTTAAATTCCAATATTTCTTTGTCAATTTTTTCCAACAGGGTTTTTGAGTCGGTGATTAATTGGTTGTTTTCAATTTCTCTCTGCAGGGTTGCTATCTCCGCCAGTTCTTTTAAAGATATTCTATGTGCAGTCTCAATGGTGAGAACCATCAAGTCTCTGCTGCATTTGGTTTCTATCCCACTGAAACCTTTTTTGTAGTCCGGATCTTCTGTAAAAACTACTGGGATATTCCGTATTTGTAGTCCCGATGGAATTGTCCCTGCCCGTAGGTGTTGCAAAAGGAAATGCCCGTGGAGGTCAGTCCTGATTTGCTTTTTGCGTAATCTGAGTAATTTGTCCGACTCGTTTTGAGTACTAGCTGTCAGACTAAGTGCTGCCGCTGCAAACACAGGGGGGTCTCTTATCAAATTCTGAATGTGTTCCTCGCTGTACGCAAGCGTGTCTTTTTCAGCCATCACACAGTTAAACACACACTAAACACTTAAATACACTCAGAAAAGGTGAGAACGAAAAGTAACAACACAAACTAACCAAACATACACATGTCCATCCATGGACCAAAATAACCTCCTACGAAATTCCTACCCTGTGGCAGCCACACTTCTGCCCAACAGGACCTTGCGAGCTACCTGCCCGCTCTACAGTCAAAAAACGCTAAAGGGCCTTGACTCAAAACTCAAAAAAGCTGAGCCAAATTCAACTGATTGAACAAAACAATTGCCAGTGCTGAGAAATTCACTTGAAAGCAAGCTTACTAGAAGGAAAAGGTTCTTATGAATGTAGCATAAACAACTTGCTGAAGAAATTGCAATTTATAAATTTATTAACATTTCTTTTTTAGTTACTTCACTTTTTTCACACAAGTTTTTGTGCATGGAAATACAAACACTTTTTAAATATACACAATATATACAACATATCTACACTTACGAATAATACAATGCAAATTGACATTTACACGCTTCAAACATTCTTGGCCGTTCATTCAACAGAACCATTCATACAAACAAACAAACAATAGTTGGTCTCGGTATCAATGAACCTATAATTACGAACAAAGGGAATTAGTCTTTCTCGATTATAGAAATCAAAATGATTGTCAACAGGCAAATTGAAAAGAGTGTCCAAGATCACTTGCTATTCACTGAGAGTCGTAGTGGGCACAAATGTTTTAAGTAATCCGAGACCAAAGGTCGACGCGTTTCAAACCCCGCTCATTGCCGGGGTTCTCCTCAGGACCATAATTGGCACTGCAATAGATAGAAAGACATACCTTTAGGAAAAATTTGATCTATACTAAGAGACTAGACCCCTATGGTAAACACCAGCAGCCTCGTCCTACCTTGATTTCCTGATATTGAAATCCCAAATCGCAAAGTAGTATCTCCAAGAATAGTGCACACGGGAGCTAAGAAAGGGTGACAGAGCAAGCATGCGTTGTATTTAGTCATAACTGTCACACACTTTCGTTCAGCACACAATGCTTTGACACCGTTTCTGGTATGGAACTTACACGCTAGCGTGTTGGCGTCTGACTCGCCATTAGTCTGTTGTTCGGTTGATGTTGTAGTTAGGAACAGAGGCGGGTGAATCAAATACCTCCGCTGCGTGGGACAAAAGGAGGAGGTGTATCAGTACTGCGCCGCATGCAAATGTAAAGCCTTTATCCTGTACTCGCCGATTAAATCAAAGCCGAACCTGGCAGGTTCAGCATGACATTAGGAGTCTGAAGGCAACTCCCTCAGTCAAACTACATTTCCCAGAACCTCCACGGGGTCATCATCTATAAACCAGGAAGTAGTGATCGGGACACTCACAACACGGGAACGAGTGAAGGAGAAGCACCCAGCAGTCCCGTCTGAAGTGCGCATTTGACTGAGTCCGGTATGTTCGGCTTTGATTTAATCGACGAGTACAGGATAAAGGCTTTACATTTGCATGCGGCGCAGTACTGATACACCTCCTCCTTTTGTCCCACGCAACGGAGGTATTTGATTCACCCGCCTCTGTTCCTAACTACAACATCAACCGAACTACAGACTAATGGCGAGTCAGACGTCAACACGCTAGCGGGTAAGTTCCATACCAGAAACGGTGTCAAAGCATTGTGTGCTGAACGAAAGTGTGTGGCAGTTATGACTAAATGCAACGCATGCTTGCTCTGTCACCCTTTCTTAGCTCCCGTGTGCACTATTCTTGGAGATACTACTTTGCGATTTGGGATTTCAATATCAGGAAATCAAGGTAGGACGAGGCTGCTGGTGTTTACCATAGGGGTCTAGTCTCTTAGTATAGATCAATTTTTTCCTAAAGGTATGTCTTTCTATCTATTGCAGTGCCAATTATGGTCCTGAGGAGAACCCCGGCAATGAGCGGGGTTTGAAACGCGTCGACCTTTGGTCTCGGATCACTTAAAACATTTGTGCCCACTACGACTCTCAGTGAATAGCAAGTGATCTTGGACACTCTTTTCAATTTGCCTGTTGACAATCATTTTGATTTCTATAATCGAGAAGGACTAATTCCCTTTGTTCGTAATTATAGGTTCATTGATACCGAGACCAACTATTGTTTGTTTGTTTGTATGAATGGTTCTGTTGAATGAACGGCCAAGAATGTTTGAAGCGTGTAAATGTCAATTTGCATTGTATTATTCGTAAGTGTAGATATGTTGTATATATTGTGTATATTTAAAAAGTGTTTGTATTTCCATGCACAAAAACTTGTGTGAAAAAAGTGAAGTAACTAAAAAAGAAATGTTAATAAATTTATAAATTGCAATTTCTTCAGCAAGTTGTTTATGCTACATTCATAACAACCTTTTCCTTCTAGTAAACTTGCTTTCAAGTGACTTTCTCAGCACTGGCAATTCTAATGCAACTGCGACACCACTGATACCTACAGCTCTACGAAGCAGGCTGTCCACTCTGCCCACTACTTCTAGGCCAGTTTCTAAACACGCTTTCTGCTGCTTTGTGTAAATAACAGCAAGAAAAAAGCACATTTAGCCCTTCCTCCTCATCTGTTGCTTGGGCCCAGTTCCATGTGCAACAGCGGTGACCTGGGCTCAGTGGCATCTGGTGATATTTGGAAATGGTGATGCGTAAACATTTGGAATGAGTGTCCTGTGGCAAGCAAGCATAGCAAGCAAGCCCAACAGTCATAAGGAGGGCTCGGATGGACCTTTACCCCTGGTAAAAAAAAAAGAGGGACAAATGGTGCATTTTGAAGCAAATTTGAGAAAGCAAGAAGGTTAATAAAATAAATAAAATGTTTCAATTCTGTCATTGTGAGACTGTGAATTAAACATTACTGAGACCATTGGAAGGGATAGTCATCTTCAGTGTGTCTCAATCATGCCAGTTATGCTCATTCTACGTTAGACATATGCACTCTTTTCTCTCAATATCTCATCCATCTGCATCTCTTATCACCTTCAGCAGTGTCCTTCTCTGACTCTGAATGTACTTCCTCACATCTTCTTCACTACACAACCCTCAAACACACAACACACGCACTCACCTGTAACCACTGTAATTTCATGTACTTTTGGCATCTCAATATTTTATCATCTGTGTACCTCCTTCACACACAGTTGCACAGAATCACAATTGCAACTGGAATAAGTGGCCATTCCTCTGTAATAAGGCTAATACTCGAGTAAGCATTTATTGTGAACTGCATTTACCATTATTCTAAGGGATGAACTATGCTGGGAGGTGAGGTGCTCTCATCACCCTTCTATATTAATTGAATGTTTGTTTTTTTTTCTTCAATTTTTATTTATCATTTTCAAAAGGAAAAAGAAAAAGAAACATTACAAAGCGAATATTACAGTGATGCATCAAAAATACAAAGCATAGTAGGTTGACCAGCCGCGGGCCGCGGAGGGAGTTACGGTGGGGCAGGGAGGCGGGGAGGTGGAGGGGCGGGGTGGAGGGAGCGAAAAACCGGCATATGGATAATTGCAGGTAAGTAAACAATTTATTTAATAAAACGAATTTCGTAGCGCGCACTGCATCGCATTTTGTGATGCAAGGCGCACTACCAAATTCGTTTTATTAATTAAATAGTTTACTTACCTGCAATTATCCAAATGCCGGTTTTTCGCTCCCTCCACCCCGCCCCTCCCCCTCCCCGCCTCCCTGCCCCACCGTAACTCCCTCCACGGCCCGCGGCTGAGGTTGACAATAAGATAGGTGAGGTAGAGCAGCGCATAGCGCACAACTAAAACCATAATAGTTGCTCGGGCGCCGGTCGCAATCTAACACCTTTATAAATCAAATTCGACATTTCTGTGAGAAAAGTGCAAATTAATACAGAATACAAACAAATAAAACAAAAAACCTTCCCAATGTCTTAGGTCTACAATTAATATATATCCTCAGAGCAGTTGCTGACACTTTTCAACACATCAAATAAGATGGACACAAGAAAAGAAAGGTTTACAGCGTTGGCACATTTGTATATGATCATCTATCCAACCCCTTCTGGGACAATGGAGATCATCGCCTGAGATTGTTGTGCCTCAGTTATTCTAGCAATGTATGATCGATATGGGCCCCAAATATCAACCGGGCGGGATGCAAGTGGGATCTGCATGGAGTACTCTACACAATTAACATTACAGAACGCCATACTCCGAAGCCAAGAGCGTGAGCTTGGAGAACGCCTAGAACACCAAAGCAGCGCAACTTCGTGTTTTGCTAACAGAAATCCAAGGGCAGCAAGCTTACGGACGGAACGTGGAAAATTAGCGACATAGCCCAATAGTGCAATTTCGGGGTTGGGAATTAGTACTATACCTAATATATCGCCAAAGATAGGGTGTACTTGGACCCAATAGTCATGTAAAAGAGGGCATGTCCAGGAAAGGTGGGCGAAGTCGGCATAGGGAGCATTGTAATTGTAATTGTAATTGTAATTGTAATTGTAAAGGTTCTTCTATAGCGCATGGCTACTCGGAAGCATCCCAGCGCTTAGTACTAACCAGAAGAAGATAGATATCAGAAGATACAGAGGCCTAGCCCATCTAGATCTTGGGGAACAGTACTGTTTTTAGCTTTTTGCGAAATGCAAGCAAGTTAGGCTCTTGACGGAGAGGTGGAGGGAGAGCATTCCATAACTTAGCCGCATTTTGCGAGAAGAGGCGCCCCCCCGTGCGGGCCCTATTGATCCCGGGAGTTATTAGAAGGTTTTTCTGGTTTGAGCGAAGATTCCTGGATGACTTATATGGCCTCACTGCTGTCCCATTACACTTGGGACAGCAGTGAGGTCTGCAAGGATCAATCTTATGTGAAAGGTCAGGAGTGTGATAAAGCCGTCTCAGAAATTTGAAGTGTATGAGTTTGTGTCTACTATTGATGGACACTTCCATCGTGGCTCTACAGCACTGTGCCCATTGAGCATCTGTTATTGGTTTACCCAAATGACCCTCCCATGCAGCGCGCACCCTGGAGTCCAAAGGAGGAAGTACGGCTACACACAACTTATACAGCTTAGAGACCATATGCGACCCAGTCTGGCTCTGTATGATAAACGTGAGTGGTGTGGTGTCATCCGGGGGAACCGGAAATGTGGGGAACTCGGCGCGCAACATGGACCGGATTCTAGTCAAAACAAAAGAATTCATAAAGGAGCGGTCAGCAAAACATTGGTCTTCTGATATGGAAAAAAAATGACCCTCGGGGAAGAGGTCGCCAACTGTGTGGAGTAAATATTTAGACAATGTGCGCTGGACCACGGATTCGCCGGTTATGGGGAGCCAATGAGCATTGGGCAGGGGGAGGGCGGGAGAATACAATCGGTCCAGATGAAGCAGTCTGCGCACCCTGTCCCAAGCCCAACATGTGGACGAGACAGTCTGTATGTCTTGCGGGTCACGAGGAATACCCCTGGGAAGGACGTTATTAAGGGGCACAGGGAGCACCAGGTCAGCCTCAGGTTTCAAATACAAAATCCTGGCATCCGGATGGAACCAGGAGTATGCGTAAGAGCATTGTGCCACCAAAAAATAGAGATAGATGTCAGGGACCCCAAAGCTGCCCCTCTCATATGGGAGTGTTAAGACACGCCAGGACACTCGCGGAACCTTGTCTCCCCAAACTAACCGTAGCAATAGGAGCGCAGTTGGGGAAAAAAACCTTGGTGAGTGGTATCGGAATGTTGTTGAAAAGGTATAAAAACCGAGGAAGTACTGTCATTTTTATTATGGCAATCCGACCAGCCATGGATAGAGGGAGGCGGTTCCAGCGCTCAAGTTGGTCTTCCAAAAAATCAAGAGCTCGACCATAGTTCAATCTGATTATGGAAACGTGTCGAGGTGAATATGGACCCCCAAATATTTGACTGATTCAGCATTCCTTTCCAGAGGAAAGGCACAGTTCCATTGCAAAGTGGAGGGAGTGAGCGGAAAAATGACTGACTTGTGACAATTAATGCAGAGGCCAGAATATTCTCTGAAACAAATTATTTCAAGCACTAAAGGCTCTAGGTTGACCTGAGGCATTCTAACATATAAAATCGTGTCATCAGCATACAAAGATATTAAAAGTGGGCCCATTCAGAACTGGAGACCACGATGGAGGTGTTTCTCCTGAAAGTGGTGAACCAAAGGGTCCATCGCAAGGATGAACAGCAGAGGGGAAAGGGGACATCCCTGCCGCGTACCGCGCAACAATGAAAACTGTTTATAAATAGTGCAATTCAAGCGTAACCGGAACATAGGTGCGGTGTGTAGCAAAGCAACTGTAGATACAAACACCTCAGGCATACCCATGCGTCTCATAATGGATAAAAAGAAAGGCCACTCTAGCGAATCAAACGCTTTCTCAGCGCCTAGAAGCACAGCAGCGGCCGAGGTGGAGGGGTCAATTCTATGTAGAACCGAGAACAGCATCCTCAAATGTAACCCCTTCCCCGCTCATGACGAGCTCAGCTCGTCATGAGTTACGACGCTCGTACGCTCATGACGAGCTGAGCTCGTCATGTAACGAGTTTTTTTTTAAAACGCCGTGCACAGCGGGAAAACCGCTAGCGCGGATGCGGTTAAGGAGGTGGAACGATGTGGGACAAATCCCGACTGTGCTGGTGAAATAATGGATTCCATCAAAAGCGAGAGTCGGATAGCCAGAACCTTAGCCATGATTTTATAGTCAAGGTTCAATAAAGAAATGGGTCCGTACAAGCTACAAAAAGAGGGGTCTCTGCCAGGTTTAGGGAGAAGGATAATAACCGCCTCATGGAGAGTTGGTGGTAAGATGCCAGATTCTAATGCCTCTGCGTATACCTCCACCAATCTCGGGACCAATTCCACTTTATATGCTTTATAGAAATCAGCGGAAAAGCCATCGAGGCCCGGCGCCGAGGAGCCCCTCAATGCATCTATGGCTTCGACTATACTATCCGGAGTGATGGGTGTAGCAAGGAACTCTTGCATGTGCTTTTCGAGATAAACCATAGCGATCTCGTTCAAATAAGGCCCGGGGTCCTTCCGGTCTCCCGATAACTTGGATGCATAGAGGGTCGTGCAAGATGACAAAAAAGTGTCACAGACGTCTGGGGTGGAATAGTGCACCGCTCCTTGTGAATCTACTATTTCCGTGATGTATGCTGCATGATGTGGAGGACGGAGCATCTGCGCCAGTAATTTGCCCGGTCTGTCACCTTCTCCATACTGGCGTGCAGTGTATTGTTTGCACAGAAACCTCAGCTCCCTATCTGCGGTCTCCCTAAACTCTAGCAATAGCTCCAAGCGTCTGGCCTCTCTAGCCTCCGTCGGGCTGACCAATAATTCCCCATCTATAGCCGAGATGTCTTTCTCAATACAGGATAAAGTGGAACGAATATCTCGCAAGGCGCCCACGTGTTTGGCCATACACACCCCGCCAATAGTGGCCTTGAACCCTCCCAAAGTACAGCCCAGGAATCCACAGACCGACCCGGTGTTGAGGTCAAAATAGTCATCAATGGCACAACGGATCTCTTCAGTGAAAACAGGGTCAGTTAAGGCTCTCCCGGGGAACCGCCACTGTCTCTCAAAGCCACCTAGCCTGGGTACCTGCAATGTTAGTACAATGGGGGAGTGGTCAGGCAGTGTGCGCGGTAGGGTAAGAAGGTCCTCAACCCAACCACCGACCCCCGGGGAGAGGAGCCAATAATCAATTCTAGTTCTTGTATTATGGTAACCGGAATGGTGTGAGTAGTCGGGCAATTGCGAGTGGAGACGGGCTTCAATATCAATAAGGGAGAAATGAGAGCATATATCAAACAACACTGGACGGGAACGGGCTTTGATATCAGGGGATGGGGAGGTGCTGTCTCTAGCAGGGTTCATCAGCAAATGAAAGTCTCCTCCAATGAACCAACAAGTCAACGTCAATCTTAAGGAGTTTCACCTGTAGTTCCTGAAAAAAGGAGGGGGTGTCAACATTGGGTCCGTAAACCCCCACCAATGTAATCTTGTATCCCATGAGCACACCAGTAACAATCACATATCTACCCTCGCTGTCTGTGATGCTACTGGACAACACAAAGGGCACCCGTTTATGTATAAGTATTGCTACACCCCTGGCATACCCACTAAAATTTGAGAATACTCGATGGACCCCCCAACTCCTGGCCACGGAAGCCGAGTCTGAATGTGGCAAGTGTGTTTCCTGTAAAAAAAGAATATCAATATTATGATGCAATACATAATTAAAAACCTGTTTGCGTATCCTGGTATTGTTCAGGCCCCGAACGTTCCAGGACATCAGAGATCGTCTGAAAGGTCCAGACTGAAGGCCTACCTTGGCCATAGAGCAAAAAAAAAACAAAGGTAAATTGAACAGTGTACTACTCCACCCTGTCTCAACTGGACCACAAATGTCATCACAATCAAATATACACAAAAACAAAATGCACCCCGCCCCCACTCCCCACCCAGCCTCATGACATCCCCGTAGAGGCAATCCCAATATTAACGTATAATAGAACCTGAGGACACCCATGATAATAACCAATGAGTTAAATGGTGGAACATCAAAAAAAGAAAACAGCGGAATAAAGGCATATGGTGGGCATTCGCCATGGGGGATAGCAACGCCACACCGAACGGGCATCACAAGCATCAAGGACAAAACAATGCATAGCAAAAAGTGCATTAAGAGCCAATATCAAGTCCAGCAACACAATGAGCATTACAAAAGGAAGTGCCGTAACAGATCATCATCCCGTTCCTGGGTCAGCAAAGAGGTCAACACTGTTCTGCGAGTCTCCGTGGGTCAGGGACCGGGTTCCAGCATCGGTGGCCATCCGAGACCCCTGATCTCTGTAGGTCTGGCAGAATTCCTGTGCCTCTGTGGGGGTATTAAAAATGCGAAATCTACCGGCCACATCCACTCTTAACCTTGCTGGGTACCGCATACCATATTTAAGACCTAGGTTGCGTTGGGTCGCCTTAACTCCAGTAAACTTGCAACGCGCCTACTGAACCATCAGTGTGAAATCTGGAAAGAAGGACAGGGTGCTACCCTGCCATTGAATCTCCCCCATTTCCCATGCGACGCACAGTGCAGCGTCTCAATCGTGGAAGTTCATGAGCCTGGCAATGATTGGGCAGGGGGGTTGCCCAGGGCGAGGCTGAGGCCCCAATGACCAGTGGGCACGTTCCACCACAAATCCATCAGTGAACACGTCCCTGCCAAACAAATCAATGAGTAGGCGCTCCACGAAAGTGTCCATGCGCCCTGTTGAGGTCGTCTCCGCCACGCCAACTATACGGATGTTGTTGCATCGAATACGCGCTTCTAAATCCTCATTTTTAATGGCCACTTCCTTTAGTATCTTTTCGACGCGCTCCAATAGTTTCAGTGATTTCGTGGCATTGTCCTCAACATCCGAGACTCTGGACTCTACTACGTCCAGGCGGCGATCATGGGCCTGGACTTTGGTTCCCATATCTGCAAATTTTTGCTCAAGGCTATCAATGCGACTGTCGAGCGACTTAAAACCAGCCCGCATTTCACCTAGCATGGCGGTGACTAAGGATGTAGTGTCTCCACTTTCAATAGATCCGGTAGCCCTAGCAGATGGACCAGGTGGAGCGTCAGATGTGAGGAGGGAGGTTTTGTCAAAACTAAGTTTGCGCTGATTGGGATCCTTCTTCCCCATGATCAGAGCGAAGTGGGTTATGAAGTGCGGAGATAAGGCAGTGCAGCCAAGATAATGAGGCAGAAAATAAAGGAAGCGCTTTGACGCAAAACACCAAGCACTCAGCGACACAAGCAGGCGTGTGGTATAGGGCAGGTATTCCAGTGCAGGCAACAGAACCACTTACGTGGGGTATCATTCAGCAAGGGCAGCGTGAAGGAAGAAGACCCCAACCTGGGATAATTCCATCAGATCACCCCACAAGAGGCAGCAATCAACACAGGCCCAATGGCCCAGCATTCAGTCAGCAGCAAAATGGCCGTCGCAGGTTCCAGTGCACTCCCAGCCGGGCACCACAGATCGGTGAGAGAGCCCCTCCAGCCTCCAGGCTCTGCAAGGCAGGCACCGCGCTAGCAACAACAACAACTAGCGCTCAACGTGGTTAATATGCCCACCAGTGAAGGCAAGGCTCAACGATGTCCCCACAGCGGTGGCGGCGCCGCCGAGATGTACAATGGAGGGGTGTAAAATCGGCGTGGTGACCAGGCGGGGCCGCCACACAGTCAGCCGGGGGAGTCACCTGAAGCGCACGACACCATCACCAGGAGCCCCCGCCTCCCACAGACTGCCCAGCCCCGATCAAAAACCCGAGTCCCGCCGGCGAGCCCGCCACCCGAGACCCCGGCTCCAGGAAGCACCTGCGGACCCGTCCCGGAAGACCGGTGCCCCCGCAGCGCGACACAGGCCAGGCAGGTAGCGGGGGTAAGAGGCTGGAAGCCCGCGAGACAGGGAAGGCAATAAGTCCAGCAGGGGCACCCCAAGTGAAACACTCACCCAGCGGCCGAGCGCAGTTAGGGAGGACGCCGCCAAGGCCAGGGAGGCCTTCAATCCCCTCCGCCACGTAGTCCAACAGCACCGTCCCCAGAGCTGCCGGAATCACCAGGGGCTGCAGAGTCGCCTCCTTTGCCGGATCGGATGATGTTGCGGGCAGGATGGTAGCAGACTACATGGTAATCTGTAGTATTCTGAGCCGGGTCGGTGGAGCTTCACTCGGAGGCAGCCATTTTGGTCGCCTCCGTGGCCACGCCCCCTATTAATTGAATGTTTATGTGACTTTTATCAACACATTGGTACAGTGCATGTATCTTTCTCTTCTGCTGTAGTTGAGAGACAGAGAAGTCATTCACCATAGGTATCTGGGGTGCTCTATTACTGTGCTGCATTTATAAGCTGGGAGCATGAAGTGGCAGTGAGTATGCTATAAAGAGAGTGTGCTTGTCATGGTTTGTTCAGCCCAATTAACACATAAATAAATCATGAATGAACTCTGAGAACTGCGCGGCCCGATCAGTAAATATCAGTTGTGCCTGCCAATGAGCTCTTCTTTGAGCCAGAGCCGCGAATGGAGCTTCTTCATTCATATATCACCTTCAAAAGCAGCGGGGATCAGAGAAAGATTGCCAAGGTTTTTTTCTCTCATTAATTCCACCATCACAACACAGTGTGCTGTTTGCATTTTAAAAAAATGGGAACGTGAATGAATCTACCACTGTGGCTCTCAACAGCGGTAGATGATGTCTAGAAGTGTCAAGCTGTGTGGTGTCTATCAGATTTCAGATTTGAACATGCGCACACAGACAAAAACATACACACACTTTCTCCCTTGCCTCTCCCTTAAAATCTGGTTCAATTGAAAACAATTGTGTTTTTAGTTCCCCTAACAATCTGCACTCTTCTCACTTTTTACTGCCTCATAAACCCCCCTTGTGTCCTGCTTTTCATAATTCTGTTTACAAAACTGATCACAGTGATCAGCTATTTGTTGCATGCGACATGCACTGCCATAGTGAAAAGTAGTTCTATTTGGACTAGGAAATCTGAAATACATTCCCCCTTTGTTCCAGGACTGACTCTGGCTGTGGCATTATAATGTGGAGTGAAATGCCGGATCTTGGGAACTCAATTTCACCACACATTATCCCTATTCTGACAACCCTATTTATAGGAAGCTCTAGCTTAAATGTCTTGTGTGTTCACCAGACACTAGTTTACTGGCAGTTTATAATAAAACCTTACATTACACACTTAAAATTACAAATAAATGACTGTGTTCAAACCTTCTTTGTGTGTTATTAAAAAACATAAGCCTTGCCAGGAAGGTGTTTTACTGTCATGCTTTTTAGTTGTTTTCCTTATTGAAGAAAATAATGTTATCCTTTAAGCTTTGTGCAGGTGCCATATTCTTCGTGGTATGGATCTCACCCTGTCACGTGGTATTTATCCATGGTGTGAAAATGACAGCGCTTGTGTAGCACGGATAGTTAACCCTGGGTGCACAACTAAGGTCATTGCCACTAAAGCACACGTTTTAGGAAGAACTGTGCAAACACTTCCCCCAACGGTGTGTGAAACACCCTGCACATAACACTAAACTGAGCATGGTGACAAGATCAACTCGACTGTTCATAACGTGCACGCATTCGCGAGGCCTGTGCAATGCATTTCTTGAGTAATATTTTTACAGTAAGACCAAGCATATTTTCCAGCATTGTACCAACGTGTCTGTATTTGCACCAGAGGCTCTCTCAGCGCTTATATCTAGTGTGATTTCAAACTGTGCATCTTTTCAAAAGATATTTCGAACCCAACCATATCAAATTGAGCGCTTGTGTTAGGAAATCTTCCATATAGTCCACTCTGGGGCATATCTTTGACAGTAAGATTGGGGGGTCCTGAGGCAAAGGTGCCTCCCCCTGGCCAGAATATTTTGCCTTCTGGGGGAGGTACATTAATTATATCATTTGCCTCTCGACTGGCCCAACTGAGGCACTCCATGAGTACGTCTTATGAATGACAATCCATATAATGTAAAACTGACAATAGGTTGCAACAGGGAGAGGATTGATTTTCTGGATTTACACTTCTATGTGAAGGAAGGCACAATTCACAGTGTCATATTCTGCAAAAAGAAAGCATGTAACAACTTCCTCCATGCCTCTAGTACACACACAGCCTCTGTTATCAAGAACATCCCATATGGGAAATGATTTGTGTTAGACGGAATTGTAGCGAGGACCTACTTGTTGTGTTGTCGGGGTGGTCGTGTGGTCCCTAGGGGCATAATCTCGGATCCTATACTCGGGGGCACCTGTTAATGTTAATGTTAATGTTAATGTTATGGTGATTTGTATAGCGCACGGCTGCCCCAGCAAAGGGGTGTCTGCTAAGGCCTAACAAGTGGCCATTGAAATAAAGGAGACGGACACTTGGGGACGTCCAGCGTGCAGAATCAGGAACACAACACTACTTTTCAAAAACCGATATAACTCAAACCAAAACCCGGTTGTGAAACACAGGGTATGAAGTAAAAAAATGTTGGCCTGGCAGAAAGAAAATTCCTAGAAGTAGCGAGAGATGCCACCTTTTGAAACAAAGACATATAAGAATCAAAATAGAAGCAACAGAGATTCAACAAACCTACATTTATTACCACATACTCACTTTACAGTGACAATCTTTACAGGATTTTACCTAAACATTGGCACCTCCTAACAGAACTACCTGTGTTATGCAATGAGGTGAAACAATATCCTAGAGTTGAGTAAAGAAGAGGTCGTATATCGAGAAACTCACTATGTTACCTCTACATGTATTAAGAAGACATGGTTACCCTCTTAACCATCCGGTTTTTATACCTGCAATGGTTGCTATTTGTGCCGTTTTAGTTAAAACAAACTGAAGGATTTCAGATTTAACACAAGTCAAACAAATTGCATAAGACACTTCATTTATTGCAATAAATGGTTTGTAATCTACATCAAAGGGTGTGGTTGTGATATGATCTAGGTGGGCAGCACGGTCTGGTGCTTGAAGACACGTATACAGGAACATTGTCAGGGGCTGCGAAATGGTGATAGTAGGTACCCTATGGCCGAGCATTATACAATTGCCCATCTGAATGCTCCCAGTTTTTGTTTTTTTGGTATTGACCACATAAAAGTAAATCCTCATGGCAGTGACAGGGAGCTGTTACTGAGACAAACCAAGGCTAAATGGACTTGTCGCCTCAGAACCACACCAATGGGACATAATATGGATAATGAGTGTCATTATTTCCTGGGCTAATGTGCTAATAGTCAAGGATGGTAGTTGAATTAGTTTTCACAATGTAGAAATATGGGAATATCACCTGTTGGGGGACCCCCATGGGTATGATGGGGAGTCTGTTATCCGGCGCTTAACGATCCTTTGGCAGGATTTAAAATCACGTACATGCATGTTTTGTATAAATATATGAGGGCTGAGAAATAAATATCTGATTTTGTCACATGTAGCAAATACTTTACAGGGGTACCCCTATGGGCATTGTGGGGAATCCCTTTTTGCATTTTGCTTGTGTTCATTTTTATTTGGTTATCTAAATAGATATCTGCATGTTAAGAATTGGTATATGAGGTGCATTACGCATGTAGGGATTTGGTTGATTGTAGTGTGCAATTGGACCTTAAGAGATGTTCTAATATATGGGCATGGATTTAGACGTGACATCTGGCGATGTGACATTGTGGATGATAATTTACGGTGGAATGACGTTTGGAAAGGATTTTGCTCAGGGAGGCGCAAATAGCTTGGATGGATCGAAAATTGATAAGGAATGAGTTAGAAAAACAAGTCACTTGCTTCATTCCAATATGGCTGCCGTGATATATGGGACAATTCCTTGGTCTGTGTGTGAATTTGACTGCCACCATAGATGCAGCTGGTGTAGCCGTTGGTGTTGTGTATCCCACCTATGACTCTCCTGTTGCCTATTTTTTATGTTCAGAAGTATTTGGTTATCTACTTTGATATTTGAATGCCAAGAATGGGTATATCAAGTACAATTCTAATGTAGGAGCTTTTCTTTTACAGAGTTGTATATGGCGCAAACTTGACCCGAAGGTATCAGGTTTCAGGGCGCTTTACACAAGCACTAGTTGCGTTGCATGAGTACACATTTATTTTTGTAAGGCACAGAGAGATTTAGTGATTCGCCCAGAATCACAGGATGTTGCACGTCCTGGCCAAGACTCGAACCCGGTCCCCCAGATTTGTGGAGACAGCCCTAGCCATTAGCACAACTCCTCTCCACAAAGGATGATCGTAGTATGCATTTGGACCTTATGAGATGTTCGAATATATGGCCATGAATTTAGATTTGACATCTGTTCACGTGACATTGTGGATGATAATATGCAGTGTATTTTTATTTGCGAAGGATCTTGCTCCAGAGGCGGAATTAATTTGGATGGAGTGAAAATCAACAAGGATGCATTAGAAAAACAAGTCATTTGCTTCATTCCAATATGGTCGCCTTGATATATGGAGTGGTTGCTCTGTCTGTGTGTGAATTGGGCCATCGCTATAGATATGGCTGGTGTAGTCATAAGTATCCCACCAATGAGTTACCAGTATATAAAAACAGGCACTCTGATTGGCCACAGTTGAACATCTCTATACAGATGCTTTCTCCACAATACAGAACCTAGTAAATCTGTAATGGGGACGTTTCAGTATTCGGTGCACGATAAATCTGGAGAAATGGAGCTATTTTACCTTATACTGCCCGCAACGCCTGATTATGACCGTCATGTTGCATCAATGTTTAAAGTAATATTTAATGGCATTTAATGAGAAAGGGGCTTGCGTAATGGATGTTGCTGTATGACCCAGAACAGCCGCAATCCTGTTCCCTTTAAAGTTTTCCTGCATCGCCTGTTCTATTGTGATAGTAGGTGTTACACAATGATTGGCTCCAATTAGCCTCTGGCAACCTTTGAAAGAACTCCACATACTGTCTATTAAACACCAAGAAATACTGTTTGCCTTTGGAGCTCGTTCACAACTTGTAAGTTGCAGGGACCCTAGTATTGGGAATAGAGACATAATCAGAAATACGGTGGCTGAACAAAGGCTGATACACATTTTTTATTCTAGGTAGTGCTGTTGGTGTATTTTTAGAATTTCCCCATTTTCACCTTGTACTGTAGTTCATTCGATAACGTGAAGTATATTTTGAAAAATTGAAATAGATTTGGGGATTGAGTAATACCACAACGTCATCACTCCTCCATTTTTAAGGTATTTGATAGGGGAAATTGATATCCCTAAATTGATTAGAGGTTCATACAAGAGGTTGCTAAATCTGATGTGGAAGGTTATTTTACACTGAAGGATTACATGTGATCCACGATTATCTATACATGGATACCATAGATTGATGCGATACAAGCTACAAGGAAAAGGTACGCTTGTAATGTACATACTTATTAAGAAAACAAGTAGAAATTGTTAATTCCTAAAATATGATGTCATTTACTACGCAACTACGATGGATTATATATCACATCTATGAGTTGGTCGCCTTTATCCGGTTATATAAGCGGTATAATTTAACTGTATGACTCTTTGTCTTTCTACAACATGCCACTGTTATGCATATCACGATAATAAGTGAGATAATTTAACTATGCACATAAATTTATCCAACTCTTTGTCTTTCTATAACATGGCACCGTTATGCATATCATATAATATGTATTCAATGAGTTGATGATCATGATCAGACTAGAGCAATCCATAGCTATCGTTTTTCACAGTAATAATGGACTTTTTAGTAATAAAGAGTTATATGCTCAAAATTAAAATGTGTAAATTGTTCACGCAACATGTATGACAATCATGAAATTTATATGTCAGCCCTCCTTATCTTGTTATAGATGATGTAGAATTTGAGTATGTGCTTTAGCCCAGGTAGCCCATTGGTCTTTTCCACAAAAAGGTAAATTTTGCGTACATTATGAAAATATGTGTTCAATGAAGTGGTAGTAATGATTTATATAATTCAATTTACAGTCTATAAATGAGTTATGGATTCCCAAGCTCTGCCAACGTGTGGGCTTGTGGTTTTAATCCTTAGACCCTATAAAATGTATAAAAATGTATCAATATTTTTAAAAACTTCATCAAATGTATAAAGTTTATAAGTTAGTTAAAAAAAAAGAATGTTGTGTTTGTTAAGAGGACACAATAGGCCCATATGTCTGTCAGTGATGTTTGGGACTAGTTTGTCAGGCTGGATGTTTTAACTTTTGGATTTCATACTTTCACAAATTGGATTTGAATAAAGCAAGAATTTTTCTAATGAATGGACTGGAAGATGTGTTCATTTATGGGTGCACAATTCCATCTTTCCTTTCTAAGTATCATTCTGCTTTGCAGTAATATCATACATTGGCTGATACTGGGATAGAAGTGCACCATACTGTAATATTTGGCATTGTATGTGAGGTGCAGTTGAGAGGCCCGTCGTTGATGGGTATTTTCCTTTGCCTTTCCTAAGATTAGAGGGGGTGTTAGCTTGAGATTGCTCAGCAATCACGCTGGCATCTCTTGATAAAATGCAGTCGGCATACACAATTATTTCACTATCACACAGCCCGCTGCATAGGTTTTATTTTGTACCATAAAACTAATGCAGTGCTCTGTGTGAAAGTGAAAGAATTGTGCATACTGACTTCTGTTAGGTGTGTTTTCATGTGATCAGTTAATTTAGGCTAATTTAATTAAAATAAACGTTTAAACACACTCACCCCTGAACCTGATGGGTTTATGTTGGCCTTAGCTCGACTCCTCCAACCCAGTCGACTCTTGCGTGCTGCAAGCAGCAAGTTATGTCCTCCCCTCCCTCAGGCCTGGTCCTACCCGATGACTACAGAATCGCAAAGATTGACTGGGTCTGGGTCAGCCAACACTCTTTGCAAGGCTTGAGGCTGTGGCAACAACCTCACGTGATCCTTCATTGGGTGGACTGGTGAGGATTCAAGTGAGGGGAACATCCTTTACGACGCGGATGTTACCCCGCGCTACCATTACGACGCGTCTCTTACAACGCAAGTCGTAACCACGACTTGCGCTGGAGGGCGCTCAAGGACAAGGAATTGCTAATTTACTATTACAACACCTTCCCTACTATCCACGGGGACTGGTGTTGGAATAGTAAATTAAACTATTCCTAAGTCCGCACCCTACAGCACAAGTCGTGGTAACGACTTGCGTTGTAAAACACACGTTGTAATGGTACGCGTGGTAATAGCCAGCGTCGTACCATCATACATTCTTCAAGTGAGCATGTGGGGCTGGTAGGAGCAAGACACCCGTCCAGCCCGACATGCCAACTTCATCTCAAGGACGTCCTGCATCTGCCAATCATTGAGCAGGCCCAGGTCATTCTGCCCCCTGCAGCAGAAAAAAATCGGAAACAAGAGTGTTAAATAATTGAACATTTAATGTGACAAACAAACAGCAAACTTCCTAATAAAGAAGCTGCAGCTGCCTGGGCCTTAATGCTAGTAAGTAAAATGTACCCCATGTTCTATTTAATAACAAGACTGCCCGATCTGGGTTCCAGTGCCACTCACAGAGTCCTGTGCTGTGAAACAGATAGTAGAGAACTAAAGAAGAAATATGACTTCTCATCAAGGTGCCTACTACCTGAAAGAAATGTAAATGTGTGCACTGGTTAATCACCAAAGATAAAGGTTGCTTTGGAGTCAGTGTAGATTTTAATTATTGGAGGCACTCAGGGTCATGTTGACAAATATTTATTCTTTTTTAGAGGTAATGTATGTATCCACTAAAAGAGTGCAACTTTTTAATGGACACACATACAAATCACATTATATATAGTCTGAATCCTTATCACTAAAATGTGTATTTTTAAAACACTTGTTTTTTCTTAAACAGTATGTTGCAGCGATTTTGGAAAAGGTGATGGACAGAGTTTCTGAATGATGCAGAATACTCTTACCAAGTCAATAGATCATGGTTTTAATCCATCACTGTTTTTTAGCTCACTGCACCATCCCAGCTCAGAGCCTGGCTATATGCAAATTAGTCTGTTCCTGTCCCAGTGCATGAAGGGAACAGGGCAAACCAAACTACCAAGCCAATTCTTATACTGGGAAGGAAACAAGCTTCCGGGGACCGGTTTCTGGCATCACAGCCTTCTTCGGCCCGGCTTGCTTGAATCCTGATGGTGCAATGAGCAAGGGACTCACGTCTGAGTATACCCTCCCACACATAGTGTGGATAAAATCGATTTTGGAAAAGGTGATGGACAGAGTTTCTGAATGATGCAGAATACTCTTACCAAGTCAATAGATCATGGTTTTAATCCATCACTGTTTTTTAGCTCACTGCACCATCCCAGCTCAGAACCTGGCTATATGCAAATTAGTCTGTTCCTGTCCCAGTGCATGATGGGAACAGGGCAAACCAAACTACCAAGCCAATTCTTATACTGGGAAGGAAACAAGCTTCCGGGGACCGGTTTCTGGCATCACAGCCTTCTTCAGCCCGGCTTGCTTGAATCCTGATGGTGCAATGAGCAAGGGACTCACGTCTGAGTATACCCTCCCACACATAGTGTGGATAAAATCGATTTTGGAAAAGGTGATGGACAGAGTTTCTGAATGATGCAGAATACTCTTACCAAGTCAATAGATCATGGTTTTAATCCATCACTGTTTTTTAGCTCACTGCACCATCCCAGCTCAGAACCTGGCTATATGCAAATTAGTCTGTTCCTGTCCCAGTGCATGATGGGAACAGGGCAAACCAAACTACCAAGCCAATTCTTATACTGGGAAGGAAACAAGCTTCCGGGGACCGGTTTCTGGCATCACAGCCTTCTTCGGCCCGGCTTGCTTGAATCCTGATGGTGCAATGAGCAAGGGACTCACGTCTGAGTATACCCTCCCACACATAGTGTGGATAAAATCGATTTTGGAAAAGGTGATGGACAGAGTTTCTGAATGATGCAGAATACTCTTACCAAGTCAATAGATCATGGTTTTAATCCATCACTGTTTTTTAGCTCACTGCACCATCCCAGCTCAGAACCTGGCTATATGCAAGTTAGTCTGTTCCTGTCCCAGTGCATGATGGGAACAGGGCAAACCAAACTACCAAGCCAATTCTTATACTGGGAAGGAAACAAGCTTCCGGGGACCGGTTTCTGGCATCACAGCCTTCTTCGGCCCGGCTTGCTTGAATCCTGATGGTGCAATGAGCAAGGGACTCACGTCTGAGTATACCCTCCCACACATAGTGTGGATAAAATCGATTTTGGAAAAGGTGATGGACAGAGTTTCTGAATGATGCAGAATACTCTTACCAAGTCAATAGATCATGGTTTTAATCCATCACTGTTTTTTAGCTCACTGCACCATCCCAGCTCAGAACCTGGCTATATGCAAATTAGTCTGTTCCTGTCCCAGTGCATGATGGGAACAGGGCAAACCAAACTACCAAGCCAATTCTTATACTGGGAAGGAAACAAGCTTCCGGGGACCGGTTTCTGGCATCACAGCCTTCTTCGGCCCGGCTTGCTTGAATCCTGATGGTGCAATGAGCAAGGGACTCACGTCTGAGTATACCCTCCCACACATAGTGTGGATAAAATCGATTTAGGAAAAAAGAGTGCAACTTTTTAATGGACACACATACAAATGACATTATATATAGTCTGAATCCTTATCACTAAAATGTGTATTTTTAAAACACTTGTTTTTTCTTAAACAGTATGTTGCAGCGGCCAGTTTATAAAGTGTAATACAATTTTAAAATAATTGCATTCAAAGTGCTTTCTGTCACAGTCTAGGACCTTGTAGCACTATAAATAAGTCACAATTCCTCACTGCACCAATCAGGACTTAATTCTGTGACACTGGTCACACTCTAAGACATCTGCAGAGATCACATTAGCCAACTGAAGTTTCATAAGGTAAAGTTGTATATTTCACTTTGATTAGTTTAAATTGCATTTAATTTTTATTTGAGGTGTGTGCAGGTTTTTATATGCAGTTACCCAAAGGTGTACAAAAACAGTAAAATGCAGAATTTTTCGCCATGTCTTTGGCACCGACTTCACAATCACTGCCCCTGCCCCATGTCACGCAGTATTACAGTCCTTGCATTTTTTAATGGGCTTTAACTGCTGCATTTATATGAAGACAGCAGTTAAAGCCCATTACAAAATGCAAGGACTGCAAAAGGCCATTGCATTGCTAAGCTATCTTCATTTACACGAAATTGCAGACCCATTCCCTCCACCTCCCAGAACACATCCACTACCCTCCAGTGGGGGCGCAGTTTGAAGACCTCTGATATAGAGTAAAGAGGGATTCACAACTCCTTGGCTTCTGTATTTGTTACACAGGACAGTTAATAAGGTTTTCGCTAAAATTTCAGAGGAATGTATAAGATGCTATTGTAATTCCCCAGTTCCTCTCCTATGAAATGGTGCAAAGTTGTTTACACTCAGAGAGCAAATCCCCATGAAATACAAACTGTTGCTCACAAGGAAAAACACAATCTTTGGCTTGTATTGTAAGCAACAGAAATGATGTGACAATTGAGCAGCCATAATGTGTAAGTTTGACTAAAGCTAGAAGGCAAACATTTATACTGAACAGTTATGACTTTTAGGTGCTAAACTGCGGCCATGCATTTCAATGCAATCGACGGACAAAAAATAGACCTGCTAACATATAGGAAGGCCTCCATTATATGGAGCTCCATATAACAATATAATAAAAAAGCGCAGCACACAAGTCACCACCTTCTTGTGCTAAAATATTACATTTAAGAATGTTACTCCTGTCTTATACGCAATATTCATCTTTAACAACATACGATTTTAGTGACTAACCTAAATGTAGGAGTGCAAGTGATACATGTTCTAATTTCTGAGGAATAGGCTCAATTCATTGAGCGTATCAAAATGCAGGATATAATTCACTCAGTCCCATAGACCAATCAATTGTTCTTGCTGCTATTCTTCAGTGAATTATACAGCACCAAATTATTTTCTGACTAAAGACTTTGCCTAGTTCTTCATTCTTTAGTAGAACAACTATTAACAGCAATTATCAAGTGCATGTTAGTAGATTTAACACTTTAATTTTTAGGGCAGATCACGATTCATGCACTGCTTTGAACCTGTAGACAAACCAATTTTTCTTTACACCATAACACCAATTGAGTCTCATAGATCGCCTTTTCATTTTTTCATTAACAATATTCTGATCACTATTCCTATGCCCAATATAATTATTGACAATCCCGAAAAAGACAAGATGTAAAATATCAAAAGGTTTTTTTAGCTGGTATTAAGGAAAATCTAAATTGGTCTAATAACCTTTTGCTGCCACATTATTAGACAGTGACTTTTCCTTGTGACTTGGAAGCACTTAAAATACTATCAAATGTGTTAATAAATGCTGGGGGAAAAACAACATTTAGGGCCTGATTACAATGGCATGGAGACCGCCATCGACAGGCTGTTGGTGATGGTCTCCCGCCATATTACAATGGCAGGTGGGGTGATGCACATCTGATGGGCTCCTTGAGCCCCTCGGTGTGGTGGAGGGGCTTGTAGTCCCTACCATGTTGGCGGTGTCTGTCAGCACCACTGTAGGGATTACAATGTCCCTTTCAACCAGCCTTTCATGGCGGTAAACCTGCCATGAAAAGGGAATTTGGGGGCCCATAGCGGGCCCTTCTTCCTCCCTGGCCCTTGACTTTGGGGACATATACGGTACCTGCCACGTAGTGCAGGGATATTTCATTTAAGCATCTTTATTCGACTTGCAGAATCATTAAACCCACATTTACATATAAACAAGCAACTATTCTCTGTACAAACAATTTCTAAAACTCTAAGTATTAGCAGAATAAAAAACACAATTTTAGTGCATACATTATCTGGTTAGAGAATATCTATGGATACAGTCTCTTAGGTTTGGAGGGGATAAGATAATATTAACAAAACAGAAAACAAAAACCAGCAGGCACTTTTAGAAACTGTAATTAACCCCATTATTCAAGATTTCCATACTAATTTCCATGTCTATAAATAATTAAAAAAAATAATCTACAAAGACTTAGATATATAAAGTGCAAGTGTATAATAAAAAATATTCAAGTTTTATACAAAAAAATTGCAATCAAGCATAATTAAGAGTAGCTTGCTAGCTTTTCATTCAAACTCAAAAGGGAGAAGAAGGGAACAAAACCATTTTGAATTATCAAGTACGATTATCAAAACCTTAAACATCGTTTTGTTCTTATAATATTAGCAGCCATTAAAAATCTACTCATTCCAAATACTAGCAATCTGGAGGTATCATAGATAACAATACGTAGCATCTCAGTATATTTCCTAATACCAAGATTCCTGCACAGAGGTTTAATCCATTTTTTCCTGGGAATTTCATACAGTGTGCAAAAAAACAAAACATGAGGAATGTCCTCATCTCTCCCCATGACACATTCCGTGCAAATACAATCCACTACATCATCATTATGTTTCCCCCATCTGGATGTAAATGTTTTAATTTGAAATATCCCAAATCAAAATTTTAAGTACAACATGTTGGCTAAAAGGGGCTCCACCTCATCTAAAAAAGATTCAAAGGAGGGATTAGTTTTAAAACTCAAAAATTGTAGTGCAGGGATATGTTTCCTGTCCATTTTTTGTAGTGCGGCGGGTGCTGCCGCTTGCAGCACCCACCGCCATACAAAACATGGGCAATGCGACCTTCATGGGGACAGTCACATCATTATTTTCCCTGTGGGATCTCCGTCTTGTAGGCAGGTGGTGCCAAATATGATACTGAAGTCCATCCATCCTCGTAATGACCCCCTAAATAACTGTCACTTGTGTTGCAATCCAAGAGTTATGATCGTCAGTTGCTTACTTCAATGTTAAGTTCTTCTTTATTAGTATTCAAACTAAACTGACTAGCTTTTGAAGGTGAGCATACAAAAACTTGTTAATATTTGGCCTATAGAGCAGCATGGTTGTTTTTTGTATAGGTGGGAATCCGATTCAAACAGTTAACCTGTACACTCACAACAAATACATAACTACATTCTGCTTTCAAAGAACATCAAGATATGCAAATCTACCTAGATATAAGCCATTTTTCATCAGCACTTTTACAATTATCAAACAATTAATGATCACTAGTCATTTGAATGTGTAACATGTGTAACATGATATTAATTAATGAGCAAAGACTAGATTATATATCAAGTCTCATTTACTTATGGCTCACTGTTTAGAAAACCACCAGTGCAGGAAATAAATGTTATTAGTGGAGGGTGGTCTGTGCGACTGCGGTAATAACCATAATCCTTTTTAAGGTGAATCACTAAAGTCACTAAGCCTGAGCTAAGCCTTCTGGTATCTATGGCACAGAGCGGCATACAGAATTAACTTAGAAGAAATCTGTAAAGTATTCATGCAGGGCTAAAACAATACTAATGTTGAAATGCAAAATTAAATATAAAACTGGAGTCAAATATAATATTAAATACATTGAAACTAAAATAACAAAAATCCAATAAAGATAACTGGAGATATGAATATTTTTATTTTAAGTAGAAATATCACCAAGAAGCATAAAGTGCAAATGAGAATTCTAATAGAGCAGCACATAGGCATTATTTGATACTGACTGTGCTGGAGCAAGGGCCAGATACACCAACCAGGTTTACCTTCTAGCTTCACTCCTTTAAGTCCAAATTCAGCACACAGGCATGCTTCTAAAGCCCCTAGGCATCGGGGGAGGCACTTAGAGGCTCACAGGTTGTCAAGCAGAGGCAAACAGCAGGGTTGGTCCAGCTCCAAGTGCCACTGGTCAGCCAGGCTTTTGTTCACTGTAACTTCAATAGGATGCCGGCCTTATGGCCCTTGGAGTCCACTTCTTTATCCTGGGTACAAGTAGGAGGAGCAGACCCAGTCTTTCGGGACTCCTCACAGGTGACAGATAGCAGGTCCAGACCGCTTCTTTTCTTCTTAAGGTCTAGAAGTGTTTTGAAGTGCCTGGCTGAAGATACCACAGTAATTTCTGACCTGAGCTAATGGGAGGGAGTGACTCATGGCAACGCCCTAACCAATAGAGTAAAAGTTGCCAGGTCCAACCCTAACCATTTTGGGCATTTTCCTGATGGACAAAGTCATTACCGTAACCCTGGGCTCCGAGGGTTGGGTGTGTGTGCGGGGAATATAATATGGTAGTCCTAGTGTCCTCTCACACATAACACCAAAATCCACTTTGAATCAGTCACTGTCCCCATATTAAACCCAGAGACAGACATCTGGTGGAACAAATATAGGATTTCCTAGCAACCAGACAGTGAATAGACAATAATTGTTTTGGCATCCTGTTTCCATTCCTTTCAAGTGCCCCTCCAGTGTTATATGTAAACCACAGAAACAGCAGCCTGCCAGATAAAGTGGGGGTTCAAAAGACCAGACAGTAGATACAAAAGAGTTGTTTTTGCATCCTATTTCTCTTCCGTTCAAGTGGACCACTGGTGTTATATGAAAAACCCAGAGACAGAAGTCTGAAACAAAAGTAGGTTTCCCAGCAGCCTGACAGTGGATCAATAATAATTGTTTGGGCATCCTGCTACCCAGCCTTTAAAATGTGCTTCAAATAATTATTTGTAACCCAGGAGACCTGTCAAGCAGCATTTAACGTTGTCATGTCAAAATGGGTTTTCACAGTTCTACCCTGCATATTCTGGGATATTAAGAAGGGTCATTTGTGTCCATAGAAGCCAGCCTATTCTTTACGCTTCTGAGGCTTTTGACACCTTGTTTACCCCAAGCCCAATTATATAATCCCTGTCTGGGAGAAGTTAAAGTGCAAATACAAACTAGCCTCCAGGAAATTCAGGCAGGGAGAGGTAACTTTCTAAAAGTTACTTTTCCATAATCTATATATATATAAAAACGAATGTGTCTGTCTGTCCGTCTGACTGTCTATCTGTTTGTCCTTTATGCATTACTCCACCATTCATCCGATCGCCATGAAACTTTGGGAAGCTGTTGAGTACACTCCCGCGAAGGTTTCTGGCATATGCATTACTACACCATTCATCCGATCGCCATGAAAGTTTGGGAAGTTGTTGAGTACACTCCCGCGAAGGTTTCTGGCATATTTTTTTTTAAATATAATAATAATAATAATAATAAAACCATTTTTAAAGCGCCTGGCTACACAAAACAGTGTGTCCCCGCGCTAAATACTGCTAAAACGCCAGAGGTAGAGCGAGAGTGAGCCAAAAAGGTGCAGAGGAAGGAAGGGGGGTTAAGCAGGGGGGAAAAGGAATGTTTTAAGTTTTCCCCGGAACCTAGTTTCAGAGGGTTCCATCCGAAGGTCGAGCGGGAGTTCGTTACAGCATTTAGAAGCCAGGTATCTGAACGAACACCCACCCATCCTAGCTCTGGTGATTTTGGGGAGTTTAAACGTCATCGTTCCGGATGATCTCAGGTTCCTGATGGGGCGATGTATAGTGAGAAGATTTTTCAAATAGTCCGGACCTTTGCCGTGGGCGATCCGATGCACAAAGCAAAGGGACTTAAATTTGATTCGCTCCTTAATAGGGAGCCAGTGGAGTTTAGCCAGAGCGGATTTCCCAGATGCTCTGCAAGGGAGTCTGAGCACAAGGCGAGCGGCAGCATTCTGAGCACACTGGAGTTGGTGTAGGCCTTTTTTGCTCAGGCCCAGAAGCAGAGCATTCCCATAATCAAGGTGGGGGGTCACCAAGGCTTGGACTATGGTCTTTCTGGATTCGATGGGAAGGAGATCTAAAACCTTACGGAGAACTTTCAGTATGCTGAAGCACCTGGCTGTCACTTTACTGACCTGAGATTTATAGGAGAGATCTGAGTCAAGTGTAATGCCCAGATTGCGCACCGAATCCACTGGACGAGGTGGGATACCTAGTTCCGTAGGCCACCACATGTGTGACCATGCTGAAACTGATTTCCCTACCACCAGCAGCTCGGTTTTATCGCCATTGAGGCGCAGGCAATTGCTGTTCATCCATGATGCCACTGATGACAGACAGTTAGAGAAATTAGTGGCATCTTCTCTGTGGTCGGGCGTGAGCTTGAACATCAGTTGGGTGTCATCAGCATAGCTGACAATGCCCACCCCAAATGCTTCAACTATGCGAGCCAGGGGTTCCATATAGATATTGAACAAGGTAGGGCTCAGACTCGAGCCCTGGGGAACCCCATGGCTTGCTTTCCTAGGAGAGGATTTGAAAGGGGGGCAGTGCATCTGAAAGCTCCTATTGGCCAAGATAGACTTAATTCAGGCCAAGGCCCGTCCCTCCACTCCCATGTCAGACAGCCGAGACAGCAGCGTTGTGTGCAGCACGGTGTCAAAGGCTGCACTGAGATCTAATAAGACCAACGCTGCTTTCTCTCCTTCATCCACTATTTGCCTAAGGCACTCAGTAGAGAAGAGTAAGGCTGACTCCGTGGAGTAGCCCGCTCTGAAACCCGATTGTGAGGGGTGCAGGAGAGATTGTTCCTTCAAATATCCCATGAGCTGCCTATTAACCACCTTTTCCACAATCTTTGCACAAAAGGGGAGGAGGGAGATAGGGCGAAGATTTTGAAATTGGGAAATGTGGATGTTGGATTTCTTTTTAAGGGGGATGACCTGGGCAGTTTTCCACGCGTCCTGTACCCGACATTCTTGGAAGGAGAACGACACAATGGGACTAATCTGGTCGATTATCGTACTCTCCATGACTCCTTTGCAGCGAGCCGGTGGGCAGATGTCGCAAGGCGAGCCAGATTGTATGCTGTTGATGATGCTTAATAATTCCTGTCTCTCAGGTGTTATAAAGCAAGTGAGACGAGCATTCCCCGTGTAGGTGTCTTTGGCTTCTGTAAGTTTACTCGAGTGGTTCTCGTCCTCTGTGAAGGGAGCATAGATTTTGTCGATCTTACCTACAAAAAAATTCGGCAATAGAGTCACACAACTCTCTCGAGTAGGTGTCTTGGGCTTCAAGTCTGGTCGGGACCGTAAGCTCTCTATAGATGGTAAAGAGTTCTCTAGTGGGGTTATCCGCTAAGTCAATTCTGCTCTTGACATGGCAGCTTTTTTCTGATCTCTCTAATTTCTGGTATTTATTCAGTTCCCTTTTATAATGTAATTTATCCTCAGGATTATAGTTTTTCCTCCAACTACGTTCTAAGATTTTGCATCTGGCTTTGGCAAGTTTAAGTTTCTCCGAAAACCAGGGGGCGGTTTTAGATTGCCCCCCAGGGCCCTCATAATCTTTCGAATACTGATGTACGCACCGGACGGAAAAACAACAAATCGTGTATCCTCAAGCACCCGAACAAATAAAAAGAATTGAAACACCATTCATCCGATCGCCATGAAACTTTGGGAAGTTGTTGAGTACACTCCCACAAAGGTTTCTGCCATAAAAATCTTTTAAAATATCGGCCCCCCTGGGCCCTCATAATCTTTCGAATACTGATGTACGCACCGGACGGAAAAACAACAAATCGTGTATCCACAAGCACTCCAATAAATAAATAGAATTAAAACACCATTCATCCGATCGCCATGAAACTTTGGGAAGTTGTTGAGTACACTCCCGGGAAGGTTTCTGCCATAAACATTTTTTAAATATCGGCCCCCCCAGGGCCCTCATAATTTTTCGAAAACTGATGTACGCACCTGATGGAAAAACAAAAAATCTTGTATCCACAAGCACTCGAATAAACAAATAGAATTAAAACGACACTTTGAAATGTTTTCCAAAATAAAATGAATACGTTTCAATGAAAATGACACAATGTAAATTGAATGTTATCATGACAAGTTTCCTTGAATTTCCTTTCTTCGGAGATCGCAGCAACGCGCGACGGGTAAGCTAGTCAATCTATATATATAAAAACGAATGTATGTATGTCTATCTGTCTGTCTGTCTGTCTGTTTGTCCTTTATGCATTACTACACCATTCATCCAATCGCCATGAAACTTTGGGAAGTTGTTGAGTACACTCCCGCAAAGGTTTCTGGCATAAACTATTTTAAAATATCAGCCCCCCAGGGCCCTCATAATCTTTCGAATACTGATGTACACACCAGATGGAAAAACAACAAATTGGGTTTCCACACGCACTCGAATAAATAAATAGAATTAAAACAGCATTCATCCGATCACCAGGAAACTTTGGGAAGCTGTTGAGTACACTCCCATGAAGGTCTCTGGCATAAATCTTTTTAAAATATCAGCCCCCCAGGGCCCTCATAATCTTTTGAAAACTGATGTACACACAAGACGGAAAAACAAAAAATCGTGTATCCACAAGCACTCCAATAAATAAATAGAAATGAAACACCATTCATTCGATCGCCAGGCAACTTTAGGAAGTTGTTGAGTACACTCCCACAAAGGTTTCTGGCTTAAATTTTTTTAAATATCGGCCCCCCCAGGGCCCTCATAATCTTTCGAATACTGATGCACGCACAAGACGGAAAAACAAAAAATCGTGTATCCACAAGCACTGGAATAAATAAATAGAATTAAAACAGCATTCATCCGATCGCCAGGAAACCTTGGGAAGTTGTTGAGTACACTCCCGCGCAGGTTTATGGCATAACAACATTTAAATATCGGCCCCCAGGGCCCTCATAAAATTTCGAATACTGATGTACGCACCAGATGGAAAAACAAAAAATCGTGTATCCACTAGCACTCGAATAAATAAATAGAATTAAAATGACACTTTGAAATGTTTTCCATATTAAAATGAATAAGTTTCAATGAAAATGACACAATGTAAATTGAATGTTATCATAACGACGTTCCTTGAATTTCCTTTCTTCGGAGATCGCGGCAACGCATGACGGGTAAGCTAGTATTACTATAAATCAGACTTCACCATTGAATTGGATTTTTAATAACTATTAAAAATAGTTGATCAAATATTTTTCTAGCTAGTCCCATTCTCGTGATTCAGTATTATGATTTTCTTTCTGTTCTACATACAAGAACTGTGCCTGCCAAAGCCAAAAATAGCTTTTGTGCACCAATCACTGTAATGGCATGTTAACATTACATTTCCACATGTCCTATTGTTAAATATTATTTACCCTACCTTGTGGAAAACAAGGCCTACATAGGAGTGACTTATCAATATTTAAAAGGGAGGTTTTGACCTGTCAAAGGTGTTTATTCTAACAGATTGAATTGTATCCACCACCTGGCCACCCTTCAAAATCATCCAATCACTCTTCTTCCAGCACTTTCTTTGCCATTTCTCTTAATTTTATCCTGTTGATCTCATGTCTCCTGTTACACCCAATACATACAACAGAGTTTGTTAACACTTCTCAATATCAAATTTTCTGAAATTCCTGGGTGCCTTTTTTGAAGAATATAAAGATATCTGCATACCATCACTGTAAGAGTTATCAGATCTTTTTCAGTTTATTATACTCTTTGTGAACTATTGAGAGAATCACCTTTATTCCTAGTTTCATTACACAAGTCAAGATGTTGAGTAACCACAACAAAGGAATGATTCATATACCATTTTTGATAGAGTCTCTTTATATCATAACTTACAAAATGAAAACATTTTATTGTAAGCTGAGCTCCTGAGTTTCATTCATTCTGGCAGATCAATGAAATACTCATTTTTAAAACTATACAACCAATTCTCTGATTTGTCAAAGCTGCTACATTGAAGTTGAATTAGGAAGAGCTATCATTCACTAATATTTTTACTACCTAAATACTTCCAACCTGATTTTAGGGATCAACTATTTACCATCTATACAGCACAGTCCTGAAGACGGTCTTGCTTATTCACTATTAAAAGACCAAAACATCTATGGTGTTTCCACTTCTTGCTCCAACTAAGCCCTTTGTCATGAATAAATCTCAAGCTAAGATGATGGACCTTATTGAGTTTTTATTAATTAGAGTGGATGCACATACACAAGTTGCATGCAATTATTACTTGGTTTACATAGCTGTTCTTCATGATTAGTATAGTATTGGTGCTGGTGAATGTACCCCTTTTCTGAACTAATCTTGTTTTTCTTTCAATTAAATAGCGTTTACATGTTTATGTCTCATGTTGTTAGTCTAACGGTTCAAACATTTACTGTTCCAGTGATTGAATGTTTGTGCTGAAGCATTTTGCATGCACACCAATGTACTTCCTAGAAATAATATTTAGGTTAACCTGTAAATGATCTCCTTGTAGTCCAAGAACCCTAGTGCTGCTTGGATCTTCCAGTCTTCTTTTCCAATAAATGTTTTCGATTACATATACATTCATTCTACTTATTCATTTAGAAATTAAGGCTAATACATCATTCATGTCCAGAAGGTATCACAGGTTTGAGAAATTCAGGTTATAAAAATAGGTGTCATACTTTGAAGTGTGTTAAAGTATGGAAGTTGCTAACAAACTCAGGTGTACTATTCTATGCAGGTACAGAACATTGGGCCAGGTGTATTAAACTTTTAAACTCCGGAAATTAATTAATGAATAGTTAATGTAGGAAATTGGGTTACTGTTTGAGGGGGGTTAACACTTACTCAAGCAGCAACCATAACTCTTCTCAGGGTGAAACACTAGCAAACCCCAAAGTAAACGGTGCTTAACCCTCTGGTAGCTTGACACAACAGCAGTTAGGCTTAACTTAGAGGAAGTGTGCAAAGTATTTATGAATTACTAGAAACAGTAATAAAGCAACAATACAACACAAGAAAAATCCCTCACCAATTAAGAAACATAGAGTGAGTTGTAATAAATTATTTGACCAAAAGTCCCTCGCAAAATAGGGAATCACAAAATTTGCGATTCCCTAATTTGCGAATGCATTTAAGGAATCGCAAATTGCGATTCCTTAAATGCGATGTAGAAAGCACCCAAAATGTGTGATTTCTCCTTAAGAATCGCAAATTACCACATAATTTGCGATTTCTTTGAAAAATGCACTTTTTGGCATTTTTCAAAGTGCCATGTGGCGCTCATACATGCCCTTAGGGCATGTGTGTGTGCCACATGTGCACACATGCTCATTTCAGGGGTGCAACAGGGTGTCCTTATGACAACCTTGAAATTGCATTTCAAGGTACCCGCAAATTGCAAATGTCTTCCCAGTCTTTCCTATGGGCCTGTAGGCCCAAAAGAATGAATGGGAAGATATTCCTTAATTGCGAATTGCAATTAAGGAATGCCTAGGAATCACAAAATATTTGCAAATTTTTTATTACATCCTGTTTTGCGATTCTCAAATAGCGATTCTTAAAAATCTCTATTTGAGAATCGCAATACCGGTATTTGATACATATGCCCCTTTGTGCACTGTGTTAGTAAATAGTACAGGTCGTGAAGATTCATAGTAATGAAGAGAAAAGGTGAAACTGATACACCTATTTCCATACGTAATATATGAGATAGTAGAATAAACACAAGATCCAAAGTCTTCACACAAGTCAGCCGGATAATACAACTCACTAATAGAAATATGTGAAAAAAAGATGAAAAGTGGCATTGGATTCAAAAATCCCAAACCATATTACTTTAAGCTTAGGCAGAAGCTTTAACAATAAAAACTGACCTCAAACTTTGAGCAATGTTGAGGAAATTATACTGCTAGCTCAAACTGTATTTAACTACTATTTCGATCCAATAGCGCGTGCCTGCAAGGGTATTGTACTCTTCACAGTATATGACCTTTGGACATCAGTCCAAAGAGGAGGCTGTCAATTTCTAGATGCAATTTCTAAATGCAAAAAACATAGAAGTGCTGGGAAACCTTTTTTTGGTAGCTGTGCACCTTATGAAATAAATATAACATAACATAACATAGACAATCAAAATTAATTTACTAACTAAGTCCTCCAATGATTATCACAGTGACATGACTTCAAAATGCTCCCATAGACTCGCCAGGCCAGTCAAGATGAACAATGTGTTTTGCGAGGGAAAGCTCTGTCACGTCGAGCATTTATAGTTACCATCAATCCAAATACTTATGTAAGATATCCGATACCGGACCAATATTGTTTTAGTGAACCTAAGGTACCCTGCCACTATATATTGGTTGTACCAGCAGACTGTAGGAAGATAAAAACGAAAGCTCCAATACCTATCCATATGTCGAAATTTGAGATGATAATGGGCAGACTTGTTGATGTAGAAGATATAATAGAACCAACACTGATATTGCATATACGATTGAGCTCCATTCGATGCACATGTGAAACAGCAATGGCAATGAAAGATTTATTCAGCAAAAAATCTACATTGTTTAAACAAACCCACCTTTCGAGATTCATGTAAATTCAGCAGTTTTAATGAGGCTTTGGATTCCGAGAACATAGACGTAGTACTTAGTACAAGACAACAACAATTGTAATCTGACACACTCACCATAACTAGAACCGCGTACCATGCGCTACAAGCTTACCATATACTAGATGGTCATAAATTAATCAGATGTTGTTACCTGATGGCGGTATTCTCCTATTGTTATTGTTATAACAAGGGTAGATAATCAGCCAATGCGGCAACTTGTGTTCACCTTGTTTTTATGCTAATGTGAAGTCCTTTTTGTACTGTGTTAAGGTTGTGTATGTATATATATATATATATATATATATATATATATGTTGTGAAACAAGAAAGGTGCCGCACTCATGGGTGAAAATCAAAGTTTTATTTGTCAGAAAGCGGGACGTGTTTCGGCGTGAGCCTTTGTCGACCGCTATATATATATATTTATATATATCTCACCTACTGGTGGTCGCCAGTAGGTAGTTATAGTTAGGACCTATTATCCATAGGAAAAGCGCAACATTCTATTTGGAATAACTTTGGCGTCGATTGAGGAATCTTCTTGAAATGTTCCAAACTTTTGGCCAGTTCAGTTCCGCTCCTTCCCTGGAAGTTTGGGGGTGATTGGTGAAGCGAGGGCCGAGAAAAAAGGGGATTCCAAAACGTGTTTTCCCCATGCAATTTCCCATAGGAGCTTTAGCCACCGCTAAAGCCCGAACGGTTGAACGGAATTACACCAAATTTGGCAGAGAGGTAGTCCTCAGTTCCGACTTGTGCCTTTTGCTTATCAGGTGTCAATCTGTTCAGTAGTTTCTTTGAAAATTACGGTTAAAGTCATTTATATATCTATGGGCACGGTGGAGCCGCGGATTGTGCGAGGATTGGCCTCGTAGGATAAGCGCTCCGTCCTGATAATTCATTGAACTCTAATTGGCTGTCAAGCAGTTGTAAACATTCAAAATCTGGAACTGTTGGCAGCAATTTTGTGCCTCGGTAGAAGCGAGGCTAAGTAAGTCAGTGAAATATGTGTGCAAAATGTTAAAAGGGGGCAGGGTAGACACACCCTGACCCCCTAGACCTGCTAAGGGGGTCACATAAGGACCCGTAGGGCAAAGAAAGTAATATAATATTTTTCTTTTTTTTAAAAAAAGTCGTGGGATGCGCGTAGGATGCGCGCATTTCGCGGCCGAAAAAAAAGAAGCATGTATTTTTGAAATATACATCAAGCTTATGTGTATAGAAGTTGGGTGGCTCTAAAAAGAGCCGTTGTGTTTATTAAGAGATTTTAGTACCTACAAGTAAGTACTGATGCAGAGTCTAAAGTTCATGAGGAAAACTCTGTTCCCTTCATCTGTGAAATGTACAGCAGCTCTCCTATAGATGCCATGCATATTGAAACGCAGATTCTAGTGGTATATGGCTACCATTCTATAGTCTCGGAGAAAAGTAGAAACAGATTTATACACATGTTTTCCTAGCTTTCTCAATCTGTGGACAAAATAGATTGGAGTAGTTCCATTTCTGCCTTTGGCATATGTAAGAATAGACAAAGGGAGTTTGAGGGAAAAGTGAAATTAAAACAGAAAATAAATGATTGGTTGTTTGACAACATTCTACACAGAAAACTAGGGTGCATGTTTGTTTTTTAAAAGCATGATTCTTATTGGTTACCAGAACGTGATTGAAAATACCTTCACGTAGGATAAGGTAGTATATTGAGAAGTCAAGCACACTTGCTGTTTTTTTAGCAATATTGTGTGATGAACTTTTGCGTTCCTTGGGAGCCAGTATTGCTTTTTTGCATGGGTAGATGCTAATTTGTATATGGAAATGCAATCTGCTTTGGATTTTGAAAGTGACAACAGATTTCACTGCTCTGTCTTTCAAAATGCAAACTATGTTTTCTATGGGAGGGCGGGGATCGTGAGAGTCTCACTCTGTCAAAGCAAACAGCTGTTTACCGGGGGTAGGCACCCCGGGACACTGTAGTAGCTGGTCATAGTAGTTTCCAGGGCCCTCGAGGGCACCAGGCAGAGGGTCACGCAGTCTGCCTCCCGTAATACACAAATTCCCGGGGTGGTGATTCCCGGAGCTTGAGGAGGGTCGTTGAGGCCCACATACTTTTAATTTTCTAGAGGGGGTTGGATGCGAAAGTGGTGCAAGGGGGTTGTAAATCTGGTACACAGTGTTTTGTTTTACTTTGTATAACGGGTTCTGTACAGCCAGTGACTTTTAACCCTACCCCCCAAACGGCTTTCTGCCTGTTACTATAGTAACAGTTCATGGAACACTTACGTGAGCACAGAGGTTAGAAGTTCACCCTACTATGTCGCTAATGGCGTTGTACTTTTTATTCTTTTGAATTGGAACCGTAAGTTGTAGCTATACACTCTGGTAAAGATCTGGTGAAGAGCTAGCCTCAGAATTATACTTCAAATTATAAATATCATTTCTATTGTGGACTGCTACCACCACAAAAAAAAGACGTATGTATTTTTTTAATTAAGTTTTGTTAAAACAATAAATAACTGGAAATATAACTAAATGATAACAATACAATATTTAACTAAAACCATAACTTTAACAAAACAATATAACAAACAACATATAATATGGAGTCCAATAGAAGTACTGTAGTAAATCTGCAAAGCAAAAAAGAAAATTAGTGTTTAAAATTAGATCGATGTAACTAAATGAGGTCACACATTACAAATCAAAGTAACACTTGACGATATTTTCTATTTTTGTAATGTGTGCGGTGTACCTGATAAATTTCACTTATCTTATAGGCTTGCATTCAAACGGTGTCTGTATAGAAGTGCCTCCTGCGTCATATTTATATTACAGATGAACAGGTCTTTAAAATGATTCACAGATGAGAGAGAATTAGGTGAGAGATTAAGTCATTATGCAGGATAATATTTTTAGGGCTTATTTACAAAACTCTTGTGCCACTTTTGTGTTACTTTTCTCATGTTGAAAGTGACGCAAAAGTGGCGCAAGGGGTTTGTAAATAAGCTCTTTTATTTCTAATGCATTTAATTGGAGGTATTGTATGTCTAGGCTGCTCTGCTTACCTTGTGTAAACATTGTGGCCAACAGAGTTTACAACTTTGGTTGGTTTCTTGCTGGATATGCAAGATTGCTTTCAAGAGGAGACCCCAATAAAGAGTACTGGTGTGGAACTGCAAGTATGCGGAAAGACTTGCAGACTAAGAATCTGGTCAACTTTGAAAGGGAAGAGTTAAGGATATTGAGAGAGGCTTCTTCTGCTTCATGAGAAGGCCCAAGTACCAGTGGACCTACACCGTCAACCTCCACTGCCAGCCATAATTTTCATCCCCAATTTGGAACCCTTCAACAGAAAAAGTAAGAAAGTTGGGAGCTTTGTATGCTGTCCTAATACCTAATCATTCATTAGTTATACATAGATCCACCCTGTATCAGACCGATCCATACAAGTGTGAATTGGACATTATCTGCCACCAAAAACCCCTGAAGTACTTATATCTGTTACTTTTTAACTTCGTCGACTTTTCATATTGAGAGTATTTACCTTAATGTTATCCGTTAAAAATTTGTGAACCTGTACGGCTTCAGACAACTAGCTCATGCCAAATTTGAGAAATCGGTGTAATCAGCTGGAACAGGAGGATATACTTTCTTTGGCAATTTGCTGCTGACTTATGTAACATTCTGCAAACTGAAAAAAGAGTTAAAAATTAATATGTTGTAAATATTTCCAAGATTAATTTTAATGTACATAAAAACATTTGTTCTTAATAGGATTGGGGTTGAAAAGCAATCATTAGAGGTTATATTTGGCAAGCAAAATAGGAAATAGCATTGCATTATATAAATGTTAGGCCGAGATTGGTCACTCGCTTCATTTACAAACTCCTGGCCTTGATCTGATAGAACCCTTTTTGGTCTTCCATGATCTAGAAATTGAGAAATAAACAAAAAGAAAAATGTAAAGACATGTACGTCTTCAAATAAAAAAATTGAAAACGTGTAACAACATTTAAATGAGAAACATATGGGTTTCAGAAACAAACGTCTGTAAGACTATCACAATGGAAATTTAAATTTTATAAAAAATATTTATAGAAGCAAAAAAAATTATAACACACATTGTTCCATTTTCGGCTGATAGCATATGGAGACCAGTCAGTGGATCGAGTGGTTGACCACCATCTGGTATAGTGCATGGGCAGGAATAAACAGCTTGTGGCGACCAGTATGTGCCATGGTTGAGATATCTGTATAACGAGATTGAACAGGGGACAAATCAAGTTTAAGGTTATTTAAAAACTTGGAGAGTGTGCTAAAATACAACATTGACCAACCGGCATGGGGAAGGAGTAGCACGTGGCACTGTACTTTAAAAAATTAAAGACGGCAGGATTAAGTGATTTGCCCAGAAACATCGCCTACTAAGGCAAGATATTTGAGGTATAAGAGCTGGAAACCATGCTAAAATACACCATTGCCAAAAAATTACTTTTGCAATGCATGGGGCACGTGATGCACTACTTACACGAGAAAACCTACATCGCATTAAGTTGAACAGCACATAGCACACTGCTACGGGAACAGCCACGTGGCGCTTGGCAAATTAAAGAAACATGGCAGGATTAAGTGATTTGCACAGAATAAAGGATAGCAAATCAAGTTTAACGTTATTAAAAAACATGGAGGGTGTGCTAAAATACAACATTGACCAATCGATTACATTAGCAGTGCATGAGGAGGAAGCAGCACGTGGCGCACTACTTAAAAAAATTAAAGGCGGCAGGATTAAGTGATTTGCCCTGAAACATCGCCTACCGAGGCAAGATATTGGAGGTATAAGAGCTGGAAATCGTGCTAAAATACACTATTGCCGAAAACATTACTTTTGCAATGCATTGGGCACGTGATGCACTACTTACCCGAGAAAAACTACATCGCATTAACTAGAACAGCACGTAGCACACTGGTGCGGAAACGGCCACAAATTAAAGAAATGCGGCAGGATTAAGTAATTTGCCCAGAAACAAAAGTTACAAAGTCAACTTTAACGATATTGAAAAGCAGGAAAGAGTGCTTAAAAACAACATTGTCAAATCGAACAAACATGAGCATTTACACGGTATTTAAAGATCGTTCAGATTAATTAATTTAATTACTCTTAAAAAAAATGCTCACCATGAAGACGTGGATACGAACACTATCAATGGCTGTGACTGTGGAATAGGAAAAGTTCAAGAAGGTTGGCAGGTTAGAAATGCTTTGCAGAAGGATGATTGGTTGAGCATGATGTCACTGGGTGTGAGAACTGTGATTGGGCATGTTGTAATTGAGCATGCGCAAATAAAATGAAATACGTTAGGGGTACATAGCCAGATGGTGAGACGTATTGTGCGCATGCGTAACATTAACATGCATGCGCTACCACAAACATGCATGCGCAAAGTGAAGCCAACTCCTAGGGGGTACATATACAGATGGAGTTCGGACAGGGTTGGAATGGGATTAAAAATCGGCCCGGGTACGATCAAAAAAGTGGCCAACATTTACATATTACCTTTGCAAAACACTGCTTTGGCAAAGTTTCATTAAAAAAAAGGGGGTTTAAGAAAAATGCACGGATTAGCTTGCACTGGTGAAACACACCTGTGTACATGTGAGGCCGCTATTGGTCAGGCTCCCTGCCCCCGCTCAATAAGCATGTGCTAATGGGCCGGCCCAAGGTGAGAAAGGGAATGACACCTCTGCTCATTGATAAAAGAGAAGTAATTGAGGCTGATCTGCCTCCAGAAAGGCCACTCAGGCACCCACTGGGCCGCTGGCAGCATCCGAATAACACAGAAACCGCTAAATCGTCCCAAGCTGATAAAAAAGCAGCCCACAGCTAGAACTGGAGATCGGCCCCTCGGGCATTGCGCGAGTGCCCGTGTTACAAATCCGACGATGAGTTCGGATGTCGATAGAACACCGGCTTCTGCAGGAGGCGGGGGGCCTGCGGGACAGTGGGGGAATTGAAGACCATCCTACGGCCCCAACGGTGACGGGCAATATACATAAAAGAAAAATGCTATCCCCGGGGAATGAGGTCCCCGGGGTCTTGAAGTGGCTTCAGGAGGGGGGCTATGCAGCCTTCCACCATAAAATAATAATATATAATTAGCCATGCCCAGGGGGCTGGGAATCTCGGTGCCCCGAATTGGCCCCCTTCCCATAAAAAAAATGTAATACGGATACTCCGCTTATTGTCATCGTACCATAAGCGCACCCTTCCGATCACGCGCTGAAGGCTAATTGGCTGTCAAGTGGTTGTCAACATTCGAAACTAGAACTGTTGGCAGCCATTTTATGCCTCGGTACAAGGGAGGCTGAAGAAGCGTGTGAAATGTGTGTTTCAAATGTGAAAAGAGGAGGGTAGACACACCCTGATCCACTAGGTCTTCTCAGGGGGTCCCACAAGGACCCCCAGAGCCCCTAATTTTATTTATTTTTTGGGTAAAATTGCCTGGTGAGCGTATGATCCGCGCATTCCAGCGATATTAAAAAAAAAACGGGGGCTTCCGCACGTCTTTGGTAATTTGCATTTTTTCAACTGTTCAGAGGAGATGCAGCAGTGCTGGATGCAGGATGCACCATTGAGTAAGAAAAGGTAACGATAACACTATTTACCTGCTAAGTGAATTTTCTTTCTTTGGCTAACATTGACTGGTTTCACTTGCAAATTCTTCTAAGTGTGGAGTTTTGGAACTTTAAAATATTCACCTAAAATCATCCGAACAATGAATTCCCATTTACTCACTTGTTATCAGGAGAGAAACCAGTGCTGCATCTTTTAGCCCAGCACTGACCCTGAAAAGTAGTTCTAAGTATACTTACAAGTAACTTGTATTTTCTTCCATAGGAATCCCCTTCCTATACTTTTTAAAAAAAATATTTAGATTTGTAGAACAGGCTCTAGGGGATGGTGTCCAGGGCCCAAAAAAAGTAAAAGGAAGGGGGGGGGGCACACAATGTAATGTAATTTAAAAAATAAAATATCTAAAAATAAATAGTTTAAAAAAAATTGTAAATCAGTATAAAAAAAATATAAGAATAAATATATTTAAAAACGTCATTTACAAAACCTTTGAAATTCACTGAAAAAACAACAGGTTTCAGGGGTGTTATAGTGAGTTGGACATTTCACTTGTACAAAACCATTGAAATTCCCCTGTTATAGTTAGTTGTACTAACTATAACGGGGGTCAATGATGTCACTGACCATGTCATGAATGATGTAATATGTGACATCATCAGCAGTGGATTGCGGGAGCATGAATTATAGTTAGTACAACTAACTATAACGGGGTAATTTCAATGGTTTTGTACGACTAACTATAACACCCCTGAAACCTGTGATTTTTTCAGTGAATATTGTTGAACAAGCCAGGTGGGTCAGGCGAAACGCGTGCGAAGGGCTGACTTAAATAAACTACTTTGGCCAGCACAAGGTGTCGTCAACTCATGGTGTTCTGCTGCGTGATAGAAGTTGAAATATTGAGGACCTAACTACGGAGGTCTTTATTGGCGACGACACACCTGCTGTTTTGGCAGGCGGCGGCATATTCCGAAGTGAGGAGTTGTGAATATATATATTTATACATATATATGTATATAATTCACTGAAAAAAACATAGGTTTCATACATTGTGCACATTTGACTATGCCACTGCTTGTCTCCATGCCTGACTCATTCTCTAAGTGACTGGGTTCTCATACTGCTAATAGCACTGCTTGTCTGAATGCTTCACTCATTCTCCAAGTGCATAAACAGTGACTGGGTTCTTATACTGCTAGTAGTTGACATCAGGATAAGTTTATAAGCACTTATGTGTCTGCAGAAAGATTAAATAAGCACATACGTCTGTCAGGATGGTTGTAGAAGTGGACACAGACTCACAGTGTGATTCCAGAGAGGCAAGACTATTCCCTGGAGTTTAGCAGGAGTGACTCATTAGTCTGAAAGGGGTTAGGGGACTGCATACATTGTGCACATTTGACTGTACCACTGCTTGTCTGAATGCCTGACTCATTGTCCAACTGCATAAACAGTGACTGGGTTCTTATACTACAAGTAGTTGACATCAGGATAAGTTTATAAGCACTTATGTGTCTGCAGAGAGATTAAATAAGCACATGCTTCTGTCAGGATGGTTGTAGAAGTAGACACAAAATCACAGTTTGATTCCAGACAGGCAAGACTATTCCCTGGAAAATTGTGTCACATGTTTAAACTATACCTCTGTAGACAATTATACAAACTTCTCTCATCACTAATACCTTTACTCAACATATAAATTTCCAATTTCAAATCAACACCTACAATTATGCACTATAATACCAATGTAAATATGCACACATTAAAACAATCAGTCATAATCAGCAATCCCTATTGCAAAAGACACATAATAATATATAAACTGTATATTAAAGAAAATTTAAACACATTACACAAAACTGTAAAAAATATCTTTTCATTAGAAAATATATCACTAACTCCAAATTTTAAGAATGATATTTTATGATTAAAAATAAAGGCACCACATACAACCCCTCACAAATTAATAACTCACCTTTCAAATTGATTTGTAGATTATGAAGTATCTGAATCACACACCAGATTTTCTTATGCACACAATGAATGTAGTGCACTGCTCTTAGCAAAACCAAAAAAGGCAAACGTTCCCTTTCATTCTGCACACATATACATGTAAATATCAAATCACATTGCTTCCAAGATTAATTCAAACTCTAACACACATTTCTATTGGTTACACATATCAACCCTTGCCAACTGACCTCTAACTGCACCACAATTGCTTCTGGAATTTTCTGGAGTCGCACCGTAAGCGACGGAACCGCTGATCCAGACGAGACTTCCAAAATATATTACAAATAGTTTTACCCTTTTTTTTTAATTAACACACTACTTTTAACTATACCAGTGACTTGGAACACCTCACTGCAATTACATATTACTGTAATATTAATAAGAAATACACATTTTAATGCCACACATAACTTCCAACCCTACCCCCATTCTGCTTAATGCCTGTTACCATAGTAACAGTTCATGGAACACTCAACTGAACACACAGGTCACAAGTTCAGCACACAATGTTACAAATTTAAACAGCAAGTGTGCTTAACTTTCCAAAGTGCAAGCTTATCTTATCTAATGTACCTTTCAAACAGTTTTTACTAACCAACAAGAAACATGCTTTTTAAACACAGAAACATGCATGCACCCTATTTTTAGGTGTATAATGTTCTCAATCAGCCAAAAACGTCACTTCTTTTTTTAATTTCAAAAAGGGGGTGGTGATGGACAGAGTATCTGAGTTAATCAGAACACTCCTACCCAGTCAACAGATCAGGGCTTGATCCATCACCGTTTTTAGCTCACTGCACCATCCCAGTTCAGAACCTGGCTATATGCAAATTAGTCTGTCCCTGGCCCAGTGCATCATGGGAACAGGGCAGACCAAACTACCAAGCCAATTCTTCACTGGAAAGGAAACAAGCTTCCGGGGACCGGTTTCTGGCATTACAGCCGTCTTCGGCCCGGCTTGCTTGAATCCTGATGGTGCAGTGAGCAAGGGACTCATGTCTGAGCATACCCTTCCACACTTATGGTGGCCAAAATAATTTCAAAAAGGGGGTGGTGATGGACAGAGTATCTGAGTTAATCAGAACACTCCTACACAGTCAACAGATCAGGGCTTGATCCATCACCGTTTTTTAGCTCACTGCACCATCCCAGTTCAGAACCTGGCTATATGCAAATTAGTCTGTCCCTGGCCCAGTGCATCATGGGAACAGGGCAGACCAAACTACTTAGCCAATTCTTCACTGGAAAGGAAACAAGCTTCCGGGGACCGGTTTCTGGCATTACAGCCGTCTTCGGCCCGGCTTGCTTGAATCCTGATGGTGCAGTGAGCAAGGGACTCATGTCTGAGCATACCCTTCCACACTTATGGTGGCCAAAATAATTTCAAAAAGGGGGTGGTGATGGACAGAGTATCTGAGTTAATCAGAACACTCCTACCCAGTCAACAGATCAGGGCTTGATCCATCACCGTTTTTTAGCTCACTGCACCATCCCAGTTCAGAACCTGGCTATATGCAAATTAGTCTGTCCCTGGCCCAGTGCATCATGGGAACAGGGCAGACCAAACTACCAAGCCAATTCTTCACTGGAAAGGAAACAAGCTTCCGGGGACCGGTTTCTGGCATTACAGCCGTCTTCGGCCCAGCTTGCTTGAATCCTGATGGTGCAGTGAGCAAGGGACTCATGTCTGAGCATACCCTTCCACACTTGTGGTGGCCAAAATAATTTCAAAAAGGGGGTGGTGATGGACAGAGTATCTGAGTTAATCAGAACACTCCTACCCAGTCAACAGATCAGGGCTTGATCCATCACCGTTTTTTAGCTCACTGCACCATCCCAGTTCAGAACCTGGCTATATGCAAATTAGTCTGTCCCTGGCCCAGTGCATCATGGGAACAGGGCAGACCAAACTACCAAGCCAATTCTTCACTGGAAAGGAAACAAGCTTCCGGGGACCGGTTTCTGGCATTACAGCCCTCTTCGGCCCGGCTTGCTTGAATCCTGATGGTGCAGTGAGCAAGGGACTCATGTCTGAGCATACCCTTCCACACTTATGGTGGCCAAACTAATTTCAAAAAGGGGGTGGTGATGGACAGAGTATCTGAGTTAATCAGAACACTCCTACCCAGTCAACAGATCAGGGCTTGATCCTTCACCGTTTTTTAGCTCACTGCACCATCCCAGTTCAGAACCTGGCTATATGCAAATTAGTCTGTCCCTGGCCCAGTGCATCATGGGAACAGGGCAGTCCAAACTACCAAGCCAATTGTTCACTGGAAAGGAAACAAGCTTCCGGGGACCGGTTTCTGGCATTACAGCCGTCTTCGGCCCGGCTTGCTTGAATCCTGATGGTGCAGTGAGCAAGGGACTCATGTCTGAGCATACCCTTCCACACTTATGGTGGCCAAAATAATTTCAAAAAGGGGGTGGTGATGGACAGAGTATCTGAGTTAATCAGAACACTCCTACCCAGTCAACAGATCAGGGCTTGATCCATCACCATTTTTTAGCTCACTGCACCATCCCAGTTCAGAACCTGGCTATATGCAAATTAGTCTGTCCCTGGCCCAGTGCATCATGGGAACAGGGCAGACCAAACTACCAAGCCAATTATTCAATGGAAAGGAAACAAGCTTCCGGGGACCGGTTTCTGGCATTACAGCCGTCTTCGGCCCGGCTTGCTTGAATCCTGATGGTGCAGTGAGCAAGGGACTCATGTCTGAGCATACCCTTCCACACTTATGGTGGCCAAAATAATTTCAAAAAGGGCGTGGTGATGGACAGAGTATCTGAGTTAATCAGAACACTCCTACACAGTCAACAGATCAGGGCTTGATCCATCACCGTTTTTAGCTCACTGCACCATCCCAGTTCAGAACCTGGCTATATGCAAATTAGTCTGTCCCTGGCCCAGTGCATCATGGGAACAGGGCAGACCAAACTACTTAGCCAATTCTTCACTGGAAAGGAAACAAGCTTCCAGGGACCGGTGACCGGTTTCTGGCATCACAGCCTTCTTCGGCCCGGCTTGCTTGAATCCTGATGGTGCAGTGAGCAAGGGACTCATGTCTGAGCATACCCTTCCACACTTATGGTGGCCAAAATAATTTCAAAAAGGGGGTGGTGATGGACAGAGTATCTGAGTTAATCAGAACACTCCTACCCAGTCAACAGATCAGGGCTTGATCCATCACCATTTTTTAGCTCACTGCACCATCCCAGTTCAGAACCTGGCTATATGCAAATTAGTCTGTCCCTGGCCCAGTGCATCATGGGAACAGGGCAGACCAAACTACCAAGCCAATTCTTCACTGGAAAGGAAACAAGCTTCCGGGGACCGGTTTCTGGCATCACAGCCTTCTTCGGCCCGGCTTGCTTGAATCCTGATGGTGCAGTGAGCAAGGGACTCATGTCTGAGCATACCCTTCCACACTTATGGTGGCCAAAATAATTTCAAAAAGGGGGTGGTGATGGACAGAGTATCTGAGTTAATCAGAACACTCCTACCCAGTCAACAGATCAGGGCTTGATCCATCACCATTTTTTAGCTCACTGCACCATCCCAGTTCAGAACCTGGCTATATGCAAATTAGTCTGTCCCTGGCCCAGTGCATCATGGGAACAGGGCAGACCAAACTACCAAGCCAATTCTTCACTGGAAAGGAAACAAGCTTCCGGGGACCGGTTTCTGGCATTACAGCCGTCTTCAGCCCGGCTTGCTTGAATCCTGATGGTGCAGTGAGCAAGGGACTCATGTCTGAGCATACCCTTCCACACTTATGGTGGCCAAAATAATTTCAAAAAGGGGGTGGTGATGGACAGAGTATCTGAGTTAATCAGAACACTCCTACACAGTCAACAGATCAGGGCTTGATCCATCACCGTTTTTAGCTCACTGCACCATCCCAGTTCAGAACCTGGCTATATGCAAATTAGTCTGTCCCTGGCCCAGTGCATCATGGGAACAGGGCAGACCAAACTACTTAGCCAATTCTTCACTGGAAAGGAAACAAGCTTCCGGGGACCGGTTTCTGGCATTACAGCCGTCTTCGGCCCGGCTTGCTTGAATCCTGATGGTGCAGTGAGCAAGGGACTCATGTCTGAGCATACCCTTCCACACTTATGGTGGCCAAAATAATTTCAAAAAGGGGGTGGTGATGGACAGAGTATCTGAGTTAATCAGAACACTCCTACCCAGTCAACAGATCAGGGCTTGATCCATCACCGTTTTTTAGCTCACTGCACCATCCCAGTTCAGAACCTAGCTATATGCAAATTAGTCTGTCCCTGGCCCAGTGCATCATGGGAACAGGGCAGACCAAACTACCAAGCCAATTCTTCACTGGAAAGGAAACAAGCTTCCGGGGACTGGTTTCTGGCATTACAGCCGTCTTCGGCCCGGCTTGCTTGAATCCTGATGGTGCAGTGAGCAAGGGACTCATGTCTGAGCATACCCTTCCACACTTATGGTGGCCAAAATAATTTCAAAAAGGGGGTGGTGATGGACAGAGTATCTGAGTTAATCAGAACACTCCTACCCAGTCAACAGATCAGGGCTTGATCCATCACCATTTTTTAGCTCACTGCACCATCCCAGTTCAGAACCTGGCTATATGCAAATTAGTCTGTCCCTGGCCCAGTGCATCATGGGAACAGGGCAGACCAAACTACCAAGCCAATTCTTCACTGGAAAGGAAACAAGCTTCCGGGGACCGGTTTCTGGCATTACAGCCGTCTTCGGCCCGGCTTGCTTGAATCCTGATGGTGCAGTGAGCAAGGGACTCATGTCTGAGCATACCCTTCCACACTTATGGTGGCCAAAATAATTTCAAAAAGGGGGTGGTGATGGACAGAGTATCTGAGTTAATCAGAACACTCCTACCCAGTCAACAGATCAGGGCTTGATCCATCACCGTTTTTTAGCTCACTGCACCATCCCAGTTCAGAACCTAGCTATATGCAAATTAGTCTGTCCCTGGCCCAGTGCATCATGGGAACAGGGCAGACCAAACTACCAAGCCAATTCTTCACTGGAAAGGAAACAAGCTTCCGGGGACCGGTTTCAGGCATTACAGCCGTCTTCGGCCCAGCTTGCTTGAATCCTGATGGTGCAGTGAGCAAGGGACTCATGTCTGAGCATACCCTTCCACACTTGTGGTGGCCAAAATAATTTCAAAAAGGGGGTGGTGATGGACAGAGTATCTGAGTTAATCAGAACACTCCTACCCAGTCAACAGATCAGGGCTTGATCCATCACCGTTTTTTAGCTCACTGCACCATCCCAGTTCAGAACCTGGCTATATGCAAATTAGTCTGTCCCTGGCCCAGTGCATCATGGGAACAGGACAGACCAAACTACCAAGCCAATTCTTCACTGGAAAGGAAACAAGCTTCCGGGGACCGGTTTCTGGCATTACAGCCCTCTTCGGCCCGGCTTGCTTGAATCCTGATGGTGCAGTGAGCAAGGGACTCATGTCTGAGCATATCGTTCCACACTTATGGTGGCCAAAATAATTTCAAAAAGGGGGTGGTGATGAACAGAGTATCTGAGTTAATCAGAACACTCCTACCCAGTCAACAGATCACGGCTTGATCCATCACCGTTTTTTAGCTCACTGCACCATCCCAGCTCAGAACCTGGCTATATGCAAATTAGTCTGTCCCTGGCCCAGTGCATCATGGGAACAGGGCAGACCAAACTACCAAGCCAATTCTTCACTGGAAAGGAAACAAGCTTCCGGGGACCGGTTTCTGGCATTACAGCCGTCTTCGGCCCGGCTTGCTTGAATCCTGATGGTGCAGTGAGCAAGGGACTCATGTCTGAGCATACCCTTCCACACTTATGGTGGCCAAACTAATTTCAAAAAGGGGGTGGTGATGGACAGAGTATCTGAGTTAATCAGAACACTCCTACCCAGTCAACAGATCAGGGCTTGATCCATCACCATTTTTTAGCTCACTGCACCATCCCAGTTCAGAACCTGGCTATATGCAAATAAGTCTGTCCCCGGCCCAGTACATCATGGGAACAGGGCAGACCAAACTACCAAGCCAATTCTTCACTGGAAAGGAAACAAGCTTCCGGGGACCGGTTTCTGGCATTACAGCCGTCTTCGGCCCGGCTTGCTTGAATCCTGATGGTGCAGTGAGCAAGGGACTCATGTCTGAGCATACCCTTCCACACTTATGGTGGCCAAAATATTTTCAAAAAGGGGGTGGTGATGGACAGAGTATCTGAGTTAATCAGAACACTCCTACCCAGTCAACAGATCAGGGCTTGATCCTTCACCGTTTTTTAGCTCACTGCACCATCCCAGTTCAGAACCTGGCTATATGCAAATTAGTCTGTCCCTGGCCCAGTGCATCATGGGAACAGGGCAGACCAAACTACCAAGCCAATTGTTCACTGGAAAGGAAACAAGCTTCCGGGGACCGGTTTCTGGCATTACAGCCGTCTTCGGCCCGGCTTGCTTGAATCCTGATGGTGCAGTGAGCAAGGGACTCATGTCTGAGCATACCCTTCCACACTTATGGTGGCCAAAATAATTTCAAAAAGGGGGTGGTGATGGACAGAGTATCTGAGTTAATCAGAACACTCCTACCCAGTCAACAGATCAGGGCTTGATCCATCACCATTTTTTAGCTCACTGCACCATCCCAGTTCAGAACCTGGCTATATGCAAATTAGTCTGTCCCTGGCCCAGTGCATCATGGGAACAGGGCAGACCAAACTACCAAGCCAATTCTTCACTGGAAAGGAAACAAGCTTCCGGGGACCGGTTTCTGGCATTACAGCCGTCTTCGGACCGGCTTGCTTGAATCCTGATGGTGCAGTGAGCAAGGGACTCATGTCTGAGCATACCCTTCCACACTTATGGTGGCCAAAATAATTTAAAAAAGGGGGTGGTGATGGACAGAGTATCTGAGTTAATCATAACACCCCTACCCAGTCAACAGATCAGGGCTTGATCCATCACCGTTTTTTAGCTCACTGCACCATCCCAGTTCAGAACCTGGCTATATGCAAATTAGTCTGTCCCTGGCCCAGTGCATCATGGGAACAGGGCAGACCAAACTACCAAGCCAATTCTACACTGGAAAGGAAACAAGCTTCCGGGGACCGGTTTCTGGCATTACAGCCGTCTTCGGCCCGGCTTGCTTGAATCCTGATGGTGCAGTGAGCAAGGGACTCATGTCTGAGCATACCCTTCCACACTTATGGTGGCCAAAATAATTTCAAAAAGGGGGTGGTGATGGACAGAGTATCTGAGTTAATCAGAACACTCCTACCCAGTCAACAGATCAGGGCTTGATCCATCACCGTTTTTTAGCTCACTGCACCATCCCAGTTCAGAACCTGGCTATATGCAAATTAGTCTGTCCCTGGCCCAGTGCATCATGGGAACAGGGCAGACCAAACTACCAAGCCAATTCTTCACTGGAAAGGAAACAAGCTTCCGGGGACCGGTTTCTGGCATTACAGCCGTCTTCGGCCCAGCTTGCTTGAATCCTGATGGTGCAGTGAGCAAGGGACTCATGTCTGAGCATACCCTTCCACACTTGTGGTGGCCAAAATAATTTCAAAAAGGGGGTGGTGATGGACAGAGTATCTGAGTTAATCAGAACACTCCTACCCAGTCAACAGATCAGGGCTTGATCCATCACCGTTTTTTAGCTCACTGCACCATCCCAGTTCAGAACCTGGCTATATGCAAATTAGTCTGTCCCTGGCCCAGTGCATCATGGGAACAGGGCAGACCAAACTACCAAGCCAATTCTTCACTGGAAAGGAAACAAGCTTCCGGGGACCGGTTTCTGGCATTACAGCCGTCTTCGGCCCGGCTTGCTTGAATCCTGATGGTGCAGTGAGCAAGGGACTCATGTCTGAGCATACCCTTCCACACTTATGGTGGCCAAAATAATTTCAAAAAGGGGGTGGTGATGGACAGAGTATCTGAGTTAATCAGAACACTCCTACCCAGTCAACAGATCAGGGCTTGATCCTTCACCGATTTTTTAGCTCACTGCACCATCCCAGTTCAGAACCTGGCTATATGCAAATTAGTCTGTCCCTGGCCCAGTGCATCTTTGGGAACAGGGCAGACCAAACTACCAAGCCAATTGTTCACTGGAAAGGAAACAAGCTTCCGGGGACCGGTTTCTGGCATTACAGCCGTCTTCGGCCCGGCTTGCTTGAATCCTGATGGTGCAGTGAGCAAGGGACTCATGTCTGAGCATACCCTTCCACACTTATGGTGGCCAAAATAATTTCAAAAAGGGGGTGGTGATGGACAGAGTATCTGAGTTAATCAGAACACTCCTACCCAGTCAACAGATCAGGGCTTGATCCATCACCATTTTTTAGCTCACTGCACCATCCCAGTTCAGAACCTGGCTATATGCAAATTAGTCTGTCCCTGGCCCAGTGCATCATGGGAACAGGGCAGACCAAACTACCAAGCCAATTCTTCACTGGAAAGGAAACAAGCTTCCGGGGACCGGTTTCTGGCATTACAGCCGTCTTCGGCCCGGCTTGCTTGAATCCTGATGGTGCAGTGAGCAAGGGACTCATGTCTGAGCATACCCTTCCACACTTATGGTGGCCAAAATAATTTCAAAAAGGGGGTGGTGATGGACAGAGTATCTGAGTTAATCAGAACACTCCTACACAGTCAACAGATCAGGGCTTGATCAATCACCGTTTTTAGCTCACTGCACCATCCCAGTTCAGAACCTGGCTATATGCAAATTAGTCTGTCCCTGGCCCAGTGCATCATGGGAACAGGGCAGACCAAACTACTTAGCCAATTCTTCACTGGAAAGGAAACAAGCTTCCAGGGACCGGTGACCAGTTTCTGGCATCACAGCCTTCTTCGGCCCGGCTTGCTTGAATCCTGATGGTGCAGTGAGCAAGGGACTCATGTCTGAGCATACCCTTCCACACTTATGGTGGCCAAAATAATTTCAAAAAGGGGGTGGTGATGGACAGAGTATCTGAGTTAATCAGAACACTCCTATCCAGTCAACAGATCAGGGCTTGATCCATCACCATTTTTTAGCTCACTGCACCATCCCAGTTCAGAACCTGGCTATATGCAAATTAGTCTGTCCCTGGCCCAGTGCATCATGGGAACAGGGCAGACCAAACTACCAAGCCAATTCTTCACTGGAAAGGAAACAAGCTTCCGGGGACCGGTTTCTGGCATCACAGCCTTCTTCGGCCCGGCTTGCTTGAATCCTGATGGTGCAGTGAGCAAGGGACTCATGTCTGAGCATACCCTTCCACACTTATGGTGGCCAAAATAATTTCAAAAAGGGGGTGGTGATGGACAGAGTATCTGAGTTAATCAGAACACTCATACCCAGTCAACAGATCAGGGCTTGATCCATCACCATTTTTTAGCTCACTGCACCATCCCAGTTCAGAACCTGGCTATATGCAAATTAGTCTGTCCCTGGCCCAGTGCATCATGGGAACAGGGCAGACCAAACTACCAAGCCAATTCTTCACTGGAAAGGAAACAAGCTTCCGGGGACCGGTTTCTGGCATTACAGCCGTCTTCGGCCCGGCTTGCTTGAATCCTGATGGTGCAGTGAGCAAGGGACTCATGTCTGAGCATACCCTTCCACACTTATGGTGGCCAAAATAATTTCAAAAAGGGGGTGGTGATGGACAGAGTATCTGAGTTAATCAGAACACTCCTACACAGTCAACAGATCAGGGCTTGATCCATCACCGTTTTTAGCTCACTGCACCATCCCAGTTCAGAACCTGGCTATATGCAAATTAGTCTGTCCCTGGCCCAGTGCATCATGGGAACAGGGCAGACCAAACTACTTAGCCAATTCTTCACTGGAAAGGAAACAAGCTTCCGGGGACCGGTTTCTGGCATTACAGCCGTCTTCGGCCCGGCTTGCTTGAATCCTGATGGTGCAGTGAGCAAGGGACTCATGTCTGAGCATACCCTTCCACACTTATGGTGGCCAAAATAATTTCAAAAAGGGGGTGGTGATGGACAGAGTATCTGAGTTAATCAGAACACTCCTACCCAGTCAACAGATCAGGGCTTGATCCATCACCGTTTTTTAGCTCACTGCACCATCCCAGTTCAGAACCTAGCTATATGCAAATTAGTCTGTCCCTGGCCCAGTGCATCATGGGAACAGGGCAGACCAAACTACCAAGCCAATTCTTCACTGGAAAGGAAACAAGCTTCCGGGGACCGGTTTCTGGCATTACAGGCGTCTTCGGCCCGGCTTGCTTGAATCCTGATGGTGCAGTGAGCAAGGGACTCATGTCTGAGCATACCCTTCCACACTTATGGTGGCCAAAATAATTTCAAAAAGGGGGTGGTGATGGACAGAGTATCTGAGTTAATCAGAACACTCCTACCCAGTCAACAGATCAGGGCTTGATCCATCACCATTTTTTAGCTCACTGCACCATCCCAGTTCAGAACCTGGCTATATGCAAATTAGTCTGTCCCTGGCCCAGTGCATCATGGGAACAGGGCAGACCAAACTACCAAGCCAATTCTTCACTGGAAAGGAAACAAGCTTCCGGGGACCGGTTTCTGGCATTACAGCCGTCTTCGGCCCGGCTTGCTTGAATCCTGATGGTGCAGTGAGCAAGGGACTCATGTCTGAGCATACCCTTCCACACTTATGGTGGCCAAAATAATTTCAAAAAGGGGGTGGTGATGGACAGAGTATCTGAGTTAATCAGAACACTCCTACACAGTCAACAGATCAGGGCTTGATCCATCACCATTTTTTAGCTCACTGCACCATCCCAGTTCAGAACCTGGCTATATGCAAATTAGTCTGTCCCTGGCCCAGTGCATCATGGGAACAAGGCAGACCAAACTACCAAGCCAATTCTTCACTGGAAAGGAAACAAGCTTCCGGGGACCGGTTTCTGGCATTACAGCGGTCTTCGGCCCGGCTTGCTTGAATCCTGATGGTGCAGTGAGCAAGGGACTCATGTCTGAGCATACCCTTCCACACTTATGGTGGCCAAAATAATTTAAAAAAGGGGGTGGTGATGGACAGAGTATCTGAGTTAAACATAACACCCCTACCCAGTCAACAGATCAGGGCTTGATCCATCACCGTTTTTTAGCTCACTGCACCATCCCAGTTCAGAACCTGGCTATATGCAAATTAGTCTGTCCCTGGCCCAGTGCATCATGGGAACAGGGCAGACCAAACTACCAAGCCAATTCTACACTGGAAAGGAAACAAGCTTCCGGGGACCGGTTTCTGGCATTACAGCCGTCTTCGGCCCGGCTTGCTTGAATCCTGATGGTGCAGTGAGCAAGGGACTCATGTCTGAGCATACCCTTCCACACTTATGGTGGCCAAAATAATTTCAAAAAGGGGGTGGTGATGGACAGAGTATCTGAGTTAATCAGAACACTCCTACCCAGTCAACAGATCAGGGCTTGATCCATCACCGTTTTTTAGCTCACTGCACCATCCCAGTTCAGAACCTGGCTATATGCAAATTAGTCTGTCCCTGGCCCAGTGCATCATGGGAACAGGGCAGACCAAACTACCAAGCCAATTCTTCACTGGAAAGGAAACAAGCTTCCGGGGACCGGTTTCTGGCATTACAGCCGTCTTCGGCCCAGCTTGCTTGAATCCTGATGGTGCAGTGAGCAAGGGACTCATGTCTGAGCATACCCTTCCACACTTGTGGTGGCCAAAATAATTTCAAAAAGGGGGTGGTGATGGACAGAGTATCTGAGTTAATCAGAACACTCCTACCCAGTCAACAGATCAGGGCTTGATCCATCACCGTTTTTTAGCTCACTGCACCATCCCAGTTCAGAACCTGGCTATATGCAAATTAGTCTGTCCCTGGCCCAGTGCATCATGGGAACAGGGCAGACCAAACTACCAAGCCAATTCTTCACTGGAAAGGAAACAAGCTTCCGGGGACCGGTTTCTGGCATTACAGCCGTCTTCGGCCCGGCTTGCTTGAATCCTGATGGTGCAGTGAGCAAGGGACTCATGTCTGAGCATACCCTTCCACACTTATGGTGGCCAAACTAATTTCAAAAAGGGGGTGGTGATGGACAGAGTATCTGAGTTAATCAGAACACTCCTACCCAGTCAACAGATCAGGGCTTGATCCTTCACCGTTTTTTAGCTCACTGCACCATCCCAGTTCAGAACCTGGCTATATGCAAATTAGTCTGTCCCTGGCCCAGTGCATCATGGGAACAGGGCAGTCCAAACTACCAAGCCAATTGTTCACTGGAAAGGAAACAAGCTTCCGGGGACCGGTTTCTGGCATTACAGCCGTCTTCGGCCCGGCTTGCTTGAATCCTGATGGTGCAGTGAGCAAGGGACTCATGTCTGAGCATACCCTTCCACACTTATGGTGGCCAAACTAATTTCAAAAAGGGGGTGGTGATGGACAGAGTATCTGAGTTAATCAGAACACTCCTACCCAGTCAACAGATCAGGGCTTGATCCTTCACCGTTTTTTAGCTCACTGCACCATCCCAGTTCAGAACCTGGCTATATGCAAATTAGTCTGTCCCTGGCCCAGTGCATCATGGGAACAGGGCAGTCCAAACTACCAAGCCAATTGTTCACTGGAAAGGAAACAAGCTTCCGGGGACCGGTTTCTGGCATTACAGCCGTCTTCGGCCCGGCTTGCTTGAATCCTGAGGGTGCAGTGAGCAAGGGACTCATGTCTGAGCATACCCTTCCACACTTATGGTGGCCAAAATAATTTCAAAAAGGGGGTGGTGATGGACAGAGTATCTGAGTTAATCAGAACACTCCTACCCAGTCAACAGATCAGGGCTTGATCCATCACCATTTTTTAGCTCACTGCACCATCCCCGTTCAGAACCTGGCTATATGCAAATTAGTCTGTCCCTGGCCCAGTGCATCATGGGAACAGGGCAGACCAAACTACCAAGCCAATTCTTCACTGGAAAGGAAACAAGCTTCCGGGGACCGGTTTCTGGCATTACAGCCGTCTTCGGCCCGGCTTGCTTGAATCCTGATGGTGCAGTGAGCAAGGGACTCATGTCTGAGCATACCCTTCCACACTTATGGTGGCCAAAATATTTTCAAAAAGGGGGTGGTGATGGACAGAGTATCTGAGTTAATCAGAACACTCCTACCCAGTCAACAGATCAGGGCTTGATCCTTCACCGTTTTTTAGCTCACTGCACCATCCCAGTTCAGAACCTGGCTATATGCAAATTAGTCTGTCCCTGGCCCAGTGCATCATGGGAACAGGGCAGACCAAACTACCAAGCCAATTGTTCACTGGAAAGGAAACAAGCTTCCGGGGACCGGTTTCTGGCATTACAGCCGTCTTCGGCCCGGCTTGCTTGAATCCTGATGGTGCAGTGAGCAAGGGACTCATGTCTGAGCATACCCTTCCACACTTATGGTGGCCAAAATAATTTCAAAAAGGGGGTGGTGATGGACAGAGTATCTGAGTTAATCAGAACACTCCTACCCAGTCAACAGATCAGGGCTTGATCCATCACCATTTTTTAGCTCACTGCACCATCCCAGTTCAGAACCTGGCTATATGCAAATTAGTCTGTCCCTGGCCCAGTGCATCATGGGAACAGGGCAGACCAAACTACCAAGCCAATTCTTCACTGGAAAGGAAACAAGCTTCCGGGGACCGGTTTCTGGCATTACAGCCGTCTTCGGACCGGCTTGCTTGAATCCTGATGGTGCAGTGAGCAAGGGACTCATGTCTGAGCATACCCTTCCACACTTATGGTGGCCAAAATAATTTAAAAAAGGGGGTGGTGATGGACAGAGTATCTGAGTTAATCAGAACACTCCTATCCAGTCAACAGATCAGGGCTTGATCCATCACCGTTTTTTAGCTCACTGCACCATCCCAGTTCAGAACCTGGCTATATGCAAATTAGTCTGTCCCTGGCCCAGTGCATCATGGGATCAGGGCAGACCAAACTACCAAGCCAATTCTACACTGGAAAGGAAACAAGCTTCCGGGGACCGGTTTCTGGCATTACAGCCGTCTTCGGCCCGGCTTGCTTGAATCCTGATGGTGCAGTGAGCAAGGGACTCATGTCTGAGCATACCCTTCCACACTTATGGTGGCCAAAATAATTTCAAAAAGGGGGTGGTGATGGACAGAGTATCTGAGTTAATCAGAACACTCCTACCCAGTCAACAGATCAGGGCTTGATCCATCACCGTTTTTAGCTCACTGCACCATCCCAGTTCAGAACCTGGCTATATGCAAATTAGTCTGTCCCTGGCCCAGTGCATCATGGGAACAGGGCAGACCAAACTACCAAGCCAATTCTTCACTGGAAAGGAAACAAGCTTCCGGGGACCGGTTTCTGGCATTACAGCAGTCTTCGGCCCAGCTTGCTTGAATCCTGATGGTGCAGTGAGCAAGGGACTCATGTCTGAGCATACCCTTCCACACTTGTGGTGGCCAAAATAATTTCAAAAAGGGGGTGGTGATGGACAGAGTATATGAGTTAATCAGAACACTCCTACCGAGTCAACAGATCAGGGCTTGATCCATCACCGTTTTTTAGCTCACTGCACCATCCCAGTTCAGAACCTGGCTATATGCAAATTAGTCTGTCCCTGGCCCAGTGCATCATGGGAACAGGGCAGACCAAACTACCAAGCCAATTGTTCACTGGAAAGGAAACAAGCTTCCGGGGACCGGTTTCTGGCATTACAGCCGTCTTCGGCCCGGCTTGCTTGAATCCTGATGGTGCAGTGAGCAAGGGACTCATGTCTGAGCATACCCTTCCACACTTATGGTGGCCAAAATAATTTAAAAAAGGGGGTGGTGATGGACAGAGTATCTGAGTTAATCAGAACACTCCTACCCAGTCAACAGATCAGGGCTTGATCCATCACCATTTTTTAGCTCACTGCACCATCCCAGTTCAGAACCTGGCTATATGCAAATTAGTCTGTCCCTGGCCCAGTGCATCATGGGAACAGGGCAAACCAAACTACCAAGCCAATTCTTCACTGGAAAGGAAACAAGCTTCCGGGGACCGGTTTCAGGCATTACAGCCGTCTTCGGCCCGGCTTGCTTGAATCCTGATGGTGCAGTGAGCAAGGGACTCCTGTCTGAGCATACCCTTCCACACTTATGGTGGCCAAAATAATTTCAAAAAGGGGGTGGTGATGGACAGAGTATCTGATTTAATCAGAACACTCCTACCCAGTCAACAGATCAGGGCTTGATCCATCACCGTTTTTTAGCTCACTGCACCATCCCAGTTCAGAACCGCGCTATATGCAAATTAGTCTGTCCCTGGCCCAGTGCATCATGGGAAAAGGGCAGACCAAACTACCAAGCCAATTCTTCACTGGAAAGGAAACAAGCTTCCGGGGACCGGTTTCTGGCATTACAGCCGTCTTCGGCCCGGCTTGCTTGAATCCTGATGGTGCAGTGAGCAAGGGACTCATGTCGGAGCATACCCTTCCACACTTATGGTGGCCAAAATAATTTCAAAAAGGGGGTGGTGATGGACAGAGTATCTGAGTTAATCAGAACACTCCTACCCAGTCAACAGATCAGGGCTTGATCCATCACCGTTTTTTAGCTCACTGCACCATCCCAGTTCAGAACCTGGCTATATGCAAATTAGTCTGTCCCTGGCCCAGTGCATCATGGGAACAGGGCAGACCAAACTACCAAGCCAATTCTTCACTGGAAAGGAAACAAGCTTCCGGGGACCGGTTTCTGGCATTACAGCCGTCTTCGGCCCGGCTTGCTTGAATCCTGATGGTGCAGTGAGCAAGGGTGATGGATCAAGCCCTGATCTTTGGACTGGGTAAGAGTGGTCTGCTTAATTCAGACACTCTGTTCATCACCACCCCCTTTCTGAATCATTTTGTCCACCATAAGTGCGGAAGGGTATACTCAGATGGGAGTCCCTTGCTCATTGCACCATCAGGATTCAAGCAAGCCGGGCCGACGACGGCTGAAATGCCAGAAACCGGTCCCCGGAAGCTTGTTTCCTTCCCAGTATAAGAATTGGCTTGGTAGTTTGGTTTGCCCTGTTCCCATCATGCACTGGGACAGGAACAGACTAATTTGCATGTAGCCAGGTTCTGAGCTGGGATGGTGCAGTGAGCTAAAAAACGGTGATGGATCAAGCCCTGATCTTTGGACTGGGTAAGAGTGGTCTGCTTAATTCAGACACTCTGTTCATCACCACCCCCCTTTCTGAATCATTTTGTCCACCATAAGCGTGGAAAGGTATACTCAGATGTGAGTCCCTTGCTCATTGCACCATCAGGATTCAAGCAAGCCGGGCCGACGACGGCTGAAATGCCAGAAACCGGTCCCCGGAAGCTTGTTTCCTTCCCAGTATAAGAATTGGCTTGGTAGTTTGGTTTGCCCTGTTCCCATCATGCACTGGGACAGGAACAGACTAATTTGCATGTAGCCAGGTTCTGAGCTGGGATGGTGCAGTGAGCTAAAAAACGTGATGGATCAAGCCCTGATCTTTGGACTGGGTAAGAGTGGTCTGCTTAATTCAGACACTCTGTTCATCACCACCCCCCTTTCTGAATCATTTTGTCCACCTAAGCGTGGAAGGGTATACTCAGATGTGAGTCCCTTGCTCATTGCACCATCAGGATTCAAGCAAGCCGGGCCGACGACGTCTGAAATGCCAGAAACTCGGTCCCCGGAAGCTTGTTTCCTTCCCAGTATAAGAATTGGCTTGGTAGTTTGGTTTGCCCTGTTCCCATCATGCACTGGGACAGGAACAGACTAATTTGCATGTAGCCAGGTTCTGAGCTGGGATGTTGCATTGAGCTAAAAAACGGTGATGGATCAAGCCCTGATCTTTGGACTGGGTAAGAGTGGTCTGCTTAATTCAGACACTCTGTTCATCACCACCCCCCTTTCTGAATAATTTTGTCCACCATAAGCGTGGAAGGGTATACTCAGATGTGAGTCCCTTGCTCATTGCACCATCAGGATTCATGCAAGCCGGGCCGACGACGGCTGAAATGCCAGAAACCGGTCCCCGGAAGCTTGTTTCCTTCCCAGTATAAGAATTGGCTTGGTAGTTTGGTTTGCCTTGTTCCCATCATGCACTGGGACAGGAACAGACTAATTTGCATGTAGCCAGGTTCTGAGCTGGGATGGTGCAGTGAGCTAAAAAAAGGTGATGGATCAAGCCCTGATCTTTGGACTGGGTAAGAGTGGTCTGCTTAATTCAGACACTCTGTTCATCACCACCCCCCTTTCTGAATCATTTTGTCCACCATAAGCGTGGAAGGGTATACTCAGATGTGAGTCCCTTGCTCATTGCACCATCAGGATTCAAGCAAGCCGGGCCGACGACGGCTGAAATGCCAGAAACCGGTCCCCGGAAGCTTGTTTCCTTCCCAGTATAAGAATTGGCTTGGTAGTTTGGTTTGCCCTGTTCCCATCATGCACTGGGACAGGAACAGACTAATTTGCATGTAGCCAGGTTCTGAGCTGGGATGGTGCAGTGAGCTAAAAAATGGTGATGGATCAAGCCCTGATCTTTGGACTGGGTAAGAGTGGTCTGCTTAATTCAGACACTCTGTTCATCACCACCCCCCTTTCTGAATCACTTTGTCCACCATAAGCGTGGAAGGGTATACTCAGATGTGAGTCCCTTGCTCATTGCACCATCAGGATTCACGCAAGCCGGGCCGACGACGGTTGAAATGCCAGAAAACGGTCCCCGGAAGCTTGTTTCCTTCCCAGTATAAGAATTGGCTTGGTAGTTTGGTTTGCCCTGTTCCCATCATGCACTGGGACAGGAACAGACTAATTTGCATGTAGCCAGGTTCTGAGCTGGGATGGTGCAGTGAGCTAAAAAACGGTGATGGATCAAGCCCTGATCTTTGGACTGGGTAAGAGTGGTCTGCTTAATTCAGACACTCTGTTCATCACCACCCCCCTTTCTGAATCATTTTGTCCACTACAAGCGTGGAAGGGTATACTCAGATGTGAGTCCCTTGCTCATTGCACCATCAGGATTCAAGCAAGCCGGGCCGACGACGGCTGAAATGCCAGAAACCGGTCCCCGGAAGCTTGTTTCCTTCCCAGTATAAGAATTGGCTTGGTAGGTTGGTTTGCCCTGTTCCCATCATGCACTGGGACAGGAACAGACTAATTTGCATGTAGCCAGGTTCTGAGCTGGGATGGTGCAGTGAGCTAAAAAACGGTGATGGATCAAGCCCTGATCTTTGGACTGGGTAAGAGTGGTCTGCTTAATTCAGACACTCTGTTCATCACCACCCCCCTTTCTGAATCATTTTGTCCACCATAAGCGTGGAAGGGTATACTCAGATGTGAGTCCCTTGCTCATTGCACCATCAGGATTCAAGCAAGCCGGGCCGACGACGGCTGAAATGCCAGAAACCGGTCCCCAGAAGCTTGTTTCCTTCCCAGTATAAGAATTGGCTTGGTAGTTTGGTTTGCCCTGTTCCCATCATGCACTGGTACAGGAACAGACTAATTTGCATGTAGCCAGGTTCTGAGCTGGGATGGTGCAGTGAGCTAAAAAACGGTGATGGATCAAGCCCTGATCTTTGGACTGGGTAAGAGTGGTCTGCTTAATTCAGACACTCTGTTCATCACCACCCCCCTTTCTGAATCATTTTGTCCACCATAAGCGTGGAAGGGTATACTCAGATGTGAGTCCCTTGCTCATTGCACCATCAGGATTCAAGCAAGCCGGGCCGACGACGGCTGAAATGCCAGAAACCGGTCCCCGGAAGCTTGTTTCCTTCCCAGTATAAGAATTGGCTTGGTAGTTTGGTTTGCCCTGTTCCCATCATGCACTGGGACAGGAACAGACTAATTTGCATGTAGCCAGGTTCTGAGCTGGGATGGTGCAGTGAGCTAAAAAACGGTGATGGATCAAGCCCTGATCTTTGGACTGGGTAAGAGTGGTCTGCTTAATTCAGACACTCTGTTCATCACCACCCCCCTTTCTGAATCACTTCTTTTTTTAAAACTGCATCTTGTCCACCATTTTAGAAACATCTTATTTTACAAACTGCCTACTTCACCTACAGACATCTTCTGACTGACTGACTGAATTATTTATTAAGCGCACTTATGCCGTGGCGTCTTGGCGCTGCGAGAGGGGTAAGGCTGCTGCTGGGTGACTAAAGTATGGTAAACAGCCAGGTTTTCAGTGCCTTTCTGAAACTGCTCTTATTTGGTTGTAGACGGAGCTTAATGGGCAAGGCATTCCATAGCTTCGCTGCCTGATGGGAGAAGGACTTGCCTCCCCAGCGTGCTCTCCTTATTCTCGCGATGGTAATTAGGCCCTGGCCCGTAGATCTAAGAGTTCGGCTAGGGGTGTAACGGGGGAAGAGAGCTTTCAGGTCCTCGGCTCCTCCTCCTACTACTGTTTTGTGGACTAGGCAGAGGGCTTTGAACTGTACTCTCTGCCGAACTGGTAGCCAATGGAGTTGGCATATGGCTTTGGAAGTCGGATGGCACTTTGGGAGGTCCAACAGAACTCTTGCTGCAGCGTTTTGCAATGATTGTAATTTGGTAAGTTGACTTTCACCCATTCCCAGATATAAGGCATTACATTAGTCGATGTAGGAGAGAACTAGGGCCCCGACCACTGTTTTCCTTAGTGTGGGGGGGATCATCTGCAATATTTTCCTGAGGGTTTTGATGGTGAAGAAGCATGCAGAAGTGACTTGATTCACTTGTGCGGTGAGAGCAAGGTCTTTGTCTAGCCAGAAACCCAGGTTTTTGACTTTTTGTGCAGGCTCAGGTCAAGTTCCTGCCTCAGGAGGCCACCAAAGTTGGCTCCAGATGGAAATGTTGTGTCCAAACTCGATCACCTCCGTTTTTCGGTGTTTAGTTTTAGGAAGTTCTTATTCATCCAACTTTTTATGCTTAAGAGACAGTTTCTAAACTGTTCCGCAGTGACTTTAATTGTTTGTGTGAGTGACACCATCAATTGTGTGTCGTCAGCATACGAAACCAATTTCAGGCCATGTGCTTTTATTAGTGATGCTAGCGGGGTCACATAAAGATTAAAGAGGGTGGGGGAGAGAGCCGAACCCTGTGGGACCCCACAAGGGAGGGAGAATTCTTCCGACTTCAGGTCTTCCCAATAAATTTGTTGGATTCTATTTCCTAGAAATGACTTTAATAGGGTCAGGGCAGTATCTCTAACTCCCACTGATTCTAACCTGTTGATGAGGACCCCGTGGTTAACAGTGTCGAATGCTGCTGTTACATCCAGCAGTATCAGCACTGCTCTTCCTCCCTTGTCCATGGTTCTACGGGCTTCCTCCGTGGCAATTATTAGGGCTACGTCAGTAGAGTGACAAGACCTGAAACCGTGTTGGGTATTGTCAAGGATGTTATTGAGGTTGACAAACTCCATTAATTCCTGGTTAAGTGCTTTTTCTAGTATTTTGGTTGGTAGAGGGAGACAAGATATAGGACGGTAGTTTTTTGTCTCCCCTGGAACTAAGGAGTCCTTTTTCACGATAGGTCTGATGCTGGCCTTTTTCCATTATTGCAGAAATACACCGGATTTAATTATCACGTTAAGAAGTGGAGTTAAGGTTTTACTAATAATTTCTGGGGCCAGCTGAAATATGTAGGGAGGACAGGGGTCAAGCGGAGATCCCGACTTGGCTTGTGCTATTATCTTTGAAATCTGATCTTCCTCAAAGTCCGTAAAATGGGATAAACAGTTCTGGGGGACTTCTGATTGTTCGCTAATTATGTTGCTCCCTGGGTCGGATATCTCATGAAGCTCGTTATATACATCATGGACCTTTTGTTGGAAGAACAAGGTCATCTTATCTACAAAGTGTTGATCAGGGACAAATACCGTGTCCCTGGGACATTTGAATAGGCATGACACCGTTTTGAATAGCTCCTTAGAGGAATTTGCGGCCTCATTGATTTTAGACGTGAAGTAGGTCGATTTAGCTTGTATGATCATTATTTTATACTCATTTAGGGCTTTCGTGTATTCCTTTTTAAGAAGTGTGCTATAATCAGATCTCCAGATCCGTTCTTTGTGCCTGCAGTTGATTCTGAGTGCATCAAGACTTCCCTTCAAGATGCTTAGATTGAGGATTGTGGGGCACAGCAATATTTTCTGGTGCAAAAAGTACGCTGAAAGCAGAGGTATTGACAAAGACCAAGCTTTGCCAAATGCTGACATTAAATGGATTGGACAACGAGGATTAAAGTGGCACCAATTGATGCCATTGGTTAAATCCTTTTTGCATCTCCAACACCCTGACCTCATAATTGTGCACTGTGGTGGCAATGACCTAGGCACTTTGACAGGGGTAGGTATGGAAATGCTAATGGCTCCAGAATCTAATTCATTAACGCAACTATTAGTTGCTATCAACGAACCTGCTCCAGAACCTACAAGTGACATAGACATTATCACGGTAGAAGAAGAACCCCCTGCACCAGTCCCAGCTCCTAGAGTAACAAAGGGAGGGGGAAAGAATGTACCAAAAAGGGGGGGGGGCTTCGATCGGGCAAGAAGTATACTGACCCTTCACCCCAGAGGAACATTGAAGATAAAATGGGGGGTAAGGGGGAAGCAAAGGCATATCTGGACGAAGACCAATTCAAGAAGTTACTGAATGCTATAGATAATAAAATAAGATCTATAACGAAACCACTATTAAGCAAAATTGACCAGCTCACGGAGGAGGTCGCTAGATTGGAGGTACTCCTGCAAGAAATAACTGAGGAAAGCCCAAACATCGCCCTATTGAACCCAGTTATAGCTGACCCACAAATTACTAACATTGCACCTGGGTCAGATCCCCAACCATGTACTTCCCAGAACATTATGAGGAGGTCAGCCCAAGGAGGAGTAGGGCTAGGAGCAACAAACCAAGATATTACTAATAAGGACCTTACAGGGCCTACTTCTAGAAGTACAAAAGATCTAGACAATGTAGAGGAAGGCCCGGTTGAACTAGTAGTGGAAGCTTCCCCACTAATCTTGGTTCTGGCAAATGTTCCCCAACTTGAATCAGGACATACAGAGAACACTTTGTCTCTGATTAATAAATCACTCCATTGGTTATCAAAGAACATGGCATTTAAACCAGGAGGCAGGGACCAGCTGGCACAGGAAGTAGTAAAAGCTAGAAGGGTTGCATGGATCGGGGGTGGCAATAAAAAGTTTGGGGGAGATTGCGTGGTGCTGCACTTCTCAGATCCTGAGGTTCTACCAAATATTCTAGCCAACATATATCCCCCTCAGCGTAGATCTACTGAAATAGTGCCTTTAACGTTGGATTTCTTTTATACAAAAAAGGGAAGTCATCTAAATCCAACCCTATTAAAAACAAAATGGAACCCTGTAATAAGAAAAGCCAAAATACCTGAAAATGTAAACAACTGGGGAATTACAACAGAAAATAGGTTCTTGGCCCTTTCAGGTCTAAGTCAATGTGATTGACTGGAAACAATGTCCACAGGGAAGACGAAAAAGATCTTAAAGGATAAACATAGAAATATTAGTATCCCAAGTATATTAGGATTGGATTGTTGCGAGGGCTTGTCTCCTGATCTCAGGGACTATACCCCTGATATAGTAAATAATATACCACTAACTGATTCTAGTAGTACTAATATTGTTGTATCTAGTTCTCTACCCTGTCCGTCTTCTCACAACCTGACTACTCCCCCAAAGAAGAGCAGTGTGGAAAGTGGAGATAGCATTAAGTTTCTATCTTGGAATGTTGCGGGTGTCCAACATAAAATAGAGACCCCAGACTGGTGCGAGTTCATTGACAGGTACGATATTGTGTTGTTACAGGAAACATGGTCAGTGACACCAGTCTTTCGACAGGGCTTTCTGAACTTTTATGTGCCCGCGAAAAAGAATACTAAGGGTTGCCCCTCAGGGGGTTTACTCATATGGATACGTCAATCTTTGCAATGTACTATTAGGCACATTCATATTATCAATAGTGACCTATTCTCTATTGTGCTCAACTGGGGCGTTGGCCACAAGATGGCAATATACAATATTTATGCAAGGGGAACCAAAGGGGGCACATCTTCTGATATAATAGGTGCCTTAGATAATGATTTAGAGATCTTAGCTACCCAGTACATTATCTTGGTGGGAGGAGACCTAAATACAACATTTGAACCTCTAGGTTGTGAGGATAGCGATCTGACTCAAGAGGAAGATGCTAAGTGGGGAATTCCCCAGTTGGATCTTCCGATGGTAACAAAGTGGACGGAAGTAGCTGTCCAGACTAAAAGTCTATGCCTATCCAGAGGACTGAGGGCTGCCAATGGCCGAACCCTTTCGGACCTACAGGGTAGGCATACCTTTGATAACCTAAGATCGAGTAGTAGAATAGACTATATCCTGGTAGATGTTAGAGGATGGAACAAAGTTGTTGATATGCAGGTTATCGCAAGGTTAGAGAGCGATCATAATCCTTTGTCATTGCTCCTCAACGTAGAACAAAAAGTATCCTGCGAAAATGTAGCTAGAAACCTGACGAATGTAGAAGTTGTTCCAACCAACAATCTCCGCCATATTAGATGGATAACCCTAGCAGATAATTTAGAGGCTATGCAGGCACTTAAGGGGCTAGTCATTGATGAAGTATCCAGACTACAGGTTTTAACAGATGATATAAATTTTAAAGTACAGATTGAAGAGTCTCAGCCAAAGTTTTTTGACAATATACAGAAGCTATTCTTGAAAACATCCAAGAAGAGCAAGGGTATTGGACCACCCATAAAAAGGGGATGGTATGATCGATCTTGCAGAATCGCTAGACAAAATCTTAGCATAGCACTAAGATCCAAAGTAGGAGTTTTAAATGCCAGGGACAAATATAGGAAAATTCAGATCCAGGCAAAAAAGCGGTGGGATGAGAATCTTTGGCTGGACCTAAAGAAAGCATGTGTTGAGAAACATCAGAAAGAGTTCTGGGCCATACTAAAGTGGGGATCTGGGGGCATTCCAGATTGTCCAAAAAATCATGTAGCAAAGGAGTCCTGGGTAGATTTTTTTAAACCTCAGTACGCAGACAATTTAGGGTCGCATACTGATTTCCCCATAGAGATGGTATTCTTTACTAATGAATTATTCTCAGCGAAAGATGTACAGGAGGCAATGGATGGAGTGACCAGAGGCAGGGCACCAGGTATTGATGGAATACCGGCGGATGTATTTTTAGCGGACAGAGAAAGCTGGTGCAAATACTTTGTGTGGCTTGGAAATGCCATAGCACAGGGGGCAAAGATTCCAGCAACATGGAAAGGCGCGGAAATAATTCCAGTCTACAAAAAGGGGGATAAGGCTTTACCAAGCAACTACAGGCCCATCAGTCTTATTGACTGCGCCCAAAAACTGATGGGCAGGATGGTACAAAATAAGATTCAAGCCTGGATAGCCAATAAGGACATCCTTTCCCCATACCAAGCTGGTTTTCGCCCCTTAACTTCCTCTGTCGACCAGGTATTCCACTTTTTAACTATCTACTGGAAAAATGTAACCCTGCTAAAAGGTCCCCTTTTTGCTGTTTTTGTTGACTTAAAGTCAGCTTTTGACCTGGTCCCTCGACAAAAACTTTGGACTGTCCTAAGGGAACTAGGAATAAGCCCCGAATTATTGACTTTGCTTGTAAGGCTGCATGAGCACAACTATGCCCGGATTAGGTGGGGTGCCCAGGGCGATGTCACAGAATCATTCCCTGTGGAGAGAGGCGTGAGACAGGGCTGCGTCCTGGCCCCCACCCTATTCTCTCTATATATTAATGGCATAGTTGACTTCTTGAAGCAATCTCCAACAGATGCTCCAATATTAGACGGGAAACGAGTTCCGGTACTAATGTTTGCAGACGACACCTTGCTGGTCTCGCGGACCCCTAGCGGCCTACAAAAGACATTAGATGCCTTTGGTGAGTTCTGTCGAATTCGGGGCTTGGAAATAAATACATCTAAAACCAAATTTATGAACTTGAATCCCTCCATGAAATTTAAGGGGAAAATGATCTACAACGGGGCTCACTTGGAAGAAGTGGATGCTTTTATCTATCTGGGCATCTCTTTAAATGCTAATATGAATTGGAGATCACATATGGACTCTGTAGTGCTTAAATTTAACCAGCTGGCAGGGGCAATTGCCCAGAAACATAAATTGTCTTTCACCAAACCAATCCAGCCCATATTGGAGATCTATGGCATGAAAGTGTTGGGTGCATGCCTTTATGGTTCAGAATTATGGGGTTTCTCCAATTTGAACAAACTAGCAGTTGCAGAGAACAAATTCTTACGGCGCATTATTGGTGCTCCTCAGAGCACTCAATCGACCCCACTCCATTACGATCTTGGGAGGAAAAGGATCGAGGACATGGCCAGACTGCGTCCCCTCTTGTATTGGAGGCGCATAAAAACCACCCCTGAGCTGAGCCATTACGCAGCTGCCCTCTTGGATGTTGATAATTCTGATACCTTCCACAAAGTACCATGGCTTAAGGAAGTGAGGTTATTGCTTCAAAAGTTGCACCTTGAACACTTATGGTCTGCAGCAGACCCAGGCGATTTCCCGACTAAGAGCATATTGAAAAAATTGTACTGGGACATGATAAACAATGCTGCATTGACTTCTGATCAATCTTCTGCCTTGACATCCCAGTTTTTGGAAGTTAAACCAATCCCGAAATTTGAACAGTTTTGGGATCTGATCTCCAAACCCCTAGATAGAAAACTGTATTTTCAGTTTAGAATTGGCTCTTTACCTTTAAATGCTTTCACAGCCAATTGGTGTCCGGACAATGTAAATACTTGTTTTTATTGTAAAATTCATGCTGAAGATATCCCACATTTTTTATTTGTTTGCCTCTTATATGCTGCCCCAAGCAATAGATGGTTGAAGCCTGCTTGCAGAAATTTGGGCACTAGGAAATGTTTGGATGCCTTAAGAATTTTAAGATCAAACTTTGCCCCTAATCTTGCAATTGCAGTGGCTAAATATATGGGGTGGGCATGGATAATACGCACGCGCACTTTAAAACTCCTATGAACTGCACTACTAGACCCTGTGATTTAAACTTTGTGCTGTGTCTCTTTTTAAAAAAAGGATTATTTCTTGTTTTATTCGCCAACAAGTATAAACTGCTTAGAATTTAATACTTTTTTATTTTTAGACTAGTATTTATATTTGTATAAGCTTAGGGATCTGCTTTTATGACAATGTTGTCGAATAAAGTATTTAAACTTGACTTGAAATGCTAATGAAGGACATCTTTGCACAATTGATGTTACTTTTCCCCCAAACTGCCTTAGTCTACTCTAACATAGGCCAAAGACAGAAATGGAACTGGTCCAATCAATTTTGTCCACAAATTGAGAAAGCTAGAAAACATGTCAATACAGCTGTTTCTGCTTATCTCAGATATTATAGGATAGGGTCCATTTACAACAACAATCTGCGTTTTAATATGGATGTCATCTACAGGAGAGATGGTGTACATTTCACAGATGAGGGTAACAGAGTCTTTCTCAACAACTTTAGACTTTGCATAGGTACTTACTTGTAGGTACCAAAATCTCCCAATAAACACAAGGGCTCTTTTTAGAGCCACCCAAGATCTAAACATATAAGCTAGATTTATATTTAAAAAATATTATTTTTTTTTTGCTTGGAGTCGCCCACCCAGCGTGTTTTGGAGTCGGCCACCCAGCTCATTCACACCAGGGGGCTGCGCTGGGAGTCGCGCACCCAGCGCATTCACACCAGGGGGCCGCACTGAGCATCGCGCTGGAGTCGTGACTCCAAATTTTTTCGTAAACATTTTTTGCCTCCAACCACTAATTTCTATTTGCCCCGTGGACCCCATCCCGCGGGGTCTATACAAAATGATGGGACCGTGGGGGGAGCCCCAATGCCCCCACGGTCCCGCCGGCTCCCTGTGTCCTTCGGGGGGCGGCATTGCTTTTCCACACAGGGAGCTGATAACCTGCATCTAGAAGATGCTGTTTCCTTTACATTGAACCTGTGCTGGCCGTATCACTAATCGAGCCATCACCTCCTGGTCCCCAGGTGCACTAGATAGCTCAGATTCACTTTCAGAGACCTCCTGGTTCACAATTGGATTCTTATGAAAAAATTATGAAAATTAAACTTTATTGCATGGTTTGATGAAACCTTTGCAAACACAGCAAATAAAAATATCGCAGTAATTAAATTTGTTAAAAGAACCCCGGTTCCTGTAGATAAAAGCCCCCGTCATCTCAATTTGTCAAACTCTCTTGTAAGTGCACTGTCTATAAATCCTGTTATGGTGTTCTCTTAAGGGAAAACTGTAATCCTAGTTGAAGTACCGCTTGAGTCCCGGATTTAGCTAGCCTGTGAGCCGCTCCCCTTCCGATGGCCATTTTGTTTTGCTTTTTCTGACAAACTGTTCCTGTGCCTGAATGACCCGCAAGAAGAGTATGTTCAACGGCTATTGCGATGAGCAAGGGGTCTGAGTCTCAGGCCGAGGAAACGTTAAGCAGTTCCCATCTGCTAGTTTTTTGCAGCGCGGTCCATAAACCTAACCAGCGCACAATTTATGCTGGTGTTCCAGGGATCAAAGCAGGCCAACACTTCGCCTCTACATGATCTGACATCCTTGTCCTTCCAGCCCCTCCGTAGAAGAGCCATTTTTTCATTCAAGAGGTTAGGACACAAACACAGTTCATGCAGTAGATCTTCCCTAGATTGGCAGCAAAGCCGGCATGTTTCCAGGACACAGTCTCTTTCCCATTTGGGAAGATGGCAAGTCGATGGGATCACCCCCATTCTCAATTTTAAAAAGCAGAGCTTGGTGCATGCACTGAAGGTGAGAGTTAAGTGACTCTGAGGTTGCAGCTGATCATATGTCTTAAGGGTCATCCAACTGTGACTTCTAGCTGCGAGGCTAGGCCTGTCTTCTGCTGAGCAAAGCCTTGTTGCACTAATTTTTGCTAGCCTCTTGGATTAATTTTGTCTTACATGTAAGTCAGAGTTTGCAGAGAGCCCGCAGGACAAATAGCGGTACCCCGCTAGCCATCAATTTTAGTTCAGCTGGGCCCATAAGTGGTGCGTTAGGCTGCCCACCGTTGGATTATTATTAAGGGTTTTGGTGGAAATACCATCATATTTTTTTGGTGAAGGTATATATTCAAGTGTTATCATCCCTGCAGAGTTTGGTGCATTTCATGTTTTTGATATATGTTTGATATTTTTCTAGGACTTTGTCATTTTTTTCTTTAATCTCTGGTAAATTGAGCAACTGAATCTCTTGCTCGATACCTTTGATCTCTTTCAGAAGGCTCTCCCTTTTTTCTTTTGCATGATCTATTATGATCAATATCATGCCATTTGAAGCCTCAAAAAGAAATTGTTCCCAATCTGACATATGTTTAGGTGAGAGATCATCAATCGAGGGGAAGATAACTTCCCTTAGCCCCATTGGTACTTTCTTGTCTGCTATGCAGTTCGAGCTAGTTCTTCCAAGCTGATGTATTTCTTTTTCATACCTTCTGGTTGTTTAGTTCCCAGTTCCAAGGTAGACCCCTTACTAGTCCCAACCAAGAACATCTCTTGAAAAAATTTGACTACGTCATCTCCAAATGGATCCTTTTTGTCAAAAATGCTGTTTGATAAACCGTCCAAAATAATGTTACCTTCAGCCCGGGAGCGCAAACTACCACTAACAATATTCTCACCTAAAATGACAATAGTGGTACAGTAGTCGTTCATCCCTATTTTACGGGCAGTATGAGATACAAGAATGCAACGGTGCTCAGAACGCTAGAACACACCTGTTGCCACGATGTGTATATCTGGACCAGAGAAACAAGTTCAAAGTGGAATAAAGGATGGCCATTATTGAGTCCCAGAATATACACAAGGAAGTCCTGTGTGCAGAAATGTGATAGGCAAGATTTGCACAAACATCTCTGGAGTGGTCATTCTCAAATGTGTTTTGTTAATCCACAACCTTCCATTTAGCAAAAGGCAATTCATGAATATTATGCAGCTCAGTGAGCTTTTGCGCCATAAATGATACATTTATCTTTGCAGAGAACCATAAGTAACAGAATCATCAACCTATTTCCTTTCCAATTTCACATTTTACATTAACAATAAACGAAAGTTAACAAAAAAAACTCTGTGCTTGTTTAGACGCTTTTAACAGTACAGACAATTAGATCTTAAATTAGGTTTTGATGCCACTCCACTTTCGAAATTTTTTTCTTTTCTTTCTTCAACACTTCACATAATGTCAAAGTCCTAAATGCATGTCCATATTACTATTACTGACTAATAAGCAATTGATGAAATGTGACAGAATTTGTCAGATCGCAAAACAAGTCGATTTTCTCTTTTTATAACCCAATCACCCAGAATGATTTCCAATCTTTCTTTTTATTATAGTCTAAGACTAAACATCAGAGTCAAGTCACAGATGGCAGACGGAAAAATTGGTACCTTTTTGAAATTACAAATGGGAAACTAAACTGTAAGCTGGTTTCTCTGACAGAGAGCATTTTCTATATTGTACATCACAAGGAGTCATGGACATTAGGATGAAGAATTATGATTTGGGAAAAATGTTCCTAAAGGGTGTGGCTGATTCACAAACAGTGAGAGTGGGTATGGATGTAGGAGAGTAGGGTCTGCTTCCAATGGTTACCCCCACTTTTTGCTCTGATTCTCTGGTTTTTCGACTTTAGTGTGGCTGTGGACCTGCTAATCAGGCCCACAGCCCAGCTGTTCTCTCTCTAAATTGATACCATGTACTTTAGGTACATACCAGATTGGTTACTGAGTCACCATTGTGAACCCCTGTATAGTGTACCATAGGTACCCAGGGCATAGGTGCACACTAGGCCTACCAGGGGCTGCAGCATGTATTGTGCCACCCCTGGTTTGCCTTCCACACTGATACCACTGGTCTGTTCTTACATCCTGGGTAAGGTGGTGTAATCACCCCTTACTTAGATATAGTATACCAATATCTATATACATATATAGACACATATACAACTATAAGCAACTCCTAAGGCAGACCTCAACAATCCTGGAGGTAGAGTGCTTGGTTTTATGTGAGAGGATGCCCTAGCATGAGCTGAGCCCCTCTCCAGCTTTCGGAACCATCTCTTTATAGCTGTTCTATGATATAGCCATACCATATACTCTTAAGTGCATTATATTCCTCGCGGTTAATGCTAACTTTGGTTTGGCTTTATCAAAACATGTTGTGTAAAGTGTCAAACACTTTGGAATACTACCCGCCCACAAGTCCTGGCGGCAGAGGTAGCATTCCACCCTTCTAGAGGGAGAAGACATGTTGTTACTGGTTTACCTGGCTAAAGTTAAACAGAGCCTCAGCATTACAAAATGGATGCTGCTGCCACAGACATGAGTCTTCCCTCCTGCTGCTGGACGAAACTCTGGCAGGGGAGGCCTGGGCAATAGGTTTCCTGTCCAGGGAGGTGCTGGCACCTCCCTTGACAGGCTCTAAGTGTATTGGGGCAGGGAGGGCTGCATTTAGTGAATGCTTTCCCGACACTGCCTGGAGCACACAAGGTGCTCCATGCATTTCCCAGTTCAAACCGGTTGCTGGGTGACTCAGCCCCAGCTCTTGTGCGAAACTGGACAAAGGGGAAGGGGTGTAACCACCCCCACCCCAGTTCCACCCATAGGAGGGACCTTAGAGTGAGTCCAACCCCTAAACTTGCTATAAGTGTAGAACCCCAGTCCCTACGACTTTAGATTACCCTGGACGAAACTCTGCAACATATATCCTGGACCTTCAACATTCTATATCGACTGGAAGACGGAAAAAATCTCCCTTGTGGTCAAGGAGTGATCACCCTGTTCAAACAGGCACCAACAGCATCTTTTCCAGTCTGCATTTTTCATGCTCTCGCCGGATCCCAAAGAATCTGCAACACAGGACATGGACTTCCAGACATTTCTGATGCCGACCTTTGCTCACAGCAAAGCTGAGACCTGTGGTGGACACAAGAGACGTTGGACTGGAACTCCTTGACATCCTGCATTTTGCTACCTGCACCAAATTCCCAAGGTATCCTGAAGTTGTGCATTTGGGTGCTTGAAGCCCCAGCCCTGAGCACCTTTTGCACTGAAGCTCTGAGGCCCACACTCCACGAGTGTCCCGTGGGCCCCCTTTGTGCATTTAAGCTTGACACGTCTTTGTGGTTCCTAGTCCGTTGGCTAGTGAGCCCCCAAGAAAACTAACCTTTGTTTCAACTTGCTTTCCTGGTTGCTCCAGGCTTGTTCCAACTTCCCTGCAAAGGAGAAGTTCCACAGACCTTACTGGTCTGCACCAAAGCTAATATCGACATCCTGCGTGGGTTGCATTTGCCATGGCCTGTTGGGTCCAATCCAAATACAGACACAACAGTCAACTATATCCTTTATGGGACAGCTCAAATCCAGCTTCTGGTTGTTATTGACACCTCCTGGACCTCATGGCTGAAGAGACAAACTTCACCTTTTCACCTGAAATCACCCAACAATTGATGGCATCTTTCTATCGCCGCCCTGGTCACTGGCTGGTGGCTCAGACTCAGTCTCCTCTGCTTTCAGGTTCTTCACATCTCTGATCTACCCTTGGATCAACACGGACACTTTTCCTCTGGTCGCCTGCAGTACTTCTTTGTAGCTCTCTATTGGAATCGACGACGAAACCCGACATGAAAAGACACCTATGCACCCGTCTTCCCTGGGTGAGGTAACACCAGTACTCCAGTGCTCCCGTGGATATTGACTCTCCAAGTGTCCTAGTCTAAAAGGGTTTGATCGCAGTTCACCTCCTTGTACCTGTGGGCCTCCTACGTCCTAACCTTTGGTTGTCCAGAGTAGCCCCAGCGATTCCACAGGCCCTAGGCCTGCTTTCTATTCCTCACATGGTTCTTATACCACTATTTTAGTATATGGTTTGTGAGGCCCCTAGGGCAAAACGTATACTGTGCAACTTATCATATGCTAATTAAGTTCCTTGTATTGTACTTTTACCTCTGACCTCATAAAGAGTCCAGAGGGGTTGTGTTTAGAATAAATACATATATACTTGATATATACCTTGTGTGGTGTGCTTTCATTTGGTACTCAAGAGATTTTAAATGGTAAAACAACTTGCTTAACTCGCCTCCAAGTCTTTGCCTGAAGGCTGCTCTCCACAGCTACCACTAAGGATAGCTCTCTATAAGGTTGACTTTATTACCTACCATCAATAAGGGTCGATTAGACTGGTGCAAGGTGCCCGCTAGAACTAGTGGACATCATATACCAGGCTAACGTCTCACAATGGACACTAGGAAATGGGAAATAGAGACACAGACATGTGGGTAGGCAGACACCAGACCAAGGAAATATGGACACAGACCCTTGAGGAGGAGACACTAGGCAGCAAAACTACATATATACAGTGTAAGGGAGAGACTGATAGTCCCACTAGAGAAGGGTGAGACTTACACACATATCTGAAAAGACAGACACAAACACACACACTCACTTTGCAAAGGAAAGATATAAACACGATTTGAGGAGCAAACTCTGGAAAAGTGGGACATGGAGAAGCTAGTGAATAATTTATAAAAAAATAAATAATACATGGAATTGATAATATTAAGAATAAGGATACAATTTGATGAACCTATTAGCCTTAGGGTGGTCTTCCCTCAAACATGTTTCATCTCCTCCTCCTTTTTGCTGAACCTAGTATTGCTGGCCTTAGGCCTCTAGGCACCTTACCAATGCTAACCAGTGCTAAAGTGCTTGTACTCTCACCCTGGAGCATTTTAGATTGGCTTATACCCAATTGGTGTATTTAATTTACTTGTAAGTCCCTAGTCAGGTGTTACTATATAGACCTGTGAATTAAATGCTACTAGTGCGCCTGCAGCACTGAATGTGCCCCCCAATTAAGTAGCCCTTTAAACATGTCTCAGGCTTGCCATCTCAGAACCTGAGTCTAGAGTTTTAACTTTCCTGCCATGTCTACCTGGCAGAATAAACCTTTTGCCAGACCTAAACCTTCCTTTTTCAAACATATAAGCTACTCCTACGTTGGGCCTTGGACACCACAGAGGGTAGAGTGAAATATATTTAAAAGTAAGACATGTCCTGGTAGTGAAAAAGTCTTACATTCGTTTTTGCTACTTCAATGCCCATCTGTCCCTGAGGATAACATTGGATTTGCCTTATTACATTTTGTACTTGGTTTCGAAATGGGAATATATACCAGTTCATGTTGGGTGTTCTTGAAATTGGGGTGAAAAGCCCTATTTTGTGGTGAAGTTGGGTTTTTTACCACCATTTTTAAAATACCACTATTAGAAAGTTGGCATTTCTCTACCCTGAGCCCTTTTGTCTGTATAGTCCGGCCTGGGTCACATGACTGTGTGTAACTGACAGTTAGACTTTGTGAATTCCTCCCAGATAGTCACACAATAGGGGGATTAGATGTGCCTGAGTGGGCCACCTGCTGGTAGGATGGGGTGTGGAGCTGAGCCCAGCCCGACTTACGCTTAAATAGCCTGTGCTTTGCCTTCACATAATTGGCCTAGTGACCCTGCATTGTCACTTTAGCCAGCATCGAGCCAGGGCAGGGAAGGCAGGAAATTCCATGAAATTCAAAGCCCTACAGGGTAGCAGTTTCTCCCACCTTCCAGAACCAGGGCACCAGGTTATAAAAGAAGGACCTCAGACAGCAACTCTTCAGTACACTTCTGACTTGTGGGTACTCTGCCAGGAAGGACTGCTGTGTTGCTACAAGAACTGCCACTCTGCTGAACTGCTGCTCTAAAGAAACTACTGCCCTATTGTGCTGATCTGCTGCCCTCTCGAATGGGAAAGAAGAACTGGACCTGCAACTCTATCTTGAACCCAGCACCCCATAGTGACTCAAAGGGCTAGAATGCTGTCCTCCTGATCTGAGGCTCAGGGACATTAAAAGCTCCCCAACCAGCTCCGGGACCCAGCTGCAGCAAGCTCCTGACCCCCAAGTTTTGCCTCTCAGGTGTGGCTCATGGGCTCTTTTGGGCTTTTCACGACCTGAAACGGGCCAGTTTGCACCAGAACTGTGTCACTTGCACCAAAATTCAGCATGAGCCTGCACCAACCTGCCTCTTCGCACAGCAATTATTGGTCGCCCACGAAGGCCCAACTCTGAGAAGCTCCCACCTATCTGTGATACTCAGTCTGCTCTTTGGGCCACATCGACCACAGACTGCTATGCTCTCCTTACTCCCTGTGAGGCTCCCCACAGGGACTTATATGGGACTTTATATGACCCACAAGCCATTTCGGTCAGCTTGAAAGTTTGACTTGGACCAGCGCAACCAGATAGCCATGGTAGGCACTTATGGTTTTAGGCACTATATTGCAGTTTATTGTTTAGAAATTCATAACTCCGATTTTACCAATTGGATTTTTGTTCTTTCGGTCTTGTATTTATATAATTAAGCGCTATTTTTCTAAGCCCGTTTGTGGATATTTGTATATGGTATTTCCACTGTTTTACTGTTTGAAGTGTTGCACAAATACTTTACACATTGCCTCTACATTAAGCTGGACTGCTCTGTGCCAAGCCATCAGGGAGCAGTCACAGGTTAGGTTGATGTTTGCTTGTGCCTTATCATGACTAGTATTGTGGTCTCTGCTTGAAAAGGGCTCTCACGCCAGTCAACCACTAACCCAATTTCTAACACAAATAAATAAATACATGTAGGGACTAATGAATTTTCTGAGGATCCCAACGTTGCCGCGGCTGAATGATGAGGCTGTCAAAAACCAAGGATCCTAGGTTTTTAATTTCACATTCTTCCTCCTTCTCCCACTACCCTACACTTCCTCTCACTTTACCTCACTCTTACTGGTTCTTTCTCCCTCTGACATTGTTTTCCTATTTTTGCTCCACTTTCTTTCTCCATTCTCCGCAATTTTCTTTTATTTGAAGGTGAAAAAAAAGTCTTGGTCACCCGAAAAATGAGAGTTGGTGCGCCCATCTACAACCATCATCACTGGCAAAAACTTGCATATGGGCAGCGAAGCACAGACATAAAGAGAGCGAGAGAGACACTAGGGGCCATATTATCAAGCATGGGCGATACATTATCGCCGCTTTTATCGTCAGGAAACTGCCGCTAGAGCGGCGATAATGGGCTTGATAATATGCACTTGTGAATTCCCATAGAAGCCCAGGTTCTGCTGTTAACCTGGGCTTCTTTGGGAATTCACAAGGGCATATTATCAAGCCCATTATCGCCGCTTTAGCGGCAGTTTCCTGCCGATAAAAGCGGCGATAATGTATCGCCCATGCTTGATAATATGGCTCTAGATTCTTAGACACTAGAATGACAATGCAAGATGGGGCTATGGGGTACTGGAGAAGGGAGACATGGATACTGGGGAAGGGAGTCAGTGATACTGGCAGAGTGAAACACAGGTAGTGGGTCACATGGAAAAAGACACTGCAACACTGAAAGCCGAACATTAGGATGTAAAGTCACTGATTCAGGGGCAAGACGGTGAGGACACTGGAAGAGGCAGTCACATATACTGGGGCACTGAACAATAGACACTGGGACAGGAAGATTCAACACAGGGTGGTAGAGAAGAGGCCAGAAACAAGGACACTAAACATATTTTATTTCAGAGCGCAAAAGACCCAAAGTGTGGCTGAATGTGCGCTTTACAAATGCGTGACCATCAGCCTGATTCATCAAGCTAAATTGCACTTGCAAAGGGCAAGATTCTCAGAATCTTGCCTTTTGCGAGTGCAATTTTTGCATTTGGGATTCATCATCCCAAATGCAAAATTCGCTAATAAAGAATTCGCACATTTGCGAAGATTTGCATTTAAGGAATCTCTATTTGAGATTCCTTAAATGCAATTCATGAATAATTTTAAAATTGCAATTTTGGGCCGCTATTTACCGAGAGGTCAGACCTCGTGGTAAATAGCAAAAATGAATTTTTCTAAGTTGCATGTTACACACACACATGTCCTTTGGACATGTGTGTGCGCAACACCAATGTAGATTACATTTCAGGGGTGCTACAGGGTGTCCTTTGGACACCCCTGCACCCTTGAAATCGCATCCTTATTTGCGATTAGCTAATTGCTAATCGCAAATAAGGAATAACTCCCCATGCATTCCTATGGGCCTACAGGCCCATAGGAATGAATGGGGAGTTATTCATTATTTGCGATTAGCAATTCGCTAATCGTAAATAAGGAACATGTAGGAATCGCAATATTTTTTGCTATTCCTACATGAATCCCGTTTTGCAAGTCCTTAATAGCGATTCCTTATGAATCGCTATTAGGGGCTCGCAAAACGGGAGATTGATGAATCAGGCTGATTGTTACATAATACAGTATGTAATATGCAGATTTTAGAGACAGAATAAAGTATCCAATGTAGGCAAAAGATCATTGACATTAGGACTGGGTGACATGTGGATATGGGAACAAGGTGAATACACTAAAAAAGGTGATCGTATGAATTGGAACAAGTAGTTTATGACAATGTGGTACTGAAACAGAGATGCACAGAAACAGGGATGCACAGGCACTTTGACAACTATACTTTGACACTTTAAGATATGTACACAGGGAAAATAGGAGAAAATCAGACAAACACTGGTACACGGAAACACTGATATGCAGACTGGACCAGTTACACATAGACACCAACAATGGAACATGGGAAATCTACAATGTGGAATTAGAAAATGGAAGTCCTCATAAAGGGGCCTCGCTGAAAATGCATGGTGCAGATTGTGTACATTCAAGAGTTATCACAGAAGGCCACTAATAATTCAGAATGAGTATGTTTTCATTTTCTGTGAGGAACCTGTAACAATTGTACAGTAATGTGGGCCTAATCCTAAAAGCCAGCAATACTCCTAAAAGAGAATACAACTGGTAGACCACTGGATTTGTCTAGGTTTTCACAATATCATAATCTCACATTTAAGACTTAGTTATGTGTCTCATCCCCATCTTGAGGAGAACTGTATGTTCTAGTGACATTGTATGCAATGTCCATAGGTTGCCCCTCCTGCTGACAAATCAAATATGCCTGTAGAGGAGGCCAAATGTCCCTAGGCCGAGATTGGGAGTGGGCTTCAGTTCACAGTAAGCTTCTAACTTTTGGTTGCAGTATGTTGCTTTTGGTCAGCCAGTCTACTACCGAATGAATTGTAATTCTTTACTTTGTCATTAAAGAGGAAAGTGTTATATCCTGCATGTTGGAACCTGGGAGGGGCAGGATGCCAGGGGATTGGTGAGGGTGGAATACCGTGGGATAGATGGCTCAGGTCGTTCCGAGAAAGGGGGTTAGACAGGTAGAGAACTCTTTATTTCTTGTTGTGATTATTGGCTTTTGTGTGGAAAAATATTTACTTTGAAACCATTATATTGGGGCACTTCAATACTATATGGTGCAATGGCTGGGAGCAGGAGCAGTCACAGAGCCGAGCTGTGATGTTCAGTGCTTACCAGTGGAAATTGGCATTTACATGTGGAAATTGCCTGAACAAGAGATCGCCAGGTTTTTGCAGAGCGTCCCTGGCAATGGCCCCTGGGTTGGTAAATTAACTTTAGCTTTAAAACAGTATTTGACTTTATTGGCAGTAACTTAAGAATAGCTGTAGAGGGGGAATTCACTCATGAGCAATTACTCTCGTCCACTGGTTAAACTGCACGCGCATTCGCGAGCAGTGGCGTAACGAAACTTGAGGGGGCCCTCCTGCACGGTACCTGGAGGGGCCCCCTCCAACTCAATCAGGAGCTCTGGGTGCTGTGCTGTGAAGTCCCTCTGGAGCTTGGAGTCAGCCCCTCACCGCAGGGGCTGCGGGGGCCTTTTGTAACGCCCACGCAATGAGGTGCAAAATCACATTTGGTACAACAGAAACAGGAGAAATGTGGTAATAGTGTAATATGAAATAAAATCGCTAAAAAAGACAGAAACTGCCTTAGAAAGTTGTCACATGAGGGTAATCGGTGTGCATGAACGTGATAGGATGGCAGCTCATTTACGTGAAAAATCACCATTGGTGTAACAATAATATAGGTTTGCAAAACGTTTATAAACAAAAATGTACAGCATCACAGTTATGAGTAAATTCACTCTGTGTAAATGATGCAGGGTGCACTATCACCTTTTGGATCTAAATCTTATGGGTGCAAAAATACAGGGGGCCTCATTTATGAGGTTTTGCCGTAGGGAAGCGCACTTCCCTACGGCAAAAGAAAAGGGCAGGAATGCGCCGTATCTATGAGATACGGTGCATTCCTGTCCTTTTCACCTGCGCCGGCGCACAATGGGCTGCCTGCGCCAGCAGAGGCACCTTTGCACAATGGTACAAGGGTGCCGGCCTTGCGGGGTTGATTAGTTTTTTACAGGAAGGGAAACCTCTCTTTACAAAAATAATCATAAGAGGCTTTTCCTCTATGTGTGCTGCAGACTGCAGCACACATAGTAAAAAGAAAAACGAGAAGAAATAAAGATATTTCCCCCTGATGCGCCTCCCTTACGCCTCCCTTGGGGAGGCGTAAGCTTTTGGCACTGCCTTAGATTTAAGTTTTCTCGTAAATCTGGGGCAGTGTCAAAAGGCCATGGATGTTGCTGGGAACGCCCCCAGCAACACCCATTGTACACCCCTTTAATGCAGAAAACTGCAGGCGTGTATAAACACATTTAGGAGTACAAATCCCTTTTAGGAGCAAAAACACATTGCAACAAAATTGAATTTAGTTGCAAAATCAGAGTTGGATGAAAAAAGAGCTAGGTCTGATGAGACGCTTTCGAGTGGAAAAATAAAACTAAGACAAAAAATTGTTTTGAGGCAAAAAAAATGTAGGTGCAAAATCACTCTAGGCACAAAGTCAGCAGGAGGGTGGTACCATTTTGAGGTGCACTGCAAAGTCATCGAATACAGAGAGAAAATAAGGTTATAAGATGTTACATTAACTGTACATATGAGATGGCTGCGATGGACTATTTTCCAATCACCACCCCAAAATGTAAAGCAGTGCAATACACGTATGTATGGCTTTATACAAATTGGAAATACTCTTCAAGTAAGCAATGCTGAAGGGGGCCGACCCAAGCAATCTCTCTGTGGATTTTTGGTTAATCGTGAACCTTAGCAATCAGCACGGACTTTCTGTAGCAAGGCCTAAAATTAATGGAATGGTGTGTGCCGCAACTGAATGCACCCAGTGTGCTTCATGCCCGAGATTGTGACGACTCCGAATAGGTTAATGGTTGCCAGTGGGACTCGGTGAAAGTGAAGAGAGGCATCAGAGAGGCTGGAAATTAAAGCGCAAAACATGTTCCCACAATTTGTGCTACAGACGCTTTGTAGGATATCCCTCCCTTCTACGCAGCCCACCTCCAAAGGACAAAAAAACATTCCACCTCATGGGCAGTGCCTATGTTTCACAGTGTGACGGACCTACCAGTTACACAGGTATCAGATGAATGTCCCTTACATCTAAATATTGCTGCTACCCTTCAGCCTCAGTCACCATAGCCCCCAATGGCACCACCCCCCACTAAACCGCTGCTCCACCCTGCACTTTCATCTTCCTAAAACTCCCTCTCCTGCATTGACCCCTACTTTCCTCGATGTAATGTGTCTCGCTGATGTGTTGGTCTATGTAAGTCAGAATGCATACACACAATGAAAACATGCACCTGAGCGCAGGCTCGCTATGCCCTACAAAGAACGCCACAGGCTCGCCAGCATCACACAGGAGGAGCCTGCTCCCCTGGCGACTGCAGTCTGCACCCAAGTGGATATGTGTGCGTCCTGGAAGCTATGGGGCCGATTATGATGGCGGACGGACCTGAGTCCGTCCGCCACCATAGAGTAGGAGGGACCGTCCGCAGGGGCAGCGGCGGTTGCTCCGTGCAAATTAGGATGTGACCGCCACCCTGGGGGTCACATCCTGTCTTATTAACATTGCGGCGGGTGCTGCTTGAAGCAGCACCCACCGCAATGTTAAAAATGAAGTTGTGCATTTGCATGCACAAAGCGGCAGGCACTGCGCGGTGCCTGCTGCTTTGTTCAGGCAAATGCAGGGGGGTACCCTAGGTACCCCCCATGTGCATCCCCCACCCCCCCCTTCACCCAGGGGGCCCACAACGGGCCCCCGAAGTGAAGGTCCGTATGCTTTTCCACGGCGGAAAAGCCGCCGTGGAAAAGCATACATTCTACGCCATCCTAATATGGCTGGCGGTGTCTGATAGACACCGCCAGCCATGTTAAAGCTTTTCCGCCGCGGTCGGAAGGCAACCGCGGCGGAAAAGCTGCAGACAGATTGCAAGACCCACCAGCCATCCTAATTTGGCGGTGGGTCTTTCAAGGCTCCGTGGCGGTTTTCCCACATCCACCGGGCCGGCGGTGGCTTCCGCCGGCCCGGAGAATGCGGTAAAACCGCTATCGTAATAGGCCCCTATGATCGAGAGCCTTAATAATCGGCAATATAGTTTTTGCTTGTATCGTAAAAGGCGAGCCACAGTGAAGTTGGGGGGCCATGGCAAAAATACGTGTTGGAGCAAAAAAGGATGGCAACCCGTACACAGTGCCTGATTTAAGGGACAGGAACGTAAACCTGATGTCCTTTCAGAAGCCTTATGTTTTGCACGAGGTAAAGTGTTTGCTGGCTGTGCGGCCACGGATGGGGCCCCTGGAGCGCGGGCCCCCCTGCACCTCAGGGGTTGTGGTGGCCTGTGTTATGCCCCTGTTCCCGAGTGCTTGACCCTGTTGGTTTGTGAGCTGTCAAGCACTTGCCCACGCTTGAGTGCATGACGTTGCGGCGAGTGATGCAGGCAGCAATGCATGGTAGAGGCGATGTTAGTTTGCTCCAAACAGTTTATGAGTGCACAGTGAGTAAGTATGGACTCATTCAAAGACATATTTAAGTGCGTATACACAGTGAATGGCTCCCCATTTTAAAGGTTGATGCATACAAGAGCATATCTACAGTGACATGCGTACCATTATAATGCATTCAAGAACGTTTGCGCAGTGTTACGCTAACCAATTGTTTAATCAAAGCCTACTGCGAACAAGATTATACCTACGGTGTTATTTTGACCATTTTTAAAAGTCGGTGACGCACTCACCAATTTTTAACTGTTGTACTCTGCATACAGAAGCTCATGAAAGTCTCGCTGTTGTAATTTGGTTGTGCAGGTTTCAGTTTTGCGCTTCATACGAACAAGTCGGTGCTCCCAAAGGGGATCGAATTACTAGCGAGTTGAAGTTTTTGTCAGTTTTGCATCCATACTTTTGCTTTCTACCTGTTTTCTTGTTGATGCTGTTTGGCCATATACCACCAGCATTCATATATGTATGGCATTCCTCCACCTCCTTTGTTTTTACAAAAGGAAGGTGATCCTCCTATGGAATGGGAAATCTGGTATCCAATGATTTTAGCCTATGTGCAGGTTTTAGAAAAGGAGGAGTGTACGCCTCAAAGAAAATGAGCCTTATTGAAACATACATTTGGTGGAGATGGCCTCAAAGACTTTGAAACTTTACGGCCTGTGGAAAATCCAGAAAATTTGAATGATTTTGACTATACTGTGCAACAACTAACCAATAGATATGGTAAAAAGGTTAAGACTGTTTTGAAAAGATTCAAGTTTTTTTCAAGAGCACAAAAAGAAGAAAAAAGTATTGAGGAGTATGTATCGTCTTTTAGAGCATTAGAATCGTCATGTGAGTTTGAGAAAATAACTTATGACCAGGCCATGATGAGAACTAAAAGTAAGAAGGTGCAAAAATCACTTTGAGTGGGAGCTGACATGCCATTGAGTGCCTCTGTTACTATCTCTGAGAGCATTGTACACTCTGAAACGTTTCTGCAAGCAATTAGAGGATATAGTGGAAATGGTGGTGGAGAATAGAGAAAAAAAACGTGTCTAGTGAAGGTGCAGGTATCAATGCTATTACGAATTATAAAGAAAAAAATGCTGCCAACTAAAACAAAATGTTTACTTATTGTTACAGATGTGGCAGTAGTTTTCAACTTGGAAATTTTAAAGGATGTCCTGCGGTTAAGTCGTGTAACAGCTGTAAGAAAAAAGGGCACTTCGGAAGAGTGTGTAAAAGTAAACCGGAAACGAGTATCAATTGTGTGATGAATGACGATCACAAGGAAAAGTTGAATCCCAATGCCATATTATGTATTACGGATGAGGGTGTGAATAGTTTTCTGATATGTGCATATATGGAAAATATGTTGAAGCTTTCCTGGATTCCTGCAGTACCTACTAAAGGTTATGCGATTTTAGGATGGCCATATCAACAAGAATTGAATATGAAACTGGACCCTAATGCTGGTCTACCTGTGTACGCTGTAGGGGAAGGAAAACATGAACTGTTTATGAATGATGGAAAGCCTGAATTTCCTGAGGTTTTTTTGTGACAAATTAGGAACATTTGTTGTATTCAAGAACAAAAATATTCTTTGGGAAAATGTAGTGCCTATCAGGCATAAGGTTCGAAATATTCCTCTTGTGTATAAAGAGAAATTTAAAAAAAATGCTGAAAAATTAATGCTAGAAGGAAGTGATTCAGCAAATTAAATCATCACCATGGGTTTCGCCCATGTTTATAGCCTTCGAAGCATTCAGGAGATCTCCATTAATGTGTGGATCTTATGAGTCTGACTAACGTAATGTGAATTGATAGGCATCCATTGCCTAATTTACATGAACAAATCTCTACTCTCACAGGAGCAACAGTGTGTTCCACATTAGATCTTGCCAGTGTACACCATCAGATTGAGTTACAAGAAGAGTCTCCCCGTCGGACTGCAGTATCAGGCTGGAAGGAATGTTTCAATTCTGAAGAATGCCTTTCTACTTGGTTATGGCAGTGATTAATGAAGACGACATTGGCGGGTGTCAATTGAACAATAGCGTTCCAAGATAGCATTTTGATGCATGGTCAGGATGAGGAGGAACATTTATTTAACCTAAGTAGAATATCTTTGTCACTGTATCTCTGAGATGTGTATTACACCAAAGCAAGATCATATTAAGGCTGTAGACGATGACCCTGTCCCAAAAACAAAAGGACCAACTACTACCTTTTTTTGGGTCTGACCAAGTTCTACTCTAAATTTATTGACATTTCTGTGGAGGGTTGAACAGAACAGTGCTTTTGTGGATCTAAAAAAACAGGTCAAATCTCCTTTTCTTAAAGCATTTGCATTAGGAAGGGATTGTATAGTTGATGTGGATGCCACTTATATATGTTCATTCTCCAGGAGGGGGCAGGTGTTTGACAGCAGACTGACACAATCGGCTGAAAAATTGCAATCATATCAATTTTGGATTGTATATGTGCCTGGAAGATTGCATTTTCATGCAGAATTTGTGGCACAGTTACCTTTAACTGGGAAGTCGTTTGAAAAATGAAGTAGTGGAATACAGCAAAAATTCATTTTAAGTTATGCACAGAAAATACAAAATGCAATCAACCATCAACGCATGAAGATTTCTGGATTTAAGTGCAGCTTAAAAGAAATATGTCACTGCAAAGAGTGTTTGATCGTTAGGCAGAAGCTGCAAATACATTAAGGCAACTTGGGTTTGTCTAAAAGTCATCGCTTTTAAAAGAGGCTTATGCTACAATCTCCTGGAGTTAGCGAAATATTTACATAGGAGAACAAAATGTAGGGTATCCTGTGGAGACTTATGATCCCAGCGGCAGGAACCTCTCGTCTCATCATGTAAAACTGAGCCAGCCGGCGAGGCTAAAAGGTGATGGAGCTGGTTAAATCTAAAACGAGTTATTAAAAATCTGCCAGAAGCATTTGTGAAAATGGATAAATAATTCTCCATACCCTGTACTGATTTTAGAATGACATACCCTCTCACCGCAGGTTTGATAAGCTCAATAGTTTCATAGGGGCAATTGTATATTTAAAACAATAACTCCTTAACTCTACTCAGGTCCTGAGGCTTCACTGAGTCAGGTTTAAGGAAAATATTTGCCCAGCCAATACCAGTGAGGGACTCTTTAACATAGCGTAGCCAAAGGATTTTTACTGCATGATCTATTGATAGACAGTTAAAAGCTGACTCATTGTTAGACCTGATCTTTGTAAGAAACAAATGAGTCCCTAACAACAGGGATAGTAAATCACAAACTTAACAGATGCTGGTTGTCAGGGAACTACCAATTTGAGAAAACATCACAGTTATACAATATCATAAAGTCAACACAACAATTTTAATCGCCAGATGTGTTAGTCTAATTGAATTCCAGCATCATCTTCATTGTGGTTAGGTATATGGCTACCATCTTGGAGAGTGTGGAGAGTAACTGCTATTATGATTTCTTACACTATAGAATGATGAAGTATTGTTTGTATTGTTTTTAGAATTTTTAGTGCTGGTGGTTATATAGGGTGTATAAAATGTAAAACTTTGAGGAGAAAAGAAATGATGATTGTTAACTATAACTGTGATGTCAACAGGTATATGAAAATAATTGTATGTATTTTACTATCTAGAAAACTGTCCTGAAGAAGGTGTTTATTCACGTATTCACCGAAACGCAGCGTCAACAACTGTTTTCTCAAAATGATGTATTTTTAATGAAATGTTTTTATATGATATTGTGTAGATAATTGTATTTAATAAATACTCGATGCCAATATATGATCTTTTTTTGGTTTTTTACAATTGTTGTATTGACTTTATGATATTGTATAACTGTGATGTTTTCTCAAATTGGAAGCTCTCTGACCACCAGCATCTATTAAGTTTGTGATTTACTATCACTGTTGTTAGGGACTCATTTATTTCTTACGTATGCTCCCCCTGCCCCTAATTGGATCATAAGGGAACCTCCCTTGTTTTTTCCTTACTTTACGTAGACCTGATCTTCACCCAGCATATCAAAGGTTTTACTGCCAGCATATCTTCTAAATAGTTTTGTCCTAATTCTTCATGTACGGAAAACAAGGGAGTACGCTGGGAAGCCTTTAGGATTAGTTTCAGGAACTTTTTTTCTGCAAGCTGAATTTTGATAGTCACAATATAACCCCAGACCCTGCTTCTGTATAGAGGCTTGGAAATGCAGAAGGACTGATAGAGCTTTAGGATCACACCCAGGGACCAGGTATCTAGTCTATGGGCAAAGTTAGCGATGACTCCCATAGGTTTGTTCATATCGCCTACCTTCCCCTTCAGCAACAGTTCCGATTCAATTTTGCACAGAATAAAATTCCCAAGCAAGGGAATGCCGGGACCTTGGCTAAAGTATGTGCACCTGCCTTGAATGTCTTAGAACGAGTCCCCCGAGGGCCAACATTCAAAATGTACGACTTTGTGAAGTTGGTCGACAAGTCCAGCCTGTTCAAAAAGGCAATAAATCCATCATTAAGGGCCTGCAGGCCCATTGGTGTACTTGCCGTCAGCACCAACTCATCGGCATATAGAAGAGCTGGAATGACTTTCCTGTCCACTTGAGGGCAGTCAATCTGTAAAGCTGTCAGGTCCGCCTCTAACTCATCCCATGCCTGCCTTTGTAGCATTTGCATCCATTCCTTAAGGGCTCCGTTATAGTTGGTGCGGTAATTGATCACCGATACTCTATCCCTGGGAATCTGTTTCAAGGTCCTCTTCAACAGGTGAGGCGCCCGAGAGCACTTAACATCAAACCATTTTCAGATGATCAGGGATGGGCTGAGCTACAGTAGCTGATAACAAACTGGCGGTTGTTTGCGTGATGACGATAAAAGACTTAATATTCTCCTCATCAGATGCTGATGGCTTTAAATAGGTTTGGATCTTCTGTTGTCGGGTTTTAAAAAGAGAATAATTAAAAGCCTTATGGTCTACCTGTGACCAGCCTAGGTGTCTCTCCTGATTGAATAAAGATAATGAGCCTGCAGATATGCTAGAATGCGTCGGCTGGTTACCCGCCTTTTCAAGTACTAGTATCAGGGGGTTGTGATCACTATATGAACTATGTAAGATCTTAAAGCAGAGTGGTGACCCTCTAAGCACGGCAGAAACAAAGATATAGTTGATGATCGCGGCATGACCCCTACCTTTATCGGTTTGAGGAATTACAGTTTTAAAAGGTGCGGCCTCTTATCTGTGGTAAATACTAAATTATAAGAGTGTAGGAGACGGTTCAATTCAAGCCCTTCATTTGCAGTACCTCCCTAATCGTACATGTTTGTAAGCTATGCTTGAGTTGTATTGAGTCGAGTCCAAGGTGGTAGTTAAAATCCCCCACTACGATTAGGTTTTCTTGACAGAGGATCCCTACCCGTAGCAAGTCTAGGGCCCCTCTAAGTTCTTGTAGACTTGAAAGCCCATGCTTTCCCTTTTTAGCATTATCAAAATTAACTATAGTCAGGCGAAGCGATCTTCCCTCAACTAATTTGAGGTCCTGGAGAACTTTGGATTCCCACTTCAGTTGCTTCACAAACCCACTGATCAAGGGCTACAAAAAAGATAAGACCCCCTCTTGCTCTGCCTGCTCTGCAGATCACCTCAGGAACGGAAAAAGTCTTAAAACCCTTGAGAAAAATGTATTATCCACCTCCCATGTTTCCTGTAGGTACATTTTTAAAAAGATCTAAAGAATGCGACCCACCCTGCGTCTTCAAACTTTGCAGATACCCAGCCACATTCCATGAGACAGAGCTTAAGTCTCTCCTACTGCCCTAGTTATTTTGTTGAGAGAGGGGTTGTAAGGCCTTCAGGCTGGGTTATAGCAACTTTCGTAGGAGTCCTGCTGGTAAGGTGAGCTAAATTTGGGTAAGAAAGAACCTCATTGCAGCCAAAGCTTGTAAGGGGGACCCTGGGGGACATCTGGTATCCTCCTCTATGAGGCAGTCCAGCTTGTTAAGGTCTGCCAATGGGGCATAACCATTAGACAATGCATAGAATCCACCCTAGGCACAATCTCCCCGGGCTGAAAGAGCCTTCCTAATTATGATGAAATGAAATGAAAATGATTTTTGTAGAGCGCACATAGTTGCCCTGAGGCATCCAAGCGCTGAAATTACCGCTGAGACTTAGGTTGCTTGACAGAAGGATATCTACCCGACTACTGGTGCGTTTTCAGCTGTTTGCGAAATGAGATGAGGTCGGGGTTGGACCTTAAATGCTGGGGAAGAGCATTCCACATCTTGGCCACATTAAAGGAAAAAGAGCGGCCCCCCGATCTTGTTCTCTTTATTTTAGGAACAGTAGCCAGATTGGCAGGGGTGGAGCGCAGCTGTCTGGCAGGATGATAGGGCGTGATGAGGGGTTGATTGATTACTGGGCCTAAAGACCAGAAGGCCTGATGTGCAATACAGAGGGAATTAAAGTTGACTCCTTCCCTAACGGGGAGCCAGTGCAGTCGCCTTAGGCCAGACTTTACTGATGATCTGCGGGGGATTTGTAAAAGAGTCCGGGCGGCGCAGTTTTGTATCAATTGCAGTTTGCGCAGAGTGAAGTCAGGGGCCCCCAGGTATAGGGCGTTCCCGAAATCCAGCCGGGATTGGATCAGGCCTAGAACCACGGTCTTTCTTGCTTCGAAGGGGAGTAGAGGGAGGATCTTTCTGATGACTCTGAGGATGCCGAAACAGATGGCAGATAGTCTTATTGCCTGCTGGTCAAATGACAGGGACCTATCCAGCCAGATACCATGGCTCTTAATGGTATCTTTGGGTGCCGGGACAGGTCCTAAGCAGGGTGGCCAAAGAGCATTGATGGAAGATGATGCAGGCCGACCCAGGAGCATGAGCTCAGTCTTGTCTCCGTTGAGTTTTAGACAAGACTTGGTCATCCAGCTCTTGACTGTCTCCAGACAGCCTGCAAGGTCCACACCCGCTAAGGGGCCCCCTTCCTGCGCCAGAGAGACCACCAGCTGAGTATCGTCCGCGTAGGTAATGATCTTGATACCATACGGACGGACGATCTCAGCCAGCGGCCTCATATAGACGTTGAATAACGTCGGGCTCAATGATGATCCCTGCGGGACTCCACAGCCCAGAGGCTTACTGGTGGAGGTGGCATTGCCCTCATATACCTGAAGGATCTGCCGTTCAGGTAAGACCTGAACCACTCCAGGGCTTTGTCAGATATTCCAGTATCCAGGAGACGCTGCAAAAGGATGCCGTGGTTAACGGTATCAAATGCAGCGCTCAGATCGAGGAGGATGACTGCCACCGATCCTCCCCGATCTAAGATCTTCCTGGACTCCTCTGTGACAGCCAGTAGTGCAGTCTCGGTCCCATGCTTGGGCCGGAAACCTGTCTGGGAGGGATCGAGCAGCTGATTTTGTTCAAGAAAGGTTGTTAATAAACCATTTATGTATTTCTCCCAAATTTTGGCTGCCCAGGGCAGCAGGGAGATCGGGCGAAAGTTGTTAGGATTCTTCGTGTCCAGGATGGGTTTTTTGACAAGAGCCCTCACCATGGCCTGTTTCCAAGCCGCTGGCACTGTGCTGGTGGAGATCGAGGTGTTAAGTACTACTAGCAATGTGGGTAGGATGGTCTGTATAGCAGAGACTAGAATATGTGGAGGTGCTGGGTCTCTAGGGGAGCCCGATTTCACCTGACGCATGAGGGAGGTGAGTTCAATAAGGCGTGCACAAACTGTCTATAACAAAATGTTTCATTAGGGAGCAGTCACAACGTCCATTTGTAAAAATACGTGGTGACCATCAAATGATTCCCATCAGATACCCATCCTGTGCCGCCCTACATCATTTGGGATCTTTCAACCGAAAGTGGTGATGTTAAACCACGCCAGGATTAGGTGAACTGCCACCCAATCAAACGGAAGGGATCTCAAGTAGAGAGAATTGCTTTATATGGCATATGGAGAGTAAATGACTAGCAGTGCAAAAAACAAAATGAAATGGTGGTGCATACAAAGTGAATGATGTACAATTGGGTTATGAAAATGGAAAAATGTATTTTAATAGTATCCTATTCACACACAACGATAAAAAACAGTGCAAGGTAGTGTTGTACAAATACCTACCCAGATCGAATATAGGTCAACATGTTTCTGCGGTAAACTGGAGTCTCGAGATCTCCTTCTGCTTCATCAGGACCTCAATTAATTGCTACTGCATCAATGTGAACAACTATAAAAGTGAAATAAGTGTCACCTGTAATTCGCCTGTTGAGACAATCACGAAAGCCACAGCGACAAGCAGGCCACAAGTAAAAACCAAAAACAAATAGAAACAGTTTATCATTAGTGACAGTTTGCAAAGCACATATTTTATGTGTACAATTAAAAATAGCCAATCATTTTATTGATCACAGGGTCTCAAATAGTAGACCTCTAAATTTAATGCTATCTTTTTAGCAATTATTGGAAGAAACTAATCAGCTTCACTCACCCAATTTGAGGGGAATAAACGCCCCACCTCACCTGGCTACAGCGCAGGTATAGACGGAGCACCGCTCTAAGGACAGGAGGGGAGGAGGAAATAGAAAGAGGAAGGATACAATAACGGTATTGGTAGCATCTTCTTTTAGTAGAAACTATTAACAACAGATTTGTCTTTAAAGTGTAAAATGTCTAGTCACTTGGTCGACTGGCCACTCCTATGACCAGATCATTACTATGCTCATGATGACAGATTGAGCCCAAATGAAATGCTTCATCATCACAGCTCTTTAATATAACGTTGCGTGTACGTAGATCCCTAATGTACTGCCACCTTTCAGGATCTAGTTAATGTGCGCCGTCAATTGCAGCTGGCTAAGACTATGTAGATACACTTAAGTATCGCATTATTAGCGTTTGAACTAGACATTGGCAGTGATTTAAGGGAAACTACCAGCGGCAGCGTGTAACCCGTCTAAGTTGTTACTCGTGGAAGATACATTCAAGGAACACATTAGGTCCGTTCAGGGTTTCTAGAGTTACAATGCAGTGGAATGACAACCCGCACCCTGCCCTGCTTACCTGTCCGTCGGTACTCCGGACGTCCGTCTGGGCTGTCGTGGAGGGAGGAACCCGACCGGACAGGAAGCAGGCTATTGTATCTCCTGTGGGCGTGCTAAGGTCGCGCCTGGATGACGCCATCGCGTAACCTCGCGTGGCGGTTGCTAGTTCTATAGGGAAATGTAGTTCTTACGTGGTATTAGGCATTCTAACCTGGGAACGGTGTCATGTTTTATTACCGTGTGTATCTTGTAATGTCTCGAAAGTATCACCTATTATTTTTATTTTTAAAAATAAATGTCTGGGTACAGAGACAACAGTTCAATTTGCGATGTCATCCCATTGCAAATCGAGTCACATGTGAGAGTCAGTGCCCTATTGTCTGCATAGCACTCAAGAGTGTTGTGACGTGGATATGTTGAAACTACAGGGCATCATGGGAAAGGTAGTTTCCAGTATTATTATTAACAAGTAAACGTGATCAAGGCTTTTGTCCCACCATATGCATTAATAGCAATTAGAGAAAAGCAACGAAAGTCAATCCCTTTGTCCAGTAGCATGAATATCATGGGAAGGATAGTTTAACCCAATGATAGTCAATCGAAGTTTGACAAAGTTTATATATTTCTTCGCTGGTACACTCTGTAATAAGTGCGTCTCAAGCCCTCTCACAGGGAAATGTCTGAAAACTTAATTACCACACATTGGTGTATTTACAAGTGTCAGCTCATACATGCCAGCAGTGCTGTAAGGTATAGGACCCCGTGGTTCACAGGACTATTGTGAAGGTCTAGTAGCCTCAGTGGTGTATTTCAGCCCCTACTAGTAAAAGATGTGGGGTCCATCATATTGAAACATCTTATAAGATTCCCTCTCAGCTTATTGTAGCTTGTATACTGAGGAATACAAATATTTCACACTGGAATGGCACTATTGGTATCAAATGGCAAATGGTGGTTTATAGTGACATCCAAGGAATTTCATCATTCAATCCTGATTTATGGGTTTGCAATTTATACACCCATCTTTGTTCTCGTTTGAATAGGAACATGCTTGTATCGGCAATGTGCGCAGGGATTGATGGTTGTTCCAAGACGGTCCACCTCATATCTGTAGGAAGGTGTTGTGCTACTAGAAAGTGGCTCGTAAGTTTGGTTGCTAGTTTGCTACACCGTATGGAACTTTTATGTTCTGATATTCGCAGCTTAACTTTGCGGGTTGTCATGCCGACGTACATTTTGTTACATGGACACTTGATGAGATAAATTAAATTTGCACTGTTGCAATTAGTGAACCTGCGTTGTTCCCAAACTCGTTCCAACCCGATATCAATGGTTGATGTTTTTGATGTCTGGGGACAAGCCGCACATTGTCCACATGGATAGTGTCCTGTAACTGCAGGCATATCCCACAGAGTTCCCACAGCTCTCGGTACCTCACTCCTAGGTCTTGTGTGGACTAATTTGTCCTTCAAATTTTGTGCCCTTTTATAAGCGAAGAGCGGGAGAGGCAAAGTGTCTTGACCAGTATTGAGAATACCCCAATGTCTCTTCACAATCTTAGTGATTTGATTGGAAAAAGTGCCAAATGTACTCACGCATGTCATGCGTTCGGTCTTAGGCTTCGGAGGTAAGATTTCGAGCAAGCTGGCTCTGTTATTATTGGCAGCTCTTTTTTTGGACAACTGAATCAATTTTTTAGGATATTCTTTGTGTGTCAAATCTCGGGATAGAGATTGGGCATGTGTTTGGAAGGATACATGATAAGAGCAGTTTCTCTGTATACGCAAAAATTGTCCATAGGGCAAATTATCCCGTAAGGACTTCGGGTGGCAGCTGTTGTAATTAAGCAAAGAATTGCGTGCCATCGGTTTACGGTAGAGTTCTGAGGCTAAGCCGTTAGTTGTTCCGTGGATCAACAAATCCAGGAATGCCAGTTTATGGGTATCAAATTCCATTGTGAACTTCAAAAAGCGATTCCTTTGGTTAAGCCATACATGGAACTCTTTTAGCTGTATTTCACTCCCACGCCACACGACGAAAATGTCGTCAATGTAGCGTTTCCAAGTCCGCAGACACCCTAGATGGGGATTGGTGTCTGCGAACACGTGCTCCTGCTCAAAGTGATGCACATACAGATTAGCGAGACTAGGAGCAAAAACGCTGCCCATGCTGGTCCCGCTAATCTGTAGGTAGAGACTCTTCTCAAAACAGAAGAAGTTTTCAGTCATAGCCAGAGTAGCTAGAGTCATGATAACACTGACTGGTGTTATAGAATTTAGATCTCTAGCTAAAAGTAGTGTCTCAATTACTTCCAACGTCTCTGTTTGGGGTATTGACGTATATAGACTTTCAACGTCAAATGACACCAGGATGTCAGTTTGTATGTTGAAATCAATATTGGGCAATAGCCTCAATACATCCTTCATGTCCATGAGGAAGGTGGGCATTTCTCGCACCCTCGATTGCAGGAACACGTCGACAAAAGTCGAAAGGGGTTCCAGAAGTGAACCTATCCCCGATATTATCGGACGCCCCGGCGGAGGGCGTTGGATTTTGTGAATTTTCGGTAACTGATAAAAATAAGGTACAGTTGGATTGAGTATGCGGAGAAATTGTCCTTCCTTAGGTGTGATCCACCCCTCACTCAGCGCCTCTTCAACGACATGGCCAATTATCTTTGTTAATCTCTCAGTAGGATCTGTAGAGAGTTTGCGCAATTCTTTGCTTAATTACAACAGCTGCCACCCGAAGTCCTTACGGGATAATTTGCCCTATGGACAATTTTTGCGTATACAGAGAAACTGCTCTAATCATGTATCCTTCCAAACACATGCCCAATGTCTATCCCGAGATTTGACACACAAAGAATATCCTAAAAAATTGATTCAGTTGTCCAAAAAAAGAGCTGCCAATAATAACAGAGCCAGCTTGCTCGAAATCTTACCACCGAAGCCTAAGACCGAACGCATGACATGCGTGAGTACATTTGACACTTTTTCCAATCAAATCACTAAGATTGTGAAGAGACATTGGGGTATTCTCAATACTGGTCAAGACACTTTGCCTCTCCCGCTCTTCGCTTATAAAAGAGCACAAACTTTGAAGGACAAATTAGTCCCGACAAGACCTAGGAGTGAGGTACCGAGAGCTGTGGGAACTCTGTGGGATATGCCTGCAGTTACAGGACACTATCCATGTGGACAATGTGCGGCTTGTCCCCAGACATCAAAAACATCAACCATTGATATCGGGTTGGAACGAGTTTGGGAACAACGCAGGTTCACTAATTGCAACAGTGCAAATTTAATTTATCTCATCAAGTGTCCATGTAACAAAATGTACGTCAGCATGACAACCCGCAAAGTTAAGCTGCGAATATCAGAACATAAAAGTTCCATACGGTGTAGCAAACTAGCAACCAAACTTACGAGCCACTTTCTAGTAGCACAACACCTTCCTACAGATATGAGGTGGACCGTCTTGGAACAACCATCAATCCCTGCGCACATTGCCGATACAAGCATGTTCCTATTCAAACGAGAACAAAGATGGGTGTATAAATTGCAAACCCATAAATCAGGATTGAATGATGAAATTCCTTGGATGTCACTATAAACCACCATTTGCCATTTGATACCAATAGTGCCATTCCAGTGTGAAATATTTGTATTCCTCAGTATACAAGCTACAATAAGCTGAGAGGGAATCTTATAAGATGTTTCATCATGATGGACCCCACATCTTTTACTAGTAGGGGCTGAAATACACCACTGAGGCTACTAGACCTTCACAATAGTCCTGTGAACCACGGGGTCCTATACCTTACAGCACTTCTGGCATGTATGAGCTGACACTTGTAAATACATCAATGTGTGGTAATTAAGTTTTCAGACATTTCCCTGTGAGAGGGCTTGAGACGCACTTATTACAGAGTGTACCAGCGAAGAAATATATAAACTTTGTCAAACTTCGATTGACTATCATTGGGTTACACTATCCTTCCCATGATATTCATGCTACTGGACAAAGGGATTGACTTTCGTTGCTTTTCTCTAATTGCTATTAATGCATATGGTGGGACAAAAGCCTTGATCACGTTTACTTGGTAATAATAATACTGGAAACTACCTTTCCCATGATGCCCTGTAGTTTCAACATATCCACGTCACAACACTCTTGAGTGCTATGCAGACAATAGGGCACTGACTCTCACACGTGACTCGATTTGCAATGTGATGACATCGCAAATTGAACTGTTGTCTCTGTACCCAGACATTTATTTTAAAAAATAAAAATAATAGGTGATACTTTCGAGACATTACAAGATACACACGTTAATAAAACATGACACCGTTCCCAGGTTAGAATGCCTAATACCACGTAAGAACTACATTTCCCTATAGAACTAGCAACCGCCACGCGAGGTTACGCGATGGCGTCATCCAGGCGCGACCTTAGCACGCCCACAGGAGATACAATAGCCTGCTTCCTGTCCGGTCGGGTTCCTCCCTCCACGACAGCCCAGACGGACGTCCGGAGTACCGACGGACAGGTAAGCAGGGCAGGGTGCGGGTTGTCATTCCACTGCATGGTAACTCTAGAAACCCTGAACGGACCTAATGTGTTCCTTGAATGTATCTTCCACGAGTAACAACTTAGACGGGTTACAGGCTGCCGCTGTCAGTTTCCCTTAAATCACTGCCAATGTCTAGTTCAAACGCTAATAATGCGATACTTAAGTGTATCTACATAGTCTTAGCCAGCTGCAATTGACGGCGCACATTAACTAGATCCTGAAAGGTGGCAGTACATTAGGGATCTACGTACACGCAACGTTATATTAAAGAGCTGTGATGATGAAGCATTTCATTTGGGCTCAATCTGTCATCATGAGCATAGTAATGATCTGGTCATAGGAGTGGCCAGTCGACCAAGTGACTAGACATTTTACACTTTAAAGACAAATCTGTTGTTAATAGTTTCTACTAAAAGAAGATGCTACCAATACAGTTATTGTATCCTTCCTCTTTCTATTTCCTCCTCCCCTCCTGTCCTTAGAGCGGTGCTCCGTCTATACCTGCGCTGTAGCCAGGTGAGGTGGGGCGTTTATTCCCCTCAAATTGGGTGAGTGAAGCTGATTAGTTTCTTCCAATAATTGCTAAAAAGATAGCATTAAATTTAGAGGTCTACTATTTGAGACCCTGTGATCAATAAAATGATTGGCTATTTTTAATTGTACGCATAAAATATGTGCTTTGCAAACTGTCACTAATGATAAACTGTTTCTATTTGTTTTTGGTTTTTACTTGTGCCCTGCTTGTCGCTGTGGCTTTCGTGATTGTCTCAACAGGCAAATTACAGGTGACACTTATTTCACTTTTATAGTTGTTCACATTGATGCAGTAGCAATTAATTGAGGTCCTGATGAAGCAGAAGGAGATCTCGAGACTCCAGTTTACCGCAGAAACATGTTGACCTATATTCGATCTGGGTAGTTATTTGTACAACACTACCTTGCACTGTTTTTTATCGTTGGGTGTGAATAGGATACTATTAAAATACATTTTTCCATTTTCATAACCCAATTTTACATCATTCACTTTTTATGCACCACCATTTCATTTTGTTTTTTGCACTGCTAGTCATTTACTCTCCATATGCCATATAAAGCAATTCTCTCTACTTGAGATCCCTTCCGTTTGATTGGGTGGCAGTTCACCTAATCCTGGCGTGGTTGAACATCACCACTTTCGGTTGAAAGATCCCAAATGATGTAGGGCGGCACAGGATGGGTATCTGATGGGAATCATTTGATGGTCACCACGTATTTTTACAAATGGACGTTGTGACTGCTCCCTAATGAAACATTTTGTTATAGACAGTTTATGCACGCCTTATTGACCTCCTTATATCCATTGTTATATATGTCTATCCAGGAAGTCCTCCTAGCCATCAATATGTGCCTATTGTCTGTCACGTTGTATCTAGTATGCCTGCCTATTCAGTGGGCGACTTTATTAGTTAGTTGGCCCGTGGTTTCCTGGTTCGGTGAGTCAAGCCCTGGAACCCCTGCTAAAACCAGGGAATAGGGACAGTAATATGCGGGGAGATTGATCACATGTAAAAAAGGTGTATTGGCAGACATTCGTGATCCCTCTCCACTGTGGCGGTACATGGCGAAGGACGTTGATAGTACAAGCTTGCTGCTTCGGATACTGAATGGCTGAGAAGGATATTCAGTCTACTAGGGCCCACTGTCATTGATGTAAGGATATTGGACTGGCCTATACTCAAGTGCTCTAGATGGGGCTGTTTAGAGCCTGTGGCTTGGTCCTGAGGGGTTAAGGGTAAGGTAACTTTATTGGTGGTTACCAGGACTCTCTCAACTTTGTCAAGGCTTTCCTTGAGTCTGACATAAGTTTTGTAATTTTTTTGCAAAACGGGGTCATTAACTCAGTGAATGTCTCTATTATTTTTTGCGTTAGAAGATCCCCAAACTCACTCCTCAATGTCCTTCAAGGTGCCGCTCGTATGATGAATTCCAGTCCCCTTCCGAATAGATTGCGTTTCTTCAAATTTTTTGATCTTGCATTTCCTCTTCGAGGGTGGAGGCATAACCAAATCCTTTCCCACAGGCGAAGCTAGGGTAATCACACTATTATTAGGGCCAGAGAGAGAGATTGAAACTGGGGCCATCCGGGTCTATCACCACATCCCCTACATCGATCTTCTGTGTAGTCTAGAGTGGTCTAGCCGAGTGTGGGGCTTCCCAAGGCAATGATGGGGATAAGTTTCTAGATCTTGCTGGACCGACAGAAAGCCTCCTCTCTTCCCGATCAATTTCTTTTGAGCTGGCCCCCACCTCCTTCGCTGAGAACAAGTCTACAGTTGATTTCTTAGATCCGGTGGGTGTCATGGGAACCACAGCTTTCCTTTTCCCAATTTTTTCTGAAATGCTAATGGCCTGGGGAGTACAGAGAGAGGGAGTGCAGAGGAACACCGGCGGGGCCACAGGAACTTCAGGACCACAGATCTATATTGAACTAATTGCTCTAATTGAGGGTTACTCACTGCAGGCTCTTCTGATGGGTTCTGTTGCCAGCTTAGCACCTTGTGTGAGTCCAGCCCCTCGCATTTAAAGATGCAATAGTTACCAGTAGGACTAAGAGAGTAGGCCCAGTCCGGCCTCCTATGGCCACTGACGGGCTCAGACGGGCCCGCTCTTGGCCAGCGCTTGGCCCTCCTTGGGAGTATAGTAATAAACTGCGCATAAAACTTTGAAGTGCATTAATCCAAGTCTGTTATAATGCACCTACATGAGTATAACAGAAAGACCATTGCTCATCGATGAGGGGTGGAAATAGTTTGGCCGCCCACTTCGTTTTGCACCTGATGAGCACACTGGAACCTCCTGCTTTATGTATATTCGACACAAAGGCTTTGTTTTTGGATCTCTGCCACAACGGAAGTCCAAAACCAAAACACAAGCAGCTTTCAAAGTTGACCTCCTCTACTACAGATAAATAAATAGAAAACTTTGTAGCTCTGTCCTCGAATCTTATTTGCACCAACAAAGAATGACATTGACCTTCAATCTTTTTTGGGTTTCCATTTACATTAGTATCTATCGGACTGCCTTACATCAGGGACCCTTCCTTTTCGTTTGAAATGTACCTCACGCCCAGAGATGTCAACCTGCACCCGAGACCTCCCACCACCTGCCTACTTTCATTCATCTGATAGCAGCCACTACAAACATGACTGTGTTAAATTTGTCTTACTAATAAAATCGGAGAGTTGCCAAACATGATAGCCCACATCACAGATCTCTATTTAGAGAAGGGTTGCAAGGTGCTGTTTTCCGAACTGTGAAAATGTCAGGAAAAGAATAAGAAAATCATGACCTCTGTTAATGTGCTAATTGTGTGCTGCTTTTCTGCTTATTTACGTTTTGTAAATTATAACCCCACTTCTTTTTTTTTTTTTTACAAATGAATTCATTTTTCAGCAACAGACGTGTTGGTGAACACATTTCTTTCTTTCACAGCATAATAGCCTTTTTCTTCAATAATGGATTTGTTTATTACAAGCATTTATTATTTGAGTTATAGATTGGTTCATGTGTCTGTTGCCTTCCAATTTTTTGATGATATTTGAAGGCATTTTAGATTAACAATTCGGAGCAAATAGATTTGTCACCAAATTTCGCCCAGTTCACCGTTTGTGCAGCTATCCACCCAGGCGTCCTCCCATTCTAAACCCCTCATTCAAAACAACATCATTATACCTCCTCACCTTTAAAATTGTATTCATAATATGCCTGTTCGCTATGTATTTTAATTTCCTCAAAACCAGTTTTGCTTTCTCGGACTATTCGAATCCTAAATAATGCCCTTTCTGGGACTATTCGAATCCTAAATAATGTTCCTCTTCATACTAACCTAATTTTCTAAAAATGAATGTAGCGTACTTTAACTTTTTCATTTCCTTTTTTTCCATGCATAAAACAATCTATTTTTTCATTTCTCAAATTGGTTTTGAGCACCACTGGATTTAAGTGGCCCGAGGTCCCCTGGTGAGTAGGGCATGCATTTCAAATGTAACCAATAAATAAATAAAGCAGGCCCATTCACCTACAAATGGACTAAAACCCTTTGATGTACCCACGCAATGAAATATTTATAGTAAGTCAGAGAAATGTTCTCTGAACTTCTCTGTAATTATCCAATTGGAGGAGTCATTCAAAAACAGAAAAGAATCTGTCTACAGAAGTACAGCCTGTGAAAAGTGTTTTAATGCAACCTTTAGTTGCATAGCTAATGGCCTCGTCAAGGCTTTGACGTAACTTTATTTACACATCACGGGCAGAGCATCTGACCAGGCCGGGCTCCCAGATAAAAATGTGAAGGACATTTTAACAAGGAAACAACGTGCTGCTTTGAATCTCATATTTTATAAGCTACCTCGAAAGTCTTCTACATCACAGGCTGAGCCACATTTTTATAATTACATTAGGAAACCACTGACAGTGATTTCAGCATAGGTTACTCTGCCCTTGTCAGAAGCAGCTCACATAAACAGGGAGTTCGCATTTAAGCGCATGCGATCCGGGAATGTCTACATGCACAGAGTCAAACTGTTCCCTAAAAAATTGTTTGCATAAAATAGCAGAGATTTTATTGCTGACAATTCATTGGCCAACAAAACACATGTAAAAGAAGAACACTTATAAATGTTACTTGTCTTAGAATTAAAAGGCCGCTCTACTCGTTTTGTTGTTGTCAAAAGCCCAGCTGCATGTAAACTACTATTTACAAGATAATTGCATCGCAGCTTTGCAACCCAATGGGACCAGCAATAAGGCATTTTGCGGTAATGCAACTAACTTTGTTGCTCTTGTAAAGAATATGACCATATTACTCTTTTGCAATATCTGCTGGCACAATATGTAGAATTGAAAGTCTGCTTCATTCTCTATCATCATTGATGCTTTAAATTCATAAGGGAGGGTGAACTCCAGGTGTTAGTTCATCTGGTACTGAAAGTTAATCCAAAAATCTACGTTGTCTGGAAACATTCTTGTCCCTAATATGAGGTATACACATGTATGCACCCCTTCTGATTCTCCATACTCCTTCCAGTGCCAACATCAGGTGACATGCCTATGGATTAAGGGCCATATTTATGTAGAGGTTGTGTCTCTTTTGCACCATGCAACATGGTGCAAGCACGACGCAACCCTAAAATCCGATTTATCATGCCAAGCAAGGCCATTTCGCTTGACCCCGAGTGGCTTGATAATTCCAGAGTAAGGCAACGCAGCTCAAATTGCAGCATTGTGTTACTCTGCCCAATGATTCATTCAATGGGCATTGCATGGGTGTTCCCACGCAACGCCCATGGATTTTGGCACATTTCCAGATATAACAGTACTAGTAGACCTGGAAATGCGCTAAAATGCTACGCCTTCCCAGGCGTAAATAGTAGAAATAACTTTACTTCTCCTTGTTTATTCCTCTTTCTATGTGTGCTGCCTTCAGCCGAATAGAAAGAGGAAAATGCCATTAAGGACAGTTTTGGTGCAGGAAGGTATCCTTTCCTGCAGAAAAACAACAAATATTAGACACAGATAGCACACAACTCAAAGGAGCACCATTCTTGGGTAACACCAAATTACAGAGAGGCAAACTTGAACCCATGTGACCATACATCTGGGATACCGGTTCTCATGATCAAACAAATACTGTCAGAAGGCAAAATAATGTTCGTCACTGACGTGCACATCAAGATTGCACTCACCACCAAACAGTTCTGGAGATACTGATAATTGTCGCACTGCCTTACCACGATATTCGGACCACATCCCATTTCTTTACCACAGTCCCACCTGAGGTCAAAACTGGATGACCTTTAATGAGGTGGTCTCAGGGATACATAACACCCTAATGGAGGTAGTTTACTCATGCCAGTTTAGGGCCCAACTATTCGACTGATGGAAGTCTAAGGGGCAGTTGGATCAGCGTCTATAGTGCCCACTTTATGCAAAACAGCCCATGGTGCCAGTACAAATGTCCCACAATGGAATAGAGACCGGCTCAGTGTTGGTGTTTCCAGAGTACTTTCTTGCTTTATCACCAGCCATTATAAGTAATGCTCTAGGCTTCCATTGGTCAAGAAACCAATAAGCCATGGTTTCCAATAGGATGGTATTTCATACATAGATTTCCAAACCTCTTAACTCTCTTTTCTTAGCATTATTTGAACCATTGTATATTCAGATTTAATGATTATGGCATAACCAGACCCCTTTTCCATACATATTTCACTGTCTGTAAGTAGGTCAAGGAAGTGAAGATCAAAACTGCCATGTAGTTTGGTAAAGAGGGTTATCACAGAACTAAGGTATTCAAACATATATTGTGTGCATTGATGATAAAGGTGGATGTTTTCGCTGTATCTGTTGGCCCAATTGCTACATTGGAATGTGGTATAAAGTAGTTAGTTTTCCAGGCAATGGTTTTTTTAGTATGCTTTGTGTGTTTGTAAGGGTGGCTTTGAAAGGATAAACAGAGAACCAAGAAGCAACTGGAGCTTGAGGTTCTCTTTTTTTACTCCTGTCGAGTGCTTGAGATGGTTAGCAAAATTATTTGAGTTTTGCTCTGCCATTGTTATAAAATGGAATGCTGGGACTCCTTCCAGTTTGGTATAATTACAACTACAGGGCAGTGCTAATTTTTTTTTTTTGCAACATAAGTGCCAGAGCCCTCATCAGGAGGCCCCGGCAGCTTGCACCATCCATTATCCTGCCAGTACTACCATGACAGTACCAACACAACTAGTAACCATCACACTCCTAGAAGTGTTACAGTCCAGACTATCCTAGTCCACCATAACTAAAAGAATAGCATGGGTGGCAGGTACCAGTCCTTTTAATGTACACTGAATTAGTAGACAACTGTTACTGTGCTGATCTCTAAATCAGTACAAAAGGGAGTGGTGATGGACGGAGCATCCGAACCAATCAAACACTCACACCCAGTCAAAAGATCTGGGTTTAATCCATCACCGTTCTTTAGCCCACTCTGCCACCCCAGTTCAGACATGGCTATATGCTAATCAGTCTGACCCATAAGTTGGCAGGGTATGCTCAGACGTGAGTCCCTTGCTCACTTTGCCACTGGATTCAAGCAAGCCGGGCTGAAGATGGCTGAAATGCCAGAAACCGGTCCTCGGAAGCTTGTTTCCGGTCCGGGGAAGGCATGGCTTGGCAGTTCGGTCTGGACTGTTCCCATGAGGCACAGGGTCAGACTGATTTGCATATGGCCATGTCTGAACTGGGGTGGCAGAGTGGGCTAAAGAACGGTGATGGATTAAACCCAGATCTGTTGACTGGGTGTGAGTGTTTGATTGGTTCAGATGCTCCGTCCATCACCGCCCCCTTTTGTACCACTTTGTTCGCCATAAGTTAGCAGGGTATGCTCAGACGTGAGTCCCTTGCTCACTTTGCCACTGGATTCAAGCAAGCCGGGCTGAAGACGGCTGAAATGCCAGAAACCGGTCCTCGGAAGCTTGTCTCCGGTCCAGGGAAGGCATGGCTTGGCAGTTCGGGCTGGACTGTTCACATGAGGCACAGGGTCAGACTGATTTGCATATGGCCATGTCTGAACTGGGGTGGCAGAGTGGGCTAAAGAAATGTGATGGATTAAACCCAGATCTGTTGACTGGGTGTGAGTGTTTGATTGGTTCAGATGCTCCGTCCATCACCACCTCCTTTTGTACCGATCTCTAAATCAGACACACAGTGCCACAGTGTCATAAGTGCTGTGTGTTGAGAATTAAATGCCGGTACGGAGCACCAGGCATCTACTGGCTCAATTAAGCACTGTTTTAAAGGGCTCATTAGCATTTTGCGTGCCAGCTTGTGTTTGTAGGTGAAACGAGAGTTCTAGGCAGGAAGTATTCCTCCATGTGCGAATTGTACATGGGCTGTATTCCTCCGTCCACGCTATTGCCCATAGATTTAAAAGAGGTAACATGCTGCAGCGTTGTAAGATGCGGATGTTTAGCATAAGTGTTTATTTTTTGGTACCAAGCATCTCACAAGTTTACTGCAGATAATAAACTGATACATTTGAGAAGCCTGCTGCTCTGTTAGGTACAATAGCCTTTCCATGCCTTTTCCTCTGCTTGTATTTTAACATGTACTGGAAGTTTAGAGTCTTTCCATAACTTACCTCTGTCAGAGTATTGTTTGCCTTTTGCATTCAGTTTGCCGGGTATCCTTTTTAAATTGAAATATTGCTTTTTATTATTTTGTTGCACCTCGAGGGGTTCAATGTTTAACCGTATTTTATTGGTATAGTGCATTTATTTTCGGATAAAACATAGTTGTATTTCAGTTCAGTCATGGGAATGCCAGCATCATATGTATGCATGTATCACTACTCATTTCTCTTGCTTAATGCAATCAGAAGGCATTGTAATTGACATTAATGAAAAAGAAATAATTATTTGTTAAACAATTTGTGCAAGGACCACATTACCGGGGTGTTGTTTTCTGTAGCTATAGCCATTAATATCAAAATTATTATTGATACCAAACCTTAAACGAAATTTAAAGCGAGATTAAGGCCTAATTTCTTAGGTGCCCGAGCATAACTATCCCCTTTCACAAAAGCACAATAATGTGGAAATATGTCACCAACATTGATCTTTGTGCAAGAGTTGACTATGCTCATTTTGCATGACATGAAACATGTTTGATGGATTCCAAGAGAGGCGTGTGTGCATGAAACGCTTACCGGATGTACTTTCTGCAAATATGTTATTCATTTTTTCTTAGGGGGCATTGGAGCAGTTCAACGAGTTTCTCAAACATATAAAAAGTAGAAATTGCATGGTGCTCCCATTTTGTTTGACCTGGATACCAGGGGCCTCATTTATGAGAAATGACGCATCGCTGCGTGAAAGCATCGATGCGTCACTTCTCAGTGCGCACTCTTTGCGACATACCTGATGCATCATATTTAATGCATGACGCAAGATGTCGCAATGAGTTACAGATACGTCAGTATTTCTGACGTATCTGTATGCGCAAAAGTGACGCATTGCTGGAGCGTGTCACAAAAGTGACGCAACTCCAGCAATGCGTCATTTCACATGGGGCAAGCCCCATGTGAAAGGGCCTGCGTCAGTCTTACGCCTGCTGTGAGGCAGGCGCATGATTTTGACGCAACGGCGTCCTAGAAGTGACGCCGTGAAATCTCATAAATTTCACTGCGTCACATTTACAAGGCTTTTTGCGGGGGGAACGCCCCCCTGCATACATTATACCTGACGCAGGTATAATGTAGCGCAGGGGTTTACAAAGTGACGCATCTGCTTAGATGCGTCACTTTGTAAATAGTGTGCAACAGGAGGCATGTTTTATGCCGCCGATGAGTCACAAAAAGTGACGCATCGGAAGTGCAAAACTCACGCAAGGCCTCATAAATGAGGCCCCTGGTATTTTGACTTCTAAACAGAAGGGTCTGGCAAATTGCTTCCACTACCATGTGTACAATTAAATTGGCATATGTGACTCTTATGTAGCAGAATATGAGACTGACCAAATGTAAAGAAATGCCTAAAATCTAAATCTAAATGAGACCATGCTCAGGAAATAATTCTCCACCCACATTTGGCGGAATTCTGCAACATGAGATTATTAACAACAATGTGGTAGCCTAGAACTAGCCTTTATGGCATACGAGGAAACAATGTTTTCAGATTTACGGTGCCAGATTTAACACTGTTTAAATGTAGGTCTGCTGCTTAAAAACAGGCTCACAGCATATAGGTAATAAAGAACAATACAATCAGAAATCACACTTATTTTATATCTGCTGGTATAGAGGCCTATTCAAATTATACACATTTACATCTTTATGCTGGACAATCTCAGTTGGTTGCGCAATCATTTTAGGGCAGCAGAGCATCCTCAGCAGGCAACAGGGTTGTAAAATATTATGAAAGTGAAGGAGTTAAAAAACAGTGCAGAAAAGTTATAATATATTCTGAATGTTTTTTTCTGTAAAGCAAATACCTCTAGGATACATTTTGACCCCAAGTGCCTAGCAGAATCTGAATGTTTGAGACATTGTTGTAATACTGAGGTGGGGACGGTGCATGAATGCGTTTTTTTCTGATTTGTTTAATCTTCTTTGCCAACGTATGTTTAGAAACTTTTTTAAAACTGTGTTCATCCGCCTTCTAACTGTAGTATGGGGTAGAACAGAAGACGATAGCACAGTACTTTCAGGAAGAGTCTCTGTCTTTTATCAGCTCTTTGGAAATTAAAAAGCTACATTGAGGGTATGGGGATTTCACCTCTTGTTAATCAACACAGAGAAGATGGGTCCAACATCTTATTGGGAAAGGTCCGTTTGCAGGAGAACTACTTTCTTGAGAATGGAAAATCAATAAAGGTCCCTAAGATAGGCTACATGCCTCTCTTCAGAGAACTAGCAAGACGAAACAAGACTGGAAATTCGGATGTGATCAAACCAGATGCCTTGGTTACTCTGAGTTCTCAGCTGAGAAAGAAAGAATAAAGGGGAATATTATCAAGAAATGACGTTAAAATTATCGTCGCTTTAGCGGCAGGAAACTACAGCTAAAGCAGCGATAATGTTGCTTGATAATATGCCCATGTGAATTCCCATAGTAGCCCATGTTTGGTGTGAACATGGGTTTCTATTGGAATGCTCAAGGGCATATTATCAAGCCCATTATCGCCGCTTTAGCAGCAGTTTTCTGCCGCTAAATTGGCAATCATTTTAACGCCGTTCTTGATAATATGCCCCAAAGGATGGCTGGCTAGAGAAGGGAGTAGCAGAGTGCATCTTGTCCCATGAAGATCCAGGTCTTCAAGTGTTTTCTGAATATGGTTTCTCAATGAAACGCAATGCGCTGGGGAGTTGGTTCCATGCCTTGCATCCTAGAGCCGAGAAGGATTTACCACTTTGTGTTTTCAATGTAAAAGGAGGTGGCTTCAGGAGATTTACATGTGTGGATCTCAGAGTTCTTCTAGCTGTACAGTGTGTAACTTTGGCCTTAAAGTAGGGGTTGGTGGAAGTCGCGTAATGGACTTTCGTGGAAAGGCACTGAGATTGAACCCATCTCCATGCCTCTCCACATATTTCCGTTACGTGCCGCCTGCCCGCCCGCCGCGGCTTCATCTGGATACTGCACATGCGCGGGAGCCTGCGCATTCCTCGCCAGGACAGTGCATGCACAGGCTCCCACGCATGCACAGTTTTCAGATGAAGCCGCGACGGGGAACGATGCGGCCGCAATACGGTAAGTTTTATTTAAGTTTCATTTTAGAGTTTTAAATATAATTTAATAAGGGAGGCGGGAGGCGGGCGGGCCGCGGGCGGGCATCTAACTTCCGTTCCGCCCCCGAATGTGTGGAGATTTGCCTCAAATCTCCACATTCTTTGCGCAAGGGCGGAAGGGCAAATCCCCGCACATTCCGTGGTCGGAACGGAGATGTCCACCCACCCCTGCCTTAAAGTACATGCTCAATATTTTAAATACAATTTACCCTGCCCTATGGACTGTTTTTTGTGTCTTCTAAAAAGTTCCCCTCCCAATACCGTTAGGCCAATCATTTTTGTAAATAACTCTAAAAAATCAAGTAGAAGATGGCCTAATTATCTTTAATGATTATAAGAAAAAGTACTCATAATTTTTCTTAAAACCCTTGATCAAGAAATAATCTAGATTCAGGGATTTTAGCTTTTCCTACACTTCTCCCCACACCCACCTTCACGTATGTTTTTCATTTTTGTATGTATGCTGACAAGAAGCCGTCGTACGATTCTGATGAATGAGTGTTGAATCGATAGCACGTTTTCTGTTTTTGCATTGTGTGCACATCCTTCCTGACACCCCCGTGTATATACTCACAAATTTACCTTAATCATTGGAGTTTTCCTTCCAAATTGTAAATAGTATAAATATGTAGACTTAGTTCTCCTTTTTTTGATACATGATTGTCGGATGTTATAAACTAAGAAAAACTCTAAAAAAAATTCAAAATAAATAAATAACGATTCTGAGATACATTTCAAGACTGAAAGAGTGGTCTATTAAGGTGAGAACGTGGTGCTCATCTTCATTGTTCTTTGAGAGAATAACCGAGCAATATTGGCGTTTTGTTTTGTTACTTATGATTGTGGCGTAGCCTTACTGCGCTGAAGCCAAACCCTTCTTTGTTCTAGACTATGGACTGTTGAGGTCCCACCTTAGCGGTGACTTATCTGTAATTACCAGCGAGTTTAAGGGCTGGTAAAAGGTTTATTTTACCAGGTCGACATTGCAATTTTAAACCACGCACACAGGCTTCAATGACAGGCCTGAGACACTTGTAATATTTAATTCACCGGTACTGGGTGCAGGTAGTACCAATTTACTAGGGACTCATATGTAAATTATATGTGCCAATTGGGTGTGAGACAATGTTACCATGTTTAAAGGAGAGAGCAAAAGCACTTTAGGACAGGTTTGCAGTGGTAAAGTGTGCAGAGTCCTGAAGCTAACAAAAGCAAGTTCAGCAAAACATGAGGTGTGAAGGTAAAAGTCTGGGGGACTACCAACCAAGTGTGTGAGGTCTAACACTCTCCCGAAAGTTTTCCATTAAAGTATCAGTTTTTTTTATCATCAAGTAAAATGTTAGAGAATGCTTGAAGACATTTGGGAGTTATATATTTTCTACATTTAGAGCCCCATGACAAAATGCAAAGGCTGCCTGATGAAGAGACTATCTGGGTGGGCAAAATCTCCTGATTTGTCCAACTCTGAACTTTGTGCCATGACATACGAGACTCCAAAGGGGTTGCAATAGTGTCTAACATCCTGAAACTCTTCCAGGCTGCAATTCCAATTTTTGAGGGTGAAGATTTTCAGCCTCTCAGAAAGTCTAAGTCTGAACTGCAAAAGCAGCAACAGTGCCTAAGGGGACCCAACTTTGGGAGTTAAGCTTTTCTGATTTTCTCCACTCTAAGGGGCATATTACCAAGCAATAGCGATAATTATCGCTATTGCTTGGTTAGAGACAAAATTTTACCGCTGAGCTGCGGCGATTTTTATCGCAAATAAACCTTGGTATTACCAAGGTTTATCGCAAATGCGATAAAAAACGGCCGCAATGCATGAATATCGCTGAAAAGTCAGCGATATTCATGCATTACCGAGCTAATGCTCTTAGCCATGTTATCCACCTCCCATTGGATAACATGGCTAATAACTGCTCAGGGCAAGTGTTAGCTTTTGGAGATATTCGCGCTTAGCGCGAATAGCTCCAAAAGTTGGTAATAGGAGATAGCGATGTTAGCGACTGTTTCCAGTCGCTAACATCTCGGCACGCCCACTTTGCATGTCATTAGTGATAAATATCACTGACATGCAAAGTGGGGCCCGAGATGGTCGCTATCTCCTACTAGCTGTTGCTAACTGGTGTTAGCGACAGCTAGGTAATAGGGAGATAATTTTATCTCCACTTTCTTGGCTTTTAAAGCCAAAAAAGCGGAGATAAACCCCCTTGGTAATATGCCCCTAGGTTTTTTGATGTCAATATCTAGTCTTCAGTAAAACTACAAAAGGGAGGTATGCACATTTTAGAGTGATACTCATCTTCAGCTATGTTCCTTGTCATCGCAAAATACTTTTGACTAATGACAATGTCATATTCTAAAGCTAGAACCAATGAATGGGTAAAGCCACCATCTCTTGCTAAAGCTCGTCCATCACTGCTTGCTGCAAAAGTTTGAGGGTGTTTTCCTCATAATCTTTGGCTAGAGCAAACCAATAGCTTGCATTTAACCTCACCCAGTCACTGGGGATGTTTGGAGGCTAACTTTGGTATGTGTACAGGCTGTATTCAATATCTTTGTGGTCTCTAATTTTCGATTTTCTGATGGATCCCACAAAGGACCACACCCAGGATCCACCATTTGCCCACCAAGCTCCTGCTCCACCGAATGATACCAAGCTACCGTGTTTAGATTCCAGATCCTGTGTTCACTCGTTTTTACAGCATTTTTAAACAATTTTAATAGTTTGTCAGGTTGAATAAACTTCAACATTATGCCATCTTTCCTTGAAGGCATGATCTTTATCCAGTCCCCCACTTTCACAAGAGTCTCCTTCGAATCATAAAATTCCTTCCTTCACACCTTTTTCTCACGTTCTCTCTCTCTCCATTCCTCAACATTTCCAACCTGATCATCCACCTCCTTTTTCCTCTCAATCACCCATCCAGGAAATGCCTCGCAATTTGGAACCTTTCCTCTGATCAGTTAAAATAGTGAGACCCCAGTGGTGGAGTGAGGTTTCAGGTGGTATTCTTATACTTTCTTTCTTATCTCATTCTCTCATGCCACACCACACACCAGAACTGTTGTAAACTCTCCTTAAGTACCTTGATAAAGTGCTCAACAACACAATTAGACTTGGGGTGGCACAAAGCTTCTTCTTGGTTGCATTCTGCAGCACACTTAAAAAGATTAAAACACCTTGGAGGATTGTGCCTCTTCCTGAACATAAACAATCCTGCCTACAACTCAGAGCTTAGCATCATGGCACAAGGGGGCCTTCATTGGCACTAGGTAGCCAAAAGAGCGCCAGTGCAAGGAAAGGACAGAAATGTGCTGTATAATGTTAATTATGGTGTGTGCATTGAATTGTGGCATGTAATTGTTGTGACTGGGCATAACTCGAGAGTGAAACATTATTTGCATAGCGCTTCGTCTCCGCGCTTGAACCCGCTCCCACTGTGACAGTCCCTGTTACTTTAGCGCTCCATTGCTCCTTGTTTGTTATTGTTGCTGCGGCCATCTTCTAGCTGACCAGAGCCCTCCCTCCACCTCGCTCACGCCTCCCAGCCGCCCCTCCCACGCTCCGCCCCCTCCACCATCCATATATGACAATTGACCCTACGCGCAGCGTCCACGCGCAGCGACCGCGCCCAATCCGCGCCGAAGGTGCGCCAAAGGTAAGCCCGTCTACGCCCGTCCGCGCCTGGACCGCGCCCAGCGCCAGTCCCCCTGCCCCTCGCCTTGCCCAGCCTTCCCGGATTACCTACGATGCCGCCACCCTCCTAGCCCTTAACCCCGGTCGCGCCCCCAACTGCGTCCAAGCCGCCCCTGGACACACCCATGGACCTTTCTCCTGCTTCTCATGCAAATTCATCGGCACCAACAACATCTCCGCTACGACCACACCACAGATTCCCGACCCCAACCACCTACAATGCATCCTTCTCAACACCCGCTCGGTCCACAGACACGCCATTGACCTATGGAATCTACTAGACACCACTTCTGCGGACATCGCCTTCCTAACGGAAACATGGATGAATGCTTCCTCCGCACCAGACATCACCATTGCCATCCCTGAAGACTATAAGATCACTCGCAAAGACCGTACCAGCCACACAGGAGGAGGAATCGCTATCGTCCATAAGAAATCAATCCGCATCTCAACCAGCTTTGACGCCAACCTCGCTAACTCCGAACACCTTCACTTCCAGATCCACATCGACCCCAAAACCACTCTCAGAGGCACCCTCCTCTACTGACCACCAGGTCCCCGCGCAAAATTCAGTGAAGACATCACGGACTTCATCACCCCACACGCGCTCCCCTCCAAAGACTACATCCTTCTGGGAGACCTCAACTTTCACCTTGAAAAGATCAACGACCGCAACACCGCCACCCTCTTGGACAACCTCGCCAACCTCGGACTTAAACAACTAGTCACTTCCCCCACCCACATCGCAGGTCACACACTCGACCCCATCTTCACATCCAGCAATCATGTCTCCTTCAGCCACACTACGAACCTCCTCTGGACTGACCACAGCTGCGTTCACTTCACCTACAACAAACCAAAACCCAGCATCCACCTCCAACCCACCCTGCAAAGAAACTGGAACAAAATCACCCCGGACCAAATCTCCGCATCGCTCCTTCAAAACACCCCAGCCCTCTCTTCCAACGCTAACGAAGCCGCCGCCAACCTCACCCTATGGTTATCCAACACCGCCGACACCTTAGCACCACTGAAAAAACGTCAAAGCAAACCTGGCAGCAAGAAGGCCTCATGGTTCAACGATGATCTCAAGAAGTCCAAGAAAGTCTGCCGCTCCCTTGAAAAGGCCTGGAAAAAAGACCCAACCACTAGCACCAAGGACGCCTTCAAAAACGCCACCCGCACTCACCACCAACTAATCCGAAAAGCCAAGAAAACAGCATTCAAGGATCGACTTGACAACAACGCCCACAACAGCAAGGAACTTTTCAACATCGTCAAGGAATTTTCCAATCCCTCGGCCAACTCCAACGACATCACCCCCTCTCAAACCCTCTGCGACTCCCTAGCCTCATTTTTCCACAACAAGATTGCAGACATCCACAACAGCTTTGACAACCAACCCGGAAACCAACCCACCCTACCATTTGCTGATCATCTTCCCCCCGTGAACACCCTCAACGACTGGAACCCAATCTCCACTGAGGACACCATCCGCCTGATGAACTCCATCCACTCAGGATCCCCCACAGACCCATGCCCTCACCACATCTTCAACAAAGCAGACTCCGTCATAGCACCGCACCTCCGAGACGTCATCAACTGCTCCTTCAACTCCGCCACCTTCCCGGAAGACTGGAAACACGCTGAACTCACCGCCCTTCTGAAAAAACCCACAGCGGATCCCACCGAACTCAAAAATTACCGCCCCATCTCGCTTCTTCCATTCCCGGCCAAAGTCATCGAGAAAGCTGTCAACAACCAGCTCGCCGCCTTCCTCGAAGCCAACAAATCCCTCGACCCCTCACAATCTGGCTTCCGAGCAAAACACAGCACTGAGACCGCCCTCATCGCAGCAACAGACGACATTCGAACTTTACTGGACAATGGAGACACAGTCGCCCTCATCCTCCTTGACCTCTCTGCAGCATTCGACACAGTCTGCCATAGCACCCTTTTACAACGCCTCAATAACATCGGAATCCAAGGAAAAGCACTTGAATGGATCACCTCGTTCCTCACTGGAAGAACCCAGAGAGTCCGCCTTCCACCATTCAAGTCCGAGGCCTCTGAAGTCATCTGCGGCGTACCACAAGGATCCTCACTCAGTCCCACCCTCTTCAACGTATACATGAGCCCCCTCGCGGCCATCGCACGCCAACACAACCTCAACATCATCTCTTACGCGGATGACACTCAACTGATCCTTTCTCTCACCAACGACCCCAGCACCGCCAAAACTAACCTACACGAAGGAATGAAAGAAGTTGCCGAATGGATGAAACAAAGCCGTCTGAAACTGAACTCAGACAAAACAGAAGTCCTCATCTTAGGTACATCCCCCTCTGCATGGGACGACTCCTGGTGGCCGGAAGCCCTCGGAAAAGCACCCATCCCGACAGACCACGCACGGAACCTAGGCGTCATCCTGGACTCTTCACTCTCAATGAACAGACAAGTCAGCGCCGTATCCTCTTCCTGCTTCAACATTCTTCGCATGCTCAGAAAAACATTTCACTGGATCCCCTCCGAAACAAGGAAAACAGTCACCCACGCTCTAGTCACGAGCCGACTGGACTACGGAAACACCCTCTACGCAGGTACTACCGCAAAACTCCAGAAGAAACTCCAACGAATCCAAAACGCCTCAGCCAGGCTCATATTAGACATCCCACGCAACGAACACATCTCTGGTCACCTTAAAGACCTCCACTGGCTACCCGTCAATAAGAGGATCACTTTCCGACTGCTTACCCACGCACACAAATCACTCTACGACATCGGACCAGAATGCCTCAACTCTAGACTGTCCTTCTACACCCCCTCCCGCCAACTACGTTCTTCCAGCCAAGCCCTCGCGACCGTACCTCGCATCAACAAGACCACCATGGGGGGCAGATCCTTTTCATACCTGGCTGCTAAAACATGGAATTCACTCCCCGCTTACCTTCGCCTTACCCAGAACCACCTAGCATTCAGAAAGCAACTTAAAACGTGGATATTTGACAAGTAATCCTCCTCCCCTTCCTAAGCGCCTTGAAACCCTCTGGGTATGTAATGCGCTATATAAATTATATGACTTGACTTGACTTGACTTCCCTTTCATGCAGTGCAGCAAGGCGCAGCAGGCAAGTGTTTATTGCTCTCTAGCATATATTTTTAATCATTTTAAATCTCATGGTGACTCTATCTTGTTTTGGTTGTGTTTAGGTAAGTGCAATCACTGAATTGTATTAATTTCATTTTAATTGATTTAGACATTTTAACTCATCTATTTGTTAACTGTATTTATGTTTAGGCTTTTCTATTTACCCCTGCATTTTTTTCCGAGGAAGGCCTCGCTGTCAATAGCAAGTTAGCAAAGCTTAATTCACAACTCCACAAGGAAATGATCTTAGGTTTTAGGCATCAGTTGGTTTTAACCTTATGGAAGGTCTGCCAAAGATCATGTCTTTCTCCCACTTAGTTTAACAATGTGGTTTGCCATAGAAAGAAAAAAAAATTACAAAACGACTGGATTTTGGAGTGTTAAAATAGTTAACAATGATGTTGGAGGGAAAGACTGCCACTTCCAACAGGCTCAAGGAGTCCTTCAGGGCTGCGATCAGACTCCCATCCCTACCATAAGGGGGGTGCCTGCTCAGGTACTACTGTGGGGATTAGGATGTACCTTTCTGACTGCCTTTCATGGCAGTCTCACTGCCATGGAAAAGGACTTTAGGGCTCTCATCACCTGTGGGCCACTGCTAAGTGGCCAGGGAGGCACATGTGGTGACCTGCAAACATCCGTTCACCATGTGCCAGGCATCATATGGTGCCTGGCACACAGTGCATGGATGTTTGAAAACATGCCTTTTTCTACTGTAGCTTGTGCTATGGCGCTCTTCAGGGCTGCAACTCAACCTGAAATAGGAAAATGCAGTTTCCGACTGCCTACACAGAGGTCTTATTAAAATATAGTTGGTGGGACTGCAGACTACTTGTCGGACGGTCTCAATCCTGTGGTAATTGGCTTGATTATGATGGCAGTCAGACGGGAAACAGTATGGGCCTCATTACGATGGTGGTTGGATGAGCATCCAAACACCATTGCAGCAGGTTTGAGCCCACCCAACAAGTAGTTGGCAGTCCCACCCCCCATGTTTTGATAAGACTGCCGTGCAGGTGGTCAGAAACTGCTTTTTTCTGCTGTGACTTGTGCTGCGGTATGTAAATAACAAGGACCCCCTGTGAAGGTAGATACAGTTCCTAGGACAGGGAAAACAAAATGTGTGTATAAAACCTAGGCATTCTATAACAACATAGAGGGAATCAGGATTGCAATAAGGGAGAACAACAGAGGCACAAACCCGTTAAAAAATTATATTGTTTTTAATTTAGACATGTATAAAAAAGAGAATTCATATCATACAAATGCAACAAAAATCAATAATACACAATTAGTTACATAAAATCAAGAACAACTTAAACAAAACAATCAATTTAAAATCAACTAGTGGCATTAATAAGTGTCTACGCGTGTTTCGGCGTTAAACAAACGCCTTCTTCAGGAGCCACGAATATTTCTGAAAGAAAACATAAAAATTATAACTATATTTCTATTTACAATAAAATAATTTAATCAGTTGCAAACTAGTTATATACCTCTTTATCTAAATAACTGTTCCCATCTCTTTACAATGCATCCTTTTTCTCTCTGTGATCTAGCAATCATAACATACAAAGTTTATAAAATATACACAATATTAAACCAAAATCGATTGAATGAGCATTTGCATTTGATAATTCCTCAGAGATCTTAATTCTCTTATTGTGAATCATTACCATAATCAAATGATGAAAAAATATATACAGGCAATGTATCGTGACAGGATGTACTGTTGAAGCGGAGGCTATCTAATCCCGTAGGACACCCCCAACTAAATTTCAAAACGGTATGGCATCTGGATGACTGATGCCTGGCTTACCGCTAGAAACAACATTTCTAAAGAATCCATTATTGTAAGGTACATATAGGAGTCAGGTTACTATGTCCTACCATTTTAACTTATAACAACGTATTCGTCATTCCTATAGAAAACTTACTTTAAAAATAGCAGATGTTGCCTTTAATGACCATCCAACGAAATAGTGATGGTCTAACTTTCTAAAACGAAACTGCACAGCCTTATTGTAGCTATTTCAATATGCACCTAATGGATGAAGCAAACATAGAAATAATTATGATGTTTCTAAAGGCAAAGAAGTTGAATTGTAGAGTCTAAAGATGAAGATTGTATAGTGATCCTTTCAAAAAAGGGGGGCTATTCTGTTGCACTCACCAATTTAAAATTAGTCAGTCATCGTTTCCTTAATCATATTCAGCGGGACTAAAGCGGTAGCGATTATAAATAAATTTTCCTCACGATATTGTGTTTTGTCTCTTGCTCGTATTATATCTAGGGGACAAATAGATAGACAACAGATATATTTATAAATCATGGACTACAAAATCGCTTGCCAAGGTTAATTGAATGGGGATATATGCCCAGTTTACCTTTTTTAGTAATCCTCACACTGATATAGTAATAATCCTTATGTTTTCAACAAGGCGGCCGGTAACGCACTGACTTGTGCTGCGGCCTGGAAAAAGGCCACAGCACAAGCTGCAGTAGAAAAAGGCATGTTTTTAAACATCCGTGCACCATCTGCCAGGCACCATGTGGTGCCAGGCACATAGTGCATGGACGTTTGAGGGGCACCACGTTTGCCCCCCTGGCCACTTAGCAGTGTACTACAGGGGACCTGCTTGGGCACCAAAGTCCTTTTCTGGCTGCCTTTCCAGAGCGGTGGGGCTGCCATGAAAAGGCAGTCAGAAAGTGACATCCTAATCACTGTGACGATGCCGGTGAGGCAACACCTTCATGGTAAGGATAGGATCCAACCGCTGCCCTGACGGTCTCTTTGAGCCTGTTGGAGGCAGTGGTCTATTCCCCTGAAATCATCGCTCTGACTGCTGGTATTGTAATCAGCAGTCGGAACGATGGGCTGGATTTTGGGCCTGACTTCCACAGACAGCCAGCCTATGGCTGGCCAACATGAAAATGAAGGCCTATGTATTCTTTAATCAGTCTTTAAATTGTAAAAATAAGTGCCAGGGCATTCATCAGGTGCCCACTGCAGCTTGCACCACACATTGCCCCTCCCAGCACTGCAAATGGCAGTACCAACATAATTACCAATCATCACACTCGATGCAAGTGTGAAAATTCAGCCTATTCCAGGCCCCCAGAGACATAAGAATGGCTTTGGCATCAGTAAATAGTCATTTTTAACCCCTTCCCTGCTGCCGTCGGCCGTTGGCCATCACGGGCACTACCTCGCTGGTGCTGCAAACGTCCAACAGCCGACGCGGCCCCTCCCATTTTGCAGAAACGCCACACTGCTGTGATATCGCGGCCAAGGGGTTAATGCACATTGAATCAATAAACAACTATTATGCTCATCTTTAAATTAGACAGATAACACCACTATATGGTAGAGAGTTTTAAGTCTCGCTGTCGATAATTAAGTGCCAATACCGATTACCACCGACTCAAATTAAGCACCGCTTGAAGTGATGCCTTTGTTCAGATAAACGTTAAAATACAAAGCAAAATAAACTATAATGTATGTTCTCCATGAACTAATATATTTTGCAGCACATTTTCTGGTGAAAACTCTCCTGAATTTGCACATACCAAATTATTTTGGGATGTTTCGAAGACAGAACAGCGAAACACTAACAAAACCAGGTGACAATGCAACGGTCCAAAAACCTCCCGAACCTAGGATGGAAATACTAGAGCGTTTAATAGGCCAAATCGGAAAACCAATTTACCAGTACATGTTTTATGGAAAGGCACACATGCTGTTTCATTGACTTGCAGTGTTATAATGCTTGTGAAACAAAATAGAAAACAATTGGGTGACCACGATCAATGAACGCCCTTTGCTACAAGGGATTAATATGATTCTATAGCGTATTGTCCTTCTCTAAACTGGACGAAATTGCTACTTTTCTTATTGTGTTTTCTTTCAAGCATCCACCCAAATAAATCTCTGAGTTTCTTTTCAGCTTCAGGAATAATACTTAATGATCAATCGGTCCTTTTGAAAATGAGCTATGTATACTTCTATGTTCTTTTAAAACACACAGTTGTTGTGGCTAGTCACACTGGTAGGTCACCATTTTGCCCTTGACTAATTTGCTATGTCAATCAAATTTGTTTCTGCCCTATTTTCATTTGGACATATTGAGAACTCTACACAGCTTTCTTGCAACAAACATCAAATTTTGATTATGCATACAATAGGTATGGCAGATCACCATGATGGCTGAGCAAAAGAGATTTTCGAGTCTCAGTTGAAAAGAACTAGAGGTCATATTTTATGACACAGATTAATCCCTTCCAGATAAGTTATTTTCATCATGCAAGACAATGTCACAACCTGCACATGTCTCTACTGTCCTTCAGGTGCATTGAGTACACAGATAGGCCCACATTTTCTAAGGGATCGCATTGCTTCTGTGTCACGCATGATGACGCAAGGCAACCCAAGGCTTTAAGTCAGATTCAATAGGTCATGCCGTCATGCCGTTACCTTGAGCAGCCCTGATTGGTTTAGTAAATCTAGAATAACACAAGGCAGTGAAAGACACTGTTTTGTGTTACTCTGCTTTGGGAAGGTGTTCCATGTGTGGAATGTTGATGTTCACGCACATCCACTTATGGATTTTTGGCACATTTCCAGATTTACTATGAATAATAAACCTAGGAATGTGTCAAATTGCTACACCACCCGAACAGAGGTGAAACAAAGAGAAATACGTTTATTTCTCTTCATTATTTTCTCTTTCTAGGTGTGCTGCATTCTGCCATAAAATGTAGCACATGTAAAAAGAGGAAAATACCTGGGAGGATTGTTTTTGTTGAGGAAGATGCTGCTTCTTGCACAAAAACAATCTTGCCTGTAACACAGACACCCTTACACCATGGCGCAAGGCTGACGCTCTGCAGCTCTGTGCGCCAGGGCAGGAGAACAGGAATGCATCATATGATAGTAAATATTGTGCTCTCTCTAGTTGATGAAGCACAGCAAGTTATCTTGCTTGTCTGCGTTGTACCAAAAGTTAGTAAATGTGGACCCTGATGTCTGAAACAAACTCCCATATATACTATTTAGTATATAGACCTTTTCCAAATTATTTTGAGAGTAAATATTGTGATATTTATATTTCAGTAATTTCAAGCACCAAAGAACACCCTTTCACAATCGCTTGATCACAACACCCTTATGGTGAGTTAAGAGGTCTTAGACAACCTTAGAGCGCTCTCTAAGTGGTACCTGTGGAGAGCAGGATTGAGGCTTAGTCCAATAGGAGTGTAAAGCAGCTTGTTTTACCAGAATGCAATCCTATAGTATAAACTAAGTGAAAAGAATCACACCAATTATTTATAAAAATATGTATTTATTATAGAATTCTCTCTAGTATGTTCAAATATCTCCAACACGGAGATAAACACGATGCACAAAATACTTCAGTTAGAAACAAAGTAAATAGCACAATATACACAGTAGACCCCGGGGGGACCAACCCATATATTAAGAAAGTGGTATAAGAACCACAACTTTGATCAAGACAGTATCGAGAGGACGTAGAATTGCAGGGGAACTCACAGAACCACCCTAGGTAAGTAGATAGGGACCCCACAGAGAGTGTGTGCAGTCTGGGAACACAACCGCATGCTCCTTACAAGGCAAGGTGCAAGACGTGGTTAGGTTTTTAAAAATTAAGGACCCTGCCCAGTGGACCCTGAGGAAACCCCTTGGACACTAGAAGGTTGGAGAGCCACCCCACCCGTGGATACCCTATTACCCACGTTACCTACACCAGGGATGCCGGGTGCATAGGGGTGAAATGGTGTCGGAAATCACTGTTGAACCCAATGGAGGACTTCAGGAAAATGCAGCTGATGGAAGAGGAGAAAGTGTACTTCCAAATGTGGATTCTTGAAGAAGAGTACCTAAAAGCAGAGGGGACAGAGTCTATGTTACTCAGGAGTGACCAGGAGACTTGGAAGATGAATGCCCTACAATGTCGGGTGCTTCAGGGAAGATGACGATGACAATGACTCTGCAACTGTGAGGACCCGGCGAGGCTGAGGAAGACCAGAAGCTGTGCATGAGCTTTCCCACGAAGCATAGTGAGTGCTGAGGGGTCTGTGTCCGGCGGAAGCAGCAACAAGGCTTGGCAAAGGCAAGCCACGCAGGAATGAAAGAAGGAGCAAAGTTGGGACCAGCAAGGTCCTGGGGACTCACGAAAGGCAGGAGAGTCAGGGCCAGCCCGAGCAAACAGGTAATCCCAAGAGAAGCAAAGGTGACCCTCAAATGAACCCACAGGCCGGAGGCACATGAATCACGAAAGGACCTCAAGCAGCTCACCCAAAGATGCAGGCCATGATGCACACAATGTGGAGTGGCTGAAGATTCTGGTCAGAGGAGATGCTCGAGGTTGAGGCTACTTGGAGCCCAAAGATCATCTTCTCAGAAGGAATGCAACAAGCCTTTGCAACTGCAAATTGACACGGTGCACAGGGTCCCGGTTAATGCAATCCCTACGAGGAATACTGGTCTCAAACTCAGTGAGAGGGTAGAGCAGACCTCATGAGCTACGGAAACCACCACCTGTGTTGCAGAGCCGTTTGGAGTCTAAATGAGCTCAGGATCAGCCGAACGGTCGACTTAGTTGCAGTGCCTGCGAATGCAGGGGAGTGACTCCTTCACTCCAATGGAGATTTCTTCAGGTGTTTCTGATGCTTCACAGTCCTTTCAAGGTTCCTGTATGATGCACAGGCACAGATGATGCAGCAGACTGAATGGGAGATGAAGTCAGGCCCAAACGAAGTCCAGCAAAGTCCGGAGGGCCCAGACAGTTTAAGTGCAGTGGTGTCTGATCTGAACCTTATCCCAGAACGAATCTAGGGACCTATACCCAGGTAATCCCTTAAGTTCCCTAGAGAAAGGGTTGGGAAGATTCAGGGGACTCTCCCAGGGGAGGGTCTGGACAGGGGAGAGGTTACTCCCATGCCTTATGTCCAGTATCGTGCCAGGGCGGGAGCCAACAGCTCCCAGTACTAGTTTGGCCAAATGTGCCTCTCATGCAGACTTTCTGGAGCTGGCAAGCGCACCCACCCGGTCCCAATACACTAAATCCTTTCTGGGAGGTGGTCACACCTCCCTGTGACAGGATGCCTATTTTTTCTGCTTTCTCCTGTTCAAGCTTGTCTCAGCAGCAGGAGGGCAGACATGTGTCTCTGGTCAGCAGCAACCATTTGTGCTGTCCAGGCTAGAAGGTTGGCACTGGTAACACTGAGAGACTAGCAGAGGGCTCTTCCAGTGCTTGGAATCATACCTCCCACACCATTTACAGTGTGGGGGTATGATTCCAAAATGTTTGATACCAAACATGATAGGATTCATTGCAGCCGTTTTCGAGATGTTCATCGCATGATTATGTGGTGCGGGAGAATGGACTCCGTAGGCTGCAGGGGTGTCCTGCTCATGCAGGGGTACCTCTCACATAGAACCAAGCACACTGCCTTCAGGATTGCAAAAGCCTGCAATGGGGTGAATTATAGGTTTTGAGTGCAGTGACCCTTAGATATAGTAAACCTATATCTTTAGTAAGTGGTTTATGCACCCACTTACACATGCTGCAATACCAGGCCTGTAGTTCCATTTTGCATGTTCTCCCATGGGTGACATAATGCGTGCTTCAGATCCTGGGGTACCTATGCCCTGGGTACCATATACTAGGACTAATAATGGTACCCCAGTATGCAGTCTGTAGTGTACCTAAGTAATGAATGCAACATTTTAGGGAGTAAGCCGATAGCTGCGCGTCCTGATTAAGAGGATCCCAGTCAGACTAGTCAAAACAGCATTACATCAAGCAAAAAGTGGTGGTAACCCTAAGAAGCAGATCCTACTTTCCTACATCTCGTTTTAGTTCTTTACTCGGGGAGGACAATAGGGACTTATGGTAAATTAATGCAAGGGGTCATGGTTACAGACAATCTAATGGTCAGAGTCAAGGGAATCCTTAACTCTGGATGAGTAGTTTCTATTTGAACTTGGATTTTCAAGCCTATGATTAATTATATGCAAAACTTGTTTTGCTGATATTTTTCGCTGCTATTTCTTTATTCTGGTTTAGAAACACATGTATTTTCGAACTTTAATATTCAAAATGATAAGTGATGACCGTAAACTGTACTTCTTGTAAATTGCTTATTTAATTATGCCTCAAAAATATGTTTTTACTGTTTACTATTAGTTAACAAAGTGAATAGGATTTAAATAGGTCCTTGATTTAACCATATTTTGGATTAGCAATATAGCTGTAACTTCACGGTACGCCAAACACACAATACATTAAATATTTACTGAAACAAAATCAAGAAACAATCCATGGTGAATAAGCCCAATCTACAGGCTTCCCAAATGCACTTTCAAGGTCATATGTTCACTGAGCAGAAGACAGAAGCAAGCCATCTTCACTCAGCTCAGGGGAGTATAAGGAAACAGTGCATCTCGTCAGCATCTAGTGGCTGCTAATTCTGACCTCTGCGGAAATCCTAAATGACTGACCTAGCATTTTGCAGCAGTTATATTTCTTTGCTGTGTGGTTTATGGTACTGTGAACCAAGTGCCAGTTCCCTAGCATACCAATCAGTTTCTCCTTTACTGTGTCTTTTGACTGTGCTGAAATTACAATAACACTTCATATTAATCATGTTATAAATCAGTATTGTAATGGTCCCATCAAACATCCGGCTGGCTGTCTGGAGACCTTTCTGTATAGTGCCACAAATAAACTTTATGGTTTTTTTTCTTCTGTTAAAATATAGTACCTGCCAATGGAATGTAATCCGTCTGTGTCCTGCAAAATATAAGGTGCCTTGCATGTTGAATCCTGAATGTAAGCCATATTCTCTTTAAAAGGTGTGCCTTTGCAGCCTTTTGGCCAGGTTCGCGCTATAGTAATACCATATGCTTATATATACATGTACGGTGTTATATTCTCTGTTTTATAGTTGAAAGATCAAAGTGTAGGAACCTATAATCGTGCAATACCTACCTGCTTGACTCTGCAAAGTGCTTACACTTACTTACTAAATATTCAGCAAGGTTTCTTCAAATTTTATGAAATAGAAATTTAATATAAATGAGTGCCATTGCTCGCACCTTCACGGTTACTCTAAAAATTATTTACAACAAAGGAACTAATCTCCAAGTTTACTAAAATTCTTGCAGCTCTGAATGAAAATCTAAAGGTCTGTGAAGTGTAGAGGGTGTAAATGTATGCAGTGCCATATTTACTTGGAGCCAGATTTAGCAAAAGATTGCATTGAATTAGCATCACACAGGGTGTTGTGAGAGCAACGAAATTCCTAAATTAGATTTACCAAGCAAGTGTTGATTGTTAAATCTGGAGTAATGCAAGGAAAGGTAAGTCACTACCTTGCATTACTCTGCAATCTGAAGGTGTTTTATAGGTGGAGAATGGGTATACCCTTGCATCCACCCATGTATGTTGGCACATTCTCAGATTTACTAACACTAATAAACTTGGGAATGCGTCAAAATGCCACTTTTTTTGCAGGGGAGTCACAACGAGGAGAAATATCTTTATTTCTCCTCTTTGTTTCCTCTTGAACATTCTTCTAATCATCCTTGTTGTCATTCTCTTTCTCATTCTGCAGCACACCTAGAAAGAGGAATGGGAGATGATGTAGCCTAACGGCTAGGAGTGGCGGCTGGTGACATTTAAAAGTGGTGCAGCGTACCATTAGTGTCATAATGCACCGCAGCGAGTGAGCGTAGCGAGCGACCCAGAAGTACCTACGGGAGGTATCAGGGGGGTTCTCCCCTGAGGAAATTTTGAACAAACAGTGGACAAGTGGGTCCTTTTCAAGTAAATTTGAGAAAGCAGCAGGAAGGTTAATAAAGCAATTGTGAAAGTGCAGTTATTACATTAATAAAGAGATGGCATATAACATAGGTAGCTGCTTATTCAGTAAAACCACAGAGCTTCATAACAGACTTCGAGATACAATGCATTGCTGGTAGATTAAAAGTGATGTTTTTTAAATCTGAACTTAGAAACAATAAGGGTGCGCTCTCCAATGATTATTGAACGAGGGGGCATGTCAGTAGTCATGTATACCCAAACCGTGGCCTACTTTCTTATTATAGAAGCAGCAACCTTATAGTCTAATAAATTAAACAAAGAGTGGGGTGTAGCATGCACATCCTGAACTCTTATATTTAAAAGTGCTCATTTATGATAAATGAGAAGGAGGCAATGCGAAATACCAGGTTTGCCTAGGATCACACAATTTGGAGAAACCGAAAATCTAGTATTCCGTCCTGGTTCTCTGCCTTGTATGAGCCATACATGGACATTATATCAGTTGCTATGGATAGGTCCTTGTATATTAAATTTCGGTTAGGAACCTTGCCCTTGGCCGACCTCTGCTCGAGGTGGAACAAAGCCCAGCCCACATCACGCTTCTGTGCTCTTTGCCAGGACAAGCCAGAGACGGTGCCACATTTCCTTTTCGAATGCCCGGACTATGGTCGCCCCAGATCACGTTGGCTGGGTCCCATCTGCAGAGAACTGGGGACTCGTCAGCACTCTGTTGCACTTCGGATTCTTTTAACCAATACAGCCCCTCCTATTGTTTGTGCTGTTGCTAAGTTTTTAAAATGGGCTTGGTTGATTAGACTTAGAAGACTGTCCACATCAATTTAATTCTTTTTTATCTAATTTATGCTGACCTAACGTGTTTTTAATTCTCACATTATATGTACAGTCTTACTTATTTCGACATGCTGTTTTTATCTTTTGTACTGCTTTTATGATATGTGCATATCGAAATAAAGCAATCAATCAATCAAAAACCTTATTAAAAATCACCCAGAACGTAGGCCCCCAAACCAGTAGTAGCGTTGGGTGGTAGGAGTGCTGCCGGACAGTGACGTGGGGAGGGGGATGGGCAGGGTGGGGGGTAGTAAACTACGGAATACGGACAAATACAGGTAAGTATACATAAAAATAAATAAAACAAATTTAGTTGTGAGCACTGCATCGCCAAATGCAATGCAGTGCGCGCAACGACATTTGTTTAATTTGTTTGTTTGTTTACTTACCTGTATTTGTCCGTATTCCGTAGTTTACTACCCCCCACCCTGCGCCTCCCCACGCCACCGGCAGCACTCCTACCACAGACCGCTACTGCCCTGAACCACTTTTCACCTGTACAGAGCTGCTGTCAGCCCTCGCCGGCCGGTAACAGTGCCTCTCAGCCCCTCCTGTACTTCTACACGCCTATATCGATTTTTATATCGGCCCTTATCTCCGCGCCCGTGTACCCCTTCTGTACCCTCTGTAGTGCTGGTGGCTGTCCCCGTATTCACTTCAGGGTACCCTGGGATATGTAGTCCTCAGTGTACCCACGTAGAAGGTAGTCCCAGTACTCCGCTTCCATTCAATGTCCTTGTAGAGGCTGGTGGCAGTACTTATCTGCCATGCTTGCACTGTACCCCGTACCCCTCCCCTACTCACTTATGTAGAAGTTGGTGGCTGTCCTTATCTATCCTGCATCTCGGTACCCCTCCAAGCGCCTCTCGTACCTCTCTACCCAAATATGGAATGTGATGGCCGTCCGTATCTGCCGTGCATGATACACTTAACCTCCAGTACCTCTCTTCACCTACGTATCTATGTACAAGTTATGGTTGCCCTCCTCTGCCATGCATGGTGCTCCTCACCGATTTAGACGTTTTAGTTTGTTGTCATCTACTATGTGTGAATGGTACCCCATACCCCGGTACATGTTACCTGTACTGCTCGTCACCTATGTAGAAGTTGGTGGCTGTCCTCATCTGTCGTGCGTGGTACTGGTATCCGGTATGTACAGATAAAAAAATGCAGTTGTCTGCTTTACTTTTCTTTAAAGTTGCCTATCGGAGCTAAAGAAATCACTTTAGACAGCACTGCAGCAAGCCGTTGTGCTATCATTGCGCCTACACTGAAGTCCCAGGCCATAATACCATTTAATTTGCGGTAATTAATTATGCCCTGCTGAACCCAATGCCCACCCACCAGGAGCTGAAGCTGGGAAGGGGAGCACTGTATCTTAAAGCCCGTCGCGGCCGGCATGGCAGGGGTCATGCAGAGGAGTGGCGGGGAGCGGCCCGGTAATAAAATAAAATAAAACTTACCTTTCCTGGCCAGGCCCATTGTTTTCCTGCTGCTGCATCTCTCCTCAGACAGGAAGCTGCCACCCACTGGCAGCCTCCCTCCCCTCCGCCAATCACAACGCTGCAATGGCAGCTTTGTGATTGGTGCGGTGCAGGCGCACAGGGCCCCAGCTGGGCACCTAATCTGAGGCCATTTTCTCTATGTAGGCTGCAAGCAGCCTACATAGAGAACAAGCATTTGCAATGCAATAGGTCTCGCATTAGGAAAGTGTGAGCTATTGGTATTGTAAATTACAATTGTTTTTAATATGTGTTGGCTTTGAAAATATATAAATTAATAGCATTGTTATTCCCAAAGCCAATAGCTTACATTTTCCAAATGCGAGTCCTATTGGCTATGGCAATGCTTGTTGGGAGCAAGCAAGGACAGTGCTGTTGTGGTGCTGAGTGATGGTGTGGTTGGGCTGAGTGATGTGGTGGTGTATTTTCTCAGTAACCTTTTCTGGTGACCTCTCACAAACCCCCTTGGGTGTTCTGATGACTACGCAAGTCTAAGTGGATGTTTCGTCACACAGCCAGCAGACATCAAGTTTGCTTAAACTTAGAACCAGAACATTTTTTTTCCAGCACACCGACACGGCCTGGTCTAAGAGCACACAAGCCTTCCTTTGCTGGGGTCCCTGGCACATACAGCAATGCCCTTACTGTGCATTCTGGTACTTGTAGTCTCCTGAATTAATAAAGGAATGGCGCAAAAATGAGTAACAGAACACAACGAAAATGCTTGTGTGGATACATGCTTTGAATTGGATTAAGCACCTAGGCTGGGCGTCCCTAAAAAGTTTGGATGAACAAGCATTGCTCAATCGGCCTGCGATGCTCATTCTGAGCCTGAGCCATGGCTTCCCCTGGCGAAGAGAGGAACTGTACCAGGGCTGGGGGAGAGGCAGCAGAGGGCTAATGGGAGGAAGCGCTGCCACAAAGCAGGCCTAGGGAACAGAGAGGAAGCCTGCCAGGGAGACAGAAAGATTACAGCACGGAGACGGAAAAGTGAGACAATGCGAGGCTAACCATGGGGCGCACTCTGCCGTCAGCCCCTGTGCAGCTAAGGGGTGTTGGGAAGCGTTACTGCAGGGTGAAAAAACCCACACCACGCTGCTCCGGCGTCTGCAGCACTGTGCCAGCAGACATGCTTGCTCTTCCCACGGTATAGAATATGCTGCTTACATTCTGCAACAGCAGAGACGGGGAGAAACAGACCTGCCAAAAATGCGTCCAAACTGCCTGCTAACATTTGTGGCTCCCACACAAAGTGTCGATGTGAAATAACAAGAGCGAGGCGCAATTTCACAACTATACAACCGAAGGTTTTGGCGGCAATGAGGCAATGCTAGGGTTCGCCGTTCTTAGGGAGCAATAAAAAATACATAATAAAGCGCTTCAACGCCTTGTCGAGGTAGTAAGCGCTATATAATTCCAATATAATGAAATTACCACACAGACACTACAGATAGCTTTGTCTGTCATACAACTTTTCAGTTTGTTTTAAAGAATTCAAACTTTGGAATGTGCACGCGTTAGCTTTGGAATCACGTACTAATGTGTAGTGGTATTCTCCACACGTAGGTTTATTTTGCCAGCAGTTTTTTAATTACATGAAACCACCCCTGGGGTGTTGCAGTCTCCGAACTTGAGATGCCCGGTGATATTTGTCCCAAAATGTGCAATGGCTAAACTGGGATGTAACTTAGCCCAAGGTCACACATGGGGTCAGTGGCAACCACTCAGTTCATGAACTGCAATAGCCCCAGGCCCTCCCCCTCCCTCTCTGGGCGACTACAGGAAAACGACCACAGTATCCGCTGTCCAAGCAACTTATATAACGGGTGGAGTTTTATTTTATAAGGCTGGGGCCCACTGTGCCTGCTCACTGAGCAGGGGTCCCCGGGTGAGTGGCAGGACAGTCCCTTTAGGAAAAGAGTTCACTGTTGCACAAGGATATCGCCTCGGTGTCCGTGAGATCTGCTTCGTCTTAGTTCACAATACACAATATCCAAGTATACATACAGAGGACTAAAAAACTGTTTGAGGGGCTGACACATTCCTCTGTTGTCTAACATCAGCAGCGTGCAAAACTTGATAACAGTACAAGGCGGGCCCCTCTATTACATAATATGCATAGGGCGCACGTTTACTCGGGGGAATGTTGGTGCTATTGACAGGGATAAATCATTTTTTATATTGTTTTTACCAACACAATGGTACCTTTTTTATCAACATCGGAAGAATGAAAGCGGAGTGGACATGTCGCAGTTCGAACCCGTGACGGTAGGGTCAAACACAGCTCCCTGCAGTGGATGCGTTAGTCCACTGAGTCCCAACCCCTGCAATGAGATGACAGAATCTCCTTTTTGGGTAAAAGAATCCCACCCGGAGGAAGCAATCAGATGTTAGCGCACTGCAAACAACAAATACAAAATACTTTACTAAGTCTGAGAATGTAACATGCCATGCTTGCTGACGCCGATGGAAGATCCATCAATGCCTTGAACCCCTTTAGCGCTCAGGAAATAACATCCTAAAACAAGAGGGGATATGTGCAATACAGGGAGAAATGCAGGGGAGTCGGGAGGTAGTTTGCGCAGATGGTTGGGGAGCGGACGGTCACCTTCAGGAAAGGGGGGAGGGGGCTCTAGGGGCGCGAGGCAGTGGTGATACGCGGGGATGATACTGCAGTCCCGGGAGGCTGGACTGCATGTTAGCATGTCCTGGATGCTGACCAGGTGTGAGCGTGACTGATAGTGTTGGCACCACCATAGGGACGCCGGTGATTGGGGGCGGGGGGCTTCGTGGTTACACCTTCAGGTCAGTCACGGGTGCGTTGGGGCTGCGCAACGAGCAGTGGTGGGGGCGCAGATGAAGCGCTTTCAGCTGGCCGGTGTTGTATTTCCCAGGGGATGGTGTGGCGCCGCGGTTCAATTGGGCTCTGTAGTGTTTGTTGCCCCAGCGGGTGTTATGCAGCATCTATGGTGCCCGTGGCGGAGGTACTGGGGAGCGGGGATGTAGGAAGAGGCTGCTGCTGTGTGACGAGGCTGTGTGCTTGTGTGTTGCCAGCAGGCCCGGCTCCAGGAATTTTTTATTGGGTGGGCCAAGGGCGCATTTGGGTGGGCCACTGCGGGCTCGATTTGTCGCATATATGTCTAGGCAGGCCTGCTTCAGGGCCCTCCTTTACCTCTTCTTAGTCTTACAAGGCCCAGTAAAACTCACTCTTTTCCAAATCTCTTTTTAATGTTATCACTCACAAAAAGTGTTTTTTCTATGTAATGTTCCTTTGATGGGAAGAGCAGGTTTCTGAGGTGGGAGTATCAGGCAAGTGACACTTCTCGGGCTCCCTCTGTGCAAGACTTCAGTGAGAATCCCTCTTCATTACTACCGCCACCTGACCACGGACTCTTCAACACACTCCTTTACAAGCTTGATTAGCCACTATTCCTCTCCAGTGCACCTTATCTCACAGATGACCGTGGGCCCCAGCCTCATACCAGCCACCATCTCCCGGTAAAAACATTAGTAAAATCACCTTCATACTTAAAACATTGAATAGAGCAATAAATATAATTAGCACGCACTTTAAAGTATGTTCCACAGTGGCCCTTATGGCCTGACTGCTAATTAAATAAACAAAAACAGAAAGGCCATGACAGGGCCGGCTTCAGCGCTGATGCAAAAGTCTTTTTTGGCGCTGCACCAAAAACCTCTTTCTCCATAAATACCTTTACTACCACCTTCCAACAGTGCCCCTCATCCATCCATGGCCCCCCTACTGACCTCTTCCTCGGATTCACTCACTGCCACATGCCACAAGTGCCCCTCATCTCCCCATAGCCCCTCCCCTTTATGACCTCCTCCTCGGATTCCCTCACTGCCACCCTCCCCCAGTGCCCCTCGTCTCTCTGTAGCCCCTCCCCCTCATGACCTCCTCATCAGACTCCCTCAATACCACCATCCACCGGTGCCCCTCATCTCTCCCTAGCTCCCCCTCCACCCCATGACCTCCTCTTCGGATTCCCTCACTGCCACCCTCCACCAGCGCCCCTGATCTCTCTGTAGCCCATCCCCCTCATGACCTCCTCCTTAGACTCCCTCACTACCACCCTCTACCAGTGCCCCTCATCTCTCCCTAGCTTCCCCCTCCACCCCATGACCTCTGCCTCGGATTCTCTCACTGTCATACTCCAACAGTGCCCCTCATCGCTCCATAGCCCCTCCCACTACCTCCTCCTCGGATTCCCTCACTGCCACCCTCCCCCAGTGCCCCTCGTCTCTCTGTAACCCCTCCCCCTCATGACCTCCTCATCAGACTCCCTCAATACCACCATCCACCGGTGCCCCTCATCTCTCCCTAGCTCCCCCTCCACCCCATGACCTCCTCTTCGGATTCCCTCACTGCCACCCTCCACCAGCGCCCCTCATCTCTCTGTAATCCATCCCCCTCATGACCTCCTCCTTAGACTCCCTCACTACCACCCTCTATCAGTGCCCCTCATCTCTCCCTAGCTTCCCCCTCCACCCCATGACCTCTTCCTCGGATTCCCTCACTGTCATCCTCCAACAGTGCCCCTCATCGCTCCATAGCCCCTCCCACTACCTCCTCCTCGGATTCCCTCACTGGCACCCTCCACCAGCGCCCCTCATGTTTACGTATCCCCTCTCTCATATGCATTTAATTTGTTGTATAACGCTGCTCATATCAATGTAGTGTGTGTCAGTACTTTACACCACGCACACACTTACAGAGACAATGAATCATGCAAGTATGTAAATCAGTCTACAGGGAATGTCACATAAGCCAATGAGGATTACAAGGTGTAGGAATCATAGGTCATCCATTCTGGTGGGTAGTATATTTTAAGAGGGTTTGGTCTGGGGAAACACAACCTTAGGATTTAAAGAGTATTCCATGGGGGTCAGCTTTACTGATAAAAATGTATATCTGCCCAAACATACTCATTTTAGCAATATTAGAATAATGAAAAGACTAGGGAAGCTCTAACTATATCACAAATATCACAAAACAAAAAAGCGAAGTTCTAATTATACCATTCATGTTTGTTTGCAGCTCTTTGGTGGCAGTTCATTGTTCACTGCCTTTTGTTAGGATTGTAACTTCTGAAGTAACACAGGGATCTCTGTGACAAAGGCAGTAACCCACTGAGCTATCCACATAAAATACAGTGCGTCTGCATTTAAAAAATACTAACAGACAAACGATTGCTCTAAAGCAAGATCATTAATCACCAACTTTATCTGGGCATTGCCATTTTGTATTGTTTTATTGTTGACCAGCATCAGCTATGATGAAATGATAAAAACTGTTTAAATGAAGCACATACGAAGTATGTGTCCTGCTGGGCCTGTGCAGATTTTAAAAATAAATTTTTTTGTAACACATTCTCTTACCTACTCCATTAGTCATACTTTGTGTCACAGCCTTATGTGATAAGCAGCTGCAGGGGTCAGGGGGTGACTAGGAATAAACAGACCACTTTTCCCCTGCGCTGCATAGAAAAAGAAATATCAACGCAGCAGGACAGTAGGCAAAGGTTACCAAAGGTTACCGTTGTCAAAGAAAGGATTTGTCCCCTTTCACCATGCAGAGATGAAGGGGTGAAAAAAGTAAACAAAGCCTAGTTAACATGTTAATGGTCTTTTAAAGACCTGTTAAGTACTTTGGTGCGGCTGCGATAATCTTAAACTGTCTGTGTGTGTGTGCGCCCGGAAGCTGTCTCCCCGGGCTGACACACACGGCCTGCGCGTTGCACCTGCCTTCAAGCCCTCACTGCGAGGGCCAAGGCTCATCTTTGGGTGGGCCGGGCTCATCTTTGGGTGGGCCGGGCCCACCCGGCCCACCCTCTAGAACCGGGCCTGGTTGCCAGGGTGCTGCTGAGGGAGGGGGAGCGGGGATGTTGTGCTTTCGTCAGGCGGAGCGAGATGTAGTGCTTTTCGATGGGCGGACAGGGTGGGGTTGTCGGTTCTCTGCCCTCGGGTTGTCTGCTGGGCTGGCTCCAACGGGCAGGCAGAGTGGATTCGGGGAGCTGCCTTCCTTGGGAGCCGGCATGGCCTGTGCTGATAAGCATGTTCCTTGCCCGCTTCGCCGAAGCCCCGATGCAAGGCGGGTCCGGGGAACAAATGCAAAACAACCTGTCGCTGTTGTGAAAAAAAAGGCCAGGGGAGGGAGGTGTACGGGGGCGGGGCTTACGTGTAGGGCTGGGAGGACAAGAAACGCGAGAGCAGAAACTGAAAATAAGCTGCGGTGGGGCAGGAGGAGCGCGTCACCTGGCTCGTTATTACAGCGTTGGGTGGCGGCGGGGAGCGGAGACAACTTGCTCGGTGTGTGGCCAGGGAGCGGGCAGCGGCGTGGGGCGCGATTGAAAGGCATGAAGTGAGGCTGCGGTCGGGAGTCGGATTAAAGCAGAGGACCGGTAGCAGCAGAGGGCACGCTCGCTGTCTACTGTAGTGGTGAGGAGGGGGGGTGCGTTCGTGACTGTGTGGCTGTGTGTGTGGGCATGAGGGGGCGTGGGGGGCATGCATGTGTGTGTGTGCGCGTGTGTGTGTCTGTGTGTGCGCATGCGTGTGATTGAGAGCGGCGAGAGCCTGTCTTGCTGTGAATCTGACACAGGGGATGGGCACGGCGCCGGGCTGGGCGTGGGCGCCCACGAGGTGAGGTCGACGCTCGTGCCAGATCCCTGTCTCAGATTCCCAGGAGATGGACGGCTATAGTTGTCGAGCTGGACACATGCTTCGCATGCGTACTCTAGCTCGACCTAAAAAGGAGAGTGCGCATGACTGCTTTGGCCGGCCCCGGGCCGACCAAAGCAGTCAGGGCCCAAAGCACTGTGCTAGCCACTCCCCCCCCTACCCTCGAGCAGGACCGTTCACCCACCCTCCCACAACCAGGCACTCCAGGCACTTCTGCTTTCTCGCAGTGCGAGAAGCAAAAAAATAAAATGGTAGTTTTACCATTTTATGTTTTTGCCTTCTCGCACTGCGATAAAGCAGTGGGGCGATGCCCCCACGCACCAATGGGGGAGCCGCCACTGACGTCTAGGGTAATTGACCTAAAATCTGGGGAACCGGGTTCAAGTCTCTGCATATGACGCTCAACATCCTGTGATTCTGGCCAAATCACTTAATCTCCCTGTGCCTAACAGAAATGAATGTGTCCTCATGCAATGCAACTGGTGCTCATGTAAAGCACTCTGACACCCGATTTCGGGTCAAGTTTGTGCTATATAAAACTTCAGGAAAAAAAGGAAAACTCCTTAGAGGATAATTTTTATGCAGGAAGGTCTGCCTTTCTTGCACAAAAACAATACAGCCAGCAGCGCAGCCTAACTTTCACTATGGCACAAAGGCTACAACTTTAGTTCTAGTCAGCAGATTATGCACCAGAGCAGAGAGAGAGCAAGAATGTGTCATATATTGGTAAATATGGTGAATTCTTGCCCTCCCCTTTTCACACAGCACAGGGCATCGAGTAGTCTTGCTACATTGCGGAACTAATGATAAATCTGGCCCTGAGTTTGTATGCTAAAGCTGTAAAAAAAATTGTCACCAGCAGTGTCGACTACAGCAACTCCCTCTATGTAGGAATCCCCACCCAACTCATGAGGAAACCGCAGCCAGACTCATCCTTGACTTCCCCAGACAGATGCACATCACTCCTCCCCTGAGGAAACACCATTGGCTACCAGTCGCAAGGAGATGCCGGTTCAAGCTGCTCAACCACTCTTACAAAGCACTACACAACGAAGGACGATCATACCTCAACAAACGAGTGAATATTTACCAACCCAACAGGGAGCTTCTTTCCGGATTCCTCTCCTTAGCAGCCATCCAACGCATCTGCTGAGCGAACAGCTACTTCTCCCACGTGGCAGCTAAGACTTGGAACACTCTCCCCCTGCACCTTAGAGCTGCACAATCATTCCAGCAGTTCAGGAGCGACCTCAAGACCTGGATGTTCAACCAATAGGTACAGGCAGCATTATCCAGTAGCATGATCCCACAGCATCTCGAGACCCTCACGGGTAAAGCATGCCACGCTTTACAAATTCTAATTGATTGATTGAACAGGGACTGGTGTTATGTGACAGAGAGCTGCTTTACAGTGCTCTTGCATACATTTTTGCTACAAATTTCAAGTTTGCACATAAAAACTGATCGATACTGCTGCTGTGTCAGTTTTCATCACAAAAGTAAACTGAATTTTTGCTCACAAATTGTTATAATAACTGTATGTGCATTTTCTTTTTATTTTGAGTATTTTACCATTTTTGTCATTTACATTTATGCTAGGGTTTAGAGACTGGCCTATAGGCCATTCAGGCAGTCCTCTATAGGATGGTGTGACAGGCCAATATTTGCAGATTTTTCAACTGTTTATGAGCCTATTTTATAGTCTGCCGGGCCGGCTTTTACTGTTAATTTCTCTGATAGTAAACCAAACTTGGGCTGCAGCAAGCTCAAATCCACCCTGTCTACAATACCTTGCAAAACACTCATACAGCTTCTCTTTACAAGACTTTTTTTAGCTTTCTAATTCACTAATGGGGCTACTTCAATATTGGTGCCCAGACCTATTTTCGATCACAGCCCGAACCTTGCTTTATTAACATTTGGTAGCTTCATGCATTTGAAAATAGCAGTGATGAAAAACCTAGTACCACACTACCCAGTTTCTCTTTTTTTAGGTCTCGGCTAGACAGTGCATGTGGTGTTTCAAAGAGATGTGTTGTGTTCAATCTTTGGGCTTCAGCACGTCCATAGGCTTACCATGTACTCGCTCCCTCGGCGGTATCATATCCTTCGATCCCATTTGTCCACGGCGTGCATGTGTCAAGCCTCTCCTTGTGTGTAGCACTCACGCAGAGCATGGACCAAGTATTTAAGTCCATCTACTGTCCCGATTTAGGAGCTACGGGGCAGATTTACAATAACTAGTGCACCCCTGCATATCTGCAGGGATGCAGCAGTTATTGTGCGCCATGCTTCCGCCACCATGGATGCGCCGCATTTACAATGTGGCGCACCATGGGGCAAAAACGGCACAGATGCATCACGCATCTGTGCCGTAAAAGTGGCGCATTGCTGGAGTTGCGTCGCAAGCGCGACGCAGCTCCAGCAATGCCTAGGGGGGCCCTATCTTGCTAATGCTGCGTTAATCCTTACAGGGTTTTGACGCAGCATGGGTCCAAAAGTGACTGAGTGAAATCTTCTAGATTTCACTCAGCCACTTTTAGGAGGCGTTCCTGCGCCGGAACGCCCCCCCCCCTGCACAGGAACGCCTCCTTCCGGCACAGGGCTTTACAACGTGATGCATCTCCCAGATGCGTCACGTTGTAAGTACCCTGCACCATGGCGCATCTTTTGCGCCGCCACTGCATCACAAAAGTGACGCAACGGTGGCGTAAAAGGGGCGCAAGGGGCTTGTAAATCTGCCCCTACGGTTTTTCTTTGTGCTTGACCACTCTACACAAGGGCTCATGTTTTTACAAGCTACATCTTTTACCACCCGGTCTTCATTATATCCCGAAAAACTTAGAGGGTTGTCGCTATTTTAACAATATTGGTCCGTGTTTTGCATTTCAATTCGAGCTTTGTTTTACAGTGTGGTGGTTCCCTCTTGTGTCTGAAAACGGAATGCCCCACACAATATCCAATCATATTCTACTTGCCGTCATACATCGAAGGCTGGGTCATACATACATAGGGCCTCATTTATGAGGCTGTGCGTCACTTTTACGCTGCGTCACTTTTTATGACGCACCAGTGGCGTAAAAAATGCATCTTGTTGCGCCATATTTACAAAGTGACGCATCTAGGTAGATGCGTCACTTTGTAAACCCCTGCGCCACATTATACCTGCACCAGGTATAATGTATGCAAGGGGGGCGTATTGACGCAAGGAAGGGTCGTAGAAGTGACGCAGTGAAATCTATGAGATTTCACTGCGTCACTTTTAGGACGCCGTTGCGTCAAAATCTTGCGCCTGCTTCACAGAAGGCGTAAGACTGACGCAGGCCCTTTCACATGGGGCTTGCCCCATGTGAAAAGACGCATTGCTGGAGTTGCGTCACTTTTATGACACACTCCAGCAATGCGTCACTTTTGCGCTTACAGATACGTCAGAAATACTGACGTATCTGTAACTCCTTGCGACATGATGCGTCATACATTAAATATGACGCATCAGGAATGTCGCAAGGAGTGCGCACTGAGAAGTGACGCATCGCTGCTTTCACGCAGCGATGCGTCATTTCTCATAAATGAGGCCCATAGTACCTTTTTAGAAGACTTACAGCCATTCTGAACAGGAATTGTGTTGCTATTCAGGATGGCTAGAAGACATTGTCATTGACAACGCCAATAGCCCTCGGATATCTGAGACCTATTTACTTTGTCAATGCTTGTTGTTACTTCTTGCCCCATTTCAGCTTGTTTTTTTATCTCTTTTATCAAATCGTTCTAAGGGATTTTTACTTACCTTTCATCCTGGAGGATGGATGGCAAACCCTGGGTAGTTTGAGTTTGGGTGCTAGAAACTAGCCCCCAGCCCCCAAAGATCAAAGATCGAAACAGTTGTCTGGCCTGATAATAGATTTGAGAACATTTATAAATTGCATCACGTTCCTGGTGAAATCGCGGTTGACCAATTGCAAATGGTTTTACTGTATCCAATTACTCGATCTCGGTTTATGGATTATATGAACTATTAATAAATAAGTAGATTCCACTAGATAAAAACATATTAAAAACGTAAAGGCAGTTGACGCCATAATACCACAGCAGCCATTTTAAGATTTTACTAGCATAATATTGAACTTTTCTCCATGCTAGGTCATTTGTTATATTTATTTTTATAGAATCTTTCATAACTGGTCCATTGGAATATAATTTATATCTAGGATTCGTTTCTGCAAAATACTCCTGAACGACAACACATATTTTATATGGCTGTGTAACCGATCCTCACCAGATCGTAAGACAACATTTTAAAAAAATTCAATTTATACGGCCCGCAGATTTGGCCGCTTAGTAAGTATCTACAGTTACATTAGCCCAGGGATTCCAGGGAACGGATTCGCTTAAGAATTGGAAAAATATCTGAATGCAACTGAAATACCGACTACTTTCCATAAAAATAGTTAACAGTGCTTTTGTTCCTATAATGGCCTAGCTCAGACACCACAATGATTTTTTTGTGAATATGTAGGTAATTTTAAGCACGACCAAAGATTTAATTAAATAACAATAATTAAGTGTACGTTTCTTTAGAAGTTGGAAATAATTAAGTTAATCATGCTTTATACATTTCGTACGAACGTTTTCATTAGCTTTCATTTTTAGTGTCACTACTACTACCACTGTAAAAAACATTACTTCCATACACTGCATATAAAAATTGAATTATTATTTGCAATTGGCAGTTCTTTACTGGCATCTAGCGGTCAAAATTCATAACGCAACCAACCAGTTTCCAACAGACCACGTCATATACATTTATCAGTGACCGCGCATTTACCAAATTAAACAATTCGCCTAGGTAGATGTAGAAATATTGATTTGAACAATCAGAATGGGCTCCCCTAATGTATCTAACTTAAAAACAACAAATGTAAAAATATCAAAAGTAAATGCAGCATTGCATGTCTGGGCGCATGTTCATCTGAACACGGGTATATTACACACCTAAATCAAATTGTTCTCACTAGTATTACTTTAATGAGTTCAGCGATCGGAACAGCTATTTTCTAGGATCATCACATACTCGAAAATGGTTTAAAAAAATGAGGCTATACATATAATATATTATAAAACAAATTGAAACATGCATTTACACATTGAATGTTTTTTGATTTCTTGAACTCTGTATTTTTCAAAATTACGTATTAAACAAGGGCATGAAATATGCCAGTGAGGGGTTTTATAATGCTGAGCATGCACAGTCAATGCCAAATATGTTAGAATTTATCAGGCATGAACAATGTTCACAGTGTACAAGCAATGATGAACTTCATGGCTGGGACAATGTTAGGCGACATTTATGTGGTCAATATTCCTAGTAATACCCACAACATGCCAACTTTAGACAGCATTGTACAAGAAGAGGCATGACATTGCCACGGATGTCTCAATAGGTCAACATTATTGACAAAGAGGGTCTCATTGCGCCAAAGATACCTACAATATTTCATGGATGATCTGGGCGAGAAAAAATGAAAAGGGGGGGCTCTTGGCCCCCCCGCCCGCATGGCGGTGCGGCGACCGCTCCTCTCCTTCGGTACCTCTCGGTGGTGGGGCGTGTCCTCTGGGGCGCGCCCTACCACCGATTGGTTGGCGCCCTCCCTGACCCGGATGGCATTAAGCGACATCCGGGTCAGGGGGGCGGGCTGCAGGAGGGGCTGGGAGGGTGCCGCCCCCCCCCCCCGGGCCCCTCGAGGATAAAGAAGCGGGGAGCGCCCAGGGGACCCCTTGTTGCCTGGACGCTCCCCCACACCGGGGGTGCCCCGCGCTCGGGGCTTCTTGTTTTATTGATCATCCCATTTTTTATATTCCAGAATTCAGGACCCTGGTGCGGCCATCGTCCGACGAGCGAGGAGCCGAGGTCGTCGCAGAGTTAGGGGCGGCAGCGTTGAGCGGCGGTCGGCGTTCGCAACGTGGAGCGGCCTTCACAAGGGGCGGCAGCGTCAAGCGGTGTACGGGGAGAGTGCATTACGGGACACCGAGGTATTGTTTGGGGCAACAGGAGGGGACGGCGAACAGCAACGCCTTCTCGCATTCGCCCGCTGCTGCCGCTTTGAGCACGGGGACCGAGCGCCTGACTGAGGCGAGGAATCGGGTGAGGCGGCTGGTGGTGATAATTGTACAGGCTTCGCAGGGGGTGAAGCAGGGTCGACCAGGGCAGGAATTGGAGGGGAGACCTGTAGCCTGCAATTTTAAAATTTCGTTTTGCCTTGCTATATGTAGTTGAGACCTGTAGCCTGCAATTTTAAAATTTCGTTTTTGCCTTGCTATATGTAGTTTTTTCCTCTAATTTTCATTATTTGTAGGGGAAAAAGATTGTTTTGGAAACATACAGTGCAATTCTGTGCTAGTCTGTGCGGTTTTTTAAGCAGCAAAGGTTGGCTAGGGGGTGGTCAACAAGGGTGCGAGCCCCCATTCAAGTGTGGTACTATTGGCAGTTTTCAGCAAATGTTTGAGTGCCACTCCCGGATATTATTAATTTTTTATATTGCAGGCAACTAATACAGTGTTTTTCACATCTCGTGCGCGGTGAGCCCAGAGTGGTGAACGGCAGACCTAGTCACAGATCTGATACCGGCTGAGACTACGCAGGATTGGATCGGTAAGAGGAGAGCGGGGGGCTTGTATTCCATCGCTTCTGGTAGCCGCCGGGTGGGTCTACGTTAGAGTTTACTCACCCCTGACAAACCGGATCAGCCGGGGTGTTGCGGTTACGGTTGCATGGTGCTTACAGCCCCCTGCGCATCCTCCATCTAGTGAAGGTACAGAGCACACATATACCGAAGGTGTAACACTAGGAGTGTAGGGCAGCGGTCGATAGGCATGCCAGGGCTAAAGGGTGGTAAAGGAGGGTCCAGGATGGAGGTGAGGATGCAGGCCATGATGCGTGAGATGAGTGACATTAATAAGAGGTTGGGGAAAGTTGATGAATTAGAGGCCCGCATGAATGAGAGGTTTGCTGATCCCCCAGGCCCATCAGGCAGGCCCAGGCGGCAGAGAGCGGCACCCTTGCCGAGGGGGGATTTTGTTACCCCACCAAAGAGATCTACGGCCAAGAAGCCCAGGTACGGTGCCCCGGCCCCCGTACCTGTAGTTCCGGTCCCTAGTACACCCCTACCTGCGGTACCGGTTCCTCTTGCACCTGTGCCTGTAATTCCGGCGCCCACGGCACCGGCCTTCGGCCATGCCGCCGGCGCCCCCTCCTGCGGGGCCTACCCTCCCCCCCCCCGCCCGTGGTACCGATACCAGTCCCGGGTTTGCCGCCGACACCCGCTCCCTTGCCTACCACACCAGTGCCACCGGACATGCCCCCTGGGGTCCCAGAGGTGCCAGCTGGTAACCTGGACCCGGTCCCTGTTGAGTTGATATCTCAGATAGAGGCCTTATTGCCTTGGCTGCAAAAGGGGGGTGTGTTACCTGCTTCATCAGATCATGCGGCAGAAGCGGCGAAGTTGGTAGAAAAGATTAAAGCTGCAACGGCGGCCGACAGTGCTGCGGTGCCCTCATCTTCTTCACTTACAGGCTCCAGTCCCGCCCAACCGAATGGAGATGGTGGTCTACCAGCCCTGGTGCCCGGAAATGGTAAGGATGTGGCGCTGCCTCTCTTGGGGGACGGCTCAGTGCCATCCAGGAGTGAAAATTTGGCACAACATGTGTCCCAGGCAGTGAAAGAGTTGATTTGGGCGGAAAAATATGTCTACATTTTTTCTTTGTTACTAGACAATAGGGAAATGGAGCAGGCCAAGCTACTGAAGGAATGGATGCATCCGAGTGAATGGAGGGCACAGTCCTCTAAGTTCAGGGTAGAGGAGACTTTGAAGAATTGGATCAGGGCCTTTTCCGTCCTCACGGCTATCACGGCCGAACCCCCCCCTAATGTCCAGGCAGCAATGGCTTACTACCAGAGCAGGATTGTGGGGTGGAGTGATCAATACACTGGGGATGCGTGGAAGGAGTATGATGTTAATTTCAGGAAAGCCAAGGAATTTGACACATCACTGGCATGGGACAGGGTGGACTCTATCTCTTGGCATAAGCAGTTCTCAGGGGACACAGCCCCATCCCAGTCCACCAGTGCAGTCAGGGTGTTCTCCGCCAGACCCCAACAGCCCTTTCGGTCAGCCCAGGGGAGTGAGGTCCAGGGGAAGAATAGGGGGGGGACGGACGTCAGAGAGGAAAGGGGGATGCTGGGTCTTTAATAAGCGCTCCTGCACAAGGGCCCCGGGCACCTGTAGATTTAGACATGCATGTGCAGTCTGTGGTCACCCATCCCATCCCGAGACAACTTACAGGTCCAAGCAATGCAACCACGGTCAGAGGGGAAGGGGGAAGCCAGAGTAGCGCAGACGATTTGGGTCCCCCCACGCCAATAGACGTTTTAGCAATGATCCCATGGTTGAATAGATACCCGGACCACACAGCGGCCACTCTACTTCAGGAAGGTTTCTCACAAGGTTTTAGGATTCCAGCGGTGGGTTACACAGGTAGCGCACATTGCAGGAACCAATTGTCAGTAAAACATAATCCTACAGTGGTGGCTGCTAAGATTAGCAAGGAACTGTCGCTGGGCAGGATAGCTGGCCCTTTCCAGGAGATGCCTGTCCCCAATTTTGTGTGTTCACCGCTTGGAGTAGTACCCAAAAAGGAGAAAGGCGAGTTTAGACTGATCCACAACCTGTCGGCACCAAGAGGAGCATCCTTGAACGATGCGATTGATGAGGGGATTTGTAGTGTAAAGTATGCCTCATTTGACCAGGCTGTTGATTTATTGCGTGCTCTGGGGCCAGGGGCACTGATGGCAAAATCCGACATAGAATCTGCTTTCCGTCTCCTCCCAGTCCATCCTGTGGATCGCCACCTCCTAGGTTTCAATTTCGAAGGCAAGTTTTACATGGATAAATGCATGCCCATGGGCTGTTCTATATCATGTGCTTACTTTGAGACGTTTAGCTCATTTCTAGAATGGGTCATGAGACAGGCGACGGGCCACCAGCAGGTCATGCATTACCTGGACGATTTCCTTTTCTTAGGTGCGGCGGGCTCTCAGGGGTGTGCTTGGGCATTGCAGGAATTTTTCGTGCTCATGCGGGCTTTTGGGGTCCCACTGGCGCCAGGTAAGACGGTCAGCCCGTCCACCTGGCTGGAATTCCTTGGTATCGAAATTGACTCAGTGGAGGGATGTTTCAGGTTGCCCAGGGACAAAGTGTCTAGGTTTAGAGCAGCTCTTCGTCAATGCCTACGCAAAGACAAGGTTTCCTTGCAACAGCTGCAGGAAGTGGTGGGGCAACTGAACTTTGCTCTCGCTCCTCGCACGCTGATGACGAGCCCAGCTCGTCACGTAAAGTGCGCTTTTAAAAATCTCAGCGTATGAGCGGAATTCCGCCCGCACGCATGCGGTTAAAATGCAGGTTTTCAGGGAACATCTTCCTGCAGCAGACCCCTCGCCGGCGCACTTCCCGGCAGTACTTTGGCAGATTGGTGCCCCAGATTACAGGACCTCGTGGTTGCTAGATTAGCCCCCAGGACCAAGGCAGCTTACGAACGGGCGTTTTTGTCTTACCGTGCTTTGTTGGGGCTGGAATGGGAGGTTAGGTGGGCACAGGAGGACAGCTTTGCGGCCTACTTAGAAGTGATGCACAGGGAAGGGCGCTCAGTGGCGGCTGCGAGCAGGAGGCTAAGGGCATGCGAGATCCCACTAACACCTTTATGGTGCGCAAGGCTTTGAGAGGTTGGCGCCGTTTACAAGGTCACCCTGCAGATAGGAGAAGGCCCATTGGGCTAGCGCGGCTGACAGCCTTATTGGTGGCGCTTCGCAGTGTCTGTAGCTCAGAGTGGGAGGTACTTCTGTTCAAGGCTGCATTTTCCCTGGCTTTCTATGGGGCTCTGAGAATCGGCGAGTTGGTTGCAGCGTCAAAGGAAGATAAGCTGGGCGGCCTACAGGGGGCCTGTGTAAAGATTAGAAAGGATACTATGTGGGTGACAATTCAGAGATCCAAGACTGACCAGGAATCTCGGGGTCACACCATAGTGCTCCACCGGGCCCGGGCCAATCCTTGCTGCCCGGTTTCTCATGTGGAAGTCTTCCACAGGCAGCGTGAGGGCACGGCGGGGGGTGCACTGTTGTGTCACGCCGATGGTACGCCATTTGCCAGGTACCAATTTAGGAGAGTCTTAGAACTGACGGTCAGACAGGCAGGTTTTGATCCCAAGGAATTTGGCACGCACTCCTTTAGGATTGGGGCAGCAACTGAAGCAGTGGCAAGGGGTCTCCCAGTGGAGAATGTGAAGAGAATAGGGAGATGTTTGTCTGAATGTTACAAACGATATGTACAAATTGACATGTTGTGACAGGATGGTGCTCACGCCTGGTATGTTTCTGGTTTTTTGCAGTTTCTCAAACCTGTGACGCAGGGGAGGAACTCGCCGCCGGGCGTCAACGATCTACACCATCGCAGCACAAGCGGCACAAAGAGCGCAAGAAATTGGTGACTTGGATTCTGGGCCACTCTTATGTGAGGCGTGCTGAACATGTTTTTCTTTCAGGAGACCGTAGGAACAGGGTGGCGCAAAAGGGGTTTCATATCTCATTTTTCGGAAGAGGGGGTCTGTGCCTCAGCCAGTTTAGGAGCTTTTTCCAGGGACTCTTAGCTCAGCAGCCCGCCCCCCGTCAGTGGTGATACTTCACCTGGGGGAGACTGATTTGGCCAAACTAGGGAGGCGCATCCTTATTGAGGAGATCATCTCCACTGCAGGGTGGGTGGCTAGGATTTGCCCGGGCTGCACAGTAGTATGCTCGCAACTTATCCCTCGGAGGCAGTGGATCAACACACAGTTGGACAAACTATTCCGAGCCCCCCGGTTGCAGACGATTCCACATGGATGTATCTGGGGCAAGCAGTTTTACCTGGGGGACGGAGTACACTTAACTGAGGCAGGGAACGTCCTGTGGTCTAATAATCACTGGGCCTGGATAGAGGGATTTGCTAAGTAAATCTGTCCTGGTTTAGGTCTAGGAAGGGGGAGGCCAGATCGTCGGTTAACAATGCTGGCCTGTGGCGGTAAGGTCATGACCGGTGAGCAGCTATTTTAAGGTCTGAGGGGGCGACCATCATCCTATGGAGGTTCCCGCCCAGGGGGAGGGGCCATTGGCCTCTCCTAGAACTTCAGGGGCAAGGTAACTGGTGCTTCAAAGGGGCGCGGGTTGGAGAAGTCACGCTTTCCTTAGGCTGGTAGCCACCCCGCGCGCGCATACTTATGACGTCGACAGATGGCGCAGAGTAAGGGCCCTCCTTTAGTGGGTAAATGGAGTTCACGGCGTGGACCGGGTAATTACCGGGCCCGGCTCCGCATGTGCACATCTTGTGGTGAGGCGCAGCTAGTAGGACCTGACACCGGTTAGCGACCTCACCATATGGCCAGAAATGTTAGTATACAAAATTTCAGATGAGGATGTTAGATTCGGTTAGGAAACAATCTGTATTAGAGTTTTTGTTAAGGATAGTCTCTCACACCTGTTGACAATCATGTATCTAATGTCCTGCTGATTTTTTGTATAAACTGATTATCGTGCAATTAAAAATGTATTGTTTTATATCTTAATAAATACGGCCGGGGGGTCTTGCAACCCCCCGCCTTCCAAAGATAACCATGTTTCATGTTCATGTGTCTGTGGGTTGGTGTGGTCATAAGGAGGGGGTGGCAGCCAGTCACTGACCATGTGAAAAGGGGGGGCTCTTGGCCCCCCCGCCCGCATGGCGGTACGGCGACCGCTCCTCTCCTTCGGTACCTCTCGGTAGTGGGGCGTGTCCTCTGGGGCGCGCCCTACCACCGATTGGTTGGCGCCCTCGGACCCGGATGCCATTAAGTGACATCCGGGTCAGGGGGGCGGGCTGCAGGAGGGGCTGGGAGGGGGGGGCGTGCCGCCCCCCCGGGCCCCTCGAGGATAAAGAAGCGGGGAGCGCCCAGGGGACCCCTTGTTGCCTGGACGCTCCCCCACAACGGTGGTGCCCCGCGCTCGGGGCTTCTTGTTTTCCCACCCACCATCCCTGGAACAATGCGGTGTTGTAGGCATTATTAGTCTGATTCAGTCTGTAATTTGCTATGGTGTTAGTTAGACAATTTTTTCCATGCGTAGAAAACCATTTTGTTTTGTGTACTTTGCTTGTGATGCTTTCTTTTAGGCCTTTTTTCCCCGTTTAGTTAATGGTATTGTAATATGTTGTTTGGTTGCAATGGTATTTAGGCCTTTTTTCCCTTTTGTAGCTTTACGGTGTTATGCGTGATGGTTTACTTAGTCAGTGTAGTTGTCCTTTAGAATTTTTTCCCATAGGTCGTCGTATTTATTAGGATGGGGCATGCGGTAAGGTCATGACCGGTGAGCAGCTATTTTAATGTCTGAGGGGGCGGGCATCATCCTATGGAGGTTCCCGCCCAGGGGGAGGGGCCATTGGCCCCTCCTAGAACTGCAGGGGCAAGGTAACTGGTGCTTCAAAGGGGCGCGGGTTGGAGGAGTCACGCTTTCCTTAGGCTGGTAGCCACCCCGCGCGCGCATACTTATGACGTCGACAGATGGCGCAGAGTAAGGGCCCTCCTTTAGTGGGTAAATGGAGTTCACGGCGTAGACCTAGGGTGACCAACCGTCCGTAAATTTCACGGACAGTCCGTAATTTCGTCCGTCTGTCCGTTGTCCGTGAAGGATTGTTTAACGGACGCCATTTGTCCGTAATTTTACCTGCTGTTGGGTGACAGCATATCATGTGCCTTTCAATCACAAAAGCCTTGCTCCAATCTATGCTGTGCACAGCAAACAAAACTATCTAGGATTGGCTTGAAAGCCATAAGCCAATCCTAGAGCTCGCTGGTACACTACAGGAGTGTTCTCGGCCCTGATGCGCATCAGGGCCAATGAGAACAGCTTTAGGATACCCAGCCACTGTTCTTGTTAAAGTCGAGTGTGAGTGCACCGTGACTCGTGAACAACGTGCTTGAGTTGTATGCCTTTCCTGTATGTGTGCAGAGAACCTTGTGCACTGGGTATGCAGAGAGAGGCCTGTACTGGGGTGGGTTCAGAGTAAGGTGATGTCTGTGATAGCGCAGGATGAGAGGAGTACTTGTGAGTTCAGGGTGCACTGCTTGTTATTTCAGTCCAGCGGGATGGTGCACCCTTGTGATTTCTGGGTAGGTAGTGTGTATCTGTTAGTGTAGGGTGAACAACCTGTTGAGTGGGTGGCGTGTCTTTATGAGAGGAGGATGAGTGGTGTACCTGAGTGATTGCAGCCCATAAAAGCCAAATCTATTGCATTTGACACTGCTCGTTTTGGTAATAATGTCAAAGGCAATGAATGGCTTAGAAATGTTTCACATGCGGAAACCACACGCGCGCTCACACGTTTATTGCTCCACATGCATTAAGTTTCTATTTTAGAGGTGTTCTTACTATAAGGCTCTCATCACAAAGTAGAACTAAATCAAGAGTAATACCACAACAAAGCAGTTACATTACTGTAGTTGGGATATATATCTCTCAATATATATATACAATGTACCTCATAATATTGGCTATTATTCAATGTAGACTGTTTGGCCCATAAATGACTAAATCGGAGGGACGCCTTGACAATAGATTCACAGATTAAGGCACAAAGAAAGTTACAGGAACCTTTTGCACGTACATGACAAGCTTCATGTTTTTTTAAAACTATAATGTAGTTTTGTCACATTTCAGTAAATTATTAACAGCAAATGTACTCTAATTGGAACACGCTAATATGCAGCAATTCAAAAAAACACATATGTGGGGCTTTAAAAACACTCTAAATGAAGGTTTATAGGCAGTGATATGCTGTTGAAGCCCTCATAATGCAAAATACCACAAAACACTTACTTTTGACAGAAATGCTTTCTTGTATTCCTTTTGCAGTTCTATATAGTGCAAACATGACCCAAGAGCATGGTGGCACTTTACATGACCACCAGATTAAATTACACCAGGACAGATTTCTTTTTTTTAGGGTCAGGGAAATTAATTAATTTGCCCAGGATCATGGCCCCCAGTTACCAAGGGCAGCTTTTTTCACTCTGCCACATGGCCTCCCTTTCATCAAATAACAAACACACGTCAGCATTTTGACACTAGAAAGAGGGAGATTTTGAATAAAAAAATCAGGAGTTTTCTATCCCCCCCCCCCATTGACTTGAAGAATTTAGACAGGAGACTACTAAAATAAAGCCATTTTTTCTGAGAAAATTGGTAGTCTCCTGCCTAAATTGTGGCTGTTGGCATGTGTGAAACAATCGCTGGATGTTTAGTATTCCCCTTAGGGTGACCAACCGTCCGTAAATTTCACAGACAGTCCGTAATTTGGATCTGACGTCCGTTGTCCGTGAGGATCCCTTTTACGGACACTGTTTGTTCGCAATTTTGGGCATTGCAGTGACAACACTGTTCCCCTGCATGACGCCTCAACTCCGTGATGTCTCATCATTTTAGAACGGATGCATTTTCAATATTATATTCAAGGAAGCCATGATTGCTGCTTTTTTATTTTATGCAACGAACAACTATTGACAAAGCCAATAGTTCTGGCTTGTTGTAGGCGTAACGTTTCTTGTTGTGTTATATATCTGGATACAATGACAGAAGAGGCAAAATACCATCTGGCGGCACACTATACTAAGCACAGATTTTTGACTTAGATGTTTTAAGCCACGCCCTTAATTACATCGAACACCCCCTTTGGAGAGCCCCCCCAGTTATTTCATCTCACTTAAAGTCCTGGTAACAACACCATGTCATAGTCGCCCCATGTCCAGGCACTGTGCATCATGCATGACTCATGCCTTCCACTTTTCAGATTGCCTGTGTGCAGGGGCATAGTGAACCCTCCCCCACCCCACCCCTTGCTTTAGGAACTACAGTGAGTGTGAAGTTCTTGATGGGCCTCTTCTGTCTGCAACTCTGCAGACAAAGGCTCAGCTCATAATTAATATGAAAAGGTGGGCAAGTGGGTAAGTGAAGGGATGGGCGGGTGGCTGAATGGATTACTGAAAGGGTGAATAGATGGATGATGAGAGAAAGGATGGATGGATGACTGAGTGGAAGGCTGGATGAGAGAAAAGGTAAATTGATGGATGTATGGGTAGAAGAGTAGATGGGTGGGTAAAAGGGTGGATGGATGATTGAAAGGGTGTATGATGGGCGAGTGAATAGGTGGATGGATGAGTGAAATGATTGATGAACTGATAGGTGAAAGGGTGGATGGATGAGTGAAAGAGTGGATGTAAGGATGGATGAGTGAGTGAAAGGGAGGGTAGATGGACAAAAGGATGGATAGATGAGTGAAGGAGTAGATTGAGGAGAGAAAGGATGGGTGAGTGATAGGGTCAATGGATGGATTCATGAGTGGATGAGTAGATGGATTGGTGGGTGGATGGATGGAAGGAAGAATGGCTAAGTGAAAGCGTTGATGGAGAGAGAAAGAGGATGGAAGGATGACGGAAAGGGTGAATGGGTGGAAGGATGAGTGTCTGGGTGGATGGATGAGTAAGTGAAAGGATGGCTGGATGGGTAAATGGCTGGATGGATGAGTTAATGGATGGGTGGAACAGTGGATGGATGAGTGTACGGATGGATAGGGTGAAAGGGTGGATGGATGGATAATGGATGGATGAGTGAAAGGGTGGATGGAGGGATGGATAAGTGAAATGATGGATGGAAGGATACATGATGTATAGGTTTGCAAATGGTTGAATATGTTTGGATATGGATAGGTTTACTTATATACTTTGCGCGACCTCCTCTGATGTGTCTGTAAAACTTACCTTTTGTCCTGAAGTTTTGTCCTGAATTTTGACCTCCTGTCCTGAATTTTTGTCCTGAATTTTGACCCTTTGTCCTGAATTTTTACACTCACCGTCCTGAATTTGCACCCATGCCAGTTGGTCACCCTACGTAGACCGGGTAATTACCGGGCCCGGCTGCGCATGCGCACATCTTGTGGTGAGGCGCAGCTAGTAGGACCTGACACCGGTTAGCGACCTTGCCATATGGCCAGAAATGTTAGTATACAAAATTTCAGATGAGGATGTTAGATTCGGTTAGGAAACAATCTGTATTAGAGTTTTTGTTAAGGATAGTCTCTCACACCTTTTGAAAATCATGTATCTAATGTCCTGCTGATTTTTTGTATAAACTGATTATCGTGCAATTAAAAATGTATTGTTTTATATCTTAATAAATACGGCCGGGGGGTCTTGCGACCCCCCGCCTTCCAAAGATAACCATGTTTCATGTTCATGTGTCCGTGGGTTGGTGTGGTCATAAGGAGGGGGCGGCAGCCAGTCACTGACCATGTCCTTTTTTTGCATTGAGTTTTATTGCTGGTCTTTAGACCCTGCTCACTGGGGTTCTGCTATCCAGCCTCCAGTGTACATGCTTGGCTTTCTAAAACATGTGGAAATTGGCTAATCCCTGATTGGTGTTTTTAACTCTCCTATAAGGCCTCAGTAAATGGATCTGCATCAATTGCATTGACAGTTAAATGTCACATGTACATGGCAACCCCTATTGTTCCACCCACTAGCGTGACAAGGAAAACATGGCTCCAGGCCTCCCTCTGTAGCTTAACTGCTGAAGTTTAACCCTACAGTGGTTCTTTTTAGCTGTGATAGTTAAAGTTTATTTTGTGAATCAGAATAGGCGACTCTTTTGTGGATGGATGTATAACCCTCCCTAAACCACCCCCTACCCCAACTCTAACCCCACTTTACTGCTCTCCACATCCCTTCTATTTATTTGTAAATATTGCTCATTTTCCACCCACTTCATTTACCTCCCACATTTACTACAAAAACATATACCTGCATGTGTGAAGACCTCCACAGTTTTGGTGGCGATCTCTGCACGTAAAAGTAGAGGCAAAGACCTCCACATATACGCTTGTGAATGGCATTTTCTCATACGTGAGTCGTACTATTTTAATACTACTAGTGTAGTACAACATAGAGTTAGTGAATAGGTCCCGGAATGTCCAACCAGAGTTCTTATTTAAACTAAACAGAATTAATAGCAGATTAAGGACCTAATTATAAGAGACCAGGAGGGATAATCAGTATTTTTAAACCCGATAAAATCTGACATCCTGGAATCAGAATCTAATAAATGCATAAAATATCTCCCAAAATTCACATTGTGTGGTAATAAGTAGTCCTTTTTCCATGATTCAATCAAATATAATGCAGTGCAATCTTAAAGGCACCTGGTAATTACAAGATATGATACGTATTTCATTACTTATAATTGCATAGTCTGTGCAAACACTATTGCACGGGGAATGCACTTTCCAAGGCACTGGTAATCAGACCCATGAGCATAGATATGTGCACAATAAAATATAACAAAAACAGGAGAATCACATTGTTAAGTGAAGCAGCAAATATAACACAAAGGAAATAAAAATAAAATCATCGGATACCCAGGTTACAGACAAAATATATTGTTTTAAATGTGAGTGTGATTTATTTTAAGAACAATGATGATTGTAACAGCCACCAAAATAATATGATCACTACCTGACTGTGATCTCTGAGGAAATGTTAACAAAGATAAAATGTACAGAAAGCAACCTTTGGGAAACCCGATTTCCCCCAGTTTTAATGTTAGGTTTGAACAGAATGTTTAAAGTGGCTAGCGTATGACATAAACTTAACTTGATTGTTAAATGTCTGTCACCTGCTTTTAAGTTTTATGCTTACATACTTTCATCATCATAGGATTTCCTTTCATTTTTCTAGTTATTTGTCCTGAATAGCAGGTGATCTTGCATGTTTCTAAACTTTGCCAGATGATAGTTCCAGAGATGTATTGCCCCAATAATAGAGAGGTTGTACTCATTATTGCAAGAGGGGACTATGGGACAAGAATACATTCTGAAGTGAAGGGTTGTTTTCTCTGAGCATTTTTGTAGTTTTGCTACGAAAGGAAGGTGTTTTCCATGTGGGCAATACAGAGTGTGTTGAAGGTGAAGCCCTTGCCAATGGCTAGTCAGTGGGTTCCTTGGATAGCTGGTAAGATGTGGGACTGTTAGAAATTGGATTTGTGGTTGGCTAGGTATACACCTAAGCCAGGTAGAACCCACCAATCTAGTCAGGGTAAGGGAGATACACACCCAAGATAACCCAAGGCTGATCCCCTTGATAGCTTGACAGAGCAGTCAGGCTTATCCCAGAGGCAATGTGTAAAGCGTTTGCGCAACAAACATACACACATCAGTGACACACTAGGTACACCACAAAAAGACTCCACACAAGGTTATATAAATATATCCTTTGTATTCATACATAAAACACATAGACCTTAAATCACTTTGTGGTATGTAAATCACATTTAGACCACAATCACATAAATCACTGTGCCACTAGGCACTTGTCATGAACAAAACAGTTAGACCAAATATCACTTTGCAGTATGTAAAACACATTAGACTGCAATCACATCCATCAATAATCACTTTGCCAACCTGCACTTGTCATCAACATAACATAAGGTGCACTGACATAAGTACTCCAAATATAGGTCATAGGTCACTGGTAGTGCACCGCAGTAAGTACTAATAAGATGCACAGGTCACAGCTCACTTGGACCCTCGACAATAATCACAACATTAAAAATGCGTACATCCAAAGACAGTTTTTATTTTGTAGACACATGTCACAAAACACCCTAAAAGGCAACAACCAGTCATCTTAATGCCGAGGCACAGTGCTTCGGTGCCTCTCTTACTCGACCTCCCGCATTTGCGAAAGGATTATAGGACATCAGCCCTTGAACGCGTGGTGCCGCTGCTACTAGCACATGGGAGGTGATGACCTGCAGAGATGTCCCCCTAAGATATGGGGCAGCCCGATGGGGCGTACCGGCCGCCTATGTCGGCGAGGAACCTCCCTCGGTCTCCCGCTTGGAGACTGGTTCCTTTTACAGCTGCCCATGTGTGCCCCCTTAGAGATTTGCCAAGATGGTGGGGAGGCCTCGCTCGGTCCTCCCAGCATGATGTGACCTTGCCAGGCCTCTCGCTAATGCCGAAAGCCCTCTCACCTCCCTCCGTTGGGGCTTCCTTGCATGGCAGAGGTTATGTGGCCTCGCGACCATTCATTAGGCTGGCCCGCCTTCCTCCTTCAGCTCCGGAGGAGTTGCCAGGCAATGCCCTGGGCTTCCTGATCAAACAGTGGCTTTCAGGGGCAGGCAGGGTTGCAGCATGGTGCGTAACCCTCAGATCAGGTGCCCCTCCTCCCAGAGTTTTCTTACCTAAGGCGGCCCCTCTCCCTCACTGGAGAGGGCAGAGAGTGTGGTAGGCACTGCAGAACGAGCCAGTGCCTCAGGTACCGGTAAATCCCACACCAAAAAACAGTAAAGGGCTCTGACTCAAACTCAGTTAGGCTGAGTCAAAATACAGTATAGAACAATACGAATGCCAGAACGGAGATAGACTCCTACCGAATATTTAAATAAACCTTTATGACCAAAACATAAACGTCTGCTTTTTTAGTTGCAACATCTAATGGTTTATTCCACTTTATTCATCTTCATAACTTTTTACAAAAAATCAATTCTTTGTGCATAATACTCATACAAAATATATACAAACATAGAATCTACATAAGCAGTATATACAAAAATATGTACAAAACATTTACAACTGACACCTGCGAACCTACTTCATACACACCACTCTCAAACTTCACACACTCCAACAACATATGAGTCCCAATGTACACAACCATATACATAAAAATAAGAATAAAGCAAACAAGCAAGCCGTAAATGACCGTCAAACCACTCCTTGTTTCTGTTCGTGGTTTGACGGTCATTTACGGACTGGAGGCAGCAGGATATAACTTGGGAGTCCTGGTGCCCACTGAGAATTGTCTATACATCAAAGTGACGTATGGAGGGAGTCACCTAGAAGACGTAAGAATCTTGTTGGTCCTGAGGAGAACACTCTAGCTTGCGGGTTCGAAACGCGTCGACCTGGTCCCAGGTCACATTTAAAGAGTTTGTGTTCTTTCACGAAAAAACATGAAAATAAAAAACTACAGCTTTAGTCCATTTTGAAAATAAGATACAATAAGTTTCTAAATCTCTCTTTATTATTTGCTTTATTCTTATGTTTATGTATATGGTTGTGTACATTGGGACTCATATGTAGTTGGAGTGTGTGAAGTTTGAGAGTGGTGTGTATGAAGTAGGTTCGCAGGTGTCAGTTGTAAATGTTTTATACATATTTTTGTATATACTGCTTATGTAGATTCTATGTTTGTATATATTTTGTACGAGTATTATGCACAAAGAATTGATTTTTTGTAAAAAGTTATGAAGATGAAAAAAGTGGAATAAACCATTAGATGTTGCAACTAAAAAAGCAGACGTTTATGTTTTGGTCATAAAGGTTTATTTAAATATTCGGTAGGAGTCTATCTCAGTTCTGGCATTCGTATTGTTCTATATGGTAAATCCCACACAGCACTTGTGAGAAGTTGGCCTGGTCTATGATGTCCACTAAGTACAGTGGGCACCTTGCACCAGTCCAAACAACCCTTATGGTGATTTAAGAGGTCAAAGATAACCTTAGAAAGCTAGCCAAGTGGTAGCTGTTGAGAGCAGCCTTCAGGCTTAGTCTTGAAGTAATGTTAAGAAGCTTGTTTTACCAGAATGCAATCTTGTATTGCGTAAATGAAAGGAGAACCAAGCAGTAATTATAAAAATATGTATTTATTATAACACACCTTAAATACCTCACAGTATATGCTACATGCAGATAAACACAAAACACACATTACTGTAGCACAGAAACAATCAAAAGTAGCACTAATAAACAGTGGACTCCAAGGAAAGACCAATCTATATACTAAAATAGTGATATAAGAACCACAACTCGAGTCAAGACAGTGTCTAGAGGTTGTAGAATCTCTGGGACCCCTAGGAACCATCCAAGGTGATTAAGCTGGGATCCCACGGAGGATGGGTGCAGTGTGAGAACACGACTGAGTGCTACGTACAATTCAAAGGGAGAGTTGCTGTTGCTTTTTGAAAGTTTAAGGACCCTTCCAAGTGGAATACAAAGAAACACTATAGAACATAGAAGGTTGAAGAGCCACCCCACCCATGGATACCAAAGTACCTGAGTTACCTATCCCAGGGAAGCCGGGTGCATATGGCTGAAGTGGCATCGGAAACCATCGCCGATCTCAATGGGAGCCTTTAAAGAAATGCCACTGCTGGAAAGAAGAAAAGTGTCTGGTGGAACCCACAGGTGGATTCGTGATGGAAGGAACCTGAAAGTAGAGGAGACAGAGTCTGGGTCAGTCAGGATTGAGCATGGGCTTGGTAGATGAATGCCCACCAATGTTGGGTGCTTCAGTGTTGAAGAAGGAGACCTTGACTCTAGAGCAACGGGACCAGGAGATGTCGAGGCTGATCAGGAGCTGGATATGAGCTGTCCCACAAAGGATGTCAAGTGCTGAGGAGTCGGTGTCCGGCGGAAGCACCAACAAGCCTTGGCAGCGGCAACCCATGAAGAAGATTGAGTAAGGTTACGGTCTGGCCCAGCAAGGACGAGGAGACTCACAACAGCAAGGGGAGTCACAGCAGGTCTGGAGCAATCAGGGGAGCTTGTGCAGAATATTGTCCATGTCAAATCTAGGTTCCTACAGCCAGCTAAGCCCTTAAGTACCCACCAGAGGGGGATGGACAGATTCAGGGGTCCCTACCAAGGGAGGGTCTGAACCATGTGGAGTATACTCCCCTGTCCTTTGTCCAGTTTTGCAGCAGAGCGGGAGCCTATGGCTCCCAGGACTGGATTGAACTGGACTATGCACATGGACATCAAGTGTGCCCCAAATGCAGACTTTCAGGCACTTTGGAAGTGCACCCACCCAGCCCCAATACAATAAATCCTGTCTGGGAGGTGGTCACACCCCCCTGTGACAGGATGTCTATTGTTCTGCCTTCCCCTGCTCGAGCTTGGATAAGCAGCAGAAGGGCAGAAATTTGTCTCTGGTTGGCAGCAACCATTTTGTGCTGCCTGGGCCGAGAAGGCTGGTACCGGGTAGAATAGGGACCCCACAAAGCTCACTACAGAAGGGTGGAATCATACCTTCCACACCGGCCATCAGTGTGGAGGTATGATTCCAAGGTGTTTGATACCAAACATAATATGTTTTGTTGCAGCCGTTTTCGGGATAGCATTTTACGCAAGCAAATAATGCACCTCTACCTATATATCTGGCTGAGTCAAGGACAACCAGGGAGAATTGTCTCCAAAGGCTGTAGGGGTGCTCTGCTCATGCAGGGGCACCCTCTCGTGTAAAACATAGCACCCTGCCTTCAGGATGGTCAAGGCCTGCTAGAGGTGTGACTGATAGGTTTTAAGTGTATAGATATAGTAAACCTTTATCTTTTGTAAGTGGTGCAAGCACCAGCTTACACAGGCTGCACTGGCAGGTCTGTAGTTCCATTTTGCATGGCCTCTCATGGATGGCATAATACATGCTTAAGCCCATTGGAGGTCTCAGGGGTACCTATGCCCTGGGTACATGTGTACCATATAGTAAGTAAGTATTTTATTGCATATGGTTAATTAAAACCTTTACAAAATTGAGTACAAAACAGTATACGAACTAGCCTTGGTTAAAATACATTTACACTCTTTAAAAAACAAGTTCTTTTTTTAAAAAAAGTATTACATCGTCTGCGGCATGAGCCTCTCCTAACGTATCAGACCTTCGGACTAGGTCTGCACCATTTTTTCAGTTTTCTGGATTAGGAGGCTCGCCTTCTGTAAGAATTTGGAGGCCCTATAGGCCGGTTGCAACTGGAAACTGTTCAGTGCTAACATGACGGCAGGCCTGCATGTTCTGATTAGATAAAAACGAAATATTTGTAAAAGGTAGTAACGTCTCAGACTAGCCGATGATGGACAAATGCACAGAATATGAGTCAGTGTTTCTTCCAAACGGCCACACAGTCTGCATAGCGATGTTGGCCATGTTTGGCTCCATGCTGGGGTCTGATCCTTTGTGATGTAGGTGCCTAGGCGTATGCGTAGGAGCATTTGTTGTGTGGACGGTGTTATATAGTTGACTAGGTATGGTTGTGGTGCACTTCTCTCATACGTGGCTAGCACCGTCCAGCCATGTTTTTCTTTGCGAGGGCGGCTTTGTCGACAATCCTGGATTTTTGCTTTGCTGTACTGTTGGCTATTTTTTTGATGGCCATGAAAGGGTGGTTTGTATTCCATGCCTCTCGCATGTTAAGTTGTGGTAGTGCATCTTCCAAAGATGTTTTCCATACGTTTTTTGCATTTGTTCGGTTGTTAATTTCGCACCAACAATGGCCCATCAGCGTGTCCTCACTTGCTGCCCTTAATTTCCAGCACATTTTTAGTATCCCGGCTTGCCTGACTTGATACTGGTTTGAAAGCCCGAATTCCAGGCGTACTTGCGCTTGAGATACAGACCTTGGTATGTGAAAGATGTATTTGAACAGATTTGACTGTTGTAAGTTCAAGAAGGTTGCGTCTTTGCCTCTGAATAGCTCCGAGCTGTACATAAGGGAAGGTAAAAACTTTGCCTCAATCACTTTCAAGAGGTAAAGGTTGGATGGGCATTTCAATTTTGTTTTCAGTAACTTTAGAGCAAACCGTAGTTTATTAGACTGTGCTTTTCTATGCAGTTGGTGAGTTTTTAGTGACCAACTTGAGTCGACCACTACCCCCAGGTACTTGTAAGAGGTACTTGACTCTATAATGTTGCCCGCGATGTGCCATTTGAAGGGTTGTCACCCTTGCCGGGATGAGAAGCAGACGATCTTTGTTTTATTGTAGTTAATTTGCAAGCCATTCACAGAGATGTATTCATGCAATCTTGTGATGGAGCGTTGTAGACCCAAAGGGGTCTGGCTGCAGAGAACTATGTCGTCGGCATACTGTAAGCTCCTTATTTTGTATTGAGCTAGCTTTGGCGGGTCGCTTTGTGTCTCCGCGATACACTTATCAAGGTCAGCGGTGAAGATGTTAAAAAGCGTTGGGGCTAATACGCATCCCTGCTTCAGGCCGATTAGGGTGGGGATTTTTTTTTGTTGTTCTATCTCCGTTGCCTAATTTGATCTTGACCCAGGTGGATGAGTATAGTTCTATTATTGCTCGTAACAAGTTCGGAGGAGTGCCCCAATTGTCCATTTTTTGCCATAGAATCTCCCTTGGGACAGTGTCGAACGCCGCCTTTAGGTCTACGAAACAGGTGTACCGTTTTTTTGACCTTTCCTTTGCTCTTTCGACGAGGAGGTTTAATGCTAGGAGATTGCATGTGGTGTTGGTTCCTGGCCTAAACCCCGTCTGGGTGATAGGGAGAATATGTTTGGAACTAACCCAGTCTTCCAGGAATCTCTCAGGAGATTAGATGCGTACATTTTTGCCTCCACGTCGATTAGAGCGATCAGCCTATAATTGGCTGGGTCTGTTCTTGCACCTGCTTTAAATATTGGGTGTAAAATGCTCCCTCTCCATTATGTAGGAATATTTCCTGTTTGAAAGGCATTGTTGAACAAGGGAGTAAGGTATTCCGCCCAAAAGGATTGATCAAACTTAAAGAGGCCGTTTGGCAAACCGTTTGGGCCTGGTGCACCTTTTGACCTTAGTTTTTTGATGACCATATGAACTTGGGATTTCGTGATCCGATGTTCTTCGCAGTTTTGGGCCGCTTCTTGATTTTCGTATTGTTCGTGCGAGAAATGATTTGAATCGCATGATTGGAGTTTGGTCTGTTGTGTTAGCTCCAAATGCTATATCCAGTCTTCCTGTAGAATGTTTGAATTAATGGTCTGTGCGGCTCCGTTTGCTACTTTATTGATGTCTGCCCAAAATTTCCTGTTGTTGTGTGATTTGCTTGATTCTAATAGTTGTTGCCAAGTTTTTGTTTGTTGTTTTAATTTTTCTAGCCAAACGTCTTTTTTATATTTTCGCCGTAGGTTGTAGATTTGACGCTTGGTTTTGTCACCCTTTATCGTGCCTTTACTTGATAACTTTCTTATTTCTTGATTTAGAATCCTTTTTTTGCTCAGTATTGAGCCCAAGGGCGCCTGGAATGCCTTGCATAGTTTCCTTTTGTTTGTGTGTGTTTGGTGGCCAAATCTTTCCGTTAGGGTGATGATGATCTTTACCCAGTTGTCCTGAAGAGACGTTTGACTATTCCCGGTGACGATAAGTCCGACTTCGGTGAGCATTTGCACGCACTGCTGGCCGTGCTTATCCTTTTTTTGATGGTGTGATACCATTGGAGGGATGGATTTGTCATTCCGTTTGTTTTGGTTGCTGTTGAGGGCGTAGTCCTTAAATAGAAGGAACATATCCAGATCTCCTGACACCACCAGTCCCGCCTGTGGGTAAGTGGATTGCATTGATTTTATTAGTGCCTTTAGGGTCAGGATTTTCTCTGGTTTCTTCTTTACATCTGGGTGTATGTAGGTGTTACAAATTACCAGTTGCCAAGACTCTTGAGGGCCAATAGGACTTGAAGACGGATCGGGAGGTAACTTGATTTTGATACACTGGATCCATGTTTGTCCTGTGTCAATGGTAACGTGAGACCAAGGAATGCTGGTGTTTAGGTAGATCGATAGGCCTCCTGCAGCCCTACCTGTGTTACCTCTTCTGAGGGCCTGTAGTTGAATTTCTTTAAAGCCGTCGATTTGTTCCGCAGTGGTTGACCAAGTCTCCTGGAGTAAGATGATGTCAAATTTGTTTAGAAATGCTAGTAAGTCAGCGTCTTTAGTTTTGCCTCCCAACCTGTTAATATTCCATGAAAATATTTTCAGATTTTGTGTTCACGCTTCATTCATCATATGGCCTGCTGGACTAGCTGTTGGGGGTAAGATTCTGTGTCTCTCGGTTGGTCCACTTAACGTGCCGTGGTGGATGATTCGTAGGTTGGGCCAACCTCCCTTGGTACTCTCCGAGCAGCCAACTGCCCCCCGAAGTACTCCACTGCCTGGACCAGAACGTTCCTCGACCAGCAAGGATTACGGGCCCGGATATCTCTCCAATGGAACCGGTCTGATTTCTATTCCCCATTTTGCAAATATGTCTCTGTTTTGCCAAAATTCCTTTTTTTTTTTTTTGCAGAGTTTTATATAGCGCGAACTAGAACCAAACCGAATCAGTTATCAGAGCGCTTTACATAGCACCAGTTACGTTACATGAGGACACACTTTCATTTTAGGCACGGGGAGATTAAGTGATTTGCCCAGAATCACAGGGGGTTTTTGGCGTCGTTACCGAGACTCGAACCCAGATCCCCAGGTCCGAGGTCGAGCGCCTTAGCCGTTAGGCCAACTCCTCACTCCTCTCCCCTCTCCTTGGCTATCCTGGGATCCTTCCATGTTGCCACTGTCTTTTCTCTCCCATTAGAATTTGCAATTGGGTGAAATTCGATGCTTTTAATGTGGTTGGTGTTCAGATGACTCAGAGGTTCTATCAGATTGGTTAATTTTAGGATGGCGCTCCAATTGAGAATATCGTGCTTCCCCCTTGAATTATAGTGTGGAATAATTTCGTGTATAAGTGAGCCTGCTGGGTACATTAAGTCTGGATCGTCTTCTTGCTCCTTGTTCCTTATTTCGGTGATTGTTTTGGCTATCTTGACTGAGTTTCCCTGGAATGGGATAATGGACTGGGCTGCTAGTTCAGGGGCGGGAGCATACTGTAGGGATATAGGGAGGTCGCGGCTTACGGTAGAGGGTCTTTGATGCTGCACCTTAGGGCGAGGATTTCCGTTTTGTGCCTTTGTCGTTTTCTGGAAGTAGTGCATAAAGCTTTTTTGTTCTGCCTGGGGATTCTGCACAGAAGAGCCGCACACCGGTTGCGTTTTTAGATGGTCTTGTGTGGGAGTATGTACACTTTGGCAGCTGGCCGATTCTATTGATGTGACTGTGTGGGGCAAACCTGGAGGTAAGGATCCCTGCCAGGTTTCCCCTTGCTCCTCCTGAGCCTTAGTGCTTGCGTCTTTGAACTTTGGTTCTTGAGGAGTTGTTTCTGGGGTCAAATTTGTTTGTTGACTGCAGGCCCCCAGGGGATCTTGACCCTGGTGCCTGTTGGGCTGTTGTGTTTTTTGTTTTCTTTGCAGCTTCTTTTGCCTGGATTTCCTTAATCTCTTGCGTTCTCGTTTTGTTAAGGAGGTGAATTCTTTTTGTTGCCCATAGGGTAGAGGGCCGGGATCCTCACTCCCTAGGTTAGCTGGGTCCTGAGTGCGGTTGTCCTGGGGGGTAGGGTCTTCTAGAAGTGCAATGTGTGCTGTTGATAAATGATCTGTTGTTGGGAATCCTTCCATTGCGTCTGGCCCAAAGTCCTCACCAATTGAGATGTCGCCGTTGGTTATGCTTATCAAGTTGTCAGAGAGAGTATCGGTGGGGTGAGTTTCCATGATGTCTTGTTGCTCTTTTGTTTTGTTTTGGACTTCCCATAGAATGTCTGTTAGAATGGTCGGTAAGAGTTTTAGTTGGTTCATTGTTTCCGAACACTGGCATTCGTGGAACGTTGTGTGTGGGTCTTTCTGTACCCGCTCTATGAGAGAATTAAGCTCTAGTATCTTGCTATCTATACCAACCACATGAGATGCCAAAATTTGTAGGAGGTCTATCTGTTTTCTCTCATTTTTCAGAGTGTCGGAGTAGTGCTGAGGAAATGGTTTCCATAATACTGATGAATGGCGGCCACAGCGGTGCCTGCGCTAGTGGCTGGTTGTCTGTTTGGTTGCTGGTAGATTGTGAACTGGTCCTGAATTTGACCCCTGGCTTATTCCGAACCAGCACTCGAGGATCTCCACCCTGACCTGTGCCTGGGGTAAGTATTCCATGTTCCCTTGTTTTTCTGGGCTCAGGACCTTTAGGAGGGGTTGTTTTGGTCGGTGAACAAATAGAGTAATGAAGGGGGAATAGTCCCGACGGACCATTCGGTGTTTGACAGTTTGCCTCATGGTGAATTATTAAGCTACCTGAACGGATGCAATTGTTAGCTTCCAGAGTTACTGGACGTGGGGGGGATTGAGGTTTAGGTGTTATTTGTTCCTTCGGTTGGCCGTCGAGGCCATCTGTGCAATGTCGTCCCTGTTGTACCATAACTCCTTCCAGTTTACGGGGAAAATTGCCTTTTCTGTGTTCGTCCCGATAGTCCTGGTCGTCTTGATGCCTTTCGACCATTCCTGTGCCGGTTACGTCCTTGTTTAGTATGTTACTAAAGTACGTTCGTGAGGTTGGGTTTGCGGTCCCAGGGTCTGTCTCTGTCGTACAAAAGTAGGAACCCAGACATAATGAGCGAGGCTTCGTTGGGGAATTTGATGTTTTTACCATTGATACCGCCGCGTGGGCGTTTGCATGGGTTGCTGCTTCCGTTAGGTTTATTTGTGCTTTAACTATGAGTTTGTTTGGTGTTTTCCAAGGGTTATAACTGACCTTTCGTGGGGTGTTGCTCAGAGGCTGCAGCACTGATGACACCGAACCCACTGACTGAGATGTTCTCTTATTGCTATTAGCGAGTGTGGGCTTCTGCAGCACGGATGGCGATGAGGGAAGGATTAAAAAGTCTGTGATCTTGGAATTTTTTAGATGTGAGGTTGGTTTTGATGTCATTCCTGTGGGGGTGTTAGCAATTGTGTTTTGCACTTCTGCTGGGTCTTCGTCGGAGGAATCATGGGTTCCTTTGCTCATTTTTCTGGAGTGTGATTGGTTTCTTTTCTTGATTGTGGGGTTTATTCTAATTTTCCCTGGTCTCATGATGGTACAGGGGTACTGATGTTTCTTTGGGAGAGCCCGCTTCCTTCCCTTTTTTTCTTTGCCCCCTTCGGCCACTCCGCCTTCCGTACCGCACTCTTGAGCTGACAGGGGCGGGAGGCTCTTGAATAGAGATGATAGGTAGTGAGAGTATGTGGTTGATTGGTAGTTGTGAAGTGGTTACAACTTGGGGAGGCCTGCCCTGATTTGGGGTTGAGTGGGTTTTGCTCCCTCTGGCAGGGTTGAGGGGGCGGATTATTCCTGCTGCCCCGGTGGACCACTATCTCTTCCCCTATTCTCTTTTCTCCTTTAACCTGTGATTCTCTCTGTAGGATGGGGAGACGGGATGGGGTGAGATAAATGGGGGGTTTTCTCTCTCTTATCTCTCAGGGCACGAGGGGGCTCTTCGCCCTGCTTCGAGTCGTCAGGCGCGCGACTGAGGCTTTGCTGAAATTGATGCAGTTCCCTCCTTCGGTTGGGCCCCCCCCCCACCGTGCTACACCGTGCCTCGCAGCTTTGATGGAGCGGGGGTTAAGGGCAGAAATCTATGCACGGCTACAGGAGGCTGCAGGATCACTGGAGCACAGGTATAGGAGCGGGCACCAGTCCTCCGTCCTCTGTGGCACTCCGCTCTGTGTGCTCTCTATGCTCTGGGCTCCTGGGCAACGGCCTGGGCTGGGCTGGGCTACAGGCTGGCTCTTGTTCACACTGTGTTAGTGCAGTGTCTGCTTGGCCTGGGATCACACGCCCGCACGCCCAACTACATATGTGCTGCCGACCGCGAGTGCTGCTGTCCACCCCAGCTCACCTACTCACCGAGTGCCGGCTGCTGCTGCGGCTTCCCTGGCGGCTTTGCGGCTTTACCGCAGCTTTTCCTGGCATTAAGGTTCCTCCCTGCAGCTGAGGGCTGGCGGCGGTGTTGTTCTCACAGCGCGGGACTCAGCACTCACACCTGCACGCGGCACGCAGCCTGACTCCTCTGGTCTCTTCTGACGGACTGACGGACTGACGAACTGCTAGGCGAGCTGCAAAACCTGGCCTGGCAACTCCTCCGAGCAACCAAGAAGTCAAGAAGTAGTGCATTACACCTGACCATAGATATAGTAGGGACTGACAAGGGTACCCCAGTACCCACTCTGAACTGTACCTAAGTACATGGCATAACATTTTAGGAAGAAATCTGATAGACGGGGTTCCTGATTAGTTAGACTAGTCAAACAAATATAACATCAAGCACAAAGTAGGGGTAACCATAAGAAATAGATCCTACTTTCCTACAGCACTGCACTATGAAATTCGAAAAAGCACCAGAAAATATCAAGACGGTAAAGCACCAGGAAGTTTAAAATATGTAAGGCACCAGGAAATTTCCATAAATTAAAGCACCAGGAGATCTAAAAGAACATAAGGCACCAAGACATTTCCATAAGGTAAAGCACCAGGAAGACTTTGAACAACAGGAGGCAAACACATACAAGCCCTTGGAGATTCTTCACAAGCAGGATACCACAGCAGGCTAAAAGGTCAGTCATTTTCCTCCACCACAGATCGAAGCAGTAACTGCAGGACAGCCCATACAGCATACAGCAAAGGGGCAGTACTCCTCCTTGCAGCTCTCCTGCTCTTCTCCTTGGCATGGTCCTCTTGTTCCTTTTAGTAATCTAAAGTCCTGGAGTTTTAGGTGTCATACTTATACCCAAAAAGGTCTTTGTTCTCATTTTGGCAAATGGTCTCTGATACCAGTCCAAACAAGTCCTGTCCTCCTTGGTGCAGCATGATCACAGGGGGCGGAGACAGCATTGTGTAAAAGAAGACACAGCCTATTCAGGTGGAAGCAAAACTCCTCCCACCACTCTAAATGCAGACAAGGTCTATTCAGCCCTTCGATTAGTCACCCAGGCAAGGCAGGGCACACCTCAACCCCCTAGTGACTGTCTAGAATGAATGTACATCTCAGCTCTCGTCACTCACACATACTAGATGACACAAACAGCCAGAGGCACACAGAATGGTAAAGTAGGACAATGTCCACTTTCTAAAAGTGGCATTTACAAATACAGGATTTAGAAACCACATTTACCAAGGGTGTGTTAATAAATTCTGAGTTCAGAGAGTCTAAACTTAATTTTCCTATCTTGTGCCTATTGCAAGTTACACAGGTAAAAATGTTACAGTGCAACCCCAGTGATAGGCCTATGGGACAGATAGCCTTTTAACAGTGAAAAAGGAAATGCACAGTATTTCACTAACAGGACATGTCACACACACCAGTATGTGTCCTGCCTTTCACATACACTGCACCCTGTACATAGGGGTACCTAGGGCCTACCTTAGGGGTGCCTTACATGTAGGGAAAGGGCAGGTTTGGGCCTGGCAAGTGGGTGCACTTGTCAGGACAACATGGTAGTTTACAACTGCATGCACAGACACTACAGTGTTAGGTCTGCGATACATTTATAGGGCTACTGATGTGGGTGGCACAACCAGTGCTTTAAGCCCATTAGGAGCATTTGATTTACAGGCGTTGGCACACACCGTTCACTTTAAAAGGGATTTACCAGTAAATCAGATATGCCAATCATGGATAACCAATCATATCACAATTTATACAGAGAGCATATGCACTTTAGCACTGATCAGCAGTGGTTAAAGGCCCAGAATCCTACAGCCAACAAAAACAGAGTCAGACAAATAGAAGACAAAAAAACAAAAAGCTTGGGGATTAACCTGGGAAAAGGGCCAAGTCTCACAGCTACTATACATGAAGATGTAGGAGATGTTTGCAGGTGCATTTTAGATTCTTTGCAGTTATCAGAGTAGGCAAAGTGAGGCGTCTATGTACAGTTTGAAACTATAGTGTTGACAAGATATGACAAGTGTGATGCTGGCCTGGAGTTTTTGGGCAGAAACCTAGATGAAGAAAGATGCTGTGAAATAGTACATCTGTCTGATTATTCCTCTCCACTGGCAACAGAGGGTACCCTTTTGTAGACTTTGTTAAGGACTGGCAACCAAAACTAAACCATGAGGGATCACAGTAAATGTAATAGAGCACAGGCCCAATCATGGTGCACTACCAAGGAAACATCTAGATGCTTAAATAGAGATTCTGTTCCCTTAATCAAGCAATTTTCAGAGCCTAACCTACAGACTAAATGCTGGGTACCTGTTGAAGGTATGTAACATGTTTCACAACAAGGCTGTTGATAAAAACTGGATTACTGGTTGACTGGTCTGTGAACCCTAGCCAAGCAGTAACTGCAGTCCTAGTAAACTAAAGCGTAATTTCATAAATAAAACAAGACTAAAATGAAAAAAATCCAATCAGTAGAACAAGAGTTGTATATTTTTAAAGAATAAACTGCAATATAGCACCTAGAAGCGTAAGGGGCCAACCACAGCTATCTGGTCATGCTGGACTGGGTCAAAGTCAATCCAGGTTCATGGACCATTGTGGGGATCCACGTTGAAGATGCGTCGCACAGCTGAGGCGATGAGTCAGTTCACAGATGTACGGTGAGGCAGCGATGCGAGGTCCGGCATCAGAGACGTGGTGCGCAGTAAGGGCGATGCATCGGTCCCAAAGAGCTGCAAGGCTGCTACACGAAGTCTTTCATCATTGTCGAGGCTGCCATTGTTGAGATATAGGAGGGCCTGCACCGGAGATACATTGCGCAGTGACGGTTCTGAGGGCGGTGTGAGTCAGTAGAACAAGAGTTGTATATTTTTAAAGAATAAACTGCAATATAGCACCTAGAAGCGTAAGGGGCCAACCACAGCTATCTGGTCATGCTGGACTGGGTCAAAGTCAATCAGGCTCATGGACCATTGTGGGGATCCACGTCGAAGATGCGTCACACAGCTGAGGCGATGAGTCCGTTCACAGATGTACGATGAGGCTGCGGTGCGAGGTCCGGCATCAGAGATGTGGTGCGCAGTAAGGGCGATGCATCGGTCCAAAAGAGCTGCAAGGCTGCTACATGAAGTCTGTCATCATTGTCGAGGCTGCCATTTTTGAGAGATAGGTGGGCCTGAACCAGAGATACATTGCGCAGTGACGGTTCTGAAGGCGGTGTGAGCAGCAGTGATGGTGTGGGTCTTTGCAACAGTTCAAATCCAGGCAGCAGCAGAAATGCATTGTTCTGCTCGAGGCTCTGACACGCAGCAGAGGAGATTGGTCTGTTCCGCAGGATCCACAGAGGCTGGTAAAGAACCCTAAGCCCACTTCCAAGGGTCCTGGACTGGGGTGGCACCACTTGGCAGGGAAGTCTCACAGACGGCACAGTCCAGGTGCAGATGTAAAGTTGTTGAAAGCCTGTTGTGTCCGTGAGGCTTCAGATCAGAAGGCCAGCCAACTAGACCTGAGAGTCACTATGGGTTTCTAGGTTCAAGAGATGCAGGCCCAGTCCTTCTCAGCCAGGCAAGCGAGCAGCAAGCAGCAGGTGTCAGTCCTTGTAGCAGCACAGTGGTCTATCTTCCTGGAAAAGTATCCACAGGTCTAGAAGTGTACTGAAGTGGCGGTGCCGGAGTTCCTCATTTTATATACATTTGTGTTTTTGAAGTGGGAAGAAGATTCTAGAGACATGTCTTTGAAGTGCATAAATGCCCTGTGTTCCATGTCACTAACTACAGGGGTTATGCAGCCCTGCGTGTGGAGACAAGACACAGTCTAATCAGGTGTAAGTGTGGCTGTACCCAGCTTCTCCCTCCCCTCCTGCCAGTGATGGCCCCTCCAGTCACACCTAAGTTCCCAGTGGGTGTGTCTGTCTAGGAGAAATACACAAAGCTCATCTACCAACTACACCCAGTCATGTGACTAGAGACAGGCTTTAGGCACCATTATGACTAAGGCAAATAAAATGGCAACTTTCTAAAAGTGAAACCGAACTGAAATTGCCAATGCTGACGATCCTTTAACACATTCAATGTTAACCTTTGTGGTCAAACAAATGAATTCCTGTGACCACTATCTATTCACTTTATATTCTACAACCGTTTAAATGATTTTAGCACAACAAAATTATAAACAGTTGACCAACACACATAACAAGCGTTATATAAAGCAAGCTAAACAGTGCTAGTAACTCACAATACATTTGACAAAAACATATTTACTACATATATATTTACACAAATGAAACAATGCATAATTTGTTTAAACAGAAAACAAAACATGTATCCTGGTTCTGAATTTTATCGCCCACTAGGAACTACGACAATTTGTTTAATTAAATTCGCTTCTGCCCATTTGGCTTTAACCAAAGGCACTCACAAACATTTGTATGCAGTGTAGCTGTTAACGGGGATTTATCTTTTCACTTATTTGTTTACGTTCCCTGTATGCCAGTAATCTTTCTGTACTGTGCTCTCTGGTGTTCCACACTGTTGACGGATTTCAAACTCAATATGATTTTGGTGTTTCGCCTCAGGACTCAGAACAGTGGGATACTATGAAAGAAAACATATATAGGACATATTTTTGTGTTTTTGAGTGTTTGTATGTGTGGGATATACCCAATCTATTTTACTGTTTACCCCAATGTGGGCTCATAGACCAGTAGCCAGATATCAAAATGTCCCTTTTTTTGAGGGAATCTACAAAACAAACATGGGGTCAATTACTAAGTAGCTATATTGGGGAGCTCCCTCAGACACAGTCATCTTTTAAGAAGAAAGCTTTTGGGGATCAAGCTCAACGCACTCACTTATTCCCAATGGATGTAAACCAACTTCAATCTTCGTATAATCAATCTTGTTCAGTGGACCAGGAAGGAAAAAATTGATTTGAAATGTTAAAGCAAAATCCTAATGTTAGGGGGTGCAAAAAAATGTTTCATACAGCAGTGGCCATGATTGAACTTCTATTTTGTGTGTGCAGCCGCGACACCAGTTTACATCAGTACTGTGGAACTATTAGCAACATTGTTTTCAACCCAGATACATTTGTGCAGCTACTATATGTGCACAAAGCACGCAGTTGTTCACAAACTTTTACAATGTTTATAGCATCAAAATTGCCAACTATTGCTTACTTTTCTTATTGCTTCAAAATTTTAGACTAATGGGCAGATTTACAAGCCCCCTACGCCACCAGTATGTCACTTTTCATGATGCACTGGTGGCACATTTTACTGTCCATATTTACAAGGACAGGAAAAGCCACCCTTCGTGACTTTTCCTGTCCTTGTAAATATGGTCCCTTTACATGCAGCACTTTGCATAGAAGGGGCGTTCCATTGGTGTTGCTGTGGGTATTCCTATGCAACACCCATGGAACCAGACACATTTCCAGCTTTACGAGGAATCGTAAATCTGGAAATGTATCTGAATGCTACGCCTCTCCAGTGTAGGCATTTTTTTCCTCTTTTAATGGGTGTTGCATTCTACAGCATACTTTGAAAGAGGAAAATGCCTCTAGTGATTTGTGCAGGAAAGTGCCCCTTCCTCCACAAAAACAATCTCCCTATGACCCAGGCATCCTTGCACCATAGTGCAAGGGTGCCTGCGCTGCCGCATGGCAGCAGTTTGTGCGCTGGCGCAGGGGGCAGCACAGAGATGTGACATATTGTTGTAAATATGCTGCATCCCTGTGCATTGAAAGTGACTCAGTGCAGCTCAGCCAAATGGTTTGCAGAATGCACTGCGTCACTTTCATTGTAAATCTGCCCCTGGGAGTTCATGGCTTCATTGAGCTGGCCACTCCATAAGAACTCCTTCCGGACAATCAATCCATCCTAAAAGGAATAGGACATCATTTCTCAGTGTTGCGTCCAGTGTCAGCATTTCAAACTTAAATTAGTAAAGTGGCATCATTCTTTGAGGCTCTACACAGGGCACAACGCGAACATTGCTTACTTGTATGATAGAGCTTTCTTCAGGAGGATGTTGGTTCCCAATATAAACACGACTCAGTCGAATTCGCTTAGAGTGGTCCAACTTTCTTTGAAGATTTGAGAAAAGCCCGTCTCCACCCAGTTCAGAGCGCTGGCTAATCAGCTGGGTGGGTTTGCTCAAATAAGACCTGGCTGCCTCACACATTTTTTTATCACTCTCACAAAGCATTGTGGGGTATGTAGTCTGGCTATAAATGTCAACAGGGTGGTCTGAAATACATCCTGGCAAAACCACATATACTTCTTATTATATGAAATTTACTATTGTTTTATGGGCCTAATTTAATCTTTAACTAACCACGTAGCCCGCTCTGATGGCCCAGTACTTAGTACCACGGTCCTGCGAAAAAAAAAAATAATAATAAAAATGGATCCTTCCTAATCTTGTCCAATAAATCCTCACGTTTAGTGCTGAATAGCCTTCTTATTTTTGAACGATGCCCCTTGGTGGGTTCTCACTCCTGATTCCTTGTCATCAATGCCATTTTCCACAAATGAATATTCATATTCCTCATAAATTTTGAAGTTCATTCATCTCATTCAAGCACTCTGTTACTGTTTTGAACCATAATGTAAGGTGAGCCTCTTTTCTCACCCCTCCTCCCTCAAGACCCTCTCCTCTGGGTTCTGGTGATAGAACTGTCCAACGAAAATCACTCTTGGAGTGGTGATTTTCTATAAAGTGATTGACTAGCAGTGCAGTGGTGACTTTGTTCCTCATAGGAGACTTGTGCTGAGTGATTCTCTGTCTGATTTCTTGATTATGCTAGCCAATATAGAGCCTATTAAATGGACATATACCACGTTCATGGTTTTACAATTTGAAAAATGAGTATGTCTCCATTTCATATCCTTGTGTACAAACTCTGTGCCTTTGCTAGTTTGATTGCAACATGTGCATGTGCCACATGTATGGTGTCCCTCTACAGGTATCATGTCAAACGTCATGTGCAGTCTGCCATAGAACAATGTCTAATACATGACTTGAAGTTCACTATCAACTTTAGAAAACCCTCATAATTGAATTATGACAAATGGAGTTCCAAGGTGTCACTGTGAATTCTGAAAGGCAAATTATTCAACTACGTTAGTCTAAGATCCTTCGGACTTAAAAAGGAATTCAGAACAATGTTGTTCTGACACCCTCCTCAGACATCCAGCAAGTGCCATAGGTATTTTAGCCTCTTCAGTTCAACCACGTTTTCTGGTCCTCTTCACTATGCATCTCGCAAACGCTTAGAGGTCAAACATCTCAGGAAGGGTCTCTCCTATTTAGATATACATTATATAAACAGGGATCAAAGAGGAAAAAATTATTGGTAGCCAATTCACCTAAACACAAGGACTGGCCGAACAATCTTACATCTTTATATCTGTTTTTAGTATTAGATGCCCCGAGCTGTTGGCCTATGCTTTAGTGAAGGAACATTACAGAGATGGTAAGTCTAGTGCATGCCATTTATTTACAATTGTTTGTAAGATCACAGTATTACAAAAAACTGAACTTGTACATTTTTCTGTGCATGGACTAAAATTCTGTGGTTCACTAGAAATATCAGCTTGGGGGAAATAAAATCAACACTGTAGCCTGACCTAGCAACGTTCTTCCCAGAGCTCCTCCTCCTGCACAAAATACCAGTACAGGCTGATTATCTCCTGAGTATTCACAACTCAGCAGCAGACTAGTATTCCAGACACTCTGCATCTGGAAACTCCATCCTGTGTTTCAAACTGTAAACCAAGCTTGTGATCACGCTCCCTCAATAGTTGTGCATTAGTTCTCAATTCTAAGTCGCCCTGATGTTATGGTTGCAGACCAGTTCTGCATGCTCTAACAGCACATATATTTTTACAAGGTTGGTTAAAATGCCTTCTAAATGATTTCCCTCCTTTTGCAGTAATGTCCTGGTGTCTGGCCTAAATTCGAATACAGCCAGCATCAGTGATTGTGATAACTCCACTTTGGTTGCCACACTTCTAGTTTCCCACTCTTCTGAAAGTCTTGATAGACATTCCTTGTCAACTTCTTTTCTATGATCCTCTACTAAATATGGGGGTAGACCATGTGTCTGGACACCTTGGTAAAAAACATGACCCATGTCTAATAGAAACAATGTTATTATGTTTATGAATGTTCACTAGGTTTCAAGTTTGTTGGTGTTGCAAACATTTGGCATGGTCATCCACCCTCGCACTCTGCTTAGCTGTTTTTTTCGCAAACTTAACCTAACATTTTTATCAAATTTCTCACTTTTTGAGCAGTGTTTTAGGAACTAGTCCCATCAGAAACTAAGGCTAGTCCATTTTACTTTTAAGGGATTCAAAACATTCTTGAGTAATGCACATAAAAATAGATCCGATTTAGATGAATCATAAGTTTACTCTTCCACTCTTACTCCTATACATATGTGGATATGTGCACTTGTATATTTAATTTATTTTATTTTATTCTTTATCATATAATTAATTTCTTGGAGTACCGGTCACCAACTTGACAATCTCGAGCTACACATAGCACTGAGCCTTTCAGGTCATCTTGGTCTTTCCCAGGCCTATCACCTTCAGGTGCTAGTCTTCTCCCATCTTTCCGGGCCACAGAATACACCGAGGTGTACAAAGCAGCTTGGAGAGCTACCCTTGCTGGTGCTTATAGAGGAACCTCAATCTAATTTCAGCAAATGTCACTGCAATCTTTTAATTTTCTTGGTTTCGTAGCATCTCTGTAAAAATTCTACAGGACAATCAATAGTTATTGATCTCTATGAAGCATGGTTGCTTGGACAATAAGCACATTTGGGAAGCATCTCAGAGATGTACACCAGTTGTCAACAGCCACAGCTTGGCTGTGGCTGTTGACAACTGGTGTACAAGACCACGAGAATAAAACTCGAAAAAAAGTAAAAAGACGGAATTGTGTACAATTTATGTTGCGTGATGAATAATGATTGGCCTGTTCCTAGTAACAATAGGGAAACCATTTTGAATATGATGTGTGCTGGGGAGTGAAGTATATTGTTTACAGAGCTTAGGCTTGGAGTTGTGGAGTTTTGTGGTTCTCCACACCCTGCAGCACCATTTTTGTTAATTTACAGAACTCAGATATATTTTTGTGATTCTACCTAGAGGCCCCTTACACCTATAGGTAATACCATGTTCCAGAGTTTTTGCATAAAAACAAGGAGTTCTCAAAAGGTACCAAAAATGGTTCCTTGGGTCAGGGTTTTGAAGCACTACCTGAGCAAAAAAAGAAATGGTTCCCTGACAACATGTCCTCAGGGAAGGCACTCCATAAGTGTTTTGAGTGCTAACACGTTGGGCATTTCAAAGAGGATGTCAAGTGTCCCAAGAGGGTTCAGCCTCCCACTGGTGGGCAGACACTGGGTCTGGCTTGTGTAGCGCTTGGGGAACAGATTGCCCCAAATAGTGTGGGGATAGTACAGAGGTCTCTCTAGTGTCCCTGGGTAACAGAGAGTTGGTACCAAAGGCTTGCATACCTAGTAATACTAACAAGTATAGGTGATACTAATCAGTATATCAATAGATATAGTTGAAGGCTCTGAGACACAATGGAGCCACCATGACAACTGTCAGATGCCCTCTGGTGACCTCAGAGCAGGCAGTCCCCTAATGCATACTACCGGGAAATTGTGGCCGACAACCATGAGATTCACTATCCAGTTGCTCAGTATCCCTTTGAGTGAGGGGTCTCAAGTTCCTTTAGGACAGCTTTGAGTCCATCCATGCCTGTGGATTGTATGCTTGGTATTGACCTAGAGCACATCATCTGGAAAGAGGTGGAGCTCAAGTCCCACATGGAGATGTTAGGGTTGCCTGAGTAGGTGTGCCTGACCACATAATCCATGGCTGCTCGAGAGAGTAGTTAGGATGACCTGGAGCCTAGAAGAATGGCTCAAGTGCCTGCCAAAAAGAGAGACAGGGCAAGGGGTGTGGGAAACCCACTCCTGAGACTCTCCTGGTCCAAGAGAAGGCAGACCCTGAGGTTGATGCCCCAGAACCTACAGGGGAAGATATTGTTACCCTGTGAAACCTATGTGAACTAAACAACTGGCAGAAAGAAGGAGTGCCCTATGCTGGATGTATGAATGAATGAATGCAGAATTTATAGAGCACTCTGTCTCTCACAAGAAAGCATCCTGGCACTATTGAGACTGCTGACTGAGAAAACTGTGCTTGGTACAATGAGGGAGAGCCAGGGGTCTGTTAAATTAAGGCGTGACTAAGAGTGTGAAGTGCAAGAAAGAGCCAGGTATTCAGGCTCTTTTTAATGTTGTCCTCAATGTATGTAAATCGAAGGGAACCTGGAAGTTGATTCCAGGCTTTGGCGCCTAAGATCATGAAGGATTTTCCAGCCTTGGATGTGAGTCTGAAATTTGGGAGTTTTAGGAGATGGGAGTCTGAGTCCTATGGTGGCAGAATCAGCCAGTGGGGTTTTTAAGGTTGATGGCTTCTAAGTGCTTAAGATGCTGAACTCTGTTTATTGAGTTTGAGAACCAGTCTAACTGCTGCATGCTGTACCATCTGAAGTTTGTGAAGTAGCTACTTTGAACTTCCAGCACAAAGGCCATTACTGTAGTCAAATCTGGAAGTAATTAATAAAAAGGCAACGAATTTTTAAAGATTTAATTAAAGAGAAACACATGCCAGCCACTGCAAAAAACTTGCAGGTGGAGGGACAGAGCGGTGTCGAATTTGACTCCCAGATTGTTTGCTCCTTTGACTGTTGCAGGGAGGGCAGAGTAGGGCCACCATTGGAAAGTGGAAAACAGATTTGTCTTTCTGAACAAGAGAATTTAGGTCTCGTCCGTTTTACATTTTAGATTCCTATGTTCCATCCTGGGATGATGTTGTTCGAAGTAGTTTTTTTAAATTCTGATCTGATCTAAGAGAGTTCTCATTGAGGGATAGGGTCCATTGTTTGTCATCTGCATATAATGTGGTGGCAGTTCTGAAGGAGGATAGCTAGTATAATAGAGGGACCATGTAGACATTAAACAGCACAGGACTAAGTGATGAGCCCTGCAGGACACCACAACTCACTGATCGTTCAACTGAAGAGAATTCACCCATGGCAACCAATTGTTCCTGTCTGTTAGGAAAGATATGTGCCACTATGGGAGATACCGATCTCAAGAAGACACTGGAGCAGAATGGTATGGGAGAAGGTATAGAATGCTGCAGAAAAGTCTAATAAGATCAATACAGCGTTTTTCCCAGCGTTGAGAGTTCTTTAAATGGCTTCGTAGACTTCCAGTATGGCACATTCTGAGGAATGCTTAGGTCGGAAGCCTGATTGGCAGACACATAATGAATTCAAACTCTTGACGAAGGAGATTAGTTGGCTATTGATGATTTTTTTGAGTATTTTGGCCAGCACAGGGAGCAACAAAATGGGCCTGAAATTGGCCAGGATGGAAGGGTGTGCAAAGGACTTTTTGTATAAATGTATTTTACCTGACAATTTCCATGATTTAGGGACGTCTGCCATGGAGAGAGAAGAGTTTAGTATATAATTAATTACTGAATTTACTGTGTTGATTGCCTGATGTAGGATGGTAGGCAAGCAGAGGGCTCGAGGGGATTCTCATTGGCATGATGGCACGATTATACAAACAAAATCTCCTGGAAGGAGACTAATGTGGCATTGGCAAGCTTACTTTGAGGCTGGTTAGATTCAGGGCATAGAGTTAGAACACCCCTTTGTAGAAGGTCGAGATTTGATCGCTTAGGGACAGTGGGGGGATTTCTCTTGATATGGCTTTGAGCTGTAAGAAGGATTTTGATATTTTGAATATCTTTTTGGGTCAAAGTTAACCTGCTTTATTTAGTTAGTGAAGTAGTCATTCTTGGCTTCACTGATTTGGTCATGATAGGATTTTTGGGGCCTCCTAAAGTTGGTCAGGTCCTTGGGAGTGTAGGACTAGCTCCTTTTGCACCCTAGCCTTTTATGGTGAAGCTTGCCTTCGGCTAGTGTAGGAGACAACCATGTTGCAGATTGATTGGGGGGCAGTTCATGAGGACAGACTGAGGATGCTAATTTGTTAGCAGTACTGGTGATCCATTGGGTGAACAAATTAAGGGTCTCTGGTTGGGGAGGTGGGAGGTATTGGACAACTGAGTGATGATAGTTGGCTTAATAACATTTCCCTATTCACGACAGGTGGTGGAGCTGCAGTTGGCTTAGGACCCCAGTCTAAAAGGAATTAGGCAGTGATCAGACCATGATTGGATTACTGGTTCCTCAGCAGCCAGTAAGGAATGGTTGGAGCAGATTCCATCTAGGCTGTGGCCTGCTGAGTTGGTAGGTCCTACCATTATTTGAGGAAGGTCTAGGGTGGTATGGTTCTCTTTGAGGCTACGTGTATTGGGGTTGCTAATATCAACAAAATGATAGTTAAAATCTACTAGTATGGTGAAATCTGCATATTGGAGCAGTACTTGAGCTAGGGCCTCTCCAAGACTGGTTAAGAAGTCAGAGCCAAGACTGGGAAGCCGATAGACTAGACAGTTAGTGATAGACTGAGAGAAGCTGATTTTGAAGCAAACATCTAGATGTTTGGCTCCTTTGAGGGAGCCCATCTCAAAGGAGCTGAATTGACAATTATCACAACAAATGGCTAGGCCACCTCCACGTCCCACAGTTCTGTCGCATCTAAAGATGGCGTAGCCTTGGGGCAAAGCAATAGTATGTTGGACCAAGGTTTGAACCAGGATTTGGTAATAAACAGGAAATCCAAATGAGGGTCAGAAATCAGGTTGTGCATTTCATGGACGTGCTTGGGGAGGGAGTGTGAAATAATCAATCTCCGCACAAGAGATTTGTTGACAGAAGGCGTCTCATAAGAAGGACTAAGAACAAACTCACCATTGCAACAAATACAGCTCACTGAGCAGATAGTGGGGCATCTGGCATAAAATGACCAGGTGGGCTAAAGCTGGACGCGGAATGGCCGTGGACGGGAGCAGACCGGCTTTATTTGACATGCCAGCAACGCGCCTGATATGCATGTCTACCTCACAGGGCAGCATATTTTGTGAAATTTACCTAAGCCCCGCCTCTCGAGTGCCTCCGGAGTGCTCTATAAGACCATTAACTTCACCAAAGATGGCAGCTTTACAAGGCTTTTGGGGAAGTGGATAAACCCCACAAGAACAAAACGTAATGTAATTCAAGTAATGTGTATTCCCACAACAAATTTAAGTATTTTATATTCACCAAACAGATTCAAGAAGTTCAAATTCAATTTCACTTATTTTACAAATACATTGAATTCAAATGAGATTAAATCTTGATGTCAGCAAAAATTCACTTAAAAGGTAATAGGCAGTATTTTTTACAAGAATAAAATGTGGAGTGCAGAAAAATGCATGCTGCCAAACAGAGTTACAGTGTCATGTGGAAGACCTTTGGTGGCAGGCTGAGACCCAGTCAGCTGGAGACACCTTTGGTGATCACTTAATCTATTGGGAGAATGGTCTCCTGTATGACAAGCCTAAGGTTCCTGAGCCTGATGCAACCAGTGTGTTGGTGCTCCCTCAGTGCTACAGATTCTTCCTACTGGAGGTGGCTCATGATGTTCCCCTGGCACGTCATCTGGGGCAGAACAGGACCTTTGAGAGACTTCTCACCCACTTCTATTGGCATTGGATGAGGATGGTCTCAGATGCATTCTTCAGGTCATGCTCTACCTTCCAGATCAGTAGAAAGTCAGGAGGGAAGCACAAGGCTCTCCTGAAGCAACTTCCTGTCATTGGCACTCTCTTAGAGTAGATGGGCTTCACCATTGTTGGGCTCCTGGACCCCAAGAAAGGCCTAGGCAACAGGTTCATCCTGGTCATGGTGGACCATGCCACCTGTTACCCCAAGGCTATTCCTCTGAGGACAATGACTGAATCTGCTGAGGCTGTGGCACTGAAAGGGATATAGGCCATCTGGGCTGTTTTTGTACTGATGCATTTTTGGTCAATCTGCAGGCATTTCATAATTGGTGATATCCTGGGTTGCCATAGTGAGTGAAAGGGTACTGATCCTCACCCACATAGTAAATGTAAGAGGACTGCTCTTTGATGCCACTGAAACAGAAAGGGAACTAAACCAGAACCCTCCCACAACAACTGAAAGAGGACTAAGCCAGAAGCCACCTACAATAACAGAAAGAGGACTAAGCCAGGAGCCACCTACAACAACAGAAAGAGGACTTAGCCAGAAGCCCCTACAACAACGGAAAGAGGACAAAGCTCTACAGCTTCTTCTGCAGTTTTTATTTTTTTCCCTAACTTCCTGCTCTCGATATCCACTTGCATTACTCTTAGCTAGTGAAAGGGGACCGACCTCACCTGCCCTTGCACTCTGCCTTTCGATTCTCATCTAATACATGCCATCCTGTTGCGGTAGCATCTCCTGTACGCAAACCCTGATTGTAGGGCAGACCCGCGGAGTCATCTCGCCACGCAAACTGACCACGGGGGCTCCAACATCATCACTCTCCCCAGCATTGCTGTACCCTGCTTGACCTCGACGGGAGCCAAGTATTACACCGTTATCTACCCTCCAAATCTCTCCAAATCTGCCTCCAAAACCCTTAAACACTCCATACTGAAAAGTCATCCGGAGACGCTGATATCCGACCAACGGCTCTGCGTAAACCAGGGCACTGTCATCAATGACCTCATCTCCTATTCCAGGAAAACATCTCACTGGTGTAATGCCTTCTTGAGCTTCCTCAAAGTACAAGAACAAAGGAACATCCCTCACGGAGAAAAACCCACAATCACTCAGTCTGCAAGTCTGCATGCAGACCTTATCATCACCTTATACAATAGTGGCACTATCCTGATTCAAGGGCCTCCCAAAAACCTCATAAGATTTGCGGACCTCTTCACCCTCCTTAAAAAACATGATCACAACCCATCTCAGTTCACGCTCCCACTGCTCCTCCTCGAGCCCACTCCGCCAAGTATACCTGGCCCCTCACCAACCTCTCCTGCCAGCGATTTCGTCATTGGGCGCACCGGCCCTGTCACCCAGTCACCCACGCACGCCATCCACTGCGCGCCCTTACCACAGAACCTAGACTGAAACTCCCCCTGGGGCCCACCTCACATGTCCACCCAGCCCCACCATCACGATTCCAGCACATGCCATGAGAAGCGTCCCCAAACCCATAACCTCCTTCTACCGGCCTACTGTAACACCCACTAGGGATCACAACTCTGGTATGGGAACGCCTAATTTGACCCACAACTCTGGCAGAGCTAGCCCCTTCCATAGGGATACAAATCGACCTAGCCCCTCTCACGCCATCCCAACAGCTTGCCTCCTACCAACCCTCAGCCCGCCTGAACCCACCTCTAGGCTACCCGCACATACCATCAGAACCGCTCCCTGGCAACTGGACCCCGGCCTACCAGCACATATCTCTCTTAGAGATATTGATATTCTCCACCACAGATCCTCCAAGTTAACACTGAGCATCCACAAATCGATTCTAGACCTAGAGCACCTCCTTCACATCACTGAACTCTCCTTCTCTAATCTACGGCTCTCACAGAATGCGACCCACATCCCCCTCACTATGCCCCACCTCCACCCTCTACCACTATCCGTGAGACACTTGCGCCCTGGTAAGCAACCCTGCCACCTCTCTGAGGGGGAAATTCTTGCTCTCCTCCACACCTACAAACCCACTCCTGGCATGTTTAATCCCTCAGAACTCATGGAGGAAGAAGTGGCTGACCTCCTCAGTAGCTACGACTTGGCCCTGACAACCCCATGCCCCTTAAACCTGAGGGGAGAACACCCTATCTGCATGGTTGCAACAAACACTAACAGATTTGCTCCCCTCCGCATCAGAGGGGTGGTCAATAGCAACCTAGCTAAAGGTCCCACCTCCGCTTCTACATCTGACACCCACTCCTAGCCCTCCCTAGCCAGCCTCCTAATAAACTGCCGGTCAGCAGTAAAGCATGCAGCTGATGCCGCCGACCTCATCCTGAGTCATAAATCGGACCTAGCAGTCTTGACTGAATCTTGGCTCAAGGACTCCTCATCGCCCTACCTCGACCTCTTAGTCCCACCCAACTATGACATTGTAAGGATGGACCAGCCCTCAAAGAAAAAGGGGGTATGATTGCCTGTATATACCGTTCTAACCTCCTTGTTACGGAACTGCCGGTGGTCCCCTCGGACTCCTGCGAATACCTCGCACTCGCCATCTCCAATAACATCTCACAGCTGTGCAAACTTTAAATCTTTTACCATCCCCTTGGCAAGAACGACACCTTTATGGACCTTCTCATGGAAATGATCACAGCCAAGGCACGCCTGCTCCCTCCCTACTCATTCATAAGGTGCCACCCTAGACTGGATCATTGCTAAGGAATCAGCGGTCAAACTTATCTCCATTGATCCTTATGATTGGTCTGATCACCAGGCCATCACCTTCCTCCTGCCCACCACCCACAAATCATGGACACCTCAACCTGTGATTCCCAAACGATGGGTTAGGGACACCAAGAACCTCGACCACGAGAAACTGGCGGTGCGTTGTGAGTCTGACCTCCCACCCACAGTGCACATAGGTCACCAACCTAGCGGACCTTTATTCCTCCACCATAACCGACATTATAGATGACCTGGCACAACTAAAATTAAAAAGAACCCAGATCAAGGACCAAAATCCCTGGTTCAATGGATCCCTTAACAAGGAGAGGCGATCCCTTTGACAGATGGAACGAATCTGGAAACAACACCCATCTGCAGCACATCTTAAACTCCTTCGACAGGGCAGAAATGCCTACAATAAGAAAATCCTTAACACTAAAAAAGAATATTTTAGAACTGAACTGGAGAACGCCATATATCGACCTCGCAAGCTGTTCGACTTGGTCAAACACCAATCCAATAAACTAGCGAAAACCGCCAAAGAAACACCTAAACCCATAGGGCCTCATTTATAAGAAATGACGCATCGCTGCGTGAAAGCAGCGATGCGTCACTTCTCAGTGCGCACTCCTTGCGACATGATTGATGCGTCATATTTACAGTATGACGCATCATGTCGCAAGGAGTTACAGATACGTCAGTATTTCTGACGTATCTGTAAGCGCAAAAGTCACGCATTGCTGGGGTGTGTCACAAAAGTGACGCAACTCCAGCAATGCGTCCTTTCACATGGGGAAAGCCCCATGTGAAAGGGCTTGCGTCAGTCTTACGCCTGCTGTGAGGCAGGCGCCCGATTTTGACGCAACAGCGTCCTAAAACTGACGCAGTGAAATCTCATAGATTTCACTGCGTCACTATTACGAGGCTTTTTGCGGGGGAACGCCCCTGCTGCATACATTATACCTGACGCAGGTATAATGTAACGCAGGGGTTTACAAAGTGACGCATCTGCTTAGATGCGTCACTTTGTAAATAGTGCGCAACAGGAGGAATGTTTTACGCCGCCGATGCGTCACAAAAAGTGATGCGTCGGAAGCGCAAAACTGACGCAAGGCCTCATAAATGAGGCCCATAATATCTAGCGAGGAATTCTCCACCTTCTTCTGTGAAAAAATCTCTGTTCTAGGAAATGAACTTAAATCTGCATCCCACCACCAAAATCAAAATGAGCCAACTCCACCTATTCTCTCTGCATTGTCCTCCCAAACCTCACCAAAAAAACGAGCGCACTGGTCCAACTTTAAAGTCTATGACGACCACTCTATCTCGAGAATTTTTGCCTCCTTAAAACCGAACAATCACTTTAATGATCCTCTACCCTCGAACTGCCTAGCTGCCGCCTCTCAGGCTACCATCCCTTCCTGGACCGCAATAATTAACGCCTCCCTCCTGCAGGGCTCAATTCCTGATTCGCTCAAGACTGGCCAAGTTGTCCCCATCCTAAAAAAAAACACGCTGGACCCTGCCACCGCTGAGAACTATAGACTCATATCTAACATTCCACTCCTTGCCAAAGTTCTGGAAAAATATGTGTGCAACAGCAACTAAGTCTGCACATCAACAACTTTCCCCTGCTAGATGACTTCCAATCAGGTTTCTGACCTGGGCACAGCACGGAAACCACCCTTCACCAGATTGTGGATGACTTCCTTCAAACCCTAGACCTAGGCAAAACCTGTCTCCTAATCCTTCCAGACCTTTCCTCTGCCTTTGATACAATGAACCACGAAATTCTCCTAGAACGCCTCTAACTCAGGATGGGATTGTATGGCACCGTCCTTGAATGGTTTAGATCCTTCCTCCAAAACGGCTCACAGAGGGTCCTTATCAACGGTGATCTTTCTGCCCCCTCGCCGGTTTCTGTTGGAGTCCCCCAAGGATCAACCCTCTCCTCCACCCTCTTCAACCTTTACCTTGAACCTCTCACTGAGGTGCTTCATACCGCCAACATCTCCTACCATATGTATGCCGACGATACACAGGTCTACATAAAAATCTCTTCTCCTGACGACATTCTCTCCCTTAACGAGGCCCTGAAACTGACAGCCCATTGGCTCACTGCCAACCAGCTGAAACTCAACGCAAATAAAACCAAATGTCTTCTGATCCCCCCAACCCAAACCCAATCCAGACATCCAGGAATGGATCAAGACCATCACAGCAATAAACTGCCCTCCTACCATTGTTGGCTCGGCGAAATCCCTTGGAATAACCCTTGACGGCAGCTTAAATATGCAAGGCCATATAAACCCTATGACCAAAACGGCTAGCTTCCACCTAAGCTACCTAAGAAACCAAAAAACCTTTCTCGATGCGTCCGACCATAAAATGGCAACCCAGGCCCCATTCCTTTCCAGACTTGAATATGGATGCTCTAGTCTTGCAGGGCTCCCCAAGAACTCTCTGGTCCCATTGAAAGCCTGCTTCAACACCGCCGCCAGACTCCTAACGGACTCAGAAAGATGTGACCACATCTCTCCCCACCTCAAAGCACTGAACTGGCTTTCCCTTGAGGCCAGAATACAATTTAAACTGGCCTGCATTACTCACAAAGCTCTGTACTCAAATTCCCCTTCATTTCTCGCACAAAAACTTGTGATATCCGGAGGAACCAGAAGCTCCTGATCTGCCATAAGACCTGCTGCTGCAAACAGCATGCTTCTGGAAGAAAAAAACCTACAATTGCGCCTTCTCTGGGGCCGCACTAAGAATCTGGAACTCTCTCCCACCCTCCATTAGAAGACTTCCGTCCTTGGCACACTTTAAAAAGGAGACCAAAACGTTCTTAATGGGAAAATACCTCATCGAATGAATACCTTTCAATCACCTCATCGACATGCCCCACCCTCCACCTTACCATTATCCAAGGCCTCCACGAATGGAACATTTTCCAGCACTCTGGGGCATCCCCTCAAGAGCTGAGACTGCGTGTATATTATACCTTCTTGCTTTAATTTTTAACTACTTTAATAATGATCCCACACGTAGCTTGGACCTTTGACGGCGCGCACCTCCTGTATAATGCAGCCCCTTGTATTTTTTATCTACTTGCTTTATTATTTCCCACATGTAGCTTGAACTATATACTGTGTGCTCCTCCCATACAATGTATCCCTAGCTTTCCCAATGTGATCCCTCTCATCGTTAAGCTTTCTATTCCTCCCCCTCAATCCTGTAAAGCGCTCTGATACCATCACAGGTCTGGTTCGCGCTCTATAAAACTATAAATAAATAAAATGTATAAATAAATATTTGCCAATGTGGGATTCTCCAAGAAGGTGGTATCTGTTTGGGAATGGCAACCTAATGTCTGCATACATGAATGAATGAATATACATTTTGTAGAGCACGAACTTAGCCCAGGGGCATCAAGGCGCTATGGACAGAGATCATGGTAGGAGAAATCCAGGGATTTCAGGGTTTAGATGTTAGGACTAGTGAAAAGCCAGGTCTTCGAGGCTTTGCGGAATAGGGAGTGAGTTTCCAGAGTGGCAATAGGGAAGGGAAGGGATGTATGTCATCACAACGCATGCTTTTACTCCGCATGCCATTACAACGCAGTTTGTACAACGCAAGTCGTTACAACGACTTGCGTTGGGGGCGCTGGATAGTGGATTATTTTAATTTTCTATTCCAACTTCAGTCCCTGTGGATAGTACAGAAGGTGTTGGATAGAAAATTAAACTATTCCCTATCCTACAGCGCCCTCCAACGCAAGTCGTTGTAACGACTTGGGTTGTAATAGCTGCGTCGTAATGGTAGTGCGGAGTAAAATTTGCGTTGTAAAGGATGTTTCCCAAGGGAAGAGAGTTCCATAACTTGGCCTCTATCAGCGAGAAGGCCCTGCCTCCCCACCTAGCTTTCCTAGCCCTGGGTTAGCAGGATCTTACTTGCAGATCTCAAGACCTTGCCAGGAAGGTATCTTTGAAACATTTTATTAATGCCTTCTGACCCCTTATTGTGGACAGCCTTGTGGACCAGGCATAAGGCTTTGAACACAATTCTAATCCCCAACGGGAGCCAGTGCAAGCTTCTGATGGTAGCTGAGACTGAATGGAATTTGGGGAGACCCATCACCAGCCTAGCTGCGGCATTCTGCACCAATTGGAGTCGATGTAAGAGCCCCTTGTTTATCTCTACATAAAGGGCATTGCAGTAGTCCAATCTGGACACCACAAGGGCCACCACTGCCTGTTTCCGTGATGAGAGGGAGAGAAAACAGAAGATCTTCCTGAGAGTCCGTATCATCCCAAAACATTTAGAGACAGTTCTATTTATTTGTGAACCCAGGGAAAGAGAGAAATCGACAATGATGCCCAGATTCTTAGCACTGAGAGAGGGGCAAGGACAGGACCCACGAGATTCAGGCCACCAGGCCTTCGATCAGATATCCAACTTGTCTCCAAAGATAAGGACCTCCGTTTTATCCTCATTGGGTCTTAAGAAGTTCTTGACCATCCATGAAGCCACTGCCCGCATGCAGTTTTATAATTTACTGCAGAAGTTGAGACACTGTCAGTGATGGAAATCATGATCTGCGTGTCATCAGCGTAGGATAGCACTTCTGGGCCAAAGGACCTTACCACAGAGGCGAGCGGGGCTACATAGATATTAAAAAAGGTAGGACTCAATGGGGATCCCTGGTGGACTCCAAAAAATAGTTGTTTGGGGGCAGAAAGGAACTGGCCCATCTTGACTTTTTGTGACCGGTTCAAAAGGAACGATGAAGGCAGGTTAAGTGCGGAGTCCTCAATCCCTATTCCCCGGAGCCTGCCAACCAGTCTAAAAGGAGAAATCGTATCGAAGGCTGCTGTAAGGTCCAGGAGGATCAGCAGGGTGGTATGACCAGCATCAACCTGTTGTCGGATGTTGTAAAAGACAACGGTTAAGGCTGTTTCAGTACTGTGTTCACTCATGAATCCATGCTGCAAGCCATGGAGCAGTTGGTATTCCTCCAATTAAGAACTGAGGTGGTGGTTAAGGTGTTTGTCCAGGATTTTAGCTGGAACAGGTAACAGGGAAATAGGTCGATAGTTTTTTAATTCTGTCGGGTCCAGAGAGGCCTTCTTTAGGAGAGGTTTTACCACCGCCGTTTTCCATGTGGTGGAAAATTGGCCAGAGGAGATGACACTATTAAGGATGGTGGTCAGAGGTGGTACAATGGCCTCCCTTCCTAACTTCAGGAGCTTAAGAGGACAAGGTTCAAGGGGGGAGCCAGATCTAATGCCACCTAACAACAAATCAGTATCCTCTTGGAGAACAGGAGGGAAGGAGCGCAAACGGCAATCCTTCAACTGTACAACCAGAGAATCTGAAGGAGGATCAGAATTAGCTCCAGCAGAGTTTAAATTCTCCAAAGAGGAGTAGATGTCTTCAATTTTAGCATGGAAAAAACCTGCGAATTTATCGCAAAGGTCCTGAGAGACCTCGGTGTTGACATTGGTCGTGGGGGTTAAAAGGGAGTTAATCATGATGAAAAGTTCCCTCGGAGATCTCATGGATTCCATCATCATGGAATAATAGGAGACCTTTTCTTCATTGATAGCTTGCTTGTATTCTCTTAACCTAAGTTTATGCAGATACCTTTCAACTATAGTAGAATCCCTGTGCCACTTTCTTTCCTGATGACACGAGGTTCCATGTGGAAGGAATGTGGGGTAACCTGTACATTTTCAACAGAGGGACTGCCGCCAGTTGATGGTGCTTTGTGTTTTTTGGCACCATTTTCACTAAAATATTTGAACTTGCATAGCTCCAGTTCTACTTTTTGAATTTTTGGGTATACAACCTTTACAACGAAACTTTTACAACGAACTACCATTACAACGCAATTTTTACAATGCAAACTATTACAACGCATTGCGCTGGGGGGCGCTCTAGGATAGGGAATAGGTTAATTTACTATCCAATAACCTTCCCTAGTGTCCACGGGGACTGGAGTTGGAATAGTAAATTAAACTATTCACTATCCAACACCCAAAAGCGCTATGCGTTGTAATGGTATGCGATGTAAAAACCGCGTTGTAAAGGTATGCGTGGTAAAAGTATGCGTTGCAACGTCACACATCCGAATTTTTGCCATTTTGAGTTGATTTCTTTATTAAAAAGTACTCTATTTGTCTAAATTTTTGCGAGAATTTCCTCGTGTTGTGTTCTCACTTTTTTACTGTTTGAAGTGCTGCATTAATACTTTACACATTACCTTTAAGTTAAGCCTGATTGCTCTGTGCCAATTTATCGGAAGGTCGAGCACAGGTTAATTTGGGGATTGCGTGTGACTTCACCCTGACAAGGAATGAGGTTGCTGCTTGAGTACAGTTCCAACTCAATCAACCAGTTACCCAAGTTCTTGCAATTAACTTCTATCCTTGAAGAAGTAGGACTGACTGTTTTTTAAATTCTTGGAAGCAACCTGCAGGACCAAAAAGGGGGTGGTGTAGTTGTGATTTTTGCAGCAATTTAGATGTCACACTAGTAGCCAGCCCTCAATTGAAGAGTGCTGAGACTTTGTTCCTAACACTGACCAAACTATAGACAGCCTTTCATATAGCGTTCCCCATCATTAACCTCTGATTCTTTAAATTATTATTATTATTATTATTAAATTTTTTTATAAAGCGCGTAGTCACCCATGAGTATCCCAGCGCTAAGATCCATACAACTGCAGGTCAGTGGGAGCAGGGGGGGGGGGGGTTGGGATTACGGGAAGAGGCGGGTTTTCAGCCGCTTTCTGAATCGTAGATAGTTAGGTTCTGTTCTCAGGTCGCGGGGTAAGGCGTTCCAGAGGCGTGCAGTGTGGACTGAGAAGCGCCTTCCACCTGTGCGTGCCTTCTTGACTCTGGGAATGATGAGGAGATGTTCCTGATCGGATCTGAGGGATCTTGGGGCTTTATATGGTTTGATGAATTTTCTTAAGATCGGGGGGCCTTTGTTTTGAAGCAGTGTGTGAGCCAGGCAGAGGGCTTTGAACTTCACTCGTTCTCTTACCGGGAGCCAATGGAGAAGCTTCAGGGCTGGTTTGGCCGAGGCTCTGGCAGGAGTGTTGGTGAGGATCCGGGCAGCTGCGTTTTGGATCCTTTGTAGCTTGTTCAAGGTTGCCTCAGGAGCGCCTAGATAGATGGAGTTACTGTAGTCGAGCCTAGATAGTATCAGGCCCTGGATCAACAGTCTTTGAGAGGTGGGAGGAAGTAGGGGCAAGATCTTTCGAATTGATTTGAGGAGCCTGAAGCACGTCCCGGCTACTTTTTTTGCTTGTGTTGTAAACGATAGATCTTTCTCGAGCCACACACCCAAGCTTTTAACCTCGGATTTCGGGTCTGGAGGCAAGCCTAGACAGGGTGGCCAGATGTTCTGTGAAAGGGAGAGCCCCTTCTGAACCAAGGAGGAGAATGTCCGTCTTTGAACCGTTGAGTTTCAAAGATGAACGGTTCATCCATCCTTGTATCTGCGTCAGACAGTTGTATAGGTCCGCAGGTTGTTGGCTTGGGTGAGATAGGGACACCACTAGTTGTGTGTCGTCAGCATAGCTGACGATACTCACTCCGAACGGGATGACAACCTCCTCCAATGGGGACATGTAGATATTGAATAATGTGGGGCTCAGGGAAGAGCCCTGAGGCACGCCACATTGGAGGGGTGTATCGGAGGAACGGGTATTATTCTCCCAGATTTGAAAGGAGCGATGACCCAGAAAGGACGATAGCCAGGACAGTGCGGTTCCTTCTACACCGACACTCCTGAGTCGGTGGATAAGGAGTTGGTGGTTGACGGTGTCGAAGGCCGCACTGAGGTCGAGGAGGATCACTGCCACTGATCCTCCCGCGTCTAGAAGTGCTCTGGCCTCCTCCACCGCCACAAGGAGGGCGATGTCGGTGCCCTGCCCTGGGCGGAATCCCGTCTGCGAGCTTTTCAGCCGATTATTGGTTTCCAAAAATTGTGAAAGTTTTCTATTCACAAGCTTTTCGGCAACCTTGCTAGTTCCTGGGAGAAGAGAAATTGGACTATAGTTGGCCAGGTCCACAGGGTCCAGGGACGGTTTTTTAAGTAGCGCCTTGACGACTGCCGCCTTCCAGCTAGAGGGGACGGCTCCCTGTTGCAGTGAGGCGTTGATAAGATGGGTGAGGGGGGGAACAATCGTGGGTGCTACTCTCTTGAGGATACGTAGCGGCGCAGGGTCCCTGGGAGATCCGCTTTTGATGTTATTAAGCGTGCTTTCGACCTCTTCGGCAGACACTTGTCCCCAAGAGGTGAGACAGGGGGAGGTAGGAATATTATTGATCTCTTTTTCCTTGCTCGGGTTTGTGGTGGAGATGGAGTCGAGGATTTTCTGGATCTTTTCCGTGCAGAAGTTAGCTAGTTTATAGCATTTTTCCTCATCTGCCTTGGGGTCTGGTGGGTTTCTAGGTCCGAGGTCTGGGACCTTAAGGAGTTCTTTTAAAATAGTAAAAGATTCCTTGCTGGAGCAAACGGAATTTTCTATTCTTTCTTGGAAGAATAAACTTTTGGTCTTACGAAGGGCGGTTTTATAAATTTGTAATGCGGTGTGGTAGGCGTCCTTCTTTACATTAGACTTATCCTTCCTTGAACTTCCTTGAATTGACTTGAAGAGTAATTCACTTTTACTCAAACCCTATTCAACACATTATTACTTTTGAGTGATTTCAACATCCGGGCTGAGCAGCTGGATGAACCCATTTCCAAGCTAATTTGTAATACTATAAACTTTTTCAATGTAACACAAATTGTTAATGGGCCTACCCACATAGCACAACATGCTCTGGCATAAATGTTCACCAATCGTAATACTACTGAGATAATAGAACAAAATGAAGCCCTTTGGCCAAATCACTATTTATTGGTATTTGCAATATTCATTACCAATCAACTTAAGGATTAAGAAGTCCAGTATCAAAAAATGTCCATCCAGCCCTGGAAAAAATATTGTTCTTGGTGATATTTCAAAAATAATGATGGATACTGCTACAACTGACCTTCTGTTCACTCCTGAGATCAACCCAGGCCCAGCTGTTCCCATGCTGCTGCATCCTCATGCTTCTTTCCTGTTTTTGGAGTGCTTTCTCTTTACTTTCCCCTTGATTTTTGAATGCTTTCTCCTTGCTTTTCCCACATTTTTCACTGCTTTCTCCTTCTTTTTACCCTGCTTTTATATGCTTTCTCCTTTCTTTCCCTCGTTCTCACTGCTGTCTCCTTGCATTTTAACCCATTTGTAAGGGCTTTCTGCTTGCTTTTTCCTCATTTTCATTACTTGTATTTGCTTTATACCGAGTTTTTGAGTGCCTTCTCCTTGCATTCCCTATGTTATTTTTTCATTTCCTTCTCCTTGTTTTTCCCTCCTTTCTGCTCCCGCTTTCTGTCTCTTGCCACCATCCTAACCCCGCCTACCACCTCCCAGCACTTCTTCCTCTTCCCCGGACCTACTTAGTGGAATCCAAAGCACAACTATATTGAGCATGTCCCAAGCCCAGATCTCCCCATTTTGCTGCATTTCTCTTGCGCCTGTCTTCCCCTTTCTTCTTCCCTGTTTTGGAGTGCTTTGTCCTTGTTTTTCCTTAATTTTTCACAGTTTTCTCCTTCCTTTTCCCCTTTTTATTTGAGTGCTTTCCTTTCCCTTTTCACAAATTTTTCACTGCTTTCTCCTTTCTCTTCCCCCATTTTGTGCGTGCTTTCACCTTGCTTCCCCCTCATTCTCACAGTTCCTAATTGCTTTTTACACCCTATTTGAGTGTCTTCTACTTGCTTCTCCCTCGCTTTCACAGATTTCTGCTTGACTTTTTCCCCAGTTTTTGAGTGACTTCTCCTTGCTTTCTCCACATTTTCATTGATTAAATAGATAACAACGAAGCAGTCAGCAACTCCAGTGCCTTGAGACCCCCACAGTTGATTTGCTGTGCTTTATAAATCCATGATTTATTGATTGAAAGATTGAGTAACCTAGTAACTGATTTTTATGGCAAGCTCAATGAAGCCCTAATATATTAGGTCCCACCCTAGAAACAAAATTCAAGCCAAAACACACCGAAGCCAAGTGGTTCACGCACAGCTTAAAAAATAGAAAACTAAACTAAGATAGTTGGAAAGCAGTATTGATAAACTCTGCTATTTTGGACAACTATACACATATGATTAGTTGATTCCGAAAGAGAATTATTCTTTAAAAACCAAGAATGATCCTAAGATATCAAAGGAACCTTGGGGCATATTATCAACAACTAGCGATATTTATCGCTAAAGATGCTTAGCGAATTTTTTTTTATCGCCAAGCATCGCCGGATTTTATCGCAGAGATAACGTGCTATTAGCAACGTTGATCTCCAATGTGATAAAATAACCGTCGATAGCGGGGAAATGCCTGAACATCGCTGGACAACCAGATATATTCACGTATCATCGCCAATAGAGTCTTAGCCAGAATATCCACCTCCCATTGGATATAATGGCTAAGAACTGGTCTGAGGAGGCGTTAGTTTTTAGCGATATTCACGCTTAGCGCACATTTCTTTATCGGTATACCTGCCTTGCTAATAGGCGATAGCGACGTTAGCGACTGCTTTCAGTCTCTAACTGGTTGGGTACGCCCACTTTGCATGTCATTAGCGATAAATATCGCTGACATATATTGGGTTCCTTTTTGCCTTTATTACCTATATGTGCACTATGTGGACAGCTATGGCCTTACTCTTTTGTGTGTGGGCTAACATCCCTCCCTAAACCACTCCTTGACCCTCCATGACTGTCCCTAAACCCCACCTTACTCTTTCAATAACTGCTTCGGTGATCCGTGACACTCCCATTGAACTTGATTTGATGCTTACTTGTCACATGCACTAGTCCCAGCCAGTGGGGTAGCATGTTTCTGGGGACAGGTGGGAGAACCCTCAGTGGTAGAATTATGTGGAAAAATGTTTGAGGTTTGTAAGGGCTTCTGGGTAAGTAAACCCTTTGAGAGCCTTGCAAGTCACCCTACCCTGGACACCTCTGCGTATCTAGCTTTAAAAAATTTACATTTCTGCTAGGTTTTCTTAGGTTCCTGCTGAGTTAAGGGCAAAAATCCACAGCTAGCCGCATTGCAAAACAAGGGTCAGTTTACAGTTGAAAAATATGATGCGTACATGCTGTGTTTTGATGCCTTTCATGGTTGGGCACTAGCACTAACCACCCAAGTGAGGTACCAATTCTTATCAGGACACTTTGTGGAATACTGGGTGATAGGAAATTTGTGACTCACCACAGATTCCAGAAGATTTCCTCACAGACTCACAGAAATGTGAGGAAAATTTGTGTTTTCTTTGTCAAAGTTTAAGGTTTGCAAAGATTTCTGTGTATGAAAACCTGTTGGGAGCCACATAGGTCCACACGCCCTGGATTCTCCTGTGTGTCTAGTTTAAAAAAACTAACAGGTTTGCTAGGTTTCCCCAGGTGCTAGCTGAGCATTGCAAAACGTCTGTATGGTGTGTTTTGAGGCCTTTTCTGTTGTGAGCACTAGATCTATTCACACATGTGAGGTACCATTTTTATCTAGACATTTGGGTAAAAAGGTAAAAAAGGTAAAGTTTATTATGCATAGTTAATTAATACCAGTGCAAAGCATGTTACAAAAGGATCGTAAAATATCATACTTCAAAATCGTTAAAAAATAAACTTATGATTGAAAGGTATAGTGTGGCTATCCATGCGCTTTTTTACAAAGACTGAACAGTGGTTTCCCTTCCTTCCTTCTGTCCGTCTGCTTGTTAGCCTGTATCTGTGTTATTGATCCCCGGTTTTGGCGGTCTTAGAATTCTTTGCTCGACCATCGCGAGAAATTTGACATATCTGCAGTTCAATTTAGTGTTTGCAGGATTCAGGCAGGCGAGCACCGCTTGCCTTCTGGTGCTGATCCCTTTTTGCTGAAGCTGATCCTTAAGGAGCAGTTGGCGGGCTTGTTGTAGTTCTTCACAAAGACAGGTGACATGGAGAATGTCACCCTTCTTTGAGTTGCAGAGCGGGCAGGCCGCGTTGCCCTCTGTCCTGAGCCATGGTGAGAGATAATCTGTACTTGGCAGAATCCCTAGTCTGTGTTTCAGGAACCTGATTTTTGTGGCTTTTGGGTAACCCAGACTAAAGTATGTTTGTGGTGTCAAAGATTTGTACGAGTTGAGGGTCATCCATGCATGAGATCTTTTGGAAAAAGCAGCCTTGTCCTCTAGTAAGGAAAGTAATTTGACATTTGTCCAAACTAGTTTTTTAAAAGTGTTATGCCCAAGTTGCATGTCCCAAAGCGCAGAGTTTAGTCGCTCCCAACGCTGCCTGCAAGTAAGTTCTTGCCTGAGATGCGTCCCTGCCTTGTATGTCCTGCCATAGCAAAGAGTTTCATGTGTCTGTAGAGGCGGTTCTGAGTTTGTGGCAGCAAACGATGTATGCTCCCTGCCTGGCTAGATCTTGTTTTTACAGGCCGAACTCCAGTATTATTTGAGCAGGTGAAGTGTGGAGCAGGAGCGAAAACATTATTCTGTAAGCTTTAACCTGTATGTTGGCCAGGTTTTTGGAGTCTCTTCCCCGCAAGGCCTCGCTGCCATAGGTAATCGAGGGGAGTAGCTTTGCCTGAATGACTTTCAGATAGGGGGTCAGGGTCGGTCCCATCAGTTAGGTAGCTAAATTTTTCAACGACACAGCAATCAGTGCTCCTCTCCTTCTTGTTTCCTGCTTCTGCTGCACAAATGAGCCTTCTAGACATTTGGGGGAATACTAGGTGGCAGGAAATATGTGGCTCCTCTCAGATTCCAGAAGTTGCTCTTACAGAAATATGATGAAAATGTTTTTTTACCAAAAGTTTACGGTTTGCATTAGTTTCTGTGTAAGAAAATCTGATGGGATCCACACAAGTCACCCCACCTTGGAATTCTCTGTGTCTAGTTTTCACAAATGTACAGGTTTGCTAGGTTTCCCTGGGTGCCTGCTAAACTAGGGCCCAACAGCTCTTCACATCGAAGGGTTAGTTTTCAGTGGAAAAAATGTGATCTGTCCATGTTGTGTTTAGGGCCCTTCCCTGTCATGAGCACTAGGCCTACCCTCACAAGTGACATACCATTTGTATGGGGAGGCATGTGGGAATACAGAATAGTGTTACATTTGTTATTACCCATTGTATTTCTCTGCATTAGTGCCCTTCAAATGTAGGGCAGTGTGTAAGAAATAAGACATTTTGACAAATACCCTCTGAATCACATGGTAGTATGGATACCCCCAAATTCAGAGATGTACAAATAATCACTGCTCATAAAACTCTGTATCTGATGTCTATTTCAGAAATACATAGGCTTCTTTGGTACCCATTTTTCAAACTTACTATATGAATTGCTATATATCCAGTACACAATGGAAAAACCCTTATAAATTGCCGTTCAGTTTTTGGCTCTGGGTACCTCCGGTTCTTAGAGAACCTAAAAACTCTATGTATCCCCATAACTGAAAGGTCTAGCGGCTGCAATGGTACATTGCTTTTGTAAATCAGCCTTCGTGACAAGAATTACAAATGAAAATATTGTCACAAATGGCAGTTTTTCGTACTCATTTTCTCCTCTCTCCCTCCAGCACAGCTATTCCGGACCCTCTGCAAAGCCTCAAAATCTTTGAACTTCAGTCAAGTGGAAGAACTAGGCTAAGTACTTGATATTAGGTTAGTGTGCACTAATCCTCCTGAGTAGTGAGCAGGGCTGAGTATTAGCATCTTCAAAGACTATAGACTTCTCCTCCATGCCCATTCTGTGATTTACTCCAACAGCTCTTGTTTGTTTATGCTTTGTACCCTTACTGCAGCTTTGGCACTAGAACTGTTACTGTTAAAGGATTAAATACTTTATCTCTGTGTTTCTCTGATGAGCAGACGTATCAAGAGATGGCACTACAGAATCTTTGCTACATGTTTGAACCTTGTACCTAAACCTATGATCTGAGTTTATCCCTAGGAGTGTGCACACTCCAAACTGTGATTTTGGTTATTCTGCTCTCATGTCATGCTGCTGATGAAACCTGTAAATGTATGTCACTGTAGTCAATGTATGGTCATTTTATATAGAGAGGCCTCTGACGGTAACTGCCTCCTCTTGTAATTTCCAGTGTATTTTCCTCATTGCAGAACCAAAGGTTCTGATCCCATGACTAGCTACCTTGCAGACACCTTGCAGACAAAGGAAATCTCTCAAGAAACAAATCCTTTTACACAGTATCGCACAGCGGCTGAGCAGATCCAGTACTACAAGTCTCTCTTTTCTTATTTGATCCCATCCCTCTTTAACCCGAGGGACAGTTTGTGATCAAAAGTTTTGGTTCCTTGACATGTGCTGACCTCATAAGGCATAGGATGTCCAACATCCGCTCCAGTACCATCTCGGCATTTGGGACATTTTAAGTGCATGGCACACCCACTCCCTCGGATCACGCCAGAAACCTTGGAATCATCATTGCCAGCAAGCTCACCATGAAATCACAGAACAACTGTGTCCCCTCTGCCTGCTTTCTCACTCTGCGCATGCTACGTAAAATCTTCAAGTGGCTACCTCTACACATAAGATGTGCAGTGACACAAGCCCCCATATCTAATTGACTGGCCTATGGCAATGCCCTCAATGTAGGAAAGCGCACACCTCCTCAGAGACTTCAGACCTTACAGAACACTGCAGCCAGACTCATCCTTATCCTTCTCCAATGAACCCACATCAAATCCCATCTCAGTCAACTTCACCGGCTCCCCGTACAGAAGAGATGCCAATTCAAGCTGATAACCCAGGCACACAACTCTCTACAACCAAAGACCTACTTACATTAACCACCGCCTGAACTTCCACCAACCATCGAGAAGACTATGCTCCGCCTCCCTCTCTCACTTGTCAATTATCCCTGCATCTACCGAATCAAATTTGGATGACGCTCCTTCTCTCAAATCACAGCAAAAACATGGAACAGGCTCCTAATGCAACTCCAAACTATCACCTCCCTTCTGGAACTAAGAAGAGCCCTCAAGACCTGGCTGTTTAACTGAGCTGCCAGATCAGGTGAATATCCCTGCTCTATAAATCCTGGTTGGTTGATTGTTTATCCTCTAAAAAACTAAATGTTGCTATATTTGGGCTGTATACATAGACACTCCAGGGGAATTTACAAACCCTGAGTAGCTACATTCAGTCAAAATTAGATTTTGGCAATGCCACTGTAAGAAAGTAGATTATTATTTGGAGAACCCCAAATGTCACAGAATTTACCTGAGCTAAGCCTCCTGGTAGCTATGGCACAGAAAAAACAGTCTTTGCTTAGAGCAATATGTAAAGTTTTTTGCAGTGTGAAAACAGTAGTAAAGTCAGAGGGCCTTCATTTACAATATTTTGCCATAGGGCAGCGCCGCAGCTCTTCCTGCTGCACTGCCGTATCGCAAAAGGAAAGAGTAGGAATGCACCACATCTATCTATGCTGAATGCAGCATACATATAAAGAGGAAAAAACAAGGCTAAAAAACATTATTTATCCTCCTTGTGTTTTCCCTACACCACCCTTGGGGAGGCGTAGGCTTTTGACGCATTCCCAGGTTTAGCGTTTGTTGTAAACCTGGGAATGTGTTAAATTCAATGGGTGTTTCGCGGGAACGGCCACACAACACCCATGGCACACTTCCCCATCCTAGTGTGAGGACACACAGCAACCTGCGCTGTGTTGCCTCACTACATATCTAGGAGGCCATGAAAAGCCACAGAGGGTAGCTTTAAGTGGCCTTTTAGATGTGGCTAAGCCCTGTGTGCCACTGGAGCATCACAAAATAGTGACACTCCAATGGTGCACAAGGCCTCATTTATGAGGTTTTGGCAAAGGGCTGCCCTACATCAAAACAAAAGGGCAGGAATGCACTGTACCTATGAGAGAACGCACATTCCTGTTCTTTTACCCTGCACCGGTGCACAATGGTGCAAAGATGCCTGCATTGCGGGATGATTGATTTTGTGCAGGAAGAGACACCTTCTTGCTTTAAAAATTTATAAATTCAGGTGATTTCCTCTTTCTATGTGTGCTGCAGAATTCAGCACACAAAGAAAAAGGAAAAAACGAGGAGAAATTATTTTTTTTCCCTCATTGCGCCTCACTAACACCCCCTATGGGGTGGTGTTGTAAGATTCTGAGACATTACCAGGTTTACGATTGCTCATAAATCTGGGAACGCTTCAGATTCCATGGGTGTTGGGTGGGAACACCCACAGCAACATCCATGAAATGTCCCTTTCACACACTGTCCTGTATGTAAGGGGCACATATTTACATGCCCATGGAAAGCCTTGTAAATATGTTGCAGCACCAGAGCATCTAAAAAGTGACTTTCTGGTAGCACAAAAGTTGAGGAACATGTGAAGGGACTCTATTTTATTTTTGTTAAATATTTTAAAATTACGTTGATATACCCTGAGGAACATTTTTGTTGTATCTGTTTTGATTTAATTTATAAAAAGTTAATTAACTATGTCTGCTGTTTAGTTTAAATCATTATTTGCTGTTAAAGGCACTATACTTTTGATATAATATTGTGTATTTCAATATGTTGTTTATGTTAATTCTTTACTACTATTTCCAGGACTTGTGATTTCTTATATGGTGCACCATGGGGGATGTAGTTCATTTATTTTCCCATGTGCATAAAAGAAACTGGGAGTGCTGGTGTGAGGGGCTAGTCTGCATGACATGCAGAGTAGGAGTGTGACCTCAATAACTTCGGTGGTTGGGTTTCATATACAGTACATTATGTTGCAAAAACATCCAGTGCTCCTGGCACCCCCATTCCTTGCTGACTGGTACTGTTGGTAATTTACTCTGACTCTCCCTGGGCTCTGCCTAACCAGGCCCAGGGCATTGCTATGGTGAATACACAGTGAAAATACACACACACATTAGGGTACACTGTGTGCTAGAGTACCCCTATGATGAAAAACAACAAATTAGGAAGGGTCAAGGGGATTTATATTTATAGACCCTCCATATTCAAACACCCCTACTTAGACTAAGAACTAACAAGAAAAATTGGAGGGTCTATGAGACAAGAGGCTGAGTCTGTAAGGTCCCTATTGAGATACCACACTGTTGGATTGCACAAGACCAGTCCAAGTGGTCACACGACACTAGCTGTGTAGTCGATATCCTATCCGACCACCCACTTGGCGGAGCCTCGTCATATAGGACAACTAGAACCAGGGTAGTGCGTCAAGGCCCAGCTGAATTGGCAGAAACATGTTGGCCGCTTTCACAACATAGCTAAGCAAACAGTGATTTTTTCACACTGTTCTACACCTGTTTTTAACCTGACGTCCTGGTGAATATCAATAAAGAATTTTTTTTTGCCTGGAACGCCATTTTAAACATCACTTATTCACTTTTTTGTTTGCACTGCACATGACCAGTACCATGTAGTGGCATGGACACTTTCACCGTTTGAACCAGAATTGTGGGTTGTATGGCCAATTCAGCTGGGCCTTGACGCACTACCCTGGTTCTAGTTGTCCTATATGACGAGGCTCCGCCAAGTGGGTGGTCGGATAGGATATCGACTACACAGCTAGTGTGGTATCTCAATAGGGACCTTACAGACTCAGCCTCTTGTCTCATAGACCCTCCAATTTTTCTTGTTAGTTCTTACCCCTATGATTGGCCTGACCTACCCTATAAGTCCCTGGTACATAATACGGGCAGGGGGATTAAAACTACCTTTAAGTCCCTGGGGCCTCATTTATGAAAAGTGATGCATCGCTGGTGAAAACAGCGATGCGTCACTTTTCACTGCGCACTCCCTGCGACACCAATGATGCGTCATATTTAATGTATGACGCATCATGTCGCAAGGAGTTACAGATATGTCAGTAGTACTGACGTATCTGTAAGCGCAAAAGTGACGCATTGTTGGAGTGTGTCACAAAAGTGACGCAACTCCAGCAATGCGCCCTTTCACATGGGGCAAGCCCCATGTGAAAGGGCCTGCGTCAGTCTTACGCCTGCTGTGAGGCAGGCGCAGGATTTTGACGCAACGGCGTCCTAAAAGTGACGCAGTGAAATCTCATAGATTTCACTGCGTCACTTCTACGACCCTTCCTTGCGTCAATACGCCCCCCTTGCATACATTATACCTGGCGCAGGTATAATATGGCGCAGGGGTTTACAAAGTGACGCATCTACCTAGATGCGTCACTTTGTAAATATGGTGCAACAAGGCACATTATTTACGCTGCTGTTGCGTCACAAAAAGTGACGCACCGGCGGCGTAAAAGTGACGCACAGCCTCATAAATGAGGCCCCTAGTATATAATAGGGCATGGCAGTCTCGAAACAAGCAGCGCTTTCTGCACTTGCATGTGTGCACTGTTGAGAGCCTGAGGTTATTTTAAAAGTAGCCCTGTGTTGCAGCACTGCTTTAAAATATAAATTGTTCCCCAACCTCGATTTTGGTGTCAGGGTCTCTTACAGATTGATAAACGACAATTTTTCAGCATATTAAGTACCCACAGGGTCTACCCGGTGTCCCAGGGATAGGGGGGTCAGGAAATTATAAGGAGGGTACTTATAAAAGATGTTTTATATGCCCTGGGGATAGAGAAATTGCACATTTCAATCCCTCCGCTGTTGTAAAGTTTCCCAAAAATCAACGTTTGTGCTAGGAGCACTGTGGAGTGAGGGTGAGGATCTACAATATTCTTGCATATTCAGGACCCCTAGAGTCTCCCCAAGGTGTCCCAGGGGTGTGGGGCATCTAGCTATAAGCAGGGTCATTTGTAAAAATGTTTTATAGTCCCTAGTTTTGGCTCAGCAGCCATTCGGGATAGGGTGAAAATGTCTGTCTGCTGCATGCCCGCTGGGGCTGGAGTGACGACTGTGATGACTGGGTCGTCGTCAGACTGTTCATCAGCAGCAGAAGACACCCCTTCTTGTTCGTCGTCATCACCCAAAAGTGGAAGCCTTGCAGGAACCTTACTTTTAGGCTTAGCTACCTTTGTCGGCTCATGGCGTGCCGCACTCTCAGACTACATTGGTGGGTTCCAATCAAGATCAAGGTCATCAGAATGAAGGGGGCTTAAAGAAGAACTTGTAGTAGTAATAGTAGCCTTCCTTGAGCTTTTTCTTGCTGGGGATCTGGAAGACAATGGATCATCATCAGGAGGAGTGGCTTCCTCGGATCATACCTCCGCTTGAATATCAATTTCCTGATGTGCCCCTACTTCTGGAGGAACAAGCGTTGTAGGCAGTTGTGCCGCTCCAGGAACCTCTAGTTGCACCTCTCCATGCCCCTCTCCATGCGCCTCTCCTTGCGCCTCTACTTGCGCCTCTACTTGCGGCTCTACTTGCGCCTCTCCTTGTGCCTCTCCTTGCGCCTCTCCTTGCCAATGTAGTTGTGCTTGTACTAGTTGCACCTGTGGTTGTCGTTGCAGCTGTGGTTGTTGAACACTCGTCAGCTGAGTTACACCCGGCGTTGATTGGATGGTACTTTCTTGTGATGAGCCAACATCATTGGTCGATGGTGATTGAGAAACTAAAGTGGCTGCCTCACTACCACTCATGGTCTTGGACCTAACTTGGCGTGGTGGCACTGAGCCCAATGAAGCAGAGGTGCTGCTTCCAGCTGTGTCCCCGGCGGACACCGCTGCTGCTGCAGGCGTAGGTTTTTTTTCCCAAAAAAGGTGTCGGTGGGCCCACCAGTCTCCTTGGTAGGTGGTGCCACTTGCTTCTTCTGCTCCTTCTTACTGGCAGTGGCACTGGCAACTTTTTTCGCTGAGGCACTACTGCCAGCTTTCTTTGGGCCCATCTTCTTCAGATGTCAGAACAGCAGGCTGCAGTTGCACGAGTTGCAGAGTTGTCTTGTCTGTGGCCACACGTGACGTCACGTGACGTTGTGCTGCACACACCGCTGCAGGACTTCTTTCTGGCACTGGTGGTTCTCTTGTGCACCTAAAAGCAATGGAAGCCAGAGGAACATCAGTTAAACACCCCAAAAAGTTGAAAAACACACAAAAAGCACCACAATCCAATGCCATCCATGCCCTCAATGCTGTTTAAATTCAAGACACCCCACAGAAAGACTTGGTCCATGCACCACTCACTACCCCTCGGGCTAATGGAAGAAAGCAAGGCAAACTGAGTGCAGGCCTGAGCACACTGCATGGCTTCAAAATGGGACCTTGACCCCCAGCTACATGGCCAGGCCCTGCCTGGACCAGGCCTCAAAATGGCCCCCACCCACATGGCCAGGCCCCAACACCACCCCAAAAAGCCGTAAAACACACAAAAATCACAACAATCCAATGCCATCCATGCCCTCAATGATGTTCAAATTTAAGACACCCCACAGAAAGACTAGGTCCATGCACCACTCACTACCCCTGGGCCTAATGGAAGAAGGCAAGGCAAACTGGGTGCAGGCCTGAGCACACTGCCTGGCTTCAAAATGGGCCCTTGACCCCAGCTACATGGCCAGGCCCTGCCTGGACCAGGCCTCAAAATGGCCCCCACCCACATGGCCAGGCCCCAACACCACCCCAAAAAGCCGTAAAACACACAAAAATCACCACAATCCGATGCCATCCATGCCCTCAATGATGTTTAAATTCAAGACACCCCACAGAAAGACTTGGTCCATGATCCACTAACTACCTCTGGGCCTAATGGAAGAAAGCAAGGCAAACTGGGTGCAGGCCTGAGCACACTGCCTGGCTTCAAAATGGGCCCTTGACCCCCAGCTACATGGCCAGGCCCTGCCTGGACCAGGTCTCAAAATGGCCCCCACCCACATGGCTAGGCCCCAACACCACCCCAAAAAGTAAAAAAAACACACAAAATCACCTCGATCCAATGCCATCCATGCCCTCAATGATGTTTAAATTCAAGATACTCCACAGAAAGACTTGGTCCATGCACCACTCACTACCCCTGGGTCTAATGGAAGAAAGCAAGGCAAACTGGGTGCAGGCCTGAGCACCTTGACTGGCTTCAAAATGGGCCCTTGACCCCCAGCTACATGGCCAGGCCCTGCCTGGACCAGGCCTCAAAATGGCCCCCACCCACATGGCCAGGCCACAAGCCCACTCCAAAAAGTAAAAAAACACACAAAAATCACCACAATCCAATGCCATCCATGCCCTCAATGATGTTCAAATTCAAGACACCCCACAGAAAGACTAGGTCCGTGCACCACTCACTACCCCTGGGCCTAATGGAAGAAAGCAAGGCAAACTGGGTGAGGGCCTGAGCACACTGCCTGGCTTCAAAATGGGCCCTTGACCCCAGCTACATGGCCAGGCCCTGCCTGGACCAGGCCTCAAAATGGCTCCCACCTACATGGCCAGGCCCCAACACCACCCCAAAAAGTTGAAAAACACACAAAAATCACCACAATCCAATGCAATCTATGTCCTCAATGATGTTTAAATTCAAGACACCCCACAGAAAGACTTGGTCCATGCACCACTGAGTACCCCTAGGCCTAATGGATGAAAGCAAGGCAAACTGGGTGCAGGTCTGAGCACACTGCCTGGCTTCAAACTGGCCCCTTGACCCCCAGCCACATGGCCAGGCCCTGCCTGAACCAGGCCTCAAAATGGCCCCCACCCACATGGCCAGGCCCCAACACCACCCCAAAAAGTCGAAAAACACACAAAAATCACCACAATCCAATGCCATCCATGCCCTCAATGATGTTTAAATTCAAGACACCCCACAGAAAGACTTGGTCCATGCACCACTCACTACCCCTGGGCCTAATGGAAGAAAGAAAGGCAAACTGGGTGCAGGCCTGAGCACACTGCCTGGCTTCAAAATGGGCCCTTGACCCCCAGCTACATGGCCAGGCCCTGCCTGGACCAGGTCTCAAAATGGCCCCCACCCACATGGCGAGGCCCCAACACCACCCCAAAAAGTAAAAAAAACACACAAAATCACCACAATCCAATGCCATCCATGCCCTCAATGATGTTTAAATTCAAGACACTCCACAGAAAGACTTGGTCCATGCACCACTCACTACCCCTGGGCCTAATGGAAGAAAGCAAGGCAAACTGGGTGCAGGCCTGAGCACCTTGCCTGGCTTCAAAATGGGCCCTTGACCCCCAGCTACATGGCCAGGCCCTGCCTGGACCAGGCCTCAAAATGGCCCCCACCCACATGGCCAGGCCCCAACAACACCCCAAAAAGGTGAAAAACACCCATAAATCACCACAATCCAATGCCATCCATGCCCTCAATGATGTTTAAATTCAAGACACTCCACAGAAAGACTTGGTCCATGCACCACTCACTACCCCTGGGCCTAATGGAAGAAAGCAAGGCAAACTGGGTGCAGGCCTGAGCACACTGCCTGGCTTCAAAATGGGCCCTTGACCCTCAGCTACATGGCCAGGCCCTGCCTGGACCAGGCCTAAAAATGGCCCCCACCCACATGGCCAGGCCACAAGCCCACTCCAAAAAGTAAAAAAACACACAAAAATCACCGCAATCCAATGCCATCCATGCCCTCAATGATGTTCAAATTCAAGACACCCCACAGAAAGACTAGGTCCGTGCACCACTCACTACCCCTGGGCCTAATGGAAGAAAGCAAGGCAAACTGGGTGCGGGCCTGAGCACACTGCCTGGCTTCAAAATGGGCCCTTGACCCCAGCTACATGGCCAGGCCCTGCCTGGACCAGGCCTCAAAATGGCCCCCACCCACATGGCCAGGCCCCAACACCACCCCAAAAAGTTGAAAAACACACAAAAATCACCACAATCCAATGCCATCTATGCCCTCAATGATGTTTAAATGCAAGACACCCCACAGAAAGACTTGGTCCATGCACCACTGAGTACCCCTAGGCCTAATGGATGAAAGCAAGGCAAACTGGGTGCAGGTCTGAGCACACTGCCTGGCTTCAAACTGGCCCCTTGACCCCCAGCCACATGGCGAGGCCCTGCCTGGACCAGGCCTCAAAATGGCCCCCACCCACATGGCCAGGCCCCAACACCACCCCAAAAAGTCGAAAAACACACAAAAATCACCACAATCCAATGCCATCCATGCCCTCAATGATGTTTAAATTCAAGACACCCCACAGAAAGACTTGGTCCATGCACCACTCACTACCCCTGGGCCTAATGGAAGAAAGCAAGGCAAACTGGGTGCAGGCCTGAGCACACTGCCTGGCTTCAAAATGGGCCCTTGACCCCCAGCTACATGGCAGGCCCTGCCTGGACCAGGTCTCAAAATGGCCCCCACCCACATGGCGAGGCCCCAACACCACCCCAAAAAGTAAAAAAAACACACAAAAATCACCACAATCCAATGCCATCCATGCCCTCAATGATGTTTAAATTCAAGACACTGCACAGAAAGACTTGGTCCATGCACTACTCACTACCCCTGGGCCTAATGGAAGAAAGCAAGGCAAACTGGGTGCAGGCCTGAGCACACTGCCTGGCTTCAAAATGGGCCCTTGACCCCCAGCTACATGTCCAGGCCCTGCCTGGACCAGGCCTCAAAATGGCCCCCACTCACATGGCCAGGCCCCAACAACACCCCAAAAAGGCGAAAAACACCCCAAAATCACCACAATCGAATGCCATCCATGCCCTCAATGATGTTTAAATTCAAGACACCCCACAGAAAGACTTGGTCCATGCACCACTGAGTACCCCTAGGTCTAATGGATGAAAGCAAGGCAAACTGGGTGCAGGTCTGAGCACACTGCCTGGCTTCAAACTGGCCCCTTGACCCCCAGCCACATGGCCAGGCCCTACCTGGACCAGGCCTCAAAATGGCCCCCACCCACATGGCCAGGCCCCAACACCACCCCAAAAAGTCGAAAAACACACAAAAATCACCACAATCCAATGCCATCCATGCCCTCAATGATGTTTAAATTCAAGACACCCCACAGAAAGACTTGGTCCATGCACCACTCACTACCCCTGGGCCTAATGGAAGAAAGCAAGGCAAACTGGGTGCAGGCCTGAGCACACTGCCTGGCTTCAAAATGGGCCCTTGAACCCCAGCTACATGGCCAGGCCCTGCCTGGACCAGGTCTCAAAATGGCCCCCACCCACATGGCCAGGCCCCAACACCACCCCAAAAAGTAAAAAAAAAACTCACAAAAATCACCACAATCCAATGCCATCCATGCCCTCAATGATGTTTAAATTCAAGACACTCCACAGAAAGACTTGGTCCATGCACCACTCACTACCCCTGGGCCTAATGGAAGAAAGCAAGGCAAACTGGGTGCAGCCCTGAGCACACTGCCTGGCTTCAAAATGAGCCCTTGACCCCCAGCTACATGGCCAGGCCCTGCCTGGACCAGGCCTCAAAATGGCCCCCACCCACATGGCCAGGCCCCAACACCACCCCAAAAAGTCAAAAAACACACAAAAATCACCACAATCCAATGCCATCCATGCCCTCAATGATGTTTAAATTCAAGACAACCCACAGAAAGACTTGGTCCATGCACCACTTACTACCCCTAGGCCTAATGGAAGAAAGCAAGGCAAACTGGGGCTAGGACTGAGCACACTGCCTGGCTTCAAAATGGGCCCTTGACCCCCAGCTACATGACCAGGCTGGACCAGGCCTCAAAATGGCCCCCACCCACATGGCCAGGCCCCAACACCACCCCAAAAAGTCGAAAAACACACAGAAATCCCCACAATCCAATACCATCCATGCCCTCAATGATGTTTAAATTCAAGACACCCGACAGAAAGAATTGGTCCATGCACCACTGACTACCCCAGGCCTACTGGCTAGTGAGGCTTTACACGCTCCCCAAAATTAAAAAAAAACAATTCACATATAACAGTGAGCTATTCCATTCCATGACATAAATGATATTTATGTTCAACAAAACTCACAGAAACAGTTGTATCATGCACCCATGACTAACCCTGGGCCTACTGCATACTGTGGCTACCCACAATATATTTTGTTTAAAGTTGTGATAAAGTTTAACAATTGCAGTTGCAGCAACTGCAATGCCCCAAGCAAACAACACCAACTTACTTGTAAAATCTCAAATCCAAAAGTAATCCAAAAGTGATCCAAACAAAAAGTCCTCAAATACAAATATCCAGCAGCAGCCACAAAAAGTAATCCTTCCAGCTCCAGATCCAAATGAAAAGTGAACAGGACATGGACAAAGCACTGGGATGAGCCTGCTGGACAGGATCAGGAAGTTGGAGACTCTGGGGCACTTCCTTCCTCCCCCCCCCCCAAAAATGGACTCCTTGCACAAAAAAGTGCAGCCAAATGTCAATCTGAGGAGTTATTCTGATCAAAATCATGATTTTCAGAAGGTTTATGCTGGCTGCGATGGATTTCTTGTGCACAATTGCAATTTTTGCAAGTTCGGAAAAGCGAGCTCTTCAAATCTTCCGCAGGAAGTCAGCTGCGCACTGCATCCACGTGTTCGGCATTGTTTACTCCCGCGATGCGTGATCGCAGGCCCTTATGACATACTCGCGTTGTCAAACTCTCGCTGTGCAAGATGGCGGACCGCGATGACGTAATTGCGGTCGAAAATTTCTCGCGCGATCACGCAGCAAGATCCAAAATGACGCAGCACACGCAAACCGGGAGAAAAACAACTCGGCGGACTCAGAATCACGGTAAGTCAACGCCGTGCGCACGATACTGTATTTTTCAAGCGCGACCAAGCAAGAAAATCCGCAAGCTTGCGAATTTACGGATTTTTGGGCAAATTCGCGGACCGCGAAATTGCCAAACATCCGCAAATTCCACGAACGAAACGGATTTTACGCCCACGCTTATTCTTCATCCACTCAGCGACAGCCTTCATTCCTTCGTGGAGGTTGGTTTTGGCGGTCCTTGGTGAGGGAGAGCATCAGCTGGGTATGAATATGAAAAAATACCTCTAGTCTGACCTATGCATTTTAATCTAACGATTGAATCACAATTGATTCAATCGTTAGATTAAAATGCATAGGTCCGACTAGAGGTATTTTGTCATATTTGTTGTTTTCTCCCCCCTCTGGACCTAAAATTGCAATTGGGAGTACCCTTGATCTTTATTGAGAGCATCAGCTGGGTGTCATCAGCATAGGAGATCATGTTGAGGTTGTGCGGACGGGTGACATGGGTGAGCGGTACCATGTAGACGTTGAACAATATCTGGCTGAGGGATGATCCTTGGGGTACGCCGCAGATGATCCCTGTGTTGTGGAGGTGTGTGCGTACGGTGCGGTGACAGACAGTGACGAAGGCGGATGATATGTCCAGGAGGATGAGGGCCGCGGTTTCGCCATTGTCCAGCAGGGTTTTGATGTCATTGGTCGCGGCAAAGAGGGCAGTTTCGGTACTGTGGTTGCTGCGGTATCCAGACTGGGACGGGTCCAGAATGTTGTTCTTCTCAAGGTAGTGGGTCAGTTGTCCATTGACGGTCTTCCCAATAACCTTTGCAAGGAACGGGAGCAGAGAGATGGGGCCGGAATGCGATTGTGGCACTAGCTTTGTTAAAGATGTGGTGTGGGAATGGGTCGGACACAGAAAACCCTCCTCATCTTACATTCCCCCTATGCTTCACAACCCTGTTTCCCCACTTGGTAATTCCTCCCTCTTCCCTCCCTTTGACTTCTCAGTCCTTCACTCCTCCAACAACTTTCATTTTGCTCGACCCCCCCACTCGGCCTGGTGCCTTCACCCCTACATTCACCTTTCATTACCCATGGTACCTGGCCTGCACCCTCTCTCTTCTCCCCACTCGTGTGGCTTCCCATTGACCTCCCTCCCTCCTCTCCCTGTTCGGCCCCTTCTCCTCTCACTTCACCGTATCCATGGCCATCCCATTACCCCACTCCTTCCCCCTCCTCCTTCAGCCATCCATTTCTACTTCTCAACTTTCTCCTCCTAGGTATGATCTCTATTCTTCACCTCTGCTCAACACCAGTAAAAATATCTCAGTAACTCCATTCACTCCTTTCCACCCCCTTCTTTCCCCCTCACACCCGTACAGCACATATCTCTCCCCAGTCCCCACAGCCCACTGCCTTTCTTCGCATACTTCACTACCTCCCCCACCTTTGACCCTCGCATCCCAACACTTTCCCCGGTCTCCCACTTCCTCCCGTCCTCCTTTGCCTAGACCACTCTCTCCCTTAACCATTGAGCCACCCTTCACTCCGTGCTCAGCACACCTCTCGCTGGAAACTAAACTTGATTCCCTCATCTCGTCCATTTCCCAGCTTGAAGCGTCCATTTCACTCCTATGTGCTAAGATATCCCCCTCCCCGAACAACCTCCCGAGGAGTTCCTTGCTCCAGCGCCCCAATAGAGCCAACCACAATCTGTCCTCCACAGACATTACCAACCAATTGGCTACCTACAAGACCATAGTCAATTCCCCTACACTCGCCTCTCCTAACAACTCTACTCAATTTGCCATTCAGACCATCTCTTCTGTCAGATCTTACCATCCTCCCCCTCAAGGGCTTCATTCAAGAATCTAATCCCTATCCCCCTCATCAGTCCAGACTCCCACATCACCAAAACCGTTGCATCAGAGCTACACTGTATGCTCCATAACTGCAGATCTGCAACCAAACCCAAACTGGAAATCTCCGACACCATCACTCACCACAATCTCGACATGCTCTTTCTCACTGAGACCTGGTTTAATGATTTCTCTCACACTTCATTTGATCTCTTGTTACCTACTGACTACTCTATTCTCAAAAACGACTAACCAGTCAAGATCGGAGGAGGTGTCGCGATCATTTTTAGAAACACCCTCCAAATCAAAGCCTTGCCAACCACCCTCTTTCGCACCTTTGAATGCCTCTCCCTAGAATTCCAAGTTTATCATGGCACACCCTTCAGGTTCCATACCATCTACCACCCGCCTGGTAATTGCTCTTCCTTCATTGAGGAATTCATCGACTTCATTAGTGACCAATATTCACAGAGCGACAAGCAGATCTTCCTAGGCGATTTCAATCTCCACTGGGGCTCTGTGGAAGAGTCGGCTGACAACAAGCTTGCAACTTTTCTCTCAGCTAACGATCTTGCACAACACTGCTCGGAAATTACACATGCCAAGGGCTCAATTCTGGATCTTGTGATTTCCAAATCAGACCAGATTACCACTGCTTCACCCATCCGTGTTGACTGGTCTGACCATTTCCTCATTCCTTTCTGTTTTCACCTCTCTCACATTTTAACTCTCGGCCAACCCAAAAGAGCCTTTACGTGGTTCCGCAACACAAAAAACATTGATCTTGAGACTCTATGTGATTCTGCTATGCAGTCTCTTCCTAGTCTAGACCCCAATACGGATGTCAACGATCTCACTCCCCTTTGCCTGTCGATCCTTGCAGTTGAAATCGACAAGGTTGCTCCACTCCAAAGCAAAAGGAAAAGACCCACCCCATCAGATCCTTTGTTCAACAAAGATCTCTATGACGAAAGGAAAAACCTTAGAATCTTGGAGAAGCACTGGAGACAATCTCCATCCACCACGAACCTCTCTCTTTTACGTTCAGCAAGATCCATATACCACAAGCACATCTTCCTGGAAAAAACATCACATTTCAGATCCCTCCTCGATTCAGCTAAAAGTAAAAACTGACCCAAAAACATTTCGACCTCATCAAAAACCCTAATTGTTCTCTCCAAACCATCAAGCCTGAGGATGCTTCTAAGAAAGCAACTGAGTTTGCTATATTCTTCGATCAAAAGGTAAAATCTCTGGTGGAACAGGTCAACCACCCCACCCCCATCGAGGAGTGAAAATCCGTAGTCACTTGGCAGAACTTTGCCGCCATCTCAGAGGTTGATCTCCTCAAATGCATCCGCGAAACCAAACCCTCCAACCATTCCTCCGACCCCATTCCCAGTGGCATCGCCATTGATTTCTATACAAAAAATCTCTCCTACTGGACCAGGCTAGTCAATCTCTTCCTCAATCAAGTATCCCTTCCAATTGTCCTCAAAACAGGACAGGTTACCCCCCTTCTAAAAAAACCCTCTGCAGATGCAAATGACCTCAATAACATCCGCCCCATCACCAATCTCCCTTTTCTTTCAAAGATCACAGAAAAATGTGTTGCAAAACAACTCTACCAACACATTATGGACAATAATCTCCTCGACATGTTGCAGTCGGGCTTTATTCAAAACTGCAGCACTGAAACAACCCTTCTGCAAGTGATCCATGATGCGCTGCATATTCTTGACTCGGGGGAATCGTGCCTTCTGATTCTTCTTGGCCGCTCTGCCGCTTTTGACACTGTTAATCACAACACTCTCCTTGACATTCTTCAACAGAGGATGGGTGTGGAAGGCACAGTACTCAAATGGTTTGCCTCTTTCCTCTCGGAGAGATCCCAAATGATCAAGATTGCTCTCTCGTCTCGTCTCGTCTCTCGTCTCCACTGGTGGTTGGTCAAGGCGTCCCTCAAGTTTCTTTCCTTGCTCCCACTCTGTTCAATCTCTATCTGGAACCATTAGGGAACCTTTTAAGCAAATCTGGAATCCTCTACCATCTTTATGCGGATGACACCCAAATCTACCTCAAGGTGTCTTCCTCTCATGATCTCTCACTACTCAGCTCTACTCTCAATACTATTCACAACTGAATGTTAGTTCACCAACTCATTCTCAATCCCTCCAAAACAGAATTCCTCTTTATCTAGCTCCCTCTCTCCACCTCCTGTTCAATCCTGGATGGATCAATCAAATCTACTCAACACTAAACCCATCATTGTGGACTGTGCTAAATCCTTAGGTGTCATACTTGACAAAACACTCAACCTAATCTCACACATCAACTCCATGGCCAAGAGCGCACATTATCAACTGCGCCTTTTATGGGGGATTGGTCGGTTCTTCCCGGAGAATGAACTAAAAAACTTGGTCCAATCGCTAGTTCTCTCTAGAATGGATTATTGTAATTCTCTTCTGACTGGCCTCCCCAAATCTCACCTCTCCCCCCTCAAATCCGCCCTCCATTCAGCAGCTTGCTTCATTACAGGGTCCAAACATAGTGTCCATATCACTCCTATCCTGTCTTCTCTCCGATGGCTTCCCATCGAGGCTAGAGCTATCTACAAAACAGCATGCATCAACCACAAAGCTTTGCACTCTTCCTCCCCTCGCTATCTGGTGAATACACTCAAACCGTCTGGAGGCACAAGACCATCTCGGAATTTGGAAAAGTTCCTTCTTGAACCCCCCTCCTTCATTTTTTATTTTTTTTATTTGAGCATGGACAAAATACATATATCAGTATTGAACCATCAGGAAAAAAAACTAAGTCATTTAAATATACATCAGAGATTATAAAGAAGAAAAAAAAATAGAAGAGTAATAATCGAAGAATTTGTAGATACAGCAGTAAACAATAAGGATCTAGTATGTATTTACAGAAAAAAAAATACAAAGGAAAATCAATTCATATGTTTGTATACATAGGGAGAGATAAGTAAATGACAATATATTTCAAATCATTGTAGTTTCTAAGAGTTCATTTTACTATTATACCATCTATTAATTGGAGCCCAGATCTGAGTCCCGAGTGTTCTAGAATTCCATCCTCTAGTTTTATAGATGGCTATTTCGTATTTATACATTCCCAAAAACCGGCATAACCACATTTGGAAAGTAGGGGCTTCTGAGACTTTCCAGCGGGCAGCCAGTATAATTCGGAGCACTGCCATACCCAGAAATACTGACGATAGTTCTTCCCTGCTATACCCCATAGATTCATCATGGCCCAAAACATATATTGTTATTGACGTTCTTAATTCATGTCCAAAAATTTCAGTCCAGAATTCTGAGATCATTGTTTTGATTAAGTCTAACTTTGGGCATTCGGCAAACATATGAATGAGATTAGCCGGGGATTGACCACACCTTGGGCAGTTGTCCTTTTTTTCGGAGACCCCATGAGAATAATTTGGAGGGTGTAAAATAAAGATCATAAACTGTTCTGTAGTGTTGGGCTTTTAAATTGGAGGCTAGAAATAACTTAGATGACAGATTCAATGAGCTGTTGATGTCTATATTTGGGTTGGCTAGTTTAGTAGCCCAGAGTGTGTCAACTCGTTCCATGTCATCACTAAGATTATTCATTAGTATTTCATAGATGGTCCCTATCCTAGTGGTTTGCCTACCTATAATTTCGAAGAAGGGAATATTATCTAATTCAATCTGGGTTAAGTTAAATCGAATGGACAAGTGGATTTGAATATATTTTAAAAAGTCAGTTGGGGGTATCTGAAAATTTTGCTGCAGGTTCTCAAATGTTGGTGTAGGCCCCTGTCCAATAAAATGACCCAAAGTAATGATATTTGACTGTTCCCATCTTTTAGAGATATTGTCCTTGAGATACGATGGTAAGATCGAGCTGTGCCAAAGAGGGGTGTATTTAGTGTACTTTGGTATGGCTAAATTGTTTGACACCTGTTTCCACACCTTCCATGCGTCGGCTATTACCTTGAACTTGGTTTTTTTAAATATGAAGGCTCTACCTGTCTTAGTAATAGCCCTCTAGCGGTATCTCCCAGTATTAGCTCATAAATTGAAGGTATGTATTGGTGTGTTATGGAAGTGGTTGTTGGTTTAGTGTTAAATAGGGGAGCCATTTGCTGAATAAGAGTTGCCCAAAGATATAATGTCAGATTTGGAATGGCTAACCTTCCCCTGAGTTGAGGTAGTGATAGGAGTGGTAATGCTCTCCTGATTTTGCAAAGTTCCAGATAAACTTTGACATACTAGCATCAAGTACCTTGATGATATTGTCCTCAACAATCAGGGGAATTGCTCGAAATAGGTATAGAATTTTTGGGAAAATATTCATTTTAAGATAATTCCCTTTACCTATTATTGACAACCGGAGATTGTTAACTCTGGTGAGATCTGTTTTTATCTTCTTAATCAACGGATCATAATTAACCTGTGTGATTTCTTTAATTGTAGGAGATAAGACCGCGCCTAGATATGTAGCCTGGCTAGTTCTATAAGGGCTTTCAAAGATAGTATTTTCAGTGCATAGGACCATAGTTTTATCCCCATTCAGGGAATATCCAGAGTAGGAACCAAATGACTGGGTAATTTGCTCTATTTCTTGAATAGCCTCGGTGGGGTTAGAAGTTAATACTGCCACGTTGTCGGCATAGGCTAAAACTTTTGTACTAGATGTTATTGTAATTATAGGTTCTATTATTGGAGATATGAGTAATTTTAATATTAAGGGGTTGATATATAGAGCAAATAGGATTGGGGAGCATGGACATCCCTGCCTCGTGCCCCTTTAGATGTTAATAAACTCTGATTCGAAACCATCTATGGAAAGTTTGGCTCTAGGCTACATAGAGAGCCTTAATAGCTTTAATATAGGCCTTTCCAAAGTTGTTTAATTCTAGTATTTCCCACAAGAACTGCCAAGAGACGCGATCAAATGCCTTCTCGGCGTCGAGCAGGATCATTGACATCCGGCCCCCCGTGGCTCCCATTATGTCAAAAAGGGAAATAGCTCTCCGGGTGTGATCTGTTGTACCCTTACCGGGTATAAAGCCATGCTGCCACGGGGAGTCGAGACGCTCAATGACCCTGCTCAGCCGGTTAGCGAGTATCTTGGCATAAAGCTTCGATTCAGAGTTTATTAATGAGATGGGACGATATGAGGATGGTAATTTGGCAGGCTTCCCTTTTTTAAGAAACATGACTATATTTGTGTTTTTCCAGGATTCGGGTGGTGTGCCACTATATTGAACTCCAAGGAATAAGTCCAATAAGTAAGGGATGATCTGCTTCCCAAGAATTTTATAGAGGTCCAAAGGGATTTTATCGGGGCCTGCTGCTTTACCATTAGCAAGTTCTAATAATGCTAATTCGAGTTCTATTTTTGTAATTTCTTTATCAAGATCTTCTCTGACTAAGGGATCAATTGAACTAATTTCGGTCTGAGACAGCCAATGGTGTAAAAAGCTTTTAGTATCTATTGTGTGCGGTTGATCCTCGTTTTGATAAAGTTTTTGGTAAAAACGTTGGAAAACGCCCACGATATCAGTAGGAGATGTATATACCTGCCCCTCGAATTCAATTATTTGGATAGCTCTATGGGATTGTTTCTGCCGTGTTCATAGGGCAAGCTGTTTACCAATTTTTTTCTCCGTTCTCATAGATATTTATTTGATTTGCCTGAGAAGTCTCAGCCGCTTTTTGTGTAAGGCCAGCGTTAATTTCTGTCTTAAGAACTAGTATTTTCTGCAAAGTGTTCTGACTTTCTTCTCCAAGTTGTATCTGGGTGGCATGGAGAGTCTCTAGGTTTGCTAGTTCTAAGTTATATTGTTGATTTAGGTTGTTTTGATTCTTTTTTTGCTTGGCCACAAACGCTAGAGTCTCACCTCGGAGTGCCGCCTTGAAACAATCCCAGACCACGAATCTAGGAGCGCTATATTGATTGTAGTCAAAGAATTCCTGAGCCCAGATAGTTATATATGCTATATAGTCCCTATTGAAGAGGAGCTTACGGTCAAATGTCCATTGAGAAGGTGGTTTCCTATAGCTGGCAACATCAAAAATAAGGGTTAGGGAATTATGATCATATATAATTTTGGGCAATTTAGCTATCTTAGAATCTGGTATGATTTCATTAGATGCTAATACGTGTCTATCCTGATGTATTTGTTATGGGGAAAGGAGAAATAGGTGTAGCCAGGATCGTTTGTGTTTTTCAGACCCCAGATATCAATTAGATTGTAACTAGTCATGAGCTGTTTTATGGCATTATAAACCTTAGGTTTTCTCCCACTATAAATCTGTTGTAATTGAGTATTCGATGTAGCACCTAGTACTACATTGAAGTCTCCACTAAGATCAGTGGACCAGTACAAGATGCTAGCTCTAGCTCTAAATCTAAAAATATCTGGGGATCGTCTAAATTTGACCCGTAGACCGAGCAGACGGTGAGGCCGAGATTGAGTTGTACTATGGCCCATCGACCATATGGGTCTACTAACTGTCGTATTGGTTGTCCAAAAGCATTCTTTGCCAAAATGGCGACGCCTCGCGTTTTAGAGGTTTGAGATGTCATGGCCAGAATGTTATAGCCCGGTATCCTTAGCAGCTCTTTATCCCCCACTGCAATGTGGGTCTCTTGTAGACACACAAAATCATATGAGTCTTGATAAATTACCTGATGAAGTTGGGCCCTTTTACCCCTATCATTGAGGCCAGCAATATTCCAACAACAAAGCTTTGACTTCCCCATTGTAACAATTCAGTGTATATACAAATCATGCTTATATAAATCATTATAAATCATTATTTGTGAACATAAATATAACGAAAGTTTCAAGTCTTTGATCGCTAATTGTATATTGTGATTAGTAAAAATCAATAAATTTTTTAAGTATTTGAACTTGCTCTTTTTAATTTTTTTAGGTATATCCCCCCTCCCCCTCCCACCTTACCCCCCAACACCCCCCCAAAAAAAGGCAATTAGACTCTGTAAAGAGTCTCTAGCGATGGTGAGATGTTTTATGACCTACGCCGTGCAGTTCTGACCTCATAAATATTAGAGTGAGATAAAAGGAAATCGTTTCAGTGCGGGCAGGGGAAAAAGAGGATTTAAAAAAACAATAGTAGAAACAAGGCGAGCCAAGAAAAGAGGAAGAGAAAACAATAAAAGAGCAATGAATAAAGAGAAGAGTATATTCTAAAGAGAAAGAGGTAAAAGAAGGAGGAGAGAAAAAAAATGGGGGAAATAAAAAGGAAGCTCAAATTAGCTCCAATCAGATCAATTTTAGGCATAGTATACCATAGATTATACTGAGGGATGATCCTTGGGGTACGCCGCAGATGATCCCTGTGTTGTGGAGGTGTGTGCGTACGGTGCGGTGACAGACAGTGACGAAGGTGGATGATATGTCCAGGAGGATGAGGGCCGCGGTTTCGCCATTGTCCAGCAGGGTTTTGATGTCATTGGTCGCGACAAAGAGGGCAGTTTCGGTACTGTGGTTGCTGCGGTATCCAGACTGGGACGGGTCCAGAATGTTGTTCTTCTCAAGGTAGTGGGTCAGTTGTCCATTGACGGTCTTCCCAATAACCTTTGCAAGGAACGGGAGCAGAGAGATGGGGCCGGAATGCGATTGTGGCACTAGCTTTGTTAAAGATGTGGTGTGGGAATGGGTCGGACACAGAAAACCCTCCTCATCTTACATTCCCCCTATGCTTCACAACCCTGTTTCCCCACTTGGTAATTCCTCCCTCTTCCCTCCCTTTGACTTCTCAGTCCTTCACTCCTCCAACAACTTTCATTTTGCTCGACCCCCCCACTCGGCCTGGTGCCTTCACCCCTACATTCACCTTTCATTACCCATGGTACCTGGCCTGCACCCTCTCTCTTCTCCCCACTCGTGTGGCTTCCCATTGACCTCCCTCCCTCCTCTCCCTGTTCGGCCCCTTCTCCTCTCACTTCACCGTATCCATGGCCATCCCATTACCCCACTCCTTCCCCCTCCTCCTTCAGCCATCCATTTCTACTTCTCAACTTTCTCCTCCTAGGTATGATCTCTATTCTTCACCTCTGCTCAACACCAGTAAAAATATCTCAGTAACTCCATTCACTCCTTTCCACCCCCTTCTTTCCCCCCTCACACCCGTACAGCACATATCTCTCCCCAGTCCCCACGGCCCACTGCCTTTCTTCGCATACTTCACTACCTCCCCCACCTTTGACCCTCGCATCCCAACACTTTCCCCGGTCTCCCACTTCCTCCCGTCCTTCTTTGCCTAGACCACTCTCTCCCTTAACCATTGAGCCACCCTTCACTCCGTGCTCAGCACACCTCTCGCTGGAAACTAAACTTGATTCCCTCATCTCGTCCATTTCCCAGCTTGAAGCGTCCATTTCACTCCTATGTGCTAAGATATCCCCCTCCCCGAACAACCTCCCGAGGAGTTCCTTGCTCCAGCGCCCCAATAGAGCCAACCACAATCTGTCCTCCACAGACATTACCAACCAATTGGCTACCTACAAGACCATCAATGTCAATTCCCCTACACTCGCCTCTCCTAACAACTCTACTCAATTTGCCATTCAGACCATCTCTTCTGTCAGATCTTACCATCCTCCCCCTCAAGGGCTTCATTCAAGAATCTAATCCCTATCCCCCTCATCAGTCCAGACTCCCACATCACCAAAACCGTTGCATCAGAGCTACACTGTATGCTCCATAACTGCAGATCTGCAACCAAACCCAAACTGGAAATCTCCGACACTATCACTCACCACAATCTCGACATGCTCTTTCTCACTGAGACCTGGTTTAATGATTTCTCTCACACTTCATTTGATCTCTTGTTACCTACTGACTACTCTATTCTCAAAAACGACTAACCAGTCAAGATCGGAGGAGGTGTCGCGATCATTTTTAGAAACACCCTCCAAATCAAAGCCTTGCCAACCACCCTCTTTCGCACCTTTGAATGCCTCTCCCTAGAATTCCAAGTTTATCATGGCACACCCTTCAGGTTCCATACCATCTACCACCCTCCTGGTAATTGCTCTTCCTTCATTGAGGAATTCATCGACTTCATTAGTGACCAATATTCACAGAGCGACAAGCAGATCTTCCTAGGCGATTTCAATCTCCACTGGGGCTCTGTGGAAGAGTCGTCTGACAACAAGCTTGCAACTTTTCTCTCAGCTAACGATCTTGCACAACACTGCTCGGAAATTACACATGCCAAGGGCTCAATTCTGGATCTTGTGATTTCCAAATCAGACCAGATTACCACTGCTTCACCCATCCGTGTTGACTGGTCTGACCATTTCCTCATTCCTTTCTGTTTTCACCTCTCTCACATTTTAACTCTCGGCCAACCCAAAAGAGCCTTTACGTGGTTCCGCAACACAAAAAACATTGATCTTGAGACTCTATGTGATTCTGCTATGCAGTCTCTTCCTAGTCTAGACCCCAATACGGATGTCAACGATCTCACTCCCCTTTGCCTGTCTATCCTTGCAGTTGAAATCGACAAGGTTGCTCCACTCCAAAGCAAAAGGAAAAGACCCACCCCATCAGATCCTTTGTTCAAAAAAGATCTCTATGACGAAAGGAAAAACCTTAGAATCTTGGAGAAGCACTGGAGACAATCTCCATCCACCACGAACCTCTCTCTTTTACGTTCAGCAAGATCCATATACCACAAGCACATCTTCCTGGAAAAAACATCACATTTCAGATCCCTCCTCGATTCAGCTAAAAGTAAAAACTGACCCAAAAAACATTTCGACCTCATCAAAAACCCTAATTGTTCTCCCCAAACCATCAAGCCTGAGGATGCTTCTAAGAAAGCAACTGAGTTTGCTATATTCTTCGATCAAAAGGTAAAATCTCTGGTGGAACAGGTCAACCACCCCACCCCCATCGAGGAGTGAAAATCCGTAGTCACTTGGCAGAACTTTGCCGCCATCTCAGAGGTTGATCTCCTCAAATGCATCCGCGAAACCAAACCCTCCAACCATTCCTCCGACCCCATTCCCAGTGGCATCGCCATTGATTTCTATACAAAAAATCTCTCCTACTGGACCAGGCTAGTCAATCTCTTCCTCAATCAAGTATCCCTTCCAATTGTCCTCAAAACAGGACAGGTTACCCCCCTTCTAAAAAAACCCTCTGCAGATGCAAATGACCTCAATAACATCCGCCCCATCACCAATCTCCCTTTTCTTTCAAAGATCACAGAAAAATGTGTTGCAAAACAACTCTACCAACACATTATGGACAATAATCTCCTCGACATGTTGCAGTCGGGCTTTATTCAAAACTGCAGCACTGAAACAACCCTTCTGCAAGTGATCCATGATGCGCTGCATATTCTTGACTCGGGGGAATCGTGCCTTCTGATTCTTCTTGGCCGCTCTGCCGCTTTTGACACTGTTAATCACAACACTCTCCTTAACATTCTTCAACAGAGGATGGGTGTGGAAGGCACAGTACTCAAATGGTTTGCCTCTTTCCTCTCGGAGAGATCCCAAATGATCAAAATTGCTCTCTCGTCTCGTCTCGTCTCTCGTCTCCACTGGTGGTTGGTCAAGGCGTCCCTCAAGTTTCTTTCCTTGCTCCCACTCTGTTCAATCTCTATCTGGAACCATTAGGGAACCTTTTAAGCAAATCTGGAATCCTCTACCATCTTTATGCGGATGACACCCAAATCTACCTCAAGGTGTCTTCCTCTCATGATCTCTCACTACTCAGCTCTACTCTCAATACTATTCACAACTGAATGTTAGTTCACCAACTCATTCTCAATCCCTCCAAAACAGAATTCCTCTTTATCTAGCTCCCTCTCTCCACCTCCTGTTCAATTCTGGATGGATCAATCGAATCTACTCAACACTAAACCCATCATTGTGGACTGTGCTAAATCCTTAGGTGTCATACTTGACAAAACACTCAACCTAATCTCACACATCAACTCCATGGCCAAGAGCGCACATTATCAACTGCGCCTTTTATGGGGGATTGGTCGGTTCTTCCCGGAGAATGAACTAAAAAACTTGGTCCAATCGCTAGTTCTCTCTAGAATGGATTATTGTAATTCTCTTCTGACTGGCCTCCCCAAATCTCACCTCTCCCCCCTCAAATCCGCCCTCCATTCAGCAGCTTGCTTCATTACAGGGTCCAAACATAGTGACCATATCACTCCTATCCTGTCTTCTCTCCGATGGCTTCCCATCGAGGCTAGAGCTATCTACAAAACAGCATGCATCAACCACAAAGCTTTGCACTCTTCCTCCCCTCGCTATCTGGTGAATACACTCAAACTGTCTGGAGGCACAAGACCATCTCGGAATTTGGAAAAGTTCCTTCTTGAACCCCCCTCCTTCATTTTTTTTTTTTATTTGAGCATGGACAAAATACATATATCAGTATTAAACCATCAGGAAAAAAAACTAAGTCATTTAAATATACATCAGAGATTATAAAGAAGAAAAAAAAATAGAAGAGTAATAATCGAAGAATTTGTAGATACAGCAGTAAACAATAAGGATCTAGTATGTATTTACAGAAAAAAAAATACAAAGGAAAATCAATTCATATGTTTGTATACATAGGGAGAGATAAGTAAATGACAATATATTTCAAATCATTGTAGTTTCTAAGAGTTCATTTTACTATTATACCATCTATTAATTGGAGCCCAGATCTGAGTCCCGAGTGTTCTAGAATTCCATCCTCTAGTTTTATAGATGGCTATTTCGTATTTATAAATTCCCAAAATCCGGCATAACCACATTTGGAAAGTAGGGGCTTCTGAGACTTTCCAGCGGGCAGCCAGTATAATTCGGAGCACTGCCATACCCAGAAATACTGACGATAGTTCTTCCCTGCTATACCCCATAGATTCATCATGGCCCAAAACATATATTGTCATTGACGTTCTTAATTCATGTCCAAAAATTTCAGTCCAGAATTCTGAGATCATTGTTTTGATTAAGTCTAACTTTGGGCATTCGGCAAACATATGAATGAGATTAGCCGGGGATTGACCACACCTTGGGCAGTTGTCCTTTTTTTCGGAGACCCCATGAGAATAATTTGGAGGGTGTAAAATAAAGATCATAAACTGTTCTGTAGTGTTGGGCTTTTAAATTGGAGGCTAGAAATAACTTAGATGACAGATTCAATGAGCTGTCGATGTCTATATTTGGGTTGGCTAGTTTAGTAGCCCAGAGTGTGTCAACTCGTTCCATGTCATCACTAAGATTATTCATTAGTATTTCATAGATGGTCCCTATCCTAGTGGTTCGCCTACCTATAATTTCGAAGAAGGGAATATTATCTAATTCAATCTGGGTTAAGTTAAATCGAATGGACAAGTGGATTTGAATATATTTTAAAAAGTCAGTTGGGGGTATCTGAAAATTTTGCTGCAGGTTCTCAAATGTTGGTGTAGGCCCCTGTCCAATAAAATGACCTAAAGTAAAGATATTTGACTGTTCCCATCTTTTAGAGATATTGTCCTTGAGATACGATGGTAAGATCGAGCTGTGCCAAAGAGGGGTGTATTTAGTGTACTTTGGTATGGCTAAATTGTTTGACACCTGTTTCCACACCTTCCATGCGTCGGCTATTACCTTGAACTTGGTTTTTTTAAATATGAAGGCTCTACCTGTCTTAGTAATAGCCCTCTAGCGGTATCTCCCAGTATTAGCTCATAAATTGAAGGTATGTATTGGTGTGTTATGGAAGTGGTTGTTGGTTTAGTGTTAAATAGGGGAGCCATTTGCTGAATAAGAGTTGCCCAAAGATATAATGTCAGATTTGGAATGGCTAACCTTCCCCTGAGTTGAGGTAGTGATAGGAGTGGTAATGCTCTCCTGATTTTGCAAAGTTCCAGATAAACTTTGACATACTAGCATCAAGTACCTTGATGATATTGTCCTCAACAATCAGGGGAATTGCTCGAAATAGGTATAGAATTTTTGGGAAAATATTCATTTTAAGATAATTCCCTTTACCTATTATTGACAACCGGAGATTGTTAACTCTGGTGAGATCTGTTTTTATCTTCTTAATCAATGGATCATAATTAACCTGTGTGATTTCTTTAATTGTAGGAGATAAGACCGCGCCTAGATATGTAGCCTGGCTAGTTCTATAAGGGCTTTCAAAGATAGTATTTTCAGTGCATAGGACCATAGTTTTATCCCCATTCAGGGAATATCCAGAGTAGGAACCAAATGACTGGGTAATTTGCTCTATTTCTTGAATAGCCTCGGTGGGGTTAGAAGTTAATACTGCCACGTTGTCGGCATAGGCTAAAACTTTTGTACTAGATGTTATTGTAATTATAGGTTCTATTATTGGAGATATGAGTAATTTTAATATTAAGGGGTTGATATATAGAGCAAATAGGATTGGGGAGCATGGACATCCCTGCCTCGTGCCCCTTTAGATGTTAATAAACTCTGATTCGAAACCATCTATGGAAAGTTTGGCTCTAGGCTACATAGAGAGCCTTAATAGCTTTAATATAGGCCTTTCCAAAGTTGTTTAATTCTAGTATTTCCCACAAGAACTGCCAAGAGACGCGATCAAATGCCTTCTCGGCGTCGAGCAGGATCATTGACATCCGGCCCCCCGTGGCTCCCATTATGTCAAAAAGGGAAATAGCTCTCCGGGTGTGATCTGTTGTACCCTTACCGGGTATAAAGCCATGCTGCCACGGGGAGTCGAGACGCTCAATGACCCTGCTCAGCCGGTTAGCGAGTATCTTGGCATAAAGCTTCGATTCAGAGTTTATTAATGAGATGGGACGATATGAGGATGGTAATTTGGCAGGCTTCCCTTTTTTAAGAAACATGACTATATTTGTGTTTTTCCAGGATTCGGGTGGTGTGCCACTATATTGAACTCCAAGGAATAAGTCCAATAAGTAAGGGATGATCTGCTTCCCAAGAATTTTATAGAGGTCCAAAGGGATTTTATCGGGGCCTGCTGCTTTACCATTAGCAAGTTCTAATAATGCTAATTCGAGTTCTATTTTTGTAATTTCTTTATCAAGATCTTCTCTGACTAAGGGATCAATTGAACTAATTTCGGTCTGAGACAGCCAATGGTGTAAAAAGCTTTTAATATCTATTGTGTGCGGTTGATCCTCGTTTTGATAAAGTTTTTGGTAAAAACGTTGGAAAACGCCCACGATATCAGTAGGAGATGTATATACCTGCCCCTCGAATTCAATTATTTGGATAGCTCTATGGGATTGTTTCTGCCGTGTTCATAGGGCAAGCTGTTTACCAATTTTTTTCTCCGTTCTCATAGATATTTATTTGATTTGCCTGAGAAGTCTCAGCAGCTTTTTGTGTAAGGCCAGCGTTAATTTCTGTCTTAAGAACTAGTATTTTCTGCAAAGTGTTCTGACTTTCTTCTCCAAGTTGTATCTGGGTGGCATGGAGAGTCTCTAGGTTTGCTAGTTCTAAGTTATATTGTTGATTTAGGTTGTTTTGATTCTTTTTTTGCTTGGCCACAAACGCTAGAGTCTCACCTCGGAGTGCCGCCTTGAAACAATCCCAGACCACGAATCTAGGAGCGCTATATTGATTGTAGTCAAAGAATTCCTGAGCCCAGATAGTTATATATGCTATATAGTCCCTATTGAAGAGGAGCTTACGGTCAAATGTCCATTGAGAAGGTGGTTTCCTATAGCTGGCAACATCAAAAATACGGGTTAGGGAATTATGATCATATATAATTTTGGGCAATTTAGCTATCTTAGAATCTGGTATGATTTCATTAGATGCTAATACGTGTCTATCCTGATGTATTTGTTATGGGGAAAGGAGAAATAGGTGTAGCCAGGATCGTTTGTGTTTTTCAGACCCCAGATATCAATTAGATTGTAACTAGTCATGAGCTGTTTTATGGCATTATAAACCTTAGGTTTTCTCCCACTATAAATCTGTTGTAATTGAGTATTCGATGTAGCACCTAGTACTACATTGAAGTCTCCACTAAGATCAGTGGACCAGTACAAGATGCTAGCTCTAGCTCTAAATCTAAAAATATCTGGGGATCGTCTAAATTTGACCCGTAGACCGAGCAGACGGTGAGGCCGAGATTGAGTTGTACTATGGCCCATCGACCATATGGGTCTACTAACTGTCGTATTAGTTGTCCAAAAGCATTCTTTGCCAAAATGGCGACGCCTCGCGTTTTAGAGGTTTGAGATGTCATGGCCAGAATGTTATAGCCCGGTATCCTTAGCAGCTCTTTATCCCCCACTGCAATGTGGGTCTCTTGTAGACACACAAAATCATATGAGTCTTGATAAATTACCTGATGAAGTTGGGCCCTTTTACCCCTATCATTGAGGCCAGCAATATTCCAACAACAAAGCTTTGACTTCCCCATTGTAACAATTCAGTGTATATACAAATCATGCTTATATAAATCATTATAAATCATTATTTGTGAACATAAATATAACGAAAGTTTCAAGTCTTTGATCGCTAATTGTATATTGTGATTAGTAAAAATCAATAAATTTTTTAAGTATTTGAACTTGCTCTTTTTAATTTTTTTAGGTATATCCCCCCTCCCCCTCCCACCTTACCCCCCAACACCCCCCCAAAAAAAGGCAATTAGACTCTGTAAAGAGTCTCTAGCGATGGTGAGATGTTTTATGACCTACGCCGTGCAGTTCTGACCTCATAAATATTAGAGTGAGATAAAAGGAAATCGTTTCAGTGCGGGCAGGGGAAAAAGAGGATTTAAAAAAACAATAGTAGAAACAAGGCGAGCCAAGAAAAGAGGAAGAGAAAACAATAAAAGAGCAATGAATAAAGAGAAGAGTATATTCTAAAGAGAAAGAGGTAAAAGAAGGAGGAGAGAAAAAAAAGGGGGAAATAAAAAGGAAGCTCAAATTAGCTCCAATCAGATCAATTTTAGGCATAGCATACCATAGATTATACAGCATAATAAATCCTTATTCTTTCCAAATTAAATGGGCAGTAATCTTCCTAGCATAATAAAAATTCATGGTACTTTTTTTCATAAATCATAATAACCCATATGGATTTGTATCGTAGTTGTAGGCTTCCCTTTATTTATTTATTTATTTAGTAGTTTGTAGAGCGCTCAGCTACCTCCAACGGAGGTGTCCCAGCGCTGAAGATATTATCTCACAAAGGGTCAGTGGGAGGATGTAGGGAGTAGCTAAACTAGATGTGGGAAAAGAGCCAGGTCTTAAGTTTTTTTCGGAATAGGGGTTCTGACGTCAAAAATCTTAATTCTATAGGAAGCTGGTTCCACAGTTTAGAGGTGGCCACTGCAAAGCCTCTTCCTCCCGTGCGGGCCAGGCGGAAACAGGGGCAGATCATAAGGCGAAGATGGTTAGATCTAAGGTTACGGGAGGCTTGTGAGAGTTTAATTCTATGGCGCAGGTAAAAAGGACCTCGATCAATAATAGCTCTAAAAGCCAGGATTAAAGCCTTAAATTGAATGCGGAGTCTCACTGGGAGCCAATGAAGTTTGATCAGATTGGGTGAAATAGAGTGGCGGTAAGGGATGTTGCAGATCAGCCTGGCCGCTGCATTCTGGACTCTCTGTAGTTGGTTCATGAGGTACGCCGGTGCACCTGCATACAGACTATTAGCGTAGTCCAAGTGAGCTGTGATGAGAGAATGGACAACTGTTTTTCGAGAGTCAATTGGCAGGTATGGGATGATTTTTTTTATCATGTGAAGCTTTCCAAAGCAAGATGAGGTGACTTTATTAATTTGAGTCTTGCAGGAGAGGGTAGTGTCAAATTGGAAGCCTAAGTTACTGGCAGCTTGAACTGGGTCCGGGGGAGGGTTGAGCTCAGTCGGCCACCAGAGGGTGGAGGGTGTGGGGGATTTCTGATTAAAAAATAGGACCTCAGTCTTGTCCGTATTAAGCTTTAAGTTATTAGCCGACATCCAAGAGGCAATGTTCATCATGCAGTAGCGAAAGTTGTGAAATGATTTTTCGGAGTGGTCTTTGAAGGAGAACACTAGTTGGGTGTCGTCGGCGTAAAAGGTTACTTTGACGCCCCATGATTCAATCACTTTTGCTAGTGGTTTTAAATACACATTGAATAATAGCGGACTGAGAGCAGAACCTTGCGGAACGCCCCAGATCAATGGTTTCTTGGAAGAAAGGAAGGAGCCCAGCATCACCTGTTGGAATCTGTTCGTAAGGAAAGATTTGATCCAGGTGAGGGGAGTTCCGCTGACACCTACCTCTTGCAGGCGATCGAGTAGTGTGTCATGGGAGATGGTATCGGATAGGTCGAGGAGAACCAACATGGCCTCCTCTCCCCTGTCCGTGCATTCTCGAATCGACTCGGATACCTCAAGCAGAGCTGACTCTGTACTGAAGTCCGGTCTGAATCCAGATTGGCAATCATGGAACAAAGAGTTGGATTCAAGGTAGTAGGATAGTTGCTCTTGGACTGCTTTCTCAAGCACTTTAGCTGGCTTGGGCAGGAGTGAGATTGGCCGGTAATTGCTTAAGCAGGAGGGGTCGATGCCTGCTTTTTTTGGATTGGGATAAGCATAGCCTGTTTCCAAGCGGAAGGGACCATACCTGAGAGTAGAGAAGAGTTCCATATTTCGAGAAGGGGGTTAAAAATTAGGGGGGCAATTTCGTTCATAATTAAGGCCGGGGCTGGATCCAATGGAGAGCCTGATTTACATTTCACGAATAGGTTCAGGGCATGCTCCTTAGTAAGAGGATGGAAAGCGGTAAATGCATGCTTGCTGATACTGACAGGGTCCTTGATGGTATTGGTAGCGTTCTGAAGAATGGTTTCCGCAATGTTGGAAAAAAAAATTTCGAAGTAGTCTGATAAATTTTCACTCCGTGCTTGGGAGGGAGGGACAGAGGAGGTCATAGCACTGGGATTGGTAAGGTCTTTAACAATATTGAAAAGTAAGCATGAGCGCTAAATCCGCTCCGCTCGCGGATTTTGCGGATTTTCGGTAAATTCGCGATCCGCGAACTCTCGCGAATTTACCGAAAATTCGCAATCCGCGAGCGGCGGATTCCTAGGTCAAAAGTTCAAGCCTTGCTGGCCTGTTGTTGTAACTATTTTACGATGGCGCTGGCAAGCTGCCAGCGCCATCGTAAAATAGTTACTAAATTAGCTTCAACAGGAAGCACTAATAGATAAAATCAAGCAGGCGCTCGTGCATCTGCTTTATTTTATCTATTCGCGCTTCCTGTTGAAGCTAATGTAGCAACTATTTTAGGATGGCGCTGGCAGCTTGCCGGCGCCATCGTAAAATAGTTTACAGGCCAGGCAGCTGTGCCCTCTTCCCAAAACGGTGGCGTCTTCTTGAATAAATATGAAGGGCAGGGTTCATTCTAGCACGATGGTCCTGGGCTGGCACAAAATTAAACCTCAACCGGAAGCACATACAGATATCATGTAAGCATGAGCCCTAGTTGAAGCTTATTTAGCGGCCCCGAAAACAATCGTGAGCGTTGTCAAGGCTGGGCAGCTGTCTCTGATCGGTATCTGACCTTTTATACACACAAGAGGCATGTGCACTCGCATGGAAGCCCCGCCCCAAATCCGCAATTACGAAAATCCGCAAATACGCGGACTTTGCGGATCCACGATCCGTGAATATGCAAATTCGTGAATCGTGGATCCGCAAAATCCGCTCATGCTTATTGAAAAGGGTTTTGGAAGAGTTTTTTGCCTTTGCAATGGTATCGGCGAAGTAGGTGCTCATGGATTTGCGTTTAAGTTTGCGAAACTCCTTGAGGACTTGTCTGTAGTGAGCTTTGGCTTCTGGGTCATAGGCCTGCCGCCACAGTCGTTCTATCTTTTTACACTTACTTCCATGTTCCCTTAGTTCCTGAGTGAACCAAGGGGCTGACGGTTTTTGTCTACGGGATGTGAGGGTTTGTAACAGGGCTAATTTCTCGATAGCAGTCGTGAGATCATTGCCAAATATGAGAACCGCTTTGTTGAGATCGTCAGGGAGAGGGGTTAGCCTGTTATGATATTGTTGTTCTAGGGTAGAACATGATATCTTGTGCCATTTTCTGCCTTGTGTTCTGATGGCAGACCCTTTTTTGACAATTTGAGTGGAGGATGCCTCAAATGGGATTAGAAAATGGTCGGACCATGTCAGAGGTAGGGTTTGGAGGGTTTTTAGTTTTTCTTGATTTGAAAAGATAAGGTCAAGGGGTCAAGGGTGTGTCCTGCAGTATGAGTGGGGCCCTTAACTCTTTGTGTCAGATTTAGGTTTACCATGGATTCAAGGAAATAGGAGGCGCGGTTGCAGCCGCTTATATCAATGTGGAGGTTGAAGTCTCCCAGTACCATGAAGTGGGGATGTTTGATAGCGAGATCTGCGGTAATTGCCAATAGTTCAGAGATGGCAGATTGGGGAGTGTTAGGGAGGCTGTATACCAAGATCCGTGAGGCAATGGCAGTCGTAGAGTCCGTGACCGAGAAGTATAATGCTTCAATGGGCTTTATATTCGTGATTTTCCTAGAAGTGATTTTCAGGTGGTTCTTTAAAACTACTGCGATACCTCCTCCTGTTTTGGAGCCTTCACGGCATAATCCAGTGAAGCGGTAGCCGGTGGGTACTGCTAGAGAGATGTCTGGGTTGGAGGAGCCTTTAATCCAAGTCTCAGTTAGAAATAAAACATCCAAGGAGGTGGAGGATAGTAGTAACCAAATATCACTGGCATGACAAGGTAAGGAGCGACAGTTCACCAATCCCATAGAGTGAATTTTGATGGGAGAGGGTCGGCTAGTTGTGGAGCCCAGGGGGCAAGTCCAGTAGGGGCACAGAGTGAACTGGCAGTTATGACATTTGTACAGGAGTGGGCTAGTTAGAGGGAGGTTGCATATAGTAGTGGGAGTGCATGATCTCTTATCAAGGTCTAGAAGCTGTGACCTGGTCCATGTTAATCTCTGCATAGGTTGAGGACTAACACCATGGCTGGCCATAGGCACGGAGCTGGCACGGACGGGCGCAGACGGGCTTGCCTTAGGTGCGCCTTCGGCGCGCAATCGTCGCGCCCGCTGCGCTCGCCCGCTGCGCGTTCGAAATATGCACTTGATTTGTAGGGAGTAGGCGTCGGGAAGGAGGGGCGTGGCCTCTGAAAAGGGGCGTGGCCCTAGGGTGCGCGGGCAATGGCGGCCTGAGTTGTTTGTAGGAGTTCCCTCGGCAGAGCTATGATCCGCTGCGTGGGAGTAGTCAGGAGACTGAGTTTCAGTACGGTGAGTTTTTAAAATCAACACACTTCAAATGTGACTCTCAGTTCCTAAAATCAACACACTTCATTCGTGACTCTCAAAAGTTTAAAATACAAGTGCTCGCTTAGTTAGGCTCCCAGCTTCCGCCTCAGGAGATGTTATCTTCTGACTGACGCTGGGCTTTAGCGTCTTTTGTAGTCAGGGCGAAGGTCGTGGACTCTGAAAAGGGGCGTGGCCCTAGGGTGCGCAAGTAATGGCGGCCCGAGTTGTTTGTAGGAGTTCCCTCGGCAGCGCTATGATCCACTGCGTGGGAGTAGTCAGGAGACTGAGTTTCAGTACGGTGAGTTTTTAAAATCAACACACTTCAATCGTGACACTCAGTTCTTAAAATCAACACACTTCATTCGTGACTCTCAAAAGTTTAATATACAAGTGCTCACTTAGTTAGGCTCCCGGCTTCCGCCTCAGGAGATGTTATCTTCTGACTGACGCTGGGCTTTAGCGTCTTTTGTAGTCAGGGCGAAGGGCGTGGCCTCTGAAAAGGGGCGTTGCCCTAGGGTGCGCGGGTAATGGCGGCCCGAGTTGTTTGTAGGAGTTCCGCCATGATCCGCTGCGTGGGAGTAGTCAGGAGACTGAGTTTCAGTACGGTGAGTTTTTAAAATCAACACACTTCAATCGTGACTCTCCGTTCTTAAAATCAACACACTTCATTTGTGACTCTCAAAAGTTTAAAATACAAGTGCTCGCTTAGTTAGGCTCCCGGCTTCCGCCTCAGTAGATCTAGCAAATAGAAGGAAAGGAAAAGAGAGAAACATAAATATAATACAAAGACTAATATTAAAGAAAAATAATCTCATATTTCCCTTAGATAGATCCTTAAATCCATATCAAGCTAATTAAGGCTGTCGAGAAATTCTTTTGCTTTAATTTCTGATGTGAAGAATCTAGTTTGCCCCCCGATTATAATTTTTAGTTTGGCAGGGTTGTTAAGATAAACCTGTGCTTTCTTATCGAGGAACGGTTTAATCAGTTGGCGTAAACGCCACCTTCTCTCCACTGTTATGTGGCAAAAGTCTAGTCGCACAAAGTATGTGATGGTGTCTCTATTGCGCCGAGCTTCAGGTCTTGCTTATCTGAGATAGCCTGTCTTAAAAGAAAATTTCCAAAATAAACTAAAACTGCTCGAGGATAGCCACCCTGCTTAGTTGATGGTTTCAAAGTCAGTGGTACTCTATGAACACGTTGCACCTCGAGGTCCCAGTTCCAGGTGGAAAGTTCTGGCAATGTGTCACGAAAAAGTTGTATGATAAAGGCCCGGATGTCTGCACCTTCGGCTTTTTCCGGGATGCCTTGCATGCGCAGATTATTACGGCGTAACCGATTTTCAGAATCTTCTAGTTTCCACCTGATATCCTCTAATTCAGCCTCGTGAGATTGGACAAGTTCTCGAGTTGTTGTAGCTTCTGTCTCATTAGACGTAATACGAGTTTCCATTTCCGTCATACGATCGTTGAAAGAGCTCACTGTTTTGGTAAGCTTGCGTACGACCCCCTGAACTTTTTGAATGGCAAGCTGTGCCTTACGGCCATCTTTAGAAGTCTCCTCTCGATGAGAGGCTATGGCTTGAAGCACTGTATCCATGACTGTATTTAACGTAGCCCCAGGATTTTCAGGGTGATTCTCAGGGTGATCTAGGGATACGAGTCGTACGGCGCAATGGGAATGACTTGGATTTTGATTCAGGGACTGGGTTGATGGTGAATAATCCCAGGTTAGCTCTGGTGTTCCATGATAGCTTCTTGTTTTTTTTTGGAGGGCAAGATGGTGGCGGTGTGCTAACCGCTGAGAGATGGACTCTGACCGCTGCTGGCAGTAATGACCGCGCGGAGAAGGGGACGAGCCGGAATAAGCGAAGACTGAGAATATTCATGATGTTCATCTTGCTAGTTTCATCACGCCGGGAAAATAACTAAAGAAAGTACCTGCGTTTGTCACTCGAGCGGTGGAACCCACGGTGGAGGTAGACGAAGAGAGACCTGTGTTACAGTCGCAGCTATCCCTCGTCATCTCGTTAATTGGAGCTGCTGTGTTAAGGGTTCTAAGGTCTCCCAAAGCCGTGCTCGTAAACGCAGCACCGACGGACACTCACTTGCTCGTCGGACCGACTCCTGTGCTGATTCCCGTACACGCCACTGCTATGGCCCCGAAGAACTCCGCTGCAGTGGCCGCCGCAGCTGCAAAAACGAGGGCGGCGAAACAAGCTCTTAGGGATAAGGAGCTCTTACTCAAACGAGGGGCCCCTGCATCTATCGGCAATGGAGACGCGGGAGTATCAGCAGTAGGATCCCTATCAAAACCCGCAAAGCAACCAGGTGTATCACCCGGACCTTCGGTAGTCGAGCTGCTTCGCAGAACCCCGAACGCTTCAGCAGTAAAAACAACACCGAAGCTCCCTTCAGCCTGTAATAAGGACGTACAGCCGGGTGCTCGCTCAGGCTCGACACAGGATCTGGAAGCCGGAGCCGTCACTTTAGAGCATAGCAATCGGCTTGAACTTGAAGTTGTTTCCGACCCGGCTCCTTCTGCGGTTCCTTCTGCTGAGATCTCCTCGGGTGCAATGGCGATTGCTATAGAAGCTGCTGATTGGCCTGCGATGGATACCAAGGCAAAAGGTACGACCCCACAACTTATTTCCAATAAAAACTACTCGGGAGCTCTGATTATAGAGGATACATTAACGGGTTTGGCGTCTGCACCCCTAGGGCGGGACTCCCTGATAACGAGTGCTGCAACAGCGGTGTATGACCTTGGGGGGGCATTTTGGCGCCGTCTGTGGCTGATGTCCGGAGGTCTCGAGACGTTGCTCAGGTGACGCTGCTGATGTCTGAAGAAAACGCGATTATCTCTACTGGTCAGACAGTGACTGAGAATATAGATCTATCTGCTGACAATACTGTTGGGATACCTATGGAGGCAACGAATATAATAGATCCCGGTGGGGGTCCCTCAGCCACTTTGATCCTGACTCCCGCCAATATCATAGCCGCGCCTGAAGTGAGCCTCGAAGAGAACGAACCTAAAGCCTCTGGTGCATCGGTTTTAGAGACATCTGCAGAGGCAGCAGAAACCGACAGGGGTCCCACTGAATTTTATTCTTTTTCTGAGGACGCTGCCCGGTCAAACGAAATTGAGGATGACGATGATGGTGACACAGAGTCCAACGTGACTACAGACAGTGACCAGGTCCCGAAAACCAACGATCCTAAGGCTAGCCGTAGAACTGTTCTAAAGAAAAAAGAAGCTATCATGGAACACCAGAGCTAACCTGGGATTATTCACCATCGAACCCCCCTCCTTTAAAAGGGAAATATTGTTGGCACAATCGTTCTCAGGTAATGCGGTGAGAATCTGGAACTCGCTTCCTTGTTCGCTCCGTGCCATCACCTCCATCCAGATCTTCAAAGCGGACCTCAAATCTCTTTTATTCCACAGACACTTTCAGAACTAATTCCCTCCTTCTCAGATCCCTCCAGGAAGTTCTTTAGTCATTGTAAATTTGTCACAAATATTTTTATTTTTGTCTGTGCATCCTGTGCTTGCTGCGTTTGATATTAAATTCCTTTTGCCTGCATTGTTTTGATTCTATGGCCTGCTATTGTTCGCCAGGAAGTTCTTTAGTCATTGTATAATTTGTCATATTTATTCTTATTTTTGCTTGTACAGCCTGCTCGTGCTGTGCTTGAGATTGTGTGCCTTTTGCCTGGGTCGCTCCGATTCTATGGCCTGCTATTTTTGTTTGTTTTATTCCTGCAACAGTTCTCTCATGTAACGTAACTGGTTCTAGTGTACAGTGCTCTGACACCTTCGGGTAAAGTCTTCGCTTTATAAAAATGCATTAAATAAAATAAAATAAAATAAATCGTTTATGATGGTCCAGGTGAGCAGGGGATCGATGTGGGTGGTGGCTGTGGGGTCTGAGGTGTTGTTGGCAGTCGGGGCAGCACGGTGTTGAAGCTGTCGTGGATGTCTGCGATCTTGCGATGGAAGAAGGTGGCAAGGGAGTCGCACAGGTCTTGCGATGGTGGGATATTGTTGGTGCTGGAGCTGGGGTTGTAGAGTTCCTTCAGGATGTTGAAGAGCTCTTTGCTGTTGTGCGCATTGTTGTCCAGGCGGTCCTTGAAGGAGGCCCTTTTAGCGGATCTGATGAGGTGATGGTGTCTGCGGATGGCGTTCTTGTGGGCTGCATAGATGTCCGGTGTCTGTTCATGGTGCCATTTCTTCTCTAGTTTTCGGCAGGTTTGCTTGGAGGCCTGGAGGTCCACGGTGAACCAGCTGGCTTTCTTGTTGGTGCGTCTGTTTGAGGGTTTCTTGATCGGGCGAGCATGTTGGCGCAGTCGTCGACCCACCACCTGAGCTTGCGGGCCGTGGTATCGGAGTCGGTGGCATAGGTGGGTGGGCTTCGGGCAAGGGTGGTGTTTTTCTGGTCTTCTGTTACTTTGCTCCAGCTGCGGTGTGACATCTGTTGTAGGTGGTGGTGCGTGGTGGGATTCCGGAAGATGAAGTGGATACCGCGATGGTCTGTCCAGTGGAGTTCGGTGATGTGGTTGAAGGTGATGTGGGAGCTTGCAGAGAAGATGGGGTCAAGAGTGTGGCCGGCGGAGTGGGTGGCATTACGATGAGCTGTCTGAGTCCGAGGTTGGTGAGGTTGTCAATCAGGGTGGTGGAGTTGGTGTCGTTGTTGTTCTCGAGGTGGAAGTTCAGGTCTCAGAGGAGGATGTAGTCTGTGGAGACTAGGGCGTGCATGCTGACAAAGTCGGTGATTGAGTCGCTGAACTGAGGCTGGGGTCCGGGGGGTCTGTAGACGAGAGTTCCTTTGAGGGTGGTGTTGGGGTCGGTGTGGATCTGGATGTGCAGGTGTTCGGCGGTGTTGAGGGTGTCGTTGGTGCTGGTCAAGACCCTGAGGGTGTTCTTGTGGATGATGGCGATTCCCTCTCCTACTCTGTTGGTGAGGTCCCTGCGGGTGATCTTGTAGCCGTCCGGGATGGCTATGGCGATGTCTGGTGCCAAGGAGGCGTTCATCCAGGTCTCTCTCAGGAAGGCAACCTCTGGGAGGATGTGTCGAGCAGGTACCAGAGTTCGATGTTGTGATTGCAAGCGGAGCGGGTGTTCAGTAGTATACATCTCAGGTGGTTGCGTTCTGTTGCGGTGGGCAGTTTGGCGACTCAGAGGCTGGTGAAGCTGCAGCTCCGGCAGGAGAAGTGTCCTTTGGTGTGCTTAGGGGTGGCCAGGAATCAGGTGTGCGTTTTTCTGGTGTTGAGTGCATGGAGGGTGCTGGCGGTGTTCTGGCAGCAGTCGGTGTGGCGTTTGCGGGTACCAGGGGGTCTGGCACTGGGCGCGGTCCAGTAACCGATGGGCACAGACAGGAGTGCCTTAGGCGCGCGAGCCGTTATGAGGGGAGGTGGGAGGGATGAGCAGCTGGAAGGCAGAAGTGGGGAACAAATGGGCAAGCAGGGGGGCAGGGCCGCAGGGGACGCAGCGGTGGGAAAACAGGCGTAAACATGGGGTATTGAGGAAAGAAACAAAAGGCACAAAAACAGAACAACAGAATCATTAGTGTAATAACAGAGGCACACAGACAACAGAATCATCAATGTAATAACAGAAGCACACAGCTCAGGCTGAGGAGCCTAAGCCAAGCAGAGCAGAGCCGGTGGACACCGTCATACAGGTGGTGCTGTGCGACATGGGGAGCAACCTACCTGAGTCAGGGTAAAGGGTCGCTCTCCTCACTGTGCAGCAGCCGCCATTATGAGGGGAGCTGGGAGGGAAGAGCAGCTGGGAGGCGGGAGCAGGGAACGAATGGGCAAGCAGAGGGGCGGGGCTGCAGGGTACGCAGCGGCGGGAAAACAGGCATGAACACGGGGCATGGAGAAAAGAAACAAAACGCACAAAAACAGAACAACAGAATCAGCAGTGTAATAACTGAGGCGCACAGACAACAGAATCAGCAATGTAATAACAGAGGCACACGGCTCAGGCTGAAGAGCCTAAGTTGAGCAGACCAAGGGGACACGGTCACACAGGTGGTACTGTGCTGCATGGGGGAGCGACCTACCAGAGTTAGGGTCAAGTTGCTATTTTTTATGTACTTTAAAAAAGTGGTCTTGCTGACAAGAACTTGAACCATTGAAGGTGATGCCACACACAGCTATGTCTTCAAATCTCTGCAGTAAGAGATTATGACTCATTGTGTCAAGGGCAACGCTTATGTCCAATAGAATCAGAGCAGCAGTACCGCCTCTGTCTCACTGTGCTTTAAAATTTTCTGTCACTCTTAATAGGGATGCCTCCATACTATATCCCACTCCGAAGCCTGACTGGGACTGGTGGAGAAGATCAATGTACTCAATAAACACTGTGAGCTGCATATTTTTGTGTTTTTCCAGGATCTTGATAATTATTGGGAGAAGACAGATAGGTCTGCAGTTTACCCACTTGGCACTATCTAGGTTTGGCTTTTTCAATAACAGTCTAACCATTGTGTGCTTCCATGCCATGGGAATGTACAATTCCCTTAGAAAGGCATATAATGCTGTGTTAGAAGTTTCAAAACCTGTTGGTTCGGCTTACCCAAAATCAAAGAAGTTAGTGTGTCTAACTGAGAGCCAGATTTCATGGTATTTAGAAGCTCTCTGAAGAACCCCACATAAAGAGGGGCAAATGTGCTCAGCATTGGGGAGGGGGGGTCGAGACATATGGGGTGATACCCAGCAGTCATTTTCTGATGCTTTCCTGTACAGTTCCGGGTCACTGTTTCTCTTGAAACATCCCAAGAGATGCCTGGGATGGTGGTGGTGGCGGGAAAGATCCAGGAATCTATCTTTTCCACCCTTCTCAAGCTATCAGAGGAGTCTTCCATAATAAAGGAAGCTCGAATATTGACCACTTTTGTTTTTACAAAAAATCAGGCCAATTCATAGCATTGGGATTGTGAGGGAGTGACTGGGGGTTGGTAGTGGTGGGGTTGCATAGGCTTTTCAACACATGTAAGAGATTCTTAGGACTGTTTTGGGCTTGAATGATTTTGTCTGAGAAAAAAAAGACTATAGAGGTACAGCATTTTTATGATAAGCAGATAAGTGTGCCTATAAGGGATTTGTTCAGATATATATTTATAGCAATTGAGATGTTACCTTTAGGTAAGCTCTATCAAAGTCGCTTACAGTATTTTTTAAGGTAGCGCTTCAACGCTATTTAATAAGCTGTTTTCTCACTGTAAAAGACACACAATTGTGAGCATATGATTTCCGCCAAATTCTTTCTAGGTGTTTACATTTTGTTTTTTCTTCACGGGGTGCTTTACTACACCATGACACTGGTGGAAGTATTTTGTCATGTGTGACTTGGGTCGAAAATAGTAAAGAATTGTTGCCAGTCCTCAATTATTCTCGAGTCTGATTCGACTTATGGTATTGTCACTAGTATTAAATCTACAATTAAAGGCTGAGATATCAATTTTGGACCAATTCCTCAGTGTTGTGAATATGTCACATTTTTGTTTACTGTGTGTCGATGGGGTATCACAAGATAATGGTACTGCTAAATGGTCTGACCAAAGCTGGGGAATTGGGGATTCTGTGTGAATGCTCATTACATTTTTAAAAAGAGGGTCAATCAAAACACCTGCCCTGTGTGGGCATACATAGGAAATTAGGATATGCTTCTATGGGTACTGTAGTCCAGCCGAGGTCGTTTTCATGTAGGTTTATTTAAGTAGTAAGTTGTACAAAGAATGAGCCCCAGCAGGAGCAGCCTCTGACTCAAGCACTCGAACATTCCAGACGCCAATATTCTCACACACAGTCATCCAGGCTGAGCAGCATACTACATCTCCCTCCTTTACAATGGGAAGGAAGGAATTCTCAGGAGGCGTAATAAAAGTTGCAAGAATAAATGAGGCGGAAGCATCTAGAAACATGGCATGAAAATTAATACTGAAACATGGCATAAAAATTGAAGGTGGGAAAGTAGGTAACACAGATGGAAAATGAATAAGTGGGTAGGGAGTAACAGGAAATACAGGAAGCATGAAAGACTCACTAATGCACCATCTCCCTTTCTCCCTTTCTCCCAAAAACACAACACACACACTCCCACACCACGAGCAACAAACCAACCCAGGTACTAGGATCATGCAAGCTGGCCGGGCAAACACGATGGAAGTTACAAGAGTACCAGCAACAAGGTAAAGGAGAGAACAAAGCAATGAAGGACAGAACAAAGCAATGAAGTAAAGAGAACAGTAAAGTGGTGGAAGACAGCCACAGACAGAAAAAGCAAAATGATGGCTGTCGTTCACACAAGCAGTATCATTGGGAAAAGTACCCAGAACACAGCAAATAAAAAGGTGTTGAGCTCACAGAGGTAGGAAAGGGGTGTAAATGGAGAAGTGAGCTACACCATAGAACTTCCCCCAGAGCAGGTTGGGGTGAAAGGTGTGGTTAAGCACCACATGAAGAATGCAACGTGTAGGAAAAACAACATTGGATATGGCGGAAAATACCACATGGTAAAATGCAATATGTAGGAACAGCACAACTGGGTGTGGTGAAAAATATCACACAGTACAATGCAATATGTAGAAACAACAGAACTAGGGGGCATATTACCAAGCAATAGCGATAATTATCGCTATTGCTTGGTTAGAGACAAAAATTTACCGCTGAACTGCGGCGATTTTTATCGCAGATAAACCTTGGTATTACCAAGGTTTATCGCAAATGCGATAAAAAACGGCCGCAATGCATTAATATCGCTGAAAAGTCAGCGATATTCATGCATTACCGAGCTAATGCTCTTAGCCATGTTATCCACCTCCCATTGGATAACATGGCTAAGAACTGCTCAGGGCAGGTGTTAGCTTTTGGAGATATTCGCGCTTAGCGCGAATATCTCCAAAAGTTGGTAATAGGAGATAGCGATGTTAGCGACTGTTTCCAGTCGCTAACATCTTGGCACGCCCACTTTGCATGTCATTAGTGATAAATATCACTGACATGCAAAGTGGGGCCCAAGATGGTCGCTATCTCCTACTAGCTATCGCTAACTGGTGTTAGCGACAGCTAGGTAATAGGGAGATAATTTTATCTCCGCTTTCTTGGCTTTTAAAGCCAAAAAAGTGGAGATATACCCCTTAGATAATATGCCCCTAGGTGTGGTGGAAGATACCACATGGTAGAATGCAATATGTGGAAACAGTAGAACTAGGTGTGGTGGAAGATACCAAATGGTACAATGCAATATGTAGAAACAGTAGAACGAGGTGTGGTGGAGAATACCACATGGGACAATGCAATATCTAGACACAGCATAAGTAATAAGTACAATGCAATATGTAGAAACAGCAGATGTGGTAACGCAAGACATGACACTTATGCGACGTAAAAACAGGCGCGGAAACTAACCACATGACACTATAAAACGTAAAAGCAGATGTGGGAACAACCCACATGACGCTAAGCAACGTAACATGCAGCAACAGCAGAAGGGTATAGAAGTAACAGAAAATCAGAATAGGGCCCACTGACTCGCCCCAAAAGTAAGTTTGGCTACGTGCAGGACAGCAGAGAAAAATTCCTGAAGGCCCTGCATACTATCATAAATGATAAACATTTCTGAAAAAGTACAATGAAAAACTTACCACACAACCATCACGGCAATAACAGACAATGTGCAGAGCAATAGTATGTAATAACAACAGCATGTAGTCATGTAAATGTAGACTGCCCAGCACATCAGCCCTTGTAAGGTAGTAGTCTGAAAACACATTGGGGAGAATGGAGAAGCAGGTCAATCCATGAATCAACTCTTGAAAAGAATGTAAAGAGACTCCCCTTAAATGTTTATGTAGATTGCAGGTTGACGCTGAGTTGAAACCATACTTCATAGCAGGCAAAGTTGAAGTACAAGAAGGCACAGCCAGATGAGCGATGACTCACCCGAACACGAGGCAAGTAAGCTGTTTGTAAAGTCACAGAAGGTTTGCGCAAAAACAGAACCTGTAGTGAAGGAAGAGAAACAGCCGCACTGATGTCTTTGCAAGCAGTGCACAACATAATAGGTGCTGGCGGCACGTAGGAAGAAGAACACTGGTTCAGGCACAAAAGAGGAACCTATCGGTTAACTTCTTGAACCAAGATTATCCACCAGGAGGAGAAACCGATCAGGAATGGGAGGCGTTGCCCTTTATGTAGATAAATTCAAAAAACTTTATTGGGAAGCACAGCACGTGGATAGCTGAGCGCGTAATGAGTGCATTTGAGTGAATAGTACGCGCCAAACACAAGATGGCAGCACGCACTAGTGACGCTGCGCCGGATGGCTCCCGGCACATATCACGCCGAGCAACAAGAAGCAAGCTGCAGGCATCACAGTGAAGCAAAGGGAGGAGTCACCATGCAGAAGGAGGAAGGTAAGGCTGCGCAAACTCGGTTCGTGCAAATAAGGACTCTCACACAACTCTGAATATTAGCATAAAAGGTCACCTTTATTACCAGGACAGCCAAAGACAGACCCCGCAACAATAACTTTACCAACAATACTTTACATTATTTTTCCCAAAACCTTTTCCATAAAATACATTTCTTTTCCCCAAAGCTTTATTCTTCACAACAATCCATAACTTGTTTTCATAACCATCAGTATGATTTTCCATCTTTCCTTTTCTTTCCCACCTACCCTCCCAAACCCTCCCCCTAGAGAAAGGATGAATCCGCTCTAGATTATCCTATCCCTTAAAACACGCCACCCAGGAAAACCTCCTGAGTTTTCCTGCCCCACCCAAACACTTCGACCCATCCTAAGTGGCTCATTTGATCAGCCAGTTGACCTCATGCGAGCAAAAATGTCACTTCCCTTTTTATTTTGTGTTAAATGTCTTTCTGTGAGCACCACAAATCCACACACCACAAATTAGCCAATGCATCACGCAACTCCATGAGATAATATAATTGACCCATCTGTGAGAGATGTACACCATCATTCCTCAACAAATGCAGCATTTCGCTGTTAAAATGCTCGTGAGCTAGCACCGTGATGCCCATTGCTGGACAAAATGTTTTTAACGCTCTATTCACTTTGCGGCGAGCTCGTTCCACCGCCGCATGTACCCTGGCACCCCTCCATTGACTTCTGTACAAGAATTCTGTCCAAACTACCCGAGTACCCACCCACTTGTCTTTGATTACCGCTAAATCCAGTTTCATTTGTTTAATGAGCGCTAATCCGGACAAGTCCACCAGATCGTTTTCGCTCAAGTGCAGTACTAACAAATCTGGAATACCCCAAGCCGCAGCCAGCTTGGATAGTGAAGGAAATAACTCCTTCTATTTCATCCCACCAACACCTTTCCAGATTACCTCATGGTCATTGCTATACAAACCTAGACCTCGCCCACAAAGCTGCTGTTCCGCAAAAATTGCAGCCCATTTTACTATTGAGTGACCAACAATCCAAGTCCTCTTTTTGCGAGGGAAATCCGCAACTCGACCTGTGATAACAAAAACTAACATTAATACTATACACAGAGAAAAAGGTCTTTTTTTTTTTTTTTAAACATTACATTCTGACATATCTATAGCAACAATTAGATTTCCATCTCCCAATTTGCTGCAACTCTTCCTTCCCCCAACCCAACCTAGCAGCTTCAGTAGCCGCACCTATTCTAAAAGAGTGCGTCCCAAAACTTTTCGGGTTTTCCCCCACCAATGCCAAAGTTTTTCTCAAAACCGCCAAAAATTGAAAACAGGTCAACTGGACTTTATTCTTATGGCAAAATATCGGTCCGTCTCTAAACACTGCAGACTGAACAAATGCTTCCCACTCCTCCACCGGGCAACAACCCTTCACCCCACTCCTGCCCAGTCTCACCAACATCCCAATCCCCTTTTGGTCTGTCTTTGACTGCTGCAACTTAATCTGCAAAATCCTACTTCCCAGGACCTGAATATCCGATGTTTGGATCCCCACCTAATTACGCAACCCAAGTAACTCCGATATACGAAAAGCTCCAAAGAACAACCATACCATACACAACTTAAAACGCAACAATTCCCATTCATTATAACAACAAACGGGCAGGACACCTAACAATTTTTGTAGCAAATTAAATGTAATGGGATCTCTCAACTGTTTAGCATGCCACGTGGTTCTTCCAAATCCTTTCAACATTTGTTTCAAACGGAAGCCTATCCGAACTTGCTGCCCCAACAACAATTGACTGTAAAAAGAGATACCCGCTAACTTGCCTGAAATCGTTGAATGGGACAAACCCTTATCCATCAAATATAACACTAACTCCAACATCAACTGTTCATTTTGCACCGCGGTACCGTCCATGCCGCGCTGAGAAGCATAGCTTAGAAAGCCAGACCATGCCAGCTGGTAACTGCGTCTCGTGGAGCCTGCTACTGACTGCTCAATCAGCTCTGCAATGATCAGTTCCCCAGGTCCCACATGCTCGAAGGGATCGATGTCTTGTGTCTGTCTGCTCCGGGTGCCAACTCCCGAAACCTCTGCCACTGACAACGAGATAAAGCGTCGGCAATTGAGTTCTTCACCCCAGGGATGTGTTGTGCCTTAAACACAATATTCAATTGAAGGACACGCAACATGAACGCCCTCAACAACTGTAGCACTCGCACATCTTTTGCCCGTTGCCCATTGACCAGACTCACCACTGCCATGTTATCTATATGAAACAACACGCAGCGGTCCTTGAATTCCTCGCCCCAAACCTGTAGCGCAACCAAAAGTGGAAAGAATTCTAAAAACACGATGCTACGACCTTGTTCTAACCAATGTGGCAGCCACAGCTCCACACACCACCTTCCTTCCCAGAACAAACCAAAACCCATGGCTCCAGAAGCATCTGAGAAAATCTGTACTTGCCATACCGTGTCTTCAGCCACAAAATTGACAGACACTCCATTGAACTCTTCCAAAAATCTCAACCAAATAAGCAAATCTTCCTTGATCTTGGTTGTCAAACGTATGTGATGGTGTGGCAATACCGCCCCCGCCATTGCAAAACCCAAGCGCCTGCAAAAGGTCCGACCTGCTCTTACCACTCTGCATGCAAACGTCAAGTAACCCAATAGCCTCTGAACCTGCCTCAGTTGCACTTTCTTGGCACCAATCACTTCTTGTAGAAAAAGCCTGATCTCTTGTACTTTTGCCAACGGCAATCGAGCCACCATCGCTGTGGTGTCGATCTTAATACCCAGAAAGACCAATGTTGTTGTCGGCCCTTCCGTCTTGTCCTCCGCCAACGGCACTCCAAACTCATTTGCCATATCCTGAAAACATTGCAAAACCTTGGAACACTGTTCCGTACCAGCTTTTCCAACAAACAAAAAATCATCTAAATAATGACAAACTGCTGCATGTCCGGGGCGCCGAATGACACACCACTCCAAGAATTTGCTAAATGTCTCAAATAGCGAGCAAGAAATAGCACAACCCATGGGTAACACTCGGTCCACATAGTATGCTCCCTCAAAGTACATACCCAGTAATTCAAAATCCATGGGATGTATGGGTAAAAGACGAAAAGCTGCCTGAATATCGCATTTTGCAAGGTCTGCTCCTGTCCCAGCCTGACGAACCATCAGTAAAGCATCGTCAACTGACGAGTATGATACCACCGAATCAGACGACGATATAAAGTCATTCACTGACTGTCCTTCCGGCCAAGACAAATGATGAATAAGCCTAAACTCACCTTGGGCCTTCTTTGAAATAATACCAAGAGGTGACACCATCAAATTTGGCAAGGGGCAGTGTGAAAAAGGTCCAACTATTCTACCTAAATCCAACTCCTTTTGCAACTTAGTCCGCACCACCGCAGGCAATTCCTTCGCCGATTTGAGGTTATCCGCCCAGCGCAATAGCCTAGGACCTTGATAGCCAATTCGAAAGCCCAGCCGAAAACCCCAAATCAACTTAACTGCCGCCTCCTTGTCTGTGTAAATTTCCAGGTAGCTCCTCATCGCTTGCAACTTAATTGAGGTAGGAGCCCTTTGGAATAAGTGGTGGCAATGCTCCGCGCCCCCTCTGCCCCCTCCCATGGTCTCCGAGTTGTTGGTTAGGAAAGCACTGAAAGATGGCATGTCTACCCCCACATTGTGCGCATTCATGTTTGAACTTACAGTATTGACGCACACAGGAGCCTCTATTGAAACCCCAACAAGCTCCTGTTGTAGGCAACTGACCTCTTCCAAAACCACCCGCCCCCAGTGTGGCGGGACGCTGTGAAAAGGGCCGATAAGATATTGGTAACCCACTTGCTGTATGAATTGTGTTAGAAGACGAATGTCCTGACAACCATTGCAACCACAACTCTTGATCAACTTCTCCCCACGGTTTATCATTAAATAAACTCACCCTCGCCCGAAATTCCTCGTCATAATTTAACCAGGCATACCCTCCCGCCTGTAAATGCGCCCTTCTGATTATATCCATGTACTTAAACAGTGATACAGCCCTTTCAGGATAATGCTCACAGTAGACACTGGCATAGATAAGGAATGCAGCCGTCCAATTCTCTATTGTTTTTGGCACATTTGGGCGGCGCGACAACTCCCACTCCTCCTCCTTTGACCCTTCCCTGGATTGCAAATCTCTATGCAGAAGGCGGAAAATATCCACATAATCGTGGCTCCAAATTCTCTGCCTAGTTCTCTGTGACAAATGGATACCCAAGGGCATAGCCACCCCCATATATGGCAATTTTGTACCGCTAAGTTTCGAAGGTGCACTGTGCACTGAATTAGCTACTGATGAAACAGGGCTCCCTCCTCTCTCTTTGTCCTTCTGCCCTACAGACCCTGAAGCGGACTGCGGCCTCTCCCCTGCCCCTAAATCCAAACCCTGACCCAGCACCACTATCCCTTTGTCACTTTCCACAGGCGCAACACCTGCGCCACCTGCCAACGCCCGTGTCCATGCAGCCCACCAGTCTGCCTTACCTGCTGGAAGTTGCGAGGCTCGTTGACGAAATTCTTCAAGACCATCACGCTGATGATGTCCGCCAAGATTCCTCTGTGCCTGTGAGAGAACCGCTCCAGATCTCTGAAATACACTGGCAGAGGTTACTTGTCCTACCCCCTTCCCACCAGACGCCCGTCCACCCAAACCACCCGCCACTTCAGAAAACACCCCACTTCTTGGATAAATATAATTTTCTTTATTAAAATCGTCAACATCCACATATACATTTCCAAATTCAGCAAGTTCAAAATTATTACCTGGCATAGCGCCAGACGCCACATTGATATCTTGATAATTTACCTCAGACTCAGGCCTCCGTGTAAAGCGCCTAGTCGTAGGCCTAAAATCCGCACCAGATTCGCTTCTCAAAATCACCCCTCCCCCAAAAGCCGCATTTTGCTTCGCTGTTTGAGAAAAAGAAATCTGCACTTCCGGAGCAACACCGGAATCCTCCATAAAGTTCCCGCCGCTCCAGCGAGGAACCGCTCCATACTTACCTGGGACCTGGTGAGCTGACGTATCATACCCCTGTTTCCTTGGCAGATCTGTGTGCGCAACCCAAACCCATTGGCCCTGCTGTGACCCTGCTCCCGAGTTAAAATCCACCTGAGGCTGCCGAGGCGGAGGCCTAGCTTCTGGAAACAAAACCCCACCTTCCATGACTCGCCCCCCAAACCTTCTGCCTCCCCCATCCCCCCCCTTCCCTCTTTTGTGAGCCCCAACTCGCTGATACCCATCAGCACCCCCCACCACTTGATCATCCCGTATGATAAACTGAGAATATGCTTCATCCCCCCCTACATCTGAATCAATGAATAGCCTCGGGGGACCTCTAGGCTGAGGCACCACAATGTCTTGGCAGTCCATGAACTCATTCTGCTGCATTAGATCAGCCGACTCTTGCTCCTCGCCCATGTAATCTTCCTCATCACCAGCTCCTGAATGTCCGTAATCATCCACTTCGCTATCACTGGAATAAGCGACTAAATTAAGCTTCTGACCCTCAAAAGAAACATGAGGCACTATTTCTATTCTATTGCTGACCATTGAGACACCCTCTGACCTTTGAGTCATATCCTGTGACACTGCCATGGTGGACTGCCCCATTGATACCTCTGGTGCCTGTGACGCGATGACCAGACTGTCATTGCAACCGCTTACATCAGCCGTGTCAGCCAGCTGGACATGAGACACTCATGTGTCAAAGAAATTGCTGACTCTGCCTCCTCTCCGACCAACTCGTTTTCTAGCTGGTGCAGGAAAAACCACTCGACTTCCTTTCCCCACACATGGAGCCGATACTGAGCGCAGGGGTGGGGGCTTCTTCCCTCGGCCTCCTCTGCTCGCCGAACGCGCTCTCCTAGCTCTCACAGCTGGCACCTTGTCACCACATGCAGCCTCAGAGAAAGTACCTGCCACAGACCTGCAGGCAGCCACAGCGCGCATGACTCCCTCAGCTGCTAGGCGACGAGGACGCTTTACCTCAACATCAGTGTCCACAATAGCGCCGGGACGTAACAGGTCACTCCGCCCCACAGCCACCAAAGTTTGAATTGCCTCAGCAGCAATCTCTTCTGCTGACATGACTCAGCTGGCGCAATAAACCGCCGTCAAAAACACACTCGAAATAGCACTTCACTGACAGGAATTTCCTCACAGCTGCTCAAACGCGACACCACCGCTCTCTCTCACTCGCTCCGAGTGACGTCAACCCTCCCTCACCCTCCCCGCGCTTGGACTCAGCCCCTCCCACTCTCCCGTCACCCAATCAGGTCGCATGAGGTCGTCCCTCGCGCGAAATACCCCAGGGGGACATCGGCTTTGCCCAGTCCCCCTGGGGGCCCAGTGTGCTCGAGACGTACTTTAAATGTGTGTGGTAGCGGTTCAACTACCACGGGAAGGCGCACACACGAAGGGAAATGCGCAAATAGGAAAATTAATAAAGTACTTACAGACTACGTTACAAATACCAGCATTCATTTGTTCCCAGCAAACAAAAGCACAGATTGTCTACGTGTGCCGATGACTTTATTGACTCAGGGGTAATGGTGAGTGGAAACAGCAACGCAGGGCCGGTAGGACGCAGTACAGCAGTGGCTAGTCACACTGGCGCAAATGTACTCATAAAGAAGCACTTGGAAGTGGCACTTCAACAGGGCAAAGCAGGGCAGGCAGTGTTGAAATGTTGTTGTAGAATATTGGCAGGTAACAGGATGGGGACAATAGAGAAAACCAATTCACCGCAGATCTCATAGAATTGAGGCAGACAACAAGGACTGTCATATAGATATGTTTTGCCTACACACTGTGTTAAGTTAGCATGAGCTTATTAGGAGTTTAAACGCCATTTTACCTTTCTGCTGCTTCTACACACAACACATAATTGTTACTTTAGCTTTGAGCCTAGTAGAATGTTTTGCTTCACACGAGAATAATAAGTTATTGCTCTGATATCAGCTTTGCTTGGTGAGCTATGTCTGTACAGTGAGTGCTGAAGCCTTCAAGGATATCTCGACACAGTGGTTGTTATGAGGTCTGATCTTCGCACGTTCCTAGACATAACATACATGCAGTTGCGGCCAAATTCTGGCTTTAGGCGCGTTTTATATTGCATTGCACAGAGCATACACACACACTTGATGGTGCTTCGCATGCAGAGAGCTGGTGGGAGATGATGTGATCCCTTACCACTAGGATCTGAGGTATGGGGCCGCCTTGCTAAAACCCAAAGAGACCTTCTTAGATATAATATAATATACTAGCAAGGGAGGGTGAGAATTAGGTGTCTTGTAGCCTTCTTCCCTCTAGCATTTTAATATGCTTTCACCCTTTGTATTCTATGGACTAGTAACTATGCTGATTACTTTGTTTCTTATAATATGTTTGCTTGTATTAGCTAAGATACTGCGCTTGAGAACACTGCATTAGAAAATAAGCATTTCAAATGTGCACGCGTCCTCATTTACTCCTTGTTCTGGATTGAAATGATTGTATAACAAAAGAGTGTTCATGTGTTCCACGTTACCTGAGGTGTTCTAAGTCCATCTTCTGGTTTGTCTAAACATTGGGAGTTTGTAATAACCAATGAGACACTGTAGCTAGTCTGGGTGGGGATTTTGTGTACTAAGGTGAGTTTTGGCACACCCTAATTCACTGAGGTTCCAAGTCTCTATGCACAGCTCTGTATGAGAACAGAATCCCTGTGACAGGACTGGCACGCTTGAGTTGGGGCGACCAATAGCAGGATCACTGGTGGGGCTCGGAGGTGCCAGTCAACCTGAGGTGCTTAGCATTTGGTTTGAGAGAAAATCCTTTGTCTTGATTGTGGGCTGCCAGTTTCTTCAGCCTTTTTCAAGTTCAACAGCTACTTCAAAGCTGATTATATCAGTGGTGCAGGCAGGTTCTTTTCCAAATCATCACCAGGTGTAATAAAATGATGTGTAGTCCAGCCAAGGTAGTTTTCATATAAGTTTATTTAAGTAGTAAGTTGTACAATGAATGAGCCCCACCAGGAGCAGCCTCTTTGCTGCTCAGCCCATCCTCCAACTGACTCAAGCACACCAACATTCCACCCACCAACATTCTCACCCACAGTCATCCATGCTGAGCAGCATACTACAGTTACCCACACTTTTGCTTCATATAATGCTGTTTTCTGACTAGTCTTACTGGGATCCTGCTAATCAGGACCCCAGTCTCTCGGCTTTCTTTCGGAATTGGGTATGGTAAGTACTTAGGTACATCCCAGATTGGATACTGGGGTACCCTTATCAGTCCCTAATATTTGGTACTAAAGTACCCAGGGCATAGGGACCCCAGAGGTCCCTTCTAGGCTGATGCATGCATTATGCCACCTATGGGAGACTATTCAAACTATCTCGACAGGCCTGCCATTGCAGCCTGTATAAGCTAGTGCTAGTACCACTTACATAATATATATGATTCCCAATATCTAAGGTCACTGCACTTAAAACCTATGTCACCCCTACAGCAGGCTTTTTCAAGGCAGGGTGCTTGGTTCTAAGTGTGAGGGTACCCCCGCATGAGCAGGACACCCCTATAGCCTAAAGAGTCCATTCTCCCGGTCTTTAAGTGAGACAGCCATATAACGTATAGAAGGGCACCAAGTCATTGTGCAATGATCATCTCGAAATCGGCTTAAACAAACCCTGTTGTTTTTGGTATCAAACATGTTGGAATCATACCCCCACACTGCAAACGGTGTCGGAGGTATGATTCCAAGTACTGCACAGGCCCTCCGTTAGGTCCTCAGTGCTCCCTGTACCAGTTTTCTAGACCCGGACAGCACAACATGGGTGCTGCCGACCAGAGACACAATTCTGCTCTCCTGCAACTGAGCCAAGCTCGAGCAGGGAAAGGCAGAACAATAGGCATCCTGTTACAGGGAGGTGTGACCACCTCCCAGACAGGGTTTAGTGTACTGGGGCAGGGTGGGCGTGCTTGCCTGCATCACATAGTCTGCGTGCAGGGCACATTTGGTGCCCTCCATGTATAGTCCAGTTCAAACCAGTTCAGGGAGCTGTTGGCTCCCACCTGGTGTGAAACTGGACAAAGTACAGGGGAGTATCCTCCCCCTTGTCCAGCCCCTCCTTAGGGAGAGACCCCTGTATCGTCCAAACCCTATTCTTAGGGTACTTAAGGGCTTACCTGTGGGTGGGTCCCTAGATTCGTCATGGAACACAATACAATTCAGACAGCACTTCAACTTCGACCATCTAGGCGCTCTGGACTTCGCTGGACTTCATTCTGGGCATCAAGTCTGCAAGCGGGAAGACTCCTGCTGCTCCTGATCTTTTTGCCCTGCTTATCTTCTTCAACGTCCGTCCCTGTGCTCCATACAGGAACCCATCCAGGGCCTGTGGACATCCAAGACACCTGAAGGAATCTCCCTTGAAGTGAAGGAGTCACTTACCTGCATCTGCAAGCACCACAACTTAGCTGACCTGGGCTCCTACAGACTACGAAAGGCTCAGCAACATAATTCATGGTTCTTCACTTCCCTCGAGGCCTGTCCTGTCCTCTCACCAAGTTTGAGGCTGGTGTCCCTCGTCAGGGCCATAGGAACTGAACCCCAGTCCAGTGCATTGACTTGCTGTTGCAAAGGCTTGTTGGCTTGTTGGATTCCTTCCATCAAGTCCTTCAGCCTTCCAAGCATCTCTAGTGACCAAGATCTCATCCTCACCACATAACTTAAACCGTGGGTCTGCATCTTTGATGAGCTGCTTGAGGTCCTCTACGACTCCAATGCCTCTAGCCTGTGGGTCTTCTTGATGGTCACTTTTGAATTTGTTTGGGCTCATGTGATTGCTCTGGGCCTGCTCTGACTCCCCTGATTGTGGTGAGTCTCCTGGACCTTGCAGGTTCCGACATTGCACCTTCTTCTACTTCCAAGTTATTTGCAGTTGCCAAGGCTTGTTGATGCCCCCGCCAGACCCCGACCCCTAAACTCTCGACATCCGACCTGTAACAGCTTGTGTATGGCTCCTGGTCTTCCTCAACTTTGCCTGGTCCACACAGCTGCAGTTCCAAGGTCACCCTTAACTCTTCTTCAGCACACAACATCAGTAGGCATTCGTCTTCTGTGCCTCCTGGTCACTTCCGAGTACCATAGACTCGGTCCCCTCTGCTTTCAGGTACTTCTCGACTTGTATCCACCTTTGGGTTCCACAAGACACTTTCACCTTCTCCAGCAGAGGCATCTTCCTGACGTTTTCTATTGCGTTTGATGGCAGTTTCTGATGTCACTTCACACCTATGCACTCGGCTGCCCTGTGGCAGGTATCCTGGTTCCTAAGGTATCCTCAGGTGGGGTGGCTCTACAACCTCTGTATTCCATGGGGTTTTCAGGGTCCACTAGAAAGGGTCCTTCTTCTTTTAAATTGCCACCACGACTTACATGTTGATTTGTTTCTACACAGCACACATACTATGTGGGGCGCCAAGATACTCACCTTGGGTGGTTTCTTGGGTCCCCGCCACTTCTATGTCCTCTGAGTATTCTCTTGACTTGAGTCTTGGTTCGCATACTATTATTTTAGTACATGGGTTGGTCCCCTCCTAGTGATTACTGTGTATTCTGTGCTACTCACCTGTTTCTATTGCAAAGTATTTTGTGTATTGTGTATATCTCCGGCTGGGAGATATCTAAATGTGTTAGTGAGCGTCTTATAAAAAATACATATTTTTATCTATACACTGTGTGGTTCTTTTTCATTTAATCTATATTATATAGGCTTAGAAGGAGTGTAAAGCAGCTTGTTTTAGCAGATTATATACTGTTAAAACAAGCTGCTTTACACTCCTTCTAAGCCTGAAGGCTGCTCTCCACAGCTACCACTTAGAGAGCTTTCTAAGGTTGCCTAAGACCATTTTGAAGGCCCACTTGTGCAGCAGCAAATTGCATTGCATCGCTCAAGCATCCACATAAACATAAGTTAATGATGGTCCAAGAGCTCTGTGGAGTACACCACTTTGTAGTCAACTCTCCCTACCCAAATACACACACAGTGGTTATACAATAATATTGGTGGAGAGGAGGAGTGCTGGCCACATCCAGTCTTTTCATACCAAATATTTTCTTACCAACAATACATTTTCTTTAGATTTACTATTGACTTTTGTCAGCAGTATTCCACCCAGGCGTCTTAGGCCGATTCAGTACCCTTCTTTCCAGCTTGCTCATTACTATTAAACAATACACTGTCTCTTGCTTCAACCTTCCACAATGAAGTACAGATTTCATTGGCAGCACCAGCATTATTATCTGTGCCTTTAATAATAAGGAGGTTTGAGAGAAAGAAGTAAGGTGAGGAAGGGTCATTGATAGGAAGAAGGGAGATGAGGGGGAAGCAAGGAGGAAAAGAGGCATTAGAAGGGGGAAGAAGGGAAGAGGAAGTGAGTAAAAGGGGACAGAAGAAGATGAAAGATTATTCAGTTAGGAATTAAGGGAGCATGAGATTGAAGATGGTGATAGAAAAGATAATGAATGAAAGTAAAAATACGGAAGTAAAAAAAGAGAGGGAGATTAATAGATCTATAAGAGGGAGAAATATAAAGGAGGTGCCGGAGAGAAAATCATAGCGATGTGACAATTGGAGAAGGGAGGAGAAGAATTGAGAGAAGTGAGGATATCTCATATGATTATACACTCCCTATTGGTCATGGTCCCGCAGTCTTGCCTGGACCTCCAAACTGCAGTTACCCATTGCAGCCCCCGCAACGTGTGCAGGCCCCCTTTCACAACCACGGGGTCTCCACCATGCGTGCAGAGGCACTTTGTGACTCGACCCTTTAGTTTCACGATTTACTATGCTTTAAAAAATGATAGACTATGATGAACCAAAATTTGCCAAGGCTAACTTTTCTTTCCCAGCCTGGCCTTGCTTTGGGTGGCGGGAAGACTGGTGGAAACAATATACCTTAGAGCAGAGGTCTTCAAACTTTTGGGTGCCGAGACTCCCCCTGTCAACATTTTCAGTTGTAAGGACACTCTCCTAACAAAATTTCTAAACCTGTAGGCAGGGCTACTGGAATTATGAGGCCAGTGAGGACCAAATTATATGACAGGCTTGACTAAATTGTGTAGGAAGAAAATGTAAATAATGTTATGTGATGCTGCGTTATTTTGGGATAGAATTGCTTCATTATTTTGACATTTTTGCACACAGTAACACTGAGGAAATATGTTACCCCATCAGTACCAGTTTATAACCAAAATACAGCAATTAACATCAGAAAGATGTCTAATCAACCTTTGTGATGGGCCTTGCACTCCGCAGGAATACGTCCTGCCACAATAGAAGCTCACCTGGCCCTGGCCGGGAGCAGCAGAGGTCCCCTAAAACTCCGGCGGTTTTGTGCAGAGTTAAGCAATTTACCCATGCCGCTTTCCTCTCACCCCTCCCTTTCATCCCTCCCTCCTCTACACTCCCAATCCTGGATCCCTCTCTCACTTTGCAGGCCATTTTCTTTCAACCCTTTTTACAACTTCTGAACTCTCCCCATTTAACTTCTCACTTCACCCGTAATCACCTCTTGCCATTCTGTCTTTTCACTGCCCTCATCTCTAACAGTCTCTCACATTTATCTCCTGGCCTCTCTGGCCCGTAACCTCCCATGCTCCTCAGCACTTCTCATTCACCCCAAGACTCTCCATTCAAATTGTTGTCTATTTGCATCTTACAAAGCTCCAGTCCCCCCATTCATCTTTCACATCTCCCCTTTGTTCTTCCACACATTCTTGAAACAATGTCCCTCTCCCCTGTTACCTCAGCACCAGTGCTTAATTGGAGCAGGTGGTTTCCATTGCTCCGCACTGGCACCTAATTGTGCACACTGGCACTGTGACCATCTGCCACATGCTGCTCTGTCTTTGTACTTTAGAGATGAGCAGAACAGCTGGTTATTATTCAATAGACAATAAAAATGAAAAACTCCTGATATCCATGCCATTCTTATACCTTTGGGGGCTGAAATAGTCACACTTGTACAAGTGTTATGGTTGGTAGTTGCATAGGGATTGTCATTGGCCGCACGGGCAAGGCAATGGGTGGGTGGTTAAAGTTGCAGTGGCCTACTGGTGAGGTCCCTGGCACATGTTTTATTACAAATTAATCACTGCTCAGCACCCACCCCAGTACTCCCTCTCTTCCCCTATTGCTGCTGTCCCTCACCCATGTCACATCAAAAACCTTTTTAGGTCACAGATCATCTTTCAGCTATCTTCTCTCACAGTTTGACAGTAGCCCTCCTCTGTGCCCTCAACTTTCCCTCAAACGCACTTCTTGCGTGTCCGCACTTCTTGCGTGTCCGCACTTCTCTTCGGCACTTCACATTTCTCCTCATCCCTGACCTCTTCAATTGAAACCTCTCACTCCCTTGCTGTCCTTTCTCATCCTCTCCTCTCCTCACCGAGCACACAGGTTGGACCCGTATGCTCCTCTTGGCCTGTGCCACTCTGCTTATTGTTCCCTAATTCAAGAAGGCACGAATTGTCTGTCTTGCTGTTTTGGTGCAGGCCACACAGTTAGGGAACGTGCACCCTCCTTTGCTTCGCTCCACCAAGAATCCATTATCCTTTAAGAAGATATAAAAACCTGGCTCTATGCTCTGTAGGTCACCCCATTTGGCGGGGTCAAGTTCCCCTTCTGTGTGTTTCTCATTTGCCTTCAGGCAGCAGAAGGCTATTAGCCCCAGGACACCTTTTGGTAACAGTAGCACACTACAAATATAAATAATAATAGTAATAGGCAGAAGCAGGGGAGCCACTAGACCCAAACGTTGTGGGGGCCTACACTCTCAGGCAGGGCTGGCCCTAGCACTGGTCACACAGGGCACAACAGTCTTTTTTGGTGCCTCATCCCCCGTTTCCTCCCTCTCCATAAATTCCCTCACTACCACTCCCCAACAATGCACCTCATCTCTCTGTAGCACCTTTCTGACAAACATTTAATTTTTTTATAGCTCTACTCATAGTTTACTCACACTCTGTTCTGTGATCTGCATAGTACATGTACTTTGTAGCAGGCACATAAACCCTCTGCACTCTGTGGATGACAAGAGTCCCATGTGAGTGCACAGTGAGTGATGCAACAGTGTGAGAGTAGGGAAAGAGGAGTGACTGCAGGGTGAGTGAGGAGACCATATGAATTTGGGTGCAGATGTAAGTGCAGAGTGGGACGAATGAATGCATGGTTAATGATGGGCTTGTTTGAGTGCGTTGCAAATTGAGCAGTGAGGGGCCAGGTTAATGAGGTGTCACATGAGTGCAGGATGAGTGCAGATGAGTAGTGTGACTGCAGGGTGAGGTACAGGCTGAACAACGCAAGTGCATTGTGAGTGCAGAGTGATCACTGTGAGTGCAGGGTTAGAGGGTGAATGATGTGAGTGCATGGTGATCAGTGTGAGTGCATTGTGATTGCTGTGAGTGCAGGGTGAGCGTGAAAGTGAAGTGGGAGAATGAGAAGTGAGTTCTCTGAATGCAGGGTGCATTCCCAGACACTTGAAGTAATTCACCATATTATTGACGGCAGTGTAGGGTTTAAGATATAAGGTAAACTATCGCTATTATGGCATTAATCAGGGACCGAGGGTGGAGGGAATAAATAATATGCTGATCCTGCAACACACTTCCAGTCCTATGGTTAGGGTTGCATGCTCATTATTTTGATGTCCCAGACGGTACAAAAATAAGCAGTCACCTAAAGCTGTATATTTCAGCACTCTTCTGTGTGTACTTGGAACAGCAAATATAAATAGAAAGCACTTTTAATTGTGTTCTAGGGCTGCCTCAATGATCCATGACTGATAATTAAAGGGAACAAAGACAGAAAAGTCACATTGCAAATGCATGCATATGATTATATTTACAATCGTATTTAGTGTCAAGAGGAGGCCTTTACAGGCTCTTTATACATCAAATGGCTGGTATTTGTCTTCTGGTAACCCTACTTTATATTTATTTTCATGAAATGCATTCTCACACTACTGCAGTAAATGTAAAATACAAATGTAAGGAATAGGCAGAGTGAGGGTCCAGGGGGTACTGGAACTAGAAAAAACCTAAGCCTCATAACCAGTTTACAAAAGGTGTGTAAATATGCAAATTGTCTTTAATGACCTGTGAAAAACTCAGCCATGCCGGGCTTTGCTGGAGATAAGACTGCAGGCACAGCCCAGCGGAGCCCACAGCAGCTCGAGCTGAGACCGACTACGGGGGAGTAGGCGGGCTGAATACCTTGTAGTCCTTTGGGCCTGGGCAGAAGTGTGACTGGGAAAGCGCGACACCCTTTCCATCACTCCACGGCCCCCCTGGGGGTCGCACTCCACACTTTGAAGACCCCTGCCTTAGAGGTATTTTTAGATATTTTTCAGATACCACGGTATTTCTAGTTTTTAATGTTAATACAAGACCCAAAAATCCCACAATATTTTATGGCATGTTCTGCATCAGGGAAAGAGTCCTCAAACTGATCACGCTAGTTGTACAGTACATACTCACATAATTCAAAGAACATAATTTCCAAGCCAGTTTTCTGATAACTATGATTTGAGAGTTTGCTTAGTGATTTGCATTAATTTCTGTAACAATACTAAAAATATTAGAGGAACAATGGTGAGTTGTTACACGTGTCAAAATTTGAAAATGCAAGTTCCAGTCCAAAGTGAAGAGTAAAGAACAACATGAAAATAACATGAAAAATGCATTTTATACTATTAAAAAGAAAACAAACACTCCTTACTGTTTTTATTCCAGACACTGTTTAATAAAGACAATGTGCTTACTTTGCCAATCAGTAAAACTCACATTTGAATAATGTAAGGAAGATACTACTTGTGTACAGCTATTTTTAATGTTGTTGGGCAAAGCGTAAGGCATGTCATCCAGTCATATACTGTATATTTAGTTTCCCACAACTGCAGCACTAGTTACAAGCTAAGATAAAAATAACCCCAAGTAAAAAATGCAGTATAGTTTTCCAAGAGATCATTGTGAACAGGAATGCTTCTTCATGATAGGTAAAAGACAGAAATTCGTGCTGTAATGTGTCATGGAAAAAATACTTTTTTAACAATAATATGCCCTTGCTACTAACTTCTAGTAGGCACTCAGCAGTATACATTAAAACATGGCTTTTAAGTATTAGGCTTTATCATAAGAAACTTTTAGAGGCATTGCTTACATCTCTTACTTTTCTGTACAAAAGCGCTTGGAAGCTTGTGTTATAACAACCATTAATAACCTTCTAGTAAACTTACTTAGCAAGTTGAGAACACCGTGATTATGATTAGCACCACCAGTTTCCAGATATGTTTTACATTTTTCAGAGAACTTCAAAAGAAATGAGATTTTAGAGCGCTGTCTTTATTGATGCTCTTTATGTAAGGTTTCTATTGTGCCAGGGTGGACTCTAACATCAGAGTGGCGTATTGGTGATACAGTGATGGACACGGAAGCTATACAATAACTCTTTCATCTTTAAAAATATGGCTAATAACTATATTTCATATACTATCTCTCTTTTTACAGAATTATCATAAAATGTTAAAGGTTGAGGAACATAAGCTGGTCTTTAAAAATATTAGTTCACCAATTCAATGTAATTTGCTGGAAGCATGCCAGCTTTTCCAGTTCGCTGCACTGTCCCATACATCCAGCCATCATCTATAGGTTGTACGTTGATTATATAGTCCCCATCTCTAAATGAAACTTCATCTTCATCCTGTGCACTGTAGTCGTACATAGCCCTGTATGTTCTCTGTTAGAGAGAAAAAAACATAACTTTTTAGAACACTATTAGACTTAGATGAGGCAGTCTCAAAACAAGGAAGCAAGAACATAGGAGATGAAGACAGACCAAAACAGCGAACGAAGGAAAGAATAAGAATGAATGAAAGTACAGAACAATGGGGCATACCAGTAAACCCAGGCGATAATTATCGCTAAGCGCACTTAGCGGTAGGATAATCATCGCCGCCTAATGCTGGTTCCTATCGTGGAGATAGCGTGCAATCAGCAACGCATATCTCCAATGCGATAGGAATCCAAGCGTTAGCTGGAAAACCGTGTGATTATCGCTGAAAATCCAGCGATAATCGCACTGCGACCGGCGATACCTTGCTGATAGGGTAGGGTGTTCTTAGCCATGTAATCCACCTCCCATTGGATTACATGGCTAAATCAGATTACAAGCAGGCGTAAGAAAAGTAGCGATAACCCAGGTTCGCACTACTTTTCTTATCACTCTGCCTGTTAGCACGCAGCTTGATAATTGGAGAAATGTCGGTTAGCGACATTTCTCCAGTTATTTCGTGGAGGAACGCCCACTTTGCATCTCATTAGAGATGCAAAGCTGGGTGTTGTTGTAACTGGCGCTAAGTCAGCAAAACACACAATAGCGTTTCTTTGCTGATAAGGCGATGAAATTATCGTTGCTTTTCGCCCGAAAACGGACACAAAAGCAGCGATAATTTCAGAGCGCCACCTCAATGATATGCCCCAAAGTGACAAAGCAAATAAGATAGAAAAGTAAGGAGAGAATGAAAGGAGAAAAGGCTGATCTAAGGTGAAAAGAAGGCAGGATCAAAAAAAAGGATGGGAAGAAAGAAGGAAGGAACGGAAGAACGAAGCAGGGAAGAAAGGTAGGAAGCAAGGAGGGAAGGAAATAAGCGCGAGACACAAAGAAGAAAAAGAAAACAGAAAAAAAGCAAGAAAGAAAGGAAACATGAAAGAAGGAAATAAACAAACGCACTGAAGTCAGAATGAGTAAGGAAGTAAACAGGAGTTGTTTAAGCGAGTAAGAATCAGGTCAAAAGGAGTCAGAGAATTCAGATGGCGGTATACCCTCCTCATCCACTGATAATGCCTCGCCGTGCCTCCACCATGAAGGAATAAGAACAGGGTATTTAGCAACCATAATTTTTTCTTGGCTTTGTTCGGGAGAAAGCATGTTGTTTGCGTGAAAATAATGGATGTCACCCCTTCTGTGTGTCTGAGGTAATTCGCAGTGGTTCCCTTAGGCCCTGGTAAAAAAAGATGGCTATCATATCCCACAACATAAAGCACCAGTTGACTCATTAAGTCAACCTCACTGAAAAAATAGTAATCCAGTGGATTACTTTGCTGGTGCCATTTGTGTTGCCTTCACCCCGAGTAATGCCTGGTTGCTCTATCCTGACCTGCGTTGCATGGACAGTAGGATACCAGAGCTCCCACAAGGATTAGCGTTATAAGCATGATTGCTCTTATGCCAATGTACAGATGTTCACTATAGTCTGCTCTTCTTCCACAACATCCTGGCTGCCCCCTTAGCTGAGTGGTAGCACATATAAAAAATATATATATATTATCCCTTCCCAAAAGTTGTTCGAATTTTAACATGCACCAAGAGTTGAATGCCCCATATATTTCAGATCTAATATTCTTTGCCCTGGTTCCAATATGGCACCCGATCTGGCGGAGGGATATGGTGGGTTTAACTCAGAATATTATTAGGGATTGTTTAACCCTTGAACAGACCCATAGGGTACCATGGCTTGAATATGTAAAAAACAAACATGGAAAAATTGGGTCTTGAATCTCTTTTTAAGGACCCACTCAATTGGCATGTGATTTCTAAAGTTGAAATGAAATCTCGCTCCAACGCGCACAGGGAAACGAAAGACATGCAAAATATTGTAATAAAACCATAGTAGCAATATATCTGGGGCTTCGAACTATACCTGATGAAGCAAACTCATACCTGGTTTTTGTCACAAACATCCGCCACTGATAAGTATTGGTGAGATTTAGTTTAAATATTATACTGTGCATGCTGGGCTATCCTGCGGACGTCTACTCACCTACTGAATTGCCCGTTTGCCCCTGTGAGGGTACCTCCCCTCAATCTAATCTCCATCTGATCATTTTTGGGGAATTCTACACTCATGAATGTAAAAAGTATATCCTCCCCCTGTTGTGAAAATATAACTTCGTACAATGTCGCCCAGCTTAGTTGTTTTCTCCAAAAGCTACTTGACCCTTATGTAATGAGAAACAGCCAGGGTTTGGACTCATAATCAGTAAGGCAGAGCCACACTCAATACCAAACAATAGAAAGCCAATACTGATAAGTAATTTCCTTTACTTTCAAAAAAGTCACCTAGACCTAAACAGACGTGAACATTTAGTCTTTTTTGATTCTTGATTTAGTTGTAAAGTGTTAGTATGCGGGATTTATTGTGTAATGTATTTTGTAATGTCTAAAATATGATAAATATTGAGAAATAATCCATTCAAATAGAACTATGGATTAATCAATTTTGAAAAATAATAATAAACTGAGAATCAAAAAAGACTAAATGGTCACGTCTGTTTAGGTCTAGGTGACTTTTTTGAAAATAAGGGAAATTACTTATCTGTATTGGCTTTCTATTGTTTGGTACCTTATGTAAGCTTTTCTCTTGCTTTGCACTTATGTATGGTCTTAACAACTAGGTGATCAATTGCCTTGTAACCTGCACTTTAACTCAAATCGGGTATTGTTCTTGCATTTTATACTATTTATGGGATGAATTTACTATGTTTTAATAGAGGGTTTTTAGCTACAGTATTTTATATTTATCTATATTTAACTACTGGAATTGTAATATAATATTGAACAAGTATTGCACAATGCACTGTACTTTCATGATCTTATTTTCTAAGGTCGAATAATGTTGATATTGATTGATTGATTGATTGATTGAGAGGTAGCGCAGACTATCTTTCAGATGCTATATGGTAGGGATATGATGCCCGGTGGCAGATTACACCTCAGAGGACACACACAGGGATGATAGATTTCATCAACCATTTTGCAATAGTCTTCAAGTCAACTACTGACAGATTTCAGGCGCTTACCGCCCAAGTACAAAATGCTGAAAGCCTGAACAAACACAATTACACTCTAGGGGTAATCAAACCATTCACAGAGGCTATTTTTTTTAAAGGAGTTACCCTGAAATAAATAATGTTGAGTTTTGCCTACACATCTTACTAGATATTTCAAAAACAAGCTGATCCTATCAAAAACTGCAATATCAAACACAGAATAAAATAGCAATTGTGTATTCGACAAACGTCCACCACAAAAAAGCTGATTCTGGTCTACAAAATTCCTAAGAAAATTATTAGGATATCTAAGGCAGCATCTTACAATTCGGAAATGATGTGTGCTAAAATTCTCAAACTTTATTAAAATGCCTTTGATAACTATAAGATTCAAATCCATCTTGTTACTCTCTTCTAATTACTCAGACGTGAGTCGATAATATATAAATTGTTGAATAATACATACAATATGGGACCTGTTAGCAGTAGCTGATCTAAGGAATAAACATATCATAAAGGTGCCAATATGCTTAACATGTACCGTCTCTGACCATTGTCAATTAAGAAACTCGGATGTACCAAACTTACTGAACATCAACTAACAACCTCTGCTCATGGGTCTCTGTTTAAAGAATTGGCCAGGCCTCTTGAGTTTTTACTGCCTGAATTCGTTAAGAAACCATTTTGTAAAGGGGGCCACTGTCTTTGGAGAAAAAACATTGAAAATCCTGATGGATGAAAAAAATTGAAGGTTGAACTACTACCAAATAATACTCCCTCCTTCAAATATCCAATGCTGAAAAAAATGATAAATATAAGAGTATGGAAATCGCACAACTATCTAGTGGAAGTAATTAACGAACAGCCCATAACACTTTATTACTCCAGGGAATTTCAATGCTCCTTCGTTCATGAGATCCCCATTATTGTTAACTTAGGAGGTGCAAACCTAGCACCCCTGCATTCTGGGACTTTTTCCTGAGGCCCTTAGTGTCCTAATACATTTTGCACTTAGATTTAAAATAGGAGGGAGAGATGGACACCATTTTGTTTAATAGCCCCAGAAATGCTTTGAATGCTCTAGTCAGGGTGACTTAGATTACTTGACTTGTCACAGAGTGTCACATACTGAGCTATTCTTTATGAGTGATTTGACAGAATACTTTTTGTATCTATTCTTTGCAAATTGAATATGTATGGTGGAGCTATATAATATTGAATCAAAATTATCTAAGGAGATATGGGGGCTTGCTCAAGACTCCCACTTATCCCCTTTTGCAACACTATTTCATCACATACAAAGGCCAAATCCGGCTCTGCTAGATGAACACAGAACTGTAGGTTACCCCTTTCCCTTGCCACAGGGGAAAGTGCAGTCGGAGACAAACAGCAGCACACCATGTTACAGCTGAGAGAGCGGAACACACTCCCACAGAGCTGTGTCCAGGCTCACACAAGTAACATGAAGAGGCAAGAGCCAACAACGTCCTAACTGCTCCCCCTCGCCATACAGGCTGCTTTTAACACTTGACACTGCATCTGATGGGAACTCACCTGTTTCTGATGCGTTTTAGGTCATTTCCAGGCATAGGGAACCACTTAGGAAACAACACCCACATCTAACATCACTCGTCAGACAGTTCTATCCCTCACAGCCACATCCATCCACACCTCATTTAAACATGCTGTTATGCTTCAGTGCACACTTCTTTTGGAGAGACAACCACTTGCTCATAAAGGGGTATGCTATCTTAATACTTAACCTTTTCTGGCAATGTGTCTTGCTTCCATTTACTGGAGATGTAACTCAACACATTGTAGCAGATTAGCTTTTTGGGTTTCAGTGCAGACTTTTGAGTTAGTACCTCATAAATATTTAGGAATTCTGTGTGCCTTACTTGATACCAGTCGAGTGGAGTTTTCATTTACAATTATTCCATTCCAGTTGCCACTTTTTGGGGTCATATTAAGGCCAGCAACAGAAACTGAGAAGATGTGTACATGCACTCTCCAATTTCCTTAATATTTGGGGCATAGGTGAACTAAGAGGAGGTGGTATGTACGCGCTAGAGACTGTTTCTCCAACTATCCCATTTCAGATTTTCCTTTGTGTTGACAGCTGTATCTCTAACACATCAGTTTGATACATTGTCACAGTTAAGTCAAAACATTGCAGCAATCATCTCTTGTGTGGTGGCGAGCCTTGATGCTTTCTGATGCAAACCATCCTGCCTCATCTCATATCTTAACACCTTCCCTGTTTACCATTTAAATGCAGCCACTAAACAGGGTTCTCTGAACTTTTAACATATTATCCCATACTTACTCTAATGACATGCAGGTACAATGCAATATTACAGTGGACCACCAAATGGATTCATCTAATTCTCATTGAATGTATTGTGCGCACCTTGAATGAATGCAGGCTTATTGGCTTCACTAGAATGATTCTAAAAATGAGCTGTTTGAAAGTTTTCCATTTACAAGAAGCTGTACTATTCAGTTAACAACATTGGTACCACAATTAACGCAGTGGAAAAAGTAACACTCTGGGAGTGTATTTCAAACCCTACATGACTGACTGTAGACTTTAGTAGTAGTTCCTCCTCGTACTACCTGGAGTGCTTTCTTACAATTAGATCAATGTTGGATCCAGAACATCTAAAAAAACATAAACTGTGCAATCATAGTGTACGAGTTTAACATTGCAATTATCTTGCTGGGGATCATGCTTTGGCTTATCCAGAGATGGTTCAAAGTCAAATTGCAAACATCACCTCTAAAGGGTTTAAAGGATGCATTGGACATCTGCATTTAATTTACTACACTGGGAGACAGAATTATCATCTACTGTCTAACAATCTGAGGCAACTCTGGCCTCTGTATATAAAATAACAAAAATATTTATATATCCTGAAATAGCAAAGATCAATGTATAACATCATTCTGTCAAATGAAATTATCAAGGGAATGACATGAGGGAGGAAGATATTCTTCTATCATGCCGTTAGCCTCTGGAACGACTTCCCATAATCTACCAGAATAGCTACACATTTTCTAGGCTTGGAAACACTTATATGTTCTGTATATAGCACTGGCATGGGAGTTGACCAAAGACTATAAAAATGTGAATTTTAAGAATTTGCTCTGCCGAAACACTTAGGCTCTAGTTATGACCGACAGGCTAAAAACTCATATTTATGCCCAAAACGATTACAGATCATTGCAAATTTAGTCTGACACAGAGATTGGTGCAGATGATTCATGGCAAGCCAAATATGATCTGCCACAAAGGATCAGATAGAAGGTTATATTATTAAAAATAGATTCTTCTCCTGTGAACAGCAACCATAGCTTACCAAAAAGTTGCAAATGTTTTAGCTTTGGAAACACTGATACGAAGGTTCTTTGTATAGAACTGTGATGGGCGTAAACAGGAGACTCAAATTTAAATCAGCACAAATCGAGCCTGAAATAGGAGTTTGGGTAGTTAATAAGTGGCAGGCCAAACCTGCTGCAAATAGTTTATGCCAAATACACACAATTTCACTTGTACACAAAGAAATGTATAAGTAATTTGCGTGTAATTTCCTATTCCAAGTCTTCAAGCTTGAAGATAGGCACAAACATTGTCCATGTTAATTTCCTGTACTCTGCAGTGTCGACATTTAACAGATGAGCAAATTGCACAGACAACTGCAGATAATTTTCAATTTGGTCTTAATGGTACTTTATATAATGTGAGTGATCCTGAAGCAGGCAAACCTTCGCTTAAATGCTTTCGGCTCGAATCACTCAATTTGACCAAACCTCGGCCAATAAGTAAATAAAAAAAACATAAGGCACAGAACATGAATATGTAATAGATGTATGCTGTGCTATGCTATGCTATGCTATGGGATTCATAAAGCACATGGCGACCCGAAGGAATCCAAGCACTAGTGTACGGAAATACCACTACACCAAGGACAGAAGAGATACCTATGGATTAGTTCCTAAAAAGCCATGTTTTAAGAGATTTTCGGAAGCTCAGCTCACTGTTCATAAAGCACATGGCAAGAGGGCAGCATTTCACAGCTTGGCTGTGTTAAAGCCAAAAGATCGTCCTCCACTTTGAGTCCTTCTGACCGTGGGGAAGGTTACTAAAAATTAATTGGAGGTTCTATTAGGTGAATATGGGGTGACCAGTTGGCGAGAGATTGGAGCACCACTAACACAAAAGGCTCTGTGCACCCTGCAAAGAGGTTTAAACTCAATCCTTTGGATGATGGGCTGCCAGTAGAGGTCAATCAGACCCTGTCTAGTTGGTATTATGCCTATGAATATCCTGGCTGAAGACAGCTGATAGCCAGAAACCGGTCCTAGGATGCTTGATTCCGGTCCAGGAAAGACATGGCTTGGCAGTTCAGGCTGGACTGTTCCCATGAGGCACAGGGTCAAGGCTGATTTGCATATGGCCATGTCTGAACTGGGGTGGTGTGGAGTGCAAAAAACGATGGATTCAGGCCCAGATCTCTGTACTGGGGTGAATGTATGACATTGTTCTGCATTCTGTCCATCATCTGTTATTTTTGCATATGAATACTCAAGAGCAGCCTTGAAGCTGCATATTGCACAACCTGGAGTTTACTGCCTTGGATGCACCTAGTTAAAGTGAATTGCCATAGTCCAGGTGAGAAAGGATCATAACCTGCACTATCAGCCTCCTGGAGGACTGAGGGAGACAATTCAGAGTCTTGTGCAATCATGTACATGATTCCAAAGCAGGTGGCAGCCTGGTAGTCCATGTTCAGGGTTTATTCCGGCCATACCTCCAGGCTTTTTATGGCAGGTTTAGGAGTGGGGGGAGGTCCAATGCAGACTGGCCAATCAAGGGCTCTTTTGGGCTGGGAAGTACTCCCTAGAATCATAACCTCTGTCTTGGCTCCATTCAGCTTAAGACAAGACTTGTTCATCCAGCAGGCTATCTGTTCCAGACTTGATCCTAAGGTGGTCGGTGACTGGTCCATGTCTGCGGCAAGAGAAAAATACAGCTGAATAGTTGACAATGGAAATCCCAAAGGGAGTTACAATATCCGCCAGGGGTTGCAAGTACACATTGGACAACATAGGGCTTGGAGAGGACCCTTGCGGCACTCCACAGGTAACTGGTAGAATCTTCTGGCACTGTTAAAGCAGCTTTGCAAGAAGCTACTACTCTAAGGTGGATATCACTGAGATGGCTACAAATATTAGCCCTAATAGATATTCAGTGGGTCTTCAGGTGACTCCCGGTACTCCAGTTGCACCAGTGAAGTTCATGGTTAAGGCATTTGGTTTTACCAGGCAGGGGCATCAACACAAAGGTTTACATGCAACCTTCACTGCTCATCTCTCCCCAGCCTCATAACGTTTTTCACTGGTTCTGCCCCATTTACATCCTCTTTTCATTTTCATCATTCTGAACACTTTAATATTTTCACACTGATTTTGCGCTCTTGAATCCCCTTTTTCCATTCATGCTCTACTCTTATTCTCATTGCTTCTTCAAGCCACATTTTGTGGATTTTGCCCCTCTTAAATCAATATCTCTGCTATCCCCAGCTTTGTCGCTCCACTTTCTCGTTATGTCCCTCTTATATCCACCTTTTTCCTCCATGCTGTATGCCTCATCTCTCCCCCTGCCTCCTACTTTTCTCATTGATTCTGGCATTCTACACCCATATCTCACCATTCCCTCTCTCTTCTCTGTGTGAGGTGTCGTGATTGTTCAGTCTTTCTTACATCTACCTGCCCCATTCATGTACTGCCCTTCACCTCTTATTTCTTCCTCCACCCCTAATGCTATTTTGCTGGTCTGTTCCCTTAATACCCACCTCTCCTCTTTGAACCCCCTGCCTCTTACATTGTCTCACTGTTTCTTCCTCTCTTACATCCACATCTCCCTTCCATACTCTACACTTCACTTTGGTACAGTCTCTTACCTTTCTCACTAATTCTGCCTCTATTACACCTGCCTCTTATCTACCTGCAGAACCCTTCATCTATTCACAGCCTCTAACCTTCTCTCACTGGTTCTACCTCTCTATAATATACCTCTCCCCTGCCTCTTTTCTACAGCCTCTTACTTGCTCCTTGTTGTCCTACCCTCTTACATTCATCACTCACCATTCCCTTTCTGTGACACTTAAGTTATCCTGATGGTTCGCTTCTCTTATATCTACCCCTCCTATCCAAGCACTGCCTTTTCACCTTTCATCTTTCTCTCCAGCCTCAACTGTGTTCACTGGTTCTGTCCCATTTATGTCCCTCTCTCCCCTCCATGCTCTACTCTTAATGTTTTATCTCTCTCTCACCTCTCCCTTCCCTTCTCTGTTTCTGCCCCTGTAGGTTCCGCTTCCCCCCTATGCGCTGCTATTCACCTGCTACTTACCTTGCTTCACCTATTGTGCCAGGTCACAGTACAAGGCCCCTGCAGCCCAGGTGGGCCCACAACATTTCAGGGGACCCCCAACCTTTCAGGGGGCTCCCATTCAGCCCAGGGCCAAAAGAATATCTGTGAGATGTGGGCGTATCAGGGCCCCATTATCACATTCTGCAGAGCAGGACCCCATCATTTTGTGTTACACCTCTGCTTGTGTTACTTTACATCATTCTCTCCCCTCCCACTCTCCCAAAGCATCTTAGCTTTCATTTTTGCATGCTATTCCTTGTACCTAACCAAGTCTCTTCCCTTCTCCCGTTGATTCTGCCATTCATACACATCACTCCTTTCCAATCTCCCTTAAGTGTCTTGTTCTTTATAGCTGTTTTGCCCCTCATGTTCAGGTCTCTCCTCTCTGCTGTATTCTATCATCTCCCCCGCCTCTTCCCTTCTTTTATTTATCTTACTTCTTTTAGATGTGCCTCTCCTTTTATACTTCTATTAAAAGTAAAAGAGAACACAAGACGTACAGATGCACCCAGGAACATGAGAATTAGGGATTTCAGATGCGAACAAACATGATGCTGGGGAGTAGTGCAACCTTTTCAGATGTATAAAACAAGGCATGGTGTGTGAGTGGCTTGAGGCGTTACATAACTTGGGTGTATCTTGGAGGGTTCATTCACTCCATCCTAGGGGGTAAGGATGGATGTGGGGTCACCCCTCTGTCCCTCCCCCCAAGTGAATGTTATCATCTCTATTCGTTTACACACCCAATTGTTCACTCTTCCTTTGTTTCATGTAAATTACATGAAAGTAAAAATCACCAAGCGCTTACACTCAACTGGAGCTACTACTTATGTTTAACTGTTTTTATGTTCCTTTTCAATGCACATGCTTGTTTGGAGAAAAAAATACAATAAAACGGAACTATGAAAAAAAAGGAAAATAATAACCTTTTTCTCCGTTTTCTGCTCTTCTCCCTTTCCCTTCATTGAAAGTGAGCGGCGCCCATCGTGACATGAGGTCACTTGTTTTTGTTTTGTGAGCCCTGCAGGATGCTCTGCTTTACATGATGCAGGGGCAGAGCTCAATTCACACCTAATGCCAGTTCAAGCATCTGCCTAGCCACTGTTATCATGTAGATGCGGCGATTAAGAAAAGAGAAAGAGGTGCCGGCAAAGGACGGCCAGAAACCCAGCCCTGCCCTGTCTGCGGCAGCTGAAATGGATGCAGAAGTCACATTACCCTTTCAGTCCATGGCAGCAGGGCACAAGTGAGGGGGCCCCGCCTCGGGCCTTGCACGCTGTACGATGGCTGCAAACGCCAAGGGAGAGGGCTGTCCATCTGGAATTCATACAATGGCGCATTTTTAAAAGGATGATGGACTCGTGGGGGGCCCGTGGCAGTTAGAAGGTTGTTGGGCCCTGGGCAGCTGCCCATACTGCCCATGCCTAGCGCCGGCCCTGTTTTTGCTGCAAGAATATTGTCTGATTTCCAAACAAGAGAGACATTTCAGTGGTTTACATGGGAAGACATGCAATGTCTTCCTGGACTCCTCTAGTGCCCCAGGACAGAACTACATTGTAACCAACTTTACCATCAAGGCAACAGTTTCTTCAAAATTAACCTGCCGCCTAACAACCATTGAGCCTGGCTAGAGATGTCAACATTTTTTTTCTCAATTTTGGCCCTAACTAAGAGCGATATCTTGGTCATTTGTAGTACAAAAATGCTTCAATGTGTTCCGTAATATTCTAATATAAAACATATATTGACATTTCTGTCAACTTCATGAATATGTCATTTTGATAACTTTTATGGTCCTTCTCAGAGATGTGCAGTTTTTATGAAGTTACTCATTTATATATCTTGCTCCTCTATAGATAAAGAGCAAACACAGGATTGGTGTGGTTCAAAGCACCTGAAAGCAGCAATAAAGAATTGACATTCTTCCTTGGTCAGGTTGGCAACCGAATTTTAATGATGCAATTTCTTTGCCTTGCCAGGCATATTCTTTTATTTAAATTGGGAAGAGTTCATCTAGAACAGTGGAAGCAGGACCCTACATGGAAGAAGCAGCATAATTCACAGAATAGTATATAATATTTTATGGGGGAAAAATGGAACAGTGTGGCTCCAGTGATCTTACTGACTTTTCTCTGACAAAAGTAAACATTTCATGAGATAGAAAGGTTTCATATGACATCTGTGTCTGACTGTTAGACCTGGCATCTTTGGCGTGGTTTCCCCTATCTTTTTGCCTCTACCTCCTGTATTTTTTTGATGCTGTGCTGGATTTCGTTTTTGCTGTTTTAGATGCGTTGGGCACTTTGCCACTGCTGTACAGAGTCAAAGTGCAAGTGCTCCCTGTGTAAATTGTTTCTGAGATAGGTTATCCATGATTGGCATATTTGTGTCACCAAGAAGTCCCAGTAAAGTGCACTGAGTGTGCCAGGGCTGGTGATAACAAATGCTACTAGTGGGCCTGCAGCACTGATTGTGCCACCCACATGAGTAGCCCTAAAATGGTGTCTCAGGCCTGCCACCGCAGTGCCTGTGTGCAGTCTGTGAACTGCCATGTCCTCCTGGCCAGTGTCCCCACTGGCAAGGCCTAACCCTTCCCTTTCTGTACACATTGGTCACCCCAAAGGAAGGCCCAAGGTAACCCCTTGGGCAGGGTGCAGTATATGTGAAAGGTGGAGCATGTACTTGTGCAGGTGACATGCTAAGGTAGTGAATTACAGCCATTTTCATTTTTCACTATTGTAAGGCTATCTTGCCCCATAGGCTGTCATGGGGACTGCTGGCTACAGTGGCTACCAGCATATCTTCCCATAGGAGCAAGATAGGCATAAAAGTCTGGTATCTTGAACTCAGAATGTAATAACACATCTTTTAGGAAAGTTGTTTTTTAAATCATGTGTTTGAGAACAGCACTTTTAGAAAGTTGCTGTTCTCTTGTCTGACCCTTCTGTGTGCCTTGGCCTGTTTGTGAATTGGCTGTCTGGTTTGAGAGTGACAGGGGCTGGGAGCCCACAGGAGGCTGGCTGAGTCAGCCCTAGGCTGAATAACTGCATCTGCATCTTGAGTGGTGGGAGGGGATAGCACCTGGGCCTGAGTAGGGCTGTGCCTGCCTTCCACAATGCTGGCTCCACCTCCTGCTGGGCGGCTGGCGACCCTGCCCCTCTCCCTGAAATGAAAGGAGAGGCCAGGAAAACAAAGTGCTCAAGGAACACCCAGAACTGGTTCAGACCGGGCTCAGAGCGCTCCTGCACAAAGGGATCAAAGGCTTTTAGGGGTATAAGTACAGGACCCCTGACTACAGAAAATTAGATCATCCTGGGATCAAGAAGGAACCTCTGCCAAGGAGAAAGCTGAAACTGAAGAAGGAAGACTGACCTGCTGTTTCTCTGCTGGACTGACCTGTTGTTGCTTTGCTGCCAAGGAGAGGGGAAGGACTTTGCTTTTGGTGCTGTGTCCCCTTGCTTGGAGGAATCTCCAAGGGCCTGAGAAGAGCTGGCTCCCTGTTAAGGAGTCCCAGGAACAAAAGGACTTCACCCCAGCTTCCCTGAACTTGCGGAGCGCATCCCCGACAGTGCGAGGAAATTCCCGCCGCTATCATCGCAGCATCTGTTGCCGCTGCCAGAGTCGTCACATCTTTTGTTTGCGGGACACAACAGACCGGTGCGGGAAGATTACTATCGCTGCGAGTGTCGTCGCAGAGCCTGGATGAAATCGGCGCACCGCTTGCTTGCGGACCCCATCACGTCGCTGTGAGTGACGTGGCAGAGCCATTGCATTGAGGAGCTGCGAGAGGAAGATCACCTCTGGTCCGCGCATCATCGCCCCAGAGATCGTCGCAACTCCAAAGATCATCGCATCGTGCCTCTGCAAGCTTCTTTCACTACGGAACCTCCGCACCGGAATCCATACAAGGTATCGCATCCCTCCCCATACAGACCGGAGTCACCGCATCATGCCCGCTACATCCAGCGGGGCTGTCACACCGCCTCCCCAGGGTCTCAGGAGTGACGCATCGCTTGTTTTCCACCGCACCAGTTTCTATTTTGGAACTTTGTCGCATTTAAAGGTACTGTTGGCTAAACGTGATGCAACTGTGAACTTTTCACACAACTGTGGATTATTTTATCACAACATTAAGTACTCTTTTGTAACCATATTCTTGAACTGTATATGTTGGATTTTTGTCGTTTTGGTCTTGTGTAGTTGGATTAAATACCTTTATTTTTCTAAACTATTGCGGAGACAGTTTGTGGTGTTTTCACTGTGTTACTGTGAGTGTTGGTACAAATACTTTACATATTGCTTTTGATAAGCCTTGACTACTCGTGCCAAGCTACCAAGGGGGTGAGCAGGGGTTATCTCTGAGGGTTTCCTCCTTACCCTGACTAGAAGCAAGGGTCTCTATTTGGACAGTGGTACCTACCTATGCCAACTAGAGACCCCCAGTTCTAACACCAACCCTACTAAATATCTGGCAAATTGCTTCCCAAGTACAGTTGAAATATTAGTAAGGAATAGAGCAAGGGTGTTTGAGCCTAAATGATATTGCTCATATCTAGAGAAACCTTATCCCTTGGCTGTTCTGCCTAACCCATTTGGAACAAAGGTAACTAGACGGCGAAATAAAACATTTAGAATGGAGAAAGAGATAACATGCCGGGGCTACCTATGGAATGGACTGCAATGTTACTAGAATTTGAAGCCTCTGCTGATAGCGATCTGAGTCAATAAATTACTGTTGAAACTGGGGCATTTGTTTCCCTATCCCTTCTTCCTTCCCCCCATCTCCCCCCCCCGTATCCTCCTTTATTCCCGCCTCATCTCTTCCCCCCCCTCTCCCCTCCCCATCCCCTTCCCTTCCACGCTATCCCCGTACAAGTGACAACTGGAAACAAAGGTACAGGTGCATAGGGCAATGGTGAAGAGAGCATTAGCAAGAACAGGAGAGTAAAGTGGCAGGAAATACACTGAATGTTGTTAATAAGCCAGATGCAGGCTCGGTACAACGCAAACGTGAACATGACTTTCAAGTGCCAGGGTGGGGTGGGTGCGGGTTATTGTTGTAACAGAGAAGTAAAAGAAAAAGAAATGCAATGTTAAATATGCTTTTTGCATTAATCGGTACATGATATATAATGTATACATGATGTAATGATTGCAATTGTACTTGTTACTGAGATTATGCACTAATAAAAATATTTTCAAAAAAATAACATGCCGGGGCTACTTTTTTGTCACAGAAACACCTCAGAGCCCTCATTCCCTGATTCACAACCATACAAACATACCCTGGCTAAGCACCCCAGCGTAGGACCTATGCCACATCTATAGAAGTAACAAAAATGTATCTCACATTTATCAAAACATATAAGAATCAAAAGTTATACCTCCTGTGTACTTCAAAAAGCTAGTGTGCCACATGGGTAATCAGTAATACTGATTGGGGACTCCTATACAATGTGTCAAATGTGACATGCAGGTTACAAATCTCACTCCTTCTTTGAGTACCTGAAATGGGAGTCATGATCAAAACATGAGACAAGGGAAAGTGATGAGGGGCTACATATTATATAATATTTGTTGACCTGATGTACACTTTAGGCCTGATTTACAGTGTGGTTACTCCTTCAAGGTGATGGAGTACAATACTCCAAATTTAGAGATGCCAACTGCCCCAGCAGATATCTCCTACCCTGGTAAGCTCCACCGTCACTGTGGTTCCCGTCAATGCATTGAAACTGTGCCATAAGGCTCTATCAACATTGACAAAACCGTTTGATACCCTTTTAATTCCTTGTTTAATTTTCTAAAAGAAAATCTCAAAGCAGGATTTTCTTTTTAAAACTAAAAAAGGAATGATCCTGTTACTATGTGAGTTTTTACCCCCCGGGCGTGGGGGTCACTGACTTTCTTTTGTTGCCATGTTTTGGATGGCTGTAAGAAAACTGAAAATCCTGCACTTTGTGTGCCCATTCTACTTAGGTCTGGTAGACAAATGGCATAACCTCTGGCAACCTTTTCTCCACAGAGCGCTCTGAGCTTTATGTCAGGGGCTGAGAGGGCCATGCTGCTAACATAATGAAGTTCTGCCTGACTCTTAAAGTGGGCGAGCGTACCTTAAGTATGGGAGAAACGGTATTCCATAACTTGTACTCTTTCTGACGGTAAACAACGTTTACTTTGAAACTTTTTCAATGCAGGGAATCACAACGCAGTCGTTACAACGACCGCGTTGTGATTCCGCATACCATTACTCCGCAAGCCGGAACAACGACTTGCGGACTTGGGTCGGTGTTTGATTTAAAATCCAAAACATTCCCTAGTGTCCACACAGACTGGAGTTGGAATAGTAAATTATACTATTCAACATCCAGCACCCCCCCTCCGTAAGTTGTTGTTCTGACTTGCTGAGTAATGGTATGCGGAATCACAACGCAGTCGATGTAACGACCGCGTTGTGATTCCCTGCGGGAAAAAGGCTGTGGAATAACGTCATAGATTCCTTTCTGACACACTCTTAATTGATGCTCTGGACTGGAATACAGTCTGCACTTCTTTGTTTCGTCGAGACACTCATTGCGTTCTAACATTCTTACTGAGGTAACTACATAAAAGTAATAGGGTACGATTAGCCTATGACATAGAGAAGTCACAAGTCTACTTGGCCATTAATCAATACAATATCTTCATTAATGATCTTGGATCCCATATGTGGTCTTATTCTTCATGATGCAGTTATATTGTTAAGCCTAGATATGGCCTTTCAGTTCATCTTCAGAAGGTCTTTAGTAACTAGTGTCAGGAAGAAAAGTGTGGTATACATATCAAAACGTAAACTAAGTGTCACTTATCATGAGGCTGGCAGGGGTATCCCCTGAAAAAAACAATTGCCATTGAGAATTTGAGAGCCTCACAGCTGATAACCATGTTAGAGTAGTTTATGATCAGGCTAACCCAATTCCTCTAGTGAAATGTCCAACTTGGTACAGCAGAGAAAAGATTTGCCATTAAGAACATAAAAATGGTCTGGTTAGTTTATATACAGGACTGAGCATATCAGAATTAATGAACCTATTCTTCTATTTCTTTAAAATGATTAAGGGAGAACTACTTTAGGTGAAGAAGGAAAGTTTAATAACAATGATACCTACCAAACTTGGTGAAAGAGGCTGTGAATGCATTGATCTCATCGAAGAAATACTGGTTTGGTGCATGTATCCATATCCTTGGGGCGGACTTTGTGGATATGCTCCAGGGAGCACAGGGGCTGCAGAGACAAAAACAAGCTATTACAATAAGCATTTGACTTTTAGAACTCCCCTGACATAGGCCTGTGTAAGAAGACCTCCCATTGGCCAAAACAGAGCATCCTTGAAGAATATTGCCACAGTGACGTTTTTATTTTTCAAATATGTTTTACAGAATATTAGAAACAGAGGATACATCAGCTCGAAATTGGTAATTTGGCCACTCCATTAGATAATTTAGATTCTTGCAATAATGCACAGCAATATGTCCTGGAGTACAGTCGAAGTCAGCCTGCTTGCTCTGGTACCATTGTGTAAGTAATCAGCACATCAGTATTAGCTATAGAATAAACTATTGGTAACTGATTGTAACATTATATGTCTTTTCTTCGTCTCCAGTCAAGCCCCTTTCGCTTTTCTGTGGTCACCTGCAGTGGCTTATGAAGGCTATGCAAATGATATCTGTATGTATATGTATACAAAGGAATATCAGACTTTTTGATTCATCAACTCTCAGTAAACGTTCACAATAATTTAAGATTGCAAACACATTTGTATTACAAAGTCTACATTTTCAGGTAAAAAGAAACTTATTTGTGTTGTGCAATTATAAGTGGTCTGTCACTGAGGTAGGGGAGCACAAGATTCACAATACATGGGGTAGATCGATTTCTGATACCTTCACCATTTGTTCTAGATAAAAGTTTGCATCGCTAGAGACGTTAGAACAAGGCCTCACTAACAAGTTCATAAAACGCTGCATGGTAATACAACTTTATATTAGGCAGTGCTAGCCCTCTGTCCAACAGCCTCTAGTTTTAATTTTGTATTTTTGGCCTGCCAAATAGAATGTCGGATAGCCAAATTGATTGACCTGAAAAAAGGACTGATGGACTTTGGTCAGAATATTGGTAAACACAAATGGTAGCAATGGTAAAATATTCATTTTCACCAAGGCCACTTGCCCCATAATTGTCATGGGAACATTCTGCCATTTGCCCAACAGCCTACGAATCTCATCGAGGGTAGATGTATAATTTTGCCTAAACAAGTCTCCTGTATTAGAATTGACACATATCCCTAAATATCTTATAGGTCTATACTGAGAATAATTTGATTGAATTGTAAGAGGTAAAACATCTACAGTGCAATTAAAAAGGAGAGCTTAAGATTTTACATGGTTTAATCTTATACCCTCCCAGTTTAGAGAAGTCTCCTATTTTTTATTGCATTCGAAATATTAGCTTTATCAGCCTTTAAATACAACAACATGTTGTCCACAAACAAATTTAATTTCGAGGCCTCGGATAAGGGGGCGTTAAAATTGGGGTCCTGGCGAATTGCTCATGCGAGTGGTTCAATAAGCAGTGTCAAGAGTATTGGTGTATCGCACACATTATAGTAATATTTTGCTCTGGGGTACAGATTTTGCACAATCATGATTAGTGCAGCTGGGAAAGCAAATCTCTCCAGGATTGTGAACAGGACATTCCACTGTACACTGTCAAATGCTTTCTCCACGTCCAGCATTATCTCTTCTGATTTAATGACCTCTGTAGAATAATAATCTATTGTCTGTGTTAGATAATGTGTATTGTCTGCCATATGTCTGTCCAAGATAAAACGATTTTGGTCACCGACTTTACCAAGAGAGCAGGTGGAAGCACTCCTCACTTCAATTACACTAGAAGAGGTGACACATGCAGTCAATCTTGCCCAAAACATGAAAGAATGTGGCAACGACCGGATCTCTGCGTAAGTTTACAAATGATTTGCCCCCCAACTCAACAAATTGTTTGTGAGACTTTTCATAGTATTATGAGGGGATGGATGATTCCAGCCTCTTCCACTGTTAGTTTTATTAAAAAGGGTCAACCGGAATAGGATGTAAATTCATATCATCCAATTAACCTTTAAAGTCATGATTACAAATTATTTACAAAGGTATTGGCAAATCGTTTGGCATCAATCGCACCGTCAATTATTCATGGTGACCAAAACAACAACTGTATGAAGTTTAATTACCCCTACTATAAAGGCTCCATCCTACAAACGTTTATGAGGCCAGATGTATAACATGAGTGAAGGTCTAGACCCGCATCACAAAATCACCAAAATGCTTGCACTGCATGGCGCATTAACGACAATACATTTCGTTGGTAACAAAGGGTGCTTTGTTAGATTTAATCATGGCATGTTCCAATGTCCTGGTGGGAGAGTCAGGGAATGATGGACCTAACCAGTGGAACAATTTTGAGATGAAACATGTTAAACCTTTAAAATGCTTGTGATCCCACCTAAACTCATGGTACAATTGGCTTTCACCTGATTAGATCCTGCCTCACTGACGTCTTCGGCTGGCTGGAGGAAAACTAGCTTAAGTGCAACTCTGATGAGTCAGAAATAGTTTTTTTTGGCCTGCCTGTAGCGCACGTCTGGAGTCAATGGTGGCCGGAAGAATTTTCTCTTCCCAGTGTGGCGCAATCCACAGTTATCATACTTATGTCTTCATCCTTTTATGTCAAAAATTTCCAAACTTTCTCTGAAATTTCACTTCATTTCATTTTTATTCTTATTCTTTCATTTTTCATTGTGAATTCAATTACTCCATTGATTTCAAGCAATTAATGACTTGAACATCTAACATCTACCCAATGCATTTCGGGTCGAGATTGACCCTTCCTCGGGGGTCTGAAATGGAAACAAGGAATTTGATGAGCATTCTAGCTATTACATCGAATTTTCACAATCATCAACTTAATAGTTCAATCTATTTGTGAAATCAAGTTGAAATATATACACGCTTCTAACATTAACCACAGTGTTCAAAAATATCTCAAAATTGCATATCGTGGTACAAACGAATTTCCAACATGCAAGCTATTGTGAAAAACGAAATGATCGAACTTTACTCCAAAACTCTATAAACAAGTTTCCCAACTTTTAAGCTTTTGTAAAATCGAAACGCTCTGGCTTTACTTAAAACTCTGCAGTTATCAAGAACTGGTAATGGCATTACATTTTCTCACTCTGACCGGCAACAAACATCAAATGTATCGCGGTAAACTCAACCCGCTTTTGTTACTCACTGTTAAATGTCCAGCGTTACGCGCCAATACTGCTCAACCAATCGCTATGTCTAAAACATACCTGAATCAGTTATTACTAGTACCTCTCATCCTGATTGGATCAGCTCGCGGTCACATGATCGCTACTCAACTCGCGATAGAGTCTAATGATAATCTAAAGTCGATGTTATTTATAAACCCCCACTAATGCGCTATAGTGTTACGAATGAGTCATAAATTAATGCCACATCATATTTACCTGATGTCAAGTTAAACCAATTCAAAATTACGAATATTTTAAGAAACCACATTTTTTGAAAAACGAAACAAAACATTTCAATTCTCACATATATAACTCAGATGTATATGGTAAATGTTTTAAAACACAATTCAACCGTTTTAGCAAAAAAGTTCGTTGGGTGAACTGCAGTTATTCGTCGGCCATCTTGGAGTGGGATCATAATGCACTCTTCCGTGAGTTGTGAACAGAGATCTCAATAAAGCTTCTTCTTTGTTCATAAAAAACAGGATAACTCTATCCTGTCATTCAGTCCCTGTGGGTGTAGACTACCCAATTTATGAATCCAAAAGTATTCAGATCTCAGTCTTTGTTTATGAGTATCCTGATCCATTCTGGGTTTAATTACCTCTAGTATGGTAAACCGTAATTGGGCTATGTTGTGTCCTGCTTCAGCCCAATGAGTTGCTACTGTTGACTTCACATTCTTTAAACGAATACTACTTTTATGTTCCGTAATTCTTATTTTGATCTTACGCTCTGTTTGACCAATGTACAGTTTGCCACATGGGCATTTGATGCCGTAGATCACACCTTTGGTGTCACAAGTGCTTGAATGTAATAAAGGAATCTGTTTCCCAGACATCGGATGTGTGAACCTATTACCCACTATAGATGCTTATGAAAGAGTAATCACATGTGAGATGAAAAAACTAAACTATTTTAGTGGAACCCGAAGTAACTTTTCAAGGAAAGAATGGCAAACTTTAAAATCTTTAACTGAAATGTCAGAAATTACTATTCAGAAAGCGGATAAAGGGGGAGCAATTGTAATAATGGACACTGAGTTTTACAATGAAAGCGTACGTGCTCACCTTCAAGACATCAACACATACCAAAAATTGGACGGAGATCCAACTAACACATTCTCTACAACTTTAAAAATCATTCTGGATAGAGCTCTTGAAATGAAATGGATAACGAGTAAAACTCATCAATTTTTGAATTGTAAATACCCGAGGAGGCCTCAATTTTACATGCTGCCTAAAATTCATAAGAATGCACTTAAACCACCATTCAGACCAATTGTGTCGGCATGTGGCTCACTATCTGAACCACTAGGTCAATACCTAGATTGGTACCTACAACCAATAGTACAAAAATGGAGTACACACATCAAAGACACTACTTCTTTTTTGAATTTGCTGATGACACTGAATATCCCTTCTGGTCAAGAGATATGGCTCTGTACAATTGACGTAACAGCACTATACACGTCTATTCCTCATAACGAGGGAATAGAAGCGATGGAATGGTGTTTACTTGAAAATGACATCATTGGATCGGATAAAGTGTTCTTGATTGAACTTCTGCAATTTGCATTGCTACACAGTTATCTTCAATGGGAAGGAGAATTCTATGGTCAATGTAGTGGTACATCCATGGGGTTTGCGGGGGCACCGTCCTACGCAAACACCTTCATGGCTAAATTTGAATATGACCACATCTTGAACAATACGAATTGGACACAAAGTCTGATTACATTCAAAAGATATATCGATGATATCTTTATAATCTGGTGTGGTACTAAAGAAAAACTCGTGGAAAACATCCAAGACTTAAACTCACAGCATGAGAGATTAAAATTCACGTATCAAATGGATCAGAATGAATTATCATTCTTGGATGTGTTAATCAATATTGAACAAGGGAAGATCAGCACAGCGTATTCACAAAAGAAACAGACAGGAACAGCTGTTTACATTTTACAAGTTTTCATCCCCATTCACTGAAGAAACATCTACCTTTATCCCAATTTATAAGACAGAAAAGGATAACATCTGATCCTATGAATCTTGCCACCACGTTCGAAAAACAGATCCAGAAATACTTGTTAAGAGGATATCCAAAATCATTACTAGAGGAATCCAAGAAAAAAGTATTAACCATGAACAGACAAACATTGTTATCACCTAAAGAAAAGCCTGATACTAAACCGACAGTTTGTGTTTTGAAATATTCTACCCAATCTAAGAAAATAGAGAATATCATGAGACAGCACTGGCATTTGATCACGGATGAACCAGATCTACAACCGTTATTCTCCGGGAATATCACTTTTGCACATCAACGATCAAGGAACATGCAGGAATTGCTTAAAAGCAGGAAATCTGAGAGCTCTGGATTAGTCCATAAAGGGATGCAGAGATGTGAAAATTGCACACATTGCAATAATGTGATACAGATTCCTTTATTACATTCAAGCACTTGTGACACCAAAGGTGTGATCTACGGCATCAAATGCCCATGTGGCAAACTGTACATTGGTCAAACAGAGCGTAAGATCAAAATAAGAATTACGGAACATAAAAGTAGTATTCGTTTAAAGAATGTGAAGTCAACAGTAGCAACTCATTGGGCTGAAGCAGGACACAACATAGCCCAATTACGGTTTACCATACTAGAGGTAATTAAACCCAGAATGGATCAGGATACTCATAAACAAAGACTGAGATCTGAATACTTTTGGATTCATAAATTGGGTAGTCTACACCCACAGGGACTGAATGACAGGATAGAGTTATCCTGTTTTTTATGAACAAAGAAGAAGCTTTATTGAGATCTCTGTTCACAACTCACGGAAGAGTGCATTATGATCCCACTCCAAGATGGCCGACGAATAACTGCAGTTCACCCAACGAACTTTTTTGCTAAAACGGTTGAATTGTGTTTTAAAACATTTACCATATACATCTGAGTTATATATGTGAGAATTGAAATGTTTTGTTTCGTTTTTCAAAAAATGTGGTTTCTTAAAATATTCGTAATTTTGAATTGGTTTAACTTGACATCAGGTAAATATGATGTGGCATTAATTTATGACTCATTCGTAACACTATAGCGCATTAGTGGGGGTTTATAAATAACATCGACTTTAGATTATCATTAGACTCTATCGCGAGTTGAGTAGCGATCATGTGACCGCGAGCTGATCCAATCAGGATGAGAGGTACTAGTAATAACTGATTCAGGTATGTTTTAGACATAGCGATTGGTTGAGCAGTATTGGCGCGTAACGCTGGACATTTAACAGTGAGTAACAAAAGCGGGTTGAGTTTACCGCGATACATTTGATGTTTGTTGCCGGTCAGAGTGAGAAAATGTAATGCCATTACCAGTTCTTGATAACTGCAGAGTTTTAAGTAAAGCCAGAGCGTTTCGTTTCTACAAAAGCTTAAAAGTTGGGAAACTTGTTTATAGAGTTTTGGAGTAAAGTTCGATCATTTCGTTTTTCACAATAGCTTGCATGTTGGAAATTCGTTTGTACCACGATATGCAATTTTGAGATATTTTTGAACACTGTGGTTAATGTTAGAAGCGTGTATATATTTCAACTTGATTTCACAAATAGATTGAACTATTAAGTTGATGATTGTGAAAATTCGATGTAATAGCTAGAATGCTCATCAAATTCCTTGTTTCCATTTCAGACCCCCGAGGAAGGGTCAATCTCGACCCGAAATGCATTGGGTAGATGTTAGATGTTCAAGTCATTAATTGCTTGAAATCAATGGAGTAATTGAATTCACAATGAAAAATGAAAGAATAAGAATAAAAATGAAATGAAGTGAAATTTCAGAGAAAGTTTGGAAATTTTTGACATAAAAGGATGAAGACATAAGTATGAGACCATTGTGGTCATGATAACAGTGTGCACAGCTCCACATGCAAGTGGAATCTCCGCTTTCTCCATTCTTTTGATTTAACAAAGAGTGTTCCTAGACAAAGCACTTTAAAGGAGCCAGTAGCACAAATGAACGTATGATATTTTGATATACATAAAATAAAGGATCTTGAGTGCCAGACGAATAAAGCAAGGGCAATCCACAGTTAGAAACTTGGGAAGGCATATGGATGACGCTCTCTCTATGCGTTCCCATGTTCAGGCTCTGGTGGGGATCTGTTTAGGACTATTACGGATGTTGAGAAAGTTTCTTCTCCTGTTAGATCGTAGGAGGATTGTGATCCAGTCACTAATAACATCCAGACTAGACAATGGGAACATCCTCTACCTGTGCTTGCCGGATTTGTTCCTACAACGCCTTCAGGTGGAGCAAAATTCTGCAGCTACCTCAGACAGCGTGTTGGCTGGTACACTCCTATAAGGGCACTGAGATCAACCTCGGGGTCGTATGCTTGTGTCCATAAGATGTGCCTGGCGTGTAGGGGCAGTAAATCCTTTAGCCTCCTGGGACACAGGCATGGAATAAATTTCCGTTGCCCCTTTGACTATCCGAGGATTTGACAAATGTTTAAAAATTGTTGAAAAACTTGGCTCTTTGGCAGTTAAACCATTTCTTTGTCAGCATTGTGTGATTAGGCAGCACTGGGACACTTCTTTTGGAGTAGCTGTGTGCTTTATAAATGTATGTCATTCATTCATTCATTCATTGGCATATTTAATTTACCTATAAGTCCCTAGTATATGGTAACACCTTTTCCCAGTGCCCGTAAATTAAATGTACTAGTTGGCCTGCAGCACTCATTGTGTCACCCACTTAAGTAGCACTTTATACATGTCTCAGGCATGCCACTGAAGCCTATTCCGCAGTTCTAAAACTGCGAATTTGACCTGAAAAAGAAAAACACTTTTTGGCAGGCCTAACCCTTCTTTTTTAAAACATTTATGTTGCTCCTAAGGTAGATCCTAAACAGCCCATAGGGCAGGCTGAGTTGTCTTTAACCCCTTCGACGCTCATGACGAGCTGGGCTCGTCATGAGGTAGCCTCCTCGCACGCTCATGACGAGCCCAGCTCGTCATGTAAAGTGCGCTTTTGAAAAAGTCAGCGCAGGAGCAGAATATCGACCGCACGCATGCGGTTAAAATGTATGACATGTGTTTTTAAGTTTTACATGTCCTGGTAGTGAAAAACTCCTAAATTCATTATGGACTACTGTAAGGCCTATCTCTCCCTTTGGATATTGGGTTACCTTATTACATTTACAAAGTGGTAACTATTCATTGGAAAAAGATATGGATGTCACGTTTGGGCTCAAATGAATTTTTTAGTTGGGTTTCAAGTTACAATTCTGAAAAAGGCACTTTTAGAAAGTTGACATGTTCTTGTCCTAACCACTTAGTGCCTGCTGCCTGTGTCCTAGGTCATATAACAGTGAATAGCTATGCAGTTGGAATTGTTGTATTTCTCACAGACAGTGAGACAGAGGACGAGGTGCTGGCAGGATGGGCCATCATGCCAGGGACAAGAAGAAGGAAAAGTAAAAAGGCAAGAAATGGGATACTAATAAGCATTTATTTTTAATACTAATTCTGTATTCTGTTTCAAAAACAAGAAACATAAAATCACAGTCATGAAGACAATGGGAAAAAAATCATTTTAGAACACCAATATACCCAGTAAAACATATCAAAATACAGTACTTTATACACAACGAAAGTGCTTATTATGAATTGCATTTCCTATAATACTTACGATCTCAGAAAAGATCAACAATCCAATTGACCATTGAGTTAATGTGCATTATTTATGATAGTGCTACTGGTACAATGAAAGTGAAGCTAAAATTACAAATCAGTGTCAGCATGTAGCAAATACATTCTCTAGCGGTGATTATATATTCTTACACTTTAGCCGCCATGCATATAACAAATTATGTTGACAAGGCAAAAATTAACCATTCTTTGGTATCGCCTTTAAGAATCCTAGTTGTAGCCCGCAGATATCTTATAGATAAAACATAAAAAATCAGAATTAGCCAGCTTCTCTTTATATCAGTGTATCTAGAACAGAAAGCATAACAATGTTGCAGTCATTACATATGCAGCAAAAATCATTAACTGGCAGAATGCTGGGGCAGATTTATGATGCCCTTGCGCCTCCTTGCGCCGCAATTGCGTCACTTAATGTGACGCAACGGCGGAGCAAACAATGCGCCCTATTTACAACGTGACGCATCTAGGAGATGCGTCACGTTGGAAAGCCCTGCGCCATAAGGAGGCGTTCCTGCGCTGGGGGGGGCGTTCCTGCGCAGGAACGCCTCCTAAAAGTGTCTGAGTGAAATCTATGAGATTTCACTCAGTCACTTTCTACGTCAATTCCTTACGCCTGCTTGAAGCAGGCGTAAGGGTGACGCACCATGCATGGAAGAGGTGGCTCCTGTGCATTGCAGGAGTCATGTCGCACTTGCGACATGACTCCTGCAATGCGCCGCCCGTACGCCGAGAGATGAGTCACGCATCTTCACTGCCTTGCACCATGGTGCGCCGCATCATAAATGCGGCGCACCAGGGGTGGCGGAGCAGTGGCGCACTGTGGCGCACGTTAACTGGCGCATCCCTGGGGATGCGTCAGTTAACATAAATCTGCCCCGCTGTGTCTAAATTGCAAATATAACAATTTTGCTTGAGAGAGTTCAATAGGATTCAGACAATTCTCACAATGCATGTTATCTTTAAAATCAAAAAATCTTCCAGTCAATGCCCCCAACAGTATTATGGTTCAACCAATGACTACTAATATGATACCAATATCTCTTTTTAAGACTGTCAATGTGTTTTTCTGAAAACATTCGGGATCAGTCCAAAGCTCACACATATCAAGTCTAAACAACTATGCCTTGACATATTTGAGCCAAGGATACTCCCTTTTGTATCAATTATGATCACTTCAAGTAAAGATTATCTCATAGAAAGCAGATAATTATTAGACCAAATTAAAATCCAATAGGCTTAGGGTCTAAGTCGTGCCACATGCACAATATTTTTTAACCCACGATCCAGCGAATGAGGGTTAAGGGCACCTTCTGAGGTAAATCAAGAATGGATCTTGACCATCGTGGGTCTCGCGGGGGAACATGGCGGCCGGCAGTGGTTGCTGAGCAGTCGCGGTCTCCCACTGCTCCAGTAGGACAGGAGTAGCGCTAGGATGAGCATTACAGTGAAGCAAATACAACCTAGGACCTGAATCAGATCGGAGGACTCCCCCAAGGTGTTTTTACTTACTTATGGCTTTGCTCCAGTTGTTTCTCTCCGTGTGTGAGCCGGAGTCTTCCAGAGCAGGCAGGCTCCTGAGCGTGGGCAGCGACTGCGGTGGTGGCTGCAGGAGTTGCTGAGCCGCCTCTGCGAGGCGGGATTTGGGCGGAGGCGGTGCTGCGGCTTGCAAGGGGACGCCAGGCAGCAGCCAGGATTGGATTCCCTGGCACTGGTAGCCCTCTAGCAGTCTCGGCTGTAACTAAGCGGGCCGACAGTAAAGGTAAAGCGGCGGTAGATGAAAGCCTTCCGCAGATGACATCGGTAAGGAGGAAGAGGAAGGGGGCGCGGGGGTCTAGTGGAAACTGCATTAACATTGCAAGCAAGGTTGGTGGGATTAACTCTGGAGCTCCCACTTCATATCAGGCAGAGAACTGCTTAGAAACTTCAGAAATCAGTGGTGGGGGTGGCAGCTTGCCTTTAATAAATAACAGCTTGAACAGGTACACTCTTCGGAGTAAAGGTATCTGGGGACATGAACTATCTCCCACAGAGAATCTCCCAGGAGGTACTATTCCAGAAATGATACAAGTGGAGAAAGTGACCTCCCTTACACATGCAGAGGGAAGTAAATCTATAAAAGCAAAAAAATAAAAAGCAAGATAAACCAGTCAGCACAGTGAGGTCCCGCGTTACCCCCTCCCTCAGTACCTATTTTAAGATACAAGCCCAAGCCCAAAATTAAGTCCAAAGCTCGCAGGTAAATCAAACCACTGAGGAACTTGAGAACTTAGGCCCACATGCATCAATATCGGCTTTTGCGAGTTCTAAATTGCGAAAAATAACGATTCGCAATTTAGAAATCGCAAAAGCCTATGCATGAATATTTTTTTTTTTTTTTTTTGCAATTCGGTAAAAATCGCTATTTTTACCGATTTGCAAAAAAAATGCACATTTTCAATTGCGAATTCACAATTCCCATTCATTCCTATGGGCCAAAATGCCCATAGGAATGAATGGGAATTGCGAATTCACAATGTGCAATTGCAATTCATCAATGCATTTCATGGGTGGAGAGGGGGTCAAAATGACCCCCCCCTGCACCCATGAAATGTACTTTTCAGCATAAGTTACATACACACATGTCCTAAGGACATGTGTGTCTGTAGCTTCACAGTTTAAAAAATGCATTTTTGTGCATTTTTAAACAATTTCGCAAATTACTACGAAGTTGAACTTCGTGGTAATTTGCACTTCCAATTTTAAAAATCGCACATTTTTCTGTAATGATGCATAGCATTTAAGAAATCGCACAATTGCGATTTCTTATATGCTAACGCAATTTTAGAAATCGTAAATAAGATGCGACTTCTAAAATGGCATGATGCATCCCAAACAGCACTTTTGCATTCGCAAACGGCCGATTTTAAGGAATCGCACCGTTTGCGACTACAAAAATGCTTGATGCATGTGGGCCTTAGATACAGGGTTCCCTGGAAAAATTAGTGCCAGAGGAGACTTCAAGGCTATGGAGCAGAGTGATAACATGATCTCTCCTTGGAGAACAGTTTTTCTTGTTTAGCAGGGCTGGAGGATGCTGCAGCCATATTACAAGGTGAAAGTGATCAACGAGAACTGGAACCAGGGCAGCAGACCCCCGATACCATAAATTTATGTGTCTGCATTTGCACTACTCTCTCTTCAGTTACTCCTCAGAGCTCTGATACAACGCTTGATGGCCCGTCAACTCAACTAGCTGATCAAAGGGGAGGACTCATAGAGCAGGCACTGGGGGCAAACACCAAAACAGAGAATCTGCTTTTAAACTTGATTACAGAGATGGGAGAAAAATTCACAAGATCAGAAAATAACCAACTAAAGATTCAGGGGACTTTTGAGACATTGGAAACAAAAACTAAATGACATAATGGGTCGAGTTGAAGTAGTTGAATCAACAGTAGAGGGTCTCTCGAAACAAGTTACAGAAAACACGGGAGAGATCAAGAGGTTAAAACTGAAAGATTAACTCTTAACTGGAGAGTTTGGAGAACAGCACTAGGAGAAAGAACATCCAGATTTTAAATATTCCAAAGATCTTGAAGGGGAAGATATAAAGACCTTCATAATTGATCTCTTAAATGATATCCACCCAGAAATCGAGAAATTGACCCTACAAAATGATATCCAAAGAATCCCCCGAGACCCATTTAATAGATGGCCAGGAAAGAAAAACCCAAGGAAAATACTAGTGAATTTTAAAACATACTCCATAAAAGAAGCTGTCCTCTCACAGGCGCTAAAAAGGGGGGATTACACCAAGGACGACTGGTCCTTCCGAATTAGATCAGACATTTCACGCACCACCCAGGATAGGCAGTGGGAATTGGGAAAGCAGATACAGGAGCTGAAGAGCTTAGGGACTAACGCAAAACTCCAATTCCCCGCCTCCCTGAAGGTGATGTGGAAAAACCAAATGCTCCATTTTAAAGACCCGGAAGAAGTTAGCTCCTGGATTTTGCAGGTCAAAACCTCATCCAATTAAGGTGTAAAGTTTAAACTACATCTATTAATCCTGTCCTATATGGGAGGGTGAGAGCCCAAAGGAGAGAGGCGTCTAGTATGCCTCTACAGATGAGGGAGGGTTCCCTAGGGTGGGAAGGGGAGGGAGGGGCTAAGGGTAATCACCAGAACACAAAAAACATAAAAGAAAACATTGTAATCACTGGGTGGGGGTGCATTTTGAGAAAAGAAAACTGTTCTCAATCACAAAAGAGCGCTCAAAAATAAGAGATACTATGGCCAAAAGATTGCATTAACAGATGACGATTTCTGATAATTATGGGTAGCTCTCAAGCTCTAAAGATTTTATCTTGGAACGTGAATGGGCTCAGGTTCCCTGCCAGAAGAAGAAAAGTCTTGGAATATCTGCGCCTCACAAATCATGATATTATACTCATTCAAGAATCACATCTCGCAAAAGAAGAGTGGGCAGGAATACTTAAAAACCATAAATGGATAGAGCATTGCTTCTTTTCAGCGTAAACGGTCCCGACAAAAAGTGTAGCCAATATTTTTAAGAATAGTAATTGGACAACTATCGGAAATGTTGTGGCAGATACCCACTGTAGATGGGTAATTGTCAGGGCAAAAATTAGAGTTTCTTGGGTAACTTTTGTCAGCTATTATGGCCCAAATAATGACGATCCGTCCCATCTTCAGTTCCTGTTCCTCCACTTGGTTGATGTAAACGACCAAATGATAAAGGGAGGAGACTTTAATGTAGTATTAAATCCCAATAACGAGTCCACGTCCATGAGAGCTGCAGGGGCTACACCAAAAACCCGAAAAATCCTTAAACACCTAATGACAGAGGGTGGTCTCTTGGACATTGTGGTAGAAAAAGGGCATGTGTTAGGGTCAGTAGGGGGAAATTATACCTACCATAATAAGAAACACGGCCACCACTCAAGGATTGATTTTTTCTTTGTGGATCGCATCACCTATCGAGACACAAATTAAATTACCCACCTACCAGAGCACTTATCCGATCACTCTGCCATCTCATTAGAAATTACAATACTACAGCGTTCCACACCTCATAGGTGGACTCTGAATCAGGTAATACTCCTTGAATCCTCGATAATTGATAAATTAAGAATAGCCACAAAATAATTTTTCATATTTAATGAAAACTCAGCAGCCCTTCCTATTGTCTGTGAATCATATAAAGCCTTTTTAAGAGGATTACTAACTTCCCTCTCTGTTATACAAAATGAAAAAGCAAAAGAAGATATTGAAAAAATAGAAACTAAAATTGCTCAAAAATCCTTAATAGCAGAACAAGAACCAACTGACCCAAATAACTTACAGCAATTATCTCTAGCTAAAAATGAGTTAACAGACTATTTAGAGGCTTTAAACAAAAGAAAATGGGAGGCAAGTAAACTTGCCCACCAGGACTATGGAGAGGGGTGTGGAACATTTCTGGGGTGGAAAACAAAATCGGACCTTGTCAGAAATACCGTGAAGAGTCTTAAATGCCCTAATACGAGGAGGGTTTTTGAAGAAGATACAGATATTGAAGAAGCTTTTGTTAACTTCTTTTCAGATTTATATTCTGAAGATTCAATTCCACCACAAGAAATGATGGAAATATTTTTCCAAGACCTCCAACTTCCCACCCTATCAGTTACTGACAGTGAAAATCTGAGTGACCATATCACAATAGAAGAAGTGACACAAGTAATTAAAGCATTAAAGAAAAGGAAAGCTGCAGGCCCAGATGCCATTCCTAACGAAGTGTATATCATTCTGAAAGATGAATTGGCACCTTTTTTACTCCAACTTTTTAACTCAGTGTTTCAGGGGACACAGGAAGTACCAATAATTACTATAATTCTGAAGCCAAACAAAAACCCACAAATCTGCGAATCATACAGGCCTATCTCGCTTTTAAATAGCGATCACAAAATCTACACCCAAATTCTCACTAAAAGACTAGATAAAGTTGCAGGCTTAATAAAACATCCTGAACAAAATGGTTTTATGAAAGAAAGGCAATTGAAAGAGGTAATCTTATTGGAGCGATAGATGTGGCAAAGTTATATCAGACCCCACTGGCAGTATTAACATTCGATGCTGCCAAAGCTTTTGAAAGGGCAGTTGGCCCTTTTTAATAGAAGTAATTAATCACTTCAATTTGGGAGGAAGTTTTGTAGCAGCAGTGAAAGCTAGGCCTTTACGCTAACGATCTTATGATCTTGACAGGGGACCTAGAACAAGCACTTCCAGAAATCTGGGTTCAGTTGGAGAATTTTGGGAAGGTATCTGGTTATTCTATAAATCAACAGAAAACTGAGCTGATGTTATGGAATCCCCCCTATAAGAGCACGCTTCTAAAAACACAAATAAGATATCTTGGGGTTCAAATTACAAAGAACATTGATAAGATAGCTCAATTAAACTTTGAGAAAACTATGATTAATGTAAGAAAGCAACTGCAGGTATGGAAGAAACTCCCTCCGTCCATCATAGGTAGATCTAACGTATTAAAAATGTCTATCTTATCCAGGTTTACTTCTTTATTTGATACCATCCCCCTGGAATTTTCTAAAGTTTGGTTTAAGAAAGCACAAGGGCTCTTTTCCTAATTTATTTGGGGTAGTGAAAATCCGAGAATTTCCTAAAGGAACCTTAGGAGGAAAAAAACTAATGGAAGTGTAGCTACCCCTGACCTATACCTTTATTATTGTGCTTTCCACCTTAAAAATGTTCACCAACTTCTTAACAGCTCCCAGACATATTTAACTCTTTTTGAAGCCTTAACAAAGAAGTATAACACACAAGCCGACTCATTTCTTTTAAAATTTGGCCACCCCAAATTCTTCAAAAAGTCAGGCTGAAGATTCTTAATGCCGTCCTTAGAGTCTGGGTTCAAGTGAGGGTACTACTAGGTATACCGTATTACAACCAAGAGGCACCAATTTGGGACTCCCCAGGCACCCCGTCATGCCTGCAAGATTTGGCCCTACCTCTGCATAGAGCCGGGATAGTAAAATGGGGAGACCTAATAGTAGAAAAGGACTTAATTCCATGGCAGTGTTTTTCTGCGTTAACAAACAACACTGTTTCAAGATTTAAAAATGTGCAAATCCTCGGATGGTCAAAATCAATTAGAAATGAATTAGACAGAAATGGGGACCTGATAAAAATAATCGCCACAAGGTCACCATGAAAGGAAGTAGCAGCATGGTATTGACAAATGATTGAGATTGGAGACAATAAATCGATCCCATACACAGAGAGCTGGAAGAAGGAAATACCGGAGGATGACCTCAAAACCCTTGGGCAAGAATCCATGTCTACCCTTTGGTCATGAGTGAAAGCTGCTCCTCTAAAAGAAATCATCTTTTTACTGTCCACAAGCCATACTGGAAAGCCTCTGAAACTTTCCAAAATGGGGAACGGAGTGGCAAGGAAGTGCCCGAAGTGTGATGACATCAACGTAAATGAGGTACACATGTTTTGGCAATGTCCTTCGATCAAGCTCTTCTGGGACCACGTGAGTAACATCATTTCTGAAGCTCTGGGTAAAAGTGTGGGGCTAACAATATCCACAGTTATTTTTGGGATAGTTGCAAAAGAGACAGAAAATCAGGGTCTCTCAAGAGACCAGAAGGCATTACTTTTTGTCTTGATTCTTATGGCATGAAGGGAGATCTGTATTAAATGGGTCTCACCCCTCTGACCCACTAAATCAGAATGGATAATTTCAGTCCAACGTATTTCAACTCTTGATCGAGTAAGCAAAAGGGTTAAAAAAACAAGATTCTGGCATCTATGGGATAGCTGGTTCACATTTTTTGCCTCCACCTAGTTTGGTTTTTAATTTATTTTTGTCACTTTGAGATTAACTATACCATGGCTATCTCTAACAGCACAGTGTTTTTTTTCTTTCTCCTTTCTTTTTCGGTCCAATGATTACAAATTTGCTCACTTGGCCGAAAGGTTAGAAAACTAGCTATGGGTAGATGGGAACAGCCCACAGATAAGGAGGAGCCTTGGCTATTACCGAAAATGTCTGCTGAAAATAATACCCGGGGATCTGATTCGCCCTTCCTTCCTTGAGAAGCGACTGAGTACCTCTCGTTTTCCACTTCACAGTGGATTGCAGTCTTTCGGTCTGACTGGCTTTACTCTCCTAAATCACGAGCATTGTTTGTAGAAGGAGGACTACGAAAAAAAGAATGGATCTTATGTTATTCAATCCCCAAATCTCGGCTCAGTATAAAGCAGCTCCATGTCCCTCAGCCCGATATATTTCAATAACCGGGGTAACTGACTTATAGATAGAAGTTTTCAATTTTTGGAGCAGAGCGAGCCTACATGCTGTACAATTAACCAACTCTTAGTGATTTGAGGAACCCATGATAATGTATTCGTCAACCATACTCCCAAGTAATCAAATTGCTTGACTTGTTCCAATAGAGTGTCACCCAGTTTAAACCTTACCTCTGAAGGACTTATGTGGGTTAAACACCATGAACTTAGTCTTATCGACGTTAACCACTTAGCCAAGTTTCTCAGAGGATACTAAAAGTCTTAAAGTTAAGTAGAGTATTATCAGCAAATGAGAGGGACACAACTGTGTGTTCAGCAATCTCATGGGGTCACCCTTACAATCAACTAGAGAGTCAATCAGGGTGTTGATGTATAGGGTGAGCAGAGTTGGCACCAGTACAAACCCTTGCCGCACCCCTCTGTTCATCCTCATATGCTCAGTTAATTCGTCATTTCCTTCCCATCCTATTTGTGTGTAGTTGTCTGACAATTACTTGCAGTAAATAATTCAGGACCCAGAACTACTCTAGTACTGCCCACATTTTATCTCTGGGGGATGAAATCAAATGTGGCACATAAGTTCACGAATATTACGTATAAGTGTTCCCTATAAATAAGCGCATATTTCAATAAAATTGTTAAAAACCTAAATAATTGGTCTTTAGTGCTCACGTGCTCTCTAAAGGCAGCCTGTAGGGGTGACAAAACCTGGCTCTCCCTCATCCTGGCCTGTAACCTCACCAAAAGATACCTGCAAAACAGTTTTTGTGATGTATCAGTAAGGCTAATTGACCTGTGTTCGCTGGATCACTGTTATCTCCCTTCTTGTATACAGGGATTACTTCTGCTCCCAGCTAGGAGTCCAGAACATCTGCACCTTTTAGAAAGGCGTTAGAACTGTGGTTCAAAATGGCATAGAGTACACCAAAATGAGTTATACAGGATTGAAGTTGATTGTACTAGTCTTCTTTGATAATTTGCTAAAATATGCAAAAACTGTCTACTGTCCTTGGTTGTTGCCACAGTGTTTAGATCTCTCCATAGCCTCTCTTCCCAATACCGTTTGGCCTCATTTTGAGCCACTTTGTATTGTTTCCTGTTAAGGGCCACAGTACCTTTAGAGCCATTTCTTTAAACATCCATCAGTTCCATTCTTTCTTCCTTACATTGATCATCAAACTATTCTACTTTTTTATTACTCATGGCTATATACTTCGCAATCTTACAATTGTTTTTTTAACCTTGCCCATTAATCTACTAAAAATATCCAGGATTAATTGCTCTATATCAAAATACTGATCTCTACTAGTGAGTGTGCTGCAATGGTATGTCTCTGCACAAGAGTGTCTTCATTCCCCTCAATCATGGGTCATTAGACCCTCGTTCTGTTACTATGGATTATTGGATTTGTTGGATTGCTCTCTGGTTGGAAGAAATGGGAAATAATCATGTGATCCATTTCTAAAGTGAGGACATTATGATCACTATCAAATCTCTCTAATACCCACATGACAATGAGGTGGGACAACAGAAAAAGATTAAGTAAAAAATAATCAATTCCAGTTTGAAAATGAAACCTTTGAAGGTTAAGTCTAGGGGCATATTATCAAGGGGGTTTATCACTGCTTTTTTGGCTTTAAAAGCCAAGAAAGCGGATATAAAATTATCTCCCTATTACCTAGCTGTCGCTAACACCAGTTAGCGACAGCTAGTAGGAGATAGCGACCATCTTGGGCCCCACTTTGCATGTCAGTGATATTTATCACTAATGACATGCAAAGTGGGCGTGCCAAGATGTTAGCGACTGGAAACAGTCGCTAACATTGCTATCTCCTATTACCAACTTTTGGAGATATTCGCGCTAAGCGCGAATATCTCCAAAAGCTAACACCTGCCCTAAGCAGTTCTTAGCCATGTTATCCAATGGGAGGTGGATAACATGGCTAAGAGCATTAGCTTGGTAATGCATGAATATCGCTGACTTTTTAGCGATATTCATGCATTGCGGCCGTTTTTTATCGCATTTGCGATAAACCTTGGTAATACCAAGGTTTATCTGCGATAAAAATCGCCGCAGCTCAGCGGTAAAATATTGTCTCTAACCAAGCAATAGCGATAATTATCGCTATTCCTTGGTAATATGCCCCTAGATTCCTTATCCATTGCAAGCTAGGAGGCTATGCTTGAGTGTAAAATATGCTAGTTGGAATGCCACATTCTTATTCCTGGGAGGGCAACATGACTGAGGCTAGGGATTCCCCATTCCTCCTCCTCGGTGACATTTGACATCACTTCAAGGGGTTTCGAAGGTGGTACTCAAATCCCCTGCAAGTATTAGATGACCCATATCCTTAGTGTTTTTCAGAACTTCATCTAGGGCAATTGTAGAAGGGGAATCCTGACTCTGTGTTGAGAATATTTAATAAATATTAACCAAAAGAACAGACTGTTTCTCCTTTGTGCTATGGAAGGTTACGACAGTAGTTACTTTTGAGTTTACATTGTAGATGGACAATAACCCAAATAGTACAGCCCCCTACTGAATGGCCTATTTATAGGTGGAGAGGCCTCAATACGAACATCTGTGAAATCCACCCTGTCGACACAATGAGTGGTCCATGTATCCTGCAGGAGACGTATGTCAAAACTAGCAATGCAGGAGACATAAGTCAAAAATATCAGTGAAATTCCCCTTTTCTCACAACTAACTTTGAACTTAATGCTAGCAATGATCCTTGTCAGCATTGTCAATTTATCAGGATTCCCAGGGAATGTAAATAGTTTATATCGTAGGGATTGCCTACCTTCTTCGCTAGCCTCATTAGGGTCAGTATATGTGTCTGTTTCTGAGTAACCATCTGCCCCTTCCAAGCTGAACTTATTGCTTTGATGTCACAATCCCTTGTTCAATCATGTTTTACAAACTCCAGCTCCCTACTGGGTGATCTCTTATTTGGATCACATTGAGCATTATCAGCATGGTTAGCTATAGCTCTACAACCCCCTGCATCAAGTGCCCACCTTCTATTTAGTAGACCACACTTAAACTAAATCTTAGAACCACTAGGAGGAGAAGCATTAATCCAAATTACCAATCCACCTCCCATTAGCCAACTTAAGGGTGATGTAATCAAATTCTTCCTCAAAATGACACCATCTAGTGGCCACTATAGCTGATCTAATTATTGAATGGCATTGCCTAACCTGCCTAATACAATGAGTTACTTTGTTAACATTAAAAGTCTGATCATTTTCTTTTGTTGAGTGTGAGATTTAGGGTACATTTATCATGTGTATGGTATTGCTATTTCCTCCTTGGTAACTTTCAGGCCCTGTAGTAGGGTACCTTTGGAAGCTCATCGTACACTTCCTCAAAGCCTGTCTCTACACCTGGGGGTTTATTGCTATCCTCCCACCTGGAGTGGGAAAGATGTGGCAATGTCCTGGAACCTTCCTGCGGATCACCCATGCCAGGAAGTCAACTGTGTGTAGCCACTGGATGGGAGTCATTAGGTGCAAGGTAAGATGTTTGAGTGCTACAGCCTAACATTAGATTAGCCTGATGTAAAGTACGTACCCCAGTACTTTCTAAACCCATGCCATGGTGAGCCTCCTGATTTCTTGAAACGTAGGTGCCTCCTTGCTTTTCTCACAAGGGGTTATTATGTCAATTTTATCTCAGAGTCCTCCAGATTCACTCTTAACAGGGACATTTCATTACTCAATTATTTGATTATTTCCTGGAGCAGTTTTTTCCCCGTCTGGCATATACATTTAGTAAATACTTTACTATTCTCACCCATTCTCTTAGCTCCTGCTCCCACGTGGAGAGGTGTGGCTCACTGGTTAGAGGCGGCAGACCTCTAAGCAGAGAACGGCCGGGGACCAGGGTTCAATTCCTGACGCGGCAGGGTCTTGGACCAGGGTCAACGGACTCAATAATTCTCGCCTCAGTGCCTACTCTAACCAGGGAACACACTCAGTAACTCTGGGCATTAAGCTTGCCTCATCTCTACAACGGCCCCCCACAGACGCCGGGGATGCCTGGTTTCACCCTGGAGATACCCAGAAAGGGACCATCTCACAGGGAAAACCAGGACGGGTTCCCCAGCGGTCTACAGCGCCAGGACACTCGGGTAGAGTAACAGTGCACTTTACAAGTATCCCACATTTACATTTACGGTGGCAGAATTACATGAATCAGCATTCTCAGTTTCATCACTTAAGTATGTCAAGGGAAAAACACACTTTGTAGATTCAATTTTTGGTGTCACAGCTAAGCTTGAAGTTTTCACCGCAGTCTCATTAATTAATATATCATTTGATAATGCTGTGATAGAGTTGTCTGCCCTCACATCACCACCTTCAGTGGCTGCATAGTTCCCATTTCCAATGTCCCCAAAGACTTGAAGCATGGATGGTGTTTTCCCAGGTGAAAGAGATCAGGTGTTTTTTTTCTTTTCTGGCCCAAGGCACTTTGTCTAGAAGAGTTCCTGCTACTCAGTAGGGTCTCCTCCACTTCGATTAGATTATCAATCTCATTAGCCACACAGTTCTTTGCCACATTTAATACTGACAAATTAGCTATCTTTGCACTCCCCTGGGGGATCCCTATTGCTTTCTTTTGCCCATAATAACAGGGGTACCTTACCCGCAACTCAAAATCCAGACAGATAAATTATCAAACTTATACACTTGATAGGGGCAGAGGCAGTAGATGTTAATAATGCAAACTTGCCTGTTCCCTACCTAACCCCTCCTCAATCCAGGGTAGGCTGGAGGAAGAAGTCCCACCCCAGCTCCACAACTGTGAAGCATCTTTTGGAGGAATGCAAGCAAAGGGGAATGATTGGTAAAGACCTGTGATGCGGAACAACTCCTATAGGCTGCACCTTGATCCCTGAACAAGGTGAATACACGACTCTGTAATAGGCTGTTCATCTAATCAATGAAATTTGGCACAAGTAAGCAGAGACTAGACCAAATGATTACACAGCAGGGCAGCAACAATGTAAATCCTAAGAACACAGGTGCTTATTTACAAGACCCTTGCGCCACTTTTGCCTCACTTTTCTCCATTTAAAAAGTGATGCACTGGTGGCGCAAGGAGCTTGTAAATAAGCCCCACAGAACCTTTGCTGTAATAGCAAGGGGGGGGGAGCAGCCCCACCTCTTCCTAAGGTGGCCAGCGGTGCCATCTGCACTTTGGCATGTGGAACTGGTAGTCCCCTCTAGCAGCGATTCAGCTGGCTAAGGGCTCATCACCCCACAATGTAATATTTCCTGCTGATAGCTCGCCCAAATCCTGAGGTTGAAGGCATAAAACTCCCGAACCAGGAGTCAGCTGGGCGGCCCGGCTCTGGCGAATCCCAGGACTTTCAGGTGAGTTGACTTGAGGCCATACCCCCTTCAAGCAAGAACCTGCACTTGCGCCTCCTGGCATGTTGTGAGGTAGGGGAGTGCATACCCTGATGTCGTTCTGGTCCAGAGGGATAGTATACTCCCAAAAGAGCTTCCAAAGTGCCCCATGCTTGGGGATTGCAAAGCACTTTTAGGCGAGATGACGGGCGTCCCTGTCCCCAAGAAGCAAGACGCTACAGCTGCACTTACTGGTGTATTGTTAGATGGGGGGGGTGAGTCTTCTGAGGTCTTAGTGGTCCAGAGGGATAGTATACCCACAAAGGAGCTTCCAAAGTGTTCCATGCTGGAGATTGCAGAGCACTTTTATGCAGGATGAAGGGCGTCCCTGCCCCCATGAAGCAAGAAGCTACAGCTGCACCTACTGGTGTCTTGTCAGATGGGGGAGTGAGTCTTCTGAGATCTTAGTGGTCCATAGGGATAGTATACCCACGAAGGAGCTTCCAAAGTATTCCATGCTGGGGGATTGCAGAGCACTTTCATTCGAGATGATTGGAGGCCCCCTCCCCTTCAAGAAGAAGCTGCATCTGTACCTCCTGGCACGTTGTCAGTTGGGGGAGTGAGTCTCTTGAGCCCCCTGAGGTCTGGCCGATCCAAAGGGATAGTATACCCCAAAAGAGCTTCCAAAATGTCCATTCGAATTAAAGATGAACCTTACCCCATTGCTATCAAAAAACAACTAAATTAGAGTCACATTTTTCCAGATGCATGCAGACAAGAGTTACTCATGTTTTTATGTGTTTGAAAATTATTTGGGAATTTTATATGCATGCAGCGAGGGCAATTGGGATATATTTCGCTGGTTATACTTTAACACTTTTGTTACACTTTGAAGCTACAGGAAGTGAGGAAGAAAAGGGAAAAACCATCAAATGACAAAGAGGCTAAATTTGTACCTGTTGAAGGATGAATTATGTTATTAAAATTCATTCTTATGGTGGAAACAGACACTAGGAGGACATGTGTAGTCCGAATGCCATTAAAGACCATGAAACAACTGTATTCCATGAAGCATGGGGTAGGTAGCGGCCCCAACTCAACAGTTCCTCCTAGTCACTGTAGTGTGTTGCTGTTAATGTTTAGGATAAGTTCAAGACCACATGAAGAAGCTGGCAGATTGGTCTTTCTTCCACTATTAGGATAGGTCTAACAATATACAGAAAGAGGCAACGGTATCATAGGTCCTGGCAAAAGCCTAGTGATTTAGTCACTTATTGTGTAGGGCTGAGACATGTTGACCTAGCTATAGGATGTGAGGTTGGTGTCATAATCAATACCACATACTCTACTCTCTTTATGTTTTTAATCCTGTGTAAAATAGTACAATCCTTTACGAAAATTCCTAATATTAAAATTGAATTTATCTTTACACTTAATACATCAAAAGCATCACTACCATTGCATTAGCCCACCTGCCACCAACTGGCACTGGCAAAGGAACACACTATGTTGAAACATGACACTTAGGGGCTTATTAGGATAGCGGATTTTCCGCATCCTCTGGGCCGGCGGAAGCCACCGCCGGCCCGGAGGATGCGGAAAATCCGCTGCGGACCCACCAAAGACCCACCGCCACATTAGGATGGCTGGTGGGTCCTGGTTTCCGTCCGCTGCTTTTCCGCCGCGGTTGGCTTACAACCGCGGCGGAAAAGCTCTAATATGGTGACGGTGTCTCTCAGACACCGTCAGCCAGATTAGGATGTAAAGTGAAACATGCTTTTCCGCGGCGGCTTTCCCGTCGTGGAAAAGCATGTGTAACTTCACTGCGGGGGCCCGTTGCGGGCCCCCTAGGTGAAGGGGGAGTGGGGGGTGCACATGGGGGGTACTAGGTACCCCCTGCATTTGTATGCAGAAAGTGGCAGGCACCGCGCGGTGCCTGCCTCTTTCTGCATACAAATGCGACACCTGCATTTTTGACATTGCTGCGGGTGCAGCTTGAAGCCGCACCCGCCGCAATGTTAGTAATAGAGGATGTGACCGCCAGGGTGGCGGTCACATCCTAATCGCACAGGAGGGAACGCCGCAGCCCATGCGGACGTTCCCTCCCCCTCAGTGATCGCGGACGGACAAAAGTCCGTCCGCGATCATAATCGGCCCCTAAGTGTGGGTGAGGGTTTTTTTTTTAAATACTTCCATGCAACCAGCATGTTTACATCAACAACCCTGCAAGCGGAACATAAACAACCTGATTAAGTAAAGAATATATTTTGTCTTTTTCATATTTGGTTTGTATATTTTGTGCAGCCGCAGCCCCTGCAGGTGGTGTGGCCGATTTGGGGTGTGGGGGGGATTTTGACAGATGACCAAGAGAGAAACTTAAATCATTATTTTTCCCTATTTGTCATATGGTGAAATGCTCCGCCCCCCCCCAACCCGTCCCCACCACACCACTGCTCCTACCTGCATTGGCTGCTGCTTATTTTGTTTATATGCAAGCATGAATAGTGAGGTTGTACTGTCATAGGCTCTCTTTGGCCATGAATACTTTCATTGAAATTGGGTGCAGTATGTCACCAGAAAAACAAAATTAACTGAAAATCCTACAGCTAAGGTGAAGTGGCTAGAATTGACGATAGCACGTCAATGTAGTTTTCAACAAAAAAATGCATTCACTTATAAAACAAAGTTTTAGTACAGTCTAGTTCCGGTGAGATCTTCGATACTTAACTTGCAAAACAACCATGCACACCGTGTTATGTTATGTTATGTTAGGGATTTGGTAAAGTGCAACAGCTGCCCCAGCAAAGAGGCGTCCCGGCGCTGCTAGATCAAAAAACAGATACTAAGGATAGTCAGACAAAGATGGGAGCCTATGGAAGTGAGAAAAGGATAGTTTTAATGGCTTTTCGAAAAGCCAACAGGTTCTCCATTCCACGAATGTGGACCGGCAAGGAGTTCCATAATTTGGCCGCTAACACCCAGAAGGAGTGACCTCCCATGCGGCATAGTTTGGTTCCTGGTACCATCACCAGGTGTTGCCCCAACGAGCGCAAGCTCCGGCGGGGAAGGTACCAAGTCAGCAGTGGGCGCAATAAAACCGGTCTCCCGGTTTTCAGGATTTTAAATGCCATGACGAGGGCTTTGAATTTAATCCGAGAAGCAATCGGGAGCCAATGTAGTCTTCCAATTGTTGCTCTGACAGAGCATCTGCGAGGGAGCCCGATCAGAGTTCTCGCAGACAGATTTTGGACCCATTGGAGTCGCAAGATCTTGGCTTTATTCGCACCCAGAAGCCGCACGCTAGCATAGTCCAAGCGAGAGATGATCATGGCTTCAACAATAAGCTGGCGAACTGTTGGCTCAAAGTACTTCAGGATTGATTTTAGGCCTCTCAGCAGGCCCACACAGGTAGCTTCCACTCTCTTTGTTTGGGTCTGAAAGCTGAGTGAGGAGTCCATCCATACTCCCAAGTTCTTAACTAGGGGCTTGGGCGTTGGTATCGTGTCCAGCAATGCCGGCCACCAATGCTCGTTCCAGAGGGCGGTGTTTTTCCCTACCAGCAGAACCTCTGTTTTACTAGCATTGAGCTGTAAACAATGATCTGCCATCCACTGGGAGACCGCTGCCATACCATCTCTAAACCTCATAGCTGGCGCAGATGGCCCTTCAGCTAGAGTGATAACCAGCTGGGTATCATCCGCATATGATACCAGCGCTAAGTCCCACTCTTTAGCCACAACTGCCAGGGGTTGCAAATACAGATTGAACAAAGATGGACTAAGTGCAGAGCCTTGCGGAACCCCCTGGCCAATTGAGTGGGACTTAGAGATGTATGGCAGTACCAAAACCCGAAAAGATCTCTCCTCTAGGAAGGATCGGAACCACTGTAAGGCAGATCCCGTGATCCCTACCGCCTCCAATCGGTGCAGAAGAATCTCATGCGAGACCGTATCAAAGGCAGCGTTGAGATCTAACAGAATCAGCGCTGCACTCTGACCGGCGTCGAGGATCAACCTAAAGTGGTCAATAGAGGCGAGAAGGGCGGACTCAGTGCTGTGGCCAGGCCTGAACCCGTTTTGCGACGGATCCAGAATATCATTTTGGCTCATGTACTGAGAAAGGACATTATTCACATGGGCCTCAGCAATCTTGGCCACCCACGGGAGGAGGGAGATTGGCCTAAAATGTTCGGGTTTGGACGGATCCAGTGAGGGCTTCCTATGAATGGGGGTAACCCGTGCCTGTTTCCAGGCCTTAGGGACTATGGCTGTGGAGAAGGACAGGTTAAGTATGGCGCCAATCGGCTGTTGAAAGTGTGCCAGGGACTCCATAAATTGCGTCGGCCTCATAGGGTCCGATGGAGAGCCCGCTTTCACTTTCCTGCATAGTTTGACTAGCTCTTCTCCAGAAATCTCTGGGATAGATGCTAAAGTGGTACCACCAGGCCGGATATCAGCAAAATCATGTGGACCAGGAAGATGCTGCGAAAAGGTCTTATAGATTTTTTCCACCTTTTCGACAAAAAAAATGGCTAGTTCTTCACATTGCTGTGCAGAGGATAGATTAGATAGCCTGCATCTGGAGTTCTTGAGCTCTTGCACAATTTTAAAGATGCATTTAGTAGGGTTCAAGCTGGTTTTTATTTCCTCTGCATAGAATGTCGCACGTGCAGAGCAAATCGCTTTATGATATATCTTCATTTTTGCCAGATAGATTACTTTATCTCCCTCTTTATAATCCCTTCTCCAAGTCCGCTCGGCTTTCTTACATTGCTTCCTCAAAGCTCTCAGAGCCTCATCGTACCATGGATTTGAGATGGACCTACGCCCCTTAGTCCATTCAATGCACTTCTTACACCTCACAATATTTATACCAATAAGTAACACCATCTAAAAGCAGTATTCTAAAATACATTCATAGTTATCTTATTAATAGTGGCAGTGGTAATGTGATATGTGATTTGATATTTAATATCAATAATTTGTAATTACATCTCATATCAAGGATGAGGAAATGGGTGAGGACTTAAGCATTATATTTGGTTTTCCATTAACTTGAACAGGAGAAAGAGGAGTTTGATTTGATTGTGTCAATAGCTAATTTGTTCCAATAACTGGAGACTCAGTTGGAGTTCTTAGGGTCGCATTTCTGCTCCAGATGTGCTAAATTGAGCAGGAGGTCAACTTTCATATTTTTGCAAAGGATACCAACAGCAATAAACCCTTAGGGAAAATATTTTGGTGTGCTAATTTCTCATTCCAATCAAAATAATTTCACTTAATTGTTAACTATTTTAATTTGAAACAATACTTACTTTATTAGAAGGTTGAACATGTAAGTAATAAAGCATGTTTTTTGTAGTTTTAGTTTGTATACTATAGATACAATTAGAAATACATTTATACCTTTTCTGTATTCTATACAAACCCTTATAAAACCATATTGACCAGACCATATTGAAAGTCAATATCTGGAGAGCAGTGTAGAAAGTAAAACCATTAGGGCTATGATTACAGGTGTTGTGTATTTCCACAAAAGGTAGCAGGCAGCTGCAACTATCAATACCAAATGGACTCTCCACATGGAATTCTCAATTCCATGGAGATTAACACTCACATATACCACCTGCTCTGAGTATGTGTCACATGTGCGTGAGGCCTTCTTTATACTGCAGATGGGTGGGAGATTTGATTTTCCAGCTGGAAAAACGGAGTTTAAAGATATGGATACAGATATAATAAATATTATTTCAAGATTTCATGCAAATTGTAGAGAGCATTCCAAAACCCCACATGAAAATATTAACAGGGTCAAATGTTTTTGCCATGACATGAGTCGTACTCCTGTAAAGGATATACGTGTATGTATTTCGGTAAAAAAAAGTCACAGATGTTGATAAACCCACCATACCCTCAGAAATGTGATGTAGTGTAGATGATTTGAAAGTGATGGAGTCCTAGATATATCGACCAAATGTGATTATATTCACACTAAATAAAATGGGAAGAAAACAAGCACTGCAGGAAGCAGCAGATGAGGGACACATTCCCGTAGTCATCTTCGCACCACTTCAACTATCTTTATACCTACTATTACCCGCAAATTATGAAAGCAAAAGCAGATGCAACAAATGTGACCACCACTATTTAATAAAGAAGGATTTCCAGCAAATGTTCTGAATATTATCACAATCCATTTACAAGATCACTGCCTGTAAATCGAATTTACATCAGATTACAGAGGGTCTTAAATGAACTGTATAGATAAAGCCAGTGAAAACAAATTTAAACTAATCCAGGCCAAATCAAAAATCATGATTTTTGAAAAATACTAAAATAAAGAGAAAACATTGGGGCACTCTGGGTAATCTACCGTGATACATGTTGACGCCTATATTTGCCTTGCTACATTGATAACAGAAAAGGTAACACCAAGACATCAGCAAGCCACAATAAAACACTTGGGTGCTACAGTAACAAATCTTCAATGCAGACTTAACTGGGAGTTACAAAGTCCTTCAGCAAGTCTGTTATTGAAAGTAAAGAGGGTTAAACTTTTGCCATCTCAGATCTTTGGACAGTAAGGATTCCCAGGATACTTCACAAAGACTTTGGCAACAATACAGTGAATGAATGTGTCCTTGAGTAATGTAATTTGTGTTCATGTAAAGTGCTCCAATACCTTCAGCTGCCATGGAACACCTCAAGATCAGAACCCCTATTAGAATTGTGGAAAATTCATCAACATCTAGCATATAAAGTAAACTTCTGGAAATACTGTTATCTTATCAATTCAGCAAGGAGTCATCAAGCAAATTCTGGAAAAAAAGTGGATTTCCCATGAACCCTCAGTCCATTTACTGATCAGGCACAATCCATGAGCTTGAAGCAAAGTTATTTGAGAAAATAACATATCCCAATCAGTATTCAAATCAGCAATTTAAAAAAACATGCTGTTAACTAGCAGTAAAAAATTAACATTCTCAATATATCATTTAATCCTACAATATTACGATCACTGGTTGCAATTTAACAGCATCAGGACATAAATCTGTGAGAGTACAGATTCTCTGCATAGATTTCAAGCTTTTTTTGCTAAAATATTTAGACTATTCTGGTCAATTTAACAGTTTACACATCCCAGATACAGATTGGGCAACTACAAAAGAGACTTGATACTGCATTTACTAGTTTCTTGTCCATGAACACTATCTGAGAGGCAAGAATACACCAAGAATTTTTTTTCTGACAAACCAACTCACACAATGTGTAGAAGATTTTAAACATTGCCTCAATCCTGTCTCAGAACTCCGATGAGCAGCCATTTAAAAAATGTTTTTTATTACTTCCATAATAACACTACAAGATCTTAAGTATTCCTTATTCCTAAATGTTTATTTAAAAATTGTTGGATTGAGAAATCTCTATTTTTTATATGTAATGATATTAATTCTACAAACATAAGACATTTTTATTGACACCTTAAACACTAGGAAATAACAATTACATATGTTTACCACTTGCTTTAACCAGGAACCAACATGGTACAAGCCTATTGCTTGTAGCAATCAGACATTAACTTACAATAAGAATCATGTGATAAAGATCAAAATGGTTTAGATGGAAGAGAAATAAGAAATTATGAAAACACTGAAGATTGTGCTTTCCAAATTTCTTTTAGAACATATGAATTAGAGATTGAATAGAGGACAATTTAATAAATTGGACACCGTTTTGCTAAAAACTTGAATTTAGACTGTGAAGAACCACACTTTGCAGGTAAAAGCATAGTCTAAAAAGCAGTCTTTGTTTTAAGAAGGTTGTTAGAAATTGGGTCTCTAATGAACAGAGGTTTGCACCCTGTCCAAGTAGGGGCCACAATCCTAGTCAGGGTAGCTGGATACACACTTTTAATTAACCTGTGCTGACCCTCTGGTAGCTTGGCTGGGAGCAGGCAGGTTTAACTTAAGAGGCAATCAGCCTGATTCATGAAGCGAAATAGCGCCCGCAATGGCTGCGAAAATGCAATTGCGGGTGCAAAATACGCAATTGGCATTCAAGAACAAAATAGCGAATTCGCAAACACAGAATAGCGATTATAATAGCGATTACGCTATAATAGTCGCAGATTCCCGGTAGTCGAGCATTAGCGATACGGAAATAGCGACCAACCACGGAATCTGCGAAATGAATAGCGAAACGCAATATATTCTCTATCGGCATTCATGAAAAATATACAATAGCGAAAAACCCCAAAATCGCACTTTTGCGCGGCGCAAATTAAGGACAACTCAAAGCAGGTGGTAACCATAAAAGCCATGATTAAGTAAAATTTGAAAAACAGTTGGCCAATCACCAACAGGTCCAGGCCTGACCAATCACACATTAGGACATTCAGCAGCAGCATTAGGCGTTCCACAATGCCAGGAATGTACATGGTGGTGAGGCGGCGAAGGCTACAGCGAGCAGCACGGAGGAGACGCATGAGGCAGGAAAGGATTTACCGGCCGCGGGTCACCTTGCTGGGCCAAACCAGAGAACAGATATATGCTAAATACAGGCTGAATGGGGAAATGATCATCTGGCTGATACATGAACTTGACCCCCTCATGCAGCACCCAACAAGGCGAAACAATTCGGTGCCTACACATGTGCAGGTATTGTGCAGCCTGCACCTCCTGGCCTCCGGCAGTTTCCAGGGCATAGTAGCGGCTGCTGGGGGGATATCCCAGCCCACCATGTCACGCTGCCTCCACACTTTCGTTGACGCCATGCTCACCCAGCTCCACCGCCACATCACATTTCCCACGAGCCAACAGGAATTGGACCTGACAAAACTTCAATTTTACAATGTAGCCCATTTTCCCCATGTCCTCGGCTGCATAGACTGTACCCACGTCGCCATCTGCCCACCAGCTACCACGGAGTATATGTACTGCAACAGGAAGTCCTACCACTCCCTCAACATACAGATGGTCAGCAATGCCAAGACCATCATCACTGACATTGTCGCCCAGTACCCAGGGAGTACCCATGACTCCTTTATCTTCAGGCACAGCGGACTCCACACACGACTGCTCAGGGGAGAGTTTGGGGAAGGACACCTACTTGGTAAGTACACTTTGTCGACAATGTCACATTGCAATGAAGTCACTGCGCTGCACAGGCAATCAACATCTGCTCCTCTCATTCAGGTGACAGTGGCTACGCCCTACGGGAATACCTCCTGACCCCTTACCTCAACCCTGCCACACCTCAGCAACGGCGCTACAATGTTGCGCACATCCGGACAAGGAACTGTATAGAAAGGACATTTGGCCTGCTCAAGAGCAGGTTCCGTATACTGCACAAGACAGGTGGGGCCATGTATTACAGTCCTGCTGCCGCATTGTGGCTGTCTGTACAATGCTTCATAACATTGCAACCAAGCGCCGGATACCTGTTGAGATCTCAGGCAGTGAATCAGAAGGGGACGACCGGCCACCAGCACATGCGCACCATGCACGCGGGGAGAACCCAGCTGAAGGCCACAGACGTCGCAACCACATCACAGAGAACAATTTCTAGCCCACCCTCTTCCCCCACCCCACATATCACAATTGCATGCAAAATGTAATGATTACACAAGGCTAATGTGTGCTGCAAAATAAATATATTTGTTTCATTCACAAGAAAAAGGTAATCAGTAGAACTATTTACAACTAACAGTATTCCTTCATACTGCAGTGTGAAAGTACATGGCAGGCTTATAGTCAGCCTGTGCCAGTGTTTTTCTGACAGAGTCAAGTGCGCCTCCTGCGCGTTATGCCCAGGCGCCTCTGAGGCTCATCCTCTTCCGGGGCACCTGTACCAGGCGTTGCCCTGGTGCTGCGCCTAAGTGGCGGGACTAGTGTGGCAGATTGGCTGCTGACGCTGGAAGCCCCCTCACTGCCATCGTCACCCCCTACAGTGGCAGGTAGAGCAGGAGGGTGTAGTGCCGTTACCGCGGTGGTTAGGTGCTCCAGGACCCTGGTGATGTCCTCACAGCATTGAACTAGTTGGTGCTGCTGTGTGAGTGACCGGCGCGACAACTGTGAGGTGGCATTTGCAGCCACATAATTTGACCTGCTGTAGGAGGCCAGCCGGCTCATGAGCTGGTGGTGGCGCCGGCTTGCTGCACTGCGCTGCTTGATCATCGCAGCAGTGTTTGCCTCCATGGCTGCAGTCATGCGGCCCATGGCCGCCGTCATGCGGTCCATGCGGTCTCCCACTCCTGCCACATTGCGCCCAATTTTGTGCAGCTGGAGCTGTATGGCACCTTGCTGCTGTGACTGGCGCTGATGGATCCTGAGCATGCGTCTCTACGCTCAAACAGGCATGGCGCTGTCCATTGCCCCTCCTGCTGATTGGAGCTGTGGTGTGACGGCGAGAACTCCCACGCCTGCTCTGCTGGCCTGTCACAGTGGCTGGCCGCTGTGTTGCCGCTGTCGCAGGCCCAGATGTCGTAGCACCAGCTGTAGGTGGTGTCACAGCAGGCGTTGCTGGTGCGGCAGGGACTGGAGGCACATTAATGGGGTGCCTGGCTCTGGCTGCGGGTGGGACGGCAGATGCAGAGGCCACAATGGTGGGGGGCCTGGCTTTGGCTGCGGGTGGGTCGGCAGATGCAGAGGCCACAACGGTGGGGGGCCTGGCTTTGGCTGCGGGTGGGACGGCAGATGCAGAGGCCACAACGGTGGGGGGCCTGGCTTTGGCTGCGGCTGGAACGGCAGATGCAGGGGCCACAACGGTGGGGGGCCTGGCTGCTGGTGTTGTTGCAGCGGCAGGGGCTGGTGCCTGGGTTTCCGGTTGAGAATCCTCCTCCTGGGCCTCCTCATCTATCTTCAGCCTCTCGCTGTCACTGCTTTCTGCGCCACCTGTGAGGGTAAGTGGATACTCATTAGTTGCATGTGACTGTCAGACGTGCTGATGTTACATGCATGCTGGGTGACATTCCCTGGATGGCTGTGGATTTGCGTACTTTGGAACCTGTCTGGCTGCATTGTGGTACTACTACATTGTGGACATACTACATCTCCCACTATGCTTCAGGGCATTTCCTGATGCGCAACAAAGGCATGACTAAGGGCCATTATGTGAGCCTATTTGGTCAGGGACGGTCATAGGGGACAGGGTCGCAGTCGCATGCCACTTACCTTGGGTGTCTTGGGTGGGGCGGGAGGAGTCCAGAGGTGTGACGCCAACGCACGCCTCCCTCTCAAGGGTGTTCTCGACCTGGTCCTCCAAGGGTGTGTTGGGAGGGACTGTAGGTCCGCCACCTCCAGTGCCCGATGCCTCTCCAAGGCGCTCCGCCACCCTCTCCTTGGCACGACCTCGGAGGTCATACCATCGCTTCTTGGGCTCCTCCAATGACCTATCGGCCACACCCACGGAGTTCACACTGGAGGCTATTCCCAGCCAGATCCTCCATTTGTCTTGCTCTGGGACCTTCCTGGAGTTGATCCCGAAGAGTCTGTCGTGGTTGGCCACCACCCCTTCTATCAGATTCTCGAGCTCCTGCTCTGAGAACTTCAGTTTCCTCTTACGCCCTGCACTGTTGCTGGGGCCAGGAACAGGTTCCTCAGACATGGCAGCAGTTTGGTAGTAAAGTCGCTATCACTAGTTTAGCTGCTGCTTTCCGACTTGCTCCCTCGAGGTTTGCCTCACTGTGGTGTTTGGGGGTGGGAACTGCCTGCTTCCTGGTTGTGATGTCATCACTGTGCTCGAAAAGCGACTTCCCGTTTTCCCGATCGCGCGAGATTGCGACTCGCATTCCCGATCGCACGAGATTGCGACTCGCATTCCCGATCGCACGAGATTGCGACTCGCATTCCCGATCGCACGAGATTGCGACTCGCATTCCCGACGCAGGTAGCCGGAAATAGCGATTATTCTGCGATTATAGTTAGTCGCTAACGGATTTAGCGCCCGCGTGCGAGTCGCTTTTTTTTCCCCGTAATGTACATGAATTCTGATTTGCGAGTTCTCTATAGCGATTCGCATTTTATCGCTATTTGAGACTCGCAAATGCCGTTTTTCATGAATCAGGCTGAATGTGTAAAGTGTTTGTTCAATACACACACACACACACAAATACACACACACAGTAACACAATGAATAAGCCAAAAAAAGATTCCACACAGGTTTAGAAAAACAGAGAATATTTATCTGATGAAAAGCCAATCAGGCCCTGGGTATATTGTATACCACTTCACAAGTGACTTAAAGGTAACCTAAATATACCAATCAGGTACACACTAATGTCAACATTTTTAGGGAGGAAGCACATGCACTGTAACCCTGTTTAGCAGTGGTAAAGTGCTCAGAGTCCTAAGGCCAAAAAAAAAGTTCAACAAAAGGAAAATGAGAAAGGTAAAAAGTTTGGGATGACTCTTCAGCGAGGGACATTTTCCAACAAAGGTGATTTAGCAGACATAATTGAAACAATGGCTACTTAACACTAACCTTCATTGACTTTTTTTGTTTCAGTTTCAATGCAAAAGAAACAGTCAGTGTTTCAATTTGATTGCATTTGGAACCCTTATTAGATAATCTCAACAGACTGAATTTGTTAATGAGGTTTTTTCCTTTCATAATAAACTGTGTGATAGTCATATGATTACTTTAAGAAACAATATAAGAAGTTGCAGAGATGATAGCTTCAAGATGAACACAGTTTCTGACCCGTGGTGGGAGAACCTAGGCCATCTTTGGGAAGGCTTTCAAGTTACAACTCAACATTTATCCCAACAGATACTGGTCAAGTGCCCCTCTGTGTCCCAGAAATATAGAAGGCCTTCTGAAGAAATAAAATAGGTATCTCTGCCTAGGAACTAGAAACATGCTGTGCATAAAAGAAAAGTAATCCAAGATACTAACATGACAGTGGTTCAAGCTCATATCTACAGCTTGGCTACATAATGTGTGAGAACAAGCATACTGCTGAAAACTGCACAAAATGTCATAACGCACAATTTTGGAAAACGTTTTTCAAATGATGAGCATCTACAGATTTCAAATATTATATTTGAGCTGATGCCCAATTTCTTGTTATATCTTAAATCAAATTCTTACAAGTGTAAATTGGCATTGCATCAGTACAATGTATGTGACAAGACGTTGGAAGTTTGCTTCAAAATTTCATAGTAATGTAGCTCTAAATCAGGACTGACTTAAGGTATTGTGCAATTAGTAAGGATGAAGATAGATGTGCTCTCAGTATACTCTTAGTGACATCACACTGGGCTTAGTTAGTATAAACAGTCATTGATACCTCCTCCAAAAGATCGTTTTGTTCCCTCACTGTAGTAGGAACAAGTTGGGTTCATCTCTGAAAACTCCGACGTGTCATCCCCCACGCTTAATTCAGCTACACTGGAGGAGTTCTGCTGCTGTTTGTTAAAGCGACTTGCTTTCTCTAAAATAGTAATAAAAGTTATACAAACCGCCGTATGGAAAGTAGTTATGGGCTTAAATAACAATAGGGAAAAAATTCAACATATAGAGATAAATTAAAATAAGGAGTGCCCTAAAGTGTAGGCATAGCAAGTTAGAATCTGTGTTATCAACATGCTCTATGTAACAATTTTTTTTAAAATAGGGTTTTCAAATTCGAACGGTTTTGGGAAGATTGCTTCATGTTCATTTTAAAACTACATTCAACAGTAGCCTATACAGGTATTCATGCAAGGTGATATTTCTACTCCACTAGCTTATCGAAACAAAAATAGTAGTATTAAGTTCTTTATTTGTACTAAATTCAATTGTGATATGAAAGTGAACCAGTATTAGGTGCTCTGTCTGACAGATTACATGAATTTAGCAAACTCTAAAACAATTGGCTCACGTGGATAGTAAACTCTTGAATATTTTAAGAAGAGTCTCATAGAGGAAGACTATCAACATATAGCTGGGGTTTGAATATTTGGTGACTAACTAGCATGTTTTTAAAAGCATGTAATAACAATTTAACTTTTATTGAAGCAATTTGGATACTGACCATGATGTACACGTCTGCATGCATGTAAAAAAATTAATTTATCCTCCAGCACAAAAATTAATTATGGCGGCCAGGGACATTGCTGGAAATGTTTTGGAAATAGAATTATATTTATGACATGAATTTCAAAATATTCATCACATGTGACCCAATCACTAATGGGTCAGAGGGAGTGGGAGCGAGTTCGCCCAGAGGGCAAGGGACCAACATTTGGTCTCTCCTTTCAAAAAACCATTTGCACTAGAAAAATTAACAGGCTATTCTGTTATCTTTCCCACCTCTTGTGGCTTTTTCTCACCTTACAGTGTAGGTGCCCCTTCACCGAGGCATTGCTCTGGTACTCAAATGTTCCGACATTTTGGACCAGCAAAATTGTGTGTAAAAAATTAACAGGCTGGCCTCACACACCTCCTAGGTGTCAGGCCTCATAATTGGCCATCACACGCTCACCAAAGACTCCGCAAATGGAGAACGAGCACATGCTAGGGCTATAGTTCCAATATTAGTAAGAAATGAGGGTGAAAAAGACAGAAATGAAAAAAGAGAGGTGGTTAAAAATAAAAATCCCTACCACCTGCTAGTCACTTATTTTAATTTTTATGATGGCCCCATAATGGATCCCGGATTTCTCTTGGACATAGTGTGCCACACAAGGGAGAAGGCGCTCTCTGGGGGAGGACAGTGATACAGGTTAGGTATCCAGGGAGGGAGTACCTTGACAAAGGTGTGACTACAGGACTCCCTCCCCCACCCCTTCATGAGGTACAATACTTAAACATTAAGGAGGAGGTTCCTACTGAGTCTGAAGGACCCGATTTGGACCACATGTCAAGCAGGTATTTTATGAAAGAAAATTGTATGCATTGTGTAGGTAAGCACCACAGAGACATTCTGGGTTCATGATGGTCCTGAAGAAGGATCAGGACCCCTTATGGGCCTCTTACAGGGCTGAAACATGTTGACCTGATTTAGTGGACAGCTTGCACCAGAACAGAGTTATTATTGTCCTATATTTCATGTTTTTCACTATCCCTCCACCACCAATGAATAAAAATGTAAAAAAAAGTGACTGGCAGGCAGTAGAGATTTTTATTTTGAACCCCCCTTCTTCATCTCCTTTCTTTCCTTTCCACCTTAGTTTCGTACAGATATTGGAACTATTGCCCTAACATGGGCTTGTTCGCCATTAGAGGATACTTTGACAAACATGGGATGGCCAATGATGAAGCCTAACACCTGCGAGGTGTGTGAGGCGCTCCTGTTGATTGTTTGCACACAATTGTGCTGGTCCAAAATATTGAAGCGTTTAAGTAGCCAGAACAATTCCTCGGTGAAGGCACAGTAAGGTGAGAAAAAGCCACAAAAGGTGGACTGATACAAGAAGGGCCTGTTAGTTTTTCTAGTGCAAATACGTTTCAAAATAACAGGAGATGCTACTTCTATGTATGAAATATGCTTATATTAACGTTGCCTGTCATCCATTTTCCAAATGCATTCGGTGCCAAGTGTTAATATATGCATGCAAGAAGTGATCAAGAAGTGATCAAGATGTGATCATTCACACAAATCGTGTGCAGGAATACCCGTAATTGTATGGAGACTTCTAGATTGAATATTGTCTTCCAGAGGGTCGATGTCAAATATGGAGCCAGGATCAGTGCGCCACACTTTAAGGTCTTTCAGCAAAAGAAAGTTTTAGGATACTGGTTTAAAATATTTTGAATTCAAATTCAACACAGTACAACAAATAGACAAATACCAAAAGAAGAGAGGTTACTTTGTAATCTGTAGCGTCAAAAGTCAGTCAGCTCTGTAGGCCCCTTTTATTTATTTTTGGCAGTATGCCACTGCACTCTGTGTAACTTTCTCATCGTGTCACTTTAAATTTACAGTTTGAAAAAAATTGCCTCTTTACCATAACTAAAACCAGTATGTACAGGTTTAAAGCAAACAAATGTACATCATTTATGGTATTAAAATGCATAATTCACAGCAGAAGTCTGCCTGGGAATTAAAAGATTTCTAAAAGTTTGTCATTGAACTAATATCCAGAAGTAACTCAATTTCTTTGCTTCTTTTTCACACATTATAAGCAGCTATAGACATTCTTGGGGACATCATGGGTGTATCCCAGAAGTTCCACCAAATGGGTGGGTGCAATCATAACTCCTGTCATAGCAGAGACTAGGGACAATATCGTGATGCAGTAGTGTCCTATAAAATGGCATGCCCAGATCAAGTGTGCAAAATCAGTGTCCGTGGTACGGCATTTGTTGTACTGGGACAAGCGTGTGGAATCAAACGTTGGTAGTTTTTTGGGTTTGGTGTAAGCTTGACGTAGAAATTTAAAATGTAGACGCTTGTGTTTGTGATTGATAGATATAAGCTTCGTTTGAGAACAGCATGAATACCAAACATTGTCAGAGAGTGGATGTCCCTGATCAGTTCCCCAGCCTACCCTAGTGTGTTTGGAGGATTCAGGTTTCTCGCCTAAACAGGTTTGGTATAACCGAAAGACCAACCATTATCCATCAGTTTCAGAATAAATAAGTGTTAATGGAGGGAAGTTGTCCGGAGCTAAAGGATACAAAGGTTGGGATCAGAAAGTATTGTGAAGTCTCTAGGGTGACAAAGTGTTCCATATGAGAGGTGTTTTGAAAACAAGTTTCATAAGTATGTGTTAGGACATGGCCATCTGTAAAGATATCCCCCACGATGTGTAGGTCATGGCGTTTTAAGGTGCTTTGAACTAGTTTCTCAGGTGTAAGAGGCAACCAGGGGTTATCAATCAGGGACAGAGCTGGTGAATAAAGGATGCCTTCTCCTAATACATGGGAGAGTTTTCACCATGCCCAGCAAGTGGTGAATAGCATTTGTATATTGGAAAGGTCCATGGTGATTCCCTTACCTATCATGGAGGATAATGGCAGGTCTCAGAGTTGATCTTTCTCCGATTTGAGATAGGGGACCGAAGAATCAGGCTGGTGCCAACGATATGCATACTGCCATTGTGCTGGGAGATAATAGAGTTGAGGGTCTGGTATTCCGAAAAAGCAACACATAAGTGTGGGTGGATGTATTCCATTGGATGCAGGGTTTGTATCTGGGCCAATTGAACCATAACAGGAGACTGCATAAAGTAGTAAAGAAATGTTGCATCAGTGGTATGGGAATTTTAAGAAAGAGGTATAGGAAATGGGGAAGGAAACCCTTTTGAATATCGCCACACATCCAGCCATGGAAAGCTGGAGTTTAATCCATCGCTCCACCTGTGCTAAGATCTTGTCGATGGTATGACCATAATTGAGCTGAAGGAAATGATCTTTTTCCCTGCGTAGATGTATGCCTATGTATTTGGTGGAGTCAGCACTCCATGTTAGGGGATATTCTATGGAAACTGGTTAAGTGCAGTCAGTAAGAGGGAAGAGCTCTGATTTTGCCCAGTTAATGTGTAAAACAGAGATGCCCCCAAATCACAGAATTTTGGGAATTAGTGGCAGGAGATTATCGGAGGGGTTACGGACGAAAAGTGATATGCTGTCAGCATACATGAACAACAAAAGGGGGCCATTCATAATTTGGAGGCTGTGATGCATATGCCTCTCCTGGAGGTCAATCAACCAGTAATGTAATAAAGTGTGACTAGTCACCCGTGAGGGTCTCAAGGTTCTGAGTGAGGTGGTGGGTGGTTCAGTCAAAGATCCAGGTCTAAAGGTCCTTCCTGAATTGAGGCAGCGATGGTGATTGCCTGAGGTGCAGGCGGAGGGAGCTCCAGGTCTTCGCAGTCAGGTAGGAAAATGATCTTCTTTCAACCGGGGTCGTGTGGATCCATGGGATGGTGGCCATGGCCTGTTGGGCAAACCAGAGATTTCTGGTGGGAGTGTGGAAGGAGAGGAGGTGGTTGAGTTACTCAAGTCCAGCATTGTAGAGGGCTTTGTAGGCATGCGTGAGAAGCTGGACGATGATTTTTGTTGTTGACAGGGAGCCAGTGAAGGTCTATAAAACAGCCGGTGATGTGATTGTGGTGTGGGATGTTCAGGATGAGTCTGTCGGAGGTGATCTGGACTGTCTGCAGTTTTGAGTTTCTAGGTGGTGCAATTGCCGGCATAGAGTGAATTGCTGAGGTCGAGTCTGCTTCTGTCGTGCGCATGGGCGACCATTTTCCTGGACTCAGTGAGGATCCACTTGAAGCTCTAATGGAGTAGGTGGAGCGTTTGGAAGCAGGAGGATGAAACAGCGTTGATTTGGCAGTTCATTGAGAGAGGGGAGTCCAGGATGATACCGAGGTTTCGTATGTAGTACGTGGGTGATGGAGGGATTCCGAGCGCTGCAGGCCACCAAGAGTCATCCAAGGCAGAAGGGGACGAGACACAGGATGAGGACTTCAGTCTTGTTTGAGATAAGCTTGAGGCAGGCAGCTGTCCTTCATCCAGGTGGTGACTACCTTCACCCTGTTGTGCAATTTGCTCTTGGAGGCTGTGGGTTCATCTGTGAGGGAGAGAATCAGCTGGGTGTTGTCAGTGTAGGAGACAATCTTGAGTCTGTGGCTTCTGAGGATGTCTGCAAGTGGTGCCAAGTAGATGTTGAAGAGGGTGGGGCTCAGGGAGGATCCCTGAGGCACTCCGCAGATGATCTCTTTGGGTTCTGATTGAACAGTGGAAGTCTGACTCTCTGCATTCTGCTGGTGAGGAAGAAGCGGATGCATACTAGGGCTTTGTCACAGATGCCGGCGTCATGGAGTCTTGTGCAGAGGGTGTGGTGGAAGAAGCTGTTGAAGGTGGCTGAGAGGTCCCGGAAGATGAGGGCGGCAGTCTTGCCTCGGTCGAAGAGCGGCGTGGAGAACAGTCTTGGTGCTGTGGTTGCTTCTGAAGCCCGATTAGTAGAGGTCCACTATTTATTTATTTATTTTGTATACTTATAAAGTGCAGTCCTGTCACCCAAAGGGCATCCTGGCGCTTTGATCTTCAAACAGTTGCACTTTTCACTGCTCAAGCAATTTTAGGAAACAAATGCGTTTTTAACGCTTTCCTGAACAGAAGGTAGTCCCTGTGGCTTCTCAAGGGTAGTGGCAGGGAGTTCCAAAGTTTGGCCGCTGCAACACTGAATGAGCGGCCACCCATCCTAACTCTCTGAAACCTCGGAACTACGAGCAGTTGTGCCGAGGAAGAGCGGAGGGGCCGCGAGGCGGAGTACCAGGCAAACATATTTTGCAGAGGTATTGGACCCTGTTGATGTACTGCCTTAAACACCAAACACGCAGCTTTATACAGCACTCGCAGATGTACCGGGAGCCAGTGTAGATCTCTTAAAGCTAGAGTAGAAGAGCTAAACCTAGGGCGGGAGAGAGCCAACTTGGCGGCCATATTCTGCACCCGTTGTAACTTCCCCAGCAGATTTTTTGGGGCCTCCAGAAGTAGCCCATTACAGTAGTCAAGACGACTTAGTATGGTACCACAAACTACTTCCGGCCTGGCTTGAGCGGGGAGAAGGGGCAGAACTTTACGCAACATGCGTAACAGCATCATGCACGTAGAGGTGGTTTGTTGACGTGCATGTCAAGCTGTAAGTTTGGGCCGAAGATCACCCCCAAGTTACGAGCTGATTCCGCCGCCGACACTGGCTCGAGAAAGGTGTCAGGCCAGAAGTTCTCTGGAAGTGCCCGCGGGATCCGGTCTATGGAACAATTGAGCACCTTCGTCTTAGAGCTGTTGAATTGTAAGGAGTTAGCCCGTAGCCAGTCCGCTGTGGCTGCCATGCAGCGATGAAAAGTCTCCAGCGAGACCGCGTTGTTTCCTTCGAGAGAAAAGACCAGCTGGGTGTCATCGGCGTAGTTAAAAGTCGAGACACCAAAAGATTTTATTAGCTGGACCAGGGGGCGCAGGTACAGATTAAAAAGTATAGGGCTGATGGCCGAGCCCTGTGGGACCCCCTGCCCTACTCTCCTTGGCTCAGAGCGAAATGGAGGTTACCAGCGCGGACTCCGTCCCGTGCCCGGGGCGGAAGCCAAACTGTGCCTCATCGAACCAACCGATATTTTCCAGGAAACCTGAGAGTGAACGAGTCACCCATTTTTCCAGGATCTTGATAGGAAAAGGGAGCAAGGAGATTGGCCTATAGTTGGAAAGACAGGCAGGGTCCAGTTTCTTGAGCAGAGGTGACACTACTGCTAACTTCCAGCACTCGGGCACAGATGCCAACTCCAAAGACTGGAGACAGATGGAAAACAAAGGCTAGAAGAGTTCTGCGTAAAAAACCTTCCAGACTTTGGGAGGCAGTGGGTCGAGCGGAGAGCCCGAGGACACTGTATGTGCCAGGCTGCAGAATTCCTCAAAAGAGGGACAGGGAAAAAGTCTTAGTTGGGGTCGACTGGAGGAGGTATCCGGAGCTCCCAAGCAGAGGACAGGGACGCTCGGCTGGGGTCGACTGGGTGAACTGCCCGGAGCTCCCAGACTAGGGCCAGAGGCATCCGTCTGGGGTCGACTGGGCAGGCTAACCGGAGCTCCCGAACCGAGAGCTCCCAAAATGAGAGCAGAGTCAATCGGCTGGGGTCGACTGGGTAACTCGTTCGGAGCTCCCAAGCCAAGGCTAGAAGCAACTGGCTGGGATCGACTGAACGGGCTAACCGGAGCTCCCAAGCCGAGAGCAGCAGGCAAAGGGTTTTTTAGGCCCTCTGAGATCTTTGCAGTCTTCTCCTCAAAAGCGCCCGCCAGGGAGTCGCACAGAGCCTGCGACGCGCGGACCGTATTAGCCACACATACAGGGTGGGACTATGTTGTTCGTTTCAATGTACGTAGAGAGTTGGGTGTTGATGGCTTTCTCAATGACTTTGGCTGGGAAGGGGAGCAGAGAAAGGGATATGTAGTTCTTGAGATCCATTGGGTCAGCAGAAAGTTTCTTCAGCAGGAGGTTGATCTATGCTTGGTTCTAGTCTTCTGGGAAGGTGGCAAACAAAGGGATCCATTGCAATAATGAAAAGGAGTGGGTAGAGGTGGCATCCTTGTCTGGTCCCTCTATGTACAAGGAAGGTACCAGTAAATCACCCCTCAACCATAATTGAGCCACAGGGCAGAAATAAAGGAGCATGACCAGGGAGATGAAGCCACAAGGAAGGCCTAGTTTGATCACCATATCCCTCAGGAAGGACCACTCCGAGGAGTCAAACACCTTCTTAATATCCAAAAAGACCACTGTTGTGGAGGTCAGATTCTATTTAGTACTGCAAATATCATCTGTACATAAAGTAAGGTGGGTATGGGGGTGACAAAGACTGAGAGACGGGAGAGATTACATTCTCGAATAATAGAGGCAGTCTAGGCGAGAATTTTGGCTCCAATCTTATTGATAATATTGAAGAGAGAGAGGGGGAAATAGGAGGTGCATTGGTTGGGGTTTTGCCAGATTTCAGTAGAAGCGTGAGCACAGCTTCACGCAGAGTGCATGCTAAGCTGCCTGTTTCCTGAGATTCAGCATGAATGGCAAGGAGATGAGGTGTAAATTGATGTTTATGTGCTTTGTAGAATGGTACTGTGAGACCATCTAGGCTTGGGCTTAGGACCCACCAAGGGCATTTTTGGGTAGTGCCATTTCTACACAGGTGATAGGCTCTCTCAGAAAACAATGTTGACCATCAGTTGCCCATATCATCGTGATCTCTGCAAGATTAGCCGAGATCTCCACTGAGGGGTCGGATGAGCAGGAGGAATACAGCTGCTCATAATAGCACAAGAGTTCAGCCATTATGCTCACATTATCAGAGATGCTGTTAGTAGTGGAAGAGTGCAGTTTTGTGATGTAGCCACTAAGGTGATTGCCAAGGTATGGCAAGGGAGTTCTCCCTCACCGTATCATCTGGCATTGGTGTGTTTCTCCAAATATGCTATTTCCCTGTCAGCAGATCTCAAAACTCGGCCATTAAGATTGAGAGTCAGTGTAGTAGAGGAGAACAATTGAGGTGAGAGTCCGCTCAATCGATATTTGGCAGCTTAGAATCGACTCAAGCTAGTTGGCAACATATGTCCTGCAGGATCCCCGCATGTTTCGAAATGCATATTCTATGAATATAGGCTTTAAAGACCTCCCAAAGGACAGCTTGGGTCGAGACTGAGCCTGCATTTAGGGTAAAGTACTTTATGACCTTGTTGTGTAGTTCAGAGTGAAAGACTACATCATGAAGGGCTTCTCCCGGAAACTACCACTGCGTTTCAGCCCGCCTCCGTATGGGATCTGTAGTACCAATCAAACCAGCAGTGACCTGACAATTTACACAGAAGATGTGCTACATCATTTGTCCAGTGTGTGGCATTTGCAGAGAGGAGCTAATAGTCTAGTCTTGTCCACACACCATGGGGCACGGAATGAAAAGTATAATCAGAGGTGGAGGGGTGACGCATGCTCCAGTTGACGTGGAGAGCAAAGGTTTCAGCAACGTGCAGGACCCCGAAAGCACATGGTTTACCACTTGCTTGTGTGCTGATGGTCTTTCCAGCGGGTTCTGTACCATATTGAAACCAATAAAGTCCACCTCTATTCAGCCAAAGAGCAAGTATATATCCTAAAATAACCTAGGCATATCTATATTTGCTTAATCATAAAATGTGTTTGTCAGTCAAGACTCCAGCCTATACAATATAACAGCCATCTGGGTCAATGAAGCTGGTAGTGAGGGAATAGGAGTTACTTTTATATACGAGTATGAATACCCCCCTCGAATAAGAGCTATAACAGGAAAAATAATGGTGTGCTCCCTGAGGATTTGCAAATGTATGGGAGTCATGGGAAGGAAGGTGAGTTTCTTGGAGAAAAGCTATTTTGACCCTAAGGCGGGAATGTTATGAAAGGACTTGTTTTCCCTTAGATAGATTATTAAGGCCACATATATTCCAAGTGAGAAGGGTAATTCTACCATTCTCTTCCAATAGTCATGTTATACCATCCAAAGGAATAGCATGTGTAATGGTGTGCCATGTCCGTAGGAAATGTAATAGGAATCCATCAGACAATAGAAAATAAACAGAACAAAAATCTTTACAAATTCTAAATACCCTCCTCCACCAACACAGACAATAAAACAACCATAAACCCAAGAACAAACAAAACAACAATAAACATCTTTTTAAATAACATTGTGTTATACACCACTGGGGTGCACTTTGATTATATGGTTTGCATGTCGGGGGATACCTGCAAACAGAGGGTAGGATTGCTGGTGCAATATAATGGGTAGGAGCATTATAAGCATAGGATCAAATCAAGGAGGGGGCAAATGCAGCGATTGCACCCAGAAAGGGAGTCTTTGATGGGTCTGTCAGTGATGAGTTTAGGCAGTGGAAGAAGCAACCATCGACAGGACATGACTGTGCTGTAGGGTTTGGGGAGCGGGAGCGCTCTGGAGAATTTTGCCTGTATGAGGAGTTATTGACAGAATGTTGTTTGCAAAAGTCTACTACATCTACTGGAGTATCAAAAAAGCAGGGTTTCCCATTGACTTCAATCCGTAACTGAATGGGATATAGCATGGCATATTTGAAGACTAATTTGTGCAGTGAGGTTTTGACATCAGATCATTTACAGCCCACCACTTGAACAGTGATGGTGAAATCAGGAAATAATGAAATGGTGGAGCCCTGATATAGTAGCGGACCTTTTTCGCAGCCTTATATATGCGTGGTGTCACTGTCCCTGTAACAAAGGAGAAGTGCAATGATTAGGGATGGGGTGCACCTGCTGTTGGTCTCTGGCCTAGCGATCTGTGTTCATGCTGCACTAGGGATGTAGGCGTGAAACTGCCACATTCAAAAAGATCTGTAAGGAGTTGTTCAAGTAATGTATCCGTTCGCCCCATATTCGTGGATTCCGCAATGCCCAATATGCAGATATTATTTCTACAGGTGCATGCCTCTAGGTCCTCGTTTGTGATTGCTACCATTTTTAGGATGTATTCCAGGTTTTCCACGTGCTTCACCATGGTTGTCACTCCATCCTCCAGTCCAGAGATAAGCAGCTCAGCAGCCAAGTCTTATGGTTTGATAATCCAGGCACTCACCCATACGAACAATGTGACTGGGGAGGGCGTCGAAATGAGCATCAATGGAGCGTAACTTGACTCAGAGTTGAGCCATTATAGCAGCAGTGCCACTAATGTAGATTTGGCAAACACAAAGAGATGATGGACAGAGCGCTGAAACTTTTCAGATACTCACCCCCAGTCACAGATCTGTGATGAATCCATCATTCTTTAGCTCACTTTGCCACCACAGTTCAGACACAGTTATATGAAAATCAGTCTTGACCATGTGCCTCATGTGAACAGTCCAGCCCAACCTGCCAAGCCATCCCTTCCCTGTACTGCAAACAAGCATCCTGCAAGCTCTTTCTGGCTAACAGCCCTCATCGGCCAGGCTAGCTTAAATCCAGTGGCAAAGTGAGCAAGGTACCCACGTCTGGGCATACCTTGCTAACTTAGGGTGAACAAAGCAAACACAAAGAGGTGATGGATGGAGCACTGAAAAGTTTCAGACACTCACCCCCAGTTACAGATCTGGGTTGAATCCATCATAGTTCTTTAGCTCACTTCGCCAACCAAGTTTCGACACAGCTATTTGCAAATCAGTCTTGACCCTGTGCCTCAAGACAACAGTCCAGCCTGAACTTCCAAGCCATGTCTTCCCTGGACCGGCAACAAGCATCCTGGTACCTGTTTCCGGCTAAGAGCCCTCATCAGTCAGGCTAGCTTGAATCCAGTGGCAAAGTGAGCAAGGGGACCACGTCTGGGCATACCCTGCCTACTAAGGGAGAACAAAGCAATCACAAAGAGATGATGGGCGGAGTGCTGAAACTGTTCTGACACTCACCCAAATTAATTAATTTTACAATTCAGGTTTTGGCATTTATTACAGATTCATCAGAAGCCAATAATCAATCATTGAGAGACTAATTTGGAGTTTATGACCAGTACTCCGCGCCTACAAGCGACAGGAGGTAAGATGGTTGGACAGAATTTCGCATATAATTGTGGAATGTTTACGAGGACTAATTATATTAAAAACCTCCTCATTCCTTTCTTATGTATAGACGGTCACCAGGCGAGGATAACACATAGCGTGGGGGCTACTGACTAAGGAGGCCACATAGGTAAGACAGGTTTTCAGTGTCTGGTATAATTGAGCAGCAGCAATTTGAATAACTGTTATGGATGTGGTCACAGTTGGAGTTTTTCTCTTTTCTTGTTTATATTTTACAGTTCTTCTGTGGGGACAAAGAAACGCACGCTCACACCATGTGGTGTTTGATTTAAAGTGGTAAGCTGAAGCTTGAGAATAGTGGTAGTCACTTAGTATTGCTGCAAGTAGTGTTGCCTTAAATAGGAAAGTACCCTATTTCCTTTTTTTATTTCAGAATTCTATGGTCCTGATGAGAGTCCCTATAAACCCCGGGACTTGAAACGCGTAGACTTCTGGTGCTGCCATAAAAGCTTCATATAAAAAAGAACCCCTGGATTTATAATTGGTTTAGGGATAATTTGTTTAAACATATCAGATGTTTAAATTGCATGTACTGGTATAATATATGTCGGGAAATCTAATATTGTGATAAATTGAAGTGGCAGACCCATTTTTCACTCCACAGGTTTAATTACATCGTTGGAGTGTATGTATATGATTCTGTACAGTATGGTGGAAGGATGGGAATAAATGTGGATGGTTGATGGTATGAATGGTTGATTGCTTGAATATTTATTTATCATATTTTGTTCGTGTCCCTGTAATCATCAATAATGGTATTCTTTGTTGTTCAAATCATGTGGTAATCGTGTTGTGTGTTTTTTGAAAAAATTCAGAAGCTTTCGGATGTTAATAAATTGGACATTCTGAACTAAAATAGATTGTTTGTAATAATTATCAGCACTGGCACTCTTGTTCGTTATATTGTCATTGTGCGCTCAGCCTTGCTGATTAGAGCCACCCCCTCTTTTTGCTACTAGTAAGTCTATTCTAAGACATTGTAAGTGCAGTGCAGCCATTAAGAGTTTATGTTGCTGGGAGTTTGTCATTACGAATGCCTACAGAACACCTGACCCAGATACCTCAATGAAAGAATCAACATCCACATCCCCAAAAGAAGCCTGCGATCTTCCAACCTCGCTCTAGCCGAAACCTCGCACATCCAGAGAGCGAGAGCAGGGAGAAGATCCTTCTCTCACATTGCAGCGAAAACCTGGAACGAGCTCCTGGCAGACATCAGACGCTCCCCCTACCTGAACACCTTCATGAAGACCTTTAGTAAGGCTGACCAAAAGACTGGATCTAGAGACCAGGTTGCTGGCTTTAGAAAGGGAGAGAGAGAGCAGAGATGGGCCTAGCACCCATCAATGGTGGCAGCAATTTACTTAATAAGGATAAAGAGCAATGTTGTGATCCTAAAATCCCCAAAGGGATTGAATGTGTAGACTACTCAGTTAAACAGTAGATAGTTGGTTAACTGGACACAATGTGCATGATTTCATTGGACTTTACAATCTGTTTATAAATAACATATTTTAAGTAATTGCACTAATGAAAAGTTACATCAGCATTTGGTAGACCTAGGTCTAATTTCTCCCCAAGAATTGGGAAAGAAGGCAGACCACTGGGTCAAGACAAGGGTGACAAAAACGACCACTGAGGGTGACCAAAAGAAAGAGATTACAAAACCTCCCCAGGGGAAAGGTTGTGAGAATCCCAAAGATAAAAAGCCTGAGTCTTCCAAAGCCCTCAAAAACCTGCACAAGGGGTGGGTCCCAAAACTCTTCCCAGTCCATTAATAGGTACAGGGGAAAGAACTTTTATCCTTTAAAGGCCTGGTGTAACAACTGTTAGACGTTGGGACACTTAACTGTAGATGCTGCTTGCCCAAGCAAGAAGGCCCCTAGTCCTACTACAGCTACTCCTGGGGTAGCAAGTCTCCAGATGGGATCACCAGTGTACCAAGAGCAAATCAGGTTGCATACTGAAGCAGGTCTAGTTTCAGAAGGGGGAAGTTGAGTTTGCTACTGTACCTGTGTGGCCACTCAACTTAAAAAAGTACTTACAATAACCTTGGATTAATGGAACTAGGATATAGGCTCCGAGGAATACAGGAGCCAGTGTCAATATGTTGAGAGACACACTGGTTTCCCCTGAGCAAAACTTGAGAAGTTACCCAATCACCAATGCTGACAGTATTACCACTAACCATGCAATGGCTATGGTGACATTATACTGGGGTGGGGGAGTTACTGGCCTGAAACAGGTAGTGGTCTCTCCAAAGCTACCAGCTGCATGTCTGATTGGCAATGACCTAGAAACCTCAGCATGGGCTGAGGCTGAACTGAAAACCCATGCAGCAATGCTGGATATTCATGATTTGGTGTGTGTGTAAAAACAAGAGCACTGAGCAAGCGGCAGGGTGAAAAAGAAGGTTTGGAGCATTAAAGTATGGCACAACCTTCCAAGGGAAAAGGTAAGAAGACTGGGGTACCAGCTTCTGTACAGCAAAATGATCAGGACCCTCTCCTTAGGAAGAGGACTTGGACACCCCAGAGGGAACTAAGCCCATGGAGCTTGACCCTCACCAGGTTGAACTCCTAGGCCCAGGGGGACCTTCTAGGGAAGAGCTGTGCCTTGGACGGCAGAACTCCAACTCTTGAAAGCCTGAGGCAGCAAGCTGCTGCACAGGAAAAGGGAGATGTCAGTGGTATCCACAGAGGATATTGGGAAGAGGGACTACTGTACACTGAGGTCAGAGACCCCAAACCTGGAGCCAATAGGAGAGTGGTAGTGCCTCAGAAGTACAGGGAGGTTCTCCTAACTTTAGCTCATGACAACCCCCTAGCTGGACATCTGGGCCAAACAAAGACTTGGGAAAGGCTGGTTAGCCATTTTTACTGGCTCCAGATGCACCAAAAAGTAAAGGAGTTTGTCAGCTTCTGGGACACCTGTCAGGCCAGTGGCAATACAGGTGGCCCCTCAACGGCCCCCTTAATACCACTACCTGTGGTGGGGGTTCCCTTTGAAAGAGCAGGTGTGGACATAGCGGGTCCACTTGAACCTCCAAGAGCATTAAGGAACAAATTCATTCTAGTGGTAGTGGATCAAGCCACTAGGTACCCTAAGGCAATTCCCCTTAGGACTAGCACAGCTCCTGCAGCAGCCAAGGCCCTCATTGGTGTCTTCAACAGAGTAGGGTTTCTTAAGGAGGTGGTTTCAGACAGAGGGTCCAACTTCATGTCTGCTTACCTAAAACACATGTGGAAAAAGTGTGGAGTGCAGTACAAGTTTAATACACCCTATCACCCACAAACCAATGGCCTTGTTGAGAGATTCAACAAGACATTGAAAGGCATCATTATGGGTCTCCCTGAAAAACTCAAAAGGAGATGAGACTTCTTCTTACAATGCCTGCTTTTCGCTTACAGAGAAGTGCCACAGAAGGGAGTATGGTTTTCCCCCTTTGATCATCTGTTTGGCCAGCCTGTGAGGGGACCAATTTCTCTTGTAAAAGAGTGTTGGAAGAAGCCTCTCCAAGAACCCAAACAAGATATTGTGGGCTATGTGCTTGGCCTAAGGTCCAGAATCGCTGAGTACCTGGAAAAGGCATCTAGAAATCTTGAGTCCAGCCAGGAGTTTCACAAGCACTGGTATGACTAAAAAGCTGCACTGGTTGAATTTCAATCTGGGCAAAAGGTATGGGTTTTGGAGCCTGGGTCTTCAGGACAGATGGAGTGGCCCTTACCATATCCTAGAAAAAAAGATTGAGGTCACTTACTTGGTTGACCTGGGTGCAACCAGGACACCCAAAAGGGTTATCCATGTGACCGCCTCAAGCTCTACCATGACAGGGCTAACATCCACATGCTGATGGTGAATGATTAGGATCAGGAGACAGAGAGTGAACCTCTCCCTGACCTCCTCTCACACAGCCCATAAGATGGGTCAGTGGAAGGAGTTGTCTTTTCAGACTCCCTCTCTGCCCAACAGCGGACTGATTGCAAGCTAGTCTTGCAGCATTATGCAAAGCTAGTTTCCTTGACCCCTGGTCAGACAAACTGGTGTAACCATGATGTCAAGGAAAGCATCAGAGCTGAAGTCAGCAAGATGCTAGGTTCTAGTCCCCAAACCTCATCCACAGGGTGAAAAGAGAGAAATTAGGCTCTGTTTTGACTATAGAGGGCTCAACTCTGTCACCAAGGCAGATGCTCACCCTATCCCAAGAGCAGATGAGTTGATAGACAGATTGGGTGCAGCCAAATTTCTAAGTACCTTTGACTTAACTGCAGGGTACTGGCAAATTGGCATGGCTCTAGGAGCAAAATTCAAGACAGCATTCTCCACACCTGATGGGCATTATCAGTTTACTGTATGCCCTTTGGCTTAAAGAATGCACCTGCAACCTTCCAGAGGTTGGTGCACCATATCCTTGCTAGATTGGAGTCCTTTAGTGCAGCTTATGTAGATGAAATTGTTGTTGTTAGCTCTACCTGGCAGAATCACCTGATCCACCTTGGGAAGGTTTTAAATGCCCTGCAAACTGCAAGCCTAAATATCAAGGCATCCAAATGCCAGATAGGGCCGGGAACTGTGGGGTACTTGGGCCACCTTGTTGGTGGAGGCCATGTACAACCCTTACAGCCCAAGAACCAGGCCATCCTGGACTGTGCAGCTCCAACAACCCAGACTCGAATTACAGCATTCCTTGACTTGACTGGTCAAGGATTTGTGAAGGGATATGGGTCCATTGTGACTCCCCTCACAGAACTCACCTCCAAGAAGATTCCCAAAAAGGTCAACTGTACAGTTAGTTGTCTAAAGGCTTTTGACACCCTGAAAGCGGCTATGTGCTCAGCACCAATTCTCAAAGCTCTAGACTATGCCAAGCAGTTCAATGTGCAGACTGAAGCCTCTGAGCTTGGGATAGGAGGGGTCCTATCCCAGAGCGATGATGAAGGCCAATACAAACCTGTTGCTTTTATAAGCATAAGTCTTCTTCTCAGGGAGCAGCGTTGGAGTGCCTTAAAAAGCTGAGGCCATACTTGTTTGGTACTCACTTCCTAGTTCAAATTGATCACATACCTCTCAGATGGCTAATGGAAATGAAAGGTGAAAATCCTAAACTGTTGGGGTGGTCCATCTCCCTACAGGGAATGGACTTTGTAGTGGATCACAGACCTGGGACGGCCCATGCCAATGCAGATGCACTTTCCAGGTTCTTCCACTTAGAAAATGAAGACTCTCTAGGGAAAGGTTAGTCTTGTCCTCTTGCCTTTGTCGGGGGGGGCAGGGGGTTGAATGAGAAAGTGCCCTTTTTCTGCATGGTTGACCCCACTTTTTGCTGATTTGCTGATGTACTTTGACTGAGTGTGCCCTGGGCTCCTGCTAATCAGGTACCCAGGGCCTATGTTATTTACATAAAACTGCATTGAAGCCTAAATCCAATTGGCATCTCTGGCCACATGCCAGCCCCTGGTAAATGGTACCACAGGTACACAGAACTTTGTGACCAGAGAAGACCTTCATCCCCAAGCCTGCGGTGTCTTTGCAAACTGGAGGTTCCCCAATGAAAACAACAGGGTGCCCAATGTCGAAACCGCACTCTGCACCCAGCCGCCCTAGTGCCGCTGAGGGCGTCAGAGTACATTCTTGACCCTGGGGGACCCCTGAGTCTACCTCCAGAACCTCAACTCCCACTACCAAATACTTCCCTCAAAACCGATAACACTATTTTCTTCCGTAGGGTAACATTGACTGTTTTTCTGTGAAAAGTTTCTAAGTGTGGAGTTTGAGAATCTAAACAAATTCTTTAAAATTGCATAATCTAACAAAAACTATTTTACTTACAAGTTTTCAGGAAATGTCCCAGAGTAGTTTCTAGGTATACTACTCCGTGTAAGCCTAGTAATCTCAAAAGTTACATACCTGCTATTTTACTAAAAAGCCTATCCTGGCGGATGAGGGGTGAAACCCTGAAACCGGTCCTAGGATGCTTGTTTCCAGTCCAGGGAGGACCTGGCCTGGCAGTTCTTGCTAGACTTTTCCCATTGGGCACAGGGTCAAGTCTGATTTGCATATGGCTGGGTTCAAACTGGAAGGCATGGTGAGCAAAAAAATATAGGCCCAGATCTCTGTACTCGGGTGAATGTATGGCATTGTACTGCATTCTGTCCATCAATGTTTGCACTTGTAGATTTGGAGCATGTATTTCTCTCTGGGGGTTTAGCTGTATCTAACTAGGAGCTCTTGAGTCAAGCACGTTTGGACTGTTCAAAGAGCAGTTTGCGTTAGTTCCAGTCCCCTCGACCCATCATGGAGACCTAGAATGAGATATGCGCAAGTCCTTATAGTTAGTGAGGGAGAGTTGATGCTGTAGTGTCCACCTGATAAATAGATATAGAGGTAGTTGTCCACGGCTGGATTTGCATCAGCAGGGGCCGAGTGCACTATGGGAGAGTGGGACAGAATCTGCTGTGCAGGGCCTTTCCTAAGAATTCGGGTTAGTGGGCAGGTTTGGTGGCATTTGAGGCTGCAATCGGCATCATCCCGCTAGAAGCAGTGTGCTCCCACTGTGTAGATGGTGTCAGATAGGTAGTTGAGTATGATCCATGCAGCGAGAGAGCCAACGTCGCCAGAGCTCCACCGTCTGTCGGCCATCTTGGTCATTGGCATGGTCATGCCCCCCTGGTATTGTTGTCATTGATCTAAGGAAGAAATGTTTGGGTTTCCTTTCTATCACAAATTGCAGTTTTTGGTTTATTGTTTTCAGAGAGAGTAGCCTTTTGGAGCACAGAAAAGTGTGGGAAGGGTAGAAAAAGGTATTTGCTTATTCACTGGATTAATTTAAAGTTTCCAGTGTCTTGATTTTAAGCTAGACTCTACAGTGTATGCTGGTTCTGGTTACGAGTACCCGAGAGTAAAATGTGCCTAACCATTCATTCCACCAGGTTTAAGCAAGAAACAATCAACAAATCAGCTACCGTCCACTGTCGATGGAGAGTAGTAAGATTATGTTTATCTACATACTAATGTAAATTCATGGACCATAAATCCCCTAAATAGCTGAAAACCTGCCAGAAATGCTTTCCTCTTCAGAATGTTTGACTCTACGGTTCCTCACATAAAGTCGTCCTCATTCTAATAAGATTGCTTTACTGATTAGAACCACCAACCCTAATAGCCTCAGAAAATAAAAACACACTTTTGATTCCCTCATCACAGTCATTTTAAACTTACAACAGATCGCCCACACCTAAACAAGTCTTTGCAGAATTACTTTATCTGGAAGGGTATTACGCATTGCTGACATAAAGCACAATACTGTCTTCAATGATATATCTAATACAAATAATTATTTTATTTTCCACTCAAATAATTGAGTGAAAAGATGGAGGGTGGCTTAAGTGTGGCTAATAGTTCACCATTTGGATTCTATCTAACCATCATAGCATAAATACAACACATGTCATGTCCCTCCAGTCCAGATAACTATCGGATGATAGCCCTTCTTGACGTAGATGGAAAGGCGTATGAGAGTGTCCATTTATCAGAACTGACAACCTGGGTTGAAAATTGTAATTTAATTTCGTTCACACGTTCACATTCCGTTCCAAAACGGCTGTCATATTGAAGACAATTTAATCTGTCTATCCCATATGATAGAATCCACACTAGCCACAAAAGGCAAATCTTTATACCTGGGTTTCATTGATTTTCGAAAGGCTTTCGACAGTGTGATTCGCCCTAAATTGTGGGATAAATTGACAAAATGGGGCATTCCTCAGCCCTTATTGAAAGCTCTCATTTCGTTACATACAGATACCTGGGTGAAAATACGAGTCACCTCGAGATGGACTACAACCAACAAAATCTTAACCACCAGAGGCCTAAAACAAGGATGCATCCTTGCTCCCCTACTTTTCAACCTGTATCTAGCAGATCTCCCTAAATGCTTAGCCGGATGTCGAGCTTTCCCCCCGCGAATCGAACTAACAAAGATCCAAACCTTGCAGTATGCTGACGATACCATCTTACTCAATCAGACCCAGGTGGGACTCCAGAGATTATTCAACTCCCTTGTACAGTACTGTAACAACAATACACTGGAGATTAACATCGCCAAAACGAAAGTTATGACAGTCTCATCCTTGAAAATAAGAAAAAGCACTTGGTTTATCGATGGCAAGGCACTGGACTCAGTCTCCACATACAAATATTTGGGTGTCTGGATAGACTACAAGGGAAGATCGACCGCGCACATTACCGCAATGCAGAGTGTCGCCCGAAGTTTGGAGGAAGCTTTCATTAGAACAAAGAGCACCCTCCTCTCTCCAGATCTCGCCCCACTAATAAGATTGATAGGAGCAAAACTTCTACCGACGATAGCTTTCGGTGCTATAACCTACAAAGACAAAATGTCCAGCTGGCTAGACAGAGCTCAATCAGCATGCTTCCGCAGAGTGTTTTTATTACCAAATTCAACCTCTCATGCTCAAATCCGAATGGAATTTTCTTTGGCCTCCCAACATTGGGTCACGAGTGCAAGGTTTATAGGATATAGTTTAAAGACAAAACTAGCTCGCCATCATACTTTAAAGAGCACTATATGGTCACTATTCAGCAATCCAGATACATCTTGGAATAAATATCTGTCATACTGCTTGAACTCGCTAAAAGCCCAAGACATATGGTCAGCATCGCTACCCATAGAGACGACATTAAAACTCCTTACTAAGCAAGCAAAAATCTTGTCCTACGAAAACGATGCCAAATCAGTATCAAAGCTCTTCCACGGCAGTTGGGCCTCGAAACTCTATGCTCCAAAAACTCTACCGCTCTACCTTTCATCATCAATTAAATACATTAAGCACCAATTAATACGGTTCCGGTTTGGCCTAATTCCACTAATGGCGTACAAATGTGGACAGGAGTATAAAAAAGGAATTTCTACAAATTGTCGTTTTTGCAATCTAGTGGAAGAAAATCTAATTCACATCCTGTGCATTTGCCGACCTTTGATTGCCCTACAGGTCTTCTGGCTTAGTCCGATCTGGCTTTCTTTCTTTCTCTGGCTCTCCACTTGACCCTCTTCCAAACAAAATTTGGAAAACCATTGGCCGAGACACCTTTCCCTGGCTGCGACAAATTTGCAGCCAATCCCTGGAAGCAGGAATAGTTCCTGAGGCGTGGAAGCAGGCAGTAGTGACACCTCTGCTGCAAAAACCCTTGTTAGACCCTAAGACACCAGGAAATTTTAGACCTATTTCCCTTCTGCCATACCCAATCAAAATCCTGGAAAAAGCAGTCAGCAAAATTCTTTCAAGTTATCTGGAAGACAACCATCTCGTCCAGGTCACGGCACCGAGACTGCTCTGGCCACCATATTAGACAATCTACGAATGCGTGCTGACAATGGGAATGATACCATTCTAGTATTACTGGATATGTTAGCCGCATTCGATACAGTGAGCCATGCAGTACTGGTGGAAAGACTGGAGAGGATAGGTGTGTCAGGACGGGCCCTTCAATGGCTGCAATCCTACTTATCGGGAAGACAGCAGATGGTGACTATGACACCTTTCACCTCCAGATAGTGCCCATTACATCATGGGGTACCGCAGGGCTCTGCGATTAGTCCCATATTGTTTAATATCTATTTACAGCCCCTGTTCCCCATTATTAAATCCTTTGGCATTGACCTGGTCAATTACGCCGACGACACTCAATTGGTGTTTTCCCTGGAGGGAAAACAAGCAGTATCCATGGATACGTTCCAGGAATGCATGCGCCAGACTGAGGTATGGCTTAGGAGAAATTCTCTGCAATTTAATGGGAGGAAAACGGAGGTGGTATACTGCCCCACGGCCAGAATGTCCCAACATCTACCTCTGGAATTCAGACTCACTCCTGATGAGGAGCCTCTGGTTCCAGCCAAAACAGTACGCAACCTGGGAGTCTTGGTGGATGATAACCTCCAAATGGAGTCCCAGGCTAACAAGACTGTCAGCGTGTGCCTTTCATTGATGCACATGCTACGACAGATTCTTCCACTACTTCCCAAAGACTCGCGCTCACTTGTATTGAGGAATATTGTGCTGAGTAGGCTGGACTACTGCAACTCCCTGTATCTAGGAGCACCGCAATATATTCTTCAGGGGTTGCAGAGAGTCCAGTCTATGGCAGCAAAGATGGTGCTAAACAGGCAACGTGGGTCCTCCACAACGTTGGCTTTGAAAGACCTTCACTGGCTGCCCATCAAAGAAAGGATTCACTTTAAATCACTTTGCATTGCCTACAGAGCAGCACATTGCCTAAAGAGGCAGCTCCGTTCCTCCAGCGCAAATCTATTGATGACTACCAGGGTTAGACCCTCTAGGATGGGGGAGGGCTCTCAGTGTTGTAGCCGCTCATCTATGGAATGAGCTGCCTCAGTACATTAGACAAGCCAACTCTTTGGCTGAGTTTAGAAAGAGCCTGAAAACTTGGCTCTTCCCCAGGCACGATTTCTAGCCCGCCTCTATTCCCCTTTATCCTATCGGTTGATGTTTAGGTTGGCTTCTCAGGTCTGAGCGCCAGGATACCGGTAGGGTGGCAGCTGCGCTATATAAGAACTCAATTCATTGATTCATTCATTCAACATTAGGACATGTCATAAAGCATTAGAACTGTGTATAAGGGGCGACTCACCTCAGACGGCCACTCGCTTTGTAAAATGTATGTTAGGAATCAGAAATATATTACCCCAAGAATGAACTTTAATCATTATTATTATTTCCCTTCTCACAGTTCACAGCTCACAGTTTTTCTTTTTCTTGTAATCGCAATTATTGTCTGTACAAACTGCAATGATTTTAAATAATTATGCAAATAAAAAACTCTTACTCCTACTCATGAGCAGGCCCGGACAAAATGTTCTTTACACTTGCATATTGTTAATTACCAGCTTGTGTTGGACCTGGCCCTTTTCTGCAGGGTCACTCCAGAGTTTTGCCTTTTTCCTGCCATCCTTTGCTGAACCTGGTTTTATTTGTTTTTAAGAATTTGCACACTTTTCCCTATTAACTAGTGGAAAAGAGCTTGTGTTCTCTCCAGAGTGACCTATAACTATTAAAAAAGAAAGTTTAGGGCTGGCAAAAGGTTTAATTTGCCAGGTTATAGTGATTGTTTAAAACAGCACAAGCTGTAGTGCAGGTCTGAGACATGTTTTAAGAGACTAGTTTAGTGTGTTGCACAATGAGTGATATAGCACACTATTAGCACTTTTTATACAGTCCCTGGGTACAAATAATACAATTTACGAGGGGAGTACAAGTAAATTGAACGGGGAAATTAAGTGTAGGCCAATTTTACAATGTTTTAAAAAGAGTGCACATGCAATTGTTTACTGGTTAGCAGAAGTAAATTGCACAGACTCCCAATGCCAACTATAATCAGTTCAGCAAACAAGGGAGTCAAGGAAACAAGTTTGGGAGGATGCCACACAAAGAATTCCAGGTCTAACATGGATGTGTATAACAATAGTTTTTTTCACATAAAAAATGTATTTTCTCATTCATGCAACTACATTTGTTACTCTTCCAAATGGCTAAATGATCATGATTATGAGTACACCTTGAAAGCTGTAATACAACTACTCCCATCAAACACTCAAGAGTAATTTACGTGTAATACCAGAGCATTATAATAATACTTTGTGAAGCAGGGGCAAAGTTTCAAGGGGCAAAATAAGCAGAATATGCAACCAGAGCATGTGTCATCATAACTGCATTAAAGCTCAGTTTGTCAACTCACCAACTATAATTCCAGGCTTTCGATCCATTTCAACAACATGTGGATGCACTCCTTTATACGCTGCATCACTGACGATTTGTGTGTTCCTTCTTACCCTCTCCGTCACAGGATCATCAACCACTGGCGTAAAACCCCGACCCTTGGTCTTCTCAAAGTCCTCATGATATTTCACCTGCAAAACAGAGTGCATCTTCTGTTAAGCTGGAAATAGCAGCGTAATTTGTATTAAGATCTTTTCCCATGTTTTTCAGAAGCACACAATTGTTGCAAACCCTTAAAGAAAAAGTGATACCAAACAGTAAAATGTTGGCAGTCAGTGTGTTATAACACCAAAGTTGAGTGGAGAAAAGTGACAAAAGTGCCTAATTATTATTCAAAATAAGTGACTGATTCTGCTATCCTTCCTGAGATCTTCTAGACTTCCAGTATTTGCAATGGTGGATTAATATAGGACTGAAAGCTGTTTAAATAGGGTCTAATTCACACAGATATTTCCAAGTTTTTGGTTTTTTGGGAAGAAAAAGTAACATTTTTGCATGAATTACAAGGAATGAAATAGACAAATGCCATTGTGTATTGTTCTGGTCTTGTGCCAATGATAGTTATCTAGGCTTTTGCCAATGCTAGACTCTCTGCATGTGAGTCATGGAATACTCGGTGAACATTCCATGTCCATTGGAAAAATGTGTCCAATGCTGTACATCGTTGGCATGTGTTGCAGCTCCTTATCAACAATAAATATGAGTGAAACTATACCTTTCTGACACAATTCTTCCAGTTTATGAGAAATCACCACATCTTCTGTTGCCAACAAACAGCTGAAGCCAACACAGGACCCTCGCAAATAACAGGGTGTCAATAAAATAAGGTGGCTATGTGAGGAACAAGGGTTATGATACATTTGTTAGACCATTAGTTGTGGACCAAGTTTGTAGAAATGCGGTCAGCCTCAGTGATGATCTTTGGTGGAATGTGGCACGAGTGGTCAAGGATAAATCCAAACAGGATATCACTAGAAACAGTGTGGCACATCAGGTGCATCTGGTCAGGACAAGGTGGTTAAAATAAGGAATGAGGAATTTAGAAACATTGAAAGCAAGTATGGTATATGTGAAACAAGGATATCAAGAAATATCAATCCCTAAGTTCGTAGGACATGTTTCCCTCTGGTTTAGGTAATTTGTTTGAAATTTTGATCATTAGGTTTGAATATTCCCAGTCCAGACTCTTTTGGTATTACTCCATATTGTATTCTCATGCATATAATGATGTTTGTTGTTCGTCAATGTTAAAGCTTATATAGGTGAGGTTTATGTATTAATGCAGTTTTGTTTGTGACTTATTTAAGTATTTTATAGTTTCTGGTTCTTATTTTTTCTTTTGTTTAGCTGTTTTTTTTAACCCCATCGCTGCGGGCGATATTCCCCCACTGTGCTGGGGGGGAGGGAACGCTCAGCACAGCAGGGGAATTATCCCCGCATGGGAGCGTTCCACAGCTCATGACGAGCTGAGCTCGTCATGAGCACCGGAGCACCGTGGCTCATGACGAGCTCAGCTCGTCATGAGCATTCAAGGGGTTAAGGGAAAAGTAAAAGGAGTGTTCTGGGCTTGTGCCAATGATAGTCATCTAGACACATAGCAATGATATACTCTCCGCATCTAAGACATGGAATAGTCAGTGAGCATTCCATGTCAGTTGGAGAAATGTGTTCAAGGATGTGCATCATTGTTGTGTGTAAGAGCTCCTTATCAACAATAAATACAAGTTAAACTATATCTTTGTGACACTATTTTTCCAGTTTATAAGAAATCACCACAGATTGTTTTGGCTTTATACGGACAACAAACGTGTAAGGCTCAATGCACAAAACATTCAGGAAATTTTTAGAACTCCAAAGGGTTCACTCTTACGTTTTGGGTCAGGTGTGTGCATTTGTAAAGCAAGGTGACTTGAAAAAGTGCATAAATGCTTTTAATTTATTGATAGCTGTGCAACCTACCTAGCTATTTGTAGTTTACATTAGTGGGCAGATATAGTGTGACCTATGAGTGGAAAGGGAGATCTTTTGCAAACGTGGTACACACAAAATCATTCTTACAAGAGAGCACAGCCCGCATGAAGCAGGACCTAGAGGGTTATTTAGATTTAGCGGGTTGCAGTACACATGCCTAAAACTAGTGGTGTTCCACAGTGGATGCTCCGTCCAGCCTACTTAGAATACATACATGGGTAAAGGCTCTAATTAAGATAGAAAGTATCCACCAGTTTTGGCCAGCAGTCCTGCATCTGTCAAACTTTGAATACTCCATTTTTAACACCATTTAAATGGATATCATTTGAAGCAGTTATTACTTTGCAAGTAAGTATATATATATGAGCTTTTAAGAGCAAGGCTCACAATACGGAACAAGCTACCAAATAATGTATAAAACATCTAGCAGTCTCTAAATATATTTTGGGAAAAAACAGATAATACCCAAATGAGCCAATGGCCTTTTCTAGTGTGTGTGGTTATGTGAGTAATATTAAAACTGATATAAATGGCTGCCATCACCGTTGCAACCCTGTGGGAATTTAGTGACAGAAGCCCTGTGACTTTCATTTGTTTTTGTCAAATTGCAAATGTAATTAGACCATTGAAATGTTGCAAGCTTCAACATAGATACTGGAGTGACTGAAGGCAAATATTAACAGACATGGTCTTCTTCTACAAAAATTGAATGTTAAACCTAAAACAGTCTACATCCAGTGGATGAAAGGTTCTCATAGAAATTAAACCCTTTAGTCTATGGCCCTTCAGTGTGTTAGTGATACATCCATTTGAAATATTCAGAAATGACTCAATGCATAGTACAAAATACACCCAAGCGACAGCACAATGATTTTGTCTTAATGAAGTAAGAAGCAACAAGTTTCTGTTGACATTGTAAAAAGTCACATTATATGTTCTGGTCATATGCATTCCTAGAGTAGTTGTATTGAAAGTACAACCAGAAGCAACAGAAGCCACACATGATCAAGCTGGCACACCACACACCACACTGTGTCAGGTTCAGGTTAAACATGCATTTCACAGAGACAATTATCCCACACCAATATTTCTGATGTCAACATTTTATTAGTTTAGTGATATTATTGTAAGGTATTCAAGTGCAGGTGTAAAATTCCAAAACAAGAAGGATCATGGCAGCTACTGAAGGGGAGTGCTCCATTAATGGTGCTGGTTAGAAGATGAAGGCAAACTGCTGCTGCAACGTGAGGTGTCCATTCCTTGAAGCATTCTGATCCGGCGGAACTCACGGGACCTTACCATTGAGACATTGTTTTGTGTTTCCCTCACATGCCTCAGCTCAGGTGTGTCTATTAGCATACTGGGTCTACCTTTCATTTGTTGCAGGTCACTGCTGTACTTCACCTAAAATGAAGCAATGAGAGATTGGTGACAGCAAAGACAGGTTGTCGTTAAATTTGAGGATTGCGGACCTTTTATTTACACATCAACATGCAATAAGCACTACATGTTTGTATTTATACTAGAAGAAGACATGTGAAATTAAATTGGATGGATAATTTGAAAGTTACTCACATGCCCAAAAGTCAAGAATGAACTTAATGACTTAGGCAAGCATTTCACACATATTGGACACCATTCACAAAATATTTTTTAGCAGTAGTAGTGTCTTACTCTTGTATTACTCATGTCTTAGATGCAAAATACACCTGACCAGTCAAGACTGTTTTACAAAGCATTTTCTGTGAATAGTTGGAGATAGGTCTGACTTACACATGAATTTAATTTCAAAGAATAAGACATGATTAATCACATAATAAAACGTATGTGTGATTCATAGAGCAGTTTTCAATCATTAAGCATGTCTTACTTCTAGAACAGATATCCAACCTGCCACCATTCACACAAGAATTGATTAGTTCAGTTCTGTAATGGAAAATAGCCTCAAAGATTCCTTTACTTTGAAATAAAGTTGATAAACATATAAGAAATTGCTGTCCTCGTGGTCATGGCATTGTATTGCATAGTACAGTCTTGTTTGTGTTACATTATTTAGGTAATCTAAATCCCCACCCATTTAAAGCCTATTAAAAAGACAATATATAGTAAATACAGATGACAGCTTAGATGCAGATCAAATAGCATGAATGAATTACCTCAGAATTTTGTATACATTTATCAAATAGAATAAATATGATAATGTTAAGAAATAGAGACTACGCAAGCAGGTATCAAAAGCAGTCAGTCAATCTTATCTACTGTAAACTGAATTCTGCAGGTGGTAGGCTCTTGTTTATATCCTTGAAGAGGGGAGAGTATAATGTTGTCCTATTGTGAAGCTGTATTCCACATTACAGTAGTTGCAGGGTTAATTGAAAAAATCACCATATCTTATTTAATTCCATTCTGAAAAACAAGTTTAGGTTCTCTCTTGGTTCTCAGATTCCTCTTCAACTGGATTAGATCATTCATGTAAGTTGGTGGTTTTTGTATATGAAATGCTTTCCTTAGGAGACAAAGAAATCACACTTTGGCCGGCAATAGTTAGCAAGCTATTACTTTTTAGAAGCATACAAATGTCCAGAAGACACAGATTACTTGACTAGTTCTCCTTAAGACTCATTCAGAAATGTTTACCAAATTACTTTAGACAAAGTTGAAAAGCCATCAAAAAATCTGGAAAAAAATAGAGTTGATCCAGCATATCATATTTAAATGATAATGCGTTGCCTTGACCACCATCTGACTATACTTGCTGCATGGTTTTATATATCCAACTTTCATTTTTATAACGGAGCACTCCTGAGGCGGAAAGCCGGGAGTTAGGCCACGGAAATCATTTTAACTGCCACATATTGCACACCTACTTGCTTTTAATATTGATTTTAAAACTGTTGTTGTTTTTTTGCATAATTGCACAGGAGCACTAATTTGGCCAGGGACAGTTGGGGCGCGCTACTGTACCCACCTCAGGCTCACCGAGGGCCGATTCTGGACCATACTCGGACTTTGACGGGCTTCCCCGAGGGCGACGACTTTGGCCGCCATCTTGGGAGGGAAAGCCCGGTTAGCGCTCTGGCGTCCGGGCGAATCACGGCCCGGGCGCCTTAAAAAGCACAGGCAACGAGGCATCAGTAACTTTCATTTTATAACGGAGCACTCCTGAGGCGGAAAGCCGGGAGTTAGGCCACGGAAATCATTTTAACTGCCACATATTGCACACATACTTGCTTTTAATATTGATTTTAAAACTGTTGTTGTTTTTTTGCATAATTGCACAGGAGCACTAATTTGGCCAGGGACAGTTGGGGCGCGCTACTGTACCCACCTCAGGCTCACCGAGGGCCGATTCTGGGACATACTCGGACTTTGACGGGCTTCCCCGAGGGCGACGACTTTGGCCGCCATCTTGGGAGGGAAAGCCCGGTTAGCGCTCTAGCGTCCGGGCGAATCACGGCCCGGGCGCCTTAAAAAGCACAGGCAACGAGGCATCAGTAACTTTCATTTTATAACGGAGCACTCCTGAGGCGGAAAGCCGGGAGTTAGGCCACGGAAATCATTTTAACTGCCACATATTGCACACCTACTTGCTTTTAATATTGATTTTAAAACTGTTGTTGTTTTTTTGCATAATTGCACAGGAGCACTAATTTGGCCAGGGACAGTTGGGGCGCGCTACTGTACCCACCTCAGGCTCACCGAGGGCCGATTCTGGGCCATACTCGGACTTTGACGGGCTTCCCCGAGGGCGACGACTTTGGCCGCCATCTTGGGAGGGAAAGCCCGGTTAGCGCTCTAGCGTCCGGGCGAATCACGGCCCGGGCGCCTTAAAAAGCACAGGCAACGAGGCATCAGTAACTTTCATTTTATAACGGAGCACTCCTGAGGCGGAAAGCCGGGAGTTAGGCCACGGAAATCATTTTAACTGCCACATATTGCACACCTACTTGCTTTTAATATTGATTTTAAAACTGTTGTTGTTTTTTTGCATAATTGCACAGGAGCACTAATTTGGCCAGGGACAGTTGGGGCGTGCTACTGTACCCACCTCAGGCTCACCGAGGGCCGATTCTGGGACATACTCGGACTTTGACGGGCTTCCCCGAGGGCGACGACTCTGGCCGCCATCTTGGGAGGGAAAGCCCGGTTAGCGCTCTAGCGTCCGGGCGAATCACGGCCCGGTCGCCTTAAAATGAAGCCCATTTCCCGTCGGTGCAGCGGGCGCGCCGATGGCGCGCCAGAGGCAAGCCCGTCTGGGCCCGTCCGGGCCAGACTGGGCCTCGGGCCAGCCACTCTGCCTGTGGTTCCTTCGGGGCCTTCGCGACTTTCGCGGGAGGAGCTCTTGGCACTTCAACATCTTGGGGACCCGGGCTGCCATCAGCACGCCCGGAGTGACGCCCCTTTCTGTCGTTGCCAAATCTGCCCAGACCAGAAGGAGTCTAACCTTAAGAAGGCAGGGCGATTAGTGGAGATGGCGCTACTCAATTGCAGATCTCTGCCAAAGCATTCGGTAAAGATCAGTCTGCTTATTGAAGACTGTAACTTGGACGTGCTATTTCTCACGGAGACATGGCTATCCTCTAACACTGACTTTGATATTATCTCCGCACTTCCAAGCGGCTTTAATATTCAGCATCAGAATAGAGAGCAAGGGAAGGGCGGAGGTCTTGCTATAATTTATAAAGACTCCCTGACCTGCAGACTCGAGGAGGGTGGAATTTCAGATGCAGAAAGTGCCGGTTTCAATATCCAGATCTCACCCACCCTTTCCCTCTCAGGCTTCCTCATCTATCGCCCTCCAGGAAGTCTTAGGCATTTTTCTGACTCCCTACTAGAAGCCACCTTAGCAGCAGCAGCCCGGGCCTCCAACTTTATGGTATTAGGAGACCTAAACCTGCATTTTGAGGATCTCAAGGACAGATCAGCCGCAGATCTAATCTCAAACTTTAAAACCTTTGAACTTGAGCTCTTAAACAAGGAAGCCACCCACAACAAAGGCCATTTGTTGGACCCGATCTTTTCAAACAACTCCCAGCTTGAACTGAAGTCCCCTCTGCCCCTACCATGGTCGGACCACTTCGCCGTGCCTTTTTTCTGGGAAATGTTTCCCGAAAAGGTCAAGGCTCCACATCCTCGTATACTTCAAAGAGCCTGGCCGAGGCTTTCGGTAGACAGCCTGAAAACTGCCCTTGAACAGTCCATTCCCGAAGTTGGATCCGATGTCCTGCAAGCAGACACAAATTTCCATAACTGGCTCACGAATTCTCTGGACACGGTTCTGCCCCTCAAATCAATTATAAAAAAGAGTAGTACTTTTAAATCCCCCTGGTTTACGGCCGAATTAAGAGAGCTCAGAAAGGCCTGTAAAAAATCCGAACGCACGTGGAGGAAAGATTGGGCACCTAACAGCAAGGCCTCCTATCAGGCGGCCCTGAGGCTCTATAAAGCCGCACGACAGAAATCGAAGGCAGTTTTCTTTGAGGAGAAAATCAGACTGTCAGCCAACTCCTCTAGGGAAACGTTTAAAATCGTTAACCAGCTTCTTAAAATTCCAGCCCCAATCACCACGCATAATGATCCCGAAGCAAGGTGCGATCAACTAGCAGACTTCTTCGATGGAAAGATACAGAAAATTCTTGACAGCCTCCCTCAATCTCCTGCAACACCGTCTATCGAAGCCCTTTCCACCGCGTCTACTAGCCTTCAATTTAAAGCGTTTAGCGCTATAACCAGGGAAGACTTTTGCACCACTCTCTCGAACATAAAAAGTGGTTCTCCTTCCGACCCTGCCCCGATGCACATCCTCAAACAGATCATGAGTACCATAGCCCCTATGGCCACAGAGCTGCTAAACATTTCATTTACCACAGGAATTGTTCCCCCGAGCTGGAAACAGGCCAAAATCAAAGTGCTCTTAAAGAAACCGGGTTTAGACACCTCGGATTTGGCCAACTTTCGCCCTATCTCCCTGCTTCCGGGATTGGGCAAAGTGGCCGAAAAACTGGCGAATAGGCAGCTCTCTGATTTTCTAGAGACTAATAGTCTATTGAGCAACTCTCAAATGGGCTTTCGCCCAGGCCAGGGCACCGACACGGCCCTCATAGCGGTGACAGAGGAGGCCAGATGCATCTTGGACTCAGGGGGATCAGCGGCTCTGATCCTCCTGGATCTAAGCGCTGCATTCGACACCGTGGACCATGTAACCCTGATCAAACGTCTCGCCAACTTGGGCATCACAGGATCTGCCCTCAAATGGCTGGAATCATTCCTGGAAAAACGATCTTTCAGAATATGGGAAAATGGTTCCATGTCTACATCCACTCCTCTTCAGTGTGGGGTTCCTCAGGGCTCCTCCCTGAGCCCCACACTGTTTAATGTCTATATGGCCCCGTTAGAGGAGGTAATAGCCCCCTTTGGGATCAAATCCATCAGCTACGCAGACGACACACAACTTGTCGTCTCGCTGGCACGCCAAGGGGGATGCCCAGATGATCTCCTCAAATGTCTAACTGCAGTCTCCGCGTGGATGACCGATTCTAAGCTCAAATTAAATGGAGCTAAGACAGAGATCATGCTTCTGGGTAATCAAGCGACATCCTTGGCCGCTGAGCTCTGGCCCCCCTGCATGGGTGAACTCCCTCCACCCAAGGAAAAAATTAAAAGTCTTGGGGTCTGGTTTGAACCTCAATTAACGTTTAAGACCCATGCAGAGAAAGTTGCCGGAGGTTGCTTTGGCCTTCTCCGAGCAGTGCGGAAGGTACTCCCTCTTCTGCCTTTCCAATCAAGAAAGTTACTAATCCAGGGCTTAATCCTATCTAGATTGGATTATGGTAACGCCCTCTTCTTGGCTGCACCTCAGGCCTCCATTAATACTCTTCAACGAGTACAGAATGCCGCAGCCCGGCTGCTCATGGGGGCATCGAGGCGGGCCTCAGCCAAACCTCTGTTAAGAGCCCTCCACTGGCTCCCAATTCAGGAGCGAATCTCTTTTAAATCACTCTGCATCGCTCATAAAACACTGCAGGGCAAAGGCCCTCCGGCCTTGAGAGACATGATTCGCCCCTATAAATCAGCCCAAACCCTGCGGTCCGAGGGAGAAAACCTGGCCACCACTCCTAAAGTGAGGAAAGCACGTTCAGGAGGCCGCCGGTTCTCGTTGAATGCGGCAAAAAAATGGAATGCACTTCCCAGGGAGCTCCGGATGGAAGCCTCCTATCCGAAATTTAGAAAGGCACTCAAAACCTTTCTTTTCCCTAACACACCCTAGATCTTTCCCTTCTTGAGTTCTCTGCTATTAACACTATTGTTTATTATTTTAACAGCGCTGGGACGCTCTAGGGCAGCCATGCGCTTTATAACCCCAATTTCATTTCATTTCATTTCATTTCATCCAAGGGCCTCATTACGATATTGTGGGTCCCGGAGCAGGGCAGTGGTGACCCCCAACGCTGCCTCCCTGCCAGATTACAATACAATTGTTGTCCGGGGGCGGTAAGAGTGGATGTCCTGGGGCAGTGCAGTAAAAAGGCTCAATGGGCCTCTAATACTGCTCTCCATATGACCACCACAGTGCGTTCAAGCATGGCAAGGACAGTAAAGACTATGCTGTGCTGGAACTGGGGAGGTGATTGCACACAGGAGACACAATATGTAACCCTACCTATTTGGGACAAGCTGGCTGCTGACCGCCATGTATAGCTGGCAGTTGGGAAACTCAAAATATGCATGGTGGTGCTGCAGCAGCACTGACAGCATATTCCGAGCTGCTGACTACAGCGCCACCACCAAGAGGCAGTTGTGGCGGTCAAACGACGGCCTTATCGCCCAATTTATAATACGGTGGCTAGACCGCCACAGCTGCCCCCTGCGAGCATGTTGGTCCATGACTCATAATAAGGTCCCAAAAATTCAACATGTGTCTTTTAATATGATCTCTTTGGATTCTATATTTATAAGTAAGCCAGGTACCTGTGATAACCAACACAGTTTTTACATTTTGAGATGCTTGTGACCAAGAGAAAGAAGTGAACCATGTTTTCAAATCAAATTTCTGGAGCAAGTACTATAATTAAACAAAGAGGGTCTTTTACTGTCAGATATGGTATTGAAAACATGAGTTCCATGAACAAAAGTTGACTGTGGCTTGACAAGACCAGAATGTCAATGCAGAAATCCACTTGCTTATGTTGAAAGAACTCCCTACTTGGTGGACTTTCCCACGTATGTATATTAGAAGTAGGAATGGAACATGGGGAGTATAATGATAACCCAGACATACGCTGGAATCAAAAAGCAATCAAGCTGCAATGTTGTGGTCATTTACAAAACAGTTGAATGATCTTGTCAACTCTGGTGTATTTTCAAAGTACAAACCAGAACACACACATGTTCAAGATGGGTGCAGGAAAACAGGTTCATCCACTTCAAACACCAACTAAGGTCCAAATTGGTGATGTAGACGAATGGAAATATACAAAACTGCTTTTTCGTAGCCTAAACATTTAGAATTTTTTGAATGCCAAAGTAAAAGTGAATGTAGGAAAATGAAGATGTATTACTATGCCACAAGGTGATTTTGTGCATGAGGAACAATCTAGAGTGAGATAGGAGGTACTTGCGTTTAACACAGGACTTTTAAATGGTGTCCAAAAATCATCCAGCATCAATCATATATTTTGTTTTGTAACCTTCTTCCCTGAAAATACCCTATAATTGTCTTATACAACATAATAATGTAATAAACTTGCAGAGCTGATGTTTTCTTGATTCCTTTTTACTCGTTCTATCTCTGGAGTATCACCTACAGGAGTAACTTTTCTCAGCTGCTCTTTGTAGTGAATCTAAATTTCAAGTAAAATATAGTTTCAGAGAATATGGCTCAATTAGAAGTGCATCTTTTGTTTCTGGTGTTCTACGACAATTCAAATGGAGTACCACATAACATGTAAAAGGGTTAGATATTTTTGAACAACATACATTGAGGCTTTATAAGTAGAACATTTAATGAATTACAAAAGAAAGAAGTAAAATCTTTGTTCAAATGAAATATCGGTAGAAAGTACTGTCATTAAAGAGAGGGGGTTACAAGTAATGTCTTTTAGTATCAGATATGGTATTTAAAAGATGAGTTTCATGCACAAAAGATAACTGTGGCTTGGCAGGACCAGAATATCGATGGAGAAATCCACTTGCTTATGTAAAATGGTCTTCCTAGTGGGTGGACTTTCCCAAATGCGTAAAGTAGAAGTAGGAGTGGAACATGGGGAGTATAATTATAATCCAGGAATAGGCTGGAAACACAATGCAGCCAAGCTGGAATTTTGTGGTAATTTACAATACATTTGCATGATATTTTCAACACTGGAAAGACCCATAAAGGTAATTCTTTAAGATTCTGGAGAAAGTGTATTTTCAAAGTAGGAGCCAGAACACACACATATTCAAGAGGTGTGTAGGAGTGCAGGTTTGTCTACTGCAAAAAACACCTAAGATCCAAATTGGTGATGTAGACAAACGTACAATACAAACATTTTTGCAGCCTACACATTAAGAATTGTTTGAATTCCAAAGTAAGGATGGGAGAGAGGGCCTTCTCTCACATTGCCGCAACAAAGTGGAACGAGTTACCTCCTAAACTCAGAACTACTGACTGCTTCCTTTCATTTAGGAAACAACTAAAAACATTCCTTTTTCCCAGGCCAGATCAATAATTTCCAATTACTGCTGTCATCAAGTCACTTGCAATTCTTTCTCAGCGCCGTGATGTCCTTTCAGGATGAATGTTAGCGCTTTACAAGTAAAATAAATACAAATACAAATAAGAGTGAATGCAGGAAAATTAAGGTGTATTCCTATGCTCCAAAAATTCAACATGTGTCTTTTAATATGATCTCTTTGGATTCTATATTTATAAGTAAGCCAGGTACCTGTGATAACCAACACAGTTTTTACATTTTGAGATGCTTGTGACCAAGAGAAAGAAGTGAAAAATGTTTTCAAATCAAATTTCTGGAGCAAGTACTATCATTAAACAAAGAGGGTCTTTTACTGTCAGATATGGTATTGAAAACATGAGTTCCATGAACAAAAGTTGACTGTGGCTTGACAAGACCAGAATGTCAACGCAGAAATCCACTTGCTTATGTTGAAAGAACTCCCTACTTGGTGGACTTTCCCACGTATGTATATTAGAAGTAGGAATGGAACATGGGGAGTATAATGATAACCCAGACATACGCTGGAATCAAAAAGCAATCAAGCTGCAATGTTGTGGTCATTTACAAAACAGTTGAATGATCTTGTCAACTCTGGTGTATTTTCAAAGTACGAACCAGAACACACACATGTTCAAGATGGGTGCAGGAAAACAGGTTCATCCACTTCAAACACCAACTAAGGTCCAAATTGGTGATGTAGACAAATGGAAATATACAAAACTGCTTTTTCGTAGCCTAAACATTTAGAATTTTTTGAATGCCAAAGTAAAAGTGAATGTAGGAAAATGAAGATGTATTACTATGCCACAAGGTGATTTTGTGCATGAGGAACAATCTAGAGTGAGATAGGAGGTACTTGCGTTTAACACAGGACTTTTAAATGGTGTCCAAAAATCATCCAGCATCAATCATATATTTTGTTTTGTAACCTTCTTCCCTGAAAATACCCTATAATTGTCTTATACAACATAATAATGTAATAAACTTGCCGAGCTGATGTTTTCTTGATTCCTTTTTACTCGTTCTATCTCTGGAGTAACACCTACAGGAGTAACTTTTCTCAGCTGCTCTTTGTAGTGAATCTAAATTTCAAGTAAAATATAGTTTCAGAGAATATGGCTCAATTAGAAGTGCATCTTTTGTTTCTGGTGTTCTACGACAATTCAAATGGAGTACCACATAACATGTAAAAGGGTTATATATTTTTGAACAACATACATTGAGGCTTTATAAGTAGAACATTTAATGAATTACAAAAGAAAGAAGTAAAATCTTTGTTCAAATGAAATATCGGTAGAAAGTACTGTCATTAAAGAGAGGGGGTTACAAGTAATGTCTTTTAGTATCAGATATGGTATTTAAAAGATGAGTTTCATGCACAAAAGATAACTGTGGCTTGGCAGGACCAGAATATTGATGGAGAAATCCACTTGCTTATGTGAAATGGTCTTCCTAGTGGGTGGACTTTCCCAAATGCGTAAAGTAGAAGTAGGAGTGGAACATGGGGAGTATAATTATAATCCAGGAATAGGCTGGAAACACAATGCAGCCAAGCTGGAATTTTGTGGTAATTTACAATACATTTGCATGATATTTTCAACACTGGAAAGACCCATAAAGGTAATTCTTTAAGATTCTGGAGAAAGTGTATTTTCAAAGTAGGAGCCAGAACACACACATATTCAAGAGGTGTGTAGGAGTACAGGTTTGTCTACTGCAAAAAACACCTAAGATCCAAACTGGTGATGTAGACAAACGTACAATACAAACATTTTTGCAGCCTACACATTAAGAATTGTTTGAATTCCAAAGTAAGAGTGAATGCAGGAAAATTAAGGTGTATTCCTATGCTCCAAGGTGATTTTGTGCATGAGGAACGATCTAGAATGAGATAGGTACTTGTGTTTAACACAGGACTTTTCAATGTTGTCTTTAAATCATCCAGAAACAATAACATATTTTATAACCTTCTTCCCTGAAATGCCTCATAAGTGTGCTATCGACAGATTAATGAAATACACTTGCCGAGCTGATGTTTTCTTGATTCCTTTTCACTCGTTCAATCTCAGGAGTTACACCTACAGAAGTAACTTTTCCGAGCTGCTCTTTGTAGTGAATCTAAAGTTGAAGCAAAATATAGTTTCAGGGAATATGGATCAATTAGAAGTGCCTCTTTAGTTTTATGATACTGAACAACAATACAAACTGAGTACAATATAACATGTAAATAGGGTGATATATATTTGGACGAAATAGACTGATCCGGAGCATGTGCTGTCATTAAACAGGTAGTGTCATTGTAATGTCTTTTAGTGTCAGATATGGTATTGAAAACATGAGTTATATGAACAAAAGATAACTGTGGCCTGACAGGACCAGAACATCAATGCCGAAATCCACTTCCTTATGTGCGAAGATCTCCCTAGTTGGTGGATGTTCCCACATATATAATTATAAGTAGAAATGAACATGGAGAGTATAATGATAATCCAGGAATAGGTTGAAAACACAAAGCAACCAAGCTGGAACTTTGTGGTGATTTACAAAAAAATGCATTACATTTTCAACCCTGAAATCACTCATAAAGGTAATTCTATAACAGTATTTTTCAAAGTAGGAACCAGAACACACACATACTCAAGAGGTTTGTAGGAGAACAGGATTGTCTACTTCAAACACCACCTAAGGTCCAAAATGGTGATGTAGAGAAATGGAAATATACAAAACTCAATTTTCACAGCCTAAAGGTTTAGAATTGTTTGAAATCCAAGCTAAGAGTGAATGTAGGAAATTGAAGATGTTTTCTAGGGCTCCAAAGGGATTTTGTGCATGAAGAACAATCTAGAGTGAGATAGATACTTGTGTTTAACACAGGACTCCAAATTACCCAGCATCAATCACATATTTTGTTTTATAACCTTCTTCCCTGGAAATGGCCAATAACTGTGTTATTCTAAATATCAATGTAATACACTTACCGAGCTGATGTTTTCTTGATTCCTTTTCACTCTTTCTATTTCAGGAGTTACACCTACAGAGGTAACTTTTCCCAGCTGCTCTTTGTAGTGAATCTAAAGTTCAAGCAAAATATAGTTTCAGAGAAAATGGATCAATAATAAGTGCATCTTTAGTTTTATGACGTTGAACGACAATTCAAATTGAGTACAACATACCATGTAAAAGGGTTTTTATATATATTAGGACAAAATATATTGAGGCTTTGCAAGTAGAGCATTTAATGAATTACATTGGTTGAAGAGTGAATGAGTTAGTAATTGTGTGAGTGATAGCATTTCCACACAGCAAGGAAAAGACACACCCCATTGTCGTGTTTTGGCAGCTCCTGAGTTAGCGTTTAGCACAGCTACACGGTCTTTTCTGTTAACTTGACCAAAACGAACGGGGGCCATTTTGAATCCCTCTGACTTCCGTTTCCTATGAACACGCTGCCTCGTGGTCAGTGTGCCCTTTCGTCCTTTCTCGATACCCATGGTCACTAGTCTGCTCGGCAACAGGCTATTTTTAGTACTGGTCAAGCGCACATGCGCATTACGCACCAATTGGTCACTCTTTAGGAATGTTCACACTAACTGACCAGTGCTGTTGAAACTCCTCCCACACGTTGGCTGTGTTCCAAAAATGACCTTATATGTACCTAAAATGTGTAACTTGTAACCGCCTATCTTTTTATTACTATTAAACTGTATAAAAGAGGTCGCGCACCAATGTTCGGTGTGCTACTTCTTACATTGCCGAAGGGTGCTGTAGGAATGTATCACCACCCCATGGGGTCTTAATAAACTTGTCTTTTACCTTTTCCAGTGTCCGTGCCAACTTCTATACTAAGGTGTTCGAGAGTTTAGCAGCGTATGTAGGCCTGATTTGAACCCAACACCACAATTGGCGACCACGAAGGGACTCATCGGCGACTCGGATGCCCGAAGGAGAGGTCGTGACGAAGGTTAGGAAACTCGCCATGGACGCAATCGCTGCCATTGAGTGACCCGAGTCTCGGCACCCACGGTGTGTTTTCCCTTCCTTCCGATCTGACCTTCCAGGTGGCGCCGGTCCTCGACTGAGATTCTGATCTTGGATTGTCGTGATGTGCCGTTTTGGCTGATTTGACCACAGAACTTGGCAGTTGGACTTTGGACGTTTGAAAATATTTGGTAAGCTTTTAAGTGGTGAGGTAGTCTACTGACACTTACTGTGGCTTTTTGAAACTTTGAATTTGAATTCGTTAGCTAACGTTTTGAATCTTTGAATTTGAATTTGAATATGTGAAGTGCACCTCACATAGGCAGGCATGTAGGGATATTTCTCTGATTTATTTGATTTGAACAGTGCACCGTGTTAGGTGACATTTTGTAGTATCACGCTTTGTGGTACTTTTTGAAACATGCCTGTTTTTAGCACACTCCGTAGGATGTGCTGTTCTGAAAATGGTACCAATTATCGATTAAGTGCAAAACAGCCGGCTCCCCCAGAGGGGACTCCAAATCGTGACATGTATGTAAAATTCGGTATTCCACCAATAATGTATAGTACATTATGGCATAAGTATACTAAAACTGATCGTGAATTACAGTGGCCACTATATGGGTCGTTTGACCTTCGAAAGGTACAGTATGTAGAACAGTGTTTGTTTCAGCGAAGGTCTAGACAAGATATGTTTGATTGTGTGCGTATGTGGGAGAAAGAGGTGCGTGAACGAGCGAAGCGTGAGGAAGCCTTGGCGGAGAAAGTGCAGCGGAAGGCTGCACGTGACAAAGCTTTACAGCTACAGGAGAAGGAATTACAGGAAAAGAAAGAGAGGGAGAGACGAGAACGAAATTTACAGGTTAATGGTCAATTCCCTATCAGGCGTCCTTTTTATCCAGTCCTTACTAATGAAACGGATGATTTTTCATTACTAGATCGGTGTCCGCCTCCGTATGTCGTACCTACGGCTCCGAACGAGGACTCGGACGAGGATAGTGATCGAACACAGCGTACCAGGTTACATGCGGAACGAGCTGCGGAATTACGTTCATTTGCACGAAAATTAAATACTAATGCTGTTACTGTTTCTGACGTTACTGAACAAATGGAACAGTGGCCTGATAAAGAACGACTGTATTTTTTAGATCATTTTGGAGATGAAGTTGTTGAGCGGTATAGAAAATATTCTCTCGAGTTAGAACCAAAGGAGATATCCAAGGGTCGTGAGAATTTTCGTAAAGGTCTTTTTGTTCTTTCAGATGCGGACGACTTCTTCAAACGTTTGATTGAACTGCGTAATGAGGCGACACAACTACGGGAGTTGGAAAAGTCGAAGAATTCGTCTACGTCCGGAGCGACGGGGATATCCAAAGAATGCCCTATCATTGAAACAGATAAGATCGCTGCGATTAATGTTAGACCTATGCGAGAAGCTGCGCCTTTATATGTCCCTCATAAAGGGGATGGCACAGATGATGATAAGAGATCAAAAGACGCGAAAGGGTATTTTGTATATAACTGGGTTTATACGCCTTGGAATAGAGCAGATGTTATGGCACTGAAGAATGCGTTACCTGATCCCCGTAAAAATCCTGCGGCTTTCTATGAAAATGTTGAAAGTGCAATTTCTTCGTGTATCATGACGTTAGTTGATATTGATCTATTTTTCGGGTTGATATTGCCCCCTGACATGTGGAGAGCGATTCGTAGGTTTGATGACCTCACGACTCTCGGGGCCACTTGGAAAGATCTTGTTCAGGCTGATTTAGATAGAGAACCAGCATGTAAGCCGTGTCAATTAATATTAGACCTTCCAGGGGCCATACTAACAAAACTAAAGACTCTTGCTCCCGCTAAAAAGATTGATTGGACTATATTAGCCTCTTGTAAGCAGAAAGCGGATGAATCAGTTTCCGATTTTTTCTCTCGCTTCGAGGAAGCGTTCCATGATTACAGTGGTCAATTATTGACAGAAGATACTGGCAGGCATTTATTTGTTGATAAGTATGTGGCTAATCTCCTACCGGAGATTGCGAAACGATTGAAAACGAGTGAAAGTTCATGGACCACAGCGACCCCAGTTTCTTTATTGACTATGGCTCAATATTATGAAAGACAGGAATTGGAGGCGAAAGAAAGTAGTGAAAAGAAGGCGAAGGAATTGAAAACGAAGGTAATGTTAGCTCAGGTTCAGGCTACGAGAGGGAACACTAGAGGGGGACGAGGATCGTACAGTAATGCTCCTCCCCCTCGTTCTGACATTTCTGTGAATCAATGTGCATACTGCAAACAGTTTGGGCATTGGATTGCAGACTGTCCGGTGTTTCGAGAGCAGCGTAATTTGAGGGGGCGAGGAAGTGGAAGGTCTAGAAGTTATTATGGAGGGTCAAGAGGAGGTTATGGCACGAATGATCGTGGGGGATATGGAGCGAGGGGTCGTGGTCAGTCAGATTATAATACGTTTGATAATCGCAATCAATATCAGATAAATGAGGGTGGTCCTGCTGAACTACGGGATGAGCATTACGCATAGGATTGCGTAGGATGGGGTGTGGAATCGGTTGAGGTACCAGTTGATCAGAGGGGTCCATACATAGAAGCACATGTTCTGGGTTCCACTGATCAATTTCTGGTCGATACAGGAGCTACTCGTAGCGCTTTGTCCAAATACTTGGTTCCAAGGGCTCCCCTGTCTGGCGAGGTAATTACAGCAATAGGGTTCGATGGAACACCTACTTCTAGCCCATTGTCTCAACCAGTTGCATTTCATGTCGATAAATTTGCTGCCCCTTGTCCCTTTTTGTTGTCTCCAAATACACCAGATAATATTATTGGACTCGATATGTTAAAACACTTTCGAGCTACTATTCGCTGTGCCCCAGAAGGAGTGCGAGTTGTGTTGAATGAGAATTACCCAGACTTTGAGCGAGTGTGTTTTCTCCATGAATCTGAAGTATTGGCCTCCTTACCAAAAACGTTGTGGGCCACTTCTGACACGGATGTAGGGCGAATGATCATTCCTCCAGTGCGTATTACTGTAAAGGAGGGAGTATCTCTGCCACGTGTCCCGCAATATAAGATTTCTAGAGAAGGTGAACTTGCTTTAATACACATTGTAAATGATTTGATTTTGGCAGGAGTAGTCGAGGAAGTTCCTTACAATGTTTGCAATAGTCCAATTTTACCGATCCTTAAGAGAGATACAGATGCTAAGGTTTACCGTTTCATTATTGATTTGAGGGAAATAAACAAGATAGTAGTGCCTCAGTACCCGGTGGTGTCTGACATCACCACATTGCTTACGTTGGTTCCACCGACGGCAACTACTTTTACAGTCATTGATTTGAAGAATGCCTTCTTTTCGATCCCTGTACATCCTGACAGTCGATATCTATTCGGCTTTACATTAAATAATAAATCGTACAGATTCTGTCGAGTTCCTCAAGGCTATACTGAAAGTCCTAGCATTTATAGTCAAGCATTAAAAAGACAGCTTGATTCCTTTGACTTACAAGAGGGAGTGGTTCTCATTCAATATGTAGACGATATCTTACTTGCTGCAGACACGCCAGAACAATGTGAAAAGAGTACCTTTTCCTTGCTTTCCTTCCTGGCCAAACATAATCATAAAGTTTCGAAGAAAAAGCTACAATATTGTAAACCAAAGGTGACCTACCTCGGTCATCTTTTGTCTAAGGAGGGCCGTGCATTGACACCAGATCGAATTCAAGCAATATTAGATACCCCAGTCCCTCGCACTCAGAAAGATGTTCGCGCTTTTATAGGTTTGACGTCTTTTTGTAGGCAATGGATATTGGGTTTTTCGCATATTGTTAAACCATTGTTGGCATTGTTGTCTAAAGATACACTGATTTCCATTGAATGGACGGATGAATGTCAGAATGCTTTTGAGCAATTGAGACAAGCTCTTTGTTCTGCACCAGTGTTGGGTACACCTGATTACACGAAGATCTTTACATTATATGTACACGAGAAGGATGGGTGCGCATTGTCAATGTTAGTGCAGACACACGGAGACAAACAAAGGCCTTGTGCATACTTCTCGGCGGTACTCGACCCTGTGGCCCGAGGATTGCCTGGATGTTTTCGAGCAGTTGCAGCAACAGCAGTAGCGATACGACAAAGTGAGGGAATAGTTTTGTCACACAAATTGTTGGTGCTAGTCCCCCATGCGGTAGATGCGTTACTGAATCAAACGAAAACACAGCATCTAACTAGTGCCCGTCTGACAGGATATGAGCTAACGTTGTTGGCGCCGCACATCACACTAAAACGATGTGCAACACTAAATCCTGCTACTTTATTGCCGGATCCTGTTGCTGAGAACCAGAAGGAAGAACAACATGATTGTGTTTTTCTGACTGAGGAACAGACAAAGGGTCGTATCGATTTACAGGATACGCCATTTCCAGATGTAGATGGGGAACTGTGGGTTGATGGGTCATGTGTGAGGTTACCAGATGGTACGACTTCCGCAGCTTATGCGATCACGACACTTAAGACTGTGGTAGAAGCAGCACGGATACCCCAAAAATCAGCTCAAGCGGCTGAGTTAATAGCCTTAACGAAGGCATGTGAGTTAAGTGCTGGACTATGTGTGAACATTTACACGGATAGTCGTTACGCTTTTGGAGTAGTGCATGATTTTGGCCTACTTTGGAAGGAACGAGGATTCCTGACTTCACACGGAGTACACATCATGCATGGAGAATTGGTACGCGATCTCCTGAATGCACTGTTATGCCCAAAGAAAGTTGCAATAATCAAGTGCAGTGCACATAAAAAGGTGACGGACAAAATAGGACAGGGCAATGCTTTTGCAGACCGCATTGCGAGAGAGACCGCTATGCTGCACAATAATTTCCCCATGTATGTGGTGAAGTCACAAGCTGAGCGGTGGCATGATGCTAGAGAAGAAATACTCGATATACAGAAGTCAGCATCAGAGGCAGAACTTGTGAAATGGGCCACCGAGGGAGTACTGGATGATGAGGGTTGCTGGCGTAGTAAAGATATGGAGAGATGGAAACTACCCATGGCCTATTTACAAACAATGGTGCAAATGACACATGGACTGGCACACATTGGAGCTCTTGCAATTACTAAATTGCTTACACGAGTTTGGGAAAATGCTGACATTGCTAGCACTGCTAAGAGAGTAGTACAGACCTGTCTGATATGTTTGCAGCACAATCCTGGACAAGGGACTCATACTCCTAAAGGTGGGTTTGTTCCACCTACTGCACCATTCGAAGTACTACAAATGGATTACATCCAGCTGGAACGCTGTAATAATCTCAAGTATGTCCTAGTAGTGGTGTGTGCCTTCAGCAAATGGATTGAGGCTTACCCTACGAAAGACAATACAGCATTGACAACAGCTAAGGTGCTACTCAAGGAGTACTTCCCGCGCTACGGTGTTTGTAAACTTATGTGGAGTGATAATGGCCCTCATTTCATTGGAAAAGTAGTGGAATATGTCCTGAAAGGATTGGGAATCAAACAACGATTCCATGCTGTCTTTCATCCGCAATCAGCAGGTTTAGTAGAACGATACAATGCAACTCTGAAGCTGAAGCTAGCAAAGATAGTGGCATCGACATCTCTGAAATGGCCGGATGCTTTGCCTCTGGCATTGCTGTCCATTCGATCAGTGCCCCATTCTCGGTCTGGCCTCACACCCTATGAAGTGGTGTTTGGAAGGCCTATGAATATCTGGGGAGTTCCAAAACCTCGTTTGATACATGATATGCCTTGTATAATGATGAACGATTATCTGGCACGATTAACAAATGATTTGCTTTCTATTCATCAACAGGTTCGAGAGGCGCTCCCTGATAAATCTGCTGGTGAGGCTCACGATCTCCGCCCTGGGGACCACGTGATGGTCAAAGTCTTTGAGCGATCCAGCAGTTTGGAACCGAGATGGCATGGCCCTGAGCAAGTGCTGCTGGCTACGCGAACTGCTGTGAGAGTCACCAATAAGAAACGGTGGATACATTCAACGCACTGCCGACGTGTCTCTCCGGATCTGGTGAGCCCTGTGGTGCTATCTGACTACAGAAAGATTTTGGATACAGAAAAGAGCCCAGCTGTCACGCCTGATGATTTGGAGGGAGCCTTCCCGGACCACGTTGTTTCTGATAAAGTAAAATATAATCTACGCCCCAGGAAATAAGATTTCTCTTGTGCTCTTTTTGAAACTGGTTGGTGACCGCTCTGAGGTTTGTGAAACGGAAGCCGGGAATATCAAGGGGGGGGGATCAGTTCTGCCCAGTGTAGCGACACCCGTCTTGAATCCCGGAGAACAAATCAACGGCAGCCTCGGTTCAGAACCATCGTTTTATTTTTCCCCGCGTAGTGTTGTTTTTGAAGAAGTATTGTTTTATGAACTATGGCCTCTCCTTCGACACGAAAGAGGAGAATTCTTGGTGCTGTTTTGTTTGTTTTGACTGTAGTGATGATCGCAGTATTAGCTTGGACTATAGAACTGTTGTTTCCTGTACGAGAACATTTACTGCCCACCACTCCAAGCCCGTCTGAACATTTTCATTTCACTCTGCCTTTTCACGAAGAAAGACATAGGCAGACTTATTTGAACAACAGCTTTATTAAGATTTTGCATCATACTCATAATATGACCAATACGTCCAATTGTTGGGTGTGTGGAATGTTGCCCGGACATCAGAAGAAAGGAGGAACACCACTCATTCCTCTCCCGTTTTCTCATAATGGTTCTTGTCATGCTTGGTACACTCTTCTTTTTACTCTACGATGGCCAACGAAAGGTGGACTACTTTTTCGATTGAATAAAATATGCTATAACGATAAAGATGGCTATCCACACGCTGAAGGAACTAAATTCGAATGGGAAGAATATCGTCCGGACAATGTTTCTACACCTCGTGTATATACGAATCAAAGACTTATAAATGTGACGAGCATGCATATAATAACCGTTATCGATACAAAAGCAGATTTGTGTATTAGAAATAAAGGTACAATCCCTGTAGGCCGCAGTGAATGTAATATTACGCTTACCTTTGATACACCGACTGGAATTGCATTTGTAGCTTCACATAACACATATTTCATTTGTGGAAATAAGGGATACCATCGTCTACCATTGGGATGGTTGGGAATGTGTTATATAGCGTTTGTATTACCACCTGTGTTTATTGCTCCTCCCATGTATCACAATGATTATGTTTTGTACCATGATTTCATATTGAATAGAGTGAAACGAACAATAGATCTTGATGAAATAGACCAGACTGATACCACTTTACAACAATATGTAGATTTTAATTTGGGGTTATTTTCATTTGTAGGAGCTGCACTGAATAGCAGGAAGATAAGGCGGCTTACACGTGTGGTGGAAGCCGTCGCCAATGAAACTGCCTCTGCTTTAGGGAATATTACTGAAGAATTACAAATTACCAGAATTGTAGCGCTCCAGAATCGAATGGTTCTAGATGTGATACTGGCTGATAGGGGTGGAGCATGCCGCGTCATCGGAAGTAGTTGTTGCGTGTACGTACCAGATAACTCACCTTCTGTATATGATTCAATTACAAAATTACATAAGATAGCTGCTGAGATCCACCCAGAAAATGGAACATGGACCTTTTCTGGTTGGTTCTGGACCCTGCTCAGTACTTGGGGTTGGAAATTATTAACGATTCTCTGTGTTTTTATTGGAGTACTATTTTTTCTTTGTCTATGTATTCAATGTGGCCCTACATTATGTTCTGTATGTATCACAGCCTGTATTCCGTCCAAACGAGCTATTGTTAAGCAAGAGAAACTGATCAATGATGAAGTATTGAAAATAATGGCTATTAACATTGAGGATGAACATTCTGACTATGTCCACTATGAGGTAGCTTTTGCTAAACGCTAAAAGGGCCGTCTGTCGTGTTTTGGCAGCTCCTGAGTTAGCGTTTAGCACAGCTACACGGTCTTTTCTGTTAACTTGACCAAAACGAACGGGGGCCATTTTGAATCCCTCTGACTTCCGTTTCCTATGAACACGCTGCCTCGTGGTCAGTGTGCCCTTTCGTCCTTTCTCGATACCCATGGTCACTAGTCTGCTCGGCAACAGGCTATTTTTAGTACTGGTCAAGCGCACATGCGCATTACGCACCAATTGGTCACTCTTTAGGAATGTTCACACTAACTGACCAGTGCTGTTGAAACTCCTCCCACACGTTGGCTGTGTTCCAAAAATGACCTTATATGTACCTAAAATGTGTAACTTGTAACCGCCTATCTTTTTATTACTATTAAACTGTATAAAAGAGGTCGCGCACCAATGTTCGGTGTGCTACTTCTTACATTGCCGAAGGGTGCTGTAGGAATGTATCACCACCCCATGGGGTCTTAATAAACTTGTCTTTTACCTTTTCCAGTGTCCGTGCCAACTTCTATACTAAGGTGTTCGAGAGTTTAGCAGCGTATGTAGGCCTGATTTGAACCCAACACCACACCATTACTAGCTGCTATTCACCTAACATTGATCAACAGCCTACCATAAATTATGAGAAAGAGAGTAGAGACTATTTTCCCCAAAAAAATCTTCACCCTACGAATAGTGCCTATGTATGGGTGCACATTTGTTATTTTATCTATTGAACAACATTCTTGTTAGTTTGTATGAGAAGCTGTGCCAGATGCAGGTTTCCAGGCTTGCTTTTGAGAAAGTCACATGATAAGTCCCATAGGGTCCTATTGCCTCTGTGCAGAATTCAATATAATGCAGAATTGCACAAAAAGAAAGGGATGCCTCCTGTACAAATGCACATTTTATTCCACAGGATGCACATTGTTCTCAGTGGGGAAAGCTCTGCTGCCACTTTTCTAGAAAATCTGAGGCAATACCTTCCCAATCCCTTCTAAGAGTAAATCTCTCACCATTTCTAAGGTATGAAGGGGGGTTGCATCACAGTTTAAGAAATTCTACAAATATACATGTTTGTGGTTGTTCCCAAACATCCAAGGCAATCCTCACTTTGGAAAACCCACTACCCACCTCTAAGGTGGGATTTACCAATGTAGATGTTTTGGCACTAATGGCAGAGACATGCACAGTAATAAATCCATTTACATATGTCAGGAATATCTTATTGGATTAGTTAAAGGAGCAGATGGAGGTATTTCTGACCATTTAATGTAAAGAATTAAGGCAACCATACAAATGATGATAATCAACAAAATGTTATAAACATTAATGAATTGAAAGTACCAAGGCAGCAACAACTATTTATCAAAAATGCACATTTTCTTTCATTTAAATGATTTTTAAACAATTGAGCAATCTACAATGTGCATACACTCACTTTCATGTCCATCAATCACTCTTTCATACACTCTCAAAACAGTTTTAAAACATTATTGAAAATAAAAACATGTGCCACAAAATTGGTGGATAGACACAATATATTAGGTATAGATTCTAATAGAACACAGTGGCACAAATTCAAAACACTGGTGGTGTTCTAAGCGCGTGTTGGCACACACGGGTCCCTTGTCAGGAAGAAGGCCACCGTCGGAACATATGAAGATTCTGTTGTGGGTAATACTAGGAGATTATAATAAGCAGATGTTCTTTACGATGCTATGTGAATAGGAGCGCTCATGGTCTGCATATCTAGATCTCACTTATGGGAGAATTTAGTTAAGTTAGCGATGTTAGGATCATGTGTGATCTTCAATTCAGGAATGGTTTGATTAGATCCTTTTCTATAAATATTGAACTGTATATCAATCTTTAGATTCTTAATGAAAATTCATTGTGAAAAATAAAGACAAGTTGTCTCTGTTTAAGATAAAATACTAGGAGTATTTGTGTAGTCTTTTGTTTCTTGATATAGGTTAGATCGATGCAATATCGGGAGTTGAGGTAGTGGCAGACTCAATAATAAAGGGATTGTTTTGACGACATGAAGCTTCCGGATATGGGGTTCATGTGCACGGTTGCTCTAAATGGATTGCTCAATTGTTTAAAAATCATTTAAATAAACAACATTTTGTATTTTTGATATAGTTGTTGCTGCTTTGCCTATATTCATTAGTATGGTTGCATTAATTCTTTACATTAATTGATTTTTCCATACCTTCCAGAACCTCACCCATATTGTAATAGGCCTCTTCTTTTACGCTTGGTATTTTCGACCATAACATTTAATTTTGACCAAAAATACCCCTTTGAAAAGGACTATTCAACTTCATTATGGAAAGATAACGATTGTGAAAAGTTTTGAATTTCATCTTGATGAAAGTTCTCAAAATGTGTGATCGAGTAGGAGATACTACATTTCAATCCACTGAATATTGAGGATCTCAATTTAATGTTAGGGCAGATAGAGTAAAGGCAGTCAAGGTGATAGAGGCCTTTATGTCTGCCAACTTGCCTTTACACCTCCCACCAAATTTAGAGTTCACTGTTGGCTCTGCAAGGAACTCTATATGTTTTAATTAGCCATTTAAAATTTTATTGATGATGGAAGCTTATACCAAGCTTTTTGAACGTTCATTTTCTTTTCCAAAAACAAACTCCCAATATGAGAAAAAATAAACAACTAACTGCCCCAACACCACTGGAATTAACTCCCATGGGCTGTTGGTTCTCTTTTATTTGTACAGTTTCTTCTCACCAGGACATTACAGTTTGGGAAGGTCCACACACGTCCATGTTTGTGGGTGTACCCAACTTCATAGGCAAACCACACTTTGGAACATCCACTTTCTTCCCACTCATATAAGAGAATTATGCAGTAATAAATCCAATTACTGTCCACCAGGCAACCCTCTGTTTATTTCTTGCAGGAATAAGTGGTATAATTAGGGCATTCTTGGCCATAATCGTGTGTTTACGTCCACAAATACGCTTTTTGAGTAGTGCTCACTCAGCACAAAATACATGTTAGGAAATATAAATAAGTATTTTTTATAATTTTCTGAACCATGACCACAAAATATAAACCCATATAAACATGAAAGTTTAGCTTTTGCATATGTTGCCATGTGAAAATTGTCAATAGGCTATCTTGGTAATGATATTTAAACATGATTTACGTTTGTAGTTTTCATAATCATGGAGAAATGTAAAATCTTAGATCAGATATGAACTTATCTTAAAATGTAGTACACAATGTAGGTACCACAAGCAGCTTGTGACTCCGTATTAGAGTAGGCAGAATGTTTTGCAAAAAAACAAAAGTTAATAATATTTGCTTGCCGTGCTAAGATTTTCTTGATTTGTCTTGACTCTTTCCATTTCAGGTGTGATGCTAACAGAAGTAGCTTTGGCAAGTTGTTCTTTGTACTGAATCTGTTGGTTAGAAGAATATAGTGTTAGGAAATGTATGCAAAAAGCTAAAATGATTAAAGAAACACATATAATGGAACCAAAGACTCCAATCATTCTTTGGAGTACATCATGCCATGTAGCATGATGGAATTTAAGGCTGTGGCTGTCCATGGTGGTCCTTTGCCGATCCAGGAGGCTGATCATGTCACATAAAAATCATCTGCCTGTTAGGATGCCCCTTTTTTGCTTCCTGGATTGTTAATGTTTAGCTTCTCATAAGGTGTGACTCCTGTTCACGGATGCAGTCCATCTGTACTCCTGCAGGCATGCTTTCTAAGGAGGTCACAGCATTAGGTTGATGAGTGATGAAAACATATAGCAACTAACATGTTGGCAGATGACTGTCAGAATTTCATGAGGCAAGCATATTTAATTACTAGGCTATGTAGTAAAATGTATTATTCCATACACATGAATTATGTCATTGTGATTAGCTGAATCATAAGGAAAGATAAAAGTTTAAAGGAGTGCCCTTCCATGTGATACAGAATGTAAGGAAATCTTAAGACACAACATAGTAATGGTGGCAGTGAGAGATTAATTTTCAGTATGAACAACTAGTCCTATAAATCACTTTAAATATTTCACTCAGTTTTCGATTAGGGATGGCCACAGGCAGCAGGCAATCCATCGAGAGCTCTTCCACATGTCCATAAATGAACTGAAGAGTGGGCCTGAGGGTCCTATTTTTATACCTGAAGCCACCTCTGAAGCGGAAGAAATATCTTGAGTTTTCTCCTCTACAGTAGTGTCTGGAATTCCCTGCTTACCAGCCCTGGACCCAGTCTGTCTTGGCTCACAATAGACTAGTGTGAAGTTCTTTGTGTGTGAGCTGATGTAGGATGTTTGAAGAGTGGCTGTCTGTGAGGAATATACAAAGGTCAATAGCCTACTACGCGTAGCCATGCAACCAAGGAACAGGCTGCAGGCCCCAAATATTTAGGGCAAGAAAATGGCAACTTTCTAAAAGTGGCATTTGCAGAATTTAAAGGCCTGTTCCTTATATACCAAAGAGGACATTTCTACCTGCTCCTAAACCCAAGCTATCACTTTTTAAATGTAATGATGGTAACCCAATGTTGTTCTATGGGAGAGGTAGGCCTCAAACTAGTGGAAAATGAATTCTGTATTTTCACTACCAGGACATGTAATGCCTTAAGGCTTGAGAAAGGTCTTTTAACCTCATTTCTAGAGCTAATATAAAATTGCACAGCCTGTGTTTGACTGGGGAATTGGGGAGAATGTTTTTAATTGTGATTTCATTCTGACACATCTAAGCATTTTTTAATAATTGATTACCTGTGTTATGTTCTGTGGCATCTTTGGGCATTGCATTTGGAGTGTGTTAGACTCCTTGCCACTGCAGCACACTTTGTAAAAGCCACTGCCGGGTAGCGGCCATTTTGGATGGGACTCGCTTTTCACGCGGTCAGCAGTCCAGTCGATGCACACAGCATACCGACACTAGCTAAACCCTACTTAAATGGGCCCTGGCCTCACGTGCAGCTGGTGCGCTGATGGCACGCCGAAGGCGCACCTAAGGCAAGCCCGTCTGCGCCTGTCAGCGCTAAGTCAGTGCTCAGGGTGAGCCATTCTACCTGTTTTGTCCCAGATAACATTAACACCATCCAGTACTCAAGTACGTTTTTAAAATCTTGCAGACCTCCATTATGTCCTTCGTACAGTGGTTCTGGGAGGGTCTAATAGTGTTACTATTTGTGTGGAATGTGGCTTCTCTCCCACCCCAAAGCTTTCTACGCATACCATGTCTGCTGACTCATGCATACAGGGGAATATTAGTGCCTGCCTCATTAATGCAAGATCTATGAGGAAGCATTATGTTGACATTGCAGACCTGGTCTCTGATAGGCAGCTAGATCTACTGTTTATCACTGAGACATGGCTTGATACGTTTTCTAACCCCATTGTGGCTTTGGCCACTCCTGCAGGCTTCAAGATCCATTGGGTGGATCGCCTAGTGGGCAGAGGAGGGGGCCTGGCCATTCTATACAGAGACCTCTGGTCTCTGCATAGTGAAACATCTACTATTTGGGGGGGTTGCGAGGCCCTGGATTTCAGTTTGCAACTATCGGCCCACTTTACGCAGAGGGGGGTGTCTAATATATTGACCACCATGGCCAGATAGTGCATTTTTGGAAACTTGTGGGGACGCTCGTGCAGATAGAGCTTTGCGCTTCTCGAACTATTTGTTCCTTGGGGATATTAATATCCATCTCGATCTTATGAGTTAGCTGCTTTTCTGGACTTTCTCCAGTTGGCCTAGCTCCCCCAATGGGTCAGAGATCCGACTCATGAAGGTGGACATATTCTTGACCCCATCTGCACCAATTTCCCCATATTAGTGGCAAAGCCACCACCAGTTGCTTGGTCGGACCATTTTTCCCATATTCTTCTCTTGGGCTGTTAAGTGTCCACCTCGACTAGCTAGTTCCCATCGTCCTCCCACCTCCAGGAAATTGGATCCCGAGCAGCTTAGCTGCCATTTGTCAGCATTGCGTCCTCCCCTTTTAGGTGACCTGGAGGATAATTTGTCCAGGTTTGCGGGCTGGATCACCAATTCGGTCAGTGTTCTTTCTGCTCCAGGCCACTTTAAGTTGAGGAGAGAATCTCCCTCTAAGCCGTGGTTTACCACGGAGCTGAAGAGTTTGAAACAGGCCTGTAAGGTATTGGAGAGAGCATGGTGCACCAGTGCCTATTGTTCCATTGCTAAACAGGCTCTTAGAGCCAAACAGAAACTCTATTATGCAGCCATTGGGATGGCCAAAGGCCGATATTTCACTGCTCGCATTGATCGGGCTAATAATAATTCTAAAGAAATATTCGCTATTGTTCAGAGTTTCGTGGTTCCCAGCGTCCAGGCCGCTTTGGAACCCACCTCAGATACTTGATGCAACACCTTGGCAAACGTTTTAGGGACAAAATTCTCAGCATACAGGATACCTTTTTGAATACATCCAGGTCTATTGCCGCCCCGCTGGGGAAGCAGGGGACAGAAATGAGTTATACCGTCTCTGCTTTTAGCTCGCTCAGTGGATCAGCCTACTACGCTTAGAATTCTTAAGGCACTTAAATCGGGATCAACCAAGGACCCATGTGTGGCTAGGCTTCTGTCTGAAATGGCTGATACTATCAATGTTGAAGTAAATCTAATGGTCAGTCAGTCGCTTCGCGAGGCATGTGTTCCTCCTTCATGGAAACCGGCATTGATTTTGCCCCTCCTTTAGAAGCTGTCTCTTGATCCTCTATTGCCTGAGAATTACTGTCCCATCTCGCTCTTGCCATGTTTGGCTAAAGTTTGTGAGAAGGTGGTTACGTCTCAGCTTACCAACTTTGTAGAGATGTCTGGCTTGCTCCATTTAGCGCAATCTGGTTTCCGTGCCTCTCATAGCACGGAGTCAGCACTGTTGGAGGTGACTGAGGCGATTTGGGAATGTCTGGATGCCGGCAGGAGAGCAGCCTTGGTTATGCTTGATCTTTCTACTCCTTGATCGCCTAGTGGAAATTGGTATTTTGGGATCGGCATTGAGTTGTATCAGGTCCTTCTTGGTAGACAGGTCGCAGCAGGTCTGGCTTCCACCTTGTGCATCTGCGCCGATGCAGTTGACAACTGGCGTTCCACAGGGGTCATCGCTTAGCCACTTCCTTTTTAACATCTATGTGACTCCTCTGGTCTATCTCGCGGAGTCACTCGGGGCTAAAGTGATGGTCTATGCGGATGACATGCAGATCCTGTTTTCCTGGAAGATGGGTGATGATTCTGTCGGGGCAGCGCAGCATTGCTTGTTCTCTGTGTTTCATTGGCTGGCGAACGCACAGTTGAAGTGCAATGAAGGAAAATCATCTGAAGTGCTCCTGTATGGCTCGTTCACAATGGATTTCAGAGAAAGGCTGTGACCTCCTGATTTCCCCTGCCCCTCCGTGGGAAAGGGCACTGACAAAAACCTTGGGTCTGGTTCGATGAAAACTTAAACTTCTTGACACAAGTGAAGAAGCTGATGGGGACCTGCTTCGGCACTCTGAAAACTTTGAGGAAATTTCTCCCTCTTCTGTCGGTTAGTGCCAAAGAGACCGTGGTCTGGGCCCTGATATTGTCCCGATTGAACTACGACAACGCTCTTTTGGTTGGCAGTCCAGATTACCTGGCTAGGAAACTGCAAGTAGTCCAAAATTCAGCAGCCAGATTGCTACTGGGACTTTCATCCAGGCAGAGTGTTTGCAACCGTTTGCGTAACCTGCACTGGCTCCCAGTTGAATCTCGGCTAAAATGTAAAATGCTGTCTATTTTGTCATCAGGCCCTATATGGGCTAGGCCCTATTTATCTTCAGAAGAGATTTGCCTTTTATAAACCCACTAGACAACTTTGTTTGTCTGACCAACTACTAATACAGACCCCTCGGTTTAATCACCATAGGCTTGGTGGGATCTCTTTTGTTCGTAAAGCTGGCTTGGCTTGGAATATGCTACCGCAGGCCCTCCGGGGCATCCAAGACCCACTGCTTTTTAAGAAAAAACTAAAAATTCTGCTTTTTTTAGCTCCTGATCTGGTGGTGATTAACTTTCTGGAGCAAGCGCCGGGACACCGACAACGACAACGAGTAGCCGTGCGTTTATAAATTAAATATAACATAATAACATGACATGTCCAATTTGTTTTAAATGTAAAGCACCCTGCCCTATCAGCTGCTTAGGGCCTACCTTAGATGTAATAAAAAAGGGGGTTTTAGACCTGACACAGGGTTTATTTTGTTAAGTCCTATTGGCAGATTAAAAATGCATACAGGCTGCAATGGCAGTCTTGGTATATGTTTTAAGGGGCTACTTAAGAGGTTGGCACAAGTGTGTAGAGCCTACTGATAGCACTTAACATACTAGCATTGGGCTTGTGGTATACTACTTTACAAGGGAAATATAAGAATATAAACTATGCCAATCAGATGTAAGCCAATTTTACCATGTTTTGGGGAGTGAACACAAGCACTTTAGCACTGGTTAGCAGTGATAAGGTGCACAGAGTCCTAAGGCCAACAAAAAGGAAATTCAGCAAAACCAGAGGGGTGAAGGCAATACGTTTGGAGGTTACCCTGCAGAGAGGACCAAGTTCAACAGTCTCCTCCCTCAAGTCTTCAGCAGGCAAAATTTCACATCACATTACCTCTGAAATCTGAAACTCATTACGTTTGCAAGAATCTGGCTATTTTAAACCTATTTTAAAAATGCCTAAAATAAGTATTTCATATTTTCTAATAAAGCACGAAACAAATTAGTCCTCACAAAATTACTTTCAAACTTGTGCCAACAATAAATCTTCTGGGAGCAAAGTGCAGGGGGAAGATGAAATTGTTGCAGCTTAGCTGCACAATATGTAATGGGATGAATGACCCCATTGTTGTCTGGCCTATTAATCAAAGCACGTACACCTATTGGCTGCAGAACATTTTAAGTGCAGGCCCAGTTTCTGTTATAGACACAAGCAATAATCATGTCTTTTGAGGAGTAAATAGTGTGTTTCTCTGGAAGTTTTTTTTTTTACTAAGGGTGAGTCCTTATCAGTTCTGATATGAACTTTTATCCTGAATGTTGTAGATTTTGGATAGATGAAAAGTAAATCCCAAAAGATGTTGCATGGATCATATTCCAGAAAAGTTGGGTGTGAGGAATATTTTAATATTAAGTAGGTAATCCACATATATTTTCAGGGCTGAGTGGCAGAGGGGAAGAACAGGCAAGCATATCCTCATACACCTGTAGATAAACACAGAGAGAATGCCCAAAACATCCCACTTGAATTTCCTGAAATGAAAGAACTTGAATCAGGGCTGTAACCAGTCTGATTCAAGGAAGATGGTCAAACAAACTCTCAGGCCTGATACCAAATGGATAGATTGTTTGCTTAAAGTAGCATTTTCTATTCAAAGGACTGCCCTGAGGGGAATCCTGGGAAAGCAAATACTAGCCATTAGTGTGCCAGTCAGCTACAGTCTTGAAATTCTAAAATGGACTGGGACTAGATATGAATAGCATGCTGGTTCTGTGGGGAATGGCCCAGTCTGTTTGAATATGCACCCAAATGTTTTAATAGGTGGAGAGGGTCAATGAAGAAGTCCTAAAGGCACTTGAATTAATACAAGTTAAATGTACCAGAGTTATTGCATTTTCATCAATCTTTTCAGTATCTGAAGAGGCTTCTACTGAGCTGGACCAAGCTTTTCTGTTATGTTCAATGCAGCCCACTAATGGACAGCTGTTTCACAACTATTGGTATAGTTGCTGAATGTTTCTATCCATTTTTATCTACTACTACATAAAGCCTTAATGAATTCTTATCACAAAACGCTCCTCATCTTAGCTTTTGAGCATGATTGATTAGTATTTCACCATCGTCATTCCAGCGCAACAAGCTAGTTAACAACATTAACTAATTCTCATTTTGAACAGGTTTCTAATGTAGCTCATGTGGTTATATTGAAATTCTTATAGTGTGTTGAAACCATTTATGAATGAATCTAATTCTGTGAAATGAAAACCCATCAAATTGTTCAAGTTCCATTCTATTTGTGGCAGACACATGCAGGTCCGACATAGGGAGAGAGTTCTTCATGAAAATTGCCAGACACATAGGGCAATGGATACATTGGTTGCTCTACATTTCCAAAATCATACTAGCACATTGTTGAGATTTCTTTGACAATTGTGACTGTACATTAAACTAAACAAAATGTGGCATGTTCTTAGATGCTGTTTCCTCCCACAAAATCACTTGAAATTTGCCAGTGAAACAATACGATGATTATTGATCAGATAAGAGTTTCCAAAGCTAAGGCAGAGATAGTTTGTATCCTAGAATGAATAAGGTGAAAAATGCAGTATGGAATTACATGCACATCATTCAGGATATGGAACAGAAGGTCGGGATTCCTCCCTCCCTATAAGCATGATGAAGAACAACGTTTTACATTATTTTTTTGTATTGTGTTTCGTGGTAAAAGAAATATTTAGAACATGTAAAGGAAAAATGCATGCTGATTTAAAATTTAACACTGATAATACAAAAATTAAAGAGAATCTTATTACTGTACAATAGACAAATATGAGACATGCATCAAAAATATTTAGTACAAAAGACTTGCCAGACTTATTTGTTGTTGATTCTTCTTGGCCCTTTCAATTTCAGGGGTGACACTGACAGAAGTGGCTGTACCAGGCAGTTCTTTGTAGTGAATCTGAGGGTCAGAGGTACAGTGTAAAGGATGACTTGTACTTTAAAATCACACTACAAATTAAACATATCAATACAAATCAGAAATGTACATGTATTTAGGTATCCGGAGCCCTCTCCGTACGAATCGTACCCGTCCGTCCGAGTCACGAAGTACGATCCGTATTCCGTGAATCCGTACAAATTGTCGCGATCCGTACGTATTGCAAGGCTAAAATCGTGAACCGTACGACTCGTACACATACCGTACGACTCATACACATGCCGTACGACCCGACGAGTACGATCCGGACCGAGGTATGAGGACGGGATTCGTACGGTCCATGTCAGGTAAGGGAGTCGTCGTACAGAAAAGCACACAAACTCATACACACCGTACACCCCATGATCGCAGGGGTACGCACCGTACCCCTGCGATCTTGGGGTGTACGAGCCATACCCCCATTGTATGATGGGTGTACGAGCCGTACCCCTATTGTACGATGGGTGTACGAGCCGTACCCCCATTGTACGATGGGTGTACGAGCCATACCCCCATTGTACAAAGGGTGTACTAGCCGTACCTCATGTATGGTGGGGGTACGGCTCGTACACCCATCGTACAATGGGGGTACGGCTCGTACACCCATCGTATAATGGGGGTACGGCTCGTAAACCCATCGGAGGGTACGGTGCGTACCCCTGTGATCATGGAGGGTACGCACCATATCCGGGGGGGCCGTTCCGTATGTGTTTCGGCGCGAACTCTTCTTTTACGGCTTTTTTCAGCTCCCGTAGAAAAAGGGTCATACGGTGCGTACCCGACACGTATCGTACCTGCTGGGTCATAAAAACCAGCCCCGAACCGTACAGATGTCACGTACAGCGGGTTCCGAGGGAGAATCGCACGGAGATTAGAGTCATACGGTCTCTGTACGACTCGTACGGAGTACGGCTCCTGGTACGAATCGTACTTTGTCGTACGTACGGGGGACTGTGCAGGGTACGATTCGAACGGGAAAAACGCTCCGAACGGCTATTTGGAGCGGTTTTTCCCGAATCGGAATCGACCCCCTAATGTGCTGATTTCAGATCAAAATCAACACTGACATTTGTTACCACATTATCAGAAATATCAAAGTTTTCCCTGTGTGGTGAATGTATTGCATCCACTCAAAAGTTATTCTTTGCATTGTGTCACCTACCATTTTAATTCTGAATTATTATTATTATTATTATTATACCATTATTTGTAGAGCACAATGCTATCCAGGCCCGGGCTTTGCAGCACTTACAGAAATCGTAGGAGGAACAATGATGCGCTAATTATATAAACAAGTAGGTCTTCAACTGCTTTCTAAAGCTGAGCAGGTTCTCATTAGCCCTAGTATGGATGGGGAGAGAATTCCTGAGCTTAGAGACCAATCAACAAATGATCTCCCTCCACTTCTGGCCTCTTAATTCTGGGTTCAGCCAGAAGAAAGTGGTTATTTTATCTCAGATATCGTGTATCACTGTACAGGACAATTAAATGACTCCGTATATATAGACCCTGAGTGCACTTTGTCTTGTGTGGAATTCTGAGATCTTTGAAATCAATTATTTTTCTTACAGGCAGCCAATGAAGGCTGGACAGTAATTGCAAGAGTTTTTTGATGATTGCACTGCTGCCAAGATTATTGAGCAATACAATTATTATTTATTTGTTAATTGACTAAGTCTTAGATTTTGGAGTGAGAAATAACTCTAGTAGGTAATACCTTGCAATTAAATGGCATTCTAGATGTGTCTGCATGGATAGCCTCTTTTTAGAAAGTTACTGCTAAGGTCCTGAGCGTCCCTAAAATATTCTTCTTTCTGTTTGCAAATTTGATTGATCCTCAGATATTGGCAATATGGGAAATTATCCTTTGAGACATGCGAATAATAACGGCAGCATTGTAAGACTACATTTCCTTCATTAGATGACCGCAATAGGCATACATGAAATCTGCAGAGCAATGTCACTGATGTGTCATCAACAGTATGATTAAAAGTCTGATCTTTATTGCAGTAATTAAGCCATGTCACAGAACAAAAAATGGAATCTTTGAATCCTGTTGAAATCATAAACACATTGTTGATGTACCTTAAGTATTGCCAGGTTTACTGGTGCAATTGCTTAATCATGGAATATATATGTTTTTCAGAAATGTAAGCAAACACATTTGCTAGATTTAGGAGTGCTGAAAGCCCCAAAACAGTGCCTTTAGTGTGCAAATAAAAGTTGTGCAAAAACTAGAAGTAGTTCCTCCTTAAAACCAAATCAGTGAGTTCAGCAATACATGCAGTTGGATTCAATGTGTCATTATGATTACCTTTAATGCTCCATGATGTGGAATATTACCAACAGTTCTGTATTAGGGTGAATTTACAAGTCCAGAAAGTTTGATATATTCCTTGAGCAAGCTTGGGGATCTTACCTAATGAAAAAGTAAATTTATTGATAAAGGTATTCCAGAGAACTTCCTGAGTTCTACAATACTCTGGGGTAATCTAGCCAACTATTCCTTGTCATGCTTGGAAATGTCGCTAGTTAAAAAAGCTGTATTTTGTTACTAAGGTTTACATTAGTATTTTTTAAAATTCCAGAACGTTTCCCCTTTCTGACCTTTTCATACCCTAAAGTCACAGCAGTATAGCTGTTGCCACAATATGTAAGTATGACTATCAGTCATTCTGTTGCTCTGTGTTTTTAGTAATTGATTCTTGTACATTGTTGTACATGTTGTTCAAACTATAAAATCTGTATACAAACTTCCAATATGCAACTAGCACTAGGATAAACTGAACAAAAATAGACTGTGAGAAAATGCTCCTTTCTGCGTGGTCATCCACATTCTTTACGTATTTTATGGCTGTTTTTTAGTCTGTGCACTCTGAGGCACTGCTATTGCATGCCCAGTACATGTGTCCTGGCCTCTAAAACAATCAAAATGGTATTATCCCTATTTTTTAGATCGAACTCGCTTGTAAGGCCATTGCTAATCTATATATATAAAAACGAATATATGTCTGTCTGTCTGTCTGTTTGTCCTTTATGCATTACTACACCATTCATCCGAATGCCATGAAACTTTGGGAAGTTGTTGAGTACATTCCCGCAAAGGTTTCTGGCATAAATTTATTTTAAATATCGGACCCCTAGGACCCTTATAATCTTTCGAATACTGATGTACGCACCAGACGGAAAAACAACAAATCATGTATCCACAAGCACTCAAATAAATAAATAGAATTAAAACACCATTCATCCGATCGCCATGAAACTTTGGGAAGTTGTTGAGTACACTCCCGCGAAGGTTTCTGGCATAACAATTATTTAAATATCGGCCCCCCAGGGCCCTCATAATCTTTCGAATACTGATGTACGCACCAGACGAAAAAACAAAAAACGTGTATCCACAAGCACTCGAATAAATAAATAGAAATAAAACGACACTGTGAAATGTTTTCCATATTAAAATGAATAAGTTTCAATAAAAATGACACAATGTAAATTGAATTTTATCATAACGAGTTTCCTTGAATTTCCTTTCTTCGGAGATCGCAGCAACGCGCGACGGGGTAAGCTAGTAGTGTATAAAGTAAACCTGTGGAATAGTAAGTTAAATGTCACCTGTGGATTGCCGCGCCCTTCAGGGTCAGAAGGCATGTGTCATCTTGGATTTCCTCTAGACTAGTGCATTGCGTTTGGAGCAAGGCAAAAAGGATTTGGTATAAAAGTGGGTAGGGTTGTCCCCGGGAACCTATTCTCCATTAGTTCTGTAATGTACACAAGAAACCCCAGCCTACTGGCTACTGAACTGTACAAAAATGGACTTCATCACTAGCTCCTCAGAACATTCTCTGTACCTGCGGAACAACAGAAGTAGACCTAGTAGGTGGTTGAGGGCCTACATCCTGCAACAGTGGGACATTTGGACCCACTAAGTCCTATTATGATAATTGTCAGTCAGAAAATTGACTTTGTCTATAAAACTTAAAATAAGGCCCTTTGTCTTCAGAAATTAAAAACATGTAAAGATAGATAGTACTTATTATGCATTTCTACATTACTGTGCAGAACATGCAATTCGCTGCCCTGAGCTTCATTGCAAAAAAAAACATTTTACGTGCCATATGTCAAAGCTGTAGAGTCTACTAACACAAACCACATGCTAACTTGGCGACTACCATGTATGAATAATCTAGCCATCATTTAATAAACTGTAGTATTCACCTTTTTATTTTTGAGGAAAGATGACTAACTAAATATAGAAGATTGGAAGTGGTCTTTCGACTAGTTTCTTGGTAAAACTGTTCTCTGCCATTAGCAACATCTTTGGCATAGTCCTGAGATTAGCATGTTGTAAGAGATAACTGGCTTTGACAGTTTTACAAAAGCACCAAAATCCAAATATTTGCAAAGAATTATTTTTGTATTGAATAATAGCATGGGCCCACAAACACACATTGTTTTTTTACTGTCTCGTTTGTATAACCTTTACGAGTTTTATTGCTACAATGAGTGGTTTAAGTTCCCAGATACCTAATAAAAAGTCAACAATGTCTAGATCAAAACCTAGGTCTCACTGGTTCTTTACATCCCAGAAACAGTGTAAGTAATGTAGTCATCTTTTCATTTAGAATCACATCAACAGTTTACTTTGCGATACTTGCAGTATGTGTGGATACTCCAAAGGAACAGAGGGCCTTATTTATGGGGCCTTGCAACACTTTTGTGTTACCGTTGCTCCACTTTTTGCGACGCACCAGTGGCGTGAAAAATGAGCCATGTTGCGCCCTATTTACAAAGTGAAGCATCTAGGCAGATGTGTCACTTTGTGAACCCCTGTGCCACAATATACCTGCCCCAGGTCTAATGTATGCAGGGTGGGCGTTAGCCCGCAAAAAGCCTCGTGGAAGTGGTGCATTAAAATCTATAAGATGCCAATGCGCCACTTCTATTGCATCAATATCTTATGCCTGCCTCACAGCAGGCGTAAGACTGATGCAGTGCTATTTTCATAGCCCTCCCCCTGCATTGCTGGAGCTGCGTCATGCTTCCGTCACAACTCCAACAATTTGTCAGTTTTGCGCTGACAGATATGTTAGTAATACTGTCATTTCTTGAAGCATGATGCGTCAAACAGTAAATATGAGGCATCAATCACGTTGCATGGAGGGCGCAATAAAATCTGTTGCATCGCTGATTTCAAGCAGTGATGCAACAGTTTTCATAAATAATGCCAAGAGGATTTTAGAGCAGGTAATGGTCATATTCCAAATGTATTTTTCTTTCAAACTGCACTAATTTTTGGTTGTGCCATCAATCACTTATTTATGTTTCTGTTTTAAATACTATCAGATATATAATTAATACAAATAATTTGTATTCTTTAGGTAGAATCTTAAATCAGAAAAATACGACATAATGGAAACCACAGTGTTGTAAATAATTGTTTTCCCTTCAAGAATCATAGTTTATCTCGAATAACTAAGTATTATGTTATGCATAATTTCTAACAACAAATTAGAAAAATCCAAAGTTTACAGATCACAAATACACTTAAAAACAGATATACGTATTTATATGCTGTAAAAAAATACTTATAAAATGACCACACATTGCTAATATTCTTCTGGTTTTCTTTGACTCTTTTCATTTCCGGAGGGTCTGAAATAGGAGTCGGAGTACCAATTTCTTTCTTGTATTTAACCTGTGAACACAAAGTAAAATAACGTTGAACATATGTCGAAAATGCTTGGATTAAAGGCAGAGATGTGTTAAGTTTGTCAAATGATCCCTAGCAATGTCTGCCATCATGTGCATAAATAATGTATGTCAAGAAGGTTAGTATATGATAGAAAAGTCTACTTTGCCACATGCCAACAATATACATAATTTCAGTGTTTGTGGCCAAGCATATATTTTACTTTTAGATTACCCCGCCATCTTCTTTTAAAGGTAGGTGTCCAACAAAGCTCCACTTTTCCCTATGCTCAGTCTTAAAATTTCTTGGCATCCTTACTCACAATTCAAATACATTTGAAAATTATTTAGATCTACAAACTTACACTTTTGTTTTTTCTAACACTCGCAATTGAGTATTCAATCTGTTTTAACCTTTAATTCTGATATCTGTCTATATTCATTCCAATTATTTTGAAATATTGCTAGCTCACTAGCCACGATTCCACTGTGAACCAATATATTTGTGGAAATAAACCTTGATGGTATTTATTAGCATAATAATGACATTGTCAAATCCACATATGGGTATGTTCTCATGTCTGAGCTACTCTATTTGTAAGCATCTGTATATAACATGATCATCCGAAAAGGGGTTATACTGCGTAGAACAAACTTCAAGAAAGTTGTCATCCAGGATTACAGAATAACTATCTAATATCTGCTTAAAAAATCCGAGATCAGAGCTTGCAACACTCTTTACAGACATTGGTCACAATGCCTTACCACTAAATGTTTAAGTATGTGAAGTGAGTTCGGTAGTCAGACAAAATATCGAAATTAAAATATCGATATACAATAAAATCGATGTTTTAATATCGATGGTATAGTATATCGATGTGCCATAATATGGACAGACAGAATATCGAGATTAAGGTATGTATGTTAGTAATATCGAAATTTTGTTGTTTAGTGTTAAGTATTTTATTATGTTGTTTATATGTTTGCTAAATATGTTTAGAAATGTATGTTTGAAAATTAGTAATTATGTTACATTTTGCGTTTTAGTATTAGAGCGGGTTGTGGGTTTATAGGGGAATAGGGTGGGAAGTAATTTAATAATAATTAAATAATTAATATATATTTTTTACTATTTTTTAATTAATAATTAATTTGTAATTAATTAAGACTAATTAGTTAATTACATTAATTAGATTTAATGTGGTAATATATTTAATTTAGTGTTATTGTTAATTAATAATTAATTGGTAATTAATTAATATTAATTATTTAATTAAATAATTAGATTTAATGTGCTAAGATATATAATTTAGTGTTATTGTTAATTAATAATTAATTGGTAATTAATTAATATTAATTAGTTAATTAAATAATTAGATTTACTGTGCTAAGATATATAATTTATTGTTATTGTTAATTAATAATTATTTGGTAATTAATTAATGTTAATTAGTTAATTACATTAATTAGATTTATTGTGCTAATATATTTAATTTAGTGTTATTGTTAATTAATAATTAATTTGTAATTAAATAATATTAAGTAGTAAATTGAAATAATTAGAGTTAATGTGTTAATATTTTTAATTTATTAATTTTTGATATTGTTAATTATTAATTAATTGGTAATTAATAATTATTAAGTGATTAAATGATTTCATTTATTTATGTGTAGTGGGTTGTGTGTTTATAGGGGAGTAGGGTGTTATATAATTACATGTAATTAATTAAAGAGATTGTATTTATTTATTGGTATTTATTGTTAATTAATTGGTAATTAATAAGTGTTAAATAGTTCACTTATAATTACATTAATTTAATAATATTTATTGTTATTAATTGATTAATTGAAACTTTTATTAATTGTGTTTTTTTATAATGTGTAGTGCGTTGTGTGTTACAGGGGGAGTAGTGTGGGAAGTAATTTAAACCCTACGCAAGCCAACGCTTTCCCTACTGTTGCACCCTCTGGAGTGGGAATAGTAATTTTTACCCCTACGCTATCCAACGCTTTCCCTACTGTTGCACCCTCTGGAGTGGGAATAGTAATTTTTACCCCTACGCTATCCTACGCTTTCCCTACTGTTGCACCGTCTGAAGTGGGAATAGTAATTTTGACCCCTACGCTATCCAACGCTTTCCCTACTGTTGCACCCTCTGGAGTAGGAATAGTAATTTTTAACCCTACGCTATCCAACGTTTTCCCTACTGTTGCACTCTCTGGAGTGGGAATAGTAATTTAAACCTCTACGCTATCCAACGCTTTCCCTACTGTTGCACCCTCTGGAGTGGGAATAGTAATTGTTACCCCTACGCTATCCAACGTTTTCCCTACTGTTGCACTCTCTGGAGTGGGAATAGTAATTTAAACCCCTACGCTATCCAACGCTTTCCCTACTGTTGCACCCTCTGGAGTGGGAATAGTAATTTTTACCCCTACGCTATCCAACGCTTTCCCTACTGTTGCACTCTCTGGAGTGGGAATAGTAATTTTTACCCCTACGCTATCCAACGCTTTCCCTACTGTTGCACCCTCTGGAGTGGGAATAGTAATTGTTACCCCTACGCTATCCAACACTTTCCCTACTGTTGCACTCTCTGGAGTTGGAATAGTAATTGTTAGCCCTATGCTATCCAACACTTTCCCTACTGTTGCACCCTCTGGAGTGGGAGTAGTAATTTTTACCCCTACGCTATCCAACGCTTTCCCTACTGTGGCACTCTCTGGAGTGGGAATAGTAATTTTTACCCCTACGCTATCCAACGCTTTCCCTACTGTTGCACCCTCTGGAGTGGGAATAGTAATTGTTACCCCTACGCTATCCAACACTTTCCCTACTGTTGCACTCTCTGGAGTTGGAATAGTAATTGTTACCCCTACGCTATCCAACACTTTCCCTACTGTTGCACTCTCTGGAGTGGGAATAGTAATTTTTACTCATACACTATCTAAAATGTATTTAGCTTTTTTATTAGTATTATGTTGTTATGAATTGTTATTTATGTGATTATTTTATGTATATAAATGTATTAGTAATTTATTATATTTTTATTTTTTTATAAGTTATGAAAATAATTAATTCAGAGTTAATATTAATAAAAAAATATATTATGTATTATATATTTATTAATATGAATTTGTATTACATTATGAATACATTTTGAATATTATAGTACATTTTTAAATATGTTTATTACATTTATAAGTATTATTTTGTTAATATTAGATTTTTATTTAATAAAAAAAAACGTTATTTTACAAAAAACGATATTTTTGTCATTCTATATTTTTTTTCCGATATATTTGCACTTACCTTGTTAGGGATAGGATTCCTATATTTTTGATTTCGATAATTTTGTTCCGATATTTTTGTATATCGATATTTGTGATATCGATATTTTGTCAGACATTCGTGAGTTCATCAGACATGCAAGAAAGTGTAATAACTCAAAAATAGTTAGAAAGAGAATGCAGGTGGATACAGACTTTACAATCAGAATGTTAATTTGGATTAAATGACAAAGATTCTTTAAAGTTTTTACAGCTGGGAGTGATATATATTGAGTATGGTAATTAGGTCTATGTATAATTTTATTAAGTAGGATTTATAAGGACAGACGAAGATAAAAAGCATTATTTACACATACGTAACTCTTAACCCGTTAACCGCGGCGGTAATTTTGGTGCGGGGCGTTTCCGTGTGCAGGTGGGGCCGCGTCGGCCATTGGATGTGCGCAGCACGCAACGGGTTAGTTCAGGTTAGGTAGTTTTCACCACTACTAGAATGTTATGCCAAACAAATGGAGCGAATAGCACGGAACCATTTATGCTGCCCACAACAAAATAGCCAGATAAGGAATAGTCTTTACAGGATGTGCACATAATTCTGTGTAGAGGGATGTATGAGACAGAGATTCTAAGACTGCATTTTTTTCTTTTATAGAATTATAATCTACCTGAAGAAGGGGTGTAAACCAATCCAATTCAAAAAGATTTATTCGACTTAGGTCATAAAAGCACAAAACTCACATATCAAACAAATATACATGACTTCTACACGTAATTCATGAAAAATCATTGCAGAATCAATGCACAAGCTCTAGGATGGATTTAGGTGGATATCATAAAAACAGTATGTACAGTTTAAAAATGTTATATCAAATATGTTAGCTAAAAACTTCATATAATTATTTTTTATACAAGCTATCTCATTTAAAAAGCAATTGATTACACAAACATATATTACAGCAAATCATATATATTTAGTGGGCTATTATCTCTTTGAGGGACCGTGCTCTAATTGCCCACACCCACCCCAAGAATTTTGCCATGACTACAACTATCACTTCAGTTGTGTCGCTTCTGAGAATTCTTTCTGTCTCCTGTGCCCTTCTTGTTCCAAAAAGCTTGCATATTGGAGACAGGCACGTACGCCGCAGGTTTCATAACCATTACATTCAAACAGTACATGGGCCAATGATTCGTTACCATTCTGGCACACCAGATACAAGTCATCACAGAATGTAGAACATTTGCTAGTAAAAGCTTTTAAAGGCAGTGTACCAACGCTGAGCTGGAAATATAATTTCCGCTCAAAGGGCTTTGCAATAATGTCCCAATATTGTTCTAACTTGGGTATAGATTTGCAACACAGGAAACGCCCTGTAAGGGAAGATGACTCACAATTCCTCACTAAGGCAGTGTGAGCCATTTCCCAATATTTAACTTTCAGGATCTGTTTTGAATGAAAGATAGAATTTTTGGATCCTCCCACAGCGAGCTCATACCCATATATAATAGGGTGGCTCTAAGCTGTCTTAGCCATCTTATTTTACGTAATGTGTCCGCCCTTATTACATCTAGGAAGCCTGCCGCATAGTCTGCAAGCTCTGGGGTAGACCATAGTCTCTGCCAGTACAACGGAGGGCGCAATTTAGCAGTTTCTGCGATTGGCTTTCTCTCAAGGTCGATCAGTAGTGGGCGTGTCGGAGTACTCTGGGGCAATCAAGCAATATTTCAGAGAATTATTTTCCGAGATGGTCAATTTGGCTAAGTTCTCATCACCCCAGAGTTCTGCGCCATATAAGGAAGAGCAAATTACCTTCATGTTATATATTTCCATGGCGGGGCTGATTATCTTGGTAAAAGAAGTAGTATATTCTTTTTGCAGTACCCCAGCCAATTGTTGGTGTTTTAGTGATGCTAAATCAACTTGGTGTGACCATTTTAGCCCCTACTGAATGTTGACCCCTAGGTGTGTGAACTCCTTAACCTGGTCAAGCATGATGTTATTCAACCTAATGCCCCCCTTAAAAGCCCGGTGTGGGTTAAAGGTGATCAGTTTTGTTTTGGACACATTGATCTCCAGTCCCTGTGGAGGACAAAACTCTTTGAAGATTGAAAGGGCTCTCTGAAGCCCACTTGGTGTTTGAGAAAGGATCAATGTGTCGTCTGCAAACATTAGTATGGGGACTTTTTCACCTGCCAGTGACGTTGCGTCAGTTTTGGGGCCAGGACACATCCCTGGCGTACTCCTTTTTCCACTGGGAAAAATTCTGTTACTTCACCCTGCTTGCCCCAACAGATCCTAGCCTTGTAGTTCTTAGGCATTCTAATGATAAGTGTCAGCAGGTCGAGTGGTAACCTCATGTCTTTTAATGTCTGCCAGAGTTTTCTGTGTGGTACAAGATCAAATGCTGACCTAAGGTCAACAAAAACGGCATATAAACTGCCCTTACCCAGGGTTACTATTTTCTAATATAAAAGAGTAAACCTGAATACTTGATATATACTGCTTGTAAAATCACAGAATCCTGCTTGGAGGGGCGATAAAATACCAAATTCATCGATCCAATCTTGCACTTTATTTAGCAGCAACCTGCCCATTACCTTTTGAAGCGAGTCAATAAGGCTGATGGGCCTGTAATTCCCTGGGCACACTTTGTCTCCTTTTCTGAAAACAGGGATAATCTCTGCGCCTTTCCAGGAATCTGGAATCGGCTAACCCTGGGCAATAGCATTTGATAATAACAGGATATATGAGCTCCATCTTGCTTTATTGGCAAGGAATACATCCCCCAGTATTCCATCCAAACACGGGACTTTTTCTGCTATGAAGGATTTCAAGGCCACCTCAACATCTGTCCTGCTAAATGCTTCCTCATTAAAAACCTGTTTGGCAATACTGCCTTCATTTTCATGCTCACTTGCAGCATATTGCGGTTTGAAGTGGTTTACTCACTCTAATTGTGAGACATGATTATGGGGCTGGGAAGCCTGCCCCCTCTGTTTCATTTATGGACATTCCAAAATTGTTTGGAGTTCCTGTTAACACAGGTCTCCTTCAGATCGTCCCACCTTTTGCTATCCCATTCCTTTTTCGCTTTTAGTATCGACCCCCGATATGTGGCCCTTGCTAATCATACCAATGTGGAATCCCCTTGTTTTATAGTGTCTCCTAACACTACACACGACCTTTTACATTCGTCACTATACCATTCCTGTACTTTGGGTATAGGTAAATTCTTAGGTTTGCTCTTTGTTACAAATTGCATACGCAAATGTCAAAAGAATTCATTGTGAATGCTAATTGGTAGTTTTAGATCGAGCAAATTAGTTACACTAGCCTTTAGATCACTAATGGCCCGGTCCAGCTCATTACCAATACTAGTGAGTACTGACGGTAGTTCTTTTGGTTCGGTCCATTTTAGTCGTCTTAGGTTATTTGAAGGGACTACATCGTTAGACATATAGCTGGCTACTATTTCGTTACGGGTCTTAGAACAAAAAAGGTCCATGTCCACGCAAAAAGGATTATGATCACTTTCCAGTCTATCTTGAATTTTCATATCTTTCACTGTATGCCAGAATGCTAGGCTGACCAGAACATAGTCTAACCTACTAGAACTTTGTGGCCGTAATTGAATGTGACAGCCCCCAATTTGTCAGACTTTGTACGGCCATTAAGTGCCCACAGACCATTTTCCATACATATTGATTTAATGTGAATCACCACATCAGACCATCTTTTTATTGGCTCTAACGCCAGCTTTGGGACACCCCACTTTAGATCTTCCTCATCAAATCAGTTACCCTCCTCATTCAAGAGTGGCTCAAAAGTTGTGTTAAAATCCCCTGCGATCATCAGGGGTAAGCATGACTGATTACTCTCGAGGAGATCATCAAGTGCCGTTAAAACACCCAACTTGTTTCCTCTTGATCCACGCACATACATATTATATATTACTACAATCCCCTTGGAGCCCCTGGACAGTCTAACAGCCTTGATGTGATGATTGTGAGTTGGGATAATTTGGATATTCAACCCCATATCTTGCTTCATCCACATTGTCAGGCCCCCTGATGGTCCCCCTCTTAATCCTTTAACGCCTGGGATATAAAAGTTGAAATACCCACCACAAAACAGGGGGGCCTCTGGCCAAGTCTCTTGGAACAGACAGACATCAAACCTCTCGATAAATGCATGCCTCTCTGGGGATCCCAACTTTGAACCTAATCCTGCAATATTCCATGTCAGCAGTGTGTTCGTTACTAATACCCCATTACCCGCCAGTTTGATGTTTACTGCGGGTAAGCTTGAACTTTGGTTGCTGTCTTGTATTTGGTACTTTTTATTATCTAACAAGGATTCCTCTCTTACACCTTGTTCCAGCTCTAATGGTGGACAATTATACCCAAGAGGACCATCTCTGGGGGCCACCTCTTATGACAATTGGACCTGCTGCCGCTTATCCAGATCACTCTCATGTCAATCTATATTTTCCAGTGTAGATACCCCCCGTAACATGGAAGGATCAGGCCCATGTTGGTGAACATTATCACCTCTCCTAGGTGGGCTTCTAAACTGGACAGCTGGTTGCCCTGGTGCGCTTGTACGGAATTCTAGGGCAAAAAGATTTTCCGCCAAATGTGCCCTGGCCATCATGAGCTCAATGCTGTCCAAGGAATTTGTTGTTGCTACCAATCTATGGGCCCTAACTATGTCTTCCCTAATTACCGACTGGCATCCTCTCACATGCCATATCCAATGGATTGATTTATTTATTAGGGAATTCTCACTCTCTGGTCTATTGTTAGCAGTAAGTGTTGGGACATTCACCATGACAATTTTTAATGAACTTTGTGTTTCCATAGAGCAACAAGCCAAATGCCTATTTTGCTCCTCTGACCTTAGCTGGGTAAGATGTATTGCGCGGTTACCATTCTGATGTACCTGTGCCCCTGCATACTCAGTTGGAAAAGGATTTTCGCTATGGCTATTGATAGCATTTGTCCTAGTAGGATTCGGGATAGGTCGAGACTTTATTAAAGATGTCATTCTAATCTCATCCCTAGGCCTACCCAAGCTAAATGTAGCCCCAGAAGCGTGTGTTTGTTTAGGATGTGGGGTGATCAGCAGTATGGCCCTAGAAGCTGTGTATAAGTGTTCTAGATCTTTACCTTCCCTTGTGGCCCTTGGTTGCAATTGGTCAGATGACAATGTTTTTACCAGCGCTATTAGATCCTCAATCTGGCCTCTCATTATACCCATAACTTGCAGAGATAAGTCTTGATGTTCCTTAGATGAGTTTGGCCTATCCTGGTCAAGAGTGGCCGGGGATAACTGGGGAACTTGTCCCCCCCACCTCTCTTGTTTCATTATTAACAATATCAAGTAATGGGAGAAATCTATTTGTGCACTGCACCATTGTAGCGATTTGATCTATGTTGGCTATATCCTCTTTGAACAATTCTCCCTCCTTTGTACTTTTATCAACTTTTCTTGAACTTGTTTTATGAAACATTGCCGGGATGGTAGTAATGTGCGTTTTATCTGCACGAGTCGGCCTATTTGAAGGTGGGTCACTAGTTACTTGCGTCATTGGCTTTAGCTCTTGGATACCCTCACACTCTTCTATCAGGGTATCTATCCAATCTAGGACAGTTACTACATACATGTGTTTGGAGGTTTCTCGCCCTTTTGCCCCTTCTACTCCAATTTGAACTAGTACCTCCAGCCTCCCCCCCATGCTCGCCCCCACCAAACAGCTTCCTTTTACCCATTGATGGTGATATCTGACTTCAAATATGTATTTGCCAATCAGACAGGGTATAATATTTATCACCTATTCGTAATTTGCTACAATGTATCACTTATTGTTAATGAGTAAACACCTTTCTGACATCATTGTGATAGGGCCATTTTCGTGGTGAAGTTAATCCAAGTCTTTACAGATAAATGCGAGGAATCAGGGTCGCCAGAAAAGCAGTCACATCCAAGATAACCACAACAGTACATGTGGGGGATAACAGTCACAAATGTTTCACAAGTTCCGCGCTCCAACCTGCAAGGCAGACATTAAGGGGGTGGCCCTGCCCGGCCTCCTCCTGCCACTGACGGGCACAGACAGGCCCGCCCGTGGCCCATGCTGCATGGGCCCTTGCCGGCACTCATGCGCCTCCTGGCGCGTGCGGTGACGTTGTTGGCAAGCGCACGGCTCAGCACGCTGGGAACTGTAGTCCTTCCCCAGTTCTTACCCTCGGTATGCTTCACGGGCAGCAGGAGGACTCCATGACTATGGCAGCAACACTACCTCCTGGCTGAGAACTGGAGCTGTTAGAGCAAAGGTGTTTCCAATTCAGGTGGCAGGTAAAAACAAGAAAGAGCTCCCACACTGCATGGGCCCTTGCCGGAAGTTATGCGCCTCCTGGCGCGTGCCGTGACGTTGTTGGCAAGCGCAAGGCTCAGCAAGCTGGGAACTGTAGTCCTTCCCCAGTTCTCGCCCTCGGTATGCTTCACGGGCAGCGGGAGGACTCAGTGACTACGGCAGCAACACTACCTCCTGGCCGGGGACAGGAGCTGTTAGAGAAAAAGCGTTTCCAGTGCAGGTGGCAGGTAAAAATAAGAAGGGGTGTAAGCATCCCCAAATGCATCCAGGATTGATAAAGTAATGAAAGCCATTTCATATTGAGGGACCTTGTGACTATTTTAAAAATTTCATTTCAAGAAAAAATTTCATTTCAAAATACATTAAAACTAGACGTAAATATGTTAGACCTGACATCTTTTGGTATGTTTCCCCAGTCTTTTTGCCATCTGACATCCTGTTTTTGATGGTATTCTGGACTTTATTTTTACTGGTTTAGTGTCTCTACACACTTTCACACTGCTATTCAGTGCTAAACTGCAAGTGCTCCTGCAGTAAATTGAGATATGATTGGTTTCCCATGATTGGCACTTTTGATTTACTAGTAAGTTCCTAGTACAGTGCACTGTGCGTGCCCAAGGCTTGTAAATCAAATGCTACTAGTGGACATGCAGCCTTGGTTGTGCCATCCGCACCAGTATCCTCTCAAATGTGTTTCAGACTTGTCCCTACAGTGACTGCGCACAGTTTTTACTGCCATGTCGACCTGGCAAGTGCACACACTTGCCAGACTCTAATCTTCATTTGTCGGTACATGTGAGTAACCCCTAAGGTAGGCTCAAGGTAGTTCCTTGGGCAGGTTGCAGTGTATGTGAAAGGTAGGACATGACGTAGTCTGTGTTACATGTCCTGATGGTGAAATACTGTGCATTTCATTTTTAGGTCGAGCGTAAGCGTACGACCTCTTGTATAATTTAGTATACATATATCATTGTGGGCCAAATGCCACTCCTTGCTTCTCATTTGTTTCTTCCAAGGTCCTTTAAAGATCCTTGCTTGCTAGTGGCCAGTCCTGCCTCCTTGTCCCTCCTTTTTCCTCCAAGGAGCAGGGACTTAGAACCATATCATTATGCTTTGTTCTTTTGATCTGCTCATGGGGGGACTACTTTATTATGTTTTCAACCTTGTGTTACACTGTGGCTGCTCAGACCTGCAGCTGCTTACATTTTATCAGATACTCTGTCCATCACCACCCCCCCTTTTTTAATCGTTTTAGCCACCACAAGTGTGGAAGGGTATTCTCACAGATACTCTGTCCATCACCACCCCCCCATTTTGAATCGTTTTAGCCACCACAAGTGTGGAAGGGTATGCTCACAGATACTCTGTCCATCACCACCCCCCCTTTTTGAATCGTTTTAGCCACCACAAGTGTGGAAGGGTATGCTCAGATGTGAGTCCCTTGCTCACTGCGCCATCAGGATTCAAGCAAGCCGGGCCGAAGACGGCTGTAATGCCAGAAACCGGTCCCCGGAAGCTTGTTTCCTTTCCAGTAAAGAATTGGCTTGGTAGTTTGGTCTGCCCTGTTCCCATGATGCACTGGGCCAGGGTCAGACTAATTTGCATGTAGCCAGGTTCTGAACTGGGATGGTGCAGTGAGCTAAAAAACGGTGATGGATCAAGCCCTGATCTTTAGACTGGGTAGGAGTGTTCTGCTAAATTCAGATACTCTGTCCATCACCACCCCCCCTTTTTGAATACATTTTATTGCAGCATTAACCTGCCCAGTTTCTTCCATGTAGCTGGCATTCTTTTGTATTCTTCCTGAAGACAGCTCAATGGCTGGCTTGGAATGCATGCAATTAATTATTGTGGTTTTAAGTCTAAGTCTGCCTCCTTTAATTTCCTCCAGAAACAGGCACAAAAACACTACAACAGCATGCTATCTGGTTACTGCAGCTCTAAATCATGTAAAAGAAAAAGTTCAACCACTACTTCAAAACAGCCATTGTTTCAGTTCCATTAAATCAATGCTTCAAATGATACTTTAATATGCATGATGCGTGTGTTCTTTCCTCCCCTCTATGACATGGGCTTGGCTGCTGGCTGAGGGGATGAACATCTCCACAAGGACAGTGCGATAACTGGACACTGACTTTTGCTCTTAAATGCACTCCTTGACAAATTCCTGGCCTCAAGCAATTGCAGACAATAAAAATGTCAAGATACCTTCAGTGATTAATGATCTTGCTGGAAAGATGAAGTTGTCTAGTGGAAGAAGTTTTGACACATTGCAAGGTAGCAGAGGGTCAATCTGTAGACTGCAAGGAAAGTGTAATATGCAGAACACAAAGTGCATAACATGTAAATAGGTCAGTGGGTTTCTGATTTTCTGTTACTTGTAGCTTATGAGTTAAAATCCTAACATAGAAGAGTCAATTTGGAACTGTCATCAAAGAACTGCATGCACTGCAAAGTATAGATTAGAGCAGATACCAATGTTGCAACAAGAGTTAATCTGGGTAGAAATCGATTGTTAAGAGCACTCCTAACTATGGTATTCCATTTTCAATTTTGTGTTTGTCCTTCTGGAGCCCAAGCACTCTTTAGCAATGCTGCCTACCAATATGCATGGCTTGTGACTCCTACACCTGTAGTCCTCTGTCTTATGTAACATTTCCTTTACGCTAATTTATACACATATGATTGTCTGTATGTATGTGTGTGTGTGATGCAAAGTGCTTTGACACTCTACACTGGTATGAGTGGTGCTGTATAACTAAATAAATGGATCTGATTTAGTGGTCAGTCTTACCTTAACATCACCCCAGCACCACCTCAGCATCAGTTCAGCACCAGTGCAGCACCATCTAAGCTTCAGCACAGCACTATCTCAGCATCAGTGCACCTCCACTAATGCAGCTCAACCTCAGGAACATCTCAGCATCACTTCAGTATCAGTGCACCACCACCTTAGCACAACAACAACTCAACATACATCAGCACCACATCAGATCCAGTGCCCACCACCACCTCAGCATCAGCACAGTACCACCTCCTCATCAGTGAGCCACCACCAGAGCAGCACCAAGTCGCAGCAAATCAGCATCAATGCAGCACCACCTCAGCATCAATGCAGCACCATCTTCACATTAGCAATGCACCACCTGAACACCAGCACCTCAGCATCAGCACAGCCCCATTTCAGCCCAGCACTGCCTTCTAATCAGTGCAGCACCACCTCAGCACCAGTGCTGAACCACCTCTGCATCAGCACAGCACAACCTCCTCAGTGCATACCACCACATCAACATCAGCAGAGCATCATGTCAGCATTAGTACAGCACAATCTCCGCATCAGTGCACCACCACCAGTGCGGCTCCACCTCAGCAGCAACTCAGGACCCATGCAGTGTCACTTAAGGATTAGTGCAGCATCACCTCTCTATCAGCACGGCATCACCACAACACAGCACCAACTCAACACCACTCAACATTGCTCAGCACCACCACAATATCATCCAGCACCACTTCAGCATCAACACAGCACCACCTCCTCATCAGTGCACCACCAACTCAGCATTCCACCAGCACCAGCACCACACCACCTTCGCATTAGCACAGTATCATAGCCACATCAGTGAACCACCACCTCAGCACAACACCACATCAGCATCACTTAGCAGCAACTGAGCACTAGCTCAGCACCACCTGAGCACCAGTGCAGCAGTACCACCTCAGCATTACTCAGGTCAACCTCAGCATGACTGAGCACCACCTCGGTACCAGCGTAGCACCATTTCTGCATCAGTGCACCACCACCACCTCACCACCAAAGCAGCCCCACCTCAGAAGAAACTCAGCGCCAATACCAAACCAGTTCAACATCAGTACAGCATCACCTCAGCACAGCACCAACTCAACATCACTCAGCACCACCTGAGCACCAGTGTAGTACCACATCTTAGCATGAACCAGCACTTCAGAATCACTCAACACCACCTCATCATCACCTCAGTATCAACTCCTCATCCGTTCACCACCACCTCAGCATCAATGCATCACAACATAAAAATCAGCACAGGACCATTTCCGCATCAGTGCACCTACAGCATTAGCATAGCATCGCTCAGCACCAGTGCAGCACCATTACCTCTGCATACCTCAGCACCATAACCACAACATCACTCAGCACCACCTCCGCATCACTCAGTATCACCTCCAAGCCAGCGCACACTACCTCAACATCACTCAGCACCACCTGAATATCATTCAGCATCACATCTGCACCAGCATATCACCAGCATCAGCACAGTACTGCCTCCTCATCAGTGCAGCACCACATCAGCCCCAGTGCTAAACCACCTCTCCATCAGCACAGCACTACCTCTTTAGTGCGCAGCACCACAGCAACATCAGCAGAGCATCATGCCAGCATTAGCACAGCACAATCTCCACATCAGTGTACCATCACCAGCGAAGCCCCACCTCAGCAGCATCTCGGGACCCATTCAGCGTCACTTAAGCATTAGCACAGCACCACCTCCGCATCAGCACAGCATCCCCTCAACACAGCATCAACTCAATACAACTCAAAATCACTCAGCACCTCAACAGCATCACTCCGCACCACCTCAGCATCAACACAGCACCACCTCCTCATCAGTGCACCACCAACTCAGCATTTGAACAGCACCAACTAAGCACCAGCCCAACACCACCTCCACATTAGCACAGCACCATAGTCACATCAGTGAACCACCAACACAGCACAACATCACATCAGCATCACTTAGCACCAATTGAGAACTAGCTCAGCACCATCTGAGCACCAGTGCAGTAGTACCACCTCAGCATGACTCAGGTGCACCTCAGCATGACTCAGCACCATCTCAGTACCAGCGTAGCACCATCTCCACATCAGTGCACCACCACCATCACATCACCACCTCACCACCAAAGCAGCCCCACCTCAAAAGCAACTCGGCACCAATACCAAACCACTTTAAGATTAGCTTAGCATCACCTCGCACAGCCCCAACTCAACATCACTCAGCACCACTTGCGCACCAGTGTAGCACCACACCCTAGCATGAACCAGCACCTCAACATCACTCTGCACCACCTAATCATCACCTCAGAATCAACTCCTCATCAGTTCACCAACAACTCCGCATCAGAGCAGAACGATCTCAGCATCAACGCATCACAACACAAACATTAGAACAGCACTATTTCCAGATCAGTGCACCACCAGCATCAGCAGAGCATCACCTCAACACAGCACTAACTCAGCACCAGCGCAGCACCACCACATCTGCATAACTCAGCACCACAGCATCAGTCAGCACCACCTCTGCATCACTGAGCACCACCTCAGCATCACTCAGCACCACCTCAGTGACACTCAGTATCACCTCCACACCAGCACACACTACCTCAGCATCACTCAGCACCACCTGAGTATCCTTCAGCATCACATCTGCACCAGCACACCACCAGCATTAGCACCGCACTGCTTCCTCATCAGTGCAACACCACCTCAGCACCAGTGCTGAACCACCTCTGCATCAGCACAGCACTAGCTCCTCAGTGTGCAGCACCACATCAACATCAGCAGAGCATCATGTCAGCATTAGCACAGCACAATATCTGCATAAGTGCACCACCACCAGCGCAGGACCACCTTAGCAGCAACTTAGGACCCATGCAGCGTCACTTAAGCATTAGCGCAGCCCCACCTCGGCATCAGCACAGCATCACCTCAACACAGCACCAACTCAACACAATTTAACATCACTCAGAACCACCACAGCATCACTCAGCACCACCTCAGCCAGCATAAACACAGCACCACCTCCTTGTCAGTGCAACACCAACTGTGCATTGGAGCAGTACCACGTCAGCAACAGCACCACACCACCTCCTCATTAGCACAGCACCATCGCCACATCAGTGAACCACCACCTCAGCACAACACCACAACAGCTTCACTTAGCACCAACCTAGCACTAGCTCAACACCACCTGAGCACCAGTGGAGCAGCACTACCGCAGCATGACTCAGGTCCACCTCAGCATGACTCAGCACCACCTCAGTACCAGTGCAGCACCACCACAGCATCAGCACAACACTATCTCCATATCAGTGCACCAGCACATCACCAACTCACCACCAGAAGCAACTCAGCACCGATACTGCACCACTTCAAGATCAGCACAGCATCACCTAAGCACAGCACCAACTCAACATCACTCAGCACCACCTGAGCACCAGTGTAGCACCACCACCTTAGCAAGAACCAGCACCTCAGCATCACTCTGCACCACCTCATCATCACCTCCGTATCAACTCCTCATCAGTTCACCAACTCAGCACCAGCGCAGCACCACCTCAGCATTAACACATCACAAAGTAAACATTAGGACAGCACCATTTCCGCAGCAGTCCATCACCAGCATCAACAGAGCATCACTTCAACACAGCCCTGACTCAGCATCACTTGGCACCACCTCAGCACCAGTGCCACACCACCACCTCCACATAACTCAGCACCAGTGCGTCACTCAGCACCAACTCTGCATCACTCAGCACACTCTCAGTACCAACTCAGTAACACTCAGTATCACCTCCACACCGACACACACTACCTCAGCATCACCTGAGTATCATTCCGCATCACATCAGCACCAGCACACCACCACCGCAGCCCCACTTCAGCATTACTTAGCACCACCTCTGTGTGCACTCGAAATCTGGCATCTGTTGATTCTCTCCTCGCGCCCGTCCACTGCTAGTGTTATAATTCAGATACTATTTCTCAATCTCAACCCTCCCATTGATTATGTCCTTCCATTCATAACAACAAAAAGCTATAATAAACAAGTATTACAAAAGGCAGAAAGAGGTTGCCATCATTGCAAGGACAAAAAAACTAGAAGACATTTTTTGTTAATTATTTTTTTAATAGAGTCATTCAATTGTACATAGTGTCTTCTTTAAACTCCACTACATAACACCCCCAACACAAAATACCATTCCACATACTTATAATCCATTATACACAGTGCCACTCCACATAATTCCAATACACTAAAAAAAAACATAATTACTATCCACATAATACAACTGCTCCTCATATCACTTAATTCCACTACACAAATCCACACAACACAGTTTCACAACTAACAAGTCCAATCCAAACCACATAATTGGTACACACCACATACATCCATTTCAATCCATAAAACATAGGTAAGAGGCATTTACATTTACAATGCAATAACTCCAACTCTTTTCTTTTTTCAAACACACAGATCTAATGCGGAGCTCCAACCTATTTATTATTTCCATCACCAAAAACTCAAAGCTATTCACACAGTTGCATGCCATACAATTCAGCTCCACACTTGTCAAATCCACACCACATAATGTAACACCAAATCACATAATACAACTCAACAACACAATACACCATATACATCAAATCCAAACCACACAATTCCACATTGTGCCACAAACTTCAACAGTACAACACATAATTAAACTGAACTGCTTACCACTCCACAGCACACAATCCCACTCCACATAATGCCACTACACTGAATGCCACATAATTTCTAACCATATATTTCAACAGCACGCCATGCCGCATGATGCCACTACACAAATCCACTCCACACCACACAATTCCATAACTAACTAATTAAACCCATATAGTTCCACTATACACCACATACATACTCTCCGTTACATATAAGTAAAATATATTGCAGTTTACAATACCAATAGATCCAACTCAAACAAGTGAAAGACTGATTGCATTTCCAAGGCTTGTTCACTATTGCAAGGAGTAGCTCCCCAATAGGCTATCATTGGAGCTGCATTGTAACATTATACAAGTGCAACTTTCAATTGGGAACAGCTATAGGTTTGGAATTTAGGTTCTCTGAACTCGAAATTTAATAACACACCTTTTAGTAAAGGTGTTTTTTTAAACTTTGTGTTTGAAAATGCCACATTTAGAAAGTAGCCATTTTCCCATTCAACCCTTCCTGTGTATCTCTGCCTATTTGTGTATTTGTGTCTGGTTTTGGAGGGACAGGGTTGGGGATGTGCATTCCCACTAGAGAGTCACCAGGGGGGTGGAGGTGTGTCCTGCCTTTCCTGGGTGACTCATAGCCAGGCTGAATAAACCTTTCTGCATTTAGAGTGGTGGGGAGAGATTTTACTAGAACTTGAATAGGCTCTGCAAAATTCTGTCTCCACCTCCAGTAGTGAAGCTGGACTAGGGAGGGCAGAACTGTTTTTTACTGAGCTCAGAGGCTTTCTGCCTAAAACTTCAAAGAGAAAAGTAGTATAAATGTTGGAGCCCTGACCTCAGAACTTTAGAACACTTTTGGACTAAAGACCCTGCCAATAAGAAGAGCTGGAAGAGCTGCCAGGCGGTGTACTGCCCCTTTGCTGGTTGTTGCTTTGTTGGGTTGCCCTGTAGTTGCTGCTTTTGCCTCGGAAAATGAAAGGACTGAGCTTTATTAAATCTTGCTATTTTTCTTCACAGGCTTGAAATAGAGCTTGCCTCCTGTTGGAAGTTTCAGACACACCAAAGACTTCACCATCCTCTGGGTACCCACATCTGGAACTGCGTGTTTTAGCTGCCACAGTGGAAAAAGCAACCCAACGTGACCTGTTGGCACCACAACACGCACTGCTGCACTGCGCACCGCAACTCTTGTCTCAGTGACACCATTACTGAGCCGCTGCTTGAACAGTGATCTATGGGCACCACACCCAGCACTGCCTCACTTCACACCGCCGCCTGGAATCCCCAATGATGCCGCTCCATGCCGTCCCATGCTGCCGCCTTGGCCCATCAACACTGGTGTCATTAACTCCAGATCGTCTACTGACAACAGCGCTTCAACCGTGACCTGCCAGCACCACAGTGAGACCTGCTCCACTTCGCACTGAATCCCTGGTCTCACCTACGCAGCTGGAAGCCATCACTGAGTAGCTGCATGCACCATGACTTGAGGGCAACGCACTCGGCATCGCTGCACTTTGCACCACAGCCTTGATACCTGCAGACATCAGTGCTCCTGACTTCAACCTCAAGGAGTTTGATCTGCAACACGTGTGACTTCAAGGGTCCGATGACCCATGCACCGACCTCCAACACCTGCTGACACCGCCTCTTCAGAGCTCATCGCAAGGTCCACGACACCATGCATTTCGAAGGTACTGTTTGCAGGTCTTCCGACACTGGATATGGCTCGGGATGCCGGGGTTCACCTGAACTGTTGGATTTGTTTGCTCACAATACTGTGTATGCACCGGAAAGAGCTATCCACTTCAAGGAACTGTATTTTAAGTCTATTTTTGCAATATTCATATTTTGATTACTGTACGTTGGATGTTTAAAGTTTTGGCTTGTTTTACACAGATAAGTATTGGCTATTTTTCTAAAACTGATGTGGTGGCCTTTTGTAGTGTTTTCACCGTATTAATGTGTGTTATGTGCTGGGGTTATTTTAGGAAGTGTAGTCCTCTTACCCTGAGTAGAAGGAAGGGTGCCTGCTTGGACAACTAAAGAGCCCATAAAATCAAGTGTCAACCAGATGCTGAAAAATATTTAATGTGATCTTTCTAGTTTATATCGAGCTTAAAAAGGTGGCAGACAAACTTGGGAAATAATGGTCACTGTCTTTGTAATTAAATATATTGGTCACCAATAGACCTATCCGATGGTGAGGACGGTGGAAGGTGCTTCTAGTCACTTTCCGGATTTGTTATATTGCGCTCTGATTTGGCGTCCTCGCAATCGGCTAGGTCAATTATCCCTGAAATACAGGAGGGTTGCCATCACTAGAGCACTTTGTTAGAACAGTGCTCACCAGTGGCGGTAAGATGTGAGCCAGCACCTTATAACCTATTAATATTACCACTCTGAGGATAATGATCGCTCATTAAAATTGAGTGAGGAGTGAAATTATATAGCAGTGTGCAAAACTTGTGTGGTGAGAGGCTATAACCAATGACAATATTAGAACATCTCCCATTGAATGTACAATTCAAATGACTCATTAGTAAAAATATAATATTAGTTAAACGTAAAATCATTCAATTTAGCCCCATAAATATTGTGTATAAAAAAGGATTGCTCCATATCATGTGTGTCCACTATACCACAGACTTTTTAGATGGCCAGTCACAAAAATGGACATTGAAGTTGTCACCCCAAAGAATAAAAACCTCTTTCCCTTTGCAGGGGCATATAACTTCAACTTCATAATCCAATTGAAGAAGTATATTCAGTATGTAATGTGAGAGAGCATTATTATAGAGATTGACAAGAGGAAAGTGTCTGGTGAGTTGCTTGTCTGTTGATATGATCGAATTATCATTAGGGATGATCAGTGAAAGGGTGGTGACATTCGCAGAGGCCAGTTGTGTAATCTGCTATCCCATAAAATGTTGGCGTGATGTATAATTTACAGCACAAGGAGGCGGAGCTCTAGCTACAATCTGGCAATTAAAGCTAGAAGTAAAGTGTGATTTCAATACTTCTAGAAAGGTGGCTTTAGATTGTTCCACTAGAGGGAACCTCAAGGATAATGTGTTCAAATAATGCTTGACTAAAGGTTCTAAACCATGCATGGAATTGAGTAGTATGAAAACAACAATGTCCCACTGGTATTAGTTAAAGACAATTAATAAAGATATGTAAAATACATTATCTAAAAGGAAAACAAGGAGTCTCTATGTAATTCTGACAGGTGCTAAAAGCATCATTTTATGTATAAAAGATTTTTGGAAAAGGAACAAAATTATAATTAACAGTTATAGCAGCACTGCAGTATATAAATCACAATAATTGAAGAAACAACCCAACTTGTACAAGGTCCTCTAGGTGTGACAGTGAAAACCAAGATAGCGACGCAGGTGACAATGTGCAACAGCGTGAGTGGCGCAAGGTGACTGGTGAATATATATACAGTGTATTCTTTAGCATACGGCGGTTCCAGATGGATTAGAAATTCAATTTTCAGATATTCAAATGTTCAACCGCTTCGTATTTCACGCCAATATTTGCACTGAAAGGTTGACGGCGTTTCAATACAGATAACTATAGGATCTTCATCAGGACTGGGGCGTGGGCAGTGCTGGTGGTCGAGTTATTGGTAATCAGTCGCCGGGTTGCGTGGACAGCAAGTGCTTGGATCCAAGCTGTACTTGAGCTGCTTGGCCCGGGTTTGAGTGATTGGGTCCCATGGCAATCCCAGGGGCGGTCTATCTGGGGGAACAAGAATCTCGGATTCCTCCCGAATCAGAGATTCTTGTTCCCCCGGATAGACCGTGAGGCTGTCTTTGTTAGAGATTGATTCTCAACTAGCCGTCCACGTCAGGGATCGGCGCCCTGGCAACTAACTTGTTCCACGATCGGGAGTCACTTCTACATTTCTGACCCTGGTCTTCACCACTAATTTTAATACGTGTGTGTTGGGCTACAATGCTGCCAATCCCGCCCCTGGGATTGCCACGGGACCCAATCACTCAAACCCTCTGTAAAGGGTGCAGAGATCCCTTTGATCAAAAAGAGTACCCCAGCTAAGCCTCAATATCAACCAACTCTGATATTGCCTAAAAATAATTCTTTATGGTCAGAATTCAAGCCATGCAATGCTAAAATTGTTTCAACCATAAAACCAAATAATCATTTCAACAATCCTCTACCTGCAAACTGTTGGTCTTCAGTAAACCATCTGCTCATTCCCTCATAGACAAAGATTATTAATACTTCACTATTGCAAGGCTCACTACCTGACTGCCTAAAACCCCTCAGACCTTAACAACTTTAGCCAGTGCTAGCCTAAGTATTGGAAAAATGTGTACAACACCTGAGCAAACACATCTCTGAATTCGACCTGCTGTATGACTACCAGTCAGAGTTTAGACCAAAGTACAGTACTGAAACAGTAATTCTGCACATTATGGACAACGCTATACATGCCCTTGACTGCAACGAAACCTGTCTCCTAATCCTGCTCGACCTCTCGTCTGCATTCGACACTGTAAACCATGCCAAAATCCTAGAATGCCTGAAAGAAACAATGGGCTTAGAGGATACAGTCCTAGAGTGGTTTAGATCCTTCTTGGAGAACATATTGCAAAGATTCATATGGAACCAAACACTATCTGCATCATCCTGAAATCTTATTGGCGTATCACAGGGTTCAACACTATCCCCTGTTCTATTCAATCTTTACGTAGAACCACTAACAGAAATCTTACAACAGGCAAACATCTCCTTCCACATGTATGCAGACAATACACAGCTCTATATCAAGATCACATCGATAGAAGAGATCGGTATCATGGACCAGGCATTAAAGAGGACTGTCCATTGGCTAACTAGTAATCACCTCAAGTTTAACACCCATAAATATGAATTCATTCTGATTTCCCCCCAGAAAGGTGCTACTAATATCATGGAATGGACCAAGCTGATCACTGCGCCAAGCTGTGCTGCGAGGCTTGTAGACTCAACCAAATCCCTTGGAATTATGGAAAAACCTGAACATGCTAACTCACATTAACACAGTGGCAAAAAATGCCTGTATCCATTTAAGCTAACCCAGAAAACTGAAACCTTGCATAACTAATTAAGAGCTTAAAACAGCAGTCCAGGCATTAGTCATATCGATCATCAAGTACGGTTGCACAACTCTAGCAGGTTTACCCAAGATTTCAACAGCACCACTAAAAGCTTGTCTCAATGCGGCCACAAGACTTATAACAGGCTCCAGAAAATTCAACCACATCTCCCCTCATCTGAAAGTGCTAAACTGGCTGCCTTACGAAGCAAGAATCCAACTAAAGATGGCATGTGTCACTCACAAAGTGATACACTACAAAACTCCAATGTACCTAGCCCAGAAAATCACACTTTCAGGAGGATGCAGAGTTTCCCAGAATCATGGAGATCTATTGCTCAAACCATCCCTCTTCCGAAAGAAAAGAACCTATGACCGTGCTTTTTCACTTGTGCAGTACCAACAATTTGGAACGCTCTCCCCCGAACATTAAAATAATTTCATAATTTTCTGCTTTCAAAAATGAAGCCAAGTCCTTTTTTATGAGAACATTCCTTCAATAATTTCAGCAGATTAGACACTATTAGATTACCTTCCTGTTCACACACCTGCTAATACAAATCGATCCTTAACAATTGTTTATGTCTTGTGTATGTGAGTGTGAAAGCACACATGTTTCTCTTTCGAACCAATGTATAATTACTTAGGCTCTTGTAGCACAACTGTCTCTATCTAGCAAATTTCTGTACACTGGTTTTTCTTTCTAAAATTGCACGTCAAACATGCTGTTCTAAGTTTAAAGCTATGTAAATGTGAAGCGCTCTGATACCCTACTTAGGTTATGTTCGCACTGTATAAAACACCATATAAATAAATAAATAAGTGAGCAAAAAGAAGTAGCAAAAGAGTAACAAGACAGAAAAGACAATGAAGGCAACGAGAATTGGCCCGTCCCACCCTCCCTCCCTTATTGAGGCACTGGCAGGTGCAGCCATGTGCAGCCTGACCTGCTCTTGGCCCGGTCATTGCCAGGCATGCACCCGGGCAAATCCCGCACTAACAAATTCCTCCTGGGGTTAAGTATACCCGCCTGGGGAGCTGATCACTGGCCCGCCTTCTCCAATGCAGGGCACAGTGGGCTTGGCAGTCCCAGCCCTTCCTGCTGCACAGCCTCTATCTCACACACTCCTCTGCATAACTCATCATATCTGGAGCAAAGTTGGAGGAGAGGGAGAGTGAGAAGCTGAATATTAGGGGCACTGAAATGTTCATAGCAAGAGGCCTAAACTGGTTTTTGACCCTACTAATACTTCATTGTCTTCATGGATCTTCCTACTTTCACATATTCTAATACATATGTATATGTTTACATATATGCAAAAAAGAAGCAGAGAACGCTGGGTAGTTCTCAAGTTTAGGAGAAAAGCAGCTCCTGTATACAGCACTCTCAACACCAGTGACACTCTAGATTAACACAGTGCCATCCACGTCGAGATAATCCTATGCTTAAAGTCTTTGCTGTAGAAATGGCAAAATGCTTTGTCCCTTTCTATCTCAACAAGGATGGCACTGTGCTAACACTATGCTTAAAAACTTTGATAGAAATGCAGAAATTTGAGGTGAGCAGATCTAGAGTGTCGCTGGTGTTGAGAGTGCTCTATACAGGAGCTGCTTTCCACCTAAACTTGAGAACTACCCAGAGTTCTCTGCTTCTTTTTTGAATTATTTATTTGTCACTCTACGCCTGAAAGGGTATTTTTGTGATGTTTACATATATGTAGGTATGTGTACATCACAAGACAAGACTGGATAGACATAGTATTGTACATGAGCCGTAAAATGAAATTTAGAATCCTTTTTGAGTGAGGTGAAATCTACTGTCTAGAGATGTAATGTTCTCTGAAGAAGTGAGTCTTTAAATCTTTTCTAAAGTGCAGGAAAATAAGGACAGTTTAGATATTGACGATGAGTGTGTTCCAGACATGCAACATACATGGACAAAGTTTGATTTGTGCATGTTTTTGTTTCTTTTTCTTCATTTTGTGTTTACAGTTTGATGGTGTAGTGGATTCTCTTAAGGTGCCATACACATGAGGTGTTTTTTACTCAGACTAGTATGCACGGCTGACAATTCGGCTGGTCTTGTATGATAGTGCTCAGGTCGTGGATGAGGCACTAGGATTTTTCAAAGCGGATAATATGGTTGAAACACTTCAGACTTTTGAAGAGACAAGAAGCCATAGCACGGTTACTTACAATATGGTGTTGAGTAGACCATAGAGCAAGTTGTAGCGTCCATTCAAGTGCAACAAGACTTTGGCTTGGACTGCTCTTCTGAAGTAGGTTTTAGCAAGAAACAGTCACTTTCATCAGGAGTAAGAAAGCCAGTACCCTTTTCATATAAATAAAAGTGAACTGGAATTGTTGGCATCAGCTAGAGTTTTAAAGCTATTCAGATTCATTTAGGGGAGCCAAGCTTTATTTACCGGATTGTCTGTTTCTTTGATCAAAACAAGGAATTCCAGCTTAATCTGATTTTCAGAAAGGTGCCGGACGTACAATTCTAAATGAGACTGATATGTATGTTCAGTAGAGAAACAGAGAGGGTGTGAGAGAGAATGAGGTAAGCCACACGGAAATATTATCAGAAACTGAGATCGTACATAATTTGTTTATATCAGAAAAGGAATAGGGACAAACTCTCAATAGGTGAACCTAAAAGGATCATAGCAGGACTAATGGAAAGAAGTAGGGGATATAAATCATTTGGTTTGTTTTATAATAAAAAAATAAATCTTTATTCGGGTGCAATCACAACCACAAAAGATGCAATCATGCATTAAAAATAGCATCAATGCAATTCAATTATTAGTAAACGTGGAGAGATAAATGTCACTCAGTGGCACTGCACACATACAAATACTGGATCCCACTGCTCAACACCAATATCAGAAATTGGGTTCTTGGTTAATGGGGGTGGATTCCCCTCCAACGCAACAAGCACAATCTTTGTCAGGGTGAACCACAAAAGTCACTGAATTAATCTGTGATCAATCCTATAGTAGCTTGGCACAATACAGTCAGGCTTAACATAGAGGCAAAACATAAAGTATGTATGCAACACACAGACAGTAATGAACCGAAAACACAACACAAGGAAAAACACGAAACCAATTTAGAAAAATATAGTACATTTTAATAAACAAAGTTATATCAGAACAAAAATCCAATGAGCAAAACCAGAGAAAAGCAATTTTTAAATGGAGCAAGGGTCGGTACAGGGATCAGGCTATTCCCACTGAAAAAAGTTACATTCTCAAATTCCAGCTAGAAGAGATTCATTCTAGGTGGAAGGGGTGGAGTGGAGAAGGGAGAGCGTCATGGGTGGTCCCTGCGGGCTTTCATTGCTGTAGCATGGAGTGAAGATTTTACATTGCCAGTTGCTGTAGCACGAAGAGTCAGTTGGGCAGCGTGATTAGTCGTTACCAGACCTTCAGGAGGAATTGTTAAGGAATCTGGTCAAGTAGTGCAGTAGTGATTTATGGTCTGTCTGAATGAAGAAAAAGACTTGCCCATTTTAAACTCTTTTTCTAACATCTGCAAAGAGATTCACCGAGCCTTGACCTGAGATAATGTTAAAGTTATTAGCTCAGGACCTAAATGGTTTGACAAGAACTGCTCAAAGGCCCATAAAAACTTGACGATAGCAATAAATTCTAACCCAAGGCTGAGATGCGCAGTTAAGGCGGCCTGGTAGGCATATGCGCTAGCTTGTAAGGTAAGATTGGGTGCCCTGAAGAGAGAAGCATGGGATAAGGTTAAAGAAGCCTGCGACACAAGGAATAGTGCAGACTTCTGGAGGGTAGCAAATCAGCCTTTATTTAATGAGGGCACAACAGTAGACTTATGTGTTACCATACCTGTGCAGAAATGGGAAAAGCATGTTGGTTGCATATATACTGGAGATTGGGAATATACTTCAACCTCCTGCCCTATTATAAAAAATACAGCTCACTTTTAATTAGAAAAGATGAGTATAATGGAATTGTCAGCAGGGAAGGCTCCAGGCTCTGATGAGGTTCCTGTTGACCTTTTTAAATCATGTAGAGATCTTTGGGCACACCTGGTTACACAACAATTGAATGCAGCAGCCCGTGATCATATTCCAGTCTCGTGGAATCAATCTATCTTAATACCCGTTTTTGAAAAGGGGAACCGTGCAGACCCAGCGTGCTTCCGTCCGATCTCTCTGATAGATGCAGAAGTAGAGGTATTGGGTAGGGGTTTATTGAGGCGTTTATTAGATTGGGAAAATGATAACAATATAGTATCTGATATACAGTATGGATTGATGCCCGAACATGGACGATTGAACAGAATTTGAATCTATATTTGATAGATAGCAGGTATACGGTGCCTAAAAAGGAAAGTATATACTAAGCCTTCATGGACCTCAGCACAGCATTTGACACGGTGGTAAGACCTGAGCTATATGCTATGCTGAGGGACATGGGGATGGATGAAGCTATAGTTGCACTTTTGCACAACCTAGATTTGGGGCTCGAGGCAAGGGTAAGAATTGGCCCATCAGGAGAATGCACTAAGCACTTTAAGCTGGTTTGTAGTTTAGCTCCTTTTCTTTTCTTTTTCTTTTATATAATAAATCAATTAAATCATAAATAAATCAATTAGATCTATTTTTGAGGGAAAACTGTAAAGACATCCCAAGGATTGGATGCAGGACAGTACCCACCTTGCTGTACGCGGACGATACCGTCTTTATTCGTCGGAGAGCTATTGGCTTGCAATCTTTACTGAACCATTTCTATGAATTTATGGAAATCTGGGTCTAAAAATAAATTTTACCATATCATATACCATGACTATAGGACCTAGATGTGTTAATGTTCTTGGGCATGAGAAGGGACAAAGGCGTGTGCTGTATCTGAAGGCCTGCCACAAGTTGTCCATTTCCCAGCACTGATCCTAGAAATGTGCTATGGTAAATTTTCAGATTGAAGAGCTCTATTGATTAGCAGGGAACGCCTTATCTAATAAATGTTAGTGATACCATAAATTCATGAGTTACTGATACCAATTGGGCTTCGTTTCGCTGCTAAAGTTATTTGGGATAATACAAAATTGCGAGATGCAAATGAAGCATGTGTAACATGAGAAACTGTGTAAACTCTGCAAGAGAAGTAATAACGAGCACCATTGCTGTAACAGACATTGAGTACTTGGAAAAGACGCATGTATTGTCTGTAATCAGAAGGAGACATGGCCTGCCTGTACATGCTACTGACACAGGTAGAAAACAAAAAACATGTGTTAGGACACTTACCGCACTGATATTCTGCTGAGTTTGTTTAATTCGTTCTATTTCTGGAGTCTCACTGACGGCAGTCCCAGCTCCCACTCCTTCTTTGTAAAATACCTTTGTTAAATACATGACATCATCATTTAATTAATAAATCAGGCTAATGTTCAATCTCTGCTCATTGATGTACCCATTGACATGTACACCAGGGAGAGTCACGAAGGAAAAAGCATTTGATTGTTAAGTAAATAATAGGTAAAGAACGAAATAATCGTGCAGTTTTCTTAACCTAAGGACTAAGAAGTCGGATTACAGTAAGAATTAAACAATATCCCAAAGCAGCTTGTCTAAACTGTATTGCATCAAACTGTTTTCATAAAACGTCATCATACGTTGTCATATAGCTGCTTTTAGTTTTCTGTTAGTGGTAATGGGCTGTCTATTTTTCCAATGTATCGGAGATATATATAGTGTACACTACCAAAGGACATGTGCAAATCTCGAGACTAGTTGTTTCCTGATTACAAACAAATGAATACGTCTTCTGCTCTCTGCTGTTATTAAACTCACGATGACTGACTCACTCCCCAGTTCCTGCGCATTCTAACCCATGGTGCATTTTCTTAGATGTTTTCTTGGCTTCCTCATTCTCAAAGTAATATTTCTCTAAAAAACAATAGAAGTAATTTTTGACAATTGATGTGGGTCAGCCTACTTCGCCCATTGAGTTACCTGCTTTTCCTCATTAACCATTGCTTGGTTGGCCTGAGCATTAAAGCAATGACATTTCACACATGATTTACATTCTGGTATTAGACTTTCCATTAGAGATTTGGAGATGAGGCATTAAAGTAGGCAGTTGTGTGATTTTAGGTTTTACAGCACTACAACTACTGGTACATTGTCCATCATGACATAACTGGGTGTTCAGCAGGGCTACACTTCCTATGTTTAAACATGTTGGAAATTGCCCTATTTGCAAGGTTATCCCCAAACCTTTTGCTTCTTCCTTCTATTTTTCCTGACCTATTTTTGTTGGCTATAGGACTCTGAGCACTACCATTGCTGATCAGTGCTAAAGTGCACATGCTCTCTGTAAATTATGAATATAATTGGTTATCCATGATTGGCATATTTGATTTACTGGTGAGTCCCTATTAAAGTGTACTGAGTGTGTCAGGGCCTGTAAATCAAATGCTACTAGTGGGCCTGCCACACTACTTGTGCCAACCACATGAGTAGGCCTGTAAGTGTGTATCAGATGTACCACTGTAGTGTCTGTGTGCACAGTTGTAAACTTCCATGTCGACCTGGCAATTGCACTCCCTGCCAGGCACTAACCGTCCCTTTTTTTACATGAACGACACCCCTCAGGTAGGCCCAAGGTACTCCCATGGGCAGGGTGCAGGTGTGAAAGGTAGAACATGTACTGGTGTGTTTGACAAGTTCTGATAGTAAAATACTGCTCATTTCGTATGTCACCATTGAAAGGCTATCTGTATCATAGGATAGCATGGGAGATAGTTTGTAACATATTACAAGTATAACTTCCCATTGGGAAGAGACAGAGTAAAAAAGTTTAGTAAGGAAAATGCTACTTACCAGTATGCATCTGTTCTTGGCATGTAGAGCTGCAGAGTTACACACTGTGCATAGTTCGCCACCTAGTGTTGGGCCCGGATGTTTGCAGTTTGTTTTTGTCCTGAAAAGTTCTTTGGAAGTCACGAGATAGGTGACTCCTCCTTTGGACCACATTTTGCATGGGCATCGGCTCCATCCTCAGATTGTTTTTCGCCACTAGGGAAAGGATGGAGCTTTGCAAGAAAAGGAAGGATGTCCATGTAAACTGTATCTAATTAGGATAATACTGGAACAGACAAGGGTAGCCGGGGAGGCGGGTGGGCATGTGTAACTCTGCAGCTCTACATGCTAAGAGCAGATGCATACTGGTAAGTAGCATTTTCCGTTCGAGGCATATGAGCTGCAGATTACACACTGTGCACAGATTGTATAGCAGTACCCACTCTTAGCGGCGACCACCCCTATCTGTTGCAGTAGTTTAAAATAATGAGAACAGTCTGGCCCACATTAGCTTGTTGTTTGGTTTGCACATCTACAAAATAGTGTTTTGTGAATGTGTGCAGTGTAGACCATGTAGCTGCTCTGCAGATGTCATCTAGGGGAATGTGCCCTAAAAATGCCATTGAAGTCCCTATTTTCCTTGTAGAGTGGGCTTTAGGAGGAACAGATGTGTACGTTTAGCTTTGTGGTAACAAATCTGTTTGCATTTGACAATCCATCTAGCTATCCCAGATTTTGATATGGGATTACCCTTATGTGGTGGTGAGAAAGAAAGTTGTATGGTCTTACGAAAGGGTTGTGTTCTCTCGATGTAGTATAGCAATGCTCTTTTGACATCTAGGGTATGAAGAGCTCTTTCTGCTACTGTCTGTGGGTGCGAGAAGAAAACGGGCTGTTCCACAGATTGATTGAGTTGGAAGGGAGAAATGACTTTGGGCAGGAATTTTGGATTAGTACGGAGAACGACCTTATCATGATGCATTTGCAAGAAAGGTTCTCGAATGGTTAGTGCTTGTAGTTCACTAACTCTCCGCAGAGAAGTAATAGCTACTAGGAACACAACCTTCCATGTTAAACATTGTAGTTCACATTTATGTAAGGGTTCGAAGGGAGGTGCCATTATCCGTGTGAGAACAATGTTTAAATTCCACACAGGTGAAGGTGGTACTCTGGGAGGAAATATTCTCTTAAGGCCTTCCATAAAGGCTTTAATAGCAGGCCCTCTGAACAGAGATAGATGCTGTCTGTTTTTCAGATATGCTGCTATTGCAGCAAGATGCAGTTTAATAGACGTAAAGGCTAAGTTTCATCTTTGGAGGTGCAGTAAGTATCCTATGATGTGTTGAATAGACACGTCTAGGGGATTAATATTGTTGTTGTGACAATAAATTGCAAAGCGTTTCCACTTAGCTGCATAACATGCTCTAGTGGTTGGACGACTAGCTTCTTTTATGACATTCATGCAGTCTGGAGGAAGGTTAAGATATCCAAATTCTAGGATTTCACGAGCCAGATCGCAAGGTTGAGCTGAGCTGGGTCCGGATTCCTGATCTCTCCATGGTTCTGTGTTAAAAGGTGTGGAGACAGGTATCATTTTTGGTGCGGTACTACAGACAGTTGCAGCAGTGTGGTGTACCACGGCTGTCTGGCCCACGTTGGAGCAACTAGGATGAGGGTCAGAGAATGCTGCTGTAGTTTGCGTACTACTAGTGGCATGAGTGGTAGAGGTGGAAAAGCGTACGCAAATCTGTTTGACCAGTTCATCCATATTGCATTGCCTTTGGACAGTGGGTGGAGATATCTGGCGGTGAAGCTTGGGCATTTGGCATTTTCGTGGGTGGCAAAGAGGTCTAAAGATACATTGACATTAGGGCCAAATAGGTGTTTCTCATCAAATGGCTGATTGAGGATGGAATTTTTCACTTCAGGTTTGAAACCTGAAATACGTAGCCAGGCATGCCTACGCAGAAGAACACTAGTATTAATTGCCCTTGAGGCAGTATCTGCGGCATCTAGGGCACAACGAATGGAAGTATTGGTGATATTTTTACCTTCCTGTATGAGTTGATTGGCCCGGTTTTTATATTTATCTGGTAGATGCTGCATTATGGATTCTAGTTCATCATAATGTGCCCTGTCATATCTTGCCAATAGCGCTTGAGTATTGGCAATGCGCCATATGTTAGCTGCCTGTGATGCTGTGCGCTTACCAGAGGAGTCAAGGAATTTAGATTTCTTATCTGGTGGTGAGGCCTCACCTGATGTTTGTGAATTAGCACGTTTACGTGCATTAGATACTACTAAAGAATCTAGTGATGCTGGACCTCTAATGTAAACTGGATCTGTAGGGGCAGCTTTGTATTTTTTCTCAATGCGAGGGTTGAGGACCCGAGCCCTGACAGGATCTTTAAATACCTCTGTTGCATGCTTAATGACCCATTTAAGCAATGGCAAAATGGCAGTGGACCTTTGTGTAGTATCAAAAGTGTCTAATAAGAAATCTTCCTCCACAGTATCGGTTTGCAGGTCAACAGGACTAGTAAGTTAAAACCTATAGGGTCCTTTGGTGGGGAAGGCCTGGAAGGATATACATCGTCTTGAGGGACGTAAGGCACATCAGGGGTGTTATAATCATCCCATGGATCAGGTGACTGAGGGGGACTATTGGTCCTACTGGGTCATGTACACCCCACCTGTGTCATCAGAGTCTGTATTTACATCATCATATGGATTAGTGGATGGTGTAGGCGAATGATGTGGTGGAGGAGATGTAGAAGGAGGAAAGGTATAGGGAGGTGGTGGAGAAGGGACTCTTAATGGAGAGGTTGCAATGTCTCTTTTCATTTTTGGAAGAGGAGGAGTTGCAGGCGCCACTAGTGGTCTCTTCTTGGAGCAAAGAGCTAGTTGGCCAGTCTTAGGATCCTTTAAAAGAGTCTTTTGAGTAGGATCTGGTGTAAAAAGCTCTTCTATGTAGGGCAGATCCTTCTGCGTAGAAGTTTTCGGTTCCGGAGGTTTTTTCGGCACCGACTCGGTAGCTGGTCTAGGGTCTTTTGGCATAGAACTATGACCGTTCGAAATGTCTTTTACCGGAACGTGTTTTTTCGGTTCCGGGTGTTTTTTCGGCTCCGACGCACGTGAGTCGGGACCTTTAGGCGGGTTTTTACTCGGCTCCGAGTGCGGCTTTGGCATCGATGGGCCGGTGCCAGTCTTCGGTGCCGAGTGCTTGGGTGTCCGAGCAGCGGTCGGCGTGGCTAAGGAAGATGTCTTTTTCTTCTGTGTCGGTATGGGATCAACACCGGGAATAGGCTGACTCGAGCCTGAGCTGCCTGAAGGCTTAGTAGCCTTCTTTGCCGGGCCCGAAGGCAGGGCGTGGGAAGCAGTCTCTCGGTGTGCACCCGGGTCCGAAGGTGAGGGTGTGACCAAAGCCTTTTTTGAGGGTGTCGAGGAAGGGTTGTGGTCGGCGTTCTTACTTACGACCCGTTGAGCTGGAGTGATGTCCTCGACGTCTGAGACTTCGGCATCAGAGGAGCTGGCACTTTCTTTGGCCCGCTGGTGTTCTCGAATGTCGACGCCCTCTTCAAAGATGTCGTCGGGGATCGAAGCTGACTAGCGAGACATGGTTCTTTGAGCTCGTCGGTCCCGAATTGTCTTCTTGGAGCAGAAAGAGGCACAAGCGGAACAGTCTTTGGCCTCGTACTCCGGTGAGAGGCAAAGGTTGCACACCTCATGTAGATCTGTGTGGGGAAACTTCGACCCACATTGAGGACACTTCTTGAATGGCGTCCTTTCCATGAGCCAGAGAGTAAGGACCAGGTAGGCCCAAAGGCCTTCGTCGACGACCGGAATCGAAGACTTCGAAGTGGTGACGAATCGCGTTGATGGGGAGGGCGATCGAAACAATACCGTCGAACTGAGGTGAGGATTGCGCGCCAAAGGAAATTCGGTTCCAAACTGGAGCACCGGAAACACATCTGAGCCCGATGGCGGAAAAAAACAATCTGAGGATGGAGCCGATGCCCATGCGCAATGTGGTCCAAAAGAGGAGTCACCTATTTCGTGACTTCCAAAGAACTTTACAGGACAAAAACAAACTACAAACATCCGGGCCCAACACTAGGTGGCTATCTATGCACAGTGTGTAATCTGCAGCTCATATACCTCGAACAGATTGTTTTTAAATTATGTGTTTGCAAATGCCACTTTTAGAAAGTATACATTAAAAAAAACAAGGGAACCCCAGTATTAAGACCAGGGGTGGTTAAGTATTTTGCAAAACAAAGGTCTGGATGAGGCCACCAAAATCCTCGTGTGGCCTAGGCCACTAAAGTATTTAAGATAGCGTTAGTCAGGTTTCAACAAAGTATAGTAGGACTGGTTGTGCAATATATGCTCGGAGACAAAGTTTTAGTATGAACTCACATTCATTAACAGCATAAACGGAGTGTCATTGCATACATCTTGTAATAGTTCAGGGGCTCACACAACATGCGTGAAGTGAGGGGTGTTTTTGACATTAAAAATTACTAAATAACAACAATATGTAAAACTACAAGTTAATTAGTGAAAGTGATAGAGTTTTAGTTGTAAGGATCAACGGCGTTTCAATCTCATGAATGTGAGATCATCATCAGGACGAGACAGGTGTAAGCAGGTAGAATCAGGGTGGGCTGATTAGCCAGTGAAGGCAGGCATCTGTGAATTCAATTTCAGAGGTGGGGAAATGATCCGATCACTTGAAGTAGCGAAATGAGTCTTGCCCGATGCCTGGCAGGAACAGTTAGTCAATTTGTAGGCGTATCATGGGGGCCGGGTCGGGATTAATTTCAGTCAAATAAATCCTTGCAATTACTTGCACTAGATGCGCGATGAGTCAGCATTGATCGGGAGCAACGCTGACTCAGCGCATCTCGTGCAAGTGGAACCTTTACCAGGAAAAAAGCTGGAAAACTGGAAGGAGGAGTGCTGCCCCTTTTGCTGTGTGGGGTTGGCCTGCAGTCACTGCTTCCGACAAAGAAAGGACCAAGACTGGAACTTTGCTGTTAACCTGCTTGAAGAAGAATCTCCAAGGGCCTTTGGGTGCTTGTCTACTGTTCTGAATTGTCAGGGACCCAAAGACTTCACCCCCAGCTCCCCAGAACTCTACTCATGAGAGTTATGACATGCCTATTCCAGTTTTGTGTCTCTGGAGGTTGTTCCTGCTGTTGGGAGCTGGAGGAAACTTGAAAGAAGCAAGAAAAGCAATCTATGATGCTGTCAGTGCTGCCGCAACCTACACCGAAGCCAGGGGCACCAATCGTGAACTGCAAGACGCACTACCCGGCTTGTACCACAGCTCCGACACCCTTTGACACATGCTAACAACTGCAGTTATTGGCATTCCCGACATCAGCACACGCACGGACTCAATCACCAGCAGGGCCTGCATCCTGTTATTGGGGAACTGATAACTGCCGAGGGTGACTTCATGAACTCGCTGACTTTGCTTCGTCACTGAAACTGATGCCTCACCCCAGACGCAACCGACTCCCCCTGTCCTGGATTCAAAAAGTCGCCTTCTCCTGAACACAAAGCCTCGTCTCTCACGCAGCAGGTCAGGAGCCGGCCTCGACCTCGGCACAGACTTCTCACCTCCACAAAACTGTGCATCGTCATAGACTTCCTTTCCAAAGGCACTGTTTGTTTGGGGGTGCCTACTTTTCCGTTCTCGATGTCGGGCAACTCGTGGCCGGAGGCACACAATGGATTTATTGCTGTCACGATGTCGTAATAGCCCAGGTAGAGCTATTTGTTTTCTACAAACTTTATTTTGGAAATAACCGTTTAGAAGTGCTATTTTACTACATGTATGCTGGATTGTTGTTGTTTTGGTCCTGTTGAGTTTAGATAAAGATACTTTATTTTTCTAAACTGGTGTGGTGTCCATTTGTAGACAAAGATACCTACCTCTGCCAACTAGAGACTCCGTGTTCTAACAAGAGCACTTTGAGGGTCCCCTGTTACTGCTCCTACCATCCACACTTGCCATGCCTAGACCTCAGAGTATCTGTCCTGCCGCTCCTCCTGGCAGTCCTCATTTATTTTACTTAGGTTATTAGCCTGCCTAGAATTGTCCTTTAATTATACTACTGCTTAGCACCACCACAGACCTAGAAAAGGCTAGGTTGTGCAACCACCATGGGCTTAGAAACTATTAGTGTGTGCATCCTCTGAGAGAGACTAGAAACACAGTTGCAAACATGCTGTGAATTGCAGACCTGACTGTTGCGGGGATTCTGCTCACACACAGAACTATGCACAAGAAAACAGGACCTCAGTAAATAGGGGGTACCTCCTACCACATTAGTACCCAAAATCCCAACGACTAGCAATAGTGTCTCATTCGGTCTCCTACAAATATCAAGAAGCTACCAATGTTTAGATAACCCAGAAAACAAGCAGTCCCGACTCACCTCAGAGACACAGGAACAAGACAATCTTTTGCTCTCTCGTACATTTCCACATTAAGAATAATCAGAGCCATCTCTTGGCCAGGGAAGCCCTGTATGAAACAGTATGCAACAACGAACAGCAGCAAAATGCATAAAGGTAGCATCATCAGCATTGTTACAATACCATAGAATACATAAGGAGTCGTCATTTTACAATGACTGTGAAAAAGGCGAAACAATTAAGCCTAATCACCTTCTCGTTGGCAGTAAGAAGTTATTTTATATAACAGAACATCGCTTGGCATTGTTTGCAGACCCCACACCTGAAAGCCTAAACACAAAGGTTAACATCATAGGAACAGCATGGCTCAGCTCCATGGAACAGCTTTATTTGAGCCACATAACCCCATATAACATGACCATAAATCTGTGCATGCTTTCATATACAGCCAGTAATGTCCATCAGTGCACATGCTCAATGTGAACCAAAACTATAATTATACTTATGGTCTGAAAAATGGAGGCGTGAAAATTAGAACAGGAAAAGGGTATGGCGAGCTCTGTTAAACCCTGTCCTGTGACTACATTGGATAACTATTTGGTGTGCGGAAAAATGAACTGCCTAAGGACACTGGTACAGAAATTATTAAGGGTTTGGACCCCAGTAACTGAGATTTGAAAGAGGATAAAAAATGTATTGCTCTTTTGCATGAGAAGTTGCACATGTTAGAATTAATGTTTAATGTTCTAACCTCGAAAATAGATTATATGTCAGGCTTCCGAAACTGCAACATATCCGAAAGAGGGTCTGAGTCTTCTTATTCAAGGGCTTTATGCAGTGAGGCATAGCCCTGGCCAAATAATAAGTTAAAATCTTCTGAGAAGAGTGCAGGTATAAGTAATGATTTTGAGTCAGCTCTTAATCCTGTCCTTCTGATAAGTAGTGATACAGTCTGTGGCATTGATGCTGCAGTGTGGACAGATGCAGACGAACCTGTCCATGAACTGAAACTAGTCATTTGGTGATTTCTGAACTTTCATCTATATGGTTTATTCAAGGGTTATTCACTAAAAAGGATTCATTTCCAAAGGTATAATTTCACTGGGCTAAAGAAGATAATTCCCTTTAAACTTTGATTCTCACAGCTTAAGTTATGCTTATTAAATACTTTTAAGTCGAAAATTAATTTGGTTAGAACATTTCTTCAAATGTGATACAAATACCAACCGAGATAACTATTCTGCTAATTCTGTTTCATTCATTTGTTGTGGTCAATTTATCTGTTTCCAAGTTCAATGACTTAAAGATAGATTATGCCTAAGCAAATCTATTTGGTAATGAATAAATGCTAACTATTTTCTTATTCCAGGTCCCCTAAATTTTCTAGTCCCCTTCAGCACAGTCTAATGAGACAAATGTGGTAGCTGAGGTTGTTCTGGGAAAATCTTTTGAAGTAGAGTTTTATTGAGGGCCAGCATGTCTGTGCTACAACAGAAGCAAACACTAAAGGAGGAACCATGGGATAGATTAATTAATATATGTACCAAGGGGGACTCTAGGGGCTTCTGGAAGATAGTCAAGGGTAAGGATATGTCTCTAGATGCCCAAAAGGACATGGGGATAAACATTTCATAAGAACAGTGGCTAAACCACTTTTCTGATATCTATTCACAGGATCCAAGCAGGTATAAGGAAAGGGATGAGGATCTAATTGAGTTCCCTCTAGCCTTAATATTTGAACTGGACAAAGTATGCGATGCCATTAGGATCAGTTATGCCAAAAAGGCTCCTTGGGTCTCATTGGATCCCAATGGACTCATATAAGTTAATACTCAATGTTTGGCCCCTCCATTAACTAACAGCCTCAATGCAGCTGCAGCCAGAGGAATCCCATTGAAGTGGAAGTGTGCCAACTTTGTTATATGGCCGATAGGGTAATTGTCAACATCGCTAAGTAAGCATAAGCTCTGCTACCATGATGCTGCTTTTGCGCACGTTACTCCAGTGCTTTATTTTGTACAACTCTGTTTATGCCTTTCACATGAGAACTATTTGCTTTGCGCATTCTTGGTCTGTTCCTGGAGTTTAGTCTGAACACGGTGAGCAAGGTTGACAAACAATGCCCCTTGTTATTCCGTTCTGGTCAGTCCCTAGCAACTAGACAAAACATGCTAACACAGCTGCGGCTGCTGGGATATTATGGGGAGGCATGTTGGTTTAACCACATCGATGCTATGCATTTTCCCCTCCTGTGCTGGGATTTACTTATTCCCATGTTTCATGACGAGCTGGGCTCGTCATGAGCGTGCGAGGAGGCTACCTCATGACGAGCCCAGCTCGTCATGAGCGTGGAAGGGGTTAACACACACTTGGAGAGGGAGAAGAACCATGCGGTTCCTATGATGTAGATATACCATCTAGGTACCAAGGTATGGGGTCTGCTGGAAAAGGCCAGAGATCTTCTATTATATAATAATATTTCTTCTTACCAAGGGGAGGGTGGTTTGGACTTATTGTCCTTTAATCACTGTCTTTATAAGATGACATCTCCCTTCATAATATATGGACTTGCTACCATGCTAACTGTTTAGGACTATGCATTTTGATGCTGGTAGTGACTCATATATTGCATTATAGAGCACAATAGTTATAATAAACATTTTAAACTATACCAGTGTCTCTTTCAATTCTTATTGTGGACAAGTACGAGTGAGGGAAAGGCTACGTCTTGTTACCACGATTCCTGAGAGAGTCAGGAGTGTTGTGTTCTGAGGTGTCTAATCATTTGCATCTTTTCTGATTGTTTTGGAGAGCGAATGAGACACTATAGTTAGTCGGTCCTGGGATTGTGGGTACTGAGGCAGTAGAAAGGCTTATGCCCTATACACAGAGGTCCCGTAATACTGTGCATACTTCTGTGTATGTATGTGCACAACCCCTGCAACAAATTGAACCAGTCTCAAAACAATTGGACCTCCTGAACCCTAGCTGCTATATGCTGATTTCTTTTTTAAATTCAATTTTAAAGGTGGCTGAAAGAGTTATTTTGGGGTGATTGGAGGAATGCACCAAAAATAACAATATTTTAAGTCCTTTTCAATTTGATTTTAGGGAGGGCAAGGGAACAATGGAACAATGCCTAAACCTAGAGCTGCTGATCGGGAAACATGTGGTGGCAAATAAAAGCACCATCGACTTATCATTTATGGACCAAGGCGGCACCTTTGACCGACCCCACAGGTCAAAGATATGGTCTTGATTAGAGGATATGGGATTGCCTAAAATCCTGTTGTATTTTTTACGGGCTATGCATTCAAAGATAGCTGCTACTGATAGATTTGGCCAGGAAGGGGAGTGTTGCATCCACTTAATCTCCAGAGAGGTATTAGGCAGGAGTGTGTTTTGGTTTTATAGTAATGGCTATCAAAATTGTACAAAGATACAGAGGAAAAAGAACGGGTTCTGTCGGAAACTGCTTGGGGTTGACCCCACCTACTCAAGTACCTTTATCTATGATGAACTAGGTCTGGAGTTTGTAGAAGATTTTGTAAAACTTGCCCCAAGACTTTTATGGATCTCTGTGTGGTGTATGGACCACACAGCTTTTCATAAGGCAGTAATCCAGGATTGTCTTGATTGTGATCTGGGGCATAAGATACAGTGGTCGGCATATGTCAAGAATATGGCAATTGAACAGGAGCATCCCGAATTGCATCATGCTCCTCAATCTATTGTTAAATCCGATGGGAAAAGGATGAAAGAGAAGTATTTTAGCCTACCATGGAAATGAGGGAAACTATGGGCGAGAAAAAATAGATTATGAGAGTTTGTAAGGTAATACAAACAAACCCACGACTTGAGCCTTATCCTACCTTGGTCAAAAACCTGTGGGAGAGATCTTTGTTACAAGGTTTTGATTGGGCTCATTACAGTGCAGTCTTTGTTTCCCTCCTGGACAATATGAATGTAACTTTATTTTAAAATGTCCATGTGTTGAAATTACCTTACAAACGTAGGAGCAATTTTGCCCGACGTATCACTACCAGTGTAAAAGTTACATAGCTCCCTATTTTAAGGTTAATGGGGTTTTTATCAGTATAGGCCTGCTCTTTTCTCATTTACAGATGTTGGGAGATCCATTTTTATATCAGCTGTTGTGTCCTTTATAAAATGTGCTTTAAATTTTAATGCTGCTATACACATATAAATAGTCCAATATGTGTACTAATGTAAGATGTCCCTTTCATTGTAGTTAAAAAAAATGTATTATGTAACTTTTTTAAAATATGATATTTATTTATAGCCCTTTTGTTTTATGATGAGTCATGTATCAATAGTGATTTATCTTCTAATTTTACGATTATAAACACATAATTGAATAAATAATTATTGATGGATGGTCTGAAATAAAAAGCAGCGACTGTGCACACACTCATTCAGCTACCTGGCAATTAAAAAAAACTATGTTTTGTGGGGTAAGCCATCCAATCCAACTGTAAACAAACTTAACAACAATTAGAATTGTCAAAGCCAAAGCATTTGATTAATAACTTAAAGTGCAAGCAATACTTATGGGTTGCCAGTGCCTGTTATCATATTATTCTGTTTCCAAATAGCGCCTGACCATTGCAATTCATTTTTATTTTATTATTATCATTGTAATGCATTGTTTTAAATATAGATGTATAAAGAAATATATATTGAAACTATTTATAGTGAGGTAGTAAAAATGATTTAAACTAGGCATTTTTTGTACAAAGTGCTAATAAACTGATTTTCGGCCAAATCATCTCAATCAATTTGCTTTTTGATCAATAATTTTCAACTGAAAATGTTCAATCTTAGCAAACAGAATTTGGGGCCTCATTCCGATGTCAGACAGACCATCACCGACAGGCCATGGGTGGCGGTCTGCCCGCCTTCTGGTGTATTGACCAGATCACTGGATCACAATTCCAGTGGTCATAGTGATTGGGCGGGGGGGAGACTGCCGCCTCTGAAAGGCTCAAGGAGCCCATCACAGCAGTGGTCAGAGCCTAATCCCTACAGTGAGGGTGGTGCCTGTGGAGGCACCACCGCAGGGATTAGGATGTCCCTTTCCCTCAGCCTTTACATGGCAGAAAGGGACTATGGCGGCTCCAAGTAGGGCCATCAACACCCTGTGAGCCACTGGAATGTGGCCTGGAGGCACATGTGGTACCCCCCATACATCCATGCACCATGTGCCAGGCACAACATGGTGCCTAGCACACGGTGGATGGATGTTTGAGAGCTGCCCTTTCCACTGTATCTTGTGCTGTGGCCCTTTTCTAGGGCTGCAGCAAAAGCCATAATGGAAAAGAGCAGTTTCTGACCGCCAGCATGGAGGTCACATTGTAATTGGGCAGGTGGGACTGCTGACATGTAGTGGGCCAGACAACTGCCAGAGGCAATGGCGGTTGGATGCTCGCCCACCCGCCATAGTAATGAGGGCCATGGGCTCTATTTTATCAATTGCAAAGGAAATTATACATGCTGATAGAGAAAATGCGTTGTCAAGTTTGAAATACTGAAAACTGAGTATGATAATGTGTTTTTGTTAAAAAAATAAAGCACTTGATCATCATATATGAAACGTCACTGAAAGGTTTTGTCATGCTTAGAAATATTTGTAACTTACTGCACTAATGTTTCTCTGACTGTTTTTTACTCTTTGTATTTCAGGAGTATCTGCAACCGTAGAGAAGCTAGAGAGCATCTTTCCAGCTTTGTCTTTATATTTATTCTGAAAAAAATAGAAACACTAGCAATTAAGCTATACATTTTGCTGGTATTTACTGATATATGCTTGCATCATTATTTCATTCAACCAAGTCATAAGTGAATCTAAATTCTGAACAAAATACATTTGAGTAAACTGGAACTTACTTGTGACTTCTAGTACCAGGCTTACACCCACCCAGTGCACCTGTATCACCAGATGGATGACAGAAAATATTATAAAGGATAAAAAACACACTACACCCTGATTAAAAGTTTGCTGTGTTTTTTTTTTTTGGGGGGGGGGGGTGGATAATATTGCAGGGCCAAAATCTTGATTTTGAACATTTTCTTGTGGTTTTTCACCACTGATATGCTGGGCACTTTCCACTGATACAATGGGTATCATCCATTTCTGAGCAGGCAGAAACTTCAGTTGAAGAGCCAATGGGGTTAGGTCTAGGGTGAGTCTGCTCCTTGTTGCTTTTGCAGGTACTGGGCAGGGGTCAGGTTGTATTCCTGCCTGCAGCCTGTGCAGCTTGTAAGAGGGCCCAGTGTCGTCAGGCCCAGACGCTTTGGGTCCAGAATTTGCATACCTGGCAATTCCATGCAGGAAGACACTCAAGAGTTGCAGGTGGGAGAACTGTATCCAGAGTTATTTGCTACGGTTTGCATGGGCACTCATGTGCAGAAAGTGACACAAAGCACTGCATTAATGTATCTTCCATTATAAAAGCCAGCAGGCAAAGGACATAATTGCATAGTGCCATACAAGTGCATGCTTAATAATCCCCAGTAAATCCAGGCCAAGAGAATTTGGACCAGCTATTACTATATACTTAACCCATCCAAACACAGCACCAACATCATACACATTCTTCTCCTAGTAAATGTGTTAATTATATTAATTTACTGTGTACAGTTGTTGGAATTGGCCCTTTTGGCAGGTTCACCCCGAAAATATTTGTATTTTCCTATTCTGTTTCTGTTACCTGGTGTTGGTGATTTTAGGCCTCTGTGCACTTTTTCACTGTGGTCCAGTGTAAAGTGTGTGCGCTCTCTGAGTATGTGTGGTGAGAGTGGCCTGCCCTCCTATAGGAATGCATGGGGATATGCGTGTCCATGGTAGTTCCTGATGTGTGGGGAGTGCAGGGTCGAGTTTGGTATGTGCAAACTCGTGAGATTAAATGCTGCGCGATGATGTGCGCGGATTTAATGTGTCTAGTGTGGAGGTGCCACTTCTAGAAGTTGGCATGTATGTGCAGTGAATGTGAATTGACTGTCTGGCTTGTGATTGGCTGGAGCTGGCTGGTGTGCCTGGCTCTAGGAGTCAGGATGGGGCTGCCCGGTGGTGAATGGGGAGATCTGCATGTTGATGGGAGGGAGGAGTGCACCTGGGACCTGAATAGGGCTGGGCCTTCCCTCCACAATGCTTGCTCCACCCCATGTGGTGTGTCTGATGTCCCTGACCCATCCTGTGAATAGGCAGAGGGGCTGAGCAAAACAAAGTGCTCAAGAACCAGTTGCATCTGGTTGGCCCTTTGCCTGCACCTTTGGAAACAAAAGAAATGGTGTATAAAAGAGGGGCTGTGACCCCATGAAAATGTTCTTGTTCCTGATTGCTGCAGGGCGGGCTGGTGCTGGGGCACAGGAGGACTTGCCAGGAGGGCTGCCTTCCTGGGCCCAGCTATGCCATGGAACCTTTTTTTTCTGTATGACCTTATTAAGGGACTTTGGGGGCTTTATGCTTTGTTCCCTGCTCCAGGACTTTGGCTGCCTCTAGCGCTGCTGAAAGCGCTATATCTGGATGCCCGGCGGAGGAGGAGCGGGGGCTGCACAGCACGATGCTGCAGCCCCCCCTTACGAGGGATTCTCCCGAGATTGCCTTGGTGCCAAGGGGAGCGGGGGCCCACCCCGCGTGTTGCTGAGCTTAGCGCGGGTGCCCACCCGGCATACTGGTGCTTTTAGTTTACTGCGTGTGCCCACCACGCAGTATTGCCGCCTTCCTGATTTAATTGTATTACGGGAGCCTACCCCGCATTCAACGCTGGTGAAATCACCGCTATCGGCCCGGACCGGAAGTCAGGCAGTGTCATGCCTGTCGTGGGGTGGGATTTCTGCCTTGAACAGGAAGCCCGCACCTACGGAGTTGCCGGAAAGAGAAGTGTTTCAGAGGTCAGCGGGGCTCTCATGTGGAAGAGAGAGCCCCGCCTTTTGCCTGCGGCACCCAGAGACGCCCGGGTCCCAGGAGGGGGCACAGGTGAAGAGGGACAACAGCCGATGCCAGCACGGTTCTCCCATGAGGAGAGGGAGGCCTCGCAAGTGCTGCCGACCGCCGCGTCCAGAATGAGGAGTCCCATGGAGAGGAGTCCCCTGCGATCAGCCCGGTAAGTTGAGAAGGGCCGGGGGACTCCATGGGTGTTTGTACCGTCTGCAGCACTGGGGAGCCAATAGTGTTTTGTGGTGCCAGGGCGAGGCACCAAGTTAGAGCAGCCCTGTCTGCCAGGGGGCCGCTCCACCATCTGGGGAAATTATTTCTTAAAGGGCCAGAGTGGCCCAGGGGCGTTTCCGGGCCCCACCATTGCCCCCAGAGCCTTGGTCGCTCCAACGCATGGCCCCAGTTATTTCCAGAGCCTAAGTGGCTCCAACGTAGGCCCCTCTGTTTAAAGGCCCCCAGCGGGGGTCCCGAGCGCCAGTAGGCCCGTGCTTTCCCCCAGTTGTAGGCTTAGCCAGTTCTAAGGGCCAGATGTCTCCCGGGGCACGGCGGTTTCAGAGCCAGAGGGCTCCAACGATGGGCATGTTTATTTACAGAGCCTAGGTGCCTCCCACATGTTGCCTGTTTATTTGTTCCAAGAGCCTAGGTGGCTCCAACGCTCCCCATGGTTGTATTCCAGAGCCAGATGGCTCCACCGTGAGGTGCAATTCAGGAGAGTGCCCCTGAGAGGGCCAGAGGTGGCACAGAGGTGCCAGGCCTTTCACACCTGCGCAGCACTTAGTGCCAGCTGCAGCGTTTAGGCCCCAGTTCATTGTTCTCAGCTGCCCCGCATGTAGTGGGCAGCTGCAATGTTTAGGTTTGCGCAGGTGGCGCACCCCTGACTGGCGCTGCATTGGCAGCGTGCCCTGACATTCTGGACACAGGGCATTTGAGCCCCTTCTTGGATGGCCAGTTGGCCAGGGGGGCTGGTATGTGGATAGGGCGCAAGGCCCTAATGTGATTGATGTGTTCTAAAAGTGGTGCTAGGAAATGTATTGTTTATAGTATGTTTTTGCGCACCCTGTATCTGATACCTCTAGATATGGTTTATGATTTTTTTTTTTTTTTACTTTTTATTATATAAAACAAAAGGAAACAACACATCAAACATACAATCAAGGCAATACAGCAATAATACAGCCATTAGGTCTGCGCTCAAGGAGGACCGGAGATATATGACAACAGGAGAAAAGATTTTTTTAATACAGATGAGGGGAGGATGCCAAAGGCAGAATTGCATATGACCAGCACAATATACCACAGCTAGAAGGAATGTAGGTCAGGGCAACTGGGAAAGACTAGGAATCGCAGTGAGTGGGGGCGTACAAATATCTCCACGGTATAAGTTCCATTGGTCCCAAATCTTCCCCCATTTTTTGGGTCTGCCTCTTGCCATATACACTGTCTTCTCTCTGAACATGTACCAGTCTAGACTCTCTTTCCAAGCAGTCATTGTAGGTGGCCTAGGGGACCCCCACAACTGTACAATATCCCTCTTCGCAACCATATTGGCAAGAGTCACCCACCGAATCCTCGACACGTCATAATCATTCGGACCCCACACATTCAATAAACATTGTCGGGCTTCCGGCATCATCACAACACCCGTTACTTCATCCATCACCTCATGTATAGGTTTCCAAAATCGCACCACCGCAGGGCATTCCCATATGATATGGAGATAGGTGCCAAGGAGACCACACCCACGCCTACACATGCCATCCGTGGAATAGCCCATGTGGATAAGACAGGGACCGGTAACATAGATTCTGTGGAGGATCAGGAGAGGGACCAGACGGAGGCGGGCCGGAATCGCCACCTCCCTGGGAGAGGAGATCGCGGACTGCCAGTCCTCATCATCCAGTTCAATACCATCAGCAATCCAAGCTTCTCGAAGGCGATCAAGCAGACTTGAGCGATCATTAATCATTTTCTTATAGAACAATGAGATAGTACTGTCTGGCACATAACCGTCTAGTATACGATCTTCGAGGGTGAAGGATTCAGGAATATCACTACCCACTGGCAACACAGAGTTCAGAGCATGGCGTACCTGGACATAACGAAATGTTTCCCTGTCACTCAGCTTATACTCTACTTGCAGATCTGAGAAGGCCTTCACCTCACCTTTAACCCAGAGATCAGGCACTTTACTAATACCGATCGTGTCCCATTTATCAAATCCCTTCGTCTTCCATAGGCCACCCAACTTCGCAGAGGCATAGAGCGGAGTTGCACCAGTTAGTTTATCACTCCAGCCCATAGCCACCGTTGCGCTGTGCCATACCCGCACGGCTATAGCGGTAGGTCCCGAGAGTTGTGAGCGCGAGGGTCCCGAATAAAGCGCCCTCTAGTAATTACCGCCCGGGAGCAGCCATTTATCCATTTCAAATGCTGGATTCAACGCCGGGCCATACATCCCGTGGTTGATGGGAGCAAGGTGGGAGGCCCAATAATACCTACGAATATCCAGGAGCGCTATACCGCCATCATACCAGGGAAGTGTATTTTGGAAGAGCGATGCGTGAACGTCCGTCCCATATTAATTGCCTCTGCAACGATTCTACTTCCCGAAAATATTTCGACGGGATGACATCAAAACTATTCTGAAGTGCGTATAGGAACTGCGGTAAGGACATCATTTTAAAAAGGGCCGCACACCCTAGGGGAGATAACGGTAATTTACGCCAACGCGCTACATCGGGGCGCAACCTTTGGAGTGGGGGGAGTAAATTGCGTTCATAGCGAACCGCCGGATCCAACGAGATAAACACACCCAAGTACTTAAAGCCAGACTGCGACAACTGGATGGGACAGCCCCGCGGCAAACGAGGGACATCACCCGCAAGTACATAAATGTAGGATTTCGACCAATTAATGATAAGGCCCGAGTTCTTCCCGAAGGAGGTAAGTACGTCAAACAATACGTTGAGCGATTTTTGGGGAGATGTAAGGTACAATAAAATATCATCCGCGTATAAGGAAATGCGATCTTCAAATTCCGGCGTCCAGCGTATACCCTTCATCGAAGGTTCCCACCGTAGCCAAGCGGCGAGTGGCTCCAACGCCAAAGCAAAGAGGAGCGGGGACAACGGACAACCCTGCCGCGTGCCCCTCCCAAGAGTAAAAGGCACGGAGACACGGCCATTAACCACCACCTGTGCCAGTGGCGTTTCATACAGGAGTTTGACCCAACCAATAAAGCCAGCGCCGAATCCAAATTTGGTGAGTACCGCCCAGAGATAAGACCATTCGATTGTATCAAAGGCCATCGTGGCATCCAAGGACGCCAAGATGGCCGGTTCACGCAGCGTCGGGGCCCTCGCGAGAACACCATGCAAACGTCGCAAGTTTAATGCCGTGTTACGGTGCGGGATAAAACCCGATTGATCCGGATGAATCAGGTCGCCAATAACCGTAATCAGACAATTAGCAAGTAGTTTGGCGAGGATCTTAGGCTCCGCATTTAAGAGCAAAATGGGTCTATAAGACGAGCAGCGATCCCGCGGTTTACCCTCCTTATGGATCACCACATTGGTAGCAAGACGCTGATCTCTGGGGAGGGAGCCACCGTCTCGCGCAGCCAAAAACATATCACGGAGATAGGGAGCTAGAGTATCAGGGCGTAATTTGTACAGTTCAACAGGAAGGCCATTGGGACCCAGAGCCTTGCCGGAACGAATGGAGCGTAGCGCGAGAGCCACCTCATCAACCGAGGGCGTGGCATCCAAACACTCCCGATCCGATTCCGACAAACATGGAAGTGCTATATCTCGAAGCAACAACTGTGAATCCTCCTCGGGCCTGTCGGACACCGAGGTATAGACCTCTCAAAAATAATCCGCAAAGCATTCAACAATTTCAACTGGGTCCGTTACACGCACACCACCACATGTCTCAATCACCAGAACCACTCGACTCGCTCTCTCCCGTCTGTCCAGCCAGGCAATCAATTTTCCTGCTTTATCACCCACATCATATAGCCGTCCCTGCTGTTCCCTACTCATCATCTTTGCTGCATCAGTAACCAAAGTTTTGTATTCTAATTGTTTAAGGCGGAGGACATGTAATGCGTCTCGAGATACCTCTTGTTCCAATGCAGTCTCCAGGTACGTGATTTCAGTCTCGAGCTGAACAATTGCCTTATTCTTACATTTCTTAGCACACCCCACCAAAGACAATGCCTGTCTCCTGATCACAGTCTTGAAAGCTTGACAGGCGAGGATACAGAACCAGCATTCTCATTAAAATACAGATCAAATGATTTAATCAATTCAGTGCGAGTCTTAGGGTTAAGAAGATACCAGGGGTTAATCGGGGCCACCCTCCCTTCGGCGCCGATGCGAAGATTAAAATGAAACCAAATAGGGGAATGGTCTGATATACCCCGGGCCAAGTGTCTAATCTCTCCAATCGAAGGGGACAGGGAAGCCGGTATCAGGATATAATCCAATCTAGAAAGACTACCATGAGCTCTCGAATGGAAAGTAAACTGTGTTTGCTCTGGATGCATCAGTCTCCAACAATTTATAAGTCCCAATGTTTCCAGGAAGTCACCCAACCAGGATTGCGCAGCAGGAAGATCTCTGAGCGGATAGCGGTCTATTCTGAAAGAAATGACGGAGTTAAAATCACCACCCAGTATCAAAACACCTTCCGGGAGACCCAGAACCATCCGCCCCAGGTCCGTAAATGTCGTGGATTGTAAGCCCGGAGGGACATACACCGCCACCAACGAAATTGGTTTTCCCTCCCACTGCCCGACAAGTGCAACATATCGACCCCTGGTATCAAGGATCACATCGTCAACCTCGAGGGGGAGGGACACCCTAAGCAAAATACCCACTCCTCTAGAACTAGATATAAATCCAGAATGGGCAGCAAGACGATAACCCCGTCTATTAAGAGCGTGACAAATATTTCCTATCAAGTGTGTCTCTTGTAGCAAAACGACATCAGGCAAAAGGCGCCGCAACAGCTGCATAACCACCCCTCTCTTTATCCGATCACCCAACCCATTCACATTCCAGCATAATACCCTCAACCCTCTACCCCCCCATCCAGATCCACAATGAACTCCCATCGCAAAACGACCATCACACCAATGTCAAAGATAATGAAAGTACCTTGCCTTGAAAAAGAAAAAACAAACAATCCCAAAACATGGCCCTCCCTCCCCCCAAGGATCCCAACACAACTCCCCCCCACCCTGCACCCCTGCACCAACTCAAAAGCCACCCCAATTTGCAGTGTGCCTGTCGCCCTAACAATTACAAACAAAGAACTAATCTACACAAAGAAAACCCCAGAGGAGTAAAGGGGTCCCGCCATCCCCGCTACCTCCCAGGATACGAATGGAATGATCAAGGAAGTCAGAGAGCCTCAGCTGGACACGTTGAATAGCGTTTCGGATACAGGCACCATAATCATTCTTGGTCCATCAGTCCCCCCTCAGCACCACCAGCATGTTCCTGGCCAGCACGGCGAGCCGGCAAAGTGTCCAACCAATCACTCGCTTCCTCGGGCCTGACAAAAAAGAATGTTCGATTGTCATATGCAACACGCAGTCAGGCCGGGAATAACATAGCGTATTTTAGTTCCATGTCTCTTAGCCGCCGTTTCACCCCTTGAAATCCCATTCGTTGTTTCTGGACCGATTGAGAAAAGTCCGGATAAAAGTTCACAGCAGTGTTCTCGAACTGCGTAGGGCCGCTTGTCCGTGCCGCCTGCAGAATGGCGTCGCGATCTCTGAAGTTGAAGATCTGTGCAATAATCGGACGGGGGGGAAAACCGGGCTTCGCCTGTCCCCCTGGCACTCTGTGCGCACGTTCGATGGCAAAGAATTTGCTCAGGCCCTTGGGTGCAAGATGATTAAGAATGAGGTCCTCCACTCGAAGATCAGTGGCGAGTGAACTAGAATCTTCCGGGACCCCAATAATACGCACGTTGTTGCGCCGTGCACGGCCTTCAAAATCCTCCAAGCGACGAGCAAAAAAGTAATTAGCAGATCTAAGGTTGCGGACTTCTGTTTGCAAGTCGGACACATCCGTGGTGAGGCTGGACGTCTTTAGGTCCAATGACTTCACCTTCTCGTTCGTCTTGGCCAAATCAGTTCGAATGAGGTTGACATCAATAGCCACCGTGTCCAACTTCAGAGCCAGGGCTTCATACTGTTTGCCAATATAAGATTGAATACCAGCAATGGCGCCCATCACGTCCTGTAACGTTAATTCCGCCAATACAGCAGGATCGTCGACAGCCTCCTCCTGGGCCTTAGGTGCGCCACCAGGGGATCCTTTAGAAAGTGTGTAGCAATCCATGACATTCGTCTGGGTTGAACCTCCACGGATAGTGGTCTTGACTTTCCGTTTTTCACCCTTGGGCTTGCCCGTCATGGCGAGCCGGGTGCCCCGGAGGGAAGCTTGGGATCTGGTCCAAATGGCTCCTTAAAATTCACACACAAAAATGCAGGAGGCGAAGTTGGGCCAATTTGAGTCCACAGCCAAACAGTCACTAGCTCGAAGCTCAATGAGCTGGCATCGGAGCTCGCCCGAGTAACAGACACACCGCAGATAGGAGACAGTGCGCTGGAGAAAAGAAACCGAAAGTGAAGTGAGGCTGTGGTCTGATCCCCTCAACCTGTTGTTGTTAAATTACTACCTGGGCACTGCTACAACTCAAGGTCCAGGCTGTTCCACGGAGAAGGCCACAAATTTCAAGACGGCAGAACTCGGGGGCCCTGTGTCCGATTCCGACCCAAAAACCTGCTAGGACATCAGCCGGGTTGTGTCTTCAATGACCTTCCATCAAATCAGGATATTATCCAGCATAAATGCGGGAGGCAGCGAGGGTCCTCGGGAGCCCTGTGCCCACGCGGCCATCTCGGATGCGCGCGTAGCTCCTCCTCATGGTTTATGATTATGAGGTTGTTTTACCTATGTAGGTTTGTGTTAGTAAGATGATGTCTCACTGTGTGATTTATGCCCCTAAATGTGAGTTATACTTAGGAGGTAGGGTCTAATGTGTTTAGACTAGTGAGGTTGGTGCAGGATGTAATTTGTGCCTGATGTGACTGTACGTAATGTAGTTTATGTCACAGGTTGATGTACAGTGATTACCAGTAGTTACTGGTTGTAGGTTTATGATCTATTTTTACTTGTACCAATTTCTGCTAAGTGTTGATCCTTACAGTGGCCCACATGGCCCTGTCCTGTGTAAATAATCATGTGTGAATATTGCCCGTGCCAGTTGGCACCGTGTATGTTTTGTGTTTACTATCTGATGTGTTATGAGAATAAAAAAGTTATTTTTATGTAACCTTGTGTAGCGTTCCTTTTGTAGTGTGCCTGGGATGTTGTTGATGTGTGCGTGCGCAAATGCTTTACACATTGCCTCTGGGATAAGCCTGTCTGTTCGTGCCAAGCTACCAAGGGGGTAAGCAGGGGTTATCTTGGCGTGTGACTCCCTTGCCCTGACTAGAGTGGTGGTTTCTGCCTAGCTTTGGCGCAAGCCTTAGCCAACCAGAAATCCCAGTTCTAACAACCGTCCACCCCCAAAATTGGAAAACATGCTAATTAAAATAAAACCAGGTCATCAGATGACTGCTTACCATAAACATGACCACTATATCTCATTTCTTGTTCCACTGCTTTATAATGAACTTGGATGTATCTAGCTTATTACTGCACTTTGTCAATGGTATTTTGCTCGGCCTGATATATGACTGTATATATTGTGAAATGTAAAAATCCCATCATTACTATAATAAATATGACTATTATTTAGTAAACATGAATCCATGCAAAAAATGACTTATGTTATTGTATATGTCATTGCTTCCTAAGGCCTTGTATGCCATTGACATGTATTGTAGTGTTATACTATATTTATACAATTTGGCCCAGATGCATAGAGCTGTTCTTTGGTCACAAAATTCTCAGATTTGGAGTTTGCAACAAAAAGAACTGCTTTTAGAAATGTACTACATAGTTTTTATTAGTTGGTAACTTTTTAATGACATCTAAAATGGGTTCAGAAATGCATAAGGAATCAATATTTCGAAGGGGGTGTTCTCTCGAAATAATGATTCCCATTCATAGGTATCAATAGCTTAAGACTGAAATAGCAGTTGTAAACCATTGACCTCAGGTTGGGGTGGGAACTGATCCACAAAAGGAAAGAGTCCTTTGAGGACCCCAACCGCTTGTGAATGTTAAAAGAAGTTTGTTTGGGAGTAGGCAGTGGCCCATAAGCCCACTGCAAATTCCCATACAAACCACAAAAAAGTAGATTTTTCTTTTTAATTGCAGCCTGTTTTCCTTTAAGGAAAGGGGGATGCATTTAAAAAATGGTTTACTTTATTGAAAGGCAAACATAAACATGGTGGTCTGCAGGCCATCATCCCTGTGAATCATAGGGATTGGAAATTGGGGACCTGCCTCATAAATATTAATATGGTAGGTAGGATTGTGACCCACTTTGATTCAGAATTTCAAGAACCGACCTATTAGTATATAGGTTAGTTCTTAAAGGTCTTCAATGGTCTCAAATTTGACCAGTATTTTGCAGCCACTAAAGTCCATCTCACCCTAAGACCCTTATAACCATTTCTATAATAACGAAAACATATATATCTTATAATCTCCTATCAAGTCCTGACATGTTCATACACAGAAACCTGTAGAAAAACATTGGACAGATATTTACTTTTTCTGATCAGTTGAAGTATGTAGTGGAAATGTTTGGTGAGCATGTCTCTCAGAGCAAGACATCTGGTTCTAAATCAATTGTATATAGTGTGCTTCCTATTAACATAATTTGCATAAATAGATGCAACATTTTGAGACATGAAAGCACTTCAACTCAGAGCAGTGGGGGTCCAGGTCACGATGGAGGGCAGGATTGAGACTTTGGCTAATGTAAGAAGGGTTTCTTATATTAAGGTACTTGGAATTACCGCTGAGGAGAACACAGAGACACTGGTAGTCAAACTAGTGACACTAATTCAGCTACTATGCCTGCAACCTGCTGAGAATATTGATTTTGAAATGAAAGCCCTTCCCAAATTTGAAACCCTCAAAAAGAGTAACTGGCAACACAGTGATGGTGGTGGTTAAGTCAGTTGAAGGGAAGAATTGCATTCTGAGGGTAGACTTAAAACAGAAAGTTGCATCTTTAGGAGCTACTCTCTAGCCTAAATGTGTACACTCTAATTTGTATCTGAATACCAATCCATAGTAAAATATGATAGCCATTGTAATACTGTCTGCAAATTCTATTGATCACTATCACAACTTAAATTTGTTTCTCAGTGTTTCTGTTGCAATTTGTAGAGCAAAAAATGGATCCAGAGGTTGTGCTAATCTCCACGCTTAGGATGGTCCTGAAATTTAGCTGTAAGATATTTTGCAATTCATTTGCGATAGTGTCACTGCATCATAGGCTATCAGTTCAAGGAATGAAGAGTTTCACAATGAAAGGGTCAGAGTTTCGGGGGATATTGGACAGTCGCCCCACAATAACTCAGCACAAAAAATTATTCTCTGAGCTGTCAATCCTGATAGCTAGCAGGTAAAGTACTCGTGTGCCAGTTATCTGCATGACGGGGGAGGTGACCCCCCTCTTCTCAAAGTGTGGCTCAGGAGCATTTCTTTTCATACGCACAGACAAGGTGGTGATGGGCTTATTCCTTTGCCATGCTGCAGGGAGACTATTGGGTTATGGGAATAGGGAAAGGTAGAAGGTACTATAAAAATAAAAATAACCTTGTACAGAATGTCTTGCCAGGCAGAATCATTGCTCGTGTATTCGTGAAGTTTGAGCTATTCTGCATTTCTCATCCACCCTATGATGAGGAGCTGAGAGGGCATTTTTGTTATCTAAATCAGAATCTCTGGACTTTGGATGGCTAATGGCAGCAATGAAAAGAGCAGATGTAGAAATGATCAGCAGAGACCAAGAAATCAGCCTCATGGCAATCAGTTAAAGTGCATCTTTAGAATTAGAAATTGTAAACACTCATATTGGATAAATACGTGCTGCGTCTGTAGAAATGCAATTTGTGCAGATAATAGGCATCATTGTCCAGCCTCAGCATTCATTTTAGAAATTGGTGATTATGTGTCACCACACAAAGCATAACTGAAGAGGGATACATTTGGAAAGAGGATATAGAAGATGGGCTGCCCTTGTCATTTCTGTGACAACATTCTCCATCTTGCAGACAGCATTTTAATGCACGTCTTAGTAACACTTACAGAAGGTGTAGTGGTGGTATTAACTTTTCAAATGGTAAATGTTCAGTGATTTGCCAGCAGTATTGTGATCGCAGTCTCACAAAAAGCAGACAAACCATGATATTCACTACAAAATACAATCAGATGGGTGCATGTTACCAAAGGCCTGGAAATTATTTACATGTAGGTGTTTGGACATGTTCCCTGCCTACAGCAACAACACCTCAACTCCACATATGCTGCCAAACAGTCGGAACCTAGAGCTGGGGATTAAATAGATGCCCCAATGGAACTAGGGGAAGGAAGAATAGTTTTGGGACTCACACAATCCTAATCTAGGGGTCACTATGGGTAATCCTATCCTTGGAGCATAGGCCTAGTGTCAGAAATCAGATTTGGTGGTGGGCTTTGGAGCCAGTCGAGACATAAGTGGAAGAACAGCATTGGTGCAGAGAGCATACACATGCTTCTGATTTTCTGCATTATTTCACAAGCCCAGGGACATGCACTAATGTATACTGCAATCATTAACTCATTACTTCAGCCAGCCTCTACTCAGAACCACCTTATCACTGCATTCCAGAGCTTACCCAAGAGGATACTAATGGGAGACACCTGTCTCTGGCAATGTTGTTCAGATGCATGCCACATAGACAGAAAAAAAGTTGAGAAAACATGGACATTGTGCTTCTTCTTGAATCCCTGAGTAAATTTCAAGAATTGGATGAATTTTGCAAACGTCATGTCGGCTGACTATAAATGTCCTGCCCCCTCTACTGGAGGTTGCTACTCCATACAATTTTCAAAAAGAGTGCAGCAGACTATAAGCAGCTTCTAAAGAAAAGTCTGATGCTTTGCCTGCACAGCCGTGCTCTTCCATGACGGTGGATGATGCATGGACTCAAACGAAGAACATGAACATTAAGTGAAACAGTTTGAGAAAAGACTTAGGAAGAAAGGCACCATGTACAAAGTCTGTTTGCAACTGTAAATCCTGCAATTATCCAAATTACACAGCTTGAGATCACAAAAGGCTTTTTACAATGCACTAAAGCCCTTTTATGAGTCGAAAAATAATTTTGAACTTGTAAAAGGGCTTTTGTGATTTAGAAAGATGTGTACCAATAGTTTGTGGCCAAAGGTATGTTCATAATCCATTGATCAGTTACTAAAAATCATTCCATGGTGGTAACTGATTTGCAAAGGCTTCCCGTTGGGAATCATGGTTGACAGCCTCAGAGGGATCTACCCCAGTCTTGGACTTTTGGAAGTGGGCCTGAAGGTGCTCTGCCATCCCACATTTGGTCGCAGCAGAACCGACAAAGCGCAATGCATCGCCTCCCAAAACTCGGCATCAGAACCGCAGCATGGTATGTCGCCTCACCAAATTCTGCATCTGGACTGCTGCGCGAAATATCAGTGATGCATTGCATCTCACAGCCTCCTCGGAACTGCCACTGCAAGATGCATACTCTACGCAGGTCTCGCATTGCAAGTCCCTTGTCGAAAGCACCCTCAACCACTACCCAGGACTCTACAATGCAAGGCCCCCAACTTCTTCGGAACCAGCCAGTGTGTGACGCATCTTGGATGCAGGACTTCTCATCACAAGCCCCTCATCAACCCTCATCAACAGCATCCTCAATGACTTTGCATCACAGCCTTGCAGCTACCCAGAACAGTCACTGCATGAGGCATCTCAACACGAGGACGAGGGATCACACAATGCTTCACAACTAGGATTTAATGTATTCTTGTTTCTCGGACCCAACTTGGTCCCTGTAGCCGGCCCACACTCCATTGCATCGGCCTGAACTTGTGACTTTGTCCTGGTCCAGTTGCACCAGATAAACACATTTGGCGCTATGTGCTTTTTTGAGCTAATTTCACTTCCATTTTTAAAATTGCATATCTCCGGTACGAATGACTAGATTTTTATCATTTTGGTCTTAAATTATTAATTTAATTGTTAAGTTAAGCCTGACTATTCTCTGCCAAGCTACCAAAGTGTCAAGCACAGGTTAATTTTGGGTTTGCTTGTGACTTCACGCTGACAAGAATTGTATTTGCTGTTTGAGTAGGGCGTCCCTCCTTCCCCCTACAAGTACCTCAATTTATTAAATCGCTTACCAAGCAGAAATGGATTACAAAATGAATGGAAAATGAATGGAAAAGAGAGGTGTTATGGGCAGTATGAGGTGAATGCTGCAATGCTTCTCAGTGCTTCTGTCCAACCAGCTCAGCTTACAGTGTATCAGTTATATGACTTTAACTACTCACCTCTTACTCAATTGCAGAGATCTCTGCATGCGTACATGTTCATTTAAGTAGCAAATGAGGAAAGAACGGAGGGAGTGGATGGAAAATGGGGATATTTGCTACCAGAAGGAGAGGATTTCATGGAGGAGTCAGGAGAAAGTAAGGAGGACTTTATGTAGCATAAGGAAGGGGTTCAGGAGGAGCACGGACCCACCTACAGAAGAGTAGGCACATAAACTGCCCATTTAAAGTTACTATAGCTAGAAAAGGACCCAAAACAGTAATAAATGTATTTCAGCTCAGACATGGAGTACATTCAGCCCCACTGGCTCTGCAACACTCTTTCACTGAAAATAATGGCATCAGGGATTTAAAATAGAATTTTGTAAGAAATAATATTAAAATTAAATAATTTACTTTTTTTAAATAAATATAAACACAATTCAATTTTCAAAATTACAATGACAAAATATTTTATTATAAACTATTGTAATACCCTTTAATGTAAAAACATATGTTTATTTTGAATGAATGTAACGTAATTATATAAATAACTTTTAGTAATTTTTACTATTCAATTGAGGTGGATTTTTTTTATATATATTCAAAACTAATTTCAAACTTATTTAAAATATTTAATGTAATTAAATATTTAATTCAAAATTAAGTTAATAGTGTAGTAGCATTTTTATTTAAGTTCAAAATAAATATATACAATTATATACAATTCAGTTACATTAATATTTAATATAAAATATGTTTACTATTTTTAGGTATTTTAAGTTTAACTTTTAAACTGTTATGTATATTTTGCCGTAGGGAGATGTCCACCCAGGTGGTAGTGACCTTCGCCTGTATCTGAAAAGTTACTTGTCGTACCTGTGCACTAAACAATGTAGACACTTAAGGGCATATTACGATGTCGGGCGGACTTGCGGCTGCCTGACACTGTCTTGGAAACGGGACCGACTGACCACCGGTCGGCGGTCCCAACCATCTCATTATGATTATTCCGAAATTTCCCTCAAGGTGCCGGCCACGTGGTGGAGGAATTAACTTGGCCACCAACCAAAGGGCGCAAAGGAAAAGGGGCCATGCAAGGGGCCCCAAACACGCTTGCCGATAGAGTTTCCATGATGGCAAAGCCGGTATGGAAACCCTGCACGAAACTGTGCATCAGATTCCTGACAGCGTAAACCGCCGTCCATTTGGATTACGGGCCAATTCCGACTGGCCGACAAGCTCCTTGAGCCCATCAGAAGCCAACCAGAATGACCAGCCGGTTTCAATTCCGACCGGCTTAATCTTTAATTAAAAAGAGAACACATTAAGTGTCAATTTAAACTTGAAGAAACCCAATCTTCAATGACAATCAAAGGTCTCAATTTGTTTCACATTGTTGAAAAAAACACAAAAAGCACAAATATGACCAGGACACATGTATTCTTACACAAGATTCATTCTTTCTAAAAAATCAAACAGGATATATTTGCCTTGCTTAAAATCAGATATCATGTTTCTTTCTTTGACACACTCATGTATCTATCTAAAAATGAACAAAATGTCACCCTCTCCCATGATGTGTCTGGGAGAGTTTAGTCACACTCTGTGTAAGAGACCCATATCATTTGATAGTATAGAGAGGCCTGGGGTTTGAAACCATCTTTCATTTTCCAGATACCTTCCAGAGCCTGGATCACTTTTTCAAACATGCATGAGAAAAACATAAAGGCAATGACAGATAGAAGAGGTAAAGTGTTGTGTGGACTATTAATGCATTGAGATACAGTGTTCCTTAAAGATGCATATCTTTTTCATTTTTTTCATTATTGTATGTCCTGCACACATATACAGACATATTGGAAAGAGGCTTTGAGCAAAATGGTATACTTCCCCTTCTAATCTCACTTTATTATCTATAATGGTAAGCTTCTTCATTTCAACCGGACATGCTTTTGCATTGTAGTGTAAATATACCCATGCACTCATGTACAATGAAGAGTGGTGTGGCACCTCTATACTGTCATAATACTCATCCACGTTGGTTAAACAAAGTTACTTACACGATCATAAATATTGTTAAAACTATATCTTAGAAATATAATTTGTTTTACAGTCAGCTTAGGTTAATGCTACTGATGGGTGCACTCCTACCAATCATGATCTTGTTCCATGCACACGTCCCATTGTACAGAGGCACTTCTTGCTTGTGAACAACTGCACTCAGCAAAAATGAACAGTGGTTCAAAAATATGTCCAAGAACAATGGGCTTAGTGTAGAAGGGGAGGGCCTCAGACACATTACTACTGCAGCTACTAACGCCCAGAAATGCTGATAACAAGCAGGGTCTATGAAAAAGATCTGAGGCGTGCTCCCCCATTGAAACTTCTGGTAAGGGAAGGCTTTCCAGAGTCTTCCCTTTTTCATGTCAAACAAAGGATTCCCTGATGAATAGAATTGCAATCTGAAGATCGCTAAGAATCAGAAGGTAAAAATTTAGTTTTCCAAAAAGAAAGACAATACAGGGGAAGGTAAGACAAAGGGTATATATTGTGTAGATGAAAAGGTTGCACAGAGGATCCGAATTTTCATCTTTGCATAGACTCTGCAAGTACCTTGCAGCTCCCCACCATTCAAGATGATAAGGAATTCCTACCATTGAATAGTTCCCCTACAGGAACATCAAATGTGTTTTGTTTAGTGGTGAGTTGGGCACATAGCAATTGTGTGTTCTTACCAGACTAGCTATTTCTGTAGCTCTTTTTGCTCTCTGCATATCTGGAATATCCATACCACCTTGCATTCCTTTTCCTTTAATTTCATTCTCCAGATCCTTCTTATATTCCTTCTGATGATAAACAAACAATATTGGCAGAAGTTATGCTTATTTCATAGTTTAGTATGACAGGTCAGGAACAGTGACTACATATTATGTACCCACAGAGTTCATATTTGCATGTCCTTTTGGACGTGTTTAGCACTACAATGAGTTAACTCATTGGTACATCCAGTTACATAAAATGATAATTTCTTGACAAACCTGAATTTATAAAATGTAGTAAACCGGGTATTTCTGGGACACTTCTGGATACTTTGTACTTTAGGGTACACTGTACATACTTTTATATATTCAGCGTTCCCTATTTTGTACGAAGTCAGGTCAGATAGATGTGTGAGAAAAATTGAGCCTCAATGACTGGTTTGTTGTTCGTGAAATTATAATAATGCATGCCCTTTATTTTCAATACAGCCACATCTGAGAAGGAGTGCTCTAACAAGATCCCAGCACTTGGCCCTGGAAGGTGGACACAAATTATTATCTGATATACTGAGATGTCAAATGTCCACAACACATATATTATTGTATGGGACTACAAAGAAGAATACATTATTCTGGGAGGTCTGAATTAAGTACCTTCACAGACCAGAAATTATGTTGTTAGCTTACTACAGTTTCATTCATATCTCGAAATAAAAGTTGAAACTCTAATCCTGTAAAATTTTAACTATGGTAGATAGGGATTTCATATTCAAATCTTAAGTGTGTTGTTGCATTAAACATACACATTTCAAATCAATTTAAATAAATTATTGTACTTTTTAAAATATTGCCAATTTTATAACGTATACATTCATCAGCAAGAATATAATTAGATACATTAAATACCTTTCCTGGTCTTCAAGTGAGGCCAATTATATTATGCTAATTTGTCTGGGGAGGTAGAATTCAGCCAGCAGCAACAGAACAGTCCCACTTGACAAAAAATGGAAGGCGAACTCATCCAGACATTAATTATTTAGCTTAAAAGTTATAATCAACCTGTAGTGATAGGTTTTTTCTCTGAAGAGAGTTTCTCAGAATTTAATGTCTCTAAGGGACTACGAAAGGGTTAGTACATTTAAATCACAAGAGCATGTGAAATGCATTCATGGCTTTGGGCAGAATTACCTCTATCAATTTTAAAAGTCATCTTCAATATTGTACTTTGTATGTTTTTGTGGTATTTAGAAAGAAGGAAATTAAGCATCACAGAAATGTAACATATAATAGTGCTATAAAATGGGAGGAGTGAGAGCAATTTTAACATTGGCTAGTGCTTTCTTATCCAATGGTACAGAATGCCTTTCATTTAAAAGACTCAGTATTACACAATATGCCAGTGAGATGCTGGTATATGAAACATGTCACTTACATGCTTTTTCTCCTTTTCGCTGAAGTCTGTCTTTCACTAGTTGCCACGGTACCAAAGTTAAACAGAGCTTAATCTCATTTAAACCTTTTTTAGGGCTCGCTGCGAAAAGCGCACTCTCGCAGAGAGAACTATAGCTGTCGGCTCAGCCGACAACGAGGGGCGACAGGAGCTGGCCACGCGCAGCATTTTCCCATAGGATTATGTAGCGCGCGTGAGCTTCTGCATTGGAATGCATGGGCGAAAGAATCGGATCGCGTCGCGCGCCTCGTAAACAGTTCACGTGACTGACTTTGGAATGCAGGGGGAGTCTGCAGAGGGGCACGCGGCGCTGTTCACAAGGCGCGCGGTGCTGATAAACAGGCTGGCTGCAGTTAGCATAGTGTGCCGCCTGACTTGTTTTTCGTGGAGAGCAGATCTAATGACCGGTTGTCGAACGTAGGAATCAAGAACAAAGCCCTTGCCTGGCTAAGGAGCTTCCTATCCGATCGCTCCCAGACTGTCACCATGGGTGCATATCGATCAGCGGAGGTAGAGATTTCAAAAGGGGTGCCACATGCCTGAGCCCAACACTCTTTAACATCTATGTGGCACCCCTGGCAAGAGTGATGCGCAAATTCGGTTTCATCCCCGTGTCATATGCGGATGACACGCAGCTCCTCTTTCTCTTTAAAACCCTCACCACTGAACTAAGGAACTCCTTCTCTGCAGGCATGAAGGCTGTAGCACAATGGATGTCCACCAACTATCTACAGTGCAACGTCAGCAAGACTGAAGTTATGCTGTTCGGAGAAGCTACAATACTGTGGACCCCGGATTGGTGGCCACCTGATCTTGGTACGGTCCCAGAATGCAAACAGGTCGTCAAAAATTTGGGGATCCACCTTGATCAGGAATTATCGCTCATACAACACAGCAACTATGTTGCAGGCTCATGCTTCCATACCATTAGCCTGCTGCGCAAAGTCTTTCCTCTGCTGCCTGACTCATTCAGGAAAACCCTAGTACAAGCCCTTATCTTGAGTCGAATCGACTACTGCAATGGCTTGTTTCTTTCCGCCAATGAGGGAGTGTTGGCCAGACTCCAGGTAATTCAAAATACAGCGGCTCGCCTAGTCCTCAATGCCCCTCCAAGAACAGCATCTAAGCCGCTCCTAGACTAACTGCACTGGCTCTCGATTCGACCAAGGACAACATTTAAAATATGCTGTCTGATTCACAAGAGCGTAAATGGACAAGGCCCCACCTACCTGGAAAAGAAATTTACTCCTTACATCCCCCCCAGATCGCTCAGATCCAGTAATAGCCATCTATTGGTAGTGCCTCGCGCCAAGAAGGCTAAGCATGGAGGCAAAGCCCTATCAGGAGTGGGACCTACATTGTGGAACAGACTCCCTCTAACTCTCAGACTATGTTCTGAACATCTGAAATTCAGGAAACAACTTAAAACCCTGCTGTTTAAAAATGAGATCGAGTTCCAGCCTTACTCATTTCTCTGTGTACGTCAGCCAGCCCAAAATCCCGGAGATACTCCAGCTGGAGTTGATTCTAGCACTTTAAAAACTCATAAATAAATAAATAAATGCCCTTTCCATTGCTTGTTAAAAAGTGCGCCCGCATTTGGGCTCTTGAAGAAGAATTTGCGAGCAATGAGAGGAGTGAACCCACCCCACATATCTTGAAGATCTGCCGAGATCGGCCAGAACTGCTGCCTTGAGAAATATGGGGGCAGAGCTTACTGGCCAGCAGAGGAAGTTCCTGCGTGCCAGTTCTATGCTATTTTTGTTGGACTTTGTGATGTTTATACAGCGCAAACGGGTTAAGTCTCTGCCGATGCCACCCCTCTCCATAGGGTGGTTGTCAGTGCCTGATCCTCCTCCATCAGCAGCAGACATACAGCCAGCGCCCCTCCCTGAGGCCAGGTGACACCGCAGGCAGGGCTGCTCGGGCGGTTGCATGCCTCTGTTTTCCTCCCGGACTCATTTGCTCTCTACTGTACTTTCTACTGTTGCTCCTGCAGCGTTTGCTGTGTAACAACAACATGGGGCTAGACTACTACTCTGCCGCCGCGATTCCACGCACCAAGAAGACGCGCTGGGGAGCCTAAACCAGCTTTTATGGCGTAGACCCCCTCCTCTGGTGCGAACCTGGGCCAGAGCTACTAATCCCTTCTCCCTTCACCCCTCTGACGCCCAGAGCGGCCTCCGGTGTTGTCTTGGAAATAACTGGGTCCCGGAAACAAACAGGACGGCCAGAGAGCAGAGCAGTCTCTTCTCATCTCTCTGCAAGACAAGGCGGCAACATGTGTGTAGTATGTGCCCCTGCACAGACTGCTTGACAGGAGACATAATCCTCTATGCCATGGAGTGTGGAGGCATGACGCTCGAATGACAGCCCCGCCTTCACCTCTGTCGAAACACATTATGTCTTAGAGTCACGCATACCAACAACACACAGACTGGCCACCGCCAATGAGACACTCAGACTATCCTGCATACACAGACAGGCAGACACACATCAAAAGAGTCACTGACAAGCAGACCGTAAACAAACACACACGAAGATGATACACAGATATGATTATTACTCGCACACAGACACAAACAAGCAGCCTCAGCCAGTGAAACCCACAAAGAATAGCGCACACACTCAAGCACACAGGGATATAACAACAGACACACTAACACACCTTAGACAGTTATGGAGATATGCGCATGCATACAGGAACGCAAACCAAGCATACTTACAGACACACACCAACACTCACAGGCACACATATACGCACTGTCAGATACTAAGAGGAAACCACAGACACATGGTAGTCAAAGAGTAGCGCATACATGCGTGCACAACAGCAAGAAAACATACACACATCCAGCAGGATCTCCACAGTCAGACTTAACCTCTCACCCCGCACACACACCCACGTGCGCACACACAATGTGGACCTCAAAGTGGCGGGAACAATAATCTTTGCTGGGCACAAAATATGAACTGCACCTCTTGCAATTTGATGGCACCTTTTAAAACAAAAAACGCAGTTGCCACTAGCATCTGCCAGGGTGCCATAAACGTCTCTGCGCTGCTTTCAGTTCTGCCACAAACACGTAACTGCGAACGTTTGGTACAGGCTGCAGCCAAACTCCATACACACCATCGCACAGTTAAAGGCAATGAATCAGAGCGGAGTCAACGCCTCATCTCAGGTCACAGGGGCACAGGTACTGTAATAGAAGCGAGGTTGTACTTAACTTTAGAGATGGGTAGATAGACGGGTAAATGGCTCAGTGAGTAAACAGACAAATGGACAAGACAGACAAACCCCAAAGGACGGACAGAAAGATGGTATAAGTCAGACAAGAAGGCTGGGTAGACAGGTTGACTGACGAATGGGACAGTGTAAACAGAGAAACTGTTCTGTGAATGGCAGCCATTAATACGTTTACCCCACTCTCCTGTATCACTCCAGTAATATATTGCATTAAGAATATGAATGAATGAATACCTTGTTTGTGTATTGCCAATACTTAAAAGAGTCCGAATTCTCTGATCAGCAATTTGCACACCATAGCGTGGGACATATTTGTTGCTAAGATTAGATGATATGTTATTATTTCTGTTTTTTTCTAAAGTACAAACATCTTGCAGGACGTCACAGTGCTTTACATAGTCTGAGAGACTGACATTTGATTCAAGATGTACATATTTTTACCTGTCGCCTGCCCAAGATCAGGAAGCAGGCACACCGAACCGGCACCTCCTCACCACTTCTTGTCAGCCAATAGCAACCCTCATACCCAGCATACACAGAGAACTACACTGCTATGGCACAGCACTACCAACTGCCTGCCTTCCTGCCCCTACACTGTTACCCCGCGGTGCAGCCACAGGACAGTGGCTACTTTGCCCGTGTCTGCCCCGCAACACGTTGTTCCTGCCATGGAGGTTTCCCACAGCCGGGTGAAGTTAATAAGTACAGGGACCCAAAGATATGTGGCATCGCAGAATAAGAATGGACGTGGTACAGGTAGGCTTTTTTAAATTTATTTATTAGTTTTCACTTTTATATAGCGCAAACTTTACCCGCAGGTATCAGAGCGCTTTAAATCAGCATGCTTATAACAAGCAAGACTAGCACTCTATATTACTGCCAACTTTGCTTAGCATAAGCAACTAACCATTCACAAACAATGCTTATATACCATTCGCAAATAATAAAAAAAATTAAGGCAAAGCATAGTCATTTACGATGCCAGTAACTCAAACTTTAATGCTGCGAGACCTATTGCATTGTAAATGCTTGTTTACCTCTGTGGGCAGAACTGTGGGTCATGTTATAATACGCGACTTACACCTTTCACTTAGAGAACATATCTTCTTACCCTAAACCTAACAAAGAATATGGGTTATTAGTAACTACTTAAAGTATGAAACTGCCTCAATGTAAGAGGCAGTAGAAGTTGCTGAAAAAGTGCCCCAAGGTACTAGCTATAGATCAGCTACCTAATTCAAGCGGTACACATTGTGTTTCGAAATTATTATGGGGGACCCGATTCAAGGACCTCCCTACAGCTCATCCATGAATATTTCTGTTTCAGAACTTTTTGTAGCTGTATGCAAGCAACAGTAGCAACCTATTGGCTCTACATTATTATATTTCAGTCATCAAATGGCACAAACCTATAATGTCTATGCTTACAGGAATTAAACTTTGTTAGACGAATTAAATAAATGAGCTTACATCAGTTTCACATGGATTGTCCCTCCATCTTTCTTTAAGTTTACAAAGTTCTTATTGGGTAATGGCTTCTTCCTGATCTTTACAATCTGCTCGTTTTAGTTGAAAGTCACTCAAACCTGGTCATAGGAATGAAGGAATAGCTGCACTGCTAAGTCAAATGTTTTCATCTTTGGTGCAATTTAGGAGAAAAGGTGGGGTATACCATTCTTTTGACATGAACAACTTGAATACTGTGTCCGCATGCAGAGGGCTGCGTTCTAATGCTGTTAGGTGAAGATGGACATGTTGAGTAGAAACTTTCGCATAGTGGAAAGGGTATTCTGTGAACTATTCATTCTTGCATCTTTGGCAATGAACTTCTACCATAGTAATTCAACTAGACAGTTGTTCAAAATGTCCCCAATACGCTTAATCAACAATTTCCCTATCAGATAAAGCATAGGTAGCTCTCTTTGTGTCCATCTATAAATTGCGTCTTACTTCAATAATTCTAGTATCCACCGTAAGCGACCTCCGCCAAGGTTGCCAAATCCTCATTATATTTCTTCCACAGATCATACAGCTTTGGAATGTTTTTCATTGCCAACAATGATGTATATTGCTTTAATAGGGGGAGGATATAGCCTCACGGCTAGAGTGGTCGACTTCGAAGCTGCGGAACCTGGTTCAAGTCTCGGCAACAGCGCTCAACATCCTGTGATTCTGGGCAAATCACTTAATCTACCCGTGCCTAACAATAATTAATGTGTCCTATGTGACGAAAATGGTGCTCATGTAAAGCCCTCTGATACCTGCTATCTAGGGTCTAGTTTGCGCGATATAAAATTCCCCCCACAAAAAGTGAGAATGTTGTTCTCAAGTAAAAATGATGTTTTATCTCATGGCTTTATCAAATACACACAAGCAATGTGACAATTAACCAAAGGACAGATGCACAAAGCATTTTTGTGGTCGCAAACTGCCCGACTGGCAAAATTGGGTCATTTGCACCTGCAAAAATGCGTTTTCTAATGCACAAAATGCAAAATGTCGATTAATAGTAACTACATCTGCGACTTGGTATTTGGGAGGGGTGTCCCTGGTATTTATTACTGTTTTGCGACCCAATTCTGGTCCCAATACATTAATACTATATCATCAGTTTGAAAGTGGTGGTAACCCATTCACAAAGGGAAACGTGTCTTACTTATCAATGCCAAAACATTTATGAAGTGCTGCTCGTACTTAAAAGAAACATATTTCTATTATCTCAATAATTACCAACCAGTTTTTACACTTTTCACCAAAATCACGAAAGCAATGCAGCACTTAACTAAAACAAGCTGCTTGATGAGTTCCAGTCTGTGCTGAGAGCCAGTCGAAGAATGGAGATGGTAATCTGTAAATTACTGACCTTGCTCTTCACATCTTGGGCAAGATGATTCATGACTTCAATTTTTTTGCAACCTCTTGATGGCTTTCAATATAGTAAACCATACCTTCCTTACTGACACTCTAAAAGCTGCATCGACTTTGAATGCAAAGTCATGGACGGGCTCAAATTATTCTGGGCCAATGGAGCTGATAAAGTAGGATCATGCAATGTATAACCAAGTAACTGCCTTTCAAGTGGTACCCCAAGCCACTGTTGAAGACCCTGCATTATTTAGTCTTTGCGTTCAACTTCTGAATTATATTGTAAAGAAATCTGACATATCCTGTTATACTGATGACACCCATCTGAACTTGAAACTGCCATTTCCTGGGTGGGCTGGCAGATACAATGGTTCACTAGAATTACTCACCAAGAATCATGTTTATTACTGTCTCTCGTTTTAATTCTCACCCATTCATTCCAACCCATTTATTGCTGTCTCTCATTTTAATTCTAACCCATATGCAGTTGACCTTTGACCTGATAGAGTCTCTTCTCCTCATAAGAGGGATAAGGTGGAGAGAAAAGCATTGGTAGGGTGATATTTTGCCAGACGTAAAAAGTAGTCACCACTTTCAGAAGATAGGGAGCTCAGGTTCTCAGGATTAAGTTTTCTTAGAAGAAAGAAGTAAACAGTGGGTTAATGGAGAGGGCTTGCAGCTCACTCACTCACCACACCAATGTAATTAAATCTTAATGAGGAACACTGTCTTGAGAATGAGAATCTATAGTGGACACCTGTGCAGTAGTTAAAAAAATGAAAAAGTTGAACACTAAGATAAAAGCCCACTAAGGTATTTTAAAGGGAATGGGTATAAATAAATGTTGCAAACCCTTCACCAAAAGCATCACGGCTGCTGTAAACAAAGAAGGATGATCCTGCAACCACAAAAAAACAAAAAAGCTGACAGTTACCTCTTAGCTGTGTCCAAATTAAGTCCTTGCTGGGCTAGGGACAACAGTACTACTGATAACCTGGCTTGAGGTGGGTCAATATGTTGATTACCGCATCAAATCACAAACTTGTCCCAACGACAAGTGTATATTGAGTTTGCCGAGGGATGCCTTGAGGCAAAGATGACATCTATAACTTCAGGAGGGAGGCTGAATGTAGTCAGCTGTCGCAACTCAATCTCCAAGCATGGAGGTAAAGACAGAAGATCCACCAGAGGCAGCAGTCTGATTGGAGGTAAGATGCTTAGGGCCAGGAGGTCTGATAACCTCTCTGTGCCCTTTCCAGTGCCACTAGGATGACGTTGGCCTGGCATTCCTGATCTTTTTCAGAACTCGGGCAGAAAAGGTATCGTTGAAAGGTGTGGAATACCTTTTCGACACAGTGACACCTTAGAAACTTCAATCTGCAAAAGTGCTGACATTGTACATTCTTGGTAGTGGCAAAAAATCAAGCCAATGTTCTCCCAAATCACAGAAGAGACCTTTTCCAACCTCTGAAGCCAATGTTCTACCAAATCACAGAAGAGACCTTTTCCCACCTCTAAATGTAATTGCCATTTGTGATCCTCTAGCAGTCAGCAGCTGAGTTCATCCACCATGGCATTTAAAGAGACCATGCGAGGTGGTCTACCAACATCAAAAGCTGCTGCTGTGCTAATTATTTCCGGAGGTATAATGTCTCCTGGCTTAGGGTTCAGGAATTCACGCGCTCTGTTCGTTGCACTACCAAATGGTGGTTGTTGTCCATGAGCATCTGCACAAGCTTCCCCTTGACGGATGGCAGGAAGGTCTTCAACACCAAGTGGATGTCCTGTAGTTCCAGAAGGTTTATGTGGAGCAGGAACTCTGCCAGGGAACATATGCCACTTATCTCCATCACTTACAGGTGGCCACTACAACCTAGAAAGTATGTGTTGGTCACCACTGTCAGTCTGGATGGGGTAGGGAGCCAGGTCTGACTCTCACCCAATTGTGGTCCAGTAACGTCCACTGAAGATATTTTGCAGTCTCCTCCAAATTCTAGGTGTCATTGGAGAGGTCCACTTAATGCCATACCCTTTGGGATTTCAGATCTGACTGCAGAGTAAACATATATCAAGTGTCGTGCTTGACCACCACGATTGAGGATGCAATCAGTCCCAGCAGCCTCAGAGTCATCCTCATTGATATAATGGACAGAGGCTGAAATATCAGGATCATAGCTAGGCCTAGGAAAAAGTTTAACTGTGCAGGAGTAATCTGAATAATTTCAGTAATTACGCATTACTCCTGTAATACAAAATGATCGAAATTAAGCAATTACAGCAGCTTCAGTAACTAAGAGTAATTTGGGGCAATAATCCTACCCCAGGAGCACAGTAACAACAAACTCAGAAAGAGTGAGAAACTGATGGCTTCTGCTGTTTCTTTCCTGTAGCATTTAGTCCTACTTTCTTAGAGCAAAATGCTTCCTCTGACATGTTTATAGAAGCAAGGGTGCATTTTGCACTAAGAAAAAAGGCCAAAATGCTGGATTGAGCCTCTCATGTAATTACACATAATTACATGTCATTTTTTGATAATTATGAGTTACACCCACCCCTAATCATAGCCCAAATGTTTTGGACTTTCCATTTATGGAGAGAAGGCACAAGACTGCACTATGTCCAGAATGGCTCTGATGAGGTGGTCTGCCACAATCTTGAAGTGGGTGATAGCTGCCTGGAACAAGCCCACCCTCAAGAGGCAAGTCGTCAAGATGGAAGACTGGAACCCCTGACCACCAAATATGTGCTGCAGCCATGGCCATCATTTTCATGAACAACTGAGGGATACTGGTGAGGTCAAAAGGGAGAACAACAAATTGGGAATTCTCCTATTCACCATGAAACAGATAATTCCTGTTAGTCTGCAGGACAGAGATGTGAAAATAAGTGTTCTGTGGTTTCAACACTACCATCTAGTCTTCAGAGTTGAGGGCAGACAAGACTTGGGACACAGTGAGCATCTTCAATTTGTTTTTCTGCAGGAAGGCTTTGAGAAAAAGTCATCAAAAGGCATGCCCATTAACCAGGTGAACATTTAGGAGAAGCCCATGGAACTCATTTGGCATGCCTTCAGATGGCTACAATAGAGCCCGTTGCCCTGCCTAGGCAATCTGTGGTGGCCAATCCACAGTGGATAGTACATTTAGCTGTATCACTGTCATCTTGGATAGCCTGCATGAGAACAAAAAGTACGTCCTCAGGGACACAAGGTAAGACCTGGGTACTGGAGTCCCAAAGGGCATGCTGATAGCAGCCTAAGAGCGATCTGGCATTGACAGAATGTAGTGCCGTAGTTGTTGAAGAAACATGGGCTTCCCACGGGTTTTAATGGGCTTTGACTCCCTATCCGAGTGACAGGTAGGGAAAGCTTTAGAATTGACTTTGCTCATTGAGTCCTGCACAACTAGACTCTCATGTGAGGGGTGCTGACTCAAAAAGCCACAATCACCCAGAACTGGGTGAGGATGTAACGCTATCTGTCTGTTACTTGGCGGTCTGAACCAGGGTTTTCTCAAGCCACCAGGAGGGTGTTTCTAACGGCTTCATTAAACTGAAGCATGGGCTTAATATTTTTTTACCATGGCAAAAGCACTTCCATCAGGATGTTGGTCTTCATCTACATAGTTGGAAACTGGAGGTCAAAACCCTTGGTTACCCTTCATAGGACCAATGAAATGGGAGTGCCTTCTTTTGGGGCAGTGCCTGGAAGAGAAACTAGCCCAGTGTCTGGAGAAGTGTCCATCCCACTGACATCCTGAAGGTCCTGTTAGAAATGGGGGTCTCTAGTTGGCAGTGGTATGAACCAGCGGATCGGTTCTGCACTGTAAGGGGAAGCGATGTGCCAAAATCTGAAGATGGTTCTGGTCTGCAGGTAGGTAATGTGATGGAAAAAGTGGCGCACCTATGTGAGGTGTTGAAATCTGGATGCTCTGGATGTCGAGGCAGAAGCAGCAAACAGGTGCTGCATCCATTCTTTCAGCCGCGGACCAGTGATGCTTTGATTCTTTCAAACGTACAGCAGGTCCTGTGTCAGAGTCAGTGTGATGGTCTTGGATGTCTAACACATGTTGCTCTGGAATTGGGCTGCATGGTTCTTCACGGTGCAAACAGGTGCTGCATCAATTTCCTTGGCCATACAGGGGCAGTGCGTGGGAACTTCTCCTGCGCAGCTGTGCTGCATCTTAAAAACAGGCGCTGGAAGGGTGATGAGTTGATTTTTCAGTCTTTTGCAGCAGAAACCTTAGGGAAGCCTCACATAAAGTAAAAAAAGGGAATATGTGTGCCTGACAAGTGGGTGCACTTGCCAGCTCGACAAGACAGTTAAAAACTGCACTCACAGAAACTGCAGTGGCAAACCTGAGACAGGTTTACAGGGCTACTCACTGTTAGCATGTGATTTGTGAGACCTGGGCCCACACAGTGCACTTTACTACAGACGTGCCAGTAAATCAAATATGCCAATCGTGCATTACCAATCATAATCATAATTTACACAGGGATCACTTGCACTTTAGCACTGATTAGCAGTGGTAAAGTACCCAGAGTACACAAGCCAGCAAAAACAAAGTCCAGCACCCAGTCAAATATACAGAACATAGAGGCATAAACACAAGGGACACCATGCAAAGGATGCCAAGGCTAACAGGGCAAGGGCAGGGCAAATTTATTATCAGGTTCATAAACGTCATTGTCAGAATCTGTAACGTATGAGGAGTTTGAGCCCTTCATGATTCAAGAGCAGAGTATCAGAGTCTGATGGGTTGTCCAAAGGTTGAAGCCCAAGGGGATCAATGCACTGCCTTGATTATACTGAAAAAGGTGCTGACTAAGAGTCGGAAAGCACAATAGGGTTATCTTCATCATCTGGCATTGATGGCTTTGGCATCAATGTTCCATGATCTGGCAGCAGCACCGGAGTCTGCATGTAAGCTGGTGCGGAGCACGTAGGGGTCCAGAGGGTTCAGCTGGCGCAGAGAGCAGACCCACTGCAGAGTCCAAGGTATGAGGCAATCACGACTCGCTGGGGCTCAAATGCACACCAAAGTGAGCCAGTGTTGTGCCAAAGAGCCACAGCATGGCTTCACCGAATTCGTCAATTTTCTGACGTGCCTCCTGTGGCCCAGGAAATGCCTGTTGCTATGAGACAAGTGTAAAATAGGGGAAAGGCTCCACGAAAAAGACTGAGATGCACGTTGAGTCCCTCACATCTTCTCTGGAGTTCAAGAGTGGCAGGAAGGGGCTGAGCTCCACTTGGACATTATATGCCTTTTCAACAACTACCTGAAGACTTTGACCGCAACAATGATTAGAATGGGAACAACATGGAGACTGGGACCTTCCGTTCTGCTTAGAAAGGAAGGTCTTGGCATGGAGTCTTTCAGTGCTTGGCAATGTAGAATTTCGCCCCATAGTCCCGGACAGTCTTAGGATTCATCAAGGTGCAGTCACTGCATGCCTTGGAGTCATGTTTCAACCTCAGGCACCACAAGTAAAGCTGATGGGGATCTTTCACAGACATTTGCTAGCGACAGCCCCTACTCAGTGTAGTCGTTCAAGTTGACATTTCCCTTGCGCGTTATCATTTTAAATTTGTAGCAGATAAGGGTCTTGGGAAGAGAAAAAAGATAGGTCCAGATCTGCATCTTATGACCCAGGAAGAAAAGAACTAATTTAAGCATGAATGAGTAGCGCTGATGCGAATTTCTGCGTGCCACTTCATGAGTGGAACGATGTAGACGCAAAGCTGCACTAAGCCACCTACAGCACAGAGGTACTGCTGACAAGTTTCTGATCATATTCATTTTCGCCTGGTTGAACTAACTTGCCATTTCCTCTTCTTTCTCTCCTTTCTCTCCTGTTGTACCATACTGACAGTTTTCTCTATATACCTCTCTATCTGCATTGCAAATACCAATGACCAAGTGAAGTAAATTCTTTTATTACTTTAGCCATTACGAAGACTAAGTAAAAAACTTTCCAACACTAACATCAATCATCATGATCTCGTCTGACTTAATTAAAAAATGCATCAAATGCTCCCATTCTGCTGAAAAAAATAGCCATACTTTCGACTATTCTGTTGAATTCCAACACCTATTCAAAGAAAAACTGTCTACTGAGACTTGCATTCTCATTTAATTTCTGTAGAACTTTAGCAACATCATACAAAGGATATCTTATGTTGCCCCACAACTTCTAGTGGGAACTGAAAGGTTTCTTGACTAGTTTGGTTCCATGCACTATGACTCAGAACAAAGAAACAAAACAATCATTTTTGGCCGGAAGACTCCAAAGTACCTCCAAATGCTCCCTATAAACTACCTGTGTATTTTTATCTTACTATTCATGACTCCTAAAATATTCAGCTATCATGAATCATTTACCTGATGTTGAACGAAAAAATATTCGTATTTCTGGTTCACATGTCTCTTTCTGAGATTTCACAAGTCTTGAAACTCAAAAAGCATGCACGAGGTTGAGTGGACCTTGAATGATTTCCACCGCATCAGAAATCATCTTGTCGTATTTTGTTCATTTAGCGCTATTTCTTGTGCAACATGCATCCATGGGCCATTAAGACCGCGATGGTGCATTCCACACTATGGAAATGGCCTTAAATGCTGGGCTACACTCATTGCATAATTCTGCGTAATCTTCCGTTTCCCTTTGGTTTCATCTAATTATGCTACAGCACATTATATAAGTTATGCCCACCATTAACTAAGTAAATCAGCACTAAAAACATTCTTCTTTCTTTAGCAGTTCAAGCTTAAATATCCTTTTACCCTTGCATATGTTCATTCCATTGTTGCTGGCTTACTTATCAACACAAAAGTGTACAATACTTGTATACTGGCTCAAACTGCCTCCAAAAGGGTGAGTATAGACCAAGTAGATTGTTTATTCAGCTGAAAAGTGATGTGTAATGCACACTGTCACAATTTTTTTACAGCTTCAAAGCCAGATCGGTCATAAAATAGTGATAACAGGATAACCAGCTGAATACCCCAAATAAAGGCAGTTCCATGTTTATATCACCTAACTCCAATATTTGGGGTGATTGTTGTTTCTAAACTGTGGCCTGTAATCTATGAATACAGCTCTCAATCATTAGCAGAGGTGGTTCCTCTCTGCCACAATGGAAAAGCGTCACCCCACTGCTCCCAGAGCAGGAAAAAGGTAAAAATAACATTTTTATTATCATTGTATTTTTCTGAGCAACAGGGCTGGGTGGGGCTCGGCTGGTGCCTCAGGAGGAGGAGTGGTTCATGCACTTAAGTGTGCATGCCGTTTGGCTGGCCGTCTTGGGCCAGCCAAACAATAATGCACACTTTGCATGTTCTCCACATGGCTGTAATACACAGCCTGGGTGGAGAACATGCCCAGGCTCTCAGTCCCCATCTGAGTGCCAAACCACGGTGCTCAGACCAATCACAACACTGCATTGCAGCGTTGTGATTGGCTTATGAGTGCCAGTGTGCTTCCGGGACTCGTCAGAGAAGCAACAACAAAGGAGAGACAGAGGCGGCCATCAGGTTGTAAGTGGGTTTAAAAAAAATATTTTGTTCCCCTCTCCCCATCAACCCCGTTCGCTGCCAGCTGCCACTGATCACTAGTCCCTTCCAAAGTTCTTTCAGGGGAAACATAAAACGTCTTCTAGTCACTGCAATATTACTGACGGTACATGTCCGTTCACTTTTGGTCCATCATGGATTTGTCTGAATGCAGGCAATAATTGTGAATAAAGAACTTCAGGTCTAAAGAGACTTTGATCTAGAGGTAGGCCACAATGAGCGGTATGGAATGAAGTCTACCATTGTCTCCGATTTAGTTCAAACATGTTTGGCAAAATCCATTCATTAATGATCAGGTTGCCCAATGAGTAGACCAATTAGATTTGTTCAACAGAGGAGCAGAGTTTGTGTACTCCATGGATCTAAACACAAATAATTGCAATTGACTTGTCGGCTTCTGTTGGGGCTAGTTCTACAGAACGGTTGCCACAGTGCAGATAATTTTACTGTTGCTGCTTTATATTTTATCTATTTTGGAGAAAACTGTTGACTGTGTTTTTCTTTAATAAGGATTTGGCACCACTGAATACTTTTGTTAAGAGAAGAACCGTTACTGAACCTCTTTGTGCATGCTTTTGTGTACCTGCTATATGAGGTTTGCCTGAGGAGCAAGACTGAAGATGCAAAGAAAACTAAAACTAAAGGTGGAAATTGTAACAGAGATAGTGAAGCAGCGAAGCGTAATAAGTGCTTGCTGATGATAAAATGTGTGTGAGACATGCATGTCTCAATTGTCACCTCCAGCTTTAGCCGTGGTATCACTTGTTATTTAGCATGATAATAAAGACACGTGCTATAAAAATACAGACCACTATTACTGAGATTCTGGATTAGTATTCCGGAACAGAATAGAGTTGTGAGGGATTAAGGGAGATTTGAGAACCTCCCGGATAATCCACTGAGTGAGAACAGGGGGCGGGAGGGGGGCAAAAAGGTGGCTGAATGGGGGCTATATATTACATTTATAGGATACATGTGTACCACAAACTAAATTGTGATAGTTGCTCTGAAAATATGTACAAATGGTGTGTAATCTAGCCTCAACAGACCAGAGATTTTCCACTTTAGTGCCCCCTTTGAACTTCAACCTATTTCCAAACAGGATTGCGAAGGAAAAACGTATCTATTTTACAAGGGATGTGGGTCTAATGAGAGATTTTATCAGTCAGAAGTTTGCTCCGTTTATCTCTTAAACTATAGTTTTTGAGAAGTGGCCTTTAGGTGCCTAATAAATTTAGGATCATGTGATAATGACCACCAAAGAATTGCCTACCTTTGCAACGCTACTCCTGCCTCAAGCCTGTTTTGGTGCGGTTACAGGTATCTAATTCCAGTGCATTAAAGTTTGAGTTTGATTTATATATTTTAATTGTGAGCTGGCGTGTGTATTGTGAGCCTGAGGTGATAGTGTGGGGATAGGTGCTTAATTAAACTATGCATTCCTAATTATTTAAATGCTCAGATTAATGAACTGAGCTAAAGCATTTCTACACAGCAGGAGCTGAAGCACTCTCTCTTTTAGGCACTGTGCAAAGGAACTCACTCAACTCATCTAATACTAGTTTTATAAATTAATACTAAATTCCAGTAAATATGTACTTTAATAAGCACTGTAACATACCCTTACAATATTAGTGACTTTTTTCAATTGTTTTCTTCTTTCTTTAGCAAATCTTGGAGTTATTACTACGAAAACAGTCAGTTGGTTGCCAAATCTTTGTTATGTAGTTTGCCTGCTATGCACGGTTTTCCTTGAGTTGTCGGTGTTGAGGAAAAAAAGGCGACAACTGGCTTTATGCAGATAGATGACATTTAGAAACTTAGTGTCACTCAATTTCAAAGAACTTAGGAGAAAAAAGAAAATGTACTATGCAAGAAAAGTCACAACTATTTCCCTTATACATTTTGAATCACAAAGACTGCACCGAGATATGTTGCAATTCACCAACAAAAAGGGCCACATTCTGTACATATGACAGTCCAAGGTGCTCCAGGTACAAAACACTCATAGGGGACCACTTCACAAGTGCAAGCAGTAAGTATTTGAAAAATAGGGCTTGCGATATACATGTTGGTGGGAAGGGACCACCATCAAATTTCATATGGCAAGTATGAACATAGGATGACAGGTGTGTTCTATTTCATTATCTATTTTTTAATCCTCTAACTTTCAACCAATGACGCCTTGGTAGCCCAAATTGCTAAGATAGTGTCTGACAATGGTTATATTAAGATATAGAGAACAAACTAATATATACAATTGTTACTTTGTTTTCTGGAGTCTCACAAAGTCAGTATCTCCCAAATGGTTGAAGCATATCTATTGGTGAATTTTGCTCAGGCTGCATACAGCTATCCATAACTAGCATTCTTCAAAAACTCTTTGAATCAGCTTTTATATGAATTGACATGTGCAGTGTCTAGGTCTCATTAACATATTGTTCACAAGTACATTTTCACGCTGGTTGCACAACGGGTGTTTCTTACCCGATGATACATAAAGAAATATCACATGTTCTTTAATTGCTAGAATGCACACTAAACAATATCTTGTTTAGTGCACTCATGAAGCAGTGGTTAGATAGTTCAAGTGGTTCTGTTCCCAATCCACACTATAATATAAGTTATTTTAGGTAGGGTAAAGATTATTTTACTGTTTATAACATTTTACTATTTAGCAAATGCCATTTATTGTATGGTAATGAATTAACCCCTTGCATGCTGATGACGGCCCCCAGCCGTCATGCACTACGGCGCTCGTATGCTGATGACGGATGGGGGCCGTCATGAACCCGCCCACTTGCGATTTTGCCGCACAGGCACAGAATCGCGGCCGCATGCAAGGGGTTAAATGTTCTCTTCCATGGTAATCAAAACAATTTGAGTTTGACTACATTATGATTTTATCTGTGTAGTACCCTAAATATTCATTCTGTACAATCATTTACAAAGATATGCAATGTTATTTATTCAAAATATTATTAATACAGTTGCAGTTTGTAGAATTCTCTCTAAATATAACTGAATTAGATTTACTAGTAGCTTAGATTAACAATGTGTATTTGCAATTCTACATACTTCATATATATTCAAAATGTTGTGATTGATGGAATTTTACATATGGAAATAGCACCTAGAATGATGGAAATTCTGGCAATGTGCTAGTTTCAGTGACACAGTGGATTTACATTTATTGGAGCAAAAAGGGGAATAACTGAGCGAGGAGATGTCCTTGCACAAGTATTGGGAATGATGAAACTGTTGGATCTTTGTGAAATTTACAACATGTTTTCAGTGAATTTGCATCCACAAAGACTTGTAAATTTAAATCAACAAAACATTGACAGTGAGCGTGTAGCATGCAAAAGATGAATAAACAATCTCTAAACATTAAGGTGGTGTATGAGAAGGAGCTTTAACACAGTAAAACAATCCTCTCTATGAACCTAATCTGGGGGAAAAGCATAAAGCTCACTTTACACAAAGTTGCCAGCTTTTTAGTCAACTGAGTAATTTTTGTGGAAATCTCATCAGAAATTACCAATGCCCTTGGCAATTCCTCATTTCTCAGCTGAACCTCAGGGTTCCATTTGTAATTGCTAGTAACATTGCCCTTACTGAGTTACCAGTACCTCAGTATTGTTAACAATGGACGAGTGGAGCTAACAGGTAAACTCTGGGAACTTTGTAATGAGACCCTTAAAGTTGCAAGCCTAAAGTCAAGGCTCACACAGTTTTGCTCTCTTAAGATTTCCTAACCTCTTTGTAAATAGCTTCCTAGGTGCTATGTTCAGTCGAAACGTATCAAAATGTCAGGCAAAATAAACAACTATTCTGTTATGTTATAAGACTGATGGTGTAGTGTGCTCTGTAATCATCATTGTTAATATTAGAATTGTTCATAAGGCTTAAAAGTTCTGACCTGGCTAAGGATTTCAGTTACTCGTTTCACTCTCTGGATGTCAGGAAATTCGAAACTGACATCCATTCCTTTCCCTTTGATTTCATTTTCCAGGTCTTTTCTGTATTCCTTCTGCAAAAGAAATGTAAAACCAGTTCAGTATTTTTGGAACATTACTTATATCCTTCAGTATCAAAAACTGGATATTATTTGATGTCAAAAATCTTCACTAACTATATACCTCATTTAGAATATGTGATGCATTTTTCACTCTGATTAAGTCTGGTGTATCTTCCAACACTGTCAGTCCTTTTCCTTTCACCCCTTCTTCTAAATCCTTCTTGTACTCTTTCTAAAAATTAAACAAACAAAAAAACTATTAATTAGATTAAATTGAGTGTGCAAAATTGAGAAATTTTATGAATTAATGATTTCCCACATCAACCTACAAATGGCATGTTAAAGTGCTAAATTGTGCAATCTGCATAGGCCTTTTTCCATAAGAGGGTGGAGTAGATTTAGTTTTTTTAAATTATATATTTTTATAGGATTTAAAGAGCAAGTTAAATTGGGTTTGATAGGCTACCACCTTTTATGGAACTGTTGGTGGCTTAGGGAACATTGATGCATGGTAAACGTATCACCCAATTGACTTAGTCTTAGGAAATAAATATTGATTTTGTTGAGTAAGTTGTTTGTTTGGGAAGAGTGATGGCAAATTGTGATTTTGAATGTAAAACTACGAGTCTTAATTAAAATTGGGCAAATGCCGGGGAACTGCCAAAAAGTAGCAGAAAGGCCATTTTAGACTGAAATTACACCAATACACTCTTTATAAAACAGACGATTCAGTCACACCCAAACATTTTGCTTTCCTCCTTCACTTTTTCTGCCCTTGTTATTGTTACCTTTAGGACTCTGATCACTTTACCACGTCTAACCAGTGCTAAAGTTCATGTGCTCTCTCCTCTAAACATGATAATATTAGCTCATACCCAATTGGCATATTTAATTTACTTATAAGTCCCTAGTACAGTGAACTACATGTGCAATGCTCTTGTAAATGAAATGCTACTATTGGCCCTGCAGCACTGGTTGTGCCACCCAATTAAGTAGACCTTTAACTATGTCTCTGGAATGCCATTTGCAGAACTTGTGTGTGCAGTGTACACTACCATGATGACCTGGCAAAATAAACATTTTGCCAGGTCCAAACCTTTATACATCTTATTCACCTCTAATGTAGGCCCCGGACAACCGAGAGGGCATGGTGAAATGTTCTTAAAAGGCAGAATATGTACTTTTACGTTATACATGTCCTGGTAGTGAAAAACTCCCAAAGTTGTTTTTCACTACTGCAAAGCCTATCTCTCCCATGGGATAACATAGAAATTACCTTATTACATTTTATAAGCGTAATGTCCGATTGGGAAAAGATGAAATACCTAAATCTGGGGTCTCTGAAATCCTAATTTAAAATCCTAACTTATAATGAAGTTGGATTTTAAATTGTAATTTGAAAATGGCACTTTTAGTAAGTTTTAGCCATTTTGTGCCTGCTGCCTTTCCTCTGATCACATGTATGGGGTGGGTGACAGTTGGGCTTTGTCTATTCCTCCTATCAGCTACACACAATGGGAGCTTAGGTGTGACTTGATGGGCCATCCTGGCAGGCTGGGAGGGAGGAAGGAGAAGTGTTAGCCCCACTTACACCTGAATAGACGGTGTCCTGTCCCCACACAAAGAGTTGCATACCCCCCTGTAGTGAGTCTGAAACCATGGCAGGAAGGGGGGACTTCTGTGCACTTTAAAGGCTGTCTTTGAAGTTTCCCCTTTTTCACGGGCCCAACTGGGCATAAGTACTAGACTTCTGACACCACCACTTCAGTACACTTCTGGACCAGTGATGACTCTGGCAGGAAGAAGGAATGCTGTGCTGATAAAAGGACTGCCACTTTGCTGGACTGCTGTTTTGCTGTACTTCTGCTTTGCTGAGCTAACCTGCTGCCCTCCCTCCTGGGTGAGGGGACTGTACTAGCATCACTTGAACCCAGAGTGACTCCAAGGGTTAGATGACTAGCCTACTAATCCAAAGTCTCAGGGACATAAAAGACTTCGAACCAACCTGCTTCAGCACCTAGACTCTGCCATCTGTGAGACTACCCTGCCTTAGGGGGCCAGCTCAGTCCTGGACCCTTGGCAGTGGGCCTAAGGTGATTCTCTAACAAAACTGATGCATCCTCTGCTGAGCAAGGCAGCCCGAGCAGAACCGATGCATCTCTTCAGCTGAAAGACGCATCTTTCAAGCAGATAGAAAGCATTGACACTGTTGCATGAATTGGACCCATCACAAAAGACTCATATCGCTATTGCATCCCATGACTGGGACCGATGCATCACCTTTGGAACTGGCACTGTGCAACGTTTTTCCCAGCGCAAGCTCCTTGCATCTCATGACAGCGACAATGACAAATATCTGGATCTCAGCTTCACCACTCATCGCAACCGACACATCCTCTCCCCTGCACCTCGCATCCTAGCCACTGGCATTTGCATTACAAGCCCCGTTGACAAGATTCTCGATGCTGACGCATCGGGACATCGCACCACAGCGTAATTTCATTTTAGAGCCTGCACCTTGCCTCTGCTGCGCAACACATCTTTGACGCAAATCCATGCAAGTGCTCCGCAAACCAGGATTAAGGTACTCTGATTCACCAGGCCTAACTGGGTCCCTGTAGCCGACCTGAGCTCATTTGACGTTGGCCTGAACTTTTGACATTGTCCCAGTTCAGTGCGACCAGGTATCCCCGATAGTGCTTTTTGCTTCTTGGTGCAATTTTTCATTATAAACTTTCAAATTCATGGCTGGCCAAGCTGCAAAACTAACAAAGAGGAGGATATCCCCCTACCACACTTTCAATTCAGCTGGGCCTGGATGGATGGTCACTCAAATGGCTGTTCCTTATCAGCGCAAGTTATGTAGACCTAGCCCAAATATGTGGGAGATACAAATCTGCTATTAGAATGCGAGAGGTCTATCGGGGCAAGAAGCCAAACTAAGGGATCTCGGGGAACTCACTAAGTATGACATAATCTGCCTGCAGGAAACCAGGAACCCAGAGCCGGAGCTCTCCATGGATATCCAACCGTCGCTTCACCTGCCCTACCCTTCCAATGTGGTGGTCACCCTCGTGGAGGGGTCTCAATTCAAATAAAGAGTAACCTGGCAGTAAACTCCACAGTAATCTGGGCAGGCAAAGGGGATGCCCTCAGAGTAAAAACCGAACAACGTAAAAGCAAAATTGATGGTACAACCCCTCTCTTAATTATTGGAAATATCTATTTGCAGCCAACGCTGGCTCAGAAAAGTGAGACTGTGAAATCACTAATGGGACACCTTAGAAAATCTTCAAGTTGAATATCCCACAACATGGCTAATGATTAATGGGGACTGTAATGCAAACTTTCTTGGAAAAAACATCTGCGAGGAATGGAAAGAATGGGAGGATGAATACTGGGGTATTCCACAAATGACCATTCAGGATCGGAGGCAGGACATATTTGGTGCCGATTTGGTAAATGCGCTAGAGGCCATAGCGATGCACAGTAACAGCCCTGGAATACATCTGGTCCTCAATAAAATAAAAGGCAACCATGGAGTATCACATGTAAGATTAACATAGAGGTAGTAAGCCGATGTTAGACCTGGCATCCTTGGTGTGGTTTCCCCTGTTTTCTGCCTCTACCTCCTTTATTTTTAATGTTATGCTCATATGCTGGTTTATGTACTCTTGGCACTTTACTACTGCTGATCAGTGCTAAAGTTCAAGTGCTACCTGTATAAATTGGGTGTTCATGATTGGCATATATGATTTACTGGTAAGAACCTAATAAAGTGCACTATGTGTGACCAGGGCCTGTAAATCAAATGCTGCTAGTGGGCTTGCAGCACTGGTTGTGCCACCCACATGAGTAGCCTTGTAAACTTGTTGCAGGCCTGCCATCGTGGTGTCTTTGAGTGCGATGTCAAACTGTCATGTTGACCTGGCAAGTGCACCCACTTGCCAGGTCCTAACCTTACCTTTTTCTACATGTAAGGCACCCCTAGGATTGGTACAAGGTACCCCCATGGGCAGGGTGCATTGTATCTGAAAGGTAGGACATGCAATGATGTGTTCTACCTGTCCTGATAGTGAAATACTGCCAATTTTGTTTTTCACTATTGTAAGGACAAGCTCTCACATAGGCTAAAATTGTAGCTACCTTGTAACATTTACAAGTGTAACTATCAGTTGGGAACAACTAGAGATTAGGAGTTTTGTCTCTCTGAGCTCCGAATTTAAGAACGCATCTTTTAACAAAGATGGTTTTTAAATTGTGTGTTTGAAAAATAACACTTTTAGAAAGTGGGCATTTTCTTCTTTAACCCTCCTGTGCCTCTGCCCGCCAGTGGAATCAACATCTGGTTTAGACTGACAGAGGCCTGTTTGTGCATTCACTCTAAACAGTCACACAAAGAGTTGAGCTGTGCCCTGTATACCCTGACAGCCCATCACAAGGCTCATGGGCCTTCCTGAGCTTCAGTCGTGGGAGGAGTTGTCATAAACACCTGAATAGGGATGTTCCTGGCCTCTCACAATGCTGTCTCCAACCCCCTTGAGTATGTCTAGCGCTAAGACTAGACTGGACAAGAATGTGTGCCCTACAAAGACAATTCTTTGAAGAATGCCTACTTCAAAGGCAAAACTGGGTATACGGATGGGACCTAAAACCCAGACTTTTAGAACACCGAGAGACATCATTAAACAGCTAAATTAGGCTACTCAATTCAGTAAAGTAACAACATTATTATTATAATGAGACCCTTTCACTTCTGAGCACTACTCCAGTCTCTTAGCACCCTTCTGGGGGATGAGGAGGTGCGCACAGCCCACCAGGTACATGATTCCACTTACGTCAAACCTTAGAGCATTTCCTGGGGCAGCCTCCATTAGAGTAAACTGTCTTCTCTGTCACCATACAGGCGTCCATGTCTTTTTCCCAGTCTTTGAATCTCGGGGGCAGTGCTGTTTCCTAATTGAGAGCTATGTTTCTTTTGGCAACAATCAAACCCAAAGTCATCCATATTTTCCCCATTGTTATGATGGATACTCCTTCCCAGACATTCAGAATGCACCATTTTGGTGTTGAGGTTGTCAACACCTCCCATTAATTTTTGCTATCACTTCCTTCCAGTAGGGTTGTATGGCAGGCATTCCCAAATAATATGAAAGAAGGTGCCCTTTTGATTGCACCCACAGCGACAGTTCTCAGTTTGCATCATACTCATTTTCAAGAGTGTTGTGCAGGCGTAGTAAACCCTGTGTGGTGTCTTACGTTGGATCAATCTAAATCCTTCCTTGACGGCTACCTCTCTAGGTAAAGCTAGTGCTTCTGACAACTCATCATCTTCTAGTCCATCAAAGTCTAGCGCCCACTTTTTCTGTAATTGTAAGAGTGCATCTTGTAGATTATTTGTTAGTGTTATAGTCTTCAAGTGGGGAGTACTCTGGAAGATTGACACCCGTGGGGATTGCTGATTCCAGTGCATGACTGATTTGTAGTTATCTGAAGAGTTCTGAGTCTGCCAAGTCATATTCCCTCTAGAGGTCTGTAAGGGAGAGAATTACGCCCTGAACCAACAGATCTTTACTTTTTGATAGGCCTATGAGCTCCCATTTGTCAAATTCCTGGTATCCTCCCAGTGTCCCTAGGGCATTCGAGTCCCATAAGAGGGTAGATTGTGTTCGTTTGTTGTCCCAGCCTAACGCCCTATATGTTGCCTGCCAGATTTTGATCATACAGTTTGTGGGATTTTATTACTACTCATGCGGGGCAACACATAAAGGGATCTAGGTATCCGCAGGACACATCTTCCAATGGACCATCCGGATTAAGGGTTTGTTGTCAGGTAAGTATATTTACTGGTTGATAGTGGTCATGTTGCGCAGCCCAGTAATACCTCTGTAGGTTCGGAAAGGAGATCCCTCCATCATACCATCCCCAGGTTATCTTTTTGAGCGTGATCCGTGTGGCTCCTCCGTCCCACAAAAGAGTTGACAGCTCAGAATTAATTGCCTTAAAGTATTTCAGGGGACTGGAAATGGTGCGTTATGAAGGGCATAAAGGAAAAAAGGGATGACCTCCCAAGTATTGAGAGTGTGAGTGACGTCCAGTGTTGGGCATCTGCCTTCAACCATTCGAGTGGCGCGACAAGGATTTTGACATATGATAGGGCGGGATTGGTAGTGGTAAAGATTCCCAAGTATGTGAAGTTCCCTATGGTTATTCGGATTGCACATCCTCTGGAAGTGTGGGTGAGTTTCCGCTTCATATGAGTAGTGATTTTCCCCAATTAATCATGTATCTTGATACTCTGCCAAAGTTTACAATTATATTACAGACTCTGGCTAGTGAACGTCCATATCCATGCAGCGAGCGGCTCCAACACCATGGCAAAATGGGGGGCGGAGAGAGTGGGCAGCCTGGACGGGAGCCACGCCACAATGAAAAACTTTTGGAGGTTTCTCTGTTCACCACCACCTGCGCAGTGTCTCAGAGTATAGGAGGCGTACCCAGTCAAGGAACCTCGGACCAAACCCCTGTTTTGCCAATACTTAAAAAATAAATTACCCTTCCATGGTATCAAATGCCATTCTGGCATCTAGGAACAAGATCACAGCATTTTCTTGTTTAAATCGTCCTTTGCTGAGCAGTCTGTGGAGCCTCCTGAGATTGAGTGTGGTGCTTCTACCCAGCATTAACCCCGACTGGTCTGGGTGAACTAATCCAGTGATTACCTTGAAGAGATGAGAGGCTAGAATTTTTGCCCAAACTTTGGTTTCAACGTTTAGAAGAGATATGGGTCTATATGAGGCGCACTCTTTTGGGGGTTTCCTGGCTTTATGGATGAGTATTATTGTGGCAGTCCGTTGATCACTCAGGAGAATACCCCACTCCCTACTTTTCCTCCCACAACCCCAGCAAGTATGGAGCTATTTTTGTGGCATTTTTCTTTTTTCTTACAGTTTTAATAGCGCGAACTTGACCCGAATCGGGTATCAGAGCACCAGTTGCATTACATGAGAACATATTCATTTTTGTTAGGCACGGAGAGATTAAGTAATTTGCCCAGAATCACAGGATTTTCACCGTCATTGCCGAGACTTGAACTCAGTTCCCCAGATTCAAGGTCGACCACCTTAGCAGTTAGGCCATCTCCTCTCCCCATTTGTATAATTTTACTGGCAAACCGTTGGGTTTTAGTAACTTGCCTGTTTTTAATTCCTCTATTGCCTTTGCTATTTCCTCCCGGGATATGTCCTCCTCAAAGGGGCCGTTATCCGCAGATGTAAGAGGCGGGAGTGGAATGTCTTTCAAGAACTCAAGAAAATCTGCAGGGTTTACATCCCCGGATGGAGAGTAAAACTGTTTGTAGTATGTGGCACACTCTTCCACTATTTCTACTCTATTATGTCTTTACCCTCCGTAGATTGCAGTCTTTGAACACAGTTTTCGCTTGTAAACACCTATCTAACCAGGCAGGGAGGTTTCCAGCCTGGTCACTGTATTTGTAGACATGATGGAGAGTTTACTATGGCTTCCGCCCATGTAAGCTCCCGATATTCCATCTGTTTAAGGGACAGCTTACGGGAAGTGTCGGTGGTGTCCGAGTTTATAAGTTGGACCTCAAGTAAGCTTGTGTCCTTTTCGATAGCTTCTAATTGTTCTCTTTTTTCTTAGACCTTAAGAAATACCCTGACCCCCTAAGGACCGGTTTGTATAGATAGATTATTCTAGAAAGGGAGCCGCGTGCTCTCGATGGAAAGTGTGCTGACGATCAACTTGGTGAAGGGCACGCCAGATGTCAATTAGGCCCATGGCATTAAGAAGCCCTCCTAAATGAGGGGGCATATACCGTCTTGGCCCATGCGGTGTACACCTCCGGCTCTACATGAGTGGCAATTTTGATTGAGAAGTCACCCCCTTCTGTGTGGCACGCACATGGATACACACACAGGGCACATCCGTTGGGGTGACAGGGACATGGGGCAGAACTTTCATTATCCTTTCAGTTTATGCCCTGCCAAAACTACAATCTACGTCGCTCAACAACATGACAGAAATCGTATTAGAGGTGCCGCACTCAATACATATTATCGGGGGGGATTTTAATTACATGACGCATAGACCCACTGACCACAAAGGGGTTCATACGCAAACACACCCCACTACACAATTAGCACGTCTCGGTGAGACATTGTGTCTTGTAGATGTTTGGAGGCACTTACATCCGGGGAGACAGAGCTACTCCTACTACTCGGGTGTGCCTAGGGTTTACTCTAGGTTGGATTATGTGTTCCTGCTGAAGGGTGACATGCAGACTATACATGAGGCAGAAAACATGGCGCGGGGGTAATCGGACCACTCCCCCCTGTATTTACGGGTGAGCCATCGGACTCGGACGGGACACAGGTGCTGAAGACTGTCTGCATGGGACTTACAGAATCAGACAATGCTGAAGGGTATTAGAGCGGACACAAAAATCTTCTTTGACGAAAATAAAGGCTCCATGCCATCAGGAGTAGTACTCTGGGAAGCTTATAAAACTGTTCAGCGGGACAGGGCACAAAACAGAGTAGCGTGGGATAAGAGGAAAGATCAGGAAGAATTAACTACTTTAGAAACCCGAATCCTCACCCTTGAGAGGCCCAATACCAAAAAGGCGGACCACCAGGTCTTACAGCAACTGACAGACACACAGCATCAGTACAAGGCCCTGGCTACCCAGGAGGCCGAGGCACAGGCCCAGGCAACCCTACACAAGCTCTATGATGTAGGGGACAAATTGGGAAAACTCCTGGCATAGCTTAGCAGAAAGGAGGCAGAGGCCGGATGAGTAATGAAAATTATGGATCCGCAAGGGATGCCAAAGACAACAGAAGACCGGATAGTGCTGACTTTCGCGTCTTACTATGCAACCTTCTATGACACTCGGCCCCAGTGCCCGACCTCTGCCATTGAAGACTATCTGGCGGAGATACATACCCCTCTATTAGATGACACCGACAGGAAAGGGTTAGATGTGGACATTACGATTGAAGAACTCAAAATGGCCATAACCCAACTACGCCCCGGTAAAACTTCCGACAGACCTCTGTAAAAGGTGTTCGGATCTCTTAGTCCCCACCTCTTGGGTCTCTTTCAGGATGCATGCCAAGAGGGAGTTTTCCTTTCAGATTTACTCATGGCTATAATCATCCCTATCCATAAACAAAAAAGGACCAAAGCCAGTGCGAATCCTATAGCCCGATATCCCTACTTAATACAGAAGTGAAGATCCTGGAGATGATCCTCGCTGTGAGGCTTCGTCACGTAATAAGGACCCTAGTCCACCAGGATCAAGAAGGATTCTTGCCCGGCAGAGCGACGAGACTGAACCTGCGCAGGGCCCACAATTAGGTAATGGGACCAAGGATCGTGATGCCCCGCACCTTCTCCTGTCACTAGATGCGGAAAAGGCGTTCGACGCAGTACACTGGCCCTTCCTCAAGGCCACCTTGCTCAAATTCGGTATAGGCCCCAATTTCCGGAAATGGGTGGGTGTAATATCCTTCTTACACATTTCTGTATGATAACTTAGTCTTTGAGGTTACTTTCTAGCTCTGTGTATACTCTCTGATTAGAATTTTAACATGTCATAGTATGCTAGAAGATAGGAGGACTTGGAGCAGTTAAGTGTGCCTGTACCTAGCTGGTGGATGAGATCTTTCTGGAAGAATAAACATCTTTAAATACTTCTGTGACTCCTGCATCTTCATGTATAGAAATACTACAGTGGGACTTCTGTATAAAGACCCCGGGGCGTGGGTTAGGGTGAACAGCACAACTCAGACGACTTTCCCATTCGACGAGGTACTAGGCAGGGCTGTCAACTATCGCCATTACTTTTTGCCCTCACTGTAGAAACACTGGCTTGTGCTGTCCGGCAGCACCCTGAGGTGCACGGATTTCGCATCTATCCAGTGGATACCCCGAAAGAAAAGATTTCCCTGTATGCAGAAGACATACTTCTATATATCACGCACCCGACTACTACGATTCCCACCCTGTTTCACGCTATAAATAAGTATAGACATCCCTCGGGGAATACAATCAATTGGCACAAATCAGTAATATATAGCCCTGGTACTTTGCCTACGTGGCCTACAGTCCCCAGGTACCTCCAGATAGCCCATGACCGGTTTCCCTACTTGAGAATTTACCTTACCACTGATAGGGACCTTTGCTATCAGAAAAACATTAAGCGAGTACTCACAAACTTCGCAGAAGATGCACAGCGGTGGAGAGCGCTCCCACTCACTATATTAGGCTGGGCTGCTATGTTCAAAATGATCACCTTGCCCCGCCATGATATGCACTGCAGAACATTACTTTCCATTCCCACGAGCAACCTTCCCGGATATTGATGCTGAGCTACGCTCACTCCTGTGGCTGGGGAAACAACCTAGAATTTCACTTGGTACCCTACAACAAAATCAGTATAATGGGGGAATATCGCTCCCTGACATAGAGGCCTACTACTGGGCGGAACAACTAGCACCAGTGAATGAGTGGCTACATGCATAGGGAGATCATCCCACCTACAGGCTGGACAGGGACACAATGGCCAGACGCACCTGCCTACACTACCTTTATGGTGGCAGATGTAAAGGAAGACTCCTTCCGGCCACCCAAGCCACAATAGAGGCATGGGGGAGGGCAACAAAGTAAATGGGGTGGGACCAGAAACTCACTAAACAAACACCTCTCTGGCATTGCTCTTGGCTAAAAGAAATACGGAAGCTACGAGGCTTTGGAGGGTGGGACATTATGGTAAAGGGTAAACTTAAGAGTTTCGATACCCTTCAACGAGACTTGGCACTACAGACTTCCCAGTTTCTAAGGTATGCTCAAATCAGGCACGCATGACAAGCAGAGAAGATAGTTGATTCCCCAAAGCCAGATTATGGCCCTCTGGAAGAGAGACTGCTCCAGGAGCACATTCCTATGAATGCAGTGTCACTAACATACCAGACCCTCAATAATAATGTCCCAGAAATATTGGGCAAGCTATGATCTACCTGTGAGGGGAACCTGGGCACACTCGAAACCATAGACTGGGAGGCAGCCTTGATGCACCCTCGGGAGGTGGTGATCAAATCACGCTTTCGCCTCATTCAGTTCAAAATTCTCCATATAGCTTACTACGACCGAGCCAGACTATATAAAATAGGATGAGCCAGCACCCCTACCTGTCAGAGATGTGGACATGATGAGGGAAACCTTTATCACAACATTTGGGACTGCAATATAATACAGGTCTATTGGGGGAAGATATTGCAGGAACTGAGGAAAGTATTGGGGTTGCTATACCCTCGGACCCTAAATTTATACTGTTGGGAATCCCAGGCGACGTAGACCTGAGCAGACCGCAAATCATTTTTACAGCATTGGCACTGGTGGTGGCAAAGAGAGAAGTGGCAAGAATGTGGGGGGCCATCACTGCACCACTACTACGAGAATGGAAGGCCGGGATGGACATGTATATGGCAGCAGACAGGGTCACCTATAAGGCGAAGGGATGCCCAAAGAAATTCCACAGGATATTGGATAAATGGAGGAAGTACTATGGCTTTGATATCGCAGTGGGTGATGACTAGTCGGGTTCTAGATGGTTGATCCTCTCGGGCTAACATGACCAGCAGTAGGCCTTAGCGCCTAAAGGACAGGGAGACCCTATGACACTCCGATACAACAATATAGGATTCGCATTACTATCTTTTAAAATAGCCCGCCTCAGCTGTAAACGTGTACTATCTGATGTATGGATTATTAATGTACAATGCTTCATGACTCTACTTGATTTTGTTATGGTTTATTTTCTTGTGTTCTTTAACAAAAACATAATACAAATATAAACATTTAAAAAAAAACTCTTAACCTAAATCATCACCCCAAACACTGTTGTGCAGCCCAGCAGTCCATGGTGTTGTCGAGGGCTAGGTTTAGGTCGTCCCCGTGCAGAGCACACCCTCTAGGAGGGCCAGTAATTTGTCCCTATGCTCAGCCAAAGTGGTGTCTTGGCGTTTTGGTGGGCAATATACAACGACAAGGTTAATGGTATTCCCTCCCACGTGCCTGCAACTATCACACAGCATCCTCGTTTGTCAACATGGGTGAAGGGAATTTAAAATACCAGCATCTTATTCATCAATATTACCACACCTCTGGAACCTGATGTGTAGCTGCCATGAGCCAGCATTTTGTATCCCTATCTGTCTAATGCTTTACTCTTGTTATCAGTCATGTGTCTCTGGAGGAAAACAATGTTAGGCGAGTGCCGTTTTATATATTGGAGTACTATTCCGTGCTTTATTTTGTCACGCAGTCCATTGACTTTCCTTGACAATATTCGTAATTTTGCTTTATCTAATATGTCCGGCATGGGTATTTCATATTGTTGTCTGGCCAGGTGATAGTATCTGCCCCTACTGGTTATATGGCTGTGTAACTTGTGTGGTTTGGCTCCCGACCTAGTCTGTGCAACATAATACAAACAATTCCAATAACAAGTTCCCAACATTGTCCCTCTCCCTTGCATCCCTGCAAAGCAGGCGCTAAACTGCCCACCACCCCAACCATGCAGAGCGCCTTTCGCCACTCAAAATCTAACCAAGTAACTTTGTAGAGGGTAAACAGACGTCTCTGCCCCGTCCAACCAAAACAGCTTTATTAGGTTGTTACCAGCGTGATACAGAATATTACAAGAACCCCCAGGCTGTGTGCAGGTATTTTCCGGGTGGGGAGAGCCGCCCTGGCTACCCCCCCATTTGATCCAAGCTGTACACCCTTCTTGTCATCTCTTCAGTGCGATCTGTTGCGCTGATGCAGTGCAAGAGCTCCAGGAACTCTTCTCCACCCCTCTAACCATTCCCAGGCCTCTTCTGGTGAGATGAAAAACTATGTTTTATCTTCAGATACTACTCTCAGATGGGCCGTGGAAAAGCATGGAGTACTTGATACCTTTTTTCCACAAAACTTCAGAAAGGAAAGTCTCATCTTTTGGACATTGAGGGTAAAATCGGGAAAGAGTGTAATGATGGCTGTTGGAAATGATCCTTTTTGCAGGGTTATCCCCAAACTTTTTGCTTCTTCCTCCCTTGTTTTTCCTGACCGTCCTGACTTCTCTGAAGCGGTCGCTCCTTACGCTGCTCCCTGCCCTGGTATCGTAGCACTTATTGCCAGACTGCCAGACTGATCATTGCATTTGAGTCCAAGTGCGCACTGCTTGCTGCATTTAATTGTGCCTGACTGTATTAATTGTGCCTGATTGTATCGTTTCATAGCGCTTAACTGCTGGACTGTTGCTCTTTTGTTAATCATCTGTGCGCTGCTCGCTTTGCCCAATTTAATTTTGTGTGCCTGATTGTGCCGGTGCCAATGCCCGTTTAAATCGCGATTCCCAGGTTGGGCCCCAATCTCGTCCTGTTTCACTTTTGGCTTGCTGCCATTTTGTTGTTTGTTTGTTGTGCCTCCCAGCCCGGCTCCCCACCCCGCTCCCGCCTCCCAGCTGCTCCTCCCTCGCTCCGCCCCCCTCAACTATCCTCTTATGTATGATGCACTCGCGCGCAGGGGTCACACGCAGCGGACGCGCCCCATGCTCGCCGAAGGTGCGCCAAAGGTAAGCCCGTCTACGCCCGTCCGCGCCTGGACGGCGCCCAGCGCCAGACCCCCTGCCCCCCGCAAACTCCTCTCCACCCGCATAACGTACGACTCCGCTACCCTCTCAGCACTGAATTCCGGCCGTCTCCCACACTGCTACCAAGCCGCCCCAGGACACACCCATGGAACATTCACCTGCCACTCCTGCAAGTTCGACTGCATCAGGACCCACACCAAATGCACAGAATACAAACAGAACTCCGACGTTAACCACCTGAAGTGCATCCTACTCAACACCCGCTCGATCCACAGACACTCCATTGAACTTTGGAACCTACTCGACACCACATCATCGGACGTCGCCTTTCTTACAGAAACCTGGATGAACGCCTCATCAGCGCCCGACATCGCCATAGCCATCCCGGACGGCTACAAAATCATTTGAAAGGACCGCATCAACCAAACAGGAGGAGGCATCGCCATCGTCCATAAGAACACCATCCGCATCACAACCAGTTCTGACGATAACCTCGCTACCACCGAACACCTTCACTTCCAGATCCTCACCGACCCCAAGACCACACTCAGAGGCACCCTCATCTACAGGCCACCAGGACCCCGCACACAATTCAGCGAAGACATCACTGACTTCATCAGCCCACACGCCCTCCCCTCCGAGGACTACATTCTACTGGGAGACCTCAACTTCCACCTGGAAAAGAAAAACGCTTAGCAACACCACCACCCTTCTGGCCAACCTGGCCAACCTCGGACTCGAACAACTTGTTGATACCCCCACCCACTATGCCGGACACACGCTCGACCCAATCTTCACCTCCAGCAAACACATCTCCTTCAACCACACCACAGCTCTCCATTGGACGGACCACAGCTGCGTTCACTTCAACTACATAGAGACCACGACCCACAACCTCCCACAACCAATTCCCCGAAGAAACTGGAACAAAATTACCACCGACCAGCTCTTCACATCGCTTCACCAAAACCCTCCTGCCAAATCATCGGACCCAAACCAAGCAGCCACCAATCTCACACAATGGATCACCCACAGCGCCGACGAACTAGCACCCTTGAAAAACCATCAAATCAAGCAAGGTAGCAAAAAATCCCCCTGGTTCAACGATGACCTTAAGAAGTTCTGTCGCACCCTTGAGAAAGCCTGGAGAAAAAACCCTACCACTGACAACCTGACCACCTTCAAGAACGCCACCCGCAAACACCACCAACTGATCCGATCCACCAAGAAATCAGCATTCAAGGATCGACTTGACAACAACGCCCACAACAGCAAAGAACTATTCAACATCGTCAAAGAATTTACCAACCCCACCGCCGGCATCAACGACATCACTCCCTCCCAAGACCTCTGCGACTCCCTAGCCTCATTCTTCCACAACAAAATCGCAGACATACATAACAGCTTTGAAAACCAGTCTGGAGACCAATCCACTCCACCCACCTCCAAACCAAAAACCCCCTCTAACAACCTTTGCGCCTGGAACCCAATCACCACTGAAGACACCATCCGCCTGATGAACTCCATCCACTCAGGATCGCCAACCGACCCATGTCCCCACCACATTTTCAACAAAGTAGACTCCATTATCGCACCCCATCTCCGAGCAGTCATCAACTGCTCCCTCAACTCCGCTACCTTCCCGGAAAGCTGGAAACATGCCAAACTCAGCGCTCTTCTGAAGAAACCCACAGCAGACCCCACTGAACTTAAGAACTACCGCCCCATATCGCTCCTCCCATTCCCTGCCAAAGTCATTGAGAAAGCCGTCAACAGTCAGCTCGCCGCCTTCCTCGAATCCAACAAATCCCTCGACCCCTCACAGTCCGGCTTCCGAGCCAAACACAGCACCGAAACCGCCCTCATCGCAGCAACAGACGACATTCGAACATTACTGGACAACGGAGAAACAGTTGCCCTCATACTACTTGACCTCTCCGCAGCCTTCGACACAGTCTGTCATAGCACCCTCATACAACGCCTCAGCAACGTCAGAATACAAGGAAAAGCATTGGACTGGATCATCTCATTCCTCGCCGGAAGTACCCAGAGAGTCCGCCTCCCCCCTTTTAGATCAGAGGCCACCGAAGTCATCTGCGGCGTACAAGGATCATCACTCAGTCCCACCCTCTTCAACATATACATGAGTCCCCTCGCATCCATCGCGCAAGAACCTCAACATCATCTCCTATGCATACGACACCCAGCTGATCCTCTCCCTCACCAAAGACCCAAACACCGCCAAAACCAACTTACACGAAGGAATGAAAGATGTAGCCGAGTGGATAAAGAACAGCCGCCTAAAACTGAACTCGGATAAAACGGAAGTCCTCATCTTAGGCTCATCCCCCTCTGCTTGGGACGACTCATGGTGGCCACCGGCCCTGGGAACCGCACCCATACCAACGGACCACGCACGTAACCTAGGCTTCATCCTGGACTGCTCCCTCTCGATGACCAGACAAGTCAACGCCGTCTCATCATCATGCTTCAACATCCTACGCATGCTCAAAAAAATCTTCCATTGGATCCCCACCGAAACAAGAAAAACGGTCACCCACGCACTGGTCACAAGCAGACTGGATTACGGAAACACCCTTTATGCCAGAACCACAGCCAAACTACAGAAAAAACTCCAACGCATCCAAAACGCCTCAGCCAGGCTCATACTAGACATCCCCCGCCAAGCCCACATTTCCGGTCACCTGAAAGACCTCCACTGGCTCCCCGTCAACAAGAGAATAACGTTCCGTCTCCTCACCCACGCACACAAAGCCCTCTATGACCTAGGACCCGAATGCCTCAACACGCGCCTGTCCTTCTGCACCCCCACCCGCCAACTACGATCGTCCAACCAAGCCCTCGCCGCAATTCCGCGCATCCAAAGATCCACCATGGGGGGAAGATCCTTCTCCTACTTAGCGGCGAAAACGTGGAATTCTCTCCCCACCCACCTCCGCCTCACACAAAACCACCTCTCCCTCAGAAAGCAACTAAAAACTTGGATATTCGATAAGTAAAGTACCCCCCTCCCCCCCTCCCTCAAGCGCCTTGAGACCCTCTGGGTGAGTAGTGCGCTATACAAATTTTGAACTTGAACTTGAACTTGACCTGTGGTTGTTGGCAATAGGACTCTGGGCACTTTAGCAATGCTGATCAGTGCTAAAGTGCATATGCTCTCCGTATAAATTGTTACTGTGATTGGTTAACCATGATTGGCATATTTGTGTTACCAGGAAGTCCCTAGTAACGTGCACTGAGTGTGCCAGGGCTGGTGATTCAAATGCTACTAGTGGGCCTGCATCACTGATTGTGCCACTCACATGAGTAGCCCAAAAATGGTGTCTAAGGTCTGCCACCGCAGTGCCTTTGTGCAGTTGCTAACTGCCATGCTGACCTTATCAGTGTCCACACTGGCCAGGCCTAACCATTCCCTTTCTGTACACATTGGACACCCCTACCCCAGGCAGACTGTCACATGACACCCGAGTTGTGCGTCACCCTCGGGGGGCATATGTGCTTCCAATTAAGTCATGGTGCGCCGGGCAAGTGCACAACCGCAGGTTCTGGTCCCTTGGTTGGGAGGCCAGGTTCAAGATCTTCCTGACCTGGAGGAAAGGATATCTGTAAGCAGTGTCCTGACCAGTTTTGCTTCCAGGGGTACCACCCCAGTTGGGGGGGTGCAGCCCTCAGGAAGGAGAGGGCTGCACCCTCCTCTGTACACATTGGACACCCCTATGGAAGGCCCTAGGTAACCCCTGGGCAGGGTGCAGTGTATGTGAAAGGTGGAGCATGTAGTAGTGTGGGTGATATGCTCTGGTAGTGAATTACAGCCGTTTTTGTTTTTCACTATTGAAAGGCTATCTTGCCCATAGGCTATAATGGGGAATGCTGTGTGTAATGTTTACCTGCATATCTTCCTATAGGAGCAAGATAGAAAATAAAAGTCTGGAATCCCTGAACTCAGAATTTAATAACACATATTTTAGGAAGGATGGTTTTTAAATCCTGTGCTTGAAAACAGCACTTTTAGAAAGTGGCTGTTGTCTTGTCTGACCTTTCTGTGTGCCTTGGCCTGTTTGTGAATTGACTGTCTAATTTGTGAGTGACAGGGGCTGGGGGGCTCCCAGAGGCTGAGTGAGTCATCCCTGGGCTGAATAGCTCCATCTGCATCTTGAGTGGTGGGAGGGGATAGTACCTGGGCCTGAATAGGGCTGTGCCTGCCTTCCACAATGCTGGCTCCACCTCCTGCTGGGCGGCTGACGACCCTGCCCATCTCTTTCAAAGGAAGGAAGAAGTCAAGTAAACAATGTGCTCCAGGACTGGCCGGAACTGGTTCTGACTAAGCCAAGGCCTCTCTGCCCTCAGAGAACAAAGAGAAAAATGGTATAAAAAGGGCTACCCAGACTACAGAAAATTAGATCATCCTGGAATCAAGAAGGAACCTCTGCCAAGGAGAAAGATGGAAGAATGAAGAGGAAGGACTGTCCTGCTGTGTGTGTTTGTGGGCTGACCTGCAGTTGCTTTGCTGCGAAGGAGAGGGAAAGGACTTTACTGTTCCTGTGACCCCTTGCTTGAAGAGATCTCCAAAGGCCTGAGGAGAGCTGCCCTCCTGTTAAGAAGCCCCAGGAACAAAAGGACTTCACTGCCAGCTTCCCACTGAACTCTGTTGTAGAGTTCTTCCCTTCCTAGATTGCTTGATCCAATTGTGGGGCCTCTGGAAGTTGTGCCTGCTGTTTGGGGAGCTGGACAAGAAGAAGATGTGCAATTTTCACGCATCGCTCGGTTGCGGAGCGCTTCGTCGACAGTGCGAGAAAATTCCCGTCGCCATGAAGATCATCACAGCGCCTGTTGTCGCTGCTAGAACCGACGCATTGTTCGCTTGTGGAGCGCATCGCCATGGTGCAGGAAGATTCCTGAGTCTGTGAGTATCGTTGCAGAGCCTGTCGTCGCTGGGTGAGATTGTCGCACCGCTTGATTGCAGACCTCATCACGTCACTGCGAACATCATCGCAGAGCCATCGCATCGAGGGGCCACGAGAGGAGAAGATAGACACTGCGCCGCGCATCGCAGCCGCACCTGAAATCGTCACCATCCCGAAGATCGTGGCATTGTGCCTGTGCGAGACGCTTCCTACCGAACCTATGCACCAGAATCCATACAAGGTATCGCATCCCTCCCCATACAGACCGGATTCACCGCAACACGCACGCTGCGTGCAACCGGGTTGTCGCATCACCTCCCCAGGGTCTCAGGAGTGATGCATGCTTGTTTTCAATGCTGCAGCTTTCACTTGGAATTTTTGTCGCATCTACAGGTACTGTGGGCTAAACGTGACGCAACTGTGGATTATTTGGACGCAAACCCTAGAACTCGTTGAAAATCATTTTCTTGAACTCTGTATGTTGGATTTTTGTCGTTTGTGTAGTTTAGATAAAGCTACTTTATTTTTCTAAAATGGTGTGGAGTCCATTTGTGGTGTTTTCACTGTGTTACTGTGAGTGTTGGTACAAATACTTCACACATTGCCTTTGATAAGCCTGTCCGCTCGTGCCAATCTACCAAGGGGGTGAGCAGGGGTTATCTAAAAAGTGTATCCCCCTTGCCCTGACTAGAAGCTAGGGTCCCTATTTGGACAGTGGTACCTACCTCTGCCAACTAGAGTCCCCCAGATCTAACAATGGTGTTGTCGTATTTCCGTGAGAGGGCACTCCACGCCATCTGTAAGATTATGTCACGATCTCAAAAGTTGAAGAATTGTGGTATAATAGGGTGTGGCGGAGCCCCGGGATAGGGGCGAGCCCTGGCACCCTGTGTGCCCTTTCAGCAGAGAAGAATTTGGAGAGCTCATGGGGTTGCAGATTTTTAAGTATTAGGTCTTCTACGAAGAGATCAGCCGCTAGGTCCTCCGCTTTTCAAGGGACTCCGAGTATGTGGATATTATTCCACCTTGAGCGCCCTTCCGCATTTTCCAGGTGGGCCTCAAGGTCCCCCGCGATGGTCTTCAGGTCTCTAACATGTGCTTTGAGAGAGGTTGTGTCCTCCTTCATGCGTCGCTGTGGTTGCTTCCACTTCTTTAACCCTGTCCCCAAAATTGCGCAGGTCTGCTCTAACCAGTGTAAGCTCTATATTCATAGTGTCTATTTTCTGTTCTAGAGATGATCATACTCCCTGGATGGCAGCCATTACATCTCGGAGTGTGAGAGTGTCCTCTGCAATTGAAGCAGTTGCCAATGGTGGCCTCTTTCGTGACCGTGTACTTATCCAGCTTGGTCTGGTGGCTGTTCTTGTGACCTTTGGCAGCCATTTGTGCAATTTCTGTGTTCCAGAGGTTAATTCTTAGCACTGTACTCCTAATGCTGTCAGAGGCGGGATCGGTGTTAATCTGGGGAGGCCCACAGCCATCACCGCCCACCGCGAGCCTAGCCTGACCTGCGCGGCCTGTTGGTGTCGTGGCGGGCTCCCTTTACCCAGTATTGAAATAGGGGTAGGAGACTGTTTGTAGGTCTGGATGCTGCCTATCTGATCCTTTGCTACAGTGGTCTGTTGCTTTAATGCAAGCCCCGGAGAGGGAATGTTGTTAGATTTTGTGATCAGCCGAGGCCACCGGCATCCCACCCAGGGGAAGAGTAGGCCACACCACTAAGGTCCGACCAGCCGGAGGGCCGGGACCGGCACCGCATTGCATGGTGTTGTTACAGCTAGGTCTACTTCGATGGGCAAAAGGACCATATACTATAGGCAGCAAAGGCAGGGGGGCTCATTCACATTGCTTTCCCTGTATTTCCTCCCTGCTACTACCCCCTCACCTCCAGGGCTCTACCTCAGGTTGGAGAAGGCCCCTGGATAGCAGGGCAGGGCACCAAACTAATTCCAGGTGCAGTCCCCACTTCTGTCCCCTGATCTCAACAGCGTCAGGGCCTGACTTATCTGCGCGGCGTTTTCCTCTTGGCACCTCGTCGCTTGACTCTAGATCCTCCTTGTCCGGTCCTGTAGCTCCAAAGCCATGAGCCCAGCTCAGGGTGTATCAGGCTGCCACCCACAACAGTCTCAGGGCTCCAGCTGCGGTCTTAGCGGATGTCTCCCTGTGCTCCGGCCTCTCAGGACTCCGACTGCTGGGTAAGCACCACAACCATCATTTTGAGGCGTGGGGTGCAGATAATTGTAGCAGATGGATGTCAGTTGGCTGAACAGGGCTTGGAGCTGCTTCTTGAAGTGGCCAGCTTGCTCGGCTGTCGACCACGCCCACCTTGTATGTTGGATTTTGGTTGTGTTTCTCTTGTTTTGTTTAGATAGAGATTAATTATTTTTCTAACCTGGTGTGGTATCAATTTTGGGTGTTTTAACTGTGTTACTGTGTGTTTTATGTACAAATACTTTACACATAGCCTCAGAGATAGAACTGATTGCTCATGCAAAGCCAACCGAGGGTGAGCAGGGTTTATCTTGGGTGTGTAACTCACTAATGCTGACTAGAAGGAAGGGTCCCTACTTTACCAGGGTGTATACCACTGCCAAATAGGTACCCCCATTTCTAACACCCACCAGGCAACAAAGATGTTGGGTCATCCAGAAAAACCTGTCTCAATGAAAGGAATTAACTGGCAAATGGAAAGCCCTCAAATAGATATGCAAAGTGCTGGTTTCATAGAAAGGCTTCATGAAGGCAAGATGGTAAAGGAACTGATAACAGGTTGGGCATCCTTGCTTATATCACTCCAAGACAACCTAACATGAGGCCCCACAAGGAGGGCTGAACAGGAGACAGGAGGGCAGGTTAATAGTCAGAAAACAAAATGCCTCAGAAAGGAGTTAAATAAAACACTGCATGGCCGAAAGTACAAAAATAGGGCTGTAAAGGGATCCTAAGAAAGAATAAGAAAATTAAGGCAAGCATACAGAAGGCAGCTATGGGTGAACAACCGGACACATAACAATCTAATATGAGCTAAACTACATGCTGCACTCAAGCTAAAAGACTCTAAGGAATGCTGGGGGCTACTGAATAAGCCTACCAACACTTGAAGCCAAGAATTCTGCAATATTATGATGAAACAATGGTCTGATCATGTAAAACAGCTCTATTACACTACCTCTACCTGCCTAGAAGTTGACTTCTCCTGCTGGTATAGCAAGCATGTGGCTTGTCTACAGAAGATAACAGCCCACTTAGCCCATCCAGTGAGATCACCGACTTCTACTTTGTGGAACTCCGTGATGTGGGGAAAAAAAGCCACTGAACTCCTCTGAGTTCCACCAGAAGTGGAGTCTGTTAAGTAGTGCCGCTCACACTGATTTTACCGCAGGGAGTTTGCCCCGTGCTGTAAAATCTGCGTGAACGCCACTACAAGTCATGTCATAGCGTGCTGCCCCTTTCTGCTGCTCAAGTAGATAGTTTACTTGAGCGGCAGCTTCCTCACTGCGAGCAGCAGATTTCTCGATACAAGCTGTCGCAACCTGCTGCGACCGCCCATGTTGAAAAGTTTCGCCGGGAGGAGATATAATGTGCCATTTATTTTCGCAAGCGCTCACCAACTTAACATTGGCCAGCCGCTCGAGAGAAATAACTCTGTTCTGCGTCACTTCGCTGAGTTTTTGGGAACTCCGTGCTCTGCACAGAGTGGACAAAACACTGCGAACTCCGCTGGCAGTGCTGAATTCTCTACAGGGCCTATAGAAGAAAACAGCCCATCCAGTGAGATCACTTCAGGGCACCAATTTAATCTTCAACAAGTGCGCTTATTTAGCCATCAGGAGGTTCCCTCTGGGAAGAGGGAAAGGGCCACCACAAGAACCCCAACCAGTACCAATGCATGGCCGCCAACAAAAAATGTCAAAATAGAATTAAGGAATACGAGATCCGCTGGGGCACCAGGGCACAATGGCATCCTTGAAGCCCTATTAAAAGCTGACCTCTGGACGACCATCTTAACCCAGCTTAATTTAGAATGCCATTATATGGTAACAGTTCCAGAAAGTTGGTGAGGCTCAACTCTAGTACCCATAGAGAAAAGAGGAAATAGAGCCTCACCAGCAAATTATCAAATGATAGCACTATTGGATATTGAAAGGAAGTGCTATCCTAAATTACTGCATGAAGGGCTTGAAATGTGGGCCATGGAGAGAAAACTGATTCCATAGTTTCAAACTAGTTTCCAAAAACATAGCCACATAGATGATACTCACCTCATGCTTTCCTGCCTGATTGATGAAGCGATGAGCCCAAGGCCCTCCCGTTAAATGCAGCATTTATCGACTCCACCAACAATTTGATAATATTCTCAGAGGCAGACTAAGGGAAAAGCTACAGAAGTGGCAGATACATCACATCGCTCAAAGGCAATAGTACAACTTTACAGTGATGCATGGGTCAGGGTTAAACTAACAGCAAACTGGGTGACATCAGAAAAAATCTCCACTAATAAATGTTAGAAACAGGGCTTTATACTAGCACCTCTGCCTTATCACCTTTATAATGCATATCTGGAAAGCTATTGGGTAGTCCCAAGGATCTACCTGCCCCATCTAGCAAAGTGGAAAATACAAATTCTGCAATATGCAGATGACATGGTGGTACTTGACAACACTAAAATTGGCCTTCAGAGATTATTGGATCAACTTCAACAACATTGCACTGCAAATAAAATCATCTTTGGCCTTAAAAATACTAAAACATTTATCTGTGGCAGACGCTGGATCAAAAAGGGCGCCTGGTCGATTGGAGGATCAAAAATTAAAATACAGGGGAGCATATTATCCAGACAGCCGATAAAATTATCGCCGCTTTAGCGTCAGAAAACTGCCGCTAAAACGGCGAGAATGGGCTTGATAATATACTCTATGGTATTCCAATTGAAGCTCAGGTTTTATGTCCTTCACATCTAACATAGGCTTCAATTGGAATTCCATAGAGCATATTATCAACCCCATTATCAACATTTTAGTGGCAGTTTTCTGCCGCTAAAGCAGCGATAATTTTATCAGCTGTCTTGATAATATGCCCCAACAAGTTTTAAGTACCTTGGTGTCACACTGGATACAAGAGGGGGTAAGGCCGCCCAGCTGGGCTGCTTGAAATTGACTTTAAAACACCTGACGTGCAGGATGGGCCAATTTAAAAGAAGCGCTGCATGTCAAAACACAGAGGCCCTTCTAACGGGGGTTGCAGCTAACATGCTGCCCGCATTGACATATGGGGCAATGGTGTTTAGGGAGAACGTCTATGGGTGGTTAGACAAATAGCAATGTATTTGCTACCAGCGCACCTTCGCCCTTCCAGATTGCACTAGCCAGTGATAAATAAGGCCAGAATTCAAATTGCCAAAGCAGGATCTGATTCTAAGTGCCAAATGTATAACTTACTGCCGAACAATGGCAGGGGGAAGTCAGCACACGGTGCAGATGCTGTGGCACAACACAAGAATCCGTAATACACGTAATCTGCATATGTGAAGTCCAGAAACCCTTGGGGCACTATTGGCTCCGACCAATACTTCGAATCCTATACATAAGAACATGCAGGGTCACTGTCCATCCCTGTCTACAAGGAGAATCATTTCAGCTACCTTGATGTTTCATAAAGTTTATGAAATCAGTAACAGGAAACCTTAACATGCCCAAGATTGCTGTTGAAGACTAGGAATATATCAACTACAAATTTGCTTGAGGCGCAAACTATGTCATATTTTGGAAGCACTTATATCAGAAGCATGCCTGAGTCACATACCCTACAGAGTAGCACCCCTACAATAAACAACTACGAAACAAAAAGCGTTTTTAAGGTAGCTCATTGTTATGCCAACTTTTACCAGCCTGTTTGAGGCAGAAATTATGTTTTATAATCGAAAGCACTTTATGGCAACCCTTCACCACCCCAGGAATTAGAAGCTCACGTAAGGCACAAATCACACATTATTATTGAAAGAATAATGCACTTTTCAATGTTAATAGACTGCACTAAGAGGGACGAACTTTAATGATATGGACTTTCCCCGATTACACTGTAGGGCCTTCTTTTCTTACACTCTGCTATTGTATTGCTATTGTATGCCTTCATTCTGCTTTCATTTTCGGAGCCCCTTCCTTTTCTTGGCTGAGATGTAATGATTTTAAGTAATTGAACACCATTACATTTTACTATACTTACTTTACTTTAAAATTCAATATCTCAGGTTCCACTGATTGGATTTTAGTCATTTTGATCTTGTTTTATTTATTCAATCAAAGTATATTTTTCTAATCTAATGGGGAGTCTTTTTGTGTTGCGTTTTTCACAGTTTTACTTTTAAGTGCTGTACAGATAATTTAAGTGCATGTGCTTCCACTTCACTTAAAGCCTAATTAGGCTTTTCACTTTTGGTCCTCAAGAAGCCTCGCATTGGATGATTCTTTTTTTAGGATATCGAAAATCAATAAAATCTCCTTTATATCCACATTTCATTTTTTAAGCTTGCAGCATGACTCCACTATTAAAAAGACTCCCATTTAAGAGTGGGATCCTAGAGACAGTTTTAATTTTACTACTTTCACCGTCCATTACTAACAAAGACCTGTTCCACTGTAATCAGGTGCCGAAGCACACCTGGGAACCCAATGATGAAGATTGCTACCAACTAGGTTGGTTGGTGAGAGTTCTTTTAAAAAACATTTAGTTTTTTTGTTTGACTCCACTGTTTTTGAATGCATAGAACCTTTTCTGAGCCCGTTTCTTCTTGTTTCATTACATTAATTAGAGCAAAGGGATGAGCTCCTTCTGTTCATTGCTCCCTTTTGTTCTAATGCAAAAAGAACAATTGACGGACAGAATGCAGAACAATGTCATACATTCACCCCAGTAGAGAGATCCGGGCCTAAATGCATTGTTCATTTTGCTCGCCATTCCAGTGTGAACCCAGCCAAATGCAAATCAGTCTTGACTCTGTACCTCATGGGAACAGTCTAGCTCGAACTGCCAGGCCAGGCCCTCTCTAGATTGGAAACAAGCATCCTAGGACCGGTTTCAGGGTTTCACCCCTAATCAGCAAGGATAGCTTGACTCCACTGGCATAGAGAGCATGGGACCCACGTCTGGGCATACCCGTCCCACTCGGGGTGACAAATACAAAAAGAACAATTGATGGACAGAATGCAGAACAATGTCATACATTCACCCCAGTACAAAGATCTGGGCCTAAATCCATAGTTTTTTTGCTCACCGTGTCATCCCAATGTAAACACAGCCATATGCAAATCATTCTTGACCCTGTTCCTCATGGGAACAGTCCAGCCTGAACTGCCAGGCCAGGTCCTCCCTGGACTAGAAACAAGAATCCTAGGACCGGTTTCGGGGTTTCACCCCTCATCAGCCAGGATAGCTTGACTCCAGTGGCATGTAGAGCACGGCACCCACGTCTGGGCATACCCTTCCCACACAGGTGACAAATGCAAAAAGAACAATTGATAGACAGAATGCAGAACAATGTCATACATTCACCCCAGTACAGAGATCTGGGCCTAAATATGTAGTTTTTTGCTAACCATGCCATTCCATTGTTAACCAAGCCATATACAAATCAGTCTTGACCCTGTGCCTCATGGGAACAGTCCAGCCTGAACTGCCAGGCCAGGTCCTCCCTGGACTCGAAACAGGCCTCCTAGGACTGGTTTCGGGGTTTCCCCCTTCATCAGCTATGATAACTTGAATCCAGTGGCATGGAGAGCACGGGACCCACGTCTGGGAATACCCGTCCCACTCGGGGTGACAAATGCATAAAGAACAATTGATGGACAGAATTCAAAACAATGTCATACATTCACCCGAGTACAGAGATCTGGGCCTAAATCCATAGTTGTTTTGAACACCATGCCATTCCAGTGTGAATCCAGACATATGCAAATCAGTCTTGAACCTGTGCCTCATGGGAACAGTCCATCCCGAACTGCCAGGCCAGGTCCTCCCTGGACTGATAACAAGCATCCTAGGACCTGTTTCTGGGTTTTACTCCTCATCAGCCAGGATAGCTTGACTCCAGTGGCATTGAGAGCACAGGACACAAGTCTGGGCATACCCGTCCCACTCGGGGTGACAAATACAAAAAGAACAATTGATGGACAGAATGCAGAACAATGTCATACATTCACCCCATTACAGAGATCTGGGCCTAAATCCATAGTTTTTTTGCTCACCATGCCATTCAAGTGTGAACCCAGCCATATGCAAATCAGTCTTGACCCCGGGCCTCATGGGAATAGTCCAGGCCAAGCTGCCGGGCCAGGTCCTCCCTGGACTGGAAACAAGCATCCTAGGACAGGTTGCGGGTTTTCACTCCTCATCAGCCAGGATAGCTTGACTCCAGTGGCATGGAGAGCACAGGACCCACGTCGGTGCATACCAGTCCCACTATGGGTGACAAATGCAAGAAGAAGAAGTGATGGACAGAATGCAGGACAATGTCATACATTCACCCCAGAACAAAGATCTGGGCCTAAATCCATCGTTTTCTTGCACACCATGCCATTCCAGTGTGAACCCAGGCATATGCAAATCAGTCTTGACCCTGTGCCTCAAGGGAACAGTCCAGCCCGAACTGCCAGGCCAGGTCCTCCCTGGACTCGAAGCAAGCATCCTAGTACTGGTTTTGGGGTTTCACCCCTCCTCAGCCAGGATAATTTGACTCCAGTGGCATGGAGAGCGCAGGACACAAGTCTGGGCATACCCGTCCCACTCGGGGTGACAAATGCAAAATGAAGAACTGATGGACAGAATGCAGAACAATGTCATACATTCACCCCAGTACAGGTATCTGGGCCTAAATCAATCATTTTTTTGCTCAGCATGCCATTCCAGAGTGAACCCAGCCATATGCAAATCAGTCTTGACCCTGTGCCTCAAGGGAACTGTCCAGCCTGAACTGCCAGGCCAGGTGCTCCCTGAACTAGAAACAAGCATCCTAGAACCGGTTATGGGGATTCATCCCTCCTCAGCCAAGATAGTTTGACTCCAATGGCATGAAGAGCATGGGGCCCACGTCTGGGCATACCCGTCCCTCTTGGCGTGACAAATGCAAAAAAAACAATAGATGGACTGAAGTCAAAACAATGTCATACATTCACCCCAGTACAGAGATCTGGGCCTAAATCCATCGTTTTTTTGCTCACCATGCCATTCCAGTGTGAACCCAGACATATACTCACCACAAAACTGGATTCAAGCTAGCCTGGCTGATGCCCTGAAACCGGTCCCAGGATGCTTGTTTCCGGTCCAGGGAGGAACTGGCTTGGCAGTTTGGGCTGGACTGTTCCCAAAAGGAACAGGGTCAAGACTGATTTGAATATGGCGGGGTCAAAACTGGGGTGGTGTGGTGAGCAAAAGAATTATGGATTTAACCCAGATCCTTGTGACTGGGGATGAATGTTTGCATTGTCCAGTATTCTGCCCATCAATTGTTTCTTTTGCATATGTTGCCCTAAGTGGGAAGGGTATGCCCAGACTTGGGTCCCGTGCTCACCACACCAATGAATTCAAGCTAGCCTGGCTTATGAAGGGTGATGTCCTGAAACTGATCCAAGGATGCTTGTTTCCGGTTCAGGGAGGACCTGGCTCGGCAGTTCGGGCTAGACTGTTCCCACAAAGAACAGGGTCAAGACTGATTTGCATATGGCTGGGTCCAAACTGGGGTGGTGTGGTGAGCAAAAGAATGATGGATGTAACCCAGATCCTTGTGACTGGGGGTGAATGTTTGCATTGTCCAGCATTCAGTCCATCAATTGTTTCTTTTGTATATCCCTTTTGTTCTAAGGCACACATACTTTACATATTGCCTCTAAAGTTAAGCCTGACTGCTCTGTGCCAAGCTACCAGAGAGTGAGAGAGAGCACAGGTTAATTTGTAGCTTGCCTTCCTTTTACCCTGACTAGGATTATTAATATTATTATTTAAAGGTTTTATGTAGCGCTAGCTGGACGCGAGGGTATCAGAGCGCTTTACAAGGGTTTAGGCAGGAAAGATTGCATGAAACATTTGGACGATGAGGAAATATATGAGCCATGAGAACATGAAAAACAGTACAGTTAAAACAAGGGGAGATAACATAAGGATTACATTAGGTAAACAACCAATCCTAAGTGGATTTAGAGAGCGCAATGGTCAGGGATGGAGAAGAGGAGGGGAGTAAAAGTGGGGGGGAAACAGTGGAAGGTGATGGGTAAGGAAATAGTACGAGTGCATGTGCATAAACAGCGAGAGCAATTGAAGGGAGAAAGGCAGTAGTATTAGAAGGTAAGTAAAGAGGGGTGGGAAAGGGAGTCAGGACATCAATAGGGGGGAGACCTATACAGTAGGGAGGAGGGAGGGGATTATAGTCCAGGTAAAAGGTTTAAGGGCCCCAATATTTGTTGAGAAGGTGCAGCTTGAGGTCCTTGTTGGAGCTAATGTAGAAGGGTTTACAACATAATTCTTTAGGGAGGGAATTCCAGATGGTAGGTGCATTTCCGGAGAAGGTATGGGATTGAGTAGATTTCTTGTTTTACAGAGGCGGGACTAGAATGAGAGAGTTAGTGCTCCTTAATGCTCTAGAGCAGCCCGCTTTGTGAAGTTTATCTGAGAGGTACAGTGGAGTGTTTTGATGAAGGTCTTTGTGCGTAATGCAAGCAGTCTTGTAGGTGGATCTGCCTTCAATGGGAAGCCATTTTAAGGCTTTGAGGGCAAGGGAGATGTGATCAGATCGCTTAAAGTCCATAATGAGCCTGGCAGCGAGGTTAAGGACGGACTTGATTGGGGCTAAGTGGACTTTCAGTGTTCCAGAGAGACTGGTGTTAACATAGGCAATTCGGGACAGGACCAGGGATTGAACCACTAATTTAAAGTCATCTGCAGAAATGAAGGGTTTGATTTTCTTAAGGTGATGGAGAGTGAAGAGTGCGCCTTTAGCCAAATTTTTGATGTGGGAAGTAAGACTGAGGTTCTAGTCAATACTGGTTCCGAGGGATTTGACTGAGTTGGATATGGTGAGAGAACAGTTAAGAGCTTTAAGGTCAGTAATCCAGTGTTGAATTGGGAGTGGGTTGTTTTTAGGGGAGAAAAGAATGACTTCAGTTTTTTAGGGTTGAGTTTTAGGTGGTTATGATGAAACCTGGATGGAACCTTGGTCAAGGTCTCATTGAGGTGCAGAACGTCCGCACGGGATTTAATCTTGTAGTAAAGTTGGGTGTCATCAGCATGGAGGTGGTAATTGATTCCAGCTTGCTTAAGGATGAGGGCGAGGGGTTCCATGAAGAGGTTGAGTAGAGATGGAGATAGAATAGAGCCCTGGGGGACACCTAAGGAGACCGGCATGGGTTTAGAAAGGCAGTCATGTATTTTAATTTGTTGGGATCCGTGCAGGAAAAAGGAGGTGAACCATTTGAGGATAAAACCATTAAAGCCAAAATGATCTTTCCGAGTGTTAAGCAAGGCAGAGTGGTTCACAGTATCAAAAGCTGCAGAGAAGTCAAGGAGAATGAGAAGGGTGGACTACCCTGATCGAGGGAGTGATGAAGTTTGTCGATTATGTTAAGCATGGTTGTTTCTGTACTGCAACCCTTTCTAAAGCCAGATTGAAATAAGTCCAACAGATTGAATGTGTCAATGTGTTTGTCCAATTGGAGTAGGGCACATTTTTCCAGGGCTTTAGAAAGAAGAGGAAGGGTAGAGATGGGACGAAGATTGTTAAGGTTGTTGGGGTCAGCTGTAGAATTTTTGAGGGTAGGGGTGATTTATCCAAGATGAAGGGAGACAGGGACACAACCGGAGGCCAAGGAAGAGTAAATGATAGTGGACCAATATGGAGCAATGATGTATTTTAAATCTTGGACCAGGTTAGCAGGCAGAGGATCTCTGGAATGGGAGGAAGGCTTAAGCTTGGTAATGATGTGGAGGACTTCATGTTCAGTGAATGGGCAAAAATGATGCCAGGAGGCATTATTTTTTTTCTGGGGGTTGGTGGAGTAGGGGTCGAGAGGAGGGACAACAAGAGGGGGATGCGAAGTGCCAGGGGTAGGGACGAGTAGGGAAGGTGAATTGGCAAGTGGGGCATGGGGGGATAATGGGTTGGGGGGAATAAAGATAAAGGATTGATCAATCTTGGTGATTTTTTCTAAAAAGAAGTACGCAATTTCTTCGCATCTCTCAATACTGGCCAACAACTTAGGAGGGGCAGAGGCTGTTTGATTTTTTTACAATGTTAAATAGTTCAATGGGTCTATTTTTGGCCCGGTCAAGTTGAGAGCAGAAGAAGGAGGCCTTTTCATTGAGAATGTGTTTTTTATAATTGGCCCCAGCTGCTCTGAGGAGTGCAAGATTAGGGGTGGAAGCATGTTGCCTCCACGTGCATTTGATCAACCTAAGAGAGTGTCTTTCATTGTTGAGATCCGTGTTGAACCAAGATTTGGAGGGATTGTTTTTTTGCAATTTTAATTTAGCTGGGACAATTTGGTCAAGGACATCACTGATGGATTGGTTAAAATGTTCGGTGAGGTCATTTGCATTTTGACAGGGAGGAGGAAGCAGGAGTTGAGATTTAACCTTGGTCTCCAGTTCCCCCAGGGGAATAAGATGAAGATTTCTGGTCAATTTCCTAAGTTTAATGGTTTTAGGGGGAGGGAGAGGCACTAAGCTGGAGATTGTGAAGAGGATAAGGTGGTGGCCAGACCATTGTATGGGGACAATGCGAGAAAGGGAGGCCAGATCATTGGTAGAGATGATAGCATCAAGAGTGGCCTCTTTAGTATGTGTAGGAGAATGGCAGAGTTGTTTCAAGTCATTTAGGATTGTGGTTGCTGCTTGACCAAGGCACATACTCAGTCAACCAGTAACCCAATTTCTAACATACTACATTTGCCAAACTCAAAATAAGCCCTATTTCTAGAACACTGGTCAGAATCTATTAAGAATAAAATCTATGTAGCTACAGCATGCTGCTGGATATAGTCAGTGGCCCGGCTAATTATGGAAAATATATATTTCTTTGAAGTATTCCTCTGTGCGCAGGGATTTGGAGGCATGCCAAAATGATTGATGTTTATAGATCCATAAAAATATTCGTGGTTTAGGTAGAGTTCACAGGAAATGATGTTTGGTCTTTTCAAAGTACTGTTTTAAAAAGTGGACATTTTAGCTTTTAGGTGCACTGACAGTGGCGGCTCCTCGAGGGAGTTCTGTCGGGTGGTGATGTGGGGCGGGGGAGGGGCAGGCTGGTGGTGGTAAACTCCGGCATATGGGCCAAACAGAGCTAAGTCAATAAATAAATAAATAAATAAAACAAATTACATTGCGTGTGTTGCATCGCCATTTGGCGTTGCAGCGCACCCAATGTAATTCATTTTATTTAGTTATTTATTGACTTAGCTCCATTCTGCTCCATTCTGCCGTTTGCCGGAGTTTACTACCCCCCAACCTGTGACCCTCCCCCACCCCACCCTACCAAACCACAGCACTCCCACTGTACACTGACAAATTGAACTAATTATTTTCACATAATTTGGAGAAAACATAAAAAGACTTATACAACTTGTAAAGTGCAAGATGTTTTGCTTATCCCTTAGATGCTCAATATAAATTCAATTGAGAAAAAGTGCAATGTAGATTTGTTGAAAGATCCAAAAGTCAGATAAAAGGCCCTTTTTCCTGCAAAATTTGACCATGTTTTCGACCATCAAGGAATTTGAAGTCCATCAATGCTTTGTGTTTCTGCCATAGTAAGCCCATATGATGACAATGAAGTTGCCCACGACACCCACCTGTGGAACAAACATAGATCCAGCCACAAGAGGGGACCAAAAGTGTCCCAATTTTAGAAATACAGGCGGAACTCAATTTTCAAATCGTTTTTTAGAACATCAGCGCCTGAACAGGATGGACACACTGATTTTACGTAGACTGATCCCACCTCACTATTAACCTTTTTCCAAGACACAAGACCTTCATATCACCTAGTGCTCCAGAATGACTGTAAGGCAACATGATACCACTAAACAAAACTTGTTAAACAAATAAAAAAAGAAATTAGTATTTTTTAATAACATGTCTCATCTAGATCATGACTCCTACATCACCACAAGCTGATCATCATTCAAATGCAATTAGTTGGTGCAGCAAAGCTGAATTTACTATCAAGTCAATCTCATAATATGTCAATTTAAAAACTGAGCATTATTTAAGTGTGAACATATGCTGCCTCCAATATCTCTTACAAAGCACACCTACAATTCTAAAATTGAGGACTATTTGGAAGCGTAAATAATATTGTATCCAATATTTATTTAAAAAAGGTTATACAAGGATAAATGTAAGCACTACGTTTCTAGCGTTTACATAGAACACAATGTGTAATGGTTCACTAAAATAATTGAAGTAATACTTGACAGGTAACTGTTTATTTTTCAGCTTCTACACAGAATGATAATTATCAAATCAAGTTAGAAATACACGCAAATGTCCTTACCTCCTTCAGCAGTTTGGTGACGTGCTTCACATGCAGATAAGATGGTGTTAGGTCTAGATCCGCCGATGCTCTCCCTTTCATTCCGTCTTCATAATCTTTTCTATATAACTTCTAATTTGTATGGTAATATACAGATAAACAAAAACATTGTTATTAATATGTGTGCAATACAACAGCCAACACCCACATCAGCAACTGCAAATTATTTTGCATTGTCCGTGAATAATAACTGATTTAGATCACATAATACATTATTTCAGATTATTTATAATTATACAAATAGTTCTAATCACGTGCCAGGGTTTAAATACATGAAAAAGGTGAATAGGTCTTCACACATGTTCTCTTAAATTGCAGCCGGGCTCCTCCGCTAAGGTGAAGGAGCATCGCCCGCACTTCTCTTTGAGCAGTGCAAAAGAGAAAAATAAAATGATAATAACACAATGTTCTAATCTTTTTATTTTTCCGTACTGAGTCAGCTGTGAGGGGCGGGCTGGGCTGTCATCAAAGCCACCAATGGGGTGGCGGGGGGGGGGGGGGGGGGGGGGCAGTGGTTGGCACTTAAGTGCACATGACGGTTTGACCAGCCGTCTTGGACCAGCCAAACTGTCAAGAGCACTTAGCATGTTTTCAATCCGGCTGTTTTGACTAGCCTGGGAGGAGAACATGCACAGGCTTTCAGTCCTTGTCTAAATGCTGAACCACGGAGCTCAGACCATTCACAATGCTGGTGTCATGCTAGTGACAGTAGGATTGTGATTGGCTAGGGCAGTCTGTGATCCTGAGTGCTGCCTGGAGCTAGGAACCGAGGGAGGACGGAGGAGAGGCGGCAGGTGGTGTTCGGCAAGTAAGTCTTCCTTTCATTCTTGTTTATTTTTTCAAACACCCACCGCCCCGCCTCACCACCACCATTCCCTAGCAGCCACCACTGTTATATTGTCCATGCTCTAAAATAAGTATTTGTCATATAACTTGGCCGTAACAAACTATTTAGCAAATATCTTTTAAGAAGTTATTCGAAAGAAATACATTGTTTGGCTTTTAAAGAAGATATGGAGACAGGATTCAACATTCACTAGAAAATCCGCCCATGATATGTGAATGAATAGGGAATGGGCTCACACACTGAATTGAGAACCCCCTTTGTGGCATGAATACAATTAGCAGGAACATGTCAATAAACTCCTGAATCAGTTACTTTCTGGTGAGAGCCAAGGTTAACATGTATTATCAACTGCTGCACTCAGACTGGAACATCCCTCAAGAAAAGAAAACTCATGGAGCTAAAGTGTGAGGTTGGGCATGCTTGCAGCTATTCACAATAGGTTTACCTCCACCAGGCACCCTGATAAGAGCATAAATGTATCTAGGAATTAAATTAATTGCTAATGTCACTGCGCTGAAACCTGTTAAGAATCGGTTGAGTCTGTGTTCAAATGTTTTCAACCACAGGATTTTCCACTGCCTTGTAGGGTTCTCCCAGCTGGGCATGGGGCTATAATGTACTATTTAGTGGGAGATGTAAAGAATCTAGGGAAGCTCTACCAGTGGTAAAAGTCAAATATATTATAATTAAATAATGCTGAATACCATTATCGAACACACACCTCTAACATTGTTAAAAAGGATGACGTGGGGCGTGGCCAAGATGGCGACGGAGTAGGACGCGTTTTAAGTCCCCTCCGGCGCCAGGCCGTCTAAAGCATCAATTAGCACCGATCCGGGGCTCGTTCCCAGCCCCTGGCACTGCCTACGCCCGCTGAGAATCGTGGTGACCAGCGACCATGGTATTATGGCGGGGGTGAGCGCGGAGGCGCTTCGGACCTGAGCCGACGTGAAACGGGCCCGGGCGACGGAGCAGTGAGCCGAGGTGCACGGCGGACGGCGGGGAGAGAACTAGCGACTGCCACGCCGTGAGAGGTGCCTGCTGTGGTCCCCGGTCCCGGGGGAGGCGGTCCGGTCCTCCGGCGGACTGCCGGTGTCGGTGTGCGCAGAGTTGGAGCCTGCGGATCGCGGCCTGTCACGAGAGCCCGTCCCTCGGCGCGTGCCCTACGCGAGCCCGGGGATTGCGGCCTGGCCGCGGCCGGAACCCAGCTTGCAGCGAGTGGACGGCCTGGGGAGATGGAGACTGCTCCGATCGGCGCGAGGGCCCCAGGCTACGGTCTGAACAGTGGAACAATTGCAAGGAACAGCCGGGATCTTCTGCAACGCGTGGGGTGCCGGCCTGGGCCCCGCGGCCTAGCAAATCCAGGAAGGCAGGAGGGGCTGCGGACAGCACTTTGAGCGTCTCCTACTCCTGGGGGTCGCTGGCTGCGGAGCGTGTCCTGGTCCAGCGAAGTGCTTGGAGGTTCTAGGGGGAGCAAGGCCGCACACGCCGTGAGCGCCAGTCCTTCGGCTCGTGTCCTACGTGAGCCCGGGGATTGCGGCCTGGTTGCGGCCGGAGCCCAGCCTGCAACAAAGTGGACGACCTGGGGAGACGGAGACCTGTTCTGATTGGCGCGACGGCCCCCGGCTGAGGTCCGACCAGTGGATCTGTGGCAGAAGCAGCCGGGATTCTCGAGCAACACGTGGGGTGCCGGCCCGTGGCCTAGCAAATCCAGACAGGTAGGAGGGTGGCGGACTGCACTTTGAGCGGCCCCTGGCTCCTGGGGGTCGCAAGTTGCGGGGCGTGTACTGATCCACCGACGTGAAGGGAGGCTACAGAGGGAGCGGTGACCTAATTTGGAACAGTTTAGCGACCTTGAAGGGAGTCACAGAGTGCTGAACGTGGTGTTGAGGATCCTATATTGCTACCACGCCGGACGTCTCCCGCTGGACCTTGTTGCCACCTTGGGGGCTTTGTGCATTGGGCTGGCAGGGAACCTGTCGGCGCTGAGAACTTGAGTTGGTGCTCTCCCCTCTGCTTAGGGAACAGCGGGTGCGTGGAGGCAACCTGGGGACGAAGACACCATGGATTGGTTTACCGACATCAACACAGGATCGGGGGATCGTCAGGGGGGGCCGGAGCAGCATTCTGGTCTGGGACACGGCCCCATCGAAGGGGAGATTCCTGGGGACGGACTGGCCTCTAGGAGGAATAAGGCCGCGACGATGTCCTCTTCAAAACGCAAGGGGAAACCCGGCAAGGAGGGTCAATCTAAGGGGCCCCAACAACCGGCCTCACCGGGACCTAGCTCGTCCTCCAGGCGCTCGGACAATGAGGCCCCCGCCACTAAGGCCTTCATGACGGAGCTCTTCACTTCAATCAAAGAAGACATTTCGGAGCTCCGTACTCAGCTGGCATCGGATCTCCGCGAGGTACGCAGAGATGTCGATGGAATCGGTGAACGAGTGGCCACGCTGGAAGACCACGATCTGAGCATGGCGAATGATGTCCACCAGCTGCAGCAAGACGTGATCCGGCTTACGGAGCAGAATCTGGAACTCCAGGCCCACGCGGAGGATTTGGAGAACCGTTCCCGTCGGAACAATATCCGCATACGAGCAGTGCCGTGGGAAGGTGAGGCGGGCGACCTTCGTGGCTATGTCCAGGCGCTCTTCTTACAGATTCTTGGTGAGGACGATCTGCAGGACATTAGGATGGACAGAGTCCACAGGGTGGGGTTGCCCAGGCGAGGAGGGGGCCCACCCCCGGACATTCTGGTCTGTGTGCACGATTTTCAGCTAAAGGAGCGAATTCTACGGAAGGCGCGGGACCTCCCGTCCTTGCAGTTCTGTGAGCATCGTCCCCAGCTGTATCAAGACCTGGCGGCTTCCACACTCCAGAAAAGAAGAGAGTTTCGCCCAGTGGCCGCATTCCTGAGAGATCATAACATCTCCTACTCGTGGGGTCACCCTTTTCGAATCGTCTTCAGATGGCAAAACCGGCTGGTACAGATCCGTTCCCTTCAGGCAGCGAAGGAGCTTCTTAGCATCGATGACCTCGATCCCCCGTCGGCGAGCGGCGGTTCTCCATCCCGAAGGCGACGACGGTCCTCCTTCTGGCACAGAGTGGGCCCGGGGAGGGACGCTGGGGGACCGGACCGCAATCTCAGCTTGCAGGAGAGGGGGGCAGCGGTTGCGTCAGTGGCCTCGGTGACACTGGCTTCTTCCCAGCAGAGCTCTGGAGCGGCCTAGCCTGGGATCGCATGGCCGAGGTGCCGGAGGGGCGCAGACAATCAGGTACCGGGGGTATGAACGTACTTTCTGTGAAGACACCCCGGATCGTGGCCCTAGGGATTCCACCTGTGGTGCCCCGAGCCCAACTGGAGGAGGTCCCCTCGAATTCTCCTTCTCTAGGAATGTTAAGTTTGACCTGTTGGGAGGGTTGCGTGTTGGGAGTGGGGGGGTTGGGGGTCTAGGGGGGGGATCTGGGTGGGAGGCTGTTGGGGTGAGGTTGGGGGAGGGGGGGAAGGTGGTGGCAACCGGTGGGAGTTAGATGATGTGCGGATGGCCGAATGCGTGTGGAGGGGTCTGGGGTGGGAGGGGGGGGCTGGATGTCTGAGGTAAAGGGAGGAGGGAAGCAGGATACATTGGCGTTTGTGAAGCTGTTGGGTCTGGACCTTCCTCATGCCTCCTAGCATTGGCACGTGGAACGTGAAGGGCCTCAACTCTCCGCAGAAACGCCAAAAGATCTGGAAATACTTGCTGGATCATCACTTGGATGTGGTGGGTCTTCAGGAGACCCATCTGGCACGCAAAGATTAACTTCGGCTCCGCCATAGGCAGTTTCCTCTCATCTACAGATCCTCTGCCCATACAAAGCACAGGGGGGTGGCTCTGATTTTTCGGGCATCCCTCCAATTTCAGCCTACGGGAGTCTGTTGTGATAAGGAGGGTAGGTGGCTGATGGTTAAGGGACTACTGTACGGCTGTTTGTGTACGTTTGTGGTGCTGTATGCTCCCAATGCCCAGCAGAATGTCTTTCTTCAGAGCCTGTTGGATAAGATGGGAGAGTTTGTGGAGGGGCACTTGTTTCTACTAGGTGATTTCAATATGGTATGGGACAAGGCCTTAGACAGCTCTCGCACCCAAAGGGCGGACTCCGGAACCTTCTCTGTTGATTCCAAAGATCGGATGGGCGAGTTAGGATTGATAGATGGCTGGCGCACTGTGCATACCCAGTCCCGAGATTACACATTCTTCTCCCATGTCCACCAATCATACTCCCGTATAGATCACATTTTATTGAGCCAAGCACTTAGGGGAGATGTCCGTGATTCTAGGGTTTTTCCACTCTCGGTCTCCGATCATAGTCTCCTGATCCTTATGGTGCAGTGGTCGATGAAAGGGGATGGCTTTCGGAAATGGTATTTCCCGGCGGCACTTATTAGAGATGATACCTCCTGTAAGGCGCTTAGGGAGGCTATTAGGGAGTTCCTAGCTCTCAACCCAGCGTCGGACACTTCAGTGTTCAATACCTGGGATGCGTGCAAGGCGTCAATGAGGGGCACCTGCATAGGACTTAATGCAAATCTCAATAAATTACGGAGAAAGGAACGGGAGGATTTAGAATCGGAACTTGCCAGCTTAGAAAGGGCACATAAATTGAATCCGTCACGTGCAACCCTTCGACCACTGACAGCTGTCAGAGGGAAGTTGAGGGCCCATTACACAAATCGGGCTGAGATCACCCTCCTGCGATTGCGGCACGCGTCTTACTCGCAGGGGAACAAGGTGGGTAGACATTTGGCCCGTCAACTTCGGGAAAAAAGAGAAAAGGAGTACATTGGAGGGGTCTAGGGTCCGGGAGGCTCCCTGCAGCATAGGGACAGAGACAAGGCAGACATTTTTGGCCGGTTTAATGCCACACTGTATGCAGGTGACTCATTGGATAGTGAGGAGCAGGACGCATTCCTGGCAGACCTCCCCATACCGCAGGTCTCTGACGGGTGGAACGAGCAGCTCGCGGCCCCCTTTTCGAGAGCGGAGGTGCTGGAAGCCATTAAGGCTCTGAAACCTAACAAAGCTCCGGGCCCAGATGGCTACACGGCCCTTTTTTACCAATCATTCGCGACGGAACTGGTGGACTATCTGGTCTCACTTTTTAATGAGATGGCGGTCTCCGGAACGACCACTGGATCCATGGGCGAGGCCATGATAACCGTGATCCTCAAACAAGGGAAGGACCCCTCCAGGTGCGCGTCATATCGCCCGATAGCGCTCCTCAATGTGGATGCTAAACTGTACTCCTCTATCATCGCCCGCAGGCTTCAGGACCTGATGCCGGCTCTGGTACATCCGGACCAATCCGGGTTTATAAAGGGTCGGCAAACGCATGACAACTTGCGACGGGTACTGCATTTGATAGAGAAGGCTGACAGGTTCCGCATTCCGGCAGTACTTGTTGGATTGGATGCGGAAAAAGCGTTCGATCGGGTCGATTGGGGATTCCTGTTCCGCACCATATCTGCTTTCGGTTTTTCGCGCCAATTCATCTCCATGATTAGGGCTCATTACAGCTGCCCTAGCTCGAGGGTGATGATTAACGGACATCGGTCTGCCCCCTTCCCTCACTCTCGGGGGACGAGACAGGGATGCCCCCTCTCCCCTCTCCTCTTCGCATTGAGTATCGAACCTCTGGTGATTGCAATACGGGAGAAGGAGCAGATCGTAGGCCTCCCCTTTACGGGCGAGCAGCACAAGATTTCCTTATTCGCGGATGATGTGCTGCTGTCCTTGGGGGACACAATCCACTCACTGCCGCATGTTCGGGAGGTCTTATACCAATTTGAAACGGTGGCTGGATTTAAGGTTAACTTCGACAAGTCATATATACTGAACTTGACTCTTCCCCATGCAGACGTGGAACAAGTGTGTTTGCTCACGGCATTACCGTGGGCGTCTGCCTACCTATTATACCTGGGAGTATGCCTGACTCCTACTATAGGGTCTTTATTCGCGGCTAACTTTCCCCCGATGCTGGCGTCGATACGAGCAGATCTGGATAGGTGGAAACCAAAGTTTCTGTCGTGGCTTGGAAGAATCCATGCCCTTAAGATGGTGCTCTTGCCTAAGTTCCTCTATCTCTTCCAGGCCCTTCCCATCCCTATAGAGGTGGATTTTTCCGACGATTTTAAACCTTGATGCTGAAATTTGTTTGTCAGGGCGGGCGAGCGCGGATCCCATTTTCGACACTGCGCCGTCCGAGGAAGGAGGGTGGAGTGGGATTCCACTACCAATACAAAGCTGCGCAGCTCCGCGTGATAGTGGAATGGTCCCAGCGATCCTCAGAGAAACACTGGCTCCACACGGATAGGAGTGTGACGGGGAGATCGATCTGGGATTTGGTTTGGAAGCCCAAAGGGGATAGGCCTAAGAATGCCTACATTAGCACACCGACTAGCACGGTCCTAAAAGTATGGGATATGGTCTCAAACGATGACCGCTGGACCACATTTCCGTCCCCCTTTACCCCCATTCACTTCAACCCGTCGTTTCCGCCTGCGATGCGGGAGGGGCCCTTCCGACTCTGGAGAGAGGGTGGATGTAGGGCGCTCACACATCTGTTCCACGGAGTGTCCCCGCTCACGTTCCATAACTGCATGCGGGACTATGGGATCCCGATTACTGAGCGCTTCCGCCATGCCCAGCTTCTTCATTGGGCAACTTCGGCGAGGATGAGGGAGGCCGCCAACAGGTCGCCCTCCCCGTTTGAATCCTTCCTTTTACGCACTTCCACTATGAAAGGGACGATCTCCTTCCTATATGGGTTGCTCTTGGCCACTGAGACCGCCCCGCGACCCCGCTACATGGAACACTGGGAGGTCCTTCTAGACCGGGATATATCGGAGGACGAGTGGAAACACCTTTGGAGCGATATCATGTCGCACAATCATTCGGTGGCCCTTAGGGAAGCTCACTTGAAGACCATGCACGATTGGTATCTCTACCCATCTAGGCTCCATCGAATCTTCCCGACATCCTCGGACAGATGCTGGAGGGGTTGTGGCTTCCTGGGAGACTTCCGCCACATCTGGTGGGATTGTCCCATCATTCGCCCCTTTTGGACGGAAATTCTGGCCCATATTAAGGACATCCTGGGGTATCCGATCTCGGATTCCATGGCCCATGTTCTGCTAGGTCTCCGTGACCCGCAGTTAGAACATCAAACTAAAGCGGATAAACAAATCCTGTGGTTATGCCTGGGAGCCGCTAAACTCACGTTGGCAGCAGCGTGGAAGAAATCGCAGGCCCCGGCCATGTCACTGTGGCACGCGAGACTGTGGGGGCTACTGAGCATGGAAAGAATGGCAGACATCTTTCTGGGCAATTTTAAGAATTTTATGTTCCGATGGGGGCCCTTGGTCCGCTTCCTGTCCCGAGGCTTACCATCTGCGGTCTGCCCGCCCACGCTACGCGCTCTTTACCTTTTCCAGGTCTAATCGGACTACAGGGATATTGCGACTGGTTGTGTATGTGTGAGTGTGGTTGCCACCACCGGGGGGGAGAAGGGGAGGGAGGGGAGGCCCAGTTACCTTAGGGGTGTGTTATTGGTTGCGACGTTGCTCTCGTATGGGGGTTGTTAGCACTATTTCCTCTACTGAGCACTTGGCTGAGCCGGCGCTTCCGCCTGGAACTCTTTGTTCAGCACTGGACTCGTAATTGGACTTTGCTATACTGCCTTGAGACCCAGCCTTGCACTCCCCCATTTGTAGTCTCTGAGAGTATCTATGGCTTCCCCTGTGAGGGACTTATGGCGGACATGTCGCTTGTGTTATTTTTCCTACTTTGTCTTCACTCTTTTTTCTCCTCTTTCTTGCAAACTTCAAAATAAAAATTTTACCAAAAAAAAAGGATGACGTTAAATTAACACGTTACCTGATGGTGGCCAAACTTCCTGTTTAGAAAACTTATATGGTCAGTTTCTATTAGCTTTTAGTGATTCAAATCTCAATGTGTGTCTTGAAATTTCCCACTAATTCCTGCTTTTGTGATTTTCTTACTCCTGACATCCCTGGCACAGGGCGGTGAGTGGTTAAGTAGATGAGATTACAAGTATTTGGGAAATTGTATGCAGGAATCAGACTTCCCATGCGATTCCCACAAGGTTGTCCCTACTATATCACCAGGAGACCTCCACCACTTGCAACAGGTGAATTCTCCAGGTGTGATACTCTGATGCGGTGGTATTTTTGCTAAACATACCATTCTGACGCGACCAGACACTACTGTCACCCGTCCCAGCAGAATTTATTGGCACCTTGAAATGATGGCCCATGAACTGACAGCAAATAGAGATATCTTAATTGTGTACTGTTTTACCACAAGCCATTCTTACAAAGTATATAAAGAACCAAAAAAGCGAGCAAACACAGAGCAAATTTATTTTGAGCCTAGCACAAACAGTGTTAAGCAGCTCTTTGGGGCCCACCAGGGTGGGGGGGGGGGGGAACAGCACCGACACGGACTCCAATTAGGTGTGACAAAGTCCGCTTTATTGGAAGCAGGTGCACCTCACAATTGAAAACCCTTGGCCTGTGCCGAACAAAACTAAGCTTCGATAAATAACTTCCTAACCGGACCCCCCCACCCCCCAAAGCGCCAAGAAACCGCTTGGTAAAAGTGCGCTCTACAAATGTTTTTAAATTCAAATACTCCCCTAAACATGGCTCCTCAAATCAAACAATGAACAATTTAGCCAACGTAACTTGCCTCCCTACCTAACTAAATAACTTGTTGCACTTATCCCCCTCTCCCTTCAAAAACAGACCTCCTAAATTCTCCCAGTCCTTAGGGAAAAAACACCAACTGTAAATTGAACCACACACCAACACCTGTTCCAGCGACAAACCCCGTACAGAACCCCCCCCCCCGATGCACCAGCTCCCAAAAAACCGTCCGCCTGTCCTCACCCCCAAAGAAAACCCCCTACACCAAAAAGTCCCTACATCCCCCTTTCGCCATCCATAAAGGGAGGGTGGGCGGGAATTTTTTTTTTATGCCCCACCCAGTTCCCAGGCCGGCTGCTGTGTCACTGCCACCGAAATGGTGGACAGTGACCTACAATGGCCGGTTTTATGGGCTCTAGCCCAAAAGCAGCCCAAGTCCTAGCCCAAACCAGCCCAATACACACTCCCCAGCCCAAAACAAGCCCACATACAATCCTGTCTACTACCCCCCCCCCGGGCCCCCAAAACCCCCCCAAGAGGAACATGCCTCCCTTCGGTCGGCCGCCCCTCCCAAAGCCCTCTTCTGAACACTAAAGAAGAAACGTGAACCGACACTTCAGTTCAACCAGAAAAACCATCTAATTTTTTCAAATAAATGTAGTTTTGAAACCAACCTCACTCTGAAACTTCTGGGCGTCTTTTGAAACTTGATAGGTCGGCGTGTCAACAAATTCAAGCAATGATCTGCCTTTTGATTTCTCATAGTCTTCTTTGTATTTCACCTGCATGAAAAAATTATCTATTAATGTGTCTTTTAAACTTTCGATACTTCATGACAAGCAAAATCGTTTTTTTCTTTGAATCTCTGCACTGGTTACTGTTATATCGAACACTTTAATAATAAGCATTATTTGCCAGCCTTTTTGCTCGTCAATGCGTGTTTTGTTCTGTCATGGGTTTTGTAAAATGTTATTGTTGGATGAGCTGCTAGGACCTCACCAATCCGAAAAAATACATTGCCTAAAAAAAGCAATCTATATGCCTCAAAGTGCACAATATTCAGTAGTAGCCCCTGCCACAGAAGAGAACTTCTTTGCGTGAGGATGTTCTCCTCGAGAAAAACAGAATGCTATCACAGTGAAGTTAGCCAATGGCTGAACTAGGCCGACCCACAACCACTAGCTGCATTTAGTAGTGAGCAGATGAAGATGTGAATCACACAATAACCTATCAATGGACGAGTAAAGCTGTTTGAAAGCCATTATTAGTTCATGTACTACACACATAATTTAATAAAATCAAATAGTCTTGTCAAATACCAGCCATAATAATTTTTTTATTTTATTTGGTTGGAGATCTAAATCTGAGACAATTCTTTTATGCATAAGCTTTACAGTATCAAGGGCCTAGCATCATCAGAGCGTTTCAAAGTAAGATGGTGGGAAAATATGAATGTTGAATCTTTTCCTAAGCAATTCCAGGTTCACAAGCTTTCTTAATAAAAGGGGAAGCTAATTGAATTTGTCCGGTACCCCATCTATTTCTGAATGCAGCACTTAGCAATAGCAAAACTAGCATTAGCAGACCTCAGGCTTCTGCTAGAGACACAACAACCCATGGAAGTGTTCCACTTGGGGCCACAACTTGTGCATACCTACAATATCACACAGCACAATCTTGGATTTCATAGGAAGCCAGGGAAGACATTTTAAAAGTGGGAAATGATGGTGATAGGTGAGAGACTATTACTTGTTTCCTTGGTTAGCACTACTTTTTCTGGAATTAGCTATTGGAGAAATGAAGGGCCGGCGTTAAAGTAATTGCCGCCTTAGAGGCAGGAAACTGCCGCTAAAGCGGCGAAACGTGGGCTTGATAATATGCCCTTGTGAATTCCAATAGAAGTCCATGTTCTGTGTGAACATGGGCTTTTATTGGAATTCTCCAGGGCATATTATCAAGCTGATTATCTGCGCTTTAGCGGCAGTTTCCTGCCGCTAAAGCGGCAATATTTTAATGCTGTTCTTGATAATATGCCACTGAGTTCACAAAGACCAACTAAAACCCAGGATGGGGAATGATATCTGCTGCCCTCCATAGCTGGCTGCAACGGCTAGGGAGTTGGACATGCAGCTAAAACATGAAGGCTTGGGCATTAAGCTTTGTCCTATTACCAGCAAGATTAATGTCCATGCTTCTGGATTAAGCTTTCTCTGGTTTGATACATTCTGTTTGCTTGAAGGGAAAATCTATCTCCAAATATCTAAGCATCAAAGCGTCCACATAGGAATGAAAGCAAATGTCTAACATGAAAGCTAGATGTTTTCAAGGTACATTTTGTGTTATAGAAGCAGAGACATCACTTTAGAAATCACACTTGAAGTTTAACGGGTATAGGGTAAACTCAATAAATAAACTCTGTCAGAGGCTTTTCAAAAGCTATACTCATTTTGGTAAAGTTGGCACTTAGACGTATTTGCTAGTGCTTCCAAATTGGTAAAGAAAGTATCCTGAAAAGACTTGTTCGGAAATAACGTGTATTGTTTGCAAGAATTCTTATTTTCTCCTGGTGGACGATGACTTAGATTTAAGACAGCATGCAGTAAGAACATTCAATACAAGTATCTAAAATTATCCAGGTGGCAGTACATGTGCACATCCGGTTTTGTTGTTATACCACATTTTCCAAAGCACTTCAAATTGATTAGGTTTCCTGAAACTCACTTTTATGACTTTTATATAGGGTTTACACAAGACTGCTAGAAAAGTGAAAACTCCTGCCATTTACAGCTTTAGTTCACTGAGGTTAAAGTGATGCCTTCCAGAGAAGATACTTGTACTAATTAATGCCTTCACATTAGATTTACCTAGTGGGATTTCACGGTTGGGGAAGAAAAGATCCCAGGGAGGTGGATCATCTAATGCAGGAGACATTTTCAGTCTTCTTTGATAAAATCCAGACTTCACTCCTGCAGCAAATAGGTTGCCTTTATAAGTATCCATTATAAGAACATATTTGGGAGCCCATCTGCCTAAAACAGGCCTTGAAGTGAGACTAAAACATTCGTTTTCGTATCGTCTAAGAAAGTGTTTTGTCTCATGGGTGTTTTCTTTATTAAATACATTTACAGGTTCTGTCTCGAACAGTCTTGATTCGACGATTCCTCAAAAGAATGCCAGAATAATAAAAAAGAAAATGAGTAGTTGGAAATATCCACGCACTTGAGGATGATCAGTTCTAACCTGTAAATTATTTACACTTGACCCCAGAATGATTAAATTGTTAGAAACAGAAGAACTAAAATTACTGTCCTCGCTGTCATCTAGTGGGCCACAGTGAGCATATGCTCTGGTGATGTCCTAAATGTTTTTCTTTTTCAGGACCCACATTTCTAAATTGATGGCCCAGTTTATCAGATTGCAAGTAGCCAAGATATAAAGGTTTAAGGAATTAATATTTTTTCTATTCATTGTCAGCAATATCCCTGATCGAGAAGAATCGGAAATCAGATCAAGGTAAATCCTGTTGTAAATGAAGGAAGAAACTGTTTCTTGAATATGGCAGGACAGTGGCATTTAAGATTTTGAAGACTAAAGTTAAAAAAATTATATTCGAAAAGTTTAGAATTATGTTTGTACCTCTTGCCTATTATTAGCATATTATGCTGTAATGCTAGTTTATACTTTTCTATACTTCTTTGTAGTCTTAATTTTAAACTTCATGCCAGGCATTCAAATTATATGGAATGTGCAATTTTACATGGTTTTTCATTTTTTGGTCCCATTTAAAAAAAAAATATATATATATATATATAGAGTGTGCTCAAGATCAAATGTCTATTTAATTTCAATGTCTAAGTCCTATCAAGGTAGAACCAACTGAGGGCAGCTAGGTCTTTGGAGTTGCCTGAACTCACTGGTCAGCCTCCTCTTCGGACTTGAAAGATTGGAACTAGATGTCCACGTCTAACTGAGCACTCATGAAAAAGCTTTCCCAAATGGTTATCCCAGCCTAGCATCTAAAGCTGAACACAGGTTGAACTTGCTTACACTGGTTTGCCTCAGATTGATTGGTGTCAAAGCTAAGAAACAGCTGACATAGTGACTGAGGCCTCACTCCAAACAGCATGGCTCATAGTTTGCCCATCTATGATGCATCAATTTAACATATATATAATGCGCGGGAACGGTGAAGGTTTTCACTTCTGCAAGGGAGACCTTTCCTGCTAGTGGACTCCCAAATAACTTAGAAAACAACATATCTCAGAGAAATTAGCAACAGTACTACCTGAAGCACTAGGGCCTACCGCATGTTGTAGAAACATTGACACCCGCAATTAGACCTAGTAGGTGATTTAATGCTAGATAATGAAAGAAAAGAGCAAAATTGTATACATTGACTCTGACGTAGAAAGGGCTAATTCTAAAAATACTAGATGTTGCATTCAGGCAAGAAAACTCTTGTGATTTCTAATGTGCCATTTAGAACATTCCTTTTTGCAAATAAAAGATTCACACTTTTACATTCTACAGCTTACTTATAAATACCTAACAGAAGTTTTAGTATGAGCAATAAAAGAAGGCCACCGTCAGGATCCAGCATAGCTTCCAATGATTAGTTCACTTTGCTTCAATTCCTCCAACAAAGAACCGTCCTTCTGTATGTGAAAAAACTATGCTCAAGTCTTTTACTCTGCAGCTATTAGATATCTTTATATCAATTGCTGTTAAAATTATTTTAACTGAGTGGAAATCCTTTAATCTCCTGTCTTATCATACTTGGTGGGCTTGAGTATAATTTCTTCGTAGTGCCCATACTTCTGTCAAAGAGAAACATTGTACTCCTTCTATCTCTAATGCTATTTGGATGACTCTGGATAAATATATGAATTTGTCCTCTCAGGGGTTGGTAGCCCAATATCCTTTTGACTCTACTTCTTAGTTTATTTTTCCTATTGTTATGTTATGTTAGTGAAATTTGTAATGCGCACAGCTGCTCCAGCAAAGGAGCGTCCCGGCGCCTGACAAGATAGCCACACAACATAACGAAGGAACAGATTTATTTGAAATTCAAATTTTAACAGGGCTGAGGAAAAAGGACAGTCTTGACGGCCTTGCGGAAGGAAAGCAAATCGTCAAGAGATCGAGTTTCGTGAGGCAGTGCGTTCCACAAAGCTACTGCCCGCACCTTAAAGGAACGACCCCCAGCTCAACTAAGTTTAAATCGCGGGGCAGTTGCCAGCTCCAGGTCGGAGGAGCGAAGGGAGCGGCCTGGGGTGTATGGGCGCATAAAATTATGCAATATGGGGGCGGAGAGGCCCTTTAAGATCTTAAAAGCCAGGCAGAGCACCTTAAAGTGAATCCGCTGCTTAATCGGCAGCCAGTGGAGAGCAGTTAGGGTGCGGGAGACTGAGCAGAACCTAGGGAGGCCTACCACTGCTCTGGCTGCTGCGTTTTGCACTCGCTGGAGACGGGTTAGCTCGGCTTGATTTAACCCAATAAAGAGGGAGCTGGCATAATCAAGCCGAGCCAGCACCGTCGCCTGAACCACAAGCTGGCGAGTTGCGGCATCAAAAAATTTGAGTGCAGGTCTCAGGTTACGCAGGATGCCAAAGCTGCCGTCCTTTTCGTATGGCCGACGAAACTGAGCGCGGAGTCCAACCATACACCCAGATTTTTACTCTCCGAAACCGGAGTGGGGGTAGGGCCAAGCTCAGAGGGCCACCAGATATCTCCCCAGAGATCCGTCCGCTTACCGAAGACCATCACCTCTGTTTTATTGGCGTTCAGTTGGAGACAGTTGGACGTCATCCAACTGGCAACCGCCCGAAGTCCGTCCCTGAATCGGGGGGCTTCCACCTCGGGGTCCCCGCTGATCGTGACCGCTAGCTGAGTGTCGTCTGCGTATGACACCATAGTCAGGCCGCAGCGCTTCATGACCTCAGCCAGCGGCCTCACGTAAAGATTGAACAACGTGGGACTCAGCGAGGAACCCTGCGGAACCCCGAACGACAGGGGATGGAAATTAGACTGATAGGGCGGGGCAGCCACACAGAAGGATCGGTCCGCTAGAAACGAACGGAACCACTGAAGTGCCGTGCCGGTCACACTTGCCTCCTCGAGGCGCTGCAGGAGAATGTCGTGCGAGACAGTGTCAAAGGCGGCGCTCAGATCTAACAAAACAAGCGCCGCCGTTTGACCTGCATCAAGCACTGCCCTCAGGTGCTCGACCATAAACAGGAGAGCTGTCTCCGTACTGTGACCAGCCCGTAGCAGGTGTTCCCATCTCTTCATCTTTCTTTCTATTTGTCTATCGTCTTCTCGCTCTTCCTTTCTTTCCTTGTACCCTCTTCTTAATTTTTTTTCTATCCTTTCCTCTTCTTCCTTTCATTCTGGTATTTTTTGGTCTTTGTGCAATACAATTATGTTTTTCTTTTTAGCTACCAATCTATTATGAGATATTCTTGGTATATTATATATTGATTTGGTTCTACTTGTGATATCATTATTTTTCTGAAATGTACTTTGTCATTAGGTCTGTATTCTCTTACATTTTTTACTCATTTATTGATCACTTTGCTCTGTTGTGTTGCACTCAATTGTATTTGTATGAACTCTTACTTTTTAAAATAATAAAGTTATTGAACACAAGAAAAAAGTCTTTTACTCTGCAACATGCAGAATATGGAATCGATTCGACTTTGAAAATATACCCATTCTATCGTCTTGGATTTATAATTATCGTTAGTCTCTTTTAAGCATTGCATTCAACCCCAGAGTATTTGGAATATCAGATCGAATATAAGATCGAATCATTGACATGGACAGAAAATTGGTTTTCCACAAATGTTCTAAAGATTTCCTGTAATATTTATATTGTCATTAATGTGGTTGGTTTACCTGGCTCTGGAGCACTGCATTTTCTTTGTGATGAATCTGTTCTGCTGTATCATTGGAAAAATGAAAGTTCCCTTTGGTTGCCTCAAAATCTTTTTTATATTCATGCTAAAAATTTAAACACAGTATGAAATGTTTGTAAGATACACGTGCAAATAAAATGTTGCTAATTTCTATTTGAATTTAACGACCATGGGGCTTTTGCAGAATAAATACTTTTCATAAACATTATTCATGCAATGCTGCAAATATTGTTCAGCTATGTATGCTACTAAATAAGGTGAAATAGCGTCTTCATTAGAACATGTATCCCATCTATTTAATGGAAAGTCAGGCTAACCATGTTTTTAATATTCACATTTTGGAGATGTAGCTTAATGCAATTGTAGAAAGCACTGAATCAAATGCGCTCTTATGCACAAAAATATCATAGCAATTCGTTTTGTCAAACTGGTTTAATTTTAATCAGCACACTTATTAATGGGTCTGATGCACTCGGGAAAAGGGCGACTAAGCATGTGGAATTATTTCATCTGACTGTCTTCCTTCTGAACATTTTCATTTGACTAGTGTGAATTAGAGCCAAGATTTTTCTAAAATTCTGTTTGTCAGATTTACGTGCACCAAGAAAACATTCAAAAACAAACAATGGGATGACACTAGATCTCAATGCAATGTGCTACCGCGGGCAGTAGTGGCCGGTATCCTTACAAAGTGGTGAGACGAGGGGGGGGGGGGGCGGCGACGGACAGCCAAACAAAAAAACATAAAAATAACTAACCAGCCTCCCCAAAACTTCTCTCTGGCTCCGTGCACTGCAGGTACAGGCTCCCAGAAATCCCTGTGGCCAATACCGACACTGTTCCTATGCCGAGAACAGCGTCAGGATTTGCCGGAGCGCTCTGAATTTTCCAGTTAGTCTAGGAGTCTGTGCCAACTGCCTCCAACCCAGCAATACAGCTCAGGTTGGAGACAGCTTCAATGCACATGATGGCTTTGTTGTCCTGAGATGGTCGGCCAAACCGTCATGCACACTGATAACAGTGCACCTACCACTCCCCGCTGCCTGTTATCCCCATCCCCAATCCTCCTGCCCCCTAGTCACGATGCTACAGAGAAAAACAAAACAATAATGAACACAGGTTTATGATTGTTTTATTTTTTATTTTTTGGCTGCTCGCGAGGGGGGGCGATGCATAGGGAAACACAATTGCACACAAATGTGTGCACATTATTTTTGCTCTGTCTGTGCAACCTTCCTTCTTCTGAGCCTCCCTTGTATGTGACCCACACTGCAAGATTAGGGAACGAAAAATATCCCTACCACATTCTTGGAGGACACAGAACTAGAGGCAGCTTGCACTGAGACAAGGAGGTGCAAGGAGTCTGTGTAAATGTGTACTTGCCTGTGTCTGCATGCTTTGGCTTTCTCAAAGCTATTAGTCTATATAATGGTGGCCTGTAGATTTTTCCATTCCCAACCCCCAGGTTAGCATGCTGCAATAATGCTAGAATTTTGAAAGGGATCAAGAAGTGGTCTGTCTAGTCCATTTGTAAGCGTGAGAGATTGGTATTGTTGGAACTGGCCCTTCTTGCAGGGTCATCCTCAAACATTTTGCTACTTCCTCCCTTATTTTTCCTGACCCGTGGCTGTTGGCAATAGGACTCTCTGTGTAAATTGTTATTATGATTGGATATACATGATTGGCATATTTGTATCACCATGAAGTCCCTAGTAAATAATAGTAACCAAATGTGATGCAGTGCGCGCAACGAAATTCGTTTTATTTTTTTAAATGTTTACTTACCTGTAAAACTCCGTAATTCATACATTACTACCCCCCACCCTGCCCCTCCCCCTGCCCACGTCCCCGCCCTACAGAAACACCTACTGCCGACCGCTACTGCAAAAGGACTTCACCCTCAGCTTCCCCTGAGCTCCACTGAGAGAGTTCTGTGCTTCCTGGAGTGCTTGGCCCATGTGTGGTGCCTCTGGAAGTGGTACCTGTGTTGGGAAGCTGGAAACAAAGCTTGAGAGACTTTGCTAAAGAAAAGTTATCGCATCGCTCGCTGCGGAGCACATCCCCGACAGTGCAAGAAGATTCCCGCCGCTACGAAGGTCGAGATCGTCGCAGCGCCTGTTGCCGCTGCCAGAGCCGTCGCATCCTTCGTTTGCGGGACGCTCCCGATCGGTGCGGGAAGTCGAACATCGCTGCAAGTGTCGTCGCAGAGCCTGTCGTTGCTGGGTGAGATCGCACACCGCCTGCTTGCGGACTACATCACGTCGCTGCGAGAGTCATCGCCAAAGCCAACGCATCGAGGAGCTGTGAGAAAGAAGATCAGCGCTGGTCTGCGCATCGTCTCCCCGGAGATCGTCGCACCTCCAAAGATCGTCGCATCGTGCCTTTGCGAGAACAAACTTCCTACGGAACCTACGCACCGGAATCCATACAAGTGGCCTTACTCCCCATACAGACCAGATTTATCGCAACACGCCCGCTGCTGCAGCGGGGCTGTCGCAAACGCCTCCCCAGGGTCTCAGGAGCAACGCATCGCTTGTTTTCCACCGCACCAGCTTCTGCTTTTGGAACTTTGTCGCAACTAAAGGTACTGTGAGCTAAACGTGACGCAACTGTGAACTTTTCACTTAACTGTGGATTATTTTTATCGCAACCTACAGAATGTTATCGCAACCTGAAGAAATGTTATCGCAACCTTAAGAACTCTTTTGAAATCATATTCTTGAACTGTGTATTTTGTATTTTTGTCGTTTTGGTCTTGTGTAGTTTAGATTAAATATCTTTATTTTTCTAAAACTGTTGTGGAGTCAGTTTGTGGTGTTTTCACTGTGTTACTGTGAGTGTTGTTACAAATACTTTACACATTGCCTCTGGTTAGCTTAGACTGCTCGTACCAAGCTACCTAGAGTGTGAGCAGGGGTTATCTCAGAGGGTTTCCTCCTTGCCTTGACTAGAAGCAAGGGTCCCTATTTGGACAGTGGTACCTACCTCTGCCAACTAGAGACCCCCAGTTCTAACATTGTTGGTCAGCGGTGGGGATTTGAACTTGTATTTGTACTAGACCCACAGTCATTGGTGTACATCACTAGTGAGTGCAGACCACTACGCCAGCGCATACTTTATTTTTTATTTTTGGTTCTATTTTTGATCATAACCCTGAAAGAATCCAAGCATCATGTCCCAGAATGGTAAACCAGCAAGTGATGTTGCAGAACTGGAGTTTGATATTGAAATGTTAAGTGATTACAAAGTAGGTCAACTCAGGCAGTTCTGCAGGAACTTTGGATGCCCCATGAAGCGCTGCTCCAAGAAGGAGGAGCAACAGCAGGCCTTAAGGGCCTGGTGGGAGACCAAAGAGGCTGGGGAGACAGATGATGCAGAAGTGGATGAGGATGCACAAAGGGATGGATCAGGCCACAGGATCTGCCTGTGTCCAGAGCAGCCTCAAGGGCTGGCAGCAACCATTCAGCTGAAAGTTTTTCCCCAGAGGAGTTGGAGGAAAACCAAAGGGCTAGAGATCATAAGTTAGAAATGTTGAGGCTTGAAATGGAGCTGAAACAAATGGAAAAAGAAAGAGAAAGGGTGGCGGAGGAGAGCGAAAATGCCCGTGCCCTGGAGGAATTGAAATTGACCTTGGCCCATGAATTAAGAATGAGGAGGCTTGAGTTGGAGCTCAGGAGGCATGAGGCCATGTGGGTCTCAGTTGAAGAAGAAACATGGGTAGCTCAAGAGGTGAGCTTTGCTGAGTTGGATGGTGGAGTTCAGCTCAGATGGTGGCAGCAAGAATATAGTTTCCAGTGCTGAGAGAAAGGTACAAACACCCAGAGATGTGGCGCCTGACTTGAGGGAGGGGGTCGACATACACCAGGGGGTTCAGGTTTATGATGTACTTCCAGTGGATTGAAGTGTCCCTGAAGTAGATTGGGGGACTGGCACAGGGGACCATATTCCTAGTGTTGGGAGGGACACTCTACTGACTCTAGATGAGAGGTACAGGGAGAGGGGTTCCCCCATGGTAGATGCCCTGGTGTGTGTGTGTGAAGACCAGCCAGAAGAGTGTGGGTTGTGTGACAGAGACAGTCAGATACTGTCTTGCCAGTCTCAGGAGAGTGGTGTGGGGTACTTGTGTGAGGCACTGGAGGGTGAGGCATGGGGTAGCTTGGTTAACCACTGTGGGGGGCTGTGTGATTCATTTGTTGGAGATCATATTTTAAGTCCCTGTTTTCCAGAGCTATGCCAGCACCCGGTGGAGCGTGAGTTCTCTGACCCCATAGAGCTTGCATTGGAGGCAGACCTCTTGGTGGATTCCAAAGGGTCTGAAGAGGCATTGGGGAGTGATCCCAAGAGGAGTGGCTTAGATGTCTTCCAGGCCTGTGAGGTGGAAGAGGTTCAGTGTAGCCCAGTTAGGTCCCAGTGTAGTGGGAGAGGTGTAGGGGCTCATGTCCGGTCTCAGTGGAGAAGGAGTGAGTGTGGGACGGTGTGTCTCACGGTGCCCGAAACCCAGTCTCAGGGTCTGGAGGGTTCCTTAAGGGAACACCTGGTTGGGGACCTTGACTGTACTAGTAGGCCATTTGAGGAGGATCTCCTTGTGTCTGGTGACCGGGGAGTGCCTGTAACCAGGCCTCCATTGGTTCTGGTGTCTGGCAGTGCCACTCCAGTTGGGAGGTTGCAGAAGTCCAGACTGAGGGGTGAGAGGGGGAAGGAGTCTCCAGTGGGAGAACCAGTGGGTCAGGGACCAGTCAGAAGGGCTGAGTCCCCAGTGAGTGACCATGGTGACCTCACTTCTGTCCTGGGGGATCTTCCCGCGCTGTCAGGTGGACAGGGGTCGGGAGATCTGCGCCAGGCAGACTGTCACAGGACACATGAGTTGTGTGACACCCTCAAGGGGGTACTGTGTGAGTCTCCAGAAGTCCTGTGGTGCCAGGCAAGTGCACAACCGCAGGTATTGGTCCTGGGTTGGGAGATCAGGTTCAGGATCTGCCTGACCTAGAAGGAAGGGCATCTATAACCAGTGTCCTGTCCAGTTTGGCTTCCAGAGGTACCCCTTCAGTAGGGAGTGTGCAGTGCTCTGGAAGGGGGTGCAGCGGGAGGGAGTCCTCGCCTCTGACCCCGGTGCAACCTGAGGGGTTAAATCCTGGGTTGGGAGACCAGTTGCTGGAGGGAGATCCTGAATTGGTGGGTGAATGGTGCGGGACACCTGCCACAGATGCCCTGGCTATTCTAGAAGGGGGGACCGCTCCAGGTGGGAGGGTACAGAGCCCCAAGGAACAGGAGGACCTGGTGTGGGGAAACGCACCCCAGCCTCCTATCCAGCTGCTGGATACATGTCCGGGGCTGGTGGGTCAGCGCCAGGATGTTAGACCTGACCTGACAAGAGAGGGAGTGGACAAAGGGTGCCACGCACCTGGGGCTACTGCCCCCCACCCTCTGACGCCACAGAGGTTTGAGAGCCCTGAGAGGCATAAGGCCTGGGTCTCATATCTGATCACTGGCGGTGGTCACTGTGGCTTGCTGTCTGTCTGTTGGGACACACCGGTGAGCAAGTTAAGTGTAGGTGCTGCACAGGTGGTTTCCACAGGTGAGGAGAAGGGTTCCACATGGATTGGCATGGTGGTCCCTGAGAGTATGGATAGAGTGATTGAACTGGGTTTAGGACGGCGTAGAACAGGACTGCCCTGCTGTGTGGGCCAGTTTCCATGTTCTATCGCCTTAAGCAGGGAATACCATTGAGGTGTCGTTTGGTCTACCCTGGCTTTAGGCTGGAAGGGGGTTGTGTTGGAACTGGCCCTTCTTGCAGGGTCATCCTCAAACTTTGTGCTTCTACCTCCCTTATTTTTCCTGACCCGTGACTGTTGGCAATAGGACTCTGCGCACTTTACCACTGCTGATCAGTGCTAAAGTGCATATGCTCTCTGTGTAAATTGTTATTATGATTGGATATACATGATTGGCATATTTGTATCACCATGAAGTCCCTAGTAAAGTGCACTGGGTGAGCCAGGGCTAGTGATGACAAATGCTACAAGTGGGCCTGCAGCACTGATTGTGCCACCCACATGAGTAGCCCTAAAATGGTGTCTCAGGCCTGCCACCGCAGTGCCTGTGTGCAGTCTGTGAACTGCCATGTCCTAACCATTCACTTTTTGTGCACATTAGTCACCCCTATGGAAGGCCCAAGGTACCCCCCTGGGCAGGGTGCAGTGTATGTGAAAGGTAGAGCATGTACTGGTGCAGGTGACATGCTCTGGTAGTGAATGGCAGCCATTTTCGTTTTTCACTATTGTAAGGTTATCTTGCTCCATGGATTAACATGGGGATGCTGGCTACAGTGGCTACCAGCATTTCTTCCCATAGGAACAAGATAGGACATAAGAGTCAAGTATCCCTGAACTCAGAATTTAATAACACATCTTTTAGAAAAGGTTGTTTTTAAATCCTGTGTTTGAGAATAGCACTTTTAAAAAGTTGCTGTTCTCTTGTCTGACCCTTCTGTGTGCCTTGGCCTGTTTGTGTATTGACTGTCTGGTTTGAGAGTGACAGGGGCTGGGGATTCCCCAGGAGGCTGGCTGAGTCAGCCCTAGGCTGAATGACCGCATTTGCAAATTGAGTGGTGGGAAGAGTTAGCACCTGGGCCTGAATAGGGCTGTGCCTGCCTTCCACAATGCTGTCTCCACCTCCTGCTGTGCGGCTGACGACCCTGCCCCTCACTCTGAAAGGAAAGGAGAAGCCAGGCAAACAAAGTGCTCAAGCAACACCCAGAACTGGTCCAGACCGGGCGCAGGGCCCACTTGCACAAAGAGAACAAAGACGTTTAGGGGTATAAGTACAGGACCCCTGACAACAGAAAATTAGATCATCCTGCAATCAAGAAGGAACCTCTGCCAAGGAGAAAGCTGAAACTGAAGAAGGGAGATTGTCCAGCAACAGCTCTGCTGGATTGCCCTGCTGTTGCTTTGCTGCCAAGGAGAGGGGAAGGACTTTGCTTTGTGCTGTGTCCCCTTGCTTGAAGTAATCTCCAAGATCCTGAGAAGAGCTGGCTCCCTGTTCTGAAGTCCCAGGACCAAAAGGACTTCACCCCCAGCTTCCCCTGAGCTCTACTGAGAGAGTTCTGGCCTTCCTGGAGTGTTTGGCCCATGTGTAGTGCCTCTGGAAGTGGTACCTGTGTTGGGAAGCTGGAAACTAAGCTAGAGAGACTTTGCTAAAGAAAAGTTATCGCATCGCTCACTGCGGAGCGCATCCCCGACAGTGCGAGAAGATTCCCACCGCTACGAAGGTCAAGATCGTCGCAGCGCCTGTTGCCGCTGCCAGAACCGTCGCATCCTTCTTTGCGGGACGCACCCGATCAGTGCGGGAAGTCGAACATCGCTGCGAGTGTCGTCGCAGAGCCTGTCGTCGCTGGGTGAGATCGCAGCACCGCCTGTTTGCGGACTGCATCACGTCGCTGCGAGAGTCATTGCAGAAGCCAACGCATCGAGGAGCTGCGAGAGAGAAGATCACCGCTGGTCTGCGCATCGTCACCCCGGAGATCGTCGCACCTCCAAAGATCGTCGCATCGTGCCTTTGCGAGAACAAACTTCCTACGGAACCTACGCACCGGAATCCATACAAGTGGCCTTCCTCCCCATACAGACCGGATTCGTCGCAACACGCCCGCTGCTGCAGCGGGGCTGCCGCAAACACCTCCCCAGGGTCTCAGGAGCAACGCATCGCTTGTTTTCCACCGCACCAGCTTCTGCTTTTGGAACTTCGTCGCAACTAAAGGTACTGTGAGCTAAACGTGACGCAACTGTGAACTTTTCACATAACTGTGGATTATTTTTATCGCAACCTACAGAATTTTATCGCAACCTGAAGAATTTTTATCGCAACCTTAAGAACTCTTTTGAAACCATATTCTGTGTATGTTGGATTCTTGTCGTTTTGGTCTTTTGTAGTTTAGATTAAATATCTTTATTTTTCTAAAACTGTTGTGGAGTCAGTTTGTGGTGTTTTCACTGTGTTACTGTGAGTGTTGGTACAAAAACTTTACACATTGCCTCTGGTTAGCCTAGACTGCTCGTGCCAAGCTACCTAGAAGGTGAGCAGGGGTTATCTCAGAGGGTTTCCTCCTTGCCCTGACTAGAAGCAAGGGTCCCTATTTGGACAGTGGTACCTACCTCTGCCAACTAGAGACCCCAGTTCTAACAGGTATGTGTTGTTCCGTGCCGAAAATAAGGCGCAGGGCACACCTGTGACTGTGGATAATGACAGTGCAATATTGGTGTAAGTTGTTGTCTGATACAAAGTTTTTGATAATGTTATTTGGATATTTTCGCGTTTTTCCCAGTGGAGGCTGATATTTCCCAGAAAATTCGGTTCACAAGAGAAGGTGAATTCACGAGTTCTGTAATCAAGTAGAAAAGCAATAAAACTATTTTTGATGCATGGTGGGGGAAAAATGCTTTGCCCTTTTGGTTTGAATGACATGTTTATAATCTTTGCTGTGAGGCAATGGAGTGAGAAGAAGGTTAAGTAGATAATCAGATGTCATTTAATGGATTTACTGAGAGTAAAGTCAACTCGGTTGAGAACATCTTTGGGGACATGGAGGGATCCTAGTGCTCTTGTGGTCTGAGGCCACTGGTCTTAGTTACACTAGGGAGTGTGGGAGCTCTTCGGGAAACTGAGAGGAAACTGACTGATTGTGAAAGTGAAAAAACACCTGTGGTACTGCAGGTACCCGAGGACTTAACATGTGTACTTCGCTGTAAGTTAGATGCAGCTTTAAGTGCCGAGATGAATGCAATCCATCTTTTATTACTTTTACTTGGCCAATGAAGTAATTTGAAATGTCATAGATCATAACATCAACGATGTCATTTATGAAATTACCAGTGATGTCACGAGCAAGGTCATGAGCAGTATATTACTTCTTTAAGTGAAGTTTGAGCTTTTTTTTTTAAACAACCCTTAAAGTGTTGTGAGCAAAAGAAGACATAACTTACTCTTAAAAAAGTATGTGAAATACGTTCTATAATTGATGGGTCTCAGAAGTGTACTGAGAGCATGTTGCCTTCCTATTAATTTAGGCCCGTTTCTTGCAGCATCGTTTTCTGTAACGATGTAAGTCAGTGATTAAATAATGGGGTCCCTCTGAAGAATGGGAGGAGAAGCCTCTAAGTCTCACATATCTCACAGACATTCATACGCCCTGGACCGAATGGGGGCCACCTCAAAGTCCCTCCTCCCCTCACTTGCTTCATGTTCTGTAAGGACCCTAATAGTAGTACACTGTCAGAGGGATTTTTTTTAGCACCTCTGCTTTGATGGAGACAGCTAGGTGGAGGTACCGTTCCCTGTCCTGTGTACTGGAGTGATTGATTCTGCATAGTTTCTAATTTTCCTCTTCCTGCAACAGCGAGTAGAGGAGGCGCTCATGGACGTGTGGTCCATCCATTCGTGCAGAATGCAGTCTTTCTATTTAGCAAAACTCTCCCATGTTATGATGAGAAGAGTAGTCCGTCAGTCAAAAGACAACTTTATCACAACCATAAAGCATAGAATATGTAAGAAGAGTAGTTCTTCTTAACGTTTTGAGACAGGAGAGCCATAGCGTCTATACCAAAAAACAAGTCCTTTGTCCTTGCAAGTTAAGTAAATCAGTGTTCTTGCCTTTTATATTTTCACTGACAGAAAGTGCTACAGTTGTCACAACTGGAAATTAATCATGTTTTCATTGCTTTCAAAAAAAGACATGCTTGCGTTCATACACTGCGACACTCCTTAAACATGCGGTGATAGCAGCGAGGTACCTTCTAGCTTCACCAGACTGCCCATATTCACAGGAACTTACACTGCTTTGCATCCGACTGGTCTTCAGGGCATGTTCCAAGTAGAGCATGTTTGGCAGGTCTAGTGTTGGCTCGTGCATTTGTTGGATGTCTTTTTTGTATATCACCTGTATCAACAATAGATAACACGAGAGAAGTAATTATAATGTGTAACTGCATTTACTAACTTACACTGACATAGCAATAACTTTAAGAGATACTTGACCACTAGGTGGCACCAGTCTCCTATGAGGCTAACATTAAAACAACAAGCTTTGTTAAGAAGCATTGCATAAAAGTGACAAAAATGAATACAAAAAACTTACAAAGGCTGTTTACGAGGCGCCGGACCATTTTGCATAACAAACGGTGCAAACTAAAAGTACGGCATCTTTTTGTGCCATATCGCGCAGATGTGTACGTAACAAAAAATGTCACGTACTTTAATGTGACCATTAACCAATAATATAATAATAAATAGTGGAATTTGTCAAATCTTTCAGAGCTTTCGCATTGGTGTAAAGTCAGAGGTTAACCAAAATGCAACAGTAAGAACTGAACACCCTAAAAAGGCGACATTGACCTGCCACACACAACTAGGCAGACGACTGATCATTTAGCCATAGAGAGATGGAGGGAGAGTGTACCCCGGGCAGAGGGGAAGCACGGGTTCCTGGTAAAGAAGGAGCATGTGAGCTACTTGCATTTTCCGGCTGCAGCATATTTTTCTGTGACACGTGGTTCTCCTGTTCCCGCCGAGCAATGCAGGCCAGTGGAAACCAGGGGCCTCATTTATGAGGCCTTGCGCCAGTTTTGCGCTTCCGATGCGTCACTTTTTGTGACGCATCGGTGGCGTAAAACATGCCTCCTGTTGCGCACTATTTACAAAGTGACACATCTAACCAGATGCGTCACTTTGTAAACCCCTGCGCTACATTATACCTGCGTCAGGTATAATGTATGCAGAGGGGGCGTTCCCCCGCAAAAAGCCTCGTAATAGTGACGCAGTGAAATCTATGAGATTTCACTGCGTCACTTTTGGGACGCTGTTGCGTCAAAATATTGCGCCTGCCTCACAGCAGGCGTAAGACTGACGCAAGCCCTTTCACATGGGGCTTTCCCCAAGTGAAAGGACGCATTGCTGGAGTTGCGTCACTTTTGTGGCACACTCCAGCAATGCGTCACTTTTGCGCTTACAGATACGCCAGAAATACTGACATATCTGTAAGTCCTTGTGCAATGATGCGTCATATTGTAAATATGACGCATCATTGGGGTCGCAAGGAGGGCGTAATGAAAAGTGCCGCATCGCTGTTTTCTCGCAGCGATGCGCCACTTTTCATAAATGAGGCCCTAGGAATATGAAAGTTGGGTTTCAAGACCAATCAGGTAAAAGGGATACTATTTAACAGATCAGATTTTGGATAGGGTGTATCTGCCTAAGCAAGTGTCACTTTGATGTCCACCAGTGAGGCCGAGAATTTGAAGATGTGTAATGAAAAGAGATGTTATCAATCAGGCCCCGAAATTGAACAGAAGTAGCCTGGCCAAAATGTTCAGTCCAGCTCCCTCCCTCTTCCTATATCTGTCTTTCCAATCTTTCTACAGGGCATATTAACAAGGGCCTTATCTCCGCTTTTTTGGCTTTAAAAGCCAAAGATTCAGAGATAAAAATATTGCCCTGTTAACAACACGGTGCTAACATAAATAATCGCATGTTAGCACCCTTTTTCACTACGCTTCTCTTTGCATCTCTAATGAGATGCAAAGTGGGCGGTCCAGAGCAAAATAATAAGAGAAATGTCGCTAAGCAACATTTCTCCTATTATCAAGCTTCCCGCCAACCCTGTTAGCGACAAAAAAAGCAGCGCTAACCACGGTTAACGCTGCTTTTTTGCATCTGCTAATTGTCAGATTTAGCCAAGTAATCCAATGGGATGTGGATTACATGGCTAAGTCCACCAGGGGCTATCAACAAGAATATCCCTATCCTTGTAGTTTTATTGCTGCATTACCAGCGATAACCTCCCAAAATGCTCCCAAAATGCCGCTATCGCTGGATTTTTTATCGCCTAGGACAGTGGTTCCCAAACTTTTTTGACCCGTGGCTCCCTTGACCTAATTGGCAGTTGGCCGTGGCTCCCCACCATTTTTATTGGGCGTGCCAAATACAACATTCATGCTCTTGGGTGTACTCGAGTTGCATGCACTGGGCAAGTCGAGTCACTGTTTCAGATCTGCAGCTGGAGCCTAACCTCATCGGGGAGAGGCAGCTCTCCCAGGTAAGCAGTGATCACACTCCACATGAAACGAACTCGCAAAGTCTAAGCCCCTCCATCCCCGATTGCCGCATCCTCTCAAAGACTGCTGCGGGCACAGCAAAATGACAAGTTGGCATTTCCCAAGGGTACCTTCCTTTCAGGTGACACGCAGGGTAATACTGGTGGCCTTAGTTAGCAATGCTAATGTGGAAACATTTGTGTGCGATTTTAGATCAATGAACAGTTCGGGGTCCCCAAAGCTCTCAAAATCACATGCCCATCCTATTGCAGCAGGGACCTTAACCTGGTAACCTATTTTAAGTCTGTGTGACCAAATCAATAAAACACAACAGATATACTATCACATTTATTCTTTTTGCCAATTCCTTTGGAGGGCAGAGTTTTTGAAAACATAAAAGTATACACAGACTGTTGGACTTTGATCCACATAACTCCACTAGTTGTGAACACGCCTCCGATCTGTTTTGAAGAATCTTACTCGCAAAGGCATGCAATCGTGGAGTATATTTTTTCACGTTTCAGCATTGACACACATTATCGGTTCATACATCCCAATTTGCAAAATGATATTGGCTACAAAGCCAGAATTGGCTGAAGATATCACACATGACCTAGAGGCACATGGCAGATAATAAAATGTCACACAACTATTGGGCCACTTCAAAAACTGTGCTTGGTTAAGGGCAAAACGAAAATTAGGCTTTAATTACATTTTGTGATGATTCACTCTCTCATTCACATCATGCATTCAACCAAGCACCAACAATACCGCTTGTTTGGCCTTTGTATAGTGAAAAGATGTATACCACATCTTTCTAATGCACAACACAGGCACAGCATGCGGGGAAGCAGTATATGCTTCCCTAAAATAAGGAATAGGTAAAGGACAGTTGGCAGTAGCAGGAGGAATGGCACTAGGGTTTCTCTCACACATAGAGAACAGGTACACCACCAGGTGCTACCGTGCAAGCTTCTCTTCCTCACAAAATAGATACAACTGCAGCATCAACAGTGCTAGTGTCTTGCCCTCACATAAAAGGTACAGATTGGGCAACAGGCGTAGGCATTAACCTTCCCCACAGAACAAGTACAACAGAACAGCAGTAGTGCAAGCTATCCTCTGATAAAGACAGATGGAAATTAGACAGACAGTGCAAGCTTTGCTTTCTCGAAAACCATACAGCATGTGCACAACAAGCAAGCCTCCCTGTCTCACAGCAGACACACAGCACAAACCTCTCTGCCGTGCATTTCCGAGGTGTGCCTCGTTTAACTCTACTCTTCTCAAAGGCCGGAGATGTTTCTATCTGGCCCAGCCCCCCTGGGGGTCCGATTAAAGAGGCGCCCTTGATCGAGGGAGTGATGGCCCATTAGCTGTAATCACAGAGCCCCCCCCCCCACCCCACACCCTGGCAGCCTTATCTGCACAGATATGGTAATGAGCAGCTAGTCACTGGGGCAGCAGGAGCAGGTAAGGCGCTGGGGCTGATGAGCGCAGCCCTTAATGGAGCCATTCAGATGCAGAGGGCGAGGGCTGTGATCAATTGACCTGGCAGCACAAAGGAGGGGGAAGATTTGTGGCTGCAGTTTCTACGACCCACATCCTGCACTGTGATGCGGCGCCCCTGGCTTCTAATCACGGCGCACCAGGGCGCCGCGGCGCACACTTTGGGAACCACTGGCCTAGGAGGATAGCGTTGTTAATAACGCGATAACCAGGCGATATTATCCAACAATAGCGGGCGTTAAAAAAATTAACGCTAAGCGCCCTTAGCGTTAATTCTCCCTGTTCCTGGTTAATGTGCCCCTACATCTCTCTGGGGCATATTATCAAGAACGGCGTTGAAAATTATCGCGAATATAGTGTCAGAAAACTGCCGCTAAAGCGGCGATAATGGGCTTGATAATATGCCATGGAGAATTCCAATAGAAGTCCTTGTTCTAGGGTGAACATGGGCTTCTCCAGGGCATATTATCAAGCCCATTATCGACGCTTTAGCTGCAGTTTTCTGCCGCTAAACCTGCGATAATTTTAACGCCGTTCTTGAGAATATGCCCCTCAGTCTTTTTGTTTCCAAACTCTCTCCCTCTCGGTTTCTCTTTGTGTCGCCACAAACCTGCGGAGCTGGAGACAGTGGTGGGGCACTCGACCGTCAAAAGCCAGCTTCTAATCGCTAATGCCCAGGGCCACTCGATTTATGTGAAAGTGGTGGATCAAATTATACGATAGGGTTGACTAAATTATGCAGCAAGAAAAGGCAAATATGCGAAGTAATGAAGTACGCTTTGTGATAGTATTGCTTAATAACTTTGACATATTTAAAGATGTTAACGCTCTTTAGGCAAATATTTAACCCCGATAGTACCAGTTTCTCACCCAAATAGGGAAATAAGTATGTGAAAGGTGAACAGTCATCCTTGGAAAGGGCTTTCCACTGCGCGGCAGGCAATGTGTGTCGTCCTATTGCTAGTAACTTTTGATCTGCTTAAGAAATCAACAATTTGTTTTAAATTAAAAATGTACAATTATGCAGCGGGAGATCGATTAGGTGTCAAAGGTGGCAAATCCATTGTTATGCAGAAAATGCCTTGGCAGCACAATTTGTATAATTCCAGTGGAGCTGCTAATGCTCAATTGAACAAATGGCAAACCTGGTCCAGTTATTAGTAGAGGACGGGTTGTAGGACCTATCTCCATTGACAATACAGAGAAAAAGACCTTGGCAGACATACAACTAGTGACCAGTTGAAGTACCCATTGTGATAGCCACATTATGGTCCAAAGACAAGACATCATAAGGTTTGAGAAAAAAATAGCCAATTTCGAGTAACTTGGTCAGGACAGTGGCAGAAATAGGGAAGGTCAAAGTACGGTTATGTGTAGTTGGATTGGCTAGGGTCTAAAAGTTGTGAAGGAAAATAATATTTCTGAAAACATTGGAAATGATGTATTAAATGGATGGGATGAGAGAAAAAAAACAAAAAAGTTAAGGATCTACTTCTGATCCTTGAGGAACATTGGCTGAAAAAGTGGTAGGCTTATGTTTATAATAGAAAGAGAAGGCATGCACTGAAAGGTGCCCTGCATGTCAGAGGGCAATGGAACGTTAAGAAGCAAATAACGTTTCAGAAAAATACATTTACTGCTACCAGTGTTAACATTTTCAAGAAATTAGTTTAAAATAATTCTACTTTTTGCATTATGTAATTAAACTATAGCTGAAGTGATTAAACCATCTGTCAAGAGAATTGAGCGCACTGGAACTGTCAAGGATATGCGTCAATTGCTTCAGGAATACATTTTAAAGGCTGCACCTGCCCTGTGCCAGGATACCATATAGTATTGCCACTTTATTTTCCAGGTCTAGGAGAAACTCATTTACAAAAAATGGACATTGGGAAGTTTTCTTCAGCGCTTTGACCATTACTCTCACCATATTCAATACAATTTGCCCTGGAAATAGCAAAACAGAATCATTTCTTTACAAAAGTGAATAGCTCCCTAAAAACACAATTCTTGACAAAATAAAAATGATCCGTAGACAGAACTAAGAACATTCTAACAAAGTGAACTGAATTAGTGAAATCAAGAATATTGCTATACAAACCCATATTTTCCTTTTCTAAATAGCAATTCCGGGTTTGTTTTTTAGGTCGAGCTAGACAGCACATGTGCTGGCTTTTCGAGACCTGCTGTAGTCTGTCTGTGGGCGTCAAGTCAATACCCTTTCTTGCTATTGCTTTTGATTTGTCAATGTCAGTGTCCTTTAAAAACCCTTGCTTGCTAGTGGTCAGTCCTGCCTCTTTGCCCCTCCTTTCTCTCACAGGGCAATAATCCGCTATGGTTCTTTATCTGTTCTTTGGGTGACAATGTTTTTCTTCGTTTCCTGATGTTTCTGTTTGCCTGTGGTGTTTTTTCAACACAATAGCTACTTACATTCAAATATAACTTTCTTCCTCCCACCTCCTCTTAATGCCCCAGTTTACTGGTGTCTTTTTTACTGTTGTCTCCCCCACTGTGGCCCCGCTCTGTTGCTTTTATTTTTTTATTAGGCTTTTTGCACTTTTCAACCTCCACCATCAGTTGGGCTTTTTCTAGTAAGAAACATGCTTGGTTTGTGCTTCCTTTTAGGGGGGAGTGGACTTGTTTTTTACGTATGGCCCGCAAAGGATTTACATACCACCCCCTCTCTTTCCTGGCTTTCATTGGTTCCTGTGTGGGGCACTTATTTTATTCTAGTTCTTTTGGTTGTAGCATATTTTCTTGCATAGACCAATGCTTGTTTTTATTATATTTGTGATTTTATAGGTTTTGCAAACCATGCAGGATGCAGCAGCATTGTTTAGGGCACTAGGCAAAAAAGCAGTATCTCTGGGGCATTTCATGACCAAGCACCACTTTGCTATACAGCTTCACGTGACTTGTACAGACAGCAGGTTTGAGCTTCCTTAACCCAAACTCATACCTACTTACTGTCATACTTACTAGCCTATGCATTCTCAATACTTTCTTCACTACTTGTTGCAGGTCGGAGATCTGAGCTCCTTCAGTCCTTTATCTGTCCATACTCTTTTTCATCCCAAAGCCTCACCCTCAAGCCTCTCTAAAGAGGTCATTAAAGTATGACACCGTTGTGTGTGGTTTTTTCAGGAAAGAATAAACCATGTCTTGGTGCAAGGCCATGCAGTGTAACTGCTCCGATATGTTTGTAATTAAAATAATGATAATAATCACTGCCCACCACTGATGACCTGCAATCTAACACTAAGGATCCCTGCTTACACGTCCATGCACAGTCACGCTGCAATTGCAACTAATGGACCTTTCTCTTCTGTAGAGCTTCTTTTATTTCTGCTCCTCCTGTCTTCTGTTCTGTGGAATCTTTTCCCTTCGTGGCTTTGTACTCCATGTGTAAACTGAGATGTCCGCATCATTTCTCTCCCATTAAATGTAATAGGCTGTGCAGAAAATTAACATGCTGACATTGAGGTAAACAAACAAAATGGCCGGACAGCCTATGTGGAAATATCGATACACGTCCTGGTACCATGAATTACCAAGAGGGACAGACTTGTGTCTGAAATTACTTTTTTATTTTATAAAAAGGTTTTTGAAAAAGATTTTTTTAAAGCGTCAAAAGACACAACAAAACATTCAACAAATTACATCAACAATACATTACATAAATGCACACAAATGAATGAGATAATCAATCAATGAAATCCAAAAAACAACATTTCTTGGACGGACAACTGTGATATGCCTACAAATAAGTAGTCTATGAGGCACCAATCCTAGATATAATACAAACAAGTGGTCTAGCAGTATGGAACACTGGCCTACTTGTTTAGCATCTGCAAGAAAAAACCAAGTACATTTATACATCAAGTGCTAGAGCAATAGGAATAACATAGAAGCCAATTCACGATTTAACATGCATGATTTCATTCCTATTACGCCTTCCAACATTGGTATCTTGCAGGAAAAAACGTCGACGCGTTTCGAACCCGAGTGTGTTAAAGGGTTCTCATCAGGACATGGATTGGGGGGTCGTTGTCCCTACAACATAATTACAAACATTGTATCAGAGATCGACTAATCCGAAAATACTTCTCGCAGAGACTCACACATATAAAAAATTGGGGTACCTTAGTGACTGGGCGGTTGGAACAATTCCCTGTAATCAAAATAAGGTATAAATCTGCATTAAAATCATGCCTCAACAGTGTCTCTATGTTAAGCAGGTGGACTGCTGCATCCAGAACATACCTTAGTGATGCGCCTAAAGAGGTCACTGGGAAGGGTGCCGGCACACGTGTGTGATACACGAATCCGCGGTCAGAAAGAGCTGAAAAAGCAGGGAGTTCCTGTCAGTGAACCGCATGAGTTACGATATGGTAAAGAAGGTTCATATTAAATCAAACCATACCTTCAAATAACGGGCATGAGTCCCACCATAAGTGCTCGAAAAAGCGGCAGCTGCCGCCTGCACTCGTGCGCTGTTAAAATAAAGAACGAGCGTTTTAGTAAAATGTTCCGGTTCCCTTTCTTTCTAGTCTAAGGGAATACGAATACCATTGTGTATAAACTTACTTCTCTCTCGTGGTTCAAGAGCATAGAGGAAGGCACCCAACTCCAAATTCACCAACCGTTAGTGGCTGAAGGGGGCGTGACTAAGGGCGGTGCATCATGGGAGATGTAGTTCTCGCAGCATCTCGCATCAATGGCAAGAACATTTAGAGAGATAGAGGAGGCATGGATGGATCAATCAGCGCGTTGGTCCAGCGGCTAAAAGATCTTTTTTCTGATCCACATAGCGATGTGGTCTTCCATCGCTACACGATCAGTAACGGGTAGCAGCAAAAACCGGGTGGCAAACAAAATTATAGGTTACTGAATTCGTTCAAGTCATTTAATCCCTCCATAGCAGTGTTGAACTTCAGGATAAGATATGCCTCCTTTTGTGACAGCCGTACATCAGGGTCGCCACCTGCTCCTGGGATATTTTTTATGCTTGCAAGAGTGGTCCATTTCAGGTCATTGACCGAGTGTGCCTTCTTCAGGAAATGGGACACCAGTGGGGCTGTCATTACTTTGTTATTTATTCGCGACCTATGTTGAATTATGCGCTGACGCACTTCCTGGGTAGTTTTGCCAATGTAGACCTTGGCGCAGGGGCATGTGATGGCATAGACTGCATACTTGGTCTTACAATTCGTAAAGTCTTCGTGTCGCCAATGCTTTTTTCCATCCGTGAAGTGGCTACCTTCAATCGTGAGGCTACATACTGAACATGTACCACACTTATGGTGTCCTTTCACTGGTCCCATGTTAAAGAGTGTGCTCTGTGTTTCCTTTTTCGGAATGCTTCGAGTAGGAGCAATTTGTTGACCAATGCTCCTGTTTTTCTTCAACGCAAACAGCGGTTTGCCAATCTCAGGGATGATTTCCTCGACGAGGTGCCAATTGCTCCGTATGATCTTTTGTACAGGATTGGTGTGTGGTCCGAACGTTGACACGCAGACTATCCTATCCAGGTTTGGTTTAGCCCTCTTCTGCAGCAGCTGTTCTCGAGGAGTCCATCTAGCTCTTTTCATCGAGTGTTTGAGCAATTTGGCTGGGTATCCTCTCTCCTTCAGCTTAGTCGTCAAGGCCTCACCATGTATCATAAAGTCTTCTGTAGAAGAACAGTTCCTTCTGACCCTTAGGTACTGCCCATAGGGTAAGTTGTTTCGCAGATTTTTTGGATGATAGCTGTTGTAGTGAAGGCAATTGTTTTTGTCAGTTTTTTTCTTGAACAACGTTGACTTAAGACCTTCAGGCGTGGATTTGATCTCAACATCCAGGAATGGCATGGTTTTACAGTCATACGACAAGCTGAATTTGATATCTGGACTTCGATCGTTTAGCCAGCCATGGAATTCTTCCAGTGATTGTGGTGTACCATTCCAGATGCACCACACGTCATCTATATACCTCAGCCATTGCCCAATGTGGGCTCTGTACGGATTGTTGTTAAACACGTACTTTTCCTCGTACTGGGCCATAAACAGTATGGCCATTTCTGGTGCAAAGGGACAGCCCATCGCCGATCCCTTAATTTGTAGAAACATCTCATCTTCAAATACGAAAAAGTTCTTTTTTAAAGCCAGAGCTGCCAACCTCACAATCAAATCGGTCGGGACTCTATGTGGACGGGGTCTGGATTCCAGATACATTTCAATCACGTCGACCCCATCTTGCTGTGGAATTTGGGTATAGAGCGACGAGACGTCCATTGTGGCAAACAGTTGTATATTTGGGTCAAATTGCAATCCTTCTGTCTTATTTATGAAGTCCATTGTATCACGTAGATACGATCTTACCTCAGTGACGAATTCTTTCAGAAACACATCTACAAACTTGGAGATAGGCTCCAGCACTGAGTCGCACCCAGACACAATAGGTCGTCCTGGGGGTATGTTGAAATCTTTGTGCACTTTTGGAAGGAAGTACAGGTGTGGAGTTCGAGGGAATCGTTTGACTAGGTATTCAGCTTCTTTTGGACCTAGAATTCCACTCTCTCTTGCCTCTTTCACCAATCGTGAAATTTCATGGGTGATTTCCGACGTTGGATCCTGTGTAATACGCCGATACCAGTTTGTGTTGTACACATGGCTTCTTCCTTCGGCCCTGTACATGTCTTTGGACCATAGGACCACCGCCCCTCCTTTGTCCGCCGGTCGGATCACCGCCTCTGGTTGACTTCTCAGTGCGGCAATCACTTGTCTTTGGTCATCTGATAAGTTTCTCGGAATGAATTGTCTCTTCTTTTCCAAGACATTCAGCGACGAAAGCACCTTTTGTTCGAAGGTGATGATGTTTTGGCCATGTTGTTGTTTGGGGGACAAAAGGATGATTTGTTCCGCAGGCCGGAAGCTTCCATCTGTGGTTGGTCGGTAGAGTCTCTAAAGAACCATCTAAGCCGGATCTTTCTAAAAAATTCAATTATTTCCAATTTCACTTTAGTGAAGTCAATCCGTGTGTCTGGCACGAATGAGAGGCCCAATTGAAGCAGTTCTTCCTCCGCTTTGGTCAAAATTTTAGTCGAGATGTTGATAATCGAAGAATCTTTTTTTACGACTTGTAGTTGCGCTTCCGCGTGGACATTTCCCATTCCGGTTGTTTGAATTTTGCCCGCTGTTGTTGTTGACCTTGCCCTAAAAAAGGACGTTTCTGTTGGTTTCTATTTGATGTTCCTTCCCCTGAGTCTGATTCAGTAGATGTCCCTGAAGAAGAGGTTTCAGAAAAAGTAAGAAATCTTTTTTTGGATCTGCCTTGGAAGGTATTGAGATAGCGAGTGGAGTCGGAGCGAGTATAGAAATCTTCTTTCAGATAAGGATAAACCGTTTCCAAATTGAAGGTTTTTTTGTCCTTTTCAAATTTTGTTGTCTTGAAATTGATAGTGTTGTCCTTGAATGTTGTTATTTCCTTCTCTATTTTTTCTAGGAGGAGTTTCGCTTCCGATTCAGTGTGGTTATCTTTTATATTCTGCAATTGTGCCTCGATTTCTTCTATCTCCTTCTGACAGATTCTGTGCGCCGTCTCCACTGTGTGGACCATAAGGTCCCTGCTACATTTGGTGCTGATGCAGCTGAAACCCTTCTTGTACACTGGATCGTCAGTGAAAATGACGGGCACGTTTTTTACCTGCAGACCCCATGGGATTGTTCCAGCTCTTAAATTTGCAAGTAGAAATTGACCGTGCAATTCTGTTCTGATGTGCTTTTTTTGTAACCTTAGAAGTTTGTCTGCCACGTTCTGCTGCTTTGCCGTACCGCTCAGTGTAAGCGATGTGAATAAAGTTGAGTCTGCGAGAAGCTTTTCGATATGCTCTTCACTGAATGACAATGTGTCTTTTTCAGCCATATTATTTATCCAGTAAACCGGATCCTACCAGTGTGGGTACTTTCTAACAATGTAACTAGACTATAAGACTTACGGGTAGCGACCCGCTCTTTAGCAAAGGGGACTGAGGAGGCTTGGGTCCTGTCACCATCCGGCCTGGACCGCTCTCAATTGAGTAAACAAACAAAATGGCCGGACAGCCTATGTGGAAATATCGATACACGTCCTGGTACCATGAATTTTTCTATGTTATTCCTATTGCTCTAGCACTTGATGTATAAATGTACTTGGTTTTTTCTTGCAGATGCTAAACAAGTAGGCCAGTGTTCCATACTGCTAGACCACTTGTTTGTATTATATCTAGGATTGGTGCCTCATAGACTACTTATTTGTAGGCATATCACAGTTGTCCGTCCAAGAAATGTTGTTTTTTGGATTTCATTGATTGATTATCTCATTCATTTGTGTGCATTTATGTAATGTATTGTTGATGTAATTTGTTGAATGTTTTGTTGTGTCTTTTGACGCTTTAAAAAAATCTTTTTCAAAAACCTTTTTATAAAATAAAAAAGTAATTTCAGACACAAGTCTGTCCCTCTTGGTAATTCATGGTACCAGGACGTGTATCGATATTTCCACATAGGCTGTCCGGCCATTTTGTTTGTTTACTCAATTGAGAGCGGTCCAGGCCGGATGGTGACAGGACCCAAGCCTCCTCAGTCCCCTTTGCTAAAGAACGGGTCGCTACCCGTAAGGCTTATAGTCTAGTTACATTGTTAGAAAGTACCCACACTAGTAGGATCCGGTTTACTGGATAAATAATATGGCTGAAAAAGACACATTGTCATTCAGTGAAGAGCATATCGAAAAGCTTCTCGCAGACTCAACTTTATTCACATCGCTTACACTGAGCGGTACGGCAAAGCAGCAGAACGTGGCAGACAAACTTCTAAGGTTACAAAAAAAGCACATCAGAACAGAATTGCACGGTCAATTTCTACTTGCAAATTTAAGAGCTGGAACAATCCCATGGGGTCTGCAGGTAAAAAACGTGCCCGTCATTTTCACTGACGATCCAGTGTACAAGAAGGGTTTCAGCTGCATCAGCACCAAATGTAGCAGGGACCTTATGGTCCACACAGTGGAGACGGCGCACAGAATCTGTCAGAAGGAGATAGAAGAAATCGAGGCACAATTGCAGAATATAAAAGATAACCACACTGAATCGGAAGCGAAACTCCTCCTAGAAAAAATAGAGAAGGAAATAACAACATTCAAGGACAACACTATCAATTTCAAGACAACAAAATTTGAAAAGGACAAAAAAACCTTCAATTTGGAAACGGTTTATCCTTATCTGAAAGAAGATTTCTATACTCGCTCCGACTCCACTCGCTATCTCAATACCTTCCATGGCAGATCCAAAAAAAGATTTCTTACTTTTTCTGAAACCTCTTCTTCAGGGACATCTACTGAATCAGACTCAGGGGAAGGAACATCAAATAGAAACCAACAGAAACGTCCTTTTTTAGGGCAAGGTCAACAACAACAGCGGGCAAAATTCAAACAACCGGAATGGGAAATGTCCACGCGGAAGCGCAACTACAAGTCGTAAAAAAATATTCTTCGATTATCAACATCTCGACTAAAATTTTGACCAAAGCGGAGGAAGAACTTCTTCAATTGGGCCTCTCATTCGTGCCAGACACACGGATTGACTTCACTAAAGTGAAATTGGAAATAATTGAATTTTTTAGAAAGATCCGGCTTAGATGGTTCTTTAGAGACTCTACCGACCAACCACAGATGGAAGCTTCCGGCCTGCGGAACAAATCATCCTTTTGTCCCCCAAACAACAACATGGCCAAAAACATCATCACCTTCGAACAAAAGGTGCTTTCGTCGCTGAATGTCTTGGAAAAGAAGAGACAATTCATTCCGAGAAACTTATCAGATGACCAAAGACAAGCGATTGCCGCACTGAGAAGTCAACCAGAGGCGGTGATCCGACCGGCGGACAAAGGAGGGGCGGTGGTCCTATGGTCCAAAGACATGTACAGGGCCGAAGGAAGAAGCCATGTGTACAACACAAACTGGTATCGGCGTATTACACAGGATCCAACGTCGGAAATCACCCATGAAATTTCACGATTGGTGAAAGAGGCAAGAGAGAGTGGAATTCTAGGTCCAAAAGAAGCTGAATACCTAGTCAAACGATTCCCTCGAACTCCACACCTGTACTTTCTTCCAAAAGTGCACAAAGATTCCAACATATCCCCAGGACGACCTATTGTGTCTGGGTGCGACTCAGTGCTGGAGCCTATCTCCAAGTTTGTAGATGTGTTTCTGAAAGAATTCGTCACTGAGGTAAGATCGTATCTACGTGATACAATGGACTTCATAAATAAGACAGAAGGATTGCAATTTGACCCAAATATACAACTGTTAGCCACAATGGACGTCTCGTCGCTCGATACCCAAATTCCACAGCAAGATGGGGTCGACGTGATTGAAATGTATCTGGAATCCAGACCCCGTCCACATAGAGTCCCGACCGATTTGATTGTGAGGTTGGCAGCTCTGGCTTTAAAAAAGAACTTTTTCGTATTTGAAGATGAGATGTTTCTACAAATTAAGGGATCGGCGATGGGCTGTCCCTTTGCACCAGAAATGGCCATACTGTTTATGGCCCAGTACGAGGAAAAGTACGTGTTTAACAACAATCCGTACAGAGCCCACATTGGGCAATGGCTGAGGTATATAGATGACGTGTGGTGCATCTGGAATGGTACACCACAATCACTGGAAGAATTCCATGGCTGGCTAAACGATCGAAGTCCAGATATCAAATTCAGCTTGTCGTATGACTGTAAAACCATGCCATTCCTGGATGTTGAGATCAAATCCACGCCTGAAGGTCTTAAGTCAACGTTGTTCAAGAAAAAAACGGACAAAAACAATTGCCTTCACTACAACAGCTATCATCCAAAAAGTCTGCGAAACAACTTACCCTATGGGCAGTACCTAAGGGTCAGAAGGAACTGTTCTTCTACAGAAGACTTTATGATACATGGTGAGGCCTTGACGACTAAGCTGAAGGAGAGAGGATACCCAGCCAAATTGCTCAAACACTCGATGAAAAGAGCTAGATGGACTCCTCGAGAACAGCTGCTGCAGAAGAGGGCTAAACCAAACCTGGATAGGATAGTCTGCGTGTCAACGTTCGGACCACACACCAATCCTGTACAAAAGATCATACGGAGCAATTGGCACCTCGTCGAGTAAATCATCCCTGAGATTGGCAAACTGCTGTTTGCGTTGAAGAAAAACAGGAGCATTGGTCAACAAATTGCTCCTACTCGAAGCATTCCGAAAAAGGAAACACAGAGCACACTCTTTAACATGGGACCAGTGAAAGGACACCATAAGTGTGGTACATGTTCAGTATGTAGCCTCACGATTGAAGGTAGCCACTTCACGGATGGAAAAAAGCATTGGCGACACGAAGACTTTACGAATTGTAAGACCAAGTATGCAGTCTATGCCATCACATGCCCCTGCGCCAAGGTCTACATTGGCAAAACTACCCAGGAAGTGCGTCAGCGCATAATTCAACATAGGTCGCGAATAAATAACAAAGTAATGACAGCCCCACTGGTGTCCCATTTCCTGAAGAAGGCACACTCGGTCAATGACCTGAAATGGACCATTCTTGCAAGCATAAAAAATATCCCAGGAGCAGGTGGCGACCCTGATGTACGGCTGTCACAAAAGGAGGCATATCTTATCCTGAAGTTCAACACTGCTATGGAGGGATTAAATGACTTGAACGAATTCAGTAACCTATAATTTTGTTTGCCACCCGGTTTTTGCTGCTACCCGTTACTGATCGTGTAGCGATGGAAGACCACATCGCTATGTGGATCAGAAAAAAGATCTTTTAGCCGCTGGACCAACGCGCTGATTGATCCATCCATGCCTCCTCTATCTCTCTAAATGTTCTTGCCATTGATGCGAGATGCTGCGAGAACTACATCTCCCATGATGCACCGCCCTTAGTCACGCCCCCTTCAGCCACTAACGGTTGGTGAATTTGGAGTTGGGTGCCTTCCTCTATGCTCTTGAACCACGAGAGAGAAGTAAGTTTATACACAATGGTATTCGTATTCCCTTAGACTAGAAAGAAAGGGAACCGGAACATTTTACTAAAACGCTCGTTCTTTATTTTAACAGCGCACGAGTGCAGGCGGCAGCTGCCGCTTTTTCGAGCACTTATGGTGGGACTCATGCCCGTTATTTGAAGGTATGGTTTGATTTAATATGAACCTTCTTTACCATATCGTAACTCATGCGGTTCACTGACAGGAACTCCCTGCTTTTTCAGCTCTTTCTGACCGCGGATTCGTGTATCACACACGTGTGCCGGCACCCTTCCCAGTGACCTCTTTAGGCGCATCACTAAGGTATGTTCTGGATGCAGCAGTCCACCTGCTTAACATAGAGACACTGTTGAGGCATGATTTTAATGCAGATTTATACCTTATTTTGATTACAGGGAATTGTTCCAACCGCCCAGTCACTAAGGTACCCCAATTTTTTATATGTGTGAGTCTCTGCGAGAAGTATTTTCGGATTAGTCGATCTCTGATACAATGTTTGTAATTATGTTGTAGGGACAACGACCCCCCAATCCATGTCCTGATGAGAACCCTTTAACACACTCGGGTTCGAAACGCGTCGACGTTTTTTCCTGCAAGATACCAATGTTGGAAGGCGTAATAGGAATGAAATCATGCATGTTAAATCGTGAATTGGCTTCTATGTTATTCCTATTGCTCTAGCACTTGATGTATAAATGTACTTGGTTTTTTCTTGCAGATGCTAAACAAGTAGGCCAGTGTTCCATACTGCTAGACCACTTGTTTGTATTATATCTAGGATTGGTGCCTCATAGACTACTTATTTGTAGGCATATCACAGTTGTCCGTCCAAGAAATGTTGTTTTTTGGATTTCATTGATTGATTATCTCATTCATTTGTGTGCATTTATGTAATGTATTGTTGATGTAATTTGTTGAATTATTTGTTGTGTCTTTTGACGCTTTAAAAAAATCTTTTTCAAAAACCTTTTTATAAAATAAAAAAGTAATTTCAGACACAAGTCTGTCCCTCTTGGTAATTCATGGTACCAGGACGTGTATCGATATTTCCACATAGGCTGTCCGGCCATTTTGTTTGTTTACTCAATTGAGAGCGGTCCAGGCCGGATGGTGACAGGACCCAAGCCTCCTCAGTCCCCCTTGACATTGAGGTAAAGCCAGGGCAGCCAATGTGAAAGTGACCGATAGAAAGTGACAGATAGAGAGTGACGTGTTGTGCTGTTTCTTTTTCACCAGCATGTGCAGGAAACAATGTTTACTCTCTCGCCCATTCCAATGTTTAATAGGTGAATAGTTTTAGCTATTGCTGACATGTACACATTAGCAACAGCTAAGTTTGCTGACCTGTTTAACCTTGATAGGGGCGACCATAGGAGTTTTCAAAAGAGTAATTCATCTGTTTCCTGCAATGTGTCAACTGTCCTCCTCTTGAACCATCCCCGTAAGCATACATCATTTTCTCTTTCCCTGTGATCGCTGTGATGAAGGAAGAACACGGGCAGCAGGATTACTGTCTGTAACCGAAGAATCTGCGAATCAGTTAGTCAGTCGAAATACTTTTATTCTGCTTTGTTGCCATACAAAAATGCTGCGATTCAAAGAGGGAAGCTTTTCCTTCGATGGCGTGGTGGATAGTACAGCATGTTGTGATGAGTAATGGGTGAAATCACTGGGAAATATGTAAGAATCAACCATACACATAGCATCACAAATATGACTGACTGAATCTCTACAATTAAAACGTAGGGTCATCACATGATAGTATATGTTGATTATACATTATTTTCTGTGAGAAAGCTACGGTTTCCAACAATCTCACACAGTTCTGCCTAAACGATTAGAAACTGAAATTAATCCTATTTTTGACTAAGCAAAGAGTCTCCTGCTGAAATCTGTGTTGTCAGCATCTACTAAAACAGTCCATATTTTGAATTGCAGAAAAGTACTTTCACAGACTCTGGGCGGGGAAAGTCATTGTTCCCAATCCATTCCCACTACTAAAAGACTCCAAGTTCTCATTGCTTTTTGGTTCAGGAAACAGCTGCGCAATTGTACCTTCTGCACGCAGAGCAGTTCATGAGCTCTGCACAACTGGGACAGTAGCTTGCTTTTTTGGATCCCATGCTTCAGTTTATATTTAAGTGGTACAAAAGGGGATGGTGATGGACGGAGCATCTGAACTAATCAAACACTCACACCCAGTCAACAGATCTGGGTTTAATCCATCACCGTTCTTTAGCCCACTCTGCCCTCCAGTTCAGACATGGCCATATGCAAATCAGTCTGACCCTGTGCCTCATGGGAACAGTCCAGCCCGAACTGCCAAGCCATGCCTTCCCTGGACCGGAAACAAGCTTCCTAGGACCGGTTTCTGGCATTTCAGCTGTCTTCAGCCAGGCTGGGTATGCTCAGACGTGAGTCCCTTGCTCACTTTGCCACTTGATTCAAGCAAGCCTGGGTGAAGACAGCTGAAATGCCAGAAACCTGTTCTAGGAAGCTTGTTTCTGGTCCAGGGAAGGCATGGCTTGGCAGTTCGGGCTGGACTGTTCCCATGAGGCACAGGGTCAGACTGATTTGCATATGGTCATGTCTGAACTCGGGTGGCAGAGTGGGCTAAAGAACGATGATGGATTAAACCCAGATCTGTTGACTGGGTGTGAGTGTTTGATTGGTTCAGATGCTCCGTCAATCACCACCCCCTTTTGTACTGCTTTGTTCGCCATAAGTTGGCAGGGTATGCTCAGACGTGAGTCCCTTGCTCACTTTGCCAGTGGATTCAAGCAAGCCTGGCAGAAGACGGTTGAAATGCCAGAAACCGGTCCTCGGAAGCTTGTTTCTGGTCCAGGGAAGGCATGGCTTGGCAGTTCGGGCTGGACTGTTCCCATGAGGCACAGGGTCAGACTGATTTGCATATGGTCATGTCTGAACTCGGGTGGCAGAGTGGGCTAAAGAACGGTGATGGATTAAACCCAGATCTGTTGACTGGGTGTGACTGTTTGATTGGTTCAGATGCTCCGTCCATCACCACCCCCTTTTGTACCGCTTTGTTCGCCATAAGTTGGCAGGGTATGCTCAGACGTGAGTCCCTTGCTCACTTTGCCACTGGATTCAAGCAAGCCTGGCAGACGACGGTTGAAATGCCAGAAACCGGTCCTCGGAAGCTTGTTTCCGGTCCAGGGAAGGCATGGCTTGGCAGTTCGGGCTGGACTGTTCCCATGAGGCACAGGGTCAGACTGATTTGCATATGGTCATGTCTGAACTCGGGTGGCAGAGTGGGCTAAAGAACGGTGATGGATTAAACCCAGATCTGTTGACTGGGTGTGACTGTTTGATTGGTTCAGATGCTCCGTCCATCACCACCCCCTTTTGTACCGCTTTGTTCGCCATAAGTTGGGAGGGTATGCTCAGACGTGAGTCCCTTCCTCACTTTGCCACTGGATTCAAGCAAGCCTGGCAGAAGACGGTTGGAATGCCAGAAACCGGTCCTAGGAAGCTTGTTTCCGATGCAGGGAAGGCATGGCTTGGCAGTTCGGGCTGGACTGTTCCATGAGGCACAGGGTCAGACTGATTTGCATATGGTCATGTCTGAACTGGGGTGGCAGAGTGGGCTAAAGAACGGTGATGGATTAAACCAAGATCTGTTGACTGGGTGTGAGTGTCTGATTGGTTCAGATGCTCCGTCCATCAACACCCCCTTTTGTACCGCTCAGTTTATATTTAAAGCCTCAATGATGAGAAATCTTAAGTTGATCTGCCTTTAGACAATTCCATGATCAGCATCTGAGGACTGGACTGTCTCCCCTTGCCTCAGCATGAACCCACAAACTCATTACTACCATTTTCTATCCCAAGCGCATCCTCCTCTGCAGCACTAGCTTAGTGGGATTTATTCAGAGCTGTATCACTTCATACACAATGCTGTTATGAGCCTTCAAAGACAGTCTATCCATCTGAAAAAGAAAAATAGTGGACAAACTCCATCTCCTCCAAGAGTTACACATCATTATCCATCCTGCTGTGTAAGGTGTATCCCCTTTCACTGATGCTAATTGCACGTCGGGGTGAAGGTTTAGCTCCGCTCTGCACTTGATGGGTGGCACACTGTCAAAGTCTTCAATGTTGCTCAAGAAGTGGTCGCTTTACGACAGACTAGTGTCCCATCCTCACACCAGTGCCACACTTTCTTTTTGCTTTCTCTAAAGCATAATTCACACACATACTCAAGACAGATGGGCCTCTCATTGGCCACAGGTATCTTGGCAAATGTTGGATAATCTTGAGCCTTCTTAGTCTTGGTTCCAGAAGGCCCAGTGCCTGTTGTATGCAAACTTTTACGACTCAAGTCTGATATATTTGCTGAAGAAATGAACGCAGATTGGGATGTGAGGCTACAGAATAATTTGGACAGCTTTTATTTGAACTTCACGGCATCAAAACCAGCAACATTAGAAGGGGACATGTCTAAAGCCATCGCAGACATCAAAAGAAATTCCTGTGAACTGGAAGAGCTTAGCGTTTAAAAAAAAACTACTCAGGCTACATTGGAGAGGTTAGAGAACCAAACAAGACAGAATAACATTCAGATTAATAACCCCCCAGAGAGTATTCCAAGGCAGGATATCAAAACAATTGTGATCAGTTTGTTTAAGGAAGGTCTCTTTGAGGGAACAAGGCGAGCAGATTTGGAGACGGGGATCCAGGGAGTTCACGGTATCCTCATCACGTGAGTCTCAGATGGATAAAACCATGGAACATTTCGGTCAATTTCCAAACTTTTCTAGGTAAAGAATCAATCTTTGCTAAGGCGCTAAAGATGAAGGAGGTAAAGTTTAAAGGGTTTTCATGCTCCATGTAGTCAGATGTGTGCCGAGACATGAGGGAGAGGAGGTGGAAGTTGGGGAAGAGGGTGACTAAGTTTAAGGAATGGGCCAAATGCAAAGTTGAAATTCCCAACTACCCTGAAAGTTATGTGGCAAAATAAAATGCACATGATTAGTAACCAGAAAGACGCCAACCTATTAATAAAGCAAATGCACCTGAGAAATCATATTCGACTACATAATCCAACTGGATTAAGTACGAGAAGGCAGTTCAGCTAACAAAATATAGAATGGTGTTACAAGGTGTAAGCAGTAGCTCAAGCATGGGTTCAGAATCACATTGGTATATTCACACAGAGAATACAGGATCAATGGTAGAGGGAGACCAATGGGTACCTAAATGGCTTGCCAGCCAAGGAAGAAGAGATAGTGAGGAAATTAGCTGGTTTCCCGGGGTGGCTTCACAAAAAGGGAGGAATTAGGGGATAGGTTGCACAGGGTGAGGAGCATTCAGGAAAATGTGTTAAAAAAGCCTCTACACCATGAGTCTAATGTAACAAATATATGCAAAAATTGAAACATTTAATATCTGTTGTATGGTAGAGGGGGGCTGCTCTGGCGAGTCTATAAGATTATAAGATCAACAGACATGAGGAATAAAAAAATCACATTTTTGCCATGGAATGTAAATGGAAAAAGGGTAAATGCAACGATTGAAAGAACAGGGAGCTGATGCTATGTTTTTGCAGGAAACAGATTTATCAGAGAAAAAACAAAACTGTGAAATTTCTAGACAGAAGTGGGTATGAGAGGTAATCAGCACAAATCAGCCAAGTGGGATTAAGGAGGTTGTTATCTTAATTGTACAACAGACAGAAATACAGGCAGTAAGGCCAGTGTTAGATTTAAGAGGTAGATGGGCAATAGCTGAATTTAGGGATGGTGCAACAACATTTACATGTGTGGGTTATTATGTTGCTGACCTGGATGACCTGAACATGCTTAGCTTCCTATTTGTTGGAGACCTGGAATATAGGTATCCAATTATATGACAAGGGGAGATTTTAATAGTTGTATGAATTATACCTCAGACAGGGCTAACCTTAGGACAGGAAAAACCTCCCCCCAAGACTACTAGTAGCTTGAAGACGTAGGTCTGAGAGATGTTCGGCGAGAGAAGATGGTTGACCAAAGAGTTTACTCTTTCTGTAGAACCCACATTCAGAGCTTGAGATTAGATTACTGGTTTGTGGACAGTAAACAGATACCAAAAGAAGGACAAATTAAATATATATCAACACTTGTGTGGGATCATAAACCAGTGGAGTTAGAGTTGGAGACTGATGAGAGAATGTGTCCACAGTGTGGCCTTTTCTGTGTGTTTCTTGGATATTTACTAGATGATTTTATTAATTGTGTTGCATGGATTATTTTTGTTTTTTGTTAACAATCTGTTATTATTCCTTGTATAGGTATGAATATCTAGTATTATGTATTCTCTTTATGTGGACCTCTTCTGAGTTCCAAAACATAATAAATAAACTTGTGGGCCACTATGGAGACATCAGGGTTTCATGCAGAGTATGTTGCTCTGCTCCAACAGCTCTATCAGAATCTCAAGGCTAGAGTTCTTTGCTTAGGTAGCCCAACCAAATTAATTCAGATTTGGGGTACCCGCAAGGGATCTCCGCTCTCACCACTATTCTTCGCGGTTTATATCGATTCCTATATCCAAGCCCTGAAGAGCTCTAGGCACATTTCTCAGTTGCAGATTCACCAACTTGAGCTGAAAGTGCTTGCTTATGCAGACAATCTTACTATTCTGACTTCAACCACTGAGGGCTCTTTTGCTGCTATTGAAAAAATGGCAAGCAAATATGGGGCTATCTCTGGGTATAAACTCAACCATGCTAATACACCGATTTTAGCGAACACTGCTCCTTCTTGGTTTGATTGTTGCTGGGTCAACTTGGCTACTTATTTACGGATACAAATCTTTTTGTGAACAGGTAACCAAGTCCAATTTTGGCTCACTCTTTATAAGAACCACAGAGGTATTTAGCAAGCGGAACTTCTTACATATCGCCATAATAGGAAGGTGTAATCTAATGGTGTAATAAAATGATGATTTTGCTTCACTATTTATATCTTATTTGCTGCATACCCCGGTATCTTTCTAAACAATTTTTTCATAAATAGAGCCATGTGGCAAGAATTTATATGGGGGTATTAAAAGCCTGGGGCCAGTATACAATTGCTATAGAGGCCATGGCTGGAGGGAGGTCTCTCGCTCCCAGATTTACGAGCATACTAACTAGTAGCATTCATATCCTGCCTTGTCAGGGTGTTGGAGTGTAATTCACAGGGTTAGGCCATCTGTTTCCAGAATATCTTCCTGGGGGGGGGGATATCACCCCACAAAGTGGTATCATCAATACAGTCTACTTAAAGAGGACTAATTTTAAGATGCAGCGTGTCTTCCATTTTATCTGGGCCTACATGAAAGTGTGAATCTTGGGCATTTCCCTGTTTAGTACATGCTCTTATTTAGGCTACACCCCTAATTTTTCCAGCCAAGTACACAAGAGCTTTATGGATTGTTGGTAGGAACCTCACCATTTTACATTGGGCTCATTTTATGAGGGCAATTGCCTTCTCTCTTTTGAGATACTATCTCAGGGATCTTCTCTTCACATTCTGGTTTCTTCAGCTATCTTCAAATCAGGCATTTTCTCATGGGTCTGAAGGCGAATAATCTTGATTGCCCTTTGAATACCTTCCTTGAATATCTGTGGCATGGTCTGACTAAGAAGGAAATTAGTTTAGCCTATAAAACAATCCTGTTGGCTGAGGTTCAATGGCAGCCCAATTCCTTTCAGCTAATGGCCAAAAAGTGGAGCTGACATCTTGTTGGGGTTCAAGATGCCTCTGATACAATGAGATGCAAAAATGCTTTCTCACATTCAGTTTTAAATGTTTCCTGGGTCTAATCACGTCGGTTCAAATGTATTAATCATTTTTACTACACCCCTTATCGATTATTTACCTTGAATATTAGGCAGGGTTCTAAGTGCTACTGATGTTCTAAAGAGAGGGCAGATTCGGTTAACATTTATGCTATCTGCCTTGCTATCTCCTATTACAGGCAGACAGTCTTTGGGAAGCTTAATCGGTTCTGTCCAATCACTTTGAGGTAGGAACCAAACCTAATTGAGTTGTGCCTCTCAGCTCATGTTCCTGGTCATCTGAGCACCATTTACTTTTTTGGTAACGCTCTAGCTCGATTGATTCTGGCCCGTCATTGGTTATTAGTTCAGGCTCCCAATCCTATGCTTTTGTAGCATGAATTTATCAACAAAGTCCTTCTCAAGTGCTTGATCATCGATAATGATGAGCGATGCACTAGACTTAGGAAGATATGGGATCCATTTAGAGGAGTCTGGGTGGGTTCTCAGTCTGGTCATGACCACCTTCTTCCATAGTTATCTTCTTTCCTTCTATACACCTTTCTTTGGTTCCCTTTTTGGGTGGTCCATCCAGCTTCATCCCTCAATGGTTCATTGTAGCACTTATTTTTTACTGCAACCCATGACTCTGTACAGTCGCAATATGGCATATTGTTAGACCTGGCTTCTTTGGTGTGGTTTCCCTTGTCTTTTTGCCTCTACCTCCTGTATTTTTTACGCTGAGCTGGATTTCGTTTTTGCTGGTTTAGATGCTTTGGGCACTTTGCCATTGCTGATCAGTGTCAAAGTGCAAGTGCTCCCCAGGTAAATTGTTATTGTGATTGGTTATCCATGATTGGCATATTTGTTTTACCAGGAATCCCTAGTAAAGTGCACTGAGTGTGCCAGGGTTGGTGATTCAAATGCTACTAGTGGGCCTGCTGCACTGATTGTGCTAACCACATGAGTAGCCCTAAAGTGGTGTCTCAGGCCTGCCACCGCAGTTCCTGTGTGTAGTCTGTGGCTCGCCATGTCAACCTGGCCAGTATCCCCACTGACCAGGCCTAACCTTTCGTTTCTGTACACATTGGACACCCCTATGGAAGGCCCAAGGTACCCCGCTGGGCAGGGTGCAGTGTATGTGAAAGGTAGAGCATGTACCAGTGTGGGTGACATGCTCTGGTAGTGAATTACAGCCATTTTTGTTTTTCACTATTGAAAGGCTATCTTGCTCGTAGGCTATAATGGGGAATGCTGTGTATAGTTGTTACCTGCATATCTTCCCATAGGAGCAAGATAGGACATAAAAGTCTGGTATCCCTGAACTCAGAATTTAATAACACATCTTTTAGGAAATATGGTTTTTAAATCCTATGTTTGGAAACAGCACTTTTAGAAAGTGGCTGTTTTCTTGTCTGACCTTTCTGTGTGCCTTAGCCTGTTTGTGAATTGACTGTCTGGCTTGTGAGTGGCAGGGGCTGGTGGCTCCCAGAGGCTGAGTGGGCAATCCCTGGGCTGAATAGCTCCATCCGCATCTAGAGTAGAGGGAGGGGATAGCACCTGGGCTTCAATAGGGCTGTGCCTGCCTTCCACAATGCTGGCTCCACCATCTGCTGGGTGGCTGATGACCCTGCCCCTTTCTATAAAAGGAAAGGAGAAGCCAGAAAAACAAAGTGCTCAAGGAACACCCGGAACTGGTTCGGACCGGGCTCAGAGCCCTCCTGTATAAAGGGAACAAAGTCTTTGTGGGGTAGAAGTACAGGACCCCAGACTACAGAAAATCAGATCATCCTGGAATCAAGAAGGAACCTCTGCCAAGGAGAACACTGGAAGACTGTCCTGCTGTGTGTTTGTGGGCTGACCTGCAGTTGCTTTGCTCCCAAGGAGAGGGGAGGGATCGTTGGTGCTTAGTCCCCTTGCTTGAAGAGATCTCCATATTTACAACAAGGGGTGGTGAGGGACAGAGTCTCTGAATTAAGCAGAATACTCTCACCCAGTCAAGAGATCAGGGCTAGGTCCAACACCGTTTTTTAGCTCATTGCACCATCCCAGTTTCAGAACCTGGCTGTATGCAAATTAGTCTGTCCCTGGCCCAGTGCATCATGGGAACAGGGCAGACCAGACTACAAAAGCCAATTCTTACACTGGGAAGGAAACAAGCTTCCGTGGACCGGTTTCTGGCATTACAGCCGTCTTCGGCCCGGCTTGCTTGAATCCTGATGGTGCAATGAGCAAGGGACTCATGTCTGAGTATACCCTTCCACGCTTAGGGTGGACAAAAATATTTACAACAAGGGGTGGTGAGGGACAGAGTCTCTGAATTAAGCAGAATACTCTCACCCAGTCAAGAGATCAGGGCTAGGTCCAACACCGTTTTTTAGCTCATTGCACCATCCCAGTTTCAGAACCTGGCTGTATGCAAATTAGTCTGTCCCTGGCCCAGTGCATCATGGGAACAGGGCAGACCAGACTACAAAAGCCAATTCTTACACTGGGAAGGAAACAAGCTTCCGGGGACCGGTTTCTGGCATTACAGCCGTCTTCGGCCCGGCTTGCTTGAATCCTGATGGTGCAATGAGCAAGGGACTCATGTCTGAGTATACCCTTCCACGCTTAGGGTGGACAAAAATATTTACAACAAGGGGTGGTGAGGGACAGAGTCTCTGAATTAAGCAGAATACTCTCACCCAGTCAAGAGATCAGGGCTAGGTCCAACACCGTTTTTTAGCTCATTGCACCATCCCAGTTTCAGAACCTGGCTGTATGCAAATTAGTCTGTCCCTGGCCCAGTGCATCATGGGAACAGGGCAGACCAGACTACAAAAGCCAATTCTTACACTGGGAAGGAAACAAGCTTCCGGGGACCGGTTTCTGGCATTACAGCCGTCTTCGGCCCGGCTTGCTTGAATCCTGATGGTGCAATGAGCAAGGGACTCATGTCTGAGTATACCCTTCCACGCTTAGGGTGGACAAAAATATTTACAACAAGGGGTGGTGAGGGACAGAGTCTCTGAATTAAGCAGAATACTCTCACCCAGTCAAGAGATCAGGGCTAAGTCCAACACCGTTTTTTAGCTCATTGCACCATCCCAGTTTCAGAACCTGGCTGTATGCAAATTAGTCTGTCCCTGGCCCAGTGCATCATGGGAACAGGGCAGACCAGACTACAAAAGCCAATTCTTACACTGGGAAGGAAACAAGCTTCCGGGGACCGGTTTCTGGCATTACAGCCGTCTTCGGCCCGGCTTGCTTGAATCCTGATGGTGCAATGAGCAAGGGACTCATGTCTGAGTATACCCTTCCACGCTTAGGGTGGACAAAAATATTTACAACAAGGGGTGGTGAGGGACAGAGTCTCTGAATTAAGCAGAATACTCTCACCCAGTCAAGAGATCAGGGCTAGGTCCAACACCGTTTTTTAGCTCATTGCACCATCCCAGTTTCAGAACCTGGCTGTATGCAAATTAGTCTGTCCCTGGCCCAGTGCATCATGGGAACAGGGCAGACCAGACTACAAAAGCCAATTCTTACACTGGGAAGGAAACAAGCTTCCGGGGACCGGTTTCTGGCATTACAGCCGTCTTCGGCCCGGCTTGCTTGAATCCTGATGGTGCAATGAGCAAGGGACTCATGTCTGAGTATACCCTTCCACGCTTAGGGTGGACAAAAATATTTACAACAAGGGGTGGTGAGGGACAGAGTCTCTGAATTAAGCAGAATACTCTCACCCAGTCAAGAGATCAGGGCTAGGTCCAACACCGTTTTTTAGCTCATTGCACCATCCCAGTTTCAGAACCTGGCTGTATGCAAATTAGTCTGTCCCTGGCCCAGTGCATCATGGGAACAGGGCAGACCAGACTACAAAAGCCAATTCTTACACTGGGAAGGAAACAAGCTTCCGGGGACCGGTTTCTGGCATTACAGCCGTCTTCGGCCCGGCTTGCTTGAATCCTGATGGTGCAATGAGCAAGGGACTCATGTCTGAGTATACCCTTCCACGCTTAGGGTGGACAAAAATATTTACAACAAGGGGTGGTGAGGGAAGAGATCTCCAAGCACCTGAAGAGAGCTGGTCTCCTGTTAAGAAGTCCCAGGAACAAAAGGACTTCAACCCCAGCTTCCCCCCCCCTGAACTCTGCTGAGAGAGTTCTGCCCTTCCTAGAGTGCTGAATCCAACTGAGGGGCATCTGGAAGCTGTGGCCTGGTGTTTGGGAAGCTGGACAAGGTGAAACAAAGACAATCTGCAATTTTCACGCATCGCTCGCTTGCGGAGCGCATCCCCGACAGTGCAAGGAAATTCCCGCCGCCGCGAGAATCGAGATCATCGCAGCGCCTGTCATCGCTGGGTGAAATCGCCGCACCGCTTACTTGCGGACCCCATCAGTTCGCTGCGAACATCGTCGCAGAGCCATCGCAACGAGGGGCCGCGAGAGGAGAAGATCGACGCTGCGCCGCGCATTGCCGCCACACCTGAGATCGTCGCCATCCCAAAGATCATCGCATCGTGCTTTTCCCAGACGCTTCCTATGGAACCTGCGCACCGGAATCCATACAAGGTATCGGATCCCTCCCCATACAAACCGGATTCGTCGCAACACGCCCACTGCGTCTAGCGGGGCTGTCGCATCGCCTCCCCAGGGTCTCAGGAGTGACGCATTGCTTGTTTTTCAATGCTGCATCTTCATTTTGGAACTTTGTCGCATCTACAGGTACTTTTGGCTAATTGTGACGCAACTGTGGATTATTTTCACGCAAACCCTAGAACTCTTTTAAAATCATATTCTTGAACTGTGCATGTTGGATTTTTGTCGTTTTGGTCTTGTGTAGTTTAGATAAAGATACTTTATTTTTCTAAACTGGTGTGGAGTCCATTTGTGGTGTTTTCACTGTGTTACTGTGAGTGTTGGTACAAATACTTTACACATTTCCTTTGATAAACCTGTCTGCTCGTGCCAAGCTACCATGGGGAAGAGCTGGGGTTATCTAAAGAGTGCATCCCCCTTACCCTGACTAGCAGCAAAGATCCCTATTTGAACACTGGTACCTACCTCTGCCAACTAGAGACCCCCAGATCTAACACATCTCATTTAAGAAACAAAAGACCTCAATAAAAATTGATTAAAAGAAGCAAGAGAAAATGTGTCCTGTTAGAAATGGGGGTCTTTAGTTGGCAATGGTTTGCACCTTTGTCCAAATAGGGACCCTTGCTTCTAGCCAAGGTAAGGGGGCTTCACTCCTAAAATAACCCCTGCTCAACCCTGTGGTAGCTTGGCATGAGCAGGAAGGCTTATCTTAGAGGCAGCGTTTAAAGCATTTGTGAACACATACAGTAATACTGTGAAAACACTACAGATGGACACCACACAAGTTTTATAAGAATAAGTATTCTTTATATAGACTTAACACAAGACCCAAACAACAAAAATCCACAATACAGTATTAGGAAAATGACTTTTAAATGGTAGAAATAGCTTAGTTCAAAGAAATTGGTAAATGCGGCACGTTTCTCACAAAGTACCTCTGGATGGGTAACGCAAGGTAAACTAAAGGTTCTCAGAGAGAGCGATGTGTCGGTTTCTTGCTTCGGGGGAGGCAATGCGTCTATTCCTCTGTGCTTGTGCAAAGTAGGCGATGCGTGTGTTCCTTACTGGAAAGGAGGTGATGCGTTGATCTCGTCTTGTGTTCCAGTTGCGATGCGACAAGATGGTGCCTTGATGCGATGATCCGGTCCGCTGCGACAAGATGGCGTCTTTGATGCGATGAGACAATGTGAAGGTGATGTGTGCACGCCCAATGGCCATGCGGCGAACTCAGGAACTTCTGAGCCGCGACAGGCCCTGTGACACGCTTCTCCGGTGATGTGACGTCGACACTTGTGGAGACGACGCGCTTCTCCGGTGATGCGATGACAAACAGCTGCAATGGAAACATGCTTCTCTGGTGATGCAACGGCGACCTCTGCTGTGGCGACACGCTTCTACGGTGATGCGACGGCAACAGCTGCGGAGACAACACACTTCTTCCCGTTGTGTCCCGCTTCCAGCTCTCAACAATACACAGGCGTCGGCAGACAGAATTCCCAGCAAGCAAATTTAAGGGGGAGCTGGTGGTGAAGTCTTGTATCTCTGAGACTTCAGCAGGAGGCAAGCACAATTCGAGCCCTTGGAGATTCTTCTTCAAGATGATGAAAGTTCAATAAAAGTTCCTTCTCCTTTCCTTTGCAAATAAGTCACCACTGCAGGCCAACCCCAGAAAATAGCACAATGGCACAGGGCAGTCAACTCCTTCAGTTTCTTTGGTTCTTCTCCTTGGCAAAGGTTTGTCTTGGTTCCCTGTAGTGATTTAAAGTCTTGGAGTCTGGGCCCCAATATTCATTCCAGTAAATCTTTTGTCCTCTGAAGGCAGAGGGTGCCTGTGCCCAGCCAAAACCAGTTCTGTGCAGCTTCCTTGCAAGAGGTGGAGCCAGCATTTTTTAAAGCAGACCTGTCCCAGGTAGCTGAAAGGAAATCTCCTCCCCCTACACTCTATTCTATGAGGGCTGAGGGGAGTGAAAGTAAATCTCCGCCACCCAATCTCTATTCAGCCAAGGACATATTCTGCCCACCCTGACTCATCAGACTGCTTGAGCCCAAGCCCTCCCGTCACTCACAAACCAGACATGCAATACACAACCTAGCAGAGGCAGGCTGGATGGTTAAGTAAGAAAATACCTACTTTCCAAAAGTGGTATTTTACAACACAGAATGTAAAAATCACCTTCACTAAAAGAGGTATTTGAACATTCTGAGTTCAGGCATACTAAATTCTTTTTTCTACCATGTTCCCTGGGTCAGTTAGGATTAGAAGATGTTATAAGCAAACTGCCCATTCTGGCCTATAGGGACAGGTAGCCTTGCAATAGTGAATAACGAAATTAGTTGTAATTCACTATAAGGACATGCCACACACGCCAGGGCATGTCCTGACCTTTACTTACAATGCACCCTGCTTTTGGGCCTACCTTAGGGGTGGCTAGCATGTAGTAATGGGATGGTTTAGGGACTGGTAAGTGTGTCCACTTACCTAGTCGACATGGCAGTACTATTTTGCACACAGGCCCTGCAATAGCAGGCCTGAGACACACTTTACGAGCTGCTTCTGTTGTTGCACAGTCAGTTCGGCAATCCCACTAGCAGCATTTAATCTACAGGACCTGGGCACACATGGTTCACTGTACTAGGTTCTGACACGTAAATCAAATAAGCCAATCATGGAGTCACTAATCCATTCCTACAATTTACAATAGGGAGCACTTGCACGGTGACACTGAATAGCAGTGGCACAGTGCCTAAAGCATACAAACTAACAAAGACATTTCAAAAACAAAGGACACAACCTCGAAAAATGGAAGGGTGACTCAAGCCAATGGTAGCAGGTCTAACACATCCACAGTGGGTTAGATGAACTATGGAGCAGAGGTTCGACGCTTATCAGGATTATAACTTTTTTGGCAACCATCACTGAAGATTTGTTTTATTTAAATTACAGGAATGTCATGGAGTGGGTAGTCTGGGATGCCTATAAGGCTTATTTAAGGGGCAGGAGTGACTAGCTGAGTAAGTAATTATAAGAGCGAGAAAAAGAGGACTGAAGAAGCATTACATAAGGACTTACTTTGCCTACAAAATATGTTTTGTCACCCAACATTTGCTGATCCGCAGGAAACAATTAGTGGCCAAATTCCATTTCAAAGGCAGGAAAATTAGGCCATGTTGGAGGAAAAGCAGCAGGAGATTTGGGAAACTAGCTGGTGAGACCAGCTTCAGTCCGGTGAGAGAGCAAGCAAATAATTAGCTTGAGGATTAAAGCCAAGAAACCTGCAATAACATTTCTGTATAGCATTAGGTTATAATAAGAAAAAACTGACACAGCTGAACGGTTATATAAAGGTACTCAGACTGTGAATATGTGGGACCTAAGTAAATGGTTGGACACATAAAGCTCCCTTGATTATTGGAAATTCAATCTGAGGAATTAGTGCAGGAAATATCAGAAACCGAGATACTTGAGGCTGTTCGGAAAATGAAGAAGAAGAAGGCTGTGGGACCAGATGGCATCCCAGCTGAATTGTATATCTGTGTTATACAAAAGATTGCCCCATACTTAGATCAATATTCAATGATATACTAATGAGGCTGCAGGGAGCCCATGTATACTGGGGTGAAGCTACCATTTTGGTCATTTTAAGACCACATAAAACCATAAATTCTGTGATTCCTATTGCCCAATCTCCTTGCTAAATGCAGATTATAAGACCTTTGCGAGTATCTTGGCACGTACGTTGGGGATAGTGATAGCTGGGAATGTTCACCAGGAGCAGAAGGGCTTCCTTCAAGGTAGGCAAATTAAATAGTTAGCCCAGATGGTAAGAGGTTCCATTGGTCTGGCAACTGCACATAAAGCACCACTGGTGATATTAAGTTTTGAAGTAGCTAAGGCCTTTGAACAGGTGAGTGACTAGATACTGGTCTGTCTTGGACCTGGCCGCAAAGAATATCTGATCTTTAGCTGTAACCAAATGTGTTTTTTGAAAATGTCGCAAAGTCCTTATAATGTTCTGAGCACTGTCTCTGTATGTTACTTGGTCTTCTGCCGCAAAGGGAAAGCCACTAAACAGTCATCTAAATAATGTAGGATTAATTTAATTTCCAAAAGGCTTTGTGAAGATGCTAAGTGAAGATTTGAGGTCAAAAGGCAGCACACTCAATTGGAAATTGAGCTGCCCCAGAATGAACCTCAGATACTTTTGGAGCACTGGATGGAAATAGGTTGTGGAAGTAGGTGTTCTGTAGTTCTATTTTTGCTAAGAAGTCCCCTTCTGACACTAGAAGAATACCTTGCTGCAGAGTCACATTCCTGAATTGTATGTTATTGATACTGGAATTAACACCTCTGAGATTAGCTACCTGTCTGTGTTCCCATGATGGATTCTTGGTAAGAAAGAGCATGTAATACACTCCCTCTCATCTTTCTTTGAAAGGAACTGGAATGATTGCCTTTCTGTCTAACAAGGCCTGGAGCCCCAACCACAAATACTCTCTCTTCATAAGGATTAGAAGGGACAGACGTAGGGATGACTCTCGATCTTGGGGGTAAGCTGTCAAACTCAATGAGATAACCTTTCTTGAGTGTACTCATTACCAAACTATTAATTGTAGACCTCCTCCAAATCCTGTAGAACTTTAACAGTGGACCTCCTGCAAGTTCGAAAGTGATGGGGAGGATGATTGTCAGGAACAATGCATTGAGTTTCCAGCCTGATTCGAAGAGTCTTAACCATTGGCTGCCTTCTTGGGCTGAAATCTCCTCTTCCGAAACATATATGATTTGGAGTCTCTTCTAAAATAGTCTCAAGTATCTTTATTCCATCTTGTGGAAGATTTCTAATAGGAGCTTTTGTATGGAAGTGTATGCTTTCTATCCTTTTGAGACTTGGTATTCATAACTTCCAGCTTCCAATTTCCCTAGAGAAGTGCTTTCCTTCAAAGGGTATCTAAGAAAGGCCAAAGCTGTAGCTCAAATTAAATCAGACAAAAATGTGCTTCTTGTTCTGTTTGCATAATGATGTTTGAATCCTCTGTTCCCTCCTGAATAACCGCAGATAGTTGTTTTTGCCTATATTAATTACTCACTCCCAGTCTGTGAGGATCAGTCCAACTTCAAGGCAGAAGCTTGTGTCAACTAAAAACAGGGCTTTGTTGAATGTAGAAGGTTTGTTTGGAGGTTCTGCGCCGTTTATTATGTAATTAATACAGGCAAAAGCAACAGTCGGAGTAATGTGATTACTAGTAAGTAATTGAAGCTAAAGGGAGAAAGAAGGGGGTGTTCAGGAAGCACAGCAGAGACATTTGTGACAGAATGGGGTAGATTAAATCGGCAGTAGGAAGCGCCAAAAAATGCCTTTTTGAGTGCCACAAAAGATATTCTATTGTCAGTCCTGACAAAACTGAAGAATTGCTGGCTTAAGTCGCTGTGTTCAGGACTGGGAAAGATGGTCACCTGATCTGTTATCCTGTCTGCCTGGACACATCTCTGCTAGTAAACTGTCTGCTGAATAAGTCTTCTCTAAGGAGTGTGTATTAGAAAGTTGTGCAGGCTTTGGACCTGGAGTGAGGAGCTGAATGCAGAGAACAATGTATAAAGTGGTGTTGTTTTAATGTTGCGGTTGCATTCTATACTATGTTAACTTGAATGAAGAGCTTCAATGCACAGTTGCACACATTGATTATTTCCAATTTTCTTGAAGCTGTATTTATTATTTTACTCACTTTTTTGATAATTTCTTTTTGTTGTAATTTTTGATCCTTGATCACTCATCATTTAATAAGCAATTTGAATAGCATTTTTTTTAAACTATGCTTGGTTTGGTTTGTATTTATTTGTTTATTGGTTTGTTTTTTGGTCATGCTGGTACATATAACTTCCAAGTTTTGTCTTGTCACTCAGGCTAAACGATTAACGGTGAGCAAAGGATACCACAATTGAAATCTGTTTACACCATTAGGCTGGATTGTTTGTCAAGACCCAACAGGACTGTTCCTCGTTATATCTTATATGCATCTGGTTTATAGGATACATATTGTAATGTTGCTGTCGCTTTCAAATATAAAGCTATACTTACATCACTCGCCAATGCAGATGCAATCTGGGCCTGCTTAAAGGAACCACTTTCCATAGGGTTGTACTGTGATTTTCGTCCCTTTTTTTCCATATCAAACTCTTCTTTATATTTGACCTGCCATGAAAACGAAGTAGAATTTCTTATAGTATTATAATATCTATCCTAAAAGATATGTCTGTTTCAGCAAAGATAAGAAAAAGGCATACAATTTTCGAATTTTATGTGGACAAAATCCACTCATTATTTTTTGTCACTCTAGTAATAAAACGCCATTCAAGCTGAGTTTTAGCGATTGAAGTGTCTGTGCTGTCCAAAGAGGTAGACAAGCTTATTTAATTTATGGAGCATAACATGGACATTTTGTGGCGCAACTTCAGGCAGCTTTACTTTCATCTATTTGCACTAGAAACAAAATATAGGGTAAAACCTTCAAATGATGCACATTATAAGGCAAATGTGGCAAACCTGTACTTATGAAGTAAAAGCTGCAACCATTGAACTCATCATGCCACTGTCTCTCACCATTCCCATTGTCTTATTAAAAATGTATACAAAACAGCCAAACAAACAATAAACATTCTAATTCCAATTAGTGGCTATTGTTAGCTGCACATGGAAGCTAACTACCCCAAAACAAAACATGTAAATGTGGTTTGGGCCTTGTGCCCAGCCCCACCCTGTGCATGGTAAGCATGGCCGAAGACTGTGCGCAGCATGCAGGGGGTGGCTGCCCACAGGGGGTTTGGCATGGTAATAAGATTTTACCTTATATTTAAAAAAAACAGATATTCAGTGAAAGAAACTAAGGTTACATTGTTGTGATAATGAGATGTAACATTTTAAATTCAAACAACCACTGAAATTCACCAGATATAAATTATTGAGCTAACTAGAACTTGCGCCTCCACCATGCTCTGCTTATGGCCTCCCAAATTTGACCACTCCTAACATGTTCAATGACATAATTGATGACATCACTGATAACATCACGAATGATATCATTGATGACAACAACTGGGCATGCTTTTATGGTCAAAGCCTGCAATTTTGAGAATCACCAGCTTCTCAACGACAAATCTAAATGTCTTGGTCGTACCACAAATCTCATAATTCAGATTTCAGCAGAAACTGCATTTTCCATCTGAATAAGGATTTGGATGTACAGGTTTATAGTTAAATATCCTCTGCTCCATTTACACATATGATACAATCACTTCATTTTACTGAATGGCCAGTAGCAGTGCTGGAATTGAATAAATTTACTACGGCAAACCATAAAATGGGAGTCAAGGTGTTGCAGAGGAAAGGGGGTAGAGTCACAAGGGGTGGAGCTTGAAAAGAAGAGTCTGACAGTCAACTTATAGTATTTTTTTTAAACTGCAAAGAAATTGGCAACAAGGACAGATGTGACAATAAATCTGTTCTAGAATAAAAATATTAGGTGTCTTTTAAATCTTAATTGTGTGAGTTCTCATACACACAGATGCATCTAGCATTCTTCAGTGCATGAACATCTCTTACACGGGGGGGGGATTAACAAAGCAAAAAATCTCTCTCCAAGTCATACTTTTGCAAAAATACTTTTGGGGGAATAATCTGTGTGCTTTGCTTCCTTCCATTGTATTAATGTCAGAGTGTTAGGCTTGAGATGGCTCACAGCCAGGAAGACTCTTCAAAAAACAGAGAAGGGCTGATGGCCCTTCAAATCAAACCTTTGTTTTGGACCTCCCTGGAAGTGAAAAGAAGAAAACCCCCTGGCTGCCTGTGGATTACTGCTCCGAATGAACGAAAAGCAGACATGTTGGCGCTACTAAATGTGTCCTGCTGTCTGAAAATTACACCAGGACAAATTCAGCATATTTCACTGGGTCAGCCAGATCCCAGATCAGCTCAGAAATCGCTGCCGTAACCGAGATGTAGCTGAGTCCCCCTATTTTCCAGCACTAGCCGGCAGTGGCCAGTTGGAAATTTAACTTTATACCTTCACTTTTTAATGAAAGTAGACAAGCAATGCACTCGAGCACAAAAGAAGAATAGTCATTACTGTTTTCATTGGAAAGCGATACCTAAATACTGTTCTTGTCCACGATACCCTCTTACCTGGCTGGAGAGCTTGGAAGCTTCCATCGCATGTTCAAAATCAGGCCTGCCAAGAACAGCTGTCTCCTTGTTTAGGTCTCTCCTTCCTTTTTTATACTCAACCTGAAAGAAAGACTCCTGTGAATGGAACTTTTACAATTTGAAATTGCTGAAAGAAATCCAAAGTGAGTAGTGACCGGCAGGTTTAGAGGTAGTTGTTGGGGAAGAGACACTATTGCAAGTGCCTCTTTTACAACTAAATTGAGAGCATCATGTTTTATTTTAGTAAGATGTGGCCTAGTGGCTAGAGCTACCAACACTGAAACCTGGTATTTCACTTTGATGCGCTTATGCAATTGGTGCACATTATTTTGTGGAGTTACCTAAAGTCTTAATTTACCAAATGCAAATAAGTTGCCATGTTTTAGCGCTAGACCTCATGTGATGAGAAGTTGGAGAGCATCCTCTCATGCCCAGATGCCAAAAATGGCAGAAAATTAAAATACAGTAAGGGGCAGAACACATAAACCGATACTCCTACAATTGCCTACTACAAACAACTCTATAATCGGCCTTAAATGATAGATTAACATTTCGTAGAACCAAATGTTACTCCTAAATCTCAGACAATAACTCCATATGGTCAGAAAATCATACACAAAAACCTGTAGCTTATGAGGAAATCATAAAGAGGAAAAAGTCCATACATCACTGATAATCTTTGCTGACTGTGTTGCAAATTGTATGTCGGTTCTATTAAGTACATCCGTGTATCTGTGCATTTCATGTGCATCCTTTCTATATGAAACCTGCAAAAAAACACAATGGCAAGTCAGTGAAAAATATTCACATATTGCATTTGCTATTACTTAGTGATTTTCTGTTAATGAAGACACGAACAGCTGAAAAGCTGCAAAAAGTTAAGACATTAAGCTTTTGATTTAAAACACTGCAAAGTCAGTATTGTCTGACGTGAACACTATTGTTAGCAAGCATTTTCTACCTACATAAAATTCCCACAGTACTCTTTGACAAACATAAAACATACAAATAGCTTATGTCATACATAGTAATGTCTACGAAGTAGAACATGAACAATGAATTAGTTTGCCAAACACAATGAAGGGGATATTACAGCATCTGAAATGAAAACACATATTTCAAAGAGGAAACGTTTAAGAAACATTGCCCGAAATGTTAAACAACGTTTGTATCCGTGTATTTTAATATAAATAGATTAGAAAGGAAGCCAAGTTCCTTTCCATTTCCTGTGTCACTATCTTTACACATGACTTATGTCTTCAACACACAAAGTGAATTATCATACAATAAATGGTTGTTTTAGCTTGTATGGCTTCTACATTTGTAAATGTGTGTCAACGATGCAAACATTCTGCAATTAAACTTATGTACTGGATTTTGGTCCATTACTTCGTAGATAGAGTGTAAATAAGAGATACTGTTTTAAGGACCAGATTGACAAACATTTTGCACTGATTTTGCGTCATAAATGTGACACAAACCTGCGCAAAATGTTTTTGGGGGATTTACTTGGAAAGCTGCCTGAAAGTAATGCTTTGCATTACTCTGCTTAAGGGGGCATTCCAGGAAACAGGTGTTCATGTGAAACCACCCATGATTTTTTAGTCGAATCCTGTCTATTAGCAATAGTAGACAGGGCTTTGCCCCAACTATAACACCACTTGATAGCAGGTGTTAAAAATGAGCAATGTTTTTATTTTTTTCAACCTTTCCCACTTTACAGTGTGTGCTGCATTGTACAGCACACATCCAAAGAGGAAGATGTTTTAAGGCTTGTCTATGAATATAATTGTATTCTATCTGGATATCCTTCCAGTTCAAAACCTATGCCAGTCAAGATACAGACACATTTCCACTGTGGCACAAAGGTATGTGTGTGGCACTTGGCAGCCTAATTATGTACCAGCCCTTAGCCGGCATGGTTCTTTCCTGCTCTCTCCCGGTCAGGCAACCCAGCACAGCAAATTAAGGGGCTATGCTGCATTGATTGACAGTTATGTATATTTGGGGCAACATGTGTTTTATGAAAAATGTGCTACTTGCACTGGTTGGGCAATAATGAGGGACAGGTGTTATAATCAGATCAACTCATACATTGCAGGGGCATAACTTAAAAGTGCACTTTGAGCTGCTCCCAAAGGGGGAACATCCTTTACAACGCAACTTTTACCACGCAGTGCCTTTACGACGCAACTAGTACAACGCATGTCATTACAACGCATTGCACTGGGGGGCGCTCTAGGATAGGGAATAGATTTTATTTACTATACAACACCTTCCCTACTATCCACGGGGACTGGAGTTGGAATAGTAAATTAAAATATTCACTATCCAGCAGCCCTTAGCGCTCTGCGCTGTAACAGCATGCATTGTAAAAACTGCGATGTAAAGGCATGCGTGGTAAAAGCATGCGTTGTAATGTCATACATCCCTTTCAAAGTGTTGCTGGTACCTCTTTTTATCTTCTGCAGCTCCTCATCCCTAAGACTGGAGCCCAGACTAGAGTCCACTACTGGCAGTGACAAGTCACTATACATGAATTTTCAATGGGCAGTGAATAGTCCAAGTGCCAGTGATAATGTGGATGTAAAAGAAAAAGCCTCGTCCAGACCATCTAGAACTTTGCAAATACGAGGACTTTCAAATGGGCTTGCCCATACATCTGGCTCTATATTCCTGTTTCACCTTTGTCATCACATAATCAGCAGCTACCATTAGAAATCAGGGCTCGGAAAAGAATAGAGGAACGCTAGAAATCAATAACTCTCATCATTATAATTCTCACTGAGATTTGTCGGAAGAGTTCCATTAAAAGGCATGAGGGATTATTGAGAAGTGCTGGTTTATTTTCGCATGAAAAGGTGAAGTGCGTAAAAAACAGCTGGAAACATGGCAAGTTCTACTTTCCTGGATTTATTGTAATTACTGCCATGGAACTGGCACTACTCGAACAAAGGGTAGTAATGACAATGCTACCATCTACCTTGAAGTTAGTCTTTTTGTCAGATGTTAATAAGGACCCTTTTGGCACACGGCTAAACCCTTTATTGTGCAACATGAATAAAGCCTCTGCCCATTATTGAAGTTGATATTCTTTGACTGAAACTGCAGTATACGTTTCATAGCAACAAAGCAAGCTGCTTTGGTAGAAAACAGTTTGCAAAACACGTTTGCTATGAACAGTTAATGCACTGATCCAATAATGTAAAGCTACCTTTTTAAACTCATGCTGGGGGCAAAGGACATGCTTCACAAATCCATTTGTAGTTGTACATCTAGGTTATAGGTGCAAATGGCTTGACTCGTTAAGGTATTCACTAAAGACTGTCTTGTGGTGATCTAACCTTTTAGTCAGCAGAAAACCTCCTATTCTTCTTTAATATTCTGTGGGAGTAAATCCAACTCAACGGGTGGGGGTGTTGGAATGTGTTAGAAATGATGTTGTTGGTTGACTGGGGTGTGAGCCCTGGTAAAGCAATAGCCACAGTGCCTAACAGTGTGATCTACAAAACGCCCCTAAATCAACCTGTGCTTAACCCTGGGTAGCTTGGCACAGAAAGCAGTCAAGCTTAACTTAGTGGCAAAGTGTAAAGTATTTATGCAACACACAAACAGTAATACAGTGAAACACTAGAAAAATTCCAAACCAATTTAGAGGAATAGAGTACATTTTAATAAATTATTTTACACCAATACGTCACCTCTCCAATCAATAGAACCAGAGCTATGAATTTTTAAAGATTTTAGTAAAAATTGTGCAAAAAAAAGCACAAAGCGTCAACTATGGATATCTGCTTGCACTGGCCAGGTCAAAGTCACAAGTTCACGCTGACTGCGATGGTGTGCAAGTTGGTGACAGTCACCAGGTTAGGGCTGCTGAAGATTTACCTTCTCAGATCTATGCTATGAGTCCTGTTCGCAGTGGAGGGGGGTCAGGGAGAACGTCGCAGGAGTTTGCCAGCTTAGCGTGAAGAGCATGCCAGGAGATGCGGATGGGCATTGCTGGAGCTTTGCATTGGTAGTCCCTGAGAATAGTCGATGCTGTAGTGCTTTGGGTTGGGCTGCTATAGCAGGTCGGGCTGATGGAGCTTCGAATTGAGTGGCAGCGCCAGCAGCAAGATCTTGTGTGTGAATAGCGCTATTTGTGGTCGCGAAGAGCCCAAAAGCTTGATTATATCTCTCTGAGCCAGAGCAAGGGTCCAGGATCGAGGGACATCACTTGGGGATGTTGGGGAGCCATTCATATCCCTGAGGCTCATATCAAGAGGCCAGCAGACTAGCCCTTGGAGTCACTCTGGTAGCGCTGGGTTCAAGGATGAAGTTGAAGGTCCAGTTCTTCTCCAGGCCAGGCGGCATCAGGGCAGAAAGGCAGCAATTACACAAGGTCAGCAGTCCAGCAGAGTGGAAGTCCTTTCAGCAGCATAGCTGTCCTTCTTCATGGGAGAGTATCCACAGGTCCAGAAGTGTAATGAAGAGTTGGTGTCTGAGGTCCTACTTTTATACCCTGCTGCCCTGGCTCTGGAAGGTGGGAAATGCTTCTAGGCAGTGGGTTTGGAGCGCATGGGATTTCCAACCTCCCCTGCCCTGTTTCCAAGCTAGCTGCAGTAAAAATATGGGGCCAATAGGCCTTTTCTGTGAGGGCAGAGCATAAGCTATAGAGTTGTAAGTGGGGCTGTGCTTAACTTCACACCTACATCCTGCCAGCAGATGACCTATTCAGGCACAGCCAATCTGTCTGTCGAGTGACTGTCTGGAAAAACTCACAAAGTCTAACTCTCTGTTACACCAAGTCATGTGACCCACACCGGGCTACAGGCACAGAAGGGCTAAGGTCCCCATGTAATGATCTCACTTAGAGATGAGCAGGTGGCTTTTTAGATTGTGAGGTCATTGGAGACTGTAGCCTCCCCTGTCCTCATGAACAAACTTTCAGTCATATTTAGAGAACCCCCAGATTCCCAGTGGAGGCACCAGTGTGGCCGCATCTCAAGCAACTGAAGGTTTGCCCAGCGGACACTGTGTTTGATGTGCTCCCTCAGCAATGTTTTCGTTCTCTGATAATACACTCTCAAAATGGGAATTGTTTTTATAACCAAAAAATGACCCAGATGTGCAGGGACTTTACTCCCTGCCCAGGGGCATCATTGTGTGGTTTCCCTAACTAGGAATGCCATTTAAGACAGTTAGGGAAAGCAAGTGTTAAATGACCTGAAATCCTGTGGTTAGTAGGCCATCAGATCATTGGTTTCCAATGGTGAAGTTAGCTGAGACTCTAGTGTCAAAAATACAGCCATTGCCAGATTCTAAATAGAGAGGGGTATCAATATGTTTGAAAGGGTAGATGTGGTGTCAATTTGCAGTGGTGCTCCTGATCTGCCAAACTTTAAGTGATACCATGGAGTCCGAGTGCTCATTTTCACCCGGTTAAAAAGTGAATGGCTTGTTTGTGGAGGACTGGGGCCAGACCATACTATTCTGAGATGGTTGTTTAGAGAGTGTTTTGATTTTGTTGCTATTTTATACTCAAAACACTTACTTAGGTTCTGATATGTATTGGGTTACCTGTCATGCTTCCTGCACCCTGTCCAAGTTCTCTGTGAGTGCACTACCGCTCCCATATTGCACTATTTCTGGAGGAGGGGCTGGGTACCTTCCAATGCTGCCTTGAAAGGAGGGCGTCATCTGATTGGATGTTTTATATATGACACCCGTCCCTGAGTTTTGTGCTTGGCTTACTGAAGTCTGGTGGACCACGCCGTGTTACCTACTCTGGATCATACCGAGCCTTTAATTCCTTTGTTCTTCGTGTGCAACTACATTGCAGTATTGAGAAATCCCCTTTATTTTGGATCTGGATCGTGCAATCCTGTTTTCGTCTCTTAAATCAATTCAATTCGCCCCCGGGAGTAGGCTGCTTGTATCGCCTCTCCTCTTTAGAATTTTTTACTCCGCCCGCTTGCCTCTCAGATGCACTGAACGCGCGCTCACCTTCCTCCTTTTGCCGAGTGAATTAGGAAGCGTCCTTCTTCCAGAAGCTCACAAACGCCTCTTCTCCCGCGTCTCTTTCCCGGCCTGGAACGAGTCCTGGTGAGTGCTCCGTTTCCCCTTTACAGCAGTATTTTAGTTAACGCGAGCTGATATTGAGACGCCCAGCCTCTGAACTTGGAAATCTTTTCTTTTTTATTTTTCTACGTGACGCTCGCTAGTATTGGACTTTTGATTTTTGGAACACTGCCTTATTTCACAGCATATGCCATAATTGTGCAACTGATTTTTGTTGTGTTTTCAACGACCTTTATGCAACAAACTTTATTGAACACACTTTATGAACAATCCTATTTTAAAGAGCTGGATATTAGACCTCAAGCTGCACCCCTTTTTGCATATTAGGCAGATGTATGCCTTTGTTTCAGGTTTGATTCCTAGCACGCACTTCAGCGGGACCTACCTCTTTATTTTTTCTTTGATTGTATCTTTGCTCATTTATGGAGGAGACCATATATTCAACAGAGCTCACAGTAATGCATGTGTAAGCAGCGGTAGAAGTGGGCGGGGACGGAAGGGCATGGCGTGCCCCTACTTCTAAAAATTATTTCAGTCCGTTCCCGTACTTCTTACTTTCAAAAATGCGATGCAGTGCGCGCTACGAAATTCGTTTTATCAATTAAATTGTTTACTTACCTGCAATTATCCATATGCCGGTTTTTAGCACCCTCCACCCCACCCCTCCCCCTCCCCGCCTCCCTGCCCCACCGTAACTCCCTCCACGGGCAGCGGCTGTTCCTATCCCAAACGTTCACCAACTCTGCAACCCATCCATTCACTCTGCCATCCATCCATCATACATTCTTCCACTGCCATCCATTCATTTGTCTTTTTAACCACTCATCTATCAATCCTTTTACTTTGCCATCCTTTCACCTTCCCATCCACCTATCCATTCACTCATCCTCTTACCCACACATCCATCTATCCTCTCATCCATCATTTCACCCTTCCTTCCATTCAATAATTATATTATGTTAAGATAGTTTGTAAAGCGCACAGCTGCCCCAGCAACGGGTCGTCCCGGCGCTGAGCAACAATAACAAAAAATACTGCAAAAGAATCCCACACAGATACGAGAAACAAGAGTAGAAAAGGAAAGCTTACTGCGAGAACAAATGGGTTTTTATCGCTCTCCGGAAGGTCAAATAATTCTCCTTGCTCCGTATATGAGACGGAAGGTCATTCCAAAGCTTGGAAGCCAGTGCGCGAAACGAGCGACCACCAGCACGGGCCCTCTGCACGCGTGATATAGAAACCAGGTGTTTACCGGCAGAGCGCAGATGACGCCGGAGAGTGTAGAACGGGTGCTGACCGGGCAGGAGCAGTGACTGGGCAGGAGCAGTGATGGGGCAGGAGCAGTGACGGGTCAGGAGCAGTGACAGGAGGACAGGAGAAGTGACGGGGACAGGAGAAGTGACAGGGCAGGAGAAGTGACGGGGGCAGGAGAAAGAGAAGTGACAGGACAGGAGAAGTAGAAGTGACGGGACAGGAGAAGGAGAAGTGACAGGACAGGAGAAGTGACGGGGACAGGAGAAGTGAAGGGGGCAGGAGAAGTGACGGGGGCAGGAGAAGTGATGGGGGCAGGAGAAGTGACGGGGGAGGATCGGTGATGGGGGCAGGAGCGGTGACGGGGCAGGAGTGGTGACGGGGGCAGGAGCGGTGATGGGGGCAGGAGCGGTGATGGGGGCAGGAGCGGTGACAGGGGCGGGAGAAGGGAGGGGGCAGGGCAATTGATGAAGCGGGAGTGTTGATCGAGCATGAGCAGGAGTACTGACTGGACAGGAGCAGTGAAAGGGCAGGAACAGGCGTTTCCCAGAGCGACTTGAAGGGTAGGGGGCCAGTTTAGTTTGGGGGGACCGGTTTTGTTGAAATGCAGGAGTTTTAAAAACACTGCAAAGTTCTTTGTATATTCAGCAGGTTTCGGTCAACAATACAAGTGCCAAGATAACTTTGGTGATCAATGTACCTGCTGGAGAGAGATGGGAGCATGTTTTGTCTAGTGACTGTTTTACTCATCTAAGGTAGTGCAGAGTGGTAATATGCCTGCTGCAAAGAACATGTACCATGCATATCAAAGAGCAATATGTTATGTGCATAGTTCAGTGGGTACTGCTTTGTGTACACTTCCCGAATGAAAGGACACTTGAATACATATGGCCTGGCAGTTCGGGCTGGACTGTTCCCATTGGGCGCAGAATCTAGACTGATTTGCTTATGGCTGGGTCCAAACTGGAATGGCATGGTGAGCAAAAAACGATGGATTTAAGCCCAGATCTCTGAACTGGGATGAATGTATGACATTGATCTGCATTCTGTCCATCAATTGTTCTTTTTTGCATTTGTCACCCGAATGGGACAGGTATGCTCAGACATGAGTCCCGTGCTATCCATGCCACTGGAATCAAGCTATCCTGGATGATGAGGGCTGAAAGCCTGAAACCGGTCCTAGGATGCTTGTTTCCAGTCCAGGGAGAACCTGGCCTGGCAGTTCGGACTGGACTGTTCCCATTGGGTGCAGGATCAACAATGATTTGCATATGGCTGGGTCCAAACTGGAATGGGATGGTGAGCAAAGAAACAATGGATTTAGGCCCAGATCTCTGTACCGGGGCGAATGTATGACATTGTTCTGCATTCTGTCTACCAGCTGTTCTTTTTGCTATATTATGATTGAGCAGCTAGCTGGCTGACTTGAATTTGAAGGAGCCTTTGTGGGTTTCCGTGAGTCTAGATTCTCCTGAAGAGTCCCTTTCTCTTCTGAGCCCTGCTTAACACATGTGTACAGGAGGAGCCCTGTATTCATGACCTCAATGTTTGAGACAAAAAATAATCATGGATTTCTGAACAATGAGTAAAAGCATTAAGGTAACATGTTGTTCCTGCTTATATTTCACATGCTTTACATAAACCTTTATTCCCTATGAGTGTTTGCTTTTTCCTGAATTAAACCTCAAACATGTTTATCCATTGTTTTAATTAAATAACGTTATAAGCTGTAACTGGTCAGTGAAATGCGAAACGTACAAAAAATTGGTATGTTTTGCTATTTCTAGCCACACCCCTGACTCCGCCCACTGATTCAATCTTCGGTTATTCCTGCCCCCTGATTCTCCTCCCACAGTTCCCCTACTTTTTTTTCCCCACTTCGACCACTGTGTGTAAGTATGAGAGGGTACACAACCTGAAGTCTTACTCTTGTCTCTATCACGCATCCCTCTTAATCACTTGTAAGTAACACTGGTCCCTGCCTCTCTTTTGTTTGTTTGTTATTCTAAGTGCTGCAGTTCAAAGGACCGTGCATCCACCTACTCACACTCTGGATCTACTGGTGATACTGGTGACCCTAGCGGTGGTTCTGTGATAGTCTTCTCTCTCCTCGGGGGCATTAGCCACTGTTCTGGTATTCAGCCTGTACGGGGAGTGGCTGTACCCCTGGGGATAGTTGGGGCTCTATCTTCGCTCCTGAGGATACTGGTATTCGCTATTGTGCTGGAAGTAAGTTCCGACATATTGACACCTCTAATTGCTGACAATATTGATTTACGGCATATCAGAATATCAGTGATTTGTAGGCATTGCCATAGGTGTATAAAAGATTATTAACTATGAGTGAAGAAAACTTGAATTTTATAAATCTCCTTACATCACTTTGGTGTTTGCTGACTTCCATCGCATGTTTAATATCTGGTGGTTCCTGCATGTAAGAATAACTTGATTTCCCTTTTTGAGCATCATGCTTCTGTTTGTAGAGTACCTAGTCAATAAAAATAGATATGTTATTGAAATCATTTTCGTAACTACTCTCCACTTAAACTGCGTGTCACTGCTAAGTTCAAACATATATTAAAACTCTATAAAACACCATCACTTGTTGTCTGCAGCACAGCCATTGATTTGGAAGTGATACATATTCACCTCTCCTTCACAGCAAATAAAAATAATTACAGGATCAAGACTACGAGTACCTATTGTCATTGAGGGGAAATATTGTTACATTAACATGTAGAATGGAAATCACTTTATCAAAACAAATATATATTTTGTGGAAAAAAACATTTCACAGTAGTGAACACACATAATTGTTTTGGTAATACACAAAGTTTGCGAGATATATACATGAATGTTCTTTGTTTAGATACATTTGTGCTTGAGATACAATATGTCAGGAGGATAGTGAGACCAAGTTTTACAAAATCAACCAAACTTTTGCATTTCTGCTCTGCTGTAGGTTTCTATTGATCCTGATCTCACCTCAGGTTATTTCTGTTATCAGTTCACAGGTGTACTGCCCTAATCAAACATCCTGGGGAACGACAAGCCCAAGGGTGCAGGGTGCATGGAGCCAGAAGCCAGAACCCCAAGAGGCTCGCGCCCACAATAAGAGCACTGGTATTTAACTCATGTTTGCAAACCTCATATTCAAAGGTGGATCTTGTATTCAAAGGTGCGTAAAATATAGCACCATTCTCAGTACTACTTACTTACTCTGTTTAAGTGTAAGTTCACTTACCTCTTTTCAACATGTTCCTCCTCGTCAGAAAAATGGCTCCTTCTGAGCCAGTTTAAACAAATCCCTTTTTTGTTTCCATAGCGCTCTTCCAGCTTGGGCTTTAACTTGTTCTGTGAAACTTAAAGCCTATTTTATTAATTTATTTTGCATCTATCAACCCTCAGATGCATCTACGAAACAAACTTCTAAAGCAATTGTGAATGACCAAGCTAATCGCTCTAAAGTTTGATAATGGCATTATCCTTGGAAAGTTTAACTGCTGAGTAAATACCACTCAGTCTGATGCCCAGGATTTTCTTGGCGATATTGCCTCGCTAAAATTGTCCCTTTTAAATCAGGATCCACTCACATCTCTAGTCATTAGTTACACCCTGTTTTTACATCTCCCCAAAACTGCTGTCTTACTAGCAATCAGTTATGTTTACCATGGTCTGATCACTACACAATCAATTTTTCTATTAACACCCACACATCACCACTACTTAAAGCCAACAAACTGTCAGTGTCCTGGAAAAAGGTCTCACACTGTCTGCCCTAGGGATAAACTACTATCAGTCCCAATTTTAACGACACTAGAGATCTAGCCCAAGATGTAGACTCTACCAAACATCTAGGAGAATAATTGTGCTGCCGGCTTGAAAACCATAACCCCTCTAAAGAAATGTAAATGTTCCAAAAACAATAAACATAATCAAAATCCCGGGTTTAATGCCTTAACCGCGGCGGTTTTTCCGCCGTGGTGCGGGCTTTTTAAAGGGTGGGGGGGCTCCATCGGCCAACGGCCGACGGGAGCACGCAAGGGGTTAATAATGATCTTGTTTCCAAGAAACTTAAGGTACGTAGAGCTGAAAGACAGTGAGTATCCTCGTTTACGCAAGAAGCTAGGGTATTTTATTGAATAACTTCATGGAAGTACAAAACAATGATTCCAACGACTATAATGAACTATTATACTACTAAGATTCGAAATTCTCCACACTTATCTAAAGGATTCTTCAGTGTTGTCCCTCCAAACCTCTGACTAGTGCGTCTGACTAAATCTGTCAACAGTGGAACACATTTTGTCGACCAAAACTGAACGTATTTAGACAGATAATATTGATAAGATTGTCTCCATTATTATTAAAACCCCCAGAGCTTAATTCAATAATCCCAGTCGGCCAGTATTTCAGGTTCTTCTCATGACCAGTGTCCAGCCACAGTAATAAAACAACTAGTCCTGCACTCTTATCATCCCAACTGTTTTATTCAATCAATCATTTAAACAGGAGAAGGTCCATGATGCATGCAAAGCATCGGTTTTTAAAACCACTGCTGAAAAAACATGCAGTGGACATGCAGTGGACTCTGCACATCTGGCTTTCTTTGCCAAAATCCCGGAGACACTCACTTTTCTCCAAGGTTTTGTAGAAGCTAAGCAGATATTATGCCCTTCCCAGGCTGATTTCAGGAGAACCATGAGCACCACATTTCTACTACCACAGCTCTTGAAGATACATGCAAAACAGCTGACCGCTAAGAGACTGGAGCTTCCATTTTTCTTAACCTCTCCCTAGCCTTTGAATCAATCAACCACTCAATTTTACTGGGTATATTGTCTGTATTTGCTTCACATTCCTAAGGTGTCAAATAGTTGAAATCATTGTTGAGGGGGCAGTTACTGAGAGTGGCATTTCAGACACCTCAGACGCTACTTTGCAAGTTTTTTGTTTGATTTGTTCAACCTTTACTTTTCAATCTGTGTGAAACCCCTTCGGCTGATCAGAAATGGAAATTTCTTTTTTTAAGTAAGCTGATGATACTGAGCTACTTTTAAACGTTTTCTTAACCCTAATGGCCAGAACACCATGGCTAACACTCTCAGTTTTTTTAGGTACTGGTTGATGACAAACTATCTAAAATCAATTCAAGGAAAGATAGAGATATTGTTAATTAGAAATACCTTTGGAACTTTGGATACTGGCCTATGGCCCGCTTCTATCACACCATCACCTATTCCTGTACCAGGAGTAATATTCTATGCCAACTGCCCTTTAACCCCTCAGATAAATAAGGTCTCCATCACCAGGTTTAGCAGGTAAAGGTACTCGTAAAAATCTTGCCTTTCATCTCTAAAGACTACCTTAAACAAGTCATTACCACCATGGTTGTGCTAATTCCGATTACCTGGCCATACTGCTCAAGTCTATCAGAAAGCTCCAGTGGATTCAAAATGCTACAGCCTGATTGAGTGCTAAATCTTCCATTAGAGATCAAATATCTCCTCTACTCAACTATCTACACTGGCTTTAGGTGGAATACAGGATCCTGTTTAATTCTATCGGCGTCATGCACAGGATTGTGCACCATAAATCTTCTCGTATCCTGGCTAGAAAGTTTCATCAACTGCTTCTTGCATCTTCCTTCAAAGCTAAGGTTTTACTACCCACCCCTCAGATTAGGACAGTTTCTCTTGGTGGTCATACTTCTTTCTAAGCCACTGCAAAAGAGTGGAATCAACCCCCCTAATGAACTAAGATCTTTATCTATAACCCTACAATGGAAATTTGTTATGGTTTTAATTAACTAAACAATAAAGTTTAATAATAATGATAATAATAATATAACCCTATCCTTTAAAAAATATTTGAAAACCCATCTTTTTAAGCAGGCATATAAAGATCAGTTTCTTCATTTAGCATTTCTTGTCCTTTGTATCACCAATAAGCTCTGCAATATGTTGCGCGTTATCATTAAAAAATATATATAGAAACAGAAATTTCAGTGGCCGCACATGGCATGCCCACTATCCTACATCTCTCATTATCTTAACAGTTCCAGACTAGATTTAAGTTCAACTATTTAAAAAGTAACAGTGTTCCATCCCAGGATCCCTCCCTCTTGTCACCAAGTAAGTATTGCAGCGTAAGCATGGTAAACATTTTATTATGTGATTACTCTCCTTTACAACTCTAACTGTACTAGCCTCTTTCTGACTAGACATCTGCAGCACTTTCATTTACCACAGAAACAATATTCCTCTGATTAATCTTTCTCCGCTGATAGGAGGAGTGGAACTTAAGGTAACCAAACACCATGTTAGCTGTCCAATGAGGCCATTAATTGACAGACAACTCACAAATTTGAGACAAGGATTAGTTTCACCACTCTTAAAACCATGCTGTAGAAATAAAGGATAGCAGAACCAATGCACACAAAAATCACCTGCCTATATGTAATAATTGCAAAACGGCCCTAAGGAAAGGATCCCAACATTATGCACCAAGCACCAGAGCTGGCACTTGCATATATTCAATGTTTCAAAAACCAAGTTAGTTTAACAAAATTATTTTTCTTTTTTTATTTTCAAAATATCAAACATAATTGTCAGGCTTTACAAAATACATAGATAGTTAATTAAATACTCAACAATAGATATATAAATACACATTGTCCCAAATATCACATTCAAAACTATCAATCATGTGGGTAGGCAAGATGGCTGCCGAACGTTCGGTCGAGTGAGCTGGTGTGTCTCACCTGGATGAATCACCTCCTCTAAAAGTGTTTTTAGCTGTCTGGACCCCTCGTTCTTGGACTGAGCTGGGCAAAGCTGTTCGTGTGTCAATGCTTAGACTGTCGTTGTGCTCCCTGAGTGCTGCGTTTAACAGCGCGTTCAGGGTTTGGTGTGTTCCAGCTCTGTTCTTACCAGCTTTCCCTCACCTCGCTGATCTCTCCTGTGTATACCGCCCCCGGAGGCGTATCTCCAGCAATATGGCCCTAAACGTACCACTAAGGCAGCGGCTGCAAAAGCTCGATCAGCTGCTGCCTCGGCTCCAACCAATGGCCCGGTGGAATTGACAAATGCTGGTAAAGCCTCGCATTCAGCGCTAGGAGAAGAAGGCGCTCCGGGCAGTAACTGGGCAGTTTCTATAGCAGCGAGCAGTAAGAATAAGCAGACTGTACCAGTACTTTTTAAAAATGCGATTGCTAAAATCAATATACCGCCCGGTACCAGGGAAAGCAAGCAAGTACATCTGATCCCTCTGCAAACTATTAAATGTGTGAACTTAGCAGGAGATACATTAGTCCTACCGGACTCTCCACGAGATGCTGATGTCCCTTTCATAAATGGTGGTCCCGTGCAGGAGGGTATAACTGAGCAAGCTTATTCTGTGCAACAGGGGCTCATAACTGAAGGTTCAATGGGTGGTTAACCATGAAACTGCCCGCGCTCAGTCTCCCGGTGAATGGGATTATCGAAACATTAGTTCAGCAAAGTGAGAACAATATTACCCTGGCGTTTCCTCTCCCAGCTGCGAATATGTCTGAGCAAAATGGCACTGCTGGTGGTACTATTGATGGATGCGAATCCTCCAGGGAACTTGAAGGGGGAGATAAATTCTTCTCTTTATCTGAACACATGGGGTCTTCAATTGATGAAGAGGACGACCAGGATAGGGAATGGACTGACAATGGCAGCGATGTTGGAGACTGGTGGCTAAATGAAGTCCTCAGCGATGAGATCCCACCCCGTGGCCCTCGTACAGTCCTCAAAGCTAATAATCGAAAAGTTTGGGGCGCTTAAGAGAGGCCACTGGTGCTCCTGGATCACCATCCTGGGATAGCCCTTTCTCTGTAAAATCAGATGGGGGGAGTGCGCCAATAAAGGGCTTGAACATACCACTTAAACAGGCTGAGCCTCCACCTGGAGAGATTACACTGGCTGTTATCTCTCAGACTATCATGGCGCATTGTGAGGAGTCTCGTCAGGAGAATGTTCGTACACAGGGCGTTTGTCGTAGAGGCCAACATTCTATTTGCAGAGTGGCCAAAACTTGCACAGGCATCGCAGCCAGAATTGGAGAGGCCGAGGAGAGGATCTCTTATTTAGAGGACGCCCTAGCAACGCAGAAGGTCGCAACATACATGATGGGTGCACAGAAAGGCGACATCATGTGGAAGCTGACCGATTGAGAAAATAGGGCCCGGAGGAACAGTCTTAGGATCCTAAGGATCCCGGAAGGCCGTGAGCTAGTAGACGCCAGGCAATTTGTTGTCGAACTTTTCACTGAGGCATTCCCTGAAGTAAAACAGTGGGACTGGCAGCTCGAGGTGCAACAAGCGTATCGATTTCCGTTCACGAAGAGAAAGAAATCGGGATCAGTAGGGGATAAACCTCCAAGCAATTTTGTCTCAATAATTTCCTGGCGAGGGAGAAGATCTTTGATTTGGCTAGACCTGATAGAAAAAGACAAGGGAAAGGCTGTGAGTTTTTTGTCAGGCCAGATTTTTGCCCAGCAACAGTTGAGTGGAGGTGGCAGCTCCACCAGCTGATCTCTCCGTTTCAGTCAAAGGGTTTCCAAGCTTTTTTACTTTTTCCCTCAAAATTGAAAATTATTTATCAGGGACAGAATAGATTTTTCCTCTCTGAAATTCAGACCAAGGAGTTTCTGGACACCATATAGCTAAGAAGGTGTTAGGTCCTGTTCTTCTCCGCATGTTTTTTTTCCTTTTCTCACTTGTTCTCAATCATTATTTTTAGGGGGGTCCCTGGATTAGAGGTGGGGTGAGGTGATTGCATGGGGTGGTTACTCTTATTTAATTTTTCTCATTACTACTTCATTCAGATATCCCAGGAAGCAATCGCCTCTATCCCATAGCTATAAGTTATGAGGGGGTGAGGGGATCCAGGCGAGAACGGGATACCGGCTCAATCCATCACAAGGACCTAGGTCCTGTTGCCATTTAAGTGGGGTGTAGGGGGTGGGTGGGGTAGCTCTCACGGGGAAGGGGTGGGACTTGGGTGGGGAGGGCTCACGTGTATCTTGTTTCTGGAAATCTGTTGCAGTCGTGGCTTTAAACCTTATCAATGTTGTTATATATCAACTTATATGTCTAAAAATGTGGAAAATGCACAGTTGGGCTTGAATGTTTTCTCAGGTTTTGGTATTGATGGGGTTGGATAAACTTATTTTAAGTTCATGGAACATTTGTGGACTCAATGATGCCAAAAAACGAGCATTATTTTCTAAAATTGTTTATACTATGCAATTGGATGTATTATGCTTACAGGAGACTCATATACCCTGGGTGAGGCGAGAGTGTTTGAAGGTGCCTGGATATAATCTAATTGCCTGCCCTAAAATGACCTCTCTGATTAAGAGCATTGCCATTTTATTGAAGCGTGGAGTGGGGGTCTGTACTAAGGTCCGTGAGGACAAGATGGGCAGATGGATCATAGCCGAAATATTAGTTGATAACAGGCCCCCCACTATATGTACGATATATGGCCCAAACTTAAATGATCCGGAATTGTTTAAACTTTTAAGCGTAGAATTAGCTACTTAGCCGTTTCCTTTGTTGGTTTGTGGGGACATGAACATTAACCTACCAAGTAATTTTAACCTGGCAGGTGATTAGAAGTACTTTGGTAGGAAACCTAGAGTGTTTAAGGCCCTTCAGACCCTAGTGCAAGAGCATGGTGTGACGGACCTTTGGCATCGGCATAATAAAGCTGATGATGGGTATACATACTACTCTGCTCCTCACAATAAAATGGTCTGGCTCGACTATTTATTATTTATGATCAGGTTGCAGACACAGCTTCTATTTCTGCCCCCCGTCCCCCCCACCCCAGAATTTTATCGGATCATAATCCGTTGTTTGTCGAATGCCCGTGGTCTTGTCTACGTAAAGTCCCGAGGGACTGGACTTCTGAAAGGAAACTCTTGTTGGACAAGGCTTATCAGGCTCATACGAAAAAGTGGTTAGTTGAATTTTTAGATATCAACAGGGGAACTGCATCAGATCATATGATGTGGGATGCTTTAAAGGCCGCAATCCAAAAAACTTGCAGAGTCGTATTATTAAAAATTCAGGATGAAACCGGGGTGATTCAGGATACTCAGGAGGGAGTGGCTGAGGTGTTTCAAAGGTTTTACGCAGCACTTTATACTGAAGACACTGGGGGTACCCAGAGAGAGTCTGAGATCGAGGATTTTTTACAGGGGTTGGATACCTCAAAGATCTCCCACGAACAGAATGAGTGGCTATCGGCCCCTATTTCCTGGGAGGAGGTCGAGTCAGCTGTAAAAGCCTTAGCCAACAGGAAGGCCTCTGGTCCAGATTCCCTGCCCTTGGAGATTTATAAGACCTTCCTTGGGGAGGTCCGATGTGATCTAACAGCCCTCAGGGATGTATGTCACTACAACGCGGGTTATTACCATGCGTGTCATTACAACGCTGTTTTTACAACGCAAGTCGTTACCACGACTTGCGCTGTAAAGGCTGGATAGTGGAATAGTTTAATTTTCTATTCCAACTCCAGCTCACGTTGACAGTAGGGAAGGTGTTGGAATAGAAAATTAAACTATTCCTTTGCCAACAGCGCCCTCCAGCGCAAGTTGTTGAAACGACGTGCGTTGTAAAAGCAGCGTAGTAATGGCAGCGTGTGGTATTGCCCGCGTTGTAAAGCTGTTCCCCGTCCTCAGGGCAGCGCAGAGAGGTATTCTTCCTGATTCATGGTGCCAGAATTCAATTGCTTTGTTTATAAAAAAAAGGGGAAAGCCTGAGCTGAGCCCGTCATCTTTTTGTCCAATTTCCCTCATAAACAGCAACAGCAAAATATATTCCAAAAGCTTAGCTTCTAGGCTGGTAGAGGTGATCATTCCATTTGTTTCCCTGCGCAAACATGGCTTTATTCCGGGCAGGGACAGGGCGGACCATGTCCGGCGCGCCATTGCTTTATTGGATTGGGCCCAGGTCACGGCCTCCCCACTCGGGTTGATCCTTTTGGACGCAGAGAAGGCGTTTGACAGGGTCTCCTGGGGGTTCTTGTGGGCCATGCTCCGGTGGAAAGGGTCTCAGTAATGATGTTATTCAGGCAATTCAGGTACTATATACCTTTCCAGCAACAAAACTACGTATCTCTGGGCAGGAGTCAGGGTATTTTAGTATCAGTAGAGGTACAAGGCAATGGTGTCCAAGTTCACCCTTGCTTTTTGCTCTGTACATCGACCCATTCTTGAGCAAAATTGAAGGACACCCGGGCATATTACCTATAAGGATCGAAGGTACAGAGTACCGCGCGCTGGCTTATGCAGACGATATTGTTGTTTTAACTTCAGATGTTTCTTCTGCATTCTTGGCTCTTAAGGCATCTGCTGAACAGTTTGGATTAGTATCGGGGTATAATTTAAATGTGGCAAAAACCCAGGTTATTAAAAACACCCAATATGTCATACTCCGATGCTCCAGTTGTCAGCGAAGCAATCTATTTAGGAATTAAGATCACGGCTGCAGTCAAAACCATTTCAGATTTGAACATTCTTCCGGTGGTGGAGGCTGTAAACACTAAGCTGGAATGGCTGGACCACTTACATCTTTCTCTTCATGGTCGTTGCAGTGTTCTTAAAATGCTGGTGCTCCCAAAGTTCTTGTATCTTTTTAGGACAATTCCTCTAGAACTATCGCAAAAAAGTTTGTTAAAGGCCGATAGGATCTGCTATAGGTTCCTCTGGTGGTATCACTGCTCCCGTAGAGCTGCCAAGTGGATGTGCCTCCCACATGATTGGGGGGGATGGGCTGTACCCAATTTGCTATTATATTATTGGTCTGTGATGGTTCAGTTCTTGGGAGTGCCTGTGCTGGGAGAAAGGGTTGAGGTTCAGCCATGCAATAGACCTACTTTCTGTAAAAGGGGATCTCTGTGTATAGTCATAAACTAGTGAATAATCCCGCCCATGTGCGTAAACCGCGGAGCAATCGAAATAGTCTCTTAAGTTGTCTTCTTCTGCAGTCCTGCATAGACACTTAAGAGAAAATCAAAGACAAATAGTGCAGCCTAAAACTAAAAGGCTACACTGGCCAGTACTTCATCTTGAAGTGACAAAAATAGCCAAATAATATTACATTTTACACACTTTGTAAAGTTTCACCCCTAGAGAAACTCCCCTTCACAAAAATCCTTTGTCATGATAGAGAGGAAGGGTTGAACAGACAAGACCCATAGGCTGCCATTATGTGTCTGGAAAAGGGATACCGTGCCTTTAAGGAACTCTCCAGAGACCCTCGGTATCCCAGGATGCACAGCCAAAGGCCTTTTACTTTCAGTTCTTTTTTCCGGCTCCTGCCAGCAGGACCCTTTTTGGGTATATCTTCAATTTTTGGAACATTTCCAGTGTTTTGAGTGTTTCACTCGACGTCTGGGGTCTTCCTCTTCCAGTTGCTGTGTTTTTTTACCAGTGTTGCCACCTCTATACTGTCGAAATGCCAGATTTATTCGACAAGTGCCATGAGTGTGGTAGGAAGAAAGCTAAATCTGACCCCAACAGAGTGTGTATACTCTGTCTCCCTTCTAGCCATGTCCCTGACACCTGTGTTATTTGTCACTCTTTCTCCAGGAGGACCCTGCGTGACAGGGAGGAGATTCATCTCCAAGGCCTGGAGCAGAGGAGACATCAAGAAACAGGTGGGACTTTTGGGCATGGAGGGACTCTATCTTCATCCTCTGCCCGTGCATCGGCCTCTGGGGGCTCCCCAGTCAAGAAACGGCCCAGAAAAGGCACCGGTCCTGGTTGACTTTGATGGCTTCGGCGTCGAGAGGTATGACTACCATCTACTCCCCGTCGACTCAAGGCTCTGGGTCGAAGCGACGTTGCCGTTTGGCGTCGAGGGGTAGGACGTCGAGACCTCGGACGAGGTCGACGTCAAAGCGTTCACCGGCGTCGACATACTATCGACGTCGTGATGAATCCCGAAGAGGCAGGCGCGCGCCGTCGAGGCGACACCACCGTTCGCTGTGAAGATCGACGTCGAGGAGAGAAAGATCGCTGTCGAGGCGAAGACACTCGACGTCAGGGAGTTCGTCGACGTCAGGGAGGTCGACGTCGAGAAGAGAGACGTCCCAGAGATCGACGTCGAGGAGAGAAAAGTCGACGTCGAGGGGAGAAAGGTCGATGTCTAAAAGGAAGTCGAGGGCCAGAACGGTGTCTAGTGCCTCTGTGGTGAGGGTCTCATCGTTATCAGCGAGTCACCGGTCGCGGCGGCGCTGGCGCTCGCACTCTGAGAGGTCGGCCTCCAGAGTGTCCTCCCCGAGGCCTGCTCGCAAGAAGAGTCCTTAGGTCACCGGAATCTGATTATTCCCAGACCTACTCGCCCTCAAGGCCCAGGACGCCTCCTCCTCCTCCTCTTCCGCAGCTTCCTCCGCCTCCTCCTCCTCCTCCTCCTCCTCCACCGCCTCCACCACCTCTTTCTCTGCCACCACTGCCTCGGTCTCCACTACCGAGCCCTGTGGTTCCAGCACTGCCTATTCCGCAGCCCCTGGGGCCGGTGGTTCCTGCAAGGCCCAGAAAGCCAAGGTCAATATCCAGAGGGAGCCATCACTCTCGCAGTGAGCGTCAATCCTCGACAAGGTCACGCCATCGTCGGCGGAGGGACAGGTCACAGTCCAGGTATACGGACTCTTCCAGTGACAGGAGATAATCTCCCACTTTGTCGGACTCTCCTCCAACGAGAGTGTCCCCAGTGGATTACATTGTGACTTTCCAAGATGTGCTGCTGAGGGGGGCAGCGAAGTTGGGGATCACATTGACTGTTCCCACCACTACCACTTCTGTGATCTTTGAAACGTTGCAACGCAGGCACCTCTCTCGCCCTCTGCTGCCTTTGGTGCCAGGACTGGACGAACCGGCCATGGAGCTGTTTCTGACGCCGGTCTCGGTTAAGTCGGCGCCATCAAGACTTCAAAAGAAGTACAGGCCCCCAGATTCTGATTCAGCATTCTTGAGAGCAGATCCTGTACCGGATTCTGTCATTGTGACAGCGGCCAAGAAACAGCACTCTACTGCCCAGTCGTCTACAGTCTCTCCGGACACATGGATTTGGCAGGAAGGAAAGTCTGTAGTACGGCTGCCACTTCGATGAAGGGAGCTAGTACAACAGCGCTTTTGGGCAGATATGATCGCTCGTTGTGGGAGTCCCTGCAACAATTTATTGAGCTGCTCCCGAGAGACACGAGATTCTGAATGAGGGCATGATGGTTTCAAATCAGGTCATTAGTTCTGCGGCGGATGCCTCTCACCTGGCCGCGCATGGGTACTGCCATGGCATCAACCTGAGGCGACATTCCTGGTTGCGCCTTACCTCTCTTAAGCCTGAGGCACAACAGAAGATTGATAATTTGCCCTTTTCAGGATCCACCCTCTTTGGGGCTGATGCGGACGAGAAGATGGCCCGCATGAAGGCGGAAGTGGAAACGCTGAGGGCTCTAGGTTGGAGAAACCGAAGGAGCAGCGGAAGTCGTACCGTCCCTTCCAGAGGCGTTACTCTTCCCAGAGGTATCAACGGGGACAAGTTCGCCAAGCTGGCCAACAGCAGCAGCAGCAACAGCAATACCAGCGACAACTATTCCAAAAATGTCAGAGGGGCAGAGGCGGACAGCAGTCGTCCTCGGCGAATAAGGGCCCGGCCAGGTCTAAGCCCTGAGGAGTTACTTCCCCCTCGTCCGTTACCCGCTCCGGTGGGGGAAAGCATACAGAATTACTTGGCAGAGTGGAGAAAAATTACTCAGGACAAGTGGGTGCTAAATATTGTTTGCAATGGATAGTCTTCGGTTTGTCAGCCCTCCTCCAGCTATTCCACCGGTTCCTTCGCACTACCAGCTGCGAGAACTACAAGCGGAGGCCGATACCCTGTTAAGAAAAAGGGCGATAGAAGATGTTCCTCTGTCTCAAAGAGGAAAGGGTCTATACTCACGGTTCTTTCTGGTAGGCAAAAAGGACAAGAACGAGTTCAGGCCCATTCTGGATTTGCGACAAACAAACAAGTGTATTCGCAAGGAGATATGTTGCATGCTGTCCTTGCACCAGATTTAACCTCAGCTGCAGCGAGGAGACGTGCTTTGCGCAATAGAGCTACAGGATGCGCACTTCCATGTGCCCATTGCACAGAAACGCCGGAAGTTCCTGCGATTCCTAGTTGGCACCATTCACTATCAGTACACCGTACTACCGTTTGGACTGAAGTCTGCACCCAGGACTTTCTCAAAATGCATGGCAGTGGTGGCAGCGCACCTGAGAAAGAACAAGGTGTTTGTCTACCCGTACCTGGACGACTGGTTGATCAAAGCCTCCACCTTCCAGGAAGCGCAATTGCATTTCCACAGGACGGCCGTTCTGTTGAATCAGCTGGGTTAGCACATAAACATATCCAAGGCCGTTCCGACTCCTGTTCAGTACCTACAGTACTTGGGAGCCTCCATCAATACCATCAGAGCAAGCGTGTCTCCTTCGGAGGTGCGACGCTTATCGATCCTTCGGAAGGCTCAGGCTCTCCTGTCGGTTCCATCAACGACAGTAAAGACGGCATCTTCTCTTCTGGGGTCGATGGCCTCTTGCATCTTCCTCACACCACATGTACGCCTCCACATGAGACCGCTGCAGGAATGTTTGGAGGATCACATGGGACAGAGAAACGAGGGAGCTGGGAAGACCGGATCCAACTGTCTCTACACGCTCAACAGTCACTGAGATGGTGGTGTTCTCCTAAAAGGGGTCCCCTTCCACAAGGGCATTCCCACACAGACTATTGTGACGGATGCGTCTCTCCATTGCTAGGGAGCAAATTCAGACCATCTTCAGATCCAGGGAACGTGGACCCAGGCAGAATCCACGTACCACATCAACTTCCTGGAACTTAGAGCTGTTCATTTGGCGCTGAAAGCCTTTCATCGTTCCTTCCAGACCGATTCCTTGCTTGTACAGACGGACAATACGATCACCATGTATTACCTCAACAAGCAGGAGGGCTCGAGATCGCGCACACTGTCCCAAGAAGCGCAGGCGATCTGGCACTGGCTGTTAGCCAGAGGACTGACGATAACGGCGACCCATCTGCCAGGTGTGCAGAATGCTCAGGCGGACGCACTCAGCAGACTCGTTCAGGAGAACCACGAGTGGGTCTTAAACGACGAGGTGCTAGGAAACATCTTTGAAAGATGGGGCACTCCAGACATAGATCTGTTCGCCACCGCCGAAAACAGCAAATGCCGAGACTTCGCCCTCAGGTTTTACCAACCGGGGACTCTGGGGAATGCGCTATGGATCAGCTGGTCGAACAGCTTTCTGTATGTTTTTCCACCCATTCCTCTGATTCAGGCAGTGCTCATCAAGCTGTCCCAGTTCAGAGCGCGAATGATCCTCATCGCTCCGGAGTGGCCTCAACAGTGGTGGTTCAGAGACCTGCTCCACCGGTCTCTGTAACCTCACCTGCGGCTTCCATGTCGGCCGGACCTTCTAACGAAGTTCGGGTGCAGATGGTGCACCCCAACCTCTCATTGTTGATTTTGGCGGCATGGCTCCTGAGATAGTACAGTATGGACACTTGAACTTGCCTGACAACTGCATGGAGATACTCAAGGAAGCTAAGAGACCTTCCACCAGGACTTCCTATGCCTATAAGTGGAAGAGGTTCTGCATCTGGTGGACGTCCAAGAATGCTGATACTACCTCTTGCAAGGAAGATGTCATACTTCCATATCTCTTGCATTTGGCTCAATCTGGCCTTAATTTCCATTCTATTGAGGTTCACCTCGCAGCATTAACTGCATATAGGAAATGCCTTTCAAAAACATCCTTCTTCTAGATTCCTGTAAAATTGTAAGATTTTTTGGAAGGTTTGAAGAAAGTGTTTCGTCCTGTCAGGCGTCCGTCGCCTTCATGGGAACTGAATGTAGTGCTGCCTCGGTTGATGAAGGACCCTTTTGAACCCATTCATAAGGCTTCCCTGCAGCATCTTTCCTGGAAGGCAGCCTTCCTTGTGGCTATAACATCGGCCCGCAGGGTGAGTGAGATTCAGGCCTTGTGTTGCAATGAGCTTTATACAGTGTTTCATGCTTCTAAGGTTGTCGTGAGGACTCACCCTAAGTTCCTGCCTGAAGTGATTTCTGATTTTCATGTCAATCAGACGATAACTTTGCCTACGTTCTTTCAACACCCTTCCTCTCCTGCGGAGAGGTCTCTTCATTCCCTGGATGTAAGAAGGGTGTTGAAGTTCTACTTAGATAAGACTAAGAATATTCGTAGGTCAGACCAATTGTTTGTCAACTATGGTTCAGTCAGGACTGGTCTTGCCACTTCTAAACAGTTCATCTCTAGATGGATAGTGTCCTGTATCCAGTTGTGTGACCAGAAGGCTAACAAGACCTTAGGGGGTAAGCCTAAGGCCCATTCCACCAGGGGCAAAGCTGCTACAACGGCTTTGCTATGTAATGTTCCCATTGCAGATATCTGCAGGGCTGCCACCTGGAAATCGGACCATACCTTTGCCAAACACTACTGCCTGAACTCTGATGCCAGAGCAGATGCTCAGGTTGGGCAGGCTTCGTTGAGAAATCTGTTTGCACAGTAATAGTTTGTCTGTTTCCTCCACCGCTGATTTGGTTTGTTGGGATGGGCTTGCCATTCTATTCACTAGATTATGACTATACACAGAGATCCCCTACTACAGAAGGAGTAGTTTCTTACCTGTACCTCCAGTTCTGTGGTAGGGGTATCTCTGTTATAGACATAAGCGCCCGCCCTCCTCCCTGGTGGATGAAAGGATAATGTACTGAATGCTACAGGCCTAGCTTTATACACCTTCAAAAAGAAAGTAAAAGGCCTTTGGCTGTGCATCCTGGGATACCGAGGGTCTCTGGAGAGTACCTTAAAGGCACGCTATCCCTTTTCCAGACACATAATGGCAGCCTATAGGGCTTGTCTGTCCAACCCTTCCTCTCTACCATGACAAAGGATTTTTGTGAAGGGGAGTTTCTCTAGGTGTGAAACTTTACAAAGTGTGTAAAATGTAATATTATTTGGCTATTTTTGTCACTTCAAGATGAAGTACTGGCCTTGTAGTTCTAGGCTGCATTATTTGTCTTTGATTTTCTCTTAAGTGTCTATGCAGGACTGCAGAAGAAGACAACTTAAGAGACTATTTTGATTGCTCCGGGGTCCACGCACATGGGCGGGACTATCACTAGATTATGACTATAACAGAGATACCCTTACTACAGAACTGGAGTTACAGGTAAGAAGCTACTCCATCTTTGAGATCGGTCTCGGCTCAGCTGCTAAGGGTATCTTGACTCAAGTCTTGGAGCCGAGTTACTCTAAGAAGACCAAGTTCAAGGTGGTTATTGTTATGTTTTCAAACTGGCACAAAATTTGTCGGAAATTGCTTATTCCTAATGTTAATATATATACTCCATTTAAAGCCGCTCGACTCCTACCTCCTATCTTCCAAGATCCAACTATGTTCAGATGGCAGGCACTTGGTATCCATGTTATAGGGGACGTAGTGGGGACCGGGCAAATATTTTTGTTTTCACTTTTGAGAGATAAGTTCCAGCTGAATACGCATAATTTTTTCAAATACCTGCAGGTTAGAAGTTTTATTCATAATTGCCTCAGTGCAACCCCCTCAATGTTAGATAAGCTTGTGATATATGAAATGATTCAAAAGAAAGCCAGAATAGGGACAGTGTATCAAAACTTACTGTCTAATCCCCCGGATGATCTTGAGATGCAAAATCTTAAGTGGGTGGGTAAATTTGGCAAGACTGGGGTTGATCTGAGGCCTGCACTTGAGTTGGCTAGCAAGGTCTTGGTTTCTGGCAGTCTTCGGACACAAAGTTACATTGCAGTGTTTCATCCCTATTATACGCCTGCAAAAATAGTGAAATGGGGCTGCAGAAAGGGTGATCACTGTTCAAGGTGTGGGTTGTACGCGGCAGACACTATCCATATGTTTTATTCATGCCCGAGCCTCCAAGACTTTTTGTCTGACGTGGAGTGCTTCATCAACCTCCCGCTCAATATTCCGTGCTCATTGTCCTCAGAGATGGTGATAATGGGTCTTGAAGGCTTAGTTGTGGCTAGGAACTCATGGCCCATCACCGCATTTTTGTTTATAGCCATGTCTATGATTTGGTTGTGTATTACTTCACAATGGCTATGTTCTGACGCACCTACATTTATTATTTGGAGAGCTAGGTTGCTTGCTATTTATAATTTGGAGTTTTCAGTATTTACATTAAAGGGTAGGCAGAGGCGGCGGGAGTTCGCTCGTAAGATCTGGGCCCCTGTGGTGGAATGGGTAAAATAGCCTCTGCGCCCAATATATGTAAATTGTTCACTCTTAATCTGTTATAGTCCCATTAACTGTTTCTTTCCATGCTTCCTTATTTGTTTTTTATTCCCTTGCCCTATCACACTTCTAATTCTGTTGGATTTACCTTTTTGTTGTTTATTGCTGTATTTAAAATTTGAAGTCTATAGTTGTTTTGATTGTCACCAGTCTTTATCTTTTGTGACGAGTTTATTTGGGGGTGTAGGCTGGTTTTGGTCTTTAAATATAGTTTCCCCTTGGACCCTCCCCATCTGTGTTGTGTTACACGTCCAGTACTTATACCCAAATGTGTCTTTGAAGTGGGGAAGATTTCAAAGGTGTCTTTGAAGATCACAAGGTCAATCAATCAATGAATCATTTGAGAAGTGCACTACTCACCCGTGGGGGTCTCAAGAGGCTGGGGAGGAGGGGTGCTGCTACTGCTTAAACAGCCAGGTCTTGAGGAACCTCCTGAAGGTTAGTAGGTCCTGGGTCTGCCGTAGAAGGATAGGGAGGGTGTTCCTGGTCTTGGCGGCGAGGTGGGAGAACGATCTGCCACTGGTGGTTGCTCTTCGGATGCGAAGGACGGCGGCGAGGGCGAGGTCGGCGGAGCAGAGTTGTCTGTTCGGGCTGTAGAAGGTGAGTCGTCTGTTGAGTTATGCCAGTCGGGTGTTGTGGAGCACCTTTTGTGCATGTGTGAGTAGCTTGAAGGTGATCCTCTTGTTGACAGGGAGCCAGTGCAGGTCTCCCAGGTGTGGCGTGATGTGGCTGTGGCGCGAGATGTAAAGGTTCAGGCAGGCTATCGGTTCTTTATGCGTTGTAGTAGTTTCAGGAGTTTGGGAGGGGCCTCCCGCATAGAGGGCGTTTCCGTAGCCACCCTGCTGCTGACGAGGGCCTGGGTGACTATCCTTCTTGTTTTAGTGGGGATCCACCTGTAGATCTTGCAGAGCATGCAGAGGGTGTTGAAGCAGGAGGACGAGATGGCGTTGACTTGCTTGGTCATGGAGAGTGTGAAGTCGAGGATGAACCCCAGGTTGCGTGCGTGGTCCGTGGGTGTTGGTGCTGCTCCCAGTGTGGACGGCCACCAGGAATCGTCCCAGGCTGAGGGGGTAGACCCGAGGATGAGGACCTCTGTCTTGTCCGATTTCAGATTCAGACGGCTGTTCTTCATCCACTAAGCGACGACTTTCATTCCTTCCTGGAGGTTGGTTTTGGCAGTGAGGGGGTCCTTGGTGAGGGGGAGGATCAGCTGGGTGTCGTCGGCATATGAGATGATGTTGAGGTCGTGCGGTGGGGCAACATGGGCGAGCGTGCCATGTACATGTTGAACAGTGTCAGGCTGAGGAATGATCCTTGGGGTACGCTGCAGATGATCTCGGAGGCTTCTGATCGCAAAGGGGGAGGCAGACGCTCTATTTTCTGCTTGAGAGGAAGGAGGTGGTCCATTCCAGAGCCTTGCCTCGGATCCCTGAGTTGTGGAGGCGTGTGCGTAGGGTGCGGTGGCAGACAGTGTCGAAGGCGGCTGATAGGTCCAGGAGGATGAGGGCCACGGTTTCGCTGTTGTCCAGTAGGGCCCTGATGTAGTCGGTAGCAGTGATGAGGGCAGTCTCGATACTGTGGTTACTGCGGAACCCGGACTGGGAAGGGTCTAAGATGTTGTTCTCCCCGAGGTGGCAGGTCCGCTGACTGTTGGCGGTCTTCTCTATGACCTTCGCCGGGAACGGGAGCAGGGAGATGGGCCGGAAGTTCTTGAGGTCCTTCGGATCTGCCTGGAGTTTCTTCAGTAATGCATTGATCTTGGCTTGCTTCCAGTTCTACGGGAAGGTCGCGGTCTCGAAGGAGATGTTGATGGCCTTGCGGAGATGGGGTGCGATGGGGGAACTGGCATTGTTGAAGATGTGGTGTGGCATGGTTCTGATGGGGAGCCGGAGTGGATGGTGTTCATGATTTTGATGTTCTTGTCATCGTTTGTGTTAGTCCAGGTGAGCAGGGGATCGATGTGGGTGGTGACCGCGGGGTCTGAGGTTTCGGTAGTGGTTGGGGCAGTCAGGTTGTTGAAGCTGTCATGGATGTCTGCGATCTTGCAGTGGAAGAAGGTGGCGAGGGAGTCGCACAGGTCTTGCGATGGTGGGATGTCGTTGGTGTTGGAGCTGGGGTTGTAGAGTTCCTTCACGATGTTAAAGAGCTCTTTGCTGTTGTGTGCGTTGTTGTCGAGCCGGTCCTTGAAGGAGGCCCTTTTGGAGGATCTGATGAGGTGATGGTGTCTGTGGATGGCGTACTTGTGGGCTGCTTAGCTGTCTGGTGTCTGTTCGCGGTGCCATTTATTCTCTAGATGTCGGGTGCCGAGGAGGCGATCAACCAGGTCTCTGTCAGGAAGGCGACGTCTGGGGAGGATGTGTCGAGCAGGTGCCAGAGTTCGACCGCGTGTTTGCGTGCGGAGCGGGTGTTCAGTAGAATGCATCTGAGGTGGTTGCATCCTGTCACGGTGGGCCGTTTGTTGGCTCGGATGCTGATGAAGCTGCAGCTCCGGCAGGAGAAGGGTCCTTGGGTGTGCTTCGGGGCGGCCAGGAAGCGGGTGTGCTGTCGTTCGGTGTTGATTGCGTGGAGGGTGTTGGCGTTGTACCACCCCCTTTTCTGAATCATTTTGTCCATCACCCCCTCCTTTTCTGAATCATTTTGTCCATCACCACCCCCTTTTCTGAATCGGTGTTGTAGAGGAGTCGGGTGTTGTGGCGTTCGCGGTCCCAAGGGGTCTGGCACTGGGTGTGGTTGAGGCGCGGACGGGCTTGCCTTAGGTGCGCCAGCAGTCTGCATTTGTAGGAGAGGGATGAGCAGTTGGGAGGTGGGGCAGAATGGGAGGGTTATCGTCGGGTGGCAACGGCGGGAAAATAGACTGGTGCAGCAGAGCAGGAATGGGGCCAAGAATGGTAAAAGTACAGTAACAAAGAAAGGAGAAGAGTACAAAGAAGCGCAGTGGTCAGAGCGAAATGGGGCAAGAACGGTAAAACAGTGACAAGAAAAGCACAGTGGTCAGAGCAAAATGAGAAGAAAAATCAGAGCAGATACAGCAAAAACATTACTATCAGAACGGGGTCGAGGGCAGCCTCAAACCCTGCATGGAGGTGCTGGCTGGCTTCAAGGCAAAGCTGAGCACCAAGGAACTTCCGGGGAGAGGTATGTCCAGGGACTGAGGTCTTGGACTCATGCTCGCCCCCCTTCAGCGGTCTGCATTTGTAGGGGAGGGGGAGGGAGGAGCAGCTGTGAGGTGGGAGGCGGGAGCAGGGCGGAAGGGGAGGGTTATCGTCGGGTGGCAACGGCAGGAAAATAGACCGGTACAGCGGAGCAGGAATGGGGCGAGAACGGTAAAAGTACAGTAACAAAGAAGGAGAAGAATACAAAGAAGCACAGTGGTCAGCGCGTAATGGGGGAAGAACGCTAAAACAGTGACAAGAAAAGCACAGTGGTCAGACCGAAATGAGAAGAAAAATCAGAGCAGATACAGCAAAAACACTACTACCAGAACGGGGTCGAGGGCGGCCTCAAACTCTGCGTGGAGGTGCTAGCTGGCTTCAAAGCAAAGCTGAGCACCGTGGAGCTGCCGGGGAGAGTGACGTCCAGCGACCGAGGTCTTGGACTCACGCTCGCTCCCCCGCAGTGGTCTGCATTTGTAGGGGAGAGGGAGGGAGGAGCAGCTGGGAGGCGGAAGCCGGGCAGAAGGGGAGGGTTATCGTTGGGTGGCAACGGCGGGAAAATAGACTGGTGCAGCGGAGCAGGAATGGGGGCAAGATTGGTAAAAGTACACTAACAAAGAAAGGAGAAGAATACAAAGGAGTACAGTGGTCAGAGCGAAATGAGAAGAAAAATCATAGCAGATAAAGCAAAAACACTACTACCATAACGGGGTCAAGGGCAGCCTCGAACCCTGCGTGGAGGTGCTGGCTGGATTCAAGGCAAAGCTGAGCACCACAGAGGTGCCAGGGAGAGTGATAGCCATTGACCGAGGTCTTGGACTCACATGCCTTTCCTGCCCTGGCTTCAGACTCGCTACAGTCTGGTATGCAGCTCTTTGTGTGGTGACATGCACAGCTGTATTCAGGTGTGCGTGTCAGCTCCTCCTTCCCAATCTACCTCAGGAAGGCCCATCAGCCTGGTGATGGGCCATCAAGATGCAATTGTCAGACCCCAGCTCCCTTTGTGTGACTGTCTATAGGACATGCACAAAGCCCAGCTGTCACCCAACTCAGAAGTGTAATCAGAGACAGACAAAGGCACAGACTGTTTAAAGTAAGAAAATGTCAATTTTCTAAAAGGGCCATTTTCAGGCTTACAATTTAAAATCCAACTACATCAGAGGTTGTGATTTTAAATTGTGAATCCAGAGACACCAAACAACATATTTATGTATGTTCCCAATTGGAAAAGATGTTTAAGGCAATCCCAATGTTAACCTTTGGAAGAGATAGGCCTTGCTGTAATGAAAAACGAATTTTAGAGAATTTCACTACCAGGACAGTTAATACTCAAACTACTTGTTCTATTTTTTAAATACACTGCACCCTGCCCAGCGGGCGTTTCTGGGGCCTACACTAGTGATGGCTTATATGTAATAAAAAGGGAGGTTAGGGCCTGGCAAGTAGATTAACTTGCCAGGTCAGAATTGCAGTTTATAACTGCACACACAGGCTCTGCATTGGCAGGCCTGGGCCACGTTTAAAGGGCTACTTAGTGGGATGCACAATCAGTACTATAGGCTCACTAGTAGCATTTGATTTGCAAGCCCTGGCCACATATAGTGCTCTTTCCTAGGGACTTATAAGTAAATTAAATATGCCAATTGTGGATTATTTTGGTAGTGTTTGATAAAGCGCTGATAAATCCATGTGAGGTACAGAACGCTTTACAAAACAGGCTCGGTGTTCTGAAATTGTGCAACTATTGACAATAAGAGTGTATGCATCTGTAGAGAATAAAAATGGAACATTACACACATGCATGGAAACACACTTGCAGATGGTGAAACATTTTAAATAGAAAGCAGGGCCTGTGTTAAAGTGAAGAACTACCGTCAGATAATCTTTTATCCTAGATTTGTAGATGAAGTATTATATCAATAATATTGGCATTGAATATTTTGAGGGAATTTCTTGAGAGGCAATGTTTGAGTCTAGAGATGTCTTTTTAACCACAGTTTTCAAAATCGTGCAGTTTTGCTTCTTAGAACCGATGTTCGCCAGACAGCTACTTTTTTTGTGAGTGAAGTTAATAGGTGAATTTAGATATAGGTCCGGGCAAGTGAGACACAAAACGATATGGGTATAGCAAGCATTGAAAGAAAGATATTTTAGAAAGTTTAGAGAGAAGCTGATGGCTGCCCAAACAGGGTTCGCATCGCTAATGCAGAAATCAAATGAGCCAACCGCAACACTAATGCCAGATTTAGAACAGCTAAGTCTTCAGTTGTCTATGGAATACCTTTTCTGTTAAACAAAAGCAGGAATGATATGGGTGGGAATTCTATAGTTTTAGAAGCATGTATCCTAAAGAATGTCCTCCTTGTCTGGCATGACGAATCTTTGGTACTTGAACTACTCTGAGATTTGTTGAGCACATGGGACCTCATTTATGAAAAGTGACGCATCGCTGCGTGAAAACAGCGATGCGTCACTTTTCACTGCGCCCTCCTTGCGACACCAATGATGCGTCATATTTACAGTATGACGCATCATGGCGCAAGGAGTTACAGATACGTCAGAATTTCTAACGTATCATATGGCGCAAAAGTGACGCATTGCTGGAGTGTGTCACAAATGTGACGCAACTCCAGCAATGTGGCCTTTCACATGGGGCAAGCCCCATGTGAAAGGGCCTGCGTCAGTCTTACGCCTGCTGTGAGGCAGGCGTAAGAAATTGACGCATTTGTGTCCTAGAAGTGGAGCAATGAATTCTTATAGATTTCAATGCGCCACTTCTATGACTCTTTCTTGCATCAGAACGCCCCCCTGCATACATTATACCTGGAGTAGGTATATTGTAGCGCAGGGGTTTACAAAGTGACGCATCTACCTAGATGCGTCACTTTGTAAATATGGTGCAACAAGGCACATTTTTTACGCTGCTGGCGGCGTAAAAGTGACCCACGACATCATAAATGAGGCCCATGGTTTTCGAGGGACAGTAGGGGGACACCAGCTTCCTAAGGCAGTGAGGTCATGCCTGTGTGAGCGCTCTATACACAACATAAAGTGCTTTAAAATGTGTGTGCTTTAACAAAAGCAACCAATGAAGGTCTCTGAGTTTAGCAGAGACTGGAGAGAATTTAGGGTTGGGGCCCAAGAAATGTGTAGCCACGCTCTGAGTCATTTGGAGCCTTTTAGCTGCAGCTTTAGAAGCTCACAGGTAAATTATATTTCGACATCCAGTTACACTATGATCAATGGCTTTGCAATGGTTCTTTGAGTAGATGCATGCGATAGCCAAAGAAATTTCCTGAGGATCGTCAGCATACTGAAACAGCAGCTGGTCACAGTCTTAATCTGGTGGTCAAGTGTCAGTTCAAAATTAAGTCACATTCCTGAATTCTTCAGCTAGTTCCCCGCTAATAGGTTTTCTGTTTTGTTGCCATTGAGTATGAGGCCATTTAGTCAAATTTAAGTGCAAAGGTTTACAGGCAGAATTACTGTTTGGCAGGGTCTCTTTCCAGGGTTAGGGGTGAGGTAAACCACTACTCGAGTGTTACATGCATTGCATATTATCAAGAAACTAAAGGATTCCACTATGTTCCCTAAGGAGCAGACATATTCGTTAACAGGTCATAGACGAGCCCTGTGACACCCGGCAGGTAATCGGGTGACAAATAGAAGCATAAGGCTTGACCATCACCTGGAAGGAAGTCTCCTCCAAAAAGCAGGTTAACTGGCAAAGAGCTTTTCCAGTGATTTCGCAATTCTCAAGCCTCTTGCGAAGAACATGGTGATATACCATATCAAAAGCAGCTCTCAAAATCCAAGAGGATGAGTGCTGCATTTTCACCTCAGTACAGAGTCTGTTTGATTTCCTCCATGACTCAGAGGAGCAGAGACTCCGTACTGTGGCCCATCCTGAAAACGATTGAGACAAATGCAGGAGGTTGTGGGATTCCAAGTAATCAGATGATCAACCTGCCTGTAGAGTGATAGATGTCTTTGAGAATGGGGAGGCATGCTTTAGGTAATCAAGACAGTAGTGTAGTCTAGGGGTGAACAAAATCTGCAGAAGTAGCTTTCATATACTTATGCAAATTTCAGCAAAATTACTCACATTTATGTAGACTTGAGTGAAAAGCAAATTAATAATTTAGCTCTATAATTTAGGTCTTCATGCTCATCCTTCTCAATTTTTGATACAAGAATGCATGTTGTGCCTACAAATGAGCAAAGAACCCCAAAAGCACCACAAACAACAGCAGGTCGTGTTCTACTGTTCCCATGAATTTGCTGTAAATGTGTACCAAAAATGGTGTATAATTACACAAAGTTACCTACTGCCATAGTTTTAGGAATTTTGCACAACACTTCCTAATGTTTTGCCTTCAGCCCTCCTGTTTTTCTGATTTCATTGTTGCTGGCCTTAGGACTCTGCACACTTTACCCTGCAAACCAGTGCTAAAATGCTTGTGCCATCTACTTAAAACTTGGTAAGATTGATTTATACCTAAGTGGCATATTTATTTTTCTCAAGTAGTACATTGTGCCCAGGGTCTGTAAATTAAATGCTACTAGTGGGCCTTCAGCACGGATTATGCCATCCACTTAAGTAACATGTCTAAACATGTCTCAGGTCTGCCATTATAGTCTGTGTGCACAGTTTTAAAGTGCCATTTCGACCCGGCAAAAAAAATGATTTTGCCAGACCCAAACCATACTTTTTAATAACTTAATGTCACCCTTTGGGTTTACCTAGTGCAGCAACAGAGGGCAGGGTGCAGTGCATTTAAAAAGTTGGACATTTACTTTTAAACTCTTAAACTTTTACTTTCACTACTGCACGGCCTACCTCTCCCATGAGTCAACAATGGATTTATCTTATTACATGTAATAAGATGTCAACTTCAATATGGGAACAGGTGACTCTTTCATGTTTGGTGTCTTTGGAAATGTAATGAAAAATCCTACCATGATGAAGTCGGATTTTAAATTACAATTTTGAAAATGCCACTTTTAGAAATTTGACATATTCCTGCATTGGCAGTTTGGCACCTGCAGCCTGTCTCTGGGTCACATGGCTTGGTGTAGTTGACAGTTGTGATTTGTGTATTCTCCCTAGACAGAAAAGCACAATCAAGAGCACCCCCAACAGTTACTTTGAAGCCAGGGCAAGGAAGGTAGGGCACCTGTGTACTCAAAGGCATGCCTCTAGAAGCTTTTACCCACTTCCAAGGCAGAACTGGGTATAAATACTGGACCTCAGACACCAACTCTTAAGTACACTTCTAGACCCATAGATACTCTGCCAGGAAGAAGGACTGCTGTGGTACTGAAAGGACTTCCACTCTGCTGGACTGCTGCTTTGAAGGAAATTCTGCCCTGCTATTCTGACCTGCTGCCCTCTTGCCTGGGTAAGAAGGACTGGACCTGCATCTGTTCAACCCAGGACTAGTTGCCTGTCCTCCTGACTTAAGCATCAGCAACGGAAAACTGCAACAACATATATTCCAGCACCTGGACTTTGCCATCCATGAGTCTACCCTGCCAAGTGGTGCTATTGCAGTCCTGGACCCCTGAATGCGGGCCTAAGGGGTTCTGCCAGCCTCTGAGGCTCCATCGGAACCAACGTATCGCCTCTGCTGAGCTGCACAACCTCGATGAGAACTGACACATCGCCATTGCTGCTGGGATCGCACCACAAGCTGCATCGGAACAACCACTGCGAAATGCATCTTTGGCTCAGGTGCTCGCATCTCTCATTGACAGCATCCCGGAAGATGACGCCAGACTACGCATCGCAGCCTCGCAGTTCCTCGGAACCAACACATCACCCCAAATGCGCAATGCATCCTCGACGCCGGTCTTCGCATCACAAGCCCTCATCAACGGGATCCTCGACCATGATGCAGAGCCTCACATCGCAGTCTCGCCGCATTGCAGAATTAACACATCACTACAGCAGCACAACAAATCTTTGATGTGAACCCTCACAATGCTCTGAAAACCAAAATTTAAGGTACATTGTTCATTGGGTCTGACTGAGTCCCTGTAGCTGGCAGCACTCCTTTATGATCGGCCTGATCTTGTGACTTTATCCTGGTCCGGCGTAACCAGATATCTACAGTTGTCACTTTGTTCTGTTTGGTGCTATTTTCACTGAAATCTTTGCAATTGCATGCCTCCGGTTCTACTGATTGGATATTTGTCATTTTGGTCTCATTTTATTTATTTAAAAATACTCCATTCTTCTAGCTGGTGTGGGCTTCTTCTTGTGTGGTGTTTTCTCTTTATTACGGCTTGAAGTGTTACATAAATACTTTACACATTGCCTCTAAGTTAAGCCTGACTGCTCTGCACCAAGCTACCACAGGTTTGAGCACAGGTTACTTTAGGGTTGGATTGTGCCTCGCCGTGACAAGGATTGCAGTTGCTGTTTGACCAGGGCTCACACCCCTGTCAACCAACAACCCAATATCTTACAACATGAAATTATCAAAATGACATAAATTACACCAGTGAAATTTAATTTTCACCCTGGCCTGATGTATTTCTGTACACAGTACATATTAACACCAATAACTCTTCAGTGACTTTAAAATCTTTTTGGGGAATTAAGTGTTTAATGTTTTGGAGAAGGTGCCGTTGAAATCTCACAATTGTTGTACTTTCTCTAATACACATGTCAGGAATGAGTTCTTTATCTAGTGTGCATTCTGGATTTTGCTGAAGTGACAGTGCAAGTGAAGATGTTCAGTAAGTATTGTTTATCAATCCAGTCTTGCAACAGGACTTTGGAGTTGTTCATCCACAGGAGGTGGAACACCTGTATCCAACAATGGAAAAAGTATTTACAACTTGCATTAAAGATGCAAAGACCAATCAAAATCAATTGGCACAGATTCTGAAATTCATATGACAGTATGAATTCCTTTGTTCTTCCAGTGAACTGACTACTATTTAGCTTAGGACAGGATATTTTGTCCCTGACAAGACGCTTCTAAGCTTGAAACCTGTGCTAAAAAGCATGCGGATTATTTCCTGAAATACTGTTTGTTCTAACAGCTTCATCTATCCAGTTGCTCTCAGGGTGCTGCCACTCCTCTTTAAGTGATCTACTCAAAATCGTTTCTAAACAGACTCATTGATTCATAACATTGTGGTGTAGTCACAAAATGGTTGCAAATAGAAATTATAGTTATGTGTAAATACTAGGACCTCACCTCATGTTCTACATAATAAATGTGCCACACAAGATATCATAAAATATATTTTTTTCTAAAGTGTCTGCATTTTCACTTTACATGTTTGATCAGTCAAATGAGTTCTCTAGGAAAGAATTTAAGCACGTACTCCCTAGTGTGGCATTGCATGATTTACTCATGCCTTTTTTTTTCTTTTCTTTTACTAAGCTGCAGATTTCACACTTTAAAGTATTCATCAGGTGATCGACTGGATCCAGAAACTTTTTGTATCAGTACACTCTTGTGCCGTTGGGTGGCATGGTGCATCTCCATATTAGGCCATACCATCCTGGAAGTGACAAAGTAGGGTCGCATAGAACTGCCACTTCTCTGCACTGATACCAGTTGCTGTCTTTCAGTGCCCTCCTATGCCTAAAGCTCCACCTATATATTTTTCCGCTTCTGATGACTTTTAAACTTTTTCATAGTGCGCTATATGTACAGATTTTAGGGACAGTTATTTCCTAATTGGAATTCTTTGAGAATCATAATTAGGAAATCGCTATCCCTTTTGTATGAAACTCTTTTAGTTTCTGTAGGGACAAGACGGCAGGTTTCAGTTGTGGATTTATTCGCAGATAATACAGCTTAACAACCACAGGATGAAACAACGGTATCACATCTCAACTCCAGGAATCCTTCTCCCCAAACTCCCTTAATCACATCTAACATTCTATATGACCTAATGATATTCTAAGATGACATAGGATGGAATACCACACACTTCCCCCCATAAAAAAACAAAAAAAAACAATAGAACAAAAATATATTAAAAACGAACAAAATCATTGAACTTCACAGGAACATGCTTAATACGAACACTTCTCCTAGGAGAAACAATATCTTGGTTACAATTTGAAGAACAATCAGATACAATTTCATTAGCATTTTCATTCACAACTAGATCAGTGTTGTTAAAATTTCTAATATTATCATGAGAATTTAAGTTATCATAAACTTCATGAGTACCAGGAAATGCATCTAATTTGTCAACATGTTTTCCAGAATTATTAACTTTGTAAAATTGGTTATTAGAACTGTTTGATGTAGGCTCCTCAAAGAAAGATCTGCATACAGAAATGTGTCTAAAATTCCAAATCTTCCCACCTTCAACTCTAGCAGCTTTGCCTAAAACTTCAGTAACTTTAATGGGATCAGACCATTTAGACATCCTTTTATTGGTTTGTCCTCCAAATTTCACTCTCACCCAATCACCTACTTTAAGTTTAGAAACATTATATATATTTTTTTAATTGTATTGTATCATTTTATCTTGATACTTTTTAACACGATCTCTAACATCCTTGAAATCTAACGCCACATCATAAGAATTCTTTCCTTTTAACCACCATGGCACGAGTTTCTAACCAGGTTTCCTGCCTCTTACATTTCAAAAGGAGACAAACCAGTAACAGAATTGGGAGATGTACTGTAAGTTAAAAGAGTAGCTTGTAGTGCCTTCTTCCATTTCAATCGACTCTTTAAAGTTAACTGACACGACTCCTTCACAACTCTGTTAAAACGTTCTACCTGACCATTAGCTTGTGGAAAATAATTGGAAACTCCTTTATGTACAATACTACAACTAGTAAGAAATGATTCCAGTTCTTTACTAATGAACTGTGGACCATTGTCCAAAATTATTTCTTCAGGTAAACCTTCTCTGCAAAATATTTCATCCAAAAATTCGACCACCTTTTCAGAAGAGTCTTTTTCAACAATTTTTAACTCTGGCCACTTAGAAAAGTAATCGACCAAAACAAGAGCAAACATATCCTTACCGGACTGAAAGTTAAATGGACCAACGATGTTGATACCCAATTTCCTCCAAGGACCTTGGGCATACTCAATAGGAGAAAGATCCACTGAAAGAGGTTTCACTGATTTATCACTCACAGAACATGGAGGACAATTCCTAGCCCATCTGTCCACCATGCCATCAACAGTTGGCCACCAATAAAATTCCCTAACTCTTCTTTTGGTTGTACACATACCCATGTGACCTTCATGGGTTATTTGCAAATCAACTCTCTAAGATTCATGGGTGGCACTATTTTATCAGCTCTCAACACCATATTCTGGCACAACATGAGTTCATCTTTAACTTTAAAAAATGAGGCTCTTTCACCAGTCAATTTTCTTTCCTCTGGCCAACCATTACTCAAACATCCTTGTACCTCCTTTAACACAGCATCTTGTTCCATAGCATCAACCCATTCCATCTCTGAAATCATAGTAGAACTCTCTTTTCCTGAAATCACGTTAACATCACCTAAAGTATAAGCTACATCACACTCAACATAACTAGCAAAATCAACACAACTACTCATGGGAAAACGTGACATGCAATCTGCATGCACATTAGATCGACCAGGAACATACGTCACCTCACATCAAAATTCTTGTAATTTAGCAGCAAGTCTTGCCAGACGAGCTGTGAGAGTCCAACCACCTCCAGCGGATAACATACTAACAAGTAGCTTATGATCAGTCCTCAATGAAAATGTTGTTCCCCATAAAAATTGACGGAAATGTTGTGCTGCCAATGTACAAGCAAGTAATTCCTTTTCTATAGTAGACTAATTAAACTCAACATCCCGAAGTGTCCTAGAGGCATAAGACACAACAAATTCACCTTCTTTGTCTTTCTGCATTAAAACAGCACCTGGACCCACGTTACTAGCGTCTACACACACAATACATTCTTTACCAACAGTATATGGTCTCAAGAACGGTGCATCAACAATTCTGTTTTTGAGGATATCAAACAAATCTTGTTGATCCTTACCCCAAATAAATTTAGCATTCTTTTTCAACAAGATTCGTAAAGGATGTACAATGGTGGAATCCTTTTGCACAAATTTACCATAAAATTCTGTAAGGCCTGAAAATGACAATAATTTGTTTCTTTGAGGTTGGAACAGGAGCTTTCAAGATACTCTGTATGTGGTTCATTTTTGGTTTGATTCCTTCTTTGGAAATCTCATGACCCAAATATTCAACCTTGCCCTGCCTAAATTAACACTTAGCAGACTTTAAAATGTTAAACCTTTCATTTGAATGTTATGTAGTACAGAATGTAAATTCCTATCATGTTCCTTACAATCACTTCCGAAAATCAAGTTGTCATCCTGGAACGCTATAGATCCCTGACAATTTTCTAGCAGCTCCTTCATTAACCTTTGAAAAACTGAGGCCTCACTTGCTAATCCGAATGGCATGTGTAAAAACTGAAACATACTATCCGGAGTTACAAATGCAGTCAGTTTCTTCGAGTCCTCGTGCAATTTCACTTGGTGATATGCACTGGCAAGATCAATAGTTGAAAAACAGTGGCACCAGACAAAGAAGAAATTAATTCATGAATGTTCGGGAGATGATGTTTATCAATCCAAATTTCTTTGTTGAGGCTGAGAAGATCCACACACAAACGAAGATATTGTGCACCTTTAAGGGATAAAACTATGGGGGAAAATTATGGGGGAAACCCATGGGGATGATTCAATGGGTTCTATTATCTGTTTTTGAACTAAATCACTTAACATTTCTCTAAGTTTGGTCCTGTATGTCAAAGGAACATTCCTAACTCTATGTTTAACAGGAATGGCCTTGTCGCTTAAAATAATTTTATGTTTGAAATTAGTATATTTTTCTAATCCCTTCTCAAACACCTTGGGGTATTGCATTCTCAAAATCTCAGGAAACAACTCATTGTCACCACTGTTAATAACTGATACAGAGTAAGATGTTTCCAAATTAGAATTAACAGCTACATTCCCACTGTTATGGCTCACCATACATACTGGAGGAGAAGCACTAGGGTCTAACTTGATTCCTAATTCTTGTTGATGTGGCCAACCTAGGATCGAAACACCCTTGGCAACATAGACTTTCCCTTTAATAGATCTTTCTTTGAATTCAATTCTGGCCCAAAAGTACCCTTCAAGGGCAATTTTATGACCAGATTAACCTCCCAGTTGAATGTCAAGAAGTATTAACTTTCTATCACCCCACAAATCACGAAATAATTTGTTACCAATAATGGTGTACCATGAGCATGAATCAACCATCAACTCGACAGGTTGGTTATCAATCATAGTAATACATAAAGGAAACTTGTTATGTTCAGTCTCATTCACTGATAGAATGCAATTTAAACTATGGATAACTTCTTCTTCTTCTTCTTGAGATATATAATTAACTCTTTGAACTGAACGACATACACTACTAAAATGTCCCTTCTTTTTGCATTTGGTACACACTTTGTCCCATGCAGGACAACCTTTATAATTGCCTACATGTTTGAAACTGCCACATCTGTAGCACACAATAGTAGCAGTAGGCATAGTTTTCCTAGGAAAAAAACTCTATTATCACTAGTACTCTTAAGAAATTCTTTTTTTGTAAAACCTCTAGAATTGGTATCAGAACTTGTTTGATTTTTAACAGCAGACACTTCTGGTTCTGGAGTGTGTGTTTTTGAAGATTGACCCCTGATTTTAGAAACAAAAAGTTCAGATTGTTCGATACCCTTAGCAATGTTGATGACCGCACTAAGTGAAGATTCTGGTTCCAACCAAAGTATTTCTTGGATTTTTTTACTCTTAGTCTTCATCATTATTTGGTCCCTAAGTACTTGTTCATATGAAATAGTCTCAAAGGAACAAGAAAAGGCTAAAGAACGTAAAGCCGAAACATAGTCTTCAATAGATTCATCCACTTTTTGAGCACGTGAATAAAATTTGAATCTTTCCATAACTTTTTTTTTTTTCAAAACGAATTTTCATTTGTTTTGTAGCTTTTTCAAACACATCCATATCTCCTGCATCCTCAATAGGAAGCAAATTATCAAACTCTTTAATACCTGCACCGCCCAAACAATGTCTGAGAAGAGCAAGTTTCCTTTTTGCTGACTATCCATCTTTCTCTAACACCTCCACATAAGCAATAAACATGGGATACCACAAATCCCACTCAATGTTTGGGTCCCCAGGAGTTTGCAAAAAATGTGGAGGTGCAGCAATATTGGCCATAGTAGAATGGAAGCACAAATGAAAAGTTAATTAGAAAAACGAAATAAACATTAACAAAATAATGAAAATAAACCTGGAAAGAAGAACCTTCTATTGATATATATTAAAAGTCAAGCGGTACCGTAAAAACAGTAAATAGACTGTAAAAGATTCCAAAACAGGCCAAACTGTTAAGCCAAGTACCCCGTAATAGAAGTCAGCAGGGTTCCATAATGTATCACTGAGGGTAAACAATCAAAATGGAGTCACGTAATAGCGGCGGGTCAAGTAGCATCAGTTCGAAGTTCAGCACTCCCAAGATCCTTAGCTAGAATCAGGACGGAGATGCTGTTCCTAGCTGCGTGAGGAAGCTCCGAATGGAAAGAAAACAGCGCGTTCCAGAAGAAATCGAAGAATGTGATTTCCAGACCGTTTTTTCTGCAGCTCAATGACTGCTGTTGGTAACGGTATGTTGAAACAGTAAAAACACACGTTAGCAAGTATTCGGCAGTCGAGATGACAAAGCGGCAAAATTGCTTGAGAAAAAGGAGGATAATACAGCTTAACAACCACAGGAGGAAACAACGGTATTACATCTCAACTCCAGGAATCCTTCTCCCCAGACTCCATTAATCACATCTAACATTCTATATGACCTAATGATATTCTAAGATGACATAAGATGGAATACCACAGTTTCATTTATTAATTCCTTTTGGGATCGCAATCAACCTACCTCCTAAATATTAATGAGGTAGGTCACAATTTGCGACCCATTAGGAATTGTTGCCATCACAGGGATGGTGGCCTGCTGAGGTCAGCAGACCGGTTGTATGACACAACCATGCATGCCTAAACCACGCATGCCTTAACTATGCGGTCTTTACAATAACTGTGTTTTTACCATGCATGCCTTTACCATGCATGCCTTTACAAGAAATGTGTTCTAAAGGCATGTTTGGTAAAAGTATATCTGTGGGAAAGATCCCACCCCAGTCCCCCTGCCCTGAGCCCTAAAATTCAGCCCTCCTGCTTTATAATCTAACCACCCCAATCCTATTAAATACCCCTACCCCCTAACCTGAGCCCTAAAACCCAGCCGCCTAGCCTCAAAATCTACCCAACCTCAGCACCCCCGCCCTGAGCCCTAAAAACTATCCACTTCCCTGAAAATTGCCCCTTACCTCCTGCCATGAGCCCTAAAACTCAGACCCATGTCATAAAATCTACACTGACCCCACGCCCCCTCACTGAGCTCAAAAGCCAGCCCCACCCCTAAACTTACCCCCACCTCTCCCTGCCACAACCCAACTTACCAAGCAGAGTCCCAGTCATTCCTGCCGCTTGCCTTCCCGTTCCCCTCACCGCCCATCCACTCAGATAGCTAGAATGCTGACTGCCTTAACCACACATATGTGTGGTTAAGGCATAAGCATGGTTAAGGCAAGCTATGTTCAGCTTGCGGGGAAACGGTATGTGTGCTCAAGCCCGCGTTGTAAAGGCCATTTCCCCCGCAGAGCACCATGTCTATGATTGCGTTTTAAAAAAGCAGTCTTTTTTTAATTAAATGCAACCTGTTTCCTTTAAGGAAAATGGGATGCATTTAAAAAAAGAAAATGAAACTTTAAAGGAAGATAAGGCAATAATCTTTTGAAGCACCGCCTTCTCTTAAAAAATATTTGTTTCAGCATTCAATGGGACCCCTTTACATTTGCGAATGGTTACTATCACCTTTGAGTTGTTGTTACAAAAAAGAATGTTTTGTGACTGTAATTCAGTTGCAAAGCATTCATGCATGCCACTGTGATTCGCAATTTGGAAGAAACCCTTCCAAACAGCTAAACAAAAAAAAATGATTTGGTAATGTTACTGAATAGCAATTTGTGTTTTGTACATATCAAAAACTTTTTTTTGTGGTTGTAAACAGACCAACTCTGAAAATCAGGCTGTTTGCAACCTCAAAATAAATTTTGTACATATGGCCCACAGTCCCCACTGAAATTGGCAGGGCTCAATCTATGCTGCAATTACAGGAAGCGAATATCTGCCCCGGACTCACACAAACTGTTTCTATGGGGCATGGGCTCAGAACATGTTTCTAAGTTCTGAGATAAGTGTGCCCTCATGAACCCGATCATGATTTGAGAACCGGAGGGGAAGTTGCATACTGCCAAAAACAATACGTCGCAGCCTTCACATCAATCCCTCTCCAAGGCTTTGGACTGTACTAAGGACCTGATTACGAGTTTGGCGGATGTCACAAACATGACAGATATCTCCTCCGTCATTTTACAAGTTCCATAGGATATAATGGAATTGTAACATGGCTGACGGGATATATGCCACATTTGTGACAGATTAACCCTGTCCACAAAACTCATAATAGGGTCCTTAGTCCTAGTCATAGGGGTGTTCCTGCAACCTTTCTACTTCTAGTGTGAAGTTCTCCCAGTGTGTTCAAAGACAAACACCTTCATAAAAAAGCAAAGCAGGACTTGACCACATCCTGCCACTCTGACTCCAAGCAGAAGGCACAAGGGTGTCAATATGTAAGTTGCACTTCATTGAGGTCACTGGTCACAGTTCCGATGCCTCAGCTGGTCCTAATGCTCAAACGTTTCCCCAGGTTATCACGGAGGTCTTCATGTTACAAATATTTGTTCAGTGTGTTTTCCCCTCCATCTGGGACTCGTTAAGACTGAATGAAACTGTGGGGGCCTCCAGTCTGTTTACTGTCAGAGGGTCACTGCCCGGTATCATGTGTGCCTTGGGACTAAATACTGGGCCGTACTGACTCTGGTTCAACTTCCACTCTGGCTCCACGATCCATACTTGTTCTCTGTTTTTATAAATTGGTGTTGGATTTTTATTGTGTTTTGTGTCTTACTTATTTACTGTTTTGATGATATTAAATGCTTCACACACCATTCTCTCCGAAATTAAGTCTGACTGTTCATCTGCCAAGCTACAAAGGGATGAGCGAGGATTAATTTATTGAGACTTGACTGGACCTTATTTGTGATTGTAGTGTTATTACTAGCTGTGGATACCTGTCTACAGGTACTAATAAATCTAATAAATCACTGTTGTAATCTCCAATCAGATTTTCTATTTACAATGTATTTGTCCAATCTGTGTAACCTTTCCCTAGCCTCCCCCATGTTTTTTCTGACTCAGTGCATTCCAACATTCCATGGTCGTTGGAATAACAGTTTAGAACAGGGTGGTTCTTGACAGAAAACAGCTTATGTGGCTGACGGAGTCTGTTGTAGAATAAAGGCTACAGTTCATCTACATGATTTGTGTCAGATATATTCTTTACAATGTTGGCAACGATCTGCTAGCAGGGGACAGCAGGGGGAGCCTCTTCCCCTGAATATTCCACAGAAGGCCGTGATGACAACAATGTAACCAGTTCACTTTTCAGGATACACCATATTTTCCTCCGGCCTCCCAAAGTACTTTCGGTGGTTTCATGGCCCATGTAATGAAGAAGAGGAGGAAACAAAGGGGGCTTCTGTGCCTGAGCTGAAAAAATAACTATAAATGTTAGCCTGCCGCACATGTACTGTGGTGAGCAGATCAGGAGGCATCAGAGAGGAGTGCTTCTGTTCCGCTCTGAGCCATTAAGTTGGCAATGCTTGGTTAAAAAACAGGGATTCAGCACACATCGTTGTTATTGCACTATTACATCAGAGTACTGTTCGAACCACCGGGTAGTCCTTGGGGAGGCGACTTTTGTGACCTTTTGCTGACAGGCACAGTTTAATTACAGCATATCCCAGTCCTGCTCTCGTCTTTGGCAGAGTGTTTCTGCCTGTCATGCTGATAGGCACAGCTTGGAATGAAGGTTTCTGCAACTGCTGTGACCACTCTCATCACTTAACAAGCCATGGCAGTCTAAATGTTAATAAGGGAGGCATCAGCTCTGTGTCTCTTACGGCAAAGTGTTCTGGGCTGTCACACTGACAGGCACAGCTAGGAAAGGCGGATTTCTGCAGCTGCTGTAATCACACATTTGCCTCAGACTGTTGGCCCTGCCAAATAGTAATTAAAGGAAGCACAGTGTACAGCCTGTCTAATTTAGAGGTGATATTGTGCAGAGTTGTTAGCACCACATTCCTCATTAACTATTTTGCCTCAGAGTGAGGCGTGCCGTGTACGCCACCCACTTTATATTTTTTGGCTCTTCATGCTGACATGCATAGCTACTGTTACATGCCTGTCACATGAGGAGAATTGTTGAAGTTGACAGGCAGAACAACGGGGAATTGTGCATCCCTTTCCCTGCCTCGCTTAAGACCACAGCCACGGTGAAGGCCCGCATATTATTCCTGTTGTCACTGTTACCTGCAATCCGAGACTCTCCTTCCTGTTTAAACCACACCCAGGGAACTCAGAAGCACATAAATAAAAACAGGCCTTCAGGGGTTTAGGGAGGAGTTTTGCAAAGGAATATAAGTAATTGTCTAGTTTATTTAGTGTGGTAACCCCACCTCTAGCTTAAGTAACTAATATAGACATTGGACTGTTTTTTTTGCTGCTGTGAAAGGGTTACAGGGATTTTGTTTTGTGTAGTTCCTGTGAGAATATAACACTTTCAGAAACTGGAGAATGCCGTTTGCCCTTGCTTCAGCAGCTGCAGTATTTCAAAGAGTGATGCAAAAGGGATTGGAAGAAACAAAAAACCATTATGCTTCCAAGATGATATTTTGATTGACAGTGACAATGAAATTCACCACAATAATACCCTGAAGGAAGTCTTAGGGGCTCTCGAAAAGCAGAATTTACCATTAGGAGGGATAAGTTTCAAATTGATGTGGAATCTGTTAATTACTTAGGGCATACCATCTCTAAGCATGGTGTTAGGCCTAAGATAGATTTGATTTAAACAGTAAGGAAGGCACCTCCTCCTGTTAATAAAGAAGAATTAAAATCATGTTTAAGATAATTTGAATACATGACGAGATTTGTAAGAATTGTTCCCGATCTGACGGTACCTGAGGTCTGTTGAAGACAGGTACACTATTCAAGTGGGATGCCACATGCCAGGAATCTTTTTATTCTGCTGAAGAAGCCATTATAAATGCACCATCTTTGAGTGACTTTGACACTCGTTGAAGAACTATTTTGACCACGATGCCAGTGGCACAGGTATTGGTGTGTCTCTCACACCAATGGTGGAGGGTAAAGGAAAAATCTTTGCTTTTGCGTCCAGGGCTTTAAAGGATGCTGAACTCAATTACTCAATGGTTAAAAGAGGAGCTTTAGCATGTGCTTGGGCCATAGGCCACTTCAAATTCTTTCTAAGGAGTTTGCCTTTTAAGGTTCACACTGATCATAAGCCTCTGGTGTATATTTTCTCCACCAAAAAAAATAAGAAAACAATCCCTCAGATTGCTAAATGGTCTTTTGGGGGATGCAGCAGCGGCAGTTCCTCCGTTTCGAGTGGAGAAGCGTCCCCTCCCCACACAGCTAGGCGGAAAGCTTCAAAAATAAAATGGCAATAAAATGATTTTATAGCAATCCTATTTTAGAAGCTTTCTGCCATCAATCAGAGTATGAGGGCAGGGCAGAGCCAGTGCGTCACTGCTGCCAATGATTGGCAGTAGTGAGGAGTGGCCACTTAAGATGGAAATGGACATGTTGTTTTGGCCGACTACCTTGCTACAGCCAAACCGACATTCACAATTCAAATATCTCCAACTCGGCTGTCTTGGACAGCTGGGTTGGAGAGGAGGCACAGGCCTACAGTGCCTTTTGGAGCATAGAGCCAGCCCACTCCAGCCAATAAAGATGCTTTACTCATGATGCTTAACATGTGTATATTTTTTTTGCCCCTCCAATGTGATCTACAGCCAACCACCACTGGGTTGAAGAAAATAATTTCAAAGTTGAATATGTTCCTGCCATGAAATATCTGGTTGAGAATTGTCTAGATTACTGTGCAAACAGGAAGATGAAGGAAGTAATAAGGCAGGTAAATCAACTATGTAAGTGGAGATTCCAGGAATTTCAAAAGAGGCGTGGAATCAGGAATGGACAAGGATAGCTCAAAACAGTAAAAGAAAAGATTGTCTAGGGTTGGCCTAACAAACTGGGTACCCTAGATGATGGCCTCAAAGATTGTTGGGCTGTGCGTAATCAGCTAAGTGTAGTCAATAATCGGGTTATGAGAGGGGATAGATTGGTACCCACTAATGATCTTTGGGATAGAATTGCAGAGCTAGCCCACTAAGGTCATGTAGGGAGAAGTCTACCAAGTCTAAGGTCAAACCTGTGTTCTGGTTTCCCAAGATGGATGCTGTGGTAGACAGAAAAGTTAAAGATTGCTTAATCAGTGCATTAGGTGATAAGACAGTAGCCACCAGAAATGCACCTTTGTCCCCAGTTAGTGTTCCAACCAAACCATGGGATGAATTGGGTGTGAATATTATTAGTCCTCTCAAAGCATTTATGTGGGCTGGAAAAGGTATGCTAGTGTTAGTCAATTATAATTCACATTGGTTCATGACTAAAGTGGATGCCGACATCAACACTCAATCCCTGATGTTATCTTATGGAGGTGTTCATTACAGAAGGTGTTCCCAGCACCCTAAGAACCAACAATGGGGTGCAGTACACCTCTGATGAAACGTGTATTTCTATAAATGATGTCCTTCCACACATTTAAGAACTATACTGCCCAAGAGCAAATGGGTTGTTGGAACGGGTTAATCAGATGATTAAAGAGTGCCTTCAGGTCAGGCAGTCCTGTGGACAAAACCCTTCAAAAAATGTTTTGGGCATACCACACTGCCTGGAATCTGGTTACTAATATTTCGCCTTTCTTGGTGCTAAAGGGAAGACTACCAGGCACAAAATGTGTCTCCTAGTTAGTTGGATGGTGGAGAGTCCAGGTGAGTGTGCAGAGATTAAATGAGCATCATCAAGATGTGTAAAAAAAAGGGAACGGCCTGAAACAGCTTGAAGGAGGGTAATTGGAGAATAGGGGACTGGGTTTTGTTAAGCTTCCTGATCCATGCCAAAGAAGGGGCGGCATATTTTCAGAACCTATAAAGCTGGTAGTCGTAGGGAAAAATTGATTACCTTGGAGGATGGAAGGGTTTGGAGTTTGGACCAATTGACCCCCTGTCCCTCCCCGCAGATCCAGGAAAGTCAATTGTAATGTCCTGTGATGATGGGAAGACTGGTGCGAGCCCTAGGAATGTAAGATAATGCAATGTTCCAGTGTGGCACAAGGACTACATATTGTATTAAGTAATGTATGGTCAGCTAGGTTTTGTTAACTGGTATTTTGATATTTTTCTATTCAAGTGTTCCACAGCATATTTTTGTATTAGTAAAGGTTCATTTTGACACTAGGTCATTACTGACTCAGTTTTATAAGAATCTGGTAACTTTTGGTTTGGCAGGTTTATTATATAGGAGGGAGATGTGTTGTAATCTACACTTGATCAGATTTTATATTTACAATGTATTTGTTCGCCCTTTCCCAAGCCCTTAGTTCCCCCATGTTTTTCCTAACTTAGTACATCCCAACATTCCATGGTTGTCGAAATGACTTTTTGGAACATGGGGATTCTTGACAGAAAACAGGTGATGTGGTTGATGGATGCTGTTGGAAAATAAAGGCTACAGTTCTTCTACAAAAATCCCCTCAATTGACCTAGTACAACGATTGTTTTGGATTTTCAATTTAGACAAATATTCATTAATTAAATAATTTTTAAACGTGTTCTAACTGAATTTTGCAGCAGTTTTTGTTTGTGACCCAAAACGTATAGATGCCATGGAGCTTGATCTGGCTAGCCTACCCTCACTCACTGCAGTACATCTTAGGGGATTGTGTAGGGCTAGGAAATTACCAGGTTCCACCAACACTAGGAAGTCAGAGCTGGTAAAATCCCTTACAGCCTGGGTGGCAGAGGCCCAGCTAGCAGAGAAACCCTCTGAGACAAAGGAGAATTCAGAAGAAGTAGAGGAGGAGGACCCCCTAGGTCTCAGTGAGGCTGAGAAAGAATGCTTGTCCAATTCTACAATAACCAGTGCCCTGCCTAAAGATAGTGGTGGGAGAGGATCGATCGCAGGAAGAGTAGGTCTGTCTCCCAGGGAGAGAGAGAGTAATGCCCAGTTAGCCTACATAGATTTAGAGGCAGAGAAGTTGGCCTTTGCCACAAATAAGAGGGCAAGGGAAGAACAAAGAGACAGTGGCAGCAAATCAAAGAGGAGGCAGAGGTGTTTAGGGGTGGTGTGTTTGACCGAAGGCTGCCCAAAGGGACTGTCCCTATCAGGATGTTAATGATATAGATAAGAGGCTGACAGCATTTGTGTGGGTCCTTAGGATATGGGAGGGTGACCTCTCAATACTGGGGTCCACAACTGCAGGAGTAGATTCCAGTAGCTGGGTGGTATAGGCTCTTGTCTTGGGGGGGAGGGGAGTAGGGTCCTACTCCCACATGAAGCAATGTCTTTTCAGTAAATTTGGGCTCACAATTGATCAGTATAGAACGAAATGTAAGAACACTGAGAAAGTAAGTAACCAATCTTAGGATGACTTTGTAGACATCTCACTGAAGGTGTTAGAGGGCTGAATGCAGGGTATCCAGGTCAGTACCTATATGGGGCTCTACAATTAGATAATAATAGATCACATATTGATTAATTGTTCCTCAGACAAGTTACACCACTATCTAGCTGACTCTAAACTGTTTAGTCTCAGGGAAATGGGTGAGACAGTAGATGAGTGCGTTCACTCCAGAGTGACCATAAGGAAACAGGTAGGTGATGAAAAGAAAAGAGGACAGATCCCCTCCCAGGGCTAAATCTTGGAAAACCAAGATAAAAAAGAAAAAGAGTCCTCTAAGGGTCCACAAACACCTGCACAGGGAGGGGGGTCCCTGGGCTATTCCACTTTCAAGAGGAAGGGATATCAGGGGACGTTTGTTGACCCAACAAAGTTAGAGAAGTGTTTCGATTCTATGCAGCTAGGACACAAGAAAGGAGATGATATCTGCTCAAAGAAGCCTCCTACCGGTGGGCAGTCCCAGTGAATTGTTAGTGTAATTGTTGAATTGGAATTTGGCCTCGAGATGGAGAGGGGGATACAGAGGTAACCTTAGTTTCTGTGGACAGGGTGGAAGTTGCAACCCTGGCAGCCTTACTGCCAATCATGGACAAATATAGGCAGAACCTTAAAATCAATGACTCTGAGGTGTAGGCTCTGAGAGAAAAAGACACCAGTCTATATACAACCATTGCCACACTGGAGTATTCCACCAGGTAACCTATGCAGACAGCAGAGCCAAGCTCCATCTCAAAGCAATGGTGAGCCTGGAATTAGGAGGTGCGACTTGCCCTAAGAAGGTAGTTGTGTCTCCTGCCCTCCCAGTAGAGTGTCTACTGGGAAATGTTCTTGAAGCTTCTGAATGGTCAGGGGTGGAAAGGAAGGTACATGTACAGATGCTGGACACCCCTGAGTGGGAATCTGCTATGATCAGGTCACAGACTGCACATCAGGGGAATGCTGGGCACTTGGACCCTGGAACAATGGGCCAAGCCTCCAGACACCAGAGAGAGGGCATAGGCTCTGGAGAGCTAGCCCAAACTGTTATAATGAGCAAGGCTGAATCCAAACCTTAGGATCTGGCCTCTCAGGTAGGGACTCCACCCCTACAAGATCTGTCCGACTTTGCAGAATTGCAAAGAGCTGGTGGACCCACCAGTTAGGAGCTGGGTCAGGGACAAAGAGTTTGTCCCACTCCTGAAAGTCTGAGGCAGACTGTGATGTCAGTGGATTCCACAGGGTCTTTGGTCTACAGGAAGTCTCTATACTGAGTCCAGGGGGTCCAAAACAGGGGCAACCAGGAGAGTGGTGGTGCCCTAGATCTGTAGAGAGTTTCTCTTCACTTTGAACCATGATATCCCCTTTGCTTGACATTTGGGTCAGATCAAGACCTGGAATAGACTGGTCAACTATTTCTATTGGCCCAACATGTCTTCCAAAGTAAAGGTGTTCTGTAGCTCCTGTGTCACCTGTCAGGTGAGTGGCAAGACAGGGGGCAAGCCAAAGGCTCCCTTGAGACTACTGCCAGTGGTAGGGACTGACATTTCTGGTCCCCTAAACCCACTAACTGCCTCAGGGAACAAATATATCTTGGTGGTAGCTGACCATACCACCAGATATCTAGAAGGAATACCCCTCAGAACGGTCACTGTTCCCACAGTGGTCAGAGCCCTCCTTGGTGTCTTAACCAGAGTGGGTTTTCCAAAGGAGCTGGTCTCAGACAGGGGAACAAACTTTATGCCTGACTACCTGAAGGCGATGTGGATGGATGTGGTGTTACCCACCAGTTTACCTCCCTGTATCAACCCCCGATCCATGATCTGGTGGAAAGGTTCAATAAGTCCCTGAAGGGCATGCTCATGGGCTTGTCTGGCAAGCTTCGGAGGAGATGGGAGGTTTGCTTACAGAGATGAGCCACAGAAAAAGGTTGATTTTAGCCCAATTGAGTTACTGAATGAGCACCCTGTAAGAGGACCATTGTGTTTGGTGAGAAAGTCTTCGGCGAAGTCTTTCACGGAACCCAAGCAGAAAGGGCTGGACTATGTACTAGGCCTTTGGTCATGCACGGCAGAGTAAAAAAGCAGAGCATGCAGCAACCTAGAGGCCAACCAAGAGCTGATGGAGCTCTGGCATTACCAGAAGGCTACTATGCCTGGGTACCATCCAGAACAATTGGTGTGGGTGTTGGAGCATGTGACTCCTAGGGCCCTCCAGGAAATATGGACTGTGTCATATCCAATGTTGGAGAAAAAGGGTGAGGTCACCTACTTGGTGGACATTGGCACCCCCAGGAATCCCCACAGAATCCAGCAGTGTTAGAACTGCGTGAACTCTGAACTCTGAGTGACAGAGGGATCAGACCCCGTCCTGACGAAGAGGCGTTCTGCCTCGAAACATGTTGACGCCACTAGGAGATTAAGCTCATTGTCAAGCCTATCAGTCTCCGCTACACCTTTTTTAACGATACCAGCTTGTGACTAATAAATAGTTTTTTGCTTTCACAAAGCCAGGTATCATTTTTATATTCACTTTTCCAAACACCCCTGACCCTACCTACACTCACTCCAACTCACATAGCACTCACAATTATTTAAGGTGCTCCAGCAAGTCGCAAGTCGTAGCACGCCCCGTCCCGCAGCGGAACGGGAAGACCCCTATGATGAAGCATGACACCAAGGGCCCTTTTGGTGTGTGAGGGGTATTTTAACAAACACTGTGTATGTCAACAATATCTGGACTCACAGTTAACTACTTGAGGGTGGACCTTTTTGATTATCTGAGCTAATTGAAAGGCCCGGGCTGCAAAGTACATGAGTACTTTTGATCTGACCTCAGGTAACTGGCTGATTGCCCTAAGTCCAGAAGCAAACGAGAGAGCAGCATTTGCCACTCTACAGGGCCACTTTCAGTTCAAGGTGATGCCCTTTGGTTTGAAAAATGCCCCTGCTACCTTACAAAGGTTGGTGAACAGAGCCCTGTCAGGTGGCCTTGTCTATCAAGGCAAGCAAGAGCCCGATAGGGCAGACCTCAGTGGTGTACTTGGGCCACCTTTTTAGTTGCGGCCATGTACAACCTCTCTAGCCCAAAATCCCGACCATCCTGGGAGGCTCCTAAAACCCGGACACATGTCAGGGCCTTTCTTTGTCTGACTGGGCACTACAGGAGATTTGTTCAGAATTATGGGGCTATGGTGGCTCCTGTGGCAGTATTCATATCAAAGAAGCAGCCCAAAAAGGTCACTTGGACTCCCGAGTTTCAGAAGGTCTTTGATATTATGAAGGATGCCATGTGCTCAGCACCAGTCTTACTGGCCCCGGACTACACAAAGGAGTTTGTGTTTCAGATAGATCCTTCAGAAAAAGGGATTGGTGCAGTCGGCACAAGTAAATGAAGGGGGCCAGGATTAACTAGATGCCTTCATTGTCAGGAAATGAGTCCGCAGAGAACAAAGATGAAGTGTCATTGAGAGGAAAGCCTTTGCTGTGGTCTGGCCGCTTAAGAAGCTGAAACCATATCAGTTTTGTACTCACTTCTGTTTTCAAACTGACCACACACCTCTCAGATGTCTCATGCAGATGAGGGGGGAGAATCCAAAACTGTTGAGGTGGTCCGTTTCCCTACAGAGGATGGACTTCACAATGGAACAATGACCTGGGACTGCCTGTGCCAAAAAAGATGGACTTTCCAGGTCTGTCCACTTAGCTGATGAAGACCATCACCTTTTGTCTGGGGAATGAGGGGGCTTGTTGGAAAGTCATCCTTTTTGTCCTGCTCACCCCCATTTAGTGCAAGTGCTCCCAATGTAAAATGTATATGTGATTGATGTCCATGATTGGTTCATTGGATTTACTGTCAGTCCCCAGTAGAGTGCACCAGGAGTGCCAGGGCTTGTGAATTCCAATACTGCTAGTGGGCCTGCAGCGCTGGTTGCGCCACCAACAGAAGCAGCCTTTTAAAATGTTTCTAGGTCTGCCATTGCAGAACCTGCGTGCAGTCTGGTACTGTCATGCTGGCTGGGCAAGTGCACTCACTTGCCAGCCTCTAAACCTTCCCTTTGCTTCATATTAGTCACCCCTATGGTAGGCCTAAGGACAGGGTGCATTGTAAGTGTAAGGTGGGACATGCCCTGATGTGTGTGGCATGTCCTAATAGTGAATTACAGCCAATTTTGTTTTTCACTATTGTAAGGCTACCTGTTCTCTTAGGCCAAGATGGGCTGCTGGAATTATTACACTCTATAATCCCAGCAGGCTCAGGGAACATGGTAGAAAGTCAAGTTTAGTATGCCTGAACTCAGAATAATAAAATACTTATTTTAGTAAAGTTTATTTTAATATCCTGTGTTTGCAAATGCTACTTTTAGAAAGCTAGCATTTGCTTGCCTAACCATTTCAGACTGTCTGGGTTGTGTGAGTGACAGGGCTGGGGGATGACAGGTGGTGAATGCAAGGATTACCCCTTGGTGGGAGGTGGGAGTGCCCCTGGACTCTGAATAGGGCTGTGCTCTGCCACCACAATGCTGGCTCCACCTCCTGGGGAGCGACTGATGACTCAGCCCGACACCTGGCCCAGGAAGAGGGAGGATTGTCAACAGAGTACTCCTGGCTGCCCCTGTCATCACAATGCTGGCTCCACCTCTTGCGGAGCGTCTGATGTGCCTGCCACTCACACTGAAGGGAAAAGCCAGGAACAGCACAACAGAGTGCTTCAAAACTGAATGAGGCTATGCAAAGGCCCCCCTGGCCTGAAAGAACAAACAAAACTGAGTATAAATATAGGAGCCCTGCTCCCAAGAAACTAGATCCTGTTTCCCACAACGAACCTCTGCCCAACTAGAAGGAGAAGAAGAAGCTGGAAGGACTGGCCTGCTGTCTGCCTTGCTGAGGAAGGAGAGGAGAAGACTTATTGAAAAGATTTTGCTGACTTGTGCTTGAAACTTTCTCCAAGGGCTTGATTGAGCTTGCCCCCTGATCTGAACCCAGGACCAGTGGGTTCTGCTGTGCTTTGGCTCGTCTGAAATCTAAGGCCGAGTATCTCTTCCCGCCGGAGGTGAAGTCTGCGCCCTCTCGCCCCCTCCTAGGGCCGTGGCACCAGGGAGCCCGCTTGCCTGCTTGCCCATGAGAGCCTTGCTCTGTTCAGAGTCGCTCTCTGCCCTCGGGTTAAGGCCGGCCGTTCCTCTGCCCCCGCCTGTTACTGGAGTGCCTGAGCGCTCCCTCGCCCCTCCCACCGGAATCAAGGACCCGAGAGCAGCCTACAGCCTGGACGGCCGCCCGTGCATGACATTGCACCCGGCCACCCCGCTTTGCCCTTTCGTCCACAGAGAGGCCGCGCCGCATCCTGAAGGGATCCTCCCCCGGTACGGACCGTACTGAGGGCTCCCGTGCTGCACCCCGCCTATCGGAGATCAGCCGGCTGTGAGAAGACCCCGAAGCACTCTCCGTGACTACCGCACACTCGCTGAGTACGCCGCGTGGTCCGGAGCCCCCCCCCTCCACGAACCGTACCAACCACTTCAGCGCACAGGGCTTGTCTCGGGCTCGGGGCCCGCAATGTTCTTCTTTCCCCGTGGCCCTGTGCATCGCACCAGTGGTTCAGGTACGTCTCACCCCCTGTCAAGACTGTACGCTTCACTTTGTCAACCCGAAGCACAGTTGAGACTTGACGTGCCTCTTAACCTGAAAGTGCCTTGCCAACCTGAAGCGCACTCGAGCCTCGAAGTACATTGGTAACTGGTGCGCGACCGTGTGACAGCCCCATACGCCTCGTTGTCGGAAGCGGTACGTCGCGTACCCCAGCTCACGCGAGAGGCGTGAGCATTGGAAGGGGGGCCGGGACTTCACCCGTTCGAAGTGCCCCGAAGCGCTACCAAGTGTATGACTAAGTTTGTGAGGCACATGAGGTGTGGAAACCTGCTTAAATCAGTTTAAAACAAACAAGGAACTAAGAGAACTATTCTTTTAAGCAAAAGAGACTAGAAGTAAGCAGCGTACCATCCAAGAGAGAACTTGCCATTATTTGACACCCTTGTGGCTTAGTTAAAAACGTTATATTGGTCTTGTGATAAATTCTTACCTGCATAGATATATTTTTACATAAAGAAGACGTATTTTTACATAACCACAGCCTGGTGTCCATTTGTGGGGGGATTGATATATTTATTGTGTGTGGGATTACAAATGCTTAACCCAATAACGCCTGAAGATTAGCCTTGGCTGCTCACGCCACGCGCCTAGAGGGTGAGCAAGGGTAATTCTAAAGGGGTCATCCTTCACGCTGACTTAGAGGAGGGGGTCCCTGCTTGTCACAAGTGAAAACTTGCGCCAACCAGAGACCCCCAATTCTAACAGTAATTAGGTGTAATTACAAGTGGTTCAGACAACCTACCTGTAAGTCCTTATTCTATGCTAGGGAATGTAGGTTTAGAGACCCCCAGTGGATTTAATGTACTTACGTGTGCACTGTTGTGGTGTCTGCGGTCATTTTAAAGCCAGCCCAACATTGCATGCTGGTTTTAAAATAAAACTAAGTCCAAATTCGACGTAGGAATTAAAAGTACTTTCAAAGTCTATAACTACCTTTTTATTACATATAAATCACTCATAGAGTCAGCCATAGGGGCCCAAGCGTAGGGTGCCTTCTGATTAAAAGCAGGGTCATGATAAAATATGGCACATATGCCCTGGTGAGGGGAAAAACTTCCAATTTTATTTGTCGCCATTGTAGTGTTGCTAGCTTCATAGGCTAACATGGGAACACATTATTAAACTTTAATACAGTCTAGCATTTAAAAGAGAGTGAGCTAGAACAATAATTCAAAGTATCAAAATATTAGTAACAATAAATCCAACAACTTTCCAAAGTCTGATTTGTTATAACTATTTCAGGAAAGTAGATTTATAACTTCCTTCCCTGAATTTACCTAAAGCTGTTATGTTGCAGCCTCTTCTGATTGGTCAGCCGTAGAAAGCTGAGCCAAGCAGCTCCTGATTAGATGTGAAGTGGCCTGGGCTTAAACAATGCAACCATCTGGCGAGAGAAGATCAGCATCCTGCAGATGCCAGGACAGGAAGAGGGCTGGGTAGTCAAATTGGGCTTCAAAGGGAGAAGCACAGGTAGCACAGGAACCCGACTCACCCTCATTTCCTGCAACCCCTGCAAGATGGGAGCCCTCTAATTAGATTAGGAGAGGGCCTAGAAGGGGAGTGTAGGGAAAAGTTAGCCACACCTGTGGGTTGGGTTAGCCAGACCTGACTTCACAGGAGAGATTTTCTCTATTTTGATTTGTACATTATGGGCCATAAATATGATATACGAAGGAAATGGTCATACCAGAGGGTGGCAACTTGAACTCCATTGGTCGGGGGTGCCCCCCTCTTGCCAGACCAGAACTTGGTATATATATGATAGAGCTGCACAGCGCCTCAGATCCCTGCTTGGAAACATCTAGAGAAGAAGATCTGCCCTGCTGGACCATTGGGACTGCGCAAAGAGAGGATTGCACTTATAAGGACTGCACCTGTTGCACTCTCAAGGCTTCACTAAAGAGGATGTTGCCTGTCCTAAAGGATCAAGGAGTGGACACCCTGATCAGCAACTGGAAAAAAAGTGCTTGAAGAAGTCACCTGCATCACCTTCAACAAGGACAAACACAGTTGACCAGCTTCACCTGGATTTTACTGGATTTGACCTGGTGCACTGTGGGTATTGTAGTTGCAAACCTCCAAGAGACAAATCAGAGCTTCTTGACCCCTGGCTGGTGTTGCAGACCCTAAAAAGTACTTTTTTTTAAAGAAGTTCTGAAAGTTTGGAATCTTTTGGACAACTTTTTGAACAATGCTCCATAGGTCCATCGACCTTGACGACAAGAGTTAAGCCGGCTATGTTGAATCACGACACGGCCCTGCTGAAAGCCACAGAGCTCTTCGACATTGACAGCCAAGACAAAGACTTCCAGGACTCACCGAGACTTCGTGCTGCAGCAGGCCACCATCGTCAACTGAAATCTGGGTAGACATAGCAGATTGCTTGACATCAAGAGAAAAACCTCCCAAAAAGTTAGCAAGTCAGAAGGTAAAAATTTGATCGGGCCCTACCACTCCTTGTAGCCGACCCACACTCCATCATGGTTGGTCTAAAACTTTTACTTGGTCCTTTTGCAGAGCGACCAGATAGCAGCAGTTGGCGTTTTCACCTTTGAAGCACTAGAATGCAAGCTTTTGCATTTAATATTTAAAAATGTATACCTCTTGTCCCCTACGCTGGATTTTTGTTGTTTTGTTGTCATTTTAAAGATAGAAATAGTTTCAAGTTTTAGTAAGTGGTGCTGGATTTTTATTGTATTTTGTGACTTACTTATTTAGTGTTTTGATGATAATAAATGCTTTACACACCTGTATATTAAATTGAGTCTGAGTACTCGTCAGCTAAACTACCAAGGGTTGAGCAAGGTTTAATTTATTGAGACTTGACTGGACATTATTTGGGATTATGGTGTTATTAGTAGCTGTAGGTACCTACCTGCACCTACTAATAAACTTCTCACTCCTAATATACAAAGAGATAATCGCAAAATAGAGCAATTATCATATTGAAATTGTTGGACTTGGCCCTTTTGGCAGGTTCACCGTGAAACTTTTTGCATTTTCCTAGCCTTTTTTTCTGTATACTGGTGTTGGTGATTTTAGGCCTCTGAGCACTTTAGCACTGTGGTCCAGTGTAAAGTGCGTGCGCTTTCTGTGTGACATTGGTAAGGTTGGCCTGCCCTATCATAGGAATGCATTGGGGATGAGTGTGTCCGTGGTAATTCCTGATATGAGAGGAGCGGAAGGGGCGAGTTTAGTATGTATGAACTCGTGAGAATAAATGCTGCGAAATGGTGTGCTCAGATTTATGATGACTGGTGGAGAAATGCCACTTTTAGAAGTTGGCATTTCTGTGTGCTATGTGTCTGCCTGCCTGATGTGAATTGCATGTCTGGCTGGTGAGTTACAGTGGCTGAGAGGTGTGGGTGGCTCCAGTAGGGGCAGGGTGAGTCAGCGCTAGGCTGAATGGGACACCTGGGCTAAGAGTAGTGGGTGGGGTAATCCCTTGACTCTGAATAGGATGATGCCTGCCCTAGTGAATGCTGGCTCCGCCCCCCTGTGGTGTGTCTGATGAAGAGCCCCCACCTGACAAAGGGGAAGAGGAGCTTGGAAAACAGAGTGCTCCAATTCCCCCCTGAACCAGTTTCTGCTGGTTCCCCAAGTCCTGTGCTGGTGCAGACAAAGGGAAAAGATGTATAAACGCTGGGGCTGTGACCCCATGTTTGGTGTTCTGTGCCTGACTTGGGGGCATGCTGCTGCTCTCCTGGTTAAAAATAAAATGCATATAAGGCACTAACTCCATCAGGGTTCAGGGGGCACAGGTGGGCCTAGGGAGGCCAGCACACAGGGCCCTCCAGAAGGGAGGCAAGCCCTTGTGGTGGTTCCTCCTGGCCGTGGCCTCGGACCACCTCTGTGCAAAGCAGCTCTGTGGCACTTACTGGAGGTAGCTAGTGGGCTAGTTGGCTCCCAGGGACCCTCAGGATTCAAAGGGACTTAACCCCCCAATTTACAACATGCTATGGGGTACGTTTGCACAGTGGTGCAGGGAAGGGGCCCACCTTGATATAACAAGTTAGTAATTCTGCTGTGTGGGACTTACTGGTGGTAATAAAAGGGATAGTTGGCCACCAAGGTTGAAGTTGGGGGCTAAATACTCCTCCTTTTACCTCTTGTAAATCCCACACAGTGAGATTGCTAGGAGTTGTTTCGGAGGCCACGTTCACCTTTCTCCACCACTCTGGAAACCCGACTGGCATGTTATAGTTAGAAATTAGCATTTAAAAAACATTTGAAATTCACTGAATAAACCATAGGTTTCAGGGACGTTATAGTTAGAGATTAGCATTTAAAAAACCTTTGAAATTTGCTGAAAAAACACATAGGTTTCAGGACTGTTATAGTTAGTTGGACATTTCACTTGTACAAAAAGCAGAGAAATTCCGCTGTTATAGTTAGTTCAGCTACCTATAACTCGCGCCCCCGCAATGCACTGCTGATGATGTCACATATTACATCATTCATGACATGGTCAGTGACATCACTGATGACATCTCAAATAACATCACTGATGACATCACTTAGTACACCATCCATGTGAAAATCTGATGCAACTCTCACACCCTAATCTAACCTGCCTACAGTTTTCCACAGTTGCCCAGCAATTAGTGGGCAGCTGCAATGTTGAAGCCAGTGCCTCCGCGCACTTTCTTCTTCTGCATTGGCAGCCGGCCCTGACATTAGGACATAGGGCATTCAAGCCCTTTGAGTAGGCCATTTGGCCTGGGGGCAGTTTGGGGACATTGGTAGAGAGCCAGGCTCTACCAAATTGGGTAATGTGTCTATTACTAGGAGTGTTGCCAAAAGAATGATTTAGGCCCACTGTATCTACACTAATGTGTTTATGGTGGTGATACCTAATGCGTACTGTGTTCATGCTAATGAGATTTGGGCCTAATGTGTTTATGCCTAATGTCATGTTATGATGTTTTGGGGAATGCCTATTTGTGTAAGGTGCTTATGCTTAGGAGGTTATTTCATAAGGTGTTTATGCTGGGCAGGCTCATTGAATAAGGTGTTTATGCTGATGAAGTTTGGGCCTAATGTGGGTTTATGTCTAATGCTAATGTGATCATGCTGAGGTCCTTATTGTACCAGTAGTTACTGGTTGTGCTTTGCAGTTACTTACCTGTTCTGATGGTTCTGACCAGGGTCCGATTGGCCTGGTCCTGTATATAATCCCCTGTGAATATTGCCCGTGCCAGTTGGCACAGTGTAAATGTGTAATTATGTTTCTAATGTGTTTATGACAACACATTTATGACAATACAAAGGCTATTTTTTATATAACCTTGTGTGGAGTTCCCTTTGTGGTGTGCCTAGTGTGTATCTGCTGTGTGTGTGTGTTGTGCAAACGCTTTACACATTGCCTCTGAGATAACCCTGACTGCTCGGCAAAGCTACCAAGGGAGTGAGCAGGGGTTATCTTCAGCGTGTAACTCCCTTGCTCTGACTAGAGTGGTGGTTTCTGCCTGGCTTTGGCGCAAGCCTTAGCCAAACAGAAATCTGATAGGAAAACTCATACATATCCTACTCAATGAACAACAAACTCACTTAGCCATGCTGGTAATCATTTTCAATAGGCTGATAATAAGCAGTAGCAATTCAAAAGGATGGCTGTTGAACATGAAAGGTGCAGCAAAATATCCTTTAATTAAATGGTAAAGGGAGCCTTACCCACAGGAGCTATATTTCAAACCAATGCTTAAGATCAGTTGTGACAAGGCAGGTGTGTGATGCTTTACTGGCTGACAGTGCACCAACACTTGGGAAACGAGCAGAACGCCATATCTTTACAAATTTGGTTGCTGTGTTGGGTTGTGTGAAATATTTGTAAATCTGCCCCTCAGACCTGAACAACTCAACAAACAACACTTAATAATTTGCTGTCCAGTCAGAGGCTATTTTTTTTAATAAAAGAGAAAGTACTTTATTATGCAGAAAAATAAATACTACACACAAAGGAACAAATATATAGTGGATAGCATGTGTAATTCATTTTGGTGACACCATCTAAAGGCCCTTACAAATGACAATGGTGGACAAGGAAGTAAGATCACATAACCTCATTTGTACCCTGGACATCCTATGCTGGCAGCATTTCTGATGGTCGGCGCACCAGCAAACACAAAATATAATACCCCCCTCATGTGCATATCACAACAGTAGAAGCACAGTAGTAAGACCTATCTGTATTCTCATGCCAGGCAGATAATCAATTCAAAAGGTAAACGTAAACTGTTTACCAATACGTTTTCAGCATTGAAATATTTCATGGTATTTCAAAAAGAGGATTTTTCATAACTTTCATTAACCTTTGAATTATGCATTTATTTTAACTTCCATTTGGGCATGACAATATAACATCACCATTTTTACAATAAGTATTATGTGCAAGAATCTTTCTTCTACTAATAAAATCTTCCAAACAACCACAGCACCTACCAACAAAAAAAATCCCTCAGTCCAATACTGCAGGAGAGGTTTTACAAAAATAATTAATCTCATTCTAAGACGCTACTGCTCCTTCACCAGCCCCCCTAGCACATGATGGTTTTTAGGTCAAGCCTGGGCCGAACATGCACTGCTCTGCGAGGCATGCTGCATTGAGGTATTATTATTATTAGCAACACCAATAGCTCAGACTTTCAGCAATGCAAGACCTATTGCATTGCAAATGTTTGTTTTCATTGGTGCCCCTGCTCCTCCGCGGGTCAACACCTAGTGTTATGCAAATTCGATAGGCCCCACAAGGGTCTTGCATATGAAAGAAACTCTAACTGCAATTGGTTGTAGTCTGGATGGAACAAATGTATGACATAATGTATACATTTACAATGCATGCCTTTACAACTCAGTTTTTACATCGCAACATCCTTTACAACGTATAATTTTACATCGCATGCCATTACAACGCATTTTTTAAAACTACACTTTCAATGCATTCCATTACATTGCATCATACCATTACAATGCATTTGAGGTGAGTGTTGAATAGTGCAGGGGTAAAAATGACTATTCTAACTCTGGTGGATGCAACAGTAGGGTAAGTGTTGGATTGCGTAGGGGTAACAATTACTATTCTAACTCTAGTGGGTGCACCAGTAGGGTAAGTGTTGAATAGTGTAGGGGTGAAAATGACTATTCTTCCAGTGGGTGAAACAGTAGGGTAAGTGTTAGATAGTGTAGGGGTACTATGCGTTGTAATGGTATGCGTTGTAATGACATGCGATGTAATGCCTGCGTTGTAGTGACATGCGTTGTAATGACATACTCTGTAGTGCAATGTAATGGCAGCGTTGTAGTGACATGTATTGTAAAGGATGTTGCGATGTAATGACTGCGTTGTAAATGTAGTGCAATATAATGACTGCGTTGTTAAGGTTGTTTCCCGGATGGAACACTGGATGCATTTGGCAGGTTTGGTCATCCAAAGCTATTTTAGTTCTATGGTGAATATTAATACAGAATTGGATCTCTTTCCATGGGGCATTGAGTGCAAAGTTTACAACATAAGAATATAAGCCACTTCAGGGTATTTGGACCAGCAATCTTTAACGGAAGATAAAAATTAGAAACATTGCGTTACCATAGTTACCAAAATCAGAACTGTCTGCAGTTTGAAGAGTACTTTATTCTATGAAAATGGAATACATTAGGAACATTATGCTCTACAGGGATGTCGCTTCTCTTAAAGAGTACCTACTACATTAAGTAAATACAAAACATCAGGACAAGGCATTAATTAATGTTCGAACAAGGGTTTGAGTACTGAAATCTTATTTCACTGCCCTGTACTGCACGGCAAGCTTTGCTGTGGGCGCATTACAAAAGAGGTTGTTCCTACCTCACTCTGATACTGTGAAACTTCTTTTGCAAATGCAGTGTCAATTGTAGTTGGCATCTGCTTGTACAGAGAATTCGAAAGTTTTTTCTTGTCTTCTTTGTATTTGGCCTGGAAAGAGATGAATATTCAACAAAAGTTATTGGCTGTATGGTGATAAAAATATGGTCTTACATTTCTTTTACCCAGCGAAACTGAACGGTTTTGATGTTTGGAAAAACAACATGCACAGTCATTCATGGGGTGGGTGGGGGGTTGCAAGCATTCAAATTAGCACTTTCAATTAATTTCCCCTGCATGTTCATACTAAACCAGAATTTGCCATGGTCAGCAGCAAATTGTAACTTACACCTCTAAAATTCACATAAAACATATCTGCTATGAGGGCTGTCCATCACCTGCACTGTACAGCTAAACAAAAATCAAACATCACCAGATGAACAGGCATGGAATAACTGGAGATCTCTTGCACATTGCTGGACTTTAATATAGTCCACCACTCCAAGCCCCAAATATCTATACAATCTGACCGCTTCTTTGTATCTCACAAAGACACTAAAATATGGGATGGCAATATAAAAGTGCCCATCCCAACAGATTTCTCCCCTTCTCTCTCCCACCAACTATGCCAAGTCAGCATCACAACTATACATAAAGGTTAGATTACGTAACAGGAAATAGGAACAGTAAAATGTATTCTGATTCCAAATAATGTGGTAAAAATATTACCAGTAGAGAGCTTGCAAAGTGTTTAACATTTTGAAATGAGCAACTATGTTTCAAAGTTGGGCAGACAGCTAGGTTGGGGACCACAGGGGTATGCCACTCCAAATCAATTCTCTCACTTCCAATATATATATGTATGATTTTAGTTATACTTTTACAAGAGATACTATTGGTTGGTAATCTGCTCATATGTACAAATGAAACATACTTTGCAAACTGACTATCTGAAGGAGTAGAATTTGTGGATATGGCTGTTCTTTGATGTAGCACTTGTAAGCAATGTTTGAAGCAAATCTACCATGTGTTCTATTGTTTGACAAGAAAAGACTTCAGGAGTTGCTAATTACAGTTTATGTATTACAAAATACTGGAATTAATAGAAACTCTCAATAAAAACATTACTCGTTGGTGACATCTTGGGGTCACTATATTCCATCATATGAGGTATGAGTGGTTGGCTGGAATTTCAATTGCTGTTAAAAGTGAATGATTGGTTGTGTGACCACTTGCTAGAATGACAGCTATGTGGAAACTGTTTTTGATATAAGCAAATGGTGCAAATGTTGATTGTTCACTCACATGCTCATTGGGGCATTTTTGTATTCACTCCTTTTTTCAACATTTTCTTCTTCACTCTGAATCAACTGGTATATGTCCTACTCCATTAGCCCCATTGCACACAAATAACATTAAAAGATGACAAATTAAAAGACTGTTAGTATAATTTGATTTAAGCTAGGGTGATCCAGGGTGATCTCCAAAACGAATTTAAAACCACAGGATGGATGGATGCTAGAGACATGCGAATTTCTTAAGGCAATTGCAAGGCGCAATTATGTTCATTGTTGTTGTGGTTCTTCCACAGGGGGTGGAAGGCTGTGAGTCCCACCTTAAAAGTGCTGTGATTATACTTTTTGTTTAGTCTAGACCTACTCTCCCTGTTTGGCCTATTGAAACCCCTAAATGTCTACGGCCTACAATGCCTTTAACATGGTGGCACACTATATATTTAAATACTGTGCCCTCACAGTGACTTATGGTCAGAGTGTAGAGTGCTTTACTATAATATACATTATAGATTAAATCAGCATCAAAGTACAGTTTCTTCACAGTTAGGCCTTCGGACAAGTGTGACACACTAATCCTATGGTAATTCATATCAAATGCCAATCTGACATTAATATCAACATATCTGAAATGGCAATTAAAGATTGATAATTTTTCTCTGACTCAGTTCCCAATTCAACTCTAGCCTTTGAATCTCCCTGTTGGGCTAAGTTAATTATTTTGCTGGCCAACTGCAGGATTAAATATCTTTGTATCCAATAGGGCCATTTGCCAGTGAATAGCCCTGCTCCTTGGAGAGGAGACAGTAGGGGCAATTACTGTATGTGCTAATTACTTTTCACACTGCACTTGGCCTGGGAAGGGGACACTGGAGGGTTCTCCTGGAACTTCTGACAGCTGGTGGAATATGACCTACAGAGAGAGAAAGCCCCTGGCTTCTGCTAACCCAGGTGCCCTGCAAGTGGCACCTGGCAATTAGAGCATGCTTTAGTAAGCACAACTCAACTTTCCTTGTGCAGTCAATCATTACAGATATTAATGAACATCATTGTAAGTTATTTTAATGGTGTTGTATCGGTTTATAATTACATATTTCTGCTTTTATTAATGTGGTGACACCCTTGCAAAGCCAGTATGACTCTCTTTTGATAACTACACCTCATTATATTGTGCCCAGTGATTGAAGGTGTATTTTGGTCTTTAGTTTCATTGCTCGCTAGGGGTGTTAGCTGTTAGGAGGATGTCACCATAGGTATTTTTACCTGCTATCTTGTATATATTTGTAAATTAATGATGAGTAGTATTGAGTGGTGTTAGAACTTAGGGCCTTATTTCAAAAATTGGTGATGTTTACTTTTCGGTTGACACCTCCCTTTAGATAAGGCACAATGAAGCTGGTGAGATTGTCTCACCCAACAGTGGGGGTTCATGAAGCCATCCTCCTCCACTGGATGCAATTTCAACATGACATTCCATAGTGATATGCAGGTATGAGGCAGGCAGCAGAATGAGAAATTGAATCACTCACTTGGGCAGAGAAGCATAAAGTTGACTGAAGCCTCTCTACTCAATATGGTTCATCCAGATGGAAATGTTGTTATCAAATCAAGAAGACAGCAAAGTCTCTGCTATATGGCTTTAAGTCTATGTTTGTGGAACACCATCAGAATCCTTATTCAGGTCAGTCAGGAAAAGTGAAGTACATTTGGATTTAGAAGAGCTTTCATGTTTTGTAGTGCCCTAGACACATTACTAACCTTTAGTCCACATGGTCATTTAGGATATGTTGAAAATGAAAATATAACAATAACTTCCATTACTCACCTCTGAAATAGCATCCGATACATTTCTCAGATGTAGGGTATCTGGTACAAAGAGGCACTTGCCTTTCGATTTTTCATACTGTTCCCTGTAACATTTCTGAAGAGAAAATATAATTGAAATAATGTGATAATCTCAAACACTCATGAAATTATGCTTTATCTATTTGCAAGCTATGTTTTCATAATGTATTCATCGATTAGATAGTACCAGTACAATGCAATGTAAAACTATGGGCATTTTACAATTAGGTAGTAGAATATGCAGCTACACTTTATATTATGTAACTACTTGTGAGAATTGCTACTGTTTTTTCTTAGGCTTTGCCAGTGTATGGTCTGTAGACGTGAAGCAAAACATTTTTAGCCACAATAAAATGTATTTAAAAAAGACCAGTGGGTAGCTTACTCACTTATAATGGTTTCCCTCATAAGTGGCACAAATGGTACTTCAAAGTAGCCACAATTCCAAATGTACTACATCCCAGAGATAAGAAGTACAACACTTTGGAACGTGTATAGCATGCAAATTCTGTTCAGTGCATGTGCATGCCCTGAACAGAATGACTTCATAAATAATGACACGTGTAAATTACTTAAAAATAACCCTCATTACACACAGTTCTATGCTTACTCATCACTGTCCTTACTACGCAAAGTGAGGCCGTTTCTTGGAGAAAGCCACACTCTACTGCCCTTTAATACCAGCATTTTAAGTTCTCTTTTAAAAGCCACACCTCGAACTTCCTCTTAATGTAACAAATAGAACATTAGGTGAGGGCTGTTCCATGATCAGCTGAAAGCGTTGGTCAGGAAAGGTGGCTAAGGAGCCGACAAGTGGGAAAAGGATGCATACATGTATTCCTTCTTCGCATCACAAACTGACACCATTGTTCTGAGAAAAGCATCATGGTCTAGTTCATGAAGAACCTGTTACAAGATGGTGGTTTGTCATGTAAACTTTACCTTAGGTTTCCTATCTAAAATGAATTTCAAGTCTTCCTGTGATGTTAGTTCTTGCTTCACATATACACAAAGGAGGCATTCACAAGTTGAAAATGCATTACAATGCAATTGTTACCTGCCTTTCGAACCCTGCTCAATGTTAACAATGTAAAGCTTGAATTACGTCCCAATGTACTTCTGATAAAGGGGCCTTTCATCAGTGGGGTACACTTCATATTGAATTCATAAACTGGAATACCTAAAACCGATTCCATATGGGAAACATAAAGGTAGCCATTGTCATGCATCAAAATTAGGGACCTTGCAGCAGACATGGTAGTGAACAATCTCGTTGCGTTCCAAAGTAAGAGCGTCCATCTAGTTCTGCTTGTTAGCTACACATTTTACAGCATGGGAGGGAGATGTTCCGCAACACCTGTGACATCAGGAAAATAAAGAACATTCTTTTTACATTAAACATTTAAAGTTTAATAATATTGGAGAGGTTATCAGATGCTCTTGTTTGTTTGCTGGTGATATATTCTAAATTAGAACTGTTAGAAATAGGGATCTCTAGTTGGCAGAGTTAGGTACCTTTGTCCAAATAGGAACCCTTGCTTCTACTCAGGGTAAGGTGGATACACTCTTTAGATAACCCTGGCTCACCCCCTTGGTAGCTTGGCACGAGCACACAGGATTATCCCAAAGGCAATGTGTAAAGTATGTGTACCAACACTCACAGTAATACAGTGAAAAGACCACAAATGGACACCAGAGCAGTTTAGAAAAATTAAGTATCTTTATCTAAACTAAACAAGACCAAAACGACAAAAGTCCAACATACAGATACTCAGGAAAATGTCTTTAAAAAAGCCTATTGCAAAAATAGGCTTCTTGAAATCAAATAGCACCAATTGGGGCTATTGTGACATCAGGACAGCACAAAATCCAAAGTACGGCGCCGCCCACGGGGATCGCGGCATTGGGCACGGAGTCACACAGACCCCGAAACAACAGTACCTTGGAAATGAAGTCAGTGACGATGCACGGCGTCGGAGATGGCCAATGTCAGCTCCGGTGATGATGCGACTCCGGCAAGTTTCTCGAGTCACCCTCAGCGGTTATCGCCCCGCGATAACAAGATACAGGTGCTGGCAAGGACGGAGTCGATGCGAGCACTGGTGTGGGTCACGGTCAGTCACTGCTGGCGTCGGCTGTCATCGGAGGGCATAGGAGCTGAGGAGCAGGCTGGGCAATGCTTTGTTCACTTCGCGAGCGGCTCCCCAGTCCCGGTGCTGGTCGTGATGTCACAGTGGCAGCATTGACGGCATCGGAAACATGGTTTCTTACTTCTCTTGGGTTTCTTCCAGCTCCCAACAGCAGAAACAACCTCCAAGGCCCAACACAGTTACTTGCACCTCCTGGCAGGTCAGAACTCACAGCAATGAAGTTCGGGGGAGCTGGGGATGAAGTCTTTTTGTCCCTGAGACTTCAAAGCAGGAGGCAAGCTCTTCTTCAAGCCCTTGGAGACTTTCTTCAAGCAGGGGACACAGCACACAGCGAAGTCCTTCTCCTTTCTTTGGCTGAAACAGCAACTGCAGGCCAAACCCAGACACAGAGCAAGGGCAGTACTTCTCCTCGGTTTCTTCAGCTCTTCTCCTCAGCAAAGGTTCCTCTTGATTCCAGAAGTAGTCTAAAGTTCAGGGGTTTTAGGTCTGATACTTATACCCCAAAATATATTTGATCCCTTTATGCAAGGGGCTCTGGGCCTGCTCCAAAACAGTTCTGGGGGCACTCTGCATGTGCACAATAACATCCTTTTCCAGTGTGAGCCTTGGACCCAGACACACCACAGGGGGGCAGAACCAGCACTGTGGGAGGCAGGCATAACCCTATACAGGTAGAGGTGCTACTCCTCCCACCACTCCAAATGCAGATCAGGCCTATTAAGGTCAGGGTCAGGGCTGGGTCATCCTAGAAGGGCCAGGCACACCTCAACCCCCTTAGAGGCTGTTTACAGGGAATACACATCCTCTGTCTCTGTCACACTGAAACCAGACAGTCATTTCAGAAACAGGCAGAGGCACACAGAAAGGTTGGAAAAGAAAATAGCCACTTTCTAAAAGTGTTATTTTCAAACACGTAATTTAAAAACCATCCTTACTAAAAGATGTGTTATTAAATTCTGAGTTCAGGGATACCAGACTCCAATATCCTATCTTATCGCTATGGGAAGATATGCCATTCTGTCATATTGGCAAGATAGCCTATCAATAGTGAAAAACGAAATTGGCAGTATTTCACTATCAGGACATGTTACACACACCAGTACATGTCCTACCTTTCACATACACTGCACCCTGCCCAGGGGGTTACCTTTGGCCTACCTTAAGGGTGTCTTATGTGCAAGGAAAGGGAAGGTTAGGGCCTGGCAAGTGGGTGCACTTGCCAGGTCGACATGGCAGTTCACAAACTGTGCACAGGCACTGCGGTGGCAGGCCTGAGACCTCTTTTCAGGGCTACTCATGTTGGTGGCACAATCAGTGCTGCAAGCCCAGTAGTAGCATTTGAGTTACCAGCCCTGGCACACTCAGTGCACTTTACTAGGGACCTACTGGTAAAACAAATATGCCAATCAGAGAGAACCAATCACAATATCAATCTACACAGGGAGCACTTGCACTTTGACACTGATCAGCAGTGGAAAAGTGCCCAAAGCATCTAAGCCAGAAAAAACGAAATACAGCAGAGCATCAAAAACAAAGGAGGTAGAGGCAAAAACTTCAGGGAAAACCACGCCAAGGATGCCAGGTCTAACAAGAACATTGGAATGTTGAGTGCTCAATTGAAGACAATGGAGTAGTTCTGGGAGTGGTTCGCGGATTCTGCATAGCCAATTGGGTGGGAGTGAGGAAAACGCTGTCGCAAGAAATAGACACAGCGGAGGAAAATCTTAGGGGAGCTGAACAAGAGCACTCTACTAACCCTGAAAAACGGGAGGAGGTCATGGAATTGAGGGAAAAGGTAGCAGCGGTAGCGGAACGATTGCGCTGTTTTGACCATAGGGCTTATTTGGCCCGAGCACACGCTGAGCGGGACAAGACGGGTACCTTACTGGCGTGGCTGGCCAACCCCCACCCTAAATGTGTCCCTATACTGGCATTGGAGTCCCCACTGGGACGGTTGGTGTATACCCAACATCAAATAAATGATCGCTTTCGAGATTACTATGCTGATTTATATAGTAGCCAGTTACAGGCAGGGGAAGCGGAGATACAGGCTTTCTTGGAACACCTAGAGTTGCCCACCTTGGACGAGGAGCAGGCGGAGTCTCTCGGCTGTGATATTACGCTTGCGGAAGTCCGGTGCGCTATAAAACAACTGTCCTGGAACAAAACTCCGGGGGCTGATGGTCTGCCCATCGAGTTTTACTCGGCTTATGTCGACATCCTTGCACCTAGGCTGCTATCGATGTTTAGGGAGGCAGGCCAACTGGGGATGCTGCCATCCTCGACTAGGGAAGCATTATTATCCCTTTGCTTAAACCGGGGAAAGCCCTAACGGACCCTTCTGGGTACCGTCCCCTATCCATGCTTACCACTGATTATAAAATTTTGATTCGTATCCTGGCCGCCCGATTACTCCCGCACATGTTACACTTGGTATACCCTGATAAGGCTGGTTTCATCCCTACCCGCAATACGGCCGGTAGTATACGTAAGTTGATACGAATTTTGAGCGGAGACCATGGGGCCGACAATCGGGCGGTGGTCCATTCAGTGGATATAGCGAAAGCATTTGATAGCTTGGAGTGGCCCTATTTGTTCGCAGTTATGAGGGCTTTTGGGCTGGGAGAGGGATATGTCCGCTGGACTGAAATTTTGTATTCGTCAGTCAGCGCTAGAGTAAAGGTGGGAACGATCATCTCCTCCTCGTACCCAGTAGTGCGAAGCACCCGACAGGGTTGCCCGCTCTCCCCTCTGTTATTTGCTCTGGCTATAGAACCATTAGCAACTTGCGCTCGATTGGGTAGGGCGGTTCAGGGCCGGAGGCTCCGTGGTCAGACGCACTTCATATCACTATATGCGGATGACCTATTGATGTTCCTAGAGGATGATGGGGAGGCATTGGAGGGGGGCTCGTGCTCTCCTCCGTAGGTTCGGAGACATCTCTGGCTTGAGGGTAAATTGGGGGAAGACTTGCCTTTTCCCTGTGTCCCGGGCACATGTGTCCTGGGCACGTGACCTACCTGCGAACGTGCATGATGTCACATGGGAGCCTCATTTCCTCTCTTACTTGGGGACACATGTTTACTATACCCAGGAAGACCTACTTGATGGAAATATTGGAAGAGCTATAAGAGGGCTTAGGAGTAGCATGCAATTCTGGGGAACGTTGCCACTGTCGATGGTGGGCCGAGCGGCGTTGCTGAAGATGGTGCCACTTCCTCGTCTGCTTTATTTCTTCCGTACATTGCCGATGTGGATACCCGTAGCCCTCTTTCGTCAACTCCGTTCTATGATGACCGGTTTTCTCTGGGGAACTGGACGGAGAAGGGTGGCGTTGGACACCCTGATGCGGCCCAGGGCAGAGGGGGGACTTGCTGTCCCAGATTTTGAACTGTAATACCTGGCTGCGCAGTTCCAGGGGCTCACCCAGGCAGTGGCGCGGGAGTTTAGGGGACCTGAATGTCAATTTGAACCAGAGGTGGCACGGCACGTCTTGTCCTTTGTGATCTTGCAACAAAAGCTAAGGATGGATTCATTAACTATGGAGGAACGCACTCTGAGACTTTGTTGGAAAAGGTACCATAGCAAGATAGGAGTGGAATGCCCTTATGCCCCAGAGATACCCCTGGGCATGTGTACGGCACTTCCGTATTGGGGGAGATTGGTCGGCCCTTGCGACATGGGAGGAGCTTGGGCTGCAGGTAGTGGGGGACCTGTATAGCGAGGGCGTTCTCTTGTCTTATGACAAACTGCAGGAGAGATTTGGACTGCCACGGGGTCATTAGTTAATCCATACGGCCTTGGTTACCGCCATTCAGAAATACTGGGGGACGGGCCTGTTAGAACCACCAGTGAGTGCTGCATGCCAATATGTAACGATGGCGGCGGGTACATTCAAGGCAGTAACCTGTTTATATAGGCGAATGATTGAGGAAGGGCTGTCGCCACTGCAGAGACTACGATCACACTGGGAAGCAGATATGGATAAGGAAATACCGGACTTGGCCTGGACGCAAATAGTTAGGAGGGCATGGAAGGGCACTAGGAATGCTAGATTTCAATTAGTTCATTTCTTTGTACTGCATAGGGCGTACCTTACTCCAGAGAAGATTAATCAATACTTTCAGGTAGATACTGGGCACTGCCCCCGCTGCAGGTTGAGGGATGCGGGCCTTCTGCACATGCTGTGGGATTGTCCGCAGTTGGGCACTTATTGGGAGGACATTGTCACAGTATTAAAGGATATTACGGAATGACAGATTAATCCGGATAAAGGAACCTGTCTTTTACATTGGTTTCCCCACACTAGCAAGACAAAACTGACGAGCAAGTTCCTGGACTTGGGGTTGGTGTTGGCCAAGAGAGAAATTACGTCCCATTGGAAGACCCCGGGGGGCCAGTTTCATTAGATGGAGGGCTGCTCTGCTTATATGGGCGGGGAGTGAGAGTGTGATTCGGATGCAGCAGGCCCAAAAATCACACAATGATAAGGCACTAGAAGCAGCGCGGGCATGGGAAGCTTTGGTTGCAGAACTAAGAATGGATGGGACGGACGCTGATTCGGAGCTGAGTGCACCTGTGGGGAATGACGGATTGTAGTGTAACGGTCCAACAACAGCAATGTGGAGAGACATGGAAAAGGTTTCCCCCCACTTCTGATATAGTCACAAGATTACGTATGGCTGCATGACTGGTACCATGACAATGTTCAGTTATTTTACTTTAACGACTTGTTGCACTGAGTAGAATTGATTGACACGCCGGTGAGATGGGATGGGGGATGAGGGGTAGTGCAGGTTGACCTAATTATGCTGAGACCTTATGGTGCGATGTACAGGATATACAGGAATATCCTTATGTTCATGAGGAACGATTCGTGCTATGGGCAGGCTCTTAAGGATTGTTTGAATGTTCTGCTTTGATTGCACTGTAGCGAGTCAAGTTATTGCAGCCTGTGCTCTGACGAGACTACCCACTTGTGTAATTTGGTTTGGTCATCTTGTACGCTAGTTGTGGATAAAAATAATAAAAATATATTTTTTTTTAAAATAGAGGGTTGTCCATAGGGCCTGATTGTACAGGCCTTATTATTGACTATAATATACAGATGTGAACTCTTAACATTCTATGTCAGATGAAGTACTTAAAAAGGCACATCTCATTGAGATAAATAATAACCAAACATGGTTTTTGAACGATATTCAAGGTTTAATTAGAGGACGATCGGAATAATGTCTGAAAAGCCATTACTTTCTTACTCACCTAAATACGAATAAAAGAAAGATCCTAATATCCACTAAATGTGGGTGATTACACAGATGTGCTCTATGTATTGCATATTAAAAAAAGGTTAAGACCATTAGCACTAAAGGGGTGATAGAAAATTAAGTGTAGGTGTCCCTGCTGAATATCTATCTTCTATGTTGAAAAGCATCTAGCAAACTGTCAGATTCAATGGATGATGTCATCAGTGTAATCATTTGAAGTGTCATCAAAGATGCCATCAGTTATATAATTTAACATGTCCTGAGTGAAGTAAAATGTGAGGTCATAAACAGTGAATGGCGGAGGCGCAAGCTATAGTTAGCGCAGTAAACCATACATCGTTATTTTCACAGGTTTTTCGGGGGGGGGGAGTTAAATCTAAGTTTTAAAAAAATTAAAAAATGGAGTAGTTCTGGGCTTAGAATGGCTGTTATAAGCCCAGATCTCCAATATTCCACTGTTTGTCTTTCTGTTTCTCCCTTTTTAATCTAGAACATTCTAGCCTTAGTGGGTGGAATGTTCAAATACCTTTAAAATAGCCTTCCTCAGGCTATATCTGTTGTTATAGGCCCTATATGTCGTTATATGGCCTCACCTGCGGCTCAGGCCTATAATTCGGATTCAGGACCATTAAGAACCAGTAAAGCCTGCGGCAGCGGGCTATAAGGCTACAGTAAAAGCTTCTTCTATATGGAATCGCACCCTGATTGTAGATAAATAAATAAATCTTAGCAAATTGTGGTAACGTTTGAACACGAGAACTTTAGCCTGTTTACATTAAAATTGAGAAATGTGATATCAGTGTCCAAGCGGATGAGCTTGAAGGGCAGATGTTTTGCATCTCAAAAGTGGCAACTCATATTTACTTCGGTTATTATAGCTGAGCTTTCCAAGCTTTAAAAAAGTTGAAACATGTTTGCAATTTTAGGGCTTTATTTAATAAGGCAATTGAATTGAATGTGTGTGTGTTTTATGTGAACACAACCTATGTGACCGCGACCTATGCTCTCTCCTACGCTCTTATGGCCCAGGTCCGGTAAAACACATATCCAACACACACATCCCCATACCCACATTTCTTACAAACCCTCTGAGGCTCCCAACACTCAACAACAGAGGTTCCGTCCCTAACAACCTCAGAAAAGTTCCCCTCACACTAGAAAGCTCGACCACCCTTCTCTCTCCCAAACTCAAATGCATCCTACTCAACTGCAGATCAGCCCAGAGACACTCCTCCGACATCGCTGATCTCGTCTCAGCTAGGGATCTGGACCTAGCCTTTCTAACGGAAACGTGGCTTACTGAAACCTCTACCCCGATTATGGACATACTAGTCCCCCCCAATTATCACATCATTAGGCTGGACAGGTCTCCTGGCAAGACGGGCGGGGGAATTGCTTTCATTTTTAGGAGCAACCTCTCCGTTACTAAAGGCACTGCCCCCTCCCTTTCCTCCTGTGAACTCCTCGGCCTCGACATCACCAGCGAAGGCAAACAAGTTTGTGCTTTACATCTCATCTTTCACCCGCCTGGTGACAATCTCATATTCACCCAACAACTCATGGACATGATCACGTCCAATGCCGGTCGGCAGACCACCCAAGTCTACCTGGGTGACTTCAATCTCCACTGGAACGATCAGAAAGACACAGTGGTGAATAGTCTCAAAACTCTCCTTAATGCGCTTGACCTCACCCAAATATGCGATAGACCAACACACGACAAAGGCTCGATACTCGATCTCATCATTGCCAAAGAGAACTCTACACAACTGGAGGCGATTCTACCCTGCGATTGGTCAGATCACCACATTATCACCTTCTTTATCAATGAAAAAGTTAAACCTAACCCTGCTCAACCAATCAAATCCAAAACTTGGAAAAGAGACATGAAGAATCTTAACCCCTCTACCCTGCCTCCCCACATCGGCAATCTCCTCCATCCCCCTTCAGGTGCCTCGGATGTTCAATCACTGATCGACCACTACCTTGACTCTATGAATACAATAGTCAATGAAGTCACCCCCCTGCAACTGAAGAGAGTCTCCACCAAAATTTCTAACCCCTGGTTCGATGATAGACTCAATGACGACAGGCGTACTATGCGAATGGCAGAGCGCACCTGGAGATCTGACCCCTCAGCACTGCACCTCAAAAGGCTTAAGAACAAGAGAAATGCCTACTTCAGGAAAATAAAGCGCACAAAGTCGGACTTCTTTAGCCGCCAGTTGGACCAAGCAAAAAACAGGCCAAGAAAGCTGTTTGAACTAATCAAGACCCAAACAAAGACACAACCCTTACAATCAAACAGCACAACAAGCGACACCCCACACTGTGAAGCCTTCTCCGCTTTCTTTAAGGTAAAGACTGACAACATAAGAAATGACCTCATCATGGATGTAAGCCGATTCCCCAACCACACCAGAATGGCTAACACTCAACCTAAAAACAAGGCAACTTGGCTGTACTTCGATACCTATTCGGAAGAAGCAATACACAAACTGCTCTGCACCTTAAAGCCCTCTAATCACCTCACAGACCCTCTACCTGCTAGTGCTGTAAAAGACTTCATCCCCTTGCTCCTCCCTCTCTGGACCAAAATCGTCAACAGCTCTCTGCAACAAGGCCTCATTCCAGACTCCCTCAAGGTGGGGCAAGTCACGCCTATACTCAAGAAACCTACAGCTGATCCGTCTGACCTAAACAATTATCGGCCCATCACCAATATCCCCACCCTGGCCAAACTGCTGGAGAAATGTGTCCAACTCCAACTAACAAAACACATTGACCAATTTGACCTCCTCAACCCTCATCAATCAGGCTTCCGAGCGAAACATAGTACGGAAACAGCTATGACACACATAATTGATGACGCCCTCCAAATTCTTGATCGCAATGAGTCCTGCCTCCTCATCCTTCTTGACCTCTCGTCAGCATTTGACACGGTCAAACATGAGAACTTGCTGGAGCTGCTAAGCACTAGAATGGGTCTATCGGGAACTGTTCTCAAATGGTTTTCGTCCTTCCTTCACAACCGGTCTCAGAAGTTCAAGATCAACAATGTGCTATCTACACCTGTGCCTGCAGATCTAGGGGTTCCACAAGGATCCTCCCTCTCCCCCACACTGTTCAACCTCGTCATGGAACCGCTCGCCACCTTGCTCCAAGCTTCCAATGTCCAATTCCATATGTACGCCGACGACACACAACTTTACCTAAAACTACAATCCCCGGAAGATATCAAACATCTGAATTCCACGCTTATTAACACTCAATCTTGGCTGGCCGATAATCACCTCAAACGAAATGCTCTGAAAACTGAGTTCCTACTCATCTCACCCCCGGCGAAAATTTCCATCACCCAAACCTGGCTCAATAACCTAACAGCACTCAATGTCCTACCTACAATCGTGGACTCTGCGAAATCCCTAGGCGTCACTCTCGACGCCAAGCTCAACATGCAGCAGCACGTTAGCAAAGCCACAAAAGCAGCTAATTTCCAAATCAACACACTGAGGAAAATTAAACCCTTCCTCCCTGCCGAAGACTTCCAAACTGCTGTACAAGCTTTAGTCATCCCTCGAATAGACTATGGAATTGTGGCCCTCAGCGGACTCCCGCCATCCACAACAGCACCCTTAAGAGCCTCCCTGAACGCTGCGGCGAGACTCATTACTGGATCAAGAAAGCATTCGCATATATCCCCAGACTTAAAGTCTCTAAAATGGCTGCCTTTTGAAGCCAGAATACAGCTAAAAATTGCAGTTATGACACAAGCGGCCGTGCACCACAATGCACCCAACTACCTCGCTCAAAAGTTGTCTATATCAGGAGGTTCGAGATCCAATAGAAGTACAAAAAATCTACTCCTGAAACCTCGTAGATTCCGGAAAGAGAAAACATACAAGCGCTCCTTTTCAGGAATGGCACCCAGGATCTGGAATGCGCTCCCCCCTGAAACCAGGCTTATCTCCTCCACTGCACTCTTCAAGAAAGAGGTGAAAACCATCCTTCTGGCCAAGATCTCCTGAACCTCATAGGTGCTGGATCAGAGACTCTGCATTGCTTTGTACCACTGTTCACATTGTCCTTTGGCACTATACGTCTACTTGATGGGGACACTACTACGCTACTCTCGTCTACCGACCAATATAGGATACACGCTGGTTTACTGATCCACTCTCCCGTTGCCCTCACTCAGTGTTCTCTCTATACTATTACACTGGTATAAGCCATCCACACACCCAAGGTGTACCTGAACACCCCTGTAGTGGGATCAATGACTTGTGCTGTCTTATATTACTTGTTTACCTGATTGTATATTGATATGTTTTATGTATGTTATTATTATTACCATGTTAATGACTATTACACTGCTCCCATTATCTCTGTTCATTCCTACTGCCCTTACCCTGTCTATGTGAAGCGCTCTGATATCTGTAAGGATCTTGTTCGCGCTATATAAAACTTTGAATAAATAAATAAATAAATAAATAAATTAGACCTGGTATTTAGATGTATCTAATAACCTGTGGAGATACTTATCAAAACGCATTTGAGAAAGAAGTGAACCTAACAGGTAAATAGTGCAGTGGAAAAGGTAATATGATGTATCAGCTTATGATTTGATAAATTCAGATGAAGATTACTAAACCAAACAGAGTGGGTTACCTGAATATTTAAACGTTTTAATACAAGGTGGTGAGAGATGACATAAGTAAAGTAGGGAAGAAAACCTTAAACATTGCATCAGACATGAAAGAGGGTGCTTGTCAACCTGCACCCGAGTATCAAGCCAGATTGAAAAACATTGAAGGCATTTTTAATTCAGTTCTATTCCTACAGTTAGAAACAGCCTATTCAGGCAACTTTGAAAGAAAAAAGAGATTGAATATAAGACAGTGAAAGGTGGAAAGCTAAAACAGATGCTTAAGATTTGGCTAGAGTGCAATAGGAGCAATGATAAAACATGTCTCAGAGTGAAGCAGAGATGCAACTCATTAAAATACCCATCTAAACACCAATGAAATGAACAAACCTTCTTTGACAAGAAGAAAAAAACCCTGGCTGTTTCATCATGGTATAATAAATGAGATTTGTGAAACAAGACCAGCAAATCTCCATCAGAGGAAGGAAGATTCTGGCTGTATGATTTACAGAAACCAAGATAAGATTTCAAGGTAGCCATATGTTTGGTGTGAATGTTCAATCATCTAGAGCTGAGTATATTATAAACATATACAAAGCTCCTCCCGATGGAAGGAGACACCCCGTTGCACCGCTCTGTGGTTCAGACTGTAAAGTCTATCTGTTTAATCATCAACATTACTTCTCATCTTGGGGTTCCAAAAAATATTTAATTGTTCATCAAAGTTTCCATAACATGTAGGTTACTAATTGTACATCCAGCATTAGCATCATCAGATATAATTCCTTCCCCAATGCATTTCGGGCTAATGTGTAAGCCCTTCCTCAGGGGACAACTCTACAAAAAAGGAACAAATCAACATGTCACTGTGTGTGCTCAAACCATTCAGGTGCACACATTATCGCATATCACTGTGTTCGTGACCGGTATTTAAAAAAACAAAAAGGTGCCCGAATGTTCATGTGAAAACCAACACTCATGCGTGTGTTGTTAGTTCAAAAGTATGATCTGTAGTCGGAAAAAAGGATAGTGTTTAGATAAAGATCCATCCAGCCCATAAACATGAAAAAGAGTCAGAGTAAAAGCCACCTTATACCCCGGTCACCGGACCGTGAACTTAACAGAGATCTAAGCCGTTAAACATGCATTGACGTGAGCAGTGTACTCACGGACTGTTTCAACCAGCTTTGACGCCGTCTCTGAAACAGAACAGCGCGTGTTAACCAGGGGACGTTAACTTCGTTACTACATCTACTGACGCGGTCTCATGCGGGAGTACTTACTCGGTGATGTGTTTCAAAGCGCGCATAGCCGTCAATGTGTCGGGAACCCCGGCGGTGTGCTCACTGGGTGCAGTTTTTACCGGCTCATGCATTGGAGTGAAAAGTGAAAACGGACTAATGAAAACCAGTGCAAACGAAAACGCGGCGGCCATATTGGGTGAGGCCTTCCCAAGTATACGCGGAAAATAAATCAAAGTGAAAGAAAACATGGTCACATAGGATGAGCTTCAGAAACACAATGTATGAACATAAACATAACTAATTACAGATAACATAAAAACTCAATTCGATCATTCAGACCGTGTGGCTGCATCGATGCCATGTAGCGAATCCAGAAATTTTCTCTTTTTAGCAATGTCTCTTTGTTGTTGTAAGTGGGGGTGATTTGTTCAAGTATGACAAATTTCAGTTGAGCTACAGAATGTTTTTGTTCTACGAAATGTGCTGCAACAGTAGATTTCAAGTTTCCTGTTCTTATATTGCTCTTATGCTCAAGTAAACGGGTCCTGATTTTCCTCTCCGTATGTCCAATGTAACACTTGCCACATGGGCACTTAAGCATGTAAATTAGATTAGCTGAGTTGCAAGTTGCATTCACTTTTAATTTCACGGGATGACCCTTCATGGGGTGACTGATAGTGTTCCCAAGAATGCAATTATTGCAATTGCTGCAATTGTAACAAGGACGTAACCCTTTAAATGTGGTGAATTCTCCTTCTGTGGTGGATTTCTTCAGAATTTCCTTCAGATTACGACCCCTGGTGTATGCAAACATAGGTGGTTGATCAAAGATGCCTCTAAAATCTGGTTCAAATTTTAACAGTGCCCAATGTTTACGAATAATGTTCTTGTAGCAGTTACTCAAAATGCTATATTTGGAGACCACCACCATCCTGGTGTTAACTGGTTTGACGGTTGATTGTAACAAATCTTCTCTTTTCATGTCTCCAACTTTGCTGACTGCTGTGTCTAAGATTTGTTGTGGGTAACCACGATTTTTGAATCTTTCCACCATGGTGGTTACTTCCTGTTTGCAAGTATCTTCCGAAGATACTATTCTTTTCACTCGCATCAGTTGCGATAAGGGTAAATTCTGCTTTAGCCCGGGTCTGTGAAAACTCTGGTGATGTAAAAGTGAGTTCCTATCTGTAGGCTTCCGGAATATCGTGGTGTTCCAATTTCTATTGTTACATTGTATCTCCACATCCAAGAAATGTATACACGTTCTATCCATGTTCCAAGTGAATTGTATTCGCTGGTTGATGCCATTCCATGTGTTGAGAAATTCTGTTAATTCCAACTCTGTTCCCTTCCAGAGAATAAAAATGTCATCAATGAATCTCAAGAAGATTTTCCCATGCCTTAACCAGGTGTTCTGGTTGAGAATGTGTGTTTCTTCAAACGCTTTCATCACAATGTTCGCATAGGACGGCGCGGCACAATTTCCCATGGCTGTCCCGTTCAGTTGGTGAAACCATTGGTTGAATACTGTGAAATAGCTGTGGAAGAGTGTAAAAATCATTAACTCCATGAGCAAAATTTTTATGTCTGGATCCAGATCTGAATTTGCCAATTCTTGTTCGATGGCTGTGATGCCCATGTCATGTGGTATTGAAGTGTAGAGTGAACAAACGTCCACTGTACACATGAGTAAATCTTCATCTTGGGATGTTTTTGTCACTTCTTCCAATTTCACAAGAAAATCTGTTGTATCCCTTATGTGTGACCTGGTATTCAATACAAATGGTTGCAAGTATCTGTCCAAAAATTTTCCAATGTGTTCATGTATAGATCCCTTCGTGGACACTATCGGTCTAAACGGGGGTCTAGTTGGATGCTTGTGCATCTTGGGCAACATATATAACGTTGGTGGTTTAGGGTTCTCCGGTGTGAGGTAACGTCGTGTCCGATCGTTGATGGTCCCTTGGTCAAATGCTTTGTTGATGATGTCAAGTAATGTCATCAAGAATTCCTTGGTTGGGTCAGCGTTCAATGAAGCATAAGTGTTATGATCGCTCGTGTGAATCAATACTTCCTCTTGGTAAAATTTAGCGTCCATGATGACTAACGCACCACCTTTATCAGCTGTCTGGCATACTATGTTGGGATTGTTCGCAATTTTACGTAACGTGTTTTTTTCCATTTTTGTCAAATTTTCACGTTTTGCTTTGGTTTGGAAGGGCAATTTCAGTAGATCATTTTTCACCATGCTCTCGAATACATCAATAATTTTGTGGCTGACAGGCGCCATGAATGTACTACGTGGTCGAAGCCCTCTTAACATGTCATCATCAGTGTCTGCTACGGTAACTATGTTTTCAAAATAATGTCGGAGTCTGATGTTTCTGACCAATTTAAATGTGCTCACTTCAAGCTCTAACGTGTTAGTTTGTGTGGTTGGTACGAAAGTTTGTCCCTTCTGTAATACTCGTAATTCTTCCCGTGTCAGTTCTATGGAAGAAATGTTTATCACCAAGTTGTCAACAGTGTTCATTTCCGACGGTAAGGTTTCTTGGCTTTTGGCAATTCTTTTACCACCTCTGCGGGTTTTTCCCCTCCTGGATCTGTAGTTTGATTTGAACCCTCCTCTAAAAAATGAACCGTGGATGTAGAGGTACCCGGTTGTTGCTCAGTAGGCGTCACTTCAGTTGCAGCCCTCGTTGTCTTAGTTGTTCTGTTGTCCCCATCTGAGGAGGAAGTCTCATTCTCCGAGTAAGGATTATACGCTCGGTTTGGGCGTCGGCGGGCGTACACTTCTGCCCAAGTGTACACCTCGCCGAGCTTATAATCGATGGTGTCCCTTTTATATTTACGTAGTTTCCGTTCTTGAGTTTCCCTTGTGTGCTTATCTAGTTGGGTATTCACGTCTTCCAACAAGGTTGCCAATTCAACGGGGTCCATGGCTTCGTCCAGTTCCGCCCTGATGGTTTTGATGTCTTTGGTCAATTCTTCAAGTGATTTAGATAGTTCCTCCACTATCAAAAGTATTAAATCTAACGAACATTTGTTGAGGATGGCAAACCATCTCTCAACAAATTTCGCGTTGTTTTTGCACAAAAGAGGTTTTAAGGGAACCCGTAGGCCCCTGGGGATTCGCTGGGCGCGATGGTACCGCACCAACGTTGATGCATGTAGTTTCTGATTGCATTCCTTTTTCAATAAGTAGAGTAATTGTTTTAAATTGCTTTCAGGGCTGCGAGTGCTGGCAGCTGCTATAACCTCCTCCTGGATCATCTCATAGATTTTATCTGCATCCCCCGCCGAGAAGGCGAAGGTGTCTGCTTTTAAATCAGTCATGCTGGTTATGCTTTCGTAATTCATTTTTAAACCAAATGGCGTGCTAAATCCTTGGACAGAAAAGAGTAGAATCCAACTAAAAGATACAGGACTTGCACAGCAGTAATTCAGTGATTATAGTCAATAGTATACGTTATAGCGTGCGAGCAGGGTTGAGCGCTGTCTGTGCCATCCAGCGAAACTGAAGACTAATACAAAGCTCCTCCCGATGGAAGGAGACACCCCGTTGCACCGCTCTGTGGTTCAGACTGTAAAGTCTATCTGTTTAATCATCAACATTACTTCTCATCTTGGGGTTCCAAAAAATATTTAATTGTTCATCAAAGTTTCCATAACATGTAGGTTACTAATTGTACATCCAGCATTAGCATCATCAGATATAATTCCTTCCCCAATGCATTTCGGGCTAATGTGTAAGCCCTTCCTCAGGGGACAACTCTACAAAAAAGGAACAAATCAACATGTCACTGTGTGTGCTCAAACCATTCAGGTGCACACATTATCGCATATCACTGTGTTCGTGACCGGTATTTAAAAAAACAAAAAGGTGCCCGAATGTTCATGTGAAAACCAACACTCATGCGTGTGTTGTTAGTTCAAAAGTATGATCTGTAGTCGGAAAAAAGGATAGTGTTTAGATAAAGATCCATCCAGCCCATAAACATGAAAAAGAGTCAGAGTAAAAGCCACCTTATACCCCGGTCACCGGACCGTGAACTTAACAGAGATCTAAGCCGTTAAACATGCATTGACGTGAGCAGTGTACTCACGGACTGTTTCAACCAGCTTTGACGCCGTCTCTGAAACAGAACAGCGCGTGTTAACCAGGGGACGTTAACTTCGTTACTACATCTACTGACGCGGTCTCATGCGGGAGTACTTACTCGGTGATGTGTTTCAAAGCGCGCATAGCCGTCAATGTGTCGGGAACCCCGGCGGTGTGCTCACTGGGTGCAGTTTTTACCGGCTCATGCATTGGAGTGAAAAGTGAAAACGGACTAATGAAAACCAGTGCAAACGAAAACGCGGCGGCCATATTGGGTGAGGCCTTCCCAAGTATACGCGGAAAATAAATCAAAGTGAAAGAAAACATGGTCACATAGGATGAGCTTCAGAAACACAATGTATGAACATAAACATAACTAATTACAGATAACATAAAAACTCAATTCGATCATTCAGACCGTGTGGCTGCATCGATGCCATGTAGCGAATCCAGAAATTTTCTCTTTTTAGCAATGTCTCTTTGTTGTTGTAAGTGGGGGTGATTTGTTCAAGTATGACAAATTTCAGTTGAGCTACAGAATGTTTTTGTTCTACGAAATGTGCTGCAACAGTAGATTTCAAGTTTCCTGTTCTTATATTGCTCTTATGCTCAAGTAAACGGGTCCTGATTTTCCTCTCCGTATGTCCAATGTAACACTTGCCACATGGGCACTTAAGCATGTAAATTAGATTAGCTGAGTTGCAAGTTGCATTCACTTTTAATTTCACGGGATGACCCTTCATGGGGTGACTGATAGTGTTCCCAAGAATGCAATTATTGCAATTGCTGCAATTGTAACAAGGACGTAACCCTTTAAATGTGGTGAATTCTCCTTCTGTGGTGGATTTCTTCAGAATTTCCTTCAGATTACGACCCCTGGTGTATGCAAACATAGGTGGTTGATCAAAGATGCCTCTAAAATCTGGTTCAAATTTTAACAGTGCCCAATGTTTACGAATAATGTTCTTGTAGCAGTTACTCAAAATGCTATATTTGGAGACCACCACCATCCTGGTGTTAACTGGTTTGACGGTTGATTGTAACAAATCTTCTCTTTTCATGTCTCCAACTTTGCTGACTGCTGTGTCTAAGATTTGTTGTGGGTAACCACGATTTTTGAATCTTTCCACCATGGTGGTTACTTCCTGTTTGCAAGTATCTTCCGAAGATACTATTCTTTTCACTCGCATCAGTTGCGATAAGGGTAAATTCTGCTTTAGCCCGGGTCTGTGAAAACTCTGGTGATGTAAAAGTGAGTTCCTATCTGTAGGCTTCCGGAATATCGTGGTGTTCCAATTTCTATTGTTACATTGTATCTCCACATCCAAGAAATGTATACACGTTCTATCCATGTTCCAAGTGAATTGTATTCGCTGGTTGATGCCATTCCATGTGTTGAGAAATTCTGTTAATTCCAACTCTGTTCCCTTCCAGAGAATAAAAATGTCATCAATGAATCTCAAGAAGATTTTCCCATGCCTTAACCAGGTGTTCTGGTTGAGAATGTGTGTTTCTTCAAACGCTTTCATCACAATGTTCGCATAGGACGGCGCGGCACAATTTCCCATGGCTGTCCCGTTCAGTTGGTGAAACCATTGGTTGAATACTGTGAAATAGCTGTGGAAGAGTGTAAAAATCATTAACTCCATGAGCAAAATTTTTATGTCTGGATCCAGATCTGAATTTGCCAATTCTTGTTCGATGGCTGTGATGCCCATGTCATGTGGTATTGAAGTGTAGAGTGAACAAACGTCCACTGTACACATGAGTAAATCTTCATCTTGGGATGTTTTTGTCACTTCTTCCAATTTCACAAGAAAATCTGTTGTATCCCTTATGTGTGACCTGGTATTCAATACAAATGGTTGCAAGTATCTGTCCAAAAATTTTCCAATGTGTTCATGTATAGATCCCTTCGTGGACACTATCGGTCTAAACGGGGGTCTAGTTGGATGCTTGTGCATCTTGGGCAACATATATAACGTTGGTGGTTTAGGGTTCTCCGGTGTGAGGTAACGTCGTGTCCGATCGTTGATGGTCCCTTGGTCAAATGCTTTGTTGATGATGTCAAGTAATGTCATCAAGAATTCCTTGGTTGGGTCAGCGTTCAATGAAGCATAAGTGTTATGATCGCTCGTGTGAATCAATACTTCCTCTTGGTAAAATTTAGCGTCCATGATGACTAACGCACCACCTTTATCAGCTGTCTGGCATACTATGTTGGGATTGTTCGCAATTTTACGTAACGTGTTTTTTTCCATTTTTGTCAAATTTTCACGTTTTGCTTTGGTTTGGAAGGGCAATTTCAGTAGATCATTTTTCACCATGCTCTCGAATACATCAATAATTTTGTGGCTGACAGGCGCCATGAATGTACTACGTGGTCGAAGCCCTCTTAACATGTCATCATCAGTGTCTGCTACGGTAACTATGTTTTCAAAATAATGTCGGAGTCTGATGTTTCTGACCAATTTAAATGTGCTCACTTCAAGCTCTAACGTGTTAGTTTGTGTGGTTGGTACGAAAGTTTGTCCCTTCTGTAATACTCGTAATTCTTCCCGTGTCAGTTCTATGGAAGAAATGTTTATCACCAAGTTGTCAACAGTGTTCATTTCCGACGGTAAGGTTTCTTGGCTTTTGGCAATTCTTTTACCACCTCTGCGGGTTTTTCCCCTCCTGGATCTGTAGTTTGATTTGAACCCTCCTCTAAAAAATGAACCGTGGATGTAGAGGTACCCGGTTGTTGCTCAGTAGGCGTCACTTCAGTTGCAGCCCTCGTTGTCTTAGTTGTTCTGTTGTCCCCATCTGAGGAGGAAGTCTCATTCTCCGAGTAAGGATTATACGCTCGGTTTGGGCGTCGGCGGGCGTACACTTCTGCCCAAGTGTACACCTCGCCGAGCTTATAATCGATGGTGTCCCTTTTATATTTACGTAGTTTCCGTTCTTGAGTTTCCCTTGTGTGCTTATCTAGTTGGGTATTCACGTCTTCCAACAAGGTTGCCAATTCAACGGGGTCCATGGCTTCGTCCAGTTCCGCCCTGATGGTTTTGATGTCTTTGGTCAATTCTTCAAGTGATTTAGATAGTTCCTCCACTATCAAAAGTATTAAATCTAACGAACATTTGTTGAGGATGGCAAACCATCTCTCAACAAATTTCGCGTTGTTTTTGCACAAAAGAGGTTTTAAGGGAACCCGTAGGCCCCTGGGGATTCGCTGGGCGCGATGGTACCGCACCAACGTTGATGCATGTAGTTTCTGATTGCATTCCTTTTTCAATAAGTAGAGTAATTGTTTTAAATTGCTTTCAGGGCTGCGAGTGCTGGCAATGTGTGCACCTGAATGGTTTGAGCACACACAGTGACATGTTGATTTGTTCCTTTTTTGTTCCTTTTTTGTAGAGTTGTCCCCTGAGGAAGGGCTTACACATTAGCCCGAAATGCATTGGGGAAGGAATTATATCTGATGATGCTAATGCTGGATGTACAATTAGTAACCTACATGTTATGGAAACTTTGATGAACAATTAAATATTTTTTGGAACCCCAAGATGAGAAGTAATGTTGATGATTAAACAGATAGACTTTACAGTCTGAACCACAGAGCGGTGCAACGGGGTGTCTCCTTCCATCGGGAGGAGCTTTGTATTAGTCTTCAGTTTCGCTGGATGGCACAGACAGCGCTCAACCCTGCTCGCACGCTATAACGTATACTATTGACTATAATCACTGAATTACTGCTGTGCAAGTCCTGTATCTTTTAGTTGGATTCTACTCTTTTCTGTCCAAGGATTTAGCACGCCATTTGGTTTAAAAATGAATTACGAAAGCATAACCAGCATGACTGATTTAAAAGCAGACACCTTCGCCTTCTCGGCGGGGGATGCAGATAAAATCTATGAGATGATCCAGGAGGAGGTTATAGCAGCTGCCAGCCGCGCCGTCCTATGCGAACATTGTGATGAAAGCGTTTGAAGAAACACACATTCTCAACCAGAACACCTGGTTAAGGCATGGGAAAATCTTCTTGAGATTCATTGATGACATTTTTATTCTCTGGAAGGGAACAGAGTTGGAATTAACAGAATTTCTCAACACATGGAATGGCATCAACCAGCGAATACAATTCACTTGGAACATGGATAGAACGTGTATACATTTCTTGGATGTGGAGATACAATGTAACAATAGAAATTGGAACACCACGATATTCCGGAAGCCTACAGATAGGAACTCACTTTTACATCACCAGAGTTTTCACAGACCCGGGCTAAAGCAGAATTTACCCTTATCGCAACTGATGCGAGTGAAAAGAATAGTATCTTCGGAAGATACTTGCAAACAGGAAGTAACCACCATGGTGGAAAGATTCAAAAATCGTGGTTACCCACAACAAATCTTAGACACAGCAGTCAGCAAAGTTGGAGACATGAAAAGAGAAGATTTGTTACAATCAACCGTCAAACCAGTTAACACCAGGATGGTGGTGGTCTCCAAATATAGCATTTTGAGTAACTGCTACAAGAATATTATTCGTAAACATTGGGCACTGTTAAAATTTGAACCAGATTTTAGAGGCATCTTTGATCAACCACCTATGTTTGCATACACCAGGGGTCGTAATCTGAAGGAAATTCTGAAGAAATCCACCACAGAAGGAGAATTCACCACATTTAAAGGGTTACGTCCTTGTTACAATTGCAGCAATTGCAATAATTGCATTCTTGGGAACACTATCAGTCACCCCATGAAGGGTCATCCCGTGAAATTAAAAGTGAATGCAACTTGCAACTCAGCTAATCTAATTTACATGCTTAAGTGCCCATGTGGCAAGTGTTACATTGGACATACGGAGAGGAAAATCAGGACCCGTTTACTTGAGCATAAGAGCAATATAAGAACAGGAAACTTGAAATCTACTGTTGCAGCACATTTCGTAGAACAAAAACATTCTGTAGCTCAACTGAAATTTGTCATACTTGAACAAATCACCCCCACTTACAACAACAAAGAGACATTGCTAAAAAGAGAAAATTTCTGGATTCGCTACATGGCATCGATGCAGCCACACGGTCTGAATGATCGAATTGAGTTTTTATGTTATCTGTAATTAGTTATGTTTATGTTCATACATTGTGTTTCTGAAGCTCATCCTATGTGACCATGTTTTCTTTCACTTTGATTTATTTTCCGCGTATACTTGGGAAGGCCTCACCCAATATGGCCGCCGCGTTTTCGTTTGCACTGGTTTTCATTAGTCCGTTTTCACTTTTCACTCCAATGCATGAGCCGGTAAAAACTGCACCCAGTGAGCACACCGCCGGGGTTCCCGACACATTGACGGCTATGCGCGCTTTGAAACACATCACCGAGTAAGTACTCCCGCATGAGACCGCGTCAGTAGATGTAGTAACGAAGTTAACGTCCCCTGGTTAACACGCGCTGTTCTGTTTCAGAGACGGCGTCAAAGCTGGTTGAAACAGTCCGTGAGTACACTGCTCACGTCAATGCATGTTTAACGGCTTAGATCTCTGTTAAGTTCACGGTCCGGTGACCGGGGTATAAGGTGGCTTTTACTCTGACTCTTTTTCATGTTTATGGGCTGGATGGATCTTTATCTAAACACTATCCTTTTTTCCGACTACAGATCATACTTTTGAACTAACAACACACGCATGAGTGTTGGTTTTCACATGAACATTCGGGCACCTTTTTGTTTTTTTAAATACCGGTCACGAACACAGTGATATGCGATAATGTGTGCACCTGAATGGTTTGAGCACACACAGTGACATGTTGATTTGTTCCTTTTTTGTAGAGTTGTCCCCTGAGGAAGGGCTTACACATTAGCCCGAAATGCATTGGGGAAGGAATTATATCTGATGATGCTAATGCTGGATGTACAATTAGTAACCTACATGTTATGGAAACTTTGATGAACAATTAAATATTTTTTGGAACCCCAAGATGAGAAGTAATGTTGATGATTAAACAGATAGACTTTACAGTCTGAACCACAGAGCGGTGCAACGGGGTGTCTCCTTCCATCGGGAGGAGCTTTGTATTAGTCTTCAGTTTCGCTGGATGGCACAGACAGCGCTCAACCCTGCTCGCACGCTATAACGTATACTATTGACTATAATCACTGAATTACTGCTGTGCAAGTCCTGTATCTTTTAGTTATATTATAAACATCTCTGAAAATGTACTGTAAATAGAAAGGAATATAACACCTGTTGTAACTTTATAGAAATCCATTTACTCCAAGGTGCGTATCTGTGAATACCCAAGCAGAACCATCCAAGGAAAATATAACATCAATGCAACCTTACAGAAAGTCCAAGTTCAAAGGCAAGTGCAGCAGGTTGAAAAATCCAATACCCTAACCAAGAAAACACTGAGTTGGATTTTGAAGTGTTCCGAGTAACAGCCATTAAAATCTTCATGCTTTGCTGACTGTAGCAGAATCTCTGAGAAATTGTAAAAGAATAAAGGAGAGCTAGCTTGAGAATTTTATTTCTAAAGTGGAGACACAGCCAAAATTATTTTGGCACAGCTGAAAAATCATATGGAAAATATTACCATCGTCAGAAGGTGGATTATTAATATGGGGTAGAGGACCCTTACTAACTTAACAAGCACACCACTATGCCTGAATAAAGGGCTCAGAGAAACTCTGCTCAGCCCCAGATAGCTATTGCAAAAGCCAATTCCCAAAGAAAAATTTTAATTTCAAGAAATACCATTAATCTTCAAGTAAAGAACACTATAATATAATGAAGCAATTGAGAAAAATGAAGAAATATTTATGAACAAAAAACACAAAACAATCATTACAATTGTGTAAGGGCAGCCTCAGATATTCCTAAACGTTTTAATGCAAAATGTGCCTAGAAGAGTAAAGTAAAAGACACACAACTGATGGGTGAAATGCATAACAAATCAAAACATTCACCCCCAGTCCAGAGAACTGGGTTAAAACAATCATTCTTGTGGCAGAGGTGTGGCGAAGCGGCCAGGGTGCCTGACTCCAGACTACGGGGTTCAAGGTTTGATCCCTGGTGCCAGCGGCAGGTTAGCCCAGCACCATGTGACTCTGGGCAATAGCTTGCTTAATCTTCCCGAGGGCCCCCAGTGCCGGGACACCACTTCGGAGGTAGCTGTGCGCTTTACAAATACTGGTATTTCATTTTTGCTCACCATGCCACCCCAGGTTAGACCCGGCCATTTGCAAATCATTCTTGACCCTGTGCCTCATGGGAACAGTCCAGCCCGAACTGCCAAGTCAGGTCCTCCCTGAACCGGAAACAAGCATCCTAGGACCGGTTTCGGGGTTTCACGCCTAATCAGCAAGGATAGATTGAATCTAGTGGCACTGTGAGCCCAGGACCCACATCTGGGCATACCCGGCGCACTTAGTGTGAGAAAGCAGAAGACACACAATTGAAGGACGGAATGCAGAACAAATCAAAACATTCACCCCCAGTCAAGAGATCTGGGTTAAATCCATCCTTCTTTTGCTCACCATGCTACTCCAGTTTAGACCCAGCCATATGCACATCAGTCTTGACCCTGTGTCTCATGGGAACAGTTCAGCCCGAACTGCCAAGCTAGGTCCTCCCTGGACCGGAAACAAGCATCCGCCGGAGAGGCGGTGGTTGAAGTATGCAGGTCGAGCATTGTGGAGGGCTTGGTAGACATGCGGGAGGAGCTTGAGGGTAATTCTTTTTGATCAGGAGCCAGTGGAGGTCTCTCATGTGACTGGTGATGGGGCTGCAGCAGGGGATGTTCAGGATGTGTCTGGCACAGGCGATCTGGATGTCCTGCAGTTTCTTATGGAGTTTTTGGGTGGTGCGGGAGCAGAGTGCGTTGCTGTAGTCGAGTCTGCTGCTGAAGAGTGCATGGGTGACCGTTTTCCTGGACTCTGTGGGGATCCACTTGAAAACCTTCAGCAGCAGGTAGAGCGTGTTGAAGCAGGAGGATGAGACAGCGTTGATTTGGTGGATCACTGAGAGTGAGAGCAAGGAGTCGAGGATTATGCCGAGGTATGGTAGCAAGACATCCCACTTTTACCTCCTGGGTTCTGATCAGTCTATATTCATGCTTCCAGAGTCTTGCTGGACATTTCAGCAAGCCCATTGGACTGGGAGTTGCATGGAGAAGATAACTTGTCGATTACCCCACACTCCTCCTACATGGACTTCATGTAAATTGGTGCCCCTGCCAGACACAACCTCTTGGGGAAATTCACCTAGGTAAATATCCCCAACAGTGCCCCGGCCGCTGCAGGCACAGTGATCAACCATAGTAATATGGCCTATGGGCACAATCCACCAAGACCATTATGAACCTGTTGCCTAAAGCAGTCTTGAGGTCCAGAGGCCCAACAATATCAATGACCGTCTTCTCAAAGCGTGCTCCCACTATAGGAAATGGAAGTCGATGGGCCTTGTGCTTTGCCCCTGACTTCCCACTGGCCGGGCAGGTAAGATTTGCAGAAGGCATCAGACTGCATCTGCATTCATGTACAGGGTGAAATAGAAGTGGTGACCAGTTGGTCAAATGTTTTGGCCTGCCCCAGATGTCCTACTAGGGGTATATCATGAGCCAACTCCAGTAGGATGGCCAAGTAGCACTGGGGGACTACCAACACACTAGTAACTCTAGGCTCACTCAGGGGCCTTAGGCTCACATACAGGGGACCATAATCCCAGTGCATCAGGTGATCAATAGTGGTGTTGCAAGCTGCCTGGGTTTCAGCCTGGCACTGAAGGCATTAGTAATTAGGACACGCCCTCTACACTTTGCAGAACTCTTCCTGGGATGTACCCTCTCAGTTTGCCACCCAGCTAACTAAGGTAGGTATCCAAGAGTAGCGATGTAGGTTCCGGGGCGTCACCTTCAGGATCAGCTTTCTCCCAGACCATTGGAAGTTCCGGAGTCAGTTTCCCATGCCACCTGCCCTTTTTCATCTTGGCAGGCACCTGGGCCATTTTTCCAGGCTGCATTTCCTTCTGATTTGCCTGTTAGGCTGCCGTGGACCTCATGGCCAAGCCCACCTGCTCAGGCAATCCCAACATCTCCAAGTGAAATCTGAACTCCACCTCTTTCCAGATAGTGTGCTCAAGATCATTTTCCAACAGGCAGTCAACAGGCATGGATAGACTTGCAGCTACCTTTAAGGAAACTGAGACCTCCTCACCATTCAAAGGGAAAAAAACACTGGACAGTGGCTTATCTGGTTGTCAACTGTCACCACCTTCTAGACTACATCAGGGACTATTTGCTCTGAGGACACCACATGACATGTGAGATCAGATTGCCACGGGACACACTGCTTTCTGTTCTGGACGAGGCATGGGCTCTTCTCTCTTATCTGGGGTTATTTCAATGATATTCTCTTCATCCTCTTCTATTTGATCCTCCTGCCCTGTGGTGCGGACTGCAACATTCAGAACTCTCATTAGGCTCTGAGGACTATCTGGTACTTCAGCTTCTTCAAACCCTTTGTTAACTTCACACCCCTCTCCTCACTCAACTTTTTTCAGCTTGGCCATAGTAAATCTTTCAATGTTGCTGAGATCCACCTCCATTCTTGCAAAAATTACAGGTGCAAAAGATGAGAATAGGAGTGAAATTTAGGGAAAAGAAATAGAGAAGAATTTAAAAATCAAAAAACTATTTTGATGTCAGATTATGAAGGAATTTTTGGTTTTACACACATTTCTGAATGAGACTATCAATCAATCAATTAAGCATATTCTATTAAAAGAATAATCATAAAAGCACATAGAACAATAAAAAAAGCTCATGCTACAAATATGGATAAAAGGCCACGGAATTATGAGATAAATTATACAGTACAGATTCTTACATGAGGATAGTCTTTTTACAGTTAAACACAGATTTTAAAAACGATGTGACAGCTAAGTTTATAAATTCTTCCCCCAAAGATTGCATAACAAAAAGAGCAGGACGACATTGTCTCAAGCCTAATTTTCTGAGCACCGGAAGTATCCACCATTTTCTCTAGACTGTATAAAATTTACAAAAGAATAAAACATGCATAGTGGATTGTCTCTCCATTGTGCTCTCTGCTCCTGGTAAGGTTGTACCTCTGTGACTCCGTTTGTTGTATCCCCCGGTGTACTGTCAGCCCCCTGTTTATTTTTTGTATCCCCGTTCTGTTTAGTATTGTAGTTTTGTAGTATTGTAATATTGTACCCCTGTGTTTTCGGCGCCCCCGGCCCCTGCCGCGCTTCCCGCCACCTCCCCGCTCCCCGCCCCTCACCTCTGCAGTCCTCCCCATTCGCCGCCCCGCTCCCCGCCTCCCAGCTGCCCCTCCCTCGCTCCACCCCCCCACTCTCCACATATGGCAGAGTGGCCTACGCGCAGCGTGCACGCGCAGCGGGCGCGCCGATTGTGCGCCGTAGGCGCGCCAAAGGTAAGCCCGTCTGCGCCCGTCCGCGCCTGGACCGCGCCCAGTGCCAGGACCCCTGGCCCCCACCGACAGAAGCCGACCCGACGGACCTACAACGCCACCGACCTCAACGCACTCAACACCGGCCGAACCCCGGGCTGCTACCGAGCCACACCGAGACGCACCCACGGACCCTTCAGCTGCCACTCCTGCAAGTTCACCTGCAACCGGACACTCGCCACACCAGCACCCACCAAGCCGAACTCCAGCAGCAACCACCTGAAGTGTATCCTGCTCAACACCCGCTCCATCCACAGACACGCCGTCGAGCTCTGGAACCTGCTCGACAACACAGCCCCAGACGTCGCCTTCCTCACGGAAACCTGGATGAACGCCTCCTCAGCGCCCGACATCGCCATCGCCATCCCGGACGGCTACAAGATCATCCGGAGGGACCGCGTTAACCAGACAGGAGGAGGCATCGCCATCATCCACAGGAACACCATCCGCATCACGACCGACACCGACGATACCCTCGCACCCGCCGAACACCTGCACTTCCAGATCCACGTCAACCCCAAGACCACCCTCAGAGGCACCCTCATCTACAGACCCCCGGGACCACGCACACAATTCAGCGAAGACATCGCCGACTTCATCAGCCCGCACGCCCTCCCCTCCGCCGACTACATCCTCCTCGGGGATCTCAACTTCCACCTGGAGAACAACAACGACCGCAACACCACCACCCTGCTGGACACCCTCGCCAACCTCGGACTCAAGCAACTGGTGACCACCCCCACCCACTACGCCGGACACACACTCGACCCGGTCTTCTCTTCCAGCAAGGACATCGCCTTCAGCCACGCCACAGGACTCCACTGGACGGACCACAGCTGCGTCCACTTCAGCTTCAGAAGGACCACGTTCCACCATCACCAGCAACAGGTTCCCCGCAGAAGCTGGAACAAGATCACTGCAGACCAGCTCGCTACTTCCCTGAGCAAGAACCCTCCCACCAGCACAACGAACCCCAGCCAAGCGGCCACCAACCTCACGAAATGGATCAGCGACTGCGCAAACGACCTCGCCCCTCTGAAGACCCCGCCGAGCATACCCGGCAGCAAGAAAGCACCATGGTTTAACGACGAACTCAAGAGCTCCAAGAAGAACTGCAGAGCACTCGAGAAAACCTGGCGCAGAGACCCAACACCGGACAACATGACTGCCCTCAAGCTCGCCACCCGAAAACACCACCAACTGATCCACGCCACCAAGAAAACCGCATTCAAGGAACGACTGGACAACAACGCACACAACAGCAAAGAACTCTTCAACATCGTGAAAGAGCTCTCCAACCCCAACGCCAGAAACAACGACATCACCCATTCGCAAGACCTCTGCAACTCCCTCGCCTCCTACTTCCACAACAAGATCGCGGACATACACAACAGCTTCAGCACTCAACCGACGCACGCCACGACCGAACCACTGCCCCCCACAACCACCCTCCGCGCCTGGACCCCGATCAGCACCGAAGACACCGTCCACACGATGAACTCCATCCACTCCGTATCTCCGACGGACCCCTGCCCTCACCACGTCTTCAACAAGGCCGACGCTGTCATTGCACCCCACCTGCGGGACATCATCAACACCTCCTTCGACACCGCTACCTTCCCGGAGAGCTGGAAGCACGCCGAACTCAGCGCCCTACTTAAGAAGCCATCAGCCGACCCCACCGACCTCAAGAACTACCGCCCTATCTCGCTGCTCCCGTTTCCGGCAAAAGTCATCGAGAAGACCGTCAACAAGCAACTGGCTGCCTTCCTCGAGACGAACGGCTCCCTCGACCTCTCGCAGTCTGGCTTCCGGGCCAACCACAGCACCGAGACCGCCCTGATCGCAGCTACCGACGACATCCGAGCCCTGCTCGACAACGGAGAAACAGCGGCCCTCATCCTCCTGGACCTCTCCGCGGCCTTCGACACTGTCTGCCACCGTACCCTAGTACAGCGCCTCAGCAACGTCGGAATCCAGGAGAAGGCTCTGGAGTGGTTCATCTCCTTCCTCGCCGGAAGGACACAGAGAGTCCGCCTCCCCCCGTTCAGATCGGAGGCCACCGAAGTCATCTGCGGCGTTCCTCAAGGTTCCTCGCTCAGCCCAACACTCTTCAACGTCTACATGAGCCCCCTCGCAGCCATCGCACGCCAGCACAACCTCAACATCATCTCCTACGCCGACGACACCCAGCTGATCCTCCCCCTCACCAACGACCCCGCCACCGCCAGAGCCAACCTACACGAAGGGATGACAGACGTTGCCAAGTGGATGATGAACAGTCGCCTGAAACTGAACTCGGACAAGACGGAAGTCCTCATCCTGGGATCTTCACCCTCCGCCTGGGACGACTCATGGTGGCCCCCCGCCCTGGGCAGCGCACCCAAGCCCACAGACCACACACGGAACCTGGGCTTCATCCTGGACTCCTCCCTCTCCATGACCAGACAAGTCAACGCCGTCTCCTCGTCGTGCTTCAACATCCTGCGCATGCTACGTAAGATCTTCCGATGGATCCCCACCGAGACCAGGAAGCCGGTCACCCAGGCCCTCGTCACCAGCCGTCTGGACTACGGCAACTCCCTCTACGCCGGAACCCCCGCCAAACTCGAGAAGAGACTCCAGCGGATCCAGAACACCTCAGCACGACTCATCCTGGACATCCCCCGCCGCTGCCACATCTCCGGACACCTGAGAGACCTGCACTGGCTCCCGGTCAACAAGAGAATCACCTTCCGGCTCCTCACCCACGCACACAAAGCCCTACACAACCAAGGCCCAGGATACCTCAACAGCCGCCTCAACTTCTACGCTCCCAAACGCCAGCTTCGATCGACCAGCCACGCCCTCGCCGCCGTCCCCCGCATCCGAAGAGCCACCACAGGAGGAAGGTCCTTCTTCTACCTGGCCGCCAAGACTTGGAACTCCCTTCCAACCCACCTCCGCCTGACCCAAGACCCCCTCGCCTTCAGGAAGCAGCTCAAGACCTGGCTGTTCGAGCAGTAGCGGACCCCCTCCCCCCAGCGCCTTGAGACCCTCCGGGTGAGTAGTGCGCTATATAAATGCTTTGATTGATTGATTGATTGGATTGCGCAGACATGTCATCGCATGGGCAGTTGGACAACCGTCTGGACCAATCATTATGTCTTGGGAAGCTAAATAACCTGTGCACAATACACATCCTAAATCGTGTTTATAAAAATCTTTCAAAGTCAAGAGTAACATAAATTAAGTACGACTAAAAATCACAAGTGCAAAAATCTCACCACTGAACACCAATTTAAGGATTGTGCTTATTATTTGAGGTTGGTTAACACCCCTTCAAATAATACTCCACTTTCATACATCTACAATAGCAATGTATCCAGACATATCAGATCTTACTAAAGGCTTGCAATCTCCATTTGTACATTATGGAAAAAAAACTTGTTTTTGCAACATGTTCACATACAACATGGGAAAAGAATTTCAAAATGCACATTTATTTCTAATAGCCGCTCTCGGCATGCTGTACAGTCAGAGACTGCAGAAATGAAAATTAAACACTTTCCCTGCCCTTATCTAATAAACCAGACTGCTCTACATATTGGAGTTAAAAGTAGTCCTGTAACAAACCACTCCCAGGGCATTGAGTCACCAGACGGCGGTATTTTGAGCTGAAAGTACTGCCAGTATTAGTACAGTTAGGGACTCAAACGATGGCGTTCGGAAGTGCTAGAAAAGAGCATCGCTTTGAAGGTGTCCGGCATGGGTATCAGCTCTGCCTGTACAGACTGATTTGTATTCCCCAATCACTTCCTCTTAGCTTCTGAGAACGCTAACGTGTTCTCATTAAAAGATTACATAGACCTGCTGTGTCAGTCACGCACGAGAGCTATCGGCGCAGTTCTATTTACAGACAAGGCCACAACACTTGTATCCAAGTGAAAGAACACCGAAATATTTCCACAAGGACATTTTTTTGCTTTTTCTTCTCGCGCGCTTGTGGTTTTTTTTTTGTTCTCCTTTTTTTTACGTAAGCTCACACTTCGGTTACTTGCTTAAGTTTTTAGCAGAGACATCTAATGATTTCTTAACCACTTCACAGTCCACGGCTTACTTTTCCAGGTGTGTAACGGAAAAGCACATGCCCAAATTCGGGTTATCAGGAAAATAAAGGGATGGATGGATGGAATCCTTGAATTAATGCCCGCCAAAGGTATTTATTTGGCCCCATTTCAGTCCATCGTTTTTTGGGCCATTGCGTCACTCTAGACAGTTATGAAAAGAATGTATTGATGATCTCACACAAGACACTCGTGCCTTTCAAGGTAGCATCAATGAAGTTGGGAAAACATTTAAACTGGAGAATTTTCTGAGAAATAGCAAAGTAAAGATGCGATCTCCACCTACAAATGAAGAGCTTGCCAAACAACAATCACAAGAGGAAAAATAGTGACTGCATAAGTAAATGAAATCAGGACAGTGTGAGCTAAGGGCAGGCGTAATAAACATATATATATTTAAATATAAATATGTTTACGCCATGGTAGTAAAAGTAAATGTGGCTCAGTAGCACATTATTTACAGTAACTGTACTAATAAATGCAAAAGTCACGCATATGTTACTACAGCGCAAAGGTCATATTCAAGAATATTACCACAGTACAGCAAACTCGACATGAGAAAAGCAATTTTTATTGCGTTACACAATGCATGTAACAATTACTTGACACATTCAAACAAGTCTCCTAAATATCATTGGGCCTCTTCCATGGGTTATTACCTTGATGCACAAATGTAACCCCTTGTATTCTGGTTCTAGTCGAATACCGTTTGTTAAAACAAACACAATGAAAAATGCTCCAGCATAAACCCTACATACAGACGCACAGAGTGCAATAGCTATTTATTACCATAGTTGAGGGAGGGGAGCAGCATCGTTAAGCACTCAAGGCTTCACCTCTGATAGGTCATGACCCTTCCACACGCTAAACAATGATAATTAATGGCATCTTAGACTCTGCACATCTTCATATATACTATATATGTTTATATATACCCGTAGGGAGAAAAAAGTTAAAAAACAGAGACAAATGACAGCTAAACATGTTCTCTCTGTTTTGTCACGTTTGTTGTACACTCTACCAAATCCCAAAGTTCTCGTGGTATGCATGCTGCAACTTCTAAACAAAAACACTTAAAGGGACCTGCGAGTGTGGAGGAAAAAAAAGCTCTCCATGTCCAATCCTTCATACATAAAAATCATCAATATTATGTACTCTAACCTATCCTGTTGCTTTGTTTGATGATGTCAGCTTAGGTTTTGAAGGGCAGTGTGACATCATTTCCCGGATGTTCACTTAAACTGATTAGGAATATTAAGAGTCACTCAGCAGTTATTTACCAGCCTGGATATGCAGATGAACTAGAGGCCAGATTATTCATGAAGCTATCAATTTTAGATAAAGACAATGACTCGGGTAATAACACTTATGGCAATCTAAACTGCAAATAATGTAAATAAATGACACATATAGTCACCTACATCGCTTATTAGTTCACTGCATTTCTTGGCAAACTCGATATTTCTGTCTTCAATAACAGGGTTAGGGAAGATCTGTAAAGAAACCAAAAATATATTCCACGATCAGCCCAAAGAAGGGAGATAAAGGGAAGCCATCGTTTTCACGGGTGCACCTGCACTCGGTACCTTCACGTCCTCGTCGCTCTCATCTTCCCCGGTGTCTCTGATGGCTGGGATCCGCATCTCTCCTGCTGTCCCGCAGAACGCTTCCGATTAGCCGCAAACAAGGAGTGCAGGCTGCGAATGTCTAACTCCTACGGAGCGCCTAAGGTCACTGCAGAGGGGAGTCCCTTCTCGAAATGTCACTTTTCCAAGGCCCCTTCTTTATTTAGACAGAACTCGACTGACAGCCCTTATCTGAAAGCCAGCGCGAGTGATCACAAAGGCAACAAACTTATTCCCGCCGAAGGAGATACAATATATTTAGAGCAGTTTCTAAACTGAACAGTTCGTACATTAGTTATGGCAAACAACAGCATCCTTTTGGTATATGTTTGGCGACGAGAACGTCTAAAACGGTCTAAACTGTTTGTGGAATAACAAAGTTTGAAGTGACTTCTGAAATGTGCGTGGCGCGCTGCCCAGCCTGGGGGCCCAGAGTTATCACAGGCACGAGCCTGTTATCACAGAGGCTCTTCGAACAAAGGCCAAATATGGCATTCACCGGAGAAGCTGGCAAGTAACGAGGGAGCGCATCTCGCCTTGCCGGGGCAACCCAGAGGCTCTCTGCCTCCGTAGCCGGACTAGCAAGAGAGGTTAAATTCCTTTAAGTGGACTGAGGGGGGTTGGGGGTGCCTCCGAGCTCTTAGCCAGGGCCGGTTTCCGGCCGATTTTGTTAGAGGGCCGATTTTGCAGCTATGCTGCAAAAACGGCCCTGTAACAAAAACGGCCCCCAGGGGCCCCAAACCGGCCCCCCACCCGTGCGGCGCACTGGGGGATTGCCTGGTACCCGCTGAGGCCAGTCCGGCCCTGGCTATAATTATGCCACATAGAGGTAATTTCAGGACTAACTCTGAGCTTGAAGGAGGTGTAGGGAAATCTGCACATCGAGCACCTGGCTCCAAGTGCGTAAGTTTATGTAACGCAGACGTACTCACTGGGGAATAGAGTAGAATGCAAGTGTCACGTGACGTTCTCAATGGTGTGCCTTGAGAGCCTGGCACAGCGTTCTATGGGCAGCATCAGATTGGTAACGGGGGCATTCGGGCAATGCCCCAGGGGCCCGGGGCTGAGTTCTAGCTGTGGGCTGCTTTTGACCAGCCTGGGGGGGGCGATTTGGGCAGTGTCTCTGTTGTTCGAATATACCCCCAGTGGGTGTCTGAGTGGTCTTTCTGGAGGGAGATGGGCGGCCATTACCTCCCATTTAGCAACAGGCATAGTGCCAATATCGGCCCATACCCCACGCCGCTCACAACAATTTCCCAAATAACAGACACTACACAATGTTTTTGTCGGAGAAAGTTGTTGCAGCTTTATTTGCATAAACAGTATGCCAACATGTTGGGTTATCTTACGGGCGATCCAGGGTCAGGCCGCCCCTCGCGACCTGCCCACCTGTTGAGCCATAAACCCCCTTGTGGTGTTAACCGCGGGGGCTTTGTCAATATTGGGGGGAAGGTCTAACCCCCTCCCCGGCAGACCTCCAGTCCACCCCTTACTCACGGCCCTCCCCCTCGGGGGGCGGAGCGTTGCAGGCAACCCCCGGTTGCTCTGGTCCACATCCACCCGAAGGACTAACGGGGCGCCGTCACTCCTCCAGGATCCCACCGAGGATCTCCCTGGGGATAATTGGCTCTTGCACCCTTACTGTGCTCCTGTAGAGGGCACCCCTCTGTACCTTCCAGCGTTGGATCGCCCTGTAACTCCGCCTGCAACACAAAGCAAAATAGTATTAGATAACTACCCCCCCCCTTGCTGCCCGATAGCCGGGTTAGCGGTAGGGAGGGAAAACAGCAGTCGGGCAGCACCGCTCATCCGAGTCAAGGGGGCAGAGGGTTCGTCCCCGTGGCCGATCAGGGGTCAAAGAGGACGCCAGGCCTGCGAACCCGGGGCATATACCTTCGGCCCTGACCCCTCCCCCGCCGGAAGTGACATCACTGGGGACCCTCCGAGTCTCGAACACTAGACCGCTCTTTGGGGTCTGTGCCATTCTGTTGCACTAAAGGTGGCCGCCCTCGTGGGTGGCCCCCTTCGGTGTCCGGGGCAGCCTGTCAGAGGTATCACCCCCTTTCTCTCGCTGGGTCTACCATTAATGTAGGCATACTGAGCGGGGCAGGGGGCCTGAGCAGAAGTGGCCTCATATGTTTTCAATTGTGTTTCACCAGTGTAAACTGATGCGTGCATTTTTTTCATGCCTCCCCACCCCCTTTTTTTTATATAAAATTACGCTGAAGCAGTGAAAGGCATTATGCAAATGTGGGCCGATTTTTTTATGCGTGCCCGGGACGATTTTTAATCCCAATCCAACCCTGTCTATGGGTACTACTTCTCGGAATGCTTGTGGACTGTCGACATTAGTAAATCTGCGCCTGTTCAGGCAGTTCATTTAAAGGCTCAGATTTGCTGCTTTCTTTCTTAGTTTACCCCAGGTCTATCGTGCATTCAGTGAAACATATGTTTCTACCTACCGTACACATTGAACCACTTAATCGTGCTTTGCATCGACAGACAATGGCACTGACAGCTATTTATGCAAACCCTACCTAAAGGCTGCTACAAATACACTTTGCAGCTTCCAGTTTCAGATTTTGGTAAGTGTTTATTTAGTTTATTGGGGTTTTATTATGCTGGCATGCTCCTTGGCTTATGTAAATGCTAGTGTTGCACCCTGGGTAAGTCAGAAATTAGTGAGATTCAGTCAAGATGATCAAATAAGATCGAAGATGAACCGTTAGCTTCCCCTAAATCACAAGTATGTCCTTTATCCTGGTCATGGTTTCCAAGGCATCAGTACAAACACGCTAGGACATATTGGGAGAGATGTACGACCATTCCTTTTTGTGACGAGCAATTTGTGACTCGCAAAACGAAATGTACTAATCAATCAATCAATCAGAACATTTGTAAAGCGCACTACTCACCCGTGAGGGTCTCAAGGCACTGGGGGGGGGGGTGGGGCGGGTGATGCTACTGCTCGAATAGCCAGGTTTTGAGTAGCCTCCTGAAAGTTAGTAGATTCTGGGTCTGTCGTAGGAGGGTGGGGAGGGTGTTCCAGGTCTTGGCACCGAGGTGGGAGTATGATCTGCGGCCGGTGGTTGCTCTTCAGATGCGGGGGATGGTGGCAAGGGCGAGGTCGACGGAGCGGAGCTGGCGGTTCGGGGTGTAAAAGGCGAGTCGTCTGTTGAGGTATGCCGGTCCAGTGTTGTGGAGTGCTTTGTGTGCATGGGTGAGGAGCTTGAAGGTGATCCTCTTGTTGTCAGAAAGCCAGTGCAGGACTCTCAGGTGGGGTGTGATGTGGCTGTGGTGAGGGATGTCGAGGATCCGGCGTGCAGTGGCGGTCTATATGCGTTGAAGTTGTTTCAGGAGTTTGGCCAAGGTTCCTGCTTAGAGGGCGTTACCGTAGTCCAGCTTGCTGTTGGGGAGGACCTGGGTGACCGTTCTTCTTGTTTCGGTGGGGATCCATCTGTAGATCTTGCGGAGCATGCAGAGGGTGTTGAAGCAGGAGGATGAGACGGTGTTGACTTGCTTGGTCAAGGAGAGTGTTGAGTCGAGGATGAACCCCAGGTTGCATGCGTGGTCGGTGGGTGTTGGTGCTGCTCCCAGTGTGGTCGGCCACCAGGAGTTGTCCCAGGCTGAAGGGCTGGGGCAGAGGATGAGGACCTCCATCTTGTCGGAGTTCAGCTTCAGATGGCTGTTCTTCATCCACTCGGCGACGGCCTTCATTCCTTCGTGGAGGTTGGATTTGGTGGTGAGGGGGTCCTTGGTGAGGGAGAGGATCAGCTGGGTATCCTTGGCGTAAGAGATGATGTTGAGGTCGTGCAGTCGGGCGACGTGGGTGAGCGGTGCCATGTAGACGTTGAACAATGTTGACCTTAGGGATGATCCTTGGGGTACGCTGCAGATGATCTCAGAGGCTACGGAACGGAAAGGGGGGAGGCAGACGCTCTGGGTTCTGCTGGAGAGGAAGGAGGTGGTCCATTCCAGGGCCTTGTCTCGGATCCCTGCTTTGTGGAGGCATTTGTGTAGGGTGTGGTGACAGACAGTGTCGAAGGTGGCTGATAGGTCCAGGAGGATGAGGGCCCCGGTTTAGCCGTTGTCCAGCAGGGCCCTGATGTCACTGGTGGCGCCGATGAGGGCAGTTTTGGTACTGTGGTTGCTGAAGAACAGGGACTGGGAAGGGTCCAGGATGTTGTTCTCCTCAAGGTAGCAGGTCAGTTGTCCGTTGACGGTCTGCTTGATGACTTTCGCCGGGAACGGGAGCAGTGAGATGGGCCGGAAGTTCTTGAGGTCATTCGGATCCTCCTTGGGTTTCCTGAGTAAGGCGTTGATCTCAGCGTGCTTCCAGCTATCTGGGAAGGTTGCGGTCTAGAAGGAGATGTTGATGCCCTTGCGGAGATGGGATGCGATGGTGGCGCTAGCTTTGTTGAAGATGTGGTGTGGGCATGGGTCTGACAGAGATCCGGAGTGCATGGTGTTCATGATTTTGATGGTGTCGTCGTCGTTTATGTTGGTCCAGGTGAGCAGGGGATCGATGTGGGTGTTGGCCGTGGGGTCTGAGGTGTCGGTGGCTGTCGGGGCGGCCAGGTTGTTGAAGCTGTCATGGATGTCTGCGATCATGCGATGGAAGCAGGTGGCAAGGGAGTCGCACAGGTCTTGCGATGGTGGGATGTTGTTGGTGTTGGACCTGGGGTTGGAGAGTTCCTTCACAATGTTGAAGAGCTCTTTGCTGTTGTGCGCGTTGTTGTTTAGGTGGTCCTTGAAGGAGGCCCTTTTGGCTGATCTGATGAGGTGGTGATCTTAGACACATTTAGGAATTCCCAATGGGGTTGCAAATGACCTGCCTCATCAATATTCAGAAGGCATGTCACACTTTGCGACCCATTAGGAATGGCCAGCACTGACAGGGATGGTAGCCTAGTTGGGTCAGCAGACCACCATGTCTGTGACTGCTTTTTAAATAAAGGAGTTTTTTTTAATGCAGCCCGTTTTCCGTAAAGGAAAACTGGATGAATATAAAAAAGAAAAAGGAAACATTTCTGCTTCATTTTCTTGGAGTAGACAGTGGTCTGTGGGACCATGGTCTGCTCTTAAAAAATATTTTCTCTGTCCAACACAAAGGGAAAGGGGTCTCCCGGGGACCACTTTCCATTTGTGGCTGGCTTACCAACTGCCTGAAGTAGTTGGTAACTGCGATTGTTTTTCTGACTGCATTTGAGGTTGCAAAACAGTAATACATACCAGTGACACTAGCAACTAGGAAGGGACGCCCTTGGCACTTCCCTTCCTAATAGCGGCTTGCAAATCCTATTTTGTGAGTCAGTACATACCACAACCCATTTTAGCAGTTACAAATGCGCCTTTTTAGGTTTCGTAACCTGGCGAGGGGCGAAGCCCCTCCCAGATCGAAATCTATTGTTTTTAATAGTGAGGTTAGGACAGCCTCTGTTTCCAATTGGCTAGCTCCATAAATGGAGGCTAGCCATTTGGAGGCAGAGGCTGTCAATCGCGCTTTCTCACGAAAACGCGATTCGGGGGCGTTTCTGGTGCTTTTTTTAAGCCCCGCCCCTTTGTCCCGGGCCGTGCTGCGATTGGCTGCCGGCCCGGGACACCCCCGTGACGTCATTCCCGGGCCGCGCTGTGATTGGCTGCCGGCCCGGGACACCCCCGTGACGTCAGCCAATCACAGCGCGGCCCGGGACCTGACTTGTTTATCCTCGTTTTAATGTTCACATATTTGAGCTGTCCAACGATGTTCCTCTGCTTAAGTTACATAGGTATTTAATTACGCAATGAATATGCTTGGCGATTTACGTCATTCTGTTCGTGTCATTTGTACGTTTGCAATATAAAATAAAATAGACAATATTGTTCTTGTCTACTTGTACTGTGACTACATTTCTTTAAAACTCATCACAAATATACTCACACTTAATAAAGTAACAACATCAGGACTTAAGTGTTCCCATTTTCATAGAAATGAACAAGCAATGAAACTGAATAGCTGCAGCTTGGAAGGAAGGGCGTGCACTCTGCGCATGCGCATGCTCCTGGTGACACGAAAACATACGCGCCAATTGACTCACCTTTAATAATTCGTGGCGGGCATTTTGAAATCGCCGAAGCAATAGCTGCGCACTGCTCCTGAAAGGAGGAAGCGACCGTGTGAGCGGCAGCTTCTAACCCGCAGCCCCCGCACCCCACAGCGAGCAGAGGCGCGATCGGAGGACCCCCGGGTCTGACCGGCACCTGGCACTGAGGGAGGGGCCCCAGCGAGTACCCATTGGCAGAATTTGCCCCGTCCCGTAAATCCGACATTTTGCTATCGCTTTTAATAATAAATCTGTCCCCTTTGCGAGACCTATTCACGATTTGCCCAGGATCACACCATTGCAGCTAGTCTGACTCTTTTTAAATTCAGTGATTTTTATTCACACTCTTCAATTCGGAGACGAGCATAGCATGGCGGGTGAGTGTCCGCCGATGACACCCCTGAAAAGTGCCCCTTGCCACGATGACTCCGGCTTCGCCTTTTCTCCTGGTCAGACCCCGTGGGGACAGACTCCCTCTCCGCCAGCACAGGTCCAGACGCACCGCAATGGCGTGTCGCCCACCAGGAAGAGGTGTGAATTTGAGGGCGATGCCCTCCTAACCATCGGGGGAAGCACAGAGGAGGAGGAGCGGAGCTCGGAGCAGGCAGATCCGCGCCAAGCCGGACCCCGCGGGGACAAGTGGGCATGGACGAGAGATGGACGAGTGCTTATAGGTGAGCAGCGGGGGCAGCTGGGCCGACGCGCGCCCCCGAGATACAATGTATCCAGCCTCGGACACAATGTAGCCTCTCCCACACACACCACCCGTGGCTCTGAGATGGGGAGGGGGTGGACTCCAGTGGCTCTTTTTTATGTGTCCTCTGTAGCCCAATGTGTGTCTTTACACATTGTGTAAACAGGCGAACCTCCCAAAGAGGGCTTCTGTACTGCCGTGGTGGGGTACCCCGGATTCTAAAGGTACCAAAGAATGTCTCTTGTGTGCCACATTACTGCAACCCTCTCCTCCTCACATGCGCAATACATGTTAGGGGATTAAAGATGGACTCCTTCGAACCCCGTGCAGAGGTGGTAGTGGCTTGCAGAGTATCACAGGAGCGCGCGCGCATTTTACAATGCTGGACACTTCGGGATTAAACCGTTTTTTTTTTACATAAACAATTCCACATTGTTCAGGTCTACAGGGGGCTTGGTTACTCAGAACTATCCACATTAAGAGAAAAGGCGGTAGAAAACATACACAAGCACACGATGACTCACACATCGCTCATACACACTTCCTAGCGCTCCTACACACACCCACTCTCACACAGACAGTAGCCGTATATAAATCTCCCACACAGTTACAAATAACGTTCTGTCCCACAAGAACACTCGTCCAAGCGCACACGTACAAACACACACGCACAAACCGACTCTGTTACACAGACATGTATAACGTAAACAAGCACTTCGCACACGCCCATTTCAGTGTACAAGGGTGGAGCGTGTAGGTTTAGGGCACTTGAGCTTCTGCTTGCAGTTTGTTGGCTGAAGGGGTGCAATGTGTCATCTATCGACAGCAGTGCTGCAGTGTATAGTGAGTCTGCACAGTTGAGCTGCCCTGCAGCATCTCATCTCTGGGCAGCAGTGCTGCAGTTTGTAATAAGACATGTTCACTAGACATAGGGCAGTAGGAGTGCGCTGGTGCAGCATGGTCTTTTTTTACCTGTCGCCTGCCCAAGATCAGGAAGCAGGCACACCGAACAGGCAGCTCCTCACCACTTCTTGTCAGCAATAGCAACCCCCATGCCCAGCATACACAGAGAACTACACTGCTATGGCACAGCACTACCAACTGCCTGCCTTCCTGCCCCTACACTGTTACCACAGGACAGTGGCGACATTGCCCGTGTCTGCCCCGCAACACGTTGTTCCTGCCATGGAGGTTTCCCACAGCTGGGTGCAGTTAATAAGTACAGGGACCCAAAGATATGTGGCATCGCAGAATAAGAACGGACGTGGTACAGGTAGGCTTTTTAAAATGTATTTATTACTTTTCACTTTTATATAGCGCAAACTTTACCCGCAGGTATCAGAGCGCTTTAAATCAGCATGCTTATAACAAGCAAGACTAGCACTCTATATTACTGCCAACTTTGCTTAGCATAAGCAACAGCTAACCATTCACAAACAATGTTTATATACCACTTGCAAATAAAAAAAAATAATAATAATTATGCAAAGCATTGTCATTCACAATGCCAGTAACTCAAACTTTAATGCTGCGAAACCTATTGCATTGTAAATGCTTGTTCTGTTTGCAACCACTTAAAAGGCCCATTTGGCCCTTTGTGATGTGCAAGTATGGTATGTGGCAACTCCCCTCCTCATCAAGTCAGAGGTGGTCCATCCTGTCAACACCTATTCCCCCGCAGTCTCACTTTCTGGGAGTAATACACACAAACCAAACACCAGCTTGACCTAGTCATGTGACACAAGATACAGACTGCAGACAGCAAATGGTTGGGAGAAGAAAATGCCAACTTTCTGAAATGGGCAGTCTCAAAATTGTAACCCAAAATACAACTTTACCTTTAAAGAGGTTTGTAAATTGCATTTATTTAGACACAAAACTCGACATTCTTACTTGCTCCAAATTAAAAGGTATAACTTATTAAATGTAATAAGGCAATTCAAACTTATCCTATGTGAGAGTGTTGGAAAGTGGGTTATTGGTAGGGGCAAATGTAGGTCTGCCACTGGCAATAAGGCCACTAACACATGGTAGGATGCAGCATAGGTCTTAGAACATTCTTCCTATGCTCAAACCTTGGCAACGTGTCTGCGAGCAGACAGGCTTAACTTCAAAGACAGGTATTGTAAAACATTTAAAAACACCATTTCAGTATATAATTAAGACACAACCCATAATAAAAATCCAACACCAAATTATAAAAATAGGAAATATTTTCATCTTTAAAATGACACCAAAATGACAAAAGTCCAATGTAGGGAACGGGAGATATAAATTTTCAAAGATTTAATAAAATATAGCACTTAGAAGATTATAGCTCCATATTGTGATACCTGCTCGCGATAGACCAGGGAAAGTCAAAGTTTCAGGTCGGGCGCGATGGAGCCCTGAGCGGCTACGGGCCCCGGCAGGTACCAGTCTCAGTTTCTACCTTCACACTTAGAAACTATTCTGGAGCTTTTCTTCCTGAGGCCCCTCGAAGCTCCCAGCAAGTCCGGATTCGGTGAGGGTTCGCCGGCTTGACTTGTGACGAGGTCCTGGTCTACTTCCCTGGAGCGGACGTAGAAAATATTTCATGATTGCTTCAGGAGGACAACCCAGGAATCCAGGCCAACACGCAATGGAAGGCAGGTGGACTGGTTCTCACAGTTGCTCCAGGTCACCTTTTCTACAAGCAGACTTGGAAACTTTTCTGGAGCTTTTTACCGTGGGGTCACTCGATGCTCCTCATGTAGCCGGATCTGGTGAGGGTTCGCCGACTTCAGATTTTCTCTAGTCCCGGTCAATCTCTGGAAGTTGGAGCTATGGAGCTTTTAGCGGGACAAACCTAGTTGACTTGGCCGGCACGCGGTTGAAAGCAGGCAGCCTGGCTGGCCAGGTTGAGTCGGTCTGTCTATGGAGCTTTTTTCAAAGTTGGTCCAAAGTTTTCCAAACTTCTTGAACTTCTTTCTGAAGTTCCACAAGGGGTCCCAAAGTATCTCAAACTCACTCCAAGGGTCTGGAAGCTCCAAGGTGGTCCTTGAAAGTTGAGGATGTCAGTTACCACAGTCTACTGGTACAAAACCCTTGAGCTCTTTTAACCTGCAGCTTTCAGGGAGTCCACTCTTTAGTTCTTTTCCAGCAAGATAATCCACAGGGCTGTAGTCTCAGATGGTGCAGTCTTCAGAGGTCAGGCCTTAGAATTCTAAGCACAGCAAAATCTTCTCAGCAGGGCACTTCTTGCTTCATTAAGTTTCAAGTAGCAGATCTGGAGGGCTCTGCCCCTCTCAGATACTTATTCAAATTTCTCTGGGTCAAGCAGCAGATAACTCCTGACCAATGGGGGCAGAGTAACTCCTTAAGGTGATGACCACATCCTGTAGAGTATGGCATTATTTTGTCCTCGAGTGCATTACATCTTCCAAATCCATAATGGCTGATTTTCCAGCAGAGAGTCAAATCCTGGCTAAACACCCCCCCCCCCCCAGGGATGGCTTATTTCACTAGACTCTCCCAAGGGCTCTATATCACCTCTTCAAAGCAGCCTGGCTAATCCACTTAACTCCGACCAATCAGGGCAGACCACTGGAAGGCTGAATTTGGACTTACAATCAAGAAAGTCTTTTAACTTCTTGTATGTACACTTTAGGAGAAACTCAAAAATATGATACTGTTGGATTTAGCAATACTATTCTGAGAAGTTTTTGAACGGTAGCTCTATCCCCTTCCTTTCAGGAGTTATTATTTAATAACTTCCTGTAATGTTAACCTATCGGGTCTAGGATTTGCAATGGGGAAAATGACTTGGGCCAGTTTTCTAGCACCAGGGCTTATAAAAACATATTTTATAAGTCTTTCCCTAATTTCTACAGGACCACCACCCCCTGTGCAACTAGGGAAGACTTTAGGGGTTCTGAATCTGCAGAAATATTGCAGATCCTCTTTCTACAGTGCTCCTAGCACCAAAGTTAAATTTGAGCAGCACTTTACCACCATGTGGGGAGTGAAATGTGAAATTTCACTTTACACCGACATATAACAACTAATTTTATAAGGGTGTACCATATGCATTTGACCCCCCCCCCACACCCTTGGGATACTTAGGGGAGACCCTGGGGGTCCCTAATATACCAAATTATTGTAGGTTATCCATTTTTAAGTGCCCTACCACCAACGTCGCGTTTGGGCACAATTTACATTTTAAAAGCAGTCCTGGCACCCAGGGATGTTTTTAAACTGACCGCAGGATTCAGCAGTGCACACATGCATGCGCAGAAAAAGCTGCTGGCATCTAAACTGCCATGCCCCAGGGTATTGGGGACTTCTAAGTAGTTTAAATCCCCTGCCCTATTATATACTAGGGGTTCAGGGAGGTAGGTCATGCCAATTACAGGGGTACCCTGCCATACCATAGTGTACCCTAGTGTATGTTAGGTGTTTTAACTGTATTCTAATGTGATCATTTCAGCTTAGCACTGGCCCTGGGTCTGGTTAGGCAGAGCCCAGGGTCAGTCAAAATCAGTTACCACCAGTATCAGTCAGCAAAAGTTGGGGGGTGCCCAGGGCACAGGATGACTTTGCAACAGAGAGATACATCTTGCAGTATTGAAACATTAATTTAAGACATTTTTACTCCAGGACATGTAAAAGTTAAAAGTACAAGTTCCTTTAAATACACTGTACCCTGTCATATCAGCTGTTCAGGGCATTCCGCAGAGGTGATTAATATACATTAAAAAGGAAACTTTAGGCCTGGCAAAAGGTTCATTTTGCCAGGTCAATATAGTAGTTTAAAACTGCACACACAGGCTGAAATGGTAGGCCTGAGAGGTTTAAATGACTACTTAAGTGGGTGATGGCAAACTAGTAGCATTTAATTTGCAGGCTAGGGGGAAAAGAAGTACCATTTTTCTAGGGACTTTGAAGTATATTAAATTTGCTAATTGAGTGTAAGACAATTTCTCCATGTTTAAGGGTGAAATCACACACACTTTATCATTGGTTAGTCATGGTAAAGCACCATACAAGCCAATAATAATGGTTTTAGGAAACGGAAGGGTAAAGGCAAAAAGTTTGGGGATGACCCTGTAGCAAGGGCCAAGTCCAACAGAAGGAATATTCAACAACAACTGCAGCATACCACCTGTTATTGTTGGTGTAGTTGAGCCTGTTTTAGGTATATCTACTACACCCAGGACGCTGCTAACTAATTGGTAGGAACTAAATTAGATAAAATAGATATTCCAATGTTTCTCTCTTCCTCAACCTTCGTTGACTGAACTTTGCCTGCATTTTGGTACAAAAAGGGTTGAACATTCATTGGTCTCTAGGCTAGGCATTTAAGAATTACATGCCCCCATACTCATTTGGCTGGGTGATAAACCCAAAGCTATTCCTGCCGAAATAGAAAGCGTTGCTTAGTGTGAAAAATCAAGAATACCTTTCAGGCCCAGGCCATTTTGATCTTCAATATGTAAAATATACACATGCATTTTTCCTTGTCCCCATTTCTGGAATACATCAAGGCATTAATATTAAGATACATTACGCTTTTTGTTGCACAAAAAGCTCCACTCACCCATATTTCTATCAATTAAAGGTGAGCTCTGAAAATCACTGCCATCACAATGATAGGACAACTGATCAGCAAATAATGGAGAAAAAAAACAGGTGCCTCCTCAATGGAAATACTGAACATGGACCTCTGGTGCCTAGAAAAAAAAATTGCCTTCATTTAAAAAAAATGAAACTCAAACATCATGTGCAGAGAATACATTAATTTACAAAATGACAATGAGAAGGCACACAATAACAAAACTTTTTAACTCAGTCTTTTTCAAATATGTGACAGAGAGACTAATATTTACATAAACTGTATTCCAAAATAAAAAGCAATAATTTCTGCACCCATTAATTTACTATAGGTATAATTAAATGAATTTTAATGTCGAACAGTAAATGCTATCAATATTTTAATGTTGAGAATGAGGTAATTACATCCATCTTCAATGGCATCTCCCCTCCTTCTTCTTGGTCTAGTGCTAGGATCTCTATCTTTCCAAAAAAGGATAAATCCCCACTAGAAATGAGTTCTTATAGACCAATAACTCTTATCATCTGCGATTCCAGAATATTCTCTAAGGTATTAGCCTCCAGAATATCCCAAGTAGTGGAACCCCTTGTCTCAAAATGGCAACATGGTTTTATACCTAAGAAAGGGACTACCGAACATGTCAGGAGAGTTATTACTCTGTTTGATGCTGCCCAAGTAGCCGGAGACCCGATGTCACTCATATTACTCGATGCCGAGAAGGCTTTTGACCGGGTCTCATGGCGATTTCTTTGGAAGGTAATGGACAGTATGGGGTTCGGTGGTAGATTTACGCAGGCAACGCAGGCACTTTATCATAATCCAACTGCTAGTGTCACCATAAATGAACAACTGACGGAACCCTTTAGAATATCACAAGGCACCAGGCAGGGATGCCCCTGCTCTCCGTTACTGTTCGCCCTTTACCTAGATCCCCTTATCAAACAAATAGAGAAAAATCACAACATTTCTCCAGTAACATACTTTCAAAACAGCTGTAAAATCTTGGCTTACGCTGACGACCTTGCTATTACCACTCCAGACCCTGTCAATTCCACACTAGCACTAGAGGATGAAGCCTACAAATTTGGGAGATTATCTGGATACGCCCTAAATAAAAATAAAACACAGATACTAATAAATAGTAAAATCATCTGGGCTGACAACAGAGTTGTACCAGAGGCTAAATACTTGGGTGTACTAGTTTCACCTAGACTGGAGGAAATAGTCGCAGTCAATTTGGCTTCCCTTGCTGTCCAGACGAAGAAGGCATTAAAACAAATTGACAACTTACATCTAACGTTGGTCGGTAGGTGCAATGTCATTAAAATGACTTATTTTCCCAAACTACTTTATTTTTTTTGTTGCATTCCCCTAGAGTTTAGTAAAAAAGACTTACTTAAAATTTCAACAAATTATTACCCAATTCATTTGGGCAGACGCTCAGCCCAGACGTGCCCTAAAACATCTCATATTACCAAAAGACAGAGGGGGATGGGCTTTTCCTAACATTACCCTATATTACTGGGCGGCAGTCCTGCAATATAGTTCAGTCCTGCTAAGAGATTCCACCTTTGGAACGGAACCGTCTTTATCCTCACCCTTTCGGTCTCTGATAGGGGAACACTATTGGGGCTGCCTACTTCGAGAAAGAGCTTACGGATACTACATTCGCATTAAATTTAAGACGCTAATGAACTCATACAAAGTTTTTCACCATGTCCGGAGAATTTTGGGACTTGGTAGATATAACTTTTACTCCCCTATAACTAATAACAACAACTTACCTGCTATATTTAGTTCTTCTTATTTATCTGAATGGCACAGAGCAGGGGTAACAAAACTAGGGGATATTATAACAACCAGGGGGATTGAATCCTTTTAAAATTTACAGACTAGATTTAAACTAAAAAGTCAAGAATTATTTAAATACATGGCCATTCACGACTACCTATCTAGGAAGGTGGTAGGAGCCAACGGATTTGCCGAGGTTGCGCTTATGAACACTCTCCGGAACGTAACCTCTGTTCGCATTGGCACTATCTATCAATTAATAAATAAGGAAACCTCAGATGATTTCGAAACCATTGCCTCCAAATGGCATATTAAAATTGATTCCCCCAAAAGTATATTTTACAATTCCCTGCGGCTATCACAACATATCTTAATCTCTGCTAAACTCCAAGCACAACATTTTAAAACTATATTCTTTTTGTATATGACACCTAGCAAAATCATTAAATGGGGATCTGGGAGAGGAACATTATGCCCACGCTGCTCTGAAGTAGGGGCAGACTCTATACACATATTTGCAACATGTCCAACTATTAATTCCACCCTACTCAGAATACAGAATTTACTCTGAGAAATAACTAACCAATGTTCCTAAACCCTACGACCATTCTTTTAGGAACACAATCTGACTCTTTAAGAGTAAAGGAGGAAGGGCTGATTTTGTTGCAATGGAGGTGTGGAGGATATGTGTCTCTTCAGGCTGGCTGGATTCTGAGTCCCCCTCCTACGCACAATGGCTGGCTAGATTAGTCGCTACATATCATTTAGAAAAATCTGTATATGCCAAGAAAGGACGAAGGAAAAGGAGGATGGGGATTGAAATCTTGGGAGCATTTTCTAAATGGATCGACCAACAAGGGCAAGGGGACCCAGGGACATAACAGGGTTACTAGATACCCTTAATATCTTCTTTGTCATATTCCTTTGTTATGATATTATTTTCTATCTTTGATCACTGTGTATGTCTATGTGTACCTGTATCACTGGTCTCTAATACATATGAGAGATGGGAGGAGGGTGGGGGGGGGTCTTGAATTTTCTTTCTTTTGTAACTCTGTTTGAGATTCTGCTTTTTGAAGAAAAAAAAAAGAGAAGGCACACAATAACAAAACTTTTTAACTCAGACTTCTTCAAATATGTGACAGAGAGACTAATATTTACATAAACTGTATTCCAAAATAAAAAGCAATAATTTCTGCACCCATTAATTTACTATATGTATAATTAAATGAATTTTAATGTCGAACAGTAAATGCTATCAATATTTTAATGTTGACAATGACGTAAATCAGTATCAAAAGCAATATCAAAGGAAGATAACATCAGAAGAATTAAAGATGGTCCTCGTGTTTTGGAATGCAGCCTTCTCTTTCATGTTTAACAAAAGGATAATTTAGAGGATTCAGTCTCAGAGATGGGAATGGAGTTAGAGTGTAGGAACAAAAGACAGTCTCTCATATTTATCAAACTAGCGCCTTGCTCCAGGCAGGAGATGTCCGAATTGTGATAATAAAAAGAATCATAGATGGGTAACTGGGACTAACAGAGATATTTTTTCTGCTAGGGGTTCTGAGCGATATCAAAGGGCCACTCGAGCAAAGCTCGAGTTGTGTTTGATGTCACTCAAGAAACTCGAGAGGAACACAATGCCTGTTTTTCACACTTTAGCCATCTATAATTGTGCCACTGCTTCTACCATGTACGCAGGGACAAAAGAGTAATGGGGCAAACATGTATAATATGCCCAAAAAAGTTTTAAAAACTGACCTCTTGCAACTCACTGACCATCCCTAACATATACACTCCATCTACACCAAATAAAAAATAAACACCTGGGCTTCTGCCGAACAACCCCACCACTCTGAGAAACCCTCGCCCACCTTTCTCCGAATACAAAAAAACATACCTGGCCTTCTGCATCCACCTACAACACCCTCTGCATCCACACCCTAAAGCTGCTATTTGATCAAAGTAGGCCTCAACATGCCTGTCTTCCTGCCACCCTCCCCCTCTACCCTCTACAATAACTCCCACCCAAACAGAAAAATAATTAGCTGAACTTCTGCCACATATTCCCACCACACAATTCCACCCCCTTTCAGGCCAAATTTGCACTCTCCACTCTCACACTGAGATCAAAGAGCTGACACCGTGCTGACAACAGCTCTGTGAAACCCACCTGTAAGCACACGCTGATTTACCCTTCAGTGCAGGTCTGAAAAGACTTGCGCTGACTGTGGAGAAGACGGCTGATGCATGTACAGCACTGACTGTATTTTAGTGCCATCCTTGGATCTGGATAGACCCAGCAGAGGTGGAATAAGGGGGCTGTGACCGGCAACTGCCTTTCCACAATTGTGCTCTGGGCTCAAGAGTCTAGGATGAGGGGCATAACAATGAAACCAAGTAATTTCCCTGAGTACTTCCATCTTCCTAGAGTTAGAGAGGGTGGAACTTTGGCTTCGCTATATCAATGATATTTTCATGGTGTGGAGGGGTGATGAACTGGAAGCCATTGCATTCATTAAAAACTCAATAACAACAGCAATAACATCACTCTTACCAGCACAATGAGTAGAACCTCAGTAGAATTCCTGGACACCAGAGTAGAAGCAATCAGCGACACAATTCAAACAAAACTTTATCGAAAAGAAACAGCAGGGAACACCTTACTACATGCCCCCAGCAGTCACCCGGACGCTCTAAATGGAGTATACCATCTGGGGAACTGCTGACGGTAAAACATAACTGCAGCACAGAGGCAGGCTTCATGGAAGAATCTGCCATCATGATAGAAAGGTTCAAAGCCAGAGGATAGCCGACATGGGTCCTCAACAAAGCCATTCGCAAGGTTGAACACAGTCAGAGAACAGACACTTTACAAATGAGAACAGAAAGTGAACCCACGCACTATAGTAAATGAGAATCAAACTAAAATCATACTGACGTACAACAGGAATGCCAAAAACAAAACCATGGGTTATTCTTAAAAGTGACTTCAACATAGGGCCCATCATAAGTGAAAAACCCTGCATCACATACAGGAAAGGGTACAGTCTCAGAGACAGAACGGTTCATAGTGATATAACAATCTATAACATCATGAAAAATCAGGGACTGAAGAGCTTCTTCCCCTGCAGGGACAGTAAGGCCTGTAAAAACATATCATGAAACAGGAATTCCCAGGGGGGTAGGGGGGTAGAATGAGAACCTTCACCCAATTCATTACATGTGGGACCCCATTTGTGATCTACTGCCTGGTGTGTCCGTGTAAACTGAAATATATAGGTAGCACCGTCCATCAAGTGATAAAACGAGTGTTGCAACATTTGCGGGCAATCACCAACCAGGATCAACAGTATCCTGTAGCCCGCCACTTTCAACAACACCACTTTTCCAATAGTGCCCTGCTCAGTTACTATGCAATGGAACACATCCCACGACCTCCTAAGGGAGGAAATAGAGCACTAAAACTCAGACAAAGGGAATCCATGTACATCATAGATTTTCAGACACAATCCCCCGGGGGATACACCTTGACGAGGACCTTAGAATACACCTGTATGAGACATAGTTACTCATCTCAGCTCTTAAGCATGCTTTCTTCCGGTTGCTTCTTTTTTGGGCGAGCATGTATATGTAAAAGCTATTGCGTAGACAAGATTTGTACATTCGTTTTATTTATGTTTAATTATTTGTATTAATATTTCTCTGTTTTCTGTTTCTTTTTCCCTTTTCACTCCAGGAGGAAAGGAAGGGACCCACACTACAATGGTAGTTCTACACTCACGGGTTCCCTAACCTTTTTTCCAGAGGCACTTGGCAACACTGTATCACGTCAATCAAGATTGGTCACCAGTGGTTTGATCTTTTTCTTTTTTCTTTTTTTGCCGTACCAGCATTTTACCTAGGTGGATTAGGCACAGACCTATAAATGATTAAAGGTTGATCCACTGTATCATGTGAAAACAACATGGTTTTGGGGCACTGGCCCACTATATAACATACTTGCACATAGGCCAAGGCAAGTACAATTTGCGTAGTGGCAATATTTATTCCATACCAAATAGTATAGGTATTTACTTCACCATATGCTCCTTGCCCATGAACTCTTCCACTGGGGGTAACACATCCAGCGCCAGTAAGACCTTGAATTTTTAACACACTGTGATAGGCATTTTCTATCAGGAAAGTGTTCAGAATGGAGGACCATGTTGCGTTTTTTTTTTCAATACTACCATTATAATTTGTGTGAGGCGAAGGGGGTTTGAAGATTCTCAATGCTCTTTATTGACACAAGGGTTTCTGCACATGTTCACGTAACCACCATTTCCAGCACTCAACATAGCATATGTACATCTTAGATGCAGGGACTTAGCAATGACTCTACCTAACAAACAACTTGAATCTACATTAGATTTACGCACTGTATCTCCATCGTAAAAATATTGTGGTACAAAAAATATTTTGGTACAATTCGTGAGTAATGTTTACAATTAGTGATGCGATTTTCCCACACGTGTAACTTTCATATGTTCATACATTCATAAAACACATTTTATTCATGGTACACTATGGGGGTGACACACACATAATACCTGTAAAACGCATCCTGTTACAGAAACAAACCAGTTCCAATCTGGCCGCTGTTTGTAATGAGTATGACGGTTGTTTTTTTGCACGGCAAGCCCTCTGTCTATTGCAACATTATACGTGGTGGTCACATCGTATATTTATCAGTGACTTGAATCACACTTCCATTGTGTGAGCAAGGCGCAGCTGTCAAAACGTGTAGCGTGGAAGCACATTGAACATCCTGAATTACTACTTTAGTTGTTTCCTGAGAGTGCATTATTTTCGCGGCGCTAACAGATTGAGGAATATATATATATATATTTATATATATATATATATATATATATATATATATATTACCTACTGGCGGTCGCCAGTAGGTAGTTATAGTTAGGATCGTTTTCCATAGGAAATCCACAACATTCTATTGGGAATAACTTCGGCGCCGAATGAGGGATCTGCCTGTAATTTTCCTTAACTTTGCCTCGCTGCGCTCCGCTCCCCATGTTAATTTCCATAGGGCGGTTGGACTCACTTTTAGCCCGAGGGACTGGTACACCGATGTGCCTTTGCTATGTCTCAAGATATATGCTCCAGTGGCAAAATGAAACCCCTCATTTTGTTCCTTTTCAAATTAAATGTATTAAGTGTTACCACTTTATTCCAATCAAGATGACTTCAGGTGTGCCATACTTTTGTCATAAGTAAGAGTGTTAGCGTTCTAGTTGTTCTTTAGAACACTCTGGGACATTCTGTCATTGGGCTATAGTTGGGCTACATCTGGCTGATATTTGGGCTACATTTGTTTTTTTTGTCTCTGATGGCCATCTTTGGGCTACATTGGGCTACATTGGGCTACATTGGGCTACATTGGGCTACATTTGGGCTCTAACATATATATAGCCCAATGTAGCCCAATATATATTTTTTCAAAGTTAATTTTCGTAAAAACCACTGGAGCACATATCTTGAGACATAGCAAAGGCACATCGGGCTACCAGTCCCTACAATTTTGCCAAGTTTGGTGGAAAACCATTCAGCCGTTCGGGCTAAAAGTGAGTCCAACCGCCCTATGGAAATTAACATGGGGAAAACACGTTTTGGGACCCCCCTTTTATCTCGACCCCCGCCTGACGAATCCCCCCCAAACTCTCAGGGAAGGAGCGGAGCTCCGCGAGGCAAAGTTAAGGAAAATTTCAGGAAGATTCCTCAACCGGCGCCAAAGTTATTCCAATAGAATGTTGCGATTTCCCTATGGAAAACAATACTAACTATATATACCTACTGGCTATCGCCAGCAGGTAATATATATATATATATATATATATATTACCTACTGGCGGTTGCCAGTAGGTAGTTATAGTTAGGACCTAGTTTCCATAGGAAATCCGCAACATTCAATTGGGAATAACTTTGGCACCCGTTGATGATTCTTCGCGAATTTCTCAAAGAAGATGGCCTGCTCTGCTCCGCTCGTTCCCTGAAAGTTTTGGGGGGATTCGTCAAGTGGGGGCTGAGGAAAAAGGGGGTCCCAAAACGTGTTTTCCCCCATGTTATTTGCCGAATGTGTGCCTAAATATATATTTATAGAAATATATACATATACCTACTGGCGGTAGATATAGTTAGGACCATGTTTCCATAAAAGCATGTTTTGACTTCGCCAGTTGATCAATCTTCATGAAATCTTCCAAAAATAGTGTCAATGTAGGTTCTGGTTGTGAAGAGAAGTTTGGAGTTGATCCATTCAGTAGCGACCGAGTATTTGGGGCATGAAATAAGGGTGCATTTGTTATGTTAATTCCTATAGGAACCTTTAGCCACACCTACAGCCCGGACCGCTGAACGGACTTAGACCAAATTAGACAGGGAGGTAGATGTTGGTTCAAGGAAGTGCCTTTTTCCTATATGGTGTACATCTGTTGAGTGATTTTGAGGACTTTAAGCCAAAAAATTATAGTGATATCTCTTGCAGCGGATATTTCGCACGGCTTCACGTTTATTCGGGAATGCACGCATGTTAGAAATGGGAGGTCACTAGTTGGCAAAGACTGGCGCCAATGTCCAAATAGGGACTCTTCTTCCTAAGTCAGGGCAAGTGGGCTATCGCCTTTGACAACCCCTGCTCAACCCTGTGGTAACCTAGCACGAGCAGTTAGGCCTATCATAGAGGCAGTGTGTGAAGCGTTCATGACCACGTACAACAAGACAGTAATAACACCACAAAAGGAAACAACACAGGTAGGTATAGAAAAATAATATAATTATCTAACAGTTTAACTCAAAACTCTCAAATCGTTTCAACAACTACAATTCACGTCAACCCATAGGGACTCAAAATTACAATAACGTATTCACCAAAGCGTGACACTGACTGAATTCAGGGCCGGGGCCTTTGTGACCGGTTGCGCACCAGATGCCTGTTGTTGAAAGGGGACACAGCATGCAGCTTCTCGAATAAGTGGAGACGGTGACAGGTGGACTCGCAGCGACCACAAGGCGGGCTCTCTGCGGCAGCAGCACGCGGCTGCTGCGGCACGGGCTGGTGGTGGCGATGATTCTGGATGCAGCTCCGTGGTGGGCTCACAGCAGCAGCAGCACTCTCTTAGCTGCGGCGGCCCAAGAGATGATAGCGGCAATCCTTTGCAAGGGTGAACAAGGTGAGGGCACACAGCGGCAGCAGCTCTATCTCAGCTGCGGCGGCCCACAGGACAAATCCCAAGGATGCAAAGTTGTCAAAGGTGCAGGCGCTCAGCGGCCACAGCTCTCACTTAGCTGCGGCGGCCCATGGGACAAATCATGATGATGCAAAGTTGCCTGTGGTGTGGGCGCTCAGCAGCCACGGCTCTCTCATAGCTGCGATGGCCCACTGGACAAATCACAATGATGCAGAAGTTGGCAAGGGTACGGGCACTCAGCGGCAGCAGCGCTCTCTCAGCTGCAGTGGCCCACACAACAGAGGATGGTCTCAGCCAGGCTGGCACAAGGGTGGATGTTCAGCCGCTACAGCTCTCTCTTAGTTGCAGCGGTCCCCACAGATTCAGCAAAGGGTTCGAAGGTGCAGATTTAGGGAGGCTCTCAGCAGCGGCAGCTCTCTCTTAGCTGCAGCGACCCACACCTGTTTAGCCAAAGGTTCAAGGGTTCAGATTTAGGCTGGCTCTCAGCAGCTGCAGCTCTCTCTTAGCTGCAGTGGCCCCCACAGGTTCAGCAAAAGATTCCAAGGTTCAGATTCAGGCAGGTTCTCAGCGGCGACAGCTCTCTCTTAGCTGCAGCGGCCCAAACAGGATCAGCAAAAGATTCAAAGGTCCCAGTCCGCGATTCTCACAGTGGAACTAGAGGCTCCGGATTACTCGATGGAGGCCTCACCTGCAAGTAGAATTCCTTGCATAGGAATTCCGATGGCTGACGGGGTGAAGTCTAATGTCCCTGAGACTTCTGCAGGAGGCACTCTCGATTTAGGCCCTCTGTATTTTCTTCAGCAAACTTGGTGAAAGTTTCAAGATCCTTTCCTCTGTTCACTCGGACAGAGTTTCATCTTGACATCCAGAAGGAAGACACTTGGACAAAGTTCCAACGCAGCATTTTATATCTAAAAAGTCTTTGTTCTCTAAGGTCGCAAATCACTGACTCCGGTCAGTACCAGTTCGGTGGGGTCGGGAAGCACTTGGTTTACGAGGTGACATCCTGCCCTTTCAGAATGAGGGGGTCTGCTATTAGACACCCAGTGGGAGGTGGATCCATCATTCACCTTGCCAGGCACAGCCCTGCTCAGATCAAAGAGTCACCCCTCTCCATGCTCTGAATACTGATCTCTCTCTCCAGCCAGGCCTGACCCAGCTGACCCTGCTGCTCCAAAACGGCCAATACACATACTCGCAACACCCCACAGTAAAGCTTAGGCAAGAAACTACCGTGTTTTCAGGAAAGGCATTTCAAAACATGTGATATATAAACGGTCCTTACTAAAAGGTGCCCCTCAATGTCCTGAGCATAAACATATCAAACTCAAAGTTCCTATCAGGTTATTAGGGCCAGATAGGATGATAGAAAGTAATCCATAACTGGCCCATCCTGGCCTATGAGAATGGATCGATTCACAGCAGCGACAGGGAAATCAAGGGTATCTCACTATTGGAATAGGCTACCCAGATGTAGGCATTATGGTTATCTTTATTTATACAGTCATTTATATACAGGCAGCATTGGCGCTGCGGCACTGATTAGCAGTGGCACGACGACCAGTACATCTAACTCCAGTCAATATAAAAGATAGGAAGAGTAGAGGGGAAGGGAGACCCACGCCAATGATGCCAGGTCTAACACTCGTCCCCTCCAGCTGAAATGTGGGGAGAACTAACCATCCCCTTGGGGGTTCTCATCACTAGGGCGGAAAAAGGACTGACCATCAGCATTGGCATGTTCTGTACCAGGGCGGTGCTCCACCGTGAAATCCATACCCTGTAGGGAAATGGACCACCATAACAATTTGGGATTCTCACTCCTTATCTGCATTGACCATCTAAGAGTCCTGTGGTCTGTCTGAACCCGGAAGTGAGTCCCAAACAGGTATGGTCTCAACTTCTTCAGCGCCCAGACCTCAACAAATGCATCACGCTCAATTGCACTCCACCTCTGTTCCCGGGGAAGTAACCTCCAGCTTAGGAAGGCTACCGGTTGGTCTAATCCCTCCTCATTGATCTGTGACAGAACAGCCCATATACCATGCTCTGAGGCATCCGTCTGGACAACAAATTCTTTTGACAAGTTGGGCACCTGAAGCACGGGTGTGGTGCACATGGCAGTCTTCAGGGCATCAAAAGCTTTCTGACAGGTGTCAGTCCAGTTAACCTTCTTTGGCTGCTTCTTAGAAGTCAGCTCAGTCAAGGGTGCAACAAAGTTGCCATATCCCTTGACAAACCTCCTGTAGTACCCTGTGAGTCCAAAGAAGGCCCTCACCTGCATCTGAGTCTTGGGGGAATCCCATGCCAGACTAGTTTCAATTTTGGGCTGAAGGGATGCCACCTGGCCGCTCCCGACCTGGTGCCACAAATATATTACAGAACCCTGCCCAATCTGGCACTTACTGGCTTTGATTGTGAGGCCTGCCTTCGGCAGTGCTATCAATACTTCCCAGAGGTGGTGCAGGTGGTTCTCCCAAGAGGACCTAAACACCGCAATGTCATCCAGGTAGGCAGCAATGAAGTCTTCCAGCCCAACCAACACCCTGTTGACCAACCTCTGAAAGGTGTAAGGGGCATTCTTCATTCCGAAGGGCATCACTTAGAACTGGTAATGCCCATCGGGTGTGGAGAATGCTGACCTTCCTTTGCTCCCTCGGTCAAGGCGAACTGCCAATACCCAGACATCAAATAAAATGTACTGAGGTATTTGGCAGCCCCCAACTGATCTACGAGCTCATCAGCTCTGGGGATGGGGTGCGCGTCAGTCTTCGTGACTGAATTGAGGCCCCGATAGTCCACACAGAACAGAAGTTCTGGGGTGGCACCAGGCGCTGCAGTTTTTGATATCAGGACTACTGGGCTGGACCACGGGCTGCTAGAGGACTCAATCACCCCAAGGGCAAACATTTTGGTGACCTCATCCTTAATGTAGGCCCTTACCGGGTCAGTCACTCGGCAAGCCTTATGCTTAATGGGAGGACTGTCCCTGGTGTCCACGTCATGGACACACCAATCAGTGACACTAGGCACCAGGGAGAACAGATCACTGAATTGTCCCAATAGTTGGTGACAATTAACCCTGGGCGCAGTGATTCACTCCGTCCACGGAGTGTACGTAGAGTTGCCTATTTTGCACTTTGCAAAGTAGGCATAGTAGGCAACACTACGCACACTCCGTGAACAGAGCGAAGTTGCCCGCCACCCGCCTCCCTCCCGCCCTCTTCTACATGCCTCATTTAATTTAAAATAGAGTTAAAGTAAATTAAACAAACTTACCTTATTTGTGGCGTCCCAAGGCTCCCTCTTCTGCTGACGCGCCGACTTCTTCCAGCCAAATATGCCCGCGCATGCGCATTTGGCTGGAAGAAGTAGGCGCGTCAGCAGAAGAGGGAGCCCCGGGACGCCGCATGTAAGGTGAGTGCTTTTAAGTTACTTTAACTCTATTTTAAATTAAATGAGGCATGTAGAAGAGGGCGGGAGGGAGGCAAGCGGCGCGTAGTGGGGCATCCTCCCCACTTCATGAAGCTTCGCGTAGCCCCACTACGCACACTACGTCCATCACTAGTGACAATCACCCTGCTGCTCAGGAGTCAGGAGTGGGGGAGAGGACCACATCTTCCACTGACCCATCTCGCTTCCTGGCACACAGGAGGTCAGGAAGGGGCTCGCTATCCTCCTACATCCCAGCATCTGTGGCCAGAAGCATGCCCACTTCAGACCTCTCAAAGTGGGGCTTCAGGCAGTTAACATGTATGACCCGCAGGGGGTTCCTGGGAGACTGGAAGTCCACCATGTAGGTAACAGGACTTTTGTGATCACCACCTAAAAGGGGCCGGTCCACTGATCCTGGAGCGCACAGGGCTCCACTGGGGCCATGACCCAAACCTTTTGTCCAGGCTGAAACTCGATCAGAGTGGCATTCTGATTGTCCCAGCGTTTCATCTCATCCTGGCTGGCTTTCTAGGTTTGCCTTAGCAAGTTTCCTGAAACACCGAGTCTGGTTTCTGAAGGCCAGCATGTAACTAAACACATCCTGGGGAGGTTTCTTCGGAGATTGCTCCCAGCCTTTCTTGACCAGACTCAGAGGCCCTCTTATAGGGTGACCATAGAACAGCTCAAAGGGACTGAACCCTAAGGACTTCTGTGGCACCTCACAATAGGCAAACAGGCATGGCAAGAGGACATCCCACATACGCCTCAGGGGCTCACCTAGGTGCATAATCATGCCCTTTAGGGTCCGGTTGAATCTCTCAACCAGCCCATTACCCTGGGGGTGGTATGGAGTGGTGAACTTATACATTACCCCACACTCCTCCCACAGAGACTTCATGTACTTGGAGATGAAATTAGTTCCCCTAAAGGACATCACCTCTCTGGGGAATCCCACGCTGGAGAAAATCCCCATCAGTGGCCGTCCCACCACGGGGGCCATCACTGTCCTGAGCGGGATGGCCTCAAGGTACCGGGTGGCATGGTCCACCAAGACCAGGATGAACCTGTTGCCCATGCCTGTCTTGGGATCCATATGCCCCACAATATCAATTCCCACTCTCTTGAATGGGGTACTCACAACAGGAAAGGGCTGTAGTGGGGCCTTAATCTTCCCCCCACTCTTTCCACTTGCCTGGCAAGTCTCACACGTTTTGCAGTGAGCATCTTAGCTCCTGCGGATCCGGGGCCAATAGAAGTGGGTGACCAGCCTCTCAAAGGTCCTAGTCTGCCCCAGATGTCCGGCCAATAGCATGTTGTGAGCAAACCCCAGTAGGAAGGTCCTGAAGCGCTGGGGTACCACCAGCACATGGGCTGACCCAGGTTCAGCAACCTTAGGCTCACTGTTAAGGAGGTCATTCTCCCAATAGATCCAATGTGACTCTGTTCGGTCACCTGCTGCCTGGGCGGCCGCCTGTCGCCGCACTCCCTCAAGGGAAGTGCGGGTTCTTTGTTGCTCGCAAAATTCCTCCCTGGAGGGTCCCCCTTCCTGCTGTCAATGGGTCAGCTCTGGTAGGTCCCCCAGTTCAGCCACTTGTTTCCCTGTACGTTCCAGGGCATCCCCCTCAGTGTCTCCTCCCTCCGGGACCGTGGGAACAGCGGGGCCAATTTCCTGTGCCCCCTACCCCTTCTCTTTAGGGTAGGGGCCTGGGCCATAATTTCAGGCTCCAGGCCCTCTTGAACACCCTTCTGAGCTGTCATGGATCGAGTGGTTGCACAGGCCCACTCAGGCAGGCCCAATATTTCCAAAAGAGGCTATCTCTCCACCGTAGCCCATGAGGAGTTCTCTAGATCATTGCCCAACTGACAGTCTACAGGCATGGCGGGCCTCACAGCCACTTGAAGAGTTCCTGAGACCACCCACTCAAAGGGAACCTGAGCCACCTCACACTGGCTCTCTGAGTTGTCTGCTAACACTACTGGACAGAACGCATGGGGGACAATCTGCTGTTTGGGCACCAACCTGGAGCTGACAGCAGTCATACTACCTCCTGTGTCCACCCTATGGCCATTGATGGTCACCCACTGCCGGTACTTCTTAGTGTTATTAGGCAGTGTGGGGTTAGGGACCTTCTCAAAGTCTCTTAGTGAGACAAGGGTTAACTCTACAGGGTCCCACACACCTTGGACCTCCATCTCCTCCCCCAGGCTACAATGACAATCTGGCGGGATGGTGCACTGGGTGGTGCACAAATGGGTGCGATGGGGTCCCTCTGGAGACACTGGGGATCATAATACCGGTGGGCCACTAGACCACACTTGAAACAAGTAAGTGGTCCCCTCTGAATAGGCCTACCTGTCGGGGACACTGACTTCTTCTCAGAGGGAGGCTGGGATACCACTGCTTGGCTCCCTGGGGAAATACTTTGGGGCCCTTTCTAGAACTCCCTCAGCGTACCTTTGACCCCCCCACTTCTCTGCTGGGGACCCTGCCCACCTCTGGCGAAGTCTCCCACAAAACCTTTGCAGACCCGGGTGCTCACCCAGCGGTCCGCCTCCTCAGCAAGCTTCCCAGGGTTAGTCAGCATGCTATCAACCAGGAGCTGGCGTAGCTCTGGGAAACAGTTACTAGAAAAATGCTCCCATGCAAACAAATCGTACAGCTGCTCAAAAATTTCCACCTTGCTAGCTTTCACCCAGTGATCCATTGCTCTGCAGAAATAAGACACATATTGTGTACATGTGGTACCCTCTAACTTCTTACAGGTTCTAAACCTCTGCCTGTACATTTCTGGGGTCAACAAAGCTTCCTTCATATTGGCATACACCATCCTGCTCTCCTTAGGCAGGTCCAACAGGGTATCCCTACCATCCCTCACAAAGCGTCCCCACAACCCCGCTCACCAATCCTTCTCAGGGACCCGGTGGGACACCATTGCTATCTCATATGCGGCAAACCATTGCCCAATATCCTCACTCTTGTGAAAATCCTTTATGACATCTTTAGGAATATAAACTCTACTCAGGAGTTACTAACGGTATGCTGCCAGCAGAGGGGTAAACCGGGACACTCCTCGGCCTGATCTCTATCTCCCTCAACATTCTCTCATGCTCCATTCTCATTTTCTCAAGTTCAATTGACAATCGATTCTTCTCAATGTCTAACTTCTTACTCTCAAGGTCCTTCTGACCTTCCAAACTACCCATCTCCAAACTATGCCTCGTATCTCTCTCCCTGTCCTCCAGCTCTTCTGGGGTCAGGCTCCTTTGGGATACACTAGTACCTGGATTGGAGGGTATTCTATCTCCACTCCCTCTACTGCATCATCCTGCTGCCCTCCAGCGTTCTCTTCCTCATCCCCAGTGGACTCTCTTGTTTCCCACCAGGCCTTCAACGCCTTCTGGTACTCCCCCTTCCTAGAGAGACCTATCACGGGGACTGCAAATTGCTTACAAAGTGACTGCAGCTGTCTGGCAGTATAGGTATCTAATCTTTCCTCCTCAAAGGTGAGATCCTCAAAAGCATTGGGCATTGGCCTTCCTCTACTAGCAGTATTAATGACTGCTATCAACAATTCACTACTAAGACAACCAACCAAACAATAAAAAAATGTTGTGGCTGCACTTGGTCTACACTCACTAGTGGAATTTACCATTTATCGTACGTGAAACATAAAAGCCATGATCCTCACGGCTGACGGACAATGTTAGAAATGGGGGGTCTCCAGTTGGCAATGGCTGGCGCCAATGACCAAATAGGGACCCTTCTTCCTAAGTCAGGGCAAGTGGACTACCCCCTTTGACAACCCCATCTCAACCCTGTGGTAACGTAGCACAAGCATTTAGGCCTATCTCAGAGGCAGTGTGTGAAGCGTTTATGACCATGTACAACAAGGAAGTAATGACACCACAAAAGGACACAACTCAGGTAGGTACAGAAAAAAATTATCTTTATCTAAAAGTTTCTCTCTAAGTGTTTCTAAAACTACAATTCACGTCAACCCGTAGGGACACAAAAAGACAATAATAACATATTCACCAAAGCATGACACTGAGCACGCAGCTTCTCAAAGAAACAGAGACGGTGAGAGGCGGATGTTGAGGTCTGCAGTATGCACCCACAATGATTCGAGCACTCTGGGACAGTCGGGCTATCAGCGGCAGCAGCACGCAGCTGCGGTGGACCGGGCTGGTCGTGGCGATGATTCTCGTCGTTCAGCTCGGTGGTGGGCTCACAGCGGCAGCAGCTCTCTCTTAGCTGCGGCGACCCACAAGATGATAGTGGCAATCCTCAACAAGGGTGAACAAGGTTGGGGCACACAGCGGCAGCAGCTCTCTCTCAGCTGCGGCGGCCCACAGGACAAATCCCATAGATGCAAAGTTGTCAAAGGTGCCGGCGCTCAGCGGCCACAGCTCTCTCTTAGCTGCGGCAGCCCATGGGACAAATCACGATGATGCAAAGTTGCCAAAGGTGCAGGCGCTCAGCGGCCACAGCTCTCTCTTAGCTGTGGCGGCCCATGGGACAGATCACGATGATGCAAAGTTGCCCAAGGTGCCAGGCACGACCCTGCTCGGATCAAAGAGTCACCCCTCCCCATGCTCTGAATACCGATCTCTCTCTCCAGCCAGGTCTGAACCAGCTGGCCCTGCTGCTACAAAACCAGACGGCCAATACACATACGCGCAACAGTCTACAGTAAAGCTTAGGCACGAAACATCTGTGTTTTCAGGAAAGACACTTCAAAACATGTGATATATAAACGGTCCTTACTAAAAGGTGTCCCTCAATGTCCTGAGCATAAACATATCAAACTCGAAGTTCCTGTCAGGTTCTTAGGACCAGATAGGGTGATAGAAAGTAATCCTTAACCGGCCCATCCTGGCCTAAGAGAACTGATCATTTCACAGTAGCGACAGGGAAATGGAGGGTAACTCACCATTGGAACAGGCTACCCAGATGAAGGCATTATGGTTATCCTTATTTATACAGTCATTTATATACAGGGAGCATTTGCGCTGTGGCACTGATTAGCAGGGGCACGACGCCCAGAACATCTAAATCCTGCCAATATAAAATATAGAAAGAGGAGAGGGGAAGGGAGACCCACTGCAATGATGCCAGGTCTAACAACGCACCAATGGGCATGTTCTGATTGGCTGGACAGAACCTGAAGAGAAAGTTGCGCCTCTCTTTTACTGCTTGGGAACGTTTCCGGGGCTGAACATTTCTGAAAAAGCTCATTTAAGGGGTCAGAGTAGAGGTACACTGACCCCATTATTGAGAAATGGGGGTCTAAGTAAAACAAGTTATGTGTCCAAAATAGATTTTTTTAAGCCTGCGCGATATTTGCGGTGCCAACGCAACCGCCAGGGCGGCCCCCCACCGTGTATCATCATGGGGACATCACGACTTTTGATATTGTGGTGAATATTGGTGGAAATATAAAAAAATATATTAATGAATAATTAATACGCATTGTTATAGAGATATTGAGATTTTAATAAATGTTTATATATGGTTATTTATACACTAAGTTATCTACTGAGATGGTAATTATATAGTTACAAATTTTGAACGTGTGGTGGCTATTGACTGCTTTTGTTTTCCGTTTGAGACTTGTCCGGGAGAATCATGAGTACTGAGGTAAATCGCGATCTCTGGAGTCACTGTGAAAGCATAAAATAGGTTTTAGAGATGGTTTTTATAGTAACTCTCTAGAAAAAAAATTACTTCAGAAAATACTGTCAGACACCCCATTGTGTAAAATACTGTAGTATGAGTGGATATGTGTGGTTTAGAGTTCATGGGAAAGGTGTGATCATCACGGTTAACAGCATCATTGCTACGTCACGAATAACAGCGAAAATGGATAGTAGTTCTGCAAGATTATTTTTAAAGAAACTTAGTACAAAAATATGGGTTTAAACATGCTTTGAAAGAAGTATGCATATAGTAATTCACTGATAAAAAAACATGGGGTTGAGACCGTTGGCGGGACGTTAAAGTTAGGAATTAGCATTTAAAAACATTAGTAATACACTGAATAAACCAAAGGTTACACAGACGTTATTGTTAGGCTGACATTTCACTCATACAAAACCAGGGAAATTCAGCAGTTATAGTTAGCAGAGCCGATCTTTTCGTCCGCTGCGGTCAGGATATGATTTCCCCCGCCATCCTAATTTGGCGGGGGGAAACTCGCGGTCGGCGAATGGAAGAACAGCCACTGCATGACTGACGGTGGCAGTCCTTCAACCATCCTAATAGGCCCCTTGGTACTGTAAAGTATCAAATTATTCATGGCATTACATCTGTATTGATGCCCAAGTTTGAGATTTATGCCACTTTTAAAGTTAAGCAACTTTTAGAAAGATTTCAGTCTGTAGCTCAGCTGGTCCAGGGGCTTTGCAGAAGCCTTGGCCAAACAGACAGCTTTTGCGCCATCCCCGGGAGATGTGTGAACGTCATCCAGGCGCAGGAACGAAGGCAGTTGCCGCCGAGTGAGGTGTGACCTCCTCTCCCAGGAAGGCTGCTCAAGGTTTTAGCCCAAAGGGTGAGCTTCAAAGGGGAAGCCATCGTTGAAAGGCTGCCTGTGACAACACTCCCAAACAGGATGCCATTTATTCCTGTATAGAAGATGGAGACAGGACCAGAGAAGTAAAACCTGCCCCCAAACCAGATTTCCCTAGGGCGTATAGCCACTAGCTAGCCACAACTCAGGTATGGGCTACCAAGCCCATGACACTTGAGAGAAGGTTCACATATCTTGAGAGTGGCAAGAATATTGCCCTATTGGGATTGCCAAATACCACACATCAACAGAAATTTGTCACCAAAACGGAGGGGGGCTACTAGCCCATTGGCTAGTGACTGCATTGTCCCCTCAGGGCACTTTCTGGGTTAATACGGGCACACCTAGCACCATGAACTTCAGTACACCATGGATTTGGAGAGAGGACCAAAAGAGGAGTGTCCTGCTGCCTTTGAAGCTGTACAACAAGAGGCTGCACCGTCGGAAAGGCTGCACCTTCTGCATTTTGGGCTAGTGAGAGTTGACTGTGCCCGTGGCTATTTCAGGGAAAAGTTGACTTCTGGCCTCAGATCAAAGCAGTGACTCCAAGGGGAATTCAGCTGGCCTCCTGGAAGAGCACCAGGGATGTCAAAGCTATGGAAGCACACACCGGTAAAGCAGTAACTGCTCCTGCGGGATCGCCACTGGCCGCCACCGGGCACGCCAAAAGAAAAATCTGAGATAGCCAAAAGTTGCACCCATGTCTGCCGTACCCGGGAGTGATACCAGAGATCAGATTCATGCCCCAAGAGGGACACTAGCCCCCACCAAGCCTATTCACCAGGACTGCTGTAGTGTGGTGTTGAGTGTTCAGCTGCCGCTGGACCTCTACTGTTGCAAAGAAGATGTAGTGAGACCCCAAGTGCCATGGTCAACGTTGGTTTAACCCATCTGTAATCAAAGGATCAACTGCACTTCACCCCCATCGATTGCACAGCACCCGGAGCATCTTTTGCCTGTATCCTTAGCATCAGGGCCGCTCCATTGATGTATATGGTGGTCATCCTGTAAAGTTTGGAACTTGCCTTAAAAGGCTCTAGGAGCCAGGTAACAGTCCTAGGTATCCTTACTGGACTCCTAGACCTCTGTGCTGTTGGATTTTGTCACCCACACCAAGCTGGAGTTGCTGAACTAACTATTTCAAACTTTTCAAAAGTCTGCAGAGATTTTGTTGACCAATGCTTGTTTGTAGTTGCAATTAAAAATATTTATTGCTCCAAAGATCTGTATCTCCAGAAGACTCTGGTAGATTTTGATTATCAAGGAATGTAAAAATGGTTACAAATATGCTCCATTTTTTAAAATTGTTGTTGTGTCTCTTTTGTGCGACTTTCGTAATCCGCTGTTGGGTACTATTAAAAGCTTCACACTAAGATTCTTTGCCAAGACTTAGTGCTCACAGCCACAGTTACCCGGGGTTGAGCTATAGTTAAGTAAATGATTCCAACGGGACCCAGGTGGTACTTGTAGGTGTACTCCACGATAAGGCTCCACAGCCATTCCATATAGTACACCAAAGCTTGAAACCGGGAGACACCTACTGAGTTAATAAATAAAGTGAATAATTCGATGTTGTAAATGTGTAAAGATAACATAACAGTATTGTGTAATACAGGCAACTATAAAGTGTCTAAGATCATTCTGGTAAATATTGTTCCCTGATACTCACGGCTTTGCTAGTGAATGGAATGTAGCAAAACATTATTAAGACTGGAAGCCTGAACATACCGACTTCTTACTTAATCTTGCTTGTCTGCACCTATAAGTTAAGATAGCTCTACACAAAGCTTTTGCATTGGGTTTTGAGTAATGATAGCGTAAAGATGTCTCCAACACAGGAAATAAGTTGGTACTCTTTATTGGTAGTACAAAGACAACAAGACCTCCAGCTACATCTCCAGCTCCAATGTCTCATCTGCTCCACTTCAAAGAACAATATTCTATTAACCTAGCAACAGCTTAACATTCTACTATGAGTAAATCCCCACATATCTCCCCCCTTAAGTAGAACAATATTGGAAACATAATGAAGGAATCAAAATTTTTAAATTGCATACAGTAAACACAAAATATGAAAGAACTTAAGGAGCATGGCATTTAGAAACAATACCACAACTCCAAGCAGAGCCATCCGTTAAGATATGAAGATTTTTCTTTAAATGTGTTACCTGTATAGGTTGAGTAAACTTATCTCTCCCTTAGTAACAATTCCTCCTCTTCTCACCACAACCCAATCACCCACTTTTATATCCGAATCCTTAACTCCTTTTCTTAAGTTGTAGTGACTTGTGGCTACACTCTGTTGTTTCTTTACGCTATCTTCTACTGCAGCACGATCCACCCACACACATTCTTTATTCTTTAACCACCCTGGAACTTCTTTCAGACCCGGCTCACACCCCTTAAGAGAAACAAACGGGGAAACCCCAGCTGTAGAATGTGGTGTAACTCTACATGACCACACTAACTTTTTAAGTTCCTCAGACCATGCCAAACCATTCGCTAAAGAAAGTTGAATGTTGTCCATTAACAGACGGTTGATCCTTGCTACCAGACCATTTGCGTGTGGCCAGAGCAAGGCAACCCTCTCATGATTAATTCCCATTTTACCTAAAGACTCCTTCATTCTTCTAGAAACCAACGGAACTCCATTATCCGATACCAATGTTTTCGGTATTCCTTCATTCATGAACACACTTTCCATGAAACCAATCACTTTTCCTGCTTTCAATACAATCAGTATACTCCACATCAAACCATTTTGAATGGTAATCCACAAGAACCATCAAAAACTTGCTTGGAGAACCCAACTTAGAAATGGGACCAAGAAAGTTAATTGCTACTTTTTCCCATGGACATTTGGGAAATTCTATGTAAGCAAGAGGAGGTTGTCTAACAACCTTTGTTTTATCACTCCTAGCACACGTGTAACATTCCTTAACAAGTTCCTCAATATCATTGTCCATTCCTGGCCACCAAAACAATTGCTGAATTTGCCTCTTGGTCATATTCCTACCTAAATGCCCTTTGTGTGCTATATTAATTATTTTACTCCTCAATTTAGTTGGTGGTACCAGTTTATTCCTTCTCCATAACTTTCCTTCACTTACACTCAACTCAGCCTCAACGTGATAAAAATTTCTAAAACGAACAACATCACAATATTTCTTAGTCCATCCATCTGATACACAGCTCATGACTTGAAGCAGCAACTCATCATCCGACATAGCATTGTCCCATTCTCCTTTATCAAACGCCTGTTCCTCATTGCATCTAATCACATCCACTCCATCCGCCAAATCCACACCGGCAACATCCACTGGCATTCTAGATAGACAATCTGCTACCACATTTTTCAAACATTTCATATACTCCAACTCAAAATTGCACTCAAGTACCGACAATATCCACCTAGAAATTCTGGAAGCCACGTTGCCTTCCAATCCTCGTCCACCTTTAAACAAGTGTACTAGGGGTTTGTGATCAGTGCACACCCTAAATGGCAAACCCCAAAGAAAATATCGAAAATGCTTAATATCCCAACAACACGCGAGAGCTTCTCTCTCAATCACAGAATATGAGGTTTCTCCACCCTGTAGTCTTCTAGACACGAAACCTATAATCCTTTCTACTCCATCATGAACTTGAGACAATACAGCCCCAATACCCACTGCAAGAGCATCAGTAGTGACAAAAGTTTTAGAGTTGACATTGAAATGTCCACGGGTAGGTGCATGTAAAATGCCACTCTTCACACATCTGAACGCCTTCTTGCACACTTCATTCCACACGAATACAACTCCATTTTTCATCAGTAACCTTAAAGGTTCCACTATTTCTGAGAACCCACTAATGAATTTAGAACAGTACTTGGCAAGCCCCAGAAAAGATTTCAACTGATCCTTGTTGAGAGTGGGAGCATCATTAATTGCCAAGACAATACTTTTCTTTGGTTTTATCCCTGACCCCGATATTTCGTGTCCTAAATAGGTCACACAATCTCTTTTCAATTGACATTTTTCTTTTTTTATAGTCAACCCATGATTTTCCATACGTTTCAAAACCTCAGTTAAAATCTTATCATGATGATCACAGCTCTTTCCTACAATCAGCACATCGTCTTGAAAACTCAAGACATTGTCCATATCACCAAAAATCTGCTGCATGACCCTTTGAAACACCGCTGAGGCAGACGCCAAACCAAATGGCATCCTACGGTAACGGAATGCCCCCAGCGGTGTTACAAATGAGGTGAGGTGCCTAGATTCCTTGTCCAAATCGATTTGATGATATGCAGCAGACATATCTACAACACTGAAAATCATACCTCCACCCATAGCTGTTAACATTTCAGATATATAACCCAAATGTTTCTATTAAGATCGCGCAACTCCACACATAGACGAATTTTGTTTCCACCATCTTTTGTCGCGACTACAATGGGTGCGAGCCACTTAGAAGCTTCTATGGGTTCAATTATGTTCTGCTTTAACAATTTGTTGAGTTCTTCTTGAAGGGGACCTCTCATTAGATAAGGTACATTTCTCACTTTATGAACCACTGGTACTGCATTTTTCTTGAGGATGATCTTATGAGAAAAATTCACAAGTTTTCCCAATTTATCAGAGAAAACATTGGAAAACTTTTCCATAATATCAGTCTCATATCTGTCAACATTAAGAATAGGGAAATATTTAACTGGTTCAGATGCATTAGGATTGAGCATAATCCCCACATTTTTTTGATGGCGCCAACCTAACAAATTGGAACGCTGTTTCATCAGATATATTCGTCCATACACTTTCCGGCCTGAAAAACTTATTGTCATCCATTTAAGTCCCAAAATGTCTATGGTTTTTCCCCTGTAGCCAACAGCTTTAATGTCAGGTGTATCCCAGGAATCTACATCACTCTCATCACCCCAAACTTCAAGATACATGTCTTTGGATAACAATGTATACAAGCTACCCGAATAAACCAACATTCTGATATCTTTAGTATCAAAGTTTATAATGCAGTGTGGCTTTTCAAGTTTATCAGAGCTCTCAGTAGCCACATCAACATTACAAACAGATTTTGGACTATCATCCCTTTGGATTGATAACCCATCAATGCATAACATGAGCTCTTGAATATTTTCACAGGTGTCATCAATTTCATGGACATACTGAGTTTTAGCATTACAAGCTTTAGCAATATGTTCTCCCCTTCCCCTCACTCCCCTTCCCCTAACTCTCCTTCTCTCACTCCCCTTCCCTCACTCCCTCCTCTTCCCTCACTCCCTCACTCCCCTTACCTCACTCCTCTTCCCGCACTCCTTCACTCCCCTCCCCTCACTCTCCTTCCCTCCCTTCCTCACTACCGTTCCCTCACTCCCTCCCTCACTCCCTTCCTCCCCTGCCCTCACTCCCCTTTCCTCACACCCCTTACCTCACTCCCCTCCCCTCAATCTCCTCCCCTCCCTTCCTCACTCCCCTTCCCTCACTCCCCTTCCCTCACTCCCTTCCCTCATTCCCTCCCCTTCCCTCACTCCCTCCCTCCCTCCCTCCCTCCCTCCCTCCCTCCCCTTCCCTCACCCCCTCACTCCCTTCCCTCACTCCCCCTCCCTTACTCCCTCCCTCACTTCCTCCCTCACTCCCCTTCCCTCACTCCCTCCCTCACTCCCCTTCCCTCACTCCCTCCCTCACTCCCCTTCCCTCACCCCCTCCCTCACTCCCTTCCCTCACTCCCTCCCTCCCCTTCTCTCCCTCCCCTTCCCTCACTCCCCGTCCCTCACTCCCTCCCCTTCCCTCACTCCCTTCCCTCACTCCCCTTCCCTCACTCTCTCACTCCCCTCCCCTCACTCTCCTTCCCTCTCTTCCTCACTACCGTTCCCTCACTCCCCTTCCCTCACTCCCTCACTCCCTCCCTCACTACCCTTCCTCCCCTGCCCTCACTCCCCTTCCCTCACACCCCTTCCCTGACTCCCCTCCCCTCAATCTCCTTCCCTCCCTTCCTCACTCCCCTTCCCTCACTCCCCTTCCCTCACTCCCTCCCCTCACTCCCCTTCCCTCACTCCCTCCCTCACTCCCCTTCCCTCACTCCCCTTCCCTCACTCCCCTTCCCTCACTCCCCTTCCCTCACCCCCTCACTCCCTTCCCTGACTCCCCTTCCCTCAATTCTCCCTCACTCCCTTCCCACACTTGCTTCCCACACTCCCTGACTCCCCTTACCTCACTCCCCCCTTACTCCCTCCCTTACCCCCTTCCCTCACCCACCTTCCCTCACTCCCTCCCTCACTCCCCTTCCCTCACTCCCTCTCCCACTCCCCTTCCCTCACCCCCTCCCTCACTCCCTTCCCTCACTCCCCTTCCCTCACTCCCTCCCTCCCCCCTCCCTCACTCCCTTCCCTCACTCCTTCCCTCACTCCACTTCCCTCACTCACTTCCCTCACTCACTTCCCTTACCCCCTTCCCTCACTCCCTCCCTCACTCCCTTCACACACTCCCCTACCCACACTCCCTTCCCTCACTCCCTTCCCTCACTCCCTTCCCTCACTCCCTTCCCTCACTCCCTCCCGTTCCCTCACTCCCACACTCCCTTCCCTCACTCCCCTTCCCTCATTCCCTCCCTTACTCCCTCCCTCACTTCCTCCCTCACTCCCCTTCCCTCACTCCCTCCCTCACTCCCCTTCCCTCACTCCCTCCTTCACTCTCCTTCCTTCACCCCCTACCTCACTCCCTTCCCTCACTCCCTCCCTCCCCTTCTCTCACTCCCCTTCTCTTACTCCCCTTCCCTCACTTCCCTTCCCTCACTCCCTCCCCTTCCCTCACTCCCTTCCCTCACTCCCCTTCCCTCACTCCCTCACTACCGTTCCCTCACTCCCCTTCCCTAACTCCCTCCCTCACTCCCCTTCCTCCCCTGCCCTCACTCCCCTTCCCTCACACCCCTTCCCTCACTCCCCTCCCCTCAATCTCCTTCCCTCCCTTCCTCACTCCCCTTCCCTCACTCCCCTTCCCTCCCTCCCTCCCCTCACTCCCCTTCCCTCACTCCCTCCCTCACTCCCCTTCCCTCACTCCCCTTCCCTCACTCCCCTTCCCTCACTCCCCTTCCCTCACCCCTCACTCCCTTCCCTGACTCCCCTTCCCTCATTTCTCCCTCACTCCCTTCCCACACTTGCTTCCCACACTCCCTGACTCCCCTTACCTCACTCCCCCCTTACTCCCTCCCTTACCCCCTTCCCTCACCCACCTTCCCTCACTCCCTCCCTCACTCTCCTTCCCTCACTCCCTCTCCCACTCCCCTTCCCTCACCCCCTCCCTCACTCCCTTCCCTCACTCCCCTTCCCTCACTCCTTCCCTCACTCCACTTCCCTCACTCACTTCCCTCACTCCCTTCCCTTACCCCCCTTCCCTCACTCCCTCCCTCACTCCCTTCACACACTCCCCTTCCCACACTCCCTTCCCTCACTCCCTTCCCTCACTCCCTTCCCTCACTCCCTCCCGTTCCCTCACTCCCACACTCCCTTCCCTCACTCCCCTTCCCTCACTCCCTCACTCCCCTTTCCTCACTCCCCTCCCCTCACTATCCTTCCCTCCCTTCCTCACTACCCTTCCCTCCCCTTCCCTCACTCCCCTTCTTCCCCTCCCCTCACTCCCCTTCCCTCACTCCCCTTATCACTCCCCTCACTCCCCGTCCCTCCCTTCCTCACTCCCCTTCCCTCCCTTCCTCACTCCCACTCCCTTTCCCTCCCTTCCTCACTCCCCTTCCCTCCCTTCCTCACTCCCCTTCCCTCCCTTCCTTACTCCCCTTCCCTCCCTTCCTCGCACCCATTCCCTCACTCCCCTTCCCTCCCTTCCCTTCCCTCACTCCCTCCCTCACTCCCCTTCCCTCACCCCCTCCCACACCACCTCCCTCACTCCCTCCCCTTCCCTCACTCCCTTCCCTCACTCCCTTCCCTCACTCACCTTCCCTCACTCACCTTCCCTCACTCACCTTCCCTCACTCGACCTTCCCTCACTCCCTCCCTCACTCCCTTCCCACACTCCCTCACTCTCCTTCCCTCATTCCCTCCTTCACCCCCTTCCCTCACTCACCTTCCCTCACTCCTTCCCCCACTCCCCTTTCCTCTCTCCCCTTACTTCACTCACCTTCCCTCACTCACCTTCCCTCACTCCCTCACTCCCCTTCCCTCACTCCCTTTCCCACACTCCCTTCCCACACTCCCTCACTCCCCTTTCCTCACTCCCTCCCTCACCCCTCCCTCACTCCCTTCCCTCACTCCCTCCCTCCCCTTCCCTCACTCCCTCCCGCACTCCGTCACTCCCTCACCCTTCCCTTACTCCCTCACTCCCCTTCCCTCACTCCCTCTTTCACCCCCTCCCTCACTCCCTTCCCTCACTCCATTTCCCTCACTTGCTCTCCCTCGCTCTGTCTCCCTCTGTTGCCCTCCTCCCTCCATCGCCCTCCTCCCTCTGTTTGTCTCCCTTTCTCTGTCTCCATTTCTCGGTCTCCCTTTCCCTCCCTCTCCCTCTGTCTCTGTCTTCTCTCCCTTTCCCTCCCTCTGTCCCTCTACCTCCCTCTGTCACCTCACCCTGCCTATGTGTCACCGGGCTGAGACAGCTTCCCCAGCCAGCTTCCCCAGCACGCACAGACACACATCCCCCACCTGAGCACTTCACAGTTCTTAAAAAGACCATTTGCATGTGAATGGGGCTTTGCTCTATTTCACCTCCTCTTAGCGCCCCTGCAGCTCCACTCTGGCCTAGCTGGAATGAATTGCCCGGCCCCCGCAGAGCAGCAGAGTGTTTGCAGACACTCTTTGAAAACACAGGTACGATGTCTCATGGTCCGCGGGCCGCCACGGAAGGCTTGCCGGGCCGCTGCCGGCCCGTGGGCTGTACTATGAGTACCCGTGCTCTAGACCCTTAGCTATTTTTATAGCTTTTTCTAAGGTAGAGTCTTTAATGAGCAGTTTCTCTCGTACCCTTTTATTGTTAGTACACCTAACAATTTGATCACGTATAAGTTAGTCTCCTAGATTCTCAAACTGGCAAGTTAAGGGCAGCCCCCTTAACGCAGCTACGTAGGTTGCAATATCTTCATCATTCTTTTGAACACGGCAAAAAAACTTGTGCATTTCTAATACTGTATTAATGTTGGCAATAAATCTTTTCTCTAACATTTGCATGCTCATATCATAAACATTGGTTGGTTGCCCATTTCCCTCACTCCCTCCCTCACCCCCTCCCTCACTCCCTTCCCTCACTCACCTTCCCTCACTCACCTTCCCTCACTCACCTTCCCTCAGTCCCTCCCCCACTCCCCTTCCCTCACTCCCCTTACTTCACTCACCTTCCCTCACTCACCTTCCCTCACTCCCTCACTCCCCTTCCCTCACTCCCCTTCCCTCACTCCCCTTCCGGAGCCGCATCGCATCGTTGCCATTGCCGTTTTTGCAGAGGAGCAGAGAAGGAGAGACTACATCTCCCAAGGGGCACGCTGACCAAGCCCACACCTGGAAGCACTCACGGGCTGACCGGCGCCTACTTAACACATCATCACTTACGCGGCGCGGACGCACGCCGGGCAAAGCCTGGGCCAAGGGCGGGCCCGTTTTAGCCCGTTCAAGGCCGTTGGAGACCGGACCGGGCCACCCCTCTTACTTGCATTCCTCGTACATCCATGACACCGAATTGAACTGTAAGTACCAACTGGGTCGCCTGAAATACTTGCAAGATGTCTGTACGTGTATGTAACAGAAGTAACGGTGTGAACCAGAGTGGGTCCTTATCTGGGATACTTGATAATTTTATCACTCGGACAAATTCAGATATAGATCAAGCAATCATTCTTATGGAGCGAAGGGTCTCACAAGATATTGCCCTTGCAAAGAGATCATCTATGGGACACTTTGCTAATGCCCGTACTCCAGAGCTATCTCTACGAAAGAATATTATAGACGTACCTGTGACAGTTCATAATCCTCCTTCTACGCCGGTCCAGGACACTATTTCTATAGCTGACCAGCTTCAAATATCTACGTCTACTCAAGCAATTATATTGTCTAATTACAATTCCCCAGAAAGACCAAACACTAGACAGATGCGAGGCAAGTTACAGGGAGCTATACTGAAGAGGAAGCGGGGGGGCTAATGAACTCGGAGGAGGCCCAAAATCCCCAAACAAGCCAATAATAGCAATTCATTATCAACGGATGTGAGAAATGTGTCTGTGTTCCAATCCGGGTCATCTGGGCCTTCATTGCAGCCTGCATTGACCTCCGCCGCATCTAAACCTGCTGCCACAGTTATGGTATTGGAGGACCTTGTTCTCGATAAACTTGGCTTTTTATTGAAGTCCTCTTTCAAATCCTTTGAAGAGAGGCTTCTACAAATTGAACTACGTTTAGCCAAGATTGAGGATGTGACATTGAACATTGCGGCGAACACCAGGCTACCTGAGACGCGCCCGGATATTGGTCAATAGAATCCCGTTCAGGGGTGGGGGGTGTTGAATGTTATGCCTCCATCCATAGCACCATCTTCTTCAGGGGGAAATATAGCTAAACCACCAGCTTCTGTGTTATTACCCGCTGTTACAACTATCGAGGATGTTGCTGTTAAATCTATTGTTAAGTCTACTGAAACTTCCTTGGGCGTACCTGACTCTGATACATTTAGGAAGGTGAGAGTTGACTTACCCCCAGAATCAAGTCCGTACACCGTTGTTTTAACAGGGGTACCTGAGTTGAGCAACCCCAATAAGGAATCTTATATGTCCCTAAAAAATAAGGCATCTGACTGGTTGAATAGAAATAGACCACTCCCTTATAATGTCACTTGCGAAATTATTATGGTACGTAGGGTGCCCTGGGTTGGGCATACGCCTAAAAACATACAAGGCGATTGTGTGCTCTTAAACTTCAGTGACCCTCGAATCGTGGGTCACATCTGTAAAGGGGTATCTTCCAGTAACGGGTTGTCGATTCAACCTCTTCCTTTATCTTATTTTTACCCTCCATCTTACAACTTAGACACAGAAGGGGACTGGACTCTAGTAAGGCATCGGGGCTGAGGTAGGTGGGCGGGTGATTGGCATGAGCACCCACGTAGTTTCAGTTAAATACCTACACAAAACAGGTACAGCGGACTAGAGATGGTTGATTGACTCTTTCCCCCTGGTGATATCCACCCCCGAGTCTACGACAATGGGAGTAGAGTACCTCCTGAGAGAGCGACTGAGGCCGGAAGTGTTCGAACATCATGTGTCCCCATTTTAAATGCAAGGGATAGTAATGAAGTTAATAATATCCGCTGTTCTGGAAGTACAATGGGAGCTCAAGTCCCGCCCCTAGTAGAACCCAAAGCTTTGGATTATAATGTAATTTCCTGGAACATTGCGGGGTTAGCTGGAAAAGTAAAGGATCCGACCTGGATGGTTTTTATAAGATCCTTTTCGGTGATATGTCTGCAAGAGACCTGGCTGGTAGAGAGTGACATATTCATAGAAGGCTATAAAAGTTTTTTTGTACCAGCAGAGCCGTCACTAAGTGGCAGAGCTAAAGGGGGATTGGCTGTGTACATTGACTTAGCATTGTCCTGCATCGTCAAAACAACATCTACTTGTAATGCTGACATCCAAGTATTGACGGTTAAAAGAGGGAAGGAAACGTTATCCCTAATTACCTTCTACAATGCAGTAAACACAAAGGGGGACTGTAGACTTGTTGATCTGGGTAACATTGTTAGGCCCCACTGTGAGAGCCTTTCCCATCGAATCCTCATTACAGGAGATTTTAATGTATGCCCTTGTGGGAACCCAAAGAATACTGTAATTGGTTCACTGGGCTGTCATAGGATGAGGGGTCTACATTTTGAACATACTTGTCGGGGTGATCTGCTGAATCAGCTTACAAATGAATTTGATTTAATCCCTGCCATGTCTCTGGTGGATGATCGTAGCTTTCAATTAGTACCTACATATAAGGGCTATACAGGGGGTTCCTCTATTGATCATATTCTTCTATCTAGTGGCCCTTGTACATCTATATTAGGCTTTGAAATTATGGAGAATCAACACAGTGATCATAACCCAGTTTGTATTCTATTGGGTGGTAACCTTCTAAAATTACGGGAAAGAATACAAGATGGTGGCGCTCTCAAATGCACGGATGGAAGGCGACACCTAAAGTGGGCTAAGGTAAACTCGGGTCAACTATATGACAAGATCAATAATTCTTGTGTAACCGAGTTATCACTGTGTGTGTCCCAAGTATCTTCGCCCCCAGATATTCTTAAAGCTTTTGATGGTATCGTATCCAAAATAGGGAAAATGTTAACTGTACCATCCTCGGGTCCTGCTTGTAGTGACCCTAAATGGTTTGACCACTCCTGCTCCATGGCATGCCGTGAATTAAAGGCGGCATTGAAGATCAGCCCTAGGGAGCCGATACAGATCAGGGCATTACGTCTTTTATATAAAAAAGCTCTGGCTAAGCGTAAGACAGAAGTGAAAGACAATATTTGGCAAGATCTGGTAGACTCAGAATTCTTGGAAATAGCGAGAAATTCTGGGGTATTAGTAACAAACCGACCAGGTGATACATCAGTCCATGTAAGAAGGAAATCCAATGCCCAGAACAAATATAGAAGTAGAATTTCCTCTAGTTAATCGATAATTATTTTAGAATAGTAGTAGAATAAAAGAAATGGATATCCATACCAGTAGCAAAGCATCTCGCAATATCCTTGAAATTCTTGAAAATTTGAAATTTATACCAAATCCAGGTATCATCCAGGGGTGGAGGTTCTTTATGTCTGTCCCCTGCACAGACTATGACCCTCGTCGCCAATGTAACGATGTCTCCAACACAGGAAATAAGTTGGTACTCTTTATTCATAGTACAAAGATAAAAAGACCTCCAGCTACATCTCCAACTCCAATGTCTCATCTGCTCCACTTCAAAGAACAACATTCTATTAACCTAGCAACAGCTTAACATTATACTATGAGTAAATCCCCACAGATAGCTTTAAACAAACCTATTACATTGGGTTTTGAGAAATGATTACTGAAATCATTGTAGAAATCATAAGGTTTTTAAGGTTGGGCATAAAGAGAGTTGTTGGGGAAGCCTATTGGATGAAATAGAATAAAAAAATATAAAAAGGTTCTGGAAGTTAGTCCAAGAAGGCTCTGGTAAAATACAGGGGAACTAGAATTGTGTGGTGACAGAAGATGCTTGAGAAACATATTTGGGAGAAATATATGGGAAAGGGGCATACCGAGAGAAACAGAAATACACACTCTGGGCAGGGGTTGAGGATGATATTAGGTCTCTCTTTATGCCAAGTACCATAAGAGGAATTATAGCAAATGTAATTCTGACCTGAGCAGCTGATCCAGACAACCTCCCAGTGGTGATTATAAAGGGCCAGCACGATTGGTGGGCAATATTTCTCTCCCAAATATTTGTTGGCATAATTGACTGGCAGATGCTCTAATATTGGAGAGTGTTAATTATTTGACCCATCCATAAACGGAGAGATAGCAAGGTACTGATGAACTATAGGTTAATCAACCTACAATATGTGGGAGGAAAGGTCTTCACAAAAATATTATTGGAAAGACTTAAGGAATAGGCTGAAGGAAATCAGATTGTGCATCCAAACAGGGGGATTTTAATGAGGGCTACTTCACGGTCAATCACTGTTTCTCTCTTCGATCAATTTTGCGAAAATCGGTAGAGCAGGGAGGTAGGGAGACTGTCCTGCTGCTTCGTCAACTTCTGGGTGGCATTTGTTCTGGTGGACCAAAATCGATTGTTGGAGACACTGACCAGGCGGAACATTCTTAAGGATCTCCTGGCCATAATACAAGAGCTACATAGCTATAAATTGATCTCAGGTCATCTTGAATACAGAGGAGACCTTGTTGTGGAAGATTTCAATTAGAAATGGGTTAAGAAAAGGGTGCGTCCTGGCCCCCTTACTTTTTTCCTTATTTCCATCTGACCTTCCAACTGCTTTGGGTGCCAGCCCTGAGTTAGTTAGGAAACACATTGCTTGCTTACTCAATGCAGACGATCTAGTAATCTTGGATCAAACAGAGCTAGTTCTGCAAAAGAAGTTGAACGTGTTCAGTGAATACTGCAGCTACAAAAAACTTGTAGTAAATTTGAAAAAAATAAATGGCCTGAGCATTGGTAAAATGATGACAAAATGTAGCTGGCTCTTGGGCCCTACAAAGCCAGAAATGGTAACCTAATACAAGTATTTAGGGGTGTGGTTCGAGAAATCCCTAAAATGGAATACCCACTTGGACGCACTGAGAGTTCTGGCCCTGACATCAGTTAGTGGTCTGAAAAAATGTAATAGAGACTACTGAGAAATGTCAGATAAACCTGTTTTGAAAGTGTATAAGGCCATGATACACCTCAGTTCCAATATCAGCCGAAATGGTGTACGTAAGCGGTAATAGTGGGAGGGACATTGAAGATGGGAAATGTTTAAAACACTTACTGTCCTCTATGATGCAGGCGGTAAGAATCGTATCATGGGATATAATAGCATTTATGGCACTAGTAAGATTCTGGCAGCGCGTGGGCTGCGGGAAAGAACAAAAAATAATATAGGTGTGCAAAAGTGAAATACTTCAGAGCAAATTGAAGTGGGCAAAGGGAGTTAGGGAAATTGCAGCTAAGGCTTGCAGGGACATGAGAGTTAATTTGTGCCCCCAGAATCTACAAATTGAGATTGCTAAAAGGAAACTTAGGGCATTAGGGAAAGAAATATCTCGAGACCATAATAAACAGGATCTGGAGGGGAAAATATGTGTGTTTTATGATTAACTTGTGGCAAAATGAACAGCAGTTCCGGTAAATTAATGCAATACCCAATCATTGGCTTAGACATTAACTACTGAGGTTAAGGATCGGAATAAACCTCTGCTATGCCAATGACGGGATAAACGGGGCAATGAAGGATTCTGAAGTGAATTGTACCTGTAATTTAGGCAAAAAATGCAATACTTTGCACATCTTATTAGATCGTTTACATGTCCTCGCTGTATGGAAAATGATTTTACACCCAATTTTCTTAAAAGATGGCATTGGAAATTGTGCACAAGCTGTAGACTTGTTAATTGAAATATGCTTTCTGGATATAGCATGTTCCATCAAGAGGTTTATGCTTAAAATTAAAAGAGTTTTTAAAAGTATATAGAATTTTAGCTTTTAGATATTTTATGATGAAAGGTATGATCTTGAGGAATCTTGCATTTTACGGAATTTTATGCAAGGTTTTATCTTTAAAATAAAAAGGTTTTTTAATAAATGGTATTTATGGAAAGTTGAGAAGTTTTATGTTTTGAGGGACCAATGGTCTATTAAGCATTCTTTTTGACTTGACATGATTTAGAAATCATTATTTCCTTTCCATTATGGTGCATCAAAAAGTTTCCTTCAAACAACTAACATCAAAAAGTCAACACTATTAATTACTTAGCAACAGAACTTATTTCACTGCCCTGATCATTACAACATGAGGAACCCACACATAAAGTTGTGACAACCCTGGTCATATAAACTTCAAGTCCTTATTCTCACAAACGACAGATAGAATGCCACCAGCTGGCACTTGAAGAGGCTTTGTGAAGGAATACTAGAGTACAACCACACTTCTACATAAATAAAGAAATAAAGAAAAATCCTGGTAATAAAATATTGAAATATTTTCAAGTGAGTACATTCGGTGATACAAGTCAGGGCAGTATTACAAGCTTGCTAACTATTGCTTTAATAGTGAATTTGGATAAACTGAAAAGCAAGATATGGAATAATTCACCATCAACTACATATAAGGTGCCCTGATGCCACAAAACACTAATGGTTTTTTAAAGCGGAGTGGTGTGGCTCACTGGTTAGAGGCGGCAGACCCGAGAGCAGAGAACGGCCTGGGACCAGGGTTCCATTCCTGATGCGGCAGGGTCTTGGACCAGGATCAGCAGACTCGATAATTCTTGCCTCGGTGCCTACTCTAACCAGGGATCACACTCGGCAACTCTGGGCATTAAGCTTGCCTCATCTCCACAACGGCCCCTCACAAACGCCGGGGATGCCTGGCTTCACCTTGGAGACTCCCAGGAGGGACTATCTCACAGGGAAAGCCAGGACGGGTTCCCCAGCGGTCTATAGCGCTACGAGGCCTGCGGTGCGGGTAGCAGTGCGCTTTACAAGACACACACAATTAAAGCACTAAATCATTGAACTGGCAAAAGGCGTTTGTGAACAACAGTAATGATGCAAGATGGACAAAGATGTTACTATCAGATGATATTTTAATTTGATCCTAGACTAATTCTGCCAATAGTGATATCTTCCTGCTGGTACGAACAAGTAGTGCTCAATATGAGATGTGGGTGAAGTTGGGGCCCACTGCGTCATATTTTTGGGGAGCAACACTTATTTTTCCTCATAAGTCTTTGACCCAGAGCAAGAGAGAGAAAGACAAAAAACAGACCTGGAGGAGAGGAAGGAGGAAGATAGAGATGGAATAAACGAAAAAATCTTTATTTCGATCACATGATCATAAAAGATATACATAACATCATAAAACAATTCATTTACAAATTAAGAACGCATTAAATAAGAACAGTGATCGTGGTTAATTAATATAATTGAGGTGTGCCAAAAATCAAGTCTATACTGAGTCACCAAGTCTCTTAATATAGCGTTTGCGGGCATACCACATTGACGTTAAAAATTTGGATAGTGCAAAAACCAGAATTGGGGCCAGATCAGTCTTTAGACATCTATAGGCAGGCAGAAAAGTTCTGAATCCCATGTTTTTAAGTAAAGGAACGAGCCAGTACTTCCTACTCCTCTTATAGGCTGGACAAAAGAAGATCACATGTGCATCGTTCTCTTTTACATGGGCACAAGCGGGACAGTTTTCTATAGAAGGGTGGGAGGACCATGTTGCTGTGAAAGATGCCAAGGGGAGGGTCCCATATCTCCATTGAAGGAATAATTTCCTGGTTATTGCCGGGGTCATGGCATCTAGGACACTTTCCAGTTGATAAGAGTCTTTAATTTTTATGAACTGATCGGTTAGGGATCCATCTCGGATGCCATTGACGGATTGTAGCAGCATATGATCATAATATGCTCTCGATAGTACTTTTCTGGAGGTCCTAGTACTTGTGTTTGCTGGATCTGACCAGAGTTCAGGGAATCCAATTACCTCAAAAGTTCTCTTAATGTATTTTAGCCACGGTATTCTGGTGGCATTCGGCAACATTGAGAATTCCTGTAGCTCTGCTCTATAAGTACTGAGATCTGGGCTGCTCCATAGGCGTCTCCAGAATGCAAGCGGTTTGAGCCCCAGCTCCTCAGTTATAGGCCGGAGGCCCAGATCCAGCCTTAGAGGGAGAATTGGAGTGCTCAGTGGAAGAGCGGTCATCTGCCTCAGGAACTTGTTCTCAGTAGTGAGTAGTTTTGGTGATGGGATATGGCCCCACAGTTCGCCCCCATAAGTGACACCTCCCCGAGCCTGTGCCTTGTAAATTTGAATGACGGGGGTGAGTGGCCGGTAGGGTGATTTATTCGCTAATCTCATTATGCCACCCGCCAACTGTGCCAGTTTAATGTTAGCTTTTAACTGATGGGGTAACCACGTTAATTTTTCATTGAGCGTAATCCCCAGGTATTTAATGGTATGGACCCGTTCCAATTGGACTGTACCTAGGGTGGGTGGTGGGCGGTTAAGGGGTTTGGGATTGAGAATCATGAATGTGGTTTTCTGCGGGTTGATTTCGAGTCCCCTATCAGTGCAGAACTCCAGAAAACCGTTCAAGACTCGTTGTATGCCCATCGGGGATTTAGACAGCAGCAGGGTGTCGTCTGCAAACATAATTGCAGGCACCCTGCTGCCAGTCATTTTTGGAGCATCAATGTTGGGGATCCTATCCAAATGAGCGATTACCCCGTTCACAAAGAGGCAGAACAGGGTCGGTGCGAGCACGCAACCCTGCCTTACCCCTCTGCAAACGGGGAACCTTCCTGTTAATTTACCACCTCTACCGCACCTAACCCACGCGTAGTTGTTGAGGTGTAGTCTCATGAGGATTGCCAAAATGTCTCCCGGGACATTCATCTCCTCCATAACCTGCCATAGTTTCGCTCTTGGAACCAAATCGAAGGCGGCACGTAAGTCCACAAAAACTGTGTACAAAGTGCCGCCCTCGATTAGTGCTGTTTTCCAATATAACAGGTTCAACCTGAAAATTTGATCGGTTGTGGACACCCCTTGCCTAAATCCCGCCTGGTAAGGAGTCAAAATCTCCATCTCTTCAATCCAGTTCTGTAGCCTATCTAAGATCAGTCTCCCAAAGAGCTTTTGGGATACGTCAATAAGACTGATCGGACGATAATTGGTTGGGAGCAGAGGGGATCCCTTCTTCAAGATAGGAACCACCTCTGCCCCCAGCCAAGTATCGGGGACCTCCATCCCCCCCAAGACAGCATTGAATATGAGCATAAGGTAAGGGGCCCATATCCCAGGTTCTTGCTTGAATAGATCGCCAGGTATCCCGTCAAGGCCTGGGGCTTTCCCTGTTGTTAACCCAGCTATAGCTACCCTCACCTCTTTTTCTGTGAAAGGTTCCCCTTTGGAATCTGGTACTATCCTGTTGGGTAATCTGGTGAGTGCCCCCTCCTCTATTGAGTACACTGACTGGAAGTGGTTCTGCCATGTACTGGGAGCTATATTCGGTTCGATAGCAGAGGATAAATCCTCTGTTCCATTTGCCACTATTCGCCAGAATTTACAGGAGTCTCTGATGGTAAGTGATCTTGCTAGTTCTTCCCAGTATTGTTGGTCCCACTCGGCCCTGGCATTCACCAGGAGTTTCCTGTAGGCCCTTCTCCAGGATTGGATTTCCTCCCTGGGTTTATGCTCCTTTGTTGCTAAAAGCAATTTAGTTTTTGCGTCCCTGCATGTAGCATTGTACCATGACCTCTTAGTTGTTGGGCCGGTTTTTCCTTCTTGTTTGGAAAAAAGGTCCAGCTCCAAGGTACTAATTAAATCTACATGAATCTGAGCCAACATTTCCTTGTTACCCTCTTCTTCGATTTTCGCCCCAGTGTAGAATGCGCTCTCTAAGAGTGGGGTGATTCTGGCATACAATTTTGGTAGCTTATTGCTGCTAGTGGCCAGTTTCTCCCACCTTCCTCTTCTCCGGTTATTTACCAAGCGCAGGCCTGACTTATTGTTACTAGGAGCGGGGGCTATATCCTCTTTTGCTGGCAGGGCATATTCAAGCTCTAAGGCGTTGTGGTCACTATCCCATCTCTCGGTAACCTTAAAATCAATGATTTGAGACCACAACGGTAATTTGACAAGAATATAGTCAAGTCGCGATTCACTGCCTGGTTTATTGTAGGTATGTTTGCTGGGCATGTCTGATTTGCAACGCCCATTGCAGGCCCTTAAACCCTGGTTTAGAATAAGGGCGGTTATCTGCAATGCGAGAGGGGTCCAAGCTCTGGGTGGGGGCGCCACCGTGGTCGGGATTAGCCATCGTGAGTCTTCTTCAAAGGAGGATCCATCACGAAGGCCTGGTAATGGTTCAAAGTGCGAGTTTAAGTCAGCACCCACTATACAGTGGAGTTCCCCTGGGATACTAGCTAGGAAAGCCGAGAGCTCCTCTATAGTAGTAGATTCTTGTGATGTGGGTACAGGCCTCGAATACACATTGGCTACCACCAATTTCGTGGAATTGGGCCACTCAAGGAGGACAGCCAAGATGTCCTCAGAACCTGTCGCCATACATCTGGCCTGGCAGCCCCGGTCTGAAGCTACCCAAGTCGCCAGCCCTCCTGACGGTCTACCCCGTCCCCCCCACTTGGCTGGTTTAGAGAATACTGCATAACCTTGTGGTATGAGTTCTTCTCTAGCCCAGGTTTCCTGGAAGAGACATAATTTGAGATGTGGGTGAAGTTGGGGCCCACTGCGTCATACTTTTGGGGAGCAACACTTATTTTTCCTCATAAGTCTTTGACCCAGAGCAAGAGAGAGAAAGACAAAAAACAGAACTGGAGGAGAGGAAGGAGGAAGATAGAGATGGAATAAACAGAAACAAAGAAAGAAACCAGGGATGTAAAAGAACATGCAAGAGTTAGATAAAAGGGCAAAGAGTGTGGGCGGCTCTTTCATCCTCCACCCCAGAGGGTGGAATGAACTCTTTGCCTCTGTGGAATTCGGCACCCCAGACATTTGATAGCACCAGCTGGGAGTATCTGAACAACGCACTGGGCTCCAGCACTCATTATTGTACAAAATCAGCACTTTGTACAATTATCCTGATTGAATGCTTTGAGGCTACACATACAGAGCTTTTAAACCTTTTACATGCGACGAACACCTTCATTTCTAACGTAAAGGGAATAATTAAACAGTAAAATAGGACGCCTAGTAGCGAAGTAGAACATGTATATATTTAGATGCGATGCCAGCAGCATAATATTTCTAATTCAAATACCCTGAAATAACCCGTTTTATTTTCCTGTAGTGTAAATCTACCATGAACTGCTGCCAGTGGCATATGTTCTCTTCTGCTTAAGATTCATCTGTGTTTGGCATGAAAAAAGTTTACAGAGCATTCCGGCAATGCAGAATGCACCGATTAGCGGAAGCAACTGCAACAAAGCAGAAAAGGGAATAGTTAACCTTTTCCAAATGTAATGTTGTATTTTGAATGTTTGTATTAAGAAAAAAAAAATAGTTTCGTTTTTTCTTTTTCAAATATGAGGGCTCCTTTAAGGAATAGTCACATACTTTAGCTGAACTACAGGAGGCTATCAAGACAGAACACATTATAATCCATGCTCTGGCGCCAACACCTTCTACCCAAAGGATAGCTGGAATTTGTTAGGTGTCTCGGCTGATTTGCTCCATTCTCCTTCTCGTTCTAGGCCTGATTAACAAAACTCATGCTTAGGCCCACATTCACAAAATGTATTTCAATGAATAGGTGTAACCTGGTACTAGAAAAACAGAAATAAATCGGTACTAACAAGATGAGAGATGGAGCAGTTGTTCACAAGAAGGTGTAGCGAGGACGTGTCCTCTTCTGTGCCAGTGCCTAAAAACTGCTGGGTAATACACCACCCTGAATGGAGTCCACCATGTTATTGCCTCAGGACTGCGTTCAACTACAACTAATGTCCTATCACAGCAATTCTGCCTATACTCAAGTACCCTAAATTGTTCACTCTTGAGATTTGCATCCATATTCTCCTCATCTTTCTGAGCCTCATGACGACAGACATGTAATGGCTCCCAAAACAGAGCAGAATCGAAGGTGGAATAAGGAAGGACGAAGCTTTCGCTCCATCGCTGCCTCCATACAAAAAAAACCCAAAACAATGCACTGCTGAGGCTAAAGCTCTGCCGTAAGCTCTTGCTGTGACCCCCTGAGACCTCCAGTGATCCCACGTCTTTCAATCACCGCAGCTTGAGGTTTGTCTGGATTTCGGGACTGTGGGGTCTGTCAGCTTGACTTGAGCTCAGGGGGAGGAGAGGTGAAACAGAGGCATCATGAGCGAGCAAGCAAGTGAGCAAGAAGCAAGAAGCTAGGAACTGAGGAGCCAGAGTGCAAAGTGGGAAAAGGCTCCGCTCTGCAGTTCTAACAGGTCCTGACACTGGCATTGATGTCCTTGCCCACCTCAGCTGTTCTATCCTCCAGGGCATAACTGAACGTGCCAGTATGAGGCGGTCACTGCAGGTACCTGAGTAGGAGGGCATTGGCAAGCATGGCTGCCTTTAGTACGGCGGCTGCAGTGAGAGTGGCCCAGGCGGCATTGCGGAGGCGGCCTGATTAGATCAGATTCAGCCTGCGATCCGGCCCTCAGAGCCCCACTTACCCCACCACAGTCTTACTTCTGTTCTGGTACGCTGCCTTTCTGACCATCAGCCCATCAGCCCATCAGCCCAGCCTTGCCCTGCCCTGCCCATCGTCCCGGTGCTTGGAGCTATTGGAGTTACGGCTGGAGTCTGGGGGCTGAGCGACTTCCCTGCAGCAAGGGTTGTGGTGAGGCCCGCTGCAGAGGAGAGGCTGCGCCAGTACAGGGGTGACTCCTGCTGACTCTATAAACAACCATTTACAATCCTCCGGCAGCCGCATAGGGGTGACTTTCCTCCAACGCCACTCACACACCACCTACCCCCGCACAAACAAGCCTGGTATGGGTGAGGAGGTGTTAGCACCAAAAAGTCAACCATGCGTTCTGGCAGGATGAGGAAGACACCTGGAGAGAAGGCTGTTGCCCTTAAGGGACTCCCTAAAAGGAAAAAAGTGGGGAAAACAATAAATGTAATCAAGGCAAGTTAGACTCTAAAGAGCCTGTTAATCTCGCCAATAGCCTCCTTGTTTGAAAAAGTCAAGTCAAACAAAAAAATTACACAGAATTCGAGATTTCAATTTTTAAAGGATCCCGGATCATCTCTTTGTGCAACTCCTGGGGAAATATCGGGTCTGATGACCCCGCTGGCACCCTTAAAACACCCATTGGGGACAGACCCAAAGGGGGAAGATGAACTTCAAACAATTACTCTGGAGAAACCTAAACCAACATTTATTGAGAATTGTAATCCACTCACAAGGAGTGAACAATTAGAAGAACAAGATAAAAGTAATCCAACTAGGGGAATGCTAATACAAAATACCATTACAACAACAGCGACAGTACATATGGCATCAAAAGATACTAATACTAAAACAGAGCAGCAAGAGCTACCACTCGCCCCTAGTATAACTAAGGGAGAAAGTACACCAGGTAGTCTGGTTATAATCCAAAAGACTTCAAAAGACTCAAGATCTTAAAATCACAACGAGTCTCACTTCCCAAGCTACTAAGCATGATCAAACAATTAGCTCACAATCTCTACACTCAAGTACTGACGATCTCGCATACCCATGGCTAAACTCATGTTTATCCCTTGCTAACATGGATGAGCCTCAGGCAAACAAATCCTCAGTCGACACAGAGGAGACAATTGAGGAGGCCCAAGGAAGTGAAGAAGTGCAGAATACATTACTTAGTACTTTTCACAGCGGTGGTCAATGCAGGATAACAGATGCCAGAGACAATTCTTCACCAAAACAAATAGAGAGAACTTGCAGAACTCCCAAAACAGGGGCAAACGTCAACATTAGCAATACTGTTGGGCAAACCAAATTCATTACACCGTTATTGCAAGCGTTGCAAAAAATCAACAGCAACTTTGATAATGCAATCAGACAAATTGGATATACAAATAGATTTAATGAATGTCATTGCATTATACATTGCTGGAATAAACATGAAACTTGCCAATTTAACCAATCTAATTAAAAGAGTACAAACAATGTATCCCCCACATGAACCAGCCTATACATGTGGGCCAATTTTAGATAAATTAAGCTCATTACCAACAATGTTAGAACAGATACTCAATTTGAACAAACGTTTGACCACCTCGGCATTTAAGTCAGAGATATCTTACACAGAACAATCTGGAGCATCTATAAATCAGATACTACCACAAGTAGTTACAAATTCCACACCAGAACAATAGAACAAAGCTCAAACCCTCTTATCCGGGAAAGCAGAATACATAGGAACTAATAACGCAATAGCAATGAACAATACAATTGAACAACAAGAAATGAAGCCGACACAATCAAGAAGACAAAGAAAGAAGGAAAGGAAAGCAAGAAACAAAAAACCTGCCTCTGAGCCCTAGCGAGGCATTAGAGTATACTCTATCTTTTCTAAATCCAAAGCAGGTGGATATCAAGAAGAACATCTCTATGAAACTAGACTGGACAGATCTTTACGTAACTCTGCTTCTTCTACTGAAGGGACAGGAGATAAGTACATTAACACGACTCAGGTTCTGAAAAAAGAACTTAAGGGTCCAACAATAATGGATAGAGAGGTTTGTTCCTTACAACCGACGACAGATTCCCAGAAGGTGCTGCTACCGGGTAAACCCTTAGTTAATATAGGAAATTGGGAAAAAAACACAGGGATTGCTAAACTGGCTGATGATGCGGTTAGCCATTGCTATAAGGAGTATAAAACACAGACACCAGCTACCCCAATGAGATTGCAGTCACAAGAAAGGGAAATAGGTATAGGAAGAAACCACACAGAGGAACATCTGAAAACAACTGAGTTAAAAGCGATATCAAAGCCACAAACCCAGCTGAATACTGCCCAAAAACCGACATTGGAACCCGCAGTAAATAGGGAAATAGATGCAATTATTCTAATAATTACCCCTATGGAAATTACCACAGAAGCAGAAAAGAGAAAATGACTTCTTCATCTCTACAGACCGTAAAAGAAGCGAGTGACCAATGCCCTTCAGAAGCACATCAAAGCCCAATACCACTACTCAATGCAGCAAAGCAATGCAGCTTGTTACAAGGTCAACTAAGCTTCTGTATCTCAAATCAGGGCAAATCGCATTTAAAGAATTGTGAAGTTAAGGATATAAAAAGGGGAACAACACAGTACAATGAGATACATCAACAGATAATATGGACACCTGAATATGAAACGCAGGGCAGGCACAACACTCTGAATAGAAGTAATATTTAAAAAACTTATGGTTGAACCTATGGAATGAAAGATATATACAATCGACAGATCTCATAGCTGTCCAATGTATTCCAGGGAATAATGAAGTAACTAAAGCACAAACATTAACCACATGGAAAACGCCAGAGCTAGCGCAAATAATATTAAATAGTTTTGATACATTTTTAGCCTGGGGTATACAAATATCAGCACCCATTATTCCCCATTATCCATTTCCCTTAAAATAACTTCATGCACAGCAAATACATAGGAAATCAGAAAAAACGGTAGCACATACACAGGTCTACTCAATTTAAAAAAATGCTAAAGGTAGGTGCCCAGCCCCAAGAGAGATTAGATAAAGATCCTCAAGGGGAGTTCAATTCAAACGTAGATCAATGGAATTGGCTTCCCAGCTTACTTAGCAATAAGAGGAGTAATTGACAAAAGAAAGATAGGGAGGAGTACGCTGAATGTGCAATTATACATATGTTATCTTGGAATATAGCTGGGGCAATGTAACTACTCGAGGAGGGTTTCCCACTAAAGGAATGGGCAAATTGTGGTGTAATTGCATTGCAAGAGACATGGTCACAAGAAGATCTCCAGATATCAGGCTTCATCCACTATATTGTAGCAGCAGAAAAATGTAAGTAATATGGCCGTGCAATGGGCGGACTGACAGTCTACGCATCTACTGCTCTAAAAATTAAAACTCAACAGCTGAAATCTCCTGACCCTAGTATACAACTTATTAAATTCTCGGATCAAAACACAGTCAATAAAAGAACGATAATATTGATTAACTCCTATACACAACCGAAGTTCAGAACTAAAAAGGAAAAAAATGCTCTTTTGAGCAAAACAATTTCAGGTTTACGCTGTGCCGAGCCTACATGGAGTCTAATGGTGACTGGAGATTTTAACTCTAACTTGATATTCACGCTGGATGAAGACGAAATCATGACAGCAGACAACACATATTGGTGTGTTCAACAGCAATCTCAAGCTGGGATGAAGGCTCGTAAGGATCGACTGGGCCAGCAATTAGTAACAGATCTCGAATATCAAGGTATGCGAGTGCTCAATGGAAGGACAGAGGAAGGCCGCCCGCCGAAAAAACATACTATGGCCCCAGAGCACAAATTATACTTGATTTTCCAATTATAACTCTTTCATTAATGCCATTGCTGGTCTGTTTTTACATAGAGTACACCACCTTGAGTGACCACGCGTTTCAACACATCAAATTCAACTTTCACGTGGAAAGATTTCGGTCCATCAATATACCAGAGGGCCAAACAAACACAACTAATTTAAAACATATTAAGTGGACAAACACCAATAAAACAGAGTGTTTCTAAAAAATAAAAGATATCCTGGCTGAATTGGCAAATGAACCTATGAAGAAGATTCAAGCCTGGTCTCTTTTCCTAGGCAAACTAAAGATGAAAATGAAAGTGCCCAAGGCGAAGGATAAAATATATCATCCAACTATAGATCTACCGAAAGAGGTGGAAGATCTAAAAAGGGACTTAAAAAGAACACAAAGGAAGTTACAATAAAAAACACAGAAGGGGCAGCAATGGAGACATTTAGTCTATTAAGAAAACAATACAAAAAGAAGATATGGGAATTTAAAAAAGGGAAAACTAAGAGCTTTTGGACCAAGCTAATTTTTAGCATAAGGCACCCAAACTCTAACACATTTTGGCATACGATAAATCAACTGACTAGGCACCGAAACATCCTAATGTCAAACGTTCAGGAGCTGGAATGGGTCAACATTCTTTTGCAGAAATTCATACAGATGTCACCGAATGCTCAACAGAAATAACCAGCAACAGTGATTTCAAATAAATTCAAATTAATGGACGTAGTTGACTGTCAATCACTACCAACGGATTTGACTCAATTATTTATGCAAGACCTAGTCCCAGTAACAAACCACTTTGATTACACAGCAGAGGATATAGCACATATAATTAATAAAGGCAAAAGCGACGGGGTTCCAGGCCCGAACAGCATTCCGTCAGCGATCTATAAACATGCCTCTGAATACTGGAGCTCACACTTAGAGGAGCTCTATACTGATGTAGAGATTATTAATCAAGTACCCGACAGCTGGTAAGGATCGATCATAACCCCCATGTACAAAGGAGGAGAAAGAACAAACCCAACTTATTAAAGGCTAATTGCCCTACAGGATGTAGAAGCTAAATATTTTGCCTCATTAATTCTTGAAGATCTGGTCAACTGGTCTGGGGAACGTAATCTGATCCCAATCAATCAAACAGGTTTTAGAAAGGGGACTGGAACTATCTCGAATATCCTATCAATCACTATGATAGCAGAAAAATGTAACCGTGAGAAACAGGACTTGCATCTGTGTTTCCTAGATTTAAAATCAGCTTTTGACAGTGTGGACCGGAATTTGCTGTGGGCAAAGTTGAAAGCATGGGAAATACGGAGAGAATATTGAGGGGTTTGTTATTATTTTACACAGATACCTGGATGCAAGTGAAAATCGGGGATGGTGCTCCAATCTCAAGAAAAGTGTATACCACTATTGTCTTGAAACAGGGATGCGTGCTGGCCCCGTATCTATTTAACTTATGCATATCAGATCTTTCTGGAAAACTTGACAGCACCAACTCACATTCTCCGAAATTAGGCAAGTTACAACTCTCTCATCTTGCCTATGCAGACGACATTGTCCTCTTGAGCGTAAGTAAAGTTAATCTGACTAGGCTCCTAACTGAACTCTCAGATTTTCTGTCTACAAATAAGTTGGAACTTAATTCATCTAAAACAAAAACAATGCTCATTACCACTCGACTAGCCCCACAACACAATATCTGGCTAGAAGGCAAACAATTGGAAGAAGTATCCAGCTATAAGTACTTGGTATACTACTTAGATGATAAGTTATCCCTACGTGACCAGAAAAATTACATTACACAGAGAGCGGGGGCTTTAATATTTGCGTTTAGGTCATTGGCAAAGAAGTTGGTAGGGCCATCCCTAAGGCCGCTCCTGACGATTATCTCTGGCAAAGCACTGCCAACATTCTCATATGCCAGTGCGGCCATGCATGGAAAGGACTCCAAAATTCGTAACAAATTAACAACAAGAATCTATAAAAAGTTTTTTTTAAATTCCCATGACCGCTTCGCCTGCACAAATGCGATTAGAATTTGGACTAATGAACGAATCACTGGGCAGACTTTATACATATATAAAGGTGTTGTATCTGATTAAGCAAAGCACAGGGGAAAATAGCCTCAACAATTTGGTATGGCTGGAATTGGAAATGCAGAAAAAATCGCAGGCCAACACATTTTTGACCAGTGCAATGAAGGCAACAAGTTCTACTAATCTTTGGAATAAAAATATGCCTTTCTCATCATTGAAGCAGGCACTAAACAGAGCAGCAACATTTCATTAGTTGTTAACTGATAAAGGCATCTTTTCTCCACCTTCTTATTCATGGACAGTGATTATTAACTATAAAATCTTTAAACGGCAGCCTACATAGACTCTATGTTCTCTATCTACATTAAAAAATAACTGATGGCATTGCGTTTTGGCACATTGGAAGCACAATGAGTCAAAAGAATGCAGTCTTGGTGGCTATCAAAAGGAAGACTTAATTCATCTTATAGAAGCTGCAACCAGAGCGTGTCAATTTTTTAAAGAGAGCCTTCCTGGATAGAGGAAGAAGCTTGTGTAGAATAGCCATCATTAGAGGTCTGGATCCAACTGACTCCCAAATGAATTGTAGAATGATAACGTTTTTACAAGCGCATGATCAACTACTGAAAGCAGCAGCACTTTAATGAGATAATCTCAATATGGGACGAAAGCGACAAAATGAGGAGGAAATGAAACAGGTGTGATCCCATACTACTTGAGTTAAATACATCACCTATTGAACAACTGCCATACATATTTTTCAGACTCAGGGCTAGGAGCCAGATGGACGTATTTTTGCCCCCCCCCCAAAAAAAGGAAGCTAAAAATAGATTGAAGTCGATAATGTTTAGTTCCACATATTCACATTATAGGTTCTTTCATAAGTTTGTGAAATGTGTAAATACTATTTCATAAATTGTTTTTTATACGTTTTATGATGAGTTTACCCAAAAAAGTTTTATGCAAAATGGTAATTATTTTAAATGAATGTTTGCAGAATGTTGTTCTATGTAAATTGTTACGTTTTTTATTAACTATACAATAAACAAACGTACTTACTTACTTACTTACAGACATGTAATGTGCTGTGCTTCTCCCCTGTCTTGCAGCCTTCACGGTAAGTAAGGGCTCTGGGAGGGACCTAAAGAAGCAACCAGTAGCAGAGGAGTGTGTATTGTAGAGACCTAAAGAGTTTGACAAAGGGAATATTGCCCTATTATTCAAACTACCAGGCGTGAAGCCAACTAACTTGCCCTCTTGACAATTGCAATCTCACATGGTAGATCTATTTTTGATCGGTCCCCAATTTCCATTGCAAAGTACAACAAAAGGTCCAGGCACAAACCGTCTTGTGAATCATACATGTTTTTCAAGTAAAAAACAGAGCCATCCTTCTGTCAGGTACATTTCAAACAGTAATACTGCCTGTTAGACCTTGCCCTCTCAGCAGGGTCACTGGCAAACTTCTTGCCTTTATCTCTCGGTTATATGAACCTGTTTTTGTTGGTCTCTGCACACTTTATGACAACTACAAACCAGTGCTAACATGCTTAGGCTCACTAGGTAAAATTGTTTTACACCCAACTGGCACATTTAATTTACTTATAAGTCCCTAGTAATGTGGTACCACAGGTATCCAGGGTCTGTAAGTAAAATGCTACAAATGGGCCTGCAGCACTTAAATGGCTCTTTAAAACGTGTCTTAGTTCTGCCATTGCAGTCTCTGTGTGCAATTTTAAACTGCCAGTTCAACCTGTCAAAATGAACCTTTTGCCAGGCCTAAACCTTCCTTTTAATGCATATCAGTCATGCAAAATAGGCTTTAAACAATCGATAGGGCAGGGTGCAGCGTATTTAAAAAGCTGGACATGTAGTTTTACATTTGACATGTCCTGGCAGTGAAAAACTCTCAAATTCATTTTTCACTATTGCAAGGCCTACCTCTTCCATAGGATAACACTGGGTTACCTTATTACATTTAATAACAGATAAACTTTGCTTTGGAGCAGGTGGGAATCTCATGTATGGTGCCTGAGGAATTGTAATTTAAAACACCCTTTAATGGTAACTGAACAATTTATTTTCTGGCAGCCCACCTTAACCAATCAAATAACTACAACTCTCAGTATATGAAAACATTTCCACACATGCTTCACTATCTTCACTATCAGATAAAAAAACAATTAACTTGATAAGGTAGCAAACAAGTGGTTATTTTCTGAACTGCATGTCCTACTTTGGTATGCATGCTAGACAGTCCACAAACCCCTAAAATATCTACAGCACAGCATCAGTGACAATGTGTGAAATCAATCAAAATAAATGAGTAAAAGTAACTTAGAGCATGGTAGGACAACAGCTCACAAATAATAAAACACCACAGAACAATAAAAATACATCTTAAAAAAAAGCAAGGAAAATGCAAAAATATACCGAAAAGCCTTATCCCCCCAGAAAAATGCCCAAAGACCATACACTAATTTACCGTACTCCTCGCATGGACCACCCCTGCAAACCCTAGTCTTGAGACTTTAAAGCAACATAAAAAAATTATATTAATCCAAAAAGAAAGAGATTGCAAAGAACTGAACTGAGTTAACTAATGTCAAAGAACGAGTGGTGCTTTCTCTTCAAAGTCCAAATCAAAAAATGACCAGCGAGTCAATAAAGAACAGGGAGGAGTCCAAAACACAGGGAAAGGTTGCTACTGTATGTACGTAGCCTTATTTTCTTTGTCGCTTTGACTTTAAATAAGGACAAAAAGCTAGATTTCATTTAAAAACCTACGCTTTCAGGAAAAAATTATCTACTCAAAATGAACGGGGTTTGGGGAGTTGTGACCAGGCAAGATGGCCAACTAGAGGCAAATCATATTAGCTCATAATGCATGCTTGTGTACTGAAGAATCCTGGCTACATACAAAGTCTAAAACCCACGCTGGATTAGACTTGATAGTGAGCATTGCAAGACTTGAAAGACTCAAAAGATGTCAGAGATGAGCTGAATGTGTAGTCACTTCTGAAGGCATGGGCGTCTGGGCTCCTGAGGTTAAGAGGAATGGTTGTGTAGCTGAAAGGGTAGCAGAAAAGACCATGAGAAGATGTAGAGCAGTAATGATAAGTACCCTCTGAAGACCTTGTGGTCTGGCGTCAGAGATGTAACACAGACATCGCTGCACAGGAGAACTGGGAACCACTTACCTGTGCACCCACATGTGAGGACCAAGATGTGAAGCAGAATCTGAGCAGCTTGTGGAATAGAGGTGGCCAGGTGTTACCTTGTCAGACAGACATGGGAGAGAATGGAAGGACAACAGGTTTGGCAAATGCCATGGACAGGTGAGAATCATAGCCTCCCCCTACTGATCGTAAACAGGAGGTGACCTGGATATGCATTTTGGTACCGAGGTCTTGGCTACGTCTCTTCATCGTTGCAAGACCTTGAGTCCTGAAAGCATTGGAAGTTTTTTTTTTGTCCTCATCTCACCAATAAGCTTCTGTGGATCTTATGAAGCCGATGTTTTGATCTTTTGATCTGTAGGCCTCCCGACTTACCGCACTCGCTTAGGTCGCCCAACCGGTCCCGTTTGTGAGGGCACTTGGTGTAATCATCTGTATTAATCTTAGGTTACGTCCCCATCTCATAAGGGGCAGCCAGATGTTTGTCAGATTATCCCCTTTCCTTTCATGGTCCAGGCGAGCCATAGCGAATGTGGCTTTAAGCCAGTCCTCTCTCTTGGGTGGTAGGGGATCTTTCCACTTTTTACTGATCTCTCTCCATGCAAGTAGTACCGGATATAGTAGTGACCCAAGATGAGTCTGCGGTGCTGTTCGACAAAATAAAACATCATCCCCGAAAAAGATTAGTGACAAATTAACATCAATATTGGCTTTAGAAATATCTTGAAGGATGTCTCTGATCTCCTTCCAGAAGATCTTAGTTCAGGCCACTCAAAAAAGATATGGGGTTCATTGGCGATAGGCGTCATACATCTGAGGCATTTTGGTGTAGGAGTTGAAGCAAACTTGGCTATCTTAGCTGGGGTATAATAAAGCCTATTGTTGACAAAAAATGATTATTTTTTAGGCTAGCGGGTTTGATGTATTTGTATAGTACTTTCAATGAAGGCTCAAAGAGGGGAAGAGGGTCCCTGTCAGGTTATTTAGTCAACACATCAAAGACCGAGGTGATGTGCTGGAACCTACATCAATGGGAGGGTGTAACTAGTACTGAGCTAAGATACTTAGGTATTTACATTGTTAAAGACCTGGAAAAAATCCCCCAGATCAATCTGCACAGACCCATCAAAGAAATAGACCTCCTCTTTAGCAGATGGAGGAACCTCCCCTTCACTATCTACGGGAAAGTCAACTTATTAAAGATGGCCATTCTTCCTAAGCTTTCCTACCTGTTTACCACTATACCTCTGGCCTTTCCCCACAAGAATATCAGTAAAGTACAAAGTAAGATTGGGAGTGTTATATGTGGAGACAAGGGGGTCAGGTTGGCCTGGAAGAAACTAAGACACAGACTCAATAAAGGGGGGCTGACTCTTCATGATATTAGTTGGCATGCGGTAACATTTCAGTTTAAAGGCGTCCGGATGTTACTTGCAAAACCAGAAGAGTCAGCCTGGGGAAGGTTGTTGGGAAAAATGGCAAGATCAGAAGGAGGAGGAGGTGGTGAGGCTTTCTAATATATGTTTGGGGCTCCAAAACACTTCAAGCGAGTACGCCTGAAGGTTCTCAGGGCAGCCTTGGAAATACGGTGCAAAGTCAGAATTAAATGGGGAATAGGTTATTACTCAGACCTAGCTCCTATTTGGGACTCCCCCGGAAGACCTTGCTGTCTTAGAGACAGTCTGGCGGTACCTATCAAGAGGGCGGGCATAAATACCTGGTCCGACTTGTTAGATTCAGAGGAGATTCACCCCTGGGAATTTCTGAGGGCAAGGATTGGTACAGGGTTTTCCAGATTCAAGTATACACAGCTGGTATCATGGTTTGATGCAGAAAAAGGGGAAGTAAGAGGGAATTGGGATATGGAAAGTTTGTGTCAATCCGTACATCCAATAAAGAAAGAGATAACAGAGTGGTATAACCATCTATTATAAACCGAAGATTTGGAGATCCCATCTCTATCTACAGCCTGGAATCAAACCCCCCTTGAACCCTCAATATATGCATTGGAAGCTTATTAGTAAGAGCAATGGGTGAACTGTCTAAACCGACCCCCGGTGGTACTTTGCCATAAAAGGGAAATCTGTCTTATGCCTCACATAATTCAGTAGGGCTAGCCTATGCTCATTTTAATATATTTGGCAACTGGATTATTTCTTCTTCTTCCATTCAATCATCAGAGAGGGAAAGCACTTTGAAGATTTTTGAACAAGACTTTGTGGGCTGCCCCTACAATCAAATCAAAGGTCAAAATTGTAAGGGATCGAATTCTGGAGAAACGATATTCAAGAGCATAAGACACACTTCCTTGGTTTATGTAAAACGTTGGTAGCTATGTGTTGTAACCTTAGTAGCCATCCCTCTCCCGCCTTACACCCCTCCCTTTTCTTCCCTATTGGTACAGTCCGCTCAGCTTCTGGGAGCGCATGATAGAACGTTGATGAGAAAGATTACCGCCAAGCTGGGAGCACCTGTATTATATTACTGTATTAAACTTACCTTGGAATTCACGTCGAGTAGTGTTTCTTTACTACATTCTTTGGCGACGAGGACGTGGAGCTGAGCCAGGGTCAGTTGGTGCCTCTCCCCTGGACAGATTTATGCTTGGGCGGAGGAAAATCGTGATAAGGAAGATCTACCCGGAGGGGATTGAAGAGTCGGCAAAAGCGGTTTGCTGGGAATGCAAGGGAGACTGGCACGAAGCTGAAGATGATGAAAGGAGCGGACGACTTGTAGCGAAAGCGTTACGTTTCCGGATTTGAAAGGGCGCCTCTTTGCACAGTGACTAGTCCCCTCTGGTAGCGGATGGCTGTCATACTGTCGACGTAAGAAGGGAATCCAAGTGTGTGACAGGACAGAGAGTCTTACCCTGAGGATCTGTCGAGTCGTTGACGGGAAGTTCCGGTTCAGCCATTGGCAGTGAAAAGCAGGACTCGGAAGCACTATCTTTTCCAACTTGACAGCGTACAAATCGAGTGTCACATCGGGCACAGGTGGGCATAGGCGAAGCGCGAGGGCAAGGATGGTGTCAGTGAGAAGAATCTACCCTCTCCTGTCGAAATCTCGCAAGCGGTAGAAACTCCTCTGAGAAGGTGAAGTGCGGCGCTCTGCGCACAGAGATACCGGAACTAGTGGTGTGGAGCAGCAGATGAAATTGAAGTAAGGCATTGTTCTCCATGTGCCGCATAACTGCGCAGGTCTATGTTGTTAGACCTTGATGCTGCGTGAGGAGAAGTGTGTGGTGCGGGGAATATAGTCGCATTTAAAATCAAACGAAAGGTACTGTTTTGAAGTGATCGACAAGTGAAAGGAGCTGAGCAAGTCGCAATTGAAATAAAAAAAAAAAAAGTACTGTTTTGAAGTGAGCGACATGTGAAAGGAGCAGAGCGTTTTGTAAAGTCGCAATTGAAGCAGCGCAAAAGAAACTGATTTGAGGTGAGAGAAACTTACTCGAGGAATGAGTGAATGGCAGCGTGTGAAGACGCTTGCCCCTGACTCCCAGAATTAAAGGAGGTGTAAAAGAAAGCCTCGGAGAATCCTTGGGTGAAGGATATCAACTGGGTGGGACCCAGTCGGGACTGCATGTTGTGTTGAGCTTCTGAAATATTGAAAGACACGTGGAGCGTAACCTGTGGTGTCGAAGCCACATGACAAGGAACTGAGGTAGCGCTTTGAAACAGCGTGCAGCAGCTGTGTGAGGTGATACATGAGGAACAAAGAGTGTAGCAAACCTTTGTCCCCGAGATTGAAATTAAACTGAGGCAGCAACGAGAGCTGTATGAAGTGACGGTGAAGATCAGGGAAGGCAGTCAACCCCTGTTGTAACGCGCGAAAAGGAACTGAGGTAGCGCTTTGAAACAGCGTGCAGCAGCTGTGTGAGGTGACATATGAGGAACAAAGAGTGTAGCGAACCTTTGTTTCCGGGTTTGAAATTAAACTGAGGCAGCAGGTGAGCTGTATTAAGAAACGGTGAAGATTAGCTGTGGCAGCATTGAGAGCGACTTAAACCACTGAAGATGATCTGAGTGGGGAGTTTCCATTTCCCCCCCCCCCTCCTCGGTAACCTGTGGCAGCGCGCAGAAGTTGGAGTGAAGTGAGGTCCGAAAACAGAGGGAGTGTGGTAAATCTACAGGGTTCTGCGTATGGAACCTATGCTATCGGCATGTAGAAGCAGTGAGTGAGGAGATTCTGAAGTATTGGAGAGAACCATTTAAATATCAGGGAAAGGTGAAGTTAAATAACTACAGCAGTATTGTAGAGTTCAAAACCAAGGCAGTATCTCTAACTGGTGAGTGGAGTATTCTGGAGCGTGACAAAACCCCAGGGCTCCAGGAAGTAAATTTAACCTCATCAACTTGTTGAAGCAACGTGAATAAAATTTAAGAACCCTTATAGCGCATAGAAAGGCTTGAGGAGATTCAAGAGTAATAGAAGGGGTGTGGCTACCCACGTAGTTTTGAGCAGAAAACCTTAAGGTGGAAGAGAAGTGTGGCAGCTTGGGAAACTGTGAGGGTCCGATTGTGCAAGGAATCCTTGCGGCAAAATATGCACAGAGGTGAAGCAATTCAAGGTGAGAGGAACAAGTAGCTCTCCGTAAAAGAGGATCAAGATTTTAAGGGTCCCAAACCCACTTTCGGTGTTAGCAAAGCGGTTTTAGGGATTGCTGATAGTCAAGCAAAGAAACAGAAAGCGGATTTGGAGAGTGGTTTTTTAAAAGTAAAATCCTATAGGGTCTTTGTCACCTCCCTTGTGACTGACCTGGGGAAGCAAGTGGTCCCCCCAGAGCATCTTATAGCCATCTTTCTTAGTAGAAGGTCGAAACATTTTCACGTGGTTGCTAAAGACAGTCGCATTATACATGAAGTGGGGCCAGAAGTACAATTTTCAGCCACCAGTGCCGTTTATGGAGAAGGATGATGAAAACGTTGCAGAATGGAGGGAATGGAAAGAATATTCTGAGGAATACATTAAAGATCTTGAGGAAGAGGCAGTAACCTTCGTACCTAAGGAAAAGGCTGAAGTGGTGCATTACAGTTTAGGGGCTCGAGAGAGGAAAATGTACCACGAAATGGAAAAAACTTTCATGGAAGGGACAGTCCGCAATTTTTATGAAGACAGTTTGAGAGTGTTGGATGAATATTTCGCACAGGCCCCATTGGGGAAAGTACATAAGGAAGAAGTTTACAAGGATGAAATGAGCAGCAACAAGGGGCGAAAGCAAAGCAAAGTAAACCAGAGGTGCACTATCTGCATTGGAGGAGTGATGACTGATATGTTATTAGATTCAGGATCGCCTCATAGTGGGGTAAGCAAGAGCGACTGGAAGGAATTATTATCTAAGAAATATGGAAACGTACTGAAAGAGGCTAACATATCCCTGGAGACATATACAAGGGAGGACATCGACGTAGAAGGATACCTAGTCATGGAATTAATGTACGAGGGAAAGTATACAAGAAGTAATATATATGTTACAGAAAGAGGACCCACCATGCTAGGGTGGAAGGATCAAAAGAAATTGAAAATAACCCTCAATGGGAGTAGAAGAGAACAAATGAAGGAAAAGGCATGGAAACAAAGTATGAGTGTAACCAAGGGTAGCGCCTTAGTAGCCTCCAAGCCGCCTTCAAAGGTGGTAGATGGGTGCGAAGATGCAGCTAGTTTAGAAGAACGTGTGGAAAGCACAGTCAAGTGCAATCTGAGAGAAAGACGCGGTGGAGAAGGCGCAGCCAGTGTTGGAGAACGTGTGGAAGATACAGCCAAGCGCAAACTGAAAGAAAAACGAGAACATTACCAAGGTTTTGTGGAGGAGAGAGAAAGACGTAAGAAACACGAGAGGAAAAACGTTGTAGGTGAAATAGGTGGAGAAGGAGAATTCGGGAGAAAAGGAGAAAGCATCAATTCCACAGCTAAAGAGTGGAAAAGGACAAAATGTAAGAGTATTATTTCCAATTGCAAAGTGACGGGTCTAAGTACATTGTCGTTTGAATTCAAGACAAAAATGAGGGAGGAGTCTGTGGCCAAATGTGTACAAGGAAAAGAAGAAGACGCAAGTTGGCTTGAAAAAAGAAATGAGAGAAAAGATGAACACTTACCTAGAGCCTACAGTGGGATGTTGGAGAGAGAAAGCAAGGGAGTGCAGAAAGTAACAAAAGGTTTCCCACACTTGGTCCAGTTTGGTCAGAAGGGATCACTATTTGACAATAGGAGTGAGTACCAGTTTGGGGTCCCAGAAATCTCTAATGAGTTCCCCTATGGTAGACGCGAGAAGAAACAAGGGGACGGACGCAGTGCTGAAGAGACCAATGAGGATCAACGGGAGAAGTTTGACAAGGAAGCCGATAAAGGCTGGGAGTTGGGCAAGGTCCAAGTGATGAAGGACAAAAGACGTCCTAGACCGGCCACCATGGATGATGTGGTAAGAGAGACATAGTGTGCCAGATGGAGTGTACGACCAGGACTCTGGCCCCGGTACTGCTTATAATAGTAAATTGTAACCACACCTCCAGTAACATCCCTCTTGAGGAAGATGGAAAGACTATCAAGAGAAGTGGGGGATTCGTTGTAAGAAACAAAAGTTCGTTTTGAGACTGTTGCAGATTATAGTGGGGTGGCCTAGGTGGCGCCCCAGCATTGGGAAGATTCTGCCACTCCACTCTTCACACCCTTTGTGTGACTCCATCCAGTTTCGGGGCGGGACCTGGTGTAACAGTACTCCTCCGTCCTTGCCCCCCTGTTAGCCCCTTATCGAGGCATACGGTGGGTCACATTCCTCCCCACCATTGTATTCCGTTACCATCCCTCTGTGGGGATTTCCATTCCGGTGCCAGGGGTGGGAGGTCTATCTCCTCTTCCTTAGTCCTGTTATTTGCCCCCTAGGGGCCCCCTCCCCCAAGGCCACCACCCGGGGAGGGATCTAGTGGAACGCCTCATCCTCTGGCCACAGAGCTCCCCAGTCCTGCCTCTCCCCAGGGTTCATCTTCTGATGGGTCCTTTCCCCATAGTTGCCAAGGGCACTGTTCGACACTTACCCCCCCCCCGGCTGTTGCCTCCTTGCAGCCACCTAGCGGGGTCCGCCGTTTCCATCCATCTCTTTCCTGCTTTTCCCTTTAGGGGGGAAGGTGTGTTGTAACCTTAGTAGCCATCCCTCTCCCGCCTTACACCCCTCCCTTTTCTTCCCTATTGGTACAGTCCGCTCAGCTTCTGGGAGCGCATGATAGAACGTTGATGAGAAAGATTACCGCCAAGCTGGGAGCACCTGTATTATATTACTGTATTAAACTTACCTTGGAATTCACGTCGAGTAGTGTTTCTTTACTACACTATGTTTTGACATAGCAGTGAGAATCCACCATTACAGGTGACACAGCAGGATAACCTGGTCACTAACGTAACTAGGGAGAAAGTTGAACAGGCACAGACAATTAAATCATGCATGAGCTATGACAGGTTGGCCACTACCTAGTGTTGCTGGACAAACTCAGAGGTGAGGACAGGAACACCGGCGCTTTTTGCACCATATGAAAACAAAAGCAGAAGAATGGAAATGTTTTCAGGTGCGTTAGTGGTAGGGCAGGGTGCTGAAGAAAAAGTGACTTACCTTCAGTAGCGCTCTTACTGGTGGATACCCTACCTAATTGAAGATTACTCACCTTAGAATACTCCTCAGGTGGCAGACTGAATCCAGAGGTTTTTCCATGAATGCCCTAACGCACAGCCAGGTGGAACCGTGCAGCTCTACACTGGCTCCGTACCACACCAGATGTGATGGATGCAGCAGCATATAAGTGGCACCCCTGGACGCTGATGGCAGTTTCTTGCCAAAAATAGATATTTTCAGTGCTATTCTATGATTTGGGTTATTTTAGAAGTGAATACACATCAACAATCATGTAAGTAATATTGCCACCTTAAGGGCAACAGATATTTTAAGTACTATTTAAACGTTTCAGATTTTCTAAATATAAACACACATCAACAAGTGCGGAACGGACACCAGGATCTTCAGTGGTGTGAACATTCTCATGTCCCATCCTCCACTGTTACTATTGAGACTCAATCCCACTGTTCCTATTGTTAAATCTGAATGTTGATATTGTCATTATGCAGTCTCTTCCTTTAGATTTTTTCTTAAAATCTCCCATATCGCCTTACGCGCCCAACAGGCATTTCTCATACTTTCATTTCTGCTAGTTAGCAACATCCAAAACCTATGGAAATGCCACTGTTTTGTAACTCATCAGTCCCCATAATCTAAGCACATGCAACTCATATATTCGCTCGCATTAGCTTTAAACTATGACAAGCATGTCTGGGGCCCCCTGGAGCTTGAGGCCCCCCCACACCGCAGGGGCTGCGGGGGCCTGTGTTACGCCCCTGATGTCACTGTAAAACATTTTCTTGGCTTAAATCATTACACTAATGCATTTTTCTCGTGCTTATGAAACCATTCACTACCGAATCTATCTGTATTTCGTTACTGTAAATGGTCCTTCATATTGCTGTAGGGCCACATTATGCTACTGTTATATGATTATCTTTTCACGGGTTGCTGTATTTCAACTCAAATTTTCCATCCCGAGATTAGACTTTACGAGTTCGTGAACACCTGTTCCTGTTATGTAAATTAGTTGAAGGCTGTTCTTGAAATTGATTTTGCACGGCTGTGAAATGAACATATTACCTTGTGTGCTCGAAACATAGTACACGCGCTGCTTTTCATACATTGTTAACTTTTCCATGACCTTAGTTCGCACTACTTCTCTGTTTAAATCTTCAATATTAAATCTTCAATTTCTCCGAGCACTTTCATGCCTGCTCAAGATAATCTCATAAACCTCCTTAGCCTCCCCCGCCCCGCCTTCTGTTCAGACACTTCTCCCTCTACTCTTCCTCGATATTCAGCTTCCTACTATTACCATGCCTACCAAGTACATTAGCAATTCGATTTACTAAATTAAGACCATAGGTAATTGAAGTAATACCTGTAAAATTATTAACTCCATGATATATTTAAAAATGTTACCTGAACCCACACAATGCCTTGATGTTTAATTCGTAATCCTATATATCAAAATTACCTGATAAAGACCTACAGTTATTGTTTTTTGACAATTTCTATTCTTTTTCAAGCATACAAAAATAAAAACCTATGGGCATTAGCACAATTGACATTGTACATATGCAGTCTTCATGGTTAAAACACAATAACAACCTCTACCGCAGTAATGGCCCGCCCCACTAGAAATAGGTCAGATCTAGGTTTCAACCCCTCTGGCCCAATATTAATGTTATGTAGTACGCCCCAGTCATTTCAGGCATTTAACATCATTTCCCCACTCCCACAAACACACTCTAAATCTTAGACCTCTGCAGAATTCTTTCCAGGTGCCCATGGTTTTATACAATATTTGTGGAAAGCCTCTTCCTTGCTATACACTTAAAAATATATACAGAGCTCCTAAATTACCTAATGTTATTTTAAGGCTTCTAGCTCCCTGCCATGCTATCTCCCAACATATCCTCCATGGCTTCATCATCACCTTCTCTTCCTCTAAAAGAGCAATAAAACAAATGGATTTGTAAGAAACTGGCTTGTTAGTTGAGAGGGATGGAAGTACCACTTATGCAACAACCACAATCTCTGTCAACAAAAGTCATTACATTAACCTGTGCTCTTTGGTAGTTTGGCTCAAAAGCAGTCAGGCTTAAATTTATGTAGCACACAACTAGTAATGAAGTGGAAACACAACACAAGAAAAAAATCCCAAACCAATATAGGACAAGCATTTGCAATGCAATCGGTCTCGCATTTTTGAAAGTTAGAGCTATTGGTGCTGTAATTGACATTGTTTTTACTAGAAGAGTCTAGAGGACTGAGAATAAGGAATTGCCACATTGGAATAGAGACACAGCAGCAGCACTGCCTATAAGGACTTAGAATGAGGAATTACAACTGTGACCAGAGTAGCAGCTGCAGCACTGGGTAAAGGACTTAGAATGAAGAATTACAACTCGGAATAGAGACACAGTTGTAGCACTGCATAGAGGACTTACAAAGAGGAATTCCTGACGGGACCAGAGAAACAGCTAGCAGCACTGTCTAGAGGACTTAGAATGAGGAATTACCAACAGGATCAGAGAAGCAGCTAGAAGCACTGGCTAAAGGACTAAAAATAGGGAATCACCACTGAGACCAGTGAAGAAGCTGCGCAACTGTCTAGAAGACTAAGAATGAGGAATTACGACTGGGAACAGAAAAGCAGCTAGCAGCACTGACTAAAGGACTAAGAATGAGGAATTAACCCTGGGAACAAATACAGAGCTGCAGCACTGCCTAGAGGACTAAGAAAGGGGTAATACCACTGGGAACAGAGACAGAGTTGCCACATTTGTGACCATATAAAGAATAAAATGTACAATCCTGTTTCCAGAAACGGAGCAAGGGAGCTCCAAGCGAGTGAAACATAATTAATGCTAAAAGCAAAAGATTGGGTGAAAGGGAGCTAGCGAGGAAAGTAAAATTTCTAACATTCTAACTTTGTCACTCCTCAACTTGATCTTCAGTGACCTAGACACTACATTAAAAGTGAAAGCTAAGGTGCGAAGGGGAGAGCACACGGTGGGTGGGAGGGGAAAGCAGCAACACTGGTCAGCTTTTCACCATTTCCAGAACATGAGGCATGCAATCAGACAAAATAGTACACAACAATAACTGAAATGGACAGAAGCGAAAAGCGGCTATGAAAAGGAATGACAGACCAAAAGGCGGGACAAATGAGCATGATTTGCCATTGAAAAGTAAGGAATTTAGAAAGGCATCTGGAACACCGAGTGTCAAGCGATAGGCCGGCTTAAAGCCCATGTACTGAATACACCATGCCTTGCAGAGCAGTGCATGTGAGCTGCTAGGTTAGACCGAGACAACTGGAATTTTCTCCAAAGTCGTTTTTTGAGTTTCCAACACCCAACATGGCATCATGTGGATGCAGGAAGAATTATTTGTAACTGGTCAAATGGGTTTCCTCTATAGGCATTTCGCTGAGTTTATGGTCATCAATTATCAAAGAATCCCATTGAACTGTGCTTTAGGCAATGTAAAATGCGGGCTTGATGGGTAACATTGTAGAAATGGTGCATTTTTAGTGCCAATGCCGAAATTTTACAGACCTAAAAAAGTGTAAAATTTGTGGTGTTTGTGAGTGCACAATAGATAGATAGTAAAAGAAGGTCAGTCCATAATCTCTCTTATGGAAAGCATGCATTGAAGCAGAGTAGATTTTTACAGTTTCCTACTTCCTAGCAAACACTATTAAAGTTTGTTTTTAATTATTTAACCAGGAAGCTGATAGAATTTGTAAATAAACATTTCATATTAGGCTATGTAACAGGTATAATATGTAGATGTAAATTGAGAAGATGGAACATCTGTTTTCAGTCTTTGGCCTAATCCTTGCAATTTTTGGATGTAGCCAAGGCACTGAATTTATGCGGCAATCGAGCACCAAATTATGCAGCAGGCTAGATTAAATTGTGTGGCACAAAAAAGGCAAATTATGCATCAAGATGCAGCACATTCAATAGCAGCATTGTTTAGCTAAGTTTTCATTTTAACACATATTAATAATGTATGGGTAATGGAATTACGCTACTGATGCCAGTTTAACAGCGGAACACAGAAATTAGCAACTGAAAGCTGACCAGTTAATCTCTGCAAGAGGTCGCCCACAGCGCAGCACCACCTTTCGCTGTTTTTTTATTAACTTTTGATCCATTTCAGCAAGAATAATTTTTATTGAAATCTGCAAATTATCCAGCAGATGGTGAATTAGGTGGCAACTGCAAAACATTCATGATTATACGGAAAACACAGTGGCTGCAGAATCACATAATATTGGTGGCTCAGAGTATAGTTCTGGGATATAAACATGAATGCATTTGATACTTTTAAACATCCATGAAACAAAGAGATAGACCAGTCCTTGCTAGAAATTGGTCTGTTATGAATACTGAAATAAGCCAAAAATGCATGTTTTTGCAGCAAAGGTGTATACACAAGTGGTGGCTAGCAAAGAAACACAATTTCAAAAGACCTAGGAGTCACAGGAGTTGGGCTTAAACTAGGTTCAATCGGTGGCTAAATAGAGTTTCCAGCTGCCACTATTAGGAGAATGGCTTTTATTTCTGATAACCATTGTTAGCAGCCAGGATAGTGAAGTCTTTGAATTCCATTTGATTGAAGCACAGTGCCTTGTGCTTCCTGCCTAGTTCACTCCAGCTGAGTGACGTAACTAGGGCGCCATGGGCTCTAAACCAAACAAACCAAAAAATTAGACCAATTACATATGGGCACGGACAACAGGAGGGAGGGCGGGCGGGAGTTTGGGGGAGGAGAGGAGGAGGCACAGAAAATGGGGGGAGTGAGGAAACAAACCTACATTTACCTGGTCCAACTCCAAAAGGAAATAGTACACGCCCGCCCCGTTAAGGAATCACACACCAGCATTTACGAAGGACAAAGGCACAAGCCAATGAAAAATGAGGGCGGGGGAGTCGGTCAAGCTTCTCTCCGTGCTCAACTACCACAGCTCTTGGCAGAGCAGCACTTGCGCTCTGGCTCCCGCTCAACGTAAAAATAGGGTAGATTTTAATAAATAAAATAATACCAACACAACAAAAATACAATCAGTAGAACCAGAAATATGGACTTTTACATTTATAAGTAAAAATAGCACCAGGGATCAGAAAGCGCCAACTGTGGGTATCTGGTCCCTCTGGACTGGACAAAGTCACAGGTTCAGGCTGACCATGATGGAGTGAAGCCAGGGCACAGGATTGAGTTTGGTCTGCTGGAAACTGTAAATTAAGACCTTGATGTGAGGGATGTGTGGTGTTGCTTTGCATTGGTTTAAATTGAGTTTTGAGCTGTACAGTGGGATTTTGTGTGGCGTGCGTCGCTCTGTGTCAGTAACAATGAAATTGTCAGCTGTGCAGCTAAACTTTGCAGGGCTTCGCATCTCTCAGCCCCAGTTCCAATGAAGCTTTCAGCTGGGTGGTGAGGCTTTGTGACTCTTCGCATTGCTCAGAGTCTGTTCCAATGAAGCTGTCTGCTATGCAGTGAGGCTTTGCAGGGCTTTGCATCACTTCACACCTGATGTGATGCAATCTTGGATAGGCAAGGAAGAGTACTCTCTGATGCCTGCAAAGGGTCCAAGACCTGGGGGTGAAGTCTTGGGAATAATGGCTCACTACAACAGTGGCCATCAGCAGGGGTCAGGCAGGCCCACTAGCAGGTCCAGTTACAGCAGGTCAGCTGGGCAGTTACAAGGAGGACTCTTAAGCGTTTTGTTTACCCGTAGCTCAGGCAGCTGACCCTTGGAGTCACTCTTGGTAGTCTGGGATAAAGGCAAGCAGGTCGTCCTTACCATACAGCAAGGCAGTCCTAGAAGCAGCAAAGCAGTCCTTCTTCTGTAACATCTATAGGTGCAGGAGTGTGCTAATGAGTGGCTCTGGAGGTCCAATATTTATAGTAGGTGCCAGCCTTTGTGTGGGGGGGGCTCTCTGACCTAGTCAGACATCTGGTTCTGGAAAGTTCCTTCCCTTTCACTGTCAAGGTTCCAAACTGTCTGAGGGTTTCCAAAGGCAGGGTAGGCCTGCTGTCAAATTCCATTGAGAGTGAAGGAGGCAGAATCATTTGAGGTGTAAGTGGGGCTGAGTAAAGCTGCTCCCCCATCAGGATTGCCCATCCTGTCCATTGCGAAATCCCCTTAGTGTCACTATTTGGAAGGAATGAACAAACTCAAACAGCAGCTCCACTCACAGCCATGTGACCCAGGACACTAGCAAAAGACTCAGACGGTTATGGCTGGCACAAGAAAATGACAACTTTTTACAAGAAAAAAGTAACATAATAACTAGAGGTGCCCACAAGGATTATGTTTGCACAAACACACTTATCTAATTTTTATAAATCCAAAATGTCATATTAAATTCAGATATTTGAAAATCAATTACGAGGACAATTTTACTGAAAGAAGAAGAATTTTTCAAAAGCAGGTGTGTAAATTCATTTTTTATATATATTCAAAAGAGAAATTTTTCAAAGGGGTTCACAAGAAAACAATCTCAAGAAACACGTTAACAGCAGTTATAAATACATTTTACAAATCATATAAAACCATAAGTCATTGTGGTAACTGTGCAAATCCTATGCACAGTGCCTGTCTTGCACATTAGAACAAGGTTGTAAATGATACATTAAATATTAACTTTTTCAGAGGAAATTGGACTTTATGTCGACATTTCGGTGTCTGTAGTTATAAGTCAATGAGACCATCTTCTGGACTGTAGGTTTTTGGAGAGGATGGTAAAGACCCCTCTTTGTAATCCCAAAATGGGAAAATTAGCTGTAAGAGATTACTTCGAAAGAGTCACCGATATAAGACTAATCGTGAAGTTAGAGAGAATTGTTGGATCCCTTGTGTCAGAGATCACAGGGACAGAACTGTTGACTCAGCAACAATGAATAGGGCTCAAATAAGCGTGTATTCAGTGAGTGTTGGTTAAAATGAAATAGACACAGCCTTGTAGATTCCTGATGTTCAAACAAAGATAATCTATCTTATTACTTGTGGGCTTCTCTAATTATTATATCATTATTTACCAAAGCCCCTGAGGAAATACTGGGTTGCCCTCTTTTCTGTATAACTTTTTAAAAGTGGCATTTTCAGAATTGTGACCTATCTCAAGATTAATACTATTCAAGAATAGGTATGTGACCTCCCATCTTCCGCTATAATAGAGGCAATTACCTCCTTTTAGAAATTTGGATCACCAATACTCCAAATACTTTTTATATGATATCATAATCAGTCACCATGTTGTCCATGGTTGCCATGAGCAAACAAAAAGAATGACAAAGTCTTTGAACACCCGTCTAGCCACCATTCTTGCAATCAGTTTGCTGGCTCTATGGGTGTGTCTGCCAGAGGAACAGGCTGATTTGTTACTCCTGGAAACACCGTTTTTACAGCAAATCTAATGGAAGCATAGGTACAGAGAATTTGATGGAGTCATTATTTTGTGATCAATGCTGTTGGACCGGACCATTTTTTGCAGGGTTATCCCCAAACCTTACACCTTCTTTCTCCTATTTTTTCTGACCTGTTTTTGTTAGTGTTAGGACTCCGGGCACTTTACCACTGCTGACCAGTGCTAAAGTGCAAGTTCTCCCTGTGTAAAATGTATTTGTGATTGGTTTATCCATGATAGGAATATTTGATTTATTAGTAAGTCCCTAGTAAAGTGCACCATGTGTTCCCGGGTCCTGTAAAACACATACTGACAGTGGGCCTGCAGCACTGATTGTGCCACCCACATGGTAGATTGCAAACATTTCTCAGACCTGCCACTGCAGTGTCTGTTTGTGCAGTTTTAAACTGCATTTCAACCTCACAAGTGTCCCCACTTGCCAGGCCCAAGCTTCCCTTTTACCATGTGTAAGTCACCCGATAGTGCAGTGTATTTAAAAAGTAGGACATGGACTGGTGGTTTTGCAAGTCCCACAAAGGAAGCTGAGGTATATCTTGCTAATTCTGATGGGCCATCAGCAGGCTGATGGGACTTGCTGAGCTAGAGTTGTGGGAGGAGTTGTCAGTGACACCTGGATGGGGCTGTGCCTGTCTTCACACAAAGCTGTCTCCACCCCTACCCTGCATTGTGTCTGGATCCAGGTCAGGGATGGGCAGATTCTTGTGCACTATAAAGACTTTCCTTTAAAGAGTGCCTACTCCAAAGTCAGAAAGGGATATACGTATTGGACCTCTGACACTCCAATGTCAGAAAATGTCTGGACTGAGGACATTCTGCCAGGAAGAAGAGCTGGGTGAATTAAGAGGGACTGCCACACTGCCTGTTGCTTTGCTGGGATGGTCTGCTGCTTGCTTTTTCTGTTCTTGGAGTGAAAGGACTGGGCTTTGCTTTTTGCATACTGCTTCCAAGGTTCTATCTACAAGGGCATGGGCATGCTTGCCTCCTATTAAGCAGTCCCAGGTTCATCAAAGACTTCACCAACCTGTGCCTGGGTACTTCTGCTGAGAGTCCTGACTTGCCAAGTGGTGCCAAACCCCATTCCTAGGCCCTTGTAAGTGTAACCTGGTGATCTTAAGGGTAAAAGTCACGCATTGTCTCTCAGCGCCTTTTTTTTCAATGCATCGCTTCAAAGATTGGTGCATCACTGCTGCCTGCACCGAAGTGTGCCTGAAGAATCAACCACACATTTCACTGCAGGCCCTTGTGTTTGCAGAGAGTCAGACCCTTGAGCCCCAATCACAGTGTCACCAGCGTCCATGGCACCAGCTCTGACTCTGACACATCACCTGCTTGTGGCTAAAGTATTGATGCAGCGTCTGCGTTGCAGCTACAAATTAGACACAGCCGATGCATCTCCGCTGCTGCATTGATGCAGCACATCTGGAGTTTTGATACATTGTCCCACGGCGTCGACTCTTCATCGACACCACACCGCAGTGAGAAACCAAGGCTCTGTGTCAGGTAATCGACAGATCACCTCCCCTGCCACTAAGGAACTGACTCATCACCTCCCTTTTCCAGCAGTAAGGAACTGATGCTTTACCTCCCTTGCCAGTAAGGAGTCAAACATCACCTCCCATGCGTAGTAAGGAACCAATGCATAACTTTGCTTTTCTGATGCCTCACCTCCCCTGCACCTAGCACTGTCTTTGATTTTTGATGCATCTAATGTACTTTGTGCTTAAACAAACACTTCCATTGATTTCTATCGACTAAACTTGCTTAATCTTTGACAACTGATATTTTGACTTGTGTACTTTGGATTTTTGTCATTGTGGTCTTGTTTCATTCATATAAACATTGGCTATTGTTTTAAACTGGTGTTGGCTCCTTTCATAGTGTTTTCACTGACTGTCTGATCATGCCAAGCTAACAAGTGTGTGAGCAGGGGTTAACTTAGCTGTGTGACTCCCTTACCCTGACTAGAGTGAGGGTTCCAACTTGGACAGGGTGCAAACCACTGCCAAATAGAGACACAATTTCTACCATTGGTGGTCAATGGTGAGGATATGACTGGTATGTATACTCTGCATGCAGTGACTGTACACTACTTAAACATCGCATACCATTACGTACCAACATACTGTTTTTTTTCTCTTTCTGTCTTTTCAAATCTTGAGTTTTGGGCTCATTCATATCTTATTCTGGTGAACTATCAGTTGTAGCTGCATATTTGGTGTTTGAGCAGGAGAGGCTGGAGACCTCAACGGTGCCTCAGTTCAAAGGTTCTGCAGGAAGTTGAAGTGTTCTTTTAAAGGCACTCTGGAAAAGAGAAGCTGCAACAGGTGCTGACGGCCTGATTGGCAGCCAGGGAGGCTGGTGAGCACACCGAGAATGGAAATGATGTGGTGGACGAGGAGGAACAATGTCTACATATGGGAAGGCTGGAGGAGCCAGCATCGCCTGTGGGGCAGGGGGCCAGCCTGAAGGGTGGACGAGCTGCCTCCAGAGCTGGCAGCAGTGTTTCCTCTCCAGGTTTGTCTCCAGAGGAGCTGGAGAACAGGTAGAAAGCCAGGAAACTCAAGTTGGAGTTTGCAAAAGCACGAATTGGAAATAGAAAGAAATGGGAGATGGAGTGAAGGGAAATGATTTTAGCTCATGAGCTGAGAAAGAGAGAGCAGGGAACCCTTCTGGCAGAGTCCAGCTCAGATTGTGGTAGCAAATATACCATGTCCAGTACTGAAGAAAAGTTCCACATGCTCAAGACTTGGTTTCTAACTTCAAGGAGGGAGGTGGCATACACCTGTGGGCTCAGGCATAGAAGGAAGCTCCAGAGGTGGGCAGGGTCCTTGATGAGGAGTGGGGAATTGGCACATAATCCTGGTGGTGGGAGGGACACTCTACTGGTTCTAGAAGGGAGTGACAGGGAGAGGTGTACCCCCAGGGAGGAAGCCCTGGAAGAGGATTATGAGATCACCCCAAAGAAAGGTAGATTGAGGGGCAGTCTGACACTGTCTCAGCAGATGAGGGATGATGTGGTGTACTTTTTCAAGGCAATGGATGATTAGGTGAAGCGTAGTTTTGTGAACACATGTGAGGGGCAGTACAGTTTGACTGCTGGAGAGCATATGCTCAGTCATGGTTTTCCAGAACTATGTCAAAACCAGGTGGAGTGTGAGTTATCAGTTTCCAGGGAGCTCTGGAGGCAGACCTCTTGGTGGATGCCAGAGGGTCTGGAAAGGCATTTTTTGACTGATCCGAAAGGGAGGGGCTAAGGTTTTCCCCAACTGAGGGAGGCAGGGGAGGTTTGCTGTAGCCCTGATAGGTCCCAGTGTAGTGGGAGGGGTAGAGGGTCCCATGTCTCTTCTCTGGGTAGGAGAAGAGGTGAGGGTGGGTAGAAGCCAAGGTTGCATAAAACTCAGTCCCAGAGCCTGGATGATTCCCAGAGGGAGCACCGGGAAAGGGACCTAGTTTGTACCAGGAGATCATCCGTTGAGGGGGACCGTATTGTGTTACGGGAACTTGGGGGGTGCAGCTTTCACAAGCATCCCACCAGTTCTGGTGTCTGGCAGTACAACTCCGGAGTGGAGGGTTTGGATGGCCAGATGAAGGGGTGAGAGAGGGAGCCTGTCCCCAGTGGGAGAACCTGAGGGTCACAGGCCAGCTCTGAGGTCAGAGACTGTCAGGAACGACCCAGACTACTTGACTGAGGTGTCTTCATGACCTGCCATATGAACAGGATAGGGTGACCAGTGCCAGGCTAGCTTTTACACAACACTTGTAGAATTTGTTTCCCTGGGGGGGGGGGAGGGCGTAGGTGTACTTCCCTGGAAGTCTTGGCTTGCCAGATACAGGCTTAGTCTAAGGGCGCAAACCCTTGGCTGGAGGCCCAGTTGCAGGATAGCACCCCTAAACTAGTAGGAGAAATGTGCAAGACAGTTGTCACAAGTGCCCTGACAATTCTGGATTCTGGGGGTACCACTCCCACGCCTACAAGGAGGGTACAAGGCCCTAGGAGGGGAATCAGGGTAAGGGAGAGCCCACCCCTGTCTCTGTCCAACCTACCGGTACAGGCCCTTGGCTTGAGGACCAGTCTCAGGATACCACCCCAGAACCGGTGGGGAGAGGACAAAGGGTGCTAGTCACCTGGGGCTACTGTCCGAATTCTGAGAAGCCACAGAGGTTGAAGAGCCCTTAAACGCCTGGAGCCTGGCCCTTGTCATTGACAGTTGTCAGAGGCTACTGTGGGTTACTCTCCTTGTGGACAGATTTACCCTGGGGACAGAAATCACATCCCAGGGTTGGAATGGGCCACACCACTGTGTTCACCATTGTGGTATGGTCAGCCAACAGGGATCCATCTGTGAGTAGAGTAAGGTTAGGTGCTGAATAAATAGGATCCACAGTGAGGAGAAGGATTTCCAATGGGTTAGCTTACCAGGCCCTGAAAGTATGGATAAAGGGATCCAACTGGGCTCAGAAAGGCATAGAACTGGAAGGTGTCCCTGCTGTTGCGGGCCAGGGTCCATGTTCTTTTGCCCTAAGCAGGGAAGTGCATCAAAATGTTGATTAGTCTGCCCTGGACAGGAGTTGTGTTGGACCTGGCCCTTTTTGCAGGGTTATCCCAAAACCTTTTGCCTTCTTCCTCTGATTTTTCTCCGACCTGTTGGTTTTAGGACTATGGGCACTTTACCACTGCTGAGCTGTGCTGAAGTGCAAGTGCTCAAAATGTAAAATGTATTGGTGATTCCATGAATGGCATATTTGATTCACTAGTAATTCCCAAGTAGAGTGCACCAGGAGTGTCCATGGTCTGTAAATCCAATGCTACTAGTGGGCATGAAGCACTGTTTGTGCCACCCACATGAGTAGCCCTGTAAACATGACTCAGACCTGCCACTGCAGTGTCTGTGTGTGCAGTTTTAAACTGTCATTTAGACCAGGCAAGAGCACCCACTTGCAGTAGCGGCCCGGGGTGGGAGTGCTGCCGGGAGCTGACGTGGGGCAGGGAAGGGGCAGGTTGGGGGGTAGTAAACTGCGGAATACGGCCACACAGAGGTAAGTAAACAAACAAATAAATAAAACAAATGTCATTGTGCGCGCTGCATCACCAAATGCAATGAAGCGCACGCTCCGAAATTCATTTTATTTATTCGTTTGTGTACTTACCTCTGTGCGGCCGTACTCCGCAGTTTACTACCCCCTACCCTCCCCTTCCCCACCCCACATCAGCGCCCAGCAGCACTACCACCACGGGCCACTACTGCCCACTTGCCAGGCCCAAATTTCCATTTTACTACGTTTAAGGTAGCCCTAAGGTAGGTCCAAGGCATGTGTAGTGTATTTAAAAGGTAGGATATATGCTATGGTTAGTTTTCTATGTCCTAAAAGTGAAATACTGTAATTTAGTTTTTCACTATTGCAACGGCTAGTTCCTCCAGAAGGTAACCTGGGAATTGCTTTAAGATATATTTTAGTTATAATTTCTTATCGGAGCAGATAGACATTTGGAGTTCGGGGTCTCTGAACTCACTATTTAAAAATACATATTTTGGCGAAGTGGGTTTTGAAATTGTGTTTTTGAAAATGCCACTTTTAGAAAGTGGGCATTTTCTTGCTTAACCATTCTGTGACTCTGCATGTCTGTAGAATATATGTCAGGGTTGGCTGACAGTTGGGCTCTTATGCATTCACTCTAGATAGTCACACAAATGGAGCTGAGGTGTACCTTGCATATCCTGATGGTCCATCACCAGGCTAATTGGCCTTCCTGAGCTGGAGTAGTGGGAGGAGGTGCCACTGACACCTAAATAGGGCTGTGCCTGTCCTCATACAAGCTGTCTTCACCTCCCTCCTGTCTGTCTGGAGCCAGGTCAGGGAAATGAAGGGGTTCATGCACTACAAAGACATTCCTTTGAAAATTTGCCTACTTCATATGCTGAAAGTGGTATAAGTTTTGGACCTCTGACACGCCAAAATAAGACCAACTCTGGACTGAGGGTATTCTGCCAGGAAGAAGAGCTGGATGCTGTAGGAGGGACTGACAGTCTGTCTGTTGCTTTGTTGGACTGTCTTGCTGCTTTTGTCCTGGGAGAAAAAGGATTGGACTTTGATTCTAAATCCTGCTTCAAAGGTTCTCCAAGTGCTTGTGCATGCTTGCCTCCTGTTAGGAAGTCTCAGGAACATGAAAGACTTCACCTACCAGTGCCTGGGCTCTTCCCCTGAAAGTCCTGTCCAAGTCCAAGTGGGGCCAAATACCATTCCTGGGCTCTAGGAAGTGTAACCTGGTGAATTTAAGGAGAAAATCCATGTATCCACTCCCAGGGTCAATTTTTGCGATGCTTCGCTACAAAAGATCAACCCTACGTAATTGCCTGCACTGAAGCGTATTTCCCACCCGACGCATCAACCACAGCTTTCACTGCAGGTCGCAGCTTGGTGTCATAGTGCGTCAGAAGAATCGACTCAGTGGGAGTTACGATCACTGTGTCACAGACATCTGTGGCACCCACTCCAACTACGACGCCGCACCTGCTCACGGCCGAAGAATCAACGCAGCGCCTGCCTTGCGCCTGTAAAACCAAAGCAGCACCTGCATCATCGCTGCTGCATCAATGAATCGCATCTGGATTTTTGACACATCGTCCCTCCACACCGACTGTTCATCGACACAACACCACAGTAAGGAACCGAGGCCACATGATCAAGAAACCGATGCATCATCTCCCCTGCCAGTAAGGAACTTGAGCATCACCTCCCCTGCTAGTAGGGAACCAACACATCACCTCCCCTGCCCCTCAGTAAGGAACACACGCATCACCTCCCCTGACAGTAATGAATCGACTCATGACCGCCCCTGTATAGTAATGCACGATGCATCGCTTTGCTTTTCCTGCGCCTCACCTCCCTTGCACCGTCTTTGATTTTTGACGCTTCTGAGGTACTTTGTGCTTAATGGAACGCATCCATTGATTTCTATTGACTAAACTTGCCTAATCTTTGAAAAGTGATAAATTGACTTGTGTATGTTGGAATTTGTTTTTTTTGGTCTTGTTTCATTCATATAAATATTGGCTATTTTAAACACTTGTGTGGACTTCTTTTGTAGTGTTTTCACCATGTTACTGTATGTGTGGGTACAAATGCTTTACACATTGCCTCTGAGATAAGCCTGACTGTTCGTACCAAGAAGGTGAGTAGGCTTAGCTGTGTGGCTCCCTTGCACTGACTATGGTGAGGGTCCCCACATGGACACGGTACAAACCACTGCCAACTAGAGACCCCATTTCTAACAGATACCCACTTTCTTCACATCTCTGAATGAGGCCCCTGAACTTAATTCACTAAAGACAGTCTTTCTCCTCTCCTTCCTAAACCAGAAAGAAAATGTCCCAGCTAACTCATTCTCCAAGATTAAACCTATATAAATAGCCTCAAAAGCAATAATCGTATTCTGAATATCATGCAATAAGCATGTGAAAAGCTTAACCAACAATACAAGATCCCAACCAAGGAGTGCATTTTTCCCAACAGTCTTCATTAAGTTCCAATGAAAACTTCTGCACTTACGCACATTTTTCTGAAAATCATGCATTTGTTGCTGTGCACTCTCATTCCAAACAGCACTGTGTCACCCAACATGATCTAATATCTATATAAATAAAATGAACATTTAACTGTAGCACCGTTTAACCATGGACTGCAGCTCAATCCTTGCCATACCATTGAGGGGCTTAGATTTTTCGGTCCTATACCTGAATGAATGAATCATGAGGTGATCTATGAAAGTGAGGAAGGATTTCAGGTTTTGATGTCTTTTGAAAGAAAGGTTTCTTGTTATTTCATATTTTGTTTTCACGTTGCAGAATGCAATGCATGCTAAGGAAAATATCACAAGCTAATGCATATTAAGTTCCTGAAATAGAAAGTCAAATAACAAATATTTTCCGGAATTTACTTGTACTGGTTGCAGGTAAGGTCTAACAAAAAAGCTGGACATGCAGGGGTTTTCCTGAGGGAAGCTGCAACTCTCTCCGTGGGAGATAAGGGGACTAAACAAAGCTTGTGAAAATCACACCCAGATATCCTTCTAGTCTCCCTCTAATGCAGTGATACTCACGGTACGGCCCGGGGGCCGCATGCGACCCTCCTGACCTGTACATGCTGCCACCTGAGCAGCAGCAGCACTAGGCTGCTGTTTATTTTATTCAGCACTAACATTAAAAAAACACTAAATTAAATATACAGCAAGCACTTATTTAAAGGTTATTTTCAGTTAAACAAAAGGAAGTCACTAGCCCCTTAACTTTAGGAACACCTTCATTTATAAAGACAGCAAACATGTAAAAATATAGGGGCATAGTAGCAAGGAACCTCGTTAAAATTATCGCTGTTTTATCGGCAGGAAACTGCAGATAAAACGGCAATAATGGGCTTGCTAATGTGTGTTATAGAATTCCTATAGAATTCCCAGGGTAGATGTGCAGGACATCTAACCTGGGATTCTATGCCGTTGGTGATTACATCCAAGCCCAGGAGATGGTTTTGTACAGCATGCATGCTGAAGTCATATATTTTGATGTTCTTTTATATGTGAAATGAAGACAAAAGGATGGAAATTGATAGAAAGCAATTGCACAAGGTCACACAATTGGTCAAGGGGAGAAGCTGGGATTAATCCTAGGTTTTCTGGTTCCACATTTTGCAATTGAGTTCAGCCAATAGATATACATACTTCACTTACTCTACATCCCGTTTACAACCCTCCTCCTCTGCTGGCTTCAGTGCGGCCCTCGGTCACACCAAAGACCAAACTTTGCGGCCCCTGGGAAAAGGTTTGTGAGTACCCATGCTCTAATGCCAGCCAGGAAGTTTGTAAATCACTGTCCAAAGCACTATTTTTAAAAATTGATAGATTGTAGAATACTTGCTAAAACTGTGTTTATTTCCAGAATAAACAGAATGGAAGAGTTACATGTGATCCCATGTCTTCCCTCCAGGTCAATTGGGGCATTTCCATGTCAAAGCGCTGTGAAAGAGAATCAGCAAGCACTGGGTTGAAAGGTCTTTAATCATACAAATAGAGAGCTGTTTTGCATGTAAATGAAAGTGTTCTCTGAGTCAGTCAACTACACTCTGAGTCAGCAATACTGCGCCCTGCTGATGAAAGCCGATGTCATCAAAGCCACTTGCAGCATATTTTCTTTTATGCTTTGCAGCATTGTGCCCTCTTAGCAGCTGCATAATGAGGTGTTATTGGCCAGGAGTTGTGCGCTACTAACAAACCGCAGATGATTCATTTGAAACCTACGGTGGACGTCAGTCAGTGGTTGCCACGGTTATAAATCAGTTTCTACCAGAGTTTACCATTTGCTACACCTGGAATTGTCCTGGCTACCATAGTCTTGAAGATCAGGAAAGAAGCCACAGAAACAGAAGTGTGCACTTTCTGTAGTTTTCGCTGCTTGTCCTTTTGCCAGGAGTTCAAGTGCAAATTAGGAGGCAGTTGAAGGACTAGAGGGCAGGAATCAACCCCTTGATTTTGTTGAGTGTCAGCTGGTGCTCAATGACACTACAGCTGGCATTTTAGCAAATCAACACTCATCAAACAGCCATACAATGTAAGAAATGCTAGAGTCTGTGTTTTGATGAGCATCATATAACTGTGCATATTCTGGGAATCTACAGGCCTGATTACCAAAGAAAAGTTAGGGGTGTAACTACGCAATGTATAAACATATGCTTATACATGTTAGTAAGACAGCATGCTTACCAACAGGAACTGAGAGCAAAAGTTGTCTCGGGATCCTTGCAAAGAAGGGACTCTGTAATGAGGCATCAGTCTGCTGAATTTCTCCAGGGAGACCTACATTAATAAATAACTAGCCTGTTGTTGTAAGGATGGGGGAATTTTCCTGTAAAAATGTATCACATCTCCAGATCAGAGAAATGGACATCTGGAAAAAACTGCTTGGATTAACGAGAAAATCAGTGGCATGTGCATTACGGCTAAAGCCGCGTCTAACCAACATTAGTTATAAGTACCAGCAAAGGGGTTTGGACAATTGGGTTTGTATGTCAAATGCAGTGGAAAGTTCATTAAGGCAACTAATTTAACAATATTTTCAAATAAGCCTGGCCCATGGTTGGAGAACCTATATAAAAATAATGTGACATCTAGACATAGACTTAACGAATTTAGGAGAAAGGTCTGTAGTCCAGAGGGAAAAACTGATAAAGCATCTGGTCAAAGTAGGATCAACTAAAAAGACTTCGAGAAATGTGGTAGAAGACACAACTAACTTATCTTTTAGACAGGATTACAGATCAGTTTTACAACCGTATTTAAAAAACAAAATATCATGTTGTGCAATAAGGTTGATGCTTAAATTAGGACTGGGCCAAGTGCCGGCATTAATTAAATGAAGGACAAACAATCATCATCTTGGAATAGAAAGTTCAGACGTGACTGTTTGTCCCTTCTGTGAAACTAGCACATCCTCACTTTCTCTTCTGCTTGTATTTTGCACAATGTTGGATCTCTTAGAATAAAACTGTTACTACCTGTTTACAGAGAAATACAGATCAGCCATTTACAGAAATTTATGATAACAGTGAAGAAATGCCAAAAATGTAAGGTTATGTTACCAACTTGTGACATTTTAGAAAGTGTGATGGATTGTTTGTTGCGGTTGATATAGGAAAAATACCCTCAGTAATTTGTTTAAAAGAACAGTTGATTTATTATGCAAGTATGTTGCAGTTGCCGATCTTCCAAAGAAGAATGATAGAATGTGCTCCTGGTGGAAAGAATTGCTAATGAACGGTATAGAGTAACCTTTATACACACTAGGGGCCATATGTCTGAAAGTAAAATTTTGCGATTCTCAAATAGCGATTTTTAGAGAATCGCTTTTTGAGAATCGCAAAATGCTATGTATGTAGGGGTGCTATAGATTCCCCAGACTTCCCTTGCAGGTGTGTGCAGTCACTCACTGCAAAAGGGATATCCAATCCCTCTTTAAACTTCAAACAAGTTAATGCCTGCACAGTGAAAACATGGAGCAGCTTTGAAGTAGTCACTCTATATTTTACTTGAATGTGCTGCCCCCAGCACAGCACAAGTTTGCAGCAGCCTGTGGACAGCGCATCCACTGCAATCGGGTGCACTTTCCATGTTTGCGCACAGCTCATCTATTTAAGGGTGGGTCTTGTGCAGACAGGAAAAGTGCACCCTATGTGTAATAGGGCCCCAGGAGTCATCACTTTAATGACCAGTCTCAACAAAGGTCCAAAACTGTATTTTTGACCCCAGAAGCTAGCATGTGTTACATGTGAAGGATGTGATGTCCCTCTTCCCTATTTAAATTTCCTCCAGATGTGTTTACTTTCGTTTTTGGGAGGATATGATATTTTAGAGATAAATACCACAAACATTAGGCTGAAGGCAAGCAATGTTGTGGTGGCTAGATTTACCCTTCTCCCACTGGTCAGGCCAAGACTTAGTGGCGTTGATGTGGCAGGAAGATGATGTTCATTTTCAGTTAAAATGGTCATATGTTTAGTGATAATATAATTAATTAGATATATCACTAATGAATGTGCCATTAAAAGACAATTAAATCGAAACTGCAATGCGGCGGTATAGTGTATGCATTATATGAAATGTGCGATATTTTGCCAGTTGTATTGTTTTCTTTGCATGATATAATCATAGTTTTGCCATGGTGATTTAATATTTTGTTCACCGTGGCATTAAAGATGCCAAGTTCATGAAACTTTTTTTTCAGCGAGGTTGAAATGCAAGTGTCTAGACAAGGTAAATAGCTTAATTTTCTGTCTTCAATTGTGGGATAGGCCTTTCACGTCTGAATCTCCTTGTGATACAAGTTTCTCCATTTGAGATTTTCAGTGGGTTCAGCCTCATGGCAATGGTAATGGTTTTACAAGTTACACATACCTGAGAAAATGTATGGTTACAACAGTGTGGTAAATAACTCGTTTGAGCCCAAATTCGTTGGGCTCAAACGAATTTAAAAAGATCACTTAAAAAAATACAAAAGTAATCTTCTTTGGCTTAGAGCTCAGAAATCTTTGATTTAGCGTTAATACCCAGCCTCAACTACGGCTTTAACACTGACTTATTAGCCTGTGGTTCTGAAATTCTGGACCCTACTGTTGTCCCGGTATCGAGGTCCGATACCCGTGTCCCGAAACATCAACGTACCATGACGAATTTGGTGTCGACGAACCGATAATGATTAGGACATCATTCCTATGCATTTGCGTCATGATCGAGACATGCTAACACCCCCAAATCGTAGTTTCCGTCCCGACCCCTCAGACTCCATTTTGTAAACGGTATCCATCTTGTGTCTTGCCCTCATGATAAGTCAATTAAAGGTCGAGCTTGATCTAAAAGGACACGTCCACCTTCCCTGACTTCCCCCTGACCTGTCCCAACTGACTCCCTTGCCTCCAGCCAAACCTGTTTGGGCAGCTCCTCGCCCAGTGGCCAAACACGATAGCATCAATGCACAACATACCACAAACCATTCACCTCTTACAGATCATGTTTTCTACACACATACACACCTGTCCACGCTCCCTGTTTATGGCCAGTTTTATGACTAGGAGGTGCCTTCCTTTATTGGGGCTTCACCGATATCTGATGGGAGTTCCGGGCCTGGCTAGGTAATCTATCACAAATTGGACATCTAAAATACGGGCTTGCCTACATGACTTCGCTCTTTTGTATTATTGTAGAAATATGTGTATAGCCATATCATAAACTCAGGAATTCTTGCCTGCAGCTAATATTTTTGTATATAAGGAGAAGGCTGGTTCTGTAAAAACGAACAGTCTCCTGAGAACACATGACCCGTGCTTGTCGTGCTTCTAGGACACCTGTTACTTGGTAGCTATCAATAAAACTTGATCTCTGACTGCGACTAGAAGACTCCGTGTTTCTGTGGTCCGGAACAGGGAGAACTCAGAGGTCTTCGGGTGTTATCCCCTGGCACCAAACGGGTTCCTAAAAACCCGTTACCCCAGTTGGCGCCCAACTCGGGGCGGTATCAAGCGGCGACGGTCCAAGCCAGATGTTCGTGAGGAGCTTCGTGTGAAAATTCCAGAGGACGGCCAGCCACTTCAGCGACCCCTGTATGTCGACGTGGTTCCGAAGGTCTTTGCTGCGAGGTTCCCCACGTCCCGACGGCTACGAAGGACTGCTGCCCTGACTATCGCCTTGTTTTGGACCCAGTGATCCTTGGTAGAGCGAAACGATAGACGAGTCTTCTAGCGACGTCACCGATCTTCAAATACTTCAGTTAAGTATAAGTGGAGCGTCTCCCAGTCCTTAGTTTGTCCTTAGTTTTTGGTATCCTTGAGATACGCTTTGATTTGGTACTTGCAAGCCCCAAAGCCGAAGGACTTGTGTATTCACGAGAAATATCGTAACAGATAATCCTTTGAAGTTTGAAGCTAGACTAGTGAGCAAAGATGCCTGGTTTTAGCAGACTTGGAAACTTGTTTTGTCTTGGTTATAGTAAGGACTCCCGATTAGAGGATTCCTGTCCGGTTCCTCCGATTGGAACTCCTACATATGAGCTCTATGTAAAGCACGGCGTAGGTCCTATCACATATAATGAAGTGTGGATAAAATACACCCGCAAGGATGGTGTTTTAAAATGGCCCCAATATGGTAGTTTCGACTCAGAAATATTAGATAACCTAGAGGTCGAATTATTTAAGAGAAAAGCCCGGCCGGCGATGTTTGACTCTTTCCGCTTATGGCGCAAAGAAGCCAAACAGAAAGAAATAAAATTAGCAAAAAGGAATAAAAGAGGTATGTCAATGGTGCAAGCTGCCGTTGCATACAGGGATAACGAGGAAGAGCAGGAAAACGAACAAATACTTAGGAGCAAGAAACTAGCAGTAGATAAATGCTACCCGATGTTACCAAATAAGGGACAAGGTCAAGAGGAGAGATCCGAGAAAGATCCATTAATGTCCCACTTATTAAGCTCACCTCCACCGTATGCGTTAGACGCTACTACAACACCAAAGCATTTTACTATACCGCGTCCCGGCGCACGTAACCCAGCTCTTGCACGAACGCCAGCTCCTCTTCAGCTGGTTTCTACTTCTCCGGCGCAGCCTTCTCAAGGGCCGCCATCTTCGCTACCTACTCCATCTACTTCTACAACTTTGCCTACAGCTCCAGCTATTGTCTATGATACTACGTCTGCTACTACTTCAACTTCATCTGCTTTTGCCTCTACTTCTTCTTTGCCTCAGCCTGTTTTTTCCGATGCACTTGCTCCTCCGCAAGGTTCTCCTTCTATTAGACAAAGGGTGACAGGTACCGTCACTGGTCTGCTTTCACCTTTCTTCGGGTCACCTAAAACGACCTCTAAAACAGAACATAGACAGTCCCGTAGTCAACTGCCTGATTACGAGGAAAGAAAAGTGCTGAATGAACTAGCCCGTAAATGGATTACGGATACTGTTAGATATGATGTTCAGTCTGTTATGGAAGTTTTCCGTCAATGGAATGCACCCACTCAGAGATACGTATTCGAAGAAATGTGTGTATATCTGGGCGAAGATGTGAAGACAAATGATCCCAAATACACAATGAACGAACTATGGCGTACACGCTTCAAGTTCTATGAAGGTATGATTATAGGTGCAGATGTTGAGAAAGCGATAGAGTTATTGCTCTCTTACAGGAGTAAGGGAAACGTCTCTAGAACATGTCACGAAGACGATGCACCAGACGGGAAAAGAGCGAGACAGTACCCCATGAGAGAGGTTCCTCCGGTTTGGAGGGAAGGTGATGCGAATGCGAATCCACCAATTCTGCCTCATTTCCAGCGTGTATGGGTACATGTCCCCTGGAAAAGATCCGATGTCTTAGCACTCAAGCAGACACTGCCTGATCCTCGTAAAAACCCGACTGGGTATTATAAGGAGTTATCACAAACTGCAAGATCATGTATAATGAATTTAGCGGATATCGACATGTTGTTTGGGAACGTTGTTCCACATCCGTTATGGAGCAAAATACGTCATACGAACCATGACCAAGAACTAGGTGACTCATGGGCGAACATTGCCGCTATAGATGCTAGACAAATAGGTGGTTCTAAACCTGAGCCGTTAATAGCTGAACTTCCCGGTAGAATTATCGCGTACATGAAGACGATAGTGCCTGAAGTACGCGTAAATTGGGACAAGCTATCTGCGTGCAAGCAGAAGAAAGATGAGAATGTGTCTGACTTTTTCACAAGATTTGAGGAAACTTTCACCGATCATAGTGGTCAGGACATGGCTACCGAGGGTGGTCAAAGATTGTTTGTAGACAAATTCGTACATAATTTAATCCCTGAACTGTGTAATAAACTGAAAGATTCAGAGAGTGCTTGGGCTGTCTCTACGTCAGCGCAAATTTTAGCTACAGCCCAGTACTACGAAAATAGGCGCAAAGACGAGCTAGATAAAGTCGACAAAAAGACAAAAGATTTAAAAACTAAAGTTCTTCTCCAGCAAGCCTATCCGCCTCGTACGGCTAGTCAGCCCAATTATCAGCAACAACAGCAGTATTCGAGAAACGCGCAAGGGAACGAGTTTTCCCATCAGCGCATTGCTTATGGCCCGAATCAATGTGCGTATTGCAAGGAAGAGGGTCACTTTAAAGGTAATTGTCCGGCTCTTGCGCGACGTTTGAGCGGTGCTTCAGGTGTAAGGGGAAGAGGTGTTCAACATGCCCCTAGAGGTAGGGGCCGTGGAAATTTCACCCAGAATACAACTTCCTTTCCGCCTCAGAATTCGATGAACAGCTTTGACCAACATAATAATGCGTCGTCTAGGTCAGCTCAGTACTATGCTGACGACTATTACACCGAACACGAAAATGAGGGTAACGATTGCTAGGACAGCCATGGAGAAAGAGAGGGAGTTATTTCAGTTCCAGTAGATCAGAATGGACCTTATGTCAAGGTAATTACGTCAGGAGTGTCAGAGCCATTTCTGCTGGATACTGGTGCTACAAAAAGTTCTATCATGCACTCGAAACTTCCTGGCGCACCTTTGTCTGGCGAAATGAATGCTTCAGTAGGTTTCTCTGGCGCCCCTGTTAGAAACCCGATCTCCAGTCCTATATCCCTTTCTATTGGCCCGTGCGAATTAGAAGCACCCCTCATTCTTACAACAGGTTGCGGTGAAAATTTGTTAGGTTTGGATTTGCTAAAAAGGTTATATGCAACTTTGTACTGTTCCCCCTTGGGAGTACAACTTACTTTAGGTAAGAAAGTCATTTCCCCAATGTATTTGTCAAAGGACAATATTCCGACTGAATTGTCATCACTTCCTGATATACTTTGGGCTAATGGCTCTAATGATGTAGGTCGTTTGGAGATAGCACCGTATGTCATAACATTGAAAGCCAACGTTAGGTTGCCACGTATTCCCCAATACAAAATATCTAGCGAATGTGAAAAGGCATTATTGACGATTGTTTATGACCTGATTGATAAAGACGTCATCGAAGAAACAACAGGAAATGTTTGTAACAGTCCAGTTCTGCCCGTCTTAAAGCGTACTGATCCTTTACAACAGCCTGTGTACACGTTCGTGATCGACCTCAGAGAAGTGAACAAGATAGTTATCCCACAGTTTCCAGTTGTCCCCGACATTACTGCTTTATTGACGATGGTTCCAGCTTCAGCAAATTGGTTCTCGGTGATCGACCTGAAGAACGCTTTCTTCAGCATCCCGATTGCCGAGGAGAGTAGAGATATTTTCGGATTCCATTTAGGAGGACGAAGCTTCCGCTTCAAGTGAGCTCCTCAAGGCTACTGCGAAAGCCCATCAATATTCAGTCAGGCCCTGAAAACACAACTAGACACGATTGTTCTACCGAATGGTTCAACTCTGATTCAGTACGTAGACGATCTGCTGATCGCTGCAGACACTGAAGAGATTTGCAAGAAAGCTACGTTGTCATTATTGCATCACTTATGTAACATGAAGCACAAAGTCTCTCTTTCCAAACTACAATTTTGCCGACAAGAAGTAACCTACTTAGGTCACATCTTGTCGAAGGAGGGAAGGAGACTGACACCAGAAAGAATACAGGCAATTGCAGAACTGAGTGCCCCAAGGACACAGAGAGAGGTTCGAGCCTTCTTGGGCATTACATCGTACTGTAGACAATGGATACCGAATTTCTCACTACTAGCTAAACCCTTGCTGGCACTACTCTGCAAAGACACGCCAAATCCTATGCCTTGGTCTGAAGATTGCCAGACGAGTTTCCACGAGTTGCGTGATGCATTATGTTCGGCTCCTGTGTTGGGAAACCCCAACTACAGTAAGCCTTTTACATTATATGTCCATGAGAAGGAAGGTTGTGCATTATCAGTTTTAACACAACAATTTGGGGACAAACAGCGCCCATGCGCGTATTTTTCGGCAACTCTAGACCCTGTGGCTAAAGCCCTACCAAGTTGTCTGAGGGCTACCGCCGCAGCAGCTGTCTGCATCCGACAATCCGCTGGATTAGTCATGAACAATACTCTGATCGTTATGGTTCCGCATGCAGTAGACATTTTACTAAACAGGACAAAGACACAACACCTTACTAGCGCTCGACTATCCAGTTACGAACTTACACTGCTAGCAAGTCACATCCACATAAAGAGGTGCGATACACTGAATCCCGCAACGTTATTACCCATTCCGACAGAAACAGACAAGATTGATAACCATGACTGCTGTTTTAGGACAGAAGAAGAGACAAAAGGGAGAGTAGACTTACAGGACACTCCCCTTCCTGAATGCAACGATACTTTATGGGTTGATGGTTCATGTTTCAAGCTGCCGAATGGTGATACGACTGCAGCATATGCCGTAATGACATTACACACCATTATAGAGACCGCGCGCATTTCCCATAATTCTGCACAAGCTGCAGAGCTAATTGCGCTTACCAGAGCATGTGTGTTAGCAAAAGGAAAACGAGTGAATGTGTACACTGACAGCCAATACGCCTTTGGTGTGGCTCACAGTTTTGGGAGATTGTGGCGTGAACGTGGGTTTCTTACGTCACATGGAGCAAAGATACAACATGGTCAGTTAGTTAATGAACTCCTCGAGTCACTGACGTTGCCACTACAAGTTGCCATTGTAAAATGCAGTGCACACAAAAAGATTCAGGATGATGTTGGCCGCGGGAATGCATTTGCAGACGAGGTTGCGAAAGAGACTGCAAGGAACACAATGAGTCGGATGTATGTTGTAGGTCCCGCTAGATGGATTACTGATGTGGGAATGTGTGAGGACACCATCGAAAGCGTGAAATCTATACAAGCCGAGGCAACTGAGAAAGAGGTGAATGAATGGAGAGAAAGTAAGGGTAGGTTAGATGCGAATGGTTGTTGGGTCGAATTGTCAGAACACCAGCGATGGCTATTACCTAACGCCTATGTACTTGCAGTAGTAACAATGGCTCATGGATTTGCGCACATCAGTTCGAAAGGAATCTGTAAGGTATTGGCCCCAGTATGGCAAAATAGCAATATCCCGAAATATGCAGAGAATGTGGTCAGAAACTGTATGGTGTGTTTGAAGTACAATCCCGGTAGGGGAACCCCAACTCCAGCTGGTCATTTTGCACCTCCAACGTATTCGTTCGAGGTTTTGCAGCTCGATTTCATTCACATGGAGAGATGCAACAATCTGAAGTATGTGCTCGTTGTTGTTTGCGCTTTCTCCAGGTGGGTGGAAGCATACCCCCTTAAGGACAATACTGCCTTGTCAACTGCCAAAGCTCTTGTCAAAGAGTTCTTCCCGAGATTCGGCATGCCCAGAATCGTCTGGAGTGATAATGGAAGTGAATTCGTAGGACGCGTGATGAAGAGAGTGTGTGAATGTTTAGGCATACAACAAAAGTTCCACTCGGCGAATCACCCCCAATCAGCTGGATTAGTAGAGTGCTACAATGGCACTTTAAAGCTCAAATTAGCCAAGATCCAAGCCTGTACAGGTCTTAAATGGCCTGACGCCTTGCCCCTAGCACTCTTGTCAACCAGAATGACAGTCCATTCCAGGTTAGGACTTAGCCCCCATGAGATAGTGTTTGGCCGCCCAGCCAACGTCTGGGGCGTGCCAAGGCCAAAGAAACTCAGCGAAATAGAGCACCCCGTACTGCTTGACTATTTGTGCGAATTGACAACTAAATTGCGTGTTTTACACCAACAGGTTCACAGTTCCTCTCCACCAGCCTCTGATGATCCAGGTCACTCCATCGCACCCGGCACATGGGTCTTGGTGCGGAATTTACAGCGCACAAACAACGGACAGCCGAGGTGGACCGGACCATACCTGGTACTTCTTTCCACGAGATCAGCTCTTCGTGTCGAAGGCAAAAAGAACTGGGTGCACGGGACCCATTGTAAACGGGTCCCTCTGCCCCTTCCATACGACCGGTGGGTCAACGAAGGAATTGCCGACTCCGAGACAGAATCCATACCTCGCTTCATCCCTTTCAGCGATGCACGTCTAAAAGAAACTAGTACCGAAAAGGAGAGTGATCATATTTTACAAGGACTTGTGCCACCGTCTATGCAGTTGGACACTACCGAACCTGAGACATTGTTTGAAGACCACACCGTACCTGGGAAACAACAATATAATCTAAGGTCAAGACAAAGAGACTAATAAAATTTAAAAAAAACGAATGTGATTTTCTTTTCCCCCAAGAACTATTTTTGATTTTTTTCAGCTCTCTCACTCTCAGGAAACTTGCTCATTTTTGATTTTCGAACCGCCATCCGGTTCTGCTGCTAGGGTCGCGGTTGAAGTCTGGGGAGTGCAACTGGGGACGTCTAGGTCAACGGTTCTGGTTGGTCCAAGGGAGTTACCCCGGACTGAACGGAGCGCACTCCCTGGCAGAACCAACCTACCACCGCGGGCAGCAACTAGAGGATGGAGTTTCCTAGGGTAAAGAGACCTACCAGACTCACGAACTTTGAAAGACAATTATGCACTGTACTGGCCAAAAGAAGGTTTTTGATAACGTGTATTTTAATGTTGTGTAGCATAACAATGTTTTTGACTGGTTATACTCTATTCGTATTCCAAGTTACTTTTTCAAATGACACCCGGCCACCGCCTCCTCCTACTATCTCTCCACACTACTTTCACCCTCTACCTGAACACGAATCTGCCAGAAGACTCGAATTTGTAAATAACTCATTCATTCAACTTCTACACCAACACCAGTCCATAATGAACACATCGAACTGTTGGGTATGCGGACTCATGCCGCACACGACTGATAAGGGTATCCCATACTTCATCCTGCCATTCAGTTATTATGGTTCTCTGTGGGCTTTCCAGACCATGTTCCTATTCGCCCTAGAACCATACCCGACCCGTTCTACTGAGAGTGATTCCAGTAACAAGGCACTAATAGCAGGGATAAGAAATATGAGTAGAGAGTTCGACACCTATCTTGCGATTCCCAAAGATGAACTCACTCCGTACACTCGTTGGAACGTAACTAAATATGGGGTTTACCTGAGTAAGAGCCAGACAGCAAAGAAATCCAGCCCAGTTTGGATAGTACCCAACCGAGGTCACTTATGTTTACAAGGTATCGGCAGGGATCCCAAAGCACAATTAGGAAAGAGTATATGCACGGAAACATATGTGTTCGCTTCCCGAACTTCCCCTATACTATTAGCAGCCAAAGGCACGTATTTCGTCTGCCATGACCAAGCCTACACCTGGTTGCCCCCTGACTTCTCAGGTACATGTTTTATCTCATTTCTGCTGCCTCCCACCTACACGGCCAGAGCAGATTACCATCGGACAAGGACAGCTAGAGGTGTCGTGAGTAAAGACGACACCGCGGGTCAGGAATTCGCTGACTTCGCAAAGGGTTTTCTGCCATTTTGGGGGCCTATGGTGAACAGCAGGAATATTCGCCAGTTATCGAGGATAGTTGAATCCGCCGTGATTACAACGGCCAGAGCCCTTGGCAATTTGACGACCGAACTTCAGTCGGATCGACTTATGACCCTTCAGAACCGAGTTGCCCTAGATATCATACTCGCCGATCGTGGTGGTGTGTGTAGAGTGATCCAATCCAGTTGTTGCATTTTCATCCCTGATAACGCACCGACAGTGTACCAGGCCATCTCTAAGCTACACGAGATATCTGGTTCCCTTCACGTAGAAAAAGGGGACTGGTCCTTACTAGGGTGGTTCTGGGAACTGATCGCTACCTGGGGATGGAAAACACTGATCTTCATTGGGATGATCTTAGCACTTCTGTTTATGTTCTGCCTGTGTGTACAGTGCGCTCCTGCACTATGTGGCCTCTGTGCTACCTCATGTGTACGGAAGCCTGTGTCAAGGGACGAACTGAGCAACAGAATGATGCTACAGCAGCATCTCCACGAATTCCTTCATACAGACTTAGACTCGGATTAACATGAATTATTGCCTTATATGAGGGCAAAAGGAGGGGCTGTGGTTCTGAAATTCTGGACCCTACTGTTGTCCCGGTATCGAGGTCCGATACCCGTGTCCCGAAACATCAACGTACCATGACGAATTTGGTGTCGACGAACCGATAATGATTAGGACATCATTCCTATGCATTTGCGTCATGATCGAGACATGCTAACACCCCCAAATCGTAGTTTCCGTCCCGACCCCTCAGTCTCCATTTTGTAAATGGTATCCATCTTGTGTCTTGCCCTCATGATAAGTCAATTAAAGGTCGAGCTTAATCTAAAAGGACACGTCCACCTTCCCTGACTTCCCCCTGACCTGTCCCAACTGACTCCCTTGCCTCCAGCCAAACCTGTTTGGGCAGCTCCTCGCCCAGTGGCCAAACACGATAGCATCAATGCACAACATACCACAAACCATTCACCTCTTACAGATCATGTTTTCTACACACATACACACCTGTCCACGCTCCCTGTTTATGGCCAGTTTTATGACTAGGAGGTGCCTTCCTTTATTCGGGCTTCACCGATATCTGATGGGAGTTCCGGGCCTGGCTAGGTAATCTATCACGAATTGGACATCTAAAATACGGGCTTGCCTACATGACTTCGCTCTTTTGTATTATTGTAGAAATATGTGTATAGCCATATCATAAACTCAAGAATTCTTGCCTGCAGCTATTATTTTTGTATATAAGGAGAAGGCTGGTTCTGAAAAAACGAACAGTCTCCTGAGAACACATGACCCGTGCTTGTCGTGCTTCTAGGACACCTGTTACTTGGTAGCTATCAATAAAACTTGATCTCTGACTGCGACTAGAAGACTCCGTGTTTCTGTGGTCCGGAACAGGGAGAACTCAGAGGTCTTCGGGTGTTATCCCCTGGCACCAAACGGGTTCCTAAAAACCCGTTACCTCAAGCCTACAAAACTAGCAAACAACAATAGTTAGTGCCAGCAATCTAAGAATTCGTGTGGACTGAAACAATCTCAGACTTATAAACAGGAGACTTATTAAAATTAAAATGACAACAATGGCAGCAGGTAATTCGAGGGGTAGTGGGCATACACACACACACACACACACTCACCCATTTACAGGCACATGCACTCACAGCCATACATTCACAAGCGCACACAGATAACCACCATTCACAAGCGCACACACACACACTAATACACGCATGCAGCAACAACAACACTGCGGCAGCGATCTTGGGTGGCAGGAGATGAAGCCTCAATGTTTCCTGGAGTATTGGTTCCTTACTGATCTGAGAGTGGGGTGGGGTCAGTGAGACTGCTGACCCCACCCACTCAGTGAGGAGTGTCACTGAGGGACAGTCAGCCCTAGGCACTTCAGGGATTAAAACTGAAGTATACTGGTCAACGACTATCAGTGGCGTTCCCCTCGTCATGAGTGGGAGGACCTCCAAACACTTTGCCGGGCTCAGGAGATCACTGAGGAGGTCACCCCCACAAGGCTGTGAAACTTTCAAGCTTGCATGTTCAACTGAGGCAGCCTGGTGCCCGCGCATTTACTGCTTGTATACGCCAGCTGCCTGTCCTGAGCATAAATAGTGTATGTCCAACTGACTTTTGCTCACCCAGACAGACACTGTTCATGTCTGCAAAAGGGTGGAAGGCGCATCTGTCCTTAGGGATGGACTTTCTGCTGACTAATTAAATGATCACCTCCATATAAACTACTTTTGATACTACAACAGACTCATTATCTTTGCTCGATTGCAAAGGTGACTCAGAAAGCTGCCCACTCACCTGTCCACACACATCATCGCACTGCGTCTACATTTTTCCAAGCTGCACAAAATGCAGGTAATAAAATCAAGTACCTCTCAAAGTGATGATAAGCGTTCACAGCGTGAGACTACTCGTTGAGTTTTGGCTTTGAGTGTGTCATATTACCTAAGGAGGGACAGTAAAGGCTTTTGTAAATGGGTATTTGTTATTTGGCACCCCAGCAAAAATGAGTCAGAAGGGCAACAAAATTGTGGGCCTGCACACTTATTATTATTCAACAGTATACTTGGTTCGAAAATGCCCCCTCCATATCAGGGAAACATAATGTGGGCGTGTGCATTTTCCTGTGAGCACGTGAGTGTGCGTGAGCGAGCATGCATGTGTTTGTGTCTGTTTGCAGATGTGAAGCATCTGTGAACGCCTGCATGTATGTGTGCGCCTGTCTGTCCTAGCTTCCACTGTAAACCTCGCAGGCTGTTAACAAACACCACTTGCCTACAATGCAGCTCGGAGGTGCATCCATCTCCATTAAGGAGCGGCTCATTGTAAGCACAGTCAGCCATTTCCAGTATTCATCGCTCATATGATAAGCAGAGTTCCATGGAAAATCGTACTATACGTTGTTTTTTCTGCAAGCATTACAAAACAACAACATTCATCGGTGCAACATTTAATTGCACTCCTTCTGCATTTAATTGTGAATTTGTATACCAGCCTACGAACATCTCAGCAGTACATTCTATTTAAAATGTTTGATCAACCATAGAAACCAGGTGCTTCAAAAATGTGGAGCTATCTTGGAGGCAACTGGAAAATATACTTCGTTTCTACGTTTACTAGGGGTGACTGTCGAGAGGTGAGAGCGATCTTTTACAGGCTGCATCTGGCGAAAAGAAATACGGATGAATTCCGTATAAGATGGCACAGCAGGTCATGTGAAGCTTCAGACAACTTACATAATGAGTATGCAAGTTTAATACTGCATGCGTTAATGGACCGAGAAAAGCATGCACAGCCATCATCTCCAGGTAATTATCACTGCTTTGCAGGCGGCAGGGACTCCAAAACAGCTTTGCTCTTTGATGTGAATAACAAACACGATCACAAGCAGCTTGCCAAACATAGAGCATTCTTTAGGCAAGTCACAACAGATAATTCCAAGCTGCAGGCTAAAATCATGATAAATATGCTGGGAAGAATCTAATAGGATCTTTGGATTACATATCCACAATAAAAAGGCTGGAACCATAAAACAGTCAAGAGAATATTAAGTGTGGGTGTGAGCTTGATAAAGTTCTCAACTAAAGAAGCCACCAGAGGACAGATGCATAATAAGGTTCCAGGCCAATAACAGACCCTGTCCTATCCCTTTTCAAATCCGTGCGGGGGTGTACCTCTGCAGACACTCAAAGCCCAAGCACAAAACAGAAACTTCTCCTAGAACCACAATAATTCTAAAGGTGATACATCCGTGAATAAATAAATAAATGTCAACATTGTCCCAAAACTTATTAGAAAAACATGATTCTGATTTATTTTTTATCAACTTTATCAAAGACAATTTTCATAATGATAATCATAATAGATTACAGAAATAAATATACCACCACATCATCACCCCCAATCATCCTAAGGTCACCACACATCCTCACACTCAACCCAACATTCATACACAATACACAAAGTGTTCAAAACTAAACAAGAAAAAACAAAAAAAAGAACAACAATACAGTGAAAATCAATAAATTAAAAACAACCAAACAGAGAAAGCGCCTACACTCAAAGCCCAGCAGGGACCTACCTCATTTTCAAACCGTGCACAGTGACACCATCGAAACCTACTGCTTGTTGGTTGCAGAATGTCTCTACGCGGGTGGGGACACATGGGCTGGAGACAGCATCCTTATTTTTATTACAACCTGAATTTGAATCTTTCTCAAGTATTTCATGTGTGAGACCCCTCTGTTAAAAAAAAAATTCTGCACAGTCCCACACAGATTTCTCGGCTTTTTCATGATAGTATCAAATACCTAAAAATATTGGTGCTACGAAAAAACATTTAATAGATTGATGTTGCAAAAAAGAGCAGCAAAATCTGGGTAGTTTTCAAGCTTATGTGGAGAGCAGCTTCTGTATAGAGCACCCTACAGCACCATCGACACTTTGAATCTGCTCACCTTAAATGTCTGTTTTTCTAGCCAAGCTTTTTAGCATAGGATTAGCTATGCCATCCATGCCAAGCTGGGAAGGGAACAAGTATTTTGCCATCTCTACAGCAAAGTCTAAGCATAGGATTAGCGTAGTGCCATTCATGCCCAACTGTAAATGACAAAAAAATCTTTTACGACTCCTGGCACAGTATTACAGCTTTGTATTGGTAAAATACCATCACCTGTGGACCAGGTATGCCCAGACGTTGGTTCAATGCACACTGTTTCATTGGAACAAAGCTATACCCTGCTTATTAATCTATAACAATAGCAAAGTCAGTCTTGGGTTGTTTGTGTTCTGGTTCAGGGATGACCTTGCTAGGCAGTTCCAGCTGGGATGGAAAAGGCTGGCCATGAAACCTGTACCCAAGACCACCAGAGTTACTCCAAGGGCGAGTCTCTTGTAAAGATCACCTAAACTCTACAACTGTGATTACTACCCTGCCAAGTGGTGCCACCCTAGTCCTGGATCCTTGGAAGTGGGCTTAAACTTGCTCTGCCAGGCCAGCCCATCTTTGTATCCAGGAGAACCAACACATCTCAGTTGCTCAATGCAACCCCAAGCTGATTCAACATATGGCCTCTGCTGTGAAGACTTTGTATTTCCCTCTCATTCTGGACCCTCATTGGAACCACCAATGAGTGACGCATCCTCATTGCAGGGTCTCGCATCACAAGCCCCTCATCGACTGCCTCTTCGACGACGACACAGGACCTAACATTGCTGCTTCGCAGTTTCTTGGAACTGATGCTACACAATGAATCTCCGGCCTGGAACTCGTATTGCTTCAGCTGCATGAGGCATCCTCAATGAGGCCCCACGCAACACTCCACAAAACAGGATTTCAGATACTCTTGTTCAGCGGGCCTAAGTGAGTCACTATGGCTGGCCACCGCACCATCGCAGTTGGCATGAATTTGTGTCTTTGTCCCTGTCCAGTGTGACCAGATCACCACAGTTGGCGCTTTGTGCTTTCTGGTGCTATATTCACTGAAGTCTTTAAGCTTACATATCTCAGGTTCTACCAATTGGATTTTTGTCATCCTGGTCTTGTTATATTTTTTATGTTTTGCTCTATTTTCCTAAATTGTTGTGGGATTTTCCTTGTGTTGTTAATGCTTGAAGTGCTGCATAAGTACTTAGTTAAGCCTGACTGCTCTCTGCCAAGCTAGCAGAGGGTTGAGCACAGCTTACTTTGGGATTCGCTTTTGACTTCATCCTGACAAGCATTGTGAATTGTACCCTCCTCAGCCAGCAACCCAATTTCTTACTATGCCAAAGAATGGGTTGAGGAAAGGAAAACATAAATGCCAAAACCTGATGGGCCGCCCTCCCTCCATGAAACCGGTAAGCCTCCTGGATCCCAAAGGAGTGTAAACACACAGAGAAGATGACTTTGAAAGATTGTATTAAGGGTCTCGAAAAGCAGTTGGAGTCTAGACACCCTGTTAGGAATGGGGTCTGTAGGTGGCAGTGATTTGCACTCTTTCCAAGAATGGACCTTCACTCTAGTCAGGGTAAGGGAGTAACAAAAGTAAGATAACCCCTGATCACCCCCTTGGTAGCTTGCACAAGGAGTCAGGCTTATCTCAGAGGCAATGTGTAAAGCATTTGCACATAAACATAGTAACACAGTGAAAATACTACAAAAGGAGTTCATACCAGTTTAGAAAAACTTATCTGAAAAAAACAAGACAGAAATTACAAAAATCTAACATACACATGTCAAAATATCACTTTGAAAAGATTAAGCAAGTTTAGTTCATAATAATCAATGCATGCGTTCATTTTAGTACAAAGTACCTCAGAGGTGTCGAAAAATGAAGATAGTGCAAGGCGCAGGGGAGGTGAGGTGCTGGAAAAGGAAAGCGATGAATCGGTTCCTATTACACAGGGGAGGGGAGGTGTTGTTTCCTTATTGGCATGGGAGCTGATGTGTCAGTTCCTTACTGCTAGGCAGGGGATGTTATACATGCTTCCTGGCTGACAGGGGGGGTATGTGTTGGTTCTTTACTGGCAGTGGAGGTGATGCATCAGTTTCCAGATATCAAGCCTTCGGCTCCTTACCGCAAAGTCCAGTCCTTTCACTCCCAGGACAGAAGCAGTAAGCAGCCGGTCATCAAAACAAAACAACATGCAGAGTGGCAGGCTCTCCTACAGCATCCAGCTCTTTTTTCTGGCAGAAGTGTTCTGATTTTGGGGTGAAGAAAGTCTTTGTAGTGCACAATACCCTACGTTTCCTTGACTTGGCTCCAGACACACTGCAGGGAGGTAGAGACAGCCTTGGAAGGGACAGGCACAGCCCTATCAGGTGCCAGTGGCAACTCCTCCCACCACTCTAGCTAACGAAGGCCCATCAGTCTTGTGACCCATCAGGTTAGGCAAGGCACACCTCAGCTCCCTTTGTGTGAATGTGTAGGGTGAATGCACACGAGTCCACCAGTCTGCCAACCCAGAAATGTATTCTACAGACAGACAGAGGCACAGAATGGTTAAGCAAGAAAATGCCCTCTGTCCCAAAAAGTGGCGTTTTCAAACATGCAATTAAAGAAACAACTTCACCAAAAGATGTATGTTAGAACTGGGGGTCTCTACTTGGCAGAGGTAGGTACCACTGTCCAAATAGGGACCCTTGCTTCTAGTCAGGGTAAGGAGGAAACACTCTTTAGATAACCTCTGCTCACCCCCTTGGTAGCTTGACACAAGCAGTCAGGCTTATCCAAAAGCAATGTGTAAAGTATTTGTACCAACACTCAAAGTAACACAGTGAAAACACCACAAACTGACTCCACAACAGTTTAGAAAAATAAAGGTATTAAATCTAAACTACACAACACCAAAACGACAAAAATCCAACATACACAGTTCAATAATATGGTTGCAAAAGAGTTCTTAAGGCTGTGATAAATAATCCACAGTTGCGTGAAAAGTTCACAGTTGCGCACGTTTTGCCAACAGTACCTTTTAAAAGCGACAAAGTTCCAAAGCAGAAGCTTGTGCGGTGGAAAACGATGCGTTACTCCGGAGACCCTGGGGAGGTGATGCGACAACCCCGCAGCAGCAGCAGGCATGTTGCGACAAATCCGGTCTGTATGGGGGGAAGGCGGACTTGTATGGATTCCGGCGCGTAGGTTCCGTTGGAAGTCTGTTCTCGCAAAGGTACGATGCTATGATCTTTGGAGGTGCGACAATCTCACCCAGCGATGACAGGCTCTGCGACGACACTCGCAGCGATGGTAATCTTCCCGCACCGGTCTGGTGGGTACCGTAAACGAAGGATGCGATGGCTCTGGCAGCGACAACAGGCGATGCGACGATCTCGGCCTTCGCAGCGGCAGGAATTTCCTCGCACTGTCCGGGATGCGCTCCGCAAGCGAGCGATGCGACAAAACTTGCAGAAAGTCTTTAATAGCTTGGTTTCCAGCTTTCCAACACAGGTACAACTTCCAGAGGCACCACACTGGGCCACGCACTCCAGGAAGGACAGAACTCCTTAAGTAGAGTTCAGGGAAGCTGGGGGTGAAGTCCTTTTGTTCCTGGGACTTCATAACAGAGACCCAGCTCTCTCTCAGGCCCTTGGAGATTCCTTCAAGCAAGGGGACACAGCACAAAGCAAAGTCCTTCCCCTCTCCTTGGCAGCAAAACAACAGCAGGTCAGTCCAGCGGAGCAACAGCTGGACAGTCTTCCTTCTTTAGTTTCAGCTTTCTCCTTGGCAGCGGTTCCTTCTTTATTCCAGGATGATCTAATTGTCAGGGGTCCTGTACTTATACCCCTAAACGTCTTTGTTCCCTTTGTGCAGGAGGGCTCTGAGCCCGATCTGAACCAGTTCTGGGTGTTCCTTGAGCACTTGGTTTTTTTGGCTTCTCCTTTCCGTTCAGAGTGAGGGGCAGGGTCGTCAGCCGCCCAGCAGGAGGTGGAGCCAGCATTGTGGAAGGCAGGCACAGCCCTATTCAGGCCCAGGTGCTATCTCCTCCCACCACTCAAGTTGCAAATGTAGTCAGTCAGCTTAAGCTGACTCAGTCAGCCTCCTCGGGAATCCCCAGCCCCTGTCACTCTCAAGCCAGAGAGTCAATTCACAAACAGGCCAAGGCACACAGAAGGGTCAGACAAGAGAACAGCTACTTTCTAAAAGTGCTGTTCTCAAACACAGGATTTAAAAACAACCTTTCCTAAAAGATGTGTTATTAAATTCTGAGTTCAGGGATACCAGATTTTTATGTTCATCTTGTTCCTATGGGAAGATATGCTGGTAGCCACTGTAGCCAGCATCCCCCATGATAGCCTATGGAGCAAGATAGCCTTGCAGCAGTGAAAAACGAAAATGGCTGTAATTCACTACCAGAGCATGTCACCTGCACAAGTACATGCTCTACCTTTCACATACACTGCACCCTGCCCAAGGGGGTACCTGGGGCCTTCCATAGGGGTGACCAATGTGCACAGAAAGGGATGGGTTAGGCCTAGTCAGTGGGGACACTGACCAGGAGGACATGGCAGTTCACAGACTGCACACAGGCACTGCAGTGGCAGGCCTGAGACACCATTTTAGGGCTATTTATGTCGGTGGCACAATCAGTGCTGCAGGCCCACTAGTAGCATTTGTCATCACCAGCCCTGGAACACTCAGTGCACATTACTAGGGACTTCTTGGTAATACAAATATGCCAATCATGTATATCCAATCACAATACCAATTTATACAGAGAGCATATGCACTTTAGCACTGATCAGCAGTGGTAAAGTGTGCAGAGTCCTATTGCCAACAGCCATAGGTCAGGAAAAATAAGGGAAGAAGAAGCAAAATGTTTGGGGATAACCCTGCAAGAAGGGTCAGTTCCAACAATGTATTTTTAAATTATGAGTTCAGACACACCCAAACTCCAAATCTCTATGTAAAGGGGCAATTACACTCAAAAGATATATCAAGGCAATCCCAGTATTACCCTATGGGAGAGATAGTACTTGCAATAGTGAAAAAACACTGGAGTAAATATCGAATCTTAAAGATTCGGTATTTACACATCTGGAAATACCTACATCTCACCCCCCCCTTCATATTTACCACTTCTTAAATACCGAATCGGTAAAATTCGGTATTTAAGAAGTGGTAAATAAGATGTACCTACATCGGGCCCAAAGTGCTTTATAATGGCAGAGTTTAGCCACATGAACCCAATTAAGTCTTTAGAGATGAAATGGGATGGGGCAGGACTAGGAAGGAGTAGGGAAGTCTATCTGTTTAGCCTCGTTGACATTTCCACATTATATAAGTGATGAATAGAAAATCTGGAAAGCCAGAGTAGATAGCCCTGCTATAATCCAAGCTGGATGTGATGAGAGAATTGACTATGATTCTGCAAAAATTCAGGGGAAGTAGTGGAAAATCTTTCCTTGGTGTCTGTAGTAGGTTCAATAAAGTAACGGAAACCTGAGAGATCTGTTTAGCGAAGGATACATTCTCATCAAAGGAATACCACAGATTCTTATTAGTCCCAGGCAAAATTTAATATGGCTGGGGGAATTTGAGAAATTTGGCGCCTCCGCGTGAACCTTGTAACACAGATTTCCCACCAAATTCCACCATGTGGAGGAATTATTTTCCTGTTCGAGCAATGCAATGAAAAAGGGAACAACACAAGGCTCCAGAATGCAAGCTGGGGTGTGTGTGTGTACTATTTGGCATCTCCTAGCACGATTTCAGGTCATTGGACGACTTCCTGCAAGATTTTCCAATGCAGCGGTCACAGCCAGAGGGCTGCTTCCCTAGTAGATTCTCTACTGGAGCGGCAGCATAATTATCTAGAATGGTGCTGCGCTCTTGCTCACTGCGTGGTGCTGTTCACGCTGATTTTACAGTGCAGAAAGCGCTACCGGTGCTAAAATCAGAGCGTGATGTGCATTTTCCGCCCACTGGTGGAACTTCGAGGAATCTTGTGCAGTTCTTATGAAACTCCGGGGAATTCTGCAAACGGAAATTCCACAAGTTCCATCCACGTCAAATTATTGGCTGGAGTAGTTAGGCTACGGGGAGGTCCTAGCTTTATAGGCCACCATAAGGATGACGAGGTGCCTGCTTACTTGCGGAAAATAAGGATTTATTGCTATTTAATTTGAGGCACTCATCCACTGGTCGACAGCACCCAAGCACAAATACGACAAAAGGTGAGAAATGTCTGATGTGTCTGATATGATCTGCATCACCAGCACATAATGCATCATCACCACATGGCACTAGATGAAAGCCAAAAGATTGTGCTGCAAGAGGGTAGGTGACAACATTTATTCTTTGGAATCGCATGGGAGATAGTGTTAAATGCTGCTGACAGGTATAAACCAATAAATACAACCATGTGTCCATTGTCTAGCAGCATTCTGAAATCATCATTGATAGTATGTAAATGGTCAACGTGGTGTGGTGTCACGTTTTTTCGAACAAAAAAGTTCTGCAGCTGAGTGGACAGCAGCTTCCATGAGGAAAACGAGACTGACGAGTCAGCAAGGCAGAGCCATAATCAGTTCGAGTTAGAACAAATGCTTGAACTGCTGTGCAGAAACGAGATGATTTAAGTATGAGTAAACTCATTTTAGGAAAACTATCATCCCTTGTTTGGGATTTTTTAGCTGAAGTCCAAACTTACTGTATTAGGTGAATTATAACCTGCCCTACAACCCCATAAATGGACTGGATTAAACAGAGAGGTGTGCATCTTACTGTTGCCTTAAAATGTGATAGTTGTTCTTATTTCACAAGTGTGTAATGTCAACTTGAGGTCTTGATGGGCGTTGAGCTAGTCCTACCGTAGTGGAGTTTTAATGGAGGAAAAAGACACAAGATGTCAGCAGTAAAAATATTGCTAAGGCATGTTTCACAGTCGTCAGTTCATAACAGGGGTAACATAAATCCAAAAACATCCAAATGACTGAAAGAACAGAGGGAAATGCAGTAATCACTAAGTACATTTCCTGACAAGGACTCACTCACTTGATGCCATCACACTTCATGCCTCTTCATAATAAAGTTAAGCCAGAATGTACTTTTTTGTAACAAAGTCCATGACCACAAGAATCCTATCAATAAGGAAATCATTTTAAGGGTGTGATGGCTCTGGAGATGCTGAAAAATGGGTTATTTGTATAATGATTGATCCCATAATGATGATCCCATCTCCCTAAATGGTTAGGTGCGTATTCCATACCACAATAGATGTTCATCCTTACAAAATACACTGTTGGAGAACTGGTCTCGAAAAGAGTGTAATTGGAGTATTTTTTGTGATACAGATAACACTGACCATTATTTGAGGAAAAGGTAAGAGAATGAGCCAGCATTAATGCCTGCCTGCACCCACAGACTTGCGTACAGTGGTATTTCATGGCTTACAGAGACGAAGAAAACCAGTGAGAAGTGCACAACCTCCCCGAAACATCAGGAAAAAGAGGAGACCACACACAAATAGATGTTAGATACAGAGCACTACAATGCTGTGCCACTGGTTCCTCTGGAGAGTCAATAGTGATACATTGATACATCACAGCCATCCTTCTTCATAATAGTAGGGCAAGTCACAAAAGTCCTAGTCTCATTTCTTTGTGAAAGTGCACATCACCATTTGTCAGACACCACTGCAAGTATGGAAACCAGAGAGGAAGTCAACACAGGTGTTAGACCTGGGATCCTTGGCTTGGTTACCTCTGTCTTTTTGCCTTCTGACCTCCTGTTTTGCTGGCTTCATTTCTGCTAGATTTAGGATTCTGGGCATTGTACTACTGCTGACTAGTGCTAAAGTGCATGTGCTCTGTACTTAAAATATGGGTACATTTACCCATAAGTCACTGGTAAAGTGCACTACAGCGCCATGGCCTCTAAATTAAATGCTACAAGTGGGCTGCAGTACTGATTGAGCTACCCACTCCAGTAGCCTTTAAACATGAATCAGGCCTGGCATTGCAGAGCCAATGTGTGCAGTATTAAACTGCCATGTCGATCTGGCAGGTTAACCCTCTTGCCGGGCCCAAATCTTCATTTTTAATATATATAAGTCATCCCTAAGGGAGGCTCTAAAGGGCCTGAAGGGCAGGATGCAATGTATTTTAAAAGTAGGGCATGAACTTTTAAGTTTTACATGTCCTGGTTAGTGAAAAACGAATACATTAATTTTTCACTGCTGCAAGGCCTGTCTCCCCCATAGGTTAACATTGGAATTACCTTATTATATTTTATAACTGTAATTCCCAATTGGGAAAGATAGACATTTCGAGTTTGTCGTCCCTGGACTCACAATTTAAAATCACACCTTATGGTAAAGTTGGATTTTAAGTTGCAATTCTGAAAATGTCTCTTTTAGAAAGTTGGCTTGTTCTTACCGTAACCATTCTGTGCCTTTACTTGTCTCTCAATATACATCTCGGCGGGTGACAGCTGGGCTTTGTGTATTCCCTCTAGACAGCCGCACACAAAGGGAGTTTAGGTGTGTCTGATGGGCCATGCACATCCAGATGGGCCATTAACATCCTGATGGGTCATCCTGGGCAGGATGGGAGGGAGAAGCTGACACTTGCATCTGAATGGGCTATGTCTTTCTCCATATAAAGAACAACACCCCTATATTGAATCTGGAGCCAGGGTAGGGAGGGCAGGAACTGCCTCTCTTTGAAGTCTTCCCCACTTCAAAGGCACACTGGGTATAAGTACTGGACCTCAAACACCACCATATCAGTACACCTTTGGACCTAAGGATTTTCTGCCTGGAAGAAGGACTGCTGTGCTGATGAAAGGACTGTCACTCTGCTGGACTTCTGCTCTGCTGTGCCTGCCATCAGGGGCGGCTGGTGACATTTGAAAGTGGTGGGGCGAATCAGCAGCAGCAATTGTCAAGGCCAACGGGAAGAGCCCCATATCCCTGTACCCCGTGTCTCTGCATTTCACTGGTACACAGATCAAAATTGAAGTAAGCACAGGTTGTAACAAGAAATGGATCAGGAAAAATGGCACACAAGCCAATATCCCCATCTCAGTACATTCTCAACCTTCCTACCAGACGTATGAGACACAAGGTCCTTGATATGTGGTATCAAAAGCTGGCTAACACTGAACACAAAAGCTAACACAACAAAGCAGGTGTTACTATAAAATGCAATCCAATGCTCAAAAGTGAAATTTATGAAAGATATTCCAGCAGATTCAGCCGAGACGTAATTGTGAAAAGGAGCTGGCCCTGGGCCAAACTATTTCTCTCAATGGCTCCGTTGCCTTATGTACTCAGTGCATCCACTACTGCCCCTCCTCCCCAAGCTGAAGTAAGTTCCGCAAGGTCACACAAAGTGAAGAGGAGAAAATTAGACTACAATAATGGTGTTTTGATTTGAAGGCAACAACCGGACCTATAGACCGCCTTCCCAGCTTTACTGTGTGGCTTCAAAAACATAAATGATAAGAAAATGTGCGAACTGCAACCTTCTCCAACAATATCAAATGTACCCTCTATATGGTAAAAAATTCAGTATCCTCCGTTGTAAATACTAATGCAAAACACTCAGAATACATATTTCCGGTGCTTGGTTCCCGTCACCATAAAAAGCAGTGAAGAAGAAAATAGATCAACGTTTAACATAAGAAACAAAAACACTTCTTGGTGTAATGAAAACAAAGCCCAATTGCTGGTCCGTCTAACGCTCACGGTAGGAAGAGCATATTCATATTTCCAGGAACTGTTTATTCAGCATGCATTACACATATGAAAACATCACTTGTGCCTCTTTCCAGTCCCATTCCATTTTAAGCACATTCTCCTTTCGACTCTGTCTGTGTGTCATAAAGTAACACCGCACCAAACCGTTTATCAAACCCTGAATAAATTGGGACTAATTGATGCCATTTATTTGTGCGGATGGGCCTGAGATGGGAGGCTGCCTCCTTCTGCCTAATTTTAATATCTAGACAATCGTTCTGAGCAGGTACCGATATCATCTGCACCAGCACGTCCTTACAAACATATTTAGAGGCACATGCAGTTTGAACAAAATGAGTTTTGAAAGTTTCCGTCTTGTAGTGCAAAGAAGGTTTTTTTCGTTTTTCTTTTCTCTGCATTTTATATAGTGCTAACTTGACCTGAAGGCGAAGCTATCGGAGCGCTTGCCTTTACTAGATCACCAGTGGCATTACAGACGGACACACACACAAATTTTGTTAGGCACGGTGGTTTAAGCACTAGCCGACAGCCGCATATTCGAACACTGGCGATGGCGGCATTGGCATACCATAGAAATATTCACTTAAACATAGAGAGCCCCTGTGTGGTAAAATAACCCTTTTCAGCCCCCCTTTTTAAATCCCTCTGTTACAGCCTAATAAATGTTTGTATCTTAGGCTGAACCTTGTTTACTCTGTCCCGGGATTTGATAGGGCATGGGGCGACTTTGCGCAAAACGCATCACCGCCCTAGCAGGAGCCTATCTTCAAACTCCTGCACCACACTGGGCATGCGCAGCATACCTGTATGGTTTGTGAATGTGAGTGAGGGGCGACGCTCCTCTCTCACATGCGCAGACCATCTTCTAAACTCCTGCTCGTCTCTGCTTGCGTGCACTGTGCGTGACGTGCACTTTCACCAGTGAAGGCACAGGCGGGCCGGAATTGTAAACAGACGAATTGTAAGGTGTCAATTCGTCTGCTTACATTTCTGTTCACCTGTTGCCCGATTCTTTTGTGGGGCGCTGCCCCAACGCCCCTATGGACCAGCCGCCCCTGCCTGCCATGCAGCCTGCTGCCCTCCTTGCCTGGGAGTGAGAAGGACTGGACCTGCATCTCTACGTCCTCAAGAACTTAAATGACTCCGAGGGCCTGCTGGCTTGCCTCCTGTTTTGAAGTCTCAGGGCTATCAAGACTTCCGCAACTCTCCTGCAACTTTTGGGACTCTGCTAACTGTGAGTTTACTCTGCCAATCCAGTCCTGGGCCTTATAAGTGGGTTTTCTGAAGTTTGACAGCAAACTCCATGTATCGCCGTAGTTGCACAGGTTGGAACTGATGCATCACTGCCAGCTCCGCCACATCGTCTGTCAAGTACATCGCATCACTGGCTGTGTACCTCAATGATGACACATCACCTACCTCACAAGGAAGCCACCACATCTTGGATTGCATGGCTCGGAACCAATGTATTGCCGGATCGATGACGACACATCGCCTCCTCGGCTACACACATTAGATCCTTGACCTCAACAGATCCTCCTCACAAGGTACTGTTTGCAGTGGGCCAAGGCTGATCCCTGCATCCGACCCATGGTCCCATTGTGCTCGGCCTTAACTTTTGGATTTACCCCAGTCAAGCATGACCATATGTCCCCAGTTGGGGCTTTATGCTTTTAAGCACTATATCTCAATTTGTTCTTAGATAATTCATAACTTTGAGTTTTAAGTATTTGATATTTGTCATTTTGATCTTGTTTTGTTTATTACATTAAGTCCTAACTTTCTAACCTAGTGTGGATTACGTTTGTGTGGTGTTTTTACTGTTTTAAGTGCTGCAGAAATACTTTACACTTTGCCTTTTAAGTTAAGCCTGACTGTTCTCTGCCTAGCTACCCGAGGGTGAGCAAAGGTTAATGTAGGGTGTGTATCTCAATCCTTGTGTATCTGACAAGGATTGTGGTACCTACTTGGACAGGAGGCAAACCTGTGCCAACAAGAGACCCAATTTCCAACAACTGGCAAAATAACCAAGATACTCTGTTCTACTCATTGAGTTGTAGGCCCAGCCATCCAGGTCATTGTGCTTTATGGTGCTCAAGCTACTCATGACTTAGGGGCCTGCTCACTGACATCTTGTCACTATGCACAATTGGGTGCTTTGGCAGCAGTTGATGAGGCTATATTGTGGATTATGTAGGAGTCAAGTCCATGTATTGAACATGGGGGGGTTCTGCAAATCTGCTTTATTCCCCAAAGGATGGTCATCAACATATCATTGCCAAATCATGACCAATAAACATCCCTGCAACAGCTAACTGCACCACCATTTATACAAACCTCCCTACTTCATGGTTCACTGAGAGATACTGGGTAGAGAAGGGTCAGACCCGAGAGGGTTAAGGGGATGCATCATTGACATGAACAGGACCCAAAGATGCCAATCAAGACAAGGGAATACTGTGAACCATCTGGAGATTTCTCTCTACTAAGCAAACACAAGGAGATGATGGACGGAGCGCTGAAACTTTTCAGACACTCATCCCAAGTCACAGATCTGGGTTTAATCCATCATCATTCTTTAGCTCACTTTGCCACCCCAGTTCAGACCCAGCTATATGCAAATCAGTCTTGACCCTGTGCCTCATAGGAACAGTCCAGCCCGAACTGCCAAGCCATGTCTTCCCTGGACCAGAAACAAGCATCCTGGGACCGGTTTCGGATTCATAATCCTCATCAGCCAGGCTATCTTGAATCCAGTGGCCAAGCGAACAAGGGAGTCACGTCTGAGCATACCCTGCCACACTTAGGGCGAACAAAGCGATACAAAAGGGGATGATGGACGGAGCGCTTGAACAAATCAAACACTCACCCCCAGCCAACTGATCTGGGTTTAATCCATCACCATTCTTTAGTTCACTCAGCCACCCCAGTTCAGACATGGCTATATGCAAATCAGTATGACCCTGTGCCTTGTGGGAACAGTCCAGCCCCAACTGCCAAGCCATGTCTTCCCTGGACCAGAAACAAGCATCCTGGGACCGGTTTCGGATTCATAATCCTCATCAGCCAGGCTATCTTGAATCCAGTGGCCAAGTGAACAAGGGACTCACGTCTGAGCATACCCTGCCACACTTAGGGCGAACAAAGCGATACAAAAGGGGATGATGGACGGAGCGCTTGAACAAATCAAACACTCACCCCCAGCCAACTGATCTGGGTTTAATCCATCACCATTCTTTAGTTCACTCAGCAACCCCAGTTCAGACATGGCTATATGCAAATCAGTCTGACCCTGTACCTTGTGGGAACAGTCCAGCCCGAACTGCCAAGCCATGTCTTCCCTGGACCGGAAACAAGCATCCTGGGACCGGTTTCGGATTCATAATCCTCATCAGCCAGGCTATCTTGAATCCAGTGGCCAAGTGAACAAGGGACTCACGTCTGAGCATACCCTGCCACACTTAGGGCGAACAAAGCGATACAAAAGGGGATGATGGACGGAGCGCTTGAACAAATCAAACACTCACCCCCAGCCAACTGATCTGGGTTTAATCCATCACCATTCTTTAGTTCACTCAGCAACCCCAGTTCAGACATGGCTATATGCAAATCAGTCTGACCCTGTACCTTGTGGGAACAGTCCAGCCCCAACTGCCAAGCCATGTCTTCCCTGGACCGGAAACAAGCATCCTGGGACCGGTTTCGGATTCATAATCCTCATCAGCCAGGCTATCTTGAATCCAGTGGCCAAGTGAACAAGGGACTCACGTCTGAGCATACCCTGCCACACTTAGGGCGAACAAAGCGATACAAAAGGGGATGATGGACGGAGCGCTTGAACAAATCAAACACTCACCCCCAGCCAACTGATCTGGGTTTAATCCATCACCATTCTTTAGTTCACTCAGCCACCCCAGTTCAGACATGGCTATATGCAAATCAGTCTGACCCTGTGCCTTGTGGGAACAGTCCAGCCCCAACTGCCAAGCCATGTCTTCCCTGGACCGGAAACAAGCATCCTGGGACCGGTTTCGGATTCATAATCCTAATCAGCCAGGCTATCTTGAATCCAGTGGCCAAGTGAACAAGGGACTCACGTCTGAGCATACCCTGCCACACTTAGGGCGAACAAAGCGATACAAAAGGGGATGATGGACGGAGCGCTTGAACAAATCAAACACTCACCCCCAGCCAACTGATCTGGGTTTAATCCATCACCATTCTTTAGTTCACTCAGCCACCCCAGTTCAGACATGGCTATATGCAAATCAGTCTGACCCTGTGCCTTGTGGGAACAGTCCAGCCCGAACTGCCAAGCCATGTCTTCCCTGGACCGGAAACAAGCATCCTGGGACCGGTTTCGGATTCATAATCCTCATCAGCCAGGCTATCTTGAATCCAGTGGCCAAGTGAACAAGGGACTCACGTCTGAGCATACCCTGCCACACTTAGGGCGAACAAAGCGATACAAAAGGGGATGATGGACGGAGCGCTAGAACAAATCAAACACTCACCCCCAGCCAACTGATCTGGGTTTAATCCATCACCATTCTTTAGTTCACTCAGCCACCCCAGTTCAGACATGGCTATATGCAAATCAGTCTGACCCTGTGCCTTGTGGGAACAGTCCAGCCCGAACTGCCAAGCCGTGTCTTTCCTGGACCGGAAACAAGCATCCTGGGACCGGTGTCGGATTCATAATCCTCATCAGCCAGGCTATCTTGAATCCAGTGGCCAAGTGAACAAGGGACTCATGTCTGAGCATACCCTGCCACACTTAGAGCGAACAAAGCGATACAAAAGGGGATGATGGACGGAGCACTTGAACAAATCAAACACTCACCCCCAGCCAACTGATCTGGGTTTAATCCATCACCATTCTTTAGTTCACTCAGCCATCCCAGTTCAGACATGGCTATATGCAAATCAGTCTGACCCAGTGCCTTGTGGGAACAGTCCAGCCGAACTGCCAAGCCATGTCTTCCCTGGACCGGAAACAAGCATCCTGGGACCGGTTTCGGATTCATAATCCTCATCAGCCAGGCTATCTTGAATCCAGTGGCCTGGTAAACAAGGGACTCGCGTCTGAGCATACCCTGCCACACTTAGGGCGAACAAAGCGTTACAAAAGGGGATGATGGACGGAGCGCTTGAACAAATCAAACACTCACCCCCTGCCAGAATCGCTAATGGACATTGCAGGAGCTTGGCAGTGGCGGCCAGCTTGAGCTGCTGAAGCTGTAGGGCGAAGTGCAGAACTCACTCTGCTGGGCTTCCTTAACGGTTGCTATGCATGAAAAGTCAGGGTCACTTAAACTTCGCAATGCGGGTGGTGCGTGATGCCAGATCTTGGTCCGAACTGTCTATTTGTGATCGCAGAGAACCCAAAACTTCAGGATTTCTCCTATTCTTTGGGTGGGAGTTCAACTAAGGCCACACCAATGGTCCAGGACCTGTGGACACCTCTTGGAGATCAGGAACTCACTCCAACAGAGCACTAGCAGGGCTCAGGCAGGTTAGTTTGCAGGTCCAGGCAACAGGTTAGCTGAGCAGTTGTAGGAAACCTCTGAAGATTGTTATGTCCCTATAGCTGACAACAGGAGGTCAGTCTGCTGACCCTTGGAGTTACTTCAGACTGGGATGAAGGGTGCATGTCTAGTCTTCCTTCTCATCAAACAGGGCAGCATGGCCAAAGAGTAGCAGAGCAGCAGAGTGGCAGTCCTTCTGGCAGCAATGCAACACAGCAACCATTCTACTGTAACATCCACAGGTACAGGAGCATACTGAAGAGTTGGGTCCAATATTTATATATGATGCACACTTTGAAGGAGGAGAAGTTTCTAGAGAATTTCATGCCATTCCTTCGGTGATGCGGTACAAAAGAGGGTGGTGATGGACGGAGCATCTGAATCAATCAAACACTCACACCCAGTCAAAAGATCTGGGTTTAATCCATCACCGTTCTTTAGCCCACTCTGCCACCCCAGTTCAGACATGGCTATATGCAAATCAGTCTGACCCTTTGCCTCATGGGAACAGGCCAGCCCGAACTGCCAAGCCATGTCTTCCCTGGACCGGAAACAAGCTTCCGAGGACCGGTTTCTGGCATTCCAGCCGTCTTCAGCCCGGCTTGCTTGAATCCAGTGGCAAAGTGAGCAAGGGACTCACGTCTGAGCATACCCTGCCACACTTATGGCGGCCAAAAGCGGTACAAAAGAGGGTGGTGATGGAAGGAGCATCTGAATCAATCAAACACTCACACCCAGTCAAAATATCTGGGTTTAATCCATCACCGTTCTTTAGCCCACTCTGCCACCAAAGTTCAGACATGGCTATATGCAAATCAGTCTGACCCTGTGCCTCATGGGAACAGTCTAGCCCGAACTGTCAAGCCATGTCTTCCCTGGACCGGAAACAGGCTTCCAAGGACCGGTTTCTGGCATTCCAGCCGTCTTCAGCCTGGCTTGCTTGAATCCAGTGGCAAAATGAGCAAGGGACTCACGTCTGAGCATACCCTGCCACACTTATGGCGGCCAAAAGCGGTACAAAAGAGGGTGGTGATGGACAGAGCATCTGAATCAATCAAACACTCACACCCAGTCAAAACATCTGAGTTTAATCCATCACCGTTCTTTAGCCCACTCTGCCACCCCAGTTATGGCAGGGCATAGCCTATTCAGTTGCAAGTGGGGCTGTGCCCAGCTCCGCCCGCATCCATGCACATCCAATCCCTCTATTGTGTGGCTGTTTGGAGGGAAAAAACAAACACCAACTGCCAGCTATACACAGTCATGTGATACAGGAACAGGCTGCAGACCCAAAATAGTTAGTGCAGGAAAATGCCAACCTTCTAAAAGTGTAATATCAAAATTGTAACAATTCGACTTTACCATAAAAGTTTTTAATTACAATTTCTTAGACACCAAACATGACATTACCATTTGCCCCAATTGCAATTCAGCACTAATTAATTATAATAAGTTAACCCAATATTATCGTATGTTAGAGGCAGGGCTTGCAATAGTGGAAAACAAATTTTAAAGTATTTCACTTCCAGGACATGTAAAACTTAAAAGTACATGACCATCATTGTAAATATACTGCACCCTGCCCACTGGGCTCTGTAGGCCCTACTCTAGGGGTAAGTGTATTGAAAAAATAGTTTTGAGCCAGGTAAAAGGCTTATCTTGCAATTTCGAAATGGCAGTTCATAATTTCATCAATTGCACATTCAAGCTGCAACGGCAGGCCTGAGATGTGTTTAAAGGGCTACTTAAGTGAGTGGCATAATAAGTGCTGTATGCCCACTTGTAGCATTTCATTTACAAGCCCTGGGTACATGTAGTACCACTTTACCAGGGGCTTATTAGTAAATTAAATATACCTATTGTGGAAAAGCCAATGTTTCCATGTTTTAAGGAGTGAGCAAAAGCACTTTAGCACTGGCAGTGGTAAAGTGTGGAGAGTCCTTAAGCCGGTAAAAACGAAGTCAGCAAAAACAGGAGGCTGGAAAGCAAAATGTTGGGGGATGTCAGGTCCAACAGATTCGAATTCTGCATAGTGAGTAGGAATATAATATTGTCTACTGCAGCCGTGCCATGATGTGGATGGGCTGAACTGGAAGTGCAGAAATGCACATAAAAACATATGATGCTTGGCACCACCCTATTTGGCATTGCTGGCTAGGAGGGAGGTAAGGCTGCACCAATAGAATAGGACTGAATTGTGCTAGTTGAAACATAGAAATCATGCAATGTCTAACATAGCCGGTTGCCTTCTGGTTGCAGATGGGAATTGCTCTGTGTTACCCATCAAGCTTATTAATGATTGCAACCTAAAAGTACTAAGTTGGAATGTTGCAAGCTTATAGTCCAAAGTGCTTCTACCTAAGTGGTTATATTTTGTACTGGAGCATGACATCCTTATGCTTCAGGAGACTTGGGCCACAAAAGATCTATATATTGACGGGTTTGAATGTTATAATACACTTGCCCTCACCCCAAAGCTTGGCCGCCCATCTGGAGACCTTTTAATCTGGGTGAGCATTGCGGCTGGGGGTACTATAAAGGTGTTAGATACTAAGGATGATAAATTCCAAACGATAATATATAAAAGAGGTAAATCCATATGTTTAATACATTTTTATTACAATGGTTTTTATTCAGTACCAAATATGAATGTTATCAATTTGTTTAATTTTATTGCATCCTTACATCTCGGTAATACTATGGGTATTTTTCTGTGGGGTGATTTTAATGCTAAAATACCCAATGATCTTATGTCACCCATAGGGACTAGTAACAAGGTATATCAATGCAATAGGGGTATTGAATTACATGACCATCGGTATAAACATAACTTGGTAAACGTGATGGAAATTGCTGAAGTAAATTACAATGGGGACACCCCGGAACCAACATTTAGAGGAAGGGGTAGTGCCCCACCATTGATTATATTTTCATTTCTCCCACCCTCAAGGATTGTCTAATTAAAACTATGGTTATCCCTGCCATCCTCGGGGACCAGAATCCAATTACGATAGAACTACGAATCGCCCCCAAACCAAATTATAACAATGAGTGTAGTGCACGGAATCTGACACCCTCCACTGATAACCTAAGATTGATTTGGCATGGAGTTAACTATCTCGATCTTTTCGCCAAGAGGGTTAGGGACTACTCAAGTCTTATCGATTCATGTCTGACATTACAGGATCCCAAACTGGAGGTAGTTGGAGATTTTGGGAAACTATGTGAGGGGATCAAGTCTATATTGTCGAGACCAATGTCAAGAGTGGAACCTAGGTCAAGATGGTTTAATGGTGAATGCTCACTAATTAATAGACAGCTGCGTGTGGCATTATCAAAAACCCCAAGAGACCATTTACTGGTTAAATTCTTAAGGAAAAATTATAAGGTAGCCGTACTACAGAGGAAAGAGCAGATTTTGAATGCGCGCTGGGATGACCTAGCAGAGGCCGCCCTGTTAAATAACGGGAACGCTTTCTGGGCTGCAGTCAAAAATATGAGATCCCTCGCCCAACCACTATCTTCCATAAGCTGTAATGTGACAGGAAGGAAAGGTGCAGGAAGCTCACTTTTCAATGTTTTATTTATTGCCTTCACAGAACGAAGCATTTTTAGAGCTTGAAGACCCCCACAATTGAAATAACTTTGCAGGAAGTTGAAGATGCTGTTTAAATCAAAGTCTGAGTAATAAATATCCTGGCCTGATGGGCTGCCTATTGATCTGATTAAACTTAAACCAGAGTTCTGGGCGCCCCTCTTCTAAAATGTTTAAAAAAAAGTAATCAAAGCCCCACTCCCAAGCAACTGGTCAACAAGCATTATTGTGTCAGTTTTTAAAAAGGGTGAGCGATCGCAACTGAACTGTTACAGGCCAATCTCCCTAATAGACAATACAATGATAATTTTAGGGAGGATTTTCTATAACAGAATAAGGACTTGGGTCGAGGATGACTGTATTCTACAATTGTGCCAATTGGGATTTCGAAGCAAAGTAGGGACTGTAGAACAATGTTTGAACTTCAAATTAATCATTGGGAAATATACTGTAGCCAAGTAAACCCCTGTATATTTGGCTTTTATGGACCTTACCTCGGCCTTTGATTTTGCTAATAGGTCCCGTTTATGGTCCATCCTTTTGGAGTATGGTTTAGATGAGGTTTTAGTCTGTTTTTTAGCATACTTGCATAGAGACCTACGTGCTCGTGTAAGGATTAACACTAGTGGGGAAGTTTCAGGGGACATCAGAATTGATAGAGGTGTTAGGCAGGGGTGTGTTTTGGCACCCCTTCTTTTTATTTTATATATTAACAACTTGCAGAAATCCCTTATTGTACTTACTGATGATGTCTCCAAAATTAACGGCAATTCAGAACCCACTTTTTTGTATGCTGATGATGCTGTTTTAATGGGACGAACACCGAATGCTTTACGAATTTTAGTTCGGGGTTTTGTGGATTTGATGGGTAGTCTAGATGTGTGTACGAATTTAAAAAAGTCATTTAATATGTCTTGTGGGCCAAAAAAGCATCTTTTAAATTCTATTACTGTAGATGATCAAAAACGTTATTGCACTAGCACTTTCCCCTACCTTGGGCTTGTTTTCTCTGCCAATGGTTCATGGATTGACCATGTGGCATATAGCAGGAACAAGTTTTCTAAAGTTATTAACTCAATCATTAGTCTACCACAGCCTAAAAAGACAGGGATTATTTTAGCACTTTTGAAAATTTACAAAAGACAGTGCATTTCAACTGCGACATATGGCGCAGAAATATGGGGATATATAAAGTGTAACAGTATTCAACTTGAAGAAAATAGATTTTGTAGGAAAATACTGGGAGCCCCCATTTTTACCTCACTGTTTATTTGCCAGGCAGAACTAAAATTACACTATGTTGAAGACTTGGTAAAGGCACGACCCGTTCTCTTTCAGCTTGCGATTTGGAAGAATCCTGCAGCGTCTCTGACTAGAGAGATCATTAGTAGTATCAACCATGCACAGATTTTTTACAAACCCATCTGAATCCGTTGACATGAATTAAAAAAGTGATCCGGGGAGTTTTATCTGTGCACTACAGGACTTTAAGATTTAAAAGGGAGATCCGATCTGTAGAAAGTTATTTGCCAATTATGGAACAATCAAATAACCCCCTCAGTTACCTCCTAAAGCCAATTGGACGTTGGGAGAGGGGATTATTGTTTCATTTAAGGGCTGGCACAGTAACATTTCTACTGTGTTTTCCTTTAGGGTTACTGCAAATCTGGATCAAATACCTTGCCCACGTGATGACAGGAGTAGGCAGACAACACTCCATTTCTTATTCGTCTGCAAATTTTATAGCCTATACACCCATCAGATTTTGGTTCCATTTTTTAAGAATACCCGACTTATACATCTAGAGGAAGCCTACCTAACAATGCGCAAGTTCGAAAATGATGAGCTAATGGCCCGTGTAGGTACCTTTTTAAAATTGCCAGTACACGCTTGCAATTCAATGTGCACCCCATGATGTTCTGTTTCTCTGAAACAACCTGTAGATCCTGTGGTTTGGCCCCATATGACTTTGATTGAATCTGTTTTTATATAGATAATGAGTTTTAGAATATTAATTGATTTAGGAGTTTTTCTGTATGTATTTTTTTCATGTTAAATCAATTGTTAAATATGATCTTGTTTTTATCTGGCTACTGGCTACTGATAATGGATTGCTATACTTACCCTTTTTAATATGATTGATCTGTGTTTTTATGGATAAAATGTATCCGAATAAAGATTTGAAACTGAAACTAAATAGAACAAGAATATTTAAACATATTTACCTTGCACTCTATGGGATTCAGAGATAGTAAACCCCATTCACTTGTCCTCATCTATAGATGATGTGTCTGTTGCAGAAAAAGAGGCCATGCCATTTCTGCAGACATTTGCCTCATACATGAGAGTTGCATTAACCTGCAAAGGCAAATAATGGTCAGCATTAATACCCCTGTAAAAATACTAGAGTTCAGTAAGTCCACTGTTCAAAGCACATCTTTGGTCATCACACGCATGTATTGTGTCCCCAAGGTAGTGACCGCCTTGCATTGCGTGTGGGGTCATGAAGGTCAGGCTCGAGCTGGCCAAATCATGTCAGTTCTGGAGTTTCGCAGTTGCTGCTGGTGTTTGCTTTACCCTGAGTGTTTGCTTCTTTCTTATCACTAGCATGTTGTCCAACATTAGCAGGGTTCATGAGTTGCATGAATAGGTGCCATTGCGCCAGCCTGGCAGGGACATTGATGTTTAAATCACTTTCCTGAGTCGGTGGTGGGAGAGTTGAACGGGTAAGTCTTGTTATTATTACATACCCTTCATTTATTTCTGACCTTTGGGGGGATGTGTGTGTGCGTGCGTGTGTGTGGGTGCGTGCGTGTGTGTTTGTTTGTGTGTGCAAACTGTTCGCATAACACTTCATCCTGCACTATTCGATAATCATGACTGAAGTTGTTTGCTGTGGTTTCCCTTGGCGGTACCTGATTCAGTATAATAATCGCGAGATAGGCCGCCCCTAATGTTTGTAAATCAGTAGGAACGGCTGTTTGAATATTAGCATGAAGTGCACTATAATGTAATGCATGTGCATGATGATACCTCGCTAGCCCCCAGTTTGCCACTTCAAGCTTTACCTTTAAACTCGCCACTGATGTATCACGTGTGCATAATGGCGAGCTTGTTGACAACGATGCACAAAGAGAACTCTATACATGGGTATTCCAAATTTCAAATTATCTTACTTGGGGGACACATATATGAGCGTTCTCGAACGAACGGATATATATATATAAACGAGGGCCAGGTAAGATAGTAATAAAACTTTACACCAACCAAATTACCTTCTTGTTCATGTAATCTTATTACTATCAGATCTGTAATTACAATGCGATTTGCAAGAACTGTAAACGCAAACATTAGATCCAATGTTAACGTTGAATCATGTTACTATCTTATAAACGACAAAAAAGCTAAAAAAAAAACCTGTAGTATTCTCAAGTTTTGCAGTGCCTCACTTGGGAAAGCCCGTGCTATCAAAATTCAGCAGACTTTTGGACACTGCAAGGGAAACTTCAGAGAACAAAAAGGCCATTCAGACAGCCGAGAGCCGATCTTCGGCACTTAATAGCTCCCTAGAAACCGCCCATTGTCGCGGTTCTTAAAACAGTTTACATTTCCTAACCTAACATTTTGCCAGGTAGGCTGTTCAAGATAAGGACTGTGTTCTGGCGGAAGAGCCTACCTATGGGAAACTTCATTACGTGTCTTTTATGGGTGGCTTTACCCAGTTTCTTTTGGTGTTCTAAAATGAGTACAGGCCTGTACAGCCACATGTAACAATCAATGAATAGCGTAAAGAAACAAGGCCCCCTGCTATACAATAAAATTCCTTTAGTCTGGATCAATCAGCTACTGTGTAATTAATGATATATTTCGAATAATTTGGTTATTGTCTATTTGTATGCTTCCAGCTATGAGAATGAGTGAGTGAATGTGGATATGGTTGGAGTGAGCATGTGGATTGATTTATATTTTATGTCTATTTTATTGTCAGAAGAAATTAAAACACATTCTGTATTTTTCAAAATGATGTTCCTTCAGTTTATCATGAACTATTGTCTGTTTTTGGTTGTTAGTTGAGTTGCGTTGGGACTTTGCATTTATTCAATCAATGAATAGTGCATTTACCTTTCTTTGGATTTCAACTTAAATGCTCTTAATAGTATAATCCATTCAGTAGAACATTCACTCTAGCAGTAACAGTGACATTCTCAAGAAGAGCAAAGGTGAATGCTAATAACTATGGTAAAATGACATGTTCACTTATATCCTTTATGCATATTGTATGTGCATGGTTGTGTGCTGCTTTCAATGTATAAACAGCTCAATACTGAAAAATACCGCTCATCAGTCACATGCACGGTAAGAGAGAAAAGTTGAGTATTGGGTGGATTAATAACATGAGGAAAGCATGAAAGCCTAATGGAAAAAGTAAGAGAATTTAGGTTTCATGAGGGAAAAATGCTGCATGGGTGATGCACCAATTGGCAAGTGGAAAGAAGGGATTTGTAGACACCTACATACTCAAACAGGAAGTCACATGTGGAGGGTCCTGCAATGACTTAAAAAATGGCTGTTGCCACTGGTGTATGTAGCATAAAATTCAAGAAGGCTTCCTACCTGCTCACTTCACTAAAGAAATCGGAACTGTTCCTACTACAAATAGACTTTAAAACTGGCATTCGAGCCCTGATGCTAGTGCACCTGGATAGATAGCAATGCCAGAATCCACGGCATCCCAGACTTCACATTACTCCCTTTAGTGACATCTTATATGATGAAGCGCACATCAAAAGGAACGTGAAAAAATATAACCAAATAATCCGGATCCTTATGAAAGGCCCCCATCATTCATCTTCAACAACATCATATACTAAGACTTCACGACTGTCGTTGCACCTATCTGGCTTACAAGCTACCACCTCCATTGGGTGTCAGCACACTCAGAGCGATGACAGCGACTGATGGCTACAAGCCTTGCCCATTTTTACACTCAGTACCATGAACAAACTACCATTATTCATGTGGACCAACCAAACCCTGCTCTAAATTATGAGAGTCAGACACACATCTTTAAAGAGCATTACAACAAAGTAACAATGCACTTAAATTCTCAGAACCTAGTCTCCGCTTGTGAGGAAAAGGGGTGCACTAAATGGGGTGGTTGTGCAACTTCACAGTGTAATACACTTAATAACCCCTCTAGGTCCAGTAAGCTTTGTTTGTAAAAACCTCAGCTCAACCTTTGGTAGCTGTGGCACTAAGCAGCATGGCTTACACAAAGGAACAAGTGTTAAGCATTTAAACAGCACCAAAACAACAGTGGAAGAACTCGGCACCACACTTAAGAAATCCGACACCAATTTATAAATGAAAAAAATCCACTGGAGGGTTCCAGAGATACAGATTTTACAAGCAATAATGAATCAAAGCAATTTCACTGAACAGAAAATAAGCCTTGACAAAGTCCAAAAATTGGACACAGAAACTTTTTCAAAGAAGACTTAGGTAAGTGTCAATGAGGTTGGATAGAAGTACTTAGGGGAACCAACTCCAGCACAGAGCTACTCAGGTGGACCAGCAACGTCCTCAAGAACAGTTACCTTCACAGAAGAAGCAGTCCTGCAGTAGTTCCAGGCACTTGTATCCGTGTTTCAGTGAGTTCCTAAAGAGTTGTCCTGATGCAAGGGATGGAGGATGCTGAAGATGTTCTATGGATGCTGTGGAAGCAGGTATTCCTCGCTCCATGAAGATGGTGATGGCTCACGGTTGCAGGGTCAATGTCCCATGAAGTCCTCTCTGGTCTGGCCAAAGTCAAGTCGCCAATAGACTACAAGTTGCCAGTTGTCGCAGTCACAGGCTAATCTTTCCTGGGTCGATAACTCACCTTCTTTGGATCCCAGCCACTCGTTGACAGCACTTCCAGGATTAGTGAGCTCTCTGCTAGCCACCAGGTGCAGTTTTCATCATTGCAGTCCGAAAGTGAGATCATGGTGGTAGCAACGTGGGTCTGGCATGGCACACACATAAAACTTTGCAGTGGAGCAGCAACAGAAAGGCAGTCTCTCTTTGCTGGTCCCTCTGTGCAGCCCTTCTTTGGTCCTTCTTCTAAGTCAATCAAGATCTGAGGTCCGGGTGCCAGGGGTGCCCCCTTTACGCTTTGAAAGTGACCTCAGGGCATGATGCGGTAGGTAGCCAATGGGTTTCCAGCTTTCCTCACATCTGGTCACTCCTATCTGTGGAGTGTGGAATCTAGGTATCTGCCTACTCCCCAGATAGTGAGACCCCTCTCTTGGTGTTCAGACCTCCATAGCCAACCCCCAGGGCGTTGCTTCATTGGGGCTACATGCCCCAGAGAAAACTGGTTTAGCAATTGGTTCCCCTTCTTGGATTCCTGTGCCAGCCTGTCTACTTCAACAATAGGGCAGCCCTCCCTGTGGTGTTGCACATTTGCTGCCCTTCAACAGTGTCTTCACACTTGAAGCCTGCCTTTTGGGGTTAACACCCAAGCAATTCCCTGCAGGAGGCTTCCTGCAGGAGGGAGGTAACTCCTCCCTGGACTGCAATCCCTCATTGTTCTCCTTCCTGAGACTCAATATCTCTTCTCTCCAGCAGGGCAGAAACCTGTCTTATGGAGCAGGCTCCACATGTGCCTGGGAAGGTACAGGAGTTTTAAAGGCAGTAAAGTGTCAGCTTTGCTAAAACTGCACACTGAAACAAATACAGTAATTTCGAACTGAGATACAGGCCAGGCTTAATGTAACACGCTGTTTGATTCCTTGGAGTGCCCACTTTGAAGGCACCGTTCTTGAGTTGGCACAGCTGAGGGATCCCTCTGTACTCTCCAATTGGGCGACCAAGCCTTTCCACAGTGGAAACAGCAGGTTTGGCATGTTTTACTGTCAGAATGAGCAAAGTACATATCCTGCCCGAGTCATACGTTGCACCTTGCTTTTAGGGCTCGGTAGACTTGCCAGAGGGGTGACTTACACATATGTGCAGGGGAATTGGGGGCTTTGCCAATGCTTCCTATTGCACAGTCAAGCTAGCAGTGCATGACTGCTCTACCAGTCTGGAGTAGAAGACTGGAGGATTTGGTTTACTTGGGGGACCTCCAGGCTGGCACAATTAGTGCTGCAGGTCCTGGGGTACCTTTCCAACTTACTTGCCCTGGGTACCAGGGTACAATTTAGTAGGGACTTACAGACAAGATAGCCATTTCCAATTGGGCACTGCCAATTCGACATACACATTAGTGTCAGGGCACTGGCACCGAGGTCTGGTTACCAGGCCTCAGTGTACTCTTAAAATCGAAAACCAGCAGCATCAGTCGAAAAACTTGGAAGTGACCATATATAAAGAGCATTTCCTTACACCCCTCAAATAACTTATTGACTTTATTTTTCCTTTTGTCTCTGTAGTTTGCTCTGCTGCCTTTCAGCCAGGTTCATGTATGTATTTCTGTATGTGGTATTTCTAAATTGCGAATCTAGCCAAAAAGCAGCAGAGCACTGTACATGGTCAGACACGCATAATTTCAATGAGTAATAGGAGAGGTAGCAGTTTTGTGGACGATTAATGCATTGTGATGTAGTGGTATTTAATACATGGGATTTTGTTCCAGATTCAGTTCACATAGTTGTAAAAGGCCCGCTGCCTTGATTTTTATTCTTTTTTATATTTTTTCTGCAATCTGGCTGTTTTCTTACAGTAAGTGTGATATGAACCACCAGAGATGGTGAGCTTGTCTGCAAGGGGTGCTGGTCAAAATGATGTTCTAAATGATGCAGCAGGTTTTGAAGATGTTGTCAGCTGGCAAGGGGAACCCATTGAGTTCCATCAAGATGTGGTGATGTGATCATATTTCATCAGACCCTGGATGAGATGTGCTGCAGCGTGTAGGATACCATTAAGGGGTGGAAGGGTTGATTGTAGGAAGCAATGGAGCAAGGTGTTACTACCATCAAGATGAGAGAGCATGAGGGCTTGAACAGCAGTTCTGAAGTTGCTTTCTGGAAGAAACATTTCAGTTTGTTTAGAGGAGAGTGGTGGTAAAAAACTTTTCGTTTTTGCAACCTGTTCCTTGAGTGTGTAGTTGATATCCAAGATGAATCCAAGTGACTTGGCTTTTCGGTAACTATTGGGGTACAAAACCATTGTCAGAAATTGTGTTACTGGTTGAGAAGGATGAAACCTTTACCAAGCAGCAACCACAATCCATGACAGGGTGAGGCACAAGCAACCCCCAATTGAATCTGAAGTCAACCCTCTGGTAGCTTGGCATAGAACAGGCTGACTTAACTTAGAGGCAATGTTTAAAGACTTTATGCTGCACTTCAAACAGTGATATAGTGGAAACACAACACATAGAAAGCCCCACACCAATCTAGTAAAATAGAGTAAATAGTATTAAATAAATCAAGACCAAAATGACAATAAAATCATCAGTATAATTGGAAATATGAAATTTTAAAGATTTCAGTGAAAGAATTGGGAGAGGATGTAGCCTTACGGCTAGAGTTGTCTCCCTCGAAGGTGGGGAACCGGTTCGAGTTTCAGCAACAACACTCAACATAATGTGATTCTGGGCAAATCACTCAATCTCCCTGTGCCTAACAAAAATGAATGTGTCTATCTGTTTGGAAACTGGTGCTGATTTAAAGCGCTCTGATACCTGATATCCTCAGGTCTAGTTCGCTCTATATAAAAATCAAAGAAAAGAAATACAAAAAAAATAGCACCAAAAAGCACAAAGCACCAACTGTGGCTATATGGTCGCGCCAGATCTCGACAAAGTCATAAGTTCAGGCTGTTCACGAGGAAGTTTCGGCAGACTACAGAGACCCAGTTTGGCTGGCTGAACAAGAGTACCTTAATCCTGGTTGCTGAGCATTGGAAGGTCAAGTGTTGAGAATGAGTTGTGCAGCTGATGAGATGCGTTGGTTCTGAGTACCCGGGGAGCTGCGATGTGAGGTCCTGCATCATCACCAAAGATCCTGCTGATAAGGGCTTGTGATGCAAAGTCTTGCATTGAGGAAGCGTTGTACAGTTGAGGTGATGCATAGCTACCGAAGGGCTGCGATACGAGAACCTGCTTTGGTATTGAGGCTGTCGTCAATAAGAAAAAGGCAATGTTCGGGACGTGCATCAGTAGAGCTTTGCACAGCAGCAGTTCCACTGTGAGCTGCAAGGTCGATGTAGAATGCTTGCCGTGGAAGAACCATTGTAGCAGAGGTGATGTTTTGTTTTTCTCAGGAGTGCACCATGGAGCAGACGTGATGCATCACTTCTTTTGGGTGCCCAGATGGGCTGGTAGAGCACCTTCAGACCCACTTCCGAAGGTCCAGTACTGGGATGGTATCACTTGGCAGGGTAGGACTCACAGATGACTGAGTCCATGTGCTGGGTTCAGGGTTTTTGGAGCCTTCTGTCCCTGGGGCTCTAGTCAGGAGGCTAGTCAACTATCCATGCATTCATACTGGGATCCTGGGTCCAACAGATACAGACCCAGTCATTCTAACCCAGGCAAGAGGGCATCAGGCAGCAGATCAGCATACAGGGCAGAAGTTCTTCAGAGCAGCAGTCCAGCTGAGTGGCAGCCCTTTCAGCAGCACATCAGTCCTTCTTCATGGCAGAGCATCCATGAGTTGGTGTCTGGGGTCCAATATTTATAACGTGGCCTTCCTTTGAGTGAGAGAAGCTTCTAGAGGTTTCCCTTGCAAGTCCCCAAGCATCCTACCTTCCCTGTCCTGGCTCCAGACTAACTACAGGTGTATGCTGCCCTTTGTGTGATTTGTGTGGAGGCAGGACACAGCCTATTCAAGTGTAAGTAGGGCTTTGCCCAGCTCCAACTTCCCATCTTGCCAATGATGACCCATCCAGACATATGTAAACTCTCTATTGTGTGTGTTGCTGTATAGGAAGAATACACAAAGCTCAACTGTCAGCTACACCCAACCATGTGCCCCAGTGGAAGGCTGCAGGCACTACATGGTTAAGGCAGGAAAATGGCAACTTTCAGAAAGTGCTATTTTCAAAATTGTAATTTAAATTCCAAATTCACCATGACAGAGTATTTTTCATTACAATTCCAAATACACCAAACATGAACTGGCTACCTGCTCCCATTTGGAAATTATAACCCATCAGATGTAATAACTTAACTCCAGTGTTAGCCTATGGGAGAGGTAGGCCCATCAGTAGTAAACCACTAATTTAAGAGCTTTTTCACTACAAGGATATGTAAAACTAAAAGGTACATGCCCAATTTTCTTTACTACACTGCATGTTGCCCTCTGGAATGTCCAGGGCCTACGTTAATGGTCATTTACATGTTTTAAAAAGGAAGGTTTGTGCCTGGGAAAAGGTTTCTTTTGCCAGGTCGAAATGGCAGTTTAAAAACTTCACACACAGGCTGGAATTGCAGGCCTGAGACATGTTTGAAGTGCTACTTAAGTGGCTGGAGCAATCAGTGCTGCAGGCCCACTGATAGCATTTAATTTATAGTCCCTGGGTACAGGTAGTTCCGCTTTACTAGGGACTTACAAGTAAGTTAATGATGCCAATTAGGTATAAGTCAATTCTAGCATATTCTAGGGAGAGAGCACAAACACTTTAGCACTGGTTAGCAGTGGTAAAGTGCGCAGATTCCTAATGCTAGCAAACATGAAGTGAGCAAAACAGGAGGGTTGAAGGCAAAACTTTAGGCGAAACCACACCACGGATGCCAGCACTAACACTTGTTCTTCCCAGCTGAAAGGGGAGAGAACTACCCAAACCCTGTGGAGTTCTCAACATTAAAGCAGAAAAACCTGTATAGACCATCAGCATTGGTGTGGTCTGTTCCAGGGCGGTGTTCCACTGTAAAGTCCATTCCCTGTAGGGAGAAGGGCCTCCTCAATAGTTTGAGATTCTCACCCCTCATCTGCATTATCCATCTCAGTGGTCTGTGGTTTGCGGAATCCAGAACTGAGCCCCAAACAGGTATGGTATCAACTTCTTCAGTACCCAGATCACTGCTTCCCTTTCTAGTGCACGACACCTCCGTTCCTCATCAGTAGGAGGTTACTTTCAGGGACTACAGGTTGTTTAGCTGTGAGAGTATCCCTGAGGCATCCGTCTGCACAATTAATACTTTGGAGAAGTAAGGGGCCTTGAACAATGGTGCTGTGCACATGGCGTCCTACAGGGTGTCAAAAGCGTTCTGGCACGCCTACGTCCAGATCACCTGTCTGGGCTGCTTCTTAGAAGTCATCTCTGTCAAGGGAGAAACAATGGTGCCTTACCTCTTGATGAATCTCTTGTAGTATCTGGAAAGGCTCAGGAAAGCTCTCACCTGTGCCTGTGCCTGGTTGGGCTCCCAAGTCAGAATGGTTTTGATCTTGCCCTGGTGGGACTGTTCCTTGCCTCCTCCAACTTGGTGTTCCAAATAGACCACTGAATCCTGCCCTATCACTTACTGGCCTTGAGAGTCAGCATGAAGCACTTCCCTTAGGTGGCACAAGTGGTCTTCCCAGCTTGATCTGAGGTCCACAATGTAGTGCAGAAAGGTGGCACTGAAGTTCTCCATTCCAACCAGGACCTGGTTGATTAACCTCTGTAAGGTGGCAGGTGTGTTCTTTAACCCGAAGGGCATTACTCAGTACTGAAAATTTCCCTCTGCGGTGAAGAACATGGACCTTTCTCTGGCCTCGTCAGTCGAAGCAATCTGCCAATACCCAAATGTTAAGTCAAACATGCTGGGGTACTTGACAGCTCCCAACCATTCAAAGAGCTCATAATCTCAGGGAATGGGGTGCTCCTCAGTCTTGTTGAACGCATTAAGCCCTGAGTAATCCATGCAGAACTGAGGTTTTGGGGTGGTACCTTGAGGAGCAGCCTTTGGGACCAACAACCCTGGGCTGGCAAAGGACTGTTTGAGGGCTCAAAGATCCCTAACTCCAGAATTTTGGAGGCTCCCTCCTTTATGTTAGCTCTCACCTCATCAGATAGTCTTTAGATTTTACTCTTCACAGGTGTGCTGTCCCCAGTATCAATATTATGGGTGCATCATGTAGAGAGTTGTGGGGAAAGGTAGAAGAGAGAGGCAAACTGCCCCAGCAGCAACTGGTGACAGGCTCACTTTTTTTCTGGGGGCAGGGTAGGGGAGAGGCTGACACTCTCCACTGACCCATTCTACTCCTTGGAAGAGAGGAGGTCTTGGAGAGGTTCTGTCTCCTCCTCTACAATCTCATCCATGGCCAGGAGCATGGTTACCTTGGACCTCTCGAAGTGGAGTTTGAGGCAATTGACATGCAAAACCCTTAAAGGCTTCCTGTGAGTCTTGAAGTCCAACAGGTATATGACATCACTCTTTCTCACTTTCACCTTCAGGATCCATCACCCACACTTTTTGGCCAGACTGAAACTCGTTCAAAGTGGCCTTCTTGTCAAACCACTGCTTTATGATATCCTGTCTGGCTTCCAAATTCTCTCTGTGGTTCTTTCAGAAGTGTTTCATCTGTGTACGGAGTGCCAACAAGTAGCTGTCCACATCCTGGGGAGCTTGCTCCATTCTGTCCTTCACCAGGCTGAGAGGTCCTCTCACAGGGTGCCAGTACAAGAGTTCAAAAAGGCTGGATTCAATCCCCTTCTGCAGTACAGCAGAACAACTGGCATGGCAAGAGGATGTCCCACTTCTGGTTGAACCTTTCAAAAAGTTCATTCGTTTGGGGATGGTAAGGTGTAGACAACATATAGGTTACCCTGCACTCCTTCCACATGGACTTCATGTAAGCCAACATAAAGTTAGTACCACGGTCAGATACTACCTTCTTGAGGAACCTCACAAGGGCTAAGATCGCCATCAGTGCCCTGGCCACAGCAGGCACAGTCACATGCCATCTGGTACCTCGTGTACCAGATGGCAAGGTCCACCATGACCAGGATGAACCAGATGCCAAGGGCTGTCTTGGGGTCCAAAGGCCCAACAATATCGATGCCCACCCGTTCAAAGGGAGTGCTAATGACAAGGAGTACTTGCCACTGGCCTGACAAGTAGGGCATGACCTGCGGAACGCTTCTAAGGCCATCCTCATCTGGAGCCAATCAAAGTGGGTGGCAAGCCTCCCAAAGGTCTTGTCCTTCTCTAGATAACTAACCAGGGTAACATCATGAGCCAGCTCCAGAAGGAAGGTCCTGTAACAGTAGAGAGCACTGGGGTGCGCAAACACACTCTTTGATCCAAGCTCAGGAACCTTAAGCTCCCTATACAGGAGACAGTTCTCCCAGTAGGTCAGGTGATTATATGTGATGTTGAGAGATGCCTGGGCCTGGGCCTGCAGCCATAGGCCCTCAAAAGTAGGATACTCTATCTGTGCCTTGCAGAACTCCTCCCTGGTGGGTCTCTCTTCCTTTTGCCAGTTGGTCAGATCAGGTAGGTTCCCCAGAGCGGCAATGTACTCCACTGTTGGCTCAGCCTTCTCCTGGACCAAATGAGCTTCAGGATTTGATTGCTACGTGCCCTTCCCCTTTTGGGCAGGTCCCTGAGCCATTCTCACAGGCTCCAGTTCATCCTGAGTACCCTCTTGGTCAGCCATCGACCGTGTGGTGAGGCACACTCACTCAAGTAACCCCAATATCTCCCCTTGTGACCTCGGCTCCACATCCTTTCAGATGGTGTGCTGTAGTTCATTGCCAAACAGACAATCCTCAGGCATGGATGGACTCATTACTACCCACAAAGGGAACCAAGATACTGGGTAGTGACTCTCAGGTTGTTGTCTGCAAAAACCTGGTGAAATGCATGAGGGTCTACCTGCTCCGAGGTCACCAGATTACATTAGACAGCTGTCATGCTTGCTCCAGTGTCTCATAGAGTCTCCAGCCTCTGCCCATTGATGAACCCACTGCCTGTATTTCCTAGGTTTACTAGGTATATGAGTTATCTGCACCATCTCTACGTCTCCCAGGGACACTCGGGTAACCTCTTCACTACCCCCATACTATCAGGGGCAATATCTTCCCCAAACACTACAATAACCAACCCAGGTGTCTGCCCACCAGTGGGGGTCTGTGCCCACTTGTGACTATTGGCTACTCCCTTTTAGTGCTCAATCAGTTGACACTCGCATCTCTTAGTGGGCTGTCTTCCCTGAGGACTTATTATCAGGGAAATACTTTTTTGTTTGTTTGTCTGTTCTTTCCCTTGAAATATCAAGCCACTGTATAAAGAGAAAGCCTCTCTTAGGTAAAGTAGATACAAGAAACATGCTGTTTTATTCACGTCCCACCAAGATGCTGCAAAAGACATCAACAACAAACAAAATGGCGAGACAGGTAAAAATGAGTAAGTACCTGGAACACAATTACTTCAAGATAAACATTGGTGTTCTATTCTGTCCATTCATGAAAGCAGACGTTTTAATGAACAACGCAAATATCACACCACACTTTCAATTAGTGAGCAAACACCATATATCACTCCTATCACTAAACAGAGTCCAAAACGAAACGTATTAATTTTTAGTAGACTTGACAACTATATTAGTGTTTAGTAGATCACCCCAATTAGTGCTAAGCATCATGACACAAGTTTTTTAATCTTGTTACCCATTGACAGTACAACTTTCTCAGGCATCCTCCCATCTCAGTATATTGCCACTAAGATGACTTGTCTGTTGACGCTCCTACGCTCTCTACCTTTCCCGTCCTTTCTCTGTCTGCCTCATTGGATCTTCTGGCCAAACTTAAATCTGGCTCCCCCCTGGATCCTTGCCCGGCTAAATTTCTCGCCAAATCAGCTTCGGCAATTAACGCTTTGATCAATCCAGTGCTTAATCTCTCACTTAGCACGGGCATGGTTCCACCGGCTTGGAAGCAGGCTTTGATTCTGCCACTTTTGAAAAAGCTTAACCTGGACCCTCTGGTACACGCCAACTATAGGCCCATCTCTCTCCTGCCAGCCTTTGCCAAGGTCGTGGAGAAGCATGTCCATCATTCCCTCTCCAACTTCCTTGAGATCAACAATATTTTACATAACACCCAGTCTGGCTTCCATTCTAACATGAACACGGAGACGGCTCTGCTGGAAGTCACGGAGGCCATCAAGGAGGTTTTGGATTCAGGGGAAAGGCGATGTTGGTAATGCTGGATCTCTCGGCGGCCTTCGATACCGTCCCCCACAGCGGTCTCCTTTTAAGACTCAGGGAGATTGGGCTGCGGGGGACAGTGCTCAGCTGGTTTGAGTCCTTCCTGGTAGATCGTCGTCAAACGGTCTGGGCCCCCCCGCACTCTGCCATTATGCCGCCGTTGGAGGTGGGAGTGCCTCAGGGCTCTATCCAGAGCCCCACTCTTTTTAACATCTTTATGACCCCCTTGGCGGCACTGGCAGAGTCGTTTGGTGCCCAGTTTGTTTTGTACGTGGACGACACCCAGCTCCTCTTCTGTAATAAGGGTGCCGACTTTGATGGAGGGAGTATTAAAGGTTGCCTTGAGGCTGTGTTCAAATGGTTCCAGCTTAACAGCCTTAAGTGCAACTCGGACAAATCCGAGGTGCTCTTCTTTGGCTGTCTATCAGATCCCAGATGGAAGGCTTGGTGGCCTGCGGCCATGTTTCCACCTTCCGATGTTTCCACCTCGGCCAAGAATCTGGGAGTTTTAATTGATAGCAGTTTAACCTTGAAGCTTCAGATTCAGGGCCTAGTTGGTAAATGCTTCGGAATTCTCAAGATACTTAGAAAATGTTTGCCGCTGCTGTCCCCAGGTCATAGAAAAATCACTGTGCAGGCGTTAATTGGTTCACGCTTGGACTATGCGAACGCGTTATATCTTGGACTCCCGGAGTATCTTTTATCGCGCCTCCAAATTGTCCAAAATTCTGCTGCATGCGCTATTTTTTGCCTTCATCGGAGATCCAGTGCTAAAGAACTTTTGAAAAAACTCTACTGGCTCCCGATCCGGAAGCGTATTGTGTTTAAAACGCTGACACTGGCTTTTAAAGCCCTTCATGGTACGGGCGCACATTACATAAGCAAGCGGCAGTGTTTCTATCATCCATCAAAAACACTGAGGTCAGCTTTGCTGGCCTTGGCTGCCGTTCCTGTGATCCAGCGAGCACGCATTGGAGGCTGGTCTTTCAAATACCAGGCACCAAAATTGTGGAACTCCTTACCGGTTACTCTTAGAAAGACCAACACCCTGCTTGCTTTTAGGAAAGAACTGAAGTCCTGGCTTTTCATCCAATAGATTTGATCATGTCTTGCTCGCCCTGTTTTCCGCACCAAGTCAGAAGCGCCGGGACACTCCTCGGAGTAGCTGAGCGCTATATAAAACACGCATTAACATAACACTGGCTCACCATTTTGTTACAAACCACTTTGTAACCTTAAGATCCACAATTATAGTTTTCTAGGCACACTCAAGATACCTTGTGCTGCCTCCAAGTTCAGATTTGTCCACCTTTCATGTCCCCTCCAATAGAAGGCACTACTACCTGATATTTTCGCTAACAACTCTTTTCAAGAGTTCAAAATAGCATTAAAGGACGTCTAGTCAAATTCTATAGCTAAGCGTGATAACACACTCATTCCTATGTAATGTGTTCCTTACATGAAATAACTATCCTTGCCTTAGTGGAGCCAAAACAGAAATCCTGGTATGAGGAGGTGCTGAAAATAAGAGAATCCATTTGCAAAGACAACAACTGTGGAGACATTTTATGTCTAAAAAAACAGAACCATACTTTCATATTTGATTCTGACATTACCTCCTGCACCCCAAAAAGGAAACTGCTGGGAGGACTGATTCTAAGGCCTCTCTGTATGTTTTGAGCCTGAGCCATAACAAACGTCATTATTGTTTTAGTAAGAAATTGATGAACTTTCTAAACTTCATGGTATGTTGCAGGTGGTATCAGTATAGCTTATATTTAACTGAAAGTCACAGAAGTGTTGTATAGAGTCAAAGGCAGAAGCACAGTAACTGACTGATGGGGTGGATAGCCTGGTTGTTAGAGCAGAGATGCATTGCTCCTTTTTTGTAATACAGCCTTCTTTAAAAAGTTATGTCTTCCACTTTTTCCTAAACTGAAGGAGGGGTACTGTTAAATATGCGAATGATGTTCAAGATACCAGACAAGTAAACAGAGTAAGGCCTACTAACTTTTTTTCTTTTCATTTTTTAACGTCTAGCCTGGTCTGGTGGTGCTCCAGCTGGGGGGTCTCCTGACAGCCACTGGAGGTGGTTTAGGTACAGGTGTTTGAGATAGTTACAGGTGTTGAAAGTTTCTGTGAACACTGAGATGAAAATGCCAGGGCACTGCACTTCCTGGTTCTAGCTATTCCCCCACAACTTATTATTTTTAGTTTGGAGGGTGACTGGCTTTCAGTTGCCTCAGCATATCTCAGACAGGAAGACGAATTAACGGTTTGTTTTCAGTTGTAATAAAAACATATCCTTTAAACAAGTACCACTACAGAGACCAGGGTGTAATGGTCTTCCAATAGCTAACAAGTGACTCAGTGTTGTGTGTGACAAATGCATTCAGTTCTTGCTTTTTAGTCAACTGCGTTTTATAAGGAATCGTGGGGATATTACTAAGGAGTGCGTTGGGAAACGCACAACGCACATTCCCGTATCGCCGGCTATCGCCAGATTTCATCGCTGTTTTAGCGCGCAATATCAATGCGCATCAGGTAGGCAAATTGAAATCCGGCGATAGTCGGCGATATGGCACATTAGCGCATGAAAATAAATGTTGTTTTCACGCGCTAATGTGGGCCTTGATAATATGGGGGGGTGGATTCAGCTTTATGATCCACACCCCCATGTTATCAATGCCTAACCCCTGGTCAGAGTAGGCGTTGGGAGACCTGCGATAAACGAGTTTATCGCAGGTCTTTTCCTCCCAACGCCTGCCTTGGTAATAGGATGTTCCCACCTCCAACCACATTTTTCATGTGGTTTGACGTGGGAACGCCCACTTTGCATGTCATTAGCGATGTTTATCGCCGATATGCAAAGTGGATTTGGGCCAGGCTTTAAAATGCCCTTGTTAATAGGGCTCTAGCAGTATCGCCGCTTTCTCGGCACAATTCGCCGAAAAAGCGGCGATACTTGCCCTTGGTAATATGCCCCCTTGTTAGTCAGAGGTTTCATTTTAAAATTATGGCTTTATCATTCATTTCATTGATGGTGTGGTTTATTAAAAAAGCTATAAAAGCCGGATTATGATAAACACTATATGGCACCACTGGAATGTACCTACTTACCATGGGCTTTCCAGTAGTAAAGAAATTTCCCTTTGAAACAAAATGTTGGGACAAAATAAAATGGCAGGGAAAAAAGAGGGTAAGCGAAGTGTAAAACCAAATGACAGAGAAAGGAAATGGGAGAAGCAAATGGAAGGTCGATATGAAAACAAACGAATTGAGTGAAACATTCCAAGGTTTAGCATTCACTCATAGCTTCATGCACAACAGCCAGATATTCAGAAACTGTAAAACTAATGCAAGCAATACAAAAAATAAAATCAGTTAACAGAATGTATGCAGTGCACCATCTATCAGAGAAGGGGCAGAGCAGGGTTGCGGGTGGGCACGCAGGGCCGGTGTTGGACTACAAGGGCCAAGGCCCCAGTGGCTCTGTGATAGTCGGTCTATGTAAAAGAAGCAATGGAACCTGAAGAAAAGCTTTGCAATCTTAAGCCTGTAATTGTAAGTTCTGTGTTTCATGAGAAATCAGCTGATGAAGCCTGAATCTGTGAAATATCTCTACTGCTAGGACTTGGAATTGGTATCCTGGGGTAAGTAACACGAGGCATATCAGTGTTGAGGCCTCGGTGTGTATGTTCTGTCGAGACTAAGATATATTTCTGCTTAAACTGCACCCTCTTGGTAACCCAAGGGTTAGCTTTGTCGTACAGGTACAGATGTAGAGGCTCGGTCCAGTAATGTTTCTGAAAATGAGGATATGGATTCGCTGGCTAAATATTGATGCCTGTAAGATTATGTAACATGGGGGGTAACTATGCTGCGTGAAAACTGAACCTGTAGGTTTTGTGTTGAAATAGTTCATCAATTCTATGATTTATGGGTAAGAATTTAGGGGGTGAAGAGTGGCAATAGCTACCTTCAACCCCCTTAACATTTCGGATCAATTGCCAATTCTTCAATATCAGAAATTTTCTTCAAACGTCCTACCATGTTTCCCTGACTGGACGTATGTCTTTCGGAGAGACAGGTTAAGAAAGATTGTCTGCATACCTCAGTGTTAGTCCTTGCAGCATCCAAAGAAGAATGAAAGGTTGTATGCATGCATGTGTCATATGTAACCCACTCTATCTCTCACAGTCTCGCAGAAGTGCAGTTCTACCATGAGCCACAGGAAATATGCACAATGAGTCACAATAATGGCACTTGTTGCATCATATTGCAAATGATGACATTCTGGGTCATCCCTGCCTGCTTTCAAAGTCGCAACACACAAATCTCTGGCTAGAATTCACATATGCTTCAAAATTGGAGCCAGGGAACATCCTTTCAGATAAGGGTACTTAACAAGGACAATGATGAATGAGTTTGTCTTTCTTCCACTAAAGAACAGCCCATACCCCATCATCACTCAGGAGCCAAATGGATAATCCTTTCAGAATTACCTCAAATACAGACACACTGTAAATGCTTTGCTCTTACTTATGAACCTTCCTGTTTGCAGGAGAGTGTCTCTCTGGCACATAACGATTCGATGAGCAAAAGTAAAAGCATCACTGTAAGAAAAGACTCTGGATAGAGTGCCTGAAAGTCAAGTACCATGATGCTGTATAAAGTACAGTAAATAGAGAAGAAAAAATGGCAACACATTCGCTAACCTGCGGAAAACATCTTGTAGGATATGACTCATCCATTTCTCAGCAGGATCAGATAATCCTAAAAAGGAGGAAAAACATACATAATCAGCCCTGACTTACTGCTGATAACTAAGGTATTTCATATTTAACTTCATAGCACCAGGGACACAAATAGGCAGATTCTACAAAAGGAGAGAGAAAGAAACAAGGGCAACCGAGGTAACAACTCAGTGCATAGTCTGGAGGGCTACAACAATAAAAGCAATTCTAACATTCAAAATATTGTAATGATTATGAACATTCATTTTAATTATATTTATGGCTTGTACATAAAAGCAAAAAAATGAAAATTGATAAACAATTTTTGATGCCTGGATGCATCCTGTACCAGCTATCATGTAATTCCGTCTACATGGACTATTGATATTGCAATCAGTTTGTCTCATCTCCTAAGGTTGCTTACCTTGATGAAATCAAAGCTGTAAAAGTAAATGCATTTCTGATAGAGGATGTCCCAATAGATGAACAAAACGAGGGAGTTAATTTTGTCATAGACATTAGGGGTAGTGTTCAGGAAAGCTAAAATGAAGACACACTTTCTGTGAGTTCCCAAATATCTTCCTCATCCATTTCAGTGAAACATTCTGACATGCAGAGTGAAAAATACTTCCAAGACGAGCAGCACCCTAGTAATCAACTGCAGTGTCACCAAAGAGTTCTAATGAACAACTAGAGTGCTAGCATTTTGTTCTTAAGACAAATGTGAGGCATCATTAGAAGAAGAGTTGTTGAATGTATAGCCTTTCCTGAGGGGCTGCAGTAAATGAGCATTCAGATAATAATGCAGGTATGAAAGCAATGGTTTAGAAATGTGGGGGGAGGTAGGGGTTCTTAGTATTTTGAGGTATTTTATACAGTTTGCACTGGGAGCCAAAGAGCTGCCCTTGGTGGGGACTTAAGCTCTGCAGAAGGCCCTTTACATTGATTTATGGCAGTTTTCGGAACCGGGCACAGCTCAAGGCACATGTCGAGCAGTGGATAACCAGCGACCTCAGAATACACTTTCAGCGCTAGTAACAGAATAAGTTCTAGCGGTCTTAACAGTGAAACTAAGGTGAGCGCTTCTTATTTTAGATTGTGGAATCAAAGCATGTTTATCTACATTGTGTTAATTGAATTTAAAGTGTGATTGGCAGCAGTCAGTTAAAGAACTGAGATTTCTGTTCTGTACTAATTGCCCATCTTGAAAATACATTGTGAAAGGCCGCCAACACTTGGAAATATACAAGTAAAATACCGTATTGTCCGGCGTATAAGACGACTGGGCGTATAAGACTAACCCCTACTTTTCCTGTTAAAATATAGGGTTTGGGCTATACTCGCCGTATAAGACTACCCCGAGTACTGGCCAATGTGGGGTGCCTCTTCTTAATGCACACTTACCCACTGACTCGCCTCTGTGCTAACATCACCGGCAGGCTGCGCTGGTGTTTGTTTTGCTCAGTCCATGACATGGTGGTGATCGCGGTAAGTGAGAACTGTGGAGAGATGTATGGCGTTACAGGGGTGACTTTGTACCGCTATCATTCACAGGCATGACTGACATAAATTGCCTCTGTGCTGGCATTTCTTCGTGGAAAATGGCGTTCATTTTCCTGCTGGTGCAGTGACAATGTTTCGGCGAGTAGGCGGCTTCCTATTATTTTTTATTTACCGGCGTATAAGACGACCCCCGACTTTTGAGAAGATTTTCATGGGTTAAAAAGTCGTCTTATACGCCGGAAAATACGGTACGATCAGTGATACTTTCAAAGATTCCAGGTAGTTATTAAAGCCCACCGAGGCCAATAGAGAGTGGATGTGAATGGTCTTCATGTTATAAAAAGTCGTACATTGCTAGAAACATGCAAAAATCGAATTTGTTTTTAAGTTCGCCTTTCTACAATTGTGGGAACTACAAACAAGAAAGGTAAAAGACTACAAAAGTGACTCTTTCATGTTTATGTAATTGGCAGCACCTGTGGAGAGTATTTAAAAGAAGAGAAAAAAATCAGTGCATCTTATGGTTGACAAAGGCTGTAAAGGATCTAACCTCAAGTTACAAGGGTGGATTTTCTTTACATAGAGGGAATAATGTGTGTTTGTATATATACATATGTATATATATATATATAGACAGTGGTGTAATTGACATTTAAACTCATAATTGTACAAGCACTTATCCGTTCACTCAAGTTGATTTTAAAAAGGGTATGGAGGAATAATAAAGGTAGTCTGCAAAGAATGTTATAATATTTTGCCAAACTGAGTCTGACAGGAAGAATTAGTGGTCAATACAAGCAGTTTGTAAGCATTTAAACTTGAATATAAAATCAGGGTATAGTTCAGGTAAAACTCAGCAAGTAATATCAACATGTCAAACAATGAACAGGAAATTATTTGTATAAAAGATTTGCTGGCACCTACCTTGCACATTTGAAATAAGTTATGTGACCACATGTTTGCGAGGAGTGACACATTCCAGTGGATGTTTGATGAACCCTCTTAAGAAAATAAAAAATCCATTATTCAGATTTTTCTGTATTTATGCACTTCTTTAGCACAACACAACACACAAAAAAGAAACAGACATATTTGATTAATACCCTACAAAGAACACAACCACATTAAGATATCAAATCTCCTCTGCAATGTAAAAATAAAGGAAAAAATGCCACGTTATCATTTTTGGAGTAATATGATACTCAAACGAAAATGCTGACGGTGCAGTATAACATTGAAGAAGGAAATTGAGCCAGACTATGTTGTTGACAAGAACATCGGCATTAGTTTTACTATCGTGTTGCTTTCAATTCTTATCTTTAAAAAAATCCATTTTCAATTGTAACGCTGTTCAAATATAATGACCAATCTATAAAGAAATAAGGGACTATTTCACATTTACCTACATGCCTATGTATGCATGTAGCTCTTTTTTTAATGAATGTGTATTGTCTGAATTATTCCACTTTTACAATTTTACAAATCGAACACGTACATGCATTTATTCCTGTATGAACTTGTTTAAAATTCGCATTACTTGTGTTCTTGGTGCACATACCTTCTACCAAGTAAGTTAGAAATGTACAAAGCGGTAAAGGACTCACCAAAGCAGCTTTCAGGAGATCTAAACACTGGAAATCGATTCATTAGTAGAGGAACACGAGTTATCCGGTGTTTAGCCGCATTCTGTTATGCGTGACACCTAAATAACGAATTAGCTGGTACATTTGTTTCACTGCTACTATACATCGTTTGGCTGATGATTACGGCATGAACATTTCACTGTATAGTATATAAAACTTACACTGCTGAAACTTGGGGTGTTCCTGCTAAAACAGAATTAACAGGTAAACTATACTCCATAAAACAACACCTCTCTAATTTTTCTGCAGACACGGAACAAAAAGTCACTTCTTAAACATTTGCTTCGAAATGTTGATATCAGGTGTGTAATTGTCATAATTTTCTGCAAATTCATAGACATATACCCAGGTAATGCTCCTGGTGAGTACAATATTTTTCAAAGCTGGAAACCTCTTGCATCGCATAGATACATGACAAATAGTATGTGCATGGCGGCAATTACAAAACACTTACTGAGAATAGCAGTTGATTGTAATTACCTAGATTACTTATTTTGACTGTATTTTCATACCAATCACAGAACAGGAAACAAACAAACAGGTAAGTAAGTGAATACCTGAGAGGACCCAATGTGTAGTGCTTACTATGCTGCTAAAACCTCTTTTGTGCTCGTGTCTTGTCTAGCAACCAAGAAAATAACACTGTAAAACAAAACTCTCTGCAACAAAAGTATAGGTGTGTTACATGTTTGTAATATATAGGATGCCATTCGCTAAAGTTACATGCGTGTCTTAGCTCAATAGTTCAATGCTGTGATTTAAGGGCTGGAAAAGTAAAGCAAGTTTTTCACTACTTGACAGCGGAAGTTCATTTCCATTGTTCTTATACCAGAGCTTTGAAATGCAGTGATTTTTCCTATCTCCTCCCACCAAGCTCTGGCCTTCAGAGGCTCAAAAGGTGTGGAAGAAGGCCAGACCCTGACCCGCTTCATCCCCACGTCTCCATATATGCTAGGGTGGTGGGGGAAAGGCAGGTGGTGATCTGCCATCTCTCCGTGCCTTTCAGGTGGAAAGGCATATGGTGCTATGGCAGTGCTGGGCACAATCTCACATGCTTCAGTACAGACCTGCGGGAGACAGGAGATTTCAGATATGAACAGCTTTTTTTTTAAGTTCCCCAATCTCATAAATTCAGGACCTGATTCACAAAGCCAGACTTACACCTTTGTGTAAATTTACGTTTTTTTTCTTTGTATTCTTAAACTAAGAGTTGAAAGTAAGTTTTCTCCTCCGGAGACTATCTTTTTATGTGTGGAGATCCCCGCTCGACTGCAGTCTTTGCAGCTGTAAACTTACTATTAACTCACAGTTTATGGGTATGGAAAAACAGTGGTGGCTGTCTTGGAACAGGGGTGGTGGGCAGGGTTAGGGGTATGAAAAAATAATAAAAATTAAGCTTACCTGTTGCCGTCGCAGCCACATCTGCCTCTCCTCCATCCGTGAAACCAGAAGCACCCAGGTTCCCTGCCTCTGCCAGCCAATCATGACATGCAGCATTACGATTGGTCAGAGCGGCCAATCAGGCCATTCAGCCAGTGCCTGAGAGCCTGGGCATGTTCTCCACGGAGCTGTGCAACGCAACCTGGTGGAGAACATGCTAAGTGCGCATGATGGTTTGGCCGGCCCATAAGGGCCGGCAAAAAAGTCATAGGCACTTAGGTAGTGCAAACCACTCCTCACTCTGCTCTGATGGTGGCGAGTCCAGATCTGCCACACCGACTTTGCTCCGAGTCTCGCATAGAAAAAGAAAATGATAATAACTCTAGTTATTATCATTTTAAGTTTATATTTTTGCACTGCTCGCTGAGCAGTGGAGCGACGCTCCTCTGCCTTAGCGGAGGAGCCACCACTGCTGAAAAAATGCAAACTTGCATAAAAGTGTAAGTTTACCTTTGTGAGTCAGGCTCCACCACACTTCAGCTACAGAATTCCTCTATAACTTAAACAATCCTTTAAAGTTACTTGCGATGTTAAAACACGGCTATATCATCACTGACACACTCAACCCACCAACTCTACCACAGCCAACTCACCTTCGATGAAGCTCCCTTTGGTGTATTATCTGTTACAAAAAAAATATCTGTAGCAATAACTTTTGTACCTCCTCTGGACATATTTGTATTTGCTATATTTTTTGCAACCATCCTCTTCTAACCATGATGTAAGGGCATATTTTCTGTAACCATGAATAGGTTGTCCCTCTGGGCCTTGTACAACGCAGTGATACTCATTTGACTGAAACTCATGTCCCTTTCACAAATTCGATGCCTGTGCCGGTCCTTGTGACGCTCACAGCCAAGCACAAGATAGAGGCTTCTCAAAAAGCTATAGTCAAGTAATTGTGCATCCTGCCCTGTCCGAACAAATAAGCATACGTAAGCAAAAACGGGTTAAGGTTGTATCATCATGTACATAATTCACAACTGAAATCCATTATACCCTAAACCATTTCAGACATGATGATGAAATTTCAAGTTTATTCATCTAAATATGGTGTGATCAATGATAACCAGTGCGATGCTAATATGGAGGGTCATTCACATACTCTGCAAGACGAAGCATTACCTGAAGAACGCATGTTTTGTGTGCGTGCAGAGCAAACATGATCTCCTTGCAGTGAGACGGACAGCTGCCTTCCAAACTGGGTATTTCGGCTGGAGAAAGGTAAATATGTGAAGAGGTTCGAGTAACTTATTTTATTAATTTCATAACACAACCACGCACCATTTAAGAACCTGACACAAGCACATACACACAAACACACACATCCAGGCGAACAGCCAAGCAGCACTTCCGCCGCATGGAAAAGTGTTTTTCAACCTTATGGGCAGAATATTTATCTATAAAGGTGGCAGGTTCATTTTAGATATTAGCATACATTACTGATCTGTTCCTGCGTTTTTTTCAGTCGTTGCAGTTCAGGAGTGTCAGTCACAATACTGAAGCCTCTTCCTTTGCTGTCTTCAAAATCTTTTTTGTATTTGACCTGTAAAAGTAAACATTAGAGTGAGTCAATTGTATATTTAAAAGAACAATGAAGGATGATATCTGCCTGCTGGCTAAAATAATTAACACACATTTTAGGTATATTTTCAAAGTTTGTGGTCCCTATGACAAAAACAAAAAGTCAATATAGTTCATATTCAGTGAACTAGGGCATTGTTGCAGTGATTTCCGATCTTTGATGTGCACGTCCTCTAATACATCAGAAAGTATGTTTTTATCTAAGAAAACAGAAGTGAGGGAGTACTCTTACCACTAAAAAAGGCAAAATTTCCTTTCTGAGTGTATAAATTCTAAGGCGATATAAGAGTCTGTCTAAGCTTTTGCACACAACAGTTACCCCCAAGTAGTATTACTAACAACAACTAACAAATAGGTATATCAAAATATATATTTTTTTATTTTGATCTCTTTAAAAAGCAGAAACTTTCATATAATTGCATTCACAATACATTAAAATCCTAACAACAAGAATGTAATCATATTAAATCATAAAACTCTTTGTTGAAAAAACATTTTGTACAAATACATTCAAATTATCATAAAACCATATATTTCAAAATACACAAAAACAATTAGTTGCTTCAATTTATTTAAAAAAAAATCCCCCTGGTAGCTCTTCAGCTCTTCTTCTTGGCAGGGATCTCCTAGTCCAGAAGTAATCTAAAGTTCTGGGGTTTTGCTTATTGCTTAAACCTTACAAGAATATGTCACTGTCTCCTTTTATGTGGATTTATTTGTTTTGGTGTTGTTTTGTTTAATAAATGTGTCCTGATCTTTTTTAAATTAGCTTGGACTCTTATCATGCTGTGTTCTTCACTTTAAAACTGGAAAGCTTGAAATTTGAAAACACTTCTTTGAGGAACTGTCTGCTTCTTGTGCCACTATTACCATTAATTGAGCAATGATTCTCTTAGTACTGTGTTGTAATGTAAACAACTTGTGCGAGTAGATAAGGCCGTGCTATGTTTAGCACAGGTCTGGTTAGTAACTTGACATGCTCAGGATCCTGGTTACCCTGACAAAGGGCTAACACCCTTTTTGGGCAATAGATAGAGGGTGACATATTTTGGCAAAAAATTATGATGGAGGCTAGATATATTTGTTTGATCCGATAGGTGATTTTAATCCTGCTGGGATATATTTAGGGTTTACACCAAGGGAGTTTGAACAGTTTATCTGGATCCTATATCTGACCTCTTAGATCTCCCTCACCTTGAGGTAGAGACCATCTTGATGATATCAATCAACCAAGATGAGATAGGATCTCCTATTATGAAGAATGCTACAAGTATAAGACATTGGACAGCATTTCCAGCACCCCCAAAGAATGTGTTGCTCTCTGCTCTCTACTGACGAAGATTAACTATCCTGAAACACATGTCTAGAGATACACAGCACTGGCTGCACCAACAAGGGGGAAAAACTAAAGCCTGACATTGAAGTACATGTTATTATGCACTGCATTTATTGTGATGAATCTGGTCAAACTGGAAGCTGGGATGTGAGGCAGTGTACGCCCACCCTCCTCATGCTACAAGTATATGTTTGAGGCTTTCCTGTCCATTCCTATCATATTATCTAATTCAGATAGTGGCAATCCTCTAGTTTAGATAGTGAGTAAACTACTACCTTCTATTTTTGGAGTATATGTAATTGACTGGAAAAAAAGATCCTACTACCCTGAATTACTTATCATACACTAGCTAACAAAAGCCCGATCGAGATGTGAAAGCCCATAGCTGCAGCGCAAAGGGAAAACATTGGTGATTTCCTACAAAGTTCGAGAAGTAGGATGCCTGATGATTGGACCAAGCTCATCCGGTCAGAAGAATGATACAGTGTGATTTAAATTGAAGGTGTGTCTGTTTGGTATACAGGACAGGATACGAAGAGAGTGCACTACTAGTGATTGCGATTATTCCTACCCTTGATCCTTGGACATACGTAAAGAAACGATCATCTATTCAAAACAATGCAATGCATTGTTTTATGTACACAAATAAAGCTAATACTGTACTGATGTAGGTGGTAGAACAAATATATATACCCACCAAAATGTGCGTTAAACTCCACCTGTGTATGGCAGACACAGTTCACAGTTTTTTCTAGACTGATGTATGATGGATGTATGGAATGAGGAATGATTGGTATGTGAGATATAATGTATATTTTGTATAATAGATGGAAAATCATCATGTCAAAATGATGTATGCAACAAAATTCATAAAAATGTGTAAAAGAAATGTTTTGTAAACATTAAAGAAATCTGTATTTTATGAAATACATTTTTCAAAATTTTTTGGGATCTGGTCACAGTGGGATTTATTCCTGTGTGATAAGTAACTCAGGGAAGTAGGACCTTTCTTTCATTCATTTTGCTGTTTCTTCCCCCCCAGTCCTCAGCCTGTTTTTGACAGTTGAATCAATAGAGGGGGGTCCCTTTTGTGTATTTTGCTATATGTAATTGCCTTTGGAGGACATATGATAGTTCAATCCCTCTCTCTCTCTCTATTATGTGATTTAGCCCTTTTGCATGGTCACACCTATTTGTTTATGGACAGATGCAGCTGGTGTTCAAACTCTGTCTACTGGGACACAGCCATCCAGTCCCCAGTGCATGTGCTATGACCCATAAAATGTGATTAAAATGGCTGTATCCAAATTGGAATATTTAACTATACTGTAAGGCCATTGTGTATGGTGTAAGAAAATACAACCTATTGCATAGATAGTTACATGCCACCACTGGACTGTAGCATATATTGTGCCATTTAGTAGGCTGACAAAGAAAACATGGAATCAAACCCACAAAGTATAAACCTCCAGGCAGCCCTGACAAATACAGTTAAACAAAGAGAGAGTAAGGGATCAATTCGCAAAAAGCGAACGGAGTGTACTCCTGGTCCCATAGTTCCAAAGTTTTGCAAAAACAAAAGAGGAGTACCATCTAAGGCTGAAAATACGGACTGAGTGAGATGACTACAAAAGGAAGAGAGTCCTTCTTTTGTTTAAAAACCCCTCACTCACCAACCTAGTTGGTGACATGCTTCATTATCGGGGTCCACCCTGACAGCCGAATGCCATCAGGGTGTGCTGCGACACCTGAATTACAGTGGAGCGGGTATTTTGTGTGTGAAGTGAACAAAAAAATATGTTAAAAATTGTCCTGGTATCCTTGTGTGAAAAATAATTTTATTTGCAAGTTACTGGACAATATTAAAATCAAGTGTGTGGATACAGAGAGGTATATTATGACCGTGTGTATCACTATGTGTGGGTCAGGTCTACATGTTTCAACCCGTTGTAGGGAAGTATCGGGTTTTCATCAGGACCAAAAGAAGGAAGGTGGGTGGTCAGGACACACTAACGACCTGCCAGTCCTAAATTCCTTAAGACTGTTGACAAAAAATCTGTCACAGTCGAATACTCACACTCAATTGGGGGTGAGAAAAGCAAAAAGACCTGCGGAGGAAAAACAAGAAGGGTCACGAATATGCATGTTACAAGCCTGTAACGTCGTGCCGTGCTGATTCTCACGTGTCTGCTTGCTTACTGTGCATCCCATTCAGAAGTCGTAATTGACGGTTTGTGTATATGTAGGATTGCTCGTCACTGAAATCAGTGATGGTGCCTACAGTAAATATACATTTACAATAAAGCCTGCCTGGGGCTGAAACACGCACACTTTATCAATATCGGCGTGCTCAGTGATCAATAAACCGTTAAACCAACAGTCGACAGCACTCAGCGTTTTTTTTGTGCGTGGCTCGACTTCTCACTGCAATATTAGCGCGAATAATAATGGCGTGACAACGATATCCACTAGTACATACATTCACATTTAACAAACAGACAAACACCACACATTTAAAAGCCACATGGTCAACAGGGCTTACTCCTGTTATGGATCTTTTGGGCTTCACGGGGTGGAGGGAAGGAAAAAAGTAACGTATTCTGTTGAGGAGAAAAAAGATCGTCTCATAAGTGGGGCTCACCGGTTGTTGATTGACGATCAAACGATGTTGGGGTCAAAGGAAATGGGGTTGAGCAAACTTACAGTTACTGCGTGGATTTATCGCCAGGTACCTACTCGCCTCTCCGTGCCTCCCCGCTACTGGAGTAGTGCGGCCGGCAGAGATTAGTAGAGTCGGGTTGACTTCCGGGGTGGGCGGGGATTGCACATAAGCGTGGTGACGCAATACGGAAGTAAGGAAATAGTTGGAGGACTTAGAGTTAGGAAAGGCTAGTGTTGCCAGGCAACTATGTTGTGAAAATATTATCCTGGAAATAGTTAGGGGACTTAACGTTAGGATCAGGCTAGTGTTGCCAGGCAACTACTTTCAGAAAATATTATCCTGATAATTGATAAATTATAATAGCTGCCAGGACTGCTATAGGTATAGTTACAATGAATTAGATTCCCGCCGAACTTGGTGCCATTTAGTAGGCTGACAAAGAAAACATGGAATCAAACCCACAAAGTATAAACCTCCAGGCAGCCCTGACAATTAATCACTTTGAGAATAAGAAAAACATTGGGTTTAAATATTAAGTCACCCCTAAGTAGTGGAACATGTACAAATCACATTTTTGCATGGTTCTGCAGAGATCAGCCCACAAGAGCTATTTTCACTCCTAGGGCTGAAAAAAGGTAAAATACCATTAATTTGTCAATTCATTATAGTGGGTTTGGAATATGATACAGAGATGGATAAACCACTGTTTCTAATATTTATTAAAAATCCATTCCTGTGGTAAATTTGGATTTTGATAAGTATATAGAAAAAGGAATTTATAAAAAGTTACACTTTTCCTTCCTGAAACCCCTACAAGCTAATTAGCATTGGCCTTCCTGCAGCTGTGAGTGCTGATTTGATGATGTGTGAAATACACTTCTCAGACCCAAAACAGTTGCTTGGGATTGGCAAGATTGTTTGGAGGAGTAATGTGACCCAGCTTAACCAAAGCAGGACAGTTTAGGAGTGGCCATAAACATAACTAACTTTAAAGGGACCGGGGGCATTTATCATTATAATCTGTATAGGTTAGTGATAAGAGAGCAACAAATAATTAGCCACTGGCTTTAGTCTCAAATGAAGAGGAAGCTGGCCCTAGAACAGTGTAGAATGGCTTAGTTGGAGAGGGCTGCTCATTACTTTAAAAAAATACCTACGTGGAATACAAGCATTCTACAAGGGCAAAAAGATTTAACCATCTTGGCTTTTACTGTGAATGGTGCACTCTTGGATAATTTACCATGAGGGAAACTAGATGTGCTGCAAAAGTGGGAAGGTTTTTCATTGATAAAATGTTGCCTATGGGTCAGAAAGTATATAGCAGTCAATGCCATTTACTAGCTGGTGAATCGAACACAGGTAGCACCTCATCCACAGACCCTCAGAACACTTTTGGAAATGTGGCATAACAGACTGGACCTGCAGTCTGTTACCTGAGTGGAGACATGATAGACTGGACCTGCTCCCACTTGTAACCAGGAAAAAAACAGTAGACTCCAATGGTGAGTTGGCAACCACTTTTTGACTACCGTTGACGTTGAACACTGCAAGAGTCCTTTTTCCTGGAGTGACTAGTGGACCAATTACAATTGGAATTAGATTGAACCGATTGAGGCCTCTGCTCAAGTGTAATCTGCCCCTTAAATGCTGTCCATGAAGTACTGGGAGGCTTAGAAGTGGCTACGAGAACTGCCCCAGAAATTCTGAAAAATTGTGACTTAAAAATCTTTTGAGAATTCCAATAACTCAAGAGATTCAGCAGGATGTTGCATCAAGGGTGTCTGATTTTAGAGGGACTTCATCAGATACAGCTTTAGGATTGCCCCTTTGGCTGATTTTGAGCTTCAAAAATGAAACTCAGCCCAAAGGAAAAGTCTTGACTGGGCAAATGCATGAAGACTGTCAGCCTGACAAGACAACTTCAGCAACTGTGAAAGTTACATTTTTTTCCCTAGATCTTTACCTACCAAAACCAATGCTTCAGCTGGACCTCATCTAGTGGATATCCTGATTTGAACAGGCTACAGCCTGCATCCCTGGCTTGGTGGAGGATTTGAGCTTCCATTTCAGAGATCCTTATTTAGAGTTTGGCAGACGGCTTACTCCATCACGAACATGACAGATATCCAGATGGCCATATAAGAAGTGCCATGGGATAAAATACACTTGTAATATGGCAGACGGGAGTAACCTGTCTGCTGAATTCTACGTCAATCCCTAAGTAAGAAGCCATTGGATGATATCTTTGACTGGGATGAACCAGTTGAGGTTACAGCACTCCAGTCCATTGAGGTTAGCCTGAAATTGTGGGTAGGTCTTGGTCAACTGAAAACAGTGACCCTGATTCGTGTTTTTCTTGCCACTTTTTGCCCTAAAACTTAAAAAAAAATCCTATCCCAAGTTCCCCTTATTGAACGTTAGTAGTTTTGGGGTCATCTTGCTTACTAAATGTTTTTCTATTTTTAGACATTGGGATTTTTATTGTGTTGTGTTTTGACTTTTTAATTGATTGGTATTGCTAATTAGTTCACACACTTTACCTTGTGCTCTGTGCCATAGCTACCAGGGGCAGAGCTCTGGTTTATTATTGAACTGGTTCATTGGGCCTGCTAGATATTTGGACTTACTAATTGGGAAGGGCTCACATCCCCAAAATATCTAATTTTCATACTGCTTTGAAAAAAGATTCAATATATTGTCTAATGTAATTGGAGTGCATATGTCCGTTGATGTACGAGACACCCCTGTCATAATAGTGGTGCTAATGTCAGTAGTATTGCTTGTGGTTTATATACAAACTACAATGCAAACATTCCAGAGTTGCTATTTATTTATTAATTTATTTTTGAGTTTTATTCAGCACTTTCCGGACCCGAGGGTATCAGAGCGCTTTACAGAATATAAGAATACATAAATACGATTACAAGAGGTACATGTGGGCATTTGTAATATGAAACCCACAAGACAGTACAACACTAAGTGTTTATATAGTCACAAAGTATAACTCAGAGCACATGGATGAGAAAGGCATCCAGGATAAAAAGGCGCTTGAGCAAGTCATGTGACAATCTACAAGGCGTTAAACAACTTGGGAAAAAAGAACAGTTTGTTGGGATGTTGAGGTAGCTGTTGAGGAGTAGAGATTTGAGGTCCTGTTTGAAGGAGGGGAAGGAGGAGTTGCAGCGGAGATCTTTGGGTAGCGAGTTCCAGATCTTCGGAGCATTACCTGAGAAAGAGTGAGACTGAGAAGATTTCTTCTTGAAGTTAAGTGGAAAGAGAAGAAAAGTGCTGGAGTTTCTAAGTGTTTGGGCTCTTCTACCTGTTGAGATTCTGGTCTCTAAGTATTGGGGGTTTTTATATGAAGCACTTTGTGGGTGATGCAGGCTGTCTTGAGAAAACATATTTCTTCCAAGGGAAGCCATTTAAGACTATTGAGGGCAGGAGAGATGTGGTCAAATGTGTTACTACCTGTGAGGAGTCTGGCAAGAGATTGCACTATTGTTGTAGGATCGTCTGGGGGGATAAATGGCTGTAATTTCTTGAGATGTCTGAGTGTACAGAGTGCTCCTTTGGCAGAGTTGTTGATATGCAGCACTTCTTCAGTAGCAAAGGATTGGCCCCTATTTATTAAAAGCTATACACTGCAGATCTACATGAAAATCTGCAGCACCGTATTATGTACTATTCTTCATTGTCCATGGGGGTGCAAAAATGCCATTTTAGCACAAGGCTAAACTTTGTACCACAGCTTAAGAGACCCCAGTGGCATTCTGTGTGGTATCTGTACTTCTGTCACGATCGCTCTTGGGGCTGGAACTACATTTCCCAGGAAGACGCGAGTCGGAACTACAACTCCCATGATCCGTCGCGAATCTCGCAAGACTACGATCCAGTAAGTTTAAAGAGGAAGCCTTTCCCGAGCTCGGCGTCGGGAATTCCTCCTGTCCAGTGCTCTGGTGTTGGTTGCTGATCTTCTGTGGGTGCGGTAAGAGTGCTTGCACCAGGATTTAGGCCGCTTTTTGTTCTCTCTTGGTTTTGGGGTTGTGTTGGCAGGATTGCCTACTCGTGTTCTTTTTGATCTACTTTGGGTCACTGCTCTTCCAGTCAGGATCTTGACCCGGTCGGTATTGTCGGCCGACGGAGAGGTGGATGATTGGTTAATCCACTGTTATCTCCAGTACTTTTGGAATGCTCTAACTTTGAGATAATCAGGAATTAGGAGCAAGGTGCTCTTAACTAACTAACTAAAGACTTACTGAAGGAATCAAGCCTCTGATACATTGCCATGAGTGTGTTAACTACAGGGCTTCTTACATACCGTTACTTTATTATTTTATGATGGAGATTGTGTTCAGGATGTATAGTGTATTAACCCTCACTGTCTCTGGCTCCCTGTATTAACAGGGGTTCTTCACGAGTGGTAGTGGGCTACACTCAATCCCTGTGAAGCGTATAAGGAGCGAGTTAGGGGTATGTTCATGCATCATTGTCCTCTCCTTGATGTCTTGTTTTATATGCTTCTAATAGAGGTTGTTATATGTTTATGTTGGTTTTGTATTACTGCAGCAACGCCCTTAATACCATCATCTACACTATCAACCATCACCTACTTCTCCACTGGAGTGTATTTTGCTTTTCAGGTATTTAGAATACATAAGGTCTTAAGTGAGGAGTTACAGTATGAGCATTGCAATTAGAGTGTCAAGGTATTCATGATATACGTTCTCTTTGCGTTTTCCAGATCTCCCTCCCTGCTGTCCCCTTCCTTTCCTTCCCTTTCCTAAACCCCATTACTCCCCCACTTAATCCTTCCAATGTACTGTGCTATTACAGCAACTCAGTCATTGGCTAGATTTAGAGGTGGAATATAATACTTCTAAACGATCTCGAGGACATCCAGCATAACAGAATTCCCGACCCAAGAATATTGTCCTACCGGTCGGGTTGATTAATATGGCCACCTTAGATGAGGTTATAGCGGTCTTGACCAATCTCCAGTTTGAAGTGGTTGCTTCTAGACAAGAGACGGCGGATCTTAGAGCTAGATTTGATGGTCTTCCACGTAATCCGTTTGATGCAGGGACACCGGCTCCTCCTCCATCGGTGGTAGTAGAGATGCCCGCCTCCATACCGTTAGCATCACCTTAACGCTTTCAGGGAGATGCAGACAAGGTGCAGGTGTTTTTAACCCAGGTGGCGCTCCATTTCTGGTGTAAACCCAAATCGTTCCCTACCAACCAAGCCAAAGTGGCCTTCTTGATCTCGTACTTAATTGGGAATGCGGCGCAATGGGCGGTGCCTTTAGTTAATCGTAACGATCCGCTTTTGCATGATTGGGAAGCCTTTCGGACTGAATTTCTGAGAGTGTTTGACAGAAGGGCTGACTCATACACAGCGGACTGTGAATTGTTGGAGCTACGTCAAGGTAGTAAGGATTTGGTGGTTTATTTGAACACGTTTAGGAGGTTGGTGGCTGAGACCAATTGGCCTGAATGTAAACAAGCCTCTCTGTTTCATCAGGGAATGAGGGAGGAACTAAAAGATGTCATAGCCCAGATAGATCCACAGCTGACTACTGTGGAGGATTTGATTAATTTAACGTTGTGGCTCGACCATAGATTGAGCGAAAGAAGAGGAGATACACGTAGGAAGCCCCAAGGCGACCGGGGTAAACCAGTTTAAATACCTTCTGCCGCTGCCCCATAACCTATGGAAATAGGAGCTGTTAGGTCAGCATTAACGCCAGCTGAGAGAGAGTCACGTCGCAAGCAAGGGCTTTGCCTATACTGTGGTAAACGTGGGCATTATGTCAGCGAGTGCCCAAGGTTAATCGCTTCCGTGCCACTCGAGTAGCCTCTGCTAGTGCAGATGTGGGGTCAGAAAACTAACAGACTCTAAGATTCAGGAAGGGGTTTCTTGGAGTCCTTTATATGTCCCTTCATTGGGTGATGGAAAGATTGTTTCAAAAGGACATCTGTTTATTCCGATTGTAGTGATGCTTGCTGGTGAAAGGGTGTTCATGTCTGCTATGGTGGAGTCTGGGGTCACTGGGATGTTTATGGACATTCAAGAAGCACAACGTAAGGGTATCGGATTGATACAGAATGAGACCCCTGAAGAAATCTATGCAGTAGATGGGAGGAGGCTGTGTACTGCCCCCATTGAGTGCATGACTGAGGAATTAGAGGTACTGTATGGGGATTCACATACTGAAATGATAACGTTTAGCGTTATCAGGGCCCCACAGTATGGAGTCATATTCAGCCTACCTTGGTTAGAGAAACACAACCCTAGCATTGATTGGGACACTAGAACCCTGCTCATGGGGTCCGATTATTGTATGGAGCACTGTCATGTGACTTCTATGAAACCTGCTAGGGCCTTGTCTTGGGGTTCCAGTATTGCTACTGCTGCAGAAAAAAGTGTTCAACTCCCTGCTGCATACAGTAAATGCGCTAGGGTGTTTAGCGAAGTACATGCTGAGGAACTCCCCCCACATAGGCAGTATGATTGCCAGATTGATTTGATACCTGGGGCGGTGGTTCCTAGTGGGCGTATTTATGTGTTGACAGAACCAGAGACTAATCATCTGAGGGCCTATCTAGACAAACTGTTGGAATTGGGTTTCATTCGCCCCTCTAAATCACCTGCTGCCTCGCCCCTTTTCTTCATTCCTAAGGCCAACGGAGAATTGAGGGCTTGTGTGGATTTTCACGCTTTAAACGCCATAACGGTAAAGAACAGGTACCCTTTGCCTCTTATCAGCGTTTTACTGGAGCAAGTAAAAGGGGCCACTGTCTTTACTAAACTGGATCTTAAAGGGGCCTACCACTTGGTCAGGATGCGAAGTGGGGATGAGTGGAAGACTGCCTTTAAGACCAGGTACGGTCTTTTTGAATACATGGTGATGCCATTCGGGCTGTGTAATGCCCCTGCAGCATTTCAATTCTTCCTTAATGATGTCCTCCATGAGATACTGGATCATTATGTGATAGTTTACATTGACGACATCCTGGTGTACTCTGAGTCTGAGGAGCTTCATTGTCAACATGTGAAATCAGTGCTGGGCATATTACAGTCGCACAACCTATTTTGCAAGCTGAGTAAGTGTGATTTCCATGTCCGGTCAGTGGAATTCCTGGGGGTAATCTTGAGTCCTGATGGCCAGGAGATGGCGGAGAGGAAGGTTTCTGCTGTTAAGAACTGGCCAGCTCCATGCAATGTTCGTGATGTACAGTGTTTTATTGGCTTTGCCAATTTCTACAGGCGATTTATTAATCAAATTTCAAAGCTAGTAGCCCCCATCACGCTGTTGTTAAGGAAATCTAGTGTTTTCTGTTGGAACGATCATGCGCAGAAGGCTTTTGCTGCTCTTAAACTTGCCTTTGTATCAGCTCCTGTACTTGCTCATCCGGATCCTGACAAGGCGTATGTGGTCGAAGCCAATGCTTCGGATGTAGCAATCGGGGCCATATTGTCTCAGAGAAACGCAGAGACTGGTCAGCTCCACCCAGTTGCGTTTATGTCACGGAAACTCAATCGTGCTGAAAGAAACTATCATATATCTGAGAAAGAACTTTTGGCTATCCGGGACTCCTTTCAGGAGTGGAGGCATTTCCTCATGGGTGCCAGACACGTGGTCACTGTTTTCACGGATCACCGGAACCTGAAGTTTATGACTGCAGCACGTCATCTTACCCCTAGTCAACTAAGGTGGATGATGTTTTTCTCTGGGTTTCACTTCATCATCACCTATCGGCCTGGGGATGACAATCGTAAGGCGGACGCCCTTACTCGTCAGTCATCGGTGTCTCCTCTGGAGGGGGCTCCGGCCGCCAGCATCATCGACCCAGGAAAGGTCTTATGTGCCTTGCAGCCTGATACATTTCTAAAAGAGGTTGCGAGAGTAGTAGCAGCTTTTACATGGAGGGCATGGCTTCGGGGACATCCTGAATGGAGAAGGCATGGGGTCTCCCGATGTTCAACAATCGGTTTTTGTTACCCACTGTGCGGCTAAGGAAACAGGTTTTTGTGTGGTGCCATGAATCCCCCTGTGCGGGTCATTTGGGGGTAGCTAAGACATTGGAGCATATTCTCAGACACGTCTGGTGGCCATCCATGAGACTCGATGTTGGGCAGTGGGTTTCCGCCTGCGAGCAATGTGTGAGGATGAAGTCGGACCATATCCGTCCACAAGGCCTCCTACAACCTCTTCCCACTCCCTCGCATCCTTGGGATAGGATCTCATTGGATTTCGTGGTGGGTCTGCCTAAAGATCAGGGATGTACGGCGATTCTGGTGGTAGTCGACTACTTGACCAAGATGGGGCATTTCATCGCTTGTGCACAAGTACCCTCAGCTGGTCAATTGGCGGTGATGCTCATGACTAATGTGGTGCGCTTACATTGCTTACCGAGTGTTATCGTATCCGACAGGGGTTCCCAGTTCACTGCCCAATTCTGGACGAAGTGGTGTTCTGTGCTCCACATCAACACAGCCCTTTCCACTAGTTTTCACCCGCAAACGGATGGGCAGACTGAACGTCTGAATCAGACTCTCAAACAATATCTGAGATGTTATGTTGACCAGAGCAAAGACAATTGGGTGGGTCATCTATGGTTGGCTGAGGTGGCTTACAACAATGCTACGCATGGCTCCACCAAGGAGACGCCTTTCTACTGCAATTATGGTAGGCATCCCAGGTTCCTTCCTTTTGTTCATCCAAGGGCGGATCCTGCTCTGCCTGAGGTTGCACGGAGAGTGGTGCATGTTTGTGAGACTTTGTCTAAAGCTCAAGAGCATCTTGAATTGGTCAAGGTCAAGTACAAGGCTGCTGCTGATAAACACCGGAGGCAGTGTCCGTTGTATCGCAGGGGAGATGCTGTGTGGCTTTCGACCAGGAATCTACGTTTCCGGAAGCACAGTGTGTTTAACCCTCGGTACATTGGGTCTTACACCATTGTCAAAATGGTTAATCCTGTAGCTGTAAAACTGAAGCTCCCTTCACATTTGCGTATCCACCCGGTCTTTCATGTGTTATTGTTGAAGCCATCTCATGCGCGGGGACGATGGCATCCTCCTCCGGGGTGGGTGGATGGTGAACTTGAGTATGAGGTCAAATCCCTGTTGGATTCTAAGTTCAGGGGCCGTAAACTGTGGTATCTGGTTTCCTGGAAGGGGTATGGCCCGGAACAAAACTCGTGGGAACCTGCTGCGGGGATCCACTCACCGGCGCGGGTGACGGCCTTTCATCGGTGGCATCCTGAGAAACCAGGGCCTTGATGTTGCCTTCCCTGTGGGGGGGATGTACTGTCACAATCGCGCTTGGGGCTGGAACTACATTTCCCAGCAAGACGCGAGTCGGAACTACAACTCCCATGATCCTTCACGAATCTCGCAAGACTACGATCCAGGAAGTATAAAGAGGAAGCCTTTCCCGAGCTTGGCGTCGGGAATTCCTCCTGTCCAGTGCTCTGGTGTCGGTTGCTGATCTTCTGTGGGTGCGGTAAGGGTGCTTGCAGCAGGATTTAGGCCGCTTTTTGTTCTCTCTTGGTTTTGGGGTTGTGTTGGCAGGATTGCCTACATGTGTTCTTTTTGATCTACTTTGGGTCACTGCTCTTCCAGTCAGGATATTGACCCGGTCGGTATGGTCGGCCGACGGAGAGGTGGATGATTGGTTAATCCACTGTTATCTCCAGTACTTTTGGAATGCTCTAACTTTGAGATAATCAGGAATTAGGAGCAAGGTGCTCTTAACTAACTAAAGACTTACTGAAGGAATGAAGCCTCTGATACATTGCCTTGAGTATGTTAACTACATGGCTTCTTACATACCATTACTTTATTATTTCATAATGGAGATTGTGTTCAGGATGTATAGTGTATTAACCCTCACTGTCTCTGGCTCCCTTTATTAACAGGGGTTCTTCACGAGTGGTAGTGGGCTACACTCAATCCCTGTGAAGCGTATAAGGAGCGAGTTAGGGGTATGTTCATGCGTCATTGTCCTCTCCTTGATGTCTTGTTTTATATGCTTCTAATAGTGGTTGTTATATGTATATGTTGGTTTTGTATTACTGCAGCAACGCCCTTAATACCATCATCTACACTATCAACCATCACCTACTTCTCCACTGGAGTGTATTTTGCTTTTCAGGAGTTTAGAATACATAAGGTGTTAAGTGAGGAGTTACAGTATGAGCATTGCAATTAGAGTGTCAAGGTATTCATGATATACGTTCTCTTTGTGTTTTCCTGATCTCCCTCCCTGCTGTCCCCTTCCTTTCCTTCCCTTTCCTAAACCCCATTACTCCCCCACTTAATCCTTCCAATGTACTGTGCTATTACAGCAACTCAGTCATTGGCTAGATTTAGAGGTGGAACATAATACTTCAAAACGATCCCGAGGACATCCAGCATAACAACTTCAGGTATACTCGCCAGTACAAAATTGAACATGTTGACAACTATCTGTACTTGAAGTATACTCTCCAGTGAAAAATTGTACATGTTGACAATTATCTAGAGGTACGTCACATAAGATGTAATTATGTGAAAATGTCATGTGCATATTGGGTAATGTTCTGCTGACTCCTTTTTCGCACCTAGTTTCATTTGGCACTAGAGTTGTATGTAAAGCCACATCTTGCCACTGTTATGCCTCCTTTGCATTCTTTATCAAGAGTTTGGCACTATGCAAGACAAAGCCAGTTTGCCCTGTGCTCGTATAACTTTTCATTGCCGTATATATTGTAGAAGGGAAAAACTGACCAATAGTACAGTTTTTGCCACATTGTGGTTTTTAGCACATGAAATGAAATGAAATGAAATGAAATGAAAAGGGGTCTTATAAAGCGCGACTGCTGCCCTCGGGCGTCCAAGCGCTGAAAATCTGGGCCAGACTGCCAAACTATGGTCAATACTGACCTGCTATTAGTATCTTTGTTGAAAAAGAACAGAGCGTTGTTGTGCCTCATATGTTTCCCTCACACTTTCCAGGCCACTATATGACATATATATTATTATTTTTTTGGGAATGTATTTGTAACTTTAAAGAAAGCGTATCTTTCTCTAATCTGAGTTCAATCAGACAATATTGCCTGGACTCTAAGTAATGTAAGTTATTGCACTTTTCCGAAATCTTATAAGTGACTGACCAGACAATATATCTACTAAATGTGCTGTACCTCACACACACCATGTCACTCTCTTTGACAATTAGCTATTTCTTGAGTTCATATTATCTGCAGTTTTGTAACTAAAAAAGTGTTGTGGTTAGCCGTGTGCTAAATTGTAGTTATAGAGTTGTAAGCGTAAATAACTCAGCATTTCATGTTGCATGAATTGGGTACAAATGTTGTCTTTTTCATAATGCAAAATTGTTCATGAATGTTGCTAGTGGTTTAAGTAAAGCAGCAGCTGGTCTGTATCTTGCATCCCTTTATCTGCGAGAGATCTGCAAGGTATATAATCCTAGAAAACTCTGCTTGAGAATCTGGAGAACTAACTATGTTTCACGGAAAAAACATAAATGTGTGAAAAGAATGCATATTTGAAAGCAAATTTGCATATTTCGCACACCTTTAGTATTGGTGGCAGGCTAAAAAAATATCTTTCCGGGTTGTGCTCTAGTACAGAACGTACACTCTTTGAGGCAAAAATCCCTGTTCTGTTTTTTAACTGAATGTCTATGAGGAAAGAGGTTAAATCCATGCACAGGCACCCTTTTACAAGTATTCATGACTTCTCAGCTACCACGACATTTCATAGTCAAACGGCAGAGTGGCTTGAATATTTGAATATAGTTTACCTCGTGATTATGATGCTTCACACAACTCGTCACTCCGCGTAGGAGAATGACATGGTTCCGGTTAAATAGGTACAGCATTTGCCACTCTACCTGTGCAAAACATAGCTCTGTCGTTGGTATTTTTTAAATAGTTGTTTTGGCCAACTGGGAACCTTTCGGAAGTGTGAGTTCCGTCAAATAATGTTAGTCACTACATTTGGCAAATGGCTCTAACATTTTTAAATTACTTGCATGGTTTGCCAGAAAAAGAATCCCTGTCAAGTTTGTGTTCCATCACACGCACACATGGCTTGTCTATATTTTATTAAACTTGAGGTAGACCAGAACAAAAAAGTGCGAAATCTGTTTTGCCTCACACCACCTCCAAGCTATTGCTCTAGTAGAAAGGCAACCCTATCATGTATTAAATGGGTGTAGACCAGAACATTAAAATCTATTTAATGGACACTCAGTTACATTGTTCAATCACCCTTAATAGCAGATGTCTCTAACTTGCGTTAATTACATTGACTGTAGGCCATAATATATATCCTCTAGAAGCTTGTTTTCACTAAGAACTACCTTAGGCAAATAGGTATTTTTATTTAAAAACATCAGGGAAACAGCTATTCCATAACATAAGACTTTTAGACAAAGCTTTTGACATGTTCTAGATTAGACAAACATTCTTATTGTCATAAATTCGAGGATTACAACAACGATCTCAGAGATGTATTTCACAGTCACTAACCTGGGAAATTAGCCTTTTGTAATATAATAATCCAGATAATCAATATTTCTAGTTTCTGTTCCCAGCCGTATCCCTGGTCAAGTTTACTCTTTCACTAATTAATTTGCACTTTAACGGTCTATCACTGGGAGGATGGATATTAAGTGAAACTTTTTAAAATCTAGAATTTTTTTTTGCCTCAGTTGGTGCTCAAGTACGACTTTAACTTTGTGTCCACCGTATTTTCTGGTATGACCAATACCAATGCTTGTAGTGACATCCACGAGTGTCTTTCACGCCATTTGCTACTATTGTTCCCAAAATGTGGCTCAACTATGTTTTATTTTCTTGCAGTTGCCGAAGGGAAGCTGGCCATTAAAAAAGTTCTAAATACTTTTTGATGTACTCTTCTAGAAAGGTTGTACCAGCACATGATTTCTTTTTTCTTGCCAATATAAACACTTTGTCGCTTTCTGTTATGACTACTAAACTTTATTTTGGTGACACCGCTGCTTGTAGTCAAGAGGAATAATCTGACGCCTCTATAACATTGTTTTACAGCTCTTTAAAATAATGTGCATTACACCTTCCTGAGGTGGCAGCAGTTCATGGGTCCAACTTATTTCTCTTCCAAATTGGGCATGGATATAGAATGAAAGATTTGTAAAAGTATGTTTTCGAAAGTTTATGTTTTACAAAATGAAAATCAAATCTGTTTTTAAAAGGTGTGCATCTCCTGTATCACTGTAGAGTTTAAACAGTGAATGTGAAAGGACTGAGGGCCATATGTGTCAAATAAGCATTTTTCAATGACCAAAAAGCGTTTTTTATGGCATCGCTATTTAGCAAATGCAAAATGCTAAGCATGTAAGGAGTCGCCAAAGATTTTGCGATTCCTTAAGATTACCAGTAAATAGTGAATCGCTATTAGGTAATATTACTGTTTTAGAAAGATTCATAGGTGCAAATAGTTTGAATTAGCTAATTTGCGATTACCTAATTGGTAATCGCAGCAAATTAGCTCATGCAAAGCCAAGGGTGCCCAGGGTCCGAAGGCCCCCCTGAAGCACCCCCCAAAAAAAGAAATGTTCACATTTAAAGTGCACACATGCCCTAGGGTCATCTTTGTGTTACATGGCACTTTCAAAAATGCAGTTTTGTGCATTTTTCAAAATTTGCACATGGATACCATCGACTTGAAGTCAATGGTAATTGAATTTTCCTGAATGCACAGTTTGCATTTGGAAAATGCGTCACTTCATTCATGTGCTAAGAGAATCGGAATATGCGATTCCCTATTTGTAGTAGCAATTTTACATAATCACAATTTTTGATGACAAAGCCTTTCATGCATCATAAAAGGATATTTTGCATTCAGAAAAAGCTCATATTACCGAATTGCGCTGTTTGCAAATTCAAAAAACTTTCATACATGTGGCCCGAGTCTTGAATACTGTTAACGCGGGAATTCTGGTCTATTGTTGTTAATCCAGATCCCAATTCAGGTCGACTAAATCGTTGGTACCTGTCATTGAGTAAAAGGTAATCCACTACTAGGTTAATCAAGACAGAACTTACACCACTCTAAAGAACCACTTACCACTGGGAAAGGTTTAAACGTTTATTATAAAACCAAAGCTATCTGGAGATACAAACATCTCAGGATAAGGTTCAAAAGATATATGGGTACCAATATAAACATAAATTCCCTAAATGCTCGTAGTCGACAGAATAGAATTACCAAGACCAACTCAAAGGTCATTAAAGTTGCAAGAATAGCTACGAGTTGCAACTTGAGAGTCATTTACAGAAAGGAAAATACAGGTTAGGCTGTCCCTACACTAGACTAAGTGACATCCCTACTTAACAAGATCTTTACCTAAAAAGGTGTCAGCCGTGGTGACTTCCAAAGAAGATCACACACTTCTCTTAGTCTCTGAGTCAAGTTGATTTCTTGCAGTCCACCTATCTGCCTACCCATCCGCTCTCTTAGGCTCCTCAGACCATCTGCTCTAACTCCACCCCGGGGTGCTGTCCCTAATACAAAATCACATTTCCAATAGGAACGCCCCTGGAGACACCTCTCACGTGGTGTTGGTTCTGGCGGCAAATTCCATTCTGGTACTCCTCTGGTCCCTTCGTTAAAGTTGACCTTGCTTCCCAGGCTTCTCTCCGGCAAGACGGTACCCCCTAGAAATTCCTGAAGACTCCTACAGGCCTGTGCCTGGCTCTCTTGAACAAAAGTCTATTCATCACTTTCCTGATTAAACCCCCTCGCACCTGCAAACAGACACTTTCTCTGTAGGCCCCAAATTACGGCCTCCACCATATCTTTAAGTCGTAAACCATGTAACAGGCTCTTCGTTCGTGCTCTGTGCGACCTCTCCTTAACGAGCACATGCAGATCAAAGAAATGACTTTATCTATTCAGGCCTACTAGGATTACTTGAAACAGGCCTCTGCACTCTGCACATTTAATTTCTTTGTTTAAACAGTATTCTAACTAACACACATTACTATAATGTAACACATCTATATAAAACATATATTTCAATTCTATGATTAGTAATACTTTGCAGTAAAATGACATTAGAATTCAAGTTACTTAAAAGTGTAGCAACATCTTTTGTTTCTTATGAAATGCCATGTGGCCTACACATTTCCATGGTTTGCAGAGTTACATTTCTTTTTCACACAGCCTCATAACGTGAGACTCCAACATCATTCTAACATTTCTACAAACCTCTACATTAGTTTTTCACACTGATATATGTATCCCTATTCTAAATAAACACTCTTATATATTTTCACTCTATATGTTTGACACTCTTGTGTATTCTATACTGAACTAATACTACGTGCTTGTAAATATAGTGCACTTCTACATTTTTCAGATTTGTGCTTTCTCAATCCCCTCTTTGATGACTTCCAGTAGTCATCATCATCACAACACCCTCTCTGAGGTATAGATTATCAAACTGAAGTCGTTGCAATATTCCCTCGTTTCATCTCCTCTAGAGCCCTCAGACTCCTGTACTGATTCTCCTGCATCGCAGCTAATCTCCTCCCCTGCTCTCGCATGGATCTCTGCAACCTGTTTGCTCTATACCATTTGTACAGTCTCACCAATCCCCACAAAGTGATTACACAAATCACTATTATGATGATAGGTTTCAGTATGTACCAAACGAAATCCTTTCCCAGGTTGGCAAACCAACCTCCAACTTTACCCATTCCTTGACCTACCTTTTCCCACACATTTACCTTTGTCAAATCCTCTATTTCATGGTGTATTTCAGTAATGTTCCGTATGTACTTCTCTAGAGGTTTTGAATTGTCTGGAATGTAAGTGCAACATTCCTGGACCTTCAAAGCCTTACAGACTCTGCCCTCTTTGGCTAACAGAACGTCTACAGCAAGTCGATTCTGAAGAACCATTGCCCTTATCGACTGCATCTCTCCCTCCACCAGCATTAAAGATCTAGCAGTACTGGCAGATAATCTATCTACGACTGTTGCCAATCTTCTAATTTTGATGTCATTCAGTATTAACCCTAAAAGAGGGAATGCAGCTCCAAATACGTCTCCAATTACTTCAGAGCTTGCATCTCTCCTTCCTCTTGCTTGAACTCCTCCCTTTTTAGACTCTAATTCTTCAGCATGATATATTTTCGGGAAGACAATTGCCAAATAACATGATCCATACCAATTATCCGGTAGTTTCACATATGCCTTTCTTCCACAAACAAAATATACATTGGGGGATCACCTGCATTTCCTTCAGGAAATCCTTGGAATAATACTCTAATTGGAAAGCATGTTCACAACTTACTTCTCCCACAAACACATTCTCGTAATAGGTTTGACCCCTATGTATACATAGTTTCCCTTTCTTCTCTCGATCTAATGCTATTGGACCACTGCTACCCTTTCTTCTGTGTGCTCTTTCCTCTTCAGTCCAATCTGTTTTCCATTGACCTGAAGCCTTTAGGATCTTTTGTCTTCTGTATCGATCATCCACCTGCCCTATAAACTTTTTCTCAATTTCTGACACTTTACAAGTCAAATTATTTCTTCGGGCATGTGAAGTATCTAATGTTCTCCATGGAAGAAATTTTTTTTGTAATCTGTCTTCACTCTTGTAATAATCCCATTTATTGAGGTGTTTATAATTTGGCACCTCTGGCAATATCGAGTCAAAGTTCGAGAAGTAATACTCAAACCCATCACGTTCATAAAATATGCTCAACAACAAACTACATGTGATTCCATAAGTCAATGGAAGATGGTGGTACCTGATGCCTTCATCTACAGAGGCTGGCAATTGCATGCAGACGTAGCAATTCTTCGCCTCCATGACATCAATGTATTCATAAAGCAATTTGGCATAAGCATTTGACTTAAAGTTCCCCTTAGATTCATCTGTATGTAATCTGCGAACCTCAGCTGCTAGCAAAGCTTTCTCTTTCTCTGTATTGTCCCCCCTTGGACCAACAGTGACAGATGTCTGTTTTGGTACTTTCTTTTCTTCTTTTGTCGCCTTTGCTTCTTTCTCATGTCCCACTACATATGATACAGTAACCACTAGAACTATAAGAGAAATCACTACCACTAAAAGTGTGCCTACTATGCATTTTGTCCTGCGGTTCGGGTTGCCAGCCTCCATGATCTCAAACAGTGTAGCTCTGGTTTTCGTTCTCAGCACAAAGTCTCTTCTCTTTGCTCAATGTCTCTCTTTGAACCACCCCTGGAAGCTGAAAATCCCCTCCGCAAAACAGTCTCTGAGTTCAGTAGCAATAGACAACCTTAGCCCTTCTCCATCCTCTAAAATGGAAATCCCTAATTTCTTCTTCTTCTTCTTCTTGGCGCTAGGTTCTCTCTCAATCTGTATTTACAAAGTTCTTTGCAGGGTCTTTAGCAATCCGGAATTATGCGAGTTCCAACAACTCCCATCACTTGCTCTAATATTTCCAGACGAAGAAGGAGTCCCTCAAGTATTGGGCACATTGAACAGCAAACCGGAAATTCAACTGTGTTTAGGATCAAGTCTCTTATTCCGCTCAGGAGAGGAGGATAGACGATGTTGAGTGTCAGCAGCCCTTCGACCTCCACTCCTGGTATCAGCAACTCTACTTCCACTGTTATAATGGGGTCAGTTCTGGTCAGGGTCACTTTCCTCACCCTCCCAGTTCTGCGTGCTTCGGACATCTGCAGCGAGGTAGGTCCACTCAGGAGTAGCATATCTTCTGCAAGGCACTCGCACCCTCCTTGATCTTCTCGGACCTTCCTGTTCTTGTCCTTGTGCACTTTCTTCTGGATCTGAGTCTTCGGATATAGGAGCAAGAGTTCTTTCTGGAGTTGGCTTTAAGTTCGGCCTCTGTTTTCTTTCGGGCCAACTAACTTCTCCACGTCTTGTTCTCCCATTTCTTGTCCTCACACTCTGTTCTTGATCACTCTGGTACTGGTCTGTGTCTGAGTCGTAGTCACAACAACTTTCCCCTTCTGTGGCCACTTCAGTTTCACTGCCGTCCTGCCTTTCTTCTTCTAGATCTGTGACACTCCCAACTTCTTCAGACACCCCCACAGCTTGACTGATCCCCTCTTGTGATTCTTCTTCCACAACTGGATTTTCGTCTGTGAGAGGAGCTGTTTCTTCAAGGGGTGCTGGAACTCTTCGAGTATGGGAAGCGTGGATTCAATTTGGCAGCCCTCGCACTTCACGGCAGTGTTCGTCGTTAAGATTATCTGGTAAGGCCCTCTCCAGCGCACGTCTAAGCAGTTCTTCCGGACGTGCTTCTTCACCACAATCCAATCACCTGGACACAGGTCGTGGCATTGATCTCTTGAAGATGGAACTTCTGCAGCCTGTACCTGAAGAGACACAGAATGAATGGCATCAGACAACCCCTTGCAATAATCCAGGATCAGGTCATCTGTAATGTTCAACAATGCGGTTGTTGGGACAGTTGGAAGTCTCATTGCCCTCCCCATCAGCACCTCGTGTGGAGAGAGACCTGTTCTCCTGTCGGGTGTGCTACGCATACTCATAAGGACCAAAGGAAGAGCATCAGGCCAACTTAAGGAAGTTGATGAACATACTTTAGCTATTCGGAATTTCAGTGTCCCATTTATCTGCTCCACGATACCTGAAGCCTCTGGTCGATAGCTACAATGCAATTTCTGATCAATGTTCAATGCAGAGCAAAGCATCTTCACAACTTCGCTGTTAAAATGTGTTCCTCTGTCCGATTCCAGAGAGGCAGGCACCCCGAAGCGCGGTATCAACTCTCTAAGGAACAACTTTGCCACTGTGAGTGTATCGCACCTGCGTGTAGGGTATGCTTCAACCCATCTGGAAAATATGCATACAACCACCAGAACATACCTAAGGCGGTTGACTTTTGGCATCTCAATAAAATCCAATTGCATTCTGTTGAAAGGCCCCCCAGACCTCCCAATGTGACTCAGTGTAACTGGTGTTCTTTTCCCTATGTTCAACTGCTGACAAGTAACGCATCGCTTACACACTGCTTCTGCTGCAATCCTAAATTTTGGGCAATACCAAGTCTGCCTGAACACCCTCAGCATGGCATCTCTTCCCAAATGCACTGGACCATGTATCTGTCGTGCCATTGGACTCGCTAACTCCTCAGGTAACACTGCCCTTCAATCTGCTGAAACCCAAAAGTCCATTTCGCTTCTCACACAACCTGCTGTTTCCCATGCCTGCTTCTCAGATTCAGGTGCATTGTCTTGCATTTGTTTCAAATCTTCCCAAGTATCAACAGTTTCTAACATCATGCTTAGTTCTGTCTTTTCCTGAGCCCCACCTACTTCCACTTCCGTGAAAGAATAACCATGCTCCGCACAATAGCGGGCAACTTCATCTGCATATCTATTTCCTTGTGACACAAAATCTGTATTTTTTGTATGAGCTACACATTTCACAATTGCAATTGCGGCTGGACCCTGTAATGCTTCTAACAGCAGTCGTAAAAATTCCCCGTTTCTGATTGGCGAACCAGAGGAGGTCATGTAACCCCTCTGAGACCACAATTGCCCGAAATCATGAACTACACCGAAACCATATTGGCTATCAGTATATATGGTGACTCTAATTTTATTACCTGCTGTACAGGCACGTGTCAATGCAATGATTTCTGCTACCTGTGCGGAGTGTACTCCTTCCAAGCAAGCGGCTTCCACAACTCCAGTAATGGTGCAAACAGCATAAGCTGCTCTCAACCGACCAGTATCGTCTCTTAAACATGAGCCATCAACAAAGAAAATTTCATCGGGATCAGTCAGTGGCTCATCCACAATATCTGGTCTGGGCTTCGTGCATAGTTCAGTCACATCAAGGCAATCGTGATCTTCACAGTCTTCGCCTTCTATATCATTAGGAAGTGGCATCAGTGTAGCAGGATTCAAGACAGAGCACCTCTTAAGGGTCACGTTTTCCAGAGCAAGAATAACTTGCTCGTAGCGCGTGAGCCTACTGTTAGTCAAGTGCTGTGTCTTGGTCCTGGTCATTAACAGTTCCACAGAATGAGGTACATACACCACTAACTAGTGTCCCATCACAATGCTTTCACAACGCTCAATGCTGACACCTGTTGCAGCAACGGATTTGAGACATCCGGGCAACGCTGCGGATACCGGATCTAAAGTAGCCGAAAAGTATGCAACTGGTCGACGGGCATTTCCATGGACTTGCACTAAAACTGACAAAGGACAGCCCTCCCTTTCGCAGCAGTAGAGGGAAAATGGTTTCTCATAGTCTGGCATCCCCAGAGCCGGAGCACGACACAAGTCATCTCTCAGCTGTAGGAACGCCCTCAAGCACTCATTGTCCCATGGTACCGGATCACTCACCTCCTTGTGCGTCAGTTTCTGTAAGGGCTTTGCTTTCAGTGAAAAGTTAGCTATCCACTGTCGGCAATAACCAACCATTCCTAGAAACATCCTGACTTCTCTCTGTGTTGTAGGCGAGTTCATCTTCATGATTGCCTCTATTCTATCTGGTGACACCTTGCGCTTTCTTTTTTCTATCCGGTGACCCAAGTACTGTACTTCTGTCAGACAGTACTGCAATTTGCTCGGGGATACCTTGTGTCCATTTTCAGCTAAATGGTTCAACAAGGCGATGGTGGCTTCCTTGCAAGCTTCTTCTGTTCGTGACGCAACAAGTAGGTCGTCTATGTACTGGACCAGAACCGAGTTCTGTGGCAGCACTAGACTTTCAAGGTTCTTTTTCAACAGCTGGTTGAAAATTGATGGGCTGTCTGTGAACCCCTGTGGGATCCTACACCATGTTAAGGCACGATTTTCCGTTTTAAAAGCGAAAAGATACTGGCTTTCTTCATCTAATGGGATTGAAAAGAAGGCTTGACAAAGATCTATCACTGTGAACCACTCATCTTGGAATGGTATCTGAAACAGTATCACTGATGGATTCGGTACCACTGGACAACATGAAACAACTATATCATTGATTTTTCGAAGATCCTGAACTATTCTGAACTTTCCACTAGGTTTCTGCAAACCCATAATCGGGGAGTTGCATGGACTACCCACGATTTCCTTCAGAATTCCCTGTTGAATCATAGAATCGATCACAGGTTTTATTCCTGCAATCGTCTCTTGGGACAGTTTGTATTGAGGCGTTCTTGGATAATCGACATTTGGTTTCACCATGATCTTCACTGGCTCTACCCCTTTGACCAATCCTATCTCTTCTCCTGTAAAATCCCATACTTCTGATGATACTGCCTCGCGTAAGTCCCAAGGAAGGTCCTCCACAGTCAGAGTAGGATACAGTTCTATGCATGTTCTTGAATTAGCAACCTTAAAGGTCGCATCATCGTCTGTAGTCTGTACCTCCACTCCCTGAGGTGTGCAGTATATGGTGCAGTTCAATTTGCACAAAAAGTCCCTTCCTAACAGACACACAGGACTTGAATCACATACTACAAACTGATGTTCATTCATGTAGTTTCCGATTTTCACTGACACTGGTTCCGTCAAAGGGCTAATCATTCTCCTGTTTGCGACTCCTACCTCCTGAATTGTTTCCCCCGACATTGGTATATCCGGAACCACTGCTGATCTCAAAGTTGATCGAGTAGCTCCGGTATCCACTAAGAATGTTGTGGGACACCCTGCCACCTCAGCCTTAACAAATGGTCCTCTTTGATCCACTTCCAGAACTGCCCCGAGGGTACAGTCCTCTTCTTTGCTTACACGTTGTCCAGTCAATGGATCAATGTAGTAACATTTTTCCTCATCTACGAAAAGAGGCATTTGTCTAAAGAACTTTCCCCCTGTCGAAATCTTTGGTGGCTGCGGAAACTGAGCTCGTGGAGCCGAAGTCCCCCCTTTAGCCACCTTGATTCTTGGCACTGTCACCCCTTGTACTGGAACCTCTTGAACTTCCTCCTCTACCTCTAGTTCTCCGTTTTCAGGGTTATAGGGACACTCGCGTCTCCAATGTCCCACCTGGTGACACTGGTGGCACTTTGTCGTTTTCTTCAACGTAGCAATGTCAATTCTAGGTCTCGAGTTTTCCTCTCTGTCCTTATTCTGATTACCCGATTTCCGTCCCATTGTCCCCATCCCCTGCTGCTGCTGTCCGCTCTTTCCAGCTGACTGCATCTGCACCACCATAAGCTTCTCTTTTACATTCTTTGCTTTGGAATCTATTTCATCACTGCAGTACCTTGCGTACCTCAAAATCTCATCTAATGGTCTGTTTTGCCAACAAATTAAATGTTGCTGAATCATCAAACAAATATCAGGTCTCAACCCCAAAACGAACTTTGACACAAACTGTCCTATATCCTTAGGGTCCATTACATCGAGTCCACTGTATTGTTTGAATGTTTTCAGCAATCTCTCATAAAACTCATGAACTGTCTCCTTGGGCCCCTTTCTTGTTCGGTCTATTTTTACCCAATCTATGTCTTGTGGTGGGACCTTATCCTTCAACCAAGTTATTACCCTTTCATATTTCGACATTACAATTTCAGACGGTCCATTTGTAGCAGCATTCCTTTCTGGTTCTACAGTTGGCCACTCGACACTAGTCTTGCATGCTGTCCACAAATCTCCTTGCACCACAATGTCAAACAAGGTGTTCAAATCAATCCACAATACCTTTGAGATTTTCACAAACCTTTCTACCTGCTTGTACCACTCTACAGGATTGTCCCTTAACTTCGGAAATGAGTTGGTAAATGCAGCCAAATCTCCTCTACTCCAGGGCACATGTACATAATTCCCATTCGATATTTCCCGCAAAGGGAATGCCTCCATCTGCATTAGTCTTCCCTCCGGAAACATCACACTCGTACTCCATCTGACAGTACCCCTTTTGGACCACCTCTCTTCCCATTTGTCCAGATCTCTCCACGCTCTTATTCCTGTTATCAGCTCCCTTATGTGTGTTTTTAATCCTGTAGTTCTCTTCTCGTCTAAGTCTTGGTCTGAATACTGCAACCTATGGTTACTCTGTAATGTCTTTGTTCTGGACAAGTCTACCATATACTTCTCTGCCAGTTCGGACAGTTTCTCATGAATTGCTCTTGCCTTTCGGATAATATCCTTTGCTATAAACAGTAACTCATCTTGTTCGTACAAGTCAATCCTTTCTAAGGCCAACGTCTCATCTATTATCTCGTCCAGATCAGATTTTAAGCTAGTGACATCGAGTCTTTTGGCCTTTACCGCAGCTTTCAGTATGCTAGCTCTAGGGGGTCCATTCACATCTCTCCCATCCCAGCTCCGAGTCCTACGTCTAGGCTCAGGCGAGTTACGGGGAGTCCTCCCATGCTCCCACCCCTCCAGGTCCCATGCAGTTCCGTCCTCTCTGGGTGGATGATGAAACACTCCATTGTGCCTCATAGTCCCACAATCCCCATCCTGCCTGGTTTCTCTGGGTGCATGGTAAGACATTCCATTACTCCCCCTTTCCTCACAATTTGTCTGTGATCTCTGATCACCCGATGTATGGCGAGATCTTTCACTGTTCCCCCTATTCCAGTGTTGCACATTTTCCCCAGGTGCGTGATGAGTGCACCTAAACCTATCTCTGTACTCTAGTACCATCTGGTCTCCACCCTTTTCAAAGAGGCGAGACATCTCTCCACACTCCGTGCTTCTACCATTTCGCTCCTGTTGATCCCTACCATCAATAGGACATATACCTCCTCTATTCTCATGACTTTGACCTTCACGCTCCTGACTGCTTTCGCTAGCCCCACAGTGAGATACTGTCCTGTTGCCTCGACTTCCCCACTCAGGCCCTGCTCTTGACCTGTTGGTTGGTGCTTCTGTGGACCCATCCCATTCTCTCAAGTCAGCTCTCAGCTCCTTAAAGGATTTTGGCTGTGGTCCCCTCAGGTCCATCGGTCCTCTCTGACCCCCCTGTTCTGCTGCGGGACCCACTGCTGAATCAAATGGGGTGCTCCACGTCACTGGTCCTGGCAATTGCCTCCAGGCATTTGTCGTGTTATTTCTCCTTTCCATTTCAACTCTCTCTCTGTCTAACCGTATCTGTTCTTCCTCTCTGTCTCTCTCGGGGTTGTAAATCGATACTATAGGACCTATGGTAACGGGTACTTGTAGAGCGTCTTGCAACCCATAAGACTCAACCTTCTCAGTGGTTGGCGTCTTCTGTACCACAAACCTTCCGACTACACTCTGTACTGTACTATGTTGAGGTGTCTCCTCACCTTTGGTAGGTGTCCAATCCGATATAGGGAGAGGTCTATACCCCTCTATGGCAGCCCCACCTTCCCTTGGGAGTTCCTTACTTTCTGTCTCCCCAACGTTCGGAGGCGGTCTATCTATTAGCAATCTATTTATCAAGTTGTCCTCCGACTCGCTCTCCTCATCCTCTTCCATGAGCCTCTTTTCTCCTGCCCCCTCTCTCACTATGTACAACTTATCCACCTCAATAGCCTGTACCCTCCATCTCTTGGCGTCCGCATCCCATTGGGCATCTCGCACTGCCCTTACTGATCGCTTCAACCTTTCTTGGCGCCTGTTCAAATTTCTGTTGTGTGCCGCCCTAATCCACGCATTAAGGGCCTCAAACTGTGTTGGTCTAGGCGAAGGATTCAATGAGGACATAATTGCTTTCAGCCGATGTAACACCTCTAACCTAAACGTTCCATACTTAGGAAACGTCAGTTCCTCATTCCCTTCCGAAATCTTGCTCCATTCACTAATCCATAGTATAGTATGCAAGCCAACATTCGTTGCCATATAGTAAGCTGGTGTACCCTCTGGCGGTGCCTCTTCCCCGTAATAAGAGTCCCTCCTTTTTCTCTTAAAAATCTCTCTCAAACATTTAAAACACTTCATGTTCAAAACCTACAGAATTTCTATTTGTCTCCTCGTTTGTTTACTTCCTGATGACAATCCACCAATCTCAGCGCGGTTCTCGCCAACTGGCCTATCAGAGCGCGGCTTCTCACTGACGTCACACCAACCGCCCTTTCACAGCACAGCTTCTCACTAACCGGCCTATCTCAGCGCGGCTCTAGCTGACGTCACTCGTCCCAGCGCGGCTTCACACCGACCGCCCTATCACAGCACGGCTCTCGCTGACGTCACTCGTCCCCCTTCGCAGCAGTTCCCCTCCTTACTCAGCTCGTCTCCGCGGTCATGCATGCGTCCCATTCATACTCTGAAAAATGATTACTTCCGTCCAAGCGATCACTTTTCTTGACTGCACGCCCACAGTCTACCTGTAATTGTCACCTTAACCGATGAAATGTCTTTCAGTGTAGGTCCAAACAATCGTCTTCTCTGATAGGTTACTTACACACAGTAACTTTCGACCAGCGTCCGTTACTCACACACTCACTCTTACACTCCCCCTATCACGGTTCTGCGGGGGTCAATGGTACCTCATGACCTCCTTACTCTGGTCGACAATTACTCCGGATGTTCGATACACCCGAACCACTTAAGCTCTACCCCGAACTTAAGATTTTACCAGGTTGCGCGCGCTCACAACCTTCTCACAATCACACTACAGGCATTCAACTCCGCAAGACATTACAATACAGATAGAACACAAAATACCGCAATCTGTCCACGCATGACCCTTGTTATACTCACTCTCTACCGACACTGCTGCTTCTCTCGCACCGTCAGCACCTTCTTCGGCACTCGATTCTTCCGTTGCTCATCTCTCGATGTCTATGGGCCTTGGGATAATCTAACCTAACCTAGATTACCTTCCTCAAGAAGATAACCATCCTCACTCTGCTACCAACTGTTAACGCGGGATTTCTGGTCTATTGTTGTTAATCCAGATCCCAATTCAGGTCGACTAAATCGTTGGTACCTGTCATTGAGTAAAAGGTAATCCACTACTAGGTTAATCAAGAAAGAACTTACACCACTCTAAAGAACCACTTACCACTGGGAAAGGTTTAAACGTTTATTATAAAACCAAAGCTATCTGGAGATACAAACATCTCAGGATAAGGTTCAAAAGATATATGGGTACCAATATAAACATAAATTCCCTAAATGCTCGTAGTCGACAGAATAGAATTACCAAGACCAACTCAAAGGTCATTAAAGTTGCAAGAATAGCTACGAGTTGCAACTTGAGAGTCATTTACAGAAAGGAAAATACAGGTTAGGCTGTCCCTACACTAGACTAAGTGACATCTCTACTTAACAAGATCTTTACCTAAAAAGGTGTCAGCCGTGGTGACTTCCAAAGAAGATCACACACTTCTCTTAGTCTCTGAGTCAAGTTGATTTCTTGCAGTCCACCTATCTGCCTACCCATCCGCTCTCTTAGGCTCCTCAGACCATCTGCTCTAACTCCACCCCGGGGTGCTGTCCCTAATACAAAATCACATTTCCAATAGGAACGCCCCTGGAGACGCCTCTCACGTGGTGTTGGTTCTGGCGGCAAATTCCATGCTGGTACTCCTCTGGTCCCTTCGTTAAAGTTGACCTTGCTTCCCAGGCTTCTCTCCAGCAAGACGGTACCCCCTAGAAATTCCTGAAGACTCCTACAGGCCTGTGCCTGGCTCTCTTGAACAAAAGTCTATTCATCACTTTCCTGATTAAACCCCCTCGCACCTGCAAACAGACACTTTCTCTGTAGGCCCCAAATTACGGCCTCCACCATATCTCAAGTCGTAAACCATGTAACAGGCTCTTCGTTCGTGCTCTGTGCGACCTCTCCTTAACGAGCACATGCAGATCAAAGAAATGACTATCTATTCAGGCCTACTAGGATTACTTGAAACAGGCCTCTGCACTCTGCACATTTAATTTCTTTGTTTAAACAGTATTCTAACTAACACACATTACTATAATGTAACACATCTATATAAAACATATATTTCAATTCTATGATTAGTAATACTTTGCAGTAAAATGACATTAGAATTCAAGTTACTTAAAAGTGTAGCAACATCTTTTGTTTCTTGTGAAATGCCATGTGGCCTACACATTTCCATGGTTTGCAGAGTTACATTTCTTTTTCACACAGCCTCATAACGTGAGACTCCAACATCATTCTAACATTTCTACAAACCTCTACATTAGTTTTTCACACTGATATATGTATCCCTATTCTAAATAAACACTCTTATATATTTTCACTCTATATGTTTGACACTCTCGTGTATTCTATACTGAACTAATACTACGTGCTTGTAAATATAGTGCACTTCTACATTTTTCAGATTTGTGCTCTCTCAATACCCTACACGCAACTTTGTCATACCTTGTCTTTTTAGTAGCTGACTGCATTGACTGGTTTTATAGCTGCTTCCCCTGCATCCTTATTCAAGATAAGAGGAGCAAGTAACCCAGACTGGCAGCATGAGCCAAGTTTCAGAACGTATCTGTGATATTTTGAGATGCTATTGCCAACAGAGCTCTTTCTTCAATGTCCACAGTAGTAATTCATCTTCTCCTCAAAAGATCTCTTTGCTTTCCCAAAATAGCGAAGATCTTGTGTGCCTTCAATTACATATACACGCCTTTAGAGAAAAATGTGAGGAAATATATCTAGATATCGGCATCAGGTGCATAGCTGCAGGCGGTGTTTGGGGTTTGACACCCCACTAATAAGTGTATTCTTGTCTTTGTACTTGGGTCTTTTGGCCCAGAGTTGGATGGATCTGCCAGTCTGTGTCAGTTTTTCAGAGGAGAATAAACGACTTTTGGTGTACAACCTGGGAGAGAGAAATGCAGACATATATATCTGGTAGTTTAATTTCGAAATGTGAAGCAAGATAATCTGGAATCAATACTGATTTCCCTTCTTGTTCGAATTGTGTGACGCTAGACAAACATTTTATTTCACAGTAACTCCTTTTTCTTTGTTATCACATATGAGAGCACTCAGGACACAAGTCCTAAAAAAAGAAGTGGGGGGACACCGTCACCGGAAGTGACGTCACGACAGGAAGTGACTTCATGAAAGGTGCCGAGCTCCTCGTCCCGTTGAGGCCAAAGTGATAAGTCCAGCTGTTTGGCAGGGGGGACGGCGTCCCACTGGTAAAATAAGTGGGGGGATGCCGTCCACCTCCGTGGTAACCGGACTCGAGCCCTGAAAGCACTTTTAAAAACCTGAGTTCAGGATATGAGCTGTACAAGCACTTCTATGTTTGAATTAATAGACCATAATGGTACTCCATCTATAATATGAATCTGGGCCGCATTTAGGGCTCTCATTTATGAGGTTTTGCAGTAGGGCAGCGCAGCAGGCCTTCCTGCTACGCTTCTCTATGGCAAAAGAAACGTCAGGAATGGATCGTATCTATAAGATACAGCACATTCCTGTCCTTTTCCCCAGTGCTGGCGCACAATGGGCTGCCGTGCGCCAACGCAGGCACCTTCGCACCATTGTGCCTGCGTTGCGGGGATGATTATTTTTGTACAGGAAGGGAAACCTTTCTGTCCAAAAATAATCACAAGAGGCTTTTCCTCTTTCTATGTGTGCTGCAGCACACATAGAAAAAGGAAAAACGAGGAGAAAAAGATATTTCTCCTTGTTGCGCCTCCTTACGCCTTCCCTGGGGAGGCATAAGCTTTTGGCACTGCCTCAGATTTACGATTTACGATTTCTCGTAAATCTGGGGCAGTGTCCAAAGGCCATGGATGTTGCTGGGCACGCCCTCAGAAACACCCATTGCACGCCCTTTTAACGCAGAACACTGCATTAAAGAGACTGGTGTTTATCAGGCAGCATTAAGCCCAAAAAAATAACACGCAGGTTTCTGCGCCGTGGAACGTCACAAAAAGTGACCTTCTGACGGCACTAGGGGCCTCATGAATGAGACCCTTAGGGCTTACATGACTACTGACGTGCCTCTTTGATGACTAATAAAACACACAAGATGATGGACGGAATGTTGTACAATATTAAAACATTCACCCCCAGTCGCAGAACTGGGTTTAATCCATCGTTATTTTGCTCACAATGCCACCCCAGATCAGACATGGCCATATGCAAATCAGTCTTGACCCTGTGCCTCATGGGAACAGTCCTGCCCGAACTGCAAAGCCATGTCTTCCATGGACTGGAATCAAGCATCCTAGGACCGGTTTCTGGCTATCAGCCGTCTTCAGCCAGGATAGCTTGACTCCAGTGGCGTAGTGAGCACGGGACCCACGTATGGGCATACCCTTCCCACATAGGGTGAACAGCAAAACACACAAGATGATGGACGGAATGTTGCAAAATGGCAAAACATTCACCCCCAGTCACAGATCTGGGTTTAATCCATCGTTATTTGCTCAGCAAGCCACCCCAGTTCAGATATGGCCATATGCAAATCAGTCTTGACCCTGTGCCTCATGGGAACAGTCCAGCCCGAACTGCCAAGCCATGTCTTCCCTGGACCGGAATCAAGCATCCTAGAACCAGTTTCTGGCTATCAGCCGTCTTCAGCCAGGATAGCTTGACTCCAGTGGCGTAGTACGCAGGGGACCCACGTCTAGGCATACCCTTCCCACATAGGGTGAACGTCTAGGCATACCCTTCCCACATAGGGTGAACAGCAAAACACACAAGATGATGGACGGAATGTTGTACAATGGCAAAACATTCACCCCCAGTCACAGAGTGGGACGGGTATGCTCAGACGTGAGTCCCGTGCTCTCCATGCCACTGGAAGCAAGCTATCCAGGCTGATGAGGGCCTGAAACCTGTCCTTGGATGCTTGTTTCCAGTCCAGGGAGTACCTGGCTTGGCAGTTCGGGCTGGATTGTTCCAATGGGGCACAGGGTCAAGACTGAGGCTGGGTTCAAACTGGAATGGCATGGGAAGCAAAAAAACAATGGATTTAGGCCCAGATCTCTGTACTGGGGTGAATGTATGACATTGTTCTTCCTTCTGTCCATTAACTGTTGTTTTTGTCTTTGTTGACTAATGGCATTGTTGTTTGGGTGCGACACATTAATATTTTTAGGTTCATGCTTAAAGGCTATTAATTTTAGCAAATCTCAATCAATGCAGTGAAGTAATCTGAGGTACAAAGGTGATACGCATCTGCATGTTAAAGAAATACACTTTCTTGAATTTTGAAGAGACTGTTTCATATTTTTACATTAGGTATGTTGCATGTAATACATATCATACATTTTCATGGCTTGTGCATGCAATCTTAGAGCCAAGTTCAACCCTGGACTCGGCTCACCCTATTAATTTTCTAATGCACTCACCTTTGCTTACAACTCAGGCTTAGTACATGGGGTCTTCAATCAGTTCATTAAATAATCTGGAAAAAGTGTGGATGGAAATATGGGGCCCGCTCCATGCACTGGTTTGACAAGTCTATCATCCTAGCAGAGATGAAGAGTACCTGCAGTGAAAATTCATTTAAATAAGTGACCCCAGGGCAGGGACTTCAGGCCAGTGAGTTGTATGTGTCTTTTGTCATGAGTTTCCAGGGAGAACAGCCAGGCCCAGTTGGGGCAGGCAATGGCATGGTTTGAGGGAGATGTTTGGGGTGCGACACTGCTCAAATTAAATCTTGGCTTAATAGTTGGATATGGGGGCCCTGGGTCGGGTCTGCTATGTCTAAGTTAATTTTCTTGTAATTCTCATTTCACTATGAGCTTTAGACTTGTTCAAGTTTTAGAAACTTGAATATATAGTGATTGGAATAAAAAAAAAATGAATACATCCGCAACCATAGAAGCAATCCTTTAATGCAAATTTAATATGATTTGGAATTCACAAACATTGTCAGAAGTAGTCTTGGAAATCTGACCCAGTCTTAGTTTTCCTGGTATACTACTGGCTATTAAACACCCAGAAGGGAATGGGGTGATGTTTGAAAATAGTCTAACCAGTGGCAATAACTCAGGGTAGATTTCAACCCATTGTTTTTTGATCACTGTGCCCCTCTGCAATGAGGGCCACCTAATGAAAATCAGTACTGATCCTTTTTATCACGGAAACAGTCAATCCGTAACCCTAGTCATCTCACCCCTCCACCCCGCAGCCACTGATTTTATATTTGGCACATTTGAGATGCCCATCCCCTTAATCTCACTGACTAAGGTGTGGCACTAATGGGCACAAAACCCTTGGTAAAAATGCCTATCAATTCTATGTATTCTAAACCATACTTTGCAGTAAAGTCTAATGGATTTTGTCACATTTTAAACTCCTCCACCAATTACATTAAAGTCTGTTTGTACCACTGTGGAAGGTAGTACACAAATAAGTATACAGTCAGAGTTGGTGTTTGATGTATGTCCTGACTCCATCTTCATATTCCTTGATTCGATTGCTCTAGTTACTTTATTTCTAACATAAATTACTAATCTCACCTTGTGTGTGCCACATGGCACAGGTGTAAATGCACATATTTGCATTTACATAGGAATTCGTTATTTACCACCAACTAATAGTTGGTGGTAAATAACGAATCCTTAAAGCCCTGTAGCACTGTTTACAGTGCTACCTACATCTCAAAATACAGATTCGGTAATTTTACCGATTCGGTAATTTTACCGATTCGGTAAATGTACCGATTCTGTAAAATTACCAAATCTGTATTTTGAGATGCCCTACATCTCAGTATCCAAATACCGGTTGGTAACGGCCGAAAATCTGTATTTTCGGCCATTACCGACCGGTATTTGGATACCTACATCTAGCCCCTAGTTCTTAAAAACGCTCGGTTTGAAGTATAAATGATTTATCTGTTGGCATCTGACCACTTGATTTGGCTATGTGCCTGGCTACAGCAGGCAAAGTAAGGAGCCTACTAATCATAAGTGTGAGATTATGGTTGATGGGGGATGTGAAACCCTAGTAAAGCAACAGCCACTATCCTTGTCAGGGTGAAGCACAAAAAGACACTAACCCTTGTGCTTAACCCTATGGTAGCTTGGCACAAAAGCAGGAAAGCTTAATTGAAAGGCAATGTGTAATGAATTTATGCAGCACTTAAATAGTAATGAAGTGAAAACAAAATTCCACAATAATTTAGAAAAATTGAGTACATTTATAGAAATTGCTTGACACCAACAAAACAAACATCCAATCAGTAGAATCAGAGATTTGATTTTTTAAAGTTTCAATTGAAACATAATGCCTAAAAGATCAAACAACCATAGACATCTAGTCAGGCGAGACTGGAGTATGACAAAAATGATGGCTGACCGCGAAAGAATGCTGTTCAGATACACAAAAGTGGACTAGGCTCGGTCTCAGCTTCTTTTGGACTTAGAATAAATTTGGAAGAAAAATGTCTTGAGAAGTTAAACTTCAGCGGGGCAAAACAGTCAACAAGTGTCTGAGGAAAAAGTGGCTTGGTCAGGGAGCTGGTGGACGAAGTGGAAGGGAATATTTCTATATTCAAACTTAGGGCCTGAATAAGATGGCAGTCGAACAAGCGTTCAACCGCCATCACCACGGGCAGGTGACCATCTAACAATGTGTCGGCAGTCCCGCCATCCTATTATGATACAACCACCGTGCAGGTAATGGTAAAATAACTTGTTCTACTGGGGCTTCTGCTGCAGCAGAAAAAGGTATTTTATAAACATCCATGCACCGTGTGCCTGGCACCATGATCCGTTGAACAGTTTTGCTGCTGTGGAGAAAACGTAGCAGCAGCTTCCACAAACACAAGGTGACTGGTGATGCACGTTTGGCAGATCGGTGAGCAGGTAGGTCCTTGCTTCTCAGGCACTTATTGGCTGAAAAGTGTCAGAAGTTGTGGATTTGTCCACCTTTAACACCACTTCCAAGAGTCCATGACACACTCAGGCTGGGTCCAGGTGTGGGTTCCAAATGGTTGGAAGCATTTCTGTTACTGATGCACTGATCAGGAGGCCAACCAATCAACCCTTGAAGTCACTCAAACAGAAAATGAGGTGTCAAGCAGTGGGGCTATCCATTGCGGGCCCAAGGCAGGCTTCAGGCTTCAGGCTTCAGGCAGCAGGGCCGTCGTTTTGGCGCAGCACTGCAGGCCTCTGAAGTACAGAGCAAGTCACAGATATCAGGATAGTCCTGAAGCCCAGACGTCAACTGAAAAGTGGGTCTGAGGGTTCTGGTGCTATGCCTAGTGCCAGCTTTGAAGTGGAAGAAACTTCTGGAGTTTTAACACCACAGACGTGTCTGGAATTTCCTGCCCCCTGGCCTGGTCCCAGGATGTGTGAAGCTCAAAAGGCTAGTGTGAAGTTCTTTGTGTGTGTGCTGTGTCAAGTGTCTTAAAAGTGCAAGTGGGGTTGTGCACATTTCCTTCTCCCCATACTGTTAGGCTGGCCCATCCTACCAACACTCAGTCCATTAGTTGTCTGGGAGGAGTTTACAAAGGCCAGTTGCCATCTACAACTAGTCAAGTGACCCAGGACCAAGGCTGCAGACACCATGTGGTTAAGGCAAAAAAATGCCTACTGGTTAATTGTGACTTAAAATCTGAATTTTGCATTAAAAATGATTTTAAATGCAATTCCTCAGAAACAAAACATGATATTTCTACCTGCTCCAAAGTAAAGTTTTATCGTTTAAACTATAATAAGGTAAGTTAATGTTATCCTATAGAAGTGGCAGGCCTCACAATAGTGAAAATATAATTTGTAAGTTTTGTACAACCAGGTCATGTCTAGCTGTTTTAATACACTGCACCCTGCCCTATGGACTATTTAGGGCTGAATTGGCAGTTTAAAACTGCACAAAGGCTGCAATGGCAGAACTGACATGCTTTAAGGGGTGCCTTAAGTGAGTGGCACAAAGGGTGCTGCAGGCCCAATAGTATCATTTAATTTACTGGTTATGGGTATATGGTGTATTACTTTAATATGGACTTATGAGCAAATTAAATATGCCATTCTATTGTAAGTGAATGTCAAATGTTTCAGGGAGCGAGCACACTAATTTTTGCACTGGCCAGCTGTCCTAAGGTGAACAAAAACGAATTCACCAAAACAACGAGAAGGCAAAACTTTGGGCGAACAGCACCCTAAGGCTGATGGGTTTAAAAATGAGTGAAAAAGATTTATCATATTTCAGAGATTTCAAAAGGGGCAAAACGTGCATCTTTCAATTGAAACTCTAGAGGCATTTTCCTCTACCCACACATGAACAAGGTATTGTTGTGCCTGGCAAAGATGATGAAGAACAGTATTGAATAATCTATTGTCTATTAGGAAAGCCTTCCTTTGTATTTTAACTCCTTATAGCTTATATCTCGTTCTTAACTATCTTGCCCTCAACACGCTCCCCTGGCTGGCCATTGTCTTTAGGTTTCTATTTAATGCTCTTGTACAGCCCACATATGTTTTTCATACTTAGCACAGCCTTTCTGTAAATAAAACTGTTTGAATATGTTTATCAGTCTTCTTCACATGTCCTATTTCTCACATTTCATATTATATCTTAGCAATGCAAGTAAACATTTAGGGGAGCACAACATTTTGATGGTGGTGAGTTCTATCTGGAATTCTATTTTCATACCTTCACATTCTATCTGTCAGTATATTTCGGAAAACCATGTAATTCTCAGTTGTTCATTGGTGGTTGATTGGTTGAATATTTAAGTTGAGTGTGAATGCCTACTCCTTATCACTTGTGCTATTTATAGATGCATGCTTTCTTCACGAGTCCTACAGCAAGCCATACCGTAAGTAGATAATAGAGATCATTCTTGAATGATCTAGCTGAGACACATAAAGTGACTTTTGAAGAAGATCTCCAGGGATTCTGAAATCTGTTTGCTAAGAAACTATAAACGTATGTTGTATGTTTACCACAATGAATATGGGCCACCTAGTACTGTGCTGCAAAGGCTTGGTCACAAGGCAGTTTTTTGGAATATGTATTACACATCCAGTGTACCAAATCCTAAATCTGCCCAATATCAATAGCAGAAAAGATATACTTTCCCAGAAAACTGCATGAAATTTCAAGCTTCAATGAGTGTTTGGGATGAAGACACTCTATTCAAGAAAGTTTCAACTTTCTACCACTTCTCCCACATAGAGCGTTGGTACTCTTTGAAGTCCTTCAACCATGAAATCCTAATTATATGATCGGATTTCATGTATACTTCTCCCCAAACCATGCATGTCTGATCCTAAAATGAAAAATACACAATCAACAGAACTGTGTTCAAGATCTGATGAATCTCCAATTATTTATTGATAAGTAATTGAAAATCAAAAATTATTCAAAAGCAATTGGCCATGCCACAATATTCGCCAAATCCATTGGCTCACCTGAACAAGCAAATGCATCCTGCCCAAAATAACATTTGTGCAAAACTGCAATATTCAAGTCTTTGAAATGATCCAGTTGCTGATCACCTATTGAAAGGAATGGAGGATAGAGTACTTTTTTCATGAAATGCTTCTTTATTAAGATTGGAATGTTGCACTTAAATCAATTAGTGTTCTAAATATGGTTCTTTGTAACTGCATGCTAAGCATATCTAAATATGTTAATGTTACTACATTGTGAGACAGTGGATTATTAGTTGGGTGGAGGGTAGTCCGCCACAAGTAACAATGTCACTATTCTTGTTAGGTTGAGTAAAGGGTTCAGTAATGTAAACCTGAGCTCAACCCCTGGTAGCTGTGGCACAGAGCAGACAGGCAATACGTAATAAAATGGGTAAAGTATTTAGAAGTATCAAAACAATTAAATATTCAAAAACACAACACAATAAAAATGTCACTTCAATTTTTTAAAATGGTGCACAATTTAATAAGCCCATGGACACCAAAATGTCAAAAATAAAATAAGGGGCTCTGATACCTGAATTTTAAATTTTTTAACATGCAAATAGTGCCTAAAAAGCATCATGCTCCGACCGTGGTCACCTGGTTGTTCTTGACCGGGACCTAGGTGAGGTTTAAGAACTCCCACAGTGCGTTGCGGGATGTATACAAAAATCAGGTTTTACTTGGTCAGAAATGTTACTTGGCTCTGAAATGGAAGCAAAAAATCCTATGCAGGGCAAGGCAGCACGCTATGGCTGAGAGGGACTTCATGGTATGGGGCAGCTGTCAGACAAGGTTCAGGTGAAACCATTGACATTTTGCAGGAATGCTCAGAGCGACAAAAATGCACAATTTTCACCCTAGTAAGGTCCCTGGCAGGCCAAATTCATTTGGGGCATTAGGCTGGTGAAGATTTCTTCTTTCTGATTTAGTCAATTTTTTGGAGCTCAGATTCCTCCAGAGGGACAAAGCTGCAAGCTGTAGCCAAGCTGGGTTCCAAGAAGTTGGATACCCTTTACGCAACGTCTCACTGAATTGGATTTGCTGCTGTGGAAAAGCTTCCACCAGGAGCAACCTGAATCATAGGCCCAACAGCAACACCTTCATTGGATTGACTTGACAGGTTTGTCCTGGTGCTCCAGAGGTCATTAGAGCCAAAAATTGCCTAAATTCAAGGTTTTTTATGTTATTAGGATGTGTACACTTTCGCACAGCCAAGGTTCTCAGGACCTCAGAAACAACACTTAGGGGTCAAACCTCACTTTAGCAGAAGACACCAGCAGGGCACAATGCAAATGAAGTTGTAACTGGTCAGTTGTGCTCTTCGGGAAAAATGGCTGGTTATGTCCTGTAGCTTAACAAGAGGTAAGCCAACTGAGACTTGAGTCCACTTCTCTGTCTCGGATACAAGTGGGAGCAGGTCGAGCTTTTCAGGTCTTGACACCAGTTTCAACAGCAAGTGCAGTCATTTTTCTGTCTTCCACAGGTCTACTAGTGTTCTGAAGTGGGTGCCCATCCGTGCCTCATTTATGTCTGGCACTAACCTGTGGGTGCGGGTTACTCCTGGCCATATTCGTAGCCATTGGGGAAAACATTCTCAGGAGTAACACTATCCCATTTTGCTGTCATTTCTGCATGCTTTACTGCAAACAGTCCCACAGTGCCCCTCTCTACCTAAAGTCAAGATGGCAGAAACATAATTCCCCTGTGAATAGCTCCTGTGCCCATCCTAGAGATGTGTCCAGGGAAATGAGCAACCACTACCCTGTCGTCACCCAAGGCTCCTCCCCCACTCTAAATAGTGTCTGGCCGACTAGAGGGACAAAGTAGAGGGAGGGTCTATGTGTTAGCTGCATCTGCCCATGACGTGTTAGGCCTCTTTGTAGTTAATTTAGTTCCTAGGGCCTACGCTCTGCCCATATGGTCATCTTGCTAAAGAACAGACACCTCCTCACACCCTGATTTGAAACCTTTTGTGTCAAAACACCTCATTGAAGCAGATGTTAGCTAGTGGAAATATTTTCATTTGAACAGAATGTACACATTGGATGTGTGCTGAAGTGCACATCACACATCCATGCAAAGGAATGTGCACTAGAAAGGGGTGTTTTCAACATAAATCCTATGGTACACTGCGCACAGGATCTCTACACCAAGGTCTGAGGCTGTACCTCTTACAGGAAAGCCTAATTTGATTCCCCCTTCAGGGAATGACTATAGGAGTAGGCCAATCAAAGTATATCTGGTGCTATGTAGATCTTTTCCTCTTGCACAACACAGTGCAACAGATTTGGTTTCTATGCTGTGTTGCATGAAAAATGGACAAAGTTGTTCCAAAATCAGTACTTAATTTAATCTTGATGTCGCAAGTGGGCTCACCAGCACTCATTTTTCAGGGGTGCAACTTATTTTTCCTCATCAAGCGTTGACCCTCAGCAAAGAGATAAAAACACACAAGGGAGGAAGAAGGAGGACGCTAAACATAATAAATCTGTAACAAAGGCCAAATGAAAGCACCTGTAAAAGTGAGACCCATGGACAGAGAGTGCCTGGTGGTGGAATAGAGGGGCACAAATCGGATTCAAGACTATGCTGCCTTGTTATTCAGTAATGAAATAAAATGTATAGAGCGCTATGGCTACCCAGAGGCCACCTAGCGCTGAGGACAGATACTGGAGACGATGAATAAAGAGATGAATACAGATCTAAAACAACCAGGTTTATAAGAGTTTTCGGAATGAGAGCAGATTAGGCTCTTTCCGCAGTTGAAGTGGAAGGGCATTCCAACCGATGGCACCATTATATGAGAAGGAGCACCGACCACATCTGGCTCTCCTTATTCTAGGTTGGAGGGCAAGAAAAGAGGCAGTTTACCGGTTGATAAGGGGTGATCAAAGATTGGAGAACGGACGGGCTGTTCTTCCAAAAGGCTTTAAGAGTCAAGCACATAGCCTTAAACTGAATCCTTTCCCTGATCGGCAGCCAGTGCAAGCTCCTTAGAGCTTGTTTAATGGACTGCCGACAAAGAATGTGAAGGAGTCAGCGGGCGGCACAGTTCTGAATAATCTGGAGCTTTTTGATGGTATACTGCGGAGAACCCAAGTATAAAGCATTCCCATAATCCAAACGGAAGAAGATCAAGGCTTGCACCATGATTTTTCTAGCGTGGAAAGGGAGAAGGGGAAGGACCTTTCAAAGCATCCTTAGTAGGCCGAAGCACGTCGCTGAAAGCTTCGCTGCCTGATGATTGAAAGTAAGGGAACAATCAAGCCAGACACCAAGGCTCTTAATCTGGTCTTTTGGAGCCGGGGCCGGGCCTAGGCAATCTGGCCAAAGAGATCCCGGATTGAAGGAAGGGGAGTTGCCCAGGAGCATAAGCTCCGTCTTTTCCCCATTGAGTTTAAGGCAAGAGAGTTCCATTCATTTGGTACCTACTCTAGGCAGCAACCTAGGGTGCTAGATGACCCCTCGGGGTGGAAATTGCAAAAAACACAGTTGATGGACAGAATGTAGAACAATGTCATACATTCACCCCAGTACAAGGATCTGGGCCTAAATCCATCGTTTGTTTGCACTCCACACCACCCTGGGTTAGACACTGGCTCTATGCAAATCAGCTCTGACCCTGTGCCTCATGGGAACAGTCCAGTCCGAACTACCAAGCCATGTCTTTCCCAGACCGGAATCAAGCATCCAAGGACCGGTTTCTGGCTATCAGCCTTCATCAGCCTGGATAGCTAGAATCCAGTGGTGTGGAGAGCCTGGGACTCACGTCTGAGCATACCCAGCCCACTCGGGGTGAAAATTGCAAAAAAACACAGCGCCACCACGAGCAGCATGTCATCTGCATAGGTGATGATTTTTATGCCAAATGGATGGACAATCTCTGCCAAGGGTCTCATATATACATTAAACAGCGTGAAACTCTGGGCAGAGCCCTGGGAAACCCTATAGCTGAGGGGCAGCTGGTTGGAAACAACATTTCCCTCAAAAACCTTAAAAGAGCGTTCACTAAGAAAAGACTGCAGCCATACTACTGCCGATCCGGATACTCCCAAATTCTTGAGTCAAAGGATAAGAATGTTATGGTCAACAGTGTCAAATGCGGCACTAAGATCAAGAAGGATATTTGCTGCAGTGACCTGTTGATCTAAAATCCTTCTTGCTTCCTCTGTCACTGCAAGAAGGGCAGTCTCAGTACCATGCTGGGGACGAAACCCAGTCTGGGAGGGGTGAAGTAGAATATTAGATTCCAGAAAGGCTACAAGTGTAGTATTTATGTGTCTCTCTAAAATCTTACTCACCCAGGGCAGAAGGGAGATGGGACAGTAGTTAGCCAGATTGGCCTGATCAAGATTAGGCTTTTTAAGAAGGGCCTAAACCATCACGCATTTCCAGGCCAATGGCACTTCACCTGTAGAGATACAGGAGTTCACCAGGTAAAGAATTGCAGAACAAATAGTATCTACGACCAAAGTAAGGGCCTGGGGGATGGGGTGGGGGCAGGGTCTATGGGGGAGCCTGATTTTATGTTCGCCATTATTAAGTCTAGAGAGGCAAGATCCAGGAGGGGAAATTTTTCTAGTAGGATTAGGGTTCTTACGATTGGTTCAGGGGGGAAATTCAAAAGGTTAGTGGACTGAGAAGGCAGAAATGCAGATAAATATTCTGAATTTTCTGTCAACATTCCATAGTGCTGGTTGAGGGCTTCAGAGCAAAGCATTGGGTGCCAGCACTTATTCTTTTAAAAACTAAGTGCTGCCCAAAGTGCTGTAAACCACATACTCTTTGGATTTCACAGCTTGGGAAAGCACTTGTTTATCTGCTGTAAATGTCTTATCAACTGGGGGCCTCATTTATGAGAAGTGACGCATCCCTGCGTGAAAGCAGCGATGCGTCACTTCTCAGTGTGCCCTCCTTGCGACATGGTTGATGCGTCATATTTACTGTATGACGCATCATGTCACAAGGAGTTACAGACACGTCAGTATTTCTGACGTATCTGTAGGCACAAAAGTGATGCATTATTGGAGCGTGTCACAAAAGTGACATAACTCCAGCAATGTGTCCTTTCACATGAGGCAAGCCCCATGTGAAAGGGCCTCCGTCAGTCTTACACCTGCTGTGAAGCAGGCGCACATTTTTTACGCATATGCACCCTAGAAGTGGCGCAGTGAAATCTCGTAGATTTCACTGAGTCACTTCTATGAAGGTTACTTACGTGGGAACGCCCACCCAGCATACATTACACCGGGCGCAGGTATAATGTAGCGCAGGGGTTTACAAAGTGGCACATCTGCTTAGATGTGTCACTTTGTAAAAAGAATGCAACAGGAGGCATCTTTTACGCTGCCGTTGCATCACAAAAAGTGACGTAACAGCAGCGCAAAACTGACGCATGGCCTCATAAATAAGGCCCTGAGTGTTTAGGATTATCAGAAGACATATGTGTGTTTCAGCCTATTACATTTATCAGTCCCAACTGCTGCGTAAGGTCTTGCTCTTTATACCTAGAGAACATTCTGTGAAGCCTCTGACTAATATATTCTCCTGGATTGGACTGAAAAATTGGTTTTATATTAAACTGCTTGCGTAGCTGCTCTCGAAATTCAGATGAGTGAAAATATTTACAATCTGAATCACTTGCTGGATGAAGACATTTTAGCCTTTGCTGGAAGCCATCAGATCTCTGCACTGGATTCCCTTTCAACAAAGAGCAGTATTTAGGAACTTATGCTTGGTCCACAGAAGTTGTTATGTCCAGGGCTCTTTCTTCCCAGCAGAACATTTGCTTCATCATAGATTATGTAAGAGGCTATATCAATAGTCTACACATTTTTTCATGCTGCATCCTCTCTCTTGTAAAACATATTCTTCCACGCAAGAATGACAAACATTTTATCATAATTATTTTATAAACCAGGCAGGTCTTCATGAGTTTAGCAATTCAAACATTGCAGTTATGTTCAATTATCACCTTTAAAAATGAAATCAAATACACGAGTGGCAACATGCTAATGGAATACTGCACTTTAATAGTGTAAAAGCATCCACAGTGTGATCCTAATTAGAAATGTAGGGAGGCATATTGGGAGCCCTCAAAACACCTTCTTTCAACCAGGACATGAATGAAAAAGGAATTACTGATGGCCCACTAAAGAGAGGCTCCCTGCCATTTTGTTTTATTACACTAAGAACATAGCACTTTTTTAAGCATGATGATTGTCGCTGTTCCCTGGAAGCATAATAAATGCTCCTTTTGGCCAGACCCAGCAGCTGAGCTCAAATCGGGCTCATTTAGGCGGCTCACCCTCACAGTTTAAACATCAAGGCTCTACATTAAAATTCTCTACTTTACCATAACTTACTCACTTACTCAAGCTCACTTCCTTCGTAGCCTAATATACTGAAGAGTTTGCCCCTGACAATGATTAGGCTCCAAGCTCTGGAAAGAGTTGTCTTTATGGACTTCACCGACCCAGGGCTTGAACGCTTTCCAAATTGGCAAAAAAGCAAGCTGGTTCACTCCTGCACTCCAAAAATACAAGAGCTCCTGCCATTGGCTAGAAAAGAAATGGAGGAACAACAAATCCCCAGGAACATGAGCCGCCTACAGAGCAGCCACCACAGCTGTCTCAACAATTCAGAACACTCAAATTTCTAAAAACTGGGTTGGAGAGACTCGGTACCCAAACGTCCAGATATACCAAAATATATTTTAACCTTCAGTTCTCAAAAACTACTGAACGGATTTGCAACAAATCACAAAAGCACAATTTGCGGACCAAGAGCTAGCCTCCTGCCAAATTTGATATGATTTCATCCCACAATTTTTTCTGTATCCCTGCCTAAAGAAGAAAATGCGTTGGGATTTTGTGTTTTGGTACCCCCTTTTTTCTCAGCTCCTGCTTGACGAATCCCCCCGAAACTTTCCATGCACAGATTAGGCAAATTAAGCACTTTTCTGGAAGGATTCCTTGAGAATCGTTTAACTGTGCTAAAGTTATTAGCAACACGAAAAACGCATTTCCTATGGAAGTGCTGACCTAACTGTAAGAACCGGTGTACAACCTTTACAACGCAACTTTTACCACGCAGTGCCTTTACGACGCAACTTTTACAACGCAAACCATTACAACGCATTGCGCTGGGGGGCGCTCTAGGATAGGGAATAGGTTTAATTTACTGTCCAACACCTTCCCTACTATCCACGGGGACTGGAGTTGGAATAGTAAATTAAACTATTCACTATCCAGCGCCCCAAAGCACTATGCGTTGTAATGGTATGCGTTGTAAAACTCGTGTTGTAAAAGCATGCAATGTAAAAGCATGCGTTGTAATGTAATGTCATACATCCGCAACAACCCAGTGGCTACCACGGCGGGGTAATATCTATTTTGTTGACACCTGATTGGTGCAAAAAGAGTTATACGTACAGTGGATGAAGGAGAACACATAATATATGATCAGGCAGTTAAAAATACAGAAGTAATGTGCAATAATTGTAGGTTGGTGAGGATATAGATAGTGTGGGCATAATAGAGAGATAATGTACCTCTGGAAAAAGAGAAGAGGAGGAAAGAGAGTTAGTTGGGGGAAGGGGGAGTCGGGAGGGAGAGACTATTGCTAATTGGCATATGATTGAGGTTGTTAGCTGGTGGGACAGGTCTATATACCCAAGCAAACGGAAGAATGGACTGGAGTTGATGCGAGATCATAATCTTGCATGAATTTGTCCAGTTAGTACCATAGTCTCTAGGACATTCTGGGGTGGCCAGGCAAGGTGTCTTGTGAACTGTTGCATTGCAGATGTGGGTGACTGATGTCACCAAGTATGGAAGGAGATGTGATTGGTTGGTTTCGGCTTAATAAGAATGTGTTTTACTGCAATGGTTAATTGTATATCTAACAAGGCATTTTTTGTTACCGTGAGGGCTGGGGAGCAGGCAAAACCAAGGGTCGAAAGATCACAGTGGAGAAAACTAACTCAATTCTGGTTTCTGAGAATGTTGGCTTGGTGGTCTGCAATCTTCTCCCAGTATGGTTTGACCCCCATAAAAGCTAATGAATATGTGGTCTGAGGCCCTCTGTAGATCCTTGAAGTTCCAGCACAGATTTGTGTCAATCTATTTTAGTTTGGAGAGTCTGTACTGTGTCAAATATAATAAATGCATTAAGAAGACTGACGATTGTGAGAAGGTGGGAAAAAGTTTACATAGAGCTTTTGTGCATGTACTTGACCAGGTTTTCAACCAATGGGGATCCTCCATCTATGTTTCTAAACAACTATGACCTCTTGGCTTGGGCAGGTCAGGGATTTTAGGGGTGTGTGTATTATTTAATTTCTAGATTTTAGAGGTCATAAGCCGTGATTAGGGCCACTTGTTAAGAAAGGACATTAGATTGAGGTGATTGAGAGGACCTTATATAGATCTTGACTTTTCTGTTTGGAAAGTCGTAAAAGTCTATGTTGGACAGAGCATATTTGTGTTGGTGTTCCACAAAAGATAGTGGTCTAAAACAGAATTGATGTCTTTGACTAGGCTCATGCCTTTTGTTGCCCAGTGTGCAATTAATGGTGATCTTTATGCTGTTCCAGGGATTTAGATCTGAAAATTGGAGTAGATAGCTTCTTGACTACCACTGTGATCACTCTTGTTGTGTCTTAGATTATGTCCAATGAGTGAAGACATTTGTAATGAGGCATGGTTATGGTTGAGGTATTAGGAAATTGTTTTTTTCCAGATCTACTGGATGAGAGACCTGCACAAGTAATAGGTCCATAATTTCCTGTCACTGGGAAACAACCACCCCTTTGTAGCTCTCAAATCTCTCAGGGTAGCGAAGCAGAGCTGTTCAAGGCCTACTCAGGAGAAGGGGTGTAGGCTAGTAATCACAATTCACTAGTACGCAATAATAACACTCAAAAAAAGATTGTGCAGCAGGTGCTTGGAAAAGGGAAAAGTATATCAATCAGACACACAGATTAAATTATAAAATCACCTTTAACCCCTCGAGGGTTATGACCTCAAAAATCACAGTTTCCCCCCTCTATTACACAGAGCACATCCAAATATACGGGGGTATATCTTGAAATTAAACAGGTCTATTGGTCTTGTCGAAGGGTCATCACAATATAAAAGGTTAGATTATTGATTTCATCAAATGAACTTTTATTATAATAAATAGTTAACATGGATTTCTTAATTTCAATAAAATATTGTCAATAAAGCATTTTAACCGTATCAAAATCATTGCGTAATAAAGTATTAGAAATAATTATAATGCATGTCTGTGCTGTTTTTTTTTAAACAACCTCAGGCCACATAATATTCCGTCATAGAACCAGCGCCTAGGGGGTGCTGCACTCCCAGCTGTAGAGCACAAACTTTAGCCTTGGAAATGCTTAGTAAACAAATAAACACTTAGGGTGTCCCAAGTTATATGACACCAGAACATCAGGTTCAGCTTTCAAAGAGTTATGGAAAGGGAGCTCCTGCGCTTCTGCAACCCAGACGCACAACATTAGCATTGTTGGTCGATGCCCTGTCCTGCTGGGGCCACCACAAGAAGGTAAAGGTCATGTAAATATAGCCCTGTAGGGCATTCTGGGGTACTCCCTCGAAGAGAGCACAGAATATTTGATGAGTTTCCCTCCTGCTGATCAGAAGAGCTGATTTCCTGCTGCATAACACAGCTTCTGTGTTTTTTTTGTTTTTAAGGGGGTGCCTGGTCCCACTTGGCACCCCCAGCCAGTCTTTACCACTGGGGCAATGCGTGGAGCCTACTCCCACACTATCCGGCCAGCTATCCACCTAGCCAACATGGAGTCATGCTGGTACAGGAGCTGACATTCTTCTTCTACCACCCGTGTCATGTGTGGGTGGGTGCTGCAGTCCATTGTCCCCTCAGGCACAAGCATTGGGGATGAAGGAGCCCAACGGTTATCCTTGGTTGGGCACCACAGCACTCCCCGTGCCTCCTCACTAAGCTCGGGGGCCCCAGGGTTGGAGTACCGGGCCCCATATATCCTTCTTTGCCCTTACTGGTTTGCGTTCATTTTGCGTCGGCCCCGGGAGGAATGGGGGCCCATGGAGGAAAAAGTAGAAATGGGGAGACCATCTTACAATCACCCCCTGACTTCAACTTAGGAAGAATCTTCTTGCGCCAACCCCTGGACCCCGGCCCACCCAGGAGTATTTTTAGGATATGTGGTGGAACCCCATGTGCTCTGTTGCTCATGAAAAGTGAAAGGTTTCCAATCATCTAACTGCCAAACTTAGAAGTCCCCTCCTGTGTTGGCTGCAGTTGTCTGGGCTTCCCACATTGTTCAGTGGGCCAGGATTGTTGCCAGTCCTGGTACAGTGTGAAAGGTAATTTACAGATCCAGTTACCCCATCCTCCTTAGAAGCTGAATGAGTCAGTGTTAATTTCTCCTTTTGTGTAGGGTGGCCTTTGTTCCCTCTGCTGGGGAGAAATATAATTAAATTAGTCCAGAAGGGTGACAAAAAGTCTGAACTCTTATTCTGAGCTGTACCAAAGAAGTAGGACAATTTCACATGACCCACAAAGTGGCCGTTTATGGTCTTGGGAACTGCGAATGTGAAGTAGGCGCACACATTCCACCCAGTTTCATACTTCACTGGAAAGTAAAATTGCTCTCTACTACACATTTAGCCCGATATGTTAGATAAAGTGTCACTGCAGACAAAACAATAAATCATACTAATTTTCTCTATGAATGCCCACTAATAAAATAAGGCCTACCCAGGGTCAATATGTAACCCTACAGAATATTCTCTGTGACAGGTTACCTGAGCGCAGGTACTGGACTATGCACAATAGTATTATCACAAGAGCTGTGCATACACATATGTACACACATGTGCACAGGTGTTCTCATGGAACCGCTTACCGTAGCCCCGTCGCAGCAGCCTTATCACAAAAGGGAGATATTGATGGTAAACATTGGCAGTTAATTTATCATGTGATTATTGTGGGTGAGACACATGTAGTGAGAATCACCCACAGTACAAAGGCCAAAACCGTGTAATACAAATAATCACCTCCGAGGTGCTCGGAGGTGATTAAAGATTGCTAGTGACTGGAGGGGAAGTACCGGCCGACGACTTTTTGGAGAGTGAGACTCGGCAGCCCTGCCACACCCAAGACCCTGTGGGCCAGGAGGTAGGAGGAATGGGTGAATGTGGCTGACCCCTGGGCACATATACAAAGCTGAGGCCATGACTGGATGGGCCTCTGAATGACGGGCTGGCATGGAGTGGGCCCGGTAGAAGAGACCTGACGTGTTGACGGGACCGGCATTACTCAGTGGGAGAGACGCTGGGGCACATACTGAGAGCAGATACCTTGTACGTTGCGGCATATGGTTATGAGGGGTGCTCTGAATTGAAGGTGATTAGCCTGGAAGGTTCCCTGTACTTTGACTGTGAGGGTGCCATGGATACAAGCTATTTCTATGGGATCACGGGAGTGGCTAGGAGTGCATTGCAGGACTTATCTTGAGGAGCGGTGCCTTGACTTGTGAGCCTCCTAAACTAATTGCGGACAGACTGCTGCTGTGGGAGCTGGTGTTGGAACCAAAAGGGCGTTCAGTACCCGGATTATATTGTTGGGGAGAGGTGTTGAGAGCTTTAGCCCCCAAGAGACTATTGCACTCAAGTGGCACGAATAGAGGGCGGAGAAACCTCACGCAGGAAGTTGGTGCAGCAAAATCCGCCATATCGACGACCATTGCTATGAGTGGAGAGGTCCAATCTGAGCAACTGGCGCTTGAGGGCAGGTATTACGGGGTGGAAGCTCCAAGAGTAATACGCACAAACTCGGTCACTCCCACCAACAATTTCAGGATGTCCTTATGGGGTTGTCCTGTGCCCTCATCCAGTGGATTACCTGTTGGTGCGCAGCCATGGCAACGGGATGGAAGGGTCCTAGGGTCAACGCCCAAAAGCAGCTAGCTAAATTTGCATGGTCCAAAACAGGAGAAAGAGGTGAATCGCCGCAATCGGAGAAAGAAGGTGGGGCAGCTGCCTCTAAACAAGGCCCAGGAGCCAACTCTACATGATGTCATGGTGGCTATTAAAGGGGATGCATGCTTCAGTGGACTCTGTAACAGTGGAGGTCTCTCTAATCAGAGCCGACTTCCGGAAGATGGACGAGAACGTCAAAGAGCTCAAGATAGTCACTAGCGCCCTGCAAACGGATACATTGGAACTTCAAACGCAAATGCTCGAAATGCAGTAGAAGCAGGAGAGGATGTCGCAACAGCTCAATGATTACGAAGGCCGGGCCCGCCGCAATAACATTCTTATTTTAGGGGTCCCGGAGAGAACGGAGGGGCCGGCAGCGGACCTGTATGTGGAAGATCTCATTACGAAGCACCTAAAGCCTAAGACTTTGTCCAGCTATTTTTCTATAGAAAGAGTCCATAGGGTACCAGGAGGTAGACCAAAACCAGAAGCACCCCCAAGGCCCCTTATTGCTCAGGTGTTCAATTATCGCGATAGGGGCATTATCCTGCAGACTACACGCTCCAATCCCCCCTGAAGATACATATCTATGAGGTGGCTTTCTTTCCTGATTTCACGGCCAAGGTTCAGGCTCAACACCGCAGCTTTCAGGCAGTGAAGAGAGAACTGTGAGATTGGGAGGTAAAGTACGCAATGCTCTTTCCTGCATTTCAGGGGGGAAAAGAGGCACTCTGCCATGTTTGGGAGTGGGTAGTTTTAAATCGACGGGCAGGGGGGCAGGGAGCGGGGTGGGCATTGAGGGGTGGAGGGATAGGGGATGTTTGAAGGTTCATTGTTTAATTGGTATGTTGGATGGCTCAAAGACACCTCGCGAGTGAAGTGACTGCGATGCAGCTGGGACAATCAATAATGGACAAGATGTTAAAAAATGTCTCTCCGACCGCACTGATCCGTTTAATTCTTGATCATTTTGTGACTTGGGATGGGGGGGATAGAGATCGGATACTTTCTGCACTGACTTGGAATGTTAACGGGATGGGGGACACGATCAAGAGAGGAAAAGTGTAATAGTATTTGAAGCAACATTCTCCTGACGTGGTTTTGCTGCAAGAGACGCACCTTGTGTGGCAGAAGACTAAGGCCCTCACTAGATGGGGGTATAAACTCCTGGTCCATGCAGATTACACCTCGGGGTTCAGGGGTATGGAAATTCTGGTAAAGAAGTCTATACCTCTCATAGTTCGTAAGGTATGGGCGGACCCGGCGGGGAGGTTCGCAGGAGTGCAGGCCCAATGGGATGGTAGGGATCTCAACATAATTTCAGTTTATCTACTGCCCGCTCTGGGTTAAGTAGCTTTGGAAGAACTTGGAGGTAGGCTGATGGGACTCCAGGAAGGCATGTTGATTGTGGGAGGTGACTATAATATGACGCTAGATGACACAGTCGATCGCCATCCACCGAGGTCAAAAGCGAAATCCAATGCATTAATGGCTGACTTTACGACGGCACTGGGATTGGTGTAGATCGAGCACTCCCGCCCACGGACAAGCTATTCACTTTTTTCTCAAACATGCACCACAGCTTATCGCGCATTGATTACTTTCTCACGCACCTATCATTGGTGGGAAATTTTGTAAAGTCCCAAGTTCTACCGAGGGGCCTATCTGACCACTCCCCGGTCTGGGTAGGGTACACACAATGGGAAAGGCAAGCACGCACCACTATCATTATCAATCCATGGCTTTTACACATACCAGACATTAGAGAGGAACTTCGCACACAAACGGAGAACTGCTTAGCTGAAATGTAGGTTTGGTTGCATGCGCTCAGACAATATGGGAGGCATACAAGGTCGTCCTGAAATGGCAGGCTTTATCTTTGAAGATGGGATACATCGCAAAGAAGCACAAGCTTTTGGTACATGAGGAAAATGACCTTCTTGACCTAGAGTGGGAACATGCACAGAATCCTTCGCCTGACACAGCTCGTATGCTAATACTTAAGCAGGACAAGTATCTGATAAAAACCAGGGAACACATGATGGCTAAGTATCGCCACACCCAGCATATATGAAATGGGAGATAGGACGGGCAGGACACTGGCTTGGTTAGAGAGGGGAGAACAGGGATCGAGATGGGTACATAAGTTGACAACTTCAGGGGGTGATACTGTGACACATCCGCGGGAAATTACAGAGGAATTCGCTGCTCACCTAGAAAAGGTATATTCCCCCTCTACTCTCTACTCACCACACGGCTGAGGATTCACACCAGCTCCTCCACGATAGTGACGTAGGCGGATAGGGAGACCCTAGATGAGGTTCTCTCAGATGAAGAGACTGGCAAAGCTATAGGACAGAATAAATCGGGGAAGGCGATGGGACCCAACGACATCCCGGTTGAATTTTTAAAAGCCACTGCCTCTCGTACGATAATGCATTTGAAGGCCATGTATGAGGAGAGCTTGGAAGTGGGCCCGCTGCCAGTGGATCAAAGATTGGCCACTATTGTAGTGATTCACAAGCCAGGCAAACAAGCGGACACATGTGGCTCCTATAGGCCAATTTCGCTGATTACTGTGGAGGCAAAGGTATTAGCGAAAGTTCTGGCCAACAGGCTGGTGGCAGTTATCACAACATTAGTCCATCCGGATCAGTCTGAGTTTATGCCTGGAACGAATACAGCCCTCAATCTAAGGCGCCTACATAACGTGATGGCCCGTAGGAAATACATTGAGGATGATGCCGCGTTGCTGTCTCTCGATGCCTCAATGGCCTTTGATTCCATAGAATGGCCATACATGTTCGAAGTTTTGAAAAGGGTGGGTCTGTGTCCCAAGTTTATTGCCTGGGTTCGGTTGCTATACGCAGATGTTTTGGGACAAGTGAGGGTAAACGGTCATACGTTCCGGATATTTAGGCTACAAAGAGGTACTAGACACGGATGCCCTCTGTCCCCATTGATATTTTCTCTTTTAAGGGAGCCCTTTGCAGGATGGATACGCCAAGATTATGGTCCGAGGGATGAGATGGGCGGACAAAGTAGAAGAACGAATTTCCCTATATACAGATGATATACTGCTGTACCTGGTTTCCCCATACAAATCTATATTGGTGGTGCTTGACATCTTCACAAATGTTGGCAAATACTCCGGTAATGCGATCAACTGGCATAAGTCTGTATTGTTTATGTTGCAGGGCCAGGTTCCCAGGCTTCCGGCAGGCTGCGCTATAGTGGTGGCGGAAGATGGGTTTCGATACTTGGGGGTTTTCATCACATCAGACCCAAATCTCTTTTACAGCTCCAACTAGGCCCGCCCATTGGCTAAATTGTGAGTAGATGTGAAACATTGGAGGTCCCTTCCACTTTTCTTGCTGGGACGAGATGCGCTCTTTAAGATGCTGGCCCTCCCTCACTTCCTGTATATCCTTCACAACTGCCCATACAGAGTTCCAGACTCGTATTTCGAGGCGGTGGAGGGAGAGGTCCGTACGTTGTTGTGGGATGGGAAGACCCCCAAGGGTGTCACTGAAGAAGCTGACTAAAAGTTGGTATGATGGAGGCATTGCGCTCCTGACCTGCAACTCTATTATTGTGCAGCACAGTTAGTAACTGTCAATCATTGGATACACCGTCCTCCGGATGACCCTGCATATGCTCTTGACCGATACCAAACTGACCGATCTAAGCAATTTGTAGAGCGTGCAAATACCCGTGGGTGTCTCGGCGCTAAGGACATAGATCGTGGTAGTAAGGTGGAGTGTGGTTTATTGAGTGAACAGCCAGGTCTTTAGTAGCTTCCTAAAGGGGAGAAGCATTGGGCAAGCTTTGATATGTTGGGGAAGGGAATTCCAAAGTCTTGCCATGGCTACAGTGAATCTTTTGTCTCTCAGGAGACCTTGTATGTATGTCGGACTGTCAAGAGATTGGCAGTATGTGAGTGGACAGTGATTTCCTTAGATAGAAGGGACCTGTGTTATGGATTGATTTATAGGCTATGCACAGATACCTTGTCAATAGACGGGCTTATCACAATCAGATTAGGATAGTGAAAGCCGCCTATTATGCGGACAGGATACTGGGTGCAGAGAACTCAGTTAAGGAACTGTTCAGTGTATATAAATCCCTGGCTGTCCCTAAAGCCTCCACAGGAGGGGAAGACCACTCAGCAGCTACCTGCAATCGTATTGCTAATTATTTTGGGGACAAAGTGTCCAAGATCTACTCCACCTTTCCTGCCCAACCCTCAGTAGGGCACGAATTGGAAGTATCAGTAGGAGAGGCAGCTGGACAAAACATGCTGCTCAACTTTACCACCCCTCCAGCAGAAGATCTAATTAAAATATGCAGTTCAGTGAAATCGGGCTCTCCTCGGGACCCAGCCTCTCCTAAACAGCTGGGGGATAGCCTGACAACACTCGAACCCTACATTAGGCATCTGCTGGATATTTCCTTCTGGTCCAGTTCTATGCCTGAGGTATGGAAACAAGCTGTGGTGCTTCCCCTCCGCAAGAAGCCCAATATCAGCTTGGAGAAGCTGGATAATTTGCGCCCCATCTCCCTGCTACCCTATCTTTCTAAAGTGGCGGAGAAGGTGGCCAACGTGCAGCTAGTGCAATTTGTGGAGAAGACCAACCTTCTTCATCCCACCCAATTCGGGTTTCGGCCTCGTCATTCGACGGAGTCAGCTCTACTCATGGCATCCGAAACCATCAGGCAGGGCGCTGACGAGGGCCAGACCATGGCCTTGATCCTTCTGGATCTCAGCGCTGCGTTCGACACTGTAGCACATTCCATCTTGCTACAGTGTCTGAACAAAGGAGGGGTGAGAGGTGCAGCGCTGAAATGGATCCAATCATTCCTATCGGGCCGAGGTTTCCAAGTCAGGCAGGGCGACTGCTACTCGGAGCGAGTAGCCTTGGACCAGGGGGTGCCGCAGGGCTCGTCCCTGAGTCCAACTCTTTTTAATCTCTACGTTGCCCCGGTTGCCACCATAGTGGAGAGTCACGGCCTGCGCATGGTGTCGTACGCCGACGACACGCAGCTGGTCATCTCCCTGTCACGTGCGCCCAGTCTTGCGGCAGACATCTTCAGAGCATGCATGCAAGATCTTGCTGCCTGGATGTCTGCCAATTGCCTCAAGCTCAACGGAGGCAAGACTGAGGTGCTGGTCGTGGGGGGAGGCCAGGCGGCGTGGACGTCGGCATGGTGGCCACCATGCCTGGGACCAGCACCAATCCCCTGCCAGGAGGCGAGGAATTTGGGTATCTGGTTCGATCCCAACCTCACCTTCGGACCCCAGATCAATCGGGTGGTAGGATCATGCTTCGGGACTCTCAAGAGCCTCAGGAAGGTTCTGAAGTTTCTGCCTATTAAAGCACGCCAAACATTAGTGCATGCATTAGTTACATCGAAGATGGACTATGGCAATCTTCTCTATCTAGGGACTTTAGAGAAGAATCTGAGCCGCCTGCAGGTTTTGCAGAATGCTGCTGCCCGACTGGTGCTCAGATTACCCAGAAGAGCAGCCTCCAAAGCGGCGCTCCAAGCCCTGCACTGGCTCCCGGTGAGAAGCAGGGTGGAATTCAAAGCACTCTGCACCTGCCACCGGATTGTCAATGGTAAGGCTCCCCTTCCCTTGCAGGGACTGCTGACACAATACGAGCCTTCCCGTTCCCTAAGATCTTCCGGCACGGGGCTCCTGTCTATTCCCAAGGTGTCTAAAGCTCGGATGGGCGGAAGATCCGTTAGGTATCTGGCTGCGTCAAGCTGGAATAAACTTCCTGTGGCGCTGCATCTAGAACCATCAGAACGTATCTTCAGAGCCAAGTTAAAAACATTATTATTTACCCGGTAACAGGTTTCCGCCTAATACTCCTCCCACAGCATTCGCTCCTTAGCGCGGGGACACGCCGCTGTGCGTCACCAAGCGCTTTATAAAACCCCCTATTATTATTATTATTACAGGGCCTTGAATTTAATGCGATTGGCAATTGTGAGGCAGTGTAGCTTTTTCACAACTGCAGAGATGGGTTTGTGTTTAGGGGTGCCTGTGATGATTCTGGCGGCGGCGTTTTGTATCAGCGGTAGTTTGCTGATGACCTTTTTCTGTGCGTTCATGAGTAATCCGTTACAGTAGTCTACTTTAGACATTACCAGGGTGCTTATTAAGGTTTTTCCTGTGTTAGAGGGAAGGAATGGTAGCAGGTCTTTGATTATTCTTAGTGTGTAGAAAGCAGAGGAGGTGATGGCATTTGCGTGGGCTGCAAAGGAGAGTTTGTCATCGAAGATGACGCCAAGGTTTCTTACTTTCTGTACTGGAGGTGTATGGGGGGGGGGCAGTTCAGTAGGCCACCAGGTAGGGGGCCATGTGGGATTTAGGTTGCCAACGACCATGACCTCCGTTTTTTCTGAGTTTAATTTTAAGCAGTTTTTGGCCATTCAGGAGCTGATGGCGATCATGCCGGCTTGAAAACTGGCTGCTGTTTCTCCTCTGTTGTTGTTGATAGCTAGCACAAGTTGCGTGTCATCGGCATAGGTGGTTAGCCCCATCCCATGGGGTTTGATGGTTTTGGACAGGTCTGACACATAGATATTAAATAGTGTCGGACTGAGGGAAGAACCCTGTGGCAGCCCACATGGGAGTGTGAAAGAGGGGGAGTTGAACTTTCCGAGGCTCACAGGCTGGGAGCGATTTGCCAAGAACGAGGCCAGTAAATCTTTGGCTTTGTGTGTAATGCCCATCTCAGAGACATAGCCGATCAAGGTATGATCGACCGTGTCAAAAGCAGCCAAAAGGTCCAGCAGTATAAGAACTGCTGTCCTGCCTTGGTCTCTTGTGGCTCTGATCTCATCTGCAGCTTTGATAAGTGCAGTTTTGGTGCCGTGGCCAGCCCTAAAACCAAACTGTGATTCATCGAGGAGGTTGTTTTCCTCCATGAAGTGGGTTAGCTGCGCATTCATTAATTTTTCGAAGTTTTTTGCTGGGAAAGCCAGGCTAATGATTGGTCTGTAATTTTTGGTGCCCAGTGGGTCCAGGTGCTGTTTTTCGAGGAGAGGTTTGATGATTGCCCTTTTCCAGGTTTCTGGGTAGATACCTGTATTAAACATGGCGCTGCATATTTCTGTAAGTTTGGGTTCAAAAAGGTCTGGGATGACTTTGGATACCAAGGTGGAAAAGGGTCTGTGGGGGAACATGATTTGATCATGAGGATAAGATTGTGACCTTGTGAAACGGCAACTTGATTAAACTGTGAGAGGGCGGGAGCCTTGCGTTAGTTGTTGACAGAAGAGGGCGAGGTGATCTTTCATTGGGATGCAAAGTTGCACAATTCTTGAGAGGGGGCAGGTGGGGGATTGGCTTTTGAACCTGAGAGTTTGGTGACTACCTGGAAGAGGAGTTTGGTGGAGTCTTGAGCCTTCTCTATTTGTAGTATTTGCTATTTTCCGAAATAATGAGGAGTTTGTATTGTGACAGTGCTGATTTATAGCGGGATTTGTTGGTCGGGTGGTATTTTCTGCACCAATGTCTCACAATGTTTCTGCAGCGTTGTTTTTCTAACCTTAGAGAATCTGAAAACCAGGGTGCTGAGGCGGTGGTTCTATTCTTGGAGAGATTTTTTATCGGCACGGTGGAATTTAATGCATTGCTTAGCCAGTCTACTATAAACCGCGATACGAGAGGCGGTGGCATCGCGGTAATTTATAAAAAGCAATTCACTTGCTCATTTACTAAAGAAGTTCTTCCTGATTGTGAATGTGCCCGATTCAAAATTGCAACTAGCCCACACTTCACAATGTCTGGCCTCTACATCTATCGTCCACCTGGCCCTGCTTCCAGGTTTATCGAAGCCCTTCTTGAGATGGTAACCGCTCTTGTGACCAGATCTGCTAATTTTACCATCTTGGGCGACCTCAACCTTCATTTTGACTTACTTGATGACCCCACTATTAGAAATCTCCTTGCTGATCTCTCTGCCCTACAACTTGATTCCCTTATTCAGGCTCCAACCCATCTAGCCGGGCATACTCTGGACCCGGTCCTTACAAACATTCGAGAGGCCACTACAGAGATGCCCATACCAATGGGATGGACGGACCACTACCTCATTAAACTAACTATCCTGGTCTTTGGACGAGCGCACAAAATCGAATCTACCCGCCGCCTTAAAAGACCATGACACAAATTATCCACTGCTGACTTCCACGACACCCTAGGGAAGTTCCATCGGGGAGCTAACCAAGACATTGATACGACCTATAACGCTTTTAATGACTGGATTAAAGGTGGACTTGACACCCTCATTCCAGCGAAATGGACCAAAGGACGTACCACACCCTCCAACTCCTGGTACAATGACACCCTCAAAACCATGTGCAAGGAATGTAAAAGAGCAGAGCGTCTGTGGAGAAAAGACTTTGACTGTAAGGACAAAACCAGCTATATATTGAAACTAAAATCGTATCACAAAGCTATCCGCATGGCTCGTGCAGCTTTTTATGCTGACAGAATCAATGCGAGTCCCAACCCTGCAAAAACTATCTTCAAACTAGTCCAAGAACTTCAGAGTACCAGGTCACCCTCCCCTAATATTGCATCCACTGAACAATGTGAGGATCTCGCTACATACTTCATAGAGAAAGTTCAAAATATCTACAGAACTTTCTCTCAATCCCCCCTCTACCCTATCAAACCTACCGACTCCACCTCCGACTTCACCCCTTTTACACAAATCCCTGATATCTCTTCTGAAGATCTAATCAAACTTTGCAGAAAGGTGAAATCAGGCTCCCCTGTGGACCCTATGAGCCCTATCCATTTTATGGATTCGCTTGATTTCTTCCTGCCTCCCATGTCTGACATTCTCAACCTCTCCTTCTCCTCCGCTATTGTTCCGGGAGCCTGGACACAGGCATGGGTGTCACCCATAATCAAAAAACCCACCCTGGATCCATCTAAGCCGGAAAACTTCCGACCCATATCCCTGCTCCCATGGCTGTCTAAAATTGCAGAGGCCCACGTTAACGGCGTCCTCTCCAAACATGTAGACCTGAATGGCATCCTGGACCCATCCCAAAATGGGTTCAGACCAGGCCACAGTACGGAGTCTGCCCTACTGGCCACCTCCGAATATCTCCGGACGATCTTAGATTCCGGTCAGAGTGCTGCGCTGATTCTTCTTGACCTCAGCGCAGCCTTTGACACGGTATCCCACGACATCCTTCTTAAACGTCTGGAGATGACCGGAGTTTCTGGCCTAGCTCTGTCCTGGTTCCGCTCCTTCCTTGAAGACAGATCCTTCTGGGTGTCAGCCCCCCCATTTCTTTCCAGACCCCGCCCCATCGCACGGGGAGTCCCTCAGGGCTCAGCGTTGAGCCCTTCCCTCTTCAACCTTTATGTACAGCCTCTTGCTGCGGTGGCCAAAGAATGGGGTCTGACGCTAGTGTCGTATGCCGACGACACCCAGTTGGTCATCACCCTCACGGAAAGCCCCTCCATCGCGGCCTCCAGATTTAAAAATGGCCTGGCAGCAGTGGCGCAATGGATGACGGATAACTATTTGCAATTGAATGCGGGAAAAACAGAGGTGCTGCTCCTTGGCAAAAACACCAGCCTTTGGAATGAGCACTGGTGGCCGTCTTCCCTCGGCTCCATTCCCCCCCCTAAGTCCCTTGTAAAAAATCTAGGAGTCTGGATGGACGCCTCACTCAGCTACCAAACTCACACCAAGAAGGTGGCTGCCACTTGTATAGGCCTATTAAGAAGTCTCAGCTCTATACTTGGCTTTTTTGACCCGAAGGTCCGCCAGCTGATCGTCCAGGCGACTATCCTTTCTCGCTTGGACTACGCGAATGTCATCCTCCTAGGCGCAAACAAAGGAGAAATTGCTAGACTCCAACGCGTGCAAAATGCGGCGGCAAGAGCTTTGGTCGGCCTTCCCCGCAGATGCTCAGCCAGAGCCACCATCCGCAAGCTTCAATGGCTGCCCGTTGATTCCAGAATTCAATTCAAAGCCCTCATCATGATCTTCAAAATTTTCAAACTGGGAAGTCTTACTCTCCTTCAAAATCTCCTCATTCCCTACGTCCCTGGTCGTGACCTGCGCTCCTCTAACCAATATCTCTTGAGCGTTCCCCGCATAAAGCTTTGCCGCATCGGAGGTCGCTCCTTTAGGGTCTTAGGACCTAAGCTTTGGAATGCTCTGCCCCCCAACATCCGTTCCCTAGAAAGCCTTGCTACCTTCCGGAAAGCTATCAAAACCCTCTTGTTCCCCACTGGTTAGTTCTTCTCTCCCCCTTCCCCCCTCTTGGTAGGTTTCTGTGACTCTTCTCAGCGCCGTGACGCCTCTTTGCCGGGGCAGCTGTTGCGCTTTACCAAACCTTAGTATAGTATAGTATAGTTAGCCGAAGCTAGTGTTGGATCCGGGTTGGGCCGATAATTAGATGCCTGTAACTGAGATTTAAGTTCCTGCTGGTCTATTGAGCCCCACGCTTTGAATTGGGAGGCGCGTTTGCTAGGAGGTGGAGGGGGGCTGTGTTGGCTTGAAGGGTAAAGAGGACTGCCCAATGGTCTGTCCAGGTGAGGGGAAGAGTTTTACTTAGTGCTAGCTTAGCATTATTTGAGAAAAGTCCGTCAAGAGTGTGGCCTGCTTTATGTGATGGACCGACAACCATTTGGTGGAGGTTAATGGATTCTAGTTTTGATAGCAAAGTGGGATGTCAATGTCTTTAAGGTTCTCAAGATGGAAATTGAAGTCTCCTAAGATTGTAAAGTCTGATTCCCCAGATGCATGTTCTAGTAAACTGCCTAGTGTAGAGGTGAACTCTGATCGTGGACCTGGGGGGCGATATAAAAGGATACCTTTAACGTATTGCGAGTGGCTTATTCTTATTGTAAAGGCTAAGGCTTCGCATGTGGAGGTGAGGATGGGTTCTGTCCTTATCAAATATCTATCACGGTGTATGATAGCCAATCCTCCCCCTCTTTTGTTGATTCTGTCTTGTCTGACTACAGAGTACCCTTCGGGGGTGGCGACGCAAAAATCCGGGCTGGAGGCTGGATAGCCCCATGTTTCAGTTACGTATAAAATGTCTAGGTTGTAGAGGGTGATGAAATCCGCTAGTTCGTATTTGTGCTTGGTGAGTGTCCTCGAGTTTATGAGTGCCGAGTGTATGTTGCCTAAGTGGGGTTGGGCAGTCGGTATTGGAGTGAGCTCTCTTTAAAGGTAGTGTTTACTGTAAAGGGGCATGAAGTGCAGCTGTAGGTGGTGAAGTTCTCTAGTGAGAGTGAGTGTGATTGATTGCAGGTATTCAAGAGGGGATTGAGGCCGATCTTTTTTAGTTGATTGCTTGAGTAGGAGAACGAGTGCCTGGGAGTGTCTGTGAGGTTTCGGCCAGGGGTCTTGGCCCTGGGCCTGGTCCGGGTGCAGACAGGCTTGCCTTTGGCGTGCGTTCGGCACGCCAGTGGCGCGCCCGCTGCGCGTGTCCACTGCACGTTTGAAAGTGCATGCCTTAAGTACTAGCAGGCGAATGACTAGACAGCTGCCTGCAGTACTGCTACCTGGAACCACTTCCGGTTTTGCGTATGCCTCTCTCCACACAACCGGAAGCATCCGGTGTGTACACATGTTAGAGATCTGGCATACAGTGCATTTTCGCCTGGGATGGGCTGGCATCCTCACAAAGGTAACGCCAATTTGGTATACACAGAAACTGGGCATGCTGTGTTACCAGCCCGGGTTTGACAAGTGGGACCTTATATTGATCTCGGCAGTAAAAGATTTGGTCAGCAAGGGCGCTATACTTACATTTGAGGACCTCCAGAAACAGTATCACCTGACTCATTGAGAAACGTATAACAAATTTGTCATGCTCTTACGGCGGCCTTTTCGTCCTTTACAGACATACCAGAATCTACACCACTTGAAGACAGACTGTTAGATGGGCCCTTAAATTCGAAAGCAATATCTCTCACATATAAGGAATTATGTAATATCCTCCCGGATACTTTTCCGAGACTCAGGAAGCGGTGGCAGGGTGATTTGGGATTGATTAGCGACGAGGATTGGCAGGAGGCCCTCATGTCCCCTCGAGAGGCGGCCATTACACTTAAACACTTAAATTTAGGTTGATCCAACTTAGGATACTGCACCGCTCATACATGACAAGACAGACCCTAGCAAAAATTGGTCCCAGAGCTGACAACCTCTGCCTGCGGGGATTTGGCCATCAGCCAACATTTTACCACGCTCTCTGGAGCTGCCCAAAGATTCGTATCTTATGGCAGAAGGCCTAAGAGCACATGCAGAGAGCCTTACATAAGGAGATTGTATTAACGCCACAACTGGGATTGTTGAATATCTGGGAAACAACCGACCTCACGGAAGTGAAAAAGCAATTCACGACGCTAAGATACACATTAGTTAAATGGGAGATAGCGAGAGGGAGTCCACTCGTGGGCGAAAGGGCTTGACAGATACATACTGGCGGAAACGGAAGACTTCTTAGCAAGGGGTTGCCCTAAAAAATGGGACTGGAAATGGTCACACTGGAATAAGTATTGAGGTGATCCTGTGGTGTCCACAATGGTGGAATTGGAAATGCATAGATGTACAGAAAGTGCAGATTTTATGCAATGTATATTTCTGTTTACTGGTTGTCCAGATACTATATTTTTGTAAGTTGGAAAAATGCTGTCCTTTTATGTATACATGACTGTGATGTTAACCAATAAACACATTTAAACAAAAAATGAATTTATAATATGAATCATTGTATTAGTTGTGTTTATTAACCAATGCATTGTAAGCTATTGAAGATGATAGTAAATAAAGAATGTTCTTATAAATTTAGGCATGCAGGGATTTGTGTAAGTATTTCAGATCATTCTTTAGGCAAATGATTGCACAGTAATTTGAGGGTCCATATTGTGGAACACTGTGTTATTGAGACAGTTACCACTGTGGCTAACTGGGGTTCAAACCCAATCTAGGATAGACATTGTGTCTTATATGTTTTAGTAAATGTTAGAACAATGAGGATTAACATATACTTTTGATTATTTTGTTCAATTACTCTATAAAGGCTTGTTTGACATTGATTATTGGTAATTAAAGCTAGCAAAGGTGAATTAGAACATTTTAGAATTGGATCAGTATATATGGATTCAGTGAGGAATGGTAAAAGATGCTAATTGGTCATTAAAGGCAAGAACGTTTGACTTTGAATTTGGCGGCTAAATTCTAGCACCACTCGGTTGAAGCAGCTTTTCTTTGGACCCACTGTGTACAAGAAGAATTCCTTGCCCATGCTTTTGGCTATGGGCGGTGTACTTTAGCCCGCTATGGGAGATGGGGTTCCCGGGGCCATGCCATGGCTCAGGGACGAAGGCCACATAACCCCTCCCAAATTTTAAAATATTAGCTCCATGGGGATGCAGCAGGTTAGCACAGCAAGGGAGTGGTTTCTTCAGAGCAGACGTCCGGCAGAGTGGCAGTCTTTTCAGCAGCACAGCTGTCTTATTTCCTGGTAGAGTATCCTTAGGTCCAGAAGTGTACCGAAGAGGTGGTGGCTGAGGTTCAGTATTTAATCACAGTTGTGTCTTTGAAGTGGGAAGAAGCTTCTAGAGGCATACCTTTGAAGTGACCTGTTGTCCTGAGCTGCTGCCTGCTGCACTCTTGCCTAGGGAAGAGCTAGACTTGCAACTTCATCTTAACACGTGTGCCACAGAGTAACTCCAAGGGCTAGTCTGCTGTCCTCCGGCTATGAGCCTCAGGGACAAACAAAGCTCCCCAACATCCAGCAATTGCACTTGGACACACATGCAGTGAGTTCCTGCCCCCCAAGTAGTGTATCTATGGTCCTGGACCATTGGTGTGGCTCAAGGGTGCTGAAATCAAGCTTTTGGGCTCTTTGTGACCGTGAATGTGCTGGTTTGCACAGATACCTTGCTGCTTTCACCGCAAATCAGCACACAGCTCTATCAGCCCGACTCTTCACACTGCAGCATCGACTTCTCACAGGGACTGTCAATGCAAAGATTCAACAAAGGCCAACTAAGATGCTGGCCGGCTCTTCACGCTTTGAGGACAATCTTCCATGTTACTATGCCTGCTTCTCACTGCCCTCTGCAATGCGAATGGTGCTCTTGGCATAAACGTGAAAATGTACACTTCAGTGGGCCCAACCTGGTGACTTTGTCCAACCTGTGCTTTATTGCTGTTCGTCTGAGCTTGTGACTTAAACTCGGTCCACTGCAACCAGATATCCAGGTTGGCGCTGCATGCTATTTGTACGTAAAATCATTAAAATTTCATTACTCCAGTACTACGGATTGAATTTTTGTCATTGCAGTCTTCTTTCATTTATTAAATGCTACTCTATATTACTCACATGTGTGAGATCCTTTTTGTGTGGTGTTTTCACTGTGCTACTTTTGGAGTACATTTATAATGTTTTTTTTTTATATATAAGCATCTTGAAAGTGTTTATACAGGTCTGTTGTTGAAAATCATGATTTTATGGATTTCTGTCAATCACAACCAAATTTCGAATGTTTGGCTGATAAAGGGGATTTATTTCAGCAACATACCTACCAGGCTTAACACACCACTTTGCCAATGGCACTGAAAGAAAAGACACACAATCTAAGATGGATGGTGTTAGACCTGGCATCATTGGCGTGAGTCTCCCTTCCATTTTGACGGATTGCCTCCTCTGTTTTGATATGTTTTGCTGGATTTATGCTTTGGGCACTGTGCCACTGCTAATCAGTGCCACAGTGCAAGTGTTCCCTATGTTAAATGTATTTACTGATTGGTTATTCCATGATTTGATTATTTGATTGACCTGTCAGTCCCTCGTACAGTGCACCATGTGTGCCCAGGGCTTGTAAATCAAATGTTGCTGGTGGGCATGCAGCACTGGTTGTGTCACCCACAGAAGCAGCTTGTAAAGCGTGTCTCATGCCTGCCATTGCAAGGTCTGTATGCAGTCTAGCACAGCCCTGTTGACTTGGCCAAGTGCACCCACTTGCCAGTCCCTAAACCTTCCGTTTGCTTCATATTAGACACACCTACAATGAGCCCCAAGCGCAGGGCTCATTGCAAGTATAAGGTAGGACATGCTCTGATGGGTGTAGCATGTTCTAATAGTGAATTACAGCCATTTTTGTTTTTCACTATTATGCTTTATTGCCAAGGGAAAGGAGAAGGAACTTTGTAAGGACTTTCATCTACAGAATATTCTCCAAGGGCCTGAACTGTGCTTGCCTCCTGCTGAAGTCTCAGGGACAAAAGACTTCACCTCCAGCTCCCTCCTAAATTTCCTTGCTGGGAATTCTGACTCCAGTCACTTGCATGTTGCTGGGAGCTGGAAGCGCGACGCATCGAGAAGAAGCGTGTCGCCGCCGCAGCTGAAACATTGCAAAGCCGGAGATGCGAGCCTTTGCCACATCTCCCTGGAAGCGTGTGTTCATCGAAGCTGCCTGCCGTCGCATCACCGGAGAAGCGTGACGCCATCATGAGCGTCCCCTTCGCATCACCGGAGAAGCGTGTCGCAGGGCCTGTTGCGCTCCAAAGTAGAGAGTCGTCGCAAGGCTGCCAGGGCGTCATCGCATCATCATCGCATCGCCGCATCAAGGGCACCATCTTCTCGCATCGCAACCGGATCAGCGCATCGTATCAAGGTGCCATCTTACGCACTGCAACGGGCCCGGAGAATCTACGCATCACATCCGCACCGGTAAGGCTCACGACGAGTCCCCTACTCTGCGCATGCATTGAGGCAGGACGCAACCGTTCCCCAGGATCACTGAACCGCCGGCTCTCCCCTTTAGCGAGCCTTTTGTTTAATTTGCATAACGCATCCAGGTACTTTGTTGAGAACTTTGTCGTATTTACCAACAACTTGAACTAAGCAACTTGAATCATCTTTTAAGCAATCTTAAGTGTAGTATTGTGGATTTTTGTCGTTTATGGTCTTGTGTTTAAGTCTATATAAAGAATACTTATCTTATAAAACCTGTGTTGTGCCCATCTGTAGTGTTTTCACTGTATTACTGTGTATATTCACAAATGCTTAACACACTGCCTCTGAGATAAGCCTGTCTGGTCGTGCCCAGCTACCAAGGGGGTGAGCAGGGGTTATTAAGGAGTGTAATCCCCGTATCCTGACTTAGAAGTAAGGGTCCCAATTTGGACAAAGGTGAATACCATTGCCAACTAGAGACCCCCAGATCTAATATTGGTAGCAGCGGAAGGATTTGGACTTTGCATTTGTATTTCATATACAGTGATTGGTGTACACTGCTAGTGAGTGCAGACCAAATGCGACCACCTACTTTTTTTTTTAATCGATCCTTTTTCCTTGAACTGTTAGTTTTTCCTGAAAACTCCCAATTTGTATTACCATGAGTAAACCAGCATCTGTTGCATCTATGGATCTTGATTTTGAGGAAGAGAGGTTGGAAACCTACACTGTGAAACAGCTCAAGTATCTCTTCCGGAAATTGAAAGTTGCTACACTAGGCATTTCTAAAAAGGAAGACTGCCAAAAGGCGTGGAGGGCCTGGGTAGAAGCTAGAAATGCCCCTGATCTTGTGGTGGAGCCAGTTGGGGATGCAGATGGCCAAATTGATGGGCCAAAGTTACCAGCCAGGGGAGGAGTGCCGTCCCCACCTGGCAGCAGCATCTCTTCCAAAGACCTGTACCCCAGACAATTGGAAGACAGGGAGAGAACTAGGGCACTGAAGCTGGATTTGGCTAAGCTTAAAATGGAGAGTCAGAGGGAAACATAAATAATAGGTTGTCCTTGGAAAGGGAGAGAATGAGAATGGAGCATGAGATAATGTTGAGGGAGTTAGAGATCAAGGTCAAGGGCTTAGAAATCAATCCCTCTGGTGGAAGCGCACCATCTGTGCCTTCAGAAGACAGAGTACGTATCCCCAAGGATGTCATCAAAGACTTTCACAAGACTGAAGATATTGGGCAGTGGTTTGCAGCCTATGAGATAGCAATGTTGACCCACCGGGTCCCTGAGAAGGATCGGGGAGCGGGGTTGTGGGGCCGCTTTTTAACTGAAGGTAGGGATACTTTGTTAGACTTGCCCAGTGATGATAGGATGTCTTATGCGCACATGAAAGAAGCACTGATGACAAGGTATGAGTTAACTCCAGAGCTCTAGAGAGGTTCAGGAATTATAAGAAACGGGAGGAAACCACTTGGGTAGAATATGTGTCTTTCTTTTGCAGAGCTGTTGAACTTGGCCCTTCTGGCAGGTTCACCCCTAAACTTTTTGCTTTTAATTGTGACATGGTGTTAGTGATGTGTGGCTTCTGCGCACTTTACCACTGTGTCCCAGGGTAAAGTGTGTGTGTGTAGTGAGGTTGGCCTGCACTCCCATTGGAAAGCATGGGGAATGTATGTGTCCATGTTAGTTCCTGATACGTGGGGAGTGCAGATGCGAGTTTGGTATGTGCGGACTCGTGTGATTAAATGCTGCGCATTGATGTGTGCAGCGTTATTGTGTCTAGTGTGGAAGTGCCACTTCTAGAAGTTGGCATGTCTGTGTAAATTATGTGAATTGGCTGTCTGGCTTGTGATTGGCTGGAGCTGGCTGGTGAGCCTGGCTCCAGAAGTCAGGATGGGTCTGCCCCGGTGGTGAGTGGAGAGAGATCTGCATGGTTGATGTGAGGGAGGGGTGCACCTGGGACCTGATTAGGGCTGGGCTTTCCCTACACAATGCTGGCTCCGCCCCCTGTGGTGCGACTGATGACCCTAGCCTGACAAGTGAATGGGAAGAGTGGCTGAGCACAACAGAGTGCTCCAGAACCAGCTGCGACTGGTTTTTCCCTTCACCCCGAAGCCTAAATAAAGGGTATAAAAGAGGGGCTGTGACCCATTGTAAAATGTTCTTCTTGCTGATCCTAATTGGGAGGGGGCCTGCTACTGCTGCTGGGTGCCAGGAGGACCGCCACTGGGACTGCCTCCCTGCCTGGAGGGCCCTGTGAGCTGGCCCCTGGGCCCAGCATTTGCTCCCCCTCTTGCTGCATTCTAAAATGATTTTCCCCTCGACGTTTTACTTTAAGCGTATGGCGAGCGCTTTGTTTTACTCCATGGAAGCGCTTTTTGTTGCCAACTGCAGCACGGAGCTGCCGGCATTTTTAGTGGGGATTCCCCCGCAGTTGTGCTTCATTGCGGGTGCCTTCCCCGCTTATTGTGGATGTTTATTGCGCAGGTGCCCACCCTGCGACTTGACCTTGGCAGCTGTTCATACCCCCGGCGGGTGCCCACCCCGCCAGGGATTGTGTGCCTAATAGACTGGGACACCCCCATGACATCATTCCCCGGGTCGCACTGTGATTGGCTGCTGGCCCGGGACACACCCGTGACGCCATTCCCCGGGCCGAGCTGGGATTGACTGCCGGCCCGAGGCTAGGTCCGGAAGCCCCGCCCCCGCAGCCGAAGGACGAGAGAAGTGCAACCGGAAGCCAGCGCCTGGCTCGAGCAGGGCTCCCCCGAGGGATGGGAGAGCCCCGGGTGGCGCCTGGAGACCGGTACTAGAGTGAAGACCCAGGCGGGAGCCTACCCTGCGCTGGGCCGCACCAGAAGGATGACCGGCAGCATACAGGAGTCCCGGTGAGTGGGGCCCGTGTTCTGTTGTAAAGAGGGGGGCGTCGGAGTACATTGCCGGTGCCTGCCCCCCCAGTGGTGCAAGCTTCAATTTGGGGGCATCTAGGAGGGTAGAGCGGCCCCGGTTGGCAGCGGGCTGCTCCCCCCATAGATGGCATTTTGTGATTCCGAGTCCCCAGAGGGAGGACTCCAACGTTTGTGGGCATTACTGAGGGTAGATCGGCCCCGGTTGACAGCGGGCCTCTCCCCCAGCGGGCAGTGTTGTTTCTCGAGCCCACAAGGCTCAAAGGGGGCATTGTGTTTCTAGAGCCTGCGAGGCTCTCCCGTTGTTTTGGCCCCATTGTTCGATTTGAGCCCCAGAGGAGATCCCCAGCTGCCCAGCACTTAGTGGGCAGCTGCTACGTTTAGGCCTGTTTCTTTTGCGCATTTCTCCTTTGGCTGCCTGCGCAGCCTGCCCTAACATTTTGGACACAGGGCGTTTCAGCCCCTGAGAGGCCAGTTGGCCTGGGGACAGTTAAAGTGTTGTGCCCTTGCGTGGGGTACATGTTTGGCCTATGTGATCTTTGCGCAATTTGTGATGACCTGCCTAATGTGATTTCTGCATCATGTGTAATGCCTTTTTACCTACACCGCTGAATGTCTGTTTATGCTTAGGAGGTTGTTTTACCTAGTATACTTATACTAGTGAGTTCATGGTCCCCTGCGTAATATTTGCCTAAGGTGTTTAGGATTGCGTAGGTGGTACTTACCTGTTACCAGTGGTTACTGGTTGTGTGCTACATTTGCTATTTGGTGCTACAGTTATTATATGTGCTTTGTGCTAAGTGTTATTCCTACAAAGTGCTAATTCTACCAAGTGCTATATCTAAAAGTGCTTATTCCTGACAGTGGCCCACGTGGCCCTTTCCCATGTACCTAATCCCCTGTAAATTCTGCCCTTGTCTCTGGCACATTGTAAAGTGTGTGTTTCTTATCTAATGTGTTTGGTAGAATACAAAGGTTATTTTTATATATAATCTTGTGTGGAGTTCCTTTTGTGGGGGGCCTGGGATGCTGTTGCTGGGGGTGCGTGTGCAAATACTTAACCTACATTGCCTCCGGGATAAGCCTTACTGCTCGTAATGTGGAAAAGTAAATTTTGCCATGTTCTGTGTCCCTACGTGTCCCCCATCTTATGTTATATGTGCATGATTAATATGCATATGTATTCCCCATGTTTGATTAAAGACGCAATTACAGTTGTGTCCATCTCTAGTATGCCAGTTTCCAGTTCTCGTGAAAGCTACGAGTATTAGGCCTATGTAAAGTTACGTTGCCACGTTTCACAGTGTGCACGTTATTTCATTGTAAAGTCCCCGTTTCTAGGCCTCAAAAGGGCCCGGACACCAGATTCAGCTCCTGTCTCCTGAACCCTCGCTGAGGAGCGATACAGCCCCCACCTGTATCCTCGACCCTTCACTTACTTCCTGCCTCACAGTGCCCGGCTCAGCCTGGCTCTGCCTACGAGTCTGCCAAGAGTATGTTATGATTCTAGTTATCAGTCCAGCCCTCCTTCTCTGCATTCCTAAGCTACTGAATCGCATCAATAGTTTCCGTCATTGTCTAGCCTTTACGTCTCCATGTAAGAAAAATACTGCATTTAATGGTCATTTAATATTCTTCATTACGCACTACATGTAGAATAATGCATGCTCCAGTCTTAGAGTCTGTTAGCCTCTCCCCTCCTGACTCTTAGTTTATATCAACATGTTCTCTAAACATCAGATACTAGATAGTGTTTAGGCACATGTCGCCCTGACTCTCCAGACTCCAGTCTCTACTCCTAGTACAGAAGTCATAGCCCCCAGCTTCTCCTAGTAACACGTCATTGTCAGTTTGCGCGCACCATTAGGTTAGAGGTCCCGGCTCCTTAGGTAGCCCCCTCCATGTTTCCGCCCCCTTTATGACATATTCTGTTACGTTTACATCACATGTCTATGTATACGCCTCTTGTTACACCTACTTTCACCCTTATCTTTCGCGACTGCTATTGACCACACCCACTGCTCCGCCTACTGTATTCATTGTAATGCAACAGTTTTAGTATATATGCTTGTGTACTGTTATTAAATGTTACGCCAGTCCAATCCTGTCCCAGGCAGCGCTGCCATCCTGTTCCCGTGCAGGTTGTCCTGTTCCTGTCCTTTATGCTGTATTAAACCTGCAAACTCCTACTACCTCGAATCTTGACTCTTATTTATTGAGCTATCTGTTATTGCTATGTCCAGTCAAACCTAGATCCGGTATTATTTATTTATATACCACAGTGTCACGTTACCTAGAGGGTGAGCAGGGGTTATCTTTGGCGTGCAACTCCCTTGCCCTGACTCGAGTGGTGGTTTCTGCCAGGCTTTGGAGCAAGCTTTAGCCAACTGGAAATCCCATTTCTACCAAGAGCTATGGATGGTTGGGTGAGGGGTAGCAATGTTGATAATTTTCAAGCGCTTTATAATTTGATTGCTAGGGAGCACATGTCTCCTAATTGTTTTCCAGAGCTACGCCAGCACTTTATTGATAGAAAGTTGACTAACCCTAAAAAACTTGCTGAAGAGGCGGACCGCTGGGTCAGTACCAGGGTTCACAAGGGTCTTGTGGGAGACTCTGCCAAAGGTGGGCAGGGTCCCCAGCAGAAGAGTGGGGGGCACACGGGTAAACAGAGGGAGTTCCAAAAAGGTCCCCAAAGTAATTCCCAAGGAAACCAAGGTAAGGGTTCCCAGGATCCCCCTGAAAAGAAGTCAGGACACCGACAGGTAAACCTGTTCAGAGGGAGCCCGTTACCTGCTTTCAGTGTAAGCAGGTGGGACACCTTTGGTATAATCCCCAATGTCCTCAAAAGGGTCAATATGTGCCACCCCGTGCACCACCCCGTCAGATGGCCAGTGTAGCCCTGGGAGGGGAGGAGATGGGTGCCCAAGGTGGGTGGGGTCCCGCAGAAATGCCCCTCGTCTCATTAGGAGAGTTTGAGATGGTCCCTAGAACTCAGCTGCCTGATAACACTAAGAAATACAGGCAGTGAGTGACCATCAATGGCCATGGAGTGGAGGCTCTGAGAGACACAGGAGCAAGTGTGACAGCTGTCAAGTGTCACATGGTGTCTGAAGAGCAGGTATTTGCTCATGCATTCTTCCCAGTTGTTGCCGCTGACAGCACAGAGGCCCATTGCAAGGTGGCTCAAGTTCCCTTTGAGTGGGGGTTCTCTGGTACTCTTCAAGTAGCGGTGAGGCCATCCATGTCTGTTGATTGTCTGTTAGGCAATGATTTAGAAAGCTCCCCTTGGGCTAAGGTGGAGAGGACGGTGCATTTAGAGATGTTGGGTCTGCCTGAGTGGGCCTGTGTGACCACTCGGTCTATGGCAGCTAAGGGTGTTCAAGAGACCCTGGAGCCTGAAAGTATGGCCCAGGGACCTGCCTTAAAGAGAAGAGGTAGGGGGTGCAGGAAACCAGCCCCTTTTGTTCCCACGGTCCAGGAGGAGGCAGACCTTGAGGGGGATGCCCTGGAACCTACAGGGGAGCAAGTTTCTGAACTGGGGAACCTGCCTGAGTGAGCTGACCCATTGGCAGCAAGAAGGGGTCCCTCCAGGGAGAAATTTTGTGAAGAGCAGAAGAAGTGCCCTTCTCTTGTGGGTTTGCGGCAACAGGCTGCTAGCCAGGCAGCAGGTGATCAGTCTGGATCACATTGGATATACTGGGAGAACGGTCTCCTGTATAGCAAGCCTAAGGTTGCTGAGCCTGGGTCAACATGTGTGCTGGTGGTACCCCAGCGCTTCAGAACCTTCCTACTGGGTTTGGCTCATAATGTTCCTTTAGCTGGTCATCTGGGGCAGAACCAGACCTTTGAAAGGCTTGTCTCCCACTTCTATTGGCCCCAGATGCTGAAGGGTTCAGATACTCATTGTAGGACCTGTCAGACTTGCCAGGCAAGTGGGAAAAGAGGAAGGAGGAACAAGGCCCCTCTTCAACCTTTCCCTGTAGTCAGTACCCCCTTTGAACAGGTGGGGATTGACAATGTGGGGCCACTAGACCCCAAGACAGCCATGGGCAACAGGTTTATCCTGGTCTTGGTGGACCATGCTACCCGCTACCCGGAAGCCATTCCGCTCAGGACAGTGACGGCCCCTGTAGTGGGAGGTGCACTGATGGGGATCTTCTCCCTTGTGGGGTTCCTGAGAGAGGTGGTGTCTTACCGAGATACAAACTTCGCTTCTAATTATATGAAGTCTCTGTGGAGGGAGTGCAGTGTTACCTACAAGTTCACCACTCCTTACCACCCACAAGGGAATGGGCTGGTTGAAAGATTCAACCGAACCCTCAAAGTCATGATCATGGGTCTTGAGGAACCAATGAGGCATAAGTGGGACGTCCTCTTGCCATGTCTTCTGTTTGTCTACCGAGAGGTGCCACAAAAGTCTCTAGGGTTCAGCCTGTTTGAGCTTTTGTATGGTCACCCGGTAAGAGGACCTTTGAGTTTGGGCAAGGAAGGCTGGGAGCAATCTCCCAGGAAACCTCCCCAGGATGTATATAGCTACATGCTGGCCTTCAGGAACCAGACTCGGCGTTTCAGAGGTCTCGTCAGGCGAATCTGGAAGTCAGCCAGGAGGAAATGAAGCGGTGGTACGATCACAATGCCACTCTGATTGAGCTTCAGCCTGGACAAAAAGTTTGGGTCATGGCCCCTGTGGAGCTTTGTGCGCTACAGGACAGGTGACCGGTCCATATGAGGTGGTGGAGCGCAAGAATGATGTCACCAATCTGGCGAACTTGTGGACTCCCAGGAACCCCCTGCGGGTCCTGCATGTGTACCGCCTGAAGCCCCACTTAGAAAGGTCAGAAGTGGGCATGCTCCTATGCGACAGATGATGGAATGGAGGAGGAGACCGAGCCTCTCCCTGACCTCCTGTCTACAGCAGAGCAAGAAAGTGAACTGGACTTACACCTGTCAGAAGGCTTTTGATGCCCTGAAGACTGCCTTGTACACAGCACCCGTGCATCAGGTGCCCAACTTCTCAAAATAATTAATTGTTCAGACAGACGCTTCAGAGCATGGTGGGGGGCTGTTCTATCACAGATTATTGAAGAGGGCCTAGACCAACCTGTAGCCTTCATCAGTAGGAGGTTACTTCCACGGGAACTGAGGTGGAGTGCAATTGATCATCAGGCGTTTGCTGTGGTCTGGGCACTGAAGAAGTTGAGACCATACTTATTTGGGACTCACTTCCGGGTTCAGCCTGACCACAGGCCCCTCAGATGACTGATGCAGATGAGGGGTGGTCCATTTACCTACAGGGTATGGACTTTATGGCGGAATACCCCCCGGGTACAGAACACGCCAACGCTGATGGTCTGTCCAGATTTTTCTGCCTCAGTGAAGAGAACTCCCAAGGGGGAAGAGTAGTTCTCCCCACATTTCAGCTGGAGGGGACACGTGTTACAACCAGCCGCGGCCGGTAGTAGGTGTAACTGCAGGGCGGTGATGTGGGGAGGGGGAGGGACAGGGTGGGGGGTAGTAATGTATGGATTACAGGCTTTAACAGGTAAGTAAACATATAAATAAATGAAACAAATTTCATTGTGTGCACTGCATCACCAAATGCGATGCAGTGCGCGCAACGAAATTTGTTTTATTTATTTATATGTTTACTCTCAGCTGACTTCCCTCTGGGGCATGGAACATGTCAAGGATGCCTCTTGTCGCCACTATTATTCACTCTAGTGCTTGAACCACTGTTGGCCTGATATGGAGAGACCCAGTCATTTCTGAGCTCCGTTGGATGGAGGGATGGGAAGACCGCATCTCCCTCTATGCGAATGATGTTCTGCTCTATATGGCATCCACCAGGCGCTCACTGAGAAGGCTCCTGGACATCTGTGAGGTATATGGAAGGTTTTGCCTGATACACTAATAATTGGGCTAAATCTCTTCTATATGTGCTAAGCGGTTGCCCGCCATGGCTACCGGTGGGTTGTGCAGTACAGGTTGTGGAAGGGAGTTTTACATTACACCATGACCTGAGGAATTTATGGAAAAAAAACTCCTGTTACCGCAATACCAAACATTGGCAATCTCTACCACTGATGCTGCTTGGAAGAGCTGGTCTCTTTAAAATAATGGCACTTCCTAGATTTCTATACGCCTTGCAGAACACCCCGTTTCCAGTTCCCCCTACATACTTTAAGGCAATTGAAGCAGAGGTAAATTACCTCCTTTGGAGGGAAAACCAGCCCGTATAGCCATGCACAAATTGGTTAAGGAATGGTATGACGGCGGGATTGCCCTCCCAAATATACAAACATCCTATTGGGCCTCCTAACTGATCGTGTTCAATCAGTGGCTCCACACCCCTCAAGAGGAACAGGCATACCACAAGAATAGGTATGTCCTGGGGGAGGGAGGTGTCATGAGAGCGCTTTACAATAAATCCCTGAAGACATCCCTAATGGGACCAACCGCACATACAGTGCAATATGGTTTATTGCTCTCAAAAAGCTAGGCTGGGATGGTATGACACAATTGACTCTGTTCTGGGAAACACAAAGACTGGGTAGGCTTAGGAGTAGTAAAGGTTTCAAACAATGAGACTTAATAGGAATCTCAAGAGTTGGAGATCTTTGGAGTAAGGGAGAGGTTATTACATTTACTCAGCGCCAAGATAAATATGAAATGGCACCAACTGAAATATTCTGTTATACACAGATTAAGCATGCAGTCCAGGAGGTCATCCCATCAGGCACGGTGCTCCCAGAAACCTCCCAATTAGAAGACAGACTCCTAACTCAACACATAGCTAAGGAACCTATCTCCCTAACCGATCATATGGTTATCAACAACCAACCAGACCCCACCCAAACTCTTAAGGAAAAATGACGCCTAGGGTGCCTCTTGCTTACCTTGCCGGCAGTAGGTGCTCGTTGTTCTCTCACCCCTATGTGTCTATCTTGGGGTCAAATATGACTCTCTGGTCTGAACAGAAGGGGGTAGAACCGACACTGAAATGTGGCCCTCTCCCGGCCACCTGAACCTTCTGAGTGTCCCTAGCCTCATTGCATGATCAGCTAGAGTGGAATCATCCTTTTTTGGGGAATAGACTTAATGTTGCCCCCGCTTGGATTGATGTTGAAGGAGCTCCTCCATCAACTATTTTGCGGTGCTGACCTGAACTGTGGCCATATTTACGGAGGCTCCTGTTTTTGTTTGTTGGGGGACTGTGGGTCGCAGGGTGGCTTCAGAGGTGCAGGAGGCTTTGTAGATGGTGATCCATTTCTTTCCCAGGGCCTCTCCTTGCATGCCTGTGTTAACCCACAAATGAACTCCTTAGTGGACTGGCTGCTAATGCCACCACAGCAGGAAAGCAGGAATAAAAACCATGAACTACTTCTGGTGCAGGCACCCTCTTGACAACCCCTTTGACCAAAAATACTTACACTTTCTACCACAAAATGGAGAGATTGTCCTCTGATAATTGCTGGGTGCCCTATGAAAGGTGCAGCAGGGAAAAGGGAAGGTTAAAGTGTAGCCACAGACAAATTACCTGTAGAACCCACCTATCCCATGTTATCTCATGCCAACCCAGGTAAAATTGTGCCTCCCACTGGGAGTCTGTGCTCCTGTAAGGGTACACTAAAGAGGTTTGGCAGGTAGGGTTGCAGGAGGGGAGGGAGACTATGCAGCCATTTAACACAGGCTGCGGGGGCAGTGGGCAACTTGGCCAAAACCGCAAAACTGTTAAGTTCCTTACAGAGGTTGTACAGGCTGGCAATATGGGGGTATCTTGGCCAAATCTGCATTGCCTGAGAACTCAGTCGAGCGCAGTCCGGCATTGTGGTAAATGGCAATAATTGTATCTATTGCCCGCCCATTAGAGATGGTAGTGGCAAAGCCACAATGAATCATGAACTTGACAGCATCAGGACAATCTTGAATCTCCTGAGTGAGAACATGAAGAAGGTCTTTGGCCACACCAGGGAGGGATTTTGCCAGTGAATCTGAAAAGGTGTGGGAGTAGCAACCCGAGAAGCAGCTGGCATTAAAAGATTGGAGGGTCAGACAAGAGGAAGAAAAACACCTTTCCTCTTACTTGATCTCAGTGCAGCATTCAATACTGTATCCCACTCCTTTTTTCTGGAAAGGCTAGCGTCTATGGGGCTGCAAGATTCAGCGCTAGCGTAGTTATCATAATTTGTTGAGAACAGCTCATTTCAGGTCCTTTGCGGCAGCATTAGATCAAAGGCACATGCATTAAAGCAAGGTGATTGTCAGGGCTCAGCACAGAGCCCAATGATTTTTAACATCTATGTGCACCCCTTGCTGAGCTGGTGAAGACCACAGTCTGACTTTGCCCTCATAGGTGGATGACACTCAGATTGTCTTAGCTTTATCGTCCGCACAGGGTAATAGCTCCAGCACCATAAATCTAGGCCTGAGTAGGATATCTGCATGGATGGGGACAACAATTCTATAAAGCTGAATGGGGAGAAGACGGACGTGCTGGTCCTGGTGAAGAATCCCTAGTTAAGGGGCCTACAACATTCACCAGATGCTGTGGAAAAACACACTAGGTGATGGGCGGAATGTTGCACATTGGCACAACATTCACCCCCAGTCATAGATCTGGGTTTAATCCATCGTTATTTTGCTCACCACGCCACCCCAGTTCAGACATGGCCATATGCAAATCAGTCTTGACCCTGTGCCTTAATAGGAACAGTCCAGCCCGAACTGCCAAGCCATGTCTTTCCTGGACCGGAATCAAGCATGCTAGGACCGATTTCTGGCTATCAGCCTTCATCAGCCAGGATAGCTTGTCTCCAGTGGTGTAGTGAGCACGGGACCCACGTCTGGGCATACCCTTCCCACATAGAGCGAACAGCAAAACACACAATGTGATGGACAGAATGTTGCACAGTGGCAAAACATTCATATGGGCCCGATTTAGATCTTGGCAGGCGGTTTACTCCGTCACAACGTTGACAGATATCCAGTCCTCTGAAATATCACAACAGACAAATGCCATACAACATTCTTGCCACACAATACCACCTTCACATGCCTCCCTTGATAATGCAGTGCTAAAAAGGGTTTACCCCAAGCACTACACAACTCTCAGCTGGTCTTTTAACCTACACCAATACTATTCTAGAGCTCTTTAATTCCTTGCAAATGCATGTCCATCCCCATGCTATCCACTTGCAATGCTTCACATTACAATACAACATTCCTTTAAAGCCATACCAATTGCCAGTTTCAATGCTTGTTAGGTTTGACATCAGTCAAGATCCCTTGACTTTACTAAAATTATATGTATAATATACTTACATAAAGGGGTTTTTAGCCACCTTTCTTCATCCATAGGTCTGTTCTCATATCATTCACACTTTGCTTCCGCCCTCTACAGCATACAGCATGGGGCAGAGGGTATGTGTAGTTTAGCCAGTCGCTAATTTCACTGTCAGTGTTTTTTGTTTTTACTTTATTATTACTTTAGTGTTGCCTTTGTTTTTCGAGCCGGATGTGAAAGGAGGATGCTTTCTACCATCTGAGAGGATAGAGCTTATTCCAGGTTTACCAGTTCCTGTCTCATGCCAAAGTTGTACATTCCTTTTGAACTGTCCTTTTTGTATCTGGCTGCTGTTTTCCCACATTAATGTTCACATCAACATTGAATATAAGCTTATGAGGGTGCCCTATCTTTGCAATCCTGTCTGTCTGCCATTCCTTCTTTCCTTCTTTCTTTCAATCTTTCTTCCTTTCTTTCTCGCTTTCTTTTCTTTCTTTTTTCTTTTCTGCTTCTTTCTTTCATTTGTTTCCTTTTTCATTCTGTTTTAGCCTTACTCTTTATTTATTTATTTCCAACCATATCTCCTTCTTTTCTTCTTCCCCTGTTATTATTTTGTACCTTTCTTTTGTTTCTTTCTTGCTTTATTTTTGCTTCTTTCTTGCCCCCTTTTCTCCATTTTTTTCTTGCCTTTCTAGTTATTTCCTTGGTCTTTTGTGCCTTCTTCTTTTTTCTTTTTCTTTCTTTCCTTTTCTGCTTCTTTCTTCATTTTCTGTCCTTTCTTTTCTCTCTCTTTTCTTCTTTATTTTTTCCCTTTTTCTTTCTTGTTTGCCTTCCTCTTTATTTATTCCTTTCCTGCTTTCCTTCCATCTTTCCTTCTTTTGGTCTACCCTTCCTAATATTTTGTACCTTCCTATTTCTTTCTTGCTTTCTTTTTGTTTCTTTCTTGCCTTTTTTCATCTTTCTTTCTTCCTTTTTCATTTCCTTGCCATTCTGTTTCTTTCCTTTCTCTTTCTTGCCTTGTTTTCTTTCTTTCTTTCTCTCTTTCTTTCTTTCATTCTTTCTTTCTTTCCTTCTTCATTCTTTTATTTCGATCCTTTCTTTCCTCTCTCTTTTCTTCCTTCCTTTTTTCCCTTTTTCTTCTGTTCTCTTCATTTATTTCCTTCCATCTGTCATTCTTTTGTTCTTTCCTTCTTATTATTTATACCCTCCTCTTTATTTATTCATGACCTTGTTTTTATTTTTTCTGCTTCATTCTTTCCATCTTTCTTCCCTTTTTCTTTCTCTTGCCTTACACTTCTTTCCTTTCTTTTTCTTGCTCTTCTGTTTTTTTTCTTTCTTTCTTGCCTTTCATTCTTTCTTTCTTTTATTTTTCTTACTTTCCTCCTTTCTCCATTTCTTTATTTTTTCTTTCCCAAAGGCAAGAAGCTGGGAATCAATACTGGAGAGATTGTCTTTACTCTTTGTTAGTCACGACCTTTTGATTTTTCTAAAATTATGTGTTCACCATAGTTACCTATGGGGGTTTTCAGTCAGACTTTATCCATTAGTCTTTGGTTCTGTCATTCATATTTCTCTCCTACCCACTCCAGCATGCATCAAGGGGCAATGTGTCATCCCACTTCAGCCATTAGTGACTTCACAATGAGTTACGGCTTGCTGCCCTTTCAGAGTGAGCACAAAGTAGTTCCTTTCAGTGCCAGGGAGTTCGACAGTGTGTGATTTTGAAACCAAAACAATTTTTTTTCCTTTAGTCAATGTTTATGTTTCAATTGTAGAGGGCCATGCAGCGTCCTAAATAATAACGATTTACAAAAACCATGTGAAAACAAAACAAGAATTGTAAAAAGGCTGGTGGCCTATGAAAGAACTAAAGGCATTGCCAATGCTTGTTTTTGATGCGTTGGGTCTTTTGCTGGGCTGTTTTTTTCACTGTTGATTTCCCTGATAATAAAACAAACATTGCCTGCAGCAAGTTACAATCCATGCAGTCTTCCATACCTTGCAAAATACTTATATATTATGACTTTACTAATTCAAAACTGCCCCAATGTGCATACATGGGAGGCATTTTTAGCTTTCTAATTCACTTATGTGAGACACTTTTATTTTCTGTGCCCGGGCCTATTTATTGTCCCAGGCTGACCCTGGTTGCACGGATGACAGAGACATGCCACTTAAACACTCTAATTTTCTGAAGTTGGCTGCCACAGCAGCCTGCACATAGTTTGGATGCCACGGGTTTCTGCAATAATTGCTTGCCAAGTCTGTGCGTCAGTACTCGGACAGCATTAATATTCTCAAAGTACTCAGTCATGGTAGTTCTTGTGACACACCTAACAGTTTTTCATAACTAATTTGGCAAAAGTTGTATTTTAAAGGTAAATGGCTAGCAGAGGTATTGTTGCTATTAATAACAATCCTTCCTCAGAGTTATTTTGTGACTTTTCACATTGCATTTTGTGACAGTCTAATATAACTCAGCCAATACAGCGCTCCCTTCTGACATATAGGTATGACCTGCAGGGCAGGGACTCGGCCTTTCATACTTATGAAGTTGAGAAATGATCTGTGTTACAGAGCTCTTAAGTTTCCCATTTCTATATATTTTGGAATTTGTAGCTCTATTTAGCCAAAATCAAGACAAGTGAAAGGATGAAAAGGCTAATCCTGGATTAGATATGCTGCTCATGCATGGACCTGTGAAACTTGAGAGCTCTGTGCTAAGAAAGGGCAAACAATAGTAGCAAGAACTAATGTCTTGTTCTATCAGTGATTGACTTTCTTTTATGCGTCTAATCAAACATGCCTTGTTAACTATGCCGGTAGTGAGTTTGGAGTGTGTTGTGGTAACAAAGTTAAATGCAAGCAGTTGGCCCTCTTCAGGGCGGGACCCTTTTGTGTAACATACGTCATACTGCGGTCGTGTGACAGAAACCACCTGCAATCACCCTTATAGTTATGAAGTGATTCCGCTTCAGCAAGTCAACCGCACTTTGCTTGCTGCAACTTGTTTGCCCAAACATGCACAACAGAACTACAAGTCCCAGGATGCAAAGTAGCTATAGCTAAAAAGCCAGACATGTCTGAAGATGTCACACAAGATGGGGTATGTAGTAGCTGAGCACCCAAAGTAATGGAAAGGGGCATATTATCAAGGAGGGCGATAAGAGCTTATCGCTGCTTTAGCGGCCGTTTTCGGCCGCTAAGCGGTGATATTTCTATCGCCCTATTAGCAAGCTGTCGCTAACAGCAGTTAGCGACAGCTTGTAGGCGAAAGCAAGTGGTTTGGAGCCCGCTTTGCATGTCAGCGATATTTATCCCTAATGACATGCAAAGTGGGCGTGGACTGAAAGCAGTCGCTAACATCGCTATCGCCTATTATCAACGCAGGCGTAGCGATGGAAATATTCGCGCTAAGCGCAAATATCTCCAAAACCTAACGCCTGCTCAGACCAGTTCTTAGCCATTATATCCAATAGGAGGTGGATATTATGGCTAAGACCCTATTGGAGTTAATGCTTGAATATCGCTGTATTCTCAGCGATATTCACGCATTTCGCCGCTATCGCCGGATATTTTATTGCTTTAGAGATAAACGTTGCTAATAGCACGTTATCTCTGCGATAATATCCGGCGATGCTTGGCAATAAAAAAATACTTGCTAAGCCCATTTAGCGATAAATATCGCTAGTTGTTGGTAATATGCCCCAAAGTCTTTTCGTGATGAGAGAGAATATCCTTCAGAAATCGACGGATGTTGACCCCAATCCAAACCTCATGAAATGCAGAAAGCTACATTCACAACCACTGTAAGGAACAGGTTCTCTGTTTTGTTCTTGCTTTGGATAGTCATTAATAGTCAGTGTCATTTCAAAAATAAATGAGGCTTGTTTCTTCATTTGAGGATCGCGATTCTGGGCCCATATCCAGTGTAATACATTTAGACAGTCAAATACAAAATACAGGTGCTCAGCTGTGCGCTGACCCACCGCAGTTCTTCACGATACGGCCCTTTAGATTTATTTGCAGATGAAATTTTAGAATTTAGAAACGAAATTGCATGTAAGAACAAGCATTTGCAATGCAATAGGTCTCGCATTTGTGAAAGATAAAGCTATTGGGGTTGAAAATTACTATATTTTTTTAGATGTTTTTTGCAGTGGAATAATTATATTTGCATAGTGCTATTGCCCTATGCAGCCCTAACTTTAACGAATTCGTTTGTTTGAGTATTTACACGAACAACAACTTAAATAGCACTCAGTAATTTTTTATGATTTGTAAGTGCTACTCAACCCAATATAAAGTGTGGGTCACTTTGCATCACATGCACACATTGACAATAAATTACAAGTATGTTAATGAAATACAGGATGTTGTTACAAGGGGTTTGAAGATGTAGGAGTCAGTCTTTGCTGGTGAGGATTATATGTAACAAGTGAATGGCTGGTAGAAACAGTCATGATTTAAAACGTAATGCAGTGTTTAGTGTTATCTGTACTAATAAAAGGTTATCAGTCAAAAAGAGTAACCCACTTACAATTCTACATAAAATGAAGCTCATCTGCATGTTATGGCATGTTCTATGAGGGAGACATTTAGAGTGCTCTACTAAAAAAAAGTTTGTTGACTGAGACTGCATTTCATGACTCTGCCCCTTACGACTACACCCTCTTTTGTAGCTACACCTAAACCACAAAATAATGGTTTTCTGGAGTAAATAATGTTTTTCCAGCACTAAACAAAATACGCCTTACCAAGCCTCCTCATGCTGTTCGCTTTTCTCTTTTCCTCCGTCCGCTGCATCCACTACACAACCACTGGAGCTGCTCCTTTTCGATCATGGCCAGTGGCGTCACTAGCAGGGTGCGGGGGGGTGCGGACCGCACCGGGTGACACGATCACTTGGGGTGACAGCAATCACGCATGAGGTGATTGGTGTCACCCCAGGTGATCACGGTAAGTAGGACAATGCGGCCGCGGCTCACTGACGCTGCGAGCCTGGACTACGCGGCAGCAGTCTAGAGTTGACTGACAGCCTACAGGCAGGCCCAGGGTATCAATCAATAAAAACTTTATTTCGGTTTTTGTTAAAAAAAAACACTAAAGTACAAGTACAGTGATACTGAAAATTCATAGTTCTTAAAAATACATATCATAACAGGATACAGAGGTGCAAAATATAAATTCATCATTTCATAAAAACCAAAAAGAATACATAATTTATCCAAGTTGTGCCTACAATTTCATTGAGTAAAGACCATTACAAATCCATGCTTTTTCTGTATTTAACAGTTGATTTTAGAAATTCAAGGACATGGAGAATACTGTCATTGTGCAAACGTTGTAAATACATCAAGGCTGGTCTGATATGAGTAAAATTAAGATTTCTTAAAAGTGTCACCAGATAGCATTTGCGGGGGTATTCGTAAAAGCTACATAAAAACATAAAATGCAGCATATCCTTCGGAGACTTTCCGTCGCAGCCGCAGGAAGCTGCAACTTTACTAAAAATAGCAGTTCTTGGCCTAATGAGCAAAAGATGAAAGAGATTCAGCCTAAATCTAGTCAGTAAAAATGTTTCATGAGAGGTCAGAGAGCCCATCAAATAAGGCTCCATAGATGCAGATGTTTTTAAGCATCACGTATTTTCTGACACTCGGCTTCTGGATCTCAATGGCTTCCCTCTGGGTCTTCCTGTCCATGAGGTAGGCCAGTTTCGTTGCCTGCTGGTCCCCCTTAACAATGCTACTAGGGTTTTCAAACAATTCAGAACTCCCCAATCTGAGAAAACTAGACTTCAAATATTTCATCCATGTGATAGCCAATGCATTATCCTGAGACAAACAATCTTTCACAATTAAGTGCGTCAATGAATATCAGGATTCAGCCAAAGTTTTAGCCAACATGTCAGTGGACGTAGGGAGAAAATATCGCTTACATATTGTGTCCCTAATTCATCATGGACTGCTAGATTGGACATGCCCGAGGGGACACACAGAAGACGCTTCATGAAAGAGTTCTCCACAATCTGGAGCTGCTCTCCTGCGACATACCCCCATATTTCACTGCCATATATAGCCATGGCCACTGATTTGGCATTATATAATTGCAGCATGGCGCCAGTTGTTTTTTTCCCCGATTTGGATGCAAAATTAAAAATAGATGCATTCACCCTGACCAGCTCTCCTTTCTTCTTAAGAAGATGCAGGCCCCAGTTTAATTTACTATCAAAAAGGACCCCTAGATAGGATAACGTCTTTGATGTGGGGATTACTGCTTCATCTACTTTAAATAAAAAGTTCCTTCTGGGTTGTTGACCTACTTGCATGACAAATGATTTGGAATTGTTAATCATTAAATCCCTATCTGTCATGAAGGACTTAAAAGCATTTAAAAGAGCTTGGAGGCCCCTTTCAGTCCTCGATATGAGTACTGCATCATCTGCATATAATAGGACTGGAATACCCCGGCGACCGACTCTAGGACAGTCAGACGCCACCTCCTGTAAAACGCTATCCAGGTCATTAATATAAAAGTTCAAAAGAAAAGGAGCCAAAATACATCCTTGTCAGACTCCTTTTCCAATAATAAAATTATTTGTCACGCTCAGATCTTGGGAAAATCTAACATTAGCTCTAGTATTGCTGTGAAGGTCTACTGGGAAGTCAGGCCCAGGGTGGAGAAGCAGCAAATAGTGCGCATGTTCCATTTTCTAGGCTCAGACCGATGGGTTGCTTCATGCAGCAACCCCCGTTCTCCTATGGGCAGGCCAATCACAACCCTGCCATTGCAGCATTGTGATTGGCGCAGGGAAGGGATGGAGGCTGCTTGAAGCCTGCTTCGAAAAAAAGCGAACGTCTAGGACCCGTCAGGAGCATTGAGGCGGCGCGGAGCGGGACCAGGCGGTTAGGTACGTTTATTTTTAATTATAACAAACCCCCCCCCCCGCCCGCCACGACCCCATCTGCCATGCCATTGCACTCGGGTGTCAACAATAATGTAGGAATGTTAGGCAGTGTCAAATAATTTCGCTACTCCTCCCTTTCCCTCACACATGTACCCGTACACACCCCTCTGCCTTTCCCTCCAGTCGTGAGGGGGTGACACCTTTACCCGCACTGTGTGACACCAACCCTAGTGACGCCACTGATCCTGGCTGCACGTAATTGGAAGACTCTACTGCTGCAACTGGAGTTGCGGTAGTGGCGTGTGGTGTGTGTACTGCAGAGGCGGAGGACAGATTAAGGGAGAGTGAGGGTTGCACTAATATGAAGAAAAAAAACCACAATAAAAATGCGAACCCAATGAAGTGGACACCGCATCAGGTAAAAAAAACAAAACCAAGGCACACAACACGAAGGCATAAATGGGGAGGGAGAGGGAATAATGGCTTGATGCAGGAAGTTGGACCGTAAATGATATATTCAAAAATGTATTAAAGACATTAAACTGAAAGCACGGCATAGGGCGCTTTATAAGGTAAACTAGCAGCCTGTCCGACGTTGTCCGGGTATGAATTTCTGCCGGCCAGTAGTATATTGTTTTGTAGGATTTTGTTTTGACAGCATTTCTTATCTGTGACAGGCCTGTGAAACGCTCCAAATCACAGTGCACTGCTGATGCACTTAAGAGTGTGCGTTCAGTAGTGTGTGAACTCGAGTTTCCCTACTTTATTTTTCCTTGCAATATAATTAAGCGCAAACTAGACAACATGGCATGAGCACAATTTACATTACAGAAGAACACATTCATTTGTGGTAGGCACGGGGAGACAAAGCGATTTGCCTGGAATCACAGAATGTTGAGCTGAGGCCGAGATTCGAACGTAGCTCCCCAGCTCTAAAGTTCGCAATTCTAGAACGTGTGGCGGGAGGTGTGTCTAAAAGTGTATGTCGGTGCTGGCCATCAATGACAGAGACCTGTGCATTTTTCAAATCGGTGGTGAAAAAATATGAGTATGTTGCTGGAGATGTGGGCCGCCGTGCCACCAATATACTTACCGGGGAGAGTAAACACCCATTATTCCGCAACTTTCTTTCCGCATACCATCACTCCGCATACTTTCATTACTAAAGTACCGTGACTCTGCAATGCCATTATAACGCATGGCATTACAATTTATATGCTTTTACCATGCATACATTTACAACGAAATTCGTTGTAAATGCATGAACGGTAAAAGCATGTTTTTTTTAATGTTTGGATAAGGTAAGTATGGGTATAGGGGTATATGTTTTGGGGTACTGAGGTGTATGTTTTGGGGTGTTTGGGTATTTTAAGGGTTCAGATTTAGTTTTGGGTTATGGGGTACAGGGGTAGTTTTAGGGTTTAGGGATAGGTATGGGTTTTGGGGTACAGGGGTATTTTTAGGGTTCAGGGCTAGGTTTGGGTTTGGGGGTATAGGGGTATTTTTAGGGTTCAGGGGTAGGTTTGGGTTTTGGGGTACAGGGATAGTTTAAGGGTTCAGGTCTAGGTTTTGGGTTTTAGGGTACAGCGGTATTTTTAGGGTCCCAGGCTAGGTTTGAGGTAAAGGGGTTTTTTAGGGTTCAGGGGTAGGTTTGGGTTTTGGGGTACAGGATTATTTTTATGGTTCAGGGCTAGGTTTGGGTTTTGGGGTACAGGGGTATTTTAAGGGTTCAGGGCTAGGTTTGGATTTTGGGGTACAGGGGTATTATAGGGTTCAGGGGTAGGTTTGGGTTTTGGGGTACAGGAGTATTTTTAGGGGTCAGGGCTAGGTTTGGGTTTTGGGGTACAAGGGTATTTTTAGGGTTATGGGGTAGGTTTGGGTTTTGAGGTAAAGGGGTATTTATAGGGTTCAGGGCTAGTATTGGGTTTTGGGGTACAGGGTTTATTTTTAGGGTTTAGGGATAGGTTTGGGTGTTGGGGTACAGGGTATATTTATAGGGTTAAGATGAGTTGGTGTTTAAGGGTGTTGGGGTATTTTAAGGAGTAAGGGTGGGTTATGATTATGGGGTGCAGGGGTATTTAAAGGGAGCAGGGTGGACACCCGGAGCTGGAATGTACAGAACATGGGAAGAAAAAACAATGAAATATTAGGCACAATGCTCGCTTTTTTTTCCCCGTAATCTCGCGCCCCGCACATGCCTACGTCCCAGGCACACGCCCACAGCACACGATATGAGACATGGCATGAAGGGCGGAACGTACCACACGCCCGCAGTGTTTGTCCCGCCCCAGCACACGCCCACAGCACAATGCAGACACGCCCACAAGGGACTACTTTGCTGGCACGGTTCTTTTACCTTTTTAATGTATATGGTGGGCGTCTGCATAGCCTATGTCCTTCTGCTGCAACTGCCCTTTCCAACACTGTATTGGGTGTTGTGATTGGTGCTGTGGTTCCTGAGATTACCCGCCTCAAAGGTTTGGGCTCTCTATTATATTAGTATAGATAATGCGAGCCACATATAAACAAAGGCAGCAGTTGCCGTGAAACTGAAACCATAGCTTAAAAAACAGAAGTATCTGTCCCCACTCAAAATCCTGTGATTCTGGGCAAATTACCTAATCTCCTGTGCCTACTAAAAAAAGAATGCATCCTTGTGTAATGTAACTGGTGCTCATGTAAAGCGACCCACTACCTTTGGATCGAGTTTGCGCAATGTAAAATGGAAAAGAAAAAAAAAAGCCCCTACGGTGTAAGGAAACTGTGCGTGTTTCCTATTCCCTCGCTGAGTAGGAATTCAAAAAAGTAGTCCCCACGTGAGCATACAAGCACCTATAGTGTAAGGAATCTGTAGTTGGCTGGTGCTCCCAATCCATAAACAGAAGTGTTGTATCAGGAGCACCAACCAATGAGCATTTAGTAAAGAAGACTGACACACGAGTCAACCTATGGTAAGCAGCAGGAGGAATTTACATGTCTATAGTGAAAACAACAGGTCTTGCAGACAGAGCATTCACCGTTATGCTTGACCTACAGATAGAGTTTCACCCATGATCTCTCAGATCACTCATTTAAGAGAGGTAAGGCCTTGGCTCTGCATTTATGTGTGCCCTGCAGCAGTCTGAGAAGGCAGCTTGACTCTGAAAACTTTATAGCTCTTAAGCTGTCACAACTTCAGACAGCTTCAAACTACATTGCATGTGGGGATGCAGTCAGTCTGGGTATCCAAAAAACACTCATGTCAAAATGGCCATCCATAATCTTTCATCCTTCACCAGGATGTGTGTAAGATTGAAAGGCACTGGGTGGAGCACTCTCTCATAATGACAAAGGAAGACTGTGATTCTGCTAAAATGCATGAAAAAACAGTGACCATGCGGTAATGCGTTATTTGTCTAAGATGCTTTAGTTTAACCCTTAATATGTGTGTAACTTGGCAGGGCTGTTTTGATACTGTGTTCTTATTTTCTCTTTCTCCATATTTCTCCCCTTTGTGCTTTTTTTTGTCTATTGCACAGGGTCAGTTTGTTAATGAAAAATAAGTCTGTGTGAGAAAGTGCCTATTTTTGCATGGTCACGCCAATTTTTTGTGGACTGATGCTGATGGGTTTTTCACTCTGTGCACTAGGATTATGTTAACAAGGTACTGGATGTGCTCTGTCCCCAAAAACATGTTAAAATTGGCAGACAGCTTATTGGCATTTTTTACCTGTGTGAGAGGCTGGTCTTGTATCTGATGGCCACTTATGTAAGCGGGCAGCATGCACCAGTCCAGACAACCCTTATGGTGATTTAAGAGGTCTTAGCCAACCTTAGAAAGCTCTCTAAGTGGTAGCTGTGGCAAGCGGCCTTCAGGCTTCGCCAAAAGGAGTGTAAAGCAGCTTGTTATACCAGAATGCAATCCTATATGTACAGATTAGGTGAAAAAGAACCACACAAGGTATTTAGAAAAATATGTATTTATTATATATTACTCTAACACATACAAATATCTCCCACCCAGATATATGCACAATGCACACAATACTTTGCATATATATCACCTAAATAGCACACAATACACAGTGGACCCGCAGGAGGAGACCAAACCATATATTAAGAAAGTGGTATAAGAACTACGACTCATGTCAAGACAAAGTCCAGAGGACGCAGAAGTGCTGGGGACCCAAGGAACCATCCAAGGTGAGAGACTAGTAGCCCCACGAGATTGTGTGCAAGGTGGGAACACAACTGCGTTCTCCGTACAAATCAACTTGTAAGTTGTGGTTGCAAATTTAAAGATTAAGGACCCTTCCCAGTGGACCCTGAAGAAACCCTGTGGAAGACATAAGGTTGGAGAACCACCCCACCCGTAGATACCCTAGTACCTATGTTACCTACACCAGGGAAGCCAGGTGCATAGGTGTGAAGTAGTGTCGGAAACAGCAGTCGAACCCAATGGAGGACTTCAGGAAAGTGTTACTGCTGGAGAAGAAGTCTTCCAACGATGTCGGGAGTTGCAGGAGAGTTGATGGTGACCTTGACTCTGCAGATGTGAGGACCACACGATTCTGAGGAAGATCAGCAGCTGTGCATGAGTTGTCCCACCTCGGATATCGAGAGTTGAGGGGTCGGTGTCTGTCAGGAGCACCAACAAGCCTTGGCAACTGCAAACAGCAAAGAAGTCGAAGAAGGTGCAATGTCAGAACCAGCAAGTCCAGGGGACTCACCACAAGCAGGGGTGTCAGGGCAGGACCGAGCAATCAGGTGAAACCAAAAGAAACAAAGATGAACATCAACAGGACCCACAGGCTGGAAGCACTGAAGTCGAAAGAGGACCTCAAGCTGTGAACCAAAAGTTGCAGACCACGCTCAAACAATGTGATGTGGACGAAGACTTTGGTCACTGGAGATGCATGAGGTTTGGGCTACTTGGAGCCCGAAGATCTTGGTGGAAGGACACCAACAAGCCTTTGCAATGGCAAGTTGACGCAGTGCACAGGGGGTTGGTTCCTGCGGCTCCCACAAGGGATACTGGCCTCAAACTTAGGGAGAGGGCAGGGAAGGCCTCAAGAGCTGTGGAAAACCACCACCTGTGTTGTTGAACCTTTTGGAGTCCGAAGGAGCTTAGGATCAGCAGACCGGTCAGCTTAGTTACAGTGCCTGCAGATGCAGAGAAGTGACTCCTTCATTTCAAGGGATATTCCTTCAAGTGTCTTGTATGCCCACAGGCCTTGAGATGTTCCTGTATGGTGCACAAGCACAGACAATGCAGCAGACTGAAAGTAGGACGAAGTCGAGGCCAAACGAAGTCGAGCAAAGTCAAGAGAGCCCAGACGGTAGAAGTTGAAGCGGTGTCTGAATTGAATTGTGTCCCACGATGAATCTAGGGACCAATATCCAGGTAAGCCCTTAAGTACCCTAAGGAAAGGATTGGGAGGATTCAGGGGACCCTACCAGGGGAAAGTTTGCACAGGGGGAGGTTACTCCCATGTCCTTTGTCCAGTTGTGTGCCAGAGCGGGAGCCAACGGATCCAAGAGCTGGTTTGAACTGGACTATGCAAGGGGACACCAACTGTGCCCCGAATGCAGACTGAGTGGCACTGTCAAGCACGCCCACCCTGACCCAATACACTAAATCCTGTCTGGGCGGTGGTCACACCTCCCTGTGACAGGATACCTATTGTTCTGCCTTTCCCTGCTAGAGCTTGGCTCAGTTGCAGGAGGGCAGAATTGGGTCTCTGGTCGGCAGCAGCCATGTTGTGCTGTCCGGGTCTAGAAGACTGGTATTGGGAGCACTGAGAGATTAACAGAGGGCTCTTCCAGTGCTTGAAATCATACCTCCCACACGGTTTACAGGGGTATGATTCCAACATGTTTGATACCAAACCTGATAGGATTCGTTGAAGCCAATTTCTGAATGGTCATCGCGGAATTACGCGGTGCCCGTCTATATGGTATATGGCTGCTTCACTTACAACCCGGGAGAATGGACTACTTTGGGCTGCTATAGGGGTGACTTATAGCTCTTGAGTGCAATTACCCTAGATATAGGAAACCAATAAGCATGGGCGGATTTTGCGGATTGGCAATCCGCGAACTTGCGTATTTACGGATTCGCAATCCGCGAAGATCCGCGAACTCTAGCGGACTTGCGGATTTTTCCGTTTTTTGTGTTGGCGCGTGTTCGCGCCGATTTTGGGACAAGTTCGCAATTGCGAACTTACTTTTCGGCTTGCAACGGCCGCGACTATGTTGTTTCTACGTCTGGTTTATCATCACAGGTTCACAGCACCCTCTGTTTCACCACTGCCACCCTCTGGGACACCCATGCCACCCTCTAGTACATCCTCACAGGCACCTATTAGGTTTATTTATTACTGTAGATTATGGTGGTTGAAAAAAGCTAGCACACCTGCCCTTCTTCAACTGCCATCAATTAATTTGTGTTTCATTAATGTGTCAGTAATTTTGAAAGTTCCAGTCTGGCTGGCACCTGCTTCCTTCCTTATCTGTAATTTGCTTTTTGTTGCAGTGAAATTTTTTTTTTACAGGACCTTTATGGTGCTATTCTATGAGCCTGCTGTTTGGGTCATAGCAGGGTCATAGAATTGTTGCAAACTCTGGAGGGGCCCATCAGGAAGCACTACCTTGAATGTTACTAATGTTAAGTTTGAACTTTTGCACCTGCTCATTGCTTTCATTTTAGCTAAAATCGTTTTTTTTGCAATTTCGCGCGTTATTTGGGGCGCGAATCCGTGCGAGATCGATTTCGGAAGCCGCGAATACGTGCGAATACAAAATTGTTTTTGTTGCGACGTGTATGTTCGCGTGATCTTGCGCGTGTTCGCGAGGCGCTTCTAGCTATTCGTTTGCCAAGTTACCCTATCGGTCGTACACGGGCGCGGCCATCTTGTTGGCGTGACGTAATTCCGTTTCCGCCCGCTATGTGTAATCTCGCAAAGTGTGCTGCTCGCGAGTACAAGTTCGCGCGTACTCGCAAGGAAAATCTCGCGCGAACTTACCCACGCGGTCGTGAACGGGCGCGGCCATCTTGTTTCTCATTCATTGCTATGGTTCTGGGCATGCTTTCTCTATCCTCTCTCAATCTCTGCCATCCTTTGCTTGTTTGAAGTTTTTTTGATCTAATTTTACTTATTATCTAACCCTCTATTTTTCTAGCTCTATATTTTTGTGTTTTCTGCAGCTTTTAGTTACTTTTAAACTACTTTTTTAAACTCTTTTATTTTCTTCTTCACTATTCTATTTCTTCTTTATCATTTAAGTTTATTTCTGCCCAGACCATGGTAAAGGGAGCCGGGAAGCACCCTGAGAAGGGGAAGGGTCCCGCACCCCGTGCCCGGCTCCCGTGCGGGCGTTTAAGGGGGGAGCAAGTGGTCCCGAGGGAGATCTTTAGCGCGGAGGAAGTGGCGGCACTGATCTTCCATGTCCAGCGCCGCCTCCCCAAGACGATCCTGGGAGGCGGCAAGATCGCGACCGGCTATGGCATCCGGGAGCGCCGCCAGCGGTGGGAGAAGGTGTGCCGGGCCATGTACAAGATCTCTGGGGTCCGGCGCACATATAACCAGGCCACCCACCGCTGGACCGATGTCATGGACCGGGAGCGGGACTTGCTGGACGCGCTCGGCGTAGAGGTCCCCGGGCTTGGTGAGTAGTAGTAGTAGTACATTTACTACTCTGTTTTATCCTGCTCTGTTATTTGCAAATCTTTGTTCTTTACCAAGAGCAATAATGCTGCCGATTACATTGAGGTAAATTATATTTCAAAATCTTCTATGCATTTCATTTTCAGGTGCACTGCTCTCCTTCTCAGTAGCCTTGCTTGCTACTATGCTTCTTTGTTTTGTATGTTGTGTTCAGAAGCATTTCATTGGCCTGAGAAATTATGTATCAGTGTACTGTAAAGAAAAGAACTGCGTAATGCTAGACAGTAAGGGTCATATTTTCAATTACCGGCGCATCCCTGCAAAGTAGCAGGGATGCGGCAGTAATTGTGTGCCATGCCACCACCACCCATTGGCCCAAAACGTCACAGAAGCCTTACGCATCTGTGCCGTAAAGGCAGCGCATTGCTGGAGTTGCGTGCCAACGATGGCGCAGCTCCAGCAATGCTCTGGGGTACCCTATCTCCCCAATGCTGCATCAAGCCGTACGTCGGCTTCAAGCGCGCAGGGTTTGAGTCATGCATCATTGTCATAAAAATGACTGATTGACATCTTGTAGATTTCCCTCAGCCACTTTTAGGATTAGTTCCTGCGCAGGTACGCCCTCCCTTGCGCCGGAACGCCCCCTGATGGCGCAGGGCTTTACAACGTGATGCATCGCCCATATGCCCATATGTGTTTTTTTTTTTAATATATACGCCGCACCAACACCATGGCGAGTCTTTTGTTCTGCCGCTGCGTCAGAAAAGGCACGCAACAATGGAGGAAAATCAGCCGCAACTTCCGCAAGGGACTTATAAATCAGCCCCAACAGACTGAAGTCCAGTGTCCTTCCTTTAGACAGTCACATGGCTATCAGAAGAAATAGTGGCGGTGGTGGCGGGTGGATTGATAGTTTGAGTATTCACTGATCTGCAAGCAGGATGGACTTTGTCTGTCACGTGTTGTGCACTACTGCCTGCAGTGCCAGGCCTAGGCAAACCTCTTTAGTAGTCTGTTTATTGAGTTACATAGGAACTTTCTAAGTCAACGTTCCGCAAATCAGGCAATACGAATAACGTAGTATACCACATGAGATAGATCCCGTGGAATAGTTGTCTATCTATTTGCTATTTTTCCAAAATATGTTGTTATTGTTCTTTTGAAATGTTTGATTTGGTTGAAAAATCTCATCCATGTTTTATGGTTTTTCTTTCTTTCATGTTGTACATCAGCTCCCCCCAAGGGCAAGAGGGCACAGGAGGAGGGTGCTGAGGATGCAGGCCAGGATCGGGCAGGCGAGGGCTCCTTTGCTGGCCCCAGTAAGTTTACATTTTACTAAACAGTACCTATTTTTTCCTAGCGTTCCTCATTCGATTTTTTCTAAATCGTCTTTGATCTTCTTGTAGACTGGATATAAATTCTTATCCTGCCTCGAATATGATGACTCCCTGTGGTATTACTAGACTATTCTTATTAGTCTGTCTGTGTAGCTAACTAAGATTGGACATTTGGCAATTCCATTGGACTCCCATTATATTCAGCAATACCTCTATGCACTGTCTCCTTACTGACTAGATAGTGTGGCAGAGTCATTCAGCTCCCGAAGTCACCGATTATAGATCCCCAATGATCTCTAGATTATCGTACGCAGGACAAGAGAGTAGTACGGAGTCACAGCACAGTCAAGAAGTGTCAGAGGCACTCATGCTTGCAAAAATTCCAAAACCTTTAGCTCATCCACTCTAGTCTAGAGGAACAAAAACCACAGAGTCTATTTAAGTGTAAAAGCTTTATTAAAAGTAAACACATTTATTGAAATCTACTTTGTCATAAAACTATTTAACTGTAAACGGAAAAGTGGTTAGTGCTGACGATTAATTGGACACATTTCTTGTGGTCGAGCCGAACTCTCACCTACTTTGAACTTGATCCTGGTCGTGTTCTTAGGACTCAGGAGTCAAGCTTCTGTCTGTTAGGAGAAAAAGTGGTGCGTGTTAAAAATCAAAAGCAAGCATTCATCAGTTGTGCATAAAAGTGCAGCAAGACAACAGCCTTCCCTGGAAAATGGGACATTTTTACTATGGAGTAGACAGTCACAAATTATTACATTGTATTCTGTTTTTTTAACATTTCTCCTAGACCAAATATTATATAGTAGTGAGTGGTGTATTCTAACTTTCTTAAATGTACTTTGTAGGTGTAACATCTGGTGACGGGGCCAGCGCGGAGGTGGCTGATGTGTTGGACTTGGACTCGGAGGCCTCTGGGGAGGATGCGGCGGTAGAAGAGCTGGTGGCCGTTCCTGTGGGGGATCAAACGGTGGTGGCGGAAACAGGTAAGCTATATATTCCTTACTTATTGAGATTGAAGACTGCATAGTGTGCTTTCTGCACGGGTGTATTACAATTACAAATCAACCAGGTAGTAGCCTCCTCGAAATGTACTTCGACTTAGCTGTGAAGTTTTTGGTGAGAAGAATCCCAATAAGTTCTTAGACGAACGTGATGGATGGGATGAACGAAAAGCGAAAGAAGGGTGTAAGTAAGTGGGACGCGAACTTGTATGATGCCTGGCAAAGAAGAACGATATGTGTTTGCTTGGACCCAGAGGTGGCTGGGAAGGAAAGAATATGGTATGGTGCATGGCTGGGTCAATGATGAAGCAAGGATGGGTGGAAGGACAGCAGCCTGGGTGGGTGAAACAGAAACTGTATGTGTGCGTATACTTTGAATGAATGGATGCCTGGAGCATGGTATTCTCTGACTCTTACATAGCAAATGTGTATCTAGAGAGAGTAGATGGTCGCCAGGTGAAGTAAGTGTTACCTTGAAGAGCATATACCACCGCACCCGCACGTCCGTCCCAGTGCAGGGAAGGCAAGGAAAAGAAATTGTAAATGTGTCCAATACTACCATGAATAGTAGCAGTACTTTGTATTGCGTTTGCATTCACAGCATATATCTGGTTATTACGGTGGACACTCCGTACCTCTCTTAATACTTTTAGTTTACTTGTAGTACGTCATTCATGTGTGGGTGTATCACTGTGTTCACTCAATATTAAGCAAAGCACCTAAAGTCATCTCATCTGTCATTAAATACGTCCCATGTGAAGTGATAGATAATCAAATTAGTTAGCTTCTTCAGTTTCCTTTTCTAGTACTCATTTGCACTGTAGGGTGAAAGGTAAATTAATTAAGCAGTAGCCCTTGTAACAGAGTATTCTCAGTGCCACCCGTAATAGAAAAGTAATAGCTTCACCACCTGCATGTACTGGACCGGTACAGTAACGCAAGTCTGTCTCCATCATCATGGTGTGCAACTTTTTTTCTCGGGTGCAACTTCACTGTGCTGTGTCCATGTCATTCTGCCGGCTTGCATAAGATAACGTACCCATTTCCCTAAACAAGAGAGAAGAAGAAGAATAAGACTGGTGTACTGTCATAGTCGACTGTAATGGAAGTCCATAGTGGTCGTAGAATTAGTTCATTAAACTACCACTACTGTTAGAGCAAGGATGCAGAAGTGGGAGGGTTACATAGATACTGTCCTCAATAGTTATGTACTGTGCTTTCAATTTGCTACTTGTACTCTGTGACCCAACTTTCGGCTCAATCACTTTGTGTTATTAATAAGGAGCATTGGTTACAGACTATGTCTTTCTTTCTTCATATAGTTGCTCCTTCCAAATCAACAACAAGGAGGGAGCAGGCTAGATTGGCCCGGCAACGGAGGCTGGAGGCCACAGTCGCCGAGTATCGGCGGCTGGTGGCCCTGGAGGAGGAGGAGGACACGCAGTCGAGCGGGGCAACATCTTCGACTGCATCCTCCTCCGTGACTAAACCAGCGGGACCGAGCCGGGCTAAGAAAGCCGGCCGCCACCGCCAAGCACCCGAAACACCAGCTGCCCCCCACAGGAGCTGCAAGGAACGCCAACACCGCCTACGAGTCCGCATGTCCAACCTGGAGCAGGAGGTCCTGAGGTATAAGACCTTGGTTAAGGGCCTCCGCTCCGAGCTTGCCACCCTCCGCAAGGAGTATGATGCCCATGCCGCATCATGCACCAGCACCAGCACCCTCCAGTAGTGGAGTGTCCCTTGCCCTTTTTTTATAGACTTTTGGGGGGTGGGATTTGGGAGTTGGGATCATTTTGGGACGTTTCAGAGACAATCGTTGGGGTTAGGGTGGGTGAGGGAGATTATTTTGTTAGGGATAAATAAATATATTTTTCAACTACTTTATCTGACCATACCTGTTTTTTACTGCTTTTCAGTCTGGTGGGTGGGGGGCGGGGGTGTAACAGTAACTTTGTTTTCCTGAACAGTCGTAGGACTTTAGTAGTACAACCGTCAAACTCTTGTCTACTCCGAAATAATACTCCATTATACTACCTCCCACCAAACGCTTATCTTACCTGTAATTTGTGTTAGAAATTAGGGCTAGGCCCAGGGCTGGCTCCAGGTGAAATGGGGATTAACGTTGTCATTCCTGGGCGGGTGACATTTCCTCATTGCGGTGTTACTAGTGGTGTGACACAGTGGCAGTTGCATGCCTATGGAAAAAAAGAAAACGAAACCTTGTTTGTACTCCTTACTGTAGCATTACAACGGTTACGGTACGATCGAGAAAATAGCAGGTGACAGTACACTAGAACAGTGCCATAATGTAGCCTAACAAATGGTAAAGTATTGCAAGTATAACTAGTACTTGCGTTGAATTTATTTGACATTGGCTACTACTACTAGAAGATATAGTACTGAAGCTGAGTAAGTCTAGAAGATATCCTCCAGCCTGTTGCTGCTATCACCTTATCCTCCCCAGCAAGTGTGTGGAATTATTGATGTCATTTTAGTCAGACATCAAGCAAAACAACACAGCCCGGGGGAAGAGGGTTAGGGTTTGTAAAATGGATGGGAATGGGGGTTTCTTTTTGGGTAGGTTTTGTTGAGAGAAGAAAAAAAAAGCAGAGCATGGACAAACAATAATTGAAGATACAGAGTTTACAGACAATCTTTGGTTACAAAGTAAAGGTAAGCACATGCAGTCACACTCATAGAATAAAAGACAACAATGGATACTGTATCTGTATTGCGTATGTTGTTGGAGTTGTCCTGTTGAAATTGGTAAGTAAGTTGCATGCAGCAAACAATTCCTCTTATTGGCGGCACTCCTCCATTCCAGCTGACGCTTCGTCCATCAATGTGGTGGTGACCACTGACAGAAGAGACACCCTGTCCACTGCCTGCCTGGCGGATGTTGACTGAAACCCGGCCTGTAATTATTGAACGGAAAACAGGAAGTGCTATTACAATACCACTGATAAATAAATAAAAGGTATGTACGCTGTGTGGTTCAAAAAGTCACACTTTGATTTCCCTAATAGACAGTACAATATTTTTGAAATTGCGTGCTCTGTCTGAGTCACCTTTTTAAGGATCAATAAGTATGGCCAAAATATTATAGCGGATCTTTCCCCTCAAGGTGGCTGTACTACTGTGTTTTAGAACAAAATTTGACCTTCCCAGCAATGCTCCCACCAAGACCCTTACTAAAGCCAGTCGCAAAAATGTAGAAGAACCCAATCATATCTCCAAAAACGATGCCTAGCAGAAAAATGGTTACAAAACGTACTTTGAAAGTAACAGTAGACCCAAATACAGACCGTGGATTGTATTCAAACCACTTGCCTGCAAGCAAAAGTATCCATAGCCAGCATCGCTCCAACAGTGCTCTACAACAACAGAACCGCGTTGCAATAGAACCCCCCTAAACACATGCAATCCTGCTGCTAGGGCTAACCCTAACGAACCCTAACTTACAAAGTGCCAAAACTGGTGTTTCCTTATGGATTTTGTCCAACTAACTTCTAGCCGGTATTAGACCTTCCCAGGAATGCCCCAGGCAAGACCCGCCAACCCACCCGCAAAAAAACACCCGACACAACACCACCAAACAGCGAAAAAGCTAAATCTCATACTTACAATGTCTCTCGGCCTTCGGTCCAAACGCGGCGCTGTGCAGCTAGGTCGTCATCATCATCATCAATCATCATAACTCCTGTTTTCCACCACGGATTTCCTGAAAAGCAAATGCAATCAAGATTAGACTGTCGCAGCAGTGCTTCGACAGAGACCCCGGCCGCAACCCACCCACGAACAGCAGGAAGCCCCCCAAAACGCTACATTGAGCAAGATGTCTGAAGAAATGGCAAAAAAAAGGCTGTTCCTTATGGATTTTGTCCAAAACACTTGTATCCGGTATTAGACCTTCCCAGGAATGCCCCAGGCAAGACCCGCCGGCGCCAACCCACCCGCAAAAAAACACGCGACACAACACCACCAAACAGCGAAAAAGCTAAATCTCATGCTTACAATGTCTCTCGGCCTTCGGTCCAAACGCGGCGCTGTGCAGCTAGGTCGTCATCATCATCAATCATCATAACTCCTGTTTTCCACCACGGATTTCCTGAAAAGCAAATGCAATCAAGATTAGACTGTCGCAGCAGTGCTTCGACAGAGACCCCGGCCGCAACCCACCCACGAACAGCAGGAAGCCCCCCAAAACGCTACATTGAGCAAGATGTCTGAAGAAATGGCAAAAAAAAGGCTGTTCCTTATGGATTTTGTCCAAAACACTTGTATCCGGTATTAGACCTTCCCAGGAATGCCCCAGGCAAGACCCGCCGGCGCCAACCCACCCGCAAAAAAACACCCGACAACACCCCCAAACAGCGAAAAAGCTAAATCTCATACTTACAATATCTCTCGGCCTTCGGTCCAAAGTAACGCGCTGTGCAGCTAGGTCATCATCAATCATCATAACTCCTGTTTTCCACCACGGATTTCCTGAAAAGCAAATGCAATCAAGATTAGACTGTCGCAGCAGTGCTTCGACAGACACCAAAAATTACACACAAACGCCCGGAACCGCGCCAAAGAGCACCTCAAAGGCAAGCAAGTCAGCAAAAACGGCAAGAAATTTCCACCTCATATTTGGTCCAAAACACTTTTGTCCATTATTAGAGCTTCACAGCAATGGGCCCAAAACCGTCAACTCACCCGCAAAGAAGTACAACACCCCCACAAGTGCTGAGTCTTTCTTCATTGTGCGTAATCCAGCACTCTGCTTGGAGGGAAATCGCAGTCTGGAGGAGGAGGATAGAGGAGCATGTTCTTCAGAACTTGTGAACCTGAGGAATGTAGACTGCGGCACCTTCAAATCAATAAGCAAACAAGTGAAGACAGTTCTGATGATGGTCTTGTTTTTGGGATTAGGTGATTAAAGTTTGAATTAAATTAACTGTGCAAAACAAAGAAAGAGAGACACAAAGCACACAGGAATAAAAGTGAATAAGGACGAAAAAGAAAGTTCTTGATTGATTGTCTCATTTTCAGGGCTCGGTGTCAGGGAATAAGAACAAGATTTCGTCATCATAGTCTGCGAATTCAGGCTGGATGAGGTCAGTGGCACCGAACAGAGAAAAAATCCCCTCATCTACGTTGCTGTCCTCATCGTCTTCATGTGGCGTGCTTTCTCGCACTTTGTAATCTGGTGGTATGAGGTGCTGATTCATCTTGATCATTGTCAGCCGCTCCACATTTTTGGGCGATAGGCGGCTCCGTTTGGCAGTTACAATGCCACCAGCAGCACTGAAAACACGTTCAGAAGACACACTTGCGAGTGGGCAAGACAAATAGTTTATAGCCAGGTTGTAGAGCTGTGGCCACAATTGTTTTTTGCCATGCCAATACTGCAATGGCTCCTCATTAAGAAAGACCACTGTTGAGTCACTCAGATAGTCCTGCACCATCGACTCAAGGTCATCAACTGTTCCTCCACTTTGCTTACTTTTTGCTGTGCCTGTGACATTTTTTAGAGAACCATACCCCATCAAACTTAGCCAATCCTCCTCCCCAGCCACTGTTAGTGTTGTCATTGTGTGTGGTGCAGATGATCCAGTTGCCGGTGTCTTTAACGGCTGAGAGGTCACTTGTGCCCCAGCCACAGGTGCAGAAGTGGATTCTTGTGACTGCGGATGGCCTGCTGATGCTGATGCTGATGTACTGGCTTCTCCTTCAATAACCTGCCGTTCTTTTTCAAACCTCTTGGCTGACCAGGCTAACCAATGTTTGTACTTTTGAACATCTGCATCAGCGAAAGGAAAGAATGCGTTGTCTGCCAGCGCCTTTTTGTAGCGTGGATCCAGAATAGTAGCACAAATGTAATGCTGATCTGAGTTGATGTTTTTAAGACGTTCATCACCACGTAGGCGATGTAATAATTTCTCAGACAAAATGAAATGGTTTTTTTTTTTTTCATCTTTTTCAAACTCAGAAGAAACCGCCATCAGTTGGTGCTCCAGTATGCACAACAATGGGATAGCTTTTCCCAAATTACAGTCCTCCTGGCTGACTGCACGCGTGAAGAACTCAAAAGGACGAAGCATGTCTGTCAGGCTTTTAACTATGGCCCATTGCGCCTTACTCATCCGCAGGTCCTCCTTCTGAGATGTAGCCTCTGTCAAGAAATAGTGATCGAGTACCGTATACTGCTCATGCAGACGCTCAAGCATGTAGAAGGTTGAGTTCCAACGTGTTGCCACCTCCTGGATGAGTGCTTTCACTGGCATTCCACGTTGAAGTAGCAGTCTCCGCAGATGCTTCCGGGCCTTAAAAGAATGGCTGAAATGGTTGCACATTTTGCGGCAGGTGGCCATTACCTCGAACGCTGGACTCTCTTTATCACTCAAGAATTTTTGAACTACCAGGTTGATACAGTGCGCCAAACACGGCACTCTAACATGGTGACCCTGTGACATGGCCTTAACTACATTGGCGCCATTATCCGTGGAAACATAACCAATCTTGCGTTTTAGGGGGGATAGCATTGACAACACCTTTTTGTCAAACTCTTCCAAAAGGTTTTCTGCTGTGTGACTTTTCTCCAAGGCAAACATGGCTAGTGTTGCATGTTTCCGAGCAGCTTTGAAAACTTGGTCCGGGTCAACACCTGCGTTTAGCTTTGCTATAACACCTGAAAAAGAGACCCAGTGTGCAGTGATGCACATGTAATCATCGCCTGGGCCACTGGTCCACATGTCTGTTGTCAGATGTATTGTGTGAACAGCACTCTTCTGCAAAGCTGCCCCAATCGCCTGCAGCACATCTTCATGTAGTGCTGGAACCGCAACTCTGGCAAAATAGAACCGGCTCGGAACCTTCCATTTAGGGCAGAGCGTTGCAACTAATTCAAGAAAACCTACCGCTTCTACAAAAGAAAAAGGTAGAAGGTCCACAGCTAGCATTTTAGCCAGCTTAGTGTTATACAGACGCGTCAGTGGGTGGTTGCGTTCATATGGCACGTCTGAAGTAAGCATTGTTCTAATGTTGGCCTGGACCAAGCATTTACGGGCTGATAATGACTTCGTTGACCCAATTTTGCTCGCTGGTGAACTTTTGTGCGTTGGTGTCTCACTCGCTCCAACACTCTTAGTGTGCCTCACATTGGGTGTGCTGCTGAGAGGGGTACTGGGTGTAAGGGAAGTGTTTGACACGTCTTCTTCCTGCTCGTCAACATCAGATGAAACATCAACGTTTCCTTGATTTTGGCCTTTCTTGATCGCAGCTAGGTGCGCAAACCATTGGACACCGTGCTTTCTGTCAAGATGACCACTCTTAGCCGGTACCATAGTTGCTACCTGGCTTACCACGACTAACTGCAAGCTTACAAAGGGTACAAATGGCAAACCTTGGATTTTTGGGACAAACAGTAAAGAAGTCCCAAACTGGGGACTTGAAGTGTCTGTGGGACCTGGAGGAGGCGGCGATACTGGTGGTGGTGGTGGTCATGAAGCTAATGCCAGATGAAGTGGAGGATCTGGATTGGCCAACTTTTGTACGTTTTCCACTTTCACCGCCACTAATTAAGGTCGAGGTTGACGCAGGTCTCTTCTTGCCAGAAAGAAATATGGAAGCGGGACGAGTTGGTGTACTACTTAACTCCAATGATTGTGGTGTTTCCACTGCCTCCTCATCGACAACATCATCATCATCATCATCACGCGCAGCAGCTCTTCGGGCTAGGGTCAAAATGTCTGTTTGCTGCATGCCCGCTGGGGCTGCAGTGACCTTTATGATGACTGGGTCGTCGTTGGCAGAGTCTTCATCAGCAGCAGTATCCGCCACTTCTTGTTGAGCCTCATCACACTCCATAAGTCTGAGACTTTGGACGAGCTTCCTTTTACGCTTAAGTACCTTTGTTGGATCATGGTGTGCCTCACTCTCAGACGGCTGTGGTGCTGGTTCCCAAGTTTGATCCGTATCATCAGAAGGAGGTGTGCTTGAAGAGGATGTAGACACCACCCTTGATCTCTTCCTTGCTAGGGTTGTGGAAGACAATGAAGGATCATCAGGAGGAGTGGCTTCCTCAAATGATACCTCGCCTTGATTGTCGATTTCCTGATGTGCCCCTACTTCGGGAGGAACAACTATTGTGGGCACTTGTTGTGACCCTCCATGCACCTCTGCATGCGCATCTCCTTGCGCTGCCTCTCCTTCCACATGTACTTGGGCTTGTACTTGCACATGTGATTGTTGTTGCCGCTGTGGTTGTTCAACACTCGTCAGATGAGCTACAACAACCTGTGTTGATTGAGGGACATTGCTGCTGCTTTCTTGCGATGAGCCAACATCACTGGTCGATGGTGATTGAAGAAGTATACTGGCTGCCTCTGCAGCACTCAAGGGCTTGGACTTAAGTTGGCGTGGTGGTGGTGGTGGCACTGAGCCCAATGGAGCGGGGGTGCTGCTGCCAGCTTGGTCCCCAGCAGATCCCGCTGCAGCTGCTGCAGGCATACTTTTTTTTTTACTCACAAAAAAAGGGGCGGGCGGCACACCAGTGTCCTTGGTAACTTGCTTCTTCTGCTCCTTACTGGCACCTTTCTTGCTAGAGGAGCTACGGGTTACTTTTTTTGGGGCCATCTTCTTCAGAGCAGGTCAGCAGGCAGCAGTTGCACGAGTTGCAGAGGGTTCTGTGTCCAGACGTGACGTCGCGTGACGTTATGCTGCACACACCGCTGCAGGACTTCTTCCTGGCACTGGTGGTTCTATTGAGTCTTCTTGTGCACCTAAAAGCAATGGAAGACAGAGGAACATCAGTTCAGTTATACACCCCAAAAAATCGACAAAACACAGAAAAATGAGCACAATCCCATGCCATCCATGATGTTTACATTGAAGACACCCCACAGAAAGACTAGGGACATGCAAGTATGCAACACTCACTACCCCTGGGCATAAGGGATGAAAAGTAGGCAAAATAAGTGCAGGCCTCAGACACTGCCTCTCCTCAAAATGGCCCCCTTACACCCCAAGCACATGTTGCCTGTACCAGCCAGCACTCAAGATGGCCACCACCACCACCCACATGGCCAGTCCACATCAACAGTACACCCCCAAAAAACAGAAAAACAGCCAGAAATCACCACAATCCAATGCCATCCATGATGTTTACATCAAAGAGAGTGAGACAACACCACAGGCACACTCAGTCCATGCACCACCACCACCCCTGGGCAAGCAAAAGGCCACACCAGCAGCCCCCCAAAAACGACAAAAAACAATAAAATAAGCACAATCCCAGCCCATCCATGGCCTCAATTATGTTTAAATTCAAGAAGACACCCCACAGAAAGACTAGGCCCATGCAACACTCACCACCCCTGGGCAAAGGGCCACACCAGCAGGCCCAAAAAAACGACAAAAAACAATAAAATCTGCACAATCCCAGCCCATCCATGGCCTCAATGGTGTTTAAATTCAAGAAGACACCCCACAGAAAGACTAGGCCCATGCAACACTCACCACCCCTGGGCAAAGGGCCACACCAGCAGGCCCAAAAAAACGACAAAAACCAATAAAATCTGCACATTCCCAGTCCATCCATGACCTCAATGGTGTTTAAATTCAAGAAGACACCCCTCAGAAACACTAGGCCCATGCAACACTCACTACCCCTGGGCATAAGGGATGAAAAGTAGGCAAAATAAGTGCAGGCCTCAGACACTGCCTCTCCTCAAAATGGCCCCCTTACACCCCAAGCACATGTTGCCTGTACCAGCCAGCACTCAAGATGGCCACCACCACCACCCACATGGCCAGTCCACATCAACAGTACACCCCCAAAAAACAGAAAAACTGCCAGAAATCACCACAATCCAATGCCATCCATGATGTTTACATCAAAAAGAGTGAGACAACACCACAGGCACACTCAGTCCATGCACCACCACCACCCCTGGGCAAGCAAAAGGCCACACCACCAGCCCCCCAAAAACGACAAAAAACAATAAAATAAGCACAATCCCAGCCCATCCATGGCCTCAATTATGTTTAAATTCAAGAAGACACCCCACAGAAAGACTAGGCCCATGCAACACTCACCACCCCTGGGCAAAGGGCCACACCAGCAGGCCCAAAAAAACGACAAAAAACAATAAAATCTGCACAATCCCAGCCCATCCATGGCCTCAATGGTGTTTAAATTCAAGAAGACACCCCACAGAAAGACTAGGCCCATGCAACACTCACCACCCCTGGGCAAAGGGCCACACCAGCAGGCCCAAAAAAACGACAAAAAACAATAAAATCTGCACAATCCCAGCCCATCCATGGCCTCAATGGTGTTTAAATTCAAGAAGACACCCCACAGAAAGACTAGGCCCATGCAACACTCACCACCCCTGGGCAAAGGGCCACACCAGCAGGCCCAAAAAAACGACAAAAAACAATAAAATCTGCACAATCCCAGCCCATCCATGGCCTCAATGGTGTTTAAATTCAAGAAGACACCCCTCAGAAACACTAGGCCCATGCAACACTCACTACCCCTGGGCATAAGGGATGAAAAGTAGGCAAAATAAGTGCAGGCCTCAGACACTGCCTCTCCTCAAAATGGCCCCCTTACACCCCAAGCACATGTTGCCTGTACCAGCCAGCACTCAAGATGGCCACCACTACCACCCACATGGCCAGTCCACATCAACAGTACACCCCCAAAAAACAGAAAAACAGCCAGAAATCACCACAATCCAATGCCATCCATGATGTTTACATCAAAGAGAGTGAGACAACACCACAGGCACACTCAGTCCATGCACCACCACCACCCCTGGGCAAGCAAAAGGCCACACCAGCAACCCCCAAAAACGACAAAAAACAATAAAATAAGCACAATCCCAGCCCATCCATGGCCTCAATTATGTTTAAATTCAAGAAGACACCCCACAGAAAGACTAGGCCCATGCAACACTCACCACCCCTGGGCAAAGGGCCACACCAGCAGGCCCAAAAAAACGACAAAAAACAATAAAATCTGCACAATCCCAGCCCATCCATGGCCTCAATGGTGTTTAAATTCAAGAAGACACCCCACAGAAAGACTAGGCCCATGCAACACTCACCACCCCTGGGCAAAGGGCCACACCAGCAGGCCCAAAAAAACGACAAAAAACAATAAAATCTGCACAATCCCAGCCCATCCATGGCCTCAATGGTGTTTAAATTCAAGAAGACACCCCTCAGAAACACTAGGCCCATGCAACACTCACTACCCCTGGGCATAAGGGATGAAAAGTAGGCAAAATAAGTGCAGGCCTCAGACACTGCCTCTCCTCAAAATGGCCCCCTTACACCCCAAGCACATGTTGCCTGTACCAGCCAGCACTCAAGATGGCCACCACCACCACCCACATGGCCAGACCACATCAACAGTACACCCCCAAAAAACAGAAAAACAGCCAGAAATCACCACAATCCAATGCCATCCATGATGTTTACATCAAAGAGAGTGAGACAACACCACAGGCACACTCAGTCCATGCACCACCACCACCCCTGGGCAAGCAAAAGGCCACACCAGCAGCCCCCCAAAAACGACAAAAACCAATAAAATAAGCACAATCCCAGCCCATCCATGGCCTCAATTATGTTTAAATTCAAGAAGACACCCCACAGAAAGACTAGGCCCATGCAACACTCACCACCCCTGGGCAAAGGGCCACACCAGCAGGCCCAAAAAAACGACAAAAAACAATAAAATCTGCACAATCCCAGCCCATCCATGGCCTCAATGGTGTTTAAATTCAACAAAACAGTTGTATCATGCACCCATAACCAACCCTGGTCCTACTGGATACTGTGGCTACCCACAATATAATTTATTTAATTTTCTGAAAAAGTTCCAAAATTGTACTTGCAGCAACTGTAATGCCCCAAACAAACTTACTTGTGAAAGTTGATTTCTAATCCAAAAGTGATCCAAAGACAGTCAAAAAGGCCTCAAATCCAAATATCCAGCAGCACCCACAAAAAGTAATCCTTCCAGCTCCAGATCCAAATGAAAGTGACCAGGAGATGGACAAAGCACTGGGAGGAGCCTGCTGGACAGGAACAGGAAGTTGGAGACTGTGGGGCACTTCCTTCCTCCCCCCCCCCCCAAAATGGACTCCTTGCAAAAAAAAAGGCCATGCAAATGTCAACCTGAGGAGTGATTCTGATAAAAATCATAATTTTCTGAAGGTTTATCCTGTTTGCTGGTGATTTTCTTGTGCGAAATTGCAAAATCTCTATTTCGCAAGTGCGAGATTGTTCCTTTCCGCCGCAACTACATGTTCGCAATTGCGAACTCTCGCGAGGTGTGCTGTGCAAGGTGGCAAGCCGCGAGTACGTATTCGCGGGCGACAAACTCCCGCGGGAACACGCAGCAAGATCTAAAATGGCGCGTCACTCGCAAAGAAAAACAACTCGGCAAACGCTAAAATGACGGAAAGTGAACGCCGTGCACCACGCCGCGCGCCGCAACCAAGCAAAAAATCCGCCGCGAGCGGATTCACGGATTTTCGACAAATTCGCGAGCGTTCGCGGATTGCGGATTTGCCGAAAATCCGAAAAATCCGCGAGCGGAGCGGATTTTACGCCCATGCTTAGAAACCAATATCTTTTGTAAGTGGTGCTAACACCAGCTTACTCAGGCTGCAATGGCAGGTCTGTAGTTGCATTTTGAATGGTCTCCCATGGGTGGCATAATGCATGCTTCAGCCCATGGGGACCTCTGGTGTGCCTACGCCCTGCGTACCATATGCTATAGACTGGTAATGGTACCCCAGTATCCAATCTGGGATATACCTAAGTACTGACCACAACAATTTAAGGGAGAAAACAGCGAGCCTGTGGTCCTGATTAGCAGGATCCCAGTCAGACTGGTCTAAAACAGCTTAGCACCAGCGAAAAAGTAGGAGAAACCATAAAAGAACATCCTACTTTCCTACAATGTGCACAAAATACATTCATGGCATTGAAAGTTAAATGTCACCCGCGAAATACAGCATTACTGGGCCATTTGCTTGTGTGAGCAGGCAAACATGACTTAAGGCCTACCACTGCAGCCTGAATGCTACAGTTTTACAGCTGCAACTGGGCCTGACAAAATACCCCTTTTTGGTAAGAGAAAACCTTATGTTTGAAAATTATTAAGACCCAGTATGTAGGCCTTGCAACCCACAAATAAGTGCTTAGCCCTAATGAGGTTTTGAAAACCGCTCCAAGAGCGAAAACAATGGCTTGGGTGTAAGGAGTCATTTTCTCTTCCCCTGGTAAAGAACACCAGTTGGGATGTACCCCTGAACTTTGTTTATTTAACAGGAGTTTTATTTGGAACATCTGGAACGGGACCAGCTTATGTCCTTCCAGGAAGGTAAAAACACAGTGGAGGGAGAGCTGCCCCCAGAACAGATTTAAAGTGACCAAGGAGGCAGCACTGGGTGGAGACACAAGCTTTGCACAAGGGGAGAAGGGTTTCTCTAGCTTGGATTTTAGGAGTGAGAGGCACTCAGATTATTTGCAGAGGGCAAACAGGGACAGCAGCAAAGTTGAGCAAGGTCCCCTTAGGAATTTTCCCTTTATTGGTCAGAAGTCACCCCCACCCAGGAGCTCGTGCAAGTCATAAATAAGGCATCCCCAGGCATCCCCTTCAAGACACTTTGTTGGCTTGTGGAAGAACAGAAGAGGACTGGAGCTCCTGTCTGGGAATCTGAAAGAGCGGATTGGCTCTCCTTGTAGGAGGGACAAAGAAGGGTGCCCCGGGGTCAGCTGACTGAGCTTGTGTGTAGCTACAGGGCTACCAAAATTTGCAAGAGACTTTACCTGACGTTATCAGCTAACCAGTACCATCAGCAGCTGGTGACCTCTGCTGTTGTGAGTTTTAAGCCTCAAGTGCTGTTCTTGAGATCCTAGGGCCCTTTGCTGTGTCTAACTTCTTCTACTGCTCCTGAAAACCTTTGAACGTAGAGAATATTTGGGCTTCCACACCTACAGAGGACTGTGACAAAACATCCTGGTCTATCCAACCAAGATGCAATATCATTGGGCTCAGAAATCAGGTTTCTTCGGATCTGAACTTTGCCAAAGCAGAAAATCAGATTCTGTCAACCCTAAGTGAGAAGGTATCTGGCCTGGTGCACCTCAATGCCGGATACAGCCACAGTCTTACATGCTGAGGGATTCTAGGCTCCAAAAATTATACTTAGGGCCAGATGCACCAAAAATCTATTTTGCGAGTTCTTAATTATGAATGATTGCGATTCTGCGAATCGGCCATTTATGAAGGCAAAAAAAATGCTTAATGTATGTGGCCCTATGTTCAGGGGCAAAAATCTTGACCGGGTGAAGGTGCCATAAGTATCCAGCAGGAGATAGGTTTTCCCTAGGTATGTAATTTGAATTCCTCCCAATCTGAGCTTTTCCTATCTAAACCAATGGCTTCATCAGGTCCCCACTGAATGCCTATCTGACCTAGCGAAGTCTTTCTCGGCTACTGCCTGCTGGCTTGTCCCACTGAAGGATTTTGACTTCCATTAAAAAAAGACCCAAGGTAAAAGCTCCAACCGGGCGAAACAAACATTGATAGTGTATCAGACCCAGCTTCCATCGTGGTCACCCTAACCCTGCACTTAGGCCCTGGTCTGTCAGGGCCAATGATTGACATTGGTGCATTGCTCTTTTTCCAGCTATTTTTACTTAAAACAAAAAATAAATATTTGATTCTCCTTATTGGATTTTTTTGTTATTTTCTTAATTAAATGTAATTTCTATTTTTCTAAATTAGAGTGTTTTTTTATTGTGCTGTGTTTTTGACTTTCTAACAGTTTTGGTGCGTTTTAAGTGCTTTATATCTTTTTCTCTAAGCTAAGCCCTTATGCTGTGTGCAATAGCTACCAGGGCTTCCTTTCTGGTTAAAATTAAGGGAACCTTTAAATGAACCTAGCAAGACAGTGCCTTTATCACTTATGATGGACCAGAAACCACGTCAACTAATAAACCATGTTTCAACAATGATGTTCATCAGTGGGATCCAGAGCTTGTGTTTATACCACTCAGTTATTTGATGAGGGCATTTATGATTTTTTAAATTATTTTTTGTTTCGATTTCTGAACCTTAAATTTTCTTTGGAACATGGAGGTGGATCTGGGTACCCTAGCCAGTGTCACTGTGGTAGAGAGAAATAACATGTGCAAAGCAATGAAGCTGATGATGGAACTGAATGCCCGGAAGATGGACAATGAGAAAGCTGTTAGGGCCTTGAAAGAGACTCACCAACCACAGATCATCTCAGAGAAGGATGACCAAGACGAGGCAATAGAGATGGTCAAAGAAGAAGAGGGCAGCAAGGTACCACCTGTCCCAAAATTGATTTTCTGATGTACCTTCTAGGGTGGAGAGTGGTGCAAGCTCTGCCAGTCTAAACCCTTATGAGTTAGACATACATCAGATGTGGTTCAGGGACAAGAGTCAGAAGGGCGCTGCAGGTCAAACTGGCAGCCATCACCCTGGAGGAGAAGAAACTAGCTCTAGAAGGTAGGAAACCTAGGAGGTGAAAAAGGCCCGCTTGAGACTCCTCCAACCTAAAGCAATGGTGAGGTATCTACACAACCCCCATTTGTTAAACAATTTTGTGCCTAACTTTGTGGTGGGGATGACACAGATAAAGGATTTGCTTCCTATGAAAGGGCATTGAGAATGTGAAGGCAAATAGGCAACACTGGGGAACCCTGCTGTGAGGGTTGGTGCCAACACTGTACGGGGATGTACTCCTTACACTGGGCAAGAAGGAATTCAACTTAAACAACCAAATGAAGGATGTGGCCCTAAAACGCAACATGAGACATCAATATTTCCTGTAAATAAAATTAACTGTTTTGCCCATACTAGTGTGAAGGGCTAGCATTTTCACAGTTTTTTTTCTCTTCCTATTGCGGGCAACCACACAATTAGGTTAGCACTTTTATCTGGACAAGTGTAGGATCACTGGGTGGTCTGAAGTTTATAGATCCCAGAGAATCCAAAAGTTTCCACAACAGAAATGTAGAGAAAATGTATGATTTTAGACATAGATTGAGGTTCGCCCAGAATTTTAGGAAATAGATTTTCATGGGCTCTATGCCAGGCACACCACCCTGAACTTCCCAGTGTGTCTAAATTTGAGAAGTTGATGGGTTTAGTAGGTTTCCCAGGGTGACGGTAGAGCCAGGCCCAAATAGTGCAGACATTCAGAATGGCAAGTAAGAGGAAATTTGGATTCATCCCCACTCTTCCAGTCCATATGTCAAAACTACAGCCAAAAGAATCCAAATTTCCTCTTAATTGCCCATAGGATGGGGATGCCCTGTACCCATGTGGGCAGAAAGACCACGGGGCATTCAACCGAGAAGGGACACCCAACACCATAGCAGTCTGCCCACATCCTATAATTTTTCAGTAGATCAAAAAAATATCAATGGTGTCTAGAGAGCTTCTTGCTCCTTCCATTTCCTGAGGGCAGAATTGTGATAACCCCTCTACAATAAAATATATAGTCACTAACTCATACAACTGACTCAGTTGGCATTGATTCATGCTTTTAGTGTTTAGATATTAGGTATACCCAGCCAATATTTGCCATGTGGATCCTTAGAAGCATTAAAGGACTAATTATAATGTGCTTCGCTATATGTGGTAGATCCCCATTATATAAAAATATATTTTCTAGAAAATGTAAAGACATTTCTTGTCAATCATAGGGTACATAATTTGCATTAATCGTATCAGGTTTGTTTGTGGTGAAATGCTGGCATAGCTAAGTTAGGAATTATCATTTAAAAAACCTTAGAAATTCACTGAAAAAACTATAGGTTTCAGGGACGTTATAGTTACAAATTAGCATTTAAAAATCCTTAGAAATTCACTGAAAAAAACACAGGTTTCAGGGACGTTATAGTTAGTTGGACATTTCACTCCTCCAAAACCAGAGAAATTCAGCTGTTATAGTTAGTTGAACTCACTATAACTCGCGCCCCCGCTTTGCACTGCTGATGATGTCACATATTTCATAATTCATGACATGGTCAGTGACATCACTGATGACATCTCAAATGACATCACTGATGACATCCTCCATGTGATATTCTGATGCACCTCCTAATACCCTAATATAACCTTTGATACACCCACTCTAAAATAGTAGACTACCATTTTAAAAACCATAGACACACCAATACTTGTTACTACATACTCACTCACTGATTCCTAGGTCTACACACACATCCTCTCTCTCACCCATACAGTCACTCATACATGCAGTCACCTATCAATACAGCAATTTCATATGCACTCATACACCTATACAGACACACACACCGCCACTCATCCATAGTGTTTCACACACCTAGTCAGTCATTCAAAGAATCAATCACAGTCCCATTTACTCACCTGCACAGTTACACACACACCGCCTCACGTATTCATACAGATACTAACACATACTTACTCTCTTATACAATCACTTATACAAGCACATACTCATCCATACAGCCACTTTCACAATCACTCACTTTCACATATAGTTATTTATATACTCCAACACTCACATATACTGCCTTTTACATATGTAGTTACTCACACATGTACCACTGAGGTATCCATTCACTAACCAACACACCCATGCACACACTCACCCACCCATACAGCCCTTTACAGATGCACTCTTGAACCCATACACCCAGTGAATCACCCACTCACACATCTATGCACAGAGTCACACACCCCCTGCCCACCCACACAAACACTCAGGCACCCATACAGATACTCGGCCAAACAATCAATAACCTATATAGACGCTCATGTAGCTTCTCAACAACCCATGCAACTGCTTATACACTAAATAACTAACTATATATATATATATATATATATATATATATATATATATCGCTCAAGAAACTTCTCCGTGTCTGGAAAGAAGAGAGAGCAGCACTCCGGGGAGTTACTAAACAGCGTGCAGTTTATTTAGCACAACAAACGTTTCGGCAAAAAGCCTTCGTCGGTGTCACAACCCATTATCCAAAACACACATTTAAATAAAATCATGTGAATTCATGAACATCAACAAGGGACTCAACCCCCCAGCAATACCATGAGCGCCATCTTAGAATGGTTTTTAGGATCAGAACCATACAGATTTAAACCATAAATTGGTTAAATCAAATAGGCAGAGGGCAAAATTCAATAATACATTCCAATAATTGTACAAAAGATACAGCCGTGGATCGGCAGGGGTCCCTTGAGTGAAGAGAATAAACAAAATTCATGACCACATACAATAATGTGCTGGAAATTATATATAGATATGTGCAAAGTGGATATAGCCTACTTCATGTATCAGCAATCAAGACGAAAAATATTATATGCTATAAATCCATCGTAAGTAAGTAGTAGAAAGAAAAAGTGACAAATCCTGCAACACAGCAAAAGCAAACAGCCAGACGACCGTCCAGCGGGGTACGTTCACTACAAACTATATACAACTGATCACAACTGTACAAAGGAGAATGGTCATATCCATGAAATCCATCCAATCATAGGCTTGATTAATGTAGAGAGTGATCAGGGTCAGAGTATATACACAAACATACAGATATTAGGACAATGTAAGAGAAGTGAGAATCCGATGCGAGACATGAAGTATATACATAATGATGGTAATGAGAGAATATACTATACTTGAGGAATCTAGTGATCACCATAGGTGTATGACTCAACCATGTAGTCTATACACTATATACACTATATACATTTATACATTTTCATAAGTTGACATTACTTTCAGATGATCAGACATAGTAGTATAGTGTAAAGATGATATAGAGACAAGATAGAATATCTGATGCTAGTGACTATGTACTCGTATTCAACCCTTCATTTCATTTCCCCAGATGGACCACCATATCCTCACCACTATTCATACCCTTGGGGAACTTGGTAGACAGATCGATTATGTATCTAGACTCAAGGCGTCTAAGCCTTCTCAGTCTGTCTCCACCCCGTGGATTGAATGGGACATGGTCCAAGCCAAAGTAGCGTAATTTAGTTCTATCCTTTTTATGATGTTCGGCAAAATGCCTCGCTACTGGGTACGCAGGGTCCACCTTTTCGATAGCCCTCTGATGTTCAAGCACTCTCAGTTTAAGTTGGTTGATGGTACTACCAATATATCTGAGACCGCATGGGCATATCAAACAATACACAGCATAAGTGGTGCTACAGGTAATGAATTTACGAATTTTCTTAGTCCTACCAGCATCGGGAATGTCATATTGCAGAACCCTACGACTGTTGCTACAAGCTTTACATTTCCCGCATGGGAAAAAAACACTCATTGTTTTCAGGGTGTTAGTGTTAGTTTGAGTGGGTAGGGGTTCTAAATGACTATGTACTAGCACATTTCCCAGAGACCTAGCTTTACTAAAGGTCACTAGAGGATGCGGAGGCAGATCTTCTCTAAGTACTTCATCTGTAAGCAAGATGTGCCAATTTTTGCGCATCAAGCTCCTCAGTCTATCAGCACCTGCAGAGTAAGGAGTGATCATTCTAAAGACATTCCCAGTGTTCTTATCTGGCGTCCTCGTTTTCTCAGCTAATAGATCAGCTCTCGGAATCGTTCTCACTTTTTTCAGTGTATGGGACAACAGTGGCTCATCATAACCCCTGAGTCGAAAGCGGGATAGGCATTCTGAGGCAGCCGCCTCGAAATCCTTATCTTGGGTGCTGTTTCTTTTTATCCTCAAGAGTTCACCGTACGGGATACTCTTGACGAGCTTAGGTGGGTGGGCACTCCTAGCAAACAGAATGGAATTTCCTGCTGTCTCTTTGCGGTAAAGAGACGTTTGGACTCGACCATCTTCAATGTAAACCCGTAGGTCCAGATAGTGTGCTGCCACCCCACTAATAGTACCAGACAGGTGCACATTGTAGATGTTATCATTGAGGATATCAATATATCTTCTGGCCGATTCCTCTGTACCCTGCCACACGATGAACAAAAAGAACAATTCCCAACAGGTATTATGCAGAGACAATTTCAAATATGTATGCCTTAGGCATTACAGAAGGAACAGAAACAAGGAGTCAGTTGATTTAGAGAAAGGTAGTATTATTCACCAAGGAACAGAAAGGGAGATTATTCATAAGCAAATTACAGTTAAAACAGCACTGTAAAGACCAGATCTTATGACAACCCAGTGACACTTGGTGCAAGGTGCTATGTACAATTGGTGAAGTGAGCGTGCAAGTGCTTTAAAAACAGCATTGGCGGCGCATTCAACAAAGTATGTACATCAATCAAAGGCTCCAAAAACAAGTTACAATCACTTGGAAAACAAATATTTCTTTTAGGAGCACTAAGCGTGATATGCGTCATGTAATTCAAGCTGAAAGGTCGACGGCGTTTCGATCCCAGTTAGTCGGGATCGTCATCAGGACAGAGTTGTCGATAGATACAGTGCTGTAGAGAAAGGAGGGCATGTTTGAGCGGGGGATAAGGGTACGAGTTGGGGGTGAAACGGTGAATGGATGATGATAAACCTAACCATTAAAGGTATATTGTGTCAAGGGTGTGGCAGGAGTGGTGGCCAGAGAGGGGAACAGGGTGAATAGTAGGGGGTGACTAGCGTGGAGCGATTGATTGGCGTTGCTAAATTATGGGAATTATGGGGGACTGCCGGTAAGTGAAATGAGTGGCAATTTTGTAATTGAATGGACACTCACAATGCAGCCAAGCAATGGTGCGTGACTAGCAGGAATCCGAGGTGGCAGAAATGGGCCTGGTGCTGCGGAGGAACAGGTAAGGGGTTAAGATGAGGCGCATGTAAGTCTACTGAGAACCAATCCAAAGTGCGATTAATTTACCTGTTCGCGGCTTGAATTGGGCGGCACACGAGGTAGACAGCGTCTGTTGCTTTCTAGATCACAACCCTCCAGGATCCCTACCGAATTCATTATGGACCTTCTACGAGTGGCCTTACAAAACAACTACTTCCTGTACAAAAGTACTTACTACCTTCAAATCAAGGGAGTATCAATGGGCGCTTGCTTCGCTCCAAATTTTGCCATTCTATATGTCCATGCCTTGGAAAAATCAATATTTCTTAACCCTATCAACCCGTACCGACCCCAAATCCATCTGTGGCGTCGGTACATTGATGACATTTTACTCATATGGAATGGCACTGCTGACTCCTTACAACCCGTCATAGGCTGGTTAAATTCCTCACAAGAACATCTTAAATTTACGAGCGAAACCAAACCAAATGACCTACCCTTCTTGGATGTCACTATACATGCGGAGGAAGGAAAACTAGGGACATCGCTCTTCCGCAAACCCACAGAACGCAATACCCTGCTGCACTACTCAAGTAACCACCCCAGAGGCCTACGAGATGGTCTCCCGTTTGGCCAGTTCCTCCGAATCCGGCGCAATTGCAAGTGGCGCAAAGACTATTTTAGGGAGGCCGACATCCTGGTTTTGAAATTAGTCAACAGGGGCTACCCACGACGCTTGGTGAAACAAGCAAAGAAACGAGCGTGGTACAACCACCGGGAGGATCTATTGAGGCCCAACCAAAACAAAAAAACTTTGAACAGGATCCCTTTTGTTTCTGTCTTCAGCCCGGATAGTAACAAAGTAGCCAAAATAATCAAAAGAAACTGGACTGTGCTACGAACAGAAGAACATTTTCAAGCACCCCCTCTGTTCTCCTACCAAAGGGGCAACAACATTGCTAACCACCTAGTGCGTGCCATCACTTGGCCGACGGCCACCACTGAGAAACACACGATCACAGCAGCATGGGGCATGCCTCCCGTCATCGGACACTTCAAATGCCAATCTTGCAGCGTCTGTGAACTAACACTGAACACCAAAGAATTCATTTTCAATGGCCAGAAACACCAGCTCAGCCATCACTCCAATTGCAAAACACAAAATGTCATCTATGCAATCCGCTGCCCGTGTGAGCTCATCTACATCGGCCAAACTACCCAAATGGTCAAACAACGGATCATACAGCACAAAAGCAGAATCAACTGCAAAGTACTAACGGCGCCGTTGGTTGCACATTACTTGGAGCTATCACATACGGACACAGACCTTGAATGGTTGGTCATTGAGAAACCAACACTGCCCTTAAGAGGTGGCAACATGGCCTCTTTACTGAACAGAGCAGAATGTAAATGGATCGCTAGGGTCGATTCAGTCAACCACGGGCTCAACACCCTTGATGAGTGGACCAGCACCATCTCTATCTAAAACGCTCACAGTGCAACCTTCTCTAGCCCTTGGTCCTCCCCTTACTCTGTATCTAATATGTACAGTAGATGCAGACTTGCAATAATTGTCACCATTGATCTTGACCCCGACGGCCACAGTTATTTATATTTATATATGGCCACCCATATTTAAACATGATCCTGTATCTAAACTTCCGGTTTCAAACCATGGCCAGCTTAATGTTATCATCTGACCTCTCTATATTGCGAATAGAAAATGTAAAATGTCTAATAGATGTATCTTTATAACACCTGGCATTGCATATCATGACCCTGATGATCACTTGTTCACATGGCCGCCCATATTGCATAGTATCCTGTATCTAATTGCCTGTAACCATGTTTATGTACATATGGCCATCTAATAGACTTATCCCGTGTATTTAACTATCCGGTTTCATACCACTTGCCGTTATTTGTAATAAGCTGCAACAATTTCACAATTGTCTTAACTTATGTTCCTGGATGCCCCGCGCACATGTCTCAATTGTAGATCGCTCTCACTGAGCACTTAAACCTGAGTGTTTCTCATGCCCGCACTCGCATTAATTGCTACTGTACGTAATCCTCCCCGCAGGGTCTTTTCATACCCAGCCCTCTACGAACGTCGGGTTCCCACGCCCGCGCCACGTCATGTAAGCCAGCCTTGCTCCTGATGCTGGTCTGGAATAGCCAGTTCCTGTTTACCTTCGTCACCTTGGTTACTTCCCTGCCTGTCTCCCCTTTCCCCGCCCTACTGTCCTCCAACTCACCAATGGCACCGTGACACTCCATTGGAACTCCCCTAACCCCGCCCACCCACAGCGCTCGGTCACCGCCCCTCACTTGCCGCTTCCTGGTTATCACCGAGGCAGCCGAGACGCCACGCACAGCTCGAGCATTCATTGCCGGTAAACTCCACGCCAGATGAGCCCATCACTGCTGTCTGACGCCCTGCTTAACTCAGGTAAGCTTTGCCGACTCGACTTGTGCCCTCGCCTTAATCACGCTCCATTTCAAACAATGGATTTTCATCTTCCGTTTTATTCCGGCACCCAGTAATGCATATCCCTATCATTCTTCTGCCCCTTCAGGCGCTGTCTACCTCGTGTGCCGCCCAATTCAAGCCGCGAACAGGTAAATTAATCGCACTTTGGATTGGTTCTCAGTAGACTTACATGCGCCTCATCTTAACCCCTTACCTGTTCCTCCGCAGCACCAGGCCCATTTCTGCCGCCTCGGATTCCTGCTAGTCACGCACCATTGCTTGGCTGCATTGTGAGTGTCCATTCAATTACAAAATTGCCACTCATTTCACTTACCGGCAGTCCCCCATAATTTAGCAACGCCAATCAATCGCTCCACGCTAGTCACCCCCTACTATTCACCCTGTTCCCCCCTCTGGCCACCACTCCTGCCACACCCTTGACACAATATACCTTTAATGGTTAGGTTTATCATCATCCATTCACCGTTTCACCCCCAACTCGTACCCTTATCCCCCGCTCAAACATGCCCTCCTTTCTCTACAGCACTGTATCTATCGACAACTCTGTCCTGATGACGATCCCGACTAACTGGGATCGAAACGCCGTCGACCTTTCAGCTTGAATTACATGACGCATATCACGCTTAGTGCTCCTAAAAGAAATATTTGTTTTCCAAGTGATTGTAACTTGTTTTTGGAGCCTTTGATTGATGTACATACTTTGTTGAATGCGCCGCCAATGCTGTTTTTAAAGCACTTGCACGCTCACTTCACCAATTGTACATAGCACCTTGCACCAAGTGTCACTGGGTTGTCATAAGATCTGGTCTTTACAGTGCTGTTTTAACTGTAATTTGCTTATGAATAATCTCCCTTTCTGTTCCTTGGTGAATAATACTACCTTTCTCTAAATCAACTGACTCCTTGTTTCTGTTCCTTCTGTAATGCCTAAGGCATACATATTTGAAATTGTCTCTGCATAATACCTGTTGGGAATTGTTCTTTTTACACACGATACACCCATCCCAACGAGGTTTATGGGTTTTCCTCCTGTTATTCCTACAAACACGATGAACAAGTCATCTATGTAGCAGTACCAATGTACCACCTTCCCACTTTCACCCTCTTCATCATAGCTTCTGGGCACATGCTCCTCCCACCAGCCAACGAACAGGTTCGCGTAGCTGGGAGCTAAGCATGTGCCCATCGCTGTCCCAGAGGTTTGTCGGTATAGACTGTCTTCGAACAAAAAAATGTTGTTCTCTAAACAGAATTGCACAAATTCCATTAGCATTGCATTATGTTGTCTAAACCGAATGGGACGTTTGTTGAGATAATGTTCAACAGCAGATAGTCCATGTCCATGCTCAATGATGGTGTATAGGCTAGTAATATCCATCACTAAGAATAGGTAATCATCTTGCCAATCCATATTGTCCACTCTCTTCAAAAAGTCCTTTGTATCTTGGACATAAAAGTCTAGTCCCAGTACCAAAGGGAAGATGTAATTATCCACAAATTTGGACATGTTCTCTGTTAGCCCGCCGATAGATGCCACAATCGGTCGGCCAGGAGGAGTGACATTGTTCTTATGCAATTTCGGCAAATGATAAAAAGTAGGTGTCATTGGATTGCTACTTCTTAAAAAGATGTGTTCGTCTTTGTCAAGCATAGAAAGGTTGTACCACTTGAGGATCAAATTATCGTACTCCCTAATACTTGCATCATATAGATCTTTAGTCGTGATGACATAGTATTTTATATCCGAAAGTTGCCTTATTGCTTCCTGGTGATAGTACTCTCTTGTCATTAAGACGACATTACCTCCTTTGTCCGAGGGTTTTATAATTGTTTGTTTGTCGCTTAATAGTTCCTGCAAGGCTCTCTTTTGGGATTGAGTGATGTTACTGGGAATAGAGTGGGAAGCCTTTCTTTCCTTGACCAGCTCCATCAACATGGCTTCCGAGAAGGCGTCAATTGCATCCCAAGGGGATTGAGGGATGAACGTTGAGAGAGGTTTGAACTGACTCCCATCTCTTTCTTGTTCAATGCCTTGAGCCACGGCCCTCTCTGCCATATTCATTGCCGAAATGTCCATATCAACGCTTTCATTCCTTAAAGCTTCCATGGCTTCAATACAGGACATGTCCTGACCGGTCAAAGTGTCAGTGGCTGTTAACCTGAGCCCAGGTTTGGGCATACCCTTGATGTGTGGTCTTATTTTAAAATGTTTGTGCAGTTTCAGTTTTCTAGTGAACTTGAAAAGATCGATCTTGGTTTGTGTAAATTTGAGGTCCGCATTGGGGCAAAAGGTGAGCCCTAGGCTAAGGAGTTCTTCTTGTTCGTTGGTCAGGAGTTTGTTTGTGAGATTTACCACTGTAAGACTGCTCCCATTTTCGTGCTGTTGTTCAGCATTTCTTACTTCTTCGCTTTGCGATATGACCGTGTTTGGGGTTTTGTTTTCCCCTTTCCTCTTCCTTTTGCCACCTCCTCCGGCTCTTCTAGTCCTCCTTCTTGTCGTTCCGGAGGCTTGTTCTTTCCTCCTCTGAGCCAGTTTTGTCGAATCAGTTGGAACTCCGTGTGAAAAGGAGCAGGAATTCTCCTTCGTTCACTTCTCTGTTCCCGTTGGTCATCTCCTGATTCGTCTGCCGTTACCTCTGACTCTGAGGTTGGCGCGCTGGAGCCTGGTGTTAAGGTGGTGCCTTGGATCATGGCCTTCCTAGGTGCATCGTAATTTTTTGCGAACGTCAGGATACGCCCCTGTCGGTAGTCATTTTCGTCACGTTCGAATTTTTCTTGTTTACGTGTCATTATTTTCTGCTGGTATCTGACCAGACGTTTTTTCAGGGCTTCCTTAAGTTCGTTCACCTTTGAAGAATCGCCTTCCGCATCTATGAGGGTTTCTAGCGCTTGTATTTCTGCTAGAGCTTTGTCCCTATCGCTCCATGCATACTTCACCAGGAGTTTCAGGATACCGTCACAGTATGCTTGGGTGTGTTCTTGCCAGTCCGTTAGCAGTTGGGGGTCGGGGTGCTCATAGGCAGGCACCGTATACACTCTTAACCCCCTGGGCACCATTTTTTCATCGATGTAGCTACTGAGGCTGGTGGCCTCCCACCACTTGCGGATCTCCCGCTCATGCAGTTTTTCAAGTTTGAAAAATAATTCATTAAGCTTGTTGCTCCCGTTCCCCGCCCCGGAGGACGAGGCTGCCGCTATCGCTGTGAGCGGTCTGTCACGTTTCTTAAACATATCCTGCGCCATCGCACGGCGCTCCTGCTCGCCGAACATTTCCATTTTGCACACAATCGGGTTGTATTCACTCGATTAGGTGCTATTACTCATAACCATCTTGGTTAGAGGCACGCTGTATTTCGCTCCCCTGGGCGCTCTGCCGTTGCATGCAAACACTCCCAAACTAAATAGAAGGGAGCAGGGCACACATACACATGGATTATATGTATATTTGTATATAGATATATTTAAAAAGAATCTTAGTAAAGACTGTTTCATTGTAAAGCCTTCATTGTAAAGGGATTCGTTGTTCTTCCCCGTGTGTAAATGACGTTTCCCTCCCAGGAAGGAAACGATGGTGGGAACTCTCAGCAGATCAAAAGGAATGGATGAGCAGCACATTTTTCAGAGACCCGTTTGATTTTGAGATTGCTCTTGCTACCACCTCAAAAGGTTGCCAGCCTAGACTTTAGTTTATCTGTTGCCTCTTGTGGCCAAGATGGGCAAAATGTATCTCCATTTCCTAGTCAAGCATAAAAGTTAATCTGAGAGTCTAGCAAAGGTAGCAAACAATTGATAAAACCTAGGGTACTGCGTGCCTGAGGAGATCTGTCTAGGGTATCCAGTGGACTGAAAAGAGGAGTACTTACATGATTTAACCCTGGAGCTATAAGGGACTGCACTCCAATGAAAGGTATCGCTCAGTCCTGGATTTATGAGTGTCCCCTAAGTAACAACATGGCCACTTCTGAGATGAAGACGCATTATAGAGGTTCCATGACTCTCCACAGGGCAGACTCGTTGATAAGCACCCTAAAACTGTTCTATAATGGGAGAAAAGGGAGAAACGAAGACTACAAGTACAATTGTGTGACGCACTGCAAGGCTTATAGTTTTTATTTTCTCCGAAAGTAGAGGAAACTGATTTGGAGAAGGTAGTCATAGCTTCTATCCTCAGTTGACCCTCTATTTGGCATGAAATGCAGTCACACGAAGGCTAATTAAAGCATTACATCTAATCTAAGAAACAAAGGCTTTGTCAGCCAGCTAAGGAGTGCACAACACTTACAGCTTGGTAGTCAACCATCCCTGTCCCCACCCCAGAAACAGCCAGGAACCAAGCCAAGGGAATATTTTCCTTTGAAGATGAAAAATACAAGTCACATGTGAAATGCACAGTTCTGCTTTAATTAACAGTTGCAGATATTCACGTAACAGAAAAATGTTAAAGTAAATACATCCCAAAACGAGGACTCCTGGAGATCAGAGGGTGTGGTGGAATTCCAAGTGCAGGCGCGTATTTCTGTGCTATTTTCTAACTATAACAATGTGTTAAAAATGTAGAAGTAACTTACAGGAGCATAGGTTCCTGTCTTACAGTGCTGCTTTGTGAAGTGGGTTCTCCATAATGGAATGCACTCTACACTTCACAGATCTGCACAAATTCCTACATGCAGCATAATTTGTAATAATCAAAAAAAGCATATTTATTTGCAATTGGGCCTGTATAGCACACAGAACACCGGATTCCATTTCACGAATACCTCATTCATGTCTACTGGAAATCACAAAATGCATATCTGCCAAGGTTTCTGATTGGTTAAGTGTGGTTAAGTGTGACATTTCCATGTTTTCAGTGTGCTTCTGTGTGACATTTCATTATGTTATGTGTGACACTTTGAGTGACACTTTTTCATAAGTAGAACCAAGCAATGATGTCATTGGAATGAGATACGTGTAAAAATACCTCCTTTGTGCACAGCAAGGCTGTGAAGTGCATTTATTATCGCTACAATGCTGCTTGGCTCCCACCAGAGGAGGCTCAAGTTCATAGCTGGGAAGCCACGGTTAACCAAAGTCAGCCGAGAAAGTTCATATCCAATGATATTGAAAAATAAGTAACCCCCATTATTTATGAACCAAGTGGATCCATGTCACATGTGTGACACTTCAAGCCAGTGCAGAGTTTTTACAAAACAATCGTTCATTCTGGGTCTCTTTAGAGCATATTTGTTTCTAACGAGAGCAGCCATGCAGAGATTGGAATGGTTCGAGCAGCTTCAACCCTTTCTGGACAGCTTGCCAAACAGGCACTATCAGGGCAATGTTGTCTTCTTCAGAAAAAATACAACTATGACTCCCAGAATACCAAGTGGTCCTGGCTTAAAAGCCAGGATAGGATGAAAGATGTCAGACACAGAAAGAACTGCCACCATGTAAACATTTCACGAGATTATAACCCTATACCAATGCACATACTGCATTGTGCACAAAATATGTCAAATGAATGAAGTTCTCATCATCAGAAGAAATATCAAATGTGCACAGTTTTCCATTTATTTAAAGTATTTTTGACAAAAATGTAGACCTACAGCCATCAACGTATTTTACTTCTGTAGTGAAATTAATTTTATATTGAGATAGAAAGATGTGACCATCAGTCACTGCAAGTACAATTAACTTGCCTATGCAACATCATTATATCACGCCAAGGCAGGGCTGGGATAGGTTGCCCTCCTGTTAATCTGTCAAGTGAAGAAAATGTTTGCAACATCATGTGTGATAGGAACACTGTTTTTTTGCAAAACAGTATCCTGGAATGTAGTCTTCATAGTATTGTTTTTCATATGCACTGTGGGCTAAAAATCCGTTATTTGCATTAAGCCGGTCACATTTATAAGAACATGCACACAATACACTTTATAGTGAAGGAGCAGTGGTGACATTTGCAAGGGTTGCTTAAAAAACAAGTGCTTTTGTCCTGTTAGAACTGTATCATAACATGAGCATGTTTTTTTTATAATAATGCATTTTTAGAATATTTGTGGGCCCATATGCATGCCGTGAACATTTTTAGTGTTGACTGTACGAAGTGTCTCACAGGCTACACATGATGTCAACAAAGTGCTTTGCTCAAAATGGTCTGAAAGAGCATTTAAGATGAACAGGAGTATAACGACCTTTGGGGCCTGCCATTGCCTGATTGCTGATGCTGCGACTCCACGCCTCTCCTAATGTAGTAGTGGTGTGACTGAGTGCCTGTGAGAGTCCCGCTACGGGGTATCCATGACAGGCTGCATTGTGGCCTCTCCACACAGTATCACCTCATCCTGGGACAGCAGAAATCCTAGCGCTGTGAAGCACAGTAGCTGCTTAACTAAAAGCGCTTGGCTGGGAGCAGTATTTAACTATTATACTGTTATGCTGACTTTCAAAGGGTCTGCTTACGTTAGGACCTGAGTATTACGGGATCGACTGGTGACAATGTAATATTTATCAATGCTTTGTTTCACATATGTCTTCACCCTTCCCTCCTACATGCTTTTGCATGGCTTACCTCTTAGCTCATGGTCTGGGAAAATAGTGCAGTTCAGTATTTCGGTGCTGCGTGCCTCCTCTGTTGCACTGTTATCTTGCTTGTAACATCTGTTTGCAGCAGGGGCCCATTGCTTTCTTAAAGCCACATAGCCTGAGTTGCTGTCTCCGGGTATGCTATTCTAAAGTACTACTACAACATGCAGCCTGGCAACTGAAGCCTAGCCCAAGATTGGTGAACAGGCAACAGGCTGATTGTCTATGAACCCAAGAGAAAAATGATGTGTGTGTGGGAGGGGAAAAGTGTTGTCTGTGTGTGGACCCCATAAAAGTCACACCAGTACTCCTATCGTTGGGTGACCAGTAGAAGCAACCCACTGTTGTGTCACTAGTGTACACTAAGGATTTCCCAATGCTAAATACACAAGCGCTCTATTTAGGCACCACGGAGAAGTGTGGCTCACCGGTTACAGGAGGCAGTCCCTGATGCGGAGGTCAGACCTGGGACCAGGGTTCAATCCCTGACGCGGCAGGGTCTTGAGCTCAAAATGTCCACAGACTCGATAATTCTCGCCTCAGAGCCTACTCGAATCGTGGGTTCACACTCTGCAACTCTCGGCCATAGCTTGCTTAATCTCCACTACGGCCCCACCGCGATGGGATGCCTGGTCTTCACCTTGGGGATGCCCAGTAGGGGTAATCTCGCAGGTAAATGCCAGGACGGGTTCCCAAAGCAAGTGCCTTAAGACCTTACGGTGAAAAGGCGCTATATAAGAACGTATGATTTACGATTTATTTACGGTGCTTATTTATGAGAGCCCTGCATCACTTTTGCACCACTTGAAGGGGTACATGCGTGACAAATGGCTCTCATAAAGATTTTTATGAAGCCAGCCTGCTTGGCTTTGAGTGGTTTCATAAATCATGAGTTTGGTGATCCAGCGCAAATCACTGCGTCACATTACCCTGTGCCTGGGAGGTATTCCGTGGGCACTGCAGTGGGTTCTCCCATGCAACAGCCATGGAATTTGACGCTGCCCCAGATTTGCAAAGTGATGTACACCTGGGAAAGCGTCAAATCCATACGCCTCCCGAAGTGAGGCATAACAAAGTGAATTATGTTAATTTCTCCTTGTTGTTTCCTCTTTCCATCATAGAATGATGAAATTGCCCTAGGTGCAATGGAGGCACCATTGCACCATAGTGTGAGGATGCCTGCATTGGTTCTAGGCTGCCAAAATGGCACAAGTGCAGACAGAAAGGACAGGAACACACCGTATCGCTTAAATACGGTTTATTCCTGCCCTTTCACTTTGTTGTACACAGTGCAGCAAGGTGCCTTGCTGCCCTATGCCAAAATGCCAAAAACGTGGCCCCATATTGCAAAAGAAACACAAGAGTCTGAGTGGCACACCAAAAAACAAAAACGATGAAAAGTAAACACAGACTAGAAATCTCTCTACCTCTCTAAAGCTACATCAAATGGTCAGAGAATTTTAGGCTGGAAGATTGACATAGTTAGGCCTCTGTGTTTGATGGTTGCTTAGCTTTCATTAGACAGTTTGCTAAGGCATTTGCAATCTGTGTCACAAATTTCGGACCCTGTGGGGATGCGATAATAAAATAATTATGAGTTATTCTAACACGAGATGTGTGGTACTAGGCAGAGCTGAAAATGGTTCCTGCCAGGCATAAACTACGAATCTACTTCTGTGGATTTCCCCACAGCAAGGATCGAAAAATCACCAGCAGTACGAGCTACAAGATCGGTAGGAAGAGGGTATTAAGAATGTCATGTGACATGCGCAATAGTAAGCCTGGACAGATGCGCCACACTTGGCTTTCTAGGCTTTTCAGCTGTTTGGTAATTGACAAAAAAGAGTAAAAGTACATTCAGATAGAGTTGAAAACTGTAGTATGTGATTATATTTTAGTGAATTGATCATCATTAGTTATTTGTCCAGGACTTCCAAATGTGGTGTTAAAGCCACTATCTGATTGACATATTGTACACAAGCTGTCAAATGTAGACAATGCATTTACATTAGGCAGATGCCTTCAGTCTGAAATGTGCGTTGTGAGAACCTCAACTCTAATTTAGAGTTCAGCAGACAAGTTACTCCATCACACGTGATGTATATCCTGTCTGCTGTATTAACACCTTGGTCGCGGCTGGAATTCCGCGCCGGTGCTGGACATTCCGATCGTGGGCGTGGTCATGACGCCTCCCGGCCGTCATCAGCACACTCCCACCGTGACTCATGACGGTGATCAGCACCGAAGGGGTTAAAAGCTCCAATGGATACAATACACTTGCAATAAGGCAGACATGATCTCTGTAGCATTTATGACAGTGTAACCTATTCGCCAATCTCCTTATCAGCCCTATATCTCTTCTTCTTTTCTTGCACTTATATCATTTTCAATCGATGGGGGCGGGTTGATGAGAGGGCATTTGGGGTATTACATTTTTTTATGAAATGATAGTCATATTAAACACAGAAATAAAAGTCAACGTTCTATTTCTTAATTATTAACCTACGTAGTTTAATCACTTTCTTTCTCCTTTCTCCAGAAGTAAGAAAGGGGGAGGATTGGAAAGAATTGTTCTTTTCTTAGCCATAGTTGGACCTGCAATGACAGGACCACCATAGAAGGGACCCGCAGCATACTCATCATATTATCAATCTGTAAGAATTCTCGTATATATTTAGTTCAGTTTTTTAGCATTCCTAAGTGCTAGCATTCACAAGCTGTAATCTGTTTACACCATAGTACTGTGGTACAATGCCAACAAAGGACCTTATTCCTTGCCAAGTTGTTAAGGCAACCGCACAAATTTACATAGGGATACAATTTATACAATATGCTAAACAAATATTTTTTCCCTCACGTCCTTTCTCTTTCAATCTGTGATACCAACCAGAATAACCAGGATATTATTGTATGTATGTTTTAAAATATTGTCATTGAAGTATCTTGCTTTAAAAGGCACTCTCTGCTGCTTCCAACATCAAACAAATAAAATACGGTTTAACAAAGGGAACATTTGTACACTTGGGAAGTCCATTTTGTGACATTTTTTAAAATATCAATACATTGGTCAAAAATTGCCTTGCCCAGTGTCCAAGATGCAAGAACTAGGAATTGTCATTCCACAAACATCTCTAGGCTTTAAAATGTGTTTTTAAGAAGGTCCTGCACAGCTTTGAAAAATGTGCCTATTCTTGTCAATTCAAGGGGAACCATTTTACTAAAAGTCCAGTTCATTGCATTGTTGCATGTTCCTATGCAGTGGGTTAAAAAGAGTTGCTTTAATTGTGTTGCCTGGAGATCGAGCAGCGTCTAATGGTATACTTCCAGAAAGATGCAGCTTTCTCTGTCTCTAGGGCATTACACAATCCCTGCTTCAGAAAAGAAAGTCCAAAAGTATGCAGAGTCATTTGGCAGGACCTCAACCCTTCGATAGTCAGCAAGAAGCTATCTTCCTTATCCCTCAGTAAAGCTCGTCTGTCCCAGTGATCAAAATCAATCCAGAAGTTACATTTTTTACCATAGCACCCTGTCAGACCTATATGACCAAGCAACAAGCAGAAAAGTATTTCTTCTTCTAAGGGTATTGTCAGCTTTCTACCATGAGTCAGTGATGCAGGGCAAAGAAAGGGATTTAACCAGCATGTGAATACAACAGAAATTCCTACATTTTCATCACCCTAGCACTTCAGCAAAGTGGCAAGGTTCCTCGTTCAGACATAATGTGCCTTGCAAACAGTGTACAATAGTAATTTTCATGTTATGCCGACTCGACTAGCAAAAACAAACAATACCATCATTACACAGGAATACAATATTACAAAAATTGGTAATACAGGGCGTCTTCAGGTTAATATAAAACAGTACATATCTAACAAAAAAGTCAGTTAAAAATACAACATGCTAAAATATTGAACTCATCAGACCTACGATGTATAACATATCACCAATATTAAACAAAAAGTGAAAGAAAAAATTCCATAGCATTACATAAAGACTCCTGATAAAAAGCATAGTGCAAATTACTAATGACTAGTTATTGGAAATGGCCCTTTTTTGCAGGGTTATCCCCAAACGTTTTGCTTCTATTAAAGTTTGGTATCCCTGAACTCAGAATTGAATAACACATCTTTTAGGAAGGATGGTTTTTAAATCCTGTATTTGAGAACAGCACTTGTAGAAAGTGGCTGTTCTCTTGTCTAACGTTTCTGTGTGCCTTGGCCTGTTTGTGAATTGACTGTCTGGTTTGTGAGTGACAGGGCGGGGGGTTCCAGGAGACAGAATGAGTCCGCCCAGTGGTGAATAGAGAGATCTGCATTTAGATGGGAGGGAGGAGTTGCACCTGGGACCTGCATAGGACTGTGACTGCCCCCCACAGTGCTAGCTCCACCCCCTGTGGTGCGTCTGATGTCTCTGCCCTGCACTGCGAAAGGAGAGAATGAATTATGTCAACAAAGTGCTCCAGGGCTGTGCTTTCCCTCCACAATGCTGGCTCCACCTCCTGTGGGGCGTCTGATGTTTCTGCTCTGCACTGTGAAAGGAGAGAAGGAATCATGTCAATAAAGTACTCCAGGGCTGTGCTTTCCCTCCACATTGCTGGCTCCACCTCCTGTGGGCCTCTGATGTTTCTGCTCTGCTCTGTGAAAGGAAAGAAGGAGTCATGTAAACAGAGTGCTCCAGAACTGGTTTGGACTGGGCTCAGAGCACTCCTGCACAAAGGGAACAAAGACTTTTTGGGGTACAAGTACAGGACCACAGACCACTGAACTTTAAATCATGCTGGAATCAAAAGGAACCTCTGCCAAGGAGAAAGCTGGAAGACTGAAGAGGAAGGACTGTCCTGCTGTGTGTTTGTGGGCTGACCTGCAGTTGCTTTGCTGCCAAGGAGAGGGGAAGGACATTGTTTTGTTCTGTGTCCCCTGCTTGATGAGATCTCCAAGGGCCTGAGTAGAGCTGGCTCCCTGTTAAGAAGTTCCAGGAACAAAAGGACTTCACCCCCAGCTTCCCCCCTGAAATCTACTGAGAGAGTTCTGTCCTTCCTAGAGTTCTTGGGCAGTTGTGGTGCCTCTGGAAGTTGTACCTGTTGTTGGGAAGCTGGATAAGAAGAAATTAAAGACAATCTGCAAAGTTTCACGCATTGCTCGCTTGCGGAGCACATCCCAGTCAGTTCTAGGAAATTCCCACCGCTGCAAAGATTGAGATCGTCGCAGCACCTGTTGCCACTGCAAGAACCGACGCATCCTTCGCTTGCGGATCGCATCGCTCCGGTGCGGGAAGAGTACCATCGCTGCGAATATCGTCGCAGAGCCTGTCGCCACTGGGAGAGATTGTCGCACTGCTTGCTTGCGGACCACTTCACGTCGCTGCGAGAGTCATCGCAGAGCCATCACATCGAGGAGGCGCGATATTAGAAGATCGACGCTGCGCATCGCCGCCCCACCTGAGGTCGTCGCAGTCCCAAAGATCGTTGCATCGTACCTTTGCGAGATGCTTCCTACGAAACCTGCACACCAGAATCCATACAAGGTATCGTATCCCTCCCCATACAGACCAGAGTCACCGCAACACGCCCGCTGCGTCCAACGGGTTGTCGCATCGCCTTCCCAGGGTCCCAGCAGTGACGGCTTGCTTGTTTTTCAATGCTGCAGCTTTCTCTTGGAACTTTAGTCGCATCTAAAGGTACTTTTGGCTAAAACGTGACACAACTGTGGATTATTTTAACGCAACCTTAAGAACTCTTTTGAAACCATATTCTTGAACTGTGTATGTTGGACTTTTGCCGTTTTAGTTTAGATTGAATACTTCTATTGTTCTAAACTGGTGGGGAGTCCATTTATGGTGTTTTCACTGGGTTACTGTGAGTGTTGGTACAAATACTTTACACATTGCCTTTGATAAGCCTGTCTGCTTGTGCCAAGCTACAAAGGGGTGAGCAGGGGTTATCTAAAGAGTGTATTCCCCTTACCTTGACTAGAGGCCAGGGTCCCTATTTGTCACAAGTACCTACCTGTGCCAACTAGAGACCCCCAGATCTAACACTAGTTAATATAGCGATTTTTTGATATATATATCTTAACTACTCTCATTTGGAATATCAACCAATCAGCGCATCAGATCAACAATCAGCTCATCAATTCAACAGCAGTACAAAAAAACTTCTGATTAAATGCATAGTGAAACTTCTTGGTGACCAGTTGATATAGCGATTTCTCTGAACCTATCATAGCTAGTATACTTTGAGACAGAACATTAACATGGCTGCAGATTGTCCCATTCTTCTTGCTTTACTAACTCCTTAAACCAAGGACAAGGACATCCAAGTTCCACTGACCAAAGGAATTCACCGCATCCCAGGTCCCACCTGCATCCTCTCTTATGCTGTATGCAGTAACACTATTCTAAGGTAGCTCGTCTTTCCCAGAAACCTGATGAAGTGGAGTCATCTTCTCTTCTTTATCTTCTTCCACTGTATGGCTTGCCTTTGAATTATGGGTGGGCAAAGAATTCTGCTCCACCAGCAGACTTCACAGAGTTTTGCCAACTCCACACTCTTCGCAGAGTGCGAAGTTCCCAAAAACTCTGCCAAGTGATGCTGAGTTGAGTTTTTTCTCATGAGCGGCTCGCCGAATTAAGGTTGGTGAGCGGTCGAAAAAAATAGGCATGCGCTAGACCTCCTTCCAACGAGATTCCTCAATGCGGGCGCTCCTACCAGGTCATGACCGCTCGCATTGAGAAATCTGCCGCTCAAGATGAGGTAGCTGCTGCTCAAGTAAAATGTCTTAACAAACTCTGCAGCTTGAGCAGCTCCGCAGAGTGCAGTGGACGTTTTCTAGCACTTCATGGAGTTCTGCAGAGTAAAACTCTGCGAACTCTGCCCAGGCCTACTGTGAATGCAGCCCCGGCTTCCTGAGCCCCAAACGAGATTAGCCATGAAAAGTGAAGATTATCAGTAACCAAAATAGGACGGTCAGGAATGGTGAATGGTCTCTTTGTTAAACAAAGCACCTGTCTTTGATTATTTAAAACATGGATACTATATGCACACCAGAAATATAATAATTCAATTTTCTCACAGTGGACGATCTGAACGCTGTTAATTTGAAATGTGTGACTTTTTCAGGAAAAAAGTTTGCAAAAGAGTTTTTAATCCATTTTTCAGTTTTAAAAGCTAGTCTTTGGACCCTACTCAAGAGGAAATTCCTTTTTTCACATTCAATCTTGATTCCAAGGGCTGAAAGTTGTGTAACTGCGCCAATATATGTGAAAACAAATACATTTGATTTAGTAACGTGCTTTGTATGGCAATTTAACACACACAACTGTTTTTTTACTGTACAGGACATGCAGTTGGGGACTAGTCAGCGCAGAGGTGAGACACCAGATCTCGAGGGCACAGAAAGCAGAGTGAACATACCAACAGGAAGGATTTCCTGATAAAAGCATTTAAGTCACACATGGATGGCACGTTTCTGCTTTTGAGACAAAAGAGGTGCAGTTTGCATGTGTAACTTTAACTAAAAGAACAAATACCTCATAATAAGTGTGACTATTTTTAATGTTTCAACATGAAAATATAAAATAAAATAAAATTTCCTAATATCAGTCTTAAATATTATGGGCCAGCAATTACAACTGTTTTTTACAGTTACGAATGGGAAATCAGCCCGTTTGAAAGGTGTCCCATTGCTTAACAGGGGGTAGGATTTAACTGTTTATTTTGGTCCTGATGAAATCCTGACTGACTCTGGCAATTTAGACAAGCAACATGTTGATCCCACTGTATCACTATAATCTGTAGTTATCAAGATACATTGCTACTGGAGGATAGCGCCACTGTTTTATTTAGTCATGGTACCTTCACCCCATAAACACATTCTTCTGGGTACCCTTGGTCTATTTTACATATACCTCATCCTTTCCGCACAGTTCTCTCTCATGCATTCACCTGACGGCGATAACGGATCAAAACACCTCCGATCAAGAGCCCCCAGGCCAGTCAGGCATTGCAGCACTGGCCTGACGCGGAGAGCGCTCTGATGAAGCATGACTCCCTACCAGGTCGGTGAGGGCATTCAGATCTGACCATTTGGATCCCTTGTGATCCAGGTAATCAGCTTTGTGATTTCACCACCCTGTGACTCAACCACTGATGACGAACTACTCAACGTTTATGGATAGTCTACTGGTTTCTAGGAGGAGCATAGGACCTCTTTCAATAATGGGCTTTTCATCCCTCTATTTATGAAATACATTTATTTAAAATGTAAAAAGCAGTCACAGACATGGTGGTCTGCTGACCCCAGCAGGCCACCATCCCTGTGAACGCTGGCCATTCCCAATGGGGTCGTAAATTGTGACCTGCCTCTTGAATATTAATGAGGCAGGCTGTTTGCGACCCCAATGGGTATCGCAAACAGTGTCTGAGACACTGTTGCAAATTTCATGTTGCGAGTCGCAAAACAGAAAGGTAATACATCTGGCCCTATATGTCCTAAATTCTATATACACACAGTCAAGTATTTGGGAGTAGCGTTCTGATCCTCTAAAATATTGCACATTCTCTGCATGCAGCCCCCTATTAAGTGACTTGCCTCCAAAGGGGAAAGCAGCACTGGAGGCAAAGGGTTGTGCTGCTTTTGGTTCCAGCCCTGCTTGAATAGTGAAGCAACACTATTTAATATTTCTTTGCTCTGATGTGCCATGCTCCTGGACAAACATTGGCCTGCTGATGTCGGCAAGTACTGCCTTTCCTTCTTCCACATGGTTCAGAGGGCATATATCCTTCACATGGCTAAAACTGACAGGACACAGAAATGCAAGATACTTTATTTCTACCTGTGAATTCTAAGTGGGAACATTATCCTGTAAACCAATGACAATGCCTTGACAGATTCATTCCATAGCTGATATAGGCATTTCCACAAAGGAGATTTTTGCGAGAAAATGACATTTACTATGCGGGGAGAGAAAATATCTTTGAAAATACTTGATTTTGCAGGCGGGACAGTCACCAAGAAACTGAATTACGTGGGAAGTTAGCCGAGGTTTTTACTACATCACCACTCAACACATAATTAGCTACACTCATATTTCTTTTTCATTTCTATTACCACAAGGGATTCTCAATTTCATAGCGAACTCTAGAATACAAGATTTATATGACAATAGACACAGGCACAATCACAACCAAGAATATTAATGTTCCAGTCTTGTATTAATTGGCATAGTGAATTATTAGAGAACACTATTAGCTAATGCTACACATCTGGATTAATGAATTGGGTGTGATGAATTTACTTCCCATAACATTTTTTACCTGACTCTGCATTGCACTTTGGTGCTTCAAGCGTAGGTTTTCAGGTGTATCTGCTACTGTGGTAAAAGACTGCTTTGGATAATGTCTACAATACAAAAGGGAAAGCAATGTGTAAATATATATTAAAATATCAATGAACTTGAAAGCAAGTGGTAACAAGGTTTGAAAATGGCACTCTTAATTTACTACAACTTTTTTTTTTTACAATTTAAGCAGTTATTTTAAGATGAATGTGCCTCATTGTTCTGAACATTAGGTCACAATGTTATGCTATGTACTCTATTGAAGCCCTACTACATAAATTTCAACTTTTCTGCATCATACACACAGGAACATATTTACACTTCTCGTGGTACACAAATGTATTACTCCAAAAAATGATGAATGTAGCACAGACCAATAGTACTCCTCCATCACTCAACTGTAAACAGAGTTGCACATTACATTACCATATTTTACTGGATTATGGATTTGACAATATTAAGGTATAGAGACAGTACAGCCAGCCTGTAAATAAATATCTCTAGAACAAGTGAGCCTTTTTTGACTGACTCAAAATCCAAACTATTCATGTTTTCCATGACCCTATTTGTGTCAAATCTTCAATACTTGCAATCAAGGGCATCTGCCATTATTTTCAACCATCAATTATCCTCTACGGTTTCCTGCAATCCACTCTATTTCCGCCAGTTCCTTTCTCATCTGCTCCAGCTCCTCTTGGGTCAGTCCTTCTGTTCTTTATTCCTTCAGGAGATTCGTCACTACTGGCTGATAAGACATATTTCTCAGGCAGGCTTCACGTCTGCCCTTTACTGACAGGACAACTCATCTTTTGCCAGCGTTATTATCCTATTGACAAGTTTGGAGTACCAGGTTCAGGAGGACTGTTACTCACCTCTGAAACAAATAAGTCAGATTATCTAACAAGTGCACAACCAGGTCAAAGCACAGACGCTGCAGCCCTATGTACCTTTCAGCACTGGAGCATTCAAGCAGCCTGTTTGGTGGGTTTTAATTTCTGTTTATTTTTCGGTGTTGAAGTGCCCCAAAGGATAAGTAACCAACAGAAAGCCACAATTCATCTGCACAGTGGAACAATGCCAGGAGCCTCTCTGCAGCTTAGAGTGGTATCATGTCTGAACTTTTGCCTGGTTTACACAGGTAAATTGCGCTCCAGTACAGATAGACTATCTGATTGTCTTCCTGTACTGGAGCATGACTCCTCCTATAACAATCAACCGTGACTGGCCCAGGGTCTTCGTCGCTGCTAATGTCTCCCTGAATTCCACGATCATGAGGGCCTCGCAGTGGGATATGAAAGGTAATACAACATGTTGGTTTATGTAACAATCTTAAAAGTAGTCTTTTTAGGCCATTCTCCTAATCTGATAGGAAGTCACTCAAGGTTAAATATCAGAAAATTGGTTCTTACTTTTGAAACCTCTTAATTCAAGAAAACCAAAATCTGAAGCAAGCGTCCTCTTGCCTTGCTATGATAATCTGCAACAATTTCTCTTAAATCTTGCCTTTCATTTCTGATACTTTCCCCTTTGGTTTGCCAACTCTTCTCTACGCACCAAGGCATAAAAGCAGTAACCCCATGCCTTCACCCCATGAGTGTTCTTGATCCTCTTTCAGGGGAAGCTATTCTACAGATTATCTTTGATATGCTTCGTAAAAAAACATTTTAAGTAACCATATTTATTGTGCCGGTCAGTGTAGTATTTACAGAACTAGCTTTCGATTGTAGCTAAGGTTGTACCACACAAAAAAATAAACAATAAATAGGTTCTGTAAATAAATAGATACATATTAACTTGGTTTTCATTGTTATTGTGGAGGTTGTAGTCATAAAGAATTGCACGGTGCTTACAGAAAATTCAGTTCACAGTCTTAATCCACAAGTCCGACAAAAATACAATAATAAAGTACAAACAAACTAGAAATAACTTTGATTCCATTTCACAACACGTTGCCAATATTTGCCTACATATTGCAGTCAGATATTTGGGTGATTAGAAATGTCAGTAACAAAAGTTCGACCTTAGTAGTCAGTAATCCTGTTTGCAAAACTAAGAACTGAAAATCACATTTGCGCAATGCTGGTCTAAACAGCGTTTGTTCACATTACTAGAAAGGGCACTTTTAAATCTTTCAATAGTAAAACAACTTTTTATTTGTAATGAACAGGTTGCAAAAAAATGATTTCCGGTATGAGAGTATATTGCATTCAAAGACCTCACAGATGTTTCCTGTTAGCATCTGAACTACATTCTACTGGCCAACATGCACTGCAGTTTCCTCCCATCCCCCACTCACTTCCTACAAATATTTTGCTCTAATTATTATGTTACGGGATGTAGGTCCTACCTCACCACCAGCACCCACAGCATTTATGGCGGAGGTGGTGATTCCAGCTAACACCGCCAGTGTGTGAGCCCACCCGAACACTTTCACTAAGGAGCGTTCAAGAGTTAGAAACCTACAAGTGTCTTTAAGATTAGAACATGCAACAACTTCTTCCAAGGATCCCATTTGATAAAACGGCTCAATAAGTTATCACTCGCCATTAGGTCTCTCATCATAGTTTGTATCAGCTACGTTTGCTTAACACATAATAATCAGTGGTTAATTTGTAAAAAAATAAGTGCTGGTGTTCTCGTCAGGAGGCATCTTGCACCAGCCCATTTCTCCCGTTAGTGCTGCCTAAAACAGAACCAACTGATAACAGTGAACATTGGGAGAGGATGTGGTGTAAGGACCAGAGCTGCAGGGTTCAGAGCTAGAGAACAAGGCTTGTGTCTCGGTGTCCACTCAACATCCTATGATTCTGGGCAAATCCCTTAATGTCCCCATAAATTACAGAAAAAGTACTGGTGTTGATGATTAAGTGCCAGCTCAAATTAAGCACTGGTAATAATTAGTATTTGGCGGCATTTTTGATGAATACAGCCACATATCTGTTCATTCTTATACCATCCATCCTCAGAGTATCCAGTTTGAAATGTAATTGATTTTTCCTACACTGCTTGAAATTAGATGGTCGATCAATAGACTGTACTTTATCTCCAATATTACTAAAAAGTGATGCCTTAGTCTGGTGGACGTGGATGTGCTGCTACTAGTATTTATCTTGAACCATTACCAACAGACTATCAGGCCCACATGTTCCTTTTTCTAATTCACACCACACTTGGTTTAGAGGCCGCAGCCTGTGGTCTAGTGGTGATAATATTAAAGTCCAAGAGAGGTGCATTATAGGCTTTAGAAAAGTAAAGTGTAGACTTCAACAATAAAGAAGAACTAGCAAAGCTGATCGATCTCACTCTGAGAGTGCTCTGCAATGGCACTGGCTTTGCTTATGCAGAGCCTTTTAAAATGTGTCTGACTGGGGAAAGCCAATAGCAGTGACTGATCATGTTACAAATATAGAACTCATTCTTTTATATACTTTTAAGACGGCTAATGCATTGTGTGACATGATGCGGTCAATTCACAAACTGCATTTTGTAGTACATCATTAGAACTAAAGTAATGCAAAATGCTATTCACAAACCTTCAAGTGTAAATCTCCACCACCACCTCACAATACTTTTCTATGGGTCAATTTTCACACATGTAGGTTTACAATTTAGGGGTTTATTACGATGTCGGGCAGAGTTGCCTCTGATCGACACGGTTTCGGTGAGGGAACTGCCCGACCATAGTTCGGCAGTTCCGAATGTCTGGTTATGAAGCGGCCGCACATGGTGCGGTCTTAAACTCCAATTTCTATATGGGAACTTGTGCAGCGGCACTGTGTGTGAGGCATGTCACAGTGCAAGCATTTTCAGGGTGCCCCCCAAGCCCAGATGCGGAGGGCCAGGGTGGAATGGGTTCCTGCTTGGGGCCCCAAATGTCGCTTTCCAACAGCCTTTCCATGTCGGAAAGGCTGACATGGAAAGGCTGTCGGTAAACAACATCATAATCCCTAAGGAAAAAACGCCATCCTTAAGGGATAATGAGGAGCTTCCAACCGAGCGACGGACTCCATGAGCTGTTGGATTGTGTCGGACGGTCCCTCCGACTGCTGCCTCCGACGGCATGCATCCTAATGCTGTAGGTCAGACTACAGCAGTGGATGCGGTTTGGAGCACAACCGACATGCTGTCAGTTGCGGTCTGAACCAAATCGTAATGAGGCCCTTAGTAGTAAATGTGGGAGGGATCATGGGAGCTGCTGGAAAATGGGGAATACTTCCCATTAAATGGGAGGTGTTTAGGGAGGAGTAAGGAGAGGGGGGTAGGGAGGGGTTTAGCGAGGGACACACACCCAATCACAAAAGAGTAAACCCATTGCTATTTGCAAACTGCAGTTCTAAAATTACTACAGCTAAAAAGACGCACAAAACAATAAATTACTCCAGCTCAGCTCAGAGCTGGAATAGGTTTAGCACCATGCATGGCCTACCATTGATACTGCAACACCCTCTCATGGAAAATATTGGTCAGGACCACGCACGTTGGTAACAATGCGGACGTTACATCGTCCGCGTTGTTACCACTCATGGCATTTGAAACGACTTGCGCGAGATGGCGTGCAACCCCAGGGAATGTGTTGGATTTTAAGTCCAAACACATTCCCTGCTATTACGCTATCTGGAGTAGGAATAGTAATTTATACTATTCCTGAGTCCAGCGCACCATCTAGTGCAAGTCATAGAAACGACTTGCGTTGTAATGCCATGCGTGGTAACAACATGGACGATGTAACGTCCGTGTTGTTACCTACCGCGATGTAATATGTGGTGTTGTAACGTCACATATTCAAATATTGGAGGTAAGCACATAAAAAAAATTCCCAAAGGAAATAATGTTCAATTAAATTTCTCTGTAGGATCATTCTGCTGTACTGCAGTAGAGAAGACTGAAAATGTGAAACAATTAAATGGTAAGCAAATAAATAGTTCTTTCTGTCAGAATTCAGCCACACAAAAACATCTACAAAATAGCAGGATAACATTACATATGTAAAAGTTTGATAGCACATGTAATAACTTTCTATTTGTTTTTTAATTTAAAGCTCTCTTGGTGATGGTGAACATCAGGAAATAGTTTTAAAACAACATTTTTGTTTAATTGTTTGAAAATCGTATTGCTCAGTGGAATGGGGAAACCCCACAGATGATTTATGTTTATATGACCTTTCTTTTTTTGCAGTCTGTAGGGGATGCACACCTCTTCTCTAACAGCTGGGAGAATTGTTGTCACCACTGATCCTGCTCAACCTATAGGTGAGGGCATTTGTGCCAACATAAATTTTCCTAGAGCAGCTCACAATTGCCCTGGGCCCCTGCTTGTAATTGTGAATAAGGCACCAGTGAACCTGCCACTCTCGCGCCTCCTTCAGCCTCATTTCTTCAATTGAAGGGGGTAAGGTATAGGTGACTGCATTTCTGATTCCCTGCTCCCCAGAACTGAATATGACAAGGGAACAAGTGTGGGATGCCCCAATCCTTGCCTCTCTGACGTTTGTGCAGCAATGTGGAGAGGGGCAGCTGACATGTTTGTGACTGCATCGACATCTCACATCATTATCATTTTAGTTTCTGATGGGGCATATAGAAAAAAAGCTTACAAATAACTTCATATTGGCAAGCTAATAAAGAATAACATGACATTAAAACTAATATCCAAGAAAACAATATGATCTCCAGACAGTTTTTCGAAATCCCACCTTTGCATGACAAATAAAACAACGATCAAAAGAAATATTTCTTCCGAGAACTGCATCGATAATAAGCATCCGATACATGTGGAATTTGGTGCGACGTCGAACTGTGCATTACTCATTTTCTGAGTGAAAATTCGATTCATGATATTTATTGCACTCACAAATTACCGCCCTTGGGATACTGGTTTTTACTTAGTGTATCCGGTAGCTCGCCCTTTAGTGGCCCAGACAGACATAAGGATCTTTGTTGTGTGAATTTTCTTTCATATTTTCATTCTAACTGCAATGTTCCAATGCACTTTTAGTCGTTAGAGGAAGCTTGTGTTTGTACATCAACCTATGATATGTTCATTGACTGAATTGCTTTGATGTGCATAGTTTGAAAATGTTCAATGAAATCCCTTGAGCTCTGTGAATCAAAGCATGGCCAACTATTACCAAACAATAAACTGGATATATTCATATGAATACAGCTTTATAATGTTAAGTACATATTACAAGGCAGGGCAGTGCCATTACAATGATGACGCTAGTTGTAAGCCACAGGGACTCCAGCAAGCAAGAAACAAGGAAAAAAGAAAAGCAGAGTATGCACCTGTACCGTGAGTTACCAACACGCCTTTATGTTTTCAAGCTATATGTTTTCTTGGTTACAGTATGAAGAGAGATGCAGGGGTCTAATAATTCTGCTTCGGTTTTGTACTGCAATAATGTTGTCCTTAAATTCTTAATTGTGACTTGTATGTCAACAAAATGCATTTAATACGGGTAGCTTATATGGTTTTGTTTAAATTGAAATTAAATATTAATAATATAAATAAAGCAAATTGAAAATCCATTCAAAAAAGGATTTATCTTGATTAAATTATATTTCTCTTTTCCTTGGCACACATATTTCACCCTATATGATTTCATTGATATTTTTGTATGTTATTCCTCATTATTTACCACACAGGTACACATCGTGTCCAAAAAATGACAGAAGAAAACTGGCAAAATGGTAATTGCACTGGGTATTTTTTGCTTCAAAATAACCTTTGGCGTTAACATTAACTCTGTTGCATAAAGTGAAGACATGACTCACAGATAAAAAAAAATATGATATTGGAGAAGTTGAACGGAGCACCAGAGCACCTAGAGGGTCCACATATGCATATAACGTAAGCATATATTTCCCAGCTTTGAACATTTACAAAAGGAGAAATACATCTGAATGTTTGTAGATGAATCATTTCTTTGATTTGTCCAATGCGACATGCTTCATAACATGTACACAAAAAATAATGCAAAGAAGTTGCTGATTTTGACCACCGCCTACTCAATTTGTGATAAAACGAAGAACAACTCACATATCATGAAATACACTTGTCATTCACAAAGTCCAAGGGATGAATTTCATATATTTCACATATATTTCACCAGAAAAAAATGCCAACTTTTTATGTGACTAACACGCATCACCTTGAAGCAACCTGTAACATCCCATCTGCACCCTTTCTTGAGAGGTACACACATGTATGACCTTTACAGGACTCATTTCTTCTCATCCACTGCACCTCATGCTGTTGCTATTACCCCTAGATGCCTTCCAGTAAAGCTGCGAATATGTGTGTGCTGAAAATTTCCTTTACAGGTAGAGGTGCAAAGAAGATGTCAAGTGGCGTCAACTGCAAAAAGCATTTTTTAGGCCAGTGTCTCAGGAATAGCCACACAGTACGTCATGTTTTAAAAGTGCTTAAATACAACCAATACCTCAAATCTTTATTTTTTTTTAAGGGAAATTGTATCCAGAATACAATTACGCTGTAGTTTTGAGGCTCAGTTATTTGGCTGAACTTGAGATCCGGATAAATAACAGGGTACGGGTACCATTTTTTTGAAAGGCTGGAGTTGGTCTGCAGCAGAGGGTTTAAGTTTGTTCAATGCATCATGCAGGTGACTGATAATATATTGTGTCAATGTTTTTATTATTTTGATAGGGAAGGAAAATAGTGGATTGTACTGCCGCACTTCTTAAATTACCGCATACATTGCCCTCAGCAAGAAGATATACCTGTGGTTTCTCACCTGGCAGGGACCACTCAGAGGAAAAGTCTTAAAAAATCTAGAATTGCTCTATATACAAATGTGGGCAGTTGTTTTAGAACCCAGTTAATAAATGTGGGCCTACTGTCTACCTCAGTCCGACTGCTGCCAGGCACTAATAGTACGGGTTTACACTAAGGTATGTATTAATATGTTGCCAGGGCCGAATTAAAGGCCAATGCGGTCTTGGAATCATGGAATTGCTAAAGTAGTGAGAGTTGTAGAGGACAAAATGCATTATTTTTTTACAAAGACAATGGAGACTTCTTTGTTGCACTTGAGATAAAAAATAAGGAGTACCAGACGCATATGGAAAGACCCAAAGTAGATACAAATTCTCTTGATTTCCCACTCGCCTTGTTTCTGTGTGGTAAGTGTTGGATGCCAAGGATGGTTCTTTATATTCTGCTCTTTTGACTGGTGGTGCTGTGCTCAAGGGAAGTTTGTGCTGCGCTTGTGGGGGTGACAGTAACCTGATCTTAAGAGGGGTGACACTTCACTGTCTTATGTTTGAAGATAGTGGTACCTCATTCCTAACTTTTCATTTAGGGAAGTTTTTTTTTAAAGTGGGAGGTGAGTATGGCTGGACCATAATTTAGGGACAGTCTATGGGCAAGCTGCAATTGATGTGCATCTTTCTTTCTGAAACATTTGAAAAGAACGTCACTAATTTTATTTCTACATTTAAAAAGTTGTGCATCTAGGTTGCCCAGACCAATACTGATTGAGCTTCTGAGACACAAGGAATTAGTGGCGCTTCTAGATTATTTTATGGATTATGGTGAAGCTCATTTTAGGTTTTGCTATAGACATCTTTAACTGTCAGCAAGATCTCTTATCAACACTGACAGTCCAAAATGTATTGGGTAAACCCTGTTTAACTTGGGGTGCTTGGGTGAGCATCCTTCAGCCATTTACACTTTGTTGAGTTCAATGTGCTGTAGATCAGTCCATGACTTTTGGCAGATGCTAACGTGTATCACTCTTTTTGGAGAATAGGTCATGATGTAGTCTAGCTACAGCAGCTGTTCTGTAATGTCAAACACTCCTGCGTAGTGGCTGCTAAAGGGACCTATCACAGTGTGTTGCATCACCTCCTTCTCAGGACTGTGCTTGTGGTTTCTGGTCTATGCAGGTGCTCTGGCACTGGATCACATAAGGCATAGCAAGCTATAGGTTATAAATGCAATTGAGGCTCGCAATCCCCATTGGATTACAATGGGAATCCCTTCATCCAAAATAGATGCCACTGAATGGCAAGATATCCCAATCTACAATATGAGTATTCCTCTTCCAACATAATGACTGTTGCAAGATTGAGCCCACTTTTCCCGATCACTTTGGACTTTTCCTACCAGTAAAGGTGAGTTAAGGATACCATGGAGAGGGTAGTGGGACAAGAAGATGTTAGGGAGGACTGCATGGCTGTGTTACCATGGCTGTGGAGAGGTACAGTATTGCAGTGCTGCAGCACTATTGGCAGCATGCAACATAACATGCCTACATCAAGAGGACTTCTCCCTGACATCATACTAGTATCCCTCAGAGCCTGCTGAGCATTGCTAATGCAACCCCCAGGAGCACCGAAAGGTGGTAAAGATCAGCAGACTTTAAAAGTTGGATCTGATGGGAGCCTGCTGCTGCAGTTGGGGGCTAAACAGGTGGAGCTGTGAATCTCCATGCCTGTCATGGGCAAGAAGAGATACACAGGGCAGAAGAAATAAGGATACAAGAAGATGGGGGATGGTCATTCAAAGTGAGAACAACCTTGGGTTTACATGTTGTCAGTGTCCTTCTTAATCTCTGTGCAAACTTTGTCCTACATGATTTAGTTATGCAATTTAAAAAGTATTCACCCATTTCCTAAAAGCAAATCCCCCTTGTCAAGTATTTGCCTTCCGTAAGAATGGGCCCTCAGAATACCCTAAAAGAATTAATCTGGAAGGTGATTTAGGACAGCAGTCAAATAAATGGGCAAAGGCGAGAAATGGGGCTTTAGAAGTGCTGGCCTTGCAACATCTGTGGGAAGCACACTTACCACATCACACATTCAAACTTGCAGTGAGTAAACAAGCGAGGCTCTTATGTTGGGTGCAAGACAAGGAACGCTTCCATAAAAACAGACACTTGTGGCTATGCATCAATGCATACAAATCTCTAGCGCTGCAGAGCTATCTCTACAAAAGCATCAAAAGCTTTTTATAAATCTTGATTTTTAGAATTAATACTCGGTCTGTTAACATCAAAGGACCCAATGCCACCATGGGCCCCGGAACCGACTTCACCATCATGCAGTCTATGTTAAACGTCAAAGGAATCTTTCTTGCACATACTATGCATATGCCCCCTTTTGCTACTGAAACGCAGAAAGCTTTTACGTAATCTCTTTGATGATAATGTAGTAAGAGCATGCAGCCAGGCCTTATTGTTGTGCTTGCAAGGTTGCAGCCCCCAAGTCATTGCATGCTTGGTAACATGTATTACCTCTGTGGAACAACAATTCAGAGTGGTTGCACAATCAAACGGAGAAACTATGTCCTACAGTATTTCTCCTTTCCATCTGCACTTTCCATGCACTGGCATTTTACTGCATGTTTGTCTGTCTCAACTAAGGAGACTTAATGAAGAGTCCTTTAGTGATTAGCATGCAAATTGCGCTTTTAATTTACAATTATGGTAACATTTGATCCTTTCTTCAATTTTACTTACTGTGCCTTAGCTTTTTTAGGTAGCATTAAGAGCAATTATCGAACAGTGCATGCACTAGCACCTTACCTTGTGTATACTTGAATTTCTTAATACATCTACCCCCACATGCATCAATCTAGGATTTTGCATTTCTTAAATAGCGAAAATTAAGGAATCGCTATTTAGGAAATGCAAAATCCTATGCATCAAGAAATCCTAAAAGTTTTTAGGATTTCTTAATTTTCGGAAATTGCGATTCCTTAATTGCGAATCGCAATTAAGGAATGGCATTACATTGATTCCTATGGGCCTAGAGGCCCATAGGAATCAATGCCGTTTTGCATTTTTTTTTTTGCACTCGCAATTTTTTGATGCATTGCAAGGGTGCAGAGGGGGGTCCAAAGGACCCCCCCCTGCACCCCTGAAATGTATTTTCAAGTGCATGTTTCACACACACATGTCCTAAGGACATGTGTGTCTGTAACATACAAGTTTAAAAAATGCATTTTTTTGCTTTTTTAAACATTTTCGCAAATTAACACGAGGGTCAACCTCGTGTTAATTTGCACTTCCAATTTCAAAATTCGCTATTTTTTACAAATTGATGCATTGCATTTAAGGAATCGCACAAATGTGATTCCTTAATTGCATTTGCATTTTTAAGAAATGCAAAAAATAGCCAATTGTTTCATGCATCCCAAAAACGTATTTAGGAAGTGCAAACGGCCGAATTTACCGATTCGCACCGTTTGCACTTCCTAAATAGGTTGATGCATGTGGGGGCTACTGAAGTAACTTTATTGTGGTAAAATGCGACCTTTTCTTCAGTTTTTATCAGCTATACATTCGCTTTTCAGGTTTCATTTAGTGATTGCAACAAGGACCTTAGTTTTAGCATGTGCTCATTCTCTTTTAACTGATTGTGTACTGGATAATATTGTGTTATACATCATGTAATGGTTTTAATTACCTAAATCATGATTAATAAAGTTTACTAACATTTACTCACAACTTCATAGAAGCCTATGCCAACAAGGACACAGTATTTTTAGTGAAGGTCAGTGGCACTGCCTTAGAACATCAATGAGCATTTAATGCTTCTGTTCTTTCAAGAATCATTTGTGAAGCAATGCTTTTCCGCTGCTTATTTATATTTAGCCCAATACCTTCCCTGGAAATACATTTTCTGCAATTAGCCTAAATAATTTGTGCTCATGGATTACACTGAAGAAATGTGAATGATTACAATCTTTTGGCCATAAATATATGAAACAAAAACATGTGATGTGTTGCTTGCAGTTCTTTAAAGGCATTTTGCAGTTTTGCAAGAACCCAATCATTAACTTATTGTTGCATATTGTTAAAACTTTTCCCTGAATCATGCATAGATTTCATGAGACTCTGCTTCTGTAACATACGTGACTCAAGACCTTTGTCAACATGGCTATGTTTGTCGTGTTTGTTTTGCAACCAATTGGGACACAAATTGGTGTTGGCATTCTAACCCCAAAAAGGGTAAATGGTGGAACTCCTGTGATGCAATGAGGTGAAATATTATAAGACCATTATTTGGCCTCAACAACATCTTGAACATCCTGACCAGATGAAAGAACTGCTTGAATGGTGTCCTTAACTAATCTGTTACCCTCTTGACCAATCTATTAGACACTGGGGCTATACAAAGCAACCTTGTAATGAATAAAATCATTTCTTGCAAAAAATGTTCACATCTTATGGGAGACAAAATGGATACCTTTGTCAATTACAATAACAAAAGGCGAACACAACTGCAAAAGCTCATAGTGAGGCATTTAGCCTCCACCATGCCACTGTTTGAATAAGATGTTGAAGTTGAGCATGATGATGATTGTTGATATCTGATAGTTACATATGTTTCAAATGGTATATTCCTTTTTTTACCTGAAATCTCTTCTTAGACTATCTATGTGGGTTGTTTTTAGATCTTGGCCACAGACTGCATTAGCTGTTTGTCACATACCTATTCGTTCAAATATATGACATACCCATAAACTATGCTTTCGCAAATTCGAATGGTCCAGCATTACAGTTCAGCTGACATATAACAAACTCTATACAGAACATGAAAGCACAGTTGTTATATATAATCCACAGACTCTCTCATGTTTGCTTGGAAGAGACATCTTTATTCATGTTCTTCTTTTAGTATTTAAAAAAAATTCTCTTCTTTATTTCAAATGTAGCAAACAAGTTTCATCACTAAGAACTTCTTCAGGGCATTATGTTTGGGTCCTTCTTAGTAAAGAAATTTGATACCATCTTAAGATTAATTGTGCACCGATTTTCTCAGGAATCAGTTTTTCATGGAGTCCATTCTCTGAAGAAGTTCTGGAGCTGGGTAGTTACAGCATGGATTGTCAGTTTGATTGAATGTATTCACAACCCTTAGTAGCAATTTTCTATTCTTGAAAGTTGAAATTTAATAAATCTAATGAGTTTGTTAAATTGTAAAATGGGAGGCAAATCCTGCGGCATGTATATAGCATAAGGAACTGTGTTGGGAACATGCCGTAGGACTTGCCTCTAGTTTTGCAACTTAACAAACTCCTGAGAAAATTGGTGCACAATTACTCTTAAGACATCAGAACATTTATTTATTAAGATGGGCCCACACATAAAGCTCTGAAGAAGGTCTTTGTGATGTGGCATGTTGGCTACATTTGAAGTAAAGAAGAGAATTAAAAAAAAGAATAAAAGAAGAATGTGAATAAAGAAGTCTCTTCAAAACAAACATGTCAGAGTCTGTTAACTTTACATAACAACTGTGCTGAAATGTTATGAATGGAGTTTGTTATATGCCAGCTGAACTGTGGGGTCTGGACTATTCGAATGTGCATATGTTTAAGGATTTTTGCCTGATTTCAAGTTGAAAGGGGCTGATCATCTGATTACGTGAACTACTTTGATTCATTGTTAATTTACCCCTCTAAGCTGCTAGGTGTGATAGTGTATTGTCTCAGCTTCTTAGTATAAAATAGAGTAGGCTTTTAGTCACAGCCTTGCTCATGATTGCATAGTATTGTTGTCTACCTTAGGTCTCAGCTCAAGCTTCAATGGCTTTTCCCCTAACCTTGTATTTGTGCTGCCTATCAGGACTTTGATTTCACAGTGTTATGACAGGAAGAGTTGTGTCTTTCCACTTCCCTTTTAGCACTCCATGGAAGTCCATACCTTTTCTTGGTCTGTCACCTGTTTGGTCATTTCTCCTGACATCCCAGCATCCCTGGATTCCCATGCGTATTATTTACTATTCTCCATTTTCCCGTGCATACTTTGGAGATTGATTGTCCCCATCCAACTCACCATTCTCAATTTATTTTCTTTGTTTACTTCTTTCATAAGGGCCCTAAAGCAACAAAGTACTACAAGGCTGCTTGTTTCCTTATTTGCTTTGCCTCACACTCAACATTAAAAAAGCGAAAATGGATGGCAGTGCATCATGACACAAGCATGCACATGCATCCCTACACAAAACACCTATGCCTGTTAATGCATTGGTGGCAACCCTTGAATGAATCAATGTGCGTGCATGTATCACAACGCAGCATACATATCAACAACAAACTTGGAATGGCTTTTAATAAGGAAAAAAAAAATCCAAGATTGCCAACCATGCCTCCACATTCATGCACATGCTCCCTGACATATATGTATGCATTAATCATAAAGCACTGGCTGACGTTTTCACATTAGCAAATATAAACAATCATTGATGCTATATATGGCATCCTTGGCATGGTTTCCCCAGACTTCTTGCCGTCTGACCTGTTTTGCCGCCTTCATTTTTTATGGCATTCGGATTCTGGGCACTTTACCACTACTAGCTAGTAATAAAGTGAAAATGCTCTACACTTAAAACATGGTAAAAGTTGCTTATCCACAATTGGCATATTTAATTTACTTATAAGTCCCTATTAGTGTGCACTATATGTCCCATGGGCTGGTAAATGAAATGCTACCAGTGGGCCTGCAGCACTGAGGCATGCCAGATGCCCTGAAGAATGCATGGTACAAAAGGGGGTGGCGATGGACGGGGCATTTGAATCAATCAAACACTCACACCCAGTCAAAAGATCTGGGTTTAATCCATCAGCGTTCTTTAGCCCACTCTGCCACCCCAGTTCAGACATGGCTATATGCAAATCAATCTGACCCTGTGCCTCATGGGAACAGTCCAGCCTGAACTGAAAAGCCATGTCTTCCCTGGACCGGAAACAAGCTTACGAGGACTAGTTTCTGGCATTCCAGCCGTCTTCAGCCCGGCTTGCTTGAATCCAGTCCCAAGAGTTTATTGAGTAGTTGGACACCTCAGGGCAAGGCATGGGGGCCATGCTCTCACAGCTAAATGTAGAGGGTCTAGATTGGTCTGTAGCCTTCATCAGGAGGAGGCTATTCCCAAGGGAACAGAAGTGGATAGCAATTGACAAGCACAATTGACAGGGAAGCCTTTGTTGTGGGTTGGGCACTGAAGAAAGAATTATTCAGGAAACATCAAGGTAAGTAAAACCTTGTTTATTTCAGTACAATTCACCACCCACGACCGAGCGCTCCCGCTGTGTACCAGGATCTCCCCCAACTGAATAACGTTGACAGAATCCTGGCACGCATCGTTCAGAGCCCAATCGTGGAACCAGGTTTGAACAATGTAAGGAAAACATGAGACATCCTCACGCTGGAGACTGCATGAGGATGCCTCCACAAGAAGCTATTCACTACAATTTCTTCCTCCCCACAAAGAACAAAATGGAGGAAGAGCAACAAAGCGAATAAATGAACATGAGAAGAAAAACAATGGTTAGCATAACTAGAAAGTAAATCCGAAGAAACCTATGAAAAGTCTTGGTTGCAAATTCATGACAAAAAATCATTGAACTTAGAAGGTAATCTTCTTTGATGGGTACCCAAAACTACAATCTGCACAGAAACATCACCAGTCGTCGCAACAGCCCTAGAGACAGGACTGTCGCGCTGACTGAAATGTGAGGTTAAACACCGAGAAGCAACAGTTTTCCCAAAGCTACCTTCACCTGCAGAAGGTGGTACACTAGATGTGAGATCAAGCAACTAGCTATTCCAGTCACAATGTTCAACTTCCTGTTTGGACAACTTGAGCAAAGAGCTAACCTGTGAGTCAGAAAGATGAATTAGAGATCTTTTATTCCACCACCCAGTACTGCCAAGTAGCGCTGAACATTTGTTCATATCAGTAATCTGAACAGGAGTGGAAAATTTAGACAAGCCTTTAGAAACCTTTTTTTGGTTTTTGATAAGAACCCAATCATTAACTTATAGTTGCATATTGTTAAAGCATTTCCCTGACTCATGCATAGATTTCATGAGAATCTGCTTCTGTAACACACGAGACACAAGACCTTTGTCAACATGACTATGTTTGTCGTGTTTTTTTTGCAACCAATTAGGACACAAATTGGTATTGGCATTCCTACCCATCAAAAGGGTAAATGGTGGAACTCCTCTGGTGCAATGAGGTGAAATATTATAAGACCATTATCCTGACCAGACGAAAGAACTGCTTAAATGGTGTCCTTAAGTAATCTGTTAGCCCTCTAGACCCATCTGTTAGACGCTGGGGAATATAAAGCAACCTTGTAATGACTAAAATCATTTCTTGCTAAAAATGTTCACATCTTATGCGAGACAAAATGTGTACCTTTGTCAGTTACAATAACAAAAGGCGAACACTCAACTGCAAAAACCTTTTTCAAGAATTTGATGGCATTACTGGTACTGGCTACATCACAAAACATATGATAAATGCATTTCGAATGATAGCCAACCTTCAAAATGAGGAACTTGAGATCATGAGGCAAAACATCATAGGGCCCAGAAAAACCTAAACCAACCTTGTCCCAAAGTCTGTTGGGAAAAGGAACAAGATGCAAAGGTGTACTCATCAACTTTCATTTCTTATCGGACAATAAACATTCAGTGCATAAATCAATACAAAATTTGACCTGAGGTTCCGAAGATGGCCACCAATAATACAACTTAATCAGTTGAGAGGTTTTGGTAACACCTAAATGACCATGGTTTGCAGATTTATTGATGTATTCCCTGAGACTTGATGAGGGAACAAATGATTCATGCCGCATGGCCATGCCATTGACGAGGTACAACTCAGATGCCACCTGTTCTCCAGCCATCCCTTAACAATGTATTACATGACCTGTTTGAGAATTTTATCCTTACTGTAAGCTTCCATCCATAACCCTTCAGTGAGGCTGGGCCCTTCCTTGATGGCATCTAAGGCTGCCACTACACATTCTGTGTCCTCAAAATCCTCAACTTCTGAGTCATCATGGAAAGCCATGTGTGAGAGACAGTCAGCCCTGAAATTCTTACCACCAGAAATAGGCTTAATTGAAAAGTGAAACAAAGCAATCTAATCAGTCTAGCTGAAGCCTTACCAAGCCCCATACCTTTGAATATATGTGTAAGGGGTTTGCAGACAGTAAAAAGTTAGAATTCACGTTACCAAATGTAGGGGCCAATTATGATGGCGGACGGACCTGAGTCCGTCCGCCACCATAGAGTAGGAGGGAACCTCTGCATGGCGTGCGGAGTTCCCTCCTGTGCAATTAGGATGTGGCCGCCACCCTGGCAGTCACATCCTCTATATTTACCATTGCGGCGGGTGCGGCTTCAAGCTACATCCGCCACAATGGTAAAAATACATAGATTGCATTTGTATGCAGAAAGCGGCAGGCACCGTGCGGTGTCTGCCGATTTCTGTATACAAATGCAGGGGGGTACCATAGGTACCCCCCATGTGCACCCTCCACCCCCCCTTCACCCAGGGGGCCCGCAATGGGCCCCCGTAGTGAAGGTCCATATGCTTTTCCACGGCAGAAAAGCCGCCGTGGAAACGCATACTTCCTACTCCATCATAATATGGCTGGCGGTGTCTAATAGACACCGCCAGCCATGTTATTGCTTTTCCGCCGCGGTCAGAAGGCGACCGCGGCGGAAAAGCTGCGGACTGAAAAACGATCCCCCAGCCATCCTAATCTGGCGGGGGGTCTTTTTCAGTCCACAGCGGTTTTCCCGCATCCTCCGGGCCGGCCGGTGGAAAACCGCCATCATAATCGGGCCCGTAATTTCTGAATTTGTCAATCGCCCAAACACAGGCAAAAGCTACGCGTTCAATAGAACTGTAATGTGTCTCAGAAGGTTTAAGCATTCATGAAGAAAAGGCTATAGTGTGTTCCTTTACAGATACCCATTGACCTGGGACTGCACCTAAGCCTGTGAGACGAGTGTCCACCATGATGAAATATGTAGAACCATCTTGAAAAGCAGGTGCCTCAATAATGAATTTTTTTACTTGATCAAATGAAGATGAGACTTTGTCAGACCAGAATTTCTTTTAACCCTTACGTAGCAGGGCACTCAATGGTTTAACATTTTGAGCTTAACCCTTAACAAATCAAGCATAATATTCTGCTAATCCCAATAATGACCGAAGGGTAGCTTTGTTTTTGGGAGAAACAGAATGACTGGTGGCTTTAATGAGGGACAAACTGGGTTTGATGCCCTCTAAAGGCAAAGAGTGACCCAAGTAATCTAATTGTTGAGTACCAAATTGACATTTGTCAGTCTAAATGGTCATGCCTGCTTCCTCCAATTTGCTCAAAACTCTAGTCAAACTGTTCAAGTCTGTTTCCCTATTATCTGCAAACACCAGGATATCATCCTGATAGGCCTGGACCCCCAGCATGTTTTCAAAAAGATTATCCATCAACTTCTGAAAAACACTACCCGCGGAGACCAGGCCAAAAGGTAGTCTGAGATACCCCGTAGGGTGTGACAAATGTGGTGAACTCTTGGGAATCTGCTGTCAAAGGTATCTGGTAATAGGCTGAGTGATGGTAAATGATTAAAAAACACGTTGCTGCCCCCTCCCCCCCCGACTGGCAAGAAGTTTGTGAATCTTAGGGAGGGGATGATAGTCAATCAAAATGTTTTTATTCAAAGTGCACAAGTCAGCACACAACCTGACCTCCCCAGATTTTTTCCCTGACAATAACAATGGGCGACACCCATTCTGAGGAGTCACACAGTGCAATGACCCCTTCATCACACAATGACTTGAGAACTGACTTAAGCTCATCCATGGCACTGAGAGGAAAAGGAGGTACCGTGTGAACAATAGGTTGGGCATCAGGCTTAATTCGAATTTGATGTTGGAAACCTTTAACAGTGCCTAATTTGTTTGAAAATAACCTGGGAAGCTGATCTAAAACTTTTTGACATCTAGGGTGTGATCTTCAAAACCTAGGCAATCCACTTTGTTTTGTTCATCCTCTAAAAACTCAACTCCGGAATAACCTTTAGGAACATCACCAAGAGCAATGGGGTTTTCAGAGCATGGAATGAAATACAATCCCATTTTTGAACGGTCATGCCATCCAACTATGTTGTGTCCCTTGACTGCAACATAGACCTTTGTAAAAATTGATCTGCCTAAACATTCCAATCTTGAATTAAAGTAACCTAACATTTCTATATCAAATTCACTGCATGCTTTCGGTTTAACATCTGTCTGAGTTAAGGTAATAGAACCTTGCCATTTATCAAGAAACATGACATCCAACAATATCGCAATAGGCGAGCCAGAATCTGCCAATATTGGGATTTCTACTTTCCTAAATAATGCAATACCCAAAGGACCTCTGACGTAATGACAGTTGAATACAGAATTCAGCTGTTAATAGTACATCATGTAATTGCTCCGTGCAATCATCAAGAGCCTCAGAAAATTCTACACTTTTAACCCTGGTAGTTATTTTAGCAGATCTACAGACACCATGAAAGTGGCCTATTGTTATTACATAATTCACATCTTTTTCCAACAGCAGGACACATAGGATAATTGCTAAGATGTGACTTCGACCCACACCTATAACATCTTGCCCTTTCTCATTAATTGTTTAAAAGGTTTGTTTAGGTTCACTGCAGATTCATGTGCAGGGGTCCTGACCACGTTGACAGATTGATCATTTTGAAGTACTTTAGAGGTGATAATGGATCTCTCAATGCTCTTAGCAATGTCAATTGTTTCGAGGCGTGTGGGATTCCTGCAACTAAGGAGACGTTCTTTAATGTTCCTTGAAAAACAAGTAAAAACGAATTGATCACAAATGTAGTTGTCAAGATTCGCTTCAAACTCCCAAGTGAAGGCTAAAACTCGTAGTTCTGCAATGCATTCATCTACAGTTTCATCTGCACGTTGCTTTCTTCAAACAAGGTTGTGTCTTTAGCATTATATTTTACTCTTGGTCATAATATTTTACCAAACGAGCCAATGCCTCTTTGTAGGTATTCCAGTGTTCTGAATCGCCAGCCTCTCCTAGCGGTGTAGGAAAAGGGGGTAAATTCTCAAAAACAAGTTGCGCACAAAGTCCTAAGCAACCATAAAGAATCGTAATTATGTGAGCAGTGAAAACTTGACTGCATCGATTGCTACAACATGATTTTCAAATGCTTTTACCCTTTGTCACCAGGGAATGCTGGGTTTATCTGGATGCTGCAAGAAAGGAGGTGGTTGTGCAAATTGCTGAGAGGTGGCCATGAAAGCAAAACAAATGAGTTATAGTACATTCACAAAACTGTAAAGCTGAGGGAGCAATAAAGTTAAGACAGCACCTGTAAAATCTGACAAGTTAAATATTATCAATGCAATAAGTAAATAATTACATTTTTTAACATGGACAGTTTCCTTCAAGTTACCGAATTTTTAAAACTTGGTATAAAGCTGTGAAATTGTTTAGATCAGTGATGCTTTTATGGTGATTTAAACCTTTCATGAATTATCCTTTTTATTGTATGTACATATCTGATCCTTGCACTACTTGCACTTTACTATCGTTCTTATAATGTATTTTTTAAATGCTATATTGTCTATGTACTTTTATGGTTTGAATCAAAACCGAAATAAAGTCTCTTTTGAATTTGAATTTGAATTTGAACATATAATCCTTGTAAATGTATATGAAGGTGAGCCTGTCACTGAAGTTACCGACAAAGGATTGAATCAAGTGTTAGTGAGAAGGTGAGTCTATCACTAAAAACGAAGGCTCCAATTATGCAAAAACGAAAGATTTAGATGAAAGTAGAATATTTAAACAAGGTGAGCCTATCACCGGACTGAAGGCTCCAATTATGCAACTGCGGTATATTTAAATGAATGTAGTAAGGTGTTCATGTAGGCGTTTGCAGGCTGGATCCTATTGGTATCGAAGAAAAAGCAGCAGAGCTGTAGCATTGAAAGTGCAAACAGCCCAATCCAATATGGCCACCTGCGTGATGACGTGATGATGTCTGGGGTTTTTTGGATAGCTGGTCACGTCACTCAGGAGAGCAGCTCCAAGAAAGTTGCAGGCAGGGTGTGAGGCGCTGTGAGTAAGGCTGCGCACAGTGAGCAAGATTGCTTCAGATGGTGGAGCAATTCGGAAGATCGTCAAAAAGAGGCAGGGAGCAGCAACAGATGGCGCTGAGCTGGCCGTCGTGGAATTTTACGAAATTGGTCAGGGTGAGCTGAGTGCGTGGTCTCCTCCGGTCATCGCCAAATGAAGTAAGGATTATTCAGGAAACATCAAGGTAAGTAAAACGTTGTTTATTTCGATACAATTCAGCACCCATGACCGAGCACTCCCGCTGCGTACTGGGATTTCTGCCAACTGATTAACGTTGACAGAATCCTGGCACGCATCGTTCACAGCCCAATCGTGGAACCAGGTTTGAACATCGCTCTGCAAACAGCACGAGGATGCCTCCACAAGAAGCCATTCACCACAGGCATGGAAGAAACGTACGCCGTACCTGTGTGGCACTCACTCCTGGATTCAGACAGACCACAGGCCCCTCAGATGGTCAATGCAGATGAGGCGTGAGAATCCCAAACTGCTGAGGTGGTCCATCTCTCTATGGGAAACTGGCTTTAAAGTGGAACACCGTCCTGGCACAGACCACACCAATGTTGATGGTCTCTCCACATTCTTCCACCTTAGTGACGAGAACTCCAAACCTTCACTTGGGAGGTCAAATGTTAGACCTGGCATCCTTGGTGCAGTTTCCCCTGACTTATTGTCTTCTGACCTCCTGTTTTGTTGACTTGATTTTTTATGGCTTTGGAAATCCACCGCTAGCCAGTGCTAGACTGCATATGCTTTGTACTTAACACGTGGTAACATGAGCTTATGCGTAATTAGCATATTTAATTTACTTATACTTCCCTAATAGAGTGCACTATGGGTGCCCAGGGCCTATAAATAAAAGGCTAATAATGGGCCTGCAACACTGATTATGCCACCCACTCAGTAGCCCTTTAAACATGACTCCGGCCTGCCAATTCAGAGCCTGTGTGTGCAGTATTCATAGGCTATTTCGGACAGGCAAGTTAACCTACTTGCCAGGCATTAACCTTCCCTTTTCTTACATATAAGTCACCCTAGGCTAGGCCTTAGGCAGCCCTATGGGCAGGGTGCAATGTATTTAAAAGGTAGGACATGTACCTTTGAGTTATAGATGTGCGTGTAGTGAAAAACTGCTAAATTTGTTGTTGACTACAGCAAGGCCTATTGCTTCTAAAGCTGAATATTGAGATTGCCTTAAAGCATATTTTAAGTGTAATTTCCAATTAAGAAAAGATAGATATTTGGGGTTTGGTGTCTCTGGACTCACAATCTAAAAACTAATGGTGAAGTTGGATTTTAAATTGTCTGAAAATACCACTTTTAGGAAGTTAGCGTCTTCTTAATTTAACCATTCTGTGCCTCTACCTGTCTCTGAATACATGTCTGGGTTGGGTAACAGCTGGGCTTTGTGCATTCTTTCTAGAAAGTCACACAAAGGGAGCTGGGGTGTGGCCTTTTTAACCTGACTAGGCTGATGGGTCTTTCTGAGGTAGATTGGGAGGGAGAAGCTGACACTTGCAATTGAATAGAGCTATACCTGTCCCCACACAAAGAGCTACATACCCTCCTGTAATGAGAATGGGCCAGGGCAAGAAAATCACAGACCTTATGATCTTCAAACGCCTCTTTGAAGTCTCCCCCACTTCAAAGGCACATTTGGGTATAAGTACTGGACCTCTGATACCACCAGATCAGAACTTTGCTGGAAACAAGGACATTTTACCTGATGTAGGAGGGATTGCCACTTTGCTACCTACTCTGCTGTGTTGGCCTGCAGCCTTTAGCTTCTTGCCTGGACCTGTTCTCTCCACCTGTTCTCCAAGGATTTGTTGACTTGCCTCCTGTTCTCTATAGTCTCAAGTAAACAAAAGACTTCATGCAACTCTGCTGTACTGCTGTGAGTCTACTCTTGTCTGAGATACCCCATCCAGTCCTGGCCCTCAGACGTGGGTTATGCAGCTGTTTTCTGCAAAATTTGACGTAGTGGCCCCTTTGCACCAATCGAACCTATGCAGTGCTGATTCGTTGATGATGCAGGTCTCGACTGTGAGGTTTGACGATGACAGTGCCAATCCAAATATGCAAGGCTTTGCTCCGATGCATCAACCCGACTGAGTGAATCTGAACCAAAGCAGGGAGTCCTTGACCCTTACTCCATACAAGGTACTTTTTTTTTTTTCATTTTTTTTTTTCAAAACATTTTTAATAGCATTTTTAAAACAGTGCGATACATTGTCACCTGGAAATACAAAATATGTTATGCATTGCAGTTTGGGATCAGAAATCCTTGTAATTACATCTGTAACACATGAGCTGAACGTTATACATGGCAAATCAAGGGTTGCGGAGCTCACCCTGGGTGGAGCCACATTATTCGGTATCTGAGCCAGTGCCGTCTGTATCAGAAGGTGGGTCGCAAATGTCTCCTCTGTATTTATTCCACGCCCCCCATATCCTTTTCCATTTCTTAAGACATCTTCTGTTTCGATACAAAGCCCGTTCTGCAATCATCGCAGCGTCCATGTCCTGTCTCCTGGTCGCTATGGACGGCGGTAACCCCCCGCCCCACCTTTGTGCTATATTCCTGTTCGCCACCATCATACCTATTGTCATCCAGTTCTGCCCATATCGCTTAAGATCGTTGGACAAGGTACTTTTTTAAACGGGCCATGTGTGGGCCCTCTAGCCAGACTCCCTTCATTGCAGTTGGCCTGAACACTGTATTTACCCTGGTCTAGAGCAACCTCGAGTAACCTTTTAAAGCTATAGACTTGTTAGCACTGTTTTTGGATGGAATATTAAAAAAATCAGTTCTCGAATTCTACCTATTGGATTTTTGTCATTTTTGGTCTTGTTTTACTCAGATACATATTCTCTATATTTCTAAACTGGTGTGGAGTCTTTTTGCGGTATTTTCACCGTGTTACTAAGTTAAGTGTGCACATTTAAGCATGAGCGGTTTTTGCGTATTGGCAATCCGCGGATCTGCGGATTTGCGTATTTGCTGATTGCGACTATACGCAAAATCCGCGGATCCTAGCGTATTTTATTTTTGCGTGTTCGCACGGGTTTCTGCAAGTTCGCGAGGGTTTTATTGTACAAAACGCTCGCGAACGTGCAGAAACCCGTGCGAACACAATGTGCCTACTCATGGCCAAACGGACGGGGCTTCCATGCGAGTGCACATGCCTCTTGTGTGTATAAAAGGTCAGAGGCCGATCAGAGCAGCAGATGAAGATACAGAGACTCCTGGTCACAGGAACAGCACAGGGATTGTGCTGCACATGCATCTTGTGTGTATAAAAGGTCAGAGGCCGATCAGAGCAGCAGATGAAGATACAGAGACTCCAGGTCACAGGAACAGCACAGGGATTGTGCTCGTGAAAGTCAAGGATTCAAAGGCCTCTATCCAGCATCACAGCTGACTTTCGACGGTAGATGTGGTAAAGAAGGCACATTGCCCAGCCTCGACGACGCTCTCCATTGTTTCTGGGCTGATGAATGAGTCACTGCATTTGAGCTTCAACTAGTTCCAGCGACCATGTGTGTGTTTACAATGGCGCCAGCAAGCTGCCAGCGCCGTTGTAAAATAGTTACAAAGTTAGCTTGCACAGGAAACACTTAGATAAAATAAAGCAGCACCTGCTTCGTTTTATCTAGTGGTTCCTGTGCAAGCTAACTTTGTAACTATTTTACAACGGCGCTGGCAGCTTGCTGGCGCCATTACATGAGTGGGTGGGGGTTCAACTTTTGAACCCGTTACATCCGCGGATTTTTCGGATTTTGTGGAAAATACGTAAAATACACGGATTGCGTATTCACCAAAAATCCGAAAAATCCGCGGACGTAACGGATTTTCCGCCCATGCTTAGCACAAATCCATTACATATTGCTTCTTAGTTAAGCCTGACTGCTCTGTGCCAAGCTACCACAGGGTGAGTGCAGGTTAATTTAGGGTGTGTATCAGACATACCCTGACTAGAATTGTGGTCCCTAATGGACAGGGTGCATACCTCTGCCAACTAGAGACCCAATTTCTAACAAATGGCAAAGTCAGTAGCTTGCGCTTGGAAATGAGAATGTGACTTCTGATCTGATAACCGAGTTCAAGGTAGTACATTTTGAAGAAGATTTTTTTTCTTAGGAACTTGTTTTGAAAAATGGTGACTGTGTTATGTCTAGCAATTTTGATTGGTTTCTCCCCAAAACAATCTCCTAGGCTCCCCAGCTTAAAAATAAAAGGATGTTATAGATGTGCAGCACATTTTGAATTCTAAGCCGTTCAGAAAAATGACCACATATGTATGAATAAATGTTGGTTTTAATGAAAGGCCTGTAGAAATCTGAGGTTCTCCCAACCAAGAAGCCTTAAGAAAGGAGGTCTAACTACAGACTTGTTTAAAGACTTAACTCTGGGGCATTAAAGCATGGAAGGCTGCCCCTCTAAGATGAGTATAAATTATTTAACTTTGTTCTTATGGCTCCCTTGTCATGCTCACACATATCTCCAAGCCTAGCAGGACATCATCAGGAAAAGTTGAAGGTCAAAAGCCAAGTAGTGACCTTGAACTCGAGAAGCTTGACCCATAAAGGTAGAAAAAAGCAGGCAGATGCTGGGAACGCCAGCCTCTTTATGGCTCCTGCCAAATGGGGGGTTACATTTGCAGCATTTGAATCTGGAATTCCTGGTGGGGAGATGGGGCGCCTTAGTTTTATGACTGGGACAAGATAGAGGGACGTGGAAGTGATGATAAATAGAGGTTTCCCTGACATTCAAAATCCTAGTAATCAAAAACAGAGGTGACCAAGGCATCTGTAAGCTTTCCTTGGCAATTCATATTGGCTTGCCTAATTAGCAGTGCAGGTGGAACTCATGGCTTATATCTGCATGAAAAAGTTGCTCTGGAATGTGAAAGCCAATAAGCATAATGCAATAACAAACTTAAGGGGCAGCATTGTCAGAGGGATGTCAATCACTAGGGACAGTACTTTCGTGCTACAAAACCTTGCCTAAAATATTTTATTTACACACACACACCACACACACACACACACACACGCACACACACACACACACACACAGTAATGACATCATACTTTATATAAAGAACAAACCTCAGAAATTCACTGAAAAACAAAGATTAAAGAGATGGTATAGTTAGGTGACAAAGTCCTATTAGTTAAAGGGGAGGGGGCACGTGGCACCCATCCCATGCCTTAATGTGGCCTTGGGGTCTCATCCCCAGGGGCCGAATAGCAAATAAAGGAGAGGATGCATTCAGCTCCCCTCCCTAAACTCTAGGGGCTCTGGAGACCTCAACCCAGGGGCTGAATTATATTTAAAGGGGGGCCTTCTCAGGCCCTGAGGACTCCATCCCCTGGGCCTGAATAACAAATAAAGAGGAGGGAGGCATGCAGCCCCCCTCCCTGAGCCACGCTAGAGCCCCGGGGACACCATCCCCCAGGGATGAAGTGAAATAAAAGGGAAAGGGGAGAGCACCCCCACCCCCAAGCCTTCTCAGGCCCTGGGGACCCCTTCCCCAGAACAATCTATTTTAAATGGGGAGGGGGCTGTTCAACTCCCTTCCCGTATAATATTGTCTCCAGGAATCTCATTTCCCGGGGTGTGATCCTGTTCTTTGCCCTGGGGATAACACCAGAACAACACTGTGCTACCCTGCCCGAGAGAGTGCAGGTATACCCTGTACGCACTCTCCCCGGCAGGGAACTCAACTTTGCTCCCATCCAGCAGGAGTAGTTAAAAAAAGCTGCTACCACCCGGGCCGGAGCAAAGAAACGGTGCCGGCTCGCTCCAGCTCCCAGTATGGTTCTTCCTGAGGAGCCTGCTGGGTCCACATGGCCCTTAGTGCTCCACCCACAGCCCCCAATGGTATCAACAGTGTGGGGGCCCCAGGGGGCACTGGAGCACCTACCTAAGAATAGATATGCAAGCTCACGACAGCGGCCACTATGGGTGTCAATTGGGGAGCAGGCATGGGGCCACGGGGACCCTGGGGCTTCTCCTCCACCGCAGCCACAAAACAAAAATGATAACATGGGTGTACCAGTTTGGACTGGGACACACACAACAATATATATTTGTCTTTTTTATGTGAATAATAAATGAGCTGCTCCTTTAAAGAACATCCCATCATGCCCTGCTAGGGATTTTTACAATTTATTTTAGCTTGGTGGTGTCCCTAGATGGGGCAGGGGCACCATCAATAATATTTTGTATGTTGTGAAAGTCTGCAGGGTGTGTAGCAGCCCCTCAGTAACATTAAAAAGCCACTGTAAGTCTCCTTAGTCATTAAGTCCATGATCCCAGGAGAGCCTACCATAATTTTCTAAAGTATTCCCAGCTGAAGCTGGATGCTCCTCAGCTGCAGTTAAGAGTCCTATTTGAGATGGTTCCATGGATGCACTTGGTGACCTAAAAGATGTAAAAAAATAGCCTCAAAGACATATTTAATGATTGTTCTTCAAAATATGACTTATTAAAAATAACCTAATAGAATTACTATGATTAAACATTGCATTGTGATTTAATTAATGTCTTATACATTTTAAGGTAGAGGTATGGCCTCTTGGCCAGGGCGACTGACGCTGGAATCTGGAGATCATGGTTCGATTCTCGGTGCCGTCGGCAGATTAACCCAGCACCATGTGACTCTAGGCAATAGCTTCCTTAATCTTCCCGATTGCCCCCCAGTGCCTGGCGACCCTTACGGGTGATTGCTCGTAGTTTATTAATATTATTATTAAATGTGGATATTTATTATATAGTTATTTGGGACTTTTTGGCAAAGCCCATAGGTCTGCTCTGTACATGTTGAAGTGCTGACCCCTTCAAAAAATCAATGGCATAGCCACTAATATTTTGCTACCTTCGGCCTATGACAAAGCCAGTAGGTCTGCCTTACTCAAAATTACACCTTATATATTGTTACATAACATAGCCAAGGATGCATGGCAGTGGGGCGATGGGTGCCTTTGGCAGGGCTAATCGGAGTGTTGGGCATTTAGGTGGAGTCTGACACAGGGCCTTCGACCAAATCCCACACCACACATGGCGATGGACCTCTTACTTCAAACTAAGAAAAATATAGAAATTCACTGAAAAAAATAACATTTAGAGTGAAATTTTAATTAAGAATTAAAACATGTTGCTTTACAGTACAAAACACCTTAGCAATTCAATGAAGAAAACAAAGGTTATAGTTAGGTGAAAATCTCAGTTAAATAATACTATTTTCAATTCACAAACCACTGAAATTCACCATTTATAGTTATCTCAAGTAACTATCACTCATGCCTTAAAGTAACTATAACTCACGCTCTCGGCATGCACTGCTAAATATCTCAGATATTACATCACACATTACATGTTTCATGACTTCAATGATAACATCCGTGCACCATCTAAAAGGACATAATTCATAACAACACTGTGCATGACGGGGGCCATGTATTAAAGTTACTTTTGGGCACAACCCCCACTACAGAAAAAAAGTTTGGTGGTGCCGCTGCCTGTTCTAGGGGCTCAGGCAGAAAGAAAAAAATGATTTTAAAAATCTTAGGGACACTTCTTGCCAGAGCAGTGAATAATAAATGAGTGGCTCCTGCTGAGGAGAGTGAGGACTGAACATGCCTGCACTCTTCAAGGCAAGGAACCGCAGTGCCCCAGGAAATAGGGTCACAGACACAAAGTCTGTCCTGGGAGAGGGATCGCATGCCCCATATCCAAAAGGAAAATGACCACATGGTATGGGGTCCACGGGCGGAAATTAAGGCTCCAGTATTGTGGCTGTGCGACCCCTTCCCTTTTAAGAATATGCAGCCCTAGGGGACTGGATGATCGCCAAAGCCTGAAAAAGGCTTGGGAGGGGAGATAAATGCCCTCTCCCCGCTTAACATAAATCCACCTCTCTAAAAGTACTGAATGGATTTGCACCAAATCTTTCTGAACTAATTTCTATCTTTCTCCAAAATTTGGAGTAGCCTTGTTCAGCCGTTTTGGCTAGAGCTGTCTAATTTTCCTTTGGACAACTGCTTGGAGAAAACGCATTTAGGATCCCCCTTTTTCTCAGCCCCCACTTGACAGTTCTCCCCAAAGTTTTCCAGGAAGGAGCTGAAGTAAAGGAGAATGTTTGGGGAAAGATTTGTGAAGAGTATTCAAATGCTGCCAAAGTTAAAAGCAAACCAAAATAGCCAGTACCTATGTAGATATGGTCCTTACGATAACTTCCCAGGTCGACCATCACAGGGAAATATACTTATATATGTAAAAACCAGAGAACTTAGCTGTAATACCAGTGCTGCTGAGTAGAAGAGACTATGAATACCATGGATATGACTCTGCCTTTACAAAATTAACCTAGCACACACACACACACGCACACACATGGGTGAGTGCACAGACACACACATGCACATACAAATAAATAGGCAATGCAGGCTAAAATGAAGAGGTACATTTAACTGCAAGAGCAGTGCTGCTGAGGGAAACCAAATAAAAGAAATTAGTTTGCATCCACAGAGAATTACAGAAAAACGGCCACGTCACTAAAGGGGAGAAGTAGTCTCTAGGTGAATATAGGTACAAAACAATGAAGCTATACCAAAATAATTAGAGGGCAGGTGGCCTTTCTACAACATTTTGGAAGGATTATCTTCTGATGATTATCATGCTTTTTATCATGATCCCTAAACGCTTCTGTAACCCACTTTGGAATGTATTTCCTGTTTCAAAAAAATGTCTTAGCTAAATACAACTATTTGGGGTAGAGCGTAACGTCATGATAAATAGGTCAATTGCATATTCATATCTTATGGTTGATTTCTATAAGCACGTTTCCGTTTTTATTTCAAAGTATGCCTAATTCTTTCATAACTAGTTCTACATCTTTGATGCCCTAAAATTGCAATACATTTTTTTTCTAAAGGGAGCCGATGAACTTGGCAGATATAAGATGACACTCATATACTCGTTCACGAGAATAGTTTTTTCATTTTCATAGCTTTCTATTCACAGACGAAGCCAATGCCTGCCGCTAGCCAGTTATTTTAGATTCATGTTCATGCATAAAGCAGTCATGGGGGAAAATGTGTTGCTGACAACATCAATCCACTAATTAGCAAGTTGCAAAATGTATTTGTTCCAAACTAACACAAAGGTTAAACTCCCTGCAATGGCATCATCGCATTATCCAAGCTGCTTATACCAGTGTCGATTGTGAAGCAGTTTTATTTTCAATATTTAACATGATTGTAAACATTATTGAGTGTAAGGCTATCAAGGTAATAATCGTTAACATCTAGGCCAATAATTGTGACTGTGTCTATTCATTTTTGTTTTTAATAAATCGTGGTGAGATCCCCAAATACTTTGTATAAGGTTTTGCATTTGCATGCTTGGAAATTGTTAACTGTTTAACGTATTTACTTTCAATACTTTTATCTAGGTTGATGTATGTATTTGAGTATTTTTCATAGCATTATTGTAGTGAAATAAAAGATTGTGACTCATTTAATAGGCTCTTTTATAGTGACTTTTTCTTCTAAAATGCGAATAAGGCACTAGTAAGCAGAATAAAAAGTAATTGCATAGGATAGCCCTGCGGTAATGGTAGGGACTCTGGAGAGTTAAAGTGCCAAAGTATAAAACATTCCGGTCTGGTGCTAAAACATGTCCTTAATGGTAAATGAAGCTGTGCTTGGCCCAAGGACCTTACCAATCATATTATGTAACCACGTATTTGAAGGTGGTAATGTGTGACAGGAACGTCTGTGGAAATTCATTACTTATAAACTATTAATTTGAGGATGTTTTAACAGCTAACATTATAAAAGTCAGCTTCCACCTAGCAGCACACTATTGTAATTTACTCAGGTGGTCTGAAGCTTAGTCAGATTTCTCCAACCTGAATAAAAGTAAAGCTAACCCTAACCTTAGACAACACCAGACTAATAACAAACCTAACTTGGGTAGGTGTAGCTATTGAAAAATATGTAGCAATACAAGTGTATAAATACATAAATGACAATTCTATATGATATTTCCAAACCAATCAGGAGTCTGAGGATGTCATAGCACGAAAACTGCTATGATAAAATTCCCCATGATATTCACTGCATGCTAAATGATGGGGAATATGCTACTGGCTTTGTTGGATTTATCAGTGTCACTTAACACAGTGGATCTTAACATACTTCTAACAATGATGAAATGCAGAGTGGGCTTCAGAGTCTCAGTTCTCAACTGTTTCTGATACTTTCTCAATGAGTCTTTGCAAGTAGTTGAACTAGGAAACTATTCCTTATGAGCAGTTGAGGTAATTTGTCCTGCATGGTCATACTATATCCCCAGTACTTTTACACCTGCACGTGAAGCCCTGTGGCTTACTTCTAAAAAAAGTTGAGCATTAAACAACACAAATTTGCAGATGATATACAATTCTACCTAAAGTTTTCTTTATTAAAAGACATCGGGCTCGATTTACAAAGGTAAACTGAGGCGAAAGTCTAACTTGATGACTTAATACTCATAAATGCCCTTTGTGAACACCAAAAGTTGAACTTTACGACTTTCAGTATTCACAAAGGGCATTTATGAGAAGTAAATGCCCTTTTTCAATACCGAAAGTCGTAAAGTTTGACTTTCGTCTCATTTTACCTTTGTGAATCGGGTCACTCATCTTTCATCAAAGGGGCTTTGAGAAATTACACAACAGCGCTACAGGCAATTGCTTGAAACTTAATCCAGAGAATATATAATCCTTGCCAAATTCTCACAAACCTAACAAAAGAATCAGCGCCGACCTAATCACTGAATTAAAAGTGAACAACTTCTGACCATCAGTCTCAGGGAATGTGTAATTACTCCCTCTTGTGTCCATTTCGTCATCTTGGAACCTCCCAAAACCCCCACCTTCACTGCCAGCGTCACACCGCTGCTGGTCTAAGCTACCAGAGCAACAAAGGACCAACACCCTCAATTACCACCTACCCACCACCACCGAAGACGTAGAACAAGTGGCGGATAACTTCACGAACTGGATGACAGCAAGTGCTGACAAAGTCCCATCTAAGAAACTCACCAACCCCAAGAAACTAACACAACACCCCAACTGATTTAAGACAGAACTGAAAACCCTGAAACGGAACTGCAGACAGAAGGAAAAAAGATGGTGCTCCAGTAAGACCCTCGAGAATCAGAACTGTTTCAAAGACTCCCTCAACCGATACCACCACCTCCTGAAAAGCATCAAGAAGACTGCCCTAGCCACTTGCATCAACAACAGCTCCAACAGCAGCAAAGAACTGTTCAACATAGTCAAGGAGTAAACCAAAAACATCTTCACACCATCACAAGCCCTCTGCGACACCTTATCAGACTTTTTTCACAAGAAAATCAGCACAATCTACCTCGACTTCGCACTTTAACCCCCACTGAGGAAATCATTAACCTCCTCACGCTGACAGACGCCCATCAACTATAGCCCACATCGAGGAACACCCTCACCGAGAAAAAATCCATCATGAGATCCATTCACTTCGTAGCCCTGGCTGACCACTGTCCCATCCCATTTTCAACCTCGGCAATCAACCCATCAGCAAAGAACTCAGCAAGGTAAAGCCGTTGCTGAAGAAACCATCCACAGACCCATAAGAGCCCAAGAACTACCGACCCATCTCCTTGCTTCCCTTCCAAGCCAAGGTAATTGAAAAAGCCATCAACTTCTAGCTACCCAGACATCTGGAGAACAACAAGCTGCTGGACTACTCCCAAGCCGGTTTCAGAGCAACCACAGCACTGTGACAGCCCTAGTCACCGCCATGGATGACCTCAGAATGCTTCTATACCACGGAGAAACAGCAGCTCTTATCCTCCATGACCTCTCAGCAGCCTTCGACAAAGTATCCCACCACACAATGGTCAACAGACTTCATCAGATCGGAATCCAAGGAGCAGCTCTTAAGTAATATTAATAATACTTTATTTGATTTGTAAAAATCATAAAAGGGTGGATCTTATCCACCATGTGATAAACATCAACATCTTTGAGTCAGCATAAAAACAGCAGAAAATGACATGATAAAATGAACGATAAAATGACACAAGTCATTAGCAACTTTGCACATAAAAAAAACAGGTGTAACACTTTGTAAGGGTATAACTATCGCATTAAGACATGGGGACCATCAAATGAGTGTTGTGAGAGGGGATACAATATACTTAGGGGCTTATATTTAATTAGATGTAACTGTCACCTAATGTCTCAGATAAAGGCCATTTGCCAGGGGAGTGGGGAAGAGGGTATCTATTGAGAAAATGAAGGAGAGTCCAGGACCAGCCGCGGGGAGACAATGTGACCCAGTTCATTTTTAATTGCTGCCTTTTTTTCAAGCTCTTGGGCAGCAAAAGCCAGGAATTTTATAGTTTTGCAGGAAAGTTGTATCGAAGACCCGCTGAGGCATTTTATCACTGCTGCCCTACAGGTCCTGACTAGTGCTTCTCTTAGGAGTGGTTTCAAGAGGATCTTCCTTAGATTTTGTAATGCTGGGCAAATACATAATAAATGCAATAACGACTCTTTACCCTTGTCACAGAGGCGACAATCTGAAGTTGACCAGGTCCGTAACCATTTGGGGGTAAGGTCTTTGCTCGAGAAACAACCCAACCTCAGAAGACTTAGTTTCCTCTTGTAATGATCCCTGAAACATTCTTGCAAATAAGGTTGTTGTTTCAGTTGGTTGTATGTTGGCATCACAAACCAGGCGTGGCTTTTACCAGCCACTGAACCTTTGTCCATTTGCAACGATGCTTGTTTGACAGCTTTGTTGGTAATTTGTTTAAAAGCATTGTAAGGCATCGGTGAGAGCCAAGCATCTTCCAGATTTAACGATAGACGCGCTTGCCTAAGAGTCTTACATGTGGAGTTGGAGTGCCTAGCCTGTTTCAGCTCTTAAGTAGATGGTATTCATCACAGGAAGAACACAGAAGATCATCCTCCGCCCCCACTACTCGCTCCCTAGGAACATCACCTGTGGTGTACCTCAAGGCACTTCCCTCAACCCAGCCCTCTTCAACGTATACATGCCACTCCTAGCTAACATCGTCAAGAGCCACAAACTCAACATAATCTCATATGCCAACGAAACCCAACTCATCCTCTCCATGACTAGTGACCCTACAACTATCAAAGACAAGTTCCAAAGATGCAGGAAGGTTGAGGCCGTCTGGATAAACAACAACTGTCTCAAACTCAACTCAGACAAGACAGAAGTACTCATCTTCAGGAAACGCATGGACACCCTATGGAACAACGAGTGGTGGTCACCCGAGCTAGGCCATACACCTAAACCCACCGAACATGCCTGCAACCTCTGCATCATTCTCGACAACCAGCTATCTATGAAGAAGCAGGTCGGTGCCATCTCCTCTGCGTGGTCCCTCACCCTCTGAATGCACAGGAAGTGGGGTGTGAGTAAGTGTGCAGGGAGAGGCGTGTCAAAGTTAATTTTGAAAAACTTACCTGAAGCTGCCAGCCATCTCCCGCGCCATATCACTCCTGCTTGTCTCTTCCTGGTCCCAGCAACCCCTGGGACAGACTCCCAACCAAACCCAGTGCTGCAGAGCAGTGCAGGGATTGGCCTGATTGGGCAGGAAAGACGCTCTTCTCAGGTCATGAAGTCTGTGGAGTTTCTCCAGCCCAGCCGTGAGAAACCTAAGTGTGCATTAGTGTCTTGGTCAGTCTGACAGCACATATGCGTACTTAGAGAGTGCACAAGCACTCCTCTTCCTCACTCCCATTCCCTGCTCCTCCCTGCATAAGATGGGTACACCATATTCAATATTAGTTATTTAAATTTTCATAATTCCTGAATATTTTGAAAGTAAGCAATGACAATTTAAGGCCAATTTACTCCTCACAACTATCTCTGCTTATCCCATCTTTGTGCATCCTTTAGTCTATCTTGGTTTGCCTTAATACAAATCTCTCATCAGCCTTCCTGTATCATGTTGCTGGGTTCTCTGCTTCTTTTCAAAGTAGATCTCAGCACAAGGTTGCATGATTGCACCACTAACCATACGTTTGAACGCTTTTAAGCGCAGGGGGGCTGGAGCGCTGCTTATATGTGCCTTAGTGAAATAGGTTGGGACTGCCTTCCTGCAAAGACTTGCTATGATGGTGTCCTTTGCTCAGGCCATTCTACAATTAAGCCGAACTGCCATTACTGTGCAATTTTCACAGTGATGGTAGCGTCACTTGACTATGTGACTATCGGGAGTGTCCATGCAGACATTTAGCAGTAAATGGGCCAAGACGGACATTAGCAGTAGTACCAGATCAAGGGAATAACTCTCAGTGGTGTAGCTGGTGCAGTGACATCCGGGTCCAGACAATTAGTGGGCCCTAGCCTTCGCTGCACCAGCAGCAGTTATTTTACAACAAAAAAAAAATCTGTGTCAGCCTGTTTAGGAACTGGTTCTATGTTTACAATTGAGCAATGGTGAGGGAAGGTAGAGAAAGGAAATACAATCAGGCCACTGAGTGGCGAATTCTGATGTTATGTATACCGTAGCATAAAAAAAGAACTTTAAACAAAGTACATATTTAGAAATGACAAGATTGAGAGAGCCCATTTTAAGTAGCTAGGCATTTAAAGCATTTTATATCAAGTTTCATTTGCCTCATAATAATAATCATAATATTATTTTTAGGCATAACAATACTTTTTCTACATAAGTCGAGGTTGCAATTGAAGTGAAATTTTCAATGGCAGAGACTCAGTGGTAGGGAATACACTTAATAATGCATCTTCTCAGAATATAACAAAAATCTCAATTATCAAATCAAATATAGCAAATACTGCTCAAGGTGGAACATAAGTGCTTTTAAGCAATCAATAGAGCTACATATTTAGCAGGGTTCTAAAAAAAAATATTTGAGTTGATATGACTTTTACGTATTCAAATTATAGTATCATGTTCTATACGTATTATTAAAGATGGCTTATGGTATGATATGGATAGCCTATTGGGAGCTGAGTGTAGGAGGTGAGTGAGGTAAGTTCTAGTCAGTTGGCTCATGGAGTGTTCTGGCACTCAGCAGCAGAAAGATCCCTTTGGTCTGCACATTTCCCCTCTTGCTACTGTACTCAGAACTCATGTTTAGTCTCCTGCTTCTCCGGAGGGTCAAGAAGTGGATATACTAGTTGTGAAGCAGGGGCAGTTTCACCCTGGTCCAAGGATGTTAAGGGTCCACTGCTCCCTAATGACTGCTACCAAGCAGAGGACATGGGGAATTTTAATCTTGCTTGCATTAGGGCCAATGGCATCCTTGATATACCACTGAACCAAACGACCAATACAATTGAAACACTCTCAGGATCTGAGAGTGCCATACAAACAGAGGCAAAATATCACATGCCCGGAATAAGAATAGCATCAAAAAGCATTAAGCGCCAACCACGGTGATTTGGTTGCACCTGACCGGTACCCAGGTGCAATTTTTGGGTACCTACAATGGAGTGCATGCCAGATACAGAAATAATGTTCATCCTGGTTGGAATTTTACCTTCTGACTTGGAGCCTTATTACGAGTTTAGCAGTTCGACTGCAATAGAACCGCATCTACCCCATGCCAACAGGCCACAGCTCTGGCAGTCTAAAAACTGCCGTATTACCAGTTGACCACAGAGCTGGTAGTGTGAAGGCATGCCTCTAGCAGCGGTGGTGAGTACTTTTTCCAAATATATTGATGCTTGTGTATGCATTTCGATTGCATATGTTTCGAGAAGTGTGGCTCAATGGTTAGAGTGGCAGACCCTGATGCAGTAGTCTGGCCGGGACCAGGGTTCAATTCCCACCTCGGCGGGTCTCGGGCTGAATTTCCTCGGACCTGATAATTCTCACCTCGGTGCCTATTCTAATCATGAGTCCCACTCTGCACCTCTGGGAAATAGCTTGCTTAATCTCTACAATGGCCCCAACAACGCTGAGGATGCTTGACTTCACCTTGGGGGTGCCCAGGAGTGGGCTCCTCACAGGGAAAGGCCAGGAAGGGTTCGTCGGCGGTATTCGTACACGCGGTGAGATGCCTACGGGTAGTCGTGCGCTATACAAGTGCGTAATCATCATCATTTCATTTCATTTTGGATGTATACATATGCATAATATATGTTGAAAAATACCATATACCCATTATCGTGGTTCAGCCCATATGTGGGCAGTCTTGGCAATGGGTACATGGTATGAAAAAGACTCACCTGTATATCACCACACACAGAGTCGTAATGCTCGAGGAGAAGATCATGTTGTGAAGGGAGGACCTGGAGACAGCGATCCAGGTTGGACTCTACCTGGATGAAGAACAAAGAGGTAGTACGCACCCCAAATCCTTGCCATCTTGAAGCAGGCTGTCGGACAGCTGTGGTCCGTTCGTGGATTAGGCAACTTGTAATACACATGGTGGTGCAGCTCCCCTGTACCGCCCTGGGGTGGCTGCCTCTCCCCGATCGTGAACCCGGCAGTCAGCAGTCTTGGCGGCCAGCAGCAGTCTTTCCAAAGCCAATCTGCTCAACATTTAATATGGTGGACGGACCGCCAAGCTCTCCACGCTCGCCCCAGCACCACGATATGGTGTCCCATGGGACCACCACACTCGTAAAAAGACCCTTAGTCTCTATAATGGAAGTAAAAAATCCTCAGTGGGACAAGGCAGCAGGATGCCGCCATATTGGTGCGGGTCGTGGCGCCTGATTAGGCAACTTACGCCGGCCTACTTAAGGCGGAACCCAAGCAGGGGCTCTCCTTGGCAAAGGTGCCTTGAGGACAGGCTGCCTAGCGCTGCTTTGGTTTGTGTGCTCGCGCTATTTGCGGTGATTTAAGACTGCTGTTCCAGCGCTTTTAATTTTTTATCTTTACTTAAAAATAATTTTTGTTTTTAGCTGCTCGCTGTAGCGCTAATACTGCCCCTCACCCACACTTAAAACTTACTAAAGCACCGCTACTTTGCGGGTCCGGTTCTGGGGTGTTGTGGGAGCGCCATACTTATTCAGTTCTTGAAGCCAGACGCCGCCATATTGGTGCGGGTCGTGGCGCCTGATTAGGCAACTTACGCCGGCCTACTTAAGGCGGAACCCAAGCAGGGGCTCTCCTTGGCAAAGGTGCCTTGAGGACAGGCTGCCTAGCGCTGCTTTGGTTTGTGTGCTCGCGCTATTTGCGGTGATTTAAGACTGCTGTTCCAGCGCTTTTAATTTTTTATCTTTACTTAAAAATAATTTTTGTTTTTAGCTGCTCGCTGTAGCGCTAATACTGCCCCTCACCCACACTTAAAACTTACTAAAGCACCGCTACTTTGCGGGTCCGGTTCTGGGGTGTTGTGGGAGCGCCATACTTATTCAGTTCTTGAAGCCAGACGCCGCCATATTGGTGCGGGTCGTGGCGCCTGATTAGGCAACTTACGCCGGCCTACTTAAGGCGGAACCCAAGCAGGGGCTCTCCTTGGCAAAGGTGCCTTGAGGACAGGCTGCCTAGCGCTGCTTTGGTTTGTGTGCTCGCGCTATTTGCGGTGATTTAAGACTGCTGTTCCAGCGCTTTTAATTTTTTATCTTTACTTAAAAATAATTTTAGTTTTTAGCTGCTCGCTGTAGCGCTAATACTGCCCCTCACCCACACTTAAAACTTACTAAAGCACCGCTACTTTGCGGGTCCGGTTCTGGGGTGTTGTGGGAGCGCCATACTTATTCAGTTCTTGAAGCCAGACGCCGCCATATTGGTGCGGGTCGTGGCGCCTGATTAGGCAACTTACGCCGGCCTACTTAAGGCGGAACCCAAGCAGGGGCTCTCCTTGGCAAAGGTGCCTTGAGGACAGGCTGCCTAGCGCTGCTTTGGTTTGTGTGCTCGCGCTATTTGCGGTGATTTAAGACTGCTGTTCCAGCGCTTTTAATTTTTTATCTTTACTTAAAAATAATTTTTGTTTTTAGCTGCTCGCTGTAGCGCTAATACTGCCCCTCACCCACACTTAAAACTTACTAAAGCACCGCTACTTTGCGGGTCCGGTTCTGGGGTGTTGTGGGAGCGCCATACTTATTCAGTTCTTGAAGCCAGACGCCGCCATATTGGTGCGGGTCGTGGCGCCTGATTAGGCAAATTACGCCGGCCTACTTAAGGCGGAACCCAAGCAGGGGCTCTCCTTGGCAAAGGTGCCTTGAGGACAGGCTGCCTAGCGCTGCTTTGGTTTGTGTGCTCGCGCTATTTGCGGTGATTTAAGACTGCTGTTCCAACGCTTTTCATTTTTTATCTTCACTTAAAAATAATTTTTGTTTTTAGCTGCTCGCTGTAGCGCTAATACTGCCCCTCACCCACACTTAAAACTTACTAAAGCACCGCTACTTTGCGGGTCCGGTTCTGGGGTGTTGTGGGAGCGCCATACTTATTCAGTTCTTGAAGCCAGATGCCGCCATATTGGTGCGGGTCGTGGCGCCTGATTAGGCAACTTACGCCGGCCTACTTAAAGCTCCACCCTTTTCAACGCGCAGCGGTGACGCGCAGGGTGGCGCCTTCTCTGCGCCTGAGTCGTGCCAGAGTCCTGCCCGTCTGCGCCCGTCAGCGTTCCGGGAGCGGACGGGGCAGGACGGCTGGCTGGCTCCACTTTTTGATAGGTGCATTACTATTACCTGCTCTGAGTATGTCGTACACATACTCATCTGAGACCCTTTTAACTTTTCGTCCTCATGTAGGTCGCTGCCACTATGTTTTTCCCGGTAGTCGGGCGTTAAGAAAAGGTTGCCCTGACTGCGGTTGGCGCCTTCCTAAATATGAAAAAGCCACTCCGACCCTTCAACCACCTCCCACTGTCTGTCTACTTATCAACACGCGATCCTTAGGCTGTCACGCGCCTGACATTTGGAATCTGCTGTATAACTCGAATGTATCCTGTCTTTTTTTGACAGAAACCTGGTTAAATGACTCCTCGACCCCCGACTTAGTTAACGCTGTCCCTCCTGATTATTCCATCTTCAGGAGTGACAGATCGTCTGGGCGAGGGGGCGGTGTGGCCATTATAGTTAACAAACAGCTGCACTGCACCATTTTTCCAGTCGATAACATTCAGGAGACTGAGGCCCTTGGCTTTACACTCCATCTTTCCTCATCTCAGGCCTGTACCGGTATCCTCTTATATAGAGCTCCTGGCCCTATAGGCCCTTTTTTAGACGAACTGCAGGTAGCACTTTCAGTCCCGTGCCTTAAATCGGAGCACTGCTTACTGCTCGGTGATCTAAATATACACATGGATGATGATACTAATCCAGACACTATTAAACTGATGGATATTACTACTATGTTAGGACTGTCACCGCTCATCCATGAACCTACACATAATAAAGGTCACACCTTGGACCAAGTTTTTTCCACCCTTCCTATTGACTCTCAAGCTCCGCAGCCGGTGTTGTGGTCAGACCATTATTTGATTACTTTCTTCCTTTCTTGTGTTTCACCTTCTAGAAGGAAACTCACTAGTCCTTCCAAGCGCACGTCCCGACCTTTTCATCTCCTCTCTAATGAGAGATTACTACAGGCGATGGAAGACGTACCCTGTACTTTGTCGGGTAACGTAGAAGAAGATCTAGTCTACTTTATCGATTGGCTCACGGCAAGATTGGCGACTCTCGTTCCTGAGAAAATAGCTAAAGTGGGAAACAAAAGGCCCTCTGCTCCCTGGTTTACTTCTCAGCTTAGGGAAGCCCGCCAAAATTGCAAGAGAGCTGAAAGAGTTTGGCGGAAGGATTACAACCCTTTGGCTAAAGCCAAACTTAAAAATCTGACTAGATCTTATCACAAGTTGATGTGGAATGAAAAAAAACTACATTTCGAACGTCGTATTGACGACGCTGGAAACACATGTAAGGAAATTTTTAAAATTGTCAAGGACTTTACTGCGCCGTCCCTGGGTACCCCGGCTCAATCCCATTCAAAACCTTGGTTGATTGAATTGGCACATTACTTTGTCAATAAAATAACGACTATCCAAGATTCCCTTGCTAGTTACTCCAATCACACTAAGGTGGATCTACCTGGTGCCCTCTCCTTCCCCAATCTAGCTGTGGCTCCCACTCTCGGGGAATTTCCCCCGTTAAGCCTTGATTCCTCATTAGTCCATCTGACCGGGCTGAAGTCTGGCTCACCTTTGGACCCTTGCCCGGTCTCCTGTCTCAACAAAATAGCCCCAGTCTTAAATGGTCCCATTAACTCCATTCTTAATTCCTCTCTGTCTTCTGGTGTGGTCCCCCCGGCGTGGAAGAGTGCGCTCATCCTTCCACTCCTAAAAAAACCAGCCCTTGATCCTACCGTCCATGCCAATTATCGGCCTATATCTCTCCTCCCTGCCTTGGCGAAGGTGGCAGAAAGACATGTGCACAGATCAATCTCAGACTTCATCGAAGAGAACGATCTGTTGCACAATACCCAATCCGGTTTTCGTGCCAATTACAGCACGGAGACCGCGTTGCTGGAAGTCACTGTCGCTATCAGAGAGGTGTTAGATGCGGGAGGAAAGGCTATGCTGGTTATGTTGGACCTGTCGGCGGCGTTCGACACCGTTCCCCACGAAACCCTCCTAATACGACTCTGGGAATGTGGTCTTCGGGGGACGGTGTGGAACTGGCTTAAATCCTTCTTAGCCGACCACCGACAAACGATCTGGGCGCCCCCTCACTCCGCCGTTATGGCACCTCTGGAAGTAGGGGTCCCTCAGGGGTCTAATCTTAGCCCCCTGCTTTTTAACATCTTTTTGGCCCCCCTTGCAGAGGTGGCGGAGTCCTTTGGCGCCCAGATCGTGTCTTACGCTGACGACACCCAACTCTTGTTTACCCATAACAAGAACGAGGTGTTCGACGGGAGCCGCATCAGAAGTTGCCTAGAGGCGGTTTTCGGCTGGTTCAGGGAGCATGGTCTAAAATGCAACTCCGATAAATCGGAGCTACTATTTTTTGGCTATGCTACTGAGCCAGTTTGGAAAAGCTGGTGGCCGCAGGATCTGTTTCCACCTGCAAAGGCAAGCGTTAAAGCTAAGAATTTAGGAATCATTATTGATAATGACCTATCTTACGGGCCCCAAATATCTAGCCTTGCGGGGAAATGTTTCGGCATCCTCCGGATGCTTAGAAAATTTCTGCCCTTGATATCCCTCAAACACAGAAGGATTATTGTTCAGGCACTTGTAGGGTCCAGATTGGACTACGCGAACGCCCTCTAGCTAGGGCTCCCCAAATACCTGGTGAGGCGGCTTCAAGTAGTCCAAAATTCAGCTGCCCGTGCCATCTACGGGCTTCCTAGACGCGCAAGTGCCTCTGCTCTGCTTAAAGAGCTGCATTGGCTTCCTATAGCCAAGAGAGTCCAGTTTAAGAGCCTGACGTTGACCTTTAAAGCCCTTCATGCCATCGGCCCCAGGTACATCAGGAAACGTCTGTCTCTCTACAAACCCAACAGAGCTCTACGGTCTGCCTCTCTGTCTAAAATGGTAGTCCCGGCCATTAAACGTGTCAGACAGGGCGGCCGCTCCTTTCATCACTTGGCCCCTCGTGCTTGGAATGAGCTTCCGCTTTCTCTCAGACAGACCCCTTGCCTTCTGTCCTTTAGAAAGGCTTTAAAAACTTGGCTCTTTACCAGATAGGCTTGCCGCTTTCCCTAGCTGTTGTGTCGTGTTGTCGTCCTCGAGGGTTTTCTTCGCCAAAGCGCCGGGACACTCCATCTGGAGTAGCTGTTGCGCTATAGAAGAACCATAATAACATAACATAACATAACATGTGGCCAATATTGGCTCAATGAGGCTGGATAGTCAACTGTTGCAGTCCTGGTTAAGCTGCTGACTTTTGGAGGGAAATTTAGGAGTGGGACAAATTCAAAATTTACACCCAAGGAAGATCCTTCACCAGCTGGATATTTTTTTCTGCTTTTGCCTAGTAAGGAATGTTATGCTCTGACTTAGTCACTTTCTTTAGAGCTCGGATTCCTCCGGTGAAGCAAGGCTGCAAGCTGTAGTTGAACAGATCTCCACGAGGCCAAATATTCTCCTAGCTGCTGTGGAAAAGCTCTGGGTGGGCGTAATATCATTCTTTTGCCCAGAGGCAATACACCTTCATTGGAGTGACTTGACAGGTTTGTCCTGATCAGGGATCCTACGGAGTTCTTTATAACCAAAAATATTCTAAGTCTCAGATTTTTCAGGATGTTAGTAGGAGTACTCTATGACACAGCCATCAAGCCCTCAAGAACAGCATTTTGTGATCAAGACTCAACACCAAGCAGAAGCTACCAGCAGGATCCAGGTCAGGTCCATGTAGACCTGGGCAGCTGGGCTGTTTAGAAAAAGGGCTTCTAACAGTGTGGTATGTCCCTGTAGCTTGACAGGAGGTCAGTCAATTGACCCTTTGAGTTCCCTTCTTTGTCCTGGGTACATGTGGGATCAGACCTCCCTTTCAGGTCACCTAACAGGTCTCAACAGAAGGTGTTGTCTTTCTTCTCTCTTCCACAGGTCATGTAGTGTGCTGGAGAAGGTGCCCCAAGGGTGCCATATTTCTGCCTGTCACTAGCATGTGGGTGGGGGGTGCCTCCTGGCCCCTCTCAAGCAAATCAGGAAAATGTTCCAAGGGGTAACCCTACTCACCTTTACAGCAATTCCGGTGTGCCCTACTGAAAACAATTCCACAGTGCCCTTTTATACTTAAAATCAAATTGGCAGAACTTTCTTCACCTGCGCCGACCATAAAGGTGTGACCAGGGAAATGAGACACCCCTTCCCTGTGGTCTCTCAAAACTGGTTTTTAGGGCAACTTCTCTCCCACTTGTATTGGAACTTGGCTGACTGGGGGGGACAAAATATTGGCAGGCCCAGGTCTTTTGTAAATCTGCCTGTGACAGGATAGGCATCTTTGAAGTTACGTTCCTGGGCACAACCTAGGTGGCCATCTTGCTAAAAGCATAGAAGACTTCTCTCTTCCCAAGACTTTTGTCTCAGCTCTGAGAGCAAGTTCACACCTCATCAAGGAGCCATTCAGCTCCTGGGTGATATTTTGAAGCTCATGCAAATGGGCTTCTATTGAATACAATTAGGGTAATGGGGAGTTAACATTAGAGTACAATAAAAGATATAAACCACAAGAAAAGTTGTTGATCAGACTTTACTATATTTTGTTGTTTATGCCTACAATGAATATCATGATAATGTGTCAAACACCAGTTAACATATATAAAATAGTAATGTGAGCACAACCTTTTTCTTCACAACTTTGCATAAAATTTCAAGACTTAGGATCATATTCAGAGTGAGGTCAACACCAGTTTGCCAATTATTTTGAGAAATGAAGGTGGAAAGCCCAGCTTTTCAATGTACATGAATAATGAAAAATGTAAAGACTCAGAAACCTGCATGGGTGTCAATTAAATGCGGCATGGGAAGCAGACACTAGCCTTTGTTTACTTCTTGCACTGCCTTTGCTACAATCAATTGCAGAGGTCTTGAAGGCAGCAGCAGGAAAAAAAAGTAAACAGGATTCTGAGAGAATTTTTTTTTTCAGTCGTTTTTATCCCATGTCCTTCAGATGACCTTTTAGCACCAAAAAGGAGTCAACTGCAGGGCTGGTATTTGGACATGTGGTCAACCTTCTGATTTCACCAGTGGGAGACAAGTAGTGATTGATCTCACTTGTGCTACCCATAGACAATTAGTGAGTCGAAGTCAATGGAAACCTGCAGGACTTCCTAAGCATCCAAGCCAGGAAGTCATGGAAAGGAAGATGGACAACATTGTTCCATTCCTCATATTGTTGGGATTTGATAGTGGGACCAATGATAGGCTCAGGGGTGTGGAAGGTACACGTGTTATGGGGTTTGAAGCAGTAGTATGGATATAATGGACGCAATTTGAAGAAAATCAAACTATTTGTGAAGGTCGATACGTTTACGCTAAGAACACATTTTGATTAAACTGAGCTTTAACAAGCATAATATTATGATTTCTTAGAAATTAAAAGTTTCCAAAGGAGTAGCCTCAAAATGTGCCACTTAAAATTTTACTTCTAAACATAAAATTAGAAAATGGTCTTAATCACATTTGTGGCTACATGTTGCTAGTCATTTCATACTCCACTATAAACAATTTAAATCTTAATTAAAGCGGGTTGTTTCTCTGAAGATATTGTACTTTCTTTCATCTCTCGAGGTTGCAAATCAAAACAAAGCCCTAATCAAGAACCCACACTTACACACCGCTTCACTATTGTATAGCTAGCCGTGCATGATTAGCTTTTTAAACGATTATCACTGTGCACTCAATAAATCAGCAATTCATATTTAATCCCATATCATATTCCAAACATCACATACATTATAAGAGACTCTTACATGCTTCTTCTGCTTAAAAGTATGCTTTCAATAGAGCAATTGGTTTCATATCAAATCTAACAAATTAAGGGCAAGGCTAAAATGCAGATTGAATGCTAGGCTGTTGAACGAATTACCTAAGAAAGATTAACACATGTTCTCCATAAAAAAATATTGCACTGAGAACGACATCAAGTTAAAGAGTCCATGCAATTAGTATGTGCTGCAGTACATATTGAAGGCTCATTAAAGCGACCACAGCAAAAAGCAGCAATGGTTGTGTAGTTTTTTTGCACTAAGTTCAACACACCTATAAACAGCCACCGAATTTAGTTTTGACAACACATTTTTGGAATGACTAGTACACGTCAAAGTCGAACAGTCCAGACCTTTGTGTTCACCCCTGTAATATGAAAGCAGACGTGTGGCGATGATGCTGAGGTCAATGAACATTAAACGGGGTACAAGCCCTAGTAATTGCATATGGGTTTATGCAAACGTGGCAAAGGACAAAACGCGTTTTTCGAATCCTTTTCATCATCTATGATTAAATAGTAATCTTTTAATGGAAAGCTATCCTATAGTGATATTTCAGTTTGAGGATGTTAGCAAACAATGTAATCAACTGAGAGTTTGACAAGCTTCATAAAATTGTAATAAACTAGTCAATGACCTGCATCGAAGAAACGCTGGATGTTCACATGCTGAAACGAACACCACATTCTAAGTTATAGTTTACAAGATCATTAGCGAGGCCAACCCTTGTAACTCCGTGCATTAAAATATGCTTATGGGTGGCGTGTGCATCGATCTGCTAACAGATTAGCATAGCTGAGCCTCTGACTTTTGACACCGAGCCCGTTTTTATAACAGTATTTTAGTAAAACGAGAAAACAATATATCGAAATATGAATTGAGAGCGAGAACATATTTAAATAGAAATATTAGTCTGTGCCTGACAGAACACGACCCCTAACAGAAAAGCATCTCTCTGCCACCGCCATGTTGTTCTCTGCTCCTGTGTCTGTCAAGTTGCAGGATGTGATGATGTCCACAGTGACCACAGTCGCAGGACACTAGGACCTGCCCGAGGTGGGACGAGGGCGGGCGGAAAGGGAGGAGCTGGGGTTAGGGACGGCAGTTAGCCGTTAGCCCAGAACGAAGAAGGACGTGAATAAAGACGCTGTTAACCATACCCTGTGTCCGTGTGTTATTACAGCAGAAAGGACACTACATCTGGCGACGAAGGTGTCAAGAGCTCACACGTGTGTGAGAAGGACGGCTAGCTCGGTGCACGTCCCTGGAAGTGGGGAAGCATCTACAAGCGCGAACGTCCTTGCGCGCTGGGAACCCACCCCAGTCACCCTGCGGTGATCGACACGCCGGAGCTCGCCCCACGTGTGGGGGTTGGAGCGTGCTGCTGCGCCTGCCTACCTGGAGCCCACCCCGGTGGCGGAGAAATCGGAGCTCACCCCGCGTGTGGAGGCTGTAGCGTTCCATTTAAAGTGCCCACCGGAGCCCACCCCGGCGGCAAAAGACACGAAAGACAAAGAAACACGAAGAAGAAAGCTGCCCTACCTGAATCGGTGACTCCGGCAGTGAATCCTGGCTGCAACCGGCAAGCGGTGAGTGGGGAGTGAAAGCGCCGAGAAATAGAGCAGCTCCGGTGAAAGGAAAGGAAAAAACGGCCGAAATCTCATTGAACACGAGATTCACGAGCGCCCATTTTGGAGTCAGGCAGCATTGTCCAATCCCCTGCGAGGGATCATCGGCGGCCATTTTGAAGTTAGGTAGAGGACCTGAACTGCAAACAAACCTTGGCGAGTGCAGTAGGGCCAACAAACAAGCACTGGTGAGTGCAAAGAATATAACAAACAAACACTGGCGAGTGCAACGAACATAGCAGACAAGCACTGGTGAGTGCAAAGAAGACAACAAACAAGCACTGGGGAGTGCAACGAACATAGCAAACAAGCACTGGCGAGTGCAACGAAGACAGCAAACAAGCACTGGCGAGTGCCACAAACATAATAAACAAGCACCGGTGAGTGCAACGTATAGCAAGAAAGAGTCCCTAAGAACTGAAGAATACGCACAATGGTGGACCCAGCTCCCATAAGTATGCTGGGGGTTTCATTCCTGCGCCACCCTGAGCCCCTCGCTCTTGAATATGGCGGGGGTATGGGCATGCGATGGCAAGAATGGATAGAAGATTTTGAGGACTTCATGAAAGGGTCGAAAGTATCAGATGCCGAAAAAAACTGTTTGCACTCAAGAACTTGATTGGCAAAGAAGTTGGACAAGTCATAAAAGAACTACCTACTGACTCTACCGGGTCCTACGAAAAAGTCTGCGAAGCACTAAATCGCAAGTTCCTACGCAAAAAGAACGTTGACTATGAGCGGTACACCTTCAACCGGGCCGCCCAAGGGAAAGGTGAACAAATAAGCGTATTCGTCACACACCTGAGACGTCTAGCGAAATATTGTGACTTTGACAAGTTCTCCACTGACGACGCCCTTCGACTATGGATTATAGAAGGTTGTCTCTCAGAACCACTGAGACGCAAACTGCTCAAGAAAAGTTACTCGCTGGATGAGATAGAATAAATGACGAGAATAGATGAGCAAGCCGACGAACATGCGAAAGAGATGGAAGCCGGGAGAAGTGAGAGACAGGAACAAGCATTCAGGGTGAAGTCCTGACAAGCGCATGGAAGGTCCCCGCCTCACCTGCGCTCCTCCAGATCAAAGAAACAATACCACCAGTCAAGTCATGGACACAAAAGCAAAAGCCACACCAAGAGACGATCAGACAGACAAATGAAATGCTACCGATGCGGCTATGACTTCCCGCATGAAGATGCAGGCCCACCGCTAGGACAACAATGCCGGAAGTGTGGTAGAGACAATCACTTTGAAAGTATGTGCGGTACATTGCCCAAGAGTGATCAACGGGGGCAGCCCCGACAACATCATCCCTCGGGCAGTCGTCATCATTTCAAAGCAGCCCAAGATAGACGAGACTCATCCACGGGGTCGTCGCAATCCAGCTGTCACTCCTGCCAGACATATCAATCTCGACGGTCATCATCCAGAGAATCCAGATCCCTCTCACCTATCTCACAAGACCGATACGAGTATATCTACTTTGTGGTGGATCCGGATCAGATGAAGGAATATCCCCGGTTAGACATCCGAATTGGGTCGCATCCTACCAAGTTCGTGCTAGACAGCGGGGCGTCGCTAAACTATCTACCTGTGGCAGAATATCGAAGAATGAGGCCGCCTCCCAAACTAGTCAACGCCCACGTGCAAGTGTATACGTGGATGTCCAAGAAACCACTACTGTGTCTTGAGAAGTTTGCAACTGATCTGTCATACCAAGATCACACGATACAAGCGTACATTCATGTAATCGAGGGACCTGAGGCAGACTGCCTCCTAAGCTTGCCCAGGGCAGAACGACTAAAATTGATCAACCTGCTATACAAGGTGGACGACGAACCAGACATCATTCAAAAGTTCCCCAAACTTTTCCAAGGCCTTGGAAAAATGAAAAACTGTCAAATACGACTTCATATCAATGAACAAATATCCCCAGTGGCACAACTCCATCGGAAAATACCATTTCACCTGCAAGAAGCCATGGAGAAAGAGCTACAAGAACTACTAGAGGCCGATATCATAGAGAGAACGGATGGACCTACACCATGGGTCTCCCTGGTTGTGGTAGTCCCAAAGAAGGGAGAAGCCAGCCGAGTACGTCTCTGTGTGGACATGAGAGCGCCCAACACGGCAATAGAGAGAGAGAGACATCCAGGCCCCCACATCAGTGACATGATCACGTCACTCTACGGAGCCAAGACATTTTCGAAACTAGACCTCAACAAAGGGTATCACCAACTAGAACTGCATGAGCGGTCAAAATATATCACGACATTCTCAACGCATCTAGGACTGTTTCGATATAAAAGATTACGTTTTGGGGTGTTCTCGGCAGCAGAAATATTCCAAGAAACAATCAGAAGAACAATTCATCATATCCCTCATGTACTAAACTACAGTGATGACATCTTAGTATATGGAACAACCACCAAAGAACATGACAGGGCGCTAGAACGTGTCTGTCATGCACTAATGGAAGCAAACCTCACACTCAACAAGGACAATTGCGAATTCCACAAGCCAACGCTGAAATTGTTTGTACACATATTCTCTGGAAATGGTATGAAACCAGACCCGGAAAAGGTAGCAGCGCTAAATGACACACCGCGCCCAGATGACGTCGGCGACGTACGATCATTCCTAGGCATGGCCAGCTACTGCTCCAGATATATACCAGACTATGCCACAATAAGTCACCCCCTGAGAATGCTCACTAAACAAGGATAGCCATTTCAGTGGTCCACCCAATGTGAAGAGGCGTTCAGAGAAATCCAGAAAGCTGTGGAGTCGGCCAAAAACTTGGCCTACTTCAATCCAAAAAAGAAAACTGTAATAACAGTAGATGCCAGCCCCGTAGGACTGGGAGCCATCCTAGCACAATACGACAGAAAAGAAGACCAGCGACACATAGTAGCATACTCCAGCAGGAGTCTAACAGACACGGAGAAAGCATACTCCCAGCCAGATAAGAAAAGCTTGGCTGTGGTATGGGCATGCGAACACTTTCACATATTCATCTTTGGAAAACACTTCACCCTAGTCACGGACCATCAGGCCCTGACCACAATTTTTGGAAACCCTCGAGCAGAAATGCCACCACAGATAGAGCAGTGGGGCCTCAGGCTACAGGAATACACATACGCCATCATGCACAAGCCTGGAAAAGCTGCAAACCCTGCAGATTACATGTCCAAACACCCCACCAGATCCAGCAAATCAGAACAATCAATCACAGACGAGTACATTCACTTCGTAGTCGATCAAGCTAGACATCCGGCTGTTCCGCTGGAAGCCATCTGTGAAGCGACACATGCTGATGTCACCCTACAAGAAGTGAAACGTCGGATCCAAACCAACAGTTGGCGGCACTCACATAGCAGTGAACACAACGACCAAGAGATGGCAGCCTTCAAACATGTCCACGATGAACTATCAATAGCGACAAATGGTCTGATCCTAAGAGACACCAAAATTGTGGTCCCACGACAGCTTAGACAAGGGGTCATAAACCTAGCGCATGAAGGACACAGGGGCATTGTAGCCACAAAAAGAGCACTCCGTGAGAGAGTCTGGTTTCCAACACTGGACCTGATGGTGGAAACAACACTGAAAGACTGCCCACAATGTAAACTGGTGAGCCGTCCAGATCCCCCTGCACCACTACAAATGTCTCCATTACCGGAGGGTGTCTGGCAACACATTGCCATTGACTTCTTTGGGCCAATCAAGTCGGGCCAATATGTCCTGGTCATCATGGATGAATACTCCAGATTCCCCTTTGCACAACTATGCACATCCACGAAAGCGTCTAGCACCATACCGATCTTAGAAGAGGTTTTTGCTGCATGGGGCATTCCTCAAGTGGTGAAGTCAGATAACGGGCCTCCATTCAACAGCCATGACTTCGCTGATTTTGCTCAACATCTCAACTTCAAGCACAAGAAGATCACACCTTTATGGCCTCAGGCGAACGGAATGGTCGAACGCTTCATGACCACGATCAAGAGAGCCATTCAGAAAGCGGAAATCACCCGGAAGAACATTCAGACAGCATTGAACGAGGTACTACGAGCATACCGAAACACGCCACACTCCACCACAGGCAAATGCCCTGCCACCATCATGTTAGGATGACCAGTGCGTACAAGGCTGCCAATGAGGAGTCCCACAGCGAGTGAACAATATCCCGACTCTGACCATAAGGAGGTGGTGGCCATGGATAAGATAAAGAAAGAAAATATGAAGGACTATGCAGATGAATATCGACATGCTGCTCCCTCTCAAATCCACGAAGGAGACTGGGTGCTGGCGCGGCAAGAACAACACCGAAAGACTGACTGCCGATATCATGAGGTACCTCTGAAAGTGATACAACAAAACGGAACTATGATCACTGCGGAGGCCGACGGAAGACGAGTCACCCGTAACGTGACGTACTTTAAGAAGTGCAGCTCCAATGTCAAGGAACTACTGACTGAACCAAGAGTAGAGAAAAGAGAACCAGAGACACTACCCAGTCGCAGTCAGGCAGTGATAGAAATCACTGATGAGCGCGAGCGTGATGGTCCGGACCTCCAGGCGCGTTCCAGACGGGACATCACAAAACCGTCTCGCCTGATTGAAGAACTATAAGCAGAGACAGTTGACGACGAGAAAGAAGAGGTTGCGAACCATTTGCTGTGTTTTTTTTTGTTTAAAGAGGGGGGAGATGTGATGATGTCCACAGTGACCACAGTCGCAGGGCACTAGGACCTGCCCAAGGTGGGACGAGGGCAGGCCGAAAGGGAGGAGCTGGGGTTAGGGACGGCAGTTAGCCGTTAGCCCAGGACAAAGAAGGACGTGAATAAAGACGCTGTTAACCATACCCTGTGTCCGTGTGTTCTTACAGCAGAAAGGACACTACACAGGGGATTCATAGAAGTAGGTCAAAGCCCCCACAAATGAACCACGCCCTCCTCAGACGTAGTCTGTTAAACTATAAGGGTTTTATTGCCCTGGCGATACTGGGCCACAGAAGCACCACTCGGATTAAGATCTCCAAGGCTGCATTCGCAAGCATGCTTCATGATATTGCACATAAGTGGAATAATATCTACACTTCAGGCTGTCCCATCGCTCCAGTGTTTTAGAAAAGAGTTGAAGCAGCGATTGCCCTGTTTCCCACCTTCTGCCCAGGCTCCAGAGACAAGTCTCCATCTTTCTCACGATAGCCCACCAAAATGTTCGGGTCTTACTGTCTGTAGCTTTTCAGGGCCAGTCCCTAACTTGAGCCGGATTGTTTGCCGGTGCTCAGCACCAACACTTAATTGCCAACACCAGCATGTATGACAGCTGCCACATGGTGGTGCTGTTAGTGTAATTCAAAAATGAACACAAAAACTGTTGTTTAACCATTCTTATAGCTTTGGGGGCCTCAAACAGTCTTAATTGTCACACTTGTAGCAGTGTGACGGTTAGGAGTTGTGGATGTAATGCCATTGGCAGCAATGACAGTGACAATGTGTGGTGGAAGCTGCCGTGGCCTCCAGACGAGGGCCCTTGCACTTTTTTGTTTTTTTGTTTTTTACAAATTAAGCACTGACAGGGGCACACAATTAGACATAGATAGACATATTTAGAGTACAGAAGAAATGAAATGGGATTCCCACTGACCACGGCCATTTAATTATTCAAGCTGTGGGAGGTGCAATCTGATGCTGGAGGACATCTCTTTAAAATATCCATGTAGTTGATGGGGAAACAGCCGTTACATCGCAACTTTTACAACGCACTTCTATTACAACGCAACATTTACAACGCTGGATCCATTACATCGCATGCCTTTACAACGCATGACATTACATAGCAGATGCAATTACAACGCATGCCATTACAACGTAAGTATAGGTAAGTATATCATTTTATTTTATATTTTATTTAACATTATTTAATTAATTTAATTAATATTAAAAATAAATAAATATATTAATTTATGTTTTTTTATATTGGGTTTGGGTTTTGGGGTACAGGGGTATTTTTAGGTTTCAGGGTTGGGTTTGTGTTTTGGGGTACAGGGGTATTTTTAGGTTTCAGGGTTGGGTTTGGGTTTTGGGGTACAGGGGTATTTTTAGGTTTCAGGGTTGGGTTTGGGGGTACAGGGGTATTTTTAGGTTTCAGGGTTGGGTTTTGCTTTTGGGGTACAGGGGTATTTTTAGGTTTCAGGGGTGGGTTTGGGTTTTGGGGTACAGGGTATTTTTAGGTTTCAGGGGTGGGTTTGGGTTTTGGGGTACAGGGGTATTTTTAGGTATCAGGGTTGGGTTTGGGTTTTGGGGTACAGGGGTATTTTGAGGTTTCAGGGCTGGGTTTGGGTTTTGGGGTACAGGGGTATTTTTAGGTTTCAGGGTTGGGTTTGGGTTTTGGGGTACAGGGGTATTTTTAGGTTTCAGGGGTGGGTTTGGGTTTTGGGGTACAGGGTATTTTTAGGTTTCAGGGGTGGGTTTGGGTTTTGGGGTACATGGGTATTTTTAGGTATCAGGGTTGGGTTTGGGTTTTGGGGTACAGGGGTATTTTGAGGTTTCAGGGTTGGGTTTGGGTTTTGGGGTACAGGGGTATTTTTAGGTTTCAGGATTGGGTTTGGGTTTTGGGGTACAGGGGTATTTTTAGGTTTCAGGGGTGGGTTTGGGTTTTGGGGTACAGGGTATTTTTAGGTTTCATGGGTGGGTTTGGGTTTTGGGGTACAGGGGTATTTTTAGGTATCAGGGTTGGGTTTGGGTTTTGGGGTACAGGGGTATTTTGAGGTTTCAGGGCTGGGTTTGGGTTTAGGGGTACAGGGGTATTTTTAGGTTTCAGGGCTGGGTTTGGGTTTTGGGGTACAGGGGTATTTTTAGGTTTCAGGGTTGGGTTTGGGTTTTGGGGTACAGGGGTATTTTTAGGTTTCAGGGCTGGGTTTGGGTTTTGGGGAACAGGGGTATTTTTAGGTTTCAGGGTTGGGTTTGGGTTTTGGGGAACAGGGGTATTTTTAGGTTTCAGGGCTGGGTTTGGGTTTTGGGGTACAGGGGTATTTTTATGTTTCAGGGCTGGGTTTGGGTTTTGGGGTACAGGGGTATTTTTAGGTTTCAGGGTTAGGTTTGGGTTTTGGGGTACAGGGGTATTTTTAGGGTTCAGGGCTGGGTTTGGGTTTTGGGGTACAGGGGTATTTTTAGGGTTCAGGGCTGGGTTTGGGTTTTGGGGTACAGGGTTTTTTTAGGGTTTAGTTTTAAAATACATTCTTTTATTTTAATTAAAAAAATTCATTTTAATAATTTTATTATTTATTAAAAATAGTTCTTTATTATTAAAAGTTCTTTTAAAAATAAACGTAAAGTAATATATGTACTAAATAATTATTTAAAAATAATTTAATTTATTTAATTAATTAAATTTAAATTACTTACATTTAAGAAAAAATATATACTTACCTATACTTACATTGTAATGGCATGCGTTGTAATAGCATCTGCTATGTAATGTCATGCGTTGTAAAGGCATGCGATGTAATGGATCCTGCGTTGTAAAAAATGCGATGTAACGGAGTGCGTTGTAATATTTCGCGTTGTAACGTCATACATCCACTTTGCCATCGAAGGTGTATTGTGGCAATACATCCTGCTATTCAGTTTATTACAGGCAAATCAGAAACATAATGTTTTTTAATGCAAGGAGGGGAAATGCTGTTGTAATTAGATGGGCATTTTTTATACAGGGACCTAATATGTTTGCTGTAGAAGGAATGATGGGCTTCATCAACTGGCCCATCTAATTACAACAGCATTTCCCCTCCTTGCATTAAAAAACATTGCGTTTCTGATTTGCCTGTAATAAACTGAATAGCAGGATGTATTGCCACAATACACCTTCGATGGCAAAGTGCCCCATCGCAGGAGTACCTCACGTTTCTCTCCTGTTTAGTAATATCATTCTCATAGTGGATTCTGACTGGATATATCCTTCCCGAATAATTCGTACTACCCGAGGAAACAAATCTTTTGATGATCCCCCACCATTATTTGTGCTTTGGATGTCTTGAGCTTATAACTACTGCAGTGGTTGAAGCCCTGCTTATCAGGCCACAAAGATGTTCATTTACTCTGATACAACAAACATCTGTTATAATAATTTTCTCATTTAACTTTAAAATGAAGATTATGCTTTTCAGAATCTGTGAAGTTTTCAGAGATTTGTAACATGGATTCAAACCTTAATGTTGCAACTGTTGAAAGGAAAATCCAATCAAACCCTATTTACAGCATCCTGGGTATTATCTACAAGACAAAACAGCGATATGGTTACATATGCTTTATCCCATACTTTTTTTTGCTACTTTAAGGAACCAATATTTATTATACCTAAACACAGCCCACTGCTTCACTGTAGACAACCACATCGTTGGCTGTAATTTATCTTAATTTGGACCCAGCAGTGGTACGTGCAGGTAAGTGCGGTGGGGGGGTGCGGTGGGGGGAGGGGGGTGCGCTGGGTTGGCACGTGGAGATGTCCACAGACAAAGGGAAAGGATTTATTTATTTTTCCCTATTCCGTCGTTTGTCAACTTACCCCCCTTCCCGCCCCACCACGCTTACCTGCATGGACCGTTGCTGCCTGGTGGAATCTGGAATGGGCGTAAGGAGGGAACTGTCTTCAAGGAGGTAAGAGAGAACTGGGGCTTGAGTCAATGTACTGATGTTTGCTTCACAGAGGTATGTCTTGAATCTGTTAAACATTGATAGTTGAAATCATGTGTTTTTCATGGCAAGATGGGTTTCGGACAAAAGAGTAGGGAAGAGGATGGAGGATAAATTCAACTCTCTCTGAATGAATTTTGGTGCAAATGTGAGAATTTGGGTACTTCTGGTGCTGTTGGCAATGAGGATTAATTCCATTTTAATTCTAACGAATTTCAGGAACACATTGGTGTCCTCTGCATCTTGGCAAGTCTTGATTTCATTGTTGCAAGTTGAACACTGACAGGCTTCATGCATGGTTTTAGGAACAAGGAAAGGTGATCCCATCCCTGTAAGACTATGCAAATTACCGGTTGCTACTAATCTTGATGTGCCCATCCAGATAGGCTGGTATCTATTGATAGACGTGAGAGAAAAGTCTGTGAAGTGTGGTATCCCATGACTCTCATGTGTTTTGATGAGGGCATGATGGTCATCAGTGCCAGATTCTGAAAATGGTTCATTTAGACTGACAATGAAGTGTCACACTTTTCTGTCATAAAAAAGTAGGCATCATTCATAGCTTGAAAATTAAGACTTTCACTGGTGACGCATGGTCCGAAACTAGTGACATTGTTATTTAGGTGGTAAGTGCTAAGTTCATCTTGTAATTGGATGGTGCATGCTCTCTCTATTGTCTTCGACATGAAACAGAAATGAATGACCAGGCAGCAATTGGCTAAATTGTTGGAGTCAAGGTTTTGTATTTAGCAAAAGGAGAATATAGTTTGATGGAAACATTACCAATGTTAATTAATGGTGCAAGTTCTTTTAATAAAAATACATTTTGGGTGGCCGGGGAAGGTTATTTCTGCTGCATCAAGAATAAAACTTGCCACAACCCAAAACGTGTAATACATAAATGGCCATATTACAGTGAAGGTGCTTTTCATTGTTTAAAAAAGTTTGCCCAGCGCAAACAATGAAAATGCGCCATTACCATGACTTCACTGCCCCCAGGGCAGTGAATTCCGGTGAAAAAGTGAACAGCTGCTTTAAAGCCGCTCAGAGGTTTCACAGATCTGGCGGCAACCAGTCTGCACTTTTAAAGGGGCTTAGAGATCCCCTTGCAGGCGGGTGCAGTCAGTGACGGCACCTGCCTGAAAGGTAATGTCTGAGGGGGTCCATGGGACCCCCTTTGCCCTCTGCAGAATGATGCCCTCAGGGGGCACACTGACATTGCGCCACCTTTTAGATGGTGCACTGTCAGCTTCTTTGCCTCAGCGTCCACATCTGTAATACAGCATGGTTGCAAAGCCAAAGGGATTCCCTCATATTCGTAGGACACACTCCCATGCAAATGAGGGAACGTCCCCTGCATATAGGGCTGGCGCTTTATGTGCACCAGCACTATTGGTATTAAAGAAGGGGCCACACAATCATCTGTGGCCCCTTCTGTAATACCAAAGTGCCCTGGGGTCTGCAAAGAGGGCGCAAATGCCAGTTGCGACCCCAGGGAACTCTCTGTAATATGACCCCAAGTGTTTTCAGTGCAAGCACACAATTCAGCTCAACCAAGTCCTGTACTCAGAGGGACATCATGTGAGTGGAACCAAAGCCCCTCTCATTAAGTCTCTTAAAGGTATTTTTTTATCACATAATCTTAAATGACAATTGCACTGTCAAACCAGACCAAAATATCCATGCAGGTTAATGACCTGTGCTGTTCATCGTAAATTATATAGCTATCTAAGACACTTTAATAGGACTACAATGGTATGTGTGTGCCTTTAAAAGTATAAGCCTCAGGTAGCTGGATAAACAAGCATTTTCAATGTAATAGGTCTTGCATTCATGAGATTTAGAGCTATAGTGTTGTTAATGACAATGCTGATGGAACCCATGCCTGGGATGGCTACGAGATACACCTGTGAACCGGCATTGTATTTACGGTCCATGGAGGCCTCTGGTTACCCCAAGGTATGGCTAGAGCCACGTAAGGGTCCCGCAAGACATCTGTTTCAACTTTTCACCCGCACTACAACCACAGGAGAGAGTGGTGTGAGAAACAAGAGAAATATAGGGAGACAGTGCTGCACATGTATTTCAGTTCTGCACTTTCAAGGAGGGGTTAAAACAAAGGGATGCTGGACCAGCGTGCAAGTGTGTACACTTTGCTGCAAACCTTCACAGTTGTTGGCACCACAATTGTACAAGTGTGCATTGAAGATACACACAGAAGGCCACCGGTGACGGACGCTTACACACGTCACATGACTCCTAAAAGAATAATAGGAACCACTGAGTAAAAAATATGGATCAGCCTTAAAATGGGCGAGACTAACCTTAGTGCAAGCACAAAGCATGGGGCACACACGATTCGCACATTCCCATATAGGCACGCAGGTGCCACAGAGCACATGGCACACAGACGGTGAACACTTGATCTCTTACCTTTGCACAGCGCCATATGTCACTTCTATAGGTTCTTCTCACTCACCCCTCGGAGGGACCTCAGACTGAATGCTAAGGGGGTCATCATGATGGCGGGCGGATCGCCATCACCTGACCGGCGGTGGGGATCCGCCTGCCATAACTCCCCGCCCGCCCGCTCGCCATTTACCCCCACTAAATTACTATGGATGGGGGTACCGAGGCAGATGAAAAGTCCGACACCGCTTTTCCGCCGGTCGGCAATCCGCACCATTGCCGGCCGGGTGGAAAAGGCCTACAATATGCTGGCGGAGACTCCACCATGGAAAGGAATACGGTAAATCACTTTGGGGGCCTGTTTTGGGCCCCCGGGGTGGTTGGGGTGTGGGTGGCTGCACTTGGGGTACCCCCCCTTCATTGCCACGCACAAGGTGGCAGGCACCATGCGGTGCCTGTCACGTTGAGCATGGCATTGCACAACATGCCACTTTAACATTGCGGTGGGTGCCGCTTAAAGCATAGCTCGCCGCAATGATAAAGATGCTGGATGCGACAGCCTGGGTGGCGGTCGCACTCAAATTGGCCTCGTGGGACCACTGCTTCTCTGGTGCCATTTTCCGATACGGTGGCGGGCGCTAAGAGTCCCAGCAAATTTTGCAGGTCCGGAGCAGTAGTGGACACAGTGGCGCAGATCAATAACACCAGCATGATAAGTCACTTCCTTTCCAGCTTGAAACCAAGGTTTGCTGCACCCAAACCGCATAGCAATCCCCTAATGACAAATTAACACCTTTTTATTCAGATGTAGGCAGGTCCTTCAGAAAGGCAGGAGGAATCTGATGCACGCCTGTTACTCCTCTCTGGAAGTGCATTTTACAAAGATCAAGTGTTGGACCCGGGCCTTTGTGGCTGGTTCATGCCTTAACTTTTTGCTTTTGATGGCGACCTGGCATTCATGATTTCTGGCTTGGCGCACTTTTTCCCTGGGTCCCAGGGTAAAGTGCGTGCGTGGAGTAAGGTTAGCCTGCCCTCCCATAGGAATGCATGGGGAATATCTTGGTCCCTGGTAGTTCCTGATGTTTGAGGAGTGCAGGTTCGAGTTTGGTATGTGCGAACTCGTGAGATTGAATGCTGCATGATGATGTATGCGGCATGTATGTGTCTAGTGGGGAAGTGCCACTTCTAGACATTGATGTGTGTGTGCAGTGAGGGTGCTGGAGTGTGATTGGCTGGAGCTGGCTGGCAAGCCTGGCTCCAGGAAGTCTGGATGGGTCTGCCCAGTGGTGAGTGGAGAGATCAGCATGAGTGATGTGAGGGAGGGCTACACCTGGTTCCTGAATGGGGCTGGGCTTTCCCCACACAATGCTGGCTCCGTCCCCTGTGGTGCGTCTAACGACCCTAGCCTCCCTAGTGAATGAACGGGGTGGTTGAGCCATCAAGGGTGCTCCAAAACCAGCTGCGACTGGTTTCTCCCCCACCCTGCACCTACAGACAAAGGAATTAGTAGTATAAGAAGGGGTTGTGTCCCCTTACAACTGGTTCTCTTCCTGGATCCATTTCTGGAGAGGGGCTGCTGCTGGGCACCAGGAGGACTGCCACTTGGACTGCCTCCCTGCCTGGAGGCCCAGTGAGCTGGCTCTGGGCCCAGCCTTGCCCCCCACCTCCTGAAGGACTTTTGACTGAACTTTAGGGGCTCCTGGCACTGGGGAGCGCTTTATTCTGTCCTCTAGTGCTGGGAAGCGCTTTGTTCTGCTCTAGCGCCTGGGAGTGCTGGTATCTTGTCCTCAAGCGCTTGGGAGCACTAACTTCATCTCTAGCGCCTGAGAGCGCTTTATTTTTCTCAAACTAGCACCTGGGAGCGCTTTATTTTTAAAGGCCGGTGCCCACCCGGCATTGTCTTTTCCCCGTAGTTTATGAGGAAAATCTCGACTGCCCTCAGCAGCACGACCCGGAGCCTGGGGGCTCGTCCACCGGGCCACGCTGCCATTGGCCGCACCAACAGGAAGTCAGGCAGCACGTGGGTGGAGCCACAGGACAGGAGGAAGCAGGAAGCGGCTGGGAGCCCACCCCGTGCTCCGGCCCGTCGATTGGAATTCAGCCTTTCCCCCCGGGGCTCCCGAGCGGAGCAAGAGCCCCGCAGCAAACCGGCTGCCAGAGAAGAAGGAGCGAGGCAGCATGAGCAGTGAGAGCCTACCCTGCGCTCCTGCGTGGGCCGAGAAGTGCCGCCGTCCGCCTGGCTCCCCGAGTGCCGGGAGAGCCCAGAGAGAGGAGCGGGAGCTCTTGGGTCGAGCCCCGCCGCCCAGGACCGCCACCGGAGGATTCAAGAAGCAGCCGGTGAGTGCAGGAGGGCTGGAGTCTCAGAGCAAAGGTCAGAGCGGCCCCGGATGGCAGCGGGCCGCTCCAACGGTGTGTAGAGCCTGAGAAGGCTCCCGGGGGCATTTGTATTTACGAGCCTGCGAGGCTCGAGGCGGCATCTCTGTGTTTTTGAGTCCAGGAGGGACTCCAACAACGGCCGCATTTTGTGTTTCGAGCCCAGAGAGGCTCGTGGGGGCACATTTATTTCTGAGAGCCCAGAGAGGCTCAAGAAGGCGCCACAGTGGTTTTAGAGCCCAGAGAGGCTCTAGGGGGCAATCAGTTGTTTTAGAGCCCAGAGAGGCTCAGGGGCAGTGATTTGTGTTGAGTGCCCAGCGAGGCTCCAAGAGGGGACAGAGCCTGCGAGGATCCCCCATCGCCTTTGGCCGCATCATTATCTAAACAGCTGCCCAGCACTTCGTGGGCAGCTGCCCCGTTTAGGCCCCCCTGACATTGGTACACAGGGCGTCCTAGCCCCAACAAGGCCAGAGGGCCTAGTGACTTCCACAGGTTGTGGCTCATGTGAGTTTTGCGCAATTGCTTGTGCTTGCACCTCTGAATGTGTTTTGATGCATCATGTGTTTTTCCTTGCTTGCACCTCTGAATGTGTTTTGATGCATCATGTGTTTCCTTCCTTACACCTCTGAATGTGTTTTGATGCATCATGTGTTTTCTTTCCCTACACCGCTGAATGTTAATGCATCATGTGTAATGTTCCTATGCTTATACCCCTAAATGTTGGTGATACTTAGGTGGTTGTTTTTCTCCTAGTACAGGTGTTGCTAGTGATGTCTTCGTTCCCTGCGCAATATTTTCCTAAGGTGGTTAGGGTTGCGTAGGAGGTACTTACCCTTTTCCAGTAATCACTGGTTGTGTGCTACATTTTCTATTTGGTTCTACAAGCGTTCTATGTGCTAATTACTATTCCTAAAAAGTGATGATTCCTGACAGTGGTCCAGGTGGCCGTGTCGTGTACATATCCCCTGTAAATTCTGCCCGTGCCTGTTGGCACATTGTAAAATGTGTGTTCTCATCTAATGTGTTTTGGAATAATACAAAGGATATTTTTTATATAACCTTGTGTGGAGTTTCCTTTGTGGTGGGCCTTGGGTGTTGTTGCTGGATGCGCGCACAAACACTTAACCTACATAGCCTCCAAGTTTAGCCTGGCTGCTCGCGTCACGTTACCTAGAAGGTGAGCAGGGGTTATCTTGGTGTGTGACTCCCTTGCCCTGACGTGGAAGTGGTGGTCTCTGACTGACTTTGTCGCAAGCCTTGGCCAGCCAGAGATCCCATTTCTAACATTGGTGGCAGGCGGTGAGGATCCGGATTTGTGTTCGCGTTGTACCGCAGTGGCAACGGGCCACACTACAAAACTCTGCATTTTAGATAATTACATGTTGGGGATTGTTGTTCTTTGAAGTTCTAGTATTTCTTTTCCAAAGAGTGTCCAGTACATTTATCCCCCGCCCTGCTCCCAGAGTTTGGTACCTGTGTCACGTGTGGTCAGGTTGAGAAATCAGGGGTGGTAAAAACTACCTTACCGGTCCGAGGGGGGGTGTGTGTGGATGAATGGTGTGATTCCGTGGACACATGATTGTGAGTTCTCTGGGGTAGGGAACTTGCTGAAATACTTTGAACTGTGTACTCTTGCTTCAGCTCAGACTGTTAGGTCTCCTGAGTTGCACGTATCTGTGAGCATCCTGCCAAGATGGAATCTTCTTTTAACCTCTGTGGTCTGTTTAAATACAGTATGCATGAGTTGGTACAGTTTTGTGAGGAGAGAGACATCACAGTGAATGAGTCAGACACCCAGTCCAAGCTTAGGGATAACCTGATCCTATGGCAGAAGGATGACTGGGAACGTGAGCACAGTGAGAAAGAGAGGGCCCGGGCCTCGCACCATGAGGGTGGTGGGTCTGAGGGGAGCCCTGAAGAGTCTGAAGAGGAGGATGAGGATGACAGTGAATGAGGACCCCATAGATAGGGCGTCCCTTGCTGGGTCCAGGGTCAGATGCAGCACCCCATTCCTTTCTCTGTCCCCAGATGAGTGGTTGGATAGGAGGGAAGAGAGGGAGCACCAGCTGGCTTTGGAGAAGCTCAGGTTAGAGCATACCAAGGAGATAGCGCAGCTAGGTGTGCAGGAGAGGATTGCTGAGGCTGAGAGGGCCTTGGCCAGGGAGAAGATAGCCCGAGAGGGTAGAGTATCCCCTGACCGCAATTATAGTTTTCTGGATTCCCCAGGGAGGGTTGGATCCAGTGATGGCAGCAATAGAGAGTTTAGTGCAGGAGGTCCCAGTCCCCTTCTCCAAAGAATAGTACCTTGTTCTAGAGAGGACAAGTACCGGTTGAAGTTCAGGGGCAGTAGGAGACTGGCTCACAAGGATTGGGGGGATTATGCGGATGATTGTCATGATGCGCTGATTGATTGGCTAGAGGTTCACGGGGAACCTGATTTTGAGGGACTGCTCAACCTGGTTATAAGAGAGCAGCTGTTCAATTGTTTTTTGCCAGAGTTGTGGCGACACCTGTCGAGGTATGACTACTTTTGTCCTGGGGACATTGCGAAGGAAGCAGACCGCTGGGAAGGTGCCGGAGGTTCTGACACGTCATGGGTGAGTGAACCCGAGAGTAGTGGGTCAGGTATCTTCCAGCCCAGTGTGGTGGAAGAGGCTCAGAGTAGCCCAGCTAGGTCCCAGTGTAGCGTAAGGGGTGTAGGGGCTCACGTCTTGTCTCAGTGGAGTAGGAGTGAGTGCTGGACTGAGTGTTCCCAGGTGCCCCAAACCCAGTCTCAGAACCTGGATGGTTTCTTGAAGGAACACCAAGTTGGGGACCTAGGCTGTGCTGTTAGAACCCTTGAGGGGGATCTCCTAGTGTCTAGAGATGCTGGAGTGTCTTTAAATAGTGTTCCAGTGATTATAGTGTCCGGCAGTGCCACTCCAGTTGGGGGGGCACAGAAGTCAGAAGTGAGGAGTGAATGGGGGATGTGTTCCCCAGTGGGAGAACCAGTGGGTCAGGGACAAGCCAGTTGGGCTACGTTCTCTTGGAGTGACCATGGTGACACCACTTTTCTTTTGGGGGATCCTCCCGCACTGTCAGGTGGACAGGGGACGGAAGATCTGCGCCAGACAGACAGTCACACAGCACATGAGTAACTGTGTGCTGTGTGTGTTAGCCTCAGGGGAATGGTGAGTGAGTCCCCAGAAGTCCTGGAGTGCCAGACAATTATCCCACCTAGGGGTTTAGACCGAAGGCTGGGAGGCCAGGTTCAGGGTCGGCCTGACCTGAAGGGTGGGACGTCTGTAACCAGAGTCCTAGCAAGTGCTTCTTCCAGGGGTACCTCTCCAGTTGGGAGGGTGCAGAACTCTGGAAGCAGGTGCAGAGGGTGGGAGAGCCCGCCTCTGACCCCGGTGCAACCTGAGGGGTTAAACCCTAGGTTGGGACAATGGAGTTCTAAGGGTACCCCTCGCAGGAGGTGGAGGAACCCTAGATGAAGAGGTAGGGGGAGGAGAGCATTCCCTGAGACTCCTGGTCCGCCTAAGGGTATAGACCCTAGGCTAGAGAACCAGTGGCAGTCTAGTCCTGTCTTGTAGACAGGAAGAGTGGAGAAGGGCTACTATAGGCCAGGGGTTACTACCCCCCGCTCTGCGAATAGGCAAGGACCAGTGGCACCTGGGTGGCCCAGGACCTGGTCCTGGCGGCGGACAGCTTGGGAGTACCAGTGGGGTAGCCCAGTTGTTCCAGATGGTGGTTTTAGAAGGAATCCCAGGGGTTCACAGTGGCATGGAACAGGACGGTGTCCCGGCAGTGGCAGGCCCGTGTCCGTGTTCTATCGCCCAAAGCAGGGAAGCCCATCACGGTGGTGATCGGTCTACCCTGCGTTTTGGCTGGAAGTGGGTTGTGTTGGACCCAGGCCTTTGTGGCTGGTTCACCCCTGAACTTTTTGCTTTTGATGGCGACCTGGCGTTCATGATTTCTGCTTGGCGCACTTTTTCCCTGGGTCCCAGGGTAAAGTGCGTGCGTGGAGTAAGGTTGGCCTGCTCTCCCATAGGAATGCATGGGGAATATCTGGGTCCCTGGTAGTTCCTGATGTGTGGGGAGTGCAGACTCGAGTTTGGTATGTGCGTACTTGTGAGATTGAATGCTGCGTGATGATGTATGCGGCATGTATGTGTCTAGTGGGGAAGTGCCACTTCTAGACATTGATGTGTGTGTGCAGTGAGGGTGCTGGAGTGTGATTGGCTGAAGCTGGCTGGCAAGCCTGGTTCCAGGAAGTGTGGATGGGTCTGCCCAGTGGTGAGTGGAGAGATCAGCATGAGTGATGTGAGGGAGGGCTGCACCTGGTTCCTGAATGGTGCTGGGCTTTCCACACACAATACTGGCTCCGCCCCCTGTGGTGCGTCTAACGACCCTAGCCTCCCTAGTGAATGAAAGGGGTGGTTGAGCCATCAAGGGTGCTCCAAAACCAGCTGCGACTGGTTTCTCCCCCACCCTGCACCTACAGACAAAGGATTTAGTAGTATAAGAAGGGGCTGTGTCCCCTTACAACCGGTTCTCTTCCTCGATCCATTTCTGGAGGGGGGCTGCTGCTGGGCACCAGGAGGACCGCCACTTGGACTGCCTCCCTGCCTGGAGGCCCAGTGAGCTGGCTCTGGGCCCAGCCTTGCCCCCCACCTCCTGAAGGACTTTTGACTGGACTTTAGGGGCTCCTGGCACTGGGGAGCGCTTTATTCTGTCCTCTAGCGCTGGGAAACGCTTTGTTCTGCTCTAGCGCCTGGGAGCGCTGGTATCTTGTCCTCAAGCGCTTGGGAGCACTACCTTCATCTCTAGCGCCTGGGGGCGCTTTATTTTTCTCAAACTAGCACCTGGGAGCGCTTTATTTTTATAGGCCGGTGCCCACCCGGCATTGTCATTTCCTGTAGTTTATCGAGGAAAATCTCCACTGCCCTCAGCAGTGCGACCCGGAGCCTGGGGGCTCGTCCACGGGGCCGCGCCGCCATTGGCCGCCCCAACAGGAAGTCAGGCAGCACGTGGGTGGAGCCACAGGACAGGAGGAAGCAGGAAGCGGCTGGGGGCCCACCCCGCCCTCTGGTCCGTCGATTGGAATTCAGCATTTCCGCCCGGGGCTCCCGAGCGGAGCAAGAGCCCCGTAGCAAACCGGCTGCCAGAGAAGAAGGAGCGAGGCAGCAGGAGCAGCGAGAGCCTACCCCGCGCTCCTACGTGGGCCGAGAAGTGCCGCCGTACTCCTGGCTCCCCGAGTGCCGGGAGAGCCCAGAGAGAGGAGCGGGAGCTCTTGGGTCGAGCCCCGCCACCCAGGACCGCCACCGGAGTATTCAAGAAGCAGCCGGTGAGTGCGGGAGGGCTGGAGGCTCAGAGCAAAGGTCAGAGCGGCCCCGGATGGCAGCGGGCCGCTCCAACGGTGTGTAGAGCCTGAGAAGGCTCCCGGGGGCATTTGTATTTACGAGCCTGCGAGGCTCAAGGTGGCATCTCTGTGTTTTTTAGTCCAGGAGGGACTCCAACGACGGCCGCATTTTGTGTTTCGAGCCCAGAGAGGCTCGTGGGTGCACATTTATTTCTGAGAGCCCAGAGAGGCTCAAGAAGGCGCCAAAGTGGTTTTAGAGCCCAGAGAGGCTCTATGGGGCAATCAGTTGTTTTAGAGCCCAGAGAGGCTCAGGGGCAGTGATTTGTGTTGAGAGGCCAGCGAGGCTCCAAGAGGGGACAATCAGTTGTCCAGAGCCTGCGAGGCTCCCCTGTCGCCTTTGGCCCCATCATTATCTACACAGCTGCCCTGCACTTCGTGTGCAGCTGCCACCTTTAGGCCCCCCTGACATTGGGACACAGGGCATCCTAGCCCCAACAAGGCCAGAGGGCCTTGGGACTGCCACAGGTTGTGGCTCATGTGAGTTTTGTGCAATTGCTTGTGCTTGCACCTCTGAATGTGTTTTGATGCATCATGTGTTTATCCTTGCTTGCACCTCTGAATGTGTTTTGATGCATCATGTGTTTTCCTTCCTTACACCTCTGAATGTGTTTTGATACATCATGTGTTTCCTTCCTTACACCTCTGAATGTGTTTTGATGCATCATGTGTTTTCTTTCCCTACACCGCTGAATGTTAATGCATCATGTGTAATGTTCCTATGCTTATACCCCTAAATGTTGGTGATACTTAGGTGGTTGTCTTTCTCCTAGTACAGGTGTTGCTAGTGAGGTCTTGGTTCCCTGCGCAATATTTTCCTAAGGTGGTTAGGGTTGCGTAGGAGGTACTTACCCTTTTCCAGTAATCACTGGTTGTGTGCTACATTTTCTATTTGGTTCTACAAGTGTTCTATGTGCTAATTACTATTCCTAAAAAGTGATGATTCCTGACAGTGGTTCAGGTGGCCCTGTCTTGTACATATCCCCTGTAAATTCTGCCCGTGCCTGTTGGCACATTGTAAAATGTGTGTTCTTATCTAATGTGTTTTGGTATAATACAAAGGCTATTTTTATATAACCTTGTGTGGAATTTCCTTTGTGGTGGGCCTTGGGTGTTGTTGCTGGGTACGCGCGCAAACCCTTAACCTACATAGCCTCCAAGTTTAGCCTGGCTGCTCGCGTCAGGTTACCTAGAGGGTGAGCAGGGGTTATCTTGGTGTGTGACTCCCTTGCCCTGACGTGGAAGTGGTGGACTCTGACTGACTTTGGCGCAAGCCTTGGCCAGCCAGAGATCCCGTTTCTAACATCAAGGAACCAATGGTGCATTTTTTCAGGCTACGTTTTCACTGTATAAAACAGTTAAAATACCATCTTTTTTGCTGCACGTTTACATTTGAAAGAGGTGATAAACTGCACTAAACTAATTGACTCAATTTTTGCATAGAAACATACCTTTACTGAATCCGGCCCCAGATGTCCACAGTAGAAAATAAAAGAACTAGTCCCCAGACAGTCGTGCACTATAGCCATCGGGGGAGCAACTGTCACTCAGGCATGTATCCACTGGGGTTGGTGCGGGGCCTGCAAGGTTGCTGGATCTGGTGCAGGCCAGATACACTGGTGGTGATCATAACCATGTTATCGCCCGGCTAGGCGGACGCCAACCCTGGACTCATAGGCATGTAGCCATTGTCCTGCAGCTGCTCCAATGGATAATAGTGTGAGGGAAGAAGGCATGCAGCTGGCAGGGTTGTGCCATGGCAGTGTTGTCCTTCGTGTGTGCTGGACACGGGGTAGCTGTTGGCCATTGGTTGGCAGGTGAGAGGTGCTTGTTAAGTGTGATTGCTTCCTGACACCAGATAATGGGCTTGTGGGGGCCAGTGAAGCAGTGGTGCCCTGCAGCCCATGCAGATGTAGGCCAGCCCATCGGCAGTCAGATTTCGGCAGGGGGAGTCAGATGTCACACTGCAAAAGAAGCCCCTGTAGTTGCTGGTGTTGGATTTGTACTCATCTGATGAGATGCATCCTCTGTCATTGGGGAAGTGTGCTGAGCCCCTCCGACGTGGAGCCATGGCCGGTGTTGCTGCTGGATGACAGACTGGTAGTGCTGGGGGTGGCAGCGGGAAAGAAGCGGCAATGTGAAGTTGAGATGGAGCCATGCTAATAAAAAAAGAAAAGTGGGCGATGTGCTAAGACATGAAGCATGATGTCCGTGCATATTAAAGTTATGCGCATAGCAGCACGTGAAGTGGGCGCCATGATAATAAAAAGCAAAACATGAAAGTGGCAATGTGGTAGGCTTTGTGGTGATAACATTTCACTACCAAGACATAAAAGCAGTAGTCCTTAAACAAAGCACATAAACAACTGCAGCGTAAGTAAACTGTAGTTGGTTGCTACTCCTCGCCTTAAAACGGAAGAGATTTATTGGGAACGCCAACCAATAAGGAGCCAGAAAAAAGAGCAACACAGGAGTTAACCAAGGGCAGGAGACAGGCGGGATTGCGCTCCCTATACTGATTACAACACGTCATGCACACAGCGCATGGGCTCTGCCTATGCTCATCCTAATAAAAAACATGATCACAACTGCATGAAGTGCAAGCACGTTTAGTCGGAAGCACACAACTTCAGCCCAGTCACAACATATACTCCTGGCTTTCAACATGTGGGTGAAGTAAAAACACTTCTCATGGTTATTCGCATTCGTCCAGCCATATCATCTAAAAGGAATCTGGGAAGAACTATCATTTTAAATATATTGTAGCAGCCAACCAAACTAATAGATAAGCAATATCAATATCAATTACAAATTACTGCAAATCAATCCTTTAATACATCCTCATAGTTCCTTTTCACTAACAACCCTATATAGCTAGTTAGTATAACAGGTAAATTGACAGCTTCATTTACATTTCATAACCTGCTAATCCTGTATTAAAGCTGGCAAAGATCAGAGTTTTGGCAGCATTTAATTGATAGCCAGATATATATCGAAATTCAACCACCTCATGTTCAATAGACAATACGGCATCCTTAATTCATTTTGTTAAATTGTAAATTTGCCGGCATATGTTGATACTTTAAACTTTACATTTTAAATTAAATATATACCCATTAATTTAGTTTAATTCAATTTAATTTTCCCTTTTCAAGAATATGTGTTTATATAAGAGTTTAAATCGTTGACAAATAGAAGAGTGTAAACAGACATTCATGGCATATGCCACATGTTGATCCATATCAGTGCTGAAAAATACAGATAATTAACTTTTGGAGCAACTATTGGCATCTGAACTAATTCCTATGTTTTTTCCCTTATGGAATACAATAAAATTATTGTTATCCCATGATGAAGAATTCAGTCTTCTCAAGAGATTGCAGGCAAAAGGAGAGAGAATTGTTAGAAATGGGGGTCTCTAGTTGGCAGTGGCTTGCGCCCTGTACAAATAGGGAACCTAATTCTAGTCAGGGTAAGGGAGTTACACAACCAAGATAACTCGTGCTCATTCCTAGGTAGCTTGGCAAGAGTAGACAGTCTTATCTCAGAGGCAATGTGCAAATCATGTTTAGATAAACACAGAGTAACACAGAGAAAACACTATAACAAGACCAGCTTAGCAAAATAAGCAATATTTATCTGAATAAAACAAGAACAAAATGACACAAATCCAACATACACAAATAAAGATATCACTTTTATAAGGTTTAAAATAATTTAGTCAATAGGAAACCATGAATGCATCACTTTTATCACAAAGTACCTGGGATATATCAAAATCAAAGACAAAAACAGGGGCAGGAGAGGCAGTGGAAAAGCAAAGTGATGCATTGGTTCCTTACTGCCAGGGGAGGTGATGTGTTGGTTCCTTCCTACAGCACAGGTGTTGTGCTGTGTCAGTTCCGTACTGTAAGGGGAGGTGATGCATCAGCTCCTTGCTGTCAGGGGAGGATGCGTCAGTTTCCAGACATGCAGCTTTGGTTCCTTACCTTTGGGCATCATCAATGAAGAATTTGGCGCACAGGTGGGATGCGTCGAAATTCCGGATGCGCTAGGTCGATGCGGCAGCAGTTGCTAAACAGGTGCTGCAACAATTTTCCAGCCATGAAGCAGGTGATCCATCTATTTCTTCAGCCACACAGCAGGGCCTGTGTCCGAGTCAGAGCAGATGCCAAGGACATTGATGACTCTGGACTCTGGACTCGGATAGTGGCGATCTTTCTGCCACATGGTAGGTGCCGAGTCGATTATTCGGCAGCACCATGGTGATGCATTGGTTTTTCAACCACCCAGCGTTGCTGCGGCAGGAAAAACAGGCGCTGAAGAGTGATACATGGATTTTTCAGCCCTTTGCAGCAAAGCCACCTCCAAGGGTCCAGAACTGGAATTGGCTCCACTTGGTGGGTCAGAACTCCCAGCAGAGGAGTTTAGGGGCTACAGGTGAAGTCTTTGATAGCACTGAGGCTTCAAGTACGCACAAGCCCTTGAAGAACCTTGGCAAGCAGGATACAGAAGGAGGATACAGAGAGCAAAGTCCAGTCCTTTCACTGGATACAGAAGCAGCAAGCAGTAGGCCAGCACAACACAGCAACAAGCAGTGTGGCAGTACCCCTCCTGCTGCTTCTCCAGCCCTTCTTCTTGGCAGAAGCTCCTCTTAGTCCAAAAGTGATCTGAAGTTATGGTGTCACAGCTCCAGTACTTATACCAGTTTCTGCCTTTGAAGTAGGCAAACTTCAAAGAAAAGTCTTTGTAGTGCACATTACCCTGCCATTCCTTGACCCGGCTCCAGACCCACTACAGGGAGTGGAGACAGCTTTGCATGAGGACAGCCCTACTTAGGTGTCAGTGACAACTACTCCCACCACTCTAGCTGAGGAAGACCCATCAGTCTCGTGATGGGCTATAAGAATATGCAGGGCACACCTTAGCTCCCTTTATGTGACTGTCTAGAGTGAATGCACAAACAGTCCAACTGTCAGTCTAAACCAGACAGAAGGCTTCCTTAGACCAGCTAGAGACTAGACCTACTTTACAAAAGGAACTCGATATCCTGCGGGCAGAATACCAAGCAGCGCTCGATAAAGTCTTGAAAGACAGGTAGGATGTGAGCAAGCTTCAATCCTTCTCATACGGGGAGAAATGTGGTCGCCTCCTGGCATGGAAAGCCCGAGCAGACAAAACTAGGAACCAGATTGACAGCCTATCCCTGGCTAGTACAGGGGAAATTACATACGATGACGATCTCATTAGAGAAGAAGTCAAAACCCATATGCAATCCCTGTATAGAACTACTCTGCCCCAGAGTGGACAGCAGGCTGGAAACTGGCTAAGTAAAGTGCAGCTCCCCGAATTATCAGAGGTAGAAAGATCATTCCTCAGCTCTGAGATAAGGGAAGGAGAGGTGAGGGTTCAGATCTCAAAGATGGTTAATGGCAAAGCGACAGGCCCCGACGGGCTCCCGGTGGAATTATATAGGGTTGTTATGGACCAAGTCGTTATAAATGTAACGATATTATTTAATTAAATCCTGCTACGGGGGGGAGCAGGCTCCAAAGTCATGGGCAGAGGCCACAGTTACACTAATATTGAAACAGAACAAAGATCCGTGTAAGGTAGAGTCGTATAGACCGATTTCTCTACTGAACGTAGATTACAAGATCTTTGCGGGAGTATTAGCGACAAGATTGGCCAAGGCAATTAAATCCATTGTCCATCGTGATCAGAGGGGTTTTATTCCTGAGCGGCAACTTAACGAACAAACTTTCCAAGTTATTGCTGCAATAGATGTCGCTATTGAGAAAAAGCTGCCCCTGACTATTGTAGCAGTCGATGCCGCCAAAGCATTCGACCAGGTGGAATGGGAATATCTATGGTTGGCCTTGGCAAAATGTGGCCTCCCTATTAACTTTATAACAGCGGTTAAATCCCTATATTGTGCACCGCTAGCTAAAATCCCAGACAACGGCTCTCTCACAGATCAGATATCTATTGCCCGAGGAACTAAACAGGGCTGCCCTCTATCACCCCTTTTATTTGATTTGTATATCGAGCCTTTTGTTTGCTTACTCAGGTCAGACCCCCTTATTAAACCATTTAAGATTGCTGACCTAGAATTAAAATTTGCACTATACGCGGACGACCTGTTGATGTACACCTCACATCCGGGAGTAGCCCTACCTAGACTAATACACCTAGCAGAAAGTTTTGGTGAGATCTCTGAGTATACAATCGATAAGGATAAAACAGAGATTATGGAATGGAACCAGGGGGTTGGGACGGCAGGTTGTAGAACAAAAATGAGATATCTGGGAGTACATTTAGTTAAAAAGATTGAGGACATTCCAAAAACTAATCTAGACAGGGTTATAAAAGATATCACGGCCCTCCTTCATCGCTGGGCATCTCTCCCCTTAAACATTTTTGGGCGGGTGAACTTACTTAAGATGATTATCCTCCCCAAGATCACCTTTCTATTTAATTCAATACCCTTATCCTTTCCATTGACAGCAATTAAGAAGCTACAAGGGAAATTGGGATCCTTTATCTGGAACACAAAAGCTCCACGAATAACTTGGAAAAAGCTTAGAAGAAGTTTAAAGACTGGAGGGCTAGCTTTCCCAGACCTATCTGTCTATTGCCACGCCTTCCACTTTAAACATTTCAGACTAATGGCTGGTAAAATTGACCAATCATCCATGGGTGTATTATTTTTAGCACTATTACAGGATATCCCCCAGGGACAGGATTCTTTCTTGTTTAAGTTCAGGGACCCAAAGTTCTTCAAGAAGGTCAGGCTCAAGATTCTGGGTACTGCTGTTAGAAACTGGGCATTTGTCAGGAAGAAGCTTAACATCCCCTACTACGCAGCACAGGCCCCGATATGGGACTCTCCTGGGTCACCAGCTTGTCTTGACGACCAACTGTCTCGACCATTGAAGTTGGCAGGACTGGAATGCTGGGGGGACCTACAGGAAGGAGCACAGCTTTTAACCTGGGATACATTCTTTAATCTGACAGGGGGATCACTCACCAGGTTTAAATATTACCAGCTATCTGGTTGGTGGTAAACTAGAATCGTGGGCAATAAAATCCCAAACCCCAAATTTGACGCAGTAACCAGAAGAGGAAGGTGGAAGAGCCAAATCGCATATTGGTATACATCGCTGCTCGAGGAAGATGATGTAACCGAATCTGAGCTAAAAAAACTTTGGAATAACAAGTTAACCACAGACAGCGTTAATCTTAGAGACTGGTGGCTTGACTCCTTTGCTATTTTACAATCAGTAGTCAAACCTGCGACGCTAAAAAGAAATCACCTGTATACCATGTACCGGGTATATATAACCCCAAAGAAATTAGCGAAGATCACCAATTTAGAATATTGTTGCCCGAGATGTAGCTATCCCGAAGCTGATGATGTCCACATGTTCGTGGACTGTCCCGAACTGAAAGGCTATTGGGGAAAGATCAGCGACTTCTTGGGAGAGGTTCTTTCTGTGCCCACGGCAATAACCACAACCACCATCCTGTCGGGGCTAAGTATGGGCTATAATGTAAATGACCCCTCTACAAAATTAGTCTTTTATGTTATTCTTCTTGCAAGGCGCGAAATATGTAGAGCCTGGAAGGACCCAATCCCCCCTACTTTCCCATGCTGCTTATGACAAATCATTCTCACCAGCAAGTCTGACATGGCATGTGATCCCACAAGTTTGGCTAAAGTTTGGGCGGCCCTTGAGGCATGGCAATGCGGATGATCGGTTTTCCAATGATTTATCTGGGGCCTTGCCGGTTCCCTTGACTCCAAAGTAGCACGGGGCGCCAGTAGAGCTGCGAAACGGAGTATGGATGGGAAAGCAGTGGCTACTTGAGGGATCAGGCTTACCTATCCCGCTATTGGTCAATTATAACAACAAGGGCCGGATCAGGATGACCAAATAGCGCCAAGGTTACCAGTCTCCCATCAAGACTTCCAACAATGGTATATGAGGATTACCAAAGAATTTTTTTAGAACAAAATAAATAAATAAATAAATAAACCAGACATGGATTTCACAGGCAGGCAGAGGCACAGAATGCTAAAGCAAGAAAACACCAACTTTCTAAAAGTGGCATTTTCAAACATGCAATTTAAAAAACAACTTCTCAAAAAGATGTATTTCTAAATTATGAGCTCAGGGACCCCCAACCTCCAAATCTCTATCTCTTACCAATTGGAACGTATACTTGTAAGAGGTTCTAAGGCAGCTCCAATGATTTCCTAAGGGAGGGATAGTCCATGCATTAGTGAAAAATTAAATCGGCAGTATTTCACAGGACATGTAAAACACACTAGTACATGTCCTATCTTTCACAAACACTGCACCCTACCCATGAAGCTACCTTGGGCCTACCTTAGGGGTACTTTACATGTGGAAAAAAAGAAAAGGGTTGGGTCTGACAAGTGGGTGCACTTGCGAGGTCGACATGGTGGCTCAAAACTGCACTCACAGACACTACAGTGGCAGGTCTAAGCCATAGTTGCAGGGCTACTCAAGTGTGTGGCATAATCAGTGCTGCAGGCCCACTAGTAGCATTTGATTTACAGGCCCTGGGCACACATAGTGCACTTCACTAGGGACTTAACAGTAATTCAAACATGCCAATCATTGATAACCAATAACCAATACAATTTACACTGGGACAATATTCACTTTAGCACTGGTTAGAAGTGGGAAAGTGACTGGAGTTCTAAAGCCAACAAAAACAGGTCAGGAAAAGTAGGAGGAAGAAGGCAAGAGGTGTGGGGATAAACCTGCAAAAAGCGCCAGGTCCATCACAATGGCTTTCCAACCTAAAGCCAGGGTAGGCTAATCAACACCTTGTTGGACCTTCTTGTTTAGGGCAATAGCACATGCACCCCGGACAACAACAGCAGGGGCATGTTTCAGTTTTACGCCTCTCTGAACACAGGTGGATCCCTCTGTCCATACTCTCGGGGCCCACAAAGCTAACCCTTGGGGATCATTCTCATTATCTGTGGATCCCATCTGTGCAGCATATGTATCCCCATATGCAGACAGTACCACCATGTGCAACACAGTGATGTGGCCCATTCCACCTCCGGGGAGTGACTTCCATTACCAACCCTAGAACAAATCTATCCACCAGGACAGCAACCCACAGTGGCCACTGACAACTGTCAGTGACAAGAGCCAGGCCGCTGGTTGTTCGGGGCTCTCCATTCTCTGTGGTTTCTAAGAGTGGGGGGCAGAAAGCCTAGATGACTGGCACCCTTTGTCTACTCTCCCTCCCACCAGTTGAGGGGTGGTTTCCTGAGACTGGTCACTCAGAACAGGATCTGTACCCTGAGGTTGGACTGGAGACAGGGGTGGGCTCTCCCACACCTTGTCCTCCCCTCTGGGATCCTGTACCACTGTGGAGAAGTACTCCAAGACATTAGAACTGTCATGCTGCTGGCAGCAGTTATCCTTCACAGTTCCTCTACAAGTGATGCAATGCTAGCATGCAACTGGTCCCCCAACCCAGGGTTTGTACTCTCAGGCTGGACAGGTGCTTGGCAAGCTAGGATATCTGAGGGAGTACCCCCCTCCCAATGGAAACACTTACTGTATGTGTTGTGCCAGAGTCTGCATGGCAATGGACTCCTGCCCTTTCTCCATCTGACTGTGCAAGGAGCCCTCCCAAGTCAGTCCTGGTGTACTCCGACCTCAGAGCTGGTAACCTTTGACCCACTGGTCCTCCCACTAGTGACTGTCTCCACCTGTCGCCACTTCATCTGGAATCTGCACCCTCCCTTCCAGAGTGGTGCTGCCAGACACCAGACCTGGTGAGACAGTGGTGACAGCTGCACCCCAAGCTCATCTGACAAAATGGGCTCCCCCCTCAGAGGATGGCCACCCAGCACAGACAGGGCCCCCTTCTGGTGTTCACTCAGGGAACCATCCAGACTCTGGGAACTGGGTTTTAAGGACCCTGGGCCTCTGCCCCTACACCTCTTCCTCCCCTGAGAAGGGACATGGGACACACTACCCAGGCCACTACACTGGTACCTATCTGGGCTACTGCATACCACCCTTGCTTGGGGAAAACCTGGGCTACCCTATACAGGATCACTTACAACCTCTTCAGATGCTCTGGCATCCATCAAAAGGTCTGAATCCAGTGCAAGCTTCCTGGGGTCAGAGAACCCACACTCTACCTGGGGTTGGCACAGCTCTGGAAAACAGTGACTGAACATATGCTCTCCAGCACTCAAATTTAACAGCACCACACATCACCCTCCTGAGACTGGGGAGAAAGTATCTGACTGTCTCTCAAACTCAATCCATACTCTTCTGGTGTGTCTCCATACTTCCTTACCAGGGCTTCTACCATGGGGGAAAACACCTCTCGATGTCACTAGGTAGTGAACATATATAATATAGATAGAATGACTACAAATGAAACATAAGAAAGTCACAATTCCAACTCAGATATGCTGGCTCTACAAACAGTTTTGCATTATCTAAGCCACACTAACTTATTCTAGCATGTACTACATAAATATTACCGAATGTATAATTTGATTGCTAGTATGTTGACTAGAGTACACACATTTCCCAGCTCACATGCTTGCTGCTCATTGCAAGCTGGAAGTTGTAGTCTGGTTTATCCCTGTATATTTTCAAGAGTACAAGTCAGATAGCTAAAAAAAACATGGACTAGAAGATCTACTCATGAAAGTACCTGAGAATCATTAAGCATCTGTTTAAAGTGTTGTCTGACACCTGTTACTTGCACTGACTAGCACTCAGTATTTATGCAAACCTAGGTATGGGACCCTTTATATTGTCTGTTGTCTAAGTAGTGAAAGTGACAAAACACGCACATTGAATGGTGATGGCATAATGCAATTCCTATATTTTTCCATCCCTTATCTATTCAACCACCTCACATTTTCTGCTGAGGTTCTAAGAGAAGGACAGTTAGTGGAAGCTATAGAGTAATAATAGGATACCTGGAGATTTAAATACACTCTTTTCTTGCTGCTGCCTCCATGCCCCTTTAGATCAGGGTTAGCAAAAACAGAGTCAAGCGTATGTAATACTACTCTGAGCAACTCCTAATTGTCATCCAAGATTAATGGCTATTAGAAGCTGCAATTTCAGACTGAACTCTCAAGCTTGACACCTAATACTAAAATTCTATATAATAGATATGAGTTCTAGCACCCTTCAAATTTCTTGGTAGTCTAGCTGATGGTAAATTTAAGTATGGACAATATGTAGCAGTGCTTGTATGTTTACCACTCTAAGCCTACGAGAAGACAGCAAGCTGAGAAGAGGTTTGCAACGTGAGTATGTGCATATTGAGATCCCATTTGGCTTCAGTACCATATATCTCTAAGGAACAAAATGACACACACTTCTCATAGAACGGTATCCTATTTTGTGTGATCAAAATTGAAGATTTGTTTAAAGTGGAACAGAATATCAGGAATGAAACTAGAAGTGCATTAAAAGTGGACTAAGTTCTAGCTTCCATGCCATGGGTTTGTAGGTAATTTCAGAACTAGATATTACTTTTTTTCCAAATGGAATTAGAGATTTTTTTTTCAAATCTTAACATAAAGACAGATGGAAATTACAGTTATTGCTTTGAGGTTCCGTGACAATTTTAAGTGATGTTTTCAACTCGCACGAATATGGTCGAGTCTGGTATCTAAGAACCGCAAATGACGAGTTTAGTAAGTGTGCGCAGTTTCGCTGTGCTAACTTAAACCGTTCGTTTGATATGTGGGTTTTTCATCTGTACCCACGGGTTCCATCTTAGATACAGCATCCATTTTTGTCTCTTGCCCTCAAGTAGCCAGCGAACGGACACTGTCCGCTTCGTTACCCTGGGACTCTCAAGAGATTTGTGGAAGACACATGTTCTTTGTAAATATCTTTTACGATGAGGGGGATGATACTGTAAGGCAGATGGCCCCGCTCGAGGCTCATCTTGCCGTGCCGGTTTATTGTCTCAGCCGTGCATCTCATTAGGCACGTCCCTTTGATGCCTGTATCTCGTGTTTCCCGATACCTCCCCTTTTACACCCACTTCAAACTCCCACTGTCTCCATCTTCCTCTGCACCTGTCTTTGTCCCTATTTCGATCTGTTTTACTGCCGATTGGAATTCACTAATGTTGGGAAGATGGGTTTTTACAGTTGGGAACCGCCAAATGTTTCCGCACTTATGTTCCGGATCTTATGTGTACCAAAGTGACCAAAGCGACCCCTCTGAGGGATAATTATGGGAACTAGGTTGTAAACTTTTGTGTACCATGTTGTCCTATGAGTAAATTCTGTATAAAAGGAGCGATCCACAGAACCAATTTGAAGCAGTCTCCCCAAGTTGCACGTGTTGTACTTGTTGTGACTTCTGTGTTCCCTGCAGTAAATAAACCTTGAATCTTTGACGCCGAAGGAAGTGTCCCGTGTCTCTGTAGTTTGTGCGCCGAAACAGGTATCCCATGAAGGTTATAGGTGTTGTTCCCTGGCACCGCTGGTACTGTTAAAAGTCCAGTCCTTCAGTTGGCGCCCAACGTGGGGCGACTTCAGCGGTACCGGTCCGGTCCAAAGCCTGATGATCGTGAGGAACTTCGTGTGAAATCTCCGAGGGAAGGTGCACCCCGCTTCATCGATCCTGTTGTCGAAATAAGTGGCCCGAAGTTTTTCCCTGCGAAGATTCCCGCCTCCTGACGGCTGCAACGGACCGATGCCCTGACTGTCGACCTGTCTTCGACGCCCGGCGTAGACCTTATGTACAAGCGAGACGATAGACGGGCCTTCCTGGTGACGCCATTGAAGTTCTGAGTTAAGTATTTGTGGGTCGCTCCCAGTCCTTAGTGGTTGTTCTAGCTTTTTGAAAGCTTTGTTGTTAACCTTTAAGGTTTTTGTTGTAATAGCTCACTGAGCTTTGTAATAGCCTCCTCAGGCTTTGTGGTTAGCTCTCCGAGCTTTGTGATAGCCTTAAGGCTTTGTTGTATTGCATGGTTCCATTGCATTTGTGGTTCTTAGTATTGGTTCTTAGTATTATTTGACAGTTGCAATTGCCAAAAACCGAGGGTTTTGACTTACACGAGGTTTTATTGCTTCGGTAATCCTTGAAGTTTGATACTAGGTTAGTGTGCACGATGCCTAGCCATAGTGATTTGTTTCGTATTTTCAAATGTTGCGCAATGGATTCCCGGTTGGAGGACTCGTGTCCGATACCTCCAGTTGGAACTCCGATACATGATCTTTATAGTCGACATGGGGTGGGTCCTATAATATATAATGAATACTGGGTCCGCTATACAAAGAAAGACGGTGACCTTAGATGGCCACCACATGGAACTTTTGAACTTTCGATTTTAGATAATCTTGAGGCTAAATTATTTTTAAAGAAAGCTAGGCCAGCTATGTTTGACTCCTTTCGGATATGGCGTAAAGAGGCCAAGCAGAAAGAAATCAAACAACTTAAAAAGAATCAAAAACAAGAGTTCGTTCCTGTAATGCAAGCTATAAAAGAATGTAGACAAGACAAAGAAGAAAAAGACATGGAAATCGCTACTAGATTGCATCACATGAAAATAGATAAATGTTACCCAGTTTTACCGAATAAATCAGAAAAGAAAGAAGAAAATTTGAAGGAGGATTCCTTGCTGTCATATTTGATGAAATCACCACCTCCTTATGTACAGGGTGCTACTGCTCCTGTAGTTGTTCCTGTAGTACCTCCTGTTGTACCTCTTGTTGCTCCAGCGGCTGCGGGCCAGCCCGCTGTTAACCCTACGTTTGTTTCACCACCTGTTCTTGTTCCTACTGCTCCTGTACCTGTACCTTCGCAGACTGTTGTTTCTGCTACTCCAACTACCTTGTCCGTTTCTACTATGCCTTCCTTCACCTCCAGTGTTGTTGCCCCTGTTTTTCTTTCTCCTTCTGTTCGTAAGCGTGTTCCTAACTCTGTTGCTACCCTTTATTCACCTCTTTCTGGTCCGTTATTTTCGTCTGATTCATCTGAAACTCCTCAGAGACGGAGTCAGATCCCTAGTGGTAGGGAGAAAGAGACGTTAGTAACAATGGCACATAAGTGGATAAGACATCCTGCTAATTACACTCCACGTGTAGTTTTTGATACGTTTTCTCAGTTTAATGAGCCTACGCAGAGATTCGTATTTGAGGAGATGTGTAACTTTTTGAGAGAAGAATGGTATAATGATGATGTAGATGATGTACCGTCCGACATAATTGAACTTCAGAGTCACTTTTCGAACGGTATGATTATAGGAGATGATGTACGACGTGCCGTGGAACGCTTATTAGCATTCAGACCCACAGCACATTCTCGGGTATCATTAGATAATACCACTGAGAACTGGAAAGCGGTTCCTGGTCAGTATCCTATGAGAGAAGTCCCGCCACTGTGGGTGCCTGGAGATCCGCAAGCTAACCCTGCGGTTTTACCGCATTTTCGAAGGGTGTGGATACATCTTCCATGGAAACGATCAGAAGTTTTGCAAGTGAAGCAATCCTTACCCGATCCGCGTAAAAATCCGGCTGGTTATTATAAAGAATTATCACAACTGATAGAAGCTTCTATTATGAACCTTGCCGACATCGACATGTTGTTTGGCAATGTGGTACCGCAACCAGTTTGGGCTAAAATCCGTCAAGCTAATCACGCAGCTGAATTAGGGGGTGATTGGGCTGCACTGCTAGCAGCTGATGCATTACAAGTCGGTGGGGCCAAGCCTGAACAGCTGATTTTGGATTTGCCTCAGAAAATCATTACGCTCATGAAAACTCTCATGCCAGCGATGAAGGTGAACTGGGATAAGTTATCAGCTTGTAAGCAAAAGAAAGACGAGAGTGTCTCAGATTTCTTTACAAGGTTTGAGGAAGCGTTTGTCGACCACAGCGGCCAGGACATGGGCGCTGAGGGAGGCCAGCGGTTATTCGTTGACAAATTCGTGTCAAATTTGCTGCCTGAGCTATGCAACAAATTAAAGAATTCAGAAAGTGCGTGGGCAGTTTCAACCCCTGCGCAAATATTAGCAACGGCTCAGTATTATGAGAATAGGGAAAAGGAAGAAAGTGATCGTGTAGAAAAGAAAACGAAGGAGCTCAAAACGAAGGTTTTGTTGCAGCAAGCATACCCTCCACGATCAAACCAAAATGATTCACAACAGCAGTATCGACCACGAGCACAGCCCGATAGGATACAGCCGCACTCTGACAATTTTGATTCCAGATCTTCACTTGGGTATAATCAGTGCGCATATTGTAGGAAAGAAGGACACCTAAAATATGATTGTCTTGCCTTACGGGACCGTCTGAATGGTGTGTCGACACGTGGAAACCGTGGTGGTGCTCCTCAACAGACACCACGTGGTAGAGGTCGTGGTTCATCCCACAATCAGATTGATCGTCATCAAAATCAATCGGATGCAAATAATTACTTTGACCAGCGAAATGCGGGGTCAGTGCGATCTGCACAGTATAATGTTGATGATTATTATGTAGACCACGAAACTGTTGTAAATGACCATTACTAGGACAGCCAACGACAAAGAGAGGGAGTAGTGTCAGTTCCGGTCGATCAGAGTGGGCCTTACGTTGCAGTGGCTACATCAGGTGTAGTTGAGCCTTTTCTGTTAGACACTGGTGCGACAAAAAGTTCCATCATGCATTCAAAACTCCCTGGCGCACCTTTGTCTGGCTTAACGAATGTTTCCGTTGGATTCTCTGGCGCCCCTGTTAGTAACCCAGTCTCTAATCCTTTGCCTCTTATGATTGGACCTCGCGAGCTAACCGCTCCACTGATTCTGTCTACAGGTTGTGGTGAAAATCTTTTGGGCCTGGATTTGTTGAAACGATTATATGCAACATTGTATTGTTCCCCCGAAGGAGTGGAGCTTACATTGGGGCGGAGAGTGATCTCTCCCATGTATTTATCGGTTGATAAATTCCCACCGGAGTTGAGTTCTCTTCCTGCGTCCTTATGGGCCACAGGTCCTAATGATGTAGGCCTGTTAGACATTCCACCCTATGTGATTCAATTGAAACCAAATGCGCGATTACCACGTTTACCTCAATATCGTATTTCTCTTGAGGGCGAGCGAGCGCTATTAGCAATCGTTCATGATCTCATTGGAAAGGGTGTTGTTGAAGAAACTCGTGGAAATGTATGTAATCGCCCTGTATTGCCAATTCTGAAACAAACTGACCCAACCAAACCTCCTGTATATCGTTTTGTGATAGATTTGAGAGAGGTTAATAAAATAGTGGTTCCACAATTTCCCGTGGTCCCTGACATTACGGCTTTATTAACAATGATTCCGGCATCTGCCTCCTGGTTCACAGTGATCGATTTAAAGAATGCTTTCTTTAGCATCCCGATTGCAGAGGAAAGCAGAGACCTATTCGGATTCTCATTAGGAGGTCGCAGTTTTAGACTAAAACGCGCTCCACAGGGCTACTGTGAGAGTCCGTCAATCTACAGCCAAGCACTTAAAGGTCAGCTTGATGCCTTTGTATTACCAACGGGTGCAGCTTTGATTCAATACGTGGATGATCTTTTAGTGGCAGCTGATACAGAAGCTATTTGCAAAACGGCTGCAGTATCATTATTGCACTATCTACATGACTTACACCACAAGGTATCGCCTTCAAAGCTACAGTATTGTTGTCAAGAAGTTACCTATCTAGGTCACTTATTGTCAAAAGAAGGGAGAAGGTTGACCCCAGAAAGAATTGCAGCAATTTCCCGAATGACTGTGCCAAAAACCCAAAGAGATGTTCGCGCCTTTTTAGGTATTACGTCCTACTGCAGACAATGGATTCCAAATTTTTCATTGTTAGCGAAACCATTGATAGCCCTTACGTGCAAAGATGTTTCATCCCCAGTACCTTGGTCTGAAGAATGTCAGAGAAGTTTTTCGGAATTGCGTGATGCGTTATGTTCGGCTCCTGTGTTGGGTACCCCTGACTACAGTAAGCCGTTTACACTATACGTTCACGAGAGGGATGGTTGCGCGTTGAGTGTTTTGACACAACCTTTTGGTGGTAAGCAACGCCCATGTGCCTACTTTTCCTCGACTTTAGACCCAGTAGCAAGAGCCTTGCCAAGTTGCTTAAGGGCAACAGCGGCAGCTGCGGCGTCCATTCGACAGTCCGCAGGTCTAGTCATGGATAATATGCTAACGGTAATGGTTCCGCATGCAGTCGACACTCTATTGAATCGAACGAAAACTCAACATCTGACAAGTGCAAGATTGTCTGGTTATGAGTTGACGTTGCTGGCCAGTCACATACGGATAAAACGATGTAATGTGTTGAATCCAGCAACATTGCTGCCGATCGACACAGAAACAAGTGGTGAAGCAGTACATGACTGCTATCTCAAAACTGAAGAGGAAACCAAGGGTCGCATTGACCTAAAAGATACTCCATTGACAGATCCCGATGGTACCTTGTATGTGGATGGTTCCTGTTTTAAGTTGCCGAATGGTGATGTGACAACTGCGTATGCTGTAGTTACATTGAGAACGATTGTGGAAAGCGCAAGGTTAAGTCAGAATTCGGCTCAGGCTGCTGAGCTAATTGCTTTGATGAGAGCGTGTGTGTTGTCTAAAGGTAAACGGGTGAATGTGTTTACAGATAGCCAGTATGCGTTTGGTGTGGCACATAGTTTTGGACGACTGTGGAGAGAGAGAGGATTTCTTACGTCACATGGTACGAAGATTCAGCATGGCCAGCTTGTAAATGATCTTTTGGATGCACTTACGTTGCCTAAGCAAGTGGCGATTGTTAAATGTAGTGCGCATCGTAAGGTGACGGATGATGTTGGTCGTGGTAATGCGTTTGCAGATGAGACTGCTAAGGAGACTGCCCGGAACCTTAGCACTCGAATGTATGTGACGAGTTCGGTTAGGTGGCCTGCAGAATCAAGTATGTGTGAAAACACTATCGAGAGTGTGAGAGCAATTCAGAATGAGGCCACCGAGACTGAAAAGGCGAAGTGGAAAGAAAGTACGGGAAAGTTGGATGCGAATGGTTGTTGGACTGACTTATCAGAACAGAAAAGATGGATGTTGCCTGATGCATATGTGCTAGCTGTTGTGACTATGGCACATGGCTTAGCACATATTAGCGCGAAAGGTATCTGTAAATTGCTGTTTCCTGTATGGAAGAATGATGGTATTACGAAATGTGCTGAACGCTTGGTTAAGAATTGTATGGTGTGTTTGATGCACAATCCTGGTAAGGGCACTCCCACTCCACCTGGCCATTTTGCCCCTCCTACGTACCCTTTCGAAGTTATCCAGTTGGACTTTATCCACATGGAGAGATGTAATAATTTGAAGTATGTGCTGGTTGTGATGTGTGCATTTTCTAGGTGGATTGAGGCCTACCCCCTTAAGGATAATACGGCTTTATCCACGGCAAAAATTTTACTCAAAGAGTATTTTTCCCGCTACGGAATGCCTCGGGTTGTATGGTCAGACAACGGAAGTGAGTTTGTTGGGAGCGTGATGAAGAGTGTGTGTCGCGGGTTAGGGATTGTACAGAAATTCCATAGTGCCAATCATCCTCAGTCAGCTGGTTTGGTTGAAGGGTACAACGGCACCCTTAAACTAAAACTAGCAAAAATTCAGGCTACAACAGGTCTTTCGTGGCCTGACGCTTTACCCTTAGCATTACTGTCAACAAGGGCAACTGTACACTCCCGAGTAGGGCTCAGTCCCTATGAAATAGTGTTCGGTCGCCCTGCCAATGTTTGGGGGGTCCCTAGACCGGGTGCCTTTTGTGATCTTGAGTATCCAATGTTGATCGATTATCTTTATGACTTGACTGCTAAACTGAGGTTAATTCACCAACAGGTTCACGAAGCATTGCCGACGCAGACAGAGGGTCCAGGTCACCAGGTCCAGCCCGGAGATTGGGTGGTAACGCGGAATTTTTCGCGCAAGAACAATTTGGATCCCAGGTTCACTGGACCCTATCAGGTCCTCCTTGCCACGAGAACTGCAGTTCGTCTTGAGGGGCGGAAAAATTGGGTGCATGCCACCCATACCAAGAAAGTCCCCATTCCGTTGCCAGCAGACTCGTGGGTAAGAAAAGGCATTGCATCAACTGAAACCGAAGGATTGCCGGCGTTTGTACCTTTCAGTGACGCACAACCTGTCGGAGAATCCTCAGTGCAGCAAAAAGGCATTGTTGAACACTTGTCATCAAAAGACTCAAGACCAGAACATTCAGCTGATCAACAGGGCGTTGTCCCTTCGACGGATCTTTTGTTTAACGAACAGACACGTCCTGGGAAAACCCGATATTTTTTACGATCCAGCACTAAAGACTAATAAAAAAAACCCGTTCTGTCCCTTGACAAGTGCATTATCCCGTTTTCCATGATCAGTTTGAACACTCATACTATTGTAATTATTTTGTACATATCCATTGAGCTTCGTTCCTTACACTTTTTGTTTCCACAGCTGAGAGACATTGTTTTCATATATATATATATTTGTGAAATAAAGGCCGTAGGGCCGCGCGTGTACTTCCTCCTGGTTAGTAGGTCTTGACGCTAGGTTAAAGACCGTCGGTTCCTGGGAACTCCTAGGAATTGACTATTGCTACACAGAACGAAGTGCGTCAAGAAACGTTGCGGACGGTCATAGGGAATGGCATTTTCAAAGCTGATGGACTTGGAAAGAGCTCAAGCACAAAGATTCAAGCTGCAGCAACTCAGTCGTACCAAATGTTTTGTGTTCCAAATATTCGTACTGTTTGTGACTGTTTCTGCGTTATTGGTGGGTGGAGTATATTACACGATGTCTTACTTCTTGCCTTCTATTATAACTACTCCTACCCCTGACCTTAAACTTACCTCCACTGTTTCTCCTCATTCCTTTCACATTTTACCTGAACACGAGCAGGCTAGACGTGCAGAATTCCGCAACAATTCCTTTATTCAGCTCCTTCATCAGCATCAGTTAGTGGTTAACACTACTAATTGTTGGGTGTGTGGGTTAATGCCGCATACTACGGATAAGGGAATTCCATATCTGGTGTTACCGTACAGCTCCCAAGGGTCTGCTCGAGCATTTCAAACAATGTTTCGAAGCGCACTGGGTTTCCACCCCATTCGAGAACCACGTTCCCCCTACTCTGGTCCTACCTCGTACCAAAAATCTTTGTCTATAGCAATAGAGGATTTAGATAGCGATATCTATGATCCCTCGCTTATCCCTGAAGAAGAGGTACAAGCCTATAGGGTCCTAAGTAGAGGCGAATATAGTGTGTTCACTGGTGAAAAACAGCTTAAAAGCTCGCCTCCGATATGGGTCGTACCCCACATTGGTAATTTTTGTTTAATAGGTCGCGGTCGTAGATCAAAAGCCCGACTTGGAGAGAGTGCTTGCACTGAAAATTATATTTTGCCAATGGTCTCGTCCCCTGTGTTTTTGGCTGCCAAGGGTACATACTTTATTTGTCATGATCGTGCATATGCATGGTTGCCCTCTGACTTCATGGGCTCATGTTTTATCGCAAACTTGTTGCCTCCAACGTTTACTGTAGATGCAGGTTATCACAAAACTAGAGTTGTGAGAGGCGTAATTAGCGAAGAGGATACTGCCGGTCAAGAGGCAGGAGACTTTTTCAAGGGTTTCCTCCCATTTTGGGGACCTATGGTTAATAGTAGGAACCTGAGACAGTTGACTCGAGTGGTAGAATCGACAGCTAATATTACTGCCAGTGCCCTTGGTAATATCACCACAGAACTTCAGGCGGATAGACTTATGACGTTACAAAACCGTATGGTTTTAGACGTGATCTTAGCAGATCGAGGTGGGGTATGTAAGGTGATCCATTCGAGCTGCTGTATTTTTATTCCTGATAACGCTCCGACTGTCTATCAAGCCATCTCGAAGTTGCATAAGATCTCCGAATCCATACACGTGGATGTAGGGGATTGGACGCTACTTGGATGGTTTTGGGGCCTGATGTTGACTTGGGGTTGGAAGATTCTGATGATCATTGGAGTCGTTGTAGCGTTCCTGTTCACGTGTTGCCTTTGCGTACAGTGTGGTCCTGCCTTATGTGGCCTCTGTGCTACAACGTGTATGAGACAGCCACCTGTTACCAAAGGGTCTCGGTTGGACAGAACTATGCTACAGCAACATCTCGAGGGTCTGATGAATATCGAATATGATTCCGACTAGTGCTTGCCTACATGAGGGCAAAAGGAGCGTCTGAGGTTCCGTGACAATTTTAAGTGATGTTTTCAACTCGCACGAATATGGTCGAGTCTGGTATCTAAGAACCGCAAATGACGAGTTTAGTAAGTGTGCGCAGTTTCGCTGTGCTAACTTAAACCGTTCGTTTGATATGTGGGTTTTTCATCTGTACCCACGGGTTCCATCTTAGATACAGCATCCATTTTTGTCTCTTGCCCTCAAGTAGCCAGCGAACGGACACTGTCCGCTTCGTTACCCTGGGACTCTCAAGAGATTTGTGGAAGACACATGTTCTTTGTAAATATCTTTTACGATGAGGGGGATGATACTGTAAGGCAGATGGCCCCGCTCGAGGCTCATCTTGCCGTGCCGGTTTATTGTCTCAGCCGTGCATCTCATTAGGCACGTCCCTTTGATGCCTGTATCTCGTGTTTCCCGATACCTCCCCTTTTACACCCACTTCAAACTCCCACTGTCTCCATCTTCCTCTGCACCTGTCTTTGTCCCTATTTCGATCTGTTTTACTGCCGATTGGAATTCACTAATGTTGGGAAGATGGGTTTTTACAGTTGGGAACCGCCAAATGTTTCCGCACTTATGTTCCGGATCTTATGTGTACCAAAGTGACCAAAGCGACCCCTCTGAGGGATAATTATGGGAACTAGGTTGTAAACTTTTGTGTACCATGTTGTCCTATGAGTAAATTCTGTATAAAAGGAGCGATCCACTGAACCAATTTGAAGCAGTCTCCCCAAGTTGCACGTGTTGTACTTGTTGTGACTTCTGTGTTCCCTGCAGTAAATAAACCTTGAATCTTTGACGCCGAAGGAAGTGTCCCGTGTCTCTGTAGTTTGTGCGCCGAAACAGGTATCCCATGAAGGTTATAGGTGTTGTTCCCTGGCACCGCTGGTACTGTTAAAAGTCCAGTCCTTCAGCTTTAGAATTTATAAAAAAATAAACCAGCTTTACGGCCAGCAATCATTTTTCTCATGTTATGGTTAGAAGAAATCTAGCGCTAGCCTAACATAGTTCACAACATTACTTTCAAATGTGTAGGTATCTACACTACAGATCCTCTTTTGCTACCGTTTTTGGAACTTCCTTTAAATATTACTTATGTAAAAATGCGGCTACTTAATGTAAAATTAATAACACATATTTCTCAAATTACAGAGTATCCATTGCATACTGCATTATGGATCCATAGTGTTAATAAATGGTCAATTTCAGTGCCAGGTCATATAAAAATAGCATTTGTTGGATGTAAGGCTATTTGGATACTGGATATCTGCCTATATGAAATGAAGATTACTGCTTTATCGAATCTTATTCACTCAGGAAAATATAAACCCTCATTCAGCAACTAAATTCATTGTTATTATAAATGCATACATATAATTATATATTTCAAAACAGTTTCGATAAACATATCATGGTTGACAGTATAATTAGACGGACACTCCTACATCCCATTAACAACACCACACCCAAAGGTTAACAATCGCATTAGGTCCAAGTTAGATCAAAGACACCTGAGAATATAACAATGTTTTAAACTAGAATAGAACATACTGTACAAAATATTGCCAAAAACATTAGGAGTAATGATGGGTATTTATTTATTTTATGAAATACATATTTGAAGGATTTGTTAGCAGTAACACTTATGTTGACATCAAGGCCATAATGATTTTTAAGGTCGAAAACTAAATTAGTTATTTAGATAGAACCCCAATTCATTTTCCATTTTTGACAAATGAGCCATTTATGAGATATGCTGTACTCTGAACAGTAATACCAATAGATAGACTAGTTTGAAAATCATAACATTGAGGTTACTTCTGATGTCAGCAGCAAGCTTTAAGACAGCGAGCCATTTTTCCACCAGTAGAGAATAAGGAGTTGAAACACTGTACACAGAGTTGTGTGTTTGCTCAGAAACCCTGTGACACATTGACACTTCAGATAGGGTGCTGCAGTATGCAAATCAGTTATTGCCCTGCTCTGGTATGATCAGTCCAGCACAAACAACCAGTTCAAGTACACATTGAAGAGGATTACGAGCAACCCCAGTCTTACTTTAGCCCATTTAGTTTTTTTATTGAGGCGCAGCTTGAGACAAATAGCAAAGTGAGCATGGTACCCATGACTGTGCATGCACATCTCACTTAGGGCATCTTACTGAGAAAAAATTAAAAGTAATGGATGGATGAAATGTTTGAATTAATCTCAGCCATTGGTAATTACTTGGGGTCACATTCCAGGCCATTATTTTTTAACCCTGGTGGACTTGCCTCCCTAAGCCAGAGCACCGCCAAACCTTTTGTCTTCACTCTTCTTCCTTTTCATTTTTGTTGCCTTTTAGGACTCTGTGCACTTTACCACTGCTGACCAGTGCTAAAGTGTTCATGCTTTCTCCTGTAAACATGATGAAATTCATTTGCAACCAATTGGCACATTTAATTTACATGCAAGTCCCTAGTAAAGTGTTATGAGCACCTACTGAGTCTACAACCCTAAGTGTGCCACACAATAAAGTAGCTCTTTAAATATGTCTGTGGCCTGCCAGTGCCAACAGTGTGTACAGTTTTAATCTGCCATTTTGATCTGGCAAAATAAACCTTTTGCCAGGCCTGAATCTTCCTTTCTAATACATATGTCAACCCTAGGGTAGAGCCTAAACAGTCCATAGGGTGCATTGCATTTAAAAGGTTGGTCATGTTCTATTAAGTTTTACATGTATTGTCAGTCAAAAGCTCACAAATTCGTTTTTCACTACTGTGAGGCCTACCTCTCCCATAGGATAATAAAGGGTTACCTTGTTATATTTAATACATGCTAACATTGGATTCAATACATAATCCAATAGAACTTTTTCTAGAATACAAATAAAGAATGAAATTTCACAGCATACATTCACTCAGTCATTCAGGAGAGCAGGCGTATCACTAACAGCCACACACAATTCAAACACTTGAACAGAAAAAGAGTGGAAAAATTGGTACAAACAAAGAATAAAACAGAAAAAAGAGAGACAAGCCAAAATCTACTACTGATTTTCAATTGTATTAAAGTGCTAATAAAAAACAGTACATTCCTTTAAATCAAATAGTTTCCTACTACTTCATTATAAATCTGTATAGCCAGGTAATGTACAAAAAAGTATGAGTTCCAGGTTGAATTGTTTGGAGAACCCGGATACCCAAGTAGACTGTATATGGCTGGGCCAGTAGACTGTATATGGCAAGGCCTACGCGTTTCGAATCCCACTTCGAATTTCATGAGGGATTCTCATCAGGGCCAAAATATTTCTGTGGTGGTGGCCTTACAATGGACAAAATAACTGGTCATAACGACTGCTCGAAGAGAATCTTATCCTTTGAAATGCACTCACGGTGCATTGAAACGAAGGTGGAGCGAACGCTGTTTTAGGGAGTGAGGAGGCTCGGATGGCAAAAATGCCCAAGGCCAGATTAAACAATAGATCAGGGCTTGGCGGTGCGCGATCGTAGTTAAGGTTGCGGTGCAGTAAAAAACGGTCAAAATTTAGACATCCCCTCCGCCATGTCTGGTGGTGCGATCGATAGCCTGACTTGAAAATATGGCGTATAGAGTTGGGATCTGCAGTTACCGCGGTTTGCTTCAAGGATCAAATTAATTAAAACACGGCAGGTAATTGTATGGCCGCCTTTTGAGGTTGCAGCGGTCGGTATGAAACCGGCGTTCGGTTCAGCACTAATCATTCGCGCATGCCGACCGCTGCAACCTCAAAAGGCGGCCATACAATTACCTGGCGTGTTTCAATTAATTTGATCCTTGAAGCAAACCGCGGTAACTGCAGATCCCAACTCTATACACCGTGAGTGCATTTCAAAGGATAAGATTCTCTTCGAGCAGTCGTTATGACCAGTTATTTTGTCCATTGTAAGGCCACCACCACAGAAATATTTTGGCCCTGATGAGAATCCCTCATGAAATTCGAAGTGGGATTCGAAACGCGTAGGCCTTGCCATATACAGTCTACTGGCCCAGCCATATACAGTCTATTTGGGTATCCGGGTTTTCCAAACAATTCAACCTGGAACTCATACTTTTTTGTACATTACCTGGCTATACAGATTTATAATGAAGTAGTAGGAAACTATTTGATTTAAAGGAATGTACTGTTTTTTATTAGCACTTTAATACAATTGAAAATCAGTAGTAGATTTTGGCTTGTCTCTCTTTTTTCTGTTTTATTCTTTGATTGTACCAATTTTTCCACTCTTTTTCTGTTCAAGTGTTTGAATTGTGTGTGGCTGTTAGTGATACGCCTGCTCTCCTGAATGACTGAGTGAATGTATGCTGTGAAATTTCATTCTTTATTTGTATTCTAGAAAAAGTTCTATTGGACTATGTATTGAATTTGGAAAATGTATGAAGGAAACTTTATAATAAAAAGCTATTAAATAGCAAATTCCCTTGCCCGAATCTTGTTTCGAGTGTAGGATGTACATTGTTGGATCATGAATAGGTAGTCATCAGTATTGGCACCCCAGTTCTGTTTGTTTATCTCTAGGCTCAGCCTTACTGATTAGAGCCAACCCCCAGTTGTTTGGTATTAACATTGGATTGGGAGCAGGTTGAAAAGTCAAGTATGGGGTATAGGGAAAAGTAATTTAAAATCATTTTAATGGTAAAATCAGATTTTGAATCACCTTTCTAAAAATGCCACTTTAAAAAAGTTTTCTAAAACAAACGGGTGGGTCTTTAATCGAAGCCAAGGTTAAACCACACTTAATATTAATATAAACAAAAGATCCTGGCTAATAATGATTTTTAACACCTTGGTTTCTCTTCGGCCAAGCAACTTATTTATCTTGGTCATGTTCATTTATAATCAAACTACTTTCAAAACTAATTTTTACATTCAATAACCATGTTTTTATGTTTAATCTAATGTGAATGCTATAAAAAAAATGGTAATTGAATGTAAAAATTATCAGACAGGGTATTTTGTTTTTATTAACTTTTAGAAAGTTGGCCTTTTTGTGCCCTAAACATTTGGTGCCTGCAGCCTATTCCTGGGTCACATGACTAGGTGTGGTTGGCAGCTGGAAGTTGTGTATTCCTCCCAGATAGCATCGCTACAGAGGGTCCGGGTGTTGGGAGTATGGGTCAAATCTGACTTAATGGTGGGCAGAGCTGTCTCCTAAACACTTGCACTTCAAAGGCACTAGGTCAGCTCAGACCCAAAAGACTTCACATTAGTAATCATGCATCTGGACAGATTGGAGCAGGGCAGGTAGGTAGGATATTCCAGATACCTCCGTAGCCCTGCTAAGCTGCTGCCCTCTTGCCGGAGTAAGAAGTAGTGGACCTGCACCTTGAACCTAGGACAACCAGGGTGACTCCAAGGCTCCAAGAACTAGTTATCTGGCCTCCTGATCAGGGCCTCAGGCACAGAAAAGGCTTCAACCATCTTGAAACCTGCATCTGGAATCTCCCTGCTGAGAGTCCTAACCCCCCAAATGAAGCCTCTACAGTCTAGGGACCATGGAAGTGGGAATAAAGGTGCCCTGCCCGCCCAGCTGTGGTCCTCATCACAAGCAACAAAATGCCATGCAAGCCAAAGCTGCCCTCATTGATCCTCATCGAAACCGACACAGAGTGACAGCTCACATATCAGTTCTCACAGTTCCTTATCACAATCAATGCTGCGCAGCACAATGCAACTCAGTTTGGACCTTGCATCTTAGCCTTCGCAGCTGCTCATCAAACTGAGGCGGGCATGATGCTACTCGACGCATGACCTCACATCACTCATCTGAACTGCGGCACATCAGGGGCATAAGGTACAATTCTCAGATGGCATTACCTGTTCCCTGTGTCCAGCAGTGATTCATTGCAGTTGGCCTCCCGAACTTGTGACTTTGTCCCTGTCTAAAGCCACCAGTTCCTAATTTGTGATTTTAAGCACTATTTGTATCTAAAACTTTAAAACTGCATATCTCCTCTTTTATAAGTTGGATTTGTTTTGGTATTAAATAATTAATTTTAATGTATTCTATTTTTCTAAATTGGTGTGGGGATTTTTCTCGTTGTGTTGTTTTAATTTTTATTATTGTTTGTGTGCTGCCAAAATAATTTACACATTGCCTTAAGTTAAGCCTGACTGCTTTTGTGCCAGTTTACCAGTAGGCTAAGCACATGTTAATTTTGTGACTTTAATGGTTCACCGTGACTGATATTGTGACTGTTGCTTGAGAAGGACTCGTGTTCTTTTCAACGAACAACCCGATTTCTCATAGCCACTCATCCCACATCAGGGAGGACCCAGCCATTTGCAATTCAGGCATATTTCTGTAACAATCAAAATAGTACATCACAAACGTTAAGGTAAGGACTCTTCTAAAGGGGAACAAAGCAAGTCAAGACCTGTTTCAGTCCATTTGAGCCTCAGCAATGTGGTGCAGATGCTGGGAACCACATTTTGGCATACCCACCGCACTTCACAGTCTCTTTGAAAAATAAATTAGTGAAATACTTGAATAATGTATTTCACTATTACTTACACTGCCTCGCATTCCAGTCAATGATTTTCCCCAAGGGGAAATAATGCACAAGTCAGAATGAGCTGCATATCAATATGCTTACTTTTTTACATTTAGTAATATGAAATTTGAAAAGTAGGAAAAATGTGTGATTAATTAGTTTAAGTGTATTTTGTTAATTTTGAACTAATAAACTAAAGGGTAATGGATAAGTGAGTGAATGAATGAATGATTGAGTCACTGAATGAGTGAGTCAGGTTAGCACATCATTGCATTGTAAGCTCAAGTATCTGGAGTGATTTACTTTCATGAACTGTGGTAGTCTAATGGTTAGAAGAGTACACTTTCAGATTCTAAAGTGAAAATGGTTGGCTTTGAGAAAAGGTGCGATCCTAAATTCTGGCTTTTTATTACCCTCTAATAGACATGACAAGGGCCAGTTTGCTACATATCTCTTGAGTCAGAATAAGTGATCAGGTCACATTGAAGCTGTACAGGTTTGGTTAGGTCATTCCTTCTTTCAATCTTGATTTTTTGTTGAAAGCAACAGATGGGTATAGCATGACACACATATTTATAGAGAGGGAGGACTCATGGTGATATTAACAGGTAATTGATGTTTATTGATTCCATCAGAACTCACTTCATAGACCACAAAAGTAGGAATGGCTGGGTGGGACCATCAAAATTAGAAGCTGTAATCACGAAGTCGAGCCCAGATTCCTGGTATGGAAGTATTATTCAGTTGAGCAATGAAATACAACATACACCTTATTAATTGCAGCCTGTTCTCAGGCTCTAAAATTGACTTTGGATGGCTGATCAACAAAAACATCTAGGGGCGGAGTGTTTGATACCATTTATATGTTATCTCAAGGCTTTAAGCAACATTTATATTTGGTGGAGTTAAATGGTTATAAAGATTACCCAATCATTCACAATGAGCTTGTGAAGTGATTGCAGCATGGAGGTATATGGATTCTATTATTTGTTCCCAGCTGCAAGTCTATTGGCAGCATGTTGAATATACTGCAGACCAAAGATGCTCTGATTAAGAAGTGTGAGTAATGGGAAGTGTCTAATGTCAGTTTGTGTGCAGTCGAATGAATACTGCTTTTCCAATCACAGGTCTGAAATGGATGAGATCCCCACACAAGTGCATGATATGATGGGAGGCATCAATATCTAGTCTTACCCGAGAGTAAAATGGCATGTGTAAATATTTTAAGGAATTTAGAATGCCAGCAGCCTAACGGGTTTCAGCATTGCCATAAACCATTAGTAGTGGCTATTGCGAGAGACAACAAGATCTCCTTCTTGATGTTGGGACCGTGAAGGAGAAGGAACATGTGGAGAAGGCTAATGTTGTATTTGACCGCAAAGCTAATATGGCTGTTGCAGAATGTTACCCTCAATCTGAGGAGACCCTGTGTAAAATCACATAAATACGCCAGAGGGATTTGGGTTTGGAGAACAGGGTAATCCATCTCAAATACAATGGAGTTCCCTGCTTGCCAAACCGTGGTCCTTCTGCCTTATTAAGAGATGGGCATACCTTAAATATTCCATTGAAGGAGCTCCTATTGGCTCCATTGATGTAATACTTCCTTTGATGGCCTGGAGTAGGGGCCGTCAGAGCAAGGATATTATACTGGCTGCCCTACTTAGGGTTGACAATATTATGGCTTTTCTTCCCTGTCCACCGCCACCAGGAAACAGATGACATCCCAGAGTATGCAGGTATTCATTCTTTTGCTTGTCAAACAAATTCGTATTTGAAAAACAATTTTTTTTAATAGTTTGATGTATAACCATTATCCAAACTGACTGTAGCTGTGCACCAAACGTAAATGTACAGAGATGACTGTACTGCCAGAAGTCATCTCAAAATTTGGTGGTCACAGTACCCTGGAGATGGTAGAGGTAATGTCCTCTGCCATCCTGACAGATACTACTCTGCCCGCTATTCATTCAATCAAGCCCAGAGCCTAACATTTATAAAACACTAGGTTATGTCTGTTTACGTGTTATTTAAAAGATATAGGTCAAGATGCACTTAATGGTTTTTTATCTGTGAACAGTGTGAATCACTGTTTGAAACCAGTAAAACGTTGCGTACATGCATCAAAAGCTTGTTAAGTGTCTGTACATTTTTGCTGACTCCAAAATTTGCGACTCCATACTGAATTGCTGTTTGGACGGGATGTGTTGTGGATAGGGATTTGGTATGAGATTTATCAATGATTTGCTGTCGTAATTCATGTTACAAATAATGCAAATGTTATTGATTGCCCAAGTTGGGCTGGTAACGTTTTCATAAATGGGAAGGGGTCCCCTATAGACCCCTTTCCATTTGTGAATGTTGAAAAAAGTTCCAGGGAAAGTTGTCAGTCAATGACATTGTTTCCTATAAGGATAATGAGCTGCAAACACAATCAAAGACATAGTAGTCTTCTGACATGTATTATACATGTTATTTTGGTCAATCAGATGAGTCACAATTTTCAACCTACCTCATGTGTTAATGAGGTAGGTCAAATTGCGACCCACTCTAGTTTGGGAATAAACCCATTGGTACAAAGGTTGCTTTGCAAAATTCAACACTAGTCGCAAAATGCTGGACACAAATTGCAACCAGTTTTTGAGAGCAGTTTTATAGGACATCTGCTTCCTTTTGTTGCTGGCCACCAAATCATCATCCATGACTGTGCATGTGTCAGGAAAGTACAAGTGCTGCTGAAGTCATCAAATGAATGTGTTAACATTTTATGCCCCAGCCATTATGCAGATGCACATACGGTCACTTTGTAATACCCTTTCAGATGTCAATTTTATGATTTTCAAATTCAAAAAACAAAGATATGACAGGTAAGTGAGCTTTGATGACAATACAAAGAGCCAAGAGAAAATGTCACCAGTTCAACATGGAAACAGAGATAATGAGCATTGTGTTGCTCTAATGCCTACGAATGATGCATTGTACATGTGTGTTATCTTCATTAGTAGAAAATGACACTCTTTTAATTGAAGATGTAATGGGGATTTTTTATCATTTAGTACTAATGTGTTCTAAAAAACATACTTCATACATATTGCAGAACAGCTAATTCCTGGGAGAAAGTTTGAGGAGATTATAATAAATTAATCATTTTTGAGCAATTCTTGTGATTTTTGTTTATGCACTGTACTTCTGAAATTAATCCTCAAATATAAAATGCCTCTATGAATATGTTTACATAAAAATATGATATGTGTTAGTGTACTTAATTCTAATATTGTATAACGTTTTCCAGGAGCCATAAATAAACTATAATGTTGAAATGAAGGGAATTGAAGCTCTATAGAAAGGCTCCTTTTGACGCCCTTGTCTTTCCATAATGTGCATCATTCTAGCATATGACACACCCTAATGTAACCAGGAGCTGTAGCCCAGATGCAATGTCTTGAACCTTTGGTGTCACAGGTACATCCAGTATAGAAGACCTGCATTTCACACCTGCCCTGCCCTTACTTCTAATTGCTCTTGCGGCTGCTGTGGCACACTCACTTTGCAAGTGAGTCTACAAATGCTATTCTTCACTCTTAAACTCTTCTAACACAAGTACTCTTCTTCGTTCTTCCTGCTTATTCTTACTCAACATATTCCATATTTAACTCCTGCATCAGCTTTTTATTGAATGGCCTTTTTTGCTGTAGTTTGTTTGGTTCGAATTTGTTAGCACTTGTGGGCTTTCTCTTCTTGGGTTTATCCCTCTCTTGGAGCATGGACCCATTTCTCGTGCTCTTTGAAGGCTCCATTTTCAGGTTCTAATTTCTTTCTTTTTGTTTAAGCGCTTTAAGAGAGTGGGTGAGTTTTCCTACTGTCTCCCTCATGTAAGTCTCCCCCTCTTCTGGGCTTGCTGCCAGTGTGCTTCCCCCTGTCCCAGTGTTCTTATCCCAACCTGCGTTCCTTTTTCCCTTGTGTGTATGTCCCCACCTCTGCATTGAGCTCTCTATTGTTTCTTTGATCTCCCCTTCTCTCTCTTCATTTGCTTCTCCCTCTATGTTCCTTTCCCGCACTCAACATGTTGCCTTTCCCCAGCAAGCCTGTGTGGATTTGTACCCACATCCTGTTGCTCTCCCTTCTGTTGCTCCCCCCTTCAATGCTGCTTATGCCCCTCATTGTTGCACCTCATTGCTTCTCCCTCTCCTTTGTTGTTTACCCCCACTTGTTGAATTTACCAATGCAACTCAGATTAGCAAACAAAAACAAGCCTTGTTTCAAATTGTAGGAGCGAGAATGGTTGGTGTGCCTACAAAATGATGTGATCAGTTGCCCATATTTTCTTTTATTTTTAAAACACCATGCTGTATAGTACTAGCGATCATAGAGAGCATGGCTAGAATCAATGAACTGTCTACACGTAGTTCAGAGATCATCACACAAAGGGAATAGGTCTCAAAGGCAAGAACTATTGGCGTTGCCAATGTTTGTTCCTGACAAATCTCGTCTTATCTCATTTCTTTGTACTAGATACCTCTCCTTCTTTATCTCATATGTCTCTTTGTTTGCACTACAAAAGAAATGTACAACTTTATATCTTGCTCATTCACTCAGACTTTTTCCCAAACCCTGAATTTCTCGCTTTGCCCCCAAAAATTGGAAACCTACACCATCTCCAATGTATTTCGCATCCACGTTTATGCTTCTCATCCGGTCCCAAAAAAAACTTCCTTTTGGTGCCAAAGCCTGTGGCATTTTTTGCTATTTAAACTCCTTTGCTTTACTTGATAACATTTCAACTATTTATAATTGTGTGATCTGTAAATCAGCAAGGTTAAACTAAATAAATATATGTCCTTGTACTGGAGGGGAGTAAGTTCAAACCATATACATATATATATGTATAAACTTTATTTGGCATCAATACAATACCATCAAAGTACCAATAAAAAACATTTAAAAAGCATAAGTCACACAATAAAACCAATTTCAGCTACAAATACATGTACCAGACAATCCATAAAAAGAAATTGGGATAATTGGCTAAAATGTTAACACTCATGCCAAATATCATATTACTACTGGAGTGGAGGAAGTTCAAACCTTATACAATAAAAAAACTAGAACTCAAGTCCGTGCATAATATTTACTGGCTGCTATGCAGATGGTGATCATTATGATCAATCGTTAAAGGAAAATATATTGAAATTCCTTGGCTTAATTCCAAACTGCGACTATCAAGCTTGACAGATCTATGGAACTGAGGCATTCGCCCACTGAGATACCTTACCTATTAATTGGAGAGTAAGACTTGTATAATTACATATTTAAAAGAAATACGTTCTATTGTTTTTTTTTCATGCTGAAATTGATTTAGTGTTCCATCCAAGTAAGTGTAATCTACTGTAATTCCTGTCATTATATACTTTGTCTTAAAGTACTTTGAAGACAGATAGCCATGTATGCTATGACACATGCAAGTGAACCAGATCTATTTGGGATAGTCTTAGCAGCTTTGGTAATAGCTGACATTGCAGTATATTGCTGACACTCACATAGAGGCTAATTTTGAATCCTGCATAAAGGTAAAATGTGTAATAACCAAGTAGCTATGCACATATTTTAATTGTTAGCATTAAAAATCCTATGATGTTTATTTTGTACATCAGTAATATCTTAATTCTACATCAGAGAAAAAAGACCTTTTCCCTCATTACTAGCACATGCATCATCATGGGCAATGGCACTGCCGTTAATGTGGTGCACTGTGCAGTCTCACAGACACAACCATCACCCTGCGCTCACATGAGCAGTCTATTATTTCTTGTCTGCTGGGAATAGGCACATAATCCAAGAACGAATGTCTGCCTGCTGTGGTATGATGGAACACTGGAACAACCAAGAGTGCATGAGAAGTACAATAAAACCAGAGACAAAGCATCTAAGCCTGAGAGCTGAGATACAAGGAAAACAGCCAAACAAGTACCTGGTGTACAATGCAAAGTGCCTTAAACTACAGCTGTTTATTTACTGGTAACCGGTGGAGGAAGACAAGCAGATTTAAAAATACAGTGAGGAAAATGAAGTAACAGTCATGGCAGCTGATTTTTTCAATATTTGAAGGTGACAGCTATTTAGATGAGCCAAATAAAATACAATCTTACAATTCAAACAGGATGAGAAAAGAATTCTGGATCACTAACCATCTTTCTTCAACTCAGAGACTAGGAAGAATTGTCATTAAGCTATTCAAAAGGGAGTAACATATAACAGCTATCTTGTTCATATGCAGGCAGAAAGTAAGATCAACGCCGATAATAACACAAACATCTCTGGAGACAGTAGCAGGAGCTGCAAGTGACAAAGGAGCCAGTGACTACCAAACGGAGGTCCAGGTTTAAGGATGATTTGCTAAAACCAACACATATGTGTTCAAATTCAACTTCAAATGTTAATAACCATCAGATATGCAACTGAATCAAGACATTCCCAAAGCATAAGGAGAAAGGAGAGTTGCTGTCAATTTCTTGTATCAGGAACTGAATATCTGAAGTATGATTAAAACAACAATTGGCAATGATAATACATATTGTTTATAACTGAAAACGACTCTTCAGTCACTGATGTGTTTAGACACTCAATAAATCATCATTCATGCTCTCCTTCACTCAACCACAGATTCATACATTCATTTATCTACCCACTGACTCCTCTTTTAATTTACCCACTTACCTAACTACAGAAAAATGGATACACAAACTCAATAAACACATGGATGATAACTTAATAACAATAGTAAAAAGAAATCAGGCTGCCACCTAAACTTAGCAAGCATATGTTTGCTATATAATATTAAAATCAACTATAGCAGTGAGTAGCCATCTTGCGATTGTATTTTACATAGTACAATATTGTTTCGAATTTCCTACCTAGTTGTTACATTTAGAAGCAATGAGTTGCCATCTTTGAGTTTTAGAATGGGGATAGGGGGGGGGGCGACCAGTGGGAGGCCTGCCTCCCCCGGGGAATTTTGGGGCAGACGGGGGGAGGGGGGCGCAAGTAAGCAGAAAAAGGGTTTTGGGCTTTTTGGGCTGTGTTTGGGCTGGGGGTCCATATGACCGGACATTTTGTGTCACTGCCCACCATTTTGGTGTGCAGTGACACAGCAGCCAGTTAGGGCAGTTGGGGGCACAAGCTTTTTCCCACCCTCCCTCCCTATGTTAGTGGGGTTTTTTTATAGTGTTTTTTGGATTTTGGTTGGTCTGAAGGGGTTTTGTTGGGAGATGGTGCACCGGTGGCTTGCTGGTCATGGGGGAAGTTTTGTCGTGTCGCTGGAACAGGTGCTGGTGTGCTGCACTCGTAGGGGCGCTTCTCCTAGTTAAGAAAGGGGGGTATTTGCAGGAGGCCTGGGCTGTTTCGGTAGGTGGTGGGGGACACTGAGGTCATTTACAGTTAGTAGGTAGGGGTTTAGGTTGCAGATGGGATGTTGTATGATGTTACAATGTTGTTGATCCATTTAGGGGTGGAGGTGGGGGCTGTTAGGTATTTGTTTATTTAGTGAGGTATAGTTTTGTTCGGCACAGGCCAAGGTGGGGAATCTGCAGGGTGCACCTGATTCCAATAAAGCGGCCTTTATCACACCATTCCTGCGTCTGTGGTCAGTGCTCCCCCCCCCCTACTGGTGGGCCCAAACATTAATACACAATATCATTCCAGGATAGAACTTCACTAAACATTACACTAGGTGGCCAGCTGTAAATGCTACAGTGTATAGTGTGTCACGGTTATACTGATCCAATGTGGCCATCATAATGCTCATCTTGGAACATTAAAACAGTATTAGCCAACTTGGACCAGTAAAAAAATAATAAACTATAGACAATACAATGTGAAGATTGCTGCCCAGTTTAGAACTTGTGGTTGCACAGAATGCAGCACACTGTAGATAAAGTGAGCAGCAACTTAGCTGCCTGGTAGGACTGGCTGGAATAGTTGGAGATTCAGGACACACACTTAAAAAAGGAGAAGTAAAGAAATGAAATGAGACCTATAAAAAGAAAAAATGGAGAACCAAAAGGACAGGCCACCTATCCAGACACTGACACAAGCTCACCTTCAGTCAGATGAGTATACGTGATCAGGCAAAGCGAGTACCAAAAAATAGACATTGTCAGAAACGGGATAACCTCTTCACCTATATAAAATGCTGTCATGGAGAGAAGCATAATGTAAATGACACTTGAAAATACAGAAGAGGCCAGACCCGAAGATTCTAGATGTAAGTATAAGTGTGTCGTTGTGGCCAAAATCACCAAGATCGTCAATGCCCAGATGACGACCTTCATTAAGGAAAACACCATCCTCGACCCTTCCCAATACGGATTCCGCAGCAACCACAGCAACGAGATGGCCCTCCTTGCTGCCAAAAACGAAATCTGCACGCTCCTCGACCAAGGCCACACCACAGCCCTCATCCTACTAGACCTATCCTCAGCCTTCAACACGATCTCCCACCGCTCTCTCACAGCCAGACTCCATGATGCCCGCTTACAGAGAACCGCCCTCGACTGGCTCTCCTCCTTCTTCGCCGGCAGAACCCAAAGGATCAGACTCCTCTCCGAACCCACACAGAACACCTGTGGAGTACCACAAGGATCATCACTCAGTCCTATGCTATTCAACATCTACAAAGCCTCCTTCGCCGCCATCGTCAGACAGCATGGACTCAGCATAGTATCATATGCCGACGACACCCAGCTCATCCTCTACCTCACGGAGGAACATGACGACATCAGACTCAGCTTCCAGGAAGGAATGGAAGACATAGCATCCTGGATGAGCAGCAGCTGTCTGAAGCTCAACTCGAAGAAGACAGAAGGCCTCGTCCTCGGACCCACTCAGCTTGGGACAACACCTGGTGGCCCATCGCCCTTGGCAACACACCCCACCCCCACAGACCATGCCCGGGACATTGGCATCATACTCAACTACTCCCTCACTATGACCCGCCAGATCAATGCAGTCACCTCCACCTGCTTCGACACCCTCCACATCCTTTGCAAGACCTTCAAATGGATACACCAAATCCAGAAATACCGTCACCCACACACTCATAACAAGCAGACTGGACTACCGAAACACATTCTATGCTGGAATCAACAAATTCCTGCTACACAAACTGCAGACCATCCAGAACACCGTGGACAGATTCGTCCTTAGCATCCCATGGCATAAACACATCCCCAAACCCTTATGAGACCTCATATGGAGACCTATTGAGAAGAGAGTAACTTTCAAGCTACTCACCCATGCCGACAAATCCCTCAACAACACCGGAGCCAAATACCTCAATGTAAGAGTCTCCTTCCAGGCACCCAGAGAAACCTCCACTCCGCCGACCTCACAGACCCCCCCGCTCTGCCGACCCCCCAGAAACCCCACGCATCTGCAAAACTAGAACAAGTGGAAAAGTCTTCTCCTACATCATGGCAAAGGCCTGGAACAAGCTCCCGATCAACATCAACATCAGACGCTCCTCCACTCTGCACACCCTCAGGAAGAGCCTCAAGACCTGGCTCTTCGGCTGACTCAGAGCTGCACCCGCTGCCCCCCACCACGCCTTGAGACCCTCACGGGTGAGTCGCATGCTTTACAATTCCCTGAGTGATTGTTTATAACATGACAGAGCTTTTTATGATATATGGCTTATTGACCATGCTAACAGTACTCTTAGTATGCATTTGTTTTCTAATTGTGGCATGACTACTGCATTTCAGGAAACAACAGTTTGAATAAATATACTAAACCACCTTCCTTTCTCTTGTTTATTTTATTGTGGACAAGTAATAGACTGAAAGGGTGTGCCCCGTTACCACAATCCCTGAGAGGGTTGAGAGTGTTGTGTTCTGGGGTGCTGATTCATGTGTTTTTCTGGTAAGGTTAGGAGAGCACGTGAGGCACAATAGCTAGTTGGACTCTGTCTCATAGATAGTGAGGTGGTATGATGACTCGGTCCCTACATGCCGAAGATTCCAAGAATAGTTCTGTCCCTGAGGAGAACCCCTTCAAAACTTTAACCAGGATTAACAAAGTGCAAATCTTTTCCTGCAATAGCTTATCTAAGAGAGTAAGCAATGCTAAAACTCTTGATTACTAAGTTCCTCTGTGAGATGGTACCGGTTTACAATCTTCAACACAGTGTAATTACAATTGAGGCTCCCGGTTTTATGTTATTTCTTTTTTACTTTTCCAACTGTATTCATCCATACTTATTGTTTGCACATTTTAGCTAATTATTCATATTTATTGTGTGTTTAGTGTAAAATATTAAGCTGCAATAGTTAGATTTAATGTTTATTTAACTGAAAAATGTTTACTCATGGTTGAATGTCCAATGAATTTTAGAAATTTACAGTACAATACATTCATCTGCACTCATTTGCATGGTAGAACTTCTTAAACAGTTTTACTACTGCAATCATTCAAGCTTCATTAGGAGCTCCTCTTTCTGTTTTTTTACCTCCACTATTTGTCAGTCTGCACAGCTATTTACGTAGTACACATGATCGACAGTAGTGAGTATGGTCCAAAAGCAAACCTATTTTCTGTATTTGTTTTGCATTTAAAAATAAATAAAGACAGGAAAATAGATTGTTTTCTCTCTGCATTTGTCTGTAAATATCTGTAAAAATAGAAAGCTGGGAGCCTTAGCATTAATCCATCATTAAATTCCTACTGGATTTAATAAATCCATTTCACAATAAGCAAACAAGGTCTATTATCTTTCTTGCAAATGTTCAAAATATACAGATCAGACCGGTGGCAGCTGACAACCTTTCTTCCACCTTTAAAGACATATTGGATTTAACATATGCTTGTCAAAATCAATAAGAGATCTTAAAACAATGAATTAACTACACACTAACCAGAACTAAATAGGTACCAGCACACATATACAAATACAACAACACAAAATTATTACAAAGGACACAAAGTGCAAAGCAAAATATTTTCATAGTTATTATTTATGCAGTAGTGCAATTTATAAATGGCCTAGAACTCCCAGTTTAAGTAATTGGAAGAATTAGTGAACATACAAATGTGTTCAATGTGTCCTAGTGTCAAAGCATAATGAACATAATGTTAAAAAGATGCACAATGAAGGAAGCTTTTGTTGAGCCCCAGATAACTATTCAAATTAATGAATACTATCATTTGTTTGGAAATACACAAGGCAGGCTTGTCTGTTGCATTTAAACTGTAGGCAGCGTTTCGAACCACAATAGAATGTAGGGGTCTCATCAGAGAACAGCGGGACATCCTTAAGTTAGATAAACAGCGCATTAAAGGTGAGCATGAACATCAAGCAAAAGTCCAAAGTAATTGTCTAATTACCCGAACGTCACTCTCTCTCATAGCCCACCAAGAAGACTTAATAACAAAACAAATATAAAAAAATGCCTATGCATCATGACTGTAGGGAAGGTCCTGCCAGTGTATCAATGGCATCTGGTGCTAAATCCCCTTATTTAATTAATGAATATCAGTATGTTGTATACATTTCTTTGCAAAGCTTGCTCCTACCCTACTGACACTCCTTCGCCACGTTACATTTTGCCAGCTGTACACATCATGGTAATTCTGATCATAGGCTCTAGATTTGGAACAGCAAGATGAACACACTTGTGAGACGCAGGAAAGAGCAGCAGGCACTGAAGGAATACCACACCAAGTTCTTTACATCATACATTTCTACAGTCTTTAGTTATCGCACTCACCAGTAGATGTGTTTGAAAGTAGGTTTGTTACTAAGCAACGGTTACTAGGAGCTCTTGTGATTAGCATTGCCATTTAGTAGATTAGAAATAGCAAAACCAGAGCAGAGTTACTTATAATAAGAGAGAACTGCTGTCTGCAGATATTTGAGAAGTTTAAATTATTTTACTTACAAATGCAAATTCAGAGTTATAATTATACCTTTCAAAGAAATGGAAAGATGTACGGTTCAATAGGAAACGGGAATACGTACACATGCTTTTTAGTGTGCAATTAGGTAGGACATGCCCCGAAAAGACATTGTTCATCAGAAGAGGCTAGTTTCTAAATATGTATTGAAGTGGTGCAAGGCTGTTTTTAATGATGCTGTACGTTCCCTTGCAAATTCTTCTATAATGCGTTTAAAAAACACTATTTGTAATTTTGAATAACTATGTAGTTTGCATATTTATACATCTGAACTCCCAAGGACACCTTCATGCTAACAACAATGCAATAGGTCTCGCATTAATTAAGTTTGAGCTCTTGGCATTGCTAAATATTGCAACACCAATTGCAACAAAAGTCCATAAATTGTAGGCCAAACATTTTTTTATTTATTTTTGTAGCAATGGTGGCATGCTGCGCTTTAGATGAAAATGTTTAAAAGTAAAGTGCGCCATACTGCGATTGCTACAATACTTAATTGTGGATGTGTTAACAATTGATGTGTGCACTGACTGCTGTTGGTGTGTGTGCCTGTAGAAATTGTGCACTGATGGCTGGTGGTGTGTGTGCCTTGTGGAAGTGTGTACTGACGGCTGGTGGTGTGTGTGCCTGGTGGAAGTGTGCACTGATGACTGATGGTGTCTGTTGAAAGTGTGTACTGACAGTGTGGTTGTGTGTGTGTGGTTGTGTGTATGGTTGTATGTGGGGTTGTATGTGTGGTTGTGTGTGTTTGTGGTTGTGTGTGTGTTTGTGGTTGTGTATGGTTGTGTGTGTGTGTGATCGTGTGTGTGGTTGTGTGTGTAGTTGTGTGTGTAGTTGTGTGTGTGGTTGTGTGTGTGGTCGTGTGTGTGGTTGTGTGTGTGTGTTTGTGTGTGTGGTTGTTTGTAGTTGTGGTTGTGTGTGTGGTTTCTCATTTCTCATTTTATGGCCATATTTCATGCTGGTGGCCCCAATGAGGGAGAACAAAGTTGTTGGCCTATAGTCCTGTTGGATATTTCCATGGGAGAAGTCAAAAGTAGTATTGGGGCTAGCAAGGGAGGGAAAGCACAAGGGCCTGATAGAGTCCCCACTGATGTGTATAGGGTTGTCCCACTGCTGTGGGGACCTATTCTTACTCTGGTTCTTAACGCAGCTGTGACGACCGAGATCCCGCCTACATGGGGAGACTCCCTTATTGTCCCCATCTATAAGAAGGGGGACAAGTCAGCAGCAAGTAACTATCGCCCAATAAGTTTGCTCGACTCATTGGTGAAAGTCATGAGCCGAGTGCTGCTGTCTAGGTTAGAAGTTTGGGCTTAGGAGAAGGGGATCTTGCCAGCTCCCAGTATGGTTTTCAAAAGGGCCGTGGCACACTAGATCAGTGCCTGAATTTAGAACTCTTAACAGGCAAGTATACAAAGGCGAAGTCCGGTGCCCTGTACCTTTTTTTGCCGATTTAAGTAGTGCATTTGATCTAGTAGACCATTCTATTCTATGACCAGTCTTGCTAGAATTGGTGCACCGGAGGCTATTATCTTTTTCTTAGCTAGACTCTATGAAAAGATGCAAGCTTGCGTGCGCTATGGGGTAAATGGTGAGTGTACCCCAAATTTTAATGTAAAGTGGGGAATTAGACAGGGCTGTGTTCTTGCCCCCCTGTTGTTTACCCTTCATGTTAATGCTGTGGATTCAGTTTTGAAAAAGGTAAAGGCGGATGCTCCACAGATTAATGGATCAGGCGTGCCAGTTCTGCTTTATGCAGATGATGCTGTGCTATTATCAAGGACCCCTATAGGTCTACAGTGCCTGATGGATAGGTTTTCTGATTTTATAAGAGAAAGAAATCAGCACCTATAATGATTTGCGGGGCTACAAACAATAAAAAGCATGCCTTTTTTATTGAAGGGGTGAAAGTGCAGCAAGTAGAAACATTCTGCTACCTGGGTATTACTTTTACGTGCACTGGTAGCTGGTCCCAGGAACTTTTAAATGTTAGGACTAAGATGGCAAAGAATGCCTGTGGTATATTTAAATTCGCCTCTAAGATCGGCGACAGGCGGATCAGGGACATGATGTTGATCTATAAGGCCAGATGTGTCTCTATTGCGTTATATGGGGCAGGGCTATGGGGCTATACAAATGTAGGTTCTGTGCAAAGAGAAGAGAATATCTTCTTAAAAAACTTCTTTGCCTACCGACCTTAGCCCCAAACGAGCCAACCCATAGGGAATTGGGTGTTGCCTATTTAGGCGACCTCATCCTGTTGAGGCTTCTGATGATCTGGCGTGCAATTTGGCGGAAAGAGGAGACCGCTTTTAATCAAAACGCCATCAAGGACTGTCTAGATCTGGATAATTATATTAAGATACCTTGGCTCAAGTATGTGGTAGATAGTTTCCGGGATATCTTTGGGCTTAATATATTGGTAGAACCATGTTCTGCAGGGAACTTCTCTAAATCAGATATGGAAAATACTTTTATGTTGAATAGAGCCCAGAAACGTCTAGTAGTTAACTGTCACCTCACTACAGTCCATCTCTATAATAAATATATTGAAAGTGATGGTTCCCAGTTATACTTGAACACGGTAACTAGACCTGCGCATAGGTTTGTTCTAACCAGACTCAGATTTGGCACGGCTCATGTTTTGGTGCCTTTCCCCCAACCGAAGAAGCATCCCGTTGGGCCGTGCCCATGTGATGGGAGTTCGAAGCAAAGCACCCTGCACTTTATGCTAATTTGCACTCTCTTTTTGAATGTCAGGGTGGCCTACTTGAAGCAAATTTTTGTAAAGTATGCTGTTAGAAATGTGGATGACGCTATGAAGCTGATTTATAATGTGAATTCAGCGGACACATGTTTTTATATAGCGACTTTTATATGTAAATCAATTCAGCTCAGAAATAGTATGATATTTTAACCATATTTCTTCTTCTTTTTTCTATTTTTAACTGTATCTGTACTTATCATGCATTTTGCTTGTGTGCTTTATGGTCATTGATAAATATGAACCGAATAAAGCTTCATGAAATGAAATGACTGATGGTGTCTGTTGAAAGTGTGTACTGACAGTGTGGTTGTGTGTGTGTGAGGTTGTGTGTATGGTTGTATGTAGGGTTGTATGTGTGGTTGTGTGTGTTTGTGGTTGTGTGTGTGTTTGTGGTTGTGTGTGGTTGTGTGTGTGTGTGATGGTGTGTGTGGTTGTGTGTGTAGTTGTGTGTGTGGTTGTGTTTGTGGTCGTGTGTGTGTGTGGTTGTGTGTGTGTGGTTGTGTGTGTGGTTGTGTGTGGTTGTGTGTGAGGTTGTTTGTAGTTGTGGTTGTGTGTGTGGTTGTTTGTGTGGTTGTGGGTGTGGTTGTGTGTGGTTGTGTGTGGGTGTGGTTGTGTGTGGTTGTGTGTGTGCTTGTGGTTGTGTGTGTGTAGTTGTGTGTCTGATTGTGGTTGTGTGTGGTTGTGTGTATGGTTGTGTGTGTGGTTGTGTGTGTGTGGTTGTGTGTGTGTGTGTGGTTGTGTGTGTGTTTTTGTGTGTGTGTGCTTTTGTGGTTGTGTATGTGTGGTTGGGTGTGTTTGTGGTTGTGTGTTTGTGTTTGTGTGTGTGTGGTTGTGTGTGGGTGCTTGGGTGTGTGCGTGCTTGGGTGTGTGCATGCTTGGGTTTGTGCATGCTTGGGTGTGTGCGTGCTTGGGTGTGTGCATGCTTGGGTGTGTGTGTGTGTGTGCTTGGGTGTGTTGGTGGTTGGGTGTGTTGGTGGTTGGGTGTGTTTGTGGTTGGTTGTGTTTATGGTTGGGTGTGTTTATGGTTGGGTGTGTTGTGTGTATGCGTGGTTGGGTGTGTTTGTGTGTGTGGTTGTGTGTGGTTGTGTGTGGTTGTGTGGTAGTGTGTGTGTATGTGTGGTTGTGTGTGTGGTTGTGTGTGTGGTTGTGTGTGTGGTATTGTGTGGTTGTGTGTGTGGTTGCGTTTGTGTGTAGTTGGGTGTGTGTGTGGTTGGGTGTGTCTGTGGGGTTGGTTGTGTGTATGGTTGGGTGTGTGTGTGGTTGGGTGTGTTTGTGTGTGTGTGTGGTTGGGTGTGTGTGTGGTTGTGTGTGTGTGTGTGTGTGTGTGTGTGTGTGTGTGGTTGGGTGTGGTTGTGTGTGTGGCTGTGGTTATGTGTGGTTGTATGTGTGTGGTTGTGTGTGTGTGGCTTGTGTGTGGTTGTGTGTGTGTAGATGTGTGTGTGTGTGTGTGTGGTTTTGTGTGTGGTTGTGTGTGTAGTTGTGTGTGTGGTTGTGTGTGTGTTGATGTGTGTGGGATGTGTGTGTGGTTGTGTGTGTGTGGTTGTGTGTGGGAGTGTGTGTGGTTGTGTGTGTGTGTGTGTGTATATGTCGTTACCTGTGGTTGTGTGTGTGTGTAGTTGTGTGTGGTTGTGTGTGTGGTTGTGTGGTTGTGCGTGTGGTCGTGTGTGTGGGTGTGTGTGTGGTTAAGTGTGTGTGGTTAAGTGTGTGTGGTTGTGTGTGTGGTTAAGCGTGTGTGGTTGTGTCTGTGGTTGTGTGGTTGTTGTGTGGCTGTGGTTGTGTGTGTGCGCGTGTGGTTGTGTGTGTGGTTGTGTAGTTGTGTGTGTGGTTGTGTGTGTGTGGTTGTGTGTGTGGTTGTGTGTATGTGTGGTTGTGTGTCGTTATATCACAGCATAACCATTAAACCTGGACGTTTTAACTCATAAAAAGTTCATACAAACTGATAATAGGGCCTTTTACTGGCTTCACAAACACAGCCTCCGGCACGTGTCACAGAGCTGCCTCGGTGCGGTATCCTCGGTGCAAAACCTATTAGCATTTTGCAGGACGCCTTGATTTTATTTTTTATAAAATGCCAAGAATCTTTTAGAAATCCAAACTTCTGTTCACTAGCTCAGGGAAGGATAATAAAACATGCATTTACATTGTGGCCAGCCTGCATGTAATCCTCTGCTGCTCTCTAGGTAAACAAACCCCACGCTCTCACTATAGACAACGGGTTGTGCGCACTGAAAGAACAAGCACTGTCAAAATCAGCAAGTTAAGTGGGCGCCTGGTGAAATATGGCGCCCGTGTTATTTTGCAGGACACCTTGATTTTATTTCTTATAAAATGGCAAGAATCTTTTAGAAATCCAAACTTCTGTTCACTAGCTCAGGGAAGATTAATGAAACATTCATTTACATTGCGGCCAGCCTGCATTTAATCCTCGGCTGCTCTCTAGGTAAACAAACCCCACGCTCGCACTATAGACACCGGGTTGAGTGCACTGAAAGAACAAGCACTGGCAAAATCAGCAAGTAAAGTGGACGCCTGCTAAAATATGAAGCCCGTGTTAATAATGCTGAAAGTTTAGAGCGGCCCCCGTGGGCAGGACAGCAATGAGAAAGCTGCCTGATGCATGGCCAAACAAAAAAACAAGTAACACAGTACGAATTAAAGACAATTTGCAACACATAGGAAAGCAATAGGACGGGGATTCCTGAAATATGTAGTGTTCACTAGCTCAGGGAAGCATAATAAAACATGCATTTACATTGCAGCTAGCCTTCATGTAATCCTCGGCTGCTTTCTAGGTAAACACACCCCACACTCGCACTATAGACAGCCCACACTCGCACTATAGACACTGGTTTGCGCGCACTGAAAGAACAAGCACTGGCAATATCAGCAAGTTTTAAGTGGGCGCCTGCTAAAATATGGCACCTGTGTTAATAATGCTGAAAGTTTAGCGCGGCGCCCGGGGGCAGGACAGCAATGAGAAAGCTGCCTGATGCGTGGCCAAACAAAAAACAAGTAATACAGTACAAATTAAAGCGGTTTGCAACAAGTAGGAAAGCAATAGGACGGGGATTCATGAAATATGTAGAAGCTTCATATTCGGAGTTAAATAGTTTAATATTATATCTGTTCTCGAAACTCACCAAAGACAGAGGCAGAATCCATAGATAGGGGCTGCAGCGGGGGAGAGAGGCAGAGGGAGTTGTGTACGATCGCGCTGCACGCAAAAGCAGTTAATTAATGAGCCATGAAGGCTCGTAAATGAGATAAGAAAGGCAGGGGGGTGGAGAGGAGGCTTTGAGGGAGAGCAACGTAAAGCCATATGGCTGTTTTGCGTGCAATAAGAAAGGCAGGGGGGTGGAGAGGAGGCTCCTCCCGTTCCCGGCCAAAGTCATCGAGAAGACCGTCAACAAACAGCTGGCCGCCTTCCTCGAGACGAATGGATCCCTCGACCCCTCACAGTCCGGCTTCCGAGCGAACCACAGCACGGAGACCGCCCTCATCGCCGCCACCGACGACCTTCGAACTCTGATGGACAACGGAGAAACAGCGGCCCTCATCCTCCTGGACCTCTCCGCGGCTTTCGACACTGTCTGCCACCGCACCCTAGCACAGCGCCTCAGCAACATCGGAATCCAGGAGAAGGCACTGGAATGGATCACCTCCTTCCTCGACGGAAGAACACAAAGAGTCCGCCTACCACCGTACAAGTCAGAGGCCACCAAAGTCATCTGCGGCGTACCCCAAGGATCCTCGCTGAGCCCAACCCTCTTCAACATCTACATGAGCCCCCTCGCGGCCATCGCACGCCAACACAACCTGAACATCATCTCCTACGCCGACGACACCCAGCTGATCCTCTCCCTGACCAACGACCCCGCCACCGCCAGAGCCAACCTGCACGAAGGGATGAGAGACGTAGCCGAATGGATGACGACCAGCCGCCTGAAACTGAACTCAGACAAGACGGAGGTCCTCATCCTGGGCTCCACGCCCTCCGCCTGGGACGACTCCTGGTGGCCCCCCGCCCTGGGCACCGCACCCAAACCGACGGACCACGCACGCAACCTGGGCTTCATCCTGGACTCCTCCCTCTCCATGACCAGACAAGTCAACGCCGTCTCCTCGTCATGCTTCAACATCCTGCGCATGCTACGTAAGATCTTCCGGTGGATCCCCACCGAGACGAGGAAGACGGTCACCCAAGCCCTCGTCACCAGCCGACTGGACTACGGCAACGCCCTCTACTCCGGAACCACGGCCAAACTCCAGAAGAGACTCCAGCGGATCCAGAACGCCTCGGCGAGACTCATCCTCGACATCCCCCGACGCAGCCACATCACCGGACACCTGAGAGATCTGCACTGGCTCCCGGTCAACAAGAGAATCACCTTCCGGCTCCTCACCCACGCGCACAAAGCCCTACACGACCAAGGCCCGAGCTACCTCAACAACCGGATCAGCTTCTACACTCCCAAGCGCCTCCTCAGATCAACCAACCACGCCCTCGCCGCCGTCCCCCGCATCCGAAGAGCGACAAAAGGAGGAAGATCCTTCTCCTACCTGGCCGCCAAGACCTGGAACTCACTTCCGACCACTCTGCGCCTGACCCAAGACCACCTCTCCTTCAGGAAGAAGCTCAAGACCTGGCTGTTCGAGCAGTAGCGGCACCCCCCCCCCCCTCCCAGCGCCTTGAGACCCTACGGGTGAGTAGTGCGCTCTACAAATGACCTGATTGATTGATTGATTGAGGGAGAGCGAGTGCACACCTCGTGCACTGTAGCTCTATGCCAACCATGCCAGTGGTAGCACTCTGAAATCCCCCTTACTAAATGTCTCGCTAGCAACACATCACGCTGGCTCAGCGAGACCTAATAATAATGTGGGAAAACAATGGGTGGCGCGCTTGTGGGCACACACAGGCGGCGGAGTGTGCACATATTTATCTGAGGGACAGTACAGCAGCGAATAGTTGAATTTAATGGATGACGCCTGGTACCTGGCTGTACACCCCGCACACCTCCTAAAGAGTTAGAATACATGGTCTTGCTTTACTGTACCATGCACACCTCCTGCGGGGAGAGAGTGCGGGCACTGCTATACTGTACCATGCAGACCTTGTTCAGGGATAGGTTACGTGTTCCTTCCTGCTTTACGGTCTCGTGCACACCTCCTTGCTGGACTGCGTATGGTAACTGCACAATCTATTATCCTTAAACTGAAACTGGACGCAACCTGGATCCCCAAACAAGAGCCCTAGAACGTGCCCAGCAGAGACCCCCAGCATTTCGATATACCATAAAACCACCGGACTGTTAACATAACGTCAAAATACAAAGGACAACATTTAATTCTCCACTGAGCAAGCGTACATGCTCAAGTAAACCACACCAGGCACACCTCCTGGCCCCTGTTCTTAGGGATCCACCGCCACCCCCTCCCCTGAAGACAGACAACATGTGAGTGAGACCCGCAGTCCAGGGATCTGGAAGGTGCAGGGAAGGCACATACCGCCCCACCCCCTCCGTGTGCAGCCAAGCAAACCTTGGGGCATCGGCCCAACTGGTCTAGGAGGAGGGATGGACTGAGCCCCTCCAGAAGCGCAGTTGGAGGGGCGAACAGGATACCTCGAAAACAAGGAAGGAGAGCAGAAAGGAGCAGGGGAAGTGGATGCAGAGGGCACTGCTGTAGGAACCACTGGGCACTGTATGCAGGGAGCAAGGAACTAGCAAAACACTTTGCAAATGGGGAGTGAGAAGTGGAAAGAAGAAGTGCAGGAGTTGGTGGTAGAGGATGCAAGAGGCATTGGCGCAGAAAAGAGGGCTGGGGTTGAATGCTGCAAGAAAGAGTAGGCACTCATGAGTAGGGACCAAGAGAGAATAAGAACACCTTGAATACAAGCGGTGGGCCAGACAGGTCTAGAGGGCGTGAATGCAAAGGGCAAGAGTGCAATCATGCGGAAACACTGTGCACCACATGCAGGGAGAAAGGACCGAGCAGAACACATTGAAAATGGGGAGGGTGAAGTGCAGTTCGAAAGCAATCAATCAATCAATCAAGGCATTTGTATAGCCCGTTACTCACCCGGGAGGGTCTCAAGGCGCTGGGGAAGAGGGGTACGTCACTGCTCGAACAGCCAGGTCTTGAGCTGCTTCCTGAAGGAGAGGTGGTCTTGGGTCAGCCAAAGGTGGATGGGGAGGGAGTTCCAAGTCTTGGCTGCCAGGTAGGAGAAGGATCTTCCTCCGGTGGTGGCTCTGTGGATGCGTGGTACGGAGGTGAGGGCGTGGCTGGTTGATCGTAGCTGGCGGGTGGGCGTGTAGAAGGTCAGGCGGTTGTTGAGGTACTTTGGGCCCAGGTCGTGGAGAGCCTTGTGTGTGTGGGTGAGGAGCCTGAACGTGATTATCTTGCTGATGGGGAGCCAGTGCAGGTCTCTCAGGTGGCCGTAGATGTGGCTGTGTCGTGGGATGTCCAGGATGAGTCATGCGGAGGCGTTCTGGATGTGTTGGAGTCTTTTTTGAAGTTTGGCTGTGGTTCCGGCGTAGAGGGTGTTCCCGTAGTCCAGTCGGCTGGTGACGAGTGCCTGGGTGACGGTCTTCCTGGTTTCGGTGGGGATCCATCGGAAGATCTTGCGGAGCATGCGCAGAGTGTTGAAGCACGATGAGGAGACGGCGTTGACTTGTCTGGTCATCGAGAGGGAGGAGTCCAGAATGAAGCCGAGGTTGCGTGCGTGGTCCGTTGGTTTGGGAGTGGTGCCCAGGGCAGGGGGCCACCAGGAATCGTCCCAGGCGGAGGGCGATGATCCCAGGATGAGGACTCCCATCTTGTCTGAGTTCAATTTCAGGAGGCTGTTCTTCATCCACTCGGTGACGTCTTTCATCCCTTCGTGTAGACTGGCTCTGGCGGTGGCGGGGTCGTTGGTGAGGGAGAGGATCAGCTGGGTATCATCGGCGTAGGAGATGATGTTGAGGTTGTGTTGGCGTGCGATGGCTGCGAGGAGGCTCATGTAGATGTTGAAGAGGGTCGGGCTGAGTGATGATCCTTGTGGTACGCCGCAGATGACTTCGGTGGCCTCGGATCTGAACGGGGGGAGGCGGACTCTCTGGGTTCTTCCGGCAAGGAACGAGATGATCCACTCCAGTGGCTTCTCTTGGATTCCGATGTTGCTGAGGCGCTGCACTAGGGTGCGGTGGCAGACAGTGTCGAACGCTGCGGAGAGGTCCAGGAGGATGAGGGCCGCTGTTTCCCTGTTGTCGAGCAGGGATCTGATGTCATCGGTGGCTGCGATCAGGGCGGTCTCGGTGCTGTGGTTGGCTCGGAAACCAGACTGTGAGGGGTTGAGGGATCCGTTCGTCTCGAGGAAGGTGGCGAGCTGTCTGTTGATGGTCTTCTCGATGACTTTGGCCGGAAAACGGAGGAGCGAGATGGGGCGGAAGTTCTTGAGGTTGGTGGGGTCCTCTGTTGGTTTCTTCAGGAGGGCGCTGAGCTCGGCGTGCTTCCAGCTCTCCGGGAAGGTGGCGGTGAGGAAGGAGGTGTTGATGATGTCTCGGATATGGGGTGCGATGATGGTGTCGGCCTTGTTGAAGACGTGGTGGGGGAAGGGGTCGGTTGGGGATCCGGAGTGGATGGTGTTCATCGTGCGGGTGGTGTCTTCGGTGCTGACTGGGGTCCAGTTGCAGAGGGTGGTGGTGGCGGGCGTTGGTTCGGTGGTTGGGTGCGTGGTCTGTGCGCCGAAGCTGTTGTGTATGTCGGCGATCCTGCGGTGGAAGAAGGAGGCGAGTGAGTCGCAGAGGTCTTGCGAGGGAGTGATGTCGTTGTTTCCGGCGCTGGGGTTGGAGAACTCTTTGACGATGCTGAAGAGTTCCTTGCTGTCATGGGTGAGGGGGTGTAGGAGAATGCTGAGAAGTAAGGAGCCGGAGTGCATTAGTGCAGGGACGGGATGCACAGCTGAAGGAACTAGTGGTGCAAGGTGCAAGGACCGAGTTGAACACCTTGAAAACAGAGTAATGTGGGGGAGGTGCGTGGGATGCTGAGAAGCAGAGTCTAGGTGCGGATACAGAGACCCCCAAAGACCCCGCAATGCACAAAATGACTGCTCCGAGCCCGGAGACCTGGAGGAACAGAGGCCACGACCGCTGTGCAGTGCTCGCCCAGCACGTCCCTGCAGGGGGTGCCCTCTTCAGCCCTTTGTGTCCTCCCGTGCATGCCTCAGCGAGGCCTCCCCAGCACTCACCTCTTGAGTGGTTTGTGAGTTATATGTACTTTATTTTTAAGATCCGCAATGACTTCACAAAATATTTTGGGCTCCTGAGCGTGGGTTCATTAGCCGCCGCTAATGCATCGAGGCCGGGTGCGCCCTGTACGCCTCCCACGACCACTGCACATCAGTGGGGCATGGGGACTCTCGGCGCTTTAAAGCACGGGGCAAAAATAAACCAGCAGCTGTGATTGCTAAAACCCAGTGACAAAGGCAGCCGATAAGACCAGTTTAATGTAATTTCACCCGACCCATGAGTCACTTTACATACGAGATGTGCATTCTTTTTACATATTGTGAAACCCATTGGATTATTAATAACCCCTCTAAAGTGGTTTTTCTCTACGAATCTACTTTCTTTGCAAAAATCCTGCCTGGGGAAGTGGCCTCCTTCGTAGCTCCAAGAATCCGCGTGGAACCCAGAGTACACAGTGTCACTTTGTGAGGAGTAAAACTCAGAATATGTAATGATATAATGTTGACTGTGTGCAACGTGCACCATTTTCACTGCTCCTGTACATCAACTGTTGCAAAATGATGTATCGTTGATCAAAACCTGGGTATAATTCGTTTTCTTTGGGTAAACCAGTTTTCCTGCAAGAATTAAATCTCGTTTTTCAACTAATCTTGCAGAACAGTCCATGTGAAATATTTAGCTCAGAACAGAGACTTTAAAACTATTTTTACACTTCCCACAATACTTATATTTTGTATTTGTTGGTTTCTATTGTTTACCATGTTTTAAAACATGTTTCTTGCACCACCCTCTAATATGTCATGCCAAGAGAAAATACTGCCCATCCAGTACCAAAGAATTTAAATAATAAAAGTGGCCGTTATTTGAATAATGTTTGTTTGCTATCACTCTTCACTCGCAGACCTGCCTTCTCCATTACAACAGCGCCTAGACAGCAGCATCTGCATGGAACTTAAAAACCCTTATTGTCGATATATATGTTAATCATGTCACTATCTTCTTTTGTTTTCTACCTTTTTATTACCCGGGCTCTGTTGTTCCAAAGTGCCGTGATTTCTTCTCTAGTATTTAAAGCCATGAGGTTATGAAACTCCGGTGTTCAATGAGAAGGAAAGCCGGTCGAACACTTCAGCCAGAGTCCAGCAGGAGCCTGGCAAATGAACACCTTGGCAGGCTGACTGTTCCACTTTGGATGCTAGTAAGAGGCTAACACGAAGTACTCTTTTAATAAACCCGCTGTCCTTAAGCTTAATCTGCCTAAGACTAGCTGCCAGAACCTTTTAGCCCCGCAGAGACAAAGATGTCCGGGTCAAGCAGTGCCGTTCTTGCTCAAAACACTCCTCACAACTGCTCGCCGCTCAATTCCGTAGTTAAAACATGCGCTTTAAATTGCAAAAGGAAGCAATTTAAGCATCTCCGAGTTCATCCTTGGTAATGTCCTTAGCGCGATTGCTCGAATGAAAACCAAGTTGAACAAGACGACCACAACCGGAGCTTGCATTTTTTTGGAAGGTTCTGACACGTCAGTCAGGGAGGTAAACAACAGATGGCACACTGCAGGCAATTAAGTGCCAGGAAGCGGAGGAAAACTGTAGTTAGGCGCCACTGCCTCAGGACTACAAGAAAGTTACCATAGGAGCAACAGCCAACAGAAAGCAAGAAAACAACAGCAATGCCAGATGTAAACCAATCACAAGGGGCAGGGGAAATTACACGAAATTGAAGCCAACATACAGATTACTTTAGGTCTTGCTGAGACAGCGCATGCAGCGCAGCAGTGCATGCACTGCCAAACACGAGACCTAAAAAGGGCAACAGGCAAAAAATCTACTCTCCATCATTGTGATATTATTTAAAATACCATACACTATGAGAAACTCTTTTCCAATTGATTGGTTTTTGTTAATTCTTTTGAGTCTCAGCATTTTTTTAATGCATGCTTGAGTTAAATGTGGTATTTTTAAATGAATAAGGACTAGGTAATCTCTAATTAGTTTTAAAGAACAGATATTTTTTGTTTTAAATGAAGCTTGCATCTCCCATCCATAGTTAGACTGCCTATATAAATATGCTGTCATCTCACATCATCCTCTTTTGTTTAGGCTCCAAACTTACTTGTGCCTCTCCTTTTCATTCATTATGCCTTTAATTATGTTTATAAAAAAACATAAATTGTTCTGAAAGTCTTTCATCGCACACAATTATGGCAACAATGAATAACGTAACCACTGTAAATTGTAATACCAAAGTGTTGTTTTCATTACATACTAATGATGACGGTCGTAACTGGGCTCAATGCGTGGATATACTCACCTCTGTGATATTTCACCAACAAGGACGTATTTCCGCCCACAGAAAACTGGTATCTTTTACTTCCCGTGCACAAAGGAAACTGTGATTAATAAAACTGGAAATCCTCACGCATATTCCGTCCGAATTACCTTCAGCACTTGCCCCAGCTTCCCGGTGTTTAATTACTTTTGTTGACGCGTTTCGAGTCACACAGACTCTTTTTCCTGGGCTATTTGCAAATGAGTTAGCTCTTTTATTTGATATGTGGCCCCCCAGTGGGCCTACATCACACGCTTATAACCGCTTTGCATCTTGGGAACTGTAGTTCTGATAACGAGTTGACATTATCCCTGAGTCGGTGTACTTTTCTTTTGTCATAACTTAAACCTTATTTTCCTTTAGTAAGGTCCAGTCACTTAGTGCAAGTGCACATAAAATGTGGCTTACTGTGCTGGAATAGACCAGTAGGCAGTTCCAATTACAGCCTCCTGCTTCCTCTGTCAAAAGTATGGTGCTCCTCCCCACGGCTCAGCTGGCCGTGCAGTCACATGTTCAACAATGTGCCCAACAGCTTGGGAGGGCACACACTGCTCGCCTTCCATCCTAATTGCCTTCAGCTCTCGCCCCAGCTTCCTGGTGTTTAATTACTCTTGCTGAAGCGTTTCGAGTCACACTTGACTCTTCTTCCTGGGCTTTTTGCAAATGAGGTACAAACTCGTTTTCCTCTTCATTAAGCTCTTTTTTTTTTTTTTTTTTGAAAAACTTTATTTTCAAGAAGGCAAAGAAGTTATTAACAGTATCATTATCGATCAGTAGGTGCACAGTGTTACAAACAGTTGTCAAAGAGACGAAGAAATCCCATTACATTCTGATGTCGGAGTCTATCCTCTTATCATGGATATGAAAGAAATAAACGCAATTGTGTCGTATGTATTCGCACGTATTAACATACCATACCCTGATCTAGATCCTAAGTTGCCCATTTATGATATAGCAATCGGTTCTCAGCAATTTCAACCAGTAAAAAGAAACTTACTTCTACAAAAACCCAACTAATGTCATCATTACAATAGAAAGTTGTACCCTTTCACAGACAGTTTGTCATTTACTGCACATAATCCGGACTTTGTTCAAAGGTAATATCGTGTTCTCGCTCCATCCCATCACAAATCAGAGTGGCATACACCAGTCCGCCCCCATTAATCATCCTCTTCCTCTGACTCTGAGTCTTCGTCCTCCGGTAAGGGTGCACACGGTTCTCCCCTGTATTTATTCCACGGCAACCATACCTTGTTCCATTTACGGGGACAGGCCCGCAATACGTACACCGCCCTCTCCTTAACCATGAGGAGGTCCATATTTCTAATCCAGCCAGTCACCGTAGGCAATTCTGGAGCACCCCATTTTTGTGCAATGTCTCTTTTGGCCACTGTCACAGCCAACGTGACCCACAATTGTCCATATCTGTTTAGGTCAGTAGGGTCCCAAATGTTCAATAGGCACTTACGGGGTTCAGGCAGGAGCGACACCTCAAGGGCTTGGGAGATTGTGCGCATGATTTGTCTCCAGACTTCTTGGATCAATGGGCAGTCCCATAGCGTGTGGAGCAGAGTTCCCTCTTCCCCGCAGCCTCTCAGACAGAAGGGGTGTGGTGCCCTCTGTATCTTGTGTAGAAGTGTTCTGGTGTAGTAGGTGCGGTGTAGGATCTTGAGGTGGACCAACCTGAACCTAGCCGAGATGCCTACTTCTCTTGGTGACGCCAGCGCCTCATTCCATTCTACGTCATCCATGTCTCCTAGTTCCCCAACCCACCTCTCTCTAAGTTTCTGTGTGGGGTCTGGCAGGTTGTTAACCAGTTTTTTGTATGTAAGAGAGGTCGCCTTCTGCTCCATAAACTCCGTCAGTAACCTGTCCTCTAGTGGTGACGAGTCCGGGAGTATGGTGTCAGGCGGAATTGCGTGTAGTAGGGCGTGTCGGATTTGCACATACCTAAATGTTTCATTGGGGCCCATACCATATTGCTGCTGTAGCTGTGAGAATGCCACCACCGAGCCCTTATCCCAAAGGTCTCCTACCACCGAAATCCCAATTTGATCCCAGCGTGTGAAGCCCCCACTGGACCTTAAGTTTCCTAACGATTTCGCGTCCCATAACGGCGTCATTCTAGTGATTTTCCCCTTCCACCCCAGTCGAGATTGTGCTGTATGCCATAGGGTTGCCGTATGTAACGTCGGGCCGATTAAGTTCCGAACCTGTGAGTGATTGTACAATACTGAGAGCATGCCGTCCGTCCCCAGCTGCGACCAGTCCGCCTTGTATGCGGGGTCATCCCGCGGGACGTGGATCCAGTGATTAATTATCTTGAGTTGGGATGCCCAATAGTATAATTGAAGATTAGGTAGTGCAATCCCGCCTTCATACCAGCTTTTAACTAATTTGTCATGTGCTATACGGGCTGGACCATTGCCCCACAACAGAGCAGACACCAGTGCCGCGACTCTTTGAAAGTAGCGCGGAGCAACCACATGAGGGGTATTTTCTAACACATAGAGAAATCTAGGGAGAGCCAACATTTTATATAACGCTGCCCTCCCAAGGAGGGTTAGCGGCAGGGTAGCCCAGTATTTAACGTCTGCACGGAGACGTTGCAGAGGCGGCAACAAGTTCGCGGTGTAGAAGTCCGCTGCATTAGTGGTGACGAAAATGCCCAGATATTTAAGTGAGCCGGTTGCTAACTGCAGGGGGCAGTCATCCCGCAGTATCGGCTCCTGGCCCTTAAGTACAAATAGGATAGATTTGGACCAATTCAGGGTGTAGCCTGATGCTTTCTCGTGCTCATCGCACAGAGCCAACAGGGCAGGAACACCCTCATTGGGATTGGTCATGTAAATCAGCATATCGTCTGCATACAGGGATACTTTATCCTCCCACCCGCCCTCCCACGCGATGCCTCGAAACAGTGGTGTCGTTCTGAGCAGAATAGCTAGTGGCTCCAATACCAGTGCAAAGAGTAGGGGGGATAGCGGGCACCCCTGTCTGGTTCCGCGTCCTAGGGGAAAGGTCTGTGAGACGTGACCATTCGCCACTACTTGTGCCATAGGCGACTTGTACAGTAGCCGTATCCACGCTATATACTTCGGGCCGAAGTCCATACGGGCAAGGACCACAAATAGATACTCCCATTCCACCAGATCAAAAGCCATTTTGGCGTCCAGTGATAAAATGACTGCCTGTTCCGAGAGGAGATGCGCTCGCGCCAGGACTCCATGCACCCTCCGCAGATTCAGTGCTGTGCTCCTGTGCGGCATGAAACCTGATTGGTCGGGGTGGATTAGGGTGTGAAGATGCGTGATCAGGCGACTAGCCAGGAGTTTCGCTAGGATTTTTGCTTCCACGTTGAGCAAGGAGATAGGACGGTACGAGGTGCACAACGTCTGTGGCTTGTCTGGCTTAGGAATGGCGACTATCGTGGCTGTGCGCTGGTCCAGAGGGAGTTCAGCCTTGTCCAAACTCTCTTCATACATATCTAGCAGGGGTTTGCTCAACAGGGGAGCCGACGCTTTGTACCATTCCACGGGTATCCCGTTAGGTCCCAGAGCCTTGCCTGATCGCAACGACTGTATTGCCAATTGAATTTCACTTTCCGTCAAGTCAGTGTCTAGCTCCTGTTGCGCTTCTTGTGAAAGCGCGGGGATAGTAATGTGGTCGAGTGACGCTAACGCCTCCCATTCTGTGACAGCCCGAGTCGGTGTGTAGATATCCTGATAATGGCGTGCTAGGGTGTGGACTATTCTTTCAGGGTGTGTCAGCAGCTGGCCATCCTGTGTGTATAGTCTCTGAATACCTCTGTTGCACCCACCCCTCTTATCTAACCAGGCCAACATCTTCCCGGCTTTATCGCCCACGTCGTATACTCTGTGTGCGGTGTTTGCCAAGTGTCCCTTGGTAACCGATGTAAGATGGGCCAAGTGTTGTTGTTGTCTGAGGTGTAGCGCATGTGCAGTAGCAGGGGTGGGGTCGGACATGTGGGCGGCGTTCGCAGCGTGCAGTGCCAATTCTAATTGAGCGAGTTCACTCCTGGAGTCTCGTTTGTGCCCTGTGATAGTCGCTATTGCTGCGCCGCGCAGGACTGTTTTGTATGCTTCCCAGAGTACCGAGGGTGAGGAACCTGTGCCTACATTTTCTGTAAAGTAGTGTGATGTGGCCAATTTAAGTTTCTTTCTAATACCAGGGATTTGTAAGTAATTGGGGTATATTGGATAGAGCCTGGCGCGTTTCCTCTCTTTAGTCGTAATGTGGAGGGACACTGGGGAGTGATCAGATACTCCTCTGGGTAGGATCTCCAATTTGTCCACCGATCCCAGTCCCACCCCCATAAAGAAAAGGTAGTCAATACGTGAGAGACTATTGTGTGTAGCGGAGTAGTGCGTGTATTGAGTCGCTGTGGGGTTCAATTGACGCCAAACATCAGTGAGGCCTAGCGCGGTCAGAAAACCAGGAAGCGTGGCAGTGCCCCTCTGGCGTTCCCGTACGGGAAAGGTGTCCAACTGTGGGTCTGTTATGGCATTGAAGTCTCCCCCAATGATCATGTCACCCTCCGGGAGGTCAATTAGAAATTGACCCAATGCCGGCAGTGCCGTAGAGTGCAGCGCCGGGGGGATGTACACGGACACCACGTTGAGGGGTCGCCCTTCCCACTGTCCATACAACGCCGCAAACCGACCCTGATCGTCTTTCTTGCAGCTTTCAACCATAAATGAGGAGTTCTTCTTAAGGAGTATCCCAGTGCCCCTGGACCCCGTAGTGAACTCTGCATGTACCGCCATGGCATACCCACGTCTATCAAGTGCTTTGCAGGTAGACCCAGCCAGGTGTGTTTCCTGCAACATCACCAAGTCAGGCCTGTGACGTTTAATGGTTTGGAGGACCAAACCCCGTTTAATCTTGTCTCCTAGGCCTCTAACATTCCATGTGAGTAATTATAGGGGGGACACCACTGTCATCGGCGGGCCGCCGTCAGTGGGCGTGTGTCGAGCTTGTCGGGCCATGCGGGTTCATGATTAGTGTTATTGACGCGTGGAATCGGAGTGTAACACATATGCAATGACTTGTGTTGGGGTACCAGAAGTGTACGGCCTGCAGTGGGGCCATGTCCCATACTGAAGAGGTGATGACTAAGAACAATAACCATAACATTATAACTATCCCCCCCACCCCCTCCCTGCTCCCCTGCACCACGGACGAAAACCCGCCCGCTTCCCCAACTTGGCAGAGTGCTTAATCCCATCCCTGTCCACCTTACTTGCTCGTGGGGTTGGTGACACCCCTACAGGCACCGGCCGATGCCCGCCCTACTCAGCTCCATTAGCATCAAGGTCCCAAGGGTTACAACATGCTGTCCCTCATGCAGCCCAGTCAAATCAGCCCCTAACAGGTTGTCCAGAGTCAAGTGGGTCTCTTTCAAGATCTGAATCCAGTGCCGCTGCGCCTTCCTCGTTCGCGGGGCTTCTTGACGGGTGATCCTCCGGTCCCCCGCTGCGTTGGCGCTGTCGGTCTCTGTGTGGGCGTTGAGGTTTGCCCACCTGTCTCCATCCATCAAGCCATTCTCTAGCCACCTCCGGCGAGTCGAAGAACCACGATTTTCCCTCGGCCACAATGCGCAATTTGGCGGGGAAAAGCATAGAGTACGCCAGGCCTCTGTCTCGCAGCGCTTTTTTCACTTCCGTGAAAGATTTCCTGCGCCTTCCTACCTCCGCTGTGTAATCCGGGAAGAACGCCAAAGTCGAGTTCTGAATTTTTACAGGTGGGGAGACTCTCGCCGTTTGTAGGATTGCGTCCCTGTCTCTAAAATTGAATAACCTGGCCAGCACAGGCCTTGGTGCGGCGCCTGGCTTGGCCGCTCCACCAGGAACTCGGTGCGCTCTCTCCACAGAAAAGAAGTGAGACAGACCTTTAGGTTTCAGCTGGGTTTTAATTAGGTCCTCGACGTATAAGTCCATTGCCGCTTTACCTTCTGATTCCGGCAGGCCTAGGATGCGGACGTTGTTTCTTCGGGAGCGCCCTTCCTGATCGTCGAGCTTTTCCTGTAACTGTTTCGTGACCCTTTCCATGCGCTCCATGGCTACTTGCAGGTCTGAGGTGTCTTCAATGAGCGATTTTGTTACTACCTCCACTTGTGACACCCTCTCTGCCATCTTCTTGAAGTCCGCCCGAAGCAGAGTGACCTCGGAAGAGATGGAGCCCACTGTCGTTTTGACCTCGGTGAGGGTTTTCATAACGTCCTCCAAGGTCACCTTGGGAGCACCACCCGCTTCTGGAGTTGCTCCAACAGAGTGGCGGCCTCCATTCTGGGATTGTCCATGTTGGGTATACGCAAATTTGTCGAGCTTCGCCTGCGTCGACGTACTCCTTGTGCCCTTGCCGGCCATGTTCTGGTGGTGATGATGGAGGTATGCGTATCCGGCCGTTGGGTTAGGGCCTGGCCTACGAGCTGCGCAGTTCCCCCAGGCCTCCGGCGGTCCAATCGTGCGTTTCACCGGTTTCAAGGGGGCGCTATGTATCCCCCACAGGGCCCATACGCGCCGCAGCCGGCGGTCGTGACGACCAGCACGCCGCCCTCTGAGGATTGGTAGCGCGGTCCACTGCTCGGCCTCCCCTGCTCACCGTGTGTACTGGAGCGCCACCAAACTCGGTGCTTCGGCGCTGCTTCTGCGTTGCTTCGGTGGGTTCCCGTTGGGGGGCCCCCTGCGGAGCGCGCCTGACCCCCTCCGCGCTTCACCACAGCCTCGCCAACGCTGGACTTTCTATTCAAACAAAGTGCCACTCGACGTCTCCTCTTCGCCAGGATAATGGGGTTCCGACGTGGCCCTCCGCCAATGCGGGGTGAGTCTCGGATCTGTAGCAGCGCTGGAAGACGGCAGGGCCGCCCAATGCAGGTTGCCTTCCCCTGTTGCGAGAACGGCGCGTCTGGCCGCCCGTTTCGTCCAATATGGCGCCGTCCGGGACCCAGGGGGGCCCTCGCCCCTGTCGATAGGTGCGCTGCTCCTTTATGGTGCCTTCGGCCAGTTCTTGGCCAGATAGCTCCCTCGGATCACGCGCTGGATAGATGGTGCGTTCGCGCACCCCCCGCGGCAGAGTGCAGCAGCGGCCGGTCGGTGTCACAGCGCCCGGGCCGAGGAGGCTGGACTTCCGCCCGGGTCCGCCAGCCACTTTAGGTCGGTGCGGCTAGGCAGGTGCAGGCCCCAGTTTGCCGCCTTAGATTGGAGCGGTTCCCGGTGTCCGTTCACCACTGGGGTCGGAGCAAGTAGCGCCGCTCGGGTCCCTGAGCCGCAGTCGCTCCTTCGAGCAGGTGAAAAGTCGGATTAAAGTGCGGATAGTTGATGCGGGCCGGTTTGCCTGGAGGAGCTCCCGCTTCAAGCTGCCACCATGTTCGGCAGTTGGCCACGCCCCCCCTTCATTAAGCTCTTTTATTTGAAATGTGCCCCCTAGTGGGCCTGGCTCACGCGCTTATAACCGATTTGCATCTTGGGAACTGTAGTCCTGAAAGGAGATAACATTATCCCTGAGTGGGTGTACTTTTCATTTGTCATAATTTAAACATGTACCTTTCTTTAGTAAGGTCCAGGCACTTAGTGCGAGTGCACATAACATTTGGCTAACTGCGCTGCAATTGACCAGGAGGCAGTTCCCAATCATAGCCTCCCGCTTCCTCTGTCAATGGGATGGTGCCCCTCCCCACGGCTCAGGCAGCTGTGCAGTCATATTTTCAACAATGAGCCTGAAAGCTTTGGAGGGCACACACAGCTCGCATTCCATCCGGATTCCCTTCAGCACTCGCCTCAGCTTCCTGATGTTTAATTACTCTTGCCGACGTGCTTCAAGTCACATGGACTCTTCTTCCTGGGCTATTTGCAAATGAGGTACGAACTGGTTTTCCTCTTCATTAAGCTCTTTTATTTGATATGTGGTGGCCCATTTGTGGGCCTGGCTCTCGCACTTATAACCGCTATGCATCTTGGAAACTGTAGTCCTGAAAACAAGTTAACATTATCCCTGAGTGGGTGTGCTTTTCATTTGTCATAAATTAAACATTTACTTTCCTTTAGTAAGGTCCAGTCACTTAGTGCGCGTGCACATAACATTTGGCTTACTGCGCTGCAATTGACCAGGAGGCAAATCCCGATCACAGCCTCCCGCTTCCTCTGTCAATGGGATGGTGCTCCTCCCCACAGCTCAGGCAGCCGTGCAGTAATATATTTACCAATGTGGCCAAAAGTAAGTATGGGCGAATTTTGCGGTTCAGCGGTCTGCAAATTCATGCGAAATCACAAATAAGTCAGCGAATTTGCGGATTTTCCCGTGATCTTGCGGATTTTTTGGCGATTTCAATCTACTCAACTGGAGTACTTTCTACTGGCTAATCCAGTAAGTGCTACCTCTTTGGGTAAATGTATAGTGCTTTTCCTACACTGCAGCTGCGTAAAGAGCAAGAAGATTTGTCTCCACTGACCATGTGTGCCTGTAACTTTGCCACCGCGCCAAAAGGCGCCGAGGTCCCTTGAGTGAGCTGTCCATCATAGTTGGGAAAGGGCGGGAAGACGTTTGATACCGCAAGTGTGTGGTGCGGGGCTTCTATGCGTGTCAACATGACTCTTGTGTATAAAGGGTCAGAGAGCGAGCAGGACAGCAGGTGAGGAGAAAGCAGCCTCCTGGTCACAGGAACTACATGGGGATTGCGCTCGAGAAACTCATGGATTCAAAGACCTCCCACAAGTATTACAGCTGATTTTCGACAGCAGATATGGGGTAAAGCACACTTGCCCAGCCTCGACCCTGCTCACTAATGTTTTGGGCTGATTAAAACGTTACTGAATTTGAGCTTCAACTCGGGCACCTGCTTTATTTATATCTGTAAGTGCTTCCTGTTGAGGTTTAATTTTTGTGACAGGAGACTCGTGCCAGAATGAATCCTGCCCTGCACAGTTATCCACGAAGATGCCACCGTTTTGTGCAATACCTCTACTCAACTGGAGTACCAGTAAGAGCTACCTCGTTGGGTAAATGATAGTGCTTTTCCTACACTGCAGCTGCGTAGGGCCAGAAGATTTGTCTCCACTGACCATGTGTGCCTGTAACTTTGCCACCGCGCCAAAAGGCGCCGAGGTCCCTTGAGTGAGCTGTCCACAATAGTTGGGAAAGGGAGGGAAGATGTTTGATATGGCTAGTGTGTGGTGCGGGGCTTCTATGCGTGTCAACATGCCTCTTGTGTATAAAGGGTCGGAGTGCGAGCAGGGCAGCAGGTTAGGAGAAAGAAGCCTCCTGGTCACAGGAACTACACGGGGATTGCGCTTGAGAAACTCAGGGATGCAAAGACCTCCCTCGGGTATTACAGCTAATTTTCGACGGCAGATATGGGGTTAAAGCACACTTGCCCATCCTCAACCGTGCTCACTAATGTTTTGGGCTGATTAAAACGTTACTGAATTTGAGCTTCAACTCGGGCACCTGCTATGTCTGTAAGTGCTTCCTGTTGAGGTTTAATTGTTGTGACAGGAGCCATAAGCCAGAATGAATCCTGCCCTGCATAGTTATCCACGAAGATGCCACCGTTTTGTGCAATACCTCTACTCAACTGGAGTACTTTCTACTGGCTAATCCAGTAAGTGCTACCTCGTTGGGTAAATGTAAAGTGATTTTCCTACACTGCAGCTGCGTAAAGGGCCAGAAGATTTGTCTCCACTGACCATGTGTGCCTGTAACTTTGCTACCGCGCCAAAAGGCGCTGAGGTCCCTTGAGTGAGCTGTCCATCATAGTTGGGAAAGGGCGGGAAGACGTTTGATGCCGCTAGTGTGTGGTGCGGGGCTTCTATGCGTGTCAACATGCCTCTTGTGTATAAAGGGTCAGAGAGCGAGCAGGGCAGCAGGTGAGGAGAAAGCAGCCTCCTGGTCACAGGAACTACACGGGGATTGCTCTCGAGAAACTCAGGAATGCAAAGACCTCCCTCAAGTATTACAGCTAATTTTCGACGGCAGATATGGGGTTAAAGCACACTTGCCTAGCCTCGACCGTGCTCACTAATGTTTTGGGCTGAATAAAACGTTGCTGAATTTGAGCTTCAACTCGGGCACCTGCTTTATTTATATCTGTAAGTGCTTCCTGTTGAGGTTTAATTTTTGGCCCACATGCAGCACTTACAGAGTTAAGGCCGGTGCCCGAATTGAAGCTAACTTCGTAACAATTTTAGAATGGCGCCGGCAAGCTGCCAGAGTTGCTTACTTGCAAGTTGCAACTCTGGCAGCTTGCCGGCGCCATTCTAAAATGGTTACAAAGTTAGCTTTCTTCAACTCGAGCACCTGCCTTAACTGAAATCCGCCCGCGAGCGGATTTGCGGATTTTTCGTCAATTTCGCGAGATTCGCGGATCGCGAAATTGCCGAAAATCCACCAATTCCGTGAGCAGAACGGATTTTCCACCCATAGTTACCCGAAAGCTTGGGAGGGCACACAGCTAGCCTTCCATCCGGATTTCCTTCAGCACTCACCCCAGTTTCCCGGTGTTTAATTATATATATGTACACTTTACAAACACACAGAGTTGATTCCATTGTAAATCCCTGGATGTGGAGTTAGCTGCCATCAATGGACAACTAACAGCAAGGATACATAAAAATCCAACTGCCCATAATTCCTTTAATTCCTTGTTTCATGCAAACAGTGGTCACCCAGGTGCTCTCAAATGGAGCATTTCTCACAGTCAAATGTTCAGAGCCAGGAGGATATGTTCAGTTGACCTATAAGGCGGTGTGCAACATGATTAAGTGCCATGTATCAAGCCAAATTGACTTCGCAAATGCCGAAATTCGCAGAAATTCGGCGTTTGCGAATGCAATTTGGACTAATGGTATGTATCAAGGAAGTCTGCTTGAAAAATAAGGAATCGCAAAATTTGCGATTCCTTATCTTGCGATTGCATTTAAGGAATCGCAAATTTTGTGATTCCTTACATGCAATGTAAGAAGCCCAAAAAAATCGCAAATTGGCCTTAAGGAATCGCAAATTACCACCAACTTCTAGTTGGTGGTAAGTTGCGATTTCCTTACAAAATGCATATTTTTCATTTTTCAAAGTGCCATGTGACGCACATACATGTATGTGCGCCACATGTGCACCCATGCAGATTTCAGGGGTGCAACAGGGTGTCCTTTGGACACCCTTGTACCCTTGCAAATATTCTCAATTTGCGATTAGCAAATTGCGAATCGCAAATTTCCTCTTCATTCCTATGAGCCTCCTGGCCCATAGAAATGATTGGGAAATTATTCCTTAATTGCGATTAGCAATTTGCTAATCGCAATTAAGGAATTTTGAGAAATCGCAAAAAAAAAGCGAATTTCTACATACATACCATTTTGCGATTTCTAAATAGCGATTCCTTAAAAATCGCTATTTAGAAATCGCAAAAGGGAATAATGATACATATGGCCCAAAATGATTTAGCGTAGATGCGAAAAGGAGAGCTAGTGAGAAGACAAGAGAGCAGTTGCTATACTCACAGGATAATAACATGAATAAAGAGGATATCGGGGTAAGAGATTGTTTCGGGAATTTAATTCAGCACAGCCCATTGTCAAGAAAATATTACAAAAGAACTGGCACATTTGAAAGAAATATGAGCATCTCAAAGAGAATGTGAGCTTGGGTCCGCAAAAACATCTAAAAAGGCATGGTCACAATGAGATATTTTGACATCAAGCCACTTTAACCCAAGAAGAAAACAAAAGAATTTGCCATCTATGAACAACAAGGGGGTTGTAAAATGCAGTTCATGCAAGGCATAGATATATGGATTGAACTGTAAGAGTTATCGAACTTTTGAGGGACAGGAGATCATGATTAATGACAGAATTTCTTGCAATAATGACCACGTCGTTTATTTATTGAAATGTGGATGGAAAAAGTTATATGTGGGGCCCCTCTCCCTTTTAGTTAACCCCTTCTGTGCTCCCGTTAGCCGTTGGCAATCGCGAGCACTACCTGGCTGGTGCTGCGAACGTCCAACGGCCGATGCGGGCCCGCTCACTCCTTAGAACGCCCGCACTGCTCCGAAATAACGGCCGCGGTAAACGGGTTAAAAAAAATAAAATTAAAACGGCCGGGCCAAACGAGATGGGATCCCCGGGGCAAAGATTGGCCAAGGGAAGGGGGGCCACAGCACCCCCTACCTGAATAAATATACAGCAGATCCTACCCCTTTTCTTCACCACTGTTGGATGGGGGTGAAGTACCCTTGGCTGGTGAGCGACCTTGGGAGCTAACTACCCCTTCTGTTATATTCAGTAAGTCCCACAGAGCGGGATTGCTGAGTGGTTGTCGGAGGCCACATCCCCTTTCTCCACCACTCTGCAAACATAACTACTCAATCAATCAATCAGCGCTTTACAGAGCGCCTTACTCACCCGTGAGGGTCTCAAGGCACTGGGGGGTGTAGAAGGGATTTTGGCAGCTCTGGTCATCTGAAAAGCCAGGTCTTGAGGTTCTTCTGATGCTGAGGGGGAGTCCGTTCCAAGTTTTGGCCGTGATGTAGGAGAAGGGTCTGCCTTCTTTTCTGGTTCTGTAGATGCAGGGGATTTCGTCCAAGGCTAGGTCAGCGGAATGGAAGTTTCTCTTGGGGGTGTAGAAGGTGATTGTTTTGTTGAGGTATTGGGTTCTGTTGTTGTGGAGGGCTTAGTAGGCGTGTGTGAGCAGCTTAAAGGTCACTCTTTTTTCGACAAGGATCCAGTGGAGGTCTCGTAGGTGCTGGGTGATGTGGTCTCGTCATCAGATGCTGAGAACGAATCTGGCAACAGTGTTTTGGGCGGACTGGAGTTTGTGGAGTAGAGAGTTGTTGTTTCCGGCATAGTGGGTGTTCCCATAGACCAGCCTGCATGGGTGACGGTCTTTCTGGATTCGGGGGGGGATCCATTTGAAAGTCTTGCAGGATATGCGGAGGGTGTTGAAGCATGTGGAGGGTATGGTGTTGAACTGTTGGTTCATAGTGAAGGAGTAGTCGAGTATGATGCCGAGGTTGCGGGCGTGGTCCATGGGAGTGGGAGGGTTGCCAAGGGCGGGGGCCACCAGGAGAAGTGAACACAATGGAAGTCCATCCAGAGGAGTTGCGTGGTGTGACTGAATCGGATGTTGATTCCTCTGGCGAAGATGGGGTCATGGGTGTGTCCCGGCTTGTGGGTCGGGGTGGTGATGAATTGCTTCAGTCCGATGTTGGCGAGGTTGCCTAGGTGGGCGGTGGAGTTGGGGTCACTGAGGTTGTCATGGTGGAAAACTCAGGTCTCCGAGCAGTACATAGTCCCTGGATGCGAGTGCATGGGGCTCAAAGTAGTCTGCGATGGTGTTAGTGAACTTGGCACAGGGTCTGTATGCAAGAATTCCACATGGAGTTGTTCTGGGGTTGACCTGGATCTGAAAGTGTATGTGTTCCATAGGGGGCGAGTAGTCGTTCTAGATGGACGTTGTCATTCGGAGGGAGCTTTTGTGGACGATGGCGAGGCCTCTTCCAGGGTGGTTGGGCAGTCTTTCCTCTGGATCTTGTACCCATCGGGGATGGTTGTTGCAATGTCGGTGTGGAGCTTCCGTTGGTCCAGGTCTCTGTGAGGAGAGCTACATCAGGCGAGAAGGTGTTGAGTAGGTCCCAGATTTCTGCTGCGTGTCTGTGCAGGGAGCATATGTTTAGGAGGATGCAGCTCAGGGGTTTGAGTGTGCTGGCTTCCGGTGGGTTGGCGACAGCTGTGGGAGTCTGGAGGTGGGTGAATTTGCGGCAGCAGTATCGGCAGGAAAACGAGCCCTGGGTGATGCTTGGTGACAAGAGCTGGCAGTTATTGCGTCCAGAGTTGAGTGCATAGAGGGTTTCTGACTCACAGTACGGGGGTCAGAGGACCATGGTCCCTGGCGCTGGTCGAGTCACGGACGTGTGCAGACGGGTTTGCCTTCGGCGTGTCAGCGGCACGCCCACTGCATGCATCTGCTGCACGGCCGTGCAGTGGCCGCCATTAAGTAGGAGTCGGGGAGGGAGAGTAGCAGGGAAACAGGAGCGGGAACACATGGGGGAGGGGCCAAGGGGGCAGCGTGGGCAGGAAAGGGAGCAAACAGAAAACTGCACAGATAGACAAAAAGGAAAAAGAGGCATAGACAGACAAGAAGGCACAAATAGACAAAAAGCCACAGACAGACAAAGACAGAAAAAAACAGAAAGGCTGACAGAGCAGACCAGCAGACGAGAAAGGCTCTCCAACTGGACCACCAGGGATGAGGTGCAGGTAGGAGCCTGCAGGTGGAGGTGGGCCTCAAACACCTTCATGGAACCAGAGAGGTGCAGGGATCAAAGCCACAACGATAGAGCTGCGTGAGGGGAGAGCAGTTTCCCTGACCAGGATGCCAAAGTTCTTGCTCACCCTGTCATTCAGCGGAGGCCATTGAGTAGGGTGAGGGGGAGGGAGAGCAGCTGGGAAGCAGGAGCAGGAACATGCAGGGGGGTAGGGCCTCGGGGGTAGCAACAGCAGGAAAGGGAACACACAGAAAACCGGCACAGACACACAAAAAGGCACAAATAGACAAGAAGGCACAAATAGACAAAAAAGGCACAGATAGACAAAGTCAAAAAAACAGAAAGGCTGGCAGAGCAGACCAGCAGAAGAGCAAGGATCTCCCACTGAACCACCAGGAATAAGGCTCAGGCAGGAGCTTGCGGGTGGAGGAGGGCCTCGAGCACCTAACAGGAACCAGAGAGGCGCCGGGGTCAGAGCCGCAATGATGGAGCTGTGTGAGGAGAAAGCAGTTTCTCTGACCAGGAGGTTAGGGGTCTTGCTCACCCTGTTGTGTAGCAGCCACCATTAAGTAGGGGTTGGGGAGGGAGAGCAGCTGGAAGGCTGGATAAAAAAACATAAATATTCACTGAAAAACCAAAGGTTACAGGGACGTATAGTTTGGAATTAGCATTTGATTCCTCAGACATTCACTGAAAAAACTAAAGGTTGCATGGATGTTATAGTTACGAAATAGAAATAAGAACAACTTAGAAATTCACTGAAAAACCAAAGGTTACAGGGATGTTATAGTTAGGCTCAGGTTTCACTAATACAAAACAGTCAAATTCAGCAGTTTAGTTAGCTAAAACTCCGCACCCTGCTTATGACCTCGGGAATGGAAACGCTCAGTCCCTCGCTCCCTGGCTTCCTTGGGGATGGGGTCATTAATGGCTCAGGGAGGGGGGGGGCACGTGGCCACCCTCTCCATTCTCAGTCATTTTGGCGCAGAGGAGGGACCACCATCCCCATTTTGAAAATGTGTGCCCTGGGGGTGGGCTCCCCGGGGGCTTTCATGGGCCCTTTTCCCCTTTAATGTTGAACAGTTTTGGCCTCGGAGTGGGCTCTTCGGGAAAACTGATTGCTTGGGGAGGGTGTTCATGCGGTCACCCTAACCATCCAAACTAATGACAGCCCAGGGGGTGGGCTCTCTGGGGCCTGTCATGATTCGGGGAGTGGGGCTGCATAGCCCTTTTCCCCTTTATTATTGAAATCAACGCTGGGAGACGAAGTGTATTATTTGAGATGTAATCAGTGATGTGATAGATTATGTCATATGGGAGGTCCAAAGCAGAGCGTGGCGGGGGCATGTTATATTTAGCGCTGCTAACTAAACTTGTGAATTTCTGTATTTTTTTGTTCAATATGTTAATGTTTACACTGAGTATTTCACCTACCTATAATGTTACTTTAGTCTTTGCTTTTTTCAGCGACTTTCTGAGTTTTTTTCTTTAAAAAAAAGATATTTGTATTACACCTAGCTGCAACGTTATTTTAGCCTTTATTTTTTTAAGTGGGTTTCTTGTGTTTTAAAAAAATATAAATTAATCATTTTGCGAGCATATGTATGGTAGAATTACTTTACAAGATATGTTGTGTTCTGACATTATTTTAGTAAAAGAATGTTTTTTATTATAACAAAACAGCATGTAGTTCACAGTTTGCAAAATCTTTGAAAAATCTGTGTGAGTACTAAAGAGATAAATACTTGATAGAATTTGTTTATGTGCTCTGTTACGCTGGATCAAAGCTGTTACACAATTGGTCAGGAAAGTAATTTGAAAACTATCTGCCACTATGTCAATTATAAAACAAACTAGCACATTCTGTAATGATAGGTATGCATAGTACGGTGTGGGGAGGGACTGTCCTCTCCTTTTAGACCTCACTCTCAGATGACAGATGTGCATAGTAGGGTGTGGTGAGGGACTGTCCCCTCTGCTTAGACAGATTTTGGTAATGATAGTTGTGTGTAGTAGGGTACGCAGAGGGACTGGTCTGTCCTTTCGTGTCCTCTCTCTCAGATGATGGGTGTGCATAGCAGGGTGTGGGGAGTGACTGCCCTGTCCTTCTAGACCTCTTTCTCAGATTACTGGTGTGTGTAGTGGGTTTGTGTGGTGGGACTGGCCTCTCTGCTGAAACAGCCCTCTGTAATGATAGGTGTGCATAGTAGGATTGCATGTAAAAAGCTATATAAATATATAAAAATATAAAAAAAATAGAATATATATCTTGATACATCTCAATCATGTAATAAATAATCATATAAATATGTATAAAACGGTATAAAACCATCATGATAAAATATAGTACATATTGACTGCTAAAAAATGTGAAAAAACAAAGTCTCACTTGAGGATAAGCTCCAACACTATCACTGGGTAAATATCTGAAAAAACCACATAGGTATGTGTTCTTAGAAAGATATCAGGATATATAGGATGAAGGTGGTGATTCATGAAACAATATGATGGAGTCATACCTTGATTAACCAGTTGAGTATCTAACAAATATAGCAATTTTATATCGTCTAATACAGATTAAAACCCATTAAAAACATTGACATCCGTTACATAGCTTAAAAAGGGGGAATCATAGAATTATTCACAAAATCGTTATAGACATGTATACAAATCTTCTGTGATGTTCAGTCCATTTGGTTGTTTTGTGTCTAATTGCACAATGTACCTCGTCTCTAATCTCCTGAGTTTGCCTTCTCTGTGTCCTCCTCTCCTACTGGGGGGTATCGCATCATTGAGATAGTAGCTCAGGCTTTTGTTATTCGATTGATGTGTGTCTTTGAAATGCCTGGCTACCGGGTAAGTATTATCTTCATTTGCGATGGCACGGAGATGTTGGAGGATTCTTTTGTGGGCCTGGAGCTTGGTGCTCCCTATGTATCTAAGGCCACATGGGCACGTAAGAACGTAGATTACATATTCGGTCTTACATGTCAGCAATTTGGTGATTTTGCGGGTACTGTGACTAAATGGAATACTGTAAGATGTAGTGTTTACGCCATAGATACAGGCTTTACATGTCTTATATTGGATGAACCCTTTATGTGTTTGTAACCATGTGGTGTTTTCGATAATTTCAGGACTAGTGGTCACAAGACAATCCCTCATGGAGGGGGCTTTGCTATGTGTGATTGAGATCCTTTATGGAAGCAGGGGCCCTATAACAGGGTCATTCAGGACTAGTGGCCAACTGGTTTGTACTATTTTGTTGATTTCTTTGTGTTGCCTACTATATCCCATTATCAGGCGGAATACGTTAATGTTTTTTGGATCAAGATCAGAATTGGGACTGGCAGAAGAATTAGTAGATTTTTTGTCCTTGAGTAAATCATTTCTGTATATATATATATATATATATATATACATACACACATAAATAGATATAAAATAAACACATGCACACACACACACACGCACATATATATATACACACGCATATATATGTTTATATATTCACTGAATAAAACCAAGATTGGTGTGATGCTATAGTTATTTATTGAAATTAAATTTGCTTGCTATAAATCAGTGAACTAACTACAACTTGTGCCTCATAATGTTCTGCTTATGACCTCATATATTACATTACTCATTGCATGATAAATGACATCACTGATAATATCAGTGATGACATTTCAAATGGCATAGATGACATCATCCAATGAATGTGACAGTGTGCTATATACCTTCTGGATTGCATGTTATTCAACTAGTTATATGTAGAGACAAATTTAAGTCAAGAGACTCATTTCTAAGCATTTGACACTGATGAAGCATGTACAGCCAGGTCCTATGGACAACCCTTTGCAGTTTGTAAAAATACAGTACACACGTTCCTCAAATTAGAAGAATGATGTACAACCCTACAACCATGCTTACAATCATACAGAAATACAAACTCTCTCTTAGTAGGTCATCTATGCATTATACATTCCTCTAAAATATATAATGTCTCAACATACCTAGGAAAGATCTGAAATTTAATATCTGTACCTTAAAACCTACAGTTTATATAGAAATTGTACGCAGCTCTGTATATCAACTATTTAACATGTGCACATGTCCAGTCATTGTGACAGTGTCCCATAAGGTTTGTGGACTTGAAGTAATTCAACATGTTACAACTCTGCTAATCTTTCTATCACCATTCAAATTGATAATGGATGTTACCTTTGAACACATGCTGAGCACATAACATCTGTCAAGTCACCCACATTTGGTGGATGTTACGCTTTTACTGGTATTCCACCTAACAAAACAAATGCCTCTACAACTTTAATAGAGTCACCCCCCTCTTTATACTTTGAACAACATAACGGACGTGCATGGAAATATATTGGTACTGGCATGCCAGAGATAATCCTTGGCATATGGGGCACCTATATAAAAATGCTGTCACTAGCGTACATGAGGAAATTCTTGACACATCCATGGAAAATGCTGGTGCTTGCTCATTTGGTTACTTCTTGGCATAAGGGATGAAAGTCATGGTGTATGGGAGAGGGGAACCATGACAAAATACTGGCTCTGATGTAGTAGAGGTAATTTTGACATAAGGGTTCCCCATGGTATACGGACAAAATGAATTGCAAAATGCTGATATTGGCATTGTCTAGGTCATTTTTGGCTTGAGTGGCACCCTTGGCATATGAGGGGCATCAATAACAAAATTGTGGTCCTGATACAATAAAGGTCATTTTTGACACATTGGGCGCACCAATACCACATTTTAAAAACAACAGGGTCAACTCTTGGGGAGCTTCAGGTTTCATTCAATTGGCAAATCATGAAATACTTGAATATGTCATGAGTGCCCTCTCAGAGCCTAAGTCTTTTTAAAAAGGTAAGTGAAAATCTTTCCTTTAAATGCACTATCTGACCCATTATTTCCAAGATATTCTTGGGGGAAGATCACCCACACCTTCCTAGAAGTCTTTCTCACTCTATATAATTCAAGGCAAGTGTTGCTTCCCTTCACTTTCAAAATGCATGTAAGCATCAGCGCCCTAATGTAGTTTGTATGCAAAGTGGGTCTTTGTCTATGTTGTGTTGTATTAATCATGCTGCTATTTGGACCTTCAGCAATGTAAATTACTGTGATGCCTACAGTGTTAAGGTAATATGACACTACTTTCCGTGTCAAAGATCACATAATGTTACTTACTGTGATGTAATTAAGATCAAAGTGTGTAATGTCATTTCTGCTAACCCAGCATTTTGTGAATCAATGTCCATGATCATGTCTTTAGCTTGGAATGTTTAGAATGGCAAGGAACACTAGGAATGTTTACAATAGCATATTGTAGCTTTTGAGTCTACTGTTTCTGGGAAGCACAAAGGCATTAGAATGGCGCAAAGGTAAGTTTGAAGCAGAAGTGTTTTATTATTTTGGATGAGCATCACCTGACAACAAGCTGTCTGTGCTTTCTTAGTTGCATGCTTGTTACAACCTCCTTTGATGGGCATGGTGGACTAATATTAATTGGGATTATGTGATTTTGGTTGACTTGACCTTCATTGATTGGCTTTTTACCACTTGGAGGAGTAAGCTAAATCAGTGTCCAAGGTAGCATTAAGAATTCTTTAACTTTGAGAGTTCAGGTCTTCCCAAACTTGTAACCCTTCTTATACATAAAATGGCATTCCATTTCTTATTTAAAGTTTTTAGTATTCTCCTATATATTTATATTATTTCTCCCAAAAAATACTTTTGAAACTGAAAGTAATTGGGTATGCAGATTTTTTTCCTCCCATTTAAATCCTTTTATTTGCCCATAAAATGCTCCCCCAGCTACTCTTGACCACGATTTCAACATTCCTCGAGATAGAAGTAGATATTTTATTTGTGCGTGCTTGTGTTTATTTAGGGTCTATAATAAATATCTGTGTCAGGGGTCCAAATAGAGCAGGTGTCTAATCTTAGGGATCTTAATTATGTTCTACTGAAAAGAAGGGCATACTACCATTAACTCGATAACAAGGAAATTTCACAACCGCACGCCCTGCCATCATCAGCCCCTGATAGGATTTACTGAAATACTTAAACTCGCACAATAAATACTGCACAGGTCTCCACTGCCAGTCACTTTTTTGGAGAAAAAAACACATTTTGAACAGGTGATGCATAATAATATGGCTTCTTGAAAAAGATTAGAGATTGCATTTAATAATAGAGAGAGAACATCAGCTTTGATAATAATTGTTCTGTGGGATTGTCGTATTTTCTTTACCTTGTGCAGACTATAAGTGCGCACGTGTTTTAAATAAAGCCCTTTAATAATAGCTCTCACGATTCTTCTATCTAGGAACATTTTCACGACAGAGATGTTGCTGCTTATTTTTAGATGTACGAATAAAGGTTTCCGATAGCTTCTCTGTAGATAAAAGGTAAGAGAACTGAAATAATTGTGACATCCTAATTTGCAATGACGTGCAATTCTGGATCTAGAAAATTGTTGTAAGGTTGTGTCTTAATACGCGAAAGCCTCTCATTTATACAGTTTTCCCAGACATATTACTCAAAAGCCCCATACCTGGATATGTACAAAAATTCTTCTTCACACCGTTCTTCTATAACGATTTTAAAGATGTCATTAAAGCGACTAAAACAGGCCTTTGATATTACAAAATAAACATAGAAAATAAAGAATGGTACCCAACACAACTTTTCCTACACTGAGGGACTCATTACGATGTAGGTCAGAAAGCCTCCGACGAGCACTGTCTAGGACTCGGGACCGACCAACAGGTGGTTGGCAGTTTCAACCATCGGATACGATGCGACTGAACACGGTTCGGTCGGATTCTCATTGTTCCCTATTGGAGCTTGTGTTACATCCGGAAACTGGCAATAACACAAGCTCCTATGGGGAAATTGGTGTGTAAAACCCTGCACCCTGTCGCAGGCACTGCATGGTGCCTGCCATACAGTGCAGGGTGTTACAAGGGGTACCTTAGGTACCCCCTCCGCCACCAACTGTAGACCGCAGGGGCAAAGGCAAATTCACTTTCCGACAGCGTTTCTATGTCAGGAAGGCCGGCAAGCAAAGCCTTTCGGAATCCAACATCGTTATCCTGATGGCAGAAACGCTGTCCTTAGGGCGTTGCACTACAGTTCTGAACGAAAAGTAATACTCCAAGTGCCGGTCAGAACCTAATTGGAATGACAGGCTGGTGTACGTTCCGACTGCGGACATCATAATCGGGCGGTTGGACCATGATCTGACCAAATCGGTTGACCAGATGGGCTCTGACGCGATCGCAAAGCTTCCGACTGTCAGTCGGAAGCTATCCAACCAACATCGTAATGAGCCCCTGAATGTTTTAGTCCATTACAATTTTCTCACATGCAGAAATAATTGCTATCTTATGCCAAATTGGCTTGCCTAAATTAATAAATAATAACACATGCAGGTTGGAACTATAAGTGGGTAGTCACCAGATTCTGCCCCAAAACAATCCTTAGGGTAGCTCCGAACTACATGGTAATTGGTGCTTCATTTTGTGTCTCAAGGGCAAATTGTGGTTTTATAAATCGGAAGCTGTATTGGCAAAATATATTGTGAATGTGCAGAATTCGAAATCTACTGACTGAATGGTGTAAGGTTCATGAATCAACACTTACTGAAGGTATTTGTGAGCACAAATGGTTGGTAGCAAAGTGCAAAGTACAAAAGCAACACTGAGAGTAGGAAAAGTCTTTATAACTACACAATGTGCACTTCAGTGCCGGCTCGCCCTGGGAGTGCTGTGGGGTGGTGAGTCGGGCCAGGGAGGGGCAGGGTGGGGTGTAGTGGAGTCTGATATACAAACAACAGTAAAGGAAGTAATTAAATACATAAAACAGTTTACCTTACGGCCACTGCATCGCTGAGTTGGCGATGCAGCTTGAGCAAGGTAAATGGTTGTATTTATTTAACTACTTACCTTACTCCTGTCTGTCATATGTCAGACTCCACTACCCCCACCCTGCTCCTCCCCCGTCCCGCCCCACCGCCCCACAACACTCCCTCGGCGAGGTGCCACTGATGAATTTGCCACACATACCAAGGGCCCGATGTAGGTAGGCAAATACCGGTCGGAAACGGCCGAAAATACCGATTTTCTGCCGTTTCCGACTGGTATTTGGATATTGAGATGTAGGGGCATGTTAAATTACCGATTCTGTAATTTAACATGTAGGTAGCACTGTAATCAGTGCTACAAGGGTTTTAGAATTCGTTATTTACCACCAACTAGAAGTTGGTGGTAAATAATGAAAACCCTCCAAAAAGCATATTTTTTGCTTTAAAAAATGTGCCATGTTGCAGACATACATGCCCTTAGGGCATGTATGTCTGCAACATGTGCACCCATACACGATTGAGGGGTGCCACAGGGTGTCACAGTGACACCCTGCCACCCTTCAATGTTTCCCCCAATCACCGAATCGGTATTTACCGATTCGGTAATTGACATTCATCCCTAGGCCCATAGGAATGAATGGCAATTACCGAATCGGTAAATACCGATTCTGTAATTACCGAATCTTACCGATTCGGTAATTTAAAAATAGAAATTATCTACATCCCATTTACCTACTCTTAAGTTTTTAAGAGTAGGTAAATCGAGATTACCTACATCAGGCCCCAAATCACAAAGGAAAGGGGGAATGTAATCTCTCTGGAATTCGGTGTGGAATGGATTAATCTGGTCAGAAACTACTGATCAGAAACTGCCCTGTGAAAGCAGGTAATATCTTTTTACAAAGTGAAGCCTGGTCTAGAAGCTGAGATTTAACTTTGTGAATGGTAGCTGCAGGCACTGGTCCAAGGCCCGATACGGGCTATCATCTCGTCATTTCCGAAATGACGACGTTTACAGGTACCTGTCACTTTAAGGTAATTGGTTGCTTTTAAGAAACATGTTAGCATTCAAGAAATGTGAATACATGCATAGGGTCTGGTGCCCCTCTCAGGCCTCCATCCCTGCAATCGCAGGTGGTTCCAAAATGCCTCTTGCTTCTTTACAATATTAATGAGCTAGAAAATGATGTGGCTTCTGGGAAAGTGAATTTTGGAATGTGACTGATTATTACAATTGTTTGCAAAATTAACGCTAGGACACAAACAGATTTGCGACCTGGAGTTTAACTTTGGCTATGCTATCATTCAGCTCGACAAATATTTGTGGCAAAAATCACTGATAGAGGGCAGAGTGCTGTCTTGATGCAGTCATAAAATGGAAGATAATTCACATAGCAAAAAAAGTGATTTAGGGAATGATTGACTTCATCTAGCAATAATTCTTCAGAACTTTCCAGTCCATCACTATGTAGCCCAGAAGAGACAGAGACTAACCATACATAAATCAGACTTGTTGCACCCAAAAAGAGTGGTGTGTGGTTGCTTTTGTTCCTGAACAGAGGGGTTGTGGTCTTTCAGTTTGAATTGGACTGTTGTAAATGTAGAAGGCCAAAAATCAAAGCTGTATGCACACCCTAAAATAGTAGAAACAAGTTAATCAAACAATTCTCCGCTTTGAGACCTGTTAAAAAAAAAAGCTCCTTCCGGCCTCGGGCTACGTAATATTAATCTGAAAACTGAACCTACACCCTTGGTCAGATATTTTTCCACTTCACTGCTGCATGCCAAACTGGATAACTTTATCTTATTTGTTTATTAATTACTCATCTGATCATTAATATATTTTGGATTGATTTCTCTTTATATATATATACTGAGATTTATTTATTTAATAATCCATTCTTGGTGCGCTTCCCCCTACCCCACTTTCTTTACGATGACCCCTGAAAAATTTCAGTGTCCAGGGTAATCTAAAAGTGCCACCAAGCTCCAAAATCTCATTGCTCCCAGAGTCAACCATTGTCATGGGTGTCTACCCTGAGCCTCACCCTACTGCTCTCTGCGCCCATGTCTGAGGGAGTGCGGAGAGCCCACACTGTGGAAAAGACATGTGAAACAGAAGAAGAGCAGGCAAAGGAGGCGCTACCCCCACTGATTAGATGAGAGCCAGGTCGGTGGGTATCCAGTCGGCCTGTGGAGACTTGGCCTGCTACGCAACTTGGGGGTAGGGGCACTAAAATGGAAACAATAAATGGAGCGCCCCATTTGGGAATTTTCTAAACTGGTGTGGAGTTTTTTGTGCTGTTTTCACTGTTATTCTGTTTGAATGGTTTCACAAATACTTTCCAAATTGCCTGTTAAGTAAAGCCAGACTGCTCTGTGCCAAGCTACCAGAGGGTGAGCACAGGTTAAATAAAGCATGTTTCTGATTTACCCTGACTAGGACTGTGGTACCTGCTTGGACGTGCTGCATACCTCTGACTTCACTATAAGTTAGGATTTTAAATTGTGTTTCCATAAACACTAAACATGAGCTGGTCATCCCTTCCCATCATGAAATTATACTTATAAAATGTAATAAGACACCTCCAATGTTATCCTATGGAGAAAATAGGTTTGCAGCAGTGAATAACAAACGTTTTACTACCAGGGCATGTAAAACTTAAAAGTACATCTCCTTACTTTTAAATACATTGCACCCTGTTGTGTTCATATATTCATGTTATCATTTTGTATTGTGTCACCTGAAAAACCTTCCGGAGAAACATCTGGTTTAAACACATTACTGCCAATTTTCTTAACAAACTTTGAATCCCAAACATTTTCATCTTCTATAGTGAAAGGAGAACGAGAATCAGCATTCATTTGCACATCCACACCACCAATATTCATGGTGCAAACAGGTTTCTTTTTCACATCAAATGTCTCATCATTGATGTTAAGAAGATAAGAGTTATGTTGAGGTATGTCATTAATACCACAATGCATAATTTTCTTGACCATATCGTCATCCTCCACGCTAGAATTATCCTCTTCTACACTTACAGAAGAATATTTTCCTATTCCAAATGGTCAGCCTGGGAATGTCGAGGCCACGAATAACTCAGAGAACTAAGTAGTTGTTCCTACAAAAAGCTCGGAAAATGTTGACTTTAATAATTTGGTCACTGGTAACAGTCCTCATTTTACAGCGCTAGAAAATAGTGGGGAATTTGATTATGTTGCTTCTAATCAGGAAATTATGGATTCAAGAATACAAAACAAACCTAAGTGGTTGAAAGATTTTATTTGTGTTGTTGATTAATTCATTTATCATCTTTAATTTCCTTTAGGGGGAAGATGTGTTGTGTTCATATATTCATTTTATCATTTTGTATTGTGGCACATGTGTGCATCCTTATTCAGTGAAACCTTTCTTTCCTTCCATCTGCTCTCCTGTACGATCTGGAGCCTTGAGAGTACAGCTGGAGTGGTTGGAGTGAAAGGAAGGTTAATTGTCTTGTGGATCTTTGGTGTTTCTTATTTCCTGCAATAAAGGACTTTTTCTTCAAATAACGTATGTTTATACTTTACACATCCTGCCTTCAAAGCTGTTCAGTGCCAACCCTAATGGTGACTTATATATATTAAAAAGGAAGGTTTGGGCCTGGCAAAAGGCTTATTTTGCCAGGTCGAAATAGCAACTTAGACTGCCTCATAGGCTTTGCAATGGCAGGATTGAGGCATGTTTAAAGGGCTAGTTAAGTGGGTGGCACGACCAGAGCTTCAGGCCCACCAGTAGCATTTAATTTACAGGCCCTGGGTACTCGTAGTACTACTTTACTAGAGACTTATAAGTAAATTAAATATGTCAATAGAGGATAAGCTAATATTACCATGTTTAGCGGACAGAGCACAGGCACTTTATCACTTGTTAACAGTGGTAATGTGTGCAGAGTCCTAATGCTAGCCAAAACTAGATCAGAATAAAATGGAGGAAGGAGGCAAAGTTTTGATGGGAAGACCACCATAAGGCTGAAAGGTCTAAACCTGAACAGGTATGGCAGATTCAAGCAGAACCATTCAGTTCATGCTCAGGTATTCTTAATAACTAATGCAGTTGAAAAAAATATTTATGCTTCTAGTGTTCCCATATTTGCCTGATTTATTGATTCAAGCAACTCTTTTAGTAAACTCAATTGTCATGCACATTAAATATCATTTTCAACATTGGAAGTACCAATAGCTATTAAGCTTTTGACTATAAATTACGGTGAGGTTATGACAAGACTTGACATTTCAGATGAGGGTAGGCTATGAGGGCTTACCTACTAAAATAGCCATTAAATTGAGCAAAATCAGAGCTGTGTTTTTGTCTAATTGTATTCTATCAGCATACTTGTGATTTAGATACCTTTATAAACAGACAATATTGGACCAGCTTAAATTAACGGTGCTCTAGTAAGCCCACAACCACCTGACAACACCATTTTTAAAATAATAGTTTGCCTCTAGAGGACTACAGACAAATGTAAACTATTTCAACAGTGATGCAAAATGTAATATTGTAGTGAATAATATTTGAAAAAGGTCTGTCATAAAGGGTACTTGACATCACAAATGGTATGCCCATAGAATGACTAAATAAATATAAATATCTTGAATAACAAATTCTGCTATTCGTGGCTTGGGACCTGAAAGTGATTACAACAATAATGTGGAAATGTAATTACACACATCCTTGATTAAAACTATGTTATAAAACAATATTCTTTAAAGATTTGTATACAGATAGTTTGAAGATTGTATACAGATAGTTTTTGCTCAGAAGACTTCTGGCCTGACATATGCAGATTATGGATGCAATTGTGAGAGTTTTCTGATATTCAACAGCTCATTATATGTCGAAGCAGAACATGGGCATGGAATTCGGTCTTGTACTAGTATGCTTGCTGGCCATAAAGAGGTTTCTGTGCTTTGCACAGGGGGTATTTCAGAATCAGGGCGTGAGATAATCAGGACTAGCCCATCAGTCAGCAAGAGTACATTTTCCTTTATACGAAAAATAGGAAAGGCCAATGGGCATGCAGGTTGTTATTTAGAAAAGGTTAACTTGTTATCTATGTCTTAGTTAAGAGACAGCTATACATCTGACACTTAAGTGGCGGCCGGCACAGGTAAGTTGTGTGAGGTGGGGGGTAGGGCGTGGCAGGGGGGAAGCTGACAGACAACAGAATAGGTATTATTTATTTATTTAATTATACCTAATTTGTCGTCTGTCAACTTCTCCCCTCCCACCACCCGCCTCCTCACCGCGTTTATCTGTGCCAGCCACCGCTGTGACTATAAGTTGGGCATTAAATATTACTGAAGACATGTTTAGGGCTACGTATTTGCAACAATTATTAGTTTAATTATGAAAGTGAGTAAGTGATAGTGTCTTTCAACGTATGGGAGGAAGGTTTTACATACAGTCATTACCATTCATAATTGTTATTGCATATTTTTATAACATTTTATTGTGCAATTATAGACAGAGTATTTCGTTCAGTTAGTTTACCAGCAAACTTTTATTTGTTCCATTCGAAGTCGTACCATGGATACATTCTCATTGACTTTAAAATTATTAATATGGTTGTATTTATTAATTACAACAAAATTAAACTAGAAATAAAACATCAGACTGCGTATAGTGCACGCGTACTTCGACATCTGTGGGTTTATTGTTAAATTTTATAAAGACGGCTTTTAAAAACAAAACAAATTAGTCATTAGGCTTAAATTCCATTTCAGGGCATGGAGTAAAAAAAATATTGCTCTCTCGGTAGCTTGGGATGTGGACCTTCTTCTAATTTAGCTACACTATGTAAACATATTTTTGTTTTCATTGTACGCACTCTCAATTACAACAGCTTGTACAAATATTTTTATGTTCCAAACTGCAAATGAAGTTTGATGCAAAGGAGTGCGGGTTACTACATTATGTTCCTATACCGCCCAACAGTTGCATATCTTTCGAAATACTTCAAAAACAACATTCATTCAGCATTCTATGAGTAAAGGAATTAATTTGAGTTTTTTTTTATAGGAGTGTATTTCATCCAAAACAGCGTGAACGTACTGCCTGCCTACACGTTGAAGATGTGCGCCCACGCAACATGCAGGCTCTTGTGTATGAAAAATAACTCATCTATATACTTAAACAGATGTCTAACCGATACACTTTGTAATATTTCAGAAAAACTGTGAGAATGTTGAGTGAATGTGATATTGATTTCAACGTCCGAAAATTAAGAAAAAACTCATCGTTGGCATGTACAATACGTGTGGCCCCCTTGGAATGTACGCGTCATTTTTCTCCATACTCGTTGGAAACATTGCAGTTACCATAAATTAGAAGTAACACCCAATCTCAAAAGGATGTGAAGTGTGCCAGGTGAGGCAAAGTCCACTCGTTCCTCTCCAATACCTACAGCATTTTATTTGACATTAGCAAACGAATCCTGCTTAATAGCACCCATTGCATATTTGCTAAAACCACGTTACTATCGTGTAACTAGAAAAAATATCCTTTCTTTGACAGCTATGGGGGGAAAGCTTGTAATTTTCTTTTCTGAGTGAGATGGTTGTCAGACAGGCATTTTATACAGCGCCAAAGATATTTTTTTAATCCTTTCCTAAATTAAAGATGACGTAAAGACATCATTTATACACCTAAAACCAAACACATCTCAAGCCTACATTAGAATTCTGCATGGGAAAGGGCCATCATGCACAGCATCTCTTAAAAGAACAATATCCCAGGGTCTCAAATTAGGAGCAAACAGATTCTGAGAATCTGGCCCTTTGCGAGCGCAATTTTTGCATTTGGGATTCATCATCCCAAATGCAAAAATCACTATTATAGAAATCGCAATTTTGCGAGGAATTGCATTTAAGGAATCTCTATTTGAGATTTCTTAAATGTAATTCATGAAACATTTAAAAATTGCGAATTCGCAATTTTGGGCCGCTATTTACCGCAAAGTCAAACCTCTTGGTAAATAGCGGAAACTTAGGAAAATGCACGTAAGTGCATTTTTCTAAGTTGCATGTTACACATACACATGTCCTTTGGACACCCCTGCACCCTTGAAATCGCAAACTCAAAATGCGATTCGCTAATAGCGATTCGCACATTGATATGTCTTCCCATTCATTCCTATGGGCCTTTAGGCCCATAGGAATGAATGGGAAGTTATTCCTTATTTGCAATTAGCAATTAGCTAATCGCAAATAAGGAAGCTGTAGGAATCGCAAAATAAATTGCGCTTTGTACATGATTCCCGTTTTGCGAGTCTGTAATAGCGATTCCTTAAAAATCGCTATTACAGACTCGCAAAACGGGACTTTGATGAATCTAGGGGAAACTGTTTCCTGGAGTCATATCCTTCCCTTACTCCACTACCACTTCCTCTTACTCAGAATAAAACTAAAAAAGAGAACCACAAAGCAGTAAGGTGGGAGTGAGCGCTGGGGGAGTAAGTAAAAAGCTTGAGGACATCATTTATCACTATTGCATAAAAAGTAACGTCAAAGGCACACATAAAAATGTAAAGTTGTATCTGGGTCTATTGTACTTTTCACTACAAGCCACAGGGGTAGGAAGAAATGGACTCTCTTTCTGGCAGTTCCAAAGATGCTTACATGCACCTATCGGTGTCTTCGTGCATTGGGCAGGGCGTGCCATGACCTAGGACATAATCAGAAGCTCTTTGCATTTAGAGCGCTCTTGTGCATAAAATGCTTCAAGACCCAGCCTCCCCTCTCTGATTCTAGCCATGTAACATAGCTTGTCTACATCTGCTATGCGACTTGCTGCAGCAGTCTCTCCAGTCCTTTAGTTCCCGCTCAGAGTCCCTGTGCCCTCTTATCTGCACTGCTTCAGAAACTTCAGGTCCTCCCTATGTTGCATCACTATCATTGTGTTGTCTGTATGCCAAGCTTCCTACGCTTCCCTGCTCTTTTTCCCTAGATATTATAAATCCTTTGAGTGTTTCAGGCCACATCTTCTCATACAGCTCTATGCAAACTCAACCACAACCCATGCAGCTTATTCCTTGCCCCTGGCATTTAGTCCTGGGTTACATATGAATTCCTCGTGCTAGTACCACTTCCCAGTCTGAAGATGTCAACCTTCTGCCCCGATATTTCAGTCAAACAGTCCCTTTGATGCTCGTGAGAATCTTCCCTTTCTATTTGTTTGGTCTTGTCATGTGTCTGCAGCCTCTGTATTTCTTACACTCCCTGTGTTATGTTCCAGTGCTTTGCCTCTGCTCTGTTCCATGCAGTGCCAAAGCATTTGATATTGACATTTCCAAATTTCCATATGTATTATTTCCTGCCTCACTTCCCTCTACAAACCACTAACGATGGCCAGGTTCCTTCACTAGCCGGTTCCACTTTATTGCACTTTCTGGTACCCTAAAGCCAGTGGGCAGTTTACAGAAATGCACATAAGAAAGAACATGAATAGCACATGCATATAATATACTCTAAATTAGTAGCCATACACCAGACAGAGGAGGCATTTTTCAGAAATCATGACAATTTAGCTTTTTATTTAGTACACCCATTTAGTTAACACCCTTTTAATGTAATACCACAGACTCCTGAGGCACATCTAAAAACAAATACTACAAGGAAAAAACGATATGAAAACTGATTCATTATAAATTCTGTATGTATTTTTCTATTTTTGTGTTTGGCTAGAAATAGTTTGCATCCCTAAAAAGTTTAAATAATTGGCAAAGTGCCCAAGATATTCTCTTCAATCAGATCTAGAGTTGGCTTTGTGCCTGTCCTTTTCAACTACTGCTTTTTGTTGACTAGCATCTTTCAGGCTTTTAGGGCTGCTGAAATTCAGGTCACTATTCGTCTCATCAGTCTCCTATTTTGGGTTTGTTTGTAGATGCAAGGTAGTTCATAATCCATCCATTTTGATCCCTTCTGTTGCCCCCCTCTCCTAGAAATAGAACATGTCGCTGTACTTCATATAACCTTTTTAATCTTCGTTCTTTATTATGCCAACCGGATCGACTATATTCCACATTAGCATGTTGCACGTGGTCTACTTTGGAGTTGGAGACAATTGAATCTGATAGATGTTTACTGGATTGGGTACAGTTAACAGCGACTTCTACGCCATATTATTGCACTAGGGTCACAATGACTTAACCTTTCCTCATTATTTTCGACTTGTGCTTCAAAGCTTGTGCAGTTAATAATAACTCATTTTTTCAGAACTGAATCAATTTTTACATGTAAATTAGCAAAAACAATTCTAAAGCTCGAGTTCGGAAACTCAATGTCTGGTAGGCTTTTCATAATAGTGAGGCTCACTTGCACAGTAGCCAAGATGCTTAGGTAACATTCTTCTGAGAAGGTAGGAATTCGTATTCCCCAGTTACAGAAAGAGCACGTCTTACTCAATGATGTCATGATGTTAGCATACTAGTGGTTGGAAGTGGGTGGAGCCAGGGGGCCAGAGGAAGAGGAGGAGCGGACACAGGAAGGGGACAGTTAGAGTAGGGACAGGGACGAGGATGGATGTGCAGTAATAAAGCTTCAGTGATAGCAATCCATGGTGTCTGTGGTTATTGTAGCAGGATGCTACAACTGGCGACGAGGGTGGGATGGGCCTGAACCCAGCCCACAGAACCCCACAAGAGAGCCCTGTCCCTGGCAGCCTCGAGGAGAAGAAAACGCTGCCCAAGGGAAACGAAGTTGCTGCCCGAGACGAGAAGCCAGCAGCAGGTGACCCTGTTCCCCAGCAGTTGAGAGGGATCCAAGAGGGAGCCGAGGCACCGAGCGTTGAAGCGCTCGAAGAAGAAGAGACCCTTCGCGCTAAAACGCGACTCACGAGGGAAGCGTGTACAACTAGTGAGTACAGTAAGAGCGCTGTTCGCGCCAAAAGAAACTGCAAGTGCCCGAGTGAGGTGAGGGCTGAAACGGACTAAGCGAGGGATCGGGAGCCCAACCCCGACCCTGCCGTGCTGCCCGAGTGTGTGGAGCCCTGCTGAGTAAGGCGTGGACATCGCCTGGAGAAGAGCGCTGCTGAGCGCTAAAACAAATGCACCTTTGGAAAGCGCGGTCGAGCGCTAGCATCGGGAGCCCCGTGTGCAGAGGTGGGGCGTCCCGTCTGAAGTGCCCAGAAGTGCCCACCGGGAGCTTACCCCGGCGGCAACTAGCCTGAAGCTCGCCTTGCGTGTGGGGCTGGAGCGTGGAGCTAAAAGCGCCCACCGAGTGCCCACCTCGGCGGCAGAAGCGCAAGTGAAAACGTCCACCGAGTGCCCACCTCGGCGGCGAACAGAGCGGAGCTCGCCCCTTGCCTGGAGGCTCGAGCGTGCCCACCGGAGCCCACCCGGCGGCAGTAGCAGTGAAGATCACCCCACGTGTGAGGAGTGGACGAGAGACAACCAAAAGCCAACCGGGAGCCCACTCCGGCGGCAAGAGACGAAGGAAAGAAATCTCACCTGCAGCAGTGACTCTGGCGGTGGATCGCGGCTGAAAACGACGAGTGGTGAGTGGAAAACTGCAGCCCCGAGTGAATGTGTGGCTCCGGTCGAAGGAACGAGCAGAGACGACCAAAATCTCGTTGAAAACGAGATTCCCGGCGGCCATCTTGAAGTCAGGCAGCATTGGCCAATCCCCTGCGAGGGATCCTCGGCGGCCATTTTGAAGTCAGGCAAAGGGCCTGAAACATCAATGAAGCACTGGAAATGCACTAAAGACAGCAAACAACCATTGGCGAGTGAAAGCAAAACAAGCATTGGCTGAGAGTGAACAAGCATTGATACATGCAAACAAACAAGCAGTGATACATGCAATTCAACAAGCATTGGTGCATGCAAAGACAAATATTGGCCAAGAGCAAACAAGCAGTAGTGCATGCAAATAAACAAGCAGTGATACATGCAATTAGACAAACATTGATACATGCGAATCAACAAGCATTGGTACGTACGAAGAAACAAGCATTAATCCATACAAAGAAAACAAGCAAGCATTGATACATGCAGATCAACAAGTGTTGGATAAATCGCGACAAAGGAAGTAAACAAGCATTGCGGAAGGCCAAACAAGCATTGGCAATAACCACACAAGCATTGGCGAGCATAACAGAATCAAGCATTAGCGAAGACCAAACGAGTACTGGCGAAGGCCGAACAAGCATTGCCAACGTCCCAGCACATAACCAGATCGCAGGTTTCGACTGAAGAAGATCAACCACGATGACGCGAAGTCGAGTGATCAGCCTGTGCCCTGCAAATACGATCCATCAGAATCCTCTTCTCATGGCGAGGGAAGAAGTAGCACGACGACGCAACCCTTGCATCAGAGCACCACCCCCAGGAATGCAGTATGATACCTGGAGTCTGTGTCTTGAACAGAACCAATGGCTGGCGACACTGGGTGACTTCCTGGTTGCTAATGGTGAACAAAGAGAGAAGAAATGTCTAATGCTGCTCCTCCATTTGGTGGGTCCAGAGGGCCGATGCCCAATCGAAACATTTTCCAAAAAAGACACAGAACTCTATAAAAGACTCCAAGAACAGCTATGTGCCCGTCTTTCCGCACAAGCGGAAGTAGATCAAGAGCGCATCGCTTTCAACACAGCTCGACAGGAACCAGGTGAACCACTGCCAACTTTCATCACTCGGCTGCAAAACCTGGTACAAGGCTGCCACTTCGACACCTTTACGAATGAGGACGCAGTTCGACTCCGGATAATTGAAGGCCGCGTAAACCCCGACACAAAGCTCAAGATCTTGCGAGGACAGTGGTCGCTAGAAGAAATCATCAGGAAGGCTGAAATGGGAATGCACGTCAAGGCAAGAGACAGCTCAAAGGACCCGAATCGGAAGGCAACTTCTCAAGGTGCCTGGACAAATGAAACTCGGAAAACAGACAAAACAAAAAAGAGAGAGAGGGAAGGCAGACCAATGGAAAGACAACGGGAGAGACACAGTGACAAGGAGTACTCTGAGTCAATCAGTCAGAGGACAACCTCAAGGAGTTCTTCACCCTCAAGGTGTCATTCAAAGGCTGACAAAGGAGGAGTGTCAGGTGGGACAGATCGCACCCCTGAACAAGATGGCAACTTACACAACAAGAGAGTAAGGAAGACAAACTATAGAAGGAGAGCTCAAAATGGTCACAACTGGAAGTTGGCGCAAGAACACTCTTCGTCAAGTTGTGAAGACGAGTCTGAGGGAACATCATCCAGCAGGAGAACACACCACCAACAAATCAGAGATACTAGAGCACCGAACAATTGGGAAAGAGAACCAGATCACACAAGACGGACCGGTCCCGCACAACAACAACAAGCAAGAAAAGATCCATGCAGTCATGGGCCTCAAAGCATCCATGGGCCCCGCGACAACGTAGAAACAGAGCGTAGATGGGTAACATCAAGCGAGAAGGACGAAGAGGCAAAAGCTTGGGATCAAGCACAAGGAACAAGCACGGAATCTTTAAACAATCTCCCAAATGAGACAACATTGAAGATGCTCCAACAAAGACACACGGAGAAGCTTTTCACAGACAACTCCGAGACAGAAAGTAGCTCGTCACAGACTACCAGGTTCCGAAGACCACCTGGTAAGACATTCCCAAAGGAACACTCACAGAGGGAGCTGACGGAGCACCCCTCTGATTCAGAAAGCATGTCGGTCCGATCCTTTGAGTCGGCAGAATCGTGGTCCCGACAACGGCCACGCGCAACATTCGTAAAGAAACATTCTCAGAGGGAAGTGAGGGAGGACCCCTCTGATTCAGATAGCATCTCGGTCCGATCCTTCGAGTCGACAGAGTCACGGTCCCGACAACGGCCATGGCGCCAAGCACCTGAACACATCAGCGAACCAAGGGACATTCCTCCCGTCAAGAGTGACGTGTCCCACACCAATGTCAATGCACACTCGATCACTCCACCAGACAACCTGTCACATCGAGCACAGGTGCATCGCGACACTAATACTACACCGTCACCCCGGGTAGGGGCAGCAAGGCTGACTCGAAGGCCCTGGTCCTGGTCCTATAAAATGGAATCAGACATCGTGGCCATTAGCACCCAAATAATAACGGACCAACCAGTCGATCTGCAAAGGAAGCCAGGCATGTCAGGAGACCCAAAGCATCATCGGATGAGAACAAGACACGCAACTATTCAGCCGGTTCCAGGGTCCGCCTGGTCTAGGCGCGAGCAGGCGTGGGAGAGACAACCCGAGACAGCAAATCAATCTCCAAGTCACACCCAGATGACCTCCACCGTTCATACCCCACCGGCTGGCATCCCAGACTCAAAACAGGAAGACCTGACAAAGAAAAAAGAGGTAAAAATACATGGAGACACTTACCAGGGAACCAAGATGACATCCCTTCGGAAGAGAGGCCGATCGTCACATGAGCAAGAGCCACAAAGGAGGACAGACAGCCGATACCAAACTGAGCTTGCTAAAAGCACCTCAGACACAGAAGGCTCCATCTCTCCAGATATCAGCAATAGAGCTTGTCTATTCAAAGACGAACCACTGGCAATCATGAAGAGGAAAGGAACTATGTTGACGGCGGAGTCCGAGCAGTATGAGAAGCTGTCACAGGATACCTCCGGACTCCTGATGAGTGAAATGGACACGCCCAGTTCGGATGAACTGCACTCAGATGATCGTGAGAACACTGCTTCGATCATTGAGACACTAAGTAATAATAGTCCGAGAGCCAGGTCGCCACGACCTCATCGTGACATACATCCACTCAAGAGACTGATCTTGGAGACGGACTGAGAAGTCAGTATGTTTTGTTTTTTGTTTTGTCACAAAGGGGGGAGATGTCATGATGTTAGCATACTAGTGGTTGGGAGTGGGTGGAGCCAGGGGGCCAGAGGAAGAGGAGGAGCGGACACAGGAAGGGGACAGTTAGAGTAGGGACAGGGACGAGGATGGATGTGCAGTAATAAAGCTTCAGTGATAGCAATCCATGGTGTCTGTGGTTATTGTAGCAGGATGCTACAAATACGGAAAAAGCTAATACTGTGAAGCTCCACACAGTTTGCAACTCTTCTCCAGGTCCCCTTTTTTCATAGGTGGATACCTCAAGGATGCGTGCTCTCTGATACCACATGCACTCATTTTGGAAAGGCATTCATGAGCTCCAATATCCTGCTTCTATTTAACATATCATGGGGGTCCCACGAAGAGCAGAAGGGTACATGTATCACTATTCAGGGTTGATATGAGGTACATTATTCCTGGATCGAAGCTTGACATCTTTTTTGTTTTCGTAAATCTGGCCCACGCCAATAGTCACCTCAGTTTCGGAGAACATATCCAAACTTCCTGTTTTAAAAGAACATCCTCCTCATGTCACCTGGTCTGTATTGGTTACTTCTGCTTATTGTTTACTAAACCCAGCTGGGCTGGTTTCCACACATGATGGATCTACTTCTTCCAATTTTGAAGCCAGCTTGACCATCCTGGCAGAAGGATCAAACTCCATGGTGGCAGGTTTTGACATGGCTGAATAGGAAACTGATTTGGAGTTTGTGAATGACTAGTGCTCTAAGACCTGAGCTGTTTCCCATATCTCATCATGAAGAAATTACTCAGCGAGCTGGCAATTCGAAAATGTTTTTTTTAAATGCAATTTTTGGATCCGGGCAAACACGATTTCCATTACGTAGTGGGAAATAGATTTTGCTAAACAAACCTCATGGCTTTGGAACACAGGCAGTGCCATGAAAACACCGGCAGAGAAACCTGTTCTCACACCTTGGCTCGAAGAGATCGAAGGGGAGTGCAAGGAGAAAGCAGGTGTTTGGCACAGGCCTCTGGTGTTCCCGAATTTATCTCTGATGTATTCAAATCCTGCCCATCTGCGACCATAAGACATTTATTGTTCCCCGGCAAACAGGTTACAGTGAATATCTTCGTAGACAACAAACTACATATGCAAAGTTTGTGCCTGCTATGCAGAACCGTCCTCTATGCAAAATCAAGAAGCCTTTCACCACCGAGTAGTCACTGTTATCTTTTATGCAAAAGCGGCTACTCATATAATTTCACACAGCGCAAAAAACAAGGAGATCAAAGTCGAACAGTCAAACAAAGGCAGACAGACACATGCACTCAAAATATACGGGTGGTCATCAGTAGCGTAGACAGGCAGGAACATTGCAAGGAATTCACCACCGCTCAGTTAAGGGGGTGTAAAATTACAGCCAGCCCTAACTGTGGCTGGGGTAGGGATGCACCCTACAGTACTTACGCCTGGACACGCTTCTGCGAGAATCTTGCTGGTGTTTATTGTTCCTACGGACTTTTCTATCTGCACTTCGTTGGGCATTTAGCATTGATTTTATGCCCTTGTCCACCTCTTGGTCTATTAAGGTGTTTGCATATGTGAGTTTATCTTGGTGGTAAAATTCCGTCTTTCAGTACACACAACATGCTTATACAGATACATATGTATTTGATCACACCTGTAGTTTGTAATATTACTTTCAGTAAATCTTCGTGGGCGTGGTTTAGCTCGCTTGGTTCAATCTATAGGGGTGATGCCTGCCTATTGGAAGATTTACTTCCCACAGAGGCAGACACTTAAGACGTAAATAATTAACCATGATGGGAATGGGAAAAGAAGATATTCAAATCTGGTAGGAGAGTAGGGAACGAGGATTTTACACACTGAAAAATATTTTCCCAGTGGAGAAGAAAACGAAATACATCTTAAATGTATGTATATGTACAAACATAAATCTATATTGGTATATGCACAGAAACACATCTTTAATATTAATGCATAGAAATTAATCCACGTGTAAGTAACGGGATTAATATAAAAAAAGATATATCTGAGAATCTTCGACTGTTACAGCTTATAAAGAGTGTTTCTGAATTTACTCAGAATTCTAAAATACTTCAGACAGGACCTCTGAATACAGGAGAAAGCCTTGAGGTTTAAATTATACCTTGGTTGTAAAATTAATATTCAGGGGCATATTTACAAGCCCCTTGCACCACCGGAGCGTCACTTTTTTGACGCTTGGGTGGCACAGTGTGCTGGCCCATAATTAAAAGGCCGTGCAAAGCACCCGACTTGGCTTTTCATGGCCCTGTAAATACGGCCACCATTTATGCATTACTCTGCGTGAAAGTGGCGTTCCATGGATGTTGCTGTGGGTGTTTCCATGCAACACCCATGGATTCTGGCACATTCCCAGATTCTCAAGGTTTCGTAAACCATGTGTCAGATTCTAACGCCTAACCAAGGGAGGCATTAAAGTGATGCAACAAGGAGAATTTTTTTTATTTCTTATCATTTTTTTCCTCTTTCTATGTGTGCTGCATTCTGACTCTTCCTGCACAAAAACAATCATCCCTGAAAAGCGGCACTCTTGCACGCTGGTGCAAGGGTATCTGCGTTGGAGCTAGGCAGCATATTGTGCACCAGCGCAGAGGAAAGCACAGAAATGCGTCATATTGTTGTAAATACAATGCAGCCCTGCTCTTTCCTAATGACACAGTTTAGCACAGCAAGATTGCTTGCTGTGCCGTGCCTCATCATTATCTTGTAAATATGCCCCTCAGTTTCTATTCGGAAGGCCTGATTGCGAGGTCACTTCAGCAAGTCGGGTTTAAGTGCAAGTACATGTCTTACAAAGGAGGTTTGCTGATTTTAGTATTAGTAAAAATGCCACCAACCCAAGGGTACTTAAGTCTTAACAGTCAGCTATGGAGGTAGTCCCAGTAGCAATAATTTGTCGCTTTTTATAATGCTCCCAATACAGTTTTGGAGTTTCATAGCACTGTAACTAGTATATATTAATATTTCAATGTAACAGTATTCGATTTCCCCCCTAAGGAGGATAAAGGTCTGGGTTTGCAATGCAGAGATGTAAACTTCTGATTTGAAAGTCGGACACAGACGTCAGAAGTTAGGTCTCAACTCACACAGCCATGATAGTCATCTTGTCAAATGTTATGTAGCGACATCCATGTGTAATATACGACCATGCAGCTCAGTGTATGCTGCATATATCAGTGGTGATACTGAGAGGGAGGTATTAGCATGAAATGCAGAATCAGAAAATTCTGCATTCAACTCCAAGAAAAGCCTTTCCATCTTCAGGAATCACAAGTTACTGCTTGCAATTCACCTCACATATACAAATAACAAATATACTGTGTCACTTATTGCCCTACTACCAAGTACAAATCCGAGCAAATGTGAGCAGTGGGTGTGCAGTTATAGTAATTCAGCTACTGTGTGATACAACTACTAAAGATCTTGTACAGAGGTCAGAAGAGTTTGGTCAAAATTATATCTCACACTCTTAGTCATGCTTTTTAGCTAGACCTGGATTACAAAATGAGGTTTTACATTCAGTGCCTTTACTCCTTGCAGAGGCGAGCAAGACACCAACTAACTCATTGACTGGCGACATCACCCTGGCGGATACTGCATGCAGGCAACACCGACTCTAATATGGTCTTAGTTGTGTTAGTAGATGATCATTGTAGGTAAAAGAGCAAATATAAGCTTAGTGCAATAGCTTGAACTACAGTAGACTCACTGGAGAAGTGTGGCTCAATGGTTAGAGCGGCAGACCCTGATGCAGAGGGCTAGCCCGGGACCAGGGTTCAATTCCCTGCCTCGGCGGATCTTGAGCTCAAAAATTCCACGGACATGATAATTCTCGCCTCGGTGCCTATTCCAATCATGGAGTCCCACTCTGCAACTCTGGGCAATAGCTTGCTTAATCTCCACAACGGCCCCCACAACGCTAAGGATGCCTGGCCTCCACCTTGGGGGTGCCCAGGAGTGGACAACTCACAGGGAAAGCCCGGATGGGTTCCACAGCGGTATTCGTACAAGCGCCTTGAGACCCTTGTGGGTGAGTAGTGCGCTATACAAGTATCAATTTACAATTTACATTTACTCACTGAAGAACATCCTTGTGACATTTAGAATACCCTTGCTGTGTTTTTAGAATGAATACTAATTCACTCTTTCAACTCTTTCAGTGAGTGCACTTGCTTGCTTCGGGAGTTCCTTCCTCCTTTCATCACCTTGCCATTCTTCGAGTTCTCACCCTGCTCTCATTTACTCTTCCCAGTCAAAGGGTTGGACCATGGAACCTCAGTTGTGTAGCCAGGCATCGCAATGTTGCCTATGAATGACACTTTGTGACCCAGAGAGGAGTCTAGTTGCAGTCTCGAAGAGGAAATTCTGGAAAGAGGGGAATACAGGCGGTGGGTATGGGGGGGGGCAGGAAAAATGGAAGAGCTGAGGCAGGAGGGTAGCTGACCAGCTCCTCAGAAGACAGCACATGTACATGGCGGAACGTCATAAATAAAGGTAATGTGCCTATAAAGGGGAGACTTAAAACTGGTGAGGAAGAACAAATGTCTGCACACTCCAGGAGTCAAGTTGACAATGCACAGAGCCTCCTCAATTAAAATAAAGAACCTTTGTTACCTTCTTTTAAAATAATCAAGCCCAAGGAATAGCCAACCAAACAAAAATGAAGTACAAAGAATATCGCTCCAAACTGCTTAACTAAGGAGCAGGATCCACTGTTGGTGTCACTCCATATGAATGAAGAAGCCACTTGAGCAGACCCAACTCTGAGAGGGAGGGCGATTGAGGCACCAAGGACAATGGAGGCTTTGGAAGAGAAGTCAACAGAAGAAGAAGACAACATAAAAACTCTATCAGCATTTCATTAAGTACATGAGGGACTAACCATGACTCATAGAGGAATAAACATGGACCTCACACACAACACAGGATATAGAGGAATAGGGGCAATGAAAAGAGCACCAGAGACAGAGTGGGGGTCCCAGAACTAGGTAAGTTACTGGAGGAGGCTCTGAAGAAATGTCACCTGGGTCAGACAATGATCTAGAAGTCAAGGCCACCACCACTACAGATGTCAGCCCTACCAGAAGCAGTGTAGCACACAGTAGCAGTAAATTTGTTTGGTCCATTATCAAGAGGGAAATACATAATGCAGCACGCCTCACAGCACCACAGGAACATGTCCTTCCTGAAAGAATCACTGCCTAAACCAAGAGCACACATGTCAGACATTCGAAAAAATACAAGTCAAAGACACAAAAGCCAAGGAAAAAATGAAGCAACATGCCCATGTTTGAAGACTCCATCATCCACGCGGGTGACTGGGTCCTGATAAGGCAACACAAAATTAAATAAACAAATACTACGCCTGACCCCTATTACCTACAAGCAGTGCAGAAGAAAGGGATAATGATCACCTCCAGAGGCCGAGACAAGCAAATAACTCAAAACATATCACACTTCGGACCATATCACAGCTTAAAACAGGCAGATAAAAGGGACGCAAGAGACTTCGAGTGGGAGAGTGAAGATGTATTCACCTACAAGACACAAGGAGCATCAGAGAATGACTACAACATCCACAAATCGAAGAGATCAACAAGTTGCTCAAGAGACTCACAGAGAAAACGAAATAAGCCTTTCTAAGTGCAGGAAGAAGAAAAAAGAGGAAACTGAATGAACATTATATAGCTGAACAAACTCTCTCACTGAGCAAAACTTCTAAATAAAAAGGGGCAAGAGATTAAAAAGAAGAAACAGCACATACATCTCCGATTAAACAAGAGAAAACTGAAATTTCTAACCAATCAAACTGATGTAACTGTATACACTTTTCTAAATGGCGGGAGATGTAATGCTGCCCTTGAACGACCCTGTGTACCTTGGAGCGGTTGACAGTCTAGCTGCTGCCTCGAAGAGGAACTTCCAGAAAGGGGAGGAAACACGAAGTGGGGTAGTAAAAGGCACCTACTCAGAAGACAGCACATTTGAATGGCAGGTGCCTCGGTGAAGCCTTGTGTCTTGTCTATAAAGGTAGGACTTAACAGGATACAGCAGGTGGGTGTGCTATGAGAGCCTAGCAGCCACTGTCTGCATTCAAAGTAAAAGTCACAATGGACCTATGACTGCCCTGGTCTCATCATGTGGTCTTTCAGCATCATCAACAGAGAAGCCAGCTGTTATGAGAAAAGCTAACAAGTCAATGGAGATAAGGCATTAAATGTTACATATGCTTTGTCTGTATGGGGAGGGATGCAATACCTTGTGTGGATTCCGGTGCGGAGGTTCCATTGTGAAAAAGCTCACAAAGGCATGATGTTTGATGCAATGATCTTTGGGGCTGCGACGATCTCCGGGGCAACGATGCGTGCACCAGCGGTGATCTTCCTCTCGCAGCTCCTCGATGCGATGGCTCTGCCACGATGTTCGCAGCAACGTGATGAAGTCTGCAAGCAAGCGGTGCGACAAACTCACCCAGTGACGACAGGCTCTGCGACAATACTCGCAGCGATGGTAATCTTCCCGCACCGGACTGGTGCGTCCCGCAAACGAAGGATGCGACGACTCTGGCAGCGGCAACAGTCGCTGCGACGATCTCGGCCTTATTAGCGGCGGGAATATCCTCGCTCTGACGGGGATGCACTCCGCAAGTGAGCGATGCAATAAAACTTGCAGACAGTCTTTAAAATCTTGGTTTCCAGCTTCCCAACACAGGTAGAACTTCCAGAGGCACCACAACTGGCCCAAGCACTCTTGGAAGGACAGAACTCTCTCAGCAGAGCTCAGGGAAGCTGGGGGTGCAGTCCTTTTGTTCCTGGGACTTCTTAACAGGGTAACAGCTTTTCTCAGGCCCTTTGAGATTCCGTCAAGCAAGGGGATACAGCACCAAAAGCAAAGTCCTTCCCCTCTCCTTGGCAGCACAGCAACAGCAGGTCAGTCCAGCAGTGCAACAGCAGGACAGTCTTCCGTCTTCAGCTTCAGCTTTCTCCTTGGCAGAGGTTCCTTCTTGATTCCAGGATGATCTAATTTTCTGTAGTCAGGGGTCCTGTACTTATACCCCCAAAAGTCTTTCATCCCTTGGTGCAGGAGGGCCATGAGCCCGGTCTGAACCAGTTCTGGGTGTTCCTTGAGCACTTTGTTTTCCTGGCCTTTCCTTTCAGGGAGAGGGCCAGGGTTGTCAGCCACCCAGCAGGAGGTGGAGCCAGCATTGTGGAAGGCAGGCACAGCGTATTCAGGCCCAGGTGCTATCCCCTTCCACCACTCAAGATGCAGATGCAGTCATTCCGCCTAGGGCTGACTCAGCCAGCCTCCTGGGGGCTCCCAGCCTCTGTCACTCTCAAACCAGACAGTCAATTTACAAACAGGCCAAGGCACACAGAAAGGTCAGACAAGAGAACAGCAACTCTCTAAAAGTGCTGTTCTCAAACACAGGATTTAAAAACAATCTTTCCTAAAATATGTGTTAATAAATTCAGAGTTCAGGGATACCAGACTTTTATGTCATATCTTGCTCCCATGGGAAAATATGCTGGTAGCCACTGTAGCCAGCATTCCCCATGATAGCCTATGGGGCAAGATAGCCTTACAATAGTGAAAAACGAAAACGGCTGTAATTCACTATCAGAGCATGTCACCTGCACTAGCACATGCTCTACCTTTCACATACACTGCACCCTGCCCAAGGGGGAACCTTAGGCCTTCCATAGGGGTGACCAATGTGTACAGAAAGGGAAGGGTTAGGCCTGGCAAGTGGGGACACTGACCAGGAGGACATGGCAGTTCACAGACTGCACACAGGCACTGCGGTGGCAGGCCTGAGACACCATTTTAGGGCTACTCATGTGGGTGGCACAATCAGTGCTGCAGGCCCACTAGTAGCATTTGTTATCACCAGCCCTGCCCTGGCACACTCAGTGCACTTTACTAGGGACTTCTTGGCGACACAAATATGCCAATCATGGATAACCAATCACCATAACAATTTACACAGGGAGCACTTGCACTTTGACACTGAACAGCAGTGGCAAAGTGCCCAAAGCATCTAAACCAGCAAAAACGAAATCCAGCACAGCATCAACAGGAGGTAGAGGCAAAAAGATAGGGGGAATCCACGCCAAAGATGCCAGGTTTAACAAGCAGTATGTAGTGTCTATTTCTGCGGCTTCTTTTATTTTATTTTTTTAGCCATTTGTTTGCAGTATTATAGAGCGCAGGCTCAACCAGCAGATATTGGGCACTCTACATGAGCAACCAGTTACGTGACACATGGTCACATTAATATTTTCTTTTATTTGAGACGCTGGTTACATGATTTTTCCAGAATCACAGGATGTTGAGCCGACTCAGAAACTCAAACCTTCTTCCCTAGTGCCAAAGATGGCAGCTCAGGCTGTAATGGCACATCTTCCCTATGATACCTTTCATGCCGTATATTGTCACAAAATCAGTGCTTGATGGGGAGGTACTGTCAGGTACTGAGTACCTGCACTTCTTTAATTTGAAAGGAAAGGGGGAGTAATTGCACTTCTCAGCACTGCTTCAATACGTTTAATGGGAGAGTCCCAGCTCTTTTCAGCTCTGCTTCAATACATTTAATGGGAGACTCCCAGCTCTTCCCAGCACTGCTTCAATACATTTAATGGGAGAGTTCCAGCTCTTCTCAGCACTGCTTCAAGACGTTTAATGGGAGACTCCCAGCTCTTCTCAGCTCTGCTTCAATACATTTAATGGAAGAGTCCCAGCTCTTCTCAGCTCTGCTTCAATACATTTAATGGGAGAGTACAGCTATTCTCCGCACTGCTTCAGTACATTTAATGGGAGAGTACAACTCTTCTCAGCACTGTTCAATACATTTAATGGGAGTCTCAGCTCTGCTTTAATACATTTAATGGGAGAGTCTCATCTCTGCTTTAATACATTTAATGGGAGGGTCTCACCTCTGATTTAATACATTTAATGGGAGAGTACAACTCTTCTCAGCACTGTTCAATACATTTAATGGGAGTCTCAGCTCTGCTTTAATACATTTAATGGGAGAGTACTGGCACTTGTCAGGAGCAAACAGGTACTCTAAAGAGTAAGTGCCTGCATGTCTACATTTCCATTTAAAGCACTGGACAAACCCGTTTGCTGCTATAGTGCTAAACACATACAAACTAGACAGATAAATGCATAAACACATACTTAATATATAGACACATATGCACAGAACTTCAAATTGTTCTGCATTTCAGGCGTGTGTGTTTTTGGTGCGAGGGTATTACTGGTTGCAGTACTTTTCTTGAGATGCCACCTCTCCTGCAGCGCGCCCTATTCTGTAGGTTTTCATTCTGGACGTGTTCATGTGTTCTGTGAATTATGACACCTCGCAGGTTGGATGACGCTCTCACTGTAAGAAAACAAGCCTCCCATGAGCCTCTACTCGCCCGTGCTTTGCCTCATCACTCCTGACTGCCACAGACCTAGAACGAGAGCCTTATCACTCAGTGCAACCAGGATGCAGCTGCACCGCAGGAGTTTCCGCTGAAGAGGAGCTATACCTCATGACCTGTATGAAGTCACTCTTTTAACTTGCATAGGATCATGGCCTTGCAGATAACGGAATTAACATCTCTACAAACACCTTCCGTTCTCTGTAAGAAATGTCCTTCTCTGTGTGGTCTCATATTCTAAATAATGAAGAGGTTTAGCTTCTTGAAGTAGCCACAAGTCTACATACAGCACTTTAGGAAGCTCCTCAAAATTAAATAATTGGTTGCTGTGCAGCAGTCTTCAGAATGATATATCATGTATGCCTAAAAGTTCTTTACCCACATATTGATGTATGGTATTTTCACAGACTGTGCCTGACCCTATAGATCAGTGTCCCTTACCCTCCGCCTCGTGAGATCCTCATTACTGATGACAGACAATTGACCACTCTACCCCTTCCACGCCCAGTGTTTAATCCAGTTCATAGGCAGCTCGGTCACCCCGGGGAAGGCTCACAGATGCCCACTGCGGTCGGCACACAATGGGAAAGTATAAGAGTTCAGTAAGACAAGCTATACATAGAGTTCACAGAGCTTTGGGGAGCAGGAGAGAGGCTTTACCTTAAAGTGATTTCTAAGACGACTGCCTCGACAGCGGTGTCTGCTGACAACCACCAATCTGGAGACATTTTTTTAGAAATGGAGCAGGCTCTAGTGGCAGCTAAAATATTTTTTTCAGCAGGAATGACACCTTTGTGATTTTGTTACCGAAAGTAAGAGGGGAAAAAGCAGTAAAATTCATTAAAATAAACCGCTTATTTTAATTTCATTTGCATGCTTAGAGAACAGGTGAGGACATGCTTGGCAATATACAAATTGCTGCTTTAGGACGGTTAGCACATATTTGTTCCTCACGTTTTTTGGAGCAGGGGTCAATTAGTGCCCTATGAATCCTATAATATCAATTGAAGACAAGGTGACCATTACCAGGAAAGGGAAACCCTAATCGAGAACTATATTCAGGGCCCCTGGAATTATGCGGCAGGGGAGCACAAAATTATGCGGCAGGGTTGACTAAAATATGCGCCAAGAAAAAACAAAGGGGCAGATTTATGAAGGCCTTGCGCCGCCGGTGCGTCACTTTTTCCCATGTTAAAAATGACGCACCGGCAGCGCAAGGCCTTCATAAATCTGCCCCAAACAATGTAGCATTGTGCAGCACATTTTTTGAAGATATTAATAATAGAGTTTCCCAGAGCACACATTTTAGTCATGAATGCGGGTCTTTTAAATACGCAGAGCATCTCATGTGAGGCATTTAATTTGAATGCCACTCGAGCAATTCCAGATACAACTTACCATGTCCTTTTTGGAAATGTAAATATTCAGTTGGGGTGCACCCATTATTACCTCATATTTGTAGGGGGAAGAGCACAAGCGCTGTGACACTAAATGGCCGAAACACAAATCCTAAAGCTGTTCTTACACACACCAACTTGTGTCTGATCATAAACTTGACCTACCCTTAAAAATGTTCAGCTTCATAGAGTTAAAAGAGCTTCTTAGTGACCTTCACTTAAGATTTTAATATGTAAGAGGAAGCAATCAGGTCAGAGAAGAGCTAACTTTAGAGCAGAGCTTCTCAATACACTTCGTGAGGTCCAGCTTAGAGCTGCGATACATCTTGATATTTCAACAGCATGTGATACAGCTGGATGCAACTTGTTGTGCCCAAAGTGAGAGGGATATCTGGAACCACACAAAATGATTCAGCTCCTTTTGACTCAGCACCTTTATATGGGTTTTGTAAAATCCTCCTCCCATGACTCACTATGTGGGGCTCAATACAAGGCACATTTCCAGATGCATCTTCATCAAACATGAGTCTACATCTGACTCAGGAACAACTGGTGGATCATGACAATTGCTTAGATAACATAGAATAGAGAAATGTTTGCCAAAATGGGAGTTCTTCTTAAGAGGAAAAGATACTCCACCTCTGTCATTTTGATGCCCCTCAAGTCTAGAATTGCACTCACCATTCAGAAACTAAGATACGCTGGTCTAATCTTTTAATCAAGGATTTTATTTACCTCTTCCCCTAAATCAATACTATGGTAAGGGGATGCACTGATTGGAGCATGGGATCAGCATAGACCCAAGAGACTACAAAATCAAGCTATCAGGATGCCTCTAATCCTACCTACATTGAATATGCTAAACTCACCCTGAAAGCCCACAATTGGCTCCAAATAAATGTGTAAATTACATTCAAGTCATTGTGTAAAATTTACAGCACATATTGGATCAAATGCCCAGCATTCTATGAAAGCCTGTGCGCCCAGGAACGTTAATTTGCTACCAAACATGCACTAGTTTGCAGAGACAAAATGCAGTGGAGTGAGAAAGGAAATGATGCATAATAATTTCAATTGAAGATAGGTGAAGGTCAGGAAATGGAAGGCTGCCAGAGAAAAGAGTTGGTTGGTTTGTGCCTTGATCTAAGTGTTTCCTCTTTGTGCACTAAAATGTGGTAGGTAGTTTGCAGACCACAACTACGATTTTCATTTCATTGTATCTTATAGCCCTGAAGAAGTCATAGGGAAATCCCCATACGACGAAACAAAAGTTGGGCCAGCGTAAGAAGTTGAGAAACAAAGAACACAGAAGAAACTCATGTGCACTGAACTTTTTTCATCAATTGTACCATATTTTGATGTGTGCTCAGGGTATTGGTTATATCATTGAGACAATGTTTGGAACAGCTAGACCAAGCTAAAGAGTCGGTCCCGGCCCAGGCTACTCACCATAGATATAAATCAGATGCCTGAAACATTGACCTGTGACCCAAGTGGAGCTTTACCTGGAAATATGGAAATATGGGAGTCCCTTTCAGGTGGTGTAGTGAGTAAAATATGAGCATGGAGGGTTGTTAATGGATTTCGTTGAGTTAAAAAAGGATATAGAAGTCCATGATTGCAATTCTTTTCCTTTATGGGGCTACGTTACATGATAAAGATTATCTGTAGTCGCACCAATGCAGAACTGCTCATCGATACGTTTTTATTTTTTTTATTTCAGAAAGTTTTTAATGTCCAAACATGACCGGATAGGATATCAGAGTGCTGTACAACGAAGTCGGCTGGATAAGTACGTGGATACAGCAGATGCTATTGCAGACAAAAATATGCATTTAAGCAGTTCACCCCAGATGCACATTCCATAGTAGATTAGGGAGGGCAAGATTGGAAAGCCATTTCAGATAGTGTGTATGGCTACAGGACTATTGTCGCATGTAGCTGTTCAGGAACAAACCTTTGACTTCTGTTTGTTAATGTGGAGGCCGAGGTCGTTTTTCCAAATGATGCTCCCATTGAGAAACTGGGAGGAGAATGGCATCACATTTCTGTAGCTAGAGAAAAATGATATTAGGTTCACAGCTTGCTTACTAGCTTGCAAACATTATTATATACACCTGAAATGCAGTTTTACAAAATGATGCTGCTGCTTCTTTCACAGTTAAGACAGTGGAGACCCTTTGAAGAAGAGTCTTCTCTGCAGCCTTTCAAATGTATTTGCAGTCAAAGAGAGTGGAACTAACAGCTTTTCACAGCTCCATCATCCTGATGTATGCCTCTATTTATTTTGCAGCTTTTATTGCTACTCTACTCGAATTCTATAGTTGACTCGCGTTGTTGCAGAGATAGGAGTTTTCTAAACTGTGATATGTTACCACCAACGAGAACAGCAAAAACTAAACCATAAAGACCCACAGATCTGACCCTACTCGCGCACTCTAATTTCCACCACACATCATTGGCCATCTCATTGCAACCGCTTGATTTCTCTACTTCTTCGAGTGTCACATCTCCTGATGATCACAATTCGAATACTTATTTTCGCATTTCAAGCTCTCTAACCCACTGCACACTTTTAAGAAGAGGGGGGAAATGTCCCAAAGTGTTCCTAATTAGCATTTTTTTTACACCCTTACATGACTGCAGTCTTTTGACAATGTTCCACCATATGCGTAATGCTTGTCTCCCAAAAGCTAAGATTAACTAACCAGAGATGTCTATGTGAAGAAAGAAGGCCATCAGTTAACCAGAGGCTTACCTTGAGAAATGTAAGCTTTTGTAGTGCTATGGTGCGGGGTCACAGTGCGGGTAGGTTGTTTCCCAATGCAGGGGGTGGTATTGCGGGGCTAGTGTCATTATGGCGGGGTAGTGTACAGTGCTGGGGACTTGTTTGCAGCCCTTCATGTTTGGAAATGTAGCATAGCTTAAGTGTTGCTTTGTAGTTGGTGAGTTTATTGCTGGTTGAGATGTGGCAGAGCTGGTCTGAGTTGCCATAATGCTGAAATTGACGCTGCAGTTTCGTGGGGGCTGCAGATTAATCAGTTCCAGTGCTGAATGTTGGTTTTACTGTGGCGATTAACTGTGATGTTTTGATAGGAGGTGTTGCACTGCTAAGGGGAGGTATTACCGTGCTGAGGATTGTGTGCTAGTTTCGGGGTGGTGTTGCATTGCTTGGGTGTGCGGTCACTGTGCTGGGTGTTGTTTTGCAGGTGAGGTCATAGTTCTGGGGAAGCTGCTGCGATGCTTTCGATGATGTAACAGTGCTGGATCTGCAAGGACGAGTGTTGTGTTAGTGATCAAGTAGCATCAAAGTGCTGATGAGAGGTGCTGTCACAATGGTGCAGTCAATTTCTAAAAATGAGCAAAGGTTTTTTTTTTTATTTGGTATAAGTAAGGATGAATTTCAGGACATCCTAACAAAGGCAGGGGTACTCGCCATGAAATTTGAATTTGCCTAGCTACCGCATATAATATATGGGATAAAGTATTTCCTGCCATCCATTATAAGGATATTGCAAGTCACCGAGGAGTTTCTTTATAGGTCTTGGAATTCTGAGGTGACTTGTACTACCTTTATAACAGGGCTTACTTAGTCCTTATTAACAGGGCTACTGGAATTATGGGGCAGGGGTATATCAAATTATGTGGCATTGTTGTCTAAACAATGTGGCAAGAAAAGGCAAATTATACGGCATAATGCAACACATTGTTGATTCTATTACTTCATTATTTCGTCATTTTAACGGTAATACCAACTGGGCAAAGTGTCCACCTCATAAGTACAAGTTTAAGAACTAAATACAGAAAAAAAGCAATCAAAAGACGACGAGTTAACATTTGCACAACTCCTTCTACTACTTGCAAACCCATTTTTGCCACGTTTTAGTAACTTTTGATCCATTTGAGCTACAATCCAATTTTTTTTTAATTTGCAGATTATGCAGCATATGATGGATTATGCGGCAAATATGACAAATCCATAGTTATGCAAAAAAACGGCAGCAGAGGAATCACATAATTCAAGGGGCCCTTCTTATAATACTTGGTCACATCTTCACCATTCCTACAAGCTGCTCTATCATATGAGAGAGATAGGATGTTTGTAAGCATATAGAATACAATTTGAATATATAGTGTACAATTAAGCACACCTAAAACCAATTAGATTATTGTTGCAAAAAGATATTAGAATCAGTTTATCAGCCACATTTAACAAAATGCTCTAGCAGAAGCAACATGCTAAGAAATTCTATAGTTCCTATAATTACCTAAAGGGTGGAAACAATTAACATGTTGCAATACATATCTGCTTTCTGCTTATCACTGTTCATTTAGAAAATAGAGCAGAAGTAGGAAAAGTTTCTTTCGTTTTTCCTTTTTTAAAGTGCATCTTTAGTTATGTTCTGTGGCCTACCTTTACCCTCTGCTGATTTTTATAGCTGAGCAGGTATGTTATTTCTTTATCACAGACAATATAAACATCACAAATCAATGGTAATAGGGGGATAAGCCACAGGCTTTTAGAAAAAGTCAGCAGGCTCTCACATATTATGTAATTATTAATGATTAGTAATTTATAAAATGCTCATACATTTGCTAACAGCTGCTTTCAAAGCATAGAAAAGGATGGAGGTTGGGCAGGGGGATGATATATAATTGTATGAACAATGTAAAGGGATAACACAAGAGGTTAACTAAGGGGGAGAGAATCAGACAGTGTAACAAAATGGGTTAATAGTCGTGAAGGATGAGAACCCAGCGTGAGTAATAGGTTCACAGTTGCTTCATATTTGGAACCAAATACCTCTTTGTAGCACTTGACTCTCTTAGGGTAGCGAAGCAGAGCAGTATAAGGCCTATGTATGGGAGGTGGTGTGGGCTACTAATCCACATTAGCTGAAACGCAACAACACACTCAGTAAAATATTGTCCAGTTAGTGCTTTTTCTTTCAAAAAGGAAAAGTACCTTAATGACACACACAACTAAATACTATGCAGTAATTTACAAATATGTACATCAGGGAGATGGAAATGCCTTTGGTGACACCCTCAAATCATATTTTTCCCCTAGTGGGTCATGAGCCCCTTAATCACAATACCCTCCACCTACACCAGATAAAACATAACAATATGAGGGGGTGTAATTTAAAATAATGCAGGACTGCTTGCTTTGTCAAGGGTCTACCACATGAATAAACACAATAATCTCAGGTGTCAGATGGAGTGTCATCTAGATGAAGAGCAGGTTTTGTGCCCTTCCTTATGCTTTGTCATTATTGATGCACAGCACTATGTTCCTGACATGGAAGTTGAAGCTTGCACAATTGCCGAGATCCCGCGGACTGAGGGAGACGCACACCTGTCACGAAGGGTACGATCAGTTTTATCTCTCCTGGTCCACCCAGCTCTGACTCTGAGGAGAATGACTCATAGGAGAGCGCCCCTGGCCTCACCTGGCCTCTCTCAAATTGGGAGCCGGGGAGCTGGAGCTGTGGTCTTACTGCCTTATTGTCTCAATTCCCTCCGAATGGAGAGGCCCATTGATAGGTGACTGGGAGATACTGGCATATGGGCCTATGCCTTAACCTGTGCAGTGCAGGCCATTCACCACTGAGCACTCGTGCAGGCCCAGAGGACAAGGGAGCCTGCCATAATCCGGACATTGGGATCCCGGGCCATGTAGTACTGCCCTCAATGGACTGGTGCCCACTGACCACCACTCGAGCCATCTGGAGGTGAGGTGAGCAAGTAGAGGAAGTAAAGAAAGGCGGGGAGATAAGTGGTGGACAATGCAAGGTGGTGCAACACTGCTGGTGGGGGCAGGAGGTGTAGGTGGGATAAGTGGTAAAGGTGGTGGTACCAGCGTGAGTGTGGCAGCTGTTTTAGGCATGTGGCCCTAGGGTAGAGCCAGGGTGGGGCAGAACCGGAGGATGAACCAGGAAGAGCAAAAGTGGATTCACATGGATCCTCACAGAACCAAGTCAACCGTGGCTCCTCTGCATAACCATCTCCAAGAAGATATTGCATTTAGTAAAATGGAACTGGTCCAGTTCATCCAACATCAAAAGCTGGGAAAAGCCTCAGGCCTGGAGCATGTGCCCACAGATGTGTTCTTTTTTTTATTTATTTTTTATTGAAAGTTCATGCCAATTTAATATACATCAAAGCATAAGAGTACAGAAACACAGAATGCATATATATTAATAAATATATAAATATACATAAACATACAATAAAGGCAGGCGGTGCTTAAAATATCAGAAAAAGAGGATGCTGCATGTAAAAAACAGAGATTTGGAAAAGCGATGATCGTTAAACATGAGACAATCAGGAGAGCATCACCTTTAAAGGGCCCCCAATCTTGACAACCGCCAAGTAGCCACTGGAGCCCAGACTTGCTTCCCCATTTCTCTGGATTTAAACCCCTTCACGGCATACAGTTCTGACTCGATATTGTGGATCCCTAGCATCCTACAGATCCACATTTGAAACGTTGGGACCTCGGCATCCTTCCAAGCAGCGGCAATTAAAATTCTCAAGACCGCTGCTGCTATAAAAATAAGCGCCTCACACTCTATAGTAAAACCCAGTTTAGCATCGCAACCAATTATTAAAAGTGTCGGGGATAGGTCTATTTAGACAGCTAGCAGCCCCTCTAAAAAAGCTGCGATTTCCTTCTTGATTGGACCTAGTTTCCCACAGCTTGAAAACATATGTACCACATCGGCTGGCCCGTTCCCACACCTTGGGCAGTTATTATCCAACCTTTTGCCCCAATCAAATAATTTCGCCGGTGTGTAGTATAAGTTAAAAAGTGTCTTAAAATGCTGTGCTCTTAAGTTTGAGGATCGCAAAAATCTTTTATCCATAAGTAGGGCTTTATCCAGATCTATATCCGGATCCCCTAATTTAGAGGCCCAGGCTGTCTCCGTCTTAACCATGTCATCAGGGAGTTCTTGCAAAAGTAACCTGTATATTTCCCTGATTCTGCGGCCACCCCCCTTCATATAATCTATTAATGCACATCTTTTGGATAAATTTATACAGGGTCTTTTTAATTTTATTGTATTAACCAACTGTATATATTTGAACTCTTGGCACCCCTGAAGTGAGTAACGTGACCTCAGGAGTTCCAGGGGCCTACATACATCCTTTATCATTACTTGGCCTAATGTAGTGATTCCCTGTTTTTCCCAATGTCTCCATGAGCCATCACTGCTTAGATGCGGGAATAGTCCTGAATTCAAGATTGGAGTATATTGATTGTATCTTGGGATCCCTTGATTTTTCTGTACAGAAGACCAAAGCCGCGGTCTTACTGCCTTATTGTCTCAATTCCCTCCGAATGGAGAGGCCCATTGATAGGTGACTGGGAGATACTGGCATATGGGCCTATGCCTTAACCTGTGCAGTGCAGGCCATTCACCACTGAGCACTCGTGCAGGCCCAGAGGACAAGGGAGCCTGCCATAATCCGGACATTGGGATCCCGGGCCATGTAGTACTGCCCTCAATGGACTGGTGCCCACTGACCACCACTCGAGCCATCTGGAGGTGAGGTGAGCAAGTAGAGGAAGTAAAGAAAGGCGGGGAGATAAGTGGTGGACAAGGCAAGGTGGTGCAACACTGCTGGTGGGGGCAGGAGGTGTAGGTGGGATAAGTGGTACAGGTGGTGGTACCAGCGTGAGTGTGGCAGCTGTTTTAGGCATGTGGCCCTATGGTAGAGCCAGAGTGGGGCAGAACCGGAGGATGAACCAGGAAGAGCAAAAGTGGATTCACATGGATCCTCACAGAACCAAGTCAACCGTGGCTCCTCTGCATAACCATCTCCAAGAAGATATTACATTTAGTAAAATGGAACTGGTCCAGTCCATCCAACATCAAAAGCTGGGAAAAGCCTCAGGCCTGGAGCATGTGCCCACAGATGTGTTCAAAAGGAGCCTGGACGAGTGGCTGGGCCCTTTGACAGTTGCCTTTACTGCTATCCTACTGGAAGTTGTAGTCCTAGATTCCTGGAAGTCATTCATAATAGTTCCCATTCACGAAAAAGGGCAGAGGGTCGAGCCTTCTAACTACCACACATTTTTGTTAAGGACGGAGTATGTAAAATCTTTGTCAAGCCGTTCCTACTCGCCTTCGGTCTTGAACGGAGGATAATTGCACCTTCAAGCCAGCTTCCATAGCGGCCAAAGCATGATCAATCAGATTCTGCAACTACACATGATCTGTTAGAAGTTACGGAAATCACCACTCTTACTGGTCTTTACAGATCTAAAGAACACTTTTGATAGCATGGGCCTGATTACTTTTACGGCATATCTGGGGGACCATGCTGTCCCCAAATACCTAATAAATATGCTAATTAGCCTTCATACCGGGAACACAGCGGTCATAAAATAAGGCCACAAAGACGAGTGCATGGCCACATTTGAAATACAGATAGACAGGGGTGCATGCTGGTGCCAGGTCTATTTAACATCTATAACAACGACATAGGGAAGACACTCGTCGGTCTCACCCAGGATGTACCCAAGCTACGGAATTATAAATTTGCGATCCTTATGCTGGCTGATAATGTGGTTCTTCTAGCAAACACTAAACTGTCCATGCACTGCCTACAGGAAGGCTTCGAAATTTTCTGTTAATCCAGGAAGCTTGCAATCAATGTGCAGAAAACATGGTTCATAGTAATGAAATCAAGGGCCAAATTAAAATCAACCTTCAGTATTTATGGCAACCAAATAGAACACATTATAACCTTTGATTACTTGGGCATACAGATTGATGTAAAACTTCTCTGGGGCAGTCAAGTAACCAGGTCTAAAATAGTCCTCTTCCAACAATCTGGTGCAGTATGGAGATCAGAAAGCAGGTGTAGTAGCCACCTGATTAAGCGGCTTTTGTCTTGGTATAAAACTAAAGCAATAGATGTAAGCAGGATTGACGCTGAAATTTGGAAACACGCAAATGTACAGGCCCTACAAAAAGTTGAAAATGGCTTCCTTAGGCAACACCAAAAACTAGGCCCAGTGACATCAATGGTAGCACTCAGGGCTGAACTGGGAATGATGTCTGTGGTAGATTGAGTTCCTTTCTGCCCTGTAAACTACTGGATAAGCCTCTGGACTACACCTTCTCTTGCAGAGTACCAAAAGAGCTTGAGGGACAATCTGAGATGCCAGAACTGCAAAAATGTGCTGTGTCTCAGACACATAGAGCACATATTAAAGTCAATCAATTGTTTAGACCTATGACTTTATCCCGAAAATATAACTAAAGACACTCTACCATTGGTGAAAAGGTAACTCTGGGATTTCACATGGCAAAAGCACGAAGATACAAGCAGTGCCTTGCTAACCAGATATCTGGACATAAAAGCTGAACCTGGCTGGGAACCTTATGTTGACACGATTTCACCAACCGTGAAAAGTGCTCTCTTCCTCAGGTTCAGGTTAAGCACACTACAGGTTCACTCTTACACCAAATCCATGGTCAGAGAGATGGGACGTGCACCTGTTCTCTTGGTGGCCAAGAAACTTTAAAGCATTTTTTGTTACTCGGTGTCAACTCTTTAGCTCTCCAAAGGTCCTACCTCTGCCCAGTACTGCATGAGGAGTAGTAAGGGTGCTCTTTCATTGGGCTACAGAACTGATCAGTTGAGATCTATCAGGCCATAGCTTCCTATATATACATTGTCTAGAAAGGAAGATGATTGGTTTCAGCGTATGCAAAGCAGAAGAGCAACCCTTAAGATAGAGATCCAAATGAACCCATTGTCATCATTAGTTTAAGTTATTGATGTTCAGAGAACCAACCTAATGACTGGAGCAAAACTGCTGCTAACGGATGTTATTGATCCAAATTGCATTTGCACTTTACCAGATGGGAAGGTCTGGGGTTCATAGGTGCTACTTCACAACTGACCAGCAAAGGAAGTCTTATTGCGGCTCCTAAGGAGGGCTTAAGAGTGCAAAGTCCCTCTGGTTTTGGTATTGATACATTTTCTTTCCTAAAGTGATTTGCTTTGGACGGATGCACCTTAGATGTCCTGTATAAACACGTTTATTGCTTTAAAACTCGGCGGGCATGGTCATTATTTGTTTTGAACTTCCCCACCTGCCTGTTGCATAGCCTCCTCACCACTTTTTTAGACACCTGGGGCCTTATTACACATGACTGCGCCGGTGCTAGTTGTCGCTGTGCGCCAGAGTATGTTTGTGTCTATGTGTGTTTGCGTCTGTGCGCTAATACAATATGCGCACAAACGCACATAAACACAGAGCTCAAAGTCTGTGCCAACATCACGGCACATTACAAACTGATCATCTGTAATGCAATTGGGCGCATGCTCTGGCCCACAGCAACAACTAGCGGCAGCGCAGTCATGCGTAATAAGGCCCCTGAAGCATTTAATAAGCTTCCTTCTTTTTACTGTAGCTAGATACAACATTACCCTGTCCAAACTCCTCCTGTACAGGAGTCGTACCTTTGTTTTAACACATTTATGACCTGATTCATTCTGCCTCCCTATAAGAGTGTAGCTTTGTTCTTGCTATAGCGAAGGATAGAGGACGAAGCTATGTTATTGAGGGAAGCCACGCCGCTTTATTGTTTGTCCTCTAAGGTGTCTTTAGCTAAGCAGAGAGCACCACGATTGCCTGAAACCAGAGAAAGGAGGCATGTTCGTAAAAAGGTCTTATGTGGACAGGAATATATTTTCTCTTAATGTTATGTACCATTTGGGACCTAAATTGTACAATGTTTACATATGTTGGGGGTTCCTTCATACTGTGTGTTTTATGTTTTTATGATTGTATGGCTTTACTGTAGAGCTGAATCAATGAACTTGATTGAATAATCTCAGGTTAGGATCCATCATTAAGGTCAAGAACCATTTTAAAATGCAGTTAATGTAAGCACAGCACAGCACTATCATCTGTAATCATTGTCAACAAATCATGACAATTTAAACAAAAATGTTCTAGAGTCTTTCTTAACAATCTTTGCGCCACATAGTGCAGTCATAGGATCAACCAGTAGAGGTACCTCAACTCAGAGCCTGAGACCAAAAGATCAGATCTGAGAACGCTTTGTAAATGATGGAAATCTCTCCTGGGCTCATGCATTCAATGGCCCAGGAGACATAGGGATAACATTTTTAAAGTATGTGTAGTGAACTGCAGCCCCCCACATCACTTTGCAAATAAGTTGGTGATGCTTCTGCCCTTCCTTGTGCAACAGAGAAAGGAAAAAGTAAAGCCCACCTGGAGCATTATGGCACACTCGCAGTTAGAACAGCGAAGAAATAATGAACAGGTCTCGTTGCTTTTAGCTGTCAGGCCTTATGCAGCGCATTCGTTTTATGCTGTTGTCTGTTTTTTGGGTGCCTCTGTCCCACCTAGGACACCCACAATCTGTTGCGATGTTGGGGCAGAGCGCGGAGCACCCGCCTGTGCTACCCTGCAGGCTCACCAACTGCTCAACCCTGTTCTCTACGGGCATTGAAAATCGTATCCTCTCTCTTTTCCAACTGCAGTCCTTGCAAGTGGGAGTAATGCTACTACCCAGTGTATCTGCCTCGCCTTCCAAACATGTACGGAGGGGTTTGGAGCAGTGCCTGCGTTCTCACTTTGTACATCAAGGTCTGGGGATGGTGTCCGGGGACCCAAAAATAGGAGATGCAGGCACCTGGGACCAATACAAGACACAGGGAGGCCTCTCCCTAAAAAGGGATAGATCACTAAAGATGCGCCAAACCACAGGTAATTTAAAGGAATTGCACCAACGTGCCACACATGCCATTTCTAATTTAAAAGGAGGTCCAATGCTAAATATTAGAGGACTCTGGGAATAACTCTGGCCCTGCTGGGCCGATTTCTGTGAACTTTGGCTTTTTTTCACTCCTTGTGTTGACATCTAGGGGCATATTACCAAGGGTGGCGATAGGCAATTATCGCCGGTCTAGCGGCCGTTTTCAGCCGCTAAGCGGCGATAATTCTATCGCCCTATTAGCAAGCTGTTGCTAACTGATGTTAGCGACAGCTTTTAGGCGATAGCAAGCGGTTTGGGGCCCGCTTTGCATGTCAGCGATATTTATCGCCAATGACATGCAAAGTGAGCATACCCAACCAGTTAGCGACTGAAAGCAGTCACTAACTTCGCTATCGCCTGTTAACAAGGCAGGCGTAACGATGGAAATATTCCCGCTATCGCCAAAAACGAACGCCTGCTCAGACCAGTTCTTAGCCATGTTATCCAATGGGAGGTGGATAACATGGCTAAGAGCATTTTGTCGCTAATGCGTGAATATCGCTGTTTTCTCAGTGATATTCACGCATTTCGCCGCTATCGCTGGATATTTTAGCACAATGGAGAAAAACGTTGCTAATAGCATGTTTTCTCCGCTAACATATCCAGCGATAGGCAGTGATAAAAAAATCGTCGCTGAGCCTATTTAGCGATAATTATCGCTACTTGTCGGTAATATGCCCCCTAGTTAGCAGGAGCAATTTCCACATGCTTCATTGCCTCTAACAGGTGCATGTCGTAGGGAGCTTGTTTTTCTGGATCTGTGTGCCAGCCTTCTCCTTTCCTGGCACCTGGTGCTCCTCTCCTGCTGGTGAAGGCATCTTGTGCAGCCCTTCTGCAACCAACCACCATTGTACCCTCCTGCCCACATTCACAGGCCCCAAACCCTGCTGACTCTCTTTCATGGCACCAAGGGTGGCTGTGGAGTCCAGGACTTCCCCCAAACCAGTCATCAGCATGCATACCAGTATCACTGATGCTAGAAAGACCCATCTGGTCTGGGGGGGTAGCTGCAGACATGATCCTTAATTCATAACCCAAAATTAACATTTATTAATTGTAACCATGCAGCCCAGTGTTTCCATATGGAAGCAGCCAGTCTTGCTCCAGTGAAAATAGCTTTTAGAAGTTTTCAGTTTAAGAACGATTGGTTCATTAAATCTTTACATGTCCTACTTTTAAATCTGATGCACCCCGCCCTATAGCAATAAGGCCTTTTGAGGGGTGACTTATTAATATTTAAAAGGACGGTTTTAAGCATGTCAAAAGGGGTTATTTTGACAAGGTGAATTAGCAGTTTAAACCTGCCACAACCATGACTGTACACAACAGTGGTCTCTCCTGTGCTGTGCACACAAGCATGCACACATGTTTACATGTAACCAGCTCAATGCCCCTTACCCTAGTGGTACCTCACCAGCCTTGTCTTAAAAGACAGGCACTGGCAGCAAACATTCCGAGTCCAATTACCATGAATTTACAGTGAGTGGGACTCAGGTGGTGAGACTTACCAACCGTAAAGTTCCCTAAACCAGGTGAATCAAAGCGAAACATCCTGGTGGACTAAATAGGAGGAACCCATTTGCAACAGAAAGTTACTTGAAAGGATATGTACTGAGTTTATTTCTGAATCTGAAACGGTCATATTCATATTGTAGAATGCGGATAGGGTATTCCATTACACAAAAGCCAAGAAATGAAACTTCCCTGATAAAGAAATCTGTTATTTATCATAAGAAATACTCCCCATAAAAGCTCCTGTTTCAATCAATAGAAAACAACAGTATATTACTGTTTAACCTTACGCATTTCTAGATAATGTCTTTGAAGTAACCAACTTATCTCTTCTTCTCTTGCATAGTGACAATTTCTAAGACATTTTTCTGGCAAGAGAGCAGACATTTTTTGTCCTTCAATATCTTCATAAACGCGTTTAGGGAACCACTGGCCATATTTAATAAGGCCCTATGGAAATAAAGTGATGCAAAGTGCCGGGTGTTGTATACTTTACAACACAAAAGGCATGTTTTTTTAGGAAAGATGCCCATTTCTCTGGGGTTTTTTCTTTTGTAGATCAGTGCAAACACACAAAGGGTTTGATGTAAAGCTTTCTTATGAAATAGGCAGACCAGGCCTGCATCAACAACTGTAGCAGGTGCAAACAAGGAGAAAGTTTTTCCTTTCTCAAGCAAAAAAGAAACCACACATTGTAAGTAAGCTGAATTGCACAACACACATCTAGACCATGGTATTGTTCTATGTTTGTCTAGACACTGGAATTTGTACTGAATGAGCATGCGTGCCTTACAAATCTAATTGTAGACAAAACATAATGGCCACTGTGAGGCTGATGCATCATGCAGTGAAGCCTTTCAGAGAGTCTGTGCAGCGGATGACGGCAGCAAAGGGCTAATCAATATAAGTGGTTTGGAGCACTGTTATTCCTCTTGCACAGTTCTGCAATTTGGTTGCTGCACTGTGTTGCATGAAAAGTTATTAAATCCGGTACTGATGTTTGGCCTTAATCAGTGTGAAAACCAAAAAAAAAACAAAGAAAAAAAAAAATACCTAGATTTGTAAAGCGATCGTGTTAGCAGGATGTAATTTCATAATAATATTACAGTTTGAGGGTCTGAATAATATTTTATGATACAGCAAAAAAGTTGATGGGATGTTAGACAAAACCAGTCACCAGGGTGGTACTGGGAGAGGAAATATGCCCAGGCACCAAAATAAAAGTGGCTCCAGTAGCGAATCAGAAAGATAAAATGTATCCCCTAATTGCACACCGGGGCAAACTTGCAAATATGCACTATATCCCTCTTTTACAAGGTATGGGAAACTGCATACATTTGTGCTTCCTGCAGGTAAGTGAATGTTTATTGATTATGGTAACATTCACAACACAAGCCAGCCCACCAGACCCAAAAACAGACCCACTAACAGCTGAAACAAGCATTTGCAATGCAATAGGTCTCACTTTTACGCGAGTGTGAGCTATTGACATTGTAAATGACAAAGCCTTTTATTTTTGTTTTTAAAACATAAATAAAAGGAACTTTCATTTACAATGCCAGTAGCTTAAACTCGCGTAAATGCGAGATCTATTGCATTGCAAATGCTTGTTTACACTGGCACCCGTGTTCTACAGATGCGTTGGCACTGAAGTATTTCTTTTCTTTTATGTTCTTGTTGCCCCTGTTTGTTTGTGCCAGGTTGCACTGCTGTCAGCGACTGCATGTGACTTAAACGCTCATCAGCCTGTTACAATGCTTTATAATGAAATGAAAATTACATTTGTATAGCGCATAAACTACCCTGAGGCCTCGCAGCGCTTTTAAGCGACTTCCGCAGTAGTACCGGGGTCAGCATACAAGGGATTTCATTGTTATAGTGTTGAGTAGTCAAAACGGCCGTGTTGAGTTTTGTTCATGAGATTGCGCCGGTCTCTTGCCCTCACTGATTTTACTTTTATAATAACTAATATATCAATGTAAACAATGCTTCAAAAATAAACCCATATTACACCATGTTATTTGAGACGAGAACGCAGTGTTTAACCATTTACTAGGCAACAATTCAGGGGCAGAGGGAGGCACAAGCGCACATGTGGGGGGCTGCAAATTAATTAGAATAAAGATGTGCAGCCGCTAAAGTGAAATCGGACCGCGCTGCATGCAAATTAATTAAGTAAAGAAGCGCTGCCGCTAAAGTGAAAGCGGACCGTGCTGCAAATTCATTCTATAAAAAAGCTCAGGCGCTAAAGTGAAAGGGACCCCATTGGATGCAAAATAATTAAGTAAAGAATCACGGCTGCTAAGTTGAAAGAGGACTGTGCTGCAAATAAAAAAAAACATTAAACAAAATAGTGCTGAGAGCCAAGATAAAGCAGACCGTGTAACACCACCAGTAAAAGGTCCAGTCCTTATGGGTGGTAACAAATGGAGACAAAGCTGTACTAAGGAGAGACGAACAAGCCTATTTAACAATCAGAAGCCAGCATTTAAGAACGACAATGACACAAAGCCAATGACAAAGCCAATGACAAATATGGGCGGAGAGTGGGTGGGGCTGAGAGAGCACAAGTTTGAAAAATGTATAAGTGCACCATATTTACAAGCACGTAGTTAGTTAACATGTACTTTGCACCAGAGTGTTTATATTTAGAAGTGAAATACACAGAGTGTCTTATATTCAGTGGTGAAATGCATAGAATGTTTAAGTAGAGTAACAATAATCATAACTGTGTGAGACTAATGTAGAAATGTTTGGGATGAATATGAAAACCTCATGTTCTCATGTTAAAGGAATCATGTTAGAGTTGAATAGAGCTTTACAAAACCAGTATAATGTGTAGGCCTCATGGCAATTCACAGAAAATCTAAACGTGCTGCTAAAATAATGTGAGATGGGGTTAACGTGGTTCTTCCAAAAATGTACTATCGAATTTAGTTTTGAAATATATGCTTTATAGATGTGTACTTTAAGAAATGTATGTTGGTTGAGAATGCTGTTTAAATCAAGTAAAATGTTTTCAGAGTGCAGGGACCCGCTTCATGTAAATCAAGTAGGCCTGAACTGATAGTGATGTCTCTTTGATGTGCCATGTGCTCGTTAGAGGAGAAGTCGAGAGGTGCCAAGTACAGAGCTTCGATTATATTTTACGACCTATAGATATGGTGGAGTCTGGAATTTGAGGCCCATTGCAGGACGGACTGTATGCAGGTGCGAGGGTCTTAATCAGCTAGAATGAAAGGGGCTTTGTTCAGTGGCGCTTGGCGCAGGCCTGTAGGAGTTTCCAGGAATTTCAGGGGGTATCAGCGCACTGGAGAAGAAGCCTGGGAACCAAGGTCAACTATAACGAGGGTCTTGAAGAGTACCATCATGGAGTTTACCGCGCAAAGATGTACCACGTGAGGGGCGTCCCAAGGGGCGTTTCTATTGGAAATGTGATTTGGTATTAGGGAAAGCGACCCGGGAGGAGAGTAGAGCATATGATTTTGGGAGCCTAAGGAAGCGGATGGGTAGGCAGATAGGCTGATCAGGAGAGACCCATCATCAGAGAAGAAACAAAGAGAAGTGCGTGATCTTCTTAGGAAATCACCACGGCTGACACCTAGAGGGGTAAAGATCTTGTTAAGTAGGGATGTCACTTAGTGTAGTGTAGGGATAGACTAACCTTAATTTTTCTTTCTGTAATGACTTTGAGGTTGCAACTTGTATCCATTTTGGCAACACTTATGCTTTTTGAAATTGTACTCATTATTCTGTTTTTCAGACTCAGACTATTGAAAAAGTTCATGTTCATAGTGATACCAATTTATCTTCTGAATCTCATTTTGAGAAGTTTGTACCTTCAGTTATCTTTGACTTTATATTAAATCTTTGAAACTTAAATTTGGTCAGTGGTCATTTAGAGTGGTGTAAGTTCATACATTGATTGACTTATTGTTAGATTACCTTTTACTCAACGACAGGTACCAACGATTCAGTCGACTTGGTTTGGGATCTGGTAAGGTAACTAGTAACCAGAAATCCCGCGTTAACAGGGCTTCTAGTGCATACCCTAATACAGCATACCTCGCAGAGTGAGCAGCGCATGCATGCTGCAGCTAGAATTGACATAAAAATGGCCCAGACACTAATCTGTCAAACCAGCTCACCGGGCATTGCCAGATTGCCCTGTAGGGCCAGCCTAACAAGCTGGTCACTGGTGTATCGCCGGTAAGTAATGAAACTCTTTATGCTACCAGTTGATATATTTGAATGGTTTTTAATAATACTCGCATGCACAAAATACTTGCTTTGCAAAATGTACAATTTTTTTTAATTTATTTTCCTGTGGGGGTAACGTTTTTAAGTGAATTGACTGGGATTTTGTAGTGCAGTGTTACTGTATGAACTCTCTGTTAATGGAGGCGGTGTAGTTCGTCATTGCACCTCACTTTTGCTTCCCCGCTCCAGTGCTCTGAGTGAGCGGAGTGGCTTTTTTCTTTTCAAATGTTTCCCTATTTAAATATGTTCAAAGCGCTGAAACACAGCAGTCAGTAAATAAACGTTTTGCCACCAGTTGATACATTTTAATGGTTTTTATTAAAACTCGCTTGCACAAAATACTTGCAAGGTGATGTTTCTTGAGGGAACTGTTTGGGGTTCAGAAGTGTTGAACATGTTCAAAGAGCAGACATGCTACTGGCTCACCAAAGGAGTGCCAAAGGCAAGCCTGTTTGTGCCCGTCAGCATTCCGGAAGAGCCCAGCACCACCCTTTATGCTAATTTTACAAAGGATTCAAGTGTAAGAAAGATTTATTCTAAAGCATATGTACTTGTCCTTAATACTTCAATTAGGTGTCGCTTGAAAAATTATCCTGACGAGATGGATGATGGTTCCATGAGTAACCACTTCGGGCTTGTTTTGGAGTCAAGTTCTCTTACTATAATCAGGGACCTCCGTTTCTTCCTTTGCTGCTACTAAAGGCATAGGAACAATAAAAGCCTCTCTTATTAATATTTGCTCCCTTCATAACAATGCATTGTTTGTATATGGCCATCTCTCGGACGAGAGTCTGGAAATGCTATTTGTTGCTGAGACTTGCCTGTCGGTCTCTTCTAAACCAGTGATAGAAATGGCCATTCCTTTTGGCTACAAGATGCAGTATTTATACTGAGCTATTGAAAGAGGGGGAGATATTGCAATCATATACAAAGACACCAACACTTGCTTCTTCTTTCCAGCTACTGAACTACTAGAAGCTGAGGCACTGGGCTTTTGTCTCGTTAAATGACCAACAGTCTATAGGAGACCCACGGAACTCTTGGTTTGGCTGGCCACGTTTTGAAATCCCTTAATGAGGCAATCTCTCACGTCCTGCTGCGTTTCTCTCACAGTGTCATTCCCGGTGATTTCAATATTCATTGGGACTGCCCGACAAAGACACGGTCACTGTAAAAGTATCATGTCCTCGCTGGGCCTCTCTCAATTGTTTATGAATTCCAGTCATAGGGGTCATACAATCAACGTATTCTTTTCGAATCACAGAATAACTGTGCCTGACTCAATTCCTGTGGCATGGACAGATCACTATTGGATTCAATTCAATTGGCTTACCTCTCCTCAGAGCAGCTCAGATGACCTTTCTTCGCCTCACCAATTTAGACCTTTCTCTGAGATTACCCAAAACAGTCTGCTGTGTGCCCTGGAAAATACCAGGCCTAACCTCTTGAGGTCTACTGAATCTGATGCTCTTGACGTTGACAACTGGTTGTGCTCATCAGTGGAAAAACTAGCCCCCTCCCAGGTCGCATGCCAAACAGAAACAGGATTTCCAGTCCTTGATTTAGTGATGCCTTAAACAAGGGAAACAATTTAAAAAAGGCAGACATGGCTTGAAATTAAAATTATAGTGTAGAGGCCAAGCAATGTATAAAAAATAACTTTAAAATGATGTGGTCTTGATAAATTCTAATAAGACAGACTATGAAGGAAGAAAGGATTGAAATGGTAGGCAATCGATATAGGGAAATGTTTAAGATTGCAAAAGTCTTCGCGGATCCAGCTTCCTGCCACAGAAGCAAGGTCCCTTTGGCAAAGTGCTGTGAACAACTGGCCTCTTTGTTCCAGAACAACAAAATAAAGGAGATTCACAATAGTCTAATTACAAACTGGACATTGGAAATCGATGATCCTAGACCAACTCTGCCTCCTAACATATTGTCCTGCTGGTTATCAGAGTTTAATTCTATCTCACTGGAAGTGGTTATTTTAAAGCTCAAGTCAGGATCTACTTCCGATCCCTGCCACCTATCTCTTCTAGCTCTTGGATTAGACAACATTAACCCAAGTCCTTGGCTATGGCTACAGTCCCATCCCACTGGAAGCAGGCTAAAATCCTACTCCTATAAAAAACCACTGCAGGCCCTGATGTCAAAGGCAATTATAGGCACATCTTGCTACTGCCTGCGTCATCTAAACTGTTGGATAAATGTGTTGATCAACAGCTTTCCAATTATAGAGACAAATAGGCTATTACACCCCAGTCAGTCAAGTTTCAGGCCAAAGTTCAGTGTTGAGACCGCTTAATCTGAAATCTCCTACTGAATAAATGCACAATTGATAGGGGTAGAAGGGCTGACTTGATACTGTTAGACTTGTCAGCATCATTTGACATGGTCCCACACTTCAGGCTGCTCGTCCGCTTTCAGGAGATAGGCATTAGGGATAATGATTGAAAGTGGATGAAATCCTTCTTTGAAAACAGGGTTCAAGAAGTGTGGTTACCTCCTTATTCTTCGGGCAGCAGAAGTGTCTTGGAGGCAATACCACAGGGCTCCGACCTTAGCCCCACAGTGTTCAATATCTATATGACTCCCCTTGCTGACTTGGTCAAGTCTTTTGAGGTCAAGATAATCTCCTATGCTGCCAGCATTCAGATTGTTTTCTCCTTTTGTAAAGGGCATCCAATAGAGCTAGATGCTAACAAACCCAGTCTTTCTCCTGTCTTTTGTTGGATGAATTTCAACCAAATTAAGTGTGACACCGAAAAGATATAGGTTCTCGGCATTGGACACAAATTTAACCTTAACCCGGACGTTCACTGGCTGGAAGTGGTTTCCTCACCCAATGTTAAAGTTGATACAATTAAAAACTTGAGGTTCAAATTTGAAAATACATATGTCTTTCCATAACCACATTAATATAGTAGCAGGCACGTTTTTGGTAGCCTGCATATGACAAAGATTTGAGTATGGTGCTATCATGTACAGATCAGTTTTAAAATGTATTGGTAACTATGTTATTGTCAGCACGCAGCACTTTAGTTTCATCAGTGGAAAATGTATTGTATTCTTTAGTCGCTGCTGAAAGCACAGGCCACCTTAGTGATGATGTTGGGATACTATTGTATTGCTGTTGCCTAGAGTTATAGTCATTTTAGAAATCTAGTCATATTGGTTGCTTGTATTTAGCAATTTACTTTTAATTTTTATCATGTGAGCACATTGTACTTTAACTGGAAATTATAAGCTGCTATCACATGTACTTATGCATTTTACCTCCTTAACTGGAAAACGGTCAATTTGATGTCGGGCATGTTATATTTTTACTGGAAATTATAAGCTGCTATCACATGTACCTATGCACTTTACCTCCAAATCTGGAAAACGGTTATCCGAAGTCGGGCATTTTATATTTTGGCATTGTATTCATATTTGTTCAATCAGACTTTGTGCTTGTTCTGTATTTTTGTTTTTGTAATGATTTTAATTAATCAACAAATAAAACATTCTTATTATAAAAAAAAGACAAAGAAATCTTTGCACATCCTCTCAGTTGTTCCAATATGGATCACAGTGGTTCTGGGCGTGGTTATGTCCAAGCTGGACTATGCCAATGATTTATATGGTGGTCTGCACAGTATTTAGTGAGGAAACTACGAATTGTCCAGAATGCGGCTGCTTGGCTTTTTCTCCATCTCCCTAGATGGGAGCATGTCTACCCACATCTGCAAAATTTGCATTGGCTTCCCATGAGTAAGCATATTATATTTAAAACCCTTCTCTTCATGCATATAGCACTTCACCATTGTGGGCCTGGCTATTTGTCCTCCAGGATTTCCTGCTATAACCCTCAGAGTAACCTGCGTTCCAGAAATAACTATCAGGCCACTGTTCTAAGGGCCCATCTTGCTAAAACTGGTGGGTAGTCCTTTTCTCTTTTGGGGCTGGTTAACTGGAACAAGCTCCCCTTAGAACTTTGCCAAAAGGAGAATGTAGGATCCTTTAACAAAAAACTCAAAACCATGTGAAAACCTTCCGTTCCATTAGCTAGGGCCCAATACTGATGCTATTAACAACAAAGACAGGAAGCCTAAACATCACCATGCAATACCGTATGGATGAAGCATCCAACAAACCTCCAATAAGCTGGAAAGGAATGGCACACACACATACAGGGAGTGCTGCCAGGGCTGGAATGACAATGCCGGGCACCGGGCAATCCCCCGGTCGGCTGCCAGGGGTGGGGGCCGGTTTTTTGGCCGGGGGCCGGTTTTCTTGCTGGAGCCCATTTTTGGTCTGGCCGCACGTCACCATCAAGTTCGAATTAAAAATCAGAGAAGTTCCCTAAGAGTAATCAGTCACTACTCTGTGTCTTTCCTCGCTCCGTGTGGCAGTAAAAAAAGCTCAACTATCATGGAGTGGAGTGGCTTCTCTCCTGCAAAAATCCATAAATAATGGAACTGTGCTCCATTCAATAGGGGGAGGGTCTCTGCTTCCGCGCTGGTGGTGACATGCGCATAGTGGCTCCAGTAATAAAACGTGCGCGTGCGTAACCCGTGAGTACAGGTCGAGAGGAGCATTCCAAACTGTCTAAGACGTCTTTTTATTTATTTCTATAAGTCGCAGAGAGGCTCCCCACAATTCAATTATTTATAGCCCCTGCCGGATAGTCCCCCTGCTGCCGCCCGCAGCATGCAGGTCGGACTGTAATTTCAATACTGCCGGCCCGGGCCCGAGGAAGTCGGAGAGAGGAGTGAGTGAGCCCTGTTGAACTTGAAGGTGGTTGACCGGGGCACTGCAGTTTTACAGAAGCCTTGATCCGGAGTTCCAGGGTTGCCGTGCTGTGTGTCACCATCGACTGAGAGTGGTGAGCGTGAGCGTCTCTTGGTGGCAGCAGGCAGCATGGGCAGTGACACTGACCTGCTCCACAATTTCGCTGTGGTACAACGTGTGTGACAGAGCCAGAGGTACTTTGAACTACTATCTCTGCCAGATGACAAAACACTGATTCTGACGACTGCAGACACGACTTCCTCTGCACAGCATACTATGAAGTCTTTTGACTCCACAGGTATTTGTAATCTTTTGTGGCCTGACGGAGCCCATATAAACACCCTGATGCTGTCTGAAAAGTTAAAAGGAGAGCGAGTGATGGATATCGCTGGTGAATTCTATTTGAGGCTCCAGGGTGAGTATGAGGAGTCATTTTTCATGTGCGATAAAAAAGAACTGCTCAGACATTGGCACACGTCATTCTGTACTAGCATTGAAGCAACGTCATGCACAGAGGCGAACCCATTGCACAAGAGGGCATCTCATTTTTTTTTTATGGTATCCAGTGACTTAAAAGTCCACTATCACTGTGACAAGGCAATACAAATGGCAAGGGTGTGTGGGACGCAAGCGAGGAAGTTCGAAAAGTGTGAAAATGAAATTGTGATACTATTAAATACAGGCTGCATTTAGAATAGTGGAGTACGTCTTGAAACAGCCAGAGCACGTGACTCACCCGATTCAGACTGCTTTAGTTCAGGCGTTCTTTAAGGATAACAGGCCTATCTGGCCACCTGGGGCTCTCAGATGGGCCAGTTTGAAAGAGCCAGTGAATGAGCCAGTTTTTTTGCCCTGTGGACCGTGACAGGAAAAACAACACATACACTGCCCACACACTGACCCTTTTAATGCAGTGGCAGAGTGCTCGACAAGCTAGTTCAAACACCATAAGCTTCACACTAATATATTTTATTCACATTTTCTCTCTGATGGGTAACATTCTTTGTCATGTGTATTTATCATTTTCATATTAACAAAACTGTTGACACCTGTGTGAGTACGAATGCTTTAGAGCAGATTAGTAAATTCGTATAATTAATAAAACCTCAGGAGGACACCTTCACTGTCCTACTCGGTCTTTAATTCTTTTATCGTGCCTTCTACTTATACTTCTTTTCCTCCTTCTTTCAGTTCTTTACAGCCACCTTCTCCTGCTTTTCTGCCTTCAGTGACATGGGCCACCTGGCATTTAAAAGGCTCTCCATTTTACAAAACAGTTTTGTTGTAAAAATACCAGAGATGCTGGCTGAGGTGACCTCTTGTAATACACTAGGATATGTTTGGTAATTATGTTAGGGTACATACGAGGTCATATACATTCGTTATTACAGTGATGAGGATGATTTGAGGATCAGCCCTAGGATTAACAAGCACAGCATGTCAGTAAGAAAAGACAGGGATAGGATGTTATCTATTTTAACGTCAAGTACATGTTTTAAAAAGAATGATTAAACTACATGAGTGTGGATCAGGGTTGGACTGGCACTGGCAGTGGCAGCCCTTTTTTCCTCCTGACAAGGCCCATGGGCCGCCACCACAGCAGTGCATGATCTTAGGTCAGATTCTGTATAAATGGGTTTTCTTTTCGTCAGGTGTTGTTCGTGTGTGTGTCCGTCTCTGGGCAGGGCCAGGCCAGCTGCAATGTTCCGAGCCATCAGGCAGGATATGTGTGCTGCTCCCTTGGGTGGCGCTGTGCTGCTTGACTCTTAAGGGCTGTCACTGGGGTGAAGGTTGGAGTCAGCAAGTCTGCTTAAAATATGTTTTTCAGCAAAAGCCCCAACTTGGAACGTGTGCTGAAAAATATATTTTAAGCAGACAACAGGACTTTCTAGTGTTTTTTTATTGTATTTATTTTTTTACACAAGTGAGTCCTTTTGTTTTGTTTTCCACTGGCCACTGGTGTTGTTGCCACTGGCACTTGCCACTTAGGCTAATGTGTAAATTTCTAGGAGCCCTCTGTGCGTTCCCTTGACGCTGGCTCAGTTGGTTCGTGACCTCTATATTTTTTTTAATTGTCCGGATTTCAGTCCGGATTTCAGAAGAAAGAGTTTGCACTGCTAAAATGCGCACACTTGTGTGTTCAGCGGATGCTTCACTTCTAAAAGATGCAATCGGGCCACAGGGACGGTATGGTAGCTGCAGTTCCCAGTGTGCAATCTGATAGAAGTTTTAGAAAGAGACTTGCTGTTTCATAATACCCAATTCCTGTGTATTCTATGATGTTTTGTTTTTAATGTCTAAGGAACAGATTATCCAGCTGAATAGTATTCGTGTTTTTTGGCCTCAGAAAGCTGAAAAGGCTGGGTCTGCCTTGCATCGAATCCAATGTGTAACAAATTAGCTACACAGAGTTCTCCACAGAAGGCGCAGTGTTAGGCAAATTACATCACCAATCCTCTGATGACATCACAGAGTTGATCTCTGATCCCAGCCTAAGCCCTTCAACAGCCTCCTAGTCCTACTTGCTCCTAAGGGCCCAGGGACTGCAAGGGCAAGATGTGGAAGCTAGAACTGCTACCTCACATGGTGTGAGCGTGTGTCGCAGTATTGACTCCCTTCGCATGGTCACCTGGGTAAGAGCTGTTATCATAGTGCTAGACAAGGTGAGCTGGAAACCCTTGCACAGAGCAGCCTTCCAGCTTGTGTGTGGAGGCTTTGCATTGCTGATGTCCATAAAGGGGGTTGCAAGCAGCCTCCTAGGAAATTAGTGGTAGCCTCTGAAGCTTTTGCTAGAGTTTTAGAGAAGAGAGAGGTGTGGCTCTCAGCCTACTCGCTAGCCATACCTCTCCTTGTTTATGCCCCCTCCTCCTCCACTCTCAAATAGTAAAAAGTTGTAGAAGTTGTCATGGGGCACTTCACACACTAATAGGCCCTTTAAAACCCTCCTTAGTTTCTATTTCTGCTCCTTTCTTCTTCATTACACCTGGTGCAGGGGTAGAAACCAACAAGGGCAGTGCAACACCACGAGTACCCAAGGGCAAGCCAGTGGTGGGAGCTGCTACTCCTGGCCAGTGACCACCCCTAACTGAGTTTCATTCTTACCAGCCAGAGTCTCTGAGATAAGGTACTTATATTAATTCACCTAAAAACATATGGTGGAGACCAGCATTTGCTATATAACAAGCAATGACACCATTCAAATCATTGTGTTTTGTGCTAAAATACCAAGCTCATAACAGCAAATCTCCCAGTGGCTGCCATGCAGCAAATGAACTCGAGTTCTGAATAGTGTTTAATTACCACCACTAAATTTAAGATTTAATAATACTGTGCTTTCAGAGTTGATTGGCATAAATCTTAATTAAGTGACTTGAGCCTTAAGCATATATTCTGCATGTAAATTTCATGAAGTTACTTGGTTGGCTTATCTGCCAAAAATGCAATTGAAGAAGTGAAAGGAGATGTATTATAAACAGTTAAGGCTCTCTGTTAAAATAAAGGCAGGAAGGTGTGGAATTGCAAGTGAACATTGTCAGAGCCTTTCTCGCACAGCCTTTGGGTACTAAGGCATTGTAGCACACAGAGAATAGAAGAAAAACAATTGGGAGCCAGACCAGGAACAAATTGTGCTGCAGTGACAAGGCACCGTGACTTAAGAAGGATGGGTGGTTCTGGAGAACAATGGCACATGGATATGATTTTTAAAACATGGCATATGGTTTAATAGACTTAATATTCAAACTGAGAATGTTGCCAATTTTGTACATATTCTTTCCGGCTGCCAATTTAAAGTTGTATGGAGAAGGAAGCTTTACATTAACCATCAAAAACACTACATCTATTATTACAAAGGGGAGTAGGTCAGGTTTCTGTATGGTTCAAGTAAGAGGGTAGAACTGATTATATGTTCAAGGTCTGTTGGGTGCTTTGTTTCTACCCTGACTACTGTATTAACGATGTATAATGATCTAACAAGGATGGTACGAGTAATTTGCGTTAGATTTAATACATAGATCCAGAAATATCTGCTTTAGAAGGGAGTAGTTGTTCTGTGCACCAAAATATATGTTGGACTCGGGCTGCCACTTTCTGGTAAAAAAAACCCATAAATTAAGACACACTGTCCTATTTTCTTTGTGGACTGAAAAACAATGTAAGTAAATAATCCCATGATTGAACTTGGAAAGGACACTAACTGATGATAAATGCCTGCATACTAAACTGCATCCTTTTCATCAGGCACCCAAGGAGATATAGAAGGAAGCTAACAGAAAAATTCCCAGCGCCATTAGCACATGTAAAATGTTTTTTAGATACATATTGTTCATATTGAATGCTGAGACCTAGTTAGATAAGTCCTTGTCGGCCTCAGAGTCCTCCAAATGAAAATCCGGTTTGATCTGCTTTATTACATCAAAAAAGGACATTTTTGTTGGCTCTTAGGGCTCAGTGCCCTTTACCGCCACTAACCAGTGCTAAAGTGCTTGTGCTCTTTCCTTTCAAACATGGTAAAATTGGCTTACACCGAATTGGCAAATTCAACCCCCCAAACTCCCCCTAGTAGTGGTTGCTCACTGTGCTTGCCCGCTACACACCATGTGGGGGCTGGTCTCACTTTTACTTTGTTCTCTCTGATTCACTACTTGTGTCTATTTTTGGTGCTCTCTGAAAGAATGCCTATGGGTACATATGACTGGGTGGGTAACCTGATGTTCTTTAAGGTCATCATCTACTATTTACTGTGCTTTGAAAGTTGATACAATTTGAATATGTAATGAAAAATGTGCTGTAAAATTCACTATTTTGGTCTGTCGTTTTCCAAAATTTTCTTGGGGGGGTAAACCACCCCAAATCCCCCCTAGTAGCGTTCGGGCTCGCTCGCTATGCTCGCTCGCTACGTGCTGGACGGGGGCTGGTCTGGCAAAATTTGCCAGGGCTGCTTTCAGTTCCCAGTCCGGCCCTGAGTGCTGCGTCTGGCGACATCTGACGAGACGAGGGGCTGAGACACGTGAGGAATGGAGAGTGGCAGAACCAGGAGCAGCCCAGCCTAGCAGCCCTAAAGAAACAGAATGAAAGCGAAAACAGTGGCAGCAGAGTAATGATGATGTTGCCCAGCAAAAAGGTCAGAATGATGCTCCATAGAAGCGACTCAGGAGAGCAGACTGGATACGGCCCGCATCCATTGTAGTGCCAGGCAAAGAACACCAGTAAACAAATCCGCCCAAAATGATATGAATAACAGGAGTCGACATCCACTTGCACTGAGTACATGACAGAATGCCCCAGATAGTCGAGTTAACCAGCATGCCGGCGATTGCCGAGGATCCCAGTCCCCGCTCCACGGCAATCAAGACACATCACCCCCAGAAGGCCGAAGGAAAGCACTGCAGACCTCCAGACTGGGTGAACACAAAGAGTGAAGGGAGGAGGCTCAGAAACTGTTGCACCCCAAGAAGGCGCCTCCTCACTCACTCACCATACTCTCTGCCGGCTCTTGCTAACCACTCTCACTGGACACTGCAGGAATCCCCTTCGGATTTATGACGGAACAATGCATTTCACTGCAATGCACGCCTTTGCCTTTATAACTCATAACCTTTACCACACATGTTTCTACAACTAACGACAAGGCAACCGTTCTCAGGAATGGCACAGGTCGTAAAGAGGAACCAGAAGGGTTTCTCAGTTTCCTCTGATGACACGATAGCCTTTAACATGGCGGTGCCTATACCAGCATGCATATGCCCTTGCCACCAGTACCACGCATATGCCCTTACCATTCATCGTATTGTATTGTATATGTTATTTCTAGAGTGCAGCTTTCACTCTGCAGGAGTATTTTGGCAATATGCAGAAATAGACGGGAGGTACAAGATGACACACACTGCCTCGGAGATTACTGAAGGGTTAAATAAGAGAGAAGTATAGAGAGTCTGGAACTTCAAATATCCAGGTTGTAAAGGCATGCATTGTAAATGCATATGGGTTATACAAAAATGCGTTGTAAAGCCGATGCATGGCAATAGTGCATATGTTGTAACGCATGTGTGGTAAAGGCACTGTGTGGTAACAGCTACGTTGTAATGGCTGCTTCTCATCTTCTTCAATCCGGCTTCAATGCACAATACGGCTGCACCACAGGCCTTGAGGATTTAGCATGCCGAAAGGAGTCGTGCTGACACACAACTCCGCGGGGCCGCACGGCAAGGAAGAAACTGCAAACCAAGCCGCTGGAGCACATCCACCATGCCTGCCTCAAAAGATTGTTTCACAAAAAATAACCTAGAAGTAAAGAGAATGAGAGGGCTTTTAATCTATGGGAAAGGATTGTGATTGGAGGCACAGGGGCCTCAATGAGTGAGTCATTACAGCGAGAAGGACGAAGGGGTAATATGGTTTTCCATAGACAGGACTACCATTCCTTGCATAAAGTTCAGTTTTAAAAAGTGCTGGAATAAAAATTTTGATTTCTCATATATAAAAATATTCATGCTTTCAAATGTGGTATCAGATCACAGTTACCGCTACTAGTCTGTCCTGACGTCTGATCGTCCAGTCCCCCAGGCGTCCTTGGGAGACTGTCTCAGGATTTATTTCATCGCCCATGATCTGGCCACTGAATTGTGATATGCATTTTGTGTGAATGTGTCTGTAATGTATTTATAAACTGAATGAATGAAGAATGGATGTGGTTTTTTGAATCTCTTTGGAATGTGTGTTTGATGGAATCGGAGTTTTTGATCAAATGACATAACCGCCTCGATATTATTATGTGACATGTCTGGTTATGTGTGTTACTACTTTTGTTAAAGAGAAAATATATGTCTATATAAAAGAAATGAAATAAAAAAATTATTTTGTCTTATAAACTGGTCTCCTCGAATTGCTTCTGGTTTCAGTGAACTTACCACTGCTAGTTTAATGTAGGGACCCTAGCAGGGCCTTTGGTATTAAAAAGGGCAGTCTGTTTTGTTGTTTTGTACAGTGCAACCATTAAAGCATCAGACGACCACAGCAAATAAATGATGAAACGTGCAAAAAAAGATGAATGTCCGACAGTTACTATCCAGTTTGAAGCTGAAAGACAGATTTTTTGGGCCACCCTAACACACTTGTTTGTCTAACTATCTACAAGCACGTCATGAGACTGTCCATCTACCTCATATGGAGCTGCAAGAGAAAACACATAAACAAAAATTACATTTTGTTTTATGAGAAATTGGACTAAATATATCTATCTCTCCAAATCTCGATGTGTGTTGCAAATGCACAGGGATCCTGCACAATGCCTGTATTGCCAGTTTAACAGTTATGGCACGCTGTAAAATAAAAAGGTGTTACTTTTAAATGAAGCCTATGTGGCTGAGCTGGTTCAACAGAGTACAGGTACTGCAGACATCGGAAAACCGGTTGACTACAGGAAAAAAATTGGGGCACATGGTAAAAAAAAATTCTTTACAGTGACCCTCAAATGTGAAGGTGCACATGAGAGCTTTTGGACTGCAATAAAACAGATATTGTCTCAAAACTTCCTACAAGTATAATTAATTATAGTTTTCTCTGACCTAGAAACACATTAAAGCATAGCGTTATACAATATAATCAAACTATTAATCGATCAATTAACCAGGAACATTGGTGTGCTTTTCATGGTATTGTCGAGCCTATTTCATAAACAAATAAAAGCTGTGCCTTTTCTACTCCTTGTTTAAGAATCACTTGGACTTGTCTGGGTATAACCAGCCTGTATCCTGAGGACTGCAGAGGGCATTTGAAAAGGTTAATAAGCGGCCTAGGATAGCATGAGCTTTTATTACTGTAGGTCACAGGATGGGTTATGTAAGGGTTTAGGAATTAGATGAGTGAGGTTTTAATCATATAGAAGGACAAAAATAATCAGAACCACTTCTTAATGATGGGCCCGAAAAACATCTCAGTGGACCATGGATTTGTGAGAACAGGGGAAAGTTGGCAGGCCCAAGTGTGAAAGAAAAAATTGGAAACAGAAAAACTATCTCCCCTCCACTGTGCTGGCTGCAAGGAAACTTATACTTCGATTATTATTCGTGCATGCATAAGTATCTATGAATATGTATATCATTACACAGGCATGTATGTTTATTTGTGAACATACATTAGCCTGCGTGAGGTTAAAAAGCACGGACCAATCCGTTCACCCCTTATGAGTTTGCGAGTTGTTATGGCTCAGTTCCACGTAGGTCCCTGGATTCCAGATGTGATGTGATGGAGAGGTGGATGCTTCTAGAGAGGGCACCGCCAGCCAAGGCCTAACTCATAAGAGTGGCTTACAAGAACTTAATTTAGAAGTCGGTCAACAGTTTACTATACCTGCCGAACAGGTGCTTGAATCTTGATAGAGTTTAAACTTCTTTTCACTTAGGAACAAGGGACACACATCTATTAAGGGCTCAATTGGCCCCTCGGCTCTCTGTGGCCCGGGTGCTGCTGCACCCGTTGCACCAATGGTAGCTAAGCCCCTTGTCATGCCTGTGCTATTCAGGTGTTGCCGATTCCCTGTTTATCTTTGCATGAGCGTTTCTGGAAAACAATTGCATACCATTCATAAGAAGAGGGGTGTGTCGCAATTACTGCATCTTTTGATAAACATCAGTGTGTTATGAAACTGTGAATGAGAAATAACAGAGAGGAGTTGTTGACTGGCACAGCCGACCAAACCAGGCAGTGCTGTGGGCGTTCATGGTCACACAAAAGTGCTGCAATTAAACACTACACAGCCAAGACAAATGCTATTATCTCCTCCTACAAAATAAATGAGGACAAGACACAACACATGCGCTGCCAAACTCTTGCAGAATACTCTACCACCACACCTAAACGACAGGGCAGGCCAACTTTTAACAGCAGCACTCTGCGTGTTTACGTTAAGAGTCTGACTGAACCAGTTGTTCTCTGCATATTTCTGCCACACCTCTCATTTGGCACCCACTGTACTTACGCATTACAGTACGGCTTCTTTTCGTATCCTTTGTAGTTGTTCATGTTTAAAGTCATTTTGCAGACTTCGCAGTGGAAACATCCTTTGTGCCAGTACTGTAAATGAAAGAAGGAACACGTGAACAGTCGTAATATTTCTATATTTCATCGGTCATTATACACGATTTCTAAAGGTGAGTATGCAAAGTATAACATTTTGCATGAAATGGTCACACAAAGCAAAGCTTGTATTGTTAGCAACGTTTTCTATATTTTAAGTAATCAAAGAACACGAGCGGGCTGTGGGGAAGCTCGTGAAATAAACCCTTCACTGCTGGCCTGATGACTAGTGCACCTGGGAAGAATGTTTACATATTGGCAAGCAAACGTACCGCCTAAAAACAAATATTGCTGGCATAGGACGAGCACAGCCCCAAAAAAACACAAGAAAGCGGTACTAGGGTTTAGGTACTCAGACTGACTATTTTTGCAGCGTTTACACGCGGCTCTGCTTCAGGGACAATCCTTGTTCGACAGAATGCACAAGGATGTGATTCCTAACTTCTCTTTTGTCGAACAGAGACTCGGTGTTCGGGGCTGGAAAGAAAGGCGCCCCCGCGCGCGCTCCAACACCTCGCTTCACACCCCACGCACGTGCATCATTCGCTCGTCGCAGCTCGGGGGGATGATCGCACGTTGTGGCGGCGAGAACCTGCGAGCGTCACGTGAGCAGGTGGACAGGCCGAGGGTGACAAAGCACCTGTATTGGGATGAATCAAATGGGGGCCATTCGAGAGAGACGCTATGGGGCTGAGTGGTGCTGCTTCAAACGGGGTGCTGCGGTGCTCTGCGATGCACCGGGTTGTGCCATGAACCCCCGAGAAGCTGTGACGTTTATGAAAAATAAAAACTGCAGGAGCTGCTTCTTGGCATCTACATGTGGTTTCAAATTCAAGTCGTTTTTTCAGCTTGCTGTAAAGGTTTTCTATGGAATGGTGCGGTTTAAATAACACGCTGAGCTTGCTGGCTCCCAAGAGCGCCCTCTGAAGCAGAGCGTGCAGTCTCAAACGACCACAATGTTGTTTACAGCACAGCCCACGTTGTGGGACGCTCGGAGTTGTGCGTGAAGGTGGTGTATTTGAAATTGCGACGGCGCTGCTGTACTCTCTTTGTCGCTGGTTCTGTTCTCCAGGGGGTGCACTTTGTGGTACAGAGAAGGCATTTTAATCACAGGCAGTGATGCGGTAACCAGGTGCTGTCAGAAGTTGTCAGAACACGTGAGAAAGCATGCATTATTGTTGTAGGCTATATTCAACAGTAAAACCAGGGAACCAGACTATAAGCAGGCCCACAAACAGCCAAAAAGTGGTACACGCATTGACCTTTCAGGTCAGAACTTCTGACACTGCAGTACTGCCCTGTGGCAAGAACCACTCGAATTAGGGGATTTGCGGCTGCGACTTTGCTGCATAATTATGGACGCGCCACGTGTACAATATAATGCATAATATGCAAAATGATTTTCAAATTAAACAAGTTTCTAGCTCAAGCGCATCCAAAGTTCCTAAAAACGCAGCAACACAAATTGCCGCACAGTGTAAGGCAAACGTAAAGATTGACTGGTCATCTTTCTCTTGCTTATTGCTGCATTTGGGCATAAAATGGTAAGAATAATGGGGATACATTCACAAAAACAAATAGGTAATACTATCACAAAATGTGCTGCATTGTTCAGCATAATTGCCTTGTCTTGCCACATAATTTAGTCAATCACCCCACAAAATGTGGTCCTTGGCACTAGCCTGGGGGAGAAGACAGCTGCTGGACTCTAAGGTGTGCTGTAAAGTCTGCTAAAGTCCACCAATGTTTCTAGTTGGTTGCCAGTGTGTTTTCTGGAACCCAGCTGTGTCAGGGCTGCCTGTAGGCCAGGGTGTTTTTTAAAGCACAGAAGTGTTAGCGAGAATCTTGTGGCAAAGCGGGTGCTATAAAGGCCCATTCTCTCTATCACTCACCCACCACATGCTGGGTGTAACTGGCACACACTACTAGTACGCAGTGAACGAAAATGTGTGTGTGAAACGTCATACCGAGGGGGTACCAAAACGGAAGCTGGATGATGCTCTTGAGACCACGTGCCCCTTCCGTGCACTCTACCTGCGTTGTGAGCGGACACTCGAATGATGCCTTCGTCATGCCTGCATCGCTGCTCTACCGCATGAATCAGCATGTGGGTAAGGGGACCTAAGGTGGCCCAGTCCTCTGCCCGCACCCCCCGCTCTCTGAAGCTGCCCGTCCCCCCACCCATGGGAGCACATTCTAGTAATACGTGGGTTGCATGCCTGGAGGTGTCAGACAAGGGGGCACCATACCACAGCATCCGTTCCTCATCGGCTTCCGAGCCCGGTTTCCTGCATCTAGCAGTGACGGGGAAATAACTTGTCAGGTGCTCTGCGCGACAGATGGCATGTCACCTTCAGCGACATCAGCGGGGCTTGCTGACCCCAGAGGTGTCAGCGCCGGATAACCTGCTGGCTGTCAAGCATCCCTGCCCCTTCCCTGGTCGATGGGGGAGAGAGCGCATTACCTTGTCTAAGCAGTTGACTTTTTCAGTGGGATACACGACTTTCCCACAGCGGGCGCACTGGGGGTTCATCCCCGCCCCACAGGTAGATGCAAATTGGGGGGAGCAGGAGTGCTACTTGTATGTCCTTCCTGGTGCACGCTGTCAGCTCACTCCTGCCTCTGTCCAGCTAGGGTAGCTCTCCAGCACCCGAGGTCAGCGCAAGAAGCAGTGGTTCACGCTGTATCACTCCAGTGGCTGCACGAGTTCCTAGAGGCTTATCTGGCGCTCATCTGGTCCTCTGAGCCTCGGTGGAGGTAGCTGCTGCACTCAGTCTGGTAGGGGAGGAGATTCAGCACTCTGCCGGCCCCCTTTCTCGGTGCGTTCAGGCGATAGGACGAGCCGCAGCCCACTGGAGAAGAGCGATGCACGAGCACGCAGCGAACCCGAGCCAGAGAACTGGTGGAACCGCAGCAACGCCCTGAGCTGCAGCAGCAGCGCCCGCAGAGGTCTACAGGGGGAGGGACCGGGAGGCGCGCCTCCGCCGGGGACGTGTAAGAGGCAGCGAGAGTGGATGGAGCGAGAGCAACCTGCCCGTGAGCGCGCCCTGCACCTGTGCGCGCGACATGATGCGCAAGGCAGACGGGTGGCGAAATGGGCAAAGAGGTGGGGTACGGTAGGCCTACACCGAGTCTCAAGCCGCCCGCAGTAGACTTTCAGAGCACTGTTCAACCACTTCCTGCAAATACAGCGAACTTGGATTGATGTTCAAAGTATTTTTCTGAAAGATTACTAATTTATACCGAATTTAGATGAATGATAGATATCAAAGTAAAAGTTCTTTAACAACTGGCGGCCTGCACCGGGGAACTTCATGTTGTGGAGAGGCCAACACAAGACGCAGCGCAGAAAACAACATGATGCAAAAGCAGTGCTGAGAGTTTTCGCTTCATAAGAGACAAGTCTCAGGTTGATCCAGTGTGTCTGGAATGTGAGTAAGGATCAAAGGCAGCTGGTTGGCTCTTTTGCAAGACAGGCTGCTCTAGCGAGTTTAAATTCCTGCACTACCCAAACATGCAGCCAAGAAAGCAAACATTGGCATTGCCAATCTTTGTGACTTTAATGTGGTGGAAGAAATATGCCAACTATCTCTATTACACACAGCAAATATACAGTCAAGGCCGCAGGAGTGCAAGTTCAGATACAGTAAACACATTCTGGATTTGTTATATTAGGAAGGTAAGGGCCTTTACTTCGACTCGTGCCTTTTAATATAATCATGATTGGTTAGCCGTACAGTAGTCCTACTATGGACCGTGCATATACTTTAGGTTAATCCATTTTAACTAGTTAGCATCAAAGTTTGTAGCAGGTGAATGCACATGCCATACAGAATATTGGACAGTAATTGCCAAAGCATATGATGCTTTTTTGTTAGCAACAGCTTGTAGACAATGGATATACACACGTCAGAACATAAAACAAATGATACATGTTTTAATTCATTTTGCAGTACGTCAGCATCTGTACAGCTCCTGAAGGCATGCAGCCCTGGCGCTTTTCGATGCTGCAGATTGAATACTGGAAAGAAACAACGCATGAATTATAAATCACCTTATTTTAAAAAGCAGAATTTTGTGATCCTACCCTCTGAACAACAGCAACACAAAAAGATGATGGATGGAATGCTGAACATTGTCTAACATTCACCCCCAGTACAGAGATCTGGGCCTAAATCCATCGTTCTATTTGCTCACTGTGTCATTGCAGTTTGTACCCAGCCCTATGCAAATCAGTGTTGATGCTGCTCCCCCATGGGAACAGTCAGGGGCGGATTGGCAAGGCGGGCATTCGGGCATGGGCCGAAGGGCCGGTGCCTCAGTGCCCTCTGTGGGTCGTTTTTTTCTCCCCTGTCCCAGTCCACAGAGAGTGGACTAGGAAAGGGTAGAAAAAAAAACGGCCCACAGAGTGCACGGAGACAGACAAAGAAAATGAAAGCAGCCTCGCTGTGCGGTTGGACAGCGATTGTCAGCTGTGGCCTCTCCTTCACCCCTGCCCTGCCAAGCAATCAAGCTGAGGCTGGGCTGGGGAGGGGTGATTGTTTGCAAGAATCGGCCTCCCTGGGGGCCAGGTGTTTCTCAGGCCTTTGAGCCATTTTCACCTCGGCCCCCCTGGGGCCCATGCAGCCCAGAAACGGTGTTAGTCTTAACACCTCGCCCACAGCCCTTCACATTCAGGGAATAGTGGGCGAGGAAGAATGGGTCTTGCTGTGGGGGTGGGGGGGGGGGGGGGCAGGTGATGTTTGGATTTTTTATTTTTATTTATTTATTTATGCGATTTTATATAGCGCAGACTTTACCCGAAGGTGTCAGAGCGCTTCACGCTAGGAATAACAATAATACATGAGGAGAAAAATTACAAGTGGACAAATTACAAAAGCAAACGTTAAGTTACATGAATCAAAAGTGACAATAGTGAGCAACCAAAATACATGAGGTAGCAATCGGTACATTACAGGAGGAAAAAGTGATATGTGTGCAGGTTACAAAAGCGTACAAAGTACAAGTAGAGGTATAATACTGCAATAAATGGCAGACACTCCAGCACAAGAACAAACGTTACGTAGGCAATGGTGGCACTTGTGCAAGTATCTAAAGCAAGCAAAAAGTGAGAGGTAGCATACAGTGTGATACCAGAGAAAAGTGACGTTTGCAAGTTACAAAAGGGAACCATACACAGGTACAAGGGTAATACTACAGTAAATGGTAAACACTCAAACTGCCAGAACACACTGGGAAGGCACTTCCCATGCTCCAGCTTCACCTCAGCCTCCCCCCTGACTACCTGGCTACCTTGGATGACCCAGAAAGCTGTGTTTTGTGCTCCCCTGCCAGGACATTTTCCCGAGGCCTGGAGTGCTGATTAATTTACTAATTGCAGGGGCCTTACCTCTGTTCATGTGCTCCTGAGCTGAAGGTCTGGGGAGGGCTAAGTAGGTTAGTAATAGCAGGGGCTTTGCTGCTTTTCAGGTGCTCCTGTGCTGGAGGGCTGGAATAATTTTGTGACAGAAAGGGGCCTTGCTATTTTTTTTAGTTGCTCAGCATGTAGGCCATTGTCACCTTGGCCCTGTGTCCTGTGCAAGAACAGTATCCTCCCACTTTCATTTCTTGTCTGTGCAAATGGTGTTTCATGAAAGGGCACGCCCCTTGAATGTGGGCCACACCCCTTAAATATGGGCCATGCCTCTTGAATGTGGGCCACTTTTTTCGTCAGTGCCCGGGCCGAATTGTTATTCCAATCCGACACTGGGAACAGTCCAACCTGAGTTGCCAGGCCAGGTCCTCCCTGGACCGGAAACAGGCATCCTGAAACTAGGGTTTCAGGGAATCACCCCACATCAGCCAGGTTAGATTAAATCCAATGGCATAGTTACCACCAGAGCCATGTCTGGGCGAACCCTTCCAACTTAGGGCGACTAGTGCAACACAAAAAGGTGATGGATGTAATGCTGAACATTGTCAAACATTTAACCCAGTTCAGAAATCTGAGCCTAAATCCATTGGTTTTTTGCTCATTATGCCTTTCCAGTTTGGACCCAGCTATTTGCAAATCAGTCTTGACACTGTGCCCCAGGGCAGCAGTCCAGCTTGAACTCCTAGGCCAGGTTCTCCATGGACAGAAAAAAAGCATCCTGGTACTGGTTTCGAGGTATCACCCTAAATCAGCCCAAATCAGCCAGGCTAACTTTAATCCAATGGTATAGTGAGTACAAGATACACCTCATACCCTTCCCACTTAGGGCGACTATTGAATAACAAAAAGACGATGGACGAATGCTGAATATTGTCGTACAATGGACGTCCTGGGACCGATTTTGGGGTATCACCTCTCATCAGCCATACTAGCTTGAATCCCCAGACGTGGGTCCCATGCTCACTATGCCATTGGATTCAAGCTAGCCTGGCTGATGAGGTATGATATCCTGAAATGGTTCGCAGGATGCTTGTTTCCTGTCCAGGGAGGGCAGGCTTCACAGGAAATTGAGCAGATGCTGAAACTTGAAGCTTGTTCCCGAGTTCCAAAGTTGACAGTTCTGGTGATTACGTTGCATCCTCTTCTTATATATCCAGAACCCGCCTCTGCATCAGGGGGCCCCCAGCAGTTGAGGCACTTTACCTCTGTTTGGGCACCATGCTCCCCGCATTTTTGTCCCTGCTACACGGACTCGCTGATACAGGGGCTGCGGCGGTACAAGGGGACCAGGGAGCTGACTCGTTGTTTAGAGAACAGCTGTTGCCATCATCGCACCCTGCTCACAGGTGCCTCAGTGGACATTCCTTTCCACATTTTCCCCCATTACACCAGCCCAGGGCGCTCTCAACATGTGGCATCCTGGGAGTTGAAGTCCTGGCTTTACCCACAAACTTTAACAGGTGCGCAGCATTGACTGGGGGGAGGGGCGGACCTACGCCATTCATCTAGAGGCAGCAGGAGCTCACGAAGATCACAAGACTTGCATTAGGTGTTGGGCACTGAAGAAGGCAGTCCTTGCCGAAATGCATTTGCCGCCACCGAAGCTGCTGTCTGAACAATAAAGTCTGCTTTACCTGTTCCCCTCTGGGTCCTGCTTCGTTCTTTTTGGGAGCAAGGTTTCCGATATACCACGGGTTCAAAAGTGGCGGGACCCATCAGCAGAGTGCTGCATCTCGTGAGGAGGCTTTGGGCGCTGACGAAGGCTATCTACGGCCAGAAATGCATCCGCCACTTACTGCAAAATAAAAGCCTCCAACTGTTTCCCCTTTGGGTCTCTGCTCTTTTCTTTCTGGGAAGGAGATTCGCTGCACATATCAATGCGTCAGCCAGAGACGCACTACAGAGCACCCCCACTTCACTCTGGGCTTGGACTTCACTGGCTCGAACTGTTCCAGTTCTCTGCGTTGCCAAAGTTGTTTGGATGGTCCTACGTCCGCCAAGGAGCCCGGGAAGAAATTTGGCAGTTGTGAGGTTATTGCAACCTTGCTCTGGGCAGCGTGCACTGTCACAGCAGTCCCTGTTGCATGTATTCCTGGACTTCGTGGCTGAAGCGGTATAGGGGAGCTGAGGAGGCGCTGTTTTGTGGACTACAAAGCTGTTCTTTAAAAAATCATCACATTTTGTTTTTTTAATTTTGAGAGCACACTTGGCTTCCCGCACGCACGCACAAGGAGTAAATTATTACTTCATCCCCCCAGCAACACTGCCAGGAACCTGACATTGGGAACTCTGGGACTTGTAGTTTCCCTTTATCAACCGAGTACTACATAGGTGTGCTGCCTAACGAACTGAGGGGCGGTGCGGAACTGTTACCATGGGTTCAAAAGGGGCCGGACCCATCAGCAGAGTGCTGCATCTCGTGAGGAGGCTTTGGGCGCTGACGAAGGCTATCTGCGGCCAGAAATGCATCCGCCACTTACTGCAAAATAAAAGCCTCCAACTGTTTCCCCTTTGGGTCTCTGCTCTTTTCTTTCTGGGAAGGAGATTCGCTGCACATATCAATGCGTCAGCCAGAGACGCACTACAGAGCACCCCCGCTTCACTCTGGGCTTGGACTTCACTGGCTCGAACTGTTCCAGTTCTCTGCGTTGCCAAAGTTGTTTGGATGGTCCTACGTCCGCCAAGGAGCCCGGGAAGAAATTTGGCAGTTGTGAGGTTATTGCAACCTTGCTCTGGGCAGCGTGCACTGTCACAGCAGTCCCTGTTGCATGTATTCCTGGACTTCGTGGCTGAAGCGGTATAGGGGAGCTGAGGAGGCGCTGTTTTGTGGACTACAAAGCTGTTCTTTAAAAAATCATCACATTTTGTTTTTTTAATTTTGAGAGCACACTTGGCTTCCCGCACGCACGCACAACGAGTAAATTATTACTTCATCCCCCCAGCAACACCGCCAGGAACCTGACATTGGGATCTCTGGGACTTATAGTTTCCCTTTACCAACCGGGTACTACACAGGTGTGCTGCCTAACGAACTGAGGGGCGGTGCGGACCTGTTACCACGGGTTCAAAAGGGGCGGGACCCACCAGCAGGGTGCTGCATCTCGTGAGGAGGCTTTGGGCGCTGACGAAGGCTATCTACGGCCAGAAATGCATCCGCCACTTACTGCAAAATAAAAGCCTCCAACTGTTTCCCCTTTGGGTCTCTGCTCTTTTCTTTCTGGGAAGGAGATTCGCTGCATATATCAATGCGTCAGCCAGAGACACACTACAGAGCACCCCCGCTTCACTCTGGGCTTGGACTTCACTGGCTCGAACTGTTCCAGTTCTCTGCGTTGCCAAAGTTGTTTGGATGGTCCTACGTCCGCCAAGGAGCCCGGGAAGAAATTTGGCAGTTGTGAGGTTATTGCAACCTTGCTCTGGGCAGCGTGCACTGTCACAGCAGTCCCTGTTGCATGTATTCCTGGACTTCGTGGCTGAAGCGGTATAGGGGAGCTGAGGAGGCGCTGTTTTGTGGACTACAAAGCTGTTCTTTAAAAAATCATCACATTTTGTTTTTTTAATTTTGAGAGCACACTTGGCTTCCCGCACGCACGCACAAGGAGTAAATTATTACTTCATCCCCCCCAGCAACACCGCCAGGAACCTGACATTGGGAACTCTGGGACTTGTAGTTTCCCTTTACCAACCGGGTACTACACAGGTGTGCTGCCTAACGAACTGAGGGGCGGTGCGGACCTGTTACCACGGGTTCAAAAGGGGCGGGACCCATCAGCAGAGTGCTGCATCTCGTGAGGAGGCTTTGGGCGCTGACGAAGGCTATCTACGGCCAGAAATGCATCCGCCACTTACTGCAAAATAAAAGCCTCCAACTGTTTCCCCTTTGGGTCTCTGCTCTTTTCTTTCTGGGAAGGAGATTCGCTGCACATATCAATGCGTCAGCCAGAGACGCACTACAGAGCACCCCCGCTTCACTCTGGGCTTGGACTTCACTGGCTCGAACTGTTCCAGTTCTCTGCGTTGCCAAAGTTGTTTGGATGGTCCTACGTCCGCCAAGGAGCCCGGGAAGAAATTTGGCAGTTGTGAGGTTATTGCAACCTTGCTCTGGGCAGCGTGCACTGTCACAGCAGTCCCTGTTGCATGTATTCCTGGACTTCGTGGCTGAAGCGGGATAGGGGAGCTGAGGAGGCGCTGTTTTGTGGACTACAAAGCTGTTCTTTAAAAAATCATCACATTTTGGTTTTTTAATTTTGAGAGCACACTTTGCTTCCCGCACGCACGCACAAGGAGTAAATTATTACTTCATCCCCCCAGCAACACCGCCAGGAACCTGACATTGGGAACTCTGGGACTTGTAGTTTCCCTTTACCAACCGGGTACTACACAGGTGTGCTGCCTAACGAACTGAGGGGCGGTGCGGACCTGTTACCACGGGTTCAAAAGGGGCGGGACCCATCAGCAGAGTGCTGCATCTCGTGAGGAGGCTTTGGGCGCTGACGAAGGCTATCTACGGCCAGAAATTTATCCGCCACTTACTGCAAAATAAAAGCCTCCAACTGTTTTCCCTTTGGGTCTCTGCTCTTTTCTTTCTGGGAAGGAGATTCGCTGCACATATCAATGCGTCAGCCAGAGACGCACTACAGAGCACCCCCGCTTCACTCTGGACTTGGACTTCACTGGCTCGAACTGTTCCAGTTCTCTGCAGTGCCAAAGCTGTTTGGATGGTGCTACGTCCGCCAAGGAGCCCGGGAAGAAATTTGGCAGTTGTGAGGTTATTGCAACCTTGCTCTGGGCAGCGTGCACTGTCACAGCAGTCCCTGTTGCATGTATTCCTGGACTTCGTGGCTGAAGCGGTATAGGGGAGCTGAGGAGGCGCTGTTTTGTGGACTACAAAGCTGTTCTTTAAAAAATCATCACATTTTGTTTTTTTAATTTTGAGAGCACACTTGGTTCCCGCACGCACGCACAAGGAGTAAATTATTACTTCATCCCCCCAGCAACACCGCCAGGAACCTGACATTGGGAACTCTGGGACTTGTAGTTTCCCTTTACCAACCGGGTACTACACAGGTGTGCTGCCTAACGAACTGAGGGGCGGTGCGGACCTGTTACCACGGGTTCAAAAGGGGCGGGACCCATCAGCAGAGTGCTGCATCTCGTGAGGAGGCTTTGGGCGCTGACGAAGGCTATCTAAGGCCAGAAATGCATCCGCCACTTACTGCAAAATAAAAGCCTCCAACTGTTTCCCCTTTGGGTCTCTGCTCTTTTCTTTCTGGGAAGGAGATTCGCTGCATATATATATATATATATATATATATATAAATATATAAACGCTCCCTCTCCACCATTCAATGGAGCACTCTTCGGCGGGTGCGATCAGCGTTCGTGGACTCCCGCTCAACATCCAGCTCAGTCACAGCTACGTAAAAGCAAATGAACCACACTCACAGGGGGGGAAACGTTTTCAGTAAACTTCTTTATTCCGATATGGACAGACCCGTTTCGGCGTCAAGCCTTCTTCAGTGTCCATGACACCCAGAAAGAGAGACCTTAATAAAGCATTCAGCCCATAAGTCATTAACATGGAGAAAGGACAAATCGACCTTACTAAACCCGAGCGCCATATTAACACGATGTTATTAGCTCATTAGCTGTGAATATGCTCATGTGTGAAAATTCAACATAAAAGCAAGCCCACTGTTATCCTAAGGTCTTAGTTAATTATGCCGTGTATCGGTGTAGCTCCCTACAAACTTTATAAGTAGGGAACATCAAAACTCACCCATTCCTGGTGCTCTCCATACACTATTCCTATTCATAGGTAGGATATCCGAGAACCACTCCTGTACGGGGTACTAGGTTCTTATTTCGCCGTGTATCGTCAGATGTCCCTTCCACAATAAATGCTGGCTCTTATAAGGTCAATTTTACAATAAAGAATAAATCTAGGCATTATTTCATAGTTCTGCTATTTGTCACATCTTCACCTTTCCTCTGTTGGGATTACCCACTCTCTACTTCTAAGATTTGCACAATTCCTAGAGTAGTCCATCAGCCCATTGTTTGAGTCACATCACTAAACACCCCATACTACACTTGACTCGAGAATACTGTACAGTATAAATCATGAAGTCATGAAAAATCATACATCATAAAAAACATAAGAGACATAAAAACCCATCTGACAAACTAGTACAATATATACAGTATATACACAATATGTACTGTGTTCGCAAGTATATCTATAAGTTCTCTCACTCATGTAAAGATATATACATAGTTCATTCAGCACGTATATATACAATGATATTAAATTCAATTGTGCCTATGTTCACTGAATGTACCGTTCATCAATAAGTACAATTGTGTACAAGTATGTACAATCAGTTCGCTCTATCTCCTCTGCAGACTCAGTCTACTGCTTACCCAGATGCACTGCCAATTCCTCCCCGCTGTTCAGACCTCTAGGGGACTTGGACATAAGATCTATAATGTACCTAGACTCTAGGCGCCGTAACCTTCGTAATCTGTCGCCCCCTCTGATATTATTCAGGACAAAGTCTAGGCCAAAATATTGCAGTTTGCTTCTGTCGCGCTGATGGAATTCTGCTAAATGCCTTGCGACTGGATAGGCTGGATCAGCCTTGTCTATGGCCCTCAGGTGTTTCAAGATCCTAATTTTAAGTTGGTGTATTGTGCTGCCTATATATCGCAGTCCGCATGGGCAAACTAAGCAGTAGACAGCATAGGAGGTACTGCATGTTATGAATTTGTCGATGGTTTTAGGTCTCCCTGTGTCCAGCAGGTTGTAAGACAGCACCCGTTTACTCCCAGCACAGGCCTTGCATATGCTACAAGGGAAGAAGCCCCTCATCTCTCTAAGAGTCCCTGTACGTGATGTAACTTTTTCAAGGTGACTCCTAACCAGCATGTCTCTTAGAGACCTAGACTTCCTAAATGTGACCATTGGATGTGCTGGTATATCATCCTTGATAATCGGGTCTGTCTGTAGGGTATGCCAGTTTTTACGCAGCATTTTCCTAGAATGATTGGCTTCTGTAGAGTAAGGGGTGATCATCCGAAATTTCCCACCTCTCACCTCAGATTGATCTCTCGGTTTACCTCGCAGAAGTTCTAACCTGGGTATCTGTCTTACCCTGCTGAGAGTTTTCTCCAGGGAACCAGGGTTATAGCCCCTCATCTTAAATCTACTGATGCACTCTGAGGCAGCCGACTCGAAGTCCTGATCTCTAGAGCTATTCCTACGGAGTCTCAGGAGCTCTCCATAAGGAATACTATGAACCAGTTTGGGAGCATGGTTACTACTAGCACTTAAGGTCGAATTCCCAGCAGTGAGCTTACGAAAAAGGGCAGTCTGAATGCAACCTTTGTCAATAAACACTCTGAGATCCAGATAATCGACAGTTACTGGGCTTATGGTACCTGAGAAGTGTAGACGATACTCGTTATCATTCAGGACATCGATATACCGATGAGCCATATCCACCGACCCCTGCCACACGATGAAAAGGTCATCGATATACCGATGCCACTGTACCACTCTCTCACTTTGTTGTCCCGGGCTAGCTCTGGGCACCCACTCCTCCCACCAGCCAACGAACAAGTTCGCACAGCTGAGGGCAAAGCAGGTGCTCATCGCCGTGCCAGAGGTCTGTATAAAAAATTTCTCCTCAAATAGGAAAATGTTATTAGATAGACAGAATTCCACAAACTCAAGTAACATGTCATTATGCTGTGCATATAGTAGCTGGCGCTTATCCAAATAATACCTGACGGCAGTCAACCCATGCTCATGCTTGATGTTTGTATATAGACTAGTAATGTCTAAAACCATGAGTAAATAGTTAGTGTCCCAGGGAACATCAGTGACTTTATTAAAAAAATCATTCGTGTCTTTGATGTATGAGTCCAGTTGGACTACAAAAGGAAAAAGATAACTGTCAACAAACATAGACATATGTTCTGTGAGGCCATTGACAGACGACACAATTGGCCTGCCCGGTGGCTCCATGCTGTTCTTATGCAATTTTGGTATATGGTAGAACGTAGGGATAGTTGGATTATTGCTCCGCAGGAACAAATGTTCATCTGTCCCAAGCATACCCGCATCATACCATTTACGTACAAGGGCATCGTATAATTTCACGCTGTGTTGATAGGCTTCATTAGTGGTACTCTGATAGTAGTTATCATCAGACAGCTGCCGGATTGCTTCCTGCCGATAGAAAGTTCTTTTGAGAAGGACCATTTTCCCGCCCTTATCGGATGGTTTAACGATGATTGAGTCATCTTTCATAAGATCCTGTAGTGCAGCTCTTTCTTCCGAGGTGATGTTACTCGCTTGCACTGTTTTGCTTTGCTTCATTTGAAATTTCAGGAGGTCCTCAATCATTGCCTCCGAAAATGCGTCAATCGAGTCCCAAGGCATTTGAGGGTTGAAGAGTGATAGAGGTTTAAAAGGGCTCTCCTCCCTGTCTTGGTCGATTTCTTGTGCTACCGCTCTTTCTACCAAAGTTCTCTGACTGGTCCGTTCATCTCGTTCTTTTCTCGGATTTTCAAGAAGTTCAATCCCTGCCAGATCCTTGCCAGTCAGGATGTCGGTAGCTGTTAATCTATGAGATGACGCTCTAGTATCTTTCGTATGTGATCTCAATTTAAAATATTTATGTAATTTAAGTTTACGAATGAAGCCAAACAAGTCTATGCGGGTCTGCGTATATTCCAATCGACTGCTAGGACAGATGGTCAATCTGAATCTCAAGAGTTTCATTTCCATATCTGTCAGCTGTCTGTTAGTCAGATTTACCACTGTTAAACTATTTGTGTCATTTAACATCTGTTCATTGTCTTCTTGCTCCTGCTGGCCCAGTTTTGCGCCCTTCCTCTCCCTCTTCCGACCCCTGCCTCCACTGCAGGGTTTTCTGCGTGATTTTCTGGGGGTTTGTTTTTGCCACCCCGCAGCCACGACTGTCTGGTCACTTTGAACTCGTCGTGAAAAGGGACAGCTCTCCCTCTCCCTCCATCTCCATGATTCGATTGTTCATCACTTGACTCGTTCTCAGTGACCTCAGACTCAGAGGTTGCAACTCATGGTGCAGTTGTTTGCTGGGCCCTCCGATTCACCTCTTTTCTTGGGGCATCAATTTTTTTGGCGAATGTTAACACCCGGCGTTGCAGATAGTCATTCTCGTCACGGTTGTACTTCTCTTGCTTCCGTGTCTTAATTTTCTGTTTATATTTACTCAGTCGTAGTTTCATTTGAGCCATCAAATTTTCATTTTGGCTATTATCCTCTTCCTTATCAAGTTCCTCTTCTAGTGCCTTGATTTCCACTAATGCCTTGTCCCTATAACTCCAGGCATATTGGACAAGCAACCTCAGAGTACCTTCACAGTAATGGGCGGTATGTTCTGCCCAGTGGGTGAGGAGTTGGGGGGTCCGGGTTTTGATATGATGGTACTGTATAGACCCCTAATCCCCTTGGGACGTGTTTGTCATCAATGTAACTCTGCAGGCTTGTGGCCTCCCACCACTTACGGATTTCCCGCTCACAAGCTCTCTCCATTTTAGTCATTATGTCATTCAGTTTGCTGCTGGTTTGTATTTTCATAGGTGCTACTTGCAAAACGACTCCATCCTGCTTTTTAAACATGTCCTTAGCCGCTTTGCAGCGTGTACTTTCGCAGAACATATCCATAACCGGTACTTTGTTGCATACGGAAGAAGTTTACTTATTACGTTCCCTCGACCCATGCGCCGCTGCCAATTTAGCTGTCGCAAATCAAGCGTAGCTCACCTTCGGGTTATCGGTTACTTCCGTTAGTAATCAGCGGTCTTCACTGAAAGATTCACTCCCGAGGGTTCCGTTAAACAGCCACAGCGGTGCTCCGTAGTAAATATAAATGCTCACTCTCCACCATTCAACGGAGCACTCTTCGGCGGGTGCGGTCAGCGGTCGTGGACTCCCGCTCAACATCCAGCTCAGTCACAGCTACTTAAAAGCAAATGAACCGCAGTCACATGGGGGGCAACGTTTTCAGTAAACTTCTTTATTCCGTTATGGACAGACGCGTTTCGGCGTCAAGCCTTCTTCAGTGTCCATGACACCCGGAAAGAGAGACCTTAATAAAGCATTCAGCCCATAAGTCATTAACATGGAGGAAGGACAAATCGACCTTACTAAACATATATATATATATATATATATATATATATATATTCACTGAAAAAACCATAGGTTATAGACCATATATAGTTAGGAATTAGCATTTACAAAACCTTGAAAATTCACTGAAAAAACCATAGGTTATAGACCATATATAGTTAGGAATTAGCATTTAAAAAACCTTATTTTACTCACACAAAACCATTGAAATTCCATATATAGTTAGTTGCACTAACTATATATTGCGCACCCGCAATCCACTGCTGATGATGTCACATATTACATCATTCATGACATGGTCAGTGACATCACTGATGACATCACTGATGACATCTCAAATGACATCACTGATGACATCACTGATGACAACATCCAGTGACTATGTTTCTGTAAAGTTAAAATATGTCTTACATATTGAAGAATGAGTGGATGTATAAGTGTCTGGACGAAGGATTTAGTAGGTGCATGACTGAATGTATGAGTGAGTGATTAAATGTGTCTCACTGAGTGCATGGGTTAGTGACTAAACTGTCTTAATTTGTGCATCATTATGTCTGTTGTTCTGTAAACTGCTGCATGTGTTGATCAGTAGCTATATGAGTAACTATATGGGTTATTGATTGATTGCCCAAGTATTTGCATGGGAGACTGAGTGTGTGTGTGGCTGGATGGGAGGTGTGTGACTCTGTACAGATCAATGTGTACTTGTATCAATGATTGTATAAGAGAGTAAGTATGTGTTAGTATATGGTTGAAAACGTAAGGTGCTCTATGTTTAACTGTATAGAGTAGAAAATGGAAGTGTGATTGATTCTTTACAGGACTGACTAGGTGTGTGAGTAACTCCATGGATGAGTGGCAGAGTGTGAGTGTCTGTATAGGTGTATGAGTGCATATGATTGTGTTGTAAACATGAGTGATTGTATGTATGAATGATTGTATGGGTGAATGAGTGAATGTGTGTGTAGACGTAGGAATCAGTGAGTACATATGTAGTAACTAGTATTGGTGTGTCAATGGTTTCAAAAATTATACTCTGTTTTTAACACTGGGTGAAACAGAGGTTATATTAAAATGTGAGGAGATGCATTGTATTGTCACATGAATGATATCATCAGTGATGTGATCATTGATGTCAAGTGAGATGTCATCAGTGATGTCATTTGAGATGTCATCAGTGATGTCATCAGTGATGTCACTGACCATGTCATGAATGATGTAATATGTGACATCATCAGCAGTGGATTGCGGGTGCGCAATATATAGTTAGTGCAACTAACTATATATGGAATTTCAATGGTTTTGTGTGAGTAAAATAAGGTTTTTTAAATGCTAATTCCTAACTATATATGGTCTATAACCTATGGTTTTTTCAGTGAATTTTCAAGGTTTTGTAAATGCTAATTCCTAACTATATATGGTCTATAACCTATGGTTTTTTCAGTGAATTTCAATGGTTTTTTAATAGCAAATATCATAAGCTGTCGAATGTCAAGTACGTGGTAAGAATTTTTTTTTTCGTGTTTATGCACACTGATCTGCTTTGATTGCTGCCCCCCACCCCTCATTTCTATTAGGAGTACTCTCTCTTTGCAGATAGTGAAGGGTAGTTAACGCAGCCCTTTCCCCCTTTGTAATCCGTCGTGCCTGCTTCTCTCTCCATTTGATTGATTGTTCTCTTTGGTTCATTCTCTATTTACAAACAAGCACAGAGTCGCAATACTCTGTTTAGTCTTTGCAGATAGCGAAAAATCGTGTAAAAAAACAAAAGGAATCGAGCAAAATCAGTAGGCCACTAATGGGATCTCTTTTGACCTCGCTAAAATAGAAACATTAGGAACAACCTGTTGAAAATAGCAATGCGTATGTATATAAGCGGCGTTCATTTGTGTTCACAGTACCCCTTGTTGATTGTTTCAATCGAGCATTGAATTGTTCGAAGTTAATTCTCTTAACGATCTTCTCTACCTGCAAACGAGGAAGAATAGGAATATTCTATCTCCCTTTGCAGATAGTGAAGGGTAGGTAACGCAAGCCTTTAACACGTCGTACCTATTTCATTCCTCATTGATTGATTGATTGTCCGAACATTGACTGTTTGGGAATTAGTTCTTTTTGGAGGTATTCCCTGTTTGCAAATAAACGTAGGAAAATCTTTGCAAGTAGTGAAAGGGTACGTAATGCGGACCGTTCTCCCCCGTTGTAATCTGTCATGCCTATCTACTCCCCACTGATTGATGCACCTTTTTCACCCGGACCATTTACTAGAGATACGTCATCTGGCCCGACCAGAGAGCACCCCTAGTGAAAAGGACATATGCAATAATAACGAAGTGATCACTGTATCCTGTTAACAGAAACTTTACCATGAAACAACCTGGAAAGAAAAAAATAGGAAAACGAAAATCAGTAGGCCACTGATGAACATGAACTTTTATTAAACAACGAACAAAGAAACGATAACATAACGTAATGATAAAACCTATTAATGTCCTAGAAACAAGAAAACGTTAAAATATGCCAGTGGTGAGAGACCAGAAAAACAGTAAGAGAAACCAAATCACCCCTCGCTGTCCCACCGCCTGCCACGCCAAAAAAATCGATAGACTAGGGAAAATGCAAGTCAGTAGAACATCCACCCCCACTCTGGAAACTTCCAAGGTGGGGCAGGGTTCCGGCTACGCCCAGCCGGGAGCAGCCCATATAAGGCAGGTCCTGCTGCCACGCCTCGGCCAGGAGATCCTAACGTAGGGTGTAGCCGGAGGAGAGGCCGAGACCAGCGGGACCCGGCCAGGGGATTGCCTTTACAACGCTGAACAGTTGCAGGGGGGGGGAATGTCTCCTCGACCCTCCCCTCTCTCTCCCAGTCCGGCCGCGGTGGCCCTTGAGAGTTGCAGGTAGTCCCGCCACATGCTCTTCCGGTCCGACCACCAACGGTCGGGGGGCCGAGGCCGACGGGATCCGGCTGCAGCCGATAAACCAAGAAACCCGTTCATGGGGCCAGAGCCAGGGGCGTCCGGCCGACATCCACCGGAAGCCCGGCCCGAAGACGGACGGGACACTTCTTTCTTTTATAATGGCTGCGACAACACTGGAGGGGGATGTCTTGCACATGCCTCCGACCCCCCCCTCGTCCTCATCGCCTGGTCCGGCCATAACAAATCTCAAGCGAGACGCCGTGGGGTGCACTGGGAGGGAGAGACGGTGCGAACAGGCCTCTCCCGCCTCCCCAGGTGGAGGCTTCCCAGCTGCACCCTCAGCGCTCCAGGCGGTGGCATCCTAACAACTACAGTGCTGCACAGTTTCGGAACGACCTAGATAACGGTTCTTCCACTGTGGCCATGCTGCAACGTCTCGCCCGGCAGGGTGGAGCCCGTCCGCTCATGTGACCCCGCGATCGCCGGTAGCTGCCGAACTCTCAAAATGGCGGTCGACCTGGCAAGAGCGGGCCCAACATAAAGAAATGGCCCGGTCACTGGTTGACTCCACCACCGTAGTCCTCCACGACCTTGAAGATTCTAGAGGAGCCGCGGGAGTCTCCGACCCCCGATGGGGAATGACTGCCATGATCGCCCGTGGAGTGACGAAACTGTATCCGCGGGACGTCGGCGCTCCCATGCTGGCGCCAGCCTCACTTTGAATTACTACAATCCTGCAGACCTTACTTCCGGTGAAAGCACAGTGTGACCCGGTAGGAAAAATTATTGCACCCCCTCCCCTTTTTGACTGATAGTTCAAACCACCGATCCTTTCCTTTGCCCTTTTAACGGAACTTTGGACTGCCTCCCCCTCTTTTACATTTTCTAGAGAAAACAAAACATTAACCACTACATTAGCATAGCAGTTGACACCAGAACTGTTTTCAAATTGAAAAACAACAACATCTTCAACAGAATCCTTTTTGTTTCTGCTGTGACCCTGCTACAGCACAGGCATTGTCCCCAGCAGTAATTCTGCAATGCCGGTAAGAATAGCTGTGGTGCCTACTGGACTCACTCACCCCCGCGGCGCCCCACGCCGTTTTTTGCTGGGCGGCAACTTACTAGACATCACTTTCGTGCCATCTAGATTTCAGCGCGTTCTGCTGCCTTGGAACTATTCGCACAACAGACCGCTACTGACAAGAATATTTCATTATTGGTGCTGTCAATTTCAATAAATCTATTGGATAATTAAAAAGAAATTGCCACGGTCTCTTCGTTGTTTAAATGTTTTTACTGTTTTTGTTTTGTTGTATATATTTATATGTTATTAAAGTTTTATATTCCTACTACTTTGTTGGAGTGCTATATATTTTTAATGTGACACATAATTGTAAAAACTTTGATGTACAAAGAGTCATTCCTGGAATCTTCCGCTTCAGGCTCGGTCCCCTCCCCAATCACAATACAGGATGGTTTTCAGATAGTAGGAACGCGTGTGCTGTGACGGATCACATCGGGTGTGGGCCTTGATCTACTATAACTCCTTTGAAGAGGGGTGATTCTTTACAGCTGGGGCCATAAACTACATCTGCAGGGCTAGCTGATAGCCTAGGACCGGCCTGGACATTCGGACACAGAGGAAGAGGAGTGTCAGAGGGTGCGGTAGTGAATAGGGCGAAAGGGAGGTGTCGGGCGGGCACAGAGTGTGATTCTCAGGGAAGAGCAGCGCAGATGGGGGAAGGTTTATTGCCCATGCATAAGACAGAGAGCGGTGGTGACCAGTGCCTGGGGGAGATGCTTACGAGGGTGAGGAGCCATGCTACGAATCGACAGCGTGCAGAGAGTGGGTCTGGTCAAGACATCTAAAATGGCTGCCGTGCACGACAAAAGTGTGGCATTTCAAAAAAGGCAAGATGGCGCAGACAATGTTTTTCAACACTTCCTCATTTCCTTCGAATCGAACGTTAACAGACGTTGGGGCATATTACCAAAGTTAAGCGATATTTATCGCTAACGATGCTTACCAACCAATTTTTTACCACTAAGCATCGTCAGAAATTATCGAAGATAAACCTTACTATTATCAAGGTTTATCGCAAATGCGATAATAAACGGCCGCAATGCATGAATATCGCTAAAAACTCAGCGATATTCATGCATTACCGAGCTAATACTCTTAGCCATGTTATCCACCTCCCATTGGATAACATGGCTAAGAACTGCTCAGGGCAGGTGTTACTTTTTGGAGATATTCGCGCTTACCGCGAATATCTCCAAAAGTTGGTAATAGGAGATAGATATCTTGCATGTTGTAATGCAAGTTATTGTGGTATATGGAACTCATACCATAATCTCTCAGGAAAGCAGAAACTGATCCTTTTGGGACCGCCTAAAAAGGCCTAGGGGGTGAGGAGTACTCTACTTTGCCCCCTTTTCACGTTCCAAACTATTTTATTTTACTCTCTTCTGTAATTACACAAAATACCAGCGATAAGATGCATCGGAGACACACAGTGAGAGAAAGGAGGCCGGAGATGAAGAAGACATGTCAAATACACATTGGAGATAATATAGTGGCAGAAGGGAAGTAAATATGAGTAAACTTACCATGTAACATAAAAATGTTGCACTCTATACTATAAGTCTCATTTTATACTACAATCACTTCGCTACAACCTCATAAATTAAAAATAAAAATGAATAATGTCTCAAACAATTTTTGATTTCTAAATATAAATTTATTCTTCAGAATTTTCTAAATTTGAAAGAACTAGTAACATGTCCTCATCAGTAATTTCCTCTTCAATCATCTCATCTGGAATCTCCTCATTAAAAGTCTGCAATGATGATTCTTGTAACTCTATGGTCTCCAAACACTCGATAAATTCGCCATCAAGAGATTGATCAAAAAAATCATTCAAGTCATCTCCTCCTTCTGACAATATTTCATTATTGGTGCTGTCAATTTCAATCAATGTAGTGGAATCATTCAAGTCATCTCCTCGTGACAATATTTCATTATTGGTGCTCTCAATTTCAATCAATGTAGTGGAATCATTCAAGTCATCTCCTCCTTGTGACAATATTTCATTATTGGTGCTGTCCATTTCAATCAATCTAATGGAATCATACAAGCCATCTCCTCCTTGTGACAATATTTCATTATTGGTGCTCTCAATTTCAATCAATGTAGTGGAATCATTCAAGTCATCTCCTTGTGACAATATTTCATTCTTGGTGCTGTCCATTTCAATCAATCTAATGGAATCATACAAGTCATGTCCTCCTTGTGACAATATTTCATTATTGGTGCTCTCAATTTCAATCAATGTGTTGGACAATTCAAAAGAAATTGCCACGGTCTCTTCATTGTGAGCCATTTTATTTTGAAATTGCTTGCTGTAAATTGCAGAAAAAAATAATCACTTTCATTTATCGTCTTTAGTAATACATAATATAAAACTAACTTTATCAAGTATTTAGTATAACAGAAGGACTGCAAATAAATAACAGAAAACATTTTTCAAATTATCTTCAAGTGTACAACATAGTTCCCCATACAAATTAACAACTCACCTTTTTAAAAGTAGCAGAAGTGTTAGTACTGTGTAAATCAAACACCAGAAATTCACCACCAAAAATTCCTCACAAATGTACCTCAGACAGTAGTATCACAAAATGGCTGTGGTTTCCTCTCATTTGACATATATACATAACCAATTAACTTTCATCACACACAAATACAAAACCAAAGTAACATTTTAATTGGTTCTAAATTTCAACACTTTCAAATGTGTTTTCCCCATGCAATTTTCCATAGGACATTTACATACGTCTACAGCCTGAATGGCTGAACGGAATTACACCAAACTTGGCAAAATGGTACATCAAACCTAAGAGGTCAGGAAGGATCTACTATGCCCCCTTATGGTCATTTCCCCCTTCGCTTTGGCCTCCTCTTGTCTCTCAATCCTACCGAGGGACAAGATGGCGGCCGCTACGGACTGTTTGGAATGTTGACAGACGCCGGAGAACCAATCAGCTTCGCAAAGCTCCGTAACGCGAAAAGTACGCGAAGCGGAGCGCTGTTACAGATATATATCTTTTTTTCAACGTTAATTTCTCAAAATCCACTGGAGCACATATATTGAGACCTAGCAAAGGCACATCGGGCTACCAGTCCCTAATATTTTGCCAAGTTTCGTGCAAATCCATTCAGCCGTTCGATTATTATTATTTTGGTTTTTTTTTGCCCCGCGGGGCCCTTTTAAAACCTCCACATCAAACCTAGGGGGTCAGCGAGGATCTACTATGCCCCCTTATAGTTATTTCCCCCTTTGTTTTGACCTCCTCTTGTCTCTCGATCCTACCGAGAGACAAGATGGCGGCCGCTACGGACTGTTTGGAATGTTGACAGACGCCGGAGAACCAATCAGCTTCGCTTCACAAAGCTCCGTTGCGCGAAAAGTCCGCGAACCAGAGCGCTAACCGGTCCGCTGTTACAGATATATATCTTTTTTTAAACGTTAATTTCTCAAAATCCACTGGAGCACATATATTGAGACCTACAAAAGGCACATCGGGCTACCAGTCCCTACAATTTTGCCAAGTTTCGTGCAAATCCATTCAGCCGTTCGGGCTAAAAGTGAGGCCAACCGCCCTATGGAAAACTCAATGTTAAAAACACGTTTTGGGACCCCCCTTTTTTCTCGGCCCCCACTGGACGAACCCCCCCCAAATTTTCAAGGGCTGCTCAGAAACAAAATGTGCCATTTTCCTGAAAATTTCAGCCGATTCCGTCCACAAACGCCAAAGTTATTAGACATAGAATTTTCAAAAAACCCATAGAGAAAAAATCCTAACTATATATACCTACTGGCGACCGCCAGTAGGTAATATATATATATATATATATATATATATATATATATATATATATATATATATATATATATATATATCAATCAATCAATCGGCAGATTAGTAAAGCGCGCTACTCACCCGCTAGGGTCTCAAGGCGGTGGGGGGGGGGGGTGCTGCTGCTACTGCTGGAAGAGCCAGGTTTTGAGTTGCTTCCTGAAGGAGGGATGGTCCTGGGTCAGCCGAAGGTGTGCGGGGAGGGAGTTCCATGTCTTGGCCGCTAGGTAGGAGAAGGATGCTCCCCCAGTGGTAGTTCTGCGGAACCGTGGGAAAGTGGCGAGGGCGAGGCTGGCGGATCGGAGCTGGCGGGTGGGAGTGTAGAACATGAGGCGGTTGTTGAGGTATGTGGGGCCCGTGTCATGGAGGGCTTTGTGTGCGTGGGTGAGGAGTCTGAACGTGAACGTGATCCTCTTGTTGACCGGGAGCCAGTGCAGGTCTCCGAGGTGGGCCGAGATGTGGCTGTGGCGGGGGATGTCCAGGATGAGTCGTGCAGAGGCGTTTTGTATGCGCTGGAGTCTTTTCTGTAGTTTGGCTGTGGTTCCAGCGTAGAGGGAGTTCCCGTAGTCCAGTCGGCTGGTGACAAGGGCCTGGGTGACCGTTTTTCTGGTTCTGGTCCGGATCCACCGGAAGATCTTTCGGAGCATGCGCAGGGTGTTGAAGCAAGATGATGAGACGGCGTTGACTTGCTTGGTAAACGTGAGGGAGGAGGCTAGGATGAAGCCCAGGTGGTCTGTGGGCTTGGGGGTGGTACCCAGTGCAGGGGGCCACCAGGAGTCGTCCCAGGCGGAGGGGGATGGTCCGAGGATGAGGACGTCCGTCTTGTCTGAGTTCAGTTTCAGATGGCTGAGCTTCTTCAACTTCTTTCATTCCTTCCTGGAGGCTGGCTCTGGTGATGGCAGGGTCGTTGGTGAGGGAGAGGATCAGCTGGGTGTCGTCAGCGTAGGAGATGATGTTGAGGTTGTGTTGGCGTACGATGGCTGCGAGGGGGCTCATGTAGACATTGAAGAGGGTGGGGCTGAGCGAGGAGCCTTGAGGGACACCGCAGATGATCTTGGTGGCTGCTGAGTGGAAGGGAGGCAGGCGGACTCTCTGTGTTCTGTCGGCGAGTAAGGAGGTGACCCATTCCAGGGCCTTTCCTTGGATACTGGCGTGGTGGAGGCGTGAAGTTAGGGTGCGGTGGCAGACGGTGTCGAATGCGGCCGAGAGGTTGAGGAGGATGAGGGCAGCTGTTTCTCTGTTGTCGAGCATGGACCTGATGTCATCGGTAGCTGCGATGAGGGCGGTCTCGGTCCCGTGGTTGGCTCGGAATCCTGACTGTGATGGGTCGAGGGAGTTGTTTGTCTCGAGGAAGGCGGTCAGTTGTTTGTTGACGATCTTCTCGATGACTTTGGCGGGGAAAGGGAGGAGCGAGATGGGGCGGAAGTTCTTGAGGTCCGTGGGGTCCGCGGTGGGTTTCTTCAGGAGGGCGCTGATCTCCGCATGTTTCCAGCTCTCCGGGAAGGTGGCAGATGCGAAGGAGGAGTTAATGATGTTCCGGAGTTGGGGTGCGATGATGGTGTCGGCTTTGTTGAAGATGTGGTGTGGACAGGGGTTGGCTGGGTAGCCAGAGTGGATGGTGTTCATCATGTGGGTGGTGTCTTCAGTGCTGACAGGGGTCTAGGTGCAGAGGGTGGTGGTGAGGGGCGTAGGTTCAGTGGTTGGGGGTGTGGTGTGGGCGCCGAAGCTGTTGTGTATATCGGCGATCTTGTGGTGGAAGAAAGAGGCAAGTGAGTCGCAGAGGTCTTGCGAGTGCGTGATGTCATTGTTGCTGGCATTTGGGTTGGAGAACTCTTTGACGATACTAAAGAGTTCCTTGCTGTTGTGGGCGTTGTTATCCAGACGTTCCTTAAACGCTGTCTTTTTTGTGTTCCGGATCAGCTGGTGGTGTTTGCGGGTGGCGTTCTTGAGGGCTGTCATCTTTTCTGTTGATTGGTTGTTGCGCCAGGCTTTTTCGAGGGTCCGGCAGGATTTCTTGGAAATTTTGAGGTCTTCGGTGAACCACGAGGCTTTGTTGCTGCCTCGTCTGCCGGGGGCATTTTTAATTGGTGCAAGGGCGTCAGCGCAGTTGGTGAGCCACTGTGTGAGGTTGCGGGCTGCTTCGTTGGAGTCCATAGTGTTGCTGGGGGGGTTCTGGCTCAGGGAGGTGGTGAGATGGTCAGTGGTGATCTTGCCCCAGCATCTTCGGGGAGCCTGTTGCGGGTGGTGGTGGGTTGTTGTTTTCCTGAAGCTGAAGTGGACGCAGCGGTGGTCTGTCCAAGGTAGTCCGGTTGTGTGGCTGAAGGAGATGTGGTCGCTGGAGGAGAAGACTGGGTCAAGCGTGTGGCCGGCGTAGTGGGTGGGGGTGTTCACCAGTTGCTTGAGTCCGAGGTTGGCGAGGTTGTCCAGCAGGGTGGTTGTGTTGTTGTTATTGTTGTTTTCAAGGTGGAAGTTGAGGTCCCCTAGGAGGATGTAGTTGGAGGATGTGAGGGCGTGCGGGCTGATGAAGTCTGCGATGGCTTCGCTGAATTGTGTGCGTGGTCCCGGGGGTCTGTAGATGAGGGTGCCTCTGAGGGTGGTCTTGTGGTCGGTGTGTATCTGGAAGTGAAGGTGTTCGGCGGCGGTGAGGGTATCATCGGAGTTGGTCGTGATGCGGATGATGTTTTTGTGAACGATGGCGATGCCTCCTCCGGTTTGGTTGGTGCGGTCCCTTCTAGTGATCTTGTAGCCCTCTGGGATGGCTGTGGCGATGTCGGGGTCTGAGGAGGCGTTCATCCAGGTTTCTGTGAGGAAGGCGACGTCCGGCGCTGTTGTGTCGAGGATGTTCCAGAGTTCGACGGTGTGCCTGTGGACGGAGCGGGTGTTGAGGAGGATGCACTTGAGGTGGTTGTTGTTGATGCTTGGTCCGGCGTGCGGGGTGGAGGTGCGGAGGCAGGTGAATTTGCAGGCTTGGCAGGTGAAGGGTCCATGGGTGCGTTTCGGGGTGGCTCGGTGGCAGGCGGGGTCCGGTTGGTGTTGAGTGCGTGGAGGATGGCGGCGTCGTAGATCCGTCTGGTGGGCTGTCCTCGACGGGCTTGCCTTAGGTGCCCCTTCGGCGCGCCCGCTGTGCGCGTCCGCTGCGAGGCCACGCAGCGGACTGCATTATGTAGGGGTCGAGGGAGGGAGGAGCAGCTGGGATGGGGAGCGGGGACCAATTGGGGGTCAGGGGGCGGGGATGCAGAGGCGGGAACGAGGGGGAGCAAGTGGCACAGAAACGTGGAGGGAAACAAACAACGTGAACAGAACGCAAGGGGCACAAAATAAAAAAAAACGCTAAGGGAGTACAGGCAACACAGTACAGTCAATGGGGCACAGAACGTGAATCAAAAAGAAAAGGGTAACACAGTGGAGACAGTACAATCGGCAACAGAATAAAGGCAATAAAGAGCAGAATAGAGAGCAAGCTTACGCCCACTAGACCACCAGGAATTGAACCAACGGCAGCAGCGGGGCACATATATATATATTTTTATTTGGACTGTAAATACCAGCGCTCACAGGGGCAATATAACCACGCCCACGGAGGGTGAATATGTTAATAAAGCAGTTGTTATTCACTTGTCGTCACTTGCCTTATCTGTGCATCGCCCGTCAACAAGGAAGCACTTTCCGAAACGCGTAGGGCCAAAGCTGTTGGAAAATGGAGTTTCGAAGCTGCAAGCTCCACTTTTAGGAGGCGTACGGCTGGCAGAGTGGGCCTCCTTACATCGGGCAGAACTCTTTTTCAAAATGGGCTATTAGAGCCAAATATCTAAATATGTGGATTATTTTCTTCATGAGTTTATGGAGGCTCTTCCAACTTACTTAAGAGACACTGGAGATTTTTTAACTAAATTGAAAGATGTTAGTTGGAAGTCAAATTATATGTTTCTGGTAATGGATATAACCTCTCTCTATACCTCGATCAATCATAGTGATGGTTTAACGGCAATTTAATATTTTTTGTCTAAACGGGACATTAAGTATTTTGAACACAGCAAAATGCTGATCACAATGATTGATTTATGTCTCAAAAACAATTATTTTTTGTTTAATAATGAAGTCCACCAACAACTGCGGGGTGTGGCGATGGGAGCATGCTTCTCCCCCAGTTACGCGTGTTTACACGTGGGCTGGTGGGAGAGGCATGTTCTTGGTGGGCTCCGTGATTGTCTGGGAGACTCTGATACTGGTATTGTCAACATGTGGTGTTTCATAGACGATGTCTTTATAATATGGAAAGGTTGCAAGGCTTCTGCTGAAGAATTTGTGAAAAACATCAACACAAATTCATTTAATCTTGAATTTACAGCCAATATTAACAATGTGAGTGTTGACTTTTTGGATGTAGAGGTTTATATTGTGGATAATAGTATCATGACTAGGATGCATAGAAAATCCACGGCAGGAAATTCGATTTTACATGCACAAAGTAATCATCCTCGCCATCTTATTAAAAGCATCCCTTATGGGGTATTTTTAAGAATTGGGCGTATATGCAATAATGAGATAGACCTTAAAACATGTCTTGAAGATTCCTTTCAAAGGTTTTTACGCAGGGGATACAACAAAGATGCCCTTACTAGTTCCCTTAAAAAAGTGATGTCTAATCAGACTGATTCTGCAGTCAATTCTGGGGTTACCACTGATAACATAATAGAGTTGGTGCCCACTGAGACTGAGAAAACAACTATCCGTGTAATTACCACTTTTAATAATCAAGAAAGGAAAATCATTTCACACCTGAACAAGCCGCTACTGCGGCGAAACGCGTCACGGCGGGCTTAAGAATTACAATAAACCCCCAATTTGATTGCACCCTGGATGTGATTACTGTGTCAGTGGTTCCTTAGAGCGCGAGTGGTAACGCCGTTTGTTGAGGATATATATATATATATATATATATATATATATATATATATATATCTCACACAAAGAATTGCCCTTTTGAGGAGCCTCGAGGGAATATATAGCCTTTAATGCAGAATTGGAGCAGCACCTTACAACAGCGATGTCTGTCCTCCTTTTTTTGTGGCAAGAATAGCGGCTGTGTCCAGTCGCGGGAGCTGCTCGCCGCGACTTGTGCGGATCCCTAGCGTTTGGACTTCCTACGCATACAGGAATGGAAAGGCACTAAATGTGAGTGACTGCCAAACATACAGTGACTGTTGAACTTCGGGTGCTGTTGTCAACCCACTTGGAACTTTATTTTGCTTTATTACATGAGACAGCAAACACCCACTGCGGATTTTAATTTTCTGAGACTCCAAATACCAGAGGCCCAAGCGGGAAGAACACGCCCTGGAGGCGTGACTCCTCAATAAAACACAGGTGTTCTCAGCTCAGTTTGCTGTTCTTCTCTTTTGTAGCAGGGGCTTGTGATCAAGAATAGTAATTCGAAACGCGTAAAGCCTGCTTACTCCGGATGCCAGCTCTGAATACCAGCAGCCTGTGGTCCTCACTGCAACAAGTGCTTTCCCGAGGGGCGCTCCCACAAGGGCAACCTTTTTTTGTGGCATGAATAGCGGCTGTGTCCAGTCGCGGGAGCTGCTCGCCGCGACTTGTGCGGATCCCTAGCGTTTGGACTTCCTACGCATACAGGAATGGAAAGGCACTAAATGTGAGTGACTGCCAAACATACAGTGACTGTTGAACTTCGGGTGCTGTTGTCAACCCACTTGGAACTTTATTTTGCTTTATTACATGAGACAGCAAACACCCACTGCGGATTTTAATTTTCTGAGACTCCAAATACCAGAGGCCCAAGCGGGAAGAACACGCCCTGGAGGCGTGACTCCTCAATAAAACACAGGTGTTCTCAGCTCAGTTTGCTGTTCGTCTCTTTTGTAGCAGGGGCTTGTGATCAAGAATAGTAATTCGAAACGCGTAAAGCCTGCTTACTCCGGATGCCAGCTCTGAATACCAGCAGCCTGTGGTCCTCACTGCAACAAGTGCTTTCCCGAGGGGCGCTCCCACAAGGGCAACCTTTTTTTGTGGCATGAATAGCGGCTGTGTCCAGTCGCGGGAGCTGCTCGCCGCGACTTGTGCGAATCCCTAGCGTTTGGACTTCCTACGCATACAGGAATGGAAAGGCACTAAATGTGAGTGACTGCCAAACATACAGTGAATGTTGAACTTCGAGTGCTGTTGTCAACCCACTTGGAACTTTATTTTGCTTTATTACATGAGACAGCAAACACCCACTGCGGATTTTAATTTTCTGAGACTCCAAATACCAGAGGCCCAAGCGGGAAGAACACGCCCTGGAGGCGTGACTCCTCAATAAAACACAGGTGTTCTCAGCTCAGTTTGCTGTTCGTCTCTTTTGTAGCAGGGGCTTGTGATCAAGAATAGTAATTCGAAACGCGTAAAGCCTGCTTACTCCGGATGCCAGCTCTGAATACCAGCAGCCTGTGGTCCTCACTGCAACAAGTGCTTTCCCGAGGGGCGCTCCCACAAGGGCAACCTTTTTTTGTGGCATGAATAGCGGCTGTGTCCAGTCGTGGGAGCTGCTCGCCGCGACTTGTGCGGATCCCTAGCGTTTGGACTTCCTACGCATACAGGAATGGAAAGGCACTAAATGTGAGTGACTGCCAAACATACAGTGACTGTTGAACTTCGAGTGCTGTTGTCAACCCACTTGGAACTTTATTTTGCTTTATTACATGAGACAGCAAACACCCACTGCGGATTTTAATTTTCTGAGACTCCAAATACCAGAGGCCCAAGCGGGAAGAACACGCCCTGGAGGCGTGACTCCTCAATAAAACACAGGTGTTCTCAGCTCAGTTTGCTGTTCTTCTCTTTTGTAGCAGGGGCTTGTGATCAAGAATAGTAATTCGAAACGCGTAAAGCCTGCTTACTCCGGATGCCAGCTCTGAATACCAGCAGCCTGTGGTCCTCACTGCAACAAGTGCTTTCCCGAGGGGCGCTCCCACAAGGGCAACCTTTTTTTGTGGCATGAATAGCGGCTGTGTCCAGTCGCGGGAGCTGCTCGCCGCGACTTGTGCGGATCCCTAGCGTTTGGACTTCCTACGCATACAGGAATGGAAAGGCACTAAATGTGAGTGACTGCCAAACATACAGTGACTGTTGAACTTTGGGTGCTGTTGTCAACCCACTTGGAACTTTATTTTGCTTTATTACATGAGACAGCAAACACCCACTGCGGATTTTAATTTTCTGAGACTCCAAATACCAGAGGCCCAAGCGGGAAGAACACGCCCTGGAGGCGTGACTCCTCAATAAAACACAGGTGTTCTCAGCTCAGTTTGCTGTTCGTCTCTTTTGTAGCAGGGGCTTGTGATCAAGAATAGTAATTCGAAACGCGTAAAGCCTGCTTACTCCGGATGCCAGCTCTGAATACCAGCAGCCTGTGGTCCTCACTGCAACAAGTGCTTTCCCGAGGGGCGCTCCCACAAGGGCAACCTTTTTTTGTGGCATGAATAGCGGCTGTGTCCAGTCGCGGGAGCTGCTCGCCGCGACTTGTGCGAATCCCTAGCGTTTGGACTTCCTACGCATACAGGAATGGAAAGGCACTAAATGTGAGTGACTGCCAAACATACAGTGACTGTTGAACTTCGGGTGCTGTTGTCAACCCACTTGGAACTTTATTTTGCTTTATAACATGAGACAGAAAACACCCACTGCGGATTTTAATTTTCTGAGACTCCAAATACCAGAGGCCCAAGCGGGAAGAACACGCCCTGGAGGCGTGACTCCTCAATAAAACACAGGTGTTCTCAGCTCAGTTTGCTGTTCGTCTCTTTTGTAGCAGGGGCTTGTGATCAAGAATAGTAATTCGAAACGCGTAAAGCCTGCTTACTCCGGATGCCAGCTCTGAATACCAGCAGCCTGTGGTCCTCACTGCAACAAGTGCTTTCCCGAGGGGCGCTCCCACAAGGGCAACCTTTTTTTGTGGCATGAATAGCGGCTGTGTCCAGTCGTGGGAGCTGCTCGCCGCGACTTGTGCGGATCCCTAGCGTTTGGACTTCCTACGCATACAGGAATGGAAAGGCACTAAATGTGAGTGACTGCCAAACATACAGTGACTGTTGAACTTCGAGTGCTGTTGTCAACCCACTTGGAACTTTATTTTGCTTTATTACATGAGACAGCAAACACCCACTGCGGATTTTAATTTTCTGAGACTCCAAATACCAGAGGCCCAAGCGGGAAGAACACGCCCTGGAGGCGTGACTCCTCAATAAAACACAGGTGTTCTCAGCTCAGTTTGCTGTTCTTCTCTTTTGTAGCAGGGGCTTGTGATCAAGAATAGTAATTCGAAACGCGTAAAGCCTGCTTACTCCGGATGCCAGCTCTGAATACCAGCAGCCTGTGGTCCTCACTGCAACAAGTGCTTTCCCGAGGGGCGCTCCCACAAGGGCAACCTTTTTTTGTGGCATGAATAGCGGCTGTGTCCAGTCGCGGGAGCTGCTCGCCGCGACTTGTGCGGATCCCTAGCGTTTGGACTTCCTACGCATACAGGAATGGAAAGGCACTAAATGTGAGTGACTGCCAAACATACAGTGACTGTTGAACTTTGGGTGCTGTTGTCAACCCACTTGGAACTTTATTTTGCTTTATTACATGAGACAGCAAACACCCACTGCGGATTTTAATTTTCTGAGACTCCAAATACCAGAGGCCCAAGCGGGAAGAACACGCCCTGGAGGCGTGACTCCTCAATAAAACACAGGTGTTCTCAGCTCAGTTTGCTGTTCGTCTCTTTTGTAGCAGGGGCTTGTGATCAAGAATAGTAATTCGAAACGCGTAAAGCCTGCTTACTCCGGATGCCAGCTCTGAATACCAGCAGCCTGTGGTCCTCACTGCAACAAGTGCTTTCCCGAGGGGCGCTCCCACAAGGGCAACCTTTTTTTGTGGCATGAATAGCGGCTGTGTCCAGTCGCGGGAGCTGCTCGCCGCGACTTGTGCGAATCCCTAGCGTTTGGACTTCCTACGCATACAGGAATGGAAAGGCACTAAATGTGAGTGACTGCCAAACATACAGTGACTGTTGAACTTCGGGTGCTGTTGTCAACCCACTTGGAACTTTATTTTGCTTTATAACATGAGACAGCAAACACCCACTGCGGATTTTAATTTTCTGAGACTCCAAATACCAGAGGCCCAAGCGGGAAGAACACGCCCTGGAGGCGTGACTCCTCAATAAAACACAGGTGTTCTCAGCTCAGTTTGCTGTTCGTCTCTTTTGTAGCAGGGGCTTGTGATCAAGAATAGTAATTCGAAACGCGTAAAGCCTGCTTACTCCGGATGCCAGCTCTGAATACCAGCAGCCTGTGGTCCTCACTGCAACAAGTGCTTTCCCGAGGGGCGCTCCCACAAGGGCAACCTTTTTTTGTGGCATGAATAGCGGCTGTGTCCAGTCGTGGGAGCTGCTCGCCGCGACTTGTGCGGATCCCTAGCGTTTGGACTTCCTACGCATACAGGAATGGAAAGGCACTAAATGTGAGTGACTGCCAAACATACAGTGACTGTTGAACTTCGAGTGCTGTTGTCAACCCACTTGGAACTTTATTTTGCTTTATTACATGAGACAGCAAACACCCACTGCGGATTTTAATTTTCTGAGACTCCAAATACCAGAGGCCCAAGCGGGAAGAACACGCCCTGGAGGCGTGACTCCTCAATAAAACACAGGTGTTCTCAGCTCAGTTTGCTGTTCTTCTCTTTTGTAGCAGGGGCTTGTGATCAAGAATAGTAATTCGAAACGCGTAAAGCCTGCTTACTCCGGATGCCAGCTCTGAATACCAGCAGCCTGTGGTCCTCACTGCAACAAGTGCTTTCCCGAGGGGCGCTCCCACAAGGGCAACCTTTTTTTGTGGCATGAATAGCGGCTGTGTCCAGTCGCGGGAGCTGCTCGCCGCGACTTGTGCGGATCCCTAGCGTTTGGACTTCCTACGCATACAGGAATGGAAAGGCACTAAATGTGAGTGACTGCCAAACATACAGTGACTGTTGAACTTCGGGTGCTGTTGTCAACCCACTTGGAACTTTATTTTGCTTTATTACATGAGACAGCAAACACCCACTGCGGATTTTAATTTTCTGAGACTCCAAATACCAGAGGCCCAAGCGGGAAGAACACGCCCTGGAGGCGTGACTCCTCAATAAAACACAGGTGTTCTCAGCTCAGTTTGCTGTTCGTCTCTTTTGTAGCAGGGGCTTGTGATCAAGAATAGTAATTCGAAACGCGTAAAGCCTGCTTACTCCGGATGCCAGCTCTGAATACCAGCAGCCTGTGGTCCTCACTGCAACAAGTGCTTTCCCGAGGGGCGCTCCCACAAGGGCAACCTTTTTTTGTGGCATGAATAGCGGCTGTGTCCAGTCGCGGGAGCTGCTCGCCGCGACTTGTGCGAATCCCTAGCGTTTGGACTTCCTACGCATACAGGAATGGAAAGGCACTAAATGTGAGTGACTGCCAAACATACAGTGACTGTTGAACTTCGGGTGCTGTTGTCAACCCACTTGGAACTTTATTTTGCTTTATTACATGAGACAGCAAACACCCACTGCGGATTTTAATTTTCTGAGACTCCAAATACCAGAGGCCCAAGCGGGAAGAACACGCCCTGGAGGCGTGACTCCTCAATAAAACACAGGTGTTCTCAGCTCAGTTTGCTGTTCGTCTCTTTTGTAGCAGGGGCTTGTGATCAAGAATAGTAATTCGAAACGCGTAAAGCCTGCTTACTCCGGATGCCAGCTCTGAATACCAGCAGCCTGTGGTCCTCACTGCAACAAGTGCTTTCCCGAGGGGCGCTCCCACAAGGGCAACCTTTTTTTGTGGCATGAATAGCGGCTGTGTCCAGTCGTGGGAGCTGCTCGCCGCGACTTGTGCGGATCCCTAGCGTTTGGACTTCCTACGCATACAGGAATGGAAAGGCACTAAATGTGAGTGACTGCCAAACATACAGTGACTGTTGAACTTCGAGTGCTGTTGTCAACCCACTTGGAACTTTATTTTGCTTTATTACATGAGACAGCAAACACCCACTGCGGATTTTATTTTTTTGAGACTCCAAATTCCAGAGGCCCAAGCGGGAAGAACACGCCCTGGAGGCGTGACTCCTCAATAAAACACAGGTGTTCTCAGCTCAGTTTGCTGTTCTTCTCTTTTGTAGCAGGGGCTTGTGATCAAGAATAGTAATTCGAAACGCGTAAAGCCTGCTTACTCCGGATGCCAGCTCTGAATACCAGCAGCCTGTGGTCCTCACTGCAACAAGTGCTTTCCCGAGGGGCGCTCCCACAAGGGCAACCTTTTTTTGTGGCATGAATAGCGGCTGTGTCCAGTCGCGGGAGCTGCTCGCCGCGACTTGTGCGGATCCCTAGCGTTTGGACTTCCTACGCATACAGGAATGGAAAGGCACTAAATGTGAGTGACTGCCAAACATACAGTGACTGTTGAACTTCGGGTGCTGTTGTCAACCCACTTGGAACTTTATTTTGCTTTATTACATGAGACAGCAAACACCCACTGCGGATTTTAATTTTCTGAGACTCCAAATACCAGAGGCCCAAGCGGGAAGAACACGCCCTGGAGGCGTGACTCCTCAATAAAACACAGGTGTTCTCAGCTCAGTTTGCTGTTCTTCTCTTTTGTAGCAGGGGCTTGTGATCAAGAATAGTAATTCGAAACGCGTAAAGCCTGCTTACTCCGGATGCCAGCTCTGAATACCAGCAGCCTGTGGTCCTCACTGCAACAAGTGCTTTCCCGAGGGGCGCTCCCACAAGGGCAACCTTTTTTTGTGGCATGAATAGCGGCTGTGTCCAGTCGCGGGAGCTGCTCGCCGCGACTTGTGCGGATCCCTAGCGTTTGGACTTCCTACGCATACAGGAATGGAAAGGCACTAAATGTGAGTGACTGCCAAACATACAGTGACTGTTGAACTTCGGGTGCTGTTGTCAACCCACTTGGAACTTTATTTTGCTTTATTACATGAGACAGCAAACACCCACTGCGGATTTTAATTTTCTGAGACTCCAAATACCAGAGGCTCAAGCGGGAAGAACACGCCCTGGAGGCGTGACTCCTCAATAAAACACAGGTGTTCTCAGCTCAGTTTGCTGTTCGTCTCTTTTGTAGCAGGGGCTTGTGATCAAGAATAGTAATTCGAAACGCGTAAAGCCTGCTTACTCCGGATGCCAGCTCTGAATACCAGCAGCCTGTGGTCCTCACTGCAACAAGTGCTTTCCCGAGGGGCGCTCCCACAAGGGCAACCTTTTTTTGTGGCATGAATAGCGGCTGTGTCCAGTCGTGGGAGCTGCTCGCCGCGACTTGTGCGGATCCCTAGCGTTTGGACTTCCTACGCATACAGGAATGGAAAGGCACTAAATGTGAGTGACTGCCAAACATACAGTGACTGTTGAACTTCGAGTGCTGTTGTCAACCCACTTGGAACTTTATTTTGCTTTATTACATGAGACAGCAAACACCCACTGCGGATTTTAATTTTCTGAGACTCCAAATACCAGAAGCCCAAGCGGGAAGAACACGCCCTGGAGGCGTGACTCCTCAATAAAACACAGGTGTTCTCAGCTCAGTTTGCTGTTCTTCTCTTTTGTAGCAGGGGCTTGTGATCAAGAATAGTAATTCGAAACGCGTAAAGCCTGCTTACTCCGGATGCCAGCTCTGAATACCAGCAGCCTGTGGTCCTCACTGCAACAAGTGCTTTCCCGAGGGGCGCTCCCACAAGGGCAACCTTTTTTTGTGGCATGAATAGTGGCTGTGTCCAGTCGCGGGAGCTGCTCGCCGCGACTTGTGCGGATCCCTAGCGTTTGGACTTCCTACGCATACAGGAATGGAAAGGCACTAAATGTGAGTGACTGCCAAACATACAGTGACTGTTGAACTTCGGGTGCTGTTGTCAACCCACTTGGAACTTTATTTTGCTTTATTACATGAGACAGCAAACACCCACTGCGGATTTTAATTTTCTGAGACTCCAAATACCAGAGGCCCAAGCGGGAAGAACACGCCCTGGAGGCGTGACTCCTCAATAAAACACAGGTGTTCTCAGCTCAGTTTGCTGTTCTTCTCTTTTGTAGCAGGGGCTTGTGATCAAGAATAGTAATTCGAAACGCGTAAAGCCTGCTTACTCCGGATGCCAGCTCTGAATACCAGCAGCCTGTGGTCCTCACTGCAACAAGTGCTTTCCCGAGGGGCGCTCCCACAAGGGCAACCTTTTTTTGTGGCATGAATAGCGGCTGTGTCCAGTCGCGGGAGCTGCTCGCCGCGACTTGTGCGGATCCCTAGCGTTTGGACTTCCTACGCATACAGGAATGGAAAGGCACTAAATGTGAGTGACTGCCAAACATACAGTGACTGTTGAACTTTGGGTGCTGTTGTCAACCCACTTGGAACTTTATTTTGCTTTATTACATGAGACAGCAAACACCCACTGCGGATTTTAATTTTCTGAGACTCCAAATACCAGAGGCCCAAGCGGGAAGAACACGCCCTGGAGGCGTGACTCCTCAATAAAACACAGGTGTTCTCAGCTCAGTTTGCTGTTCGTCTCTTTTGTAGCAGGGGCTTGTGATCAAAATTAGTAATTCGAAACGCGTAAAGCCTGCTTACTCCGGATGCCAGCTCTGAATACCAGCAGCCTGTGGTCCTCACTGCAACAAGTGCTTTCCCGAGGGGCGCTCCCACAAGGGCAACCTTTTTTTGTGGCATGAATAGCCGCTGTGTCCAGTCGCGGGAGCTGCTCGCCGCGACTTGTGCGAATCCCTAGCGTTTGGACTTCCTACGCATACAGGAATGGAAAGGCACTAAATGTGAGTGACTGCCAAACATACAGTGACTGTTGAACTTCGGGTGCTGTTGTCAACCCACTTGGAACTTTATTTTGCTTTATTACATGAGACAGCAAACACCCACTGCGGATTTTAATTTTCTGAGACTCCAAATACCAGAGGCCCAAGCGGGAAGAACACGCCCTGGAGGCGTGACTCCTCAATAAAACACAGGTGTTCTCAGCTCAGTTTGCTGTTCGTCTCTTTTGTAGCAGGGGCTTGTGATCAAGAATAGTAATTCGAAACGCGTAAAGCCTGCTTACTCCGGATGCCAGCTCTGAATACCAGCAGCCTGTGGTCCTCACTGCAACAAGTGCTTTCCCGAGGGGCGCTCCCACAAGGGCAACCTTTTTTTGTGGCATGAATAGCGGCTGTGTCCAGTCGTGGGAGCTGCTCGCCGCGACTTGTGCGGATCCCTAGCGTTTGGACTTCCTACGCATACAGGAATGGAAAGGCACTAAATGTGAGTGACTGCCAAACATACAGTGACTGTTGAACTTCGAGTGCTGTTGTCAACCCACTTGGAACTTTATTTTGCTTTATTACATGAGACAGCAAACACCCACTGCGGATTTTAATTTTCTGAGACTCCAAATACCAGAGGCCCAAGCGTGAAGAACACGCCCTGGAGGCGTGACTCCTCAATAAAACACAGGTGTTCTCAGCTCAGTTTGCTGTTCGTCTCTTTTGTAGCAGGGGCTTGTGATCAAGAATAGTAATTCGAAACGCGTAAAGCCTGCTTACTCCGGATGCCAGCTCTGAATACCAGCAGCCTGTGGTCCTCACTGCAACAAGTGCTTTCCCGAGGGGCGCTCCCACAAGGGCAACCTTTTTTTGTGGCATATATATATATATATATATATATATATATTCACTGAAAAAACCATAGGTTATAGACCATATATAGTTAGGAATTAGCATTTAAAAAACCTTTTTTTACTCACACAAAACCATTGAAATTCCATATATAGTTAGTTGTACTAACTATATATCGTGCACCCGCAATCCACTGATGATCATGTCACATATTACATCATTCATGACATGGTCAGTGACATCACTGATGACATCACTGATGACATCTCAAATGACATCACTGATGACATCACTGATGACAACATCCAGTGACTGTATGTTTCTGTAAAGTTAAAATATGTCTTACATATTGAAGAATGAGTGGATGTATAAGTGTCTGGATGAAGGATTTATTAGGTGCATGATTGACTGTATGAGTGAGTGAATAAATGTGTGTCACTGAGTGCATGAGTTAGTGACTAAACTGTCTTAATGTGTGCATCATTATGTCTGTTGTTCTGTAAACTGCTGCATGTGTTGATCAGTAGCTATATGAGTAAGTATATGGGTTATTGATTGGTTGCCCAAGTATTTGTATGGGAGACTGAGTGTGTGTGTGTGGGTGGCTGGGAGGTGTATGACTCTGTGCATAGATGTGTTAGCAGTTAATTCAATAGATGTATGGGTTCAAAAGTGCATGTGGAAACACCTGTATGGGCGGTTGACTGAGTGCATTGGTGAGTGAATTGATATCTCAGTGCTACATGTCAAAGTAAGTACATATGTAAAACACAGTACATGTGACAGTTGACATATATAAATAACTGTGCATAAGAGCCAGTGAATGTGTGAGTGGCTGTATGGATCATTGTGTACTTGTATCAGGCATTGTAAAAGAGAGCAAATATGTGTTAGTATATGTTTGAATAAGTAAGGTGTGTATAACTGTATAGTTGAGGAAATGGAGGTGTGATTGATTCTTTGCATGACTGACTAAGTGTCTGAGTAACTCCATGGATGAGTGACAGTCTGTGAGTGTCTGTTTACACTGAGTGTATCTAAGGTTATATTAGAGTCTGAAGAGGTTCATCGTATTATCACATGAATGATGTCATCAGTGATGTGATCAGTAATGTCAAATGAGATGTCATCAGTGATGTCATCAGTGATGTCATTTGAGATGTCATCAGTGATGTCATCAGTGATGTCATTTGAGATGTCATCAGTGATGTCATCAGTGATGTCATTTGAGATGTCATCAGTGATGTCATCAGTGATGTCATTTGAGATGTCATCAGTGATGTCATCAGTGATGTCACTGACCATGTCATGAATGTAATATGTGACATGATCAGCAGTGGATTGCGGGTGCGCGATATATAGTTAGTACAACTAACTATATATGGAATTTCAATGGTTTTGTGTGAGTAAAAAAAGGTTTTTTAAATGCTAATTCCTAACTATATATGGTCTATAACCTATGGTTTTTTCAGTGAATTTTCAAGGTTTTGTAAATGCTAATTCCTAACTATATATGGTCTATAACCTATGGTTTTTTCAGTGAATTTCATTGGTTTTTTAAAAGCTAATATCTATAGCTGTAAAATGTATTTTTCTTTAAATCAAAAAATTTATTTTATATGTTTATTAATATTTTTTTTTATTATTATGCTTTGGTTCGCTCCCGGTTCGCGAACCGGGAAGCTTCCCGTTAGCTTAATTTGGTGCCGCGACCCGGTCCGCGAACCAGTAAATGTTCCGTTTGCGCAACTGCCGAGTTAGAAATCAACATCGTGACGCGTCGCGGAAGCGCGACGTATCACGTTGTCGCGTAATGCGTCTTATGACGCGCCGCGTTAGCGCACCCGGAAGTGCTCCGGTACGCGAACTGAGACGCGGGGCGCGTCGCGAAAGCGCGATGTATCGCGTTGCCGCGTAATGCGTCTTATGACGCGCCGCGTTAGCGCACCCGGAAGTGCTTGGGAGCGCGAACCGAGGCGCGAAGCGCAGCTCCCCGGAAGCGATCCGGGGCGCGTTCCGCAGCGCGTAACATAAGCGTAACAGGTCATGTGACTTGTTAATAAAACTTTTCATTGGTTCATTTCACTTTTGGTTTCCTAATGATGTAAGGCTAGGTCATGTGATCTAAAAATAATACTTTTCATTGGTCTAGACCTATTTTTTTCCAAAATGATGAAAACCCCTCCTTCTTTCCTCACTCTGACTTTCATCTTTGTGAGAGGAAGACCCTTTGTGATCACTGAGCAATGGCTTCATTGGTAGCTTCAGCTGGTGCACCCCCACCACCACCACCACCACCTCCTCATGGGAAGAGAGGACCACCTCCACAGTTCATTAGCAACACAGAGGAGGAAGAGGATGAACAAGAGGAAGAAGAGATACAGGCACCACAGTTTTTACAAGAGGAGCCCCGGGTTTCTCATCGGAAAACTAGTTTCATTTGGCAGTTTTTTTCAATCCCTGAAGGGCAGAAAAAAGTTAATGCTCGATATGTCACGTGCCTGATATGTAAAGAGCACTTATCTAGAGGCACCTTAAAGAAGTATAGCTTCGGCAACTACACCATGCACCGTCACATGCAGAGGTGGCATCCACTAAACTACAGCCGGGCAGAGATGCGTGACCTTCAGGACAATCCTCAAACTCCTGTGGCCAGGACATCAACACAGATATCTTTGTCAGGGCCAGAGGCACGGGAAACCGTGCCAAACATTCAGGACAACTTTGTCCATATGAAGATTACCTGTTTATATTGCGGTGCATTACTCTCATGTGCCAATATGAGCATTAACTTAATCAACAGAGTATTTGAAAACCACAAGTGCTCTAAACGCCCCAGAAAGTAAATTTTTTTTTTGCTCCTGTTGAGCCCTTTCCAATGCCTGTTTTTTGTTGTTTCCCCTCCAAAAAAAACAAAAAAAACAAAAAATGTTCAGAAAAATAAATAAATATATAAAACAACAAAAACATTACAAAAAAAGTTCTTGTCAGAACTACCTCCCCTTTCAAAAAAAATTGCTAGAATGTTTAGCACTCTGGCAAGCTGTATTTCTTTTGGCTCGCCTCCTGGTTCGCTCGCCGGTACGCGAACCGGGAGCGAACCAAAAAAAAAAAAAAAAAAAAAAAGAAGAGTAAGTATAAGGGAAGTAAACAGAGAGTAATGTTAAAACAAAGACAGCTATAGGGTCTAAACCAGAGATACTGTTTAATAGATTTATTTACCGAAGAAAAGAGGGATGAGGATATAATTGTGAAAAACAAAATAGATAAGGAAGTGAAAGAAAAAAAGGAGAGTAGAAGAATAACAAAGAAGATTTTCTTGGAGAATGTGAGTGAATGTTCAAAATAAGATTAAAACATGTGGAATAACAGAGAGAAAAAACAGAAAACAGAAAAGAAGAAGTAACACAAAAAGAATAATTGAAACAGCAAAGAAATGTAAATAACATAGGGCCATATCATCAACATAGGCAATAAAAGTTTTGCAGCTTTTATCGGCAGAAATGTGTCGCTAAAGCCGCTTTTGCGGCAGAAAACTGCCACTAAAACCACTTTAGCAGCAGTTTTCTGCCAATAAAAACAGCAATAATTTTATTGGCTGTGTTCATAATATGCCCCTTAGTGTGCTTCAACTACACAGAGAAAGCATAATGAACAAGTAGTGAAAGAGTGATCAGTCAAAGACACTAAGAGTAATAGAGACGGAGTGAGTGAACAAGAGTGAGGAACTATGAGAAGAGAGGGACTGAGAAAAGGAGTGGAAGGAGTAGAGTAAGTAGGTAATAGAGAAAGGAATGAGGGAAGTAGCAAAGGCAGGAAACTGAGGGTTAAAGAAATGAAGCTGTGGAACTAATAGTAGGTGAATGTGATAGAAATGTAACGAAAAGAGTACAAAACATTTACCTTATAATTGTCGTTAACTTACTCACTTTTTATTTTTATACTTTCAATCTGTGAAAGAGAGAACAAACATTTGAAAAATATTAAAACATGTATTTAAAAATTAGAAAAGACAAGGGAAAAGATTGAAGGACAAACAGTTTTTCAACAACTTTGACACTTACAGAAGCTTCTGCTTCTCCAGGCCCCCTACATAGTCCTAAAGATATACATTTTAAACTAACAGTATCTTGATGCAGATGAAGTGAGCCCTATCTTAAAACATGGTGCATCTTTTGCACTGCTGTTGTCTCACAAAAGTGTCGCAAGACACTAACATTTTAAATGATTGTTTCAGGATGCCAATAAGATGTGTCCTATCCAGAGGTTTGTTTGAGGTGAGGCCTACTCAGGGTTCCAAATGAAATTTCGAGTTGTTGAAGAGAACAGAGGACATAATACATGTGAAGGTCTACCAATGAAGTAAGTCATGTCCACTTCACTCTTGAACAAACGCCAGACCTCTTATGTGTCCGTGGACAGACCTAAACTTCATCTGCACAATGTCATTCGTAAACTTAGGAAACACTGGTGATGTAATTGAAAAATGTGGAGTTTCTTTTCCTCATTTCACAATCACATCACCTGTGTTTCCTTTGCTTAGGTACCTCATAGTGCAGATGGAGTCTAGCATATCAAAGAGTACACAGAAGTTGAGCAGTGTATACAACAATTTTGACATTTACAGAAGATTTAGCTTCTTATCTTGTTGGAGATGAAGTGAGGCCTGTCTTGCAACATGGTGCATCTTTCGCATCACTGCTGCATCGGTTTCATGTGGCACGGGTTTTTTACAGCATGACACATCTGCCTAGATGCATCAATTTGTAATTTTGTCGCCTCATAGCAAATCTTTTCCACCGCCACTGCGTCACAAAAGTGACGCACAGTTGCGCAAAAGAGGCATACACCTATCATAAATCTGTCCCTAACATTTTAAATGATTAATTCAGGATGACGATAAGGTGTGGCCTCTCCAGAGGTTTGTTTAAGGTGAGGCCTACTCAGGGTTGCAGATCAAATTTACGCTTGTTGTAGAATACAGAGGAGATAATACATGTGAAAGCCTACCAATGAAGTAAGTCATGTCCACTTCACTCTTGAACAAAACCCAGACCTCTTCTGTGTCCGTGGACAGAGCTAAACTTCATCTGCACAATGTCATTCGTAAACTTAGGAAACACTGGTGATGTAATTGAAAAATATGGAGTTTGTTTTCCTCATTTTACAATTACATCACCTGTGTTTCCTTTGCTTAGGTACCTCATAGTGCAGATGGAGTCTAGCATATCAAAGAGTACACAGAAGTTGAGCAGTGTATACAACAATTTTGACATTTACAGAAGATTTAGCTTCTTATCTTGTTGGAGATGAAGTGAGGCCTGTCTTGCAACATGGTGCATCTTTCGCATCACTGCTGCATCGGTTTCATGTGGCACGGGTTTTTTACAGCATGACACATCTGCCTAGATGCATCAATTTGTAATTTTGTCGCCACATAGCAAATCTTTTGCACCGCCACTGCGTCACAAAAGTGACGCACAGTGGCGCAAAAGAGGCATACACCTATCATAAATCTGTCCCTAGCATTTTAAATGATTAATTCAGGATGACGATAAGGTGTGGCCTCTCCAGAGGTTTGTTTAAGGTGAGGCCTACTCAGGGTTGCAGATCAAATTTACGCTTGTTGTAGAATACAGAGGAGATAATACATGTGAAAGCCTACCAATGAAGTAAGTCATGTCCACTTCACTCTTGAACAAAACCCAGACCTCTTCTGTGTCCGTGGACAGACCTAAACTTCATCTGCACAATGTCATTCGTAAATTTAGGAAACACAGGTGATGTAATTGAAAAACGTGCAATTTCTTTTGCTCATTTCACAATCACATCACTTGTGTTTCCTTTGCTTAGGTATCTCATTGTGCAGATGTAGTCCAGCATATGAGACAGTACCCAGAAGTGCAGCACTGCATGCAACAACTTTGACACTTACAAAAGCTTCAGCTTCTGCATGCCCCCTACACAGTGCTAATTATATACATTTTAAACTGATGGTATCTTGCTGGAGATGAACTGAAACCTATCTTGCAACATGGTGCATCTTTTACACAAAAGTGACCCACAGCGGCGCAAAAGAGGCGCACGGCCATCATAAATCTGACCCTAACATTTTAAATGATTGTTTCAAGATGCCGATAAGGTGTAACCTATCCATAGATTTGTTTCAGGTAAGTCCTACTCAGGGTTGCAGATGAAATTTAGGTTTGTTGAAGAATACAGAGGAGATAATACATGTGCAGGCCTACCAACGAAGTGAGTCATGTCCACTGCACTCTTGAACAAATGTCAGACCTCCTCTGTCTCCTGGAACAGGCCTAAACCTCATCTACACAATGTGATGTGTAATGTTAGGAAACACAGGTAATATAATTGAAAAACGTGCAATTCTTTTTGCTCATTCCACAATCATATCACCTGTGTTTCCTTTGCTTAGGTATCTCATTGTGGAAATGTAGTCTATCATATGAAAGACTACGTAGAATGTGAGCACTGTATGCAACAACTTTGACACTTACAGAAGCCTCTCCTTCTCCATGCCTCCTACACAGTTCTAAATGTACATCATAAATACAAACAGTACAGAATTAATTATACATGTTAAATAGTTTATTTTTGCTGTTCTCAGAATGTATCAAATTTCACTAAAAACAGTGACTTGAAGGTATTCATCATATAACAGCGGGGAAAAAAAAACACAATCAAAATGATTGTGTTTAAAAAACCCATACAACATAACAAATCAGAATTCAGAACTCCTTAAAATTAACTTACTTTCCATGACGTCGAAGGATGTCCTATGAACAGCTTACACTCTGTTGTGCTGTTATTACTTTCAGCCCGCCACTTTCTGAAAGAAAACCTCCATCGTTTTGAAAAATATGTTACATACAATAAATGACTTCTCGCTCTCTACCACACGTTTCCACAAGGCCAAATCATGTAAGAGCCATTTATAACTCTTGGAATTCTTGTAAGCCAATCCCGTCATTTTGTATTTCCGCAACTTTCAGAATTAAAATGTTGAAGATCATTTTCACAATCCTGGACTAGTAATATCTTACCCTTCTTGCTCACTCATGTTTTACATTTCCTATGACACTGATACTGCTTACTATGAAGCAGACTTACACTACCTCTATGACTGCTACAATTATTTAATTCTCTACATCACTTTTAATCACAAAGCAATATAAAACAGTAGACAGCATTGCAGACTTACATTCCCTCTACTCCATGTTTTGATTGGCTGCTTCAATTAGCTTATAAAAAGAAACAGTTTTTCTGAACTCATTCAAAGTGCAGTTATTTTTCCATTACGTCAAGTGTTATGGTAAGAAGTTATGTCTCTGTACTACACTTATCCTCAAGGCCAAATCGTGTAGGAGCCATTAGAACCTCTTGAAATTCCTCAGAGCACATCCCGAGATTCTTTCCCTAAAATTTTGGTTTTAAAAACACCAGGTAAGAATTTTTAAGGTCATACGGCAATTTTTTTTTGAAAATTAAAACAGAATCGTTGCAGAATGACCAGCCATTTCTAGACTTTAAATAAGCTGTGTAATGTCCTGATGTTATTGAAGGACCGTCATGATATATAATTGCTGCAGTTACAAAAGTCCTTCCTGATATTGACAACTGTGAAGCCACAAATTTTTTAATTAAAGTTGTCAATTTTGTTCCATCAGGCCTACATCGTTGGAACATTAAAATGACATACTGGCCATATGTTCGTATAAATAATGTTGACATCATTTCAGATTTACATTGGCTACATTCCATGTTGTGATCAGCTGCTTTTACTAGCTTATTAAAGGAGACTGATTTACTGTCTGGCAAAGTTAAATATATAAATCTTTCTGAGTCTACACTAGTAGTACTTGATACCCTACAGTTCTCGCAGTCATGCTGCCATTGATAAGAAAGCCCAAACAGGTGATCTACATCTACACCTTCAGCATGCAATACATCAAGCATATACATTAAAAACTCCTGACAATCTTGCTGAATATTTTGAGAGAATTGTGTTTGACCTGAATATCTGTCTAACAGATTTCGAATTTCAGACACACTTTCTATTTTTGTTCTATCAGTGCTACATTTCTCTAACACAGAATTTAACAAACTGCAAAATCTTTGATCAGAATTGACCACAATCTCTTCTTTTACATTTTCTAGAGAAAACAAAACATTAACCACTACATTAGCATAGCAGTTGACACCAGAACTGTTTTCAAATTGAAAACCAACAACATCTTCAACAGAATCCTTTTTGTTTCTGCTTATAATTTCAGGTTCATCGACTTTTCGTCTTTTTGCTACAACCTCCCTAGTATTGGTCACATTTCTTCGTTTCCGGCCTACCACACGTTTCTCAAACAAAGGATATTGAGGCAAATGTGGCGCATACTCTCTTCTTAACCTATTGTATTCCTTAACACAATCTAGATCCGCACAAATGTTTGTGACATCACACTCAATCAAGTACAATCCCGATAAAGTTCTAACTCGTGACAATGCCACATATGCCATACCCTCCTTGAACACAGAACTGCCAATATTCACCAATGCACTGTCTACACTTAAACCTTGCGATTTATGGATTGTCACCGCATATGCCAAGCAAACAGGAAACTGCTTACAGCGAACATATGTCTTTTACAAGCAAAAATCTAGCAGAACAATGACCAATTAGCTGTACTTCCTCAATGCCATCAAATTTAATTTTAAAAAATTCAATTCCATCTCTATTTCTGTATTTCACAAAATCAACAACATTACCCATTGATCCATTTACCAGACCTCTTTCAACATGTAAATTCCTTCTTAAAATTATACGGCAGTTTAAGCACACATTCAGGGTCTTTTCAAAACCTGCAGTTTTAGATATAGTCTTCTCTAATGAATCCAATTTTGATTTCAAATTCTCAGACAAAATAATTGTTGATCCCATATGCTCTACTCTGTCAATAGCTTCCAGTTTCACAATCTCTTGGTTTTCTAAATGCAACATTTTGTTGTTGAAGATGGCACATTCTGCAAGAGTTGGCATCAAACATATTCCAGATTTCTTCTCAGTAATTTTCTGAAAAATATTCTCAGGCACAACATCTTGTTCTGGATATAAATTTGACAGTAATCGTGCATGTAAAGCTTCTTTCCCATGCTCGGTCACTTTTCCAATTCTAACATCTTGTAGAATATTCTTGTAAACTTCATCCTTCGCCTGACGCATATTTTCATGCAGTTTAGCATAATTGAAGTTTAACCATATATTGACATTGCCAATGCTCCCTAGGCACTTCCTGGTATCTTCATGCGTGAGCATTTTGAACACAGGTTGTCCTTTCACTGGTGTCAGCTGCAGAAGATCTCCGAAAACAATGATGTGTTTGCCACCAAATAACACATCATACTCTGTTTTGAGAACTTCTTGCATTCTCAAATGCACAAAGGCAAGCATGACATTGGAAACCATGCTTACTTCGTCAATGATAAGAAGTTTCATTTTCCTCAAGACTCTTGAAACATCACAACAAGCATCTCCAGATAGCTTGTGATATTGTAATTTGTTGTCATGCTCCACTGGCAGCATCAGTAAACGATGTAAAGTAATCCCTTTAATGTTATGTGCTGCCAGCCCAGTTGGAGCGGTAACAACACAAGACAGCGGTGATTCAGTCCTTTTCTGCAGATAAGATGCAATTGCTTTAATCAGAAAACTTTTTCCAGTTCCCGCTTCTCCACTCACGTACAGTCGGACAGGCTTCAACGACGTACATGAGCACTCTTTCTTCTCATGACTTAATCCATGATCAATTTGCTTGGTAACTTCGTCATATATTTTCCTCTGCTCAACGTTGAGTTGTCTTTCCAAGTCTTCTAAGTTAACCGCATCCTCCTGAGCATGTGCCATGGCTCTTTCCACTTCATTCATGGCAGTGGCAGCTTCATTTTCGATAACAGGTCCTCCTAGTGGATCCTGACTCAATGAAACAGAACTCTGACTGTCCTGAGAACTGTCTCTGGCAATCTCGGCTGCAATCGTTGCTTCCTGCTCGATTTCCGCATTCAACATTTCTACATATTTGGGAAAAGCAGGACATTCTATGGTCTCCTTGGCGGCAGTGAAAGAGTCTTCGTAACAGAGGAAATCTCCAAGCAGTTCCTCTTCTGCACGCCAAGGCTTGAAAAGTTGCAAAAGTGCTAAATAGAAAAACTCCTTTTTTTCAGGAGATTCACCACTCAATTTTGATGGTTTACCAAGTGGCATTTTCTTTGCTTGACCAGACATCCCTCACTTCCAATTACAGCATACACTCCTTTCTCAGTATCTTCTTTGATGTTCCTCTTGAATATGTAATTTTGTAGAACCTCATACAGACAAACATTCTCAAGGTGACTGCTTCGATTTGGATAATATGTATCCAACATGTTGGTCTTCAAAATGTCGGTACTGTTTGGCTCCTTTTCCGCCAAATACTCAATTTCCCGCACAGGTTTCAGAACTCGATTACGCGTTGCAGCAAGACCAAGACTCGCCCAAACGATACTCCTAGATTTGGCATAGAGACTTGCTGAAGACAACCGGTCAGAACATTCGTAAGCTCCGATTTCTCGATGCGACAACATCTTCAGACTGAAACTGTACAACTTCTTACTGAGGCTCTTTTCATGGGAAATGTCCTCCCACATATCCTTCAATTCTGTCTTTTCTTTTTTGGTGATGTAAGATGTCACATACCGAGCCACAGCCATACAGTTATCAGCCACAAACTGTATATCCATGTTAGCATTCCACATGGACAAAATCACTGGGTTGTAGTCGTTGATGTACTTGGACTCTTCGTTCCTCTTCAAATTGTATGTGTTTTTAGGTGATTTCTTCATCACATTATGTCGCAGCGAAGACATCAAACTGTTTACTCTTCCTTTAGAAATCACCGGTCGTGGAAAGCCGAAACGACATTTGGTGTAGAACTTGTCCTTGTTTCGGAATTTACGACGACAGTACTTTCCACAACGATGGCTTTGGAAACGTAGAACTTTTTCTCTTAGGCTTTTCTTCTCCTTTGCGTTTGGAACAGCACACGTAGAATACTGTTGTATGAAACTCATCACTGAGTCTTCTGGATCTGTTCCAAATTTAGGTGCATCCTTGATCCACAGCAGCATATGTATATGAGGAGCACCTCTTGCTTGGTACTCCTTTCTCCAGAAGAAATCCAACACCTCTCCAAGAGGTGGATTCTTCTTATTCATGATGAAAGACATCATAGCTTCAAATCTATGATTGAAGTACCTGCATACATTGACTGGATCCAAAGAGCACAGTTCTCTGGGTGTCTTGAATTCGATGTTTTCAGTGTTTCCATTTGCCTCTCGTAGAAATTCAAGTAAGTCTTCCCAGCCATACTCGGCACAGCTCAGAGTGAGGAACCATGTGGGAGTTCCTAAGTTCCTCAGCATACATTTTAAATCACCATGACGACGGTACCAGTACTCATTAGTACCACGCTGACACGCCATGAGATTAATCAGGTGACAATCCAAAATACTGTCTTGGACATTGACTTTATCCATAAAGTCACTTGCCGAGATGTTTTGCATGTGTATACCACTTTTCAAGATGTGGTTCACTGCATATGACAGTCCAGACAGATCGCTTTCAAACAGGAGATGAAACAAATAGGGAATACATTGTCGAAACCTAGCATCTCCTGCATACAATCGCAAAGTCCGGTATTCAGAAGCAGGAATTTGATGAGGTCGCTCATCATATCTTCCTCCCTGACCTGTTGGAAAAAGCTGTGGGAAACACCGAGCTTCCAAACTTTCCTCCCAAACACTAATGGGACTCCCTTTGGCTTGTTTCATTTGAAACAACTCAATAGCATTCCCCATGACTTCCTTGGAATGCAAAGGATGAACACTATAATGTTCATATATTTCTTGACTAGTAGAGGGTTCTACTTTCTCAATTTGACCAGCACACAAATCGCTATCCTCTTCCTCACTTACTTCCTCTTCTGTAACATATACATTCTTATAGTACTTATTATTTTTTTTCAAATACAATGTTGCCTTTTTGACTTTCCTAACATCCACTAAATCTTGCCATATTTTCTTATTCTTTGTCGGAACCCCATTAACTAAGATAACCAGAGGTTCCTCTTCCACTTTTTCTACTCCAATTGTGTTAATGTTTTTCTTCAAATCTAGAGGCAAATAAACAACTCTTCCCTTTAATCCTCTCTGTAAATCTGATGGAGGCAATTTCCCTGTCTTTGGCTCCATTCTTACAATAGCCTGAAAGGGATGGATACTTTGAATCAAAATAGATTCATAAGTATTTAAATCCTTCAATTCAGAAGAAATCTCAACCAATTCCAGATTATTATGAACTGCTCTAGCAGGCATCTGGTTTTGATTTAATTTATTACAACAATAAGTACACACACGTTGATCCGATCCCAAATCAAAACAATTTTCTACCATCAAGTATGTTGTGAAATCCTTCCATTCACTATTATTTTCCCTTTCACTTTTTGCATATAAATCCACTAACTTAGTCTGATTCTTATAATAAGTGCGTCGACAACACACACAAGTGAAATTAGGCCTCTCACTTGATTTCACCTGAAACGTCGCAATTTCCCTCTGAAAATTATCTGTACTGGAAACCTGTACACTATCTTCCACATTACCCTCTTCTTCTTGGTCAATTTCAACATTCTCCTCTTTACTTCCAAAGTAACAAAACTCAATTTCTGCACAAATATTCTTCACATCTACTTCTGAACCATGCAAAAGAGCAGCGCATAATTGTTTAAGCATAATTGCTGGACTCTTAGCATAATACAACATTCTAACTAATTTCCTCACTTTATTATGATGCACTGCTAGCATCCTGAAATGATGAAAAACACTCTGGCATACTCTCCTGGAAAGACAAGCCAGTGAATGACCATGCAAACCTGTCACTTCTCTCACTCTGCAAGGATCTAATTCTTGCAACAACATCATTTTCTGCTTCAAACTTTTCTTATTAAATGTCCTTACAAAATCACAAAGCAAATTGATGGAATCCTGTCGTACACTGCAAATACTACTACACTTCCAGGTGTACACAGGACCCTTAGGATGTCTTCCTAAAACCTCATTACCTAACACCTCTTCTGTCTCTGTTGTCACAAGTTTTTCTTTTTCAACTGGACAACCATCTTTCACCTCATAAGCTCGACCTTTGGTGTCAACTGCATGCACCAAATCATTATCCTGGAAATAACTCTCCTCATTAAAAAATGCCTCACAACTTGAACTATGCATCCATTCTCCGGAAAAAACTTCACAAAAATTACTACGATTAACTATTCTCTTCCATCTACTATTTCTTTTAAAATCATAAATTGCCTTGTTTAGCTTCCTAATTCTATTGATTATCAAAATAAATAACTTACGTTGAATTTCAAATGCCTGATCAATAACTTTCTCAACTTTTTTTTTCTCTTATAAAAAACCACTTTCTGTTGACCTTTCTTAATATTTTTTAACAAATTGCCAATTATCCTGTTGCGGAACATTCGTTTACGAATGTCCCTAAACTGTTGTTTCCTTCTACTATCATGCACAGAGTTATCTCTTGCTCTAGCAGTAACATTTTTCATTGGCCTTTCCTTTCCGTTTAAATTGCTTCTCTTTTTCTGGACTGAAACATTTTCTGTAGTAATATTTTTTTTACTATAAATATTACTTATGAATGATTTCGTGGTCTTACCCGGTGCTTTCTTGGTGACTTGACAACTTTTTTTGTAGAGGACTGCTGCAGTATTTGATACACCTGCTGTCTTTGACGTTTTGTAGCCCTTCTAATTCGAGCCTTAGTTGGCATTTTCAAATTTTGAAATGGTCTGCAGTTGAATCTGTGGTAAAATATAATAAAAAAAATTTATTAACCACTATTACCAAACAGTAAATCAATAACAGTCGTCAAAAACTTAACACACTACTTGACATTTTTACATAGAATATTTTTTAGTGCTTTGGCAAATTTAGAATAGACAAATAGCAGAAAAGAAATGGAATTCTTCTTCATTTACCTGTCCTGTTTTATATGTGAATCTGATCTAATTTTATGAGCATATTTTAATATTTTATTGAAGACACTACACATAACCTGTTTTTGAAGGTGTGTTTAATTTAAAATTAAACAGTTTACATTTTTACTTTTCATTTATTGTAAATTTTAAAAATAAATGTTTATAGTTCCATAGGCTCAAGCAGGTCAGCTTCCCACCCTATGTCATACAATTCTGACAAATCTGCATCCTCATCATGTTCTTCTTCATCCTCAGGATTTAAATCATCCAAGGGATCTACTTCCACTGATGTTTCAATTACGAGTTCAATGATGAGGTCGAGATCAACTGATTGCTGATTGTCGCTCATGTTGATGTTGTCGTTATCTTTAAAGAAAGATAACAACAATGAGATGTTGCAGAGTAAGAGACAAATCTCAGAGATTATAATAGTAAAATTGTTTAACAAGAGTAATATTTTGCAGCTATTATTTAGCCATGTCCAGCGATGCTGAGGAGGTGAGGCCTATGTCCAAGTTTTCAGTGAACAGGACTCATCTCTTCTTATCCTTGGATAAGCCTCACCGACTCTGTGTCCCCTGCTCATACTTAAATGTACAGGGGCAGATTTATGCTAAGTGGCGCATCCCCACGGATGCACCAGTTAATGTGCACCGCTGCTCTGCCAGCCATAGTGTGCCGAATTTACAATGTGGAGCACCATTGAGCAAAAACACGCATCTGTGCCGCAAAAGCATCACATTGTAGGAATCACGTCATAAGCGCAACATGTCTACTGCAATGCACAGGAGGAACCCTCACATTGCATGGTGCATCACTTCTTATGCCTGTTTCAAACAGGCGTAAGGATTTGATTCAGCAATGCTATAAAGCTGACTCAGTGAAATCTTCTAAATTTCACTGTGTTAGTTTTACAGGGCTTTCATGCAAATTAATGCATACCTTGCAACAAAACAACTATATGAAAACTGACCCAGGTTTCATGTGGCACAGGACTTTACAGCATGACACATCTGCCTAGATGCATCAAGTTGTAAATATGTCGCCACATAGCAAATCCTTTGCACCGCCGCTGCGTCACAAAAGTGACGCACAGTGACACAAAAGAGTCATACACCTATCATAAATCTGTCCCTAACATGTTAAATGATTGATTCAGGATGACATTAAGGTGTGGCCTATCCAGAGGTTTGTTTAAGGTGAGGCCTACTCAGGGTTGCAGATTAAATTTACGCTTGTTGAAGAGTATAGAGGAGATAATACATGTGAAGACCTACCAATGAAGTAAGTCATGTCCACTTCACTCTTGAACAAAGGCCAGACCTCTTCTGTGTCCGTGGACAGACCTAAACCTCATCTGCACAATGTCATTCGTAAACTTAGCAAACACAGGTGATGTAATTGAAAAATGTGGAGTTTCTTTTCCTCATTTCACAATCACATCACCTGTGTTTCCTTTGCTTAGGTATCTCATAGTGCAGATGGACTGTAGCATATGAAAGAGTACACAGAAGTTGAGCAGTGTATACAACAATTTTGACATTTACAGAAGATTCAGCTTCTTATCTTGTTGGAGATGAAATGAGGCCTGTCTTGCAACATGGTGCATCTTTTCCATCACTACTGCATCGGTTTGATGTGGCACGGGACTTTACAGCATGACACATCTGCTTAGATGCATCAATTTGTAATTTTGTCGCCACATAGCAAATCTTTTGCACCGCCTCTGCGTCACAAAAGTGACGCACAGTGGCGCAAAAGAGGCATACACCTATCATAAATCTGTCCCTAGCATTTTAAATGATTAATTCAGGATGACGATAAGGTGTGGCCTCTCCAGAGGTTTGTTTAAGTTGAGGCCTACTCAGGGTTGCAGATCAAATTTACGCTTGTTGAAGAATACAAAGGAGATAATACATGTGAAAGCCTACCAATGAAGTAAGTCATGTCCACTTCACTCTTGAACAAAGGCCAGACCTCTTCTGTGTCCGTGGACAGACCTAAACTTCATCTGCACAATGTCATCCGTAAACTTAGGAAACACAGGTGATGAAAGTGTTTTTTAAAGCCTTTGCACCATTTTTGGGTCACTTTTAACATGGCTATGTAACTCAAAGAATCAAAATCTAAATTTGCCAAGCACAGGTGCGAGCATATTTACAAGGAATTTGCACCACGGGGAAAGGTCTTAAATTAAAATGGGAAAAATAACATCAGAGACACTCAAATGCCTTATAAATATGCCCCAAACAACCTATGAAGCTCTAGCAGTACATATCCAGAAATGTAATTGATTTCAAAAAACGTTTTTAAACACAACATATAAATCAATTGTATACCTACATTCATGGGGAAATGACTTAAAATGTCCTTAAGACACATGAAAGCGTTTTTTGATTGCCCTTGCACCATTTTTGGGTCACTTTTAACATGGCTATGTAACTCAAAGAATCAAAATCTAAATTTGCCAAGCACAGGTGGGAGCATATTTACAAGGAACTTTCCCCACGGAGAAAGGTCTTTTAATTTAAAATGGGAAAAATAACATCAGAGACACTCAAATGCCTTATAAATATGCCCCAAACAACCTATGAAGCTCTAGCAGTACATATCCAGAAATGTAATTGATTTCAAAAAACGTGTTTAAACACAACATATAAATCAATTGTATACCTACATTCATGGGAAAATGACTTAAAATGTCCTTAAGACACATGAAAGCGTTTTTTGATTGCCCTTGCACCATTTTTGGGTCACTTTTAACATGGCTATGTATTTCAAAGAATCAAAATCTAAATTTGCCCAGCACAGGTGGGAGCATATTTACAAGGAACTTGCCCCACGGAGAAAGGTCTTAAATTAAAATGGGAAAAATAACATCAGAGACACTCAAATGCCTTATAAAGAAGCAGACACCATTATTTCCTTGTCATAAATTTTAAAAGCATTCCTTTTCCTCAAAAACGATTTTCAAGTCATAATTTGAAAACACTGCACAGCTCCTATGTACAAAAACACCCTGTCAGTACTAATACTTCACATTATCTCCAATTACAATTTTTCAAAGAAACAAAATCTATTTGTAAAACACTTGAGACAAAGCAACATTTTAAAAACACAACTTTCTTCATAATTTTCTCCTTAAAGCATACTATTCTCTATCTAAATTAAATAAATCTTTTCTCACCTTAGCAAATACTTTATGAGTTTCAAAACAGTCTCAGAAATACACCAATTTGTCTTCAGCAGAACAAAGGGTATGCACTCCAGAGGCTGCAGCTATCGAAAGCACAGAAATGCTGTAATTCATCACACATATCTCCATGTCACCCAATCAAAACTCTTCCCTCACTTTTTTCAAATCAAAACCCTTCCCCCCTCTGCCCTCTCTGCCTTTTTTGCATAACAACCACCTCCTGGAAGACCTCTGGTGTTTGCAAGTTCACACAACAATGTTTCAATTGAACTCTGAACTCTCAGTGCACCTGCGTATCCAGTGCAATCTTTCATTAAATGATTTTTTCTTGACCATTCAAATTACATCTTTCAAAGAACTCATCCATGCACCCTAACTTTCTGTTTTCAGCAATCAAAATCCACCAATCACTGTTACTGCTTCATTAACACAGAAACTCCACAGTTTTTTTCATTTTAAACTCTTATTTTTTCAACTGCCATTTCATTACCACACTTCATCTGACTGCAGCAGAACCTTCTCTCACCATGTTTTCTGTCTGGATTGTTGGACATAGTTACATCTATTGGGCTCAGAGGTATGCTGAGAACAGAAATTTACCTAACCTCAATTTACAAGATGTGGAAATTAAGTGGTTTGGCCACAGAAGATTAAAATGTCACCAATTGATACCATTGGTGAAAACCTTTATGCATTTGCCAAAACCTGACCTGTTAATTGTGCACTGTGGAGGTAATGATTTGGGCACTTTGACTGGAGTAGGTCTGGAAATGCTTTTAAAGGACACCTTTGAGCAATTAATGGCACTTTTTCCTCAAACTGCCTTGGTATATTCAAATATATGCCAAAGACAGAAATGGAGGTGGTCGAACCAATTTTGTCCACAAATTGAGAAGTCGAGAAGCATGTAAACAAATCTGTTTCAGCTTACATGAGAGACCATGGAATGGGCTCCATGTACAACAATAACTTGCGTTACTACATGCAAGATATCTACAGAGGAGATGGAGTTCACTTCTCAGATGAGGGCAACAGAGTTTTCATTTTGAATTTAAGACTGTGCATTGGTACCTACTTATAAGTACCTAAATATACCATAAACCCAAAAGCTCTTCTCAGAGCTACCCTACATCTGATCACTCACAATTATTATTTTACTCTAACTTTTTTCACAAATTTTCAATAAAGTACGCTCCCCGGAGCGCTACCCGGTACGCGAACCGGAAGCTAACCGCGCAAATTTTTTTTAAAAAATGTTTTTTTTCCGCACATATGGGCCTCCTCAGCCATCCTCAGAAAACCTAGGGGGTCAAAATACGTCTACCGTGTCCCCTTCTACCCATTCTGAACATTATTTGCCCTCCATCTTGTATCTTAATTCGACCGAAACACAAAATGGTGGACTCCCGTAACGCTTAAGGTTCGCGTACCGGGGCGCTCCCCGGGAAGCGCTCCATTAAAAAAGGTAGGAAAGTAATTTACAGAAGAAACCCTTGAGACACTTTCACCAAATATAGATTTGCTCATACTACATACCAATCCCTACCATTTTCACAAATTTGGTTGAAATTCCATTTAGCCATTTAGCCTGTAGACCTCTCTAAATACCCTGAGGTAAATTACTTCACAAAACACATCTGAAGTGTTGGAATTGACAACCAATTAAAATGTTACTTTCATTTTCTATTTTTTTTTACCTAACATTTGATTGGTTATGTACCTGAATATATATAAAGGAAGAGAAGGAAACACAGCCATTTTGACTACTACTTCCTGGTGTACATTTCAATAGGATTTTCACTAATCACTTCAACTTCTTTGTAAAGGTAAGTTGTTATTTTAAAAACTGAAGTATATTGTGCACTATAAGTTAATATGGTAAACTTTTTCTGATAGTTATATACTATCCCTCTGTAGTAGTTATAGATTTAGATAGACTTCTCTGTTATAGTTATGGATGGAGTTAGATTTCTCTTGTATAATTATGAATTTACTTACGTTAAATCACATACACTTTTTTATATTCCTACTTCCACTCTGATACTATACACTGCCCAAAGATAAATTCAGTGTTAAAAACTGCCTATCTAAAATTAATCCCAACAGTGCCCTATCTCTACTAATATATTTTTTATCCAAATTTCAGACAAAATGGAAGGCGAACACAAAGTTTCATTTGAAATTGTCCTGCAAGAGACCAACCAAGAAATAATTGATCCAAATTATATAGAATTTATGGATGAAACTTGGGACCAAGAACTACTGCAATGTGTGCAAGCAGTAGATGTCCTCCTTGAAAATGAGGACATTTTACACACTCAAACATTACAAGCTATGTTCAATGAAAATAACGACATTTCAGACAGTGAAATGTTAGACATTTTATTAAATTTTGAAACACAATAAATAATTGCTTAAAAAATAAAGAAATAAAAAAATAATCAACAAAACCAACAATCAATTAACATACAGTATTTGAAAAGTCTATCATTCTTTTTTCCTTATAGTACGCTCCCCGGGCCGCTTCCCGTTTTTTTTTTGTTGCCCCGCGGGGCCCTTTTAAAGCCTCCACATCAAACCTAGTGGGTCAGGGAGGATCTACTATGCCCCCTTATGGTCATTTCCCCCTTTGTTTTGGCCTCCTCTTGTCTCTCGATCCTACCGAGAGACAAGATGGCGGCCGCTCCGGACTGTTTAGAATGTTGACAGACACCGAAGAGCCAATCAGCTTCGCTTCGCGAAGTTCCGTTACGCGTCAAGTACGCGAACCGGGGCGCTGCCCGGAGCGCGCTTACAGATATATATCTTTTTTTGAACGTTAATTTCTCAAAATCCACTGGAGCACATATATTGAGACCTAGCAAAGGCACATCGGGCTAACAGTCCCTACAATTTTGCCAAGTTTCGTGCAAATCCATTCAGCCGTTCGGGCTAAAAGTGAGGCCAACCGCCCTATGGAAATTAACATGGGAAAAACGCGTTTTGGGACCCCCTTTTTTCTCGGCCCCCCCTTGACGAACCCCCCCCCAAATTTTCAGGGCCTGCCCAGAAACAAAATGTTCCATTTTCCTGAAAATTTCAGCCAATTCCGTCCACAAACGCCAAAGTTATTAGACAATGAATTTTCAAAAATCCCATAGAGAAAAAATCCTAATTATATATACCTACTGGCGACCGCCAGTAGGTAATATATATATATATATATATATATATATATATATATATGAAAACACGATATTGCCCTGGAGCTTGGGAGGTCACACAGTTTGGAATTGGCCATCCGGCATTCTCGTCATTCTCCCCGCATGGTGCCTCAGTTCGTTGTTCTAGCCTGACGCGTTTCGATGCTACTGCATCTCATCAGAGGCAGCTTATAATTTACAATCTGGATAAGCCCTCTTTTATTTCCATTCTTTCATGCATGTGCTTTTCGTTTTCGCCATTCATGTTTGTTTTGATGCATGCTGGGAACTTGAGTCACATCGTTTGGTGCTCGAGTTTCAAGAGAGCTTTTTCGTTATCCCTGAGTGGGTATCCCATTGTAAAGTCTTTTAAAGCTTATTATTTTTCTTTGTAGAATTCAGCACGGTGTGGAGAGTTGCATTCGACGAACCCCAAACGCTGTGCGGCCATGGAAAGGTTCGTTGGCCCAGCCTCTCTTTTCCTCGGTTTAGAGATGGTGCGTCAGGCTAGAACAACGAACTGAGGCACCATGCGGGGAGAATGACGAGAATGCCGGATGGCCAATTCCAAACTGTGTGACCTCCCAAGCTCCAGGGCAATATCGTGTTTTCATATATATATATATATATATATATATATATTTATTTATTACCTACTGGCGGTCGCCAGTAGGTATTTATAGTTAGGACCCATTATGCATATGAAATCCGCAACATTCTATTCCCAATAACTTTGGCGCCAATTGATGAATCTTTGTGAAATTTTCAATACTTTTGGCCAGCTCCTGTCCTGAAAGTTTCGGGGTGAATGGTCAAGTGGGGGCCGAAAAAAAGGGGGTCCCTAAAAGTGTTTTCCTCACGTAATTTCCCATAGGACCTTTAGCCACAGCTACAGCTCGAACGGCTGAACGGAATTACGCCTAATATGGCAAAGAGGTAGTCCTCAGTTCCAACTTGTGCCTTTTGCTTATATGGTGTCAATCTGTTCAGTAAGAAGTTTCTGAGAAAATTACAGTTAAAGTCATTTATATATCAATGGGCGCGGAGTGTGCGAGGATTGTCATCTTACCATAAGCACATCGTCCCGATCACGCGTTGAATGCTGATTGGCTGTCAAGTGGTTGTAAACATTCGAAACCAGGAACTGTTGGCAGCAATATTGTGCCTCGGTAGAAGCGAGGCTGAGGAAGTCAGTGGAATATGTGTGCAAAACGGAGAAAGGGGGCAGGGTAGAAATATTTTTACCCTCTAGACCTGTGTAGGGGGTCCCAGAAGGACCCCTAGGGCCCACAATATTTTTTTTCAGGTGTGTGTAGAGTGCGGGGTTTGTGCCTTAAAATTAATAAAATAAAATTGAGTTTTTTAAATAATTAGTCCCCGGGTGGTTAAATACCTGGGGCAAAATTATTACATTTTATGTGGGGCCCAGAGTAAACCCCCAGCCTCGGGGATCGTCACCCCCGGGGCTAAAAAGAAAAAAATGGTGAGGGAGGGGTCGAAGGTCCTGAAAGCTGCGGGGACCATCATCACCGGGGCTTTATGTATTGTGGGAGGGGGACTGCATGGCCCCCTCCAGGAGCACTTGAGGGCCCTGTTACCACTCGGGGCTACAAAAATAACATGGCTGGAGGGGCTTTAAGGTCTCCAAAGCCCCAGGGACCACCACTCCCTGGGGCTTTATGTATTGTGGGAGTGCCAGCTCCTGCAATGTCCCGGGGTGTCCATCCCGCCCTCCATAGCAAGGAAATATGTTCTCTCTTTCAAAATCTAAATCAGAATGCTTTTCCACATGGGGAGCTGCATGTTAGTAGCTCCCGATGTGGAAAAGTCATGCCGGCACCCAAACGCGTAGAAGTTGTGCACCAAAGGCGCTGGAGTTGCGCACCCTACAGATTATGAGTGGTGCATCCAGCGTGTGCACACCAGGGAGCCGATCTGAGCACTGTGCTGGGTGCGCAACTTTTACTTTTTCTGTAAAAAAAAAGCCTCTATCAGTGCTTTCTAAAATTCCCGGGGATCGTATAAAAAATGTTGGGAACCGTGGGGGGAGCCACATTGCCCCCCCTGTCCCGCCGGCTTCCCGTGTTCTTCTGGAGCCGGCATTGCTTTTCCGCATGGGGAGATGCTAACTTGCATGTGGAAATGCAATCTGGTTTGGATTTTGAAAGTGAGAACAGATTTCACTGCTCTGCGTTTTAAAATGCAAGCTAAGTTTGCTATGGGAGGGCGGAAGGTGCGAGACTCTTGCCCTCTCATAGTAAACAGCAGTGTCCCGGGGGTAGGCACCCCGGGACACTGTAGGAACCAGCCCTGGGCGTGGCGGTCCCCAGGGCCCTCGATGGCTCCAGGTAGAGGGTCCCGTAGCCTGCGTCCCACAATATACAAATCCCAGAGGGTGGTGGTTCCCGGGGCTTGAGGGGTGTCATTGAGGCCCACACACTTCCAATTTTGTAGGGGGGGACTTGGACGCGAATGTGGTGCAAGGGGGTTGTAAATCTGGTACACAGTGTTTTGTTTTACTTTGCTTTCTTTTCTGTAATGTAGAGGATCCAGGGTAAATATAACGGTTTCTGTACAGCCAGTACCTTTCAACCCTACGCCAAACGGCTTTTTGCCTGTTACCATAGTAACAGTTCATGGAACACTTACGTGAGCACAGAGGTTAGAAGTTCACCACACTATGTTACTAATGGAAAAAGTAACTGTGCTGGAGTTTTAAAACTTTTCAATAGGAACCGTTAGTCGTAGCTATAGACTCTGGTAAAGATCTGGTAAGGAGTTAGCCTCATAATTATACTTCAAAATATAAATATCATTTTTATTGGGGACCGCCACCCCCCAAAAAAAGGAGGCATATATACTTTTTTTAAATTAACTTTTATTGAAACAACAATAAATAACTGGAAACGTAACTTAAAGATAACAATATAATAAATAACTAGAAACATAACTTTAACAAAACAATATAATAAACAAAATGTGATATGTACTCCAATAGAAGTCAGTAAGTAATCAGCAAAACAAAAATGAAAATTAGTCTTTAAAATTATATCGATGTGACTAAATGAGGTCAAACATTACAAGTTAATGTAACACTTGCCGATATTTCCTTATTTTTATGTCTGCAGTGTGCCTGATACATTTCACTTGTCTTATAGGCCCGCGTTCAAGAGGTGTCTGTATGAAAGTGCCCACTGCATCAGATTTACACTATAGATCAACAGGTCTTTAAAATAATTAAGAGATAAGACAGAACTAGGTGAGAGATCAAGTCCTTATGCAGGACAATATTCTTTAGGGCTTATTTACAAGACTCTTGTGCCACTTTTGTGTTATTTTTCTCATGTTGAAAGTGACGCAAAAGGGGCGCAAGGGGACTGTAAATAAGCTCTTTTAATTCTAATGCATTTCATTGGAGGGATTGTATATCTAGGCCGCTCTGCTTACCTTATGTAAACACTGTGACCAACAGAGTTCACAACTTGAACTCAGCTTTGGTTGTACACGGCAGAGTGGACAGCAGCATCCATAACTTTAAAAGAGAAAGAGAAACGATGTGAGAGAGAGTGAGAGAGAGAAAGAGATAAAAAATTACATTAAAACGTGAGAGAGAGAAAGTTGTAGATGGAGCAGTTAATACTGGAGAAAATCTTCGTAGCTCACCTTTTGCCTCCGTTGTGTGTCCAAGCACGTGCTGGCTCATAGTGCACCCTCCAGTTTAGTGATCTGAAAGATTATATAAATAGAGTTAGTAATAGCATAGTACATACAAATGCACACGTATATTTTGGTTCATTTTATTTGTACACTCAGGATACTATATTACAACAAGTTCCACTGTAAGGAGGTGTCTGTGCTCTGTTTTTTTCCAAAGTAGTATATCCCATGCATTCCCACTCTATAGCAGTGAGTTCTCAATATTGGGTATCTAGACTGTTGCACCCTATTGACTCGCAGAGTCCGGAGGTGAGAGTTTTTCTTGGGAAGACAGAGGCAGATTTAGAAGCTCCCTGAGCCACTTTTCCCATGTTAAAAGTGACACAAAAGTGGTGCAAGGGGCTTGTACATCTGCCCCTCGAACTGTTGTAACCTATTTATTCTCACTGCCCGGAGGTAATTGTACATTCCTACACAGTCAAGCTGCTGCACACTCCTCACTCTCTCCTTTCACAGATGACTTGTTATTGTTTCGGAAACAAGCTTCTTTGCTCACCTTGTGCCATTGGCCTGATTCAAAGAGGGTGCACTACGTGTCGAAGCAGCCTTCTCAGAAGTTGTTACAATGGCCACGTATCATCGCAGAATACTCGAATGTTGAGTTTTAGAGGTGTTGGGGGGGACGCCAATTTGTGAAACACAACCTGTAAGATAAAAAGGAAGTTAACATTGTGTGTTATTTGTTCATCAAAGGAGAGAGGAAGTGAGAGAGTGACTGCAAAGAATATTCGTAGCTCACCTTTCTGTCACTAGTGTGTTTCTCACCGCGTGCCGGGACATAATTCACTCTGAAGCTCTACATCTAAAAGATAGTAAAAGAAAGATGTTATGATTGGTATTTGTTACTATCTTAATATGGAGTTGAATAACATTGCCCTTTCACACACGTTCCCTCTCGTATTCAAAAACAACTATTTGTATAATTTATATTCCTGAGATTTGACCGATTATAAAAACGTTCCTGCTATTGGAAAAAAAATATATACATGCAGTAAGATATGCTATATAGGATTGCATACGCCTAAATCGCTGCGTGGCTTTTTTGTATCCAGTCTGCTGCAGCCCTTCGACTCCCTCCGATATGCACCCAGGCCTCACTGCTCACCTGTTCGTGGTCAGGACACCTTCTACATCATGAAGTCCCACTCTGCCACCAAGAAGTCTCACATATGGTGCTAAGTCTTGATATCGCTGTGGCTAACGACATACTCGTGCTCCCATCATCATCATTGCAGGTTCTTCACCTGCTCAGTCCTTCCGGTACCACTAACTCAGTAACCAAAGAGGCCACGCACGTGGTGGTTTGCCCCCTGTTCGGTGGTTCAGGCCTACATGAGGCGTCCAAACCACCAGGATGGGCCATCACAGCCCTTGCGATGGGAGCAACTCTAAAATGGCGTACAGCATGTGCGCCCGTCTTTCTTATAGGTACGGTCACGTGTGTAGTGACGGATGCGCTGGATGGGTGTGTGGTGTGGGTGTATACCAGCCATGAGGGAGTGAGTGTGTGCCGTCTGACAACTAGACCTGGAACTAAGAAATCACTACACTTGAAATCTGAGCAGTGTTGCATTTTAGTTTTCTCTGTGGTAGCGTAAGTGGAGTGGGCTGGCCTGAAGTATGCTAGTGCTGCGAGAGGCTCTGAACCATGATTCTGGAGCTATGGGCATGGTCCGGTCGTGAGCTATATGACAAATCAAGTGATTCGGGTGTCCGTTTTGTAGTGCTGACATCACCCAGGTCTTAAAAGCAAATGTGTCGTTATCTGTAAAGTTCCACAACTTGGCCAACATGGAAGGTATGGGGTATCACTGACTCTATATTCATTCATATTATTATTATTATTAAATGAAATTTGTAGGTAGCGCAACTCAACCCGTAGGCATCAAGGCGCTGATGATGGTAAACGGAAAGCTCAGAAATCACCTAAAGAGGAATTATAGATAGGCTTCTTGAAATAACCAGGTCTTAAGTGCTTTACGGAACAGAGTGTGGGAGGAGATCACCTTGAGGTCGTTGGGGAGTGTATTCCAGAGTCTGGGTGCAAGGAAGCGGAAGGACCTTCCACCCCATCTGGCCTTGACTATACGAGGGACAACTAGCAGGCTTTTGCTGGAAGAGCGGAGTGCTCTACCAGGGGTATAATAGGCCACCAGAGCGCGAATAGCCTCCGGTCCGGACTCATTGAGGGCACGGTGTGCAGCTTTTTTCTGATGGCCGTGCCCGAGGAGCGTTTGGGGGCACCCACAACAAACCGGGCAGCCGCATTCTGCACAGTCTGGAGGCGATGGACCAGACCATTGCTAATGCCAAGGTAAAGTGCATTGCAATAGTCCAGTCTGGAAGCAATGAGCGCCATTACTACCTGTTTGCGTGACTGAGGGGAAAGATAATGAATAATTTTTCTTAAGATCCTCAGAGCATTGCAACAGGTGGACACAGTCCTGCTGACCTGCTTGTCTAGCGAGAGAGTAGTGTCCAGAATGACCCCAAGATTGCGGGCAAATAGGGACGGCAAGGGGCAGGTGCCTAGGACAGAAGGCCACCAGTCCATAGACCAGATCTCACTTTTGCCCCCAAAAATGAGGACCTCCGTTTTCTCCCCATTTAGCTTGAGGAAGTTCTTAACCATCCATCGCCACCGCCTCCATGCAGTTTTTAAAGTTAAGAGCAGTTATGCTCACAGATTGAGAAATGGAGGCCATAATCTGCGTGTCGTCGGCGTAGGAGAGAACTTCTAGCCCAAAGGATCTTATAAGCCTGGCGAGTGGGGCAACATAGATGTTAAAAAGCGTCGGGCTCAGTGAGGAGCCCTGAGGGACCCCACACTTCACAGCCTTAGTGGTTGACATATACTCACCTAGCTTCACCCTTTGCTTCCGTTGGTCAAGGAAGGATGTTAGGAGGCTGAGAGCGGAACCCTTGACTCCCAGCTCACTGATTCTTCTAGCCAGAATGGTAGGGGACAGGGTGTCGAAAGCAGCCGTAAGGTCAAGTAACACCAGTAAGGTGGTCTGACCGGTGTCGACCTTAGAATGGATGCTGTCGACAACCACTGTGAGCGCCGACTCAGTGCTGTGAGTCCTACGGAAACCGTGCTGTGAAGGATCAAGGGAGTTGGAACTGTCAAGGAAAGCGCTCAGATGGAGGTTGAGATGAGCCTCTAGGAGTTTAGCAGGGGCAGGGAGAAGGGACATTGGACGAAAGTTCTTTAATATCCCAGGGTCCAGTGTAGGTTTTTTCAACAGAGGCTTGACAATGGCCATTTTCCAAGAGAGGGGGTAAATCCCCTCTGAAATGGCCAGATTCATAACCTCCATCAAAGGGGTCAGAATAGTATGTCTACAATCTTTAGGGACCTTTGAGGGGCATGGGTCTAACGAGTACCCGGACTTTAGCTTGTCCAGCAGCGTGTTGAGATGTATAGAAGTGATGGGAGGGAACTGGGAGAGGGAATGGGAAGGGGCAGGAGCTTGGACTTCCGAAATAAAAGTCAGGGAGGTGGCAGGTAGGGAACTGGAGTTAAGGATTTCTAGGTCTGTGTAAATGTCCGAGATCTTCTCATGGAAAAATGTAGAGATCTGGTCACACAGTACCTTGGAGAGTGTAATAGGGTCAGGAGTCTGAATAAGGGAAAGATTATCCACTATCTTAAACAGATCACTAGGAGATTTGAGCGAGGACGTAAGCTTGGAGTAGTGGGCCTGTTTTTCTGTGAGGACCGCATCTTTATAGCCTTTGAGAAGGAATTTATGTTTCTCCTTTACTACGGGGTCCAGGTGTGTCCTCCAGAGCCTTTCCTGCCTCCTACATCCTTGTCTGAGAGTCCTGAGGAATTCAGAATACCAGGGGGCCGAAGGCCGTTTCCTGGCAGAATAGTGTTGCTGGGGCAAGCGAGTTGACAGCCTCCGTCAAGGTATTGGAGAGGTCAAGAGCTGCAGTATGAACATCCCCGGTAGATCGGAGTTTGAGTGTGGCTAGATAGGGAATGAGGGAGTCGTTGGTAATGTCCCCAAAGTTCCTTCTCAATACCCACTTGGTGTGATCTGACTGAAGGCCGGTAGGAGAAGAGAAGTAAAAATCAAAGGGAACGACAAGATGGTCTGACCACGACAAGGTGAAGGGGGTACCAATTTGAAGCCGGGAATCGTTACTAAAAACTCCGTCTAGGGTATGCCCAGCTGAATGGGTAGGCCCAGTCACTAGCAACGGCAGGCCATAGGAGGATAAGGAGTCCAACAGATGGGCCGTATCAGGGGAGTTGTAATTTTCCAAGTGGAAATTAAAATCCCCTAGGATGGTTAAACTGGGCCCATCAATATAGGGCTCTAAGATCTTGAGAAGTTCTGAACTGAATGTAGACCTGGGACCAGGGGGTCTGTAGACCAGTATTCCAGTAAAGGAGATAGTGGGGGAGGGATTGAGGGTAAAATGCATTGCCTGAAGGCATTCGGACGGAGAGGACAGATGGACAGTCCGGCATTTTATGGAGCTGTGGTACAGTATCCCCAAACCTCCTCCCACTTGACCCACTCTATCCATCCTGGCCAGCGAGTACCCCTCGGGAATAGCATTTAACAGGTCCGGTTCAGACGAATCCGTGGCCCATGTTTCAGTGATGAAAGCCCATGTGGGCTTCCTCTGTGAAATGAGATCCCTAAAGGAGATGTTATTTTTGACCAATGAGCGGGAATTCAGAAGGAGACCCGCGTAAACAGCGGTAGGAAACCGAGGTACCCTCGTTGGGGGGAGGGCAATAGTTAGCCGTATCCAGGGATTTATGCGTGGTAGCTGTATAATTACATCTGCATACATGGGCGTTTGCAAGGGTTTCAGGAGTGAAAGAGTAATGGCAGGACAGCTTAGAGGGTTTCAGTGCTCGCAGGGCAGATGAAGAATATAAGGGTTCACCTGAAGCAGCATGCCTGGCCCCTGGCGTCTCCTTGTCGCTGACGGGCGAAGACGGGCTGGACTCTGGCTCGACTCCGGCGCGAATGCGGCGCGAATGCGGCGCGAATGCGGCGCGACCGCTGATCGCGTCCGCAGCGCGGAGTCATGAACAGTTGTTTAAATACTGGCAACTAGAGCGCGGAACCACGAGTGCCCAACCAAATATGGCCGCTGCCGATTTGCGCCGCCCGGGAGCCTCAGCCCTTAAATCGGCCGGGAACCACCCTGGGTGCGTGAGAATGGTTTATTAAATAATTATCAGCGGAGCAGAGTGCAAATTCTGCGAAGTCCGTGACAGAGCAAAGTGTGTTTTAAAACGGGGAAAGCGCCACGATAAGATCCGTGAGCGCTGGGACATGGGGGGGAGGGAATGGACACAAAGGGTCAATAACAAGTACAAGATAAAAGTTATTTTTAAAAGCGCTATCAGGGACAATGCCGCCCGGCTCCCGCCTCAGGAGATAAGCGAGCAGAAATCCTGAATCATATTTCAATACATAAAAGATGGTAGACATGACGTATTTCTGCGATTATGAATGTTTATTGTACATTCAGTGGAGTGTTGTAGGTGTAGTAATACAGGACTGTGAAAGGTTTAAATTGTAGTTTTTGGCACATGAAGGGCAGCTAATATATATACGTATATGGTCATTAAGGTAGACTGTAGAACTTGATGCTGGAAATCAGTGCTCGAGTCTCGGAGTTGCGTCCACATCCTGTTATTGTAGAGTAATGACGTATGTACGCGTGCCTGAAAATGTATTGTAAATACGGTGCTCATGTAAATAGCTGATATAGTTTTGGGTTGATTTTGCGCCATATCAATATGCTTTAAAAAAAAAAGAAGAGAAATAGCCCACACTGACTGTCACAGGTAAGTTGGTTGCATTCGCTATTTATAGCACAATATAATATGGTAGGGCGCAGGAGCAGCATTTTACGAACACAATAAATACACAGACACATATAGCTAGTTGAAGTGGGTACGGGCACGTGTGCTGGACTCCATTTTATTAGGTTGTTGTTGATAACAAGTAGAATAGTAATCATGTTATCATATACAGATATTTAATCAAAATGGTTTATGATTTCTGTTGTACAAAGGTAGGGACATTGTATGTGAAATAATACACAGAACATTCTACCGTAAAGGGTTCATGAGTTGTGGTGCACTGTGGTAGGGGCGGTTTGTGTGGAGCCTGCGATGATGCGTGGTTCAGGCAGACCGCGCTGGTAAAAATGTTTTTTGACTATTGAATTTTGCCTTAACAAGGGCATGTGGTGATTATTTACGCTGTACAGAGTTAGTGGCACATGTGGTGTTTATCGTATGCTCACCCTGCGATGATGCGTGGTCTGACCGGGCTGTACTGAAATCATTCACTGTTGCATACTGGACTATATAAACTATGAGGGGGGGGAAACAACTAGCATTAATGGTTATCAATTGTTCTGTAAACTAGGTCTACTGATTGCCCCCATAACAAATTAAACAATTGCATTTCACGTAGTGCATTCTAACTTTCTCAAAATGCGGACGAATGTCGGGTGGCGATGTTGAAGGTGATATCACAGAGGTAGTTGGTATTGCCGGTGGTGGAGGTACATTTTGGCACAATTTTCTACATTCTTTGTTATCATAGTTCACAGAATGCAACAATTGAAGGTGCTTGTGCATACTAGCAGTGCAACAGCACTATTTTTTTTCTCTGCTTTAACCCCTTCGCTGCGGCCGCGATTTTTCCGCTGTGGGGTAAACAAACGAACAGGGCGGGCCGTGACGAACCCCAGCCGTCATCAGCACACACCCACCGCGGGGCGTGACGGCTGGGGTTCGTCACCAGCATGGGAGGGGTTAAATAAATCGAGGCTGCATTTAATGCTGTCTGTAGTGTAGATGAAAAGGTTAATTCAAGTTGTGAACCCTACTGTGCACAGTGTATATGGAAGCTAGTAGTCAGAACAGTTATAGAACAATGCTTTTTTTCACTTTTTTTTAACAAAACCTGAATACATACAGTATAATTGTCTCTGCATCAAATAAATCAAGTTGAATTTCATACTGTCTATAGTGTAGATGCAAAGGTGAATTGAAGTTGTAAACCCTGCTGTCCACAGTGTACATCTTAGGGTGAAGTGCATCATCAGCAATCATAGTGGAAGTGGAAGATCGAACATGTATGCAGCGTGCATTTTATTATTCAACTAAATCTATAAGTGATTTAGAAAAAAATTTGAAGGAAGCATACTAAAGGGATATTGTATAGGGTGTGATAGGTGTTATACTTATTTTTGTTTCCACTGAGTTAGTGGTACCTGAAATAATAAGGTTCTGTGGAGCCTGTGATGATGAGTGAGGGAGAGGGATGGTGCAGACAGAAAGTACATTTCCAATTTACAGCACTCTATCTATACCAGCATTTAATCAAAACATGAGACACAATATCAAAATAAAGAGTACCCTATAAGCAGAGAGATGCAAACTGTGAGGAGACACAGGTGACATTATAGATAAAGGTGCAAATATAATTCTTTAATTTACACAGACACTCAGTGTGATCCTAGTCAAAAATGTTAAAACCATACATTTTACCAAAACACATATACCACAGTAAATCGTTTAAGAGACAGAACACAGCTCATGTAAATGAGCACTACATTACAGTGCAGAAACCTGACTCATTTCCAAAATACATTTCCATTATGCACCTTTAGTTTTTTGCGAGTATTACATCCAAACATGAGACACAATGCAAGAAGAAAGACGCCCAATATGCTTGTAAATCTGCCCAAGAGTGTATACAGCACTCTATCTATATTAAGTGGATAATTGCTAAGAGAAGGTCTAATAAAACAGAGAGTATTATGAAGAAAGCACATGAGAGGGTGGAGGCAGAGGTTGCAGGCAGAGGGAGAGGTATGGTACAGAAAGAAAATGAGATAATGCAGGCAGAGACTAAACTGGTACAGGCAGAGGATAGATGGTTCAGGGCTGCATGCAGAGAGACATATGGTGCAGTCAGAGAAAAGATGGTGCAGAGAGAGGGTAAGATGGTTCAAGCAGAGACACAGATAGTGGAAGCAGAAACAGACATGGTACATACAGAGGATAAAATGATACAACGGAGAAGAAATGCTGGAAACAGTGAGAGAAATGTTACATGCAGAGGCTAATTGGAGCACGCAGAGGGGGATATAGTGAAGACAGAGATAAAAAGGTACACGCAGAAGGTACGAAACTATAGGCAGAGAAGGAAAATATTTAAAACATGGTAGCGCTGTCTAATACACACCAGCAGCCATATCATAATAGGCCTCTGTAGATGCACATGAGAGAGTGCAAGCAGAGGGTGCAGGCAGAAGGAGAGGGTTGGTGCAGACAGAAAATGAGATAATGCAGGCAGAGACTAAACTGGTAAAGGCAGAGGATAGATGGTGCAGGGCTGCATGCAGAGAGACATATGCTGCAGTCTGAGAAAAGATGGTGCAGAGAGATGGTAAGATGGTTCAAGCAGAGACACAGATAGTGGAAGCAGACACAGACATGGTACACATAGCAGAGAAAATGGTACAACAGAGAAGAAATGCTGGAAACAGTGAGAGAAATGTTACATGCAGAGGCTAATTGGAGCACACAGAGGGGGAGATAGTGAAGACAGAGATAAAATGGTACATGCAGAGGGTGCGAGACTACAGGCAGAGAAGGAAAAGATTTAACATGGTACTGCTGTCTAATACACACCAGCAGCCATATCATAATAGGCCTCTGCAGATGCACATGAGAGAGTGCAGGCAGACAGTGCAGGCAGAGGGAGAGGGTTGGTGCAGACACAACATGAGATAATGCAGGCAGAGACTAAACTGGTACAAGCAGAATATAGATGGTGCTTGGCTGCAGGCAGAGGGCCAGATGGTGCAGTCAGAGAAAAGATGGCGCAGAGAGAGGGTGAGATGGTTCAAGCAGAGACACAGATAGTGCAAGCAGACACAGACATGGTACACACAGAGGATAAAATGGTACAACAAAGAAGAAATACTGGAAACAGTAAGAGAAATGTTACATGCAGAGGCTAATTGGACCACACAGAGGTGGAGATAGTGAAGACATAGATAAAATGGTACACACAGAAGGTACGATACTATAGGCAGAGAAGGAAAATATTTAACATGGTAGCGCTGTCTAATACACACCAGCAGCCATATCATAATAGGCCTCTACAGATGCACATGAGAGGGTGCAGGCAGAGGATGCAGGCATAGGGAGAGGGTTGGTGAAGACAGAAAATGAGATAATACAGGCAGAGACTAAGCTGGTACAGGCAGAGGATAGATGGTGCTTGGCTGCAGGCAGAGGGCCAGATGGTGCAGTCAGAGAAAAGATGGTGCAGAGAGAGGGTGAGATGGTTCAAGCAGAGACACAGATAGTGCAAGCAGACACAGACATGGTACACACAGAGGATACAATGGTATAAAAGAGAAGAAATGCTGGAAACAATGAGAGAAATGTTACTTGCAGAGGCTAATTGGAGCACACAGAGGGGATTGATAGTGAAGACAGAGATAAAATGGTAAAAGCAGAAGGTGCGAGACTACATGCAGACAAATAACAGATTTAACATGGTAGCGCTGTCTAATACACACCAGCAGCCATATCATAATAGGCCTCTGCAGATGCACATGAGAGGGTGCAGGCAGAGGGTACAGGCAAAGGGAGAGGGATAGTGCAGACAGAAAATACATTTCCAATTTACAGCACTATCTCTATACCAGCATTTAATCAAAACATGAGACACAATATAAAAATAAAGAGTACCCTATAAGCAGAGAGATGCAAACTGTGAGGAGACACAGGTGACATTATAGAAAAAGGTGCAATTATAATTCTTTAATTTACACATACACTCAGTTTGATCCTAGTCAAAAATGTTAAAACCATACATTTTACCAAAACACATATACCACAGTAAATCGTTCAAGAGAAAGAACACAGCCCATGTATATAAGCACTACATTACAGTGCAGAAACCTGACTCATTTCCAAAATACATTTCCAATATGCACCATTAGTTTTTTGCCAGCATTACATCCAAACATGAGACGCAATGCAAGAAGAAAGACGCCCAATATGCTTGTAAATCTGCCCAAGAGTGTATACAGCACTCTATCTATATTAAGTGGGTCATTGCTAAGAGGAGGTCTAATAAAACAGAGAGAATTATGAAGAAAGCAGAGGAGGGAGTATAAAAAGAGAGGGGAACATTAGGGGACAGTAAAGACAACCACAACAGAGGGAACACAGGAAACAGTTAAAAAATAGCACTCTCAAGAAAGACAAGAAAAAATAAGGAAAGAGTAGAAATTTCAGAAAACAAAGGACAGTATAAGCAGAGACAAGTAGACTGTGAGGACAGACAGGGGAGATTGTAAAAAAGATCAAAATGTAATTCTTTCATGTAGACAGACACTCAGTGTGATCCTGGACCAAAAATATAAAACCATTCATTTTACCAAAACACATTTCCGTTCCTAAAACATTTAACTGACTAAAAACATTCAATGTATATTGCCACTACATTTCAATTAACAATCCTAAGTTAATTTTCAAATATATTCTAAATTTACTGCAATATTTTTTCCCAACATTACAACCAAAAACAATACATGGTGCAGGGCTGCAGGCAGAGGAGAGTTGCTGCAGACAGAGGACAAATAAAACAGCAACAGGGTAATATGGGTCACACAGAGAGACAAATGGTGCACACAGACACAGAGATAATGCACACAAAGGGATAACATGGTACAGCAAGAAAGAAATGCTGCAAACAGTGAAAGAAATGTTACATGCAGAGGGGAGATGAAACACACAGAGAGGGAGATAATACATACAGAGAGAAAATGGTACAGAAAGAGGGTGAAAAGCTACAGGCAGGAAGAGAAAAGTAAATTATTCTGCTAAAATCTTCTGAAATGAATACTGACTCGAACTGTAATCTTAGACACATAACAGAAATCCTTGCAATTCAGTCAAATGATTACTACAGTGAAGGGGGGATCTTGCTAGTAGTGTTGTATAAAGAGAGCAAGGTTGAGGGAGAGAGAAAGAGGGAGACAATGAGAGGGAAGGAATAAACAAAAAGAAGTACATCAGATGGAGAGAGGGAGTTAGAAAAGAGGAGTAAAGGAAAGGGATAATGACAGTGAGGAAAGAGACATGAGGGTGAGGAAAGGAGAGTGAAAGAAAAAAGCATATTAAGAAAAAGGATAAAGGAGTTAGTGAAACAGAAGGATTCATAGAAAAAAAGAGGAAGGAAAAAGAACAGTGGTGAAGAGAGAGGAAGACAGTGAGAGAGAGTGAAAGAGAGGGAGAGTGAGTAACTTCCACATTAGAACACATTTTTATTATTAAATTAAAGTGCACAACATATATCCCCTTACAAATAAATAACCCACCTTTAAAAATGCTTTTGAAGATTTAGAACAGTGTCAATCACACACCAGATTTTCTTAAGCAGAATCTCTGAAATGTACCTCAGACACTGCAACCACAAAATGGCCCTGATTCCCTCTCATTTTTCACACATATCCATGTACATAACCAATGAAATTTCTTCCCACACGAATTCAAAAGCAAACTAACATTTTAATTGGTTGTACATTTCAACACTTTCAAACTAACATAATGTTCAACCTTCCCCCACTGCTCTCTCTGCCTGTTATCATGGTAACTCTCCATAGAACACCTATCTGAACTCAAAAGGTGAAAAGTTCATCACTCAATGTTGCAAACCAAACCAGCAAGTGTGTTTGACTTCTCAGTATTCCAGCTTATCCTGTGCAATGTTCTTTTCAATGACTTTTTCTAAACTAATAGTATTATTCCTTTTAAAAACCAGTAGTATGCACCCTAGTTTTCAATGTTAAATTATCAGAAACCACCAATCATTTCTATTTTTTTCAAGTGCACTGAATCTCATCCACATTTTTTTCTAAACTCCTACTTTTCAAACTGCCATTTCGTTCCAGAGTCGTCTGAGTACAACCAGATCTGCCTTCAAGATGCTTAGAGTGTGGATTGTAGGACACAGTTTTATTTTCTGGAGTGAAAGGTATGCAGAAAATAGATTCTTTCTCAACCTTGATTTACCAAATGTGGATATTATGTGGATTGGCCAGAGAGGATTGAGATGTCACCAATTGATGCCATTGGTATAATCCTTTTTGCATCTCCCACACCCTGACCTCATAATTGTGCACTGTGGTGGAAATGACCAGTGCACTTTGACCGGGTAGGTCTGGAAATGCTTTTAAAGGACAACTTTGGGCAATTGATGTCACTTTTTCCACAAACTGCCTTTGTATATTCAAATATATGCCAAAGGCAAAAATGGAACTGGTCCAACCAATATTGTCTGCAGATTGAGAAAGCAAGGAAACATGTGAATAAGTCTGTTTCTGCTTTCCTCAGAGACTATGGTATGGGTTCTATATACCACAACAACTTGCGTTACAACATGCAAGGCATCTATTGGAGAGATGGTGTACATTTCACAGATGAGGGGAACAGAGTCTTCCTTTTAAACTTTAGACTCTGCATCGGTACTTACTTGTAGGTACAAAAAACACTCAATGAACACAACGGCTCTTTTTAGAGCCAACCAACATCTAAACACTCAAACTTGTTATTTAACTGCCTTTTTTTGTTGCCTTTTTTCCACCGTGCGCGCACCTTGCGATTTTTTTTTTTTTTTTAAGTATTTTTTGCCCTTCGGAGTCCTTCAGGGACCCCCTGAGAAGGCCTACGGGGTCAGGGAGACTCTACCCTGCCCCCTTTTCACGTTGTCCACTTTTATTTTCACTCTCTCGTGCCTCAAGGGTGCGTGCACCGTGCGCGCAGCCCGCGGTTTAAAGAAAAAAAAATATGTTGCCCTTCGGGGTCCTTCAGGGACCCCCTGAGAAGGCCTAGGGGGTCAGGGAGACTCTACCCTGCCCCCTTTTCACGTTGTCCACTTTTTTTCACTCTCTTGTGCCTCAAGGGTGCGTGCACCGTGCGCGCAGCCCGCGGTTTAAAGAAAAAAAATAATATTTTGCCCTTCGGGGTCCTTTAGGGACCCCCTGAGAAGGCCTAGGGGGTCAGGGAGACTCTACCCTGCCCCCTTTTCATGTTCTTCACTTTTATGTTGCCCTCTTTTCAGCCTCACACTGACAAAATGGCCGCCAACACTTCCTGGTTACCGCCGAATCGAATGTTCACAGACGTCTAGCAGCAAATCAGAATTCCGCTCGCGCACGCACAACATATGTCCCCTTACAAATTAATAACCCACTTTTAAAAATGTTTTTGAAGATTTAGAACAGTGTCAATCACACACCAGATTTTCTTAAGCAGAATCTCTGAAATGTACCTCAGACACTGCAACCACAAAATGGCCCTGATTCCCTCTCATTTTTCACACATATCCATGTACATAACCAATGAAATTTCCTCCCACACGTATTCAAAAGCAAACTAACATTTTAATTGGCTGTACATTTCAACACTTTCCAACTAACATAATGTTCAACCTTCCCCCACTGCTCTCTCTGCCTGTTATCATGGTAACTCTCCATAGAAAACCTATCTGAACTCAAAAGGTGAAAAGTTCATCACTCAATGTTGCAAACCAAACCAGCAAGTGTGTTTGACTTCTCAATATTCCAGCTTATCCTGTGCAATGTTCTTTTCAATGACTTTTTCTAAACCAATAGTATTATTCCTTTTAAAAACCAGTAGTATGCACCCTAGTTTTCAATGTTAAATTATCAGAAACCACCAATCATTTTTTTTTTCAAGTGCACTGAATCTCATCCACATTTTTTTCTAAACTCCTACTTTTCAAACTGCCATTTCATTTCCAGAGCCTATCTGAGTACAACCAGATCTGCCTTCAAGATGCTTAGAGTGTGGATTGTAGGACACCGTTTTATTTTCCGGAGTGAAAGGTATGCAGCAAAGAGATGCTTTCTCAACCTTGATTTACCAAATGTGGATATTATGTGGATTGGCCAGAGAGGATTGAGATGTCACCAATTGATGCCATTGGTATAATCCTTTTTGCATCTCCCACACCCTGACCTCATAATTGTGCACTGTGGTGGAAATTACCTGTGCACTTTGACCGGGGTAGGTCTGGAAATGCTTTTAAAGGACAACTTTGGGCAATTGATGTCACTTTTTCCACAAACTGCCTTTGTATATTCAAATATATGCCAAAGGCAAAAATGGAACTGGTCCAACCAATATTGTCCGCAAATTGAGAAAACAAGGAAACATGTGAATACGTCTGTTTCTGCTTTCCTCGGAGACTATGGTATGGGTTCTTATATACCACAACAACTTGCGTTACAACATGCAAGGCATCTATAGGAGAGATGTTGTACATTTCACAGATGAGGGGAACAGAGTCTTCCTTTTAAACTTTAGACTCTGCATCGGTACTTACTTGTAGCTACAAAAAACACTCAATGAACACAACATCTCTTTTAGAGCCAACAATATCTAAACACTCAAACTTGTCATTTACCTGTCTTTTTTTTGTTTTTTTTTTCCACCGTGAGCGCACCTCTTGATTTAAAAAAAAAAGAAGAAGTATTTTTTTCCTTTCGGGGTCCTTCAGGGACCCCCTGAGAAGGCCTAGGGGGTCAGGGAGAGTCTACCCTGCCCCCTTTTCACGTTCTCCACTTTCATTTTTCACTCTGTTCTGAAACTACACAAAATGGCGGCAGAAGGGTGCGCGCACCGTGCGCGCACCTCATGATTTAAAAAAAAATAATAATAATATTTTGTTGCCCTTCGGGGTCCTTCAGGGACCCCCTGAGAAGGCCTAGGGGGTCAGGGAGACTCTACCCTGCCCCCTTTTCACGTTCTCCACTATCATTTTTCACTCTCTTCTGAAACTACGCAAAATGGCGGCTGAAGGTTGCGCGCAACGTGCGCACACCTCGTGATTTAAAAAAAATAATAATAATAGTTTTTGCCCTTCAGGATCCTTCAGGGACCCCCTGAGAAGGCCTAGGGGGTCAGGGAGACTCTACCCTGCCCCTAGGGGGTCAGGGAGACTCTACCCTGCCCCCTTTTCAGGTTGTCCACTTTTCTTTTTCACTCTCTTGTGCCTCAAGGGTGCGTGCACCGTGGGCGCAGCCCGCGGTTTAAAAAAAATAAAAATAAAATTATTTTGGCCTACGCGGTCCTTGAGGGACCCCCTGAGAAAGCCTAGGGGGTCAGGGACTCTCTACCCTGCCCCCTTTTCATGTTCTTCACTTTTATTGTGCCCTCTTTTCAGCCTCACACTGACAAAATGGCGGCCCACACTTCCTGGTTACCACCGAATCGAATGTTCACAGACGTCTAACAGCAAATCAGAATTCCGCTCGTGCACGCCCGGTGTGCGCACCGTGTGCGCACTTTGCGCGCTTATAGATATATAAATATATATATATATATATATATAATATATATAATATATATAAATACCGGTACCGGTACCGGTACATATATATTAGGTTTGCTCCTTCCAAACTGCCGAGGACCTGAGGACCCGAGGAGAGTGGCGCACACGCCAACGGTGCACACCGACAAATTCCATATATTCAAAGTCCATAAATCTGTGCGCTCTCAAGACAGAAAACCCCGCAAGTGCTCTTCCGTTAGAGTTTTTTTCTTCCACAATGCGTTTTGAATTTCTCCGAAGTCTTGTTCACGTGAAATGTGCACCAAACAACAGGTAACTGATATGGCTTTGTGGTTACATAGAAATTAACGTGGGGCAATTACACATACTTCAAGGAAGGCAAACATATTGGAGTGGTATCTTTCAATGGTAACATAGTATCAGTTCACATCCTCGAATATATGTATCACATTGCACATATTTATTTATTTATTTATTTATTTTTTAACATTTAGTATAGCGCGAACAAATGCCCGGAGGCGTCTCGGCGCTGTAAACTGCAGGCTCTCCTAACTTTGGCTTCTGGACTCTAGAGGTTAAACAGCCATGTTTTCAGCTGCTTCCTGAATACAAGCAAATTAGGGCTGGATCTTATGGTTTGTGGGAGTGTGTTCCACAATTTCGGGGCAGCCACCAAGAAGCGTCTGTCTCCCCAGTTAACCAATCTAGTGCGTGGTACTACCAGATCGTTCATCTTTGCGGACCGAAGTGGCCGAGAAGGCTGATATGGGATAAGATGATCTCTCAGAAATTGTGGGGCCTGTTGGTGTAGTGTTTTATATACAATGCACAAGGTTTTAAACTTTATTCGATTTTTTACAGGCAGCCAGTGAAGATCTCTCAGGGTGTTCGTTATTGGCTTAAATCTCGGAACACCTGAGAGTAACCTGGCCGCCGCGTTCTGTACAAGTTGCATTTTTTTAATAACTCTAATTTGAGCGTTGGCAAACAAGCCATTACAATAGTCTAGTGCCGACAAAACAAGGGCACTTATCAGGGTTCTACCCACAGAATCAGGGAGAAATGGTAGGATCTTTCTTACCAGGCGTAGTTTATAAAAAGCTGCCGAGGTCGTCTGGTTGGCATGAGCCATAAAATTCAAGTTATCGTCGAAGGTGACACCTAGGTTTCTCACCTTCGCAGTTGGTTTAGGCACGGCTCCAAAGGATGGTGGCCACCATGCCGGGGACCAGCAAGGATTAAGGCGACCAAACACTACCACCTCTGTTTTTTCAGAGTTCAGCTTTAGGCGGCTTCCGGACATCCATCGTCCGATAGCCAGCAGTCCTGCCTTAAAACTTTCTGCCACTGCTTCCCCATCATCCCTGACCCATCCCCATATAGTTCATTGCAACTAATAATAAAACATAAGTTTCAGTTGCAACTGTCAGCATCAAAAGACACAAAACGTACGTCTAGACAATGCCATGTCAAAGTGAGCACAGAATTGTTAGCTGCGTTTTAGTGCTACATTGTACAATGTCAACGTCACGATTTAGGAAAGAGAAGGCATGTATCCTAATGCAATCATGTTGTTTAGCAACCGTGTGCACGACTGCTGAAATGTGGCAGAAATATCATGCTAATTGATCAAAGGCGTTCACCAACAAAACCGCATGTCAATAAAACTTTATCAAATCACAGTGACATGAATGAAATGTTAATGACAAACGCGTTAATGTAACAGCCCTCCTGATTTGGGAGTCTTTGTCTTGGCTTGGTGCCCCCAACGTCTGATTTAATGTGTTGCTGGCGTGGTTTTCAAAACTCTATCTAACAGTAGCGAAAGATGCACTCAAGCATCTCCGCCTCTTGCCCTCTTTAGCTTGTTTGTGTCAAAATTGCCATGTGGCCCAACTTGCTATGTTGAAATTACAATGCCGTGAGAAAACACAATAATTGGCAAGTGCCACAGGGTAAAAGAGGTGGGGGGCAGAGGGAAAGGGGCATACAGTGCAAGAGTAAAAATGGTACTCTAAGTTGTGCAATTGAAATACACACTAATATGTTTCCCTTGCTCACTTTGCCAATGGAATCAACCTAGACTGGCTGATGAAGGATGTTACCCAAAAACTGCTCCCAGGTTGCTTGTTTCCGGTTCAGGGATGAACTGGCTTGGCAGTTTGGGCTGGACTGCTCCCATGCGGCAGAGGGGAAAGACTGATTTTTCATATCACTGGCCCTGAACTGAGGTCTGGACTGAAGTGGCGAAGTTAGCTAATGATGATGGATTCAAACCAGATCTTTGACTGGGGGTAGGTGTCTGAAAAGTTTAAGCACTCCGTCCATCATCTCCTTCTGTTTGCTTTGTTTGCCCTAAGTTGGCAGAGTATGCCCAGAAGTGGGTCCCTTGCTCACTTTGCCAATGGAATCAACATAGCCTGGCTGATGAAGGGTGTTACCCAAAAAACGTTTCCAGGATGCTATTTTCCAGTTCAGGGAAGACCTGGCTTTGCAGTTTGGGCTGGATTGTTCCCATGATCCGTTATTGTACACGGGGTGACCCAATGGTAGTCCAAGGACCTGGGTATCAAGTATTACAGATAACAATGGTCCTAGACGTTGATTCTAAATACAATTATCAATACTTCTTCAATACAATACACTTCTTTTTGTTTTTAATTATTACCCATGCGATTCAATCCTGCAATGGAAAATTCTTTGGGAGAAAAGAGTTATAAGAGTTATCTCTTGTTATACGAGAGTCAACATCCAAAGTCGCTTCGCGATAACTTACCTTATGGTCAATTTTTTCGCGTTCGAAGGAACTGTTCAACCACTGAAACTTACATAAGACACGCGGCTAATCTTACCAGCCAACTACAAGCCAGACATTATCCAAAATCCTTAATCAAACGCTCCCTAAAACGAGCAAGCAACAATAATCGTGATGCCCTTTTGGAGCCTACCATTGAGAAGCCACCCCTGACAAGGCTGACTTTTGTAAGTACTTTCAGTACTAAATCCAATCTAATTCAGAAGATCGTAAGACGCCATTGGCGTATTCTCAATTGCACCAATGAGAAAATAGAGCAACCATTGTTCGCTTTCAAGCGTTCTAGGAATTTGCGTGACTGTTTAGTACATACCCGTCCACGAGAGAAAACAAAAGAGTTCAGTGATACCCTATGGGACTTACCACAAGTACAGGGAGACCACCCATGTGGGGGTTGTTCCATGTGTGCACTAACATGTAGAACAACTCAAATTGACATAGGGACAGGCCGCCCATGGTTGCTTAAACATTTTTCTAACTGCAACAGTTTGAATGCCATCTATCTAATGACCTGCCCATGCAAAGAGAGGTATATCGGGATGACAACCCGAAAGGTCCGGACACGCATGTTAGAACACAATAGTTCCTTCAAGTGTAAAATAAGTGTGTCCAAATTGACTAAACATTTCCTTGAACAAAATCACAAGGAAACTGAGTTTAGTTGGACAGTTTTGGAAAAGCCACACATTCCGGCTCATATTGAGGATGTGACTAAGTTCCTTTTCTTAAAAGAACAAAAATGGATTTACCGATTTCGCTTGGACAGGTGAGGGCTTAACGATGAAATACCCTGGACTACCCTTTGAGTTGGTATTAACATCAATATGAATCTGGACTTGATTGCATATGAATATCAGTTTCATTTGGTGATAAGATGTTCATAATCTGCATTTCTGTGCAATATCAGGGCCCTTTCCTCTTAACATGAATCTGGATATTGAATATTGGATTCCAAATACTATCCATTCTTTAAGATTTAAGACTTGGGGTTATTTTATTTCAACCATTATTCAGGACTTCTGAAATTCTCCCTTTGTATTTGGGTACCATGATTTTTAGTGGAGGAATTGATATAAACACTCGCCTACATGAACAGAAACATTAAAAAATTCAAAGCGCGACTTGCATTTATCGCACGCCGGACGGGGGTTCGATGCTCCACTTAGAACTACATTTATGACGAGGTTGACGTCATACTGTAGTCCTGAGTTATCGCGAGACCACGGGTTAGCGTGAGCACAGCGTGTTGCCGTTTGCACTTCCTGAATGAATGGAGTAACAAGGAAGGGTAAGACATCGAGCGATAAAGTATTAAATATTTTCAAATAGTGTTACGTTTATCAGTAACACATAGCATTTTCGTCAGACACGCCCCACTCATTTTGTGTTTGTGACGGTTGAAAGGCGGGGTCTCGTTTAGGGCATAAAAATAACGCAGCCTCCCCGATCGTTGCCTCCCCCACACTCGGGTACTGCTTGAGGTAACGACGGAGAGGTGAGGTTTAGCAACTAAACAGCCCGCTTATGTTAAAAACGTATAAGACTTTCTATTCTAAGTCCCTCCAAAAGACTTTGTTGTTAAGCAGTACTGCTCGTATTTTCTGTAATATTACTAGACGAGTAGGTTGTTTGAGATTATCTCTTAAGGTTGAGCCATTTGTGAGTTGTAATTACACGGGTATGAAAGATATTTGAAGTAAGGATCACAGGAATGCCATTTCATAGAATGCTAGTTGGAGCAGAATAGGTTTGTTCACCCGCTGGCATTCAGTCATGTGTTTCCTTATTTCTCCTAGAGCGGGGCCTCATTTATCCCTGAGTTTGAGTCCAGGCGAGGTGAGGTCTTTTCCCCGGTATTGCTGGGTGAGTGAGTTATTCCATTTATGTTCTAAGCATGGAGTTGCAGATTTAATTTCCCCCTCTTTCTGAACAGTGATGTTATGTTTTTTGTTTGTGCTTTTATAGATCACGTTCAGGATCCACTTACACGGAGGAACAGTAACTAATGTATTGTATCCTTTCAATTATATATGTTATTATATTTTCAATCATTTGTAATTTGATCATACACTTTGCAGGAGCAATGTTATGAACAGAGGCCCTGACGAAAGCCTTGGGTCTTTCCCTTTGAGGCTGAAACATGTTGGCCATTATGCAGTAATTTGTTCCAACCTGCACTCTTGCACTGTTCTAATTGCTTTTAATTAGGAAGAGGGCATATTCCTAATAAAATTGTCTACTCCCTTGTCCCCTATCCTATTTTAAACTCACCACATCCTTTTATATTTCTTGCACTGCACTCTTACCCATTTGCTCATATTCAACGGGTCATTAGGTGCTTGTGGGCAGTAACCCCGCTCTCTTACAGGGTAAGATTTGGTCTCAATGATCTAGAGACTTATTACCGCTGTGGGATGACCAGATGATAAAATTGATCATGCAATAGTTTGATGGGTATCCTATGAACTGAGCGGGTTCTACTCAAAATCATTGACAGACTTTCCGGTTCAGATATTGTTTATCCCACTCCTATCATTGCTACACCCATTCAGTTTATAATGGATTGAGGTTTTCGTATATTCCTCTGTGTGAGACCCCTAGGTTTCTTTGTGATTAAAATACACGATTGAAGACCATAAAATTGACTGTCATAGAGAGAGTACCACTAGGGAGACATCAAACGGATGACCAGAGAACATTGTTGCTGAGAGAGCAAAAATGGGTCTACCGTTTAAGAAGTCACCTTGTTGGGCTGAACGATGAGATCCCGTGGCAGTCATTGGGAAGATAGTAGAGACTTACTCTTGTGGCGACTTAGATATAATAGGTACCCACAGTACATCTTTTAGGTGTACTACCCGTCCTCCAAAATCTCCCGCTCCAAATGCTATTTCCTTAGATACCAGTCACAAACGATTTTTATGAAACCAACTGTGGGGGTTTAATGACGGAATTGCACCAACATCAGCATACTATGGTGCAATTTGAGGTATAAACATCTTCGATCATGCCTTCATGTGTGTGTTGCAATGATTACACCTCTGGCACTCAAGGGTAATGCAAGGAACGCTATGGTGTAATTACACTTTTCACCACACTTAGGTGCTTCCTCACAGTGCGTGATGACCGGTACGTCTTGTGCCACCCTCCTCCTCCTCCACCTATAACAGTATTATTCTTGGGCACCAACCAAAAACAGGTTTCTTATTATTTTTTAATGAAACCGAATTCGGATTCGCACTAACAACAGGATACTATGGTGGAATTTTGGGTATAAGCACATTCCATCATCCCATTATGTGCGAGTTACTATAATTACTCTGCTTACACACAAGCGCACTAACATCAGTATACTATGGTGGAATTTTGTGTATAAGCTCATTTTATCACCCCATCACATGCGTTTTACCAGAATTACACCGCTGACACGCAAGGGGAATGCTAGGAACACTATGGCGAAACGACACGTTCCATCATCCTTAGGCGTTTCCCGACGGTGCTTGATGACATCCTGGGCGGGACCGTCAGATCACGTGTGGTGCGAGCCAGCCCGTTTCAGGAAGTAAACAGCCTTCTTAAGAGCCAGAAGATGTCTCGGACGCCGTCTTCACAGTGATCCGGACAACAGGCAGAGACGGCAGGGCAGGCCCACGGAACAGTAAGGAGATGAGATATATAGGGGGGAAGGGGTACCTTTGTGAACTACGAGAGACGCCGGAGGGCGCCGCGGCATTATGTTGTTGCGAGGGACCCGGACTACACTATCAGTCCGACATTGGTGGAAAAGGGTTTTATGGCCATTTCCTTTTCCTTTTTCTTTCTTTGTGATGCAGATTGTGTTCCCGGGATACCCTCCTGACGGACACCAGTTCGAGTTTATATACCATTAAAACTCGGTGAGTACCAATGCGGGCATTGTTGATCACGCCCGATTTTTAATAACGAGAGAGGGAGGTGTGTGATTAAGGGAAGAGACGAGGTGATACCTGGAGTGTGTGTGTATATATATGCAGCAATGGTGGTCTTTCTAAAACAAACAGAAGTAATACCATTTAAAATGTGTTTAAAACTTGGATACTCGAGGGACCATTTGCAAACCCAGGTAGAGAGTTGAAAGGGTGCATTTATACGCCTCTGACCACACAGTGAACTCAAAGAGATATTTTTTATGTATATGGAGGAAAAGAGATTACCTGGGAGTGTATCATGTCTTTACCATCTCCTTTTCTTTCTAGTTAATGTTCTCCCTGACTATTGGGAACATTCACTTCACGTGACGAGAAGGGCTATGATCTTATTAGACCGGCTCTGACTTCGAGGTACACTAACCGAAATACGGTGGGGCCAGAAGTGGTACTGAAAGCGACATAGTCCTGAAGAAGACCGGGGTGACCTTTTGAGACACAGTAAGTCGGTCGAAACATGTTGACCAAAGCAGTACCAGGAGGGAAGTCTTGAGAAGCCTCATCTTCTTATCAAGACATTACCCATCCTTTTTCTTTTTAACCCTGGTGGAGGAACCTTGGAATACAATTTGTGAGTTGGTATCCTTAAACCAGTTTTAATTATTTCCTATTACCTGCACTTTTTGTCGCACCACTACTTTCAGTCACTTGGTGATTTGCACTGCTTCATCACTTTTGTATGTTACATGTATTATGTGTTGAGTTCTGTAGTTGTACTTTGTTTTGTGTGGAATTTATTATTTTTTCCCCCTCCCTTATGCTCTGCCCTGAGTGTGGCTACACCAGGGCGTATTGCAAGCAGGCCCTATGATGAAGTATGTCACACACTTCGGTGTGTGAGTGAGGGCAGTTTTTTCAAACAGATGAGTTTGTCTAGTTTGTTATATGTTAAGTCTCGTGCTCTCCACCCCCTGTTGTGTGTTTACTTGAGACTTTCTGGGGGTTCGGGTGGTAGAGTTTATTTTAGACCCTCTCCCCTTCTATGTGTAAAGTGATCTCAACTCATTGCCATGAATTGCTTTAAAATGCCTGGCGACAGGTTAAGAGTTGTCGTTGTTGACGATCGCCCTGAGATGCTGCAATATTCTGACGTGCACCTGCAACTTCGTGCTGCCCACGTACCGTAAGCCACAGGTGCCTGCAGAACATATACCGCAAACTAAGTTCTGCAGCCATAGTTCCCCTTAATGGCTATCTGATTTGTGGAAAATGGAGTGCTGTGATGGGTTGTGTAATTTCCGAACTTACACGCTCGACAGGATGAGCATTTGAAGAAACCCTCTTCAGGTCTTAACCAAGAGATGCTCATGCCTAATTCCAGGCTAGCTTTTACCAGTTGACTGCGCATGGACCTTGCTTTCCTATACGTAATGATGGGAATTACTGGTAATCTGCTGCACAAAACCCCACCAGTCAGGACCATTGGCCAGTTTTTCTTAATTATTGACTTAATCTGCCTTTCCTGTCTGCTAAATGTTGTGATGAGTCTATGAGTACTGTCCTCATCTATCTCATTGGGGTCTTTTGGTATGAGCAGGGTTTCTCTAGGTCTTTCCTGTGCTCTAGTGAGGGACCTAGATAAAGTTCTCTGGCTATATCCTCTTGATATCAGTCGCCCCACCATGGCTTTGGCACAATTTTCAAAGTCAATAGAGGAACTACAAATTCTCTTTAGTCGTAGTAGTTCCCCGTATGGAATGCTCACAATCAAATGTTTCAGATGCCTACTGCTGGCATGTAGAATGCTATTGCCAGCAGTGGCTTTTCGGAACAGAGTAGTCTCTAGTGTGTGGTTCTGCACAGTGATCTGAACATCCAAAAATTCTACTTTACCTTGGCTAATATTGGATGTAAAAAATAAATTGCAGTTGTTGACATTAAGGGCGTTCACAAACTCCTTTGCACTGGTTTCATCCCCTTCCCACACACAAAAAACATCATCAGTAAATCGTAACCAATGACGTACGAGATTGAAGTTTGATATATATATATATATATTCACTGAAAAAACCATAGGTTATAGACCATATATAGTTAGGAATTAGCATTTAGAAAACCTTATTTTACTCACACAAAACCATTGAAATTCCATATATAGTTAGTTGCACTAACTATATATCGCGCACCCGCAATCCACTGCTGATGATGTCACATATTACATCATTCATGACATGGTCAGTGACATCACTGATGACATCACTGATGACATCTCAAATGACATCACTGATGACATCACTGATAACAACATCCAGTGATTTTTTGTTTCTATAAAGTTTAAATATGTCTTACATATTGAAGAATGAGTGGATGTGTAAGTGTCTGGACGAAGGATTTAGTAGGTGCATGACTGACTGTATGAGTGAGTGATTAAATGTGTCTCACTGACTGCATGGGTTAGTGACTAAACTGTCTTAATTTGTGCATCATTATGTCTGTTGTTCTGTAAACTGCTGCATGTGTTGATCAGTAGCTATATGAGTAACTATATGGGTTATTGATTGATTGCCCAAGTATTTGTATGGGAGACTGAGTGTGTGTGTGGCTAGCTGGGAGGTGTGTGACTCTGTGCAGATCAATCTGTACTTGTATCAATGATTGTATAAGAAGGTAAGTATGTGTTAGTATATGTTTGAAAATGTAAGGTGCTCTATGTTTAACTGTATAGACAAGAAAATGGAAGTGTCATTGATTCTTTACAGGACTGACTAGGTGTGTGAGTAACTCCATGGATGAGTGGCAGACTGTGAGTGTCTGTATAGGTGTATGAGTGCATATGATAGTGTTGTAAAGATGAGTGATTGTATGTATGAATGATTGTATGGGTGAATGAGTGAAGGTGTGTGTAGACGTAGCAATCAGTGAGTGCGTATGTAGTAACTAGTATTGGTGTGTCAATGGTTTCAAAAATTATACTCTCTTTTTAACACTGGGTGAAACAGAGGTTATATTAAAATGTGAGGAGATGCATTGTATTGTCACATGAATGATATCATCAGTGATGTGGTCATTGATGTCAAATGAGATGTCATCAGTGATGTCATCAGTGATGTCATTTGAGATGTCATCAGTGATGTCATCAGTGATGTCACTGACCATGTCATGAATGATGTAATATGTGACATCATCAGCAGTGGATTGCGGGTGCGCGATATATAGTTAGTGCAACTAACTATATATGGAATTTCAATGGTTTTGTGTGAGTAAAATAAGGTTTTCTAAATGCTAATTCCTAACTATATATGGTCTATAACCTATGGTTTTTTCAGTGAATTTTCAAGGTTTTGTAAATGCTAATTCCTAACTATATATGGTCTATAACCTATGGTTTTTTCTGTGAATTTCATTGGTTTTTTAACAGCTAATATCTGTAGCTGTAAAATGTATTCTTCTTTAAATCCAAAAATATATTTTATATGTTTATGAATAATTTTTTTTTTAAATATTTTTTTTTCTTCGTTCCCGCTTCGCGAATCGGGAAGCTTCCCGTTAGCTGACCTTGATGCCGCGAAATAGACCGCGAGCCGGTAAACGTTTCTTTACCGCAAGTGCCGCGTTAGAAAACAACATCGTGACGCCTCCCGTCCGCATGACGTTTCACGTTGTCGCGTGATACGTCATATGACGTGCTACGTTAGCGAACTGGTACGCGAAGCGAGTCGCAAAGCGCAGGTTTCTGGAAGCAAACCGGGAGGCCCTGCAAAGCGCTTAACGTAAACACAGCAAGTCATGTGACTTGGTAATAACACTTTTCATTGGTTCATTTCACTTTTGGTTTCCTAATGATGTAAGACTAGGTCATATAATCTAAAATGAACACTTTTGATTGGTTGAGAACTCTTGTTTTTCCCAAATGATGAAAATCCCTCCTTCTTTCCTCACTCTGACTTTCATCATTGTGAGAGAAAGACCCTTTGTGATCACTGAGCAATGGCTTCTTTAGTAGCTTCAGCTGGTGCTTCCCCACCACCTCCACCACATCCAAGGAAGAGTGGACCACCTGCTCAAGTTATAATTCAACAAGAAGAAGAAGAAGAGGAACAGGACGACGAGCACGAAGAGAGGCAGTTTTTGCCTGAGAAGCCCAGGACGTCTCACCGGAAAGAAAACTTAATTTGGCAATTTTTTTAAATTCCCAAAGGTCAGAAAAAAGTAAATGCAAGATACGTAACTTGCCTTATATGTCAAGATAGACTGTCCAGAGGAACCGAGAAAAAATACAGTTTCGGAAACTACACAATGCATCGCCATATGACTAGGTGGCATCCTAACAACTACAGTGCTGCACAGTTTCGGAACGACCTAGATAATCTCCCTATTATGGCCAGAAGATCTGTTGTACCGGAAGTAACGGGACCAGAGGGCAGGGAGATGGTGCCAAATATACAAATGAAATTTGGTGAAGTAAAACACACCTGCGTATTTTGCGATGGATTCATTTCCTACGGAGAAAAAAGCATCACTCTGATCAACAGAGCTATTGACTATCATATGCAAGTTTGTACGAAACGCCCAAAATAATAAATACTTCTTTTTTTGTTTTGTTGCTCCTGTTGAGCCCTTTACAATGAATCGTTTTCATTGCCCCCTCCAAGAAAAACCCCCAAAAATATAAAACTGTTCAGAAAAATTCAAAAAAAGTAAAAAAATGTTCCGAAAAATAATAAAAAAAATATAAAACAACAAAAACAATAAAAAAAAAAGTTCTTTTCAGAACTACCTCCCCCTTATTAAAAAATTGGTACAATATTTGGAACTGTGCCAACCTCTATTTCTCTTAGTTCACTTCCCAGTTCGCTCGCCGGTACGCGAACTAGAAGCGAACCAAAAACAGTAAGTATAAGGGAAGGAAACAGACACTTATGTTAAAAGAAAGACAGCTATAGGGGAGTAAACTAGAGATACTATTACCCGTAATCCACTGCTGATGATGTCACATATTACATCATTCATGACATGCTCAGTGACATCATCAGCAGAGGATTGCGGGTTTTTTGGCAACGTGCCTTATCCACGGTTTAATAACGCTGCCTTTTGCTTTATATAAGTTTTCAAATTGTATGAAATATATACCAATAGGTCGTTATGAACCTTTAGGTAGTGCTTTTCTTCATGAGGTCTGGTCGCTTCCATACACATACAGATGTTTCAAAGATGATCAAGAAGTTTATCTGAATGGAGAGGAATGCACTGAGACGCCAGATCATTCACTAATGTGTAGGCACATACAGTTACACGGTTCATGCAACAAACACCGACCAAATATGGCTTGCGTGTTGCAAGGCACGCCAGTTCCTGCTATCATCCCCACGTTCAAGTTGTTGGAAAATGGTAGTTATTTGATGCTCAATAATGAAGATTGTTCTGAGTTAATTAAAAGTATTCCTTTTATCGTAACAGTAAGTGAACGGGTTATTTGCTGCAGAAATGTTCTATTTCCTCCCACACATGAACATAGGGAGTTTTCAATCTGGCAACAAATACCAACCTTGGGACAGATTTCAACGGCATGGCAAGAATAAGAGCTCTTTTGTCTCAGAGAGAGGTGGCCTTGAGTTCGGCCCGTGAAACTTTCGTGCTTCACATAGCGAACACCCGTACAGAGGTGCAGACCCTTTTCAATTCAGATTTGCCTTTCAATTTCAGCAAGATCGTTCCGACTATCTTTAACGCATCCTCCACAAAGACCCTGGCGCACTTTTTTAAAGTTGTTACCAGTGGTCTCGTGACTTCATTTGAGAAAATCTTTGGAGTCATCCCTGCTTCCTTTCATTCTATTTTCTCCACTCTGGTTCGTGGATTGGCATTTTTACTTGCATTACCAGCGGACGCTCTTGTGCTTTTTTACATTTTTAAATATGGATGTCCCTCCTATGCAACCTCCCACCCTGCAGCTGCTGACACTGTTCCGCAATCGCATGCTAGAATATTATGGCACAATGCCGTTGGCGATATTAAGCACGGCATATGGATTATCTTTTTGATTCTCCTACTTCACCTGTGTCCAGCCTGTATTTCACTGCCTGACCTGTGATTTCGATTGGGCCATTGATTTGTGTCTCTGCGGACCGGTTTCTCCTGACGTCGACTTTAATCAGCTGATGACTCCTATCATTACTCACGAGTTGGTTTGTCCTGGCGAAAGGATTATGGCTGTGGCATTGATGCATGGACTACTTGGTCCCTGGAATTTACTGGCGGCAGCACAGTCTTTCTTGGAACAGAGCTTTCTTGAAAACCCACCGAGCTGTCCTCTGATGGTGATAGAGGATCCGGTGCTGGGAGAGCACGTATGTTCTTTTCCGCTTTTAAATTGGATGGCTGAACTCTTTTCGGATGAAGACGGTGACTTCCTATTGGAGGCTGTTGCAGCTTATTTTGCATACACAGTTATGTCATAGACCTTTTTCATGTTTGATATGCTGAGTACTAGCATTTCATTGACAATTCATTGACTTATTTGTCAAGTTTTTATTATTTACCTTGCCTATTGGCTTAAGACTCGATAAAGTACTTGGCTGTTTTATTTTTCTTTAGCATTAAATTTTCCTAGTTTTTAATGCTTTACCTTGCGGACCGTCCACATATAAACTTGCAATCTGCTCTCATGAGATGGCACTTCTATTATCTTATTCAGTTCGTTTCCGGATCATGGGGAGGTGTCATCTAGGTCCTGGATATCTTTACACCGTGTTAAGTTAGCATGGGCTCATTACCGGTTTAAACGCCATTTTTCCTTTTTTGCAACTTCTGCACACAACACTTAGTTGTTGCTTTAGCTTTCCACCTAGTAGTTCATCGTGGTTTACATGAGAATAATATGTTATTGCTCTACTATCTGCTTTGCTTGTTAAACTATATCTGTACAGCGAGTGCTAAAGTTTCAAGAACAACACGATACAGAATTGTTATGAGGTCTGATCTCCACGACTTCATACTCATAACATAAGTGCAACTTCTGCCAATTCTGGGCATGAGGCGGGTTTTATATTGCTTTGCCGAACACACATACACAACAGTTGATGCGGTTCACATGAAGAGAGAGCTGGTGTATGCTGATGTGATTCCTTCAAATCTAAGACACTAAAGTATGGGCACGCCCTAAACCAACACAAAGAGACCTTCTTAGCAAATAATATAATATGTGTATTAGGGAGGGTGAGATATAAGCAGCCGCGGGCCGTGGAGGGAGTTACGGTGAGGCAGGGAGGCGGGGAGGGGGAGAAGCAGGGTGGAGCCCTCTCTACCTTGCCCCTCCCCCTCCCCGCCTCCCTGCCCCACCGTAACTCCCTCCACGGCCCGCGGCTGCTTATAAGTGTTGCTAACTCTTATTCATTTACAGCATGTTAACATACTGTCACCATTCGCTTTTTATGTACTAGTAACTATGCTGGTAATTTTGCTACTGATAATATGTGTACTTGTATTCTCCACCCTGCTTCTCCCCCTCCCCGCCTCCCTGCCTCACCGTAACTCCCTCCACGGCCCGCGGCTGCTTATAAGTGTTGCTAACTCTTATTCATTTACAGCATGTTAACATACTATCACCATTCGCTTTTTATGTACTAGTAACTATGCTGGTAATTTTGCTACTGATAATATGTGTACTTGTATTATCTAAGATACTACGCCTGAGAAGACGGCATTAGTAAATAAACATTTCAAATACACATGTGTTCTTCTTAACTCCATGTTCTGGTTTCTAAGAAATATATAACGACCGACTGTTCATGAGTTCCACGTATCCTGAGGTACTATAAGTTCATATTCTGGATTGTCTAAACATTGAGAGTTTGTTATATCCAATGTGACACTGTACCTAGCTTGCTAAGGAGTTTTTGATTACTAACGTGAGTTTTGGGACACCCTAATTCGCCGAGGTTCCAATCCTCTGTCCACAGTTCTGTGTGAGAACAGAAACCCTGCGACAGGGGCACCCCCGACCCTTGCTGGAGCTTCATCACACTTGCGATACAACTCCAGCAATGCGCCACCTTTACGGCACAGATACATCACGCATCTGTGCTGTTTTTGCCCCATGATGCGCCGCATTGTAAATGCAGCACACCATAGGTGACGGAACAGCGGCACAGAATGACTAACACATCCCTGGTGATGCGCCAGTCATCATAAATGTATCCCTATGCTTCTTATCTTGTTAGAGATGAACCGCCATATGTATCATCAAAGTTTTTTGCATTTCCTAAATAGCGAACTTTAAGGAATAAATAGCGATTCTTTACCATTCCTAGTTTGCGATTAGCTATTTGCTAATTACAAATTACCCATTCATTTCCTTCATTTCCATAGAGCGGTTGGACTCACTTTTAGCTCGAACGGCTGAATGGATTTCCACGAAACTTGGCAAAATTGTAGGGACTGGTAGCCCGATGTGCCTTTGCTATGTCTCAAGATATATGCTCCAGTGGTTTTTACGAAAATTAACTTTGAAAAATATATATTGGGCTACATTGGCCTATATATATGTTGGAGCCCAAATGTAGCCCAATGTAGCCAAATGAAGCCCAATGTAGCCCAATGTAGCCCAAAGATGGCCGCCAGACACACAAAAAAACAAATGTAGCCCAAATATCAGCCAGATGTAGCCCAACTATAGCCCAGTGACAGAATGACCAATCAGCTTCGCAAACCTCCGTTACGCGAAGCGGAGCGCTGTTACAGATATATATCTTTTTTTGAACGTTAATTTCTCAAAATCCACTGGAGCACATATATTGAGACCTAGCAAAGGCACATCGGGCTACCAGTCCCTAATATTTTGCCAAGTTTCGTGCAAATCCATTCAGCCGTTCGATTATTATTATTATTTTTTTTTTTGCCCCGCGGGGCCCTTTTAAAACCTCCACATCAAACCTAGGGGGTCAGCGAGGATCTACTATGCCCCCTTATAGTTATTTCAGAAACAAAATGTGCCATTTTCCTGAAAATTTCAGCCAATTCCGTCCACAAACGCCAAAGTTATTAGACATAGAATTTTCAAAAATCCCATAGAGAAAAAATCCTAACTATATATACCTACTGGCGACCGCCAGTAGGTAATATATATCTGTATATATATATAGAGAGAGAGAGACAGAGCTTGATCTATCTATTTATCTATCTATCTATATAGATATATCTATCTATATAAATTCACTGAAACAACCATAGGTTTCAGGGACGTTATAGTTAGAAATTAGCTTTTAAAAAAAACCCATAGAAATTCACTGAAAAAACCTTAGGTTTCAGGGACGTTATAGTTAGTTGGACATTTTACTCGTACAAAACCAGAGAAATTCGAACTTTAAAGTTAGTAGAGCTAACTATAGCTTGTGCCCCTGCAATGCACTGCTGATGACGTCACATATTACATCACTCATGACAAGGTCAGTGACTTCACTGCTGACATCACTGATTACATCTCAAATGACATCCCTGAGGACATCATCCAGTGAATGTGTGTTTCTCTAAAGTTTAAAGTATATTTTATATATGTAAAGGCCAAGGTGTATTGGTATATACGTGTCTGGGTGCAGGATTTAATAGGTGTGTGACTGACTGTATAAGTGAGTGATTAATAGTGTCTTACTGAATGCATGGGTTAGTGACTAAATTGTGTGAATGTCTGTACCAGTCTCTTAGGTGTTGTGTACGCTGCTGCATGGGTTGATGAGTAGGTACATGACTGTCTATATGGGTTACTTATTGGTTGCATGAGTATCTGTATGGGTGCCTCATTGTGTGTGAGTGGATGGGTGGGGGGGTGTGACTTTCTGCCTACATGTGTGAGTGAATAATTTACTGGGTGTATGGGTTCAATAGTGCATGTGGAAATAGCTGTATAGGTAAGTGAGTTCAAGTTCAAGTTCAGAAATTTGTATAGCGCACTACTCACCCAGAGGGTCTCAAGGCGCTTGAGTGAGGGTGGGTACACTACTTATCGAACAGCCAGGTTTTTAGCTGCTTTCTGAAGGAGAGGTGGTTCTGTGTAAGGCGGAGGTGAGTGGGGAGAGAATTCCAGGTCTTGGCCGCTAAGAAGGAGAAAGATCTTCCTCCCATGGTGGATCTATTGATGTGCGGGGTTGCGGCGAGGGCTTGATTGGATGAACGTAGTTGGCGGGTGGGTGTGTATTTATTTATTTATTTATTTTTTAAATTTATAGAGCGCAAACAAATACCACGAATGGTGTCTCGGCGCTAAGCAGACAGGGGGGCACCTCCTGTGCATTATTGAATGAATAGCCAAGTCTTCACTTGCTTTCTAAAAATCATCAGTGAAGAGCTGCTTTTTATATGGTGGGGCAAAGTATTCCAGAGTCTCGAGGCGGCCACCAAGAAGCGTCTGTCTCCCCATGTAACTGTTCTCACCCGTTGAATGCATAGGGATGCGGATGAGGCAGATCTTAACGCTCTCTTAGGGACATAGACCTGCAGTGATTCCCAAAAAAATCAGGTCCTTGACTATTCAGTGCTTTGTATATAATACACAAAGCCTTGAATTAGGTTCTCTTTTTTACTGGGAGCCAGTGTAGTTGGTAAACGATAGAGGAGATGGGTGCGAACTTGGGGGTTTTAGTCAGAATTCGTGCAGCAGCATTCTGCACCATTTGTAACTTTTTAAAGACCTGCTCCTGAGCATTCAGCAGAAGCCCGTTACAGTAGTCCACCTTGGATAATACCAAGGAGGACATAAGGGTTTTCCCTGCCGACAGGGGAAGGTAAGGTAGCAACTTTTTCACTTTTCGTAGCGTGAAAAAGGAAGAAGAGACTACTGCATTGGCATGATTGGTGAAACCTAGTTTGTTGTCAAACAACACTCCTAGGTTTCTGACCTTTGAAACTGGGGTGGGTGGATTACCCATTTCGGATGGCCACCAGATTGGGGACCAGGATGGTTTTAGGTCTCCAAACACCATTACCTCAGTCTTATCGGTGTTTAATTTTAGACAGTTCCTGTCCATCCAGTGACTGATGGCTCTCATGCCCGTCTGAAAGTTGGCTGCCACTTCGATCCCATTTTTATGCACTGCTAGCACCAACTGAGTGTCGTCGGCGTACGAAGTCACTCCCATTCCATGGGTTTTAATGACCCTCGCCAACTCCGACACATAGATGTTAAAAAGTGTCGGACTTAGCGAGGATCCCTGGGGGACGCCGCAGGGCAGCACAAACGTGGGTGAATAGAAGTTCCCCATCTTTACTGACTGTTCTCTGTTAGACAGGAAAGAAGCCAGGAGCTCCGCAGCTTTACCCTGTATGCCCATAGCTGTGACACGGTCGATCAGAATGTTATGATCGACCGTGTCAAAGGCCGCTGAGAGATCCAGCAAGATCAGAACAGCTGTACCACCCTGGTCCATGATCTGTCTGATCTCTTCAGAAGCCTTGATGAGCGCCGTCTCCGTTCCATGTCCTCTCCTAAACCCAAACTGAGTGTTATCTAGCAGGTTGTTATAATCAATGTAGCTAGCCAACTGTTTGTTTATAACTTTTTCAAGTATTTTAGATGGAAAAGGAAGGGCTGCTATAGGGCGATAACTTTTTAATTCCAAGGTGTTAAGGGTGGGTTTCTTTAGAAGTGGCTTTATTATAGCAGTTTTCCATCTTTGAGGAAATATTCCTGATTCACAGACAGTGCTGCAGATGTTCTCCAGGATTGGAGCTACCACATCAGATGTTAATTTAATGATGGTCGGTGGGCAGGGATCCAGTGGGGAACCCGACATAGTTGTTTTAATGAGGTCTTTTATTTCTGACAGTGATGGAGGGAGAAATTCATTCAGAAAGGAGGATGTGGGTTGTGAGTTCTTAAGGCTATATGATGGTTCCTCTGTCATGATGTTATTGAATTTATCGAAGATTTCTGTGACCTTGGTCCTGAAAAAGTCAGCCATTTGATCACAGAAATCTTGGGTAGTCTCAGTAGTATTTGCTGCTGGTATAGTTGTTAGTGTTGCCACTACCTGATATAGTTGCCTACTGGAGTTCTGAGCTTTTTCTATTTGTTCACAAAAATATTTGCTTTTTTCCAGTCTTAACATCTTCCTATAGCCAGATAGCGCTTGTTTGTATCTTTCTTTATGGTTGTTGTCGTACTTAGCTCGCCAGCACCTTTCTAGATTGCGGCATTTCTGTCTTTCCAATCTTAACCGTTCGGAGAACCAAGGTGCTGATGGTATTGCACGGTTTGGGCGCACTCTCTTTAGAGGCGCTACTAGATTAAAGGTGTCTGTGAGCCATTGGTTATAGTTATTTGCTGCTAGTTGAGAGTCTGACACTTTGGATGGTTTATTATTATCTAGTTTCTCGATTAGTGTATTCGTATCTATGTTTTTCCAGTCCCTACAAGACCTATGTTGTTTTTTTGTCGAGTGTTGATTTTTGTACTTTTTAACACGGGCATAGAAGACCACCACTGCATGATCTGACCATACAATAGGAGTAACAGTAGGGGGAGTAATGGCCGGATTGTTCGTGAATAAGCCGTCAAGAACATGACCTGCTTTGTGCGTAGGTGAGGTAACTAGCTGATTTAGGCCAACTGCCTTGAAGTCCTCAATAAGGCTCAGAGTATCTTTATCTGTTGTGTTTTCTAAATGAAAGTTAAAATCTCCAAGTATTGTAAAATCGGAGGCTTCTGGCACTGTTTCTAATAAAGTACTAATAGATTGGAGAAAAGGCGCTCTGGCCGCTGGGGGACGATAGAGCAGAACTCCGTTGAACATTTGAATGGGAGATAAAGTGATAGAAAAAGATAATGTTTCTGCAGAAATGTTATCTGAAGTTCCGGTTTTTACTGCTAGATCTAGCCGTAGAATTATGGCAAGACCGCCCCCTTTTTTCCCTGCCGGTCTGTCTTGTCTGACGATATAGTAGCCCTCAGGGACGGCTGTCACAAGATCGGGGTCGGAAGCCAAGTCGGCCCATGTCTCTGTTATAAACAGAATATCCAGTTTGTGTGCTGATATTAATTCAGCCACATCTTCTCTATGTTTACACATAGATCTAGCGTTCACCAGTCCGCATTTAATGTGTGTGGCCTCATTACAAGATGCCCCTGGGACAAGTGGTGTCTGAGTAAGGGAGCGAGTAAATTTAAAATTGCAATTTGGACAGGCTATATGAGTCACGTTGGACCACTCTTCTAAGTTGAGGTGTGAGCAATCGTGCCGGATCATGGTGTTTTTAATATCTAACAAATCAGAGGAAGAGTATGTCAGTAACTTACTGGGATGGTGTGGTAGCCGGCCAGGGGATTGGGCGCTGGGCGCAAGTCCAGCGCGGACTGGCGCAGACTGGCACCCCTTTGGCACGGCTTCGGCGCGGAGACGGCGCTCCCGCTGCGCTCTACCGCTGCGCTTCCGGGTAGCCATTTTATGTCCTGAGCCCCGCCCCCAGCTGAAACACTACCTCCCTTCGGATTGGTGAGCCAGCGCTGAGGCACAATGGAGCTGACCCTGCCCTCCACACAAACGGCACAGAGCCACGATGGAACGGGGCTGAGGGTGGTGATTATTAATACAACAATAGTGGTGAGTTAAAAACGAACTTTTAAAAAATATACAATTAGTACATCAATTGCATTAAGTAAAAAGTGCGTTTAAAAGTTGGGAAAGATTTTAAGATTTCAATCAGTAAGCGTTTCAATTGGCATCAGTAGCGTGCAGAAGAGGATCCCCTCGCAATCTGCTCAAGCTCTTATCAAACCACACAGAGAGCTGCCACCACCCTGCTAGTGTAGAAGGACAGTCGTTTGTTGAGGCATTCGGGTCCTAGGTCGTAGAGGGCCTTGTGTGCGTGGGTAAGGAGACGGAACGTTATTCTCTTGTTGACGGGGAGCCAGTGAAGATCTTTCAGGTGACCGGCAATGTGTGCTTGACGGGGGATGTCCAGCACGAGTCTGGCTGAGGCGTTTTGGATGCGTTGGGGTTTTTTCTGTAGTTTGGCTGTGGTTCCGGCGTAAAGGGTGTTTCCATAATCTAGTCGGCTAGTGACTAGTGCATGGGTGACGGTCTTTCTTGTTTCGGTGGGGATCCAGTGGAAGATTCTTTTGAGCATGCGTAGGATGTTGAAGCAGGATGATGAGACGGCGTTGACTTGTCTGGTCATCGAGAGGGAGGAGTCTAGAATGAAGCCAAGGTTACGTGCGTGGTCCGTTGGTATGGGTGCGGTTCCCAGGGCCGGTGGCCACCATGAGTTGTCTCATGCAGAGGGGGATGATCCTAAGATGAGGACTTCCGTTTTGTCCGAGTTTAGTTTTAAACGGCTGTTCTTCATCCATTCGGCTACTTCTTTCATTCCTTCATGTAAGTTGGTTTTGGCGGTGTTTGGGTCTTGGTGAGGGAGAGGATTAGCTGGGTGTCGTCTGCATAGGAGATGATGTTGAGGTTGTGTTGTCGAGCGATGGAAGCGAGGGGACTCATGTAAACGTTGAAGAGGGTGGGACTGAGTGATGATCTTTGTGGTACGCCGCAGATGACTTCGGTGGCCTCTGATTTGAATGGGGGAGGCGGACTCTCTGGGTTCTTCCGGCGAGGAACGAGTCGATCCAGTCCAGCGCTTTTCCTTGTATTCCGGCGTTGCTGAGGCGATGTATGAGGGTGTTATGACAGACTGTGTCAAAGGCGGCGGAGAGGTCAAGTAGGATGAGGGCAACTGTTTCTCCGTTGTCCAGAAGCATTCGGATGTCGTCTGTAGCAGCGATGAGGGCGGTTTCGGTGCTGTGTTTGGCTCGGAAGCCGGACTGTGAGGGGTCGAGTGAATTGTTGGATTCGAGGAAGGCGGCGAGTTGATTATTGACGGCTTTCTCGATGACTTTGACCGGGAAGGGGAGGAGTGAGATGGGGTGGTAGTTCTTAAGTTCAGAGGGGTTCGCTGTGGGTTTCTTCAGAAGGGCGCTGAGTTCGGCATGTTTCCAGCTTTCTGGGAAGGTAGCGGAGTTGAAGGAGCAGTTGATGACGTCGCGAAGATGGGGTGCGATGATGGAGTCTGCTTTGTTGAAGATGTGGTGGGGGCATGGGTCAGTTGGTGAACCTGAGTGGATGGAGTTCATTAGACGGATGGTGTCTTGAGTAGTGATTGGGTTCCTGGCGCAGAGGTTGTTAGAGTGCTGTTTTGGTTCGGAGGTGGGTGGAGTGGATTGTTCTTCGGACAGGTTTTCAAAGCTGTTATGAATGTCGGCGATTTTCTTGTGGAAGAAAGAGGATAGGGAGTCGCAGAGGGCTTGGGAGGGAGTGATGTCGTTGGAGCCGGCGGTGGGGTTGGTAAAATCTTTGACGATGTTGAATAGTTCCTTGTTGTTGTGGGCGTTGTTGTTGAGTTGATCTTTGAATGCTGATTTCTTGGTGGATCGGATCAATTGGTGGTGTTTGCGGGTGGCGTCTTTGAAGGTGGTCAGGTTGTTAGTGGTTGGGTTTTTTCTCCAGGTTTTCTAGAGGGTACGACATAGCTTCTTGGATTTCTTACGGTCATCGTTGAACCAGGGGGCCTTTTTGCTACCTTGTTTGATCTGGTGGTTTTTAAAGGGTGCTAAATCGTCAGCGCTGTGAGTGATCCATTGTGTGAGTTTTGTTGCAGCTTGGTTTGGGTCCGATGATATGGCGGGGGGGTTTAGGTTAAGTGATGTGAAGAGTTGGTCGGTGGTGATTTTGTTCCAGTTTCTTCGAGGAATAGGTTGTGGGGGGTTGTGGGTCGTGGTCTTTTTGTAGCTGAAGTGGACGCAGCTGTGGTCCGTCCAGTGGAGAGCTGTGGTTAAGCATGGGCGGATCTAGCGGATCTCGCGTACGCGAATTTGCGTATTTACGGATTCGCAATTCGCAAAATCCGCGAACTCTCGCGGATTTGCGGATTTTTGTGTTCGCGAGGATTTGTGGACCAGTTCGCAATTGCGAACTTACTTGTCGGCTCGCAACGGCCGCGACTATGTTGTTTCTACGTCTGGTTTATCATCACAGGCTCCCAGCACCCTCTGTTTCACCACTGCCACCCTCTGGTACACCCATGCCATCCTCTGGTACATCCTCACTGCCACCCATTAGGTTTGTTTATCACTGTAGATTATGGGGGTGAAAAAAAGCAAGCACACCTGCCCTGCTTCAACTGCCATGAATTAATTTGGGGTTGATTAATGTGTCAGTGATTTTGAAACTTCCAGTCTGGCTGGCACCTGCTTCCTTCCTTATCTATAATTTGCTTTCTGTTGCAGTGAAAGCAAGCACACCTGCCCTTCTTCAACTGCCATGAATTAATTTGGGGGTCATTAATGTGTCAGTAATTTTGAAACTTCCAGTCTGGCTGGCACCTGCTTCCTTCCTTATCTGTAATTTCCTTTCTGTTGCAGTGAAATTTTTTTTCACAGGACCTTTATGGTCTACTTGTAGCTATTCTATGAGCCTGCTGTTTGGGTCATAGCAGGGTCATAGAATAGTTGCAAATAGGCAACTGAACTCTGGAGGGGGCCCCTCAGGAAACACTAGAGTGAATGGTTACTAATGTTAAGTTTGAACTTTTGCACCTGCTGATTGCTTTCAGTTTAGCAAAAATCGTTTTTCTGCAATTTCGCGCCATTTGCGGGGCGCGAATCCGTGCGTGATCGATTTTGGAAGCCGCGAATGCGTGCGAATACACACATTTTTTTTTTGCGGCGTGTATGTTCGCGTGATTTTTTGATTGTTCGCAAGGCGCTTGTAGCGATACGTTTGCGAAGTTACCCTAGCGGTCGTACACGGGCGCGGCCATCTTGTTTGCGTGACGTAATTCCGTTTCTGGCCGCTATGTGTAATCTCGCAAAGTGTGCTGCTCGCTAGTACAATTTCGCGCGTGATCGCGAGGAAAATCTCGCGCGAACTTACCCACGTGGTCGTGAACGGGCGCGGCCATCTTGTTTCTCATTCATTGCTATGGTTCTGGGCATGCTTTCTGTATCCTCTTTGAATCTCTGCCATCCTTTGCTTGTTTGAAGTTTTTTTGATGTATTTTACTTATTATCTATCCCTCTATTTTTCTAGCTCTATATTTTTGTGTTTTCTGCTACTTTTTGTTAATTTTAAACTACTTTTTTAAACTCTTTCCTTTTCTCCTTCCCTATTCTATTTCTTCTTTATTATTTAACTTCATTTCTGCCCAGACCATGGTAAAGGGAGCCGGGAAGCACCCTGAGAAGGGGAAGGGTCCCGCACCCCGTGCCCGGCTCCCGTGTGCGCGTTTGAGGGGGGAGCTAGTGATGCCACGGGAAATCTTTAGCGCGGAGGAGTTGGCCGCACTAATATTCCACGTCCAGCGCCGCCTCCCCAAGACCATCCTGGGAGGCGGCAAGATCGCAACCGGCTATGGCATCCGGGAGCGCCGGAAGCGGTGGGAGAAGGTGTGCCGGGCCATGTTTAAGCTCTCTGGGGTCCGGCGCACCTATAACCAGGCCACCCACCGCTGGATGGATGTCATGGACCGGGAACGCGACTTGCTGGACGCGCTCGGCGTAGAGGTCCCCGGGCTTGGTGAGTAGTAGTAGCTATTTCTAGCTATTTCATCACTACTCTGTTTTATCCGGCTCTGTTATTTGCAAATCTTTGTTCTTTACCAAGACCAATAATGCTGCCGATTACATTGTAGGTAAATTATATTTCAAAATCTTCTATGCATTTCAGGTGCACTGCTCTCCTTCTCAGTAGCCTTGCTTGCTACTATGCTTATTTGTTTTGTATTTTGTGTTCATTTCATTGGCCGGAGGAATTATGTATGAGTGTAGTGTAAAGAACTGCGTAATGCTAGACACTAAGGGTCATATTTTCAATTACCGGCGCATCCCTGCAAAGTAGCAGGGATGCAGCAGTAATTGTGCGCCATGCCACCACCACCACCCATGGGCCCAAAACGTCACAGAAGCCTTACGCATCTGTGCCGTAAAGGCGGCGCATTGCTGGAGTTGCGTGCCAACGATGGCACAGCTCCAGCAATGCTCTGGGGTGCCCTATCTCCTCAATGCTGCATCAAGCCGTACTTCGGCTTCAAGCAGGCGCAGTGTTTCAGTCACGCATCATTGTCCTAAAAGTGACTGATTGACATCTTGTAGATTTCCCTCAGCCACTTTTAGGATTCGTTCCTGCGCAGGAACGCCCTCCCTTGCGCCGGAAAGCCCCCTGATGGTGCAGGGCTTTACAACGTGATGCATCTCCCATATGCGTAATTTTTTTTTATATACGCCGCACCATGGCGCCTCTTTTGTTCTGCCGCTGCGTCACAAAAGTCACGCAACAATGGAGGAAAATGAGCCGCAAGGGACTTCTAAATCAGCCCCAACAGACTGAAGTCCAGTACTTCCTTTAGACACATGGCTATAAGAAGAAATAGTGGTGGTGGTCGGTGGATTGATAGTTTGAGTATTCACTGATCTGCAAGCACGATGGACTTTGTCTGTCACTTCGCGTGCTGCGGACTGCTGCCTGCCAGGCCTAGGCAAACCTTTTTAGTAGTCTGTTTAGTGAGTTACATAGGAACTTTCAAAATCAACGGTCCGCAAATCAGGCAATACGAATAACGTAGTATACCATATGAGATTGGTCAATATATCCTGTGGAATAGTTGTCTATCTATTTGCTATTTCTCCGAAATATTTTGTTATTGTTCTTTTGAAATGTTTGATTTGGTTGACAAATCTCATCCACGTTTTCTGGTCTCTCTTTCTTTCATGTTGTACATCAGCTCCCCCCAAGGGCAAGAGGACACAGGAGGAGGAGGAGGGTGCTGTTCAGGAGGATGCAGGCCAGGATCGGGCAGGAGAGGGCTCCTTTGCTGGCCCCAGTAAGTTTTAATTTTAATATAGAGTACCTATTTTTTCCTAGCGTTCCTCATTCGATTTTTTCTAAATCGTCTTTGATCTTCTTGTAGACTGGATCTAAATTCTTATCCTGCCTCGACTATGACTCCCTGTGGTATTACTAGATTATTCTTATTAGTCTGTCTGTGTAGCTAACTAAGATTGCACATTTGGCAATTCCATTGGACTCCCATTCTAGTCAGCAATAGCTCTATGCACTGAGTGCAGTCCTCTGGGATTGTCCATAATGTCTTTTCAAGTCTTCTAAATGTTTATGCTTTGACAATTGCCAACAATAAAAAGGTGAATGACCACCAAGAAAGAATAAGATACTACTTTACTTTTGGTTTGGATAGGAGGACAATCCATTCTACTACTGTTGCAGGGACAAATCTGCACAAACCCAACTATGAACACTAAATAGTGCATTGTTTATCAATTATAATAGGCGCAGGTAGACTTTCTTTCCACATACCTCAGTGATATCAGACTTTGAAGAACCCCCAATCTCCTTACTGACTAGATAGTGTGGCAGAGTCATTTAGCTCCCAAAGTCACCGATGATTGATCCCCAATGATGATTAGATTATCCAACGCAGGACAAGAGTACGGAGTCAGTCAAGAAGTGTCAGAGGCACTCATGCTTGCAAAAATTCCAAAACCTTTAGCTCATCCACTCTAGTCTGGAGGACCAAAAACCACAGAGTCTATTTAAGTTTAAAAGCTTTATTAAAACTAAGCACATTTATTAAAATACACTTTGTCATAAAAGTAAAAGTTTAACTGAAAATGGAAAAGTGCTTAGTGCTAATGATTAATTGGACACATTTCTTGTGGTTGAGCTGAGCTCTCACCTGGCTTGAACTTGAGCTTGACCCTGATCGTGTTCTTAGAAGTCAAGCTTCTGTTAGGAGAAAAAGTGGTGTGTGTTAAAAATAAAAAGCAAGCATTCATCAGTTGTGCCAAAAAGTGCAGCAAGATAACAGCCTTCCCTGGAAAAAGGGACATTTTTACTTTAGAGTATACAGTTACAAATTATTACATTGTATTTCGTTTTTTTAACATTTCTTTATTCCTCCTAGACCAAATATTATATAGTAGTGAGTGGTGTATTTCTAACATTCTTAAATGTACTTTGTAGGTGTAACATCTGGTGGCGGGGCCAGCGCGGAGGTGGTGGTGTTGGACGAGGACTCTGGGGAGGATGCGGTGCAAGTGCCGGACGTTCCTGTGAGGGTTCACACGGTGGTGGCGGGAAGAGGTAAGCTATATATTCCTTACTTATTGAGATTGAAGACTGCATAGTGTGCTTTCTGCACGGGTGTATAATAAATCAACCAGGTAGTAGCCTCCTCTGAATGTACTTCGACTTAGCTGTCAAGTTTTTGGTGAGAAGAATCCCAATAAGATCTTAGATGAACTTGATGGATGGGATGAACGAAAAGCGAAAGAAGGGTGTAAGTAAGTGTGGAAGGACGAGAAATTTTATGACGGCTGGCAAAGAAGAATGATATGTGTTTGCTTGGTCCCCGAGGTGGCTGGGAAGGAAAGAATATGGTATGGTGCATGGCTGGGTCAATGATGAAGCAAGGATGGGTGGAAGGAGAACAGCCTGGGTGGGTGAAACAGAAACTGTATGTGTGCATATACTTTGAATGGATGGATGCCTGGAGCATGGTATTATCTGACTCTTAGATAGCATATGTGTATCTAGAGAGAGTAGATGGTCACTGGATGAACTAAGTGTTACCTTGAAGAGCATGTAACACCGCACCCGCACGTCCGTTCCAGTGTAGGGAAGGCAACTGGCAAGGAAAAGAAATTGTAAATTTGTCCAATACTACCATGAATAGTAGCAGTAGTTTGTATTGCAACTGCAAGCACAGCATATATCCGGTTATTACGGTGGACACTCCGTACCTCTCTTAATAACTTTAGTTTAGTAGTAGTACGTCATTCATGTGTGGGTGTATCACTGTTCACTCAATAATAAGCAAAGCACCTAAAGTCACCCCATATGTCATCAAATACATCCCATATAAAGTGATAGATAATCAAATTATTTAGCTTCTTCATTTTCCTTTTCTAGTACTCATTTGCACTTTAGGGTGAAAGGTAAATTAATTAAGCAGTAGCCCTTGTAACAGAGTATTCTCAGTGCCACCCGTAATAGAAAAGTAATAGCTTCAACACCTGCATGTACTGGACCTGTACAGTAACGCAAGTCTGTCTCACTCATCATGGTGTGCGTCTGTTTTTCTCGGGTGCAAGTTCACTGCGCTGGCATTCTGCCGGCTTGCATAAGATAACGTACCAATTTTCCTAAACAAGAGAGAAGAAGAAGAATAAGACTGGTGTACTGTCATAGTCGACTGTAATGGAAGTCCATAGTGGTCGTAGAATTTGTTCATTAAACTCCCACTAATGTTAGAGCAAGGATGCAGAAGTGGGAGGTTAGATAGATACTGTCCTCAATAGTTATGTACTGTGCTTTCAATTTGCTACTTGTACTGTGACACAACTTTCGGCTCAATCACTTTGTGTTATTAATGTTAAGGAGCATTGGTTACAGACTATGTCTTTCTTTCTTCATATAGTTGCTCCTTCCAAATCGACATCACGGAGGGAGCAGGCTCGAATGGCCCGGCAACGGAGGCTGGATGCCACTGTCGCCGAATATCGGCGGCTGGTGGCCCTGGATGAGGAGGACACGCAGTCAACCGGTGGAACCACAACATCCTCCACTGGGACAGCTGCATCCACCTCCGTGCCCCCGCGGGCTGCCAGCCAGCGCAGTGCTCCAGCGGTACGGAGCCGGGCTACCAAAGCCAACCGCCAAGCAGCAAAGACACCAGCTGCCCCCCACAGGAGTTGCAAGGCACGCCAGCGCCGCTTAGGACTCAGAGTGTCCTACCTGGAGCAGGAGGTCCATAACTATAAAAACTTGGTGGAGGGCCTCCGCTTCAACCATGCCACCCTCCGCAAGGAGTATGATGCCCTGGCCGCTAAATTCACCAGCACCCTCCAGTAGTGTAGTGTCCCTTGCCCTTTTTTTAGAGACTTTTGGGGGGTGGGATTTGGGAGTTGGGTTCTTTTTGGACTTTTGAAAGACAATCGTTGGGGTTAGGGAGGGTCTTGAGGGAGATTATTTTGTTAGGGCTACATAAATATACTTTTTTAAACTTTATCTGACCATACCTGTTTTTTACTGCTTTTGAGTCTGGTGGGTGGGGGTTTAACAGTAAGTTTGTTTATCTGAAGAGTCCTAGGACTTTAGTAGTACTACCGTCAATCTCTCGTCTAGTCCTAATACTCCATTATACTACCTCCCACCAAACGCTTATCTTACCTGTAATTTGTGTTTGAAATTAGGGCTAGGCCCAGGGCTGGCTCCACGGGAAATGGGGATTAAGGTTGGCAATCCTGGGCGGATGAAATGTCCTCATTGCGGTGGTACTAGTAGTGTGACACAGTGGCAGTTGCATGCCTATGGAAAAAAAGAAAACGAAACCTGGTTTGTCCTTACTGTAGCATTACAACGGTTACGGTACGATAGAGAATAAAGCAGGTGACAGTACACTAGAACAGTGCCACAATGTAGCCTAACAAATGGTAAAGTATTGCAAGTATAACTAGTACTTGCGTTGAATTTATTTGACATTGGCTCCTACTACTACAAGAAATAGTACTGAAGCTGAGTAAGTCTTGAATATATCCTCGGATTCCTTCACCAGCCTGTTGCTATGACCTTATCCTCCCCAGCAAGTGTGTGGAATTATTGATGTCATTTAGTCAGACATCAAGCAAAACCACACAGCCCGGGGGAAGAGGGTTAGGGTTTGGAAAATGGATGGGAATGGGGGTTTCTTTTTGGGTAGGTTTTGTTGAGAGAAGAAAAAAAAGCACAGCATGGACAAACAATAATTGAAGATAAAGAAATCTTTGGGTACAAACTAAAGCTAACCACAAATCTTTTAAGTGACATAAAGGAAGTGCATGCCCTACTGCATGCATTGTTACTGAAAAGTAAGTAGTACTAGAATGCGACAGTACAGGGCTGCAGCGTTTTGACTAGCCTATCTCTCTGCACTCAGAGAAACACTTCTTACATTAATTAGGTTTAAAAATTAGCCGAATGAAAACCTATAGAATGGCTGTAGGGATCAATTTAGAAGCAGAGAGAGATCCAAGAAATGCAGTCACACTCATAGAAGAAAACAATGGATACTGTATCTGTATGTTGTTGGAGTTGTCCTGTTGAATTTGGTAAGTAAGTTGCATGCAGCAAACAATTCCTCTTATTAGCAGCACTCCTCCATTCCAGCTGACGCTTCGTCCATCAATGTTGGTGACCACTGACAGAAGTCACCCTGTCCACTGCCTGCCTGGCGGATGTTGACTGAAACCCGGCCTGTAATTATTGAACGAAAAACAGGAAGTGCTATTACAATACCACTGATAAATAAATATAAGGTATGTACGCTGTGTGGTGCAAAAAGTCACACTTTGATTTTCCTAATAGACAGTACAATATTTTTGAAATTGCGTACTCTGTCTGAGTCACCTTTTGAAGGGTAAATAAGTATGGCCAAATTAATTTAGCGGATCTTTCCCCTCAAGCTAGGTGTACTGTAAACTGTGTTTTAGAACAAAATTAGACCTTCCCAGCAATGCTCCCACCAAGACCCTTACTAAAGCCAGTCGCAAAAATGTAGAAGACCCCCAATCAGATCTCAAAAAACGAGGCCTAGCAGAAAAATGGTGACAAAACGTACTTTGAAAGTAAAAGTAGGCCCAAATACCCACTTACCCACCGTGGATTGTATTCAAACCACTTGCAAGCAAGCAAAAGTATCCATAGCCAGCATCGCTCCAAGAGTGCTCTAAGACCCCAGAACTCAGTTGCAAAAATCTAGAACACCCCGAAACACATGCAATCCTGCTGCTAGGGCTAACCCTAACGAACCCTAAGTTACAAAAAGTGCCAAAAGGCTTTTCCTTATGGATTTTGTCCAAACCACTTCTATCCGGTATTAGACCTTCCCAGGAATGCCCCAAGAGACCCGCCAACCCACCCGCAAAAAAGCACGCGACAACACCCCCAAACAGGCAAAAAGCAAAATCTCATACTTACAATATCTCTCGGCCTTCGGTCCAAACGCGCTGTGCAGCTAGGTCATCATCATAACTCCTGTTTTCCACCACGGATTTCCTGAAAAGCAAATGCAATCAAGATTAGACTGTCGCAGCAGTGCTCCGACAGAGACACCAAAACCCACCCACAAACACCAGGAAGCCCCCCAAACAGGCCCCCGAAAACGCTACATTGAGCAAGATGTCAGAAGAAATAGCAAAAAAAAATTCTGCATGGATTTTGTCCAAACCACTTCTATCCGGTATTAGACCTTCCCAGGAATGCCCCAAGAGACCCGCCAACCCACCCGCAAAAAAGCACGCGACAACACCCCCAAACAGCCAAAAAGCAAAATCTCATACTTACAATATCTCTCGGCCTTCGGTCCAAACGCGCTGTGCAGCTAGGTCATCATCATAACTCCTGTTTTCCACCACGGATTTCCCGAAAAGCAAATGCAATCAAGATTAGACTGTCGCAGCAGTGCTCCGACAGAGACACCAAAACTCACCCACAAACACCAGGAAGCCCCCCAAACAGGCCCCCTAAAACGCTACATTGAGCAAGATGTCAGAAGAAGTAGCAAAAAAAAATTCTGCATGGATTTTGTCCAAACCACTTCTATCCGGTATTAGACCTTCCCAGCAATGCCCCAAGAGACCCGCCAACCCACTCGCAAAAAAGCACGCAACAACACCCCCAAACAGCCAAAAAGCAAAATCTCATACTTACAATATCTCTCGGCCTTCGGTCCAAACGCGCTGTGCAGCTAGGTCATCATCATAACTCCTGTTTTCCACCACGGATTTCCTGAAAAGCAAATGCAATCAAGATTAGACTGTCGCAGCAGTGGTCCCAGACCCCAAAAGTCACCCACAAACACCCAGAACCCCGCCAAAGAGCACCTCAAAGGCAAGCAAGTCAGCAAAAACGGCAAGAAATTTCCGCCTCATATTTGGTCCAAAACACTTTTATCCGTTATTAGAGCTTCACAGCAATGGGCCCAGAGCCGTCAACTCACCCGCAAAGAAGTAGAACACCTCCACAAGTGCTGAGTCTTTCTTCATTGGGCGTAATCCAGCCCTCTGCTTTGAGGGAAATAGGAGTCTGGAGGAGGAGGATAGAGGAGCATGTTCTTCTGAACTTGTGAACCTGAGGAATGTAGACTGCGGCACCTTCAAATCAATAAGCAAACAAGTGAAGACAGTTCTGCTGATGGGCTTGTTTTTGTGATTAGGTGATTAAAGTTTGAATTAAATTAACTGTGCAAAACAAAGAAAGACAGACACACAGGAATAAAAGTGAATAAGGACGAAAAAGAAAGTTATTGATTCATTGTCTCATTTTCAGGGCTCGGTGTCAGGGAATAAGAATAAGAGTTCGTCATCATACTCTGCGAATTCAGGCAGAATGAGGTCAGTGTCACTGAACAGAGAACAAATTCCCTCATCTACGTTGCTGTCCTCCTCGTCTTCATGCGGCGTGCTTCCTCGTACTTTGTAATCTGGTGGTATGAGGTGCTGATTCATCTTGATCATTGTTAGCCTCTCCACATTTTTGGGCGAGAGGCGGCTCCGTTTGGGAGTTACAATGCCACCAGCAGCACTGAAAACACGTTCAGAAGACACACTTGCGAGTGGGCAAGACAAGTAGTTTATAGCCAGGTTGTAGAGCTGTGGCCACAATTGTTTTTTCCCATGCCAATACTGCAATGGCTCATCATTAAGAAAGACCTCTGTTGAGTCATTCAGATAGTCCTGCACCATCGACTCAAGGTCCTCAACGGTTCCCCCACTTTGCTTACTTTTTGCTGTGCTTGTGACCTTTTTTCGAGAACCATACCCAAGCAAAGTTAGCCAAGCCTCTTCAGCAGCCAATGTTACTCTTGTGTGTGGTGCAGATGATCCGGTTGCCGGTGTCTTTAACGGCTGAGAGGTCACTTGTGCCACAGCCACAGGTGCAGAAGTGGATTCTTTTGACTGGGGATGGCCTGCTGATGCTGATGCTGATGTACTGCCTTCTCCTTCAATATCCTGCCGTTCTTTTTCAAACCTCTTGGCTGACCAGGCTAGCCAACGTTTGTACTTTTTAACATCTTCATCAGCAAAAGGAAAGAATGCTTGGCCTGCCAGCGCCTTTTTGTAGCGTGGATCCAGAATAGTAGCACAAATGTAATGCTGTTCTGAGTTGATCATTTTAAGACGTTCATCACCACGTAGGCGCTCTAATAATTTCTCCGACAAAACAAAAGGGTCTTTGTTTTTTTCATCTTTTTCTAACTCAGAAGACACCGCCTTCAGTTGGTGCTCCAGCATGCACAACAATGGGATAGCTTTTCCCAAATTACAGTCCTCCTTGCTGACTGCACGCGTGAAGACCTCAAAAGGACGAAGCATTTCTGTCAGGCTTTTAACTATTTCCCAGTGCGCCGCATCCATCCTCAGGTCCTTCTGAGCTGTACCCAGTGTTAAGAAATAGTGATCGAGTACCGTATACTGCTCATACAGAGGCTCAAGCATGTAGAAGGTTGAGTTCCAACGTGTTGCCACCTCCTGGATGAGTGCTTTCACTGACATTCGACGTTCATGTAGCAGGCTCCTCAGATGCTTCCGGGCCTTAAAAGAATGGCTGAAATGGTTGCACATTTTTTGGCAGGTGGCCATTACCTCGCACGCTGGACTGTCTGTATCACTCAAGAATTTTTGAACTACCAGGTTGCTACAGTGCGCCAAAAACGGCACTCTGAAATAGTCACCGAGCGCCATGGCCTTAACTACATTGGCGCCATTATCCGTGGAAACATAACCAATCCGGCGTTTTTTTGGGGACAGCCAGTGAAAGACCTTTTTGTTAAACTCGTCCAAAATGTTTCGTGCTGTGTGACTTTTCTCCAAGCCAAACATGGCTAGTGTTACATGTTTCCGAGCAGCTTTAAAAACTTGGTCCGGGTCAACACCTGCGTTTAGCTTTGCTTTAACACCTGAAAAAGAGACCCAGTGTGCAGTGATGCACATGTAATCCGCGCCTGCGCCACTGGTCCACATGTCTGTTGTCAGATGTATAGTGTGAACAGCACTCTTCTGAAAAGCTGCCCCAATCACCTCCAGCACATCTTCATGTAGTGCTGGAACCGCAACTCTGGCAAAATAGAACCGGCTAGGAACCTTCCATTTAGGGCAGAGCGCTGCCACTAATTCTAGAAAACCTACTGCTTCTACAAAATAAAAAGGGAGAAGGTCCACAGCTAGCATTTTAGCCAGCTTAGTGTTATACAGACGCGTCAGTGGGTGGTTGCGTTCATATGGCGCGTCTGAAGAAAACATGGTTCTAATGTTGCCCCGGACCCAGCATTTACGGGATGATAATGACTTCGTTGACCCAATTATGCTCGCTGGTGACATTTTTCGCGTTGGTGTCTCACTCGCTACAACACTCTTAGTGTGCCTCACATGGGGTGTGCTGCTGACAGGGGTACTGGGTGTAAGTGAAGTGTTTGACACGTCTTCTTCCTCCTCGTCATCATCAGATGAAACATCAACGTTTTCTTGACTTCCAATTCGGGCTTCCTTGATCGCCTTTAGGTGCGCAAACCATTGGACAGTGTGCTGTCTCTTAAGATGACCTCTCTGGCCTCCGGTACCATAGTTGGTACCAAACTTACCACGACTAACTGCAAGCTTACAAATGGTACAAATGGCAAACTTTTCCCTTTTTGGGCAAACAGTAAAGAAGTCCCAAACTGGGGACTTGAAGTGTCTGTGGGGGCCGAAGGAGGCGGCGATACTGGTGGTGGTGGTCATGCTGCTAATGCCAGATAAAGTGGAGGATCTGGATTGCCCAACTTTTGTACGTTGTGCACTTTCACCGCCACTAATTAAGGTCGAGGTGGATGGAGGTCCCTTCTTGCGAGAAAGAAATATGGAAGCGGTACGAGTTGGTGTACTACTTAACTCCAATGATTGTGGTGTTTCCACTGCCTCCTCGTCGACAACATCATCATCATCACGCTCAGCAGCTTTTCGGGCTAGGGTCAAAATGTCTGTTTGCTGCATGCCCGCTGGGGCTGCAGTGACCTTTATGATGACTGGGTCGTCGTTGTCAGAGTCTTCATCAGCAGCAGTATCCGCCACTTCTTGTTGAGCCTCATCATCACACTCCATAACTCTGAGACTTTGGACGAGCTTCCTTTTACGCTTAACTACCTTTGTCAGATCATGGTGTGCCTCACTCTCAGACGGCAGTGGTGCTGGTTCCCAATTTTGATCCGTATCATCAGAAGGAGGTGTGCTTGAAGAAGATGTAGACACCACCCTTAATCTCTTCCTTGCTAGGGGTGTGGAAGACAATGAATGATCATCAGGAGGAGTGTCTTCCTCAAATGATACCTCGCCTTGTTTGTCAATTTCCTGATGTGCCCCAACTTCGGGAGGAACAACTATTATGGGCACTTGTGACCCTCCATGCACCTCTGCTTGCGCATCTCCGTGCGCTGCCTCTCCTTCCACATGTACTTGGGCTTGTACTTGCACATGTGTTTTTTGTTGCGGCTGTGGTTGTTCAACACTCGTCAGATGAGTTACAACAACCTGTGTTGATTGAGGGACATTGCTGCTACTTTCTTGTGATGAGCCAACATCAATGGTCGATGGTGATTGAACAACTAGACTAAGTGCCTCTGCAGCAGAGAAGGGCTTGGACTTAAGTTGGCGTGGTGGTGGTGGTGGCACTGAGCCCAATGGAGCGGGGGTGCTGCTCCCAGCTTGGTCCCCAGCAGATCCCGCTGCTGCTGCAGGCATACTTTTTTTTTTACTCCCAAAAAAAGGGGCGGCCGGCACACCAGTCTCCTTGGTAACTTGCTTCTTCTGCTCCTTACTGGCAACTTTCTTGCTAGAGGAGCTACGGGTAACTTTTTTTGGGGCCATCTTCTTCAGAGCAGGTCAGAACAGCAGGCAGCAGTTGCACGCGTTGCAGAGTTGTCTGTGTCCAGACGTGACGTCGCGTGACGTTATGCTGCACACACACACACCGCTGCAGGACTTCTTCCTGGCACTGGTGGTTCTCTTGAGTCTTGTGCACCTAAAAGCAATGGAAGACAGAGGAACATCAGTTCAGTTGTACACCCCAAAAAATCGAAAAACACAGAAAAATCAGCACAATCCCATGCCATCCATGATGTTTACATTCAAGACACCACACCAAAAGACTAGGCCCATGCAACACTCACTACCCCTGGGCATAATGGATGAAAAGTAGGCAAAATAAGTGCAGGCCTCAGACACTGCCTCTCTTCAAAATGGCCCCTTGCACCCGAAGCACATGTTGCCTGTACCAGCCAGCACTCAAGATGGCCACCACCACCACCCACATGGCCAGTCCACATCAACAGTACACCCCCAAAAAACCGAAAAACACCCAAAAATCACCACAATCCAATGCCATCCAGGATGTTTACATTAAAGAGAGTGAGACCCCACAGGCACACTCAGTCCATGCACCACTACCCCTGGGCAAAAGGCCACACCAGCAGCCCCAAAAAAACGACAAAAAACACAAAAAACAGCACAATCCCAGCCCATCCATGGCCTCAATGGTGTTTAAATTCAAGAGGAGACCCCACAGAAAGACTAGGCCCATGCAACACTCACCACCCCTGGGCAAAGGGCCCCACCAGCAGCCCCAAAAAATGACAAAAACCACAAAATTCAGCACAATCCCAGCCCATCCATGGCCTCAATGGTGTTTAAATTCAAGAAGACACCCCACAGAAAGACTAGGCCCATGCAACACTCACTACCCCTGGGCATAATGGATGAAAAGTAGGCAAAATAAGTGCAGGCCTCAGACACTGCCTCTCTTCAAAATGGCCCCTTGCACCCCAAGCACATGTTGCCTGTACCAGCCAGCACTCAAGATGGCCACCACCACCACCCACTTGGCCAGTCCACATCAACAGTATACCCCAAAAAAACAGAAAAACACCCAAAAATCACCACAATCCAATGCCATCCAGGATGTTTACATTAAAGAGAGTGAGACCCCACAGGCACACTCAGTCCATGCATCCCTACCCCTTGGCAAAAGGCCACACCAGCAGCCCCAAAAAAACGACAAAAAACACACAAAAACAGCACAATCCCAGCCCATCCATGGCCTCAATGGTGTTTAAATTCAAGAAGACACCCCACAGAAAGACTAGGCCCATGCAACACCCACTACCCCTGGGGATAATGGATGAAAAGTAGGCAAAATAAGTGCAGGCCTCAGACACTGCCTCTCTTCAAAATGGCCCCTTGCACCCCAAGCACATGTTGCCTGTACCAGCCAGCACTCAAGATGGCCACCACCACCACCCACATGGCCAGTCCACATCAACAGTACACCCCAAAAAACCAGAAAAACACCCACAAATCACCACAATCCAATGCCATCCAGGATGTTTACATTAAAGAGAGTGAGACCACACCACAGTCACACTCAGTCCATGCACCACTACCCCTGGGCAAAAGGCCACACCAGCAGCCCCAAAAAAACGACAAAAAACACATAAATCAGCACAATCCCAGCCCATCCATGGCCTCAATGATGTTTAAATTCAAGAAGACACCCCACAGAAAGACTAGGCCCATGCAACACTCACCACCCCTGGGCAAAGGGCCCCACCAGCAGCCCCAAAAAAACGACAAAAACAACAAAAATCAGCACAATCCCAGCCCATCCATGCCCTCCATGGTGTTTAAATTCAAGAAGACACCCCACAGAAAGACTAGGCCCATGCAACACTCACTACCCATGGGCATAATGGATGAAAAGTAGGCAAAATAAGTGCAGGCCTCAGACACTGCCTCTCTTCAAAATGGCCCCTTGCACCCCAAGCACATGTTGCCTGTACCAGCCAGCACTCAAGATGGCCACCCCCACCACCCACATGGCCAGTCCACATCAACAGTACACCCCAAAAAATCAGAAAAACACCCAAAAATCACCACAATCCAATGCCATCCAGGATGTTTACATTAAAGAGAGTGAGACCACACCACAGGCACACTCAGTCCATGCACCACTACCCCTGGGCAAAAGGCCACACCAGCAGCCCCAAAAAAACGACAAAAAACACAAAAATCAGCACAATCCCAGCCCATCCATGGCCTCAATGATGTTTAAATTCAAGAAGACACCCCACAGAAAGACTAGGCCCATGCAACACTCACCACCCCTGGGCAAAGGGCCCCACCAGCACCCCCAAAAAAGACAAAAACAACAAAAATCAGCAGAGCACAATCCCAGCCCATCCATGGCCTCAATGGTGTTTAAATTCAACAAAACAGTTGTATCATGCACCCATAACCAACCCTGGTCCTACTGGATACTGTGGCTACCCACAATATATTTTATTTAATGTTCTGAAAAAGTGCCAAAATTGTAGTTGCAGCAACTGTAATGCCCCAAACAAACTTACTTGTGAAAGTTGATTTCTAATCCAAAAGTTATCCAAAGAAAGTCAAAAAGGCCTCAAATCCAAATATCCAGCCGGGCCCACAAAAAGTAATCCTTCCAGGTCAAGGTCCAAATGAAAGTGACCAGCACATGAAGAAAGCACTGGGAGGAGCCTGCTGGACAGCAACAGGAAGTTGGAGACTGTGGGGCACTTCCTTCCTCCCCCCCAAAAATGGACTCCTTGCAAAAAAAAGGCCATGCAAATGTCAACCTGAGGAGTGATTCTGATAAAAATCATCATTTTCTGAAGGTTTATCCTGTTTGCTGGTGGATTTCTTGTGCAGAATTGCAAAATCTCTATTTCGCGAGTCCGAGATTGTTCCTGTCCACCGCAACTACGTGTTCGCAATTGCGAACTCTCGCGAGGCGTGCTGTGCAAGGTGGCAAGCCGCGATTACGTATTCGCGGGCGCCAAACTCCCGTGGGATCCCGCAGCAAGATCCAAAATGGCGCAGCACTCGCAAAATATGATCGAGAAAAACAACTCGGCAAACGCTTAATGACGGAAAGTGAACGCCGTGCACCACGCCGCGCGCCGCGCGCCGCAATATTGTATCACCAAGCAAAAAATCCGCCGCGAGCGAATTCACGGATTTTCGACAAATTCGCGAGAGTTCGCGGATTGCGAATTTGCCGAAAATTCGAAAAATCCGCGATCGGAGCGGATTTTACGCCCATGCTTAGCTGTGGTGTGATCAAAGGTGATGTGTTTGCTGGAGGTGAAGATAGGGTCGAGCGTGTGTCCGGCTAAGTGGGTGGGGGTGTCAACAAGTTGTTTGAGTCCTAGATTGGCCAGGTTGTCCAGAAGGGTGGTGGTGTTGCTGTTATTATTCTTTTCCAGGTGGAAGTTGAGGTCTCCCAGTAGAATGTAGTTCTCGGAGGTGAGGGCATGTGGGCTGATGATTTCAGTGATGTCTTCGTTGAATTGTGTGCGGGTTCCTGGTGGTCTGTAGATGAGGGTGCCTCTAAGTGTGGTCCTGGGGTCGGTGTGGATCTGGAAGTGAAGGTGTTCGGCGGTTGCGATGTTATCGTCTGAGCTGGTCGTAATTCGGATGGTGTTCTTATGGACGATGGCGATGCCTCCACCTGTTTGGTTGGTGCGGTCTTTTCGGATGATCTTGTAGGGGTCCGGGATGGCGATGTCGGGCGCTGATGAGGCGTTCATCCAAGTTTCTGTAAGGAAGGCGACGTCCGGCGATGTAGTGTCGAGTAGGTCCCAGAGTTCAGTGGCGTGTTTGTGGATCGAGCGGGTGTTCAGCAGGATGCACTTCAGGTGGTTAGAGTCGGAGCTGTGTTTGGAGGAGGAGGGTTTGGTGTGGGTCCTGGTGCAGGCAAACTTGCAGGAGTGGCAGACGAATGGTCCGTGGGTGTGTCCTGGGGTAGCAACGCAGCATTTTGGTTTGCGTTCGGGGTTACGGGCAAGGAGAGTTGCGGCGTCATACGTTATGCGGGTGGAGTGGGTTTTGCGAGGACCAGGGGGTCTGGCGCTGGGCGCGGTCCAGGCGTGAATGGGCATAGACGGGCTTACTTTTGGCGCACCTTCGGCACGCATGGGGCGCGACCGCTGCGCGCAAAAGCATCTGTCATATGTGGATAGTGGAGGGGAGGGGCGAGGGAGGGTCAGCTGGGAGGCGGTAGCGGGGCGGAGGTCCGGGCGGGGAGGTACGACAACAAACAACAAGATGGCTGCAGGCTAAAAGCCAAACTGGATTGGGGCGCAAGTTAGAAATATACGCTGTGCACAGATCAAATCCACACTTCTATGAACGCTATGCACACAGTGAATTATAGATCCAAAGGCAGCCAATCACTATACAATGCAGTTAGAAGTGCGATTTTCAAATATAGCGCTACACTCAATTTATAAATCTAGCAGCAGGCAGGCACTAACGCGCGATTAATAAATAAAGCGACAGTACAATTGAAAAAGGCAAGCAGGTAACAAAAGCAGTTCAAGTAGGCGGTCTGGCGGTGCAAAGAGCTGAGATACCGCAATAGTGCTGGGAGCTGCGTGGGGAGCGACCGCTTCTGCCGGCTTGCAGGACGGTCACAGCGTAGCAGCAGGCAAGTAAAGCCTACAGTATCAGTGGGAGGGAGGGTCAGCTGGGAGGCGGTAGCGGGGCGGAGGTCCGGGCGGGGAGGTACGACAACAAACAACAAGATGGCTGCAGGCCAAAAGCCAAACTGGATTGGGGCGCAAGTTAAAAATATACGCTATGCACAGATCAAATCCACACTTCTATGAACGCTATGCACACAGTGAATTATAGATCCAAAGGCAGCCAATCACTATACAATGCAGTTAGAAGCGTAATTTTCAAATATAGCGCTACACTCAATTTATAAATCTAGCAGCAGGCAGACACTAACGCGAGATTAATAAATAAAGCGACAGTACAATTGAAAAAGTCAAGCAGGTAACAAAAGCAGTTCAAGTAGGCGGTCTGGCGGTGCAAAGAGCTGAGATACCGCAATAGTGCTGGGAGCTGCGTGGGGAGCGACCGTTTCTGCCGGCTTGCAGGACGGTCACAGCGTAGCAGCAGGCAAGTAAAGCCTACAGTATCAGTGGGAGGGAGGGTCAGCTGGGAGGCAGTAACGGGGCGGAGGTCCGGGCGGGGAGGTACGACAACAAACAACAAGATGGCTGCAGGCCAAAAGCCAAACTGGATTGGGGCGCAAGTTAGAAATATACGCTATGCACAGATCAAATCCACACTTCTATGAACGCTATGCACATAGTGAATTATAGATCCAAAGGCAGCCAATCACTATACAATGCAGTTAGAAGCGCGATTTTCAAATATAGCGCTACACTCAATTTATAAATCTAGCAGCAGGCAGGCACTAACGCGCGATTAATAAATAAAGCGACAGTACAATTGAAAAAGGCAAGCAGGTAACAAAAGCAGTTCAAGTAGGCGGTCTGGCGGTGCAAAGAGCTGAGATACCGCAATAGTGCTGGGAGCTGCGTGGGGAGCGACCGCTTCTGCCGGCTTGCAGGACGGTCACGGTGAGTGTGTGCATCAGTGTTTTGGTGAGTAAATGTATGTCTCAGTGGTGTATGTGTGAGTAACTACATATGTAAAATGCAGTATATGTGAGTGTTGGAGTATATAAATGACTATATGTGAGAGTGAATAATTGTGAGAGTGGCTGTATAAATGAGTGTCTGCTTGTGTCAGTGATTGTATAAGAAAGTAAGTACATGTTACTATCTGTAAGAATAGGTTAAATAGTGAATGTATAACTATTAAAAGAATAACAAACACATGGGGTGATTCCCTGCGAACTGCTCTGGCGGTACTAGACATGGAAAAAGTCTGGAAACAAAAGATGGAGAGAGCTACATTTAATAAAGCATGTAACGCCAAGGCAAAAAAACTGTAATTCCTGGAAGATAAAAAAAGATTGTCCAAACGACGCCATGCATGGGCAGTAATAAATTCGTATACCTCATTAAAACCACAACCCTATTTAATGGCGCATTTTCAGCTATTTAAAAAAAAGAAGTTTACTGAATACAGACTGGGTGACCCCAATACAAAGGACTTAGGGCCAGATGTAGGTAAATCCATTTTACCGATTCTAAAATACCGAATTTTACCAATTCGGTATTTCAAGAATCGGTAAATGGAATGTAGGAAAAAAATCGGTAATATTTACCAATTCGGTAAAAGTCGGTATCGGAGACTCGGTATTTACCGAATCGGTATTTATCGAATCGGTATTTACTGAATCGGTATACCCCATTCATTCCTATGGGCCTTTTTGGCCATAGGATTGAATGGGAAATACCGATTCGGTAAATACCGATTCGGTAAATACCGAATCGGGAAAAAAAATAAGTGAAACCTATGAAGGCAGCCAATCAGGTGCAAACACACTCCCCCTCCCTACCAGGAAGTGGCTACCCAGGCAGCTGCAACTAATTAGAAGGTTCTGGAGAGGCAGTCAGAGCTGAGCAGAGTCACAGAGCAGCAGGGAGAGTTTTTTGTAACTTTACAAACTGAAAAATGACAAGCAGCAGTGAAAGCCAAAAGCTAGACAGGAAGAGGAAAATCAAGTTCAGCTGCATGGAACTGCAGGTACTTGTGGAGGAGGTAGTGAGGGTGCACACCAAGCTTTTTGGCAGGCAATCCCTCACTGTTGCCCAGTCTGCCAAAAGAAAAATCTGTCTGGCAATTGTTGAAGAAGTGAATGCTGTGGGAGTCACAACCAGGAACACTCAGGACCTCAAAAAAAGATTCTATGACCTCAGGAGCCTCACCAAGAGGAAAATGGCTGAAATCCACAAGCAGGCAGGCCTAACCGGTGGAGGCAGGAACAAAGCCCCCCCTGACTGACCTGGAGGAGTTGGTGGCCTCAACCATTGAGGCAGACAGCGTCTGCGGACTGGGAAATGTGGACAGCTCAGCCAGAGCTGCAACAAAAAAAGGTAGGACGCATGCGCAGCATGACACCCCATACCAACCTGCTTCCCTTTACCCTTTGTGGACAAGTAAACCCCAGTCCAGTGCTGCTAGCACTATACAGGATCAATGCATTATGGGAAATGTAGTCAGCAAATGTAAGACCATGTGTAACAGCGCAGACATCAGCATGTTAGTGAAATGATTGCAGATAAATGAAAGTGAAATGTGTAAATCATTTATTGTAGTGACCGTGACACAGTAGCACTCAGTTAATATACGCTCATTTATACCTAGGGGCCAAATCACGCAGTCGACCCACTGACACAGAAGGGACTGCACCAGAGAGGGAGGAGAGTGAGGAAGCAGGTCCAAACCGAGTGCAAGTCTCGCAGGACGAAGGTGACACAACTGGCATGTACCTGGAAGATGACACTGTACTGACCTCAGAGTTGCTGCACTCCCCACAGCTTTCCCAAACCCCTCAGTTGCAATTCTCACCAGAAATTTCACCATCTCTGCTCCAGTTCACTCCTGTTACCGCACCAGCCAGGAGGCGTGTCGTGGCCAAACTATCATCAATGGAGGCAGCAGAGGGTGAGGGGGAGGCTGAAGACACCGTGGATGAGAGTTCAGCAGCACTGCAGTCCACAAATGAGATGGTCCCTTCTCGCAGAAGACAACGCAGACTCAGCAGCGCAGGTGGAAGTGGTGAGGGCACTGTGTTCCGTGGGCTGGAGTGGAGCATGGTGCGCATTTCAAAGGATGCAGGGCAAATCAATCCAAGCCTGCCAACGCCAACTCAGAGTCCTGAATGTGCACACAGGAGACATAGGGAAGGGCATGAGAGATATAGTGGAGGCGAATAAAGGAGTAGCCCAAACAAATAGGGACATTGCAGCAGGGATGCAGCCGATGAGCCAATCAGTAACACAGCTATGCTCTAAACTTGACAGTGTGTCACACACATGGCGCAGGGATGCCCGTGCCCAGAATACGGCCATCAATTGCTTGGCCACAGCCACATCCCTGCTATGCAGGAGAGGCATAAATATGCAGGAGGCATTGACGCAGAATACAACTGAGGTCACAAGGGGCATGGCCAGAATGACCAGTGCTCTAGAGGCAATGTTGATATTCCACACAGCACAGAATCCTGCCCTGGATGTGGCAGAGGGTGAAGACACAAGTAGCCGGAGCAGCATGGCAAGCTCTAATGTGGAGACACGGAGGAGTACCAGGCGCCAAGCTGAGGCTGCAGGGCACGCTGAACAAAGCGAACAACATCCTCGGGCGCAAGTGACATTACCGTTCATGGGTGAAGTAACCCGGGACATACAGTCCCCACGTGTATATTTTTTTATGTTGCACTTACGTGCTTAAACATTGTGGTACCATTAAAATACGTTGGTCCCATACGCAACCTGTCTGTGTCTCATTACTTACTCAGAAATAGTTGCATGTTATCTCCTCACGTCTGTATCTGGCATCACTTGGTGTTGACACTCCAGCAGGTTGTGGTTCAGGCACAGCAACCTCGTCGTCATGATCCTCAAAGTCTGACAACTCCACCTCCGTGCCCTTCTTCATGGCAAGGTTGTGCAACATGGCACAGGCAACAATGATTTTACAGCAGGTGATGGGTGTATACTGCCGGGCACCTCCACTCTTATGCAGGCACCTGAACCTGCTCTTCCATATACCAAAGGTACGCTCCACAATATTTCTTGTGCTCTTGTGGGCCCTGTTATATCTCCTTTGGCTGGGTGTTGAGGGGTTGAGGTAGGGGGTGAGGATGAAGGAGCGGAGGGCATATGCACTGTCCCCTGAAAGGAAATGGGAGTACATTACTCACATGCATACATGTACTTCTTTATGCAATAGGTGTTAATGGGGTCGCACACTGTGTCTTACCTAGCAGGTATCCTTCACCAAATTCCCCTGCTGTCAGCCGTGCATAGATACCGCTGTTTTGAAATATGAAGGAGTCGTGTGTACTCCCAGGAAATTTTGCCACAAGGTCAGTGATGGCGCACTTGGCTTTGTAGATCACCTGCACATTGATGGTGTGGGTGGACTTTCTATTCCTATATATGTATTCGGTGGCAGCAGGGGGACAAATGGGAATGTGGGTGCCATCAATGCAGCCAATAATATTGGGGAAAGGCACCATCATATAAAAGTCAGTTTTTGTTTGGAGCAGTTCAGCATGGGTTTCAGGGAAAGTTATATACTGGTCCATCCTCTGTACCACGGCGTCAAGGAATTTGTGGAAAAAGCGTGACAGGCTGCTCTGGGTCACCCCACCTACCGCAGCAACCACACTCTGGTAACTCCCAGACACAAGCAGGTGTAGGCTGCACAGCACCTGCATGTGGGGTGGAATGGCGTGCACCCTTGGGGTAGTGTGCTCCAACAGTGGGTGGAGGTCCCTGATGAGGCCCAAGATGGTGTCTGAGTCCAACCTGTACCTCTGGAGAATCTCTGGCTCTGTGAGCATGAACAAGGTGATCCTCTGTCTGTAGACCTGCTCCTGTCTCAGCCATTCCCTCTCTCCTTCTTCCTGTAGCCGTAGCCGCCTCGCAATGAATGAATGAATGAATAAAATATTTAATAAAGCGCACGGTGGCCGAACGGCTTCCTGGCGCTAGGGACCTGATCAGAACACAGCAGAGGGAACCCAAGGAGGTTTAGGAAGGGAATGCCTGGGAGAAAAGAAAAGTTTTCAGAGCTTTGCGGAAGTGAGTGTAGATGGGAATGGAACGGATAGAGAGAGGAAGACTATTCCAGAACTGGGGAGCCAGGACTGAGAACCGGGTGCCTCCCGTTCTGGATTTGCGGAAGCGAGGGATATGAAGAAGAGAAAGAGAAGAAGAGCGGAGAGTGCGGACCGGGGCATGAGAAGAAATAAGAGAAGTGATGAACAAGGGTGCGGAACGGAAATGAGCCCGAAAAGCTAGACAGGCCAATTTGAAAAAGGATCTGAAGTGGACTGGAAGCCAGTGAAGAGATTTGAGAACTGGGGTGATGTGGGAGGATTTGGGGAGGGAAAGGATAAGACGAGCAGCTTGGTTTTGAATGGCCTGTAGACGGCGGGATTCGTAAGCAGGTATGCCCACGTACAGGCCATTCCCATAGTCAAGGCGGGAGATGATAAGGGCCATGACTATGGATTTAAGTGCATCTGTAGAAAAAAAACTAGAGATTTTCCGGATTAAACGAAGAGAGAGAAAGCAAGACGACACGACGGTGCTAATCTGACTGTGCATAGATAAGTCATGACTGACTTTAATGCCAAGAGTGCGGACAGAGGAAGCAGGCACCGGGGGGGGACCAAAAGAAAGGGGCCAATGTGCAGAGGACCAAGGGTTGGAGGGGCCACCAGTGAGAATAAGTTCCGTCTTGTCTGGATTGAGCTTCAAATGGTTGGCGCTCATCCAATCAGAAATAAAAACTAAAGTGGAGCAAAACTTAGGAAGAGAATCAGGGGTGGAGGAAAGGTCAAAGACGAGCTGGAGGTCATCTGCGTAGTTGTACACAGAGACCCCCAGCTCAAGAAGGGAGGTGATGAGGGGGTGAATATAAAGATTGAAGAGGAGAGGGGAGAGAGAGGAACCTTGGGGGACACCACAGGTGACTGGGCGGGAGGGAGCAGAGAAACCGGGCTGATGGACAGCCTGGGACCTATCCCGCAGGAAGGACGCCAGCCAGGAAAAGGCTGCGCCCCGAATGCCCGCTGCGCTGACACGGTCGAGAAGGATGGAATGGTCAACCGTGTCAAACGCAGCGGACAAATCGAGAAGGACCAGGGCTTAAGGGAGGTTGGAATCGGCCTTCCCCTTGAGCTCGTCCACGACTGCGAGGACCACCATCTCCGTGGAGTGACCCGGGCGGAATCCCGCCTGATGGGATGCAAGAAGGCCATTCTCCTCTATATAAGTGGAGAGGCAGGAAGTAACATGAGCTTCAAGGATCTTGGCGAGATAGGGAAGAAGAGAAATGGGGTGGAAATTGGAAGGAAGAGAAGGGTCTAGACCGTTTTTTTTTAGAATAGGGAGGAGTATAGCGGATTTGAAGGAGGAAGGGACAGATCCAAAGGCCAAAGAGGAGTTAAGAAGAGCAAGAGGAGGAGCAGGGCAGTTGGTAAAAAGAGTTTTAAGAATGCGTGCTGGCGCGCAATCCGCGGGAGAGCCGGACTTGATCTTAACCAAAAGATTCAGAAATAAATCGGTGGAGATGGGAGGAAAAAGGGCGAAAGAGGAAGAGGGACAAATAGGGGGACAAGTGGGACGGGGTTGAGGTACTGTAGGAATGTTGGCTTTGATCTTCACGATCTTGTCGATAAACAAATAGTTAAGTGAGGAGCAGAGGGACTGTGAGGGAACTAAATTAGGGGTGGAGCGATCAGAGAAGGCAAGATTGTGGACCAGAGAGAAGATTTCACGGGGTTTGTTAGCCGCGAGAGCTACTCTCTCAGTGAAATATGCGGTTTTAGCCGCTAGGATCGCTTTTTTATATTCAGTGAGGAGTGATTTGTATTTGATGCGCAAGGAGGGGCAATAGTTCCGCCTCCAGTGGCGTTCCGACCGCCTAAGGTCGAGTTTAAGAGTTTTAAGTTCTTGTGAGAACCATTTGTCCGCATCATATGGACGAACCGCCTTGATCTTTCTGAGCGAAGAGGAAAGCCATGTGCCGATTGCACTAACCTGGGATTCAAGAGGAAGATTAGTGAGGTTAGGAGCAGAGGAGGCCAAGGTAAGCGAGAGGGAGTCAAGGTCGGTCCGATTCCAATTGCGAGCTAAGATGTTTTTCGGAAGGGGGGACTTGTCGACCGCTCCCAGATGGATAGAGAAGGAGATGGTAAAATGATCCGACCAAACGCAAGGGGAAGTGAGAGGGAGTGAAACAATGGGACGTGAGGACCAAATTTGGTCCAAGATGTGACCCTGGGCATGAGTAGGGACTGAGACATTGGATGTGAAGTTAAGACAATGAAGAGTGTCCGAAAAATCTTTCGAGGGGAGGTCTTCCTTAGGGTCGCCCGGCCAATAATTAAAGTCGCCGAGCAGAAGGACGGAGGAGTTGTTGACCACGAGAGTGGCCATAAGGTCCTAGAAGGAGGCTACAAAGGAAGGCATAGATTGAGGAGGACGGTAGACAAGGACAACAGTAAGGGGGGCAGAAAGATTAAGAGAGCGAGCCACAAGGTAGTCCACATTGGGTATGGGAGGGTGGTTGAGAAGTTGAAATTTGAGGGTCGACCGAATGATCATCGCCACCCCTTCCCCCACCTTACCGTCCGGGCGATCAGCCCGGAGGGCATAATGGGTGTCAGCGAGAATAGCTAGGAGGTCGGGAAGAGAATCGGCAGTGAACCAAGTTTCGGTCAGAAAAAGAAAGTCCGGGGAATCAGTGGTCAAAAGGTTAAAGAGAGCTGTCTGATGTTTGACAGCAGAGCGGGTGTTAAGCAGTAAAGCAGAAGCTACAGTAGGGACAGGAACCATGGGAGAACGGAGGACAAAAAGGGGGTCTGAAACAGTTGGAGTAGGACTAGAGACAACCGGAGTCGGGTGAAGAGGGAAAGAGACAAGAATACCAAGTGTGTCAAGGTGTTGCAAGAGTGAAGGTGGGGAGGGGAGACAGCGGTGAGAGCAATGAGTTGGGCTGAAGTGTACACCAGGGAAAGGGCAGGGTACATGGCCCCTGGTCCCGGCCCGTCGCGGACGGGCGCAGACGGGCTTGCCTTAGGCGCGCCCGCTGCGCCCGTCCGCTGCGCGTACGGGGGAGACACATGATTTGTAGTGGCGTTCAGGGCGTGGCCTAGCGGAGGTGGGCGTGGCGTGGCTAAGGGGCGGCTCGCTGGTGGCGGCGAGCGAAGGAAGCCTGACCCGCTGCAGCGTCAACCTCGACTGCGCGGGGGGCCAAAATATGAGGCAAAATAAGAGCAAAATAAGAGCAGGAAAGGTTTAAAATGCAGGGCCGCCATTGTTAAAAAAGTATTGCAGTTTGGGTCCTTTTTTATAGGCTGCACCTGGTTACAACCTGATTTCAATCCATGGTAAATACAGACTCTTAAATACCGAATTTCAAGCAAATTCGGTATTCAAGAGCTTACCTACATCTCAATATTCAATTTTACCACTTCTTATTTACCGATTCGGTATATTTACCGAATCGGTAAATTCACCGAATCAGTAAAATTACCGATTCAGTAAATTTACCGATTCGCAAACTGTTGCGATTCGGTAAAATTACTGATTCTGTAAATTTACCGATTCGGAATATTTACCGATTCGGTAACTTTACCGATTCGGTATATTTACCAATTCGGACGATTTTCAGTCCCCTACATCCCAAAAGCACAATACCGGTTGGAAACGGACAAAAATCTGTATTTTCGGCCGTTTCCGACCGGTATTGGGCTACCTACATCTAGCCCAAAGTCCCTACCTGGAAGAGAAAAGAACTATCAAAAAATTGCCGGCTGTGTGGATACTGTAAGGAATCAATATGTAATTTAATGTGTGTTTGTGATCATTTAAAAATGGAACGAAGGAAGCTGTTACTGGCACAATTTAAGGACTTACAAATTCGTACCTGCAGGCAGGCGGTAATAAGCTGGATGAGAGGCTTGTCCAATATTTTATTTTGTTGTGGTGTAAAATTTATGATTAAAGTGGACACCCTATTATCGAAAGCAGATAAGGAGTAAATGCACGAGGGAATCCTCATTGGAATTTTTAGATTTGGTAATGTTTTTAGAAGTCTTACTGAAATATGACGTTTTTGTGTGGTGCTATTTATATTTTTTTATTTCATGCTTTATGGTTATGATCAACCAAATAAAGTTGTTTTTTTGACTGACTGACTGACTATAACTGTATAGGTGACTAAATGGCATTGTTATTGTTTTGTATGAGTGGAATCTCAGCCAAACTATAAGATCCCTGTAACCTTTGTTTTTTAGTGTATTTTCTAAGGTTTTTATAATGTTATTTCTTTACTATAATTTCCCTGTAACCTTTGTTTTATAAGTGAATTTTTATGTTTTTTTTTAAAAAACACTTGCCCCTGGGATTTGGCCCACCCGGGGGCTTCTTTTAAAAGATGCATGGGGCCCACATGTCTTTTGTTAACATTTTGCAGTGGATCTGCTGGTCCACCTGTGAATTTGTGTCAAAATAAAAAAAAATGCTTTTAACTGCCGGCTGGGTCTACTTTTCTTCTGGGACTCGGCTTCAAGCATTGTTATATGGCATAATACGGGATGGATGGGATAGGACAAGCTATGTCTTGATTTAAGGGTGACTGCTGAAAATATGATCTGGAGATACGAAATGCACATGGGCAGGAAGGTTCAAGGACCCCATCAAGACTCTGAATGGGCATGTTGGAATAAGCCACTACGTTACAAGAGATGTACTGATTGAATATTGGTCTGGAGAAATGAAAGGGATGTATGTGCTAAATGTTGGTGGTAGTGTTATATGGCACAATCGAACGGTAACAAAGGATGTGATGCTACAATTGAATATGTGAAGGAGTCAATTAAGTGAATTTATTTGGTGAATGGAACAGATGTATGTGCAATGAAGACGATTGCACGCCCATGATATATAGTGCAGTACTACCTCACTTGAGCACGGCGTTTCAACATAAGTTAATGGTGACTTACACAGATAAGGAGACAAGGGTTTTATTTGACACGGTGGTGGATATAGGTGGACGCGGGGATGTGTGTTTTGGCGAAATGGGATAGGGCTACAGATGTGTAGCTTACATCAGGTGACCATATCTCAGCTTATCTTTTATAGTTGGCCACACCAATCGCAACAAAGAACGACGCTATTGAATACTCCCTTAGAAACTTTGCCCTAGCTGGAGGATCGTGTGGGTCCAAAGTATCACCACACGCTAAGTAGGTATTATCAATGGGGACATAATGAGACTCGGGCTACTGTCAGTTTTGAATATAATGAGAATTAGGGACTCATACTAAATCAAGATATTTGTCTTGTTGTTCCTCTTACTTCACAGTAAGCACAAAAAAAAGCCTACTAAGGTTCGTGCATTACTTTCTCACTTTTAGTACACGTTTCAGTGGCAGGGCACTCACATGTGATGGATAAATTTAGGGATAGGATAAGCACCATGTTTTTATAGGTAGAGTGGTGAATATATTGGACACAATATGTGGTGAATATATTGGTCACAATATAGAACTATCATCACACATAATACATTAGTTATTTTGTGAATAATTGCTTAGAACAACTACAACTAAAATGTTGGGATTGCATAGCATAAAATAACCTGTTAATGGCAAATAAACCATATGGATGATGGTCATCATAAGGAGTATTAAGTATCACGGTGGAGGGACTAGGGTGCAATGTCTTAGAGCCATGCGAATGGAGTAATATACTATGATAGTGACTGTGGTCTATCTCTTATGTAGCATTGAAAAAGTCACATGTACTAAAATACAGAGACGACGAAACACTTGTTGGCATTTGGGCTTTGGAACAGTCACTGTATCTGGCACTAAAGAAGGATCGAGACAAAGAATTAAAAAGACTGAAGAATGGCATTCATTTTGCATCAAGATTTCATTTTCACAATAACTTACTGCATTACTTCATATTATACAATTGCTGTGTGCTAGGGAATCTTATTTATGTTTGGGTTGCAGCCTAGGCCGCAGAAATTAGGAGAGGTGGGAGGTTCTCGCCTGCTTTTAGCACCGCAGAAATACTAGCACCAAAAAAACTATTGGTGAATATTTCCAGGGGGCCTTCCCTATGATTAATACAACTATCCTTTACTGTATATATCCCTAGTGTGAATGCGCTGCGTGCGTGGCTCTCAGCACGGCACCCAATTACTTCACAGGTCTTTAAAAAACCATTTACCTGTTAATGAGTCTTTGTTGTATATGCACCACTTCTTAGAGCCCCTGCATCTCCACTTTGCCTATGACTGGAAGAATTAGCCCCCACAGGACTTATTATCTGTCTCCCCTGAAATTGGCTCTAGTTGCGGCCCTGACTGGTGAACTCTACTTACGCTTACAGAATTCTGTAGATTCTATCCACCGTATGTCAATGATCCAGCTGTGGGGTGGGAATATCTGGCATATAGGATACTGGGCCTTTTATTACCGGTGCTCCATGAACCCAGCAGCTCGTTTTAGGGTATCCAGTGGAAGGGTCTCTGGGGATCCAACAGTCAAAATTCCTTTATCCAGAGATCAACGACCTGGGAGGGTATCCACTGAATGAGAATGCAGTATACCACAATAAGAATTCCAAGCTCCTGGACTCGGTTTTCCAGGTATTTGTGCGGTATGCCCGTTAGCCAGTGGCCCAGATTTTAGTGGGTGGAAACCCAGGGTACTAGAGCAAAGGCTGTGGGGATCCCGTAGCAAAGAAGGCGGGTGCCTCAGGGACAGGCACTGTGCCTACTCACGCTCTGAATGCAGCGTTTGCTGACCCTAGGCTTGGTTTGCACTCCTGACGCTCTGCCAGGGTTGCCACTGGTTGGCAGCTAATTATAGCCAAGCTTGTGCTCGGGGGTTAAGTTCCGCCAACATATGCACTTATCCAATCACTCCGCCAATCCCAAAGCACTTATAAATTCACCATACACTTTCCGTGCAGTACTCTAATCACCCAGTCTCTACCCATGTACTCATAGAATGGCCCAGACTAAGTTACATAACTGAGATCTTCCCCACTACCAGAGATAACATGGTTGTGTGCGCAGTCAACAGCACAACGTAATGTGGGAGGGCCCTGGGCTATCATGCATATATAAGGAACACAAAGACACAGTTAGATAGATGGTGGAACTGGCTACGGGCACCTTCGCCCGGACCCTTTTTATTACCAGGGTCACATGTCCAGTGACGCCAGTGTTCGATGCGTGTGCGGTGAGTGTAAGCCAGCCCTCAGGGAATGGTTGGTGCTGGCAACAACTATAACAGTGATCATCGCATCACACACAGAAGGTTGCATCGTAAAGGGTCCATGACTTGTGGTGCACTGAGGTAGGGGCACCAGAGATGAACGTGCTCATGTGAAGAAATGGTTAATGTCTCTTCGGGATACTCCTGCTGCCTGAGGTGACATTGTTGCGTCAGGTGTCTACAGCATGAAAAACAATCATAAAGGGTCCATAAGTTGTGATGCACAGAGTTAGTGTCACCTGAAGAGCTTAGCGTGTGTTCAGCCAGCAATGATGGCATTACCTTGCAGGTCAGGATTGGATTGGATATATGTAAGACCTAAAGACTGCAGTGTAGGCCAGATGCAGCAGTCAGCAAGGGCCCACAATCACGTGGCGTTGACTTAACCTGCACAGGTGTAGGCACCTGAAGCACTCAGCGTGTGCACAGCCAGCGATGATGCGTCGTCCGGGTGGGTACCATTGGATGCAATGTCTTTTGCCTATTGGACTCTGCAATTAATGAATCAAGACAATTTGAATTGGGAACTCTGCTGTCCGTAGTGTAGGCCGGAGGCAGCAATCAGCAAGGGCACACAGCCACGTGGCGTTGACTTGAGCTGCACAGAGTTAGTGGCACCTGAATCACTCAGTGTGTGCGCAGCCAGTGATGATGCGTCGTGCGGGTGGGCTGCACTGTTGCCTACTTGACTTTTCAATTAATAAATGAAGACTCAATTTTAATTGTGAGCCCTGCTGACCACAGTGTAGGCTGGAGGCAACAGTCAGCAAGGGCCCACAGCCACGTGGCTTTGACTTGAGCTACACAGAGTTAGTGGAACCTGGAGCACTCAGTGTGTGCGCAGCCAATGATGAGGCGTCTTGCGGGCAGGCCGCAGTGGATGCAATGTCTGTTGCCTACTGGACTCTGCAATTAATAAATCAAGACTGAATTCAAATTGTGAGCCCTGCTGACCGCAGTGTAGGCGTATGGAACAAAAGATGAAATATGTATTGAATACATTGTCGAAATATGTCGTTTTCAGGGACGTTATAGTTAGCTGCTTATTGGACTCTGAAATGAATGAATCAAAACTGAATTTGAATTGTGAGCCCTGCTGGCTGCAGTGTAGGCGGAGGCAGTGGTCAGCAGGGGCCCACAAGGACGTGGCATTGAGTTGAGCTGCACAGAGTTAGTGGCACCTAAAGCACTCAGCATGTGGGCAGCCAGCGATGATGCGTGGTCCAGGAGGGCCACTCTGGGAGCAATGTCTGTTGCCTACTGTACTGATTCATCTGCAATCGCGACTCCATCTGAATTGTCCGCCCTGCTGACTGCAGTGTAGGCCGGAGGCAGCGGTCAGCAAGGGCCCACAGGGACGTGCTGTTGACTTGATCAGCACAAAGTTAATGGCCCCTGAAGCACTAAGCATGTGCGCAGCAGACAATGATGCGTGTTCTGAGTGGGCCGCACTGGTAGCAATGTCTTTTCCCTACTGGAATGGGTCATCTACAATCGCGACTCGATCTGAATTGTGAGCCCTGCTGTGCGCAGTGTACATCGAAGGCAGTAGACTGTACAAACATAACTCTGCGGTGCTTTGCCGTTGGGTTCTCAGGGGGCCTGTGTCAAGGAGGCTGGCGGTCATGGTGGTGGCCTTGTAGCAGGGTGAGGGCCCCCACTCTGGCAGACGCGTTGGCCTTCCCAGAACTGAAACACGCCCAGAGCCCAGGCCTATTTATTCACACTCCTAGGCTGGAGTGGCATACGTTGGACCAGCCCACTCCGCTTCTGCTTACAGGGGGGGACGACACAGCTACATGACCGAGATCTTCCTCACTACCTGAGGTAACATGGTTGCATCCACTGTCCAAAACACTACAAGCACCAGCAGTATATGTACACATGGAGAGGTCTGTGCTCTGCATAGTGAGGTCTGTTCAGCACATCAATGCTACACTTGGCATTGTGTGCATTGTTATTGATGGGTGACTTGTCTCCTTCACACATACTTGGTTCCCACGTCCCCCAACATTCAGCTATTGTGTGGCTGAGGGGCCATGCCATTTTGGGAAGGCCGGCTGTTCTGTTCTGCGCTGCCGCGGTGGTAGTAGAGGGGGTGGTCCGTGGGGGAAGTCCTGGGGGTGGTGGTGGTGGGTGTTGTGGCCTTCTTGTGGCCTTCTTGGGTGTCAGAGCTGAATGATCAGTAGCTCTATGACAGTGTTGGTCTTCAGATGTGGCTCTGGGCTAGGCTCCCTTTCATATTGTAGGTAGTCGTCCTGCTTTACACCAGTAAAAGGCCGCATCGCAGATTTGGCTGGTCATTGAAAAAAGTGGTGTTTTCGTGTTTTTTTTCACGGGAACTCTTTTTCTGCACATCATTAGCATTAGTTGTCGCTCTCATTGGTGGCAATGTATTTTTGTGTAAGGTATCGCTGGAAAACTGGTGATATCGGCAGTTTTCACCAGGTTAAAAATGGGATGATAATTCTTTTGCTGTGCTGAAGTGCAGATAACTCAGAAATAAGTCCTTGAGAATATGCCCCATCGCTTTTTATGTATTTTCCGTCTGGATTCGTGCACCCAGACACTTTTTAAAAACAGATAGTAATAATTGTTGGTCCCTGGGGCTATTTGTGGGATTCCCTGAGCAGGTCTAGGGGGTCAGGGTGTTTGTATACCCTGCCTACTTTTCTTGCTTTTTCACCTTTTTTCTTGCGATTCACATGTATCTACAACAAAGTCCTAATAAACACAAGGGCTTGCTTTGGAGTCAGCCTATAACCCAACAGTTAGGACTTATCGCTGAGTTATCAGCGGTTTAGTGCAGTAAAAGTGGCGAAAGAATTGTCACCCCATTCTCAAGTTGGTGCCCACTGCCACATTGCCTACAGGCTGACGGTACCAACATAGCAGACAATCAGCATCCTTACACGGACAAAGCTGCTGTCAGTGCTGCACCTGTTGGCCTCTGGTACCTTCCAACTAACAACTGCAAGGGTCAACCAACCCCAAGCCCAGCCATTGCTTGACGCCTCTGTGCTCCAGATCCAAGATTGTAGTGAATGAAAAGGGGGTGCGCCAGGTCATGAAGTATAGTAGTCAACAGTAGTGGAAAAACAGTATTTTATTTTATTATAAAAACAAAAATTAACAACACAAAAACATCAACGAACGAGTGACATTGCCCTGCTCGCAGGCAGGCGCTCCCCATGCTGCTGCACAGCTCTGCCTGCATTGTTTTTGCCTAATCTTGTTTTTTTCCCCTGTGCCTAACTTACTTTCTTGCCCACACTTGTTTTTATTCCTGTGTGCCTGTACTTGCTTTCTTGCCCAGACTTGTTTTTACTCCTCTGTGCCTGTACTTGCTTTCTTGCCCAGACTTGTTTTTATTCCTCTGTGCCTGTACTTGTTTTCTTGACCAGACTTATTTGTATTCCTCTGTGCCTGTACTTGCTTTCTTGCCCAGACTTGTTTTTATTCCTCCGTGCCTGTACTTGCTTTCTTGCCCAGACTTGTTTGTATTCCCCTGTGCCTGTACTTGTTTTCTTGCCTAAACTTGTTTTTCCTTCCTGTGCCCAGTTCTCCCACGGCCCCCGCCTGTTTTTCCCACTGCTGCGTTCCTGCTGCCCCGCCCCCCTGCAATCCCATTCGCCGCCCCGCTCCCCCCTCCCAGCTGCTCCTACCTCCCACATTCCCTCATATGGAGGCCGTTCAGAGGCCGCACAGCGGGCGCGTACAGCGGGAGCGCCGCTGGCACGCCGAAGGCATGCCTAAGGAATGCCTGTCTGTGCCCATCCATGCCTGGACAGCGCCCTGCTCCGGGACCTCTGGACCCCGCGAACGCCACGACGCCCAACACCGCTACGATGCCAGAAGCCTCCATGCACTCAACACCGGACAATTACTCACCTGCTTCCTGGCTGCCTCGAAAGCAGCCACAGAGTTTTCACCTGCCGGAACTGCAGCTTCACAAGCATCCACCCCACCATGCTGCTAACCAGGCAAGAACACAACCACCTCAGATGCATCCTTCTCAACACCCGCTCCGCCTGCAAACACGCCGTTGAACTGTGGGACCTACTCAACTCAACCTCCCCAGACATCGCCTTCCTAACGGAGACTTGGCTGAAACCCGCCTCGTCACCCGACATAACGATAGCCGTCCGGGAAGGCTACAAGATCACCTGAAGGAACCGCACCAATGGAGCAGGAGGAGGAGTCGCCATCACCCACAGGAACACTCTCAGAGTCTCGACCAACACCGACAACACCCTCAGCACCGCCGAACACCTGAACTTCCAGATCCACACCAACCCCCAACACCACTCTCAGAGGAACCCTCATCTACAGACCCCCCGGGCCCCGACCACAGTTCAGCAACTCCATCGCTGACTTAGTCAGCACACACGTCCTCGCCTCCATGGACTACATCCTCCTCGGGGACCTGAACTTCCACCTCGAGAACAACAACGACACCAACTCCACCACCCTGATCGACAACCTAGCCAACCTCGGACTCCGACAACACCCATCCACTCTGCCGGTCACACGCTTGACCGCATCTTCTTCGCAAGCCCCCAAGTTTCCTTCAACCACACCATCGAACTCCACGGGACCAACCATCGCTGCATCCACTTTACCTTCAAGAAACCCACCAAGCACCACCGCACCCAACAGATGCCTCGACGCTTCTGGAGCAAAGTCACCAAAGACCAGCTAACCACCACCATAGCCAGAGCCCACCCGCTGACCCCACCGACCCCGACACCGCCGCCCGGAACCTCAGACAGTAGATCAACGACTGTGCCAACACCCTCGCCCCGAACAAGAAACACTCCAACAGTCACACCAACAAGAAAGCCACTGAAGACCTCCGGGCCTCCAAGCAAACCTGTCGAAAGCTGTAGAAGATCTGGCTCTGTCAACGAACACCGGACAGCCACGCAGCCCACAAGAATGCCTCCCGCAGACACAATCACATCATGAGATCTGCCAAATGGGCCTCCTTCAAAGACCGCCTAGACAACAACGAGCACAACAGCAAAGAACTCTTCAACATCGTGAAGGAACTCTCCAACCCCAGCTCCAACACCAACAACATCCCACCCTCGCAAGACCTGTGCGACTCGCTGGCCACCTTCTTCCACCGCAAGATCGCAGACATCCACAACATCTTCAATGCTACGACCGCCCGACAACCACTGAGACCTCCGCCCCCATGACCACTATCCGCACCAACTGCCTGCTCTCCTGGACCAACTACAAAGACGAGGACACCATGAAGATCATGAACATACCCACAACACATCTTCAAAATCGACAGGGGTATACCCAAATTACCCTTTGATACCTGGGCATGGGGCGTAGTTTTATCCAATAACAAATGGTATAAAGGAATAGATACAAGACAGTTACTGAGTAGAGTACATTTAAATACCCTCTGCACAATTCTTCTTCTTGATGAATGTATCAAATCTAAATTGTGTCCCCCATAGACGATAACACCTAATCAATGAAATAGACACAAAAAATGACATATATCACAACATTCTCTACATAAACCAAACAATATATATATATATATATATCTATATATTACACAATAACCCTAACAAAGTATTCTCACTAGTGTCTTCCATACAAATCTAAACAGACCACTAAGAGATAGTCCAGGTGGCACACTTAAAGTTTAGTCAACTAATACAGTCTTTCCAGTGTGACACCCTACAGTTTAAAACATCACTACAATTCTATTGACTCCTTCTTAGAAGTGTCGACATGGCCTCGTTTCAGCCTATAATCTTCTTAGGCCTCCTCAGGACAGGGATAATACATTACTGTACAAAACACAAAAACAACAACATTACTCCCATCAAACGCTATGTGAAGAGCAAGCTGGCTAAGAACCGAGACTGCCCATATCACCATAGTGTGCCTGTCTATAACACCCAAAAAAATAAAAAATAAACCACCAGTATCAATCCTATCAGCTCCTTATTAAAAGAATAACCTAAGCAAAGTTAGTTCACTACCTGCACCCAGTGTTAAACACAAGTACAAGACTCCCACTTAATCCAACTAGCCAGACTGACTCTCCAAAGAGAGAAATGGTGTCATCAAATAATGACACGATTTAAATAAATCAAAAGGATGCAAGAATAGTAAAACCTTATAGCCCCACACAAGAATAACGTATGTCAAGAATACTTAAACCATAGGGACTTACATCTGTCAAGCCTCCAGCTGGACCGAAACTCATACTCAATCCATAACACCTTGCGCCACAAAGGTATCTCAATGCTCAACTGGATCCAACATGTCTGGAGAAACAATATGTACACCTCATATCAACAAATGTGCATCTTGCACCCTCCATAACTATAATACCAAGCCAGAGAGCAGTCGGTCCGGGAAGTTGACACCCGCCAAGTACTACCTCCCACAACGGGAGGTGGGGTGCCCTTCGTTGCAATAGGGCTACTCAATCATCATCAGCGTCTCATCAAATCAATACACATGTGATTCCAAAGTAAATCGACCTTTGAAAGGGAAATACATGGGGTTCAAGAACAGTCCCCCTACCAATATGGAATATCTAAACCAATCTGTTACCCAAGCCGTCAACGCTCCACGACTTACTCTCACAGCAGTATGGGGAACTCAATCTCCTGTGTTTCTTTCACTCTCTGTGCGGACTTACAGAAATGATTCCGCCTCTAATATCGCCTCCTCACTATGTGCGGGGCTACATCAGAGGGGGCATGGATATCAAGGATGGACACTCACTCTCCACACTCGCGGGCGAAACGGTCCTCCATGTTTGTAGTCCCAGCCGTGGAACGCGGCCACTATACTACATTAGTCTGCCTGAGGGTAGAAAATGTGCACAATTTAAAGGCGTAAGGCAAGCATAATGGGTAAGGACTCTATACTATATCCCTATTATACCCCAAAGCAGTGATATATCGGGTATAATACAGGTTGAAGCATACCGATCGCCTAAACCTCCATAGAAGGCAAGTCTATTAGGGGCACCAGAATATCCAAGCAACTACGGGCAGACCAAGCTGCACCCTATTAATTCCTCGTCCCTCTGTAGTTCTAAGAAGAGAGGGGTATTCCAACAGTAAAACGACTAAATGTAAGGCAGTCACAAAATTCTACAAGCCAGCTTACTCGACGCATCCAGTGTGTTGAACAAATGAACAGTTAAAACAATTAAATCCAAATCACAACAACATAAACAATATATACAATATATATATGCACAACTGTACACTTTGAGGCAATGTATAATGCAATTTGACTAAAGCAGACATAGTTAAAAAACCTCCTAGCTACTAGTACAAAACAGCATGTCATCAGAATCTAGGCATCCTCCTGATACCAATTATTGATAGTGCACCAGCTTCTCACCTATCCACGTACTCAATAGCAGGTATAGGGTAATTCTATAGGTTGCATGTAGATATCAGATTAGCGGCCAAATTTCATCACAGTCATTCAGTCCCTGCGTGGCCGTATGATATCTTTCAATCATGCGTGCCTCTAGATGGTTCAGATTGTTTTGCATAACCATTTTATTGAGTGTTTTCACCACCAACAGAACAGACCAATAGAGTTCATTCTCATCATGGCTCATCTCAATATAGTGTTGGACCATAGGGTCCCCTATGGTCCTGCAACGTATGTGTGATTTATGCTGCAAAATCCTCATCTTAATGGGTTGTATCATCTGCCCAATGTACGTTTTGCCGCATGGGCATGTCACTGAATACACTATGTTTTTAGTGTTACAATTGGAGAAACACAACTGCTTATGTTGCTTGTTGTTAATTTTACACATTTAGAATCTTTTGTCTGTGTACAAACCACGCAACAATTGCACCTGTAGTGCCCTACCAGTGCCGGTAAACCCAGCATTCCACTCAGGTTTGCTGGTGTGGGTTGCTGGCGTGAAGCTTTCACCAGTTAATTTGTCAAATTCCGCCCTTTACGAAAGGCGAACAAGGAAGGGTTTTGGAATATTCAGGTGTTCTATTAACCTCAGATTTCTTAGGATAATTTGTTTAACCTTATTAGCCTTGGGGTTAAAGGTGAGTATAGATACTAGTTGTTCTGACTTTTGTTTAGTTTTGTGAATAAGCAGATTTTCCCGAGGTGTATAGCACACTCTTTTCAAAGCTGCCCTTACCAACTTCTTGGGTTACCCTCTTGTAATAAGTTTTATTTGCAAAATCTCAGCATTTCTGAAATAATCCTCTTTATCAGTACAAAAACCAACCTTCACAAAGGAAGGATGGCAGTCGCTGAATGGATGAGGAACAGCCAACTATAGCTGAACTCCGACAAGACTGAAATCCTCATCCTCAGATCCACCCCTTCGGCCTGGGACTACTCCTGGTGGCCGACCGCACTGGGAACCGCCCCAACACCCACGACCACGCACGCAACCTAGGGGTCATCCTCAACTCCACCCTCTCCATGACTAAACAGGTCAACGCCTCCTGCTTCAACACCCTCCGCATGCTCCGCAGGATCTACAAGTGGATCCCCACTGAAACGAGAAGAACAGTCCCCCAGGCCCTCGTCAGCAGCAGGTTGCACTACGGAAACGCCCTCTAGGCAGGAGCCTCTGCCAAACTCCTGAGATGGCTACAACGCATCCAGAATGCCTCTGCACGACTGATCCTCGACATCCCTCGCTGGAGCCACATCACACCCCACCTAAGAGACCTGCACCGGCTCCTGGTCAACAAGAGGATAACCTTCAAGATCCTCACCCTCGCACACCAGGCACTCCACAACACCGGACCAACGTACCTCAACAAACGACTCCGCTTCCACACCCCCACCCGCCAGCTCGGATCCGCTGAGCTCGCCCTCCCCACAGTCCCCCGCTTCCGAAGAGCGACCTCCGGTGGTTGATCATTTTCCCACCTTGCCGCAAGACCTGGAACACCCTCTCCATCCACTACGGCAGACCCAAGACCTGCTGACCTTTAGAAAACTCCTCAAGATCTGGCTTTTTGAGCAGTAGCAGCATTCCCCACCCCACCCCCAGCACCATGAGACCCTCAGTGGTGAGTAGTGTGCTTTACAAATGATATGATTGATTGATTGATTGATTGCCAACGGGGAACATCAACTTGTGGATCGAAATAACTGTAGATCATCCTGGAAATCCCCAAACTCTGTATTTAGAAACCTGGTGGATGAATAAAGACAATGGTCAAGCGTTAGAATGGTCACAAACGTAATATGGTACAATGTATTGCACTTGGACAAACCGGAATGCTTACACGTATGATCAATCCTGCATAAAATGACCGTAACAGAAGTTTGCGTGGTCGTAACCTTCATAGAAAAGAAAAGGAACGTTACGACCACATGAACTTCTGTTACGGTTTCATTATGCAGGATTTATCACACCTGTAAGCATCACAGTTTGTTTCAGCTTGATACACCTGCATGTTCACTTCACCCACACTGTGCAGGAACAGCTGGAGACCAAGCAAGGGAATCGCGCCATAGCAGGCTTCCTGCACGTGTTGGGGGAAACTGATTGCACACATGTAAAACTTGTGCCCCCTGCCGACACTGCACACAATCACTGCAACAGAAACCACACGCATTCCAACAATGTGCAGGCAAAACTGGACCACCGGTGCCTGTACATTAATGTAGTCGCAAACTTCTCAGGCAGTGTGCATGATTCCTACATCTTTTGTAAGCATCCCAGCCCTGGTCCCCAGACCAGTCCGCCGCCAAGCGATGACTGCCCGACCCTGCGCATCCAGCTCTGAATGCTCACCTGCCACCACCGGCGTGTCTCCAAGAGGGGCCACCACGTGCCGGAGCAACCTCCTCAGCCGTTGCTGGATTCCACGGCACAGGCCCCCAGCGCATTCTGCTGCACAGCGCCGAGGAGTGATGTCTGTACAGCCAGCTGACTTTGGTGTACATGCGGTCCAGCCGAGCTTACAATTCAAATTGGGTCTTTATTGCCAGGATGATGTATCGAGGCCTATAGATCATCGCAGGCTGCACACCCGCTCAGCTCTGGTGGCACTAACTCAGTGCAGCTCAAGTCATCGGCACGTGGTGGGAGGCCCGTGTCGGCCAAAATGCCTCGGCTGCCATGAACTCTGTGCACCTCAGGTCATCACCACGTGGCAGGAGACCAGTGTTCAGCAAAGTGCTTAGGCTGCCACGAACTTTGTGCACCTCAAGTCATCGCCACGTTGTGGGAGGCCCATTTTTGCCAAAGTGCCTCGGCTGCCACCAACATAATAAGCACACGGATACACTCAGATAGAGAGTGGAAATGTCACCGAGCACGTGTGCCCGGCCCTTTTTATTGGCAGGGTCACATGTCCTGTGACGCCTGTGCTGCATGAGTGTGGTGTGGGTGCAAATCAGCCGTGTGGGAGTGGCTGTGGCATGCTGACAATTAGACCTGTGATCAGCAGATCACTACAGGGAAGACCTGGGACATGTTGCGTTGTAGTTCCCTCCCTGTAAGCGTAAGCGGAGTGGGCTGGCTGAAACGCGCATCCTTTACGACTTTACCAATATGGCGGTTTGAATCCGCACATCCACCGAGATAGATACACGATGGGTGTGCAACTCCACTTTTTCCTAAAAAAAATATATATATTACCTACTGGCAGTCGCCAGTAGGTAGTTATAGTTAGGACCTAGCTATCATAGTAAGTAAATTTTATTGCACAGTTAATTAAAACTCACAATTTAAAATACATTGTTTAAAAGAAGAAGTGGTTACTAACAGGAATAAAAGTATAAGTAACAAAAGTTAAAATGATTCAGTGGTTCAACTTCTTCTGCGTTCGGGCCAAAAGTTCGAAAGATGCCCTAGGACGGCTATTGGGCAGTTACTTCTTTTTGTGCCTCCTTGCTTCTCTTTGCCACTCCATCAAGAAATGTTGTGGTTCTGCAGTTTAGTTGGATCTCGCTTGGATTGAAGCACAGTTTAACTGCCTGTCGGCACAACCTGACCCCCTCCTGGTTCCATTTTACACGTAGTAGTGTTCTCCTTATGTCCATTAAGCTGGAACAAATACATATTATGTGGGTTAGGTCTTCAGGTCCTGCCCCGCAGAGACGACAGGTTTGATCTTTATGGTTCCTTTCCCATGGCGCCAGATGAGGGAGGATTGGTAGTACGCCTAGTCGGAATTTTAAGAATTTCTCCTTTGTCTTCTGCTTGAAGCCGTGGTCTAAGTATGCTTGTGGTTTGAGAGTTTTATAGTCGTTTAAGACTATCCAGCCATGGGCTCTTTTCGCCAGGGTTTCTTTATCTTCAAGTAGCAATACTATTTTTGTTGTTTTTGTTACTTGCTTTTTAAAGCTTTTATGATCTACTGAGCTGTTCCAGAGGCCGGTCAGTTCTAGGCTTTCTAGTGATTGCATCCAGTACTCTCTAGCGTGTGATCGTTCACGTCTTTGCAGTACCGTCCAGAGGTGGGTGTTTAGGGTGCCTGGTGTCCGTTTCTGATCTTGTGCCAACATTTTATAAAGCTGCCCCTTCTTTCCACCGTTTGCTTTTGTATCCCAAATTCCAGACAAATTTGTGCTGGTGATACGTAACTAGGAAGCTGAAAGATTGACCTATAGGTTTTACCGATCACTTTGTCTAGTGTCTGTGCATCCTTTCCTAGGGTTGATTCGCTCCCGTATGTTAGTGTTGGTTGGAGACGAGCTCTCAGTACTTGTAGGAAAGGATCGAGCGTGTGGTCTGGCAGAATCTTCTTAAGGGGTTTCATTGCGAGATAACTCATGGTTCTTTTTTGGTAAAGTGTCTCTAGTTGGGGTTTAAATGACCCTCTGCTGTCCACCAGAACACCCAGGTACTTGTAGCACGCCACTTGGTCCAGTTTGTGGCCGTCCAAGACCAGCTGTTCTTCCTGGTCTTATTATTGTTCACTGCCATGGTTCTTGTTTTTTTCAAGTTGATGGTTAGGCCGTTGCGGTGTGAAAATGAACTGGTGGTATTTATAAGATGTTGAAGGCCTGTTGGAGTGCGGCTTATTAGAACAAGGTCGTCGGCGTAAAGGAGATTGGTCAGCATAATGTCCCCCAACCGGGGCGCGTGCGAGTTGGTTTTATCCAATTCCTCTGGGAGGTCTGCCAGGTAAAGGTTGAATAAAGTGGGGGCTAGGACGCACCCTTGTTTCAGGCCATTATAGGTGTTGATTCGCCTTGAGAGGTGTGTCCCTATGCCCGGCTTGTTCCGGACCCAGGTATTGGTGTGAAGTAGGATAAGTTGTTTCAAGAGCAGTTCTGGAATCCCCCATTTTTTAGGCTTTTGCCATAGTTTGCCCCGGTCCACATGGTCAAACGCTGAACTGTAATCAATGAAGGATAGGAACAGGGTTTTTTTTCCTAGTTTTGCCGCATCTGTTATTAACGATAGAGCCATGATGTTGGTGGTTGTTCCCTGCCCTCTACAGAATCCTGTTTGGGTTGGTGGGATTATGTGCTCTGTCTCTGCCCACTGTGTCAGTTCCTCTAGTATTATGCCAGCATAGAACTTTGCCTCTATGTCTAAAAGGGCTATCAGCCGATAGTTGCCTGGGTTGCTCCTGTCTCCTTGCTTGTAGATTGGACTTATAATAGAGCCTTGCCAGGATTCCGGGCATGCTTCTAGTTCCAGTGTGCTTGTAAAAAGTGGAACTAGTGTGTTGCTCCAGAACTCGATATCGTGCTTGAATAATGACGGTGGAATCCCATTAGGACCCGGGGCTCCCTCCGTTTTCCCCTTCTTTATTTGGGTTTTTATCCGATTCGCGGGTATTTTGATGTCGTAGTTGGTGTTGGATGTTGGGGTGCTGTTATCCTTTTCTCCCCCTGCCATCTTTTCGTTGACTAGTGCTCTTTTGCCTTCTGCTACATTACTGAGCCCTTTTTCTACCTTTGTTGCTGCTCTGTCCTCTTTGCTATGGTCTCTTTTATTTGCTGACGAGCCTGTGGATGTATCTTCGTTTGGTTTGTTAAATTGATTATGCAGGTAGTCTGCCCGGGCTGGCTCTGCTTTGTACGAGCTTATCCCTTGGTGCCCTGGGTGTTGCAAGCTATGAATTGTTTTCCAAAAGTTGGCGCTGTTCTTTAGTTTGGAATCATGCTTTATTTTTGCCCATAGTTCGTCGTTCGCCTGCCTTTTATTTTCCCAAATTGCTTTTTTTAAACTTGCTTTTAGACCATGTAGGGCATGTTGTAGAGGTTCTTTTATAGGCTTTATTCGTAGTTGTTTTAGGGTATGCTTTATGTCCCTTTTAAGGCTTTTTATCTCCGGTGTGGATGTCTTTCTTAGTGTGTTCTTCGGGGGTTTGCCTTTTAATGTCCTTGATTTGGTTGCGTATTTTGTCCCGAGGGCCTTAGTGAACCCTTCCCAGGCCTCTATTTCGTTTGCAGCCATGTGGCCTTGCTGTAGTATCTCCTGCACATCGGTGAACAGAACTTCGATGTTACTTTGTTTAAGTCTGATGCGTTTGAAGTCTGTTGTGTACTCATTGCCTATAGTTGCACTGGGTTCGTTGGGGTTCTCACTAGGGGTTTTTAGGACGATTTCTTGCGGCAGATGGTCGCTTTGATCACTGGCGCCTAGTTGGAATGATCTGATGCTGTCGAAGAAAGAGAGGGTTACAAATGTGTAGTCTAGGTAGGTGGCGGTTGTGGAGGTGTGATAGGTTGATGCTGGGGGGTATCTTCTTTAAACCGGCCGTTCAGTGCCCTCAGGTTTAGTTGCTCTAAATCTTTTAATAATTGCTTTGAGCACTTTGTTTGTTTGATCGCCTGCACTTGTGCTTGCGGTGGGATTCCCCAGGCTCTATTGAGTTCTTGTGTGAGTTCCTTGTCCTCTGTGCTTCCAAATAGAAAGAGGTTAAAATCTCCTGCCAAGATCAGGTCATCGGCGTCCCCCTCTTCCAAGATTCTTGCTGTTTCCTTAACCAACTCTCTTGCGCCCTTCTGCTTGTGTTTCGGGTGTATATATGAGTTGATTATTACGAGTCGGTGGTCATGCTTCATTGGGTTGATTGTAATGTCTGCCGCCTGTATCATGTTGGGGGCTATGGTTTTAGTTTTGATTTCCTTCATTGTTCCTAATGTGAGTACTGAGGCAAGGATCGTCAATCCTCCTGAGCTGTGTCCAAACGGTGAGGACCTGGTTGCTGGGACAGTTTGCGTCGTATATCCTTCCAGGGCTATCTCATCTGTTTCCCAGGTTTCTTGCAATAATATTACGTCAAATGACCTTAGATATTTTGATGTTTCCTCATCTTCCAATTTGTCAGTCAGTCCGTTGATGTTCCAGATGCATATTCTAAGGGTAGTCATGTTTACGAGTTCCCGGGGCTTCGCTAGGCACTCTTGTCACTGCTCACCTTTTATTGATGTAGCTTTGGGACGTTGTTCTGTTGCGCTTCCGATTAAAAATGGTGTTGGGTAGAATGGTCTTCTTCCTGGTTCAAGTTTTATTCCCCACTGTGCAAATTTGTTCAGTTTTCCTAATATGCGGTCGACCAGGTCATTCGATGACCATGTTGTCTTAATTGTTTCTGGTTTATTCTGTACCAGAGCAGGTTGAAATTCAATTTCGAGTAGGTCATTTGAGGAAATGCCCTCCAGGCCTTTGAGTGAGTTAATCAATTTTATTATGTTCCCTCTGTTTAGGACGTCCATTCTGCCTCTGGATTTGTGCTCTGGGTGAAATAGTAATATATCTGTATTGTTGGATTGGGTAGCACATGGGTCTTTGGCTGCAGTTCGTGCAGGGTCGTTTGTCCTGTTGGAAAGTTGATCACAGTTGTATTCTATTTTAACTGTTGTTTCCCTTGGTTTGCAGTGAGCCTGCTCCTGCTCGGTCATCGGCGAGCTATTAATATGTGGTGTGGGGATGTGACCCCCGAATGTGCTGTGTTCATCGGTCTTTTGCTTAGGGCTTATTCACAGTTGGGTGTTATGTGTGTTTATCTCCTCCTTGTGCACAGAGTGTTCAGTGATTTTTACTGATGCTTCTGTTGTGTTTGGTTTGTTGGACGTTCCAGAGGTCCTAGCAGGGGACACATTTATTCCAGAGGACAGTCTGTTGCCGTCAAGTGTGGGCTGCTTTGTCTCCTTGTACTGGGGTACGGTCTCTTCTTGCTCTTCTTGATGGTCAAGCTCCTTTGGTTGCCTTTCCTGTTCTTGGATGTTGACTGTCGTTTTCCTGTTCCTACCGTTCCTTTTTTGTTTTCGACGAGCTCGTGAATTTGTGGGCTCTACTATGCTGTCAGTTTCAGGAGGTAGAAAGGTTGCCGGAGGGTTTGTTGGTGATCGAATTGCTTGTGAAGGACAGATCTTCCCATATTGGGGCGGCTTGTTCTCTGGTTTTAGCAGTTTGCCATTTGGTTGCTGGTCATTGTTCTTGTGTCCCTCTGTGTGTGGTCCTGTTGGAGCAGGTGCCATCATTGGATTCAGGTCATCCAAGAGGTTTTCTAGCATTGTTGGTAGCGTCGATAGCTTGTTTATTATTGGGGAACAGTCATATTCTGTTTTTGCTAGCGCTGAAAGTTCTGCTGCTTCCTGACCCCTTTTTATAAGGCCATTTAGATCGCCTAATTTCCGTTCGATCCCGGCGGTGAACTCAGCTAGTGTTTGTTGTACTGTTAGCTGCATGTCCAGTTTCTCTGAATGGTATTGAAGAGCTGTTGCAGAGAGTTGTATTGTATTTAATAGATTTGCCCAGAACGTGATGTGCGAGGTTTTACTCTCGTTCACTGGTCTACTGGTACTTGAAGTGTTAATGGGTTTTAAATTGTAGGCTGCCACTAAGTCTTGCCACTCCTGTGTTGCTAGAAAGGTCATGTTGTTGGCTGTGGCGTAGAAATTCTCTTTTTTCTGGCTTTTGGGTGTGTTAGGTGTGTTGAAGCCGTCTATGATGCTCTGCTCTTTAGGAGCCTTTCGGAGGGCGTCTCGTGCGCCCATGAGCAGCGATGGAGGGGTGCTAGTTGGTTGCGATAACGTTTCCACTCCATCCTGTTTGCCCAGGGCTTTTTGCTGCGGCGATCCAGTTGGTGAGTTGCACCAGTCCGATTGTTCTTGCGGTACAAAAATCATAGAGGCGTCTAATACCCTGTTTGGTCTTAACCCACTTGGCAAGATGTCCTTTACTGGGGAGCTTTCTATTTTTGTCCTTTCGATCAGAATCTGCGTGCTTTGGGGACTAGTTAGTGCAGTGTTTGGTGGACTGCTGGACTCCATGGGCCAAATTGTTATTGTGCGGGCTATTTCCTCTTTTTCGTTCTTGTTGGTTTTTTGCCCGCTTTCGATCGGAGCCTTCTGGTGGTAGGCAGGGTGGATGTCAACTACCACAAGTTTTGGGACTCTCACTGCTTCCTCTGATTGTTGTGCTTGTAGGGGGGATATTCTATCTTCCCAGGCTCCAGAGGAGTGGGTAGTTGTTCTAAGTCCCAATTTTTTGTGAAGATTGCTGCTCCTGGGTTTTTTAAGAACGCAAATTTCGTGTATATTTTTGGTTGCTAAGGGTGTAAAGATTTGCAAGCTGAGTCTCTGTCTATAGTCATGAGATCTTCGGTTCTGGCTCTTTTTAGCCCTTTAGATGTTTTGTTTAGTTTTGTTGCATTTTTTGGGCCCCTTGTGTTTGTTGTAATGGTGCATTCGGAAGACTCCGAGCCAGTAAACCAGAGGCAGCCCTTGTCATCGATGACTTCTTTGCTGGTGTTAAGTTCGTTTAAGCTGTCCTTTTCGCTTGCATTTATTATTTTGCAGAGATTGTCATCTGTAGGTGGTGGGGGGGCTCCAGTGTCTTTTGTGGCCCCCCTTTTTTGTCTAGTTTCTGGTTTTGTGAAGGACTTTCTCACTTTACCTGATCTCATGGTGGACCAGGGTCTGTGAGATGGGCTTTGTTGCTGCTCTCCTCCGCTCCGCCCCTCCAGTCCCCCCCGTGCAAGCCTCTAGATCCGCCGCGCAGGAGAGAGTGCCGGTCTGAGGTTAGACAGACCATGACGCAACTTGTGTCAGTCGAGGGTGAATCTTTGATCTCAGAATGCTGTGGGGGGAGGGGAAAGGGGCTGCGAGACTGGATGCCTGTTAAGACCCTCTAGTCTTCCTCCTCAGGCTTCCTCCTCATATGTCTCTGTCTCTATATCTGTCCCTGTCGCCACTGGGGAGGCGCGCGGTCTGGTGGCCAGGTCAGCAGTTCGTGTGCTGTGGTCGTGCGCTGTGGTCGCTTCCCCACTCGCTCACTCTCTCTCTTGAGGCTTACTGCTTGGGAGGTTGGGCTCTGGTCTTGGGGCTCGGGGTTTAAGCTTACAGTCTCGGACTCAGCCCCTGCTTCCAGTCTCACCCCCTGCCTCCGCACGACCCTGAGACGGCTCTCCCTCGCAGCTTTTTTCCGTTAGCCTCCGCCGCTGCCCTGCTGACCTGCTGGCTCATCAACTCACCGGTTTTCCTGGCTCCTCGCTTCTTGATTCCTTCTTTCCCCAGCTCGGGCTCTCCCCAGCTCGGGCTCGGGCTCAGAACCCCAGGATACCAGGATACCGGAGCCCCAGGATACCCCCGTGGGGTGCTACGGGGTGCTGCGGTCCGTGGTCCGCCGTAAGCTGGTGGCCGCTGGCCGCTGATAGACGCCGTTTTTCTCCGAGGTGCTGGGGAGGTGGTGAGGAGATGGATGGGAGTGGGTGCGGGTGCGGTGCTCCTGTGGTGAGACACCGGCGCTCTCAGCGCTCTCAGCCGCCTCTGCAACAAGCTGGAGGTTGCGGCTGCGATGCAGTGCTGTTTTTTTTTTCCGTGGCGGTGTCGGCGTTAGCTACTGCCCAGCGTCTCCTCTTGCTGCTGTCTCTGCTGTCTCTGCTGTGCCCCCCCTGCTGTTCCCTCGCCTTGCCTCGGCAGGGGCGCGACGGCTGCGGGCTGCGGTTTTGGTAATTTCGGTGATTTCGGTTGCCTCGGCTAGCACCCGGTGTCTCCCCCTGCTGCAATATCCATGGTCAGCGTGGTCAGCTTGCTCCTCCTCTTCCGCAAACAAAGCTAGCTAGCTACCATAGGAAATACGCAACATTCTATTGAGAATAACTCTGGCACCGGTTGAGGAATTTGCGTGTAATTTTCCAAAATTTTGGCAAGCTCCGCTCTGCTCCTTCCCTGTAAGATTCGGGGGGATTCGTGAAGTGGGGGCTGAGAAAAAAGGGGGGTCCCAAAACGTGTTTTCCCCATGTTAATTTCCGTAGGACGTTCTGACAAGTCTACAGCCCGAACCACTGAACGGAGTTACACCAAACTTTGCAAAATTGTTGGGACTGGTACGCAGATGTGCCTTTGCTATATTTGGTGAAAATTGCTCCAGTGGTTTTTATGAAAATTAACTTCAAAAGCGCATATATATCTATAAGCGCGCTACGAGCTCTCACCGGTGCGCGTACCGGTGCGCGCACCCGGCGCGCTACGGGAGTGCGCGAGCGGAAAGCTGATTGGCTCTCGGGTGTCTGTCAACATTCTAAACAGTCCGGAGAGTCCGCCATCTTGTATCTCGGTAGAATCGAGACACAAGAGGTGAAAATAAAAAGGGGGAAATGATTAAAAGGGGCAAGGTAGACACCACCTGACCCCCTAGGTTTTCTGAGGGGGCCTAGAAGGACCCTGAAGGGCAAAAAAACAATTATTTGTTTTTTACATTTTCGCGGGGTAAGCGCTGGGCGCGTTCTCATGTGCGCTCTCCGGTACGCGCACCCTGAGCGCACCACGGGGAAAAACAGTGTAAAAAAATATAGTAAAATATAATTTAGAGTGCTTAGAGGTAGGGTAGCTCTGAAAAGAGCTGTTGTGTTATTTGGGTGTTTTTTGTACCTACAAGTAGGTACCAATGCAGAGTCTCAAATTCAAGAGGAAGACTCTATTCCCCTCATCAGTAAAATGTACACCATCTCTCCTATAGATGCCTTGCATGTTGTAACACAAGTTGTTGTGGTAAATGGAACCCATACCATAGTCTCTGAGGAAAGCAGAAACAGATTTATTTAACTGTTTCCTTGCTTTCTCAATCTGTGGACAAAATTGGTTGGACCAGTTCCATTTTTGCCTTTGGCATATATTAGAAAAAGTAACATCAATTGCCCAAAGATGTCCTTTAAAAGCATTTCCAGACCTACCCCAGTCAAAGCGCCCAGGTCATTGCAACGACAGTGCACAATTATAAGGTCAGGCTGTGGTAGATGCATAAAGGATTTTATCAATGGTATCAATTGGTGACTTCTCAATCCTCTCTGTCCAATCCACACAATGTCCACATTTGGTAAATCAAGGTTGTAAATACCTCTGTTACTTGCAAATTTTTCACTCCAGTAGACAAAGCTATGACCCACAAACCAGACTTTGGCATCTTGAAGGTAGATGTGCTTGTATTCAGATGAGTTGTGGAAATGAAATGGCAGTTTGAAAGTAGGAGTTATGAAAAAAAAAGTGGTTGAGATTCAGTGCACTTGAAAAACAAGAAATGATTGGTTCTTTCTTAACATTCTCCACTGAAAATTAGGGTGCATGCTTTTGTTTTTTGAAAGATGTAATTCTAATGGTTAAGAAAAAGTAATTGAACGAAACATTGCACAGGATAAGCTGCTATATTGAGAAGTCAAACACCCTTGTTGGATTCATTTGCAACATAGTATCATGAACCTTTCACCTGTGTGCTCAGTTAGGTGGGAGTTACCATGGTAACAGGCTGAATGAGCACTGGGGGGATGGGTGAATATTATGTAAGTTTCAAAGTGTTGAAATGTACAACCAATTAAAATGTGCAGTTTGGTTTTGAATTAAGAAAAAACCATAGGTTTCAGGGGAGTTATATTTAGCTGGACATTTCTCACTCCCTATAACTCAGCCACACTCCCACACTCACTTTCGTTCAGCTTTCAGCTTACTTCCCTTCCTCTCTCTTCCCTTTCTTCGCTCCTTCACTCTTTTCCCTTCTGTTACTCTCCTTACTCCACTTCACTAACTCCTTCTCTTACTCCCTCTGTCCTCTTACTTCTACACTCCCCTTCCGTCATTCTCTCTCTGTTATCCTCATTCTCTACGTCCTCTTAGTCTCTCACTCCTCTTCTGTCACGCTTACTCCCTATAACTCAGCCACACTCCCACACTCACTTTCTTTCAGATCTCCTGTTTTACTTCCCTTCCTCTCTCTTCCCTTCCTTCGCTCCTTCACTCTTTTTCCTTCCCTTACTCTCCTTACTCCACTTCACTAACTCCTTCTCTTACTCCCTCTGTCCTCTTACTTCTACACTTCCCTTCCCTCATTCTCTCTCTGTTAGCCTTATTCTCACCATCCCCTTAGTCTCTCACTCCTCTTCTGTCACGCTTACTCCCTAAAACTCAGCCATACTCCCACACTCACCTTCTTTCAGACCTTCCCCTTTACTTTCCTTCCTCTCTCTTCCCTTCCTTCACTCCTTCACTCTTTTCCCTTCCCTTAGTCTCCTTACTCCACTTCACTAACTCCTTCTCTTACTCCCTCTTTCCTCTTACTTCTACACTCCCCATTCCCTCATTCTCTCTCTGTTAGCCTTATTCTCTCCATCCCCTTAGTCTCTCACTCCTCTTCTATCACGCTCACTCCCTATAACTGAGCCATACTCCCACACTCACCTTCTTTCAGTCCTTCTCCTTTACTTTCCTTCCTCTCTCTTCCCATCCTTCGCTCCTTCACTCTTTTCCCTTCCCTTACTCTCCATACTCCACTTCAATAACTCCTTCTCTCAATCCCTCTGTCCTCTAACTTACTCACTCCCCTTCCCTCACTCTCTCTCTGTTATCCCTATTCTCTCCGTCCTCTTAGTCTCTCACTCCTCTTCTGTTACGCTTACTCCCTATAACTCAGCCACACTCCCTCACTTATCTTTCTTTCCTCCCTCACTCAGTGCTCTACTGTCACTTTTTCCTTCACTTCCTCTGTCTTCTCACTCCCTTACTCTCCTTGTCTCACGCCCACTTGCCTTTATCCACTCTCTATCACCACCCTTTCCTCAACATCACTGCTCTTCTCTTACCCTTCCACCCCCCGTTCCCTTACTCCGTTTTCTTCACTTATCCTCATTCCCCTTGTTCACTCCCCTTTTCCTCACTCACCTCCCACACTCACCTTCTTTCAGTCCCCCTAGTTCACTTCCCTTCCCCTCTCGTCCCTTTCTTTGCTCCCTCACTCATTTTCCTTTGCTCTCTGACTGCACTCCACTTCAGTCACTTCTTTTGAATTTGTAAAGAATACAGCTATTTTTGGAGAATTGGAGGTAGTTCTAAAAATAACTGTTTTTTTTCTTCTTTTTTAGGTTTTTTTTCTGAACAAAAACAAAAACAGGGAATGCCAAACTGCTCAACAGGAGCAAAAAAAAGGGGAAAATTAGGGCTGGGGACGGCAGCGGTGGTCTTCCCTTCTGCGTACAATGTTCATGATACTCTGTTCTCCGTAGCAAAGCAGTTCATCACACTGCTTACACTTGATAGTGATGTCATTGAAAACAGGCTGAATGTTGGGGATAAGCTGCTCAGGTCTTCCTCTCACGGATGATGTTGTTGCTCCTCCAGTGGATGTTGAGGCGCCATCTCTTGGGGGATTACGTGCCAGGTCCCTGACACTCTCCCGGGCATAGTTCTGGGGGTGCCTCCTCTGAACATGCATGATCATTGTGGTGTTGCCAAAACTGTACTTTCTTCTACGGTCACCCCGTGAAAGAACTGTTTGGCAAATTTTACACTCCACCTTTGGAGCATTAACCTTTTTTTCACCTGGTGGTATGGTAAAAAATTTCCATATAAAGTGCTCCTTCACCTTGGGCTGAGGAGGCTCCTCCTGGATGAACTCATCAGAGTCCTCACTGCTGCTGGGTGGTCTGGCAGCCATTCTTTCCACTAAATTGAAGAACAGAAGGGAACAGGTCTTGCTGTCTCCAAAGTGAAAGAGGTAGTGAAGGGAATGGGTTGGGTTTTCATTAGTTGTGAAAAAAACTGTAAAGAACCAATGAAAAGTGTTATTTTAAGGTCACATGACTTGACGCGCTTACGCTGCGCGCACCGGATCGCTTATGGGGGCGCTTACGCAGCACGAACGTAGGCGCTTCCGGGGGCGCTTACGCAGCGCGTCTAAATGACGTTTTGCTACCTTTTCGGAAATATGTTTAAAGTTAAAATACGGGTATTTAAAATCAAAAAATATTAGTTTTATAAGTATGCCACTAAATGTCTTGCATTATTTTTTACTTTAAATACAAACTCTTTTTTTTTCTCGCACGCGGGAATAGCGCTCTCGCTGCGCTCTCGGGTGAGCTTACCGGTGCGCGCACCCTGAGCGCTCCGAGACAAAATGATAAAAAAAAAACCTACATGAAAAATACATTGAAAAATTAATTTTTGAAAACAAAAATAATAATTAATAGTTATAAAAAACAGCTACTAAAAAAAAAAAATAATTCACTTTAAAAATCGTAGGTTACAAAGTCGATATACAAAGGAATTAGCTTTTAAAAAACCTTTGAAATTCACTAAAAAAACCATAGCTTTCACAATCGTTACAGTTAGGAATTAGCATTTAAAAAGCCTTTGAAATTCACTGAAAAAACCATAGGTTTCACACCAGTTATAGTTAGCTGAACATTTTACTCATAAAAAAACATTGAAATTCCCACGTTATAGTTAGTTGGACTCATCAGTGATGTCATCAGTGATGTCACTGACCATGTCATGAATGATGTAATATGTGACATCATCAGCAGTGGATTGCGGGCGCGCGAGTTATAGTTAGTCCAACTAACTATAACGTGGGAATTTCAATGGTTTTGTATGAGTAAAATGTTCAGCTAACTATAACTGGTGTGAAACCTATGTTTTTTCAGTGAATATATATATATATATATGTATATATATTAATATTTAGGAAACCAGAAGACATTATATTATTTTATTAACAAACAAAAAAAAATTACAAACACTATTTTTAGGATATTAAAGTTCCAAAATATCACCCTAAAAATCAAAGTGACAGAAAAATCCATAGGTTTAATGAACATTATAATTCAAAATTAGCATTTCAAAAACCTTTGAAATTCACTGATAGAAACACAGGTTTCAGGTTCTTATAGTTAGAAATTTGCATTTAAAAAATCTTAGAAATCCCCTGGAAAAAACATAGGTTTCAGGGACGTTATAGTTAGTTGGACATTTCTTTCGACAAAACCATAGAAATTCCTCTGTTATAGTTAGTTCACCTAACTATAACTCGCACCACCGCAATGCACTGCTGATGATGTCACATATAACATCATTCATGACATGGTCAGTGATATCACTGATGACATCACTGATGACATCTCAAATAACATCACTGATGACATTATCCACGTGAAAATCTCCTCACACTCTAATAAAACCTTTGATTCACCCACTGTAAAATACAGACTACCATTTTCGAAACCATCGACACACCAGTACCAGTTACTGCATATGCACTCACTTATTTCTAGGTCTACACACACCTCCACTCATTCACCCATACAATCACTCATACATGCACTCACTCATCAATACCACACTATCATAAGCACTCATATACCTAAACAGGCACTCACACATCACCACTCATCCAGAGATCCTCACACACATAGCCAGTCATGCAACAAATTAATCACACTTCCATTTACTGGCCTTTACAGTTATACACACAAGACATCACTTATTCAAACAGAAACAAATGAATACTTACCTCTTATACAATCACTGATACAAGTACACACTCATCCATACAGCCACTCTCACAATCACTGACTCTCATGTATAGTCATTTATATACTTCAACTCACATATACTGCCTTTTACATATATAGTTCCTTGGACATGTACCATTGAGACATCCATTCACTCACCAACACACCCATACACACACTCACCCACCCATGCAGCTGTTTTCACATGCACACCCATACACACAGTGAATCAACCATGCACAGAGTCACACACCTCCCACCCACCCACACCCACACCCAGGCACCCATACAAATACTCAGGCCAACTGATAACCCATAAAGACATTCCTGTAGCTACTGACCAACCCATGCAGCAGCTTATACAACAACAGACAGACTGATACAGACATTCACACAGTTTAGTCACTAACCCATGCATTCAGTAAGACATGTTTAATCACTCACTTAAACAATCATTCACGCACCTACTAAATCCTCCATTCAACACTTATACACCCACTTATTCTTCAATACACCTTGGCATATATAATACATGTTGGACTTTAAAGAAAAACACAGTCACTGGATGATGTCATCGGTGATATCATCAATGGTGTCATTTGAGATGTCATAAGAGATGTCATCAGTGATGTCACTGCCCATGTCATGTAGGATGTAATATCTGACATCCTGAGCAGTGCATTGTGGGGGCATGAGTTATAGTTAGGTGAACTAACTATAACGGGAACATTTTTACGGTTTTGTGCGAGAGAAATGTCCTACTAACTATACCGTACCTGAAACCTATGGTTTTTTCAGTGAATTTCTAAGGTTTTTTAAATGCTAATTTCTAACTATAGAGTGCCTGAAACCTATGTCTTTTTCAGTGAATATATGTATATATATATTGCCTACTGGCGATCACCAGTAGAAAGTTATAGTTAGAACGTAGTTTTCATAGGAAAATTATTTTTTGAATTGCTACCAACTTTAACTTCGTTTGACGAATCCTCACAAAATTCTCCAAAACAAAGGTCTATCCAGGTCAGCTCCTATCCTGAAAGTATGGGGGTGATTCGTCAAGTGGGGGCAGAGAAAAAAGGGGGGTCCCAAAAAGTGTTTCTAGATGTTCATTTCCATAGGAAACTTTAGCCAATGCTACAGCCCGAACTGCTGAATGGAATTTCACCAAACTTGGCAAAAAATAGTTCTTGTTTCAGAAAGCGACCTTTTTTAAAATGGTGCAAATCCGTTCAGCAGTTGTTGAGAAGATCAAAGAAATGAAAAATATCGATATCTAGGAGCGCAGAGGGTTTGTGAACCCTCCCGACCATGCGCTTCATTTTAATTGGCTGCCAACACTCCTAACCAGGAAGTGTTGGCAGCCATCTTGTGACTTGGTAGAACCGAGTCAGAAGAAAACAGTAAAAGTAGGGGGGTAGAAACACCCTAACCCCCTCCATGTAATCAACGCCTGTGTCTTACTACCCTTTTGAGAAGTTTAATCTTTTGCATTTTTTTAATGTGTTACTATTTGAGCCCAGATACCATGACCTGTTTCCGTTCCACGGGGTCTGAACATTTTGGTCCTGTCCCAATTGCACTGGTCTCTGCCCTTTGTTAGAATGTCTCATTTTCACAGACAGACTCATTTGGTAGCAATTCATCGGAAATTATGGCACAGATTAACAGTGCTGCACATGTGCACAGAATAACTTGCATATGCTGTCTTATAAGGCTTTCTGTAGAGCTTGCAGCTTTCTATTTTAGCTCAATATGAGATCATTTGTCTTTGTTTAATTTAGGTATCCTGATTGCTCATGACTGCCTGGACCTGGTTCCCTTGTGAGTTAATTCTTTTGATGGTCACAGAGCTTGTGTGTTTTTTCTGCAACTATGAATGCGTTGATTTTGTATCCACAAATTGTTTGGTTGGAGGCCATTAGATACTGCTTGCATATAAGGCCCATAAAGTGTTTTTGTCCAGTAAGATGTGTGACTTTTCTTGCCTTCTTGTTAGCGTGAGTTCTGAGTTTTTGCTGGTCATGAAGATATCTGTATTGTTTATCAGGATACCAGGGTTGGTCAGATACATTGTTGCATTTGATATCATTGTCAATATGGTCACTAACCTTATGGTATCTCAAGGTTGGGGATCTGATCTTGTGAATGAACTATGATGTGTGTGTGTGGGTGTGTGTGTTTATATATATGTATATATATATATATCTCCTCCAATCCCGCCCAAGTAAGAAACGGGTCCGACACATGCCAAGGTTGCCAAACTCTAGTTTAATGCCACCAGGATACAGCACTACGTTCACGCGAAGTCCACACTTTCACAGCCCCAGGCAGACGCATTTCGGCGGTTGCCTTCCTCAGAGCCGGGTGCCTGCTGTGTGTTTCAGAGATGGCAGTCTTTCGCGGGGCTTTTCAAAGTAAGTCCTACCCACGAATCTCATTGGCTGAATCTAATAGCCATAGAAAGCGGACAGGGGAGGTGTCATCCGGCAAGTGCTTCGCCGCTTTCTTCTTCTGGGATTCTTGGGTGCCGTTTTTTTCTTCTCTTAATCCCGCTGTTTGGAAGATGCCAGACCAGAGTTCGATTCTGGGTACAGTGACCCGCGTTGGCACATAATAATGCTCTTCAATCCGTCACTCCCATAAATTCGCGGGTCACCATGGCGGAATCCAACAGTGCCGGGCAACCCCATCAGCAGAACATCTGCTCCATCTCCCCGATACCTATACCACAGTCCAGGTCGGGGGGGCGCCACGTTGTGCAGTTCATGCACTGTAATCCAACAAAGTTTGCCGGCGTACGTAGAGCACCAGAACGAGGGGCGTGCCGGAAAAGCGGAGCGGACCTCCGCATTTCGATCTCCTCCAATCCCGCCCAAGTAAGAAACGGGTCCGACACATGCCAAGGTTGCCAAACTCTAGTTTAATGCCACCAGGATACAGCACTACGTTCACGCGTAGTCCACACTTTCACAGCCCCAGGCAGACGCGTTTCGGCGGTTGCCTTCCTCAGTGCCGGGTGCCTGCTGTGTGTTTCAGAGATGGCAGTCTTTCGCGGGGCTTTTCAAAGTAAGTCCTACCCACGAATCTCATTGGCTGAATCTAATAGAATATATATATGTATTCACAGACAAAAACGTAGGTTTCAGGGGTGTTATACTTAGCTGGACATTTCACCCGAACAAAACCATACAAATTTCTCCGTTATAGTTAGTTCTGCTCACTATAACTCACGTGCACGCAATGCACTGCTGATGATGTGACATATTACATCATTCATGACTAGGTCAGTGACATCACTGATGATGTCACTGTATGATATCATCAGTGATGTCATTTGAGATGTCATCAGGGATGTCACTGACCATGTCATGAGTGATGTAATATGTGACGTCATCACAGTGCATTGCGGGGGCGCGAGTTATAGTTAGCACAACCAACTATAACGTCAAATTTCTCTTGTTTTGTACGAATGAAATGTCCAACTAACTATGACATTCATGAAACCTGTGGTTTTTTCAGTGAATTTCTGAGGTTTATTTAAATGCTAATTTCTAACTATAATGTCCTTGATACTTGTGTTTTTTTCAGTGAATTTTATATAAATGTATTTAATCTCCTCTCACTCTTGCAAGGAAGGAATGAGCACTCAGGTTGTAGTTTGGAAGTATTTAATCTGCGAAAGATGTGATAATGATACAAAACGTCATTGTAGCATCCTTATTTAAATGTACAAATCCCTCCAGTGCCAACATTAACAACGGAATACATATTACTTCAATCAAAAAAGCTGGCGGCCATATTGGCCTGGTCACGATGTGAAAATTCAGGAACTGATACAATAAAGAAAAGAAAACAAGTGTTAATATGCACACAATGTCATTTCAGCATATCTTGCCCCGTGACCGCCATACCTGTATGTTCATCCACGTGACTTATTCATAATAAACATACTTAGGATTGCAAACATCAACATAAACAATGGACCACACATTACTTTAAAGTGAAAGGCTATCGGCCATATTAATCTGGGCAGATTGCGTATTATAATGGTTCTTACACGAAAGAAAAGAAAAAAAAGGATGTTAGTTCATTGTAATTTATATTGTTGATTTCCTGTAATTTGGCCGTTATTTTGGCCCCTAAGTATGTAGCAATTTTGCAGATCTCAGGAACCACCACGGCTGGAGTGTAGTTAGCTAAAACTTGTGTCTTTTGTAGGTTGAGTTTGTAACCAGACACCTTCCCAAATTTGCCAGCCTCTAGGGCAATTCCCTGTAGTGCCTCCACAATATCCTGTGAGTAGACCGCGATATCATCAGCATATGCTGTTATTTTTAGCACCTGTGAGCCTGATCTAAAGGGTGCAATCTGGGCTTGGGACTGAAGGGCAAACAGAAAAGGTTCTAGTGAGAGGGCAAATAAAAGAGGTGATAGGGGACATCCCTGACGAGTGCCACGTAGGATTGAAAAATCTGGGGAGATCAGGCCCCCATAGCTGGTGCAGGCCGTTAGATTATCATACAGCGCCTGTATGCCCCGCAAGAATTGCCCCCCAAATCCCATTTTGGACAAGACGCACCAGAGGTAGTCCCACCCCACTCGGTCAAAAGCCTTCTCGGCATCTAATAGGATCATGCCGAGTGGGGGGAATTCAGTCTCTGCTACATCGAATGCCGTGATGGCCATATTGACGTGTATTGTGGTATCTCTCCCGGTTATGAACCCATGTTGTTGTGGGTTAATAATTTGAGGCATGATAGGGGCCAGTCTTAATGCTAAAAGTTTTGCAAATATTTTTGCGTCCGTATTTATCAGAGAGATAGGGCGATATGACCCTCTCTCCTCCTTCGACTTGTCTTTCTTCAAAAACAAGATTATTTTCGCCCTATTCCATGATTTAGGAACTTTTCCATTTGACCCTACAGATTGCATACCCTTCAGCAACAAATATTCTAATTCCTTTAAACACGCTTTATATATCTCCAGAGGTATTGTGTCCTCCACTGCCGCTTTTCCTACAGGTAATAAAGTGATGGTCTGATGTAATTCTGCCATGGTTATATCGTCAGACAATGAGTCCATCTCTAAAATGTTCTGTGTGTTTATTAAGTGCTCTTCGACGTATTCCCGTATAGCGTCTAGGTTAGGCTCAGTTTCTGGAGTATATAATGTTCTATAGAAATCAGCAAATTGTTCTAGTATATCTAGTGGCTGGTTATAAATCTTGTTACCGGCCCCCCGAATATTTGTAATCGTGGAGCTTGCTCTGTCCTCAGCAACTTTATAGGCCAAGATTTTGCCGATTTTATCCCCCCCCCCTCGTATTGTGCGATTTTAAATTTATGTATATTAGAGCAGCTCTTCTGAATAAACTTAGTCTTTGCTTCACTTTTTAATAAACCAAGTTTAAGGCCGATTTCTGTGGTCGTTGACAGATTTAATCTTAGTGCTGAGGCCAGTAACTCTTCTTGGGTGGTTATTTTTGAGATCAGCAAATCGTTGTGCTTTTTGCGTTCCAGGTTTTGTCTAATCACATAAGCCTGAGTAAAACCCCTAATACTTGCTTTACACGCATCCCATACCATACAGTATGCAGCTGAGTCTATGTTAATATCTATAAATTCTGTAAGATGCGATTTAAGCTGCATCATGTAGAGTGTGTCTGAAACTAAATGTCTAGGGAAGGAGAATGGTCTGGGAGAAGTCCTAGTATGTGTTATTGTAAATATCAGCATTATTGCATTGTGATCCGAAGAAATTCGGGGGCATAAAACCATGTAGCTGACCTTCAGTAGGTTATCACTTGTTAATGCCATATCCAATCTTGAACAAAGTTTATGGGGCGCGGAATAGTAAGTATACCCCGGTGTTTTTGGATATAAATGCTGCCAAGCATCTTTAATGTTGTGGATACGGCATAGGTCAAAGATGGACGACCTGGTTTTGTGCATCCTTTGATAGCTACCAGACCTAGTTGTGTCTATTCTGTAGTCCATGATACAATTAAAATCCCCCATGATGATAAGTTCTCCCTCACAGTCCAAAAGTTTAATATTCAGCTGATCAAAAAGCAAGGGTTCATCTGTATTGGAACCGTACACCACACATAGGACATATTTGTTGCTCTCGAAGCTAATCTGCGCTACTGCCCATCTGCCGCCCTTGCCACAAGAGGTCTGTATTACTTCAGCCCTAAATCGCCTATCCTTAAGGATAGCAACCCCTCTTATGGAATAGCCGAAGGTGGAGTAAACCACAATGTCGTATCCCAATTGATTAAGTAACTTTTTGTCCTTCCCAGCAATATGTGTTTCGGATAGGAGAACGAAATGAGGGTTGTGTAGTTTTAGTTCTTCTGTAACCGAATATCTTTTATTTTTGCTATTTAGCCCAGCTACGTTCCAAGCTAAGCACTTTATTTCATACATTTATAAATTAAAAAAAAATTAAACCCATCTCCAGGTGTCCAGGTATCCTGGTGAGTTTCCTCCAGGATACCATTAGTAGACAAAACAAAAAGAACTAAAATGTCCTCGCAACATTCTACCCCATCAGCCTGAAAGCAAATTTTACTAAATTTCCCCCCCCCAAAACCCCCCATCCTGCAGAGAAAGAAACCCTCCCTCCCCCCACCCCCCTAGCTCTTACCCCAGCCGGGGAAGAGCCACCCTTCAGCAACAGCTCCCGCTGGAGAGGCAGTACAAAAGGGGGTGGTGATGGATGGAGCATCTGAATCAATCAAACACTCACACCCAGTCAAAAGATCTGGGTTTAATCCATCACCATTCTTTAGCCCACTCTGCCACCCCAGTTCAGACATGGCTATATGCAAATCAGTCTGACCCTGGGCCTCATGGGAACAGTCCAGCCTGAACTGCCAAGCCATGTCTTCCCTTGACCGGAAACAAGCTTCCGAGGACCGGTTTCTGGCATTCCAGCTGTCTTCAGCCCGGCTTGCTTGAATCCAGTGGCAAAGTGAGCAAGGGACTCACGTCTGAGCATACCCTGCCACACTTATGGCGGCCAAAAGCGGTACAAAAGGGGGTGGTGATAGACGGAGCATCTGAATCAATCAAACACTCACACCCAGTCAAAAGATCTGGGTTTAATCCATCACCGTTCTTTAGCCCACTCTGCCACCCCAGTTCAGATATGGCTATATGCAAATCAGTCTGACCCTGTGCCTCATGGGAACAGTCCAGCCCGAACTGCCAAGCCATGTCTTCCCTGGACCGGAAACAAGCTTCCGAGGACCGGTTTCTGGCATTCCAGCCGTCTTCAGTCCAGCTTGCTTGAATCCAGTGGCAAAGTGAGCAAGGGACTCACGTCTGAGCATACCCTGCCACACTTATGGCGGCCAAAAGCGGTACAAAAGGGGGTGGTGATGGACAGAGCATCTGAATCAATCAAACACTCACACCCAGTCAAAAGATCTGGGTTTAATCCATCACCGTTCTTTAGCCCACTCTGCCACCCCAGTTCAGACATGGCTATATGCAAATCAGTCTGACCCTGTGCCTCATGGGAACAGTCCAGCCCGAACTGCCAAGCCATGTCTTCCCTGGACCGGAAACAAGCTTCCGAGGACCGGTTTCTGGCATTCCAGCCATCTTCAGCCCGGCTTGCTTGAATCCAGTGGCAAAGTGAGCAAGGGACTCATGTCTGAGCATACCCTGCCACACTTATGGCGGCCAAAAGCGGTACAAAAGGGGGTGGTGATGTATGGAGCATCTGAATCAATCAAACACTCACACCCAGTCAAAAGATCTGGGTTTAATCCATCACCGTTCTTTAGCCCACTCTGCCACCCCAGTTCAGACATGGCTATATGCAAATCAGTCTGACCCTGTGCCTCATGGTAACAGTCCAGCCCGAACTGCCAAGCCATTTCTTCCCTGGACCGGAAACAAGCTTCCGAGGACCGGTTTCTGGCATTCCAGCCGTCTTCTGCCCGGCTTGCTTGAATCCAGTGGCAAAGTGAGCAAGGGACTCACGTCTGAGCATACCCTGCCACACTTATGGCGGCCAAAAGCGGTACAAAAGGAGGTGGTGATGGACGGAGCATCTGAATCAATCAAACACTCACACCCAGTCAAAAGATCTGGGTTTAATCCATCACCGTTCTTTAGCCCACTCTGCCACCCCAGTTCAGATATGGCTATATGCAAATCAGTCTGACCCTGTGCCTCATGGGAACAGTCCAGCCCGAACTGCCAAGCCATGTCTTCCCTGGACCGGAAACAAGCTTCCGAGGACCGGTTTCTGGCATTCCAGCCGTCTTCAGCCCGGCTTGCTTGAATCCAGTGGCAAAGTGAGCAAGGCACTGGAGAGGCAGCATGCATAGCAAGTCACCTTAAGAGGCCCCCGCCCTCCCTCTGTTTTAAGCAATTTACCAAACAAAATAAACACTTTTCATATTCTCAGTAATGCATCAGAAAAAGAACCCCCCCCCGTGCAACCAGTGTTTCTAAGTACCGAACCCTCCAATTGTGATTAGCACTTTGCGCGTGCAGTTAAAACTAATTCTTCAGATTAATTTTAAGTCTTGCTCTTGCCCGCACTGGTGCTAGTTAGATATGCTTCAGCTTCCTTTACATCAGTAAAGAAATAAGTGCGTCCATTTTTAATGACCTTAAGGCGGGCAGGTTCCTGAAGAAACGCCTGACCTCCGCTAGACTTAATAGGATCTATCAATTTGCGGAGCATCCATCGTCTGTCCATTGTTTCCTTGCTTAGATCAGAGCGAGCAAAAATTGAAAGCTCACCTATGGCAATAGGTGTGTTGGGACGAGCTCTCTGCCAAACAGCCTGGCGCAATAATAAATTACCCCAAAAAATTAGAAAGGGACGTGGAAACTGATTCTCCCTGTTTCTCTGAACCAAAGGCAGGCGATGAGCTCGCTGAATTTGTGAGTCCCAATCCCAGTCTGCTAGGTCTGGGAAAGCTTTCTGAAGCAACCCCACTAGATAGGCCCTCGGATCAGAGCCCTCTGATCCCTCCGGTATCCCAAAAAGTCTCAGATTGGATCGTCTCTGTCGATTTTCCAAATCTTCTACCTTCAGTTGAAGCACTGACAGCTGAGTCTCATGTTTGTCGACTGCGATCGTCGTATTTGTGCTTGTTTCCTCAATCTCGACCACCCGTTGTTGAAGTTCAACAATATCCTGTGAAAACCCCCCGAGTTTAGTGGTAAGTTCATGTAGGGAAGATTGCACTTTGCTATTGTCCTCCCTCAATTGAAGATAGTGTTCCAGCGCTTCAGCCCGTTGATTACTCAGTATCGCGAGTATAATGTCTAGTGAAGAGGAGTCAGTCACTTCTTGCCTTTGCTTTTGTCCCTCTTTGGGGACCCTCAGATGTTTGCCCGTCTCTGGGTTGGCTAAAGGAGGTGTTGTTACAAAAAAAGAGTCCCCGGGGGAGGGGAGGGTGGCATCTGTCATTGAGGTGGCTACGATTGCATTAGGTTGTGGAGTTTCATCTTCCAATAATGGTGAATCGACCACGTATCCCTGCATCGAGAGCTGTACTTGATCAGTTGGCCCGTCCAATGACGGGTTAAGTGAGACGGTTAGGGCGCCATTTTCCAAAGTAATGGGACTACTGGTAGTGCAGGGCACTTCTATAATAGGCATAGATTCTGTAGGGCTTGCCCCTGATAGTCTCAGTGTCATATTTTTAACTAATCCCTTTGCTTCAATCCATTTTCTCAAAGGACTTTTGTCCAGAAGAATCTTCTTTGAGGTTTGATTATTATTTGTAATGGACTGATTTGATATGGCACCAACTTTGCCACCTCTCTTTGCCCTGGGCTTGCTTTTGTGTTTGCATCCTCTTCTCGCTCGAGATTTTGCCGTGTTATCTGTGTGGTCGTCCTTCTCCCCCTTCTCTCCCAATTCGTCCTCTGTCTCCGCATCATAATCCTCAAAGGAGCCTTGTTCGATAAGTTCAATAAGCTCAGTATGCTCCGTATGTTCGGTGTGTTCGATAAGCACCACACTTTCCTCTACTAGTCCACCTGTCTCGGCTGCGAGGCAAGGAATAGCGGGTTCAGTGAGAAGTGATAAACCCGTGATGGCAGTGCTCACCCCTCCTGTCGAGATCTGTGTGTCTGTTTTTAAGTCAGAACATAGGTTTTCCATTATTTCAACCCTTTCGCCAGTGATTGGCTCATCAGTCAGTATCAGTGTCTGTTCTGTTGAGGGGCTACTATGTGCCCCTTCAGAGCCTGCAAGAGTGTTGCAGGTATATGAGTTTAATTGCTTGCGCCCCGATGTGTCATATATTTATTCAGCCTCTGGAGCGTAAGGCGCACAGTTTGTTTCAGCCCCAGTCGCCCCCCCCCCCCTTCCTGCCGTTGGTTTAGCCACCGTCTTGGTTATAATCTTGGTTATAGTCTGACCAGATTTCTTAATGTGCGTGCCCGGTGGTAAATTAGATGGTCTCTGTACCTGTTTGCCGATATTTCCTCTCCCCTGATGCAGTCCTCCCATCGTGTTAGGTTCCGTGGTTGTTCCCATCGACCCAGCTGACAAAGAAGGTGCTTTTTCTTCCGTCTTCTCCCCTTCCATGGCAGGACGAACATCGTTCTCCAGTGTGGGATTTCTGTCAGCTCCTGTAACCGCGGTGACTGGGGAAAGCGCTGCTACTGCTGTGGCTTGTAAGATTGCAGCCGGGGGGGGGGGGAGGAGGCGCCACAGCTCCTGTCGGTTGTCTGTTGTTCCGCTTTGTTCGTGGCGGATTCTTTGGAGACATCCTCCTTAGCCACCAGGTGTGTGAAGCAGCACGTAGATTGAGGCTTAGCCAGCCGAGCCCCGAGCTCCCAAGCATACCTCGAATCGTCCGCCGGAAAAGCCAAGCCGTGTCCGGGAGCCTGAGCATCGGTAAGGAACGCCACTGACAGCGCCACACTAAAGCTCCAGAAGCCGATTATGTTTCTTTCTCTTTTTTCAAAAAAACCCCTGCTGTCTTTCTGGGGTTAAGCACTGAGTTTAATACAGCTTCTGCATCGCGAACATTACTCCATAAGAGGTAGAGAGAGGAGACTCCAGGTGAGCTGCTCGGCACAGATCCTCACTCCGCCATCTTGGATCCGAGTCTTCTCAACACACCTATCTACTATTCTACTATTAAAAAAGTGGCACAGATTACCCCTGAATCTAATCGGTAGAATCAACCTAATTAAGATGAAGGTACTGCCTAAATTTGTGTACTTATTTCGATCTATCCCACTGGCACTAAATAATCAGTTTTTTAAACAACTCGACGGAGCACTCAGCAGCTTTATCTGGGGCTACAAAAAAGCGAGAAGGTCGCTGAATCTTCTGAAAAACAATACGTGTGTGAGGGAGGGCTTAACTTTCCCGATTTTAAGCTGTACTTTTGGTCTGCTTTTGTTATTCGCCTCCGTTCTCTACTTAACAGAGGAAGGGCACCGTTTTTCCACTCTTTTATGTTAAAACTTGATTCAAATATGTTTTTACTACGAGCTAATGACCCTAATTACTACAAAAGGGTTAAATTCAAGACCGCAAGGGACATAATAAAGATTTGGGGCAATATACTAACTTTCTGTAAAACCACTTTTTTCCATTCAAAGCTACCGCTGTGAGTCTTCCGGGAATCTTTAATGACAACATCACACATGGTTGGTCTAGGTCAGGAATTAGCGTTTTAGGGGATCTATATGGCACACAAGGGTTCTTAGACTTCAACACTCTTAAATTGATATATGACTTACCTGAAAACATGAGGTACAAACACTTACAGTTGCACTACTACCTGATCAACAAAAAACAAGTTCAGGAGGTTTTTGATTGTGCTATATGGACTTGTCTATACTCCCTAAAAAGCAAGTCAGTAATAAGCGAAGCTTATAGACTTCTAATCGATCTTAAATCAAATGACTGTCCTAAATTAGCTGACAAGTGGAGTAGATTACTGGGTTTAAATATAACATCAAAACAAATAGAGTGTTCCTTGATAAATATTAATAAGCGAGTACGGTCATCTAGTCTAAGGCTCCAACAATTTAGAACAACTTGCATGCTATACTACACGCCCGAAAGAATCTCCAAATGGTCCCCTAATAACTCCTACAGCGATCGCACGAAATGCCCCAAATACTCCATTGATGCAGCCGATCTGGCACATTAGCTGTTTTATTGTCCTAATCTTAAGGCCTTTTGGGGTGATATTCAGAAGGTTTTGAAAATTAAGCAGATCCAGCTGCCTGTATTCACTGCTGCCTCTGTTTTGTTAGACACCTATCCCGTCCCTTTCCCACAGGCTGCCTTGGTTACTATACTTATGTCTTGCGCCAAACTAACCTTGGCCAGAGCTTGGACTTGCTCCGAGTCACCCACGGTCTGGGACTGGTGGGCACTTGTAACCGAGATTCACTCGATGGAATTAGCCTTTAGCGAATCTTAGGGGAGCACGCTCACTGAGCAAATATGGAAAAATTTGGGGAACTTTTGTGGAATGATGGTGCTATCTTCCCTTGTTGGGCACAGGCAAACATTATGCTCTAATGATATTAATAACGAGTGTTTCTAGGGCAATTCATTTTGGCCGTGCGCTGAGGGGGGGAAAAAATAAAATTAAAAATGTTATAACTTTTTTGAACATGTATTAGTGAATTAATTTATTATTTTCTCTTTCTTTTGTATCTTCCCTTTCTTTTTTCTTATCCTTTTTTCTTGTCCTGTTTTCTTTATTATATTATATATACATGTCCGCTAATATATGTATTAATGTATTAATGTATTTTTTTTCCTTGTCAGCCTGTTAACAATAAAAATACTTAAAAAAAAAAAAGGATGTTAATATACACACACTATCCCTAAATAAAGTTCTAGTGATTATAGTTCCATAACATTCATAGCTCATGTGAGATATCATGAGTGATGTAACTGACCATGTCATGATTGATGTAATGTCTGAGGTTATTCGCAGCACAATGCTGGGGCGTAAGTTATAGTTAACTTAGGTAACTATAACTGCTGAATTTCACTGGTTGTGTATGAGTGAAATCTGAGTCTAACTATACCGTCCATGTAATCTTTGGTTTTTTCAGCAAATTTCTAGTTTTTTTATGTTAAGTAAGATGCATATCACAATGGATGGTGGGGGGTTGGAAGCAGGGCCTGGCATTAAGCAGCCCCCACCCAAGCTTGCTGCTCCTGCCTTCCCTCCTCCTAGCCATCCATTGTTCAAGTCCATGTCCCTGCTCCCTTATTACAGCCCTGTGCGGCCGTTGTTCTGCCACTGGCCTTCCCGCCTTCTCTGAACAGTTAGCTTGCTGCCCCATCCACCTCCTCCCTATCCTCTGTTGTCTGAATCCATGGACTAGCCTCCTTCCTCCTGACTTGCATGGTCTGATGTACTCCCACTGCCCTCCATTTAGCATGATGTACCAGTCCACTCCTCCTGCCCTCCATTACCCAATTCTATACCCCATCATTGACCTCCTGCTTAGCCTCTGTGCTTAGCTTGCTGCCCCTATTCTCCTTCCCCCTGCCCTCCGATGTCTGTGTGCATGCCGCTGCTCCATCCTTTTTGCCCACCATGTTCCATGGACCTGCCACTCCTATCTACTCTGTGTTCTGTTGAGCTGCCACTCCCCACCCACCTGCCTAGCATTGACAGATGACTGTAACCTGTCCCTGCCACCGGCACCCTGCCTGTCCACATTCCATGCCCCTATCCCCTTCCTCCTGTCCTCCATGCTCCATTTTACTGCCACACCCTTCTGCCCTCCCTGGTCTGTTGCGCTGCAACTGCTCCTTCTGCCTGCCCCGCGTGGTCTGTTGTGAGGCCCCTTCCCCTGAACTCTCTTGTCTGTGCCCAGGTGCATGCCCCTGCACCCTCCTTCTTGACAATCATACCATTGTGCTGCCACTAACCCTCCCGTTTGCCATGCATGGTCTTCTGAGCTGCCACGGCCCCTCCCACCTTCCCAGTGTGGTCAGATAGCTGCACCTGGCCCCCTCCCACCTTCTCTTCGTGGTCTGTGTGTATGTCATTATAGTCTCACTGTTGCTCTCCATGGTGTGTCTTGCTTCTAGTGCCCATCCTGCCAGACCTCCATGGTCATCTTGCTGCTCCTGTCCTGCTCCCTTGCCCCCAGCCCTCTATTTCCATGTGCAGACCCCTATTCCCTCCCTCCTGGCTTGTCTGTTCTATTGTAATGCCCCTGATCCACCCCTCCTGCCCTTCATGGTCCGTTATGCTGCAGCTTTCTCTCCTTTCTGTCCATTATGTTCAGCTAGCTACCATTGTCTCTTTCCCCTCTGTTCTCTGTTGTCCATGTGCATGGTCCTGTCCCCTCCCTATTGCTTTCTATGGATTGTTGTGCTGCTCTCCCATCCCGCATGCCTGTGTGGTGTATTGTGCTGCTGGAAAGCCTGATGCCAGCCCTGTAGGGTCAGTTTGGTGCACCTCTCCATGTCCCTCCTGTCCTCTGTTATCCGAGTCCATGTTCCTACCCCAATTCCTCCTGCCTTCCATGATCCAATGTACCAAACTTGCTAACATTTTGAACTTGGTAAGAGGGAGATTTTGAAAATAAACTGAGGTATTGATTTTCCTCTTTGACTTACATTGAAAAAGAAGAAATTGTAGACAGCCATTTGGGCTTAAAAACATTGGACGTTCCTTTCCACTGCCCTCCATAGACTGTTGTGCTGCCACTGCCCTTCCTGCCTGGCCAGTATGGTCAAAGTGTTGCCTCTGAACCCTCCTACCTGCCTTCAATTTTCAGAGTCCGTGCCCCTGGCCAATGCCTCTCAACAGTATTCTAATGAACGACTAGATTGCTAACATTCTATATTTATTTAAAAAGTGTGGAATGCCTGACGTCATCTAGATGTAATCAAAACTGTAATACCTAGAGCATTTTCTTTGGAAATTACATATATGAGAGGGTCTTATTTGCATCACGATTATGGTTAGTTCTCTAAAAAACTAAAATGAGGACATATTTTCTGAGTTTTCAAATAGCGACAACGCACTTTTAAATTATTTGTTATCTTTATGTTTTTTTATCCAGCTGACCACTTCATTAAATATTGCACTTAGGGGAGAGGATGTGGTGTTACTTCCAGAGCTGCAAACTTTGCAACTGAGGAACCAGGTTGGAGTTTCTGCTTCAGCTCGACATTCTGTGATTCTGGCCAAATCACTTAATCTCCCCATATCTACAACCAAAATGAATTTGTTCTTGTGTGATGTAACCAATGTACATGTAAAGCACTCCAGTACCTGACAAGTCTGCACTATATAAAACTGCAAAAACGCAAAATTTGTGCTACATTTGAGCTCTTTTGTCTCTGGTGGCCATCTTCGGAGATTTATTTGTTATGGAGTTTCCTAATTTCCTCATTTACTGCAGTCTCCTCAGTAGGAATTCAGATATGTCACACATTTGACATACATTCTGAATGTTAGCACTCTAGTTGCTCATTAGATCACTATAGTAAAGCTACTGCTCACCACGAAAGTCTGCTGCTGGTATCAAAAGTGCATGTTTCCTAATTTTTCTTTCTTCAGCACTAATCATCATTTCTATAGCAAAATGAACCCCCTCATTGTGTTCCTTTAAATTAAATGTTTTAAGTGTTACCAGTTTATTCCAATCAAAATGGCTTAAGGTGTTCCATACTTTTGTCATAAGTAAGACTGTTAGCGCTCTAGTTGTTCTTTAGAACACTCTGGGACATTCTTTCATTGGGCTATACTTGGGCTACATCTGGGTGATATTTGGGCTACATTTGGGCTCTTTTGTCTCTGGGGGTCATCTTGGGAGACATATTTGTTATGAAGTTTCCTAATTTCCTCATTTACTACAGTCTCCTCAGTAGGAAATACTTTCAGTTTTTTACTTTGATTTCATCAAGAAGGCATTTAGAAGTGTCACACATTTGCCGTAAATTCAGAATGTTAGCACTCTAGTTGCTTATTAGATCACTGTAGTAAAGCTACTGCTCACCAGGAAAGTCTGCTGCTGGTATTGAAAGTGCGAGGTTCAGTCTGCATGTCAGAATATTTTTATGAAATAGAAGAGGATTTGAGAAGTCACTCAAAATGTGTCCTAATTTTTCTTTCTGCAGCACTAATCATACTTTCTATGGCAAAATGAACCCCCTCATTTTGTTCCTTTTTAAATTAAATGTTTTAAGAGTTACCACTTTGTTCCAATCAAGATGGCTTCAGGTGTGCAATACGTTTGTCATAAGTAGGACTGTTAGCGTTCTAATTGTTCTTTAGAACACTGTGGGAAGCTGCAGTAGAGCACAAAGGAATCAACTGACAGTCTCTGCCCTTGTTGGATGTACATGTTTTACTGAGAATGTCAGACTTAATTCTCACATGACTGAGAAAGATAATGTGAATTTACAGAAAATATGCTCTCAGTTTAGCTTATAGATCACCTTCCAAACCTCTGTGGGAAAATCATGAGAAAGTAGTTTTCTCTCAAACATGATTCATGATATCCCAGCAGAAGGCTTTTTCACATGGAAAAATCACCTTAGAACACACCACAATTCCTAAAATGAGTATGGTACCATCAACAAATGTTTTCTAATGTAACTAAAGTTTTAAAACCTTCTATTAACTGCAATGCTTTTTAATGAGGTGCTATCATGTATATTGGTCCCAAGATGGCTGCCAACACTTCTTGGATGAAGTGCTGACAGCCAATCATATCTCACGATGAGATGTGTGCTTAGGCTCCGCCCAGATATATATATTTCTTTTTCCAATAATATTTTTAAAACTACTGAAAGGATTTACACCATTTAATAAAAAGAGTTTTTTTCTGAAACTAGGCCTACTTTTTTGCCAAATTTGGTGTAATTCCGTTTAGCAGTTTGGGCTGTAGCCTTGGCTAAAGTTTCCTATGGGAAATTGATTTCTTTACTCTTATTTTTTGAATTTCTCAGTAACTATTGTACAAATTTACACCATTTAACAAACAGGTCGCTTTCTGAACCAAGCGCTACCTTTTTGCCAAATTTGGTGTAATTCCATTCAGCAGTTTGGGCTGTTTCCTATGGAAAATAACATGGAGAAAACACGTTTTGAGACCTCCCCTTTTTTTATGGCTCCCGCTTGCTGAATCACCCCGAAACTTTCAGGATAGGAGCGGACCGGAGCGCCCCACGAGTTTTGAAAGTTTCGCAATGATTCATCATCCAGCGCCAAAGTTATTGGGAATAGAATGTTGTGATTTTCCTACGGTAACTAGGTCCTAACTATATAACTAGTAGGTGATATACATATGTATATTTATATATACTTAATAATCTTTTTACTATGCGGCTACCCGCATAGACGTCTTTTGTTTCATAAGGAAGCTCAAACTAAAGAATTCTTCTCCATACAAAAATTAAAGGAAAGAAATGAGTCGGACACTGGGTCTGCCATAGCGATCACGGAGTGTGAGACAGGAGTTATGTCGGGGGATGTTAGTACTCTTTTATCTCTTCATGACCTGCATGATGCGACCGATTCTCAGCCAAGTGGTCCAGATATTAGTCTGAGCACACAAGCCAGACTGAACAAAATTAACAGACTACAAAAAGGAGCGGGGTTATCCCCATTCAAAAGCAAACCCAGCTTTGTCCCTCTACTTACAAAGGATGCGATAGACACGTTCCACGACTGCGTTTCTAATAAGATTAAACAACTTTACAGAACTATTAGAGTCAAGTCGAAAATGAAATACCAAAGACAAGAAGCTGACTATACTACCCTTATGAAAAAGTTGAGTACTAACCAGAAATAGTAATTAAAACATCTGATGAGGGTGGTAATGTTGTTATTTGGCCTAAAAAGATTATCCCACAGAAGTGTATAGACAGCTATATGATGTGAATTGCTATGAGAAAACCACCCACAAAGAATATGTTAAGGCCTAAGAGACTCTCCTTAAGTTACTACACAAGTGGCGCAGAGAGGGCCTGATCTCCATGGAGGAATTCAAATTTATGAACAATGAATTCCCTGTCCTCCCAGCATTCTATCTAATCCCCAAGGTCCATAAGAGTACAATCATCTCGGCCATTAAAAGTGTCAGCGAATCAGTAGGACAGTTCATTGATTTTTTCTTGCAGGACATGGTAAATGTCTTGCCAAGCTTTGTAAAAGGCACAGGCGATTTCCTGCAAAAAATTGGGGATTTGGAATGGAATAATGACATGTTATTGATTACTTTAGATGTAGAGTCTCTCTACACGAGCATAGTACATGCCTGTGGTTTAAAAGCGATTGAACATTTCTTAGGTAAACGCGCTGTTGAATTCTATGAACATAACAAAGTGATCATTAGCCTAATTGATTGGTGCCTACATAACAACTACTTTTTGTTTGGTAAAGATGTGTGGAAACAACTTAGGGGCGTTGCAATGGGATCCTGTTTCTCCCCCAGCAATGCGTGTTTACACGTTGGCTGGTGAGAGGAACAGGTCCTGAGTGTTCAACATCGATCATGGGTCAATGAGAAGATTGTAAAGTATTTACGGTATATTGATGACGTTTTCATTCTATGGCAGGGAGATGAGGAGGAAGCAGCTATGTTTGTAAAATAAATCAACACCAATTCCCTCAATCTCAATTTCACTCCCAACATGAGCAAGCTAGAAACAGAGTTTCTAGATGTGAAATTATATGTCAAGAATGATAGGTTAGAAACCACTCTTTTCAGAAAACCCACAGCAGGAAACATAACATTGCACGCTACCAGCCTACATCCCAAGCATACGATAAGCAGTATTCCGTATGGGGAGATCTTACAACTTAAATGTATCTATAATTCTGCTAGTGATTTCAACAAGTGTGTACTAGAAATGAATGCTAGACTGAAGGCACGGGGCTATTCTGATTGTTTGTTACACCAAGCCTTAATGAAGGCAAACATGCGCCCAAGAGAAAGCTTTTCCCCAACTAACCCTTTAAGCATAACAGAAACTGACACCAGTGTGGTGCCTGTAATAAAACCAATGACTGCCCCAGACTAATAACGGCATTTAGCAATGAGGAGAATAAAATCAGAACCATTGTTAAAAAGAACTGGCCTATATTGTTGACTGATTTAATATTAGGACCACAACTACCAGATAGGCCGTTGGTCACTTTTCGGAGGGCCAACAATATGGGGTCAATCCTGGACAAAGGCAGCCCTGAAATGAGAAAAAAAGATATGTGGCTGCAACCAGCCTCAGGGTTTCATAAATGATCCTCTTGTAGGGCATGCAAATTCGGAATTAATAAAACCCACTACCGAACTCCGTTTGGTTCAAAGGATATTCCGATTTCAGGCAGCTTTAATTGCAAAACTGAGTTTGCTGTGTATGTCCTGACGTGCACCTGTGGCCTGAATTACATAGGCAGTACGATATTACAGGTGCACGACAGGATATTACAGCATCTCAGAGCCATCCTGCATAGTGACCCCGCCTACCCGGTGGCACTGCATTTTAAGAACAAACATAACAACGATGTGACTTGCCTGTCGTACTTTGTGGTAGGTTCGGTCCCTAAACAACGTAGGGGTGGCAACAGAGATTTGAAACTAAGGCAATTGGAGACAGCTATGATTTTAGAATTCGACAGCAAATGGCCTAATGGTCTCAATAATACAGGGGATATGTACAACTTCCTGTAAGACTGTCTAATATGGTTGTCTAAATACCATAGTTTGGTTGCCTGATATATATATTTTGTCTTTGCTTTTGAGGCCCCGTGCGCATTTGATTTATAGTCTAAGCAGTTCTGGTAGTCAGGTTCCCTGTTAACGTATACATGTGGAATATCTAGTATGGATTTGTTGCACACTTTTTCTAGTAATATTGGTAATCAAATAGGTAGTCAGGTTCCCTGTTGCCTTTTCTGATGCTTCATTTTTTTACCATTCTCCTGTAAATATGAAATTTTGTCCTTTCTATTTAATTCCTTTAGTGGGCACGCACAAGTTTTTTTTAAATATGATGATTTTACGAAGATTTAGTGAATGTGATATTTATGTGTTTTTAACAATGAAATACGGCAATGACCATTTTTTATTGTTATTTATATGTACACATAGTTAGCTACTATCTAATCATCATACACGTAGCACTTTATGAAATAAAGTTTGCACTTTATTGCTGCACAGCTTTTTTGCACATTACCTAGAGGTGGTATTGAAAAATTGCACTAAAAATAGTGTTTAGTATAAATAATTCTATTTATGCACTTTGAGATTCCCCCTGTTATAATGACTCTATAAGCGGATGAACTTAGTCTAGAAGCCAATGTATGTATAAATATTATGTTATATAGGGCTAGCAGTATTTATCCTGGTATTTTTTCACTTTGTATTTTGCAACGAGTTAATTAACTGTTCTAGCTTTTAAAGTGGATCTATGAACATTTTACAGGCTTCTGTATTATATGCATTCATGCATTGTAATGAGAAATTAATTTCATTCGCGTAAGCAATGTAAGTGGACAGTCTTTTCACCTTTTCTACGGTCATGTGACCGAGGAGGAATGAGGTATCAGGTGGGCGTAGTTTTGTTTCACTGCATAATTTGAATTTGAATTTGAATTTAAAAACATTTATATAGCGCGCTTTTACCACGCGGTTTCATGGCGCTTTTCAGATTGCGAGGGGACAACAGGAGCGGGGAGAATTGATTAAACTGCGAAAGCTCGAGAGAAGAGTAAAGTTTTCAGGTTCTTTCGAAACACAGTGTACGAGGGTGTCATGCGGAGTTCTGTAGGCAGGGAGTTCCAAAACATGGGGGCGAGGACCGAAAATTTTGTTCCGCCCGCCCTTTTTTTTTTAAATCGGGGAATAGTCAAAAGGGCAGTGTGGGCGGAGCGGAGTTCTCTGCCCGGGATGTAAGGCTTAATGGCAGAACAGATGAACTCCGGAGCGGTGCCCATTTTGGCCTGGAAAGTGAGGCATCCAAGCTTGAACAAGGCTCACGCCTTCACCGGCAACCAGTGTAGTGCCTGCAGTAAGGGGGATGCACGATGAAATTTGGGCAGGCCATAGATCAGGCGGGCAGCCTGATTCTGCACTAGCTGCAGACGGTGGATGGCATAGGCCGGTGCGCCATTGTAGATGATATTACCATAGTCAAGGCGCGAAAGCACCATTGCCATCACTATGACCTTTAGGGCAGGGAGGGAAAAAAAGCAAGAGATCTTCCTGATCGTTCGAAGGGAAAAAAAGCAAGAGGAGATGACCGAACTGACCTGTGAGTGAACCGAGAGCAAAGGATTAAGGAAGATACCAAGGGTTTTGACTTTGGGAACAGGGAGTGGAGGAACACCCAGTGAGAGAGGCCAGTGGGACCAGGGACCAGGGACTGCAACCACCTCCGGTCAAGACTAATTCCGTCTTGTCCGGATTGAGTTTGAGGTGGTTGCAGTTCATCCAATCCTGGATGAACAACATAACAGATTGGACCTTCTGAGAAGATGTGGGGGAGTGGGAAAGATTGAAAATTAGCTGGAGGTCATCGGCGTAATTAAACACCGTGACCTCGAGCTGCTGTAACATAAGAATGAGAGGGTAGATGTATAAATTAAACAAAAGGGGGGAAAGTGAGGAACCTTGGGGAACCCCACACACAACCTTACGGGAGGCAGCAGTGAACCTAGCTAAGTGAACTGCCTGAGCCCTGTCCCTCAGGAAGGACTCAAGCCATGCGAAGGCTAGGCCCTCTATGCCCGCCGCCCTGACACGGGTAAGGAGGATGGAGTGGTCCACCGTGTCAAAAGCGGCGGACAGATCTAAGAGAATGAGGGCCTGCGGACGATTAGTATCAATGCCCTCGCGAAGGCTGTCCATCACTGAAATCACCACCTTCTCCGTAGAATGGCGGGGCCGAAAGCCCGCCTGCTGGGGGGAGAGGCAGTGATTGATTTCTACATGGGTGCTCAGGATGCTGGTTACATGAGTTTCTAATACTTTGCCCAGGTAAGGTAGGAGGGAGATGGGGCGGTAGTTGGAAGGGGATGAAGGGTCAGCACCGGCCTTTTTTAGAATAGGAATTACAGCTGCAAATTTGTGAGGGGTGGGGACCAATCCATTGCTGAGTGAGTCATTCAGAAGTGTGAGAGGTGGAGTCGGACATGCTAGGAAGATTTCTCTCAGGATGTGAGCGGGGGCGAAGTCCAGGGGAGAACCAGACTTCACCCTTTGAAGCAGAGGAAGGAAAGTGGCATTGGTCAAAAGGGGAATGGAAGTCAATTTAGAAATAACAACGGGAGGGGAGGGATTAATGAATGTGGAGGATGGAGGGGAAATATTAGACTTAATCTTTGCGACCTTTTCAACGAAAAAACCGTTGAGCAAGTCGCAGAGAGATTGAGAAGGGGGAATCGAGGCCGTAGCTCTGTTAGATGAAGCAAGCTCATGCACCGTTGCAAAGATTTCTTTGGGTTGTGACTCCGCTGCCAGTATCCTGTTGGAATAGAATAAGGTCTTGGCAGCAAGGATGCCTTGCTTATAGTCCTTGAGCACAGAAAGGTAGATTATTTTTTGGGCGGGGCAATATACTCTTCTCCATGCTCGCTCTGCTCTGCGCGCGGCCAGCTTCTTCTCCTTGAGGTCAGGGGTGAACCAGCGGTTAGCGGCATGGGCTCGCTTAACCGCGATCCGCCTCAAGGGGGCAAATTCGTCACCTGCTTGGGTCAGCCAGTTGTTAATGGCGGCCAGTTGTAAAGGGGCGGCAAGGCCGGAAAGGTCGGGACTAGAATTGACCAGGGATGAGCAGAGGGATGGCATGTCTGCTTTGCCCCATTTCCTGACCCAGGTATTCTTGGGGAGAGGAGGCTTAATAACTGGAGCTAAAGCAAGGGAAAAGGAAATTAAGAAGTGGTCAGACCAGGAGCAGGGTGAAATGTTGGGGGGTGTAATGGGAATGTTCAGGGTCCAGACCTGATCAAGGGAGTGGCCTTGCACGTGAGTGGGGCTATGAACGTGGGGGGTGAAGTTAAGACTGAGCATAAGATCAGTAAACTCTTTGGAAAGAGAACTTTCAGCGGGGTCATAGGGCCAGAAGTTTAGGTCGCCTAAGACTAACACTGACGAGTTGTTTACTACCAGTGTTGCGAGAATGTCTTGGAGGCTGGAAACAAAAGTAGGAGTAGGGTGGGGAGGACGGTAAATGATAACAGAGGTTAAGGGAGCCGAGTGGGAACAAGAGCGGATTATTAGGCAGTCAACTTCAGGAATAGGGGGGAAAGGGAGGATCTGGAAATGAAAATCAGTGCGGGCTATCAAAGCCACTCCGCCGCCTCTTCTGTCATCCGGGCGGTCCGCACGGATGATGGAGTATGAGGGGGGTAGCGCAGCTAAGACATTAGGCAGAGAATCGGCCTTGAGCCAGGTCTCCGTTAAAAACAGGAGATCTGGTTCGTGAGTATCAATATAATCGAATAACTCATACTGGTGGCTAACAGCCGATCTAGTGTTTAAGAGCGCGGCCTTGGTTTTAAGGACTGGAGTGGGGGGGGAAAGACACAAAAGGGACGGAAGGGACAACACAGGGCACGGGGACAGCTCCTAGTGTGATTACAGGGGGGGTGGAGGGTGGGCAGGAGTAAAGACCTAAGTGTGTGAGTAGTTTGGAAACAGATGGGCAGATGGAACCGGGGGTCAAATACGAGAGGAGAAGGGGGGGAGAGTATGTCAGTGAGAGGACATGGGGGGTGCCCCTTGCCCCGGCCAGCCGCGGACGGGCGCAGATGGGCTGGACTCTGGTGTGACTCCGGCGCGCCTACGGCGCGCCCGCTGCACTGACGCATGGGGGATGTTTAGATGGAGGAGCAGCGTGGGGGGAGTGGCGTGGGTGGGGTTGGGCGAACCAGCCCAAACCAAGATGGCGGCCACTGCCGCTGGGAGCCTACGATGTAATCAGCTGCCAGCCAGCCCCGCAGAGCCCCTAGGAAGCAAGGTAGAAGATTGAGATACCTGTTGATGTTCAGTGCAGGTTAGACACAATAAAATACACAGTCTTAAAAAGCGTGTCACCGCTCGCAATCAGCGTGACAGCGCGCTCGAGTTAAAAGTACAATAACGCAACCCTCAGCTCCTGCTAGCAAGCCCACTGCCACCGGGCTGCTCGCAATCGCTGAGAGAGCGTCAGAAATGCTCCTAAATGGAGGAGCAGCGTGGGGGGAGTGGCGTGGGTGGGGTTGGGCGAACCAGCCCAAACCAAGATGGCGGCCACTGCCGCTGGGAGCCTACGATGTAATCAGCTGCCAGCCAGCCCCGCAGAGCCCCTAGGAAGCAAGGTAGAAGATTAAGATACCTGTTGATGTTCAGTGCAGGTTAGACACAATAAAATACACAGTCTTAAAAAGCGTGTCACCGCTCGCAATCAGCATGACAGCGCGCTCGAGTTAAAAGTACAATAACGCAACCCTCAGCTCCTGCTAGCAAGCCCACTGCCACCGGGCTGCTAGCAATCGCTGAGAGAGCGTCGGAAATGCTCCTAAATGGAGGAGCAGCGTGGGGGGAGTGGCGTGGGTGGGGTTGGGCGAACCAGCCCAAACCAAGATGGCGGCCACTGCCGCTGGGAGCCTACGATGTAATCAGCTGCCAGCCAGCCCCGCAGAGCCCCTAGGAAGCAAGGTAGAAGATTAAGATACCTGTTGATGTTCAGTGCAGGTTAGACACAATAAAATACACCGTCTTAAAAAGCGTGTCACCGCTCGCAATCAGCGTGATAGCGCGCTCGAGTTAAAAGTACAATAACGCAACCCTCAGCTCCTGCTAGCAAGCCCACTGCCACCGGGCTGCTCGCAATCGCTGAGAGAGCGTCGGAAATGCTCCTAAATGGAGGAGCAGCGTGGGGGGAGTGGCGTGGGTGGGGTTGGGCGAACCAGCCCAAACCAAGATGGCGGCCACTGCCGCTGGGAGCCTACGATGTAATCAGCTGCCAGCCAGCATAAAAACTTGTAAAAATAGTTACCACTCTGCATGTGATCAAGGGACCACAAGCCCGAAACGCGACATTGCTGTTAACTTGCGCCAGTAAACTTAATCTGTGGCCAGATCCTGGGTCCGTCTCCTTTGTAGCTTCGCTGGTCTGAATGATTGGAGGTGGCTGTTGGAGTGCCCCCACGCTGAGCACCAGTAGTTGAGCGCACGGAGTTCAAGGATCACATTGTGGCAGAATATATATTCACTTTTTCAAAGGCAATATCATGATGAACACTCCCCCATTGCTTTAACGTCTTTTCAACATCTGCCACGCCCAGATGGGCTGTCCGAATAGAACTGTGGTGATTTCTGGGAGATGGAGTGCTCGAGATTAATCCACAGATGGATGCAAATTTCTTGTAAGCTCGGAATGAGCCCCCACAGGCGTCACTGTCCTCAATCCAGCAGAGTTGCCCCATATATATATAAAGTCAAACCTCTCCACTCCTCAGAAGACTTTACCCCTCCGTGGTGAAGAAGACTAGAGACAACAGCGAAGTTTGGCAGGTAACTGTTTGTTTATTCACAGGACATTGGCACTACCGGTTTCAGCTGGTGCCTTCTTCAGATGCTACTCCGTTAGCAGCGTTGACTCACTCAGGGATTCCTTTTAAGCTCCTCCTCCAAGTGGTGGCGGGCTCACCTGCTCCGGATTGTTTCAGCAAACGTTAGTTTTGGGGACTACTAGTCCCAGAGTACACCGTGCTTCACAGTCCAGATGCAGTGGTGGGGCTTCACAAAAATTAAAACTTGTGGCTGCCAAACTTCTAACTCTCTGCCACAGTTAACCGAGCTTACACAACCTTAGGCACAGGTCGGGTAACGGCGTCCATCCGTGCCCTCCGTGCCTGATGTTATAAGGTGTGTCCTCAGTTTTGATCAACTCAATGGCGGGCCGCGACTTTTCCGACTCGTAGTCACCATCCCGAATTTTCCAATGCAATCTGCAGCCGCTTGCGAGAGGGTCTCTAGTGCGCGTCACAGGAAACCGTGCTAATACAAAGTCAAACCTCTCCACTCCTCAGAAGGCTTTACCCCTCCGTGGCGAGGAAGACTAGAGACAACAGCGAAGTTTGGCAGGTAACTGTTTGTTTATTAACAGGACATTGGCACTACCGGTTTCAGCTAGTGCCTTCTTCAGATGCAAGTCCGTTAGCAGCGTTGACTCACCCAGGGATTCCTTTTAAGCTCCTCCTCCAAGTGGTGGTGGGCTAACCTGCTCCTGATTGTTTCAGCAAACGTTAGTATTGGTGACTACTAGTCCCAGAGTACACCGTGCTTCACAGTCCAGATGCAGTGGTGGGGCTTCACAAAAATTAAAACTTGTGGCTGCCAAACTTCTAACTCTCTGCCACAGTTAACCATGCTTACACAACCTTAGGCACAGGTCGGGTAACGGCGTCCATCCGTGCCCTCCATGCCTGATGTCATAAGGTGTGTCCTCAGTTTTGATCAACTCAATGGCGGGCCGCGACTTTTCCGACTCGTAGTCACCATCCCGAATTTTCCAATGCGATCTGCAGCCGCTTGCGATCGGGACTCTAATGCGCGTCACAGGAAACCGCGCTAATACAAAGTCAAACCTCTCCACTCCTCAGAAGACTTTACCCCTTCCGTGGTGAAGAAGACTAGAGACAACAGCGAAGTTTGACAGGTAACTGTTTGTATATTCACAGGACATTGGCAATACCGGTTTCAGCTAGTGCCTTCTTCAGATGCCTAGTCCGTTAGCAGCGTTGACCCACCCAGGGATTCCTTTGAAGCTCCTCCTCCAAGTGGTGGTGGGCTCACCTGCTCCGGATTGTTTCAGCAAACGTTAGTTTTGGGGACTACTAGTCTCAGAGGGTGTGTATCACTTACAACGCAACTTTTACGTCGTAATGCTGTTACAACGCAGCTATTGCAACGCAGGATCCATTACATCGGATGCCATTACAACGCATGGCATTACATAGCAGATGGTATTACAACGCATACCATTACATCGTAAGTATTGGTAAGTATAAAAATTTTTTTATTTTATTTAATATTATATAATTGATTTAATTATTATTAATTATAAATAAAAATAAATAAAAATATTTATTTATGTTTTTAAATATTATAAATTAAATTTATTAATTTAAGTAATTTTTTAAATAAGTATGAGTATAGGAGTATATGTTTTGGGGTAGGTACAGGGGTGTTTTTAGGTTTTAGGGCAGGGTTTGGGTTTTGGGGTACAGGGGTGTTTTTAGGTTTTAGGGCAGGGTTTGGGTTTTGGGGTACAGGGGTGTTTTTAGGTTTTAGGGCAGGGTTTGGGTTTTGGGGTACAGGGGTGTTTTTAGGTTTTAGGGCAAGTTTTGGGTTTTGGGGTACAGGGGTGTTTTTAGGTTTTAGGGCAAGGTTTGGGTTTTGGGGTACAGGGGTGTTTTTAGGTTTTAGGGCAAGGTTTGGGTTTTGGGGTACAGGAGTGCTTTTAGGTTTTAGGGCAGGGTTTGGGTTTTGGGGTACAGGGGTGTTTTTAGGTTTTAGGGCAGGGTTTGGGTTTTGGGGTACAGGGGTGTTTTTAGGTTTTAGGGCAGGGTTTGGGTTTTGGGGTACAGGAGTGCTTTTAGGTTTTAGGGCAGGGTTTGGGTTACAGGGGTGTTTTTAGGTTTTAGGGCAGGGTTTGGGTTTTGGGGTACAGGGGTGTGGGGTACAAGAGTTTGTGTTTTGGGTTAATTAAATTATATTTACCATTTTTAAATTAATTAAAATATATTTAATAAATTAAATTAATTTTATTTCATTAATTACATTTTTAAATTAAATTAATTAAATAAATTATTTCAATTAATTTAATTTAATATCAATTATAAAAATATGTACATTAAGTTAATTTTATTATTTTAATTAAATTAAATTATTCCCATTTTTTATTAAAATTACATTTATTAAATAGATATTATTTTATTAAATTAAATTAATGGCTTTTTTAAAATGTATTTTATTTAAATTAATTAAATTAAATTAAATTAATTAAATTAACTTAATAACATTTTTTTTAAAAAAGTATACTTACCTATACTTACGATGTAATGCCATGCGTTGTAATACCATCTGCTATGTAATGCCATGCGTTGTAATGGCATCCGATGTAATGGATCCTGCGTTGTAAAAATTCAGTTGTAACGGAATGCGATGTAAAAATCCGCGTTGTACTGACACCAATCCGTCTCAGAGTACACCGTGCATCACAGTCCAGATGCAGTGGTGGGGCTTCACAAAAATTAAAACTTGTGGCTGCCAAACTTCTAACTCTCTGCCACAGTTAACCGAGCTTACAAAACTTTAGGCACAGGTCGGGTAACAGCGTCCATCCGTGCCCTCCGTGCCTGGTGTCATAAGGTGTGTCCTCAGTTTTGATCAACTCAATGGCGGGCCGCGACTTTTCCGACTCGTAGTCACCATCCCGAATTTTCCAATGCGATCTGCAGCCGCTTACGAGAGGGTCTCTAGTGCGCGTCACAGGAAACCGCGCTAATACAAAGTCAAACCTCTCCACTCCTCAGAAGACTTTACCCCTCCGTGGCGAAGAAGACTAGAGACAAAAGCGAAGTTTGGCAGGTAACTGTTTGTTTATTCACAGGACATTGGCACTACCGGTTTCAGCTAGTGCCTTCTTCAGATGCCTAGTCCGTTAGCAGCGTTGAACCATCCAGGGATTCCTTTTAAGCTCCTCCTCTAAGTGGTGGCGGGCTCACCTGCTCCAGATTGTTTCAGCAAACGTTAGTTTTGGGGACTACTAGTCCCAGAGTACACCGTGCTTCACAGTCCAGATGCAGTGGTGGGGCTTCACAAAAATTAAAACTTGTGGCTGCCAAACTTCTAACACTCTGCCACAATTAACCGAGCTTACACAACAATATATATATATATATATATATATCAAAGAAACAGGATTGCCCAAGTGGAGACATCGCACGAAGAGGGGTTACAGCACACGGCCTCCGGTAGAAGCCACCACACATGACACACGTTCTCCCCTTAAGAAATAACCCGTGTACTTCCACCCACTTGGGACAAGACATTTATCCACCCACATGGGTATTATTTTAAAGAGAATGCGATACCCAATATGGTTATGTACGGAACTTGAGTCATGGCAGAGGAACTACTACTACCAGAATGCCCTGCGTGCCGACGCCCACTGGGGCGGAACTTTTTAACTCAATAAAACATGTTCCCATTTAACATCGCTGCCTCTGCATTCTCCTTCAGCCAGTGATCAAGAGCGACACAGCGCTCGAAACTCTTTTGGCAGGATTTCATAAGGAGAGAATGTGGGTCATGTGTGGTGGCTTCTACCGGAGGCCGTGTGCTGTAACCCCTCATCGTGCGATGTCTACACTTGGGCAATCCTGTTCCTTTGATGTTATAGCGACCGGCCCGGTCGCGGAGATGTCCCGCTGCCTGCTTTGGCGGATCTTGGGTGCACGCAACCGCGTGCACATCTTGGAGTCGAGGGGGTCTGACCTTCGGATTACATTGGAAGGCGCTGCAATTTTAACCCATGTACTTCCACCCACTTGGGACAAGACATTTATCCACCCACAGGGGTATTATTTTAAAGAAAATGCGATACCCAACATGGTTATGTACGGAACTTGAGTCTTGGCAGAGGAACTACTACTACCAGAATGCCCTGCGTGCCGACGCCCACTGGGGCGGGAATTTTTAACTCAATAAAACATGTTCCCATTTAACATCGCTGTCTCTGCATTCTCCTTCAGCCAGTGATCAAGAGCGACACAGTGCTCGAAACGCGTTTGGCAGAATTTCATAAGGGGAGAACGTGGGTCATGTGTGGTGGCTTCTACCGGAGGCCGTGTGCTGTAACCCCTCTTCGTGCGATGTCTCCACTTGGGCAATCCTGTTTCTTTGATGTTATAGCGACCGGCCCGGTCGCGGAGATGTCCCGCTGCCTGCTTTGACGGATCTTGGGTGCACGCAACCGCGTGCACATCCTGGAGTCGAGGGGGTCTGACCTTAGGATTACATTGGAAGGCGCTGCAATTTTAACCCGTGTACTTCCACCCACTTGGGACAAGACATTTATCCACCCACAGGGGTATTATTTTAAAGAGAATGCGATACCCAACATGGTTATGTACGGAACTTGAGTCTTGGCAGAGGAACTACTACTACCATAATGCCCTACGTGCCGACGCCCACTGGGGCGGGACTTTTTAACTCAATAAAACATGTTCCTATTTACCATCGCTGCCTCTGCATTCTCCTCCAGCCAGTGATCAAGAGCGACACAGCGCTCGAAACTGGTTTGGCAGGATTTCATAAGGGGAGAACGTGGGTCATGTGTGGTGGCTTCTACCGGAGGCCGTGTGCTGTAACCCCTCTTCGTGCGATGTCTCCACTTGGGCAATCCTGTTTCTTTGATGTTATAGTGACCGGCCCGGTCGCGGAGTTGTCCCGCCGCCTGCTTTGGCGGATCTTGGGTGCATTCAACTGCGTGCACATCTTGGAGTCAAGGGGGCCTGACCTTCGGATTACATTGGAAGGCGCTGCAATTTTAACCCATGTACTTCCACCCACTTGGGACAAGACATTTATCCACCCACAGGGGTATTATTTTGAAGAGAATGCGATACCCAACATGGTTATGTACGGAACTTGAGTCTTGGCAGAGGAACTACTACTACCAGAATGCCCTGCGTGCCGACGCCCACTGGGGCGGGACTTTTTAACTCAATAAAACATGTTCCCATTTAACATCGCTGTCTCTGCATTCTCCTTCAGCCAGTGATTAAGAGCTACACAGTGCTCGAAACGCGTTTGGCAGAATTTCATAAGGGGAGAACGTGGGTCATGTGTGGTGGCTTCTACCGGAGGCCGTGTGCTGTAACCCCTCTTCGTGCGATGTCTCCACTTGGGCAATCCTGTTTCTTTGATGTTATAGCGACCGGCCCGGTCGCGGAGATGTCCCGCTGCCTGCTTTGACGGATCTTGGGTGCACGCAACCGCGTGCACATCCTGGAGTCGAGGGGGTCTGACCTTAGGATTACATTGGAAGGGCTAGAGGGTTGGGGGGGTCTCTACCCTGCCTCCTTTTCGTGTTTTCCACTCTTGTTTTGGGCTCTCTTGTGCCTCAGTTCTCCTGAAAAACAAGATGGTGGCCAACACTTCCTGGTTTGGACAGTTTAGAATGTTGACAGTCGACTGTCAGCCAATCAGAAACTCGCTCGCGCACGTAAGGGTACGCGCACGTACGCGTACGGTACGCGTACGCTGCGCGTACAGTGCGTGTACGGTGAGTGCATATAGATATATCATTTGCTCGAATTCAATTTTATTAACAACTACTGGAGGGATTTTCACCAAATATAGAAAGGCACTACTGCATACCTGTCCCTACCATTTTGCCAAGTTTGGTGTAATTCCGTTCAGCCGTTCAGGCTGTAGCCGTGTCTAAACGTCCCATAGAAAATGCCATTTGAAAAATTTAAAATTCAATTTTCTCAAGAACTACTGGAGGGATTCTCACCAAACATAGCAAAGGCACATCTGCATACCAGGCCCTACCATTTTGCCAAGTTTGGTGTAATTCCATTCAGCCGTTCGGGCTGTAGCCGTGTCTAAAGGTCTCTATGGAAATTAACATGGGGAAAACACGTTTTGGGACCCCCCTTTCGGCCCCCGCTTGACGAATCCCCCCCAAACTTTAAGGGAAGGAGCGAAATGGAGCTGGCCAAAATTCTGGAAAATTACACGCAGATTCCTCAATCGGCGCCAACGTTATTCCCAATAGAATGTTGAGCGCATGTAGATATATAATTTGCTCAAATTCAATTTTCTCAACAACTACGGGAGGGACTTTCACCAAATATAGAAAAGGCACTACTGCATACCTGTCCCTACCATTTTGCCAAGTTTGGTGTAATTCCGTTCAGCCGTTCGGGCTGTAGCCGTGTCTAAAGGTCCCATAGAAAATGCCATTTTAAAAATTTCAAATTCAATTTTCTCAAAAACTACTGGAGGGATTTACACCAAACATACAAAAGGCACTGCTGCATACCAGTCCCTACCATTTTGCCAAATCTGGTGTAATTCCGTTCAGCCGTTCGAGCTGTAGCCGTGTCAGAATGTCCCTATGGAAATTAACATGGGGAAAACACGTTTTGGGCCCCCCCTTTTTTCTCGGCCCCCGCTGGACGAATCCCCCCGAAATTTTCAGGGAAGGAGCGGAGCGGAGCGAGTCAAATTTAAGGAAAATTACAAACAGATCCTTTAATCGGCGCCAAAGTTATTCCCAATAGAATGTTCAGAATTTCCTATGGTAACTAGGTCCTAACTATATATATAACTATATATACGACCGCCAGTAGGTAATATATATTACCTACTGGCGGTCGCCAGTAGGTAGTTATAGTTAGGATTGATTTCCATAGGGAAATAGTAACATTCTATTTGGAATAACTTTGGCGCCGGTGGAGGAATCTGCCTGAAATTTTCAGCAACTTTGCTTCGCGGCGCTTGGCTCCTTCCCTGAAAGTTTGGGGGGATTCATCAAGCGGGGGCCGAGATAAAAGGGGGGTCCCAAAACGTGTTTTCCCCATGTTAATTTCCGTAGGGCGGTCGGTCGCACTTTTAGCTCGAACGGCTGAATGGATTTTCACAAAACTTGGCAAAATTGTAGGGACTGGTAGCCCGATGTGCCTATGCTATGTCTCAAGATATGTGCTCCAGAGGATTTTGAGTAATTTAGGTTCAAAAAAATTTATATATCAATAGCCGTGCCCCGGTACGCGCACCGGGGAGCGCTCCGGGCGCGCCACGCGACTTGCGCACGGAAAGCTGATTGGCTCTCGGGTGTCTGTAAACATTCGAAACAGTCCGGAGCGGCCGCCATCTTGTGTCTCGGTAGGATCGAGACACAAGAGGTGGTAAAAACAAAGGGGGAAATAACCAAAAGGGGGCAGGGTAGACCCCCCCTGACTCCCTAGGTTTGATGTGGGGGCCATAAAAGGGTCCCTCGGGTAAAACATTTTTTTTAAATTTTTTTCGGTTCTTGCGGGGGGAGCGCCCAGTACGCGCACCGGGGAGCGTACCATTGTGAAACAGGAAAATAATAATTTAAAGTGATTAGGGGTAGGGTAGCTCTGCATAGAGTTGTTGTGTTGTTTGGGTGTTTTAAGTACCAACATGTAGGTACCAATGCTGAGTCTTAAATTTAATGTACACCGTTTCCTCTGTAGATATCTTGCATGTTGTAACAGAAGTTATTGTGCTATATGGAATCCACATCATAGTCTGTCAGGAAAGCAGAAACAACATGGAGGCAGGAGATGAAAAAGAGATGTCAAATAGACATTGGAGATAATATATTGGGAGAAAGGAAGTATCTATGAGCAAAATTACTATGTAACCTAAAAAAGTTGCACAGTATGCTATAAATCTGAATTTACATTATAATCAATTTGGTACTAGTTTATGAATTACATATAAAAATGAATAATGTCTGAAACAAGTTTAGAATTATTAAATATAAATTTATTTTTCAGATTCTTTTTCCAAATTTAACATAACTTCCATTAACAGATTGTCGGAAATGTCCTCATTTTGAATTAGCAAATCTACCGCTTCCACACATTGAACTAATTCATAGTCCTGTGATTGATCCATGAATTCTAAGTCTTGATTGGGTTCAATAACTTGTTCATTGTTGCTCTCAGTACAATTTCAAAGGAAATATTTTTCTCTCCTTCCATTTTCTTGCTGTAATTTGCCTAAAAAATAAATATATCAGTAGAGATAGGGCACTGTTGGGTTTAAGTTCATACAGGTAGTTTTGATTTTTTAACAGTTAAGTTATCTTTGGGCAGTGTATGGTATCAGGCTGGAAGTAGAAATATAAAAAAGTGTATATCATGAATCCTAAGTAAATTCATAATTATACAAGACAAGCCTAACTCCATCCATAACTATAACAGAGAAGCGTATCTCAATCTATAACTATTACAGTGGGATAGTATATAACTATCAGAAAATGTTTTCCAAATTAACTTAAAGTGCACAACATACTTCAGTTTTCAAAATAACATCTTACCTTTCAAAAAGAAGTTTAAGTTCTCAGTGGAAATGCTTTTGAAATGTACTTCAGGAAGTAGTAGTCAAAATGGCTGTGTTTCCCTCTCTTTGTTTATATATATTCATGTACATAACCAATCAAATGTCATGAAATAATAGTAGAAAATGAAAGTAACATTTTAATTGGTTGTAAATTCTAACACTTCAGATGTGTTTTTGTGAAGTAATTCACCTCAGGATATTTAGAGAGGTCTACAGGCTAAATGGCTCAATGGAATTCCACCAAATTTAAGAAAATGGTAGGGACTGGTATGTAGTATGGCCTATTCTATATTTGGTGAAAGTGTCTCCGGTGGTTTTTATGTAAATTAACTTTTAACATTTTTTGGGAGCGCTTCCCGGTGCGCGCCCCGGTACGCGTACCGGCAGCGCTACGGGAGTCCTCCATTTTGTGTTTCGGTAGATTTGAGACAGAAAATGGAGGACAAACAACGTTGGGAATGGGTATAAGGGGGCATGGTAGGCACTCCCTGATCCTCTAGGTTTTCTGAGGGGGTCTTAGGAGGCCCATATAGGCCCCCAAATTTTTTTTTTTTTTAATTTTCGCGGGGGGAGCGCCCGGTACGCGCACCGGGAAGCGTACCGGGGAGCGTACTATGGTGAAAAATAGTGAAAAAAGTTAGAAAAAGATAATCATTTGGAGTGATCAGAGATAGGGTAGCCCTGAAAAGCGCTTTTGGGTTCTGTGGCTGATTTAGGTACCTACAAGTAGGTACCAATGCACAGTCTTTAATTCAGGAGGAATATTCTATTCCCCTCATCTGAGAAGTGCACACCATCTCCTTTGTAGATATCTTGCATGTTGTAACGCAAGTTGTTGTTGTATATTGAACCCATTCCATAGTCTCTCATGTAAGCAGAAACAGATTTATTCACATGTTTCCGTGCTTTCTCAAATTGTGGACAAAATTGGTAGGACCAGTTCCATTTCTGTCTTTGGCATATATTGGAAAATACCAAGGCAGTTTGAGGAAAAAGTGCCATCAATTGTTCAAAGGTGTCCTTTAAAAGCATTTCCAGACCTACCCCAGTCAAAGTGCCTAAGTCATTTCCACCACAGTGCAGAATTATGAGGTTAGGGTGTGGCAAATGCAAAAAGGTTTTCACCAATGGTATCAATTGGTGACATCTCAATCCTCTCTGGCCAATCCATTTAATGTTCACATTTGGTAAATCAAGGTTGTGAAAATTTCTGGTAGCTGCATACCTTTGAGCCCAGTGGATATAGCTATGTCCAATAATCCAGACAGAATACATGGTAGAGGAGGTTCTGGTGCAGTCAGATGAAGTGTAGGAATAAAATGGCAGTTGGAACAGTAGGAGTTTGCAAAAAAAAACTGTGGAGTTTCAGTGCTCTTGAATCACAAGCAATGATTGGTAGATTGAGATAGTTGAAAACTGAAAGTTAGGGTGCATGGTTGTGTTCTGTGTAAGAAGTAATTTAAAAGGTTAAAAAAAGTCATTTAAAGAAACATTGCACCAGATAAGCTGGTGTATTCGCAGGTCAAACATCCTTGCTGAGGTGATTTGCAACATTGTAGAATAAACTTTTAAACCTGAGAGCTCAGTGAGGAGGGAGTTGCTATGGTAACAGGTAGAAAGGGCTGAGGGGGGAAGGGTGTTGGTTTGAAAATACAGAGGGAAGAGTTTTGATTGGTTCCCATGAGCAATATGTGCGTAGAAACAGAGGTTTTCTGTGCCATTATTGGTTGCAGTGCCTGGAGAACATACCTTTTGCTCTGCTAAAGAAATATTGGTGTGTGTATCTGACACTGTTCTGAATCTCCTAGAGCATTTGTAAAGGTGAGTTATGATTCATTTAATATACATAGAGACTTGTATACTCTATGGAGAAGATTTGGAAGCAAATTGTGGTTTTTTAATGTTGCTTTGTGTCATGCTTTTTGATAATGCTTGGTAAAAAGTTTTTACTGCATAGAGGAATTGTATTTTGAAAAATTGTGAAGTTTTAGTAGTGACATGGAATGCTTGTACATAGGACCTGTGCTGTGTTTCTTAAACGTGATGTCAAAAACGATTTTGGGAAAAATGAATGGCTTTTACATTTTTTAGAAGTAATAAATAATGTGTGCATGTTTAAAGAAATAAATTTGACTCTTTGCAATGATGTTACCTGTGTTAACTCAGTGTAGGAAGCACATTGAGTTTCTTTGCATAGAGGAATTGTATTTTGTAAAATAGTGAGGTTTCAGTAGTGACATGGAATGCTTGTACATAGGACCTGTGCTGTGTTTCTTAAATGTGATGTCAAAAACGATTTTGGGGAAAATGAATGGGTTTTACATTTTTGAGAAGGAATAAAGAGTGTTTGCATGCTTAAAGACATAAATTTGCCCCTTTCACAATGATGTAACCTGTGTTACCTCAGATTAGGAAGTAGATTGTGCAGATGAGGTGAGGCATGTCCAGAGGTACAGAGGAGGTGAGGCCTTTGTTCAAGACTGTAGTGGGAGAGAGGGCTTTCCTGGGGAGCGTAGGTGGTGAGGCTTGTGTCTAAGAGTGCAGTGGACTAGGCTTCATGAAGCCTATCCCCGACTGCACTCTTAGACACAGGCGTCAATTTGACTCTTTACAATGATGTTACCTGTGTTAACTCAGTGTAGGAAGCATATTGAGTTTGTTTGCTTAGAGGAATTGTATTTTGTAAAATAGTGAGGTTTCAGTAATGACATGGAATGCTTGTACATAGGACCTGTGCTGTGTTTCCTAAATGTGATGTCAAAAACGATTTTGGGGAAAATGAATGGCTTTTACATTTTTGAGTATAATGTGGCGCAGAGGTTTAAAAAGTGACGCATCTACCTACATGCGTCACTTTTTAAATATGGCGCAAAAAGGTACATGTTTTATGCCGCCGATGCGTCACAAAAAGTGACGCATCAGCAGTGCAAAACTGATGCAGGGCCTCATGAATGAGGTTCTTTTTTTTTTGCACACTACTCCAGTTGTGTCCTGTCCACTGCACTCTTGGACACAAGCCTCACCTTTTGTGCTCCCCTGGACAGTCTTCATCTCATCTGCACTCCTGCTTAGGTGTCAGAATCCTATCACATGGGGAAAGCTCCATGTGAAAGTGTTTGCCTCAGTCTTATCCCTGCTGTGAGGCAGGTGCAAGATTTTGACGTAACAGTGTCCTAAAAGTGACGCAGTGAAATCTCATAGATTTCACTGTGTCATTATTACGAGGCTTTTTGCGGAGAAATGACCCCTCTCTGTACATTACACCTGACAGAGGTATAATGTGGCGCAGAGGTTTAAAAAATGACGCATCTACCTACATGCATCACTTTTTAAATATGGTGCAACAAGGCACATGTTTTATGCCGCCAATGCGTCACAAAAAGTGACGCATCAGTAGCGCAAAACTGACGCATGGCTTTATAAATGAGGCTCATCTTTTTCTTGCACACTACTCCAGTTTAGTCCTGTCCACTGCACTCTTGGACACAAGCCTCACGTTTTGTGCTCCCCTGGACAGTCTTCATCTCATCTGCACTCCTGCTTAGGTGTGAGAATAGTATCACATGGGGAAAGCTCCATGTGAAAGCGTTTGCTTCAGTCTTATCCCTGCTGTGAGGCAGGTACAAGATTTTGACGTAACAGTGTCCTAAAAGTGACGCAGTGAAATCTCATAGATTTCACTCTGTCATTATTACGAGGCTTTTTGCAGAGAAATGACCCCTCTCTGTACATTGTACTTGACAGAGGTATAATGTGGCGCAAAAGGTTTAAAAAATGACGCATCTACCAACATGTGTCACTTTTTAAATATGGCGCAACAAGGTACATGTTTTATGCCGCCAATGAGTCACAAAAAGTGACGCATCATTAGCGCAAAACTGACGCAGGGCTTTATAAATGAGGCTTATTTTTTTCTGGCACACTACTCCAGTTTAGTCCTGTCCACTGCACTCTTGGACACAAGCCTCACGTTTTGTGCTTCCCTGGACAGGCTTCATCACGTGAGTATTCCTGCTTAGGCCTTATAATTCTTTTTAGAATAACATTTGAAAAACAATGAAAAGGTCATATGTATAAGCTTTTCATTACACTACTAAAATATTTTTGCTGCAAATTAATGAGTTTTACATTTTTGAGAAAGTTTAAATAGTAGGACCTGCACTGTGTTTCTAAAATGTTATTGAAAAATCGATTTTGGGACTAATCAATGCATTTTACATTTTTGATAAAGAATAAATAGTGTGTGCATGATTACATAAAAAAAATTGACCTTTTCACAATTATGTCACCTGTGTTACCTGAGATTAGGAAGTAGATTGTGCAGATGAGGTGAGACCTGTCCAGAGGGACAGAGGAGGTGAGGTTTATGATCAAGACTGTAGTGGGAGAGAGGCCTTTCCCGGGAAGCATAGGTGGTGAATCCTGTGTATAAGAGTGCAGTGGACTAGACTTCATGAAGTCTATCCCCTACTGGACTCTTAGACACAGGTCTCATCTTCTTTGTACCTGTGGACAGAGCTGTCTTCCACTATACTCTTCATTACAGGCCTCACCTTTTGTGCACTCATGGAGAATCCTCACCTGATCTGTAACCCTGAATAGATCGTTTGCTTTTTGTCATTGCTTTGTTGTTTGGTAATAGTGGTCTATAATGTGCTATTTTTTTCTTTAACACAGATTGAAATTAAGATTTCAAGAGTAAGCAAACATGCCCTCAAGGGAAAGGAGAAGAAAACAACATAACCGCCAAAAAACAAAAACAGCAACGGAATTACAGCACTCTTCCACAACAAATACTTCAAAAAACAGGAACCAAGCTCCTGGTAAGACGACTAAGTCTTTTATACGGAACATATGTACTTCAAAAAAAAAATGTTGGACAGCATGTAGAAAAAGAGAATGAGAGAGTAAATTTGAAAAGGAAGGAGAGAACCTCAAAGAATCCTACAACTGGAGCAGGAGAGAATAATATGTATAGGAATAGAAGGCAGAATCAGTTTAGAGACATTCGTAAACGAATGTTTCGCAATAGGGTGGTTTTAAATTTGTTAAAAAAACATTAGGAAAGGTAAACAGAGAGCTGCTTTTTATAAGAAAAAGAAAAGTGTAGAGAAGATTGTTGATCAGGCTTTTGAAGTAAAGAAAATTATTTATTTTAATAATCAATAGAATTAGGACACTTAACAAGACAATTGATGTTTTCAAATCAAACAGTAGATGGAAAAGAGTAATTAATCGGACTAATTTTTGTAAAGTTTTTTCAGGAGAATGGATGCACAGTTCAAGTTTTGAGCCATTTTTTAATGAGGAGAGTTACTTCCAGGAGAATGATTTAGTGCATGCAGTTGACACCAGTGGTCGAGCGTATGAAGTGAAAGACGGTTGTCCGATTGAAAAAGAGAAACTTGTGCCTAGAGAGAACCAGAAGAGGTGTTCACTGATGAAGTTTTAGGGAGACGTACTAAGGGTCCAGTGTACACTTGGAAGTGTAGTCGTATTTGTAGTGCGCGACAGGAATCAATTGATTTGTTTTGTAATTTCTTACGTACATATAGTAACAAAAGTCTAAAGCAGAAAGTGAAGTTGTTGCAAGAGTTAGATCCTTGCAGAGTGAGAGAAAACACAGATTTGCAAGGGCATTCACTGGCTTGTCTTTCTAGAAAAGTCTGTCAGGGTGTTTTTCATCATTTTAGGATGTTAGCAGTGCATCATACCAAAATGAGGAAATTAGTGAGAATGTTGTATTATGCAAAAAGTCCAGCACTTAAGCTTAAACAATTAAATAGTGCTCTTTTGCATGGAACTGAATTAGATGTGAAGAAGATTTGTGAAGAAATTGAGATTTGTTATTTTGGTGAAAAAGAGGATAGTGTAGAAATTGACACAGCAATTCAAGGTAATGTGGAAGACAATGTACAGATTTCAAGTACAGAAAAGTTTGAGCAGGAAATTACCAGGTTTAAGGTGAAATCAAGTGAAAGGCCGAATTTTACTTGTGTGTGTTGTCGACGAAGTCATTATAAGCATCAAACTAGATTAGTTGATTTATACGTAAAAAGTGAAAAGATGAATAATTATGAGTGGAAGGATTTTGCAACTTATTTGTGGGTGGAGAATTGTTTTGATTTGAGTTCTGATCAGCATATTTGGAAATATTGTTATGATAAATTAAATCAAAACAGAATGCCTGCTAGAGCTGTTCATAATAATCTGGAGTTGGTAGACATTCCCCGTGAATTGATGGATTTAAATACATATGAGTCTATTTTGATTCAATGTGTCCACCCTTTTCAGGCAATTGTTCGCATGGAGCCTAAGATAGGGAAATTGCCTCCTACAGATTTGCAGAGAGGATTAAAGGGAAGAGTTGTTTATTTGCCTCTTGATTTAAAAAAAATATTGATACAATTGGTATAGAAAAAGTAGAAGAGGAACCTTTAGTTATTCTAGTTAATAGGGTTCCGACAAAGAGTAAGAAAATCTGGCAAGATTTAGTGGATGTTAGGAAAGTCAAAAAGGCAACGTTGTATTTAGTCAAAACAATGAGTATTACAAAGATGTATGTGTTGCAGCAGAGGAAACAGCTGCAGATGAAGACAGTGATTGTTCAGGCGGACAAATTGAAAAAGTTGATGTGTCCAGAAGTGAAGAAATATATGAACATTATACTGTTCATCCTTTGCATTCCAAAGAAGTAATGGGGAATGCAATTGAATTGTTTCAAATGAAAGCAGCAAAAGGAAGTCCCATTAGTGTATGGGAAGAAAGTTTGGAAGCTCGTTGTTTTCCACAGCTATTTCCAACAGGTTGAGGTGGACGATATGACGATCGTCCACTTCAAATTCCTGCATCTGAATATCGAACTGTAAGATTATATGCTGAAGATCCAAGGTTTCGTCAATGCATTCCCTATTTGTTTCGTCTACTGTATGAAAGTGACTTGTCTGGGCTTTCTTATGCAGTAAACCATATACTGAAAAGTGGAGCACATCTGCAAAATGTTTCAGCGAGGGACTTTATGGAGAAAGTGAATCTGCAAGATAATATTTTGGAATCTCATCTAATCAATCTCATGGCATGTCAGCGTGGTACAAATGAGTATTGGTACCGTCGTCATGGGGAATTGAAATGTATGCTAAGAAACTTAGGAATTCCTACATGGTTCCTCACTCTTAGCTGTGCCGAGTATGCATGGGACAACTTACTTCAATTTCTACGAGAGGCAAATGCAAATATACAAAATATAGAATTCAAAACACCTGGAGAACTGTGTTCTTTGGATCCAGTGAATGTATGCAGATATTTCAATCATAGATTTGAAGCTATGATGTATTTTATTACCAACAAAAAAATCCTCCCCTTGGAGAGGTTTTGGATTTCTTTTGGAGAAAGGAGTATCAAGCGAGTGGTGCTCCTCACATACATATGTTGTTGTGGATTAAAGATGCACCCAAATTTGGAACAGATTCGGATGAAACAGTGATGACTTTCATTGAAGAGTATTCAACATGTGATGTTCCGAAAACTACAGAGGAAAACAGTTTATGGCAACAAGTTTTACGCTTTCAATCCCATCGTTGTGGAAAGTACTGTTGTCGAAAATTCAGAAACAAGGACAAGTTCTACGCAAAATGTCGTTTCAGCTTTCCACGACCAGTGATTTCTAAAGGAAGAGTAAATAATTTGATGTCTTCTCTGCGACATAATGTGACGAGGAAATCACCAAAAAATACATACAATTTAAAAAGAAACGTAGAGTCCAAGTACATCAACGACTACAACCCAGTGATTTTGTCCATGTGGAATGCTAACATGGATATTCAGTTCGTTGCTGACAACTCTATTGCTGTGGCTCGATATGTGACGTCTTACATCACAAAAAAAGAAAAGACAGAACTGAAGGAAATGTGGGAGGACATTTCACATGAAAAGAGTCTAAGCAAGAAATTATACAGTTACAGTCTGAAGATGCTGTCGCATCGAGAAATTGGAGCATATGAATGTTCTGATCGATTGTCGTCAGCAAGTCTCTATGCCAAATCTAGAACCATCATTTGGGTGAGTCTAGGTCTTGCTGCAACACGAAACCGAGTTTTGAAATCTGTACAAGAAATAGAGTATTTGGCGGAGAAAGAAGCAGAAAGTACATATATTTTGAAGACAAACATGTTGGATACATACTATCCAAATAGAAGTAGTCATCTTGAGAACAGTTGTTTGTATGAAGTTCTGCAAAACTATATTTATAAGAGAACCATCAGAGAAGATATTAACAATGGAATATATGCTATCATTGGGTTTGAAGGATGTCTAGTGAGACAGAAAAAAGGCCATTTGATTAATCATCGAAAATTGAGTTGCGAAAATCCAGAGAAAAGGGAATTTTACTATTTAGCTCTTTTGCAACTCTTTAAGCCATGGCGTACAGAAGAGGAACTACTTGGAGATTTTCTGTGTTACGAAGATTCTTTTAATGCAATCAAGGATACCATAGAATGCCCTGTTTTTCCAAATTATCTGCAAATGTTGAACGAAAAATAGAGCAAGAAGCCACAATTGCTGCAGAGATTGCTAGAGACAGTTCTCAAGATAGTCAGAGTTCTGCTTCATTGAGTCAGGATCCACTTGGAGGACCAATTATACAAAATGAAGCTGCCACTGCCATGGATGAGGTGGAAAGATCTATGGAACACGCTCAAGATGATGTAGTTAACTTAGAAGATTTGTTGAAACAACTAAACCTTGAGCAGAAACAGATATATGACAAAGTCACAGAACAGATTGAACATGGATTCAGTCATGAGAAAAAAGAGTGCTCATGTACATCATTTAAACCAGTCCAACTGTACGTGAGTGGAGAAGCGGGAACTGGAAAAAGTTTTCTGATTAAAGCAATTGCAACTTATCTGCAGAAAAGGACTGAATCACCGCTGTCTTGTGTTGTTACCGCTCCAACTGGGCTGGCTGCACATAACATTAAAGGGATTACTTTACATCATTTACTGATGCTGCCAGTGGAGCATGATAACAAATTGCAATATCACAAGCTATCTGGAGATGCGCGTTCTGAAGTTTCGAGAGTCCTGAAGAAAATGAAACTTCTTATCATTGATGAAGTAAGCATGGTGTCAAATATAATGCTTGCTTTTGTGCATTTGAGAATGCAACAAATTCTTAGAACATACTATGATGTCTTATTTGGAGGAAACACATTATTGTTTTTGGAGATGTACTGCAGTTGACTCCAGTGAAAGGACAACCTGTGTTCAAAATGCTCACGCATGAAGATACCTGGAAGTGCCTAGGAAGCATTGGAAACATTAATATATGGTTAAACTTCAAATATGCAGAACTGCTTCAAAATATGCGGCAGGCAAAGGATGAAGATTATAAAAATAATTTACAAGATGTAAGAATCGGAAAAGTAAGTCAGCAAGGGAAAGAAGCTTTACATGGACGATTAATTTCAAATTTTTACCCAAATGAAAACATTCTTCCAGAGAATATTTTTAAGAAAATTAACGAGAAGAAATCTGGCATATGTTTGATGCCAACTCTGAAAGAATGTTCCATGTTCAACAACAAAATGTTAAAGTTAGAAAATGAAGAGATAGTGAAACTGGAAGCTACAGATAAAATAGAGCATATGGGAGCAACGATTATTTTGTCTGAAAATTAGAAATCAAAATTGGATTCATTAGAGAAGACTATATCTAAAACTGCTGGTTTTGAAAAGACTCTGAATGTGTGTTTAAATTGTCGTATCATTTTGAGAAGGAATTTAAATGTTGAAAGAGGTTTGGTAAATGGAGCAATGGGTCATGTTGTTGGTTTTGTGAATTACAAAAATAGAGATGGAATTGAAATTTTAAAAATTAAATTTGATGGCATTGATGAAATAGAACAAATTTGTCGTTGTTCAGCTAGATTTTTGCTCGTAAAAGACTTATATGTTCGCCGAAAACAGTTTCCTATTTGTTTGGCATATGTGGTGACAATTCATAAGTCTCAAGGTTTAAGTGTAGATAGCGCTTTGGTGAACATTGGAAGTTCTGTGTTTAAAGAGGGTATGGCATATGTGGCATTATCACGAGTCAGAACTTTATCAGGATTGTACTTGATTGAGTGTGATGAAACAAAGATTTGTGCAGATCTACATTGTGTTAAAGAATACAATAGGTTAAGAAGAGAGTATGCTCCACATTTGCCTCAATATCCTCTGATTGAAAAACGTGTGGGAGGCCGAAAAAGAAGAAATGAGAGTAATTGCAGTGAGGTAGTAGCAAAAAGACAAAAAGTAGACAAAACTGTAATTGTAAGCAGAAGGAAAAAGGATTCTGTTGAAGATGTTGTTGGATTTCAGTTTGAAAACAGGTCTGGTGTCAACTGCTATGCTAATGTAGTGGTTAATGTTGTTTTTTTTCTTCAAAATATTCAAGAACAGATTGTTGAAAATCGGGATCAAAGATTCTGTTGTTTGGTGAATTCCGTGTTTGAGAAATGTACCAGTGATAGAGCAAAAATAGAAAGTGTTTCAGAAATTCGAAATCTTCTAGACATATGTACTGGTCAAAATCAATTTTCACAGAATATTCAGCAGGATTGTCAGGAATTTTTAATGTATATGTTTGATGTATTGGAAGATGAAGGTGTAGATATAAAAAATCTTTTTAGCCTTTCTTATCAATGGCAGCATGACTGCGACAACTGTACTTTATCAAGTACTACTAGAATAGACACTGAAAGATTTATATATTTGACTTTACCAGACTGCAAATCAGTGCCTTTTAATAATCTAGTTAAAGCAGAGGATCACAATATGGTGTGTCCCCAATGTAAGTCTACAATGCTGTCCACATTATTTCTACAAAATTATGGTCAGTATGTCCTTTTAATGTTCCAACGATGTAGACCTGATGGAACTAAATTGACAACTTCTATTAAAAAATGTGTGGCTTCACAGTTATCGATATCAGGAAGAACCTTTGCAACTGCAGCTATTATTTATCATGAAGGTCCTTCTACAACATTAGGGCATTACACATGCTATTTAAAAAGTTGTAAAGGTTGGACCCAATGTAACGACACTCATTTGACTTTCAAACAACGTTTGCCTTTTGGCTTAAAAAATTCATACCTAGTGTTTTTACAACCAAAATTTAGGTAAAGGTAATTGGCCTATGAAGACGGGAGCAGTTATTTTGCTGTTTAAAAATATATTCTGAGTAAAAGTGATCCAGGTAATATAAAAAATTGACTTGTCATATAGGTACTGTAAGTGGATCTCATAGTAAGTGATATTAGTATTATAGAAAATGATGAACATGAGTGAGTCAGAGATGGTTTTACAAATAGTTAAATATTGTGAAAATGTTGTAGAGCCTTTCTTTCAGAACGTCGGAAAAAAGGTAATTTCAGAGTTTCTTGGAATTATTTTGAAAATATACTCATACATCTGACACTATTTGGCCAAAAGGAAAGGTACAGGAATGAGTAAAGAGTCATGACTGAAAAAAAGGAATATATGAAAATAATGAAAATATTTAAGATGTTCTTGGAGCTTTTCTTCTAGAAAGTCGATGAAATTGATTTTTTACTGAACAGCAAAGTACTTTGCAATGAGAAAAGGACCTCTATGATATACTATTTGGCCTCAAGGAAAAGTAAGTCAATCAAAGATTAGTGTACATTTGTTATTTGTCAGTATCTAATGTTTTTTTTAAAACACAATCTTTTAGATTATGTTTTTTTTCCCGCTGTCATATGATGAGTAATTTGAACTCACTGTTTTAAGTGAAATTCAATATATTCTGAGAATAGCAAAAATAAACTATGTAACATGTTGTACAAGTTATTCTATACTTTGGATTGTGTAAATTAAATTGTATTCCCATTCTCTGACACTCAGTTTCCTTTTTCCATCCTCTTTCAGCTCTTTTTACTCACTTATAATGTCTTTCTCTCACTCTCTGTAACCCCCGTTCCTTTACTCCACTTCTTTGACAAGCCCTCATTCTCATTTCAACTGTCTGCATCCCCTCTCTCCATTGCATAAGTTTTCAGCTTTCAGTCTCTCTGCTTTATTTCCCTTATCCGTATTTTCCTCCTTTGCTCTTTTAGTAATTCCTGTTTACTCACTCAGCAGTATTATCGCACTCTATCACTATAAATCACCCACTCTCCATCGCTTATCTTTGTTTGCTCCTTACTTTTGACCTTTTCTCTCTATTTTTCGTTCACTACTTCTATGTCCTCAGTGCCACACTCTCCTTGTGTTATGTTCACTTGTGTTTATCTTTTCCGTCTCAGTCATTATCTTTTTACTTACTACTGTTTCCTGATTTAGTTTTGCTAAGTCTCATTGTTTTAGTATCTTTCTTACCTTCAGTTCATTTCTCTGTTCTTCTCTTCCTCTCTGTCAGTGAATCTATATGCCTTACTTTTAGTAATTTGCTCTCATTCTATTTCTTTTTTTATCCTTCTACCTTACTTTATTTCCCTTTCTGTGTCCTTCACTATTACTTTATTTCTAGATACACTGTTATGATTTTAACCTCTTCATTTGTATATTTTAATTTAAAATACACATTTTACTAATTATAACTCATTTTTCTTCTCTCTTTCACAGATACAAAGTGCAGTAAAAAAATAATTAAAGTTACATTTATTATATGGTAAGTATGACTAAAAGAATGTACTTTGTCATCACCCTTTGCTTTAAGCTTACTAATATTTTCTCAACCAACCTCACTCCTGTGTCTTTATTCTGCTTACCACACTTATTCTTATTCTCCATGTTTACTCCAATTTCCCTATTTCCCCTCTCATATTCAACTTCTTTCAATCCCTATTCTTTACTTCACTTACCCTTTGTTCCCTTCCTTTACTTCTTCACTCATTTAGTTTTTCTTAATTATTTATCTTACTCCTACACACACACCTCATCCCCCTCTCAACACATACACACACCTCTAACATACACCCCACACACACACCTCATACACACAAAAAATCCCCCCACACACACACTCTTCACATACACACACACATTCCATACACACACATACATCGCACACATATACACCCCACACCCATACACTCCTCACACATACTTCACACACCCTCACCTCCACCCACACCAAAACACCCCACACACTCACACCCACAGACACACCTTACACACCCACACCCCGACCTACAGCCACTGACTCCCTATAAGTCACACACCCTGCATTACTTATCTTTCTTTGCTGTTTCACTCAAATCCATTCAGGTACTGTTCTCTTTACTCTCTTTGTCCTTTCTCTTTGTCACTCCCCATGTCTTATCCTAATTCAATTTTTCACCCTCTTTCACCCCTCTTTACTTACACTATCTGGTCTTTTCTTACCCTCACTCACCGTTCTTCATTTATCCCGGTTACGCCCCTACCCTTCATTCTCAATTTTTTTCTTTCAACACCCACTCACATTCTCCCAGTATCTCTACTTTAGTCTTCTTCCTCTCTCTTTTCCCTTCTTTTGCTCCTTTAGTCATTTTACTTTTCTCACTTTCACCCAATTACACCTTCTCTGTTTTTTACTATGTAATAAACAATCCCTCTGTGTTCATCCTGTAGCTCTCTTTCTCTTAACATTACTCTCTTTGTGTTCTTCCCTCATGGTAACTTCTTCATTAAATTTTTTTTTCTATTTTTTTGGGGGGCGCGCTCCGGTACGCCTACCCTAAGAAAAAAAAATTGACAGTGATTCATTAAAAATATAGGTTTATTTTTATAAATGAAAGGTAGTTCTAAAAAGAACTGTTTTTTTCTTCTTTTTGTTGTTTTATATTTTTTTATTGTTTTTTTGAACATTTTGTACTTTTTTTGGCTTTTCAAAACAGTTTTATATTTTTTTGTATTTTTTATGGGGAGAAACAAAAAACAGGGAATTGTAAATGGCTCATCAGGAGCAAAAAACAAAAAACTGAAAAAATTACTGTTTTTTGGGGCATTTGTGATTGTCACCAGCAAGGACGACGAGCTTCATGCTCTGTTCACCATAGGCGATGAGCTTGCCACATGCAATACATGTGATTCTAAAATCTGCAAATCGTGGCTGAATATAAGGCATTGTCTCCGTTGTATCTGGTCCGGATGGAGTGGGTTGCTTTCTTTTGGAGCTGGTCCTTGAACACTGGGGGAGGTGACTGGCCAGTTCTCTGATCTCTGCACGGGAATAGTTGTTAGGATGCCTCCGGGTTATATGTCGAATCATGGTATTATTACCAAATGAATATTTTTGTCTGGATTGCCCCTTGAGAGTTGTTCACCACAGATTAGGCAAGTTACCTTGGCCGCATTCACTTTTTTCTTGCCCTCTGGGAGTGAAAAAAACTCCCATACAATGTGTTCTTTTGGCTTGTATGGGGTATTTGGTTCAGGCAGCCATCTTCTACCCTGCTCCTCCTCCTCCTCTTCCTCCTCCTCCTCTTCTTCACCACCAATGTATTGTTGTGGTGGTCCTCTTGGTGATGGTGGTGGCGGTGGTGGTGGTGCAGATGCTCGAGCTGTTGCTGCTACAGTAGCCATTTCGAAGTACAAATGAATTGTCTCTATAGATGAAACAGGTCTTCCCCAGTCAAAGGACAAAGTCAGAATAAGGAAGAAAGGTGGGGTTTTTCATCATTTCGGAAAAAAAACTGTCCTGAACCAATCAGAAGTGCTATTTTCAGGTCACAAGACCTAGGCTTTACTCATTTGGGAAAAACAACTGTCCTGAACCAATCAGAAGTGTTATTTTCAGATCACAAGACCCAGGCTTTACTCATTTGGAAACCAAAACTGTTCTGCACCAATAGAAAGTGTTATTTTCTGGTCACATGACCCGACGCGCTTACGCTACGCGCCCCGGGGCGCACCGGTAGTCACGCTCCAGGCGCGCCCCGGGGCGCGCGGCGTAAGCGCGTCGAGACGTTTCGTGATCGTATGCGCACGCGTGCTTCCGGGTGCGCTTACGCTGTGCGTCATATGACGCATCACGCGTCTACGCGATACGTCACGATGTTGTTTTCGTTCGCGAGAATAGCGCTAACGGGACGCTTCCCGGTACGCGCCCCAGGGCACGCCCCAAGTTAAAAATAAAAAAAAAGAAAAAAAGAAAATTGACATAATTATACAATATAAAATTCGTTTTAAAATTTATTATTTTTTATACCTATAAAGATTTGCTATTAAAAAAACATTGAAATTCACTGAAAAAACCATAGGTTTTACACCAGTTATAGTTAGGAATTAGCATTTAAAAAACCTATTAAATTCACTTAAAAAAACATAGGTTTTACTCCAGTTATAGTTAGCTGGAAGTTTTACTCGCATAAAACCATTGAAATTCCCACGTTATAGTTAGTTGGACTCACTATAACTTACGCGTGCAATGCACTGCTGATGACGTCACATATTACATCACTCATGACATGGTCAGTGACATCACTCATGACATCACTGATGACACATCCTTGTGACAAAGTGACAGACCTCCTTTCACTGTAATGTAAACTTTGAAACACATATTCAAAAATAGAAACTAATTTTTTTTTTTAAATGGAGATACCCATACCAGTTACAACAACCAATTCAGTAATTCCACCATCTATATACACATCCACTCATTCACCAACAGTTCTATGTAGTCACTCATACATATACTCACTCATCATATATAGTGATACACCTATATATCCTGTTACACAACGACAGTCATCCAAAAGATACTCTCACACATACTCACACATGCAAATAAACTATTAAACATCCATTTATTTGCATATACAGCTATACACACACTACCACTTTACTTCTAAGGAAACTTACACATACTTACTCTCTTAAGCAATCACTTATAGAAACATATACTTTATTTTTATACAGGAACTCTTACAATCCCTCACTCTCACATATACTCACTTATATACATCAATATTCACATATACTAGATTAAAACATATGTAGTTACTGATGAAGACACTAGTGCGACAGTGATTCACTCACTAACATACACATATACACACTCATCCACCCATACAGTTGTAGTGTAGTTCCTATCATCCCAATAGGCTCTGCGCATTGGAATAATACCTACAGCAGTAAAGGCCTAGGCCAGACGTTAACTAGGTCTACTACTGTCGATACTAGACTTAAAGTTTTGGGTTTGCCAGCTTAGCTCAGAGTTCACTAGAAACTTTCTCGAATGTTCAAGGAGGACTTAACTTCCCTGATTAGACAAGAAGGGATTTAGTTTCTGACAACCATAGAACATGACAACTTTGCTCTCCCCTAATCAAGAGTAAATCTCGAGAGTCGTGTGAACAAAAGGCAATTTATTTTACTCAGTCAGTACGTGCATTCTTAGTCTCATCAGAATGTAGAGAAAAGGAAGAGACGGGCGTGTTCAATAAAAAGGTGTTATTTATTGATCAGTCTCTTTTCTCATACAAGAGAAATGGATCGATATTATTGCAATACTTATAGCTAAGTAAAGTGCATACATTAAAAGCAATAGTATAAAATAATACTGTAAAAACATTGATATGGTTTCTAAGCCATAAGATGTTTTAAAATGAATAAAATATATTACATACACATATACATTTGACTAAACGTACTCAACTGGTGTTTCTAGCTACGCCTACCCCGTGTACCTGACCTAAGTCTAATACGTGGGCGGGAATAGAAAGTTACAGTTTAAGTTAAGTTTGTTTTTGCCAAGTGAATAACTAAAGAATTCTCTGTGAGGGGTCATTCAGTTCTGTACCTGGAAGTTAGGATGAATGAGGAATGGTATCTCTCTCTCTGGTCTCGATATTCCAGGCTGCCTGCGAGGGCTACCCAGAAACGCCGGTGCTGGATTCTCGGCAGGAGAAAGCAGCGCGTCGCTCAGCGCGTCAGGAAGGCGGGGCTGCTGCCAGCGGGGTCTGCTCTGCTCTTGGCTTCGGCAAGTATGGCTGCTCCGTCTCGTCACCACGCGTGTGTTTGCATAGGGCAAGATCGGTAATATTTATACCTTTAAGGTGCCGAGATTGACGTAAGGATGGACATAGATACGTCAATAAGGATGTCATACGACTTGCTCGTTAGCACATTCTTTTACTGAAGTTCTCTGTGAAATCAAAACAATGGCCGCAGGGTTTTGCCCAGGTTGTCATAGGTTTGATTTGTTATGAGAACTCCGTATGCCTTATCAGGGGCTGGAGGAATATCGCTTGTCTAATTAGATCGCAAGCGTTATGACCTAATCAGATAACACGTTCCTGTGCCGTAGTGTGACTGCGTCAGATAACGGTATCTGCATCATGGGGGTTTTCTGCCTCATGGGCTGACTGCTAGTTAACTTGTTGGTTTGTTTACCTAGAATAGGGTCAGGAATAGGGGGATCGATTCAGAACCTATAGGAATACATGACACCCACTCCACGCTAACTATGGACATATTTACTAATCTAGGCATAGTATAACATAGTACAACATACTATAGAGTAGTGTGTATACCTTACCACCCCAAAATACATAAATGCATTTTGAAATTCTTCAAATATACGGAAAATTTGCAGACATATATATTGTATGCACTCAAGCTATGGAATAATGCTAAAGTAATCACGCATTTGTATACATTATTGCTTATTTGGTATATGAGAATTACACATGAAATGGTTTCTTAAATACAGAAAAAAGTTTCGAGACCATTCCATCACAGAATAAAATATTTGTGAACATACCAGCGGGCAGCTAAAGTCTATAAAGTATCTAAAAATAGAAATCTTAGTTCTTTAGGAATAGTTTCTTACTTTAAGCAGAAGATAAGTGTCCCGAAAAACCGAAAAAATGAATTGGGGCTTCTGAAAGAGTTGCTGTCCGTGAACTGGAGTGAAAAATAGTTCATGTGACTTTATTATTTAAAGTTGAAGGCCGAATTCAGGGAACGCCGTGTGCGAGCTTGCTCAAAAGTCTCTATTTCTGTTCGGGTGAGAACATCATATCATTTAGGCTTTCGAAAAAACTGTCAACAGCTTCCTGGGAAAGTTCCACTAACTCGGAAATAGGTGTAATCATGCATTCTTGTGCATGATTGTCTCCATTGACATTCTGATTCGCATTGCTGACAGAAGGTCGTACCTGTTCGATGCTGCTTTCATCTTGAACTTCACTACCCATCAATCGTAGTGGTGAAGCTTCCACGAATGCCGTCATCAGGATTGGTAGCCTTTGAGGGCAGCACAAAGCATGAACCTTGATCGGGCTCAACAATGTTTCTGCATCCATCGGCACATCCGATTGTAGCGTCAGACAGGTGTCTAACACGCATTCTTCTCCGCATAGCAGACACCTTAATACAGGTAAAACACATCTTTGCCACATTGGTCGAAATGATAGAAACCAAGTCATGTTCAGGTCTCTAAGCCGGGAGAGTCCCAGGATTTTTGATATCCGGTCCCGGTATCCAATGGCTAGGATTGTTTCTTCCCTTGTCGCAAGAGTTTTATCTGTGACATGGGTTGCCAGAACGAAAAATAAGGACTAAGAATAGGATTCCTGCAATTAGTCCCAAGATCAGGGGAAGTCCGCCAAAAATCGAATGGACGAAATCTGGAAAAATACCCAGTATGGCTTTGAATGGTGTTAATGCCATTGAAAATACTGTCTTAAATACCTTTGAGACCCCATTGGTATCAGAAATATTTAAGTTTTCATTCAGGATTTCCGCGAAATGTACGGGGGAATTAGTTGATAATAATGTATGTATCTCTGCAGTCGTCCTTGCGACTTGTAGATCATACGTTTCTTTTGATGACGAGAGCCTGGTAGGCGTCTGAAGAAGCACTGTTTTCATTCTGCTTAAAGTATCTATTCGAATAGAAGTAATTTTCAAATCGGGCCATGCCCTTGCCTCCCTGTCTGGGAAGGAGCTGGGGAACAATGAGCGTCCACAGCACTTGACCTTCGCAGTAGTAGTTACTAGATAAGGAGTCCCGGGCATAAGACTACAACATCTGCGGTCTACAATAAGAATGTAACTCCCATTATAGAGTCTTTGAAAGAATGGTTCTATTTCTGTTGCAGGTGCGCCTTGCTGGTGACATGAAAGGTTGTATGAATTCCCTTCACAGGCTCCATGCAAACTAATTCCGTTACACAGAAGTGTGCCACTTAGTGACATCGCACAATTGTTGCCACTAAGAAACACTTTCTGTCCTTTATTACTGACACATGCATGTGAATAGGGCAGGTTCCATGTTGTTTTAAGGTACCCCTTTCCCAATTTCTCGTACATGCCAGCCTGTATATATTTTTGGCAGTATTGAAACCTGAAGGTTGAGATTGGAATATTTATTATCCCATGTATTATCCATTCACTGACAGGTCGTTCTGACATTGTCACTGGTAATCTTTCGAGTTTTTCAATGCTCAAGATTGTATAATCAGCACCCTTTTGTGCCATACTGATTTGTCTATCAGTAAGGTTAAAGATTTGGAATAATGACGTTGTGTTGATTAGACGCCAAGGCACATAGCCTGAACGCAGATTTTGTAACGTCCAGCCAAGCTGTACAATAGAACGCAATTGTGACTGACCGTGTTGTAATAACAGTAAGTCTTGCGATAATATATCGATTGCTGAAGACACAATGCTGTCCAAAGAAAAAATTCTGGAGGATAGAGTCATTAACCCATTGTCCACTACAGAAAGTGATTTTTCCGAATTAATACGGTCAATTTCCCGTATTCTCTCTGCTGTTTCAATTTGAGTAACCTTCCAGGCCTCATTGTATGCTGCATATACAGAGGCTGCTATGAAACGCTTTTGACGCTGTTTGCGTGGTCCCAAAGTGAAATCACGCAAGTCAGCACCATCAGTAAGTAAAGTTAGGTGTTGCTTAATTTCTGCCAGTGTGGAAGTTTGTAGCCACTGAAGGCATAATTTGCCCACACTGTAGGTGGTTATTATCCCTGGGTGATGTCTTTGGGGATATCTAGGGTCTGGCCTGGTCATTTTGAACCCCTGCGTTTTGTTCAGGAATCTGTCTTGACAGTTATTAGTATCTGTGGGCCAGATCAACCACTGTTTCCAATCAGGATGTGTTCTGTTTTGGTTTAATATATGGTTTACGTCTATCTCTTCATCTGTATCAGAGTTATTGCTAAACAATGTTGGCTTTGGAATAGACGGTTTAATTAAATCTTTGATTTTGGCTAAGCCAAGACAGGTGGTCTGTTGAACAGTGTCATTTAAAAATATCATTTGTTCTGGGATCATGCAGGCTCTAAACAAGGCTTCTATACCCTGTACTTGCCATTCTTTTGTACCCCAAACACTTTTCAATTCAACATTTTTGTCCCAATAATCAAATCCAAAGGTATTCATTTTTTCAAAGAATGAGTCTGAATATAACAATTTTGTGTTGGTTATCATGGTCTTGGTCCCTGTCTTATTTGACAATTTAAAATAAAATGCTTCAGCATTACTTGTGTTAAAACCTGAAAAATATGAATATTTGTCGTAAACGGTTCTTGAGCTCCCTTTTGGAGGTGTTGCACAATGTTCCCATTGATTATAATTTAAAACATTTCTAGGTTGTGCAGATCTATGTAAAAAATGGTTACCATAGTGGTTATAACAGTACATACTATCATAATTGGTAGAACCCTGCAAATAATCATGTTTGGTAAATTTAGCAGACATTACTAAATCAGACATCATATTATTAATGCTTTCGAAGTCCCAATCATCAGCAAATGAGTTTGGTTTCACAAAGTCACTCAAGGAGATCTTAATTTGGTGTGGATATTTCAGGATCTCGACTGGACCATAAATTTCATAGTCAGTGTTGTCCCAGGCTACCCCACCAGGTATCGGATTGGCTGTGAAGTTGGCTGAAGAAAGTTCTCTTTTCTCGACGTGTGAAGATGTGTGTGGTTTGAGGATCAAGTTGATTTTCTGACTTGCTGTGTCCATTTTAGCATATTTTTCCTCAATGAAGCGTCCCAAAGTAAGTACCATGATGAGCCAAAGTATGAGGATAAATGCACCAAAACCCACCCAAAATTCAATCCATGGAGAAATCAGATATGTTTCTTTCAGTTGTTTCAAAAGTTCTTTAGCTTTATCTTTAAAGGTTTTTGATGATGGCTGTGTCTTTGATTCAGTGAAGCCTTCAGAGGAATCATCGAAGTTTATGAAGTAGCCGGAAGCAGTTCTGTCAATTGTTCCAATTGGTTCATTGGTTGCATTTTCACTTGGTACTTCATTATAGATTGGTGTGTCTCTGCTAAATGTTTTTATTTGGGTTTTCAGAGGTCTGAGTTCTATTGCATTGCTGCATAGTCCTTGTTGTTCTTCTGTAGGCGTTTCGAATGTGATGAGCCTCTTCGTAAGAACCTCTGTACTGGTAGCAAACCTTGGTGTTCTGCTACTTATTGGGAGTCCACTTGGCCTACTGTTTGTTATCGGCCACATGTTGTGGTTTTACCAGGTCGATGGATACAACTCGGTTCTCCTTTTTACCAGCAAGTGGCGGTAGTACAACTGATCTTGTCCCGTTGACAGACAAGACAGGAACTGCTTTTCTGTAAGAAGGCCCAAATTCCTTCTTTACCGCGATCTTCTCCCTGACTAGATCCCCGACTTTAGGAATCCAGACAGGTCTTGCTGGGACAGGTGGTGGTTCTTCAGTGGTTGTTGGCTGTTGTTTCAACTTTATGTTGCTCAGGTCTTTTCTTGTTTTGTTTAAGTCCTGCAAAATAGCCAAACGGTCTTTGATATCAAAGCTTTTTTCTTTCACCACTGAAGTCTGACTGTCAAGGTCAGAGATAATCATCCTAGTTCCGAATAATAATTCGTACGGACTGAATCCCTTCAGAGAATTTCTTGGCAAGTTATTGAGACTACGTTGGACACTTATTAGATGTTTGACCCACCCAGCTCCCGTACCTAATATCCTTTCCGTTATAGATTGCTTTATGCCTTGGTTTTTTCTTTACACCATCCCGTACCCTCAGGAAGGAAGTGAGAAGATTCCCGCTGGGCTATGCTCATTTGGCCATGTTTCCCCCCAGGCTTGAGGGCTAGAGTGGAGACAATGGTCAAACATAGCATGCTCTTAGCGTATATGCCATTTAGACTCGCAAATCTTTGTATAACAGTCCGGACGTCAGCCGAGTGCTGGTGATCTACATTATAAGTGGAACTAGCCTGTATAAGTTAATCGCAACCCTTCCTTTTTACTCCTGATTTTTCCTGGAGTAAACCGACGAGGTATTAAACTGTTTCTCTCCCCACTGCGATCTCTGTTGCAGTTTGGGCAGTTTTTTACAAACATGGTGTGACGCAGACTCATGCCTGGCCACCAGTACCGTGATTGTAATTCTTCCAGAGAATCTTTTAGTTTGAGGTGTCTGAGACCCTCGCCCATATGTGCGTCTGCGATTAACAAGTTTCTCCTGTCCATGTTTGGAATCACTCTATCCCCCACTCCAGGGATTCGAGCAAAAGGGACGGAGTTTGCATCGATTATGTATGTATAATTGAGTGGATAGTTGATTGGTAACGCTGAGCAGTCGCCTTTTGATGACGTTTTCACTGCCAGCACTGTTTCACCGTCAATGTATTTTAATGTACGCTTTTTTCGATCTACGGGAGCCGATTTAGTGGCTGCCGCTGTGGCTGTCTCAGCCAATGAATTCCCTGCAACGTGAACGCCATCACGCTGATGACTCAGTGAGTGTGTCACGTGAGTCTTTGGTAGTTCTTTTTGTAAAAGAGCTATTTGTTCCCAGAGCAGTTTCTGCTTTATTGGTGCATCTGTGTCATCTTTGTAACCGTTTTGAATCCATGTCTGCAAATCCTTGTTATATGATTTGACGCAGTAATATGAATCTGACACTATAAGTGTCGGGAATTCGCGATCCGCATTATCTAGCGCCATTTTCAATGCTATTATTTCAGTTTGTTTTTCTGAATTAGTTTCTACTGAGTGTGATTTTGTTAATAGAGGTTTTAGTTTACCTCTGCGCCACACTTCTTTTGTAATCTCACATGTGGGGTTGTATGCCTGTTCTCCCCAAACGGGGGGTTGAGCATGTCCGTCTGTATAGATTACACAGGCGTAATGTCGTAAAGGCAGAATGTCGATTGGCAGAGGGTATGTTTTTTCATATTCTTAATTTTCCATTTCTTCTAGTTCTTAGAAAATTGTCAGCCAGGCTATACTTGATAATTCATATCCTACGTACAAGACTGTTAGATGGGCAATTCTGGATTTTTTAAAGTTGAATTTGTAACCCTCTGCTGCGAACCCAATTATTATGGTGTTCACTCTCTTCAAGTGAGTCTCCAAGTTATCATCTGTTAAGTAAATGTCATCGACATAAGATCATGCTTCATCATCATATAGTTGTAGTAATTCTGTTACTCTCGCTGAGAATACCCCCGGGCTGTTCTTGTACCCCTGGGCTAACCGACAGAATTGTTTTTGAGTGCCATTTATTGAGAATGCAGTTAAATATCTGCTCTCTGGTGCTATGTTTTGACAAAAGAATCCATTAGAGATGTCCAAGGTTGTTTTGTATTTTTTGCGCACTATGTTATTCATTAATGCAGCACTGTGTGAGTTTTGCACTGCAAAAGTTTTGCAACATGTGTTAAGGTGTCGGTAATCCAAAACTAGACGATATGAATTGTCTGGTTTGGAGACCGGAAACAAAGGGTTGTTCATTTGTGAGGTGCAAGTTTCAATCACCCCCTGGTATTCTAGCTGATCTAGTATTTCATTTACCTGTTTTTTAGCTTCTTGCTTAATTGGGTACTGCCTTTGTGCAGTTGGTTGTGATTTTAACTGGATTTTGTGAGGAGGAGAGTCCTCATCCCATCCTACATGATTTTTATATAAGGCAGGCGCTAAAGCCACTGCCGATTTTCTGGCAAGTGTGTATTTTTTATGAATCGGGATATGATTCGAGAAGGCAGGCATAATTATTTCTTCGCCATGAGGGCACTCCCTAACAAACTCTGGTGGCCAGTCTTTTTCAGCTAGAAGGATGTCATAGCCCTCGGATAGGTTATCCCAAAATAGTCCCCTTATTTTCCTAGTCTTTTCTCCCTCTATACGTAATGTTATCTCGTATATCTTGTGAGGTTTGCTAACTCTGGTGTCCGCAGTTTCCACTTGAAGATATTCATTCGTGTCCACTGTCTCCAGATGATTCATAAGGACTTTGCGAGCTATGCTCACTTCTGCTGCACTGTCTAGCATTGTCTGAGCCCACTCTCCGTTTTTCAGTTGTGTCCTCAGTATTCTCGGCATTGTTAACTACCTTGATACTGGCTACCTTCTTTTTTGGAAATTGTAATTTCTTTTTTAGCTGAGCAGGTTCCTTGTCTTTGGACTTGGTGTGCTCTTCTCTTTGTTCTGATCGTCCTCTTCTTTCCGATTTCTGCGAGGAAGTCTGAAAAGATTGAGAGGGACGTGTATCAATGTCTTGATATCTATCAGGTTTTTTTATATTATCCCTATTTCTAAGGTTATATCTTTTCCCAGAGGGGTCACTCTGGGGTGACCTGTGTCTTTGGTTCGGAGATTTCTCTCTTCGCCTAGGAGACCTTCCTCTGGACTGGAATTTCTTTTCTTTAGGATTGGATTGTTTTTTTCCATCCCAGTTCTTTTTTGGTGAATTATTATTAAAAAATATTTTTTCTGGACTTTCAGTCAGTTGTGGTTTTACTGGTATTCCACCTAAACTATCTCTACCTAGTTCCTCATAGGATTTTTCTATGATTCTGGCAATTTCAGCTGGTTGGTCTGCTATATCTGTCTCTTTTAACCTCTGGCGGATCGCCACGTTTGCTGCTTCTCCCTTTATGTTGGCTAATAATATAGCCGAGACCTGCTTGAAATCTTTTAGTAATTTCATACCAAGAGTTAAAGCGGGTTCAGGACCATATTCATCTTGAATTTGTTTTAGCACATCTGGTATTACCGAAATGGATGGAACACCGTGCGTTTTTGTGTAGACGGAAGCAAAGACTGTACCCCAAGTGTCACAGTCCTCTATGTGTGGTGCGATTCCCATTGGGAGACAGATAGTCAGAATCCTGTGCTTTTCTAGCGGGGTGGTGTCAGGAAACACCGCCTCTATTTGGGTAATTTTCTGTGCCAACCAGAATGGTATTTGTTCCCGTTTAGCCGGTACTTTACCTAGGCAGGATTGGATGTTCTGTTGTGTAATTTTATTTGTGTTCCCCTGGTGAGGGGTCAGCTGTGGAAGTTTAATCGCTGGCTGAATTGTTGATGTCCGCATCACATACTGAACTAATTGTCTATGAATTTTTATTAATTGTTTTAGCTGTGTTAACAGCTCTGCTACAGACATCCCATTGATGTCTGGATGTGGTGTGTATCCGGCTAGGACCGGCCACGTTGCTCCTGGTCTACCTAAAGGACCGAGCCTGGTGATGTGATTGTTATGTTTTAGGGCGCCATCAAATAAGAGCAAATGCTCTTGAAATTTGAGTGGTACTTCCACCTCCTCGAAAGGAGTGTACTCATTAGGAGGTTCCTCTATTTTGTAATAGTGGAAGTACTTTGTTACAGCATTTGCTGCTGGAAAATGTATCCATGAATAGTATACCTCTGTCTGCCGATATTCGTGTGCCTCAATTACGAATATGACTGTGCCACCTCTAGGTGTCAGTCCATTTTCTATAAGTTTCAGGGTTATAGATCTCCTTTTGATGACCGGGATGAGTATTATATCCCCGTCCGCATCTAGTGCTGCAGCATCAGCCGCTGCGAGTTCAGCTGCTAATCTAACTGCCTCTCTTTCTTCTTCATTGTCTGACATTTTACTGTCCTGAAGGTTATTTCTTTTGTTTGCAGATCAGGTTTCTTATGGAAACAAAGATTAGATGCACAATATTTTGGAACAGTGTATCCTTCAACGTTGACTATACCAAGAACCATACATAGGAGTTCCCTCCTGCGAGGTCTGGCGGATATAACCTTTCACCCACTCCAGACGTCTTTGGAGTATTTGGGAAAAGGGGTCTGAGTGAGAAAGCACGACTGAGTTACTCTAAATGTCTTACGTTAGTTTTATCGCCCTTTCCAAACGCGTTGGGCGCCATGTAGTGTAGTTCCTATCATCCCAATAGGCTCTGCGCATTGGAATAATACCTACAGCAGTAAAGGCCTAGGCCAGACGTTAACTAGGTCTACTACTGTCGATACTAGACTTAAAGTTTTGGGTTTGCCAGCTTAGCTCAGAGTTCACTAGAAACTTTCTCGAATGTTCAAGGAGGACTTAACTTCCCTGATTAGACAAGAAGGGATTTAGTTTCTGACAACCATAGAACATGACAACTTTGCTCTCCCCTAATCAAGAGTAAATCTCGAGAGTCGTGTGAACAAAAGGCAATTTATTTTACTCAGTCAGTACGTGCATTCTTAGTCTCATCAGAATGTAGAGAAAAGGAAGAGACGGGCGTGTTCAATAAAAAGGTGTTATTTATTGATCAGTCTCTTTTCTCATACAAGAGAAATGGATCGATATTATTGCAATACTTATAGCTAAGTAAAGTGCATACATTAAAAGCAATAGTATAAAATAATACTGTAAAAACATTGATATGGTTTCTAAGCCATAAGATGTTTTAAAATGAATAAAATATATTACATACACATATACATTTGACTAAACGTACTCAACTGGTGTTTCTAGATACGCCTACCCCGTGTACCTGACCTAAGTCTAATACGTGGGCGGGAATAGAAAGTTACAGTTTAAGTTAAGTTTGTTTTTGCCAAGTGAATAACTAAAGAATTCTCTGTGAGGGGTCATTCAGTTCTGTACCTGGAAGTTAGGATGAATGAGGAATGGTATCTCTCTCTCTGGTCTCGATATTCCAGGCTGCCTGCGAGGGCTACCCAGAAACGCCGGTGCTGGATTCTCGGCAGGAGAAAGCAGCGCGTCGCTCAGCGCGTCAGGAAGGCGGGGCTGCTGCCAGCGGGGTCTGCTCTGCTCTTGGCTTCGGCAAGTATGGCTGCTCCGTCTCGTCACCACGCGTGTGTTTGCATAGGGCAAGATCGGTAATATTTATACCTTTAAGGTGCCGAGATTGACGTAAGGATGGACATAGATACGTCAATAAGGATGTCATACGACTTGCTCGTTAGCACATTCTTTTACTGAAGTTCTCTGTGAAATCAAAACAATGGCCGCAGGGTTTTGCCCAGGTTGTCATAGGTTTGATTTGTTATGAGAACTCCGTATGCCTTATCAGGGGCTGGAGGAATATCGCTTGTCTAATTAGATCGCAAGCGTTATGACCTAATCAGATAACACGTTCCTGTGCCGTAGTGTGACTGCGTCAGATAACGGTATCTGCATCATGGGGGTTTTCTGCCTCATGGGCTGACTGCTAGTTAACTTGTTGGTTTGTTTACCTAGAATAGGGTCAGGAATAGGGGGATCGATTCAGAACCTATAGGAATACATGACACCCACTCCACGCTAACTATGGACATATTTACTAATCTAGGCATAGTATAACATAGTACAACATACTATAGAGTAGTGTGTATACCTTACCACCCCAAAATACATAAATGCATTTTGAAATTCTTCAAATATACGGAAAATTTGCAGACATATATATTGTATGCACTCAAGCTATGGAATAATGCTAAAGTAATCACGCATTTGTATACATTATTGCTTATTTGGTATATGAGAATTACACATGAAATGGTTTCTTAAATACAGAAAAAAGTTTCGAGACCATTCCATCACAGAATAAAATATTTGTGAACATACCAGCGGGCAGCTAAAGTCTATAAAGTATCTAAAAATAGAAATCTTAGTTCTTTAGGAATAGTTTCTTACTTTAAGCAGAAGATAAGTGTCCCGAAAAACCGAAAAAATGAATTGGGGCTTCTGAAAGAGTTGCTGTCCGTGAACTGGAGTGAAAAATAGTTCATGTGACTTTATTATTTAAAGTTGAAGGCCGAATTCAGGGAACGCCGTGTGCGAGCTTGCTCAAAAGTCTCTATTTCTGTTCGGGTGAGAACATCATATCATTTAGGCTTTCGAAAAAACTGTCAACAGCTTCCTGGGAAAGTTCCACTAACTCGGAAATAGGTGTAATCATGCATTCTTGTGCATGATTGTCTCCATTGACATTCTGATTCGCATTGCTGACAGAAGGTCGTACCTGTTCGATGCTGCTTTCATCTTGAACTTCACTACCCATCAATCGTAGTGGTGAAGCTTCCACGAATGCCGTCATCAGGATTGGTAGCCTTTGAGGGCAGCACAAAGCATGAACCTTGATCGGGCTCAACAATGTTTCTGCATCCATCGGCACATCCGATTGTAGCGTCAGACAGGTGTCTAACACGCATTCTTCTCCGCATAGCAGACACCTTAATACAGGTAAAACACATCTTTGCCACATTGGTCGAAATGATAGAAACCAAGTCATGTTCAGGTCTCTAAGCCGGGAGAGTCCCAGGATTTTTGATATCCGGTCCCGGTATCCAATGGCTAGGATTGTTTCTTCCCTTGTCGCAAGAGTTTTATCTGTGACATGGGTTGCCAGAATGAAAAATAAGGACTAAGAATAGGATTCCTGCAATTAGTCCCAAGATCAGGGGAAGTCCGCCAAAAATCGAATGGACGAAATCTGGAAAAATACCCAGTATGGCTTTGAATGGTGTTAATGCCATTGAAAATACTGTCTTAAATACCTTTGAGACCCCATTGGTATCAGAAATATTTAAGTTTTCATTCAGGATTTCCGCGAAATGTACGGGGGAATTAGTTGATAATAATGTATGTATCTCTGCAGTCGTCCTTGCGACTTGTAGATCATACGTTTCTTTTGATGACGAGAGCCTGGTAGGCGTCTGAAGAAGCACTGTTTTCATTCTGCTTAAAGTATCTATTCGAATAGAAGTAATTTTCAAATCGGGCCATGCCCTTGCCTCCCTGTCTGGGAAGGAGCTGGGGAACAATGAGCGTCCACAGCACTTGACCTTCGCAGTAGTAGTTACTAGATAAGGAGTCCCGGGCATAAGACTACAACATCTGCGGTCTACAATAAGAATGTAACTCCCATTATAGAGTCTTTGAAAGAATGGTTCTATTTCTGTTGCAGGTGCGCCTTGCTGGTGACATGAAAGGTTGTATGAATTCCCTTCACAGGCTCCATGCAAACTAATTCCGTTACACAGAAGTGTGCCACTTAGTGACATCGCACAATTGTTGCCACTAAGAAACACTTTCTGTCCTTTATTACTGACACATGCATGTGAATAGGGCAGGTTCCATGTTGTTTTAAGGTACCCCTTTCCCAATTTCTCGTACATGCCAGCCTGTATATATTTTTGGCAGTATTGAAACCTGAAGGTTGAGATTGGAATATTTATTATCCCATGTATTATCCATTCACTGACAGGTCGTTCTGACATTGTCACTGGTAATCTTTCGAGTTTTTCAATGCTCAAGATTGTATAATCAGCACCCTTTTGTGCCATACTGATTTGTCTATCAGTAAGGTTAAAGATTTGGAATAATGACGTTGTGTTGATTAGACGCCAAGGCACATAGCCTGAACGCAGATTTTGTAACGTCCAGCCAAGCTGTACAATAGAACGCAATTGTGACTGACCGTGTTGTAATAACAGTAAGTCTTGCGATAATATATCGATTGCTGAAGACACAATGCTGTCCAAAGAAAAAATTCTGGAGGATAGAGTCATTAACCCATTGTCCACTACAGAAAGTGATTTTTCCGAATTAATACGGTCAATTTCCTGTATTCTCTCTGCTGTTTCAATTTGAGTAACCTTCCAGGCCTCATTGTATGCTGCATATACAGAGGCTGCTATGAAACGCTTTTGACGCTGTTTGCGTGGTCCCAAAGTGAAATCACGCAAGTCAGCACCATCAGTAAGTAAAGTTAGGTGTTGCTTAATTTCTGCCAGTGTGGAAGTTTGTAGCCACTGAAGGCATAATTTGCCCACACTGTAGGTGGTTATTATCCCTGGGTGATGTCTTTGGGGATATCTAGGGTCTGGCCTGGTCATTTTGAACCCCTGCGTTTTGTTCAGGAATCTGTCTTGACAGTTATTAGTATCTGTGGGCCAGATCAACCACTGTTTCCAATCAGGATGTGTTCTGTTTTGGTTTAATATATGGTTTACGTCTATCTCTTCATCTGTATCAGAGTTATTGCTAAACAATGTTGGCTTTGGAATAGACGGTTTAATTAAATCTTTGATTTTGGCTAAGCCAAGACAGGTGGTCTGTTGAACAGTGTCATTTAAAAATATCATTTGTTCTGGGATCATGCAGGCTCTAAACAAGGCTTCTATACCCTGTACTTGCCATTCTTTTGTACCCCAAACACTTTTCAATTCAACATTTTTGTCCCAATAATCAAATCCAAAGGTATTCATTTTTTCAAAGAATGAGTCTGAATATAACAATTTTGTGTTGGTTATCATGGTCTTGGTCCCTGTCTTATTTGACAATTTAAAATAAAATGCTTCAGCATTACTTGTGTTAAAACCTGAAAAATATGAATATTTGTCGTAAACGGTTCTTGAGCTCCCTTTTGGAGGTGTTGCACAATGTTCCCATTGATTATAATTTAAAACATTTCTAGGTTGTGCAGATCTATGTAAAAAATGGTTACCATAGTGGTTATAACAGTACATACTATCATAATTGGTAGAACCCTGCAAATAATCATGTTTGGTAAATTTAGCAGACATTACTAAATCAGACATCATATTATTAATGCTTTCGAAGTCCCAATCATCAGCAAATGAGTTTGGTTTCACAAAGTCACTCAAGGAGATCTTAATTTGGTGTGGATATTTCAGGATCTCGACTGGACCATAAATTTCATAGTCAGTGTTGTCCCAGGCTACCCCACCAGGTATCGGATTGGCTGTGAAGTTGGCTGAAGAAAGTTCTCTTTTCTCGACGTGTGAAGATGTGTGTGGTTTGAGGATCAAGTTGATTTTCTGACTTGCTGTGTCCATTTTAGCATATTTTTCCTCAATGAAGCGTCCCAAAGTAAGTACCATGATGAGCCAAAGTATGAGGATAAATGCACCAAAACCCACCCAAAATTCAATCCATGGAGAAATCAGATATGTTTCTTTCAGTTGTTTCAAAAGTTCTTTAGCTTTATCTTTAAAGGTTTTTGATGATGGCTGTGTCTTTGATTCAGTGAAGCCTTCAGAGGAATCATCGAAGTTTATGAAGTAGCCGGAAGCAGTTCTGTCAATTGTTCCAATTGGTTCATTGGTTGCATTTTCACTTGGTACTTCATTATAGATTGGTGTGTCTCTGCTAAATGTTTTTATTTGGGTTTTCAGAGGTCTGAGTTCTATTGCATTGCTGCATAGTCCTTGTTGTTCTTCTGTAGGCGTTTCGAATGTGATGAGCCTCTTCGTAAGAACCTCTGTACTGGTAGCAAACCTTGGTGTTCTGCTACTTATTGGGAGTCTACTTGGCCTACTGTTTGTTATCGGCCACATGTTGTGGTTTTACCAGGTCGATGGATACAACTCGGTTCTCCTTTTTACCAGCAAGTGGCGGTAGTACAACTGATCTTGTCCCGTTGACAGACAAGACAGGAACTGCTTTTCTGTAAGAAGGCCCAAATTCCTTCTTTACCGCGATCTTCTCCCTGACTAGATCCCCGACTTTAGGAATCCAGACAGGTCTTGCTGGGACAGGTGGTGGTTCTTCAGTGGTTGTTGGCTGTTGTTTCAACTTTATGTTGCTCAGGTCTTTTCTTGTTTTGTTTAAGTCCTGCAAAATAGCCAAACGGTCTTTGATATCAAAGCTTTTTTCTTTCACCACTGAAGTCTGACTGTCAAGGTCAGAGATAATCATCCTAGTTCCGAATAATAATTCGTACGGACTGAATCCCTTCAGAGAATTTCTTGGCAAGTTATTGAGACTACGTTGGACACTTATTAGATGTTTGACCCACCCAGCTCCCGTACCTAATATCCTTTCCGTTATAGATTGCTTTATGCCTTGGTTTTTTCTTTACACCATCCCGTACCCTCAGGAAGGAAGTGAGAAGATTCCCGCTGGGCTATGCTCATTTGGCCATGTTTCCCCCCAGGCTTGAGGGCTAGAGTGGAGACAATGGTCAAACATAGCATGCTCTTAGCGTATATGCCATTTAGACTCGCAAATCTTTGTATAACAGTCCGGACGTCAGCCGAGTGCTGGTGATCTACATTATAAGTGGAACTAGCCTGTATAAGTTAATCGCAACCCTTCCTTTTTACTCCTGATTTTTCCTGGAGTAAACCGACGAGGTATTAAACTGTTTCTCTCCCCACTGCGATCTCTGTTGCAGTTTGGGCAGTTTTTTACAAACATGGTGTGACGCAGACTCATGCCTGGCCACCAGTACCGTGATTGTAATTCTTCCAGAGAATCTTTTAGTTTGAGGTGTCTGAGACCCTCGCCCATATGTGCGTCTGCGATTAACAAGTTTCTCCTGTCCATGTTTGGAATCACTCTATCCCCCACTCCAGGGATTCGAGCAAAAGGGACGGAGTTTGCATCGATTATGTATGTATAATTGAGTGGATAGTTGATTGGTAACGCTGAGCAGTCGCCTTTTGATGACGTTTTCACTGCCAGCACTGTTTCACCGTCAATGTATTTTAATGTACGCTTTTTTCGATCTACGGGAGCCGATTTAGTGGCTGCCGCTGTGGCTGTCTCAGCCAATGAATTCCCTGCAACGTGAACGCCATCACGCTGATGACTCAGTGAGTGTGTCACGTGAGTCTTTGGTAGTTCTTTTTGTAAAAGAGCTATTTGTTCCCAGAGCAGTTTCTGCTTTATTGGTGCATCTGTGTCATCTTTGTAACCGTTTTGAATCCATGTCTGCAAATCCTTGTTATATGATTTGACGCAGTAATATGAATCTGACACTATAAGTGTCGGGAATTCGCGATCCGCATTATCTAGCGCCATTTTCAATGCTATTATTTCAGTTTGTTTTTCTGAATTAGTTTCTACTGAGTGTGATTTTGTTAATAGAGGTTTTAGTTTACCTCTGCGCCACACTTCTTTTGTAATCTCACATGTGGGGTTGTATGCCTGTTCTCCCCAAACGGGGGGTTGAGCATGTCCGTCTGTATAGATTACACAGGCGTAATGTCGTAAAGGCAGAATGTCGATTGGCAGAGGGTATGTTTTTTCATATTCTTAATTTTCCATTTCTTCTAGTTCTTAGAAAATTGTCAGCCAGGCTATACTTGATAATTCATATCCTACGTACAAGACTGTTAGATGGGCAATTCTGGATTTTTTAAAGTTGAATTTGTAACCCTCTGCTGCGAACCCAATTATTATGGTGTTCACTCTCTTCAAGTGAGTCTCCAAGTTATCATCTGTTAAGTAAATGTCATCGACATAAGATCATGCTTCATCATCATATAGTTGTAGTAATTCTGTTACTCTCGCTGAGAATACCCCCGGGCTGTTCTTGTACCCCTGGGCTAACCGACAGAATTGTTTTTGAGTGCCATTTATTGAGAATGCAGTTAAATATCTGCTCTCTGGTGCTATGTTTTGACAAAAGAATCCATTAGAGATGTCCAAGGTTGTTTTGTATTTTTTGCGCACTATGTTATTCATTAATGCAGCACTGTGTGAGTTTTGCACTGCAAAAGTTTTGCAACATGTGTTAAGGTGTCGGTAATTCAAAACTAGACGATATGAATTGTCTGGTTTGGAGACCGGAAACAAAGGGTTGTTCATTTGTGAGGTGCAAGTTTCAATCACCCCCTGGTATTCTAGCTGATCTAGTATTTCATTTACCTGTTTTTTAGCTTCTTGCTTAATTGGGTACTGCCTTTGTGCAGTTGGTTGTGATTTTAACTGGATTTTGTGAGGAGGAGAGTCCTCATCCCATCCTACATGATTTTTATATAAGGCAGGCGCTAAAGCCACTGCCGATTTTCTGGCAAGTGTGTATTTTTTATGAATCGGGATATGATTCGAGAAGGCAGGCATAATTATTTCTTCGCCATGAGGGCACTCCCTAACAAACTCTGGTGGCCAGTCTTTTTCAGCTAGAAGGATGTCATAGCCCTCGGATAGGTTATCCCAAAATAGTCCCCTTATTTTCCTAGTCTTTTCTCCCTCTATACGTAATGTTATCTCGTATATCTTGTGAGGTTTGCTAACTCTGGTGTCCGCAGTTTCCACTTGAAGATATTCATTCGTGTCCACTGTCTCCAGATGATTCATAAGGACTTTGCGAGCTATGCTCACTTCTGCTGCACTGTCTAGCATTGTCTGAGCCCACTCTCCGTTTTTCAGTTGTGTCCTCAGTATTCTCGGCATTGTTAACTACCTTGATACTGGCTACCTTCTTTTTTGGAAATTGTAATTTCTTTTTTAGCTGAGCAGGTTCCTTGTCTTTGGACTTGGTGTGCTCTTCTCTTTGTTCTGATCGTCCTCTTCTTTCCGATTTCTGCGAGGAAGTCTGAAAAGATTGAGAGGGACGTGTATCAATGTCTTGATATCTATCAGGTTTTTTTATATTATCCCTATTTCTAAGGTTATATCTTTTCCCAGAGGGGTCACTCTGGGGTGACCTGTGTCTTTGGTTCGGAGATTTCTCTCTTCGCCTAGGAGACCTTCCTCTGGACTGGAATTTCTTTTCTTTAGGATTGGATTGTTTTTTTCCATCCCAGTTCTTTTTTGGTGAATTATTATTAAAAAATATTTTTTCTGGACTTTCAGTCAGTTGTGGTTTTACTGGTATTCCACCTAAACTATCTCTACCTAGTTCCTCATAGGATTTTTCTATGATTCTGGCAATTTCAGCTGGTTGGTCTGCTATATCTGTCTCTTTTAACCTCTGGCGGATCGCCACGTTTGCTGCTTCTCCCTTTATGTTGGCTAATAATATAGCCGAGACCTGCTTGAAATCTTTTAGTAATTTCATACCAAGAGTTAAAGCGGGTTCAGGACCATATTCATCTTGAATTTGTTTTAGCACATCTGGTATTACCGAAATGGATGGAACACCGTGCGTTTTTGTGTAGACGGAAGCAAAGACTGTACCCCAAGTGTCACAGTCCTCTATGTGTGGTGCGATTCCCATTGGGAGACAGATAGTCAGAATCCTGTGCTTTTCTAGCGGGGTGGTGTCAGGAAACACCGCCTCTATTTGGGTAATTTTCTGTGCCAACCAGAATGGTATTTGTTCCCGTTTAGCCGGTACTTTACCTAGGCAGGATTGGATGTTCTGTTGTGTAATTTTATTTGTGTTCCCCTGGTGAGGGGTCAGCTGTGGAAGTTTAATCGCTGGCTGAATTGTTGATGTCCGCATCACATACTGAACTAATTGTCTATGAATTTTTATTAATTGTTTTAGCTGTGTTAACAGCTCTGCTACAGACATCCCATTGATGTCTGGATGTGGTGTGTATCCGGCTAGGACCGGCCACGTTGCTCCTGGTCTACCTAAAGGACCGAGCCTGGTGATGTGATTGTTATGTTTTAGGGCGCCATCAAATAAGAGCAAATGCTCTTGAAATTTGAGTGGTACTTCCACCTCCTCGAAAGGAGTGTACTCATTAGGAGGTTCCTCTATTTTGTAATAGTGGAAGTACTTTGTTACAGCATTTGCTGCTGGAAAATGTATCCATGAATAGTATACCTCTGTCTGCCGATATTCGTGTGCCTCAATTACGAATATGACTGTGCCACCTCTAGGTGTCAGTCCATTTTCTATAAGTTTCAGGGTTATAGATCTCCTTTTGATGACCGGGATGAGTATTATATCCCCGTCCGCATCTAGTGCTGCAGCATCAGCCGCTGCGAGTTCAGCTGCTAATCTAACTGCCTCTCTTTCTTCTTCATTGTCTGACATTTTACTGTCCTGAAGGTTATTTCTTTTGTTTGCAGATCAGGTTTCTTATGGAAACAAAGATTAGATGCACAATATTTTGGAACAGTGTATCCTTCAACGTTGACTATACCAAGAACCATACATAGGAGTTCCCTCCTGCGAGGTCTGGCGGATATAACCTTTCACCCACTCCAGACGTCTTTGGAGTATTTGGGAAAAGGGGTCTGAGTGAGAAAGCACGACTGAGTTACTCTAAATGTCTTACGTTAGTTTTATCGCCCTTTCCAAACGCGTTGGGCGCCATGTAGTGTAGTTCCTATCATCCCAATAGGCTCTGCGCATTGGAATAATACCTACAGCAGTAAAGGCCTAGGCCAGACGTTAACTAGGTCTACTACTGTCGATACTAGACTTAAAGTTTTGGGTTTGCCAGCTTAGCTCAGAGTTCACTAGAAACTTTCTCGAATGTTCAAGGAGGACTTAACTTCCCTGATTAGACAAGAAGGGATTTAGTTTCTGACAACCATAGAACATGACAACTTTGCTCTCCCCTAATCAAGAGTAAATCTCGAGAGTCGTGTGAACAAAATGCAATTTATTTTACTCAGTCAGTACGTGCATTCTTAGTCTCATCAGAATGTAGAGAAAAGGAAGAGACGGGCGTGTTCAATAAAAAGGTGTTATTTATTGATCAGTCTCTTTTCTCATACAAGAGAAATGGATCGATATTATTGCAATACTTATAGCTAAGTAAAGTGCATACATTAAAAGCAATAGTATAAAATAATACTGTAAAAACATTGATATGGTTTCTAAGCCATAAGATGTTTTAAAATGAATAAAATATATTACATACACATATACATTTGACTAAACGTACTCAACTGGTGTTTCTAGATACGCCTACCCCGTGTACCTGACCTAAGTCTAATACGTGGGCGGGAATAGAAAGTTACAGTTTAAGTTAAGTTTGTTTTTGCCAAGTGAATAACTAAAGAATTCTCTGTGAGGGGTCATTCAGTTCTGTACCTGGAAGTTAGGATGAATGAGGAATGGTATCTCTCTCTCTGGTCTCGATATTCCAGGCTGCCTGCGAGGGCTACCCAGAAACGCCGGTGCTGGATTCTCGGCAGGAGAAAGCAGCGCGTCTCTCAGCGCGTCAGGAAGGCGGGGCTGCTGCCAGCGGGGTCTGCTCTGCTCTTGGCTTCGGCAAGTATAGCTGCTCCGTCTCGTCACCACGCGTGTGTTTGCATAGGGCAAGATCGGTAATATTTATACCTTTAAGGTGCCGAGATTGACGTAAGGATGGACATAGATACGTCAATAAGGATGTCATACGACTTGCTCGTTAGCACATTCTTTTACTGAAGTTCTCTGTGAAATCAAAACAATGGCCGCAGGGTTTTGCCCAGGTTGTCATAGGTTTGATTTGTTATGAGAACTCCGTATGCCTTATCAGGGGCTGGAGGAATATCGCTTGTCTAATTAGATCGCAAGCGTTATGACCTAATCAGATAACACGTTCCTGTGCCGTAGTGTGACTGCGTCAGATAACGGTATCTGCATCATAGGGGTTTTCTGCCTCATGGGCTGACTGCTAGTTAACTTGTTGGTTTGTTTAACTAGAATAGGGTCAGGAATAGGGGGATCGATTCAGAACCTATAGGAATACATGACACAGTCCTGCACATATGCTGTATTCAAAACACATACAAACAGAGAGTCAGTCATTCATGCATCTATGTGCTAAGTAACACCCCCACCAAACATATAGACACTCATATTGATATTAAAAAAAACATCTAATAACCCATATACCTACACATGTAGCTACTCACCAACCCATGCAGCCACTTACACACAAAGTGAAACATTAATACATATGTTTAAATATTTAAACATTACTCAGTAATATTTATTTTTCAGAAAGACACACATTCACTGGATGGTGTCATCAGTGATGTCATGAGTGATGTCACTGACCATGTCATGAGTGATGTAATATGTGACGTCATCAGCAGTGCATTGCACGCGCAAGTTATAGTGAGTCCAACTAACTATAACGTGGGAATTTCAATGGTTTTATGCGAGTAAAACTTCCAGCTAACTATAACTGGTGTAAAACCTATGGTTTTTTCAGTGAATTTAATAGGTTTTTTAAATGCTAATTCCTAACTATAACTGGTGTGAAACCTATGGTTTTTTCAGTGAATATATATATATAAATATATATATATATATCTCCAACAGCACAGGTCAGCCCACAAGGTTGAAGTAGAGCCACACGAAGTTTAATAGGCACATGTGGAATTTGCATCCATTTTACCACTTGCCAGCAGATACAAACACAATGGCAATCTTTCAAAGTAATCATCTGCCTGACGCGTTTCAGGATCGTCTCGTCCTTTCTTCAGAGGAATAGTTGAGGAGAGTAAGGAGTAGCTTATTTTCGCGCACTAAAGTAGATATTACCCACACCTGCCACAGTGGGCGTGGCGTTGCGCAAAGCCTTCTGGACAATGCAGTGCGCTGAAACTCCTCCCCGAGTGGGGTAGCTTCATAAGTCTCACAATTTAAACCAATTATTAAAGTTCCAAATGGAAGGAATGCCCACCAAAGGTGCTGTCTGCCTCGCTTTCCAGCAGCAAAACAGTGCCACAAACCAGCACCATCCAGTCATGGTGATGGGATATAAATTCGATAAATACATATTATTGGCCTAATATATACAATATAACCTTATAACCACACATTAGCGTTGCATTGTTCAGATTATTATTATAGTAATGAATGATTCAGTTTCTGTCCCCTTTAACCTATTGGTGTGACTAGGCCCCTCATATTTCGTTTCTCTGTTTCATGCATCGATTCCCTTAAATCACGTGATTAGGCTGTCTATACGAAACCACAATGAAGGCTTAGTTGTCTGTTAGACTTGCTAGTTTGTAGCTCAGGGAAACCCAAGGTCACACCTGCCCCTCGTGTGTGATGCGCACATTCTAGCGGATCCCGTTCTTGCACTCCTCGAGCTACAGATAGAAAGGGAGGCACCTTACTGACCTGCCCCCGGAATAGCTTGGGCCTGGCTACTAGCAATCAATTGTGCATTATATGGGTCTTCCTGCTGGCTCACTGACAAGCTGTATCTTTCCTAGTAAGGTGTCATCATGCTATGTGTAAAACGTATATATGCTTTGAGTCTATTGCATGAAGTCAGTCTCCTCTGTGCACCTCTGAGGGTCGTGTAGACTGAGGCTCCCCTGTCAGGGTTTGCACTTTGTAGAATAAACGATTGAACCTTCTCCATTGCGACTGATTTATTATTGTAAGAAAGGTATATGGGCTATTGGTGAGTATAGTCCATTAGTGTTATTATTTTGGTTCCTTCAGTTGGCGACTCCGCTGGGACTCCCCGATAGGGTCGTCCCCTCCTGTAAACAGGAGTAGAGGGACAAGGAGGAGTTCTGGCCGAGTGGGTGGACAGAAAGAGGATCCTGATTTGAGACACCCGTTTGTGGTACGTAAACAAGTAATTCCACTCTCGAGCACAGTACCCTTCCCAGCTGCTGAAGACCCTACGCCGGAGTTTTACGGGCTTAACCCGAGAGAAAGGCAGACTGTGCCGGTCTGTCTAGGAGTTTGCAGTGGAGAATTCGCAATCGACCTGAGTGCACCAGGTGAGTGAATTTTGATTGTATTGGAAGAGGAGCACTTGGAGGAAGTGTTTCTTTGGTAGCGGTTAACTGCTTTTGGTTGGTGGCCGGGGAAGCCGGACCACTGGGAATCTGGGGGTCTGACATTGCGGCGAAGTGGTCATGCGGGCAGATACCTCACGGACTTGTTTTGTGAACATTTGAGACCACACCTGGTGCCTTAGTGGTGTACGGAGCTACTCGCTCGGGCGAATCCTCTTCGGGAAAGCCCCGGGAGCAACTGGGTAAGCTAGGGTTCCGAGCTACGTGCCCAGATGCCCGGCCCAACCAGAACAGGACCGTGGGATGGCCTGTAAGAAGGTTCGTGGTTCGCCTATCAGGTGCTCTCAGAACAGTCTGGTGACTGTTTCTTTTGTGGCTTAATTTTGTTGGTCCGGAATTTGGTCGATTCCCCGAACAGGAGTCGACAGGCTCTGTTTGTTTTCTTGAAGACGTCATTTGCATAGAATAAGTAATTGCCTTGCAAAACTTTACAGCACTTTATGGCAAGAAAATAGAGGAATGAGTGTGTAAGTGGTGAGAAGGACGCGTCCGACTGTGAATGGTTTCTGTGTGAGTAGAAATTGTGTAACTATTTCCATAATGCCCTGTTTTAGTAAAATATGTTTTGGGTGCTGCTGTCGGCGAGGTGCGAGGCTCGAAGAAAGACAGCCTGCCCCTCCCGAAGGCAGTCCCAGTTTTGATATGTATGTGAAACACGGTCTTCAACCAATATTGTTTAACACGCTGTGGCATAAGTATACAATAATTCTGATCTGCAATGGCCTCTAACGGGGTCATTTGATGAGAAAAAGATTAATTATATCCAAAACAAACTATTTATGAAGAAACGTGGTCAGTCGATGTTTGATTCCTTGAACCTATGGTTGAAGGAGGCAAAACGACGATGGATAAGAGACGAGAAATTGGGAAAGCCTAAATCAGGACAGACAGTCACCAAGAAAGCTTTAGCTTATGATAAAGGGAAGGTGGAAGAGAACATTGTACAAATGGATAGGCAATTTCGTTTAGAGATGGACAAAAGTTATGTGGCTCGACCTGATACTGGAGACGAATTAGAGGACTTATTAGAAGCCTGAACACCTTCTCCTTATGCCCCGCAAGGCTTATATCCAGCCGTGCCTTTGGTACGAGTGGATCAACTCGGAGCAGCATCGGCCGTTGGGCCACCAAGAGTAACGGTGGCCACGGCTCCTGCTGGTGGGTCAGTACGGAGTGCGTTACTTCCCCCTCCTACTCTTCGACAAACTACCTCACCCCTGATATCCTTACAGCCGGACGCGGCTGTCCCCTCCTCTTCACACCCCGTATTTCTTTCTCCTCCGATTCAGACCGCTATAGATCCCCGATATGCGGCTTGCCTGGACACCACACCCAAGCGTCTTAGGTCGGACTTGAGTGATCAGCAAGTCTATACTAGGTCGTTATTGGGTACGGAAGAAAGGAGGGCTATAGTAATACAGGCATCCCAGTGGATGCGAAATGCCATATACACACTGGAAGACATTTGGAGTACCATGAAAGATTTTGAGCCTGTTGCTCAGCAACTGGCTCTAGAGAACATGGCAATTCGATTAATTGCATTATGGGAACAGTGTTTTGAGGAGGGACTCCCTCCCCAAATACTGCGTGATATAGGAGAGCGAGCCCATAAGTTTAATTTACAGGCTGATGAGGTATTTCAGAATGTAGAGACACTTGTACATTACCGTGAACGTATGCACCAAAATGTGCTGATTGGGGAGCACAGCACCCCATGAGAGAAGTACACCCCCTCTTTTTCCCTGAAGTACCTGAATTGAAGGATGTTAATAACGTAGTAACTAGGGCTCGCATGGATGCCAGGCTTCAGGAACAATGGGGTTATACCCCTTGGAAGCGCAGTGAGGTTCTCACTCTGAAAGCTCAGCTTCCCGACCCCCGTAAAAATCCCACTGCCTACTATGAGGAATTAGCTGAGGCCGCCAATTCTGCTATCATGACAATACCTGATATTGAGTTATTTTTTGGCCTCTTGATTCCGGTAGACATCTAGAGACAAATACATGACACGGACCATGTTCCTGAATTAGGAGGGACGTGGGACCAATTAAAGAATTGGGACAAGGAGCGGAAGCCTGGAGAGAAGCCTAGGGACGAAGTACTAGCAGTACCAGATAAAATTATTACGTATATGAAAACTCTCCTCACTCCTAGGAAAGTTGATTGGGACAAATTGACGGCCTGTAAACAGAAAAAGGATGAAAGTGTGTCCGATTTCTTCACCAGATTTGAGAAGGTCTTTATTGACTTTAGTGGGCAGGACCTCTCCACGGAAGGTGGGATACGGTTGTTCGTAAATAGGTTAGTTGCAAACTTACTCCCCGAATTTATGTCCCGTCTTCAAGCAGCCAAAAGCACCTTGCCTACGGCTGCCCCATCAGTAATTCTTAGTATGGCTCAATATTATGAACATCGAGAAAACGAAAGTAAGGAAAAGTCAGAAAAGAAGAATGAGGATTTAAAAACTAGAGTTCTGTTACAGCAAGTTAGTAGAGGACAGAATACAGGGCGGGGAGTACGTGGGTCATATCAGAGGGGTGCAATGATGGAGCGAGGTAAAGGAGGCCCACCGAACATTGGTATAAATCAATGTTCATATTGTAAGCAGGAAGGACACTGGAGGGCAGATTGCCCTCTGTTATTGGCACGGAACGGTTCCAGTAGAGGACGAGGAAGGGGCAGAGGAAATATAGACCGAAATAGCATGCGACGAGAGGACCTGCAACAGGAAGGGTCACGGAAGAAATATTTTGATGATCGCCAAAACAGACAGTACTACAATGAGACTTACAGGGATGATGAGTATGACGGACAGGATTAGGCATGAGACAGCCAAGGACAGAGCGGGGGCCACTTTACAGTATCAGTTGACCAGGAGGGACCTTATGTACAAGGGGAACTGTTGGGAACGTCTGGAAAATTCCTAGTGGATACTGGGGCAATGAATAGCTCAGTTGCCCATGCATTGGTCCCAGGGGCTGTTCTGTCTGGCCAAAATAACGTATCAGTGGGATTCTCTGGAATACCGGTGATAAGCCCCGTTTCTAAACCTTTGCCTTTTACTATAGGCCCAGTTTCAATGCATGCACCTTTTCTTTTAACTTCAAATTGTGGAGAGAATCTTTTGGGTCTAGACATTTTGAAAAAGTTACATGCACGGATTTATTGTTCCCCTGATGGTGTTTATTTAACAATGCAAAAACCGCCCCCGAATGCAGCTCAGTATTTTTCCAAAAACGAAAGCCTTCCCCCTGAATTTTCTACGATTCCTAAGACACTGTGGGCTACAGGAGATACCGATGTAGGCTTGTTAAGAATAGCCCCTGTGTCAATAACCTTGAAACCCAATGCACAGCTGCCCCACATTCCTCAGTATAAAATTTCACCAGAAGGTGAAAAGGCCTTGTTGCACCTTATTCGTGACCTCATCCAGAGAGTAGTAGTAGAGGAGACAGCTGCCAATGTCTGCAATAGTCCGATTTTACCGATTTTAAAGAAGACACCAATTGACGGTGCCCCAGATTATAAAAACACATATCGTTTTGTGATTGACCTCCGAGAGGTCAACAAAATTGTGGTCCCACAATACCCAGTGGTACCCGATATCACTGCAATTCTGACAATGATTCCCCCTACGGCTCAATATTTGCTTTGTTTAGCATTCCTATCCACTCTGATAGCAGACATATCTTCGGATTCTCATTGGCTGGCCGAAGCTTTATATTTGCACGCGCACCCCAAGGCTATACAGAAAGTCCTAGTATTTACAGTCAAGCTTGAAAGCAGCCCTTGATGAATTAATTCTCCCTGCAGGAAATACGATCATCCAGTATGTTGATGACATCTTGGTGGCCTCCGATACAGAGGAAGGTTGTAAGGAGGCCACGGTTAAATTGTTGAAACATTTGGCCCAAAAGGGAAATAAAGTGTCCCTTTCTAAATTCCAATATTGTCGACAGGAAGTGACCTACCTTGGCCACTTACTGTCGAAAGTAGGGAGACGATTGACTCCAGAACGAATATCTGTGATAACTAACATGTCTGTACCTTGTACTCAACGTGATGTTCGTGCTTTTCTTGGCATAACCTCTTATTGTCGCCAGTGGATTCCTAACTATTCACTCCTCTCTAAACCCTTGTTGTATCTGAAAAACAAAGATGTGCATGAACCCCTACCATGGACGGATGAATTTCAAGAAGCCTTTGATTCTTTAAAGTATGCTCTTTGTTCTGCTCCTGTCTTGGGTACACCAGATTACCGGAAGCCTTTTTCACTTTATGTGCACGAGGTGGACGGTTGCTCACTTTCAGTGTTAACACAGGGTTTTGGCGGCAAGCAAAGACCCTGTGCATTCTTTTCATCAGTCCTGGATATTGTCTCACAAGCCCTTCCAAGTTGCCTGAGGGCCACTGCTGCAGTAGCCGTGGCTATCCGACAATCGGAAGGAATAGTCCTGAATACGGACCTTACAGTTATGGTACTGCATGCTGTGGATATCCTTTTGAATCGAACTAAAACCCAGCACCTTACGTGTGCTCGATTGACAGGTTATGAATTAACCCTGTTTGCAACACATATCACAATTAAAAGATGTGCGACTTTGAACCCAGCTGCATTATTGCCTCTCCCTTCAAATGATGGAAAGGACGATGTCCATGACTGTATATTTAGAACTGAAGAAGAAACGAAGGGGCGTGTAGATCTCACTGACACCCCTTTACTAGAACCCCAGGGGGAGTTGTATGTAGATGGCTCGTGTTTTAAGTTACCAGATGGCACTGCAACAGCTGCATATGCTGTTACCACATTAAAGACGGTGGTGGAGACCGCAAGGATTTCTCATCACTCAGCCCAGGCAGCTGAACTAATAGCTTTGTTAAGAGCATGCGAATTGAGTGAAGGGCTGAGGGTGAACATTTTCACGGACAGCCAATACGCCTTTGGCGTGGCCCATAGCTTTGGGAGGCTGTGGCGGGAGAGGGGCTTCTTTACCACACATGGTCAGAAAATTCAACATGGCCCTTTAATTGACCGATTGTTATTTGCTTTGACATTACCAGAGAAAGAGGCCATCATTAAGTGTAGCGCCCACAAGAAATTCATTGACTCCACTGGAAAGGGAAATGCCTTTGCTGATTCAGTAGCGAAGGAGACAGCCCAGACTAGAATGAACCCCATGTTCCCAAGCACATCGGCCCGGTGGGTAACAGAAACAGCCCTGTTTGATAATACCATTGAAAGCGTGAGGGAATTGCAGAAAGAAACAACAGTAGATGAAGTATTGAAATGGGAACAGGAAATAGGGAAATTAGATAAAAATGAATGTTGGATAGATCGATCTGCAAGACAGCGATGGTTACTTCCTAATGCATTGGTGTATGCTGTAGTGACCATGGCTCATGGTCCGGCCCATATAGGTGCGAAAGGTATTTGTGCAGTGTTAGACCCAGTATGGAACAACCCAAATATTCCCAAAACTGCAGCACACATAGTGAAATATTGCCCTGTGTGTTTACGTCATAATCCTGGAGGTAGAGAATCTGTGTTGAGTGGAAATTTTGCCCCACCGGCTTTGCCTTTTGAAGTAATACAAATTGATTACATTCAGATGGAGAGAGTAAACAATCTAAAGTATGTACTGGTAGTGGTATGCGCATTCAGTAAATGGGTTGAAGCCTACCCTACTAAAGAAGCTACTGCAGTTGCAACTGCTAAAGCCCTTATTTAAGAATATTTCCCCCGCTATTGTTTACCCCGAATCATCTGGTCAGACAACGGGCCTCATTTTAATACCCTGCTAGTACAAAGTGTTTGTGATGGGCTGCAGATAAAACAAAAGTTCCATGCCGCCAGACATCCCCAGTCGGCGGGTCTGGTCGAGAAATATAATGGCACTTTAAAACTGAAAATGGCAAAAATGTGTGCAGGTACTGGGCTGAAGTGGCCCGATGCCCTTCCAGGGGCATTATTATCCTTAAGGACAACCCCTCACACAAGAACTAGATTGTCTCCATACGAGGTGATGTTTGGTCGCCCTGCCAATGTGTGGGGAGTCCCCAGACCCTGATCCTTTAGGGATATTGATTACCCTTTGATGACAGATTACCTGTATGCTTTAACTAAAGATCTGCGTTCTATTCATCAACAGGTATCGGACACATTGCAGCCACTACCGGAGGGTCCTGGACATCACCTGGAACCGGACCAGTGGGTCCTGGTGAAGAATTACCAACGGAAATCGAGTTTGGAGCCGAGGTGGTCGGACCCCTATCAGATAATCTTGGCAACGAGGACGGCGGTGAAGGTGCATGGGAGAAATCACTGGATCCACATCAGCCATCTGAAACGCCTGCCGCTGCCTTTGCCCTTTGATTTGCGAAACCGCGAAGGAATTCCGAGCCATGAAGGAGAGCTGATTCAAAGCTTTGTGCCCTTTTCAGACGCCCAGGAAAGGGGGCAGCCAAGTGAGGTGTTGCCCACAGTTGAAAGGGCGCCCGCTCAACCAGCGGAGGCTGTTGTTCTCGGTGCATCACCAGCTTTGAATGCATCAGATCCCCTTGCAGCAGAATTGTTTTCTGACCAGGAGCGACCTGGCCATTGTAAATACGACCTGCGGCCCTGAAAACAGAGCGGTACCCCAGCTTCCGATGGTAGGAGTTAGACAGAGACTTGAGTTGAGGAATATTGGATAGAATTACTGGGGTACTGAGCGAGACACTGGACTGAACTCGTTGAGAGCTTGGAACATTGTATAAATAGCTTTGTTCAGAAAGAAAGACTGAGTTAAGGGCCGCGGTTGTACTACTGAAATATTATAGGAGTCTACCTGTGAGGCTCTAAACGGACACAGGGTGAAGATCCCTTAGTGGGAAGAAGAAACTCTCTGGTGGTGCGCATGCTTTGTGGATACAAAGATTAGTTTTGGACTTTTAGAGAGAGGCCGAGTTAGAGTTTGGACTTATAGAGAGCATGTTTCCTTTTGCCCGATTTGCAATGGAGGATGAACGGCCACTTGCCCCTCGACGGTACAACGATAACATGCAATTATTTTCCGGATGGCCCACCAGAGTTAAGGTGGCATTCGTTGCTTTTATTGTCAAAATCACCATAATTTTGATGTGTGTATTTGTGTATTTAGAATTCCAACATCCTGTACAAAAAATGTTAGGAACTACTCCTGCTCCAGAAGAACACCTCTTTTATTCCTTGCCTCCACACAAGGCTAGACACAGAGAATCTTATGCAAAAAATGTTTTCATTGAAATGTTACATCAGACCCACAGTACGACCAATAAGACAAATTGTTGGGTTTGTGGGTTACTTCCATCAGTAATGCACCAGCATGAATTGTTCATTTCCTTACCCTTGTCCCACTTATCTAGCTGTGAAGCCTGGTTCCAATTATTATCACTGATGTATTCTCATCATGTAGCTAACCCTAAGATATACACCAAAAAAGATTATGAGGCCATTCTGAAGTATATAGAACAGCACCAGGGATTTGATGCTGAAGGCAATGGAGGAGAGGGATCCTTAGATCCAAATGCTTATATGAATGTATATACGTAATATAAAAATGCTTCCTGGTTAGAAGAAGAAATGCAAGATTTTGAGCTTTTCAATTCCACTATGTATTTTCAATATTTTAAGGAACGAAACGTCACGAATGACAAAGCTTTGCCCATTCGCATTATAAACACCACTTCCCATTTTTGCATCCAGGGACGAGGTCATGTTAAGGTAGGGAGCAGTAAGTGTAACTACACCTACACCCTGCAAACATATAGCACTCCTCCTGTGATCACTCCCCCTAATGTGTATTTTGTATGCGGTGAAAATGCATATACTTGGCTTCCCCGGGGATGGGCCGGGCGGTGTTACCTTTCATTTCTTTACCCTCCTGTTTATATTGCCCCACCTGACTATCATAAGACACATCAGCTATTTCGAAGGGAGATACTAGATAACCGAAGTATTAGGAGTTTCAATACTGATAGTACTGATCAGACAGACACCTCCTTGCAACAATTTGAAGATTTTGCAAAGGGTCTAACCCCTTTCTGGGGACCTATTTTTAATAGTCGTAGCATCAGACGTCTGTCAAGAATAGTGGAAAACGTGGTACAAACCTCCACTGAGATTTTGACTAACCTTACCGTTGAGCTTCAGGCGACGAGACTTGTTTTGATTCAGAACCGAATGGTTCTTGACGTCATCCTCGCAGATAGGGGAGGAGCCTGCCGTGTGATTGGCAGCTCTTGTTGTCTTTTCATTCCTGATTCGGCCCCAACCATACATCTTGCAATTCAGAAATTACATCGGTTAGCTAGTGAAGCGCAAGTCGACAATGGTACTTGGTCCCTTAGTGGGTGGTTCTGGGGTCTTTTAGCTACTTGGGGTTGGAAAATATTTATGATACTTGCTGGAGCTTTTGGGGTCATATTTACTTGTTGCCTATGCCTCCATTGTGGCCCAGCTTGTTGCTCTTTTTGCGCAGCTAGAATTACTTCGGCCCTAACAATTTCTCGTCAGACCAAAGTCGAAAAATAAATGATTCAGAAGGAGGTTTCGGACCTTATGCAGATTGATGAGGGAGTGTTCGTAGAATAGATCTAGTTATATTGGCTATAGTAGGCCAAAAGGGCCGTCTGATGGGATATACATTAGATAAATACATATTATTTGCCTAATATATACAATATAACCTTATAACCACACATTAGCGTTGCATTGTTCAGATTATTATTATAGTAATGAATGATTCACTTTCTGTCCACTTTAACCTATTGGTGCGACTAGGCCCCTCATGTTTTGTTTCTCTGTTTCATGCATCGTTTCCCTTAAATCACGTGATTAGGCTGTCTATACGAAACCACAATGAAGGCTTAGTTGTCTGTTAGACTTGCTAGTTTGTAGCTCAGGGATACCCAAGGTCACACCTGCCCCTAGTGTGGGATGCGCACATTCTAGCAGATCCGGTTGTTGCACTCCTCGAGCTACAGATAGAAAGGGAGGCACCTTACTGACCTGCCCCCGGAATAGCTTGGGCCTGGCTACTAGCAATCAATTGTGCCTTATATGGGTCTTCCTGCTGGCTCACTGACAAGCTGTATCTTTCCTAGTAAGGTGTCATCGTGCTCTGTGTAAAACGTATATATGCTTTGAGTCTATTGCATGAAGTCAGTCTCCTCTGCGCACCTCTGAGGGTCGTGTAGACTGAGGCTCCCCTGTCAGGGTTTGTACTTTGCAGAATAAACGATTGAACCTTCTCCATTGCTGACTGATTTATTATTGTAAGAAAGGTATATGGGATATTGGTGAATATAGTCCATTAGTATTATTATTTTGGTTCCTTCAATGGCACTGTTTGTCTTTGTTCCGTAGTTGCAGGCAAATTCTATCCGCCTGCACAGGACCCGCCTCCAAGCAGTGGGCAATACTTCACGGCTGGGCAACAGCCGTCAATATCTCCAACAACACAAGTCAGCCCACAAGGTTGAAGTAGAGCCACACAAAGTTTAATAGGCACATTTGGAATTTGCATCCATTTCACCGCTTGCCAGCAGATACAAACACAATGGCCGTCTTTCAAAGTAATCATCTACCTGATGCGTTTCAGGATCGTCTCGTCCTTTCTTCAGAGGCATAGTTGAGGAGAGTAAGGAGCAGCTTATTTTCACACAAATAAGTAGATATTACCCACACCTGCCACAGTGGGCGTGACGTTGCGCAAAGCCTTCTGGACAATGCAGTGCTCTAAAAGTCCTCCCCGAGTGGGGTATCTTCACCAGTCTCACAATTTAAACCAATTATTAAAGTTTCAAGTGGAAGGAAAGCCCACCAAAGTTGCTGTCTGCCTCGCTTTTCAGCAGCGAAACAGTTCCACAAACCAGCACAATCCTGTCATGGCGCTGTTTGTCTTCATTACGTAGTTGCAGGCAAATTCTATCAGCCTGCACAGGACCCACCTCCAAGCAGTGGGCAATACTTCACGGCTGGGCAATAGCTGTCAATATCTCCAACAACACAGGTCAGCCCACTAGGTTGAAGTAGAGCCACACGAAGTTTAATAGGCACATTTGGAATTTGCATCCATTCCACCACTTGCCAGCAGATACAAACACAATGGCAGTCTTTCAAAGTAATCATCTGCCTTACGCGTTTCAGGATCATCTAGTCCTTTCTTCAATCAATCCATCAATCATGCCATTTGTATAGCGCACTACTCACCCGGGAGGGTCTCAAGGCGCTTGGGGGGAGGGGTATGCTACTGCTCGAACAGCCAGGTCTTGAGTTGTTTCCAGAAGGCGAGATGGTCCTGGGTCAGCCGAAGGTGGATGGGGAGGGACTTCCAAGTCTTGGCAGCCAGGTAAGAGAAGGATCTTCCTCCGGCAGTGGCTCTTTGGATGCGTGGTACGGCTGCGAGGGCGAGGCTGGTGGACCGTAGCTGGCGGGTGGGCGTGTAGAAGGTCAGGCGGTCGTTGAGGTACTTGGGGCCCAGGTCGTGGAGAGACTTGTGTGCGTGGGTGAGGAGCCGGAACGTGATCCTCTTGTCGACTGGGAGCCAGTGCAGGTTCCTCAGGTGGCTGGAGATGTGGCTGTGTCGGGGGACATCCAGGATGAGTCGGGCGGAGGCGTTCTGGATGCGCTGGAGTCTTTTCTGTAGCTTGGCTGTGGTTCCGGCGTAGAGGACGTTTCCGTAGTCCAGTCGGCTGGTGACGAGTGCCTGGGTGACAGTCTTCCTGGTCTCGGTCGGGATCCAGGGGAAGATCTTGCGAAGCATACGCAGGGTGTTGAAGCACGATGAGGAGACGGCGTTGACTTGTCTGGTCATCGAGAGGGAGGGGTCCAGGATGAAGCCCAGGTTGCGTGCGTGGTCGGTTGGCTTGGGTGCGGTGCCCAGGGCTGGGGGCCACCAGGAGTCGTCCCAGGCGGAGGGCGAAGATCTCAGGATGAGGACTTCCGTCTTGTCCGAGTTCAGTTTCAGGCGGCTGTCCTTCATTCTTCAGAGGCATAGTTGAGGAGAGTAAGGAGCAGTTTATTTTTGCGCACTTAAGTAGATATTACCCACACCTGCCACTGTGGGCGTGGCATTGCGCAAAGCCTTCTGGACAATGCAGTGCCCTGAATGTCCTCCCCGAGTGGGGTAGCTTCACAAGACTCACAATTTAAACCAATTATTAAATTTCCAAGTGGAAGGAAAGCCCACCAAAGGTGCTGTCTGCCTCGCTTTCCAGCAGCGAGACAGTGCCACAAACCAGCACCATCCTGTCATGGCGATGTTTGTCTTTGTTCCGTAGTTGCAGGCAAATTCTATCAGCCTGCACAGGACCTGCCTCCAAGCAGTGGGCAATACTTCACGGCTGGGCAACAGCCATCAATATATCCAACAACACAGGTCAGCCCACAAGGTTGATGTAGAGCCACACTGCTGGTTTGTGGCACTGTTTCGCTGAGTAGAGTGAGTAGTAGAGAGTAGTAGAGAGAGAGTAGTGGAGAGTGAGTAGTAGAGAGTAGTAGAGAGTGAGAAGTAGAGAGTGAGTAGTAGAGAGTAGTAGATAGTGAGTAGCAAAGAGTGAGTAGTAGAGAGAGGGTAGTAGAGAGTGAGTAGTAGAGAGTAGAGAGTAGTATAGAGTGAGTAGTAGAGAGTAGTAGATAGTGAGTAGTAGGGAGTGAGTAGTAGAGAGAGAGTAGTAGAGAGTAGTAGAGTAGTAGAGAATGAGTAGTAGAGAGTGAGTATTAGAGAGTAGTGGAGTAGTAGAGAGTAAGTAGTAGAGAGTAGTGGAGAATATTCCAAAGTTTGGCACAGCACCACTTGCACAATAAGTCCAATCAAATCATATCACTTAGAGTCCTTATTGAAGCGCTAAATCTTGGTGTATATTCAAATGCTTTTATTTTCCTTAAGTTTATGTACCACAGCCAGCTGACGTGTTTCGTTCTGTACAACAGAACTTCTTCAGGGCGTTTTTATTTCCTTCAAGTTATGTCGGTATCCTGTTGCCATTTAACTAGATATTTCTTCCAAATGTTAGATGAGACGTAAGTACATTCTTATTCAAAGTGACTAGGTATCAATTTTACCCACACAATTCGGGCAGACTTGAGTAATTAATAGCATCCTCAAAGTCAGTCTTTCAAAAATTCCAAAGTATAGGACATGATAATCCAAATCCAAATGTTTCTCAAGAAAAGTCATTTTCAATTGTTCGGTATTTCAGCGTTTGGGCAGATATGACCCAGGGACCCCCAGTATGCAAGGGGAATTAGTACCCCCTCTGCAAACGCGCCAGTGGCCTGCGTTGCAGAGAGGTGTAAAAAGAGGCATAGCCTCATAGCCTCATTACACCTCTGTGCAATGCAGCCCCCTGGCACATACTGGAGGTTCCAGGTGGGCTAGTTGGCCCCCAGGGACCCCCAGTATGCAAGGGGAATTAGTTCCCCCTCTTCAAACATGCACGGGGGCTGCGTTGCAGAGAGGTGTAAAAAAGGGTGTGGCTTCATTACACCTCTCTGCAATGCAGCCCCCTGGCGCATACTGGAGGCTCCTGGTGGGCTAGTTGGCCCCCAGGGACCCCCAGTATACAAGGGGAATTAGTTCCCCCTCTTCAAACATGCACGGGAGCTGCGTTGCAGAGAGGTGTAAAAAGGGGCGTGGCTTCATTACACCTCTCTGCAATGCAGTCCCCTGGCGCATACTGGAGATTCCTGGTGGGATTTCAGGTCTTATATAGTTAGGAATTAGCATTAAAAAAACTTTGAAATTCACTGAAAAAAAACATAGGTTTCAGGCCTTACATAGTTAGGAATTAGCATTTAAAAAACCTTGCAAATTCACTGAAAAAACCATAGGTTTCAGGCCTTATATAGTTAGGAATTAGCATTTAAAAAGCATTTAAAATTCACTCAAAAAACTATAAGTTTTAGGGGTGTTATAGTTAGCCAGACATTTCACTCATACAAAACCATTGAAATTGCGCCTATATAGTTAGTTGTACTAACTATATTTCGCGCACCCGCAATCCAATGCTGATGATGTCACATATTACATCATTCATGACATGGTTAGTGACATCACTGATGACATCTCAAATGACATCACTGATGACATTACTGATGACATCATCCACGTGACAATCACATACACCTTTTCATACACTAGTAAAATCTTTCATCACTCTTTGTAAAATACAGAGTATCATATTTGAATCCATTGTTACAGCAATACAAGTATCTAAAAACCCAGTCAGTGATTCATAGATGTATACACACATCTAATCACTTACCTGTAGATTCACTCATACATGCTGTCAATGAACAATAGAACACTATCAAAAATACTTATACACCTAAATCGACATTACACACCAGCACACATCCTATTCACATATGAAGTCATCCTACTCACTTATGCAAACAATGGATCATACTTACATATTTACTTAGCTACACACTTATACAAACACAACTTCATCTATTCATTTAGATAGTAAGTCATACTTAGTGAATTATAAAATCATTATTTCAAGTATAAAGTTATCCATACAGTCACTCACAATTTGCATTGAAGAATGAGTGGATATATAAAAATAAATATTTGGATGGAGGATTTAGTAGCAGCGTAATTGACTGTTTACTTGACCAATTTATAGTGTCTCACTAAATATAGTGGATAGTGACTAAACTGTTTGAATATCTGTATCACTTTGTCAGTTGTTGTGTGAACTGGTTCTCCAGTTGGTTACTAGCTATGTGAAAGTCTATATTAGTTATTGATTAGTTAACTGAGTATTTGTATGGGAGAGTGAATGTATGTGTGGTTTGGTGGGGGTGTGTGACTGCACAAAGATGTGTGAATAGTTGATTCACTAGATATATGAAGTTAAAACTACATGTTCTAACAGTTGTTTGGGTGAGTGAATATCTTTATGGGTGTGGTGATGATCAAAGATATTTCCCAATGGTACATGTCCAACAAACTAGAAAAATAAAAGGCAGTGTATGTGTCAGTTGTTGTATATAAATAAGTATACATAAGACTCAATGATTGTGTGAGTGACTGTATGGATAACTTTATACTTGTAATAATGATTTTATAATTCACTAAGTATGACTTACTATCTAAATGAATAGATGAAGTTGTTTTTTATAAGTGTGTAGCTAAGTAAATATGTAAGTATGATCCATTGTTTGCATAAGTGAATAGGATGACTTCATATGTGAATAGGATGTGTGCTGGTGTGTAATGTCGATTTAGGTGTATAAGTATTTTTGATAGTGTTCTATTGTTCATTGACAGCATGTATGAGGTAAGTGATTAGATGTGTGTATACATCTATGAATCACTGAGTGGGTTTTTAGATACTTGTATTGCTGTAACAATGGATTCAAATATGATACTCTGTATTTTACAAAGAGTGATGAAAGATTTTACTAGTGTATGAAAAGGTGTATGTGATTGTCACGTGGATGATGTCATCAGTGATGTCATCAGTGATGTCATTTGAGATGTCATCAGTGTTGTCACTGACCATGTCATGAATGATGTAATATGTGACATCATCAGCAGTGGATTGCGGGTGCGCGAAATATAGTTAGTACAACTAACTATATAGGAGCAATTTCAATGGTTTTGAATGAGTGAAATGTCCAGCTAACTATAAAACCTCTAAAACTTATAGTTTTTTGAGTGAATTTTAAAGGTTTTTTAAATGCTAATTCCTAACTATATAAGGCCTGAAACCTATGGTTTTTTCAGTGAATTTCAAAGGTTTTTTAAATGCTAATTCCTAACTATATAAGGCCTGAAACCTATGGTTTTTTCAGTGAATTTGCAAGGTTTTTAAATGCTAATTCCTAACTATATAAGGCCTGAAACCTATGTTTTTTTCAGTGAATTTCAAAGTTTTTTTAATGCTAATTCCTAACTATATAAGACCTGAAAGCCCACCAGGAATCTCCAGTATGCGCCAGGGGACTGCATTGCAGAGAGGAGTAATGAAGCCACGCCCCTTTTTACACCTCTCTGCAACGCAGCCCCCGTGCATGTTTGAAGAGGGGGAACTAATTCCCCTTGCATACTGGGGGCCCCTGGGGGCCAACTAGCTCACCTGGAACCTCCAGTATGCGCCAGGGGGCTGCATTGCAGATGTGTAATAAGGCTATGCCCCTTGTTACACCTCTCTGCAACGCAGCCCCCTGGCGCGTTTGCAGAGGGGGAACTAATTCCCCTTGAATACTGGGAGTCCCTGGGGGCCAACTAGCCCACCAGGAGCCTCCAGTATGCGCCAGGGGGCTGCATTGCAGAGAGGTGTAATGAGGCCACACCCTATTTTACACCTCTCTGCAACGCAGCCCCCGTGCATGTTTGAAGAGGGGGAACTAATTCCCCTTACATACTGGGGGTCCCTGGGGGCCAACTAGCCCACCTGGAACCTCCAGTATGTGCCATGGGGCTGCATTTCACAGAGGTGTAATGAGGCTATGCCACTTTTTACACCTCTCTGCAACGCAGGCCACTGGCACTTTTGCAGAGGGGGGACTAATTCCCCTTGCATACTGAGGGTCCCTGGGTCATATCTGCCCAAACGCCGATATTCCGAACGATTGAAAATGACTTTTCTTGAGAAACATTTGGATTTGGATTATCATGTCCTATACTTTGGAATTTTTGAAAGACTGACTTTGAGGAGGCTTTAAATTACTCAAGTCTGCCCGAATTTTGTGGGTAAAATTGATACCTAGTCACTTTGAATAAGAATGTACTTACGTCTCGTCTAACATTTGGAAGAAATATCTAGTTATATGACAACAGGATACCGACATAACTTGAAGGAAATAAGAACGCCCTGAAGAAGTTCTGTTGTACAGAATGAAACGCGTCGGCTGGCTGTGGTACATAAACTTAAGGAAAATAAAAGCATTTGAATATACACCAAGATTCAGCGCTTCAATAAGGACTCTAAGTGATGTGATTTGATTGGACTTATTGTGCAAGTGGTGCTGTTCCAAACTTTGGAATATTCTCCACTACTCTCTACTACTTACTCTCTACTACTCCACTACTCTCTAATACTTACTCTCTACTACTCATTCTCTACTACTCTACTACTCTCTACTACTCTGTCTATACTACTCACTCCCTACTACTCACTATCTACTAATCTATACTACTCACTCCCTACTACTCTCTACTTTCTACTACTCACCCTCTACTACTCTCTCTGTACTATTCACTCTTTACTACTCACTCTCTACTACTCTACTACTCACTCTCTACTTCTCACTCTCTACTACTCTCTACTACTCACTCTCTACTACTCTCTCTCTACTACTCTCTACTACTCACTCTCTACTACTCACTCTCTACTACTATCTCTCTACTACTCACTCTCTACTACTATCTCTCTACTACTCTCTACTACTCACTCTACTACTCACTCTCTACTACTCTCTACTATTCTCTATCTCTGCTACTCACTCTCTACTACTCTCTACTACTCACTCTCTACTACTCACTCTCTACTACTATCTACTACTCACTCTTTACTACTCTCAACTACTCACTCTCTACTGCTCTCTACTACTCACTCTACTACTTACTCTCTACTACTCTCTACTACTCACTCTCTACTACTCACTCTCTACTACTCTCTACTACTCACTCTACTATTCACTCTACTACTCTCTACTACTCACTCCTGCTACTCTCTCTACTGCTCTCTACTACTCTCTACTACTCACTCTCTACTCTCTATTACTCACTCTCTACTCTCTACCTCTCTATCTCTCTCTACTTCTCTCTCTACTAGTCTCTACCTCTCTACCTCTACCTCTCTACCTCTACCTCTCTACCTCTACACCTCTACCTCTCTACCTCTCTCTACACGCACACATATATATATGCATATATATGCATATGCATTTATATATATGTATGTGTATATTACCTACTGGCGATAGCCAGTAGGTATATATAGTTAGGATTTTTTTCCTATGGGATTTTTGAAAATTCTATGTCGAATAACTTTGGCGTTTGAGGACAGAATTGGCTGAAATTTTCAGGAAAATGGAACATTTTGTTTCTGAGCAGCCCCTGAAAATTTGGGGGGGTTTCGTCAAGGGGGGCCCGAGAAAAAAGGGGGGTCCCAAAACGTGCTTTTCCCATGCAATTTTCCATAGGGTGGTTGGCCTCACTTTTAGCCTGAACGGCTGAATGGATTTACACCAAACTTGGCAAAATTGTAGGGACTGGTGGCCCGATGTGCCTTTGCTATGTCTCAAGATATATGCTCCAGTGGTTTTTACGAAAATTAACTTTGAAAAATATATATTGGGCTACATTGGGCTATATATATGTTGGAGCCCAAATGTAGCCCAATGTAGCCCAATGTAGCCCAATGTAGCCCAAAGATGGCCACCAGAGACAAAAAAAACAAATGTAGCCCAAATATCAGCCAGATGTAGCTCAACTATAGCCCAATGACAGAATGTCCCAGAGTGTTCTAAAGAACAACTAGAGTGCTAACAGTCCTACTTATTACAAATGTATGGCACACCTGAAGCCATCTTGATTGGAATAAAGTGGTAACTCTTAAAACATTTAATTTAAAAAGGAGCAAAATGAGGGGGTACATTTTTCCATAGAAAGTATGATTAGCGAATATATGACGAAATCCCGCATACCATCAGTCCGCATACCATCAGTCCGCAAAAAAAATCCCGCATGTACTATTAGGCCGCAAATTAAAATAACGAAAACTTTTAGAACGAATATGCCTTTAGCATACACTAAACAACTAAACTACCCTAAACCCTAAAACACTACCCCCAGCATGACCCTACACTACACAAACACTACAACACTACCCTAAACCCTAAAACACTACCCCCAGCATGACCCTACACTACGCAAACACTACAACACTACCCTAAACCCTAAAACACTACCCTCAGCATGACCCTACACTACGCAAACACTACAACACTACCCAAAACCCTAAAATACTACACCCCAGCATGACCCTACACTACGCAAACACTACAACACTACCCTAAACCCTAAAACACTACCTCCAGCATGACCCTACACTACGCAAACACTACAACACAACCCTAAACCCTAAAACACTACCCCCAGCATGACCCTACACTACGCAAACACTACAACACTACCATAAACCCTAAAACACTACCCCCAGCATGACCCTACACTACGCAAACACTACAACACTACCCTAAACCCTAAAACACAACCCCCAGCATGACCCTACACTGCGCAAACACTACAACACTACCCAAAACCCTAAAACACTACACCCCAGCATGACCCTACACTGCGCAAACACTACAACACTACCCTAAACCCTAAAACACTACCACCAGCATGACCCTACACTACGCAAACACTACAACACTACCCTAAACCCTAAAACACTACCCCCAGCATGACCCTACACTACGCAAACACTACAACACTACCCAAAACCCTAAAACACTACCCCCAGCATGACCCTACACTACGCAAACACTACAACACTACCCAAAACCCTAAAACACTACCCCCCAGAATGACCCTACACTACCCAAACACTACAACACTACCCAAAACCCTAAGACACTACCCCCAGCATGACCCTACACTACGCAAACACTACAACACAACCCTAAACCCTAAAACACTACACCCCAGCATGACCCTACACTACGCAAACACTACAACACTACCCTTAACCCTAAAACACTACCCCCAGCATGACCCTACACTACGCAAACACTACAACACAACCCTAAAATACTACCCCCAGCATGACCCTACACTACGCAAACACTACAACACTACCCTAAACCCTAAAACACTAGCCCCAGCATGACCCTACACTACGCAAACACTACACCACTACCCAAAACCCTAAAACACTAGCCCCAGCATGACCCTACACTACGCAAACACTACAACACAACCCTAAACCCTAAAACACTACCCCCAGCATGACCCTACACTACGCAAACACTACAACACAACCCTAAACCCTAAACACTACCCCCAGCATGACCCTACACTAAACAACCACCACAACTCTACACTACACTAACACAACACTACACTACACAACACTACACTACACAATAACTAACCCACGAAAAAATTAACACAAACCCACTTACCTCTCTCGTCATCGTGGTTTTCACAACGCAAATGCATTTACCATACATGCCTTTAAAACGTAATTCTTTGTAAAGGCATGCGTGATAAATGCACATGCGTTTTGAAAAAATGCGGGATAATGGTATGCGAGGTCAATGACCTTGCGGGATAATGGTATGCGGACTGAAAGTCCGCGGGATAAAAAATGCGGGAAAATGGCTGCAAACCATGATTAGCAGCAGACTTCCCTGGTGAGCACTAGCTTTACTACAGTGATCTAATGAGCAACTAGAGTGCTAACATTCAGAATTTATGGCAAATGTGTGACACATCTGAATGCCTTCTTGATAGAACCAAAGTAAACAAGCATTGAAAATGCAATAGATCTCGCCCTCGTTTAAGTTAAAGCCATTCTGTTTGTAATGAGGTGGCTTTTTAGCTTTGCTTTTATTAGTGTTTTTAAAACTTTCATGTAAATAACATGCATATGTATGCATATATGTATATGTATGCATGCATTTATATTTATATAGATATGCAGATTATATATGTTTATATATGTATATTACCTACTGGCGATAGCCAGTGGGTATATATAGTTAGGATTTTTTCTCTATGGGATTTCTGAAAATTTTATGTCTAATAACTTTGGCGTTTGTGGACGGAATTGGCTGAAATTTTCAGGAAAATGGCACATTTTGTTTATGAGCAGCCCCTGAAAATTTGGGGGGGTTTCGTCAAGGGGGGGCCAAGAAAAAAGGGGGGTCCCAAAACGCGTTTTTCCCATTCATTTTTCCATAGGGCGGTTGGACTCACTTTTAGCTCGAATGGCTGAATGGATTTACATGAAACTTGGCAAAATTGTAGATATGGTTTGCCCTACGTGCCTTTGCTATGTCTCAATATATGTGCTCCAGTGGATTTTGAGAAATTAACGTTTAAAAAAATATATATATCTGTGACAGCGCTCCGGTTAGCGCCCCGGTTCGCGTACCTGACGCGTAACGGAACTTCGCGAAGCGAAGCTGATTGGCTCTCCGGTGTCTGTCAACATTCTAAACAGTACGGAGCGGCCGCCATCTTGTCTCTCGGTAGGATCGAAAGACAAGATGTGGTGAAAAACGAAGGGGGAAATGAAGGAAAGGGGGCAAGGTAGACCCCTCCTGACCCCCTAGGATTGATGAGGGGGATATTAAAGTGCCCCGCGGGGCAAAAAAAAAAAATATATATTTTTTTGCGATTTTACGCCGTAGAGGCGCGTCCCGGTACGCGAACTGGGCAGCTCACCGGGCAGCTAACCGGGCAGCTAACCGGCAGCGTAGCTGTCAACATTGTAAACAGTCCGGAGCGGCCGCCATCTTGTCTCTCGGTAGTTTCGAGAGACAAGATGTGGTGAAAAAAGAAGGGGGAAATGAAGGAAAGGGGGCAAGGTAAACCCCTCCTGACCCCCTAGGATTGATGAGGGGGATATTAAAGTCCCCCGCGGGGCAAAAAAAATAAAAAAATTGTTGTGATTTTTCGCGGTAGAGGCGCTTCCCGGTACGCGAACCGGGCAGCTAACCGGCAGCGTAACGGGAGTCCGCCATCTTGTGTTTTTGGAGCGTCCGGTTCGCGTACCCGGTAGCGTCCCGGTAAGCGTAACAAGGGGAAAACCAAGAGAAACAGTAAAAAAAAAATTAAGGGAATAGATTTCCAGCAAACTTGGCAAAATTGTAGGGACTGTTTGTTTGATGTGCCTTTGCAAGGCCTCAAGATATGTGCACGTGTGAATTTTGTCTAATTAAGGTTAAAAAAAATATATATATCTGTAAGCGTGCTCCGGCACGCTTACGTTACGGGTTTTGTTTGCGCTGCAGAGCCGATACGTCACGGTTATGCAACGCGTCATGAGGCGTCTCACGTGGCTACGTGATACGTCACGTAATAAAGAATATATTTTACAGCTATAGATATTAGCTTTTAAAAAACCAATGAAATTCACTGAAAAAACCATAGGTTATAGACCATATATAGTTAGGAATTTGCATTTACAAAACCTTGAAAATTCACTGAAAAAAACCATAGGTTAAAGACCATATATAGTTAGCTGGACATTTTATTGACATAAAACCAATGAAATTCCATATATAGTTAGTTGCACTAACTATATATCGCGCACCCGCAATCCACTGCTGATGATGTCACATATTACATCATTCATGACATGGTCAGTGACATCACTGATGACATCACTGATGACATCTCAAATGACATCACTGATGACATCACTGATGACATCTCAAATGACATCACTGATGACATCATGACACACCAATACCAGTTACTACATACGCACTCACTGATTCCTACGTCTACACACACATTCACTCATTCACCCATACAATCACTCATACATACAGTCACTCATTATTACAACACTATCATATGCACTCATACACCTAGTCAGTCCTGTGAAGAATCAATCACACTTCGATTTCCTCATCTATACAGTTAAACACAGAACACCATACTTTTTCACACATATACTAACACATACTTACTCTCTTATACAATCACTGATACAAGTACACATTGATATGCACAGAGTCACACACCTCCCAGCCAGCCACACACACACACAGTCTTCCATACATCCACTCATTCTTCAATATGTAAAACATATTTAAACTTTACAAAAACACACATACACTAGATGATGTCATCAGTGATGTCATCAGTGATGTCATTTGAGATGTCATCAGTGATGTCATCAGTGATGTCATTTGAGATGTCATCAGTGATGCCATCAGTGATGTCACTGACCATGTCATGAATGATGTAATATGTGACATCATCAGCAGTGGATTGCGGGTGCGCGATATATAGTTAGTGCAACTAACTATATATGGAATTTCATTGGTTTTATGTCAATAAAATGTCCAGCTAACTATATATGGTCTTTAACCTATGGTTTTTTCAGTGAATTTTCAAGGTTTTGTAAATGCAAATTCCTAACTATATATGGTCTATAACCTATGGTTTTTTCAGTGAATATATATATACATACATATATAAACATATATAATCTGCACATCAATATAAATACAAATATAAATGCATGCATACATATACATATATGCATACATATGCATGTTATTTACATGAAAGTTTTAAAAACACTAATAAAAGCAAAGCTGAAAAGTCACCTCATTACAAACAGAATGGCCTTAACTTAAACGAGGGCGAGATCTATTGCATTTTCAATGCTTATTTACTTTGGTTCCATCAAGAAGGCATTCAGATGTGTCACACATTTGCCATAAATTCTGAATGTTAGCACTCTAGTTGCTCATTAGATCACTGTAGTAAAGCTACTGCTCACCAGGGAAGTATGCTGCTGGTGTTAAAAGTGCATGTTTCAGTCTGTATGTCAGAATTTGTTTAATGAAATAGAAGAGGATTTGAGAAGTCACTCAACATGTGCCCTAATTTTTCTTTCTGAAGCACTAATCATACTTTCTATGGCAAAATGAGCCCCTTCATTTTGCTCCTTTTTAAATTAAATGTTTTCAGACTTACCACTTAATTCCAATCAAGATGGCTTCTGGTGTGCCAAACGTTTGTCATAAGTAAGACTGTTAGCGCTCTAGTTGTTCTTTAGAACACTCTGGGACATTCTGTCATTGGGCTATACTTGGGCTACATCTGGGTGATATTTGGGCTACATTTGGGCTCTTTTGTCTCTGGTGGCCATCTTGGGAGACTGCATGTCAGAATTTGTTTAATGAAATAGCAGAGGATTTGAGAAGTCACTCAAAATGTGCCCTAATTGTTCTTTCTGCAGCACTAATCATACTTTGTATGGCAAAATATACCCCCTCATTTTGTTCCTTTTTAAATTAAATGTTTTAAGAGTTACCACTTTATTCCAATCAAGATGGCTTCAGGTGTGCCATACCTTTGTAATAAGTAGGACTGTTAGCGCTCTAGTTGTTCTTTAGAACACTCTGGGACATTCTGTCATTGGGCTATACTTGGGCTAAATCTGGGTGATATTTGGGCTACATTTGGGCACTTTTGTCTCTGGTGGCAATCTTGGGAGACTGCATGTCAGAATTTTTTAATGAAATAGAAGAGGATTTGAGAAGTCACTCAAAATGTGCCCTAATTTTTCTTTCTGCAGCACTAATCATACTTTCTATGGCAAAATGAACCCCCTCATGTTGTTCCTTTTTAATTAAATGTTTTCAGACTTACCACTTCATTCCAATCTAGATGGCTTCTGGTGTGCCATACTTTTGTCATAAGTAAGACTGTTAGCGCTCTAGTTTTTCTTTAGAACACTCTGGGACATTCTGTCATTGGGCTATACTTGGGCTACATCTGGGTGATATTTGGGCTACATTTGAGCTCTTTTGTCTCTGGTGTCCATCTTGGGAGACTGCATGTCAGAATTTTTTAATGAAATAGAAGAGGATTTGAGAAGTAACTCAAAATGTGCCCTAATTTTTCTTTCTGCAGCACTAATCATACTTTCTATGGCAACATATACCCCCTCATTTTGTTCCTTTTTAAATTAAATGTTTTAAGAGTTACCAGTTTATTCCAATCAAGATGGCTACAGGTGTGCCATACCTTTGTAATAAGTAGGACTTTTAGCGCTCTAGTTGTTCTTTAGAACACTCTAGGAGGCTGCAGTAGAACACAAAGGAATCAACTGACAGTCTCTGTCCTTGTTGTATGTACATGTTTTAATGAGAATATCAGACTTCATTCTCACATGACTGAGAAAGATAATGTGAATTTACAGAAAATATGCTTTCAGTTTAGCTTATAGATCCCCTTCCAAACCACTGTGGGAAAAGCATGAGATAATAGTTTTCTTTCAAACATGATTCATGATATCCCAGCAGAAGGTTTGGTAAAATCACCTTAGAACACGCCACAATTCCTAAAATGAGTATGGTACCATCAACAAATGATTTATAATGTAACTATTAACTACAATGCTTTTTAATGAGGTGCTATCATGTATATTTGTCCCAAGATGGCTGCCAACACTTCTTGGATGAAGTGCTGACAAGGCAATCAGATCTCACGATGAGATGTGTGGTTAGGCTCTGCCCAGATATCTATGTGTTTTTGAAGTTAATTTTCATAAAAACCACTGGAACAATTTTCACCAAATATAGAAAAGGCACTTCTGCGCACCGGTCCCTACAATTTTGCAAAGTTTAGTGTAATTCCATTCAGCGGTTCGGGCTGTAGCCTTGTCTATTCGTCCTATGGAAATTAACATGGGGAAAACACATTTAGGGACCCCCCTTTTTTCTCGGCCCCCGCATGACGAATCCCCCCCGAAACTTCCAGGGAAGAGGCAGAGCGGATCTGGCCTAAATTTTGGAAAATGACACGCAAATTCCTCAACCGGCGCAAAAGTTATTCCCAATAGATTGTTGCGGATTTCTTATGGTAGCTAGGTTCTAACTATATATACCTACTGGCTATTGCCAGTAGGTAATATATACATATATAAAAATTTAAATGTGGTAGGCATTTAGTCTGTTTTCCATGTTTATTGCACAAACATTGCACTGTCACTTTAAATAATGTAAGTTTCCCCATGTAACTTGTCATGTGATCAAGGTCCGAGTGGGACCGAAACGCGTCATGGCGGAGGTGCTGGGTGTAAAAATACAATAAAATATTGCAGCACGATACTGGGTACGCTTCGTCTCTGTGGAGATTGAATTCCTGTTGGTGAGACGAGAACAAGAAAATTTGCTTACCGTATTGACTTCCCCGGTAACAGCGTAACCCCTTCCTCAGTGTTTGGGCCGTACGGCAGGAAGTGATTGTTCCGGCTTTGCAGCTGGAGCGTGTTTGTTCCTTGGAAAGAAGGAGCCGTGGTTGCCCCCGTCGAGCAAGAGGAGTGTACCTGCAGTAGGGTGGAGGTGAGCCGGAGATCCGCCGATTCCTGTTGGCAGTTACTGGCACCAGAAGCGGAACAGAAGCAGGGGAGTTTGCATCTGACGGTGAGGAAGTAGTGCACTAGCGTTAAGAACGCCACTGTTAACATTTATTTAACGGTGGAGGTTCTGATTGCCCCAAGTTCGATAAAGCACCATGTCCGCTGACATATTACGTAGTCGGGAGGCGGCGGCAACCGATTTATTCATAGATGTTCCGAGTGGAGACAATACTTCTAACTCGATCACCGCCCCTCTTTCAGACTCAAACAGTACCATACGGGACTTGTCCAAAAGACTAAAAAGCTTCAAGTTCCAAAGGGACAGATTAGATTATGAAAACAGGCAGGTCTTTACATTTGCCAGAAAATATGTCAACGTAAAGGCAAAAATCAGCAACAACAACAGCAAATTACAGGGCTAGCTCAGTCTGCTACACTAACGGAAATGCCAAGTGCCATAATCGCATCCGCATCTGACTTAAGCTCAGCTATCGATAGCGGCTCTGATAATGAGACCACCCAAGCTCAAAGGATAGGGTTTCGCAAATATACCCTAGAGCAGGATGTGGACTGCCTAAGGCAGGACAGGCGACAAAGACTGCGCTCTGGGGCAAAAGTTGGGCAAAATGCTCAGCAACAAGTACAAGGAACCGCAAGAGATGGGAGCGGCGGCAATGCCACAAACAGCGGTACAATACCAAATAAACAATACACCAAGAAAACAAAGAAACAATGGAGTCGGTAGATGATACAAATCAACTCATGGAGGAATCACAAACTGTCATAAATTTAAAGGACATACAGCTATCTGCGAGTGAAACATCTATCCTTTCATTGGGCTTGTCATTTTGTCCAAAGGGAAACTTTAATTATGCGGATTGCCGGATTGATGTTTATAAGTTTATACGTAAAATCAAACTGAAGAAGTTCCACTTGTTACAAGGAACTGGGAAACAGAAAACACCATTGGCTATAACAAGTGCAATACCATCATGCATAACTGTACAAGATGCAGGACTCATGCAAGATCTACATGAACTACGTGACGAAGACAACGTCACGTCAGAGCCTCTCAGCCAAATAGCCAGGGCAGACACGCAAGGACCGTTGACAAAATTCAAATTGAAATCTAAATTTTGCCCAGTGATGTTACGCGATAATATCGATATCTTCCATGACAAGGTAACACAGGAACTCAAGACCTTATACAAGCAGCAAAATGAAGCCAAAAGGAGGTACACGGCAAAGGATGATGCATACTTTAAGCTCATGAAAAAGTTGAAATCCAACAAAAACTTAATAATACGCCAAGCTGACAAAGGAGGAAACATCGTCCTGTGGCCATAAAATATGTATATGGCAGAGGCTACCAGTCAGCTTGGTGATACGGATTGCTATAGGCGCTGCGACATGAGCACAGTAAAAGCATCATGGGACAAATTTTATTCGTGCCTAATAGCATGGAAAAGTACTGGATTGTTGTCAACAGATGAGTTTCGTTTCCTTAAAAATGACTACCCAATAATGCCAGTGGCATATTTCATACGTAAAATCCATAAAAATAAGATCCATCCTCCGGGCAGGCCAATAATATCAGCATGTGGCAGCATCATGGAAAATGCAAGCAAGTATGTAGACTACTTCCTCCAGGAGTTTGTGCGAACATTGCAATCGTTCATTTTGGACACAGGTGACTTGCTACGAAAATTAGAAAGGGTAGTGTGGAGTGATGATATGCTACTGATTTCTATGAACGTATCTTCATTGTATACTAGCATACTGTAGTGTAGTTCCTATAGTCCCAATAGGCTCTGCGCATTGGAATAATATCTTCAGTAGTGTAGACGTAGGACTGAGGTTAACTAGGTCTCTACTGACTATATTAGACTTAAGTGTTTGCCAGCTAGCTCAGAGTTCACTAGAAACTTTCTCGAATAAGCGAGGAGGAGTTTAACCTCCCTGGATAGACAAGAAGGGATTTAGTTTCTGACAACCATAAAACATGACAACTTTGCTCTCCCTGAATAAGAGTATATCTCTAAAGGCGTGTGAAAACAAAAGACAGCTATTTCACTCAGTCAATAAGTGCGTACTTAGTTTCACCAGATTGCAGAGAAAAAGAGAGACGGGCGTTTTCAATAAAAGGTGGTATTTATTGAGCAGTCTCTTTCCTCGTACAAGAGAAATGAATTGCTACAATTGCAATACTTATAGTTAAGTAAAGTGCATACAGTAAAAGCAGGATTATAAAATAATACTGTAGAAGCATTGATATGGTTTCTTAGCCATATGATACTTTAAAATGGATAAAATAGATACATACATATATACATTGACTAATCGTACTCAACTGGTGCTTCTAACTATGCCTACCCCGGTGTACCTGACCTAAGCCTAATACGTGGGAGGGAGTAAGTAAGTAGCAGTTTAAGTTAAGTTTGGTTTGCCAAGAATCTGACTCAAGAATTCTCTGTAAGGGTTTAGTCAGTTCAGTACCTGGGTATTAGAAGGCAGGAGGGCTGGTATCTCTCTCTCAGGACTCGGTATCCCAGTCACCCGCAAGGGTAGGCTGGAAACGCCGGAGGCTGGATTTCTCGGCAAGAGAAAAGACAGCGTCTTTCTCAGCGCGTCAAAAGGGAGGGGCAGCGTCCGTGGGCTCTCACATCAGCTGGGCTCTCGGGCAAGTAGTCGCTGCTCCAGATTCACCACCACCGTGTGTTTGCTTAAGGCAGCGTTGGTATATTTTTACCTGAAAGGTGCCGGGGTTGACGTAAGGATGGACATAAGACGTCAATAAAGATGTCACTAAGGACTGGTCGTTCTTACAGTGCTTTACAGGAGTTCTCGAACAAAATCAAAACAATAGCAGCGGGGATTTCCCAGGTTGCTGTAGGCTTGGATTTGTTTAAGAACTCGGTGTGCTTTTTAGGGGGCTGGAGGAATAGGCTTGCTTAATGTGACAGCATGCGCTATGACCAAATTATGAAAAGGGTTTCTGTGCCGTTGCAGGGATATTATTGATTTATAACCGGACAGGGGCAAAGAATAGGATATTGATTCAGGTACCTAGATAAAACACACTACACCCACTCCACGAATTCATGTCCATAATTACTAAACAAAGCAATAGTAAACATATCTAACGGTGCATGTGTATACCGATCCACCCCAAAATACATTTTTTGCATTCGAAATGGTACATGCGAAATACACGAAAATGAGTATAGGTACTGTATGCTTTCAAGCAGCGTAATCATTCAAAAAGGATGCACATATATATCAGCATGAATGATTTGCGAAAATTACACATGAAATGGCTCTTAATACAGAAAAGAAAAGTGTGAGACCATTCCATCACATATAAATACAGTTTCTTGTGAATATGCTAGAGGCTGAGGTAATATATCGTCTCTAGAGTTCCTAAAAATAGAAGCTCTGTTCTCTAAGAATATTTCTACTTTAAGCAGATGATGAGTGCCAAAAAAAAAGTAAATATTTTGGAATCGGGAAAAAAAAAAATTCGTTTTCAAGGGAAGAAGTCAAAACAGTTCCAAATATTTTCAGAAGCTTTTGTTTTTCAAAGCTGAAGGCCAAATTCAGAGTTCAGGGAACGCTGAGTGCTCATTTGCTTAAAAGTTTATTCTTTCTGTTCGGGCGAAAACATCATTTCAGACAGACATTCAAAAAAGCAGTTTACCGCTTCAGGTGAAAGTTCGACCAAGTTGGAAAATGCCGCAACTGTGCAATCGTGAGCATGATTGCTATCATCGGCGACAGGATCAGCAGTGCTCACAGAGGGTCGTACCTGGTTGATGCTGCTCTCATCTTGCACTTCACTACCCTTCAATCGCAGTGATGAAGTCTCAACGAATGCCGTCATCAGGATGGGTGACCGCTGGGGACAACACGATGCATGAGCCTTTACTGGATTCAGCAAAGTATCTGTATCCAATGGTACTTCTGATTGTAGTGTAAGACAGACGTCTAACACGCATTCTTCTCCGCACAACATACATCTTAACACAGGTAAGATACAGTTTTGCCAGATGGGTCTGAATGAAAGAAACCAGGTCATATTCAGATCTCTTAGCCGGGCTAATCCAAGGACTTTAGTTATGCGGTCCCGATAGCGTATTGCTAGGATCGTTTCTTCCATTGTTGCTGGAGTCTTGTCTGTGACATGGCTTGCCATAACGAAGCAGGAGAGTCAAAAATAAAATGCCTGCTACGAGTCCCAACAGGAGTGGAAGGCCGCCAAAGAGTGAATGGACAAAATTAGGAAAAAGGCCCAGGACTGCTTTGAAAGGTGTCAACAGTCCCGAATTTTTTTTCCTAAATACACTCGCGATACCATTCGTATCAGAAATGTTTAAGATTTCATTTAGCATTTCTGCGAAGTGTAGGGGGCAATTTGTTGATAAAAGGTTATGAATCTCTGCCGTTGTCCTTGCAACTTGGAGATCATACGTTTCTTTTGATGACGTCAAGTGCACTGGCGTCTGTAGAAGAACAGACTTCATTCTGCTTAAAGTATCAATTCGAATAGAAGAGATTTTCAGACTGGGCCACATTTTTCCCTCCCTGTCTGGTGTGTCATTGGGATACAATACTTGCTCACAGCAAGTGACCCTGGACGTTACACTTCCGAGATAAGCTTTTCCTGGCACCAGGCCACAACATCTGTGGTCCACAATTAGAATGTAGCTCCCGTTAGAAAGCTGTCTAAAGAATGGCTCTATTCGAGTTGCAGGTGTGCCAAGCTGGTGACATGAAAGGTTATTTGAAGTCCCCTCACAGGCCCCATGCAAATTTATACCCTGACACAGAAGTATACCACTTAGTGATTTTTCACAATTATCACCACTAAGAAATACATTCTGTCCTTTTTCACTATAACATGTGTGTGTGTAAGGTAATTTCCATGATGACTTGATGTATCCTTTACCCAACCTTTCATACTGGCCTGCCTGTATATACTGTTGGCAGTATCGAAATTGGAAAGTCGTTATCGGAATAGTTATTATCCCGTGTATTATCCATTCAATGACAGGTCGTTCTGACATTGTCAATGGTAATCTCTCAAGTTTTTCAATCCTCAGAATTGTATATTCTGCTCCCTTTTGTGCCAAGCTGATTTGTATATCAGTAAGGTTAAAGATAGAGAATAGTGACGTTGTGTTGATTAAACGCCAAGCTACATAGCCTGAACCCAGATTTTGTAACGTCCAGCCAAGCTGTACAATAGAACGCAATTGGGACTGACCATGTTGTAACATTAGCATGTCCTGCTCTATTATATCGATTGCAGATGATACAATACTGTCCAGTGAATATATTCTGGAAGACAGAGTCATTAACCCATTGTCCACAACAGAAAGTGATTTTTCCAAATTAATACGGTCAATTTCCCGTATTTTCTCTGCTGTTTTAATTTGAGTTACTTTACAAGCTTCGTTATAAGCTGCATATATAGAGGCCGCTATGAAACGTTTTTGACGCTGTTTGCGAGGTCCCATAATGAAATCAAGCAAGTCAGCACCTTCTTTAAGTAAAGTCAAGTGTTGCTTAATTTCTGCCAGTGTGGATGTATGTAGCCATTCGAGGCATAGTTTACCGACACTGTATGTTGTTACAATCCCTGGATGTTGTCGCTGGGAGTATCTAGGGTCTGGCCTGGTCAATTTGAACCCCTGTATTTTGTTCAGGAATCTATCTTGACAGTTATTTGTGTCTGTGGGCCAGATCAACCATTTCTTCCAATCAGGATGTGTTCTGTTTTGGTTAAAAATATGGGCTACGTCTATCTCAACATCTGTAGTGCTATTACTATCAGGTGATGGCTTTGGAATAGACGGTTTGTTTAAGTCTTTAATTTTGGCTAGGCCAAGAAAGGTTGTTTGTTGAATTGTGTCATTCAAAAATATAATTTGTTCTGGGATCATGCAGGCTCTGAATAATGATTCTATACCTCGGACTTGCCAGTCTTTAGTACCCCAGATTGTTTTTGTTTCAATGTTATTATTCCAGAAATCAAAACCAAATGTATTCATTTTTTCATAAAATGATTCTGAATAGATTAATTTTGTATTTGTTAGCATGGTTTTCATTCCTGTCTTATTTAACAGTTTGAAATAAAATGTTTCTGCGTCACTTGTGTTAAACCCTGAGAAGTATGGAAATTTCTCATAGAATGTTTTTGAGCTACCTTTTGGTGGAGTTGCACAATGTTCCCATTGATTATAATTTAAAACATTTCTAGGCTGAGCAGATTTATGCAAATAAGGGTTACCATAGTGGTTGTAGCAGTACATCTGATCATAATTTGATGAACCCTGTAAATAATCATGTTCTGTAAATTTTGCTGACATACCTAAGTCTGACGTCATATCATTAATACTTTCAAAGTCCCAATCATCAGAGAATGTGCTCGGTTTTACAAAGTCACTTAATGAAACCTTAAATTGATGAGGATACTTCAAGAGTTCGACCGGGCCATATATATCGTAATCTGTTTTGTCCCATGCTACCCCACCGGGTAATGGATTGGCTGTGAAGTTCACTGAAGAAAGTTCTCTTTTCTCGATGTGTGAAGACTTGTGTGGCTTTAGGACCAGGTTGATATTCTGGCTTGCTGTGTCCATTGTAACATATTTTCCCTCAATGAAGTGTCCCAAGCATAGTACCATGATGAGCCAAAGCAGGAGGAAAAGTACACCTAGCACCACCCAAAATTCAATCCATGGGGAAATCAGATAGGTCTCCTTTAGTTGATGAAAGAGTTTTTTAGTCTTGTCTTTAAAAGTTGTTGTTGATGTTGGCTGTTCCTCAGGTTCTCTCGGATCCTCAGAAAAGTCATCGAAGTTGATGAAGTAGCCTGACGCAGTTCTGTCAATTATTGGAATTGCTTCTGGATTTTTCCTTGTTTTATTAGTATAGTCTGTGGCTACATCGTTGTAGACAGGTGTTTCTTGACGAATTGTTGTAATTTGGGTTTCAAGAGGCATACGTTCCGTGGCTTTGTTGCATAGTCCTTGTTGATTCACTGTAGGTTTATCAAATGTGATTAGTCTCTCAGTTTGAACCTCTTGATTTGTAGCAAACTTTAGTGTTCTGCTACTTCTTGGGAGTCCACTTGGCCTACTACTTATTATTGGCCACATGATTGTGGTTTAACCAGGTCGATGGATACAACTCGGTTCTCCTTTTTACCAGCAAGGGGCGGTAGTACAACTGATCTTGTTCCGTTGACAGCTAAGACAGGTACTGCTTTTCTGTAAGAAGGCCCAAATTCCTTCTTCACCGCGATTTTCTCTCTGACCAGATCCCCAATCTTTGGAATCCAGACAGGTCTTGCTGGAACAGGTGGTTTCTCTTCAGTGGCTGTTGGCTGTTGTTTCAACTTTATGTTGCTCAGGTCTTTTCTTGTTTCATTTAAGTCCTTTAAAACAGCCAAACGATCTTTGATGTCAAAGCATTTTCTTTCTACCACTGAAGTTTGACTATCGACGTTCTGGATATGCATTCTAGTCCCGAACAATAGTTCGTACGGACTGAAACCTTTTAGAGAATTTCTTGGCAGATTATTAAGTCTACGTTGGACACTTATTAAATGTTTGACCCACCGAACACCCGAACCTAATACCTTTGCCGTTATAGATTGATTTATGTCTCGGTTTTTTCTTTCCACCATCCCGTTTCCCTCAGGAAGGAAGTGATCAGATTCCCGCAATGCAATGCCCATGCTGGTCATGGCCTCCTTATAAGCTCGAGAGCTAAAAGCAGGACCCTGGTCAGAATGTAGCATGCCAATTGCGTCTATGCCGCTATAGACTCGCAAATCTTTTTATAACTGTTCAGACGTCAGCCGAGAGCTGGGGTCTACATTTTAAGTGAAGCTAGTCCTAAATAATATTAATGGGACGCATTATTTCTGTGTTTTTGCATATAGATGGCATTGTTCTCTCTAAGCGAAGGGCCATGGCAATACACCGGCCGGTTCGCCACTGCGATCTCTGTTGCAGTCTGGGCAGTTTATTGCGAATTTGTGATGTTGTAGGCTCATTCCCGGCCACCAGTATATTGATTGTAATTCTTTCAGAGATTCCTTAATCTTAAGCTGTCTTAGACCCTCACCCATATGTGCGTCTGCCACTAATAAGTTTCTCCTGTTCGTGTTTGGAATCACTCTATCCCCCACTCCAGGGATTTGAGCAAAAGGAACGGAGTTTGCATCGATTACGTATGTATAATTGAGTGGATAGTTGACAGGTAGCGCTGAACAGTCGCCTTTTGATGACGTTTTTACCGCCAGCATCGTTTCCCCGTCTACGTATTTTCCTGAACGCTTTTTTGTAGCTACGGAAGCCGGCTTACTTGCTTCCGCTGTGGCTGTCTCAGCCAATGAATTCCCTGAAACGTGAACGCCATCATGTTCATGACTCAATGAATGTATCACGGGAGTCTTTGGTAGTTCTTTCTGTAAAAGAACTACTCGTTCCCAAAGCGATTTTTGCTTTATTGTGGCACCTGTGTCATCTTTGTAACCGTTTTGAACCCAGTTCTGCATGTCGTTATTGTTTGATTTGACGCAGTAATATGAATCGCACACTATTAGTGTCGGGAATTCGCGATCCGCATTATCTAGCGCCATTTTCAACGCTATTACTTCAGTTTGTTTTTCTGAATTATTTTCTACAGAGTGTGATTTTGTTACCAGAGGTCTCAATTTACCTCCGTGCCACACATATTTAACAATCTCGCATGTGGCCTTATAGGCTTGTTTTCCCCAAACCGAGGGTTGTGCATGTCCATCTGTGTATATTACACAGGCGTACTGTTGTATTGGCCGAATGTCGATTGGCAGAGGATATTCTCTTTCATATTGTAGATTTTTTAATTTTTTCATTTCCGGGTCAAAATAGTATTTCACTTTGTCTGTAGCAAGAGAATTTTCCCATTGTATCCATTTTGGATTTAATGCCACAGTAGGTAAATTACATGGGCTTGTTAAGGCCTAAAGGCTGATTCTGCTGTTCTAACAGTAATCTGTCTGCCGTCAGCTTGGTCTCTTTCTTTTGCTACGGCTGTTTGAACCGCATGAACAATGTTTTCCTTAATACTGAATGTTTTTTCTGCTTCTGTGTACAAATGTGATTTGTATGCTATTGATACCGTTTCTCCCTCATTTGAGGTTAGGTATGTGAATCCGCATTTTCCTGGGATGACCCGGATCACAAGGTTGCGTGTGTTATCGCGTGTTTGCAATTTTGTTTTAGCTAACATGTCTGTTTGCAATGATCTCAAAATTTGTGTGTGTTTTTGAGTCCAATTGATTGTTTTCAAATCTGGTTTTATTAGTTCATAGAGAGGTTTAACCCTCTCTAATTAATTTAGAATGTAAGTTCTTCCAAAATTCAGGAAACCTAAAATTGATTGTAAGCTTTTCAGCGTTCTTGGTGCTTGGATTACCGCGCACTTCTCTAAGAAGTTATCTGCCAGGCTTTTGCCTTCACTTGATAATTCATATCCTAAAAACAGGACAGTTAGATGGGCAATTCGTGACTTTTTAAAGTTCAATTTGTAACCCTCTGCTGCGAACCCAAGTATTATGGTGTTCACTCTTTTCAAGTGAGTATCCAAGTCATCATCTGTTAGATAGATGTCATCGACATAAGATAATGTCTCATCATCATACATTTGTAGTAACTCTGTCACTCTCGCTGAGAATAGTCATGGGCTGTTCTTGAACCCCTGGGGGAGTCGACAGAATTTTCTGCGAGCCCATTATTGAGAAAGCGGTCAAATACCTGCTTTCAGGTGCTATATTTTGACAAAAGAATCCATTAGAGATGTCTAATGTTGTTTTGTACTTTTTGCGCACAATGTTATTCATTAGTGCTGCACTATGTGAGTTTTGTACTGCAATGGTTTTGCAACATGAGTTAAGGTGTCTGTAGTCCAAAACTAGACGATATGAATCGTCTGGCTTGGAGACAGGAAACAAAGGGTTATTCATTTGAGAGGTGCATGTTTCAATCACCCCCTGGTATTCAAGTTGATCTAAGATCTCCCTGACCTGTTTTTTAGCTTCTTGCTTAATAGGGTACTGCCTTTGTGCAGTTGGTTGATTTTTTAACTGGATTTTGTGAGAAGGAGAGTCCTCATCCCATCCAACATGGTTTTTATATAATGCAGGAGCTTGGGCTACTGCCCACTTTCTTGCAAGTGTATATTTTTTATGAATTGGAATGTGATTTGAGAAGGCAGGCATAATCATTTCTTCGCCATGAGGGCACTCCCTGACAAACTCCGGTGGCCAGTCTTTCTCAGCTAAAAGGATGTCATAGCCTTTGGAGAGGTTATCCCAAAATAGACCCCTTATTTTCCTAGTCTTATCTCCCTCTATACGTAATGTTATTTCGTATATCTTATGAGGTTTGCTAACTCTGGTGTCTGCAGTTTCCACCTGAATGTATTCATTCGTGTCCACTGTCTCCAGATGATTCATCAGGATCTTGCGAGCTATGCTCACTTCTGCTGCGCTGTCTAGCATTGTCTGAGCCCACTCTCCGTTGTTCAGCTGTGTCCTCAGGATCCTCGGCATGTTTGACTATTTTAATGCTGGCTACCTTCTTTTTTTTGGAAATTGTAGTTTTTTTCTTTGATGAGCAGGCTCCTTGTCTTTGGACTTGACGTGCTCTTCCCTGTGTTCTGACCGTCCTCTTCTTTCCGATTTCTGCGAGGAAGTCTGAAAAGATCGAGAGGGTCGTGTATCAATATCTTGATATCTATCAGGTTTCTTCAAATTATCCCTATTTCTAAGGTTGTATCTTTTCTCAGAGGGCTCCCTCTGGGGAGACTTGTGTCCTTGGTCCGGAGATATTTCTCTCCGCCGAGGAGACTTTCCTCTGGACTGGAATCTTTTTTCTTTGGGAGTGGATTGTTTATTTCCATCCCAGCTCTTTTTGGGAGTGTTTAAATTATTTTTAATAAATATTTTTTCAGGATTTTCAGTTAGTTGAGGTTTTACTGGTTTTCCACCCAAACTATCTCTTCCTAGTTCTTCATAGGATTTTTCTATGATTCTGGCAAGTTCAAATGGTTGTTCTGCTATATCTGTTTCTTTCAATTTCTGGCGGATCGTCACAGATGCTGCTTCACCTTTTATGTTAGATAATAATAAAGCTGAGACCTGCTTGAAGTCTTTCAGTAATTTCATACCCAGAGTTAAAGCAGGCTCTGGACCGTATTCGTTTTGAATTTGTCTTAGCACATCTGGTATTACCGCCATGGACGGAACACCATGTGTTTTTGTGTAAATGGAAGCAAAGACTGTGCCCCAAGTGTCACAGTCCTCCACATGTGGTGTGATCCCCATTGGAAGACAGATAGTCAGAATTATGTGTTTCTCAGTAGGGGTAGTATCCGGAAATACTGCCTCTATTTGAGTGATTTTTTTGTGCTAACCAGAATGGAATTTGTTCCCGTTTTATGGGTACTTTACCCAGACATGACTGTATGTTCTGTGGTGTAATTTTGTTTGTATTCCCCTGATGGGGGGTCAGCTGTGGAATGTTAATAGCTGGTTGGACTGTTGAAGTCCGCATTACATATTGGACTAATTGTCTATGTATTTTAATCAGTTGTTTTAACTGTACCAAAAGTTCTGGTATTGACATTTTTTCAATGTCGGGATGTGGTGTGTAGCTGGCTAGAACCGGCCACGTTGCTCCTGGTCTACCTAGTGGACCGAGCCTGGTGATGTGATTATTATGTTTTAGGGCGCCTTTAAACCAGAGCAGGTGCTCTTGGTATTTTAATGGGATTTTCACCTCCTCGAAAGGGGTGTAGATATCCGGTGGTTCCTCTATTTTGTAATAGTGGAACTCATGTGTGACAGCGTTTGCTGCTGGAAAGTTTATACATGAATAGAATACCTCTGTCTGCCGACATTCATGTGCCTCAATTACGAATATGACTGTACCACCTCTCGATGTTAGTCCATTCTCTATTAGTTTAAGAGTTATAGTTTTTCTTATATTGACCGGGATGAGTATTGCATCCGGGTCAGTCTGCAGGAGACTTGTGTCTTCCTCTAGGAGACGAGCTGCTATTCTAGCTGTCTCACTATCTCCTTCACCGTCTGACATTTTACTGACAGGAAGGTTTTTGTTGCAGATCAAGTTTTCAAGGAAACAAATATTAGGTGCACAATATTTTGGAACACTGTATCCTTCAACGTTGAATAAACCAAAAACTATACATAGAAATTTCTTTCTACTAAGTTCCGGCGGATTTTAACCTTTGACCCACTCCAGACGTCTTTGGAGTATTTACGGGGGAAAGGGTCTGTGTGAAAAAGCACGACTGAGTTACTCTAACGTCTTGAGTTAGATTTATCGCCTTACCAAACGTTGGGCGCCATGTAGTGTAGTTCCTATAGTCCCAATAGGCTCTGCGCATTGGAATAATATCTTCAGTAGTGTAGACGTAGGACTGAGGTTAACTAGGTCTCTACTGACTATATTAGACTTAAGTGTTTGCCAGCTACCTCAGAGTTCACTAGAAACGTTATCGAATAAGCGAGGAGGAGTTTAACCTCCCTGGATAGGCAAGAAGGGATTTAGTTTCTGACAACCATAAAACATGACAACTTTGCTCTCCCTGAATAAGAGTATATCTCTAGAGTCGTGTGAAAACAAAAGACAGCTATTTCACTCAGTCAATAAGTGCGTACTTAGTTTCACCAGATTGCAGAGAAAAAGAGAGACGGGCGTTTTCAATAAAAGGTGTTATTTATTGAGCAGTCTCTTTCCTCGTACAAGAGAAATGAATTGCTACAATTGCAATACTTATAGTTAAGTAAAGTGCATACAGTAAAAGCAGGATTATAAAATAATACTGTAGAAGCATTGATATGGTTTCTTAGCCATATGATACTTTAAAATGGATAAAATAGATACATACATATATACATTGACTAATCGTACTCAACTGGTGCTTCTAACTACGCCTACCCCGGTGTACCTGACCTAAGCCTAATACGTGGGAGGGAGTAAGTAAGTAGCAGTTTAAGTTAAGTTTGGTTTGCCAAGAATCTGACTCAAGAATTCTCTGTAAGGGTTTAGTCAGTTCAGTACCTGGGTATTAGAAGGCAGGAGGGCTGGTATCTCTCTCTCAGGACTTGCTATCCCAGTCACCCGCAAGGGTAGGCTGGAAACGCCGGAGGCTGGATTTCTCAGCAAGAGAAAAGACAGCGTCTTTCTCAGCGCGTCAAAAGGGAGGGGAAGCGTCCGTGGGCTCTCGCATCAGCTGGGCTCTCGGGCAAGTAGTCGCTGCTCCAGATTCACCACCACCGTGTGTTTGCTTAAGGCAGCGTTGGTATATTTATACCTGAAAGGTGCCGGGGTTGACGTAAGGATGGACATAAGACGTCAATAAAGCTGTCACTAAGGACTGGTCGTTCTTACAGTGCTTTACAGGAGTTCTCGGACGAAATCAAAACAATAGCAGCGGGGATTTCCCAGGTTGCTGGAGGCTTGGATTTGTTTAAGAACTCGGTGTGCTTTCTAGGGGGCTGGAGGAATAGGCTTGCTTAATGTGACAGCATGCGCTATGACCGAATTATGAAAAGGGTTTCTGTGCCGTTGCAGGGATATTATTGATTTATAACCGGACAGGGGCAAAGAATAGGATATTGATTCAGGTACCTAGATAAAACACACTACAATACATCATAGGGACGGTCTTAAAGCAGTAGACCATTTTCTTAGGAAACGTCCTTTTTGTTACCTTGAACACAACAAAATGATGATGGCTATAATTACCATGTGTCTAGAAAATAACTATTTTCTATCTGCCAAACAGGTGTATCAGCAAATCAGAGGCGTAGCTATGGGGGCATGTTTTTCCCCTAGCTACGCCTGCTTGCACATGGGGCTCTGGGAAAAGCAGGTTCTAATGTCAGGCAACAATCAATTTGTGAATACCCAGATAGCATATATGTTCAGGTATATTGACGATCTGTTGCTCATCTGGAAGGGCACAGAGAGTGAAGCACAAATCTTTATTGACTCTGTGAATGTGAACAACATGAATCTACACTTCACTAGCCATATTAGCAAGTCCACAGTGGTCTTTCTTGATGTAGACATTTTTATCTCAGAAAATCTCCTAAATACCAGGTTGCATAGGAAAAGCACAGCGGGCAACTCTGTGTTACATGCAGAGAGCAATCATCCTGCCCATTTGATCCGCAGCATCCCCTACAGTGAGATGCTGCGGATCAGAAGGATTTGCAGCCTTGACACTGACTATATCAGAGCACAGAGGGAATGTCGCTCTAGATTCATTGAGAGAGGATACAGTCCGAAAATGATTGATAAAGCCACAAATAGAGCTAACACACAGGGCAGATCTCAGGCATTGGTGACCAGAAGTGTAGTCAGCATGATCTCTAGTGAGGATCAACCGTTGAGGCTGATATTGACATATAGCAATCAACATCTTGCAATCAGAAGAATCATCACTAGAAACTGGCCTCTCATTAGAAATGATCCCATTCTAGGGGAGAAACTTACACGCTCTCCCAACCTGACATTCAGAAAGGCTAGTGCTATGAGCAACACACTGGTCACTAGTAGTCCAGAGGTAAAAACCAGCGACTTATGGATCTTGGGAAGCAACGGGTTCATTAAATGCACCACATATAAGGCATGCAAACAGGGTGTTAACAAGACCGAATACCTCAGCCCCTTTAAAAACAAGCCTATCAAAATAGATAAGAAACTGACATGCCCAACAGAATTTGCCGTATATGTGCTGGAGTGCCCTTGCGGTTTAAAATATGTGGGGAGCACAAAACCACAATACAACAAAAGGATACTTCAGCACTTACGAGCAATCAAAAATGGTGACGACTCATACCCAGTGGCTCGACACTTTGAGGCTATGCATGCCAAGAATCCAGATGATCTGAGATACTATGTGGTGGATTGTATTCCCCCTTTAAGACGAGGAGGTGATAGAAATGCAAAGCTGAGACAGTTAGAAACAAAGTATATACTTGAGATGGACACTAAAAGTCCTAATGGACTGAATTCCACCGAAGATTTTTTTACGTTTTTATGATAATATTGTGTCTAAATGTAAATATCTTCAATTATTTGTCATCAATGAATTTATATTTGCCGTTTGCTAAAGATGAAATACAGTTTTTATTCACTATTGTTTATAAAATTTTAGGGTTGGTAAACTTAAAACAATAACACTTTGCACTTTATCTTGGACAATTCCTACATTGCCCACTTGGGCTTTATCAAGTATGTGGTCCGGCCACTAATGTGTTTGAAGCTGCTATTTTCTGATGTGTATAAATTGGATTTTTTGTTGTGGTTTGGCCAATTCGGAACTTCTTGCACAGATTTTAATTAATCGTGTTTACAATTTTAGATTTTCCCTTTTATGGCTTTTAAATCACACTATGCTTGATCATAAATATTTATTATAAATATTTATTGATGTATTTGCACACAGCATTAGCAGGTAATTTGAACACTCAACATATCGTATTTTACAGGTATAATTGAAATGTGGTAGGCATTTAGTCTGTTGTCCATGTTTATTGCACAAATATTGCACTGTCACTTTAAATAATGTAAGTTTCCCCATGTAACTTGTCATGTGATCAAGGTCCGAGTGGAACCGAAACGCGTCATGGCGGAGGTGCTGGGTGTAAAAATACAATAAAATATTGCAGCACAATACTGGGTACGCTTCGTTTCTGTGGAGATTGAATTCCTGTTGGTGAGACGAGAACAAGGATATATATATATATATATATATATATATTCTGCCACAATGTGATCCTTGAACTCCGTGCGCTCAACTACTGGTGCTCAGCGTGGGGGCCGGATCCTAACCCAATTTCGACAATTTTTGCACACCAGGGACGCGGCACTCAGGATTTAGATATTTTACTTGTTTATTAAACTTCAAGCTCGGACCGACGCGTTTCAGCCTGACTAAGGCTTTGTTCACGGTAAGTGAGCTTTCCTTTGTGTTTACTATTTATCCCATTCTGCTGTTAGGGTGCATTATGGGATCAGTGGTTCAAGACTATATAGTGTAGAAGTGTGGCTCACTGGTTAGAGGCGGTAGATCCGTAAGCAGAGAACGGCCCGGGACCAGGGTTCGATTCCCGACGCGGCAGGGTCGTGGACCAGGGTCAGCGGACTCGATAATTCTCACCTCGGTGCCTACTCTAGTCAGAAACCACACTCGGCAACTCTGGGCATCAGCTTGCCTCATCTTCACAACGGCCCCCCCAGACCGCCGGGGATGCTTGGTCGCACCTTAGAGATACCCATCAGGGATTATCTCTCAGGGTGAGCCAGGACGGGTTCCCCAGCGGTCGAAGCGTGGAGATACTCCTCCGGGAGTCGATTCCTAGCGCTATATAAACCCACAATTAAATTAAATTAAATTATATACATTTATACATTTACTACATTGTAACAAGCAGTGCTCTTGATCTTACTCATTGCGCAGCAGAGTTTTTCAATACATTTTCAATTCGCATTTGAGTTTTCATTTATCAAATTACATTTGCGCAGCAGCTTTTGCGCAGCAAGCGTTTTTCACCACATTCTATGTTTATGATTGTACCCGCTCACATTACATAAGTGTTCATTGCTGAGATATAGTATCCTTCTGAAATTATGTCAATTTACAATTGAGTTCTGTGTTAAGGGTTAGTACCCATTTTTTGAACCCATGTTTTGCTGTTCTTAGGGCCTTTATGGTCATCTCTTTAGTCCATGTGTACGTAAAGCTCCTCATCGAAGTTCATCCCACGTGGCACTCTTGTTTTGAGTCTGATTATGAAGCGTGATTCAATCTGTCTTACCCCCAGATGCATCAAGCATCCATTTTGCGATTCCTTATTAGCGAAAAATAAGGAATCGCTAATAAGGAATAGCAAACTTCTATGCAAGAAGAACTCGCTCAAAAAATAGCGATTTCTTAAAATTCCTTAATTGCGACTCGCAAATTGCGAGTCACAATTAAGGAATACCTCCCCATTCATTCATATTGGCCTAGACCCACCTCCAAGAAGCCCAGAGGCCCATAGGAATGAATGGGAAGACATTCTCAATTTGCGAATCGCAATTAGCGAATCGCAAATTAAGAATGCAATTTCAAGGGTGCAGGGGTGTCCAAAGGACACCCTGTTGCACCCCTGAAATTGATCTGTGCACATATGTTACGCACACACATGCCCTTAGGGCATGTGTGCGCGCAACATGAAACTTTGAAAAATGCACAAAAGTGCATTTTTCAAAGTTTTTGCAAATTACAATGAAGTTGAACTTCATTGTAATTTGCTACTCCTATTAGCGAAATCGCTAATTTTTTAACTTTGATGCATTGCATTTAAGGAATGTTATTTGAGATTCCTTAAATGCAAGTAATCGCAATGTAGCAAATTCTTAATTTGCGATTTTTGCATTTGGGAAGATACATCCCAAATGCAAAAATACCGGTCGCAAAGGGGCAGATTCTGAGAATCTACCCCTTTGCAAGCGGATTTTACCTCGATGCATCTGGGCCTTAGTTTCCTTTGTTTGTTGCCTGCTCGTTCATCCAGGTTCACCACATGTATTCCGAAATATGTCATTTCTTTCCAGTCACTTTTCTGGCAGTTTGCCAAGTGTTTGGCTGTTGCAAAGGGCATGTCTTTATTTTTTATTGCCCTAATATGTTCTAAGATTCTTTTTTTCAGCACACATATTGTGCTGCCAATATATTGTGATCCATACTTGCATTCGACAATATATACTACATGTGTTGAAGAGCAGGTTATCTTTCCCTCGTTGGTTGTAACTTTGCCCTTTGGTTCTTCAAACGTGCTTTTGTTTTGCCCAATTTTGCACGACTTGCACACATTACACTTCCTGAAGCCTTTCTGTTGGTTGGTAAGCCAATTTTCCTTTTTCTCCAATTGGTTGCCTTTAAAGTGGCTTTGGACAAGTTGATCCATTAATAATGTCGTTTTTCTGTAACTCATCATCGGTCCTTGACCTAGCATCTTCCCTATATCAGGATCCCCTGATATTAGGAGCCAGTATTTCTTTATTTTCGTTTTTATGATGCCACTTTCTTTGTTATATGTTGTTACAAAGCGAGGCGGACCATTTGTGTTTTCTGTCCTGATTTTTGTGCTCAAGACTTCTACTCTCGATTTTTGTGCTGCTCGTTTTTTCCTTTTTTCCAATGTTCTGTCGCTGTACCCTCGTGATCTCAGTCTTTGTGAGGTTTCCTGTATTTTGTCTTCTGCATCTGACTTCTTTGAACAGTTTCTTTTCATGCGAATGAATTCGCTGTAAGGTATGCTTGCTAGCAATGGTTGAGAATGGAAGCTAGTTCCATGAAGTATACTGTTTGTCGAGGTTTTCCTCCAAAAGATTGTTGAGTGTATCTGATTGTCTTCAATGTACATTTTAAGATCCAAGAAGTCAATTTCTTTTTTGTTGATCATATAGGTGAATTCTAAGCCCACTTCAGTGTTGCAAAGTTTAGAGTAGTACAAAATAAAATAATTTTTTGTCCTGTTCCAAATTAAAAACAAATCATCGATGTAACGGACCCATAGGATTATCCTCTCTAGATCCATTTGATTTGCCGGGTTCCATGCAATTGTTTTCTCCCACCATCCCATTGTTATGTTCGAGTAGTTCGGCGAAAATGATATGCCCATAGCTGTACCGCATTCCTGTCTGTACAGCTGATTGTGGAATAGGAACACATTATTGGTGAGATATAGTTCGATCATACTCATGAGCATCTGGATATGTTGGAGTTCACAAATGTTGCGTTGTTTTAGGAAATAGTGGCATGCATTCACACCAATCTCATGTTTGATTGACGTATATAGTGATACAGCGTCAATTGTAACTAAAAGATATTCATCATTCCACGTAATCCCATTGAGGATTCGTAAAAAATCGCAGGTGTCCTTGATATACGAACTCATGTTTTTTGCGATAGGTGCCAAGAAGAAATCAACATATTGCGAGATGTTGCATGACGAGACAATTGGTCTGCCAGGGGGATCAATGAGTGTCTTGTGAATTTTTGGCAAAAAATAAATAGTGGGAATGATTGGGAAATCTTTTGTTAGAAATTTAATTTCATCATCATTCAATAATCCTTTATTTTGCCATTTGTGTAGAAGTTCACTTAATTGTAATGTCATTTGATTTATTGGATTGGTCTTTAGTTTGCTGTAGTTGTTTGGGTTATTTAGTTGGAGCATCGCTTCTTTGACATAGTCCTGTGTGTCCATCAGGACTATGTTGCCCTCTTTGTCAGCGGGTTTTATTATTAGATTTACATCTTCATTTAGTGTTCTTATGGCATTTCTTTCTTTACTGGCCAAATTTTCTCTTCTGTTTGTATTTCTTGTCATCGGAATCTTATCTATTTCTTCCACGATTGCTTCAGAAAACAAATCAATTTTATTGCTCGGAGACAATGTTGGGCAGAATCTGGATTTTCTTTTTAGGCCACTGTTGATTCTCTGATCTGTCCTTACATTTAGATGTTCAATTAATTGAGTTTCTGTCAATACTACCGTTTCAGAATCATAGAGAAGTCCAAATATGTTCTGAAGATCTGGGATTTCTTCAATTTTGCCAGTTCGGATTATCACTCGATTGTGAACCGCATTCATTTTCAGGTGCAGTTTTTGTTTTTCGAGCATGGATTTTTGCCAACTTTAATTTGCGCACATATTTGTATAGGCCAATCCTTACTTGTGTTGGATCAAAGTGTTTTTCTGGGCAAAAGGAAAGTCCCTTATTTAGTAAGGATTTTTCGTCTTCTGTTAATGTATGTTGCGACAGGTTGATTATTAGGTTTTCTACTTGCGATTTCTCAGAGGATAAAATCTTTTTTCTTTTGGCTCTTCTGGTTTTCCTTGTTTTTCGACATTGGTGCTTGACCCTCTTCCTCGGATCTGAAATGTTCCCCTTCCGCGGCCCCCCTCTGGACAATGTCTTGTCTAGATTCATGAGCCGCACTTCCTCTAAAAAATCACATCTGATGTTACCTGTTGCGCCATCCATGATTTCTGTTTCACTCACATCTGATTCACTGGTGCTGGCTGGCATGCTCATCGGATGTTTAGCTGGAAAATTCTTTTTTAAATTGTCGAAGCGTTTTGCAAATGTCAAGATTCTGCCTTGAGCATAATCTCTTTCATCCGTCTTGAATTTTCTTTGCTTGCGTTCTTCAATTTATGTTTCGTATTTTTCCAGCCTATCATCCATTTCTTTTCTTAATTTTGATGCTTCATCCTTATTCACTTGTTGTTTTATATTCTCTTCTATTTCATTAATTTTATCAGTGACTTCCACTATATCAATTTTGGCATGTTTGATCAAGATGCGCATCATGTTTAAGGAGCATTCCATATTATTCAGTATCCATTCCTCAATTAATTCTTTTTTAGTTTCAGGGTGTGTGGGCATTGTAAAAATCCTTAGCCCTCTAGGTATTCTTTTGACCTCAACATACTTTTCCAATGCAATAACTTCCCAGCTTTTATTTATTTCTTTTTTATACATTTTTTCCACTTGGTTAAACAGTTGTTTGGCTGTGTTTTGCTGTGGTACATTAGAGTTACTGACACTTGGTGTTGCATCCTCTCTTTCTCCTGTGCTTTTAAACAAGTTGATCGCTTTTCGTGCGCGTTTAGCTGCTTGCGTTTCCATATTGTGCTGTGATGGTTTTCACTTGCGTTATCAGCCACCTGATCGCGCTGCTTGTCAATACTCACTGCTCCGAGCACACGAAGTTAAAGTTAATTCCAAAGCTTATCCAAATCACTGTCTCTTTTGCCTCTGAACCGCCGTACTGTTTATGACACGGTTGTACTTGCGGGCTTACAGAGACCGCATCGTCTTAGCGCTGCTCTGCTTTGCTGGACGCCATTGCCTCTCACCTCCGGGAAACTCCAGACTTGACGGCGTCCTCCGACCTCGTCTTATGGCGCTCTACATTCCTGGTGATTTCTCCTTCAATGGTAGTCCTCTCGCAGCGAAGACAGGCGCACTGGAGTCACTTGAATTCTGCCACAATGTAATCCTTGAACTCCGTGCGCTCAGCACTGGCGCTCTGCGTGGGGGCCGGATCCTAGCCCAATTTGGACAATTTTTGCACACCAGGGATGCAGCACTCAGGATTTGGATATGTTACTTGTTTATTTAAACTTCAAGCTCGGACCGACGCGTTTCAGCCTGACTAAGGCTTTGTTCACTGTAAGTGAGGTTTCCTTTGTGTTTACTATTTATCCCATTCTGCTGTTAGGGTGCATTATGGGATCAGTGGTTCAAGACTATATACATTTATACATTTACTACATTGTAACAAGCAGTGCTCTTGATCTTACTTATTGCGCAGCAGAGTTTTTCAATACATTTTCAATTCACATTTGATTTTTCATTTATCATAATACATTTGTGCAGCAAGCTTTTTTAAGCACATTCTATGATTATGATTGTACCCGCTCACATTACATAAGTGTTCATTGCTGAGATATAGTATCCTTTGAATATTATGTCTATTTACAAGTGAGTTCTGTGTTAAGGGTTAGTACCCATTTTTTGAACCCATGTTTTGCTGTTCCTAGGGCCTTTATGGTCATCTCTTTGGTCCAGGTGTACGTAAAGCTCCTCATCGAAATTCATCCCACGTGGCACTTTTGTTTTGAGTCTGATTATGAAGCTTGATTCTATCTGTCTTAGTTTCCTTTGTCTGTTGCCTCCTCGTTCATCCGGATTTACCACATGTATTCTGAAAATGTCATTGCTTTCCAGTCACTTTTCTGGCAGTTTGCCATGTGTTTGGCTGTTGCATAGGACATGTCTGTATTTTTTACTGCCCTAATATGTTCTAAGATTCTTTTTTTCAGCATACATGTTGTGCTGCCAATATATTGTGATCCACACTTGCATTTGACAATATATACTACATGTGTTGAAGAGCAGGCTATCTCGATGGTTGTAACTTTGCCATTTGGTTCTTCAAACGTGCTTTAATTTTGGCCAATTTAGCACGCTTTGCACACATTGCACTTCCTGAAGCCTTTCTGTTGGTTGGTAAGCCAATTTTCCTTTTTCTCCATTTGGTTGCCTTTAAAGTGGCTTTGGACAAGTTGATCTATTAATGATGTCGTTTTTCTGTAACTCATCATCGGTCCTTGACCTAGCATTTTCCCTATATCAGGATCCCCTGATATTAGGTGCCAGTATTTCTTTAATTTTGTTTTTCTGATGCCACTTTCTTTGCCAAATGTTGTTACAAAGCGAGGCGGAACATTTGTGTTTTCTGTCCTGATTTTTGTGCTCAACACTTCTACTCTCGATTTTTGTGCTGCTCGTTTTTTTCTTTTTTCCAATGTTCTGTCGCTGTACCCTCGTGATCTCAGTCTTTCTGAGGTTTCCTGTATTTTGTCTTCTACATCTGACTCCTTCGAACATTTTCTTTTCATGCGAATTAATTTTCTGTAAGGTATGCTTGCTAGCAATGGTTGAGGATGAAAGCTAGTTACATGAAGTATACTGTTTGTCGAAGTTTTCTTCCGAAAGAGTGTTGAGTGTATCTGATTGTCTTCAATATACACTTTAAGATCCAAGAAGTCAATTTCTTTTTTGTTCATCACATAGGTGAATTCTAAGCCCACTTCATTGTTGCAAACTTTAGAGTAGTACAAAATAAAATCATTTTTTGGCCCGCTCCAAATTAAAAACAAATCATCAATGTAACTGACCCATAGGATTATCCTCTCTAGATCCATTTGATTTGCAGGGTTCCATGCAATTGTTTTCTCCCACCATCCCATTGTTATGTTCGCGTAGTTCGGCGAAAATGATATGCCCATAGCTGTAACGCATTCCTGTCTGTACAGCTGATGGTGGATGGTGGAATAGGAAAACATTATTGGTGAGACATATTTCGATCATACTCATGAGCATCTGGCTATGTTGGAGTTCACAAATGTTGCGTTGTTTTAGGAAATAGTGGCACGCATTCAGACCAATCTCTTGTTTGATTGACATATATAGTGATACGGCGTCAATTGTAATTAATAGATATTCATCATTCCACGTAATCCCATTGAGCATTCGTAAAAATGTACGATCAGCAAGTCTTTATTCCAATGTAGTTAAGCGTTTCAAGAGACAGAACTCTCTTGCTCACACACTGGGCGCTTGTGACAGGGTGCACTATATAGTCGCCATGAGTCTTTATAGAAAGAGGACTGTACACAGTATTCACGGTCGCCATCTTACACTATGTCTTTGTATCATTAACATCATGCATTACTTTACGTATTCAATTCATACAATAAGTAAAAGGCATAGTTCAAAAGCACTTCATACACTTTATAATGTAAAAATTATGCGTGATTGCTTGAATACCATCCTAGTATTCACTCCATAAGTACCTGCAAACTTTCTTTTTCTGATTCGGACCAGAGAGGTGCAAGTGTTCCTAACTATCTGGGGCATGCAGGTTTGCGATTGTGGTGTGTGACAATAGAAGCACTAAGCTTAATATCAAGCTGCTACCTTATGAATTCGCTGAGTTTAGTTTTAACCTGTTAACTTAGAGTTGAAACACAGGCTAATTGCCAGACCCGAAATTTAGGCATACTCCTAAACACCTGGTCGGTTTGACTGCGTTATACATGTGACGCCTAGTGGCATAATACATAGTATTTTTATGCAGTCCTAGGTTACCCACGATAGCTAAACGGCTGTATCCTCAATACTAGCGCCCCGTGTCATGGGTGAATGTATATATTAATTACCTTTCAATACTAGTGCCAAGTGACAATGATGGTAGCGCCCCGTGACAGGTGGATGAATATCTTAAATACCTATATCCTCAATATTAGCGCCAAGTTGCAATGATGGTAGGCACTGGTATGGTATGGCACTGGTATGGTATGGTGGTGATGCCTACCATCATTGCTACATTGTCAGCAGTAGGGAAAGTGTTGGATAGCGGAGGGGAATAATTTTCTATTTCCACTCAAGCAACATAATTAAAATTAAGAAACAAACAATTAATACATACATTTTTTTGCCTTCCACCATATTCCCCTATAAATGACACCAACAATGTTCTAAAACATGACACTGTTAACATAATTATTAGTAATTATCTAATTAATTAATAAAAAATAAACAGGTACTTTAAAAACAATAAATAATAATTTAATTCACGCAATTAACAATATAAAACAACTTAAAATAAAATGTATAATGAAAAAAATATATATGTATTGAAATTAAATTACTTCCCAGCCTACTCCCCTATCAAAACACAACACACTCTAAAAAATGACACAAATAACATAATTAGTAAATAATTATTAATTATTAGTAACCAATTAATAAATAATTAACAATACATTATTTATCACTATTTTTAAATTAGAATTTAAAATACTTAAGTATTAAATAATTAAAAATATAACTAAATTAATTATTATTAAATTACTTCCCACCCTACTCCCCCATAAACCCACAACCCACTCCTAAAAGAATAACATATTTTACACATTTACCAATTAAATATTAATGATTAACAAACAATTAATAAATAATTAATAATACATTTTTTACCACAATTAACCATATAAAAACATAAATACTTAATTACACATATCTATCGGCAGTGCACGGTTCAGCATCTCGCCTAGATTATCTGTTCACATCCCGGACTTATGTCCACCAGTTTGTTAAGGCCTCACGTCTCCAGGGAGGGCTGTCTGATCACTCCCCAATTACAGTGACACTTCTCTAAAAGGTGCACCAGACCCCTCGCAGATGGCAAATGTCCCTGTGGCATCTGCGTGATCTGAACTACTAAGAGAGCCTCCACTCAGCCATTCAAGAATATCTCACCATTAATGTCGTCTCCACTCCCTCCAAAGTGACCCTGTGGGAAGCTCTGAAACCTACCATTCGAGGCGTGGACATTAGCTATAGGTCCCACGACAAACGCAATCGCTCTGCACAGAGAGTGGACTTAGAGACCCAGTGCATCTCCTTAGAGGTGCAATATACGAGAGAGCCTACTCCGACCCTGCGGAGCAACCTGTCACTTGCACAACAGCAGCTCAACCATCAACTTACAGAGAAGGCAAAAAAAATTTGGTTAGCGTCCCAATATAGAATTTACCAGTGGGGGGACAAATCCAGCAAAATATTGCATAGATTGTGTCAGACCCGACAGACTCCGGGCACAGTTCCAGCCATTAGGGGTAGAGACAGTGCTCTACATATATCTCTGTGGGAGGTGGGGGAGGAGGTTGCCCATCATTTCTCCACACTATATGCATGGAAGGGAGAGCTCACGGGCAACTTATTCGCTGAGTTCTTGCAAGATATTCCCCCCCAACAGCTATCTAATCAGATGCGAGACCATTTGGATGTCTCCATCACACTAGATGAATTAAGTCCCAGTGGGTTCCCTATTGAGTTCCTCCATTCCCATGTAAACCATACTGGGAGTGCACTTATTGGACTTGATTCATGAGGCTCTTGAGCAGCAACTACTACCCCGCGACTGGCGCCAAGCGGGCATTGTCCTCTTTTTAAAACCAGGCCGCCCACGAGAGGACCAGTCCTCATACCAACTGATTTCCCTCATCAATTTCGAATACAAACTGCTGGGGAAAGTCCTCACAGACCGCTTATGGTCCTGCATTCAGGACATGGTCCATTTAGACCAATCTGACTTCATGCCACACCGGGCCACCCAACACTATATCTGGCGCGTTCACAACGCCCTGGCCATGGCTCTGGAGTTGGGTCACCCTGTGGCTGATATAGAGAAGGCCTTTGACTCTCTCAGGTGGGTATACCTATTCCAACTTTTAGAGGCGATTAATTTTGGGCCACGGTTCCTAGCATATATATGCCTATTGTACACAGAATTTACGTCCTCAGTTTGTATTGCTAGGCACTGTTCTCCCTTCTTTCCTATTGGTAAAGGCATGAAACAGGGCTGCCCCTGTCCCCTCTCCCTTTTGTCTTGCCGGTGGAGCCCCTGGCGGCTTGGGTCAGTGGGGATCCAGTGCTCAGAGGTTTTGACTGGCCACGATCGCAGTCAGATTGCGTTGTGTTATAGGCAGACGATGTCTTGTTTTTTATGACCAATCTCTGGATATCAGGCCCTCGTATTTTGCTAATTCTCCTGGTCTTCAGTCAAACTACTGGGCTCCACACCAACCCGGCTAAATCTGTGTTATTTCCTGTCTGAGGCAACAAAGGGCTTCCAGTACTTGGGAGTGTATGTGTCTCCCTGTCCGCAGATTTCATGAGCTCATAACATCAATGTGCTCCTTGCCAATCTTTGCGAGGAGACCTCAATTTGGTCTTCTTTACCTCTCTAGGTATATGGCCGATCTGACATTTTCAAAATAGTCTCTCTTCCCAGGGTGCTCTACTGTCTCCAAAACTTTCCATTTCATATTTCGAGAGCCTGGTTTGCACAAATTATTGCAATTCATAATACATTTTTATGGGGGGGGGGCAATTCGGGTGGCACTGCAGACTTGTGCACAGTCCACATATTTTGGAGGCATAGCGGCTGCGGATGTCTATTCATATTATGTGGCGTCCCACCTTCTGATCATAAATGATTAGTGGTACAACTCACCTGCAGACCTGGCGTTCGCACTAGAGCACCCAGCCATGGAAAGGACTTCCCTTTTGTGACTACTCAATAGCGTGCAGAAGCTCGACTTCTTACCTCATGCCAGCTGAACAACGATTAGGCTATGGCAGTACACCGTTCGACGCATGGGATGGACCATGCGGACCATGCGGCTGACTCAGATGATGCCCCTATGGCACAGTAATTATTTACACCAGGTCGCCGCTCTGAAGGGGTTCCGACAGTGGGACCAGATAGGGATTTCCACTTTGGGGGACATTATGCGGGGCACCGTCCTTAAAACCTTCCAGCGATTGCAAGAAGAGTATCACCTACATAAAACCAATTCTACAGGTACCTCCAATTACGTCATGCTTTTGGCCACCACGCTGGCAAATCTCACTGACCTCCCTGAATTCCATCCGCTCTTAGGCCGCCTTATTATGGGCGATCTCGGTGCGCACAAAATAAGACAGATTTACGAGACACTGATGACACTCTACCACAACCCTACATAGAACAAGGAAAGCATGGCAGGATGACATCCCTGACCTGATAGATGTTAACTGGTCGGTGGCGATAGCTAGCCCTCTGGGTGCAGCAATAGCCTCCAGATTCCTCCTTAGTGAGTTTAAATATGTTCATTGTGTTTACTACACCCGTATTCATTTCTGGAGGATGGGTGTAGTACCATCCCCCTTCTGTCTACATTGCGATGGGGAGGAGGGGACGTTCCTCCACATGGTGCGGAGTTGCTCCGCATTACTGCCTTTCTGGCACAGAGTGTCATCATGCCTCATTGAGGTGCTGTCCTGGGCCCTGCCGTTTGATCCCCGACTTTTTCTGCTCCATAGTACAGAAGACATAGGAGGGAACAGATATAAGCAACACCTACTATTTCTTGCCCTCACAATCACCAAGAGAGATATAGCCCAATTGTGGAAGGGAACGTCTCCACCAACAATAGGGAAGTGAAAACAGAGCTGGGGAAATGAATGGGTGTGGAGATGGCCATATTTCAAGATAGGGGCTGCCATCAAAAACATAGAAAGATATGGTCTTGGTGGGCGACATACCATGGCATTGATCTTCCCCCTCGCCCTTCACAATCCCCGTAGGATTAGCCTCATGGGAAGTTTTTGGGACATAACGTATGTTGCACTGGGTTCCTTGTTTGGGTACATGTGTGGGCTGAATCTTGCATGCCAATTTTGGGTGGGATGGTAAAGCCAGCTTACAGGTCTTAGTTTGTTTTCTTTCAATATATATACAACTGGTACCAATTGTTTTTTTCATTGCAGCTGTCTCTGTGATATGTTGTAACCAAGTAAATTATGTTGGGCTATCGCTCAAGTGGTACTATATAAAACTAATAAAATATGTTTTTTTTTTAAAAGCATTAAGTACCAACTGCACTCAGCTGGTTGCTTTTGATTGGGTTAATGAAAGGTTTTTAGGCCAACCATGTTTAACTTAAAAAGCTATAATCTATTTTTATAAACAGATGTGGAGTCTTTTTGTGGTGGTTTCACTGTATTACTGTTTGAAGTGTTGCACAAATACTTTACATTGTCTCTGAAGGTAAGCTGCCTGCCTGCTCTGTGCCAAGCTACAAGAGGGTGAACCCAGGTTAAATTGTAGTGGGTTTCTGTCGTAACCTGACTAGGATTTTGGTTCCTGGTTGGACAGTGTGCATATCTCTGCCAACCAAAAAATACATTTCTAACACCCTGGTAACCATGTAGATATAGCACAGAGCAGGTAGGCTTAATTGAAGAAAATATGTTCAGCATATAGAATGAAAAACATAGTTAAAAAGTCAACAACACACCAGAATACAAATCCTATTCTAATTTATAAAAATATAAATGTATTTATTTAACAAAATGATACCGAAATGACCCAAATCCAATAAGGGAGAACAGGACTGTGTATATTTTCATTAAAATAATTAAATATTAAATAGCGCTAAAAAGTAGTAAGCACCAACCGCACTCATCTGGTTGCTTTCGATTGGGTTAAGGGAAAGTTTTCATGACAACCATGATGGAGCATGAGTCGGATACAAGGACTAGGTTTGCCCAGGTGAAAACTCTGCTTACGGGAATCAACAGCCTTAAGGAAAAGCAGGCAGTGAGATGGTGTCAAAGTTAATGGATTCCAGTGTCCGAATAGAAACTCAGAGAAAACATTGGTTTTAGATGGGAAAAGCTACAGCCGAAGAAATTCTTGTTCTTGCAACCTGGAGGTCTCAGCATCAATCGATTCTCCTTCGATGACAGTGTTGATAAAGCTGCAGTTTGGAACTGAAGAACTGTTGAGCACTTGGCGTCAGCAGATTCTGGCATGTGGCAAAGTCAGGTCCAGTGGCAATGTTCACTCATCAGATTGGCTGTGCAGGTTTGTACCCATCTCCCAATGGTTCTACAAGTAAAAAGTTTGAAGAACAATTTTAAATACTCGTTTTTTTCAGGATGGTTATGAGAAGTGTACTTTGACACCTCAAAGGGTCCCAGGACCGCAAGAACAGTACTTGAGGATTAAGACTCACTCCAGCAGAAGCCACCAGCATGGTCCATTGCTTGTGCATTTGAAACTGGGAAGCTAAGCTCTTCAGGAAAGGGGCTTCCTGCAACTTGTTGTGTCCCTGTAGCTTAACAAGAGGTTAGACAACTACCCTTGAAGTCCACTTCTTTTGCCTGGGTACAAATGGAGCCGGCCCAGCCTCTCAGGTCTCTTTAAAGGTCTCAACAGCTGGTGCAGTTATTTTCCAATCTCCCAAAAGTCCAGCAGTGTGCTGAAGAGGGTGCCCATTGTTCCACATTTATGCCTGGCACTAGCCTGTGGGTGAGGGTGATTTCAGGCCACTCCCTAACCTGTATGGGAAAATGTTTTCAGGTGTAACTCCACACACATTTCTCAGCACTTCCTGTGTGTTCTGCTACCAATCCCAAGGTGCCCCTCATTGCATAAATCCAACATGACACAACCTTTATTTCATTGTGTAGAGCTCATGTGCCCACCATATAGGAGTGGCCAGGGAAATAAGCAATCCCTCCTCTCTGGTCATTCAAAACTGGTTGTGGGGGCACCTACCCTCCCACTGGGATTGATGCCTGGCTGACTAGAGGGACAAAGGAGATGGCAGACCTAGAATTCTGCTACATCTGCCTGTGACTAGATAGGCCTCCTTGAAGTTTGCTACATCTGCCTGTGACTAGATAGGCCTCCTTGAAGTTAGTTAAGTTCCTGGGCACAGCCCAGATGACCATCCTGACAGAGGAACAGAACACACACTCTCTGTCTCAGCTCTGGGAGCAAATTCAGACCTAATTGAAGAGGCTATTCGGCTCATCGGTAACAGCTGGAAGCTCATGCAAATAAGATTCTAGAGGCTTATGCAGGCATAATGTGGCATATTAAAAGTACCTTTTGCAAAATATGAGCTACAAATTCAACTTTACTAATGGATTGTGCTTCTAATAAATAATTTGACAAGTCCAAGAATGAACTTCGTCACTGACTTCTAAGCAGATATATTATTATTAATTGTAATATTGTATCCCAATGCTTTCTAATAGCGCATCAACCCTATTACAGCCAAAAAAGCTTTCAGGGCCTTGTCACTGTGAGGACATGTTTAACTTAAAGTTTTTACATGCCCTACTTTTACATATCCAGCATCAGGGTTATTTTAGCAGATGAGAAGTACAGTATTAAAACTGCACAGGCAGGCTACAGTAGCAGGCCTGCATTAATTTTTGTGTTGTCACCGTAGTGGGTGGCACAATGGATGATGTGGTCTATTATTGACATTTAACTTACAGGCCCTAGGTATACTTGGTACCACATACTAGGGACTTATAGGTAAGTTAAATTAACCAAATAAGAGTATTGTTATTTTTGTCATGTTTTAGGGGTGTAAGCACATGCCCTGGGGATAGGTTAGCAGACTTCCAGTGCACAGAGTAAAAAAAACAGAAGCATCAATCCAAGCAAATGAGGCTGATCATGCAAAAGAGGCTTTTTTCTATAGTTGTATTGCTTTAGGAAATATTTTTGCTTTAATGTTGCCATCAGCACTTTTAATTTATGTATGTGAATTGTATTGTCAGTTGTAGCCATTTCGTGGCATACGTGATCATAGTTGTACTCTGATGCCTATAAATACTGTGTTGTGTTTAATGTGCTATTAAATAACGTAATCTAAACGATTATGTTTAGGAGCATGAGTGGACTGTAATCTCTGCTACCTATGGTCTAAATCTAGAATAGAATAGAATAGAATAAAATTTATATAGCGCAAAAAAAGTCGAGTTGGATTAGTGACACTAAACCCAAAAAGGGTATCAAGGCGCTGGAACCTGAGAAATGACAAGAGCAGAAATAATCATAGCCAGTTCATAGAGCTAGAGGAGATTAACAGAGCCAAATTCCCTAGGAACTAACACGAAGAGGGAAAAAACCATGTTTTCAACAATTTGCGAAAGATGGACAGTGAAGGTTGGGTGGCCAGTTCAGGCGGGAGCGAGTTCCAGAGCCTAGGAACAAGCCAAGAAAAGGCTCTACCGCCCCACCTCGCTTTGCTAATTCTCGGCACCTGCAGCATATTCCTTGAGGCAGATCGAAGAGATCGGTTTGGGGTATAGGTCTTCAACAGGCCCTTAACCCCTTCTGGACCTGATCCAAAAAAAACACCGTGAGCAAGACACAGAACTTTAAATGAAATTCTTGCCTGGACCGGCAACCAATGCAGTTCTTTTCTTGCTGCCGTCGCTGATGAACGTCTCGGGAGATTCAAGACTAATCGCGCGGCAGCATTTTGGATAACCTGGAGTTTATATATCTCCTTCTGGTTAATCCCACAGTAGAGGGCGTTACAATAATCAATCCTGGATAGCACCAGGGCGACCATCGATTGTTTGCGCGCCTCGGGAGATAAGAACGGGGCTATCTTCCTCAGAGTACGGATAATAGAGCAGCAGGTGCTAACCGTTCTATTTACCTGTCGGTCAAAAGATAAGGTGGAATCCATAATGACGCCCAAATTCTTTACGAATTTTGCCGGCCGAGGGCATTCGCCCAGAGCTGTGGGCCACGATTCCTCGTTCCACAGATCCTGGTTCTTACCTATTACCAACACCTCCGTTTTCTCACCATTAAGCTTAAGATAGTTTCTTACCATCCAGGAAGCGACCCTCTCCATACAGGCCTTGAATTTTGCCGCACCGTCTTTCCCTGACTGATTTGCCGAGACAATAATCTGTGTGTCATCAGCGTACGATAACACCTGATAGCCAAAGTCCCTTATAATTTTGGCTAAGGGGGTCACATAGACGTTGAACAACACTGGACTTAGCGCTGAGCCCTGTGGAACTCCACATTGTACTGCCATAGTGGGGGACATAAACTCACCCAGCTTCACTTTTTGTTTTCTCGAGTGCAAAAAGGAGGAGAGGAGTTTCAGAGCACTGCCTCCTACTCCTATCCCCCTTAACCTCTCCACTAGGATAGAGGGGGACAGGGTATCAAAAGCTGCTGTTAAATCAAGCATAACCAACAGCGTGGTTTGGCCCTTATCCACCTCAGTTCTGATGCTATTTACTACCACCGTAAGGGCGGTTTCCGTACTAAAAGATGCACGGAAACCGTGCTGAGATGGATCCAGGCAGTTTTCCTTTTCCAGAAACGCTGTCAAATGTCGATTTAAGTGCACTTCCAGCATCTTTGCTGGGGCTGGTAGTAACGAGATCGGCCTGAAATTTTTTAGCACCTCTGGATTTAAGGAGGGCTTCTTTAACAGAGGCTTAACCACGGCGAGCTTCCACAGCTGGGGGAAAACCCCCTCTGTAATGGCACCATTTAAGATGTCAAGAAGTGGTGGCAGTAAGGTGGCTCTACAAGACTTTAAAATTCTAAGCGGGCATGGGTCTAGGGGAGAGCAAGATTTGATGGAGTCAAGAATAGAATATGCTTCCTCTAGGGGTAACACCGGAAAATTCACAAAAGAGGGAATAGGGCTAGGGGCCTCAGTTGTCTCTATACATTTGAGATGTGAGGACGCTGTATCATGGTCCACTTCATTGTTCAGCCTCTGGTTGTGAGTGTCCAGTGTTGTATAAATATCAGCTATCTTGGTCGAGAAGAAGTCAGCAATATTATTGCTCAACAATTGTGATTCCCTCACTGAAGAGGCTGCTTTCGGGACCGATAGGGAATTAATAATTTGAAAGAGCTCCCTAGCTGATTTTGAGCCAGTTGTAATTTTGATAAAGTAATTCCTTTTTTCTTCAATTATTGCTTTTTTATAGTCCTTTAATGATAGTTTATGTTGTGACTTCTCAACCTCATTCGGCCTGGCTAGCCATGCCCTTTCTTTTTGTCTACATATCTGTCTAAGTCCTCTGAGTCGTTCAGAATACCAGGGGGCCGAAGGAGATTTTCTGGCCGTATAACGTTTTTTAAGCGGTGCCAAGATATTTAATGCGCTTTCCAGTCCATTTGACCAGCATTGCGCAGCAAAGTCTGAGCCGGATTCTAGACAGGAATCACTTATTGGAAGAAGCGATGATAACGTGTTTATTGACATTTCGATAATTTCTCAAAACCTCCCAGGGATTATTGTTGTTATTTGCCGGATCAGCAGTCGTGGACCTATTCACAATGAAAGGGACAGCGAAGTGGTCAGACCACGTGAGAGGAATAGGAGGCAGTGTAGTCAGCCTGTCGTCATTCGTAAAGATGCCATCAAGTGTATGGCTGGCTAAATGAGTCGAACCCACCACCAATTGTTTGAAGTCATATACCTTCAAACCTTCGACAAGGGAGATGGTATCAGTATCCTCAGCTTTATCAAGATGAATGTTAAAATCACCTAAAATGGTGAAACATGATTTATTTAAAAATGGTTCTAGTAATTTGATCAAATCGCTGGCAAATGAAGACCGAGGGCCAGGAGGTCTATAGCACAGAATACCACAGAAAGATGTGAATGCATTGAGCTGTATCGAGAAATAGAGGGCTTCCACTTTATCAGTTGGGGATGAGAGGGGGTCTATACGACAGATATACTCCTCTTTACAGACAATCCCGAGTCCCTCGCCTCTCCGTTTCTCCCGATCAAACCTGGCAAGGGCATATCCTTCAGGGATAGCATCCACCAGATCTGGACCCGAGATTTCAGAGCCCCAGGTCTCAGTGATAAAGACCCATGGAGGGTTTCTGGCGAGCACAAATTCCCTGAAGGCTAAGCTATTCTTAACCAGGGACCTTGCATTTATTAGAAAGCCGGCTTTCACCAGAGCAGGGGGATCAGCCGTTTCTGAGCTTGTCCAGGGGTTTATTTCAGGGGAGCATATGGGAGTAGTATCAGCCTCCATAACATCCCTGCAATCGCAGGGAATACTGCACAGAGCCTGAGTATGATGACAGGGGCGAAAAAGGGGTTTGAAAGATAGCAACGTAGATCGGGAGTATAACTCCTCTCCAAAGGAGATGGGAAAACGCGGAGCAGCGAGTCTGGCCCTAGGCGCCTCCTTGGCGCTGACGGTCACAGACGGGCTGAACTCTGGCGTAACTCCGGCGGGTATCCGGCTATCCCGCTGCGCGTGCCCGCTGCGCGTCAACATGGCCGATTTATATAGAGGACAGTATTCCTAGGGAAGACTAGCCCTACACCCAAGATGGCGCCGCCCGGCGTCCCTCTCACCCCCCAAGATGGTATCCAGCAGTGTGAATATCGGGAAAGGGACCCGCCAAAGTAGCGGTGATCAGACCATTTAACGTGCAAGCAGGTGGGGCAGAACAGTTAAAAACAAGGAAAACGGTAAAATAATTAAATAATAAATCTATATTTTGTGGTTGTTATTTTCACAGTTGATCAAAGTATAATTCATCACCAATCTGCATTTTTGTGTTCTCACACTATACATCATTGAGAAAAAGATTTCTAAACTCTTTCTATTATGGGACATTGGACAACTCATCGCTCAGATGTCAATAAAAAACCTACTCATGCCACTCAATGTCCTTCCAACAGTTTGACTCAAAAATGTCCAGTACATTCACTTTACCTTTTCTCTTTGTTAATAAGTGGGAGTTACATTTTCTGTGTTTTATAGTGTACCCATGTAACCATTATTTCTTCCCTTCCTATATTTCTGTTTCATACTAAATTATTTCACATGTGAAGGCCTTTCAATCCCAGTGTATATGTTAGTAATCTGTCTCGCTCACTCTCATTTCCTCTATAATAATTCACCTTGTACAATTGATACAACTTTTTGTCCCTCTGTGCTAAATGTTCATTGTAAACACCAATGCCCAGATTTACAAAAACTAAACTCAATGAACTGCATGACAGGGAGAGAGCAGGGATGCACGATATCTACTAAAATCTGAAGCTTCTGTGCTGCCTAGCTGCAATGCTGGCACCCTTGCGCCATGGTGCCTGTGTTACAGGAAGGATTGTTTTGGTGCAGGAAGGGATACCTTCCTCCTCAAAAACAATCTGAGGCATTTTACTCTTTCTATGTGTCCTTCAGAATGCAGCACATGTAGAAAGAGGATAAAAGGAGGAAAATTAAACATTTCCCCTTGTTACGCATCTGTTCGGAAAGCGTACCATTTTGATGCATTACTAAGTTTGCTAGTCATAGTAAATCTGGTAATGTTACAAAAACCATGGGTGGATGTGTGAGAACACCCACGCCCCAACCATGGAAAGACATCCCAGTACTGAGTGAGACTCGCACTGAATGACATTACTCTAGATTTACTAAGTCACATGGAACCATGGAAGGTGGCTTTGCCTGGCTTAGTAAATCTGACTTAAGGGCTTTGGTTGGCTTGCCCCACTCATGGGCAACATAAGCCCTCATAAAATCTCGCTCAAAGTTGTGTAGCCAGGCGACTTTTCTAGTAACGTCTATCTTTACCTTATTTAGCTTCATTTACTCTTTGTCTTCCCACTCATCCTTTTCTCTTTTATGAATTTTATGCATCGAATTTCCTCATTGAGGTCAGGTTATAAGATTCCTACGTTGGTATTTCTAATTCACAGTTCTATTTATTGAACACCTTCCTAGAAATGTTAAAACTCCAACTTATATTCGTGTTTAGCCTTACTCTGCAATACGACAAATCCAAACATGCATTCTGGGATTGCAGCTATATATGAACAATTGCGGCTAGTGTGAATGCACCACTGTTGCCCTGCAATTAATGAGGTACGTGCAATAACACGTGTACACGTTTAGCGGGCGTGCTTAGAACAAATACCAGTCGGACAAGATACGCAGTCATTGGTAGGCATTTCTGAAATTAATTCTATACCACTTTTATCCATGCTGCTCCTTTCAACGTTGGTGCATTATGATTGGCCGTTGGTCGATGAGCTAAATTATTTAGACATGCTCGATTTACCAGCAGAGACCAGCAGTCATGTTTGGTAATGGAAAATGTAAAACATCTTTCTTAAGCCTTGTGGGCCTCATTCGTCAGCGCTGGAACTGAACGTGCTCGCTCGACTGAATGCAAACATATTTGCAGCCCGAGGCGACACTGTCGAGCATAAATGGAGCAATCACGCCGAGCTTCCCGGGGTTTGCCTTCTGCTCTCGAGAGAATACCGCATAGCTGTCTCCTACCTCAGTCCGCACGGATCCCCAGATGCAGGATTGCTTGTCATTTCAGATCTCTTGAAGGAAATATAAATCAATGCTGTGTTGAGAACTGCCATAAATAGATAGGCATGGGAGTCATTTACCTGACTCAGTTTAGAGCATGATTCAGAACGCAGACTCGTCTGCAGAAACTTTCATGCAACGAGATGGTCACTGGGGAGTGTAGGTGAGAGATTGCAGACACGCACCATTAGAATTCAAATATCACATGAGTGTAATTCAATATTGATGAGTCCTAGAGAAAGCTACTGAAAGGGCGAGATTTTGATCGATACCTTATATCTATTGATCCAAACCTCGATCTGGTCGACTGAACCTTTATTGCCTGTCTTGGAAGGAAACAGTACACCTATCTGCAAGTTAGTTCACCCAATAAAGGACTCTACTCTTAAAGATCACGGACAACTTCTAGGTTTCAAAAGTTTATTGTAAAGATATAATGAGCTGCAAATACAAGCATCTCAGAATGAGATTCACGAGATACACAGGTCCAATTACATACATGTGCTCTCGAAAAGCCCTCAGACGAGCAACAGAAATCACTAACACAAGTTCTAAAAATAGCAAAGCTATCAGCATAGACGCATATCTCTCCTTCATTTAGGTTGGAGGAAAACAAACACAGGTTAGGCGTCCCTACCCTGTTCTAGATGGTATCCCTACTTAACCAAATCCCAACCTAACAAAGGTGTCAGCAATGAATGACCCCCAAGGGAAGTCACCCACTCTAAGTCTCTTGGTGAAAACCTAAAATTCTCCAGTCATGACCCCTCACTGCCTACCCATCCGCTCTCTAAAGGGTCCTCAGGTCTCTGCTCTAACTCCACCCAGGGGTGCTGTCCCTAATACAAAACAGTCAACAACATTTGAGACGCCCCTTGCGAAACGCCTCTCACGTGGTGCAACTTCAGGCTTTTTCCATGATGCTTTGTATTGGGCCTCAGACGTTAGAGTTGACCTTGCTTCTCAGTCTCTTCTCCGGCCCGCTGATACCCCTTAAACATTCCAGAACCCTCCTCCATGTCTGGGCCGTCTACTGAACAGACCTCTATTCATTCACTTATAATTGGATCCCCCCTTTCCTGTTGCAGACAGATATCTGCCGCCAAGAACCCAACTCTCATAGATTTCTAAAAAGGCTTGCAACATTTCTCAGCCCAGACATGTACGTGTAAATCAATGCTAAAACATTTCAGGCCTACAATATTTCACATTATGATTATAGCATTCAATTTCTTCATTTAATTAAAGCATGTTAAAACTCTTATTCTATTATTTAGAAAACATTACTCTAAATCATGGCCCATTAATGCAATGACCAAAAACGTTAAACAATCTGTGTCGTGAAAAGAAACACCTTCCCTTTTAGCTCCAGCTCTGGCCCTGAGGCCTACCACGTTCTGCGTTTTACCACAGACCATCTTATATGTTAACAGCTACACGACATAGATTCAAAATAATCACGTCTACTAAAATCATATAATGTCACACATTTCTGTATTAATTCCACTTCTACTTAAATCTCTATATTAGCTATACATTTAGAATATAATTTCAAATACTATTAGCACTCATGGCATTTCTCTTCATGTATTATGCTCTCTATAGGTAAGTGTGATGTACTCATATATTTATATCAGTTTGCGCTCTCTCACTACACACCTTCCTCATTGAGAAAGGCTTTATCCCACCCACCCATCAATTTTGAAGGCGTCGCATCCCCCCCCCCCCCCCACACTTGAAAATATATGTATTTCTTCCTATGCCAGGAGTGCATTTTCAAACTTTTTCTGATGAGAGAAGACTTTGGAAATGAGTTTGAGAATACCCACAAAGGTGTGTGTTTGTGGATTTACGCAAACGCACTGGTCGTTACATCTGTAGAATGCTCACACCTCACCCCTGTATAATTAGATCTACCCACACGAAAATCTCTGTGAGTTTTTTTATCCTTTCGAAACCAGTTTGTAAAAGTGCCAAAAGAGTTTTTGCTCTAATGTCAAAGGCTACAAAGACAAAGGATTTGCTAAAATATTTCATAATTAAATAATAAATATGTTGTAGTTCGAGATTTTTTAATTCATATATGTAACTATTTAAAATATAGTTTTATTTTATTTAACATTTTTGATATGAGGTTTGGTTTTAAGGCTATGATTTTCTAAAGGACAATGTTGCAGTATCAGTGATTGCCCTTATGTGTTACCGCTGTTTCTCTTTTGGCAGTAGTAACTTACTCACATACTTTTGGCTCCACCCCCTGTTTTCACCACCTTTGAGTATCCTTAGACTCGTATTTTATGAATAGCCAAAAGTAGTAAAGTTAGTGAAATGTGTGAGTTATGTCATGTAAATTACTCTCAGGATAGGTTACATTTGTGAATAGCCCCATGAGAGTTTCCAAGCGTGGCCCATTCTCAACCTATATAGGTGGACTGACTGCTTGTAGTGGCCTTGCTGGCGCAGTACCAAAGGCAAACCATCTGCACCAATGCACACAATGGAAATGCCAAGTGACAAGCATGCTGCTCCTTGACTCTCTTATTAAAATATTCAGGAAAGCAAATTCTAGTGCTCCAGTTTCCTTTCAAGATTGTGGAATCATCAGGTTCTTTCATCACTGATCAGACCCCAGACTTCTTCCCTGACTGGAAGATGATTTAAGCATTAATGTAAGAGAGCCTATCTCTAATCATAATGCTTCCCTAAACTTCATGATGATTATTGCTCATTCCTACCCACATTATGCAAATGAGATTATTAACTGACTGTGTTTTATTTTTTATGAAGTCCTAGCTTAGGGAGTCATCTGGCCACACCTAGCTATCGCACCACCTCAGGGATATGGTAGATAGGGAACACTATGCAGGTGGATTGGCTATTACTTGTCATGCCTACTTTCAAATTTGCTGACAGTATGGGGCATATTACCAAGGGCATTATCGCCGCATTAGCGGGACTTTTTCCCGCTAATGCGGCGATAATTTTATCGCCCTATTACCAAGCTGTCGCTAACACCAGTTAGCGACAGCTTGTAGGCGATAGCGGGCATTTAGGGGCCCACTTTGCATGTCAGCGATAATTATCGCTAATGACATGCAAAGTGGGCGTGCCAAGATGTTAGCGACTGAAAACAGTCGCTAACATCTCTAACTCCTATTAACAACTTTTGGAAATATTCGCGCTAAGCGCGAATATCTCCAAAAGCTAACGCCTGCTAAAAGCAGTTCTCAGCCATGTTATCCAATGGAAGGTGGATAATATGGCTAAGAGCATTGTCACGATAATGCATGAATATCGCTGATTTTTCAGCGATATTCATGCATTTCGCAGGATTTTTACCGCTTTTGACATAAACCTTAATAATATCAAGGTATCTCAGCGGTAAAAATCCTCGGTGCTCGGGGATATTTGTTTCCCGCTAACCAAGCAATAGCGATAATTATCACTATTGCTTGGTAATATGCCCCTATGTTTTTTCAGTAAAACCTTTTCCCCACTATTATATATATATTATAGTATATCTCCCTCCTGGATTACCTGCATACTTTGGATCCTCTTTGGTGGCATTAATTCCCTTGTAAGTCCTCCGATATACCAACTTCATGTTTCTGGAGGATTTTAACAGTTGGATTGGGCTTGCCGAGGAGCCTGAGTCCTGTCGACTAGCTGAAGCATTAGTTGTCTTAAGAATCGCTCAGCTAGTTTAAATCCGATTCATAAGGCAAGGCACACTTTAGAAGCCATATTCTCTATCAATGATCTTTTAAAAATTGCCTCTCCGTTAGATGTGCCTTGAGCACATCACAAAGGTGTTCCTTTCTTCATTCAGAACCCCTCTTCAAAAATAACTAAGGTCCTATAGAAAGACAGTTGCCACACAGCAAGTTCAATGCTAGCTAATTGAATGAGGCATTTGAACACTCACTTTTACCAGACTGTATGAAACTGGGTTGTTGATTGACTGGGGTGTGAGCCCTGGTCAAGCAGCAACCACAATCCAGGTCGGATGAGGCACATGCCAACCCTAAATTAACCAGTGCTAATACACAGAGTAGCCAAGCTATAGTTAGAGGCAATGTGTAAAGTGTTTGTGCAACATTTCAAGCAGCAATAAAATGAAAAACACCACACAAAAAGGATCACTCAGCAAGTAAAAATATAGAGTGATTTTTGATAAATATAACAAGACCAAAACAAAAAAAATCCAATTGGCAGAACTGGAGATGTGTAATTTGAAAGATTTTGTGACAATAGCACCAAAAAGCACAACGCGGCAACTGTGGATATCTGGTTGCATAGGACAGGGACAAAGTCACAAATTCAAGCCGACCATGAAACAGAGTGGGATGGCTACAGGGTCCAAGTTTAGCCCACTGAACAAAGTATCTTAAATTCTGGTTTGTAGACTGCTGCAAGGATCTGCGCAAAGATGTGCTGGGCATTAAAAGTGATGCACCAGTTTCGAGATGCCGCGAGCCTGCAGTGTAAAATCCTGTATTACAGTCAAGGACCCCATAGACGAAGGTTTGTGATGCAATATCCAGTATCAAGGATGCACGGCACAGTCAAGGCAATGCATCTGTTCCAAGGAGCTGCGAGGCTGTGATGTGGAGACCGGGGTCATCATTAAGGCTGCTGTCATCAAGAGATGCGAGGCATTTCACTAAAGATACATCCACTGCGGTGGTTCCGATGGGCTGCAATGTTTTGCAGGTCTTTGAAACAGCTCCAATACATGCAGCAACAGTGATGCATCGGTTCTGCTCAAAGTTGCTCTAGGTAGCAGAGGAAATGCATAATTTCCACTTGATCCGCAGAATCTGGCAACTTAAGCCTACTTCCAAGGGTTTAGGACTATGGTGGTACCATTTTGCAGGGTAGGTTCACAAATGGCAGAGTCCAGGTACTGATTTAAGGTTGTCAATAGACTGTTGTCTCCCTGAGGTTCCAGATCAGGAAGTCAGCCAACTAGCCCTTGGACTCGCTCTGGGGTTATGGGTTAAAAAAGACATTTCAGCAGCACAGCTTCCTCATGGCAGAGTATCCATAGGTCCAGAAGTGTATTTAAAAGTTGATGTCTTAGGTCTAGTACACCCAGTTGTGCCTTTGAAGTAGGGAGAAGCTTCTAGAGGCATGCCTTTGAAGTGGTTGGTGACACCTAGCGTAGGTGTCAACACCCTGAGCACAACCTCTAGGAAACACGTGGTGTTTCTATGAATTGTAATCCAAACAGTTGTCAATAAAGTTGAACCAAAATTGTTGTTGCTTGTCTCATATTTAATTCACAATGAATTTCGTCAATTTCCACGAAGCACCAACATATGTATACATCCAGAAATTATGTTTGGTGATAGTATCCCAATGCATTTCGGACACATGGTCCTTCGTCAGGGGAATCCTAAACAAAATAAAATAAAGCAATCTAAGTATAATTCACTCGGTAGCAAGTCTCTTATCAGTTGAATAAAGTTCTAACGGTTATGCATGTAAGTTTAACCAAAATAGTGTATAATGCATGCGGCACGTTTCAACAATCTGTGTTAAATATACTAACTAACAAAATGTCACTGTTAGTGTAACATGAAAGAAAACAAACCCCATATACAAATTGAACGTGAGTACAACGTATCACCGTAAGTATTCAATATAGAGTGACAAAAAAAGAAACCTATATGTCTAAAAAATCCTCTCAGACAAAAAAAATCCACGTTGTAACCCAAATGAAAATAAAAGTGGTCACAAAAGTCTCAGACAATAAAAGTAGTGTTTCTATTAATCTCCGTAGATATGAGGTAGCCCCAGTGCACCAAGGGTGAGCGTTTTAACACCGAGATGACCGAGCATAAACAGCGTGAAAAACGAACACTTACTCTGAATTCAAAGTTGGGTCTCGCATTGAGACAGAACGCCCTTCGCCATTAGTGAAGCAACAAGCTCTCAGAGTGTGCGGAAGTGTATAAAGGCATGCAACGTGCATAGAAAGAGGACTGTGTATAAGCAGCCATCTTGAAGTGGTGAACCAGACGCCCGGAGATGCGGGTGATCAGGGAATAGAAAAAATGAACATTGTGAAACGGACAGGACCGATAAAGTTGAACACGAAAACAGGGTAAAAACAGAATAAAAATGAAAAGTTTATGGAAAAGTATAGCCATACGGAGGTTTAGCATAAAGTGAGCAATAGAAAAAGGGATAAGTCAAAATCGCGATGATAACCCAAGAAAAGGAAAACATAATAGTGTGCCAACATTTTGAACAACAATAAATACATGTCATAACCCTATGCATGAGAAGGTAAACAAATATATTCAAAGGTAACATTGAAATTCCATACGATCATTGAGACCAGAAGGTTTCATTGATTGGAGGAATTTAATCCAATGGTTCTCCCGCTGTAGTAAAAAGTTGTTATTGTCTCTGTCGTCTCGCTTTTTTACCACCTCCACTGCAGCAAACCTCAATTGGCTGATGTTGTGTCTGCTGTCCTTGAAATGTGCAGCCAGATTAGATCTCATATTGACTGTCCTTATATTACTCTTATGTTCATTGATTCTTTGTTTTAGTTTGCGTGTGGTCTTTCCAGTGTATACTAGTCCACACGGACATTTGACAATATATACAACGTTCTCAGTGTCACAAGTAGCATTCAATCTCAATTTGATATCAGTTCCTTTCATCGGATGCTTGATCACCGGGCCTTTAATCATGTTGTTGCAATTTTGACAATTAAGGCATGGTTGATTGCCTTTGTATTGGATTGCTGTCGTTGGTTTGGGTTTCTTTATGATTTCCTTCAAGTTATTGCCTCGTTTGTAGGCAAACAGAGGCTGTTCACTGAAAATTCCGTTAAAATCCTGTTCTCCACAAATGATAGGCCAATGTTTTAAAATGGCATTCCTATAGGCCCTTGAGGACGCTGAGTATTTTGATACGACCACAGGTCTTTTTTTACTGTCCTTCTGTTTGGTGATTAATGTTTCCTCCCGTGTGATGTTATCACAACGTTCTTTAGCCTGGGCCAAAATGGCTTGTGGATATCCTCTCTTGGAGAAGCGTTCTACCATATCGGTAGCTTGTTCCTCATATTTAATGGTGTCTGAGGTGATACGTTTGACACGTAATAGTTGAGAGAATGGCAGGTGATTTTTAAGTGATGTTTGGTGAAAAGAACTGTAGTGCAACATGTTGTTTTTATCAGTTGTCTTTCTATAAAGATCAGTTTCTAAATGATCCTTGGATCTGGTCACTCTAACATCCAAGAAAGTGATCGATTGTTGACTCATTTCAAATGTAAATTGTATGCGGTCATTAATGAGATTGAGGTCAGTTACTGCCTTTTGTAACGAAACATGGTCTCCTCGCCATAAGACGAAGATGTCGTCTATATAATGCAGGAATGCCATGGCATGCTCGATCCAAGGTGTCTGGTTCAGGATATGGTTGTTTTCAAAGTATATCATAAAAGCATTGGCATAGACTGGTGCCGCGCAATTGCCCATAGATGTCCCGGACAACTGTGCGTAGAATTGGTCATCCCAAGAAAAATAGCTCTGGTAGAGGGTGAAGTATGTCAATTGCATTAAAAATATTTGTAAATCTTGTGAAAGATCAGAGTGCACCAAGATGTTCTCGATTGCTTCCATACCCAAGTCATGGGGAATGCTCGTGTACAAAGATTTGACATCTATTGAACATAACCAGATTGTCTCATTTTCTCCAAACTTGATCTCGTTGAGTATCTGTAAGAAGTGGGTTGTATCCTTGATGTACGTGCTGGATTGCTGAATTAGGGGCTGGAGATACCTGTCAATAAATTTACCCGTATGTTCATGAATGCTTCCCCGTGTGGACACGATGGGTCTGAAGGGAGGTCGGGTAATGCTCTTATGTATTTTAGGTAGCATGTACATGCTAGGTGTCCTTGGATTGTCTGGTGTCAAAAATCTCCTGGTTTTAGGTTCGATAGTTCCGTTCTCTTCTGCCATGGTCAAGATATTCAGCAATACCTCTTTGTAGCTGTTGGTAGGATTAACATGAATTGGATTGTAGGTACTCTTATCCGAAAGGTGTTCTCGGACCTGTTCTTTGTAAAATGTGGTGTCCATCAGGACCAATGCACCCCCTTTGTCAGCGGTTTGATATGTGATTTCTACTCTATTCGCTAAGTTGGTGAGCAGCGAATATTCTTTTTTGGTTAGGTTCAAGTGTTTCTGTTTCTTGGAAAAATTGATGTTGTTGATTTCAGTCTTAACTAAGCTTTCAAAAATATCAAAGGATTTGTGGCTTGTAGGGGCCATGTAAGTACTTCTGGCCCGTAGTCCTCTCAGCTGGTCTTCCTGTTCTTGATTCTGTGGGGGAGAAATGTTCTCAAAGAAGTGCCTTAAGCGCAAATTACGCATAAATTTGAATAGGCTGACTTCCAACTCCAATTCGTTAGTGTGGCTGGTGGGAATAAATGACGTCCCTTTCTGAAGTACTTTAGCTTCATGTTTTGTGAGGGTATATGAAGATATGTTAATGATTAGGTCGTCTTCTTCTTTGGTTTGTCCACTCTCTGATTCAATGTTGTGCTCCTCAATTCCCTTTCTCTCTCGCTCTCTTTCTCCTTTTCTTTTTCTTTTGACCTGGCTCCTCCTGGGTCGTCTCTTTCTCCCGGGCCTTCCCCTAAAAAAGGAACCGTGGAGAGAGTGGTGGTTTCTGTGCTAGTTGAAGGTTGTTGTAAATTAATCCTCCTGCGGTCAGTGCGTGTTTCTTCCTCTGACGAAGACGTCTCAGTTGTGGTGTTAGAACTGGTTTTTTGTGGTTTGTTCTGTCGTCTTCTGGCGTATACCTCAGCCCAAGAGTATACTTCCCCCAATTTATAGTCAATGGTATCTCTTCGATACTTGCGTATTTTCCGTTCATTGATCTCTCTAGTGTGTTTGTCCAGTTGGATGGTGATATCTTCCAATATCTTGGACCAGTCTTCCTTGGGCAGCATATCACTCAATTCCTGTTTGCATTGTTGTATGTCCTTGTTCAATTCCTCCAAAACTCTGGAGAGTTCATCAACTATTAATAAGATTAAATCTAGCGAACATTTATTTAAGATGGCATACCATCTTTCAACAAATTTCGAACTGTTTCTGCAAAGAAGTGGTTTAAGCGGGACTCGGAGCCCCCTTGGAATGCGCTGTGCGCGATGGTATCGTATTAAGGTACTGGCATGGAGCCTTTGACTTATCTCCTTCTTTGAAAAGTAGAGTAGCTGTTTGAGACAGCTTTCTTTATTCCTACACCTTCTTTGTCAGGGGGTGATACCACTGAGGCACACCGCAACTTGCTTACTTCGAATTCAACTGAGGAGTGCGTGACCCACACCTGAACATGCCTTTGAAGTGCACAGGTGTCCTTCTTTCCTGTCCCCTTCTCCAGACTAACAAGTGTAAGTGGGCCTGTGCCCAGCTCCTCCATGCCATCCTGCCAGTGATGGCCCTTCCAGGCTCACTTAGGCTCCCTATTGTATGTGGCTGTCTAGGAGGAATGCACAAAGCCCAAATGTCAGCTACACCCAGTCATGGGACCCAGAACATTCTAAAAGTGGCTTTTTCAAAATTGTAATTTAAAATCCAACTCCACCGCATTCACCGGGATTTTCTTTTACAATTCCAAAGACACCAAAAAGAACTGGTTTCCAGTTACCATTTGGAAATTATAGCTTATTAAATGTAATAAGGTAACTTCAATGTCATCCTATGGGTGTGGTAGACATTACAGTACTGAAAAATGAATTTAAGAGTTTTTCACTACTAAGAGAATAAAACGTAAAAGTGCATTTTTATACGGACCTACAAATATAGCAGGATTGTGTAACAGACCAGCACAAACCTCACAATATTGGGACTCCGTCCATATATACCATCAGTAAGTGTTGATGGGTTTCGGATAGCTCACAGTACAGCATTCAACCCCTAAACCAACCAGGGTAACAAATATTATTGGCAACCTTGAACATAACACTCTAATTCTCAAGGAATCTGTGGAAACAGATCAAACTCTTCCATTTGGTCACTCTTGCATGCCCAGGGCAAACACAACAAAGATATGACAATGCATGTTCGAATAGTTATTGAAATGATCATATTCTTGCAAAGAAAGCATGAGCTGGGATTATTAGAAATATGAGACATTTTACCTTTATCAGCATTATTAGAATGAAAAACAGTATGAACAATTCAACCATGTTGTTATTAAATGTTTGCTTACACCTATCTGTATCTAATACCATACTAAAAAGAGCTTCGCACCAGCACCACTCTGCCAGATCAAATGGGATAGCTTAACCCCCAATCCTAGGTATCAGGAAGACGATTGCAGTGCACAGGTTTTCTACCTTAGCAGGCTGGAGGTCAAAGTCAGCAGGGCCTCATCCCACCAGTGTACAGGTTTTCTACCTTAGCAGGCTGTGGGTCAAAGTCAGCAGGGCCGCATCCCAGTCACGGTTTGCAGTGGAACTGTGATAATCCCAGCATGGAAACTCTCCTCTTAAAGAACTTTAACAGGGAAGCTGTTTATATAATGAAGTACAGTTCTTATCAACTGTAGCTGAAGTTCAGTGCAGCTCATTTGGTTTCGTCTAGCTAGAATGAAGTGTCTCCTAACATGCACAGAAAGAAAGAAAAACAATGCCTTTGTATTCTTCATGTATGACCCTGGAACTAACTAAACAGACTACAGGGTGTCAGTGCCAATCAGAGAGGCACATTCAGCACATTCACTCAGTAGCAGAAAGTGTGGCAAAGGGCACCACAAGAAAGAGATGTAAGCCTAAGGAGTTTAATCTAAAATGGAGATTACACGTCAGCCATACAATAACCTGTCCAAATTTTTAAATACATTGTACTGCATTGGGCTGTCCAGGGCCTACACTAGGGGTGACTTATATGTATTAAAAGGGAAGGTTTTGACCTTTTACCAGGTTGAGGTGGAAGTTTAAAAGAGGTTTACAGCTGCTACTTAAGTGGGTGGCACAATCAGTGCCGCAGGACCACTAATAGCATATAATTTACAGGCCACAGGTCCAAGTAGTGCCACTTAAATAGGGACTTGCAAGTAAATTAAATATGCCATTCGGGTATAAGCCAGTCCTAGCATGTTTTAAGGAGAGAGCACAAGCACTTTTACACTGGTTAGCAGTAGTAAAATGCACAGCGTCTCAAGGCCAGCAATAATAAAGTTAGCAAAACAGGAGGGTTGGAGGCAAAAAGTTAGAGGGCACTCACACCAAGTATGCCAGGTCTAACACATACACTATGAATAAGAACATTAAAGTTAAGTGCACGTTTTGTTAACGAGTGGATTACTATGTCCTACTAAATTATTAAGGCCCTGGAGGACCTCATTCTCAGATCCGTAGTACTCTGATGATTTTTTTGCAGTTAAGCATCACTGCTAGAAGCTGGAAGGACAATGGGGAGATAAGCCCTGAATTAAAGCTTATATAAAGCTATGTAAAAAATCTAGGGCATCTGCCTGTCACATGGTGGAGAAATCCCCCAAAGAAGTACTCATGATAGTCAAAATTCTTTTTACTCCACTGCAAGTGTCATCCTATACTCCCTCTTCTATGGAATTCAGTGACCCAACTTCCTCCAACTTTGAAGAAAACACTCTCAACATTTATTGTCACTGTTAAAGTTCAAGTTTTATTTATAGTGTCAGCCTGACATGGACAATGTACATAAGAAATGTACATAGTTTTAAGATTATTAGCATTGTTCTTTTTTTTTTTTTTAATATTTTTATTGACATTAAGACCAAACAGCGGCCAACATGGTCACACATAAGGGCTACAAATGCACACAGCAGATCATAAAGAGGGTACAGTGTTACATCATCCTTATGTCAATAAGACTGCAATAAATCAAAACAATTAGTCGTCAACCTCAAGTACCGATTGCCGAGGCTGGGGGGGTTGGCAGATACCGCCTCTGTAGTCATTCCATTTGTCCCATATCTCTCCCCATTTGTGGGGGCACCCTCTTGCTACATACACCATCTTCTCTTGCAACATGCACCAGTCCATGTCTCGTTTCCATTCAGAACGCTGACCATCTGGCCGAGCGTTACCCAGAGCCTGCCTCTAGCTGGTAAGTCCGTTGGCTCCCATATGTTCAGAATGCAGCGCTTTGCCTCTGAGCGCAACTCTATCCCCCAAACATCCTGCATGCAGCACACCACCTTCACCCAATAGGCCTGCAATAGTGGGCACTCCCATAGCATATGAAAGAAAGAGCCAGCCATTCCGCACCCCCTCCTACACTTGTCACCCTCACACCTGCCCATCCTTTACAGCCTTGTGTTCGATATGTACACTCTATGTAGAATTTTAAGTTGGATGAGCCGCAGCTTAGATGAGATAGCCACCTCCTTAGGGGAGGCCAGCGCACTCCTCCACTCCTCCTCGTCGATTTCTAGACCATCAGCCTCCCACCTTCCCTTAAGGCCCTGGAGCAAATCGGGAAGATTATTTATCAATTTCTTGTAGGTGAGTGAGATTGCGTGTTCCTGAATGTGTCCATCCAACAGTCTGTCTTCAAGGGGGATGCTTGTGGGGGCACAGTACCCTGTGGGACGTTTTTCTACAGTGAATGAAGGACTTGAAGGTACCGAAAGTACTCAGTGTCTGCGAGCTCATATGCAGTCTGTAGGGATGGAAAGGATTTGACCCCGTTAGAGTCCCAAAGATCCCCTATGCGGGAGATACCGATAAAGTCCCAGTTCCGGAACCCCTTCGTATGGCCCAGGAGGCCAAGCCGTTCTGAAGCCCAGAGTGGGGTGGCCAGGGTGAGCTTATTGTTCCAGCCCATATTACGTTGGACAATGTGCCACAATTGCACTGTGTGGAGAGTCGGCCCCGTAAGTACGTGTCTACCTGGCCGTGAGTACAGCGCTGCTTTATAATTCCCCCCGGCAGGAGCCACCTGTCCATGGCATACCCGGGGTCGTTACCGCCACAATAGGTACCCTGGTTAATGGCCGATAGATGTGCGGCCCAGTAGTACTTACATATGTCGGGTAGGGCGATCCCTCCATCGTACCACCCCAAAGTCAGCTTCTGCAGAGCTATTCTGGGTGCACCGGACCACAGGAGGTTTCTCTGCGCGGCCTCAACAGCCGTGAAATATGAAGAGGGAATCAGATCAGGGTAATTCTACAGGACATAAAGAAATCGGGGCAGCGCCATCATTTTAAAAAGTGCCGCCCGGCCCAACAGGGAAACCGGGAGCTTCTGCCAGGCAGCAGAGTCGCGCTTAAGCCTCTTAAGGGGTGGGAGCAAATTTCTATCATACATGGCTGTCTTGTCCTTCGATACAAAAATGCCCAAATATGTGAAGCCCTCGGTGACCATGGCACAGTCACGTGGAAGTACGGGGGTGGCACCGTGGAGGACATATAAAAGAGATTTACTCCAGTTGATGCTGTATCCGGAGTTCCTGCCAAAGTTTGTAAAAATATCCAGAGCCACGATCAGCGATCTCCGGGGCCGCGAGAGGTAGAGGAGGATGTCGTCGGCATACAGTGAGATCATGTCCTCCCAGCAGTCAGCCCACTGAAGTCCTTTAAGGGAGACGTCCTGTCTGATCCAGGTGGCCAGCGGCTCAAGGGAAATGGCAAACAGAAGGGGCGAGAGTGGGCACCCCTAGCGAGTCCCCCTCTCCAGGGTGAAGGCCTCTGAGACCTTATTGTTCACGACCACCTGGGCAAGCGGCTTGGAATAGAGGAGCCGCACCCAAGAGATAAAGCTGAGGCCGAAACCCAGTTTTCGAAGGACCGCCATCATGTAGGGCCGTTCGAGGGTGTTGTAGGCCATTGTGGCATTGAGCGATATCACCACTGCATCTTCACATATCGTATGGCATCTCTCCAACACCCCATTCAGCCGACGGAGATTAAGCACCGTATTACGGTGGGGCATGAATCCGGATTGGTCCGGATGGACCAGAGTGCTGAGGACCGGCTAGAGCCTATTAGCCAGGACTTTCGCAAGTATTTTAGGTTCCGCATTCAGCAGGGAGACAGGCCTATAGGAGGCGCACAGCTCCCTAGGTTTCCCCTCTTTGGGAATCGCTACGATGGTTGCTAGCCTTTGGTAATATCCCCTTGGACTTGCTTTCTTCGAACATGCGTTTGAGATAAGAGCTAATGCCATCCGGTTTGAGCTTGTAGAGCTCGATCAGGAGGCCGTTAGGCCCGAGCGCCTTACCAGAACGAAGATCTCCGATGGCACGCTCCACCTCCGCCGTGGTCCGTGGTGAGTGGCGCCTCCAAGAGATCGCGCTCCACGTCAGAGAGGGCCGGCATCCTAAGGTCCGCTAGTAGTGCGACCGAGTCTTCTTCCGGCCGGTCAGACCCCCTACTATAGACTGCCTGAAAATGACAAATTCTGTGACTATGTCGTGCGGTTCTGTGACTACAGAGCCATCTATTGTCCGGATTTCAGCCACTACCTTGCTCGCCTGTTGTTTCTTGTCGAGCCATGCCAGGAGCCGAGGACGCGCCCCGGGAGTATCTTCAGTACGCGCTACCACCTCCAACACCCCAAGTCAGCCTCAATCGCAACAAGTTGCGCCTCCCTCTCCTTTCGCCGACCCGCAATCGCCAACAGGGCCTCTCCTCTGAGGACCGTTTTAAAGGCCTCCCATAATGTAATTGCCGACCCTACTGAACCGTCGTTGCTATCAAAATAATTGGTTATTGTAAGGGTCAGTGCCTTACGCAGGTCCTCACTGCGGAGGCACCAGGCATTAATAGGTGCTACGCACCCCTCTGGCCTATTGCCCACAGTTAGGTGGGCCATAACCGGCGAGTGGTCAGAAATACCTCTTGTCAGATGTTTTTCTGTGCGCACTATTGTGTCTCGGTGTAGTGGAGTAAGGATGTGGTCCAGGCGGGAGAAAGAGTGGTGCGGCCCCGAAAAGAAAGTGTATTGTGTGTCCGTGGGGTGCGCCAGACGCCATATGTCCGTGAGGCCAAATGTCTCTAGGAAATGCCCCAACCATCTCTGCCCCCGAGGTATATCCCTGGGTGGGTGTCTGTCCAGCGTACCGGAGACTACTGCATTAAAGTCCCCCCTATGAACAACTGCCCGTCCGGGAGGGATGGGAGGAGTTTACCAAGGTCAGTGTACGCCTGCGACTGGAGACCCTGTGGGACATATGTGGATACCAGGGTCAGCCTGCGCCCCTCCCATTTACCCGAGATTGTGGCAAAGCGATCCTGCGGGTCTGTGTCACTGTGGTAGGGGAGGAAGGGAAAGGTGCGTCGAAGAAGGATACCCACACCCCGGGACCCGGTGGTGAAACCAGAGTGGACTACCAAAGCGTAACCATACCTATTCAGGGCGTGGCAAGCATTGCCCAACAAATGAGTCTCCTGTAAGAGCACGGCGTCAGGCTGGTAGCGCTTGATGAACTGAAGTACCATGGTGCGTTTGAACTTATCCCCAAGCCCATTTACATTCCAACTCAGTATCTTGAGGCTTTTGTCCCATTTCTTAGCCATATCCACAGTTCACACCCTGCGTCGACCTTGCGACCTCTGCACTCCACTGGATCTTCTTAGAACCTCTCAATTGTGACCAAACAAACATTACCCCCCCCAACTCCCCACAACTCCTCACCCCTCGCCCCCCCCGCAAGCCCCCACTCCGGCTCCGTCTCCCTCCCCCCACCCCCACACAGCCTTGCATCTCCATCCCTTCCTAGCCCAACTGGACTCATGTCCTCCCCCCAAAACAGACCCCCCACCCTGCTCCATGCTCTGTAGGTTTCAAACTACCCACTGCCCCAATTAGCAGAGCGCCTTTTGCCCAACCCCATCCCAGGAGTGAGGAACCTCCCCCTCCCGAGGAAACTCTGTTAGGGAGAACGTGTGCCGGCTCCAACTCCAACCGTCATACCTCCGCTGCCCCCAGACTAGAAAGTCCCTTCAGTCATGGAGCGCACTAAACAACAGCGAAATCCCGGAGTCACTAGGCAAATATAAATACCTTCCCCACATTAACTCAAAGATCGGAAACATCACAACTACAGTATACGTTACAGTTCAGCAGAGCATGGTTCCGCAATTAAAGTCCTCAGCATGCAGCCGCATCCCGGCCTGAATCCCATCGGGGACTGGCTGATCTGGAGCGCCACGATTGCTGGCTTCGTGCGTCCCCTTCCGATTTGTCCGCAGCGGACCCGGGGGAAGGGCCCCGATCCTCTCGCCATGTGCCATGTTCTTGCCGCGCCTGGGCAGCAGGCGCCGCCGTGTCAAGCCACTCCTGGACCGCCGCTGGTGTGGTGAAGAATAGGGACTTGCCTCCCACAGTGATCTTTAGCTTGGCTGGGAAAAACATCATATATTTTATGCCCCGGTCCCTTAGCGCCACTTTCACTCCCAAGAATGAGCGCCGTTCCTGCTGGACCTGCAGGGTGAAGTTGATAAAGAAACGGATGGTGGCCCCCTTGTACTGCAGGTCGCCCTGTTGCTTTGCCACCTGAAGGATAGCGTCGCGGTCCCTATAGTTCAATATTTTGGCAATTATCGTCCTGGGTGGAGCCCCTGGCTTACATTTAGGGACCAGTGCGCGGTGGACCCGTTCAATCATAATAAAATTTGACAAACGTTTAGGCTTCAAATGTTGGAGGATCAGGTCTTCAAGAAAGAGTTCCACACTTTGCCCTTCCGTTCCCTCCGGCACACCTACCACGCGGATGTTACTTCTCCGGGCCCTCCCTTCCTGATCCTCGAGGCGAAGGGCCATTTGGCGATGTTGGTGCACAAGCTCGTTGATCCGACCTTCCAGCTGTCTTTCAGAGGTCTGCAAAGCTTTGATGTCCGTCTCATTTGATTTCGATCTATCCGTGGTCTTACCCAGATCTGTGCGAAGCAAGGTTACCTCAATGGAGATTTTGTCCATTTTGGTTTCGAGGTTGGTACCTAGTGTTTGAATCGCGGCCATTATGGATGTTAGGGATGGTTCCATCTGGCCCGCCTGGTCCCCCTCCGCCGCTCCCGATGGTTCCTGGCCCAGCGGCTCCGCATACTTATTCAGTTTGTTCGTCTGGGTGGACGCACCTCCCTTTGGTCTCATGGTGAACAGGCGGCGCCCCTGTGGCCCAACCGCCGGGACCGAGGGAGCGAGGGGCGGCTGTAGGGATTTCCGGCGTTTCCGCCTCCTAATTCGTGTGGCCGGTGCCTTCCTGTGGCTGGGAGGACCCCAACCCGTCTACTTTAAACAAACTTGCGACGGTATGTTCACCACCCCTGGGCCCCAGCGTGCCGACCTCGGCCAAGTGCGTCCTCGCTCGGTCCCCACCAGGCCAAAACAAACCGTTTACGGGCCCAGTGCGTCACCGCTCTAGGGAATGTGCCACCAGGGGTCCAGATCCACACCGCTGCACCTGGACGTATACGGCATTATCTCATGCCTTCACACTGTCTCCGGGCCTCCTCTCCTCTACTAGTGCCAATACCCTGTTCAGAGCCCAACCACGTCCCGCTCCATGCTGCAGGGGTCTCGTCCCCCTGGGGCTCTTCAACAGGACCCAGCCGATGCCGCCCTGTGTGGCCGCTCCATCCACTTCGCCACCGCGGGGTCTCAGCCGCCGTGCTGTCGATTCAGGAGCCCCTCCCCAGCTCGGGGGTGCTCGCGTGGGCCTCGCATGACTCACCAGGCGCTCCCTCCTCTCTGTGCCCCAGGACCCAGCTCCTACATGGAGCCGCAAAATGGCGCCAACAGGATAGAATTTGGTGCTCCCGGGGGGCGGCGTGCCCCCCCGCCTCCACACCTCACCAGGCCCCTCCGGGGGGTCGACAAAGGCGTGGTCCGAGCGCCGCGTCTGCAGGAGTCTCGATGGGCCGGCGGCCCCCTTTAGGCCCAAGTGATATAAGTAGGCCCCCAGCCGGGGCCTCGAGTTCAATTTCTCCCGGCCAGTGGGCTCCAGGCAGACAGCCCCAGGCCCGCCGTGGCTAGAAAGACGTCCGCGACTCGGTGTGCAGTAGCAACTATTTTAGAGCAGTGGCCCTGATGAAAGCCAAGGGACGAGTTGCCCGGTAGGCAGAAACATGTTGGCCCGAACTGCGACAGTCATTTGTTCTATACTGTCGTTTGCGCTGTTCCTATTTTTTAATTAGGGGATGTGCCTGTTCTCGATTAAAGAGTTTGTTTAGACATATCACCCTATTTTAGACTCACCACTTTACTGTATGTTTCACTGTTTTCCTATTAATTTTCACTAACCATCACAATCAGACCAACAATTGGAGGTTCAGTATTCACTGTAAACCTTATCCAGTACTTACTATGACTGTGTGGCATGAGGTCTAGATGATCGAAGGACCCGCCAGGTCACAGTGTGGACTACCAAATGATAGGACCGATCACCTGGTTTGTTTGATGGTTATTCACAAACTATGTGTACTGGATCTGGTTTGATCAGTGTTCCAATTGAGTCTTAGACATCCCGACTCTTTTTCTTCACACATGTGTCTCTCTCTCCCTTCCTATCCTTTAGATACTGTTACATGGTGACTATAGCACCCACTGACATATTGATATATAACGGCCAGTGTTTACCAGCAAGATGCTTGGCTTCTAGACCTCTTAGGTTCTTGTTTGTTACTGCATATGAGGTTGCTGGGGAAATGAACCAAGAGTAGGTCTTTAAACTGTTCCCTTTGACCCTATTCTCCCTGTTTGTTTTTTGGCAATCAGGGATCCTGTCAGAGCCCCATGCAGAGTATGACCTGGTGAGCTGCCACTATGGCAAGGTCAAACTGCCTCCCCTCTGAGAATGCAGAGGGTATGTCACAGGGCTAGGGAGCCCCAACAAGGTATAAGCCAAGGACCTCAGGATAGTTGCATTGAAGCACCCATCTTTGCCATCTAGGATTCTCTCCCAGTAGCTGATCAGTTTCAGACAACCTCAGAGTAGGTGTACTAAGATGCCTGTCTTGCCACAGCCTCTCCAGCGTCCCTTTGTACGTTCTGGGTACCATGTCTGAAGCCGTGCTGGAGTAAGGTACCAGTAGGAAACAATCTCTTATGCTGTTTCTGTGCTTGCTATGTTGTGTGCAGTGTGACAGGGCCAATAGTAAATGTCTTCCCATTCTTTGGTGGTAAGTGCCCTGCCCAGTTCTGTCTCCCACCGTCTCCGTCCCACATCCTTGACCGGTGGTGGTGACCCACCTAGGAGAGCATAGATCTCTGTGATAAGACATCTGTCATCCCTCTTTTAAAAAAAAAACTATTTCTCATAGGGCATAAAGGGGGGCACAGCATAGGTTTGACGGTTGCATCATCCAATGCTGAATTTGTAAGTACTGGAAGCGGTGTGCCTTCACTAAGCCATAATCTGTAATATTGTGGTCAAACATGAATATGTCCTGAGTGTGAAACATACAACCTATGTGCTTGCAGGCTCCCTCCCACTATCAGTGAAACACCTACGGGTGCATACCTGGTTAAAAGTCAGGCTTAGCTAGGATAGGAGTTATAGGAGAGGGAAAGGAGAACAGCTAGCCATGGCACACCATGGCATCCCAAACCCTGAATGTGGAGCAGGTCACTGGGGGTGATTAGAGACCCCATGTTCTGTGCCTGCGAGGTTGCCATGGCTCCCTCCAGATATGGGATCTCGCCACAGCTTGGTTCATAAAGCACCAGTGTTTCTCAGACAGGACGACTTCACTTCACAAGGAAGCACAGTTGTGAGACTTGGAATTATAGTCCAACCATGGGGACAGCTTGTCTACCCCCACCCTGGGTCGAGGGATAATATAACTGCCAATGGAACTAAGGCTTTTTCCCGTCCCAGATGAATTGATTGATCCCCAACTGCAGGGTCCGAAGGGTGTGCTTCGTCGGTGTCAGTGACAAGGCCTGGAAGATGTAGAGTAACTGAGGGAGGACTGTAAATTTGACAGCTGATAGCCTTTCTATCCAGGACAGTTGCAACCAATGGCAGTTAGCAAAGTTTACTCAAAGAAATGGGACTACATAGCCCCGAAGCCAGTCGCACAGCATCATGCCGCTTCGTTTGCGTGCATGTTTCATCCAAACTTTTATCCAATATTTTCCATTTTCCATTTTTAACCATGTTTTTGAACTCATCCTTCAATAGCTTCCCACTCTTTTAATCCATGATCCACGTTATGGTATTTTGCCAATTTTCAGGTTTCTTATATTCTAATTGTGCCGATCCGGGCCTCTTGAAAAGAATACGATTAGTGCCAGAAGTCCGTCACAAGCAAATTTTATTATCAGTTAAAACCCAATGCATTTCGGGCCTCTCCGTGCCCTTCTTCGGGGGTCACTGCAATCAATCACAATATAATAAATTATTTGCACTGTTAATCACAAATAAATATATAATACACATCATGATCACATCAGTAATACATCTAATTGAAAGCAGCACATCATAGTACTTCATATTTGCCCGTTCTCCCTCTACGTTCCTCATACTCCTGCGCCAATCACCCCTATTCAGAAATGTGAACCCACGTGCTCCCGCCTTCTCCTTCCTACGATAAAACCTTCTGAGTGGTTACAATGTTTCACCCATATTCAAACCCTTTACACTCAAATCGGTATTGCCCAAATGCGAGACAAATTGCTGTTGTTTAACTCGCTACAATCTGTATATCATGTTGCCATTATCACTAACTGAGAGCAAGATTTCAACCATTCTCCCATGCGCACGTTCTTTTAAATGCAACCATATCTTTCTGTGATAAGCATACCTCATTTGCCTGTGTGCAGAAACCTTCCTTCTCCGCCATTATGCCTCCAACGATAAAACCTATCTGTTACCGCCCACTCTCTTAAGTTCCTCTAACCCCATGCTCTCCATCCCGATTGGCTCAAAACAACCTGAGCTCCGCCTATGCGTGACCTATGCTCTAAGAGAACTACATTTCCCAAGATGCATGCTTTTACTGTAAAATGTTCTTCCATAGTTATCGGTACTATTTTTAAAAACACATGCCAAAATGTGTAAGTCCAACTCCTTGTCACAGTGCTATATCCGTACACTTTGCGACGAACTTCGATGTTTTGACCAAACTAGTGGATCCGAATCATGCTTCAAGGTCCTCCTTGAATTCCCAAACTTTACTGCGGGTGAAATCCCTGGGTAGGGCTGTAGTTATGAATGATTTATCAGATGAGGGAATGCACACCATTAACTTTAACAATATATTTTCTGTTCAATATTTTTATCCTTCCTTTGTTCTGTTTGCGTGCAGGATTGGTTTTAGGCATGCCCCACTGCCAAAAGTTAAGAAATTACTCAAAGAAATGGGACTACATAGCCCCGAAGCCAGTCGCACAGCATCATGCCGCTTCGTTTGCGTGCATGTTTCATCCAAACTTTTATCCAATATTTTCCATTTTCCATTTTTAACCATGTTTTTGAACTCATCCTTCAATAGCTTCCCACTCTTTTAATCCATGATCCACGTTATGGTATTTTGCCAATTTTCAGGTTTCTTATATTCTAATTGTGCCGATCCGGGCCTCTTGAAAAGAATACGATTAGTGCCAGAAGTCCGTCACAAGCAAATTTTATTATCAGTTAAAACCCAATGCATTTCGGGCCTCTCTGTGCCCTTCTTCGGGGGTCACTGCAATCAATCACAATATAATAAATTATTTGCACTGTTAATCACAAATAAATATATAATACACATCATGATCACATCAGTAATACATCTAATTGAAAGCAGCACATCACAGTACTTCATATTTGCCCGTTCTCCCTCTACGTTCCTCATACTCCTGCGCCAATCACACCTATTCAGAAATGTGAACCCACGTGCTCCCGCCTTCTCCTTCCTACGATAAAACCTTCTGAGTGGTTACAATGTTTCACCCATATTCAAACCCTTTACACTCAAATCGGTATTGCCCAAATGTGAGACAAATTGCTGTTGTGTAACTCGCTACAATCTGTATATCATGTTGCCATTATCACTAACTGAGAGCAAGATTTCAACCATTCTCCCATGCGCACGTTCTTTTAAATGGTCAAAACATCGAAGTTCGTCACAAGGTGTACGGATATAGCACTGTGACAAGGAGTTGGACTTACACATTTTGGCATGTGTTTTTAAAAATAGTACCGATAACTATGGAAGAACATTTTACAGTGAAAGCATGCATCTTGGGAAATGTAGTTCTCTTAGAGCATAGGTCACGCATATGCGGAGCTCAGGTTGTTTTGAGCCAATCGGGATGGAGAGCATGGGGTTAGAGGAACTTAAGAGAGTGGGTGGTAATAGATAGGTTTTATCGTTGGAGGCATAATGGCGGAGAAGGAAGGTTTCTGCACACAGGCAAATGAGGTATGCTTATCACAGAAAGATATGGTTGCATTTAAAAGAACGTGCACATGGGAGAATGGTTGAAATCTTGCTCTCAGTTAGTGATAATGGCAACATGATATACAGATTGTAGCGAGTTAAACAACAGCAATTTGTCTCGCATTTGGGCAATACCGATTTGAGTGTAAAGGGTTTGAATATGGGTGAAACATTGTAACCACTCAGAAGGTTTTATCGTAGGAAGGAGAAGGCGGGAGCACGTGGGTTCACATTTCTGAATAGGGGTGATTGGCGCAGGAGTATGAGGAACATAGAGGGAGAACGGGCAAATATGAAGTACTGTGATGTGCTGCTTTCAATTAGATGTATTACTGATGTGATCATGATGTGTATTATATATTTATTTGTGATTAACAGTGCAAATAATTTATTATATTGTGATTGATTGCAGTGACCCCCGAAGAAGGGCACGGAGAGGCCCGAAATGCATTGGGTTTTAACTGATAATAAAATTTGCTTGTGACGGACTTCTGGCACTAATCGTATTCTTTTCAAGAGGCCCGGATCGGCACAATTAGAATATAAGAAACCTGAAAATTGGCAAAATACCATAACGTGGATCATGGATTAAAAGAGTGGGAAGCTATTGAAGGATGAGTTCAAAAACATGGTTAAAAATGGAAAATGGAAAATATTGGATAAAAGTTTGGATGAAACATGCACGCAAACGAAGCGGCATGATGCTGTGCGACTGGCTTCGGGGCTATGTAGTCCCATTTTATTTGAGTAATTTCTTAACTTTTGGCAGTGGGGCATGCCTAAAACCAATCCTGCACGCAAACAGAACAAAGGAAGGATAAAAATATTGAACAGAAAATATATGGTTAAAGGTAATGGTGTGCATTCCCTCATCTGATAAATCATTCATAACTACAGCCCTACCCAGGGATTGCACCCGCAGTAAAATTTGGGAATTCAAGGAGGACCTTGAAGCATGATTCGGATCCACTAGTTTGGTCAAAATATCGAAGTTCGTCGCAAGGTGTACGGATATAGCACTGTGACAAGGAGTTGGACTTACACATTTTGGCAAGTGTTTTTAAAAATAGTACCGATAACTATGGAAGAACATTTTACAGTGAAAGCATGCATCTTGGGAAATGTAGTTCTCTTAGAGCATAGGTCACGCATAGGCGGAGCTCAGGTTGTTTTGAGCCAATCGGGATGGAGAGCATGGGGTTAGAGGAACTTAAGAGAGTGGGCGGTAATAGATAGGTTTTATCGTTGGAGGCATAATGGCGGAGAAGGAAGGTTTCTGCACACAGGCAAATGAGGTATGCTTATCACAGAAAGATATGGTTGCATTTAAAAGAACGTGCGCATGGGAGAATGGTTGAAATCTTGCTCTCAGTTAGTGATAATGGCAACATGATATATAGATTGTAGCGAGTTAAACAACAGCAATTTGTCTCGCATTTGGGCAATACCGATTTGAGTGTAAAGGGTTTGAATATGGGTGAAACATTGTAACCACTCAGAAGGTTTTATCGTAGGAAGGAGAAGGTGGGAGCACGTGGGTTCACATTTCTGAATAGGGGTGATTGGCGCAGGAGTATGAGGAACGTAGAGGGAGAACGGGCAAATATGAAGTACTGTGATGTGCTGCTTTCAATTAGATGTATTACTGATGTGATCATGATGTGTATTATATATTTATTTGTGATTAACAGTGCAAATAATTTATTATATTGTGATTGATTGCAGTGACCCCCGAAGAAGGGCACGGAGAGGCCCGAAATGCATTGGGTTTTAACTGATAATAAAATTTGCTTGTGACGGACTTCTGGCACTAATCGTATTCTTTTCAAGAGGCCCGGATCGGCACAATTAGAATATAAGAAACCTGAAAATTGGCAAAATACCATAACGTGGATCATGGATTAAAAGAGTGGGAAGCTATTGAAGGATGAGTTCAAAAACATGGTTAAAAATGGAAAATGGAAAATATTGGATAAAAGTTTGGATGAAACATGCACGCAAACGAAGCGGCATGATGCTGTGCGACTTGCTTCGGGGCTATGTAGTCCCATTTCTTTGAGTAATTTCTTAACTTTTGGCAGTGGGGCATGCCTAAAACCAATCCTGCACGCAAACAGAACAAAGGAAGGATAAAAATATTGAACAGAAAATATATGGTTAAAGTTAATGGTGTGCATTCCCTCATTTGATAAAAGTTAGCAAAGTTTGACATGACCTGCGAGGTGAGGGCAATGTAATTGAGTGCCCCAGCCTTTGCAACCATTCAGGGTAATTTGATGCTGTGGTAAGGTATGGACTCTCCCGCCCTCTCAAAAGGGAACACAGCTTGAAGATAGCCTTTTTGTGATGGAGAAAGAGATAGGTTTAGTATTTGTGACTCTCTTCATGTTAACCTAGAACTTGGAGACTTCCCCGAAAGAATGAAGCTCAGATACCAGGGCAGGGAGAGAAGACATTGGTTGTTAGGAGTGATAACATCATCAGCATAGATGCTAATGATATGGCTATCTACTCCAAAGAGCATTCCTATGACAGCAGTATCTGTTCACCTTCATTGGGCTAGGGGCTCCATGTATAAGGCGCATAGCAGGGGGGAAAAGCAGACACCTCTGTCGCGCGTCCCCCTGGATGGGAAAGGGTTGGGCCGACACACGGTTAAATCTTACCAGTGCCCGTGGTGAGCTGTAGACACTCTGGAACCATCATCAAAATCTATCCCTGAAACCAAATTGTCTCAGGGTCGCAAAGAGAAAGGGTCAATTCACTCTGTCAAATACCTTTTCAGCATTTATTGAAAGGGGAGCCATCTTCTACGGTGGGTGGATGTTCTCCACAAGGTGGAGGGTGCACTTAGTGTTATCCCCATATTGGCGGTTGGGGATGAAACTGGTCTGGAAGGGATCTTCTAGGCCAGGCATTGAGAGTTTAGGTGGTGAGCAAGAATGCTGGTGAACAACTTGGCATTGACATTAAAAAGGGAGAAAGGTCTGTAGGAACCACATATTGTACCATCTTTCCGGGTTAAGGGATGACTGAGGTTGATTTCTCTATCATGGTGTCAGTGATGGTCCCGTTATCGGCAAAGGAGTTAAAAAGACAGGTAAGTAGTTGGGCCTCAATGTGACACAGTATTATATTAGTGAGGAGAGTAGCCATTGGGCCCAGGGGATTTTGGTAGCTTTAAGTGAGCAATAGCTGGGATCACCTCCTCGATCCGGTTAGGCTTCTCCAATTTATCAGAATCATTTGGTGTAGGAGGAGTTACCAGGGTTGCTTCGAGAAAAGGTAAAATACCATTGACAGGACAGTCAGGGGCTTTGTATAGTGTTCTCTAAATGTCCTAGAAGACTGCTGCGATTTGCGTGGACCCTGATTGTTATGTATCATTTTGATGGTGTCCCTGTGTGTTTTAGCCCAAAGTTGGAGGGCCAGCATCTGTTCACAACAATTAATGACTCCTTAGAAAAAAATATGCTTTGGACGTGACATTGCGTATTCCGCCCTGTCGAGGTCCAGGTGCTTGAGTTCCAGGCGCTCCTTCACTAACTCCCCCCACACCCATGGGGACCTTTTGCGTTTGAGTATGGCTTTTGATTCTAGGACCTTTTGCACAAAAGCCAGTCACTTCTCTTTTCTGTGCCAGTTATCAGCGGCCAAAATAGCTATTGGTCCCACTATGACTACCAGCTTCAGAGCCTCCCAAAGAGCGGCTGCTAGTGTCTCCCTGTGTCAGTGTTCCAGAGGAAGTCAGTGATCACCTCTTGCAGTGCAGTTACTGTGGACTTGGCCAGGAGGAGGCTATCTCGAAGCCTCCAGTGAGAGAGCTGAATGGAGCTCAAGTGTACTTGAATAACCCTCGAGATGGGGGCATGATAGGATAAAGACACGGGTGCGATGTGCACATCTTGTACAAAAGCTTACATCACAGGGGAGGCTGTTAGTAGTCGATGCGGGCATATGTTTAAAGTGCTGCAGAGTAATATGTGTAATCCCAGGTATTAGGGTAGGAGGGTCGCCACATGTCCCCTAAGTCACAGTCGTCCAGCCATTGGAGTCCCTGTGTTGAAAAGGCGCCAGACTGGCCGAAAATTTATCCAAATCGGTCCAAGTCTTTACCCACAACTAGGTTCAGGTTGCCCCCCACCAATAGGGCTACATCAGGGTTGTGCAATACTGATGTGAGGGCTCCTACAATTAATATTTCTTACAGGTCATTGGGTGTATACAGGGAAGTGAGTGGAGTGTGGAGGTGATCCACTTGTATCTATTAAGCAAGCAACCACCCTTTGATTGCTGCTATGTTAGTCAGTACCTCTCTCCGGAAAGCCCTAGAGAGAAGGATCACTACCCCACCCTTTTCTGCAGGTCCAGATGACCATAAATGGCACAGGAACCAGCAGGATTTTAGCCTATGTTCATCGTTGGGGAGGAGATGTGTCCAAAAGTCACTGCCAGACTATTCCAGAAGAGAGAGGACAGAGGTCCGTTTAGTTGGGTTATTGAGGCCTTGGACATTGATGCAGGTAAATGTAAGCACCAGGGGGCCCAGGACAGAACATCAGCCAAATATCCACACACCAGGATAGCACCCGTCTCCGGGAGAGCAAAGCCAACCCAGGGAAAAACATCAGGGTTCTTGATCATGTGCAAAGCTTTGGTCAGTCTGTGAGAAGTGAAGGGGTAAGGAATAACAGACCCCCAACAACATTAGGAAGAAACCCATGAAATTTGCAACTAGAGGTTGGTCATGGTCTAGTTAGAGAGGCAGCTTGCAGTCTTCTCTGTTTAAAGGTGTCTAACCAGACCTCTGCCTCCTCAGACCAGAACAGGAAAGAGCAGTCCTAGGGTAGATGCACATGCTGAAGTTGTCGAGAGCAGGAGTTGCCAATGGCAATGCGGAATTCTTGCAAGTTTGAGATGCCAGACTATCTAGTACAGCCTGACTTCCCTGATCGTGTTCTTTCGGGCGAGGGTGTTTCTTATGTATGCTATCCTTTTGCCAAAGCTATGTATCTGGAAGGGGCGCTCTGATTGAACCCGGTTAGAAAGCGGACATGAGAGTCCCCAGGTAGATCCAAGATGAGGTAAGCCTCCACCAGCGTCTTCGTTTTGAACATTTTGGAGCGGCCATTTTGGATAGGGAGGTAGCGCTTTGCACAGTCCAGCGCTCAGTATAAAAGGGGCATTCCTTGCTTGGTTCTTCCTTGCTGTGTGTGTGTCTCTTTCCTCCTGAGGCGGAAGCCAGGAGGTTGCTTGGTGACTGCACTGTTTTTCTCTACCCTCTCCCTATTGTGCCACGGAATTTACGTATTTTAGAAATTGTACCATTATTTTTAACTTGCCTGTACTTGCACTTTGCCTCAATTTCGGAGCGCATTTTGCCTCATTTCCCCCGCCATTCCCGCATCTTGGGCCAGCTCGCAGCCGATTTAGGTGCTGAGTTTTCCGGTCCCGGGGATCATTTTGGAGTGGCCATTTTGGATAGGGAGGAAGCGCTTTGCACAGTTTAGCGCTCAGTATAAAAGGGGCATTCCTTGCTTGGTTCTTCCTTGCTGTGTGTGTGTCTCTTTCCTCCTGAGGCGGAAGCCGGGAGGTTGCTTGGTGACTGCACTGTTTTTCTCTACCCTCTCCCTATTGTGCAACGGAATTTACTTATTTTAAAAATTGTACCATTATTTTTAACTTGCCTGTACTTGCACTTTGCCTCGATTTTGGAGCGCATTTTGCCTCATTTCCCCCGCCATTCCCGCATCTTGGGCCAGCTCGCAGCCGATTTAGGTGCTGAGTTTGTCGGTCCCGGGGATCATTTTGGAGCGGCCATTTTGGATAGGGAGGAAGCGCTTTGCACAGTCCAGCGCTCAGTATAAAAGGGACGCATATGGCTCCGCGCAGCGGACGTGAGCAGCGGACGCGCCGGACCTGCGCCGGAGTCGCGCCAGAGTCCTGCCCGCCTGCACCCGTCCGGCGCTGAGGAAGCGCCGGAGGCCGGGCAGGCTGCTTAGTTAGCCCCTGGTAGTTTTATATATTCCTTACAAACCTTGCTATCGTATAAACCCTCTTCGAAACTCTGTCATTACACGTTTCCTCCTGAGGGTTTACCGGAGGCCCTTCAGTGCCAATGCACAGGGAAAGAGGATAGTCCCGTCCTCCTTATCTCCCGAAATAGGCACTCAAGACCGGGAAAGTACAAGCTCCCCCAGCTTAGTAGAGAGACTGGATTCCTTATCAATACCAGATCCCTAATTAAAAATAATCTTGCCTTCAGGGATTTCATCTCCAATAGAAAACCTCCCTGGGTCTTCATCACGGAGACCTGGGCCGCAGAGCATTCTGGGACAGAACTCCTGGATGCCATCCCTGAGGGGTACTCGCTGTCAAGGATGGACAGAGAAGGGCGAAGGGGGGGGCTGGGTATTTTACATAGAACCTCTATAAAATGTTGAACCGAGCACCTTTCTTCACCATGTGACTCCTTTCAGGCCCTATACTTTGCGCTTAACCCCTCCCCCTCAATCTCCTTCCCTGGGATTCTGATCTACAGGCCTCCGGGCCCCCGGCCATCCTTCTGTCAGAAGCTACTTAAGCTGGTGGAACCCTATATTGACAGACCCAACCTCACCATTCTTGGAGATTTTAACTTCCACTTGGACATAGATAACTCCACAGACACTGCCTCCCTGTTGGACTCATTAGCCTCCTGCGGTTTAAAACAGATAGTAGAGGGTCCCACACACATAGCCGGTCACACCCTGGATGGGGTCTTCACCAACGACCCTAGGGTAGAGATTGGGATCCCCCTTATTCTGTCTTGGTCAGACCATATGGCCATCCCTTTGGATTTTACACCCCCCAATTTTTCTACCTCCCTAGCAGACTCCAGCAAGTGGGAATCCAAAAGGAATCTCAGAGGGATAAATAGTGAATTATAAGCTACCCTTCTGTCCAGCCACCGCGCACCGCTAGCAAGTGACATCGACAGTGCAGCTTTTGACCTGCATAATTCCATTCTAAAAGCGGTGGATAAACTGGCCCCGGTCAAGCAGACCTAGTTCAAGTTCAAGTTCGGGCATTTATATAGCGCACTACTCACCCAGAGGGTCTCAAGGCGCTAGAGGGAAGGGTTCATTGTTTATCGAAAAGCCAAGTTTTCAATTCTTTTCTGAAGGAGAAGTGATTCTGAGTAAGGCGGATGTGGGTGGGGAGTGAGTTCCAGGTCTTGGCAGCCAGGAAGGAGAAGGATCTGCCGCCCATGGTGGTTTTTCGGATGCGCGGGACTGCGGCGAGGGCTTGATTGGATGATCTAAGTTGGCGGGTGGGATAGTAGAAGGACAGTCGGGAGTTGAGGCATTCTGGTCCTAGATTATAGAGGGCCTTGTGTGCGTGGGTAAGAAGGCGGAAAGTGATTCTTTTGTTGACGGGAAGCCAGTGGAGGTTTTTTAAGTGTCCGGTGATGTGCTCTTGGCGCGGGATGTCTAATATGAGTCTCGCTGATGCGTTTTGGATGCGCTGGAGCTTTTTCTGCAATTTTGTTGTAATTCCGGCGTAGAGAGTGTTGCCATAGTCCAGTCGACTTGTGACCAGTGCATGGGTGACAGTCTTTCTTGTTTCGAGGGGGATCCAGCGGAAGATCTTTTTGAGGATGCGAAGGACGTTGAAGCAGGAGGACGATACGGCGTTGACTTGTCTGGACATTGAGAGAGAGGATTCTAGAATGAAGCCAAGGTTACGTGCGTGGTCAGTGGGAGTGGGCGCTGATCCCAGAGTGGATGGCCACCAAGAGTCGTCCCACGCTGAGGGGGAGGATCCAAGGATGAGCACTTCAGTTTTGTCTGAGTTGAGTTTTAAGCGGCTCTGTTGCATCCATTCGGCTACTTCTTTCATGCCTTCGTGAAGATTGTCCTTGGCGGTGTTGGGGTCTTTGGTGAGGGAAAGTATCAGCTGGGTGTCGTTGGCATAGGAGATGATGTTGAGGTTGTGTCGACGTGCGATGGGGGCGAGGGGACTCATGTAGACGTTGAAGAGGGTGGGACTGAGTGAGGATCCTTGAGGTACGCCGCAGATGACTTCGGTGGGCTCTGAGTAGAAGGGGGGGAGTCGGACTCTCTGGGTTCTCCCGGCTAGGAATGAGCTAATCCAGTCCAAGGCTTTTCCTTGTATGCCGATGTTGTTGAGGCGTTGTATGAGGGTACTGTGACAGACAGTGTCGAAGGCGGCGGAGAGGTCGAGGAGAATGAGGGCCACTGTTTCACCGTTGTCCAAGAGTGCACGTATGTCGTCGGTCGCCGCAATGAGGGCGGTCTCGGTGCTGTGTTTGGCTCGAAAGCCGTTCTGTGAGGGATCCAGGGAGTTGTTGGATTCAAGGAAGGCTGCGAGTTGGCTGTTGACGGCTTTCTCGATGACTTTGGCCGGGAAAGGGAGGAGGGAGATGGGTCAGTAGTTTTTCAGTTCTGAGGGGTCTGCTGTTGGTTTTTTCAGAAGGGCGCTGAGATCTGCGTGTTTCCATATTTCTGGAAAGGAGGCTGAGTTGAAGGAGCAGTTGATGACATCACGGAGTTGGGGAGCGATGATGGAGTCAGCTTTGTTGAAGATGTAGTGGGGGCAGGGGTCAGAAGGTGAGCCAGAGTGGATTGAGTTCATGAGGCGAATGGTGTCTTCAATGGTGATTGGGTTCCAGGAGTTGAGGTAGTTAGTTGGAGGGGTGGGATCAGAAGGGGGTGGGGTGAGTTGGTCATTGGGAGTGTTCTTGAAGCTGTTGTGGATGTCGGCAATTTTGTTGTAGAAGAAGGAGGATAGCGCATTGCAGAGGTCTTGGGAGTTAGAGATGTCGTTGGATGCTGCGGGAGGGTTGGTGAATTCTTTGACGATATTGAAGAGTTCCTTGCTGTTGTGAGAGTTGTTGTCGAGGCGGTCCTTAAATGCTGATTTCTTGGCGGATCGAATCAGTTGGTGGTGTTTGCGGGTGGCTGTCTTGAGGGAGGTCATGTTGTCTGAGGTTGGTTCTTTCCTCCAAATCTTCTCGAGGGTGCGGCAAGACTTCTTGGATTTTTTAAGGTCATCGTTGAACCAGGGAGCCTTTTTGCTGAATGATTTCAATTGGTGTTTTTTCAGGGGTGCTAGTTCGTCTGCGCTGTGTGTAATCCATTGCCTGAGGTTTGTGGCCGCTTGGTCTGGGTCCGTTGTTAGGGTGGGAGTGTTTTGGCTGAGGGATGTGAGGAGTTGGTCGGTGGTGATTTTGTTCCAATTTCTTCGAGGAATGGGTTGTGGACGGTTGTGGGTCAGGGTTGTTTTGTAGCTGAAGTGGACACAGCTGTGATCCGTCCAGTGGAGAGCTGAAGTGTGATCGAAGGAAATGTGCTTGCTGGCGGTGAAGATAGGGTCGAGCGTGTGTCCGGCGGTGTGAGTGGGGGTGTCAACGAGTTGTTTGAGTCCGAGATTGGACATGTTGTCCAGGAGGGTGGTGGTGTTGTTGTCGAGAATGTTGTCAAGGTGGTAGTTGAGGTCTCCTAGAAGAATGTAGTTCTCGGAGGCGAGGGCGTGCGGGCTGATGAAGTCAGTGATGTCGTCGCTGAATTGAGAACGGGTGCCTGGGGGCCTGTAGATGAGGGTTCCTCTGAGGGTTGTTCTGGGGTCGGTGTGGATCTGAAAGTGGAGGTGTTCGGCGGTTGCGAGATTGTCATCAGAACTGGTAGTAATTTTGATGGTGTTTCTATGAACGATGGCGATGCCTCCTCCAGTTTTTTTAATGGTGCGGTCTTTTCGAATGATCTTGTAAGTGTCCGGTTTGGCTATGGCGATGTCGGGGGCAGAGGATGCGTTCATCCAAGTTTCAGTAAGGAAGGCGATGTCAGGTGACACAGTGTCGATTAGGTCCCAGAGTTCGGTTGCGTGTCTGTGGACCGAGCGGGTGTTCAGTAGGATGCATTTCAAGTCGTTGGGTTCGGAGCTGAGTGTGGAGGAAGTGTGTTTGGTGAGTGTTCTGCAGCAGTTGAACTTACAGGTGAGGCAGGAGAATGGGCCGTGGGTACGTCCTGGGGTAGCTACGCAGCATAGTTGGGTGCGTCCTGCGTTGAGGGCGAGGAGAGTAGCGGCATCATAAGTGACTCTGGGGGGTTGGGAGCGGTGTAGGGCAGGGGGACGGGCGCTGGGCGCGGTCCAGGCGCGGATGGGCGTAGACGGGCTTACCTTTGGCGCACCTTCGGCGCGGCCGTAGCGCGTGGACGCTGCGCGTTGGAGCATCAGTCATTAAAATGGATAGTCGAGGGGGCGGAGCGTGGGAGGGTCAGCTGGGAGGCGGGAGCGAAGTGGAGGGAGGGTCTGCGAGGGGCCAGCAAGAAGCTCTACAAAATGGCAACAAACAAATGCTGCGAGGGTCGAGGGGTTATAATGCCAAACAAGCGCTACAATACAATGGTTCAAGGCAACAGTGGAAAAGCGCTACGCGCTAGGCGGCAGGTAGGCAGATTAAGTCCCACAAACAAAACGCTTCAAAAAATGCTAATTAATGCCCAGCAGTGTCGAGCGCTTCGAAGCGCTATACAAATACACTTAAATGATTAGCAGTAACAGGGAGCACAATCGCAATGAGCACTGTACCAGCAGAGAGGAGGTGGGGGGAGCAACCGTTCTTGAAGAAGGCAGGACGGTCACAGCTTGCACGAGGGCGAGGGCAGCTCCTAGTCTCTGTGGGTGGGAGGGGCAGCTGGGAGGCGGGAGCGAGGTGGAGGGAGGGTCTGCGAGGGGCCAGCAAGAAGCTCTACAAAATGGCAACAAACAAATGCTGCGAGGGTCGAGGGGTTATAATGTCAAACAAGCGCTACAATACAATGGTTCAAGGCAACAGTGGAAAAGCGCTACGCGCTAGGCGGCAGGTAGGCAGATTAAGTCCCACAAACAAAACGCTTCAAAAATGCTAATTAATGCCCAGCAGTGTCGAGCGCTTCGAAGCGCTATACAAATACTCTTAAATGATTAGCAGTAACAGGGAGCACAATCGCAATGAGCACTGTACCAGCAGAGAGGAGGTGGGGGGAGCAACCGTTCTTGAAGAAGGCAGGACGGTCACAGCTTGCACGAGGGCGAGGGCAGCTCCTAGTCTCTGTGGGTGGGAGGGGCAGCTGGGAGGCGGGAGCGAGGTGGAGGGAGGGTCTGCGAGGGGCCAGCAAGAAGCTCTACAAAATGGCAACAAACAAATGCTGCGAGGGTCGAGGGGTTATAATGCCAAACAAGCGCTACAATACAATGGTTCAAGGCAACAGTGGAAAAGCGCTACGCGCTAGGCGGCAGGTAGGCAGATTAAGTCCCACAAACAAAACGCTTCAAAAAATGCTAATTAATGCCCAGCAGTGTCGAGCGCTTCGAAGCGCTATACAAATACACTTAAATGATTAGCAGTAACAGGGAGCACAATCGCAATGAGCACTGTACCAGCAGAGAGGAAGTGGGGGGAGCAACCATTCTTGAAGAAGGCAGGACGGTCACAGCTTGCACGAGGGCGAGGGCAGCTCCTAGTCTCTGTGGGTGGGAGGGGCAGCTGGGAGGCGGGAGCGAGGTGGAGGGAGGGTCTGCGAGGGGCCAGCAAGAAGCTCTACAAAATGGCAACAAACAAATGCTGCGAGGGTCGAGGGGTTATAATGCCAAACAAGCGCTACAATACAATGGTTCAAGGCAACAGTGGAAAAGCGCTACGCGCTAGGCGGCAGGTAGGCAGATTAAGTCCCACAAACAAAACGCTTCAAAAAATGCTAATTAATGCCCAGCAGTGTCGAGCGCTTCGAAGCGCTATACAAATACACTTAAATGATTAGCAGTAACAGGGAGCACAATCGCAATGAGCACTGTACCAGCAGAGAGGAGGTGGGGGAAGCAACCGTTCTTGAAGAAGGCAGGACGGTCACAGCTTGCACGAGGGCGAGGGCAGCTCCTAGTCTCTGTGGGTGGGAGGGGCAGCTGGGAGGCGGGAGCTAGGTGGAGGGAGGGTCTGCGAGGGGCCAGCAAGAAGCTCTACAAAATGGCAACAAACAAATGCTGCGAGGGTCGAGGGGTTATAATGCCAAACAAGCGCTACAATACAATGGTTCAAGGCAACAGTGGAAAAGCGCTACGCGCTAGGCGGCAGGTAGGCAGATTAAGTCCCACAAACAAAACGCTTCAAAAAATGCTAATTAATGCCCAGCAGTGTCGAGCGCTTCGAAGCGCTATACAAATACACTTAAATGATTAGCAGTAACAGGGAGCACAATCGCAATGAGCACTGTACCAGCAGAGAGGAGGTGGGGGGAGCAACCGTTCTTGAAGAAGGCAGGATGGTCTACTCTGCCAGGAAGCGCCCCTCGGCCCCTTGGTACTCCGACACCCTCAGGTCACTTAGGCAGGGATGTAGGAGACAAGAGAGGCTCTGGAGACTCAATCTCGATCCAGATGAAAAGAACAAACATAAACTCCTACTCAAAGAATATAAAATTGCGCTTCTCGCAGAAAAGAAATTACACTTTTCCAAATTGACTACTTCCCTCAGCTCCACCAGGGAATTGTTTAAAATCTTCGACTCCTTGGCGGCTTTGCAATCCCCTGATCCGGTAATAGCAACTCAGGAGCTTTGCGACCAGATATCCACCTTCTTTTATGCAAAGATAACCGACATTCATTCAGGCCTAGAAGTTCTTAACCAAGAAGTAGGACCTCCCGCTGCCCTAGTGCTACATCCTGCGAAAAAAGACCTCACAGAGCTTCCACAAGGTAACTCTTTCATCTCCCCCCCGCTCACCCTAGAGCAACTTAATTCGCATTTAGACATGCTCAAATCAGGATCCCCCCTCGACCCCTGCCCTCTGAAGGTTTTCAAAGAATGCAGAGATGTCTTACTTCCTGCTTTCTTGGAAGTCATCGACCGGGCAATCCAGGAAGGTGTCTTTCCGACCTCCTGGAAAATGGCCATAGTTAAACCCCTTCTAAAAAAGGCCTCGCTTGACCCTAGGATCCTAAAGAACTTTCGGCCTATCTCACTACTCCCAGCTCCCGCAAAAATGCTAGAGGCCCATTTAAACTACCATCTGAGTGCCTTCTTGGAGAACTCCAGCCAACTTGACCCTTCCCAGCACGGCTTTCGGAGGGCTCACTGCACCGAGTCCGCCCTGACAGTTGTCACTAACAACATCCGTGCTAAGGTCGACAGTGGCCAGACTACCCTTCTGGTCCTGCTCGACCTTCCTGCCGCATTCGACACCCTATCCCCCTCCATCTTAGTCAAACGTCTCAAGGAGATAGGAGTGGACGGACCGGCACTCAGCCTTTTGAAAGCCTTCCTGGATGGCCGTGCACAGAGGGCAAGCTGGGTGATTTTCTTTCCCCAGCTAAACCTGTGCAGTGCGGGGTGCCTCAGGGCTGGTCCCTGAGCCCGACGCTCTTTAACATTTATGTTACACCTCTTACCAGAAGTTCTTTCCTACGCTGATGACACCCAGATTATGATCTCTCTTTCACAAACTGCTGATATCACAGCCCGAAACTTTAAGAACTGCATGGAAGCGGTTGCTAATTGGATGGTGAGGAATTTCCTCAAATTAAATGGGGAAAAAACGGAGGTACTGATTTTCGGAGGCAAGGAGGAGATTTGGTCAATGGACTGGTGGCCATCCGCCCTTGGAGCCTGTCCTACGCCCTCTCAGTCCGCTCGGAACTTGGGTGTTATTTTTGATAACAAGCTCTCCTTCGACAAACAAGTCAGTAGGACGACCTCCACCTGCTGTGGTGTCCTTAGAACCCTGAGGAAATTAGTACACTATCTTTCCACGATGCCCGCAAACTGGTTACGGTGGCCCTAATTTCCTCAAGGTTAGACTACTGTAAGGCATTGTACCTTGGAATTAATAAATCACAGCTACAACGCCTACAAACAGTACAAAACGCAGCAGCCCGGTTTGTTGTTGATGCCCCGAGGCTCGCATCAGGCACCTCTATCAGGAAGGACCTGCATTGGCACCCCATCCAGGCCAAAATAGAGTTTAAGGTCCTGTGTCTCACCCATCGTGCTCTGCATGGGCTTGGTTCGGAAGATATCAAACCCTTGGTGACCCCTTACGTCCCCAGCAGGGCACTCCGCTCAGCCAACAAATAGCTCCCAGAATCTGGAAAACCCTTCCGGCCGAGATCAAGGGACTTACCTCCCACTCTCTCTTCTGAAAGGCTTTGAAGACCTGGCTCTTCAGGGAGGCCTATCATTAACCGGCTCACCTCGCTCACCTCTAACACAGCTTTTCCATCCCCAGCGCCTTGACGCCTATGGGCAACGTAGCGCTTTACAAATTTTATCTCATCTCATCTCATCATCTCAACAGTTGACCCTTCCAGTGGAAGGCCAATCTGAAGGGATGACCTCATCCATATTTAACCTTTTTGCAAGCATAGGAACTCAGTGATAAGCTTAAAACTCTGCAGCCCTGGAGGGTGAGCACTGAGATGTCCTGGAACATCCCTATTTGATGTCTGTGGATAGGGTGTGAGGCCCTGTCCTTTTTAATGATTACTTTTTTGGTCTGGAAGTCTGTCAGAAATGGGATTTCTGGTTAGCTAGGGTAAGCACCTAAGCCAGGCAGAAACCACCACTGTAGTCAGGGCAAGGGAGTTACACACTGAAGATAACCCCTGCTCACCCCCTTGGTAGCTTGGCAGCACAGTCAGGCTTATCCCAGAGGCAACGTGTAAAGTGTTTGTGCAACTTACTCACACAGCAGCGTCACACTAGACACAATGCAAAAGAAATTCCACACAAGGGTATATAAAAATAGCCTTTATATTACTCATAAAACACATTAGAACCCAATCACAAATATACACTGTGCCACCTGGCACTAGGTATGACTTTACAGGGTATTATGTACACTTACAGGGATAATCTGGCCTCTGTCATCACCATCATCACTGATAGGGAATGAAAAGAACCTGTAAATACTGGTAGACACTAGGTAGCATAAACACAGGAAGCATAAATCATGAGGTATGAGCGTCATCACAGTAGCATAAAACATTGTGCATACAGAGATTAGGCACAAATCCTAGGTAGCAACAGTGCAACCTTTTTACAACACATCATGCCCCTCATGGGCATAACCATAACTGCCCTGTATGCCACCACTGGTCCTCTGTGCACCTTAGTACACACTTATGCGAGTGCAGTTTTGGCTGTTTAACCCCAAGGTCTAATCACATCAGGCCCATAAATGCAGTAGTCAGGGCTTGCCTCGAAGGCAGGTTGCGCAAAACATAATCAGCCGTAGGGTACTTTAAAACACCTATTGCAGGGTATATCTCAAAAACACATCCTGCCACCAGGTCAGCACACTTCCAAGCAGGGGCCCTGTCCACGGCTCATCCCGTAATGCCCCCTTAGGACAATTATTGCCCCCAAGATAGGAAGTGCGCAGCTGCCCGCGACCATGCGGCTCAGCTGCACTTATGGGCACAAATGTAGGGATAACATTGGTGCTCCCTCCACACCCTAGTGAGGTTTGCTGATGGCCCCTAAAGCAACAGCCCGCTACCCTGCGGGCAGCTGCCTTTGCACAGAAAATGGGGCACAGTGATTCCCCTCCAGCCGGCTCTTTCCGGGATGCCAAATGAGGCAGGTACACTCACCCACTGGCCTTGGTCACTGCTGGTTCCTTCCAAGCGATGAGGCACATAGCAATGTCTCCGCTTCACCACTCCCTGGTCACTCTTTCTTTCTGCGGTGGTGGTCCCCACAGTCAGGATCAAACGTTCCCTGGCTTCCTGTCACTAGCTGCTTCCAGTCGCTAACTTGGCCTGCCTCACAATCAGGCCAAAACGTGGCCCCTCTTTCTGGTGCTTTTGCGGGCTTCCAGTGAGACGATCTCTCTGCCCACGTCTCTGGTCAATGCGCAGGGCTCTCACCGGTACACGTGAGCCTCGCCCACTCTCAGGCACAAGCTTGCCTGAATTCCAGCCCAGGCACTGCATTTTTCCTGCGGGCCATGCCCTAGGTCAGGCTCTACTCACCTAACTTCCTGCTTCACGGAGCAAAGTCTCAGCAACTTCCAGGCAACACGGAGTGAGCCTCCTCCTGGGCACTCAGCATTACAGCACTCCCCGAGTGCACTCTGCGACACCACTCCAAGCAACGCCAGTAGGGAGTAACAACACTTTCCACGTGATGTGACTGGGATCCTTGTATAGGGTCAAGAACCTAGCGTTTACCACGTGCTGTCTTTCAAAGGTACGAGGGCAAGAACACAGTGCCAAACAGGCACTGTTACTTCTCAGCCAGGGCAAACCACCAGGGGCAAGAATCACAAAGTCCCAGGGCTCTTCAAAACTGGAGGGTCCTACCAGTATCCATAGCGCTTCATCCCACGCTGTGGGCAGTATCTCCTTTCAGTTCTGTCAGCCCAGGCAGGCTAGCACACCCGGGCTCTTCAACAGGACAGCAGCTTCACTCATATGAGTTGGGAGCCCCAGATGGCGGTTCCTCCTGGGCCCAGTAGTTCCAAAGTAAGCACCAACAGCACACCTTTCATGGGGTCACAGCCCCAATACTTATACCAACTAGGTCTTTGTTCTCCCTCTGACATAAGGCTCTGTGCCCGGTCCAAATCAGTTCTGGGCGCACTTAATAAGTGCACAACAACTTCCTTTGTTAGTGTAGGCTCTAGTCCCAGACACACCACAGGAGGGCAGAGCCAGCATTGTGGAAGGCAGGCACAGTTCTATTGAGGCCCAGGTGCTACTCCTCCCACTAATCCAAATGCAGATGGGCCTATTCAGCCTAGCGCTGACTCACCCAGCCCCTCTGGAGCCACTGCACCTCCCCAGCCCCTGTCACTCCAGAGCCAGACATGCAATATACATCAGGTAGGCACAAAGACAAATAGCACACAGAAATGCCCACTTCTAAAAGTGGCATTTCTAAAATAGTGATAATCAATCTGGGCACACCATTACGCAGCATTTATTACCACTATTCCAAACATACCAAACTACTCCTCTCAGATCAGGAATTACCACAGAAACACTTATCAGGGAATCCCCAACGCATTCCGATGAGAGGGCAGCCACACAGTAGTGAGAAAACAAAATGGCTGTTTGTGCTTTAACTGTCCAACCTTTTACCTACATTGCACCCTGCCCATAGGGCTAGCTGACGCCTACGTTAGGGGTGACTGACATGTAGTAAAAGGGGCATCACAGACGCGGGAAACACTTCATGTGCCATGACACAGCAGCAGTAAACTGAGAGCCTGAGACAGGCTTAAAGGATACTTTGGTGGGTGGCGCAAGCACGCTGCAAGCCCACCAGTAGCATTTAATTTACTTGCCCTGGGTATCTGAGATACCACTTTACAAGGGACTGACAGGTGAATGAAATATGCCAAAAAGGTGTAGAACAATCTTACCATGTATTACCACCGAGAGCACATGCACTTTACACTAGACAGCAGGGATAAAGTGCCCAGAGTCCTAAAACCACCAACACCAGGTCAGAAAAAATAATACCAGGAGGAAGGCAAGAAGTTCAGGGATGACCCTGCAAAAAAAACAAAAGTCCAACAAAGTCATGTACACAGGCCCGGATTCCCAGTGGCTTGGCATTGGGGGCGCCATGGCGACTGACCTGGTGCACCTTGTCAAGCTGTAAAGTTCTGTATTCAGCACAACTCAGGATAGAGCAGAACAGCACTTGGATGTATCTCTGTACTTTGGAGCTCTTGCAGCCCACCGGGACCCCTCGGAGGTGAATGCTGTTTCAGTGGGACTAATTCTCCAGGACATCCGCCTGGGCCCGGAAGTCGGTACAAAAGGGGGTGGGGATGGATGGAGCTTCTGAACCAATCAAACACTCACACCCAGTCAAAAGATCTGGGTTTGATCCATCACCGTTTTTTAGCCCACTCTGCCACCCCAGTTCAGACATGGCTATATGCAAATCAGTCTGACCCTGTGCCTCATGGGAACAGTCCAGCCCGAACTGCCAAGCCATGCCTTCCCTGCACCGGAAACAAGCTTCCGAGGACCGGTTTCTGGCATTACAGCCGTCTTCAGCCCGGCTTGCTTGAATCCAGTGGCAAAGTGAGCAAGGGACTCACCTCTGAGCATACCCTGCCACACTTATGGCGTCCAAAGCGGTACAAAAGGGGGAGGTGATGGACGGAACATCTGAACCAATCAAACACTCACACCCAGTCAAAAGATCTGGGTTTGATCCATCACCGTTTTTTAGCCCACTTTGCCACCCCAGTTCAGACATGGCTATATGCAAATCAGTCTGACCCTGTGCCTCATGGGAACAGTCCAGCCCGAACTGACAAGCCATGCCTTCCCTGGACCGGAAACAAGCTTCCGAGGACCGGTTTCTGGCATTACAGCCGTCTTCAGCCCGGCTTGCTTGAATCCAGTGGCAAAGTGAGCAAGGGACTCACGTCTGAGCATACCCTGCCACACCTATGGCGGCCAAAGCGGTACAAAAGGGGGTGGTGATGAACGGAGCATCTGAACCAATCAAACACTCACACCCAGTCAAAAGATCTGGGTTTGATCCATCACCGTTCTTTAGCCCACTCTGCCATCCCAGTTCAGACATGGCTATATGCAAATCAGTCTGACCCTGTGCCTCATGGGAACAGTCCAGCCCGAACTGCCAAGCCATGCCTTCCCTGGACCGGAAACAAGCTTCCGAGGACCGGTTTCTGGCATTACAGCCGTCTTCAGCCCAGCTTGCTTGAATCCAGTGGCAAAGTGAGCAAGGGACTCACGTCTGAGCATACCCTGCCACACTTATGGCGGCCAAAGCGGTACAAAAGGGGGTGGTGATGGACGGAGCATCTGAACCAATCAAACACTCACACCCAGTCAAAAGATCTGGGTTTGATCCATCACCGTTCTTTAGCCCACTCTGCCACCCCAGTTCAGACATGGCTATATGCAAATCAGTCTGACCCTGTGCCTCATGGGAACAGTCCAGCCTCAAATGCCAAGTCATGCCTTCCCTGGAGCGGAAACAAGCTTCCGAGGACCGGAGTCTGGCAATACAGCCGTCTTCAGCCCGACTTGCTTGAATCCAGTGGCAAAGTGAGCAAGGGACTCACGTCTGAGCATACCCTGCCACACTTATGGTGGTCAAAGTGGTACAAAAGGGGGTGGTGATGGACGGAGCATCTGAATCAATCAAACACTCAACCCAGTCAAAAGTTCTGGGTTTGATCCATCACCGTTCTTTAGCCCACTCTGCCACCCCAGTTCAGACATGGCTATATGCAAATCAGTCTGACCCTGTGCCTCATGGGAACAGTCCAGCCCAAACTGCCAAGCCATGCCTTCCCTGGACCGGAAACATGCTCCCGGAAGTCAGCTTGTTGTTTGTGCAGATGGATAACCTCTTGCCTCAGCATCTCAGCCTCCTCACTCCTGGCCATTATGTTATCCTCCAGGTAGGACATCCACTCACCTGCAGATTTCAGGTCCTGTTTCAGTGACACAATTCTTGATGGAGGCCCCTCTTGAGGTCCTGGATCTCTGACTTGAGAGAGTCTAACAAGAAGGATTAAAAAGCCTGAGAACACGTGCGCTCTGGGCATATAGTGACAAATATAATGCATAGCAAGCATGATATTATGTAAATGAATGTCCAAAGCAGACATGGAGTCTTGCCCTATTTGGGAACCACATAATGCAACATGGGAGGTGGGGAGGACATGCTCACACACTGGAATTGGTAATCGTAGGTATTCTTGTCATGTAGTTGTACACATGAAAATATTAAAAAATAAAGAATATCAATCATAGTTAAACAATTCCTAAGCAAAAAATTATTAAGGCATAAAAGATTGCCCAATCAATGTCTACTTACATTGTCAAGGGTGCCATATGGACTACAGCTCTACTTTAGCCCGATTCTTGTACTGGCTCCTCTCTCATCTCTCAGAGGAGTGTTCCTCAGTGTGCATGTCTGGGCGGATGCGGTGATGTGTTATCATCATTGCGGCCTCTGTGTGACCTAAATGGTCATGTGGAGTGGCATTCCGCATATGCGGCAGAGTTTGAATCAAGTGACAGTATTTGAAACCCTGTCCCCAGATGGGGAATTACTGTCTTACTGAGCACTATGTATTAGTAGTAACCTATTAATGAGTAATTGAAATATTCAAATGGCTAGACTGTTATTTATAGTTATTTATAATGAATACAAAATACAATTAAATGTGGCATAAGCCTGGATACGAATGGAAATTTACAGAGAAAAAACTGTTTCTTTCCTTTTTAGGTCTCACATAGGTAGCGCATGCGCCGCCTCTCCGAGGCATTAAGTAATATGTATGTGGGTGAAAGTCCGCCTATTGCCCAGTTCTTTCTCCTGCCGCTTGCGATTTGTTGAATGTTAGCACAGCTCCTGTTAGCCGGCTTTTCACTGGCTCTCGATCTGTAACTGACTTCCGTGTAGTCCGGAAGCAGCAGCGCCTAACTACTGTTTTTGATCGCCAGATTGGACTCTTTTTTGTCTCGCCATTCTTGCCTGATGTAAACATGGCAGCGCCTCAAGGCGCATGCGCAAGGCTGCAGCAGGAGCCGGTGTGCGCGAGGGGCGGGCAGCGCATGCTGCTTGTTAATATTTCCTGACCTTTTGCATCATGGCTGCTTCATCCTCATTTTCAGAGTTGTGCCCTGCCTAAAAGTAACTAAACTAAAACCGTTTTAATACGCCCAAAAGCAGCGAGGTGGGTTTCATTACTTATGGTTAAATAAACCACTAACTTATAACAATATTGCCGCATTCATTCCAGACACCCATCAGATTTAGTACGTGACTTCTCTGGATAACATGACAGCAAAGAAGGACGTGACGTTGAGAAGAACGCACTTCCTGTTAGTCGAAACACGAAAGCAGTTGCCTGATGCTAGCAGTGGCACAGTTATAGAGTGAGACAAATCCGCTATGGAGCCCCAAGCGCCAATGATACAGGATGCACCAGGTCACCGTTGCATCCGCAGCTATGACCGGCCCCTGCGGCATGAGGTCCCGGATCCCTTCCCAGGGAGCGCCGTTGATACAGGAACTGCCAGGTCACCATTGCATCCGCAGCTCTGACCGGCCCTTGCGGCATGAGGTCCCGATCCCTTCCCAGGCAGCGCCGTTGATACAGGAAGCACCAGGTCACCATTGCATCCGCAGCTCTGACCGGCCCCTGCGGCATGAGGTCCCGGATCCCTTCCCAGGGAGCAAAGAGGGCAAGATGAACACTGACGTGCACTTCCACAGGTATGCAGACAAAATATCGATATTTAAAAATCGATATACAATTATATCGAAGTTTAAATATCGAAGGGACGTAATATAGAAGGTAAGTAATATCGATAGATTTAATATCGATATCAGTAATATCGAAGTTTGAAATATCGATGTCAGTAATATCGATGTTAATAATTTCGATGTTACTAATATCGATTTTTAAATTATTTTTGTGTATATTATTATGTATTTATTATGTTTTTAATTTATTTGTATGTAATTTAATTACATTTTGTATTTTAGTACTGTAGCGGGTTGTGGGTTTATAGGGGAAAAGTGTGGGAAGTAATTTAAATATGTTAAATTAATTATTAATCAGTAGGAATTATAAATTAATTTTAATTAATTTTAATTAATTGGTAATTAATTTTAATTAATTGATTAATTGATAAATATGTTCTGTAGTGGGTTGTGGGTTTATAGGGGAATAGGGTGGGAAGTAATTTAAATATGTTAAATTAATTATTAATTAGTAGGAATTATAAATTAATTTTAATTAATTGGTAATTATTTTTAATTAATTGGTAATTATTTTTAATTAATTGATAATTATGTTCTGTAGCAGGTTGTGGGTTTATAGGGGAATAAGGTGTGAAGTAATTTAAATGTAATTAAGTAATAATGTTCTTTAATTAACTGTTTTGTTAATTTATATAATTGTTAATTAATTATTAATTGGTAAATAAATATTATTATATGGTATTTTTTATTAATTTTTTTGGTTAAAAATATTTTGCTAATCTTGTTTTTAATAATTATGTATTGGTATTTGTAAATGGTTTATATTTATTTAATAGTTAGTATTTATATTATTTAAAAAAAATACATTTATTTATAAGTTCGTTATTTTTACCCCTATGCTATTCAACACTTTCCCTACTGTTGCACTCTCTAGAGTTAGAATAGTAATTGTTACCCTTATGCTATCCAACACTTTCCCTATCGTTGCACTCTCTGGAGTTGGAATAGTAATTGTTACCCCTACGCTATCCAACACTTTCCCTACTGTTGCACTCTCTGGAGTTGGAATAGTATTTGTTACCCCTATGCTATCCAAAACTTTCCCTATTGTTGCACTCTCTGGATTTAGAATAGTAATTGTTACCCCTACACTATCCAACACTTTCCCTACTGTTGCACTCTCCAGAGTGGGAATAGTAATTTTTACCTCTACGCTATCCAACACTTTCCCTACTTTTGCACTCTCTGGAGTGGGAATAGTAATTTTTACCCCTACGCTATCCAACACTTTCCCTACTGTTGCACTCTCTGGAGAGGGAATAGTAATTTTTACCCCTACGCTATCCAACACTTTCCCTACTGTTGCACTCTCTGGAGTGGGAATAGTCATTTTTACCCCTACGCTATCCAACACCTTCTCTTTTGTTGCACTCTCTGGAGTTGGAATAGTAATTGTTACCCCTATGCTATCCAACACTTTCTCTATTGTTGCACTCTCTGGAGTTGGAATAGTAATTGTTACCCTACGCTATCCGACACTTTCCCTACCGTTGCACTCTCTGGAGTTGGAATAGTAATTGTTACCCCTACGCTATCCAACACTTTCCCTACTGTTGCACTCTCTGGAGTGGGAATAGTAATTTTTACCCCAATGCTATCCAACACTTTCCCTACTGTTGCACTCTCTGGAGTGGGAATAGTAATTTTTACCCCTACGCTATCCAACACTTTCCCTACTGTTGCACTCTCTGGAGTGAGAATAGTAATTTTTACCCCTACGCTATCCAACAGTTTCGCTACTGTTGCACTCTCTGGAGTTGGAATAGTAATTGTTACCCCTATGCTATCCAACACTTTCCTTACTGTTGCACTCTCTGGAGTGGGAATAGTAATTTTTATCCCTACGCTATCCAACACTTTCCCTACTGTTGCACTCTCTGGAGTGGGAATAGTAATTTTTACCCCTACGCTATCCAACACTTTCCCTACTGTTGCACTCTCTGGAGTGGGAATAGTAATTGTTACCCCTACGCTATCCAACACTTTCCCTACTGTTGCACTCTCTGGAGTGGGAATAGTAATTTTTACCCCTACGCAATCCAACACTTTCCCTACTGTTGCACTTTCTGGAGTGGGAATAGAAATTGTTACCCCTACGCTATCCAACACTTTCCCTACTGTTGCACTCTCTGGAGTGGGAATAGTAATTTTTACCTGTACCCTATCCAAAATGTATTTAATTTTTTTTATTAGTTTTACATTGTTATTATTATAAGTTATTAAAATAATTATTTTAGAGTTATTATTAATGAAGTATATACAATGTATTATATCTTTATTATTATTAGTTTTTATTACATTATTTATTAATTTTAAATATTATAATATAGTTTTAACTATGTTTATCACATTTATAAGTATTATTTTGTTAATATTACATTTTTTTTAATTAAAATAAAACGATATTTTCTAAAAAACGATATTTTTGACATCGATATAATTTTTTCGATATTTTTGTACTTACCTTGTTAGAGATAGGATCTCGATATTATTGTCATCGATATTTTTGTAGTGATTTTTGGTAGGTAGATATTTTTGTAGTCGATATTTTGTCATAGATTCCTTCCACATCCGCCACAATTACCCCGGGAGCAAACTGCCTGCCAACATCAAACAGGTAGAGGCAGACAGGTAGAGAAGTAGGTTGTAGTATAATGATGGTCCCATGAACATCAAGGGGGCTAGGTACAAGATACAAGCGATCACGTAAAATGTGAGGACATGGACTATTGTAAGGGCTTGCATCTTGCATATATCAGGTCATATATGGACGAGCGACAAGTAAAGTATGAGCAGGATTCTGGGTACAATATGTTATCGGGATTTTAGCTCAACATTAGACGATGGGTTCTAATGGGTTTTTAAGAGATATGATGATAAGATAATGCAAGAAAGAACTTGCGAATACTAATAGGTTGGCTGTACTATCTTCTCTTTTATTGCCATAGTGAATGTTTTTCCGCACCTGAAAGAACAGTCTCCACACACAACACGGGAGAGGTACGGATCGAGTTGACCTACCTCACCCTTGGGGTACCATTATCCGAAATACGGAGGAACCCAGAGTGGCACTGAATGCGACGGTCCTGAAGAAGACCGGAGTGACCTTTTAGGCACACACAGAGCGGTCGAAACATGTTGACTCTGGCAGTGGTAGGAGGGAAGCTTTGAGGTTCCTAATTATCTCTTTGAGGCTTTTTCCCATCCTCTTTCTTCCTTTTAATCCTGATAGGGGTGTCAAGAAAAGCTTAATAAAGGTTGTGTTCTGGTTGACACCCTTAATCAGTTTTAATCATTCTTCAAACTGCACCTTTCTCCGCACCTTTTCAGTTGTGGTCACTTGGTGTTTGCACGGCTTTCACCAATATTTGTGTTACGTGTCGTCTATGTCCACTTGTCCTGACTGTCTGTCTTGTTAAGAGAAATTTATTATTTTTTTCCCCCTCCCTAATGCTCCGCCCTGTGTGTGGCTACACCAGGGCGTATTGTAAGCAGGCCCGATTGTGAAGCATGTCACATACCTTGGTATGTGAGTGAGGGCAGTTTTTCAAATAGAGTGATTTGCCTTATTGGGGCCTCCTCTGTTTGTATAATTTGTTGATGTTATTCACTCTATACACCCCCCGTGTGCATATATTAGAGGTTCTTGGGGGTCTGGGGTGTTAGAGTATAAACTGTCTTGACCCTCGCCCCTCTTTCGTGTTAAATAACATCAAACAGGTACCCGCTATGCATAACCTCCTCCTGTTAGATACTAAGAAACCTTTTCTGCCTTTCATACTAGATGCATGCACATCACTGGAGCCATAAAGGTTGTGTTTTTTAAGGGGCCCTCTTGATCCTAAACACGGAGGGTAGGGGGGAGTTGAGGGGATTTACCAAGTCCCAATAAAATATGCGGACTTTGTCGCGGTGCCAAAACGAGCGCGCGTTCATCAGTGCTTCAGTGCTTGTGCTTTGCGTTCTGTGCATCAACATGCTGGTAGGTGATGAGCGCGACAGCTTAATTTTAATTCCAGCTGGGCCCATACATATATGCCTTAATTAGGCTTCATCAGTACTCCTTTTGGTCGAGTCTGTCCAGCCGGGCTGTTAGATGGAGATATAACACCTTAATTCCTGGAAACAAAGTCAACCAGCTTGTAATTTCACAGGTACTCAAGAGATAAAATATTATTTAGGGAGAGGTCTTGAGTTGTCTTAACATTGTATGAAAGAGATATGGATGCACTGTAAGAACGTCGGATAACCACTTATAAAGAACACACTGATATGCCTTTATAACTGCCCAAATGTCGTTTTTTTAAGGAATATTTGAATTAGAAACCATTGAGGAATATCAGTAAGGGTCTAAACTCTTGCCTTGGTGTTTGCATGTAGCTCCTTGAAACGAGTTCATAACTCAGTAAAGTAAGTTAAAGGGATTATAACATTTGCGTAATTCCAGGATTTCTGTAACACTGGCAGTAACCCACTGAGATATCTGCATATATTACAAATCTGTGACCTGCCTGCTACATGTTGTGCTTTGTAGGAGCCTCATTGACCCTCTATGCGATGTTATGATGAGTCAAGACTGCATGTAAATCTTTCCACAATTACATTGCACATCTAAATTATCTTCTGCCGCTTAACTTCCTGGGTACACAAATAGCTCTGCAGCAGATGCCTTAACCCCGTATGCTATTTTAAAATCCTCCATGTTTGCAATAATTAAGTAAGCCGAAGCTGATTTACTATCTCATTTGCCCTTGTTACTAATTTCTTACGGCAGTGTTATAAAAAAAATAATGTAGACGTTAAAAGACCAATTCCAACCCTGTGACTCTATGCACTCTATATTGCCAGCCCTTAGGCCCCATTTGTTCATTCCTGCAGTAAATTTTTACCAGTTGCAACTCGGAGGCATGTGGGCCGGTGCATATGGATGGCATCTTCAAGGGGTGGTAATTATCAACACTTAGTAGCCATATTGTATTGGTTACTTCATCTGTCATTGTTCTTATATTGGTGCACCTTACAGTAATAGGTCTCGCATTTGCGAGAGTTTGAGCTATTGGCATTGAAAATGACACTCCTTTTTATTTATGTGCTTCTCATAACATAAGCAGAGACTCTAAGTACAATGTGGGTGTTTACGCAATACTTGCAGGTTTTCAAAACACATAAATAAAAAGCATTGTCATTTACAATGTCAATAGCTAAAAAATCTTCCAAATGTGAGACCTATTGCATTGTAAATGCTTGATTATTATTTTATAGGGTGGGGTTTACCCTATTTGAAATGTGTCTCAACGTTGTGAGGAAAGGAAGTATTCAACCTTAGTTGTATCTTGCTTCTGCCCTTCTGCCATTTAAACTGTGTTTGTAGTTGTCAAGCCTGTAAACCCACTGTTGTTCTCACTGCAACAGGGTTCATGGCATGTTATTGCTTGTAAGTATTTGTATCAATTGTAGTCTACATAGTGTGCAGTAAGTTTAGTTGAGGATCATTGGCAAAAATCAAGACTAGAATGTTCACTGATCCTTATCTTGATTTTTCTTAAGATCATGCCTAAGGAGCAAAACGTACAGGACATTCAATCAATTGAATCACATTGTTTGAATTATAGTTTGTATGTTTTCTTTTCTCCTTTGGTGTATTTAAAAAAGGTCTAGTATTGTGGTACATTTCGTCATGCGGCATTGAGAGCACTGTCCTCAGGGGTAATGGCCAGTAACCCTAGGGAGGCCCCAAGGGATGCTCCGATTTTGGATGATGTTCTTGCTTTGGCTAGAGTGGACAAGGAGGTCTCTTAGATTAGTATTTCTTTACAGTGAAAATATGGGTTTCTTGAAAGCCCACTGGTACATGTTAAAATTCACCTGCAGTTTGTGATGAATTTTCTTCACCTAATTAAACATATGTTGTAAGTACTCACAAAGATAAGCTCATTTCTTTTTACCTTCTTTTTATCTATTAGTAATGTCTCTTTGCGGTTGTTCCTTGCCGTTTTATTGGCTCTCTGGGTCAGCTTATAGGATAGTGCCAATCTAGTAGTTTGGTAGTGATGGTATTGGACTCTGTTTTGTAATCTTATATATTTGAAAATGTATTTTTATTCAGAGAAACTAGCAGCCCGTCCCGACGTTGTCCGGGTATAAAATAGAATGTGTGTAATGTGTGTATTTGGCAAGGGCAATTTATTTTAAAATCTCGCGGTAGACAACTTTTTTTGTTTCATTAGAATCTGGACGGAGAAGGCCCAGCTGCAGCCCTGGTTGATGTTAGCAGGCGCGTGTAATTGGTCTAGTGATCCGCCGCCTGAGCCCGGCTATAGCCCTGGTTGATGTTAGCAGGCGCATGTGATGTCGTTGAATGAGAGAGTTATCAGCCGCGGGTAAATCCGTTTAATGAGAGAGTTGAGTGACAGCGAGTAGGAGAGGCTGCAGTAATTGTCCCCGCAGACACGCTCATTGCGTGTTCCCCCACTTGAGGCCCAGATGCAGGCCGGTTTGATGTTAGCAGGTGCGTGTTCCCCTGCTTGAGGCCCAGCGGCAGCCCTGGTTGATGTTATCAGGCGCGTGTAATTAGTGTACTGATATGCCGCCTGAGCCCGGCTAGAGCCCTGGTTGATGGTAGCAGGCGCGTGTAATTTCGTTGAAGGAGAGAGTTCAGTAACAGCGCACAGGAGAGGCTGAAGTAACGTTATTTACTACGCCTCCAGCTGAACGCGTTTGTCAATCCCCCAGCACACGGCCACAGCAGACGATCTTCTGATTAATGTACGACCCACATGGCATGAAGGGCGGAACGTAGCACACGCCCCCAGTGTTTCTCATGCCCCCAGCGTGCCCCTTGATGCGGCACAATCGCATTCACATGGCATGAAGGCCGGACACACGACCCCATTGTTTCTCATGCCCCCAGCGTGTCACCCCCCCGGTGTGTCACGCCCCCAGTGTGCCCCTTGATGCTGCGCAGCAACGTAATTGGCGCTTACATGTATCACTCACATGGCATGAAGGGCAGACACACCCCCAGCGTTTGTCACGCCCCCAGCACACGCCTACAGCCCACGATATGATGGCCTTACCACATGCCCCCAGCGTTAGTCACGCCCCCAGCCCACGCCCACAGCACAATGCAGACACACCCACAAGGGACTACTTTGCTGGCACGGTTCTTTTACCTTTTAAATGTATATGGTGGCCGTCTGCATAGCCTATGTCCTTCTGCTGCAACTGCCCTTTCCAACGCTGTATTGGGTGTGGTGATTGGTGCTGTGGTTACTGAGATTACCCGCCTCAAAGATTTGGGCTCTCTCTTTATAATATTAGTATGGATTGGCTCACTGGAAGATTCTTCCTAAGGGTACAGGGATGTGAGTTTTAAAAATGTAGCAGGCTGTTTTTGTCCGAAGGGTTTGTCTATAATTCAGTGGGCAGACTTCCTCCCTCTTCTTTTTTGGTCACATCTAGGACTGACACCTCACTGTTGTTGATGGTCATAGTAAATCTTAAGAACTGATTCTGGTTATTCACCCCTCTACAAACTGTGTTGACTTTTTTGTCTGTCCTTGCCAGATAATATACACGTTGTTGATTTACCGGCCCCATATCCCTAATTCTTGCTCAAATGGGTTTTATTGGTCCATAAGTACAGTTGTTTGAACCAGTATAAACAAAGACAGGTGTTACTGGAGGCAAACGTGCTCCTACATGAAGTTCTGATTGTGTCCTCAATTCTGAAGTAATGCCTTGTGTGGCTTGTCTAGCCAGCTGCATGATTCAATCGATCGGTGCTTTGCTAAGCCATTCATTTTCTTACAGCAGGTGTTCAATGACTCTCAGACTCTCCTCTTGGGGAATGCTCATGTACAATGCCTCAACATCCAACATATCATCAGATCAGTGCTGTTGCAATAATCTAGATCTGATATTATGTTTAGTAGATCTTTTTTGTTTTATATAGGATCTCATTTCTGTAACCAAAGGTCTCAGGAACCAGTCAACAAATTGTGATAATGGCTCTAGCACAAATGCAATTCCTGGGACTACAGGGCAAGTCAGAGGGGAGGGGTTCTTAGTTCATGGGTTTTCCATAATATGTACAAATAAAAAGTTCGGGGCTTCCCAGTTGTCAGAAACTCAAATTCCTTCCTCGTGATCCATCCCTCGGTTTTTTGCCTAGTCAATGAGTGACACAATTTCGCCTTGTAATTCCTCAGTTGGATCCATCTGTAACACTTTGTAGTTTATTTTGTCTTTTAATAGGGCCCAACAGGTTCCCAGTAATCTTCTTGTGATTGTATTACAATTACGCCAACTATGTTGGCCCGTTGATCACCAAGTGTGTTTTCTTTCATATATATTCTAGGATGTTTCTCTCTTTTCTAGTATAGTTATGGTATCCTACCATCCTGGTATCAATACTTCTATATCCTTTATTACAGCATCTTTAAAGGCTAGTACCTTCAGGGGGCATTGTCAACAGAGGTGGAATAAAGTAGGATTTATTTCTTAGATTTTATGGCATTGGTCTGGTGTAGGTTCTGTGTCATTTTAAAGAAGGCTTCTACTCCGAGTTTTGAAAATAATTCTGCTACCTTACATCATAGCTTGAAATTTTCAACACCACTGCTTGGAAAAAAGCCCAGGCTTTATTGACCCGCGTCCTTGGTTGGGGTTCCCTGGTGTTGCTTCGTGTCTTCACCCCTTCCTTTTCTTGTTTTTCGCATGTGCACTTGTTTGTCTCCTCTGTTCCTGCATTTCCCCCTCCGTCCTCCTCTTCCTAAGAAAGGACAATTGCCCTGGAAGAAAGCCAGTGGGAGTGGCATCAGTGGTGGAGGAGGCTGTAGGTTCTCAGCCAATAATACATCTGTTGGGGTACGAGCGGTTGAAATTGATTCCGATTTCTTCCACACCTGCATCCAATACATCTGCTTCTCAGATTGCTATTGGAGCCGTTGGTTGACCATCCATATATGTTTGAATTAGAGGACCAGCTGTGATCCCTTTGTCCTTCACTCTGTGCCTATGCCTTTTGTTGTTTATATCCATCCTTAATATAATGGTAGACCTGACCTTGCAATAACTTTTTGATATCTCTGCATAAAAAAGTCTTTGTAATTGCAAATTACCTTGTTGATTACTTTTAACTTCTTTTTAAAGGCCCCCTATTTTGACCTGTGTGCTCCAATTTTTTTATTTTGATCAACATGAAAACGGCTTCAGCAGTATTGTAGTGTAAAGGTTTTTCCTTATTGTCTGCTCTTGTGTCGCAATTCAAGCTACAGGACACACCTCCCAGTCCGACATCTGTTGAGTGAAGAAAGAGTTCCCCAGTCTTGGAGCCTTCGTCAATAGACTGAGGCCCAAAAAATGGAGACATCAGCTGAGCCTCCTGGATCTACTCAGTGGACATTGCCCTCTAAATTAAGCCTAAGTGCTGGTCGTGTGCAGTACTAAAGGGATTCCTACTAGGAGATGCAACAACATTAATATAATTAATGCGATAAACATAATATTGGTCAAATTCATGCATTAATTATAACAATAGAAGCATCACGTGGTGACATTTGCACGTATGATGATGAAGTCACTTTCCCGGTAAAGGCAGAAGACAGAATGGTGTAATGCAGTCTACAGAGCCTTTCCTAGTATCTAGACTTCGATGTTCATGGCCGGGATGAGGCAACTATTTTCACGAGATCTTTGGCTTACATGCTGGTAATGTATTTCAGCTAACAAAACATGCAATAAGGCACAAAAGTTTAATGAGCTAAGTAATGTGTTGCCTTGGCAAAAAAAAAATCTGATGAAGAATTGTATAAAGGTACAACGGGTACATATTAAAAAGACAAATCGGCTTTGTGGGACAAACATTTCAGATCTAAATGTATTATAAGTGTCCATTCATGCAGTGTTAATGTGGGATAAAAAATAGATTTCCCATACATAAGGAGTATCGGACCATATTATGTTAGCATGATGAATCTATATGTACCCTCTTTGCTTGATATATATATATATATATATATATATATATATATATATATATATATATATATATATATATATATATATATATATATATATATTTTGCTTTTGCAGGGAGGACAGCATTTATTCACTCCTTGCTTTAACACTGCTAACAGAGTAGGCCGAGAACCATAGAGACGCCATTTTCTGAACCTATGCTCGAACACGGGCTGTGATCACGTGTTAGTCTCCGGCAGTTGTCAAGCCCCAGTTCATCTGAATTACTGGGAACAGCTGAACATAGGCTGTTTACTCGACTGTCCTGAGACTCAAGGTCGCATCTGGCTTTGGATACGATAAGCGCATTCCTGGAGGCGCTGTGCCTACTCTCCCGGGCACCAAAACTAAAGGGAGTCACCCCTCTTGACCTTCCCAGTAATAAATAGTTAAGTTTTGAACTAATCATGTGTGCCATATATGGTCTTTTCCTGGAGCTCGAGGGCCAACTGGTGCTTTTCCTTTTACAGTGATTATATGTGTTGAACTGAAAAGTATATAACCTCATGTTTGAATGCGAGCCAACAGTCTTCTCCGTGCACCTGATGGCTCCACTATAGAGTATATTTGCTTAATAAATGATTGAACTTTCTTCACTGCCAACTGACTGATTATTTGTTAATGGGATTGGGGCTATTGGTAGGTATAGCTCTTTATGTTATTTTTATGGTAATTCATTTGGCGACTCTGGTGGGACTCCGTGATAGGGGCGTCCTCCCCATAACCGGGTAGAAAGGACAAAGAAAGGGGAGCTCTGGTCAAGCGGGTGGACGGACCAAACATTTTTGACTAACTCTGCTCTCATGATCAGAGTGCCCCAGCTGCTAGTGACCCTTTGCCGGAGTCCTACGGGCGTAACCCAGGAGCTGACCGTGTTGGTCTTCAGGAGTTGGCAGTGGAGAATATGCAATTGTACCTGCGTGCACCAGGTGAGTGGATTGTTTTTAGTGTCTTTTGGAACGCGCTGTTGAGCAGTGCTTTTGAAGCAGTTAACTGTGTAGGATTTGGTGGTCGGTGTACCATGGAGAATCTTGGGGGTGTGACGGGGCAGCATTGTGGCTGCACGGGTAGATGCTCCACTGACTTGTTTTGTGAACAATAGAGACGCCGATCGGATGCCCTGGTGTGGCTCGTGTGGTGCACACCCAGCCGGACCGGTCTCGGAAAGGCCTGTGGTTGAACCTGGGTAGCCTTGGGGACATATCTGAAGCAGTGCTAAGGAAGCAGGCTTAGCCAGAATAGTCCGAAGGGTGAACCAGGAAGACTGCAGGATGGTCTGTAGGACAGTCTGTGGTTATACCTGTCCGGAAGTCTCTTGGTAGTGTTTGAAATGCTTGATTTTGGTATCTGTTGGTCTTGAATCTGAATTGAATGATTCTCCATGAACAGGAGTCAACGGGCTCTGTTTTTTGATTGGAAAGACAGAAAAGAGACATGTTGTTTTGAATATCTTTGTATGTACATATATTATTGTTCTGTGTGTGTTCAAATAAGAGTGAGGTTGAATATGTTGTGAATGTTTGAACATGGCCATGTTTGAAAGTATGTTTTTATGATTGAACGAGGAATACGTGACAATAATCAGTATGCCGCGTGTTAGCAAATTGATTTGTTTTGGATGTTGTTGCTGCCCTAATGATGCGCGATTGGCTGAAAGTCAACCTGCCCCGCCTGAGGGCAGCCCGAGTTATGATATGTATGTATAGCATAGTATTACACCTATCTTGGTTAACACACTATGGCATAAATATACTAAGGATAATGTAGAGTTGCAATGGCCTTTAACCGGGTCTTTTGATGAGAAAAAGATACATTTCCAGCAATATCGATTGTTTTCTAAACATAGTCGACAGTCAATGTTTGATTCCCTAAACCTATGGCAGAAGGAAGCAAAGCGTAGACGTATACGAGAGGAGAAATTATGCAGAATGAAGGGAGGCCAGACGATTACGCAGAAAGCCATTGCTTATGATAAAGCTCAAACCGAACAGGGAATTGATTGTGCAGATATTTAATTTAGATTGCAAGTGGATAAGACCTACGTGGCTAGGACTGAAGCGGAGGATGAGATGGAGGATTTATTGCATACTCGTCCACCTCCACCTTATGCTCCACAATGTATATATCCTGTTGTTCTCCCAACTCCAGTACAGGTCCCTTCAGCCTCTGCCCCTGTTGTTTCCTCTTCCCCTGTCTCTCCGGAAACATCCTATGTTTTATCTCCCTCTGTGTCTGAGACGGCTACCTTATGGTCTGTTACATTGCCATCTTCTGTTATGTTCACAGCTGTTTCGTCTTCCCCTACCCTTGTGTGGGCTTCCCAGTCCACGAGCACGACCCCATCCCTAGCTGTTTCAACTCCAGCTCGTGCTCCAGGGGATTTGGTCACGAAAGTTATTTACTCGTTCGACTGCAGGACTAAATGAGAAACAGATGGTTGAAAATCAGTCATCCCAGTGGATGCGACATCCTATTTATACTATAACTGATATATGGAGCACGCTCCGAGACTTTGAGCCTGTTATGCAACAACATGCCCTGAAACAGTGTTTTGCAGGAGGGATGGCCCCCCAAGGGATGTATGATATTCAGGACAGGGCTCATAAGTCTGAACTTAACCCGGAGGAAGTGTACAAAATATTGAGGTTTTATTAAGTTATCGAGGGCGGATGCACCAAAAATGTTCCTCATGGGACTCTCAGCACCCTATGCGAGAAGTCCATCCTAAGTTTCACCCTGAAATACCGGAATAAAAAAAAGATCAGGATGTAGTGACTAGACCTCGTGTAGAGGCCCAAGTGCAGGAACAATGGGTTTACACCCCCTGGAAGAGGAGTGAAGTCCTCTTGCTAAAATCACAACTACCTGACCCCCGTAAGAATCCCACGGCTTGTTATAAAGAACTCACAGAAGCGGCTTCCTCAGCCATTATGACCCTAGCTGACATAGAGCTATTTTTTGCATTGCTGGTCCCTGTTGATGTAGGGTGTCAGGTGCATGATCAGGACCATGTTCAGGAGTTGGGCGGAACATGGAAACAGATAAAAGATTGGGATAAGGAACGTAAGCCTGGTGATAAACCAAAACTATTGGCTTTACCTGGCCGTATAATTACTTACATGCATTCCTTAATTCCGCTTCGTAAGGTTGATTGGGATAAATTGATAGCATGTAAGCAGAAGAAAGACAAAAGCATTTCTGATTTCTTCACTAGATTTGAAGGTGTATTCATGGACTTTAGTAGACAGGATTTATCATTGGAAGGCGGTATACGATTATTTGTTAATCGCTTTGTGACCAATTTGTTACCGGAAGTTTCTGCATGGCTACAAGCCGCTGAAAGTACCTGGACTACGTCTACGTCCTCTGTAATACTGAGTATGGCCCAATATTACGAACATAGAGAAAATGAGAGTAAGGATAAGACGGAAAAGAAAACTAAAGATCTAAAGACGCGGATTTTTGTTGCAACAAGTCGTTCAAGGACGAGGCAGAGAGAGAGGCGTTATAGGGTTCGTCTCGAGGGGGGCGGGAACCGGACGAGACAGAGGGCCGGCTGTTGTTTTGGGACCAAACCAGTGTGCTTACTGTAAGGAGGAAGGGCATTGGCGATTTCAGGGTCCATTGTTGCTGGCTCAGAATGGGGCTATGAGAGGAAGAGGTCGAGGTGGTGTGGATCACAGTGATATGCGAAGAGAGGAGGCGACGCAGATCGGATCGGAAAATAATTATTTTGATTATCCAAGAGGTAGGCAGTACTATAATGAGGACTGTGCTATGGATGCAACCGAAGGGTATGCCTATACATAGGACAGCCAAGGACAGAGTGGGGGCCAGGTGTCAGTACCCATTGATCAGCAAGGTCCTTATGTGAAAGCACATTTGATAGGGACATCTGAAATGCTTTTAGTTGATACGGGTGCGATGAATAGTTCTATTTCTAGTTCTCTGGTCCCAGGGGCTGCTCTGTCCGGGCACAATAATGTTTTGGTGGGATTCTTGGGAATTCCAGTGGTAAGCCCCATTTCCAAACCTATTCCGTTCACAATTGGTCCAGTTACGGTAGACTCCCCGTTTCTCTTGACTTCTCATTGTGGTAAAAATGTATTGGGCTTGGATTTGTTGAAGAAATTACGTACAAAAATTCATTGTTCACCTGATGGTGTTTATTTGACTATCAATCCCCTGGGCAGGCATACTTTGCAGTGTTTTACCAAAAATGAACCCCTCCCTCCTGAGTTTGCTGCTATCCCAGTGACGCTGTGGGCCACTGGAGACACAGATGTAGGATTATTAAGGATTCCACCCGTTTCTATTACTCTGAAACAAAATGCACGCTTCCACATATACCCCAGTACAAAATTTCTCCGGCGGGCGAGAAAGCTTTGCTCTCCATCATACAAGATCTGATCAAATGGGGTGTGGTGGAGGAGACGGCTGCTAATGTATGCAACAGCCGCATTTTACCAATCTTAAAAAAGGCCCCTGTTGGAAGTGATCCTGACTATGTTGATACTTATCGTTTTGTGATTGATTTGCGTGAAATTAATAAAATAGTAGTGCCCCAATACCCTGTGGTTTATGACATCACTGCTATTCTTACTATGATTCGTCCCACTGCAAAATATTTCTCTGTGATCGATTTAAAGAATGCTTTCTTTAGCATTCCTATACATCCTGATAGCCGTCAAATTTTTGTCTTCTTAATATCTGGTTGCAGCTTCTGGTTTAGTCGCGCTCCCCAGGGGTACATGGAGAGTCCAAGTATTTATAGTCAAGCTTTGAGGACATTGTTGGATGATTTGGTCCTACCCCCTGGTAATGTGCTTTTGCAATATGTCGATGATCTGTTAGTGGTCTCTAAAACTGAGGAAGGTTGTAAGGAAGCCACTGTACAATTATTGTCTCATTTGGCGGCTAAAGGCAATAAAGTATCTCTTTCTAAATGTCAATATTGTCGACAGGAGGTGACCTATCTAGGTCATCTACTGTCAAAAGACGGGAGGAGACTAACGCCTGAGCGTGTGACAACCATTTTTAATATGTCTGTACCTCGTACTCAGCGTGATGTCCGTGCATTTTTCAGCATAACTTCTTACTGTCGCCAATGGATCCCTAATTTTTCCCTTTTCACTAAATCTCTCCTGTATTTAACCCCTAAAGATGTGCATGAACTTTTACCCTGGACTGATGATTGCCAAAATGCTTTTGACTCTTTGAAATCTGCGCTTTGCTCTGCACCCGTTCTTGGTACCCCTGACTACCAAAAACCTTTTGTGCTTTATGTACACGAGGTGGACGGTTGCTCGCTTTCTGTGTAACACAAGGATTTGGTGGTAAGCAGCGACCTTGTGCTTATTTCTCGGTGGTGTTGGATAACGTCGCCAGAGCACTCCCTAGCTGTTTAAGGGCTTCTGCTGCGGTCGCAGTGGCTATTCGACAGCCAGAAGGGCTCGTTCTGAACACTGATCTCACAGTGATGGTACCGCATGATGTGGATAAATTATTGAACAAAACGAAGACCCAGCACCTTACGAGTGCACGTCTTACAGGTTACAAATTGACTTTGTTTGTTCCCCACATTACTATTAAACAATGTACCACTCTGAACCCTGCCATGTTACTACCCCTCCCTTCGAACAAAAAGAAAAATGAAGTTCATGATTGTATATTTCAGACGGAGGAAGAGACGAAGGGATGGGTAGAACTGACAGACAATCCTCTATCTGACCCTCAAGGGGAGTTGTATGTCGATGGCTCTTGTTTCAAATTATCAGATGGCACGACAACTGCTGCATATGCGATAACTACTCTTCACACTGTAGTTGAGGGTTCTTGAGTACCCCATCAATCAGCTCAGGCAGCTAAGTTAGTGGCATTGCTTTGGGCCTGTGAGCTAAGTGAAGGATTGAGAGTAAATATTTACACCAATAGCAAGTACGCCTTCGGCGTGGCTTATAGTTTTGGCCGACTTTGGGCCGAAAGAGGTTTTCTCACTTCCTATGGTCAGTGAATACAGCTTGGTCCCTTGATTTTGCGATTGCTGACCGCATTGACGTTACCAGAGATGGTGGCTGTAGTTTAATGCAGTGCAAACAAGGCAGTGGTTGATGAAGTGGGTGAAGGTAATGCCTTTGCTGATCAAGTAGCTAAGGAAACTGAAAAATCCAAAATGACCTTAATGTTTGTGACCAGCTCTGCTAGGTGGGTGGCTGAAACAGAGATGTTTAATAACACTATGGAGAGTGTCCGAGAAATACAGAAAGAAGATACCCCTATTGAGCTGGCTCACAGGAAAGAGAAAGTGGGGAAATTAGATGCAGATGATTGTTGGATTGATTTGACAGAAAAACAACGGTGGTTGTTGCCCAATGCATTAGTGAATGCGGTGGTAGCAATGGCACAAGGTTCATCTCATATTGGGGCTAAAGGTATTTGTGCATTATTAGATCCTGTATGGTACAATCCCAATATTCCAAAGAGCGCTGCTCATTTGGTGCAATTTTGCATGGTTTGCTTACGACATAATCCTGGGGGCAGGGAGCCTGTTCTGAGTGGAAACTTTGCACCATCATCTTTGCCTTTTGAGGTGCTCCAAATGGATTATATACAGCTGGAGCATGTAAATAATTTGAAGTATGTCCTGGTCGTGGTGTGCGCTTTCAGTAAATGGGTGGAAGCCCACCTGACCAAGGAAAATACTGCTTTGGCAAAGGCAAAGGCATTGGTAAAGGAATACTTCCAACGCTATGGATTGCCTCGGGTGATCTGGAGAAATAACGGGGGACACTTTAATGCAGAATTCATCAGGCACCTTTGTAATGGACCACAGACGAAACAGAAATTCCATGCGGCTCGACACCCCCAGTCCGCTGGGTTGGTTGAGAAGTATAATGGAATACTGAAGCTCAAATTAGCAAATATTCAAGAAAGTACCGGATTGAAGTGGCCAGATGCTCTGCCACTGGCATTAATGTCAATACGGGTTACCCCACATTCTCGTTCTGGATAATTTTTGGGTGCCCTGCTAATGTTTGGGGCATCCCGAGACCCAGAACGTTTGTGATATAGAGAATCCTATGTTGACTAAAGATTTTCGTTACATTCATCAACAGGTCTCAGCAGTTTTGCAGCCCCTGCCAAAGGGTCCCAGACATCGCTTGGAGCCAGGACAGTGGGTTCTGGTCCATAATTACCAGTGAAAATGCAGCTTGGATCCCCGTTGCTCTGAACCATTTCAAATCTTGTTGGCCACGCGGACGGCGGTAAAGGTGAACGGCAAGCGACAATGGATCCATGTATCACTTCTGAAATAACTACCCCTTCCGCTTCCATATGATCAGCGAATCCAGGAAGGGGTTCTGACCCAGGAAAGTGAGCGAGTTCCTCGTTTTGTCCCTTTTTCTGATGCCCAGGTAATTGGAGAAGGGCAAGGAGAATGTGTCTCGGGCTCGGAAGAGACTCTGTCATCAGCACAAGCGATTGCCCCAGATTCTGTTGCCCCTATAGTCGAATGAGAGGCTTGCAGTACCCCTGTTGCACCGGATTCATCATCCTCTGTTTTGTTCTCTGATCAGGAAGTGCCTGGCCATGCTCGATACAACCTGCGGCCCAGAAAATAACGCGGTACCCCAGGTGAATATGGTAGGAGGTAGCGAGAGACTTGAGTGATAGGGTACAGACTTGTTCCACGAATGTCTGTTAGATGAGCTTCTGGGGTACTGAGCGAGACACTGGACTGAACGCGCTTAGAGCCTTGAACATTTGCTTGCTCTGTTCAGAAAGAAGACTGAATTTCTTGTTTAAAGAGACCCAGGTTGTGTTTTCTTCAAGGGTTGTGTGAGAACATAACTCCATCGTGAGAGGCTTGCTTTGGTATTATTTGTGATGAACGATAGGAGCCTGCCTATGAGGCTCTAAAGGGACACAGGAAAGAAGCACCCTCCGGCAGGTTGGACTGCATCGCCCAAGTTTATTTTTGGACTTTTAGTTAGTATGTATCCCTTTGCTTGTTTAGTTCCTGAAGATGAACATCCAATTGTACCGCGTTATTTCCCTGCATGCATGCCTGTCTTTTCTAGTTGGACCCAACGAGTTAAATTGAATTTATAGTTATTATAGCAATATTATTAATCACATTGATGGCAGTATTCACCTATTTAGAATTTCGCCACCCTATGCATACTATTTTAGGAACATGTGTTTCATACTTTAGCCCCACATAAGGAAAGGCATTGTCTGTCTTGTGTGAAAAATGAATTTGTTGAAATGCTTCATCAAACACACAGCGCCACCAGTGCTACAAATTGTTGGGTTTGTGGTCTTTTACCATCTGTTATGCACAAGCACGACTTATTCATATCCCTACCCTTGTCTCATCTGGGGAGTTGTGAGGCTTGGTTTAAATTACTTTCAATGATGTATATGCATTATACTGTGGACACTCAAAGGTTTTCGGAAAAGGATTATGAAATGATTTTAGCACATGATGAGGTTCATCAAGGATTCGACCCCGAGGGGAATAATGGAGAGGGAACCTTAGATCCAACTAAATGTATGAATATGTATACAACGCATGAAAATACCACTGTCAAGGATCCCCCTCGAGAGAGGAGGTAGTTCGTCCACAGGAGCAAAGATGAATGTCCCACACACTTCCCAACAACAACTACCAAAGCGAGAAGGTATAACTTCGCTAACAGGCAGCTGCTACCAAAAAGTGTGGGGGGAATTTCCCAGGGAGTATACCACTCTCCCCCAGCAAGGTGACGTAGCTGCAGTCTTGATGGCAGGAGACTGGAAAATAAATAGACAACAATACTAACCTCACCAGTACTTTACAGGGCTGATACACAAGTGTTCAACATAACAGTCCACTTACCACACAGGTGAGAATCAGGGCTTTAAGCTAGAAGTCCAGACAAGAACCAGGAGATACAGCAGAGAACCTGGGGGACGACTAGCAAGGATATCTCCAAGGTAGAATGCACCAATTCCAGATCTACTCATAAACTGAAGACAGAGCAGGACTGGGCGCCACAGGTGCAGTTGATGACCCTAGTATCACTTATGAAGCTAAAGACAAAGTGATACAGAAATTCCCACTCCAGCGCATAAACTTAAGACAGCGTGGAGCGAGTAACAAGCATATAACACAGACAATCCCTTCTTCCGACTCATAAGCTTAAGACAAAGTGGAGAAAGGGAACACACAACATGAAACGCGGACAATAGACACACCCCGTCTGAATAGTGACTGAAAAGCAGAACGGAGTGGGCGTACCTACAACAAGACGCGATAGACAAGACACGCTTCACTCGTAACCTAAAGACGGAGTGGAGCGCAAACAATAAACATACATGAAACCCCTACGATAACAAGAATGACCGCGGAGTCTAAACTGAGAAGGATTGTCAGCTAGGAATTGACACCAGAGAGGAGAGAAGGGCAGGCGGGGAATCCAGGCGGAAGGGGACGCTAGGCACCGGGGAAGGGCGTGCCGAGACGAGGAAGGGTAATGGAACAGGTCGGGGGAAAACACAAACAGGCAGGACACAGATCAGATACAGAAAATACCGTAACCCAAAGGCGGAAATCTCAGGAGCTGAAAAAGAGCACAAACGGGATCAATAGAATTCAGCAGGAGCTCAGAACACTACGGGAACCTCACGGAGCAGAACGCTGAGTAGAGGGGGCGTGGTCACTAACCAAACAGTAAGCCAAGCAATGATTCGCGGGTGAGTTCCTCCTTTCAACTGCTTAGGGAGCGTCTCAAAACACCATGATGTATTCAGTAAGAGGTTTTAGGGAAAGGTACAAAAGTCTCGCAGGGACACAAGAGGATTTAAAGAACTGAGCATTCTACGCCCTGTGGAATCTATATTGAACACTTATGATTGGGGTCTAATTCGACCACCCCTAACAACCACTTGGTTGAAAAATGAGATTTTGGATTTTGTTGAGTTTAATTTCACTCAGTATTTTCGACATTTTCAAGACCATAATGTTACTGAAGATAAAGCTATTCCAGTGCCTATACTAAATAGTACCTCTGCGTTCTGTGTTCAGGGAGTAGGGTACATATCAGTAGGAGAAAGCCGATGTAATTATACTTATCGATTGCGTACCTTTAGCAGCCTCCCATTGTTAACCCCTCCTAATGTATATTTTGTTTGTGGAGAAAATGCGTATACTTGGCTTCCACAAGGTTGGGCTGGATGTTGCTACCTGTCCTTCCGGTACCCACCAGTCTATATTGCCCCTTCTAATTATCACAAGGATCACTGCCTAGATAAACGAAGTATGCCTGTTAAGAGAAATAAAAGAATGATAGATACTACCGATATAGATCGGACAGATACTCCTGAACAGCATTTTAACGACATTGTAAAAGGAGTGTTTCCCACCTGGTGGCCTATAATCACCAGCAAAGAAGTACGCCGTTTGTCCAGAGTAGTTGAAGGGGTAATTAACACCATTGCAGGAATATTGACTAATTTGACCCTAGAGCTGCAAGCGACCAGATTCGTTTCGCTTCAAAATCCTATGGTTTTAGACGTTATCTTGGCAGATCGAGGAGGAGCATGCAGTGTGATCGGCAGTTCTTGCTGTGTCTATATCCCTGACTCTGCCCCCTCTGTTCATTTGGCTATCCAGAAGCTACCTCGTTTGGCTTGCGAAATACATGTAGAGACTGGTACGTGGTCCCTCTTTGGTTGGTTCTGGGGTCTGTTGTGTACTTGGGGTTGGAAAATTTTGATAGTGCTGGCAGGTATAGCCGTATCATATTCAAGTGTTGCCTTTTTTACACAATGTGGGCATGCATGTTGCTCTTATTGCGCAACTAAACTCACCTCCTCCTTGGCCGGTCCATCCCCAGCAGCAGTAAAGGCTCAGTTGGTTCAGCAGGAGCTCAAAGATTAAATGCAGATTGATGAAGGAATATTTGAAGATTGAGCTGTTTTAGTTAGCTACATCATGCTAAAAGGGCTGTTCTGAGGGATAAAAAATAGATTTTCCATACATAAGGAGTATCGTACCATATTATGTTAGCATGATGCATCTATATGTACCCTCTTTGCTTGATATATATATATTGCTTTTGCAGGGATGATAGCATTTATTCTCTCCTTGCGTTAACACTGCTAACAGAGTAGGCCGAGAACCATAGAGACGCCATTTTCTGAACCTATGCTCGAACACGGGCTGTGATCACGTGTTAGTCTCCGGCAGTTGTCAAGCCCCAGTTCATCTGAATTACTGGGAACAGCTGAACATAGGCTGTTTACTCGACTGTCCTGAGACTCAAGGTCGCATCTGGCTTTGGATACAATAAGCGCATTCCTGGAGGCGCTGTGCCTGCTCTCCCGGGCACCAAGACGAAAGGGGGTCACCCCTCTTGACCTTCCCAGTAATAAATAGTTAAGCTTTGAACTAATCATGTGTGCCATATATGGTCTTTTCCTGGAGCTCGAGGGCCAACTGGTGTTTTTCCTTTTACCGTGATTATATGTGTTGAACTGAAAAGTATATAACCTCATGTTTGAATGCAAGCCAATAGTCTTCTCCGCGCACCTGATGGGTGAGAGTTGGAGAGGCTCCTCTATAGAGTATTTTTGCTTAATAAATTATTGAACTTTCTTCACTGCCAACAGACTGAATATTTGGTAATGGGATTGGGGCTATTGGTAGGTATAGTTCTTTATGTTATTTTTACGGTACTTCAGTTAAAACATATGGGGCTAGATGTAGGTAAAAAGGTTTTACAGATTTTAAAATACCGAATTTCACCGATTCAGTATTTTAGAATCGGTGAAACTTATGTAGGTAAATATTCTGTATTTTTTTCCGAATCGTTAAGATTTGGTAATTACCGAATCGGTAATTACCATTCATTCCTATGGGTCTGGAGGCCCATAGGAATGAATGGCAATTACCGAATCAGTAAATACCGATTCGGTAAAATTGTGAAATAGTCAAGGGTGGCAGAGTGTCACTTTGACACCCTGTTGCACCCCTGATTAGTGCTTGTGTGCCATGTGGCACACATACATGCCCTTAGGGCAGGTGTAATATGGACAGGTGTAAATAAACATATATGCATTTACACAGGAATTCGTTATTTACCACCAACTAATAGTTGGTGGTAAATAACGAATCCTTTAAGCCCTGTAGCACTGTTTACAGTGCTACCTACATTTCAAAATACAGATTCGGTAATTTTACTGAATCAGTAATTTTACCGAATCGGTAAAATTACCGATTCGGTAAAATTGCCGAATCTACATCTCAGTATCCAATTACCGGTATCTACATCTCAGTATCCAAATACCGGTCGGTAACTGCCGAAAATCGGTATTTTCTGCCGCTACCGACTGGTATTTGTATACCTACATCTGGCCCATGATATGGAACAGAGATGGGGCCTGATAAAGAATATTCCATTGGTTATAAGGCAATGATCAAAGTTCTCTTAATTGGCTGGATTTTGCCCAAAGAACTATTAGCATCCTCGCATTGGCTTTATTGATGTTGTGTGGTGAAGCAGTTTGGAGATGAAGAAAATTCTAAGAGGGGCCTTAGTAGCTTCTCAAGGATAAATCTTGCTATAATGTTCCTGCATGGTTGAGGCAGTTGCTCTTAGTCAATATTTTGTGCACAGAAATAGTCCAAAGAGCAATCAATTGCATCTAGCAACCTATCAATACCTCTTGTTGGAATCTGTTAGGTTTGTGTGTAGACTATTATTTGCGCTTATTATTTCGAAAGGTTTGGTCTGCAGGGTGGTTTTTCAATGGACCACCTCCAGTCAACATAGCTGTTAAGCTGTGCAAAAAAAAACAGCATTGTCTTGACAACCATGGAATGATACCATGGTAAAGTTAGTTGGGCAGTTTAAATAGCTTTTATTTTATTGTATGCCTGCCTGCATATTCTTTCAGTTAAAAAGTGAGAAATTTAGAGACAGCACCAAACTGTTAGCATCATGTCTGCCTCCTATCTAGGCTGACAAATTGTGTTGTTTACACTATGTTTGCTTCTATGTTAAAATAAAACTTGCAGTGGAGGCTAAAATGTGTACATGTGAATTGAGATAGTGCTTTGAGCTGCATAATTATGTTGTCTTCTTGGCAATTTAGAGTCACTGAACCTATAAACATGATATAACCCTTTCGCCTAGTGTTGGAGTCCGACAGGAACACAGCCGAAGGGTAAAAATGTTTGTTTTTGCCACAAAATTGTAGGCGAATCTGCAAATGTGTGTCAAAATGGAAAAAGCGCAGTTTCCTGTGATTGTTTACACTATTTCCCCCTGGTGGGCCGCATTCTGAGGGCATAAAAAAGAGAAAGGAAGGGGTCAGCGCGACTCCCCTCCAAAATTTTGAATGGAGCACTGGGGCGATGGGCATCCCCGGGCCTAGAAAGACCCTAGGAGGGGGCCTCATGTGCCCCCTTCTTTCCATTTTTTACAAATACGTGCCTAATATATACAAGCACAGGCAACTGCCCTTCTCTTTTTTAAATTTTGCTGCAAATTCACTGATCTACCCACAATGTGTGGCACAAATAGAAAAAAAATGTAATCTACTGCAGGGTCCATGTGGAACTCCAACCCCAGACCTAGGGGTCATTGCATTCCTATCCTGCCCTTTTATGTCTCTCTTTTAATGTTTTCTTGAGGTGCTCTAGAAGGGGGCCCAGTGCATGCCCCTCTTTTTAGCATGCACCCACTCATACACCCGTGCACCCACTGACAGACCCACTCATACACCCACTCAGAGACTCACGCAACCACTGACAGACCCACTCAGGCACTCATGCACCCACTCACACATCCATTCAAGCACTCATGTACCCACTGACAGATCCACTGAGAGTATTACACACACACTCACAAACCTTCTCAGAGACTCATACATCCACTCACAGACAAACACAGAAACTCACTAACCCACTTGCTTACCCACTCAGAGATTCACACAACCACTCACAGACACACACACACCCACTCGCTCACCCACTCAGAGACTCATCCTTCCATTCACAGATTCTATTAGATACTCATGTACCCAGTCACAGATATACTCAGAGACTCAGACACCTATACACACACACACTCAGACACTCATGCACACACTCACAGACCCACTCAGACACTCACTCAGTCACATACCCACTCTGACACCCACTCATGCACTCACATACCTACTCACATATCCACATAGCCACGCACACAGCCATGTACACACCTATGCTGTCACTCACACACCCAATCAAAGACCTATATGGCCACTCATACACCCACTTATTTACTTAGACACCCACTCTCAAATGTTACAGTTAGGAATTAAAAAGTAAAAAGCCATTGAAATTCCCTGAAAGAAAAACCCAATGGTTACAGGAATGTAATAGTTAGGAAACAGAATTTAAAAAACATAGAAATTCACTGATAAAATTGAAGGTTACGGGGATGTTATAGTAAGGACATTGAATACAAAAAAAACCTTAGGAATTCACTGAAAAAAACAAATGTTACAGCAATATTAAAGTTAGGCTTAGATTTCACTTGTACAAACCAGAGAAATACAGCAGTTATATTTACATGAGCTAACTATAACTTACACCCCTGCAATACACTGCTTATGACCTCCCATATTACATCACTCATGACATGATCAGTGACATCACTGATGACATCATCTACAGAACCAATCCTACACCCATGTAACTGCTCATATACCCACTTGTTCATTCAGAGAGCTACTCACACACCTACTCATTCACACACACAGCCACTCACTTACCCATACACCTACTCACGCAGCTACTCACTCACCCAGTCATTCACACAGCCACTCACTCCTCTTTACAGCCACTCACACACCCACTCACTCACCAATATAGCTACTCCTACACCCAGTCACAAACCCATACATTCTCTCAAAAGAGACACTTACACACCCACACAACCACTTATTTACCCATTCACACATTCATACAAGCACTCACATGTCTACTCACTCAACCATATAGCCACTCATACACTCTCAAACATAGCCACTGCCACATCTAGTCACGCACCCATATAGCTACTCACACACCCATGCAGCCACTCACACAATCACTCACTATCCAATACAGCTACTCACACAGCAACTCACTCACCCATACAGCTACTCCCACACCCATGTATTCACCTATACAACTACTCAGACATCCACATATTCACCCGAACAACCACTCTCAAACCCAATCCCATATAACTGATCGCACATGGATACACACAGTCTCTTACATAGTATATGTTAGAAATAGTTTCAATCATAAGTAGTATACAAAATATACAAATTAATCTTTTGTAGTACCTTAGTATATATATTTAACACTCATACACTTTTAGAAAGCACTCATAATCACTAGATGATGCCATCAATGATGTCATTTGAGATGTTAAAAATGATATCATGAGTGATGTCATTGACCATGTCATGAGTGATGTCATATATGAGGTTATAAGCAGTGCATTGTGAGGGTGCAGGTTATAGTTAGCTCAGCTAACTATAACTTCTGAATTGATGGGTTTTGTAAGAGTGAAACTTGATCTTAACTATAACGTCTCTGTAACCTTTCTTTCTTTCTGTGAATTTCTATGGTTTTTAAAATTGTATTACCTCACTATAACGTCCCTGTAACCTTTGTTTTTTTCATTCAATTTCCAAGGTTTTTTAAATGCTAATTCCTAACTATAATGTCCCTGTAACAATTGTTTTTTTCAGTGAATATTGACAGTTTTTTTAAAATTTTATTTCCTAACTGTAACCTGTAAACTTTAAGAGTGGGTGCATGAGCCGCTGCAGAGGTTGGTGACTGCGCGTGTGAGTGGCTGTATGAGTCTGTGAGTGAGTGTGTAATGGCTGGGTAATTATGTAAGTGCATGAGTAGTGCCTGGGTGATTGTATGATTACATAGGTAGTGCCTCTGTGATTCTATAATTGTAATTGCCAAGGACACACTGCACATACCGGGTGTTTTTGACAAAGTGTAAAACATATATACACATATTTTACATAAAGTTTCATTGTAACTATTTAGTAAGATACTAATTTAACTTTACCCTTTGTATTCATTTGTTCAAATAATTACATTGAAATTGCATTTCTCTTCTTCACAGCAATACAGGAGGTCAAAATGACATCAGTAGTCACACAACAAATGACACAAGTGTAAAACCGATATATAGACATATTTTATACACATTGTGAGTGTAGGTGTTGAGTAACATAATGATTTAACTTTATTTTAACAACACATTTGTAAAAAAAACTGTTAAAAAAATAACTTTCAACTTCTGAACTTAGGAATAGAACAGAACTACCAAACACCCATCAAACTACCCTTTGTTATCCAAACTCATGTGGAGTCAAACACTACTGAAAAACAAGTGCAATGCACAATCTGTGACAGGACAATCTCTAAAGGGATAAACAAAAAATATTTGTGTGGGACGGCGACCTTCTATATCAGTGACAGCAGCAATAATTCCCAGCCAAAAGTTCCTTCAGAGGTGCAGAGCCACACAACAGATACGGCTCCAGAGTTTTCAAGAATGGCCATGTATCGCATGGGCTGTAGTGTTGTCATAAGTGCTGATGAGCAGTGTGTTACAGCTATTCACAACTCTGCAACAAATCATACATGCTCATTTTTTCCCCTTTTATATTTTTTCCACATTTCTCTGTGTACATTTTTCAAATTCCTTCTGTCCCAGTTGCCATTTTTGTTACCACAAAAAAACAAAAACAAAACAGAAAGTCGTTTCACCAGGAAAGAAAGGAATATCATTGGATAATACACTTTTCAACTAAAAGAATAAGAAGAACACGCCCATTTATCTATCTTGAACATTCTTTAAGAGGAGTTCATAGTGAGCAGACTTTGTCAAGAGGTACACAAAATAAATATTTCTGAGGGGCTACGGCCATGCTTTAGCATCTAAAAACATACCATAGCAATAGTGTAAAAGCAGCAAGAAGGCAACGTAAGGGCTAAAGGACCCTCAACTTCGATAGCAGGTGCAACAACAGCAGGGCAGAGAGTCCTTTCAGAGGACCAGTCTAAACTTCAAGATTTGGCTCCACAGTTTTCCTGGATAGCATCATACCATGGATTGCGGAGTTGTAGTGAGTGCTGAAGAGCAGTCCATAACAGCCCTCTTCAATGCTGTAAAGAATCATGAATGTTGTTTTTTCTCCCTTCATAGAACTACATAAGCAGGCATTTTGTTATCTTACAAAATGGATATCTAATATCTCTGTGTTGTTCATTTTATCATTTTCTAATTTATTGTAACACTGCTTAAATATAACCTAAAGACAATTGAAAGCATTCTCCTACAAATAAACACACAGCTAACCTTTCCCAGGTATCATTATTTACTTTTTAACTTTTTAAATACAAGACAATGGTCTGTGTTTGAATCTTCTAGTGAGTGCGTTGACAACATTTATAAACATACTCTGGTTTTTGACCCAAAACTGTGTTAAATTTTGTAATCTCTTTTCAGAACTATCAACTGTAATATCTGCGTCCTATTCTGCAACTCCTTCTCTTAACAACTCTTCATTTTCCCTAGAATCATGCTCAGGATCAAAGAAACGAAACTGCACATCATCCTAAACCTTTTCTACATCTGCCATAGTATAATGCAAAGGTGCTCTATTAATTTCTCCTACATATAAAGCAGGGGTTTTCACATAGTACAGCCTCTTGATTAAATTTCTCATTGTTGAGTGGTGTACAGCTAACATTCTGAAATGATGAAAGGTGCTTTGGCACACTTTGTTTGATAAACAAACTAGTGAGTGTCCCTGCAAACTTGTATGCTTTCTAATCTTGCAAGAATACAATCCTTGTAAAGTACCTATTTTGAGTTTTAAACTGCGCCTTGGAAAGATATGTAGAAATGTCCTTAATATATCAATTGATTGCTGTTGAATACCACAAACACTACTACAATTCCATTTCTATACAGGTACCTGACTCCACCTTCATTGTACCCGTTCTCCAATAACTTGCTCTACATTTGTAGGTACCTTCACCTCTTTCGCTATAGGAGTGCCATACTTCATTTCACAACATCGTCTGTAATCAATAGCGTGAACTAATCTTTTATCCTGGAGATAGCTTTCTTCAATAAAAAGACTCTGTACTAGAAGTACGTATGCATTCTCCACTAAAAACTGTACAAAAGTTACTTTTATTCACTAATCTTTTTTCTGGTTCTGTCTCCTCATGCACAACACCATTTTGTCAAGAGTCGTCATTCTATTTATAGTCAAAATGAAAAGCTTCCTCCGGAGCGGCAGGGAAATTTTGGGTGCAGTGGTGTGTGGTGGGTTTCTGGAAGATGAAGTGGATACAGCTATGGTCGGTCCAATGGATTTCGGTGGTGTGGCTGAAGGAGACGTGGGAGCTTGTGGAGAAGATGGGGTTAAGTGTGTTGCCGGCAGAGTAGGTGGGTGTTGTGATGAGCTGTCTGAGTCCGAGGTTGGCGAGGTTGTCGATCAGGGTGGTGGAGTTGGTGTCGTTGTTGTTCTCGAGGTGGAAGTTCAGGTCCCTGAGGAGAATGTAGTCTGTGGAGGCGAGGGCGTGTGTACTGACAAAGTCGGCGATGGAGTTGCTGAACTGTGCCTGGGGTCCGGGAGGTCTGTAGACGAGGGTTCCTCTGAGGTTGGTGTTGGGATCTGTGTGAATCCAGAAGTGCAGGTGTTCGGCAGTGCTGAGGGTGTCATCGGTGCTGGTTGAGATGCAGAGGGTGTTCCTGTGGACGATGGCGATTCCTTCTCCTGTTCCGTTGGTGCTGTCCCTGCTGGTGATCTTGTAGTCGTCAGGGATGGCTATGGCGATGTTGGGTGCCGAGGAGGGGTTCACCCAGGTCTCCATCAGGAAGGCGACGTCTGGGGTGGTGGAGTCAACTAGGTCCCAGAGTTCGAGGGGGTGTCTGCAGGCGTAGCGGGTGTTGAGAATAATGCATATGAGGTGGTTGCATCCTTTCTCGTGGGTGGATTGGCAGATCGGATGCTGGTGAAGCTGCAGTTCCGGCAGGAGAAGGGTTCTTGGGTGCGTTTCGGGGCATTCAGGAAGCAGGTGTGCTGTCATCCGGTATTGAGTGCATGGAGGGTGCTGGTGTTATAGTGGTGATGGGTTTTGTGGCATTCGTGGGGTCAGGGGGTCTGGTGCTGGGTGCGGTCCAGGAACGGATGGGCGCAGACAGGCTTGCCTTAGGTGCGGCCGCACTTCGCCTGCCATATAAGGGGGGTGGGAGGGAGGAGCAGCTGGGAGGCGGGAGCGGGCCAATGGGTGATCAGGGGGGGCGGGCCACAGGGGATGAAGCAGTGGGAAAACAGGAGATGAAGAGATACAGAAGGCAAAAAGAGGGGGACACAATAAAAAGGGGAGCACAGTGAAAGGGGGAAAACGAAGGATAGAGAGAATTACAAAGGCAAGAACAAAACAAGCAGTGAACAAAATACAGCAGAGGTGCCTCGAATCTGTGACAGCGGTGGTGACAGGCAGCGGGGGTACACGGATGCACTGGTGGAGCTGTGTGGCGTGAGGAGAGCGACCTGCCTGAAGACAGGGCCTGATTTCCTTAAGCTATCTTCTTTCCAATTCTTGTGATATAGATTTTGTCCACTGTTGCTCTTTCCCATAGTTTGAATTTTATTTTCATTATTTTGAAATCTTTGTTAAAGGCAACATATATTTTTGAGAAATTACTTTGTCCTCTTACCAGTAGCTATTTTTCTTTCACCACTTTTTCTTAACTTTGCCCCTTTTTTGTCACAGTTCTGCACAGATACTGTAGTTGCTTCTGTTCCTTTTCCCTCCAAGCTTTTGCATGACTTCTGTCTGTAGTTATGCAGATATTGTTCTGTAAAAAAAAAGTATATTTAAATATTTATTCTTGCCAATGTACCAGCTACTTTACTACTGGCTTACACAAAATACAAAAACAGTTTTTATGTTATGTTGCAATTTTAAACCTACAGATGAACCTAGGTACATAACTACAAGCACATACTTCAATGTGCCAAGCCGGAACCAAAACACAAAACTGAATTTATTAGTTACATTTTAATATTATAGCAGCCTCTCCTCAGTTCTTACTTGTACACAGTAAAGGACCACTTTATTCCTTTTGTAATCAATTTTTAAATAAACATCAACCAAAGTGTAAAAGTACATACAGTGTCTCAATACTGTAAATCCAAAAACACAACATAAGAGTTATTTCTGTGCCTCCCTAACACTATATCACTGGTAGATTTGGTGCTTCAGTACTTTTCTACATAGATGTGTCAGATTTAAATTTTGAGAAACACTGCATATAAAAATCTGCACATTAACGTGTATCACAGCATATAGCTCTCTAATTCTTCCGAGTACATCCAAACAGTTTGTGACATGTTACATATATAATTCTCCAGATGGTTCCAAAAGAATACATATTCCTCACTAAATCTTGTAAATACATGTGTTTGTGGTTGAGTACAACAATACTCCCTGGATGATTAGATGAGTGCATTGATGGTGCCTAGGTGATACCCTCAGGATATAGTTAGTGCTTGCATGATTCACTAAGTATCTAGGAACTGTATCAGTGGTCACATATCTGCATAGCTAGTGACAGTGTATTTGCATGACTATTTCGCTACTATCTGGGTGATAGGATGAATGCATGGGTGTTGCCTGTGTAGTTCAATACGTTTTTAATTAGTACCTGCATGATTGAAAGAGTGCATTTGTAGTCCTTGGGTGATTGAATAAGTTTAAATATCACCCTTTATATATAATGGCCCTCTAGGAGCATACATTGCTCTGTTGCTCAGCGTGTACCTGCATCAGTAAGTTTCCAAAACTGAAAACAACAATTCAATATTTTTGTGTCTTTAAAACATATATTCAGCATTTCTCAAAGAAATGTTACATGCCTAGTAAAGCTAGCACAAGTACTCTCAAGGGACATTCTGCACTATTAAACCTCCTCAATTTTAAATATAGCGTGTATAAAGAAATGCACCCCCTCACCATATACATGACATTTTCACTAGCCTTAAACTTAAAGAAAATAGATCACATTTAAACATATATATGATTTCATAATAGATATACACCTTCTGGCATATTTCCAAAAATATATAGTTCTCTGCATCTTTAATAAACTTAAAAGTCTCATCGTACATATAACTATCTGGAACTACAAAAACGATATCTCACTATCTATTATGTGCAAACTGGTCATATAAGTTAGAAATCACATTAACAAACACTTCCTAATATATGCCATTATAATTAACATACAGAAACAGCGCATTTTCTTATCTTTTATTTCTACACTCTAATGTTTAATACTGTGCTAATGCAAATAATAAAGTTGTATCTATTCTGCACATAATCCTTAGCCATTTAAAACATAGTAATTTTTAAAGGCATTGCTCATGGTAATGTTCAACTGTACCAACATCTTAAACACATAACTGCTGCCAGATATAGTTCATCTGATATGTTTTTGTTCACATCACTGTGATACTCTTTGTAATCAAAATCCCATATACATCTTAATTTCTAATGTACATTTTTTAACTAATTAAAAAGTTATACACATACCAATGAATTGAGTTTGTCGATTATATTGTTGTTTTAGCTCATTCTGCATAGTTTTTACACTGTTAAGATGTGTAAAAACTAAGCACAAGATTGGTACACCACTCTCAAAGAAAGCAACCATTAAGTATGGGCAAATTGAGCAAATTTGCGGTACGCGAATTCGTGTGAAAGCGTACTTGCGGTCCGCAAAATCCGCGAACTTACGCGAGATTGCGGATTTTTTTATTTTTGCGTGTTCGCGGGATTTTTTTTTTGCCGCGGCTACCGCGAACTTACCCATGCGGTCGTTTATGGGCGCAGCCATCTTGTTTTCACTGTTCGCGTTGCGTATTTCCGTTTCCGGTCGCTAGTTGCATGCTCGCGTTGCGCTTTTCCTGTTCGGGGCCACAGTTGCGTGTTCGCGACCGTTTTTGCGTGCTCGCGAGGAAAATATCACGCAAACTTACCCACGTGGTTGCAATGGGTGCGGCCATCTTGTTTTTCATTCATTGCTATGGTTCTGGGCATGCCTTTTCTATCCAGCTTCAATCTTTGTAATCCTTACTTTTTTTGAACTTGTTTAAAATCTTTTTTATTCATCTATCTCTTTATTTTTGTACATCTATATTTTGTTCTTTTTTCTACTCTACGCTACTTTAATAACTACTTTTTCTTTTAACTCTCTCTTTTCTTTTATTTACTTTTTCCCCTATTCTTTCCTCGTTTTCCTTTCTTTAACCCAGGACCATGGCAAAGGGAGCCGGCAAGTCCAAGGGGAAGTGTCCCGCTCCCGCACCCCGCAGTCGGCTCCCTTGCGGGCGCTTACGGGGGGTGTCTGTAAGTCCCAGGGAGATGGTGACACACCGGTGGTCTGACATACTGGACCGGGAACAAGACCTGCTTGACCTGCTTGGCGTCGAGATCCCTGGGCTTGGTGAGTACTAGTAGCTATTTAATAACTACTTTGTTTTCTTCAGCTCTGTGTTATATTGCAAATATATGTTTTTTCCGAAGAGCAAGAATGCTGCTGATTACATTGCAGGTAAATTATGTTTCAAAAGCTTCTGTGATTGCAGGCGCCGGCCTGCTGAGTAGTGGTGCTACTATGCATACTTGTTTTCAATTTTGTGCTCATTTGACCTGAGTGATTATGTATGAGTGTACTTTACAGAACTGCGTAATGCTAGAGACTACAGACTCAAGTCCAGTCCTTCCTTTGTACTCCTGCCACTAAGAAGAGATAGTGGTGGTGGATTGATAGGTTGAGTATATTATGACTTGTCATTTAGTAGGACATTTTTTAGTGGTCTGCAATCATGACAGACTGTGTCTGTCACTTCACGTGCTGCTGAGTGCTGCCAGTCCTAGTAGAACCTTTTTGTAGTTGGTTTAGTGAGTTACATAACTTTCCAAGTAGACAGTCCGCGAATCCAGCAGTACTAATATCCTAGTAGACCACATCAGATTGGTCAATAAATTTAGTGCAATTGTTGTTTATTTCCCCGAAATAATTTTTTATTGTTTTATTGAAATGTTTGATTTCGTTGACAACAATCATCCATGTTTGTGTCTTTCTTTCATGTACATCAGAACCTCCCAGGGGCAAGAGGACAGAGGTGGCGGTGCCGGCGCCGGCGGAGCAGTAAGTCCAGGATCGGTCCGCCGAGGGCTCTTCTGCAGGCCCCAGTAAGTTTTCCTGTTAATTTTAATGATTATACCTCCCTGACTTTTACAGCACCTATTTTTTCCAAACGTTCATCATAATTCTATTTTTTTCCAAAATCGTCTTTGATCTTCTTGTAGACTGTTTCTAAATTCTTGTCCTGCCTCTACTATGACTCTCTGTGCTACTACTATTTATTATTATTAGTCTGTCTGTGTAGCTAGCTAAGCTTGCACAGTTGGCAAAAGGTGTTAAACAAAACTCCTATTCAGCAATAGCTCTAGGCACTGAATGCAGTCCTCTGTGTTGTCCATAATGTCTATTGAAGTCTTCTTAGTGTTTATGCTTTGACAACTCCCAAGAATAAAATGTCAATGGCCACCAAGAATAAGATACTAGTTTACTTTTTGATTGGATAGGAGGACATACTACTACTGTTGCAGGGACTATTCTGCACATACAGAACTATGGACAAGAAATAGGGCATTGGTGATAATAGGCACAGTTAGACTTTCCACAAACCTCAGTCATAACAGAAGTTGAATCCACAATCTCCTTACTGACTAGCTAGTGTGTCAGAGTCATTATTTAGCTACCGAATGCAGCGATGAACCCCAATGATTATACAACCCAGAACATAAGACTACGGAGTCAGAGTCCCGACCTCTCAGAGTCACCGAATCATGCTTGCAAATTGCAAACCCTTTAGCTCACTCACTCATGACCAAAAAACCACAGAGTCTATGTAAGTTTTAAAGCTTTATTAAAAGTAAAACAACTAGCTCTGTGTGTACTCTGTATATTAATTTTCAATTGTGTATTATATAAAAACATTTATTAAAATCAACTTCGTAGAAGAGAAACGGTGAACTCTTGAAAACTGATCAGTGGCTGATTTTACACATAAATTGTGGGAGACCCCTCACCTGGTTGGAACTTAAAGTACTGGTGGTGATGATGATGAGTAACATATTGCTCTTGTTCGTAGAAGGGAAGCTTCTGTCTGTTATTAGAAAAATGGTGCGTGTTAAAAAGCAAGCATTCATCAGTTGTTCCAAAAAGTGTAGCATGTTATGGCTAAGCATAAATAAAAACACCCTCCCCTTCCGAAAGGGGAATTTTTAGTTTAGACTAGAGAGTCATAAATAATGAAATTTGTTTATGTAGTAACATTTTTTTCATTCCTAGACAAAATAGGGAGTATTGTATATGGCATGTAAAAATATGAAATTTATTTTCTAGGCGGAACACCATCAGCACAGCCCACCACCAGTGCCGGGGCCAGCGCGGAGGTGGTCACTCCGGGGGCGGATGCGATGCCAGCAGGAACTGCTGTGATGGATGCCTCGGTAGTGGCGGGCAGTGGTAAGCTATTATATTCCTTACTTATTGAGATTGCAGAGTAGGCTTGCTGCTGGGGTGTATGTGTTGTACAGTACAAGTACACTTTACTGTTAAGAAGACTTACAAATTTAGAACTAAGTTTTTGTCAACCAGGGAGAATTTAGTCACCCTTTACTTCACATTAGCAATAACATTAGCGGCGGGAGTTGACGAGTAACCAATGGCCTCCTCTAAATTTAACTTCAACTCAGCTGTGAAGGACGAGCAAGTTAAATTAATGACTGGCAAAGAATGATATGTGTTTTTGAATGCAGGCACAGGTGGCTGGAAATCTGATGCATGGCCGGTTGTAGGCTGAAGCAAGGATGGGTAGAAGGAGAAAGAAAAGTGGACTGCCTAGGTGGGTGAAACAGAAACTGTATGTGTGCGCAATATATCCTTTGGGTCAAATTGAAATGCAAGTTAAGCACGGATGCATGGGTGGTGGTTTACAAAATAAAATAAAAGGGTGTTTTTCGGTGAGAAAAAGTAAGGTTTGTCCAGTTGAGACATTAAGAAGAATGTTTGACATTTACTTTGAATGGATGGATGCCTGGATGGTATCTTCCTCATAGATAGCATAGGTGTATGTAGAGTAGACAGAGTAGACGGTCACTGGATGAAGAGTGTTACTTTGAAGAGCATGAAACACCGCATGTCCGTGCCAGAGTAGCAAAGCCGAGGAAAGTAGATGTTGTAATTTTTCAGAATACTCCCTTGACTAACAGTAGTTTGCAAGCACAGCATATATTGTGTATCTCTATTGTATAGTTCACATTATCAAGTCAAGTCACAAATGCCTTCCTCCAGCGATTACTGGGACCACTCACTACCTATTTTAATAATTTTTTTTCAACTGTGTCATTCATGTGTGGCCTATCGGTGTTCACTCAATCAATAAAAACAAATCACCTAAAGTCATCCCGTATATAAGCAAATATCCACCTGCATGTACTGGAATGGTAACAGTAACACAAGTCTGCGTCATCATGGCTTGCGCCTGTTTTACTTGGGTGCAAGCTGACTGTGCTGGCATTATGCCGGCTTCCACAAGTTTACCTACTAATTTCGCTAAACAAGAGAGAAGAAGAAGACTGGTGTACTGTCTGAGTCTAATGTAGTGAGTCCATATAGTGCTAGTAGAATTCCTGAAACTCCCACTAATGTTAGAGCAGAGGCCGACGAAGTGGGAGGTTAGATAGATACATGCCACAAATGTTATGTACTGTGCTTGCAAGTTGCTAGTGCTACTGTGACACAACTTTCTGTTGAATTATTTTGTGTTAATCTTAAAGAGTATTGGTTACAGTTTGTTTTTCTTTCTTCATATAGATATTCCTAAACTATCAAGGAAGGAGTTGGCTATCCGGGCCAGGCGACGGAAGCTGGAGGCAATTGTCGCCGAATATCGGCGGCTGCTGGCTCAAAAGGAGGAGGATGACTCTCAGTCAATATCAACAACAACAGCTGCATCCTCCTCCGCTGCCCCTGGGTCATACAGCCAGAGCAATCCTCCAGCGGTACGGCGCTGTGGTCCAGCAGCCACCCGCCGCTGCCGAGCTGCGAAACCAGCAGCGGCCCCCCACAGTACCTGCAAGGCTCGTGTGCACCGACTAACCCTGCGAGTGGCCTACCTTGAGCAGGAGTTGGAGAGGCAGAAAGCCCTGCTCAAGGCCCTCCGGAGAGAGCAGCGTGACCACCTGGCCACAGGACACCGCCGGCCAAAGTAGAGAGAGACTGTCCCTTGCCCCTTTTTTAAAGACTTGGGGGGGGGAATTGGGCATTGGGGTTTTTGAACTTTTGGGGACATTTCATGGACATTGGTTGGGGTTAGGGAGGGGGTGGGTCGGGTCTTGTGGGATAGTTTATTTTTGTTAGGGTCGAAATAAATATTTATTTTCCACTTAAACATAGCATATGTGTTTTTACTGTTTTGTGGGAGAGGCAGGGGGGTAACTGTATGTTTGTTTTTCCTGAAACTTAAATGGCTGGTTGATTCAAATTGTCTAAGTAATCTCCCAAATGTGTACAAAAGTGCCAATGACAGAGTTAGTAAATTCAATTGTCCTACTACTTTACTAGTACTACCATCAGTCTCTCCTCTCCTCCTACTCCATTATTCTTCCTCCCCCAAAATGCTTATCTTACCTGTGATTTGTGTTTGAGAATAAGGCTAGGCACAGGGCTGGCTGCATGGCAAATGGCGATTAAGGTTGGCTATGGAATCAGGTATGGATGCAATGGCATCGTTGTGGTGGTAGTAGTAGTGGTACACACTGGCAGTAGCAGCATATGAAAAAAAAGGAAATGAGACATTGAGTGGCCTGAGAGGAGCATTAGAACAGTACGATAGTACAGTACACAAGAACAGTGCCATAAATGATTGTAGCCTAAGCAATGCTAAAGTATTCAATCAAAAGTGTAGATTATGGCTACTACAAGAACTAGTACTGAAGGACACAGCAGCGTAAGCTTTCGTCACGTGTAGGAGGATGTTGTTGTTGATGAATCCGCTCACTGGTGGACATGAAATTCTGAATTGATTTGCAAATACTCATGGGTGTGTGTCAAGCAAAATAAGAATATATCCTTTGATTCCTTGACCTGCCTTGAAATTGATTTTCTGTTGCTTTTGACCTTATCCTCCTCAGCAAGCATGTGGAAGTATTGGTGTCATTTAGTCACACCTCAATGAAAACCACACAGCCCATGGGAAGAGGGTTAGGGTTTGGAAAATGGATGGGAATGGGGTTTTTTGGGAAGGTTTTTTGGAGAGAGAAAAAAAACTCAGCAACAACAAATGAAGAAAAACAAATCTTTGGATGCCAACATATCCATAAATCTTTTAAGGGACATTAAGGAAGTGCATGCATGATGTTGTTTGCTAAATGGATGGTTAGGTTACTGAAAAGTAGTACATATACTACAACTTACTAACTAGTACTAAACAATTTGACAGTACAGGGCTGCAGTAATTACGCAATTTCACTTGCCTATCTGCCCTCAGAGAGAATAAACACTTAGTAGTACATTACATTAGTTTACAAATAGCAAAGAAAGTTATCAAATAGCTGTAGGGATGAATTTAAAGCAGAGAGCAAACGCACAGAGTAGCACTTATAGAAGTTCACAACAATAACATTATTTAAAAGAAGTGAAGTGGATACTGTAACTGTATGTTGCAGTTGTCCTGGTCAAATTAGGAAGTCACATGCATCCAGCCATTCCTCCTATTCGCGGTACTCCTCCAATCCATCGGGCGCTCCGTCGATCAATCTTGGTGACCACACTGTCCACTGCCTGCCTGGCGGATGCGGAATTGCGGATTGCTATGGTAAGCCGGAGTTAATGTTTTTCCCATCGCACAGGGTAAGTGCCGGCCTGTAATTGTCGATGGAAAAACAGAAAGGGATATTAAAACACCCCGGAGGAAAAATATAAGGCACGGTGTGTAGTCCAAAAAACACACTTTCACTTTCAGAGGCGACAGTATTACATACATGCATCACTTCTAAAGTGCCTACTCTAAGTCTCTGTTTCCAGGATAATAATTAGCACACAGCAGGCCAGGGCCATGCAGACGGTCAAGGCAAGCACCACTGAGTGAACCAACCTCCATGTAGCATACCTCTTTGAAAACAGACAGACAAAGCAGATCTAATTTTAAACAGCAAGCCACATAGCCGCAATTTTACATGAACCGCTGCCTGGACTCTGGCATAACACTACACTGGCTTGACCACTACATACCATGACTAGACCGACATGTACTTCTGCTGTGGTTGTTGTTGACTTGTTTACCTGTTTGCCACTGACGAAATGGCAATAGTTCTTCCGTAAATCGACGATGATGATCCATCCATCTCAGTGAGTGACTGTAAAGATATTATGTAACTTTGGTCATCATGACTCATCATCAATCATCATGGTGTTGGCAAACTCAATGTTGTTAATGCAGTCAAAGTCTACACACAGTGAGTCCAAGGACATTTTCCATATTAAAAAATCATGCAACGTAGTCGCCCCGCAAGTATAAGTACAATTTGCATTAAACAAGGTAAACAGAGTAGACTTGAGTTACATTTAGTGTGTAAAAGATTAAATAATAACAGAACACATAGGATTAATTTCATGCACAACAAACAAACAGCAATTGCTATCATCAGAGCCAGACAGCCAGTGTTGTCCACTGCATTCCATCTCACCATTCATCACCTGTTCCACTTTTTGTCAGCATCTTATTCTTAAGTGAAGGGCCACAGGGCAGCCTCTCATGTCAATTTCAGAAGTAACAGTCAGCATAGTCAGTCATTCCAGTCCCACTTCTTTTGAGGGGACTCGTCTACAAAGCGACAGTTTCTTGATTCTGCGTAATCCGGCCATCTGCCTAGAGGGAAATGGATAGGGGGAGTCTGGTGGAGGAGGATAGAGGAGCATGACTGAGTTGTGATCTTGTGAACTTCAGGAATGCAGATAGCAGCACCTTCAATATGGAAATAAGACAGAGACAGTGCTACTCGTGGATTTTTTGTGATTAGAGTTTTGTTGTGCTAAAAGTTGCAAAACAAAGAAAGACACACAGAAATAAAAGTGAATAAGGAAGAAAAAAAAACAGTAAGTATTTCAAGCCTAGGTCTCAGGGAAGTAAAGCTCGTCCTCAAACTCTGTGAATTGAAACAGGAGTAGGTCAGCTAACAGAGAAGAACTTCCGTCACCTAGGTCGGTGTCCTCTTCTTCCTGCGTGGATTTACGTATTTTGTAATCTGGTGGTATGAAGTGCTGATTCATCTTGATCATTGTTAACCTCTCCACATTTTTGGGCGAGAGGCGGGTCCTTTTTGAAGTTACAATGGCACCAGCAGCACTGAAAACACGTTCAGAAGCCACACTTGCGAGTGGGTAAGCCAAATAATTTATAGCCAGCTTGGTGATCAGTGGCCATTGAAGCCTTTTCCCATACCAATACACCAATGGGTTCTGATCAAAGAAGACCTCTGTTGGGTCATCCAGATAGGCCTGCACCATCCACTCAAGGTCCTCCAGGGGTGCTCCACTTTGCGTACCATCTGTTGCCTTTGCATTAACACTGGAACGAGCAAACCCTTGATGAGTTATCCAATCTGCTTCCGACAATAATACCGATATGCGTCTTGTTTTTCAGCATCAACTCGGAACGTTGAAGACACCGCCTTCAGTTGGTGCTCTAGCATGCGCAACAAAGGGATAGCTTTGCCCAAAGTACAGTCCTCCCTGCTGACTTCACGCGTGAAGACCTCAAAAGGACGAAGCATGTCTGTCAGGCTTTTAACTAGGTCCCATTCCTCCACCTCTAGCCTCATGTCTTTCATAGAAGCACCCGTGCATCAAAGACATACTCATTGATTACCACGTACTGCTCAAACAGATGCTCAAGCATGTAGAAGGTTGAGTTCCAACGTGTTGCCACCTCCTGGATGAGTCCTCTCACTGGCACTCTACGGTCACGTTGAATGATCCTCAGCTGCTTCCATTCCTTAAAAGAATGGCTGAAATGTGTGCAGATTCTTTGGCAGGTGGTCAGTAACTTGCTGACTGTGTTTTCTTTTTTCAAGAAATCTTGAACAATAATGTTAATGCTGTGCGCCAAACACGGCACTCTGAAATAGCCACCATCAGCCATGGCCTTAACTATATTACTGCCATTATCCGTGGAAACATAACCAATCATGCGCTTTCTTGGATCCAGCCATTCAAAGATTTTACTGTTAAACTCCTCCAAAATGTTTACTGCAGTATGAGATTTCTCAATGGCAAACATGGCTACTGTTGCATGTTTCCGAGTAGCTTGAAAAATTGTGACACTGTCAACACCTGCAGCTATCTTCTCTGTAACGCCCACAAAAGAGACCAAGTGTGCAGTGATGCACATGTAATCAATGACTTGGCAACTGGTCCACATGTCTGTTGTCAGGTGGATAGTGTGAACAGCACTCTTTTGCAAAGCTGCCCCAATCACATCCAGCACATCTTGATGTAGTGCTGGAACTGCAACTCTGGCAAAATAGGACCAGCTAGGAACCTTCCATTGAGGGCAGACTGTTGCCACAAATTCTAGAAAACCCACCCCTTCCACAAAAGAAAAAGGGAGAAGGTCCAGCGCTAACATTTTAGCCAGCATTGCATTATACAGACAATTGGGTGGTTGCGTTCAAATGGCGCCTCCGACCAAAACATGCTTTTAATGGTGGTTTGGACCGTTTTCATATGTGATGATGATCCAGACTTCTTCAACCCAGTTAGGCTCATTGATGTACTTTTTCGCATTGGTGTCTCTACCAGACTCTTACTGTGCCTCCTAGATGTTGCTGGGGTAGAGGGTGTGGGCGCTACCACTGCAGTGCTGCTGCCAGGAGTACTGTGTGTACCAGAAAAAATGTCTCTTGCTTCTTCACCTCCCCCCTGCAAGATTAGTTCCTCGTCATCAGACACAATATCAATGGCTACATTTGGATTTGTACTATTGGCTTTCCTGATGTTCCTTAGGTGCGCGTCCCACTGGATGCGGTGGTGTTTTTGGAGATGACCTCTCTGGCCTCCGGTACCATAGTTGGTACCAAGCTTACCCTACTAACTACTTGCTTGCAAATCGAACAAATAATGTGGTTTTCTGCCTTTTTGCTAATACTAAAGAAGTCCCAAACTGGGGAGTTGAGATTTCTGGTGGTGGTGGAGGTGCCACTTTCAATGTCAGATGAAGTGGAGGATGGGTGTGGCGGAATTTGACTCTGGTGTGCACTTACAGCACCACTACTTGAGGTAATGGAGGTCGAACTGGATGGAGGTCCCTGCCGGCCCTTCTGAAGAGAAAATATGGAAGCTGTAGGTCGTGTTGGTGTAGTAGTTACCTGTGTTGGTGGTGGTACCAGTGCCACGCCACCCACATCCTGCGCAGCATAGCGGGATAGGGTAAAAATGTCTGTCTGCTGCATGCCCGCAGGGGCTGGAGTGACGACTGTGATGAGTGGGTCATCATCGTCAGACTCTTTATCAGCAGCAGAATACACCACTTTCACTTCTTCATCATCACCTATAATTGAAAGCCTTGCGGGAACCTTCCTTTTACCTAGCTTTGTCGGCTCATGGTGTGCCTCCCTCTCAGACTGAATTGGTGGGTGCCAATCAAGATCTAGATCATCAGAAGGAAGGGGGCTTGAAGAAGAAGTTGTACTAGCCCTCCTTTTCCTTGCTGGGGATCAGGAAGACAATGGATCATCAGGAGTGGCTTGCTCGGCTGATACCGCCACATGAATCTCGATTTCCTTATGTGACGCTACTTCTGGAGGAACAAGCATTGTGGGCAGTTGTGCCTCTGCTTGTGCCTCTCCTTGCGCCTCTCCTTGTGGCTCTCCTTGCACCTCTACTTGTGCCTCTTCTTGCGCCTCTCCTTGCGCCTCTCCTTTTGCCTCTACTTGTGCCTCTACTTGTGCCTCTCCTTGCGCCTCTACTTGCACCTCTCCTTGCGCCTCCCCTTGCGCCTCTCCTTGCGCCTCTCCTTGCGCCTCACCTTGTGCCTCTCCTTGCGCGTCTCCTTGTGCCTCTCCATGTTGCACCTGTGGTTGTCGTTGCGGCTGTGGTTGAACACTCGTCAGATGAGTTACACTCTGCGTTGATTGGATGCTACTTTGCGATGAGTCAACGCCAACACCACTGGTCGATGGTGAAAGAGCAATTAAAGTGGCTGCCTCTGCGGCACTTATGGGCTTGGGCCTAACTTGGCGGGGTTGCCCTGAGACCAATGAAGCGGAGGTGTTGCTCCCAGCTTGGTCCCCGGCGGACACCGCTGCTGCAGGGGTAGTTTTTTTTCCCCCCAAAAAAGTGTCAGTCGGCACACCAGTCTCCTTGGTAAGTGGCGCCACTTTTCTTCTTCTGCTCCTTCTTACTGGCAGTGGCACTGGCAACTTTCTTGGTAGAGGAGCTACGACCACCTTTCTTTGGGCCCATCTTCTTCAGATGTCAGAACAGCAGGACGCAGTTGCACGAGTTGCAGAGTTGTCTGTGGCCACATGTGACGTCACGTGACCTTGTGCACACACTGCAGCAGGACTTCTTCCTGGCACTACAACAAGTGATGATGATGAGGATGATTCCTGGTTCTCAGTCTTTGTGCACCCAAAAGCAAAGAAGCCAGAGGAACATCAGTTAAATAAATGTTGCATATGTCGTGCTTCAATTAATACTATTGCAACTAGGCATTTATTATTATGAACACAACACACCCTAAAACGGAAAGACCCAAAATAAAAATTGCAATTCTAATCAAAAATGGATGTTTAAATTAATAGAAGAGAGACCACACAGAGAGAGTTGTTTCATGCACCCATTCATAACCCAAGGCCTACTGGCAAAAACTGCCTGGCCTCAATATGCCCCCTCCCCCCCACCAACATGGCAAGGCCCTGGACCAGGCCCCAAAAACACCCTAAAAATCAAAATACACACAAAAATCACCCCAATCCAATGCCATCCATGCCCTAAATGAAGTTTAAATTCAAGAGACCCCACTGAAAGACTTGGTCCATGCACCACTGAGTACCCCTGGGCATAATGGATGAAAGCAAGGCAGACTGGGTGCAGGCCTATGGCACAAAGCACACTGCCTGGCTTCAAAATGGCCCCTAGACCCCCACCCACATGGCCAGGCCCTGGACCAGGCCTCAAAATGGCCCCCACCCACATGGCCAGGCCCTGGACCAGGCCCCAACAACACCCAAAAAATCCAAATACACACAAAAATCACCCCAATCCTATGTCATCCATGCACTAAATGATGTTTAAATTCAAGAGACCACACAGAAAGACTTTGTCCGTGCACCACTGAGTACCCCTGGGCATAATGGATGAAAGCAAGGCAGACTGGGTGCAGGCCTATGGCACAAAGCACACTGCCTGGCTTCAAAATGGCCCCTAGACCCCCACCCACATGGCCAGGCCCTGGATCAGGCATCAAAATGGCCCCCACCCACATGGCCAGGCCCTAGACCAGGCCTCAAAATGGCCCCCACCCACATGGCCAGGCCCTGGACCTGTAGTGTAGTTCCTATATTCCCAATAGGCTGTGCGCATTGGAATAGTGTATCCTGTAGTTTAGACGTAGGACTGAAGTCGACTAGGTCTCTATCGAATATACTAGACTTAATTGTGTGTGTGCCAGCTAGCTCAGAGGTCACTAGAAACGTTCTCAAATGAACAAGAAGGGATTAGTTTCTGACAACCACTTAAAACATGACAACTTTTTTCCAAGATAAAGAAATATATCTCTAGAGTCGCGGAAACAATAGAGAGTTATTTCACAGAGTCAAAATCATGCATGCTTCGTTTCACCAGAGGTGCAGAGAAAAAGAGAGACGGGCGTTTTCCATAAAATATTTATTGAACAGTCTTTTATCTCAAGCATAAGAAATGAACTGCTGCAATCATAATACTTGTGGTAAAGTACAAAGCGTACAGTAAGAAGAGTATTATAAAATAATATTGTAAAAGCATGATATGGTTTCTAAGCCATAAAATACCTAAAATGCATAAAATACATACAGTGATTAATAATGACTGTACTCAACTGGTGCTTCTAAAATAAGCCTACCCCGGTGTACCTAACCTAGGTCTAGTACAAGGGAAGGAATAAGTAAGGTGTAGCCTAGTTTTAGTATTCTTTGCCAAGAATCTATTCCAAGAATTCTCTTAGGGTCTAATCAGCTCCGTACCTTGGTTTTAGAATGTAGGAGGTCTGGTATCTCTCTCTCAGGACTCGATTTCCCAGCAACCCGCAAGGGTAGCCTGGAAACACTGGAGCTGGATTTCACGGCAGGAGAAAGTACAGCGTCTCTCAGTGCGTCAGCTGGATGGTTGGCTTCCTTCGGCACTTGTTGCAGCAGGGCGCGTCGGGCAAGTAGATAGTCGAACTGCTCCAAACCTCTGTGTGTTTGTTTGGACAAGTGTGGGCATATTTATACCTTGAAGGTGCTGAGTTTGACGTACGATTGGACATAATAACGTCATTAGAGACCTAATTCTCTGAAAACTCCATGAGTTTTTGGATAACTTAATATTCATGCAGGGGGAAGTCCCTGACTGCTGAAGGCGGGTTTTTCCAAGAAATCGTTGTAGATTTTCGGAACTAGTGGAAGTAGTCAAGCCGTATTAGGACTACTTGAGTTGTGTCTTAATATGGTTATGATTTCTATGCCTATATAAGGATACGGTATTTTATACCTATATAAGGGCATGAATCGGGAAAATTACACTAGGGTCCTAAAACACTATACAACAGACCAGGCCCCAACAACACCCAAAAAATCTAAATACACACAAAAATCACCCCAATCCAATGCCATCCATGCCCTAAATGATGTTTAAATTCAAGAGACCCCACTGAAAGACTTGGTACATGCACCACTGAGTACCCCTGGGCACAATGGATGAAAGCAAGGCAGACTGGATGCAGGCCTATGGCACAAAGCACACTGCCTGGCTTCAAAATGGCCCCTAGACCCCCACCCACATGGCCAGGCCCTGGACCAGGCATCACAATGGCGCCCACCCACATGGCCAGGCCCTAAACCAGGCCTCAACAACACCCAAAAAATTGGAATACACACAAACATCACCTCAATCCAATGCCATCCATGCCCTAAATGATGTTTAAATTCAAGAGACCCCACAGAAAGACTTGGTCCATGCACCACTGAAGACCCCTGGGCCTACTGGCTAGTGTGGCTTTAAAACACACCCCAAAATAAAAACAAAAACGTCCACATATAACAGTGAGCTATTCCAAGGAAGGACAACCGTTTTGAGTGCCAATTAAGGGATGGGACTAGAGATCCTCTAGCCTCACTTTCTAAGTACTTTGCTTGACGCCGTTGGGCCCTCGACGTCACCTTGTTGTGCACCTATAAAAATCACAAACCAAGCTCAATTTTTTCAATCATTTCGCTGTGCATCTATCTGCCATTTGCAATTGTTCTACTCAGTACCCACTGGATAGGTAGCACGCATTCTTCTCACCAAACTGTACCATAAACAGTACAACATGAGCAACTACGAAGACATTTCGAAAAGCACCGAGGCCAGAGCCTCTACCTTTGCATTCGAAGCAAAGGACGTGGACCAAATTTATTCTTTAATCAGGGAGGAACTCGCACAAGAAACTTCAAGCCGGTCGAAAGAGCAAAACATTAAACAGCTACTTTACTTATCCAAGAGGAGAACTAACCAACAACTTCACGCCAGCACACTCATTAAGTACCACAGGAACCAACGCATACCACGCGGCCTAAGAATAGCTCTGAAACCATCTCTATGTAAACACTCAAAAAAATTCCAAGAACGCTGGTATGAGATTTTAAATAAGTGTTCACTGGATTTAATCCTTTTGATTATTCAAGAACTATCCACAATCCTGGAGGAACTCACTGTTGAAATTCAGGAAACGTCAACAGAACTCTCCACAATGATGTCTGAAGATGATTTAAAAGCGACCTTGGAAGATATTAAAACTCAAATAGATCGTCATTCAAGAGAAATCAACGAACGGAAAATCCGCAAATTCAAGCGGGACACCTTGGATTACAGATTAGGAGAAGTCTACTCATGGGCCGATATCTACGCTCAGAAACGTAGAAATCGTCCCTATAACTCGAACACTGACACCTCATCTAACGAGAGTGATTCCACCCAAAAACAACGTAGACAACCACCATCTAGAACACCCCAAGAGCAGACACCCACGGAGGAGCCCACCACCAGCAGAACACCTGACAGTAGCCCTTTTTTAGAACAGGGCCAAGCACAAAGAGGCGACCCAGGAGAGGGAAAAGAAAAGGAAAAGGAAAAAGAAAGGGATCCCCCGAACACTCGCAGCACCACTGCGACAACCAAGGAGAAGGAGAAGAAACCCAAGAAAAACCAATCTCAGAACACTTAGTTATTAATATCAGTGACCAGAATCTCAGTTCCTATGAACTAAAACTATTAGAAAAAGGAACTTCATTTGTACCCACCACCTCCACCGATCATCTGGAACTTGAAGTCAGCTTCTTTAAGCTCATGCGAAAACTTAGACTCAGACATTTTTTTGATAATATCATCCCTGAACGTCCACAACAGGAAAAAGACCAACTGTTGGGTTTACGACCACAGAGTACATTTCAAGCGCCTACAAGCCATAAGACACTGGATCTTTTTGAGAATCTAGTTAAACAGGACCTCAGCAAAATTAAACACACCAAACCTAAATCGAGAAACCTTACACAAAAAGATCTGGACACATTGAATAAACTAGCAACGAACGACCAAATCATATGCACCAGAGCGGATAAGGGGGGAGCAATCGTCATTATGAACACTAGCATGTACGATGAAAAAATTACGGAACACATCAATGACATGAGAACCTACAACAGATTAGCCTGTAACCCCACCATGGAGTACTCTACTACCTTGAGAAACATCATAGATCGTGCACAGAGACAAGGAACCATCACAGAGAGGACCAAAAACGTTCTCACCACTCCTAACCCAAAAAGTCCGACTTTAAGAATGCTACCTAAGATACACAAGGATCTTAAAAACCCTCCCATGAGACCCATAGTCTCCACCAGAGGAAGCCTGCATCAACCAACAGGACAACTCATCGACAAATATCTTCAACCTTCAGTACAAGCAATGCAAACATATATAAAGGATACAACGGACTTTTTACTCAAATTGCAACAATTACCGTTCAACCCAACTGAGAAAGTGTACCTATGCACAGCGGACGTCTGTAGTCTCTATACAAGCATACCCCACGACATGGGGATAGAAGCAATGGAAGCAGCGCTCTTGAAGACAGACTTAGAACAAGATTTTCAACTGTTCCTCATGGAACTGATGTACTTTACTCTGTACCACAGTTACTTTAGAGTTAAAGACGAATGGTACCAGCAGCTCACAGGGATGGCTATGGGCAATTCTGCAGCCCCTGTATATGCGAACATTTTCATGCAATGGTACGAAACACAACATATTCTTAATAACAATGACTGGACCAAACATCTGAAAATGATAACTCGATACATAGATGACTTCTTCATCATCTGGACTGGAACCGAAGAGACATTGAGAATGGAACTCAACAAATTCAATGCCATTGATCAACGAATTCAACTGACCTGGGATATCTCAGACATGTCCGTCAACTTCCTTGATGTAAAAATTACTGTAACTTCACATGGGTTCACCACCGATTTGTATGTCAAACCCACAGACAGGAATAACATGCTGTTACACTCCAGCTTTCACGAACCAAATCTGATTCGAAACCTGCCATACTCCCAGATGGCGAGAGTCAAAAGAATTTCTTCGGATCAAACTACCCTCAAAGTCAGACTCTCTGAAATGGCCGACAAGTTTACCAACAGAGGTTACCCCAAACCTCTAGTGGAAAAAACTAAAACCAGAATTGTTGAGACTGATAGGTCCAAACTACTATCGCCAACTATAAAGCCTGAACAAACACGGACTGTAGTGGTTTCCAAATATTCCACAACAAGTAGAAAATTCAAACAAAGCATAATGAAGCATTGGACAATCCTCAACATGGAACCAGATTTCGGTAATTCATTCAATCAACCACCGATATTTGCCTACACCAGGGCCAAAAACTTAGGCGAAATGTTGCAACACAAACCAACAGTAACCTCTGCTTCTCATGGAACCAAACCTTGTCTAAGTTGTGGACATTGCAACAACATCATTAAAGGTAACACAATCCAACACCCGAGGTATGGCCATCCCATTAAACTACGAGTGAATGCCACCTGTGACACCAGTAATCTGATATATGGAATCAAATGCCCATGTGGGAAGTTTTACATCGGTAAAACTGAACGACGCATCAAGGTGCGCCTCACGGAACATAAGTCCAACATTAGACTGAAAAATTCCAAGTCAGCGTTATCATCACATTTTGTTGAAGCACAACATAATGTCTCTCAAATTAAATTCATCATTCTTGAGACTGTCATGAAACAAGAAGGAATAGACAACAATAAATTTCTACTCAGAAGAGAGAATTATTGGATTTATAAATTGTCGACCCAGAAACCAATGGGTCTCAATGACAGAATTGAATTTTCTTGTTATTTATGATTGAATTGCTCTGTACACCCACCTTGCCGTTAATGTGTGCGTTCCCAGTTATAAGATCATTGACACTGTTCAATCAGCACGTTTCCATCTCACCTCTTTCTAGCCAATCGGCTTAATCACCGGGTTTACAACCCCATAGACCTCGGTTTGAACCCACAGGATTTTTTTACATTTTTCTAAATTTTTTTAATTGTTAATTCTTGCTTTCACCTGGATATTTTGACATTTTACTTGTCACCATTTACCTTATTGTTGGTAACATGCATCTTGAGTACTCATTCAATTACCACAGCACAGCGACATAACCAACTTACTCATTATCGACACGCATAGTCTTTTCATCATATCTATCAATACGTCATCGATCACATGACACCCCCCCATTTGAATTTATCTAACACTGCAAACGTAAACCTTTTGCCGGCATTCTTCAGAGTCAAACACCGGACCTATGCACATTGCCGTTTAATCTCAGGTCAGTTCCCATTCCCCCAGCCACCCCACACAATCCAACGCAGTCCCCCAATTGATAGATTCTAACGAGAGCCCGTTCGCCCTTTTCTTTTAGATCTCGATATAATTGTTTACAAGAGGCACGTAAGTGACACGTCGTCTCATTTCAACCTTCACTGGTGCATGCACACACCACAATTGTTTCCCTTTACGCACTGAAAAATGTTTTTTGACTTGTTTACCGTTGCTTTTTTGAACTTTCATCATGTAATGACGAGTATGCTGTAGCCAATGTATGCCATTTTATGATTTTTTGTATACAACTATTACCATTCTAACGTATGCTCATATCATTGCTTCTAGTGTCAATTCCCTGATGAAGGGCATATCAATAATGCCCGAAATGCATTGGACTCGTTTGTAAGACAGTGCTTGAATTCACAATGTTGAAAATGATCGTGAAATGATCAGAACAGTTTTTTGGAAATAATGAACTTTATTACGAAATAAAAACAAACTACAACGAACACTGAATGAAAGTCACTTTCTTGTTCCAAGGAAGGACAACCGTTTTGAGTGCCAATTAAGGGATGGGACTAGAGATCCTCTAGCCTCACTTTCTAAGTACTTTGCTTGACGCCGTTGGGCCCTCGACGTCACCTTGTTGTGCACCTATAAAAATCACAAACCAAGCTCAATTTTTTCAATCATTTCGCTGTGCATCTATCTGCCATTTGCAACTATTCAATTCCATGCCATCCATGCCGTAAATGATATTTAAGTTCAACAAAACTCAGAGAAACAGTATTATCATGCACCCATGACTAACCCTGGGGCTACTGGATACTGTGGCTACCCACAATATATATTTTTTAAAGTTGTGAAAAAGTTAATAAATTGTAGTTGCAGAAACTGCAATGCCCCAAACAAACAACACCAACTTACTTGTAAAATCTCAAATCCAAAAGTGATCCAAACAAAAAGTCCTCAAATACAAATATCCAGTAGCAGCCACAGAGAGTAATCCTTCCAGCTCCTGTTCCAAATGAAAAGTGACCAGGACATGGATAAAGCACTGGGAGGAGCCTGCTGGACAGGAACAGGAAGTTGGAGACTCTAGGGCACTTCCTTCCTTCCACCCCCCCCCAAAAATGGACTCCTTGCACAAAAAAGTGCATCCAAATGTCAATCTGAGGAGTTATTCTGATCCAAATCATAATTTTCAGAAGGTTTATGCTGCCAGCGATAGATTTCAGAATTGCAATTTTTGAGGCTTCGGGAAAGCGAGCTGTTCAAATATACCGCCGGATGTCAGCTGCGCGTCGCATCTACGTATTTGCTATTGTTTACTCTCGCGATGCGTGATCACGGGCCCTTATGACGTATTTGCGTTTTCAAAGTCTCGCATTGCAAGATGGCGGGACTCGATGACATACTCACGGTCGAAAAGTCTCGCGCGATCACGCAGCCAGATCCAAAATGGCACAGCCCACTCAACCGGGAGGAAAACAACTCGGCGAACTCAGAATCACGGTAAGTCAACACGGCCCACGCGAGATTGTATTTTTGAAGCGCGACCAAGCAAAAAAAAATTCGCTAACTCGCAATTTGCGGATTGTTTGGCAATTTCGCATGATTCGCAGATCGCGAAATTGCCAAAAATCCACAAATTCCGCGAGCGGAACGCATTTTCAGCTTAGCAACCGTAAAATGGCAACCTCTTCAACTTTTCATTCTATGATCATGAAAAAGGCAGCAAATTAAATCATGTCTTTCATTTTAGACTACTGCAACTCCACTTGTGAATGGTTAGCATCTGTTAACCCTTTCCTCTGTTTCAAAATGAGGTTCTTGTCTCCAGATTTTCATGATTCTTTCACGATCAGTGTGGAATAATCAAGAAAAAAAAGTGAGTCCACATCGATATTTAGCCTTATTTTAAAAAAAAATGTCAATACTGAACAGCTTGTCCTGAGTTGGAAATTAAAGTTTGCCTTTACTTAAATTATGTCATAAGTCCTTAACTTTAAAAAATAAATTCTCTCTTTAACACCCTCCCCCCATTATCCTCTTAGCTTAGTGTACCTAGCAACCTAGTGGAACCAGTAGGTAACAAAATCACACCGCATTCTAGGACGAACATGCTACTTCCAAATGAGGTACAGTAGGAGTGGTTTACTCCACAGATTCAAAAGCATATCCATGTCTGTATTACATTTATTTTTTTAGACAACAGCCAATAGTGAGACTACTTTCTACGACATCCAACACACTACCTAATTTTATTCACTTTCATACTGACAGCATCCAATGAAATATATCTTTAGAAAAAAAAGAATAAACACCTCCATTTTAACTGCTTCTCATTTGGAAATCTACCTCATTCAGCTCCTGCCTTCTCCAGACTGATACTGCTTCTTCACTTCAAAATGCTTAGTATGTGGATTGTGGACCACAGCTATGTCTATTGAGCTAAAGAGGCAACAAAAACAGAGGTATTGACAGGGACCTGGGTTTGCCAAATGTGGAGATTACTCAGTTTGGCCAAAGAGGGTTAAAATTTCATCAGTTGCTGTCTTCGCTTAAATCCATTGAGGATTGGCGAGTTCCTCACCTCATTATTGTGCACTGTGGTGGCAATGACCTAGCCACATTGGCTGGGGTAGAGCTGGAAATTCTAATGAAAGATGACTTTGCAGAACTGATGTCGCTTTTCCCTCACACTATCTTGGTGTACTCTAATATATGCCAAAGATTGAAATAGAAGCAGTCAAATCAATTCTGTCCACAGATTGACAAAGCCAGGAAACATGTTCCTAAAACTGTTTCTGCATTCCTCAGAGACCATGGCATGGGCTGTAATGATAGAAACAATCTGCATTGTGACGTGCATGGAATTTATACGAATGATGGAGTGCACTTTACAGATGAAGGCAACAGGGTGTTTCTAAGTAACCTGAAACTCTGCATCTGGTCTTATGTGTGACTGTCATATACACACAATCAACATAAAGGCTCTTGTTAGAGCCACCATAGTACCTGAAATATGGGTAATTTTTTTATAGAGATCCTTTTTTTTGTTTGTCTAGGAATCTTTGTGGCGATGTTGAGATAGTCACAAATATGTTGCGAAATCGCGAAATAAAAGCAGACATTCAACAGCCAACAGCACATCCAAAAATATTAACAAAAAAAATGCATTCTTAACATTGCGCTACACATATTACTATACACAAGCTTCTTTAAAAACATATTTAAACTCATGTTTGTGTATTAAGTGTCCTTAACATCCATATTTAAGAACTATTTTCCATTTGGCAGTTAAATGGGGAGTCGTGATGATGCCATTAACTGCGACGTTCGCGCATTTTCCATAAAGTGAAAAACACATATATGCACACATATTACAGTATTTTACACACTAGGGGTTTATTACTGTACACTTCAAAATCATGTTTTTTGAGTGTATTTCTAAAAAAAACATCCCTAAAACCTATTTTCCATTTTTGCGTTGAGGCCGGAGAAGGCAATGACGTCAGTAATCGCGATCCACATAGATAGAGCGTGAAAGCGGAAAGCAAAAGGATGAATTTAATAGCCACAACCACATTCAAAAATTCTAACAATCACACTAGATAAATCACTATCTAAATAATTCTATAAAAACATTTATCAGAATCACAATATAATACAATGTGTATTAATGATTCACTGATATATTTTTTTATATTTCCACCAATATACTAGGTGTCGCTGCGATACTCATGACATACACATGGTGGTACACCGGAGCTCCACTGGCAGCCGTCGTTCCGAAGATGAAATTTGGGACTTGTGTTACTAGCACACCCATTTCTCAAATATGGGGATATAGTATCTCCACCTTGAACCCTAATGTTAGTTTCATTCACATTTTAAGCCCCGGGAACTGTTCCGGAATGATGAAATGGTGGCTGCAACTTTATCTTTTGATTGCATCCAACCAATCATAGCATTCCCGATGGAGTATGCATCATTGAATGATTGCGAAACCACCATGAAATATCCGCAGCCAAAGATATATCTATAAATTTTAGCTTACATTTAGCAAAAACTACTGGACGGATTTGCACCAAATAACAAAAATCACAATCTGCGTAACAATATCTACCTTTCTACAAAATTTGGTGTAATTCCGTCCAGCGGTTCGGGCTGTAGGGTTGAAAATGCGTTCCTATGGGTATTAACATTACAAATGAACCCAATTTTCGCCCCCCTATTTCTTGGTCCTACTGCACGGATCACCCCCAAACATACCATGACACACTGAACCTAATTTTAAAAAAAAAAAATGTATTGGCATTTCAGCATTTTACAATGACAGCCTGTGTCCAACATGTGGTGTATACAAACTTTGACAACTTCACTGCATTACAACACTCCTCCTCCATTAAGGCATGCACATTTACATTTCACTATAAAACATTTTTGTACTATACCATGTGGGTGTTACAGTTTCACATTCGTTTCAGCTAGATAGGATATTAAATACTGCCAGTAGTCTTTTGGACGCGATCGAAGCGGCAGTTCCTCTTCGTATGTTTTCAAATTGTCCTTGCAATATACCAAATCCTGTACCCATTGTTTGATCTGAGGTGCCCTTTTACTTCCCCAACACATCAATATTCTTCGCTTGGCTATGAGGAGGGCTATAACACAATATTTACGTTTTAGAGCACGCACACCTGGCAGTAACCCTAGTAAGCATGTACGGGTATTGCATTCAATCTGGGCTTCTATTATCTCGCCCAGTGTTTGCGTCACTGTTGCCCAATATTTCGCTACTCCTGCACAGTTCCAAGCCAAGTGAATAAAATCTGCCTCCACAGCCCCACACCTCTGTCATCTGGAGTCGTCTCGCAGGCCAAATTTGTGTAACCTCTTCGGCGTATGATACGTTTGATGCAAGTACTTGATATGTATCAATCGTAAGTTTCCATTTGGAGTTAGCAGGCCCGTTATCATGCCTGTTGTGGACCACTCCTCCTAGGTAAGTGGCGTGTCCAAGGAATTGTTCCACCTCTGTATTGCCCTGTGCGCTGTATTACCTATTTCAGCCTGTATTGCCACATAAAGTTTGGAGACTAAGGGCCCGATGTAGGTAATCCCAGATTACCGATTCTTAAATACCGAATCATACCGATTTGGTATTTAAGAACTGGCAATCGGAATTTAGGTAATTTTACTGAATTCATTACAGAATCGGTAAGATTCGGTAATTACCGAATCGGTATTTACCGATTCGGTAATTGCCATTCATTCCTATGGGCCTGTAGGCCTGTAGGCCCATAGGAATGAATGTCAATTACCGAATCGGTAAATACCGATTGAGTAATTGAGAGAAACATTGAAGGGTGGCAGGGTGTCACTTTGACACCCTGTTGCACCCCTCAATTGTGCATGGGTGCACATGTTGCAGACATACATGTCCTTAAGGCATGTATGTCTGCAACATGGCACCGTTTTAAAAGCAAAAAAAATGATTTTGAAAGGGTTTTCATTATTTACCACCAACTTCTAGTTGGTGGTAAATAACGACTTCTTAAACCCCGGTAGCACTGATGTAAGTGCTACCTACATGTCAAAATACAGAATCGGTAATTTTACCGATTCGGTAAGTTACAGAATCTGTAAAATTACCTATTCTGTATTTTAACTTCCCCCTACATCTCCATCTTCAAATACCGGTCGGTAACGGCCGAAATCGGCCGTTACCGACCGGTATTTAGCGACCTACATCGGGCCCCTAAGTGCTTTGGATCGGGGGTTGTGAGTAACCCTGGGCGTAGTGGGCGTAGTGGGTCTTCGCGAAGCTACGCGAAGTGGGCAAAAAACTACGCCCACCCACGCACTTCGCGTAGCCCCACTACGCGCAACCCGCCTACCTCCCGCCCCCCTCCCGCCCTCCCTAAATGCTTAAATTAGCTTAAAAATGAATTATATAAAACCACTTACCTTGTCCGCTGCGTCCCCAGGGCTCCCTCTCGTTATCGTGCCGCCGGCGCCGCCGTCTTGGATACTAATGCGCATGCGCGGCCGCCCGCTCATGAGCATTCTTGTGTTTATGTCTTGTTTGTGCAGAGGGGGTCGTTTGTGTGATAATATTGCATCTAATGGGATGGGAATGCGTCTCCCTCTTCAATTGCCACATGTGTGAGGAAATGGACCTTATGATACCAAAAATGGGCATATTGGGCCTGAGCGCACAGATAATACAATAGGAAATCAGGGACCTTGAAACCCCCATGTGCGAATGGTAATGTCAGTGCTTGCAAATCAATTCTAGCTGCTTTCCCGGCCCAGATCAGTTTCAGCGTCATAGAGGTTATTTCACGGAACACCGCCATCGGGGGCTTTATTGGTATATTGTTAAATAAATATATATCAGTTTGGGCAGAATCACCATTTTCACAATTGCCATCCTATCAGCTAAAGAGAGAGGCAGTTGTATCCATCTATCTATTTTTGTTTCTAGCGCTGATACTACTCTTCTATAGTTGGTGCGGACCACTACTTCTGGGTCTCTGTGGAACCACAACCCTAAGTATCTCATAGGATCAGATTGCCAGTCTAGCAGATATTCTGTTTGAAACGGGGTTGTATTGTCAGTTAGTGGGATAATCGATGATTTTGCCCAGTTAATCCCTAGTCCTGAGTGTCTCCCAAATTTAACGTATTCCCTCAATAACTAATTAGGGTTATCACTATCAGCAGGGTCTCTCACGTATAACAACATATCATCCGCATATATTGATATGTGCAGCGGTCTCTGGGGGAATTGCAACGCTGAGTAGTGATGTCTTTGCCTTATCTTACAGGCCAGGGGCTCAAGCGCTATAGCGAATAGCAGGGGGGACAGGGGGCATCCCTGTCTAGTGCCTCTTTCTATAGAGAATGCCTCCAAAATGTATTTGTTGATCTGAATGCGCGCAGTGGGTGCGGTGTATAATAATTTTACCCATTGGAGGAATACTAGAGGGAATCCCATTCTGCCCAATATCGTGTGAAGGTAGGTTCATGCTATGGTGTCGAAAGCTTTGGCAGCATCTAATAAGACCACAGCTGCCTTGGTTGAGTAGTGGGAGACCGCAAATAGGGTTCTGGTGTTATGGGCCATTGAGCGCGTTGGAATAAACCCCGACTGGTCGGGTAAAATCAATTTAGTCATCAGGTGTTGCAACCTGGTAGCCAATAGTTTGGATAATATTTTGGTGTCTACATTTATTAGAGACAATGGCCTATAAGATTTGCACATTTCTGGGTCTTTGTCCGGTTTCAAAAGCGCTAGAATCATAGCTTCTCTTAACGTTTGTGGCAACATCATTTTCTCATGTGCGTCTCCTAGCATTGCTACTAAATGCGGTGCTAATATGTCTAGGTAGGTTTTGTAAAACTATCCTGTGTACCCGTCAGGTCCAGGCGCTTTTCCATTTGGTAGAGATTGAATGACCTCAGTGACCTCCTCAAATGTTACGGGCAGGGAGAGATAATTCCTCTGTGCTTCAGAGAGCCAAGCTAGGGCCACATCGTCACAATATTGTGCTATTTCCTCCGCTGTCGCTGTTTGTTCTGCAGTGTATAGTTTCCCAAACTTATGCCTAAATTCCCTCGGAATCCCCTGCGTGTCGTGTCGTAACTCTCCCCTCTCATCCCTCACCGCCTGCACCACAGGTGGTGGTTTCTGTGCACATATTTTGGCTGCCAAGACTGCACCCGGCCTGCCCCCCTCCCTGTATCTTCTTGCTACCTGTCGTTTCGTGATATAGTGAAGTTCCTCGTCCGCACATATTTGATATTCAGTAATCTCAGTTCTGATTTTGCCTAAAATGGAAGAATTTTGTGTTTGTTCACATTCAAGTTCCAAATCTCGTATTTTAGCTTCAGGTTTTGTCAGTTGTTGTCTCAAGTCGCGCAGTATACCCTCATTCGTGCTGATGCAAATTCCCCTAATGGTTGCCTTGAAAGCTTCCCATAGTAACCCAGGGTCTTCCGTGGTGGGTGCATTTAACTCAAAATATTCTACAATTGCTTTCCTAATGGTCTCCTTGTAGAGCGGGTCCAGTAATGCCTTTCCGTTGAATCTCCAACTAAACGGAGGGGGAACATAATTTGGAAGTGTGATCGTTAATACCACCGGATTGTGGTCCGATAGTGTTCGGGGTTGGCGTGTTATATCGTCCACCCACTGTGACACATCTAATGAGCCCAGCCAGTAATCTATTCTAGACCAACTATTATGTGCCGCCGTGGTATGCGTAGCTTCTAATTGTGTCGGGTGTCTCAGTCTCCAGAGATCTGTTAGTTGTTTGTCCTGTATAATGTCTTTAAGTTTTATTAACGCACGTCTGTGCGTTTCTGCCGATGCTTATGAACGATCTACCTCGGCATTTAGGGCTACGTTGATGTCACCGCCCCACAATAATGGGACGTCTGGTAGGTCATTTAGTTTCAGCCAGAGTGCATGGTAAAAGTCTGGATCATCTGTGTTTGGTGCGTATATTTTTAGTTAGTTTAGTTTCTTTCCTCTCAGTGCGCCTGTCTCTGCCACGTACCGCCCTTCTCTGTCTATGTGGACTTGTTCCGTTTTGAAGTTTAATCCTTTTCGGAATAGAATTAGGACCCCTCTCGAGAATGAAGAGTATGTAGCTCCATGAACTGTAGATCAAACCAAACAACCCCACCCTCTCCCTTCCTCCCCCCACCCACATTAGCATCCCAAACATGCCAAAGACACTCCCTTCTGTAAACATACAACTTTTCATAACTGTGGTAGGGGAACACCCTCTTGGGGGGTCCACCTAGGGCACACAATTCCATCCAACATAGTGGATGTGGCCATGTTAGCAATATGAAAGCGAGTATCAACAACTGTTTTAAATCAACACATTTACAGACATCTAGTGCAGCCTCCTTTAGAGCTTTACGACTGTTCCCACAGAGCCACCCAGCCTTTTGCGGAGGATTGAGTGCTGCCACCATTGATTACTTATACCAGTACATTGTGGGCCTTCCAGCAAATTTCTCTTCACAGAGTGGATCATCTCATCAGTGACTGTTACGAGGTTGTCCCCTGCACTGGAATATGTCTTGGCCCAATACCTCAGTGCTGTGCAGGCCCGCCTGCTCCACCTGTTCGTCAGATCCTACAAACACTACAAGTCTCACTCATATACCCATTTTGCAGTACTAACACTGTAGGAAGCCGATCCGTGAGATAGCAAGCATGTCGTGGGTCCTGTTTGTGCTACAGTTGAGCTTTCGCCTGTGCCCACCTCTCGTAATATATAGTTTACCATTCCCAATGTCTGCTACCTGAAATTTATTTACTACTGTTCTCTAGGTATCGACTGATAGTTTCTCTCGACATCTTGCCGAAGTAGGTGGTAGGTCCCCGTCTCAATTCTCTATATCAATTTACATTTACTTCGAATTCTGTTGCTGTTCAGCTCTTTGTTGTTCCCGTCGCCGCTGACCCAGTTTTTTAATGTAATCCAGTGCTTCTTATGGCATCTGGCATATCACAGTTTTTCCCTCCTTAGACATCTTCAGTCTAGCAGGCTACAGCATCGCATATTCGATACCCATGTCTCTGAGTTTCTGCTTCGCAGGGGCAAATTCTCTTCGTGCCAATTGGACATTCATCGTGAAGTCCGGATAGAATTCCAATTTATTGCCCTGATATTCGATGATTATTTTCTGCCTTGCTAGTTTCAGTATAATATCTCTGTCTCTGTAATTTAGAAGGCGTGCAACTATTGGTCGTGGTGGCGCCCCTGTTATCGGTCTCGGCGCAAGGGTTCTGTGAGCCCGTTCTACTATAAAGACTGTGGACAGTTGCTCAGGCCCAAATATGTTTTTTAACAGGTCTTCCACATAGCTCTCCATTTTACCAGTATTGGTCGATTCCGGTAGTCCCGCGATTCGAACAATATTGCGCCGGGACCTGGCTTCTAATTTTTCGGATTTGTTCTTAATTACCTCTAGTACCCTTTCCATTTCCGAGCATTTTTTTGCGTGGTAGTGCGAGATTCATCCTCCACCGCAGACAGTCGAGTTTCAGCTTCCTCGAGGCGTTCGCCGTGTTTGTCAAGCTTTTCTGCCATATTATCGATTCTCTGCGTGATGGTGTCCAGCTTGCCATGTACGTCTTGTAGACTTTTTTGAATGGCTTTCAGGGCTTGCTCCATTACATTGGTTGGCTCTGCATCATTGTCTAGCTCTGTATCTGAGTGCGCATTTGATCCCTTTGCAGATTTCCTGGTGTAAAAGGCCAGTTTGGATTGTACTTTGTCCAGTTTGCCCATGGTGAATGTGTCGTAGGAACTCCTTGTATGGGGGGGCCATGTACTTTGTAATTGCTTTCAATCTCCCACTGGTTCCACCGTATGCCACTAATGGACTCTCCTGCAGCTGGGTTTAGTGTGCTCATTCACGGTCAGCAGCCGTATCGTATCTCACTGATTTGTTGCCGTGCTCCTCACTGTAAACCACTTCTCCCGAGTAACTTGTACACTGTAGTCTGGTATTCGTGCCCTTTGTGAACTTCCCCGGCTCCATGCCCTTATGTTTCCAGATAATCTTCTTATTTGGTAGGGGTCCGCCCAGTGCGCGGTCTGTGATCAGCCAGTCCCTTGCCGCCCCTGGGTTATTTTCCGCTCGTTTCGCGGCTGGGGGTGATGTGATGACTTTTTTGCACTCGACCTGCAGTGCTCCTTGCTTTGTGTCCCGTCACCTCTCCCTCGGTGCGTTATTTTGCCTGCGGCGGCGGTTCCTGGCCAATTCGCAACCGTAGTGGCGCGTTGTTGTGGTACCCCAGTTCTTGCCTGCACAGTGTCCCAGCGTTTGCGTGATTATTGTGCACCTTCACCCCAATTCAGACTGATGGTGACTCACTAACTCCAGCTTCCCATCTCATCATTGTCCTCCCGCTCCGTACACTCATAGGCACCACCATCTTGCGATCAGTGCCGATGCCGCTCGGTATTGCCCGTGAAGTTGGAGCACTAGTGTTAAATTGCATATGCCCAATGATTGCTCGATTGCTGCGCTCATCCCTCCCAGGTCGGCACGATAGTGACCCCTTTTCAACCGCAGCCCTTCACAGCGCTGTACTCACATACCATCTTCCCATGGGCGCCGCCATCTTGAACTTCCTTTGTGTTCTCGCTGTGATTTCGGACCCCCTCGAGCTTGCTGCTTTTACCGCTGCTTTGGCCACACAGCTCCTGTCGCGCTTTACTGGTAATTCCGCTGGTGTCCTGATCGTTATATTTCGTTCGTGCCTACCGCTTCCCTGGGGTTTAGTTCGCTTGTGGGTACGTTCTCCGTGTCTCAACCATTTTTATCCAACACCGCCTTCAGAGATGCAAGCCCTCGAGCCTCATTTCAGAGCGCCGTGTAATACTACACCCAACGGAGCTCGGTCATTGTGGCCGCTGTACTTTCCGACACCGATTAGTGCCACCCGATGTCATTGATGTACTTGCCATCCGCTATTTTTGCCCGTGATTTTAACCTGCACGGCGGAGCTGACTCAAGAGGCAGCCATTCCGCTGTGCGCCCTCTAGCGCCCTCCCACACTGAACCTAATTTGACACTTTATTTGGAAAATCTCAGAAAGATTGGTCAAACAACGCCAAAGTTACAGGCAAGTCAAAAAATGCTTTTCCTATGGAAACTACTTCCTAAATATAACTACCTACTTGCAACCTGCATCAAGGTACATATTGGTGGAGTTAAGTGTAGTAGAAATGTGCTTACCCATAGAAACTTATTTTCACAATATTTTTGTCCTTGATACTCCTGGCAAGATATTTTGTGCATGTGATATTTTTAACTCAATATTGTGTCTAATCAAACCCAAGCTCATCTTGAGGGACTAATCATGACTAAAAAACACCACCTTTGCAGTATTGTTTTTTGGGTTGTGTATGGGTCCCAGTCCAACTGGATATCTAATTTGTGTTGGTATATTGAACTCAGTCCTTGCACTAGGTGATTAGAAATCTGACTCCTGCGGTCCTTGGTGGGGGGATCCTTAGTTTGTGACACATTGTCCACTTCTATCCCCTATCTCTAAATGACATAGGGCGTCTGTTTCCCTTCTGCTAAACTCTGAATGATGTTCTGAGTCTTTACGATGTATTCTGCTTTGGCTTCCACAATATTCTGGGACAAATTCCACTGTCTTCATCTGCTGTAGTGAGCTTAATGCAATGGTACTGTACCAACACTGTCTTTGAAATAAAGACCAAAATAAATACAATCATTAAAAGTAAAGTTGCCTATCATGACAGTAGCTATTACCAATCCGTGCCCCTATTTGTTCATAGGCCAGTGTCCTTATAAGTCCCTTGTAGGATATCATGTAGTTTTGTTGAAAATCTTTTAAGAGAAACTGACAAACTGGAGCAATCATTCTGCTTGAGTTATAACAAGTTCACAGAGTCACAAGCCACTTCTGTTGATGTGCTATTTGTCTTTTCTTAGCAAGGGGAAAATGTACCCTGAAGGATTAAAATGTGGATGTGCTAAGAAACTCAGCATGCATTTTGGACTGCTAGTCAATAAACAAAGCAGTCAGTATTCTGCCTCCATTGTGTGAGTTTAAGCTTGAAGACCATAGCTTCCACAGCTCAGTGTGGCTGTGTGGTTCATAACATTATCTTAGTTAATCCAAATTATATTTTTTTAATTAATTTGCAAGATATTGAACATTAAATTAAAGCTACCCATTATGCCTTTTTAACATTATTTCCTGATCTGAAAATTAGGTTATTGTGTACAATATTTCCAAAGCTCCTCGGACGAACACACCTATTTGGCAAGATCTTGTACGAGCCATACTAATTTGTCCTATGCCTCCCAGTTCTACCATTGTTCCCACAACAGATGCACCAGAACTACAAAGGGAAGTCACTATTTCAGCTCAAACTATGCCCATGCCTTCCACAGAAAGCCTAGCTTAGTGTTTCCTCTAATATAATATGTTGTTGCTGGTTCATATCCAGTAATATATCCCCCTGAAAAGACTAGGTGGGTCCCAGTGCATTAGGTGTGAACACTTGGATGCTCCTAATGGGAGAGTACCTTGATTAGTCAGTTAGTCAGTCAGTCAGTCAGAATACTTTATTTCGATAAATCAATATCATAAAAAGACGATGGAACAATACAAAGCATACAATTAAATACATTCTTTATACATAATAAAAACTAAATCATAAGCCCGTTAAACAATTTCCGGAGATTTTTCATAAAATAAAGATTTCATAGATTAAAAACACAATAAATAGAATAAGAACATTGGCCCATTTGATTGCCCTCCCTGTCACTTTTTCACTTTTTAGAGTACGGACATCATACTTATTTACATCCAAATTCATTTATGTACAATTAGTCAGACAATTTTTCCTGTTTCTAATCCTTACCGCACCCACCAAAAAACTTGCAACGTGAAAAATGATCCTAGGGGACTGTAACAATTGCAAGTACAAGAGTGCAGGCTTGACCTGCAAAAAAACCCCCTCCTTAAGTATTGGGGCCAAGAATTTCATCCTTAATTCTGTGTAGTGACTACAGAACATCAAAAAGTGCAATGTGTTCTGAGTGGAAAAGTTGTCACAGGAACACGGCAATGCCTTTTCGGGGGTACTCCAAGAAGGGAACAGTCCTAAGTTCAGGTGTATCAAATTAAAACGGAAACGGGTTAGAAGAAGCCTATGGAAAGGACGATTCACCACATTAAGGTAGATTTCGGGACCGCATGAGCTAGCAATAATAAGATTGGCCCTTACAGTAGGTTTTTTTAGTTTGCGTTCCTCTCTCTCCAGAGACAGCAAATCTGCCATTGCTCCCTTAATTAGAGCAATGTCCTTCGGTCTTATTGACTCTGGTGAGGAGAAAAGCTCCGGTCTCCCTAGTTTAAACAGGCTGTTTTTAATGTAAGTCAGCCACTCACTCTTACTATAATTTTCTAATAGGAGACAATCTTTCATGATAATATGGTTCAGGGAGATTTCCTGGTTCAACCAGGTCTTCATCCAGCATATTACAGGAGCCATTCTTATCATGTCAGAGATAAAGCCCGCCCCCAATTCAGAATGGATAGTGTATGAGGGCGTGGACTGTGGCACTGATAGGACAGATCTCATAAATGTATTTTCAGTCACCTGTAAACAATCTGGGGAACTATAGCCCCATATTGAACTACCATATGTGGCTACTGGGAGGCATTTTGCTTTATAGATCTTCATTAGTGCTACTATAGGCCCAAGTTTTTTTGCAAAACCCTGAAGTGCAGAGGTAGTTCTTGCAAAGGAGATATTTCTATTTTTAAGCTGCGGACCCCAATTCCCTCTCTCATCAAATGTAATCCCCAGGTAAGGGAATGTGGGCACCCTACTAAGTTCTTCTTTGCAACAGAAAAAAGTTTTAGACTGCTTTTTCCTAGAGCACTTCCCCATGATCATGATTTGGGACTTCTTTACGTTTATTTTAAGGTCCAGGGATCCCATAAAGTTCCCAAATACATCCAAAAGCCGCTGTAATCCAACCCCTGTCCGTGAAAGAAGGACAGCGTCATCCGCGTACAGGAGAACTGGGATACCCAGTTCCCCTATACGTGGTATGTCAAGGGTAGCCTCCTTAAGTGCAGGTTCTAGGGCATTTATATATACCGTAAAAAGAAGGGGGGCCAGGATGCACCCTTGTCTGACCCCCCTTTCCGAGTTAAAATGGTTAGTACAGCGCCCCTCAGCAGTAACCCTGACGAAGGCCAAGAGGCCAGAATGTAAATCCGCCAAAAGATCCACTAAGGCCCGATCAAGACCCATGTTAATTAAAATTTGCCATAACTTCACCTGGTTTACAAGGTCAAATGCCGAAGAGAGGTCCATGAACCCCAAATACATTGACCCCTCTTTGGCCTTAGTATATTTGTCCAGTAACAGTTGCAAGTTAAGGCATTGGTCTAATGTACTCCTTTTCGTTCTAAACCCCTATTGTAGGTTGGACAGGAGCCCTCTGTCATTGACCCAGTCTATAAGTTTGTGCAAGATTACCCGCCCTAAAATTTTGACCGAGGAATCTATTAGAGAAATAGGTCTATAACAAGAGGGGTCCTGCCTATCTCCCTTTTTAAATACTGGGATAATAATGGATTTTTTTTCTTTTTCGAGCCGCAGAGCGGCTGCCTTCCCTCCCCGCTCCCCGGGGCACCGGCGCGAGATCCCGGCCGCAGCCATGGTGGAGCGCCGCGCCTTCGCACAGAAGATCAGCAGAACTGTTGCGGCTGAAGTTAGGAAGCAAATGTCCGGACAGTATGGCAGCTCTCCTCAACTGCTCAAGAACATAAATATTGGAAGTAATGCATCTCATCATGCTAGTAACTGTTGCGGCTGAAGTTAGGAAGCAAATCTCCGGACAGTATGGCAGCTCTCCTCAACTGCTCAAGAACATAAATATTGGAAGTAATGCATCTCATCATGCTAGTGTTCCACTTACTGAAGCTGTAGATCCAGTGGATTTGGAAGATTATCTTTTTACACATCCTCTTTCAATGGACTCTGGCCCTTTAAGAGACATGCTGGAATTTCCTACGGATGATATTGAGGTTGTATATACTCCCAAAGAATGTAGAACAGTTGTATCTGCAGTACCTGAGGAAGGTGAAACGGATCCCCATGTTAGGGATTGTGTAAGAAGTTACACCGAAGACTGGGCCATTGTAAATAGGAAATATCACAAACTTGGTATGGGATTCAACCCTAACACACTAGACAAACAGAAGGAACGACAGAAGGGTCTTCCAAGACAAGTTTTTTAGTCCGATGAAGCTCCTGATAATAATTGTTACCAGGATGAACAGGATGATCTGAAAAGGCGATCCATGTCTATTGATGACACTCCACGGGGTAGCTGGGCCTGTAGCATGTTTGACTTGAAAAACTCCCTTCCTGATTCGTTGCTTCCCAATCTACTTGATCGAACGCCAAATGAAGAAATTGACCATATAAACGAGGAGCAAAGAAAAGCAAGCAGACACAAAGAGCTTTTTGGATTACACCCAATCCCTGATGAGGAGGAGCCAATCGAGCGACTTTGTGTTCCTGAAATACCAAAAGAACATTTTGGTCAGAGACTGCTGGTGAAATGTTCAACCCTTAAGTTTGAAATTGAAATAGAGACCATATTTGCTAGTTTGGCTTTATATGATGCCAAGGAAAAGAAAAAGATTTCAGAGAATTTTTACTTTTTCTTGAACTCTGAACAAGTTAAAGGAATGCTCCGCACTTATGTGCCTTCTGCTGCCATTGGCACACTGGCTAGATTTGCTGTGTTTTCCATTACATATCCTTCTCAAGATGTGTTCCTTGTAATAAAGTTGGAAAAAGTTTTACAACAAGGCGATATTGGTGAATGTGCAGAGCCCTATATGATTTTCAAGGAAGCGGGCACAGCAAAGAATAAAGAGAAATTAGAAAAATTAAAGGCCAAGCCGATCAGTTTTGCCAAAGATTGGGAAAGTACCGCATGCCATTTGCGTGGACAGCAATTCATTTAATGAATATTGTGAGCAGCGCTGGAAGTTTGGAAAGAGATTCAGGAGAAGTTGAAATTGGTCCTGCAGAAAAGCAGGAATACAATTTGACACCTGGGAGTCCCTGGAGCAATATGTTGCAGAAAAACAAACTATCGGAGCGCAAAGGTTCATGGTCGGGGAGGAGGAATTCCAGTATTGTTGGAAGACGTTCACTAGAGAGAACCACTAGTGGAGATGATGCCTGTAACCTGAGTGGCTTCAGACCAGCCACACTGACTGTCACAAACTTCTTCAAGCAGGAAGGAGATCGGTTAAGTGATGAAGATTTGTACAAATTCCTTGCGGATATGAAATGACCATCTTCTGTTTTACGGAGATTAAGACCAATTACAGCCCAGTTGAAGTTGGATATTTCTCCATGCCCTGAGAACCCCAGCTACTGCCTAACTCCTGAGTTACTGCAAGTTAAGGTCTATCCTGATACGAGAGTGAGACCTACGCGGGAGATCTTGGAGTTTCCTGCAAGAGATGTATATGTTCCAAATACGACTTACAGGAATCTTCTGTATGTATATCCACAAAGCCTTAACTTTGCAAATCGACAAGGTTCTGCAAGAAACATAACTGTAAAGGTCCAGTTCATGTATGGAGAAGATCCAAGCAATGCAATGCCGGTAATATTTGTCAAATCAAGCTGTCCAGAATGTTCAAAAGAAGCATACACAGGCGTTGTTTATCATAACAGATCTCCTGATTTCCACAAAGAGATAAAGATTAAGCTCCCTGCCATGTTAACGGACCATCACCACTTGCTTTTCACATTCTATCACGTCAGTTGCCAACAGAAACAGAACACACCTCTAGAGACTCCTGTGGGATACACATGGATACCGATGCTACAATATGGACGTTTCAAGACTGGTCCATTTTGCCTGCCTGTTTCTTTGGAAAAACCACCACAGGCCTACTCTGTACTTTCTCCTGAGGTACCCCTTCCTGGAAGGAAATGGGTGGACAATCATAAAGGAGTTTTCAGTGTAGAGGTTGTTGCAGCTTCCTCTGTTCACACACAGGATGCTTCACTTGACAAGTTCTTTGCACTTGTTCATGCTCTGGATGAGCACATGTTCCCTGTTCGAATAGGAGACATGCGAATTATGGAAAACAAATTGGAGAATGAATTGAAGAGCAGTATTTTAGCTTTGAATTCATCACAGTTGGAGCCAGTGGTACGATTTCTTCATCTCTTACTCGACAAACTGGTCCTTCTGGTTGTGAGACCTCCCATTATCGCGGGGCAAATAGTCAACCTAGGTCAGGCGTCCTTTGAAGCAATGGCATCGATTGTGAACAGACTCCACAAAAACCTGGAAAGTAACCAAGACCAGCATGGCCGAAACAACCTTCTTGCATCATACATTTATTATGTATTCCGCCTTCCAAATACGGATCCTAATTCTCCCTCACCAGGTCCTGGTGGCCTGGGAGGATCAATGCACTATGCCACAATGGATCGATCAGTAGCAAGGCCAGCAAGTCTCAATATAAATCGCTTGCGGAGCCTAAGCAATAGCAATCCAGATATATCTGGCACCCCAACATCCCCAGATGATGAAGTGCGGTCTATCATTGGCAGTAAGGGGTTAGACCGCTCCAATTCCTGGGTCAACACTGGCGGCCCAAAGGGTGCACAATGGGGATCCTCCGACCCCAGCGCAAGTGCTGACGCAGTGCAGGCCATGGATCCGCGTTGTAACCGCATGTCATCGCACACAGAGACGACAAGCTTCTTACAAACACTTACAGGACGCGTGCCAACCAAAAAGCTTTTCCATGAAGAGCTGGCATTACAATGGGTTGTATGCAGTGGCAGTGTCCATGAAGCAGCATTTCAACAAGGATGGTTCTTCTTTGAGCTCATGGTAAAAAGTATGGTGCATCATTTATACTTTGCTGACAAACTTGAAGCCCCGAGAAAGACTCCTTTTCCTGAGCGCTTTCTGGATGACATTACTGCCCTGGTCAGCACAATGGCTATCGATATTGTGTCCCGATTCCAGAAGGATACAGAGATGATTGAACGTCTCAACATAAGTCTTGCCTTCTTTCTCAATGACTTGTTTTCTATCATGGATAGAGGGTTTGTCTTTACCCTGGTGAAGGCCTATTATAAGCAGGTTTCTGCAAAGCTTTATTTGTTGCCAAACCCAAGTACTCTAGTGTCTTTGAGACTGGACTTCCTCCTTATTGTCTGCAGCCATGAACACTATGTTCCCCTAAACCTGCTAAGCAGTTTGCTCACACCACCTTCCTCTCCATCGCCATCTGTTTCTTCTGCAACATCTCAGAGTTATGGATTTTCAACGATTATCCAAGACCAGAAGATTGCCAATATGTTTGAACTGTCATTGCCTTTCCGCCAGAAGCATTACTTGGCAGGACTTGTGCTTACTGAACTGGCTGTCATTCTTGATCCTGAGGCTGAGGGTTTGTTTGGATTGCATAAGAAGGTCATCAACATGGTACACAACCTGCTGTCCAGCCATGACTCGGATCCCAGGTACTCTGACCCGGAGGTCAAGGCCCGCGTGGCCTTGCTGTATCTTCCCCTGATTGGCATTGTAATGGAGACGTTCCCCAAGCTCTACGACTTCACAGAGAATCATAATCAGCGTGGAAGGCCAGGCGTATCTTCTGATAACTACGAAGCAGATGGTGGAAGCATGATAAGTCAAACAGTCGCCATGGCAATCACAGGGACTTCTGTTCCCCAACTAACCCGACCCACCAGCTTTCTGCTCAATTCAACGCCCGCGAGGCAGCACGCAACGTTTTCAGGGGAATCCAGTTGAAGTCTGCTCATCTGTCTGCTGTGGGTTTTGAGGAACGCTGATGAAACTGTGCTCCAAAAATGGTTTACAGACCTCTCTGTGCTCCGCCTCAATAGACTCTTGGATTTGCTTTACCTCTGCGTTTCCTGCTTTGAATACAAGGGGAAGAAGGCTTTTGAGAGAATGAACAGCTTAACGTTCAAGAAATCAAAAGACATGCGACCAAAACTGGAAGAAGCGATACTTGGAAGTATAGGTGCCAGACAAGAGATGGTGCATCGAAGCAGAGAAAGAAGTCCCTCTAGAAGTGCTTTCGGAAGTCAAGAGAATCTAAGGTAGAGAAAAGATATGACTCATTGGCGCCAAAATACAGAAAAATTTGACAAATCAAGGGCAGAGTTAGAACATGAAGCACTTATAGATGGAAATCTTGCAACAGAAGCCAATCTGATTGTTTTGGACACGCTGGAAATAATTGTACAGACAGTTTCTGTGACAGAATCCAAAGAAAGTATACTTGGTGGGGTGCTAAAATCTCTCCTGCATAGTATGGCTTGCAATCAAAGTGCACTGTATTTGCAACATTGTTTTGCTACGCAGAGGGCCCTGGTTTCTATGTTTCCTGAGCTCCTGTTCGAAGAAGAAACAGAACAGTGTGCTGACCTATGTCTAAGACTGCTCCGACACTGCAGCAGTAGCATCAGTTCAATAAGATCACGTGCCAGCGCCTCGCTTTACCTCCTAATGAGACAAAACTTTGAAATTGGAAATAATTTTGCCAGAGTGAAAATGCAGGTGACTATGTCACTGTCATCCTTGGTGGGCACATCACAGACATTTAATGAAGAGTTTTTAAGGCGTTCTTTGAAGACCATTTTGACTTATGCTGAAGAAGATCTGGAGTTACGGGACACAACTTCTCCTGATCAGGTTCAAGACCTTGTGTTCAATCTTCATATGATCCTCTCAGACACTGTTAAAATGAAAGAACACCAAGAAGACCCAGAGATGCTCATTGATTTGATGTACAGAATTGCGAAGGGGTATCAAACCTCACCTGACTTGCGCTTGACTTGGTTACAGAACATGGCTGGGAAACATTCTGAGAGAAGCTGCACAGTGTTTGGTCCACTCTGCAGCACTTGTGGCAGAATACTTGAGCATGCTTGAGGATCGCAAAAATCTTCCTGTGGGATGTGTTACATTTCAGAATGTTTCTTCAAATGTTTTGGAAGAATCTGCGGTTTCTGACGATGTAGTATCTCCAGATGAAGAAGGCATCTGTTCTGGAAAGTATTTTACAGAAGCAGGACTTGTAGGATTGCTGGAACAAGCAAGTTTTCAAAGTACTTATTCCCATACATGAGGCTAATAGAGATGCTAAGAAACTTTCTGCAATTCATGGTAAACTTCAAGAAGCATTCAGCAAGATTGTTCATCAGGATGCAAAGCGAATGTTCGGGACTTATTTCCGTGTTGGGTTTTATGGGTCCAAATTTGGAGATCTGGATGAACAGGAATTTGTATACAAGGAGCCTGCAATAACCAAATTAGCTGAAATTTCTCACAGATTAGAGGGATTTTATGGTGATCGTTTCAGAGAAGATATGGTTGAAATGATTAAGGACTCTAACCCTGTGGATAAATGCAAATTAGACCCTAACAAGGCTTTTATTCAGATAACCTATGTGGAACCATTTTTTGACACATATGAAATGAAGGACAGAATAACGTATTTCGACAAAAAACTACAATTTACGCCGTTTTATGTATTGTACACCAGTTACACTGGATGGGCGAGCTCATGGGGACCTTCATGAACAATCCTCACCACATCACATGCCTTTCCTTATATTAAAACGAGGATAAACGTCACTCACAAAGAAGAGATCATTTTGACACCAATTGAAGTTGCAATAGAGGACATGCAGAAAAAGACACAAGAATTGGCTTTTGCAACTCACCAAGATCCTTCAGATCCTAAGATGCTTCAAATGGTTCTGCAAGGTTCAGTAGTGACAACAACTGTGAATCAGGGACCACTTGAAGTTGCCCAGGTTTTTCTTTCTGAAATTCTCAATGATCCGAAACTTTTCAGGCATCATAATAAGCTACGACTCTGTTTCAAAGACTTCACGAAAAGGTGTGAAGATGCACTGCGGAAAAACAAGAGTCTGATCGGTCCCGATCAAAAGGAATACCAGCGTGAACTTGAGCGCAACTACCATCGTCTCAAAGAAGCTCTTCAACCACTGTTCAATAGGAAAATACCACAACTATATAAAATTATCCTGCCCGTTACGTGTCACAGGGATTTTTTTAGCAGAATGAGCCTTCGTAAAAAAAAATGTAAAAAAAATTATGGATTTTTTCCATGAGGCCGGTATATTATTTTGATTTAAAGCGTTAAAAACATTACACAGGATCTTAGACCACAGCTTTGGGGCACATTTAAAAACATCCGCGGGGACCCCGTCGGGACCTGGAGCCTTATTTTTTAAGGTCAGCTCAATAGCTCTTTCAATCTCTTCGGCCTCAAAAATTACCTGGGGCCCTTCAGATCTAACAAGGGTAGTAGCCATTTAATTTTCAGGACCGGGGGTAGAGTATATTTTCCCAAAATGAGGGGGCGCTAGGGGGCGCACACGCAGAATGGCCGCACTGTAGTGAGGCTCCTGCTGCCTGCTTCATAGATCCGTTCATAATCCTCTACCACCGACACCAAAACCCTTGAAACTCGGCACAACGGTGTGGTGTACTGTTCTGCAGACTCGGTGAGAATTTTGGAGCAATCAGACATTCTGCCGCGGAGATACGGCCTTGGGAGTGCGGGACCGAGAGAAGTGCTGGAGCCTGCATGTCCGCGCTGCCTGGGACCTGTAACTACTCTGGCCCGTGGCGGACCACGAGGAGTGCAGGCCGTGGTGAATGGGACTCCAGCGCGCCTGGGATTTGCTGTGCGGCTGAGCAGAGACACCGGCACTAAGGAATATACAATCAACGTCCAGCTCCTGAGCATCGGGTAGGAGTGTAGACGCGACCTCCCAGGACTGGTCGGAGCTTTGCTGAGCGATGTGCTGGTGAGACACCGGGCCTGCGGGAGATCGTCCCGGGCTGAGGGGCTTGATGACCGGGTAGCGAGCCTGCTCCCCCCCCCCCCGACACAGCCATTGAAGGGGGCGGACTCAACCTGGTTGACCCAGCTGCCCTGTGAGTAGCGGACGCCTCCATTGCGCGGCCTGTGTTCGCCTGCACCCGTTGGTCGCTGTTATTGCGCTATTTACGACTGCATGCGCCCACTGTGACACAGACTGCCAGCACTTGCGTAAGGCTTGCTCGGGGGGAGCGGTGACTGAACGCAGCACGGCGGCGACTCGTGATCTGGCAGGTACGCGGGAGGCAGGATATATATTGCAGGAAGAGTGACTGTGCGTGGCGATTCTGGGACTGGAATTTGCGGGCTGCAACCAGCGGAAAGGAATTGTACCAGGCGGGAGTCCTATCTGATGGGCCAAGGTGCGACTCCACACAACACTGCATTTAATGGTCGGATTGCATCGCAAGGCGAGGCTAGACTTATGTGAGTCGGGAGCTCACACGCTATCGGACTAATGCCCCATATCGCCGTTTTTGGTGTCCCACTGACCCGTCCCTGATACCGCGCTGCTGTGTGTTTATGTAGCTGATTGCCGGCTGGGATACCTGCTTCCTGAACACGAAGCTCCACTGACTCCTCCGCTTGCACATACCCCCCACTTTTAGGCCTCCATTGTCACCTGGAGCTGAGGAATAACGCATCAGAGGCCTCCTGGCTAGACACCCCTCAGGGCTACGCGACATTGATCTCACTTTGATGCCTGCAGAGTGCTGGGCCTCCCCACCCGTTGACACGCAGCGGGGGGTGTTGTTTGAAAGGATTGGCGCTCCAGGGAAAGTGCGACCTACAGTGCTGCATTGGGCTCATGTGCGCCTACCTCTGAGCTATCTCAGATACACCCTTGATCTGTGCACCTCAATCGCCAGACGCACAATATTGCGTATTCCACAATGGGAAAACCTGACAATCGACAATCGAAGCTGTCATTCGACTCAGCCGCCTCCAAAAAAGGATTGCGCAATGGGCCGGACGCTGGAGGGGCCCACAGCCCAGTGAACTCTGGAGCAGGCTCTAGCTCCCCACCAGCGGACATACAGCAATTAATGCAAGAGATGAGACAGGGATTTGCCACAATAGTAGACAAGGTAGATAGGATCTCGTCAAGAATGGACGCCATTGCACAGAAGATTGATGTCCATGAGGAGCGCATCACAGCAACGGAACGGAGAATATCTGACAATGACGATACCACGGCATCTCACACCGCACAGCTGTCACGGATGGACAACGTCCTCAGAATCATAGCTGCCGAAAATGAGGAGTTGGAAGCGCGCAGCCGCCTCAACAACATCCGCGTCGTGGGAGTGCCCGAATCCACCAACACAGGGAGAATGGAGGAATATGTGGAGAGGATACTATTGGCAGCGGTTGGTCCCAACGCATTCTCCAAACAATTTATTGTTGAAAGAGCGCACAGATCGCTTGGCCCTCAACCCAAACCTGGAGCCCCACCGAGACCAATTATTGCGCGGCTTTTAAACTATCGTGACCGGGATACTGCCCTGAAAGCGGCACGCACCAACCAAAATCTAGCGTGCGATGGTGTCAGTTTTTCCATTTACCCGGATTTCAGGCCTATCGTGCAGGAACAGAGACGCAAATTCCTTGAAGTCAAGAAGAAACTAAGGGCACTCCAAATCGACTACGCACTGCTGTACCCGGCCAAGCTCAGAGTGACCCACCAGGCAAAGCAGCACTTCTTCACCAATCCGCAGCAGGTGCAGGATTTTTTGAAAACTCTACGACATGCACGAGCTGGTCATAACAGGAACGACGATGAAGATCAAGGTGAAGCACACTCGATGAATGGTGATGGCAAGGCATGAGAGCTGCTTGACGGAATGCATTTATGACTCGATGGCACTGGCCGAAAGGCCAGTATGATTGCTTCGATTTGACGTGCTCGCTGCTGCTGATCGAGTAGACCAGGGACACAGACTGTACTGTTGGTGGTAAAGTATTACAGGCACCACCCCCTTCCCTTGATTGTGCCGCTTGAGGCTGCATAGGACGAAGGGCAAGGTGTGGGGGGTGGCTTTGTGTCTCCCTAGTTGACCCCTACAGGGTATACCCCTTTGGACATGTTTACTTCACTGCAGTTGTTGGGGTGGTTGCTAAATGTTTGGGGTGGAGGGTGGGATGGGGTGGAGGGTGGGATGGGAAATCTGGCACGTTGGGGTTGCTTCAGTGGGAGGTGGGTGGGGAAAGGTTGGTAATAATTTACTTGAGGCTTTATGTTTACAGCAGTGTTTTTATGGTATTACTGGCCAGTAAGCGTGACTATGAATGGTCCTCAGTTGATGATTGTAACCTGTTGGCCTATGGCATTTGGGCACGCTCTGCGCAGGTTTCATTTGAAATGTTTACTCCTGAGGACACTGTGATGGCCCCTGTTTTCAGTGATGTAGGACATATTGTAGTATCACTTGATATAGTACTGGAGCCTTCTCCCTTTAATGTGTTGGGGTTGTTAAAGGGGCGGGGAGGGAGGGACTGTTTGTTTCCGGACTGTGGTAAGCAGTTCATTGTTATGACTGTCAGAGAGTTGCTACACCTAGATCCGATGGGATTTCGTAAAAGAACTCGGTGGGAATGTATTCTCGCAAAGCATTTTGTACACACGATCATTGCTCTACGATGCTGTATTAACATGCATGTTGGATTAGAGACCAGAGTATTGGCTCCTGGGCCGGTACCGCATAGGCCGCCTTGTGATAAACCAATGTATTGATTATGGGGGACACTGATTTGAATGTTTTGACGTGGAATGTGAGAGGTTTAGGAGACCACAGGAAGCGACGTCAGATATTGTCATATTTGGACCGCCATGCTGTGCACATAGCCTTTCTACAAGAAACCCACTTTAAGGTGCAGCCTTCCCAGACGTTCGCCAAGAGATGGGCAATTCACACGGTATTTGCATCCTACTCTACATATGCTAGAGGCAAAGCGATCCTAGTAAAGAGGGGTACGCCCTTTGCTCTGGTTGGAACCAAAATAGACCCCCAAGGGCGGTACTGCATGATGTGGGGTAGACTAGGACATATTGCAGTAACGCTAGTGTGCTGCTACGGCCCCAACATTGACGATCCCCATTTCTTCACGGACCTATGGGCGGCAATTGTGGGAACAGGTCCGCAGCATATCATTTGGGGGGGTGACTTCAACACTTCACTAAACCCGATACTAGATCGATCACACCCTTCCCCTCACCATTACACGAAGGCAGGGGCAGCACTGCGTTTGGCGCTCACAGATCACAATCTGATAGACACCTGGAGGCACTTGCATGCTGACATGCGGGAGGGTACACACTTCACGGCACAAGCACGTTCGTGGGCACGGCTCGACTATATATTTCTGACACCGCAACTTTACACCTCCCTCGTTGACTCAAAGCATCTCCCCAGAACATATTCTGATCACTCCCCTGTAAAGATCACCTTGCGCGCGACAGATTTAGGCCCCCCTACGACTGCTTGGCGTATGCAAGCTACCATGTTACTGGACACGGCCTTTCGGGAGGAACTGCGCACTGAATGTTTAGATTTTTTTCAGAGGAATAAAGATTCGGTTAATGATGTAGAAACGATCTGGGACGCATTCAAGGTGACTTTGAGAGGCTATTGCATTGCGAAGGGGTCCGGTGTTTTGCGGAGCATTATGACAAGATTGAAGACTTTGGAGGCGAAACTCACGCGCCTTGAAGCGTCTTTGGCTACAGGGCCAGATGATGCTACCCTATCGGCAATACGTGAAACAATCTCTGAATACACGGATGAAGCCGCTAGGGAAACGAAGTTTCGGGGCAAATACTGGACTGCTCGCCGGTATGGCAAGGGCGAGAGACCGGGAAAGGCTCTAGCCGCTACAATTAAACTGGCAAGGACGTCTAATATCATTTTAGAACTTGAAAGTCCGGAGGGGACAATGTTGATAGACACTACACATATCCTCAATTCATTTGTGCAACACTACAGCTTGTTATACACTTCCACCAGGACAGGAGACCTCCACTTACAGGACTATCTGGCCGATGTTACACTTGGTTGGCTTAGTGATGCGCAGAGAGCGTTTCTGAGTGCCCCTTTTGAGCTGGGCGAAGTGCGTGATGCAATCATGAGCATGCAGTCTGGGAAAGCCACAGGGCTCGACGGGATCCCGATAGAATTTTATAAGACATACATAGAGTTTATGGCCCCGGTCCTGCGGGAAGTCTACGAAGACGCCCTTGAAGTGGGACACCTGCCACCCTCTATGCGGGTAGCACTGATTACTTCGCTACTTAAGCCAGGGAAACCAGCTAATAAATGTGATTCTTACCGGCCTCTATCCCTGTTAAACTGTGATGTTAAAATACTTGCCAAATTGATTGCCACTCGCATCAGCCTCTTGCTTCCTACACTGATATTGCCCGACCAGTCAGGTTTCGTTCCGGGAAGAGCAACTTCACACAATTTGCGTACTTTTTTTTCTATCCTCAACTCGGTACACGATGATCAGCCAATGGCTGCCGTCTTCCTTGATGCCACTAAAGCCTTTGACTCCTTGGAATGGGACTATGTGTTCCGGGTCCTGGAGCGCATGGGCTTTCCCGCGATATTCATATCGTGGATACAGCTCCTATATGAAAGACCTTTGGCTCGAGTGTTAATTAATGGCAAACTTTCTTCGGAATTTCCCCTTTCCAGAGGTACTAGACAGGGGTGCCCATTATCGCCACTTTTATTTGCTATAGCAACAGAACCCTTGGCTGCAAAATTGCGACAACACCACAGAGACAGTGCACTGCGCTGCTTTCAGAGGCAAGTATTAATATCATTGTACGCAGATGACATCACTTTGTATGTGCGTGACCCGAGCGAGAATTTGAACCCAATTCTTAGAGAGTTTATACGCTTTGGTAGGCTCTCTGGAGTTCAAATCAATTGGGGTAAATCGTGCATATTTCCACTCACGGCATCCACTGCGAGGTTCATGCTGGATTACCCCATCGCTTGGTGCGAGGGGGATTTTAAATATTTAGGTATCAACATAGAGAAGGACAGGGAGGAATTACTTAGGGCCAACTATGGCACCACGATGAATCGCATTACCAATAATATAACGAGATGGATCACACTGCCACTCTCTATGGCTGGTAGGGCGTCCTTAATTAAAATGGTGATCCTCCCCCAACTGTTATACCTATTCCTGAATATCCCTTTCTACCCTGGCAGGTTTTTCTTTCAGCAACTTAGGACGGAACTCATTAGACCTGTCTGGGGTGGGAAGACGCCTCGCCTTAGGTGGGACACAATGACTAGACCCTATAATAAAGGCGGGTTTGGCATACCAGACTTCGAATTATATTACCAAGCGGCCCAAGCTCACTATGCATATTTTTGGGTGCATCAGCCCAGGTATATGCCTCAACTGGCGGAGGAGCACTGGCTCGCCCATCCGATCCCCATAGAGGGTGCATTTCATGCCTTTATTCCGGGCAGGGATAAGACACCCACGACAGTGATGAGCACGGTTACTGCGTGGGTCCGACTTGCCAATAAGCTGGGAACAAGCTTGCTCTATGCGCCTCTTTTGCCTCTGGCCTACCAACCCAGTATGCCATTACTACAAGAAGCGGGATTTCGCAGACTAATCCAAAGTATATGGGTTGCAACATGGGGAGACCTATACCATGAAGGGACGTTTCGCACTATGGAGCACATCTTTGAAGGCATACGGCCGTCTCCGCTGGATGTATTCCTGTATCTTAGACTGCGCCAAGGGCTGAAGGCCCTTACCCCTGACTTTCCTCATGAACCCCCGACTCTCGCCCCGCTGCAACTCTTGCTGCAAAAGGACAACCCTTGCAAACTGGTGTCGTCAATATATAGATCAGTACATACACACATTGACTACCAACCGCTTGCAGCTAGACTACGCTGGGACCAGGAATTAGAAACACCAATTTCTGACAGGCAATGGGATTTCTGTCTCCAGCAAACGGAGCGCATCTCTGCTAGCAGTAGATATAGAATACTACACTACAAATTCTTACACCGACTATACTACACCCCAGTGCGAATGTGTAGATTTAAACTACGTATCACTGATAACTGTGACAGATGCCAGGCCCCGGGGGCTGATTTTCTGCATCTAGCTTGGGGGTGCGAAGAGGTCCGACGTTACTGGGACCAAGTATTTGCAGCATTTTCCAGAATGATTCATGTTGAGTTAGACCCCTCCCCTACTCTAGCTCTGCTGGGATACGTGGAGCCCCTACAGGCGGCACACCGCACATTTATTGCGTTGGCCCTTTTGGTAGCCAAAAGAAGGGTTGCGTGTAGGTGGGGCAGGGGCAGAGCCCCTAAATTCAAAGATTGGATCCATGACCTTACTTATTGTCAAGAACAGTTAACTACATACTCTGAATTATTACCAATAGCGTCACGGCCCAGGGATATATGGGCCCCATTACAATGTTACCTACTACAAGGGAATGAGGATGCCACTGATGAGGTGACAACTTAGAAGACCCATGGACTGCCCTCATTGAGGGATCTACCACTGCATGGTTATGTCCTGAAGCAGCGCAGGGGAGCCTGAGGTGTGGAAGGGGGTCGGCGGCACTGTACTGCCCGGAGAGGGGTGCTACGTAGCTATACTGGCAGGCACTGCTTTGACTGGTCTGATGATATGTTTGCTTTGGTATGGATTACAATGAGCTATTCCCCTCGATGCGGCGCACTTGTAGATTATCTCCTATAGTGACAAAGTGTTATTGATGCAAAATGTCGTAGAATGTATTGCGCACTATGGTCACCTGGGATGCAGAGCTAAGTGAGCCCTCTAATGTGTTGCGGACCGGCTGCTGGTCACCTGACTTATGCATGTAATGTGGCTTATGGATTAATGTGTGTACAAATCAATGCACTCTTTGACACTGTACTGTATTTAAAAACTTCATAAATAAAGGTTAAAAAAAATATATATTTTCCCAAAATGAGTTATCCAGCCCTCGTCTGGGATGTTAGACTCAAGGGGAGTATTCTCCTCACCTGAGAATAACGGTTGATTTACAATTTTCCAGAACAGCCCACTGTTTCTTAGGGTCTCAGGGGCAAGTAATTGTGACCAGGCCTCATCTTTCAACTCATTTTTCCTATCTAAAATTGCTTTCTTATAGCACATCTTAAGATAGCTATTTTCGCTTGGTCCTTAGGGGTCGCCTTCAGGGCCGTAAGTAAAACTCCATGTGCCCTAGAACATCTTTTGTCAAACCATCTTTTACCATAGTTTGTCCTCTGTCTAGGGCCAGCATGTAAGGTTAGATTAATTTGTCTACAGATATTATCAAAGGCAATGACCACCTTTGTGTTTTGGGCCTGTTTCTCTTTGCATATGGCCACGTCATCCTCAACCTTATCCAAAACTTCCTGCAAGAAAGTTTCAGGGACTATGTTTGACTATTTTAGCCTACGTCCTTGATCTTTTACAGCCACTCTTAGACCACCCTTATGAGTCATAGATTTCAGGGTTAATAAGTCCACAGCCTTTATCTCTATTAACACTGGATTGTGGTCACTAAGGACCGATACCTCAGTCTTATACCTTAGAACCTTACATAACATAAAAGAAGACATAAAAATGTAATCAATGATAGTGCCCTCGTCTATTCCTTTAAAAGTGGGGGACCTAGGACCACCTTCCCCGCAACCAGACTCGTAAAGATTCCATCTCGCCAGAAAGTTTTCAAGTGCTTCCCCCCTCTTAGAATGTTCAAAATGCATAGATGAAGAATATGGTGGACCTTCTACTTCATCACTGGCACACGGTTGGTTACAGGGATGGATGTTAAAGTCCCCTAAAAATATTATTTCAAAAGTATTCACATTTGTACTATAGACTGACAAGAATTTCTCCAATAAGTCCAGATTAGTCCCGGTACACTCATTGACACATGAATTATAAAAATTAATAAATAAAATCTTAGGGGTATCAGAATATGATAATTCAACAATTAAGCAGTTCTGAGAGCCTGAATTACACCGAGTTAGTGTGCCATTTAGGTCAAGTTTAAATAGGGTTAGTAAACCTCCCTTTGCTCTAGCAGCCACACTGCAAATTGCTGGGATGAAAAAATGTCTATACCCATCCAAGGAAAAACTGTTTGTCTGGTCCCAGGTTTCTTGAAATGCTATAATATCATAGGTTTTTAGTGAATTAGTCCAGGTATCATTCCCTACTTTAGTTTTAATGCCAGCAATGTTCCAAGTCATAATCCTAGATGTAGGATATGGAGGCTGTACATTAATCCTTGGTTCAGTTGACTGTCAATCATTTTCCTCCAGAGATGCTAGAGGGGCATATCGATTGGCCAGTGGGAGAGGTTGATCAAATTGATTATGAGGCTGGACAGCCTATAACAGTATGGGTCCTGACTGTTTGGTAGTTGAATTCCAAATTGAGGAGGAGGGGTTACAAAGCATCGCCTAGGTAAAGATTGAAATGGCTTGGACTGGTCAGTATTTAAGTGTGTGGTGTTATTAAGATGGTTATAGAAGAAACCAAGAGGGCGTGCACATACAGTGTCGTCGGCAAATGATAGGGAAGCCGCTCTAAGCAGGACTGTAGCAACGTTCTGTGGGTGCTTGAAGTTAACAATAATGCAATCCCCCCTACTATTCTTCCTAGAATTTCCTATCCAACTGACTCTACGGGTCGATATAATGTCGCTTGAAAAAGCAAGAGGAAACCCACAATTCCTGTTCAGCCATGAGAATGATTTATTTTTCAGGGAATCGTGGGTTTCAGGCCGGGACTCAGTGAGATAGGAATCCCCCTCAGGTACATTTGTAAGTACGACTATATAAGGAGCGCATTCAGGTGGGAGATTGACTGAGCATCTTCTCTTTACTGCGCTCGTCCCTTCGTTGTTTCTCCCTATTATAGTGGGTTGGTTACTAGGGGTCATGAGGGGAGGTTGAATAGCTTGTGCAGAAGGTTGGCGAATGATAGCCGGTAGAGGGGGTGATTGAATAACAGGTGCAGTTTTTGCAGTATGTGTCAGCCTGTTCCCCCCATTGCAAGGTGCAGCAGCTTCCTTATTTACACTATTGCCCACCTTTGCACTCTTACCAGCTTTAGTCTGAATAAGATGAGAGTTCAAAAGGCTGCCCAATCTAGTTACTTCCTTTGTTACCTCATCTAATTTTGCCACGAGAGGTTTAATCAGAGTTTCTAATTTAGATTCAATAATACTAGCCAGCAGATCAATTTGATCAGAGTTCAAATTACACAACTCAGCCTGGGTGGAGGTGTCAATTACTCCCCCAGTGTTAATGGGTGTGGACCCAGCTTTTTTAGGTTTCCTATTCCCCCCGCTTAGCAGCTTGCCTCCTACATGCCCTTACTACTCTTCGTACCGGGGAGGGTGCCGGCGAAGTTATCAGAGAGGGTTGTAGTGAAATATCCAGAGGATTATCCAACTCCGCGTGAATCTGCACTAAAGGTACAGATGTTTCATGCTCAATAATTATTTGCGAGTCTTCAATACAACTGCGTTCTAGAGAGGAAGTAACTGGGAGGGCGCCCTGACTTGTAGGTGAGACCGGAGGACTTATCCGGTTTAATGAAAGGTGCCTCTCTTTGTTGATCTTGCTTACTACTTTAACCAAGTAGTTGTCCATTGAGCTTGTCACAAGAGGGGTTTTTGCCGACCTGAGTTTGGACATTTTTGAATCAGAAAAATAAATACGGAGCAATATATAACGGCACCACAATAATTACTTAAGCAGGCTCTGCTATAAGCCACGACATCAACAGAGGCACACTAAATAACGCACAATATGGAAAATAACAAGTCTTACAGGTTTAGAGATGTGTAGGGCCAGAAAAAACCAGGGTCCATGGCCCAGCCCGGCCTCGTTCGGCCTCTGACGCTTAGCCCAGCGCCGCCCGCGCGCGTCCCGCGACGCGGAGGGAGCCGCTGTTCTTTATGTGCCTCCGGGCGCGAGATTGCTCAGGTGTGGGCTGTGGGGGGACCGCTAAGCAAGCTGGGAGCTGTAGTCTCCCCCCTCTGCGGCCGCGCGGTGGTGCTGGCAGCGGCGGCAGGGGAGACCAACAGCGTCGGGATCCCAATTAAGGCTGGAAGGCTCCGTCAGTAATGGCAATGCGGGTCCAGTTCTCCCCAAAGCTGCGTCTGAATGCCCCCCTCCACCAAGGGAGCCGCTGTTCTCTATGCGCCTCCGGGCGCGAGATCGCTCAGGTGTGGGCTGTGGGCGGGACTGCTAAGCAAGCTGGGAGCTGTAGTCTCCCCCCTCTGCGGCCGTGCGGTGGTGCTGGCAGCGGCGGCAGGGGAGACCAACAGCGTCAGGATCCCAGGTAAGGCTGGAAGGCTCCGTCAGTAATGGCAATGCGGGTCCAGTTCTCCCCAAAGCTGCGTCTGAATGCCCCGCTCCACCGAGGGAGCCGCTGTTCTTTATGCGCCTCCGGGCGCGAGATTGCTCAGGTGTGGGCTGTGGGCGGGACCGCTAAGCAAGCTGGGAGCTGTAGTCTCCCCCCTCTGCGGCCGCGCGGTGGTGCTGGCAGCGGCGGCAGGGGAGACCAACAGCGTCGGGATCCCAGGTAAGGCTGGAAGGCTCCGTCAGTAATGGCAATGCGGGTCCAGTTCTCCCCAAAGCTGCGTCTGAATGCCCCGCTCCACCGAGGGAGCCGCTGTTCTTTATGCGACTCCGGGTGCGAGATTGCTCAGGTGTGGGCTGTGGGCGGGACCTCTAAGCAAGCTGGGAGCTGTAGTCTCCCCCCTCTGCGGCCGCGCGGTGGTGCTGGCAGCGGCGGCAGGGGAGACCAACAGCGTCGGGATCCCAGGTAAGGCTGGAAGGCTCCGTCAGTAATGGCAATGCGGGTCCAGTTCTTTCCAAAGCTGCGTCTGAATGCCCCGCTCCACCGAGGGAGCGGCTGTTCTTTATGCGCCTCCGAGCGCGAGATTGCTCAGGTGTGGGCTGTGGGCGGGACCGCTGAGCAAGCTGGGAGCTGTAGTCTCCCCCCTCTGCGGCCGCGCGGTGGTGCTGGCAGCGCCGGCAGGGGAGACCAAAGGCGTCGGGATCCCAGGTAAGGCTGGAAGGCTCCGTCAGTAATGGCAATGCGGGTCCAGTTCTCCTCAAAGCTGCTTCTGAATGCCCCCTTGATTAATAATCTTGCAGTATTCCATAACCAGAAATGCCTATCCTAAATTAATGAAGTGCAGAGGGATATAGACAAAATCATATTATATCAGCATTTATGGTTGGTGAAATCCTATTTTACCACAGGCCTTTCAGTCCAAGTTATCTATATAATACCTTTTTAGTTCTGAAACCATTTGTCAAATAAAAGTTACAATTTAATTGTCAGGCTACAGTTACTTACTAGGCGGCATGTCTTCAAAGATTACAGAGCTTTTAACCTACAAATAATGTTATAAATGTGCGTTGGCTAAGATTATACTTCGCAACTACATTTTCATGTTATAACCGTTTACAGTTACATAGTGGTTGTATACACAAATAGATGTCTTACAAGAGAATCAATGATTGCAATCCAGAAATATAACATGTATAATATAATATTTTTACAGAGCATTAGCGGCTTACCTTATTCGTAGGTATAATTTTAAGGACAAAAAGACCTTAGCTCCCACCCGCTATCTTAGATGGTTTCATTATTTATGTATCACGTTTATTGGAATCTGTCGGCACTTTATGAGTGGGTATAGTCCCCTTTCAGTAACATTTGTATGCATAATATATTCATGTATAGTAAGTGCAGAGCAACCTACTCAACCAATTGTACATATTGTTTGCTTCTAAGAATTCCACATTATGTACAGAAGGCTGGAATCATTTTCTGAGAACTGAGCAGAAAATGATCTGAATGCTACACATTCTAATTGTGAAAGAACCCAGAAAGAAATAATAATTTAGCAAAAGATATAGGCTGTACCTCATATGTAATGGTTATCTGTATAGAATATATATACAATTGGCTTTAGAGATAAAGATGCAAGTGGACGGAAGGCGGTAAAAGGACTCCCATGTTTTCTTATCATACCAGTCTGATTGAAAAGTATAAATTCCAATATTTTTGGATTGTTAATGCTAAATTTAATGAAAGTGTATACACATTTGATTAACTTTCTCTAAACTGATTTGTATGCTACAGCCACTGCAGACAAAAGTGCCAAAAATATCCTGCTATGTTTCCAGCTTTGCAGTGGTTCATACTTCTGAATTTTTCCAAATTGACAAGCAGTTTCTATTTTTTACTTGGAGACCAACAACAGTTAGAGGTTTCTGGCCGTACTCCTGGAAACTGTTTTAAATTCCATTTTCTCATGGGAATTTACAGACATGCATATTTTTGTATGAAAAGGTTGTTAGACAAAACATACTTGGTCTGGTTTTTACCCAAAACTTTTGCCTCCACTTTTCCTGTTTTTCTGAATTTTTTTTTGTTGGCATTACAACTCTGTATGGTATACCAATGCGAACCAGTGCTAAAGGGCTTGTGCTTTCTCCTTCACCCATGGTACAGTTGGGACATTTAATTTTATGTACACGTTCTTAGTAAAGTGGTACTACAAGTACTCATGGCCCTTAAATTAAATGCTAGTAGGGGGCCTGAAGCACTTGTTGCATCATCCATGTAAGTCTGTGTGCAGTTTAGCACTTCCATTTTGACCAGGCAAAATACATTTTGACCAAGCATAAATATTCCTTTTTAATACATTTAAGCCACCCCTAGGGTAGCCCCTAAACATTCTGCCCTAAATAGCCCATAGGGCAGGATGCGCTGTATTTAAAAAGTTGTAATTTTCAGTTTTACATGTCCTGGTACTGAAAAACTTTTAATTAATTTTTCCCTATAGCAAGGCCTACATCTCCCATAGAATAACATTGGATTACTTTATTACATTTATTAAGTGATAACTTTTGCTTGGGAACAGGTAGAATTGTAATGTTGGTCTCTAACAATTTGTAATTTAGAAACCCTCTTTGATGGTAAAGTCCAATTTTAAGTCGCTATTTTGATAAGGCCACTGTTAAAGTCCTAACCATTTGGTGCCTATAGCCTGTGTCTAGAGTTGCATGGCTAGATGTAGTTGCCAGTTGGCCTTTGTGTATTCCCTCAAGACATTATCACAAAGGAGGACTGGGTATGAGCCTTTCTAACATGATGGGAAGGGTGAAACTATTATCTACTACACTTACACTTCAAAGGAACTTCCTCAGCACACACACAAACAATTTTCATATAAGCATTCTGTGACCCCAGGGATATTGGGACTGGTGTAGGAGAAATAATGAGATGGCAGAACCAAATGTAAGGGAAAGTCTAAAAGTTTCTTCCACTTCAAAGCTGGCAACAAAAATAAATATTGGAACCTCAGACTAACCCTATCAGTTCACTCCTGGATCTGGGAATACTACAGAAGTAGGATTGCCCTACTGCCAGAGGACTGCCATGCTGCCTGTGGCCAGCCCTCTTGTCTGAGAAGCAGGACTGTACCTGCTTCCTTCATCAAAGGCTGCCTGAAGTGACTTCTAGAGCCAGATGACTGACCTCCTGTTCAAAGCTACAGTGGTCTAATCTGCTCCAGATGCTTCACTGCAACTGCCCAGCTAATTTGCTGAAACTTGACCTGCAACTGGACCTTCCAGATCCCAGCTGTCCTCTGCAAGTGTGAGTACCAGATCTCAAAAAAGCACCTCCCCAGGCCCTGCGCCCTTGGCATCACATTGCACTGAACAAAAAGGAAACATCTTGAAGTTTTGAGCTCTTCACAAATGGGCCTATTTGCGCAGCGATCTCAACTCCCCCATCGACCACCAATGCAAAGCTCCTGTGAACACAACTCTTCGCACTACAGCAACTGCCATCGATGACCGTCAACATGAGCTCTACACTATGCACTACAGCACTGACAGCCTGCTGCAACCACAGACATGAAGCTCCTCAACATCTGTCATTATGCCCGACAAGACCATCATGCTACAGCAATGACTGTCCACGATGCCCAGCCTTCTCTTCGCTCTACAATGATTACCATCCACAATGCTCTCCTTCTCCTCGCTAACTCCTGCACCATGAACTTGACACTTTGCGCTGAACTTTGACAAGGTACATTTTTCAGCAGGACTAGCCTTGTCACTATGTCCAGCATGCTCTCGATTGCTGTCATCCTGAACTTAGGACTCTCACCCCATCTAGCATTAGCAGATGAAAAAAATGTCGCTTTGTGCATTTAGGTACTTTTTACTTTTAGTCCTCTAAAAGTAGCTGTGAGCCCTGCTATGTCTGTTAGGCAATGATCTAGAGCACACTGTCTGGAAAGAACTGGCGCTTAGGTTACACCTGGAGATGTAAGGGTTTCCTGAGTGGATGTGCATGAACACCTGCTCACTTACTGCAAGAAGGCATATAGTTGGGAAAAATGGCCAAGGCTACTCCTAAAAAGAGGAAGGACATGGGGTATGAGCTGCCATCCCTGAAATGCCCACGTTCCAGGAGGAAGCAAATCTGAGGGTGCCACACTGGAACCTACCGGAGAAGACATTACTGCCATGAGAAACATGCCTGAGCTTGCTGGTTGAAAAGGTGAGGGTGAGCCCACCAGGGAGGAATTCTGTAAAGTACAGAATAGTGCCCAATTCTAGAGCCCTGAGGAGGCAAGCTGAGGCCAAGGAAGCTGCTGACAGCTCTGGAGATCACCTCATATATTGGGAGACGGACCTCAAATATAGTGAGCCTAAGCTCCTGAACCTTGGTGAACTTGTGTGTTGGTGGCCCCCCCAGTGTTACAGAGTCTTTGTACTGGGACTGGCTCAAGATATACTTCTGGCAGGATACCTGTAGCAGAACAAGACCTTCAGCAGGCTTGTCTCCCTTTTTTATTGGCCCAGGATGAAGACAGCCTCAGACATATTCTGCAGGTCCTGTCCCACCTGCAAGGCCAGGGGAACACACGGAAAAAGATTAAAGCTATCTGGGTTTCCTTGTCTGTCCTTGGTACCTCCTTTGAAAGACTGTGCATGGACTTTGTTGGACGCTGTACACCAAAACTGACATAGGCAATTGTTTATCCTGATGATGGTGGACCATGCCCCTAGATACCCTGATGCCATACCTCTGAGGTCTGTAACTGAACCTGCAGTGGCTAGGGCCTTAATGGGGATTTTTACCCGGGTGGGGTTCCCCAAACAAGTAGTGTCCGACAGGGGTACTAACTTCATGGATGCGTACATGAAGTCCATATGGGATGAGTGTGGAGTAACTTACTAGTTTTCCACACCCTATCACCCTCAGATCAATGCCTTGTTAAGAGATTCAACTAGTCCTTAAAATGCATGATTCGGGGCCTATCTGAGCCCATGAGGTGGAATTGAGACGTCCTCTTACAGTGCCTTGTTTTTGCTTATAGGGAGGTACCATGGAAGGGAGTTGGGTTTAGCCCACTGGAGCTCCTCTTCGGTTTCCCTGTTAGGGGACCTCTGAGTTTGGTGAACGAGGGGTGGCAGCAAGCTCTCAAAAAGCCCCACCCTAGGATGTAGTCATTTACATGCTGGCTCTTGGGAACCAGATGTAAAAGTTTGGGAAGAAGCCTTCTGAGAACCTAGAGGCCAACCAGGGAGTCATTTAACCTTTGGTACAATAAGAAGGCCACTCTTGCAGAGTTTCAGCCTGGATGTAAAGTGTGTGCTTTGGTGCCACTCGAGCCCATGGCCCTCCACGACCCTTGGCCAGGGCCTTATGAGCTGAAGAAGAAACAGGGGGAAGCCACCTGCTTGGTGACCCTCAAGACAACAAGGAACCTCTTAAGGGTACACCAAGTAAATTGCCTTAAAACTCATTATGCACGGTCTGAAGTTACTATGATCCTGGTGACAGATGATGGGATGGAATAGGAGAGTGCTCCTCTCCCCAACCCCTATCTTCCAGGGAGCAGGATAGTTCAGTGGAAGGTGTCAACCTATCCCCTGCACTGACCTCAGATCTGCAGGGGTACTGTCACCAGTTGTTGGGGCAGTTTGCATCTCTTTTCTCCCTCAATCCTGGGCTTAAACATTCTTCTATCAATGACATTGATATTGGAAACAGAGTGCCTGTAAAGAGCAACATTTACAGACTATCAGGCAAGGTGGTGGCTAGCATCAGGGTGGGAATGTTTATTTATAACCTCTTCTGTTTACAAAAACAAATGGTTCTGTTTCCCATCTAGTAACTGTACCTATAGGAGACTAAATGTTCCATGTCTCCTCAGCCCTCCTGTAGCTAGATTAGATATATACGTTTTAAGAACTACAGGTCCCTTGATCCAATAAAATGCACCGGTGCTCTCACATGTTAGCCCAATGCAATCTAAACACAGGTTCTACTAATGGTATTAGTGGCATGACAGTGACCAGACCTATCTATTTATGTACACATTTTGAACGTTTTTGTGCCCCTAGAGATGCACTGAGAGGAGATAATAGCCCCTCTCCCAGTGTAACATTCGGGAACTACCTTTCCCATGGTTCCGAGGTCCAAGGTCATCCCGTACGACGTCAGGGAACAGGAACCCGGCTAGTCAAAATGACTGGGCATACTAATACTGGCATTCTACTAACAAGAAGCTGTGGAGTCGGTTGGAGATGTGGACCTGGAAGTAGGTGGAGATACCGGCATGATTCCCTTTACCAAGCAAGTGTATACTTCTAAAATTATCAACCGCTAAGTTTCCTTTCCTTCCAAGATGGTTTTCCTCTTTACCTAATCCTGAAGGATATACTTCAAGCAGAATTCTTTGACTGGATTTATATTCTCTTTCTTCCTTGCGTGGGTTGACCCAATTCCTAAATATAGCGTGTGACTACAGGAGCAAACCCACTGTCCTCCAATGTGGCCTTAGGAGAAGTAGGTGAGTTATTGTCTAAAATAAAGAGGTGCAAAGCTTGGCCCCATTGTCTGTTGAACTATGAATGTATGTTGCTTGCTTTGAGTGTATTCACAATTTAACATATATTGCAGGTGGCATTAGCATCCTACGCACGGTGCCTAGTACGAGTGCCGAACCTTTAAGCTAATAAAATCACAAAAGGAATTCATTCAAAACCCAAACTTCGTGGGTGTATTTTAAATCACGAACCAAGGTGTTAGAAAAACAGTCACACACTAGTGCTATGCCAGAAATTTCTGTATTACAAAGTTGGAGATAATTATCACTGCTTGAATGCATGCATGCTTGAGTTGTGTGGTCATAACACAGCATGATACAACGAAATTAGTAATAATGTACAATATTTAATGAATACCAATTTTATCACTGCATCGTCCTGGCAATCATTCTTGTGTTATAGATCTTTATGACAAAGCGGGAATCAAGATGCAAAGGCAGCGTGGTTTTAGGCGAGTGGTAACTCCACTATGCTTGCTTGTATATGTCGCATGGAATGAGTGATTGAACGTTTGTGCTGGGGCAACACATCCAGCATGTCCTGAAGTAGGCCCTGGATCCAAGTGGCCTACAATATAGGGGCTGAAACTTGTTGACAAGTATTAAGACCGTTATATCCTTATCCCCTTTATATAATAATTTTTAACCATATACAGCAACCGCGGATAAAGGAACACCTTCGTTGTTTGAGTTTTTTCTATACTTTAGGACCCCAGCGGGAAAAATATCCAAAGTGCTCCATGGAATATGGTCAAGCCAATCCTGGTTTTTAGGGACAAGGATGAGACCTAATGATGAAGCTTACCACTGCTAGAGTGGGTCTTAAAAAAAGAAAACAACTTTTATTTTCTAGTGCCAGCAGGGTGCACTTTACCTCTAATTAAATATACTAGGTATGGGATATTTTTTGTGATGTGACTTTGACTGGGGAGAGTGTACCCCATTCCTTTGGAAATTAAAATGCCTCTCTTCCCTTCCAGATAGTTTTTTATTGTAACAACCCCATTTAGTGTTTGATCTGATAGTTCTCATGAAAGCACCCATCTAAAGTAGTTGGTCTATATGTTAATTTTTCATATTGGAAATTGTAGAAATCGTCCAGTCAAAACATCAGGATTGCCTTTGTGCCATGGAACAAAACTGTGCACTGTGTTAGGTTTTTTGTGTGTCACTGATAACGTCATTGGTGTGCTCCTCTGTAAATCGAGACATGCACAGTTTTCTGTCCTTTGTGTATCGGAGCGCATCTTTTTCTCATGCAGCTCTAGATTAAATTTGGGCCCCACACTGCGGTCTTGCAGTAAAAAACAGCCATAAACTGGAGTGAAGTGAGTCTCTCACACCCCTTGAGCCAAGGGATCACTGCACCTGCTACACTAATGATAGCTGCACCTATGATGTTTCTGTCAGTTTAGCTTTGGTTGCAATCACTTAAATGACCCATATTCTAAATTTGCAGAGATATGTATCACTGCACCTCAATCTGAAAGAGCATATTTCAGTTTACAAAGATGTTTTTTAGATTGCAGTATGCCAGCTCAGACTCTGTTCTGAACATCAACTAAAAACATTAGAATGATGCGGAAATGTTCTGGTGGTGTAATAGGATCCATCATGCCTAATAATAAGCAGAATATATCATTGCCCACAAAGACAGGCACATATTTTCTAGCAACCACAACTTTAGTTTTGCATCTTAGAGATTGCCTTGCTTTATTCTAGCGTTGCTTAAGACTTGTCAATGTTTACTACTGAACTTTCTATTGGTAAATTATATATTAAAGAAAAATGGTTTACTGAGAATTATAGGTCGATACATATAATCTACTTTTAACTAGCAAAAGGACTTCTCAAAGACAGCTAGGATCCAATGGACCTGTGTCTGATAAAGTATATTTAATCTCCACAACAACTTTTGCCTTACAGCCATTGCTTTAGCTTTACATTGGCTGACTTCCACTAGCTTAAAATTTAACATGCTCAGTTTTATTTCAGCTTCCAAACAATTCCTAAGTGTTCTTCAAGCATGAAAGCCTCCTACCCAGAAGATATCAGGTCCCTCGAAACCGGTCTACTGATTGCCTAAAACTGGCTGACTCTCAACCACCTTAAATTATACGATCTTAACATGAAATTCCTCTTAATCGCCCCACCCAAACAGTCACCAGCCATCAAAGAATGGATGATTCAGCTAACAGCTCTTAACTGCATACCACACATCCTTGACTCCACAAGCTCACTGTTCATAATGCTAGACAAGAGATTGAACATGCAGAAGCACATTAGTGCTCTCACCAAAGGAGCGAACTTCCAATTGAGCATCTTGAGGAAAATAAAACCTTTTCTTCCCCAAATGACTTGAAATCTGCTGCGCAAACTCTAGTGATCTCCAAGTTGGACTATGGAAGCGCAACCCTCTTTGGCCTCCTTAGATCTAAGATGGCTCCACTAAGGGCCTCTCTTAGCTCTGCTGCAAGATTCATCACAGGTTATAAAGAAACTACAATATCACAGCAGAGCTGAAATACCTAAACTGGCTCCCATTAGAAGCAACGATACAACTACCAATTGTCTGCATGACCCCTAAACCCTACACTTCAACAACTCGCTGTACCTTGCTCAAAAACTTGCACTATCTGGTGGTTCCAGCTCCTCTAGAAGGGCCAGCAAACTACTGCTGAAGTCACAGATATTCCATAGAAAGAAACCTTACAATCAAGCTTTCTTGGGTATCGCACAGAGAATTTGGAACTCCCTGCCCCCGGAAATCAGGATGAACCCCCTAAATGTCATCTTTCAAAAAGGAAGTTAAAGAGCTACTGATGTACAAATTCTTGCCCTAGAATTCTACAAGCCCTCTAACACCCGCCCTCCTCACCCTTGTCTATTATCTGACTTTTATGATAGAATTTTGATCTGTGGGTTTCAGGGAGTTACTTCTTTTGTACCTTTCATATTTACCTTTTTGTTGGATCCTCTTGCTTCCTCCTCCTGGGCAATCGTAAAGTGCTTTGTTTATTGCTGATCTGCTAATCTCCAGGCCCACTGTGACACATTTCCCTCACCTTTGTATTTTTCTTGACTGTTTATGATTAGACCTTCGTTCTGTTTGGCCTTACGTTTTTCTCCTCCTGTACCTGTTCAATTACCCTGCTATTTGATCTACATGACTCCTCTTTCTCGCACAAATGTAAAGTGTTCTGATACCCCTATGCGTCTTGTTTGTGCTATATAAAAGCTTTTAAAATAAATAAACTAAATAAATAAACAAACAGGTGCACAGCCAGCATTCTGGGAGAGCATGACACATTGGTGCATTCCTTCTGTATCTACAGTAGCACCAAGTGCCATATTGACTGGACGTTGTTCTTGTATTTGACAAGTTGCTTTGCAAGCCTTTCTAGGGTTGTCTTTCTGGTCAGTGACGGAACCCAAAAACAAGCCCCCATGCTTGCCCGTTCAAGCTGGCCCATCTAGCAGTGCCAGGCTGCCTGAAAGGGACCTGCCAGGACCTAAGTTCCCCATTGTCTCAAAGCCACATAGAGATCAAGGGGTTAGAGATCTGTTTCAAAGGGGCTTTTACAGGTCTTCATGGCCGTCAGGAAAATCTGGAATATGGTTTCCAGGCCCTATAATTGATTTTTCCCGATCAGGAGTGTAACAGAAAATGATGCCAATCCCAGCAGAAAGTGAAGAGGGGGCTCCTGAGTCTCCAATCATTTATTGGTCTTGGTTTGAAAGGTGGTCTCCTGAAGAGTTGAAGGGTCCTTAAAAGGTTGCCCCTCCTCTGCACTGTAGGGGATTCAGGGGCCTGTGTTACGCCCCTGTCGTCGCTTGCCAGTCCTAAAGACTAAAATGATCATTACTGAGATGATCACTACCTTGCCCTTTAAGGATAGGAAATCCTAGCTCTATTTAAAAACATTCACAGAATGTTGCGCTGCATGACAATCTCAAGGGTTGTAGTGTGCATGTTAAAAACTGTACAGCAGTGCATTTACTGACAATTTTGCACCGATTATGTCATCTGCCATGCTGAACCTGCTTTGCACTATGTTGCAAGGGAGAACCTGCATTGTCTAGTGCGAAGTTTGTCCTTGGTGTACAGTCTAAGGGATAAATTATGAAACAAAGACACCTAGCAAAATGTGTGATGATTAAAAAAAATCTATTGTGCTATATTGAAGAAATTACCCATGAGAATGTCATGTGCCATTGTCCTTGTCCATAGTTCACATCTGGTTTCATTTGGTATTAGGACTGGACACAAAGCCATGTCATGCGAGCTTAGTAGATCTGAGTTTGCCTCACTGTGTTTGCATAAGTCCTTCCCTGTTTTGCATACATTCACAGGGGGTGCTGCTGCACTTCAACTTGAAAAATCTAGGGGTATATTTACAAAGAAAGGGTGCAGCACGGCCCTGCGAGCACTTTTTCAGCACTGTGCGGCATCATTTAAAAAACGCAGGGATACACAGTATTTACAAGAATAAGCCACACCCCTGTATATCCCCTTACGCTTGCACTAAAGAAAGCTGCCTAGCGCCTACACAGACACCTTTGTGCTTACACCATGGTGCTAAGGTGTCTGTGTTGCAGGCATTATTGTTTATGTGCTGTAATGGACACCTTCGTGCACATAAACAATCTTTAAAGGCGATTTGCTCTTTCTATGCGTGCTGCAAAGTGCACATGTAGAAAGAGCAAGAGAAAAGGCAAGTATTTCTCCTTGCTGTGGCAGTCTAACGTCTGCTTTTCAGTGGCATTAGCTTTTTGCACTGCCTCAAATGTACAGATCTTTGTAAATCTGTGACAGCATCAAAAGGCACTAGGTGTTGCTGTAGAATGCCCAGAGCACTACGTATTGCTCGCCCCTTTCACGCAGATACCTGCGTGAAAGGGGAGGATATCTACAAACCAGTGTTAGGCCAAGCAAAGTGGCTTAATGTCACTTCGTAAATATGAAGCAAGGCATTGTGCCACCAGAACTTCGAAAATAGTGACATTCTGGTGGAGCTATGCCCTTGTAAATATGCCCTTGTGTACTACAATGTTGATTGAAGCTGCTGTTACTGCTGCTTTCCACTGCAAAATGCTCCTGAGAAATGCATGACTACCTACATAAAAGAATATAAATCTGGACCCTGTATGCTTTTGATGGTCAGTAGACCTTTTGTTAAATACACTAATTCTCAGGCATTTTCCACAATATAGATGGAAGGTAATCACTCCCACGCAGTTTTTCCAGTACTGGTCCGGTGTCTGTAAAGTTTGGGGCTAATTTAAAAGCCCCTTGCATCGCGGGTAGTTCACTTTTTCCCATGTTAAAAGTGACGCTTAGGCGGTGCAAGGGTCTTGTAAATAAGCCCCTTTTTGCTCAGCTTGTCTGGTGTGAGGTTCCACACCATCATGACTTTAAGGGATGGCACTTGAAGCTCTGTTATGAGTTCCCTGTTCACTCCTTGAGGGAATACAGGGTCAGATTTAACCATTCCAATAGGTAATCCCCCATGGGATAAAAAAAAATCATAAGTAAAACTTACGGAAATGGGGAATACCCTGGAATAACCAAGACCTGTACCTGTAATTACCAGGTAGTTCTATTCTGGTATTTCACATTTCAGGTCAGAGCAGTGGGGAAATGGTGTGGTACCAAGGCAGGACTGGCCGTGCTGGGCATTGGGCTTTTACTGGGGAAGGTGGAAGGGGTGGGGGCTAGTTTTGTTCCTGATGGGGCAGTTTTATTACTGGGAGTCGGTTTATTGCTGAGCTGGCGTCACTGTATTTGCAAATTGTTATGGGTTTAACAGCACTATCAGCATAGTTTTTTTGCATCCAGCAGTTTTCAGGCAATAATACAAATGTCAAGATAGCGCTGGTAATTAATATTTGTGCTGAAGAGGAATCAGAGGTTTGTCTAGTTGCAGTTTTAACTCATCTAAAGAAGCGCCAATGTTTAACATGCCTGCTCAAAAGACCATGTACCATGTAGACCACACAACTGTATTTTATGTGGATAACTATGTTGGCTACTTCTTATGTCATAGAGATCCTTTTGTTACTTGCAGTTCATAAGTTACAATTGTAGTATAGCACAGTGAGCTGTGAACTGCCATCAAAGAGCTGCATGCACACTGCATGAGAAAGTTAGGTATGTTTTGCCAGTCTTTCATTTTTCTAATATTCCTTAAAAGAGTTTGTTTAGGTACAAATAAATTAGTATTAGTAAAGTAATTCCTAATCACTGTGTTACGTTTTGAATCCGGAGTTTGTGTTTCCCCAGAACAAGCACTCTTATGAAAAAGCCTACCAGTATAAATGACATTTGAATCCTACAACTTGTAGTCGCCTTTGTCTTATGTAACATTTTCTATACACAGATTTACACAGGTATGATTCATTGTCTCTGCATGTGTGTGGGTGATGTAAAGGGCACCGGGCACTACCAGTGTTAAAGTGGACCGTGCCATGCTGCTTTAAGAGTTGTAGGATGCTAACATCACCAAAATTATTCTTTCATTGTGTTCCCAGGTTCTTCACTGTGCTTAACAGTGACTGGATGCACTTAAGTTATAAATAAAATCATGTTTCATGCTAGACATCTTATTTTTTTATGAGATGTCAAGAATGAAACATGAATCATTTTTTCTTGGTAAGAAATGTCTGTAGGTATGACTGGGTATCCTGATGCACTGTAAAATCAGCATTTACTATGCTTTAAAAGCTAATACATTTGAATATATAATGAATAATGTATTGTAGAATACAGCATTTTTGCTATTTTGTTCCCAATCCCCATCACCCAAACCCCCTTGTAGTGGTTGTAAAGGGTCGGGCTCTAGGCCCCCATGCACTACGCATGAACACACAGACACAATGAGTTGGTATCTGGAACTGACCCAGGGCATGTTCGCCTGGCCCCTTTTATTGGCAGGCTCACGACTTGTGACACCTGTGATGGATGGGTTTGGGTGACAGTATAAGTGTTGTAATCAAAAATAGCACTTCCAAAAATGATTTAGTAATCAAGGGGCCAGATGTAGGTCACCAAATACCGTTACCGACCGGTATTTGGGATTTGACATGTAGGTGGCCTTAATGTTACAAAATCGGTATATTTAGCGATTCGGTAAATTTACAGAATCGGTAAAATACCGAATTGGTAAATTTACCGATTCTCTAAATAAATATGTAGGTGACACTGTAATCAGTGCCACAGGCCCTTACCGAATCGTTATTTACCATGGAATACTATTCCATGGTAAATAATTAATTCCAGTCTACATGCACATCTGTGCATGTACACCTGTGCACACCTAAGGGCATGTCTGTGTGTCACATGGCACACAAGCCAGAAACAGGGGTGCAACAGGGTGTCAAAGTGACACCCTGTCCCCCTTGTAAAATCGGTAATATTACCGATTCGGTAATTACCGAATTGGTATTTGCTATTGAATCCTATGGGATTCAAGGCCCATAGGAATCAATGGCAAATACTGATTCGGTAATTACCGAATCGGTAATTAACGAATCTTACCGATTCAGTATTTTTACCGAATTTTTTACCTACATAGCAATTACCGATTAGTAAATACCGAATCGGTAAAATTCGGTATTTACCATTCGGTAATTTGCTATTAGCTACATCTAGGCCCAAATGTATTCTTTATTGTAAGCACCAGAGAAACGTTGGTGTTCCCACTTCAGCTGGCAAGTAACGGATTCAAGAACACAGTCATGTAATGGAGCATAGCAACACTGGAATGCACCTAGAATGTAATATTTAAAGTGCCAGATACAGTAATTAAAGTGCCAGATACAGTAATGTACATTCATGTAATACAACATATCCTCTTCTCTTTATACTTCTTTAATTAAATAAACATGTTAAGAACAGATATATATAACTTAAATACCTAAATGGAATAAAACAAGCGTTTTAAGAAATAGAATCACATAAACAATGCATCAATAGACCTATAAATGTCTGGAAGGACAACAAGATCTAAAAAAAAACAACTTAAGATGTAACTGTTCAGAAATCACCATCAGAAAACACCACATACATAGTCTTGTAAGTATCTTGGAGGACATCTAGATCTCTGAAGAGAAACTCAATTAGTTGTGCTGTCACCATTACTGTTTGGTGACACCATGGTACTACCATTGGTATCATCACTATTGCCAGTTAATGAATTAACAGATGGTCTTACACAAACCTCATTATCATTCATAAGACAATATGGATTAAGACGATCACTTCCACAATTAAGTTCATGGCCCTTATACCTTTTATAAAGAGCTACCCTTCTCAAATTCCAATTTTCCCCATTGTGTAAAGTTAAAAATCTATTGTGAACTGATTTGACTCTATAAGGACCATGACATTTGGTAAACCCAGTACCAACACGACCAGGTTTTACCTTAACCAAATCGTTAGGTTTTATGTTCTCTTTGATCAATTGAGGATCATTAGTTGTTGAATTGTTGCCACTGTGATTTACCAAACCAATACAATCCTTCATCCAGGCAGGAATAAGTTTAGCACTTGCAGGACGCCCTCTCATAACATTAAACTGTATTTTTTCCAGAAACATTATTTCCAGTGATGCAATAAGCCCAAACCAAATCATTTTCCATACCTTTAACATCACCACCAGTTGTTACTGCCATTTGAATCACTCCCTTCACCACACGATTAGCTCTCTCCACAACACCATTTCCTTGTGGATTATATAAAGATGTTCTTCTATGTATAATCCCACAATAATTCAAAAACTTCACCATTTCATCAGAAGTCAATTGAGTACCATTGTCCGTGATAAGTCTGACTAGAAAACCCTCCTCCCTGAAGATCTCTGATAATATATTATTGGTATTTCTGGTGGTAACTTATCTTGTAAACTTCACAATTAGCCATTTGGATGTAACATCCACCATGACTAGACCAAATTTTAAATCCATACTCAGACCAATAAATGGACCAATAAAATCCAAGCACACCGTATGCCAAGGTAAGTCTGGATCACCAATCTGACCAAAATCCGATTGGTTGCCCACCTTCCATCTTTTTTCACTCTTTATACACTCAATACCTCTCTCAACCCATTCAGAAATCTGTTGGTCCATAGCAGGCCACCAAAAATGTTCTCTTAATCTTTTTGTGGTAAGAGATTGACCTAGGTGTCCTTCATGAGCCAATTTTAAACAAAGTAAACTTAAGATCCTGTGGTGGAACAAATGTATCCTCTTTCATCACAATATTCCCATCGTTATCAAATATAGAAAACTCATCTAAGACTTTCACATAAGGCCTTACAGCAATGGGAAGAGTACTTTCGCGTCTACTACCTTTGACAATTAAATCTTTCACCATGCGTAACACCTCATCTGTAGCCATACTCTTGTTCCATTGACATCTATTGATAGCACCACCACACAATTCTACCAATTCGTCAAACGCAGCAACTGCACCTTCACATTGGAAAGACTCTACATTGGATTTGTCTACTTCATGGTAAAGGAAGTCTAGACAATCCATCAGCTTGACGATTTTTCCAACCAGCAATGTAATCAATTTTGTACATAAATTCCTGTAGTCGAGCTGCTAATCTAGCTAACCTTGCTGATCCTTTGCCTGTGCCACCAGGAGACAACATTTTAATAAGAGGTTTATGATCTGTTTGTAATCTAAATTGGAAACCTCACAAATACATTCGAAAATATTCACATCCCCATGCCGCTGCCAAAGCTTCTCTCTCTATTATCGAATAATTCCTTTCTGGACAAGTGGGAGATCTTGAAGCAAAGGCCACAGTTTTAATCCCAGAAGTATATTCTTGAGCTAGGAGAGATCCAATTCCGACCGCACTGGCATTCATTGTCAAAATTGATTTTAATCTGGTGTCAAATGGAGTTAAAATCTTTGCTTCAAAAATGTTATTCTTGATATTAATAAAAGCATCCTGTTGCTCTTCAGCCCATACAAACTTGCAATATTTCCTAAGAAGCATTCTGATTTTTTCTGCAAAATTATGTACGAATTTAGCATAGTACTCTATGAGACCAAGGAAAGATCTCAATTGATCTTTATCAATGGGTGCAGGTGCTCTTCTTATAGCTTCTAGAAGATCTCGCTTTGGTCTAATCCCCCCAGTCGATAGAGTGTATCCTAAATATTCTACCTCTTCAACAGCAAATTTGCATTTTTCTTTTTTTAGAGTCAAGCCTGCATTGTCCATTTTATTCAACACCTCTTTTAAAACCATGTCATGATGTTCTTTAGTATCGCCAAATAATAATACATCATCTTGGAAATACACCACATTTTTTATGCCTTTTAAAACAGAACCCATCATTCACTGGAAAACCCCAGCAGCAGATGCCAATCCAAATGGCATTCTGGTGAATTGGAAAATTCCTTCTTTAGTAATGAATGCCATGAGGGGTTTTGAATCTACATGTAATTTAATATGGTGATATGAACTGCGTAAATCTAATTTAGAGAAAAATCTCCCACCCTTTAAAGACAATATCAATTCATTGATGTTTGGCAGGGGAAAATTGTCTTCAATAATATTCTGATTTAAGGAGCATAAGTCAACACAGAACCTGTAACTTCCATCAGGTTTGGCCGTGATAACTACTGGTGAAATCCAACTGGATGTTTCTATCTGTTCAATAATCCCCAGTTCCATAATTTCACACAACATGCGTTTAACCTCTTGTCTAGCAAAGATGGGAACTTTACGTACTTTATGCTGCATGGGGACTGCATCCGGTTTGAGCATTATTTTGTGAACATACCCATTCAGTTCACCAATTTCCTCAGAAAACAAATTATTCATTCCTTCTACAATTGACACTGTTGTAATCTCATCAACGACCATCACTTGATGAGTTGCTCTTGGATTTATAATTATATGCAGATCATATTGGTGTGCCCACCCTAAAATCGGTGGTCCACTATGAGCTACATATACTTTCCCTTTCGCACATCTGTCATGAAATGAAATATCTGTAAACAAATATCCTATGATATCAATCTTCTCTCCTTGATATCCACTTGGATTTATGTCCTTTTGAAGTAATTTAACATCAGGCCAATTCTGATTAAACATCACTTTGAGAATAATAGTCCAAAATGATCCTGAGTCTACCATTAGTTCTATTTCTTTCCCTTGTATAAGGAAAATTGCTTTAGGTCTCATTCTTCTCCCAGGTGTCATTGTTAACTCCTCATCATCTATGCACATTTTATTAGCACCTTCTACAACACACCCCGAGGTACCATTTCCCTTATTGTTTTGTACAACAGCCACTTTAGCTCTATTGATTGTTTTACACATTTTATAAAAATGCCCTTTAAGCCCACATTTCTTGCATTCTTTGTCTAAGGCATAACATCTCTTATAATCTGCTGTGTGAAATGTACTTCTGCAAAAACAATAAAGGAGTATCCACTCAAAAACAAAGAGAACGTGAAAATGCGTTCCTCTGGATAGGGGCTAAGGTGCTCAATTCAGCACCATGTGCCTCAGCCTGTTTTCGGATAATGCATATCCTTATAGAAGACCCCTCACTCACCAACCTAGTTGGTGACATGCTTCATCATCGGGGTCCCACCCCATAGGCCGAATGCCTATAGGGTGTGCTGCGACACCTGATTACAGTGGAGCTGGTTCGTTTTTTTCTTTTATATATACAGGGCGATCAAACAGGTGATTTAAAAAGGGCCAACACTACTCACTGCAAGTAATTTATTCTTGAGTGCTTGAACCCTTAATTAAAAACGTGTTGCACCTATGCCTAATTAGGTAGGCTTCGGTGGTATAATTAGTGTTTGATAAAAATAGCTAAGTGTGCTATGTGAGGTGTGATAAATACTATATGTTAGACCTGGCACCTTGGCGTGAGTTTCCCTCCCACTTTTTGCTGTTGTGCCTCAAATGTTTTGCTGGTGTCTGCTACTCCGGGCACTGCGCCACGGCCAACCCGTGCCGCAGTGCAAGTGCTCCCTACTGTAAAGTGTACATGTGATTGATGTCCATGATTGGTTCATTGGATTTACTGTTAGTCCCTAGTAAAGTGCACCAGGAGTGCCAGGGCTTGTGAATGCCAACACTGCTAGTGGGCCTGCAGCGCTGGTTGCGCCACCCACAGAAGCAGCCTTAAAATGTGTCTAGGGTCTGCCATTGCAGAACCTACGTGCAGTCTGGTACTGTCACCCTGGCTGGGCAAGTGCACACACTTGCCAGCCCCTAAACCTTCCCTTAAACTTCATATTAGTCACCCCTATGGTAGGCCTGAGGGCAGGGTGCATTGTAAGTGTAAGGTAGAACATGCCCTGATGTGTGTGGCATGTTCTAATAGTGAATTACTACCAAATTCGTTTTTCACTATTGTAAGGCTACCTGTTCCCTTCTAGGCCAGATGGGCTGCTGGAATTATTACACTCTATAATCCCAGCAGGCTCAGGGAACCTGGTAGAAATTCATGTTTAGTATGCCTGAACTCAGAATAATAAAATACTTCTTTTAGTAAAGTTTATTTTAATATCCTGTGTTTGCAAATGCTACTTTTAGAAAGTTAGCATTTGCTTGCCTAACCATTTCAGCCCGCCTCTGCTTGGATGTGGATCTGACTGTCTGGTGTGTGTGAGTGACAGGGCTGGGAGTTGACAGGTAGTGACTAGCCAGATGACACCTTAGTGGGTGGTGGGAGTTTCCCCTGAATGATGCATCAGGCTGTGCTCTGCCACCACAATACTGGCTCCGCCCTCCTGGGGAGCGACTGATGACTCAGCCTGCACCTGGTCCAGGAAGGACCGAAGCTTGTCAACAAAGTGCTCAGGCTACTCCTGTCCTCACAATGCCGGCTCCGCCCCCCTGGGGAGCGGCTGATGTGCCTGCCCTCACACTGAATACAGAAGCCAGAAGTACCCACAACAAGTACTCAGAGACTGGAGCAGTTATGCAGAGGCCCCCCTGGCTTGCTAGAACAAAAGAAACTGGGTATAAAAGTAGGAGCCCTGCTCCTTGTAAATTAGATCCTGTTTGTGCTACAGAAGAAACTCTGCCCGAAGAGAAGGACCTGGAAGGACAAGGAGGAGTGCTGTCTCTGGCCTGTGTCTGGTGCCTTGCTGCCAAAGGAGAGGAAAGAAAAGACTACCAAAGACTTTTGCTTATTTGAACTTTGTGCCAAACTCTGCTGAAAGATCTCCAAGGGCTTGCCTGTGAACTTGCCCCCTGACCAGCGCCCCAGGAACAGTGGGCGCTACCCTTCTGAAGAAAAGCTGCTGCTGGCGTGTGCTGTGTGTCTCTACCGCGCCAAGGAAAGGAGAGTTGAGAGCGCTGTGCCTGCCGCCACGCTCTCTGACAATTTGTGCAGCTGTGCCCCTTCCCCGACCACCGTGACTGTGGCCTGCCCGTGTGCCAGCCGCAAAGTAAGGATCAGCCTCGCGCTGGTTCGAGCGCCGTGACTGTCCGCGCTGAGCCGCCCTTGCAACGGAAAGGGAGGACCTGCCCGGTCCAAGCCTCGCCGCCTGTGTGACCCCCGAGGTACAGGCTGCTCCGCAAAGACCGGCACTGCCAAGATTGTGCCCCTCGTGACTTGGGCGCTGAGACCCCCTGGCCCCCGCAGCTGGAAGTGACTCGCTGCTGAGCCATGCCTGAATTGTGCCCCGCGCTCCGTGGAGTGCACCCCCCTCAGCCCCGCCTGCCTGCAGCTTCCCCCTTCAGTGCGAGTGAACCGGACTCCGGAGAATCCTGCCCCGCATCTGCACCGTCAGCCCGGGTGCCCTGTGACCTGCGCTGAGACTGGCAGGCCGCCGCACCCTCCAGGAAGACAACGCGACGTGGGACAGATCCACGGACAGCCGTCCGCTCCAAGACCTACAAGAAAACCAAGGTACTGTGTTCTTTGTCCTTGCGGTGCGAGCGTCCTACGTCCTGAGCTCGCACCGCGCTACCTGCTTCCCAGCGTGAGCCGCCCCTGAAACCGAGGCTCGCACTGTGCCGGGTCCGCGAGGCCCACGCGGGAAGCGTGAGCTTTAGCCGGCCGGGCCCGTTCTCCTCTCTGAAGCGAGCGGAGACAGCGGAACGCGCATTGAGGCGCTACAAGACACTGAACCTTGCTGGAACCTGGGCAGAAGGCCCTAAAGATTGCTTATTGCTAAGAAAGAACTGTGGCAACTTGAAACTAAGTAAACTGGAACCGCTATTGAAAGTTTGACAACTGTATTTACAAGCCTGCTTGAGATTTATATAAAGAACTATATTTTTACAAATACAGTTTGGTGTCATTGTGTGGTGGGTTGGTGGTGATGGTGTAATGTTGCAAATGTTTAACCCTTGATGCCCCAGAGATTAGCCTAAGACTGCTTAAGCCACACTACCTAGAGGGTAAGCAGAGGTTGTCTTGAAGGTAACCCTCAGCCCTGACGGGGAAGAGAGAGTCCCTGCTTGTCGCCAGTGCTGCACTGCGCCAACTAGAGACTCCCCCTTCCTACATTGGACGCAGCGGTGAGGATTCGCGAATTTACATTTGCAGTGTTTTACCTTAGCTACTGACCATTGCATAGTGATTACAGTCCAGTATCTTAGCCACAGACTTTTTGATTTTTAATTTTGCTAAAAGAAGAAGATCCCTAGTGTGGAAAGCATGACAGGCACAAACAGCATTGATGGAGGAGAGTCCATAGCCTCTGGTGCGCAGGAGCTAGAATGGGATGCATCAAAGCTGGATGACTACACAAAGAAGCAGTTGAGTTATTTTTGCAGGAAACTCAAGGTTCCACACGCAGGATGCAAGAACAAACCCGAGTTCTACAAGGCCATGAGAGCCTGGATTGAATCTAGGAAGGCACCTGAGGATCAGGGTGCACCTGTGGATCCTGTGGGTCTGGAAAAACCAGACAGCGTCATTAGCTTTGGCAGAGGCCTGTCGCCAGAGGAGCTGGCAGACAGACAGGCAACCAGGGAGCATGAGATAAAGCTGGCAGAATTGAATTTAAAGGGCCAAATGGAGCTTGAAAGCAAAAGGATGGCTCTGGAAGAGCGAAAACTCCAGTTGGAGTATGATGTGAAGATGAGGGAGATGAGTCTAAAAGAGAAAACCTTGGATCATCCTCCCTCTGGTGGCAGCGCAATGCCGGTGCAGGTAGAGTCAAGAGTGCACATCCCCAAAGATGTAGTTAAAGAGTTCTTTAAGGGGGATGACATAGGACAGTGGTTTAGGGCATATGAGGTAGCCATGCTTTCCCACCGGGTCCCTGAGAGGGATTGGGGAGCGGGGTTATGGGGAAGGTTCCTTAGCGAAGGGCGGGACACCCTGCTAGATTTGCCCACTGAAGACCAGAGATCCTATCCCCATATGAAAGATGCTTTAATGACCAGGTATGGGCTTACCCCTGAAATGTATAGGCAGAAGTTTAGGGGGTGTAATAAGCGGCCTGGGAATACGTATGTGGAGTTTGTGACTTTTTTTTGCAGAGCACTGGATGGTTGGGTGAAGGGTAACAAAGTGAATGATTTTCAAGGTCTCTTTGATTTAATTGCATGGGAGCACTTGTCTGATCAATGTTTTCCTGAGTTACGCCAGCACCTGATTGATAGCAAGTTGTCCAACCCGAGGAAACTTGCCGAGGAGGCGGACCGCTGGCTCAGCACCAGGGTCCACAAGGGTCCAGTGGGAGACTCCGCCAAGGGTGGGCAGGGTCTCCAGCAGAAGAGTGGGGGGGACAAGGGAAAACAGAAAGGGTTCCAAAAAGGCCCCCAAAGTAATCCCCAAGGGGACCAGCAGAAAGGTTCTCAGCCTCCCCCACCCCCAAAGCAGAATGGGGCCCCGACAGGTAGACCTGTTCCAAAGGGGCCCTTCAATTGTTACAAATGTGGTGACCCGGGGCACATAGCCAGTGACCCCAAGTGTCGCCTGTTTGGAAAACCAGCACCCACTGGTGCTCCGCCCCGACAAGTGACCAGTGTTCACTTAGGAGAAGAAGTGATGGTCCCGGGGGGTGGAGATCCTGTTCAGATGACCCTAGTCTCACTAGGAGACAGTGAGATGGTCCCTACAAGCTACCTGCCCTCTAACACTAAAAAATATGGGCAGGTGGTTACCATCAATGGTAAGAAAGCTGAGGCTCTTAGAGACACAGGAGCCAGTGTGACTGCAGTGAGGCATCACCTGGTGTCTCAAGAGCAGGTTGTACCCCATGCCTACTGTAGGGTTGTCAACGCTGACAATTCAGAGAGTCAGTGTCCGATGGCTCAAGTTCCCTTCGAGTGGGGGGGGTCTCTGGTACTCTGCAGGTCTGTGTGAGGAAAGCCATGCCTGTTGACTGTTTGCTAGGGAATGACTTGGAGGACTCCCCTTGGGAAAAGGTGGAGAAAACGACTCACCTGAGGATGGTGGGTCTACCTGACTGGGCGTGCGTGACCACCCGGTCAATGGCAGCCAGTAGGGGTGATCAAGAGGTCCTGGGGCCTGAAGGAGAGGCCCAGGAACCGGCCTTAGGGAGAAGGCGCAGGGGGCGCGGGAAACCGGCCCCTGAAGTTCCCACGGTCCAGGAGGAAGCAGACCTTGAGGGGGATGCCCTGGAGCCTACTGGGGAACAGATTGCCGAACTGGGGGACCTGCCTGAGCTGACCCATTGGCAGCAAGAAGGAGGCCCCTCCAGGGAGGAATTCTGCAGGGAGCAGAAAGAATGCCCTTCTCTCGTGGGTATGCGGCAGCAGGCTGCCGACCAGGCCAATGGTGTTCAGGCCAAAACACATTATGTGTACTGGGAGAATGACCTCCTGTACTCAGAGCCTAAGGCTGCTGAACCTGGGTCAGCCCGTGTGCTGGTGGTACCCCAGAAGTTCAGAGCCTTCCTACTGGGACTGGCTCATGATGTGCCTTTAGCAGGACATTTGGGGATGGACAAGACCTATGACAGGCTTGTCACCCACTTCTACTGGCCCCAAATGCACAAGAGCTCAGATGCTCATTGTAGGACCTGTCCAACTTGCCAGGCAAGTGGGAAGAGCGGAGGGAAGAACAAGGCTCCCCTCCAACCCTTCCCTGTGGTCAGTACGCCATTCCAACGAGTGGGTATTGACATTGTTGGGCCTCTGGACCCCAAGACAGCCATGGGCAACAGGTTCATCCTGGTCTTGGTGGATCATGCCACCCGGTACCCTGAAGCCATCCCTCTGAGGACAGTGACGGCCCCCGTGGTGGGGCGTGCACTGATGGGAATTTTCTCCAGAGTGGGATTCCCTCTAGAGGTGGTGAGCGACAGGGGGACCAACTTTATATCCAAGTATATGAAGTCCCTTTGGCAAGAGTGTGGTGTAACCTACAAGTTCACCACACCTTACCATCCCCAAGGAAATGGGTTGGTTGAAAGATTTAACCGAACCCTGAAGGGCATGATCATGGGCCTGGAAGGTCCAATGAGGCGTAAGTGGGACGTCCTCTTACCATGCCTGCTCTTTGCATACCGCGAGGTGCCACAGAAGTCTCTAGGGTTCAGCCCCTTTGAGCTGCTGTATGGTCACCCCGTGAGAGGACCACTGAGTTTGGTAAAGGAAGGCTGGGAGCAATCTCCCAGGAAACCTCCCCAGAATGTATATAGCTACATGCTGGCCTTCAGAAACCAAACCAGGCGCTTCAGACAACTTGCTGAGGCAAATCTGGAAGCTAGCCAGGAGGAGATGAAGCGGTGGTACGACCAGAATGCCACTCTGGTAGAGCTTCAGCCTGGTCAAGAGGTGTATGTCTTGGCCCCAGTGGAACCCTGTGCACTTCAGGATAAGTGGACAGGCCCATTTGAGGTTGTGGAGCGCAAGAGCTCAGTGACATACTTGGTGGACATGAAGACGCCCAGGAATCCTTTAAGGGTCTTACATGTCAACCGCCTCAAGCCCCACTTGAAAAGGTCCGAAGTGGGCATGCTGTTGGCCACTGATGATGGAATGGAAGAGGAGTCTGAGCCTCTTCCTGACCTCTTAGTGGCCTGTGAGAAAGATGGGTCAGTGGATGGAGTTAACCTCTCACCCACCCTGACCCCTGAGCAACAGGAAGACTGCCGCCAATTGCTGGGGCAGTTTCCAGACCTGTTCTCCCTGGTTCCTAGTGTCACAGATTGGTGCGTCCATGATGTGGACACCGGAGACAGCTTACCTGTGAAGCATAAGGCTTAAAGGGTAACTGACAGGGTCAGGGCCTGCATCAAGGAGGAGGTCTCCAAGATGCTTGCTCTTAGGGTGGTTGAGTCTTCCAGCAGTCCTTGGTCCAGCCCCGTGGTCTTGGTCCCAAAGGCTGCTGCGCCGGGAGCCACACCTGAACTCCGGTTCTGTGTGGACTACAGAGGACTCAATTCAGTCACCAAGACTGACGCGCACCCTATCCCCAGAGCTGATGAGCTCATTGATCGGCTAGGGGCTGCCCGGTTCCTCAGCACGTTTGATTTAACGTCTGGGTACTGGCAGATCGCCTTGACCGATGGGGCAAAGGAGAGGTCAGCATTCTCCACACCAGATGGGCATTTCCAGTTCCGGGTTATGCCATTTGGGATGAAGAATGCCCCTGCCACCTTTCAGAGGTTGGTCAACCAGGTGTTGGTTGGGCTGGATGAGTTCAGTGCCGCCTACCTGGATGACATCGCAGTGTTCAGTGGCACCTGGCCAGAACACCTGCGACACCTCTGGGAAGTGTTGATGGCGCTGCGCAAGGCAGGCCTCACAATCAAGGCAAGCAAGTGCCAGATTGGGCAGGGTTCAGTGGTGTACTTGGGACACCAAGTGGGGAGTGGCAAGGTGGCACCCTTGCAACCCAAAATTGAGACCATCCTGGCTTGGGAACCCCCCAAGACCCAGACTGCAGTGAGAGCCTTCCTGGGGCTCACTGGGTATTACAGGAGGTTTGTCAAGGGCTATGGCACTATTGTGACCCCCTTGACAGAACTGCCTTCTAAGAAGCAGCCCAGGAATGTGATTTGGACTGACACCTGTCAGAAGGCTTTTGACACCCTGAAGACTGCCATGTGCACGGCGCCCGTGCTCCTGGCTCCTGATTTCTCCAAGGAATTCATAGTGCAAACAGACGCTTCAGAGCATGGTATAGGGGCTGTTCTCTCACAGATGACTGAGGAGGGCTGGGACCAACCCGTAGCCTTCATCAGTAGGAGGTTACTTCCACGGGAAAGTAGGTGGAGTGCAATAGAGCGAGAAGCATTTGCTGTGGTCTGGGCGCTGAAGAAGCTGAGACCCTACTTGTTTGGGTCTCACTTCCGGGTTCAGACGGACCACAGGCCCCTCAGATGGTTGATGCAAATGAGGGGTGAAAACCCAAAACTGTTGAGGTGGTCCATCTCCCTACAGGGTATGGACTTCACGGTGGAACACCGCCCTGGCACAGATCACGCCAACGCTGATGGTCTGTCCAGATGTTTCCGCCTTAGTGATGAGGAACTCCCTGGGGAAGGGTAGTTCTCCCCACATTTCAGCTGGAGGGGACACGTGTTAGACCTGGCACCTTGGCGTGAGTTTCCCTCCCACTTTTTGCTGTTGTGCCTCAAATGTTTTGCTGGTGTCTGCTACTCCGGGCACTGCGCCACGGCCAACCCGTGCCGCAGTGCAAGTGCTCCCTACTGTAAAGTGTACATGTGATTGATGTCCATGATTGGTTCATTGGATTTACTGTTAGTCCCTAGTAAAGTGCACCAGGAGTGCCAGGGCTTGTGAATGCCAACACTGCTAGTGGGCCTGCAGCGCTGGTTGCGCCACCCACAGAAGCAGCCTTAAAATGTGTCTAGGGTCTGCCATTGCAGAACCTACGTGCAGTCTGGTACTGTCACCCTGGCTGGGCAAGTGCACACACTTGCCAGCCCCTAAACCTTCCCTTAAACTTCATATTAGTCACCCCTATGGTAGGCCTGAGGGCAGGGTGCATTGTAAGTGTAAGGTAGAACATGCCCTGATGTGTGTGGCATGTTCTAATAGTGAATTACTACCAAATTCGTTTTTCACTATTGTAAGGCTACCTGTTCCCTTCTAGGCCAGATGGGCTGCTGGAATTATTACACTCTATAATCCCAGCAGGCTCAGGGAACCTGGTAGAAATTCATGTTTAGTATGCCTGAACTCAGAATAATAAAATACTTCTTTTAGTAAAGTTTATTTTAATATCCTGTGTTTGCAAATGCTACTTTTAGAAAGTTAGCATTTGCTTGCCTAACCATTTCAGCCCGCCTCTGCTTGGATGTGGATCTGACTGTCTGGTGTGTGTGAGTGACAGGGCTGGGAGTTGACAGGTAGTGAATAGCCAGATGACACCTTAGTGGGTGGTGGGAGTTTCCCCTGAATGATGCATCAGGCTGTGCTCTGCCACCACAATACTGGCTCCGCCCTCCTGGGGAGTGACTGATGACTCAGCCTGCACCTGGTCCAGGAAGGACCGAAGCTTGTCAACAAAGTGCTCAGGCTACTCCTGTCCTCACAATGCCGGCTCCGCCCCCCTGGGGAGCGGCTGATGTGCCTGCCCTCACACTGAATACAGAAGCCAGAAGTACCCACAACAAGTACTCAGAGACTGGAGCAGTTATGCAGAGGCCCCCCTGGCTTGCTAGAACAAAAGAAACTGGGTATAAAAGTAGGAGCCCTGCTCCTTGTAAATTAGATCCTGTTTGTGCTACAGAAGAAACTCTGCCCGAAGAGAAGGACCTGGAAGGACAAGGAGGAGTGCTGTCTCTGGCCTGTGTCTGGTGCCTTGCTGCCAAAGGAGAGGAAAGAAAAGACTACCAAAGACTTTTGCTTATTTGAACTTTGTGCCAAACTCTGCTGAAAGATCTCCAAGGGCTTGCCTGTGAACTTGCCCCCTGACCAGCGCCCCAGGAACAGTGGGCGCTACCCTTCTGAAGAAAAGCTGCTGCTGGCGTGTGCTGTGTGTCTCTACCGCGCCAAGGAAAGGAGAGTTGAGAGCGCTGTGCCTGCCGCCACGCTCTCTGACAATTTGTGCAGCTGTGCCCCTTCCCCGACCACCGTGACTGTGGCCTGCCCGTGTGCCAGCCGCAAAGTAAGGATCAGCCTCGCGCTGGTTCGAGCGCCGTGACTGTCCGCGCTGAGCCGCCCTTGCAACGGAAAGGGAGGACCTGCCCGGTCCAAGCCTCGCCGCCTGTGTGACCCCCGAGGTACAGGCTGCTCCGCAAAGACCGGCACTGCCAAGATTGTGCCCCTCGTGACTTGGGCGCTGAGACCCCCTGGCCCCCGCAGCTGGAAGTGACTCGCTGCTGAGCCGTGCCTGAATTGTGCCCCGCGCTCCGTGGAGTGCACCCCCCTCAGCCCCGCCTGCCTGCAGCTTCCCCCTTCAGTGCGAGTGAACCGGACTCCGGAGAATCCTGCCCCGCATCTGCACCGTCAGCCCGGGTGCCCTGTGACCTGCGCTGAGACTCGCAGGCCGCCGCACCCTCCAGGAAGACAACGCGACGTGGGACAGATCCACGGACAGCCGTCCGCTCCAAGACCTACAAGAAAACCAAGGTACTGTGTTCTTTGTCCTTGCGGTGCGAGCGTCCTACGTCCTGAGCTCGCACCGCGCTACCTGCTTCCCAGCGTGAGCCGCCCCTGAAACCGAGGCTCGCACTGTGCCGGGTCCGCGAGGCCCACGCGGGAAGCGTGAGCTTTAGCCGGCCGGGCCCGTTCTCCTCTCTGAAGCGAGCGGAGACAGCGGAACGCGCATTGAGGCGCTACAAGACACTGAACCTTGCTGGAACCTGGGCAGAAGGCCCTAAAGATTGCTTATTGCTAAGAAAGAACTGTGGCAACTTGAAACTAAGTAAACTGGAACCGCTATTGAAAGTTTGACAACTGTATTTACAAGCCTGCTTGAGATTTATATAAAGAACTATATTTTTACAAATACAGTTTGGTGTCATTGTGTGGTGGGTTGGTGGTGATGGTGTAATGTTGCAAATGTTTAACCCTAGATGCCCCAGAGATTAGCCTAAGACTGCTTAAGCCACACTACCTAGAGGGTAAGCAGAGGTTGTCTTGAAGGTAACCCTCAGCCCTGACGGGGAAGAGAGAGTCCCTGCTTGTCGCCAGTGCTGCACTGCGCCAACTAGAGACTCCCCCTTCCTACACTATAAGTTTAAAAGGGTCTACATGTTTCAACCATCATTTCATTCATTGGTTTTCGTCAGGACCATGTGACTGAACTGGGTGGTCCACACACGCTAAGGTGCGTCCTGCCCTAGTCCAGATTAGAGTGCACAAATTGTGGACTCGTGTAAAATAAGTGCTTATTCTTTTGTTCAAAGAAAAAACCTGTAAAAACAGGGAAACAAAAACCAACGGGACGGGGTGACATACAGGGGTAGACAATACATATATGTCACATTTAACATACACAGCCATACCAAGTCAATAGTTGATGATAATCCTGAGTTTGGAAATAAGGGCTGCACTCTCAACACTGAGAGATGTCCTCTAGGATCCAAAAATGTCCTTGAATCGAGGTTTCACAAAAAGATTATGACTCTACTCCAAAAGTTGTAGTCTAAATGTTTTATTCACATGTGTTCATAGCTTGTTATGTTCACAAGCGTTTGCTGCTGTTCCTGTTCCATTAACATTTTGCACTCATACCATCCCAATGCATTTCGGCATTTCCATTATGCCTTCATCTGGGGATATATTTCTAAAAACGAAGAAATGCTTATATTTTACATCATGTAAAAAATAGTTCATAGGCTGCCTAATAGATGCTAAATAATTATACAACAGCGAATTCATGCAGTGTGTGTGGTTAAAAAACTGGTTTGTCACAATGAAGGGTGATATAACGTGAAAGAAAACGATTATGGTTAAAATAATAAAGTCTAAAGTGCAAGGTGAAATAACATGTGCGTTAAGTTGCTGACTCGTGCTGGTAGGAAAATAACTTGTGCATTTCAGCTGCTTAACTAAAGTAGACGGAGTGCTGTGAATTATATACAAATAAAAGCGAGAATTTAGCATGTGAAACTCCTAAGCTTGACATTAATCAAACACCTAAGTGTCTTACAAATTCAGTGGCTAAGGGAAACGCTTACCGCGAAAGAGCAAATGTGCGTCTGTGATGGTAAAGGCTGTAGCTGGGTTCGGCAAAGGTCTGTGACCCGGAAATAAATATACAGAAAAAGGTTACGTGAGGGCGCGACCTGGTAGGGACTGTGTTCAAAGTAAAATGCAGGGGTGAAAACGGGTAGGGAGCGCGTTAAAAAAGTGGGATGTTTGAAGGGTGGTGAAAAAGGCGTGGTGAATGAAAAACAGTGGTTAACTAGAGATCACAATGAATAAAGTTACTAAAACTAACATGTAGTATAATAATATCAGGCAATGTAAACAAACTAATATGATTAAACATGAATTACAAGCTTTGAATGGTGGGATGAAAAAACCACTCTGCGCAGGTAAGGAGTCATTGGCTGGGGCCCCAGCTCTTCAAAGATAACATAAATATTCCACTCGGTCATTTAGGCCGAATGGTTTCATGCTGCTCAAGGTGAAAATCCAATAATTTTCTCTTTTTAATAATTCCTGATGATTGTCCTTACCCTCTTGTTGTTTCACAGTTTCCAACACGCAATATCTTAGCTGGCTGATGCCATGACCAGCTTCCAAGAAATGTTGAGCTACAGTGGATTTTAGGTGCTTGTTTCTTATATTAGATTTATGCTCGGTCAGTCTTATCTTGAGTTTTCTCTGGGTTTGTCCGACATAAATCTTGCCGCATGGGCATTTCAACATATACACCGCGTTGCTGGTGTCGCAGGTTGCTGTGGCTCTTACTTTAATTTTATTGCCCTTCATGGGGTGGTTGATTGTAATCCCTTGGATAACATTATTGCAGTGATTGCAGTTTCTGCATGGGATTGTTCCTTTGTATTCCGTGTTGGTTGAGGGAGTTTTTAACAGTTCTCCTAGGTTTCTTGCTCTTGTGAAAGCAAAGGTAGGTTGAATGTCAAAGATTTTATTGAAGTCAGGCTCTATCCTTAGGATTTCCCAATGTTTTCTGATTATTTGTTTGAATTGATGACTTGCTGTGGAATATTTGGAAACTATGGTGATTGCTTCTGTATCAGTTGTCGCTGTGTAGGACAGTAGTTGACTCCTGGTTTTGGTTTCCGATCGTTGGATGGCCTGCTCGAGGACATGGTGTGGGTACCCTCGGGCTTTAAATCTCTGTAGAGTGGTTTGCATCTCTTGATGGAATTGCTGGTTTTCCGAGGTGATTCTTTTGGCTCTGATGATCTGACTGTATGGTAAGTGGTCTTTTAATGGTTGTGGGTGAAAACTGGAGTAGTGTAATGTGTTGTTCCTGTCTGTTTTTTTCCGAAATAGACTGGTGGTGAATCCTGTGGGAGTGTTGGTGATTTTGACATCAAGAAAAGTTATAGATTCCTTGTGGAGTTCATGTGTGAATTGAATGCGTTGGTCTATGGTGTTTAATAGTGCCAGTTGTTCTTGCAGGATGTTTTTAGGGCCTTGCCAAATCAAGAAGATGTCATCTATGAATCTCACAAATATCTTTAGGTGGTTCATCCATTCAGTTTTGTTGAGTATGTGGTCTTCTTCGAATCTATGCATAAAGATATTTGCATAGGCCGGTGCTGTAGAATTGCCCATAGATGTTCCTGTAAGTTGCTGGTACCAGTCATCCTTCCATGTAAAATAGCTGAAAAACAATGTGAATTGTAGGAGTTCCATGAGAAAAAGTTTTAGATGATTGTCCAGATCACTTCTCAGTAAACAGTACTCAATGGCTTCAATTCCCATTGAATGTGGGATGGATGTATATAGGGACGATACATCAACTGTGCACAAAAATATTTGACCGTGATCCTCAATTTGTACTTGGTTTAGTTTATTGATGAAATCCGTGGTGTCACGGATGTACGTTGGAAGAGACGTAACGATAGGTTGAAAATATCTGTCAAGAAATTTTCCCACAGGATCGTGGATGCTGCCACATGTCGATACAATAGGCCTGCAAGGAGGCGTTTGTAGATTTTTATGTATCTTGGGAACCAAGAAGAATTTTGGACTTTTAGGATGCTTGGTAGTAAGATACTTGTTGGTTTTCTCAGAAATAGTACTGTTCTCAACAGCTTTATTGAGTATTGTATCAAGTTTTTCTTTGAATTGGAGGGTGGGGTTATTGGGTAGTTTCAGATAAGTTTTAGAATCCGAGAGGTGAACCATCGCTTGTTGATCGTAGTAAGAGGTGTTGAGAATTACTATGGCGCCACCCTTGTCAGCTTTGACACATGTCACTTGTTTGTTGTTAGCAATGGATTTGATGGTGCTGATCTCCTTGACAGTGAAGTTTTTGTGTTTAGGTTGTCGGTTACAGTTCAATTTGGATAAGTCGTTTCGAACTAGGGTCTCGTAGGTGTCGAGACTCTTATGTGAAACTGGTGCAAGAAAGTTGCTTTTGGGACGTAATCCCCTGAGTTGATCTTCTTGGGGGTCTGTGGGCGTTTGTACAATGTACAATGTTTTGGAAAAAATGTTTTAACCGAAGTTTCCTCATGAGCTTGTAAAATGAGATTTCTAGCTCTAGTTTGTTGGTTCGGGACGTAGGTATAAACGAAGTTCCTCTTTGTAGAATTTTCATTTGGATTTCACTAAAATGATAGTCCGAGATGTTGATTACCAAGTTATCAGTTATTTCCCTTTGTTCTTTTTGGTTGTTGCTGTCCTGGTTTGTGGAGGTTCTCTTGTTTTTTCTTGTTCTTTTGGACCTCCTGGGTCTTCGCGTTGATCCTGGCCTACCTCTAAAAAAGGCTCGGCTGATGTTGATGGTGCTTCCGAAGAAATAGCATTATCCGGGAGGTTAGGTGTTGTTTTCTGCGGTGGAGGTCGATTTCGTCTTCCTTGTGGGTTTGTCTGCAGGCTTTATCACAATAGTGTCACAGTCTCTCAGGTTGTCAAGGGCACTTCTTTCTTCCCTGGTTAAATTCATAAAGGTTTTTTTCGGGTTAGTAGTCTCAATCTCATTAAAGACGGCCTGCTCAAATGTGGAAATTTCCACTGGAATCAAGTGTGGTGGTGGTAAGAACGTGGACTTAATCCTAAGTCCAGTTTCGTTCATGTCCAGGTTTTCTTCATTGTTAGTTTTTTTTCTCAAAGAAGGCTTTCAATCGTAGTTTACGAAAGAAAGACGACAGTTCACAGTGCAGCCTGAATTTATCAAGGTTGGCAGTGGGTACATACCCCAAGCCTTTGTTCAGCACTGAGTTTTCAGCCGTGCTCAATTGTCTGCTTGACAGGTTTGTTATTAGGTTTTCCGACTGCTTGGGCCTGCTTGTTGGGGGTTGTTCCTGTTCTTTTTCTTTTTTCTTCCTCTTTTCTACATAACGATTTTAAGGAGACGGACTCTTGCCGTCTTGGAAGTGCAGGTGCCCATGAAGCGGCAATACCACAAAGAAGCGTAAGCAAAATACAATACTAGTCGCAATTCACCAAAAGCGATGTCACGACTGCCCACATATTCCAGCAGCCGTTCACTTCGTGATCACAAGTAGAGATCACTCACTCATAGCACGCCGATTACTTTTCACTAGCTATTCACTAAATGCCAGAACTAGGTCGACACCACTTCTTTGGCATTATTCGAGTAGCGACCAGCCACAGTCCTGTTATAGCACTGTAGCAATGTAACTAAAATAGATGAATCCCTCTGTTCCAAACTCAGGATTATCATCAACTATTGACTTGGTATGGCTGTGTATGTTAAATGTGACATATATGTATTGTCTACCCCTGTATGTGACCCCGTCCTGTTTGTTTTTGTTTCCCTGTTTTTACAGGTTTTTTCTTTGAACAAAAGAATAAGCACTTATTTTACACGAGTCCACAATTTGTGCACTCTAATCTGGACTAGGGCAGGACGCACCTTAGCGTGTGTGGACCACCCAGTTCAGTCACATGGTCCTGACGAAAACCAATGAATGAAATGATGGTTGAAACATGTAGACCCTTTTAAACTTATAGTATTTATCACACCTCACATAGCACACTTAGCTATTTTTATCAAACACTAATTATACCACCGAAGCCTACCTAATTAGGCATAGGTGCAACACGTTTTTAATTAAGGGTTCAAGCACTCAAGAATAAATTACTTGCAGTGAGTAGTGTTGGCCCTTTTTAAATCACCTGTTTGATCGCCCTGTATATATAAAAGAAAAAAACAAACCAGCTCCACTGTAATCAGGTGTCGCAGCACACCCTATAGGCGTTCGGCCTATGGGGTGGGACCCCGATGATGAAGCATGTCACCAACTAGGTTGGTGAGTGAGGGGTCTTCTATAAGGATATGCATTATCCGAAAACAGTCTGAGGCACATGGTGCTGAATTGAGCACCTTAGCCCCTATCCAGAGGAACGCATTTTCACGTTCTCTTTGTTTTTGAGTGGATACTCCTTTATTGTTTTTGTAAGTAATTCTGGGGACCAGGAGTTCTCAACTCACATTGATAAAGTGTAAAATCCCTTACTCTCTCGCTTTGTTATTTAATATGTACTTCTGCACCTAGTGCACATTTTCTCCTGTGTTCTCTTATGTTCGGAACCAGCAGCTGAATTGCTATTGTTTTTTTTATAGATACCCCTTTATCACTTGTCTCACTACCCTTTTTAGTGTTGACAGCATCCACTTCATTATGTTCTACGCAAGATACCCCAGTTGTACTTGTACCTTCCTTCTTTTCCATTTCTTTCATAAATGCATCCGACTCTTCAGCAACCTTGGCTATATCAATAGCATTTTGTAACGTGGGGTTCTTCGCCGCCCACAACCTCTCTTGCATTTTTTTATTACGACACTGTACGATTAGTTGATCCCTAATAATTTTTTATCTTATCGCACCAAAATTGCATTTGATAGATAACTCTCGTAAACGTGTTACAAATTGATCTATGGTCTCATCATGTCTTTGAGGTTGTGTGTAAAACTTATGTCTACACATAACAAAGTTAACTTCTTTAGAATATTGTTTTTTAACATGGATTTTGCTTCTAAATAAACATTAGAAATTGCTCTTCCTTCAGTATCCGTACCAGCAGGTAGATATTTGAACGCATGTTGGTCCTCCTTTCCTAGTGTGCTTAATAATAATGCTTTTTTCCTCGCAGCACTAAAGTATTTTCCATCTAACACTTCTTTATAATTCTCAAATATCTCAATCCATTCACCCCACTAAATCAGGGGATCCCCAGTTTGCTGTAAAAATAAAGGAGGTGGAATTACTGATGCATTTTCCATAATATTAATAATAATATAAGGTACTACAAATCAGAACAATAAGTAATACCATATATTTAACAAAGTTAGTACTGAAATGATATTAAATATCGACCAAAATTTCTCAATTGTATCGTTATATAGTTCTGTTGAACTACCAAAGTTAATACTAAAATAAATATTCCCTGCTTTCCAATATTTTTTCTTAAATACATTGCATATCTTTTGAATGCTGTTCCAATATATGTTAATTATATTGTAAGTAGTTGAAGGCTGATTGCTTGTCGACTTATGTTTCCTTTGTACACTTTCCTTGTATAGCTTCCTTTAACTTGCTCCAAATGTGTTTTACTTTTATTCATATAGTATTTTCTTTAAACATTTAAAATATTCATGTACTTTCTCCGAATTTGTTTCACCGTTTGATCACACCGTCACTCTTCTCTTCCATGTGCGTTTGCTTCCTTTTCACACTGTTACCTTCGTAACTAAGCAACAGGTTACTGAAGACCAAAATGGCCGCTGCGTGAGAAACACTATCACATTATCACGTTGTGAGAAACGCTTTTGCGTCATCACGTTTTTCACGTAGTTCAGAACCCTAAGGATACTGGGAAGAATGCTCATCACGTCACTGGACTCGAGGAACCGAATACTGGAATACGCACTCTTCAAAATTTTCCAACGGTAATTCAAGACTTCAGATAATTCACATAGATGTAATATTCAACGTTTTTACATTTGTATGTAGTACAAAGAGTGTACACACGGTCTTCAATGTTTTCCAACAAAGTTAATAAAACCGCTAACTTACCTCTATGTCTTACAACAAAATCTCCGCTCCAGCATGACGATATTCAGATACAAAGTTAGAGTTGTTATCACAGCGTAGATTCCTTTTCATGCGTAGATTAAATTAAAGTTCATTCATGCTTTAAAGTCAATTCCTTACTTATATTTCAACGAGTGTGCACGCATATATGGGTTCTTTTCAATTGATGGAGCTGCAGATAAGGGTTCTTTTCCACCAACGGAGGCGATCACTCACTCTGGGCTTCTTCCACTTCACCAGCTGATCGTCGCCATCTGTTGTAATCGAACATAACACTTCCATAAATGATTTAGTAATCAAATGTATTATTTATTGTAAGCACCAGAGAAACATTGGTGTTCCCACTTCAGCTGGCAAGTAACTGATTCAAAAATACAGTCATGTAATGGAGCATAACAACACTGGAATACACCTAGAATGTAATATTTAAAGTGCCAGATACAGTAATTAAAGTACCAGATACAGTAATGTACATTCATGAAATACAACAATAGGCCAGCCCTCATGGAGTGGCTGGTATAAGCATACAACTAGAAAGACTAGAACATTGACCAGCCGGTCACTAAATCCCTCCCAAACTTTATTAAAAATGGAATGAGTAAGACCTGTTGGAGAGGACAAAACAACAACACACAACTCCACAGAGTCCATCAGGCTGCTTTCCGGACAGGATGATTAGACAAGTGCAGCTGGGATCATCATCAGGCATCAGGGCATGCCTCCGCCCTTTTAACCAGACTGCTCTGGGCACGAATGGCAGTTTAGATGAACTCTGGATTTCTCGCTCACCAGTTTGAATTGGCACAGCTCAGCAGTGCACTGTGGTTCCTGTCCTACCTGGACTCAATGCGTGGAAGTCGATACACAATCTCTATATACACTGTTTGCTGTGATGGTGCATGTGCAGTGATAGTCAAGTCTGTGGATGTTACATTTTCAAAATACGTCCTGGCTCCATGAGCATCAAGCCTCCTAAGATGGAGAACATCCTGGTTATTGCTGACGAGTCATTCTCAGGTGCAGCAGTGTTTCCAGGTGCATGATGGTGGAGTAAACTCCAGCTTCCTTCTCTCTTCAGGATTCACCTCTCTTACCAGGATTCCCCTATCACTGGAGTCCCCAAAGGTCCTCTTCACTAGGCTTCCACGGGACTGTGTGGACTATACCATGTCTCTGCAACGCTATACTATAGGCTCATGGAGGAATCGCTATGAATCCCACCTTCAAGTCACTCGCTCTGCCTAGAGGGTAGTTCTTTCCAGGTCGGTGTACTTCTGCCCTCCTGACTCTGGTGCACCAGCATTGACAGTACAGTCTTTGGGGTAATCAGCTTTGGACAAGAGATCTTCGTGCTTCCTGGGAGCTGCAGGGGAGCAGCTGCAGATGCATTTCTTATGGCGGAATTCCGCTGTCACCGGGGATCCCTGAGGCCCTTGCCCCTGGATCTCCATGGTCCAGTGCGGACTGGTCAGATCCTCTTTAGACTCCACGATCGAGGTCATTCAGGATATCTAAGCAGTACCACAATCAAGTCTCATGTGCGAACCCAAAGGTGGATGGTACAAGTGGTCCAGCTTGCTCTCTTCCGCAGGTTTTAGGTTTGCTTGGTGTAACCAAAGACTTCTAGACAGCCATCCTCTCATGGTGCCACAGATGCCACTGACCTCTGAGTTTTACCTAGGTACAGTGCTTCACTCACTTTGCGGTGTGCTAGATATCTATTACACACCCTTCTCTTCTTCTTTCTTCAACTTCTTTGCACTTTACTGCTGGGGCCTTGTGCCACACTTTCTACTCCTCTTCTGCTGATTTCAACTTGTGGCCTCATTCCACTTTTACACTTCATCTTCTTCCTCTTCATGACATGGTCTGGTCCCATCTTGTCTTACTCTCTTTCGTTTGACCAGTCCTCTCCATGTGACGTGCATCATTTTACACAGGCCTCCCAGGACCCATCCTACCCTTAGAACTATGACTTCTCCGTGACCAGTAACCAGACCTCTTGTCATGACCTTCTTCTCTTTACAACCTGTCACTGGTCCTCTTCTTCAGCCTCTCACAGGCCTTCTTCTCCATCGACCTCTCACATGCCTTCTCCATTGACCTCTCACAGGTCTTCTTCTTTGCTTGAGGATGAACGCCTTGAGCCTCAAGACTGCACCGACCTGGCCCTCTCTTCTGCCTGCACTCAGGCAGGCTTCGCAGGGGTTGTCACACCCTGTATCAGCATGGGCCCTCTTACTCGCAGGGCTCTTCCCCCGGGCTCATGTCCATGCTGTCAACTGCTCTGGTGTAGTCTTTGGCGCACTTCAGAATTTTGCACCCTCCAACCTTCACTTGAGGGTGCTCCATCTTCTTGGCGCCTTGCACAGCACCCTCTTCCTCCTCTGGTGGTGACGTACTTATGCCACAGGAGCACGCATGTCAGTGTTCCCCTCCTGAACGTGGTGGTGGTATATGACAGCAGGGGGCCCTTATCACTCACCTTCTTTACCTAGACAGCCCTGACTTCCCTTTTCAAAATGCTTGGCAGTCCTCTTGGACAGACAATGCTGGGGTGCCATGGGTCAATGCACAGTCTCTTCTCCGTTCCGACACCCAACAGTCTTCTCCCCTGGGGCGTCATATAACACAAACGTGCCCCATCTCCTTGCCAGTTTGTGGCCCCTTGGGGTTGACTCCCTTGCAGTTCATGGTCATCTTCTCTCTTCCAATAAGAGCATTTCAGTTCACTTTAAGGGCCTTGCTGGCCATCATAAACTTTGTTCTTGGCACCTCAAATTTGGCCTGTTGGGGTTTTATTACTGGAGGTTACTATTCTGGCCTCAACATTGAGAGCAGTTTACCACAGGGGATCGCATGGCAGCAAACTCCGTTACTTTCGCAAATCCATTGTTGCTGGCAGCTGGCAGCTGGCTAATGCACAGCAGGCTCCTCATCAACTTTCCCTTTTGAGCTGCAGTTCATATCCCCAAGCACACTAGCAGTGAACCAATCCGCTCTTTATTTTCTTTTACTGGGCAGTACGACCAAACAGCCACTGGGGGCTCTGTTGCAATGATTGTATGTCCCAGCAGCTTCCATACTCTGCAGGCCTCTGCTCTCACCAACACCACGGAGGAAGATGCAGAACTGCAGACAACTTTTCTTCCCAATCTACATAAGTTCCTCCTAAAGGGCCCAACTTTCACAGCAATTCTTTGTCTGCAGGCAGGGTCCTCATGCTGCACCGGGCTCTACCTTGACCCTACCTACTTACCTCCCACAATTCAGCAGCCAGGTAAGGCCACAACACAGTGATTCTCCACATTGTCTCATACACCCAGCAGCCACCTTGATCCTCTGCACTTTCCATTGAAGGCTGCCTAGGCTGGCATCTCATGTGCAGTGCCAGGAGCGGCCTCAATAGCTTCATTCTCACTGCGGGGAATCACCTCTCACTGGTGCAGGAGCATCCTTTGCTTCCCATGCAGCTTCACCATCACCATCACCGGCCGAATGCCTGGCCTCTCCACAACCGCCTCCGGGTTCTGCTAGCCACACCGCAGTCATTTGCATGCTCTGCCTTCCAAATGGCGTCCAGGCCACTGCTTTCTTTTCTCTGCGGTGTGCACTAGTTGGCCGGCACTTCTCCGTTCATTCTGCCGCCTTTGTGGCGCCACCGCGCTCTGTGTCCATGCAGCCTCTGGATAATCCGGCTAGCGCAAGCCCAACCTGTCTCTCTGGCCCCATGCGACCCACTACTTCACTGCTGGGAGATGAGTCGCTGTGCTTGCTCCGCCACTGTCATACTCTTGGCTTTGGTGTATTACTTGTTTTTTTTCTATGCCGCCGGGGGTCCACATCAACGGGGCTGCTTTTCAGGGAGCCTCACATTGTGCCCCACCATCCTCCTCGTTCTGATGGGGCTTTTTGGTTCAGTCGACTTTCTGCCCTACCTCCACCTCTCGGTGGGCTACCTCATGCCCACAAGGTCGCCCGGCACTTCGCCTTGTCCTCAGCGGACTCTTGCAAGCCGCAGCCTACAAAACACTCTGTGAGCTCATCCTCCTCTGTCTCTGGGGATACCACCAGGTCTGCCACAGCGTTACCACTGCTGGTATGGGGTGCCCTCAACACAGGCTATTCTCTGCCCCTTACCTACCCGCAGGGTAGCTGCACACGTGGGTACAACCAGCTCGTGGCCAATGTAAAGGCTCGCGACGCATACACTATGAATGAACACACAGACACAATGAGTTGGTATCTGTCTCACTCACTATGCACTATTCGAGGGCTGGTCTGACTACATTTGCCAGGGCTACTTTGGGTTTCCCGCCCGGCCCCTGTGTGGTACAGGAGACCATAAGTGGCCAGGCTGGCAGTGTCCTGCTCTGAAGGAATAAATGTCTGCTTCCCTGGGCAACTTGAGAGCTTGGAGGAGCCATATGCGCCTCTCTACTTGAATCCCCTGCCCATCTCCTCTCATGATCGTACCGGAAGTAGACACACTGGGGATACCGATGCAGTCAAAAAGTGCCTTTATGACTTACATACATGTTGTTGTTGTTTGTTATATCCTTCTGGGGGCATTTCCATGTATTTCCATCCCTAATGTACTTTCCTGCACCTCTCTACGGAGCTTCTTGACAAGCTGATATTTTGCTGAGTTCAGTCTCTTTGTGTCTGTAAACGTCGTTATGGGGCTTATTTACGAGCCCTATGTGCCGCTGGTGCGTAACTTTTAACATTGGAAAATGTGACGCACAGGCAGCACAAGGGGCTTGTAAATACCAGGAGTTACCACAGCCGTAGCTACAGCTGATTTTTTTTTTATTGCTGTATTTACAAGTTGCTGCTAACCACGGTTAGCGACAGCTTTCTGGCGATATCGTTCGTTTTTCCATTTGAAACTTCTGTTAGCGATAGCTAACAAAAATGAGATTCAAGGTAGGCGTTCCCATGTAAAAGCCGCTGCTAACCCCACCTCGCGATATGTACAATGATCTTTGGTTCTGGTGATACGTTAAAAAAACAGCCGCTAAGGTCCGTTAGCTGCTGGTTTCTAAGACCAGAAAAAAGGTGGTATTAAAAATGGAGAAAACCAAACAGGATATCAGGGAGAGTAGCCCAGAACCATATTTGACAACCTACTGATGCCATGGAGGTACTACTCATGCAGCCTGGAGCACCAAGAAGACTACAACAACCACCGCCCCCGCTCCCAGGACCTCCACAGAGGCTGCGCCAAAGAAGACAGCGGCTCTATCGTCACCTTGATAGACATAATACCAGAAGATGTGATAGCCCACTACAGGATGAAAAGGTCCTCCATCCTCCGCATATTGACCCAGATAGCTCCCAGGGCATGGCACAACACAGCATTGCACTAACATCCACTGTAGACTAAACTTTTAGCAGTGCTGCACATGTTGGCCTCAGGTACCTTCCAACCAACCACTGCCAGAGTTGTGGGAGTCTCCCAGTCATCCTTTTCAAAGTTACTCCCACATACCTTGGATGTCATCATCAGCCTGATGCCACAGCGCCTATGCTTCCCCAACACTGCACAAGAACAGCTTGACACCAAACAAGGCTTTTATGTCATTGTTGGCTTTCCCCTTGTGTTGGGAGCAATTGACTGCACCCAAGTCCTACTTGTGCCTCTTGCGAACACTGCACACATTTAGCGAAACAGGAAGCACACACACTCCATGAACTTGCAGGCAATCGTGGACCACTGTGGCTTGTTCACCAATGTCATTGTCAAGTTTCCAGGGAGTGTGCATGAATCCTACATCTTCTGGCAGTCTATCATCAACCAGTGGTTTGAGAATGCACTTAAGGAAATGACCTGCTTGTAGGAAATTACCAACTGAACAATACCACACACCTCAAGTCCACAATCATGCAGTTCACAAATGTGAGAATGCACATGTAGCAAATGTCATACAACATACCTTTAAATGTGTCAATCCACCATACACAAGAACCCAAGGGACTGCGGTCACTGGGGGTAGCCTTGTAGACAAACTTTCATCCAGGGTCCGGCCCCTCCATCACACAGCTGCAAATGCTGGGAGAGGTGGGAACGAAGGAGGAGTGATGTTGGGTCAGGACCTATGAGAAAAGTGTGAACACAAGCCCAAGTGTGGTGGCGGTGTCCTGCATAGTCAAGAGCTTCTGGAGCAGAGACTGTCACATGCTGGTGCAGAGGGCATGTCTGTATCCCAGTCTGATGTAAATTAGTGCGTTGGTGACTGTATTCTTGGATTTGGGGGGATCTATTTGAATCTCTTACAGAGGAAGCTGAGGTTGTTGAAGTAGCTGGATGTGACAGCAGTGACCTGTTGGTACATGGAGAGGGTGGATTTGAGTAAGATGCCCAGGTCTCTGGCGTGGCCTGGGTCGATTGTGGGACTTCCGAGGGTGGTGTGCCACCAGGTGCTGTTACATGCCACTGGGGTGTTTCAAAGGATGACAACTCATGTCCTCTCTGCGTTGAGTCTCATGCAGATGTTGCTGATCCAGTTTGCAAGTGCCTGCATTCCATCACGGAAGTTGAGTCTGGTGGTGGTGGGCTCCTTGGTGAGGGAGAGGATGAGCTGGGTGTCCGTGGTGTAGGATACTATGCTGAGGATGTGCTTTTGGACAATGGCAGCGAGGGGGGCCATGTGGATGTTGAAGAGTGTTGGGCTGAGCAATGATCTCTGGGACACTCCACATGTGAATATGTGTGGGTTCATAGAGGAAAGGTGGCAGTCTGGTCCATTGGCTTCTGCCGGTGATGAATGATCGTATACAGTCAAGGGTGATTTCTAGTATGCCTGCGTCATGTACTCTGCTTGCTAGTGTGCGATGGGAGACCATGTGGAAGGCTGCTGACAGGTCAACTAGAATCAGGGCTGCGTTGTGGCCTTGGTCGAGGAGGGTGTGGATGTTGTCTGTTGCAATGAGTAGGGCGGTCTCGGCACTGTGGTTGCTTGGAAATACAGATCGAGATGTGTCCAGGATGGCGTTGTCCGTGGCTCACCTGGTGGTCTTGGTGAATTCAAGGATGATGTTGAAGACGTCCTTGGAGTTGGTGGAGTATGAAACTATTCAGTCGTGGATGAAGCTCCTTTCACTGCTACTAATGCATTGGTGGTATGTGGACATGGTGTTTTTCTATATCTAGAAGTTAACGTGTGTCTTGCAGTACCTCCTGTTTTTCTCCAGGGGTCTGCAGGTGTGTCTGGAATCTTTGTGTATGGTGGTGAACGATGCAGCTTTGCTGCTGCACTGTCTGTCGGAGTTGTGTGGCAAGGTGAGTTTGTCTGCGCAGTTGGAGATCCACTGGTGGGATTCCCTGGCAGCGCGTTTGGCATCTGCGGCAGCATTGGTGGTGTTGCAGTTGAGGGTTGATTATATCTGATCATCGGGGACTCAGCTCCAGTTCCTTTGCATGGCGCGAGGTGCTGGTGTGGCTGGCTTTGTTTTGTTGCCAAGGAAGTGTATGCAGTGCTGGTCGGTCCATGGGTTCTGTGTGGTGTTCCTGAAGTGTACCCTGTTTCCTCCTGCGAAGAAGGAGTCAAGGGTGTGTCCTACCATGTGGGTCCGTGTGGGTAAGAGTTGTGTCAGTCACATGTTGGCGAGCGCTTCATCCGGAGGGTAGTGGAGTTGGTTTTGTTGGTGTTGTTGAGGTGGAGGTCCAAGTCTCCGATGAGTATGCAGTTCATGGAGGTGATGGCGTGGGGTGCGAAGATGTTGTTGATGGTGTTGGCAAAGCAGTCCATGTGCCTAGGAGGTCTGTAGACAAGTGTGCTGCAGAGTGTGGATTTGGGGCCGGACTGGACCTGGAAATGCATGTCTTCCATGGCGGCAAATGTGCTGCTTGAGGTAGAGAGGCAGATGGACTTTTTCATGCGCGATGGTGAGGACACCTGCCGGGTGTTGGGGGCTGGATCTGGATTGTGTCTCCGTCTGGGATTGTGAGGACGATGTCAGGGGCAGAGGAGTTGATGGTCCAGCTGTCCATAAAGATGACAATGTTGGGTGATAGTGTGTCCCGGAGGTACCAGATGTCCACAGTATGTTTGTGAAGGGAGCGAATGGTGATGAGGATGCATCTTAGTGTGTTAGTGGTGTTGGCAGCCGTGACGGTTGTGAAGGTCATGCAACAGTGGAGGCAGGATAACTGGCCATGGGTGGTGTTCAGTGTGGCCTTTTGTCAGTTGTACTTCCTTCTGGGGTTGAGTGCCATGCTGGCGGATGAGTCGTTGAATCAACGTAATGAGATCCAGGATCCCTGGCGCCGGTTGTGTTTGGGTCGGGCACGTACGCAGATGTGCTTGCATTTTGTGTGCCTTTGTTACACCAGCAGTTCTAATGTGCAGCAGCCACCATAACGTAGGGTAGAGGGGATTAACGACCATTTTGGAGGCAATGTATTTTGCACTGATGAATGACATTTGTCTGAAGCTACACATGGCAAAGCTAAATTACCTAAGTAGCAGAAACCCCACACACAAAAATAGAAACTCTGCAAACACAACATGCACAAATACTAGTGGACACATCTCTCCATTTCATGTTACAGGTGATCAAGGATTTGCACTATATCCATGGCTGATGACAACCCTAAGACCCACAAACACCCAGGCACAGAGACATTACAATGTCGAACTTGGATGCACGATGTCCATTGTGGAGAGAACATTTGGTGTACTCAAGTCACGGTTCAGGTGCCTTACATCTCAGGTGGCAGACTGCTGTACAGCCCTGAAATAGTCTGCAAGATCATCGTGGCATGTTGTGTACTGCACAACATATGTGTCCACACCAATGCACTATGGATTGAAGTTCTGGATGAACCAGACAATTAACTCTGGGCGAAGTACACGTAGTAGCTCTACGCGTAGCTACACGAAGTGCAGTTCACACTGCGCGAGCTACGCGAACTGCGTAGTGCACTGTGCAAAATGATGTTCGCACTGATTGCACAGTGCTGGATGCTTGCCCTCACTGTGCAATCAGTGCAAACCGCATCTTGCACAGTGCAAGCGGTCGTTTTCTGCTGCTTGAGTAGATTTCTACTCGAGCTGCAGCTTTCTCAACGCGGATTGGTAGTTTCTCATTGCGAGCAGTCACGAGCATACGCGACCACTCGCAATGAGAAACCTGACCTCCCCACATTGAGAATCTCGCCGGGAGATTTATTTTCCACGCTCGCGATCGGCAACTTGATGTTGCTGATCGCGAACGAGGAACAAATCTCACCGGGATGTCATTTTGCTCGCACGAGTCGCCAACGTGACGTTGAGGACCGCAAGCAAGTAAAAAATAACCGCTGCACTACACTACGCATGTTTTCACTGTGCTACGTGCAAATCGCACAGTACGAAGTAGCGCAAACTTCACAAACTACGCGAGCGTAGCGTAGTACTTCGCCCAGGGTTACAGACAATCCTGAGAATGATGAAGAATAAGAGGCTGATGCTGCACACACCCCAGCTATGGCTGCAGGAACAGCACAAAGGGACAGAAAGAGCCACACTTTTTCACATGTCCATGTAAAAACATGACAACATTTTTTTGTTTAGACTGTGCAAAATGCACATAAGCATTGTTCTTGCAATAAAACATCACAACACTAAAACCTTGTGTGCAAGTTAATACTCTGCATGAGTAAATATATCTGACAAGTGAAAGTTTAACAATGAGCAGGTATTAATCTTGAATTGTATGTTTGTGGCTGGGTATGTGTTTTGGGGTCAGAGATGAATTTCAGGGTGTGTTTAGGGGTCAGATATGATTTTTAGGGTGTGTTTTGGGGTCAGAGGTGAATTTCAGGATGTGTTTTAGGGTCAGAGATTACATTTAGGGTGTTTTGGGGACAGAGGTGAATTTCAGGGTGTGTTTTGGGCTTAGACAGATAAAAGTACAGCAAATACAGTTCATCTGAGGTAAAACTTACAGTTAGAGTCCAGATTTTTGCCATATTAACGCTAACACAATATTTTTTTCGTAACCGCAATAGGAACATATAGCTAAATACATGTGAAAACACAAAATATTACTGCAAAAGCCAATGCCAGTGCAGAAAATGATTGCAAAGTCAAAAAATGGGCGGCAAACACACAGGAAGTGCAGTCAGCATGCATCCTGTTGTCTGGAGGAGTATTGTACACTTTCACTTTCACTTTTGAGCACACGTCTTGTGATTGTGGAGAGTGTTGGAGGTTTCTGGTGTTGTGTGCTGCTGAATTTGGTTTTGAGAGTGTCGTTGTGCCCTGTGAACTGTCCCTAGTGTCCTTGTGAAGTGTAGTTGTCCTTACTTTTTTTTTGTGTCTAGTAATATATTTCTGTCGGGTGTTTGTCCAAGGGAAATTTTAAATTATTAATCGTTGTTGGGGTATATATTGGGGTTTTAATTTTTTAGGAGTGGGGTTAGGTGTTTGCTGGGAATTGGTTGGTGTGGGTAGGGAGTGCAGGATTTCTGATGGGGCATTGGGGGGCTTCCTCTGGCCGTTAAGCACTACCTGCCATTGATGATTGAAAGTGGGGGTAGGATCCTGCAGGGCTATACGGTACGTGTGAGGAAAGTGAGGTGGGAGAATGTCAGCAGCCAGATGCTGTGGGTCTTCAGTGTGGACAGGACTGTGCGACAATGGAAGGATCGATGGCAGGATTGCGTTGGCCATGAGGGTGACATGTTGGACTACATTGGAGTCTTCATTGGCCAACAAGGTGGTAAGTACATCCGCAAAATAGTTAAATGAACACATTTGCTACTAATAAAGAATGCTGTCTGTGACAAAATGGGGTATATGTACAAGTATTTTGTGGAGTGAGGCGCTCTACATCATGCCTTCAGGCCTAACTTTTCCATTGCAGAAATGCAACGCTGCACCATGTGTGCAAACATATGGTGCAGGCTTGCATTTCCACCAGCACTGGTGCAAAAAAGTTGCAGTGTAGCGCCAACCCAGGCACCCTTGCACCACTGTGCAAGTGTGTCTGCGTATCGGGAAAAGACTGTTCATGTACATGAAGTGTGACCTTACCTGACATAAACAATCTTATGCATTTTGATAATTCCATGTGTGCTGCACAAGTGGCACATATGTAAAGATAAAACAAATGAGAAATAATGCTTTTCTCAGAGTTTTTTTGAGATACGATCAGCTATTCAGTAACATTCCGTGTTGGCGCAGACTACCTTGTATGTTGCCCATGTACCTATGTCTAGAGTAACACTGTATGAGATATGAAACTTACAATATTTAGCATATGAGTTCTTAAGAGTGACATACACCATCAATAGTTCTAACACACTCTTGTGCAATCTCCATCAATGCTATTGTCAAAAGAGCAAGGAAAACATGATTATGTTTGGGCAAACAGGGCCTTGGGAATGTGTCAAGCAAGTTGTGCAAAATGTGTGAATGTGCAAGCATAACTGTCTTGTTTGCCCTCACTCTGCATTATCATGTTTTGTGGGAATGACAGGCAAACTCAACACAATCATTTATACAACATGAACTGCAAAAGTAAAGTTACAGAGCATTTACATTGAAGGTGATCAATTGGATGATGACTAGGACACGTGTGAATTATTGTTTTGATTGCCAAAACACATTTTGATTTATGTCTCACAGCTAGAAGACCACTCATCACACAGGGGGACATTGATGCCTTCAGAGACCCACACGCCACTGGTGAGTACACCCACTGAATGTTGTCAATGTGAGATGTGATGAATTTAAGTATCAAATCATGTCTTTAGTACCAGGCAGTATGTGTGTGTATCACATGTACCTTGACTCCAGTGTGATGGGGTTTGGTGGAAGTGATAAGGGTGCACAAATAGTAAGTGAAGATGGAGGAATGCATATGTCTTACTGATGTATGTTTGCACATCCCCAGTCAGTGATACCCATGCAATAAATATCAATGTGTTCTGTCTATACAGCACATGCATGCTGATTCCAGAGCATACAGACAGGAGAGTAGACATGTGAGAGGTGTTGGTGATGAGTATGAGCAGACATGGAATGCGTGTACATCCATGGCTAAGATGACTGAACAAATGTGCCAGATTATACACAAGTAGGTAGGGTTTTCCTGGCTGTGCGGTGTCAGATACAGGTCTGCACAGTACTATCGTATGTATGCTGCAAAACAACTTTAAATGTTTTTCATGGCGTAGCTTAAAGCCAAGGCTTCCAATGGCATGTTCACCAACCAACTAGCAAAGATGGGCCTATGTATGTAATTGGCATGTTTTGTCACTGCAATGGTGTTGTAAAGCTGTCTCCTTGGACTCATTCCCCTCATTTGTCTCACGTTCAAATGTACAAGCCACTCTTGCAGAATATGTGACAAGTACCCCACATGCATTTTCCAGGCATGCTTCTGATCTACATGTTTTAACACACAATACCTTTTACATCGCTGGGCTTTACAACACAATTCATTACAGCACATTCCCCAGTAAATCTCAATTATTATTCTGAGTACAGGGGGGGGGGGGTTACTTTTGGGAATGTCTTGTAACATTTAGCGGTGTACAGTCCTGTGTTTAAAATTTTCAGCAGAGTCCAATATGTAGATTAAACCACGTTGGTCCCGATCACCACCACTACGTCACCTATTGTGAAGGACTGGTGGTGAGAGGGGCTGCGCCCATGTACAGGTCAGTGTTCATACACCAAATGTTGTTTTGCCAATGTGTAATTCTTGATGCAGCACCAGTGAAAGTGACAGTAGGGCTTCTCCAGAATTGTTCATGTGCATGAAGGGACACCTTCCTACCCATGAACAATCCTCACATGCACACAGACACCCTTGCACTCTAGTGCAAGGGTGCCTGTGTTGGAGCAAAGTAGTTAAACCTAGCATCATTGCAGGATGAAACGGAAGGCTGCAACATATTCTTGTTAATAGGGTGCAGCCTTGTGCTTCAAAAGTGGGGGAGAGTGTCGTTAAGCCAAGGAGGCTAACAACACGTTCTGCCACTTCCTAGTACATATCCATCTGTGTTCATGTACAGGAAGGCACACCTTCGTATGCCCATACAAAACTGGACATTTTGAGTTTTGCATGTGTGATTCACAAGGCAGGACACATTAAAGAATCAACTATGATGAGAAATTCATTGGTTCTCCTCCTTTTGACTATTTTAGACCAGGATATCAAGGTCTTATTTCTGGTGCTACCTCATATGTAGACCACCATAGGGCCCAGCGTCAAATACAATGGGGGTTGCGCTAGAATGACCCACACAACACCCCCTGGATGCACCTTTCACACTAAACATAGTGTGAAAGGGTGCCTGATGTACAAGGCAGCGTTAAGCCATTTTACATGTCTTAATGCTTCCTTGTACATAAGGTCAAGCACCTTTCTCCACAATAATGTCACTGAAAGTGATGTTATGGTGGCGATAGGTGCTTGTACATATGCCCATGACAGTCTCATGGGGTTGTGACACTACCAGTCACATGCCATACACTGTCATGTCAGTGTTGCCAGCATGTTGTAACTCATCATTGATCCTACATTGCATGTTATTTTCAAACTTCACAATCGTTTGTTAGAGTGTAGGCTCCCATGTTTCACTGACCTAGCATGTCTGTGTTAAATGGAGAGAACTGACATAGTCTTCATGACTCACATTCAGTCATTGCTCTTCTTTGACAGACATGTCGCCAGAGGAGGCCCTGCATTCAAGGTCAGGAAGGACCAGTATCTCCACATCCTCAAGTTGGCGAAGGGATACCGCAACATCTCAAGGAGGTCTCAAGCTGGCCAAGAACTGGTAGGTGGAAATCGGTGCACAATGTAGGCCAAGGACAGAGCCAGAATGTGACACAGGCCAGACCAGGCACTTCTGGTGACAGGCATGGGTCCCAACATGGTCAGGGATATGCACATCCCCCTGGAAGAACACAGAGACAAGCTACAACCTCAGTATTCGGAACACATTCTGGTGCCCCCTCACAGACCCAAGGACAAGCTACAATGGCAGCAGCAGGATCTGATAAGGTGGTCCCGTTTACCATGCACGACCGCCGTGCTATAATGGATATGAATGTCAGGTTGGCACGTTCAGAACGTGAGATGTCTGAGCAGACCACCCACATGCAGGTCATAAAGGCTGCCCTGGGTCTCTCATTTTGAACTGGACAATGGAGACCCATCCCTCTTTTCTACATTTCCCCAATGTAATGTATGCTTAGTAGTTAGTGATAGAATTTGTGGATGAGTTTCCTTTGCCTTTGGGTGGGGGTTGATGCCTTTGTTCTTCTAAAGAAATAAAAATATATATATATACATATATATATACATATATATATATATATATATATATATATATATATATATATATATATATATATATATATATATATATATATATATACATATATATATACACACATATATATTTGTGTATGATATCTGTGTAGTTAGTTTGTGTTTAGATAAGATGTATTTGTCCTGTCTCCTGATGTGCTTTAAGGGTGGGAGGGGGTTGATGTCTCAGATATGTTGTTGCGTGATTAGTATTGGTTACGATAGATAGTTAAGGTTATTATTCACTTTGTCATAGTTAAGATCAGGTTAGTTGTAGTAGTGCTTAGTGTCAGTTTAGGGCAGTTAATTTTGTTAAATGTTAATACATTTATACTGTTTTTGAATTCAATTAGCACTTATGTCTGCAGTGGTTTGGTGGAGTGTTGCATTTTACCTTGTTTCCAACTACTTCAAACTCAGGGAAATCATTGGAAGGTGTGGTCATGACATGTTACTTAGCTGGATGGATAGTGTCAGGATCCTTTTGATTTGAGCACAGTGAACTTGTATGCATTTCTGTGTGGCAAGTTGGAATTATGGCCTAGGCTAGGGACAATCTTTTGTGAAGGTGAACATCTTATGTGTGACTCACTGAGTTGGACTGCACATTGTTGCACATTTACAATACAATATTGGAACATGGCCTTGAACAGACATTGACATTGCAACTCTTGTCCTTCATGATGATGGATGTCTGCACTGTGTTCCACAGATTATGTCCATCCCCTGCATATCACAAGAGCCTGGCGCTGAGTCCATCTAACATGCACAGACATAGGCACACCTGCTACGTAGTGCAGGTGTGTCATCATTATGGAAATTGGTTGTCCCTGTGGCTGCAGGATCAGCCTCCTGCCCATGCACAGTTTTGTGTAAATTTGATGATCAAATGTGCATGGCACAACGTAGAAACACAGTCCTGCAGCAAACTGGAGGGGAAATGTAGCATTGCTCCCTGTAGTGCCAGTGTCAAACCAACTTTGCCACGCTGCTACTTTTGTCATTGCCTCATAGTGATGCCACACTTGAAATGGTGGTACATCATCTGACTATGTGCTAAGTGCAGTGCACTATACATCCCTGGACACATTGCCCTCTCCTTTCACAGTGAGCACAGCATGAGAAGGTTCCTTGTTTCCAAGGCATTGTTAAGCCATGTTAAGTGTCTGACTGTGGACTTGCACTTAAGACTAAGTCCCTGTTGCCAACACAGCTTCACTGAAACAGACATTGTGATTCCAATAGCAGGTGGGCGATATGTGCCATAACGAATCGTCATCTATGTGCTATGGTGTTCTCTATCTTAGAATGTGACATGCAATGACCACCATCACAACAATCTTTGTCCACCCCATAGAGTGTGAGTAGATCTGCAAAGTGAGACTTGTTTTCAGTGCTAAATGGAGACACTACTTGTGGCATGCAACAGATTTGGACCTATGTCCACACATGCCTATTGCCATTACCCTCAACATTGACACCACGTGTAGCAGGTAAGTGGGCCTAGATTTCAGGGCTGTGTGTTCCAAAAGACTCATTTGTGCTGCTCAGGCCCTATCACCCCGCTCCCACATCACATCATGTGCGATTGGCAGGGTGATGTGTGTTTGTGAATATTGCCCGCAGATGCTAACATGGATTATACATACTGTACTATTCAAGAATTGTAGCTGCCAGTGTTCATGTGTAGATAATAACAGTCATGACTGTATATTTGTCCACTGACACTGTTGACTTTCCCAATATATTTGTTTGCATGCACATCAATGTGTGATGGGTAAGTCACACCAGCACTAATGTATAGTACAGTTTTAAGTATGGCACATGTGTGCACTTGAGAGTATAGGGCTGCTTTTGAGCTAAGAGGTGATGGTGCCATTTATCTATTCGTCATTTATTTTTGCTAAATTGCTATTCTTCCTTAGTGTCATACTTGACTTGTCATACTTTTTTACAGGGACTCATTTACTTCTGTGAGTATGGTACACAGACAAGACACATAGTGAAACATTATGGTGACACATTCCTGATATGCACAGTCCATGTACTGTACTGTTGGAGGCATGTCCCCCCTGCTTATGATATGACATAACATTTTGACTCAACTGTGCTGAATGTGTGCATTGTGGGATATGCACCCTTTAGACAGTAGGTTGCATGATCGCTGTGTTGTGATAATGCATGTGTTCATAGTATGCAGACTCACTCCAGGCTTTCTCACTTGGTGTATACAGGGTTGCATCTAATTAACAAGGAAAGGGGCACATTGCCTGGAGGTGCGGCAGGCGTGCAAAATGTCCCCCTGGCCTCAACACCACACTCATATAATTTGTCTTCACAGGGCTGCATCTCTTTGATAACAATATGCGCCAGATGATGTGCACAAATGAGCATGCCACCACCGATGTCAGCACACATGCACCATTGTGCACGTCTGTCTGAGTTGTGTGCAAGAATGTGTATGTGCAGTAAGGTCAACCATCATGCACATATACAATCTGAAAATCAAGTCGGACACCCCTGCACAATGGTGCATGTGTGCTAACATCAGTGGTGGCATGCACACTTGTGCGCATCATCTATCGCATTCACAATGCATCCTCATATTGTTGTCTAAGAGATACAGCCCTGTTCAGACAAATTGTATGTGTGTGGTGTTGAGGCAAGGGGGCCAATTTGCCAGCCTGACGGAGCTCCAGGCAATGTGCCCTTTTGCTCTTTCATGTTGCCCTTATACTGTGGTCTGATATGAATCTTTGGCTATATTTAGAATTACTTGTTTGTGCAGATTTCCAAGTCTATGCCCCACCAATATGTGTCTTGCAATATATTTGTTTACTAGGGTGAAATGTGTCTATACACCCTGGGACAAGAGTATCTGTGACAAGATCTGCATTCATTGCAGATGTGCCCTGGTAAATGTTTCAATGTGCATGAGTGACATTGGGCCCATCCAACCCTGTCCTCTCAGTCCCTGGTTGTTACTCACTGTGTTGCTGATGTTGCTGGTCATGTTCAGCAGTATCCTTTCCTTGGACTCCATCCACCGACTCCTCACAGGTGACTGCGGACACCTGTTCCTCCAACGCATCCAGCTCCTCCTGTGGCGCTGGACTCCCACCTCCTGTCTGCAGTGCTGCATTACGATTGGCCGACATTTTCTCCTTGGTCTTGCACTTAGCATCATGCCAGTGCTTCTTGCAGTCGTTCATTGTCCTCCTCACCTCTCCAACAGAATTCACCTTGGCTGTGATGGTCTGCCATATTGCATTCTTTGTCCCCAATGACACAGTGGAGCTGACAAACAGCTGGTGTTGTTTTTCTGTCACCTCCGCAATCAGGACCTGGTTTTCCTTCTGGCTGAACCTGGTTTTCCTCTTCCTCTTCCCCTGCCCTTCACATGGGTCTCTGGCTGGTCTACCTGGCTGTTTAGGGGGTTGTCTTCCAGCTTCATCCATGTTTTTTTTTTCTCTGTTTGTGATACTTTGCGGTCGTTTTGTAGTCGCTTTTCCGGCCTAACATGAAAAAATGTGGCGTCACGCTAATTTGCGTGCAGTTTCTGGCCCCTGATTGGCCTGCCACCACTTTTTTCAAGTTAGCAGCAAGATTTTTATCTCTGGGACGCTGTTATTACCGTTGACAATTTCCACTGACATGAGAATCTATCGCCACATAGCATCGGCTTGGACATACGTCACTAATGTCGCAATAGTTTGCGGCTGTAGGCGGTAATAACATTTGTCAATCGGTGATGTTTTTTCGTCAATTCTTGAACATATCCCCCTATATCTTTTTGAGCTGGCTGCGTTGCATCGACCACCGTTTGAGCAGTCGTCTATGTAAATGCTTCAGATGAGATTCTTTTGTTATTGGAATGTGTACATTTTTTTAAATGTGTTAGTTTTAAGTCCTCTTTCACTATACTATGCCGCAAACAATCTTCAAAACCCCTTAATACAAGTTACGAACTAAAACAGGCTTTAGAAATCAATTCTAACTTAGAACACTTTTATTCGGTGTGCCTGGAATTGAATGTAAAATAGCAGAATTAAAAACAAATTACAATCACCTTGAATTACCACCCATTTCTATGCAACACAAGTCTACTCAAAGCAGGAAACATTACATTAAATGCTATTGAATATTATGTCTCTGTTTCGAATGAAAAATAATACACCAGAGCTTCATTGCCACCTAGTGGAAAATAGTTAGAATTAAAGATTTAACTGTTCAAATTTTATTTTATGTATGTTTTCAGGTGAAGATTGTTGTGAGACTTTAAACAGAACTGGGAAAATGTAGTAATCTATTATATGAATGAAATCGGATTTAGTAAAACTGATTGGAGGTACTTTTTCCTTTGAGTGTGCAAGGACATAACGCCCGCAATTTTTGGAAAATATGTCCATACTGAACAAGAACATTTTCTAACTATAATTTAATATCTAGCCGAATATATTATCATCTACTGTTTCTCATTTCTTTTTAGAGGTCATTAAAGTCTAAGACATGCCATTAACATTTTTGGCAGAAGTAAAATATTCACAGAAGCTACACAACATTGACCTCAAAACATAATTAAGAAAAAGATTTGGGACTGAGCCAGGCAGGGAAGGAACCTAGCTCGCATTTGACACACATAGTTCGATTATGGAGAACATAGGCTTCAATTACTCATTTTTCCTAGGCACAGTTGCCTCAAGCCTTGAAGTCATCATTACCTAGTTATATGGTGGTCTGAGGCACCTATTCCACATTCGGTGGCGCCACGTGGGAAATGCAGTATTGCAATGCTTGCCATTTCGCCTTTTAACGAGTGCGCTTTATTGTAGTACTGAAGTATGGTATATAAATCAGTGCAAGAGTCACTTATTTGTACGGTACTTTTTACGCCCTATACTTATATTATAAGCTGCGTTTAATTTTATACTCATGACTCTTGCGTTACAACATTTTTGTCTAATTATGGCCGCCTGAGCAGAAGCTCAAGTGTCCTTAGTTGCCTCAAATTGTAAAATGGCTTTTTTATGCAAGTAACGTGCATTAAGGCATCCCCGGCAACAGCTGCAGTCGTCATGTTTGCCCTGTGACGGAGGCTCAGACAAACAATAGGTGCAGGAGCTGTGCTCCATTAATGGTACAGGAGCTATTAAGCAATACATGTTGCAGAATCCCAGGGCCTCATTTATGAAAAGTGACGCATCGCTGCATGAAAACAGTGATGCGTCACTTTTCATTGCGCCATCCTTGCGACATGGTGGATGCATCATATTTACAATATGACACATCATGTCGCTAGGAGTTACAGATACGTCAGTATTTCTGACATATCTGTGGGCGCAAAAATGAAGCATTGCTGGAGTGTGTCACAAAAGCGACGCAACTTCAGCAAATGGGCCATTTAACATGGGCAAGTCCCATTTCAATGTGCCTGCTCAGTCTTACGCCTGCTGTGAGGCAGGCGTAAGATAATGACGCATTTGCATCCTGAAAGTGACGCAGTGGAATCTCATAGATTTCACTGCGTCATTTCTGCGGCTTACTTGCGTCAAAACGCCCCCCCCTGCATACATTATGCCTAGCGCAGGTATAATGTGGCGCAGGGGTTTACAAAGTGACGCATCTACCTAGATGCGTCACTTTGTAAATATGACGCACCATGGCACATGTTTTACCTTGCTGGTGCGTCACAAAAAGTGACGCACCAGCGGGGCAAAAGAGACGCAAGGGCTCATAAATAAGCCCCCCCCCAGAGTGCAGCTGCACTGCTGTTGATTATCTCCGGCGTCCTTATTGTTTTGTAAGCTTCACCCGGGACCACAGTCAAGGGCTCAAGGTCAGAGACAAATATTAGGGAGCAAACTACGAAATTCTTAAAAAACAAGTGAGATCTTTAGATTAAGTCCGTATGACAATGTCTTACTTAACTTCACACTAGCCAGTAACAGTAATAACCACCCCCATAAAGAAAATTGTACTTCAGTAAATTAATTAATTTATCCAGATGTGTTATTTTTGAGTTCAAATGGCAGCGCATTGACTAACACTAATCGCAGCTCGCAAGTGGGAATCTCTGAAAAAGTAGGTCATACTTTAACCAGTCCATATTAGTGGAACTCTTCCGAGCATAGCCATCGGGCATCATTTCCAGCCCTTAAAATTCGTTTGGCTTTTGTCCATCTTTGGGGATAGCCCCTACCGATTCTAGGCATAACTCACTACGCTCAGCTGGTCTGATCTAGCCGGCCTTCAGGTAGGCATGCAAGGTGTGTTTGTCGTCTCCGTTATCCCTGCCTATTGGCTTTCCAAGGCTCACTGCATTGCTAGACCGCCCTCTCGGTGACCGTCATTGGAAGTAGAGGGGCATTATTACCCAGAGCCATCCTATATTGTTACAGCCATGCTGGAGGACAGTGTTTCCGTTAACATGCCTTTCCCCCACATACCTATAATCATGGGCAACGATTCACCAAAATGCCAGGGGTAGCGGAAGTCAAATCAAATACCCTTTGACCTTAATGACATCGAATGAAGTGACCCGTCACCCTGTTTTTTTATTAAATCATTTCACATGTCCTTAATCATGATTACATTATAATAGTTGACATTGATGAAGTTACATTATAACTGCATGATCCATATAACACAACCAAGGCAAGAATTTATTTTAGATACCGCCTATGTTATGGTGCTGACCAGACTAGATCTTTGAAAGTCCTGGAACATAATACTTGCCTTCACTTGTAGTGAGTGAGCAAACCATGGAAGCAGGACTCAACAAGAAGGGATCTCCCCCGGACAAAATGTATGAAAGAATGTGGTCAAGTAATGCATTTTAAAGCACAATCTTCACACACATTTTCTAAAAAACCAGCTGAAAGGGCACTCATTAAATTTCAAATCCTTTCATGGCGTGCTAAATCAATGAAAACTGACCCTCCTCTGGAGCTGACTGCGTTTTTTCATAATGTGCTATGGATTCTACCATATGTGAACAATTAACTCCATTGGGCCAGGGCTAGCATTTTGTCATAGATGCTTTTAGAATTTGGGGTCGCTAGTTGCCAGTGGTATGCACCCTGTCCAAGTAAGGACCCTTCCTTCTAGCCAGGGTAAGGGAGTTCCACACCCAAGAAAAGCCCTGCTCACCCCCTTGGTAGTTTGGCACGAGCAGTCAGGCTTATCTCAGAGGCAAGGTGTAAAGAAGCATTTGTACAAAACACACACAGTGGCATCACTTGGTAGGTCAGAACTCACTTCAGTGGAGTTTAGGGCTGCTGCAGGTGAAGTCTTTGATGGCCCTGAGACATCTTAACAGGAGGAAAGCAGACACAAGCCATTGGGGAATGTTTTCAAGCAGGATACAAACAGCAGAGCCCAATCTTTTTCCTCTCCAAGACAGAAGTAGCCACTAACGGCCAACCTCACAAAGCAACACAGCAATGGGGCAGAACTACTCCTGACAGAATTCCAACCCTTCCTCTTGGCAGTCACCTCTTGATACAGAAGTGTTCTAAAAATGTGGGGTGTCCACAAGATCCTGCCTCGCCCTTGCTCCAGGCATACTATAGGGGTGTGGAGAAAGCATTGTGAGAGGCCAGCCTCAGCCATATTCAAGTGTCAGTGACAACTCCTCCCACCACTCTGGCTCAGGAAGGCCCATCAACCCGGTGATGGGCAATCAGGATATGCAGGACAAACCTCACCTCCCTTTGCAGGACTCTCTAGAGTGAATGCATATGCAGCCCAACCATCAGTCTAAACCAGACATTGATTCCACAGGCAGGCAGAGGCACAGGATGGCAAAGCAAGAAAATACCCATTTGCTAAAAGTGCCATTTTCAAACACACAATTTAAAAACCACCTCCAATGAAAGATGTGTTTTTAAATTCTGAGTTCAGTGAGCCCAAACTCCAAATCTCTAGCTCTCTCCAATTGAAAATTACCCTTGTAAGATGTTACAAGGCAGTTGCACTGATATCCTATGAGAAAGATAGTCCTTACATTAGTGAAAAACAAAATTAACAGTATTTTACTATCGGGGCATTGCAAAACAAACCTGTACATGTCATACCTTTCACACACGTTGCACCCTTTATACAGAAATCACATGCACTTTAGCACTGTTTAACAGGTGTAAAGTTCCCAGAGCCCTAAAGTCAACAAAAACTGATCCAAAGCAGAGTGTCCGCTCGATCCAGAAGTGTTCTAAAAATGTGCAGTTACAGGTCTAAAACTTATACCCCTTTTGGCTGTTTAACCCCTTCACCGCTGGGCTAATTCCCCCGCAGCGCAGGGGGGAGGAGGGCCACGCGCGGCGCCGCGTGCTCGTGATGAGCTGAGCTCATCATGCAGCACAGTGCAGCTGGGCTCATGACGAGCTGAGCTCATCACGACTCCGCCCACTCAATTGAAAGCCCCGCACAGGAGGGTAATTATCCCCGAGTAGGCGTTCCGCGGCAGTTATGACGAGCTCAGCTCGTCATGAGCACAGCTCCACTGTGCCTCATGACGAGCTGAGCTCGTCATGAGCGCCGAAGGAGTTAAGCAGGCATTCTTCAAAGGAAAGTCTTTGTTATCCACAAGATCAGTCTTGTCCTGCCTAGGCTCCACACACACTACAGAGGGGTGGAGACAACATTGGGAGAGACCAGGCACAGCCCTATTCAGGTGTCAGTGACAACTCCTGCACCACTCTAGCTCAGGAATGCCCATCACCCTGATGATGGGAAATCAGGATATGCAGGGTCCACCTCAGCTCTCTTTGTGTGACTGTCCACAGTGAATGCACAAACAGCCCAACTGTCAGTATAAACGAGACGTTGATTCCACAGGGAGGCAGAAGCACAGGATGGTAAAGCAAGAACATCCCCTAATTTTTAAAAGGGGCATTTTCAAACACACAATTTAAAAAACACTTTCACTAAAGATGTGTTTTTAAATACTGAGCTCAGGGAGGCCAAACTCCAAATCGCTATCTCTTCCCAATTCAAAGTTACCCTTGCAAGATGTTACAAGGCAACTCCAATGATAACCTAAGGAAGAGATAGTCCTTACAAAAATAAATAATTAGATTGGCAGGATTTCACTGTCAGGACTGTGAGTTTTAATGAACTAAATAATAAATAAAATTAACTTACACTGTCATGACATGTAAAACACAACTGTACATGTTCTATCTTTCACATACATTGCATCCTGCCCATGGGGCTACCTTGGACCTATCTTAGGGGTGCCTTACATGTAAGAAAAAGGACACATTTGTCCTGGCAAGTAATCACAATTGCCAGGTCAACATGGCAATTTAAAACTGCACTCACAGACACTGTAATGGCTGAGACATGCTTACAGGGGGACTCAAGTGGGTGGCACAACAAGTGCTGCAGGTCAACTAGTAGCATTTGATTTACAGGCCCTGGGCACATACAGTGCACTTTATTAGGGATTTACCAATAAATGTAATATGCCAATCCTGGATAACCAATCATAATAATATTTTCACAGACAGCATATGCACTTTAGCACGGCTTAGCAGTGGTAAAGTACCCAGAGTCCCAAAACCAACAAAAACAGTTCAGAATAGATAGGAGGAAGAAGGCAAAATCTTTGAGGATAACCCTGCAACAAAATTCCATGTCTAACAGGTGCTCCCATATTCCATAGGTACCCCTAATATTCCAGTGCCAGCATTTTTTATGTATGCCATCCATATATCACAAGTGACCGTTAAGTGAAAATTACTTCAGTATGTCAGGGTCAGCATTTTGTCATGTTTCACCCCCTTGCAAATTTATTTTGGAAGATCGGGGCCCCTGCCTAATAGGATAAACCCTAGCAAGGTATAATACTATTTTGAAAAATAGACCGTACACACCGGGTTACGTATTATATAAAAAATATATGGAGTAAAAATAAAAAAAGAGAGGAATTTATTGTTAGACGTTGTTTTTAGAATAACATCTTGAAATAGACAAAATACTAAACTACTTTCTCTCATCATTATAGTCACTGTCTATGCAAAAAAGAAAATGCAGAATTCCTGAGGAAGGCAATCGTCCGAAACGCGTAGAAGGGAATACATTCTGTATTTAAGAAATGATATCATGAATTGTCAAAAATCAATGTGTTTTTTATGAATTAATCAGTGTAAATTTAATGTCATGTGTTATATGTAAATAAGAAATTGTTATAAAAGAAGAAATGAGATAAGAAAAACTACACTTTATAAAAATAAAACAGAAATATTCTACATAAGTTAGTTGGTGGAAATTAGATTATTGAAAAATAACGTCTTTCTCACTCTATACTAAATGTGCACGTAACCCGGTGTGTACGGTCTATTTTTCAAAATAGTATCACCCCCTTGCAAATGTCAGTTTGCCAGCTTTCATGCCAAGAAGTACTCCCAATCTACCAATTCCAGTATTTTTCCATAGGTGTCCCATATGCCAACATCTACTATGTCATTATCACCGTTTTAACATGGGTGTCCTTTATGGCAACACTTACTTCTAGTGTGTCAGTGCCAGTATTTTGTCACAGGTGTCTGTCAGTCTGAGAAATGCCTCAAGTATGCCAGCACCAGTATTTTACCACAGGTGTTTCCATAAGAAACAAATTACCTTCAGTAAACTAGGGCAAATGACAGACTTTTAAGCCTAACACTACATTCTCACTCACTCATTCATTCTCACCCACACACATTCTTACTCACTTGCAGACATTAATTTTCACTCATATGATACTTGTCACTGACTCTCACTCATACACTCATACAGACCTGCTTACACATACATTTACACTTGCTCACACATCTGCTCGCTTGCTATCACATACACATGCTCTTGCTCACAAACACTCACATAACATACAAATAAAATAATTATTTACTTACCTTAGTTGTCACCAAACATCTCAATCCCGCTAACTGTGCTTCATTTTTGTTACACTAATAGTGAATAATACAATATTATTCACTATTAGTACAACAGAAAATGGACAGAAAATAAGGAGAGCAAAATCTCTCCTATGTTCTTGACACTGATTTTACCATTTCTGCTATCAGGGGTTGCACACGCAGTGTCAGGGTGTTGGGTCTGGACGTTAAGGTGAGGAGGCGATGTAGAAGTGCCTTGGACACTGGGTCCTCGTGAAGGGGGTGTTAGGTTGACCCGCCGTGGATTGTTGGTCTTAGTTGGTGTATGTATTATTTGCTGTCTGTGTTACAATTGTTGATCCTGGGATATTGAGTATTCAGATTGAGCGACCTGTGAGAAGTGTTCCTTGCTTTTTGATTAGTTTGCGGTATATAGCACAGGTGTTTATAGCATGTTTTTATTTTTATTTTTATTTTTTTCAACCGCAGAATTTCTCCCTGCTGTGACACTTCATGTAGGGCTTTGCTGGATTGGATCCACAGGAGTAAGTCATCCCCTGAGAGTTTACTATGTTTATACTGAATGCCAGCTAGCCCCTTGGAAGCCGACTTTTTAGTCTTCCACTTCTTTTTTACTCTACATTCTTGGTGACCTCCGGTTGCTCAGACTTTGGTGCATGATTTCGGTTACTCTAGTGCACCTCTTTTGTAGTTGTAGTACTCCACAATAGCCGCACCTTGGCCCCCTTAAGGTCTGTAACGATGATAAGGTGGTAGATCTGTGATTTGTCTATCAGTTTGTTATTATTTCATTTCTCTTCTTCTTATGGTCTCTTGAATTTTTTGTCTGATTCACCTTTTCTGTTCTTGGTTGGTGACGGAGATGGATTCTGGTAGATGGGGGCACAGAGAATATGACAGATTGTTTCAAGAAGGTATACATTTTGTTGTATGTATTTTTTATAGGTTCTCTATCACCCTGTCCTGAGGAGGCCAGATTTGTTGGAAGGCCGAAACGCGATCCGCGTCAACACTTTCCATAAAGAGGAGTCTGTTCTAACTTTGAAATGTTATGGGAATTATTTCCATTGACACATTCCTTATATTTGGGTTCTGTATATTCATTTTTTGAACCGACTGTGTCTGACTACCTCGGAGTGACCTCCTAGAATTAATAGAAGCTGTTGCTTTAATAATTTTTTGCTTGTTGAAGAAGGAATTGTTTGTGATTACGTGCTTTTTTGAATACATTTGGTGTATTTTGTCTTTCTTTGTTGTATATATCTGTTTACATATGTATGTATATTTGTGTATAATGTAAATTTGATACTTATAGAAATTATCGGAGAATGATCCAGTGTGATTACAACAAATAAAACATGCAATCATGTCTTCATATAGTTGTGATGGTATTTGTATTTTGAAAATAGTAGACAAGTGGACAAGTGTCACTAGTATAGGAGAATTAACAGTCCCCTATTATTTAATTATTTAAGATATTTATTCCTCCTTTTCCATCTTTCTAGTTTGCTTGCATGGGTCTAGACGTTTAGGCAGGGTCTCCCAAGCATTTTGCTTTCACTACTCCTGTTTGTTGAATTCTTTTTTGTTGGCCTTAGGACTCTGTGCACACACTTTACCAGTGCTAACTAGTGCTAAAGTGATTCTGCCATCTCCTGTAGACATGGTAACATTGGTATAAACTCAATTAGCACATTTCATTTACCTATAAATCCCTAGTAAAGTGGTACAACATGCGCAGTGGGCCAGTAAATTAAATTCTATGAGTGGGCCTGCAGCACTTATTGTGCCACCCATTTAACCCCTTCGTCGTGGGGCTAATTCCCCCATGGTGCGGGGAAGGGATGGGGGCCACAACGCCGTGGTGCTTGTGACGAGCCCAGCTCGTCATGAGGCAAAGTGGAGTCGTGCTCATACTTCGCCCACTGATTCATTCCCCACACACATGTGGGGAATCAATTACGCGTGGGAATGGCGCGGACGTTATGACGAGCACAGCTCATCATGAGCTCGGTTCCACTGTGCCTCATGACGAGCTGGGCTTGTCATAAGCATAGAAGGGGTTCAGTAGCCTTTCTAAACATGTCTCAGGTCTGTCATGGTATGCATTTTTAAGCTGTCAATTTGACTTGGCAAAATAAACCCTTTGCCAAGCCTAAATCTCTCTTTCTTATACATATACGTGATCCCCAGGGTAGGTCCAAAATGGCCTTTTGGGCAGGGTGCATTGAATTTAAAGGTTGGGCATGTACTATTATGTTTTGTATGTTCTGGTAGAGAAAAACTCACTATTTCGTGTTTCACTACTGTGAGGCCTACCGCTCCCAAAAAAACCATATTATGTTTTTTAAGTGAGACTTTTGTTTGGCTCAAGTAGGATTGTCATGTTTGGTGTCTGAGGAATGGTAATTTAACTCTCTTTCATGGAAATGTCAGATTTCAAGTTATAATTCTGATAACTAACGAGACTCCTCCATGCCAACTAGTTACGCGACCCCCAGGACTATTGTTTTTAGTTAATTTAATGTAATGTATCAAATGTGTGTGCTTCAAAAACTGTAAACTACATTATTATGTGCAGTTGGCCTTTGTGTATTCCTCCTAAAAATAGAGGGTATGTGTGTTGGCAGGATGGGCCATCCTGACTTGAAGAGGTGGCCTGAGCTGTCACCTGTCACACTTTAACTTTAGAGACACACACAAAGGACTTCACACTAGCCTATTGTGGTTGCAGACAGACCAGGACCAGGATAAGGAGGTAGGAAACTCCAGACACTTCCATAAGCACTCCATGGATTCTCAAAGGGAATGGGCCCAGCAGCACATGAAACCATGCACTGACTACTGATAGCAACCTTGGCAGCTATGTATCACTACTGCTTATTCCTCCTAGAGCCTGAAGGTGAAGTATGGTCCTGCCTGGTTACATTTTGGACGTGAGAAGCCTTGAATTATATGTTGCTAAGCAACACTTTAACTGAACCCTTTGGCTTATGGGACACATTGAAGCAGATTTGAAACCATTACGTGTGCCCAGAAACAGCAGCCCCGAAATGAGACGAAATTCCCTGCTTCCTCTGTTCCTCATGCTGCTCTTTGCAGCCTGAGCTCAGGAGTTACAGGACAGTGCAAGTTGTTGCAGGGAGCAAACCAGAGGTCGCAGCTGCACCCCTAAATGATGTCCATGCTTAAGCTACTAACTACCTCCTGTGTCAAACTTGTCTGTGTACTGCCTGCTAGATTCAATTAGTTCTTATATTTGCTGTTCTCCAATACGTACCACCAGACTGAAATTCCATATCCACTGCTTCTTAGCGCAGCACAGCCACCCCACATATTACAGAGGAGCATTGCTGTCTTCAAATAACCAGAGCAATTGTTTAAATACTGGCACCAGCATCACAGAATGTGTACTAGGTTTTCTTATCATTTACTCTACAATGTTCGCATGCACCTTCCATGTCTACCATTCCTGGGAAACTGTCCAAAGCAGGAATTTTGGGCTGAGTAATCAAATTCCCTGAACACTGGTATTGTTGGTTTGCAGTAATACGGTAATACGGTACATTATTCCACTTGAACCCAGTGCAAGTGAGAACCACACCCACATCATATTTACCCTCGAATAACTCAAATATATGAATCGTGCTCCCCTAGTCTTGCCTGCTGCAAAGGAAAAGTCCAAACATGTCAATGTGCAAAAACAGCAAACGTCATATCTTCTAAGTTCTGGCATATTGAGCATGAATGTAAATTCGCCAAAATGTGACGGGTAGCAGAAATGACATCACTTGCCCTTTGACCTTCAATTTCACTCACACACACATGCATACACATACACACACACATTCACACTCACGCACACGCTCTCTCACGTAAATACTTACTCACACGCAAGCACACACACAATATACATTTAAAAACATATTTTTTACTGACCTCAGCTGCCAGGGAAGGTCATATTCCAGCTAATTGCAATCCATTTACACTAATAGTGAATGCTGAAACATTATCCACTATTTGTGCAATAAAAAATATTGAGAGAAAGCAAAGAGAGTGGAGCCTCAACTGACGTCCATATTGACAAGCAGCTACTGTGTTCCTGGCACTGATTTTGTCACTTCTGAGGCCACAGGTCACAGAGACAGTGCCAGGGTCGCAAGGGGCAAGGCAAGCCTCGCTGTTGACCCCTTTTTGATGTCTATGAAATTGAAAAGAATGGAGGATAGAGCATGGAAGGTGGTCATTTAGTGACTTCTAAATAGCAAAGCAGGCGCTTTTTCCACAGTGGAAATACAAAATGGATGGGAAAAAGTTTTTACTTTGTAGACTTCGGGGCATATTATCAAGAAATGGGGTTAAAATTATCGCTGCTTTAGCGGCAGGAAACTACTGCTAAAGCGGCGATAATGGGCTTGATAATATGCCCTGGAGAATTCCAATAGAAGCCCATGTTCACACCAGCACATGAGCTTCTATTCAGATTCACAAGGGCATATTATCAAGCCCATTATCGCCGCTTTAGCAGTAGTTTCCTGATAATTTTAACGCCATTTCTTGATAATATGCCCCAAAGGTGTGAATGTTCTGGTGTGAACATGGGCTTCTATTGGAATTCTCCAGGGCATAATATCAAGCCCATTATTCCTGCTTTAGCGGCAGTTTCCTGCCGCTAAAGCGACGATAATTTTAACACTGTTCTTGATAATATGCCCCAAAGAAAGACATGTCTGTTTCTTCTTGGTACGATTGCATTAAGGGCTTTGTTTATGGATTTTGATTCATCTTCATTTGGTGGCTTCAGTCACATGGCAAACACACAACATGTGCATTATCATTTCCTATTGTCGGACACACGCAGAGACTGGCTAGTTTCATATTCGCATTGTGAGAACCGAGAGTTAATAGCTTGAGAAGGTTTAGCAGGTATGAAGGACAGTGGGGCCATTCATGCAATATTCACCTTAGTGGTAGCGCAGGTAAAGCAGAGCCTCTTAATAATGGCTCAGGACCGGGTAGTGAAGTGTGTGAATAAACAATGCACCTGAATAACCAGTCCGCCAGCATTCCTGTCTAACTTGCACTCTCCCTCTGCTCTTCATGTAGAGCACGTGACAGACTGCAATCCGTAACAGCAGCACATAGGCGCGAAAAGCAGAATATAGTTGTAAATTCCTACTCCGATGAAGTTCGTGGGATGATCTTTATTCCCTTGTTTATTTCTTAACATTTCTACGTAGGGCTGCGTTTAAATCAGTTATCACCCAAAACCTCATTCGACTCGAGGTTTTACAAATGTTTGCCCAATGTAATATGTATTCACTGCATGTCGGCCATTTTGCTTTATGGTTTATAGAAAAACATATTTGGGGAACTTTGCTGCCACCGTGTGATATACTGGCAATTAAACACCGGTTTCAATGTTACAGGTCCGAGCACCAGAGGGAATGGGTATTTAACGCGCCATCTCACCCACTGCACTGTGATATTAGAATATTAGATCTTATATGAGCAGTATACAATAAAGAAAATGTCGTGCTAGTGTTGTAAAGGGGCTTCTCACGCCCGCCTTCATTAGCAATTGACGTCAATAAATGACATATGTCCCAGTGTCGGGCATGTTTCATTACTCAGACTCTTGATGTCACTGGCAAGGGCAGTCAAAGTTAGTGACAAAAGGAGATGCAAAAGGAAGGAGGGAGAAACCTCATCTCGCTTCTGGGTACCCTGACACTGCTTCCTAAATTTGTGTAAAACACTCCCCACATTTTGAGGAAAGACAGAGAAACAGGAGAGGCCGATGCTTTAACTTTTTTTTATTATGCAAGCTTAAACTAGGTTAACTACCATTATTGACAGTCACATATTTTGCATATTTTTTTTTAACTCGAGCGTTTCTGTTTCTGTGTAATTTTCTTCTGAAAAAGAGTGTGCGAGGAGAAACTATCTTGCTGAAATTGTAAAGTTAACACGCCATGGCTGAGGGACATTTTGTACTACAACAAGACCATATTTTGTGTACTTTTTGTACGTTGTCCATTTAACCAAATTGTCATGATTTTTACGAAAGTTACACCTATTGCATGAGAAGAAACATTACCCAATTGTACCACACCAAGGGGTGTATTTACAAGCCCCTCTCGCCACTACAACGCCACTTTCAATGACGTGCTGGTGGCAATAGGGGCCTTGCCTTATTTGTAAGGCAGCGTTAAGCCACATAAGGTGACTTAACGCTGCCTTGTAAGTAAGGCCCCCTTTCACGTTTTGCTTCGCATGAAAGGGGTGGGCAGTGGGTGTTGCGTTGGCGTTCCACCGCAACACCCACTGTTTTTGACCATGCCCCCTATTTACAAGGGCATTGTAATTAGCTGGCAGCGCCAAAATTAAGACCAGGAAAAAATTGGGGGTATATGTACAAGAACTGCAGCTAACTAACAATAATGCTAGTTAGCGGCAGTTTTCTTAACACAGCTTATCACCAACAACTATCGCCCTGTTAGCGATGTATTTACAACACATCACTACATGGCGATAATTTGAGGTAGGCGCGGTGAAAACTGCCGCTAACACTAGCATGAAGGCGATACAAATTCTGACGTTGGTGGACTAAAACTGACTCAAGGTCAATTAGCAGCAAAAAAGTCATGTTAGTCAGCCTGTAGAAGAAAAAACCTTCTAAGGGGTTCACTGATACACCTGGTCCTTTAAACCAACAAAGAAGAAATTGGCACGGAAGCTGTAATATAAACACAATGCATTTACTAACCTCACATGAGGGAGACTGCGTCATACAGTACCGTCAGGCCACTGCAGGAGACAGTCTAAGGAGTACAGAGAACAGGGACCTTATATATGCATTTATTACAGAGTCAGCATAAAACCAAGTGAGGTCCTGGCACATACAAGAATACTTACTGACTGATATGGCTATACAAAATTTGCTTGCTCAACAAAGTGGGAGTAGAGACATTTCTCCTTACGTCAGCAAGAATAGCCTGACAGTTATAACATAAGAGCAGATGCATTCTGACAGCTAGACCTTTCTGAGCATGTGCAATGTTCTGGAAGAGGGAGAAAGCACATGGCGAGCACATGTTACAGTGATTCCTGCAATCTTTAAGAAGCCCACCGTGACTTTTTTTGCCTCTAGAGGGAAAAATAGCTTATAAGTCCACCTCCAATGAAAAATAGGAAACAAAACCAATGGAATGCAAAATGGAGCAGCCAGGGCCAAGTGCAGCACAGGTCAACAAGCCCCGCAACAGCCAGGATGACCAGCCAGAGTCCCATGGGAAGAGGAAATTCAGGGCTATAATCATAAAAAGAGACGCATCGCTGGGTAAAACCAGTGATGCATCACTTATCAAAGCGCACTCCATGCAACACCATGGCATCCAAAACAGTAAAAGCACGGATAGTCCCCAGGGCCCGGAGGCCTCGCTGGGCCTGCGCCTGGGACCAGGAGTGAGATGCAGAGGTGCTGTTCAGTTTCTGGGCTGTGGCAGTGGCAGTAGACATTGAGGTGATGGTGATCGCACTTACCTGGTGGTGAAGTCTCCCAGCTCACATGGAGACACGTTGCTGATCTGTGTGAGAAGACCACCTGGTGCCCCTTGGAGCTGTTAATGGTAGAGGTGCTCTTGCGCAACAATGTATAGAGGTTTGCATCACATACCACAAGCCACCACTACACTATGGTGCACGGAAGAGATCATCAATGGTGAGCCGTGCCTCTCTGCATCACAGGCCAGAGGATGTTGCGCTGGCCGGACCCTGTGAAGCATGAGGCCTTTGAGCTGCGCCAAACTTGTGTGGTGGGAGCACTGCAACTTCACGCTAAAGGGGGTCCTGTTGTATCACCAGCATTCGGAGGTTCCCCAGTGGACTTTGCGCCGACTGCTGCTTGTAAAATTCCACCTGGCTGAGGCTCCTGCTGGCTGAGTCACAGATTTGGAGAGAATGCAGTGGATTGCGCAACAGTGTCAATGTCCAGGTGAGGAGAAAATGGGATGCGTAGCAGAGGAGGCCGAGGGGTCGAGTCAGGCCCAGGAGTAGCACCTTTGGGTCATGCATTCCCAGTGGTGGCTCATTCGTTATGGCGGAAGAGCGTCACCCCAATACTTTCAAGCAGTGCAAGAAGAGGAAACACATCATGATGATTTCTTTCCGATGTACTCATGCTATGGTTCCTTTGGGGACAGGAGGGTGGGTGGGGCTGCTCTACTAATGGAGCAGGGCAGGAGCAGAGTGGTATGCCCACTCAGGTGCACAATGACGGTTTGGTCTGCCCAAGTAGACTCAGGAGAGCAGGAGCAGAGAAGACGAGGAACATGGCCTCAAGGTATGAATTATTAAAAAATATATTTACTACACCCACTCTCCCGAGAGTCCCTGCCCCCTCCAGTGTCCTGTAGGGTAGTTCCTATTTTCCCAATAGGCTCTGCCCATTGAAATAATATACACTATAGATTTGACATAGGACTGAGGTCAGTATGTCTCTATAGAGCATACTAAACTTAATTGTGAGTGCCAGCTAGCTCAGAGGTCACTAGAAGCTTTCTCGAATAAACAAGAAGGGATTAGTCTCTGACAACTGCATAAACATGACAACTTTGCTTCCCCTAGAACCGGAACAATATCTTCAGAGTCGTGGAAACAATAGATAACTATTTCACTCAGTGAATCGTGCATGCTTTGTTTCTACAGAGTTGTATAGAAATAGAGAGACAGACCTTTTAATAAAAAGAGTTTTTTGAACAGTCTTATTTCTCATGCAAAGATATGAACTGTTACAATCGTTAGACAGAATGCAAAGTATAATGCGCACAGCGTAAACAGTAATATAAAATAATACTGTAATAGCATTGTCTTTTGCTATGACATGTATAAAAATACATGCATAAATAACACAGGGGCATATTATCAAGACAGGCGATAAAATTCTTGCCGTTTTCGCGGTAGAAAACTGCTGCTAAAACGTTGATAATGGGCTTGATAACATGCTCTATGGAATTCCAATTGAAGCCCATGTAAAGGACATCTAACATGGGCTTCACTTGAAATTCCATAGAGCATATTATCAAGCCCATTATCGCTGTTTTAGCGGCAGTTTTTTGCTGCTAAAACGGCGATAATTTTATCGCCTGTCTTGATAATATGCCCCTCAAGCTAAAATACTCAACTGGTACTTCTAAAATATGCCTACCCTAGTTTACCTAACCTAGGCCTAGTATGAGGGCAGTAGTAGGTGCTGTTTTAGCTATGGTTTAGCTTTGTCAAGAATCTGCCAAAGGTTTCTCTAGGTCCTAATCAGCTCCATACCTTAAAATGAGAGAGGTTGTTATCTCTTTTCCTGGACTTAATCTTCCAACACCCCACAAGGGGAATCAGAAACACTGGAGCTGGATTCTCGGCAGGAGGATGACAGCGTCTAATCAGTGCGTCAGCTGGGGAGGTGGTTTCCTTTGGTACTTGCTGTGGCAAGCTGTGTCGTGCAAGTAGGTAGTCAAACTGCACTGAATCACACCGTGCTTTGCCATAGCAAGTGCCTTACCTTGAAGGTGTTTAGGAATACCAGCTTTGACGTAAAGTCGGGCATATGAACGTCATAAATGAACCCCTAAGCAATAGATGTTCATGCATAATAAATGAGTTCTTGGAGAAATCAATATCCAAGAAAGGGGAAGTCCCTAACGGCTTAAGAGTCTGGTTTTCCAAGAACTCGTTGTGACGCAGATGAACAGATGGAAGTAACCATGCCTGTATTTGGGTAGCATGGACTATGCCTAAATAAGGACTGGATATCTATGCCTATATAAGGGCAATGTGAAATGTACATATATAAGGGCGTGAATCGGGAAATGCATACGGAATCTAAATCGGCATACAACACCCACTCAACTTTCTTATATAAGACAATACTAAGTTCTAAACATGTTAAACATGTTAAAAATATCTAAATCATATCTATACATGAAGTTCTAAAAGCATGTTTCAAATTCATTGTAATAATGTATCCAAACTAAAGCCATGGAGCTGTACACATTAAAGCAAGTATTCATTCTAAGGACGTGTTGACATATTTAAATGCTCACTGAATGAATCACGAAAATATACATTTATGAAATGGCTTGTTAAATACAGAAGAAAAAGTGCCGAAACCATTTCATGTCAGATTACATTAAACTGTTTGTATGTGGACAAGGTCATATATTGTCTCTGGAAGTTTTTCAAAGAATTCTTGTTCTCTATGAATAGTTCTACTGTAAGCAGATTAATAGTGTCAAAAAACTGAAAAATACAACTTTTGGGAAAAAAAATTAATACTAGGAAAAAGAGTTCCAAACACTGTGTGCCAAAATCAAAGGTCAGTGCTAGGGCTTGGATCAAACATGAAATCTTCTATGTCTATTGACAAAAATATGTCTACCATTGTAGGTGAAAGTTGGATTACCTCGTTTAGAAGATTAACCGCACATAGATGTGAAGCATCGCCGTCAGCATTGGTCGAATTAGCAATGTTCGTATTGGATGGTACCTGCGCGCCTGTAGTTTCCTCTCGTACCTCAGCAGCTACAATTTGCGTCTGTGAGATCACAATGAATGCCGTCATCAGAATTGGTAGCCGCTGGGGACAACACAGAGCATGGGCCGTTACCGGTTCAAGCAAAGTATCAACGTTGGCATGACTGATGGGAGTGTGAGACATGTGTCTAACACACATTCCTCTCCGCATAGCAGGCAGTGTAGAACAGGTGAGATGCAATCTTGCCAAATTGGTCTGAATGACAGAAACCATGTGGTATTTAATTCTCGTAGATAAGGTAGTCCCAAAATCGGGACGATGCGCTCACGACACTTCATCACCAGTAGAGTTGTTTCCATGGAGAACTGGGTGTCGCTGGTGATTTAGCTTGCCATATCGCAGCAGTAGGAGCAAAAATAGTATCCCTTCAATATATATATTCTTAGGACTGCTTGAAAAGGTGCTAACAATCCGGAAAATACGATCTTAAATACATTTACAATACCGCTCGTATCAGACATGTTTAAGATACGACTTAACATTTCGAGAAATGTATAGGGCAGTTTGTATTCAAAAGGGCATGTATCTTGGCAGAAGTCCTTGCTACTCGTGGATCATAGGTCTCTTTGACCTAGGTCAGTAGCACAGTTTGTTGCAAAAGAATGGCTTTCATTCTGCTTAGAGTATCAATTTGTCTAGAAGAGGTGTTCAGTGAAGGCCAAAGTGGCGATTCCCTGAATAACTTGGTTTTTGGAATCAATACTTGCATACAGCAAGTGACCCTGGCTGACACAGTTAGTAGATATGGTATACCTGGCAACATGCCACAGCAACTGTGATCGTTCAACATGAGGTAACTTCCATTTGAAAGTTGTCCAAAAATTGGATCCATCACTGCAGCTGGTGAACCTTGCAGGTGACAGGATAAGTTGTTAGAGGAAACATTGCAGGCCCGTGTAAATTAAGACCCTGACAAAGGAGAGAACCGCTTATTGCATTTTCACAGTTTGAACCACTAAGGAACACTTCACATCCCCCACTCCAACATCTGTGTGTGTATGGTAAATTCCAGGATGTCTTGATGTATTCTTTACCCGACCTTTCATATGTGCCTGCTGGTCTGTGTTTTAGGCAATACTGAAAATGGAAAATTGTAACAGGCAGAGTGAGTGTTCCATGTATAATCCATTCAGTAGCTGGTTTCTCTGCTAACGTAAACAGCAATCTTTCCAGTTTTTCAATGCTCAGCACCGTATAACCTGCTCCCCTTTTTGCCAATTTGATCTGTTTATCAGTGAGATTGAATTCTGAAAACAGTGACGTAGTATTGATTAAACACCAAGGCACATAGCCTGAACCAAGGTTTTGTAACGTCCAGCCTAATAGCATGATAGAACGTAATTGCGACTGTCCATGTTGCAACATGACCAAGTCCTGTTCCATGAGGTCTATGGCATCAGACACTGTGCTGTCCAATGAATATATATTGGACGACAGAGTCGTTAACCCATTGTCAACCACCAAGAAAGATTTCTCTAAATTAAAACGATAACTTTCTTGTATTCGTTCTGCAGTCTCTGATTGCGTAATCTTTCATATTTCATTATATGCAGCATATCTACTGGCATATATAAAACATTTTTGACACGGTTTTCTTGGTCCTAGCAAGAATTCCCTTAGATCAGCGTCATCTTTAAGCAAAGATAAGTGTTGCTTTACATCCATAAGTGTAGATCTTTGTAGACAATCAAGGCAGAGCTTCCCTACACTGTATGTTGTTACTATCCCAGGATGCTGTCTTTGAACATATCTTGGGTCTGGCCTATTGAATGTGAAACCCTGCCTTTTCAGTTGTTTTTGTCTGTGGGCCAGATCAACCATTTATTTCAATCTGGATCTGTTCTGTTGTGATGCAAAACAGTATGTACGTCGACCTCCCCCTCTGAAGTGTTATCAGTATCAGGTGTAGGTGTAGGTATGGACAGATTGTTCATGTCTTTGATCTTTGCTAACCCAAGGCAAGACGTCTGTTGGACAGTGTCCTTCAAAAAAATATTATGCTCAGGGATACTACTGGCTCTAAACATAGCTTCTACCCCCTCTACTTGCCAATCTTTCGTACCCCAGACAATTTTTGTCTCAATGTTGTCTTTTTAAAAGTCGAAACCTAGTTTAGACAGTTCGGCATAAAAGGCTGCAGAATAAATCTGTTTGGTATTTGTCAACATATTTTTCATTCCTGTTTTGTTTGCATTTTTAAAGTAAAACGATTCAGCACTGGATAGATTGAACCCTGAGAAGTATGGAAATTTCATAGCAAAAGTTTTTGAGCTACCCTTTCGTGGTGTAGGACAATGTTCCCATTGGTTATACATTAATACATTTCTAGGATTTGCAGATTTTTGCAAGAATTGATGACCATAATGATTATATTAATACATTTGTTTATAGTCTAATGAACCCTCTAAATATTCATGATTTGTTAAAACTGCAGACATTTCTAGATCTGACATCATATTATTAACAGTCTTGAAGTCCCAATCATCAAAAAAGGTACTTGATGAAACAAAGTCACTTAATGAAATCTTGAATAAGTGTGGAATCTTCAACAGCTCCGACGGGTCAAAAATTTAATATTCTGCTTTGTCCCAAGCTATACCATCTGGTATAGGAACGGCTGTGATGTTCACTGATGACAAATCTCTTTGTTCACTATGGGACGATTTGTGTGACTTGAGGAGTAAGTTGATGTTCTTACTTGGTGTGTCCATTTTGACATATCTTCCATTTATCTTTATGGTCTCCATTGAATATACTAGACTTAATTGTGTGTGCGTGCCAGCTAGCTCAGAGGTCAGTAGAAACTTTCTTGAATTCACAAGAAGGGATTAGTTTCTGACAACCGCATAAACATGACAACTTTGTTTCCCCAGGATAAAATGTATCTTCAGAGTCGTGGAAACAATAGATATATATTTCACTCAGTCAGTCGTGCATGCTTCGTTTCACTAGAGGTGCAGAGAAAGTAGAAAGACGGGGCATTTTCAATAAAAGGATTTATTGAACAGTCTTCTTTCTCAAGCATAAGAAATGAACTGCTACAATCATAAAACTGGTTGTAAAATATAATGCATACAGTATAAATAGTAGGATAAAATAATACTGTAAGAGCATTGTATGGTTCCTAAAACATATATTAATACATACATAAATAACAGAGGCTAAAAGTACTCAACTGGTGCTTCTAAAATACGCTTACCCCCGGTGTACCTAACCTAAACTCAGTATGAGGGAAGAAGTGAGGTGTAGCATAAATGTAGTATTCTTTTGTCAAGACTCTGCCAAAGATTTCTCTAAGGGTCTAATCAGCTCCGTACCTTAGTTTAGAATGAAGAAGGTCAGTCTCGGGACTCGATTTCCCAACAACCCGCAAGGGTAGTTTGGAAACACTGGAGCTGGATTTCTCGACAGGAGAAAAGACAGCGTCTCTCTCAGTGCATCTGCTGGAGGGTCGGCTTCCTTCAGCACTTGCTGTAGCAGGGCGCGTCAGGCAAGTAGATAGTCGAACTGCTCCAAACCACCGTGTGTTTGCTTGGGCGAGTGTGGGCATATTTATACCTTGAAGGTGACGAGTTTGACGTATAGTTGGACATATTAACCTCATCAAAGAGTCTCAGTTCTTTGAAAACTCCATGAGTTCTTGAACAAATCAATATTCAAGCAAGGGAAAATCCCTAGCTGCTGAAGCTGAGTTTCCCAAGAAATCATTGTGGATTTTCGGAACTAGTGGAAGGAGCCCTGCTGTATTTGGACTGCATGAGCTATGCCTGAATATGGTTATGATTTCTATGCCTATCTAAGGATATGGTGATTTATTTACAATAGGGACCTAAAATAGTACATAACAGAACCACTTGATCACTTGTTACTTCATTGTAGACAGGTGCTACTTCGTTGTAGACAGGTGTTTCTTGACGAACTGTTATTTAGGTCTCAAGAGATACAAGTTCCATAGCTTTGTTGCATAGTCCTTCTTTTCTCACTGCAGATTCCTCAACGGTGAGGAGTCTCTCAGTTTGAACCTCTTGGATTGTAGCTAGAGGTGTGCGTCTGCTACATTGGCGAAGTCCACTTGGCCCACTGCTTAATATCAGCCACATAATGTGGTTTGATCAGGTTGATGGACACAAATCTGTTCTCCTTTTTACCAGCAATGGGCGGCAGTAATACTGTTCTTAATCCGTGGATTGCTAGGACAGGTACTGGTTGTCTGTAAGAAGGCCCAAATTCCTTCTTGTCCACGATCTTTTCCCTGCCTAGATCACCAAGCTTTGGGATCCAGACAGGCTTTGCTGGGATGGGTGGTTTTTCCCCGGTGTTGGTTGGCTTCAGGACCATATTGCTTTGCTTCGTTTTCAGTTAATTTAAGTCCTGTAAAACAGCCAAACGATCATTTATAATAAATGTTTTTTGTTCCACCACTGAAGTGCGACAATCAAGGTCCAGGACCAACATTCTTGTCCCAAAAAGGTATTTATATGGAGTGACACCCCCTAGAGACTTCTTGGTAAGTTATTAAGACTACGTTGGACACATTAGATGTTTAACCCACCCGTCACCCGAACCTAATACCCAATCTGTTATAGATTGCTTTATTTCCCGTTTTTTTCTCTCCACAACCGAATTTCCCTCAGGATGGAATGGACTAGAATACCGCAATGCAATGCCCAAATTGGCCATGGCCTCTTTGTAAGCTCGAGAGCTAAACGCAGGATCCTGGTCAGAATGTAGCGTGCCTATTGGGTGTGTGCCGATAAAGACTCACAAATCTTTTATAACAGTCCGAGCGTCATCCGAGCGCTGAGGCCACATCCAAATGAACCTAGTCTTAGTTTTTATGGGATGCATTTGTCCACAGGGACGTCTGCGTGTAGATAGTCTAATGCTGTCTAAAAATGGTGTCTGTACTGGGCTGGCTATGCTATAGTCAGGTATCTGGTAGCATTCTGTGCTGCGATCTCTTTTGCAGTCTATGCAGTCAATGACAAACATATGAATGTGAGCATTCATTCCTGGCCACCAGTACATCTCTTTTACAGTTAATATCGTTTTAGAGATCCCTTGATGTAACATTCCCTCTCCCAAATGTCCTTCGTATATCAAAGCTACTCTACGTTTCCTGTTTGGAATTACTCTATCCCCCACTCCAGGGAGTCGAGCAAAAGGAACGCTGTTTGCATCAATTATACATGAGTATTTGAGTGGAAACCCTTTAGGTAATGTTTTACCGCTGCCTTTGCTTGAAGCATTGACAGCCAGCATTATTTCACTGCCTATTTTAGTATTTGAATGAGTGATTGCAGCTACGGAAGCCGTTTCTACAGCTGCCTTCGCGGCTTTATCAGACAATGAATTCCCTTCAACGTGAATGCCATCATGTTGATGACTCAGCATGTGTATCACATGAGGGTTTTGTAGTCCTTCTCGTATCTGAACTACTTGTTATGTTATTTATTTTCTTCTATAGCGCACGGCTACTCCCAAGAGCATCCCGGCGCTTTGGCGAAGAGAACTAAGTGCAGAGTGACAACACAGCAGCTAAAAACTGAGCAGAACCAAAGCTACTATTAAGCAAAGAGCCAAGTTTTCAGTTCTTTCCTGAAAACGAGAAGGCTGTTAGCCTTTCTTAGAGACAGAGGTAGCTCGTTCCAGCCCCGCGGAGCCAGATAACGGAATAACCGGCCTCCTATTCTGGAACGCTTGATGGCAGGCACAACCACTTTGGCCAAAGAAGCTGACCGCAAAGCCCTGCTAGGCAGTTAGAAAGATAGGCGTTTCCCAATGTACTTGGGGCCTACACCGTGAAGGGCTTTAAAGGCCAAGGTCAAGCTTTTAAATAAGATTCTCTTGGGGATGGGCAGCCAATGTAATGCTTTGAGTAACTCAGCGGCGCTGGCCCATGTCGGGAGCCCAAAGATGGCTCGAGCCGCCGAATTCTGCACCACTTGCAGGCGGGTCAAAAGATATTTAGGTAGACCCAAGTAGAGGGCGTTTGCATAATCCAAACGCGACCCTATCAGGGCCTGCACAATGGTTTTTTTGTGGTGGAGTGACAACAAAGGAAGAAACTTCCTAAGCATCCTGAGAATGCCAAAGCATTTCCCTGAAAGCCCAATGATATGGGGTCTGAAAGATAGGTCACAGTCAATCAGAATTCCAAGGTTTTCGCCTTGAAGGAGACATTGTCCGGGGGAAACATATCCTGTGGCCACCAGGCCTTCCAGCTGGGATCAGGGGTACAGCCAAAAAAGAGCAGCTCCGATTTGTCGGAGTTGCATTTTAGGCCATGCCGCCGGAACCACTCGAACACAGCACCTAGACAGTCCCTAATCCGTGTGCCGTCGAAAGCCCCGCCCCTGTCACACGTGAACAGAAGCTGGGTATCGTCAGCATAGGATATGATCTGGGCGCCAAAGGATTCCGCCACCACCGCCAGAGGGGCCATAAAGATGTTAAAAAGCATGGGGCTAAGAATGGAACCCTGAGGAACCCCCACCTCTAGCGGCGACATATCGGCGGAATAAGGAGGCGCCTAGATCGTTTGCCGGCGGCCGGTAAGAAAAGATTTAAACCAGTTCAACACCGTCCCACGTAAGCCAATTTCCCAGAGTCTTAAAAGAAGGCCTTCGTGGGGAACGGTGTTGAACGCCGCTGACAAATCAAGCATAACCAACATGGCCTTGCCTCCTGAATCTAAAACCTCCCTGATGGCGTCGGTGACCTCGAGAAGGGCAGTCTCCGTGCTAAAATTAGCACGGAAGCCAGATTGAGACATGTGTAAGATGAAATTGGAGATCGACCGATGCACATGCTTCTCGGTCACTTTCGCCAGCGCAGGGAGGAGAGAGATCGGCCTGTAGTTCGCATGAACGTGGGGATCTAGGTTAGGCTTTTTAATCAGCGGTAAGATCAAGGCACATTTCCAGGCCTGAGGGACCACACCAGTGGACAAAGAGGAATTAAGGAGTGGATTCAGTAAGGTGTTAAGGACTGGCGCCACTCTCCCCAGACACTTCGCTGGGCAAGGATCCAGCGGCGAGCCAGACTTCAACCGTGACAAAAGGTCCAGAGAGATGGTAGGGGACATAGGGGGAAATTCACAAAGAAAGGGACCATTCCCATCCAGAGAAGGCAGGGAAGACAGACAGCTAACGTCCGGCAAGGGGCAGGTAGGAAGAAAGGAGTCCTGAATGGATTTGATTTTATTAACAAAAAACTCAGCTAATTGATTTATCCAGAGCTCTGAGTGCATGTAAGAAGGAGTGTTTAGGGAGGGAGAGGTAAAATCCTTTACAATTCTAAAAATCTCTTTATTGGTGTTTTCGGCCTCATCTATTCTGCGCTCCAGATAAGCTTTTTTTCCATCCCAGATCTGCCTGTGGTAGGGTCTCGTCGCCACTCTATATTTCAATCTCTCAGCTGGATCATAGACACGCCGCCAGGCCCTTTCCGCCTTCTTGCAATCCTGACGTAAGGCCCTCAGATGAGGAGTAAACCATGGGGCGGATATACGCCTCTCAGTGGATTTAGCCCTCCTCTCAGGAACCAACACCTCCAGTCTGGCCGTAAGCCATTTCCGGAAGAGAGTAAGATTCTCCTCTAGATTACCAGAAAGTTGGCAAGGGAAACTATGGAGGGCATCGGACAACATATCGGCAGAGATCAGGTGAAAAGGCCGAGAGGCCCTCGTGGTGTCTCTTAGAGGCCTCGTCCGTGTTGTAGCAGTGGAAAGCAGCGCAAAATTAATTAAAAAATGGTCGGCCCACAGGACAGGCTGCGGTGGAGACACACTAAGCGGTCTCGTAGAGAAGAACTGGTCCAAGGTATGACCTTTGTTATGAGTCGGCCCCTGAATGAAAGGGAACAGCCCTATCGGAGCCGTAATATCGACAAGTTTTATAGCATCTGGGTCCAAATTGTTGTCCATGTGCAAATTAAGATCACCTAGTAAAATACAATGTTCTGACCTAAGGCACGGCACTGAAAGTGCCACTTGCAGTTCGTCGAAAAAAGACCCAAGAGGTCCCGGCGCTCTGTAGAGAAGAATCCCAGTACAAGCTTGTGAGGGAGAAAGGTTAAGAGTAAAACCTAGGGACTCGCAACCCTGAATGTTATCTACAGGAAAGGTCGTACAGGAAATGTGGTTGTCCACGATCAGCGCCACTCCTCCACCTCTACCAGTCACTCTGTCCCTCCTGAAGATATTGTTCCCAAAGTGTTTTATGCTTGATTGTGCTACCTTTTGCATCTTTAAAACCATTTAGAAGCCAATTCTGTAAATATTCATTGTAGGACGGGACACAATAGAAAGGAATCACACACTATGAATGTGGGGAATTCGCAATCCGTATTTTCGAGTGCCATTTTGAATGCTTGTAGTTCAGCTCGCTGAGCTGTACAGTCTCCTAGAGATTGCGTTTTTTTGACTATGGGTCTGAATTTGCCATCGCTCATACGACCTTTAACGATCGTGCATGCAGCACTGTAAGCTTGTTTACCCCTGTAACGGTTTGTGCTGATCCGTCAGTATAAATGATACATTCATACTCGTCTAGAGGCAGAATTTCAGTAGGCAGAGGACATTCTTGTTCGTATTGTAGAAATGCTTGTGTTTTCAAATAAGGATCAAAAAAGTATTTACCATCAGTTGCAGGAAGAGAATTAACCCATTGCATCCATCTCGGATGTAAAACATTAGCATTTGGAATGCTCGCTTTTGTCACTGCCTCTAAGGCAGATACAGGTGTTACGACCATAATGCGTTTTCCCTGTGCGACGGCTCTTTCTTTTGCTACAGCAGTTTGAACAGCTGTCAGAATTTTTTCTGTAGAAGTAAATTTCATTTCTGCTTGTGTGTACAAATCTGATTTGTATGCAATTGGTACTTTTTCACCTTCGTTAAAAGTTAAGTAAGTGAATCCGCAATGACCCGGAATTATTCTGATCACTAAGTTGTGTACGTTTACGCGTGTTTGAAAATGTTTTGTTGCTAGCTGTTCGGACTGAATGCAACATTTCTGTGTGTTCTTTTTTCCAAATTACTATTTTAAAATCAGGTTTGAATAATTCGTAGAGAGGTTTTACCCTTTCTGCATAATTTAGAATGTAAGTGCTTCCAAAATTCAGGAATCCTAGAATTGACTGTAAGTTCTTCAGCGTTTTTGGAGGTTGGAGCAGCGCACACTTTTCTAAAAAGTTGGATGCCAGGCTTTTGCCTTCACTTGATAACTCATATTCTAGGAAAAGGACGTTGAGGTGGGTAATTCCTAAAATTAATTGAATTTGTACCCTTCAGAGGCGAAGCCCAGTATAATGGTGTTCACCCTGTTCAAGTGCCTATCCAAGTCATCGTCTGTCAGATAGATGTCATCGACATATGACAATGCCTCGTCATCATAAGTTTGTAGTAACTCTGTTACCCTTGCTAAGAATAACCCAGGACTATTCTTGAATCCTTGAGGGAGACAACAGAAGTGATGTGTGTCCCCATTATTGAGAAAGCGGTCAAATACCTGCTTTCAGGTGCAATGTTTTGACAAAAGAAACCGTTAGAAATATTGAATGTGGTTTTATATTTTTTATGCACAATGTTATTCATTAATGCCGTACTGTGTGCATTTTGCACTGTAAATGTTTTGCAACAAGAGTTTAGATGTCTGTAATCCAATACCTGACGATATTTATTGCCTGGTTTGCAGACAGGAAAAAAGGATTGTTCATTGATAAGGTCATTGTTTCAATCACCTCCTGGTATTCAAGTTGATCTAAAATCTCCCTGACCTGTTTTTTAGCTTCTTGCTTAACTGGGTACTGCCTTTACGCATTTGGTTGATTTTTTAACTGGATTTTATGGCGAGGTGATTCCTCATCCCATCCTACATGATTTTTATATAATGCAGGAGCTTGGGCGACTACCCTTTTCCTGGCATAGGTATATTTTCAATGTATTTGAATATGATTAAAGAAGGCTGGCATAATGATGTCTTCGCCATGTGGGCACTCCCTGGCAAATTCTGGTGGGCAGTCTTGTTCAGCTAGAAGAATGTCATAACCCTTAGGAAATCGCTCCCAAAAGAGCGCTTTCACTTTTCTAGGTATGTCTCCCTCCATACAGAGTGTTACTTCATATAACCTATGTGGAGAACTAACCCTGGTATCTGCAGTTTCAACTTGAATGTCTTCATTCAAGTCCACTGTCTCCAGAAGACCCTTCAGGTACTGGCGAGCTATTGTGACTTCTGCTGCACTGTCCAACATTGTCTGAGCCCATTCTCCGTTCTTGAGTTGTGTCCTCAAGATCATCGGCATGTCTGATTTTTAGACCTGCTACCTTCTTTTTGGTAAATTGAGGTTTCTTGTTTTTCTGAACGTGTTGATCGTCTTTGGACTTCACACGTTCTTCCTTGTTTTCTGACCGTCCTCTTCTTTTGGATTTCTGTGATGAAGTCTGAAAGGTACAGGAGGAACGTGTATCAGTATCTTGATATCTATAAGGTTTTCTCAAATTATCCCTATTCCTGAGGGTATACCTCCTTTCAGAGGGCTCCTTTTGAGGAGACCTACCTCTGGAATGAGAACGCTTCTCTTTAGAAGTTTCTTTGCTATTTTCCCACTTCTTTTTTAGAAGGAGTAGGAGTGTTTTTAATAAAGACCTTTAACTGTATAATTCTATCAAATTTTGTATGTTACTAAGTAAGTCCTCGTCCGACATTGATTCAATGTCAGGGTCAGGTGTGTAGCCGGCTAGAGCCGACTATGTTACTCCTTGTCTACCTAGTGGACTGAGCCTGGTAATGTGATTTAAATGTTTTACGGCACCGTTACACCAGAGCTCATGCTGTTGGTAAGTGAGTGGAATTTCAATATCCTTGAAAGGAATATATTCCTCTGGTGGATCATCTTCTTTGTGGAAGTGAAAAATACGTGTTATTGGATTTGCTTCTGGGAAGACTATCCATGATTAGAATACCTCTGTCTGGTGATATTCATGTGCCTCTATCACAAAAACTGCCCTACCACCTCTTGATGATAGGCCATGTTTTATAAGTTTTATAGTGATGGTTTGTCTTAAATTCAGAAGAATTATTACAGCATTTGCATCGGTTTCTTGGAAACCTGTGTAGTTAAAGGCAGCATTGGTTGGATCAGCCGCAGCTCCACCAGTTTCAGTGTTGTTATCCCCGTTTAGGGACATTTTTGTTTAATGAAAACTGCAGAGCAAGTTTCAAGGGAACAAAGATAAGGTGCATAATATTTTGGAACACTGTATCCTTCAACGTTGAACAAACCAAAAACCTGATACATATGATTTTTTTGTCCTACTCACATATGGCAGATGTTAGACCTGGCACCTTGGCGTGAGTTTCCCTTCCACTTTTTGCTGTTGTGCCTCAGATGTTTTTGCTGGTGTCCGCTACTCAGGGCACTGCGCCACGGCCAACCCGTGCCGCAGTGCAAGTGCTCCCTACTGTAAAGTATATATGTGATTGATATACCTGATTGGTTCATTGGATTTACTGTCAGTCCCCAGTAAAGTGCACCAGGAGTGCCAGGGCTTGTGAATGCCAATACTGCTAGTGGGCCTGCAGCGCTGGTTGCGCCACCCACAGAAGCAGCCTTAAAATGTGTCTAGGGTCTGCCATTGCAGAACCTGCGTGCAGTCTGGTACTGTCATGCTGGCTGGGCAAGTGCACACACTTGCCAGCCCCTAAACCTTCCCTTAACTTCATATTAGTCACCCCTATGGTAGGCCTAAGGGCAGGGTGCATTGTAAGTGTAAGGTAGAACATGCCCTGATGTGTGTGGCATGTTCTAATAGTGAATTACTGCCAAATTCGTTTTTCACTATTGTAAGGCTACCAGTTCCCTTCTAGGCCAGATGGGCTGCTGGAATTATTACACTCTATAATCCCAGCAGGCTCAGGGAACATGGTAGAAATTAATGTTTAGTATGCCTGAACTCAGAATAATAAAATACTTCTTTTAGTAAAGTTTATTTTAATATCCTGTGTTTGCAAATGCTACTTTTAGAAAGCTAGCATTTGCTTGTCTAACTATTTCAGCCCGCCTCTGCTTTTGTGTGTATCTGACTGTCTGAGTTGTGTGAGTGACAGGGCTGGGAGTTGACAGGTTGTGAATAGCAGGATGACCCCTTAGTGGGTGGTGGGAGTTTCCCCTGAATGATGCATCAGGCTGTGCTCTGCCACCACAATGCTGGCTCCGCCCTCCTGGGGAGCGACTGATGACTCAGCCTGCACCTGGCCCAGGAAGGACCGAAGCTTGTCAACAGAGTGCTCAGGCTGCCCCTGTCTTCACAATGCCGGCTCCGCCCCCCTGGGGAGCGGCTGATGTGCCTGCCCTCACACTGAATGCAGAAGCAGAAGTACCCACCACAAGTGCTCAGGAGCTGAGAGCAGTTATGCAGAGGCCCCCCTGGCCAGTGAGAACAAAAGAAACTGTGTATAAAAGTAGGAGCCCTGCTCCTTGTAAATTAGAATCCTGTTTCACCACGAAGGACCTCTGCCCGACTAGAAGGAGAAGAGACGCTGGGAGAACTGGCCTGCTGCTTGCCTTGCTGAGAAAGGAGAGGAAAAGACTTGATAAGAAAAGACTTTGCTGCTTTGTGCTTAAACATTCTCCAAGGGCTTGACTGAGCTTGCCCCCTGACCTGAGCCACAGGACCATCTGGCTCAACCTGCCTCTGCTCGTCTGCCGGTAATTAACCGGGATATCTACTACTGCCGGAGCTGTGACCTTGGTGCCCCCCAGCCCCTCCCTGAGGCCGTGACCGACTGTGTCTCCTCGTCCCCGCCGAGGAAGAGCTCCGCTCCGTTGAGCCGCTCTCCCCCCGCTGAGGAGATCGCTGTGTTGACCGCCTGGAAGGCTCGCTGCTGTGGTGCCCCCCAGCCCTTCCCTCAGGCCGTGACCGACTGTGTCCTCTCGTCCCCGCCGAGGAAGAGCTCCGCTCCGTTGAGCCGCTCTTCCCCCGCTGAGGGGATCGCTGTGTCGACCGCCTAAGAGGGCTCGCTGCGGTGCCTCACCCTCCCGCCAGAAATCCTGTGCCGGACTACAACAGACCCAGGGGACAGACCTCCGCTGGACGGACGCCTCGGGTGCCAGCCTCGCTCTGCCTGAGCCGCTGGGCACCTCGCCTCTGTCACCGGAGGAAAGCCGCCACTGAGACTGCCATCGGGCTCGTGGCCCGCAACGTTCCTTGACCCCCTTTGTTGTCTACCCTGTTCCCAAGTGCCCCCCCGGCCTGAAGATCCGCTGCGGTGCGAGCCGCCCTTTCCCGCTGACTCGCACCGCTCTCTCTGCCTGCCTTCAGCTCCGCGCTGCGAGAGCGCTCCAGCCCCTCCCGCTGGAATCCTCTAGCTGTCGGGTCCCGCAGGCTGCAATCTCAGCCCCGGCACGAGTGACTGGGGCTGCACTGGGTTCCTGGGCCTTCCCTCCCCCTGGATAGCCCTGAGGTCGGTGTCTCCCCCCCGTGTGGGTCCCGTAGACCAGGGGGGCCATCAGCTGTCAGAGACCCGGCCGGGCCGATCGCGCCTCACGCGGGAAGCGTGAGACTTGGCAGGGCGTCGGGATTTCACCCGTCTGAGGCGCCGCGAAGCGCGGCAGAGTGCATAACCGAACCCCATAGGACCTAGAGGGGAGGAAAAGTGCACAATCTGGGCAGAAACGAACAAAGACTCACGGGAACACTGTGGAATACAACTTGAGATAAGAACAGTGCATTTTTGAACTACAACTAAAAGAGAGCTTGCCTATTTACAACCTGTGGGCATCCAGAACCGTTATTTGATCTTGTGATAAGTCTGTTCTAAAGAGTATATTTAATTTTTACATAAAGAAGCGTATTTTTATATACTCACAGCCTGGTGTCCATTTGTGGGGGGATTGGTATATTTTACTGTGTGTGTGTCTACAAATGCTTAACTGACTAACGCCTGGAGAATCGCCTTGGCTGCTCACGCCACGCACCTAGAGGGTGAGCAAGGGTAATTCTGAAGGGTCATCCTTTGCCCTGACTTGGAGGAGAGGGTCCCTGCTTGTCACAAGTACCTGCTTGCGCCAACCAGAGACCCCCAATTCTAACATTGGACGCAGCGGTGAGGATTTGCGAATTTGCATTTGTAGTTTACATACAGTGAATTACTGATCACCACATAGTGAGAGCAGATCTATAACGCAGCCACAGGTTTCCAGTTCCTTTTTGTTAATTTTGTTGAGACATCTGCCATTACTGAAGCCATGCCTGGCTCGCTCCCTGCTGGAAGAGCGCTCTCTACCTTCTCTGGAGCAGATGACATAGATTGGAGGGAGGAAGCCTTGAGGGGCTTAACCAATGACCAGCTGAAAGATCTCTGCACAAAATGCAGAATTGCCAAAAGTGGATTGAGCAACAAGACCCAACTCGTGACGGCGCTGAGAGCCTGGAGGGAGTCAAGAGATCCACAGACCCCGGTGGATATCATTCCACCAGATGGCGCTGCAGAGCCCCCCAGAGGCCTGTCACCAGAGGAGCTGGCAGACAGGGCAGCAGACAGGGCACATGCAATGGAGATGGCAAGATTAGCTGGGCAACTGGAAATGGAAAAACAAAAACTGGAAATGGACAAGCAAAGATTGGCCATGGAGGCACAGCAACGCCAGCTGGACCATGACCTGAGAATGAAGGAGTTGGAGCAAAGAGGTTTGGGAACAGCTCCTTCTGGTGGCAGCACAACGCCGGTGCAGGTAGAGTCCAAGGTGTACATCCCCAAAGATGTAGTTAAGGAATTCTTTAGGGGGGATGACATAGGACAATGGTTTAGGGCATATGAGGTAGCCATGTCCTCCCACCGGGTCCCTGAAAAGGATTGGGGAGCGGGGTTGTGGGGAAGGTTCCTTAGCGAAGGGCGGGACACCCTGCTAGATCTGCCCACTGCAGAACAGATTTCCTATCCCCACATGAAAGAGGCCTTAATGACCAGGTATGGGCTTACTCCTGAATTATATAGACAGAGGTTCAGGGGGTGTGCAAAGCGTCCTGGGACTACGTATGTGGAGTATGTGAATTTTTTTTGCAGAGCCCTGGATGGTTGGGTGAAGGGTAACAAGGTGAATGATTTTCAAAGTCTCTTTGATTTAATTGCATGGGAGCACTTGTCTGATAACTGTTTTCCTGAGTTACGCCAACACCTGATTGATAGCAAGCTGTCCAACCCGAGGAAGCTTGCTGAGGAGGCGGACCGCTGGCTCAGCACCAGGGTCCACAAGGGTCCAGTGGGAGACTCCGCCAAGGGTGGGCAGGGTCCCCAGCAGAAGAGTGGGGGGGACAGGGGTAAACAGAAAGGGTTCCCTAAAGGCCCCCAAAGTAATCCTCAAGGGAACCAGCAGAAGGGTTCTCAGCCTCCCCCACCCCCAAAGCAGAGTGGGGCCCCAACAGGTAGACCTGTTCCAAAGGGGCCCTTCAATTGTTTCAGATGTGGTGACCCGGGGCACATAGCCAGTGACCCCAAGTGTCGCCTGTTTGGAAAACCAGCACCCACTGGTGCTCCCCCCCGGCAAGTGACTAGTGTTCACTTAGGAGAAGAAGTAATGGTCCCAGGGGGTGGAGATCCTGTTCAGATGACCCTAGTCTCATTAGGAGACAGTGAAATGGTCCCTACAAACTACCTGCCCTCTAACACTAAGAAATATGGGCAGGTAGTGACCATCAATGGTAGGAAAGCTGAGGCTCTTAGAGATACAGGAGCCAGTGTGACTGCAGTGAGGCAGCACCTGGTGTCTCAAGAGCAGGTTGTACCCCATGCCTACTGTAGGGTTATCAATGCTGATAATTCAGAGAGTCAGTGTCCGATGGCTCAAGTTCCCTTCGAGTGGGGGGGGGTCTCTGGTACTCTGCAGGTCTTTGTGAGGAAAACCATGCCTGTTGACTGTTTGCTAGGGAATGACTTGGAGGACTCCCCTTGGGAAAAGGTGGAGAAAACGACTCACCTGAAGATGGTGGGTCTACCCGACTGGGCGTGCGTGACCACCCGGTCAATGGCAGCCAGTAGGGGTGATCAAGAAGTCCTGGGACCTGAAGGAGAGGCCCAGGAACCGGCCTTAGAGAGAAGGCGCAGGGGGCGCGGGAAACCGGCCCCTGCTGTTCCCACGGTCCAGGAGGAAGCAGACCTTGAGGGGGATGCCCTGGAGCCTACAGGGGAACAGATTGCTGAACTGGGGGACCTGCCTGAGCTGACCCATTGGCAGCAAGAAGGAGGCCCCTCCAGGGAGGAATTCTGCAGGGAGCAGAAAGAATGCCCTTCTCTCGTGGGTATGCGGCAGCAGGCTGCAGACCAGGCCAATGGTGTTCAGGCCAAAACACATTATGTGTACTGGGAGAATGACCTCCTGTATTCAGAGCCTAAGACTGCTGAACCTGGGTCAGCCCGTGTGCTGGTGGTACCCCAGAAGTTCAGAGCCTTCCTACTGGGACTGGCTCATGATGTGCCGTTAGCAGGGCATTTGGGGATGGACAAGACCTATGACAGGCTTGTCACCCACTTTTACTGGCCCCAAATGCACAAGAGCTCAGATGCTCATTGTAGGACCTGTCCAACTTGCCAGGCAAGTGGGAAGAGTGGAGGGAAGAACAAGGCTCCACTCCAACCATTCCCTGTGGTCAGTACTCCATTCCAACGAGTGGGTATTGACATTGTTGGGCCTCTGGACCCCAAGACAGCCATGGGCAACAGGTTCATCCTGGTCTTGGTGGATCATGCCACCCGGTACCCTGAAGCCATCCCTCTGAGGACAGTGACAGCCCCCGTGGTGGGACGTGCACTGATGGGAATTTTCTCACGAGTGGGATTCCCTCTAGAGGTGGTGAGCGACAGGGGCACCAACTTCATATCCAAATATATGAAGTCCCTTTGGCAAGAGTGTGGTGTAACTTACAAGTTCACCACCCCTTACCATCCCCAAGGAAATGGGTTGGTTGAGAGATTCAACCGAACCCTGAAGGGCATGATCATGGGCCTGGAAGGTCCAATGAGGCGTAAGTGGGACGTCCTCTTGCCATGCCTGCTCTTTGCATACCGTGAGGTGCCACAGAAGTCCCTAGGGTTCAGCCCCTTTGAACTGCTGTATGGACACCCCGTGAGAGGACCACTGAGTTTGGTAAAGGAAGGCTGGGAGCAATCTCCCAGGAAACCTCCCCAGAATGTATACAGTTACATGCTGGCCTTCAGAAACCAGACCAGGCGCTTCAGACAACTTGCTGAGGCAAATCTGGAAGCAAGCCAGGAAGAGATGAAGCGGTGGTACGACCAGAATGCCACTCTGGTAGAGCTTCAGCCTGGACAAGAGGTGTATGTCTTGGCCCCAGTGGAACCCTGTGCACTTCAGGATAAGTGGACAGGTCCATTTGAGGTTGTGGAGCGCAAGAGCCCAGTGACATACTTGGTGGACATGAAGACGCCCAGGAATCCTTTAAGGGTCCTACATGTTAACCGCCTCAAGCCCCACTTGAAAAGGTCCGAAGTGGGCATGTTGTTGGCAACTGATGATGGAATGGAAGAGGAGTCTGAGCCTCTTCCTGACCTCTTAGTGGCCTGTGAGAAAGATGGGTCAGGGGATGGAGTTAACCTCTCACCCACCCTGACCCCTGAACAACAGGAAGACTGCCGCCAATTGCTGGGGCAGTTTCCAGATCTGTTCTCCCTGGTTCCTGGTGTCACGGATTGGTGCGTCCATGATGTGGACACAGGAGACAGCTTACCTGTGAAGCATAAAGCTTACAGAGTGACTGACAGGGTCAGGGCCTGCATCAAGGAGGAGGTCTCCAAGATGCTTGCTCTTAGGGTGGTTGAGTCCTCCAGCAGTCCTTGGTCCAGCCCCGTGGTCTTGGTCCCAAAGGCTGCTGCGCCGGGAGCCACACCTGAACTCCGGTTCTGTGTGGACTACAGAGGACTCAATTCAGTCACCAAGACTGACGCGCACCCTATCCCCAGAGCTGATGAGCTCATTGATCGGCTAGGGGCTGCCCGGTTCCTCAGCACGTTTGATTTAACGTCTGGGTACTGGCAGATCGCCTTGACCGATGGGGCAAAGGAGAGGTCAGCATTCTCCACACCAGATGGGCATTTCCAGTTCCGGGTTATGCCATTTGGGATGAAGAATGCCCCTGCCACCTTTCAGAGGTTGGTCAACCAGGTGTTGGTTGGGCTGGATGAGTTCAGTGCCGCCAACTGGATGACATCGCAGTGTTCAGTGGTACCTGGCCAGAACACCTGCGACACCTCTGGGAAGTGTTGATGGCCCTGCGCAAGGCAGGCCTCACAATCAAGGCGAGCAAGTGCCAGATTGGGCAGGGTTCCGTGGTGTACTTGGGACACCAAGTGGGGAGTGGCAAGGTGGCACCCTTGCAACCCAAAATTGAGACCATCCTGGCTTGGGAACCCCCCAAGACCCAGACTGCAGTGAGAGCCTTCCTGGGGCTCACTGGGTATTACAGGAGGTTTGTCAAGGGCTATGGCACTATTGTGACCCCCTTGACAGAGCTGACTTCTAAGAAGCAGCCCAGGAATGTGATTTGGACTGACACCTGTCAGAAGGCTTTTGACACCCTGAAGACTGCCATGTGCACGGCGCCCGTGCTCCTGGCTCCTGATTTCTCCAAGGAATTCATAGTGCAAACAGACGCTTCAGAGCATGGTGTAGGGGCTGTTCTCTCACAGATGACTGAGGAGGGCTGGGACCAACCTGTAGCCTTCATCAGTAGGAGGTTACTTCCACGGGAAAGTAGGTGGAGTGCAATAGAGCGTGAAGCATTTGCTGTGGTCTGGGCACTGAAGAAGCTAAGACCCTACTTGTTTGGGTCTCACTTCCGGGTTCAGACAGACCACAGGCCCCTCAGATGGTTGATGCAAATGAGGGGTGAGAACCCAAAACTGTTGAGGTGGTCCATCTCCCTACAGGGTATGGACTTTACGGTGGAACACCGCCCTGGCACAGATCACGCCAACGCTGACGGTCTGTCCAGGTTTTTCCGCCTTAGTGATGTGGAACTCCCTGGGGAAGGGTAGTTCCCCCCACATTTCAGCTGGAGGGGACACGTGTTAGACCTGGCACCTTGGCGTGAGTTTCCCTTCCACTTTTTGCTGTTGTGCCTCAGATGTTTTTGCTGGTGTCCGCTACTCAGGGCACTGCGCCACGGCCAACCCGTGCCGCAGTGCAAGTGCTCCCTACTGTAAAGTATATATGTGATTGATATACCTGATTGGTTCATTGGATTTACTGTCAGTCCCCAGTAAAGTGCACCAGGAGTGCCAGGGCTTGTGAATGCCAATACTGCTAGTGGGCCTGCAGCGCTGGTTGCGCCACCCACAGAAGCAGCCTTAAAATGTGTCTAGGGTCTGCCATTGCAGAACCTGCGTGCAGTCTGGTACTGTCATGCTGGCTGGGCAAGTGCACACACTTGCCAGCCCCTAAACCTTCCCTTAACTTCATATTAGTCACCCCTATGGTAGGCCTAAGGGCAGGGTGCATTGTAAGTGTAAGGTAGAACATGCCCTGATGTGTGTGGCATGTTCTAATAGTGAATTACTGCCAAATTCGTTTTTCACTATTGTAAGGCTACCAGTTCCCTTCTAGGCCAGATGGGCTGCTGGAATTATTACACTCTATAATCCCAGCAGGCTCAGGGAACATGGTAGAAATTAATGTTTAGTATGCCTGAACTCAGAATAATAAAATACTTCTTTTAGTAAAGTTTATTTTAATATCCTGTGTTTGCAAATGCTACTTTTAGAAAGCTAGCATTTGCTTGTCTAACTATTTCAGCCCGCCTCTGCTTTTGTGTGTATCTGACTGTCTGAGTTGTGTGAGTGACAGGGCTGGGAGTTGACAGGTTGTGAATAGCAGGATGACCCCTTAGTGGGTGGTGGGAGTTTCCCCTGAATGATGCATCAGGCTGTGCTCTGCCACCACAATGCTGGCTCCGCCCTCCTGGGGAGCGACTGATGACTCAGCCTGCACCTGGCCCAGGAAGGACCGAAGCTTGTCAACAGAGTGCTCAGGCTGCCCCTGTCTTCACAATGCCGGCTCCGCCCCCCTGGGGAGCGGCTGATGTGCCTGCCCTCACACTGAATGCAGAAGCAGAAGTACCCACCACAAGTGCTCAGGAGCTGAGAGCAGTTATGCAGAGGCCCCCCTGGCCAGTGAGAACAAAAGAAACTGTGTATAAAAGTAGGAGCCCTGCTCCTTGTAAATTAGAATCCTGTTTCACCACGAAGGACCTCTGCCCGACTAGAAGGAGAAGAGACGCTGGGAGAACTGGCCTGCTGCTTGCCTTGCTGAGAAAGGAGAGGAAAAGACTTGATAAGAAAAGACTTTGCTGCTTTGTGCTTAAACATTCTCCAAGGGCTTGACTGAGCTTGCCCCCTGACCTGAGCCACAGGACCATCTGGCTCAACCTGCCTCTGCTCGTCTGCCGGTAATTAACCGGGATATCTACTACTGCCGGAGCTGTGACCTTGGTGCCCCCCAGCCCCTCCCTGAGGCCGTGACCGACTGTGTCTCCTCGTCCCCGCCGAGGAAGAGCTCCGCTCCGTTGAGCCGCTCTCCCCCCGCTGAGGAGATCGCTGTGTTGACCGCCTGGAAGGCTCGCTGCTGTGGTGCCCCCCAGCCCTTCCCTCAGGCCGTGACCGACTGTGTCCTCTCGTCCCCGCCGAGGAAGAGCTCCGCTCCGTTGAGCCGCTCTTCCCCCGCTGAGGGGATCGCTGTGTCGACCGCCTAAGAGGGCTCGCTGCGGTGCCTCACCCTCCCGCCAGAAATCCTGTGCCGGACTACAACAGACCCAGGGGACAGACCTCCGCTGGACGGACGCCTCGGGTGCCAGCCTCGCTCTGCCTGAGCCGCTGGGCACCTCGCCTCTGTCACCGGAGGAAAGCCGCCACTGAGACTGCCATCGGGCTCGTGGCCCGCAACGTTCCTTGACCCCCTTTGTTGTCTACCCTGTTCCCAAGTGCCCCCCCGGCCTGAAGATCCGCTGCGGTGCGAGCCGCCCTTTCCCGCTGACTCGCACCGCTCTCTCTGCCTGCCTTCAGCTCCGCGCTGCGAGAGCGCTCCAGCCCCTCCCGCTGGAATCCTCTAGCTGTCGGGTCCCGCAGGCTGCAATCTCAGCCCCGGCACGAGTGACTGGGGCTGCACTGGGTTCCTGGGCCTTCCCTCCCCCTGGATAGCCCTGAGGTCGGTGTCTCCCCCCCGTGTGGGTCCCGTAGACCAGGGGGGCCATCAGCTGTCAGAGACCCGGCCGGGCCGATCGCGCCTCACGCGGGAAGCGTGAGACTTGGCAGGGCGTCGGGATTTCACCCGTCTGAGGCGCCGCGAAGCGCGGCAGAGTGCATAACCGAACCCCATAGGACCTAGAGGGGAGGAAAAGTGCACAATCTGGGCAGAAACGAACAAAGACTCACGGGAACACTGTGGAATACAACTTGAGATAAGAACAGTGCATTTTTGAACTACAACTAAAAGAGAGCTTGCCTATTTACAACCTGTGGGCATCCAGAACCGTTATTTGATCTTGTGATAAGTCTGTTCTAAAGAGTATATTTAATTTTTACATAAAGAAGCGTATTTTTATATACTCACAGCCTGGTGTCCATTTGTGGGGGGATTGGTATATTTTACTGTGTGTGTGTCTACAAATGCTTAACTGACTAACGCCTGGAGAATCGCCTTGGCTGCTCACGCCACGCACCTAGAGGGTGAGCAAGGGTAATTCTGAAGGGTCATCCTTTGCCCTGACTTGGAGGAGAGGGTCCCTGCTTGTCACAAGTACCTGCTTGCGCCAACCAGAGACCCCCAATTCTAACAGCAGATATTACCCTTTACCCACTCCAGACGTCTATTGGAGTAATACATGAAAAGGGGTCTCTGAGAAAAGCACAACTGAGTTACTCAAGTATCTAGCGTTAAATTAGTGCCTTACTAAACCGTTGGGAGCCATGTAGTGTAGTTCCTATATTCCCAATAGGCTCTACGCATTGAATATTATACACTATAGATGTGACAGAGGACTTAGGTCAGTATGTCTCTATCGAGAATATTAAACTTAATTGTGTGTGTGCCAGCTAACTCAGAGGTCACTAGAAACTTTCTCGAATAAACAAGAAGGGATTAGTCTCTGACAACCGCATACACATGACAACTTTGTTTCCCTTAGAACCGGAACAATATCTTCAGAGTCGTGGAAACAATAGTTGCCAATTGTGCATGCTTCTTTTCTACAGAGTTGCAATGAAATAGAGAGACAGGCGTTTCAATAAAAAGGGTTTAGTGAACAGTCATATTTCTCATGCAAGAGATATGAATTGCTAGAATCGTTAGACAGAATGCGAAGTATAATGCGTACAGCATAAACAGTAATATAAAATAATACTGTAATAGCATTGTCTGTTGCTATGACATATATAAAAATACTTACATACATAACAAAGGCCAAAATATTCAACTGGTGCTTCTAAAATACGCCTACCCCAGTGTACCTAACCTAGGTCTAGTACAAGGGAAGTAGAAGGTGCTGTTTTAGCTATAGTTTAGTTTTGCTAAGAATCTGCCAAAGGTTTCTCTAGGTTCTAATCAGCTCCATACCTTAGAATGAGAGAGGTTGGTATCTCTTTCCCTGGACTCGATCTCCCAACATCCCGTAAGGGGAGTCAGAAACACTGGAGCTGGATTCTCGGCAGGAGGATGACAGCGTCTAGTCAGTGCATCAGCTGGGAAGGTGGCTTCCTTTGGTACTTGCTTTGGCGAGCTGCGTCGTGCCAGTAGGTATTCGAACTGCACCGAGCCACACCGTGCTTTGCCATAGCAAGTGAAGGTATATTTATACCTTGAAGGTGCTTAGGAATGCCAGCATTAGTAAAGTCGGGCATATGAACGCCATGAATGAACCCCTAAGGAATAGATGTTAATGCATAATAAATCAGTTCTTGGAGAAATCAATATCCAAGCAATGGGATGTCTTAATGGCTTAAGAGTCTGGTTTTCCAAGAACTCATTGTGACGTAGATGAACGGATGGATGTAGCCATGCCTGTATTTCGATAGCATGGACTGGATATCTATGCCTATATAAGGGCAAAGTGAAATGTACACATATAAGGGCATGAATCGGGAAATGCATACGGAATCTAAATCAACATACAACAGTCCTTTTCCACATTTCACACCTTCCAGCTGTCCAGTCTCCCCCGCAGCACTACTTAATAGCAGCCACTGTGTCGCCATGTGCAGCGGACGTACAACTGGTGAGGCAAAGGCAAGCCCATCTGCGTCCGTCTGCCCCTTGACAACGCTCAGCACCAAGGACCCGTCCTCTTGGCCCTCCACCGACAATGACGGCTATGCCGCCAACACCCTCCTCACTGCCAACCCTGGACCCACACTGTCTGCCATCTAGCAAAACTGTAGAATTCTCTTGCACGCTGTGCCTGTCGAAACAGCAAACGCACCTTCTGTCACTTCAGCACACCAGTGCCTTCTGCCACCAAGCTAACCAACAGCGCAGCCAACCAGCTAAACTGCATCCTCCTCAAAGTGCGGTCGCTCCACAAACATGCAACAGAAATATGGGACCTCCTTGACGCTACCTCTTCAGACATTGCCTCCTTCACAGAAAACTGGAACAACCTCTGCCCCGGACCACCCGAGCGCTCAGGGGGAGGCAGGAAGAGGCATTGCCATTGTCAAGAAAAGCTCACTCTGACTGACCATGCACTCCAATGAGCCCACGGCTACAATGGAACACCTCCACTTCCAGATCCGGATCATCCACAACAACACCCTCCACAGCACCCTCATCTACATCCCCACGGGCCATGATCCCCCATTCACTAATGCCATTGTAGACCTCATCACCCCAGGCTCTCCCATCCACCCACTATATCCTACTCAGAGACCTCAAGTTCCACCTTGACAACCCCAGTGACCAGAACACCACCACCTTCCTGGGGAACCTCACAAACATCGGACTCAAGAAGCAAGTCACCGCACCAACCCACATAGCCTGACACACACTCAAGCCTGTCTTCTCCACCAGTGGGAACTTCAACTACAGCCACACCACAGTACTCTCCTGTACCGACCATCATTATTTATATCATGCCTTCACCATGCCCAACTTACACCATTGCCATCATTGCCCCCCCACTGTCGCAGCTGTATAAAGGCCACCGAAGAACTGCCCGTCAACTCCTTCAGCACCACCACTCCACCAACTGTTAGAGACACCAACACTGCAGCATGCAACCTCCACCGATGGATCTCCAACTGCACCGACACCCTGGCACCCGTCAAAAAATCACAGGCCAACTGATTCACTTCCACCCTCCACTAGTCCAGCCCCACCTGCAGACGTCTCAAGAAGTGATGGAGCAACAACATGAATCAACTCCGCAACACAGACACCCTTGTACCATGGCGCAAGGGTGCCTGCATTGCATTGGCGCGTGTCAGCCATTGTGCACCAACGTAAGGGAAAAATACAGGGGGGCTTATTAATAATCCCCTTCCGACAGTTTGACCCCGCTGGTGTGTTATTTCCTTGACATACTTGCAGCGTGATTCTTGCACCGAGTTGCGCCATATTTGCAAAGTGACACATCTAGGTATATGCGTGACCTTGTGAAGCCCTGTGCCACATTATACCTGCATCAGATATGATATATCCAGGGTGGGCGTTCCCACACAACAAATCATCATAGGAGTGGCTCAATGAGCAACAATTGTAGGATGCGAACGCGTCAGTACCTTACGCCTGCCTCATGGCAGGCGTAAGGGTGACGCAGTGCCACAGGAATATGCTAGCCCCACGCATTGCTGGAGTTGCGTCATGCTTGTAACACAACTGGAGCAATGCGTGACTTTAGCCCTGATAGATATATCAGGAATCCAGACGTATCTGTCATAAATTGCGTCATGGAGCGCCATACAGTGCATACAGCGCAACTATGGTGTCGCAAGAAGGGCATAGTGATAAGAGTTGCAACACTGTTTTGTCACAGCGATCCAACACTTTTTATGAACGAGGCCCAGGAATGTTCCCTATCCTATTGATGGTGTGCATTACTGCCCTGTAGTTTTGTCGCAAGGGGGTGCAGCAACATTCCTTGCAATGCTGTCCAGCACCAAAACCTTCTGAAATCAGGCCCCAAGTGTTTGCACCGTTTTTAGACCAGCTATTTTCTGGTCTTAAAAAACTGCCTCTAACTGGGGTTAGATGCAGTTTTTATAGTTTTGCACCATACAAGGAATTCTGTGTAAATATCATAAAGTGGAGTTAGCAGCTGTTTTGCACGGGAACACCTACCTCGCATTTCATTTTTGTTAAGACCCGCTAAAAGAAGTGGTGATTCGAAAAAATTCATGTTTACTCCGCAAACCTACCGCTAACTGCAGTTAGCGTCAACTTGTAAATACTGAGATTTAAAAAAAGCCCCCCTAATGTAAAAAAAAATACGCTACAGTGGCATTTACTCCTTGTACATATGCCCCCTGGTCTCAAGTTGGTGACACAAGGAGAAATGCTTTATTTCTCCTCGTTTTTGCTTTTTCCATGTGTGCATCCTTGTGCAGCACACATGGAAAAAGCAAAAACCCTTGGATTGTTTATGTGTAGGAAGGTGACCCTTCCTGCACATAAACAATCCTTAAAAAAATTCATTAAGCAGCACACATAGAAGTGCCAAAATTGCATTTCAGGATTGTTTATGTGCAGGAAGGGTCACCTTCCTACACATAAACAATCTTCCCCTGCACACAGACACCTTTGCACTATGGTCTGCAGACTGCTTTCGAAGGAACTCCTTATAATCAAATGATATAATTAAAGTTATTTATACATGGAAATCAACCTAAAGTTCTATTTTATACCTCAACTTTTATCACTCTTGAGAAATGCAGAATAAAGCTAGTAAAAACATTGTTTTTTAAAATGTATTATTTGTCCGTGTTTTAGTGCCTATTTCTAATGTTTTTTATTTAACATCTATATATATATACAAACGAATGTATGTCTGTCTGTCTGTTTGTCCTTTATGCATTACTACACCATTCATCCGATCGCCATGAAACTTTGGTAAGTTGTTGAGTAAACTCCGGCGAAGGTTTCTGGCATACATTTTTTGGGCCCTCATAATCTTTTAAATACTGATGTACGCACAATACGGAAAAACAAAAAATCGTGTATCCACAAGCACTCGAATAAATAAATAGAATTAAAACAGCCTTCATCCGATCACCAGGAAACTTTGGGAAGTTGTTGAGTACACTCCCGCGAACATTTCTGGCATAAAAGTTTTTTAAATATTGGCCCCGCAGGGCCCTCATAATTTTTCAAATACTGATGTACGCACAAGACGGAAAAACAACAAATTGTGTATCCACAAGCACTCGAATAAATAAATAGAATTAAAACGACACTTTAAAATGTTTTCCATATTAAAATGATTAGGTTTCAATAAAAATGACACAATGTTATCATAACGAGTTTCCTTGAATTTCCTTTTCAAGGAGATCGCAGCAACGGCGACGGGTAAGCTAGTTACTAGATAAAAAAAAGTGTAATACAACAGATTAGTGATTCTATGTTTCAAAAGTATGAGAAAAGGTAATTTATTTCATGGGCCAAGTGTTATGAAACACCTTTTTTAATGTCATCGAAAGTATTGTTTTTTATTGTGTTGGCTATTGCTACGAAATCTCGCTGCTATTTATTTCAGTGACATTGTTTCAAGTTATGTGTTCTATAATACGTCTTTAATTTTCCAGGTACTAAAAGGCACTTCTTAAAGTTCTAAACTATGATTGGTCACAAATATCTCCATCGTACTTCAACTTAGTATTCCAAAATTACAATTCTACAGTATTTGTTTTACATTTTATCATGTAATAACATCAGAAGTCATAGTAAAAAAGGACCTCGGTGTGCTAACAAAACTGTCACAGTTTGTTTCACCTCCGGCTAATAATTACAAATGCTATTGTGTATCAAATGCTACTCACAATGGATGGCCATGGAATTTCTCATTCCAGCCATTTGCTATTCCGCAAATATACCAGAGAGCGGCCCTTGACCCCCCAACATATCTGCGAGGTATATTATAAGATCATCAGCATAGGCCGACACCAGGTGCTCAGATGTAAAAACGTGAATTCCATAGCATCTGCGTCCCGCCCTATGCGGAGCGCTAGTGGCTCCAGCGCCAGAACAAACAGGATTGCGGACAGGGGACAGCCTTGACGCTTGCCCCTGTGTATCTCATATTCCCCAGATATAAGCTTCCCTGTTCGGACTCTTGCGGTGGGCGCCGCGTATATCATTTTAACCCATTGTATATATGCTGGGGGTAAACCCAAAGCGTGCAATGACTTTGAACATATATTCCCAAAATATTGTATCGAAAGCCAGCATTTGGAAAACGAGTCAGATCAGCGTACATGATCTGATGCAGGCTGCGTGGATTTAATGAGGTGTTCCTCGCAGGCACAAACCCACATTGGTCAATATGGATCAGTTTGGTGAGATACGGCTGAATTCTATTCGCCAGCCCCAAGCTTAAGATTTTATATTCCGTGCAGAGCAGCGACAAGGGGCTAAGGCCTGCCATGTCAGTCGGATCCCGGCCCAGTTTAGGCAAGGACACCGCCAAGGCCTGAGCAGTAGTATGAGGTAAGTGCCCCAACTCAAGCGATGTCCAGATGCGGTATCAGTATTTCATAGTATGCCTCAAAGAATTCTACCAGCAGACCATCCAGGTCCGGTGTCTTATTATGTGCGAGCCCAGCCATGGCTGCCTTAATATCCGCTCTAGAAATTGGCACCTCTGAGTCCTTTGCCATGCCAGTCGGGGTTTTGGGTACTGCAGGTCCGGGAGGAAGTCTTCAATATAGGACTCCTCCAAGTGAGGGGGCGCACTGTACTGCTCCTCATAATGCTTACTAAAGGCCTCACTAATCTCACATTGCGTGGTCGCGGTCCCTCCCCCTTGCAGGTTAATGCAGCTAAAGACAGTGATGGTAGGGTCATTTATGATAAACTTGGCCAACAAGGTACCTGACTTATCTGCATCTGCGTGATGTACTTGCGTGTAAGATCAGGAGTCTATTAACCTCAATGTCTCAAGTAATTCTGTGTGTTGAATACATAGTTCTTGCAGGTCTGTCTGTTTATGATGGGCCGCACACTACTACTTGCTCCAATCGTGACATAGTGGTGTCTGTGTCCTGTAGCTTTTTATGTATCTCCTGTCTGGCTCCCACTGTGGCACTGATTGCTGCCCCTCGGACAACAGCCTTGACTGCATCCCATTTGACCAGTACTGTAGAAGCTGTATTATGATTCTCAGTGAAGTAGTTTCGAAGTGTAGTGGAGAGCATGCTACGGAAGACCGAGTGTTTGAGGCCAGACCCGCCATCTAGGAACCAAGGAAGGCACTCTAACCCAACTAAAACCTGGCTCTAGGGGTTATGGTCCGAAAAGTGTCTTAGCTAAGTACGTAGTGTCCATAAGTAGATCCGCTATGGAGGTGTAACACATAATCCGATCAATCCTAGTTTCCCTGTGAAGCGGATGCTTAAATCTTCATACGTCGCCCACGGACCAACCCTCCACCCAGTCGCATAGGGCTTCCGCCTGTTTACAAACCATTGTGTCCCGCAGGGGTGGACGGAAACGGTCTAGTTACGTATCCATGACCGCATTACAGTCGCTTCCTATGAGCCATGGATACGCTTCCCACCCCGCCAAAATGGAGTTCAGACTCAGGAAATATTTGTGTTGGTCATAATTCGGAGCATAAATGTTTCCTAAAACAACCAGCGTACCATCTAGGTTACCACATAGGAATATGTACCTGCCCTGTGTATCCACCCGCTTGTCCATCAACAGCAATGGTATTACCCCCTTTAACCAGATTGTAACCTCACGGGCAAATTCAGAATAATTGGTGGATATTACCTGCCCCCTCCATTTTATCCTCATTTTCGCAGCTTATGCCTCCATTAGATGTGAGTCCTGGAGGTAGCGTGGCTTAGGAGCCGACCGGAATGGCCGCTGACATCGAGAGCTCCGTCGGAGGCTGAGGGCCGTTTCCATCTCCGGGACGTTTGTCGTCAACACGGACCTTCACTCACGTCTTTCTGGACGTCGGAATGTGAGCGCTACCCGCCTCACTGAAGAAGTTTCATCAGGGTGAGCTCAACGCGGCATATTTTCTCTTTTTGTGCTCGCGTCTCTTCAGGAATGTCGCAGCCGCCATTTTGTTTTTACCGCTGACGCTCCGATGACTCGCCTTGCCTCCTGAGGTATTTTGTGGCGCCGCTACTGCTGCATTCTCCTTTTCCTCAGCCATAATTACTTGTTATCTCTCCTTTGCCTGCATGTCATGTTATTTTTTCGCCAAACTTTTGGAAATGCTTGCTTTTTTCGCTGCATGATGACAGACATGAGCATACTTTTTTCTCCACATGTGTATGCTGCCTAATATAATCATCTTTAGTCTTACTGCCTGCATGACGTCTAAAGGATAATTTGTCTACTTCTCTGCGCTCAGATGGCTTAATAGTGTACATGTTTTCCAACTTGTTTACCAAACCTTCACACAAATGAGAGTCTCCCTTTCTGCGTTCTGAGCCTTCCAAAGGAATGAAAGTCACTTTTTCAAGGATTGCATAAAGTCGGTCGTACGGGAGTCTCTTTTTTCTGCGCTTCCATGACGCCACCTGCACAATAATCTTTCTTTTTTGCTTTAGCTTCAATTTGAGTGACTTTTATAATATCTACTTATCTGTTGGTGTGTGACATTATGGCTATGTCTCGGGCCAGTCGTAATATGCCTCCTCAATCCTCAGAGGCTGTGCTGGAGGACTTTAACCCTTTCAATGTTCTTCAGGAGACAACAGAGGATCACGTTAAGGAACCTGTTACCTCCAAAGGAGTTATCTCCCGAACAGGGGGGAAACCAAGTACTAAAACTCCTTCTGTATCAACGTCCATCTCTGGCAAATGAGCTAAAGCAAATCCGCCATCCCCCACCAACTCTTCTTCATCCATTTCTATGGAACTTATCTTGGAAGAAATTTGTGCACTTAAACCACACATGGAAGAGACTAATGTGCGTTTGCTAAACCTAGAATCGTCTTGGAAGGTTACGGAACAGAGAGTTGAGATCTTGGAGTCTCGAGTCGATACGGTACAGGAGCTCACTAATCAACTTCCCAAGAGATCTACTGAGATTCTTCATCTTAAACAACAAATTGAACAGTTGGAAAACCGTAATAGGCGCTATAACCTCCGTATTTATGGCCTGGCAGAAGGTCTTGAAGGGCCAACTCCAATCTCATTCTTCCAAACCTTTTTACCAACACTTTTGGGACTGCCTGACACTCCTGTATTGAATATACAACGTGCCCATCGTCTTGGTCCCCTTCCTCATTCTGCATCGTCTTCTTCTAAACCAAGAGGTGTTATTCTATATTATTTGGAATACACCGACTTGCTGAAAGTTCTTCATGCAGCTAAACAACGTGGGAAGATCACTTGGCATGGCGCAAAATTTGTTTTTTGCTCAGGATTATGCTAAAATTACAGCTGACCGTCGAAAGAAATTCTTGGATTTCAGACCGGAGTTACGTAGGCTGAATGCCAGATATGGCCTGTTTCACCCGTGCCTTTTTAAGGTCACTTATAATAACAAGACCACGACCTATGAGGATCCTGACTTGCTTCGGAAGTATTTGAACACTTGTAATATGGACGCCATGGATATTCCTCACCCATGAATGTCTTCTTCTAGTTTTATCTGTTTCTGCTACTTGTTGACCTTCCTTTGTCTTACATTACTTCCATGCTGATGTTTTTCCGATTGTCTCACGTGATTCACTTGTGTCTTGTGTTTTTGCTTAAATGAACGTCCATAATTATATTTTATGTTTCACAATGGTTGTTTTTCTTTCCATAATGCATGTATCTCTGTACTATAATTTTTTCCTTCTTCTTTGTTTCTTAGGTAGCTGTTTAAATGTCCTTATCGTCGTCTTCTTCATCCTGATGTTTTCCCTGGAGATGTTCCCTGTCCTTGTTATCCGTTGTGAGATTTCCGGATTCAGTGTCCCATTCCCCTTATATGGCTTCACCACCCCTATTCCTATTGTCTTTCTGTGGTATGTTTTTGTTGCAACATCTTCTCATTACTTGCATTTTTTCTTTTAATCCTCCATGTGTGGTCCTTTTCCTGTTTTTCTCTCTTTCTGGTCTTTCTTTCCATTTTTCCTTCTCATTTTCCTCTTCTCCTCCCTTTTTCTCTCCTTACTCAATTATATCGCCGTCATTTCATATATCTTTCCCCCTGAATTATTTTCTTTATTCTCTCTCAACATTTTTCTCTTTATCTCCTTACGATTTTCTATTTTTCTATCTTTCTGTCATGATATCCCAGTATTTTCTTTTACTTGTGTCTTCTTTTCCTTTTTTCGCCATTTGGTTGTATTGTTTATATATATTCAAGTTATCGCTCACTATTGGTTTTTCAAGCTGGTTATTGTTCCTTTGTTTCATGTATTTCTCAGAATTTTTAAATGTCCATTAATGTAATTTCTTGGAATGTTAAAGGTTTCGGGTTCTCCCATCAAGAGACAACATGTTCTTTCTCACTTAGCACATCTGAAGGGAGATATCGTATTACTACAAGAAATTCATATCAAAGATGTTGAGGTTTCTAAATTACGCCGTAACTGGGTGGGTCATGTTTTTGCATCGCCTGGGACGGGAAAACGTAATGGTGTTGCTATTCTGTGTCATAAACGTTTGAATATTCAACTTGTTAAGCAAGACAATGACACAGACGGCAGGTGGGTTGTTGTATCGTTGTTGGTTAACAAAATCCCCTTAACTGTTTTTAATGTATATGCTCCTACTGTTCCTGATAAATTGTTTTGGCCCGACATTCTTTCTTCTACGATGCAATACACAGATGATTATTTTATTTTAGGCGGGGATTGTAATATGATTATGGATCCCTTCCTTGATCGTAAGTCCAATTCCCAATTTTCTCCTTCCCCAATGCATGCCCAATTTACTTCTGCTGTCTCTCAAAGATCCTTAGTTGATTCTTGGAGACTTTGTCATCCTACTTTGCAAGAATATACCTATTTTTCCCCTGTCCACTCTTCTCAATCCCGAATAGATTATCTTTTTATTTCTAAAGCTCTCACCCAATACATTACACATTCTGATATAGGCTCCATTTTGATTTCAGATCATGCCCCGGTATCCCTTCAGCTCGATTTACTTCCTCCCCGTAATGGTACTAGGAGATGGAGATTCAACAATTCCCTACTTTTGGATAAATCCTTTTCCACTGCTTTTCTTGACTTTGCCTCTTTATTTTTTACTGACAATCAATCTCCCCAGTCATCTCCTCAATTGATTTGGGATACTTTTAAAGCTGCCTCTAGGGATTTCATTGTTTCATATGTTGCCAAAAAGAGACGTTTAGCCACACAGTCTTTGTCCACTCTCACTTCTCAAATTAAACAATTAAAGCATCTATATTATTCCACTAAATCCCAATCTGATCTTCATAATCTTATTACTGCCAAACTTTGCTTCAACAAAATATCCACTGAAACTGCTAATCTAATTTTGCTTAAATCCAGTGCTAAATATTATTCTTCCCAAAATAAAGCTGGAAATATGCTCGCGAACTATCTCAAGGTTAAAAAGGAGCGAATGAAGATTGATTCGATTGTCTCCTCTTCTAATACCATCCTTCATAAAGATGAAGATATTCTGGCTGAATTTACCAATTTCTATCAAACTCTCTATACTCCTGAATCCCCTCCTTTGTCTTCTGACATTGACCGCTATTTATCTTCCATTCCCTCTCCCTCAGTATTTGATGTAGATTTCTCCACTTTAGACAAAGAGATTGTTCCCACAGACATCTTGGAAGCCATCCGTGTCCTTAAAAAAGGGAAAGCTCCTGGCCCTGATGGCTTTTCCATTGAATTTTACTCACATTTCTCCTCCTTTCTTGTTCCTAAATTACATCAGCTATTTTCCTTCTTTATATCCTCTCAAAAATCGGAAGGCTCCTTTCAGGAAGCGTTGATTTGTCTTCTACCCAAAGACAACAAGGACCACACTTTATGTAAAAATTACAGGCCTATTTCTTTAATTAATCTTGATTATAAAATTTTTGCAAAAATTTTAGCTTCACGTTTAGATAAGATTCTTCCCCAATTGATTGGTAAGGAACAATGTGGTTTCATCAAAGGACGTCATCTTTCGGATAATACTAGATTATTCTTCAATGTTCTTAGTAAATCTCAGGCCTCCGCTCAATCCTTGGCTGCCATAGCTTTAGATTCGGAGAAGGCTTTTGACAGGGTTAATTGGCCCTTTCTTCTGTCTTCCCTCAAATGGTTTGGTTTTGGATCGCAATTTCTTTCTTATGTTTCTTTATTATATTCATTTCCTAGATCCTTTATTTTTGCTAATGGTCTTGTCTCTTCTTCCTTCCCCCTGTTTCGCGGAGTTCGTCAAGGATGCCCTCTCTCACCCCTTCTTTTTATTCTTGCTCTTGAACCATTTCTAACAAAAATTCGCCTCAATGACGATATTTCTGGTTTTTCTTATGGTGCAAAACAAGTCAAGTTCTCTGCATACGCTGACGACATTCTCCTTTTTATCTCTAATCCTCAAATTTCTGTTCCAGCTTTCCTTTCTGAAGTTTCTAACTTTGCCACTGTTTCAAGTTATAAATTAAATGTTGATAAATGTGAGATCCTTCCCCTTAATAAATTCTGTTTCCATGCTGATTTTCTAGTCTCTTCTTTTCACTGGAGCCCTACCAAAATCAAATATCTGGGACTCTGGTTTACGCCTTCAATTAAAGACACGGTAGCCCTTAATATCAAAAATTTGCAAACCACTTTAACAGATTCCACAAAAAGATGGCACCCTTTATTTCTCTCCTGGTAGACTAGACTCCATTAAGATGATGTTAGTACCCATTATTTTATTCTTCCTTTCTAATCTTCCTGTTAATATTCCAAATTCTTGTTATAAAACTATTTATTCTATTTTGTCACGTTTTTTATGGCAAAATAAACGTGCCAGAATGTCTTTTTCTAAACTTAAACGTCCCAAACACTTGGGGGGAGTTAACTTTCCTGATTTTTCTTCTTATCATACTTCCTTTTTTCTTTCCCATTCGCCTTCTTTTTTATCAGATTCAGCACTTGACGCCGCCTCTTCTCCACTGTGGGCTGACATTGAATCCTCCTTTTTTCTCCCTTTTACTTTTAAAGAGTTTGTTTTATTGTCTCGTGTCCCAAAGAAGATGTCTTTGCCTATTCTCAAACAATCCAGGAAACTTTTTCTTCCCCTTTTCCTAGATGGCCTTGATGAGCGTACAAAGTTTTTGCAATCCCCTATTTGGCATAATCCTCTCATTAAAATTAACAACAGAACTCTTTTCTGGAAAGCTTGGCATGCCCACGGCCTTTCTTGGGTTCATCAACTCTTTCATGACGATATTTGTATTTCCTTCTCTACTCTTCAATCTCGCTTTTCTCTTCCTTCATCCTTTCTTTCTAATTATAATTTATTGATTAGTGCTGTTCGGACGAGTTATGATTCTCTTACCATCATAATTCCTCGTCGTCCCTCTTCTACTCTTAATTTACCCTTTTTGTTATCCTCTTCTTCTGCCTCGCAAATTTATAAGAAAATACATGAATCTCCTGCGGATAGAGATAAGTCAAAAGTTGAACAAGAGTGGGAACTTGATTTGGATGTGTCTTTTTCTATCCCTTTGTGGCAGGATATATGGAATTAGATAAGGAAGTCCTCTAGAGCAGCTAATACTACCCAAACTTTGTTCTTTATTTATAACCGCCTTTTGATCACCCCTGCTAAATTACAAACAATCAACTCCTCTCTCCCTTCAACATGTTGGTCCTGCTCGGAACCAAGGGCGGATCTCAAACACATGCTTTTCTCATGCCCTAAGGTTCGTATGTTTTGGTCTAAAGTATGGCAGCAACTTAACACTATTTTTTCTACTGATTTCCCATTTTCTCTTACCCATATTTTTCTAGGTAGTCTTTCTGATATATGGTCCTCCTCTGATTTTAATACTTCTATTATTGACCTCCTCCTAGCAGTGGCATTTCAGCAAATTACCAAGGCTTGGAAGGACACATCGTCCATTTCTTTTCAGGCTTGGTGGTATGGTGTTTGTTTTAATCATAGACTAGATAGAGCATATGTTTATCCTGTTACCCTTGCTATCAAACATGATTTATTGTGGTTACCTATTACTACCTTCCTAGACTCCTCAGCTCAATCTCCCATGTTGCATTCCCCTCGTACTGAGGAAGTACTCAAACCCCCTTGATATGTTACCTGCTTGACTTGGATTCATTTTCTATATGTGCCTTTTTCCTTCAATTTTATATAATGTTTATTGGACATTTTGCAAGTTTATCCGAACTATTACAATTTATGTATGGATCTTGTACTTTAATTGCTGACTCCCCGTCCCTTTCTCTCTCCCCTTTTTCTCTCATTTTATTACCTATGATTTTCTATTTACATTGTTTTGGACAGTAATATTGTATATCATTTTTTATTGCATTCTTTGTGTCCAATAAAGTTTTCCTTAAACTAAAAAAAAAAGATGTGAGTCCTGGAGGAAAACCACCTGTGCCCCCGGCGCAGAAGGAAATTGTGCACTCTATGCCTCTTATGTACAGAGCCCAACCCTCTGACGTTCCATGTAACAATTGTATATTTATCTACGAACTGTTGCGCCATCTAGTCCCGTGAGTCTCCTGCTATGAATGAGATCATGCAGCCGTATGATGTGTAATAGTATCAATGTGCCAGAACTATGGAACCCCCAACCTATCCTAAACATCAGGTCATGCCTATAATCCAAACCATATTTACAACAAGGGGTGGTGAGGGACAGAGTCTCTGAATTAAGCAGAATACTCTCACCCTGTCAAGAGATCAGGGCTAGATCCAACACCGTTTTTTAGCTCACTGCACCATCCCAGTTTCAGAACCTGGCTGTATGCAAATTAGTCTATTCCTGTCCCAGTGCATGATGGGAACAGGACAAACCAAACTACAAAAGCCAATTCTTACACTGGGAAGGAAACAAGCTTCCGGGGACCGGTTTCTGGCATTACAGCCGTCTTCGGCCCGGCTTGCTTGAATCCTGATGGTGCAATGAGCAAGGGACTCATGTCTGAGTATACCCTTCCACGCTTAGGGTGGACAAAAATATTTACAACAAGGGGTGGTGAGGGACAGAGTCTCTGAATTAAGCAGAATACTCTCACCCTGTCAAGAGATCAGGGCTAGATCCAACACCGTTTTTTAGCTCACTGCACCATCCCAGTTTCAGAACCTGGCTGTATGCAAATTAGTCTATTCCTGTCCCAGTGCATGATGGGAACAGGACAAACCAAACTACAAAAGCCAATTCTTACACTGGGAAGGAAACAAGCTTCCGGGGACCGGTTTCTGGCATTACAGCCGTCTTCGGCCCGGCTTGCTTGAATCCTGATGGTGCAATGAGCAAGGGACTCATGTCTGAGTATACCCTTCCACGCTTAGGGTGGACAACAATATTTACAACAAGGGGTGGTGAGGGACAGAGTCTCTGAATTAAGCAGAATACTCTCACCCTGTCAAGAGATCAGGGCTAGATCCAACACCGTTTTTTAGCTCACTGCACCATCCCAGTTTCAGAACCTGGCTGTATGCAAATTAGTCTATTCCTGTCCCAGTGCATGATGGGAACAGGACAAACCAAACTACAAAAGCCAATTCTTACACTGGGAAGGAAACAAGCTTCCGGGGACCGGTTTCTGGCATTACAGCGGTCTTCGGCCCGGCTTGCTTGAATCCTGATGGTGCAATGAGCAAGGGACTCATGTCTGAGTATACCCTTCCACGCTTAGGGTGGACAAAAATATTTACAACAAGGGGTGGTGAGGGACAGAGTCTCTGAATTAAGCAGAATACTCTCACCCTGTCAAGAGATCAGGGCTAGATCCAACACCGTTTTTTAGCTCACTGCACCATCCCAGTTTCAGAACCTGGCTGTATGCAAATTAGTCTATTCCTGTCCCAGTGCATGATGGGAACAGGACAAACCAAACTACAAAAGCCAATTCTTACACTGGGAAGGAAACAAGCTTCCGGGGACCGGTTTCTGGCATTACAGCCGTCTTCGGCCCGGCTTGCTTGAATCCTGATGGTGCAATGAGCAAGGGACTCATGTCTGAGTATACCCTTCCACGCTTAGGGTGGACAAAAATATTTACAACAAGGGGTGGTTAGGGACAGAGTCTCTGAATTAAGCAGAATACTCTCACCCTGTCAAGAGATCAGGGCTAGATCCAACACCGTTTTTTAGCTCACTGCACCATCCCAGTTTCAGAACCTGGCTGTATGCAAATTAGTCTATTCCTGTCCCAGTGCATGATGGGAACAGGACAAACCAAACTACAAAAGCCAATTCTTACACTGGGAAGGAAACAAGCTTCCGGGGACCGGTTTCTGGCATTACAGCCGTCTTCGGCCCGGCTTGCTTGAATCCTGATGGTGCAATGAGCAAGGGACTCATGTCTGAGTATACCCTTCCACCCTTGCTCATTGCACCATCAGGATTCAAGCAAGCCGGGCCGAAGACGCCTGAAATGGCAGAAACCGGTCCCCGGAAGCTTGTTTCCTTCCCAGTGTAAGAATTGGCTTTTGTAGTCTGGTCTGCCCTGTTCCCATGATGCACTGGGCCAGGGACAGACTAATTTGCATACAGCCAGGTTCTGAAACTGGGATGGTGCAATGAGCTAAAAAACGGTGTTGGATCTAGCCCTGATCTCTTGACTGGGTGAGAGTACTCTGCTTAATTCAGAGACTCTGTCCATCACCACCCCTTGTTGTAAATAATTTTGTCCACCCTAAGCGTGGAAGGGTATACTCAGATGTGAGTCCCTTGCTCATTGCACCATCAGGATTCAAGCAAGCCGGGCCGAAGACGCCTGAAATGGCAGAAACCGGTCCCCGGAAGCTTGTTTCCTTCCCAGTGTAAGAATTGGCTTTTGTAGTCTGGTCTGCCCTTTTCCCATGATGCACTGGGCCAGGGACAGACTAATTTGCATACAGCCAGGTTCTGAAACTGGGATGGTGCAATGAGCTAAAAAACGGTGTTGGATCTAGCCCTGATCTCTTGACTGGGTGAGAGTACTCTGCTTAATTCAGAGACTCTGTCCATCACCACCCCTTGTTGTAAATAATTTTGTCCACCCTAAGCGTGGAAGGGTATACTCAGATGTGAGTCCCTTGCTCATTGCACCATCAGGATTCAAGCAAGCCGGGCCGAAGACGCCTGAAATGGCAGAAACCGGTCCCCGGAAGCTTGTTTCCTTCCCAGTGTAAGAATTGGCTTTTGTAGTCTGGTCTGCCCTGTTCCCATGATGCACTGGGCCAGGGACAGACTAATTTGCATACAGCCAGGTTCTGAAACTGGGATGGTGCAATGAGCTAAAAAACGGTGTTGGATCTAGCCCTGATCTCTTGACTGGGTGAGAGTACTCTGCTTAATTCAGAGACTCTGTCCATCACCACCCCTTGTTGTAAATAATTTTGTCCACCCTAAGCGTGGAAGGGTATACTCAGATGTGAGTCCCTTGCTCATTGCACCATCAGGATTCAAGCAAGCCGGGCCGAAGACGCCTGAAATGGCAGAAACCGGTCCCCGGAAGCTTGTTTCCTTCCCAGTGTAAGAATTGGCTTTTGTAGTCTGGTCTGCCCTGTTCCCATGATGCACTGGGCCAGGGACAGACTAATTTGCATACAGCCAGGTTCTGAAACTGGGATGGTGCAATGAGCTAAAAAACGGTGTTGGATCTAGCCCTGATCTCTTGACTGGGTGAGAGTACTCTGCTTAATTCAGAGACTCTGTCCATCACCACCCCTTGTTGTAAATAATTTTGTCCACCCTAAGCGTGGAAGGGTATACTCAGATGTGAGTCCCTTGCTCATTGCACCATCAGGATTCAAGCAAGCCGGGCCGAAGACGCCTGAAATGGCAGAAACCGGTCCCCGGAAGCTTGTTTCCTTCCCAGTGTAAGAATTGGCTTTTGTAGTCTGGTCTGCCCTGTTCCCATGATGCACTGGGCCAGGGACAGACTAATTTGCATACAGCCAGGTTCTGAAACTGGGATGGTGCAATGAGCTAAAAAACGGTGTTGGATCTAGCCCTGATCTCTTGACTGGGTGAGAGTACTCTGCTTAATTCAGAGACTCTGTCCATCACCACCCCTTGTTGTAAATAATTTTGTCCACCCTAAGCGTGGAAGGGTATACTCAGATGTGAGTCCCTTGCTCATTGCACCATCAGGATTCAAGCAAGCCGGGCCGAAGACGCCTGAAATGGCAGAAACCGGTCCCCGGAAGCTTGTTTCCTTCCCAGTGTAAGAATTGGCTTTTGTAGTCTGGTCTGCCCTGTTCCCATGATGCACTGGGCCAGGGACAGACTAATTTGCATACAGCCAGGTTCTGAAACTGGGATGGTGCAATGAGCTAAAAAACGGTGTTGGATCTAGCCCTGATCTCTTGACTGGGTGAGAGTACTCTGCTTAATTCAGAGACTCTGTCCATCACCACCCCTTGTTGTAAATAATTTTGTCCACCCTAAGCGTGGAAGGGTATACTCAGATGTGAGTCCCTTGCTCATTGCACCATCAGGATTCAAGCAAGCCGGGCCGAAGACGCCTGAAATGGCAGAAACCGGTCCCCGGAAGCTTGTTTCCTTCCCAGTGTAAGAATTGGCTTTTGTAGTCTGGTCTGCCCTGTTCCCATGATGCACTGGGCCAGGGACAGACTAATTTGCATACAGCCAGGTTCTGAAACTGGGATGGTGCAATGAGCTAAAAAACGGTGTTGGATCTAGCCCTGATCTCTTGACTGGGTGAGAGTACTCTGCTTAATTCAGAGACTCTGTCCATCACCACCCCTTGTTGTAAATAATTTTGTCCACCCTAAGCGTGGAAGGGTATACTCAGATGTGAGTCCCTTGCTCATTGCACCATCAGGATTCAAGCAAGCCGGGCCGAAGACGCCTGAAATGGCAGAAACCAGTCCCCGGAAGCTTGTTTCCTTCCCAGTGTAAGAATTGGCTTTTGTAGTCTGGTCTGCCCTGTTCCCATGATGCACTGGGCCAGGGACAGACTAATTTGCATACAGCCAGGTTCTGAAACTGGGATGGTGCAATGAGCTAAAAAACGGTGTTGGATCTAGCCCTGATCTCTTGACTGGGTGAGAGTACTCTGCTTAATTCAGAGACTCTGTCCATCACCACCCCTTGTTGTAAATAATTTTGTCCACCCTAAGCGTGGAAGGGTATACTCAGATGTGAGTCCCTTGCTCATTGCACCATCAGGATTCAAGCAAGCCGGGCCGAAGACGCCTGAAATGGCAGAAACCGGTCCCCGGAAGCTTGTTTCCTTCCCAGTGTAAGAATTGGCTTTTGTAGTCTAGTCTGGTCTGCCCTGTTCCCATGATGCACTGGGCCAGGGACAGACTAATTTGCATACAGCCAGGTTCTGAAACTGGGATGGTGCAATGAGCTAAAAAACGGTGTTGGATCTAGCCCTGATCTCTTGACTGGGTGAGAGTACTCTGCTTAATTCAGAGACTCTGTCCATCACCACCCCTTGTTGTATATAATCCAAACCAGGCAAGACCAAACAAGAAGAACATTGAAAAAGAACATTATAAACAATAGCAGTCGCAAAGTGGGGGTTTGTAGCCACCACCATCTTGTAGGTAAACATTAATCCAGACCGACCCAGAGCCCAAGCATAAGATTGAGAGCATTACAGAACACAATACAGTGTATAGGTAGACCAAACATCAAAGGATATGCAATGATTGGGGGGATGACTCCCGGTCCATGCGTCCACTGGCAGCAGGTCATGTCCTTGCAGGCAGGGTGATAGAACCGCTACTATCCCAGTAGTCCGTCAGCCGTTTGTGGAAAGAGCCTTAGGCTGCTGCCCGAGTCCAAGCGGACCATACTGTGATCCGATGACTCCGGCAGCCTGTGGGGGGAGTTGTCTCTGAAGGCATAAGCAGCCGACAGGGCCGTTTCTTTGCCAGTTTGGACTTGCTGCTGTGTGGGCCCAGGGAAGGGTATCGGTTTGATGGAATTGGCCCCTTGCTGCGATCGGCGGTGTCTCGACGTCACGGGCCCATGCGCGGTGGAGGAGGATCGGCCTGACCATTCCGTAGGCTCCATGACCTCTAGCAATTCCTCGACATCTTCCGGACTTTCAAAGAAGTAGGTCTTCTGTACGTAGATGATCTTCAGGCACACTTGGAATAATAGCGCATATTTGAAATTCATTGTGCGTAGTTTCCTCTTCACCTCCAGAAATGAAGAGTGTCTCTGCTGCACCAAAAGCATATAGTCAGGATATTCGAGGTGCTTCGGGCGGTCGGGAGCTGCATGCTGGTGATCCGTGGGGGGTCAAATTATGAAGTCAGGATGAGCTTAGTCAGGATTTTCGAGCTCTGGCTCCGGAGATCTCCTAGCACATGTCTGCCATGATCAGCAGCTGGCCACTCCTCCGCGGTTACAAGGTTATGTTTCATCCTACTGATAATTGCAGCTCATGTTTTTTACACAAGAATACAATCCTTTCAATAAATGTTCGAAAAACAATTAGCATTTTTCTTATATCTCCCTCTGGGCATGCCTGAGTAACAACAATTGGGTAGATCTGTTTCCACAATTTCCTTGGGGAATTAGAGTGGTCATGTTCTGAGGTTGCAGATAAAATCTGGTACGCTGGAAGTTAAGGGTTTCAGATGGGGCACTGTGAGCTAGATAGGAATTTGGATAACATATTCTTAGGATATGTGTGGACTCATTCCCCTTATTGAAATGAAATGAATGAAATTAAATTAAAAGGAAACTTATAAAGTGCGAACATTTACCCGAGGGTATCAAGGCGCTAGCTCATCAAATAGAATTAACTGGGTGGTTCAAAATCACGTCAGAGGTTAAACAGCCAAGTCTTCAAGGCCTTCCGGAAGGCCAACAGGTGCATTTATTGTTTTACCCTTAGAGGAATGGAATGCCATAGTCTGGTCGTACTGACCTAAAAACTATTTTTACCCCAGGCGCATTTTTTAAACCTCTGAATTATTAGGTTATGGGAGTGGGATGAACGAAGATTGCAGGCAAGTATATAAGGCTGTAGATTATGTTGAAAGAAAGCCAGCCCAGTATGATGCACGCCCTTAAAAGCGATATACAGAGCCTTAAACTCAAGCCCCCTCCTCACTGGCAGCCAGTGTAGTTCCTTAAACACTGGTGAGACAGATTTGTGTCTTGGAATGTTCAGCTAAAGACACGCCGCCGTGTTTTGCACAATCTGTAATCTGAACAGGCACTTCTTCCGCAGGTTGATGAATAGGCCATTACAGTAGTCAGCTCTAGATCACACCAGAGCCACAACCACTAGCTTCCCTACCTCAACTGGAATGAATGGAAGAATCCTTCTCAGTACTTTTAGTGTGAAAAATAGAGGTATGTGACCTGATTGACATGGCTTTCAAAGGAGAGTATAGAGTCAAACGTGACTCCCAGGTTTTTCACCAGGTGTTGGTAGTGGGCCCAATTCTACCGGCCACAAAGTAGGGCACCAGAAATTTGAATGACCGCCAAAGAGGAGAACTTCAGTCTTACTGGAATTCAGTTTCAAACAATTGGCAGCCATCCAATCCCCAAACTGACGCAGACAGGTGTGAAACTGTGCAGCAGTGTCATCAGAGGGAACCTGTCACTGAGACTACAATCTGGGTGTCATCGGCATAGGAAGTAGGCGAGAAACCCGGAGACCTAATTAGCCTTGCCATTGGTGCCACCTTGATGTTAAAAAGGGTTGAGCTTAATAAAGAGCCCTGTGGCACTCCACACAGCAATGTAAATTTTGGTGATTTGAACTCTCCAAGAGCCACAAATTGTTCTCGATCAGATAAAAAAGACGTGAGTAATGCCAAAGTCTTTTCTTTAATAACGATCTCCTTCAGTACTTCCAATAATTTTCGTTGGTTCACCGTATCAAATGCATCAGAGAGGTCAAGTAGCACAAGTGCTGCATTGCTTCCTGCATCAACAGTCTTCCTAATCAATTTGGATGCTGTAATCAGTGCCAATTTGGCCAATTCTGATGGTTATGTGTTCTATATACAAAATCCTACTTAATTCATTGGAACCATATGACAGAGAGTCCTGCATGAGCGAGAGGGAATGAGTGAGCCAAACCTAAAGGAGCAGCTTACTGTTGGTGTAGACAGAAGGGGTTGACCCACCTGCTGTGGTCTGGCCCCCAGAGACTCACAACTAGAGTGACTGGTACTAAAGCTTGGGAGCCAGTCACTGAACTCATCATGGGAACCCTACACTTTTGAAGTATGCTTGAGTGACTCCTGCTGTCATCCCCATTTTCATAGCCATGGCACTTGCTCAAGTGTATCCAGTCATTTTGCCTGACTGCAGAAAGTATTAAGGGCCTTATGGCATCTGCCATGTGCCTGTGATTGTGGTTGGCATGACCAGTGCATTAATACTCATGCCCAAGCGGATCCTGTGCAATCCTGTGTTGCCCACCTCCAGTGTTCCTTAATGACTGACTAAGAAACTAGCTCAGACTGCTCCTACTTAAAATACAAACCTGCTGCCTCCAGACACACTGTGCCAAAGTACTGATTGGTGACTGTGGCCCTGGTGTCTGGACCTCACAATCTGACTAAGCTATCCTTGCTCCAAGTACCCCAAAGTCATTGAGTCACTGGGGATGTCCTGTACCTGGAAGGAGGACTGCAACATCATTGCATTCCAGGGTAGCCCAGTGCGATCAACATCAAGACTGACCAGTTTTGGGTAACTAGATTGGCTACAACAGTAAAGGCCACATGCTGCTGACACTGTCAAAGCTCAGGAAACGTCCCCCACCAGAAGCGAGCAGTTCACACCTCCATGCTCGGGACTCTGAAAGCAGCCTGAACTCACCCAGGCCAAACTGCTCTGCTTTGTGACTTTCTCATGGACTACCACAACTGCAGTGAGCACAGACTGATAGCAGAGGACCCTCTGTTGCTGTCTAGAAAAGGTATGAGAGAGTATTTGTCTGCTCCAATGATAGGGACTGTTTACTAATGTAGGGAAAGTGCTGCACATGCACTAGCTACCACAACACAAGACCCTTGATTACCAGAAAGGGGGAATGATAGAGTGAGAGAGAATGCCTACTTCCAGGCATGTTGAACTCCTGTGCATTGGGATCTGATAACGTTTGTGTTATGTATAGTTTTGTGCCTTGTAGTAAGCTAAAGTACTTTTCTGTACATGAAGACAATCATGTTATTGCACTGTTGGCTCTTGTTTTAAGTGTTGACCCAGTTGTACCTCCACATTATCTTCCATGAGAAGCCTGTAACTTGTTGCCATTCCTGCTACCAAGAGGCAGGTGCCAAAGGAGTGGCACTTTGCACAGTTTTTCAGATTCATAGTAGGACAGACCCAAAGACAGTAGAGGCAAACAACCCCAGCCCTGATCACTGTTACTCAGTAGCTACTGCCCTCTCTGTGGACCCCGAACTGAGTTGTGTCCGACATAACATGTTCAGATCCAAAAGCATGATAGAGCAGATAGAGCACTTAATGAAGCACATCAGATCCTCAGATGGTCCCAGCAGAAGTCTTGCTAGGGAATAGTGCAATTTAGACTCCATGCTTTACACATTATCAGTGTGCAATTATGCATTTAAATCTGACATTATATTACTGTGTGCCTTAACAATACTAGCATTGTGAACATTTAAATGCCTATTCAGTTTAAACAGGCAGATGTATTCTGTTTTAACGTTTGCATTTCTACTTTAAGTCACATTTGCAAATAGTTTAAAAGTCCTATTTGAAAGTGTAATCATGTATGCTTTTACTTACATTTCCATTTGTTCTTGAGTTACATGTGCACAAGTATAACCATGCATTCGAAGTGCATGTTTAAATGTTTAATTATTGTTAGCCTGACTGAAGGCCTTAATTTTGAAATGCATTTTGCTTGGTTAGCATGTTCTTTCTTTTGCAGGTGCATTCTCAAGGTTTCATTAGCTAGAGAAAAGGAGTTTTTTATATGTATTAATTTACTGACAGTAAAGCCTGAGAAGGAAAATCTTGGAGAAAAACTTGAAGACCCAATGAGCAGATGAAGACTCCTATTCATCACTTATCAGGAATGAGGAATGCTTAAGTTTGCAGTTACTGTCCAACTTCTGCGGGATTGGGAAATTCAAGTGATCTTGCAAATCCATACCACGAGAAGTGAAATGCTTGGTTCCTGGTGGGGCGGAAATAGATATGATTATTGTTGAAGTTTATTGGTTTTGATTAATGTTCACACTGTTAGAAAGTAGAGCAGATTTCACTAGACAGTGAGTAGTGGAGACCTTTCTGCCACCTTTATTCTTGAAAGTGTGAAGCTTCATGTTAAACTCTTGTTCCGATTTTGGAAGACTTCTACCAGAGTCTTCACTATGCTGACACCTTCTCGCATTACCACATTTTCTTGAAACCCTATTCTACAACCCATTCTTATTCTAAACTTAGAGCCTTAATTATATGACTTTAAAGCTTATTCATGTTTAGGAGAGAGAATCAAAGGTTCATTAAGGAACACTTAATTCTTTTTCTCTGTTTTTGTATTGCTGTAGCTTTGATTATTTCATATGTTATTCTACTGAGACTGAACCTGTTGCGATATTTCAGTTTGCCAGCTGTAATTCAGTATCTTTTTAATATTCTTTTTATATGCATACATACTGGTACGATTATTAATTGGCAAACAAACTACTTACTTCAATTACTGATTCCTGGTCCTTATTGTGGTGCCAAATGGGTTTCACGAAAGTTGAATTGTTTTATTATTGCGAACTCCCTTGGCCTCACAGTCAACTTAAAAAGATCCATCAGATGAGAGGCTGTAAGTCACACACATGTGTGCTCTCATGGGGTAGCATGTCAGATGGTTTAGAATGATTTAGTTATTGAGACAGAGTGAGTTACTGTATCCATTTGAGAGCTCCAGACTTGTCCAAGCTCATTCCTGATCCCAAAGCCCATGCCACGATTTGGAGGAACAGAGGTAGTCCAGAAATCTGGAATGGAGTTGTAGCAGGGGATGAGTGATCATCAATAGGGTCACATGTTGCAACTGCTTATGTCTTGCTTGCAGTGTTTTGTGAAGATTGCGTGGAGTAATGCGGTTATGTTTTAAGTTGTGTGGATGTGAAAGTGCTTAAAGCAAAGAAGTTGAAGTGGTTATCGGGCTGGACATAGCCTAAGATCCCAGAATAGTCGTAAGTTATCAGCATAGAAAATACTCTGTTGTAATTGTTTGCTAGCGTTTGTGGTGCTTGTCATGAGGTACAGTCAGTGGCACAATTGAGATAGGGACATTTATTTTTGTTTAAGAGTAAGGTGTGGTTGGTGTGGTTGATCCGTTTGTGCAGCGGTGAAGCTTCACTAATACGGGTTATTCCCTGCTGGTCAAGGTTTCACTTGAGTGCAAGTCAGAGCAGGCAAGAAAGTGATGCTCTGAACCATTTCTTGTGTAATTGAATGCTGTCTATTCTATAGTGGGGCAGACAAAGTTTGATGAATTTGATTTGCGTTTGTTGTTGTGTTTGTATTGCAACATTTGTGAAAATTGTAAAGGAGGGTGAGCCACTGTGAGAATGCCACAGTTGCTGCGCTGATATTGGACAGTTGGCGTTAGTTTAGCACTGTTAATGGTTGCCTACGTCATAGAGAACCGTGCTGATATTGGTTGTTGAAACTTAACAAGAATTGTGAGTAAATAATTATTTTCTGGGTAGGAACGAAATTATATATGTGATTGGTGACATTATTGTTGGAAAATTAAATTCTTTAAAGCTTTACAAAATCTGATTAAGGGATATGTGAAAATACTTGGCACGACCCAAAGACACACAAGGTCATTATATAGCCATAAATGTGGGCCTTCACACATGCATTTGGTTGAATCAATGCAATAAGATCACAGAGAAAGAAGATGCATTGATGTGTCCATGCTAAGGCACATTTAATTTTAGAATTATTGAAAACTTGAGAAGAGTATTATATGAAATGAAACTGCCTCCCAGGCCTGCACAGTTTGAAGCACTTAGGGGCCGATTCTGATCTCGCTCCAAAGGTCCCCAGATGTGTGTTCTCCACCAACTCGTACAGCTGTACGAGTGAGCAAGTACTGTCCGAGAAACAAAATCGCAGACAGAATCATTTCTGGGTCTAAACCGCTCCGTATGCCTCGCCCGTAAGCAAACCGTGCAGTGCAATGGAGGCGAATCCGACCGAGCCAGTATGATGCATGCGATGGACAGTCGGATCAAGCAGAAGTTTCCAGCTCGCAAAACATCCAGGAAGCTGCCTTTGGGGGACAGCGTCTGACCCCCCTGTCACCCGCAGCCTTACGACTCGGACACAGGGTGAGACCCAAGGGTCTCCCCAACACAGGCATGTATTATGCGGATGGCACCAACCCGTACCCACTGTAGGGATGCCCTTGTGCAAGACGTACCCATTCAGTCAAGGGGAGCCCATGTACACGTTGTACGACCGGCTCCCATTGACTCCTATGAGAGTCCAACCTAACCGAGTCCGGCAGCATGCGGCCACATCGTACTCGCTCGGTCGGACTGCAGGAGTACGGCTCAGTCGGAAAACACTCCAGATCCAGCTCGGTGGGAGAGCTTTCCGACCCAGATCGGAATCATCCCCTTAATGCTTGAAAGCACAAAAGCTCATGTTAGGCAAAAGGAAAAATACCAGGGAAGAGTCTGAAAGGCAGTGCGTAGCTGTGCTGATGCTATATGGGATGCAAAACAACGGTGGTGGAGAACTGATATAGTAGAGGGAATTTGATTGTACTCTGCATAGACGAGTGAAGAACTTGAGAACAGAAGGAAAAGAAAGGCAAGAGGAAGGAGGAAAAGACAGGAAACACAAGGAGTATAGGAGAACACAGCAATAGCAAATCCAGACTGCCTAAAACAATCAGTGAAGCCCTCACAGGAACTGTGTGATAACCTGTCTGAATACTTTAATAACAAAAATTGACTCAATCCTTACAGATATTAATAATGATCTGTTGATCAAGAACTTACTCGTAAATGAAGGGACGGCAGATCTGACATCCTCAGAAGTAATTCGGACAAAATTAGACTGTATAGAATTTATAAAAGAGAAGAAATTAAAGGCATTAGCATGGAGTATCTCCTCTGGTTCCCTGCTGGACCCTCTGTTTCCATATAAGTGGAAAGAGAGAGAGGAGGAACTACTCCCAAGTTTATTAAAATATTACAATCAATCCCTGAGGACCAGTACTGTTCCGAAGGCTTGGAAAAAAGCCCTGGGTACTCCGTTACTGAAGTAGGCAACAGCTGATGTAAATGACATCAGGCAATTATCGACCAAGTTCCCAACTTCCTTATCCAAATAACATTGTGGAGAAGTATACACACAAATTACTAGGAACTTTTGGGAAAAACCACAACTTCTTGGAGGTTCAACAGAATGGTTTTAGACCAGCACATGGTATAGAGTCAGCTCTAATTCTGACTATGGATGAATTGCGGATTGCAGTTGACAGAAGCCAGACAGCAATATTATAATTGGTCAGTATAATTGTCAGTTGGATTTGACACTGTCAGCCACCAGATGCTCTTACAAAGACTTAAAGAGGTGGGAGTGGTGGGGACTTCTCTAGTATGGATTGGATCATTTCTGTCGGATAGATACCAAGCAGTTTCACTCCCCCTTTCTGGTCAAAGTTTAGGAAAATATAACATGGTGTACCTCAGGGCTCGGCCCTGAGGCCCATTCTTTTTAATATATATCTAGGTCCATTACTGACTCTTATTAAATTCTGATTAGATCCTTTGGAATCTCTTTTAAGAACTGTGCAGACAATACGTAGCTAATTGTATCCCTTGAGGAAAAGTTATTGAATTCTGTAGACTATTTCCACACCTGCATTCAAGAAAGTGGCTAGCTGGTTTTAAAAAAAAACTGTTTAAAATTCAACAATGGAAAAACTGTTTTTATGCTGCTCTTATTATAAGATTCCCAACTCACTCCCAGTGAACTTCTGGCCTGAGACCAGTACAGAGGGCTTCAGAACATCTCAGATAGTGCAAAATACAGGATTTACGCATGAAAGAAATTATCTTTAGAAATACATATTAACAAAACAGCAGCTGCGTATTTTGGTTTGCTGAGGAACCAGAGAAAAAATGTTATATTATTGACTCAGCCAGCGAGAAGATTGGTAGTACTAAACACCATCTGGGGCAGGTTAGACCATTGCAGTGCGCTCTTTCTGAGAGCTCCGGATTATCTAGTTGACAGATTGTACAGGTTATAACAATTCGCAGCAAAATCAGCCTAGAATAAATCGAGAAATGATTCCTCCTCAGCTGCTCTGAGAGCCTTTCACTGGCTGCCAGTGAGAGAAAGAATAATTTTAAAATCTTTGTGTATGGTATACATGGTATTAAAAGGAACTGGACCAGAGCCATTACAAAATAAATTGTTGTTATTGCAGGCCTAGAAGGAAACTTCAATTTGCCACAGCAAACATGGTCTGTATGCAAAAATTCTGGAAAATCAGGACAGCAGGAAGGTCTTTCCAGCCTAAGGTTGCCCAGATGTCGAACACGCTGTCAGCCTATAATAAAGTTAGTGAAAATCTGAACAGCTTTAGGGAAAGCCTAAAAACATGGCTCTATCTAAAAAAAGACTAAGTACAAACTCACATAGGTGTTGTATTAAAGGACAGAGGCATGATTGAACTGTGGAGAAATGAACCTGGCACAGATTCTTTAGCATCAAGAGACCTCTAAAGTGAATGTTGCGCTCTATAAATGTTTGTTAATATTATAGTGATTCTAAATATGATTTCTTAGATGTATTGTTATCAATGCGTCCACCTCCATATAACGTTGTCTAACCCAAGGGAATTAATGGTGTAGTTACCGGTAGAAAGTCTGGAATAGCCAGCACACCGGTAATTACCAGAGTAAATACATGTCAGAATCTGATGGGAGAGAGTTGAGGGATGTGTGCCCCTGTTAACTCTTCTGTTCCCAAGGCCCCAGGTGCAATTGCTGTTTCAGTCACTATTGGTTCTGTAGTTCCTCTCTATGAATCCCAGTTGGTAAGAAACATCACACACCAGCTAATGCACCTGTGACCCCAGGAATGGGAGGAACTACTTTTGTCCACAGACAGGTTAATAACCCTTATGTTGCTGCTACTACATCAACCATGAATCAGACAGGATTTACTCCGGTAGGAGAGTCTGCAAAATGTTGACATGTCTATTTGGAATTCACCTCATCGTGTTACCAACAGTAATCCTAGAGAAAGGATAAGGTCTAATATCTCTGTAGTATAGAATGATATTCACTCCTGAGAACTAGGTGGTATTATTAGGTTCCCAAATGGCTCCCCAAGAGAAAGTGAAGGTTCAGGATTAAGTAAAGAATGTATTCAGACCCCAATGAGGGAAACTGCATTGAATGTGGTCAAACTAAAGTTAGAACTGGATGAAGTTATATTAGGAACCTTTTCCCAATTACATGCCAACCAACAGAAAAAACTTGTATTCAGATGAGAAAAATGTTAACAAACATCAAAGGCTAGTTCATGATAAGCTGTCTGAATTAGCCTGAACCTGTGATGTAGATTTAAGCAGAACCAAGTCATTGAAGAAAAGTTATTATGTATGTTTTGATGAGATTGACATTTGCAGTATAAGAATATGAGTGGCCTTGCGTCATTCACCAATGATTTCCCAAATTAACAAGAAAAGCCAGTGGAATGGCATGCACAGGTTGAGCAATTTGTGACAATTTCACAAATTTTGTAGGTGGATTTGAACACCTTTTTCAATATTATGGTGCGTAGTGATTCGTGGGCAGAATGTAAACTAGCTATAGAGTGGCTGGAGAAGGAACCCCAGAGAAACCCAATATCACGTGCCCATTACAGTTGCTGATGAAAAAGTATCAACAGGTGGTAACCTTTATGAAAGGAAAAATGCCAGCTTAAGACATTGATTGGGTTAATATTGACAGAACGACCCAAGAGCCAAGTCAGTCCAGGCCTATTATGAGAGATTGTAGCAGATGTTTAACCAACACAGTGGCATGGAGACTCTCGAAGCTAAAGGCATCGGAGATGTTGTGACTCAGCATGTGACGGGATTGAGACCTGAGACTAGCTTGAGGATTCAGCAGCATTTGATCAGTTGGTAGAATACATTGGTTGATGAGATCTTCAGATATACAAAATATTGTTGTGATGAATTGGGAATGAAACAGAAGTGATTAATGAAAAAATTGATGGTGACACAGATGAAAGTAGCACCGAGAGAAAGTCAAAGTCAACCTTTTTTAGGGAATGTTGGTTCTATGCAAGGAAAATATCAGCAGGGAGGTCCTATGATACAAGGTGGAAATGGGTTCCTGCAACAAGGTAGAGGTCATGGTATTCCAATTGACTCGAATAGTGGAATAGATGTGGCAACTCTGTAAAGATCAAATCCGTGTTATTATTGCAAGTTAGGGCATTGGAAGCAGGAATGTCGCCCTAACTTCAAAAGAGTGATGAATGAAAGACAGGTTCAGAATTCAGGGTTTACATAGCCCAAGAGTAATATCCCCATACATTCACAGAATGTAACAAGACAGAGAATGCAAAATTATGATGTGTCGCAAGCTCCACAGATGCAGGTTGTACAAGGCCTGATGTCACTACAAAATGAAAATGGTGCCTGAATTAATTCAAATCAAGTCCCAACTATAAATCAGAATTCCTTCCAAAATCAGAATGTGTTTCAGCAATTTCCTATGTTTGATCTGCTTGAGGGTTATGCCTCTGATCAGTCACAGTGACAGTAAATGGGGAGGTAGACCGCGTTCTTAGTGCAGTCGTAGAAGTAGACCGGAGTGGTGCTGTGGTTCTGAAAATTCTGGACTCGTGTAATAATTCTGGACTCGAGAATTAAACTTCGTCGTAACATGACGAATTTGGTATCAAAAGACCGAGAATTGCTAGTACAAGCATTTTCGTCATATTCGAGTGACGATTTCACCTCGAAATCGTCATTCTCGTTCTGAACCCTTGGCTTCCATTTTGTGTATGGCAGCCATTTTGTGAGTTGCCCTCACACAGGCAAATGGATCAAGCCAAATTCGATTCCAAAGGACACGTACACCTTGATTGACTTTTCTCTGACCTGGGCAAGTTGGAACCATTGCCCCAGGCCGAACCTGTTTGGTCAGTTCCTCTCCCAGTGGCCGAACGAGATAGCATCAAGGCAGGACAGGCCATAACCCTTCTCATCGCACACACACCCTGCCGAATCTTGCTCACACCTGTCCCCGCTCTTTTCTCTCTCACTTGCTTTATGATGGGGAGGTGCCCATTTTATTGGGGGTCCACCGGTATCTGATGGAAATGCTGGGCCTTGCCAGGTAATTTGTTATGGGCTGGACAAACAGAAATGTAGGCTGTCATCATGACTCTGCTTTTCCTTTGTAGTGGAAACATTTTTATGGTATAAGTAAAATGTGGAGAATGTTTGCCTAAAGCACAATATTTCGTATAAAAAGAGAAGGCTGACTTTGTGAATTTGAGCAGTCTCCTGAGAATATACATCCCGTGCTGTTGTACTTCTAGGACGCCTGTTACTTTGGTTGCAGCCAATAACATCGATCCTTGACTTCACCTAGAAGACTCTGAGTTTCTGTGGTCTGAATCAGGAAAGTACTCGAGGTCTTTGGGTGTACCCTGACACCGCTGGGTTACCGGTTCGGTTCCGGTTCCAAAAAACCCAGTTCCTCAGTTGGCGCCCAACGTAGGGCGATACCAGCGGTACCGGTCCAGCCAGAGGTTCGTGAGGAGCTTCGTGTGAAAATTCTGGAGGAAGGCCAACCACTTCAACGACCCCTGCATGTCGACGTGGTCCGAAAGTCTTTGCTGCGAGGTTCCCCGCTTCCCGACGGCTACCAAGGACTGCTGCCCTGGCTATCGCCCTGATTTGGACCCTTGAAGTTTGGTAGAGCGAAACGATAAGACGAGTCTTCTGGTGACGTCATCGATATCTCAGTTAAGTATCAGTGGAGCGTCTCCCAGTCCTTAGTTGGTTCTTAGTTTTTGGTATCCTTTGGGATCATTTGGAACTTGCAAGTGCCAAAACCGAAGGACTCGTGTTTTCACGAGAAATATTGTAATCGATCATCCTTTGAAGTTTGGAGCTAGACTAGAGAGCGAAGATGCCTGGTCTTAGCAGACTTGGAAATTTGTTATGTCTTGGTTGTAGTAAAAGGGACTCCCGATTGGAGGACTCGTGTCCAGTTCCTCCGATTGGAACTCCAACTTATGAATTATATGTGAAACATGGAGTAGGCCCCATCACATATAACGAAGTGTGGATCAAATACACCAGAAAAGATGGTGTTTTAAAATGGCCCCAATATGGTAGCTTTGACACGGAAATCTTAGACAATCTCGAAGTTAAACTTTTAAAAAAGAAAGCCCGGCCGGCAATGTTTGACTCTTTCCACCTATGGCGTAACGAAGCCACACAGAAGGAAATTAAATTAGCGAAGAAAAATAAGAGAGAAAGGGGTATTTCGATAATGCAAGCTGCTATGCAGTTTAAAGACAATGAAGAAGAACAGATGAGTGAGAAGTTGCACAGGCAACGTAAAATGGTGATAGATAAATGCTATCCAGTTTTGCTGCGTCTTCAGCAAGATGCAGCAAAAGAGCTTGAAAAAGACCCTTTAATGTCGCATTTGTTAAGTTCGCCACCCCCTATGCGCAAAATGCTACGGCACCTCCGCAACCTTTAGTTGCGCAACCTGTGATTGCATTGCCTCCTGCTCCTCCACAGCACCCACCAGCTGTTCTTCAGCTGGCTCCTGCTCCTTCGGTACAGCCTCCTCAAGGCCCACAGATCACATCTGCTTCACCTGTGCTTTCTACGACTTTGCCTAGTGCACCTTCTACTTCTCCTAATGCTCCCTCTGCTATTGCCTCTGCTCCTGCCTTATCTCACCCTGTTTTTCTGCCCGTTCTTCCGTCAGTTTCTCCTTCCGTTCGACAAAGAATGGCCAACACTGTTACTAATCTTTTCTCACCTTTCTTCGGGTCGCCTAATACGACCCCTAACACGGAACGAAGACAGTTGCTGAGTCAACTGCCTGACTATCGAGAGAGAGATTTACTGAATCGTTTAGCGCATAAATGGGTTATCGACGCTGTAAGGTATGATGTAGAGTCTGTCATGGAAGTCTTCCGTCAATGGGAAGCACCGAAGCTGAGATACGTTTTTGAACAAATGTCTGTTTTTCTCTGTGAAGATTTGGAAGACAATGATCTGGAATACAACCCGCCCGAGTTGTGTCGTGTGCGGTTCGACTTCGCAGAGGGCATGATCGTAGGTCCCGATGTCGAGAAAGCGGTTGAGACATTGTTGTCGTATCGGAGTAAGGGGGGCACATCTCGATCACTATTTGAGCGCGACGCATCCGGTAGGAAAAAGGCGCGACAGTACCCCATGAGAGAAGTTCCTCCAGTTTGGAAGGAAGAAGTAGCAGCTGGTCCTGGTAATGTTCCACCACTTGTGCCAGCACATTTTCAGCGTGTATGGGTACATGTTCCTTGGAAGCGAACTGAAGTTTTAGCCCTTAAACAGACATTGCCTGATCCCCGTAAAAATCCCGCAGGGTATTACAAAGAGTTGTCACAGACTGCTGGGTCATGTATAATGAATTTAGCAGACATAGACATGTTGTTTGGGAACGTTGTTCCACAGCCATTATGGGGAAAGATTCGTCATTTAGATCATGACCAGGAGTTATGTGACTCATGGGCTAATATTACTGCTGCAGATGGCCGACAAGTTGGTGGTGCTAAGCCTGAGCCTTTAATAGCTGAACTTCCTGGTAAAATAATTGATTACATGAAAACGATAATGCCTGCGATACGTGTAAACTGGGATAAGTTGTCTGCATGTAAGCAGAAGAAAGATGAAACGGTGTCTGATTTCTTCACCAGGTTTGAAGAAACGTTTGTCGACCACAGTGGTCAAGATATGAGCACAGAAGGTGGCCAGCGATTGTTCGTCGATAAATTCGTGCACAATCTGCTTCCAGAGTTGTGTAAAAAGTTGAAAGATTCAGAGAGTTCTTGGGCAGTTTCCTCTTCAGCACAGATATTGGCTACTGCACAATATTACGAAAATAGAGAGAAAGACGAGAAAGATAGAGCAGAAAAGAAAACTAAAGAGCTGAAAACAAAGGTTTTGTTACAGCAAGCATATCCGCCACGTGGTGGTGGTGACCAGAATAATGGTGGTCAGAATAACTATCAGAATAATTATCAGCAGCCTCAACAGTATCAGAGGAACTCGCAAAGAGTCGAGTATACTCAGCCACGTGTTCCTGTAGGCCCCAATCAGTGTTCGTATTGCAAGGAAGAGGGTCATTTTAAGTATAGTTGCCCTATTTTGTTACAACGCGCGAATGGTGTTTCAAACACAAGAGGTAGAGGTGTTCAGCAAGCACCTAGAGGTAGAGGACGTGGAAACGTCCCCCAGAACGCACGTCCCCTTCCACCTCAAAATTTTATGAATGGGTTCGATCAGCAGAATACCGCATCTGGTAGGACAGCTCAGTACTATACTGATGATTATTACACAGAAGATGAGCAGTGGGAAGGTAATGATTGCTAGGACAGCCATAGACAAAGAGAGGGAGTTGTTTCAGTTCCAGTAGATCAGAGTGGACCATACATTGAGGTGATTACATCAGGTGTGTTTGAGCCTTTTCTGTTGGATACTGGTGCTACAAAGAGTTCTATTATGCACTCCAAACTCCCTGGCGCACCTTTGTCTGGCGAAATGAATGTTTCTGTAGGTTTTTCTGGCGCCCTGGTTAGAAATCCGATTTCTGACCCTTGGTCTCTTTCTGTTGGTCCTTGTGAATTAGAAGCACCCCTTATTCTGACAACAGGTTGTGGTGAAAACTTGTTGGGATTAGATCTGTTAAAAAGATTGTATGCGACTTTGTACTGTTCTCCTTCGGGAGTACAGCTTACACTGGGTAAGAAGGTGGTTTCTCCGATGTACTTGTCAAGGGATAAACTTCCAACAGAATTGTCGTTTCTTCCTGATATTCTTTGGGCTACTGGTCCTACTGATGTGGGTCTCTTAGAAATACCACCATATGTTGTAACATTGAAAGCCAATGTTAAATTGCCACGAATTCCCCAATACAAAATATCTAGTGAAGGTGAAAAAGCTTTGCTAGCGATCGTTTACGATCTGATTGAAAAGGATGTGATTGAAGAGACTAGAGGCAACGTTTGCAATAGTCCTGTTCTGCCTGTTTTGAAACGAACTGATCCTTCTCAGCCACCTTTTTACAGATTTGTGATTGATCTGAGAGAGGTCAATAAAATAGTTGTGCCACAATTTCCAGTTGTCCCCGACATTACTGCCCTATTGACTATGATTCCAGCTTCTGCAACATGGTTTTCGGTGATTGACTTGAAGAATGCTTTCTTCAGCATCCCGATTGCTGAGGAGAGCAGGGAAATTTTCGGCTTCAGTTTAGGAGGACGAAGCTTCCGCTTTAAACGAGCTCCACAGGGCTACTGTGAAAGTCCATCAATATATAGTCAAGCTTTAAAGACACAGCTTGATACGATTGTTTTACCTGAAGGTGCTTCTCTAGTACAGTACGTTGATGATTTGCTTATGGCTGCAGACACTGAGGTAATATGTAAAAAACCCACGTTGTCATTGTTGCGTCATCTATGTGATTTGCATCACAAGGTGTCACTTTCCAAATTGCAATATTGTCGACAAGAAGTGACCTACTTAGGTCATCTCTTATCAAAGGAGGGAAGGAAACTGACCCCAGAAAGAATTCAGGCAATAGCGAAATTGAGTGTGCCAAGAACACAGAAAGAAGTGCGTGCTTTCTTGGGTATTACATCGTACTGTAGGCAATGGATACCAAATTTTTCGTTATTAGCCAAACCTTTGGTGGCAATAACGTGTAAAGATACACCCAATCCCGTTCCTTGGTCTGAAGAGTGTCAGAAAAGTTTTTCTGAATTGCGCACAGCATTATGTTCGGCTCCTGTGTTAGGTACCCCCAACTACAGGAAGCCCTTTACATTGTATGTCCATGAAAAAGAGGGTTGTGCATTGTCCATGTTGACACAGTTATTCGGTGACAAGCAGCGTCCATATGCATATTTCTCGTCGACTTTGGATCCGGTAGCTAAAGCATTGACGAGTTGTTTAAGAGCAACAGCGGCAGCAGCTGTTTCTATTCAACAGTCTGCTGGTCTAGTGATGAATAATATGCTAGTCGTGATGGTCCCACATGCAGTAGACACGTTGTTAAACAGAACCAAGACACAGCACTTAACTAGTGCTCGATTGTCAGGTTACGAATTAACATTGCTAGCGAGTCATGTGCATATAAAAAGATGCAACTCTCTCAATCCCGCTACGTTGTTGCCAGTTGTAGAGGAATTAGATGCTTCAGAACAGCATGATTGTTTTCTCAGAACAGAAGAAGAAACGAAAGGGAAAATAGATCTCCAGGACACTCCTCTTGCTGAATGTGATGGTACATTGTGGGTGGATGGTTCATGCTTCAAGCTCCCGAATGATGATACGACTGCAGCATATGCAGTCACGACTTTGCATACAATTGTTGAAGCTGCACGTATTCCACATAACTCAGCTCAGGCAGCAGAATCGATTGCACTCACGAGAGCATGTGTGTTGTCAAAAGGAATGAAAGTGACTGTCTATACCGACAGCCAGTATGCGTTTGGAGTGGCTCACAGTTTTGGACGATTGTGGAAAGAACGTGGGTTCCTGACTTCGCATGGAGCTAAGATTCAGCATGGTCAGTTGGTGAATGAGCTTCTTGAATCACTGACCTTGCCTCTGCAAATGGCGATTGTGAAATGTAGTGCTCACAAGAAGGTGACTGATGATGTTGGTCGTGGAAATGCATTTGCTGACGAAATCGCGAAAGAAACTGCAAGGAATGTGACGAGCCGAATGTATGTTGCAGGCCCTGCAAGATGGATTGGTGATGTCGGAATGTGTGAAGACACGATAGAGAGTGTGAAGTCGATTCAAGCTGAAGCTACAGAGAAAGAGTTGAATGTATGGAGAGAAAGTACGGGTAGAATGGATGCAAATGGTTGTTGGGTTGAATTGTCAGAGCATCAGAGATGGTTGTTACCCGATGCATATGTGCTTGCAGTGGTTACAATGGCTCATGGAATGGCTCATATTAGCGTGAAAGGGATTTGCAAGTTGTTGGCCCCAGTATGGCAAAATTCAGGAATTCCCAAGTGTGCAGAGAATGTCATCAAAAATTGCATGGTGTGTCTGAAACACAATCCTGGTAGGGGAACCCCAACTCCAGCTGGTCATTTTGCACCTCCTACGTATCCGTTTGAGGGTTTGCAGCTAGATTTCATCCACATGGAGAGGTGCAACAATGTAAAATATGTACTCGTTGTTGTTTGTGCCTTCTCAAGATGGGTAGAAGCATACCCCCTAAAAGGCAATACTGCCTTGTCCACAGCGAAAGCCCTTGTGAAAGAGTTCTTCCCCAGATTCGGAATGCCTAGAATGATCTGGAATGACAATGGAAGTGAATTTGTGGGTCAAGTGATGAAGAAAGTATGTGAAGGGCTAGGCATTCAGCAAAAGTTCCACGCTGCAAATCACCCCCAATCAGCTGGATTAGTAGAATGTTATAATGGCACGCTTAAGTTAAAATTGGCCAAAATTCAAGCGAGCACAGGTCTTAAATGGCCTGACGCTCTACCCTTAGCACTCCTATCCACCAGAATGACTGTGCATTCGCGAGTGAAACTTAGCCCCTATGAAATAGTCTTTGGCCGCCCGGCCAACATTTGGGGAGTGCCAAGGCCCACCAGGTTCAGCGAAATAGAACACCCTGTTTTGCTAGATTATTTGTACGAATTGACGGCTAAATTGCGTGTTTTACACCAACAGGTGCATGATACACTGCCTCAAGTCTCTGAAGCTCCAGGACATCAGATCGACCCTGGATCCTGGGTGCTGGTCAAGAACTTTCAGCGAACAAAGAACGACCAGCCCAGGTGGACCGGCCCACACCTCGTCCTCCTTTCCACAAGATCAGCTGTTCGAGTGGAGGGGAAGAAAAACTGGATCCACGGGATCCACTGCAAGCGGATCCCTCTGCCTCTACCCTACGACAAGTGGGTCCAGAAGGGTGTCGGCGACTCAGAGACTGAAACCGTGCCTCATTTTCTGCCTTTCAGTGATGCACGAGTAAAAGGAACACTGACTGAACAAAAGAGTAATACAATTTTGCAATCACCATCAGTTCCGTTGGACACTACAGAGCTTGAACTCCTTTTCCGGGATCATACCATACCTGGAAAGCAAAGATATAATTTGAGGCCGAGAAATACGAACTAATAAAAGTGTTTTTGTTCCCTCCAAGTACTATTTTTGAAAGTGCAGCTCTCCCATCTGAGAAACTTGCTTATTTTTGTTTTTCGAACCGCCATCCGGGTTCCGCTGCTAGGGCCGCGATTGCCCAAAGTCTTTGGGGTGCAGCTGACGATGTTAGGTCGGCAGTTCTGGTTGGTCCAAGGAAGTTGCCCTATACTAACAGAAGCATTCCTTAGCAGAATCAACCTCCCATCGCGGGCAGCACCTTAGAGAGGATGGAGTTTTTCGAGATGGAGAGACCTGCCAAGGAAATGAACTTCAAACACAGATTATGTAAAATAATGACAAAGAAAAGCTTTTTGATATTGTGCATTTTTATGTTATTCAGCGTGATGACATTTTTAATAGGTTATGTTTTATTGTCTTTTCAAGTAACATTTGCACCCACTACATCGCCCATACCTCCTCCTTCTACTATTTCCCCACACTATTTTCAACCCCTTCCTGAACACGAATCAGCTAGAAGATTAGAGTTCATTAATACCTCCTTTGTTCAGCTTTTGCACCAACACCAACTAGTAATGAACACGACTAACTGTTGGGTGTGTGGTCTTATGCCTCACACAACGGATAAAGGTTTCCCTTATCTGGTCCTGCCTTTCAGCCACAACGGTTCTGTGTGGGCATACAGAACAATGTTCATAGATCTTCCCCGATTTGGATTGTACCCCATCAGGGTCACCTGTGTCTGCAAGGTACTGGCAAGAATGCCAGAGCTCAGTTAGGGAAGAGTGTCTGCACTAAAACGTATGTTTTTGCAGCCCAGACTTCCCCTTCGTTTTTAACAGCTAAGGGTACCTATTTCATCTGCCATGATAGAGCCTATACATGGTTGCCCCCTGACTTTTCGGGCACATGTTTTGTTTCGTTCCTGCTGCCTCCCACTTACACAGCAGCGGCAGATTACCACAAGATAAGGATAGTTAGAGGTGTCTTGAGTAAAGAAGACACTGCAGGTCAAGAATCTGGGGACCCATGGTTAACAGCAGGAACATAAGGCAATTGACAAGGGTAGTTGAATCCACCGTAGTTGAAACTGCTGGTGCCCTTAGTAACTTGACTGCTGAGCTCCAGTCGGATCGTCTTATGACCCTTCAGAACAGGGTCGCTTTAGATGTCATACTTGCAGACCGAGGTGGGGTATGTAAATTGATCCAATCGAGTTGCTGTGTTTTCATCCCAGATAACGCTCCAACAGTGTACCAGGCCATCACCAAACTACATAAGATTTCCGAATCTATTCATGTGGATAAAGGAGATTGGTCGTTAATGGGATGGTTCTGGGAACTGATATCCGGCTGGGGATGGAAAATTCTGATGGTCATTGGGATGGTCTTAGCCATTCTTTTCCTGTTCTGTCTGTGCGTGCAGTGTGCTACTGCAATATGTGGCCTCTGTGCTACATCATGTGTAAGGAAACCTGTATCAAGAGACGAACTAAGTACTAGAATTATGTTACAGCAACATCTCAATGACTTTAGGAATATAGACCTGGACTCAGATTAGCATGAGATTAGGTTAAATTGCCTATGTAAGGGCAAAAGGAGGGTTTGTGGTTCTGAAAATTCTGGACTCGTGTAATAATTCTGGACTCGAGAATTAAACTTCGTCGTAACATGACGAATTTGGTATCAAAAGACCGAGAATGGCTAGTACACTATGTACAAGCATTTTCGTCATATTCGAGTGACGAATTCACCTCGAAATCGTCATTCTCGTTCTGAACCCTTGGCTTCCATTTTGTGTATGGCAGCCATTTTGTGAGTTGCCCTCACACAGGCAAATGGATCAAGCCAAATTCGATTCCAAAGGACACGTACACCTTGATTGACTTTTCTCTGACCTGGGCAAGTTGGAACCATTGCCCCAGGCCGAACCTGTTTGGTCAGTTCCTCTCCCAGTGGCCGAACGAGATAGCATCAAGGCAGGACAGGCCATAAACCTTCTCATCGCACACACACCCTGCCGAATCTTGCTCACACCTGTCCCAGCTCTTTTCTCTCCCACTTGCTTTATGATGGGGAGGTGCCCGTTTTATTGGGGGTCCACCGGTATCTGATGGAAATGCTGGGCCTTGCCAGGTAATTTGTTATGGGCTGGACAAACAAAAATGTGGGCTGTCATCATGACTCTGCTTTTCCTTTGTAGTGGAAACATTTTTATGGTATGAGTAAAATGTGGAGAATGTTTGCCTAAAGCACAATATTTCGTATAAAAAGAGAAGCCTGACTTTGTGAATTTGAGCAGTCTCCTGAGAATATACATCCCGTGCTGTTGTACTTCTAGGACGCCTGTTACCTTGGTTGCAGCCAATAAAATCGATCCTTGACTTCACCTAGAAGACTCTGAGTTTCTGTGGTCTGAATCAGGAAAGTACTCGAGGTCTTTGGGTGTACCCTGACACCGCTGGGTTACCGGTTTGGTTCCGGTTCCGAAAAACCCAGTACCTCAGTGCATTTGCAGAAGTTGAGGTGAATGGCCACCCTGAATCATTCTTCGATCAATACTGGTGCTACCAATTCTACTGTTAGAACAGTAGAAGTTCCAAACCTAACCCTCTCTAGAAAAATATTTCAAGTTGGTGAAGTCGCAAATAAATAAATGACACACCCTATAAAAGAAGAGAAGAAATACCTGTTAAAATAGGATCCTTTGAGGAGAATCACCGGTTTGTGTGTGATTCAAGTTCTCTGAACCTATTAGGATGCGATTTATTGTGCAAGTTAAATTGCACTATCTATTGTACTTCAAAAGGATTTGAATTTCAGACCCATGATGAAAATGTAGGCTTAAAATTGATGAGTCAAGGGCCTGAAGTTGGGTTGCGTTCTATAAGGAAATCTGTGGAATTACCACCAGACCTGCACTTTTTCAGTGCTTACACAAATGTACGGAAAAGCAAGACAGACTGTGGCTACTCTTTATCCTGCAGCCGCAGGGCAGCCTGGGTGCCTTAAAGACATGACAGCAGTTGGTGTCAGCATAGAACAGTGTGAAACTATTGTGATGGGACATCCCTAACTGATCTTGGTCCACATTCGGTGGAGATTTTGTTGACATATAACCATACACAGCATATGACAAAAAGTTGCTTGACATATTATGAACAGATTATACTTGCTGAGGAAAATATTACCCAGTAGATGTGCTACTTTGAATTCTGCCAGTTTAATGCCTCTTCCGGGGAATGCAAATAATGAGGGGGAGGGGGAGCATGATTGTCTCAATGTAAATAATCTGTGCACCAACCCAAACCCAGATATACGAGATACGCCACTGGTAGAGTCTCATTACATAATGTATTTGGATCGGTCCTGTTTAGGAAACAATGAAGAAAATTTGAGAGCTGCATGCACAGTCTGCTTAGTCTATGGGGTAGTCAAAGTCTCCTGGCTTCGATGGGTGTTCTCTGCGCAAGTGGCAGAACTGATAGCTCTTACTAGAGCTTGCTGTGTCTCTGAACAGCTGAGAGTGACTATATGTACAGATAGTCAGTATGGCTTTGGTGACGTTCATGACTTCATACAGTTATGGTCACAAAGAGGATTTATGTCATCATCTGGATCCCTGATCCCTGATCCCAGTCATGAGACTGCTTGAAGAACTATATCTGCCTGCAAAATTTGTAGTTGTGAAGTGAACTACTCACCGCCGTAGTGATGATTATGTGACAGTGAGCAACTTTTATGCTGATGAGGTTGCATGATGCTGTGCTCATGGGTCACAAATATTCGATGTTGAATACATGAATGAGAATGAAGATGAGGTCAACTATAACCTTTTGTTGTCAACAACTGATACTTAGGAGGAAGTGAAGAGAATGCAGGAAGAAGTGTCACAGGCAGAACAGCAAGGTTGGATCGGAGCAGGATGTGTGTAGAGAGATAATGATATATGGGTTTCTGTAGATGGCAGACCAATGTTGCCAGGCAGCATATTGTCCCCAATGGCAAGACATTTCCATTGACCCACACATATTAGGAGGGTTGCCATGGTCAGGTTGTTTAGACAGCATTGGTTTAATCCAAAAGTTAGACTGGTTACTGAAGAATTGTGCCACAGATATGTTGTATGTCAATAAATTACTGAGGGTAAAAGAACTCCAGTGACATTGAGTTATATAGGAAGATTATGAGGGCCAATTAACAGGATAAATATAAACTTCCTCGAAATATCTCTGTGCAATGGGCTGAGATGTATCCTAGTAATTCTGTGCTTGTTCTCGCTTGGGTGGAAACCTACCTGATTAGGAGGAATTACAATCTCACAGTAGACAAGTTGTTGTTGATGGAATTGATACCTATGTTTTGACAGTGCGAGGGACTCATTTCATTAAAGTGGTCCGGAAAACGTTGTGTGCAGTGTTACAAGTTGAACAGAGATTACATTGCAGTTATTGGCCAGAGGCGTCACACATTGGGGAGCAAGTGAACGAAACGTACAAAGCCAGATCCACCAAATTGAGGGCATCAATATTTCTTAAGAGTCCAGGGGGCATATTACCAAGCAATAGCGATAATTATCGCTATTGCTTGGTTAGAGACAAAAATTTACCGCAGAGCTGCGGCGATTTTTATCGCAGATAAACCTTGGTATTACCAAGGTTTATCGCAAATGCGATAAAAAACGGCCGCAATGCATGAATATCTCTGAAAAGTCAGCGATATTCATGCATTGCCGAGCTAATGCTCTTAGTCATGTTATCCACCTCCCATTGGATAACATGGCTAAGAACTGCTCAGGGCAGGTGTTAGCTTTTGGAGATATTCACGCTTAGCGTGAATATCTCCAAAAGTTGGTAATAGGAGATAGCGATGTTAGCGACTGTTTCCAGTCGCTAACATCTTGGCACGCCCACTTTGCATGTCATTAGTGATAAATATCACTGACATGCAAAGTGGGGCCCAAGATGGTCGCTATCTCCTACTAGCTGCCGCTAACTGGTGTTAACGACAGCTAGGTAATAGGGAGATAATTTTGTCTCCGCTTTCTTGGCTTTTAAAGCCAAAAAAGCGGAGATAAACCCCCTTGATAATATGCCCCCAGATGCTTTGCCTCATGTGCTTATGAGCCTTTGTAGTGTACCTGACAAAAGACTAGGATTATTCCTGCATAAGATAATCATAACTGCCTGCAGTGTCTGCAAATGCACTTGTGAGCATTACAGATGACATGGTTCTTGACTATTACAAGGGACTAGCAGATGTAGTCCATTAAGTGTTATTTCAGGTTGAAGCTGTTGCCATCTCACTATGTCTGGAGCAGTACTATGACCTCAGTGTTGGCATCTGGGTCATGGTGAAGAAACAAGTTTTGAAAACATGGCTGGAGCCTAGATGGTGTGTCCTGTACCAGTTCCACCTAGTGACAAATACTGCTGTTAAGTGTGGGGGACTTCCCAACTGGATTCATGCAGGCCACACTCATAGAGTGGAGAGGCCTCCTAATGATATGACAGTACCTTTTCCTGAGTACTGAGACTCAGTAATAGCCTGTGAAAGCACATTTGCTGCCTGGGGGGTAGGAGGGGGGGTCTTGATGAACTGACAGTGGAGAAGTGTTGGCCTGAACTGCTCCCTGAGCCTGACTCAGACCCTGACGAAGGGTCTAGTGCTGTGTCAAGCTGAGTACCATTGGCCAAGAAGGCAAGAAAGAGAGAGATTAAGTTTGCCTACAGAATGAGCACTGAGTACTGTCCCAGAGGATACTGAGAATTTTGATCTGAGTCACAGTGAAAGTGAACATACCACGTCTGGAGATCAAAAAGAGCTAAAGTGCCATGTCGGAGGTACTCATCCCTGTTAGAAATGGGGTTCTCTTGCTGGCAGTGGCTTGCACCCTGTCCGAGTAGGGGCCCTTATTGTAGTCAGGGTAAATGAGTTACACACCCAAGATAACCCCTGCTCACCCCCTTGGTAGCTTGGCACAACCTGTCACACTTATCCCAGAGGCAATGTATAAAGCATTTGTACATAAACACACAGTAACACAGTGAAAACACTACAAATGGAAACCACACTAGTTTAGAAAAAAAAACCTATATTTATCTAAGTAAAACAAGACCAAAACGGCAAAAAAGAAACATACATAATTCAAGATATCACTTTTAAAAGGTTTGAAACAGGTCAGTCCATAGGAAACTAGGGATATATCACTTTTATCACAAAGTAACCTGGGATGCATCAAAATCAAAGAAGAAATCAGGTGAGGTGGAGGTGAGGTGCCAGAAAAGCAAAGTGATGCATTAGTTTCATACTACCAGTGAAGGTGATGAGTTGATTCCTTGCTGCCAGGGAAGTTGATTTGTCAGTTCCTTACTACAGTGCAGGTGAGGTGATGCGTCAGTTCCATATTGTCAGTGGAGATGATGATACAGCTCCTTACTGTGAGGGGAGGTGACGCGTCGGTTTCCAGACACGCTGCCTCAGATCTTTACTTCTGGGCAACTTTGATTAAGAACTTAGTACACAGGTGTAATGCATCTAAAATCCGGCCACACTGGGTTGATGCGGCTGTGGCAATGCGGGCACTGCATCAATTTTCCAGCCACAAACAGGAGATGCATCGATTTATTCAGCTGCACAGCAGAGCCTGAGTTGGAGCGAGTGCTATGAACTTCAGTAACACAGTGCTCAGTGTAGTGTCTTCTCTATCTTCATGACATAAGGTTCTGTAGAACTTGGAATGTTTTGCCTTCTAATGTTCCCTAGAAATCAGTTACTCGCTGGTAGCTGATGGATGGGGTGTCTGTTAATAAACCTCCTTGACATACATCACCTTTGCATGTATATATTTGAAGAACTTTTCATTGGCGACAAGGACAAACAGGAGAAAAGAGAGAAGAGAAAGACACCTCAATATCAAGCTAAGTTGTATGTTTGAAAAAGGAAAGAAAGATTTATGACAGAAAGAAAATATATGAAAGGAAATGTAACAAAGAAATTGAAAGTGATCTTGAATGAGTAGAAATTAAAACAATCTTCCCCAGCGGCTGTGGTTTAAAAAGGGAAGATAATACCTTCCCCAGATGAGGAAGATTCTAAGTTGGGAATCCCCCTTTTGAATCGACCGCCTGTGAAAAAGTGGTCCCAAGTAGCGATACAGATGAAGTCCTTATGCTTGGAATATGGGCTAAGGGCAACCAATGGAAGGTCAAAGTTGGATTCTTCGGGAGCCCATACATTCAATAGGCTTGGGTATTCCTCTAGGATTGATTACATCTTACTTGATTGTACCTCCAGGAGGAACTTATTGGATATGGAGGTTCTCCCTACTGTTGACAGCGATCATAATCCCCTAAGCCTTTCGCTTAAATCGCAGTGGTCGCCTATGCATGTTAATTCCGCAAAAACTATCGCAACATAGACTAGAGAAATAATTCCATCTAATTCTGGGAGGCACCTTAAATGGAGTAAAGTTGCGCTTGATGAATTAAAACTATCGGGCATCAGATCTACTTTATCCTGAGCCTTACTAGGGTTACAAACTATCTCAAACGATAGTGATGCCACGCAGAAGATACCTATAATCTACGAGGAAACCATAAAAACCGTGGTCTCTTTTTTAACACAAATAGCAATAAATCACAGTCTAGGAGTAATTCTAGTGGCACATGGTGTACGGCATCTTGCAGGCAGAAAAAAACTGCACTGATAAAGGCCGTTAAAACTAAGTCTAGAACTGGCATAACGTTAGCAAGAAGGGAGTATAACGAGGCAGTGCTAAAGGCAAAAAAAGATTTTGAGGAGCAGCACTGGCAGGCCCTTTCAGCTGCCAGCCTGGGAAGGGATGCCAACTTATTCTGGGACTTATTGAGGAACAAAATGCACCCTGACTCCGAGCTTATCACTAATAATATCACTTGCAAAGTGTGGTTTGACCATTTCAAGAGTCTTTACACTGACGATGGAGAGGCTATTTTAGATGGCCCGCCAGTCGATCCTCGACTCAGCCTAGGGGATTCCAACCAATTTCCGTTTACAGAAAAGGAGGTAGAAACAGCCATTTGACGAATAGTCCCAGCAAAAGCTGCTGGGCCTGATGGCCTACCAGGGGATCTCCTCTGAGCCGATCCCACAACCTGGGCAAAATTTCTAGTATTACTTCTGAATGCAATTGATAGGGGTTTCCCGATTCCGGACTCCTGGAAAGGGGCGGAAGTGGTACCAATCTTTAGGAAGAATGCTAGGGATAATCCCGCAAATTATCGCCCTATATGCCTCTTAGACTCCACGCAAAAGGTGGTAGGACATGTTTTCCTGGAAGGAATCCTAGCCTGGGCAGATGAAAATCAAGTCCTTTCGGACTACCAGGCTGGTTTTAGAGCAGGCATGGGGACTATCGAGCAGGCATTTAGGTTGCTCCTCCTTTATTGGAAGGTGGTAAGAATTGGCTAAGGAAGTCTTTACCTTGCTTTTATAGATCTTAAGACTGCCTTTGACCTGGTCCCATGTGAGCGCCTGTGGCAGGTCATGGTAGAGCAGGTAGTCCCAAGGTATATTGTAAGTATACTAATCCGCCTACACGAGGGCAATTTTGCCCAAGTGAGATGGGGGCCACAGGGGGAAAAAACATCACGCATACCGGTGAACAGGGGAGTTCGCCAGGGATGTGTGCTAGCTCCCACCCTATTCTCTTTGTATGTGAATGGGGTGGTTGATTTTTTACAGCAAACACCATCTGATGCCCCATCCCTGACGGGCGAGAAGATTCCAACACTCCTGTTCGCCGACGACACCCTGCTCCTCTTCAAAACCCCCAGCGGACTGCAGACCATCCTTGACAATTTCCAACGCTTCTGCACAATGAGAGGGCTTTCTATTAATACCACAAAAACGAAGTTCCTTACCCTCAATCCATCTAAAACTTTTAGGAACCCCCCAGTGTTAAATACCGTCCAGCTAGAAAGGGTAACCACCTTTGACTATTTGGGCATTCGTATTTCCGATTCAATGAATTGGTCTTCACACACCCAGAAAATGCTCCTGGCCCACAAAAGGGTGGTAGGGTCATTACTAAAAGAACATCGCTCTTCGGTGAGCAGACCAATCGCCACGCCCTTACAATTTACAAGGTCAAGGCAGTAAGTTCAGCCCTTTATGGTGCAGAACTGTGGGGTTTTTCTAACATAGACCAAATCACTCAATCGAAGAACAAATTCCTAAAGGGTCTAATGATGCTCCCCCAGAGGGCTCCCACCAAGCCCCTTCTATATGATTTAGGCTGCCATTCAATTAGGGACACGGCACGACTCCGCCCACTCTTGCTCTGGGTACGCCTGTGGCGGACCCGAGAGTTATCAAAGTATGCAATGGGTCTGGGTGAGATCATGGATATGGATGGGTGGCAGAAAATCCCCTGGCTCATTAATGTAATGAAACTTCTCTGTGATTTGGGCCTTAGTGAGGATTGGAAGAATAGATCTGCCCCTCCTAAGGCCGAGGTCAAGAGGCTGTACTGGCAGTGGGTTACTAAAAATGAAGGTCTAAACACAAGATTAGGCAGGCTCTCAGAAGAGTTTTTGCAGCACAAGACTTCCCCCTGCTATGAGCCTTACCTAGATTTCATCCAGCAGCCACACGACAGAGCTCTATACTTTGAGTTTAGGGTAGGCACCCTGCTATTAAAGGAAATGACTGCGCAGTGGTCTCCTCCATACCAAACCTCAGCTTTTTGCCCATGTTGTGATGCCTTGCCTGAGACAATCGCCCACTTCATGTTCTTCTGTCCAGCCTACAAGGCCCCCAGGAGGTGCTGGCTGAAGCCAGTCTGCATCAATATGGGTACCGGTAGTCACTTAGCTGCTTTGCACATCCTAAAATCAGATTCCCGAGATCTCTATGCTTGTGGCCTTGCCAAATACCTCAAGTGGGCATGGGGCATTAGAGCAAGGATTTTAAAGTCTAAACCATGAACTTTGAAAATGGACTCTGCTTTATATTGTCACACTACCTTCCGTCATTACACTGGTGCACACCAAGTTTTTATTATATCCAAAAAATGTTAATCCCATTGACTATTCTTCGTGCACCAATTCTTTTTAAACATTTTATATAATGTATTTTATGATTTTTTTATGAAGTGTATTGTATGCTTTCTTCATGTATTTTTATCCAAATTGTGCAGCTTTAATGGTATTTATTTATCGAAATAAAGCTTTTGAACATGAACATGAACATGATAATACCTTCCCCAGCGGCAGATAAAATCAAGTGTGAAGGTGTTTGTAATGTGGAAATGAGATACGAATGAATCAGAAGGAAATAAAAAGTAAATAATCCTTCTCCAGCGGCTGTTTTAAATTTGAGAAGAAAATACTTCTCCAGCGGCTGTTATTTATAGTTACAAACAAGAGAAGGAAGGAAAATAACTTTCTGAATAATTGAAAAAAAACTAACAGTCCGATATTGATTCAGTATCTTGAAAATATTAAATACATTTCTTGTACCTTTCAAGTGGAAGCGTTATGTGAACTGAGGCTGTCCAAGTTGTGTGGATTCATTTGCGACAGGACGTTTTGGAGCCGTTTGCCGTGTTTGAGTGATCTTCATGGTTCGGCAGTCTCCGAGAAATGATGATGCAACAGAATGCTTGTGAGCGTCTCGGTGTTTCTTTTCAAAACACGCGAGAGTTGAGCAAAGCTTGTTTAGCGTTCGGAGTAGAACGTGGAAGAAGAATTCAGTGAAGTGAAATCGGCGTGTGAAGTGTTGACAGCTCGTGGTGTGCTGAAAGGAAAACGCGGATTAAAGTGAGATTATTTTAAAAGTGGAACTTGCGATGAGACAGGAAGGAAAGAAAGACGTAACATTTTAAAATTGAACAAGTGAAAAGAAGAATATTTTTGGAAAAATATATGTTGAAGGAAAAGACTATTTTGTGTATAGCTTTTGAAAATGTAATGTAAAATACATCGATGAGTATAGAGAATAGTCTTACAGAAGGTATAATTTAGTGTTCATTGGTTTAAAAATATATTTTAGTTACAGGACATTGAAAATTAAAAGGTGTTTATTACAGGATTATTAGGACGGTTATAAAAATATAAAAATGAAGAATGTTACTACTCCACCGTTCTTTCTCTCTGATCCAGGTGAACCAAAAGTAAAATGGAGTAAGTGGAAAAAAATATTTGCACATTATGCACGTGTATGTGGGACAAATTTAAGTGCAGAAAGGAAGTATTCTCTTTTAACACATTGTTTAGGAGGGGAAGGTCAAGAAGTATTAGAAAATTTACCTTAGTTATCTGTACAAGAACAAAGGGGTTTGGATGAATATGAAGTTTGTCTATTGAAGTTAGATAAACATTATTTGCCTTGTGTAAGCACTATTATGGAAAGGTATCACTTTGGAAAAAGAGAACAAGGTAACGATGAATCAATTGAAGAGTATTTGTCTGCTTTGCGAAAATTATCTTCAACGTGTAAATTTGGTGCAGTGAATGAAGAACGTTTGAGGGATCAGTTAGTTTTGAAATGTAGAGAGGATAAGATCAGAGAGGAATTATGGTTGAAGCATGAACCACCATTAGAAGAAGTTGTAAGTATAGCAAAAAGGGTGGAACATATGTTAAAATGTGTAAATGAATTAAAAGGAGACAAAACAAAAGTTGAAACAGTGGTTGAGGATGTAAAAGAAATTGTTTGTCAGGTAAAAGATGTTAAGAATGTTACAAAGAAGAGACATCTTTTAATGCAATTTCGTGTTTCAGCTGTGGGAAGTCTGGACATAAGGCAAATTCAAAAACGTGTCCTGCTTTAAGTTGTGTTTGCCATGGTTGTGGTAAAGAAGGACATTTTGTGAAATTTTGCAAATCAAAAGAAAAGAAGGTATTTAAAAAAGAGAATAAAGAAGTCATATGTCAGGTCAAAGAGAACATGATCATCCTATTGGCAAAGTGAAGGTTGATGGTATAGAATTCGACATGAAGTTTGATTCTTGTTCACCTATTACGATTATATCTAAGGAAATGTATAGGAAGTATTATCAAATGAAAAACAAGCTTTTAAAAATGGATGTCAATCCAGGAGGTTATGGTGGTTTTCCAATAAGTATGTTGGGTTATTTTAATGCCATGATTGAAATTGAAAAGAACATGATCGTTGGAAAAGTTTATGTCTCAAAGGTTGGTGATTGTTTGATTAGTTGGCCACATCAACGTATGGTGGGGGTGATGTTGAATCCTAATTCTAATCCACAAATTCAGATTCTGGAGATAAAGTCAGATGGGAATTCTTTTGTTAAGGAGTTTCCTCGTCTTTTTAGAAAAGAGTTAGGATGTTAGAAAGGTTACAAACATTGCATTAAAATTAAGAAGAATGCTATTCCTGTGATTACAAAAGTTAGAAGGGTCCCCATGGCTGTACAAGGAAAAGTTGAAGAAGAATTAAAAAAATTACTAGAACAAAATATTATTGAAACATTTGAGGCAACGGAATGGTTGGCGCCAGTTGATGTCGCAAACAAACCTAAAGGCTAAATTAGACTCTGTTGTGATTTGAGATTGCTAAATAAAGAGGTAGTGATTGATACATTTCCTTTATCAAATATTGATGAGATTTTAACTTCTCTAGGTGATTCAAGGATATTTACAACTTTAGACTTAACTCAGGCTTATCATCAGATTGAGTTGACGCAGGAGTCACAAGACTTGACGGCTTTTATCACGCCTATGGGCTCTTTTAAATATAAAGGGATGCCGTTTGGTCTTGTGTCTGCTGCGTCAGTTTTCCAAAGGGTAATGGCTTCTATTTTAAGAGGAATTAAGTCGGTAAAATGTTATCAAGATGATCTGTTGATTCATGGAAACAGTCAAGAAGAACATGATAAGATTTTGAGAATAGTTTTAAGGAGATTAGAATCTGCAGGTCTTACTTTGAAATATGAGAAATGCAAGTTTTCAGTGAAAAGTGTAAAGTACTCGGGACATAATATATCTGCTTTTGGAATATCTCCAAAGAAGGATTTTGTGGATACGATAAAGAATTTGGAAAATCCAAAAAATAAAGAAGAAATTGTTTCATTTTTAGGAATGGTTGAATATTATGGAAAATGTATAAAGGATTTAGCCAGTAAGTCTAGTAATTTGAGAAGTTTAATAGTTAAGAACAAAGAGTTTATTTGGACAGAGCATTGCCAGAAAGAATTTGAGGGTATTAAGAACGATTTAGAAAATACTCCCAATCTACAGGCTTTTATTCCTTTTGAAGAAACATTTGTTGTAACTGATGCAAGTTCAAAATGACTTGGTGCAATTTTAAAACAGAATAGAGGTGGAAAAGAGAAACTTATTGCCTGTGCTTCTAGAAGTTTGCGAGGTGCAGAATTAAACTATTCTGTTATAGAAAAAGAGGCTTTGGCCATATTCTGGGCACTTAAGAAATTTAAAAATTTCTTATGGGGTCAGGAATTCAAGGTTTGTTCTGATCCTTAACCATTAAAAGAGATTTTCACGACAGTAGGTTTGGATTGTGTATCTTCGCGCATTAGGAAATGGGTGATTGGACTTCAGGAATTCAATTTTAGTGTAAATTATATTCCTGGTATAGAAAATGTGTCTGCAGACTGTCTTTCAAGATTAGTTGGAGATGTTAATGGTGAATTTGAAGAAGATGACATCTGTGAGGATGAAGTGAATGTTTGTGAGATTACATATGGTGTATTTCTTGAGGAAGAGTGGTTGGAAGTATGTAGGAAAGATGAAGTGATTTCTAAGATTAAAAATGTAATCCAAAATAATTCAGTGCTCGATAAAACTTTTGTTAAAGTTTGGCATTTAGTAGTTAGTGAATTATCTGTTGAAAATGGAATATTGTTAAGAGGTTCAAAATTAATTCCTCCAAATTCTTTGAGGGAAAAAGTAATTGAAGAAGCACATCAGGGTCATTTAGGTATTGTAAAAACTAAGCAAAGAATTTGCAGTTCTTTCTGGTGGCCTGGCATGGATTTGGAAAGAGAAAGGGAAGTGAGAGAATGTGTACATTGAAAAATAAGTGATAACATTTTGGTTCCAAGGACAGCACCTATGGTTTGTAGAGATTTACCTTGTGGTCCTTGGGAGGATATTGCTATTGACATTGTAGGTCCTCTTTCTGGTGAACAGCTAACTCCTTATTTAATTGTTTTAATTGATCTCTACTCTAGATGGGTTGAAGTTTCTTCAGTTTCTGATGTCACATCTTTTTGTGTGATTTCTTTTCTTAAGGAGGTTTTCAGAAGGGAAGGGTTTCCTACGACAATTTTAACTGCTAATGGACCTCAATTTTGTTCAAATATGATGAATGAATGTATGTTATCATGTGGAATTAAACATAAAATAACATCTTTATATCACCCAGAATCAAATGGTGTTGTAGAAAGGTTCAATAGGGTTATAAAGGAAAATATTCAACTCTCAAGGGTAAATTCTTTGGATTGGAAAGAAGAGTTGCAGAAATGTATTTTGGCACATAGATTTTCTCCACAAACTATTACTAAGAAAACTCCCTTTGAGTTATTTAAGGGTAGGAATCCCAATACTAGTCTATGTCATGGTTGGATGTATTGGGGTAAAGGAGTAAAGGATACACATTTTAATGCTTGGAGAGAAAGAGAAGAAAAGATGCAGTTAAAAAATAAAATTTCATATGATTCAAGGAAAAGAGTAAAGGAAAGTGTTGTAGTAGTTGGGGATTTAGTTTGTGTGAAAGCTCCAGTTGGTGCTATGTCCTGGTCAAAGTATTCTACTCCTATACGGGTTGTGGAATGTTTTAAGAATTCTGTCAAATTGGAGAATGGGAAAATTTGGAATGTTAATCGAGTTGTGGTAGTCAAGGAAAGTACTTTTAATTCTGTTCCTGTGAAAAGTAGGTCTTCTGATTCTAATGAGTCAAATGTTTGCTGTAGAAGAGATTCTGCTCGCATTAGGAAAATGCCCTCATATCTCAAGGACTATGTAAGTTAAATATGTGGCATTATGTTTAACATGATTTGATTTCTTTTTGCATTGCTCTTATTCTTGTTTTTCTTTTCATGTTTTATTTTTTGAGTTTAAGTTTTGTTATAAGAAAGAAGATGTGTAGTGTCTTCTCTATCTTCATGACATAAGGTTCTGTAGAATGTTTTGCCTTCTAATTTTCCCTAGAAATCAGTTACTCGCTGGTAGCGTTGGATGGGGTGTCTGTTAATAAACCTCCTTGACATACATCACCTTTGCATGTATACATTTGAAGAACTTTTCACTCAGGACTCAGGCTGCAGCTATATGTTAGCCACATGACAGGCGCTACCTCGATTCTTCGACCGCACCATGGCAATGTGTTGGTTTCTCAACTGCATGTCATTGCTTCGGCTGGAAAAACCGGCATTTAAGGATGATCAATGGATTTTCTCCAGTCCTTTGCAGCAAAGCCACCTCCAGGGGCCCATAACTGGAACTGGCACCACTTGGCAGGTCAGAACACCCTGCAGAGGAGTTTTGGGGCTGCAGGTTATGTTAATTGTTATGTTAATTATATTGAATATAGTGCACAACTCACCCATGGGCATCTCAGTGATGTCAGCAGTAGCAGCAAGTATTGGCAAAGATTGGTAATCTTAAAATAGGTAGGGTTTCAACAATTTCCTAAATTGACAATAGGTTGAACAGTATCAAACTTGCAGCGGGAGCTTAATCCAATAGGAGGGGGCCAAGCAAGAGAAAGTTTGGCTCCTGCATCTAGTCAAACGGATGCGGGGGACACACAGCAGGGCTTTATCATAGGATCTTAAGCTTCTGCTAGCTACATGCAATTTAATTTTCAAATGGTCTCTTTTTTCACTGTCACCCAGTGTAGATCCTTTAACAAATGGATTGACCGTGTGCCAGGAGGAAGATCAAGAATGAGCCTGGCTGCTGTGTTCTGGACTACCTGTAGTTTAGATACCAACATCTCATTTACTGCCACCAGTAGAGCATTGCTGTAGTCTAATCTGCTTACTACCAGGGCTCGAACTAGCGTTCTTCTAGCAGACACTGGCAGGTAAGGAAATATTCTGTGCTGCAGACACATATTCTGATAGCTTAGTCTAGTATTAGCCAAAATATGAACTTTCATCAAGAGGGCTTGGTCAATTTTTATACCAAGGTTCTTCATGGATTGTTTGGGCAAAGGGATTTAACCGAGTTGGGGGGGCCACCACTCAACAGACCACATATAGATGTCCTTGAAAAACAGCACAGTCTCTGTCTTAACTACGTTTAGTTGAAGATAATTGTAATTGAGCCAGAAATTATTAAAATGTCCTTAGCAAAACACTCTTTTGTTGCTGATCTGATCTGATTGAAGTGTGAACATCAACTGGGTATTGTCTGCATAAGAGATTCTTCCAAAGCCAAGAGGCTCTACAAACTTAGCAAGGAGAGCCACATAAATGTTAAACAAGGTAAGACTCAAACAAGAGTCCTGAGGGACACCCCTCTCCAGTCGTATTTTGCATAAAGTATAAGGGCCGAGTGTAATAGTTTGGTATGTGTCTTCCAAGAAATTAAGTAGCCATTTAAGAGCTTTGCCCTGTATAGCAATCTCTCGCAATCTCTCCAGCAACTTGACATGGGAAACTGTGTTGAAGGCTGCAGAGAGATCTAACAGCTGGAGCGTGACAGGCGTTCCTGCATCAAGTATGAGTCGCAGAGAATCAGTAACTGCCAGTAGGGCCATTTCGATTCTGTGGCCTGTTCTAAATCTGGACTGCAAAGGGTCCAGGATTTGAGACTCTTCAAGGTAGGCTGTTACTTGTTTATTGATTAAGTCTTCGAGCAAAATACCCAAAAGAGGTAGCAAAGATATGTGGGGATAATTATCTAAAGTATTCCGCTTCAGATTAGCTTTTTTTTAAGATAGGTAAAACATAAGCGACTTTTCATGCAGAAGGGATGGTGGCTGTTTCCACTGTAAGGTTAAAAATCTCTTGAACCGCCATAGCAAGACATTTGGATAGAGATAACACCAATTTAGGAGGGCATATGTCCATTGGAGAACCTGAATTTGCTGTGTCCAGGGATCTCTGCATCTCCTCCAAAGTGAAGGTTTCAAACCTGTTTAGGATAGGAGTCCTGTCTGCTATCAAATCAGCCATACTGCTGGTCTCGCCAGTAACTGTAGTGGAAGGGGTGTTCAATTATAAATAAATCTGGGAGATTTTCTCCTGAAAGAAATTGGCAAGGGAGTTGCAAAGTTCCTTTAAACCTGTGGGTAGTTGGGCACATGCCTGAGGGCTAGTGAAATCTTGAATAACTTTTAAAAGCACTTTGGGAGCGCTACCTGCCTCTTCAATTTCATTTCATAAGTTTTGTTGCAAGATTTTGATGTTTAGGTGATATCTAGATAATGCTAATTTGTAGGAGTCCTTTTCATGAGGCTTTTTGGGTCTGCGCCATCTTCTCTCCAAATTTTTGCAAGCAGATTTTTCCATTTTTATCTCTGTAGTATATCAAAGGGCTGAAGGTCGCAATTTATTAGAAATGTGTTTTTTGTAGAGCGCTGTTAAATCCAGAGCCTCCGTTAGAGTAGGGTTAAAGGAGTCTAAAACGTAATTAATATCTGAGTTATTAGCTGGCAAACTGAAGTTAAATGTTTCACTGAAAGCATCGGGAGGTAATAAGTGCCAGGACCTACTTGTTCTTTTTACTGTTCTACAATGATCCATCATTTTGGATGTTTGAAAATATTGCATATAGTAGGGAATCATAAAGTGGTCAGTGCAAGTTAGAGGTATAGGTGCCTCATTTGCAATAGATGCAGAGTTAGTAAATAATAAATCAAGTGAATGGCCAGCTTGATCCAAACCAAGTGTTTCAATGTCTGCTATAAGCTTCATCCCTTCTCAGTTGGTATGGTAGTTAAAATCACTCAGGAGAAGAAATATTTTAGTGGCTAGTGCATGGGTGAAAAAATACCTAGTTCCATCGAATCAGAATCAAAGGCAGAAATCCATGAGATATTAGGAGTATTTTTAAAGGCTATGGCGATACCACCTCCTGTTTTCTGCCTCTATCCAGCTTTATTAATTGATAGTCATCAGGAATGGCTAATGTGATGGCTAGGAGGTTAGATGCATTCAGCCATGTTTCCGTAAGAAAGCAAATGTCTGAGGACAGACAGGTAATTAAGTCCCATACTGCAGTCGAGTGCTTAGCTAACGGCTGGATATTGCAGAGAAAACTTTCTATGCTGATTATAGTAGGATTAGGGTCAGAGTCATTAAAAGAGGTACCACCTGACTCGGTAGAATGTTGAAAATAGCAGCGCCAAAAGGCCAGCGGGCCCTCTACGTATTTAGGGAAACTATTAGTGCAATAAAGTTGGCATGGAGCACTTTATTTACCAGATATCTTTAGCTGGTGGAGTGTGGCAAATGAATAGATGATCCAGGAAGGTTTGGTTTCCTTTTTTCTCAGAAGAGCCAAGGGTCCTGGCTCTTGGTGACGTCCTGGCATGGACAGGCCAGCATCGCTTTTATAGTCTAGTGAGCGGAGTGCTGATGGAGCAGCCGGAAGTGACTCAGTTCATACATACAGACGGAGACTGTGGCAGAAGAGAAAGTAGGATATATGTTTAAAAGTGAGTTTTAAAATTAAGTTTCAAGACTTGACCAGGCCAAGTCACACAATAGCACTCCAAATTAACTGCAGCCTCACAGATTCAGTAAATAAACATGGTACTCACTTGAGCTGCTCTGCGCGTCTGGGCCAAGAAAACACCAAAGGGCCTTGACTCGGACCCAGTAAGGCTGAGTCAATATAGCAAAGAACAACAAAACTGCCAATACTGGACTGAACTTTCCTCCTATTCACCACGACCTTTATGAATAAAACTTACCGGTCCGTTTTATGAATTACGTCACTAATTGATTTATTCACTTTACCAATAGTTACACTATTTTTCAAAAATTAGAGATTTTTTGTGCATAAAGATACAGTTAGATACAAATCATTACAACTTCTATACATGACATATGATTATGTACAAATTTACAACACACCCACTCACAAATTTGGCCAACACTAACATTCCTCACTCAACCTCATACACACAACACAAAAAGTGGCCTTCTGTCAAAATGATTCACTAAACAAAGGATGAAACAATTTTTCTTAGTGGACTCTATTTTTTTGGACTATATGGGTTTCTCATACAATCTCGAGTTCGTCACAAACTTTGTATATATTCTATTTGACAATAGGCCAGGTTGACGCGTTTCGAACCCGCTGATTTTGGGGTTCTCCTCAGGACCAATAATTTCTATAAAACAAAACAAAATATACCTGATTTAGACACCTAATTGTCAAACAATGCCACACTAGCCACCAACCAGCTTCCAAATTCGTACCTTTTATAATCAGGAAATGAAGCCTCTTTGTACTCTGGTGTGTGTTCATACAAATGACTAAACAAGAAAACAAGACGAGACATGATGTTACTATACATACTAGTCTGATCGTCCTTGACTGTTTATTTAGAAGGACCTCCTACTTACCCCTCCTTAGTTGGGAAACCAGGAAAAGCGTCAATGATACCTAGAGCCGAAAATGGGAAGAGAGTATGAGCGTGACCACTATGCTCTATGTTAGTGGGCCCTACTCTCAGACTGGCCCGTCTAAGGGGAGATTAAAAGGACAGAGCTCTGCTTACGGTTTTATACACTGTCGCCGCGGAGAAATACTTCCGCTATCCGTGGGTGCCTCGACTCACCCAAACACGGACCCTGCGGATAAAAGCGGGTCCGTTATATTGCTGCCAAAAATGTGCAAACGTTGAAAACCGCCATGAGTGACTGGAACCTAAGGCTCACCTTAGTGCGTGTCGCATTGCTCGCATAAATGTTTATGCGCAAGTGCCGGGCATGTAGTTCCTACTTCTATTTCAACTAGACCTCACCGCTGTTGATTCAATCACGTGATGGGGGATCGCTAGTGCGCTTGGGATGTGTAGTAAATCTCATAACTTTATTAGTTCATTGTAACTAGGAACATTTGTTTTCAATTCTTGTAATTAAACATCCTTGTCATCCCGACGTCTGTTTCGGCCAAACCACATTATTGTCGATTAGGTCACGTGATAGGCAAAATTCCGCCAGTGTGCTTGCGATGTGTAGTCTAACAGAAAACTTTATTGTTCCCTTGTCGCTGAGTAAACTTAGTCTTCCAATTCTAGTTGTCCTTTCGGATATAATCAGAAACATTTTACTTGTCCCAGAACATTTGTGCAATGCCGCATAAGAATGTGATTGTTATTCATGGCTGGAGCTCGCCTTCAGTATTACAATGATATCTTCAGGCATTTGCATTGAATATTTCAGAGACTTCATTCGGTCCATTAATTGCGGTATTACATTTCATTAACAGAGCTTCCCGTTGACTGAGCCTTGCCTCCATGTCTCCTCCCGTTGGTCTTTTTCAATTTTTGAGAGGACTGTCCAACGCAATTCGTCCTCCTTATGATTTTTTGCCTTCCAGTGTTGCACCAAAGGTGCATTTGGTACTTCTCTTCTTATTCTTGATTTATGCTGGGTGATCCACTGGCGTGCCTCCTGGCTCGTCTTCCCAATGTATAGTTTTGGGCACGGGCATATAATGCCATAGATGACATTTCTTGTCTTACAATTTGTAAAAACATCATGTTTCCAATGAATCCCCTCAAACGTAAAAACAGATCCTTCATTTGTTTGTTCGCAGCAGGTACAGGTCCCACACTTGTGGTGTCCCACCACTGGTGATAGTCCTAACATGCTTCTTAATGTTGCTTCTCGTTCACTCGGGAGGGTCGCCCTCACAATGTGCTTTGCCACACTTTTTTCTCTTTTAAATGCAAACAGCGGTGGTTCCATGAATTCACTATGCAGATCCTTTACCAAGTGCCAATTTTGCATTACCATTTTTCTCAGCTGATGTGCATTGGGGCAAAAAGTAGTGACGCAAACAATTCTTTTTTGCTCGGGTCGTGCTTTCTTTTGCAGTAGTGTTTCTCGTGGGACCCACCAGGCTCTACGTAAAGAGTGTTTTAGTGGCTTCCTCGGGTATCCTCTTTCCTATAACCGTTCAACCAATTTGTTGGCATGAATGAAATATTCGTCTTTACAAGAGCAATTCCTCCGGATTCTAAGAAATTGCCCGAACGGCAGATTTTGCTTAAGGCTTCTGGGATGATTGCTGGTATAGTGGAGTGCTTTGTTCCTGCGCATCTGGGCCGGCATCGGCTTTTATGGCCTAGTGAGCTGGAGCACTAACAGAGCAGCTGGAAGTGAGTCAGTTCAACAAAAAACTTTTTCTGCTACAAACAGTCAGAGAATGCAGCAGATCGGAAAGCAGGCAACATAATTAAAGGTACGTTTCAAAAATAAGGTGAAGTCTTTGATGGATCTGAGATTTCTTAACAGAAGGCAAGCACACACAAGCAGTTTGAGAACCTTGGAAATCTGGATACAGAAAGCAAAGTCCAGTCCTTTCGCTGGCCAAGACAGAAGCAGCAAGCAGTAGGCCAGCACAAACATCAACAAGCAGAGTTGCAGTTCCCCTGTCACAGCTTCTCCAGCTCTTCTTCTTGGCAGAATCGACTCCTAGTACAGGAGTGTTCTGAAGTTAGGGTGTCACAGCTACAGTACTTATACCAGTTACTGCCTTTTAAGTAGGCAAACTTCAAAGGAAAGTCCTTGTAGTACACACAACCTTGCCTTTTCCTGGCCTATTTCTAAACACACTTTAGGGGGGGTGGAGCCAGCGTTGCGTGAGGACAGGCAAAAACCATTTTCAGGTGTCAGGGACAACACCTCCCACCAGTCTATCTCAGGAAGACCTATCAGCCTGGTGATGGTTCATCAGGATATGCAAGGCACACTTCAGCTCCCCCTGTGTGACTTTCTAGAATGAGTGCACATACAGCCTAACTGTCACCCTCCTGCAGAGGTGAATTCCACAGGAAGGCAGAAATACAGAATGGTATGTGGCCTTACGGCTAGAGCGGTCGACCTCGAAGCTTGGGAAGCTGGTTCGAGTTTCAGCAACGATGCTAAACATCCTGTGATTCTGGGCAAATCACTTAATGTGAGGGCCTGAACACATATAATAGAAGGAGTGCTACAGAAAGAAATTACAGAATAGAAAGACCCTTTGGAACAATCGGATTACCATCACTCACCAAAGTGATCAGTATCATCATCTGGGTATCTTTCCTACCATCCACTGTACCTCTTGATCATAGAGGAATTTCTAGTGTATTGTATCTTAAATGAGTCATGTAGGAGGAACAAAGAAACAGGAGAAATCAAGCTCTCAAAACACATAGTTGTGATCACAAACAGTGTATGGGAGTGATAGGTGCAGTGCAATGGTGTGGAAAAGTGAAATTTAAGAAAGGATTTACAAGAGAGAAATAATTTTATTGGGATATCTCCTGTAATCTTTATTAAAATAGTGCAAAAAGCAGTTTTTCAAACATATGTCACAATCAGGACATGTAAAAACACCAGTCCTTGTCCTACCTTTCACAAATACTGCACCCTGCCCATGTGGCTAACTTGGGCCTACCATAAGGAAACCTTACATGTAGAAAAGGCAAAGGTTTGGGCTGGCAAGTGGGTGCACTTTCCAGGTTGATATGGCAGTGTAATACTGCCACACAGACACGGCAGTGGCAGGTCTGAGACATGGTGACAGGGCTGCTCACTGGTAGCATTTTATTTACAGGCCCTTGGCACAAGCAGTGCACTTTACCTGGGACTTACCAGTAAATCAAATATGACAATCATCGATAAACCAATCACAGATACAACTTTTATATAGCGACCAGCTGCACTTCAGCATTGGTAAATTGCCAAGAATACAAATTACACCAAAAACAGGTCAGAAATAGGATGAGAATGTCAGAATGTTTGGGGATTACCCTGCAAAAAGATCTGAATCCAACAATCCCCTAAATGGGCATATGTAGGATGCTGGCTCTCTGTATAGGGCACTAAAATGAGCTACACTGTAAAGAGAGTCAAGTGAGTCCCCAATTGGTATACAGAGGCTAAAGTAGATAATACTAACACTCTATATGTATTAGTATCGACGGGTAGCTAGGCTTATCAGAGAGTAGTTCTAAGCATTTGTTGTACACACAGTGGTACAAAAATGAGACACACATTCAAGAATAAATCCAAGACCAATTTATAAACATTTATAACAAAAAAAGGAGCAACCCATTTATCCCTATGAACTGGTGATAGCTAATCAGCTAAAAAGACATTTGTTCACAAGGAACTCATTTCAACAAAAAGATGAAATTAAGCAAGGAGTATTAGTTTCCTGCATCTAAATTAGAATTGCAGTTAGAGGGGAATGAATCAATCAAAAGTTAGAAAAGCTGTGAAAAATTGAATCAGGCCCACATACAACAGAATTTCTGTTGTGCTCACTTCAGACCAGCACAATTTCAAGTGTGCTGATAACACAGTAACAAGTCATGGTGAATTCTTGCTGCTGTTTTCAGCATTGCATTCATAGTCCAGATTCATACAGATACACTGATCGTAGATTTAGGTAAGCCTCGCTCATTCATGGCTGTCTTTACTGAGTTAATTGACCACTCTATCCTTACGAATTCACTCTGCTATTCAGACCTGCTTCATAGCTGAAAACAGCATCAAGGATTCACCACGACTGGTTCACGCGTTATCAGCGTGCTTGAAGTTGTTCTAACCAGCTACCCTCACTCCTGGTGAGTATGGGAAGCCTTGTCTGTCAGTTGTCCTTGTTATCACATTCAGGCCTGGGCAGAAAACTACGCTACGCTCGCGTAGTTTGTGTAGTTTGCGCAACTACACGCTGTGCAAATTGTTTGCTCGCAGTCCTCAACGTCAAGTTGGCGACCGCGAACATGCAAAATTTCATCCCGGCAAAACTTTTTCCTCATTCGTGATCAGCAACATCAAATTGCCGATTGCGAGCACGGAAAATAAACCTCTTGGCGAGATTCTCAATGTGGGAAGGTCAGGTTTCTCATTGCGAGTGGTCGCGTATGCTCGTGATGAGAAATTACCAGTCTGCGTTGAGAAAACTGCTGCTCGAGCGGCAGAAAATGATCGCTTGCACTGTGCAAGATGCTGTTTGCAATGATTGCACAGTGCGGAGAAGCATCCGGCACTGTGCAATCATTGCAAACAGCATTTCCTACTGCACTACGCAATTCGCGTAATACTACACGTAGCTCGCACGGTGCGGAGTACACTTTGTGTAGCTACGCTTAGCGAACTTCGCCCAGCGTTAATCACAATGAGTACACTTCTTAATGGTGATATTTATTAAAAAGTACCTTCCAGATGTCAGCCATCATTTTTGTAGGAACGTACCCTGTTGATCTATTGACAGAGTACGCAAGCGCTATTACACATGATAGGGTAAAAAACTTAAGCTGTGTGGCAAAATTATTCCAACAGGTTGATAGAAGTGTATGTTAATGTGCTCCCTTGTCCCACCAGGTTATTAGCCACCTGGCTACCACAACTGTAGGACAATTGATCCCACAACACCTATGGCCAATACAGAGTGCCTAGGATAAGTCCACATTGGATTTTTCCTACCATTCCCTTCTAGTATTTTAACAATATGTTCCATTCCAGGCCCCAGAACCCCCGTCCTGAAGAGACCCCATAACACAAGATGATCAAAATGTTGTCGACAACAAAGGAAGGGATAGTCTCAGAACACTAGAAATATTTTCTAAAAATGGATAAAAACCATATCTCTTATGGGACCTCCTTTATTATTCCAATAACCAACTGCTTCTTTTTACTGTCACTGTATAAATTCTTCACTGTTGGTTATGGTCACAACACTGGGGCACATGAGTCATGTTTTTGTATCTTGTATATAGAGTGAATGATTGTTTCTGCAAATAAAATTACGCCCATTTTCGGCTGAAGTCGGCATTACAGAAATTCTGTTGTATGTGGGCTTGATTCCATTTTTCTCAGTTTTTCTAACTTTTGATTGATTCCTTACCATAACCTACGAAATAATAGTGGTAGAATGTTCTATTGTTGCGCTATAACTGTAATTGCAATTTAGATGCAAGAAACTAATACTCCTTGCTCACTTTCATCTTTTTGTTGAAATGAGTTCCTTGTGAACAAACGTATTTTTGGTTAACAATTTATGACATAACACCGATTTCTTTGTAATTTTTTCAGACCAAAAACTTCCTTCTACTGTAAGTACTTTTTAAGTTATGAATTTTCCAAGTTTGCAAAATGAATTACATTTGTGCGCAATTACATACAATTAAAGTCAATAGGAAAAAAAATGGAAAAATGCATATAATATCACACAGTTGATTTTCAATGTTCACTTGCAGAATTTGAGTAGGAACCAAGGCCAGGCCCAATGTTCCACCAGCGGATTTCTAGTAGCGACCCGGAATCGGCGAGGGGCAGGCTTCTGAGATAGTTAGTAGCTGGTGTGCTATGAAGAAGGGAGCCGCTTGAAAACACACTGCTCGAAGGGACTTACAGGTAAGTGCAAGGGGTCCCGCATGAGGGAATAGGTTGCAAGGGCCTCAGAACCATGAGAGCACAGCTGGATCCTTGTTACCAAGTTCTGTCTGGCTGGGTGCAGAGCAGATAGGTCAGCCAGGCGGCAGCTTGGAGAGGCGATTTTGGGACAGCTGGTCCAATCAGAAAGTAGGTCTTAGGGGTCTCGATGTCCATCAATGAGTGCTTGCTTCCTGGGTAGGGTTGGCACCAATTGTCTGCAGCAGGTCTTCAGTCTTCGGACCTTTGTCCTTTTCTTCTCTTTGCCTGTCGAATCTGAGTTAAGGGTCTGAGGATGCCTAACTAAACACTAAATTTAGGGGCATTAAACAGGGAGACAGGTTGTAGCCAATGGGCTACCTACCTTTAGGGTACCTACACCCTCTAAGTGATCCCTTCCTATCGGAAGGAGTACTACCCTAGCCCTGATAGATTGTTTTCCTATCAACCCAAGATGGAGGATTTGAAAAATTGGGGTCCACATCACCTGCCATTGCTTAAGGGTAATGCTGGCTGTATGTGGGCACACCTGCTCATATTACTAATGTTTCCTCCTTTCCTCCCAACAAATGTGGAGCAGGAAAGGGGGGTTGGTATCCTCCACTATCTGGAGATGCCTGGGTTGAATTTCAAAAGCAGCTTCACCTTTGAAGCTTCCCACCTTGGAAGGCCTTCCTGGGCTAGGGAAGAGCAGGCTTCGTTCCTGGCCTCTGAGGGCACTGGTCCTCACCCTATGTGGTCAGAAACATGTCTGGTGGTGACAGACCGGCTAAGACTAGTGAGAGACCACACCAGATCTTGACAGGTTTTCATGGGCATTCTAAAGGGTCTCCTGTGTGCATTTATTAATATTCCAACACTGGCATTAGTGAGGATTTATGGGAGAGGTGTGGCGCCGCGGCCAGGGCGACTGACGCTGGAATCTGGGGACCACGGTTCGATCCCCGGCTCCGGCGGCAGGTTAGCCCAGCACCATGTGACTCTGGGCAATAGCTCGCTTAATCTTCCCGACGGCCCACAGCGCCTAGAGACCCTTACGGGTGATTGTGCGCTTTACAAATGTGGATTATTATTATTATTATTATTATTTATTAAGATGGATGTTTGGTACCAAACATCTTAGGGTAAAGTGAAGCCATCATGGAGCCAGGAAACTCATAATTACAATTATCCAGCCTATTAACTCTCTATGGCTTCCCTGTGCACTTACAATATCCAAGAATGGAGTTGATATTGTAGGCTCACATCTGCTCCCGCATATATGTTCAAACATGGAATATAGGGCACCCTGCCTTAGGTCTGTAAGGCCTGCAATAGGGGAGACTTACATGTACCTCATGCAGTGTATGGGGGCATGGCACACAGGGCTGTGTGCATTTCGAATATTTGGTTTTCTCTGCATCAAAACATGCATCCTACAATGTCAGCTTACATACTCTTAGTGGGGGAACCCTGCAGCGGCACAATTGGTGCTGCAGTCCCTGTGGATCCTCTTCAATACTAATATCCTAGGTACCAGGGGTACTAATTACTAGGGACTTACAGGGGTGGCTGAAGTTGTGCCAATTGTGGCACAATTGTTAGGAAAGTTTGATGGACAAGTGCACAGCTATAGGTCAACTCTTTATAAAGCAAATATTCCAATAGTAGGGTAGGTGCTCCCAGGTGTCGTCCTCTGCCCAGTGGACGAGTAGTATTCCAAACAATAGTGCTATCAATTAAGAACTAATAGCATCCCTTAGGGCACACTATATGGCGATTCTTGCCTCCAAAGTTTGTAAAAAAGAGAACGACATACAAAGAAGATCTGTATATATTCCTAACTTATAACAGTTGATTGATTAAAGAAACGTGTGCTAGGACGGGATTATGTGACAGCTAATTCGTGAACCGAGTAAAAAAATATGTGACTCTTAGTGGTAAACGTGAAATCGAATTGCGCGCATGAAGTTGTCACTAACGTAAGTTTATAGAGCACCCGTTTTCATTTAGCATGTCAGTTTGAAGCTCAATCGTTTGGAAACGCTGGGTTAAAACTTGGTAACGTTTGAATGCAGTTGTGTTACGATAAAGTTTTTCGCACTGCTCTGGTGAACTGTTTTATTTTTAACTTCCACACGTCTTTGAACGCTATAACTTCACTCACTCTTCACCCGTTTTAGAAGTCGATTTCACGTTTACCACTAAGAGTCACATATTTTTTTACTCGGTTCACGAATTAGCTGTCACATAATCCCGTCCTAGCACACGTTTTTTAATCAATCAACTGCACTCATATTTATCACATTGAATAAGTTAGGAATATATACAGATCTTCTTTGTATGTCGTTCTCTTTTAGATGCTCCCCGATGAAGGAGAATGTCCGAAATGCATTGGAGCAAGAAAAATAATGTTGAATACAATATGTGGATTAACATGTTAAATTCAAGTACAATGGATTAAAACTCATTTCTGTTCAAAAGAAATTCATTAATCTTGTTTTTTTACAAACTTTGGAGGCAAGAATCGCCATATAGTGTGCCCTAAGGGATGCTATTAGTTCTCAATTGATAGCACTATTGTTTACAATTGTTAGGAAAGACATATGGCACCTGGAACCTCATTGGCAGGGAACCATTCCGTCATGAGGACAGGGGCACGAAATACCTCTGCTGCAGACTGCAGAGGGATTTCTATTTCTCCCCTGTGACCTCGGGAGCTGGGGAAGGGCATGCCCAGCCCCCGAAGGCCCCGCAGTTTCTGTGAATTGACAATCAGAACGCATGTCGCGCTGACGTCATTTCAAAGAAACCCACATTTTTTGTTTTCTTCGTGTAGGGGTATGGCTGCCCGAAACAGGTACGCCTTTGCCCCAGCCCAGCCACCATTATAGCCTTTCTGCCCCCTCTGGGGGGAAGATTGGGTGCAATAGGCCCCAATCTGCACCCCAGGGGGCAGAACGCCCACTTGACACCAGGGATTTCTTTTTGCGCTATTTCTTTTAGGGTTGGGGCACCCCAAAACAAATCCATCCTCCACCACCATTATAGCCTTCTGCCTCCAATGGGGGGCAGTAGCCCCCAATCTGCCCTCCCGGGGAATCAGAAAGCCCACTTGACGCCGGGGATTTTTTTTTGCTCAATTTCTTTTAGGGTAGGGGCTGCCCAAAATGGGCATGACAATACCCCCACCCCAGCTAAATTCTAGTCTTTTGGCCCCCCGAGAAGGCAGATGGGGCAGTGGCCCCTGATCTGCCCCAAGGGGGGCAGAAAGCCTACTTGGCACCAGCGATTGCGCAGGCTTTTTTCATGCATGGGGCTGGGGGCTGCCCAAAATGGTCATACCAATGACCCCACCCACACAAAAAGAAGCCACAGTCTCTCTGCCCCCTTGGGGGCATATCGGGGTGAACCCTCCTCCCCCGATTTTCCCCCAGGGTGGCAGAAAGCCCACTAGGCTCTGACTTTTTTTTAGCAATGTGCCAACCTGTGGATTTTGGGCCCTAGCGCATCTGGCACATAGGGAAATCTAGCAAAACTAGATGCCAAGGGAAATCCAGTATGGGGTGACTTGTCTGGCTCTCACCAGGTTCTGATACGCAGAATCCCTTGCAAACCTCAAACTTTCTGGAATCTACGTGGATCCACAATTTACCTCCTACACAGCATTCCCCCAGGTCTCCAAATAAAAATGGTACCTCACTTGCTTGGGTGGGTCAAGTACCAACGACAGGCGAGGGCCCAAAACCTAGTAAGGCGACATCATAATTACCTGTCACAAACCAACCTGGTTTTCAAGGGGAGTCCCATGAGTTTTTGGCCCCGGGCTCGGCGGCCATCTAGGGAAACCTACCAAACCCACACATTTCTGAACTCTAGACACCTGAGGGATCCCAGGGAAGCATGGCTTGAGTGGATCCCCCAACGTTTTCTTACCCAGAATCCCCAGCACACCTCAAATTTAGCTTATAAAATCAATCTTTCCACACATTTTTCTTTGGGAAAGTTGTGGCATCACAAGGCTGACACAAATTTCCTACCACCCAGTGTTCCCCCAGATCTTCTGATAAAAATTGTGCCTCACTCATGTGAGATGCCCAAGTACCTGCGACAGGCAAGGGCCCAAAACGAATTGAGGCAACATCAAAATTGCCCATCACAAAACAACCTGGTTTTGCAAGGTGAGTCACCTGAGTTTTTGGCCTGGTGCTCAGCGGCCAGCTAGGGAAACCTACTAAACCCACACATTTCTGAAAAGTAGACACCAGGGGGATTTGAGGGAGGTATGGCATGCGTGTATTCCCTAATGTTTTCTTACCGAAAATCCCCTACACACCTCAAATTTAGCTGAATAAAATCACTTTTTCTGCATATTTTTGTGTGGGAAAGTTGTGGCATCACTGGGCTGACACAAATTTCCTACCACCCAGTGTTTCCCCAGGTCTCTTGATGAAAATAGGGCCTCACTCTTGTGGGAGGCCCAAGTACCCGTGACAGGCAAAGGCCCAAAACCTATTTAGGTGACATCAAAATTCCCTATCACAAAACAACCTGGTTTTGCAAGGGGTGTCACCTGCGCTTACGGCCCGTGCTCGGTGGCGAGCTAGGGAAACCTACCAAACCCACTAATTTCTGGAAACTAGGACCTGGGGGATCCCAGGGAGGTATGGCTAACTTGGATCCCCAACGTTATCTTACCCAGCATCCCCTGCAAACTTCAAATTTAGCCAAAAAAATCACTTTTTCCACACAATTTTGTGTGGGAAAGTAGTGGCATCACTGGGCTGAAACACATTTCCTACCACGCAGCGTTCCCCAGAATCTCCCAATAAAATCGGTGCCTCACTCGTGTGGGAGGCCCAAGTACCCGCGACAGGCAGGGGCCCAAAACGTATTGATACAACATCAAAATTGCCTATCACCAAACAACCTTGTTTTGCAAGGGATGGGGGGTCACCGGGGTTTTAAGCCCTGTGCTTGGCAGCCATCTAGGGAAACCTACCAAACCCACACATTTCTGAAAAGTAGACTTCCGGGGAATTTCAGGGAGGTATGACTTGCATGGATCCCCCAATGTTTCCTTACCCAGAATCCCCTGCAAACCTCAATTGTAGCTGAAAAAAACACTTTTTTTACACATTTTTGTGTGGGAAAGTTGTGGCATCACTGGGCTGACACAAATTTCCTACCACACAGCATACCCCTAGGTCTCCTGATAAAAATGGTGCCTCACTCGTGCGGGAGGCCCAAGTACCCGTGACAGGGAAGGGCCCAAAATGTATTGAGGCAACATCAAAATTTCGTATTGCAAAATAATTTGGTTTCGCAAGGGGGGCCACCTGGGTTTTTGGCCCGTGCTCTGTGGCCATCTACTGAAACCTACCAAATGCATACATTTCTGAAAACTAGACACCCGGGGGATTCCCAGGAGGTATAGCTTGCATGGATTCCCCAATGTTTCCTTACTCAGAATCACCTGCAAAGCTCATATTTAGCTAGAAAAATCACTTTTTCCACACATTTTTTGTGGGAAAGTTGTGGCATCACCGGGCTGACACAAATATCCTACCACCTACTGTTCCCCCAGGTCTCCCGTTAAAAATGATGCCTCACTCGTGTGGGAGGCCCAAGTAACCGCGACATGCGAGGGCCCAAAAGTGTCAATTTTTCACCCAAAAAACAACATTTATCTGTATTTTGGCTAATTTCTGGGTCTTCTCCAGGGAAATCCACAAACCTTGGGGACCTTTAGAATCCCCAGGACGTTGGAAGAAAAGGACGGATTTTTGACGTGGATACCTTGACGTATGATGGCCGGGGCCATCCCAAGCACCGAAGGGGTTAAACCTACGTTATTAAGGCAGTAAAAGTTTCCTGGTACACAGAAGTAAAAATATGCAGAAAAAGACAAAGTGCACTAAAGACTGGGGCGATTTCTCATCACATGTATTCGAGGAGGAATATTGCCCTAACAGTATTGAGCCCAATCTAAAGTTGGTCAACATTGTACAATTGTAAACATTCTGTACAACAGATAAATACAGTGCAATCCCTTCAGACATCTGAATTACATAATAGCCTCTCACAATTGGCTTTTGCACCTCTACTGCCTCGCTAGATACCTGCTCATGATTTAAAAAACAATTCTGAACAAAGTCTTTATTTTTTTTAGTTATGACCTCAGGGTTCACAAATAAATGGGCACAACCCAGTGCCAGAAAACAATCTCTAACATACTTCAACCATGGTATAATCAATGCACAATTATACAATAATATTTGAGATTCTGTTTACTGTGCCTTAATATTGACATGTGTGAAACATTTAAATGCATTATTGAAAGGTAACTATTGAGAAATGAAGCTTTATAAAAGCATGCACTAATGTTCAGTTTAAACATGAAGATGTATTCTGTATTCGTGTTTGTATTTTTACTTCCAGTCACATTTGCATATATTCTGAAAGACCTATTTGAAAGTGTAATCATGTATGCTTTTACTCATTTTTTTATTTTTTCTAGTTACATGTGCATAAATATAACCACGTATTTACAGTGCACGTTTAAATGTGTAGTTGAATTTAGCCTAAGTAAAGGCCTTAATTTTGAAATGTGTTTTGCTTGGCTAGTGACTGTTTTATATTTTGCAGGTGCGTACTCAAGGTTTCATTAGCTAAAGAAAAGGAGTATTGTTATATGTATTAGTTTTACTGATAGTAAGACAAATCTTGGCAAGAAACATGAAGACCTAATTAGCAAATGATGCCTCCTATTGAATGTGTATCAGGAATGAGGAAGTCTCAAGTTTGCAGTAACTGTCCAAGTTCTATGGGATGGGAAATTCAAGTGATGTTGCAAATACATACCACAAGAGTGAAATGATTGGTTCCTGGTGGGGCGGTAAGAGATGTGATTGTTTTTTAAGTTTATTGATTTTAGTTATTGTTCACACTGTTAAAAATTAGATCTGATTCCCTTAGACTTTAAAGGGTAAAGACCTATCTGCTTACTTTATTCTTGCAAGTGTGAAGCTTCATGATAAACACTTATCCCAATTTTGGGAGAATTCTACTGGAGTGTTCATTATGTTCACACCTTCTTGCAATCCCACATTTTCTCAAGACTCCATTCTACGGCCCATTATTATTTTTAACTTAGAGTCTAGATTAGATTACTTTAAAACTTGGGGCCTGATTCTGAGTTTGGTGTTTAGGGAGCAGGGCGGCACACCACCTCCCAACTACCACACTGCCAAAGCTTACTGATGAACGCCTGCCAGATTACAAGTTACCTTGTTATCTAGTGGGCGATCTTTTGGTGTTCCCGCAACGGTGCCTATTAAAAGGCACTTCAATGGGAACATGGCATTGGCTGCTAATTCCATGCTTTGAAGGAACCGGGCATGCATGCAGACATGGGGGCACACCTTGTTCCCCTCTGCATGCTTCTCCATGGCCCTGAGACATCAAGAGGCCCTGTAGGGCCCCCTTAGTTTCCTCACCACCATAGTTTTCATGGCAGGCTCACCGCCATTAAAACTGTGGCGGTGAGAAAACTCATAATATGCTTTGTGGAGCAGCAGTTTCACCACCTGCATAATATGGCCTCTGAACACTGCTCCACTGCCGAGAGATCATGGATCCCCGCCAGTTGCGTCAGTCCAATGGCGGCCTGACTGCCAAACTCAGAATATGGTGGTCTGACCCCGGGTTCTCACCACTACCAACACTGTGCCACCCGGGGTTTGGCAGTCCATGGACCACCAAACTCGGAATCAGACCCTGATTCATGTCCAGGAAAGACCATTTCAGTTACTTTAAGAACACTTTCTCTCTTTCTGAGATTATTTTTTTTTGCTGTGGCTGTAATTATTTCATATTTTATTCTACTGAGACTGAACCTATTGCAATATTTCAGATTGCCAGGTGTAATCCTGTATCTTTTTAATATTTTCTTGCTATGCATATTTACTAGTATGATTATTAATTGACAACTCATTCCTGGTCCTTATTGTGGGGTCACATTAGCTTCATGAAAGGTGAATTGTTGTATTATTGCTAACTCTCTTGGCCTCGCAGTCAACTTAAAAAGATCCATCAGATGAAAGATTGTAAATCACGCACCTGCGCGCTCTCACCGATTAATTTATTTCTTGTTCTAATCCCCAGCTCACCTGCCTGCCTCAAATATTCATCCACTCGGTCACTATCCAGTGTACTGAATGATAAAGTCACTTGAAGGGAACTCTTCTCCGATCTTTCTTGACTGTGTTAAGTACATGGATTTCGTTGAATCAGAGCTGAGCGGCAGTGAGGTCTATTACATAGGAGTAACATGTTCTTCATTCGCCTGCTCACCCAGCCTGATATCCTTGCCATTATGAGCTTTGTGAAATCTGGCTTCCTATTAGTGCAACTGATTGATGTGCTTTGGGTTAATGAGGAGACAGAGACATGGAATTCGCCCTCTCCACAACCAGAAAGCTGCACAAACTATCGGCACTCTAGGGGGCATATTATCAAGGGGGTTTATCTCCGCTTTTTTGGCTTTAAAGCCAAGAAAGCGGAGATAAAATTATCTCCCTATTACCAAGCTGTCGCTAACACCAGTTAGTGACAGCTAATAGGAGATAGCGACCATCTTGGGCCCCGCTTTGCATGTCAGTGATATTTTTCACTAATGACATGCAAAGTGGGCGTGCCAAGATGTTAGCGACTGGAAACAGTCGCTAACATCGCTATCTCCTATTACCAACTTTTGGAGATATTCGCGCTAAGCGCGAATATCTCCAAAAGCTAACACCTGCCCTGAGCAGTTCTTCACCATGTTATCCAATGGGAGGTGGATAACATGGCTAAGAGCATTTGCTCGATAATGCATGAATATCGCGAACTTTTCAGCGATATTCATGCATTGCGGCTGTTTTTTATCGCATTTGCGATAAACCTTGCTAATAGCAAGGTTTATCTGCGATAAAAATCGCCGATGTGCGGCGATAATTTTTGTCTCTAAACAAGTTAGAGACAAAAATTATCGCTAGTTGTTGGTAATATGCCCCTAGGTTTCCCTACCTACTGTACTGCTGGAGCAGTGTAGAGGGGCATATTACTAAGTACTGCGGGGCATATTACCAACAACTAGCGATAATTTTTGTCTCTAACTTGTTTAGAGACAAAAATTATCGCCGCACATCGGCGATTTTTATCGCAGATAAACCTTGCTATTAGCAAGGTTTATCGCAAATGCGATAAAAAACGGCCGCAATGCATGAATATCGCTGAAAAGTCAGCGATATTCATGCATTATCGAGCAAATGCTCTTAGCCATGTTATCCACCTCCCATTGGATAACATGGTGAAGAACTGCTCAGGGCAGGTGTTAGCTTTTGGAGATATTCGCGCTTAGTGCGAATATCTCCAAAAGTTGGTAATAGGAGATAGCGATGTTAGCCACTGTTTCCAGTCGCTAACATCTTGGCACGCCCACTTTGCATGTCATTAGTGATAAATATCACTGACATGCAAAGTGGGGCACAAGATGGTCGCTATCTCCTACTAGCTGTCGCTAACTGGTGTTAGCGACAGCTTGGTAATAGGGAGATAATTTTATCTCCGCTTTCTTGGCTTTTAAAGCCAAAAAAGCGGAGATAAACCCCCTTGATAATATGCCCCTGCATTTCCTATCTGGTCAAAAAGAGTGCTTCCTGTTAGAAGATTAGTCACTCCAACTGTAAAAGATTGCCAATTGCATGTACCACGCGCCTCCAAATACTTACATCAATTCAACTTCGTGCAAAACGTGCAGTTCTGAAGGCTGTGTGCAGGGCAATGCTTTTAAAATAAGGACACGTAATTCTTCCACTGTAAAGTTCCCATTCTGAGAAGCAGGAAGGTCGCAGTCACACTACAAGTCCTCTAGGTGGTAGAATTTGCTAAAAAACTTCAAAATATTTACAAGCGTTTAAAGACATTTTCTGTGTATGCTTATCTCACGTGGAAAATGTATTTTAGAAGCTTTGCTAAGTTTAATACAGTTGGTTTCAAAAACCTTGGGGCATACTATCAAGAGATATATCGCCCCTTTTTCGGCACATAGGGCCGGAAAAGCGTCTATTGTTGTAATCTCAATATTATCAAGGCGTTGCTTACATGAATTAGAGCATGTTAGCAGCCCATTTTGTAACGCATCTCATAACAGCGATAGCTATCACTATTGAGATGCAAAGTAGGCGTCCCCTCCCAAGACAACATGAGAAATGATTGCAAAACCAAAATTGCGGTATTAACAATGTGGCCCCTGAACAGCGAAGTGATAACAGAAGGCACGCTAAGCCCCCATTATCGCATGATTCTAACGCCTGCCAAAAACCTGACTTAGCCTTATTGCCTATGGGACGTGGATTGTATGGTTAAGTACACACTTTCGTATCAGCAAGCTTTTCTATTATCACTGCTCAGTTATCTCTGGATTTCTCGTAATAATGAATGTTTTTGCCGCTATCGCTGGATTTCTTATTGATTTGAGATGAGAGTTGATAATACAGCGCTATCACGGTGATGAAATCCAGAGACAGCCGGCGCTAAGAAAAACAGCGCTAAGCTTGTTGGTAATGTGACCCCTTGTTTGACATGATCATGAGAATATTCAGACGCCTTGCTATTCTGCAGCAGTTTTTTAAAGGAGATAATTTCAAACTGTCAAGAGAGTAGCCCTCTAGTCAATAAAGCAGCATTGATGAAAGAATACTTATTTAGTACAAACGTTACCAGTGACATTCGGTTGGGTTCTTGTAAGGTGAACATTTTTCTAAACCTTCAGTTCTACGAATAAGAACATGAACCAAAAAAGAACATGAACCATATGCATCTTGCCTTGCAGAGGTAACATGTTCAGTGCAAGACACAAGCACCAGAGCATGCGTTCCCACTCACACACACACAGCTCACTAATTACAGATATTTGAGACACATATATAGGCAGCAGCTACATTATGAAGTTCATGATCAGAAAAAAAATATACAAAAAGCAACATTGTCAATTCCTGTGCTTCTTCGTTGCTTGGTAAATTTAATTGATAGATCAATCAATCAGGGGTTTGTTAAAGAGCGACCACTCACCCGTAAGGGTCTCAAGGCGCTAGGGATGGGGGGTTGCAGGTTCCATTCCATCAAGGAGCGGGTCTGTCGAAGAGCCAGGTTTTGAGGTTTCTTGCGAAGATGGGGAGCGATGTTGTCTGTCTGAGGTGGAGCGGAAGGGCGTTCCATGCTTTGGCCGAGAGGAAGGAGAAGGAGCGGCCTCCCGATCTGGTCTTTCTGGTGTGGGGGACCACGGCATAGGAGAGCTGGGCTGATCGTAGGGTCCTTTAGGGGTGCGTGGAATTTGAGTCGGCTGTTCAGGTATGCTGGTCAGGTGCCGTGGAGGGCCTTGTGTGCGTGGGTGAGCATCTTAAAGGTGATTCTCGCCTCGACGGGGAGCCAGTGGAGTGTGCGCAGGTGCTGGGAGATGTGGCAGTGTTTTGGCAGGTTGAGGACCAGTCTTGCGGCGGCGTTCTGGATGTTCTGTAGCTTGCGGATGAGGTTTTTGTTTATTCCGGCATAGAGTGCGTTGCCGTAGTCGAGTCTGCTGGTGACCAGGGCTAAAATGACTGTCTTTCGGTGTTCGAGGGGGATCCATTTGAAGGTCTTACGAAGGAGGCGGAGGGTGTGGAAGCAGGAAGATGAGACAGAGTTTATCTGGCGGTCCATTTTGAGCTCGGAGTCCAGGATGATTCCCAGGTTGCGTGCGTGGTCTGTGGGGGTTGGCGGGTTTCCGAGGGCGGTGGGCCACCATGTGTCGCTCCAGGCGTCGGGGTTTGGGCCCATGATGAGTACTTCTGTTTTGTTGGTGTTTAGTTGTAGGCAGCTGTTTTTCATCCATTTGGCGACGGCTTCCATGCCTTCTCGAAAGTTGCGTCTGGCGGTGTTGGGCTGGTTGGATAGGGAGAGGATGAGCTGGGTGTCGTCTGCGTATGACACGATGTTGAGTCCGTAGGTTCTGACAATGGGGGCAAGTGGAGCCATGTAGACGTTGAAGAGCGTCGGGCTGAGGGAGGAGCCCTGGGGGACTCCGCAGGTGGTAGGTGTGGGGTCCGAGAGGAAAGGGGGGAGTCTGACCCGCTACGTTCTGCCGGAGAGGAAGGAGCAGATCCAGTCGAGGGCCTTGTCCTGGATTCCTGCGTCGTAGAGTCTGCGTATTAGGGTGCGGTGGGAGACTGTGTCGAACGCCGCTGATAGGTCGAAGAGGATGAGGGCTACTGTTTCTCCTTTGTCCAGTAGGGTGCGGATGTCGTCTGTTGCGGCGAGGAGGGTGGTTTCCGTACTGTGTTTTTTTCTGAAGCCGGATTGGGAGGAGTCGAGGATGTTGTGTTCTTCAATGAATGTTGCGAGTTGGCTGTTGATGGCTTTCTCGATGACTTTCGCTGGGAACGGGAGCAGGGAGATGGGTCTGTAGTTTTTGAGGTCGCTGAGGTTTCGCTGAGGGTTTCTTTAAGAGGGGGTTGACCTCGGCGTGTTTCCAGTCGTCGGGGAACGAGGCGGTCGCCAGGGAGCGGTTGATGGTGTGGCGGAGCATGGGTGCGATGGTGTCGGCGGCTCTGTTGAAGATGTGGTAGGGGCAGGGGTCCGTGGGGGCCCCTGAGTGGATTGAATTAATTGTCTTCAGTGGTGAGGGCTGTCCAGTCATCAATCGCTGGTTTCCGGGTGTCGGGGGTGGTTGGTGAGGGTTCAGTGTCTTGGTTGTCTTCGTCGAAGTTGTCGTAGATGCTCTTGATTTTGTGGTGGAAAAAGGTGCTGAGTTTGTCGCAGAGTTCTTGTGAGGGAGGGATGTCAGTAGACTCGCTGGTGGGTTGGGCGAACTCCTTGATGATGCTGAAGAGTTCCTTGCTTTTGTGTGCGTGGGTGAAGATTCTGTCTTCAATCACTTTTTTCCTCGTTTCTCTGATGAGTTGATGGTGGGCGTTGGTGGCGGCTCTGAAGTTGTTGTGGGCTTCTGTGGATTTGGTGTTTCTCCAGGCCTTTTCAAGGCGGCGGCATGTGCGCCTGGATTCTCGAAGTTCGGTGGTAAACCATCTGGCTTTCTTGGCACGGGTATTGTTGTTTTTCTTGAGGGGGGCTATGGTGTTGGTGCTGTCCGAGATCCATCTATGCAGGGTTCGGGCTGCGGTGTTGGGGTCGTCGTTTTCCGCGATGGTTGGGGTGGAGTTGTTGAGTGAGGAGGTGAGCTGGTCGTCGGTGATTTTGGTCCAGTTTCTTTGTGGAAGCAGGTGCTGGTGTCTGTGGATGGTGGGTGGTCTGAAGGTGAAGTGGACGCAACGATGGTCGGTCTATGGGAGTTCGGTGGTGTGGCTGAAGGTGACGGAGTTTCCTGTAGTGAAGAGGGGGTCGAGGGTGTGTCCTGCTGAGTGCGTGGGCTCGGTCATGATCTGGTGGAGTCCAATGTTGTGGAGGTTGTCCAGGAGGCATGTGGTGTTGGGGTCCAGTTGATTGTCGAGGTGGAAGTTGAGATCTCCCAGCAAGGTGTAGTTGGTGGATGCGATGGCCTGCGGGGAGATAATGTCCGTGATGGAGTTGGCGAATGGCCCGCGGGGTCCAGGGGGTCGGTAGATGAGGGGTCCTCGGAGGGCGGCGGTGGGGCTGGCCGGTATCTTGAAGTGAAGGTTTCCATCAGTTCTGTGGACTCGTCAGGGAGTGTGCTCAGGCGGAGGCTGGATTTGTGGACGATGGCGATTCCTCCTCCTGGGTGGGTGGGGCGGTCCTTCCTGGAGATCTTGTATCCTTGGGGGATGGCGATGGCGGGGGGATAGATGAGTTTATACTTGTGGTATAATGGCTTAGGAGGTCGGTGAATGAAAGAATTATTCGATGTGTCAAAGAATAGGTGCATGAGTGAAAGAAGTATGTGCATGATAAGCGATTGAGGAGATGTCTTAATGTTTTCATGGATGGAAGCAATCAGTTATAATGAGAAGTTTTAACTTTGCTAATGCTTAGTGGCATCACTCTAGCACTCCAGGGAAATCCCATGCACAACCCACTCTCTTGGGATGTCGACCTTGCCTACAGACTAGGGACAGGCATAATTTCTGTTATGCTGGCATACATTGGTGTAATCTCTTGAATTCACATTGCGAAGATTATGCAAAAGACCCATGATTACGCATTATGGCATAAGTGCCTTCAGCTAAAATCTTTAACGTGTGAGCACTGGTACAACATGATCAACATGCATCAATAATTAGAGAAGGATTCCGTCAACATAGACACCATTAAAAAACTCAAAAAGTCATTTTGTGTTAACCTTTTTACCTGAGATGACTATTCTGGTAGATTTTGTACTCCAAATGCTATTTTCGGGTTGCACAGATGAAATGTCAGAGAGTGAAGTTACTGTACACACAGTTGCAAAATCAAATGACCCAGCACCACAATTTTGTTAACATCTAATAAACTCAGTTCAAAACAATTCAGCACAATTGTTTAACATAATGCACAAACTCCATTTTATTTGTTCAGCAGAGAATAATTGTATTCTTCTTTTATTATTTTAAATTCTCTTCTTTAATTCACATGCAGCCAGTGTGTTTCATCACAAAGGACTTCTTCGGGGCTACTAAAATATCTATACACTTTTAAAAACCTATACCAAGAGTTGTATCTCCACAAAAAAAATAGAAAAGAAAGAATGTGACAAAAGAGCAACAAATCCCCCATCACAAATGTAATTAACAAACATTTCAAAACCCCAAACTATAAGTCAACCACTTAAATAGAGACGTAGGGTTGATTAATCACTAAGCCAGTCTCTATTTATTGCAAATGTATTACTGTGTATAAGGAGATTTCAGCTAGTAGTTAGCTCAAATTCATATATACTCATAATGAGGTTGTTTTCCTAAAATATTATTATCAGTAAGATGATTGACTCCCTGTGCATTTAGCCGCGGTGACAGACACCCCGACATGTCTCTGCTCAAATCTCTGGTAAGGGAACGCATTGTGAGAATTTACAAACAAATGATCTTTCTCACAGTGTGCAAAACACTCACATACTGTTTCCTTTGCACAAAATAGTGAGAGCCTGATGCAACCGCATCACGTCTCTAACAAATCTCTGGGTGAAAAACACACTCTTAAAGTGGTAAACCACTATATTGTGTGTTGTTTTGAATTACACAAGGACTATTGTGCATTGCAATACCCTCTTTAAAACACTGTAGGAGAAACCGATGAATAAAAGCAAACAATGGCTATATCAAAACTGAACACATATGGCCACCATCTTTGCACGATTCTTGTCTGTCTCCCAAACGGTTAGCAAAATATTCTGAAACTCTGTATTGTTTATTTGATCCAGTTATTTTCAAATCCATTTCAGGTCCTAGCCAAATATGACCTTTGCTGAAAAAGTCAGTGCACAACTAATTCCACCACATTACCCCACTGTCACCCTCAGAAGAATCTCCATTTGAAGTTATAGCTGATCGTGACCCATGATACAGGTGTTCAATAATTAGGATAGTAACAGATACAAAAATATATAACCTTGGGCTGAATTTGAATTAAGATAAATGCTGGATAATTCCACAGGGAGTCAGTCATCAAGCCTCCTATTGATAATAATATTTTAGGGAAATGGCCTCCCGATGAATATGTATGACTTTGAGCTAAATACTAACTAATTTAGACAAATCTCCTCATGCACAATGATACATTTTTAATAAATGGAGACTGGATTAGTGATTAAACATCCCTATGGCTCTATTTAAGTGTGTGCCTTACAGTGCTGGGTTTTGAAATGTTTGTTAATCACACATGTAATGAGAATATGTTTCTTTTTTTGTTACTTTCTTTTCTATTTTCGGGGATTTATAGAAAATAAAACTCTAAGTGTAGGTTTTTAAAATTTTGTTTTATATGTGTTTTTGTAGCCCTGAAAAAGTCCTTGGTGATGAAACGTGCTGGCTTCAATTGAATTAAAGAAGAGAATTAAAAAAATAAGAGAATAACATTAAAAAAAGGAATCTTTCCTGAACAAACTTAATGGAGTACTATTGCACTGAATCGTTTTGAACTGAGTTTATCATATGTTAACAATATTTTTGTGCTAGGCCATTTGATTTTGCAATTGTTCATGGACTTTTGCCTGTGAGGCAGATGAAGGGAGCAGGTTTACTGAGTCTGTGCACTACTTTGACTTATTGCTAATCCTACCCCACTAAAGTGTTAGGTGTGATGGTTGTTAGCCTCAGCCACTCTGCATAAAATAATTTACTGTGCACACAGTATCAATGCCCTCTTCCTGTCCTGATGACTCCTCCCTGTGCTTTGTGCAGCCCTTAACGATTTTATATTTGTATTTTGGAGAAAAACCATCAATGTTACTTTGTCTGCAATCTCTGCTGCATCACCCACCCTTGGAAGCTGACATCTATACATTTTTGTAAAATCAACCAAGTTCAGGACAGTTCTTTGCAAAATGTTTGTGTTGGAAGTCACAACTATTTTTGTTCTGCATTTTGGTTTTTTTGGTTTAATTTTGTTTGTTTATTGCTTATCTCGTGGAAGTTAAATTAGAGTGGGTTCAGGCAGGGCCACATACATTTAATGTATATTGGCCATTTCAAAGGGTGGAATCCTGGGGTTAATGACATTCCCTAGCTGTCCTCATGTTTTGTGAATTTTGTCCAGATTTGTCTTCATATAGTGATGTTATTCACTTTTTCAGACCTAATCTACTGTAGGCCTTGTGTTGAGCTTACCACTCACCTGAAAATCCATGATTATCTACAGGGCCCTTCCTCTCATGACCAACTTTCAAACAACTCTAGAACAACTCTCGATTCAGGGAGTGAGTACCGTACAATGGCAGATGTTATCAAAGAGAAGAGAGGTTGGGGCGAGAAATGAGAAATAGTCTGATTCTTTCTATCGGCTCTCTTGATTTTCTATGGCCTCTTTTGCTGATAAGCTCATCTTGCCTTCAAACACTCCCACTCTTACCTTCAATCAACACCTTTGAGGATTTACCTGAAAGATCCATTACAGAATATCAAAGTAATTTCCTTGATGAACATATCATTAACATTTTAATTAATACAACCATTGCATAAACACAGTCTTTTCCTCTATAAGGGGGTGTATCTGTTTGAACATATCTCAATGTTGATAATGCAATTCTTACATTCCCGTCTTACTGATAGAAAACAGTTATTCAGATTTGATTTGATTCCTCCAAAGAGACTTTCAGCAAAATGCACTTGACTCCCAAGAAACAACTGTCTTTCTTTCAGAGCCCTCCTTCACTCTTAAAAGACAATACAATTCATCAGCCTTTGTGTGAGTCATGTTGTTTTCAGAAGATGATAGCCAATCTCTTTTCAATTCAATAGGCATGATCTTAGGTCTAAATCACCACCTCCAGAAGACTATTGGAACATGCCTTTTTGTGAGCGCCATGATCTTCTTTCAAAATCTAATTTCACCAGTCTTGGACTGTTCTTGCCTATCTTGAAGCTAGGGGTTTCTTTAGGATTGCAGGGTATGTGCATTTAAAAAGTAGGTCACTGTGACAATGCACTCAGGTGTAAGGGTAGGGTTGATAGACTCCTTCACAATGATTCCTTTACTTTGAACCCAGGGAAACCACCACCCCTCCACGAGACCAGAAGATCAGGGTAACCCTACCGTGCCCCCCTATATGATGATTTATTATAATATTCAGGACACAGGGGTCGAGCCCCTGGGTCCTAAAATAGTGGTTGCAATATTTCTCTTAAGTTGCAGACATTCAATCACAGCAGTCTTGCTGGACTGGCCCCAGTCTCATGGGATTTGAAAAATGAGAAGGGTTCAATTGTTCATTTCTTTATATAGTACTCCTTCAGTATTCCCTCAAGAGTACCATCAGTCTGCATATTTTTATTTGCACTTTGACCCTGGGGGGTCCCATTAGGACATCCCCACAAATGCCAAGGGGGTGAGGTTAATTCTACCCTGCCCCCTTATATGTTGTGTTAGTTGAATATTCAGGAGATGAGCATTGCGTCTCTGAGTCCTAAAATGGCAGCTGCCACATTTCTCTTCATGTTGTGGACAGCCAATCACAGAACTAGGTTTCACTGAACTGGTTCCAGTCCCACTGAACTAGCCATTGAGAAGGGTTGATTTGTTGGTTTTCCCTTCAGTACTCCCTCAAGATTACCGTGAGTCTGCAGCGACGCATAAACACATTAATTTTTAATTTGCACTTTTACCCCATGGTGGTCTTCCTCAGACCCGCATACAAGGGCCAGGCAGGCTTAGGGTGCCCTTACACTGCCCCCTTATATATTGTTTTATTTTAATTTTCAGAACATGGGGACTGAGTCTTCAGGTCCTAAAATGGCTAGATATCTATACATTTTGAACTTTAATTTCTCAAAAACCTTGAAACGGATTTACTCTAAATCACAAAAGGCATGCTTTCTAGGTTACGATCTAGCTTTTGTTCCAAACCTTGTATAAATCCATTCAGCTGTTTTGACTATAGTGCTGTTAAATTTTCCTATTGGAAATTGCATGGGGCAAAATGTGTTTTGGGCCCCCCCGTTTTTCTCGGGCCCTGCTTCACAGATCACCCCAAAACTTTCAGAGAAGGACCTGAGGTGGATTAGCTTTGTGAAGATTCATCAAATGCCACCTATCCATTTATCATTTAATCATAAAATATTAAATAGTTATTAAATATTTTATATTTAAATAATACATACATACATACTATTTTAATATACATTTGTAACATTAATTTATAGTTATTTATAGTTATTTCTTTTTTAACTATTGTTTTAGCTATTTTAACTATTTTATGTTATTTGACATTATTTCCTGAGGCATTTTATTTTAAGTCCCTAGCTCCATTATTTTCCATGGTATAGTGTTGCAGTGCAAGTAGTTGGCTGTGTGCAGTTCTGAACTGTAAGTTGCTACCAAAGTGTAAGTTACAACAAAACTGCAGTTTCTGAATACTGAAAAATAGTGAAATTACTCAAAAGTGTTAAGTAAAGTTACTCAAAAGTGCAGTTTGTGAGTCAGGCGCACAGTGACATATAATAATAGATTTGAAGAGAGTGCAAAATAAAAAAAATCCCACATACTTATCATTCCCTTCCTTTAGTTCAATTGTTGCACAGATGCTTGCACTGAATACTGTAATGATCTTCACAGAAACGTGGTATTGCTAACTATGGTAAGCGTTCTTTTGCCATCGGAGGAAAGGGTGTAGCCTCCCCATACTGTTGGGCCACCAGGCTGCTTGACAATATTTAAATGAGTTTTATTGGACTATAGCCACTGCACAGGAATCAGTGCAGTGCAATGTAGTTATGTGTGCATCCACCTCTCTGCAGGCCGTGTAGAGTTAATATCTGCAAATGACAGACTTATGGGTGTTGATAAATATTGTGCTTGCAATTCAATAATATATAAATTAAGGAAAAATGTTGCAATTAATATGAAAGATAGCCACATGAATAAATACTTACAGGCTGACTAATAAGAGTGACACTAATTAACAAGGAAGGTCCCGCTTAACTACTTTCATGTTAACTAGTTCTTTTAATCCAGGGACATTTGCAGTGTGAGCTGATTAGGGTAATTCCTCTAGCACTTAGCAGACATTCATTCTCTATCTGTTTGAATCTTTAATCAATAAAGGAGTCTTTTCCACAAATGAATTATGTTATTGGGTAGTAATTACCTTCACTCACCATGCTTCCTCCTGCCCCTCACAGCACTCTTTGCCATTATAAACTTAATTGTGGAGTACCCCTTTGATGCTGTTTGCTGACCACCATGAACAAGAGATTTGCTGTTTCCTAGTGCCCATCTCGTGTCAGTTCTGCCCGATCCACCTACTGTTTTGTTCCTGACCCCTCATCAATGCTGTCTCTCAATGTTCCCCCTATGTTGTGCTTGTCAGAAATCGGGTTATTAATTTGGTGAGGTAACTTATTCATGTTAATAAACACAACCTAGTTCATTCTCAACACACTGTTCTGTTAGTTGTGGTATAAGCAGCAAGCAATTGCCCAAAGAAATGTGTGTTACGTTCAAACTACACCAACAACTTTGAAGTAGGGAAGACAACACAAAAGCATCTAACATTAGAAAAACTGAGAAAGATTATAGAAGCAAAGGACACCAAAACAATTCAAATTGGATAAGGTGAGACGAAGATATGATTTCCTAATTGTTAAAACAAAAATCACTTGGAAAAAGGGAAACTATAAGGAAAAATATCAGTTTGTGATTGACTCAGAGTTTTTCTAATATAAATAAAATACTTTATTCACAAGAATACATCTTTTATAATTACCTCCTTTAAAAAATTAGCCATGATTTCATAAAGAACATTATACACACATACATTATCCAAGGTACATAAAAATCTTCACATTCAGAGAATAAATAATAAAACATTTTTTTCCTCTAACTCAGAAAGAGAGAACAATCAATAAACTAGGGGGCATATTCACAAGAATGTGCGAGAACTAACGCCATAGTAATTTATCTGCAGAAAAGTTAGCACTGCCTAACCTCGATTATTATCGCCATGATAGCGTGGTAGTCACAAGCCCGCGTTACATGGCGATAATTACAGTAAACGGCAGAGAAAACAGACGACAACAACAGCGCAATGGCAATAGTTATTCCTGCGTTAGCAGGCGATAGCTGTGGATCGGCACATCAGTGCCAGATAACTCACCTTTCTCAACGCAGGCGATATCGCATTGCGAACATGGCCCAACAAATAATAGGATGTGAGGGTTAGGATGTCAATTGAATAACAAATGCAGGAGACATTGTCTGGTTCATTTAACATTTGGCATGCAGCCTGAAAGACTGCTGTGTCAACAGAGGCCCTTTCCCTGACCTCTGTACCCCCACTCTTTAGAAAGACCCTGCCAGCCAGCACCTAGCGGTGAAATGCATTCACGGGTGAATGATGAGGGGCTGGCAGGTTATTAAAAAAATATGGCAGGGGATGATACCCATGAGGGTGGCGGTGGGTGTTGTGACCCTCATGGGTATTGGAGCTGCATGATCATTGCCTCCATGGCATGTGTGGGTCTTCAGATGTGGCTCTTGGTTGGGCTCCCTTTCATCCCGTGGGTAGTCGTTCTGCTTAGCACCAGCAAAAGGCAGATGTAAAATCCCAGGTGCTACTGCAGGTTATCCCCTGTTTTTTCTTCGTTTCGCAGATCTGGCAGTTCGTTGTGAATGTGGTGTTGTGGTTTTTGCATGTGTTTTTGCATGGGAACGCCTAATCTGCATCTCATTAGTGTTAGTTGGTGGTGTCCACCGAGATGATAAGTTTGGGGGAGTATTCGCTGGAATACTGGCGTTGTCTGCAGGTTGAACCAGCTTGCAAAATGGGGTGTTAAATCTATCTCCACTTTTGCTGTGTTAAGGTGGAGATAAATCGGAGTTAACTCCTTGCGAATATGCCCCTAGATGGATTACATATCACAAATACAATATGCATTTTTTTCTGAAACTTTACCACTAAGACCACACATTTTCCACCCTGGATTAATTCTCATTCTCTCTGCATCACCTCAGGAGTTTGCAGAGTTTTGCCCACTCCTCATTATGCATATAACACCGTGTGGCAGAGTTGATGAGTGCTAGCGAGAATCGGCATCTCCTGTGCGATTCTTGAGCACTAGGATGCCACCCGGATAGATTTTTTCAACTTGGACAGTTGCGGGCCGTTGCGACCGCTCATGGTGAGAAAGCTGCCACTCACAGTGAGAAAGCTGCCACTCAAGTGGATAATCTAGCCGAGCGGCATCAAGGAAGCAGCGAACACTGGTGCACCATGTTGTGCCATTTGTGCTCATTTTGTAGCACAAAAGAAGCTCCCAGTGGTTGTATGTCATTACCATGCCTTCCTTCTCCATGCACTTCTTTACATCACTCATTTCACAACACATACCACTACCACACATTTACATTCATTCACATTACAAACACCTTCACCACGCACTCCACTACCAAGCATACTTTTACCACACTTACTGCTCCTGAAAAAATCTATAACAGTATAACACTGACACCTACTGTTGAAAATGTATACATTAACCCTTGCTATATTTTTTAATTCCCTTTGTCGTTTACACATTTGTTAGTAATTGATCATGGTAACTTTTTGGGGGGAGACCCCCCCCAATCCCCCTTTCTTAATTATCCTCAAATGGGTGGTTTTGTCTTGCAATGTAAAGGCTTGCGCGCCAACAGCCTTTATGATCTAAAAAATGAGTGGAAAATGTTCTAAGAAGTTAAAACATTGGAGTAAAGGCTGTTTCCCGCTCCCAGCACTAAGAAACAGCACAACGTCCTAATTCTGCTGAGAATTTAAGCAACTCCACGGAATTCCACAGAGTAAAATTATGCGAGTTTCACCCACCCCTAATTCCTATTCAAGACTGGAGAATTATATTCCATATTTGTTTACAAATATAGAAAAGTCTCAACATTGCCTGGCTCCTAATAGAATGATCTGCCGAGTATTTCACTGCAACATAACGGCTATTGTTAAATAATGTACTGTCTCTTTCCTCAACCCAAAAAGCACACTTTGTTCTATTTAAAGGCATCTGATCTTTGATCTAAAAGATATCAATTCCTAAATTAGAGTTTGCAATGAATCTGATGATAAATTGTGAGAATTGGTCAGTGCGTAGCATTGTATCCTTCAGCATCAAGGTAGAAAGTTTCTCATAAATACCATTTTGAGTGATACTGAAAAGAAACTGTAAAGCTCAAGATCGAGTCAAAAGTGCCAAAGAGGTAATACCTAACTCCAAGGGGCATATTTACAAGCGCTTTATCTCTGTTTTTTGGCTTAAAAAGCCAAAAAAGCGGAGATAAAACTAACACCCTATTTACAAGAGGGTGCTAACATGCATAATCACATGTTAGCGCCCTTTTTCCCAACGCCTGACTTTGCATCTCTAACGAGATGCAAAGTGGGCATCACTGGGCAGTACAATCTTGTAAATATCGCTGATGAGCATATTGCAATATTTACAAGGCTGCCCCAGCATTTTAGCACATGTTAGTTTTCGGAGAAAAACGCTGTTTTCTCCAAAAACTAACGTCTGCTAAAATGCAGACTCACCTATCCCTAACATTGGGGTGGATTATGCTGATACGACCCTGTGGGTAGTATCAGCAAGTTTATCGCAGTTTTGCAGGGAACATCGCTAGAAAAAAAGCGATGTTCCCTGCATAACGGCGATAACCTCGCTATCTCTGGAATTGTTATCGCCCAGGAGAAACGCGTTGTTAATAACGCGCTACCGGGGTGATACATTCCAGAGATATCCTGCAATAATTAAATTATCCCTAAGCACGGCCAGCGATAAATACCGCTGGCTGTTGATATTATGCCCCCAAGTTTTTTTTTGGGAGACCCAAGCGAGTCCTTAAAAACAGACTTTCAAAGGGCTTCTATTTAAATTACAGGTCAATTGTGAGTAGCTTTGCTCCAAAAAATGGTTGCTGGATTAATTTACCAATTATAGCCAAAAGGCTCCCAAAGTGAGAGTCAAACTATTGACTGGGACTTAGGTGCGATCTCAAGCTGACTATGATAGAACGGATCTCGGGGCCCGATTCACAGAATGAACTTAAGACTCAATCCTAAACTTACTACTATTTTGGTATTCACAGAATGCACTTACTACTTCTTGCATTCACAGAATGAACTTACTACTTTTGGTATTCACAGAAGTTAGGATTTTGTCTTAAGTTTGTCTTAAGACAAACTTAAGACAGACTTAAGACAGACTTTAGACAGACTTAAAACAAACTTAAGACTGACTTAAGACAGACTTAAGACAGACTTAAGGCAAAATCCTAACTTAAGTCTGTCTTAAGTCTGTCGTAAGTCTGTCTTAAGTTTGTCTTAAGACAAACTTAAGACAAAATCCAACTTCTGTGAATACCAAAAGTAGTAAGTGCATTCTGTGAATACCAAAATAGTAGTAAGTGCATTCTGTGAATACCAAAATAGTAGTAAGTTTAGGATTGAGTCTTAAGTTCATTCTGTGAATCGGGCCCATAAAGTCTGGCCATGAGTTCACACCCCTAGGGCTGTCTCTGAGGCCAGATAAACTTTGAGTATATCTGAACCTGACATATGGCTACAGCGAAAAGTCACTGGTGGTTGGCCTGTCATTGCGTCATGTGCAGTAACAAACTAATAGTATGGATACAAGGCTCACAATGACACCAAAATGACAGATTTCAATGTGGGACTACAACTCCCATAATTCAAAGAGCAACGACCATCTTCAGTTATCTATGACAGATCTCTCATAAAAATGCCCAACCCCTAGGCCTGATGCTCCTTATTCTTGAAGATTGACATGTGGAACATGTGGTTTCCTGTGCGCTAGAGACTCATTGGGCTTTTGGAGGTTTTAGAAAATGGACGGGCCTCGAGGTAGTAAACGTACACTTACCTCCTAACAGTGAAAGCGAAGGATTGTCGAACATTTTGTTGTAATAGCATGTTGAGCACTTCCTGAGTGAAGTCGGAGAGAGTCATGTTTTTTCCTGAAAATCAAACTCTGCTTTTGAAAGGAAGTGAAAATCAGTTCTACAGTTCCTAGTGGAGTGCCTTCGGGTACTTAATGAGAATGTATCAATCATAACTGAGTTTGAGACTCCTTTGGTGTTAGTTGACAGGCCTTTGCTCCTTCAAACAAAAAAAGAAAAATGATCATCTTTTTGTGTGCTGATGAAATGTGGGACGAGCAAACACTTACTCGCTCAGAGGGCACACGGAATGCAGTGACTCTATAGCTAAATGCTGGACCTGTAAAGACTTTTCGAGAAATTTCCATTAAATTTTTCTGTAGCAGGGCGCTGATGAAAACCTCAGCCGTCTTTTCCCAGAAAGGTATTGGATGGAGTATGTTTACATTTCAATTATATTTTGCTTTAAAATATTTTCTAGAAATGAATAAAATGAGCAGAAGTTGCAATCACCTGTTTTTACGTGGATTCCGGATATTGTCTGACATTGAGGTAGACATGCTTAAGTTTTAAAAGAAGAAGTAATTACCACCAAGACAAAAAGATTGGGGAGAATAATAAAGAGCAGGTGAAAGCTAAAGATTGGGGAGAATAAAGAGCAGGTGAAAGCTAAAGATTGGGGAGAATAAAGAGCAGGTGAAAGCTCATTATAATCACTAAGGGGATAATTCTCTTTTCAGGTCTCCTCACCACAGTTCCCTTTCCAATAGCCCTTTCCTTCACCGCTCTAAGGGGCATATTACCAAGGGCCCTTATCGTCGTTTTAGCGGGACTTTTTCCTGCTAAAGCGGCGATAGTTTTCTCGCCCAATTACCAAGCTGTCGCTAACACCAGTTAGCAACAGCTTGTAGGCGATAGCGAGCATTTTGGGACCCACTTTGCATGTCTGCGATATTTATCGCTAATGACATGCAAAGTGGGCGTGCCAAAATGTTAGTGACTGAAAACAGTCGTTAACATCGCTATCGCCTATGATCAACACAGGCATAGTTTTGGAAATATTCGCGCTAAGCGCGAATATCTCCAAAAGCTATCGCCTGCCCTGACCAGTTCTTAGCCATGTTATCCAATGGGAGGTGGATAACACTGCTAAGAGCATTGTCACGCTAATGTGTGAATATCGCTGTATTGACAGCGATATTCACGCATTTCGCCTGATTTTTATCGCTTTTGAGATAAACCTTGCTAATAGCAAGTTATCTCAGCGATAAAAACAAGTGAAGGGCGGCGATAAAAATATTACCGCTAACCCTACTTAGCAATAAATATCGCTGTAGGTTGGTAATATGCCCCTAAATATCTGTACCAAAAAGTGATTCATTGTTGGAGGTGGCTGGAATAGCACCTTAATGATCAGTGTGTTGACCTTGAGAATCATTCTCCTACTGACCTTTGAGTTTTTATAATCTTCCCCATAAAGCTCTTTACCTTGACACTTAAGGGGACATTTATGAAAAAGTTGTGTAGTGCAGCATGCCACCTTGCTGCGTCACTGGGAAAGGGCAGGAATGCGCTGCAATTAAGGCATACACTGCATTCCTAACTTTTCCCCCTGCACTGGTAAACAATGGGCTGCCTCACCAATGCAGGCATTCATGCACTCATAGACCATGGTTCAAGGGTGACTGTGTTGCATTCAGAATTGTTTATGTGCAGGAAGGAACACCTAAACGAGTATATATATTTGGCGCATTCCCAGATGTACATGGTCTTGTACATCTGGGAATGAACCAAAAACTATGAAAGTTGTGTGGGAACATCCACACAATGCCCATGGAATACCTTCCAAGGGCAGAGTGAAGCAAAACACAGCTGATTTGTGCTGCATTGTGTTACTCCAGAAATTTGGAGCCACTCAAAGCCAAGCAAAAAGGCTGAAAGGTTTGAGTCATGCATTTACAACAGTGTGTGGTGCAAACCAGATGCAACCCTCTCATAACTATGCCCATTAGTCACTTCTATGGAGCTCAAAGTCTTCCATGAGGCAAGATCCAAGGCTAAAGTCAGTGATGGTCCTTTTAAGTCGGATACTTCTTTGTAAAACTCCCACTAAAGCTGCCGGGTAACTCAACTCTGGAGCCCAGTTGTAACTGGGCTTCATTGCTTCCGCTTACGGGTGAGCTGGCTGCTGACAGCTGTCAGCCGGTTGTAGATTTGTGGCATCTACCACTGCGCCAGGCGGCTGCGTGGTACTATGTGGGCCTGCCTTGCCCAACCTGACACCCTACTCAGCAGCATAGCAGCCCAGCAGCCCCGCAGCCCTTCAGTGTTCTTGCCCAGCCCTGGCCCAGGCAAAGACAGCGCCAGTTGGGGCGTATTTTAGCACATAGGGAGAGAGCCCGAGCAAGTAGGTATTAGCTGCAGCCCGCAGAGGGTGAGTCCAGAATTCCCACAAACGGCCCAGGTAGGACTGGGTGCAGCTTGTAGGAGCTCCATGGGCTCCTGCTCAGCCCTCTGTCGTCCTGATTGGCCCGGCAGGCAATGGATGGAGAATGCAGAACCCAAAGAGGCTATTTGAATTCACTGCCCATACACCCAGTCATCCAACAGGGCAGCGGGCATAAGAAGGCAAAAAGTGAAAAAGCAATATAGGGTGAGGCCAAGAAAACAAAAAAATTAAAAGTGAGAAGGTCACACAAGGTGCCCGAGCACCTCAATATTAGATACCGAGTGCTGAATATGGGCCTGGGCCCCAGCTGAAGTGGCCCACCCAGGGTTGGGAGTGGCTTGTGACCGGATAGGAGTACTCCTGCTCAAGCTCCCCAGCATGCTTCTCAGGCTGCTTGGCAGTCGCTTGGACATCTGGACACCTTTACCCTACAGTTTAAGCACACTAAGCACCTTCTCCAAAGGAGTATCACTAACACCCACAAGGCCTCCACAAAGTTCAGAAACTTTCCCTTTAAGCCTCTCTCTAATATCTCTTGTCCCAGAACATATGCCAGGTGCCCTACTGCTGTCCTGTGCAGCAGAAGTCAGCTAAGCCAAAGTGCACGTCCTGCAGTGCCTCAGTACGACAGCTTCCCTCCTTTAACTGAAAATTCATTAATGTCTTAGCAGTTCCCCCACAACACATCATGCTAAAAATGAGAAACCTGGCTAGGAAGAAGCAGGGCAGCCGCCTGAAAAATTGATTAACGTTGCCTGAAGAGACTGTATCACAGGACACCGTGCATTACCTTAGGGACCAAGGGGCCTACAAGCTTATGCAGTTAGACACTTTTGGGCCAACATGAGAGTTAACCGAGTATGACAGAGGGAACTCCCGGGGTCACAATGACACCGCTTAGAAAAGATCTCGGGACAAGACGTCTCATTCTTCCCTTCAGGGTTGGATCTAAGGATCCCAAAAATCCCACAAAAAGACTCCTACCTATCCGCCTTCCAGGGGCCGTATTACAAAAGGTGCCCCGGGAACACAACCGGCATTTGTGCCCGCTTTGCATGGCCCAGGGGCACCTTAGTATTATAGAAGGGGGCGCAGACGCTTGGTCGTCCCCTTCTATAATACTGATTACGCTGGTGCATACTTAATGCACCAGCGCTACCTTCAGTGAGTGTTCCCTAATTTGCTTAGGGGCATGCCGCCATTTTACAGACACAGGTGCAGAGTCAAAGAAGCCCTCAGGAGGCACACTGACATTCGCCATTTAAAAGGTGGGGCACAATCAGTGCGCCTCCTGACAGCAGCCCCCTGCAAGGGGCAAAGGGGGTCCTATGGACCCCCCCAGGCATCCCCTTGCAGGTGGGTGGAGTCACTGACTGCACCTGCCTCTAAGGGGATCTCTAATACCCTTTGAAAGGGTGCCGCTTGCACTGTGAAAACACAGAGCGTCTGCTCCGTGTTTTCACATGAATACGATGCCCCCACGGCAGAGCGAGTTTGCAGCTGCCCTGAGGGCAGTGCATAGATGATAATAGAGTGCATTGTGATTGTTTGACCCCGGCACACCTTTTGAAAAGGTGCGCAAACAACGCCAATGCGTAATACAGCCCCCAGATGCAGAAAAAAGCTCCAATAGGAAAAACAGGCAGTCCATATCCCCTGATAGGGCAGTCTGTTGTAAATAAGGGCAAGAGGGAAAAATGTCAGACGGTCAAACTCCTTCCCTGGACTACACCAGGAGGAGGTACAGCCCTGGAAAGGCCCTTCACTTTTAAACAAACATTAGACATCCAGTCAAATCCACGTGAACAATAATTAACATTGTTTGCTGCTTTTGCCTCCAGCACTTCTCTCAACCCCGGAAGTTTAAGCACAAGACAACAAATATTGCTGAATATTCCACCTCTCAGTCGTCTGCTAATAAATCCCAGTGATGAAGTACATCTGAATAGAAGCTTTGCAGTTTATCAGGTCACTTTCTAGCCACACTAGAAGCACAAATAGAGGCCCAAATGGAAGCATCCTGCGTGCAAGAACCGGCATCTAAGTAAGAACTCAGTCTTAGATCCCCACAGCCGGTCTGTCCTGGAGGTGGAGCCCCAATTAGCCCCACTAACCCACTAATTCCAACTTTGGCCTCAATCACCTTCAAACAGGATACAATAGCCAAATTCCTCCTCTGGCAAGCACAAAAGATGGAGCTTTAAATTTATCTAATTCAGTCCATTGCCTCAACCTTAACAGACTTAGGCTTCAGGGAAAGATCTTTAGAATATAAATTAAAACAGACAGAAGTAGGCCTACCTTGCTCTTGCTCTCTAATAATGGTCAAATTGAATTTGCTACCGGAAGATCTACGGGCGCTTTTAGACTAAAAAATCAACAAAAACTCTGGGAAAACCATCTTGGGAAGTCCAAATCAGGATAAGAACAGTCAGCCCATCAAGTAGCCACAAAACATGACTCCCTCATGAGTGGATCCAGTGCCATCCCCATTAATTGATCCAGCAGACCATCTCCTAACAAAATCTGAACCAGGGACTCTCGCTAATCACCAGGAACCCGCTGACCACCTGCTGATGGATGAAAAAGTCCCCCTACTAGGCCTCAAACCTTTGCTCTTAAAGGGACTTCCAACCCAGCCAACTCTCTTGTCAAGAGGAAATAAGAAGTAAACAAAACTGTCAAAGACACAGCGTCTTTCGTGTTGTACGTGTGTTGATAGTTGGGCCACATGACACATTAAGTACATTCCTCCTGAACAAGGCCAGTTAGCTCTTCCCGAACGTTGGGATTCCAAATGATCCAATGGATCCATGGGAATCATAAGCACACAAGAGAGCACAGAGGAAACACTACGTATCCCTATGCAACAGGATAGAGAACCAAATAATACAAAATTAAGCAACCTGTCAGTCATCAACGAAAAGAAACCACAGAAACACCCACTAAGATGGCAAACTCTGTACAAGTAAGAGTCACAATGTAATACCCCTGGTGCCCAATCAAGTCTCAGAACCAACTCGGAGGTTCCCTTAAGCAACAAGGTCCACCAGGGGAGCACCAGTTTGGACCGTTGGCACTACCCACACGGGAATCTACCCCTTTTCCCAACTCAGGAGGGATAGTGCAACAAGCAGCAGCACATCATACAAGGGTCACCAACATGCCTCCTATGTCCTGGATAATGACATGTAAGCAAGCAGGCCCCACTTTCCAATTGGCCAGGCAACCAAGGAAGTTCTCTGCAAGACCTCTGCTCAAGCTAACTGCAACCTGGCTTTCACCCCACACAGAGGCTAAATTAGAGATACCCTACGTAACTATTGAACCAGCCCAATCTCAGACTCTGGGATAGCAAGGAATAAACATCACCAGACCCACCCCCAATTAAGGGACAAAAAGTGATGCACCGGCGTCGTAAAAGTGACGCACAGCCTCATAAATGAGGCCCTTAGAATGATTGGAACATGTTTAGTGCGTCGGATATAAGAAAATTTTCCAACTCCCTTAATATCTCCACAGAGCAAAGTGTAGATTGGAACTTGGCCTGGTGAAACAATCTCTAAGCATAGAGGTAGATGATTTGAAGTATTACATTCGTATATTAAAAGCACTAGAAAACTCACTCAAGGCTTGTCTCAGATCCATCTTTGAGAAACCGACATCCCCACGGAATAGATAATTACAGAGCGCAAAAGCAAGGTCTGCAATAAACCAAGCAGTACTTGCACTGGATGCTATTTCTTACATGACATGGAAAAATACCATTAATAGACAGGTACGAATGGCCTCATTTCAGCAAGATCAAGCTCTAAAATCCTTGGAGATTCTGCGCCCATTAAACTTCTCATACTTGGTTGCAAGAGACCAGCCCTATCTATCTGTTGTCATCAAACGCAGAACACAGGAAGAGATCATGTACATGTGCCTTCTTGGCCTACCAATATCAGATTTCAAATTGGCTGGGGCCAATCAGGATGTGCCTGTTGGTGTGAATACACACAAGAATCTGGGTTGCATCATCTGTGCTTCTGCCCCGCCATTAGGGCTGAAAGGATAGCCCTACTCAGGCCAATATTCTTGAGGCAGGGGGGGAGTACCTGCATAGAGGCATCTGCAGTAAGTTTCTCTAAATCTGATGCTCCCACTCTTGCACATTGTGGGAAATTTGTAAAAAAAGATTGTGAGACACTATTCATCCCCGTCTTGTACCCCACTCCAGCCCAGCCCCCCCCCCGTCTAATCAATTGCGGCACAAAGTCCAGAAAATTATAACGGACTATTAGTCCATGAAAATAAGAACTAATCAAACCTGTTCTCTGCACTCGCTTTCTTTAGGAAAAGGCTTAGGAACATGAACAGTACTGGACAACCCCACTGGTAAAGTGCACTGCATTTTCTCTTCTAATTCAAAGGGAGGCCCATCCTTGGCAATTTGACCTTTTTAAATAATCATGGAATCTCTTATTAATTCTAAACTCTCAAAACAATTAGACACTTTCGATGCACTTTAAACATTGATTTTATTTCAGATTGACCAAAAATCTCAAATTTTTTTTATTTCATATGTACACCATGCACCAGCACTTTAGATGGTTAGACCAAGGCCACATTGTTCATTACCTTAAAGTTACCAGATCCATAGGGTTTTGCATTTGTTTAAACGCTGATAAGTGCTTACATACTATTTACTGTGTTCTACTATTGCTATAACCCTTTGGATACTTCCAGTTAGAAAACACTTAAATTAAGCAACTTGCCGTTTTTAGTGCATATCCTTTGGTATATGAGAATAAACCAATTAATAATGTTATGCTGATATGCTAATGCATCTGGTAAAAAGAGTTTCATTAACATCATTGCCGGTTTTTTGATGGGATGATCTTTGCTATTTCTTTTTTTGTTTAAAGATTTTATCTCTTTTGTAATTGTTTTAGTTAACTGCTACCAACAAAGTATAGCATGCATTTCATATGTCATATATCATATCACTAAAGCTACTGGATTTGGTACCAAGAGCCTCTTGTCATGTGTTTCCTGCATGGCCATTGTAGTTTTTCCTAGGTTAGCCTTACTGTGCACGTTGTAGGCCGCATTTTCATTTGCACACTGTACTTTCTCATGGAACCTGCATTTATTTTTGTGTTTGTACGTTTCCTGGGATTTAGTCGGAACACTCTAGACAAGGTCGAACAGCAATGCTCCTTGTTATTCTGCTTGTTCAGGTTCTATAACCTAGTCATAACATGAGAGCACAGATGCTGTTTATGAGAACATTCATCCTGTCATATAAGTGAGTACAAGAGAGTAAGAAAACACACAGAGTGAGAGTTCTGAGACAAGATCATTGCAGCAGTTGGGCTGTAGAGTGTCCATCGGTGTATACTAAGGCATAAGGTCTGCAATTTATCCCAGAGATCTTTGTTATATAATCATTTACATTCAGTAGAAAGGGGGGTGAGATTAGGCTAATCTCTCTAATACCATGACATGACTTTTTATAGTATATGATTAAAAAGACATGCTAACTGTATTTTTGATACGCATTTGTCTTCCAATTGTGGCACAAGAGTTTGAATAAATATTCTAAACTTCCTTTGTTTCTTTGGTTTATTTTACGAGTACGGGTGAGAGAGCGAAAGGAGATGTCATGTTATTGCGATCCCTGAGAGGGTTATGAGGGTTGTATTCCGCGAATTCACTTTCAGTTGCTTTGGTACGGTTAGGAAGACAAGTGAGGCACTATAGTTGTTAGGACTCGGGCTCATAGGTACTGAGGTAGTATGGTGACTCAGTTCCTACATGCTGATGTCCAATGATCCCAAGCATAGTTCTGTTTGTGAGCAAATTCCCCGCAGCACTCTGATTGGGAGGAAGTTGCATTACATAGGTGCCAAGTTCACTTCACCTCTGGGAAAGACTCGCCACCTCATCTGGTCCAAGGTTTTTTTTTTTGGTTTTCAAAATCCACCAATGGGGTGTAAAGTTGGTTTTCCCACAGAACACACAGGATCAGAAGGGTGAGTAACACTGGTTTATTAATATACATAAATTTAGATTTCCTAGAGCTAAGGGCGCCGAGCGTCTAACTGTCCCAAGCTCCGGTCGCCAACTGCCGTTATTGTGCTTCGCGCCAATCTCTAATACCGCCTTGCGCATGCGCCGCCTCTCCGCTCTAGTCTAGTGCGTCGCCGCGTCATCGCGTATGCGCGCCTAGACTAGAGCGCACACCACATATCTCCCTCCTTTAATGAAAACAAATACGTGTTCCCCCCTCCCACCAGGTTGAATGTCCTTCAACTGTGAATAGTCTTGGTGGGGCACCCAGGGGGAGCAGCACCCATCTATTGTCCTTCCATCTCAAAGTCTCTATAACGAGAGGGCACAATAACTGCCCTTCCGCTGCGGGTGTGTCTTACCGGCATGCTCTCTGACACTTCTGTCTCTCCTCGGGACACCCCAGCTTCTCTCGCATCTGCTCTCTGTTCTGCTTTCGCCTGTGCATCACGGCCTCCGGAAATCCTGGCTCCCCAGGCTTCCGCTTCACTGTCGTCCTTTGCACCTTCTTCATGGTTGTCCGTGCCCTGCTCCGAGAAGGCTCTGGCCTCCTGGTCATTCATGCTACTCTCTTCCACCTCAACCTTGGGCCATACTAATATTTTGTTGACTCTGGCCATGCGGTCTTGCGACCAGACCTTTCCATCGCTGAGGAGAGCCGCCCTACCACGCACTTCCTTGACTTGTAGCGGCTGGCTGAACTTACTTTCGCCTTTCTTTTGCAGAGTGGGAAGTTTGATCCTAACCCACTCCCCTTTTTCCAATGCCGTGTCCTTTGTGCTGCGACGCTTGTCATAGTGGGCTGCGTAGATCCTCTGGGCCTTCTCCAGGTTGTGTTGCACCACCGCCGGGGACCACTTGCTGGTGATGGTCTTCTCCCTCCATGCTACATTGTCCCGGGTGAAGGGATGACGTCCCCTAAGTACTTGGAACGGACTGTACCCCACCACCGAGGGCGTTATCCGGTAGGCCCACAGCATGTTCATCACTTCCACCTCCCAGTCTTTTCCTTGCGAAATGGCCGCCTGAATGGAGCCCATGAGCACCCTGTTAAACCTTTCGACCTGGCCGTTGCAAGCCGGATGGTACACAGCCGTGTGTTTCACCTTGATCCCATTCCTCTTCATGTATCTCCCCCACTTGTCTGACACAAATTGCGGTCCATTGTCACTAAGAATGGATTTGGGTATTCCTTCTCTGAGGAACACCGAGGTTAGGAACTTAAGGATCGTCTCCGTGTCCATCGACTCTTGTATGTCTATTTCCGGCCACTTGGAGTACTTGTCAATTATCACACAAATGTACTTATTCACTCCTCTGCTGTCCAGCACAGGCCCCAGAATGTCAATGGCCACTTCTTCCCACGGGCCTCGTGGGGTGTCGAACTTCCCCAGGGCTGGTCTGAGTGGGCGAAGCACCTTATCCGCTCCTTGGCACTGTTCGCACTCCCTCACTTGCCTCTCAATGTGATTATCCATTCCCGGCCACCAATACATCTGTTTGACCAACGCCTTGGTTTTTACGATGCCCAAATGTCCCTCATGGAGCAATTTCAGCAGTCTTGGTATCAGTGTCACTGGGGGCACCACTTTCTCTCCTCTGTACAAGAATATTCCTGAGTCACTCAGGGACAGTTCCTCCCTTATTTCATAAAATCGTCGCACACCCTCCTTGAGCTTCTTCTTGTCCGGCCAGCCCTCAGTAAGGTGTTTCCTTACTTCCATCTTTTCCTCATCGAGCTCGTACGCTGCCAGCCATTCTTGTGCACTGATTGACGTTTCGTGATCCTCCATGCTGGCCACCATCTCCTCTGTGTCCTGGGCCTCACCTGGCGCCTCCTCCATTGCTGCCGCCCGGCTGAGGTAATCAGCTACTTTGTTCTGCGTTCCTGGAAGGTATTCTACATCATATGTATAGTCTAACAACTTCAAGGTCATCTTCGCTATTCTCGGGGTGGCAGTGTCATGACCCGATGACGTCAACACCTTGATAAGTGGCTTGTGATCCGTTTGAAGCCTGAATCTCGTGCCCCATATGAACTGACGAAACTTGCTCAGCGCCCACGTGACCGCCAGCATCTCTTTTTCGATTACGCTGTACCTTTGTTCCGTCGGGGACAGCGCCCTGGATGCAAAACAGATCGTTTCCTTGGCACCATCTTCCCTTTCTTGCGCCAAGACAGCTCCCAGGCCCTTGTCGCTTGCGTCTGTTGTCACCACAGTTTTGCCGGTGGGGACATACCCTTGCAGTGGGATAGCGTGGCTGATACAGTCTTTAATGGACTCGAATTCGGATTGGGCCTCCGCATCCCATTCGAATTTTGCATTGTTTCTGATTAGTTGTCTCATCCGGTGCGTTCTGGTGGCAAAATGTCTGACAAACCGGCTGTAATACTCGGCCATTCCAAGGAATGACCGCACTTCCTCTTTGGTATTAGGGGCCTTGGCGTCCTTTATTGCTTTCACATTTTGCTCCTTCGGTGATATGCCATGCGTCCCTATCTCGTGCCCCAGGTAGGTCACCGAGCGGGACCCTATTCTACACTTGCTCCATTCCGCCGTCAATCCCCTGCTTTGCAGCACTCCCAGCACTCGGTGTAGCTTCTTATCGTGCTCGCTTTTGTCAGAGCCCATCACTAGGATGTCATCTTGGAAGTATTGCACTCCCGAAATGTCCTTAAACAACCTGTGCATAAGTTTCTGGAACACAGCCGCAGCGGATGCCAGACCGAACGGCATTCTCCTGAATTGGTAGCATCCAAAGGGCGTTATGAAGGCTGTGTACTTCCTGCTCGATGGATGCAGTTCTATCTGGTAATACGCAGACGTCAGGTCTATGGTGGAGAAGTGGGTGATCCCTTTAGTCCTAGCCAGCATCTCATCTATTCTGGGGAGCGGGAATCTCTCCACTATGAGGCTTTTGTTGAGCTCCCTTAGGTCCACGCAGAGTCTGACCTTGCCGTTTGGCTTCTTGACTACCACCAAGGGCGATAGCCATTCCGCACTGTCCACTGGTTCAATGATGTCTTGCTCTTCTAGCCTCATTAGTTCTTGGCGCACCGCCTCACTCGTAGACATCGGTATGTTCCGTACTTTATGCACCACTGGTACTGCTCCCTCCTTGAGGACCATCTTGTGCACGAATTTGTCCAGTTTTCCAACCGTGCCCTCAAATACCTTGGGGTATGCTGCCTTCCAATCCTCCTCCTTCGAGAGGGGCCATTCGTCTGTTAGCAGAATCTGTTCTTTCCCCCCAGGGTTGAGTATGATACCGAGATCACCTGCATCTCTCCATCCCAGTACCGACGGGCCTTTTTCAGCTACATATAGGGTGCACGTGGCTGACCGTCCTCGGAATTCGAACTCCAGGTCCCTGCACCCAACCAGGGGGATGGTATTCTCAGTATACGAGATGGGTCTGATGTCCGGCGGCATCAAGTCAGGACCTATGGCAGGCACGAAGTCCTCTTCCCATATCGACCTTTGTACAATTGTCCAGGGGGATCCGGAATCCACAGCCACGTGTACTTTGACGCCCCCAATGAGCATGTCGGTGCGGGGCTTGTCTCTTCGCTTGCCTGACACGTCCAAAACTTGATCCTCTATGCACAGGACCAGATCATCATCATCCCCTTCATCTTCCTCACTTACGTTGGTCGTTGCTGCATCGATGCACTTAACAGTGGACTTCGCGCCTTTCTTTCGGCAGACTTTTTCGAAATGACCAGTCAACCCACAGAACGAGCACCTGGCGCGGAACGCGGGACAACGCCTGTCCTGGGCCGCGTGTGCTGCACTGCCACATCTGTAGCATGCGAATTTTGATCCCGGGCCAGAGCGAGCCATCTGTTTCCCAGCCCCTCTCATATCCTTCCTCGTGTCCCCGTAATTGCTTTTGGGTTTACTGGATTGCGGTGCCTCCTCAATCTTGTTGACCATCTGTCTTGGGCCACTTTCCCTTTTCGCCGCGTCTGCGCCTCTCTTCGACATTTCGGCCTTTTTGACCATCGCCACCACTTCTTTCAGGGTTGTCTCGTTCATTGCCCATAGCTTGTCTTGCACCGACCTGCTGGTGGTGTGCATTACAATTTGGTCCTTAATGTACTCATCCTGCAGGTTCCCATACCTACATGTGATTGCTAGACGGCGAAGGGCTGCCACGTAATCATCAATGGACTCTCCCGCCTCCTGTTTCCGCTGTTGGAAGTTATAGCGGTCTATCGAGACGCAGACCGCTGGGCGGTAATGGCAGTCCAGGTCATCCAGTGCATTCGCAAAAACATCCGTCTCCGCTGCACCCCTCTCCTTGGGCACCAGGTTCTTAAACACCCTCACCCCTTCTGGGCCTAAGTTGTGGAGCAACAGTCTCTTTTTCCTTTCCGGCGTGTATTCACCTTCGCTCTCATCACCCAGAGCCTCAATGTAATTTAGGAAATAATCTTTCCAGTCTTCCCATTTCAGTTGGGGTTCACCTGGTCTCGGTAGGAACGGGACTGGTGCCATCAGGGCTGACGCCTGATTCGCCATTCTTTCCTCGCCTCTAGGTCTTCCTTCCTGGGCCCTCCTTAGGGTGGGTTCACCAGACACTCCTGCGCTCTCTGACGTGTCAACTCGGCCCCTTGGGCTCCCTGGGGTGTTCTCTCTCGCACTGTGCGCAGTTTGTGCACTCTCCCCCCTTTCCTCTGGCTCGGGGGAGTCTCCCTTGGTTGCCAGGATGCAGCCTGGGGGCTCCTGGAGTCTTGGGCCACACTGACCTGGCTTGTGTGGTTGGTGTTCAGCTTATTGCCTTGATGCTGCGCTGCTGCCACGCCCTTTAGCTCTTCTTTGCCGGTGATTAGCCTTACTGACTCTTGAGGGTGGCTGTGGGGGTGTTTGCTGTCGTCCCTGCACCAGGTGGTGTCCGGGTCCCAGCCTCGTCGCCACTGTAAAGTTGGTTTTCCCACAGAACACACAGGATCAGAAGGGTGAGTAACACTGGTTTATTAATATACATAAATTTAGATTTCCTAGAGCTAAGGGCGCCGAGCGTCTAACTGTCCCAAGCTCCGGTCGCCAACTGCCGTTATTGTGCTTCGCGCCAATCTCTAATACCGCCTTGCGCATGCGCCGCCTCTCCGCTCTAGTCTAGTGCGTCGCCGCGTCATCGCGTATGCGCGCCTAGACTAGAGCGCACACCACATGGGGCTTGAGTAGAAGTTGTAGCCAGGCAGCGCTCGAGGAAACCTGATAGATTTACAAACCAGGGTCTGCAGAGCCAATTTTCAAGGTCATTGAAAGTGTAGAGTAAATTGAACAAGGTTTTCTTGCCCACCCAATCCTAACTATTTTCTCAGCAATTCCCCACCTCCTTTGAGGCACTTCCTGTATCATTTACTACACAAATTACCAGAATCCCTAATTCAAAATTGGGTAAACACATCTTCCATTTGAAGGGTCTACGGCACTCTCGTGGCCACTCCCCTATTTAAATTTGGTGTTCTCCGTTCTGCTAGGATCAACAACTGTTATCAACCTTATTCATTCAAGCTAGAAAGTCCAGTAATAAATTATAATCTGTTAGTCCTAATTTTCATCACCAAATCAAAAGAAGAAGTGTGAAGGCTGTCCTTTGTTATGCCTAATATTCTTGCCACCCCTCCAACTAGAGGCTAATCCTTGTTAAGCTGCAGAGAACACCACTGCCTTTCGTAGCACTGATAGCCTAGAAGCTAACGTTATTGTCCTCTAGAAGAAGTATCATGGATCTTTTAATTCCAGTAATTGGCCAATTAGCTGCAGGCCCACTGTAGAATCAGCCATATCTGGTCCACTATTCATCATGTACATTAGATCACTACTAGTTCTGATAAAACACAAAGGTCCTAACTTTCATTCATACAAAGCATCAAGAGTGAGACTGTTTTGTAATGTTTTGTAATGACCATGCCATGAAAAGACCAGCAATCTCTCAGAGATATCTAGCAGGTGTGTGTATATTCTCTGGACAAGAAATTAACAAGAGTGGTCTAGAATGCAGTATTTATATTTAGGTGCTATTCAGAAACAGATGTTTTATCTTTCAGATAGCTTTTCAGCCATCCTTAAATTCACTGTCATCACCAACCCTCGCTACTGGTAGTTGAGATTTGAGGAGTTAGTCTCCTCCCCTCCAAACCAATCTTTGTTGAGTAGTTCATACCTCAAACATCAGACAGAGGGTCGGACGTTCATCTTAAAAGTTGGGAAGTGTATTTATAGTTCATGTGATATACCCTGTGAGCACCAGTCATCAGAAATGACCAGGTTTTAATGTGAGAACAACCACTTGTCTACAGGATCTACTCCCAGGTGCCCCTAGCCTTAGCCCACCGTCCCCCTCATATCATACCAAATCATGTAACTGTTGTATCAAAGTGCCGACAGCAAGTGATAGCGTTGTGCTCTGATGTAAATATACACGTCTGAGCAGTATACAAGTTAGGATGTTACATAGCCCATGGCTTTATTGTGCACAGAGGGTAAGATTGACAAATGTTCCCACTGAACAGCACGCAAAGTTACTGTGCTACTATGAGTGAAAATGAGGCAGCAGAAATGCACCATATTAACTAACATATGACGCATATCAACTAAGATATGGTGCATACCTTCTAGCGCTGGCAGCATTCCATGGTGCAAGGGTGCCTGAGTTACAGACAGAATTGCATTTGTGAAGGAGGGGGTACCTTTCTGCGCAAAAAAAAATACTTAAAGGCATTTTCCTTTTACTATTTATGCTGCACACCACAGCATGCATAGAGAAAGGAAGTAAAAAATAAATAAATATATTTCTCCCTGCTACAGGGAAGCATAGTTTTTTTATGTATTCCCAGTTTTACTAACTTTAGTAAATATGGGAATGTGTCAAAATCTATGAGTGGATACATAGGAACGCCCATGCATCACCCATGGAACACCTCCCCAATGCAAAGTAAACAAGGCAGCTCTATGTAATGCCTTGCATTCCTTTTTTTGGAAAATCCCATGCAAGGTCACACTGATCTGATTTGCATAGCTTTGTAAATTATAAATAACATTTTGCGTCATTGCTGCAACAAACAAACGGCACATCCATGATGCAAAATGTTAGTAAATCTGCCCCTGGATCTTTAGATATTTTGTCCCCACTACAGACATATACAAAAAGGGAGATAGCGGTATGAATCTTTCTGAATTGCATATTTGGACAGTTAGAATGAAGGCATATATAACATACCCTGCTGTTTGAAATGTACCAAAGCACCTATGCCTTTCTAATATTCTTTTCTCCAAAGCACTAGGGAGCTTTGATATTTATAGCTGAACAAGTTTGCCTTCTATTAGGAAATTAATGTTAACTGAAATAAATTGCATAACCTGTTTGTGGGTCACCTAGGAGCTCTCTCAGAACATGCTGGATCTCTCCATAGTATTGAACAGTGGACCACACCTAGGGGCATATTATCAAGAAACAGCGTTAACATTATCGCCGCCTTGTGAATTCCCGTAGAAGCCCATGTTCTGGTGTGAACATGGGCTTCTATGGGACTTCTCTACGGCGTATTATCAAGCCCATTATCGCCGCTTTAGCAGCAGTTTTCTGTCGCTAAAGCGGCGATAATGTTAACGCCGTGCTTGATAATATGGCCCCTAGTATCTTAGATGCATTTCCTACGTTAGCAGTGTCAAACCAGCTTCTGTTAGGACTTACCTAATATTTGGATGGGAGGAATCAGAATATGCAGCATGGATCCTGCAATTCTTATTTGCCAGTGAGGTACAGAGTCACTGTAGGTTCAGCCATGGCTGTTCCACTATTCACCATGTACATTAGACCACTATTAGATCTGATAAAGCACAAATGTCTTAAATTTAATTCATACAAAAGCAACACCCGAATCTTTGTGAGTATAAATAGACCAGGAAATAAATTCCAGTGGGGTTGTGGGAGGTGGACTGAGCTTTAACAAAGTCACTGGTAAGATTGGGGCTGGTGCATTGACACTAGGGTTGGAGACCATGGCCAGGGAACAGATTGATTAGTATTGAGGTCGGTTCTCATTGCTTATCCCTCAATGGCTATGAAAACATGTCCTAAAACGATTCATGAATAGGTACATAGGAGGATTACAGATTGTGCAAAACCCATACAGTAGAACATTTTACAAGACTGGCGCTGAAGCCCCCACAAATAAAGGTAGGCTTAGGCTATCAAGGTACCTTTGGTTGTTCATCTAAAGAGAGTGACCGCTTTCATATTATATGATGATACCCGGAAAATCCAAAGTCAAATTGCCTGGTAGCATGTTGTAGAAATGATGGTCTTAGTTGCATATACTATGACATTAGAAACAGAATTCCTTCAGAAACTTTATAGACTGGCGTATGAATGTGTGAAACTCGAACATTGGCAAATCATTTTAAAATCTCTACCGAGATTACTCCATTTGTCCTTCTCTCTTCTGAAATCAGAAATTTCTGCCACGTACATGAGTATCGAAGTTGGCAAATATGCCTCCTAGTAATGGGGCCTATTACGATTACGGTTTTTCTGCATCCTCCGGGCCAGCGGAAGCCACCGCCGGCCCGGAGGATGCGGAAAAACCGCAGCGGACCCAACAAAGACCCACCGCCACATTAGGATGGCTGGTGGGTCCTGGTTTCCGTCCACAGCTTTTCCGCCGCGGTTGGCTTACAACCGCGGTGGAAAAGCTCTAATATGGTGACGGTGTCTCTCGATAAATAAAAAAGAAAAGATTTAAAGTGAAGTGAAATGTGGAAAAAAAATTTTTTTTGTATTTATTACCCTCACTCACCCAACTATTGGGTGACATGCTTCATCATTGGGTAGTTTTCACCGGACAGGTAAAAGACCTGTCTGGTGTGCTGCGACACCTGCAATTGCAGTGGAGCTGGATTGGATAAAAATCAGTGAAAAAAAGTGTGAAAGTGATAAAGTTAAAAAGGTGCGGACGCTGATCCAAACCCAACTTTAATAAGGATCAGCGTGAGCATCTAGATATAAAAGATGAGAAGGACAATGTGGACCTTAAGTTTGAGTCGAATTGTCCAAATCACTAGGTCGACATGTTTCTGCTCTTGAAGGCCAGATCGGCCGAGCTTTCATCAGGACCAAAAGACAAATTGGACACTGGGCGGTATGCACTCGCTAAGGCGCACCCTGACCTCAGTGTAATCTTAAGTGTTATTTAACTCACGGTTCTTAATACCGGTTAAACCTGGAATTCCCAGGTGATAGGGATGTGAAACAAGAATTCGCCTCACGTCATGGGCACAAGTGGTGTGGGTTACTTCACATCGGAGGAAACAGCGCTCCGATGGCTCCCCGCGTGTGACCTAAAGGGTTCACAACCACTGCCCGAATGGTTGGGTGAGTGAGGGTAATAAATAAAAAATTATTATTTTTTCCACATTTCACTTCACTTTAAATCTTTTCTTTTTTATTTATTTAGTCACTCCTCTGTTGTTAATTATATTTGGAATGGGGTATAGGAGTGTCCTTTGAGCCCTTACTCTCTTGTTGTTGTTGTAGACGGTGTCTCTCAGACACCGTCAGCCATATTAGGATGGGCTGTAAAACATGCTTTTCCGCGGCGGGTTTTCCGCCGTGGAAAAGCATGTGTAACTTCACTGCGGGGGCCCTTTGCGGGCCCCCTGGGTGAAGGGGGCTGGGGGGTGCACATGGGGGGTACCTATGGTACCCCCCTGCATTTGTATGCAGAAATCGGCAGGCACCGCACGGTGCCTGCTGCTTTCCGCATACAAATGCAATGTATGCATTTTTACCATTGCGGCGGATGCAGCTTGAAGCCGCACCCGCCGCAATGGTAAAAATAGAGGATGTGACCGCCAGGGTGGCGGTCACATCCTAATTGCACAGGAGGGAACTCCGCAGGCCATGCGGAGGTTCCCTCCTACTCTATGGTGGCGGACGGACTCAGGTCCGTCCGCCATCATAATCGGCCCCAATGCTCGGAGTCCTACTATCAGATTTAAGGATATTATGATTCTTTAGAATGCATGGCTTTCCAACTTCAAACGCTTTCTCAGTTTGCCTCCCTAACAAGTCTTTGTGACGGAGCATCTGGCCCTCAAGAGTGGCATAATTTGGCACAATAACAGGGGGGGGGTCTTCTACAAATAATAAGCTAGTCAACTGAACAACAGAGGAAATATAGAAAACCATGAATGGAAGGGTTCACTTTACACTTAAAGTCAAACAATATATTTGTTGAACATCTTTATCCTTTCAGTAAATCGTTGATGTTTGGTTATGTTATTAGTTCAAAAGTGTTTTCCTGAAAGATTGAGATTTTCTGTATTGGAATTTGACAATTCCTAACATTTTATACAAACTTGGTTTCTGGCACTCCTGGCTTAAATCTAATGCACAATTTAAATGATTCCCTGCCTTCGGCTTTTGAGACCTCCCCACAAAACCCATGACCAAGCCATTACACCAATGTATTTTAGCCAACAGTTGTACTCTAGTCTAGGTTCACGTTTTCAAAGGAACACATCTGTTCATTACCCTGGAATTCTGTGATAAATGCCTCACCTTTTTCCGGTCTGCTGTGTTTGTAGCATTCTCTTCCTGTCATTCTGCTTCTAAGCCTGTTTGCTCCTGACGATTTCCGAACATTGTTTGGTCTTTTTTGCCTGTGATTTTATTTCATTTTCTCCATTCATGTGAAAGAGTGACCTAGCTCTGCAGTGTGATAAGTTAATACTAGCTATGTGTCTCTCGCTACCTTACAAAACATCTAGGTGGCTCCCACTTTGAGATAGCTTTAACACTATGGGCCCTATTATGAGTCTGGCATACCGAGGACTGCCAGACTCGTGGTGGCACAGTGGTGGCGAAGGGTGGGATTAAACACTAACTCACTAGGGATGTGTTTGATATGCTAACCATATCTATGTGTATGGTAGGGGGGGCCATCACTAGTTGTTTTTAGTTACCCTCACACACCCTAGTGGTGTCATGCTTCATCATTGGGTCACCCCGACTCCTACAGGTCGGGGTGGGCTCAACCACAGTGTTGGGAAGCTCTTATGATCAATGTGGCGAGGGAAGAGTAGCTTCTCCTCGTGTTTGTGTGGTAATATTGGTGAGAGATGCCAGGCTCCATCTGTGGAAAAATTGTAGCATAAGAGATCTTATCAGAAACAGACATTATCCATATTCTTGTGTAAAATCCCGCACGTAGCACACTGACTTCTCAGTGGACATGCTCGAATTGTGGAGAACACGAGTGTTCTCATTCTATGTCACTCAATCTTCTACATAGTGGCATTTTCATTCTGTGACATCCAAAAATTAGTGTCAAACATCACACACTATTTAGCTCAAAAGGTGTGAGAGTGTGAAGTGAAGTATCAGGACAGTGGTCGCAGTCTCAATTGCAGTAAAAACTCCCATAAAACACACATACATACACGTGCTACAATCGTGTATAGCACTATAAAAAAACATGCGTTCATACATTCCATACAACGGTTGGAATTTCATATTTGCACTTACCCAAATTATGTTGGGCGCAGGCACCTCAGTAGGCGGGACGCTGGGGCATACTCTCCTAGTCAAAGTGTAGTGGAGGGTTAGGTATCGGTTGTAGCATTGGTGGGTCTAGCGTTAAAAAGAGCCTCCATCGGGGCTAAATACAGCTTGTTGAGGCCCGCGGTTATTGGGAAGAAGGGAAATCGCTACTTACTTATTTGGGGGACGCTCCCTACCGGAATAAACTGTCTCGCTTCCCGGCTTGTGGCTGCTGTTCCAGCCAGTGCGGGTGGAATCACTGTTTATTTCCGTGTTGGGCGTCAAGCGTATGACGCCACAACCGGAAGTAGGCGCGTCCCGGGCCTCAAAGAATGATGGGGAATGTAGTATTATGCTTAGTTTTCGTGTCGGATACCGGAAGTGCCGTGAAAAAAGGAATTAATGTTTACTCATAACATATGCTGATTTGTACAGACACATATGTATTTGTACTTAGTACTACCACATATGTATTCCACCTTGATGTCACAATTTCTCCTTTTAATGAGTGGTAATAACGAACTAGTTTTATTTCAAACTTATTTCGAAGCGTACTTGGAATTCAGGTGTTGGATACTAACCATATCAGTTTATTCTGTGCAGGTGCATTTGCTCAATGTCGCACAGACACATTATAAATTGTGAAACAGTATGTAGATGTATTTTCAATATAGTGGTTAACCCACTTTGTGCACTCATTATGTATTACAATAAAGGACGCCTCATGTCTTATATTGTGGCCGGTTTGTGCTTCGTGTGGCCACAGCGCCAGGTCTCCTGTATTATTGGAGTTTTTTTTTCTTTTTTTAGGCATGGGATTGCTTATACATGGTAACAGTTAGGTGCAATCATTACCAGAATGTACCAGATGCATGATTGTACATATGGGGGGAGCATATTGTTGCAGAATGAATGTGAATAATCAGTCTGCATTATTCATGGTCAGGTTTGCTCCACTCATAGTGTTCTCAACATGGACTCTTCTAGTATCCTTAGTTCCTGGTTTATAGGTGATCCAGACTGTTGTGGTACTTTTTCATTTGGGGTCATGGTCTATCATACCATAGTGTCATTTTCTCAATTGAGCCCATGGTATTGAGTCATTAAGGCCCGTGATGTGAGTCTTGAGATGATAGACCCACCTCTGTTCTTTCTCTAATAATACCTTTTGTAGGTTATTGCCTGGCTTAATTTTTTCAATCACCGTCCATTTTATATCAGTGTCCTTGTGATTTATTTCAACAAAATGGGCTGTAAGTCTGGTAGCGGTTACTGCCCTCCTTATTGTACTGCGGTGTTCGCTAATACGAATTTTCATCTTGCGGGAGGTCATTCCCACATAGGACAATTGACACGGGCACATGATCAAGTAAATTACAGCCTCCGAGTTGCAATTTGTGTGGCATCTTTGTTCCCAAGGTGTATTCAAGCCAAGATCTAGATGTGTGGTGTGTTCAGTGAATTCACACGCCACACAGGTGCCGCAAGGATAGTGTGCCATCACCGGAGTGGTATTCCAAAGTGTTGTTTGCGTATTTATTGCTGGTTTGAAGCTATTAGTATGCACAAGTGAGTCTTTTAGGCTCTTACTTTTCTTAAAATAAAACATAGGTTTCTCATATTCCAGGTTATTGGATGTCAAGATTTTCCATTTTTTGTTTATGATTTTTTTGATCTGGTTTGACGAGGAGTTAAATGTGGTTACACATATTAGTTGTTGTGATTCAGTTTTTTCATTTGTTTCGAGTAGGGATTCCCTCGGTGTGTTACGTGCTCGTTTCATAGCACTCTAAATTATTCTCGGTGGATACTTCTTCTTTTTTAATTTGTTTGTCAGAATATCAGCCTCCTTTTTGAAATCCTTGACATCAGAACAGTTTCTGCGGATTCGCAGGAATTGGCCCACGGGTAAATTCTCTCTTAGGCTTCTAGGATGTGCACTATCAAACCTTAAGAGACTATTCTTATCAGTGGGCTTGGTATAAAGAGAGCTGGACAAACTCCCATCCCTGGCAAAGATGTTTATGTCCAAGAATGGTACTGTTTTCTCATTGTGGTTCATTGTGAACCGAAGGTAGGGGTTAAGACGGTTTATCCATTGTCCGAAATTCTGCAAAGTTGTTTCGTCCCCCTGCCATATCATTAAGACGTCATCTATGTACCTGTACCACCTACAGATGTTGCTTGTGTAGGGGTTGGGAGCCCAGATGTTGTGGTTTTCAAAATGGCTCATGTACAGGCACGCTATGCTCGGGGCAAAAGTGCTGCCCATAGACGTGCCATGAGTTTGCAGGTACATCTGGTCTTCGAATTTGAAGAAGTTTTCTGTCAGTGTGAGTCTAATAAGGTACACTATCCATTCAACGGGGGCTGACCATTCCCATTCTTCACTCTGAAGTAAATTCTGGATCACTTCTACACTTTCAGTTTGTGGGATATTGGTATATAATGCCTCCACATCGAGGCATACCAAAATGTGTTGGTCAGGGTCGTACTCGATGTCCATAATCAGATTTAGTAGATGTTTCGTATCTTGTACATAAGATTTGATACGTTTCACCAAAGGGCGTAGGAACCAGTCTGTATACTGTGAAAGAGGCTCCAAAAAAGAGGAAACAACGAGGAGAAAATATTATATTTCATCACTGGGTTTGCGTAGCAGTTTAGGCGCATTCCCAATTCCTCTACGTATGGTTAATCTGGGAATGCATCAAAATGTATGCGTTTTTCTTGAGAACACATACGGACCACCCATGAAACGCCTCTCTGGGGCAGAGTAACTCATTGCAGCAATTTGCACTGCTCTGCGTTACTCTGGATTTATCAAGCCACTAAGGGCCATGCAAGGGGGCCTTGCGTGTCTTGATAAATCACATCTTAAGGGTTGCATCAATTTTTCACTCCCATTGCATGGTGCAAAAGTAATGCAACCCTTCGATAAATATGGCCCTCAGCACTTGTGCTTGCACTTACTAGTCCCAGTAGGAAATAAGATTCACAAGCCCTACCTGGGAAATAGTGGTGACAGACAATTTTAATACCAATCTAATCCATACCCCAGAGACGGATGAGCATTTGGCAGATGAAAATGCAATCTGGGCAGTGCTCCCACAAGCAATGCATCCTCAAAACAGATCGATTACTCTGGGAACAAACTGGTTACCCCACTTGAACATTTAGGTCTGGGAGTAATCAATAGTAGGACTGAAGACAACAATCCTTGACTCATAGAGTATGGAGTAAACGCTGCATCAATAATTGATTATACAGTCCACTCCCTACCACTACTGAAACAACTAAGGAAGTTTAACATCAAAACCTCAACGGAAAGTGACCATTCATATCATCACTTGGAGCTAAGCTTAGCTTAACATCAGCAGGAACCGGGGGACATTTTAAGTTTATGGTTAGTTACCCTGAAGCATCTACTCTGGACTCACAATTTTCTTCCGAAGCTGGATGCAAAGGTGAAAGCAATATTGGAAGCCAGTATAATGCCACGTGTTAACTCAATCAAAGTATGGTACATGTTTACAACAAAGCTGTTAAAACAATGGCCAGTTTTTACATTGAAAAAAACGAAAACCACATGGAGTTCAGTTGGCAAATCACCAAACACTCTAGCCCTAAGAAAAGTGCTAAGACGCAAAATCAAGAAAATGGGCAAATTCAGCTCAACTGCTCAAACATGGGAATATATAAACACCTTGAAAAAGCAATCTAAAAAGCAAGTCTGGGCAATCGGAAAATAAAATCTAAAGAGTTCTGGGCAAGGCTCTAGTTCAACTCTAAACGTACAAACTCAAGAGCCTTTTAGGCAACTATTAACGGCATTGGTAGGGATTTAGGAATCATAAACAGCTTAAGAGTTCCAGGAAAGATCCTGGGTAGCTTACTTGACTAAGACCTTCAGCAATCAAACGTGCCTATCCATGCCAGACACAAATATCCACTAATAGATCAGCAGGATAGACATAACGAGGATGTCCAACACTTCACTTCAACCAGTGGCACAGTACGGCACCTCTGCAAAAGTGGCAGTAATAATCATGGCAGGTCGACGAAATCCGGCTCCAGGTCCAAATGGCCTCCCACAAGTAAATTACAAGCTCGATCCGGGGTACTGGGCCAGTACGCTGTCAACTTTGTATAACGAGGTGAGATTAACAGGACTAATCCCCAATATTTGGAGAGGCTCAATAATAAATCAAATTTTTAAGGAGGGGAATCGATCAAATCCATCGAACTACAGAATAATCGCCCTTATGGATTCACAGGCCAAATATTATGACTCATTAATCTTGGAAGACCTGGTGGAGTGGTCTGACTCCAATAACAAGATTTCTCTAGATCCAACTGGATTTGAAAAAGGGTATGGAACCACTATCAACACCCTAGCAATAGCCTCCACTGCCGAGATGTAAGTGACTGAATAAAAATCTGTTCTTATGCTTTATAGACCTGAAAGCCGCCTTTCACCGAGCTGATAGTGCCCTACTGAGAGCAAAACTAAAGCGGTGGGGGCTGCATGAAACAATCTTATGAGCAATAGAACAACTGTACACCGACATCTGGATCCAAATCAAGTTGGCGGATGGGACACGACTGTCCAGGAGCATATACACATCCATCAACCTAAACAAAGGCTGTGACCTGGCAACCCATATTTTCAATGTATTCATAGCCGATCTATCAATGGGCCTAGATCAAGTAAACTCGCATCCACCTAAGCTAGGAACACTGCCACTGTCATACTTGGCCAATGCCGATGACATTGTGCTGCTGAGCCATACAAGAGTAGGACTACAAAGGTGAATGGATGAGGTTTCGGTATTGGCCATGGCAAACAAACTAGAAATCAATACAACTAAAACAAAAGCGATGACTTTGGGAAATGGCACTGACACCTCACTAAGGATCAAATCAAACGACGCAGCTTCAAAGCGTGGCGTGTTGGATTGGCTCACACCAGTTGACGGATACAGCAACGCAGGAACCTGAGCTCACTCTTACCCAGATCGTGACGTTGTTTCAACTGGGCCGGACAGGCAATGCGCCTACAAAGCTCCTGGTAGGGGTGACATACCAACGTTATTGGCGCAGTCTTTACATTACGCAGTGTGTCACACCCTACGCACCATCACACCCGATACCGTGTACCCCCAGAAGGCTACGGGCAATAACCAGTGCAGAGCTTGCACACTGGGAAGAAGCAGGGGTGCAGACGCTGCCTGATCTTTAGCAATGGGCTGCTCCTCCCTTTTGCAGAACTAGCCAAGGACTCGGAATTGCCGCAGGGTCAATTCCTGCTCGATGCCGCAATAGTTCATTCACTTAGCGCACTGTAGGGCAATATAACACAGGAACCTGCTACCCATTTAACTATACAATATTTGCATGAGCCGGGCACAGGCCGGCATTTAACAAAGTGGTTTGCGGAATCTCTCCAAACACACATGGCGCCACAGCTGCTCTCTGTCCGAGCCCGATGAGACGCTGACCTGCAGCAGCCCACCATAGACCGAGACTGGGAAAATATTCTTAGGAGCCCAGTGCACATACCTCAGAATGCTTAAATGCTTAAATGCTTAAATGCTTAAATGGCTGCAGAACTTCCTGACGGACAGATTTCAAACCGTCATCCTGGGCTCGTGCCTTAGCCCTACCCATTTTAATATCTATATGGCACCATTGGCTAAGGTAGTGGAAGCCCTGGGATTCGAAACTATTTCGTATGCTGATGACACCCAGCTACTGTTCAACATCGGCCCAAACATTGAAGCAGACAGACTCCTTTTTGCCACGGGTATACTAGAAATATCAAACTGGATGACTAACAACTGTCTCCAGCTGAATCCGGGCAAGACGGAAGTCATGCTTCTTGGAAAGGCTGCAGCAGCCTGGTCCAATGACTGGTGGCCAACGCAGCTTGGTACTCTCCCTGTTCCCAAACAGTGTATTAACAACCTAGGCATAAAGATAAATCAATCCCTTTCCATGCAGGACCACGTAGCATCCACCTCAGGGGCCTGCTACTATAGGTTAAGATTACTTCGGAAAATGTTTCTATTTATCCCGACGGAGCACCGCAGAACATTGACCCAAGCCATGGGGATCAGTCGCTTGATTACGGGAACGCCTTATTAGCGGAGGTTGGGGTGACATTCCTAAACAAATTACAGGTCATCCAAAATACAGCCGCCAGAATGATCCTGAACATGCCGGCTGGCTCTTCATCGTTGCCATTGTTGAGAAACCTACATTGGTGAACTATAAAAAAAAATCTTTCTTTAAGGTCTGCTGCCTGACATTTAACGCCCTACAGGGTCAGGGTCCGAAATACCTTTAAAAGAAATTGGAAAAACATACCCCTGGTCGTCCTCTGAGGTCAAGTTCTCGGCAGTTGCTTCATATACCCCGCATCAGACTCAAACGGTCAGGGGGCATGGCTTTTTCATGTTTGGCCCCGAAATACTGGAATAGCCTACCTAAAAATCTGCGAGATATTCCACCTTACCGAATATTCAGGAAACATCTAAAGGCATTTCTGTACTAGGCCCCCACCTCCTAGCTGTCCTCTTGCTGTTTTATCTGAGCAGCGCCGAGATGCCACACGGTGATTCGAGCGCTATATAAGAACGCTTAACATAACATAACATAACAATGTCCGATTCCAGCTCATCAAATATATTATATCATTCACAGAGCTTATTTGACACCGGAACGTATAAATAGGTATTTTGGCCACACTGATGCCAAATGCGCGAGGTGCTACAAAGTAGGTGCAGACCTAATACATATGTAATGGTCTTGTGCTGCCATTTAAACATACTGGGGCGTGGTCACCATTTGCCTAGCTTAGTGCACAGAATGTATACTGGATTGGACATGGAGCAGTGCATCTTGGGGCTGCACCCCAGATCCAAACAACACAAAGTGACTGCCAGGTACATAGAACTAAAACTCATAGTCGCCAAATGGCTGCTCTCACACCGATGGAAGTCTCCTATCCCCCTGTAGCCTGGTACTAGTACCAACTGTTCTGGGTGCAGGCAGAAAGCGTGGCTCTTCAATACGCTAGAGGGCTGCGCAAACAGCCAATAGCCGTGGTGCGGGACGTGATACTCTCAGACTTTCGCACAGCTTGGTGCGATCGTCTGCAGTCACCACCAGGTACACCCACATATGTCAACAGACATAAGAGTGCAGATGACCCATAGTACAGGGAATGTAGGCTACTGTTCTGCACCTCATCCAACCGCTCTGCGCAAGCTCATGACGATATTCTCTGCCTCCCATCTCATGATTATACCTAGCCCCCACACAACAGGGTACACCATCTGAACTATAGTTATAGTACATTGAGAGGAATGGGAGACTGGGTAAACACAACACACAGACGAAAAGGTATGCTGGGTGAAGCGCGGAGGCGAGGGGGGAGTTGCGGGTGCAACACACGAGGAAGTATAAAATTCTAATGTAAGTGTTCCAGGTATATTATTGTCTTCCCTTATTACTGGCAAATTGCTTATTGATATATTCCTCTTGTTTTATCCCATACAGTAGTTCAGTGCCTGTCCTGATCTCTTGCCTTCCTTTCTTTTGGGTTTTCTGTTGTCTATTTCTTTTCTTTCACTACTCCTTTTGCATTAGCATTGTGATATGGTGACTTGGAGAGGGATCTGGTTATCATTTGATGTGTTATTATGCCTGGAACATAGTCATGGACATAGTCAAGAGGCATAGAGTGCCTTAACATTTAATTAAACTAACATTCCACATTGCTATACTGCAGAAAACTAATTTGTTTTCTGAAGACTTTCAAACACCCAAATACTGTGGGCTGGGGAAAGTTTTGGTCCCCTAGTAATAATAAGAACAGAGTTATTATTCTAATTAATAAAAAATAACGGAACAGTGGGACATTGTTTCTTGAGAATCTAACTCTACTGGAGGGTGGCTATTCCTTAATCTGAAAATGAATGATATCCTTGTTTGTATTATTAATGCTTATGCCCAAATTGTACAGATGTCTTCTTCTGGAACAACTTTCTTTCCAAACTGCCGTCATAAACAATAGACAAAGCAATTATAGAGGGTGACTGTGATCAGTTGATGGGCTTTTTTTATAGGAACATCTCTAAGGTCCAATTTATCTCTATTGTGGACAATCTTTAATGAAACTTTTCCACCAGAGAGCCCTGATCAATTCTTGGAGATTGCGTTTATCCTTGAAGTGAGAAAATATGTTTCATATTCTCCAAAGCATAATTCTCAATCAAGAATAGATTACAATATCTTGCATACAGATGTCATCCAATTTCTTAATAATGTGGAGATGTGTGTCATTTTGATCCCGACCATGCTCCTATTTTTATTGACCTATGTATTTCACCAGGATCCACAAGCTCTACTCATTGGATGTTCAATAATATTCTGCTGCAAGTATTGACCATCCCATAGAATTTTAAGAAGGTTTAGATTACATTCTGTGTTTAATGTTGCTGATGATACCCCCTTGAATATCTTATGATACTCTTTAAAAGCCAGATATATATAGCTCCAGAAAAGACTGCAGCGCATACAGAACGCCTCGGCAAGACTCATCCTGGTCATCCCCCGCCACTGCCACATCACCGCACATCTGAAGAATCTGCACTTGCTCCCCATCAGCAAGAGAATCACATTCACACTCCTCACCCACGCACACAAGGCTCTCCATGACGCGGGCCACCACGTACCTCAACAACCGCCTCACATTCTACACACCAACCCGCCAGCTCCGCTCCGCCAGCCTCGCCCTGGCCACCGTCCCACGCATCCGCAAAGCCACCGCCTAAGGAAGATCCTTCGCCTACCTGGCAGCCAAGACTTGGAACTCCCTCCCCACCCACCTCCGGCTGACACAGGACCATCTCACCTTCAGGAAGCAACTCAAGACCTGGATGTTCGAGCAGTAACGACCACCCCCAGCACCTTGAGACCCTTACGGGTGAGTAGCGCGCTCTAGAAATTCCCTGATTGATTGATTGATTGATAGTATGTATGATGTTACAACGCATACATTTACAATGCATGCTTTTACAACACAGTATTTACACCGCAACCTCCCTTACAACGCATACATTTACATCGCATGCCATTACAATGAATTTTTATCAACTACATTTACAATGCATTCCATTACATTGCATTATACCTTTACAACGCATGCCATTACATTGCATAAAAAGGTAAGTGTTGGATAGTGTAGGGATAAAAATTACTATTCTAACTCCAGGGGGTGCAACAGTAGGGTAAGTGTTGGATAGTGTAGGGGTAAAAATTACTATTCTAACTCCAGGGGGTGCAACAGTAGGGTAAATGTTGGAAAGTGTTGGGGTAATATGCGTTGTAATGGTATGCATTATAATGACATGCAATGTAATGCCTCGTTGTAGTGACATGCGTTTTAGTGACATGCAATGTAATGGTTGCTTTGTAGTGACATGCATTGTATAGGATGTTGCGATGTAATGACTGCGTTGTAAATGTAGTGCGATGTGATGACTGCGTTGTAAAGGTTGTTTCTCATATTATTAGCTCTGCTGCCTCAAAAAATAAAAAGGCTGACAAGGAAGTTGTATAATCTCAGTTACCATTAAAAGGCAGGAATATAACTATTAAACATCACACAATGATGGAGATTGCTTAGGTATGTTGGTGAAAGGGAAATTGAGTTTTCTAAAAGGTCAACAGAAAGTGGTTGTGGTTTTTGCTTAAAGTTAATGCTAGATATTACAGTGTGTAAATTAGATTGACAAACTCCTGGCCAATTTCTTAACAATTAGGAAGGAAAGAAATGTGAATGTTGTAAAGTGCAAGAGACTGTGCCCTTAATTTATCCACTGAGATAGGAAGCCCATCAAGCGATTGATTAGTCTCTCCTTTCTCTTGGTTGGAAGGGTGTGTGTAGGAAATCTGCCTTTCGCTAGTTGGCTGAACTCTATTTTTACTGGTTGTATAGCTCTGTGCACTTTACTCCTGCTACCTAGTAGTAAACTGCCTATGATCCTCCTTTTAATATGGTGGAATTAGCATACTCCTTAGATGGACTGTAGCACCCATTGTGCCATCCACTATGGAGGGAAGTTAAATATGGGTTCAAGTCTAGCATTGTAGCCTAACTGGAAAAAGTTAAAACTGCAATGTGCCCTATCTAAATAAACCTTTCAGTCAGGTATAAACCTCCCATTCAAATGGTAATAAGCCCCTTAAGTAGCCTTACAGCTTATAAGGCAGTATGTATGTTTTTCAAATAGTAGGACATGTAGAAGGGCAGTATTTACTATGCCTTTGCAGTGATTACCATCTAAAAACTATTTTGACCGTAGCACACTGGCTGTTCAATGGAGAAACACTGCGATGCACTAATATTTTAATAATGCTATCTTTAGCTAGGAAACATCTAGAAATATCATACTTGGCCTCTTTATAATATTTATTAAAAATCAAATTCCCATTTGAAATTGAATACATATTAAGGAAAAGGGAATTTTACAAAATGACCTTTCCCTGCCCAATGCTTCTGAAGGCTAATTTACAATAGCATCCAGCTGCAGCCCCTTGAGTACTCATGCCTTGAATAAAGTGTGGAAACTGCTCCCAGAGCAGAGCTGAAGGCTTGGGAGTGGGCGGGTCTTTCTGTTTCTCTGGCAAGATGAGCATTTGGGAAGTGCCTGCAAACTTAATTTACTTCTACATTGCCTCCCCTATCACAGGCCAAGGTGGGGACGTCATAAGTATGTGATAAGTAAGGGACCTTCCTTAGGCCCAAAATTAAAATTTCTCCTGTTCAGAGCTTTCCTGCCAGACCCTCATCTGTTGGCTATCTGATCTCACAAATCCCTCCTCAGCAACAGCCCCTTTCCTTGCCCAGCTAAATATTTTTGACTTTCATTTTTTAGACTAAGTTCCAATGTGATTACTACAACAAGATTAAATCTTATTGCTATAGCCAACCGGCACTTCTTTGCTTTGGGCCTCAAATCGCATCTAGGTCCTGGTCTACCCTGACAACTTAATGATTTTTGGTACTATTTTTGTTTGCCTCTGTCATCACTACCCTTCTATCCTGCCAGTACCTTCAGCATTCAAACTGTTCAGCTCTCAGTCATGTCATCAGGGGCTATCTATTTTACCAATTCGTCCACTTTTTGCAATTCCGCCACACCTGTTGTTCTTTTCCAGGACTACACAAACAGGTAGGCTCATGCTGCATAGTGATAAACATTTCCTACACTATAATTTTAATATCACCAGCCTTTCCTTAATATTCCTTATTCTTTCAATACAATGGCAAAGTCGGCCACAATACCTCCATACTTTCGTGGAGGTTCAAGTGTTAATGATAAAGTTTGAGTGCTTGAATCACACCCACCTTCAGACATGCTTGATGTTCACAGCAGTTCCTGTTTATCAATGCCACTCCTAAAGTTTTATCTGCAAGAACATTCAAAAGAGACTCTGTTGTCCACAAGTATATTTTCTCATCAATCAATCAGGTGTTTGTTAAGCGCGACTCTTCACCCATAAGGGTCTCAAGGCGCTGGGGGTGGGGTTCCAGTCCATCAAGGAGGGGGTCTGTCGAAGAGCCAGGTTTTGAGGTTTCTTGTGAAGATGGGCAGCGATGTTATCTGTCTGAGGTGGAGTGGAAGGTAGTTCCAGGCTTTGGCCGCCTGGAAGGAGAAGTAGTGGCCTCCCGATCTGGTCATTCTGGTGCGGGGGACCCCGGCGTAGGAGAGCTGAACTGATCGCAGGGTCCTATGGGGTGCGTGGAATTTGAGTCGGTTGTTCAGGTATGCTGGTCCAGTGTCGTGAAGGGCCTTGTGAGTGTGGGTTAGCATCTTGAAGGTGACTCTAGTTTCAATGAGGAGCCAGTGGAGTGTGAGCAGGTGCTGGGAGATGTGGCAGTGTCGTAGCAGGTTGAGAACCAGTCTTGCGGTGGCGTTTTGGATGTTCTGTAGCTTGTGGGTGAGGTTTTTGTTTATTCCGGCATAGAGTTTGTTGCCGTAGTCAAGCCTGCTGGTGACCAGGGCGTGAGTGACTGTCTTTCAGTGTTCAAGAGGGATCCATTTGAAGGTCTTACATAGGAGGCGGAGGGTGTGGAAGAAGGAGGACGAGACGGAGTTGATTCGGCGGTCCATTTTGAGCTCTGAGTCCAGGATGATTCCCAGGTTGTGTGTGTGGTCCATGGGGGTGGGTGGGTGGGCTTTCGAGGGTGGGGCCACCAGCTGTTGTTCCAGGCATCGGGGTTTGGGCCCATGATGAGTACTTCCGTGTTGTTGGTGTTTAGTTGTAGGCATCTGTTTATCATTCATTTGGCGACGGCTTCCATGCCTTCTAGAAAGCTGTGTCTGGCTGCGCTGGGTTCATTGGATAGGGAGAGGATGAGTTGGGAGTTGTCTGCGTATGACACAATGTTGAGTCCGTAGGTTCTGACGATGGGGGCGAGCAGAGCCATGTAGACGTTGAAGAGCGTAGGGCTGAGGGAGGACCCCTGGGGGACTCCGCAGGTGGTAGGGTCCGAGAGGAAAGGGCGGAGTCTGACCCACTGCATTCTGCCAGAGAGGAAGGAGCAGATCCAGTCGAGGGCCTTGTCTTGGATCCCTGAATCATGGAGTCTGTGTATTAGGGTGTGGTGACAGACAGTGTTGAACGCTGCTGAGAGGTCGAGGAGGATGAGGGCTGCTGCTTCTTCTTTGTTCAGTAAGGTACGGATGTCGTCTGTTGTGGCTAGGCGGGTAGTTTCTGTACTGTGTTTTTTTCTGAAGCCGGGTTGGGAGGAGTCGAGGATGTTGTGCTCTTCGATGATTGTGGCGAGTTGGCTGTTTGTTGATGGCTTTCTCTATGACTTTCACTGGGAACGTGAGCAGGTAGCTGGGTAGGTAGTTTTTTAGGTTGGTGGGGTCCGCCAAGGGTTTCTTCAGGAGGGAGTTGATCTGAGAGTGTTTCCAGTCATCATGGAACGAGGCGATTGCCAGGGAGTGGTTGATGGTGTGGCAGAGCATGGGTGCGATGGTGTCGGAGGCTCTGCCAAAAATGTGGTGGGGGCAGGGGTCTGTGGGGCCCCGGAGTTGATTGACTTCATTGTCTTCAGTGTATCTTCGGTGGTGAGGGCTGTCCAGTTGTCGATCGCTGGCTTCAGGGTGTTGGGGGTTTGTTGGTGAGGGTTCACTGTGTTGGTTGTCTTCGTCAAAGTTGTCTCAGATGCTCTTGATTTGGTGGTTGAAAAAGGTGCTGAGTTTATCGCAGAGGTCTTCTGAGGGAGGGATGTTGGTGAACTCGCTGGTGAGTTCGCCGAACTCCTTAATGATGCTGAAGAGTTCTTTGCTGTTGTGTGCATGAGTGGAGATTCTGTCTTCAATCGCTTTTTTCCTCATTTTTCTCATGAGTTGGTGGTGGGTGGTGGCGGTTCTGAAGTTGTTGTGGACTTCGGTGGATTTGGTGTTCTGCCAGGCCTTTTCGAGGAGGCGGCAAGTGCGTCTGGACTCTCAAAGTTCAGTGGTAAACTATCTAACTTTCTTGGCGTGGGTGGTGTTGTTGTTTTTCTTGAGGGGGCTATGGTGTTGGCGCTGTCTGAGATCCCTCTGTGCAGGGTCTGGGCTGCGGTGATGGGGCTGTCGTTTTCTTTGATTGTTGGGGTGGAGTTGCTGAGTGATGAGGTTAGCTGGTCATCGGTGATTCTGGACCAGTTTCTTGGTGGGAGCAGGTGCTGGTGTCTGTGGATGGTGGGTGTTCTGAAGGTAAAGTGGACGCATCAATGGTCAGTCCATGGGAGTTCGGTGGTGTGGCTGAAGGTGATAGAGTTTTCTGTTGTGAAGAGGGGGTCGAGGGTGTGTCCTGCTGAGTGCGTGGGTTCGGGCATGATCTGGCGGAATCCAAAGTTATGGAGATTGTCCAGGAGGGATGTGGTGCTGGGGTCCAATTGGTTGTCGAGGGGGATGTTGAGGTCTCCTAGTAGGGTGTAGTTGGTGGACGCGATGGCATGCGGGGAGTTGATGTCAGTGATGGAGTTGGTGAAAAGTCCACGAGGTCCAGGGGGTCGGTAGATGAGGGTTCCTTGGAGGGTAGAGGTAGGGCTGGCCAGTATCTTGAAGTGAAGGTGTTCCATCAGGTCTGTGGGCTCGTCGGGGAGTGTGCTCAGGGGGATGGTGGATTTGTGGACGATGGCGATTCCTCGGGTGGGTGGGGTGGTCCTTCCTGGAGATCTTGTATCCTTGGGGAATGGCGATGTCTGGTCCAGAAATGGTGTTTGTCCAGGTTTCGGGAAAGAATGCTACGTCCGGGGTGGTGCTGTCGAGGAGGTCTCAGATTTCGGTGGCGTGTTTGTGGAGGGATCAGACGTTGAGGAGGATGCATTGCAGGGTCTTCAGTTCAGTTGTGTTCTTGCGGGAGGGTTGCGCTGGGTCCGTGATCTTGGCGATGCTGCAGGTGTGCCAGCAGCGGTAACAGCTGAAGGGTCTGTGGGTGTCAGCTGGTGATGATAGCTAGCAGTTGCTATTGCGGCCTGGGTTGAAAGTGTGGAGTGCTGCTGGGTCTAAGCATTGGGGGTGCAGAGATCCAGGGTGCCTGGCCCTGGTCGCAGTCGCAGATGGGCGCAGACAGGCTTGCCTTTGGCGCGCCGGCGGCGAGGCTGCTGCACGGCCGCATGTGGCTGCCATTAAGTAGCGGTTGGGGAGGGCTGGACAGCGGGGAGGGGAGCTGGATTGGGCCGGTCGCACTGGTCATGCTGGGGGAGGGGCCGTGGGGGCAGCAGCAGGGGAGAAAATCGAGCTGAAAAAGGAAAAAGGCAAAAAGAGAGAGAAAAGTGCAAATAAGGCAACAAAAGTGCAAGAAAAAGTGGAGGAAAGACACATATTAAATAGAAGGAGAGTGAAAGGGGGACATTGAGATGAGGGTAAAAAACAAGTGAAAAACGGAGGAAAGACAGAGAAGGAGCGTGAAGGGGGGGCTTGAAATAAGGAGAAAACAAAAGAAAATTGAAGAAAGACCCAGAAGGAGAGTGAAGGGGGAGATAGAAGTGAGGGAAAAAATGAGTGAACATCTATGTTAGGGACACACATCTCATGCTGAGAATGACTAGCTCACCTTTGTTTCATACCTGTGCAATTCAGTCTTTCTTTGAACAAACATTTGACTGATGCATTCCAACTCTGAGAACCACAATTACTGTGACATCCAGATTGTCTCTTGCCCCATCATCCCTCAAATTCTAAAGCCTCTTAACCCCATCAATAAACCAATTCAATATCAATGCCCAAACCTTCAACATTGCTTCTCCCTGGTTCAGTCCTCAATAACTTCAAAATAATGTGAAAATCCTACAGTTGCAAAACTTCCAACACCCATTGAGGCACAACTTCCACCTATGGCCACATTTCAACCATTCCTTTCTTCTCCAACACTCTTCAACAACTAACATTCAAGTGTGTTAAACTCAGCTTTTAACCAGCACACATCTGAACTACACCTGGTTTACCTTCAATAAACAACTCTCACCTGCATTTTTAACTTCATCAGGACTCCATTGTTAGTACTGAAAAAGTTGATGTCAATATGAATAACAATACATTCATTGCTAAAATCAAAATTGCATCTTTATTGACAAATTCACCCGTTGTGAACTCCACGTCAACCCAGAATCAGAAGTAAATACTTAGACAGGCCGTGAGACCCAGGTCCGAGGTCTCCAACTGACAGATCGCAGTTGGAGTGGCACGTAGCCAGCAGGCAAACACGCAAACAGGAAATCTCAGATCGATCCCACAGAGAGACACCGCGACACTACAGTGGTCTAGGTAAATTGGCTCAAAGAAAGCACACATGGAGGGGGGTGTGCATGTTCCTAAAACACCGTAAAGTCAGATGCCACATGAAGATGGAAACACTTAGCCAATGAAGACACAGCACACATAGTGCACCCAGTGATCAAGTGCTTGCTATACCAGACATCTGGACTAGTTACCCACTGGCAACATTGTGCCCACGCAAGGTCGAGGCCCACCTGGATTCCTCATCCAATATATAACATTTATGGCTCCAAAGACAGTACACATTCCTTGCCAAAAAAGGATCACCTGAAACATTTTATTACATTCAATGAACTGTATAAAAGTCTCTGTTAGACTGATTGTAAATTGAGACAGTCCTCGGACATTATGCCTTTGACTGTGTGCTCAACCACATTGTTTAACTACATAAAATTTTCCTATTTTGCCAAACGCCTATTTTCTCTTGTTTTCTCAAGGTATTTCATGTGCAAGCAACACCATTGTGATTAAATGTCACTAGTTTTTGCTCTTTTTGACTTCCCTCTTCCTGAGTACCTCGTCTCTGTAACCTGACACTTCTCCATCTCTCTATCCTCAGTCTTACAGTAGGAGACCCCAAGGCTTTGTACTTTGCGCCCTCTTCTCCATCACCTCTGGAGCCATCATTCATCATCGTACAGGTATGTAAATCATCTGAATCAAACAAATAACTGGGACTCTAACAGATTCTCTGTTTGATTTTGCAAGCACCATTTTCACCTGCCAAAACCTGCTACAAATTGTGCAGGCAAGAATTACATATTCTGAGGCTGTATTCATCGGAAGGGGAGAGAACAGCATACATGAGTGATTTATCTTCATCATGGGACCCCAAACCTGGAATGATGCACACCACGTACATATAAAACCCAGGGGGTATCAGTGTTTGCTGGATGCCCAACTCCTACACTTCTTGTATTGAGACCATAATGATCCTTTTTTGTTTTTTTGATCCTTTGTCATCCATTTCACACATGACAAATGTACCTTATATTCTTTGTGCTTCTTCCTCAACCTCCAGACAAGAATGTCGATTACCTTTCAGCTACCGCCTACTCGACGGTTCTCTGTTTCCCAAAACTGCAAGGCCATCATTGCTGCTTGTTGTACCTGGCCCTCTCTGCAGGGTAACCCCAGATATTTTGCCTTCACCCTCTACTTTTTGATGAATTTATTTTTGGTGGCCTTAGGACTCTGCACACAACTGCTAACCAGTGCGAAAGTGCATGTACTCGCTCAGTAGAAAATGGTAAAATTGGCTTACACCCAAATAGCATATGTAATTTACTTGTAGATCCCTAGTAAAGTGGCACTACATGTAATTTTAATGCTACTAGTAGGCCTGCAGCACTGATTATGCCACCCACTTAAGTAGCATGTTCAACATGTCTCAGGCCTACCATTGCAGCCTGTGTGTTTAGTTTTAAACTGCCATTTGGACCTGACCAAGCCACACTGTTTATTTTTAGAATCCTCGAACTGGGAGAATTGAATAAATCCCTCGAAAAAAGACTAGAAGGAAGGAAGATCCTTTGGTTTTAATGCGATATTATTAAGAACTAACATCATAATACAGACTGGTAAGCTATATTCAATGTAAAGTTGGAGGAATAGCTTAATGGATAAATGTGCCCTACACTGAAAGGTCTTTTATTACAACTCGATAGGTGCTACTACGGACACTAAGACATCATAAAGGGCTGTCCACTGCGCAAATTAAACAGGCTTCAGAAGTGGGAAGAGAACTACCCCATGTATAACTTTGTAACTGAAAGTAAGTGGTACTCACCTTAGATAGAGAAAGTGAAATTGGGTATGAGAAACCAGGAAAATATTATGTTCTTTCTTACCCTAACATAGGACAATGATCGATAGTTGCCTATGATCACCTTCACAGTAACAACCAGAGTGAATGGTGCTGGATATTAAGGTATGCCGTAAAAGGTTTTTTTGACTGAATGAAGTGTGGAATATACATGAATGTTCGGTTTTGGATAAGATGAGGGGGATGTGTTATGAAAGATGCCCTTCCTAGGAATCAACTATGTCTTAATTGGACAGTAGTTTAGCCTGACAACAAGTGTAACTCACAAATAGCACAGGATTTAATATGAAATCAATCGAGATAGAGCATGGGGGGGTAGTTATTAAATAATGTGATCCTTATGAGGAAAGTCATAATTAGGAGTTTTGGATAATGAGTTTTTCGACACATAACTATTTTGTGAAACATGTCAACTACTGTGAATGTGGAGATGACGTTATCAAATAGAACATGTATTGATGCTTATGTAAACGTATACCAAGGACGGATAGTGATTATGTCTTTTTTTCCCTTTTTATTTATAATATTTTTCTCACAGAATTGTGTGTTTTAATTTGTCCTGAGGAAGGTGGTGCGCACAACAGGGTCCACCGAAACGCGTCGACTTGGACTAACTTGATCGTTTCTAATGTGTTGTAGCATTTTGTTTTAAGATACATGAATTGTTTAACTGATACCTTGATAAGAAACACGTGTACATTTGAGGGATATTTGCAAATGTTTTTAATATCTTTTTAATAAATAAAAATACTTTGATGACAAAAACGCCTTGGTAACGTACTATATATAAATATCTTTAGATTGTAAGTGCTTTTGTGGTTTCACTTGATCTGTGGGGCTAAGAATGAATGAGAGGCTGTATGACGATAATCTTAAAATTGATCTCCTCAGACTATTGCAGGAAAAGTGCAGAATAGGTGGTTATGCCACTTACACTTAGACAACCAAGGCAAGGGAACTCTGTTGGTTTTGTGACTTTTTACCCTGTTCCCTTGTGGCTTAAAGGGTTACTCTCTTTCTTTTTAAACGCTACTAGTAGGCCTGCAGCACTGATTATGCCACTCACTCATGTAGCCTGTTCAACATGTCTGAGGCCTGCCATTGCAGCCTGTGTGTTTAGTTTTAAACTGCCATTTGGACCTGACCTGCTGCTTACCACCCTCTTGCCTTGGAAGGAGAATTGGACCTGGAACTTCATTATGAAAACCAAACCCCACAATTATTCCAAGTGCTAGGCTGCTGGCCTCCTGCTCTGAGTATCAGAGACATAAAAGGATCCACAACATCCTGCACTAGTCCATGGACCCAGCTGCAGCAAGTTCCTGACCCCCAAGTGGGGCCTCTCAGGTCCTGTACCCTTGACATGGCTTACTGAATTTTTAGCTGTCTGTGACAGCGTACTGGCCTGTTCGCACCAAGATCTTATCATTCGCTTCACAAATCAGCACAAATCTCCATCATCTCGACTCTTTACACTGCATCATCGGCCGAATGCGATGACCGCCATCATGAAGCTTCAGCAACACCCACCCACGATGCCAGCCAGCTCTTGGTGCTTCGCCAACAGACTTTGGGGCCCTCTGCAATGCAAACAGAACTCTTGGCATGAACTCCAGAAGGTAAAACCTCAGTGGGAGTGTATCCGAACTGCGCTCTATAGAGGTTAGCCAGAATGTTTGACTTTGACTCAATCCAGTGCGACCAGATAGCTGTGGTTGATGGTTTGTGCTTTTAGGTACTATTGTACACTCCGGTTCTACTGATTGGTTGTTTATGTGTGGGGTTTTCGCTGTTTTACGGTTTGAAGTGTTATGCAAAAATGTACCTATTGCCTCTAAGTCAAGCCTGACTGCTCTGTTCTAAGCTACCAGGGAGCTGAGCACAGGGCTCAGACCCCAGTCCACCAGTAAGCCAATTTCTTACAGTACTGGTCTAGATCATTGCAATGTCCTATGTTTATATCTCCTCAAATCACATTGGCGTAAGGGCAACACTCTTACGTTTCCTGCAGAATCACCAGAATGCGTAGAAGGTTCCATATATCCCCAGTTCGGATGTATGACGTTACAACGCATGCTATTACAACGCATGCCTTTACGGCGCAAGTTTTACAACGCAAGTCGTTACAACGACTTGCGTTGGGGGGCGCTGGATAGTGAATAGTTTAATTTACTATTCCAACTCCAGTCCCCGTGGATAGTAGGGAAGGTGTTGGATAGTAAATTAAAACTATTCCCTATCCTAGAGCGCCCCCACAGCGCAATTTGTTGTAATGACTTGCAATGTAATGGTTGCGTCGTAATGGTAGTGCGTTGTAACAGTTGCGTTGTAAAGGATGTTTCCCCCCCAGTTCACTACAAAAGCTTCTATGCCTTAGATACTCTTTAATGCTTCTCACCCTAACATACACAACTATCTAATGTAACTTCTCGCTCGACTTCAAGGTCAGTCCTAGGCCTGATTGTTCTATTCATGAACTTGGCCAATCTTGTTTTTTTTGTAGACGACATAAACGGGAATGAGGTTTGGGATCTTCCCCAGAAGTGCACCTGCAGTCTGAAATTTCTTCCTAATGTACATAGGAGCACTTGCATTCCATAATGCTTTTAAAAAGAGATAAAAATGCCGCTTTTTCAGTTCCTACCTAATTGTTAAAGCCTTTTGCTGTGGGGTACAATAGTTGACAATGATTTTATTTTATCCTTCTTTTATTCATTCACTAATGAGATTTTAGTCACCCTGTGTAGCTGTTATATATGATTATATTAAGGGGCAGATTTACAATAACTGGCGCATCTCTGCATATCAGCAGGGATGCGCTAGTTATAGTGCGCCAGGCCTCCGCCACCATGGATGCGCCTCATTACCTAATGCGGCGCTCCATGGAGCAAAAACAGCACAGATACGTGAAGCTTTCATGTGCAAGCAACACCATTGTGATTAAATGTCACTAGTTTTTCCTCTTTTTTACTTCCCTCATCCTAAGTACCTCTTCTCTGTAACCTGACACTTCTCCATCTCTCCATCCTAAGCCTTACAGTAGGAGACCCCAAGGCTTTGTACTTTTTGCCCTCTTCTCCATCACCTCTGGAGCCATAATTCATCATCATACAGGTATGTAAATCATCTGAATCAAACAAATAACTGGAACTCTAACAGATTCTCTGTTTGATTTTGCAATCACCATTTTCACCTGCCGAAACCTGGTACAAATTGTGCAGGCAAGAATTACATATTCTGAGGCTGTAGTCATCAGAAAGGGAGAGAACATAATACATGAGTGATTTATCTTCATGTATGCTGTGTTATTGTGCGCCAGGCCTCTGCCACCATGTATTCGCGGCATTTACAATGCGGAGCACCATGGGGCAAAAACAGCACAGATGCGTGACGCATCTGAGCCGTAAAGGCGGCGCATTGCTGGAGTTGCGTTGCAAGCGCGACACAGCTCCAGCAGTGTTCTGGGGGGCCCTAATTTTACAATGCTGCTTCAATCCTTACGCCTGAATCAAGCAGGCGCAGGGTTTTCACGCAGCGTGGGCTCAACAGTGACTGAGGAAATCTTGAAGATTTCACTCAGCCACTTTTAGGAGGCGTTCCTGCGCTGGAACGCCCCACCTGATGCACGCAGGAATGCCTCCTTCTGGCGCAGGGCTTTACAACGTGACGCACCTCCCAGATGCGTCACGTTGTAAATACCCCGCAGCATGGCGCATCTTTTGCGCCACCGCTGCGTCACAAAAGTAATGCAACACCGGCGTAAAAAAGGCGCAAAGGGCTTGTAAATCTGACCCACAGTATTTTACTTTATTATATTATTCTTCACATTCTTTTTTACATTCTTTTTTCCACTATATGAAACAGTTCTATCTAGTCTTTGCCCATTCTTTATAAAACTACAAATACTTAGGTTAATGGGTTATTGGAAATAACTAATAAAAGGAAGAATATGTTAATGTAAGGATATTTCAGGTGAAAATGATGTTAAAAGGAGTGTTGATCATTATTTGTCAGGGTCGCTGACAAAATTGGAATTTGTTGGGATGAGTTTTATGGACTAAAGCTATTTTAGAAGTCGAATTTGCTCGCCTTTAGTAATAGTTCTAAATTTGTTAATGAGGTTAAGTGCAAAGATTTTTGAGATGTATGCTAACCTGGAACCAAACATATCTGTCTCCGTTACCCAGTTCCACAATATTGCACAATACTTTCAATGCTATCGACATCAGTGACTGTGCTTCCTAAAACAGTTTACAAAAGAAGCCACTAGGTGGGGAACTTTCCAAAGAAATTGTAAGAATTAGGCAAGGTGAAGAAAGCCTCCTAAGTTCACTTTGCCTGTCAAGCAAGATTCGCTAATACAAGTTATATATAAGATTTTTTTTTCGTGGTCAGCATGGTTCAATTTCCAGCTAAACATAATTTCCCACAATGTTAATTTTAAATGATGCCAAGAAACTAACAGTAGCAGACTTCAAAAACAAAGCCATTAACTTCGTTTCATGTTAGGAAGGCTTGGAGCAATCGTGACGAATTATTCTGCGCCTATGATAATGGATACATCATAATTTTTAAGGTGCACGAATATTGTAAAACAATCTTCTAGCCTTTGGGTTCAATTCGTTTGCATAATGTTGGCTTCTACATATCTCAAAATATGTTCCCCTCAAGTGCAATCACTCAGTGTGTCCTGCTTAAGTACCTGCCAAATGTACTAATTCCCATGGAGTGCTCCATGACAAACTGCTGCTGATCTATAAAGCAAGTGAACCACGAATTCACCTTAGCAGCTTAAGGACAGGTATTACTGGTATTTTCAGGTCTAAATCAATTTCTTTTCAGCAACCCAATACCCTTGAAAAGAGCAGCGGGCGATAAGCTCAGCGGCCCCAGTGAATCTTAACAGAAACATATCGAGGCATATTTATAAAGCCCCTATCGCCACAGGAACGTTACTTCTACTGACGTTCCTGTGGCGATAAACCCTTTGCCCTATTTAGTGGCTTAAGGCCGCCTTATAAATAAGGCCCCTTTTCACGCTACACTTAGGGGCATATTCTCAAGAACGTGTGATAACCATTGCAAAAGTAACTTAACGCAACACTCAATATCGCAGTCCATTGCGGGAAATGTAGGCTGTGTTAACCAAGTATTCACAATATGGGAGTACCATGCAATAGTCTCCAGATAACGCATCAACTGACTGCGTTAAAATTAACGCCACACTAGTAAAATGCAAAACACGAACGCAAAAAAACTTACGATGAGGCCAATCGCAATACAAAAAGCAACGAAAACCAGAGGCAGGCCTGCAAATCCCACGCGTCTGGCGGGAAAATGCACCATAAAAGCTGAGTAAAAAAAAGGTGAGATGACGACGTACAAGCACAACCCCACAGCTGTGACGCAGAACAAATGTCCATTGTCCAAATCGGAAAGGCATTTCCCCACAAACAGCCACAATGTACATTGCCATGCATTCAGTATGTAATCTGCGCCAATGCAGAAACAAACATAGAACACACTGTGAAACCGCATCTCCTCTTCACATTGCAGAGGGACAAACGACACCCCCTGAACACCGACGTGCCATGTCCATGACCAAACAAGAATGAACGCGTGCACCAATGTAGGGGCAGTGACTGCCCCTTACGTACATGTCGCCCAGGTCATGGGACTTGAGTCACAGGGTGCACCCCTGCATCATGGGGGCACATATCAGAGCCCAAAAGAATCCATGTTGTAGGCCACAAATGACAGCCAAAATGGAATGAATTGGGACACATTTAAAACGGTCAAGAGTGGGATACCGTAACAACTGTGACACACAGAACTGGCAGTTTGAATACGTGACACCCTAAACAGCCTCACTGCACAGAAGTGACACCCCCACCATCCATTAAAAAATTCCTCAATTGTCAGCACAACATATAGCACCCACACTTGTCTGTGTGAAGTGCCTGTACAGATGAGTGACATGCCCGCAGGGAATGTGTATCGGAATGCCTTTATTAGCACATGCTGTGCCTGTGGTCAGTCAATGTACCGTGCCATTACTGCTAGGGACCCACACAATGTGACGTCAACCAGAGAAGAAATTGTCAATGATGCAGTCCCTACAGGCTATTCCTGCTGCAGCTGCAGTGGGGTGTGGTACACCTGCCTCATCTTCATCATCATCGTCCGGTGCATCTGGCACTCCTACCAATGAGGCTTTGCTGCGTACACATATGTTGTGCAACACACAACATGCAATGATCATCTTGCACACAAGGTCTGGGATGTACAGGAGCTTTTCACCTGTGACATCCAGGCACCTGAAACGTGACATCAACACACCAAATGTGCTCTCCACGATGCCCCTGGTGCGTTCGTGGGACAAATTGGACTGCCTCTGGGTCTGTGTGTTTGGGGCTCGGAGGGGTGTCATCATCCAAGCGCAGAGTGCATATCCTTGGTCACCTGTGACAGTACAGAGAGACATGAGTCAAGACTACATACTGCATGATGTGTTGGCAGGCTCACTGGTTCATTGGTGTGTTATATGTGTGACTTAGTGATTCCTGTATGACATGTACTGCGTGTTGCAAATGAGCGGCATGACTGTGTATTACGTAGCCTCATTGCTGCACCTCCCCTCTGATCACATTCACTAGTGTGCGCAGCGCGATTGCATCACATGCACCCCTACAGCACACAATTGTCATGCCTGTCTGTCCATGTCCACAAGCCTGACTAAGACAGTGATGATGCTGCGCAAAATGTGGCCGGCCATGTTTGTGTAGGCTCATTGCAAGGACAGGTCTGACACAGATGTAGAGCACCTGCCTGGCTGAACTAGACATGCAGTTGAGGGTACATCTTCGGCTCATGCTGTGCTAATAGCGGGACACACAACAGTTGGCATGTGTGAACACTGACCCCGAGCGGGTATGCCTGTGGTATCGGGTTCTGTCAGGCCTACATACTCTGCAAAAACTCTCGAACAGCATAGAATAGAAGTTGGCACGGAAACTGGAAAATGCAAAAGACAAGTTTATTAGGACCCCATGGGGTGGTTGGACATTCCTACAGCACCCTTCGGCAATGCAAGAAGTATCACACCGAACATCGGTGCGCGACCTCTTTTATACAAGTTAACAGCAATAAAAAGGTAGGCGGTATACATTTGAACAGTTTAGGTCCATATAAGGGCATTTTTGGAACACAGCCAGCATGTGGGAGGGGCTTGATACCACTGGTCAGTTTGGGGAACATTCCTAAGGAGTGACCACACGTTAGTCCAGAGATCATGTGTACGCATGCGCGAGATTGACCATTGCTAAAAATAGCCTGTTGCTGGGCAGGGTAAAGGTTCATTGGCATGGAGGAAGGACGAAAGGGCACGCTGACCACGAGGCCGCATGTTCATACAAAATGGAAGCCACCAAATACAAAATGGCTCCCGCACGTTTAGTCAAGTTAACAGAAAAGCTCGTGTAGCTGAGCTAAATGCTAACTCAGGTACTGCCAAATTACGACAGACGGCCCTTTTAGCGTTTAGCTGAAGCTACCTCATAATGGAAGTAATCCGGATGTTCATCATCAATGCGATACAAAAGGGGATGATGGACGGAGCATTTGTACAAATCATACACTCACCCCCAGTCAACTGATCTGGGTTTAATCCATCACCATTCTTTAGTTCACTCAGCCACCCCAGTTCAGACATGGCTATATGCAAATCAGTCTGACCCTGTGCCTCATGGGAACAGTCCAGCCCGAACTCCCAAGCCATGTCTTCCCTGGACCGGAAACAAGCATCCTGGGACCGGTTTCGGATTCATAATCCTCATCAGCCAGGCTATCTTGAATCCAGTGGCCAAGTGAACAAGGGACTCACGTCTGAGCATACCCTGCCACACTTAGGGCGAACAAAGCTATACAAAAGGGGATGATGGACGGAGCATTTGTACAAATCAAACACTCACCCCCAGTCAACTGATCTGGGTTTAATCCATCACCATTCTTTAGTTCACTCAGCCACCCCAGTTCAGACATGGCTATATGCAAATCAGTCTGACCCTGTGCCTCCTGGGAACAGTCCAGCCCGAACTGCCAAGCCATGTCTTCCCTGGACCGGAAACAAGCATCCTGGGACCGGTTTCGGATTCATAATCCTCATCAGCCAGGCTATCTTGAATCCAGTGGCCAAGTGAACAAGGGACTCACGTCTGAGCATACCCTGCCACACTTAGGGCAAACAAAGCGATACAAAAGGGGATGATGGACGGAGCATTTGTACAAATCAAACACTCACCCCCAGTCAACTGATCTGGGTTTAATCCATCACCATTCTTTAGTTCACTCAGCCACCCCAGTTCAGACATGGCTATATGCAAATCAGTCTGACCCTGTGCCTCCTGGGAACAGTCCAGCCCGAACTGCCAAGCCATGTCTTCCCTGGACCGGAAACAAGCATCCTGGGACCGGTTTCGGATTCATAATCCTCATCAGCCAGGCTATCTTGAATCCAGTTGCCAAGTGAACAAGGGACTCACGTCTGAGCATACCCTGCCACACCTAGGGCGAACAAAGCGATACAAAAGGGGATGATGGACGGAGCATTTGTACAAATCAAACACTCACCCCCAGTCAACTGATCTGGGTTTAATCCATCACCATTCTTTAGTTCACTCAGCCACCCCAGTTCAGACATGGCTATATGCAAATCAGTCTGACCCTGTGCCTCCTGGGAACAGTCCAGCCCGAACTGCCAAGCCATGTCTTCCCTGGACCGGAAACAAGCATCCTGGGACCGGTTTCGGATTCATAATCCTCATCAGCCAGGCTATCTTGAATCCAGTGGCCAAGTGAACAAGGGACTCACGTCTGAGCATACCCTGCCACACTTAGGGCAAACAAAGCGATACAAAAGGGATTATGAATCCGAAACTGGTCCCAGGATGCTTGTTTCCGGTCCAGGGAAGACATGGCTTGGCAGTTCGGGCTGTACTGTTCCCATGAGGCACAGGGTCAGACTGATTTGCATATAGCCATGTCTGAACTGGGGTGGCTGAGTGAACTAAAGAATGGTGATGGATTAAACCCAGATCAGTTGACTGGGGGTGAGTGTTTGATTTGTTCAAACGCTCCGTCCATCATCCCCTTTTGTATCGCTTTGTTCGCCCTAAGTGTGGCAGGGTATGCTCAGACGTGAGTCCCTTGTTCACTTGGCCACTGGATTCAAGATAGCCTGGCTGATGAGGATTATGAATCCGAAACCGGTCCCAGGATGCTTGTTTCCGGTCCAGGGAAGACATGGCTTGGCAGTTCGGGCTGTACTGTTCCCATGAGGCACAGGGTCAGACTGATTTGCATATAGCCATGTCTGAACTGGGGTGGCTGAGTGAACTAAAGAATGGTGATGGATTAAACCCAGATCAGTTGACTGGGGGTGAGTGTTTGATTTGTTCAAACGCTCCGTCCATTATCCCCTTTTGTATCGCTTTGTTCATCATCAATGTCAATCATCATTATTTTCATTACTTCGACATTACTCATCTGTACATTTTTAGCAATAGCTCGTTTGGATGGGATACAGGCTGTAATACATACAGAGCATAAAGTAGGGCCACATTGGATACATAAACAACAGAAGAAGAATATCCCAATAATCACACATAGAACCGTTAACAGTTTCCAACCCCATGTACTGAGCAAAGTCCAAAACCAGCCAGAGAAAGTCCAAGTACCGTTGTCAGGGTGAATTTCAGCAGCAATTTTGTGCAATTTAGAAATGGCATCATACACAGATGGTGAATTATCGGGGACATAAACACAACAACTACTACCGATGATGCGGCATGCACCCCACGATCAGCTAGTACTACGTCCAGAACCATCCGGTTCTGAAGCGTAACAATTCTCGTAATCTGGAGTTCTTCAGTTATATTCCCTAGAGGAGAGGCAGTTTCATTAGCAACAGCTTCCACAACACGTGTTAGCCGCCTTATTTTCCTCCTGTTTAAAGCAGCACCAACAAAAGAGAACAGGCCTAAATTGAAATCCACATATTGTTGTAGTGAGGTATCAGTGTGATCAACATCATCAAGGTCCAATGTTCTCTTAACTCTATTCAATATAAAATCATGATACAATACAAAATCATTATGGTACATAGGCGGGGCAATAAACACAGGGGGTAGTACAAAAGATATATAGCATGTGCCTAACCATCCAAGAGGAAGACAATGATAACCTTTATTACCGCAAATAAAATAAGTGTTTCGTGAGGCCACAAAAGTAATACCATTTGGTGTATCAAATGTGAGAGTAGTATTGCATTCACTCCTCCCTACCGGAATTGTTCCTTTATTTCTTATGCAAAGATCTGTTTTTGTATCAATAACTGTAATCACATGTAAACTAGACATATTTGTAAGTCTCTGATTAGTGAAAATACGAGGTGCAGATACATTGTCCGGTCGATATTCTTCCCACTCGAATTTAGTTCCTTCAGCTTGTGGATAGCCATCTCGATCGTTGTAACAGACCTTATTCAATCGGAAAAGTAGTCCACCTTTTGTTGGCCATCTTAAGGTAAAGTGAAGAGTGTACCAAGCATTACACGAACCATTGTGAGAAAAAGGAAGAGGAATAAGAGGAGTTCCTCCTCTCTTCTGATGTCCAGGCAACATCCCACATGTCCAACAATTGGAGGTATTTGTCATATTGTGTGTATGGTGTAGAATTTGAATGTAACTGTTATTCAAGTAAGTCTGTCTATGTCTCTCTTCATGATAGGGCAAAGTAAAATGGAAATGTTCGGATGGAATTGGAGTGGTAGGCAGTAAATATTCCCGTGCAGGAAATAGTCTTTCTATAGTCCAAGCTATTACTGCTATTACCACTATTGTCGTAACAAAAAGAACTGCACCCAAAATTCTTCTATTTCTCAGTGTCATAGGTGCCATAGTACAAAGAACAAAGTCTCAAGAACCAAACTAAAAAATAAAAATATAGTGCTGAGAACCGAGGCTGCCGCTGGTTTCTTCTCCAAGATTCAAGACGGGTGTCACTACACTGGGCAGAACTGATCCCCCCCCTTGATATTCCCGGCTTCCGTTTTCACAAACCTCGGAACGGTTACTAACCAGTCACGAAAAATACAAAAACATTATTTCCTTGGCTGCAGATTGTACTTCACTCCACCAGAAACAGTGTGGTCCGGGAAGGCTCCCTCCGACTCGTGCGGCGTAACAGCTGGGCTCCTCTCCGCATCCAAGATGTCTCGATAGTCAGACAACACTGTAGGGTTCACCAGATCCGGAGAGACACGTCGGCAGTGCGTTGAATGTATCCACCGCTTCTTATTCGTGACGCGCACAGCCGTTCGCGTTGCCAGCAGCACCTGTTCAGGGCCACGCCACCTCGGCTCCAAACTGCTGGATCTCTCAAACACTCGGATCATCACATGATCGCCAGGACGGAGATCGTGAGCCTCTCCAATGGAATTGTCGGGGAGCGCTTCTCGAACCTGTTGATGAATAGAAAGTAAATCATTTGTTAATCGTGCCAAATAATCGTTCATCATTATACAAGGCACATCATGTATCAAACGAGGCTTCGGAACTCCCCAAATATTCATGGGCCTTCCGAACACCACTTCATAGGGTGTGAGGCCAGATCGGGAATGTGGCACTGATCTAATAGACAACAATACCAAAGGCAAAGCGTCCGGCCATTTCAAAGACGTGGATGCCACGATCTTCGCTAGCTTCAGCTTCAGAGTCGCATTGTACCTCTCTACTAGACCTGCTGACTGCGGGTGGAATACAGCGTGGAACTTTTGCTTAGTTCCCAATCCTTTCAGGACATGCTCCACTACTTTCCCAACGAAATGAGGACCATTATCATTCCACAAAAATTTACAAACACCATAACGCTGGAAGTACTCTTTGAGTAACACCTTAGCTATTGTCAATGCTGTATTATCCTTCGTGGGGTAGGCCTCAATCCATTTACTGAAGGCACACACCACCACTAGGACATATTTGAGGTTATTACAGCGCTCAAGCTGGATGTAATCCATTTTCAGTACTTCTAATGGTGCAGTAGGTGGAACGAACCCTCCTTTAGGAGTATAGGTCCCTTTAGCAGGATTGTACTGTAGGCATATCAGACAGGTCTGCACTACTCTCTTAGCCGTGCTGGCAATCTCAGGATGCTCCCAAACTCGTGTAAGCAATTTAGTAATTGCAAGAGCTCCAACATGTGCCAGCCCGTGTGTCATTTGAACCATTGCTTGCAAGTAAGCAGCAGGTAATTTCCATTTCTCCATGTCTTTGCTTCTCCAACAACCCTCATCATCCAGTACTCCCTCTATTGCCCAAGTTGCGATTTCTGCTTCAGATGCTGATTTCTGTATGTCTAGAATTTCTTCTCTAGCATCATGCCATCGCTCAGCTTGCGATCTCACCACATACATAGGGGAGTCGTTTTGTAACATGGCAGTCTCTCTCGCTATTCGGTCTGCAAAAGCATTTCCTTGCCCTATTTTGTCTGTCACCTTCTTGTGTGCACTACATTTGATTATCACAACTTTCTTTGGACATAACAGTGCATTCAGGAGGTCACATACCAACTCTCCGTACATGATGTGTGTTCCGTGTGAGGTCATAAACCCTCGTTCCTTCCAGAGTATGCCAAAATCGTGCACTACTCCAAAAGCGTAACGGCTATCAGTATAGATATTCACACATAAACCAGCACTTAACTCACATGCTTTCGTTAAGGCTATCAGTTCAGCCGCTTGGGCCGATTTTTGCAGTATTCGTGCTGTTTCTACCACTGTTTTAAGTGTCGTGATCGCATAGGCTGCGGAAGCCGTACCATCTGGCAACCTCACACACGATCCATCAACCCACAGTTCCCCATCTTCATCTGGAAGTGCCGTATCCTGTAAATCGACACGACCCTTTGTTTGTTCGTCAGTCAGAAAAACACAGTCATGTTGTTCTTCCTTTTGGGTCTCAGAAACAGGATATGGCAATAAAGTAGCAGGGTTCAGAGTGGCGCACCTCTTCAATGTAATGTGTGGCGCCAACAGTGTTACTCGTATCCTGTTAAACGGGCACTGGTTAGATGCTGCGTTTTCGTTTGGTTCAATAGAGCATCCACCGCATGGGGAACTAACACCAACAATTTGTGCGACAAGACTATTCCCTCACTCTGCCGTATAGCTACTGCTGTTGCTGCAACTGCTCGAAAGCATCCAGGCAGTCCTCGAGCCACAGGATCGAGTACTGCTGAAAAGTATGCACAAGGCCTCTGTTTGTCTCCGTGTAACTGTACTAAGACTGACAATGCGCACCCATCCTTCTCATGTACATACAATGTAAAGAGCTTTGTATAATCTGGTGTACCTAACACTGGTGCGGAACAAAGAGCTTGTCTCAATTGTTCAAAAGCATTCTGACATTCGTCCGTCCATTCAAGAGGGATTGGTGCAGTTTTGGACAGCAATGCTAACAAAGGTTTTATAATGCACGAAAATCCTAATATCCATTGCCTACAAAAGGACGTCAAACCTATGAAAGCACGAACATCCTTCTGAGTGCAAGGGACTGGTGTATCTAAAATTGCTTGAATTCGATCTGATGTCAATGCACGTCCCTCCTTAGACAAAAGATGACCGAGGTAGGTCACCTTTGGTCTACAATATTGTAACTTTTTTCGTGAAACCTTGTGATTGCTTTTAGCAAGGAAAGAAAGTAGGGAGAGTGTACTCTCCTCGCATTGCTCCTGTGTGTCTGCCACGAGCAAAATGTCATCGACATAGTGAATAAGCGCCACCCCAGACTGCAAATCAAAAGAATCAAGCTGTCTTTTTAAAGCCTGGCTGTAAATACTAGGGCTTTCTGTGTAACCTTGAGGAACTCGACAAAATCTATAAGATTTATTATTTAGTGTAAAACCGAACAAATATCGGCTGTCAGGATAAATGGGGATCGAAAAGAAAGCATTTTTCAAATCGATTACCGTAAATGTAGTAGATGTGGGTGGAACCAAAGTGAGTAAAGTGGTGATGTCAGACACTACTGGATACTGGGGTACAACTATCTTATTAATGTCCCTCAAATCAATAATGAAACGATAGATCTTAGTATCTGTATCTTTCTTTAGGTTCGGAAGAATTGGACTGTTGCAAACATTATAGGGAACTTCCTCCACCACCCCTGCCATTATCAAATAATTCACAATGTGTGTCAAAGCTATTTCGCCTTCTCTGGAGATCTTGTACTGGGGGACACGAGGCAAAGTCGCTCCCTCCTTTACAGTAATACGTACAGGAGGAATAATCATTTGACCCACATCAGTATCGGAAGTAGCCCATAAAGTGCTTGGAAGGGAAGCTAACGCATCGGCCTCCTGCATGAGGCACGATCTCTCAATTTCTGGGTAGTTCTCATTCAAGATAACCCGCACCCCTTCAGGGGCACAGCGTATTGTTGCACGAAAATGCTGTAGCATATCAAGTCCCATATTATTATCTGGTGTATTTGGAGATAATAGAAACGGACATGGGGCAATGAATTTATCAATGTGAAATGTAAGGGGTGGAGACAATGGGCTTAGAGAAGGTGTTCCATTGAACCCTATTGCAGTAAATATTTCGCCAGACAGGGGAGCCCTTGGAACCAAGTGTTTGGACAGAGCGCTACGAGTAGCTCCTGTGTCAACCAGAAACTGATCAGTAGAACCCAAAACATGTGCTGATATATATGGACCCCTTTGATCGACTGGTACTTCAACCGATTCCACACCCCATCCTACGCAATCCTATGCATATCGATTATCCTGAGACTCAGTATTCTCTCCTTCAGCTATCTGATATTGATTCCGTTGATCAAAAGTAATATTTTCAGCCTGACCACGACCCCTCTCTTCAAACCTACCACGATCATTCGCTCCACCTCTCGGTCCCGAATAACTATTCCGTGACCTTCCACTTCCTCGTCCCCTCTGACTACGTTGTTCACGAAGTACCGGACAATCTGTAATCTAATGTCCAAACTGCTTACAGTATGCACACTGATCCTCAGAAATGTCAGAACGAGGGGGAGACGTAACATACGATCCTCGTCTACCCCTATCATTCCCTCTCGATTGCGTAGCATGAACCTGAGCCAACATCACCTTCGTCTTTAAGTCCTTCGCTTTCTTATCACTACTTTCCTTAGCCTTCAATTCCTGTCTTTCATAATACTAAGCCATAGTTAATAAAGAAGCGGGTGTTGCAGTGGTCCATGAACTTTCGCTAGCCTTTAACCATTTCGCAATCTCCGGTAGGAGATTAGCCACATACTTGTCAACGAACAAATGTCTGCCCGTGTCCTCTGTTAATAATTGACCACTGTAATCATGGAATGCTTCCTCAAAACGAGAAAAGAAATCAGAGACCGATTCGTCCGACTTCTGTTTACAAGACGCCAACACTGTCCAATCAATTTTCTTAGGGGGAACAAGCATTTTTAATTTATTCAAAATAGCCGTCGGTAAATCTAAAATCAATTGACATGGCTTACATGCAGGTTCCCTAGCCAAATCAGCTCTAGCTATGTCCTTCCACTCTGCACCTAAAATCGCTCGATCATCAAACTTACGAATCGCCCTCCACATATCAGGAGGCAATATCAACCCAAAGAAAAGATCAATATCGACTAATGTCATAATGCACAAAGAAATAGCGCCCTCCACTCCTTCATAGAAAGCTGCTGGGTTTTTACTGGGGTCAGGCAAAGCATTCTTAAGTGCCATAACATCTGCTCTATTCCATGGCGTATAAACCCAATTATATATGAAATAACCCTTCGCATCTACAGACGTCTTATCTTCGTCTGTGCCTGCCCCTTTAGGAGGGACATACAAAGGCGCAGCTTCTCGCATAGGCATAACATTAACTGCAACGCTCTTATCTGATCCATAGATAGGGCACTCTCTGGAAATTTCCATCGATCCAGACGTTGATGGATCCGATGCCTTTTTCGCCGCTCGCAATCGTGTCGCCTCATCCCGTAGCTGAATCAAACGCCGAAAAAATTCATCCGCATCTGAAAGAGCAAAAATACCTTTACGGAAATTCTCAAGACCAACTGATATGTCTTTAGGTTCCAACTCAGGAGATTGCTTCCTAAACCGCTCAACAACTTCATCTGCAAAATGATCTAGAAAATACAATCGTTCCTTTTCAGACCACTTACTCATAAGATCATCAACCACGGAAACAGTTATAACATTTGTATTAAGTTTGCGAGCAACCGAACGCAATTCCGACATACGATCGGTAGGTAACCTGGTACGCTGTTTATCCTGATTATCCTCGTCCGAGTCCTCATCCGGAGCCGTAGGCGGAACTTACGGAGGCGGGCAACGATCTAACAATGAAATATCATCTAATTCATTAGTAAGGACAGGATAAAGAGGACGTCGAATAGGAAACTGACCATTAACTTGTAAATTACGTTCTCGACTCTCTTTCTCTTTCTGTTCCTGCAATTCTTTCTCCTGTAGCTGTAAAGCTTTATCCCGAGCAGCCTTTCGCTGCTTTTTGTCCGCCAAGGCTTCTTCACGCTTCATTCGTTCACGCACCGCTTTCTCCCACATACGCACACAATCAAACATATCCTGTCTAGACCTGCGCTGAAACAAACATTGTTCCACATACTGAACTTTTCGTAAGTCAAACGACCCATGTAGTGGCCATTGTAATTCACGATCAGTTTTGGTGTATTTATGCCATAATGTGCTATACATAATGGGAGGAAGGCCAAATTTAATGTACATTTCGCGATTAGGAGTTCCCTCTGGGGGAGCCGGCTGAGATTCATTTAATCGATAATTGGTACCATTTCCAAAACAGCACATTCCTCGGAGTGTGCTTAGAACAGGCATGTTCAAAATTTCACGAAAACGCGATATTACAACAAATGGCACTTAAATGTACTTACACACGGTGTGCCGTTCAAACAAATTCAAAGTCAGAGAAACATCCCTACATGCCTGCCTATGTGAGGTGCACTCCACATATAATTCAAATCATAGGTCCAAACGTTAGCTAACTCATACAAATTCAAATTTATTTATTATTTATTTATTTATTTTATTTACGCAACTTTTATAGCGCAACAAATACCCGAAGGTGTCTCGGCGCTGTGGAGCAACTGGAGTCCGCCATCCTGCCGTCCTCTCACTGGTTAAACAGCCATGTCTTCAAAAGCCTGCGAAAACTCATCAGATTCGGGCGGCTTTAATGGCCGATGGCAAGAGGTTCCAAAGTTTTGGGGTGGCCACAAGAAAGCGCATGTCTCCCCAGGTGACCGATCTTGTGCGTGGCACAGGCAGGAGACTGGTATTGGCCGATCTTAATTGCCTTCTGGGAGTATACAGCTGAAAGGCTTCGATCAGGAACCTGGGTCCTATGCCATGTATGGCCTTATAAGCAATACAGAGGGCCTTAAATTTAACGCGGCTCTCAACTCTCGGCCAGTGAAGCTGACGAATACCAAGAGTGGTAGATTTGCGGTGAGGAATGTTGAGAAGAATCCTGGCAGCCGCGTTCTGAATGGATTGCAGCTTCGTTATGACACGCTTCTGGGTATGGAGAAAGAGAGCGTTCCCATAATCTATTTTAGAGAAGACTAAGGTAGAGACCAGGGTCTTCCCAGCTGACGGAGGGAGATAGGGTAGCAGCTTCTTAATTTTTTTCAGAATGAAAAATGACGACGACACGACCTTATTAGTGTGGAGGTCAAAAGCCAGCTTGTTGTCAAACATCACTCCCAGATTTCTGGCTTTTTCCACTGGGACAGGTGGATGGCCAAGCTTTTCTGGCCACCAACCAAGAGACCATTCAGGGGAGAGTCTTCCGAAGGTCATAATCTCGGTCTTGTCCGAGTTAAGCCTAAGGCAATTCAAGGCCATCCAGGTACTGACCTCAAGCATAGCTTTCTGGAAGTTAGCTGCTACAGTCAATCAAAAAGCCACAGTAAGTGTCAGTAGACTACCTTACCAATCATAAGCTTACCAAATATTTTCAAAAGTCCAGATTCCAACTGCCAAGTTCCGTAATCGAATCAGCCCAACGGGCACTACACGACAATCCAAACGATCAGGATCTCAGTCGAAGACCGGCGCCACCTGGAAGGACAGATCAGAAGGAAAGGAAAAAACACCGTGGGTGCCAAGACTCGGGTCACTCAATGGCAGCGTACGCGTCCATAGCGAGTTTCCAATCATTCGTCGCGACCTCTCCTTCGGGCATCCGAGTCGCCGATGAGTCCCTTCGTGGTCGCCAATTGTGGTATCGGGTTCTGTCAGGCCTACATACTCTGCAAAAACTCTCGAACACCATAGAATAGAAGTTGGCACGGAAACTGGAAAATGCAAAAGACAAGTTTATTAGGACCCCATGGGGTGGTGGTACATTTCTACACCATCCTTCGGCAATGCAAGAAGTATCACACCGAACATCGGTGCGCGACCTCTTTTATACAAGTTAACAGCAATAAAAAGGTAGGCGGTATACATTTGAACAGTTTAGGTACATATAAGGGCATTTTTGGAACACAGCCAGCATGTGGGAGGGGCTTGTTACCACTGGTCAGTTTGGGGAACATTCCTAAGGAGTGACCACACGTTAGTCCAGAGATCGTGTGTACGCATGCGCGAGATTGACCATTGCTAAAAATAGCCTGTTGCTGAGCAGGGTAAAGGTTCATTGGCATGGAGGAAGGATGAAAGGGCACGCTGACCACGAGGCCGCATGTTAATACAAAATGGAAGCCACCAAATACAAAATGGCTCCCGCACATTTAGTCAAGTTAACAGAAAAGCTTGTGTAGCTGAGCTAAATGCTAACTCAGGTACTGCCAAATTACGACATGCCCTCCCCCATGTACCGCTTCAGCGGAGCACACACCCCGGGGGAATGCCACATTGCAACATTGTTGATTGCGTGACAAGTGGTGCAGACACTACAACAGACACACACACATCAGCCACATCTTTGGCATGGCCTACACTGAACCACACCCAGATCAACGTGTGAAGTAGCCACAACTCTAAACAGTACTGTTGTATGCCTGTCCTCCTCCCGTATGTTCACATGGAGATACAATACAGCGACATGTCCCAGGTCTACACCACTGCCGGCGGTGACATGGTTGCGCACGGTGTACACAACACAATGTAATGTGGAATGTCCCTGGTCCCTCATGCATACAAAATGACCACACAGACACACTGAGTGAGTTTGTGGGACTGGCTACGGGCACATGCGCCTGGTCCCTTTTATTGCCAGGCTCACATCTCCAGTGACGCCTGTGCTGGATGGGTGTTGGGTAGCGTTAGCCACCACTAAGGGGTTGGTTGATGCTGGCAAAAAACACAACAGTGAGCAGACAATTAGCAGTATGAGGTATGAACATCATGGCTGACTTGGGCAGCACAGAGTTTGTGGCCCCGGATGCACAGCGGCCGGCACAGGCACACCCCCACAGGACGGTGACTTGCGGTGCACTGCGGTGGGGCCACGTGAGCTAAGCGTGTACTCATCGATGTCCAAGGGGAATGTCGCGGAGGGATGCGGGGGACAGTCGAAGGTGCCCTTCCAGGGCATGATGCAGAGGGCAGAGGCAAGCAGAAACAGGCAAATGGCAGAGTTGAATGCTACAGACTCTACCTTTCCACCTTGTCAGTATCAGCTGCATGTAGATGAAGACAGCCTCCAGCCATGGGTTCGGATGCCACTGACGTTCAAACTGAGATTACCCATGAATTTCAGGGCACACACTCAGTGGCACTAGAGCTGGAAGGGGGTGCAGTCTCCGATGAGGCCTGTACAATGACATGCACTATGCATAGTAGAGAGCAAGACTCAGTTCAAAGTGTGTGACCTACTCCACCGCAGTGTGTGCCGGAGGCAGCGGTCAGCAGTGGCCCACAGCCACATGTCGTAGGCATGTGCTGCACAGAGTCAGTGGCACCAGTGCAGTTGTTGGTAGTGAGTGCTTGTATTGTCAACGCTCCGTCCATCATTTGGTTTTTCTTTGTTCGCCATAAGTTGGCAGGGTATGCTCAGAGGTGAGTCCCTTGCTCAAAGGTGAGTGCTTGTATTGTCAACGCTCCGTCCATCATTTCCTTTGGTTTTTCTTTGTTCACCATAAGTTGGCAGGGTATGCTCAGATGTGAGTCCCTTGCTTACTTTGCCACTGGATTCAAGCAAGCCGGGCTGAAGAAGGCTGAAATGCCAGAAACCGGTCCTCGGTAGCTTGTTTCCGGTCCAGGGAAGGCATGGCTTGGCAGTTCGGGCTGGACGGTTCCCATGAGGCACAGGGTCAGGCTGATTTGCATATGGCCATGTCTGAACTGGGGTGGCAGAGTGGGATAAAGAACGGTGATGGATTAAACACAGATCAGTTGACTGGGGGTGAGTGCTTGTATTGTCAACGCTCCGTCCATCATTTCCTTTGGTTTTGGTAGTGAAGACTCATGAACAAGCGCCAAATATAGACAAGCAAAAAAACGTTTTTTCTGTGGAAACTAGGTCCTAACTACAAATACCTACTGGTAGCCCCAGGAGGTTTTCCATATATATATATATATATATGCGTAAAAAGACAAACGCGTTTCGGAGATAAACTCCTTCGTCAGTGTAAGTATATATATATTTATATATATATATATATATATATATATATATATATATTTATATTTATGTGTGTGTGTGTGTGTGAAATCACTGAAAGAATCAAAGGTTACAGGGATGTTATAGTTTGGAAATAGAATTAAAAAAAAACTCTTTAAACTCACTGAAAAAACGAAAGGCTTCAGGGTTACTATGTTGGATGACGTCATCAGTGATGTCATTTGAGATGTCATCAGTGATGTTATTAATAATGTCACTGACCATGTCATGTTTGATGTAATATGTGAGGTCATAAGCAGTGAATTGCGGGGGCATAATTTATAGTTAGCTCAGGTAAATGTAACTGCTGAATTTCAATGTTTTTGTGTATAAAATCTGAACCTAACTATAATGTTCCTGTAAACTTTGTTTTTTCAGTGAATCTGTAAGGTTTTTTAAATTCTCTTCCCTTACTTTAACTTCCCTATAACACTTGGTTTTTTTGTGAATTTTAACAGGTTTTTTAAAACTATTTCCTAACAATAACATCCGTGCAACCTTTGGTTTTTTGGTGAATTTCATTGGTGTTTTTAATAATAATTGTACTACAACTCACCTATAAGTTGAATTCAGTAATATACACTTTGACAAGTTTATAAATACTTGTTATTAAAACATGTATTATTATACATTTTAAAACTAACAATTAGCAATTAAAAATAACATATTAATTTTTTTTACAAATGGAAAATAAAAAGTATTTCTCTGTTTTCTATTCATTGTATCGACCAGCCAAGATGTGACCACAAATCTGTCCAACCATCTATAATGAAAACCATACCCTAAATCAATTATTTCAGTTTCACATCTCTCAGCAGAAGTCTTGTAAGCACAGCTCCATTGTATTGTTACCTTTCCTTCAAAAGAAGAGTTTTTCAAATGCATAGTTGAATACTCACCACGTCATTCAAAACTCTTATCCATAGGGTGATGCTGGGCTCATAGTTAAGACCCACACTCTTTTCAGCGTATAAATACTCCCATTGGCTACCATTATCTACCCATCCTGAATTCAGGCTATCTCTTACACTGGTGATACTAAGCTTGTCTTGTACATCGTTTCTGTGTTTTAACCATATATGTATGCCATGACATTTCAAACAGTAAAAACAGTAGAATGATATATACATAGATGTTAAGACTGGCCTTGCATGGACATTAAAAACAAAGAACATTAAAATGGAATTGGAAGCAAAATCTGAGCTGAAACTATTTAGTTGTACTAAATGGTGAAAAAGAAGGGGCCACACAAACATCAAAGTATGGCATGCTCTCATAGGTAATCAATCATACACCCTGGAGTTACTCTAATACTGCATCAAATCAAATTAAATTAAAAAAAGCACTTGCACATATACAGGCGGAGAAACAGATATAAATATTCCAGGGCAAGAAAGAAGGCTTTAAATTGCCTTCTTGTTGCAATCCAGGCGGTCATGATGCAGCTTGCCACAGACTTGTATATCACCGGATTACCTGTTTGTAAACAAAGTGCTAGTGTTTGTGAACAGGTTACATTCAAGAAGTGCTCAAACAATGCTACGAGCTATTTTGAGTGTAGGTGCTTGGTTTTTGTGCAAAATAGCAAAACATGTGTTAATGTCTCCCAGCCACCAAACTCATAGTCACATTGGTTGTAATAAGGACCATTCAAAATTTAGCCAGATAGGAACTTGTTGGTATAGTGCCTAGTCAAAATGTTAAATATGAAGTGTGACATGCATCTGCACAATTTCATTTAAGTATTGCTCTATACCCAATGCTTGTTTTATTTGAGGATAGTTGGAGGTCAATTTTGAAGAGCTTGCAAGCTCAATGCATGACTTTTGTACACTCATGATGGCATCTGTAAGCTGTAAATAGCTGCAATAGCACAATCGATGGGAGCTGGATTAACCAGAAATAGCTGAGTTCCTTTAAACAGTTTTTGATGTGAATTGACCAGGAATTATGTTGGATGTTTCCCAGGACAGATACTTCAAGTACAGCTCTCAGATGTGACACGGCATAACAGTTTCAATTTAGACATAAACAATGCAAAAATGATGCAAGTGCAAAAATATCAGAGATGGGCACCAGTTCCAGCTCTAAGAATAAAGGAAAAATTGGTGTATTCTGACTCAGATTCAAAAGGGATCTCAAGAAGGAGTCTATCTTTTGGAGTTTCTTGCCGTCACTGTAACCCCACAGCTTTTTTGGCGTAGACCTCTGCTGTGAGCTCTCTTTACCTATATACCTGTAGGAGGACGCTCAAAGGTTGACAGAAAATGTTATACTTGGCCAACAGGAAAGCATTGGCCGCCCGCTGCAAAGTCCCTCATAGTCAAATATTTTGACAGTTTCGAGCACCAGAACACCATCCATGCAGATTTTTTCAGAGGTGTAGCCGACTTCATTGCAACTATTTTTGTTTTTTTTGCGCATTGATACATTGGTCCTTGTGATAACAGAAGCTCACAAAATTGCCCAGTGACTTGTGCAAATTATTTTGCATGCAAGACAATATTAGATCGTCATCAGCTATAAGGAGGATGACTATCTTTTTTTACACTGCTGTGGGACGTCCAGGTTCCCGTTGCAGAGGAATTCTTCACAGTTATTAAAAAAAAGTGAGAACAAAAGCAGAGCAAGTATACAATCCTGTCAAGCCCCAGATCAAGTTTTAAAATAACGAGTGCATTTGCCTGTAATTTCATGGACGCAGGTGCTTATTTCTTCATATAGGATTTTAACATTTAGGGCCCGATTACCACGGACCACCAGACTCATGGTGTCACAGTCACGGCCATATCCTGAGTGCCCTATTACGATTTGGGCAGTCAGACAGTGACAGCTTCACCACACTCTCCAGGGAACCTCCATTCCCTGGTGGTGTTGCGGCAGTCAGGATGCCGCAATATGCTTGGCTGGACCGCTGCTGTCCTGCCAAGCTTATTACAAGATTTATGTCCGCCAGTGGAGTCATGGAGGTTCCTCCTCCATAAACAGTGTGGCGGGTTGGAAAGAAAGCCTCCTCCTCAAGGAGATCACACAGGGAGACATATTTTGTGCCCCCCTGTGTGCATGTGCATAGGCCCCAGTTCCTGCACAACATGGACTTTTCAGCCCATGCTGTGCAGGAACTGTTTTTGGCATTCCCATTTCGGTGCCTATTTTCTGAGGCACCGTCATGGGAATGCCAAAAACCAGACCGCCAGACAAGAGAAAACTCCTAATCTGGCGGGCGGTCTGACCATGGCTTGGGCAGTGCGGTGGTGGGGCAGAACCTGCGCGGCACCACTAAAGTCAAAATTGGGCCCTTAAAGAAGAACCTACTCTAAAGATATCAGGTTGAAACAGGGGGTGCCACAGGGTTTCACCCTCAGTCGGACCCTGTTTAATCTCTACGTCACTCCTTTGGCAGAGATTACGGAAAAATTGGGGGTCAATGTTGTGTCCTATGCCGACGCTACTCAACTGGTGGTGTCCCTTACACAGGCACAGGAGAAGGCAACCTTCAATTTTGTGACCTGCCTGTAAGAACTAGCATCTTGGATGGCGAACAACTGCCTGAAATTGAATGGCAACAATAATGGAGGTGCTTGTGATAGGGAAAGCACCATCAGTATGATCGTCGGCATGGTGGCCCCAGACACTGGGACCCACTCCTACGCCTTGTAAACAGGTGAAGAACTTATGGGTATGGTTGGACACTTAGCTCTCTTTTGAGCACCATACCAGGCGAGTGGCAGGCGCCTGTTTTGGAGTCCTGCAAGGTCCCTGGAAAGCCCGAGATGTGCTGCCTACTGCAGCCAGAAAAACATGGTGCATGCCCTGGTGACATCGCGTCTGGATTATGGGAATGGATTGTACCTGCGTGCAAATGCTAAATGCACTTAGAGACTGCAACGTATCCAGAACGCAGCAGCACGCCTAGTCCTAATGCTTCCAAGGAGAGCCTCTTCTAAGAGGGCCTTAGCCTCCCTACACTGGCTTCCGATTAGGGAGGGAGTTTTGTTCAAAGCTCTGTGTGTGAGCCATCGGATCATTCAAAGGAAGGGCCCCACCTACCTGCATGACTTATTAACTCCTTACTCCCCGACCCGGCAAATAAGATCTAGCAGGACGGGGCAGGTGTGTGTCCCCACCATCAGGATAGCAAGGATGGGTGGTCGCTCCTTCCGCTGTCTGGCAGCATAGCAGTTGAACACACACCCTGAGTGAAGTAGATTATCTTGTCATTGAAGAAAAAAGCTGATGTCAGCCAGTCTGCAGTCAAAAGATGTGGTGGACTGAATGAAGAAGAACTGCCAGAAATGTAACTCCTCCCAAACTGTTACCCAAACTGACACCATACTACTGTTTGGCCAAACAACCGATGACTGATCTAAGGGCTTGTGGCCTTATGAGCCAGGACCTACACCGAAACCTACCTTAGTCACAAAAAATCTGGGGTAAAGATTGATAGTAAATTATCCCACTAGCCAAAGATAATAGCAGGCACCTGCTTTTTACTGATTCTGTCCCAGACAAATATCCCTTGATTTCTTTTCCCATTGAAACACATCAAACTCATGATATGGGTCTACAAATTGGCTTCCAGGCTCTTTAGGCAGGCAAAAGACAATTTTCTAAAAGTATTTTTTCCATAATTGTTATTAAAAATCCAACTTCACCAGTTAATTGCTCTTTTAATTAATATTACAAAGACTCCAAGAGTGACATTTCTAGTAGGTTTCTAACCAGAGATAACATCATTAAATTTAATATTGCATCCAAGTGTTTTTCTATGAAATAGTCAGTCTTGCTACAGTGAAAAAAAGCTTTTTGGCTTTTCCTTTGTTAGGATATGTGAAATATTATGTTTGTACAGGTCCTACTTTCAAATACCATGCACCCTGCCGTATTGGCAGTAAGGCCTACTTAGGGGTGACATTCATATTTAAAAAGAAGGTTTAGACCTGCCAAAAGGATTTTCTTTTTGACTGGCCAAATTACAGTTTGAAAGCTGCCTTAGTCATAATATAAAGACAAGCCTAAAGCCATGTGTGGAATGCAGAATGAAAGCACACTGAGATGAAGTTGTATCCAAAAGGTAGATGTATTCTTCAGTTCAATCAGGACAGGAACATTAAATGGTAAGAAAGTTGTAGTAGTATCAGCCCCACCGGGAGCAGCATCTCTGCTGCTCTGCCCACATACAGCAACTGACTTTTCATTCAACCATTCACACAAGAACATTCTGTGACATCACGCACCCAATGGCTGAACAGCAGAGTACATAACACAGAGAAATGACTAGACATAAATGAGAGCAGGATATCACACCATGTTTTACACTATCACATAGGGGATGGCACAATGGTGCTCCAGATCAGTAGTGATATTCAACTTACAAGACCTGCATACACATTTTACCAAATAGAAAGACTTATAATTAAGGTAAATATGTGTATTAGGGGTATACCAATTTTATCTTATTGAAAGAAGGAGCACATGCTCTTTGACACTGGTTAGCAGGGGTAACTTACCACAAATTCCACATACAATAAAAATCGATAGAGCAAAAATCTGGGAGTACACCACACAAAAGATGGTCATTTCCTACACATATGAATACAAGTAGATAGACTTGTCTGATTGATTATGTCTGAAAAGGTTCTTAAATTAGTTAAAATTTCTAAAAATAGTCCTGTGGTTCATTGCGAGATTATAGATAGAAACTGCTGAGTCATGATGAAGTTGTGATACTTTTCTTTCAGTAATTGATTGGCACATAATGTATAGACTGGTTTGCTCGTGCGCACAGATTTGCAGCAAAACGCAACTTTTACAGAATCAAACTCTTTAAAAATACAACTTCACAACCTGAGATTAACAACCCATTCCATTAAATCGCATGATGTCCTAATTGCCCGAAATGGGACTGTAACAGAACCATCTATGTTTTAAAAAAAGTAAATAATCATACTAAGAAGAGAGTAAAGATGATAAAAGCGCGAAACTGCACAAGAATCCAGAATTAATCTAAGGAGACAGTACGTAAGCGAGAAACGCAATCGTGTCCTTAGGAAGTGGCAGGCTATTTATAAAATCGTTATGCCCCAACCAACAACTTGGAGACGAGTTATTTAAACGCGTGCTATCCAGAGAATTGCTATTTTCGGGCCTGTTATTTTGCTAAGCTCTATTTCAGAGACCCAGCTCGTGACAATGAATGACTCAACACGATGCATTTTCTTTAACTGTGTCCCGAATTAAAATACCGTGTTCATGCATAGAAAATGTGTTGTATGAGAGAACGCAACTTGAGAACAATGTTTATTCATAAACTTCTTTGCTGACGCTTTGTTTTCTGTGGGTTGTGTAAGTGGGAAAAGAATGAACCTCAGCTTTCAAGCGTATTGGCCGTCAGAGGCAGGAAGTTGCGTGACACTTTCAAAAACAAACTCTAAATAAATAGTCCACCATTTATATCATTTAATTTTCAGGACAACAGCGCATTTGGGGGCGGTTACTGCTTTGTTCTTGATTTTGAGGTTAACATATTGAGGGAATATACGTGCCATTCTAATTCAGAAACCTACACTAATATATAACCTAATGGTTCTGAACCACCATTGGAATAGTAAAGAATCACCCCTAATTTCTATAAACACCACCTCCAAACAACCTATTTGTGGACTCCATCCATATAAAGGTTAGAGCACTTTTTTCTCAAATGAGACGCAGGTAACCTATTGTTTGAGATGCACTGATTCGGCATGTATAATGTCATATTGTTCTTTATACCTTAACGGCTATGGAAACCAATGACCCCAAAGATGCAGCACACAGTTCTGTTGATGCATTGGTTCAGTAGAGCTGCCAGGCTGCAATGCACAGTCTGGCATCATCAACAAGGGATGCAAGAGCCTGAGTCGAGGATCAGTTGTACAATTGGGGCAATGCAGCAGTTCCCAAGGGCTGCGATGTGATGCAGGTCTTTGAGAAGGGTCTAATCCGTGCAGTCACAGTGATGTGTTGGTTCTGCTCTGGGTTCCACCTGTTCAGCTGGCTCCACAGAGGCTGGTAAGCACCTTATGCCCACTTCCAAGGTTCCAGGACCAGGTTGGCACCACCTTGCAGGGTAGACTCACAGATGGCAGAGTCCAGGCACAGGTGCAAGTTTGCTGGAAGACTATTATGTCCCTGAGACTTCAGAACAGGAGGCCAACCAGCTAGCCCTGGAAGTCACTCTGAGTTCTGGGTTCAAGAGATGCAGGTCCAGTCCTTCTCACCCAGACAGGAAGCACCATTCAGCAGGTCAGCACAGCCAAGCAGGAGTCAAGCAGAGTGCAGTTCAACAGAGTGGCAGTGTCTCAGCAGCACAGCAATCCTTCTTCCTGGCAGAGTATCCACATGCTCAGAAGAGTATTGAAGTGGTCATGTCTGATGTACAGTATTTATACCCAACTGTGCATTTGAAGTGGGGGTGAAGCTTCAAGAGGTTCCCTGAGAAGTCCTCAGGCATTCTGCCTTCTCTGTCCTGGCTCCAGACTAAGTACAGGGGGTATTCAGCACTTTGTGGGGAGGCGGGACGCTGCCTATTCAATGCCCAACTCATCCCTTCCATCCAGCCAGTAATGGCCAATTCAGACACATCAAAGCTCCCTATTGTGTGTGGCTATTTAGGAGGAATACACAAAGCCCAGCTGTCATCTACACCCAGTCATGTGACCAGAGACAAGCTACACACACTAAATGGATGAGGCAAGAAAATGCCAACGTTCAAAAGTGGTCTTTTCCGAATTGTAATTTAAAATCCGACTTCTCTATAAGTTAGGATTTTAAATTGTGTTTCCAGAGACACCAAACATGAACTGAATAGCCCTTCCCAATTGGAAATGACACTTATAAAATTTAATAAGGCAACTCCAATGTTACCCTATGGGAAATATAGGCCTTGCAGAAGTTAAAAATAACTTAAAGAGTTTTTCACTACTAGGACAAGTAAACCTTAAAAGTAAATTCCCACTTTTTTAATACATTGAACCCTGCATTCTGGGTTATCCAAGGTCTAAACTGGAAGTGAGTTATATGTATTAAAACTAAAGATTTGGGCCTGCCCAAAGATTTATTTTGTCAGGTTGAAATGGCAGTTTAAATCTGCACACACAGGCTCTGAAATGGCAGGCCTGAGACATGTTTGAAGGGCTACTTAAGTGGGTAGCACCATCAGTGCTGCGGTCTCACCATTTAATTTACAAGCCCTGGGAACATCCAGTGCTACTTTACTATACCCCAATTGAGTCTAAGCTTCTGTTTAGAGGAGAGAGTCCTCAGGCCAGCACAAATGAGGCCAGAAAAATGGAGGAGGAAGGCAAAACTTTTCGGAGAAGACAACCTTAATGCTGACTGGTCTAACAGGCATGCCTCTGGATACATTACTTTACCATATTCATCCTTACTTGTACAGCAATATTCCTGTCTTTCAGGCACAGTTTAGTCTTTGGATCCAATGGATCACTAATGGCCTCTTGGTTACTAATAGTGCCACTGTGGGCACCGGTCTTTGCCTCCATTTTGGAAAGTTCTCTGCCAGTCCCAATAGTACAACTTCTGGGGTTGCGACAAGGGCAGGTGCAAAGTCTACCTTTACCACCAATATTTAAAACACCTCATACCAATACTGGCTCACCTCTAGAAAGGTCCTTGTGATATGCAAAAATGCTACATTAATAGCTTTACATTTCCTATGTTTAACTATATTGTGTAGCTTAAATTTAGCTATGAGCTCAGGAGTATAATGCAAGCACTGCAGCATTTTAAAATGAAGCAATTTGTGTTGGTAATTAAATGCATGTCCTTAAATTGTGGGTAACAATATGTCCTGCTTTTTACAGGTAGAGGCTTGCCCAACTCTACCTCCCATGCTCTCCTAGCTGTGTAGTCTGGAGTTTTCTTAGATTTAAGGATATATTCAAGCTTAAAGGAGATTGTGTTACCCTCCTCCCCTCTCTGACTCATCTTGGTCAGTATCTCTAACTCTTTAGAAGGGTGATGACATCCCGAAAGTGTGTATGTGCCTCCTGTCTCAGCTGATAGTACAACCGTATTGCCAGTGCACTACTACCACCTTTCTCCTTGAAGTCCTGTAAAGTGATACATGTGCCCCTTGGTCAATAAACATAAGCCTCTACTCTTATTAATAAATTAGGTACATTTCTGTTGATGGTTGCAACCTGGTGTGTGAACAAGACCTCAGTATTGAGCTAGATGACAGCCAAACCCTACCACCAAATCTCACAATCTCACAAAGCAGAAATGAAATATTGTGGTTGCAAAAACACAAAAGAATGCTCATGCCACATGCAAGCAAGATACCATTATTATTGTTAAGCCCTACTGTAGGAATCTAGCAGGAGAAAAAATGTCATGGAGCACCAGTAAAACAACATTAACCCATGGCAGCAAATAAAACTCTACTCTCTAAATCATGGGTACTCGCAAACATTTTCACAGGGGCCCAAATGTTTGGTCTGTAATGCAACCAAGGGCTGCATTGATTCCAGCAGGGTGCAGTCTTTTCAGGGATGGGGTAGGTGCATGGGGGGTGGGGTTAATCTGAGTGCAGCGGAAGGAAAGCATGTACATCTAGTAACTGAATTTCACAATAGGAAACCAGAAAAGCTGGGATCAATCTCTGCATCCCCACGTGACCAAATTTTGTGATCCTAGGTATCAGTTTGCTTTCCCTCCTTTTACATACGTGTTGCTTACATTTTCAATACTTTAAAATAGAAGAGATCTAATTATGATGTATGCTAAACCTAACTCCCAAATGAAGATTTTTTTATAGATATACATCATACAAATGATAAAGTATTTCTTGAATTATATGCCACATGTTTTTTAGGTCGAGCTTGGGCAGAGCATGCGCTGCTCTGAGGCCATGCTGTATTGGATGGAGTATGTACTTGAAGCCCTGCCCCTCTCCACCCATATTTGTCATTGACTTGTGTCATTGTCCTTCATAAATGCTTCTGCTTTATTATTAGGCTTGTTAGTCCCTCCTTAGTACCGCTTTGTCTTCATTTGTAACTTCCCATGAGGACTGGCCCTTTTTCTTCAGTTGTTACATGTACCTCTTCTTTAGACTTTAAGCACTATTTTCTTGAATGAGTTTCTGTTACTGCAGGAGGTCAAGAGGGTCTCTTCTGCGCAGTTGTGACCACCGGCTTGATAATTTAACTCACAGCAAACGGGGAGTTCTTCAGGGGCCATTGGGCTAGAAGGGGACTGTAGGAGAGTAGGATCTGCTTAGTATGGTTACCCCCACTTTTTGCTGGTGTTTCACTGCTTCTCAACTTTAGTCTGGCTGGGGCCCTGCTAACCAGGACCCCAGCCTAGCTTCTTCTGCTCTAAAATTATTGCATGTACATGAGGTACACTCAAGATTGGCTATGGGGTTACCCTTGTGAGTCCCTAGTATATGGTATCCTAGATACTAAGGGCATGGGTACCCCAGAGGCCTACCAGGGGCTGAAGCATGTATTATGCCACCCCTGGTAAGCCTTCCAAAATGGCACCACAGGTCTGCTACTGCAACCTGGGTAAGGTGGTGCATGCACCCATTACTAAGAGATAGGTTACCTATATCTACCTTAATAACTGACAAATATACACCTATAAGTTACTCCTATAGCAGGCCTTATCAAGCCTGAAGGCAGAGTGCTTGCTTTTGTGTGAGAGGGTGCCCATGCATGAGCAGGACCCCTCTGCAGCTTTAGGAATCTATTCTCTGTAGCTGTTCTGTGATGCAGCCAGACCATATACTCTTAAGTGCATTATAACCTCGCAGTAAATGCTAACTTTAGAATGGCCGCATGGAAACATGTCGTGTTTGGTGTCAAACACTTTGGAATCCTACCCCCTCCCTCCAGTCCTGGCGGCGGGGGTAGAATGTCACCCTTCTAGAGCGAGAGACATGTACACACTGGTCTAACCGGTAATAGTTTAAAAGAGCCCTGGCATCACAAAATGGATGCCACATACACGGGTCTGACCTCCTGCAACTGGACGAAACTCTGGCAGGGGAGGCCTGGACAATAGGTTTCCTGTCACAGGGAGGTGTAACCACCTCCCAGACAGGCTTTAGTGTGTTGGGGCTGGGTGGGTGCATTCAGAGAATGCTTTTCAGACAGTGCTGGGGGCACACTTGGTGTCCCCGTGCATATCCCAGTTCAAACCGGCTGCAGGGGCCCTCAGCCCCTGCTCTGGCATGAAACAGGACAAAGGGAAAGGGGTGTATCCACCCCCCTCCCTGCATCCTCCCACAGGTGGATCCCCAGAGTATGTCCAACCCCCTAACTTAGTACAAGTATGGGAACCCAGTCCTTAGGACTTCAGATTATACCTGGACGAAACTCTGCAACATATATCCTCAAACTTTGATATTCTACATCGACTAGAAGACGGAAGAATCTCCATTGGGGTCAAGGAGTGACTCCCCTGTTCAACCTGGCACCAAAGAAGTATCTTGCCGGTCTGCATTTCCAAGGCTCCCGACAGATTTACAACTCAGGACACAGACTTGCAGACTTCTCAGAGGCCAACACAAGATCCCAGCAAAGCTAAGACCCGCAGCCCTCCCGAGTGACGTGGGACTGGAACTGCTGGACACCGTGCACATTTGCTAGTGCATCAACTTCCCGAGCTTTCCTTAAGTTGTGCATTGGGCTACTTGTAGTTCAATCCCCGAGCACCATGTGCACCGAAAATTGTGGGCCTACACTCCACGAGTGTTCTGTGAGTCCGCTTCTAGCATTTCTGCTTCAGGCCCCTTTTCGACCCCTGGTCCGTCGACTGGTGGGTCCCCACAAAGGTAACTCTTCTGTTTCTTGGGCTTTCCTGGTTGTTCCAGATGTGCCCTGACACCCTTCCAAAGGGTGAGTCTCTCAGACCTTGCGGGTCTGCACCGAAGCCAATCTCTGCTTTCTGCATGGGTTGCTGTTGCCATGGCTTGTTGGGTCCAATCCGGAAACCAACACCGCAGCAATCGACATCCTTAGTGGGGCAGCTCGAATCCAGCTCCTGGTTGTCCCTGACACCTCCTGGTTCTCGAAGGTGAAGAGTTAAGCTCCACCATCTTCACCTGAAATCACTCGACATCGGTTGGCATCTTCTCATCGCCTTCCTGGTCACTGGCTAGTGACCTAGACTCTGTCCCCTCTGCTTTCAGGTTCTTCATATCTCCTTCGATCCACCTGGACACTTTCCACTTGGTCGCCTGCAGCACTTTTCAGCAGCTCGCCATTGAAATCGACGACGAAACCCGACACGAAAAGAGACCTATGAACCCTGCTTCCCTGGGTGAGGTAACTTGAATACTTCGGTGATCCCGTGGGTGTTGACTCCAGAACCTCCTAGTTTTAAAGGGGTTTGCTCCAAGTCCTCTTCTAAGTGTCCTTAATCTGTAATTTTCCAACCGCGACTTCACCCATAGAAGTTAATGGTGATTCGCGGCCGTGTTTAGACACTGCACTCGTCCCCCGTGGGTCCGCTGTTTCACTACCTTGGGTGGTTCCTGGTGGCCACAGCAGTTCTAAAGGCTCTAGGCCTTGTAACTATGGTTCTTATACATACCACTTTCTTAATATATGGTTTGGTACGCCGCTAGGGCTCAAAGTATATTGTGCTAATTTACTGTGTGCTAAATAAGTTTACTGAATGTACTTTTGCCTGTAGCCTCATAAAGAAACTAGAGGGATTTGTTTAGAATAAATACATATATTTTATATATATACCTGGTGTGGCTCTCCTTTCATTTGGTCATGCATGAGATTATAGACTGGGAAAACAAGCTGCTTTACATTCCTTCAAGACTTAGCCTAAAGGCTGCTCTCCACAGCTACCACTAGGATAGCTTTCTGTATAGGTTGTCTTTAAACCTACCCTCAATAAGGGTTGTTTGGACTGGTGCCCACTAGAATAGGGGACAGCATATGCCAGGCCAACTTCTCACAGGGACAATTCAGCAATGCCTTCAAGCATTTGGAATGCCATAGGTCTCACATTTGCAATAGTTTAAACTATTGGCATTGTAAAGGACAATGCCTTTTATTTATGTTTTAAAAAACAAAACATAAATAAAAGGCACTGTCACTTACAATTCCAATAGCTCAAACTTGATAAATGTGAGACCTATTGTATTATAGATGCTTGTTTCTTTTTATTCTTATTCTGTGCTACATGGGATAAGAGCGAAGGGAAAATGATGAAGCATCATGATTGTGCAGAGTCCTGGACAATTCCTAACTCTACATTATTTCAAAGCAAGCTTTTGTGGCTACAGAGAATCTCAAATACTGCATTAAATTGCCCATTGCCAAGGTATGATTATCTCTACTCTTTCCAAGTGTATGAGCTTTTTCTTTTTAGGTCTCGCGCCTAGCAGTGCAGTGCGCAGCATTGCTTGCGCAGCGAGAGACTTCTTGTAGGGGGTTTGGAAATGGACCTAGGAATCGCACACGCTTGTGCTTGTGCTTTTCCTTTTGGGCCACTCTATTGGACTTTGCTTGCATCTTTTTATAAAAGACAGCACGCAATTGGCCAAAGGCAGGGGCATTGCTCCGCCCATGGCCTATTGGTGTCTGTTACGAGTACCGCTGCCATGTGGTTTCAATTATCATGCCCAGACATTGGCGCAATAATTGAAACCACATGTCTCGCTGTGGCGCGCGTGCACCACTTTTTTTGGATCCACTCATTTTATTATAGGTTACACGCTGCTATGTACTATTCTATTGCTTTTCAGCTTCAGATTTTATTAACAATTCATATGGAAATCGGGGGCACGGGGGAGCAGATTCTCTCATAAACTTGATCTGCCCATGAATGAAGCTCTGTGTTTGCCCTGACCCGGCGTGGCTTAATACACTGCCTGTGAGGCCGCAGTGCAGGGCACAAAGCAAGCATTGAAAGGCCAGCGCATTCCTTTAGTCTGCACAAAGGCTGCGGAGCGGGGTTTCACAGGCCGTCCCCAGAGAGGGATCTGATCTCTTTGTGGGCAAGAGCCAATTTCCCTGAGTTTTCCTCGTGCACCAGACGCCCAAATCATTAGTTTAATTGATAGGGAAGATGAGTGAATGTTATAAGCCTCCCCATGAAGAGCTCTTTATAAAACGTGCCGCCAGCTCTTGTTCATACCCAAGGATGACAGGGCTGCTGGGAGGCTGTCTGCGAGCTGAGTGGCGCGTCACCGGCTCGTGCTATTTCACTTGCTGGAGGGACTAAGCAAAATGATGGAAAGAGACGGTTTGGGGGTCAGTTGTGAGGTGGAGCCGGAGAGGGGGGTGAGTTGCAACTCTAACTTTATGGAAGAAATGACTACCATAAAGATCGCCTAGAAACCCGTAGCCACCTCTTTGTACACATATGATACCTTTTTTATCACTGCATTCTCTCTGCGTGATGTCTGTTTTGTTTTTATGTATTGTGTATGGAATGGTCAGAATAGCCTAAATATACTGCCTCCAATCCTTACTATTTATTGACGTAGCATATGTTTGTTGTTCCCCCTATAAGTACGATACGCGTTGTTCTTTTATAGTGCTGCCTCTCTGTAAAGGAATTCGACGCTGCCTCCGGGATGGTTGGTATCAGAGGTGTGGCGCCGCGGCCAGGGCGACTGACTCCGGAATCTGGGGATCACGGTTCGATCCCCGGCTCCGGCAGCAGATTAGCCCAGCACCATGTGACTCTGGGCAATAGCTTGCTTAATCTTCCCGAAGGCCCCCAGCGCCTAGAGACCCTTACGGGTGATTGTGCGCTTTACAAATGTGGATTATTATTATTAAATCACCACTATTGTGAATGTTCTCATATTACCGCCGGCCTTATGTCTTTTTTTCCTAATGGGAGTGAGTACCTACTATGAACTGGTGTTAGACCAGGCCACGGTGGCCTGTGGTCTCGCCCTTGATTGTGCAGGACGGACCACACCGCAGTGAGGGAACAGCTCTATAAATGTTGCAAGGTGTTTCCTCTAAAGCAGGCAAATCTGTGGAATTTTAGTTTGTGTACTGAACATCATCTACGCCATCTTGCCGACTCACGTATGAACATACACGACAGCCATTTTAGGTACCATGGTCTCCCTGTTCACGATCGCCCGTCAGCACACTTCCCTGAACCTTGCAAGCCTTCCCCGCGCACCCTGGCTGCCCCCGCACTCACATGCACAAGTCATGAACCCTCCCCTCCCATGACTCTGTCTCAGGGAATCACACCCCGCGCCTGACCAACACCTCCTTTCCGTCCATGAATACCCCTCCTTTGATGACCCCTTCCTCTGAGCCCGACTGCCTGTACGAACCGCTGGTCATCCCTTAGCCCGAGGATACAGTTTATTGCCCACTACTGTATGCACTCGCCTTTCCTGAAAGAGGCCACTATTGATCATGACCTCCCCGCCCCCTGAGATTCGATCAGGCGCACACATTCCAAAGGAATCGGCAGAACACTCAGCTGCGTGATAGCCCCCTCCCAATCATATGAGGGGAAAGGGCCTCTACTGTTGTCATGTGTTGGAATGGGCCGGAACTGGGGGGTGCCGGGGATGTCGTTCTCATACTTCACAATGTCTTTGTTGTAATAAAGAGCGTCCACATGTCTTGAACCAGTGTATAAAAGACCAGGTCTCAGAGAGGTTGGGAGAGCACCTCGAGACGATACCTTGTTGTCCGATCTGATGTGTTCTACTCCGTCGGAATAAAACTTGTTTCCGGTCTTCCTGTCTCCAGCGCCTGCCTCTTTATTGGATAACTTCGTATGGTATTAGAGGCGTTTAACGCCGGGCAAATTTAACTTAGGAAACATCAACAGAATAGCCTGACCATTTTTTGAATTGATCTTTATCAATTGGCGCCATGCGTGGGGCCCATCAGCGACACGTGGATCCAGTGGGAGAGGTCCCGACGACAGAGTGAACGACTGCAACGATCGGGAGAGCTCCTGTCCGATAGACCCTCGTCTGACAGCCGATCATCTGAACTTCACTGATTCCGAGCAGACCTCTCCCGAGTGATCTACGGTCCTGACTGGGAACCTCCAGGAGTGCCGCGATAGCAACAGAGAATAGAGGACGATCGGGCGCTGGAAGCGGAAGACGAGAAACGGTCCGTGCGGTCCGGGTAAGGTCGTGACGCACGACAAATTGCGAAATTGATTGTTTGATTGTTTGAAAATACTAGTATTACTCGTCTTATTGTCTCTGAGAGATTCTCTATTTGCAAACAAGCACAGAGTCGCCATACTCTGTTTAGTCTTTGCAGATAGTGAAGGATAGGTAACGCGGACTTTTGTCCCCCATTGTAATCTGCCGTGCCTATTTTTCTCCCCATTGATTGATTGTTTGAATCTGGCATTTAATTGTTCGAAGTTGGTTCTCTTAAGGATCTTCTCTGCCTACAAACGGGGAAGAATAGGAATATTCTCTCTCCCTTTGCAGATAGTGAAGGGTAGGTAACGCAAGCTTTTAACCCGTCGTGCCTATTTCATTCCTCATTGATTGATTGTTTATCCAAACATTGACTGTTTGGAATTGGTTCCTTCTGGAGGTATTCTCTGTTTGCAAATAGCGTAGAATAGAATATTCTGTCCAGTTTTTGCTAGTGAAAAGATAGGTAGTGCAGGCTTTTGCCCCCCATTGTAACCCGTCATGCCTATCTTCTCCCCATTGGTTGGTAGTTGGGTCAACCCGGACCGCTTATTAGAGATGAACCATCCAGCTCCACTGGAAGGCACCCCTAATAAGGACATGTTTACTAAGCAAGGACTAGTCGCTATAGCTTATAGTAAGTTATGGCATAAATATACAAAAAAGGATCCTGAAAGTCAGTGGCCACTGATAGGTTCTTTTGATGAAAATAAAATAAAAACACTAGAAGCAGCTGTAAAAATAAATAAGGCAACGCCCACTATGCTCGATAGTATTGGCATGTGGCGCAAAGAAGCAGAACGGCGAAGGAAAAGAGAAGAAGCAAAAATAGTGAAAGAGTTACGAAAAGCAGCCCATCTGGCCGCAAAAGAACTAGATGAAGAAATAAGAAGAAAAGAGGAAGTTAAACAAACACAAGAATCAGGGCTGACAGGCCAATGCCCTGTTAGGACCACCCCTACGCTCTACCCGGAGATGCCCTCCAAACAGCGGGCAAATGACGAGTTACTGCTCGGTCCTCCAATTATCTACATGCCCCCTCCTTATGCTCCCAGCCAGTCTCTAGCACAACACTCACCAGTTCAAAGTGCAGGCGTGGGTGACCCTAGCGCTAGTGCCCCGGCTCTTGCGGCCTTCGCACCAGCCGCATTGGTAACAACAGCAGATGAACATGAGACTAGCAGGCAGCTAACAGCCAGGCCAAATAGGTTGAGCGAAGATGAGCGAGATGGAATCGACCAGATAGCAAAGACCCTGGTAGAACGGAAGGAGAGCGAAGAATATACGATGAATATGCACAATTCACATGCCGGTAGTCACAGACGGCATTTCATTTTACGGTTCAGCTACCACACCCTGAACGCCTATGAGGATAGGTACCAGAATAAGGGTCCTGCTAAACTGACGGCTCTATATAGAAGGATCGATGTTGGAGATGGGACTGAGAGCGATGTGACGGACCTCTTCATGCAAACGCTTGAGGTTTTCCGCCACCTCGCGGAACAGAAACCATAGGTCAAGATCAAAGTCCCTGAGACGATTGAACCCCCATTAGAAGCAGCCAACACTATGATGCCTATCAGAGAAGCCGCTCCCTACTGGGTTCCCCCAAGAGGTCAGGGAACAAACGATGATATCAACCACGCAGATGCAAAAGGGAGGGTTGTGTACAACTGGGTTTACCAACCATGGGATCGGCAAGATATTTTAACTTTTAGGCAAACACTGCCCGATTTAAGAAAGAACCCTACAGCATTTTATACAGAACTAGGCACAGCCTTGGGCTCAACCATAATGACTCTATCGGACATTGATTTGTTTTTCGGGTTGTGTCTGCCGGCCGATGTGTGGAAGCAAATCCGGAAAGCCGACCACACAGACCTGTTCGGACACACCTGGAAACAACTCAATGAACTAGATAGGCAGCGAGAGCCCGGAAAGAAACCTGTAAAAGACATTCTGGAACTCCCCGACAAAATAGTGCAGAAGCTAAAGACGCTGATCCCAGAGAAGAAGGTAGACTGGTCGGTAGTCACGGCTTGCCGTCAGAAACCCCAGGAAGACGTATCAGAATATTTCTCCCGATTTGAAACGGTGTTCTCCGACTACAGTGGCCAAGACATGACCACCGCAACCGGACAACACCTATTCGTGCAAAACTACGTAAAAGGGCTATCGCAAGAGGTCTCCCAAAAGTTACAGACGAGTGAGAGTAGTTGGGGAGCCTCCAAACCTGCAGCTATCCTTCAGATGGCTCAGTATTACGAACACCAAAAGAACGAGAACGAGAGGACGACTGAGAGAAAGAAAAAGGACTTAAAGGAACGAGTGATGATTGCTCAATTGCAGGGAGTGACTACAGGAAGGGAACGGTATAGGGGAAACTACCAGTCGAATTCCCCTAGGACTTCGCCCCCTAGAGACCGCAACCCCACACCTGGCGCTCCACGAACCGACCTCGATGAGAACCAGTGTGCATTTTGCAAAGAATTTGGACATTGGAAGTCTCAATGCCCGGCCCTTCGGGAAATGATTAAAAATAAAGAGACAAGGGACATGACAAATGTCCCAAAAACTGGAGGGCAGGGGCGAGGGCAGACCTATGACACCACCAATGACAGACCTGGCAGACCAAACACATTTGACCGACCCCGACAAAATCAGTGCCAACAGTCCGACTGCAACAATGCTCACGACTCTGCATAGGACTGCCAGGGGCAAGGGAGGGATCCAGTCGAGCTCTGTGTTGACCAGCAAGGTCCTTACGTCACTGCTAAGGTCCTGGGTACAAAGTCTCCATTTTTGGTAGACACTGGAGCGACACGTAGTGTATTATCAAAGGGACTGATTCCAAGGGCACCCTTGTCTGGCTCACACATTACATTGATAGGTTTCGATGGAACGCCCTCCACTAATCCCCTGTCTGTACCTATCTCCTTTGACCTAGGAAACAATCCCACTGACACAACATTTCTGCTCTCCTCCAACTCCCCTGACGCCATTATGGGTATTGATTTACTGAAACATTTCCGAGCTACTATTAGGTGTTCCCCGGATGAAGTCCGAGTCATCCTGTACGATAACCCGAGCATGTCCAGACCCTACCCCGCACGACATATGTACACCATAACAGATGCTGACCTATCCTTGCTCGATACCCTACCCCTGTACCTATGGGCCAGAAACGACTCGGATGTAGGACGAATGATGATCAATCCTGTACACATAACTGTTCGACCAGATGCAATACTCCCGAAACTCCCACAGTACCGGATATCGCCCGAAGGCGAGAAGGCATTGGTAGCGATTATTCAGTCCTTGGTAGATGCAGGAGTGGTAGAGGAAGTGGTTAGTAATGTCTGCAATAGCCCTATCCTACCCATTGTTAAGAAGCAAGGTGAGGGAGATGAGAAAGCGTACCGCTTCATCATCGACCTGCGAGAAGTCAACAAAGTGGTGGTGCCACAGTATCCCGTAGTCTCAGACATCGCCACCATTCTGACTCTCATCCCGTCCACTGCCACCACCTTCACCGTTATTGATCTTAAAAATGCATTTTTCTCTATCTCCATCCATCCAGACAGCCGTTATCTCTTCGGCTTCACTTTAAAAAACCGTTCATACCGATTTTGTAGAGCTCCCCAGGGCTACACTGAAAGTCCCAGCATTTACAGGCAGGCCCTCAAAAGACAGCTGGACGCCGTCCAGCTACCAGATGGAGTGGTGTTGATCCAATATGTCGATGATATCCTTTTGGCGGCCGACACCACTCCACTTGCAATCACAGCCACTATCCAACTCTTGCACTTTCTTGCGGAGAATGGCCACAAAGTCTCCAAAAAGAAACTGCAGTTCTGCCAGCCCCAAGTGACATACCTAGGCCATCTCCTGTCCAAAGAAGGGAGGAAACTTACGCCCGACCGAATCCAAACCATCCTAGACACCCCCATTCCAAAAACACAGAAGCAAGTCCGTTCATTAGTGGGCCTTACCTCTTTCTGCCGACAATGGTTACCGAATTTCAGTCTCATCATAAAACCCCTACTTTCCCTGTTGGCCAAAGATGTTCCTTTCCCACTCCCTTGGACTCCCGAATGCCAAGCATCCTTTAAGGAGTTGCGGGATGCCCTTTGCTCGGCACCCGTTCTAGGAACACCAGATTACTCCAAGCCCTTCTCCCTTTTCACTCACGAAAGGGAGGGATGCGCATTGTCTGTTCTAACTCAGCCCATTGGCGCCAAACAGCGCCCTTGTGCCTACTTCTCTGCCACTCTTGATCCAGTCGCCAGAGCTCTACCTGCCTGCCTTCGAGCAGTAGCCGCTGCTGCTGTCTCTATCTGCCAGAGTGAGGGAATTGTTCTTTCGAACTCTCTCACGGTATTAGTACCCCATGCAGTTGATACCCTTTTGAACCAGACTAAGACTCAACACCTGACTAGTGCACGACTAACAGGGTACGAATTGACTCTACTTGCACCCCACATCACTCTGAAGAGATGCACGACATTGAATCCTGCTACACTGTTACCCTTGCCCGAAAATGACCCCGATGTGCCCCCTATACACGACTGTGTGACCCTCACGGACGAACAGACTAGGAGTAGAATTGACCTCCGAGACATTGCTTTTACAGATCCTGATGGAGAACTATGGGTAGATGGCTCTTGTATCAAACTCCCAGACGGCACCACTTCAGCGGCCTATGCGGTGACTACAGCCCGAACAGTAGTTGAAACAGCTCGCATCACACAACGATCCGCACAGGCAGCCGAACTAATTGCCCTCACACGAGCATGTATCATAGCAGCAGGAACCACGGCGAACATTTACACGGACAGCCAGTATGCCTTCGGGGTGGTTCATCATTTTGGGCTCCTGTGGAGGGAAAGGGGATTCCTGACGTCCCACGGTACGCCCATCCTTCACGGAGATCTAGTCTCCGCCCTGATTGAAGCAGTTCTTCTCCCCAAACAATTAGCAGTGATCAAATGCCAGGCACACAAGAAGGTGACAGATTTAGTTGGACAGGGAAACGCACTAGCCGACATCACTGCCCGAACCACAGCTGAGAATAGGACAACGACACGCATGTATGTGACCAGGTCACAAGCAGAAAAATGGACTGACGCTAGGGAAACAATTAGGGACATCCAGTCGGCTAGCACACCTCTCGAACTGACTGAATGGGCACGGGTGGGTCTAAGGGACGATGAAGGCTGCTGGCGGACAAAAGACACGAACAAATGGTTGCTGCCCGACTCATACTTGATCCCCATACTGACAATGGCACACTCCCCTGCACACATAGGTTCTGCCCCCATGATTGAACTCATTTCCAAAGTCTGGCACAACAACAAGATCCCCGACTCAGCCAAACGCCTGGTCCAGCAGTGCCTTATTTGCCTACAACACAACCCCGGGAAAGGAACTGTAGTACCCCGGGGAGGGTTTGGGATCCCCGACCACCCCTTTGAGGTCCTCCAGATGGATTACATCCAACTGGAGAGGTGCCAAGGCTTGAAGTACGTATTAGTCATTGTATGTGCCTTCAGCAAATGGGTGGAAGCCTATCCGACCCATGATAACACTGCCATGACTACTGCCAAAGTACTACTGAAAGAGTTTTTCCCTCGCTACGGCCTTTGTCGAATTTTATGGAGCGACAATGGCCCCCACTTCATAGCTGAAGTTATCCAACTAATCCTGAAGGGGTTGGGGGTAAGACAGAGGTTCCATGCAGTCTTCCACACCCAATCCGCTGGCCTGGTTGAATGACACAACGCTACACTGAAACTGAAACTGTCAAAAATAGTGGCCACCACAGGACTTAAGTGACCAGATGCCCTTCCACTGGCATTACTATCGATGCGCTCCACTCCCACTAAGCACCACTTGACCCCCTACGAAGTTGTATTTGGGCGACCAATGAACCTCTGGACTGCCCCCAAACCGACCTCCATTCACGACGTCCCCGACGTCCTGCTGTCAGATTATTTATACAAATTAACTAAAACGTTGTCTGTCATTCATCAACAGGTGCAGCAGGCCATCCCCGATGCTTCCAGGGGTCCCGGTCACGATATCCAACCGGGAGAGTACGTCCTAGTCCGGAACTTTCAACGGGCAAGGAGTCTGGAACCCCAGTGGACGGGCCCCTGGCAAGTACTGATCACCACTCGGACGGCTCTTCGAGTAGAGGGGAAGAAGCACTGGCTGCATGCACACCACTGCAAAAAGGTGTCGTCGACCCTGGCCACGACAGACAACGTCAGCACCCAAGAAGAGCTCCTGAACAAAGACCGACCATCACTGAACTGCTATCCTGATACCGAGGCACTTGAACTTGCAAAACACTCTGATCCCACTGTGCCATCCCGAGAAGGGTATTTCCTGCGTCGAAAGGAGGGAGCTTCGGCTAAGTAGGCCACTGACTAAGTTAAAAATCTCAGAACGGTGACCCAAAGCAACCAAGGGTTACCCGGAGAGAAGCTAAACGAAGTCTGTGGTTCTGCCCACTACCGAGCACCTTGAAGATGAAGATGATGGAAGCGCCAGATAAGAAGATGATGGAAGCGCCAGATAAGAAGACGTCGGAAGCAACAGGAAATACCCACTACAGGAACCCAAAGACTGATAATTTGCACAAATCAAAGACAATCGCTTTCTTCATTGTCTTCCTCTTTTGCCTCCTCCTCATGACTTCCTTCTGGATCTTGGAGGAAAGCACACCCGCTCACCAGATGTTGCCAACCACTGTCCAGCCAACCACCATGAAAGAGCACCACCTGATCACCCTTTCACCTCAGCTCCGAGAAAGGCGTAAGGAGTTCTGGAACAATTCCTTCGTACAACTGTTGCACCAGCACAACCTTGCTGCAAATGCCACGAACTGCTGGATCTGTGGGTTGCTCCCACATGCTACCGGACACTCCATCCCCTTCATCCCTTCTCCTTTCTCAGTTCACGGCTCCTGCCTCGCCTGGATGATCCTCATGCAGGAAAGCCACAAGGACAACGCCGCTTCCGGTCAAGCAGTGTCACACTTCTACTATGGGTTCTGGCTGAACAAAACAGGAAAGACGTCTGCCCCCTTTTGTCCTGCAATTTCAGGTTCAACCTTCCTTACGAACATCCCTGCCAAAGAGAGGGTCGAAATGCAAGTGCTCCACAATCCAGCCAGACCCACCTTCTCCCACCTGCGGAAACAAACGGCTGCCACCCTGACCGTGGCCCTGTCTGTCATCAATGTCACAGGACTCGTATGCCTCGAAGGACAGGGAACGCAGCTGGTGGGTCACAGTTCTTGTCACATCACCAAAACATTGGTCTCAGCTGACCCCCCCTCCTTTGTTGCTTCCCCGAATATGTACTTTGTTTGTGGCACCAAAGCTTACACTTGGCTCCCAAAAGGCTGGAGGGGTACGTGCTACATCGCCTTCATTCTTCCTCCCACGTATGTGGCTCCAGCCTACCATCACCGGCAAAAGCGCGCCGGAGACATTGGACAAGCCGACTCCACCGGAGCACAGTTCCTGGATGCGGCGAAGGGACTTGTTCCTCTGTGGGGCCCAATGGCAAATAGCCGCGCTATCCGACACCTGACTCAGGCAGTAGAAACAACCATTAACATCACCGCTGGCATCCTCGCCAACAACACGGCTGAGCTTCAGGCAGTCCGCCTGGTGGCTCTTCAAAACCGTCTTGTTCTAGATGTGGTTCTGGCCGACCGTGGAGGAGCATGCCGCATCATCGGCTCCAGCTGTTGCACCTACGTGCCAGATAACTCACCTTCAGTCTACAAAGCAATCGAACACCTCCACAGACTGTCCTCAGAGGTTCACCAGGAGCAGGAAGGATGGTCGCTTGGAGGCTGGTTCTGGGACACTTTGAAGAACTGGGGATGGAGATTGTTCACGTTTATATTGATACCAATCATGATACTGTGTGGGTGTTGCTTAGGTATTCAATGTTTACCACCTTTATGTGCACTCATTTCCAACTGTATGTACCCTAAGACTTTGGACTTTAAAACTGAGCACATGAGTCCCCTATACGAGATAGAGGTGCGTGGTCTCATGGGGATCGATCCGAACTGACAAGCTGGCGAGACATGTTAAAGGGAGGACTGTGGAATTTTAGTTCGTGTACTGAACATCATCTACGCCATCTTGCCGACTCACGTATGAACATACACGACAGCCATTTTAGGTACCATTGTCTCCCTGTTCACGATCGCCCGTCAGCACACTTCCCTGAACCTTGCAAGCCTTCCCCGCGCACCCTGGCTGCCCTCGCACTCACATGCACAAGTCATGAACCCTCCCCTCCCATGACTCTGTCTCAGGGAATCACACCCCGCGCCTGACCAACACCTCCTTTCCGTCCATGAATACCCCTCCTTTGATGACCCCTTCCTCTGAGCCCGACTGCCTGTACGAACCGCTGGTCATCCCTTAGCCCGAGGATACAGTTTATTGCCCACTACTGTATGCACTCGCCTTTCCTGAAAGAGGCCACTATTGATCATGACCTCCCCGCCCCCTGAGATTCGATCAGGCGCACACATTCCAAAGGAATCGGCAGAACACTCAGCTGCGTGATAGCCCCCTCCCAATCATATGAGGGGAAAGGGCCTCTACTGTTGTCATGTGTTGGAATGGGCCGGAACTGGGGGGTGCCGGGGATGTCGTTCTCATACTTCACAATGTCTTTGTTGTAATAAAGAGCGTCCACATGTCTTGAACCAGTGTATAAAAGACCAGGTCTCAGAGAGGTTGGGAGAGCACCTCGAGACGATAACTTGTTGTCCGATCTGATGTGTTCTACTCCGTCGGAATAAAACTTGTTTCCGGTCTTCCTGTCCCCAGCGCCTGCCTCTTTATTGGATAACTTCGTATGGTATTAGAGGCGTCTAACGCCGGGCAAATTTAACTTAGGAAACATCAACAGAATAGCCTGACCATTTTTTGAATTGATCTTTATCAAATCCAGGCATTGTTTCTACTGCACGTTACATGAGTAATACCTTATCAACATAACACTGATATTAATGTCAGAAATATATATTTTTTAATAGTGGTATGTGAATAAAGATTTGCTGAGCCCCCTACCAACACTGAACATTGTTTTAACCCCATTATCCACATTTTGGCGACGAGTCCCAGCTATTTGTTTTGGACTCCTCTGCAAGAGACCATTCAAGATTATAGATGTTAAAAACTCGGCTTTCTTTGTGATGTGGAGAGTAAGTGTGAAAAATAGACTCGCACAACCAGAGACCACATTGTGTGCATCTGTGGTACTATAAAAAGCCTAACTGTTTCTGAAACCCTAAGGCTCCGACATTATAGCTTTAAAAACACATTCACATGCTCCGAAAAAAAAAAGTGCATTTTTTTTTTTATAGGCTGCTGAAATTTGGAAGCTGTGTCTTGCTTGACGTCAAGCAAGTGGCTCGTATTCAATAGGTTGACTAGAGCACACGCATTTTCACATGTACAGCAATATATTGTGGACCCGTTGCAAAAACAGCTTGCTCCAATGTGGCATTTGCTGCCAGTTTCATCATCTCACAGCACTGTAAATAAGAGGTGATCCCGTTTAGACTGTATTCTACTTGTTGACCTTGAAAGCAAAAAGGACAATGCAAAAATCTTAACAGCGAGCGTTTAACTCTCTGAGTTATGTTACCAACTTGTGATGCGGATGCTCACTTCGTGATCAGGGTCCAGAATCCCAAACGTTGCCTGGGAGACGCACTTAGACTGTCGTAAAATGCATTTTACAACATGGCCAACTTCTGAGGAGGGGTTTTACGCACTGTATTCCCGCAGCATGAGCCGTGTTTGTGTGCTAATTTGGATAATTGGAAACAAATGCGCTTAGTTGCTTTTGTTTCAAGTTATTATAGGTAAAGCCGTTTGTGCGGCCCTCCTCTTTTGTTCGCCGTCTGAGTGGTGATGTGCTGGACACAAGCTTTCTTTTAGTTGAATTTGCTCGTGTGGCAGCACAACTGTGAGGGCCGCATTAATTATAGCATATATCTACATGACTGTAGTGAAATTTGTGCGGAAGGGGCGGACCCCCCCCCCCCCCCCCCCGCCGCCGCTCCATGTGACGCAGTGATACAGAGTGACGCAGTGATACAGATGAACGCAATAAGATAAGAACTGCAGGAGCATAGCTCGGTCAGTAACCAGGGAGGGTGCAAGCATCAGATTTTCCATCAATCACGCTGGCATATTGGGGAAAAATGATATGAAACAAAAAAAGGAGTTCCCCCTTGATCCTATACGGGACGGAGTAGCAAGTGTAGAAAGAAAAGTCCCACCTAGTATCTGCTATATAGCAGTGACTCTAGTCTAAGTCAAAGAATGCTGTATCTCAGAAATTACAGAATTGTTGTCCAAAAAATTGGGCCACAATGCAGGGTTTGAACACACGTTATAAATGCACAAAGTACGTGAGAAGGAGGGAAAAATACATACATGACAAGCAGCACATGACGGAGCTTAAGGGGCAGTAGAAAGTGAGTGAGAGCAGTGTGGATTGTTAGGGGTACGTAAGATGCAATATTTTGTAACATAACCAGCACTTTTTAAGAACTTCAAGAAAGAGGACAGAAAGAGTGCATGTGTGAGTGTTGTCTGTGTGTGCATGTGTTGTATGTGCATGTACAAATCCACCAGGTGAAACCCAACAGATACCGCCCCAAGCCCGGATGAAAGCATGTGTACCTAACTATTTACTAGACTAGAGAATACATTTATTGGCCCTCCCCCCGCCCTCCAGCCCCAAGCTATGCCCCTGAAGATCTTGTCCCGGGGGCACTGGCGGAATCAGATAGCCGCACAGTGAGCTTTCACAGACCACCCATTTCCTTCAACAGCGTTTCAGCGTCTTGCCACCGCGTGGTATGGATTGGGGTAATGAATACGCTATTTAGGGCTGCTTTTTAACTTTCCCACCCTATTCCGGTGCAGAAATAATATGATGCTAAATAACACAGGAACATTGCAAGTAGTATAAGTGCCTGTCGCCGTCTTTACAAGTAGAATGCATTTTCTATTTGAATACGACTTTACAAACTAGCCCCCACATGCATCAACCTATTTAGGAAGTGCAAATGGTGCGAATCGGTAAATTCGGCCGTTTGCACTTCCTAAATACGTTTTTGGGATGCATTAAACAATTCGCTATTTTTTGCATTTCTTAAAAATGCAAATGCAATTAAGGAATCGCATTTGTGCGATTCCTTAAATGCAATGCATCAATTTGTAAAAAATAGCGAATTTTGAAATTGGAAGTGCAAATTAACACGAGGTTGACCCTCGTGTTAATTTGCGAAAATTTTTAAAAAAGCAAAAAAATTCATTTTTTAAACTTGCATGTTACAGACACACATGTCCTTAGGACATGTGTGTGTGAAACATGCACTTAAAAATACATTACAGGGGTGCAGGGGGGGTCCTTTGGACCCCCCTCTGCACCCTTGCAATGCATCAACAAATTGCGAGTGCAAAAAAAAAAAACACGGCATTGATTCCTATGGGCCTCTAGGCCCATAGGAATCAATGTAATGCCATTCCTTAATTGCGATTCGCAATTAAGGAATCGCAATTTCCGAAAATTAAGAAATCCTAAAAACTTTTAGGATTTCTTGATGCATAGGATTTTGCATTTCCTAAATAGCGATTCCTTAATTTTCGCTATTTAAGAAATGCAAAATCCTACATTGATGCATGTGGGGGAAAGTCTTTTTTTCCCCTCTACTGTTAAAATAGCAACATTTCTGGTGGATTCAATCATTTTCTCCTCATTTTTAATCATTAATAAAGCTGTGCGCTGAAAGATCAAAATAACACAGCCTCCTACTCTTTCAGAAATCTGTCCTGTCCTGTCCTGTAAGACATCTCTTCGCTTCTTATCATTTCACATAGTAAAAAGTCTAGTTACGGCCACAAGAATGGTATTGAATTTATCTACCAAGTATTAATATTATTGATTGAAGAGTAACTCAATAAATATAAAAAAATGCTTTATAGTGCGATACCTACTGTAGCTTGCCCTTAACTTTACATATGTATTTATTTTGAATAGTGTGATACCACATGCTTGCAGTGATAAACACGCATTTGCAATGCAATAGGTCTAGCATTACTGAAAGTTGGACCTATTGGAGTTGCAAATAATAATGCAATGCCAATAGCTCAAACTTTCAGTAATGCGAGACCTATTGCATTGCAACTGCTTATTAATCTAGCAAGCGTAGGAATCAATCAGGCTGAAAATCTTTGTGAGAAAGTGGCAAGGAAGACATTTAGGATCGATTTTAAAAGATTCTGTCACAGTCTATGGAATTTCCTTAAAACTAATATTATTCTGTCATAATTTACAATGATTTACACATTTTCATGCCACCAAATTGAGACTTCCACTGTTACTTAATTAGGAGCTCTAGAGCTATAATAAAGACCTTGATAAACAACAAAATGGGGTTAAGGGATAAGAGGCCCGGCGCTACTGCCTTCAAGACCAAAACTTAGGGTCTGCGTCCAAAAATGTCAATCTTATTGGAGGTGCAAGAACATCTTAATTTTTTCTGAAAATGTCAAAGAGCATTGAAGTATTTTCTCATAGAAAATGCAAATCTGATTAGATCCTAATCTTTATTAGGATTATTATAGTCAGCCAGCATGTGTTTCGGGGTATGATACTCTTCTACGACCTGCAGCCTGTCCTTGCTCTTCAACTGCTCTGTGATCCTATCCCTACAACATCTTTGCAGGATTTTCAGTCCTCGAATTAACAATTTATAACAGTTGTTGAGGTTCCATTTGTCATGACAGTTGGTTGTCTAAGAAAACCACCAGCATGGCTGGCACTGTGCACGGCCGGTGCGTGGATGGGAGAGATAGGCTTGCGCAACAGCCAATTACATTTAATTTGTTTTCCTGTCATTTCATTTATTAAAATTTTCTATAGTTTTCTAAATTGGCTTGGGCCTTTTCTTGCGTTGTGTTTGCACTTTATTACTGTTTGTGTATTGCATAAATACTTTTCACAATGCCTCTAAGGGAAGTGTTAGAACTGGGGGTCTCTAGTTGGCAATGGTATTCATCTTTGTCCAAATAGGGACTCTTACTTCTAAGTCAGGATAAGGGGATTACACTCCTTAATAACCCCTGCTCACCCCCTTGGTAGCTTAGCACGAGCAGAGAGGCTTATCCCAGAGGCAGTGTGTTAAGCATGTGTGAATATACACAGTAATACAGTGATAACACTACAGATGGACTCAACACAGGTTTTATAAAAATAAGTATTCTCTATATAGACTTAAACACAAGACAACAACGACAAAAATCCACAATACTACACTTAAGATTACCTAAAAGATGAGTAAAGTCTCTTAGTTCAAGTTGATGGTAGATGCGACAAAGTTCTCAACAAAGTACCTGGATGTGTAACGCAAAGTAGACAAAAAGACTCGCAGAAGGGGAGATGCGTCGGTTCTGTGACCCGGGGGAACGGTTGCGTCCTTCCTCAATGCTTGCGCAGAGTAGGGGACTCGTCGTGAGCTTACCGGTGCGGAGGTGATGCGTCGATTCTCGGCCTGCGTGCCTGTTGCGGTGCGCAAGATGGCGTCTTGATGCGATGATCCAGTTGCGATGCGAGAAGATAGCGCTCTTGATGCGGTGATACGATGACGCCCTGGCAGGCTTGTGGCGGCTCTGTACTTTGGAGCCTCAACAGGCCCTGCGACGCGCTTCTCCGGCGATACGACGGCGACTCTCTTGATTGCAAGACCCGGAGCAGGGCGACCCTAGAGTGAGAACAATGCAATGAGCATGACAGGGGCTCTAACCAACCAACCCCCAACCTCATCCAACAGGAGAGGGACCTAGTGGTGAATCTAACCCCATGTCCACTCACAGACATTCAGAGGGAGGTAATAAACAAAGGTCTGGGTTTTGTACCAACTAACAGACCAGACACATTTAAACTGAATACGGAAGTGCAGGATTTTATCAGGAAATTGAAACTTCAAGTCTTTTTCCGAGACAAAGAACCCACTAGTGTCACTTCAGAAACAGGCCTTAGACCTAGATCAACTTTCACCCCCCCTGACTCAATGTTACCAATTGAATTATTGACATTCGAAAAGGCAATCATGAAGGAACTAAACAAATTAGATCCAGCCCAACCCAACACCTTTCACAACACAAGCCAGATTGAGCAACAAGCAATAAGAGAACTGGCTAATAAGAACGACATCATAATAAAACCAGCTGACAAAAGGGGGACCATAGTGTTACAAACCTCTGCAGCCTACAATGCGGAATGCATGAGACTGCTGTCTGACAGACAGAATTGCACTATTTTACCAGATGAACCAACCGAATCTCTACGCATCAGAATAGGTGGAATGATCGAAGAAGGCCTAGCACATGACTGGCTAAGCAAGAAAGAGGCGGAATTCCTAGTACAGAAGTCACCACAAATCCCTTATTTCTACTGTATCCCAAAAATACATAAGAACATTGAAACACCCCCCGGAAGACCTATAGTCTCTGGAATCGGCTCAATCCTGGAGCCACTATCAAAATTTGCAGACGCTTTCCTCCGTCCTCTTGTACAAGCCACAGATACATACTTAAAAGACACTAAAGCTGTCCTCCAACTCTTGAAAGACCTACCTTTCGACCCAGAAACACAACTCTTGCTCAGTTTAGATGGAGAGAGTCTGTACACAAGTTTTCCACATGACGAGACACTCTCCATCATTGAAGAGGTACTATTTAATACCACGTGGCAATACCAAACACTCAGGGGTTTGGTTTTAAAATGCATATCTCTAACACTGCAAAAAAACCAGTATGAATCCACCATCTACCTACAGAGCCATGGGACCAGCATGGGCAGTACTTTTGTCCCAAGTCTGGCTGGTCTCTACGTGCACCATTTGGAGGCCAACAAAATCTTGAATACACACAATCCCTTCAGACAGAATATCTGTGTCTTAAGAAGGTAGATTGATGACATTTTTGTCGTTTGGCAAGGGGACCTACAATCAGTGAACGACTTTGTTAGTTGGCTAAATACACAAAATACTTTTTTGAAATTCACCAGCTCAGTTTCAAACGAATCACTAGTGTTTTTGGACCTAAACATTTATCCAGAAGGAGGTGTGTTAAAAACGACCACTCACTTTAAACTGACAGCCAGGAACTGCTTGCTTAGATTTGACAGCTTTCATCCCAGACATTTAAGGGAGAGCCTCCCGTATGGCCAATTTCTGCGCCTACAACGTAATTGCACTGACATATCCGAGTACAAAGCACAGGCCAATGACCTAAAAAAGAAACTCAAACTGAGGCAGTACCCAGACAAGATTATTAACTCTGCCATGAAAAGGGCTAAAAACAACAACAGGGAAGCCCTCCTGGAAGAAGAGATACCAAAAAATGTAAAACAAAGACGACCAATATGTGTCACAACGTACAACACACTTTCCAACAAAGTTTCCAAGTTAGTCAATAAACATTGGGGAATCCTCACGTGTGGCACACTGGATTTAGAAAAACCCATGTTTGCACATAGACGGGGTAGGAATCTGAAGGACATACTTGTCCACACCCCCCCCACACCACACAGGAACACACCTCGTCTATGATTGGGGTCCAAGGTCACTTCCCTTGTGGAAACTGCAGTAGTTGCCATCTGACACAAAAAAGTAAGAAATTGACATTCAGCAACGGGACTAGTTGAGAGCAGTGAAAAATTACCAACTGTAACAGTAAGAACGTGGTCTATATGATCACATGCCCATGTGGTCTGGAGTACTTGGGCATGACCACTAGGGCAATAAAAACCCGCATGAATGAACACAAGAGCAATGTAAGGTGCAAAAAGAGCACAACCAAGATGGCTACTCATTACCTAAATGCACAACGTTGCGTAAATGACCTCCGATGGACTGTAATCGAGCAACTGCAGTCAGAGGAAGGCCTTTTCCAAAAAGAACAATGCTGGGTGTTCCGTTTGGGGACACATGAAAATGGCCTTAATGATGACATACCGTTGGGCCAACCAACTACTTGACCAAACAGCACTAACCTGCATATCTCTCGTAGTGACTTATGAAATGTGGTAGATCAATCCCTTTATCTAATATTGCATTTATTCTCCACAGTCCACACCCGCGCTATATCAATCACATTGCATACTGAGGGGCATCAGCGATCTTTTTAGGCACTGCTAACTGAACATTTCCAGGCTACACCACCCAGTGCGTGATGTATTCCTAATGAACTTAATACCTTTTGACATTCAAATTGGCATTTGAACATACTTCACCTCACTAACTAGGAACATCTTCCCCTTTTGTTCCTTCTGTAGAGATAAAGCATCACCTAGGAATCGTTTCAACTAAATACACCTCCGATAATAAGCCGTTTTATGCTGGCCGAATTAGTGGCTGTGTTTTTACACACGCGCGGAACTGACAGGGTACACCGCGCGTGCGCTACTTTTAGCTTACAAGAGGCTCTAACCGGCGCATGCGCAGTACGCGACCAAGCACAGCGCATGCGCGTCTCTTCATTGTTGCCGGCTACGGAGCTGATACACCTGGTATCTCCCGTAACTCCGGATTTTCCTTATTTGGGTGGACCACATATCCGGTACAGGCATTTTTAAGTACCAATTAGTGGCTATTTAACGGCGCCCTGGGTGTAGAAATACCACGCGCTACCGGCTCATTCACCATTCCAGCGGAGCCGCGTATGGGGACACATAGGAAACGACTCCTATTGAGTCCGTGAGTATTGTACTGAGCGTATTTGCTCCTGAAGACCCTAAGTAAGTAACCAACCATGCTGACCACAGCTATCACCTTTAGTTTGCAGATTGGCAATTTAACCCCAGAGGTTCCAGAGGCTCATGAAGTTAGCTATAAAACTGAGACAAGTATGCCTATAAATGCCTTTTCTTTCCCTTTTTCTCCACATTTAGAATTACTCCACCGCTGAAATAGAGTGTGTGTTTTCTGTTACTTGTGTGTTTGCCATGTCTATGTCTTTTTTTACAGGGTTATTTCTTCACTTGTAGTATGACCTCCTCTACTCAGTGAGCACAACCCGCATGACTTTTTCTAGGTGACTGCACCTATTAAAATGTCCTAAAGAGGTCTGACTGATGGTTCTTCTCATATTTTCCTCAGGTAATGCAATTTGCATAGTACTTGAGATATACCGCTGTAGGTACATTATAGCCTATAAGCCAAACACATATAGTTTGTTCACTTTTTGTAAATATCAATTACTGCTTTTACATAGTGAAACGTGAGTAAGGTGGGGAAGTTGTGCACCCTGTCCTGAAGAAGAGTTGATCTCCGAAACATGTCGACGCACACATGAGGTGATGTACATAATCACGACATAAACTCCTCGCACTTCACTTTTTTTAATAGTACCAGCCCGCGGACCAAAATAAAGAATTTTTGTTAGTCCAACGAGTCAGGTCCTTTTTAATCTTTCACTCATCCCACCACTCACTCACATAAATATATACAAATACCCTCACATGCACCATACATAGTCATTAACTCTAAGTGCGCCCGCGTAGTCGTAGGTCCCAGCACGCCGCATCCCGTAGAGGGGTGCGAAGACCCCTATGATGAAGCATGACACCAAGGGTCCTTTTGGTGTGTGAGGGGTATTTTAAAAAACACTAAGTGCTCCACACCGCAGTGAGGAACACTTCCAAACACTATATGGTGGATTCCTTTTGTTTATGTAAGACTCTCTCGATGGAGTCACGCTTCTCCGGCGATGCGCCAGCAGGCAGCTTCCATGAACACACGCTTCCAGGGAGGTGCGACGAAGGCTCGCTTCTCCGGCGTTGCGATGATTTCAGCTGCAGCGGCGACACGCTTCTTCTCGATGCGTTGCGCTTCCAGCTCCCAGCGGCACACAAGTGACTGGAGTCAGAATTCCCAGCAAGGAAATTCAGGAGGGAGCTGGAGGTGAAGTCTTTTTGCCCTGAGACTTCAGCAGGAGGCAAGCACAGTTCAAGCCCTTGGAGAATATTCTGTAGATGAAAGTATTTACAAAGTTCCTTCTCCTTTCCCTTGGCAATGAAGCAACCACTGCAGGCCAACCCAGCAAACAGCACACTGGCAGAGGGGCTGTCCAACTCCTGCAGCTTCCTTGGTTCTTCTCCTTGGCAGAAAGGTTTCTTGTTCCAGAAGTGTTCTAAAGTCTGTGGGACTGGGTCCCAATATTTATACCCCAACATCCTTTGTTCTCTGAAGGCAGAGAGTTCAAACCAGTTCCTGAGCTCTTTGTTGGCATGACTCTCTTCTTCCTTTCACTGTGCAGGGCAGAGACATCAGCCGCCCCACAGGAGGTGGAGCCAGCACAGGGGAGGGAAAATGCAGCCCTGGTGCACTCTGTTGACAGGATTCCTCTTCTCCTTTCACTGTGCAGGGCAGAGACATCAGACAAGCCACAGGGGGTGGAGCCAGCATTGTAGAGGGAAGGCCCAGCCCTATTCAGGTCCCAGGTGCACTCCTCCCTCCCATCTGGATGTAAATCTCCCTATTCACCACTGGGCTGTCCCAGACTCTCTCTTGGAATTTTCCCAGCCCTGTAACACACAAACCCAGACAAGGAATACAAAACTCAGAAGGGGCGGGCTCAAATGGTTAGGCAAGCAAATACCTGTTTTCTAAAAGTGGCATTTGCAAACACAGGATATTAAAATAAACTTTACTAAAAGATGTATTTTATTATTCTGAACTCAGGCATACTAAATTCGAATTTCTACCATGTTCCCTGAGTCAGTTAGGATTGTAAGAATGTAACAATCTTAACTGCCCATTCTGGCCTATGAGAACAGGTAGCCTTCAATAGTGAAAAACGAAAATGGCTGTAATTCACTATTAGAGCATGCTACACACATCAGAGGATGTCATACCTTATACTTACAATGCACCCTGCCCTTGAGCCTACTATAGGGGTGTCTAATATGAATCAAAGGGAAGGTTTAGGGACTGGCAAGTGGGTGCACTTGGCCAAGTCGACATGGCAGTGCTAGACTGAAGCAAAACACACAAGAAGATGGATGGAATGTTGCACAATGGCAAAACATTCCCCCCCAGTCACAGATCTGGGTTTAATCCATCGTTATTTTGCTCACCAAGCCACCCTGCATTCTGTCCATCAACTGTTGTTTTTGCATTTGTCACCCCGAGTGGGATGGGTATGCTCAGACGTGAGTCCCATGCTCTCCACACCACTGGAGTCAAGCTATCCTGGATGAAGACGGCTGATAGCCAGAAACCGGTCCTAGGATGCTTGATTCCGGTCCAGGAAAGACATGGCTTGGCAGTTCGGGCTGGACTGTTCCCATGAGGCACAGGGTCAAGGCTGATTTGCATATGGCCATGTCTGGACTGGGGTGGTGTGGAGTGCAAAAAAATGATGGATTTAGGCCCAGATCTCTGCACTGGGGTGAAAGTATGACATTGTTCTGCATTCTGTCCATCAACTGTTGTTTTTGCAAGTGCTAGACTGTACACAGGCCTTGCAATAGCAGGCCTGAGACATACTTTACAAGCTGCTTCTGTGGGTGGCACAACCAGTGCTGCAAGCCCACCAGCAGTATTTGATCTACAAGCCCTGGGCACACATGGTGCACTGTACTAGGGGCTGACAGTAAATTAAACAACCTAATTGTGGACTAACCAATCAGTACATCAATTTAACATAGGGAACACTTGCACTGTGGCACTGATTAGCAGTGGCACAGTGCCCAAAGCATAAATCCAGCAAAAACATTTCAAAACAGAGGAGGCAATCCGTCAAAAATGGAAGGGAGACTCACGCCAATGATGTCAGGTCTAACAGGAAGCCTGACTACATTTGTGCCAAGCTAGCAGAGAGTTTAGCACGAGTTAATTTAGTGACTTTTACGGTTCGCCCTGACAAGGATTGTAGTCATTGCTTGAGAAGGGTTTTTTCCCTCTCAGTCAGTAACCCAATTTCTTGCAGCATTCATGGTAGGAATAGAAAAGAAAATATTGAGAACTAATGGGACATAATCATAACATAATTAAATTTATCTAGGTGCGACATGTTTTTAATCTCTTAACACACCTATATGGTTTAAAAATGACATTCCATAGTCATTGTTAATGAAGAAATATCCATGGCCACACAACCATGGGTGAGCTCCATTGACTCACATTGTTAGCATCAATGCCTCCTGTCTCCTGGAAGTCCCAATTTCTCAGCTATTAAATAGCAGAACTGTGTCAGTCTGTCACCATCACGTCTTCAACTATAGTGTACTGTCCGACCCCATTTACAGAGCCTCATTACAATTGCAGTTATTACTTAATTTGCACTCAGCCCCAGAACCTTCTGCTACCACACCCTCAACATAGATCAAGACACTCTGCAGGATTACCCCACAGCCATGTATCACCAAATCTTGTGGTGTTCAAAGCCCTCTTCAATTCCCGTCCACTAACAAGGGGAAAGGCTGGAGAATCCGTTCACAAAGGATGCCAAAAAGCCATGTCATTGAAGGAGACTGCTGGTCTTGCACAGTTCCATTGAGAGCACCAAGGAAAGGAGAACCAGTTGAACCAGGCAGCTTAGAGAAGGAACCCTGTACATGCAAATTAGACAGCACCAAGACAAGAATATATTGGCATTCTCTACATACTCCATGCTGATTTTCCCTCCAAGACTGTGGTTTGAATGGACCAGTAACCAGGGAGGAGCAGACATCAACTGAGAGGGTACACTAATGGGGAACTGGAACGACAAACACAAGAGGACCCCTCACTAATCTCATTATCTTTTTGTTTTTCTCTTTTGAAAGACAAAATGTGTGTAGAAACCAGTAGAAGCTCGCCCAGAATGGGAATGGTTGGGCGGGGTCAATTAAAAAAAAATTACTTACCTTGACTGCTGCACTGCTGCATGCCTCTCCAGCCACCGCACACCTCTCCTCCATCTACTGGAACCACCCAGGCTTCCGGACTGTCCCAGCCAAACACGAGGTTGGTGATTCAGTGTTGTAGTTAGTCTTAGCATCCTGTTTGGATGCTCAGGCAGTGCCTGGGTAGGTTGGGCATGTTCTCCATAGGGCTGTGCATCACCCCTTTCCGAAGCCCATCTGCCATCCGGAAATCCTTCAGTACTCCCCGGTCACCTCTTTATGACCGAGGGAGTACGATGGCAGTTTTTCACTGCCTTTACGTGCTAGTGTTTCCGGCATGAAAAGGTAGTCGGAAACTGTCTCTGGGGCCCCCAGCAGGGCCCCTATGGGTGCGAGGCTGTCACATGGTGGCCTGGGGGCACCTATGGTGCCCCTCTGTTGATCCCTGCACCTGGTGGCAGGCACCTTGGGGTGCCAGCCACAGGGTGCAGGGATGAACTGCACCCCTGCTTTACACAATGCAGGCATGCATTCCGCCAGTACTTGCAGGGGCGTAACCGACGACAGCAGGTCGGTCGGTTAGGGCTCCTGACCGATGTCGGACAGACCTCAGTCTGTCCGACATCGGAATTGACCCCTAAATGGGAGCACTTTTGAGAGTTGTAAGGGGTTTAAGGAGGGTTATGGAGAAGTTTAAAGAGTGATGTACACCCACCCAAGGAGTAAACAAGGGAAGAGCAGTAAACTCTGCTCTGCCGGAGGAGTTTGCTGAGTTTGTCCACTCTGCTCTGAATTTTGAGCACGGAGTTCGGCTAAAACTCCACCAATCACTGCATGGCAGAGTTGTTTTCATATGCATCTCACCAATGTTAAGTTGGCAATCTTAAGCAACAAAAACAAGTGCTAGACAACCTCCCAGTGAAATTTCTCAACAAATGCAGTCTCGGCAGGTTGCTTCCGCTTGCTTTGAGAAAGTCGCCAATTGCGTTGCGATAGCTGCTGCTCAAGTACAAAAGCTACTTGAGTGGCACAAAAAAGTAGCGCCCTTTGGTGTGCAGCACAGTGCCTGTTGCACTGATTTTACAGCGCGGGACAAGCACCTGCACTAATGTAGCACAATTTTGCTGAGTCAACCTCGACGAGTTACGTCCACCCGTAGAGTAGACCCTTTACTTTTCACAAGCTGCACTTCATATGTTACTGGAAATATGCACCAAAAAGAGTAAGTTACTCTAGTCCTCACATGTCCACCCACTGGTACATCCACCAATAGAAAATATTGAAGGTAGGTACTTCAAATAAAACCCAATAGTTAAGATCTAAATAAATCAAATGCAATGTTAAAAAAATCTAAAAATAAATCAGTTTTGATATTTAGTTATAACACACTTTACCTTTTTGGGAATATATAAATGGATGAATTATAAATTTTTATTTCAAAATATTTAAAATACTTAAAATTCACTTCATATATATTTTTTAATAACTATTAGATTGGAATTTCTTTTTTAAGTTAAATTCCAGTAAAACATTTTGTTATTAAACTTAATATACTTTAATTAATTAATTAATTAATTAATTAAAAATTAGGTTAAAAGGATGGTAGCATTATTTGATTTTGTTGTACTTTAAAATAAACATTTACAATTAACTTTGCATTAATTCTTAGCATAAAAAATGTTTTACTATTTATTTTCGAGTTAAGTAAACTTTTTTACTTTTCCCTATACTTTAACATAGGGAGACTACACAGTCAAGGTGGAGATCTCCCTATGGTAGAATATAGGCAACATTAAAAAAGTTTATTAAACTTTATTATAAAGTAGTAAAAACCTTTTATGGTAAACTAGCTTCCCCTTCGCGCATTGCTGCAATCTCCGAAGAAAGGAAATTCAAGGAAACTCGTTATGATAACATTCGATTTACATTGTGCATTTTTATTTAAACTTATTCATTCTAATATGGAAAACATTTCAAAGTGTTGTTTTAATTCTATTTATTTATTCGAGAGCTTGTGGATACACAATTTTTTGTTTTTCCGTCTGGTGCGTACATCAGTATCCGAAAGATTATGAGGGCCCTGGGGGGCCAATATTTAAACAAAATGTATGCCAGAAACCTTCGCGGGAGTGTACTAAAAAACTTCCCAAAGTTTCCTGGTGATCGGATGAATGCTGTTTTAATTCTATTTATTTATTCGAGTGCTTGAGGATACACGTTTTTTTGTTTTTCCGTCTTGAGCGTACATCGGTATTCAAAAGATTATGAGGGCCCTGGGGGGCTGATATTTAAAAAAAAATTTATTCCAGAAACCTTCGCGGGAGTGTACTCAACAACTTCCCAAAGTTTCATGGCGATCGGATGAATGGTGTTTTAATTCTATTTATTTATTCGAGTGCTTGTGGATACATGGTTTTTTTTCCCGTCTGGTGCGTACATCAGTATTTGAAAGATTATGAGGGCCCTGGGGGGCCGATATTTAAAAAACTGTTATGCCAGAAACCTTCGCAGGAGTGTACTCCACAACTTCCCAAAGTTTCATGGCGATCGGATGAATGGTGTAGTAATGCATAAAGGACAAACAGACAGACAGATATACATTCGTTTTTATATATATAGATAAGAGGGTGTTGGACTTGGCCCTTTTTGGCAGGATCACCCCTAAACTTTTTTTGCCTTAAGCTCTGACATGATGGTAGTGATTTTAGACCTCTGCGCACTTTAGCACTGTGGCCCAGTGTAAAGTGCGTGCACTCTCTGTGGTACATTGGTAGGTTGGCCTGTCCTCCGATAGGAATGCATGGGGGATATGCTTGTCTATGGTAATTCCTGGTATGAGAGGAGTGCAGGGGCGAGTTTAGTATGTATGAACTCGTGAGGATAAATGCTGCGAAATAGTGTGCACATATTTATTGTGGTTAGTTTAGAAATGCCACTTTTAGAAGTTGGCATTTCTGTGTACTGTGTGTCTGCCTGGATGATGTGAATTGCATGTCTGGCTTGTGAGCAACAGGAGCTGAGAGGTGTGGGTGGCTCCAGGACCCAGGTGGATTCTTCCCAGTGGTGAATAGAGAGATCTGCATGCAGATGGGAGGGAGGAGTTTCACCTGGGACCTGAATAGGGCTGTGCCTTCCCTCCACAATGCTGGCTCCACCCCCTGTGGTGCGTCGGATCCCTGAGCCCCCACCTGACAAAGGAGAGAGGAGATGAGCAAAACAAGTGCTCCAAAGCTCCCCTGAACCAGTTGCATCTAGTTCTCTCATGCCCTGCACTCTGACACAAAGGGATTTAGTGGTATAAATATAGGGGCTGTGACCCCATGAAGTGGTTCAGTTCATGGTGTGCTGTTTCTGCTGGGCGTACTGCTGCAGGGGCCCCAAGTGGGGGGGGGGAGGCTGCCATGAGGGCTTGCCTCCCTAGGCCCTGCATTGCCTCTTCCTTTCTAAAGACTTTTTGTGACCTCTGTTTCTAAACCCCCAGGACTTTGAAGGAGCTTGTCCTGATCCTAGCTCCTGGTGAGCGCTTTATTTCAAAATTCTCCAGAGTGCTTTATTTTACCCCAGGAGAGTGAGAGCCTGGGGACTGTGCAGCGCCACGCTGCAGCCCCTTTAGGAGGGAATCCCCACCATAAGTATTCCCCAATGATGACTACAATGTGGGTGCCCACTCCCCATTTATCGTCATCTCGCGGGTGCCCCCCCGCTTTTATGCCACATATTTTCCTTATTTGCCATGCGGGTGCCCAACCCGCTTATTTGATCTCCACTGCGGGTGCCCACCCCGCTTCTACCTTTATTTTTAAATTCCGAGGATGCCTACTCCTCATTGCTGCCCTACGAGATTGCTGCCACTGTTGCCCAGCCGCGGCCGCCCGGAAGTCAGGCAAGTGTGCCTGTGACATGGGCGGGGCCTGCGGCTTGGCTGGAAGAGGTGCGAGAGTTGTGGGGCCTACGCTGGGCTCCAATGAGCTGAGGGGAGCCACGGCGCCAGAAGAGGTAACAGCCTGGAGCCTCGTGGGCTCCATATCAAAAGTCCCAGTCCCCAGAATGGCAACCGGGTAAAGCTGGACGCATGATGAAGCGGGATCCCGTGGGTGGAGAGAGCCACACAAGCACCGCAGCCTCTTTTCCACGGAGGAGGCGCGAGGCACATTGCCGGTGCCTGCCCCCGCCACATCCAAAGTGAAGAGCCCCCTGCATAGCCCGGTGAGTGGGGATGGCGGGAGCAAGGTGTGCCTGAGCGGCCCCATCTGGCAGCGGGCCGCTCCAATGATAAGGGAGCATGTTTTGCTGACAGAGCCTAGGCAGCTCCAACGTGGGCATAGTGATTTTTAGAGCCTAGGTGGCTCCACGTGGGCATAGTGAATTTCAGAGCCTAGGTGGCTCCAACGTGGGCATAGTGATTTTTAGAGCCTACGTGGCTCCATCGAAGGGGGCACATTGGTTTTAAGGGCCAATGAGAGCCCATGGCGCATTTTAATATTTCCAGCTGCCCAGCAAGTAGTGGGCAGCTGCACTGTTTGGGTTGTTCTTTATTAGGGGGGCATGTTTGAATTCGGAGTGAGATGCACTCCTTTGTCCTGTGCAGCACTTAGTGCCAGCTGCTACCTTTAGGCCTACGCAGATTGCGCACCCCTGACTCCTACTGCATTGGCAGCGCGCCCTGTCTTTTGGACATAGGGCATTTGAGCCCCTTAGAGATGGCCATTTGGCCAGGGGGATTATTAGGTTTAAAGGGCGCCAGGCCCTGATGTGATTTATAGGGTGCTAGGAAATATAATGTATGATGTATGATTTACGCACCCTGTTTTATGCCTCTAGTTGTGATTTTATGGTTATGAGGTTTTACAGACTGTGTTTATGTTTGAGTTATTCTCTACTGTGGTTTAGGTGTGAGTTATTCCCTACTGCGGTTTATGTTAATACGTTTATTTCCTAATGCGAGTTATGTTTAGGATATTATGGTCTACTATGTTTAGGCTTATGAGGTTGGCGCAGAATATGTTTCTCGCCTGAGATGATACTGTACATGATAGGATTTATGTTATAGGATGATGGTGAGAATTGTGTTTGCCAGTAAATACTGGTGGTGGTCTGTGTTTATGATATGTTCTTACTTTTAGCAAGTGTTGATTCTGACAGTGGCCTACGTGGCCCTGTCATGTGTAAATAATCCCCTGTAAATATTGCCTAGTGCCAGTTGGCACAGTGTATATTGTGTGATTACCATCTAATGTGTTTTATGATAATGCAAAGGCTATTTTTATATATAACCTTGTGTGGAGTTCCTTTTGTGGTGTGCCTAGTATGCTGTTGCTGTGTGTGTTGTGCAAATGCTTTACACATTGCCACCGGGATAAGCCTGACTGCTTGTGCCAAGCTACCAAGGGGGTGAGCAGGGGTTATCTTTGGCGTGTAACTCCCTTGCCCTGACCAGAGTGGTGGTCTCTGCCTGGCTTTGGCGCAAGACTTAGCCAACCAGAGATCCCATTTTTAACAGAGGGAATTAAATAAACGCTGAAAAGAGTTAATTTTGCTGTGATGGTAAACACTGAAAAAATGCCAGAATTTACAAAAACTTACACTACAGGTGGAAACAACTGCTTTTTCACATTTTTTATGATTATTAAGCTGAGAACATGTTCTCAAATGGCCAGCCCAACATACTTCATAAATATTTGGTTTAACTCTCTGTAGCCGGCTTGGCTTGATTATTGTTGATACTGAGCTTCTGCATATTTACACGTTTCTAGTCACCCTACTACGTTTATACTCACAGGGACAATTCTCACTGGATGCCAATACAGAATCTTAAGGGGAATGCCACACTGAGGAGAATCCGTTATGAATACTATAGTAATAGGTATGATGTAAGGAAATATTATTATGAAGGACAGAATGTAATGAAGTAAACTGTGGAGAAAGAGCAAGTGGAACGTCATTTGACCTAATGGATCAATACATGAACAAGAGGAACCATAGCAAATTGGATCACTTGTATGCATATTTATACTATATGCTGCAAACAAATGGGTTCAGAACCTGCTTCAGTGCTATGTGAATGATTAGATTACATCAACAAGGCTATTGAAGCATTGACAATAGTATATTAATTAACCCTGGGCGAAGCACTATGCTACGCTCGCGGAGTTTGCGTAGTTTTTGCAACTTCGCACTACGCGAGCTGCACGTAGCACAGTGCAAACATGCGTAGTGCAGCGTAGCGTAGTGCAGCGATCATTTTTTGCTTGTTCGCGGTCCTGAACGTCATGTTCGCGACCGCGAGCAAGCAAAATGACATACTGGCGAGATTCTCAACACGAGGAGGTCAGGTTTCTCATTTTTGAGTGGTTGCGCATGCTCGCGACCGCTCTCAATGAGAAACTACCTGGTCGCGTTGAGGAAGCTGCCGCTCGAGTAATAATCTACTCGAGCAGCAGAAAACTACAGCTCGCACTGTGCAAGATGCCGTTTTCAATGCTTGCACAGTGCCGGATGCTTGTCCGCACTGTACAATCATTGAAAACGCATCTTGCACAGTGCGAACATGCTACTACGCAGCTCGCGTAGTGCTACGTGAAGTTTGCGTAGTGCAAAGTGCACTTCGCGTAGCTTCGCGTAGCGCTACTTAGCGAACTACGCCCACCCTTAATATTAATGCAGCAGATAAATGTAAGTAAAAAAGTAATTGATATTGTGTGGTAAAGCAATATACAGTTATTCAGCGTTCCCACTTTAAAAATAGGTACTTAAATGTTTTTATTGAATACTTCCATATAGAAAGTATAGTATCCATAAGTGGGTCTTGAGATACTAGGAGTACCAAAGAATATTGTTCTATTGTAATTCAGCTTCTTGGTAGTGGAATTACAATTTGTCTTGCAGACAGGGAATGCCTATTTGACAACTCTGTGAATCTTTGCTGCATTTACACATTATTCTTTTCCAGCAATAAGATTTAGAGAAGAAGATGGGGGGCAGGAAGGTATGCATGCCAAGAATTGAAATCTCAAATGTGTTTTTGCTGTTGGATTTAGATGACGTACAACTGCTTGATATTTCTTATTTTGGAGGCACACCTTGTTGTTGTTTATCCCTAGAGAAAACACAATCTAAACTGGAGTTTTGAATATAAAGAAGACAAAAAGTAACTGATTGTAAAAAAACTCATGGTCTGCCAAGTAATTTAAAAAGGTCCCAGCACTAGTTGTACCTGGAATATGTATCCGGGAGTGAATGTCTTATCTAGGATTCGACAAGGTATCCTCAGGGGAATCGTTTTAGTTAGAACATATTTTGGACCAATTGTTTTTTTATAATTTTTGGTCCTGTATGCAGTCCAACAATACACATTGAGCATTGAGCTAGGTTGCTGTGTGGGCTAGGTGTTAAAAACTTGGCCTAAGCTATTGTGAGGTCTTACATAGAAAAGGCTTTGATAAAATAATGAGGACCACTCTCACAATCCTTATGCATGGTGATTGGTCACTAGTGTTGCTGAAAAACCCTTTGGAACTCCCATGGAAATGAGTCTCACTATGAGGTAACTAATTTAGGTGGTACATTAGAAGTCAGCTTAGTGGGAGTTATTGCATGTGAGTTTAGTTTGCATGTCTTTCTAAGTGTTTTGTGGGCAGCTATGTAGGCAGTCTTTGACTGTGTTGTGTGCCTGTTTTTTAGGAGTTTGTTTCCATGTGTCAATTTCTGTTCCTGAGGGTTTCACAAGTAAGAAGTTAGAATAGTGACCACCACACTTTTGACTGGATAATTGTTTTGTTGATTTGTGAGTTTATTCTTGCAGTGTTCCTACATCAGAACAACATGTTTGCATGACTCTCCAGTGACATAGAATAATAACATTAGTGATAATATTTAGGTGACAAGGTTTCAGTCAGTGCCGCATATTGATAGAGATAGAAAGAAGACCTTCCACAGAGAAGCCATCATAAAGGCTAATAGGAAGGCCAGTGGATAAGTCCCTTAAGGTGATGTGGTGTCCTGCCTTACTGGGGAAAATAAGCAATGTATAGATAGTATTGAACTTCGAGTACGAAAAACCATATGACACCCCATAAGCTGTGTAGTTTTCAAAGGGGTTATGTCAAACTGCTCAAACTTAAATAAGTATCTTCATTAATCTACCGCCATGTAGACACTCCTCTCTGTGAAACAGCCTTTACAATGCGCCCAGTATCACGTAACACCATTAACACGCATCCTTTACAATGCATATGTTTTTACAATGCATGTCTTTGCCGTGCACAGTTTACCACGTATATACCTTTACCATGCATACCTTTACAATAAAAATGTGATACATTTCTGGATTTGTCCAATACCATTGTGGATTCACTGGACCCTGACCTCATGATTTTCCACTGTGGTGGTAATGACCTAGGCACATTGAGAGGGGTAGATCTGGAAATCCTAATGAAGGATACCTTTGCTGAATTGATGATGCTTTTCCCTCACACTGTCTTGGTGTACTCAAACATATGCCAAAGGCAGAAATGGAAGTGTTCTAATCAATTCTGTCCACAGATTGACAAAGCCAGGAATGTTAATAAAACATTGGGCTCTATCTACAAAAACAACCTGCATTTCGACATGCACGGAATCTATAGAAGTGATGGAGTTCCCTTTACAGACAAAGGCAACAGGGTGTTTCTAAGCAACCTGAAAGTCTGCATCCGATCTTAGGTGTAACTGTCATATACACACAACCAATACAAAGGCTCTTGTCACAGCTCCCAAATGCCCAAATTATGGTTAATTTTCTTTAAACGAACCCTTTTTCCCAATTTTTAGAAATGCTCCCAGTGCCATCAGGATGGTTGTGAATACCTGTGATGATGGAAAACAAAAGCGACATTCAAGAGCCACAAGCATATTCCAAAATATAGAACTAAAAAAAACATTCTAAACATTGCACTATATAGTTCAATATATACATGGATGTTTAAAAACTATGTGTAAACTCATGTTTTTGTACTACCTTTCATTAAAATCCATTGTTAAACCAATTTTTGCTGTTCGCGGTGACCCCGAGAGTTGTGATGATGTCGGTAACCACGACAATCGCAACTTTTTTACAGAGTGTCAAACACATATATACACACATATAATAGTATTTTGGGCACTAGTCGTTTATTACCGGTCGACATTCGCCAAATTCCACAACTCCTGCCATTCAGAAAGTGAATTAAAACTTGGCTCTTCCCCAATTCCGTTCACTTCTAATTCCCTTAGCCTCCCGTCTCTTTCCATTTTAGGAGTAAGCTTCAGCGCCAGGATACCTGTCAGGTGACAGTTGCGCTTTACAAGTGTTTTAAATAAATAAATAAATAAATTACTGTACAGTTCAAACTCATGCTTTTCTAGGGAGTTTCTATAAAAAATAATCTTTAAAACCTATTTTCAATTTTGCAGTGATGCTGGGAGTCGTGATGACATTGGTAGCTGCGATGATCGCCCCTTTTTCATAACGCAAAACATATATGCACCTATTTTACAGTATTTTGGGCACTTGGGTTTTTCTAGTGAGTTTCTATAAAAAAAACAGCTTTAAAACCTATTTTTCCATTTTCGCTGTGACACCAGGAGTCACTATGACATCGGTAACCACCACCATCACGGATAAGTCACGAAAACGCAAAGCAAAAGTAGGAATTCAATATCCACCACCACATTCAAAATGTACAACTATATAATTAATTCTAACCATCATAATATATCACCATCTAAATAACTCTATAAAAACATTTATCAGTCTCTCAATAGCTCTATAACAGTGTGTAATAATGATTTACTGGGTTATGTGAATGGGTGCATAAGTCTCTGAGTGGGTGTGTGACTGGGTACATCAGTCTCTGCGTACGTCTGTTTGTGTGCATGGGTCTCTGGGTAGGTCTTTGAGTGGATGCATGAGTGTTTAAGTGACTCTGTCACTGGCTGCATAAAACTTTCAATGGGTCTGTGACTGGGTGTGTTGATATCTGTGTGGGTCTGTAAGTGAGTGTATGAGTCTCTCACTCAGTCTTCGAGTAAAAAAGTCTCTGAGGGGGAATGTGACTGGGTACATGAGTGTCTAAGTGGATATGCAAGTAGGTGCAGGAGTCTCTATATGGGTTTGGGAGTGGGTGCAAGAGTGTCTGTGTGGGTATGTGAGTAGATATATGAGTTTGTGACTGGATCTATGAGTGGGTGCATAAGTGTTTGAGTGGGTCTGTGAGTTGGGTGCTTGAGTCTCTGCACGGTTCAGTGAATAGGTTTGTGAATCTCTAAGTGGGTCTGTGGGTGGGTGCATAAGTCTGAGAGTGGGTATGTGACTTAGTGCATGCATGTCTGAGTGGGATGGCGAGTGGGTGCATTACTCTCAATGGGTCTTTGACTAGGTGTGTGAGTGTCCGAGTGGGTCTGTGAGTGAGTATATGAGTTTTCTGAGTGGGTCTGTGACTTGGTGCATAAGTCTCTAAATGGGTATGTGAGTGGGAACATGAGTCTCTGAGTGGGTCTGTGAATGGATGTATGAGTCTCTGACTAGGTATGTGAGTGGGTGTATGAATCTCTGAGTGAGTCTGTGAGTGTCTGCATGAGTATTTGAGTGGTTATTTGAGTGGGGCTCTGTTAACCCTCCCTCCCCCTTTTTCATAGTTGAGGGGTATAGTGAGGCAATAGGATCGGTGGCGGGCTACACAGACACGGACACACATATATGCTTTTTAAAGCAACTTAAGGGAGTGACTGTGATCAGCACATGCAGAGAGAAGGTTGATGAGTATCCTCTATCTGACTGAATTAAAATACAGAATTAATCTGGGTTCTTTGACCACAGAGTGTACAGGGACAGGCCATTTTTGTTGATACAGAAATATTCAACCCTGAAAACGGTTCCCTAATCAGTAAAATAGCAGGCATGACTTTCTGTTCAGGTTACAGCCAGCCAATCATAGCATTCCTGTTGGCACGTGCATTCATGATTATCCACGTCACCTCAAAAAATCAGTGTCCAGAGATTTCACTATAATTTTCAACAAAAATTTCTCAAGAAATACAGAACTTGTGCACCAGATATCAAAAAGCACAATCTATGGAACAAAATATAACCCTCCGCCAAATGTGGTGCAATTCAGTCCACTGGTTCGGGCTGTAGTCATGTTAACAGATCCATTGGGAATTAACATTGTAAATGTACCCTTTTGTAGCCCCATTTTCCTTGAATTGCTCTGAAACTTTCCACGTGCGACAAGAATCACTGGAGCGCTTTGTTTTGAATAGTTCATGCAGATTTGTCAAACAATGCCAAAGTTAAGGGCAAATCAAAAACAAATCCTATGGAAACATGGTCCTAACTATAACTACCTACCGGCGACCGCCAGTAGGTAATATATACATACGTATATAACTATAACTAACTACCAGCGACTGCCAGTAGGGAATATATACACATGTATATATTACCTACTGGCAGTCGCGGGTAGGTAGTTATAGTTAGGACCAAATTTTCCATTTGAAAAGTGTTTTTTGCCTTGCATTTATCCTTGGCGCCGTTTGATGAATCGTCATGAAATGTTCTCAAAACAGTGCCCCGGTGATTCTAATTGCTCATTAATAGTTTTGGTGCAATTTGTCAAGCGGGGGCTGAGAAAAAGGGTAGTCCAAAAAGTGCTTTTCCAATTTTACTTCCCATAGAGATTTTACTCATGACTACAACCTGAACTGCTGGACGGAATTACACCAACTTTGCAGAAATTTAGCAGTTTTTCCAGAAAGAATCCTTTTTGTTATTTGGTGTAAATCTGTTAGTAGTTTTTCAAAATTAAAAGATACATACATAGGTTTATATTTGGGACGCAGATTCACTGAGGATCCGACAGTCCCCATGTTGAAATGTGATTAGCTGCCAACACCCCAACCATGAAATGTTGGCAGCCATCTTGGAACTTGATTTTATCTGAGTCCCACCAAAAAACATAACAAAGTAGAAGGAAACAGGGTAGGAATACCCTGACCCTCTAGGCCTCTTGGGGTGGTCCCGCAGGGCAAAAGAAGAATTTTTTAAAACAGGAGCATGCTATATCCGCAGCTTCTGTAGAAAAAAAAGAAGCACAGGTTCCCTTATGAACACCCTGGGGAACCTCACCTCTCAGGGCAAATATCTATAAATAAATGCAGGGCACAAACACGGTCCCCTGCAACCCTGGGGTCCACCACTCCTGTGGCAATTCATGCTAAACTAATACGATGGGTCCCAGGTGGCCCTCCCACAGGCCCAGTAACCACCACCTCCCTAGTAAAGTCCACATTTGTAAAGCGCACAATCACCCGTAAGGGTCTCTAGGCGCTGGGGGCCGTCGGGAAGATTAAGCGAGCTATTGCCCAGAGTCACATGGTGCTGGGCTAACCTGCCGCCGGAGCCGGGGATCGAACCGTGGTCCCCAGATTCCAGCGTCAGTCGCCCTGGCCGTGGCGCCACACCTATCCCCCTAGGGCAATATATTATTAAAACAGGGGGGCCTTATGGCCTCCCCCACATCCTGGGCACTGCCATCTCTGCAGGCTGAAAATAATTAATGCAGGCCTGTGTGGGCCCCGCATCCACAGGGTTCCCACAAATCATTCAAATTAAGGGGGCAGCATGACCCAGACCACCACCTCCCTGGAGCTAAGTACTACAATGGAAGGGATATGCACGCCCCCCTTGTGGAGCCATGGATGGCCCTGGGGCCACCACCCTAGGACCGGCTCCTGCTATCTCCTGAGATGCCTCCCCTTGGGAGGTAACTGTTTGCTTTTGCTGTGTGGGAGCTGACAGCAAACAAACAAAAGTCTGCTTTCTGCAAGTGGGAGATGTCAAACAGCTCCTATTTGCAGAAAACCGTGTTTCACTTGTTTACCTGAAATCAAGTATAGGGCAGGTAAATAGATGAAAAGGCAATGCTCCTGCACAAAGGGAGTTCCTTTTTCAGCAGCTCCCTGTGTGCAAGAGCAAAGGTGGCTCACACAGGAGGTGGTTAGCTGGCTTGGACCACAGGTGCCGTGATTATCCCTCCGCTGCCTAGGAGAAAAGAGAAGGTGTCAAAATAAAGGTCAGAAACAAGGAGAGAAATGCAGAATACAGTCGGAAACTAGCAAAAAAAGACAAGATAAAAGTGAACAGAAAGATGTAGAAAAAAAGGTCAGAAACAAGCAGAAACAGGGAAACTAAAGGTCAGCAACTAGCAGAAAGAGGCAGAATAAAGGTTAGAAATGATTAGAAAGAGTCATAATAAAGGTCACCAATGAGCAGAAAGAAGCAGAAAGAGGCAAAATAAAGATGTGAAACGAGCAGAAAGAGGCAGAATATAGATCAGACCTGAGCAGAAAGAGGGAAAATAAAGATGTAATATGAGCAGAAAATTGCAGAATAAAGGTGAGAATAGGACAGAAAGGCAGAAGGAAGATCAGACCGGAGCAGAAAGAGTCAGAATAAAGGTCAGCAATGAGGAGATAGAGACAAACTAAAGGTCAGCAATGAGCAAAGAGGGAAAATAATGATTAGAAATTAGCAGAATGAGGAAAATTAGAGATCAAAAATGAGCAGAAGGAGGCATAATAGAGATCAGAAACAAGCAGAAAGAGTCAAAATAAAGGTCAGAAATTAGCAGAAAGAGGAAAATAAAGGTCAGCAATGAGCAGAAAGAGGTAAAAAATTGTCAGAAGTGAGCAGAACAAAGAGGCAGAAAATGAGCAGAACCACTGTCATGCACTGACTCACAGAACAACTCAGACACTCTCACAGCCCCTCACAGACACATTCAATGATGCACCCTCTAATAGAGGAACTCAGACAAATACACCCACTCACAGCCTCAGTCAGACACACATGCACCCACTTACAATATGACTCATACTCTCTCTCACCTACTCACAGATCTACTCAGAGACTCACACACCAACTCACAGACCCTCTCAGAGACTCACACACCCACTCGCAGACCCACTCAGATACTCATATACCCACTTACAGCCCCTCATACTCCCTCACACTCACAAACCTACTCAGACACTAATAAACCAATGAGACACTCGTGCATTCACTCACACACTCACTGTCAAATGTTGGAGGTTAAAGTTAGAAAGTAAAATGTAAAAACCTTAAAAATTCACTTAACCGCATCGATGCGGCGCATTTTCCCGCTGTGCGCTAAGAAATGCAGAATCCCGCGGTTCATGACGAGCTCAGCTCGTCATGAGCGTACAAGAAGTGTACTTCATGATGAGCTGAGCTCGTCATGAGCGTCGAAGGGATTAAAATAGTCATAGGTTACCGGGATGCTATAGTTAGAAGATAGAATTTAAAAACCAAAGGTTACAGGGATGTTATAGTTAGGAAACAGAATTTAAAATCCTCAGAGATTCACTGAAAATACAAAAGGTTACAGGGACATTATAGTTAGGCTCAGGTTTCTCTTGTAAAAACCAAGAGAAATTCAGTGCTTTTAGTTAGCTTAGCTAACTATAACTTGTGCCCCTGCAATGCACTGCTTATGACCTCCCATGTTACATTACTCATGGCATGGTCAGTGACATCACTGATGACATCACTGATGACCTCTCAAAGGACATCACTGATGACATTATCCACAGAATCTCTGACACACCCACTCACACCTCCATAGAACCTTTCATACACAGACACAACTTTTCACAAACCCATTCATTGACCGATACCAGTATTTACACACCCACTCACTGATTCATAGATCTGCAATCACATCCACTCACTCACCCATACAGCTACTCATACACCCACCCCTTCACTAATACAGCCACTGACATATCCACTCATGCACCCATACAGCCACACAGACACTGAGTCAGTCACCCATAGGCCTACTCACATAACTACTCACTCACCCATAGTCAATCACACAGCACTTTCTCACTCATACAGATACTAATATGTACTCACTCACCTCTACAGTCACTGACACAAGCACACACTCACCAATACCGTCACTATCACATCCACTCACTCACCCATACAGTCACTTATATATACCCTGTCACTCTCCTTTACTGCCTTTCACATACCCAATTACTCACCCATATACCATTGACACACCCACTCTCTCACCCACAAAGTCATATGCATACTCACCCACCTATACTGCCACTCACACATGTACTCACTACCCCATACAGACTCTGACTAGCCCACTCACTCATCCATACAGTCACACACACCTTTGCTCACCCACACATACACTCAGACACCCATACAGGTACTAAGACAACTAATCAATCCCCCATACAGATACTCATATACCCACTCACACACCCATACAGCCAATTTGACACCAACTGACAGACTGATACAGACATTCATGGAACCAGTCACTCATCCATACATTCACTGAGACACCTAATCATTGACTTATACAGTCACTCACGCACCTACTGAATCACTCAAACAGGCACTGATACATCGAATGATTAACCAATACACCTTAGAATATATATTTAACACTCATAACCTTTATAGAAACACTCACAGTCACTGGATGATGTCATCAGTGATGTAATTTGGGATGTCACTGGGCATGTCATGAGTGACGGTTTTTTAGTCGAAAAATAAAAAAAATTATATACGTATATATACATAGAAAGTCTTTATTCTTACTTGCGAAATACTTACATTTGCCTTTTAAAAGAATGTGTGGTAAAAGTATATGAGTGGTAAAAGTTTGCATGATAAAGGCATGCATTGTAAAGACATACATTATTCAGCCACGTTGTAAAGGCATGCGTGGTAATTGCATGCATGGTTCCAGCAATAGTAATTTTTACCCCTCCACTATCTAACACTTTCCCTACTGTTGCACTGATTGGAGTGGGAATAGTAAATGTTATCCCTCAGCTATCCAACACTTTCCCTACTGTTGCACTGACTGGAGTGGGAATAGTAAGTTTTACCCCTCCTCTATCCAACAATTTCTATACTGTTGCACTCACTGGAGTGGGAATAGTAATTTTTACCCTTCGGAGTGGGAATAGTAATTTTTACCCTTCTGCTATGCATTACTTTCCCTACTATTACACTCACTGGAGTGGGAACAGTAATTTGTATCCATCCTCTATCCAGCACTTTCCCTATTATTGCACTCACTTGAGTGGGAATAGTAATGTTTACCCCTCTGCTATGCACACTTTCCCTACTGGAGTGGTAAATTTAAGTTCAAAGATTTTTAAATAGTTTAATGTTTTTTTATAGATTTTATGTTATTGGTAACATATATATTATACTATATATATTAAATATTATAAAATAAATTACAATTAATACTGTATTAATTGTTTTAAAGTAAAAATATATATTCATATATATAGTAATTATTATGTATGTGTGTTTAACTTTTGTCATGAAGTTTATTTGTTATATTTGTTAAAATGTATATTAAGTCTACTTATTTTTTTAATGAATTTTCTTATTTAATTAATTTAATATGTATTATTTTATTTGAGTTCAACCTAATTCGGGCATCATGGCTCCGGGGGGGGGAAAGCAAACCCCCAGAAGCCACAGGAGGACCCGAAGAGGGGGCTGGAAGTGGAAGGGGAAGAGGCAGAGAACAGGGCAATGCAACTCCCAGGATTACGAGGAGCAAGCGAGGAGCAAGATGGTAGGAGGTCAGGACAACTTAACAATTATACTTCTATACTATACAACTTAACAATTATAAATCTAACCAGTAGAACACTCTCACCACTGGAAGAAAAGACTCTCAAACTGGGCTTGTCCTTCTGCCCCAATGAAAGACTCGAATTCACGCAAACTAGGATTGACTTATTTACTTTTGTTCAGAAAATGAAACTACATAAATTTTTCAAATTAAAACCTACAATGAAAGAAAATAGACAATTGAAATCACGGGAAACAGACATTTTAACCACTGATGATCTCACAACTTGGGAGATCCTAGAAGAACTGAGGACAGATGAAAAGGGATGTGGAGAAGGAACAGACTCCATCACACAAAGAACTAGGAAGGTAGGAGTCGAACAAGAAGCACCAACCACACAGTTTAAACCCCCTTCACAGTTCATACCCACAATGCCATATGATGTAATCGATGCCTTCTCGGATGCCGTGATCAAGGATCTGGTAAAATTTCGAAAGCGACAGAAGAAAACAAAAAAGAAAATACCAAATATGACAAAGGAACAAAGAGAAATCTTAAAAGCTTTAGACAATGACCAGGATATAATTTGTAAGCCATCAGATAAAGGTGGCAACATTGTGGTGATGTCGAGAGACCAGTATTGCCAAGAAGTATGCAGACAATTGGATGACAGCACATGCTATGAAAAGACAAACAGAATGGTATATGACGAAAGCATTATGAAATATCAAACACTGTTGAATAAATGGCATAGCAACAACATGCTAGATACTGATGAGTATTTCTTTTTGAAAAATAACAATCCGACAGTGCCTACCTTTTACCAGCTACCTAAGATACACAAGGACAGTAAAAACCCACCGGGAAGACCGATTGTTTCTTCCATAGGAAGTGTATCCGAGCACATGTCTATTTATATTGACCATTTTCTTTTTCAGAGTGTCCTACAACTGCAATCTTACATTGGGGACACCAAAGACTTTGTCAATAAAGTAGAAAATGTGGTATGTAAATCATCCTACATACTAATAACTATGGACATTACCAGTCTCTATACAAGTATAGATCACTATCAGGGACTATTTGCCATCAAATACTTTCTTGACAAAAGGCCAATGAAATTTGCAAAACACAGTAGAATGCTTTTAGAGTTCATTGAATACTGTTTATTTAACAATATTTTTCTATTCCAGGGACAGATGTACAGGCAGGTCACTGGGACGGCGATGGGGACCTGCTTCGCCCCCAGCTACGCGAACTTGTTCGTGGGCTGGTGGGAGGAGCAGGTCACCCGGAGCCCTGATTTTGCAAAATGGGCTGAAAATTTAAAATTGTGGTACCGGTACATTGACGACCTCTTCCTTGTTTGGGAGGGGTCAGTAACTTCGGCAGAAGAATTTGTGGCACAATTGAATAAGAATGAGGTCAATCTTAAATTCACAGCTGATATCAATGTATCAACAGTAAATTATCTGGATTTGAAAGTAAACTTAAAGGGTGAAAAAATTGAAACAGAACTGTTTAGAAAAGCAACAGCCGGGAATTCGGTATTACATGCCGATAGTAGTCATCCCCCGACCCTGGTAAGAAGCATACCATATCATTTGGGAAAAACGTAGAATATCAAGAGACAAACCCCTGTCCGAGAACAAATAATACCATACCCTGTGAGAAATGCCGATCCACGGCTTAATAACTGAGGTAATACTAACAAGGGCGATCTGAAAAAGTAGCGCTGGACGCACTGTCACCAGAACGCTAGAAAAACTTCACATGTAAAAAATTATGACTGTACATAGAGATTCTTGCATTTATTTATTTATTTAAAATGACTAGAAAAATCGTTTATAATTACAAATGATATGAATTTTAAACTATATCGCCTTTGAAAATGTATTATAATGAATTATAATCAAACTGTAATAGACAATGTGAATTTTACCACTCACGGGGTAAAAACGGTAGTCCGCTTTCTATGTACATGCCTAGGACGACGAAATGGTTTTAAACATGCCTCCTTCCGTGTCAATGGTAGACACTGACAAAGGAAAACCGAAACGCGTTTGTCTGCTGAGTGTTTTAATTAAACATTGGAATTGAACACTTCTCCCGCGAGTGCCGGATTTTCTCTTGAACGAGAGGCGATCGGAGCGGTAATATATATTTTACCAGCACACGATCCTGCCAACCTATGAACTGCTGGTTGAAGCGAATGCGGGGACTGGAGGGGTTCATAATGCAAATAGTGACTGTCCTGAACATTGCCCAGCTCTGCAAACGCCTAGCAATACAGAGATTTGACTTTGTTTTTCCCCCGCTATACCGCCCAGGGTGAAAGCATTCTGGGAGTTGCAGTTTCAGGTATTCAAACTGCATTTGTCGATCATGTGGTAGGGGGAGGCGCGCACTTATCAAATAAGGGTGCGGCAGATGACAGCTGGGCGCATGAACTCGCAGTTGGGCAGAGGCGTCTGACGAAGGCTCACGCTGAAATGCATAACGCCGTATCTGCCTGCAAATAAAGAACTTCTTCACTTACCCCCGCTTGAGGCTCCTTCCTTCATCACTGGTGGAGGTGTTTGTTTCGAGATATATATATATATATATCTATATATATATATATAATATATATATATAAATTGATATTATTTACAACTATATTTTTAACATCAATATTATGTTCTCGATATTTATGTACTTACCTGTTAAGTATAGGGAGTCGATATTTTTTCATCCTATATTTTTCAATTTTTATTTTTACAGCTATATTATTTACATCGATATTCTGTCAGGGAACCCTTCCCCACCTGTGCACCACGGTGCAAGGCTGTGGGTTGCTCAAGGCAGCCTTGTTTGAGCACAAGCGCAGGGGATGACACGTGCAGCAAGCTATCCTTTGTAGATATAGAGCTGTGCTGTGTTTTCACCCTTATACAACCAGCAACTTTGCACTCTGCTCTGCATTGGTGAAACATTTAGTAAATTTTGGCCCACATTTCTCCTCACAGAATGACCTCTAATTTCATGGACTACTCGGCATAAATTGCGTGCCAGATGAATAACGACTTCATTAGGTTGGGTGTTTAGTGTGTGTGCAAGTTGAACCCCATCCCCCCTTTTCACTTCATAACTGGGGATGGCAAGCAAATAGTGGTAGTTATCTCCCGTTCTGTAGTGGGCGACTCCTGCATCTGAGCTGTTTGATGGCCATTTCACCCAGTTTGACATGGTGAAATGGGCTGGGTTAAAACCCTGGGATAAAAAATGTCTCATTACTTACCGATAATCTTCATTACCCCGATTATGGTCCTCCTCGTCCCAGTCATGCCCCCCTCCCCTTTTGCTGTGTCTGGTCTTCTTGCTACTAGCAGGCTTGGAGGTGGGTGGGAGGGGTCTTTATGCTATGGAAATAAATAAAATACTAACTTGTTAGAGTGCCTGTTGGGAGGTGGCACGGCCTCATATTGTAATTACTGAGACAAGGAGGATCTATGAAGGGATAACGGAAGTTTGCTCATGACTCAGTATGTGTCTACATTCATGGCCGTGACCAGATTTCGGGGGGGCTGTAAAATATTTCGGGGGGGGGGGCTAATTCTTCCAGCCATAACCAGAGTGACTGTAAGAAGGGGTGAACACACAACAAAAGCCTCATTTACAAGTAAATGGTCTTTTAAGGACCTGTTAAGTACTCGGGTGCGGCTGCAATTAGATGCTCGCCAGCCCGCAAAGCAGTGTCTGCCCGGGCTGACACACACGAGGGGGGATGGGGGGGGCTGAAGCCCTGAGCCCAATGGGTGTTACCCGCCTGTCCGTGGCCTTTGTTTTTACAAATATCACCTCACGTGAGGTGCCTCACGTGTGGGGAGAAGATAATAAAGAAGGAAGAGAAGACGTGTCATTCAAAATTAATATTAGCTCACAGTATCATGCATCTCTCTTCAACAGACGTCTTATTGGCACAAAAGAGAAAGGAGATACCACTCAATAAAATCCTGGCACAAAATACAAAATCAACAGTCTAGCCCCCTAGTCTATGCGCTCTATGGCAATCACTGACGAATTATGTAAATTTGAGTTACAAAGAGTACTTATTTTCGTCAAAGGAAAAAACCAATACCGCTGAATTATGGTACCTAAATGTGTCCACTTTTTGCCGTGTGATCAACAAGACTGCAAAACATCAATCCCTATTGAAGAGAAAAATACATTTTCACTGCGATCACATGCCTGGATGACAATCGCAACATATTCCACCTTGCAAACTTATCCTGTGCACTTAAAGAACAAGCTACTGGCTATTCGCCTAGGAATACTGCCATCATTAGCGGACAAACCCCTTGGGGATACAATGGCCCGAAAACATGCCGACTATGTGGGGCCACCAAAGAGGATTTTACATGCTTGGTTTGCATATGCCCCTCATTGCAGCAAGCACGCCTCTCTCTGTTTAGACGATCATTCAATGAAAGGGGGATGCGTACTTGAGGCAATAACGAGGGGCCTTAATTCCACAGACCTCCAGCTAAACTGAAAACTGTTGAAATGTTTGCAACTGCATGATAAACCTCTCAAACAGAGTTCTGAGAGCACAGCCCTAGTAGGAGAAAGTGAGTCGGCGTAATATTAAACAAACAGTTGACAGTGAGTGGAAGACAGTTATATGACTATTTTATGAGACTTTAATGTTTCTGTCAAATTTGAAATACAGCTTAATCAGTCATTATCACGCAATAACGGCACTTTAGAAAAACTTAGTTAAAATTACCGGCCCCTTATTAGAAGGAAATAAAAACAATAACACACAATATGCCACATGATTTTAATAATTTGTATTGTCATAAAACCTTGTGAACATTTAAGTAATGGATAAACTAGAAAAGTAATTGTGATTTATTTTATTCAAAACCGTTTAAAAAAAAAATCTTTACCTGTAAAATATTGTGACAGTTTTTATTAACTTATAACAATAAACACATTAAAAAAAACATGTCTTATTTGAACATGTTTTCACTGCACACTTTTCCTTCATTCACTTTATACTCCCACCCCTTGCCCTTACGTGCTCCATGAACACCTTTCTCCTTGTACCCTTCGCAGATTGACTTTCTCAGCGCATTTGACTTGAGAATGACTTTACTTAGTATGCTATTGACAACACATTGTCACATTTACAAATATGCAGCGTGGTTTCTTCCAGGTTCAGAACTTGTTACTTAATCAGGAAGCAATGACAACCCATCTGCAATGTTTTACGTTCTCGTAGCTTCATTTTGCTACCGTGTGCTGCAGTTGTTTCTTGTACATTTAAAAGACTAAAGTCCACCTGGTGGTATTGTTTTGATTTGCTTCTGAACCCTTCTTCTATGTCAGTCTGTTCCTAGGCGCCTTGAGCTCTAACACTGATGAAAATGGCAGCACATGATTCTCAGATGCAGGTTGCTAATAAGAGGTTGATACCTTGGAGCTCAATGTTGAATAGATCACAAACCAGACGCTTAAATGAATGTGTAAAGCATGCAATGACAACAAATCTAACAGCGTGCTCCCATTTGACAGCTGTTTTTACAGTCTTGCAAATGCTTACATACATTTGAAGAAAAAAATCAATACTGTAGTTGATAAATATACTAACAGAACAAACTGAGGTTGTGCAGCTATATCAAGGCCACCAGACACGCAAACTCTTTTGAAGGGTAAGTAAACATGATCTTACTTTTTCATTTTATCATTGTTGTGCTCTGTTTGCATAAACATCCAAATATGTGTTGAGTCATTTATGCATATTTTAATGAGATGTAAATCTGACCACCCCCTACGATGAGTCAGCCACTTCACTTACAAGACTGTCACTGTCTGCTATTGACACCCGGACACGAGCGCGTACCCTCAAGAAGCCCTTATTTTTTATTTTATAATTTTACTATAGTATATCTCAGTCACTTTTCAAGGCACATGGGCTGTTGAGAATCGGTTATGTGATCACACGGGTTTGGGTTGGAGTGATAGGTGAAGTGTGATGACGGGTTCTCAATGCTTTGATTAGGGGGTGGAGTGTGAGTGAAAAGCAGATGGATTGAGGTATGGTAGCGAGTTATAAATCAATGAAAAACGGAAAAATGCATAAGTGGGAGTTTTCGTTTTCTTCATTAGGGCAATATTTAATTTGAAGCAGGATTTCATAATTTTTGTGTGGGAGTTCACAGAGCATTCAAAATGTACTGGGTTTCAATTGTGTTAACAGGGGACTTTCTCCTATGGTGTCCGAGGCCTCCTTGATGTAGACCGTGATGTAACCCAAAATGATGTCTCCCTCAAAGAATGTTACTAGGTGGTCCTGAGTCTACCATAGGTCACAGTTATTCATAAGTCTTGGCCTCAATGGGGGACCACCTAAAGTGTTGGAGGACCCCCTGCTCCACATGGGCTGCAGGGGCCTGCGTTACGCCACCTGGACACTCATACTGGGAACAACGTACCCCTTTTAACACTACACTCCAACAGCACAAGACTGTCTAAAGCGGGATATCTGGGCAGTAAACACAGAACTCAGCAAGGCAGGAATTCCCATGGAATAATGAATTCTCCAGTCTGTACTTTATCACACACAGAGCTCACAAAGATAAATTGTTTACACACAATTAACAAAAAAAATGTACATGCTTGCAGGTGGAACTTGCAGCCCTCCGAAAGGAGCCTCGCAGAAGAATAAGGGTGGAAATAAAGGTCACAGTGGGCAACTAACCACCTAAATTCAGTCTGTGACACTCTGAGGATCAGCAAGCCCTAAATAAAAAACAAATATTTGCTTTTTATTTGCTTATAGACAACATAGCTGGCTATTCACTATTAATCCTAACAATTAAGGGCATGCATGTCCTGAGGGGAGGAGGTAGGGACAATTTCAGCTCAGGGAAGAAGGCACCAAGGGACATTTCCTTAAGGAACTAAGGCCCTCACAGACCCATTTGAATGTCATGCTTAATCATATGGCTTTGCTCCTCGTCGGGACGGTGATGCAATACCTGAAGGGCACTCTCAAGGAGGCTCTTTAATGGAGATCTTTTGCTCCAAAGCCGTATGTGAAGTGTAAGTGTAAGGTTTGAAGTATAGATTTTGAATTGTAGTGTGTGTGCATGAAAAGTGTAATTCAAAATGGGCTAAGTAATTCTCTGGATTGACTTTTATTCGGTGAGTATGCTTGTCCAGTTAAAAAGATGGTGGCTCCCAGTAAAGACTATGATCTCTGGTGGCCAGAAAAATTAATAGGCCGAGATGTTTCTTGCTTTCAAGAGGGCAATAATGATCAAAAGGGCAATTCACCAGGACCAGTGGATTCTAATCTACACAGAGTTTAGAACCTGAGGTGAAATGTATGATAATTCAAACGCGGACCTTACAGAAGTTGCCTAAAGGGCTGACCCAAGTTGGGTAGTTTCCATGCCTCCTCGAGATATCACTGAGACCACAGGGATTTAGCATGAGAGTCGAAGTGACAATGCACCAAACAACCTACCCACCCCGTCTCTGGCACCAAGGTAAAAGCCCAGCACAAACTGCTAGGCCGGTCTTCCATGGACTAGAAACAAGCATTCTGGGACCGTTTTCAGGGTATCACCCCTCATCAGCCAGGCTAGGTGGAATCCAGTGGCACAGTGACCACCAAGATCTAAATGAGTCCCAAAGTTTGAAAATAGTGATTCAGTTTACAAAAAATGTAAGTAACAATGCCAACATTCTAATGTCAGTCAAAGATGAAACAAACAGCTAGAGATGACTATCATCTTAGATTTCAAAAGACAGGCTTGATCTCCCAATTCCCAAGATCTCTCTACCCTCCTTGATCTATTGCATATTATTCAACTATTTAATTGTCAAGCATATCTTCTATTGCATTTTCTATCAATTGAGGGACCGATAAGAAAATAATACATTGTCTCCATTGCTCTACAGCTCAGTTTGTTCTCTACAAATATCAACATACACATACCTATTATCTCAAGGAGAACTAAACATTTTGGCACCTATTTATAAACTGCACTTTATAATATATTTAGTAGTATTCACAATAGTACTATTCACCTACCACAAAACTGTATTGACAAACCTACGTGCAGAGAATGGAGATCTATGCATCTCCAATCTTTTCTATTTAATGTTCTCTGCCCTGGTTGTGGGGGGCTATGCTCACCTAGGTACACAGTTTAATGCTAAATATGAGAGGAAGCTGGTGGAATAGCTGATAAATTGGGAATATTTACTACTAGATTGGAGGAAATTCGGAAGGAGTAAAAAGGGGCTAGAGAATGGTGAGAAGTGGTTTAGGAGAAGGCATGCTGATGCGAACACATGCTCTGAAACGTGTAATCTGATTGGTATTCACAACGTGCATTACTAAAGTTTCTACAGTGAAAAGGGACCCTAAACAGTCATCAATGTGCTCCAACCCAGCCTTGTAAGTATGTTCTGCACCTCACATGACCACTCACAGATATTGCAACACACTCCCAAAGAAAATAAGTGAGGCAGGGACTTGAAATACCAACCCTTAGAATATAATATTAATTGGGGACATTAGAAATCCCTCACGCAAGATGGTTGCACTTGCTTGTCGATCTGGAAGTCTGAGGATCCAATCTGCCATCATTCTGCCTTACCTATGGCAGTCCAGCCCCAAGATGCAGGCTCCTCGGTCCCTAGTCATGCCCTCCTTGCTGTTGGGCTCGCTGGAGAGCTGCACAGTGTGCTGTGTGAGCCAGGGCAATATTCGGCAATCCCAGTACCATGTGGTAGGCGGAGCCTGCTCTCTTCAGGCAGGACCCCATGGTGCACTCCTTCATCACTTGGGGGAATGCACTGTGTGTGGGTCTCTGCACTGAGCACTTCTAGGGCTGGCATTCAGACATCACACCCTCCCACAACCTCTGCAACAAACTCAGCTCCTACTTCCACCTAAAAATAAGATCATCCAATGACAACTTCAACAAACAGACTACGGACACCAAACCAACTCCCCCCTCAGCAACAACACCCAGTCCACCATCTCCTCCTGGACCCCAGTCACAACCAAAGACGCCTCATCTACCATGAAGGGCATTCACTCAGGAGCCTGCACAGGCCCTTGCCCTCCTCACATCTTCCACAGAGCCGCTGCTGCCATTGCACCTGAGCTAAGACGCACCATCAACAGAACCTTCAAAGCCGGCACATTCCCCAATGATTGGAAATGCATAGAAGTCCCTCTTCAAGAAGCCCTCAGCAGATCCGACGGACCTCAAGAACTACCAACCCATCTCTCTCTTCTCTTTCAGGGCCAAAGTCACGAGAAGATCGTCAGCGTTCAACTAACAACATTTATTGAAGAGAACTTCAGCCTTGACCCCTCTCAATCTGGATTCAACAGCAACTACAGCACCAAGACCGCCCTACTCACCACTACAGACAACAGCCTCAGCCTCCTCGACCAAGTCCACACCGTGCCTCTGATCCTACTTGACCTCTCTGCAGCCTTCGACACCATCTCCCAGCATACACTCACCGGCAGACACCATGACACCGGCATACAGGGAACCGCCCTCGTCTGGATCCGCTCCTTTCTCACAGGCAGAACTCAAAGAATCAGACTTTCCCCCTTCCTCTCCAAACCCACAGAGGGCAACTGCGGAGTTCCCCAAGGATTGTTGCTCAGCCTCACGCTCTTCAACATCTACATGACCCCCATCGACACCATCATAGATAGCATGGGGTCAGTATAGTATCCTATGCCGATGACACCCAGCTCATCCTCTCACTCACCAAGGACCCCCTCACCACCAGACTCAGCATCCATTAAGGAATGAAGGATGTCACATCCAGGATAAGCAGAAGCTGCCTGAAGTTTAACTCAGAGAAGACAGAAGTCCTCATCCTCGGACCCTCCCACTCTGCATGGTACAACACCTGGTGGCCCACCGCCATCCGCAGCCCCACGACCCCGCGGACCATGCTCGGAACCTCGGCATCATACTCGACTCATCCCTCTGCATGACCCGACAGATCAACGCCATCACCTTCACCTGTTTCAACACCCTCCGCATCCTTTGCAAGACCTTCGAATGGTTCCCCAATGAATGGAGAACATCACCCATGCACTCATAAACAGCAGACTGGACTACAGAAATGCCCTCTGCACTGGTATTAACAAATCTGTACTCCGCAAACTCCAGACCATACAGAACACCGCAGCCAAACCCGTCCTCGGCATCCCTCTAAACGTGCAGATCACCCAACACCTACAAGAACTCCACTGGCTCCCCGTCGAGAAGAGAGTAACATTCAAGATGCTCACCCATGCCTACAAATGCTTCCACAACACTGGACCCCAATACCTCAGTGAAAGAATCTCTTTCCACATACCCAAGAGAAACCTCTGATCCGCCGACCTCGCCCTTGCCGAAATCCAGCACTTCCACAGAGCCAGAACTGGTAGAAGAGCCTTCTTCTTCATCGCAGCAAAGACCTGGAACAAGCTCCCAATCAACATCATATGCGCCACTACTTAGCACATCTTCAGTAGGACCCTCATGACCTGGCTCTTTGACTGACCATAGTTGCACACTCCCTGTGCCTTGAGACCCTTATGGGTGAGTAGCACGCTTCACAATTCCCCGATTGATTTATTGATTGAGTTGGCTCCCACTCCGGGAGTGTGAGGTGGCTAATAAGAAAAAGTGGCCAGGCCTGAGTGATGTGGTCTGCTCTGGCAGTGGGCACTGGGAGTAGCTGGGCAACTGCTGGGAGCAGCCGAACATTAACAAGTAAATGCGCCTTGGTAGCGGCGGGCAGTAGGGAACCGCTGCAACAATTCTTTCTGCAAGCACAGAAAGAATTGCAAGCACAGGACCTGGTGGATCTTTGGTAAAAACAAACTCTGTTGCCTCTGCACTACAACAAGTTAAAGAGAGCTATGTAACAGCAGTGTAAATTTACTATAAGACAAATAATGTATGCATCATTCTTTAAGCAGGTTAAGAAACTCTTTGATGGATCTTTGGTACCCTTCTGCATGCATGGCCTGGACCATGGTAGATGGTGACCTGCTCACAGTGAGGTGCGGTCTGGCTGGGAACTTCCACAGTGGGTTCTAAATCTGGGTGCCTTCACACCAATTCGGTGCGGGCGAGGTGGCCAGGGACTGCGTTCTGCTCATGCCCCAACACCTGGTGCCCATATGGGGGTGAGGCTGGGTCCTGCCCCTACCTTGTTGGCCTTGTGTGACTACTCTCCTGTACCCACCTGTAAGAAGTTTGTCTCCTCCTACCGACTCAGGGCAATCTAAGTGCACTCCATACTGACTCTAGTGCTTTGCATGGTCTGCAGTGATGGAATCTCTGTTATTACTGCACTTTCTGGTCTGCTAGTGCCCCTTGGCTCTCTGTTGGTGAGTGGGGTTGAGGCGGGACCTTGGCCTCTATTGTACGACATTTGACTGCTCTCTCCATTGCATTGTGTATTCTGGCTACATGGCAGCAGCAAATATATGTTGAGAATGCACTCCTTCCCTTATGATAAATTCATGAATAAATAAATCTGTCGTCCAGTGGTGTGTGTAATCAGATGCTGAGATCAGCCCCATCTCACAGATCATACTGAAAGTATACCTCAGGACACATGTCTTGTGTCCCATCTGTCACACTGAGTTGTGGGTAGGAATTCCCCTTTCATTAAACCCTTTAAACATCCTTTTTCTATTTTCATCATTATAAACCAATAGTTGTACAGTTTCTTTTTCCTCATTCACTCAAGCTTATTAAATCACTGTGGAGACAGCACCATTCCACCTTCTGTCTTTATTTACTTCAAATGACTATTGCATGCCAATCAGGCTTTTCACAGCAACCCCTACCTCACCACTTAAGGGTGCAAGCATTGTTCCTTCTTGACTGTTTTTGCTGGCATTATGTAGTCGGCTCAGTGATAGACAAATCTGACGGCCGCCAATGCAAAGCTTCATTTTCAGTCCCTCCGCGCGCACTGTGGTGCCAAGCATTGGATAGAGGTTCTGGATGCACTTAGTTCATCCTCAGAGGCACTCTTTGACTTAACAGAGATGAAAGATTTGCTGTTAGCAATGCAACACAGTTTGAGATCCATCAAACTAAAATGAACTCCATGTATAGCAGGATGGACTCCATCGCTTGTAAACTTGAGAAACATGATGGTCAGCTTCAGAAAGCTGAGCAGTACATCTCTTCAGTCGAGGATACTGTGTCTTTCCATGGAAACACCCTTCACAACATGGAAAAGGTCCTCAAGGTCATCACCCTCTAAAAATGAGGATCTGGAGGCGTATTCACACATAAGTAATCTTCCCATCCAAAGGGTGCCTGAATCCGGCAATACAGGCAGACAGGTCTATGTGGAGGAGATATCACTTAATTTAATTGGGGTAGATTCATTCTCCGCTGACTCATTATTGAATATGTACACTGTGCTTGATTGGCTCATCCTCCGCCAGGGACCCTGCCCCATCCTAATATTACCCAACGCCTCAAACTTTTAGACCAAGATGGTGCATTGTGGGTGGACAGGGAGAACCTTTCTGTGAGTTTTTATGACGTATAAGAGTTACCTATGAACTTTGGCATTTCTCTATTGGAACTGTTTGAACTCAGTGATTCATTCGCTTTGAAATGATAAAATTGTCTTACTGATTTTCCAGAATTGTTTATTAAAAATTAAATGTGATATAGCATTGTGGTGAACTTTTGCCTTTTTAAAATTTGTATGCATTTGTGATAATGTTCAAACACTGACCCACATTTAACGTACTTACTGGATGTCTGGAGGCAGCATCACTCATCTGCTAAGGAATGCACCTTCTGTTCGGGGGTACATGGAACTAGTCCAGGTTGGATTAATGGCTAATTTCTAGAGGAGTGGTCTTATGGGTTCAGCAGGTCACACATTTGGCAAGAACCTTTTCGGAACATTCCCCTGTCTTGCTTGCACTACCTGTTTCTTCGCCAGTCCCCCAAGGGGATACCTGGCACCTATCTCTGCTTATGCTTTTAGACCAGCAATTTAGGGTAATGTTGTGAAAAGATATATCTGATTTCTTTAAGTGTAATGACTGTATGGTTCCCCTGGTGGGCTCAGTGTGGAAGACGTTTAGGATTTTGGTTCAAGATTTATGCCTTCTAAGAGTGGGGGAGTGCTGCAATCCCTCAGACACCAACTAGCCTGTTTGTAGAGAGAGTTCAAGCAGTTAGAGACTCAGCAGGACGCGGAGCTCCAGCTCAGCCAACAATTCAAGTTGGTTTTATCAGAAAACCAGGAAGTGGCTGCTTTGGAATGGCACTTTTGAGGTAAACATGCTACTGCACAAGCGTAAGGAGAAGATGAATGCTCAGGCAAAACCCTCACAGCCATGATTAGGCACTAATGATATTTTGGGCATTGCAGGGGAGCAGGAACAGCTATACATACACACCCTAATATCCATCAAACATTCTTGCCTTTCCATAATATCGTCTACGCTTCCTGGTGGGGGGTTCCTGTGGAGGTGGGATCTTATTTGGAGGATGTAGCTTTAGGTTGGCTATGTGATTCACAGCACACCTTCCTTGATCAGGATTATTCCACAGACACCTCGTCTGGGACGCAATACAGCAGTTTCTGGATAGGAACGTGCTGGGGCCAGATGGACTGACTGTGGAATTTTATCAGGCAAATGCAGAACTCTTGACCCCAATGCTAATTGCTGTTTTTAAAGAAGCACTGGAAACTAGCCACCTCCCCATCCATGCTCAAAGTCTTGATTATTAACCTGCTTAAACCAGTTAAGCCCTGTCTGTGAGTTTTATAGATCGCTCTCATTGATCGATTGTGATGCTAAAATCCTAGCCAAGATCCTTGCTAATCCACTGTCTGTTCTCATGTCCATTCTGGTATGCATGGACCAGTTGTACTTTGTTAGAGGGTGCTCCACCTCATACAATCTGTGTACACTCGTTTCAGTGCTGCAATATGAAGATCCTTATTTAGCTGTGGTGGAGGTCTAACGCCACTAAGGCCTTTGACACGTATGAGAGGGATTTCCTTGTGTGTCAGATGGGCTTTTCCTGTACCGTTTTGTCCTGGATTGTCCTTCTTTACTCTCATCATGTGGCAAGGGTGCGTATCAATGGTGCACTGTCTCCTCCATTTGCGATCACACCTTGTACCTGACAGATCTGCCTGGTATCACCCTTACTTTTTGTTTGGCTACGAAGCTATAGCAGTACCATCATGACTAAGCACTGCACTACCCCAGTATTCACCTATTAGTCTCTCTATGAACTGATGACATCAATCTCTTCCTTTGTGATCCTCATAGCAGTCTAAATGGTATTCTACAGGTGTATGTTTGGTTTGGTTGATTGTCCAGTATTCAGATCAATTGGGAAGAGTCACAACTCTTTCTCCTCTCCTTTAGGCCACCACACCATTCACTTCAGGCTTTCACTTTAAGTGGTGTCAGACAGAATTGAAACGCTTGGGGATACACTAATTTTGGTACTGCTCTTTCTTTCCTTACTGATCAAGTTACATGGTGGATTTCTTTCTCGCTGCCATCATTAGCAGGTCTCATTGCTTTAATGAAAATGGTGCTCCTAAACTCTAGTACCTCTGTGAACATTCCGGTCCCGCTCAACTGGCATTTTTTCTGTCATGTCCTTCAGCTTATTCCCATCATGTACATACCGATTACAAACATTTTGTCCCATCCACACAACATATTTGTCTTCAACAGGTGACCTTTTATGTAGTATCTTACTTCTGTCTCTCCAACATCAGGCTCTTTGCTCTTGGTACCTTATCTTAATCCCTGTACCTGACGTACATAAACATGTTCCCAGGCACTGTGGATTTATTCTGTATAAGGGTCACCACTTTTTTTCATCCATGGCCATCAGCCAGCTGTGCATGTTCATGTTTCTTTAGAAAAGGATTAGGCGGGGATTAGCAAATGTTTTCAAAACATATTGATTCTAGAAAAACCCCGGAGTGACCACTTTAGTATAAAAGACCCTCACCCCCCCCTTACAAAGCAGAGGAGAATTCCTTCCTGGCTGGACTGAGACTCTGCAGGCTGATCCTTCGGGAGGCAGAGAACTGACATCTCTTTCGGGGTGCCATCTTCGATGCAGAGAAGGGGTCCTTTATTCAGAACCATCCGGTTTGGGGTTAGCACTGCCCTGGGGGTTTCTGGGCTCCGTTAGGATCTATCCTGACATTTACAATCACATTATTCACCTACATATCTAGGTTAGGTACACCTAGGTAGGCTACACATCATAGGAGTACGCCAATGCTATTGTTTTATATAATATTCTTTTATTCATCTTATTAGCAATATGGTAGAAATGTATCTGCTATTTACGATATTGGAACTAGCAATCTCATTTGTCTGCTCCTGTCTTTTGATTGTTGCAGCTAACATGTTTCATACTAGACTGACGCTTGACCAATAAATGATTATTGAAACCGTTAAATTCGTCATTCTATGTATTCTGAGAAAAGCAAGCACGAGTGACTGAAAGTAATATGCCGTATGCTTTCCACTATACCTGAGGAATCGGGTCGTCATGTTCAGTGGTTGCCAGAAACTGCACACACCCCTTTAGAATAGAGGGGGATGGTAGTGGCACCATAGAGCTAGCTGGTATAACGGCTGACTCATCCTGTGGGGGTGTCCAGAGTCTGTCTGCACACCAAGCCCTCAGTTTATGTCATCCAAATGCTCAGGTCCTGGGGGTCCTAGGAAATACACAACACTTCAAAGCATTGAAAACGCAGCTGAGTCGTTTAGCATGGGGGGACAACACTGCATTTAGTGGTACACTCTCACCTTACCTTTCTCAGAGTGCAGCAATGATGCCCCAGATACGGAGCTTTATTACCGGTGTGCCCAAGCTCACCATGCTATTCACTGGGACTGTCCCACTTCATTCCTCCCTCATCTGGTAGTCGAGCAGGGATGCATGGCCTAGATTCCATGCATGGCCCAGTGTCATAAAGTTCATAACCAATCCCTGTACTTTCCAGTGGTCTCGCTTCCCTATCATCCTTTATTGCCTGTTAAACATGAATCCCTTTGTCAGTACCAACTCAAACTGCATGGGCTACATGCATGAGTGATTTATATTTTGATGTTCACTTCCTTTCCCAGACTGGGTATCGGCAAGATGGTGCAGCCTTCCCTCTGGAGATTTCACCTACATTTGTATCAAATGAAACAGTAGGGCATCCATGCCTAATTATCCTGAAAAACCTCACATCTTCAATACCCTATATACCTTACTTCAAGCTGCTAGAACTTATCAACTGTTTTCTCTATTCAGTCTATTGCAACTTACCACACAGGTGGAATATCTTGGTTATAGGGGGCAAGCGATAACACAGTGGCAAACAAAACTTGGGGAAGATCTCACAGAGGAATAATAACACTACTGCTGCACGCAGACCGGTCAAATAGTGTGTAATAATGGACAAGGAATTATTCATTACAAGTTTATGCACACTTCCTTCGCCTGGCATGGTCTTGTCAGCCAGTCCAATTAAATTCCCAGGAAGTGCATGATGCTCACTCTATTATTGGAGGAAACTCTTAGGATGACTCCCCTCATGGACTTACTTGGGCATGTCAAAGACTTAAATGTTGCATTTAAGAGGTATGTAGCGATAGCACTGCTGCTTGCTAAGAGAAGGGCCTGTCACTTGTCGATGGGGGCAGGGACGACCCCTACATTTAAGGACAGGCTTACGGACCTCATTGATTGCAATTAGCAGCTGATCTTGGACTCTGAATTATTACCCCCCCCCCACTTCTCGTCCTAGGGATATCTGGTTTCCTTACATTCTTACTTGCTAGCCTCTACTGCTAATGAGGTGATGTTCTTTCTATACATTCATTTCCTTGAGGAAGAGCAAGAGAGCCAAATATTATCATCTCTTCATCTCCACAATCAGCTAGATGATTTCACAGTAGCCATAAACTTAAGAAGAGAGGCGCCAAGGATTATGGGTGCATATTAATATAATTAATGAAAGGTAACTTTCATGTCCCCACAAGGTTTAGCACTCCCTGGGTCCACATGAGCCACCCTGTAAATGTAAAAAGTTTTTGTAACCGGTTGACATGTTCAACAATATCACAACCTCATATGATTGATACAGGGTCAGAGGTGGACAGATAAAAACACAGATGAAAGTCACTTACAAGAATGACACGCACCTAATACACAAGCACACACATACACAAAGCATATAAGCACCACATAGACACATCAAGGCATTGTACAGAGAGAAGAAAGACAGAGATCATACGCTTATGAAAAAGACAAATGCCATCAGGGTGAATACACGTATACAAAGGCCATGCACACAATCAGATTCTCATGGGATAAACCCTTACATAAATAACAGACAATCACAGAAGACTGAAGCATAGACACAATACAGATAGCCACACATCTATGTTGGATTGATACTACTGACACACACACATACACATATAATGATGATCAAAATAGACTTATAGGATAACAGACACATGCATAAGCAAAGTATAAAGCAGCTGTACCCACAACATCCCCTCCTCATACTGGGGCAGTATATATACCAGCCAGGTGAGCTCGCATCAGTCTTACCACTGATAACTGGTCCATAACCACCGTATTATCAAGGGCTTTGAGAGCCAATATTGTGGGCAAGGTTGTTCCCTCTTGAGCAACCATGCGAGCATTCATCCCGACCTATCCGCCTCCCTATGCAGTCTCTGCTGATAGGTCCCGCAGACATGGCAGTCTAGTCTATCCCAGATCATTGCCACAGCTCTGTGCACCTCAGTCAATGCTACCTCATCCCGCTCCCACACCTCCACTCCTTTCTGCAGTGCAGCAAGTCATATTTCCTTCTCTCCCAATTCCCGCTCCAACTTCTTCCTAATGCCGTACATTATTCGTAAGCTCACCCCTTTAATGACTACATTCAGTGCCTTCCATTCCATCCCATTCACATTTGCCATACCCCAATTAGACTCAAAGAAACCCCCTAGCACCTCCTGCATATCTATGGCATACTCAGGATCCCCCAAGGACTCAGGCCGAAATCTGCATTGTGGAACGGCATGGAGTCACTCCCACACCCTGCATTCCAAGAGAAGGGGAGCATTATCAGGGAGGAACCACACCTAATATGATATCCTCACAATGTCCAGGAAATCTTCACCTGTGTCAAGGAATCTATCTAGTCTACTGTGAGTGCCATGTGCTGGAGAGTAACAGGAATATTCGTGCCCAGAGGGATAAAGCTCCTACCACACGTCCACACATTTAGTCAATGGATAACTTCCTGCAGCCCGTCTACCATATGAGGCTTCCTACCCTGACACGGTGTGTGTCTATCCAATAAGCCGCCCAACACACAGTTGAAATCCCCATGCATATAATCGGGGTGCCCACATAGGGCAGCAAGACATCCCCCAAAGCCCCAAAAAATTCACCATCATCAATATTCGGTACATACACATTCATCAGACACACCTCATGTCCATCTAAGGTACCATGCAACAGGATGTAGCGCCTCCAAATCCACAATCTGCTCCCTCAATTGAAAGGGGACTCCCGGCACCACCCAAAAGGATACTCCCCTAGCGTACAGTTTTTGGGCTTCCTCCTCACTGAGATGCGTCTCCTGATGTAACACAATGTTAACCTTCAACAGTCTAAAGTAAGTGTGGGTCCGGAAAAAGAAGTGAGCCCTCGCACAGACAGCAGTCATACTGCATCAGCCTTCCCTCATCAACTCTGTGTGAAACCTGCTGTCTCCCCCACACCCACACATCCCTCATGCATTATGAACACGTGTTGCTGCAAATAATCAAAAAAAGAACATAGCAGTAAAACCAGAAAAAAACACTTATCCCCCAAAGCTGGTAAACACCTCTCATCTCAATTTGTGCCTACTCATTCATCACAACTATACCCCCTGTTGATTCCACCCCATCACTCAATGTCATGAATTATGCTAAGGAAGCAGACCGCGAAGGGAAGAAACCCCCCAATCACTGTCATCTTCCTGTGCGCCCCACCATCTCACCTCCCCGCCCCTGAGTGTATGTACTCAACAAATATTCAATATATGTAAATGACCAATGGGTCAACAATTAGCTGAGAATGGACTAAATTAGAAAAGTGAACAAAAGAGGCAAGAAAAAGGAGAAACGAGCATTTGCAATGCAATTAGGGTAATCAGACATAATATCGGAAATTTTATATCGAACTGACATAATATCGAACGGTAAATATCGTATGTAAAAAATATCGAAATACAAAATATCGTATACAAAAATATCGTATATAGTATGTGTATTATAACATCGAAAGTAATTACATCGGAAGTTAAAATATCGAATGTAAAAAACATTGTTTAATAGTTAAAAATAGTAAAAAAAATATCAATTAAGTTAATGTTGTATTGTAATCTGTAAATGTTATTTTACATAAAAAATTATATTTATATTATAATATTTAAAAATATTTTTAGGAGCGGGTTATTGGGTTTATAGGGGATAAGGGTGGGGAGTGTTTTAAAAATATATGTAGAAAAAAATATAATTTTTAAAAATTGTTTATATATTAACAAATGAATATATAATGATTAGAACATTTATAACAAATAAACAAATTTCAAATTTACAAAATAAATTTCGAAATTAGAAATTCGAAATTAAAAAAAATTTTGTTAAAATAAATGTAATAAAAAAATTACCTAAATATAGAATAAATATTTAAAAAATATATAATGATTAAAAAATGTATTTAAAAAAAAATTTAATTGAAATTCGAAATTAGAAAAGCGAAATTTAAAAATAATATATATAAAAAAAATGAAAATTAAATTTAAATATCGAAATTAGAAAATCGAAATTAAAAATTATATGTATTAAAACATTTTTAAATATATGTATTTAAATTAATATTTGCTAAATATAGAATATATTTTTACTAATAAATATATAATGATTAGAACTTTTATATAAATGTAAAAATGTAAACAAAAATTTCGAATTTAGAAATTATATTTATTTTTACTATATATCACATATTTGTCAAAATATATGTTTTAATAATGCTAATATAGTATTGTAATCTGTTAATGTAATTTATCTAAAATAATATAAATATATATTAATATATAATATTAAAATTACATTTATAATATTTGGAGCAAGATATTGAGTTTATAGGGGATAAGGCTGTGGACTTTTGTGAAAATATATTTCTAAAAATTTATAAATGATCAAAATATAATATATAATAATACATTGGTAGATTGAGAAAAAATAGAAACAATATTACTTTTTATTTTTAAAATAACAATTTTCGATTTTAAATTTTAGAAATATTAGTGTCAAGCACATATTTCAACTTTATGTAGGCTGGAGTGAGAATAGTAAATTGTATTTAATTAGTGTCCAGCACCTACTTATATTTTATGTAGACTGGAGTGTGAATAGTAAATTATATTTAATTAGTGTCCAGCACCTACTTCTATTTTATGTAGACTGGAGTGGGAATAGTAAATTGTATTTAATTAGTGTCCAGCACCTATTTCAAAATTATGTAGACAGGAGTGGGAATAGTACATTTTATTTAATTAGTGTCCAGCACCTATTTCAATTTTATGTAGACTGAATTGGGAATAGTAAATTATATTTAATTAGTGTACAGCACTTATATTAATTTTATGTAGACTGGAGAGGTAATAGTAAATGTTATTTAATTAGTGTCCAGCACCTACTTCTATTTTATGTAGAGTGGAGTGGGAATAGTACATTTTATTTAATTAGTGTCCAGCACCTACTTCAATTATATGTAGACTGGAGTGGGAATAGTAAATTATATTTAATTAGTGTCCAGCACATACTTCAATTTTATGTAGACTGGAGTGGGAATAGTAAATTCTATTTAATTAGTGTCCAGCACATACTTTAAATTTATGTAGACTGGAGTGGGAATAGTACATTTTATTTAATTAGTGTCCAGCACCTACTTCAATTTTATGTAGACTGGAGTGGGAATAGTAAATTATATTTCATTAGTCTCCAGCACCTACTTCTGTTTTATGTAGACTGGAGTGGGAATAGTAAATTTTATTTAATTAGTGTCCAGCACCTACTTCAATTCTATGTAGACTGGAGTGGGAATAGTAAATTTTATTTAATTAGTGTCCAGCACATACTTTAAATTTATGTAGACTGGAGTGGGATTAGTAATTTTTTTTAATTAGTGTCCAGCACCTACTTCTATTTTATGTAGACTGGAGTGGGAATAGTAAATTATATTAAATTAGTGTCCAGCACCTACTTCAATTTTATGTAGACTGGAGTGGGAATAGTAAATTATATTTAATTAGTCTCCAGCACCGACTTCAATTTTATGTAGACTGGAGTGGGAATAGTAAATTATATTTAATTAGTGTCCAGCACCTACTTCTATTTTATGTAGACTGGAGTGGGAATAGTAAATTATTTTTAATTAGTGTCCAGCACCTACTTCTATTTTATGTAGACTGGAGTGGGAATAGTACATTTTATTTAATTAGTGTCCAGCACCTACTTCAATTTTATGTAGACTGGAGTGGGAATAGTAAATTATATTTAATTAGTGTCCAGCACATACTTTAAATTTATGTAGAGTGGAGTGGGAATAGTAAATTATATTTAATTAGTGTCCAGCATCTACTTCAATTATATGTAGACTGGAGTGGGAATAGTAAATTATATTTAATTACTGTCCAGCACATACTTCAATTTTATGTAGACTGGAGTGGGAATAGTAAATTTTATTTAATTAGTGTCCAGCACCTACTTCTATTTTATGTAGACTGGAGTGGGAATAGTAAATTATATTTCATTAGTGTCCAGCACCTACTTCAATTTTATGTAGACTGGAGTGGGAATAGTAAATTATATTTCATTAGTCTCCAGCACCTACTTCTGTTTTATGTAGACTGGAGTGGGAATAGTACATTTTATTTTATTAGTGTCCAGCACCTACTTCAATTTTATGTAGACTGGAGTGGGAATAGTACATTTTATTTAATTAGTGTCCAGCATATACTTTAAATTTATGTAGACTGGAGTGGGAATAGTACATTTTATTTAATTAGTGTCCAGCACCTACTTCAATTTTATGTAGACTGGAGTGGGAATAGTAAATTATATTTCATTAGTCTCCAGCACCTACTTCTGTTTTATGTAGACTGGAGTGGGAATAGTAAATTTTATTTAATTAGTGTCCAGCACCTACTTCAATTTTATGTAGACTGGAGTGGGAAAAGTAAATTTTATTTAATTAGTGTCCAGCACATACTTTAAATTTATGTAGACTGGAGTGGGATTAGTAATTTTTTTTAATTAGTGTCCAGCACCTACTTCAATTTTATGTAGACTGGAGTGGGAATAGTAAATTATATTTAATTAGTCTCCAGCACCGACTTCAATTTTATGTAGACTGGAGTGGGAATAGTAAATTATATTTAATTAGTGTCCAGCACCTACTTCTATTTTATGTAGACTGGAGTGGGAATAGTAAATTATATTTAATTAGTGTCCAGCACCTACTTCTATTTTATGTAGACTGGAGTGGGAATAGTAAATTTTATTTAATTAGTGTCCAGCACCTACTTCAATTTTATGTAGACTGGAGTGGGAATAGTAAATTATATTTAATTAGTGTCCAGCACATACTTTAAATTTATGTAGACTGGAGTGGGAATAGTAAATTATATTTAATTAGTGTCCAGCATCTACTTCAATTATATGTAGACTGGAGTGGGAATAGTAAATTATATTTAATTAGTGTCCAGCACATACTTCAATTTTATGTAGACTGGAGTGGGAATAGTAAATTATATTTAATTAGTGTCCAGCACATACTTTAAATTAATGTAGACTGGAGTGGGAATAGTAAATTTTATTTAATTAGTGTCCAGCACCTACTTCAATTTTATGTAGACTGGAGTGGGAATAGTAAATTATATTTCATTAGTCTCCAGCACCTACTTCAATTTTATGTAGACTGGAGTGGGAATAGTACATTTTATTTGATTAGTGTCCAGCACATACTTTAAATTTATGTAGACTGGAGTGGGAACACTAATTTTTTTTTTATTAGTGTCCAGCACCTACTTCTATTTTATGTAGACTGGAGTGGGAATAGTAAATTATATTTAATTAGTGTCCAGCACCTACTTCAATTTTATGTAGACTGGAGTGGGAATAGTAAATTATATTTAATTAGTCTCCAGCACCGACTTCAATTTTATGTAGACTGGAGTGGGAATAGTAAATTATATTTAATTAGTGTCCAGCACCGACTTCTATTTTATGTAGACTGGAGTGGGAATAGTAAATTATATTTAATTAGTTTCCAGCACCTACTTCTATTTTATGTAGACTGGAGTGGGAATAGTAAATTTTATTTAATTAGTGTCCAGCACCTACTTCAATTTTATGTAGACTGGAGTGGGAATAGTAAATTATATTTAATTAGTGTCCAGCACATACTTTAAATTTATGTAGACTGGAGTGGGAATAGTAAATTATATTTAATTAGTGTCCAGCATCTACTTCAATTTTATGTAGACTGGAGTGGGAATAGTAAATTATATTTAATTAGTCTCCAGCACCTACTTCTATTTTATGTAGACTGGAGCTGGAATAGTAAATTGTATTTAATTAGTGTCCAGCACCTACTTCAATTTTATGTAGACTGGAGTGGGAATAGTAAATTATATTTCATTAGTCTCCAGCACCTACTTCTGTTTTATGTAGACTGGAGTGGGAATAGTACATTTTATTTTATTAGTGTCCAGCACCTACTTCAATTTTATGTAGACTGGAGTGGGAATAGTACATTTTATTTAATTAGTGTCCAGCACATACTTTAAATTTATGTAGACTGGAGTGGGAATAGTACATTTTATTTAATTAGTGTCCAGCACCTACTTCAATTTTATGTAGACTGGAGTGGGAATAGTAAATTATATTTCATTAGTCTCCAGCACCTACTTCTGTTTTATGTAGACTGGAGTGGGAATAGTAAATTTTATTTAATTAGTGTCCAGCACCTACTTCAATTTTATGTAGACTGGAGTGGGAAAAGTAAATTTTATTTAATTAGTGTCCAGCACATACTTTAAATTTATGTAGACTGGAGTGGGATTAGTAATTTTTTTTAATTAGTGTCCAGCACCTACTTCTATTTTAGGTAGACTGGAGTGGGAATAGTAAATTATATTTAATTGGTGTCCAGCACCTACTTCAATTTTATGTAGACTGGAGTGGGAATAGTAAATTATATTTAATTAGTCTCCAGCACCGACTTCAATTTTATGTAGACTGGAGTGGGAATAGTAAATTATATTTAATTAGTGTCCAGCACCTACTTCTATTTTATGTAGACTGGAGTGGAAATAGTAAATTATATTTAATTAGTGTCCAGCACCTACTTCTATTTTATGTAGACTGGAGTGGGAATAGTACATTTTATTTAATTAGTGTCCAGCACCTACTTCAATTTTATGTAGACTGGAGTGGGAATAGTAAATTATATTTAATTAGTGTCCAGCACATACTTTAAATTTATGTAGACTGAAGTGGGAATAGTAAATTATATTTAATTAGTGTCCAGCATCTACTTCAATTATATGTAGACTGGAGTGGGAATAGTAAATTATATTTAATTAGTGTCCAGCACATACTTCAATTTTATGTAGACTGGAGTGGGAATAGTAAATTATATTTAATTAGTGTCCAGCACATACTTTAAATTAATGTAGACTGGAGTGGGAATAGTAAATTTTATTTAATTAGTGTCCAGCACCTACTTCTATTTTATGTAGACTGGAGTGGGAATAGTAAATTATATTTAATTAGTGTCCAGCACCTACTTCAATTTTATGTAGACTGGAGTGGGAATAGTAAATTATATTTCATTAGTCTCCAGCACCTACTTCAATTTTATGTAGACTGGAGTGGGAATAGTAAATTTTATTTGATTAGTGTCCAGCACATACTTTAAATTTATGTAGACTGGAGTGGGAACACTAATTTTTTTTTTATTAGTGTCCAGCACCTACTTCTATTTTATGTAGACTGGAGTGGGAATAGTAAATTATATTTAATTAGTGTCCAGCACCTACTTCAATTTTATGTAGACTGGAGTGGGAATAGTAAATTATATTTAATTAGTCTCCAGCACCGACTTCAATTTTATGTAGACTGGAGTGGGAATAGTAAATTATATTTAATTAGTGTCCAGCACCGACTTCTATTTTATGTAGACTGGAGTGGGAATAGTAAATTATATTTAATTAGTTTCCAGCACCTACTTCTATTTTATGTAGACTGGAGTGGGAATAGTAAATTTTATTTAATTAGTGTCCAGCACCTACTTCAATTTGATGTAGACTGGAGTGGGAATAGTAAATTATATTTAATTAGTGTCCAGCACATACTTTAAATTTATGTAGACTGGAGTGGGAATAGTAAATTATATTTAATTAGTGTCCAGCATCTACTTCAATTTTATGTAGACTGGAGTGGGAATAGTACATTTTATTTAATTAGTGTCCAGCACATACTTTAAATTTATGTAGACTGGAGTGGGAATAGTACATTTTATTTAATTAGTGTCCAGCACCTACTTCAATTTTATGTAGACTGGAGTGGGAATAGTAAATTATATTTCATTAGTCTCCAGCACCTACTTCTGTTTTATGTAGACTGGAGAGGGAATAGTAAATTTTATTTAATTAGTGTCCAGCACCTACTTCAATTTTATGTAGACTGGAGTGGGAAAAGTAAATTTTATTTAATTAGTGTCCAGCACAAACTTTAAATTTATGTAGACTGGAGTGGGATTAGTAATTTTTTTTAATTAGTGTCCAGCACCTACTTCTATTTTAGGTAGACTGGAGTGGGAATAGTAAATTATATTTAATTGGTGTCCAGCACCTACTTCAATTTTATGTAGACTGGAGTGGGAATAGTAAATTATATTTAATTAGTCTCCAGCACCGACTTCAATTTTATGTAGACTGGAGTGGGAATAGTAAATTATATTTAATTAGTGTCCAGCACCTACTTCTATTTTATGTAGACTGGAGTGGGAATAGTAAATTATATTTAATTAGTGTCCAGCACCTACTTCTATTTTATGTAGACTGGAGTGGGAATAGTACATTTTATTTAATTAGTGTCCAGCACCTACTTCAATTTTATGTAGACTGGAGTGGGAATAGTAAATTATATTTAATTAGTGTCCAGCACATACTTTAAATTTATGTAGACTGAAGTGGGAATAGTAAATTATATTTAATTAGTGTCCAGCATCTACTTCAATTATATGTAGACTGGAGTGGGAATAGTAAATTATATTTAATTAGTGTCCAGCACATACTTCAATTTTATGTAGACTGGAGTGGGAATAGTACATTATATTTAATTAGTGTCCAGCACATACTTTAAATTAATGTAGACTGGAGTGGGAATAGTAAATTTTATTTAATTAGTGTCCAGCACCTACTTCTATTTTATGTAGACTGGAGTGGGAATAGTAAATTATATTTAATTAGTGTCCAGCACCTACTTCAATTTTATGTAGACTGGAGTGGGAATAGTAAATTATATTTCATTAGTCTCCAGCACCTACTTCAATTTTATGTAGACTGGAGTGGGAATAGTAAATTTTATTTGATTAGTGTCCAGCACATACTTTAAATTTATGTAGACTGGAGTGGGAACACTAATTTTTTTTTTTATTAGTGTCCAGCACCTACTTCTATTTTATGTAGACTGGAGTGGGAATAGTAAATTATATTTAATTAGTGTCCAGCACCTACTTCAATTTTATGTAGACTGGAGTGGGAATAGTAAATTATATTTAATTAGTCTCCAGCACCGACTTCAATTTTATGTAGACTGGAGTGGGAATAGTAAATTATATTTAATTAGTGTCCAGCACCGACTTCTATTTTATGTAGACTGGAGTGGGAATAGTAAATTATATTTAATTAGTTTCCAGCACCTACTTCTATTTTATGTAGACTGGAGTGGGAATAGTAAATTTTATTTAATTAGTGTCCAGCACCTACTTCAATTTGATGTAGACTGGAGTGGGAATAGTAAATTATATTTAATTAGTGTCCAGCACATACTTTAAATTTATGTAGACTGGAGTGGGAATAGTAAATTATATTTAATTAGTGTCCAGCATCTACTTCAATTTTATGTAGACTGGAGTGGGAATAGTAAATTATATTTAATTAGTCTCCAGCACCTACTTCTATTTTATGTAGACTGGAGCTGGAATAGTAAATTTTATTTAATTAGTGTCCAGCACCTACTTCAATTTTATGTAGACTGGAGCGGGAATAGGTAATTATATTTATTAGTGTCCAGCACCTACTTCAATTTATGTAGACCGGAGTTGGAATAGGAAATTTTATTTAATTAGTGTCCAGCACCTACTTAGATTTTATGTAGACTGGAGTGGGAATAGTAAATGTTATTAAATTAGTGTCCAGCACATACATTAAATTTATGTAGACTGGAGTGGGAATAGTATTTTTTTTAATTAGTGTCCAGCACCTACTTCTATTTTATGTAGACTGGAGTGGGAATAGTAAATTATATTTAATTAGTGTCCAGCACCTACTTCAATTTTATGTAGACTGGAGTGTGAATAGTAAATTATATTTAATTAGTGTCCAGCACCTACTTCAATTTTATGTAGACTGGAGTGGGAATAGTAAATTATATTTAATTAGTGTCCAGCACATACTTCAATTTTATGTAGACTGGAGTGGGAATAGTAAATTGTATTTAATTAGTGTCCAGCACCTACTTCAATTTTATGTAGACTGGAGTGGGAATAGTAAATTATATTTAATTAGTGTCCAGCACCTACTTCAATTTTATGTAGATTGGAGTTGGAATAGTAAATTATATTTAATTAGTGTACTGCACTTATATTAATGTTATGTAGACTGGAGTGGGAATAGTACATTTTATTTAATTAGTGTCCAGCACCTACTTCTATTTTATGTAGACTGGAGTGGGAATAGTACATTTTATTTAATTAGTGTCCAGCACCTACTTCAATTATATGTAGACTGGAGTGGGAATAGTAAATTTTATTTAATTAGTGTCCAGCACATACTTCAATTTTATGTAGACTGGAGTGGGAATAGTAAATTATATTTAATTAGTGTCCAGCACATACTTTAAATTTATGGAGACTGGAGTGGGAATAGTAAATTTTATTTAATTAGTGTCCAGCACCTACTTCTATTTTATGTAGACTGGAGTAGGAATAGTAAATTATATTTAATTAGTGTCCTGCACCTACTTCAATTTTATGTAGACAGGAGTGGGAATAGTAAATTATATTTAATTAGTCTCCAGCACCTACTTCTATTTTATGTAGACTGGAGTGGGAATAGTAAATTGTATTTAATTAGTGTCCAGCACCTACTTCAAAGTTATGTAGACTGGAGTGGGAATAGTAAATTTTATTTAATTAGTGTCCAGCACATACTTTAAATTTATGTAGACTGGAGTGGGAATAGTAATTCTTTTTTAATTAGTGTCCAGCACCTACTTCTATTTTATGTAGACTGGAGTGGGAATAGTAAATTATATTCAATTAGTGTCCAGCACCTACTTCAATTTTATGTAGACTGGAGTGGGAATAGTAAATTATATTTAATTAGTCTCCAGCACCGACTTCAATTTTATGTAGACTGGAGTAGGAATAGTAAATTATATTTAATTAGTGTCCAGCACCTACTTCTATTTTATGTAGACTGGAATGGGAATAGTAAATTATATTTAATTAGTGTCCAGCACCTACCTCTATTTTATGTAGACTGGAGTGGGAATAGTACATTTTATTTAATTAGTGTCCAGCACCTACTTCAATTTTATGTAGACTGGAGTGGGAATAGTAAATTATATTTAATTAGTGTCCAGCACATACTTTAAATTTATGTAGACTGGAGTGGGAATAGTAAATTATATTTAATTAGTGTCCAGCATCTACTTCAATTTTATGTAGACTGGAGTGGGAATAGTAAATTATATTCAATTAGTCTCCAGCACCTACTTATATTTTATGTAGACTGGAGTGGGAATAGTACATTTTATTTAATTAGTGTCCAGCACCTACTTCAATTTTATGTAGACTGGAGTGGGAATAGTAAATTATATTTAATTAGTGTCCAGCACCTTCTTCAATTTTATGTAGACTGGAGTGGGAATAGTAAATTTTATTTAATTAGTGTCCAGCACATACTTTAAATTTATGTAGACTGGAGTGGGAATAATAATTTTTTTTAATTAGTGTCCAGCACCTACTTCTATTTTATGTAGACTGGAGTGGGAATAGTAAATTATATTTAATTAGTGTCCAGCACCTACTTCAATTTTATGTAGACTGGAGTGGGAATAGTAAATTATATTTAATTAGTGTCCAGCACCTACTTCTATTTTATGTAGACTGGAGTGGGAATAGTACATTTTATTTAATTAGTGTCCAGCACCTACTTCAATTTTATGTAGACTGGAGTGGGAATAGTAAATTGTATTTAATTAGTGTCCAGCACATACTTTAAATTTCTGTAGACTGGAGTGGGAATAGTAATTTTTTTTAATTACTGTCCAGCACCTACTTCTATTTTATGGAGACTGGAGTGGGAATAGTAAATTATATTTAATTAGTGTCTAGCACCTACTTCAATTTTATGTAGACTGGAGTGGGAATAGTAAATTATATTTAATTAGTCTCCAGCACCGACTTCAATTTTATGTAGACTGGAGTGGGAATAGTAAATTATATTTAATTAGTGTCCAGCACCTACTTCTATTTTATGTAGACTGGAGTGGGAATAGTAAATTTTATTTAATTAGTGTCCAGCACCTACTTCAATTTTATGTAGACTGGAGTGGGAATAGTACATTTTATTTAATTAGTGTCCAGCACATACTTTAAATTTATGTAGACTGGAGAGGGAATAGTAATTTTTTTTAATTAGTGTCCAGCACCTACTTCTATTTTATGTAGACTGGAGTGGGAATAGTAAATTATATTTAATTATTGTCCAGCACCTACTTCATTTTTATGTAGACTGGAGTGGGAATAGTAAATTATATTTAATTAGTCTCCAGCACCGACTTCAATTTTATGTAGACTGGAGTGGGGATAGTAAATTATATTTAATTAGTGTCCAGCACCTACTTCAATTTTATGTAGACTGGAGTGGGAATAGTAAATTATATTTAATTAGTGTCCAGCACCTACTTCTATTTTATGTAGACTGGAGTGGGAATAGTACATTTTATTTAATTAGTGTCCAGCACCTACTTCAATTTTATGTAGACTGGAGTTGGAATAGTACATTTTATTTAATTAGTGCCCAGCACCTACTTCAATTTTATGTAGACTGGAGTGGGAATAGTAAATTATATTTAATTAGTGTCCAGCATCTACTTCAATTTTATGTAGACTGGAGTGGGAATAGTAAATTATATTTAATTAGTCTCCAGCACCTACTTCTATTTTATGTAGACTGGAGTGGGAATAGAACATTTTATTTAATTAGTGTCCAGCACCTACTTCAATTTTATGTAGACTGGAGTGGGAATAGTTAATTATATTTAATTAGTGTCCAGCACCTACTTCAATTTTATGTAGACTGGAGTGGGAATAGGAAATTTTATTTAATTAGTGTCCAGCACCTACTTCAATTTTATGTAGACTGGAGTGGGAATAGTAAATTTTATTTAATTAGTGTCCAGCACGTACTTTAAATGTATGTAGACTGGAGTGGGAATAGTAAATTTGTTTTAATTAGTGTCCAGCACCTACTTCTATTTTATGTAGACTGGAGTGGGAATAGTAAATTATATTTAATTAGTGTCCAGCACCTACTTCTATTTTATGTAGACTGGAGTGGGAATAGTAAATTATATTTAATTAGTGTCCAGCACCTACTTCTATTTTATGTAGACTGGAGTGGGAATAGTACATTTTATTTAATTAGTGTCCAGCACCTACTTCAATTTTATGTAGACTGGAGTGGGAATAGTAAATTATATTTAATTAGTGTCCAGCACATACTTTAAATTTATGTAGACTGGAGTTGGAATAGTAAATTATATTTAATTAGTGTCCAGCATCTACTTCAATTTTATGTAGACTGGAGTGGGAATAGTAAATTATATTTAATTAGTCTCCAGCACCTACTTCTATTTTATGTAGACTGGAGTGGGAATAGTACATTTTATTTAATTAGTGTCCAGCACCTACTTCAATTTTATGTAGACTGGAGTGGGAATAGTAAATTATATTTAATTAGTGTGCAGCACATACTTCAATTTTATGTAGACTGGAGTGGGCATAGGAAATTTTATTTAATTAGTGTCCAGCACCTACTTTAATTTTATGTAGATTGGAGTGGGAATAGTAAATTATATTTCATTAATGTCCAGCAACTAATTGATATTTATGTGGATTACTTAGGGAAGAGTTGTTTTTTTATGTAGATCTAAAAATATATATTATTTTTGTGTATGGGAAAGAAAACATTTTATGATATTAATAGTAAAAACACAGACACTTAATAAAAAAATTTCTTCAACATGAATTTATTAGGTATTGTATAATTTGCAGATACATTTTTTTTCAAAATATATGATTAACATTTGTGAAAAATGTATTTTTTTAAACCAAAACATTATACAAAATTAATATTTGTTTTTAATGAGAAAAATACAATATAGTATTTTTTAATGTTATATCACATTTTTATAGAGTTACATATGTTGTAAGTAAATACAATTTTTATATTAATATTAATATTTAAAATATTAATATTCATTATTTAAACAATATATTTGTATACATTTTGTTTAGAACATAGGTGTCTTCATGTACAAATTGAAAATAGAATTAACAAAAATGTGTACTTTTTTATAACATTTCTCATATTTTGTCAATAAATATTATTTATTTTATAATATTTATTTGTACATTTTTACTACATATTTTACTAATATTTTCTATAAAGCAAAAAAAAATTGTGTAAAATATTGTACTAATTTTGCCATTATTGTAGGTAAATTTACACAGAATTATTAATATATTTGTCATAATGGACTATTTTGTTGCTTTTGGGTCTTTTATTTTGTAACCGGGTTAGGTCGTTTTGTGTCATTTGGATGGAGAGCAGCTCGCGGTTGGGAAAGACTTCACGTCACTTAAGGTAAGGTTTGTTTTATATGTTTTATGTGTGTTTAATTTTATTTTTGAGACTAGTGTGGTGCTATTTATTGTTGTTAGATGTAAGTGAGTTGTATAACAGTGTTTGAGATCGTTTATTTACGTGTGGTAGGCACTCGCAGTTTTACCTTGTTTTAGGCTTGTTTGGAGAGTTACTATATACATGTTTAAAGTATATGTATTAGGAATATAATGTTAATACTAATGTTAGTAGTTGTTTATGTGTAGTTTTCTGTGGGTGGGAATGTATGTTTTATATGTTTCTGTTCTAGGTGTCCGCCATTTCGGAAGGAGCGTTTTGTTTTTTTTAAGGAAGTGTTTGTTAGTTTTATTAACTAAGGCATTTCAAACACTTCTTTAAATTTTTCGGTTTTCCTGGAGCGTTTATTTTATTTTTGAACGATTTTCGGGTTCTTTATGGTTTTCCAAATGATCGTCGTTGGATGGATTAATGATATTTGGTACAGTTGTATTTTTCCATTTTTTTTTGGGAACATTTTTCACTAACTGGATTAATTTGGTGGAGAGGGATATCCTGGATTGTCGACATGCTTGGTAAGTTATTTATTTTTTTATATTTTGTGGGTGGGTAATGTATCTATTATTATTGTTCTGTTTTATAGTAATGAATTGTAAGTAATGTGTGCATTAACCCTGGGCGCCCGATTCGGCTACGCCCACGGAGTAGGCGTCGTGTTGCCTTCTACGCATTTTGCGTAGACAGCGTAGCCGGCAACACTACGCCCACTCCGCGTGCGTAGCCGAGTCGGCCGCCACCCGCCTCCCTCCCGCCCTCTCCTAGATACATTATTTAAGCAATTAGCCTTATTAAAACAATATTAAAGCACTTACCTTGTCCGGGGCTCGTCCGGGGCTCCCTCTTGAATAGCGTCCTTTTCCTGGATACCAATGCGCATGCGCGGGCGGCCGCGCATGCGCATTTCTCGGGAGAAATGCACATGCGCGGCCGCCCGCGCATGCGCATTGATATCCAGGAAAAGGACGCTATTCAAGAGGAAGCCCCGGACGAGCCCCGGACAAGGTAGGTGCTTTAATATTGTTTTAATAAGGCTAATTGCTTAAATAATGTATGCGGGGGAGAGCGGGAGGGAGGTGCATAGTGGGGCTACGCGGAGTGAGTGCGGGAGTGGGCGTAGCTTCTCGCCCTCTCCGTGTAGCTCCGCGGAGCCCCACTACGCCCACCCTTAGTGTGCATATATATTTAAATCATTTTTATTTATAGTGCATACATTAAAGAGTATTGAAAATAAAGATTTAGATGTTGTTTTGATTGTTTAGCTTTCATTTTTATGTACTGGTTTGGGTTTCAGATTTTTTTAGAGTAGTGTTTTGGCAATTAAGTTTAGGTATTCAATGCCTTTAGTACTAGGGTATAACTTTACTTGTTGTTCTAGGTATTTGTGCATTTGTTTGGTTTGTTTAGATGTTTTAGGGACTAGTTCAGTAATGGATTGTTCCATTCTAAACTCCTTTTTTTTTTTTTTTTTTTTTTTTTGTGTCCTCATATATGCCACCAGTAGATAAATGCTCTAAGTAGGCGCTCTTCAGGCCACTGACACAAACTAACGTTACCAGCCCTCTTGTTTGTGGATAGCCGATGAAGATTGCCCAGAGGTAAGGCTGTTACCCGTCCAACTTCCTCTCGTGTTGGTACTTGCTACAGAGGAAGGACAAGTCCACATACCTCTGGCATAATCATTGGACTATTTCTCACACCAGGCATTCAGGGCTGACCATAATTTAGCAGACTCATCTCCACCACATAAAATATCCAATTTACTCACCGCCATGATGTTTTTAAGGAAATCTGCAAATGTCGGGGGAAGCGCAGACTTCCACTCTTTACAGATCTCTCTTCGGGCGATCACTGTTACATAAAAGATAAACTGAGATATATTACTGTTAATATCGTAATCAGGTTGGAGACCAAAGAAAACCAGACTTAAAGTGTATGTAAGTGGAAGTGAGAGTACCTCTTCCAAAAACCCACAGACTTGTCCCCAAAAATTGTTTATATTTGGACATTCAAAAAACATATGTATGTCATCTGCCTCTTGTGACTTACATCTGGGACAAGAATATTGAACTATGGACATCTTAGAAAGTTTCGCAGGTGACCAGTAAACCCTGTACAATGTATACAGATGATTCCTTCTTAAGTTGGAAGGTTTAATTATTTTTTGGGACATAGAGAAAGAATCTGCCCATAATGTAACAGAGTTATCCGAGATCTGAAGGATAGAGGGGTCCCATAACTTGGTAATCTCCGCCTCTTGATTATCCTTATTGCTTATAAAAATTTTGTACCATTGGGCAGTCTCCCCCTTTCTTATCGTTTTATTACCGATTAGGTCAAGGAGGTGGCACTCATCATCAGAATTCGAGGCATGACTTCCCCACCAGGCCGATAATTGATAGAACTTAAATCTCGTGAGAGTTCCCCCAGTTAAGCCTACCAGCGTTTCCCATTTTAGTACTCTTGATGTATCAAGAAGGTCCCCCCATTTGAAGAGACCCGCCCTCTTTAACGGAAGTGCTAACTGATCTGTCAAACATTCCGGTGTACCAGGGGAATCCCATATCGGGGCATATGTATGATAATAATGTATGCCTAACATCCCTCTTATTTGTAGCCAGTTATGTAAAACAGCCTTCAAAAGCTTCAATCGGACCTTTTTAAAAAATTTTTGGTCTCCAAATTTAAACGTAAAGAAATCAGCCCCGTATGGGAGATCAGACAACATGGCTCGGAAGAGTATTCCATTAGAAGTGGAGTCTAATTTATTCGCTAGAAGTCTAAAATTTTTAAATTGAAAAGCATAGCAGTATAAAAGTAAATCTGGGAGAGCAAGGCCGCCTATTTTTAGTCCTCTCCTCAACTTCCTCCAGGCTATCCTGGGAGATTTTGTCGCCCAAATGAAGGAACCTATCCTACCCTGTAAGTTGAGAATGTCTTTCTTATTAAATGTTAAGGGAATGGAATTAAAAAGGAAAGTTACTTTTGGCAAGATAATCATTTTAACCAGGTTTACTCTACCATAAATATTTAAAGGCAAAGAGTTCCATCTGGTTAAAAGTTTCCTAACCTCTTTTATCACTACATCCCAACTAGTTTTAGGAATTTCATCCAGCTTATGATTGAGCTGTATGCCCAGGTATCTCATCTTAGTTTTAGCTTCTGGAATAGGGACTAAGGTATTCCAACACATAATATCGGTCTTTTCCTTATTAATGCCATACCCAGAAACGATACCAAACTCCTCAGCAAGTTGAAATAATCTTGGAATTGCATCTGATGGATTTGAAGTATATAAAAGAAGATCATCTGCGTATAGAGCTGTCTTAATTATTAAATCTCCAATTTTAAAAGGGTAAATTATAGGATCCTGTCTTAGAAGACATACAAAGGGCTCGATATATATATCAAATAATAATGGAGATAAAGGACATCCTTGCCTCGTCCCTCTATGAATATTCAACCAATCTGACAGTCCACCGTTCACCAGGATCCTGGCTCTCGGGCCCCCATATAAAGTTCTAATTCCGTTAATGAAAGTTTCTGGGAAACCGAACTTCCTCATCGCTTTCCAAAGAAAAAGCCAATTCACTTGGTCGAATGCTTTGGCTGCGTCTATTGCGACGATAGCAAGAGGCTTCTTTTTCTCTATGGCGTAATCTATGGCAGCGATTACTTGAAATGTGAGCTCATTTAATTGACGGCCGGGAATAAATCCCCTCTGGTCGGGGTGGATAATAGATTTTATGACATTAGCCAGTCTGGTCGCTAAAATTCCAGAATATATTTTTAAATCAGAATTCAGGAGTGAGATGGGGCGATAAGATTCTATCTTTTCCGGATCTTTATTCGGTTTAGCTATTAGTGATATGGTAGCGTCCAACCATGAAGATGGTATTTGTTCTCCCTGTATGAAAATTCTATTGAATAATTTCTGAATTGGAACTAGAATTTCTTCAATATTTGCTTTATAAGTCTCTATCGGGAGGCCATCGGGACCTGCAGCTTTATTCCTCGCCATCTTCTTTAGTTGGAGTCTAATCTCCCCTTCTGATATGTCCTTTACCAAAAGAGCCATGTCTGACTCTTTTAATTGCGGTAAGTCATCCCAGAGTGACAGACTCTCCAACTCATCCATTGAGCAGGTGATTTTTTCCGTATATAACTCCTGATAGAATGTTCTAGCTTCTTGCCTGATTTCATCATCTTCAACCAAAACGAGTCCAGACCCGCGTTGTATTAAAGTTTTGATGTTATTTCTGGTTCTCTCCGACCTAGCTTTCCACGCGAGCAGGGATCCACACTTCTCCCCATATTCAAAATTACGTAATTTACTAACTTCCCATTTATCCTTGAGTAATTTCTCGGTTCTTGATCTGAAGTTCAATTGTAATTCCACTAATTCTTTTTCCAATCTTGGTACGTTAATTCTATCATCCAAAGTGGCGGAGAGAAGCTGTTCTTCTTTTATTTTAATTAGCCTAAGCTCTTTAATATCCATTTCCTTATTAAGCTTCCTATTTATGATCATCTGGGAGCTGTATATTCCTCTTAGATAAGATTTGAATGCATCCCAAACAATATTCTCAGGAGCTGTTTCATCGTTAAATTCAAAGAATTCTATGGATTTTTCTTTGATTTTAATATTAAATGCTTCATTTAAAAAAATAGTCCTATCCAATGTCCACCTATATTCGGGAGAGCTCCTCTGAATCTTAATATTTAGTTCAACCACTGAATGGTCAGATAGACCAATCGGAATATAAGAGATAGACTCAGTGGTTGATAAGAACGATTGGTCTAATAGAAAAAAATCTATTCTGGAGAACTGGTGGTATTTTTTGCTATAAAAAGAATATTGTTTTTTTGTGCCGTATTTAACTCTCCAGACATCTAACAATGTGTAGTCTTTCATAATATTCTTCAGGATCAGAAAAGATTTTGTTGGACAATTGTATCTAGATTTAGAGGTACGGTCTAATGTGGGATCTAATAACAGGTTAAAATCCCCCCCTAGCACAATAGGGATTGTATACTGAATCATATATTTTTCTAATCTCTGAAGAAAGACAGGATTATCCTCATTCGGACCATAATAAACCCCGCATAAGAATTTAACTGAACTTATTGACACCACTGCGGCTAACCACCTCCCTGACTGATCTGTGGCCCAATCATGCAGTATAATACCCTTATTGGCACAACATATTATTGCAACCCCTCTCGTTGTACCCGTTTGTTTTGAACAGAGAATCTCCTGTACCCAATTAAGTTTAATGAATATTTTTCTACATTCATCCGCTTCCAAATGTGTTTCCTGTAATAGGATAATGGAAGCTCCAGTGTTTTTTAAAAAATGAGAAATGTTTAATTGTTTCTTACGACTCCCTAGCCCGTTCAGGTTCCATGAAAGAATTTTAGTAGATCTTGGCTGGGCCATCATTTAATCTTACTGTCCTTCTGTTATTAACTAAAGAAAAATAGTAGCCTGCTACAAGGTTTAAATTTTGAAATAAATGAAGATTTGTGACAAATGAGGACTTTTTTTTTTTTTTCTGATTTTCTCCCCCATCCCCCTGAACCCTTACCCCCCTCCCGTTGAGGAACCCTTCCCTCCTGATTGGCGTAATTACGCCCTAGAAGGCCCTGCACCTCCTCTGCCCTACCTCTATATATCAAAAAACAATGTCGGTCTCAAATTTCCCTTATAAGCTATGTATATACAAATATATTTTCCCCTTTTTTTTTTTTTTTTTTTTTTTTTTTTTGGGTGTTTTTTTTTTTTTTTTTTGTTTTTTCCCTCCCCCTCTTTTTTTTTTTTTTTTTTTTTATTTATTTTTTTTTTTTTATAAAAATTTTTTTTTTTTTTTTCCCCTCCCAAGAACAAACACAAACACACTCCCCTTTACCATCCCTACTCCCATAGTATTCTATACTAATCTATACTAAATTAAGCTAGAGTGCCAGTTGGATCTCAATTCAGTTGCATTATCTACTCCTTCCTCTCCTTCATCTTAGCTAGCACCGCATCCGCTTCCTCCGGGAAATGACAAGTAAACATTTTATTATTCCACATTATTTTGAGGATGGCTGGAAATTTCATTTGTACTTGTGCCCCCATTGAACGCAATTCAGGCATTCTGGAGCCGAGCTCCCACTGTCTTTGGGCTGTTTTACTACCTATGTCCGATCTGACTTGGTAGGGGTTGGCTTGAAAATGCAGAGAAGAACGCGAGAGACATCTATTGAGAATAAGCTCCTTAACACTATAAGTTTGAAAATAGACTAGGATTTTCCTAGGCGCCTTCCGTTCTGGGTGTAGCCTGAACGGGTCCCTATGAACCCGCTGGATTTCCGCTTCCAGATTAATGTCTGGGCGATCCTTTAGGATATCATCCCGGAGGGGTTTGCACACAAAGCCCTTTATATCTTCTACTTCTGCGCCTTCCGGAATTTTAAGGATCCTCAAGTTATTGCGCCGACACTGAGTTTCCAATCTTTCTAAGTCCATAGTTAAAGCTCGATTCTGGGCTTTCAGGGCATCTATGCCTTTAGAATTCTCTTTGGAAGACTCTGTAAGAGATGTTACTTTCACTTCTAGATCGCTAGTCCTGGCGCTGATACCTTCGATTTTAGCCTCCAATAGATCAAATCTGTCATGCAGACCCCTCTGATTTTTTTCAGAAACCTCAAATCCAGCTAGTAAGTCAGTCTTGAGTGAATGCAGTAAGGAGCCCAGTCTATCATCTGTTAAGCCATTCCCCCCGGTGTCTCCCGCTGCCCCGCTCGACTGCGTGAAAAAGGTATCGTCTTCCAGACCGAATTGCAGGGATGCTGGAACATTCTTGGATGCGGATGCGGATGCGGATGCAGCAATCTGATTATCCTGCATGTCATCCGATAAAATTATCCCACTTTGTTCGAGAATTTGATTAGGTAGATGTTTTACTGCCTCTCGTGTAGTACCCTGTGGGTTAGCTGTCCCCAAAATCGCATACTTATTACTCAGGGGGAAAGTAGCAAGAAGAGGGGAATCAACTATAACGTTTAGCTTGTTAACCGTTTCTCCTGTGGGATTCCCCGTTCCGTGCAACCCTTTATCCATTCCCCCATCATTTATATCATCCCTGGTATTGACTGTTTTAGGGGCCACTGCTTGCTCCATGATCTTGAAGTAACTCGTTAAAGACGGAGTCCCTCTAGGCACCAAAGGTTGCTTAGGTCTCCCCCTTTTTGCACCCCCCTTCTTATTTGTCTTTAGCGGTGTAATGGGGATTGGCCCACTCCTTGCGCCTTCCACTAAATCCAAGGGGTTAAGAACCCCTTTCTTCTTGAGTTCTTGCCTGGAGCGCAGCTGGTAACGGTTCTTTACTAGACCCCCTTTCTTAGAGTCAACAGAGTCACCGGTAGCCCCCTTTGAGGTCGTGACACTGTCCGATACAGGGCTCCAAGCTGAACCCCCTGTGCTGCAAGTGCTGCCTGATAATAGGGTTATCTTTTGCATCAAAGGAACAGCTCTTTCTGGCTCCATACGACCTGCAAGACCCGGGTTAGTAGAGTCTGTCCCAGGGTGAGCCCGCCATGAAAAAACGCCTGCTCGATACCAAAAAGCGGCCCTTGAGCGGAGCCATATACTATGGCAACTTACCCGCAACCAGGAGGCTTCCGTTACCTTCACCGCTTGATGAGAGTCTGCAATGAAACCTTTCTCGACCGTCCCCGTATACCGGCAGGTTTCCTCGCTGGGGATCCGATGCAGCTGCCTAGTAAGCCGCTCCTCCGTGTACCTTCGCTCGCACTCTCGCATCTCCAGGTCCCGCCCTGTACTACGCAGCGGTCCTAGTGCCTCTGTGTTTGATCCACATCCACGCCCGTGCCGCTGCCGCTGCAGAACTCAGGGATGAAAAGCGGAGAGAGAAAATTTCTCAAAAAGGCGAAAATAACATCTTCAATAGGTAATACCTTCCTTCTCACCGTTCAATTTGCAGCCATAATCCAATAGACCGACTTTAGGCTCGTTCTAGGGCATGTTGGAGCTGAGCCTCGCAGCAGCCGCTAGCCTGCCGCCGCCATGTTCCTCAGTGCCACATCCATCCAACTGTTCCATTCTAAACTCCTGGTAGCTTTGTTCTTTTTGCAGGCCTTTAATGAATTTTTCTAAACTAGGTTTAGTTCTACAAGTTGATTGTATAAAGCCATTGTGCCAACCTTCAACTGCGTTATTTGTTTTTGATTCTCCGTTTAAGGTGCTTTTGTAAACGTTTCACCAGGGTATTAGGAATTTAGGGTTTCTTCTGTGGCCAGATCTATGGAGTCTGCCTACCCAGGTGTCTTCAAAGTAGTCCAAAAATGGACTCAGTTTTGCCTCATTTTGTTTATAAAAGGTGCTATCTATTAGAATGTTGTAGTGTTCTGCTACGTCTGTTTCTGGAACATAAGCCAGTGCTATGATTTTTTTTATTTGATATGCAAAAGATGAGTTTGTTGCATATTCTATGCTTAAGGTTGTCTTTTGTAGATGCCTCCATATACACTGGTTTAAATGGTAGTAGCAGCCTTGAATGCAGGTATGGGGGTGTAATTTCAAGATCGTTGAAAGCATTGCTTGCTCAAAATCTAGGATTATTTTTTCTTGAGAGTAGTCATTAGTTTTTTGTTTGATTATATTTAATAATTCCATATATGTGGAATTAGTTTTATTTGGTAGTAGTGCATAAAGTAGAGGTATGTTGCAGTTGTTATATAGGCCATGTATGGTGTATAATTGGTGAAAGGGTTTGGGACAGATGTTAAAAGTCCCGTCCATCATCCAATATTGGGTTTGCTGAAGTTTAATTAAGTTAAGATTTGTTCCAAAAATTATCAGTATTTTATCGTTGCTTTCATTGTCGTAAATGATAAATGGTACTTTGTTTAGAGTTATGGTTTGGTTGGCATTTAAACTTATATCACTATATGTTCTTGGAGGTGGTGTGGTAGTAGTAGTAGTTTTATTTGTTTGTGCTATAGTTCTTTTTAGTGCAAGAATATTTGGCATCTGTGTTGTTGCTGTTTTTGGAATTTTGGGAATTTCTTCTTTTAATATGACACTGGTTGGTTTTTGGGAACCTGTGCTTGCCTCTTTTATGTTTTCTAATGCTGTTCTAACTTCGATTTCTGTTATGTTTGGTGGGTGGTTGTGTTCCCTTGTATAAAATACAGTTGCTTCTCTAGTTGTGGCTCTTCCATAACACTTGTTAGAATAATATTTGCAACATTTCCAATTTACTTTCAACCCATATTGTTTCTCCTGGGTATAAGTGTAACCCATGTAGCAGAGTAATAGCTTTCCTTTCTGGCTGGTCACAAATTCTGCTCCCTCAGTCATTTTGTTGTTTGTAAATCTACAAGAGATATATTTAATAGTTATGTAAATGGTAATGTTTTGTTTAAAATTAATTAATTAAACAATAGTTTAGTATGTACTTACAATTGGTCCAAATCTGTGAAATATTTGATATGCTTTATTCTTTTGTTGTAGACTGTGTTTTCTGATTTTCTTTGATCTGTTAGGTAAAAATTACAGTAATTTTTATGATTTGCTTTTGTATATTGTTATATGGGCGGGATACCCGTCACCCCCTCCCAACACAATCCCCAAGAATGGGAAGACGGAAACGGTTCTTGAGCTTTTGGAAGGCGGTGAGGGAGTTACCCTCACCGGCCGTATTTATTAAAATATGAAACAAAAATTAAAACATTAAATTAACAGTTTCATATCATGTACAATTTCATTTACACATTACGATGCATTTTCTCAAAATCAAATTGTACATCCTAGCATTACGGGCCAACGGCAAGGTCGTAACCGGTGTCAGATCCCTAATACCATAACTCCCCCCTCACTTGTGAGGGGCGGGTGCACAGAGGACTGTACCTCTGTGCCAACTTCCAATTTCCCTTGTCTTAACGGGGGCCCCATATTTACTCGGCGCCATCTTGGTGGTCGTCCGAGGACTCGTGTGAGGTGTCTAGAAGGTAGCGTAGACCCCCCTCCCACCCCACACTGCTTACCACATCCACCGTCGCGGATGTCCTGGCCCCGGGAAATTCCCAGGAGGGGCCCGTAGCCCCTCCTCCCCAGGGAGGGGCCGATGACCGCCTTCCCTTTCGGCGTCCCCATCCTTAGAGGGTACCGCCTCCCCGTGTGAGGGGCCAATGGCCGCCTCACCCCGGGCGCTCCCATCCATATTGGGTGGCGCCCCACCTCTAGGGATCTTCCAATTACTGCTCACCGATCATGACCTTACCGCCCGACCAGAAAATAAATACGACAGTTTTTAAACTAAAGAGAATAACAGTTATACTGGGCATTTTAAAACATCAACCTCCAATTATGCCATAACAGTTTTACGCTTAGCTGTGATACCTCACCAGAAAAGAACAACCATTTTATTGTCATATTACAACCATCCCAACTTTTTTGAAACAACCTGAGAAGAGATAATATCCATGTCAATTGACTTTATTGCAATACAAATCGCTGTCATCAGGGGCTGGTGGGTGGGTCAAAATTGGCTCCTTGTTCCGTCTCGGGCTCACGAGCAACGAGGAGGTGCAGCCTCCAAGCACAGGAACAAGAGGATGCTTCCTTGGCAAGATGCTCCTTTTATCCTTCTTCGGGAGGGCGTGGACCTTCCCCAACACGCCTACGGGGCGGTTCAAACGGTGTAGGTGTCTAGGACAACCCTTCCTGGGCGGGAAAAGGCGCGCCCCGGCTACGCCACTACGGGCATACCAGCCAAGCCACGCCTCCCGCCCAAAACGGTTTCCCGGGGGGATCGGGGTACTCCACCATACGTTCGGGGGGACCGAGTGGTCGCCCCTTTCCATATGGGCGGGATACCCGTCACCCCCTCCCAACACAATCCCCAAGAATGGGAAGACGGAAACGGTTCTTGAGCTTTTGTAAGGCGGTGAGGGAGTTACCCTCACCGGCCGTATTTATTAAAATATGAAACAAAAATTAAAACATTAAATTAACAGTTTCATATCATGTACAATTTCATTTACACATTACGATGCATTTTCTCAAAATCAAATTGTACATCCTAGCATTACGGGCCAACGGCAAGGTCGTAACCGGTGTCAGATCCCTAATACCATAACTCCCCCCTCACTTGTGAGGGGCGGGTGCACAGAGGACTGTACCTCTGTGCCAACTTCCAATTTCCCTTGTCTTAACGGGGGCCCCATATTTACTCGGCGCCATCTTGGTGGTCGTCCGAGGACTCGTGTGAGGTGTCTAGAAGGTAGCGTAGACCCCCCTCCCACCCCACACTGCTTACCACATCCGCCGTCGCGGATGTCCTGGCCCCGAGAAATTCCCAGGAGGGGCCCGTAGCCCCTCCTCCCCAGGGAGGGGCCGATGACCGCCTTCCCTTTCGGCGTCCCCATCCTTAGAGGGTACCGCCTCCCCGTGTGAGGGGCCAATGGCCGCCTCACCCCGGGCGCTCCCATCCATATTGGGTGGCGCCCCACCTCTAGGGATCTTCCAATTACTGCTCACCGATCATGACCTTACCGCCACAGGCCGGATAGTTGACCGGCTATCCGGACCCCCCAAAACTCCTACTATAGGTCATGGCTACTCAAACTTTTTAACCAAGCTAGGAAGTCCCCTATGAGTAAGACATTTCCCTCCCGGGACAAATGGACCCCATCCTCCAGATACATATGATCCCCCCGAATACATCCATGTGGTACACAATGCAATTTCTCTGTGCGAAACAGTCTACCTAATTTGCTATTAACCTTCTTTACCGAGTGATTCAAAGCTGACACAGAGAGGGCCCCCCGCCACACCTTCCGAGGAATCATGTGTGACAATGCGATCGTGCACCCCGGAACCCTCCTTGCCAACCAGCTTACTGAGGCCAAGATTAACTCGAGAAGTACTCGTCGACAAATGGTCACCAAATCATTGCCCCCAAGATGTACTATGATTACAGACGGCGGTGACCTTGTCCGCCCTAACAAATCCTCCATAAAACCTTGAAACTGGTCAATACAGAGCCCACCCCTTCCGTGGAAGGTCACCCTGTACCCGTATTCCCCCGCAACGTGAATCATGTCACCTGCTTTGAATACATCCGCGGCGTGCCTCACGTATGAGTGGCCAACGACCCACACCACTCTTTCTCCAGCCGGTGAACTTTGACCGCTGGTCCCCAGGTGTCGGGTCAACAGCACTGACCGCCCCGCAAGGCCTGCTCGTGCAACTGAAAATCAAACAGAAAACAAGAAGCGTGAGTGCATGACATAGGCTTCACAACATGTGCAACCGCACATACCTCTTATAGCAATTCGAGGACCAACGCCCCAATTGTTTCACTCTTTCAACACTCAGACCCCTGGCTGTAGCCTCCGTAGCAGCCCCTATCCGGAAGGAATGGGTCCCAAAATCGCTCGGGTCCAAGCCCGCTGACGCGATTGCCATTGATAACACCCGCTGAAACTGAAACCTCGTCAGTGGGGTGGCATCGGTGTGTCTCAACAAACTCCCCCGTCATGATGCCGCCCTCTGCGCTAAATACTCCTCCACGCATTTTACCCGGCACATGGGAGACTCCGGGATCCGCTGGACTACCACACTGTCCCCGATGGCTTCCTGATCGGTCTTGGAACTGGCTATTGTGACCATTATTGTGTCACCCTTGATCTGAATGTGGTCTCGACACAGACCTCCCCCCGTATCCCACTTATTCCTTGCTACCAGCTCGCTCACCCGCATAGCCCCATGGAATGCTAATGAAAAAGCGGCCCGGAACAGCACCGTCTCTGATTGAGATGAACAAGTCGCAGGGAGTACGGACATTAACAGGGACAACCTAGCCAGATCTATCGGGTGCCTTCCATCCACTCTCCGACCCTCAAGGCGTTGCCACCCACGCAACGCTCTTTTCACGAGAAAGGACGATGTGGGGTCCTGGATGCCATGCGCCTGTGCCATGAAGGCAATGGCGGCCCTGTGCCTGTTGGCTGTTGCCAGTGATCGGCCTGCCTGATGTAGTGCTACCAGAAATTGCAGAACAGACTCCTCCTATCCCCAATGCTCCCCCCCGTTGAACCCAAAAATGCCCAATATGAACGGAACGCTCCTTCATATGCCTTCCTTGTCCTGGGTGCTAAACTCTCTCCCACGAGGTTTTGTAATCCGGGGCACCGAGAGACCAGAGAGCTTCGGGAAATGGTGCCGCCACCAAGTCCGCTGAGGGCAGAAAACCCCTGAAGGCCTGCATATGGGAACGAGAGAGTGCATCAGCTGCCTGGTTCAGTACCCCCGGCACGTGTCTTGCCCTAAAGTGGACATTTAATCTCATACATAGCAGGACAATTTCTTTCAGCAATCTCAAAATCCATTTGCAGCGTGCTGCCTGATTGTTTATACATTCAACCACAGTCATATTATCAGACCAGAACACCACAGCACGATCATGCAACCCCTCCGGCCATGTTTTCAAGGCCACCAGAATGGGGAACAGCTCGAGGAAGCCGATGTTACCTGTGAGCCCACTATCGTGCCACCACGCCGGCCATGTTTGTGCCGACCATTTCTCACCAAATATGGCGCCAAAACCCACACTCCCTGCCGAGTCGGTCCACAACCCTAGCTCCTCGGAGGAAACTGCTGGCTTGTTCCACACGACACGACCGTTGAAATCCACCAGAAATGCCAACCATATGCGCATGTCCTGGCGAACCTCGGCTGACAGTCTTGTGCGGTGGTGTCCTTCCTTGAGACCCACCATGGCTTGTGCGATAGAGCGGGAAAAGGGGCGGGCCATCGGTATTACTCTGAGGGCAAAGTTGAGCTGACCCACAACCTGTTGCAGCTGATGGAGAGTTACTTTTCTCTCGCCAATGCATACTTCTAGTGCGACCTTAAACTTCATTACCTTCTCCCTGGGCAGACGGAAGCACCCCTCTACTGAATCAAGCTCAATTCCGAGAAACTCGAGAGACGTAGATGGCCCCACTGTCTTACCCGGTGCCAATGGCACACCAAAACCTTTCATGAGATTACAGAATTCCATCAAAGCCTGTTCACATTCCGTGCCCCCGGCTGCCCCCAGAAACAGAAAATCATCAAGGTAGTGCATTACCTGTGTGAGGCCCGTGGCTCTAGTGAACGCCCATTGCAAAAAGGTACTGAATTTCTCAAAATATGCACAAGAAATGGAGCAACCCATCGGCATACATTTATCCATATAATAACGTCCTTGGAACACAAAACCTAAGAGGCGCTGATCCTGTGGATGTACCGGGAGCAACCGGAACGCTGACTCAATATCTGATTTAGCCATCAGCGCTCCGGGCCCTAGGCGATTCAACATGGCGACGGCCTCATCAAAGGATGCGTACCGCACCGAACACAGTCCCGGGTCAATCGCATCGTTCACCGAAAGACCCCTAGGAGCAGACAAATTATGGATCAACCGAAACTCACCTGGGTCCTTCTTGGGGACTACTCCCAAGGGTGAACATACAAAATTCACTACAGGCGGGTGCACATACGGCCCCGCAACCTGACCTCGGGTCACCTCTTTTGCAATTTTTGCCTGTACCACCGTCATGTTTTGTTGCACAGATAGTTGATTCTTACACTGTGCTTCCCCCTGTAAACCCCCCGCCGGAATGCGGAAACCATATGAGAAACCGTCTCGCAACACCCCAGCCGAGACATGGTCTGGGTATCGGTTCAGCCAAGGGATCAATGCCATGATGTCAACAGGAGTGGGTAACTGTGCCCCTCGGGCGATGTTAGACCTGTTTGGCCCCCCCTCTACCTCCCGTCTCACCACTCTTTGCTCTGCACGAACTCTCGGGGTGTGAAGACTGTCCACACCCTGCACACTCATGCCTGAACTTGCATGTTCCTTGTGGCCTAGTGCACTTGCCTCTGTTAAAGCTCCAACACACCCCTTTTTTACCTGAGTTCCCATTATTCTTGTTGTGCTGATCCCCATTGGCGCCTGCCCGAAAGGGTGCCGCCAAGTACTGGCGGGGAGGCTCTGCGCCATTCCCGCCAAAAGAAGACGACCTCGCCGTGTTCGGCATAACTTGCTTCTGCCAGGAAATGGAGTCGAAACAATCCCACGTCAGGGATGAGTCGTGCTCCTTGACCTTACGAAATTTGTTATCATAACCCATCCATTGATTACCTTCATATGCTTCAAAAAATTCCATAATACGTGTCTGATAACAGGCCAATTCTGACAATACTTCCGGCCTACGTTCCCCCATGATTGCAGTAAACATACCGAATGCCCTGGCCCAATTAGCGATTGTTTCCTCCACCCTGAAACCCGCCATTTTTGCACGCCATACACTCGGATGCAACAACTCCTTCTGATTTTTAACGTGTTCTATCTCATAGTGATCGGTCAACAACGAAAACATGTTCACATATTTATCGGCCCAAATCCTCTCTTTCACATCCATCGGGATATGCTGAACAATTTTTTCCCTCCTAGAGGGCAACGACCCCTCCCCTGCTATCGGCAACGGCTGCTTACCAGAACCAGGTGCCGTATACGTTGAAGCTGTTATTCCAACGACCGGTGCCGGTTTTTCCGAGGGAACCTGCGGGGAAACAAGAGGACAAGGTGCCTTCGCAGCATCTCTCGATTGCCGCAACTGCTCCATTATCAATTTGGCCTCTGCCGCCGTGTCTCTTGGTGCCGGAGCACTCTCGTTGTTTTTGCCCAACCATGCCGCCAACTGAGCGGCCAGTTCGGGAGGCATATCCCCCTCACTCACGGGCGTAACTACCACAGGGATCGGCTGTCCTGCGTTCGGGATCGGAACTGGGGCCCCCACTGGACCGACCGGGCTCGCCGGTGGTGACTCAAGAACCGGGGCCTCCCCACCTGCCGCCCTACTCCTGACCCTTTTACCTCTCCCGGCAGGGACTATTCCCGGCAATGCTGGCCCGATGGTTTTCTTCGGTCTACCATTCATTGCCGCCATCTGCTTCTTCATGTCCGCCATATCTTTCACCAGCGTGCGAAGCAGTTGTTCAGTCCCAACTTTCTTTCCGACCCTCTTGCCAGGCATCGTATCGCGGGTATTCACACGAGGTCCTGGATCCAAAGCTTCGGACTCACTGAAAGAGAAACACAAAAAATTAAAAGTTCTCAAAATTGGCTCCTTGTTCCGTCTCGGGCTCACGAGCAACGAGGAGGTGCAGCCTCCAAGCACAGGAACAAGAGGATGCTTCCTTGGCAAGATGCTCCTTTTATCCTTCTTCGGGAGGGCGTGGACCTTCCCCAACACGCCTACGGGGCGGTTCGAACGGTGTAGGTGTCTAGGACAACCCTTCCTGGGCGGGAAAAGGCGCGCCCCGGCTACGCCACTACGGGCATACCAGCCAAGCCACGCCTCCCGCCCAAAACGGTTTCCCGGGGGGATCGGGGTACTCCACCATACGTTCGGGGGGACCGAGTGGTCGCCCCTTTCCAGAGTTTCAGTGCCAATTTTATCTAATAAATTGGCTGCTAATAACTGTAGGATAATATAAAAATTTGTGAATATACTTACTTTGTTAACTTTAGATAGGACTTTGAAGTAGAGTTGTGTGTTATTTCTTAGTAGAGTATTCTGTAGTAGTATCTGAAAATAAGAAGTACATATGTGTTAGAAATGTTAACATGTTTTTATGTTTTTAACATTTTATCAGTTACTTTAGTCCTTCAATATACTTACTTAGTTAGTTATATCTTTGGGATTCGGTTATTTATTTTCTGTATTTTGTCAGTAGAGTTTTATGTAGTTTTAGGAGGGAATAAAAAGTAGATATTTGTTATTATTTAGAAAATGTGCTATTTTTGGCGTTCTAACCCTTAGTTTAGTATTTGGAGGTACTTACTTTGTTAGTTTTTGTTTTGAATGTATAATTTTGTTGTTTGTTCTTTTGTAGTATAGTCTTCTGTATTAGTTTCTGAAATACAAATGTAGATATGTATTAGAAAAGTAAACCAGTGTTTTATTTTAAACATGTTACTAGTTAATGAAGGTTTTGAATATACTTACTTAGCTTTTTGTATCTTTGGTATTCTGAGTATTTTTCTCTGTTTGTTGTCTGTAGTGTCTGTAGAATTGTCTGTAGTGGTAGTAGAAAATAAAAAGAAGATATGTATAATTAGTTACAAAATGTCCTCATATTTTTAGGTTTCGTAACCTGGCGAGGGGCGAAGCCACTCCCAGATCGAAATCTGTTGTTTCTAATAGTGAGGTTAGGACAGCCTCTGTTTCCAATTGGCTAGCTCCATAAATGGAGGCTAGCCATTGGGAGGCAGAGGCTGTCAATCGCGCTTTCTCTCGAAAACGCGATTCGGGGGCGTTTCTGGTGCTTTTTTTAAGCCCCGCCCCTTTGTCCCGGGCCGCGCTGCCATTGGCTGCCGGCCCGGGACACCCCCGTGACGTCATTCCCGAGCCGCGCTGTGATTGGCTGCCGGCCCGGGACACCCCCGTGACGTCAGCCAATCACAGCGCGGCCCGGGACCTGACTTGTTTAACAAGGTATTCATTTCCAGTGACCTGCCAGATATATACTGTGTTGTCTGCGTTATTTACCATGACTTTACAATAAGACTAGCAAGCAAGAGAGAGATTTGATTCTGTTATTTGCTCTCAAGTTGATGAACTAAGAGGCGTGGAAGAAGACATAGAAAGAAAAGACGGGTATTTTCATAGAGAGAACACCAATCCAAGATGGCCCCCCTGATCGTACCTTAGGCCCAGAGCACCATAGAAGAAAGGCTATATATGAATAAATACCAAAATACAGAAGCCACGCATACCTAACGTAAAAATGCAAGGCAGCTTGATGCTTCGGAAAAATAAACTTGTCTACATTAATATGATGTACAGCATTATATTTTTTTAAGCGGTAGATAGGTGGAAATGGGTGACAGATAAGCAGTCTAGTGTTGAAAGACCAGTGTGTTCTAGAAACAGAAGACGGACGGCGCTGCAGAGGCGGCTGCCTTGTCTATCGGTAGGTGGCAATACTACCCAGCGGCTAGGCCCAGGCCCCGGGCTCGCGCTGCCGTCGCTACCCACCAGGTGTCGTTGTGGCCCGGCCTTGCTCGTTAGAAGATGGCGGTGCGGAAGAAGGACGGCGGCCCTAATGTGAAGTATTATGAGGCCTCTGACACTGTGTGCCTGTTCGACAACGCTCGCCTCTGGCTTGGCAAAAACTGCAAGAAGGTGGGAAGCATAGTAGTGGTGGGATAGAACGGGGAGAGAGGCAGGGGACTGGAAGAGCAATGGGTTGATCGGTGGCAGGCGGCACCAGATGGTTGTGCAGTTACTAGGGGAACCGTCTGGGTAACTGTCTCGGACGAATGAAAGACCTTCTCCCCAAAAATAAAAATTCGGGAGTCTCCTGGAAGAATCGACTGGAAAAGCCTTTGTGTTTCTCAAGCACACTCCACCCTTTCTTTCTCCAGCAATATTCACCTGCCTGTTTTCTCAACATAGTCTCCACTTTGCTCTCAGCCCTTCTCTTCTTTTTACCTACCCACCATCCCTTATTCCTTTTCATACTCAACCATCCTTATGCACCCCTTTTATTTTTACTCCATTCCCTTTAAATATAGTCACTCCTCCTGTGTACCCCATTCACTCATCTTCCATTTGCCCAGTTAACGTTTTCTTCTCCCCCTTCACGATACACGTTTTTCCATTGTTACTCATCTCCTGCATTCGCTCGCTTAATGTACTATTCTCTGGTTATTAAGGCTGCCAATATGAATCAGTTTCCAACAGACTTTCTGTTTTTCTTGTTTTGTTTTGCATCTGTGCTTTCTTTTATTGCATGAAGATATATAACACATCGACTGACCATATACCTAAATGAAGCTATTTGTTAGCTGTGTAAGATAAATGTTTAACAACGATTTGTTGTAAATAATATTGAAAATCTTTCAGTTCTAAAATTACGAGGCTGTAATTTAATCCTTACTGAGGTCTGCGGTAGCGGTAAAAAGCATTCAGTGTCTCAATCACTCCCATTCCCTTCACACCACGTTCCCCTGCAGTCTGTTAGAAACGTGCGCCCCTTTTCTCTTCACATCTTTCTGAAACCCTTCATCTGCATATCGCTTACTACACCTTTCCTCTTAAGCACCATCTTGTCACTTTCCCTTTTATGTACTTGCACTTATCAGCTTCAGATCACCACACTCAACACACCCACTCAGTTGTAAGCAGTTCAGTTTTTTATTTATACCTTGTCAGTGTTTTGCCCACTGTTTATCTCCTTCGCACACATTTGCATAGAATCAGTTACAATTGGCATGCATGACCACTGCACTGTGCTCTTTTCAGAGAGGCCAAGGAGTGGATGGCCATATATTCTGCAAAGCTTTTTGACCCTCCGACATCCACTATAAGAAACTCTCCCTGCCCTTCGCCACATAACTCTAAATCGTACTCCATTATAAATACATTGATACGACTTCAAAGTATTCACTACACGTGTAAAATGCTCCATAAAGCAAAACTACAGAAATACAACCTCCGAGATAACGAGCACTCTTAGGGAATGGAAGATTAAGTAAAACACGTTAAGTATAAACATGAACTAAATCTCTGACTTGGATTATTTAATGGGTGTACGTTCGTTGTTCAGAATTCGATCAGTGCTTTCATCTTTAAACATAAGGAAGGACAGGATTATAGGTCACTGTAATGACGCGATTCAATGTTTGCTTTTAATTACTACTGAGCCAGGGACCTGGTCGATTTAAGGCCCCGATTACACGCATCTTACATCCAGGATTGTTGATCGGCTTTATCAAATAAATGCATGTTGCCCTAAACGCTGCGCTCAGGTTTTTATAATGTTCTATGATATCTCATGCCCACAATCATTAGGGGGTATATAAGGATGGGCACCGTACCAACCTGGGACTTTTAAGTGAATGTGTAAAAGGTTTAGCATGGTAGCTCTCGCGGTCTCTGTCCACCGTTTTTCAAGAGATTTGCAGTGAGTGTCCTGCTCGCTAATGCCGACCTTGACCTGATACTGCAGTCCGAATTTTAATGCCACTTCTGCACGCAAGCTCAAGGAATGTGGCCCCTAGCTTCGTCGGGGGTATTGAAGTATGTCCCTTAATTGTAATTTGAGGTTTTACATTGTCAATCTATTTAAATCTTCATGTGAATGTCAAGGTATACTTTTAACTGTCTGGTTCGCTTATAGTTTGTTTCTGTGCTTTTGTTTTTAAGTGGCATTGTGGAATAATTCAGTTCACCAATTGCTTCCCGTTTATATGAGCCCTTCGTGTGCTGTACCATAAGTGGGGACCAGACACATTATTACTTATACCAATTTATGTTTATCAGTCCCACAGCAGATTTCATTTTTGTCATTCATACTGATTTGATAATGTAGGACATAAAACTTCAACCTCGTTTTTTGCGCAAGTAATTTTTCCTGACATGAGGCTAATTTAAAACCCTAATTTCTCCGTATTACGTAGCATTGTTTGTTTTATATGGTCCTAAGGAGCTAGTGCGCTTTGCAATTGAAAGAACTTTATACGCACATAATAAGGCAGCTGTAAAGTGTATATGTAAGATCAATTGCAGATACATTTCTAAAAGACAGCAGGATGATCAGCTGAAGGAAAAGGTACAGGAGCAACAGAAATCCTGCACATAAAGTGAAGGCAGTCCTTTAATTGTGCGATACATTAGTGGCGATGACGTAAACTAGAAAATCACAATATGTGAGAATAGATGTTAGTTAATGATAAAGAAGGTGTTACAGAAAGCTAACCACAAGTTAAGGACAGAGGAGTAAACAATAGAGAAAAGTATATATGAGTGATATTGGGAGAAAAGCAACGTGGTTGTAGTAGAGAGATATGGGTTGGGTAACTGTGATAATTCAAGGGAGAGAATAGTATTGTAGTCTAGTTTAGAGTCTTTTGTAATCGAATAGGTTAAGGTTCTTTTTCATTGCTGCAAGTAAAGTGTTGGTCCGTAGCACAAAAAGTAGCGAGTTCCACATTCTTGTTATCATGCCTAAGGATTGAGCTGTAGTATGTTCTTTCTTTTTTTGTTTTTTAAAGTGTCTGTTTCCACAGAAGAGAATCTGTGTTGGGTCAGGGAGAGAGAAGTGACTGTGGACTTTAAGTGATGTATGCTGTCCTGAATATCTATTCTCCGTGGCAAATCCTGTGGTGGGGTTAGGCAGGTTGGTGGGGTTGTATATGATGAGTGATATGGCTCTATTTTTGTTTTTTGTTTTTATGCATCCATTTGCAGAGCGTTCCTCTGCTTGTAAACTGAACTTAGCAGTGTTCAGTGCACTTTGGTAGGGCAGTTAATAGGGAGTTTAGTAAGTCTTTACAGAAAGATAATTTAAGCTATCTTCTCAGTGTGTTCTTGTCCCCCCCGGGATGATTAAAAGCTACTCCGTGTTTCACAATGCAGGCCGCAACCTGCCTGCACTTTGAAGAGAGATCCCTTTGCAGGCAGGTACAGTGAGTGACTGCAGCCGCCTGCAGGTAGCATGGGGTTCATGGGACCTCCTTTCTCCCCGACAGAGGGCTGCATTCACAGGCCCGCTGACAGTGCACCACCTTTTTGTGGTGTACTTTCTATGCTCTCTTAAGGGCATGTTTGCCTCCGCGCCTGCATCCATAATATAGGGCTGGCGCAGAGGCAAAGGGGTTTCCTCATTTGCTCTCCCCAGTGCAAATGAGGGGATACCCTCTTATGATAGTGCTGGAAATACATATGTACTAGGGATATCTGTATTAAAGAATGGGCTGCACAAGCAATTGCAGCCCTTTATTACCAAATTGCGCCAGGTGCGCACGAAGTTAGAGTACATGTCTATTGCGTCCCCCGGGGCACAGTGTATATTACAGCCCCAGGGCTTCCACCTTTTTCTGTCCCGAATTAATACTCCAACATTCAGTGTTCTGTGGCTGATGTTATACCAGTACCGTATCCATTATAAATTGATACTTGTATAGCGCACTACTCACCCGCAAGGGTCTCAAGGCGCTTGTACGAATACCGCTGTGGAACCCATCCTGGCTTTCCCTGTGAGGTGTCCACTCCTGGGCACCCCCAAGGTGGAGGCCAGGCATCCTTAGCGTTGTGGGGGCCGTTGTGGAGATTAAGCAAGCTATTGCCCAGAGTTGCAGAGTGGGACTCCATGATTGGAATAGGCACCGAGGCGAGAATTATCAGGTCCGTGGAATTTTTTAGCTCAAGACCCGCCGAGGCGGGGAATTGAACCCTGGTCCCGGCCTAGACCTCTGCATCAGGGCCTGCGCTCTAACCATTGAGCCACACTCAAACTTTTCCAAAGGCGAAACCGTTGCATTGTAAATGCTTGTTTGATTTTAGCTTTTAATTAAGTGTTTAATTATACTTACTTGGTCAATTTTATCTTTATGTTTGAGCTCTGTATTCTTGTATTTGTTAGGATAGTTTTCTGCTGCGTTAGAAGATAAATAAAAAAGAATAGGATTTTAACATTATGGCTTGTATTTTATTTAATTGATTTAAACATGTTTTAAATATAGACAATATATTTACATTTTTTTAGCGTTTTATTTTATCAAAAATCAGTTGTGTGGTATATCTTAGTAGACTAATCAGTAGTTGATAGAGAAATGGAAAAGTGCATTTTTAATAAAATATTGCCATTTTAGTATTTAAATATATTTATATTATTAGAATTACTTACTTGAAAGTTATTAATTTATCCAGCGAATTTTTATGTTCTTGTCGTTGTAGTGCACTTCATCCATAGATGTGTCTCCTTTCGTTTGTTTTAGCATGTGGTTTGTGTTTAGTGGGTAATTGTTTATATAGTGATTGTAATTAGCAATTAGTTTGCTATTGGTTAATTGTGTATTTCTGTGTGTTTATTGGTTAGTTAGTATGTTTGAATTTCTGTTTGGAGTTTCATGTTGTTACATAAGGGTAATGTTATTTATTCATGTTTAAAAGAAAAGAAAATATTTAAGTATAATTATTTTGGTAATATAAATGATAATTATAATATGTAGTTGAATTTTAAAAAATGTTTAAAAAATCTATATTTAAATGAGAGGTGTTTATTTTATAGGAAATAGTAAATTTTGACAATAGCAATTATGTTTATATATATTTAATTTTATCGATATAATTAGATTGACGATATTATTGTTCACGATATTAGTGTTTTCGATATTTTTGTATAGGTGTATACATTTTAATGTGATCGATATTTATGATCGTCGATATGGATGTAGTCGATAATATTGAAATCGGTGTTTATGTATGTCGATATATTGTTCCCGATATTTTTGTATGTTTATAGTTAAGTATAGGAGGTCGATATTAATGCTTCCGATATATTTGTGTCGATATTTTAGTATCTCGATATTGTGTCTTTTGATAATATGTCAGTGATTCGCAATTAGCCTGGGTGCTGAAACATCTACTGTTCTTTAACATGGAGGGAAAATAAGCACCAAACCGCGTGACACACCAGGTATGGGAACACATGGAGGGAAATATTGCCTTTTAGTGGGAAATGGTATAGGCCAATGCTCTGTTTTTAATATAAAATCAGGGCCTTCGATGGTCAAATTACTGAAAATACAAGATTTGAAAAAATATTATTGTCAACGAGTACTTGTGGAAGACAATTTCTATGGACTGGAATCTAGAGAATGCTAAAGTGATTCTGGTATTTTACTGACCTCTGCCAGTCGTTTTCTATCAAGAAAGTTAAATAGAGGCAGTTGCCAGAAAAGTAAGAAAAAGAAATTCCCTCAGCAGAAAGCAAATATTGTATTTTACTGACCTTTGCTGGTCATTTTCCAACAAGACATTAAATAGAGGCAGTTGAACACATAAAAAGTCCCTAAGCGGAAGCAGCCAAGTCCTAGAGCTTATTTCCAGACCCCACAAAGTACACACACATATAAGTATATACTAAAGTATATACAAGAGGTTTTGAACGCTTGACCTAAACAGGAGGAGGGCCCAATAAGGAGGGTAATGACAATGTAGCATATCCAAGTCCCTTCAACAGTACCACCACGTGCATCCATCCCAACACCTTGCAGCACTAAGTGAACAATCTAGTATTTTCATGCAAGTAAAGAATAGTCTTGCACCTAAACCAACACAGGTACAGTTGGAGGCTGAGAGTATCTTGGAGAGTCACAGTGTAGTCAGAGTCAGTATACTCAGTCCTCACAAGGCACAGTGCATATCTTACCAAATGTTTATGGTGAGGACCACCTTAACCCACAAGCTCCACAACTAATTTGACCTTACAACTCTCAGATCTCTGCAGTGTCCACTGGCATTCTCCCAATCTCCTTGTGCATCTCCGAATGGGCACTGGAAGACGCCGCCAACATGACCCTGAGCCTGCCAAGACTTTTCCGTGGCACGTCTCCGCACCACTTCCTCCACTGCTATCCGATTCCACTCAGTATCTACAGCAAGTCCCATGTTTCCTCTGGTGTTGTGAAGAAGAAAGTCTGGCCATGGTACATCACCTTTAGCTTTGCAGGATGCAAAAGCCTATATTGGAAGCCCATGGCCGGCATTTTCTATTTGACCCTGTGGAATGATTATCTCTGCAATTGCACTGCCCTATTGTTATCTGGGATGATACAAATGATTACATTGCCAAACTGCGTATCTCTAGATTTGCACCTTCAGGACACAGACACCGATGTACAATATCCAGAAGTTTGCACATAAACTCAACAGTGGTACTAACTTTGTTCCACAAATAAGTATGCCATTTACAACTAATAACACATCTGTGATCATAGACCATGTCTTACCTAGCAATTTACCCTGACCAGCTACCACTCCCTCAATTGCTTTGGAAATCATTTGATCTTTATGTACCTCAGTTCTCCACTCCTCAACTTTAATAGGTCTCAAAGTGACTTCACATACATTCACCTCTTCATCAACAAATGTTTCTACCTCTCCTCAATATAATCTACTTATACAAATCTTGATAAACAAGCTGCTGACCTGTTGTTCACTCCAGGTATATATTTCACATCGAAGTTGTATTCCTGTAGGGTAATGGCCCACCTTCTTAAACGAGTGGAAATTGCATCTTATACCTTCTTCTGACACACTTCTCTTGAAGGTTTATGTCAGACAACACTTTGAATTTCATATCCCAAATCAGATTTCTGAACTTATTATGACCAAAAACATTGCCAATGCCTCTTTTTCAATAGCCGAATAGTTTACCTCTATGCCCTTGAGGCACCAAGATGCAGAGGCAACCTAATGTTCTCCTCCTCCCCTCTTCAGTATCAGCACTGCACCAGGTCCATTAGTACTAGTATCTGTTACCACACATTTCTTCTCCTGGAGCAAAATCTTTTTAACATGGTGCATTTTCAAGTTACTTTTTACCGATTCAAACTCCCTTTGACAATTGGCACAAGCGAGAGATGAAGCAATCTCATCTATATCAGGAAGAGGAAATCTATCCACTATGACCTCTCTATTAAGTTTCCTAAGGTCAAGACACAGCCACATTTCTCCATTATTTTTTTATTTTGCTACCACTATGGGATAGAACCAATTAGAGGCTTCCACTGGTTAAATTTTCCTTAACTTAATGAGATGGTCAATATCCTTCTGTACTCAATCCTGAACATTCAATGGTATTCTGCACACTTTTACTGCAACAGGTTGTGCCCTCACCGTTAATATGATATGATGCGTGTATCCTCTCAAAAACCTAACTCATTGTGGAATACTCCCTCAAGCTCTTTCCCCAACTGAACAGTGTTTTTATCTATCTGTTGTACTTGAACTTGAGGTCCTGCATTGGGATAATGTATCACAACTAACAGCCTCTGACGTGGTCACCTCAAGATTAATCCCCCTTTTTAGATGCACACACTTTTCCTGCTAACATTATTCCTCCAAATTCAATGCATGCCATGAAGTAACCCACATCTCAATGAGTACACCTGGAGCAGCGTAATCTCTGCTTCACCCTTTTGTGTTTTGACTATGCATATATACGTACACATGATTTAATATCATTAACGTAATCTGGCAAACTTGAACAGATACAGAACGTGTATTTACTGTATAATCTTGGCATTTATATAGAGTGTGCACACTAACTTTTTCCTTACAGGGTCACTGAATTGCATTTGTGTGGTTTGAATAATATTGCTAATTTCTGTATAATCATGTATTCATTTACATGGTAATCAGCATTTACATTATAACTGTACTGAACTTGATCAAAGGCCATAATCATTTGGATTTTAATGTTTAAACTTCAACACAAATGTTTGCCCGGTTGCAATGTTTTTCTTTCCTCTGCAGGAACATTCATATGATCTCATGATTTGTGAAAGGCACATTGTGTATGACAGATAGTTGGTATCGAAAGGAGTATCATTGGCAAGGACAAGAACTGCTAACAAACAAAGGGAGGTCCACTCTGAAGGGTCACCCCAAACCTTTTACTTTCCTCCTCCTCTTTTTCTGACTTTATTTCTGTTGGCTTTAGGACTCTGGCCTCTTTATCACTAGTTACTAGAGCTAAAGTTCATGAGCTCTGTCCTCTAGACAAAATATAATTGCTTTATACCTATTTGCCATATTTGATTTACTCGTAAGTCCCTTGTAAAGTGGTATACAATATACGCAGGGGCTGGAAATTAAATGCTACTAGTGGGCCTGCATTCCTGATTATGCCACCCATAGAAGTAGCCTTTCAAACCTGTCTCAGGCCTGATACTAAAGTGCCTGTGTATGCAGTTTACTACCACTTCGACTTTACATTTAAAACTACTTGCCAAGCCTTATACTCCCCTTTTATTACATATCATAATAAAACTTTATTTCGGTCTCAAGACCATAAAAGTACGCATATGATACAGTTCATACTAAAACTAAAAACACAACCAAGTATAAAAGGTATCAATTAGTCCCTAATCTAAAATGAATTAGATTATAAATGAATGCATTTAAGCACAAGTAGACCAGAGCAAGAAAAACCTATGACTACTCCAAGATGGACGTCATGGTCCGCTATGTTGACTTTGGTCATACACAGCACTACAATCAGGACGTTTATAGTACTTGCATTAAGTTTAAGAAGGGGGAACCTATTTAACAAGCATTTGAAATGCAATAGGTCTCGCAATTACTTGATTTGGAGCTATAGGCTTTGTAAATGACAATACCTTTTGTTTATGTTTTACAAACCAAAACATGAATAAAAGGCATTGTCATTTACAATGCCAATAGCTCAAACTTGTGTTTTTGTTGCACGCTCCTCCTTGGCAGGGGAGTGAGGAGGGGGGAGGGGTGGGCTGTATATCCACACTTGCTGGCCGGCGCTGTGCAGAAACAAACGCATATGTTGAAGCACAGCACTCACCTCAGCTTCTTAATTCAAAATTGAAAGCGGCGCCGTTTATGAATAAATAAAGGCTCGCGCTTGAGATCAATGCAGTGCCATTCATAAATACATAAAACGGCATTGAACATGTTGCAGTAGACCGAGCAATGAAAATCCAAACTGTGCAGTGCACCGTCCATGAAGTGGCCACTGTGTCGGTACACGAGCAGAGACAAAGCAAAAAGTAGTGCTTACAAGACGTTATAACACATACAGTGTAACAACCAAAGTAAAAGGGACAGTTGCCATGGGAGCTTACAAATGATGACAAGGCGGTACTAACGAGGGATTAACAAGCCTATTTACAAATCAGAAGCCAGCATTTACGAAGGACAATGACACAAGCCAATGACAAATATGGGCGGCGAGTAGGCAGGGTTTCTATTCCATACTCTATTATTACAACAAGTCTTGCAGAGCCGCGTACGCGCGCTGACTCTAGGCTTGATCTAAAAATCAAGAACTTGAGAATTAAATATGCATCAAACTCGCTCTTTCATCAAATTCCTTCTGATTGCCCAACGCAGCCCGAAAACTTTGCAACTGAGCAGACAATCGCAGGGCTGGGATCCGATTTAAGGATGTGAAGAGCTTCACCACTAATACATGTAACCAATAGTTTACAGATCAGTTTAAGCCATTTAGTCCTTGGACGTGAGTACATTGTACTAACAAAGAAAACATGGGTGAATAACTCTGTAGCAGAAGGACAGTGTAGGCACTATGGGGAAAATGTAGAAGGCTTCTGCCAAAAACACATAAAAGAGTTCTGAGGGAGTGAACCAAACCAGATTTGCATAAAAGGTTTCCTGTCCCAGGGTATCATAATGGTATCTAAATAATGTCCGTATAAACTGATGAATTCAAAATCTATAAATTCCATAGTTAACCCCCCCGGTTGGGTTGGAAAGTTTGGCCTGCATCACCCAATCCAAGTACTGCTTCTTAACTCAATCCTTGCTGGGGAGTAATGTTGAGTCCTTTATATCCCAATAGCCCTCAAGCCCTATTGTGGATAGCAGGGATTTCACTTTACAAATCCAACCTATCTTCTTGAAGAGATTAAGTGCACTAACTTGCATACGTGTGGCATCATACGGATGCAATTCTGCAGTGGACCTGATGTGTATCCAAAATAATATGGGGCGTAGCTTAGCCTAATTCTACAATAGGAAATCTTCCCAAGTCTAGCCTTAACAGGTAGAGTGGCGTACTCTGGGGTAACAAAACAAGGGACCATAAAAACCTATTCTCACAATTCACTAGGGCATCCATTCTTTCGAAGCCCCAAAGTTAGGTTCAATAAACAGCTGAGCCTTCTGCTTTAGAATAGTAAATCTGAAGTAGGGCTGCCACAGGTTTGCTGAAGAAACTGCCCAGTTCCTTTATCAAGGCCCACGCTATTTGCCTATGCTTTAATGACAGCTTGGCTATCTGAGGCATCCAAGACAAATCTTCCAAGAGGGTGATAGCATTCTTTCAAGGGAACCCCCTCCTAGTGAAAGCTTACCTCTAAAAGATTTATGTGAGTTGAGCAATAGAAGCTTTGTCTTTGCAGTGTTTACCTTTAGACCTCCAAAATCGCAGAAGGCTTTGAAGCGATTTAATAACAGCTTAAGTCCCCCAGGTGTTTTAGACACTAACAGTGTATTTTCAGTGAATAATAAAGTTAAGGCATCTCCTGGGACTTCAGAAAGAAACTGGATAATACCATTCACAAAGAGGGAGAAGAGTGTAGCTGCAAGTACACAACCCTGGCAAACCCCCTATTAACTTGTATTGGGTCAATTTTTTCACCTTGGGAGAACCATCAAAACCTCACAAAATTATCTTAATTTAAGTGAATAATTAATGATAGAATATCCATGGGAAGACCCATATCTTTTAAGACCTTTCAAAGCTGTTTCTTGGGAAAAGTTCAAAGGTGGTATTTAGGTCTATAGAGGCTACATAAATGCTCCCCCATCCAATAGCCACAGTCTTCCATGACTAATTTCACAAATGACCTCCTTCTCCAGTGGTTTGAAAGTAATGTTAAATCACTAGCTACAATCAGCAGTGACAGTCTGTTCCTCCATCCCGCCCTGACTCCTCTAGCATAGACATTGTAAATGTCCAAAGTGACACAATTCTGGCTTTTGATGTGGATAGCTGGAATATCTGGACTGCTAGGCGGGATCTCTCTGATTGTACAATTGAGTGCAATTCTTATCCAATTTACTAATCCCCCTGCAGGGCGGCAGGGCTTGCCAGAGCACACTGGTTGATAGAATGTTACAAAGCCTGGAATGTAAATCAGTGTCCAATAAGCCTTGGGCTGCATAAGTTGCATGAGGATTTGAGCTCACTGGTTTTACACCATCATCAACGCAAATTGGCTCAGGGTGCAGCGACTTGCTACTGCCAGTGATAGGATTCCTAAACATTGTAGGAATGCGTTTTAGTGACCTTCGATTAAAACCAGCTGGGTTCCCATTCAGGCTACAGTTGAAGACAGACATGGAGGGCTCTAAAATGTCCTCACATTCAACCAGCAGGTTGTCAATACAATCTAAAACACAATTGCTCCCAGCATTCTTACGGGCCTGCTTGGCTTTAGTAGCTTTCACCTGTGCCTTCCCCCTCCGCTGCCTGCAGATTTTCACTTCCCCATTTCCAATCCTAAATCCAGGTTTAATGGGTGCAATGGGAGCAAACCCTGAGGATCTTACTAACCAAGTGGGGCTTAGTTAGTGCCCTCCCACCCCTTGATAGCACCACCCTCAGCAAGAAGCCTAATCGCTTCCTGCCACTGATTACCGACAAATATTAGTGCTGTATGATTGGAGCCAGACAGTCTTAGCACTGCTTCAATTATTTAGCCGGGGGACCACTTAGACTCCTTAAGTTCCCCACTTCATTTTAGTGATAGGCCTCTGAAATATTTTATACCAGTCTTGATAATTGCAATGTCACAGTACCGTAAGTTGGAATGGAAGACCCAAGGAGATACAATGGTTCAAAGCCAAAGGGGAAGGCCTGTCCCTGCCTCTTCCTGCCCTGGTACCTATCATCTCCAGTAAGTCCAGACCTCGGCAGGCCAGCCCCTGGTATGACAGTGCGCTGCGTGCCATGAAGTCCTCTTGTAGACGGGCAGAAAGGGAGTGGCGCAAGACGTATGACGCCGATAGGAAATCCGCCTACCAGGCCTTAGTTAAGCTCTACCATCGAGCTATATGTAGGGCCCGGGCGGCGTTTTACGCAGCAGAATTTCGTAACAGCCTCAACCCCACAAAAACCAACCTTAAAACCATAAAAGATCTGATGGCAAAGAGGGTTCCTCCGCAGTTGGACAGTTCCACCTCCCACTGCGAAGTACTAGCCACTTTCTTTCTGGACAAAGTTAAAAAAATCTACCAGGCGTTTCCGAGCCCACTACCACCTGTGATTCCCTGGAGCGGCTCTAGTAATTGTCCACCGCTGCATTCCCTCCCAACTCTTTCTAATGAGGAGTTTGCGAAATGGGCCTTGCGAGTCAAATCTGGCTCGCCTGCAGATCCGGTAAGATCGGCCCTTTTCAGGGATGCTGCCTTTCAGGGACGCACAATAGTGTGTTCTCTGATTAACCTCTCCCTGACTTCTGGCCTTGTCCCTGCCAAGTGGAAGCAAGCGGTAGTTTCCCCGATCCTGAAAAAAACATCTTTGGATCCGTTGAAACCAGAAAACTACCGCCCTATATCTTTGCTCCCTTGGCCGGCCAAGGTCATGGAGGCCCATGTAAATCTGGCCCTCACAGAGCATATGACCCAAGTTAATGTCCTGGATCCCGTGCAGAATGGGTTCCGTGCTGGTCACAGCACCGAGACGGCCCTTCTGGCAATGGTTGAGCACTTGCGGATTGTATTGGATGCAGGTCAAACGGCAGCGCTTATTTTATTAGACCTGAGCGCTGCCTTTGACACTGTTTCCCATCGCATCCTTCTACACCGCTTGCAGGACATTGGCCTTGGTGGTTCAGCTCTGCAGTGGTTCCGCTCCTTCCTCAGTGATCGCTCCTTCTGCGTTGCCACCCCTCCCTTTCAGTCCAAATTCCATCCGCTGGACCTGGGGGTGCCTCAGGGCTCCTCGCTGAGTCCCACGCTTTTTAATCTGTACGTGCAGCCGCTGGCTGAAGTCGCCAGGCAATGGGGCCTAACCATGGTTTCCTATGCCGACGACACTCAGCTGGCGGTTACGATCAGCGGGGATGCCAAGAAGGATGCCCTCAGGTTCCGCAGTGGACTGAGAGAGGTGGCCAGCTGGATGAATAACAACTGTCTCCAGCTGAACGCATCAAAAACGGAGGTGATGATCGTTGGAAGGGATGCGGACCTCTGGGGAGATGGATGGTGGCCTTCTGAGCTGGGAATAGCCCCAGCCCCTGTCCTGGAACTCAGGAATTTGGGAGTATGGCTTGACCATACGTTAAGCTTTGTGACTCACACGAAGAGAGTGGCGGCCTGCTGTTTTGGAGTATTACGCGGGTTAAGACCCCTGCTCAAATTCTTCGATGCTCCTACTAGACAGCTGGTCATTCAAGCGATGATTATTTCTCGCCTGGACTATGCTAGTTCACTCCTTTTAGGAGCGAACCAAGCTGAGATACTCCGTTTACAGCGAGTCCAGAATGCTGCGGCTAGGGCGGTGGTCGGCTTGCCCCGGACTTGCCCTACCTCTAACACTCTGCGGTCCTTACATTGGCTCCCGATGAATAAGCGAATCCAATTTAAAGCCCTTAGCCTGGTTTTTAAAATCCTTCGTGAGTCGGCACCTTTGCTTCTTAATAATTTGATCTCTCCCTATGTGCCAACTCGCTCACTTCGCTCCCTTGGACAATCCCTGGTGGTTGTTCCTCGGTTCAGACTCTGCCGGATGGGAGGACGCTCCTTCCGAGTGAAAGCTGCAGTTCTCTGGAATGCGCTCCCCCTGGAAATCCGTCTTTTGGATGATCTAATATCCTTCCGTAGGGCCTTGAAAACTTTTCTGTTTTAAACTTCCCTGTTTTAAGTGCTCTGCTTTTGCTGCTGGTTTTAGTGTTGTGTTGTGTCCGCCTTTCCCTGCGCCAGGACGCTCCTTTGCTGGAGCATCTGTGCGCATTAAAAATGTTACATAACATAACATAACATAACTGCCAGGCAAGGATGGGCTAGCCCTTGGCCTGGGCACAGTCTGTGTGTGTCCCACTTAGCAGGACCTCCGATTCATTTAAGCGCCTCCGGGTGTGAGGATGATGAGGTGGAACCGGAGCAGTCTGGGGAGTGTAGTCCTCCCCATTTGCAGGCTGACGAGTACAGGCGTCCCATGCCGTGTGACCTCCGATGCAAATGTAAGTACCTCCGGGCACGAGGATGATGCAGCAGGACAGGAGCAGTCTGGGGAGTGTAGTCCTCCTCCCCTTGTGTCGGCTCATGAGTGCGGGCTTCCTTAAGGTAGGACCTAAGTAAGCCTAAGGGCTGGATGCTATGTAACTTAAAGGTAGGACATATACCTTTATGTTATACATGTCCTGATAGTAACATACAGCCTAGTTTGTTTTTCACTACTGTGAGGCCTACTCCGCTCAAATGCTAGCATTTGGAATTCCTTAATACACATTTGAGCTATAATTCCTTATCAGAGAGAAGTGGTATTTCATGTGTCATATATTTGGAATGGTAATGATAAATCCTCCTTACTGGTGAAGTTGGATTTAACATTACTGTTTTAGAAATGCAACTGTTAGAAAGTGGACATTTCTCTGCACTTACTGCTATGTGTGAAAGCCTGTCTCCAATACACATTTGGATGGGTGATAGCTACACTTTGTGCATTTCCTCTAGATAGCCACAACACAGGAAAGCTAGATGTGTCTGAGTGCCCATCTATATATATCTGCATTCTGATGGCCTTGCGTGGGCGGGGTGGAAGGGAGGGGCTAACTCTTCACTTGAATAGGCAGTGCCCTGTCCTCTCCCACCGATTGAGTAACTCCCACAGATAGCCTGGTAGACAGGACTGGGTTGAAAGGGAATCTTGTGCACTTCAGAGAGCTGCTTTGAAGACACACCAAAGGTTCTTTTGGGTATAAGTACTGAGTCGCTGATCCCTTAAAATCAGACACTACTGGACTATAGTAGACTGCTGATCTGGAAGGCCTGTGCAGGTCCTGTAGCTAGCCTGTGCTCCATGGTGGTTGGCCCAAACTTTGACTTTGGTCTGGTGGTCTGGCCCTGCATGACCTAAAGTAACCTTTTTGAGCACAACCTGCTAATAATGACTGTACTGCATTTATTCCTTTAAAACTCAATTCTATACATTGGATTGTTGTCGTTTGTCATTTTTATCTTGTTTTGGTTATAATATAATAATCTATTTTTATAAACCTGTGTGAAGTTTGTTTGTGGTATGTTCATTGTGTTACTGTGTGTGTGTGTTGCACAAATACTTTACATATTACCTCTTTAGATGTGCCTCCCAGGTCCATGCCAAGATACCAGAGGGTAAGCACAGGTTTTCTTTTAGTGCCTATCTTGCTCCCCCTGACTACTGTGGTGGTTCCAGCCTGGCTTGGGTGCATATCTCATCCAACCAGGCATTTTTAACAACCAGATCTGTGCAGTATCTGGAGACAGAAATAATCCAACAACATTCTAAAGTGTGGATGAGAAGAAGGGAGTTTCAAGTGTAGTTGCCAAAGTTTTATTGTGAGAAGACATGTGATATGAGATTCTTTAATTTTTTTCTGGGTTTAATTGTTCCTCACACCTTAGCTTCAGTCAGATTCCTTTAAGACTTCAAGGGGCACAGCCCTCTTTGCCACTTCTCTGTTGTGTGGGCTTATGCTATATAATACCTTTTGTTTGAGAGAACTTTACAGAAGCTCTCCACAATGCTGACACCTTTCTGTTTTATTGGATAGGATTAGGGTTTCCCCAGTAATACTAATTTAGTTAGGCTTAGTTAGATAATCAGATTTTACTCATGCATAGGCAAGGGGAACGTAAAACCTATTCCGATCATCAAATTCTGTTCTTAATCTTCTAGATTTCCAATACTGAATTTCTTGTTTGTTTCATGTTGTTATGGCTAAATTTTGTCAGACAGTTTGGTCTGTCAGTAGTGATTCTGTATTTTCACAACATATTATTATGACTTGTGTATATCAACTTGGCTCAGAATTTTCATTAAATCTATACTTAATCCTATCTACCGACTTTGGGTCCTCACTGTGTCGCTAAATGGGTGTTCTGCCTGGTTTTTCAGATTAGATAGAACCAGCTTATCAGAGCCTTACTAACTCAGCCAGAACGTTACCCTCTCCCCCTCCCTAGGACCTATTCACAACAGGTAACAACATATATCTACCACCTAAGGACAGGGAATTCCTAAGATACATACCATGTACCTCCTATAATATCAGCAATCGGCGGCCTCGCGGTCCCATTCGAACCCAGACCTCTCTACCCAGACGGCAGTATCAGAATCGGCGATCTCGCGGTCCCATTCGAACCCAGATCTCTCTACCCAGACGGCAGTCTCAGAATCGGCGGCCTCGTGGTCCCATTCGAACCCAGACCTCTCTACCCAGACGGCAGTATCAGAATCGGCGATCTCTCGGTCTCATACAGACCCAGACAACCTACCCAGACGGCAGCATCAGAATCGGCGGCCTCGCGGTCCCATTCGAACCCAGACCTCTCTACCCAGACGGCAGTATCAGAATCGGCGATCTCGCGGTCTCATACAGACCCAGACAACCTACCCAGACGGCAGCATCAGAATCGGCGATCTCGCGGTCTCATACAGACCCAGACAACCTACCCAGACGGCAGCATCAGAATCGGCGGCCTCGCGGTCCCATTTGAACCCAGACCTCTCTACCCAGACGGCAGTCTCAGAATCGGCGGCCTCGCGGTCCCATTCGAACCCAGACCTCTCTACCCAGACGGCAGTATCAGAATCGGCGGCCTCGTGGTCCCATACGAACCCAGACCTCTCTACCCAGACGGCAGTATCAGAATCGGCAATCTCGCGGTCCCATACGAACCCAGACCTCTCTACCCAGACGGCAGTATCAGACCTCTCTACCCAGTGGCAGTTTATCCTATGGTTACCATTACATAAAGGGATTGGTCTCACTATTCATCAGGGGTATAGAACCATAGTATTCCCGATCACACAACAGTTGCCAATTTGGATAATGTACAACGTACTCTCTAATTTAAGGGGTCCCTCTCTCCCTTATTCAGTTACCACATACCTGATCAGGGTTAGCATCTGTTCACATAGCAGCATCTGACTAGAAGAATAGGTTACCCTCTCATACAAGAACACGCGGCACATGTCGGTTCACTAAGAACTGGGGTACTTTATTTCTCATTACAATAAACAAACATATAACACCATACTACAACACATAACCTGCAAAGAGAAGTGAAAGATTAGGTTATACACTTTAATAAGAAAGGGTCGACATCACCTTATTAATATGAAGTCTGCACTCAGCAGTCATCTAGGTTCCCTTCTCGTCTGTGCCTTGGCTCGTCTTGAAGTCACACCTCCGCAATCACGGGTACACGGCTGCACCGCTATGCGCTGTTCCCTTCACCCTTCTCCAAGTCACTGGAACCTTCCTCTCATCGGCTACTCTCTTTCCCTGGTTGTTCTGCTAAGAGAGTATCTGTCTCTCGATTCTTCTCCGCCTTTAGAATGGCGTCTGTCTTCCCTGGAATAAGTAATAGGTTTGCTACTAACGGCTAGATGCCGCCTACGAACTGACTCCACAACTATCTCGGGCTTTCACTAATATAGAAGCGTGTTCCTTCATGGAAAATTCCAGCCAGTAACCTGCCGCCCACCAAATTCTTGTACCTCCCCGTACCAAGGACACGTTCCCAGCCGGCCGGCCTGATGTTGTGTCTTCGGCATGAAGAAAAATACAATCCTTCGACAAGGGCCGGCCTGAACCGGTTCTCTCCAAGCGAACAACACCTCGTAACTAAAACATTACACTTGACCTAGAAGCATCCCAAGCTGCCGGGGCAGAAAGAAAGATGGAGTCTCTCCCGTTTGAGGCCTACCAGGCCCGAATTCAGCATAACTCCATGGAAAGTATACTAATACCCTAACTAAAGGACGAATTATCCCTAATACGAGCAAATCTACCCCATAGCCCATATATATATATATAAGCCCTAATCTAAGGAGGAGAATACAGAATTATATCAAAGTGCCTTGTAAATAGGCTCTATCCACTACTCTAACCCTTGCACTGGAATGATAAGAGACTGAAGTCACCATCAATCACCTTTCCTCAAAAGAGGGCCGGGAAAATCGAGCAGAACATTTCACCCTTGACTTCAGTCTATTATACATTCATCAAACAGAACTAACATCCGTGGAAGAATAATAGGAAACAAAACTAACTGATCTATGTCTAGTACCAGGTTTGCAGTATTGAAGTAGAGAAGGAATACACTGAATGAAGCAACAGATAGCAATCAGAATGCCAATAGTAATCAAAATACCCCCTAATATTTGACGCAACATATGTAAATCAGGTAGCCAATTAAAGAGCCAGTCAAACCAGCCCTGGTCAATGTGTTTTCTAACCTCTTCCGTCAAGTCATGAAGTTTGTCAATATGAGCCTGAATGGATTTCGTATGGTCAGACAGGTTAAAACAACAAAGACCCTCAAAGTCAGAACAATCATGTCCATGTTTAAGCAAAAGATAATCAATAGCCGCCCGGTTCTGTAAGATAGCTCTACGTTCACCCTGGGCGTCTAATAGTATGTCAGACAGGATCGTAGAAGTATGATTAATGGATTTTACCATCCAGCAGGCCATTTTCCCAATAGACTTGGCATTATAGACCGCCAAGGCAGGAACACCAACAATTGAGATAGCTAAGCTAAGGTATTCAGATTTGGAATATAAATGCATAGACGAATCACAGTCCTCCTGTAGCATTACAGCATCTCGGATCATACGGGAATTAGCATTAGGATGCGAGGAGAACATCAACAAACTCAGTCTGGTAATGGCACAAGGGCCTCCGGAAATGTTTGCAGGAATATATGGCCAGGATGTATTACCACAAGAGAAAAGCCAACCAGAGGGTAGCAGCATTGTACGATAATGACTGGGGGTAACCACTAAATTCTTACAAGTCATATTATTTTGAACAGAAGTTCATAAATTCAGTGATCTTCGGAAGCACAAAGTCCTTTCATGAGTTGTGAATGAAGTAGTACCTTTCAATTTTAAACGCACACACTCAGAAATAGCATTGGGATCACAAGTAAGGAAAAAACATAAATCACCCTGCGTGATATTATAAGTGATTATCTGGGACTGGATCAGGGGTGTCGAATCGGACAACTCAGTACATAAAGGGCAGTATTCATGTGTAGCAAAATCTCCCAAAAGGACATTAGGACGGGCATTTGATATATTAAAAATATGGGCCAAAGTCTCTAATGAAGCAGGGACAGCAACTAAACAAGTCGCTAAAATGTCAGTCACCGAACGCATCGGTGTTAAACAAAAATGAGGGGCATTAGTCACTCGCTTGGCCAAAGTAGTCCAAAAGTTCGATGATGAATCCCACGCAGCAAAGGAACGCGGTACTCGGGTTCTCAGATCAGCCCGGGTCGATGGGTTCCCTCCTCTCTCGTCGTAGCAGTCCAAAAGGAGTCCAACGCCGACACATCCTGCAGCAACAGTCCAGAGAATGATCTGAAAGAAAATCAAATACAGGTATTATTCATTCTCGTAGGTAACATTTGTCAGCCGGGACAGCTTCCCAGCTATCTTTCCCTGGTCTCATGACTAGAACAGTATTATCATGACCGGTTGCAATAATCTCAGCTTGTTCAGGGGGATTCTTAGGCGATTGCACCCAAACTCTAGCTCCAGGATTATCTGTGGAGCCAAATCCTTTTTGTCCTTGTACAGTTAGCAACGTTGGGGCAGTGCCTTTTGTGATCTCACCACTGAAAACAGGCATTATCAACAATTGAGCAATTCGGTCAGTTTTATGAATCGGTAAATCAACCTCACTGCTATTCAGCAGGAGCACCTTAATCTCTCCCTGATAGTCACTGTCAATGACTCCTCCGAGTACTTGAACACCTTTCACAGCCAGCCCCGATCTACGGGCTATTAATCCAAAATTTCCAGTGGGTATACAGACACCAACACCGGTTTCAATGATGACTCGATCTTTACTTTTTATAATGGTATCATTCATGGCATGCAGGTCTAGACCTGCCGACCCCGGGGTCGCTCTGCATGGAGCCAGTGCTCCGGGGGTAATTTCCCAGTACATCACAGTATCACCAATAGAATTGGGCTTTGCATCAACATTCGGAGGAAACAAACGCATCAATGGAGATTCAGCATTTAGAAAAGGACGATTATTCAAAATTAATAAGGCCTGAAAAAAATAATCCCTCAAATTCTTATAACGATCATCGGTTAACTTACGCAGTTGATTTTTCAGCAAACCGTTCATCCGCTCAATGAGGCCCGAGGCCTGCGGATAATATGGTATATGAAACACCCATTCAATATTATGTTCCACACAAAATTCCTGCACCAATCTTCCACGAAAATGGGATGCATTATCAGATTGAATTTGGAATGGGGTACCATAATAAAGCATAATCAATTCCAATGTCTTAATGGTATTCACTTGGGTAGCTTGTTTACGGGGGAGGGCCACTAACAGGCCACTGTATGTATCAACAATGGTGCAAATGTATTGACAATTTTTACTCATAGGAAGTGGACCAATGTAATCAATTTGCCAAATTTGAGCGGGCAATTTTCCGCGATGTAAATGACCTTTAACAATTTGAGGCACTTTCCGCTGTCTAGCATGCTGACAAATGGGACAATGCAAAATAATGTCTTTAATTAAATCTAAAGGAATATAAATTCCTCGATCAGCGGCCCACCTACTAGTGGCTTTCTCTCCATAATGTCCTGCTTTCTGGTGGGCCCATTTCGCCAATCCTTCCATATCAGAATCCTGCATGTCCACCAGTGCCTCAGCAATTTTAGATTGTTCATCTGCAATGTTATGAAAGAATTTGTCAAGGGAGTCTATTGGGGTATGAGCATCCACATGAAAGATTGTAACAGTACTTTGCGGGAGCATTTCCCAAATCTCTTGCCATAATTCTTTTCCCCACAGTTCTTTTGAATGCAATTCCCAATTATGGGAATGCCAAGTCGGTAACCAAACTGCCAATCCATTGGCAGTAGACCAGGAATCAGTAAAAATATGACATGTGCCAGGTAACTCTTGCTTCAGAACTTGATAAACAGCATAAAGCTCAGAGAATTGGCTGCTCTTTCCCTCACCAGTTGTACTCAGCAATTTTTGTGTGATCGGATTATAGGACACTGCCTTCCAATGTCGTTTTGTACCTATGAACCTTGCCGAACCATCTGTAAACAAAACGTGGTTTCTGTCCTCCGGGGACAAATCATCAAATGGCTTACCCTACTTAACAGGGGATTCCTGTACTAAAGGTACGGAGCATTCACTCTCCGTCTCAACCGACGGCGCCCGCGCCACCTGCTCATGCAAGGATGCAACTCCCTTTGGTCCCACACGTGCCCTGTCCTGTATGTACCATTTCCATTTAATCACACTCGCCGCCTGAGCGTGTCCAATTCTGTGAGTTTTCGGCGAACTCAAAACCCACTGCATGATAGGAATTTCAGGTCGCAGGACCACATCATGTCCCAAAGTTAATTGCTCGGTATCCACCAGAGCCCAGTAACATGCAAGCAACTGTTTCTCAAAAGGTGTATAACGCTCACCAGCATCGGGTAACTTTTTAGCCCAAAAACCTAACGGTACTTTACTTCTGCCCTGTTTCTGCCACAAACTCCAATTTGCATAAAGGCCTTGTACAGACACATTCAAATCCACATCACCATCGCACACAGGCCATAAATCCAAGGCATACTGAATCGCTTCTTTTGCCAAACAAAACGCATCTTGCTGTGGTTTACCCCATTCAAACGCATTCTTTTTACGAGTGACTCGATACAAGGGGGCCAATATTTGACTCAAATGTGGAATATGCTGGCGCCAAAAACCAAATAAGCCGATAAAGCTTTGGGCTTCTTTCCTATTCCTCGGAACTGCAAAATCAAGAATCTTTTGTTTTACTTGTGGGATCACTTCTCTGTGACCTTCATGCCAATTAATACCCAAAAATTTTACAGTCTGCGATGGGCCTTGTAATTTATCCGGGTTGATTTCCCAACCTTTCTCACGCAAACACTCAAGGAGTTTATCTAATTGGGTCTGAACTTCATCTTGTGTTTCACCTTGAATCAGAACATCATCAATATAATGATATATCTGAATTCTCGAATGTACAGGTACCTCAGCCAAATGCTCTGCCACCAGCCGGTGACATATCGTAGGACTATGCACATAGCCCTGGGGAAGACTTCTAAACGTCATTTGACGTCCGCTCCATGTAAAACTGAATTGTTCCTGGCATTCAGGGGCAATCGGGATTGAAAAGAAAGCATTAGCAATATCAATGGACGCATACCATGTACCTGGATGCTTTTGAATTCTTTCAATTAAAGTAATGATATCCGGTACTGCGACAGTCAAAAGGGGCGTATACTTATTCAATTCTCGATAATCAACAGTCATGCGCCAGGAGTTATCACTCTTACGCACGGGCCAAACAGGATTATTCCAGGCAGAAGTAACCGGAGTTATAACTCCTGCATCCACCAAATCCTGAATAGTGGTACTAATTTCTTCATGACCACCTGGAATACGATACTGCTTCTGGCAAACCACTTTTGTCGCCTGGGGAATCTTTATGGGGGGCATTCTTAAACGACCAACCCATACGGGTCTGGATGATATATAATGTTTAGTTCCAAATTGATAACATCCATCATCCAAATGTAAAGTCATTCCTTTCAAAATGTCAATTCCAATTATGTACTCTACAAGGGGCACGACTAATACAGAATATTCTTTTCTAGGAATTCTGCCTATTCTCATTTCAATTGTAGTTTGTACTGCCGGAGTTTCCTTTCCACCTAAACCAGTAATTGTAAAAAATTTGGCCTTTACATTTCTTTGATTTTCCATGAATAAGAGTGGCCTCCGCTCCTGTATCTACCAATGCTCGGGCCCTTTGAATATTACGATGTCTCCAAAAAATTTCAATATCTACATAGGGTCTATTATCTCGGTGAGCCCATCTGTGTACGGGAGCTTGACCTACTTCCTAGTCATTTTTACTGCGTTCTATCATCCAGGACAAATCAGGATAAAGGTTCTCACGTTTCTCAGGTATCAATATATCATGTTCATATCCATTTCCCTTACGAAATGGATTCCTGTCCTCCGTATTGTACTGTGAATTTCGATCAGAAAATCTGTGTCGATCCTCCCTCCTCTTCAACTCAGGGGACTGATCCCTTTCATCTCTACGTCGGCTGTTACCATAATCATCTCTCCCCCTTTCTCTCTCCCCCTCTCTCTCTCTCTCTCTTCCACGACGAGGGGACGTGTCACGTACATATCGTCGATCATCACGACGATCCGAACGCACACGACGGGTGTCATCACCGCTGTCATCAGAATACTCACGATCGCACTCATTCGTCCGCACACGCCGGGCACCCTCCTTTCGGTCTAAACCGCGTTTGCGAAACAAGTCCCACAAACGAGAAGTAGTTTCACCATCAATATCCTCCTTCCTCACACCATCAGCCAAAAGTGCCATAAACATGTCACGTCTAGTAAGCTGGCGTACAGATTCCAGTACCATAGACAACGCGTTACCAGTCTGATTGATCAATAAGGTCATCATGACCTGCTTATAAGCAACCGGGGAAGAACGAATAATACGATTCCGCACAGAAGACGTCAACAAACCATCAAGCAATCTGTCAGCAGTACTCAGAAAAATCGCAGTCTTCATCACCTCCTCTTTGAGACGTTGTGCAGCATCGCGCAATGTATACCACGGCTTGTCATTCACAGGCCAGTCAGATTCAGTAGGGTACTTTTGATTACACCCCTCAGTCGCCAACTGAAGCAAACTGATTTGACCACCACCATTATAATTACGAAAATGATCTTGTACAGTAGAATCCGAACTCAAGGAACAGAATTTCAAAGAATCGCCAGCATCCAACATAATGCCAGCAGCGCCCAGTTCATAAAGGCGCACCATCCACGTAAGCAAGGTCTCACCAGCGCGCTGTCGAAATCGCTGCAAAATATCACAAATTTCCTGTTGAGTAAAATCCTCCAAAGAATCCAAAGGAATACCGTTCGGATTACCGGGAGCCTGCTGCAACTTCCTACGAAAAACAGGATGTGCAGAGACCGCAGGAAGAGCACCACAAGGAGCCTGATCAGTAAACTTAGGGGAACAATCCATATGAGAAGTATCAACAGAATGCAAAGAGCGATCGTAGTCGTGGGACTCAACATCTGTAGCACAAGAAGCAGATTTAAAAGCCCGTCCAGAGCGAGAAGACTCGCGATTGTAAGACTCCTCATCCGAGGAACGAGAATCACTCGAATTCCAGATATTACCATCCCATTCATCAGGATTCCAATCCAGTCCGGCTTTTGCCACGACCAATCGCACTTTCCGTTTAGAAACGTGACCCCGACGATTCTTGTATTTATATCGTGCAATCCGCACAGCCGCCCTTTCGGCGATAGTCTGATACGTCTCAAGCTTGTCGGCAAGCAATTTATTTTGACACCGCAACAAAGTATGATCATTCTGAATTTCAACAAACTTCCTTTCCATTTCCACATGCTCCTTCTGCAATTTCAACAACCTCTCATGTACAAGCCTGTACGCAGACAAGACAATCCAACCTCTGCGCCCTAAAATAGGAAGCTCATCACCCTTCGCTACTGGCGCCTTCTGCAAACAGGAAATCACATCAGCCGGCTCCGCCAGCTCCAGACAAGAATTCCAATTCTCACTCAAACCAGTAGAATCAGCCCACTCGCGGGCCAAGGCCTCATAAGGCGTTGAATCCCAGCCGGGAATATCAACAGGCAACTTAAAAACAGATTTCGACTTTCTCAAGAACATCCTGACAAAACAAAACTATACACACAAATATAGACAAAGAATACACAAACGAAAGCACGTACGCGCCGAGGACAAATAGAAAAACAACAACGACGCACACAGGTTTCGTAAACGGTTTGTGACGCCAAATGTTCTGCCTGGTTTTCCAGATTAGATAGAACCAGCTCATGAAGAGCCTTACTAACTCAGCCAGAACGTTACCCTCTCCCCCTCCCTAGGACCTATTCACAACAGGTAACAACATATATCTACCACCTAAGGACAGGGAATTCCTAAGATACATACCATGTACCTCCTATAATATCAGCAATCGGCGGCCTCGCGGTCCCATTCGAACCCAGACCTCTCTACCCAGACGGCAGTATCAGAATCGGCGATCTCGCGGTCCCATTCGAACCCAGATCTCTCTACCCAGATGGCAGTCTCAGAATCGGCGGCCTCGCGGTCCCATTCGAACCCAGACCTCTCTACCCAGACGGCAGTATCAGAATCGGCGATCTCGCGGTCTCATACAGACCCAGAAAACTTACCCAGACGGCAGCATCAGAATCGGCGGCCTCGCGGTCCCATTCGAACCCAGACCTCTCTACCCAGACGGCAGTATCAGAATCGGCGATCTCGCGGTCTCATACAGACCCAGACAACCTACCCAGACGGCAGCATCAGAATCGGCGATCTCGCGGTCTCATACAGACCCAGACAACCTACCCAGACGGCAGCATCAGAATCGGCGGCCTCGCGGTCCCATTCGAACCCAGACCTCTCTACCCAGACGGCAGTCTCAGAATCGGCGGCCTCGCGGTCCCATTCGAACCCAGACCTCTCTACCCAGATGGCAGTATCAGAATCGGCGGCCTCGCGGTCCCATACGAACCCAGACCTCTCTACCCAGACGGCAGTATCAGAATCGGCGATCTCGCGGTCCCATACGAACCCAGACCTCTCTACCCAGACGGCAGTATCAGACCTCTCTACCCAGTGGCAGTTTATCCTATGGTTACCATTACATAAAGGGATTGGTCTCACTATTCATCAGGGGTATAGAACCATAGTATTCCCGATCACACAACAGTTGCCAATTTGGATAATGTACAACGTACTCTCTAATTTAAGGGGCTCCTCTCTCCCTTATTCAGTTACCACTTACCTGATCAGGGTTAGCATCTGTTCACATAGCAGCATCTGACTAGAAGAATAGGTTACCCTCTCATACAAGAACACGCGGCACATGTCGGTTCACTAAGAACTGGGGTACTTTATTTCTCATTACAATAAACAAACATATAACACCATACTACAACACATAACCTGCAAAGAGAAGTGAAAGATTAGGTTATACACTTTAATAAGAAAGGGTCGACATCACCTTATTAATATGAAGTCTGCACTCAGCAGTCATCTAGGTTCCCTTCTCGTCTGTGCCTTGGCTCGTCTTGAAGTCACACCTCCGCAATCACGGGTACACGACTGCACCGCTATGCGCTGTTCCCTTCACCCTTCTCCAAGTCACTGGAACCTTCCTCTCATCGGCTACTCTCTTTCCCTGGTTGTTCTGCTAAGAGAGTATCTGTCTCTCGATTCTTCTCCGCCTTTAGAATGGCGTCTGTCTTCCCTGGAATAAGTAATAGGTTTGCTACTAACGGCTAGATGCCGCCTACGAACTGACTCCAAAACTATCTCGGGCTTTCACTAATATAGAAGCGTGTTCCTTCATGGAAAATTCCAGCCAGTAACCTGCTGCCCACCAAATTCTTGTACTTCCCCGTACCAAGGACACGTTCCCAGCCGGCCGGCCTGATGTTGTGTCTTCGGCATGAAGAAAAATACAATCCTTCGACAAGGGCCGGCCTGAACCGGTTCTCTCCAAGCGAACAACACCTCGTAACTAAAACATTACACTTGACCTAGAAGCATCCCAAGCTGCCGGGGCAGAAAGAAAGATGGAGTCTCTCCCGTTTGAGGCCTACCAGGCCCGAATTCAGCATAACTCCATGGAAAGTATACTAATACCCTAACTAAAGGACGAATTATCCCTAATACTAGCAAATCTACCCCCTAGCCCATATATATATATATAAGCCCTAATCTAAGGAGGAGAATACAGAATTATATCAAAGTGCCTTGTAAATAGGCTCTATCCACTACTCTAACCCTTGCACTGGAATGATAAGAGACTGAAGTCACCATCAATCACCTTTCCTCAAAAGAGGGCCGGGAAAATCGAGCAGAACAATGGGTTACACTGTGAATCAAATTTGTGGATGATGCTAACTCCTCTTTATTCTTCAGGCGCCTCAATATTTCCATTGAAGGGAGATGTGGACAAGGGGCTTGCATGCTCTACCACACCTCCATATCCCACTGTAGATATATTCATTTTGCTCATTTTGATCTTATTAACATAATGTGCCTCAAACATATTTTTTGAAATCATGGAGAGATGAGAACATATGTTAGATTTCATCTCCAAAGTCCACTCCCTCAATTGTGACTTTACGAGTTGGGATGATCACCCTTGTGACCACCCACCTGAAACACTATCTCTTAACCTCTTGTTTCCTCAGTTTTTTTACTTTCCGTCTGGTACCATTTAGCAAAGTGTCCTTTTCTTCTACATGCATTACATGTAGATTGCAATGCTGGATATGTTAGTGTGTTAGCCTTCTGTCCTGGTCTCCCACATCTGTAACATGTGCCTCTAAACTCAGATGTAACTTTCCCTTCTGTCCTCATTGTAACATTTTGTTTAACCTGCGTTTTCTACTTTGTCAGCAGTTTCCTATTTTTATTTATTCTTTGCACTACCCAGCTCATCTACACACTTTGATGTGATGGCTCATCCTTTAACTAGAGTTCCTCTCTTCTTTTCCATTAAAACATTTCAGAACAAATTGGTGGAATTTACAATTTGAAGTTGATTTGTGAAGTGGTGTTACAAAATCCTCTACAGATTTCTCCCTACCTTGTTCTCTCAGGCCAAAGTAATACCTTTTCATGATTGTGCTTACAAGTGGCAGATAGTGTCTATCTAATTTCAAAATGCATATCTCATATTCATTTAACATCCTTTGATCTGCTGTACTTAGCTCAGGTACATTTTCAGAAAGTTCTTGACTCTCACCTCCAAGACAATCTAACAGTAATGAGCATTTGCGTTCAGTCCTTAAATACGTCAAACCGACCACGGCGGTCCTGCCAAGCATATTGCGGCCTCTGACCACCACAAAACTGCCAGTGACCAGAGGTTCCTTGGCAGTTGCTGCGGTCCTAGGAGGGACCGACCGCCCAACTCATAATGGGGTGGTTGGACCGCCGGTATGTCAGTTGCTGGACTGCCACCGCCACATTCCTGTGAGTTTGGCAATCCTTAGACCAGTAGACTCATTATCAGACCCAGAATTAGTTTACAAACGAATCAAATAATGTGCCTATCATCGAGCTGCACAGGCACAAGTGGTGTGCCAATCACCGAGATAGGCAGGCAGGCTCTGACTCCAGTTGCATATATCCCAGTGTTAAATTCTTTGCTCTCTTTTACTTTTGTATGCTCCCAATATGCTTGTTTAGGGTATCTCCTGACTTATCAAAATAGCTGCCAACATGTGTCACATACGCAATCAGGCCTCTTTCTGTAGACATGGAAAATAGACCTTGTTTCACTCAAAAACAAGATTTCGACTTGCTTCAGCAATTAGGTTGTTTTCTAAGGAACTTATCTTACGATAGGCCTTCTTTTTCTAAAGCCGATTGGGCTCACCAGTTTCAAAAGTCACAGTGCAAATGCTTTTCACAAGAGCCCACAATGTCAAGAAGACCATTAACAACTTGGAACTCCTCACTGCACTCGTTAGGACATCTTCCTCATTTCATGCAGCAATTCTTCTCTCTGTGAAAGCTCCCACCAACACACAAGCTGCCTCATTAAGGAACAACTCTTTCCAGCTGTGAGCAGGTAAGCAGTGCTTCACGATATTGAGGTACAGGCTTTCATCAATAGGTGTATCCCATTCTCATCACCAGTTTGTGGGGTCTTATGGCTGCAATGAAGGACTCACACCAAGGTCAATTTACAAAAGCTCTTTAATGCACTTCAACCATAAATCTCCAAGCCTCAATTGACTCCCCATAGAACTTCTCAACGTTTTTTCCCTTAGGATCGAATCTCTAGTGTGAGGCGTTCCAACTGGGAACCCTTGCTAGGCAATCCCAGACAGTACATCAGATCTTTTTTGTCTGCATCAATTGGCAGCACAACTGTTAAATGTAATCCAGCATTTAATTGGAATTCAATCAAATTGATCAGAATTGTCCCGAAAAATTGACTTGTAGCCACCTAAGATCAACATCTTTGTAGCTAAGGTATCCAAAATAACTCATTATGGTGTTTTGACCATATCTAAACCAAAGTGTACAATTACTTTACAGCATGGATGCCATCTCCAATAAAGAATCCATTGAGGTTTGAGCAACCGCTTCTCATACTAGATAAATTATTAGTGATATATATCTGTAGTTTACAACAAGAAGCAAACAATAACAATAGTCAGTCACCAGAACATGACTGTTCACTAAACTTACTCACTATTATAGCTAAAGCACGTGCTTATTTCATATAAAGTATTCTTTGTTATGAACTGTGCCCTGTACACAACTGATAACAATTCACAACAAACTAAACACTTTTTCATGTCAAACTGCAACTTTTGACTCTATTTTATTGTTTCCATATGAAATTATATTATGCAGGGATAAGATTGAACCGTAAAGTTATAACTTTTGCTGAGAAGATAAACAACTTTTTTTAATTTAAAATCTACTACGTATATCTGATGAAACTTCTTTGAACGGGCATTGCAATAGCAAAGGTGGCAAGTTCAATCAATTATTAAACATGCAGTAGCATGGGTACTATCTGCTTGTAATGGGGTAGGTCCAGTTAAAAACCCAAATCAAGCTACCTTTGCAGGTTTCAGAACAGTGTCCAGATCTGGAAATGGTCAAGGGGGAAGAAAGAGGAACAGCAAGGTGGCTGTAGCCCCAATCACATCAGCTTAGCCATTCTGCTGCTGCGCTCGGCTAGCAAAAGAAACAGCCAGCAAACACTGCTATACACCCTTGAGTTGAGGTAGGGATGCTAAAAGTCTAGAGCCAAGTAAAGTGACCATGCCTCTGCAACCTTTCTGGAATCATGACTTATTAGAGATTGTCAAAAAAGGGTGTAATCTCCTTGCAGTAAGGGTTTCTGAAAGAAAGCATTAGTTGGGTATAGATATCCTAGTTCTGAAGAATCAGGCTTGCTGGCCCACTCATCTGCCCATGTTACCTCTTCTTCTACTGCTACATCTGGTGTAGCCATGCACTACAAAATGAGTTTTACAGTGAGGAAGTGGAGTTGAGTGAGTGGAACAGGTAATAATGTCAAAAGAACTGGTAGCAATTTATAATTCAGAATGACCCATAGTTTACAGTACACTTTCTCAGGGATAAGAATCAAACACTGCCTCATAAACAGCACTTTTTTAGGAGGGCATATAGAGTACAAAGTGGAATGACACGTTTTGACCGGTAGATGTAACTAATATTAGTAAGAGTTAGTTTTTCTTGATTTAAAATATTTAGAGGTGCTCTTTAACTGAAATGTAAACAGAATCATGAACTCTATGCATCCTCTTGTTTTCCTTTAGATGCTTTTTACATTTTAAATCAGTTCTGCTGCTGCAGCTCCATATCTATCTTGAAAGGTAGCCTTTGAGTATTTCAGAGTCCAACAGCTGTGCTCAAGTCACAGCTCACCAAATTAGGGCATAATTGAATTTGGAAAATAGGTTACCCAATATTGCTAATCTTCACTGGAATTGTATTCGGTTTGTTGGGTGGCCAATATTGAATTTTCATTTTGCCGTCCCCTGTGCACTAAAACGTCAGTATAGGTGTATTGAGGAATGGAGGGACTATGAGTAACAGAGCACATTTTGGGGGATTTGTTGCAGAATCCTCTCCTCTGATTTAGGGCATCTTAAAATCTTTATCACAGATGGATTTTGAGCTTTTTGAGTGTGATTTCCAATTCATTTACCCCCTCCTAGACTGAGATTGTACTGCTCTCAATTGACACCTTTGGGGAGACAGATTAACAAAATGAAAATTACTAATCTAATATTAGTGAAAGAGTCTTATACTGGTATCCACCATGGATACAGCATAGTAATCGCCGATGGCTCCAGGGCCTAAAGAACCTATATACTTCTGCTCAATCCTTTTCTGCCTTTATCCCATATACAAAAATATTGGGTAAGGGGGGCTTTTAGTAAAATGTACAGTACCGATAATGAGTAATATTGAAACACCTTGAAGGAACCGGTAGATGTTTGGCAAATCATTGGGTTAGGCAGACAACACCACTAGACTTAATATCTAATTCTGGATGTATCCCTTTAATAAAATATGCTGGAAATAAAGAGTATAATATAAATCTGGGCATTGCACAAAATACAGTTAACTTTCTCTTGAAAGGTTATGCCATTGGATTGTGCATCAGAATAACTGCCTCTGCATTTATGGTTTTGTGGGCTAGTGAAAACTGTGGAAACAAGAGACATGGTTTTTATTCTAGACATCCACCAGTTGGCCAAAATTGTGTGCTCTTCGAAGATCACCTTTAGAAAGTATTTCTCTTGCCCCATTTCTCTCCATTATTGGAAGTGCTTAAATGCATTCTAAAAGATGTGAGTAAGTTTGTGGATAAAATATTAGAGTGGATATTATCTTGCGGGAGAACTGGTTGACAGTGTGAACGCTCATGGTTTATTCATTAAAATATTATTTTACTGATGTAAAGGGGCTCAACAATTCTGTCAAGCGGCGGGTGGTGCTTTCCTACCTGGAGAACTCGGGCGCCTCAATCTGCTTTCTACAGGAAACACATCTTCTCTCCAGGGATTGGCCCAGAATGCGCTCAAGAGCTTTCTCTTACCAATTCTACTCTTCCCATAATGAGAAAAAACCGGGAGTTGCCATCCTCTTCACTAGTCACTTTCAGGGCAAGGTGTAGGACAAGGTTGCAGAAATTAAAGGCAGACTCCTCCCTTACAATGTGCAGGTGGGGGACATGTCCTTAGTCATCGGATCTATATACGTCCTAAACTCCGGGCAAGAGTCGTTTCTCAAGGGGTCCTATCTGACGCCCTTACACTCCAGACACACTACACACTAGTGGGAGGCAATCTCAACCTGGTAATGGACCAAGCCAAAGATAGATCAGGTGACCGATATGGCGCCACAGGGGCAATTTCCACAGAGGGAAGGAACTGGTTGGCTAGTCGAGGCATCTCAGACATTTGGCGGGAGGCACATCCCCTCATTACTCAATACACCTTCTAGTCTCATGTCCATCACACTTATGCCCGATTAGATCATTTCTTGGGGTCCCCAGATATTGCCGCAATGATAAAGGACGTAGACATAATCCCGCAGCCCTCTCAGACCATGATGCGGTTACACTCACGATCACTGTCCCCCGGGTGACCACTCAGAGAGGCATATGGTGCCTACGGGAGGCCCTCCTACCGAGACAAGGGGTTACACAACAATTGCACAATAACATAAAAGAATACTTAGCATGTAACGATACACCAGATGCACCATTGACAGCAGTATGGGGCGCGCTTAAGGCGTTGGTACGGGGTGATTTCATCGCGATCTCGGCGGCCGAGGCTAAGGAACGTAGGGATAAAAGGGAGGTGCTTTCAGCACAGGTGTCGGAACTGGAGAGAGTGCACAGTTGCACTGGGGTCCCTAGAATTTGGCAACAACTAATAGCGGCCAGGGCGCAACTGGCAGGACTGGATCTAGATCGACCGGAATATGTGGCCCTTCGGTTGCAGCATTCTTACTATGTGGGAGGCGATAAAACCGGACAACTGCTGGCAAGCAGACTCAGGGCGCGGGTCCAGAGGTCTAAGATCACTACTATCCAGGACAACCATGGGCAGGAGCTGCAAGATGACGTTAAAATTGCGGAAGCCCTCTGGGCCTTCCATGCCGCTTTATACAGCGCAGAACTTTCTCTAGACAAAGGGGAGGCAAATTATTTGAACGAGGCAGCGGTAACAGCGCTCAATGAAGCCAGTGCTACTTCCTTAGATGCACCTATCAGGATGGAGGAAGTGATAGCGGCGATTTCACGCCTAAAGCCTCTCATAAAGCATTTTGGCCCCTGCTGGCGCCCCTCTTGACTAATCATCGGCCCGACACGCTTGCGGCCGATGTCATAGTACTGCCGATGCCGGGCAAATATGCTACGCAATGCGCCTCCTACAGGCCCATATCTCTGCTCAATCTCAATCTCAAACTCTTTACGGGGATCTTAGCAGCTAGATAAGGACCGTGCTTACCTGGCATCACAGAGCCCGACCAATCGGGATTTATCCCAAATAGACAATGCAGCGACAACACCAAATGACTTCTACATGTCATAGACAAAGCCCACTACAACAACTCTGATGCGGTGCTCCTTTCTTGCAACGCTGAGAAAGCATTAGACAGGGTGGACTGGGGCTTCCTGGACAAGACGGTCATACGATTCGGTATAGGTGATCGCTTCAGAGCCTGGGTTGCCAGTTGCTATGAAGCGTCCCGGGCATCTGTCAGCATCAGCGGCATCGGTTCACAACCGTTTGACATCAGATGGGGCACGAGTGCCCCCTCTCGCCTTTACTTTTTGCGCTATACATAGAACCACTTGCACAAAGAATCAGGGACATCCCGGATATAACTGGCATCACATTCAGAGGCGAACCGCAAACCATAAGCCTTTACGCCGATGACATCTTGACGGCCCTGGATGACCCCAAACAGTCCGTGCCAGCCTTCCTGAAAGAAATGGAGGCTTTTGGGAAGGTATCGGGGTTCAAAATGAATACAGGTAAGTCCATGATTCTTCTTCTGGGCCGCAATCCTCGCAAGTCCACTAGCACAACATTGATGTACGGGGGATTGGCTTCTTGCACCTCGATCACCTATCTGGGAATCACCTTGACACCAAATACAATGCAGACTGTCGACCAGAACTATTTAGATCTCTACTCCCAAATCCAGAGAGACCTAAGAAAATGGCGACAACAACCGCTCTCACTGCTGGGTCGCATAGCGGTGATCAAAATGTCCCTGCTGCCCAAAGTCCTATACATATTCTAGACCATCCCCGTGACTCCACCGCTAGTAATGCTAAAGAAACTACAGGACGCAATACTGCAGTTTGTATTGGTGGGGAAACGTCCGCGAATGCGCAGGAATCTCACTCAATGGGCGCCGCAGGAGGGGGGCTTCAGGATTCCAAACCTATTGAAGTATTTCCAAGCGACGCAGCTACAATATTTCTTAGAATGGAATCAAACCGAATCAGAAAAGAGATGGCTTTTCCAGGAGAGAATGATGGCCCAGATGTCGCTTTGGAAGATCCAATTCCTGAAACGCTCGGATAGACCAGCATACCTCAAGAGATCTTCCATTACTCGCACGATTCTCAGAGTGTGGGACGCGGTGGCAAACAGAGGGGGACTTACCACCTTCCCCTCACCTCTCACACCACTGTTTGACAACCCTGCCTTCCCACCGGGGATGGAGCCTCACGCCTTTGAGAAATGGAGGGATTCCAACTGCAGGTCAGCGGGACAACTTTTTGAATTAGATGGCTTCATCCAACTCGATGACCTAAAAGGAATGTACAATATTTCTGCCCCACGGCGCTTTCAATATTTTCAGATCAGACACTGCTAGAACCACTGCGAGTAAAGAAATGGCAGTTAAGATTGCTTCCTATTGGTACCTGATGCCTGCACGACTAAACAAAAGCAATCCACGCCAGAACCCCACATGCTTGAGGGGTTGTGACAAAACGGGGACTCTAACACACCTACTGTGGGATTGCGTAGAAGTGAGAGACTACTGGACAGAGGTTCTTGATGATATAAACAGACACTTAGACACTGACATTCCTCGATTTCCGGCCTACACTCTCTTGGGTCTCCCAAATGCACTCACCTTCCCCTTAAAATCCATCAAAGGAGAGGAAATGGGGTTGGCACTGGGAGCAGCAGTCCAGCACATCCTCTCGCGCTGGGGTTCTTCGAGGCGTCCCTCAAACACAGGCTGGTTCCATAGACTCTGGTATATATTGCTTATGGAATGAATCCAGGCAACCCTCAAGCAATGATCAGAGTCATTTACTACTGTTTGACAGCCTTTCCTGTCCCTATTATCCACATAATTCAATGAACTCACATGCCCGAAGTGCCTTAGCCTGCTGAGTCTACCGACATACCCACAACCAAGAGCGTCCTTGCTTGATGGGTAAGGACAAACATCATGTTCCTGCACCCACCTAGTGCAATTTAGAGATACACCGGGTGGGGGGGAGGGGAAGAGGGAGTGCGGGGGAACGAAGTGGGGGCTTGGGGGTTTTGGTTTGAGAGGGGATGTTACTTCATGGGGTGGTAGTGTGCATCGACTGCTAAAGCTTGCCTCATACGAACTCTCAAGGACACGATACTTCCATACGACTTCGGGACCTGTACAATCTCTGCTCCCGAGGAGGCGAGGTATTAGAACGACATCTGTACAACAAAGGGCATGTGCTTATTGTCTTGCACTGTACCTAATGCACCGGAAATTTAATTTAAGAAGTTAAACAAAAAAATATTATTTTACTTATTTTTTTATGAATTTACTTGAGTTAATATAGAGCTAGCTAGACCCATGGGTATCAGAGTGCTTTACATGTTATGTGAATATATGTACAGGAAGTACATAATGATATTTGTGTGGTCAAACAGTCAGCGGGAAAGTATAGGACAAAAGCGTTCAGGTAGTCAGGTAGTCACAAATGTATATAACAAATACAGATTTAAAGAATTTGCGGCAGAGATCTATTTAAGATTGAAGGAGTCAGGTGCCCTCCTTGGTCGATCTTGTCAATGATGATTGTCTCTTTGGGAAAAGTAGATCAGCTTGTGCTTGTGTTGATGTAATTTTTAAACAGTAGAGATTTGAGGTACTGTTTGAAGCAAGAAAAGAAGGGGTTGCAACGAAGGTCCTTAGGGAATGAAACTCAAATACTAGGAGCAAATCTAGAGAAGCAACGTGCTTGGGAGGATTTCTTCTTAGGTTTCAGAGGTATGAGAAGAAGAGAGTGGGGGCTTTGCAGAGCCTGGTCTATTACTGCTCTGAATAATTTGGATTCTAGGTATTTAGGATTTTTTGCATGTAGGCTTTGTGGGTGATAGAAGCAGTCTTGTAGATTAATCTTCCTTCAATGGGAAATCAAGTGAGACTCCTAATGGCAGGTGATATGTGATCATATAGTGTGATTCCTGTGATGATCTTGGTAGTCACATTGAGAATTACTTTTAGGGATGCAGGGTGACTTTTTGCAGTTCCTGTGAAGATGACCTTGCTGTAGTCAAAGTTCCAGAAGACTAGTGGCTGCACTACCATCTTGACTAAACGGTTTGATTTTCTTGAGATGTTTTAGTGTGTAGAGCGCTCCTTTGGCTGAGATTTTGATGTGCTCCTATATTGACATGTTTTTTTCCAGGGTGATACCAAAGGATTTTATGGAGTTGTAAAGTGCGGGAGAACAGTTTAGTGCATCCACATTCTTGAGCCATTCTTGGAAAGGTAAGCGATTCGTGTGGAGACGAGTAATAGTTCAGTTTTTTTGTGGTTCAGCTTAAGGTGGTTGGTGATTACCTAAGATTGTATCTTGTAAGTGTGTTATTTAGATGCTGGATGTCACTGGGTGATTTTATTTTGGAGTAGAGTTGGGTGTAGTCAGCATGTAGGTGATATTTGTTCCCAGCTTGGTCCAGTATAACTCTGAGGGGTTCCATGAAGTGATTAAAAAGGGCTGGGGAGAGCATAGAGCTTTGTGGAACACCTTGAGGTAGTAGTGTAGGCTCTGCGAGTCAACTGTGGATTTTTATTTGTTGAGAGCAGTGTTGCAGCTAGAACATAACCGATCTCAGGACTGTGCCTTTGATACCTCAGTGGTTTTAGAATGTCTTAAGTAAAGCTAGGTGACGTACACTATCAAATGCCGCCGATAAATCGAGTAGGATTCGGAGGCAGGAGTCGCCTTCATCTAAGGATCTGTGAATGTCATCTGTTATATTGAGTTTAGAAGCTTCAGTGCCACAGCCTTTATTGAACCCTGATTGGAAGATGTTGTGGAGGTGGATTTCCTCTATGTATTGGTTGAGTTGTAGTAGGACACATTTCTCCAATGTTTTGGCTAGGAGCGGAAGGTAGGTGATGTCGTTTGGGCCATCTTGTTTTTTTGAAAATATATTTATTTTGGCCTAGTTAGAGGGACTCTGGTATGTGGCCTGATGAGAGTGAGGTGTTGATGATATTGGTCCAAAACAGGTAGACTACGTGGTTCAGGATTTGTACTAGGGTGGAATGGCGAGGAACGTAAAGTGGTATGAGGGTTTCAAGTTTGCGATTATTTTGAAGACTTCCTTCAGACATAGGTTTGAAGGATGTTCAGTTTGCCTTGTTTTTCAATCGGAGGAGATCATTGGTGTCTATGTTTTTCTTGGATCACTCTGGTCTTTAATTGAGACTTAGGGGGAGTTCCTGTGGTGGCCTAAAGGTCAGTGGAGCAGGCGGGTTGGGATGTCAAGGAACAGAGATCATTCAATTTTTACAACTTTGTCAGTGAAGAAGATGTCTATTTCTTCACATTGTTTGTTGGTGGCTGTTGTTTTGTTTTTGGCGGTAAGGGTAGTTTGAGTTTCTTTTTTTATGTTGAAGAGCAACCCTTAGTCTGTTCTTTGCAAGGCCAAGTTGATTGCAAAAGAAAGTTGCTTTTTCTTTGAAAATGTGTTTCTTGTACGAGAGCCATTCCGATCTTAGCAGTGAGAGGTGTGTGAGTGAGGGATTTTGTCTCCACAACCTTTTGGTCTGTCTTAGTTGTCTCCTCTTGTAGTTAAGGTCTAAGTTCAACCAGGATCTAGATTGAATATTTCTGGATCGCTTTAGTTTGAGCTGTATCACTGGTCAACACAAAACGTTATTGGTGTGCTATTGTGGGCAGTGAGTTCATCTACAGTGTGATGGGGTGCTGATCTTGGATTCTAGCTCTATTAGTGGGATATGCTTAATGTTCCTTGCTCAGTGTGTGGGTTTGTTGGATGGGGCTGGGTGGGATATGGGCTGAGTCTCGAGATTGAACAGCATTAGGTGGTGGTCGGACCAGTCGATGGGCATGATGGAACGAAGGGAGACAAGCTCATTTCTGATAATTATCAAGTCTAGTGTCAAGCATTTGCTGTGGGACTTTTTGTTAGAGAGTTGCTTGAGGTAATTGATTTCAAGAAGGTTTATTAGGTAACGGATAGTGGCAATTGCTGTGTCATACCAGTGCAGGTTGAAGTCTCCTAGGAATACGTTATTACCCTTCAGTTAGTTAGAGCCATGGTATTAGGGGACTTAGTTCTCCGGTGAAAAGTGTGAAATCGCCAGGAGGGTGATAGAGGGTGTGATGTTCGGTTGAAGTGGAGCCTTTGTTTTTGATTTCCACTCAGAGATATTCAAAGGTTAAGTAGTTCATGTTCTCCAGACAGATAAGCTGGGTTTCTTCCTTGTGGATGATCACAAGTCTGCCCTCTATTCACCCTTGTCTTTCCCATCTAATGATGGATTAGCCGGGGGTGTGAGAAGGTCTATTATAGGGGTGAAATGATTGTTAAGCCAGGTTTCCATTAGGAATGCAACATCAATTCCGTCAGTAAGTATAGTTCCTTCTATTTCTGTGGTGTGTTTCATTGTGGATCTGCAGTTCAAGAGTGTGCAGGTTAGGTAGGAAGGACTATTCTTGGTAGGGTGTAATGCAGAGCTTTCCAAACTCTGTGTCACCACACATTACTGCGTCGCCTGCCATGTGTGGGTGTGTCACACGACGACGCATAGACGCGGTTTACTTATCATGCAGGATGGTACTGTTCATGTCAGTGACGCTGTACCTGTTCCTGCAGAAGGCGGAAAGGAGGAGCATCGAACTGCCGTTCTACTGCGGGCTCGGCGGTGAGTATAATATTGCAATGTGAATGTCTGGGGATGGAGCCGCTAGATAGAAGAATTAGAAAAGACTTTCAGTGACGCTCATTACCCTGATGCATATGCCAGGGAAATGCTGGTCATGAAAACAACTTCCGGAAGACAGGATACAGGTGAGTTCAGGGAATTTTGTTAGGCACTGTTGTTATATGCACACAGATACACAAATGAGTTCCCACACACGTTCTTGCTGCGCATAATTAATTTGTCAGGACAAACAAAATTGGAGCACAAAAACACGGATTTTGCTAGGCTCAAAGCAAAATACACTACTATCCACAAAACTGCTCAAGAGAATCAGTTCTAACAATGGACATCCAATACTTGTGGCAATTTAGCCACAGTAATGAATTGAATATATGTACAGCTGCTGCCTCTTCCCCCGGCGGCCACGCCCCCAGCCTCCGCACTTAACATCGCCTGGGTTCTCTGGTTGACTGGCGCTTCTGGGACTATTACCTGCTAATCGTGAGGAGCCAGACTCGTGCTGTGTGCTTCCCTGCTTCCCGGCATTTCCTGCTACTGTTCGCGACACCCGCTCCGCGGGTGCCGCTCACCGCCTGCTTGCCCCGTCCTCCCTGGTGTGAGCGGCTCCACAGTCCGTGGAGAGCAACGCGCTCCCAGGTTGAGGCTTAATTCACCAGATTGTGCGTGGAGCCTACCGGGGGACTGCGAGGTCCAGCAGCCTCAGCTGCACACAGCTGCTGCCTCTTCCCCCGGCGGCCACGCCCCCAGCCTCCGCACTTAACATCGCCTGGGTTCTCTGGTTGACTGGCGCTTCTGGGACTATTACCTGCTAATCGTGAGGAGCCAGACTCGTGCTGTGTGCTTCCCTGCTTCCCGGCATTTCCTGCTACTGTTCGCGACACCCGCTCCGCGGGTGCCGCTCACCGCCTGCTTGCCCCGTCCTCCCTGGTGTGAGCGGCTCCACAGTCCGTGGAGAGCAACACGCTCCCAGGTTGAGGCTTAATTCACCAGATTGTGCGTGGAGCCTACCGGGGGACTGCGAGGTCCAGCAGCCTCAGCTGCACACAGCTGCTGCCTCTTCCCCCGGCGGCCACGCCCCCAGCCTCCGCACTTAACATCGCCTGGGTTCTCTGGTTGACTGGCGCTTCTGGGACTATTACCTGCTAATCGTGAGGAGCCAGACTCGTGCTGTGTGCTTCCCTGCTTCCCGGCATTTCCTGCTACTGTTCGCGACACCCGCTCCGCGGGTGCCGCTCACCGCCTGCTTGCCCCGTCCTCCCTGGTGTGAGCGGCTCCACAGTCCGTGGAGAGCAACGCGCTCCCAGGTTGAGGCTTAATTCACCAGATTGTGCGTGGAGCCTACCGGGGGACTGCGAGGTCCAGCAGCCTCAGCTGCACACAGCTGCTGCCTCTTCCCCCGGCGGCCACGCCCCCAGCCTCCTCTTTCTTTGCTGGCCTTAGCTCTACCGCGAGGCGGGACGCGCGCGGGGCGGAGCACGGGGCGAAGACCGGGCAAAGAGCGGGCCGTTTAAGGCCGTTCAAGGACGGCAGAGGACGGCCCAGGCCCTGAATCCCTGTCTCATCGCCCTGAAACCACCATCCAGGTAGGCCGGCTGTCATCTAATTTTCTTCGAGACTCCTGCCATTCAATATCTGGTACAGCATTCGTCATCTTCATAATCAATCATGCGGCATAAAACAAGAAGCTGCACCAAAAAAGCTACGGAGGTAGCGCTAGTGACTGGGCCCATTGACCTTTTTATCTCTCGGGTAAATGAGACAATTGACAAGAGCATTGTACTCTTAGAGAAAAGAGTCTCCCTTGACTTAATGAATGCCAAGCGTTCTTCCTTGGGTTCTCTTGCTAACGCAAATTCACCTCTTCAGCAAGCTTCCACCAATTGCTCCTTGCCCTTGACCACTATAGGCACTATCACAGTACCGAGTGCTGTCGACCTGTCAGTTTCCTGCTCGGAGTCAGACCCGTCCTTTGTGGATTTGGAGGCGACCCCAGACCTAGAAGCCTGTCAGTCTCCTGGAGAGGTGGAGCCGAGCATGGACGATCTAGCTGCCAAGTCGACCCCTCATGTGCCTAGCGATCCCAGGGGAAAGGCTGATCTTATTCCCATAAAAGTGGTAAACAATTCTGTAAATAAGGAGCCTAAACCCAAGGAGAAGGATAAAGCCAAAACTAGTAATCATAATTTGGTAACACCTATCCCACATACAGCGCCAGGCATCCCATGCTGGGTTGATAATATGGTCACGGACCTTAAGCATGATCTTGAAGCTACAATAGCGGCCCATATTAAACCCTTGATTTCTAAACTTGATAGGTTAACATCGCTCATTAATACCAAATGGCCCAATAAAATTAATGAGCTTGGGCCTGTTCAGCAACAGGGGTATAGAGAACCGCCATCTAATTCCCAACAGCCAGCCAGGGTCACTAAGCCCATAACTGATAAAGCGAAAATCCTTTCACCTCCCAAGGACCAAGCTGTATCATACTCTCCCCACCTAGGGATTAACCCTGCTCAACCGCCACTTATTTCCAATGCAAAAGCGGTGAGCAACTCTTCATCTGTGCAGCAACTAGCCGCTGGTACTAAATCTAACACCTCCCAAACTACGGTTTCTAATAGTAAACCTACGAATATTCTAGCCTCTGACCCCACAAACAACTCTGAAGCCCCTAAACCAAGGCAGCCTCGTTTCAAGTCTATTAACCTGCCACCAGAAGTTTCTCCTTTTGTGGTTGTGTTAACTGCTGTCCCCCCTTTGAAGGAAGGAGTTAAAGAGACTTATGTGGAGTTAAGAAATAAATGTGCTCAGTGGCTCCAAATTCATAAACCCTTGCCTAGTAGTATGAGTGGGGAGATTCTAACTGTACGGAGAGGTGATTGGGTGGGTAGGAGTAAGAAAACAATATCAGGGGATGTAATTACTGTTAATTTTAGGGATGTGGGGGCTGCGACCTTCATTTGTAAATCACCTAATAGTGGTCCTGCCACCCAGATCAAACCACTCCCCTTATCTCACTTCCTTCCCCACTTGACAAAACCCAATTTCCATCGGCCAGCTAATTCAATTAATCAAGGGCTTGCACGTCCCCCTCAATATGTCCCTAACCACGGGCGACAGCCGTTTAACTTTCCACCCTTTGTCCCGTACCATGCTGGTCCCCAGTGGCAGCAACCTTTCCCCTCTGTACCGCCCTTTTTCCATTCTACTCAGCAGTGGCAGCAACTTCCCCAGCAACCATCTATTGCCAATCATTATTGGCAACAGCCATGGCAGGACCCGTCTCCATCCTCGTCCCTTAACCCCTCCTATACACAGTTTGCCCATCCCAATAGGTACTGTGTATTGGATGAGGTTGATTGACTCCCTTCTGAGGGAGGTTTAGTCACTAACCTCCCTCATGCAAATGATGTAAATGAGGGAAAAAAGGATGCATCGTTGGGTACATTTCTCCCCACAAACCTAGAGGTGTCATCACCTATATCAGTTAGGGACAGTGTAGATCTATCTAACCCTCGATGTATTGCGGTTCCTGCCGGAAATCCAGCGCATGGCGAGTTAAAAATCCTTAGCTGGAACCTTGCTGGGATTTCAAGGAAGCTGGGCCTCCCGGAGTGGAATGCCCTGGTTGATGCCCACAATATCTGCATTTTTCAAGAGACATGGGCTACCGAGCCACTGCATAGGGTGGGGTTTGTCACTCTCTTTGTACCAGCAGTAAAAACCAGGGTGGGGAAGGGACGGCCATCGGGGGGGCTTATTATCTGGATAAGTATCCTGCTTAATTGCAGAATAACTACTAAGAAGGCAGGATCTCCGGATATTCTCGGTGTCTCCCTATTGGGTCTACGGGGAAGTATAGCCGTTGACCTCTACAATGTTTATATTAGGGGAACAAAAAATGGGTGTATTTCACCCACAATGAAGGAGCTTGAGGTTCAGCTGGGAGAGCAGAGTGGTTGTGGACATATCCTAATAGCAGGGGATTTTAATTGTACATATGAACCACTCCCCTTATAAGGAATTCCAGATTTAGGAGAAGAGGACAGCAGATGGGGTATCCCTATTCTCTCTATTCCACCCATTAAGCGCTGGACTCGCAGTGCAATCCATCTCAATGCATTTACTCTGGAGTTTGGATTAAGAGCTGTTAATGGTCGCACTCGATCCGATCTCCAGGGTGTGCTCACTTTCAACAGGGTTGGCCAATGCACTCGGATTGACTATATCCTGCTGGATAGGGCCCTCTGGAGTTTTGTTAACGATATGGTTATTACCAATACCGTAGAGAGCGACCATAACCCACTCTCCTTATCCCTAAAAAATCCTTGGAACATTGAAGCACTGCCAGTCTCTCTTGGCCGCCCACAGGGGATTACTGTCGCTACTTGTGGCAGGCGTCTAAAGTGGAGTAAGTTTATGTGCAATACCGATAAACTATCCACAATAGACGAAGTGGTTAAGGGCATGCAAGCTGAAATTGGTTCTATTAATCTGACCATAGCAGCAGACAAGGTCACCGCTGTTTTTGAAGCTGCTATAAAAACTATTGGGGACCTCTTTTGGGTACAATTGCCAGTAGGGAAACAGAAACCCAAACCAAAAGGCTCACACGATTGGTATTCGGCAAATTGCAGGAAGGCCAAATCACGCCTAATAGAGGCAGTTAAAGGGAAGTCTCTCCCTCTAATCCATACTGCCAGAAGAGACCATAAAAAAGCTTTACTGGTAGCAAAAAGGGAGTGGGAGGATAACTATTGGCTAACCCTTAAGGAAGCCAGCACGAAAAAAGACTCTAAATCCTTCTGGGACACCATACGGGCGCGAAACAGACCGGATATTGATCTCGTAACCTGCAATATTCCGGGTCATGTATGGGAGGTTCATTTTTCCAAACTGTATTCCTGTCATGACGATATGGATGGAAAAGGGTCTGTCCATTCCTCTCTTCATGATGACTACTCCCTTTTCCCTGGCGATCCCGATTTTACACTGAAGGAAGTAGAGTATGCTATTAACTCCATCATCCCACAAAAAGCTGCAGGACCAGATGGCATCCCTGGGGATCTGCTAAAAGCTGATGGTGCTAATTGGGGCAAATTAATCCACTCCCTTCTCCTTGCCATCTGTAGGGGTGCCCCCATTCCTGTCTCTTGGAAGGGGGCAGAGGTGGTTCCCATCCACAAGAAAGGCCCTAGGGATGATCCGTCCAATTATAGGCCGATTAGCTTACTGGATGTAAGCCAAAAAGTTGTCGGTAAAGTCATTCTACTCAGGATACTCAACTGGGTGGATGAAAACAAAATACTTACCGATTTTCAGGCCGGCTTTAGAGTAGGCACTGGAACGATAGAGCAGGCCTTTAGGCTTATGATGATCCACTGGAAGGTGGTAGTGATAGGCAAGGGCAGTCTTTATCTCGCATTCATCGATTTAAAGACTGCCTTTGACCTCGTTCCCAGGGACTCGCTATGGAGGGTTCTGGCCAACATGGGGCTCCCACAGTACTTATTGTCCCTATTAGTTAGGCTCCACCAAGACAGCTTTGCCCAAATCAGGTGGGGTTCCGGAGGGGAGAAAACAGGCTGTATCCCGGTCGAGAGAGGGGTCCGCCAGGGATGTGTTCTGGCTCCCACCCTTTTCTCCTTGTATATTAATGGGGTGGTGGAGCACTTACTTAAATTTCCATCTGACGAACCATCCCTGGGGGGGGTACGTATACCGACCCTCCTCTTCGCGGACGACACGCTCCTAATCTCCAAAACCCCTATGGGACTACAGAAACTCTTGGATAACTTCCAATCCTTTTGTACCGACCGAGGCTTGGTCATAAATACCAATAAAACAAAATACCTCGTCCTTAATCCCCCTAAACAGAAAGTGCGCCCCCCTACTTTAAACAACGAATCCCTGGAAAGGGTGAAAGAATTTGATTATTTAGGGATACGCATTTCTGACAAAATGGATTGGACTCCCCATTTAGATAAGATGCTGCTGAATCATAAAAGGATCACAGGTGCCCTATTAAGGGAGCAACGTTCCAGTTCGTTCAAACCAATAGGAACAGTCCTAGAGATCTATGCCGCCAAAGGTGTCAGCTCTGCGCTTTATGGAGCTGAACTTTGGGGCTTTGCATCTTCTCAAGCAGTTTGGAAGAAATAATGGAGTCACCACACTGGGCCAGAGTCAAATGGTTAACTGATATGAAAAATCTATTGTCAAATGTGGGCCTATTAGACTTTTGGTCCAGCAGAACCTCTCCTCCAAAACAAGTTCTTAAAAACCTCTTTCGGGATTGGGCTTGCTCCCAAAGGCACTCTAGTCCATCCATTGGCAGACTCACAGAGGATTTTTTGATGTTTAAAGACTGTCCCAGGCGAGAACCCTATCTAGACACAATCGGGAAACCCTTTGCCCGGTCTTTGTATTTTAAATTCAGAACGGGTACTCTTCCACTGAACACTTTTACCAAAACATGGAAATCCTGTACAGACAAAACTGACCTGTGTCCATCTTGCTCAGCCCACCCAGAGACATTGGCTCATTTTTTATTTGTCTGCAAGGAATATGCCAATCCAAGAAGGGTGTGGCTGAAGAACTTGTGTCGGCAACTTGGAACTAGGAGCCATGCTGAGGCAACCAGGATACTTGTTTCGGACAGTTATGTACCCTATGCTTGTGCCCTAGCAAAATTTCTATTTTGGGCTTGGGCTGTTCGAGCCAGAAAGCTTAAATACTCTGTTTAATTTTTTCTTAAACAATATTTATTCTAGTAAATGCTGTATTTCTTGTTATCAACTGGATATGTATCATTAATTTTATCATTACTTTTAAACTGCTTTTATGATAATGACATTTTATCGAAATAAAGCTTTTTGACTTTGACTTTGACTATATGTAATTATTTGCCCAGTTCATTCACAAATGCTCTGGTCACATCATGTAGGTTCCTTAGGGTAGTTTTAAACTTATTAACAGAAAGCCATTGAGTGTATCTTCAGACCTTTCCGATTTTTGGGGGAGTTGCCAGAAAAAGGATTCTTCGCAGTTGTCATTAGTGCTGAAACTGACTTTTAGATGCTGCGTTCTTGTAAAAAAACACACAAACGTTCAAAAACGCAGTCACACACACATACGGCATTCACAACTGAAAACAAAGTCACACAATTAGAGATGCGTTCACATATCACACAATGACACAGACACACAAAAGCACAAATTTCACTTGCACATACAAAACGTTCATATTTACAAAAACACACAATCACACATCAGAAGTCACACTCATTTGCATACACACAATCAGGCCCATACTCCGATATACAAACACACAAGCACACACCTGCAGACACCAGCTGCTGAGAGCGCACAGTCAACCATGTTCGAGACATCCAGTGTTATTATGAACGCGCCATCAGCTCTCCTCCAGTGATTAATGTGTAAAAAAAAGAAGAAAAAATACGTGCCAGGCTCTCATCAGGAGGCTATCGCAGCCTGATCCACCTATTGCCCCTGTCAAGCCGGGTTTGTCGGCTTAGTGGACTAGTGCATCCACTGCAAGGGCCTGTGTTTGACCTCATGGTCACAGTTTCAAATCCCTTGCTGGTCCACTCAGCCATTCATCCATCTGAGGTCGATAAAATGAGTACCATTGGGTTGGGCAACATTAAACATCTGTTATTCAGCGCCTTGAGACACACGGGTTATAGGTGCACTTTACAAATACATGTGTTATGTTACAACCTTCACAACTACAAACCATCACACGCCTATAGGTGTGACAATTCAAACTATTCAAGGCCCCAAAGGTATATATGCAAATGAAAAACTGCATTGGCTGCCTCAGACTCTAATGGGGGCAGTAATTTTCAGCATCCAATAACATGTGCAGGCCAGGTGCACCAGAGGTCGCTCACCTGTCCAATATGGTCGGTTCCAGCTCCACCGTCAGTGAGGGCAAGGTCTGCGGGGGTAATGGTGTCCAGATGCATTAGGAGCCTTCTCTCAGAGCAGTCGGGTGCTGTCTGCATATTAACCTCAGCTGGCAGGATCATCAGCCGGCTCTCTTGGGAGGGAGGCATCGGCGGGACGTTGTGTTTAATTCAGGTGGGTTTTCACTCCAAATGTCTCTGCTTTTTTAATCTTCAGCCGTATTTATCTTTATTCATTCAACAAAGCAATGTTAGGGAAGTGTATGGCTCTGCCAAGACACAGATTTGCAAATGATTCTTGATCCCCAGCCCAGAGCTTCCACAGTGACCCCCCTCTCAGTCATCCATCTTGTGACATGTCAAATGATTGTAAAGTAACGGACTCTGGAAAAAGCAGTACTGATTTGCAACTTGTGGTAACCAACTTTACCTAATACTTTCTCTTTGCCTCTGGTCCCTGATTTGACATTATGTGTATACTTTGAAAGGCTTAAGGGAAGAAATAAACACACAAGGCATGTTGTCATGACAGCCCCCAGCACAGTTTGCATATACACATGCAATGTGTTTCAAATGCAGGAGTAAACATTTTTCATTTACATCTACAAAAATGAATGCTCTCTGGAAGCTGTATTGTGCAGTGGAAACAGACACCTCTTTCACAGCTAATATGAGGCTCAAACAGTGTGAGGTGGAAATCCTTTCAGGCTGCTTTAAGTGTCCTGTCAATCATCTGCAATCTGATTATGACTGTTTCCCTTGTCCTGCAAGCAGCAACAAGCAGGTCATTTGCACACCACATCAACTCACTGTGGGAAATGGGACAGACAACACAAATGCAGGACAAATGTGCAATATGTGGTGGTTGTGTGATGTGCTGTCCTACGGTAGTTGTTGAAATCTGCAATTTGAAAATCATATACTCATTCCAAGTTAAAAAAAACTTCACATCTTTAGACAGCAGATTGAAAAGTTTGCTTGCCCTAAGATTTCTGTTCCTATAGTACAAAGGAATTCAGAATTGTATTCAGATACAAATTAGAGGGCTTCACATCCCTATTGCTAACATGATCCCTTTGACACCAGTGAGTGCTCTAACAGGTGCAAAGACCATTCTCTGTGCACAGGACAGATTTCTATTTGTTTTAATCTCTTGCTGGTTTCTTTTCCACTCCAAGACCAGGTGACTGCTTTGATTTCTCTTCACTGAGTTGGCAGCCCATCAGTCATCTCACTTGTTGGTTGTTTTCCACAGAACCATCTACATTATCTGCTGACATTGTTTCCATTATTGTTCATAATTCATTGTTACAAATTTGTTGAATTGTACAGAAGCAGAGCCTATTCACAAACTGCAAATTGTAGAATGTTTGGTAGAATAATAGTATTACTCATGTACTACAAAATGCTACTGACAAACCTCTCGTTGTGTAGAGACATTCTATCTTTTCTATGCTGTTATCTCTGCCTCGATTACAGAGGTCTCCGCACATCTAGGTGTTTATTTTAGTAGTAAATGTAGGAGGTATCTTCGGCAATGGCTGGAAATTGGAGAATACTTGCTACTAAATGGCTGAAGAGAGGCGTAGGGAGTGGTAAGGAGGGTTTAAGAAGGGATATGCAATTGCAAACATCCACAAAAGAATGAACCCACTGCTATTCAGAAACTGCAAATCTAAAGTTACGACAGTCAAAAAGGAACCAAAAAAGCTGTAACTATAGTCCAGACCAGCATTGGAGTTAGTCCTGAATCACACATGGCTACTCATAGGTATGATAACAAGCACATATAGAAAACAATGGTGGCTGGCATTTTAAAGAACATCTCATCTGAATTAAAGTTAACTTAGATAATGTATTTTGAATTTTAATTTACACACACACACACACACAGACACATGCACAGATACACAGTCATACCTATGTATACTAAATGTTAAAAGTTGCATTTGATTTAAAATTAATTTTTAAATTAATATTTATATTTTATGATTAATTAAATGCAACTTTTAAACTTGTATTTAATAAATAAGTTTGAATAAAATGTACTAATTAGTAATTAAATATATAAATGATGTTTAGTGTATGTATTATTTTATCATCTTAAATAATATTTTCTATATTAATTACATAATATATTGCATTTATATAATTATTTAATTCCTTAATGAGGCGTGACATTTTATTTATTTAGTTGTAAAATAATTATTGTAAGATAATTTCCATGTTTTTCCTTCAAAACAATATTTTTTATTTGCTTTTAGCAATTATTAAACATTTATATTTGTCGATTACCTTTACCATAGGAAGATCTCCACCCCGGTGGCGTAGGCCTTAGGCTATGTGTGAAACGTTACTAGTAGCATTTTACACTCATAAATCCTGCTCTACTAGAACCCATTCCCACGTTTAATAGTGTGAATACATGTAAGTCTGCATCTAGTAGTAAAGTTACACTTAGAAAGCAAAAAAAGTCTAAAGTCATTACTAGGTGCTTTAGCATGTATACATATGAGCAAATCCATATTTGTAAATTTACCTTTGTGAATAGGGCCCTTAGTGTATGCCATTCATATTGCTATTTATCTTTGGACATTACATACCGCCTGGCTATGAAATGCTGGTGCATAATAAAGAGGCACTTAAAATGCAAAGTCTTCAGGATACGTACAACATGCAAGAATTAATAAAGCATCACTTAACATTGACTGCTGCAAATTATCATGAACGACTGATCTAAACCCAATGGATGCTCAGTAAGAGGATTTCACAGTACATAAAAAAGAAATATGGAGAAATAGACAAGTTGTTAATTTTTGGGAGAGGAATCTTTGCTGCATGGTGTAAAGTGGTGTTCACCTGCCCTGAAGGCCCAACTGTGTGAGGTATCCTTGTTTTTGATTTTGACTGTAGTCTCAAAATAATGTAGTGTGACCTAAGCTTTTCTCATGAAATAAGTGAGGTCCTTGACATGTTTTATGACCTGGAAGAGCACACTAAGCATGCCCTGATTTTACTGACTGTTGACCACCATCCCTGTCAATGGTTTTACATGTAGATCGGAGGTGGTATTTTACTGTGTTTCATGAATCTATAGATGTTATTCGACTACATTGGAGGCCAAATGGCCCTCTCAGGTAATGTCTGTCTTCTATATTCCCCAAGTGAATGTTGCGCGAGTGTGTATATGTGATCTCTTTGGTACATGCATTATGTGTTTGAGTGAACCAGAGTAATGGAGGTCTCTGGGATCCATTTTAGCAGCCCCTGGTTTGCTCCTGTGGAAAGTAATAAGGTGATGGGATTTCCCCAGACAGTAGAAGTCTATTGCTGATATTCTTAAAGGTGGAGGGAGGAGACCTATACACTGAAGTGGGGGCAGAGGAGGCAAGGCACCATTGAAAATTCAGTTAGACCTTCTGTCGAGAGGAGCTGCTGAATAGTCTTACTGCAGCACTGTCATTTGCTAGCTGTGAAGGGTGGGCCTGCAGTCTCTGTTGTTAATGTGAAAGGGAAAACTTTAGGTGAGGCTAGTCTTTTTTCTTTTTGCTGGTCACTGTATGGTGTGGCTGTTGACAACTAGGGGAATAAAGCTCACATGTGCTTCTTTTATATATGCTGCAGGTTTCAGACTACTCTGCTGTGCTGTAAAAAGCATCCCTTTACATAAAGGCCATGTCTAGAAAGTAGCCTGCAAGAAGAACTACCTCAAAATGGTTTTGAAAGTGCCTACAGAGAATCCTCATTTGTCAGAATTCAAGACCACTATCCTGATACTTGACTCCTGGCTGAAGCAATGAGTAGCCCCTCCAAATCTCCATTTAACAACAACCTTCCAAGTGAGTCACCTTCATAGTTGTTCAACGAGTGAGTTACCTCCATAGCTGTTTAACGAGGGAAGAAGGTTAGGAGCAGAAAGAGGAAATATGATGATGGTTGTGGGTTTCTTTGCTGTCTGTGGGTTCCGCTTAATTGAATTAGGCTGATATCCTCTTAGGCTATTATTGCAGGCTTAGTTCCCCTCAAAGTCACCCATATTAGACACACAGAAACTATTACCTAGTGGCTTAGTTTCCAAACAATCACAATTACAACTTATTTGCAAACTACCCAAAATGGACGCAGAGTCATTAGCATGGTGGCCCCGAAACCAAGAAGCCACCAAACTATGCTGCCATTCACTCATCCATATTACTATATTGGTGGTTTTTATTTGAGTGGGCAGAGGACCATAATATTTCAGCCTTTTTAAAATGCATGTTTATCTTCTTTTATTCATTCACCATCAACGCAAATGGCTTTATAGACCTTTAGTACAAAGATTAGAATGAGTAAAAACAAGTCCACTGCTATCAAAAAGAAACATCTTCCACAGGTAATAGTCATTACGTACAAGCCTTTCTGAAAATCAAATTGTATGGAATACATAAGTGCTAAGTGTGGGCGGACATTCTGAGAGTGGTTACACTATATTGCTCAGTCACGGTCGACAAAGATGGTAGTGTAACGGAAAACTATATTAGCGAAGTAGCACAGAGGCAAAGAGCATGTTCATCTCTTTGATCCATAGAATCTTAATAAGGTTGTATATCAAGTTGGTGGATCCCAGGAGTTTTTTTCATTATTTGAGACCTAAATACAGGATTATATATGATGTGGACACACGGTTCTGTGTGGTGGGTCATTCCATATTGATGGCAAATGGGCAATAGCCAATACCCACGTAAAGGGTCAGGGGTGGTTAAGCGTTGGGAGGGTGCCATCTCAATATTTTTGTTATTGATGAAAGGTTGGCATTTGAAAGCATATATACCTTACAGAACATATTACATATTTCGAATTGTTCGATAACCATTTTAATCGATGGGTCTTGGTCCCAGCTTTGGTAGTTACTCTGTGCTTTTGGAATGCTTCCTATTTGATTTCGATAGATTTTCTAACCATAGAAAGTTCAAAAGTAATTTATCAAGGACATTTGAGATGTCATCAGTCATGTCATGAGTGATGTCACTGACCATGTCATGAGTGATGTAATATGTGACATCATCAGAAGTGCATTGCGGGCGCGTGAGTTATAGTTAGCTGAACTAACTATAACGGGGGAATTTCAATGGTTTTGTATGACTGAAATGTCATGCTAACTATAACATGTGTGAAACCTATGGTTTTTTTCAGTGAAATTCTAAGGTTTTTTAAATGCTAATTCCTAACTATAACGTGTTTTGAAACCTATGTTTTTTTCAGTGAATTTCAGAGGTTTTGTAAATGATAATTGTTGAATGTATTAATTTTTAAATTTGATTATTTTCAAACTTTTTTTCTTTAATTTTATAATACATTTTTTACATTTTCTTTTTTTTAAATTCATATTTCATATTTCAATATAAACTAATAACAAAACTAAATACAAAAAAAAGTTTACATTTATTTATTTTTAAATATAAAAATTAAATTCTATATAATACCTTTTTTTTTAATAATCGTACCGTACGGGTACTGTGAACGCACATCCCTTTGTACTGTAAGTCGTACTCAGTGCGTACGCGCGCATTCGTCACGAATACTTATTGACGTTACGCAGCGCATCAGCGCTTCCGTGTGACGTCATTTGCGTTTGTACAACGCACCGTGCGCGTACCTCGCGAAAGTTTTATAATGTTTAAAACGATATATCTATGTATTTATTGTAAAGTTTAAAGGTAGACATTATCTGGGATAATAAAGAAAATAGTTTATTTTAACTTTTAATAAGCATATATTACTTTTCAAAGCAATTAAGCACATTGCGACGGTACGTCATACGTACTCGCACCATAAGAGCTCTGTAAGCGCACCGTAAGAGTACGCACAGCCATGTGACTTTAAAAGAAGAGATTTCATTGGTTAATAATACTTCTTACTCCAACTGTTGAAAGACCCCTCCCATTTTGTTCATTCTACTTGGACTTTCTGAGGAGCAGGAACTTTTCTTTGGAGCTGAAGTCAGGTAGAACTATTTTCATCAATATGGCTGGTCTGCCTCAAACACCCTCCGACCATTCATCAGATGAAAATGAATTTTTAAATGAGCCTCCTCAGAAGAAAAAAGAAAGAAGCCTTTATATGGAAATGTTTTACTTTTCCAGAGGGTAAAAAAAAGGTGAATGCACCTGAGGCCACGTGCAGGATCTCTGACGTGACATTATCGAGAGGTGCCCCAACGAAAAGGTACTCTTTCGGTACTGCGAGTATGGACCGTCACATTAGAAACTTGCATACGAACAACTATGCAAGGGAGGCAACACGCAGCCTACAGGACAATCCACCATCTGCAGTGGCTAGCACCTCAAGTGCACCACCACCTCCTGGAAGCAGTCCAACCCCTATTATTGTTCCCCAGTTTGCTAACATAACTTTCCACTGCAAACATTGTAATCAATTGCTTTGCTATGGTGAGCAATCTGTGTACCTAATTGTCAAGAGGCAGGAGCAGAACCGTTGCCCGAAGAAATTATTATTTTTTTAACTTTTTTGTTCTAGGTCCACAGTTATTTTGTTTCGAAAGTTCAATTTTTCTGGGTTTAAAAAAAAATCATTGAAAAAACTACAAAAACAAACATAAAACGGCAAAGACAAAAAAAACAGTTCTTTTTAGAACTACCTCTACTGCTAAAAAAAAAGAACTATATTTCTATGTTAGTCTGTAAAAGTTTGTCGGAAAGAATGTGTAGTTCGTAAAAAAATGAATGAATACATTAGTAGTGTATGGTGAATGTGAAAGTGCACAACTATAAGGATGTGCTACAGCATAAATCTATAAGGTGTTTACCTATAGTATATTGTAGTACCTCCGAAGCACTTGAATATAACATATGCATATAAATATGTTACAAGTCTATGCTTCAATTTGCACTATTGGTGAAACTGCCTGGATGAATTTGTATCTATTAAGGGCGGTTTTATAACACCCTTGTGCCTCTTTTACACAACTGTTGCATCACATTTGTGATGCAGTCGTGGTGCAAAAAATGTGCCTTAATGTATGGTATTTACAATGTGACGTAATTGGAAGGTGCGTCACATTGTAAAGCCCTGCGCCAGAAGGAGGTTTTCCTGTGTAGGTAAAGGGGGGGGGGTTCTGGCGCAGTGACGCCTCCTAAAAGTAACTGAGTGAAATCTAAAAGAATTGATTCAGTCACTTTTCGGCTTATACTGCATCAAAACCCTGCACCTGTTTGAAGCAGGGGTAAGGATTGACACAGCATTATGAGCATAGGGCAAAAAGAGCATTCCTGGAACTGCATTGCACTTCCATTGCAAGTCAAGCAATGCACCATCTTCACAGCACAGATACATCACATATCTGTGCCATTTTTGCCTCACAGTGCACCACATTGTAAATACGATGCATCCATGGTGGTGATGTCACAGTGCACAATAAGTGGTGTCATATCTCTGGGGATGTACCACTTATTGTACAACTACAAATTACTGTTTTAATGTAGTGAATGCCTTACTACACACTGATCAATGAGTCACTAGAAAACTATACCAAGAGTAACAGAGTGTTTGGTGGAAGTGAAAAGATAGAAACTGTGAAATTCAACATAAATAAAACAAATATGTAGGTACATAGAACAGTGTATGCACAGTCTGTAGGAGTTTGAAACACTCTATGCCCTAAGGCCCACTTTGTACCATGAATACCTGACTACTGACAAATGCCTCATTTATGAGATTTTGCTGTAGAAAAGTGCAGCAGGCCTTCCTACTACACTTCCCTATGGCAAAAGAAAAAGGCAGGAATGTGCCATATCTATAAGATACAGCGCATTCCTATTCTTTTCCCTTGTGCCAGCGCACAATGGTGTGCCTGCACCAACGCAGGAACGTTTGCACAATGGTGCAAGGCTGCCTGCGTTGCAAGGATGATTATTTTTGTACAGGTAAGGAAACCTTTCTGTAGAAAAATAATCACAAGAGACTTTTCCTTTTTCTACGTGATCTGCAGAAAGCAGCATAGATAGAAAACGAAAAAATGAAGAGAAATTAAACTATTTTTCCCCATTGCACCTTCCTTACGCTTCCCCAGGGGAGGCATACGTTTTTGGCAGTGCCTCAGATTTTCGATTTCTCATAAATGTGCGGCAGTGTGAAAAGGCCATGGGTGTTGCTGGGAACACCCTCAGCAACACCCATTGCACACCCCTTTAACGCGAACACTGCATTAAAGGGGCTGATATTTATCAGGCAACAGTACATCCAAAAAAGTGCCTTAGTGTTGCCTGATAAATATCACGCTGACAGCTGTGCCACGGAACATCACAAAAAGTGACGTTCCAATGGTGCAAGAAGTCTCATAAATGAGGCCGTGAATGATTACAATTCTGCAAGGAGAGTGTCTAGGTGAAAGAGTGTTTGCTGCAAGTTTAAGGAGAGAGACTAAGGAATTGAAGGTATAAAACACAAATTTGCCGGTACAAAGAACAGTGCATGCATAGTCAAAAGGGGTTTGAAACAGTCCATACCCTAAGCCCACTTTACCTCATAAACACTTTTATAGACACTTTTGGGCTTATGTGCATCAGAACCCTGCACCTGCTTGAAGCAGGTGTAAGGATTGACACAGCATTGTGATCATAGGGCCCCAACAACATTGCTGGAGCTATGTTGCGCTTGGAGAGTGAAATCTAAAAGATTTGATTCAGTCACTTTTCGGCTTATACTGCATCAAAACCCTGCACCTGTTTGAAGCAGGGGTAAGGATTGACACAGCATTATGAGCATAGGGCAAAAAGATAATTCCTGGAACTGCATTGCACTTCCATTGCAAGTCAAGCAATGCACCACCTTCACAACACAAATACATCACATATCTGTGTCGTTTTTGCTCCATAATATAACACATTGTAATTACGGTGATCCATTGTGGTGAATAACTGACATACCTCTGGAGATATACCACCTATTGTACATCTACTGATTACTGTTTGAATGTAGTTAATGGATTACGGCACATACCCCTCCTTTTCCCCTCCACCATAACTCAATCGTGTGCCTGTGCCAACCGGTGAAGTGCCAAACAAACAACACAAATGCCAATACTGAATCTCACTTTCTCTATTTGAATGACCTCTTTGAAACAAAACATACAGGCCTGTTTATTTATAACGTCGCTAATTTATTTACATGTTTATTGCACTAATCAAATTGTTTTTTATTTTCTATATTTTGTCAACAACAAGACTTTTTTGTGCATCACATATTATATACAATTAAATACAAAAATACACACAATAATTTACAAATCAACAACTCATTCACTCCTACTTTGGCCAATCCATACAAACTACACTCTTTCAAACAACACTCAGTATCACATGAAACAAACACAATTTTGAGGTAAGGCCTTTTGTCAAGTGAAGTGCAGCAGTGCTAACAGCTCTGACAAAGGGAAATGCCGCCTGTCTATCAGCTACAAAGAAAGCACACTAAAGGATTTCAGTGTTAATTCGGGGCTCTGCAATTCCTTTTGTGGAAATTCCTTTGGTGTCTCGAACTTGCTGCACAAAGCCTTAACCTTGCCTTCGGCTGCCTGCGCATAGCGAAGCCAGGGAAGCCTCTTGCAGAGAAGTTGGATGTACAATATGCATGCCACGTTAAAAATGTGTCTGCATGCGTTCATAGTTTATCTTCACTTTTGGTGCACGCCAGAGCTATTCTGCATAAAACCATTAGAGAGACGTTCCATGGCTGCTCTCTGAAAATTCAAGGCACGTTCTCTCTGTTTTCTCTCTCATTTATTGATGGTAGAATATTCATGATGTGTTATAAGCTAAAACTGTGAACAATTTAACAAGAGTAAACCCTATTAAAGAAGTTCTCTGTGTATGGATCAAGGCTTGGCTTTTCTTGTGTTAGTGGTCTCTACACGGAAGACATCTTCTCTTGCAAAGGGCTCTAGTAAACCCCTTTCAGGGTAGAAACTAGTATGGAACTCAACTTCAGTTGGGTGTAAGGGAGGGTTTCTTGCTGGAAGAAAATTGCTAAACGTGCTGGCTTCCTCCTCTGCGGTCTTGTAGCAACAGAGAGAGAGGGAAACAGAGAGAGTGTGTGACACAGATGAAGAAAGAGGGAGAGAGAGTTAGAGCGCAAGCAAGAGGAAGGTAAACAGAGACAGAGATGAAGGGAGACAGAAAAAGACAGAGAGAGAGAGGGAGATAGAGAAAGAGAGAGACAAAGAGAGGGATGGTGAAAGAGATAAAGACAGAGACAGGCAGATAGGGATAGATACAGGGAAAGGGGCAGATAGATAGAGGCAGATACAGACAGAGCTAGAGAGGCAGAGAGGGAGACAGAGGGAGAAAGACAGGGACAGATAGAGATGAACATAGAGGGTGACAGATAGAAGGAGGGAAACAGATAGAGGGAGGAGGACAGAGAAAGATGAAAACTATGGGAGACAAACAGAAAGGGAGAATGAGGGAGACAGAGGGAGGGAGACAGAGGAATATAGACCTGGAAATAAAAGCTATAAAAACCCAACTTTGCTAGTGCATAGAAGAGTGCATACATAATCAATAGAAGTTTGAAGCAGTACATGTCCTAATGTTCACTTTCCACCATGAGTACTTAGATACTACCTGAATGATTACAATTCTACAAGAAGAGTCTCTCAAACCATTTTAAATTTTAAATCATAAATGTATTCATGTAACATTTCACAATTTAATAGAGCTTCTAATTTCATTTTATGGATGATCAATTTCAAAAGTCATTTCATGAAACTCGATGTCGTCTAATGCTTGAACAAAATCATCATCCAATGTTTTGTCTAAAAAATCGCAGGTGACATCTCCAGCAGCAATACCTTCATCTTCATTCTCGCTACCCATGAAAGGTATATTTAGCTCCTCAATCAAAGTGTTACTAATTTCAAAACTAATTTCCGTATTGATCTGTTCTTCTTCCATAGTGAATTTTTTAATGTTGTTATTCCTTGTAGAAAAAAATTAACACTTCAATTTGTCATTTTCCTAATACATAATACAAAACTAGGTTTATCAACTATTTTGCCATTTAAAAAATATTATGCAAAAACCATTCTCAACTAATTTATATGATTATAATAATGAAATTGCTTATATGAATTTTTTGTTTTAAATTTTTCTTACATTTTTAAACCAGTCACTTTTTATCACTATAGAAAAAAACTAGGGCTATCATAATAAAATGCAGTACTAAAAAAGTACAAAATATCTATTCACCTTACCAGTTTCAAAGTAGTTGATGTGTTGTAGTTAAATGCAAAGAATAAAGGTACACTCTGTATATATTTTTTTTAATTTCTAAAAAATGTTTTAAAAGATACAAACTGTCTTTACAAACTTATGTACAACATGGACGTTCTCTTACCTCAGTTCTGTAGAAGTAGATCCCATCGATCATTTTTAACAGTTAGTTATATTTACCTTCAAAATAATAAATTTAAAAAAAACATTATTATAAATTTAGCATCTGTAGAAGACAAAAAAATACAATTACAATTTATCTTTTACAACACAAAATTATTTGTAAAGCATTTCAGATGCCTTTTTTGCTGTTCTTAGAATATATTGAAATTCACTAGAAACAGTGAGTTCATTAGTACTCATCACATAACAGCGGGAAAAAAAAAGACAATCAAGAAGATTATCTAAAAAAAAAACAACAATCTCAATAACAATCTTAAATATTTTTTGTTTTAAATTTTTCTTACATTTTTAAACCAGTCACTTTTTATCACTATAGAAAAAAACTAGGGCTATCATAATAAAATGCAGTACTAAAAAAGTACAAAATATCTATTCACCTTACCAGTTTCAAAGTAGTTGATGTGTTGTAGTTAAATGCAAAGAATAAAGGTACACTCTGTATATATTTTTTTTAATTTCTAAAAAATGTTTTAAAAGATACAAACTGTCTTTACAAACTTATGTACAACATGGACGTTCTCTTACCTCAGTTCTGTAGAAGTAGATCCCATCGATCATTTTTAACAGTTAGTTATATTTACCTTCAAAATAATAAATTTAAAAAAAACATTATTATAAATTTAGCATCTGTAGAAGACAAAAAAATACAATTACAATTTATCTTTTACAACACAAAATTATTTGTAAAGCATTTCAGATGCCTTTTTTTGCTGTTCTTAGAATATATTGAAATTCACTAGAAACAGTGAGTTCATTAGTACTCATCACATAACAGCGGGAAAAAAAAAGACAATCAAGAAGATTATCTAAAAAAAAAACAACAATCTCAATAACAATCTTAAATATTTTTTTCAAAGACAAATTTCTTATGTAACTATGAGATATGGCAAACAATCTTGAAAAAACAATACACCATCATTAATTTTCTTCCATTATAAACAATATTACAACAAAAAGTCATTAAGAGTATCACAAACTTTTCCCCATGGCCAAATAGTATGTGTGAAATTCTTAGTTTAAAAGTTGTTCAATAGAAACTTTGAGCGTCTGCCTCCCAGCGTTCAGATCCAAAACCACTAACATCATTTGCACCGTCTTCCACTGCTCATTCTTCAGTCCAACGCTATTCAACATCTACATGGCCACCCTTACACAAATGGCCCACCAACTGAACCACAACATTATCTCCTACATCAACGACACCCAGCTCATCCTCTTCCTCACCAAGGAGCCACATACCACCAAAAACAACTTCCACGACACAATTAAGCACGTCACCAAGTGGATAAGGAGCAGCTCTTTAAACATGAATTCACACAACATGAAGATACTCTTTCTCAAACTCACCCCCTTAGCTTCAGATAACTCCTGCTGATCAACCACACTGTGAACAGTACCAACACCTACTGGCCATGTACACAACCTATGATTCATATTGAACTCCTCCCTCTACAAGTCCAAACAAGTCTACAGCATTTCCTCATACTGCTATAACACCCTCAACATTCTCCACAACATTTATAAGTACATCCTAAAGAAAACAAGAAGAAACAGACTACACTGTGGCAACACACTCTACACAAGAATTACAGTCAAACACCTATAATGACTACAACCAATCCAAAGCACCTCCACCTGATTGATCTTCAATGTCCCCTGCTACAGCCACATCACCTACAACATGATACACTTATTCTGCCTCAACATCAACAAGAGGATTACCTTTAAGCTCCTCACCCTCACTTACAAAATACTGCACAACACCAGACGAATCTACCTTAACAGCAGTAATCCCGAAAGGCCAAATTTTGATCTTAAAATTTTGGCTTTAAAAATATTAGGCAAGAATTTGGTAACTCTTTAGGCAAACGTTGCTTAAAAACTAATTGAGTATCATTACAATGTATCCAACCTTTCAGACATTTTAAATAAACAGTGTAATGTCCAGATGTTGTAGAAGGTTCATCATGAAAAATAATTGAAACATCCACAAAAGTTCTTCCTGATATTGAAACTTGACCACCTACGAAATTTTTTATTAAAGTTTCCAATTTTCTTCCATCAGCTCTACAACGTTGCAGCATTAAAATATCATACTGTCCATATCTTTGTATAAATAATGTTGATGACATTTCTGATTTACATTAGCTACACTCCATGTTTTGACTTGCTCCTCTAGCTAGATTGTTCAAGGACACTGATTCACTGTCTGGTAAAGTCAAATATATGAATCTTTCAGTGTCTATGTTATTGTTATATGTAAACAAACAATTTTGACAGTCATGTTGCCCTTTATAAGAATTTCAATATCTATACCTTCATCTTCCAGTACAACAAGCATAAACATTTAAAATTCCTGACAATCTTGTTGAATATTCTGCGTAAATTGAGCAGAACCAGAACACATGTCCAAAACATTTCGAATATCAGAAACACTTTGTATTTTACTTTTATCACTACTATATTTCTCATAAAAAGAATACAACAATGAGGTGAATCCTTCGTCCCGATTTTCAAAAATTTGCTGTTGCAAACTTTCAAGAAATAAAACCACATTAACTACTACATTAGCATAGCAGTTGACACCACAACTATTTTCAAACTGACATTCTCATCAACACTGTCCTTTTTCTTTTTGCTTGCAGGCACAACTTCATCTTGTTTTTTTTCTTTCTCTACAGTTTCACTACAGATATTCTCAAATCTTCTTTTTCTACCTACCACCCGCTTTTCAAATACTGGATATTGACCTAAATTGGGAGCATATCCTCTTCTTAACCGATTATAGTCTTTCACACAATTTGCATCTGCACTAACCTTTGTCTCATCAAAATCAATCAAGTACAATCCAGATAAAGCAACATATGCCATTCCCTCTTTAAACACTGTACTTCCAATGTTCACTAAAGCACTATCTACACTTAAACCTTGAGATTTATGAATGGTCACTGCATATGCCAAACAAATTGGAAACTGTTTTCTGCGTACATACAAATCTTTTGCAAGCAAGAACTGAGATGAACAACGACTAAATTGTTGTATTTCAGGAATTTCATCAAATTTGATCTTCAAAAATTCAATCCCATCTCTATGTACATAATTAACAAAATCAACAATTTTACCCATTGCTCCATTTACTAAACATTTTTCCACATTCAAATTACGCGTAAAATTACCCTACAGTTTACACATGCATATAAATTCTTTTCTAAACCAGCAGTTTTACTTATCGACTTCTCCAAAGAATCCAATTTCCTCTTCAACTTTTCAGTCAAAATAATTGTGATTCCTTCATGCTCTATTTTATCAATAGCTTCCAATTTTATAATTTCTTCAGTTTCCAACTTTAACATTTATTCATTGAATACATAACATTTACGCAGTGTTGGCATTAAGCAGATTACAGACTTGTTTTTTGCAATTTTCATATATATTTTCTCTGGACAATATTTTCATTTGGAAACAAATTGGGAAGTAATCATCTCAGTAAAGCTTGTTTGCCATGTTCTGTCACTTTCCAATTCTTACATCTTGAAGAATTTTTCCATAATCTGCATCATTTGCCGGACGCATATTTGTAATAAGTTCCTTATACTGAAAATATGACCAAATATTCACATTTCCAATGCTCCCCAAAGACTTTCTGGTATCTTCATGTGCCAGTGTCTTAAACACTGGTTTTCCTTTTACAGGAGTAAGTTGTAGTGAATCTCCAAAAACTATGACGTGTTTTCTCCAAATAATACATCATAGTCTGTTTTAAGAATTTGCTGCATTCTTAAATGCACAAAGTCAAGCATTAAGTTTGATACCATGCTTACCTTATCAATAATGAGAACTTTTATTTTCTTCAAGACTCTTGCAACTTCAAAACAAGCTTCTCCAGATAGCTTGTAGTATTATAATGTGTTTTCATGCTCTACTGGTAGCATTAATAAACGATGTAAAGTAACTCCTTTAATATTGTGTGCCGCCAACCAAATGGAGCAATGACAACACAAGACAAATAAGAGTCAGTTGTTTTGTGTAAATAAGTTGAAATTACTTTAATTAAAAAATGTTTTCCTGTTACAGCTTGTCCACTCACATACAATCGGATAGGTTGAAATAGCAAGAGCAAGAGCACTCTTTCTTTTCATGAAGTAATCCATGGTTAATCTGTTCTCTCACTTGTTCCAATATTTGTTTCTGCTCAACATTAAGTTGTTCTTCCAAATTTACTAAATTTCTAACATCTTCTTGAGCTTGATACATTGCTGATTCCACCTCTTCCATAGCACTTGCTGCTTCATTTTGAATAATTGGTTCTTCTATTGGATCCTGACCTAACGAAGCAGAAGTTTGACTGTCTTGAGAACTGTCTCTAGCAATCTCAGCTGCAATTGTAGCTTCTTCAATTTCATCGTTCAACATTTTCACATAATTAGCAAAAACAGGACATTCTATACTATCTTTGAAAGAATCTTCATAGCTGTTAAAATCTCCAAGTAATTCTAATTCTGAACGCCATGGCTTGAAAAGTTACAAAAGAGCAAAATAGTAAAATTCTCTTTTGTCAGGTGTTTCGCAACTCAATTTACGGTAATTAATCAAATGTCCTTTTCTTTGTTTCACTAGACATCCTTCAGAACCAATCACAGCATATACACCATTATTGATGTTTTCTGTAATATTCAGTTTAAAAATATAGTTTTGCAGCACTTCATAGAGACAAATGTTCTCCAGATGGTGACTTCTGTTTGGATAATATGTATCCAACATATTTGTTTTCACAATATCTGTACTTTCTGGCTCCTTTTCAGCTAAATATTAAATTTCTTGTACAGATTTAAGTACTCGGTTTCGTGTTGCAGCAAGACCTAGAGTCAACCAAATGATTCTACTAGATTTGGAGTATAGACTTGGAGATGATAAGCGATCCGAGCATTCATACGCTCCAATTTCTCGATGAGATAACATCTTCAAACTGTAAGTATATAATTTCATACTTAGACTCTTCTCATGGGAAATCTCTTCCCACATTTCCTTCAATTCCGTCTTTTCTGATTTTGTTATGTACGATGTTACATATCAAGCAACAGCAATGGAATTGCCTGCAACATATTGAATATCCATGTTAGCATTCCACATAGACAAAATGACTGGGTTGTAGTCATTTATATATTTTGAGTCTTCATTTCTTCTTAAATTGTAGGTATTTTTAGGAGACTTTCTTGTGATAGTATGTAGCAAAGATGACATAAAATTGTTCACTTTTCCTTTCGAATATACTGGACGTGGAAATCCAAAAAGGCATTTGGTGTAGAATTTGTCTTTAGATTTGTACTTTCGACGACAGTATTTCCCACAATGATCGCTTTGGAATCGTAGGACCTGTTGTCTGGGTATATCACATGTAGCATATTCTTCAATAAAAGACATCACAGTATCATCTGACTCTGTTCCAAATTTGGGAGCATCTTTGATCCATAGAAGCATGTGTATGTGAGGAGCACCTCTTGCTTGATACTACTTTCTTCAAAAGAAGTCCACAACCTCACCAAGAGGAGGATTTTTTTATTGGTGATAAAAGACATCATAGCTTCAAATTTATGATTGAAATACCTCCATACATTAACTGGATCCAAAGAGCACAATTCTCCAGGTTTCTTGTATTCAATATTTATTATATTTGGATTTGCCTCTCGAAGAAATTGAAGTAAATCATCCCAAGCATATTCAGCACAGCTTAGAGTAAGGAACCATGTAGGAGTTCCTAAGTTCCTTAACATACATTTAAATTCTCCATGACGATGGTACCAGTACTCATTAGTACCACGCTGACATGCCATGAGATTAATTAGCTGAGATTCCAAAACATTATCTTTCTGGTGTACTTTATCCATAAATTCCTTTGCCGAAACATTTGGCAGGTTGTACACCTGTTTTCAATATATGGTTTACTGCATAAGAAAGTCCAGACAAATCACTCTCAAACAAAAGATGAAACAAATACGGAATACATTGTCGAACTCTTTGATCTTCTGCGTACAATCTTAATGTCCGGTATTCAGATGCAGGAATCTGCACAGATCGGTCATCATATCGTCCTCCTTTTCTGTAGGAAACAAATGAGTGAAACAACGAGCTTCCAAGCTTTTTTCCCATACAGTAATGGGACTTCCCTACGCTTCTTTTATTTGGAATAACTCTATAGTATTCCCCATCACTTCTTTGGAATGCAGTGGATGAACACTGTAATATTCATACATTTCTTCAGTTCTGGACACATCCACTTTTTCAATTTGTCCAGATGGCAAGTCACTATCTTCTTCTACAGTTATTTCTTCCTCACTCATAAACACGTCTTTATAATATTGACTATTTTTTATCAGATACAACGTTGCCTTTTTCACTTTCCTAACATCCACTAATTCTTTCCAGATTTTCTTACTCTTTGTAGGTACGCCTTTAACAAGAATAACTAAAGGTTCATCTTCTACATTTTCTACACCAACTCTTTCAATATTTTTCTTTAAATCTAATGGCAAATACTCTCTATAAATCTGAAGGAGGCAATTTCCCTGTCTTAGGCTCCACAAGAACAATAGCCTGAAAAGGATGCACACATTGAATAAGAATAGACTCATAAGTATTTAAATCCCCAGGCTCAGAAGGAATGTTTACCAACTCAAAATTTTTATGCACAGCTCTAGCAGGCATTTTATTTTCGTCTAATTTGTTATACAATATTTACAAATATGCTGATCACAACCCAAATCAAAAGTATTCTCTACCAACAAATAAGTTACAAATTCCATCCACTCTTTATTATTTTCCTTTTCACATTTTAAATACAAATCAACAGTCCTAGTCTTATTTTTATAATGAGTACGTCAACAACAAATACAAGAATAATTTGGTGTTTCACCTGAAATCACCTTGAACTTTGTAATTTCTTGCTCAAATGTTTCTGTACTGCAATGTTGTACATTCTCTTCTACATTTCCTTCTACTAACGTATCAATTCTGCACTATCTTATTCTGCACCAAAGTAACTAACCTGAATTACATCACAAACGTTCTTTACATCTGACACAGATCCATGCAAAAGAGCACTGTTCAACTTCTTTAACATTAGAGCTGGACTTTTTGCATAATACAACGTTCTGACTAATATCCTCATTTCAGTATGATGTACTGCCAACATCCTGAAATGGTAAAAAACACTTCTACATACTTTTTTAGAAAGACAAGCCAAAGAATGTCCTTGCAAACCAGTATTTTCTCTCACTCTGCAAGGGTCTAATCCTTGCAACATCTTAATCTTTTGTTTAACACTTTTCTTAGTATAGTTAAGAAATTGTGTAAAAAATCAATAGATTCCCACTGTACACTACAAATACTACTGCAATTCCAAGTGTACACTGGAGCTTTAGGCCTTCTCCCTAATACTTCATCAGCTAACACCTCTTCTACATTTCTAGGAACAATTTTCTCTTTCTTAATAGGACAACCATTTTTAACCTCATAAGCATGACCTGTAGTGTCAACTGCATGCAACAACTCATTACTCTGAAAATAACTCTCCTCATTAAAAAAAGGCTCAGAACTTGAACTATGTTTCCATTCACCCAAAAAAAGTCAGAAAAATTACTTCTATTAATTACTCGTCTCCACTTACTTTTGCTCTTCATTAAATGGATTGGCTTATCTAGTGATCGAATTCTATTGATTACCAAAAAAAAAGGTTTTTTTTAAATTCAAAAGCTTTCTCAAATACATTTTCAGTACATTTTCTCTTCTCATAAAATGCGGTTTTCTTCTTACAATTCTTTATTATCTTAGTCAAATTAAACAAAATTCTATTATAAAACATCTTCTTCCTTATTTCCGGAAATTGTTTTTTCCTCCTTTTACTATATTCCTTTTTTTCGCAAGTTTTTCCATGGCTCTTGTCCTTTCTCTTAGTTGCAGAAACAGTCACAGTTTTTTTTTACTTTGCACACACTACTGTTACTGGTTGACAATCTTCGCAGAAAAGTCTTAATTTTCTTACCAGGACTTTTTTCTAATTATGACAACAAACATAAGAGTATGACCATAGAAGGACTTACAACAAGAGAAAGATGACTATGAGACAATAGGAAATATAAATACAAAAGAGGATATAAGCAGACATTGCATTATAAAAGGATAAATAGAGTATGAAAAGACTGGAAAATATAAAGAGATAATGAGCAGTATGAGGACTAAAATGGCAGTATGAGGAGAGAAGGGAGAGTATAAGAAGAAAAAACAGAGTATAAGGAGACAGGGGGGGCAGTATAAAAAGAGGTTAGTCAAGGGAGTATAAAAAGAAGTAGGACTAATAGGAGACAGACGAGACAATGAGGACAGAGAGACTCTAAGGGGCCCATTAAGATGGCGGACAAATTGTCCCCACCACTAGCCTGGCGGGGGCAATCCACCCACCAACCCAACCAGAATGACCCCCCGCCATATTAGCATGGCCGGGGGGTCCCCAGCAGGCGAAAAGACTGCCCACCACTTTTCCGCCCCCAGTCGCCTTGCAACCAGGGCAGAAAGGATTTAACATGGTGGTGGTGTCTAATACACAACGCCAGATATATCATATAGGGCCTCTACAGATGCCTTTCCTTATTAGCGAAGCCGCCACGGAAAAGCAACCAGTCTTTACCTTGAGGGCCCCTGCACACGGGGGGTACCTGTGGTATCGCCAGAATTTTCATACACAAAGCGGCAGGCACCACACAGTGCCTGCCGCATTGTGTATGCAAATGCATACATGCTTTTTTAGCTTTGTGGCAGGCGAACCTGAGAGCACCACCCACCACAATGTTAAAAATGCAGGATGCTTCCGCCACTGTGGCGGTTGCATCCTAATACCCCTCACGGGACTCCCACCCATAGGGCAGGCAGTCCCAACTACCGTGAGGATGACAGGCGAACTAAGACCCGCCCTAAGAGTACAGAAGACACTATGAAAACAAGCAGCACTATAAGAAAATACAAATGAAAATAAAGAAAGAGGGAAAATATCACAAGAGAGGAGACACTATAAGCAGAGAGAGGTAGAATGTGATAGAGACAGCGGACATTATGGAAAAAGGTGAAAGAGTAAATCTTGAATTTTCACAGACGCTCAGTGTGATTCTAGACAAAAAATTGGAAACCATACATTTCACCAAAACACATTTATCACACTAAAACATTTTAGTGACTAAACACATTCCATGTATATGACCACTACATTTCAGTAGACAATCCTGACTCATTTTGCAAATACATTTCCAATTTGCACCATTATTTTTTTGCCAACATTACATTCAAATATGAACCACAATAGAACAAGAAAGAGGCCCAAGGGGCTTGTAAATCTGCACAAGAATGTATGCAGCAGTCTATGTATACTGAATAGAGGATTGCTAAGAGAGAGATATGATGAAAGAGAGAGGAATAAGAGGTCAGAGGAGAGACTATAAAAAGAAGGGGCATAATTAAGAAACAAAATGAAACAATAAAGACAGAGGGGGACTAAAAGGACAGGAGGCAGTATGAGAAGAAGTGGCACTGTGAAGAAAGACAAATTAAAATAAGGAAATAAAGGAAAATATCAGAACAGAGGGAACACTATAAGCAGACAGAGTTAGACTGTGAGAGAGACAGTGGAGATTATGGAAAAAGGTGCAAGCGTAAATCTTTAATTTTCACAGACGGTCAGTGTAATTCTAGACAAAACATTTTAAACCATACATTTCACCAAAACACATTTACCACACTAAAACATTTTACTGACTTAAGACAATCCATGTATATGACCACTACATTTCAGTGGACAATCCTGATTCATTTTGCAAATACATTTCCAATTTGCACCATTATTTTTTTGCCTGCATTACATCCAAATATAACACACAAGAACAAGAAAGAAGCCCAAGGGGCTTGTAAATCTGTCCAAGAATGTATGCAGCAGTCTATGTATGCTGACTGGAGAATTATTTGGAGAGACATATGATGCGAGAGGGAGGAATAAGAGGTCAGAGGAGAGACTATAAAAAGAAGGGGCACTATTACGAGACAGAAGGAGACAATATGGTTAGAGGGGGACTAAAAGTACAGGAGAGAGTATGAAACAAAGTGAAACTGTGAACAAAGACAAATTAAAATAAGGAAAGAAAGGAAATCTCAGAAGAGAGGGGACACTATAAGCAGAGAGACTTTGACTGTGAGAGAGACAGCGGAGATTATAGAAAAAGGTGCAAGTATAAATCTTTAATTTTCACAGACGCTCAGTGTGATACTAAACAAAAAAATATAAACCATATATTTCAACAAAACACATTTACCACACTAAAACATTTTACTGACTAAACACTATCCATGTATATGACCACTACATTTCAGTTGACAATCCTGACTCATTTTGCAAATACATTTCCAATTTGTACCATTATTTTTTTGCCAACATTTGATCCAACTATGAAACACAATAGAACAAGAAAGAGGCCCAAGAGGCATGAAAATCTGCCCAAAAGTGTATGCAACAGTCTATGTATACTGACTACAAAATTGTATATTTAGAACACAAGCCTAATTCTAAAAAAGCAACACTATTAAGTATTCTACAACTAAAAAAGTGACTGCAAACATTCTACATTTTTTAGTACTGCACTTTATTGCACAAAGATGACTAACCAAACACATTAACTTACCAAATGATTTTATCACAATACTTATCCAAATGCAGACAAACTCAGAATATGGTTCTACAAACTTTACAGGAATAAACACATTACTATTACTAAAAATAAAATGCAACACATACAGTCCCTTACAAGTAATCAACGCACCTTTCAAACTGATTGGAAGATTAAGAAGAATGCCACTCACACAGCCGATAGCCTCAAACAGAATCTCCCTGCTTCAGTGCGTGCAGCAGAACCAAACAAATGGCACATTTTCCCTCTCAATTTACACATATATACACATTAATAACAAATCAAATTCCTTCACATAATAATTCAAAACCAAAGACACATTTACATTGGTTCAACATTTCAAACCTTTCCAACTGACATAACTTTCCACCCTCCCCCCAGCAGATCATGCAAAAGTTAACTGTCAACAGAGGTCAAAAGTTCAGCACTCTATAAAACACTGCTACTCAACAAGTTTAGACTATGAATAAGTACTTACATATAAGTACCAATAAGTAGAAAAGGTATAAATAGAACCAACCAACACATAAACACATAAACTTGATAGATATCTGTAAAATATATTTTTTATTGAGTTTTTCATGCTGAGGTACGCTCATGGGACGTCTTACAGAGTTTGCACCGCACGTCGTGCGTGCGAGCATGGTACGCATACGGTAAATCTATCGTAAACAAAAAATGGCGTCAATTACTAATTTTTTATAATCCCCAGGGACCCCATCCCCGGGGCTAAAATACAACGTTGGGGACCGTGGGGGGAGCCCCAATGCCCGCACGGTCCCAGTCGGCTCCCCACGACCTTTGGGAAGCGGCATTGCTTTTCGTCAGAGAGAGCAGCTAACATGCTGCTCTCTCTGACAAAAAGCAGTTTGCTATGGTAGGGCGGGAGCCGCGAGGCTCACGCCCTACCATAGCAAACAGCAGTGTCCCGGGGGTAGGCACCGTAGGACAGTGCAGGGAGGTGGCGGTCCCCAGGGCCGGGGGTGGCGGTACCAGGGGCTGCGGGGAAGCAAAGAGCCCCCCCGCAAACATATACGTTAAGCCCCGGGGGATGGGGTCCCTGGGGATTATAAAAAATTAGTAATAGAGGCTATATTTTTTTTACGATAGATTTACCGTGCGCGTACCATGCTCGCACGTACGACGTACGATGCGAAGTCCTTAAGTCGTCCCATAAGCGTACCTAAGCTAGCAAAAGTAAAATATTTTTCGATATTTATGAAGTGTATGTGTTTACATGTTGGGTGGCTCTAAAAAGAGCCCTTGTCTTTATTGGGAGATTTTAGTACCTACAAGTAAGTACCGTTGCAGAGTCTAAAGTTTATGAGGAAGACTATGTTCCCTTTATCTGTAAAATGTACACCGACTCTCCTATAGATGTTTTGCATATTAAAACGCACCGTACCGTACCGTAAATCTATTGTAAAAAGAAAAAATAGCATCTATTACTAATTTTTTATAATCCCCGGGGACCCCATCCACCGGGGCTAAAATACAACGTTAGGGACCATGGGGGGAGCCCCAATGCCCCCACGGTCCCAGCCGGCTCCCCACATCCTTTGGGAACCTGCATTGCTTTTCGTCAGAGAGAGCAGCTAACATGCTGCTCTCTCTGACGAAAAGCAGTTTGCTATGGTTGGGCGGGAGCGTCGAGGCTCCCGCCCTACCATACCAAACAGCAGTATCCCCGGGGGTAGGCCCCCCTGGGACACTGCAGTAGCCAGTCCTGGCGAGGTGGCGGTCCCCAGGGTCACCACAAGGCTCCAGGAAGGGGGCCGCGTGGCCCCCCTCCCACCATCTACAAAGCCCCGGGGTGGTGGTCCCCGGGGGGTCTGTCAAGGACCCCCCTATTTTAAATATTAGTACCCCGGTGCCCCGGAGAGGTGGCAGCACCCAGGGTGTGTGGGGGGGTTAAGCCACCCCCCTCACAGTTTTTTTTTTTCAAATGAAGCCCTGGGGGGTGGCGGTCCCCAGGGCTGCGGGGGGCCGTGAGCCCCCCCCTGCGTACTTAGAAAGAAAGCCCCCGGGGTGGTGGTTACCGGGGCTCGGGGGGCCTTAGAGGCTCCCCATCACTAACATCAAAGCCCTTGGGGAGTGGCGGTCCCAGGGGCTGCGGGGGGGGGGCAGTATGCCCTCTGCTATCATAACTACTTTGCCCCTAGGGGTGGCGATCCCCGGGGCAGTGTGGGGGGATTGGGACCCCACCCACACTTTTTTTCTCATTTTGCCCCCGGGATTTGGTCCCCCCGGGGGCTAATTTTTAAAAAAGCAGACCGTGTTTTTTTTTTCTCGCGTACCCCGAGATTTAAATAGGGGGTCAGGGTGTTTCTACCCTGCCCCCTTTTTGCTTTTTCCACGTTTGTTTCTCTGCTTCCTTGTACCTCGGTTCTACCTAGGCACAAGATGGCTGCCAATACTTCCTGGTTTGGAGTGTTGACAGCCAATTAGCATTCAGCTCGTGCTCGGGAAGGTACAGAGTACAGTAAGCTTACGGTAAGCTCCTATAGATATACTTATGATTTTACTTATGATTTTCTCAGAAACTACTGAACGGATTTACACCATATAACAAAAAGCGTGATCTGCAAACCAAACTCTACCTTTTTGCCAAATTTAGTGTAATTCCGTTCAGCCATTCGGGCCTGTAGCCCTGGCTAAAGGTCCTATGGAAAATTGCATGGGGAAAACACGTTTTGAGACCCCCCTTTTTTCTCGGCCCCTGCTTCACAAATCACCCCCAGCGGAGCGGAGCAGGCCATTTTCTTGGAGAAATTTGCGAAGATTCGTCCATCGGCGCCAAAGTTATTCCAAATAGAATGTTGCGGATTTCCTATGGAAACTAGGTCCATATATATATATATATATATATATGTTAATATATATATAGCAAAACAATGGTGGCTCACACGAGAAGCACACGAGAAACGTGCAAGGTCACCAGCCTTTATTTCAAAGATACAAACAAAGTTCAGCATCTGTGGGACTGGCGGCGAAGGTAGGTTTCCAACGCGGACTCTACAGACACAAGGCTCCTACTAAAGAGGCGCCCTGACGAACCGCCAGCCATGTTGAGGCACTTCACACCATTGAGCGAGGTCCTACAAACTATGACTACACGAGCTTTGATATGTAGTCACCAATCTATGGTAGCATCTATTTAGGAGCACCATTCAGTGTAGATACCAAACACCACTTTCCATTCACACATCACACTTATATAGGTCCTGATGAATTGTCACAGTACTTACTGACCAACAGGGCAAGAAACATGTCGACCCATAGAGTAGAGCACAAGATTTACCTAATAAACCCCCACTCCCCCCCGTGGGCTGATGCCACTCTAATATATATTATTTTACTAAGGTGGATTACCAACCAGAATAAAGGCATTTATTTGGAAAATCCAACCTTTTTTAATAAAACACGCACTCACTGCACCACCCTTTTATCTACACACACAAGGGCCACATACCCGCACTTCGTCATACGGCTAAAGAACAAAAGATCTCCGACAAAGAGCCCCTTCGCGGGTGCCTGTTGAGCATTGCAGCGCTGGCTCAACGAGGAGCAGGTCCATATGATGAAGCATGACACCTAGCTTGCTGGGTTTGTGAGGACCCTAGTTCCGCCCAAGCGGGATCCCCCATCCCGCTACCTCCTCTACCCTTTCCCCTCCTCACCACCACTAATTAGTTGGTAGGTGATACCCAAAACAGAGGAACTGCTCCTATCTCTTTTTTGCAGGACATGATTCAGGTGGGCACGGAGTCTGGACCTCTTTAATAAGCCCCCCCCCTTTTTTGTCCCCATCTTTTTGTTGAGAGTCACGTGACATGAGCCAGTTATACTGACATGCCAGCCTGAAGGTGAAACATGCACAACTAATGGAACACAGTCCAAAAGTCATGATGTGAGCAGTGGAATTTAAGTCTACTGCCACATTTAGATTAGCAGTTGGTTTACTGTTTTTTCTAAATGCTACGACACTAAGGCTGTGGAAAAATAGATGTGAGTCAGCACTGTCAAAACTATACTTCTTTGCGCAACTAAAACAAAACCATCTCGCCCAGGCACAGCAAGGCTCCATGCCCATTATAAGCACTTTGTATGTCTGTATTGCATTTGTATTACCAATAGCGTTTTTTGTAGATCATGCATGGGTATACTATGTTCCCCCTTCAATGTGACATAATTGTATATTTTTCATAGTTATTGAAAGTTCTATAGATAAAGGTGAGAGAAATTGTAAACAAGTATACTGAGACAATTAAAGGAAGAAAAATCTATTTGATATCAGATTGAACGTAGCCATTAGAAAATGTGACATAGAATGTATGGCAGTGCTGTGATCAATGGGGTCTATGGCTTGGGGTGGGTAATGTTTCATTATGAAAACAAGGGAAAAAAGAAATTGTGCTATTTGTTGAGAGGGATGGAAGACCCAGTGACAATCTTTGTCAGGATGAGCCACAAAAGTCACTAAGTTAACCTGTGCTTAAACCTCTGGTACCTTGGCACAAAAGCAGCCACTGTTAAGTTAGAGGCAATGGGTAAAGTATTTATGCAGCAAACAAACAGTAATAAAGTGAAATCACAAGACAAGAAAAATCCCAAACCAATTTAGAATCACACAGTACATGTCAATGAATAGAATAATAAATACATTGATAAAAGTATGACAACAATCCAAGCAGTAAAAAGATACTCAATTCTAAAGTTCTTAGTGTAAATAGTGCCTAAAAGCACAAAGAGCCTGTCACAGTCATCTAGTCATGCTAGAGTAGGGGAAAGTCACAAGTTCAAGCCGACCATGAGGGAGCACCGGCCAGATACAGAGACCAGGTTAGTCCTGCTAAAAGTGTACTTTCTCAAGTCTGGTAAGAAAAGTTCAGTGAGGAGGAGACTTTCTGCAGATGGTTGTTGCTGTAGCGTGAAGATCCAGTTGTCTTTGGAACTTCGAGTTGACATCATCATTGATTGTCATTGCTGTAGCTTAAAGTGCAGGTCATCCATGGCTGCATGGGAACTCCCATCCACCACCAATTAGCCACCCCCTTGATGTAAGGTTGTGTAAAGAAACACATATAACCACTTTGCATTACTTTTAGGCAAATTTCCAGTGCAAATCTCGTTTTGGAGACTTTGCAGTAGTCGAATATGTTGTCTATTCTGCCTCCAAATGATGACTGTTCTTGCTACGTTTTCAGCAAAAAAAATGCATGTTTACAACCGCGTTAGAAATGGTTTCTGCGATGTTTTTCCTACATATAACACTCTTTAGGAGAAAATGGCAATAATGCTGTATGAAATACGTTGCAGAAGTTTGAATCTTCAAATTAATACATTCAAGTCCACACACAAAGAACTTCATGATCTTCAAATTTTTTTTTTTTGCAAGTAACTTGCAAAACTCCACAGAATAAAAAACTTTGGAATTCCACACATCTGTATGTAATAATTTTGTTTTTACAGAAATGGGGTTGTCCTCCCCTGCACACTGATAAACGTCTGCACTAGATGTGAGTCGCAAACATTTAAACGACCATGTCCATTTTATCGCTGAGATGCCTCTAAGCCATATAATTTTAGAATTTGCATAATGTATGGAAGAGTACTTCCAACTTTTGACTTTTCTGCTTCTTGGGACATTGTTGCTCTTACAACAGAACAAAACAGTACAAAAAATATGGCAAACGATCAACCCCCGTTGAATAGTTGCTAAACCTATTAATGCTATTCAATAATAATAATTGTGATGATAATCTAAATTAATATCAGTAGGTAGCACTGCATGGATAAGAGGAATAACAGTAGCTTAATTGAGCGACACCTTATGCTCTGTGGGCGACTCAAAGTTAATTTAAAATCACATTTAATATGCAATATCATACAGGAGTGAAATGGCAGGTGATCCACAAAGAGAATGAAAAAAAGTCTCTGCCTCCATGTCTATCCACAAAGGATCAGACGATCACAGTTATTTTTCAGAACGCAATCAATAATAGGTGTTATTAGTTCCAGAACACAGCATACAGCACACCTGATGAAATCACACATTGAGTGTGAACACCAAAATGAGCCGATGAAAGAAAGATAAAAAAAAACATATATAGAGGTTAATAGGCTTGTAAACTCCAATTACAAATAGTCAAGCTGTGTCTAGTAAAATAACTGAATAATGTGCCTGTGCCGCGTATGCTTATTAAGTTGGAGGCTGTTTGGTGATAATGGCCTTAGACGTTAAAATGAATAGAACTCTTTCCCATTTATATTTTTGAATCTGTGTCAACATTTAAATGGTTTGCCGTTTGAGTAGATTTTGTCGGAAATTAAGAGTTTGGATGGCGAAGACCATCAAGTATATAAAATAGGTTGTGTAACGATCTACATTTTCTACCTATTTCCTATGCAATTATACATGTGATTCCCAGATTTCACCTCGATAAAATCAGATAGAGTACAGGAGAACAATTGCTAAGTATGCATTTCTCATACCGTGGCATTTTTTTCATTTAGGTCTGGCTACAGACAGCTTTAGCTGCTCGGTAAGACCTGTTGTCACCGCGACGTGCTCCGCAGAATGTAAATAGCAGGCTTACACTAGCAGCCTCACACAGAGCACATGATACAGACACACACACACAGGATCTTTGGACAGCTTCCTTCAGCCATTGAATTGTTTGGGAGAACCCCCTTCAAGCATGTGTTCGATGGGCTGTCCACCATATATATGCTGGTGCAGCACAAGGTATATAGCAGCATTTTCATGTTGTGATTCCTGTTGCAGATGGGTACAAAATCAGTCCCTGCAGCTGTGGCACAAGTACTATGATATTCCTTATGACTGCACATCCAAGCATTGGTGAGAGGGAATAAGTGGCAGCAGTACAGTTCTGCTGTGGGCAGTGCAATTTAACCTTTTACAATGATGTCAGGCATGTGTGGTTGGCACACACATAGCATGTAGTGTCAATCACAATATGGAATCTTGATTGCACTGGAAGACACCTTCCAAGTCAGCAGGATGTTCGCATCCTCCTGCACATGATGCTTCACTCCGAAGGGGCTGCTACATAATCATCACCAGGTGCCAACACTACTCTCCCTCTGCTCATTGGGTACAGTCAGGCTCTGAAATTTTTCGGAATTGAGGTGCAACAGATCCATTGAATTCTTATTTTCTTTCACCAAACACATGTGGAGTCAGTCAATGTGCTTTAGTGAATGAGACAGGAGACGTGTCCCACAGAGACAATGAACCCTTCCTGCTGTCCACTCCCGATATGCATAGGAACCTGAGCAGGGAGCCGGATTTGCATGCCATCTACCAATTCTAGGTATATGGATTAAGGTGGCTAAGCATCTCGGTTTTTGTGGGGTTGCTCCTGCATTAGCTCCCTTTACTGCAGTTAACTGTTGCATGGTGCAAAATATCCTTATTGTTGCTGCTTGCAGAACAAAAGAACAGCTTATAATGTGATTGTATCTTTCTGAGAGGACATGACAAGATGTCCTCTTCACGTTCTTTTAGACTTGTATACACTGTGATAGCAGTACCTGTTAGTGGGATGGAAGAAGAGCTAAATTACAAGAGGGGTTCTGCATAACACATCTTCAGAAACACATTTCTCTTTTGAGATGCTAATCAGGGATGTTTATGCTTTCGTTTAGGCAAATCTGAATGTGTGAATTGAAACTATGCTGGAGATAAGTCATGAGATATGCCTGCTCTGTTTATTTCATATGACTAATCAGAGGACAGAGGCACATGGAGGAGGTATGAGTTATGCAAGATCAAACAGTACAATTGTAGACCTGGCATTGGAAAGCTGTACACTTGATTCTAAAGTCTGTTACTTAACAAACATGACATTTTAGTAAATAGACTGAGAATTTGCTCTGTCTACCCCCTCTCCCATGGGGTAATATTCACTCAATTTTTGTCATAGCCGACTTGCAAATAGCTTTTTAAATGACTCTAAATACATCCAATTATGGACAAATAAATGGAAACTGGAAAGTGAAGAATATGTTCAAGAGGTGATTGCCCAAAATCACAGACTTTTGACAATCTGAAGGCTAAGATTAAAAACTTATGCTCCCATACTTTCCAAGTAACTAAACTACATGAGGGGAGGCAGCGGTTCTGATGGAAAGGTCAAGGGAGAACCCCTTCAAGGAAAATGCTACACTATCTTGGGCCATGCTCTTATTTATAATACAGTATTTATGTCCTGTGCCTTTAGGTAAAGTGATAAAGAAAGCTAGAATCAGAAGTTAAGTCTAGTGGTTGTGTCTGCCCACCGCAGTAAATTCTTATCAGGATGAAACACAAGAAAGCCAAAGTTAACCTGTGTTTAACAATCTGGGGCCAGATGTAGGTAATTCTAATTTACCGATTCTTAAATACCGAATTTTACCGATTCGGTATTTATGAATCAGTAAATTTGAAGGTGGGAGATGTAGGTAATTTTTAAATTTGATTTACCGAATCGGTAACATTCGGTATTTACCGATTTGGTAAATACCGAATCGGTATTGCCCATTGATTCCTATGGGCTGTGAAGGGTGCAGGGGGTGTCACTTTGACACCATCTAGCACCCCAAATACAGGCTTGTGTGACATGTGGCACACATACATGCCCTAAGGGCATGTCTGTGTGTCACATGGCACAGGTGTGCATGAACAGATGTGCATGCACACCTGAATTCGGTATTTTACCACCCAATAGGATTGGGTGGTAAAATACCGACTCTTAAGGGCCTGTGGCACTCTTAGGATTGTCACCTACATGTGGATTTACCGAATCGGTAATATTACCGATTCGATATTTTACAGAATCGGCACATTTACCGATTCGGTAAATTTACCGATTCTGTAAAATGATGGCTGAGCTCGTCATGACCACACCCATTAACATTATGGCCCAGCACAGGAGGGGGATATCAGCAGCAGCCAAGGTGTTAAATCCTGGTTGCAGAGCGATGCAAGACCTGTGTCAAAGATGAACTGTGCAGCGGTGGTTCTGAGGAGCTGCGGGCTGTGATGTGAGGTCCTGTGTTGAGGATGCGTTGCGCACTGGCGGTTCCAAGGCGCTGCATGGCGGAAATGCAAGGTCCTGTGTCGATGACGCATCACGCAGCAGTGGTTCAAAGGAACTGTGAGGGTGGGATGCGAGGTCTTGTGTTGAGGAAGCGTTGTGCAGTTTTAAGGGGCTGCAGGGCTGCAATGCAAGGTCCGGCACCGAAGATTCATCACACAATCTGGGGCCAGATGTAGGTAATTCTAATTTACCGATTCTTAAATACCGAATTTTACCGATTCGGTATTTATGAATCAGTAAATTTGAAGGTGGGAGATGTAGGTAATTTTTAAATTTGATTTACCGAATCGGTAACATTCGGTATTTACCGATTTGGTAAATACCGAATCGGTATTGCCCATTGATTCCTATGGGCTGTGAAGGGTGCAGGGGGTGTCACTTTGACACCATCTAGCACCCCAAATACAGGCTTGTGTGACATGTGGCACACATACATGCCCTAAGGGCATGTCTGTGTGTCACATGGCACAGGTGTGCATGAACAGATGTGCATGCACACCTGAATTCGGTATTTTACCACCCAATAGGATTGGGTGGTAAAATACCGACTCTTAAGGGCCTGTGGCACTCTTAGGATTGTCACCTACATGTGGATTTACCGAATCGGTAATATTACCGATTCGATATTTTACAGAATCGGTACATTTACCGATTCGGTAAATTTACCGATTCTGTAAAATGATGGCTGAGCTCGTCATGACCACACCCATTAACATTATGGCCCAGCACAGGAGGGGGATATCAGCAGCAGCCAAGGTGTTAAATCCTGGTTGCAGAGCGATGCAAGACCTGTGTCAAAGATGAACTGTGCAGCGGTGGTTCTGAGGAGCTGCGGGCTGTGATGTGAGGTCCTGTGTTGAGGATGCGTTGCGCACTGGCGGTTCCAAGGCGCTGCATGGCGGAAATGCAAGGTCCTGTGTCGATGACGCATCACGCAGCAGTGGTTCAAAGGAACTGTGAGGGTGGGATGCGAGGTCTTGTGTTGAGGAAGCGTTGTGCAGTTTTAAGGGGCTGCAGGGCTGCAATGCAAGGTCCGGCACCGAAGATTCATCACACAACATAGTTCTGAGAAGCTGCGAGGTCCGACGTCGGGGATCCATCGTGGATTGGCAGTCCCGATGAGGAGCTCCAAGGCAATACATCACACTGCATAGGTTCTGCTAGGTCCTCAGTTGGCCTGGCAGAGCATCTTTATCCCCAGTTCCAAGGGTCGAAGACTAGGAAGGCACCACTTGGAGGGGTTAGGACTCACAGCAGGCAGAGTCTATATGCAAGGTTGAAGGGTGACGGAGCCCATTGAGTCACTCTGGTGGCCCTGGGTTCAAGGCACAGGTCTATTCCTTCTTCCTCAGGCAGTAGGGCAGCAGAGCAGTCCTTCTTGCAGTCAGAGCAGCAGGGCAGCAGAGCAGCATTACAGCGGGGCAGCCCTTCTTGTAACAGAGTAGCAAGGCAGCAAGCCGTTCTTATGCCACAAGTCCAGAAGAGATCTGATGTTAGTCTGGTGGTCCTATTCTTAATACCTAGTGCCTCCTTTGAAGAGGGAGAAGCTTCTGGAGTATTCCTCCTACAGTGGTGTCTGCAATTTCCTGCTTCCCTGGCCTGGTCTGAGTCTGTTTGGGGGCACAATAAACTAGTGTCACGTCCTTTGTCATTTTTGTCATTTTTGTGAATATATTTATTGATTTTAGGAAAAAACTACAATTACAGTTCAGTTACTTTACCTAATTCCCCCTCAAACAAGGAGAAAGACGTGAGTCACACCACACTCTAACGAATACATGTCCATACATAACATTTGGATTGTTTAATCAGCACAATTGGTATCATTGCATCATGTTTCTGCAGATCAACAGCACAGATTCATCTAGAAAGTATTAATCATCTGTTCCTTTTACGTCCTGTCTCGGTTTATGGCTCCCCATTTCCTGTTGTAGTGGTTTCTATTAAGTCTCATTCCACCCTTCCTCCCTGTTCTACTCTATTGTAAACCACACTGTGACGTATCTCGCATTCAGTCCATGCCTATACCCGTTTCGCAAAGTTCCCCAGCCATTGCTTTTGTGTGGGAACATTTTGGTCATCCATGTCGGGCTACACACATCTTTGCCAAGGTGAGGCCTAATTCCAATACCTTCAAAGCATATTTATTGTGTTTGTTACAGGTAACTAGTCTCAGCAAACACATCTGTATTGTTGTAGGTCAGTTAGTATATCTAGGGACTGAATTACCTCACCCCAAAAGGCTCTGACACCAGTGCATGTTTACCACATGTGAATATAGGTTCCCTCTGATACTCTGCATGTGGGGCACTTCTCTGGTTTGAGGGGATCAAGTCTATGTATCCTCTGTGGTGTGATGTAAACCCTAAGTATACATTTATAATGTCTATTTTTCTGGAGTGCATTACGTCTAACTTTCCTGCAGTTACCTAATATACATGTCTCTTCTAACTCCGTGCCCATATCATCTTCCTATTGTGTCTTTAGTGCAGTTATATGGAGATCTGTGCATGGAATCAACAATGAGTAAATTTGAGAGATGAGTTTGCCCTCTCCTCCTATTTCTGCAAGGGTCTGGTTAAATACATGTGTTTCTGGTTCTCGTGGAAACCTGCCTAGACCTTGGGAATAGCCGCCGTTAGACCAGCATACACCAGAAAGTAACCACTAGCTATCCCCCATTTATCACAGAAAGCTGCATAGCCCACCATTTGGCCATCCTCAAATAAGTCTCCTGTACTCTGTGGGGTATCTTCCACACCTCTATATCTTTAGAAGAATTACATTGTTGAACTAAATTCAGAATGCCATGGAATCAGCTGCTGCATATAAATATACTCACTCCTTCTCTTTTAGTTGCCTACCTCCATATATCTAACAGGATCTTAATTTGTATTGGCAAAGCAGTCCGCTTTTTGCAAAGAACTAAGGGCAATGACCAAGGTTGTACCAAGCACATTAGCATCCGTGTTACTGGATCAGCGCCCTCCCTCCTGGAACCATGGCACTGTATGCTGGATATAATTTGCCTAGTAATAAGTCTTGAAATTTGGTGCTGGTAACCCTCCACTATCCCACGGAAGCTTCAGTACCTCCAAAAGTATCCGTGCCCTACCAGTCCCCCAGAATAGCAATTTAAGCTATTCATCCAATCTGCAGAAGCAGGACCCCGGTATGCACATCGGCATGTTTTTCAATACATATTGTACTCGAGGTAGCATGATCATTTTTCTAATTGCAATGCGCCCCATTAAGGTCATCAGTAATTTCAGCCAATTGAGCACACTTCTTTCAAGGGAAGTGAGACATCCTTTGTGAGTGTGCTCGCCCAGCCTTTGAAATGCAATAAAACAGCATGGCCCATCCTGCTAACACCAATACCTTCTATTGTGATACTGTCTAGGAGAAATACAAAAAGGCCAACAATAGGTATAGTTTTGGGAGAAGCCGCCCTTGCAGTAGTGAAAAACAAATTTGATTGTTTTACTATCAGGTCATATAAAACCTAAACGTACATTTCCAACATTTTACATGCAATGCATCCTGTCCAAGGGGCTGTTTAAGGCTTTAAGGATTTTGCCAGGTCGAAATGGAAGTTAATGGTGGCAGACCTGAGGCATGTTTAAAAGCCTACAAGTCAGGAAGCCACTCAGATAGTGAATCACTCAAAAATATTAAATAATGCAAGTCCACATGGAGCAATTGTCTCTCAGAATGCTTGTTATTGACTGGAGAAGGGTGGGTTAACAACTGAATAAAAACACCTTGTTTAAATCACCACACAGTTCTGAATGAAATTCTACTCCACCACTAATAGCTGCGGAACAAGCAAAAGGCAATTTTTTGAGAAAAGTGTGTTATTTTCAAGCAGTACTAACACATTTAAAGTCAAGAAATAGGATGATAACATTCTTAAGTCAAGTAAGCAATAATAAACAAAAATGTCTAAATTCCGATAAGGGGAACATGAGATGTGTTTTTTTATTACTAGGAGTAATTATCTTTTCATTCTATGTACATAAGTAAAATATGCTGCTCTTGCACCTTAAACAAAAAAATCTAATTTAACTATCAAACTGTTCCATCACACAGAGATTGGGAGGTCAATGGCAAACTCACTAACTCATAGCTGTCAAGTTTTGAGATTACTTATCTGTGGCATTTCCATGTGTTCAGTGTTTCAACCATCTCAATGCCTTTTCTGTGACACTTGAGTCATTATTTATTGCATGTAGATGACAGTATTAGTACCCCTGAAGTGACATAAATTTCACAAATTAAGCAAGGACTTGATAGGTAATAGTATACAAACTGACATAACAGGGTGCACTTTCCCTGTTTGAGCCTGGCGCACCTTAAAACAGGTGTGACAGGTGCAATGATGGAAAGTGCACCCTATTGCGTAGAATGCCCTGCCTCCAGGGCAGATGCAAACTCGTGCTGCCCAAAGGGGCATCACATTCAAGTGAAATACGGAGCAGATTTGAAGGCTCCACTCCGTGTTTCACAGTGCAGGTGGCAAACCGCCTGCACTTTTGAAGGGGATTAGACATCATCTTGAGTGACTGCATCCACCTGCAACGGGATGTCTGGAGGTCCATGGGACCCCCTTTCCTGCCTCCAGACTGCTGCTCTCAGGGGGCGCACTGTCAGTGTGCCTCCTGACAGTTTCTATGCCTCTGCGCCAGCGTCTGGAATAGGGCACGGGCACAGAGGCAAAGGGACTCCCTATTTTGCATGGGGCATGACCCATGTAAATAAGGGAATGTCCTGTGAAGGTAGAGCTGGCGCTTTAAGTGCTGTTATTACAGAAGGGGCTGCACAAGTTTCTGTGCCCCCTTCTGTAATACAAAGTGCCCCAGAGATGCACAGGACAGGCACAAATGCCCATTGTGCCCCCAGGGCACCTTCTGTAATACAACCCCTGAAGTGCTTATGCAGGGCAGAGTAGAACCATAATGACAAATATACAAGAGTCTTCGGACCAGTACTTTAGTTTCGTGACCACGTACGTTTTACCAGCTATATACTTCGGCTGCAATAAAAGATACTGGGGTATATTATCAAGGGGGTTTATCTCCGCTTTTTTGGCTTTAAAAGCCAAGAAAGCGGAGATAAAATTATCTCCCTATTACCAAGCTGTCGCTAACACCAGTTAGTGACAGCTAATAGGAGATAGCGACCATCTTGGGCCCCGCTTTGCATGTCAGTGATATTTATCACTAATGACATGCAAAGTGGGCGTGCCAAGATGTTAGCAACTGGAAACAGTCGCTAACATCGCTATCTCCTATTACCAACTTTTGGAGATATTCGCGCTAAGCGCGAATATCTCCAAAAGCTAACACCTGCCCTGAGCAGTTCTTCACCATGTTATCCAATGGGAGGTGGATAACATGGCTAAGAGCATTTGCTCGATAATGCATGAATATCGCTGACTTTTCAGCGATATTCATGCATTGCGGCCGTTTTTTATCGCATTTGCGATAAACCTTGCTAATAGCAAGGTTTATCTGCGATAAAAATCGCCGATGTGCGGCGATAATTTTTGTCTCTAAACAAGTTAGAGACAAAAATTATCGCTAGTTGTTGGTAATATGCCCCACTGTTAACTCCTAGGAGTGACCCTTATCAAAGGCAAAATACCCACTACCAGAGAGAAAAGACTTGGGATCACCTGTGCTGCTTTGAAAGTACTGGCAGCAGAGATTAGCAGAATTGGGAAACTGTGACTCAGCGGAAATCCATGTAAAGTCAATTGGTGTGAGAAGTAAGAAGTGTAATAAAAGCACACTTATGACTTGTAGGTCAAAAATGCAGGGTCGAAATATGGCTCTTATGACAGCCAAAGCCTGCCTGCATTTTGTCATATGGAGAATTGCAGGTCTCTTGTTTATATCATTACCATCTCATTCATACTCCAGTACTAACACAAGGACACATGATGCCTGGCTTATCTGACTTGCAGTGCACCTCCTACTGTAATTAGAGATGAGGGTGCTATCTCATGGCCCAGCGATGATTTTCCTGATAAAAATTAGTAAGACGGGTATCCAAGTCAATCGCACCTCTGCTCACCTCAACTCTACCTCAGTCTTCCATTGGGCACCGAGGTAACACTTGGCACTTTAGAGCTGACATTTATTTTTACATCACCACGCTGCGCTGTGAGTGCCTTTCGCAATCCAGTAGGAGATGAAATAAGCTCTAGTTAGTGTGGCATTGTATTTTAGTGAGGCATTGTGGGGACAGTACTGAAATGCATTAATGTAACCTGTGATGTGTGGCACTTGGCAGTGCTGCTAATCTTCCATACTGTTACATTTTAGTGTGTGCCATTCTCCTAGTGCTCTTCTCAGCCCCTGCTTCCTGCTACAACCAAGAGTCCCTCTGAGGTTCTCAGCTTAGGCTTCCAGCAACCAGGTTTTTCTCTACTCTCATGGATACACCAGGGTCCAGTCTGAAGTGATCAGTTGGGACTTCCTTTAAATTGGAAGCCCTTCTACTTTTTGAATCCTTGGTTGTTTTGACCATTAGCAAGCAACATATTACAGGCAGAAATTTAGAGGCAAGGAGACTGACAGAACTTACACCGACTGTGTGCTACATAGAGGTGGTGCACAGCTAGTAACCCCCCACTCCGAGGGTGCCCTTGAACTGTGGGGGAGGGGGTTACAGGAATCTCCCATGTAGGGTGACCCTGAAATGTTTACCTAAAATAATTCATTTCAGGTGGAGAGGAAAATGGGTTGTGGATGGTTTAGGCTTTGTGAAGTAAAGTGTGACATGCCCTGAGCAGAGGATGAGTCGCAACCACAGGGGCCCAAGCTTTTAGCCTCGTGCCAACCACTTAGTACTGTGATTAAACAGTGTACCAAATTTATTCTACTTCTATAAGAATTTGTTATGAATATATTTTTTTGAATATATATATAGATAGATAGACAGACAGACAGACAGACAGACAGACAGACAGACAGACAGACAGACAGACAGACAGACAGATAGATAGATAGATAGATAGATAGATAGATAGATAGATAGATAGATAGATAGATAGATAGATAGATAGATAGATAGATAGATAGATAGATAGATAGATAGATAGATAGATAGATAGATAGATAGATAGATAGATATAATTCATTACAAAAACCAAAGGTTACAGGGGCGATAAAGTTAAGCTCACAGTTTACATGCACAAAACCAGAGAAATTTAGCAGGTAATAGTTAGCTGAGCTTAATATAACTTGTCCCACTGCAATGTACTGCTTATGACCTCACATATTACATCACTCATCACATGGTCAGTGACAATACTGCTGACATCACTGATGACATCTCAAATTACATCAAGGATGACTTAACCAAAGACATCGCCCGGGTGATTGTGAGGGTTTCTAAAAAGTTTATGATTGTTAAATATCTATATATACACCAAGGTGTATTAATGAATCAGTGGGAGTATGAGTGACTGTATGGATGACTTAGTGGGTGTGCGACTGACTGTATAGGTGAGTGATATTACATGTCTCAGTGAATGTCTGGGTCAGTGACTTATTTGTGTGAATTTCTGTATCAGTCTGTCAGTTGGTGTGTAAGTGGCTGTATGGGTTGGTGAGTAGGTATATGATTGACTGTACAGGTTACTGATTGGTTGTCTGAGTACATGTATGGGTGTATGAATGTCTGTGTGAGTGAGTGAGGGTGTCTGTGACTACCTGCATGGATGAGTGAGTAGGTGAGTCAGTGGCTGTGTGGATTCGTGAGTTCATCGGTGAGGTTCTGAAGGTCTGCATGGGTGAGAGAGTGTGTGTATGGCTGTGTCGATGAATGGATGGATGTGTCAGTGGCATATGGGTGTGTAACTGCATATGTGAAAGGCAGTATGGGTGAGTGTTGGAGTATATAGATGACTTTTTGTGTGAGTTAGTGATTGTGATAGTGGCTGTATAAGTGAGTGAGTATGTGTTAGGAAATGTATGAATAAGTAAGTTGGTGTGTGTAGTTTGTGTGTTTATACCTGTATAGGTGAGTAAATGACTGTGTGATTGACTCTAGAGGTGAGTGGGTAGGTGTGTGAGTAGCTCTATGAATGACTGTATGAGTGGCTGTATGGGTGTATGAGTGAATATGTCATTTGCTGTGTTAGTGAGTGAGTTGTAGGAGTGGCTGTGAGGGTAACTGAGTGGATGTTTGTGCACACCTATGAATCCTATCTATAACAGGCCTGTAACCTTTGGTTTTTTAAGTGCATTTCTAATGTTTTTAAATGCTAATTTCTAACTATAACTTACTTGTAATCATTGTTTTTTTCAGTGAATTTCCATGTTTTTTAAAAAGCAATGGTGTTTACAGAATGGTGTGTAAAGCAGGCGGGGACTCTGACCAGGTCTCAGGAATCCTGCTGTGTAGTAATTACAGAAGGTACAAGGAGGTCTTTTTGATCCCCAAGATACTTTAGCATCCAAGAGAACTTTATTCCCCAATCAGTAGTGTGCCAGGAGATGTTTTTGCAGAGTGGTGCAGTAAGAGGGCATGGTCTCCAAAGACTTCTTAGCAAACTGACTGTTTGAGACTTGCTGGAAGTAATAGGAGGGTTAGTTGGCCCCAAAATACCCTCAATAACCAAGGGGACTTTATCCCCCAAGTATTACTATGAGAGGAGGCACATTTGCAGAGTGATGGAGACAGGACATCCTTGATGATTCTATGAGAGTAATTGCCAAAGACACACTGCGAACACCAGGTGTTTTGAACAACATGTAAAACACATATATAGACATATTTACATAACTTTTCAGTGTAGCTATTTAGTAAAATACTAATTTAACTTTTCCCTTTGTATTTATTTGTCGAAATAATTTAATCAAGAATATATTTTTCTTCTTCCCAGAAACACCGGAGGTTGCAATGACATCAGCAGTCATGAGTACAAATGACGAAGTGTAAAACAGATAAATAGACATATTTTACACAAAGTTTGATTCTCGCTGTTTAGTAACATATTGGTTTAACTTTATTTTAACAATACATTTATAATAAGCAACTGTTTCAAACAATAACTCAACATCTGAACTCATGAATAAAACTTAACTACCAAACACCCATCAAACAACCCATTGTTACCCAAACTCAGGGGGGATTAAAAACTGCTGCAAAACTAGTGCAATGCACAATCTGCAAACATCACTTGACTGGGAAAGTAAGGAATATCATTGGATAACATACTTTTCAGTAAAATGAATATACACCCACTCCTCCTTCTTGAGTCTTCTTTTCCAGAACTTTCTTGTGAGCAGGTAGTAGATTTTAGCTGGAGAATTTTTGGGTACTTATGTGGAATGACATTCATGTTACATCATCTTAAAACTTATCATAGAAAAATTCTCCAAATTTTGATCAAGCAGAAGGAAGCTGGAGGAACATCTACATTAGTGGCAGCAGCAACACTTTCCAGAAAGTCCATTCAGAGGGACAGACTACTACAACAGATATGGCTCCAAAGTGTTCAAGAATGGCCACGTATTTCATGGACTACAGTGCTGTTATAAGACCTGTTGAACCGTGTGTTACAGCTATTCGTAATGCAGCCAAAAATCATACATGCTAATTTTTTTCCCCATTTATGTTTTTTGCACATTTCATAAAAGGAGTTAATAATGATCAGCATGAAGGACCTTCAACTTCAAAGCAGCCACAACAACACCAAAGCAGAGAGTCCATTCAAGAGTCCAATCTCAGCTTCAAGATTTGGCTCCACAGTTTTCCCTGATGGCATCATACAACATGGAGTGTGGAGTTGTAGTGAGTGCTAGAGAGCAGTCCATAACGTATATGAATTAGAAAGAAGTAATACTTGTTAGGTATGTACTGGGAAGTGTTTGTCAATGTGTTTTGTAAGTTATATGACTGCTTTGCATATGCTTAGATGGTGAGATATGGTTTTTGTACTTGCACATAAGCTATATATACGGGGGGACTTTCGAGGTTACTTAAAGATGCAAAGAAGTATATATTTTGGGAAAAATGACTTGAAGGTGTACATCTATTTGGAAATTGTATATATGTTTACATGGTGATCTATATTCAGTAAGGCTGATGAACATGCCTTATCCATGGTATGGGTAGTGTTTTTCTTCAAACATGGTTTGTTTAAAATTGAGAAGGATAAATAGTGCAGAATTTTTCAAGAGTTCTTGTGCTAGCTTTATTTTGAGTGTTTCTTTTGCTTGAGATATGCTTAATATATGTTTTAGTGGCAGAAGAATTATTTGCAAAATGATGTAGGTATGCAATTCACTAAAGGTGTTGTGCTTTGAAAAATGTGAATATGTTGTTTTTCATTTTAGAAATTTACTGATGCATGTGCGCGCTCAGTAACAAAGCAATGTATTTTTCTGGAGGGCCACGCATGCACTTATATACCAAGTGTGATACCTAGATTTCACTCACACATAGCTCAGAAGAAACACGTGTATACAGTAAAACAGGTAGTTTGATACTGACAGAAGGTGATAACCAATGATTCAGAGATATAGTGACAACTGTTATGTATCTGACAGCAATGAAGGTACTTGTTCTGTCAGTCAGGCAGTATTCAGGCAGTCATTAAATCACCCAGCCACTACTAAGACAGTCGTCAACTCAGTGAATCAGTATCCATGGAGTAATTCAATTATCCAGAAACTACACATGTACTCTTGCAATCAGACAGGCAGAAAATGATGTTGTCATTGAAGTATGCGGGCACTACATATACATTCATCTAATCACGTAGGGTACTATCTATTGAGTTATGCAATTAACAAGGCTGTATCTATGCAATGATTATAACATTTGCACAAACCTATGCAGCCATCTAAACACCCAATTACAACTCACTTTCTATAAGTCCTACTCAGCGGGATTTCAGAGAGCTGGTCAGAGGCTCGCACCATTTCCACACAATTCTGCAAATACCATTGCTACTTAAAAAACCATGGAAATTCACCGACAAAAACCAAAGGCTGACATTTCACTCATACAAAACCAGAGATATTCAGCAGTTATAGTTAGCTGAGCTAACTATACCTTGTGCCCCACAACGCACTGCTTATGACCTCAGATATTACATCACTCATGACATGGTCAGTGACATCACTCATGATATCTGAAATCGGAAATTGCTGAAAGAGACCTTACAAGTAGGTTGTTTTCAGAGGTCTTAAGCGTAGACCAAGAACCTTTGTGGTCAAACCACACCCCCAAATAAGAGAATTCTGAATCCACACTGATTTCACACTCTTGTACAGAGTGCCTTCATGTTTTGGTTGATTTCAATCAATCAATCGAGCAAACATTTGTAGAGCGCGCTACTCACCCATGAGGTTCTCAAGGCGATAGAAGGGTGCTCCCACTGCTCGAACAAACAGGTCTTGAGAAGTCTCCTGAAGGTCAGCAGGTCCTGGGTCCTTTGCAAGTGGATGGGGAGGGTGTTCCATGTCTTGGCAGCGAGGTGGGTGAATGATCTGCTGCCGGTGGTCGTTCGCAGATGAGTGGGACGGTGACAAGGGCGAGGTCAGCGGAGTGAAGCTGGCGGTTCAGGGTGTAGAAGGTGAGTCATTTGTTGAGGTATGTTGGTCCAGCGTTGTGGACTGCTTTGTGAGCGTGGGTAAGGAGCTTGAAGGTGATCCTCTATTTGACAGGGAGCCAGTGCAGGTCTCTCAGGTGGGCAGTGATGTGGCCATGGGGGGGATGTTGAGGATGAGATGTACAGAGGCATTCTGTATGTATTGAAGTCTTTTCTGGAGTTTGGCCATGGTTCCAGCATAGAGGGCATTGTCGTAGTCCAGCCTGCTACTGACGAGGGTCTGGGTGACCGTCCTTCTAGTTCCAGTGGGGATCCAGCTATAGATCTTGCGAAGCATGTGAAGGGTGTCGAAGCCGGAGGAGGAAACGGCATTGTCTTGCTGGGTCATAGATAGTGATGAGTCTAGGATGAACCCCAGATTGGGTGCGTGGTCGGTGGGTGTCGGTGCAGCTCCCAGCATCACCGGCCACCAGGAGTTGTCCCAGGCAGAGGGGGTTGAGCCAAGGATGAGGACCTCCGTCCTGTCAGAGTTCAGTTTCAGGCGACTGTTCTTCATCCATTCGCCGACGGCCTTCATTCCTTCTTGGAGGTTAGATTTGGTGGTGGTGGGGTCCTTGGTGAGGGAGAGGATCAGCTGGGTGTCGTTGGCGTGTGAGACGATGTTGAGGTCATGTAACCGAACCATGTTGGCGAGCGGTGCCATGTAGACGTTAAACAGGGATGGGCTGAGGGATGATACTTGGGGTACGCCGCAGGTGATCTTGGTAGCTTCAGATCAGAATGGAGGGAGGTGGACTCTTTGGGTTCTGCTGGTGAAGAAGGAGGTGATCCAGTCCAGTGGTGGCAGACGGTGTCGAAGGCGGCCGAGAGGTCTAGGAGAATGGAGGCCACGGTTTCATCGTTGTTCAGCAGGGTCCTTATGTCGTCGGTGGTGGTGATGAGAGCATTTTCGGTGCTGTGGTTGCTGCAGAAACAGGATTGTGATGAGTCCAGGATGTTGTTCTCCTTGAGGAAGAGGGTCAGTTGCCTGTTGACCATCTTCTTGATGACCTTTGCTGGGAACGGGAGCAGTGAGATAGGTCAGAAGTTCTTGAGGTCCTTTGGGTCCGCCTTGGATTTCTTGGGTAGGGTGTTGATCTCGGCATGTTTCCAGCTCTCCGGAAAGGTGGTGGTCTCAAAGGAGCTGTTGACAATATTTTTGAGTTGGGGTGCGATGATGGAGCTTGCTTTGTTGAAGACGTAGTGAGGGCAGTGGTCGGATGGTGAGCCGGAGTGGATGGTTTTCATGATTTTGGTGGTGCGTCATCGTTGACACAGTTCCGGGAGAGCAGGAGGCTGGTGTGGCTGGGGGGTGGTGAGTGTGAGGGGCTGTCGGGGGTCTGGGTGTTGAAGCTGTTGTGGATGTCTGTGATCTAACGGTGGAAGAAGATGGTCGGGGAGTCGCTGAGGTCTTGTGATGGCGGGATGTCGTTAGAGCTGGTGCTGGGGTTGGCGAGATCTTCATGATGTTGAAGAGCTCTTTCCAGTTGTGCGTGTTGTTGTTGATGCGTTCCTTGAAGGAGGTCCTTTTGGCGGTTCAAATGAGTTGGTGGTGCTTGCGGCTGGCGTTCTTGAGGGCTGCAAGGTTGTCTGGTGTCTGTTTGTAGCGTCACTTCTTCTCGAGTCTTCTGCAAGTCTATTTGGATGTCTGGAGGTCGGTGGTGAACCAGATGGCCCTTCTTTCTGCGCATATGTTTGAGGGTTACTTGAGCGGGGCGAGAGTGTTGGCACAGTCGTCAATCCAGTGTCCGAAGTTACAGGCGGCTGTGTCGGTGAAGTCAGTCAGTGACTCTTGGGCAAGGGTGGTAATTAGCTGGTCTTCAGTGACCTTGTTCCAGTTGTGGTGCGGGATTCGTTGCGTGTGGTTGTGTGTGGTGTGCTTCTCGAAGGAGAAATGGACGCAGCTGTGGTCAGTCCCGTGGAGTTCGGTAGTGTGGCTGAAGGTGACATGGTCACTCGTGGAAAAGGTGGGGTTGAGCGTGTGTCCGGTGGAGCGGGTAGGTGTCGTGACAAGCTGTTTGAGTCCACCGTTGGCGAGGTTGTAGAGCAGGGTGGTGGAATTGCTGTCATTGGTGTTCTCGAGGTGGAAGTTCAGGTCTCCGAGGAGGATGTAGTTTGTGGATGTGAGGGCGTGCATACTGACTACGTCAGTGATGGCGTTGCTGAACTGTGTCCGGTAGGTTCCTCTGAGGGTGGTGTTGGGATCAATGTGGATCTGGAAGTGCAGGTGTTAGGCAGCACTGAGGGTGTCTTTGGTGCTGGTTGAGATTCTGAGGGCATTCCTGTGGACGATGGTGATTCCTCTGTAGTGTAGTTCCTATATTCCCAATAGGCTCTGCGCATTGAAATAATATATCCTATAGATTTGACATAGGACTGAGGTCAACTAGGTCTCTTTAGAATATACTAAACTTAATTGTATGTGTGCCAGCTAACTCAGAGGTCACTAGAAACTTTCTCGAATACACAAGAAGGGATTCGTTTCTGACAACCGCATAAACATGACAACTTTGTTTCCCAAGAATAAGAATGTATCTCTCAGAGTCGCGGAAACAATAGATAAGTATTTCACTCAGTCAATCGTGCATGCTTCGTTTCTACAGAGTTGCAGAGAAATAGTGAGACTGGCGTTTTCAATAAAAAGGGTTTAATTAACAGTCTTCTTTCTCATGCAAGAGAAGTGAGCTGCTACAATCGTTATGCAGACTGCAAAGTATAATGCGTACAGTGTAAACATTAATATGAAATAATACCGTAATAGCAGTGTATGGTTTCTCAGCCATATAAAAATACATACATAAATAACATTGACTAAAATACTCAACTGGTGCTTCTAAAATACGCCTACCCCAATGTACCTAACCTAAGTCTAGTACGAGGGAAGAAGTAAGTATTGCATAGCATAGGTTTCGTTTTTGCCAAGAATCTACCAAGAATCTACTAGAGTTTTCTCTAGATTATAATCAGCTCCATACCTTGGTTAGAATGAAGGAGGTCTGGTATCTCTATCTCAGGACTTGATTTTCCAACACCCCGCAAGGGGACCCGGAAACACTGGAGCTGGATTCTTGGCAGGAGAAAGGCAGCTTCCTGATCAGTGCGTCAGCTGGAGAGTCAGCTACCTTCTGCACTTGCTGTAGCGTGCTACGTCGGGCAAGTAGATCTTCGAACTGCTCTGAACTACTGTATCTTGCTAGAGCAAGTGTAGGTATGTTTATACCTTGAAGGTGTTTAGGAATGCCATAGTTTGACGTAAGTCGGGAATATGAGCGGCAGGAAAGAACCCCTAGGGAATATTTGTTCTTTGTAAAGTAACTGAGTTCCTGGACAAATCAATATTCAAGCAAGCTGAAGTTCCCTACCTGCTTGAGCTGGTTTTCCAAGAAATCGTTGTGACGTTTGGTACGGGTGGAAGTAGCCATGCCTGTATTTGGATAGCATGGTGTTCTGCCTGGTTTTTCAGATTAGATAGGACCAGCTCATCAGAGCATCACTAACTCAGCCAGAACGTTACCACCTCCCCCTCCCTAGGGCCTATTTACAATAGGTAACAACATATATCTACCACCTAAGGACAGGGAATTCCTAAGATACATACCCAGACCTCTTATAATAACAATATCGGCAATCTCGCGGTCCCAGATGAACCCAGACAACCTACCCAGACGGCAGCATCAGCGGCGATCTCGCGGTCTCATACAGACCCAGACAACCTACCCAGACGGCAGCATCAGCGGCGATCTCGCGGTCTCATACAGACCCAGACAACCTACCCAGACGGCAGCATCAGCGGCGATCTCGCGGTCTCATACAGACCCAGACAACCTACCCAGACGGCAGCATATCCTATGATTACCATTACATAAAGGGATCAGTCTCACTATTCATCAGGGGTATAGTACTACAATATTCTGGAACACACCATAGTTGCCAAATTAGATGATGTACAACTTATCCTTCAATCCAAGAGCTCCTCTCTCCCTTATTCAGTTATCACTTACCTGATCAGGGGTAGCATCTGTTCACAGTAACATCTGACTAGAAGAACAGGTTACCTTTTCATACAAGAATAAGAAGCACACTGGTTCACTATGCAAAGGTTATTATCAAATATAAGCTCTCCTCTACCCCCTTGCTCAGACCCACATGGACGGGAGATGCATCCGTTCACCTGCACCTGACTAGAAGAAAGGTTAGCCTCACTAACAATAATAAGTTCTGCACAATGGTTCACTAAGAACTGGGGTATCTTTATTTCTCATTACAATAAACACACATATAACACCATACTACAACACATAATAGACACATACACAGATCTGCAGGGTCTCTGTGAAGACCACATCCACATCTAACTAACAGGGACTGTAAATAGACTGCACACTGCTGAAAGGAAAAGGATTAGTAATAATGTTTCATGGACACTAACATAACAGGACAGATATCACCTGATTAGTATGGAGTCTTGTTCTAGCTGTCATCTGGATTCCTCCCTCGTCTGTGATTCTCCTCTGCACTCTTGGACATGCATCTGCGCTGATCACTCTGCACTGGACACCTCTCCCCCACGAACTGTCTCCGCCTTCCAGCTTCAGTCTAATTGTTTCTGCCGCTCTGATAACCGTTCGCTCCACTAGCTTCTTCATTCTGTCTTATTATCTCTGTTCAAATATCCAATTCACTCCAGCTGCTCTCACAGATTAGTATAACTTTAGTCTCTTCCAAAAGGCATCACCTCAGACTCCAGCTGATCACAACTCCTCCGGATAAGTAACTACTTCTAACTGCTGTCTTCAGCTCCAAACATTGCTTCATCTCTCTCTGTTCAGAACACCATCTACTCACAACTGCTTCTAGTTTCTCTCTCTCTGGTTCCAGCTCACTGGCTGTCTGTCTTCCCTCTGTTCCAAGCATCCACTGTCTCTTCTCCCCTGCTCCATCTCCTCTCCTTCTGCACTCTAACGCTCTCCGTTCCAATCCACGACTGCACTCCTTCCAACCCAAAGTCCTTCTCCCTGACTCCGCCTCTGCACTTCACTAATATGGAATGCTGTCTCCTCATGGAAAGTTCCAGGCATCAGCCTGCCGCCCTCCAAATTCTTGCACCTCCCCGTACCAAGGACACATCCCCAGCCGGCCGGCCCGATGTTGTGTCTTCAGCACGAAGAGAAATACAATCCTTCGACCAGGGCCGGCCTGAACCGATTCTCTCCAAGCGAACAACACCTCATAACTAAAACATTACCTTTACCCTGCAAGCATCTCAGTCTGCAGGGACAGAAAGCAAAATGGAGTCTCTCTAGTTTTGGGCCTTGTAGGCCTGAGAAGGATGAAATAACACTTAGCTCTATCAGAGTACCTACACAAACCATACCAATATGTAATATGAAGTCAAGACAACAGGATCCACCCTCTACTATAGGTAGAATCATGAAAGGACACATAATTATGTCAAAGCCAATAGGCAATAGATGGATTAGAGTCAACAATAAGGGATCTATCATCATATTAAGCAGCTATCCTCTAGTTTATGCTTCTAGGTATGGCAAAAAGGCCTTAAAAGGACCAACACAAGGCAAGAATAGCGATTCAGGATGGTAGCAAGCTTAAAGTCACCATCACTCATAAATAGAGCCCAAAAATCGAGCAGAACATTGCACCCTTGACTTTAACTTGCTAACATCTATAAACAACAACACCCAAATAAACAAACATCGACATGATCTATCAACAAAATCAAAAACAAAAAGACTCCCTAAAATGAATGACAACCAAGGAAATACCACCTAAAGCTTGATATAGGGAACAAATCAAAATATCTGATAACCACAGAAACTAACCTAAGCACCCTTGAACTAAATATGTCTCAACTTCTAGTACTAACTCATGAAATCTATTAATGTAGGGACATGTCTGTGAAGTAAAAATAACAAAGGGCCTAAATGAGGCCTACCTACTTCGGTCAACTTAAGAAACTAACCTAAGCACCCTTGAACTAAATGTGCCTCAACTTCTAGTAATAACTCATGAAGTCTATTGATGTAGGGACATGTCCGTGAAGTAAAAACAACAAAGGGCCTAAACGAGGCCTACCTACTTCGGTCAACTTAAGAAAGGATTTGGTAAAATCTTGACAAATAAACATAACAAAGGGTCCTCAATGTCTGGGCAACTATTACTAGTAAATCTAGGACATGACCTAACTAAATGACACACCTCCCGGGACAACTTAAAGTCTAGGGTGACCACCCTTGGAACTAATCCCACTGCTCCAATTAAAAGTTGATGGATCAAAGTAAAAGTGTAATAACAGGAAAACAAGGATAACCCCATTCCTACAAAATAGCTGGTGTAGCACTATGCATATCAAGCAAGAAATCAGAAACAGTGATCTAAGTGTGGTGCATATACTCTTCTAAAAGATAATTCAGACATAGTCTGTCCAGAAATCCCTATAGCTAAAATAGCTGAATCAGAAACTTAAACTTGAAAAACTAAGTGATAGGAGACCATGCCAAAGTCAATAGGCAAAGGTCATAAGTCATCTAACTCAGGAAACAGTGTGCACCTAATCCCTCTGTATCAATCTGTGGAACACATGTGTGCACCATCATGCAGAACACTACTTTCCCTTCATTGGCAAAACTGTTTTACAGAAAACAGGAAAACGATCCAATAGGTGAAAGATAAACAAGTGTAAAGTCAATCTGTAATAGCATAGCATACTAAGATCAAAATATCATGTATCACAGGGCATCAGATTACTAAAGCAGCTCACTAATTATATACTGCACCCTATGACTTTCAAACAAAATCATTTGCATAATCATTAAACCAAAGGCCAAATTATGAATGTGGCACTGCATCTTTCAAACTGAAAAATCAAAAGCATAAACAGGACTGCAAATTTAACATTATCATTGGGGCCTGTTTGTGGTAACTGCAAAAAGTGGCATCATGTCCATCTGAAATAGAAACATGGGAAAAAATGCAAGACTCAAGAATGCAGGCCAAGGAATTACATTATAGACTCCTTTCATGAAGGAACATCATTATAACCAAATACCAATGGGTTATTTTAGATCATCACTTTACTATTGGCTTTGTCACCAAAAAAAAAAAAATTTTAGGGGGGGAATCCAAACATGATTATCAAAAGTTCAGTTAATGTACAAGTTCTCTTCTGTAGGAATCCATCGTTGGTTTCTCCTTAGGAAAACAGTTCATTCTTGTAGGCCATAATTTTCCATCTTCATCTGTATCCGGTGCCAAGGAAGCACACCCTCCAGTCTGGTCAGCCTGGTACGTCTGCTTCTAATCCTGGATTCAGCCTCGGGGGGGGGTTGGGAAGGGCGACACTCATCCGAAAATAACAAAGCCCATCACTCCAAAATAAGAAAGTCACACTCATACAGGGCCCCCATAGATCAGCAATCTGGAACGAAAAACACGTATCATCAATCTTACAAAAACAGATTTTCCATTCAAAAAAGCACCCCAAGTGCTTTTCATTTCTGTAAGAAGAAAACCCTCCTAATTCCTGAAAAGAACTCTATTCTTTAAATTTGTTTGGGCAAAATCCCAAATTTTTTTTTTTACACAAGTCAGAAGGGCTGGGGCCTAGTCGCTCCTCACTCCTTTGAGAAACAGCCCCTCCCTCTAGAAAGATGGTCGCGCTCAGAGTTTTGAACCAGCTCCAACCATAACAAGCAGGAGCCGAGCTTCGCTGCAATACTCGCACAAGGCCCCCACCATCTGGTCTGAGGACGGGCCTGAGTTATCTCGTTCAAGGTTACAACAACAATTTCTGCTTTGTGGAGTTTCTCACACATTTTTAAATGAAACTCCATGCAGCTGGTATTTTACCTTTCTCCTTTCAGACAAGCACCGTATTTCTCTAACTAATGTAATCAAGTTCTTAAGCTATTATTTTTCTATAGCCATATGAAAAGTTAACCAACATTCAAAAGACGGCATTCTGCACTAAAGCAATTTTAAACTGATGTAAGGGATGTGAGTGTATTAAAGTCAAAATCAAAATAGAACCTCATATCCACCCTTGACTGTATACACGAACATCAAACAATTCTGTCATAACGGTTCACTATTTGCTGAAAGGGAAAAAATATTAGAACAACAATGCATGCAGACACATTTCATTTTTTATAACATGTGAAACACCATCAAATTAAACAAGGGGCAACATATAATTTTGCATTGCATAACCAAGAATTCATAATTAAGTGTGCAAACTTTTCCATTCTACCTATAAAAAGGGCCAGATTCATCATTTCATTTAAAAGCACACGGTTGCATTTCACCAATTAAAGCACATTCTACATTGAAATAATTTCATTTCCACAACCGAAGATTGCACCATCTGTGCACAGCTGAAATCCACCAAAACACCCCCTCGCAGTCCGACAGTTTGATTTACACCTCCGAGTCAGACTCATTAAATCATGTGTTCAAGGGCAAAACCCACAGAAATAAAAACACATTTTCACCCCTAGCAGACAGAAAGGATCCAACCCTTCCCTGCTCAATGGAACAAACTATTCACCAATCTCAAGCACAAAACGCTACACACAAGGCACACAAGCCTTAGTTAGAAGGCGCTATGCACAAGATCCTTAAAAAGCTACTCGCAGGTCAGAAGCACAAGGCGCAATTCACAAATAATTCAACTAGTCACTCACAAAGCGCTATGCACATGGATTCAACAAACTATTCACCAATCTCAAGCACAAAGCGCTACACACAAGCCACACAAGCCTTAGTCAGAAGGCGCTATGCACAAGATCCTTAAAAAGCTACTTACAAGTCAGAAGCACAAGGCGCAATTCACAAAAAGTTCAACTAGTCACTCACAAAGCGCTATGCACATGGATTCAACAAACTATTCACACATCCGAAGCACAAAGCGCTATGCACATGGTCTTAAGAAGTCACTCATACATGTTTAGCACAAGGCGCTATTCACAAGAAACACAATGATAACACGCTATTCACAGGCCAAATATACAAGGCACTACAGACCATATTTACAAGGCGCTATCCACAAAGTTTCAAAAGCCTTAATCACAAGGCGCTATTTACAGGATTTTCAGCAAGTTATATCACAGAATACATTTCACACTTCACAGCATAAGTAAATGCAGCAAGCCATGTGATAAGCAATGTACAAGCCTTTTTTATACACAAATGTACAATCTCATCAACACCAAAATGTAATTGGCTCCCTCACACACAGTCACCCTTCCAGCCTGACAGTCCAAACACCAAGATGAAAAGCATTTCTCCTACACTGCATAAGTCAGATACCATGATGTACTGCAATCTCCTTACACTCCAACTGTTCAAGCCAATAGGTCAGGGACCACACCCCACCATGCAATTCACAGACTGTTCACAGATGTCAAATATGAAAGGGTTTTAAGTCCAACTACATATCAGGGGTCACTCCCACGCATCTTGTGCGAAAACTGCCCGACTACGCCAAATGTTCTGCCTGGTTGATTAGATAGGACCAGCTCATCAGAGCATCACTAACTCAGCCAGAACGTTACCACCTCCCCCTCCCTAGGGCCTATTTACAATAGGTAACAACATATATCTACCACCTAAGGACAGGGAATTCCTAAGATACATACCCAGACCTCTTATAATATCAATATCGGCGATCTCGCGGACCCAGACGAACCCAGACAACCTACCCAGACGGCAGCATCAGCGGCGATCTCGCGGTCTCATACAGACCCAGACAACCTACCCAGACGGCAGCATCAGCGGCGATCTCGCGGTCTCATACAGACCCAGACAACCTACCCAGACGGCAGCATCAGCGGCGATCTCGCGGTCTCATACAGACCCAGACAACCTACCCAGACGGCAGCATATCCTATGATTACCATTACATAAAGGGATCAGTCTCACTTTTCATCAGGGGTATAGTACTACAATATTCTGGATCACACCATAGTTGCCAAATTAGATGATGTACAACTTATCCTTCAATCCAAGAGCTCCTCTCTCCCTTCTTCAGTTATCACTTACCTGATCAGGGGTAGCATCTGTTCACAGTAACATCTGACTAGAAGAACAGGTTACCTTTTCATACAAGAATAAGAAGCACACTGGTTCACTATGCAAAGGTTATTATCAAATATAAGCTCTCCTCTACCCCCTTGCTCAGACCCACATGGACGGGAGATGCATCCGTTCACCTGCACCTGACTAGAAGAAAGGTTAGCCTCACTAACAATAATAAGTTCTGCACAATGGTTCACTAAGAACTGGGGTATCTTTATTTCTCATTACAATAAACACACATATAACACCATACTACAACACATAATAGACACATACACAGATCTGCAGGGTCTCTGTGAAGACCACATCCACATCTAACTAACAGGGACTGTAAATAGACTGCACACTGCTGAAAGGAAAAGGATTAGTAATAATGTTTCATGGACACTAACATAACAGGACAGATATCACCTGATTAGTATGGAGTCTTGTTCTAGCTGTCATCTGGATTCCTCCCTCGTCTGTGATTCTCCTCTGCACTCTTGGACATGCATCTGCGCTGATCACTCTGCACTGGACACCTCTCCCCCACGAACTGTCTCCGCCTTCCAGCTTCAGTCTAAATGTTTCTGCCGCTCTGATAACCGTTCGCTCCACTAGCTTCTTCATTCTGTCTTATTATCTCTGTTCAAATATCCAATTCACTCCAGCTGCTCTCACAGATTAGTATAACTTTAGTCTCTTCCAAAAGGCATCACCTCAGACTCCAGCTGATCACAACTCCTCCGGATAAGTAACTACTTCTAACTGCTGTCTTCAGCTCCAAACATTGCTTCATCTCTCTCTGTTCAGAACACCATCTACTCACAACTGCTTCTAGTTTCTCTCTCTCTGGTTCCAGCTCACTGGCTGTCTGTCTTCCCTCTGTTCCAAGCATCCACTGTCTCTTCTCCCCTGCTCCATCTCCTCTCCTTCTGCACTCTAACGCTCTCCGTTCCAATCCACGACTGCACTCCTTCCAACCCAAAGTCCTTCTCCCTGACTGTTCTGCTCGATTTTCCCGGCCCTCTTTTGAGGAAAGGTGATTGATGGTGACTTCAGTCTCTTATCATTCCAGTGCAAGGGTCAGAGTAGTGGATAGAGCCTATTTACGAGGCACTTTGATATAATTCTGCATCCTCCTCCCTAGATTAGAGCTTATACCTATAGGCTGGGGGATAGATTCGCTAGTATCAGGGATAATCCGTCCTTTAGTTAGGGTATTATTATACTTTCCATGGAGTTATGCTGAATTCGGGCCTGGTAGGCCTCAAACGGGAGAGACTCCATCTTTCTTTCTGCCCCGGCAGCTTGGGATGCTTCTAGGTCAAGTGTAATGTTTTAGTTACGAGGTGTTGTTCGCTTGGAGAGAACCGGTTCAGGCCGGCCCTTGTCGAAGGATTGTATTTTTCTTCATGCCGAAGACACAACATCAGGCCGGCCGGCTGGGAACGTGTCCTTGGTACGGGGAGGTACAAGAATTTGGTGGGCGGCAGGTTACTGGCTGGAATTTTCCATGAAGAAACACGCTTCTATATTAGTGAAAGCCCGGGATAGTTGTGCAGTCAGTTCGTAGGCGGCATCTAGCCGTTAGTAGCAAACCTATTACTTATTCCAGGGAAGACAGACACCATTCTAAAAGCGGAGAAGAATCGAGAGACAGATACTCTCCTAGCAGAACAGCCAGGGAAGGAGAGTAGCCGATGAGAGGAAGGTCCCAGGGGCTTGGAGAAGGGTGAAGGGAACAGCGCATAGCGGTGCAGCCGTGTACCCGTGATTGCGGAGGTGTGACTTCAAGACGAGCCAAGGCCCAGACGAGAAGGGAACCTAGATGACTGCTGAGTGTGGACTGCATATTAATAAGGTGATGTCGACCCTTTCTTATTAGAGCGTACAACCTAATCTTTTACTTTTCTTTGCAGGCTATGTGTTGTAGTATGGTGTTATATGTTTGTTTAGTATAATGGGAAATAAAGTACCCCAGTTCTTAGTGAACCGACATGTGCTGTGTGTTCTTGTATGAGAGGGTAACCTATTCTTCTAGTCAGATGCTGCTATGTGAACAGATGCTAACCCTGATCAGGTAAGTGGTAACTGAATAAGGGAGAGAGGAGCCCCTTGAATTAACGACCCCGCTGTACATTATCTAAATTGGCAACCGTTGTGTGATCCGGGACATTGTAGTTCTATAACCCTGATGAATAGTGAGATCGATCCCTTTATATAATGGTAATCATAGGATAAGCTGCCGTCTGGGTAGGTTGTCTGGGTCTGTATGAGACCGCGAGATCGCCGATTCTGATACTGCCGTCTGGGTAGAGAGATCTGGGTTCGTGTGGGACCGCGAGATCGCCGATTCTGCCGTCTGGGTAGAGAGATCTGGGTTCGTATGGGACCGCGAGATCGCCGATTCTGATACTGCCGTCTGGGTAGAGAGGTCTGGGTTCGTATGGGACCGCGAGATCGCCGATTCTGATACTGCCGTCTGGGTAGAGAGGTCTGGGTTCGAATGGGACCGCGAGGCCGCCGATTCTGATACTGCCGTCTGGGTAGAGAGGTCTGGGTTCGTATGGGACCGCGAGATCGCCGATTCTGATACTGCCGTCTGGGTAGAGAGGTCTGGGTTCGTATGGGACCGCGAGATCGCCGATTCCGATACTGCCGTCTGGGTAGAGAGGTCTGGGTTCGAATGGGACCCCGAGGCCGCCGATTCTGATACTGCCGTCTGGGTAGAGAGGTCTGGGTTCGAATGGGACCGCGAGATCGCCGATTCTGATACTGCCGTCTGGGTAGAGAGGCCTGGGTTCGAATGGGACCGCGAGGCCACTGATTGCTAATATTATAGGAGGTACATGGTATGCATCTTAGGAATTCCCTGTCCTTAGGGGGTAGATACCTGTTGTGAATAGGTCCTAGGGAGGGGCAGAGGGTAACGTTCTGGCTGGGTTAGTAAGGCTCTGTTGAGCTGGTTCTATTTAATCTGAGAACCCAAGCAGAACACTGACTCCGCCTCTGCACTTCACTAATATGGAATGCTGTCTCCTCATGGAAAGTTCCAGGCATCAGCCTGCCGCCCTCCAAATTCTTGCACCTCCCCGTACCAAGGACACATCCCCAGCCGGCCGGCCCGATGTTGTGTCTTCAGCACGAAGAGAAATACAATCCTTCGACAAGGGCCGGCCTGAACCGGTTCTCTCCAAGCGAACAACACCTCATAACTAAAACATTACCTTTACCCTGCAAGCATCTCAGTCTGCAGGGACAGAAAGCAAAATGGAGTCTCTCTAGTTCTGGGCCTTGTAGGCCTGAGAAGGATGAAATAACACTTAGCTCTATCAGAGTACCTACACAAACCATACCAATATGTAATATGAAGTCAAGACAACAGGATCCACCCTCTACTATAGGTAGAATCATGAAAGGACACATAATTATGTCAAAGCCAAAAGGCAATAGATGGATTAGAGTCAACAATAAGGGATCTATCATCATATTAAGCAGCTATCCTCTAGTTTATGCTTCTAGGTATGGCAAAAAGGCCTTAAAAGGACCAACACAAGGCAAGAATAGAGATTCAGGATGGTAGCAAGCTTAAAGTCACCATCACTCATAAATAGAGCCCAAAAATCGAGCAGAACACATGGGCTATGCCTAAATAAGGGCTTGGTTTCTATGCCTATATAAGGGCAATGTGAATTGTACCAATATAAGGGCATGACTTGGGAAAATTCACTCGGAGCTTAAAACACCACACAACACCTCCTCCTGGTCTGTTGGTGCGGTCCCTGCAGGTGATCTTTTAGCCGTCCGGGATAGCTGTGGCAATATCAGGCACAAAGGAGGCGTTCATCCAGGTCTCTGTCAGGAAGGCGACTTCTGGAGAGGATGAGTCGAGTAGGTCCCAGAGTTCAATGGCGTGCTTGTGTAAGGAGCGGGTGTTGAGTAGTAGGCATCTGAGATGGTTGCCACCTGTCCTGGTGGGAGGGGCAGGGCGTGCCGTTGTTCGCTGGCTGGAGAATCTGCAGCTATGGCAGGAGAAGGGTCCATGGGTGAGCCCCGTTGTGGCCTGGAAGCAGGTGGATAATCAGCCGGTGTTGAGTTTGCGGAGGGTGTTGGTGTCGGAGTGGCATCAGTTGTTGTGGCATTTGTGGGGGTCACGGGGTCAGGCGCTGGGTGGGGTCCAGGCACGGACGTGCGCAGATGGCCTTTCCTTAGGCTTGCCTTCAGCATTCCAGCGGCACGACCGCCTAGCGGTCGCCATAATGTAGTGGAGAGGTGATGGACAATGGAGGGGAGGGGAGTTGAGGGGGGACACCAGCCCACAGCAAGGGCTGAAGGGAAACAGAAAACTGAACAAAAATCAACCCAAAAAACTACAAATACACATGAAATACCACCATTATTAAAACACAATCACCATGCGCCTGATGGAAGGCTGGACCGGGGCAGTCTTGAACCCTGCAGAGGAGAGGGGCTGGTTTCTAGGTGAAACAGAGCACCGCGGAGCTGCCGGAAAGAGTGCGTGCCTTAGACCGACAACCATTATATGAGTCTTCCTAAAATGTTTGGAAAGTTCCAAAGAAGGTATAAAGAGGACAAAAAGCCCTTGTTAGTGTTTGAGGTTAATTGATGTTCGAGCTAACCGGACAGCAGCATCAGCATATAGAAGTGCCAGAAATGGCCTTTTGTCAACTTGAGGCAAATCTTTTGCACCTCTGAGGAGGGCAGCTTCCAGTTGGGTACCATATAGTTTTTAAAAAGTGGGACAATATACACCCCTGTGTAATCCCCTTTTGGCCCCAAAACCTTCCATTGAATCTATATCTCACCCCAATCATGGTGAGACTAATTAAGCAAAGAGTGAGGCGGTAAATTAGTTTTATTGTAACGATAGCATGATTTTTAAGTAGTTTTCCAAAATATTGAGTATGAATTATTGTGCTACAAAACTATTCTGAAGATAAGTATATCTGAATAACTATAGAGTTACTATATTTACAATCACGTATGCACATTCAAGATTATATATGTACATATATATATATATATATATATATATATTCAATACCTCCTTTCCTCGTATTTCACGGAAGAAATAATGGAACGGACTCCACTTACGTTTCGGGCTTCGCAGAGCCCTTGATCACATGACCTGACAGTGAGTTTCTCTTGTTTTTAAAGTGCTAGAGTGCTACCTTTTAACAAACAACATAAACAAAAGACTTCTGTTTCTGTTGTATTATTTTTCAATTATGCATATATTTGCAGTTTTTCTAATGACATTAGTATTTGACCACTTTGTTGCAAAACATTTCATTATATATATAAATATATGTTCAATCCTCGAGATGTGCAAATAATGTTGTGGGCTTTATAAGAAAATTCATTTCTGTAAAATACATGTATCAATCTTGTCGGACACAATTGACATTTTACCCATACATCCTACAAAACCACAACTGAAAATTCCGATATATGAGAACCAAGAAAGATTTCTTTCCTTTCTATTGAGATTTACCGATGCTCATAATGTACTGATAGAAAATATGTTATCCGGTCTTTATAACTGTCTATATTTTTTAGCAGTTAATCCGAATTTGTGCAAAATATGCTTCATAAATAACTATATAAATACTTTGTAAAAGCATAATATTAATTATAAATAATTTAACAGATACATCTTTTCCATGATAAATAATTAAAAATATCCTAGTGCTGTCTTGGTACGTATCAATTGGTAAATAATTGTTTTTTGTGTTTATGTGTCCTCAACCTTAGTGGTCGCAAATATGCCATAAGAATGAATGTACGCCGTGCAAAAGTGCTAGGTGCAACAATATATTCATTACGCTAGCCAGCATAATGAAATATTGTATAAACATATGTTAAAATCTATACCTTATGTAATGAGCCCATAAACATAATTTTCAGACAAACCACGAGGAAATGAGGAGGAGGAGTATATATTAAATACATATATATTTCATACATAAAATATGTATAAAGATATATTCATAAAAAGATAACTATGTATTGCACCAAAAATGTGTTTAGACTGTGTGGATTTTTGCTGTCTATTTCTAAAATTAATTTGGTTTCTAACCGTCTGAGTACAGCATCCCTGTTCCCACCTCCTTAGAGGTGGAACATTATCAATTACATAATATTTCAAATCTGCTATTTTTCTGTTGTGGATCTCAATAAAATGACAGGCCACCGGATATGTACTATCATTGTTGGTGATGGCCCTTAAATGCTTGCAGGATCCTATGTACTGGGAGATGGGTACGTCCCACATACTTTAACTCACAAGTACATTCTAATACGTATACTGCGTACTCTGATTTACAATTTAGAAATCTATTTATAATTGTAGGATTGTCCTTAAAACCTGTATTGTACGATGTACAATTCTCAGCATGTTTACAGGCTCTGCACGTAGGGCACCTAACAAATCCTTTTCGCTTGCTAAGCCAATTTGTATTTTTAGACAGTTCCGGACTACTGTTAACTATGTAGTCACTTGTACTACACGCTCGTCGGAAAGTGACTATAGTTGATACTGGCATTTTTTCCCCAATTACAGGGTCACTTTGTATCTGTTTCATTTTGCTCTTAGATGGTTTAAAATGGAGATCCTCACGTGACTTAGCTTTTATACTTTCAATAGCTTGATTTAAACTCCGCTTTGAATAGCCGCTAGCTAAAAATCTTTGTTTGCGACTCTGTTGTGCTAGATGTAAATCACTATCCGTGCTGCAGATCCTGCGTATTCTTGGAAATTCCCCTTAGGGGATACTGCCTATGGTGTGTTTTGGTTGAAAACTACTGGAATACAGTATGGTGTTACCTGTTGTAGGTTTTCGGAGGAGACATGTTTGTATGGCATTTTCTTGAATGTATGTCTCCACATCCAAAAAACAAATATTGCTGTCTCTGATTACATAAGTGAATTGCAGGTTAAAATCATTCACATTTAGGGCCCCATTAGGATAGTGGGCGGAAAATCACCCTGACTGTCATGGAGGTGGGAAACAACCGCCCGCCGGGACCGCGGATAAACCAGCCGTCAAATTAGGATCAACTGCCAAAAAAGACCGACCGTGGCGGTAGCTGGCAAACCAAAACCGCCCGACGCGGGCGGTGACATCCAAAAACTGACCGCGGTGGTCGGAAACGCTGCGGAAAAGCTACAACCCGCCCCAAGCAAAGCAGAAACACTGCACGGGAAATAAGGATATCCCCGATGGTCCCGCGGTACGATCCGCTGTTTCTGACTGCCGCGGTCGCACACAGGAGTGAATGGGAGAGACAGCGGAAGAGCTGCAGCATAGCCACCGCAGCGGACGGTACATGAAAAACATGGCGGACGATGCCAAAACACCGCAACAATGTCAAAATTTGCACAAATCAAAGTAGCCATGCCTTCCAAATACACAAAACACATACCTATGAAAAAACAAATGCCCAAAAAAACATACAATTCCCAGGAAAACACCCACAACACTTCTGACATCAAAATCCCATTTGAACACACCCACACAGCTGAGTATAAAAACAGCCCCTTTACAGACCACAATCCTTTGCAACACTACAGAAGAGAAGGGCATACACCAGATCTGACAGGAGAGGCAAAAGAACACAGCACACACACAACCACCACCACCACTACCACCATCACTACCACCATCACACCAGCACCAACAATCCCCCACCACACAACACACCTCACACATCAACACCACACCCACCACACACACCCCTGCACCCACAAACACTTCAAACAGCACACACCATGGCAGCACAGCCCAAATTCACTGAGAGTGAGTTGACAGTCATGGTCAATGAGATAGTCAGAGTGGAACCACAACTGTTTGGTAGCCTGGTCCATCAGACACAATTAGCCACAAGGACACAAATGTTGGAAAGGATAGTTCAAAGGGTCAATGCAGTAGGGACCACCCCGCGATTCAAGAAGGAGATCATAAAGCGGTGGCATGATCTCAAGAGTGTTGTCAAAGAGAGGAGAAGTAAGAACCGGGAGCTGGCTGAGAGGAATGGCGGTGGCCCTCCCATTCCACCAAAACCATTCACACCATGGGAGAAGAAGGTACTTGCCATACTGCATCCTGAGAGTCTCACAGGAGTATCCGGGGGAGTGGAGGCTGGTAAGTACACACAAATGTTAACCAACACACTGATAAGTACTTCCTTGCACAACCCAAACACCATTGCTTTTTCCACCCTCAACTAACAGGTAGCCAGCCATCTTGCATGGGAGGACTGTTTGAGGGTGTGAGGCCTGTACCACGACTCCCAGCATACCCTCTATCCCATACCTGAGCAGTATAGAGGCCTCCCCCACCCAGAAGCATGTGTCAGCCATTGCACTGTTCACCCTCACCTAACAGGTAGGTAGCCATCTTGCTTGGGAGGCCTGTTTGGGGGTGGGAGGCCTGTACCACGACTCCCGCCATGCCCCCTGTCCCACAGCCTACCAAGATGGAGCCCTCCCCCCACACCACCCAGGAGCATGTATCAACCATTGCACTGTACACCCTCACCTAACAGGTAGGTAGCCATCTTGCTTGGGAGGCCTGTTTGGGGGTGGGACGCCTGTACCACGACTCCCACCATGCCCCCTGTCCCACAGCCTACCAAGATGGAGCCATCCCCGAACACCACCCAGAAGCATGTGTCAGCCATTGCACTGTTCACCCTCACCTAACAGGTAGGTAGCCATCTTGCTTGAGAGGCCTGTTTGGGGGTGGGAGGCCTGCACTCCTACTCCCACCATTCCCCTTGTCCCACACCCCAGCAGCATGGAGAACTTCCTCCCACCCAGGAGCACCTGGACGCCATTGCACTGTTCACCAAACAAATTTACAGGTCGTTAGCCATCTTCACTGGGAGGCCTGTTTGGGGGTGGGTGGCCTGTACTCCTACTCCTACCATGCCCCCTGTCCCACACCTCAGAAGCATGGAGCAGTCCCTCCCACCCAGGAGCACCTGGAAGCCATTGCACTGTTCACCAAACAAACTTACAGGTAGTTAGCCATCTTTACAGGAGGCCTATTTGGGGGTGGGAGGCCTGCACTCCTACTCCCACCATGCCCCCTGTCCCACAGCCAGCAACATGGAGCACTCCCTCCCACCCAGGAGCACCTGGAAGCCATTGCACTGTTCACAAAACAAACGTACAGGTAGGTAGCCATCGTCACTGGGCTGGATGTTTGTGGGTGGGAGACCTGCATCACTACACACAGCACCAATTGCATGCAATGCATCGATACCTGACATGTACGAGTAATTGATGTTCCTCTGCACCATGTAATTACACCCAGTATTACACTTAATGTTAATAGTGAAGATCTCTCAATTGTGTAGTGTACAGACAGTCGATAACACGCAGCTAACAGAATACTTGCACAGTGCCCAACACTGAACATTGCCCATCTAATCCACAGGTGATGAAAAACTCGCTGCTGAGGACAACAACGACCAGTAGAGCCAGTCTCCACCTCTGGTACATGGACTCTCGGATGTTGACTCCCAGGATAGTTTGGACGATGAGCTCCAGGCCGGCCCATCTGGTGTGCCAGGAACCAACATGTCCCAGGCCCCCATCCTCCCCACCACCACGGCTGCTGCAACAACAACAGCACAGCAGACCCCTGCAGTCACGGCCTGTGCCTCCACCGCTGCCACCTCCGCCACCACCACCACCACCAGTACCACCTGCAGCACCACCACGGCTGCTGCAACAACAACAGCAAAGCAGACCCCTGCAGTCACGGCCTGTGCCTCCACCGCTGCCACCTCCGCCGCCACCACCACCACCACCACCACCACCACCAGTACCACCTGCAGCACCCTCCCTGTCCCAGGGGATGACCAAGACACACCAATAACTGTGGAGGGCAGGGAGAGTGTGCGTGGACCCACAGTGGTGAGGCAACAGGTCCGTGGCAGCAGGGCAGATGTGAGGGCCAGGGTCACCCCCAGACCTCAGGCGGTTGGCACACCATCCCTGGACAACTTCACCAGAGTCATCGGGGCATATGAACAGGTCCAGGGACATAGGGGCGGGTCTGACAAACTATTGCGTGAGCTCATCCTGCTGATGAGGTCCATCGACACACGCATTGGACAAATGGTGGACCTCATGTCCCAGCAAGTGGCGTTACTGAGGGACAGGTCTGCGTCCCAAACAACACCTCCGGCCCCCTCTGTTGTGTTGCAGGAAGACAGTGCACCATCCTCCCCTGCGGCCACAGAGAGGGGTGAGTCCTCAGACGCCCTGGCCATGCAGCAGGCTCCCCCCGCCAAAGCTATCAAGGGGGCGACCAAAGAATAGCCCAGGAGTCCCTGGAGGCAAACCACCAGCCACACGCCCGTCACAGAGCCAGCCCTGATGGCAACCCACTTCCCCACTGCATTGACTGTTTGGACTGTCCTTCCCCACACTACCTTGTGAATGGCACCTATCTGTTGGATTGGGTTACCACATCCATGTGGTATCTACTCTTTTATCTCATCTACCATGACTGTCAACTCACTGCTCCATCACCACCTTCATGTAAATATGCCCACAACCCTCACATGTCAACTTTGTAAATAAAATACCTTACACACTTGAATTTGTGCAGTTTTGTTTTTACTGCAATATCTACAGTGTTGAAAATATCCATGATGTATCCAAAAGATGTACACTATGTAGTCCTGGAGAATTTCGAGGCACCTAGGGAGACACAACAGAACAACAGTCACTGGCGTTAGTGTGGCATCACAGACATAACACTACACAAAACATCCACATAAGTCTACAGGCAGACAACACAATGTGCAGCAAGTGTCACCAAACAGAGTTCTGTATATGTTCACATGTGAAATGTCACTGCCACATTTCCACACACAGGTGACTCAACATGTGCAAGTCTGTAACATCTCCGCATAGCCCTTCACAAGAACAGCAATCACACCAGACAATGTACAAGTCATACCTCATCACCCACCTTCAAGTGAAGTAGCGGGTGATGAACTGTTCATGCATGTCAACTCCTTTCTCCTCTCCACTGTCCTCATCACTGAACTCAGGGCCCTGAACAGGCGGGGGCCTTGGGTCCTCAACATCATCCAGGAGCAGAGGAATCCCCGTGTGAATGGCCATGTTGTGCAGCATACAGCATGCCACAATGATTTTGCAGACCTTCCCAGGCGAGTATGACAGTGCACCTCCAGTCCTGTCAAGGCAGCGGAATCTTGACTTGAGCAGGCCAAAAGTCTGCTCAATGAAACGTCAGGTCCTGCCATGGGCCTCATCATACCTGACGTCAGCCAGGGTCCTGGGATTCCGTAGTGGTCTCAGCAGCCATGGATGGCTGGGATATGCAGGGTCACCCGTGAATGACAAACACACATTGCAATTTTGCACAGGCAGAGGGCAGCAGGTCACACATACAGCACGCCATATCACTAGGCATACTCACCCACAATGCAAGAATGCTTGGAAAGCAGATTTGCCATCATCTGGGGCACCATGCTGTTCCTCAGGATGTAGGAATCATGGGCTGAGCCGGGGAATCTTGCACACACATGTGATATGGTCATGTCCTCAAGGCACACCACCTGCACACTGATTGAATGATAATGTTTATGATTTCGAAAAATTTGCTCACTCGCCTGTGGTGGCACCAGACCTACATGGGTGCCATCGATGGCACCAACAACATGGAGGATGTGCCCAAGGGGATAGAAGTCACCCTTCACAATGGCCAATTCGGCACCCCTGGGGAAATGTATGTATCGATCCTTATATATCATCATGGCTGCAAAAACATCCCTCAGCACCAGGCTGAACATGGGTTGCGACATCCCTGCAGCGCTGGCCACAGTCTCCGGGAAGGAACCAGTTGCAAAAAAAGTGGAGGGCTGCCATCACTTTGTATGTGGGTGTGAATGTGGTTAGGTAGTGGCAATGAGGCTGCAAGTGGGGCTCCAACAGATCACAAAGGCTCTTCAGTGTTGGTCTGTTGAGGCAGAATTTGTGAATGATCGCTATATCCTCCATGTTCTCCAGAACTGTCAGGTGACGTGTGAGATTAAGCCTCCTCCTAGTTGAGATGTAAATGGATAAATGTCACTAACAACCATCATGAGATGGCCACAGCACATACAGTTAAGGATGTCACGGAAAACCAAAGACTGCCATGAGAGATGCGTGGCACACCAGGTTACATGGGTGGACATTTGAGACTCATAGAGGGCACACCTCAATACACAAGTGCCGCAAACAACACATAGGTCAATGTGAATGCACACATACTGACCCCCACATTTCACATGTGCACGCCTTGTACCGTACCATCCACCAATGTGTGTAAAATGACCATGATTGACTCATACCAATCTGCTGTACCTGTCACACCTCAATGCATCATGTTAACTTGGCACACATCCACAACCCAATGATCACAGTAGCTGGAAAACTGTCACTTGTGTGCATGAGCTGATATGAAAGCGCAAGTAAGTATTAACACCATACAGTGAGACAAGCCTTGCCAAGGTCAGCACTGACCCACAACACATTGATTTCTTACACATTATTGACACCAGCTTAACAGTGTGTAGCATCATCAACCATCAAATGCATAAGTGACATGGCAGGGACCACAGACCAAATTGCGTCACACAAAACGTGCATCCACCTGTGGATTATATGGAATAATGGCATTGTGTGCCCAATGATGTGCCCTTAACCATGTTGCTGCTGTGTACTGATGCAGTGTTCACAATAGACATTGCCAATGCATGTGCCCCAATTCGCGGTAGCTACCGCCTGACCACAGCGGTGTGATGCCAGCACCACCCCCTTCACAAGTGTGGTAGCCATTGGCATGGAGACATGGGTAGATAGCGGTGGGCATGCTCTGCCACCCAAATCGCGGCAGCTACCGCCTGGCCACGGCGGTGCGACACCACCATGGGGCATTGCCTACAGCCATGGGAGCATTGATTGCGGTGGCATGATGCAGTTTTGAAAATCGCAGAAGGCGTGCTCTGCCACTGCGGAGGCGGTCATTGGATGCTTTTAAACGATGCAACATCGGGGTAGCGCACCCCGGACCGCTACGGTGCATCACCGCCATGGAGCATTGCCTACAGCCAATGGGAGCGATGATTGCGGTGGCATGATGCAGTTTTGAAAATCGCGGGAGGCGTGCTCCACCACCACGGAGGCAATTATTGGATGCTTTTGAACGATGCACCATCATGGTAGCGTACCTCGGACCCCTGTGGTGCATCACCGCCATGGAGCATTGCCTACAGCCAATGGGAGCGATGATTGCGGTAGCATGATGCAGTTTTGAAAATCGCGGGAGGCGTGCTCCGCCAGCGCAGAGGCAATTATTGGATGCTTTTGAACGATGCACCATCATGGTAGCGTACCTCGGGCCCCTGCGGTGCATCACCGCCACGGAGCATTGCCTACAGCCAATGGGAGCGATGATTGCTGTGGCATGATGCAGTTTTGAAAATCGCAGAAGGTGTGCTCCGCCAACGTGGAGGTGGTCAATGTATGCTTTTGAATGAGGCAGACCTGGACAACCAATTGTTGTAGCTTTGCACCTTACAAACAACCCCAGGGGGCTATAAATCTGTGGGAGTGAGCCTCTCATTTCGACTGCTCACAGAGCCTGCTGCCTGGGACCCTCTCCTGCTGCTGCCTCAAGTGCCTGCTGCCTAGGACCCTCTCCTGCTGCTGCCTCAAGTGCCTGCTGCCTGAGACCCTCTCCTGCTGCTGCCTCAAGTGCCTGCTGCCAGGACCCCTCACCACTCACTTCCACCACAGGTGTTCCATGTCCACAGGGATGGCAAGGACAGAGAAGATCCGTGCTAGTCCATTCACAAGCGAGGAGCTGGATGTCCTAGTGGACGAGGTGCTGGCACAGTACCCAAGGCAGTATGGTGGCCCCTAATGTAGTGGTAAGTCATCATTAAGGGATCTTGAGGTCAGGATGGGAATCAGACATGTAGGTGTGCTGCTGCAGTATATGCCTGAGGGTGTGGGTTGTGTCATACACTGACAAACAAGCTGTCTTCAGGACGAGGGAGTGTGTGTGTCCCAATGTCACTGTTTTACCTGCTTGCAGTTGTATATGTGAGTGGAATGTGTTACATTGTCAGCCATACAGAGACAGAGGATGTTGGACATGTAGGTGCCAGGACAGTAATTGCTTGGGTGAATGTTTCTGTGTGCTCCTGTTGTCCGACTCAGTGTGAACTCAAAGACTAGGCCCAGTGCCTGCCCACCCAAACGAGAGCACATCACCTAACTTACATGATCCTTGCTCCTGTTCATTCACAATGAATAGAAGATATGCACCATCTCATCCCTGTATAATTGCACACGAACACACTTCTATAGATGTCTATTATGGCCCCGAGGCCATACACATTACAAACACATATGTTCACAGGACATGCTCATTGAATGCTGCCCAGTCATGCACACAGTGCTTCAAGACACAGACATAGGTAGATATGTGAGGTATGTAGTGGGCAGACATGCATAGGAGTGGTGATGTCTGCAAGCCACTGAGGGGGTACAGTGCAGTCATCCTGCATGTGTGTGAGATTATCAGGGACCCTCTACGCCCTCATGTATGCATGCAATCACATATGTTTGTGCCATGCAGAGTGCCCCCTGTGAGGTGTCCCCCAGTTTGGGATGGAGGGAGATTACAATAGGTCTTGAGTCTGGGTCTTGCTACTGTACTGATAGATATTGGTACATGACACTGTGTAACTGGTCATTTACCCTTCTTTTCTCCCATACCTGCAGCACAAGGTACACCAGCGTAAGGCCCTGTGGAGGGCCATTGCAGGAAAGGTGCATGCCCTTGGGGTGTCCAACCGACGACGCACCCACTGCCACAAGAGGTTGGACGACATCAGCCAGCTGGCAAAGAACGTGGCAGAGATAACATTGGGGTTGCTCCCGCGCACTGGGTTTTTGGCACGGCGCAACATGATACCACTGATGGTACGCATATTGGCAGTGCCTACTCCGGAGCAGGATGCACGTCTGAAGGAGCATCGCCAGCAAGGTAGGGGTTAGTATTTTTGGAGGATGACTTTGGCTGGGAGCGGATGCATGTATACAGGGCCTGTGGCAGCGGTGGCCCATGTAATGTCCGTGTGGTGGTGCTGTGCTGTGTCCTGTGAGTGGCTGCTGTGATGTGTGCCAGTGTCAGGCATTGGGCCAAACTGGCCTTGCAAAGCTGATCCTCCCTGCTGTGCTTTCTCATAACCAGATGTGTTAGGATCTACATGGTCATTCAGCATTGGGATAGTGTGGGGAATCTCATAGGGGGTGAACAGCAGGGTCCACTATCTGAGTGTGACTTCATTTATGCCTACTTTGCATGCACCATGATCAGTGAGGCCCACACATCTGACAACAAGGTGCCCCAGAGTACTACATGGTGCTTGGTATGGCCTACTTGGCATTGTTGACTGTCATGTCCTAATAGGTGTGTGTGTTGTCCCCTCCTGTTCCCTGACGGCCTGTCAGTGGCAATGAGATTTGTCCCCACATCATGTCCCTCGCTGTGGGCAGGGCAAGTTGTGTGTCTGGTACACTTCATTCACGGGCAGGGTGTTGTGCTGTGTGGCCTCAACATGGCTCAGTCATGGCTGATATTCAGGGTTACATCTCCTGTACTGCATTGAGTGGATTGCATTGTCCTGATGATGACACTAACACAACCCTGCATCTGTCTCTCATGCAGAATCGCCAGTGGACACAGAGGAACGGGAGCCGGAAACCAGTGGTGGCGAGAGTAGCATCACAGCTGCACCGGAGGCCAGTGACACAGGGCTCACCAGCGCATCTGAGGGGGGCCGTAGTATGCAGGAGGAATCCGTGCCTGAGATACAGAGTACTACATCATCTGATGCCAGTGGTGATGCTTCCATGATGGCAGGCACAGGGGATGGGGAGTCTGCAACATCATCTACCACACAGCGGCCAGTGCCCAGCCTCCCATTCACTTCATCTGATGTAGCCCGTGTCCGAGTCAGTAAGAGGGGACGAGTTACATTCACACCTGGCACCGCTGAGCCTGCACCTGTCCCCCCTGCTGCCCTCAGTGCAGAGTTTGTAGAGCTCCTGCACCAGCTTTGTGTGGGCCAGACCGCCCTGCTCTATGCCTTCAGTGACCATGACAAGAAAGTAGGCCAGGTGGTTGCCTACATGGAGGGCATACACTCTGATGTGGGTGGGCTACACCGTACAGTCCAGGCTTTATCATCCGCAGTGACGTCTGCCCTTCAACAGGCACATGCTCCCATTCCTGCTCAGGTGCCTTTGTCCACCCCCCAGTCAGCTGCCACATCAGATCACAGTGACCACGGTTCGCATGCTTCACAGACACGATACAGCACAAGGAGCACACAGCAGACACAACCCAAGCGGTCCCGCCCACAGACACCATCCCCACAGAAGAGCAGAGCCAGCCCAGAATGCAAAGACAAGAGCCCGTCAGGGAAGAGCAGCGGCGAAAAAGCAATGAGGCTGACATCAGGCTCACATGCCTCACATGCCTCAGAGGCATCACCAGCATGTCCCTAAAAATTCACGCAGAGCAGGGCGTGCAGTGTCTGTGCCCACTGAGGAGGTGTTGTATGGCAAGAGTACACCTAGGAAGGGCATAGGGCCACATCCCCCACCACATCAACTACAATTCCAAGCCCAGTGAAGCAGGTGGAGGAGGGCACTGTAGGGGCTAGCCCTGGCAAAGAGGCAAAGGAGGGCACTAATGGGGCCACCCCTGGCAAAGAGTCTAAGGAGGGCACAAGGAGGGCACTGTAAGTGGGACATCTGGCAAGCAGGGGAAGGTGGTCAAGAGGCTTAGCCAGACAAAGCGTTCTGCAGGATCCAGCACGTCACCAGAGGGAGTGTCAGTGTCTGCACCTGATGCAGGACAGTTGGGGTGTGTGCCTGTTGTGTCATCACCAGTTCCCATTAACCCCAAGACAGGAAAGCCATTTCATATTCCCAAGAAGTAGAAGGGCACCCCTCCAACCTCTCCCACCCACACTGTGTCACAGGTCTGCATGACTCCACCTTAATGTGCCACTATACCACCTGGTCCAAACAGCCCTCCAGCTTGCTAAACCACTGATAACCCTACATCACCTGGGCCTCTGTCTCCCCAGTCAAGTGTTCCTGCTGTCCCGACACACAGCTAGCTCCAAGTCAGCCTGACAGCCAAATGTGAGTGGCAGTCCCCCTCATACACCTGTCTCTCATACAGGTGTGCTAGTCTTGCCCATTGTTTGCCACCTGGGTTTGTTGCTGGTCATTCAAGGGTACAGTCAAACACACTCACTGTGCAGCTTCTCATGTCCTGACTCCGCATTTCTGCCTGGCAACTTAAATTGTCATTCACTGCTTTGTTGTACTCTCACCTGTGCCATGGACACTGGCCCAGTTGCTCTGCTGTGTTGTACTCTCACCTGTGCCATGGACAGTGGCCCTGTTGTTCTGCTGTGTTGTACTCTCACCTGTGCTATGGACACTGGCCCTGTTGCTCTGCTGTGTTGGACTCTTCCCTGTGCCAGGGACACTCGCCCTGTTGCTCTGCTGTGTTGTACTCTCACCTGTGCCACGGACACCGGCCCTGTTGCTCTGCTGTGTTGTACTCTCACCTGTGCCATGGACACTGGCCCTGTTGCTCTGCTGTGTTGTACTCTCACCTGTGCCATGGACACTGGCCCTGTTGCTCTGCTGTGTTGAAGTCTCCCCTGTGCAGCCTCTCATGTACTTGCTGTGTCACCTGCCATAGATACTGGCCCTGTTGCTCTGCTTTGTTGTACTCTCACCTGTGCCATGGACACTGGCCCTGTTGCTCTGCTGTGTTGTACTCTCACCTGTGCCATGGACACTGGCCCTGTTGGTCTGCTGTGTTGGAGTCTCCCCTGTGCAGCCTCTCATGTACTTGCTGTGTCACCTGCCATAGATACTGGCCCTGTTGCTCTGCTTTGTTGTACTCTCATCTGTGCCATGGACACTGGCCCTGTTGCTCTGCTTTGTTGTACCCTCACTTGTGCCATGGACACTGGCCCTGTGCTCTGCTGTGTTGTACTCTCACCTGTGCCATGGACACTGGCCCTGTTGCTCTGCTGTGTTGTACTCTCACCTGTGCCATGGACACTGGCCCTGTTGCTCTGCTGTGTTGGAGTCTCCCCTGTGCAGCCTCTCATGTACTTGCTGTGCCACCTGCCATGGACACTGGCCCTGTTGCTCTGCTTTGTTGTACTCTCACCTGTGCCATGAACACTGGCCCTGTTGCTCTGCTGTGTTGGAGTCTCCCCTGTGCAGCCTTCCATGTACCCTTCTGTACCACCTGCCATGGATGCCGGCCTTCCCGTTTGGAGTTTACCTGTGCAGATTATATTGCATATAATCAGCATTTTGTGCCTTGCTCTTATCTACTGTTGTTCTACTGTCACATCTGTGCAATATGTGAATAAAGACAGTTACTCCTGTTGTGTGTTTTGTCAGTGTCCTTGCTGATTAAAGTTTTTTTGGTGTGTGCATTTGGTTGTCTGTGCCCCATGCTCTATGTGTCACTTCAACATTGCCAAGCTCTTTGCCAGCATCACATTTTTAAACAGGGGTGACAGATTCTTCAGTCCATTCAGACACTGATACTTGTGTTATATGTGTTGCCCCTTTTGCCTATCATGCAGTTCTCTTTTTAGTGGTTTGCTATTGTTGGCTATGTTGTTGCCATGTCAGCTTGGGGTACACTGCTAGCACAGGGTGTGATGCTGTTCACAGGTTTGCATGCAGGCTGGGCAATGTCATGATGTATGTGTGTTATTCCTGTATATGTGCCTAACCTTGTATGTGTATGGTCATTTTGTGTTGACCCTTAGTCCTGGTCCCCGGGCCTACATGAGATGTGTGCTCTTGGGTGGCGAAGAGGTGTGCAGTGTGAAGGGTATGACTTTGTAGTGGTTGTGGATGTGTGTGTGCCACTGGATTGTGATAGACACACATGTGTCACCCAGGAGTTGTGTGCCTGTTGTTTGGATTGTCCTGCCCTGTTTAAATGAATGTATGCACTTGTGTGAGTTGTCTGTTGTGCACTGTGCACGGTGTTGGTGTGTGACTCATCCTTGTTGTTTTGGTAACTTATGAGTGTGCAATGTGTGTGACTTACACATCAGTTTTGTGTTTGTTTGATCATCAATGGGTCTTGAGAGTGTTTGTGTAGACTGTGTGGCCCTGCTGCTCCTCACTGGCATTGTGTTTGTGTATGTCATGCATTGCAGGCACATGGTGCCTTTTTTCCTCCTGTATGGCATGGTGTGTGTGGTGTAATGCCATCACCTATGTGTGCCACTTGTGCCTAGCCATTGTGGGTCTGCTCTCCCTCTATTTGTGTATGGTACACCCCTTACATGTCTACTACTGACATGCTAGTCAGTTGACTTGGATGTCAGCTGTCCCCTTGGTTTACATGTGTATGTGCCTCCCCATCACTTCATGTTTGACACTGTGCCTTGTGGTGCAGTTCTTGGGAAAAGAGTGATGTCCCACTCTGGACATTGCCCCAATGGTTTATGTGTGATGTTCTTGAGCTATTTATCAGTGAGGATTGCTCATGTGCACTTCAGCTGTGTGTGCTGCCCAGTGCTCTGGTGAAGATGGTTCTGCTCTTGTATCCCAGAGTGGTGCATCCTGTTGTTGTTGTGTTGGATGTATGTGTGTTGGATGTGGTATTGCTTCACTTCCTGGGTGTGCTGTTGTATTTGTGCTGTGCTGATTTGTGGTGTGTGTTGAGGTTGTATCAGTCATGTCTGTGTGTAGCTGTTGTGCTTGGTGTGCACAGACTACTTATTGTGCATACAGTGCTGTGTGTTGGTGGACTTGGCATTGCCTGATGTGCATCCCATGATGTCCTGTGGTGTTTGTTGATTTTTGCTTTCATGTGCATGTGTGGTTGGTTTGATGTGGCAGTGTTGTTCTGTGCAGGTGCACTTCTTGTGTGATTTGTGGTATGCTGTGTGTGTTTTGTTCTTGAGTGATGATGTTGTGCACTCATGTTGTGTTTGTGCTCCCATTGCCTTTCCACAGTTTGGCTGACAGGGTATGTCTGTTTCTGTTGGGGGTCTGTGTGTGTTCCTGTGGTGTTTGTGTGTTGTTTTTGGGCATGCATCTGTTCAGGCTTCCCTGTGTGTGTGTTCTGTTTGTGGCTACACCCAGGGTGTGTGTGTGTTTGTGTGTATATGTGCTGGGAAGTATTGGCAGCCTACAGTCTGTGAGGCACTGGGGTTGTGTGTTCCTTGTCAGCCACTCCTGCAGTGGCTGTCTCCCTAGTTGTTTGTTGTGTGGTGCAGGGTGTGTATTGTGCTGGTTTGTTGCTGTGCTTGTTGCTTGTGACTTGATGGGGTGTGTGGATGTGTGGTTGGGGGTGGTGTGTCCCTGTGGTGTTTTTGCCCTGCCATGCCTTAGAGTGGCCCTGCCTTCTGCTTTGTGCACATGTGTTGACCGCGACAGTGACATGACCGTGATCGGCTGCTAGTTCGCAGTCGATGTGTGTCCCGGATGCAAAAGGGTGACTTGGTGGCAGGTGGGTAATGTGGGTGTGCCCTTGTGGATGTGTTGTAACCCCCAGCAGGGTGTCTGTTATGGTTTTGGACTCTGTGTCAGCCGTGTGTTGTGTGTTGTATTTATGTATGTGTATTTGCATACCTGCGGCGTTGTCCGCGGTGGCACATTTGATGGTAATGCTGTAGCAGGTACATCACCGGATGCATATTTAGGGCTGGGTCCATGGCGTTCATGACCGGGTGGAGAGATCCGGGTCTTTGCTAGCGCTCCGCTGTGGAGTTTCCGCCGTCTCTGGTTGGGTGGTGTCTCCGCTGGGGTGCGTCTGCCTGTTTGGGCCATCCTAATTTGTGGAGCGGGGCGGACATCATTCTGCACGGCGGTGAGTCTCCATTGGGTCCCACCGTTGGTGTGGCGGGCGCACTTTGATTGTGCCCGCGCATGCGCATTTGTGAGGAAGAAGTAGGCAAGATACCAGGAAGATGGAGCCCCAGGACGCCGCAATGCAGGTAAGTCGTTTTCTAGTTCTAGAATGTTTTAAAATTATATTAAGGGCATTTAGAAGAGGGCGTGAGGAAGACGGGCGGCTCATAGTGGGGCTACGCGAAGTGTGTGGGTGCGCATAGTTTCCCCCCCACTTCGTGGAGCTTCGCGTAGCCCCACTACGCCCACTACACCCAGGGTTAATTTACACCATTTAAAAAAAGCTCGCTTTCTGAACCAAGCGCTACCTTTTTGCCAAATTTGGTGTAATTCCGTTCAGCAGTTTGGGCTGTAGCCTTGGCTAAAATTTCCTATGGAAATTACCATGGAGAAAACACTTTTTGGGACATCCTTTTTTGTCAGCCCCCGCTTGACAAATCACTCCCAAACTTTCAGGATAGAAGCTGACCTGGATAGGACCTTTTTTGGAGAATTTTGGACAGATTTGTCAAATGACGCCAATGTTATTAGCAAGTTAAAAATGCTTATCCTATGGAAACTAGGTTCTAACTATAACTACCTACTGGCAACCGCACGTAGGTAATATATATATCGGCTACATATATATATATATATATATATATATATATATATATATATATATATATCCCACACCAATTTAGAAAAATAGAGTACATTTAAATAAAATATTCAATAAAAAAATGAAAAAATCCAATCAGTAGAACCAGAGGAAACCATTTTTTAAGTTTTTTGTAAAAACTAGCGCCTAAAAATTCAAAAGTGTCAACCTCGGACATTTAGTCTTAGTGGATTCGGTCCAGGTCATCGCTAACCTTCAGACTTTGAAGGTGTCTTGTAGAAAAAGTTCTGAAATGTGCAGTGTCTGAGGCAGGAGCGCCATCATAGGGGACATACTGGATGATGTTGCGGGTAAAAATTCTATTCAGTTTTTGGTAAATTGAAAATCTCCAGCAGGATGAAGCACAAGGCTGTAGCCAATGAGAGTTCCAGGAGGCTGAATACCCTTTGGCGAAGGACAGCTGAACAGAGTTTGCTGCTGTGGTGAAGAACGTAGAGGGAGCTGCTGCAAAATCGGGTTGACTGGCAATGCACTTTGGGCGGATAAGCAGGTTGGCCCCAGTCTTCTCTCAGTTCTCAGAGCCGGTTTTAGCAAAAAAGTCTACATCCAAGTTCTAGACTTAGGCTATCTAGGCCCCTTTAGTACCAACACCAAGGGTACAGGACAGGAGTGGAACCACTTGGGGGTCAGGATTCACTCAAGCTGAGTCCAGGTGCTGGTTCAAGATTGTGGGGAACTGTTCTGCCCCTGTGGTTCTGAACAGAAGGCCGGAAAATTAGCTCTTGGAGTCATTCTTGTGGTCTTTGGTTCAGGTTCAGGTGAGGAAACAGGACTCAAGCAGCAGGACAGTCCTTCGAGGGTTCAAGACAGTTCCAGGTAGCAAATCTGTTCTACCTTGTGCAACAAAGCAGTCTTGTGGAGTATACAAAGCAGGCCACAGGTACAGGCAGTCTTCTTAGAGTCCTTCCACAGGTCTAAAAAGTGAACTGAAGAGTGGCCCTGAGGGCCCTTTTTTTTACCTGGTGCCTTATTTGAAGTAGGAGATTTTTCTAAATGTTTCTCTTTGAAGGGCTTGAAATTTCCTGACCCCTCCAGGCTGGCTGCAGGGACAATGCAGTGATGACCAGCCCTTTGTGCAAAGGCGGAGCACATACTATTAATGTGCAAGTTGGGCTGTGCCCAGACACACTGCTATCCTACCATCAGATGGCCCATTCAAAGTCACCAAATCCCTCTTTAGTGTGACTATCTGAGTGAAATTCACAAAGTATAACTGTCAACTACGCCCATTTGTGTGTGGCCCAGGACGGACAGCAGGCACAAAATGGCAAAGGGTAGAACAATGGCAAGTTTCTAAAGGTTCCATTTTCACATTTGTACTTTAAAATCCAACTTCACCATTAAAGAGTATTATTAATGACAAGTACTTAGAAACCAAACATGAAATGCCGATTTATCCCCAATCTAAAGTTATCATTTATTAAAATGCAACAAAGCAACCCAATGGCATCCAATGTGACAGGTAGGCCTCACAGTAGTCAAAAACAAATGTTGCAGTTTTGCTGTACCAGGACATGCGCAACCTTTTAATTAAAAGCCACCCTACCCTAAGGGCTACCTAGGGTCTATCTTAGGGGTGACTTACATGTAATAAAAGGGGAGTTTAAGGCTTGGCAAGGAGTTAAATTGCAAAGTCAAATTGGCAGTTTAAAACTGCATTCGGGCTGCAATGGCAAGCCAGGACATGTTTTAAGGGGCTGCTTAAGTGGGTGGCACAGTAAGTGCTGCAGGCCCACTAGTAGCATTTAATTTACAAACCTTGGGTATATGGTATAGACTCTACGTGGGACTTATAAGCAAACAATTTTAAGATGGGCAGTGAGACCACAGACTTTGCCACTGGTTAGAAGTGAGAGAGTGCACAAACTTCTATGGCCAACATAAATGAACTTCACCAAAACTGGAGGGAAACATACAAAAAGTTTGGAGGCAGACCACCATAAGGCTGATAGGCCTAACACTGACCTTGCAAACAATACATGCTCCAAACAGCTTATGTATGGTAGTTATCGCCTGAGAATAAATATCGAGAGGGGTAGCCAGTTCTCTGTGCCAACTTGAGAATGTGGAGCGGAAGCGAATAAGTAGAGATTTTTGCTTTACCATAATCATGGAAGTCGTGAAGACATAACTCTCCTCCTAGAAAACTCATCTTTAGGAGAAAGTTGCATTGTTTCTTTCCCCACATACCTACATAAAATACACAACACAAATCTTAACACCTGCTGGACATGTTCCTAGGTTGATGCTGATCTTCATCATATGCTTTTCACCTGTCCACATGTTTTTATATTCTGGAAGCAGGTCTGGCACCAAATCAACACTATATTTCACACCACAATTCCCCTCTCCCCCACAAACATTTTCATAGGTAGTTTAATATCGGACTGGAAAACGAGTCAATCCCAATGACCTCCTATTGATTTGTTAATAGCTGTAGCTTTTCAACAAATATCAAAAAGCTGGAAAGATTTCTCTAAATTGTCCTATTTAGCTTGGTGGTGTGCTGTGTGTCACAATCATCCCCTTGATACAGCACTTGTCCATCCTATCTCTCTTGCTACTAAACGATCTCACCTTTGGAGCGCACTCACACAACTTCTAGATGATACTGTGAAGAAAACTTCTGTACCTGTTCCCTCACAACAAGAAGTTACCAAGCCTCCATGACCTCCTATTGTTTGTTTATAATTATGCTTAATTTATCACTTTCTATAACATCTTTTAAAATTGTGTATTTTTGACATGTACTGTTATTTATGATTTTTGTGAAGCTTTGATTGTATTCATATAATCTCCTACATTATCCTTTTCCTAATTTAATGGATATTATATACCATTATTATTCTTTATTACACCTTCATATATTTATATATTAAAAAATAACTGTGTATACGAAGCATTGTTTTTATGATCATATTAATCTTTTCAATAAACCTTTTCTTGAACTATGAGGAAGTTGAATGAAAAGTTCAAAATACCCATTCACTAGGGTAGGAACAGTGGGTATAGATCACTTGTATGGAAATACATTTGTCGCAATTCCAGTGTTAGGGAAAGTGACATCATCCACAAATTGATGTCATAATAAATGACAACATTGACCACTCTTGCTCCACTGATAGCCCCATTGGACTTGGGGAAGGGGAGGTAATGAAACCACAGAAAATAAACAATATTTTTGCCTTTCTGCCACAGCCTTCAAAATCCTTCAGACCAGGGATACCTAAAGGCAAACCATGTATAATACCTGCTCCAGGTTCAGCGGCTTCTACTCCTGGCTATCCCCACTTGATGCACATGGTTAATGTCCCTCCTCAAATTACAGGCAGGGGGTGTATTATATTGTTTTTAAAAAACTATCCTGGTTAAGTTTACCTAGAACTATTAACATTTGTTACATAATTAAATATATTTCCCCCAGAAACTCGTATTTCTGAAAGTAATTGTGATATACATTTCGATTCAAGTCTTTCTGTTCTGTTAGCATGTAAAGAGGTGCAGTTAGGGTTTTTTTTTAGCCGGAAGGCACTCAGACCGATCACATGCTCCACACCATACAACCTCAACATCCTCTATAGACAACAGGGTCCGAAGGGAGACATTGACTTTTAGCATTAGTCACATGCAATTTATATTTTTTATAGCCTCGCTAATGATTTCCTGTGCGCTCAGTTTCAGAATACTGAGCATTTTTCAGCAGACAACGTGTCTGTTTTCGCCTCTCTAATAGAGAGAAAATGCAATCTGACTGGCGTTTCCAAAATGCATCTAATAATCATTCTTCGCCGTTATACCCTTAAAGGGACTCGACCACGTTTTGTTTTACTTCTAGCATTTATCGTATGTATAACAACAGCCGACAAAAAAAAACGGATGATCAGCACGAACCGAAGCACTACATTTGGACATTTATTTATTTACTGTAAAGGATGCTTTTAATGCTGTATGACGAGAACTCATGAGCTGTTTTAGAAACGGTTCTGAACTCTCTCTATCGATCCTAAAAAATACCAAATACTAGGTAAATTTATAAATGTATTTCAGAGAATTATCTATAAACCTCACACAAGGTCATTCATGAATCAGTGACACATTTAAAGATTGGTTGGTGTCATGCTGTGCTTCATAGCATATTCTAAAGGTTCTCATTACACAATAATTTGACATAAATTGAGTGCTTTTGCTGTGACTGAAGCAGTTTCCATATTTGCGCACACTTAAAATATTTTCTTTTAGATGTTAAAGCATAAGCCACTGGGAGGCGCAACCCTCTTTCTATATGAAGCATTAATTTGCCGTCATTTCCAATAAAATGTGTTAATGGAATGGGTGCAGACTAGCAGGCAGTGCTAAGTACAAATAAAACTGGAGTCATTATGTAGTATTTATAGGCATTATCTCTTAGAATAAATTCTATTGTTGTCACTATATTTGGAAATGCAACATTCCGCAGGACAAAAATATGCCATAATGTTCTGTTCTGAAGTAAAAATAATGGCTAGCTTTGTCCGAAGAAGGTTCTGTGATGCACCCCATTGGAGCGAGAAAAACAATATGCATTATATGTTTTTCATTTAGATGAGCAAGACCATTCATATGCATGCTAACATGCGCACATGCTGAATATGTGATTGAATTAAAAGAAAAATAAAGCAAATAATGTAAGAAATATAGAAACATATCATGATCTAGCATTTCGAAAGAGTGTGGCAGAAAACTGTTATAACTGCTTTATTTACGTTAGATAGGTTGAAAGCGAGTAATGTATTGTCTATGGAATGGAGAGAATACGTCTCAAGGGGTATTTATTTTTCTGCTCCAGAAACAACCACGCAACAATGATCTAGCCAGTACAAAAAAGGGCTCCATGTATATATATTTTTTTTTTCAAAACTGCCAGCTGCATGTTTAAGTTGGAGTAACAGTGACAGAACCAAACTGGGAACTTTGCGGTTGCCATAGTGTGTGCCTACCTCCCTAATCCTATGTGTACGTTAGGGTGACCAGATTTTGAGAATCAAAGACCGAGACAGGTCAGACATAAAAGTAAGGCATAGGGTTCCATTACTATTGCCTTAGTGTGAGAAATCACCTACCATAGGTCGGCGGTTCCGCACACCTGATTCCAATGCGAAACTTGCATTTCCCTATGAGACCTTGTGTGGCGGGCACCTTGAGCCCGTCAGAACAGATTCGGATTGACCGTCCAGTTTATACAACATTGTAATTCGGCGGTTGGATTGTAAACCTACCATGTTGGTCGGTAAGCCTCAGACGAGAGGTCGGAGGCTTCCTGACCGACCAACTTTGTAATTAGGCCAGAAAATCCTTCAGTCTTACTTCCTACTTCTTATATCTGACCTGCGTAGCCTTGTAAATGTGTGTGTGTGTGTGTGTGTGTGCGTGTGTGTGTGTGTGTGTATGTGTATATATATATATATATATATATATATATATATATATATTACCTACTGGCGGTCGCCAGTAGGTATATATAGTTAGGATTTTTTCTCTATGGGTTTTTTGAAAATTCTATGTCTAATAACTTTGGCGTTTGTGGACTGAATTGGCTGAAATTTTCAGGAAAATGGCACATTTTGTTTCTGAGCAGCCCTTAAAAATTTGGGGGGGGTTCGTCCAGTGGGGGCCGAGAAAAAAGGGGGGTCCCAAAACGTGTTTTTAACATTGAGTTTTCCATAGGGCGGTTGGCCTCACTTTTAGCCCGAACGGCTGAATGGATTTGCACGAAACTTGGCAAAATTGTAGGGACTGGTAGCCCGATGTGCCTTTTGTAGGTCTCAATATATGTGCTCCAGTGGATTTTGAGAAATTAACGTTTAAAAAAAGATATATATCTGTAACAGCGGACCGGGCAGCGCTCTGGTTCGCGGACTTTTCGCGCAACGGAGCTTTGTGAAGCGAAGCTGATTGGTTCTCCGGCGTCTGTCAACATTCCAAACAGTCCGTAGCGGCCGCCATCTTGTCTCTCGGTAGGATCGAGAGACAAGAGGAGGTCAAAACAAAGGGGGAAATAACTATAAGGGGGCATAGTAGATCCTCGCTGACCCCCTAGGTTTGATGTGGAGGTTTTAAAAGGGCCCCGCGGGGCAAAAAAAAATAATAATAATAATAATCGAACTGCTGAATGGATTTGCACGAAACTTGGCAAAATTGTAGGGACTGGTAGCCCGATGTGCCTTTGCTAGGTCTCAATATATGTGCTTCAGTGGATTTTGAGAAATTAACGTTCAAAAAAAGATATATATCTGTAACAGCGCACCGCTTCGCGTACTTTTCGCGTTACGGAGCTTTGCGAAGCGAAGCTGATTGGCTCTCCGGTGTCTGTAAACATTCCAAACAGTACGTAGCGGCCGCCATCTTGTCTCTCGGTAGGATCGAGAGACAAGAGGAGGCCAAAGCGAAGGGGCAAATGACCATAAGGGGGCATAGTAGATCCTCGCTGACCCCCTAGGTTTGATGTGGAGGTTTTAAAAGGGCCCCGCGGGGCAAAAAAAAATAATAATAATAATAATCGAACGGCTGAATGGATTTGCACGAAACTTGGTAAAATATTAGGGACTGGTAGCCCGATGTGCCTTTGCTATGTCTCAATATATGTGCTTCAGTGCATTTTGAGAAATTAACGTTCAAAAACAAGATATATATCTGTAACAGCGCTCCGCTTCGCGGAGATAAAATTATATCTGTATATTACCTAGCTGTTGCTAACACCAGTTAGCGACGGCTAGTAGGAGATAGCGACCATCTTGGGTCCCACTTTGCATGTGAGTGATATTTATCACTAATGACATGCAAAGTGGGCATGCCAAGATGTTAGCGACTGGAAACAGTCGCTCACATCGCTATCTCCTATTATCAACTTTTGGAAATATTCGAGATAAGCGCGAATATCTCCAAAAAGTAACAGCTGCCCTGAGCAGTTCTTAGCCATGTTATCCAATGGGAGGTGGATAACATGGCTAAGAGCATTAGCTCGGTAATGCATGAATATCGCGGAGTTTTCAGCGATATTAATGCATTGCGCTCGTTTTTTATCGTATTTGCGATAAACCTTGATAATAGCAAGGTTTATCTGCGATAATTTCTGACGGTAAAAAAATCTTTGCAATGCATCGTTAGGGATAAATATCGCTTAACTTTGGTAATATGCCCCAACGTCTGTTAACGTTCGATTCGAAGGAAATCAGGAATTGTTGAAAAACATTGTGTGCGCCATCTTGTCTTTTTTCAAATGCCACACTTTTGTCGTGCACGGCAGCCATTTTAGATGCCTTGACCAGACCCACTCTGTGCACGCTGTCGATCCTTAGCATGGCTCCCCACCCTCGCAAGCATCTCACCCAGGCAGTGGTCACCCCCGCTCTCTGTCTTATGCATGGGTAATAAACCTCCCCCCATCTGCGCTGCTCTTCCCTGAGAATCACACCCTGTGCCCGCCCGACACCTCCCTTTCGCCCTATTCACTACCGCACCCTCTGACACTCCTTTTCCTCTGTGTCCGATTGTCCAGGCCGGTCCTAGGCTATCAGCTAGCCCTGCAGATGTAGTTTATGGCCACAGCTGTAAAGAATCACCCCTCTTCAAAGGAGTTATAGTAGATCAAGGCCCACACTCGATGAGATCCGTCACAGCAGAAGCGTTGCTATTATCTGAAAACCATCCTGTATTGTGATTGGGGAGGGGACCGAGCGTGAAGCGGAAGATTCCAGGGATGACTCTTTGTACATCAAAGTTTTTACAATTATGTGTCACATTAAAAATATATAGCACTCCGACAAAGTAGTAAGATTATAAAACTTTAATAATTTATAAATATATACAAGAAAACAAAAATAGTAATAACATATAAACATTTTTAGGGAAAAACAACGAAGTAGCGGTCGGCTGTGCGAATAGTCCCAACGCAGCACAACGTCCAGATTTCCGGCGTGGGGCGTCGCGGGGGGTGGGTCATCAGTAGCAAACTGTTGTGCGAATAGTTCCAAGGCAGCAGAACGCGCCGAAATCTAGATGACATGAAAGTGATGTCTAGTAAGTTGCCACCCAGCAAATAACGGCGTGGGGCGTCGCGGGGGGTGGGTCATCAGTAGCAAACTGTTGTGCGAATAGTTCCAAGGCAGCAGAACGATGGCACCAAGGTGATGTCCAGTAAGTTGCCGCACTGGTTTTGGTATCCTACAATGCTGCTCCGAATAACGGCGTGGAGCGCCCCGGGGGAGGCGGCGTGAACGGGCCTCTCCAGGTGGAGTCTCATCTGTTTTAGTGGGGCGCCCCTTTACCGTTTCAGTTGCCATTCCGTCCGCTTTTGGTCCACTGTGTCAAAATCCGCCATTCAGCTGAGTTGCGCCCACTCTTGCGGTGCAGCGATAGGCGGCTGCCACAGGACTCTCAAAATGGCGGCAGGCTCTTTCCTTTTTGGGCGTGGTCCACTGAAATGGCCCTGGGACACCTTGGAAATCGGACGCTTGTCTGCTAGGTCTTGGACCCCATTCTCGAAAGCGTCCCCTCCGCCTTGAGAATTCATCAAAAGTTTTGGGGGCCCCGACTCCTGCAGGCTTCTGGTGGGGAGCGGCTGCCATGATTGCTCGCGGAATGACCACGACGGAGCTACGAGATGGTGGTGCTCTCATGCTGACGCCAGTTTAGTCTGAAACATCCAGAAACAAGGTGGGGCTTTCATCGTTTGGGGGAAAAAAAAAGTTTTCATCCAATGAAAAGTGTTGTTTTTAGGTCATATGATCAAGCCTTCCATCATTCGGAAACCAAAAGTAAAATGAACCAATGAAAAGTTTTATAAACAAGTCACATGACCTGTTATGCGGCATAGGGTATAAAATGCGGAGAAAATACGTTGGCACGTGAGGCGGCGTCAGTAGCGGACCGATGTGCGAATAGGCCGAAGGCAATACAACGCGCCAAGATCCGGATGGCACCGAGATGGTGTCCAGCAAGTTGCAGCACTGGTGTGGCCATCCTACAATGCTGAAAGTCGGCGTGGGGCGCCCCGTTGGCCTGTGAGTTTGCGTCAGTAGCGGACCGATGTGCGAATAGGCCGAAGGCAGCACAACGCGCCAAGATCCGGATGGCACCGAGGTGGTGTCTAGTAAGTTGTCGCACTTCTGTGGCCATCCTACAATGTTGAAAGTCGGCGTGGGGCGCCCCGTTGGCCTGTGAGATGGCGTCAGTAGCGGACCGATGTGCGAATGGGGCCAAAGGCAGCGCAACAATATTTTCTGACTGACACCACAAGGCGCTGAGATGCCAAGATCCGGATGGCACCGAGGTGATGTCTAAGTTGCGGACTGATGTGCGAATGGGGCCAAAGGCAGCGTAACAATATTTTTTGTATGGAAGATACCACTAGGCGTTGAGATGCCAAGATTCGGATGGCACTGAGGTGATGTCTAGCAAGTTGGTGTGGTCATCCTACAATGCTGAAACTCGGCGTGGGTCGCCCCATTAGCCTGTGAGATGGCGTCAGTAGCGGACCGATGTGCGAATAGGCCGAAGGCAGCACAACGCGCCAAGATCCGGATGTCACCGTGGTGGTTTCATAGTTGAGAGGCACTTCATCTGCAGTGGGGCGCCGAGATCCGGATGGCACCGAGGTGATGTCTAGCAAGTTGCTGTACTGGTGTGGTCATCCTACAATGCTGAAACTCGGCGTGGGTCGCCCCATTAGCCTGTGAGATGGCGTCAGTAGCGGACCGATGTGCGAATAGGCCGAAGGCAGCACAACGCGCCAAGATCCGGATGGCACCGTGGTGGTTTCATAGTTGAGAGGCACTTCATCTGCAGTGGGGCGCCGAGATCCGGATGGCACCGAGGTGATGTCTAGCAAGTTGCTGTACTTGTGTGGTCATCCTACAATGCTGAAACTCGGCGTGGGTCGCCCCATTAGCCTGTGAGATGGCTGTTCTTTGGATTTGGGCCTGGTCCACCAAAATGGCCCTGGGACACCTTAGAACTCGGACGCTCGATTTTTTTTTCCTTTCCTGTACATGCAAAAAAAGGTAAATGCCCGGTACGTTACACGCTTCATCTGCCACGATGAACTCTCCAGAGGAACCGAAAAAAAATATAGTTGTGGTAACTATACCATGCATCGTCATATGGAGAGGTGGCACCAATTAATTATAGTGCTGCATAAAAGAGAGATTTGGAGGAGAACCCCTGACCTGCTAGTACATTCATCAAAGAAGTGGCACTGAGAGCTTCAGAGGCAAGGGAAACGGTCCCAAATATTTAGAAGAACTTTGGAAAGATTAAAATGACATGTTTAGATTGTGGCAAATTAATTTCATGTGGACAGATGAGTGTTACTCTAATAAATACAGTATATGAACATCATCATAGTCGATGGTTGGTAGAGACATTTTGACTATATCCTGGACCTGCCCGTCCTCGCCCAAAATGGCGCCGGAATAAATGGGACTCGTAACTCCTTGTTGTGTACTGGTTGCAGAACCTTGAAATCACGAGATACGTATGCAGTTTTGAAGCACATGGCGGGCGGGGACGAGAATTGATTGAATATTTCGACATCCCTATTGATATTAAGTTCTGATGTGTTATTGATTACTGTACTGTTGAAAGTTCGAATTAACGTCACCCATGGTACTTGCCCGCAAATGTATATCTAGATAATTTTATTGTAACTGGCCCTGTCGTATTTTAATTATAAAATGTACGTCCACCGATTCCGTAACTGTTAGACACCTTAGTTCTTGCAACCTAATGGCCCGCCCGTTACGTTCCTCTACAGTGTAAATGTCTATTCATCATATACGATTACAGTTTGCTCTGTGGCAGGCCCACGTGGTTATAGGCTCGTATTTGTATAATGAAATTTTCACAATAAAGGTTTTTAAAAGAAAACATGGTAGTAGTATATACATTGGTAAAGTTTTTAATAATAGTGACTGTTTTAGAATCATTAAAAGGCAAGTGAAATAAAGCAGACCAATTACATGAAGGGTAAAAGGTATAATACGAAGGAACGCAGTAAAGATAAATGGTCAAGGGCTGTTGTGTTTTCTATTCCTGCAACATAAAGTGATCGATAAGAATCTCATATTCAGGCGTATCGGCGACTAAGACAGCAGGTCGACCCTCTTTTGCTCAACGGCTCCGTCATGGGACGAAGAAACGCTCTTTTTCTCGAAAAAAGAATATATTTTACTTGCAGGACAGTTGTAAAATTTCCGGGAAAGTACATTAGCCTGGAACATTATAACATATATTTAAGAAAAAATAATGTTCGGAAGTAATGAAAAGCGTAATTTTTAGGTCATATGACCAAGCCTTTCATCATTACAATAAGAAAAGTAAAATGAACCAATGAAAAGTTTTATTAACAAGTCACATGACTTGTTATGCTTACGTTACGCGCTGCGCGCCCCGGATGACTTCCGGATGCGCTAACGCGGCGCGTCATATGACGCATTACGCGACAACGCAGGTACAGAATATAGTCAAAATGTCTCCACCAACCAGCGGTCGGAACACAACCCCTTTCAGCAGGCTAAATAGTTCTGTTCAATGACAACAGAAGGGACAGGCAACAAGAACCATCAGTCAAAGAGGGGAGAGCTAGTTCTTCTCTACCGGGTTACATTGGGGCGCTACCGGAACTGATCGAATTGGTAGTCTACAGTGTTTCTGGATGTTTCAGACTGAAGCTGGGGTTAGCATGAGAGCAGCACCATTTCGTAGCTCCGTCGTGGTCATTCCGCAACCAATCATGGCAGCCGTTCTTTATCGTTATTTTGGGCGGGGTGGGTGGCGGAGCCGAGCTGTTTTGCAGCCATCATTGTGTGGAGTTCAGTTCATCTCACTAGTTTTGTATTTGTCATGAGGGGTTGTTCCTAATGTTTCTATTTTAGCGAGGTCAAAAAGAGATCCCATTAGTGGCCTACTGATTTTGCTCGATTCCTTTTCTTTTTTTTTTACACGATTTTTCGTTATCTGCAAAGACTAAACAGAGTATTGCGACTCTGTGTTTGTTTGTAAATAGAGAATGAACCAAAGAGAACTAATTCTAAAACAGTAAATACTTGGATAACAATCAATCAAATGGAGAGAGAAGCAGGCACGACGGATTACAATGGGGGCAAAGACCTGCGTTAACTACCTTTCACTATCTGCAAAGAGAGAGTACTCCTAATAGAAATGAGGGGGGGGGGGCACCATTCAAAGCAGATCAGTGTGCATAAACACGAAAATGTTTTCACTTACCACGTACTTGACATTCGACAGCTTATGATATTTGCTATTAAAAAACCATTGAAATTCACTGAAAAAACCATAGGTTATAGACCATATATAGTTAGGAATTAGCATTTACAAAACCTTGAAAATTCACTGAAAAAACCATAGGTTATAGACCATATATAGTTAGGAATTAGCATTTAAAAAACCTTATTTTACTCACACAAAACCATTGAAATTCCATATATAGTTAGTTGCACTAACTATATATCGCGCACCTGCAATCCACTGCTGATCATGTCACATATTACATCATTCATGACATGGTCAGTGACATCACTGATGACATCACTGATGACATCTCAAATGACATCACTGATGACATCACTGATGACATCTCATTTGACATCATTCTTGTGCTAATACGATAAACCTCTTCAGACTCTAATATAACCTTAGATACACTCAGTGTATACAGACACTCACACACTGCCACTCATCCATGGAGTTACTCACACACCCAGTCAGTCATGCAAAGAAACAATCTCATCTCCATTTCTTCAACTATACAGTTAAACACACCTTACTTATTGAAACATATACTAACACATATTTACTCTCTTATACAATCCCTGATACAAGTTCACAATGATCGATACAACCACTCACTCATTCGGTGGCTCTCATGCACAGTTATTTATATATGCCAACTCTCACATGTACTGTGTTTTACATATGTACTTACTATGACATGTAGCATTGAGATATCCATTCACTCATCAATACACTCATGCACACAGTCAACTGCCCATGTAGCTGTTTCCACATGCACTCTTGAACTCATACACCTAGTGAATAAACTGTTCACACATCTATGCATAGAGTCACACACCTTCCAGCCACCCCCACACAAACTCAATCTCCCATAGAAATACTTGGGCAACCAATTAATAACACATATAGCCTCTCGTATAGCTAATGATCAACACATGCAGCAGTTTACAGAACAACAGACATAATGATGCACAAATTAAGACAGTTTAGTCACTAACCCATGCATTCAGTGAGACACATTTAATCACTCACTCATACAGTCAGTCACGCACCTACTAAACCCTTCATCCAGACACTTATACATCCACTCATTCTTCAATATGTAAGACATATTTTAACTTTACAGAAACATACAGTCACTGGATGTTGTCATCAGTGATGTCATCAGTGATGTCATTTGAGATGTCATCAGTGATGTCATCAGTGATGTCACTGACCATGTCATGAATGATGTAATATGTGACATGATCAGCAGTGGATTGCAGGTGCGCGATATATAGTTAGTGCAACTAACTATATATGGAATTTCAATGGTTTTGTGTGAGTAAAATAAGGTTTTTTAAATGCTAATTCCTAACTATATATGGTCTATAACCTATGGTTTTTTCAGTGAATATATATATATATATATATATATATATACACATATACATATATATGTAATTATATGTATATAATATATATATTACCTATTTGTAATAATTATTACCTATTGGAAGTAAACCAGTAGGTAGGTACAGTTAGGATGTAGTTTCCATAGAAGAGCATTTTTTATTTCAAATAACTTTAGCATCGTTTGACGAATACTCTTGAAATCTATAAAACTAATTCAAGATTCACTTCAGTTGCTGTCTTTAAAATTTTGGGATGATCCGTCAAGCAGGGGCCCAAGAAAAAGGGGAGTCCCAAAACACGTTTTCCCCATGTTAATTTCCATAGGAAATTTTAGACAATGCTACAACCCTAACTGCTGAACGTAATTGTAATAAATTTGGCAGAAATGTAGCTGTTGGTGCAGAAAGTGACCTTTTTATTAAATGATGTAAATCCATTCAGTAGTTGCTGAGTTACTTAAAGAAATGTTAGTTGCATACATAGGGGCATGGTGGATCTGCTACCCCTTCCCATCTCGTGCTGAGATTTGATTGGCTTCCAACACTTCAAACTAGGAAGTGTTGCAGCCATCTCAGTTGAACATAGTCACAGAAAAAAACATTACAAAAAGAAACGGGGGAAGGGTAGAAACACCCTGACCCCCTAGGCTCTTGAGGGGGAGGGAGGGGTGGGTTGTCACAGGGTCCCCACAGGGTCAAAAAAGCATTTTTTTTAAAAATAATTTTGACTGGTCGCACTGGATGCAGAAATCTCACAGAATCTTTTTTTTTTTTAAATGAAGCATGGGCTCCTGTGCTTTGTTATTAATTGTCCCCCAGGAGAGTCAGGTCCTGGGGCAGTATACACAAAAAGGAGTGGAGATCAAATGATCCACCCCTCCTGAGGCTTACTATACCCTAGGGACCACCACGTTGACAATGCTTATTTCATTAGAAATGTGGGCGTTGCCTATTCAGCAACCCTGTGCCCTAGGGTCCGCCATCTCCCCGGAGCAAAATACAACGTTAATGTGGGGTGATGAATGCCCTTCACAGCCCAGGGGGCTGCCATCTCCCTGGGCTACAATGATATTAGAGCGGGGCCCTTGAGGCACCCCCGCAGACCCAGGGATCCCCTCCTACCCAGGGGCTAAAGTAACATTGGAAGGAGGCTGCAGGGACCATCTCCTGGAGCACTAGATGGACCTGGGGACAGCCACTCCCCAGGACCAACACATGCAATGCCCCAAGGTGCCCACCCACAGGACTTTGCAGTTTGCTATGGCCATAGCGAACACTTTTTCATTTTTTATAAGCAGGAGCAGATAAAATGCGCTCGCTTGCAGGAAGTGGAGCAGAATTGCTTTTGGACAGAGGGAGCTGAATGTTCAGTTACTGCCTCTCTCCAAAAGCAATGCCAGCTTCCACAGGATGCAGGGAGCCAGCAGGGACCTCAGGCCGCCACCGTGGTCCCCAATAGATGAGTCAGTGCCCTGGGTGGGACCTGGGCACTCACAGTAGAGGCCTGCTCATGGGTGACATGGACCCATTAAAAGAAAATGAATAAAAAGGGGCAGGCCCCGGGTAATTGGGTTTCTTGAGCTGAAATAGGCCTGGTAGGGGGGCCAAGCAACCCACCTCCCTGTTACAAAATGCCTGGTCCTGGGTCATAGGGTCCCCAGTGCCAAAATCAGCCCAGGCCTCCTTCCAAAAATTGAAAAAATGAAAAAAGCCTGGCAACTAACTAGAGGTCTGCCCCCTTTCTCCTCCACTCTGCAAACAGGCTTCCTGGTGTGCTGCTGGTTGTGGGAAGTACCCTTGCTTCCATAGGGTCCTTGGGGACGAAGAACCCCTTCTGTTACCTCCAGTAAATCCCACACATGAGGACTGCTAAGAGGTTGTCAGAGACCATGCCCGATTCTCCTCCGCTCGGCAATTGGGCCTTCTGGTGCCCTACTGGTTGGAGGATGAAGTCCCCTTGGCTCTTTAGGGCTTCACAACTAAAGTGGACTTCTTCACCCAACCAGTATTGCACAAGGAGGTGAGTATGCAGAGTGGTGGAGAAAGGGGGTGTGGCCTCCAACAAATTCTTAGCCATCCAGCTGTGTGGGACTTACTGGGGGTGACAAGAGGGTTATTTGGCTCCTAAAGACACTCAATAGCCAAGGGAATGTATTCCCCTTACTGGTAGTGCTCCAGGAGGCACATTTGCAGAGCAGTGGAGAAAGGAGGCTAGGCCTGCAACAATCTCTCAGCAAATCCTGCTGTGTGGGACTTACTTGAGGTAACAGGAGGGGCACTTGGCCCTCCCAAGGACATCCTTGTGGGCCAAGTACCCCTCCTGTTACCTCCAGTAAGTTGTATAAAGCGGAATTGTTAAGAGGTCTCTTGAGGTCACGTCCCCTTTCTACACCACTCTGCAAAGGTGCCTCCTGTTGCACTACTGGTTCAAGTATGAAGTCCAATTTACGCCTGGGGGAACTTAGGGGCCAAGAAGCCCTCCTGTAAGTTCTTCACAGCGGGATTCCTGAGAGCTGATCGGAGGCACAGCCGCCTTTCTCTACCACTCAGCAAGTGTGACTACTCCTTAAAAAACTTATACATTCATTGAAAGAACGAAAGGTTACAGGGTCATTGTAGTTAGGAATTAGCATTTTAAAATTTTTTAGGAATTCGCTGAAAAAAATAAAGGTTACAGGGATGTTATGGTTAGGAAATGGAATTTAAAAAAACCTTAGAAGTTCACTGAAAAAAGAAAGGTTACAGAGGCGTTATGCTTTGATTCAGGCTTCCCTCATACAATACCAGCACTTATAATTAGCTGACCTAACTATAACTTGTGCCCCTGCAATGCACTGCTTAAGACCTCACCTATTACATCACTCATGACATGTTCAGTGTTATCACTGATGACATCTCAAAGGACATCACTTATGACATCATAGAAGACATCATGAAGAAAATGACTAACACACGCTCACACCCCATAGAACCTTTCATACACCCACTCCCACAAAACCATTGAGAAACTCATTCACAGACATACACCAGTACTTGCACACACACTCACGGATTCATAGATCTACACACACATCCACTCACTCACCAATACATTCACTCACATCCCCACTCATTCAGTAATGCTGCCACTGACATATCCATTCATATACTCATTCAGCCACTCACCAGTCACCAGTTGAGCTACTCACACACCTATTCGCGACCCATATAGTTAATCACACAGCCACTTACCCAAACAGTTACACACATACCCACCTACTTACTTATACAGATACACACACATACTCACTCACCTTTACAGTTATTGACACAAGTGGACAGTCACTCATACAGCCATTCTCACATTCACTAACTCACCTATACAGTGGCTCATATACCCCATCACTCATCCAAACTACCTGCCTTTCACCACCCTGTTACTCACCCATATACCACTGACACATGCATCCACTCACTGACATAGCCATACACTCACTTACCCATACAGCCCCTCACATACATACTCACTAACCCATACAGCCACTGACTCACCTACTCACTCATCCATGCACACCCTCACTCACCTTAACAGACACTCCCAAACCCATACATATACTCAGACAATCAACCAATCACTCATACCGCCACACACATACACATTCACCAACTCATACAGCCACTAGCACACCAACTGACAGGCTAATAAAGACATTCAGACAACCTAGTCACTCACCCACACACTCACGGATACACCAAATCACTCATTTTTCATTTCAAAATCTTTATTCGGTTTCAGACAGAAGAAGGAAACCATAAAAGCAGATTAGTCAATAATAAATATTACAGGATGAAACATATTATACAGCATAAAATACCCAATTGATGTGAAATATATTAGTAACAACAATCACAGATTGGCAGATGTAAAAATTACAGCGGTACTTAAACAGTTAACTTTCCCTACTGTTTCTAATTCTTAAGGCAGATTTTAAAAAACCAATCACAAATAAAATGCTTTCAGGGTTTAACAGTTGCAAGTAATAAAGGGCAGGTCTAACCTGGGTAAAATTCAGTTTTTTAAGAGGGGCTTTAAATAAAACCTCTGGGGTAAGTCATAGAAGGGGCAAATGAATAAAAGTTGCACCAGATCCTGCGGAGACTAATTGTCGCAGCCGCACTCACTCAATCACTCACTAATAGCTAGTCACGCACGCACTAACTCATCCACACAGTCACTCATACATCTCCTGATTCACCAATAAACCTTAGTATATATATTTAACACGCATAAACATTGTAAAAACATTTATAGTCACTGGATAATGTCATCAGTGATGTCATCAGTGATGTCAATGCCCATGTCACGAGTGATGTAATATGTGAGGTCATAAGCAACTCAGCTAACTATAACTGCTGAATTTCTCTGGTTTTGCACGAGTGAAATGTTAGCCTAACTATAACATCCCTGTAACCTTTGTTTTTTTCAGTGAATATATATTTACACACACACACACATTGACATTATTACATTTGCATTCTCTTAGCAATGGCAGGACGTCCACCATGTGCCCCCACCCCCTCCCTCCACTTAGTCTCTCCAGTAGGAGCAGACTGCAGCATCCTAAGATGCTGCCTGGCAGAAACCAATACATTATTGTGGACTTCAGAATGGGAGATACCTTTCAATTCTGCTTCACAAGATTACCTGACCTTTGTCCCAAAACCGTGACATATATCTAAAATTAATAAAAGTTCTGGGACTGTCCAGTGAAATCCGGGTCATACGGTCAACCTAGTGTACGTTCTATGGATTGTAGAAAATGGGTTTGGTTGGATCAGGGCCAGTTTAAGGGTGGTGCAACCAGGACATCCACACCATGCTGTGTGTTTAGAAATACCCTATGAGTCTAAAAACACTAGCTGCAAAATTTCTTGTATGCCTAGCAGTTTTCAGGCAAAAATAAAGTGTCAAGATAACTCTAGTGATTAATGTTCCTACAGGAGAGAGATCAACTGTTTGTTTAGTGGCTGTTATGATTCATCAGAGAGTAGCGCCGATAGCTAAAATGTCTGCTGCAAAGAACGTGTACCATGCAGCTCTAGGGACGGTATATTATGGTGACAGCTCATTGGGTTATTGCTTTTGTGACATAGCTACTCAGAGTTTATAAGTTATAATCCTAATAGAGCACAGTGACCTAAGAACTGCCATCAAAGAGCAGCATGTAAACTGCCTGGTTTAGGATAAAATGTTATGTTTTTCCCCAGTTTTTTATTATCCTAATGTTGATAAAAAGCGTTTTTGGGGTAGAAATACTTTCTTATACATAAAGTCGACCCCAACCACTGTGTTACGGTTTAAATCCTGGATTTTTGCTTCTCTAGACCAAACACTCTTAAAACATATTGTTAATAGTATGGATGACATCCTAGTATGGATGACATGTGATTCCTACACATTGTAATGCTCTTTGTTTTATGTAACATTTCCTATAGACTTATTTATACATGTTTTATTCAGTGTCTCTGTATAATATGTCTGTGACATAAAGTGCTCTGACACCCTAAACTGGTATGAGTAGCACCTTAAAAATGTTTTAAAAATGCATGTGCGAGGCTGTTGGAGGATAGTAGCAAGGGAATCTATAGAGAAGGAGGTCTTGGGGGGCACCATAAAGATTTTCACACCAGGCGCCCCCAGAACGAAAGCCATCTCTGGTTGGGATATTTATGACATTTCTATAAGTATTCAGTTTTTTTCATCTCACGGAAATTGTTTTATGTGAAGTCTTGACTTCCCTCACACAAAATGTGGGTGTTTGTGGGCTGGTCCACATTTTGTGTAGCATTTATATATACGTCTTCTAAAAAGAAATGCAGACACCCATTTGAGTGGGGGAGGCACTGCAGATGGTGCTGAATCCCCATTTGGAGCTCAATACTGGAAAACATTAGAATATGCATGCCACCAGCCAGCTCGAGGATCAGTGTAAAACCTCTGAATGCGCTGGAAAAAATAAAATGGATAAAGGCCGATATTACTCTAAAAATCGTCTGAAAAGAAGACACAAGGCCAGAGCCCCAAAGTAAAAAAAGAAAAAGGAGCAAGGCCTTCAGTGTCAGATGCACTAAATATTTGGTGTATTAATTCTCCAAAATGAAGTGCGAGATTAGTGTTTAGTAGTGAGTGTATCTCTCCTGCAGTCCTCACCACCTGCAATTCGAAGGTCTCTCGCGCTGTTGTGAGAGCTACTTCTTGTTGAAACAATAGCGTTTTGAGTGTGCTTAGTTTATTGAAATCTGTTTTCAAATTTGGAATGGAAGGCCAAAGTGAAATATCTACAGCCCCATGTAGGGGCGGAAAAAGGACATTAACGTAACAAGTAACATATTAAAAAACTGTTACTATATACAGGATGCCTGCCCATAAGCCACAGCAGTTGTGGTTATTCAAAATGAGATATCATCCATTTGAAAGCAACATGAGAGCGGTAATAATTGCTGGGACAGGTGTACCTTTCAAAAAACAAGCCAGATTAGGGGCCAAAACATTACAAGCGCCATATAATTTGACTTGTTTGCATACCAGGGAATGTCCCACTGTGGAAAAAGCACTCCTCCCCTGTTAGGAAAACCTCCTTATCAGAGCACCTACATCTGTAGGTGAAAGGCGAGGACCACAATTCATGAATAACAGCACTGCCCAGGGGCTCAAAGCATCCAACCAGGAAGCGTTTCATGCAAGATGTGAACTGAAAAAGCGAGAATGGTAAATAACACCATGTATTAACCATAAAGCTGAATCAATTTCTGCGACAGAAAAAGCTAACTGTCCTAATTGTTCTATATGTAGCAGCATATAAGATGTGTCTTTCATAGATATAAACTTTGGTTTATCAGTCAAATTAAACGACAAAAACAATGCAGAAGCATTCAAATATTCCCATTGAACTTTTCCCATACTGAGCGTCTGCAACATACATGCAAATTGAATTACAGATCGCAGTTGATTTTGACCCTGGTACCACACAGATATATCATTTTGAACAATATCAATAACAGAAGAAACAATAATATACAAGGTGTAAATACGGGAATACAATGTATTGTTGCTATTGTCTACTTCTGCAAGAACTTTTTCCGAATTAGCTTGGCCAATTTGGCGCAGACGCATCGCAGCTTCCATCGGCGAAAGTTTCCATAATGCATTTTATGCCTCATAGAGAAATCGTTTAGATCTAGGTGATTTAGGACCTAAAATGAAATCAGCCAAATTAATGTCACTTGACAAGAGGGACAGGTGCTGTTTTGCAGAAGATAGTGTCGAGCGGCCTAACCATTGCGGACACAATTTTCCCACTGTATACATGATGACTGAATGAGAAGGAGGGAAATGCGGATCAGGTCTAGTCTGTGTGAAACCTCTTGCTGCATTAAAAAAACATAATTGACATACATTGGAATTGGTGGGCCACAACAACCACCCTAACGGTTCCACATCAGAGACATTTATTCTGTTATTTATAAATAGGGCTTGCAGGACATCAAGGGAATGATTAGTGTGTGTACGCCACATATCATACTCAGCCATTGAAGGAATGAATGGAAGATTCAACATTTTGGCTGAAGCCAAACCAAAACAAGTAGTCTGCTGCACCGTGTCAGTTAAAAACAAAATATAAGTCGGAATTAGACATGCACGATGCAGAGCTTCATCACCTTGGACCTGCCAATTTTTCAAATCAATGGTATCTTTCCAATGTTCATAACCATTAATGAAAAATCAGTCCTAAAGGAATTACAATAAATCAATTTTGTGTGAGTCAACATGAACCTAGCTTATGATGGCATTTTCAACTTCGATAAATAGGACTCAGGATTGGACGCATTGCAATCTGAAAAGTATGTGAACTTATTCCGGAGAGTTTTAGAACTCCCCTTTAAGGGAGCCAGACAATGTTCCCAATGGGTAAAATTAAAAACAGGTCATAGCATGTTTGATTCACGCAAAAAATTATGGCCATAATGTTGGTAACAGAATAAATTAGTATAATTAGCTGAATTCAAATACAAATCCTCAGCATCAAATGCAGCATAATATTTCAAATCAGAAAACAATTAATGTACTGCCTGAACATCCCAGTTGTCTGAGTGTATGTCCTGTGAACCCACATCTCCTAATGAAACTCATATGGAATGTTCAGAACCTCCATCGGACCATAGATAGTGAATGCAACTTTATCCCAAATTATTATTATTAGTCAGATTTCTACAGCTGCCCCAGCAACAGGGCGTCCCAGCGCCCCCAAAGACCTTAGACGTGGACCAAGGGAAGAAATGAAAAGTTGAACAGGGAAAGGTTAGGTCTTTATGGCTTTTCGAAAGGCTAGGTGGTTCTGGATAGCTCTGATGGAAGCACAGAGCGAATTCCAGAGCTTCGCAGCCAGACTGCGAAACGAAAAGCCACCAGCTCTGGCTTTCAGAACTCGAGGAATGCAGACCAACTCTTGGTCGGCAGATCTAAGAGGACGTCGTAGCATGTAAAACTCTAACAAATTGGCCCCAAAGGTGCCTGTAGTGTCAGGATCCTGTGCGACACGGAAAGAGACTTAAATTGAATGCGCTTTTCAACAGGCAGCCAATGAAGTTTAGGGAGCACATGAGGAACTTAGCAGGATTTTGGAAGTGCCACCAAAATGCTAGCCGCTGCATTCTGTACTCCCTTTAGACGCTTAATGCTGGCCTTGTTAGCGCCCAGGTAGAGGGAATTGCCATAGTCCAGTCTAGATAGGATTGACACCTGGACAGTGGTTTGATGCACTTTGAGAGGAAAGAAACCCAACAGTGGTTTCAAGCCTCGCAAAGCCCAAAACAATCCCCTGCCACTGCTTTCGATTGTGTGTCGATACACCGCCAGAGCCAAGGCTAATGGCCACTTCCGATAAAAAAACCTGTTTAGCTTCTTCAGAGACATGACAGGAAACACTTGGAAGTATCACGTCCTCCCCTCAGGAAGAGGATAGAACAAATGGTGGAGGCCAATCTGTCTCCGCCAACCTAATGTGATATGAGGAAAACATGCAGTAATTATACACTGTATATCACCTTCAATTTGAAGTACTATTTCATATAGTCTATCTGGGGGCGTAACTCGAGTGTCTGCTATCTCCACTGTAATGAAAGTGTCAGTTGCTTTCGCCACCAAACAAAGAATGAGTGCCTCCCGCGCTTTGGTAACTTCCGCTGTGCTGTCGAGGAGTGTTACTGCCTATGTCCAATCTAGGAGCAGGGTTCTCACCGTTTGGCTTTCGGGTCAAACTGGTGAGGTGGATCATGTCTCTGTTGAGCGGTCTTACCTTGTCTGCGATCCTGGTGCTCTCCACCACCGATTTGAGAATCTGATGTGTCCTGTAAAGAACGAGGAGAACCCTGATCAGGAACATGAAACCACTCTGGTGTCTTAATGTTAGAACGTCACACAAATCATATTTTCGATCAGAAGCATCAGGTGTTGGTGAACCAGCATGCAAACCTTGCTTCTGTTGTTGCTGCCGCTGATTTTTATTCCAGTTCTTGTTAAGAAAAACTGTCTGTCCATCTTTTTCAGGTTTGGCTTTTTATTGAGTTTGTGTGAATGCTTAACACCCAGACTATTTCGCCGTAAGGTTTTATATGCCTTTGAGATTATCTTTGTCAATTCATGTTGTTCGTCAGCATCAGCAACCGCCTCTAAGTGCTGACTCAACTGTAAGCTAACAGCCTCCCCCTCACGTTAGCTAGGATCATATCACAAACAATATTAAACACCCCACCAATCGCATTCCCAACTCAAGGGCAGCTTCTGCCCCATGTTCATCCTGAACTCTTTTAACGACGGAGGGCAGAACGGTCATGGAGGGGATGCCAAAACACAGTGAATAAACCGCTGCAAACACTCTTCGACAAGTGGTACAGTCAGCCAATTCAGGACTAAGGCCTTTAGGTAAACTCATGGTTAGGATCCTGTGCTTCTCCACAGGAGTGATATTTGGAAAAACAGTTTTGAGTTGATCAAACCTTTCTGCTAGCCAATAATGTAGATAATCCTTATTCTGAGGATGTTTACCCATCACGGAATTAATCATGATGGGACTAATAACCAGTCCACGGTATCCCAGTGGTTGTGCAGGAACTTCAGGTTGTGCCACCTGTAGGTTGTGCAACATAAACTGTATCACAGCTCTATGTATATGTATCAAAGACGTATGTGGTTGATGTAGCTCTGCAATAGGAGCGTCAAGGTAATTTGGATGTGGTGTATCCCCAACCAAAATGGGCCATGTGGCCTCATCATCTGATAAGGGGCTTAAATGGACCACAGAAATTTGTGTGAGAAAGGGAGCCATTAAAGCATATGGTGTGCTGCTAAGCTGTCAACGGAACTTCAAGAGTTCTATAAGGTCTATGGGACAGATGTATGACCCATTTTTTCATGCGCAAATGGGTTTGCGACCTGTTTGTGCATACAAAAAACAACAGGGCCATGTAAAACCCAATTTTGCGAGTCGCAATTGATTTGCGACTCTCTAAATAGGATATGCGACTTCCAATTAGGAAGGGGCATTCCAAGGTCGTCCCTCCCTAATTGCGACTCACTATCCTATGTATGATTGTTTTGCGACCGCAATTGTGGTCGCAAAACAGTCGCAGTTTAACACTCTTCAAAGAAGGGTGGTAAAGCACTTGCAAAAGAGAAGGGGTCACCAGGGGACCCCTTCCCCTTTGTGAATGCAGGGGAAACGATTTTGTAGGGGCAGGCAGTGGTCCCAGGGACCACTACCTGCCCTTAAAAAATTAACCAAAAATGTTTAATTTTTCTTTTTTTAAATGCATCCTGTTTTCCTTTAAGGAACATGGGCTGCATTTAAAAAAAAGCTGTTTTATTTAAAGGCAGCCCCAGACATGGAGGTCTGCTGAGGCCAGCAGGCCACCAAACCTGGGAGGGCCAGCCATTCTTAATGGGGTCGCAAATTGCGAGTGCCTCATGAATATTGATGAGGCATGCAATTTGCAACCCCTTCTCCGACACTGTGGTACATGTCATTTGCAAGTTGCAAATTGCAACTTGTAATAGAGCGCAATTTGCGACTCGCAAAATTATATGGTCGTACATCTGGCCCTATATTCTCTCGGAACCACGGAGGCCGTATTTTTGTGAAACTAATTATCATTGCCATCCACAGCCGATAAGGTAACCAAAGAATAGAAAATGTTGAAGCAGTGCACTGCATCTGCTTCAACAGCAAAAATAGAAGCAGCCCCAGCATTAGGGACTCCATATTGAGTCAAATAAGCAGTGGCTGGAGTGCGGTTTGGTGCCGCTATAGCAACCGTCATAATTGGAAGAACTTAAAGTGGTAGACCAACTACGGGCAAAAAACAATGAAGAACCTTTTATAATCCAAGCTTGAAAAACCTATAAACAACAAATATAGGAAGCTAAGCGCACTCATCACTGATGTCTCTGGTAACCGATGAGAGGGTATTGTGAACATGCACAAGCATTACTCGGGGTCTCGCAAATAAGTACCAGACCAAACATTGGTGGCGCCATGTTGCAGGGATTCTGCACATACACAGGACAATGCGCAGGAATGAGGGACCTCAGTACACACCATCCCAGGACTGACTAGCTATAGTTTCTCACTCACCCGCCTAAACAATCACGTAGATGCAAATGATTAGACACCCCAGAACACAACACTCCCAGATCTCTCAGGAATCGCGGTATCAAGACATACCTTTTCGCTCACCCACTTGTACATGTCCACAATAAGAATTGACAGAGAAATGATTATAGTTTAAAATGTTTATCTTACATATTGTGCTCTAAAATGCAGTGTGCGAGGCACAACCAGAAGCAAAATGCACATACTTAACACAGTTAGCATTGTAGCAAGGCCATATATCCTAAAGGGAGTTGTAATTTGATAAAGACAGAGGATAAGGCCGAAGCACCCTCGCCTTGGTAAGAAGTTGTATTAATATATAATAAGAACTCTGGGCTTTGTCAGAAGACTCCATACCTTAGTGCCTAGATAGTATACATACATCATAGGAACTGCATGGCTCTTCTCCCTGGAAAGATCCCTCTCCAAGTGTGTGTTAACCAAGCATGCATCCCCATAATATCAAAGAACGCGTTTCCAGCAGCAGCAAGTGTGTTAGCATGTTTTGTCTAGGTTCTAGGGACTGACCAGAACAGAATAATAAGGGGCATTGATTATGGACCTTGCTTACAGTGTTCAGGCTAAACTCCAGGAACCAGCAGAGAACGCACCAAGCATACGGTTCTGATGTGAAAGGCATAAACAGAGTATTGCAAAAATAAAGTCATGTTTTAATGTGTGCAAAAGCAGCATCATGGCAGCTGGGCTCATAATAACTTAGCGATGTCGACGAGGTCCTTATCGGTCATACTACAGTGCAGCCTGTGTTACCTGCCTTTACTGGTGTCACAGGGTGTAGAGTGAAAACTGAAAATCTTTCTACCTATACATTTCTTTCAGTTGTTTATGGACGATGTATTTTTGGAGAGATTGTCGACCAGACTAATTTGTATGCTGAACATTAATTGAGTGACAATAGTTCCAGACTTAAGCCCTCCTCTAGACCTAGCTGCCGGACTCCCACAAATCTGGATGAGTTGAAGAAGTTTTTGGGTTTACATTTTTTGGTGGGCTTTAAAAGGTAGCTGTCGCTGTCTTCATATTGGTCTACTAGTCCCTTGATATCAACAGCTATATGTCCTCCTACCATGAGTCATGATAGATATTTGCTTCTGCTTTGGAAGCTGCACTTTCTTGATAATGCTTCGGTGTTGCCACAAGATCAACCCGATTGTGACCATCTTTTTAAGATACACTCTGTCCTTGATCAGTTTGTAGATCGATTTCCTGAGATCTATGTTCAATTGAAAGAAATAGCTGTGGATGAGGCTTTGGTCCTGTCCATTTGTTTTTTAGGCAGTACATTCCCAGCAGAAGGGCATGTTATGGAATTAAGTTGTCTGAGAGTAGTACTAGATATGTCTATATTTTCAGGTCGTATACCGGTAAGGATTCCACTATTGACCCCCTGGTTGTCTGTCCACCTTCTGAGTTAGTGGAAAAATTGTGTTCGAACTTGGCAGAGAACTTTTTACCAAAGGTCACCATTTATATGCAGATAACTTCCACACTAGTGTGCAATTATTCAGGGAATTGTTGAAAGTGAACACTGTTGCTTGTGGCACAATCCAAAAGAGAAGGGAATGGCCAAGCTATCCAAGGGACAGTGTACCGACAAAGTCAATGTAAAAAATCGTAATTCCCTTGGAACCAGTATAGTCCTCAGTCACACTAACTTTATTCACAGTTAACACTCCATCCATACTCAGTACCACAAAAAGGGGAATCCCATAATTATCAATACAAACACACCAATATCATCAATAGACCCAATTATTACAAAAAGTATACATTTATTATCAATTAATATTAAGATAAAAACATTAAAATTCCATCAATACATATTGTACATCGGGCCGAGGGGAAGAAGTGGGGAATTCCTATTGCCTATTCCGTACATACAGTGTCATTATAGGCTGATGATGTTCTCATATACGTCCGAGATATTGCAGCAGACCTCCCCTCTCTAACACATATCTTGCAGGACTTTGAGGAAGTGAATGGACTGTGAGTTAACTGGGCCAAGTCCCCAATTTATCCCCTGATACAGGCAATGCCGCGATGCCAGCTGAGACTGGGTAATGTTAACCTTTTGTGGAGTCCTCAGGCAGTACGGTACCTGGGAGTTCGACTGTATCACACGCCACAGGACATCTACCAAGGCAACTATCGAAGGCTTATGGCGGTCATTAGGTCATCCATACACTTCTGGAAAGGTCTTTCACTCGCAGTCACAGGTTAGATAGCGATCGCCAAAATGATCCTAGTCCCAAGACTCCTATATCTCTTTTCTAACCTCCCGCTGGTTCCTCCTCGCTCGTTTTTCAGCGAGCTGGATGCCTTGCTGTGAACCCTTTTCTGGGGCTCTGGCCGCAGGCGCATCGCTCTGGCAAAGTTGCAGTTGCCTCTCGACAAGGAGGGCTAGTTGCGGCACCCTTTGAGGCTTACTTCCTGGCCACCAAATTACAGTGGGGGTCCCGCTGGATGGCAAGTCGGGCGCAGCGAGAACTGACCACGGCAGCTGGACAAGTACAAACCCCCACCATCCACCGCATGCTACTACCAAGAGCTGCACCCCCTCCGGCCAGGCCACTCCAGCTGATTACATTGCGCCCCTGTCTCGCACACATCTACAGAATGAATCATGCGGTGCCCCCATACTCCCCCCTCCTGCCGTTGGTAGGGCCACCCAAAGGTCACGCAGAAATATGTTTTCTCTATCTGTTACCATTCTTAGGTTTAGCACTTATTGAAGGTACCCCAGTATAAGTCAACGGGAGAGATAGGCCTTACAACAATGAATAATGACTTGGAGTTTGCCACTGTCAGGGCATGCAAAACATAAGTGCCCACCTTAGGTGGGTTTTATAAGCATTGAAAATGAAGGTTTAGGTCTGGCAAAAGGTTTATTTTGCCAGGTCAAAAGGGCATATTTAAACATAATACAGGCTGTAGAGGCAGGCCTGAGACATTTTTTAGAAGGCTACTTTAGTGGGTGGCACAATGAGTGCGGCTGCCGACATGTAGCTGCTGTCAACTAGTAGCATGTAATTTATAGGACATGGGTATATGAAGTACTATTTACTAGGGACTCACAAATACTTTAGATGTGCCAATTAGGTGTAGTCAAACTTTAAAAATATTTTAAAGAGAGATCACAAGCATGTTAACACTAGATAGCAGGTTTAAAGTACACTAGTCCTAATACCAACAAAATCAAGTTGAGCAAAAGCAGCAGAGTGAAAATTAAGTTTGGGGGAATAACATACCAAAGATGTCAGGTCTAACAGGGTGGATGGTAACCCACCACACGCAACAAAGTCACCAATCCGCTAGGTCCAGTCAAAGGTTTCAATAATTTAAACCTGAGCTCAACCCCTGGTATCTATGGCACACATCAGGCATGCTTAACTTAATTAAAAATCCCATTCCAATTTATCGAAAAGAGAACTATTTATTAAGCAAAATGACAGCAAAGTGATACCCATCTGACAAGAGGAAGCAGAGACATGATTTTTGAAGATTTAAGGGAAAGAGTGCCAAGAAAAAGGAAAGAGCAAATGTAAGTCAATATTCATCATAGAGTGGGACCAAGGTGCAAATTTGGCCTGACCTTAATAGAGTCCGGATCAGATACACCAATTGGATTGGTACTAGTGAAAGACGGTAAGTCAAAAAGTTCAAAAAAGTTTCTACGTCCCACTTCAGGAAGGAACTTTGTCACTTTCTTTTTTTGAAATGTCCTCTAAACTCTAATCCAGAATGGGAATTTGTCACTTTCTGAGAGACCGTAGCCACTGCCATGGAACAGAAAAAAAATATCTGCAGCAAATTGATCCCTTAGGCATGCTGGAACTTTGTAGATTTTTCACTGAAAATCTTCTAAGTCTAAACACAGAATGGGATTTTGTCACTTTTTCAGAGGTATGGAGGCTTTTGTGTGGGACAAAGCTGACAATGTGGAACTACACGTCAAATACTTTTCCAGCAGATTCCTCTAGAACACTAGCGGAAATGTTTTTAAAAGTATCCCAAAACATCCATTTCAAGGTCATTCGCATTTCACATGTGCCTCAGGCAGGCCGTTCAGGCAATGTTTGACACTGGTGTGCCAACAGGAGGTAAAGTTGCCCCCACCTTGAAGGTCATGCTGAGCTCAGAAGAGTTATCCCTTCCCACTCAGGTCAACCTGTCAATAAAGGTAGTCTAATGTGTTATTCTTAGGAGAAATTTCACACAACATTAAGGGCAAGCATCTGACTGACAGCTGCTGGAAAGCCATTGTAAATTATCCTCCAGGAGCTACGGGCATGGTAAAAAGTACATTTTTTAAAGTTACTTTTCTTAAATATGTAATAAAAAACAAACTTCATCATTGAATTGAGCTTTCAATAAATAATAAAAATGAGCTGTTAAATTATTTTTCTAGATGGTCCCAATCACAAGGTAGCAGAATTAATATTTTAGTCTGCAATCTTGTTTTCTCATAGGACAACCAGGGCTTTATAATTGAAAATAGCTTTGGGGTCCTGGTCACTGTAAGGGACATTGCAACATTAAATTCCTACATGTCCCACTTTAAAAGATCATGCACTCTGCATTATGGACTAAAGGGCCTACACAGGGGTGGCGTATTAATATTTAAAAGGAATGTTTATTCTCTGTCAAAAGGACTATTTTGACAAGTCAGGCTACACTGGTCAGACTGAAACCATGTTTTACTGGTCACACTGGTCGATTAACCAATAAGTGTTGCAGTTCACAAGCGACATTTGACTTTCCATGCCACTGGTATATTTTCTACACCGTATACTGTGGCTTTATAGGAAAGTTAAATATGTCAATCAGGAAATAGACAATTCTTATACGTCGGGCCACAAATGCTAAATTACAGGACAGCAGTGCCCCGGTGTGCAGAATCTAAAAACAAGCAATAAAACTCAGCACAGAAGTGGAGGTGACTGTGACAAAAAGGGAATATTATCACAGTAGTGTTTATGGGTAATAAGGTGTTTATGATTTGTGAAAGAGTAGTGATGAGATGTTGTAAGGATTTTTAGGTCCCTTTTAGTTGTTGATTGGACACCCTGTGATGGGGCCATTGAGCCTACTGAGAGAGTCTTTAAAGAAGCCTCCTAAAGAAGCAAAGGAAAAAGGCTTGACTATGCTCTAGGCCTGAGATCTAGAATGGCAGAGTACATGTACATGGCAAAAAGAAAACTGGAGGCCAGCCAGGAACACATGAATTACTGGTATGATGAAAAGGCTACTATGCCTGAGTATACTCCTGGACTATTGGTGTGGGTGTTGGAGCCTGTGGCTCCCGGGCCCTCCATGACAAGTGGAGTGGACCCTATCCAATCTTGGAGAAGAATGGTGAGGTTACCTATTTGCTTGCCCTTGGAACCCCCAGGAACCCTCACAGGGTCCTGCAAGTAAATAGATTGAAACCCCACCATGATAGGGCCGTATAACCATACCATGTTACTGGTCATTGATGAGGGTGTGGAGGAAGAAACTGAGCCTGGGCCCAACCTCTTCTCCACTAATGTGCAAGATAGGTCAGTGGAGGGAGTTGTGCTCTCTCCCAAGTTGTCAGACCAGCAGCACGGAGACTGTAAGCAAGTGCTGGATCAGTTTGCTGGCCTATTCTCATTGACCCCAGGCATCACTGAATGGTGTGTGACCATATTGACACTGGTGACAGCCTACCTATCAAAAATAAACTGTACAGGTTGTCTGACCATGTCATAGCCAGAATTAATGCTGAGGCTGCTAAGAAGCTGGAATTAGAGGTAATTGAACCATGTGAAAGTCCATGGGCCAGTCCGGTGGTGCTGGTACCTAATTTTAATCCTCTTTTTTATAAATTGGTGTTAGATTTATTTTTGTAATGTGTCTTAATTATTTACTGAAATGGTGTTTTTAAATGCTTACATACCTGTCTTAGAAGTTAAGCCTGCCGGCTCACAGCCAAGCTGCCAAGGGTTGAGCATGGGAATAATTTTCTAAGACCTATTCTTAGCCATATACTGAGTTAGTGGCCTTATTGCCAGTGGCAGATATACCTTTGCTCGGACTAATAATCCACTTTCCAACAGTTATGTTACAGATACGTATTTAATGTAATGCCATTAAATTAAGGCTTATTGTTAAGATTGGCTTAAAGGGTGCTAAAGGTATGTTTCTAAAATATCATTTTTATTTAATTTATGTATAGGCTTGCAATCAGGGACGAGATTGGCTTTTCTAAACAATATATTTGCATCTTAATAGAAATGTCTTTAATATTAAAATTACTTGATTCAGAAAGTTTGCTGTATATGTAAGATCGAGTTGGTGTGAACAAAGTAGATTTAAATTTAATTTACTGCTTACCTAAATTATTTCTTAGCTGTTGTGACAGTGGTATCGACATAGTGGTATCAGGAACTAGTGAACATTGAAGAAGTAGCAGTGTATTTTACACTTATGAGTGGCCGCAAGACACTGACAAGGGTGAGTGCAGTCCCAGATTGCGCTCACCATCACCAAGATTTGTGGCTCAGAAAACTTTTCTCCTCAAATAAGCATGTCTTACTCATGGAAATGCGGGCCATATTATCAAGAAAGGGCAATACATTATCGCCGATTTTATCGGCAGGAAACTGCCGCTAAAGTGGCGATAATGGGCTTGATAATATGCCCTTGTGAATTCGCATAGAAGCCCAGGTTAACACCAGAACCTGGGTTTCTAAGGCATGAATGAGCGATGAGTAAAACACACCGACTCACTGGAGATCTTTTTTAATCTGGCCTAGATAATTAAATGTATATCTCATCTAAGACAAGTATGAGATGCAACTATTCAAAGGAAACACTTTAATAATTGGGTCCATCTTGCTGTTTCTACCTATCTTTTGTGCGTGTTAGCGAAGCTTTCATTGATGCTTTTGCAGGTCTACCTGTATATGTTTTTAAAAAATGTATCTTGCCTTTAATTATGGGGCTTTGGCAACGTGAGCTACTGCTTTATACACTTTACAGATGTTTTCATCCATTCTCATTCCATATGCATCAAACAACAACTAATCTATATGACAGTAAAGAAACTTGATAATGTACTCTTACGAATTGAGTCACAGTTAAGCAAGGTAATTTAGAAAAGTTAACATAGGTTCAGCCAAAGGAAGAAACAAGACATTAGCCAGACCGTGCTTTAAAATATACCTCGGCCTTCAGTTTTTGTTGACACAGGTCTTCACCTTTAACTTTCAAAATTACTTGATAACTCACCGCTGGAGACTACAAACTGCAAAATGACATTCTTGTCAAACAAGGCTGTAATTATGTCTGCTCTTCCTCCTCAAGCAGGCATTCAGCCATACCAGGCAAACATAAAAAAAAGAGCAAGAGCGATTATAGCTTTAAGTACCTCACAGGTTTATATCATCAGGAAACACAACCTTCTTGGTTCACCTAGGTTTGTGAGCTCATTGATTTTCTATACTCGAGCAGCATTATTTTATTTCTGAGAAATAGAGGGCATTGCTGGAAATCATAAAACAGTGTGTGCAGAAATTAATCAATGCTGCCAATCTGTCAAATTATAAAAAGATGCAGAATACAAAATATGGTCGCTCCATACAATTATCACCGAGATAGAATGCAACACGCATTTTTTTTATACCAGTTACAGTGTGCTTGATCTCCCTGAAATATTTTACATCGCCTGTTTTGTACAGTGCCTCTTGAATATTTGCAGAACCACCTGTGTTTGAACAAGTTCCTTCATTAAATTTCCTCGTGCTTGACAGAAGCAAAGAGGACAAGAATAGATTAGACCGCTAGCTTGTAATTTCTGCTTGTGGTTTTGGCACGGGAAAAGACATGCACCTGTGTCTAAGCTTGCTTTTTGAAGGGCAAAGCATGTCAAAAAATGTTTGCATTGTTATCTTCCTTGTACGTTTTCTTAGTTTCATGAGATGCACTGAAACCTACATCAGTCTAATTGGACCTCTGTAAGAAATCGGGTTATTGGTTGTGGGGGTTGGAAGCCCCACTCAGGCGACAACCAAAATCCTTGTCAGGGTGTTCTACAAAAGTCACTAAAGTAACCACTGCTTAACTCTCAGGTAGCCTGGCACAAAAGAAGTCAGGCTTAATTTAGAGGCAAGTATTTATACAGCACACAAACAGCAATAAAGTGAAAACCAACACAAGGAAACAAATCTCAAACAAATGTAGAAAAATATAGTACATTGTAATAAATAAAAGGTAACTAGAATGACAAAAATTCAGAAAGTGAATCAGAAATATGTGTTTTCTATGTTTTTAGTAAATATAGCACCTTAAAGCGCAAAGCTCTATTTGCGGTAATCTGGTCGTACTAGACCGGGGAAAGTCACAAGTTCAGGCTGTCGGTGATTAGGTGTGGGTCAGATACACTTAAGAACTTGAATCCTGCTAGTCCTCATCATACCAGTCTACCCACAATTGCTGAATCCTCTGTTCCCTCCGCCTCTCTATCCTCCCGCTTTGCTTCCCCCTCATTCACTACGAACCAGTCTGTTATTTCCCCCTTCACGGAGGGTGAGTGTAATACCCACTTACCTAAACCGGAGAACCCGTGTAATCTACCCCTTGGTTTCTGTATTACCAACTCAAGGGCCCTGCTCCTAGCTCCTTTCCCCAGTACTTCTCCTATTTGCCCACATCTTCCTATCTCCTCCCCCAGTGCGTCCCCCATCTCATTGGATAAAATCACCTTGCCCGTAAACAATCCTACTCAAGAATTATCTCTGCATCTGCCTGCACTGAGGCCTGTTGCCCTCTATGCTAATCCTCCCCCTTATTGGATATCAAGGCAAGTCTCAAGAGGGATTCTATCTCTCCCTGCAACCTTTGTGAGTGGTATACTTTGCCATCCAACACCCCTCTTAATAAAGGGTCCTACCCATTATCGTATTTTAGGTCAGCCGCTGATTGCAATAGCCTATCCTACATTCAGGAGAAGATGGCTGACCTCAAGCAGGATCTCCTTACTGTGAAAGATAACCCGCAGACCCTTTTACACATCTCCCTGAAGATGGAGAAGTTTTGGAAACTATATCCCTCCCTGGGACCAATTAACCCAGTCCTCCACTAAGGGTTAAACACGGCTGGGATGAAATGTCTTCTCTCATTTTCCCAGTTAGCCCTCTCTGGAGATCCTGGCCTCTTCCAAACCACCTGTCTAGGTCCCTTATGTTTCTGCTTCAGTTGTCCGATAACAACACCCTAGCTCTTCTTCTATCATACATTGGCCATGGGTGTGTCTCATCTGGCTTAACAACCAACATCCCAACTATCACCTCTGACCCTGATAGAGAACCTAGTGTTAACCTTAGATCTGTGAAAAGGGATAACCTACTTCAGGTCACCACGTCTCACCTTGAAGCGGTCACTACCAACTCACACATCAAATTGTTGCTTCTCAACTGTAGATCTGCAGTGAAACACTTAGCAGATATTTCTAAACTCATCATTTCACAAAATATGGACCTCCTGATCTTTACTAAAACTTGGCTCAATGACACCTTCTCCCCAGTTCTCAACATCTTAATCCCTCCTGATTATGATATTATCAGATGCGATCGACCTGTTAAAACTCGGAGGGGGGGTCATTGCTTGCATCCATCGCTCCAGCCTTATGTTGAAACAAATTCAGAATGCTTTGATGTCCTCTTGTGAGCAATTAGTCACGAAATCTGAAACAATGGCACCAGGTGATAATCTGCTTTTCATCTAGCAAATTATGGAGTCCATTAGCTATTGCTCGGATCAACATAGCCATATCTTCCTCAGAGCCATTAGCCTTCATTGGACTGAAACAAATAGGTCTTTGGTATGCTCCCTTAAGGCTTTCCTCTCCGACCTCAATTTTGCCCAGGTCTGCAAGGGACCTACCCACAACAAGGGCTCCACCCTCGAGCTTAACATAGTTAAAGACAACATCATACAATTTCATTACATTTTACTCTGTGACTGGTCGGATCATCACCACATAGCCTTCCACACCCTGGAAAAGGTCATGCGCAGACAGGGCCAACCACTTAACACCTAAAAACGGTCTTGTATTCTGAGAGACATCAGCATTAATGATCTAACATCTATTAGCAAGAATTGTCTTCAGCCAGCCCCTAACATGACCAACCTGTACAATCTTATTGATCCCTACATTAACTATAGGAATAGTATTTTCAACACTATTGCTCTGAAGCAACTCAAAACAACTCCAAATAAACAATCCAAACCCTGGTTTAATGACTCCTTAAATGATGAACTTCACAAACGTATGCTTTCAGAGAGACTTTGGAGAAACTCTCCCTCCACTATAAGCCTCAAACAGTTAAGGAAGATGAAAAGTGCATACAACAAACAAATTCTCAATGCTAAAACCAATCATTTCAGGGCTCAGCTGGACAGTGCTAAAACAGACCCAAGAAACTCTTTGAAATCATCCAGCAATGACCTAACCACTCTGCCAACCATATCTCAGCACCCATGACCTCCTTTCCTGGTGGAGAGGACTTCTCAGCACACTTCTCTGAAAAGGCAAGGAAAATTGCACTTGAGCTGTAAAACTCCCACTCCAAAGTTACGTCCTTTGAACTCCCTTTCATCATCAAACAAAACAAAAATATTTATACTTGATTGACAGCTTCCACGTCTGCTTTAGAGAAATGGAAAGTGCTTGCATAAATGACAAAGCCAACAAACAGGTGTTAACACAAATAATCCAAGAATGCCCTTCAACAGTCCTTCGATGATGGATCCTCCATGAACCCAGGATAAGCCCCATCAAAATTCTCAGCTTGGGACAGATCATACAAATGAGATGATGTCTGGACCATCATGATGGAGGCAGCTATGGCAAAACTGGAACTAGGAGAAGGGGAAGAAAGGAATCAACCAATGAAAATGAAAGCATCGGACACAGTCGGCACCAAGCTGATGCCCAAGACAACCTCAGCTCTCTAGTCTTTAGATATTTTGGGGAAGAAGCCCATTCAGCACTTGACTGCTATGTGGAGGGCGAGATATGCTTTCCCTGTGGTCACCGAAATCACTTTGCAGGAGTGTCCAAAATGTGGCATGGAAGGCACGCTAGCAGGAGAGAGACACTGGATGCAGGAAAAAAACATTCACTCAGAACAAGACTCTTATTTACAAGCCACTGGCGCCACTGGTGCATCACTTTTTCCCATATAAAAAGTGACGTACCGGCAGCGCAAGTGGCTTGCAAATCAGCCATAGAGTGTTTTATTGAACACCCTGACAGAGCCGAAACATGCATCTCCAAGAGCAGTGAAGGGGAAAAGAGACTGATGCAGATAAAAATGTCTTTCTCATCTCTGCTATAGATCAAGGGGTCAATAAGCAAGAGACACCTCCAAGTACTAGAATGCCTTTGTCAAAACAAAGATTTTGGTTCTCATTGACACCTGAGTATCAGTATATGCTAGGGATATAGCACAGTTTAACCAGCTCCAACCTCAGCCTCCGCTAGAAAAGACACACTCCTATTCTTTGCATATGGCAGCAATGACCTACTATCTGTCATAGGTCTCTTCAACAACCCTCTGTGGCATGACAATCAAATGATAACAGGCAAGTTCTTTGTAGTAAGTGATGATACTGGCATGTGCATCAGCTGCACCACCGAAGAGATTCTGCCTTTGATCTCCTTTACTTGCAGTGCCAACATCTGGAAACTTAGCATCATACTCAGCGAGACCTTTTCATTGGGCTAGGTTGCCTGAGGGAAAAACCTGTGAAACTCCGTATCAAAGATTCAACCAAGCCCAACACTCTCTATCACAAAAAAAGTCCCATTCTATCCAAGGAAGAAAGTCAAGCTCAAGTTGGAGAGACTAGAATACATTGGGTTGATAGTACACATGTTTAGATTTACGCCATGGGTCTCCCCTAAGATGGTAACAACAAAGTAGAATCAACCCACCACCATCCGTGGACATATGAAGTTTAACAATTCTGTGATATGCAGGACATGAGACATAAAGCCATCCTTCAATGACATATTGACAGATTTAAATTGAACCAAATAGTTCGACAAGTCAAACTTAAAGCAGGCTATTACGAGGTAGGGCTGGACAAACACAGTCAAAACATTACAATGTTCTCAACGCACACTGGTTTGAGGTGATACAAGAGTCTGAGCTTCGGGGTTTCCTCGGCCACCAAAGTGTTCCAAAATGCAATATCTGTGACTAAACTGTCTGTGGTTGTCATAAACCTGAGCAATGACATACTTGTATATGCACAGACTTTGGAGGAACATAACAGAACCCTCTTTACCACCCTTCAGTGCTTCACAGAAGCAGGCATAGCTTTTAAAAAAAATGCCAATTTCTGAACAACAAAATCATATTTTTCAGAAACATGTTTTCGTACAAGGGGCTTAGCAGCCAACAAACAAAAGTCCAGTACAATAGGAAAGCACCAGCTCCCAGGTTAGCCTCAAAAGGCATGGGTTTCCTCGGAATGACAAACTAATGCAGCTACTTCATCCTTATCCTGGTCCTCATGTCTCTGCCACTTTAAGACAGCACAAAGGGGCAACAATATGAGCCTAGCAACATAAACATGAAACAGTTTCCAACAAAACCAAGGAGCCCATTTTGAAATACACAAAACATTTTGATATCCAGGCAAATCCAAACTTATAGTGGACGCCAGTGGCATTGGAGGTGGTGTAGTCCTTTTTGAGTCCCTTTGTCACAAGTTCCCCCAGCTAGGATTGAGAAGTGGCCGGTCCAACTTCAACAATTCAACTTTAAGATGAAATACAGGTCAGAAGTGAACAACCAAGATGTTTGCCTTCTTGGAACACCCATCAAAGAACATTGAGGAAGATCACCAGACAGTGAAGTGTTTGCACAACTCATCTAAGGAGACTGTCCGCGGGCTCTGTCACTGGGGGAAATCATCTATGCCACAGGAGCAGATCCATGCATTCAGTTGGCAAGGATGGAAATGTTACTATCCGGACATGCAGTGAGAGATGTTGACACACATTAGACACTGGCTGAGGTATGGAAGGTCAGGAATGAGTTCAGCGTGGCAGGGCAGGTGACTCTTCTAAGAGGGGACAACATATTCAATCAAAGAGCCTCCATAGGTGCACCATTGAAGTAGCCTTCCAAAGGCACCAAAGGGATGGAAAAAAGCATGTGAGAGTAAGTATGGTTCTCCCATAAGCACAAACTTAAAGAATCAATGATTACATCCTGCCTTCTGTGTCAAGATGCAGACGCACAGAGTTCTCCAGTCCCAATCATCACTGATCTCTGTTGCTTACCAGATGGGCAACAGCTCCTTGTCATTGTGAACATGTACTTAAATACCCTGAGCAAGAGATGGTGCAATTATCAGCTTTTGAGAACAGTAGACCACAGTTAGAGAAGCTCTTTGCAGCATGTGGGCTCCTTGCCCTTGTCAAAACAAACAATGGGCCACCGTTTAGTGGGCAAGACCTCAAACAACATATACAGTAAATATACATACTATACCACAGGATAACACAAAAATATATATTCAATGAAAAGGAAAGGTTACAGGGATGTTGTAGGTAGTAAATAGAATTTACAAAATACCTTACAAATTCACAGAACAAAACTAAGTTTACAGGGACATTATACTTAGGCTAAGATTTCACATGCACACATCCATAGAAATTCAGCAATTATAGTTACCTGGGTTAACTATAACTTACACCTCCAAAATGCACTGCTTATGACCTCACATATTACATCACTCATGACATGGTCAATAACATCACTGATGACATCTCAAATGACATCACAGATGACATCACTGATAACATCTTCCAGTGATTGCCAGTGTTTTCTAAAAGTTTCTCAGTGTTAAGCATAATACTATGCCATCACAAAAGTTAAATTAGTTTACTTTGTGTACTACTGAGTGAATGTATTTTCAAACAGAGATTATGTAAGTGGCTGTGTAACTGTGTATCTTTGTGTTAGGTGTGTGTGTGTGTGGCTATATGGGTGAATACGTGGGTGTGTGAGTAGCTGTATGGGTGAGTAGGTGACTGTGTGAGTGTCTGTATGGGGGAGTGAATGGGTGTGTAAGAGGTGCATGGATGAGTGAGTGGGTATGTGAGAGACTGTGTGGATGAGCTAGTGGTTATATGTGTTTTTGTATGGGTGAGTTGGTGACTGTGTCAGGGGTTGAATGAGTGGCTGTAAATGAAGCAGGTGTGAGTGGCTGTAAATGAAGAATGAGAGAGTGCATGAGTGGCCTTCAAGACCGGCACCTTCCCCAATAACTGGAAGCGCGCAGAGGTTAGACGCCTGCTCAAGAAGCCCTCAGCAGAAAATACGGACCTTAAGTACTACTGGCCCATCTCGCTCCTCCCCTTTACGGCAAAAGTCCCTGAGAAGACCATCAATGCACAACTAACTAGATTCCCTGAAGACAACGCCATCCTCGACCCTTCTCAATCTGGGTTCCGCAGCAACCACAGCACCGCGACCACCCTACTCGCCGCCACAGATGACATCTGCACCCTCCTTGACCAAGGCCACACTGCAGCCCTGATCCTACTTGACCTGTCAGCAGCATTCAACACCATCTCCCACCGCAAACTCACCGGCAGGGTACATGCAGCCGGCATACAAGGAACAGCCATCGACTGGATCTGCTCATTCCTCACCGGCAGAAGCCAAGGGATCAGACTGCTGAATACCCCAGGGCTCATCACTCCGCCCTATCCTCTTCAGCATCTTTATGGCCTCCCTCACCACCATCGTCAAACAGCACAGCCTCAGCATAGTGTCCTACACCAACCACACCCAGCTCATCCCCTCCCCCACCAAGGACCCCACCACCATCAAAATGCAGTTTCCAGGAAGGAATGCAGGACGTTGCTTCCTTGATGATCAACAGTTGCCTGAAGCTCAACTCGGAGAAGACAGAAGTCCTCGTCCTTGGAACCACCCCATCAGCATGGAACAAAACATTGTGGCCTAGCGTCCTCGGCACCCCTCCCACCCCCACTGACCATGCCAGAAACCTCAGAATCGTACTCGACTCCTCCCTCTCCATGAACCGACAGGTCAACGCCGTCACCTCCAGCTGCTTCAACACCCTCTGCATACTCCGCAAGACCTTCAAATGGATCCTACCTGAGTCAAGGAAGACACTCACCCATGCACTCATAACTAGCAGACTCAACTACAGAAACGCCAAGCCTCTACTGTGCAAGCTCCAGACGATACAGAACACCGCTGCCAGACTCGTCCTCGGCATCCCTGACACGAACACATAAGCCAAAACCTATGGAACCTCCACTGGCTCCCCGTCAAGAAGAGAATCACCTTCAAAATACTCACCCACACCTACAAATCCCTCCTTAACAGCAGACCCCAATACCTCAATGAGAGAATCACCTTCCACGTACCGAAGAAAAACCTCTGATCTGCCAACCTCGCCCTTGCCGAAACCCCACACATACGTAGAGCCAGAACAGGGGGAAGAGCCTTCTCCTACATCGCAGCTAAGACCTGGAACGATCTCCCTATCGACATCCGACACTCACCCTCCCAGAATGCTTTCGGGAAGGGCCTTCGTCTGAACAGAACTGCGCACTCTCCCAGCGCTTTGAGACCCTCGCAGGTGGGTAGTGTGTTACCTAACTTTAACATCCCTGTAACCTTTGTTTTTTCAGTGAATTTCTATGGTTATTTAATGTTATTTCCTAATTGTAACCTGTAACCTTTGGATTGAGTGCATGAGTGAGTGCACACGTGTCTCAGTGGGTGTGTGCATGGATGCATGAGTGTCTTAATGAGTGTGTGAGTGTCTGTGTGGGTCTGGGAGTGGATGCATGACTGTGGTTGCAACCTGCAGTGTTCCAGGACACCCTTTTGCAGGGAGGTTGAGAAAGGGGAAGGGCCTCTTATGATATTTCAGTAATCTGGCTGCCTGGGACTTACTGGTGCTAACAATAGGGGTCCTTCATCCCCCAAGCATTAGTGCACCAGAAGGAGTGCTTTCAGAGTGGTTGAAAAAGGGGGTGGACCTCCATTGACCTCTCAGCAGTCCTGCTGTGGGGGACTTACCTATTGCAACAATAGGAGTTCTAGGCCCCCAATGACCCTCAGCAGCCAAAGGGACTTAATTTCCCAACAAGTAGTGCACCAGGAGCAACATTTGCAATCTGATTGAGAAAGGGAGTGGTACCTTTGATGAGGTCTTGGCAATCCCTCTGTGAGGGACTTACTTGTGCAACAGTAGGGGTTCTTGACCCTGGGGACTCCCCCCCCCGGGCCCTGCCATGGTTCCCTGGGTGCCCCTAGGGCACTCAATGTGACATGGGACCACTGAGAGAGCCTGAAGGCTCCCATGGTCCATACTGGCTCTCCACCTCCTGCAGGAGCCAGCATTGCTTTCACACAAAGGGAGCTGCTAAACATGCAGCTCACTGTGAGTGAAACCAATTCATCTGTTTTCTTCCTCGCTTGACAGTGGGCAGGGAAACAGATGAATACTCTGATTCCAGCAACCAAGAGCATTTTCAAAGCTCTCGCTTGCTGAAAGCAGAGTGTTTGCTGTGACTCGGAGGCAGTCGTTAAAGCTCCAGCCAAGTCGCAGCAAACAGCTGTGTCCCCAGGGGTGGGCGCATAACGACATAGCAGGAGCTGGCCCAGGGGAGTCGTGGTACCCATCTATGGATCCAGGAGAAGGGCCATTCGGCCCCCCTCCATTGCAGTACTTAGCCCCAGTCTAGTGTTGGACCCCGAGGCTACGGGGGCCCCATGGCCCACCCTTAATTTTTATAAATTACCCACAGGGGGTGGTGGACTCTGGGTCTGCAGGGAGATGTTTAGCCCCAGGGAGGTGGAGGTTCTCAGAGTGCTGGCAGCCCAGCGGACCTACCCGCATACATATTTTTAAGTGCCATGTGGAGGTGGGGATCCCCAGATCTGTGGGGGGCCACACGGACTCCACTGCATTACTTTATATGTATTTGGCCCAGGCAGGTGGTGGTCTCTGGGGTGTGGGGTGTTGTGTGGGCATCCCCTGCATACCTTTAAAGCAATGCCACGGGGATGTGGCTGGTCCTAGGTCTTTCATAAGCCCTAGGTGGGGCCTGTGCACACCATACTATTTTTATTGTATGGCCCTGGGTGCTGGCCCACCCTGAGGCTTACTTAAAAGCAAGCCATGGAGGCTGTGCATTTTGGGGGTTTTATCCGTGAACTCCACTCATTCATGGCAATTTTGTTTATGCTTTTAAGCCGTGGCAGGGATCTAGGAGGTCAGGGTATTCCTACACTACCCCATTTTCTTTTTTTTACATTTGTTTTTGGGAACTCAGCTGAAGCTGAGCCCCAAGATGGGTGCCAACACTTTCTGATTAAAGTGTTGGCAGCCAATCAGAGCTCTGCAATTCTCTGCACAAGCTTATTATTATTCGTGAATTAGCCGCAACCACAGATGTCACTAACTTTATTTTCCACCAGTAGGTGATACATATATACATATATATTACAGACTTTATTGTTAGCATTTACTAAACCTTAGAAATTCACTGAAAAAATCATAGATTTCAGGAAGGTTATAGTTAGTTGGACATTTGACTCATATAAAACCAGAGAAATTCGCCAGTTATAGTTAGTTGAGCTAACTATAACTTCCTCTTCACAAAATACAACATAAATTACAGAAAACTCTGTAATTAATAAGTCAAAACAATTCGAATTGCGATTTCTGCTATCCACAGTGTAGCGTATTCAATGTTCCTTTGCACTTGCAAGATAAATTTGGTCAGTGAAGTAAATCTATAAGTCATCTAAAAAAATGTCTTCAAGTAAGTATACTAAAAGGATAGTGTGTATATTTCAATAGACGTTCTAGTTACTTGACTACTGGATTCTAAAATTAAACAATCACCACTCGATCTGAATTGCGAACCGTTCTGTCTGCAGTGTAGGACCGAGAGAGCGGTCAGCAAGGGCCCACAGCTACATAACGTTGACTTGAGCTGTCCAGTTTGTCATCAGCGAAGCAACAAAAAAGCATGTGCAGAGCCTGCAATGATACATATGAATGGTACAGACAGTGCGCAATGGAGCAATGTCTTTTCCTACATGACTGCATCATCTACAATAGCAACTCAATCTGAATTGAGAACACTGCTGTCTGCAGTGTTAATTGAAGGCAGTACTCACACAGAAAACCATAAATACTTTTCTCACTTCCTATTCACAATATACAACAACATAAATTACAGAAAAGTCTGCAATAAATAAATCAAAACATTTCAAATTGCCATTTCTGCTGTCCACAGTTTGGACTATTCAGTGTTCATTTAGACTTGCAAGATGAATTTGATCATTGTAGTAAACCTATAAGTCATCTAAAAAAGCAAGTATACTAAAAAGATATTGTGTATATTTCAATAGATGTTGTAGTTACTTGACTACTGAATTCTGTAATTAAACAATCACCACTCAATCTGAATTGTGAACACCAAATCGGAGGAGGTACACAGAAATCATCACAGACTTTAACTTCTAACATCCTCAATCATACAATCAAGACCCCGTTTCACTGTTCGGACCTGCTGCGTGTACTCCACCGACTGGTGTCAACTAAGGACAATAATATTGTGCAACAGTTAGGTACACAAGCACAGAGTCTGATGCACCTCAATGGAGGGAGTTCTATGAAAACCAAGCAGAATGAAATATCGGACATCGTCCATTGTGGGACCTAGACTTGGTTGCATCTCTTTGGAGGTAGTATACAGAAATAATCACAGACTTTAACTCTGACATCCTCAATCATAGAATCAAGATGCTGTTTCACTGTTCGGACATGCTGTGCCTCGGTGTAGTCCAGCGACTACAGTCAACCAAGCCCAATAATCCTGCACAGCTATTAGCTACGGAAGCACAGAATGTGATGCACCTCAACAGAGGGACTGTTAGACCTTCACTCACCTGAAGTCTAGGCTGTTCACCTGCTCTTAATAATCTACCCCTGACCAACTGAATCTGTAAATACAGTTTGACAGAAGTACACTCAAAAGGGAAGGGGGAATTGGGACAAAATAACAAACAGAAAGAAACACTCCAAGTTCTTGTTTCACTCAGCATTGGATACTCTGGCGTCCTTGGACTGTGTCTCTATTCAGATATATATAATACCAAAATATTAGCTTTTAATTCAAATTATAAAGCTCTATTGTTTTACTATAAACCAAACTGTATTTTATATACCTTTGAAAATCTGGTTAGGAATTCAACAGAATATTATTCACCTCAAAGCGTAGCTTAAAACTATAGCCAGTTATTTCTTCTGTAAGAAAATAAACAACCTTTGAGTAATTGTTATCACCAATTCACTCCTAATGTGATTGGTATCACATACTGTTTCTACAAAACTTACTTAGCAATAAAAAATCATATTGACCCCCAAAAAAAACTTTGATCAAATGTTCTTGTCCTTTTTGTCCTTTGTTTAAAGATTTGCAGTGGTGGTATGCCTTAAAATACAAGGTAAGTAATCATCATACTGCTTTAGTCTTTATGATTTCTATAACTCCTGTATAATTTCCACTTCTGTGAGCAAATTAGTTATTTCACTGTCTTTCAAAATGAGTTGTCAAAATGTCAATGCTCGGTATATTATTATTGTAATGAACTCCTTTAATTTGTCAACTTAAGCACAATGCGCATTGCCTCTGTGACTGTCTTTCTAAATGAATATCAGAATGCAAATGAACTTACTTGTTCATAACGCGCTTCGTTTTCCAAAATATTAACCTTACTTTCAGTTCAAGACGTAGTGCTGTTCAAATGGGACTGGAAGAACTGAAATTCCCATTTCCATGGTGAGGGAGGAAGGACAATGTATCCAGACCGGAAATACTTTCAGCGCGTCTAAGTTGTTCCTATGGAGACCGCTGAAGAAACAGGATGCAGACGAAGGAATGAAGTCTTCAGATGAGGAAGGTAGGATAACGAGCGTAAGCGCATGTGCTTGCTCGTACAGGGGTTAAATAGTATTCCAGGAGGGTGGGCTTCTTTGGTGGTGAAGGGAGAACAAACGTGCAGTGCATGAGAACATGGATTAACAGTCTATCACAGCACATGGGCACATGGATTAACAGTCTTTATCAACACGTGCCTATTATGCAAATAAGTTTTACCTTGTCGAGCGCTCCTTAAACCAGTGCCTGACATCTTAAAGAAAAAACAAGCACTGGTAAAATCTGTTTAACAACAGCTTGGTATCTCCCAGTTAAAAATAAGCACTGGTAAAATCAAAAGAAATATATTCATTCAACTAGACTTTTCTTATGATTCTACATGAGATTGAGCATGATTCTTTATACAAACCCTAATATGGAGTTCTGTGGAAAGCAAGCAGCAGGTATTATCGGACATCGTCCATTGTGGGATCAAGACACCTTTCCACTGTTGGGACCTAGAGTTGGTTGCACCTGGTCAGAGGGGGTACACAGAAATGATCACAGACTTTAACTTCTGACAGACTCAGTCATAGAATCAAGACCGTGTTTCACTGCTCGGACCTGCTGTACCACATTGCAATTTCAACTTCTTGCATAGCAATCGCTGCTTCATTTTCCAGTATTGGTTGTCCAAGAGGATCTTAACTACATAGTCCACTAGTATGACTATCTTGAGAACTTTCATTAGCTATTCCAGCCATAATAGTATTTTCATGTTCAACTTCATCATTCAACATTTTTAAATATATAGGAAAAATTGTACATGCAATGCTATCTTTATATGCATTAAAAGAATCTTCATAGCAGTCAAAGTCTCCAAGTAATTCACTTTCGCTACGCCATGGTTTAAACAGTTGCAGAAATGCTAAATAGTAAAATTCTCGCTTATCTGAAGTTTCACAACTACGTTTCTTGTGGTTTATGAGATTACCCTTTGCATGTTTTAGTAAACAACCATGACATCCAACAACTGCATATTTTCCTTCTTTTAAATTCTGTTTAACATTTCTTTTGAAGCTGTAATGTTGAAATACTTCATATAGACATAGCAGTTCCACATATCGACTCCTTTTCGGATAGTATGTGTCCAACATATTAGTTTTAAGAATGTCTGTACTGTCTGGTTCTTTTGTTGCTAATTCTTCAATTTCTTCAAATGATTTCAACACTCTATTTCGTTTGCAGGCAAGACCTAAACTTACCCAAAGGATTCCTCGTTACTTTGAATATAAACATGAAGAGCACAAGTGGTCTGAACAATCATACGATCCAATTTCTCAGTGGGAAAGCATTTTCAAAGTAAAGCGGTACAATATTTTACTAAGGCTTTTCTCTTGTGCAATTTCTTCCCACATTTGTTTCATTCTGTTTTTTATGATTTTGTTATGTACGATGTAAGATAACGTGCAACAGCAATTGAGTTATCTGCAACATACTGAATGTCCATGTTCACATTCCACATTTTTAAAATGACTGGATTGTAATCATTGATATACTTTGACACAGGGGTTCTTTTTTAGTTGTAGGTATTCTTTGGAGATTTTCGAGTTATTGTGCGCCTTACAGAATAAAAAAAAGAATTTACTCTTCCTTTACAAATGACTGGACGGGGAAAACCAAACCGACATTTGGTGTAACATTTTCCTTTAGACTTGTATTTTCCTCTGCAATACTTTCCACAACGGTGACTTCCAAGCTTTTCTCCCATACACTTATTGGAGTTCCCTGTGCTTTTTGCATTTGAAATAACTCAATGCTGCTTCCTATTACTTTTTTTGAATGCAAAGGATATATTGTGTAATGTTCATAAATCTCTTCAGTCCTAGACTTGTCCACTTTCTCTATTTGACCACTTGAAATTTCAGATGAATCTTCTAAACTTACTACCTGTTCATCCACATTTACATTTTTGTAATAAATATAGTTCTCTAAGAGATATAAGGTAGCCTTTTCAACTTTATTAACATCCACTTATTCTTGCCATATTTTCTGACTCTTTAAAAGTACACCATTTACTAGAATGACTACTGCCTCATTTTCCTCTTTCTCTCCAGCAATAGTTTCAGTATTTTTCTTAAAATCCAAAGGTAAGTACACCACTCTTCTTTTCAGCCCATTTGCAAGTCTGTTGGTGGTAGTATACCTGTTTTAGGCTCCATCCGAATTATAGTTTGAAAAGTATGAACAGATTGAATTAGAACAGACTCGTATGTATTCAATTCTGCCAGTTCCTGCGGAATAGCTACTAATTCTAAGTTATTATGTACTGCTGAGTGCACCGCCCGCCACAATGGTAGGAATAATGGATGCGCCCGCCACTGTGGAGGGCGCATCCTAATGCTGCCGACGGGACCCCCGCCCTTATGGTGGGTAGTCCTTTTCACCGGTAGGCGTCATCCTAATGGGCCCCATACTTTGGTATTTCAGAGCACACTACATTCAACTGTCTAATTTCATCTTCAAACTGATCAGTACTAATCACTTTCCCATCACCTCCAACATCTGTAATTGTCAAACTTTCACTTTCTATGGACTGCTCTTCTGAGCCAAAATATCGCATTTCAATATCATTACACTTTTTTGGAACATCTGATAAAGAACCATATAAAATACATGTATTCAGTTCACTTAAACATAATGCAGGACTTTTTACATACTAACATTTCCTTAAAAACCTCCGCTTTTCTGAATGTTGTACAGCTAACATCTTCAAGTGATGAAGAACACTTTTACAAACTTTTCTTGAAAGACAAGCCAGAGAATGCCCATACTTCTCAGTATATTTTCTTACATTACATGGATCTAGTCCTTGTAACAACTTAATCTTCTGTTTAATACTTTCTGTGTATATTCTCGTAGAAACTTTTGAATTATATCAATGGATTCCTGTCAAATACTACAAATACTACTACAACCCTACTTATACACAAGAGCTTGTGGACAATTCCCTTGCATTTCTTCAGCTCTTAACTCTTCTGCACTTTTACCAACCACTTCCTCCTTTGGAAGAGGACAACCATAATGAACTTCGCAGCAACGGCCTCCAGTATCAACTGCAAATCGTAAACTATTTTCCTGGAAGTAACTTTCCTCATTCAAAAAAGGCTCACTAGTAGAAGTATGTCTCCAATGCCCACTAAAGATTTTGCAAAAGTTGGTTCTGTTCACAAGTCTCTTTTTTCTACTTTTGTCTTTCAACACTTTGACTATTTTATCCAACAGTTTAATTCTCTTCAAAATCAGAATGAATAGCTACTGTTTTAAATTGAAAGCAGTATCCACTATACTTTCAATACACTGCTTCTCTTTGAATTGCAACACTTTCCTTTTATATTTGCATCATGTTTTCATTAAATTCTGAATCACTCTAGATCGAAAAAGTCTCTGATGAATTTCTTGAAATTGCTTTTGTCTCTGAGTAACAGATACTATTTCTTTATCATGTTTCCTTTTCCAGGTATTTGAAATTGAACTCTGCTTCACCTTACTTGAAAATGTCTTCTTTTTGCTTTGTGTGATCTTTTTTTCATTAAATGTTCGTAATATTTTTTTAGAAATTGTCTTGTACTTTTAGTAGAACAAACTGTTTCTGTACTACTCATACTTTTTTCTAATTGAATATTTATCCTATTGGCCAAATATATATTTTTCTTCTCTTTTCTGTTTTTTCACTTCTTCTAGGCATTTCCACATCCAAGCTGAATAATTTTCCGAAAAACAAAAAATAGCTTCAATTATTTTTCACATTTGTTCATTATGTTAAACATAATAACATACAATTACAAAACTTCTACTAATGACTTCCAGACCCAGTACTGCAATGTGATGTAGCACAACAGGGGAGCACTAGGATGACAAATAGTGCCATAAACATACAGCAAGTATTTATTTAATTATTTACATACACCTTTACAATTTATATGTAACTGCACTACCTCGTACTCTACACCTCTCCGCCGCACCCCACCACCCCACAGCACTCTCTCTGCAACGCACTGCAGACAAATTTATAGATAGTTTTAAAAAAAATTGTAATTTCTGTACTTAGGATGATATTATCAACCAAACGGCACACACAAAAATTACCATTATTAGCCTAACAATCTTTTCTACTACTTCGTAAACATAACACTGCACCCAAGGCTTTAAGTGGGAGGGGGTGTCTGTGGGCGTCTGAGCACCGCACTTTAATTTTAGGGCCTCTAAACGGGTCTTTATGGGGCTCTATTTTCGGGCTTCGCAAAACTAATCCGTTTTTTTTTATTGCACTGCAGGGAGACTGTCAGAGCCTGCACATTGCTCACTACTGAGAAGTGCAGATATCATGCCAGGTGACTCGCATTGTAGGAGAAGGGTAATCCTTTAAAGAGAGCCATTTTTTCTCAGGATTTCCCTTCTCTTTTTCCAATGAGGAGAAACATCATTGTGGGATGATTAACAGACAGACAACCATGCATGCAGCACCCATTGCCCCATTTTTTTGTAAATGAGGCTCTATTTTTTTTACCCCTTTTTACAGCCCCTATATCCCCACTCTGCCTATTGCTGAAAGAATTAGGTTCCCCCGAAATTTCGCTATGGGTGCGCCTCTGGAATCAACCACAAGCAGGCAACTCCAGCACAACCCTGCTCTGACCTTACACACTGTCTTGTTTTAGTGCTACGAAAACACACGCTTTGCGTGGCTCACTTAGTTCTCACACCCCTGCTTTAATATGAACATAAAAGCTTTGCAATTACTTATATATTCCTAAACTGTGCTTCACATGGAAATATAGAACTACAGGTTCTCACCACCCCAAATTAGCTCTCTGGCATACTTTCTTAAATTTAAGAAGTACAGGTATTCTGTATGTGTCAGTCACGGCCACTTTAAAACAGTGTTCCTATATACACTCAACAAAAAGTTATGTTTCTAAATTAACGTCTTACACTGAAAAGCTCCTTTACATTTCTTTTGCTAGATGTATCTTTGTTTAAACCACCATCAGAGAAGAGTGGTGAAGTATGCTCCACAAAGAGCAATTCAAATCTTTGTTGTTCTTTATAAGAAAAATCAGCCTGTCAATGCTTATCGCCAGCCTTTTCAACCCCTTAAGAGGCTGGGTGGATGAGTATAAAACGTCGTATTTAGGATCGAGGGCAGAGGGTACACGGAAATAAGAAGGTATAGTTGATTAAAGGGTGAGTGGATGCATAGCCAGATGGATCAATGGATAGGTAGATGGATAGATGTATCAATGTATGGATGGATGGAAGGATGAATGAATGCTCGGATAAGTACTTAGGATAGGCGGGTGGGCTGATAGATGCTTAGGATTAGTTCTGGGACAGTTGTATCTATGGATATATAGATGTATGGCTGTATGAATGGCACAATGCTTCCTACAGGCTAGTGGGCTCATAGATGCTTAAGATAAGTGCAGGAACAGCTATATGTATGTATATAAGTAGGAATGTATGCATCAATTAAACGATGGTTGGATGGCACAGTGCTTAGGATGGATGGATGCTGGGCTTTAATTGGGCCGGCACTTATTTTTTAGGGAGCCTCCAAACGGGTCTCTATCAAGCTCTATTTTCGGCCCTCGCAAAGATAGTCAATTTTTTTATTTTTTTATTGCACTGCAGTGAGAGCATGCACATCAATTTATGCATGCTCGTTTTGCTCACTACTGAGAACTGGAGACATCATGCTAGGTGAGCCACGTTGTAGAACGAAGGGAAATCCTTTAAAGAATGATTTTTCTGAACGTAGGATAATTGGAGGGGATTTTCTAAAGCATGCAATGCTACTTATCTTGATTTAGACCATGCCCCTACTTGCAAAGCCCACACCCCTTTAAGAGGTTTGCCCCCCCCCTTTTAGAGCACCCCCAGTTTTTTTGTCCCACTTAGAACCCTGACTACACCATAGTAACAAAGAAACAGTCTAGGCTTCCTTTGAAATCTACAATGGCACCAAGTTTCATTTGCTATCCATGCTGGCAGCCTTCTACCATAGTGGAAGAGTGTCTATCAGCACGAAGATTTGTTGTCCACAGAAATGTGTAATTTGTGTACCTGTCTGCTGGAACACTCATCGCCAAAAGTTATTAAAACATGGGAATTTGCCAGAAAAACATATACCATACCATAAAGCGATTCATAAATGGGCACACTGCCAATACACCACCCTCTTCCCCATCTTTCCTTAACCTTACAAAATCAAAGAAAGAGCCCCAGCAAATCTAGTAGAGCCAATATAGCAATACAGGAATTTATTTCAAAAACTGTCTGCCGGAACGCTCATGAGCAATGCATATTAAAAAATACAAATTTGCGAGTAAAACATATACTATGCCATAGGGGTCTATATAAGTGCTCCCAGTGGTACTACATCACCTTTAGTAGCTCAATATCTGCACGTTACTAAATTTTGTGTTTTAATCACCAACATACCCACCAGCCCCACACCCACCCACACCCTTGGTTACTGTACGAAATCAAACAGAACCCCCCACCATTCCTAGTAGCTCCACTATACCCATACACAGGGTTAATTTTAACAGGTGTCGACCGGAACACCTATCGGCAAAAAGTATTCAAACATGCAAATTGGCAGGTAAAACATAAACCATCCCATAGCATGGTGGCGTTGGGGCTCCCTCCACGGTCCCCAATGTTTTATTTGAGCCCCAGGGGATGGGGTCCCCGGGGATAATAAAAATAAGTGATAGGGGCTATTTTTTTTACAGTAAATTTACAGTATGCGTACCAAGCGCGTCCGAACGACGTATGGTTCAAGGTTCCTAAATCATCCCATACGCCTACCTAAGCAAGAAAAAAATAATTAAAAAAATATGTTTTACAGATATCTATTAAGCTTATGTGTTTAGATGCTGGTTGGTTCTAACAAGAGCTTTTCTCTTTATTGGTACTTATAAGTATGTATCTTTTGCAGAGTCTAAACTTGTTGAGGTGGAGTGTTTTACAGTGTGCTGAACTTTTGACCTCTGTAGACAGTTGACTTTTGCATGATCTGTTGGGGGTAGGGTTCAAAGTTAAGTCAGTTGGAAAGGGTTCAAATGTACAACCAATAGAAATGTGTGTTTGGTTTTGAATTAATGTGTGAAGCGATTTGATTCGTAATTAACATGTATACATGTGTAAATTGAGAGGGAAAATGTGCCATTTTCTGGTTTTGCTGCAAACACTGAAGTAGAGAGATTCTGTATAAGAATATCTGCTGTGTGAGTGGCATTCTTCTTAATTTACAAATCAATTTGAAAGGTGAGTTGATAACTTGTAAGGGAATGTATGTGGTGCATTTAGTTTTTAGTAAGTGTAATGTGTTTATCCTTCTAAAGTGTGTAGAATCACATTTTGAGTTTATCTGCATTTGGATAACTATCGTGATAAAACCATTTGGTAAGTTAATGTGTTTAGTGAGTCAGCTTTGTGCAATAAAGTGCAGTACTAAAAAATGTAGAATGTGTGCAGTCACTTTTTCAGTTGTAGAATAGTTAATAGCGTTGCTTGTTTAGAATTAGGTTTGTGTTTTAAATCTACAATTTTCCAGTCTGTATACATACACTACTGTAAATTCTCTGGGATATATTTACAAGCCTCTTGTGTGTCTTTGTGCTGCCATTGCATTACTTTTTTGATACAATGTTCGCACAAATAATGCAGCAAATTGTTTATGTATTTGTAAAATTACTCATGGTTGTACAGTAAAATGCAGTAATTATATTTCTGTAATGTGTGCACTCATATTCGCCCTTCAAGAGTAATTAATTGTGTTTTTTGTCTATAATCAGACTTGTGTTTTAAATCTACAATTTCCCAGTTAGTAGACATACACTGCTGCATACTCTTTGGTGCAGATTTACAAGCCCCTTGTGCCTCTTTGTTGTTGTATTATGTCACATTTTTGATGTAATGTTGGAACAAAAAATGCATCACTTTGCCTATGTATTTGCAAACGGAGTCAGGATTGACCACTGAAATGTAGTAGTTATATACATGGAATGTGTGCAGTCACTTAACTGTTTCTAGACTAGTTAATGTGTTTTGGTAAAATTCAAGGTGTAATATTTTTTGTCTAGAATCACACTGTGCATCTGTGTGCATTTAGGAATTGTTCTGAGAGAAGCATTTTTGTATGTTTTGTGTTTTCAGATACATAAGTGCTTATAAAGCTATCCTTTTTTCTTGTTTTGATAGAATTAAAAAACGGTTATTGGTTTTGTATTTGGAAAATGACTCATGGTTGTACAGTAAAATGCAATCATTTTATTTCTGTAATGTGTGCAGTGATATTAGTCCTTCAAGAGTAAATTAGTAGTGTTGTTTGTCTAGAATCAGACCCTTGTTCTAAATCTACAATTTCCCAGTCTGTATACATACACTGCTGCATACACTCTGGGGCAGATTTACAAGCCCCTTGCGCCTTTTTGTTGTTCTAGTGTGTCATTTTTTGATGTAATGTTGGCAAAACAAATGCAGCAAATTGCTTATGTATTTGCAAAATGAGTCAGGGTTGTCCACTGCAATGTAGTAGTTATAAACATGGAATGTGTGCAGTCACTTAACCATTTCTAGACTACTAAATGTGTTTTAGTAAAATGCAAGGTCTTACATTTTTGTCTAGAATCACACTGTGCGTTTGTGTGCATTTAGCAATTATATTCGCCCCTTTTTCTATATTCTCCCCCTTTTTCCTCATACTCCCCCCTCTATCCTCATACAGACCCCTCTCTCCTTATACTCCCCCTCTCTCCTCACACTCTCTCTCCTTATACTCTCCCTTCTCTCCTCATACTCCCACCTCTCTCCTCAAACTCCTTCTTCTCCTCATACTCACCACTCTCCTCATACTCCCTCTCTCCCCTCATAGTGCCCCATCTCCTCATACTCCCCCCCTCTCCTCAAATTTCTCCTTTCCTTATACTCCCCCTTCTCTCTTCATACCCCCTTCACTTCTCATACTCTACCATCTCCTCATACTCCCCCTCTCTCCTCATAGTGCCTTCTCTCTCCTCATACCCCCTCGCTCTACTAATACTCTTCTTTTGTCCACATTCTCCCCCCTCTCTTCTCATACTCTCCCTTCTCTTCTCATACACACCCTCTCTCCTTATGCTCCTCTTTTCTCTCCTGATATTCCTCTCTCTCTCCTCATACTTCCCCCTCTCTCCTCTTACTCTTCCCTCTCTCCTCATACTCCCTTTCTCCTCATATTCCCCCCTCCTCATAGTCCCCCTCTCTGTCCCAATACTTCCCCCTCTCTCCTCTTACTCTTCCCTCTTTCTTCATACTCCCCCTTCTCCTCATATTCCCCCCTCTCCTAATACTCCCCCTCTCTGTCGTCATACTCCCCCCTTTCTCCTCATATTACCCCTCATTCTCCCCCCTCTCTCCTCATACTCCCTTTCTCCTCATATTCCCCCTCCTCATAGTCCCCCTCTCTGTCCCAATACTTCCCCCTCTCTCCTCTTACTCTTCCCTCTTTCTTCATACTCCCCCTTCTCCTCATATTCCCCCCTCTCCTAATACTCCCCCTCTCTGTCGTCATACTCCCCCCTTTCTCCTCATATTACCCCTCATTCTCCCCCCTCTCTCCTCATACTCCCCCTGTCCTCATACTCCCTCTTCTCTCCTCTTAGTCCTCCTCGCTCCTCATACGTCCTCCTTTCCTCATTATCTACCCTCTCCTCATACTCTCCCCTCTCTCCTCATACCCCATCTCTCCTCATACTCTTCCCATTTCCTCATAGTCCTGCCTCTCTCCTCATACTCCCTCCTCTCTCCTCATACTATCCCCTCTCTCCTCATACATCCCTTCTCTCCCTATACTCCCCCTCTCTCCACATTCTCCCCCTCTCTCCTCATACTTCCCCCTCTCTCCTCATACATCCCTTCTCTCCCTATACTCCCCCTCTCTCCACATTCTCCCCCTCTCTCCTCATACTCCCCCCTCTCTCCTTATACTTATACTCCTACTCTCTCCTCATACTTACCCCTCTTCCACATATTCCCCCTTCTCTCCTCATATTGCCAGCTCTCTCCTCATACTCCTTCCTCTCTCCTCATAGTCCCCCCTCTCTCCTTATACTCCCCCTCTCCTTATACTTCCTCTCTCCCCTCATACTCCCCTCTTTCCTCATATTCCCTCCTCTTCTCATATTCCCTCTCTCTCCTCCTACTCCCCCCTCTCCTCATATTCCCTCCTCTCCTCATACTCCCCCTCTCTCCTCATACCACCCTCACTCCTCATACTTATCCCATCTCTTCATACTCCTTCCTCTGTCCTCATAACCCCCCCTCTCTCCTCATACTCCCCTCTCTCCTCATACTCCCCCTCTCCTCTTACTTCCCTTTCTCCTTATTCTCCCCTTCTCCCCTCCTACTCCCCCTCTCATCATACTCCCCTCTCTCCTCATATTACCTCCTCTTCTCATACTCCCCCTATCTCCTCCCACTCCCTCCTCTCCTCATATTCCCTCCTCTCCTCATACTACCCCCTCTCTCCTCATACACCCCCACTGTCCTTATATTTATCTTTTCTCCACATTCTCCCCCCTCTCTCCTCATATGCACTCCTCTTTCCTTATACTCCCCCTTTCTCCTCATACTCACTCCTCTTTCCACATACTTCTCTCTCTCTTCTTACACTCTCCGTATGTCTCCTCATACTCCCCTTCTCTCCTGATATTCCCATTGTCTCCTCCTTCTCCCCTCTCTCCTCATACTCACCCCTGTCCTCATACTCCCACCTCTCTCCTCGTACTCCTCCCTCTCTCCTCATACTTCCACCTCTCCTCATACTCTGCCCTCTCCTCATACTCCCCCTCTCTCCTCATACTGCACCCTCTTTCCTCATACACACACCTATCTCCTTATCCACACCTGTGTCTCCTTATACTCCCCTCTCTCTCCTCATTCCTCCCCCTCTCTCTTCATATTCTCCCCTTTTTCCTGATACTCTTCATCTCTCCTCATACACTGAAGCAATTATAAATTCAGTCAGGCACTCTCCTTACAGAAGTGTAATCATTTAGTCAGTACCCAAGTACTGATGCAGTGAAGTAGGCCTTAGCAGATGAACTGCTTCAATCCCTTATCCAGTATATATGCATTCTTTTATTCATGTGCACTCTTGTGTTTCCCATCTTCAATTCTCCATTCCGTATCCTTATACTTCCATCAAACACTCTGTGACTGTTCTTGCACTATTGTAGTGACCCATTTAGCAGTCTGTGATAATTTTTTCAGTGCACTAACACTCAAGCACTGATAAATTCAGTGAGGTACTCTCCTCACAGAACTGTAATCATTTATTCAGTACCCAAGTACAGATGCAGTGACGTAGGCTTTAGGAGATCAACTGCTTCAAACCCCTATCCAGTATATATGCATTCTTCTATCCATCTGCACACTTGTGTTTCACATCTTCAATTCTCCATTCTGTATTTTTATACTTCCACCAAACACTCTGTGACTGTTCTTGCACTACTGTAGTGACCTATTTAGCAGTCTGTGATAATCCTTTCACTGCACTAATACTCAAGCACTTATAAATTCAGTTAGGCACTCTTCTTACAGATTTGTAATCATTTAGGGCCAGATGTAGGTAATTCTATTTTACCGATTCATAAATACCGAATTTTACTGATTCAGTATTTATGAATCGGTAAAATAGAGGGTGGGAGATGTAGGTAATAATTTATTTTCAGTTATCGAATCGGTATCATTCGGTATTTACCAATTTGGTAAATACCGAATCGGTATTTCCTATTGATTCCTATGGGCTGTGAAGCCCATAGGAATCAATGGGAAATACCGGTTCGGTAATTACCGAATCGGTAAATACCGATTTTTGCAAGGGTGCAGAGGGGGGCACTTTGACACCCTCTAGCACCCCGAATACAGGCGTGTGTGCCATGTGGCACACAGACATGCCTAAGGGCATGTCTGTCTGTCACATGGCATAGGTGTGCATGCACACATGTGCATGCACACCTGGATTCGGTATTTTACCACCCAATTGGATTGGGTGGTAAAATACCGAATCTGTAAGGCCTGTGGGACTCAGAAGAGTCCCACCTACATCTTGAAGTTACCGAATCGGTAAAAATACCGATTCGGTATTTTACCGATTCTGTAAATTTACCGATTCGGTAAATTTACCGAATTGGTAAAATATGGCCCCTACATGTCAATTCTTAAATACCGGTCGGTAACGGCCGAAATCGGCCGTTACCGACCGGTATTTTGGCTCCTACATCTGGCCCATGGTCAGTACCCAAGTACTGATGAAGTGCAGTAGGCCTTAGGCCCTGGACTGTTTCAAACCCCTATCCAGTATATATGTATTCTTCTATCAACCTGTACACTTGTGCTTTATATCTTCAATTCTCCACTCTGTATGCTTATACTTCCACCAAACACTCTGTGACTGTTCTTGCAGTACTGCAGTGACCCATTTAGCAGTCTGTGGTAATCCATTCACTGCACTAACACTGAAGCACTTATGAATTCAATCAGGCAATCGCCTTACAGAACTGTAATTATTTAGTCAGTACCCAAGTACTGATGCATTGAAGTAGACCTTAGGCCATGGGCTGCTTCAAACCCCTATACACTATGCATGCAGTCTTCTATGCACCTGCAAACTTGTCTTTTATACCTTCAGTTCCGCTGTTATAGTATGTGTTTCCCCTTGTACTGTTCTAGTGATGCATTTAGTAGCATGTACTAATCCATTCACTGCTCAAAAGTTCAACTACTGAAAACTTCATTAAGGTACTCTTCTTCCAGATGTAGTTCTTGAAAGTTTTATGCAGTATGTATGCACTTCTGTTATCAGTTACACAGTTGTTTTTTATACTTAGTCATTTTACATCGTATTTATTTAGTAATAGAATAGTATATTTCATATATTTATTTTTATAATGTTATATATATATTTTTTATAACAGATTCTATTTATCAACACTAAAAGAAATTCATCATGCCTTCAAAAAGTGAAAAGAGGAAACAACATAATAAAGCTTATTATTTAAAGAGAAGTCATCCACAAGATTTACCTGAACAACAATGTATGAACAAAAAGAAAAAAACTCCTGGTAAGACAACAAAGGTTTTTTTGAAGAAGGTATCAAACACTAGGAGTAGTGTGGACAATGTGAAAAATACAAACAGTGTTTCTGCAACAAAAAAGAAAAACAATAGAAAAAAGAAAAACGATGGGAAATCATCTTCCAAACAAACACTGTATAGAAAAGGAGAAAGAATCAATTTCAGGAAAGTAGAAAAAAATGTTTTATAATAGAGTTGTTTTATATTTGATGAAGAAATGTAAAAGAAAAACAGCATTTTATAAGAAGAAGAAACGTATAGAAAATATAGTTGAGAAGGCTTTTAAATTGAAAAAGAAGTTTATTTTAGTAATCAATAGAATTCAATCACTAGATAAGCCAATCCATTTAATGAAGGCCAAAAGTAAGTGGAGAAGAGTAATTAATAGAAGTAATTTGTCTGATGTTTTTTTGGGTAAATGGAAACATAGTTCAAGTTCTGAGCCTTTTTTAATGAAGAGAGTTATTTTCAGAGTAATGATTTGTTGCATGCAGTTGACACTAGTGGTCGTGCTTATGAGGTTAGAAATGGTTGTCCTATTGAGAAAGAGAAAATTGTTCCTAGAAATACAGAAGAGGTGTTAGCTGATGAAGTTTTAGGGAGATGTCCTAAAGCTCCAGTGTACACTTGGAATTGCAGTAGTATTTGTTGTGTACCTCAGGAATCTATTGATTTTTTAATGCAATTTCTTACGTTACTATACTAAGAAAAGTGTTATACAAAAGATTAAGATGTTACAAAGACTAGACACTTGCAGAGTGAGAGAAAATACTGGTTTGCAAGGTCATTCTCTTGCTTGTCTTTCTAAAAAAGTATGTTGAAGTGTTTTTCACCATTTCAAAATGTTATTAGTACATCATACTCAAATGAGGAAATTAGTCAGAACATTGTATTATGCAAAAAGTCCGCACTTATGTTAAAAAAGTTGAACAGTGCTCTTTTGCGTGGATCTGTATCAGATGTAATGAACGTAAGGTGATTTCAGGTGAAAGGCCAAATTATTCTTGTATTTGTTGTCGACAAACACATTATAAAAATCAGACCAGGACTGTTGATCTGTATTTAAAAAGTGAAAAGGAAAATAATAATGAGTGGAAGGAATTTGCAACTTATTTGTTGTTAGATAATTGCTTTGATTTGGGTTCTGATCAGCGTATTTGTAAATATTGTTATAACAAATTAGACGAGAACAAAATGCCTGCTACAGCTGTGCATAATAATCTTGAGTTGATAAATATTCCTTCTGAACTGATGGATTTAAATACCTATGAGTCTATTCTTATTCAATCTGTGAATCCCTTTCAGGCTATTGTTCGTATGGAGACTAAGACAGGGAAATTGCCTCCTTCAGATTTACAGAGAGGATTAAAGGGAAAAGTTGTATATTTGTCTCTTGATTTAATGAAAAATATTGAAACAATTGGTGTAGAAAATGTAGAAGATGAACCTCTAGTTATTCTTGTTAATGGCGTTCCTACTAAGAGTAAGACAATCTGGCAAGAATTAGTGGATGTTAGGAAAGTGAAAAAGGCAACGTTGTATCTGGTAAAAAATAATCAGTACTATAAAAATGTGAATGTGGGAGAAGAAGAAATAACTGTAGAAGAAGATAGTGACTCGTCAACTGGGCAAATTGAAATAGTGGATGTGTCTGAAGAAATCTATGAACATTACAGTGTTCATCCAACTAATTCCAAAGAAGTGATGGGGAATACTATTGAGTTATTTCAAATGAAAGAAGCAAAGGGAAGTCCCATTAGTGTATGGGAAGAAAGATTGGAAGCTCGTTGTTTCCCTCAGTTGTATCCAACAGGAAAAGGAGGACGATATGATGAACGACCTGTGCAGATTCCTGCATCTGAATAAGGACATCAAGATTGTATGCAGAAGATCCAAGATTTTTACAATGTATTCCGTATTTGTTTCATCTTTTGTTTGAGAGCGACTTGTTTGGACTTTCTTATGCAGTCAACCATATATTGAAAACAGGTGTACATCTGCAAAATGTTTTGGCAAAGGAATTTATGGATAAAGTATAGCAGAAAGATAATGTTTTGGAATCTCAGCTGATTAATCTCATGGCATGTCAGCGTGTTACTAATGAGTACTGGTACCGTCGTCATGGAGAACTTAAATGTATGCTAAGGGACTTAGGAACTCCTACATGGTTTCTTACTCTAAGCTGTGCTGAATTTGCTTGGGATGATTTACTTCAATTTCTCCGAGAGGCAAATCTAAATATAGTAAATATTGAATACAAGACACCTGGAGAATTGTGCTCTTTGGATCCAGTCAATGTATGCAGGTATTTCAATCATAGATTTGAAGCTATGATGTCTTTTATCACCAATACAAAAAAATCCTCCTCTTGGAGAGGTTCTGGATTTCTTTTGGAGAAAGGAGTATCAAGTGAGAGGTGCTCCTCACATACATATACTAATATGGATCAAAGATGCCCCCAAATTTGGAACAGATTCGGATGATACTGTGTTGTCTTTTATTGAAGAATATGCTTCATGTGCTATACCGAAAAGCACAGAAGAAAAGGACTTAAGACAACAAGTCTTACGATTCCAAAGCCATCGTTGTGGGAAATACTGTCGTCGAAAGTACAAATCTAAGGACAAATTCTACACAAAATGTTGTTTTGGATTTCCACATCCTGTCATATCGAAAGGAAGAGTGAACAGTTTTATGTCATCTTTGCGACATAATATCACAAGAAAGTCTCCAAAAAATACCTACAACTTAAGAAGAAATAAAGAGTCAAAATACATAAATGACTACAACCCAGTTATTTTGTCCATGTGGAATGCTAACATGGATATTCAATATGCTGCGGACAATTCCATTGCTGTTGCTCGATATGTAACATCCTACATAACAAAATCAGAAAAGACGGAATTGAAGGAAATGTGGGAAGAGATTTCCCACAAGAAGAGTCTAAGTAAGAAATTATATAGTTACAGTTTGAAGATGTTATCTCATCGAGAAATTGGAGCGTATGAATGGTCGGGTCGCTTATCATCTGCAAGTCTATACTCCACATCTAGAAGAATCATTTGGGTGAGTCTAGGTCTGGCTGCAACACGAAATCGAGTACTTAAATCTGTACAAGAATTTGAATATTTAGCTGAACAAGAGACAGAAAATACAGATATTGTGCAAACAAATATGAGTCATCATCTTGAGAACATTTGTCTCTATGAAGTGCTGCATAACTATATTTTTAAACGGAATATTGCAGAAAATATCAATAATGGTATATATGCCGTGATTGGTTCTGAAGGATGTTTGATGAAACAAAGAAAAGGACATTTGAATAATCACCGTAAACTGAGTTGCGAAACTCCTGACAAAAGGGAATTTTACTATTTAGCTCTTTTGCAACTCTTCAAGCCTTGGCATTCAGAACTGGAATTACTTGGAGATTTTTAGAGTTATGAAGACTCATTCAACGCAACTAAAGATATTACACAATGTCCTGTGTTTGCTAATTATGTGAAAATGTTGAACAACGAAATTGAGCAAGAAGCTAAAATTGCAGCTGAGATTGCTAAAGACAGTTCTCAATACAGTTAAACTTCTGCTCCATTGAGTCAGGATCCACTAGGCGAACCAATTGTTCAAAATGAAGCAGCAACTGCAATGGATGAGGTGGGAACAGCAATGTATCAAGCTCAAGAAGATGAAACAAACTTAGGAAACTTGGAAGAACAACTAAATGTTGAGCAAAAACAAACATATGACGAAGTGAGAGAACAGATGGACCATGGATTACTTCATGAAAAGAAAGAGTGCTCATGCTCATCATTTCAACCTATCCAAATGTACGTGAGTGGACAAGCTGGGACAGGAAAATGTTTTTTAATTAAAGCGATTGGAACTTATCTACAGAAAACAACTGAGTCGCTTTTGTCTTGTCTTGTCACTGCTCCAACTGGGTTGGCAGCACACACAATATTAAAGGGATTACTTTACATCGTTTATTAATGCTACCAGTAGAGCATGAAAACAAATTGGAATACCACAAGCTATCTGGAGAAGCTTGTTGTGAAGTTTCAAGAGTCTTGAAGAAAATGAAACTTCTCCTTATTGATGAGGTAAGCCTGGTATCAAACTGAATGCTTGCCTTTGTGCATTTAAGAATGCAGCAAATTCTTAAAACAGAGTAGGATGTATTATTTGGAGGAAACACGTCATCGTTTTTGGAGATCTACTACAACTTACTCCTGTAAAAGGACAACCAGTGTTTAAAACACTGGTGCATGAAGATACCAGAAAGTATTTGGGGAGCATTGGAAATGATAACATTTGGTCATATTTCAAGAATAAGCAACTGATTACAAATATGCGACAGGCAAATGATGCTGATTATGGAACTATTCTTCAAGATATAAGAATTGGAAAACTGACTGAACATGGCAAACTAGCTTTACGGAGACGATTACTTTCCAATTTGTTTCCAAATGAAAATATTGTTCCTGAGAAAATATATATGAGAATTGCAGAAAACAAATCTGTAATCTGCTTAATGCCAACACTGCGTGAATGTTCTATAATCAATGAAGAAACGTTAAAGTTGGAAAATGAAGAAATTATAAAATTGGAAGCTATTGATAAAATAGAGCATGAAGGAATCACTATTATTTTGACAGAAAAGTTGAAGAGGAAATTGGATTCTTTAGAGAAATCGATAAGTAAAACTGCTGGTTTAGAAAATAATTTATATGCATGTGTAAACTGTAGAGTAATTTTATGACGTCATTTGAATGCGGAAAAAGGTTTAGTAAATGGAGCAATGGGTAAAGTTGTTGATTTCGTTAAATACGTAAATAGAGATGGTATTGCATTTTTGAAAAATAAATTTGATCAAATTGAGGAAGTACAACAATTTAGTCGTTGTTCAGCTCGGTTTTTGCTTGTAAAAGATTTGTATGTTCGCAGAAAACAGTTTCCTGTTTCTTTGGCATATGAGGTGACCATTCATAAATCTCAAGGTTTAAGTGTAGATAGTGCTTTAGTGAATATTGGAAATACTGTGTTTGAAGAGGGTATGGCATATTTTGCTTTGTCTCGAGTGAGAACTTTATCTGGATTGTACTTGATTGATTTTGATGAGAGAAAGATTAGTGCAGACGCAAATTGTGTGAAATAGTATAATAGGTTAAGAAGAGAATATGCACCCAATTTTGGACAATATCCAGTATTTGAAAAGCATGTGGTAGGTAGAAAAAGAAGATATGAGAATATCTGTAGTGAAGCTGTAGAGAAAGAAAAAAAACAAGATGAAGTTGTGATTGCAAGCAAAAAGAAAAAGGACACTGTTGAAGAGATTGTTGGTTATCAGTTTGAAAATAGTTCTGGTGTAAACTGCTATGCTAATGTAGTTGTTAATGTTGTTTTTTATCTTGAAAGGTTGCAACAGCAAATTGTTGAAAATCTGGAAAAAAGATTTTGTTCGTTGTTGTATTCTGTTTATGAGAAATGTAGTGGTGATAAAAGTAAAATACAAAGTGTTTCTGATATTCGAAATGTTTTGGACATATGTTCTAGTTCTACTCAATTTACGAAGACTTTTCAGCAAGATTGTCAGTAATTTCTAATGTATATGCTTGTTGTATTGGAAGATGAAGATATTGATATTGAAAACCTTTTTGGCCTTTCTTATAAATGGCGACATGACTGTGAAAATTGTTTGTTTACATGTAGCACTAACATAGACACTGAAAGATTTATATATTTGACTTTACCAGACTGTGGATCAGTGTCTTTTAACAATCTTTTTAGAGGAGCAAGTCAAAACATAGAGTGTAGCCAAAGTAAATCCCAAATGTTATCAAGATTAGTTATACAAAGATATGGACAGTATGTAATTTTAATGCTGCAACGTTGTAGAGCAGATGGGAGAAAATTGGAAACTTTAATCAAAAATTTTGTAGCTACTCAAGTATCAATATCAGGAAGAACTTTTGTAGTTGTAGCAATTATTTTTCATGATGGTGCTTCTACAACATCTGGACATTACACTGTTTATTTATCCCCTAATTCCGCCGCGGCACTGGGGGGAGAGGGGGGCTGCACGGCGCCGCCATGCTCGTGACGGAACCACTCCGTCATGAGCAACGGGCGCGTCAATTGGTTTTTAAACGTTTGCCTAAAGAGTTACCAAATTCTTACCTAATATTTTTAAAGCCAAAATTTTAGGAACAAAATTTGGACTTTCAGGATTACTGCTGTTACGGTAGGCTGGTCTGGTGTTGTAGAGTACTTTGTGAGTGATGGTGAGGAGCTTGGTGATGATCCTCTTGTCGACGTTGAGGCAGTGTAGGTGTATCAGGTGGTGGGTGATGTGGCTGCAGCAGGGGACATTGATGACCAGTCGGGCGGAGGTGTTTTGGATTTGTTGTAGTCGTTGTAGGTGTTTGGCTGGGATTCCTGTGTAGAGTGTGTTGCCATAGTCTAGTCTGCTGCTGATGAGGGCCTGTGTCACTGTTCTTCTTCTTTCGGTTAGGATCCACTTGTTAATGTTGTGGAGCATGCGGAGGGTGTTGTAGCAGTACGAGGAGACGGTTTAGACTTGCTTACACATGGAGAGGGAGGAGTTGAGGATGAATCCTAGGTTGTGTACATGGTTGGTAGGTGCTGGTACTGTTCACAGTGTATTTGGCCACCAGGAGTCATCCCAGGCTGAGGGGGTGGGTCCGAGGATGAGTACCTCCGTCTTTTCCGAGTTCAGGTTTAGAAAGCTGCTTCTTATGCAGTTGGCGACGGCTTTCATTCCATCGTGGAGGTTGCTTTTGGTGGTATGTGGCTCCTTGGTGAAGGAGAGAATGAGCTGTGTGTTGTTGGCGTAGGAGATGATGTTGAGGTTGTGATGGCGGGCCACTTGAGTGAGGGTGGCCACGTAGATGTTGAATAGTGTCGGGCTGAGGGATGAGCCATTAAGGACTTTTTGTTGTATATTTTGTCAGCATATATTTGTAAGTAACATTATTTACAGTGTATGAACATTATTCATAATGTTTTGTTATTTTATGATTGTTTGAGATGTCTCATATATACGTAAGAAATTGCTCTTAGAAAAAAACATTTAACATATGTTTTTTTCTATTTTTTAGATTGTTATTGAGAATGTTGAATGTTTTTTTTAAGATAATTTAAGACAAATACATTTATTGTTTTTTAATAATAAAGGTTTGAGCACTATCTACTAATGCATTCCCTGTACTAAAAGTGAAGCCCTTATAGATTCACTTACACATTCTTTATAATATTCTATTGATTCAAAATATGCAAAGTGGGTCTCAGGGCATGGATTGCTTGAAATCCCTATGGACTACGCATGAAGTCTTGTATCTACCTGTATACTTGTCTTTCATACCTTGAATTCTGTAGTCTGTATCCTTACACTTCCACTAAACACTCTGCCACTGGTGTTTCAGTATTGTGGTGAGACATTAAGCAGTGTGTGCTTATCTATGCACTGTGCTAAAAGTGAAGCAGTTATACATTCAGCTAGACACTCTCCTTGCAGAAGTGTAATTATTCAGTCAGTACCCAAGTACTCATGCAGTAAAGTAGGCCTTAGGGCATGGACTGCTTCAAACCCTTATTTACTATGCATGTACTCTTCAATGCACCTGAAAACTTGTCTTTTAAACCTTTAATTATCCAGTCTGTATCCTTACACTTCCTCCAAACACTCTGAGACTGCTGTTTCAGTATTGGAGTGAGCCATACAGCTGTATGTGCTTATATATACACTGTGCTAAAAATGAAGCAGTTATACATTCAGCTCAACAATCTCCTTGCAGAACTGTAATCATTCAGTCAGTACCTAAGTACTCATGCAGCAAAGTAGGCCTTAGGGCATGGGCAGCTTCAAACCCCTATAGACTATGCATGTACTCTTCTATGCCCCTGCAAACTTGTCTTTAAAACCTTCAATTGCCCAGTCTGTATCCTTACAGTTCCACTAAACACTCTGACACTGCTGTTTCAGTATTTAAGTGAGGCATTCAGCAGTATGTGCTTATTTATGCACTGTGCTAAAAGTGAAGCAGTAATACATTCAGCTAGACACTCTCCTTGGATAAATGTAATTATTCAGTCAGTACCCAAGTACTCATGCAGTAAATTAGGTCTTAGGGCATGGACTGCTTCAAACCCCTATTTACTATGCATGTACTCTTCTATGCACCTGAAATCTTGTCTTTTAAACCTTTAATTACCCATTCTGTATCCTTACACTTCCTGCAAACACTCTGCCACTGTTGTTTAAGTATTGTAGTGAGCCGTACAGCAGTATGTGCTAATCTATACACGGTGCTAAAAAGGAAGCAGATATACATTCAGCTCGACACTCTCCTTGCAGAACTGTAATTATTCAGTCAGTACCTAAGTACTCATGCAGCAAGGTAGGCCTCAGGGCATGGACTGCTTCAAACCCCTGTAGACTATGCATGCACTCTTCTATGCACTGCAAAGTTGTCTTTTAAACCTTCAATTGCCCAGTCTGTAATCTTACACTTCCTCCAAACAGTCTGCCACTGCTGTTTCAGTATTGTAGTGAGCCATTCAGAAATGCAACGCAGCTCCAGCAATGCTCTGGGAGACCTAGGCTCACAATGCTGTGTCAATCCTTACGCCTGCTTCAAGCGACTAAGTGAAATCTTGTAGATTTCACTCAGCCACTTTTAGGAGGTGTTCCTGTACTGGAACACCCTCCCCCACCCCCCCTGCGCAGGAATGTCTCCTTCTGATACAGGGATTTAGAATGTGATGCACCTCTCAGATGCGTCACATTGTAAATACCACACACCATGGCACATCTTTTGCACCAGGATGCAACAGCGGTGTAAAAGAGACACAAGGGGGTTGTAAATCTGCCCTTAACACTTACAAATTCACCCAGGCAGTTTCACCACCAGTGCAAAAGGAAGCATAGACTTGTAACATATTTATGCACATATGTTACATTCAAGTGCTTTTGAAGTACTACAGTATACTATAAGTAAACACCTTATAGATGTATGCTGTAGCACTTCCTTATAGTTCGGCACTTTCACTTTCACCATACACTAATAATGTATTCATTCATTAATTTATGCACTACACATTCATTCAAACAAAATTATACACACTATCATAGAAATGTAGCTCTTTTTTTGACCAGTGAAGGTAACTCTGAAAAGAACTGTTTTTTTTGTCTTTTTGGTTTTGAATTTTTTTTTGATTTTTTGAACAGTCTTTTTTTTTTTACGAAGAAAAAGAAACTACAACCATAAAAGTGTCCAACAGGAACAAATCAACAAAAAATAAATTAACGTCGTGAGTAACGGTGCTCCCGTTTCCTTCGGATAATCAAGTCAATTGACTGCTCCCCATAGAAGAGAATCTCTTTGCAAAATTTGCAATGGATGATTAAATCCGCAAAATCTGGTCGGATAGCAGGATGTGGACTGCTTGCTTCTGTGGGTGGTGCTGTAGAAGTGCTGGAAACAGCAGGTGTAGGGTTGTCCCGCAGCCTTTCAGAACAAGCTCTCGCATAATTATGAGGATGGAGATTTTTTACATGGCGCACAATGCTTGCTGTCCCAAATGAATACTATTTGCTTGGGTCGCCTCTGGAGAGCGTAGTGTTATAGATTTTACACGTGACTTTTGGTGCATTCACGTTTTTTTGTCCTTCAGGAAAGATGAAAAACTTCCAAATTACAGCCTGTTTCATTTTTATCTGTGGCTGAGAAAGACAATGATTAAAACGGGGGCGGTGGGGAGGGGGTCTTTCAACAGTTGGAATAAGAAGTGTTATGAACCAATTAAAATCAGTTATTTTGGAGTCTCATGGCTTTGCGTGTGCGTAGGGTGCGCTTACGGTGCGCGTACGGATGACGTACCACCACGATTTGCATAATTGCTTTTAAAAGTAATATACGCTTATTAAAAGTAAAAAAAAACAATTTTCATGATTATCCCAGATAAAGTCTTCTCTTAATATTTACATTAAATACATAAATATATCTTTTTAAACAATTAGAAACTTTCCCGCAGTACGCGTACGGGGCACCATACAAACGCACATGATGTCACGCGAAAGCACCGATGCGATGCGTAACGTCAAAACGTATTCGCAACGTATGCGCGGGTATGCGCACAGTACGATTACCAGTATTAAGGATGGTGCGATCACCATACGCATACCGTACGATTACCCCAAAAAATTATGAAAAAGCAAATATAAAGAATTTTATTTTAATATATTAAAGAAAAATTACTCAATTAATAAAAAATTTAAAAAAATGAATTTAGTTTTATTATTATTTTACATGAGGAACATGTAATGTAACTTAAAAATTGAAATAACTAAAAATATTTATAATAAAAATGTAGGAAATTAGTATAAAAAGAAAGAAATGTATTAATTAATACATTTAAAATTTTTCATTTACAAAACCTTTGAAATTCACTGAAAAAACATAGGTTTCAGCCACGTTATAGTTAGGAATTAGCATTTAAAAAACCTTGCAAATTCACTGAAAAAACCATATGTTTCACACACGTTATAGTTAGGAATTAGCATTTAAAAAACCTTAGAAATTCACTGCAAAAACCATAGGTTTCACACATGTTATAGTTAGCTGGACATTTCCTTCATACTAAACCATTGAAATTCCCTCGTTATAGTTAGTTCAGCTAACTATAACTTGCGCGCCCGCAATGCACTGCTGATGACGTCACATATTACATCACTCACAACATGGTCAGTGACATCACTCATGACATCTCAAATCCCACATGGGATGAATACAGATGAAGCCCTTAATGTTCACCTATGAAATTCATATTAGCTTGCCTCATCCTGACTGCTGTACCAGTCTTCTGAAGCATTTTTTAACACTTTGTTTTTTATCTTTTTTGGATTAATTTGTTTCTCCATCTGGAAACATCTTGTTTTCATTTTTTGCGGTTTTCCCTACCCTCCTACAATTAATCATCAATACCCAGTATGTGGACCTACAGTATAGTTCATATGTTTGTAGTGATTGTTTATATGGTCTTTGCCAACTTGGGCTTGATTGTCCTCCATCTAGCACACTCACATGATCTGGAGCAGCCATTCTGCATGCAATAACATATAGGCTCTTACTTCAGGTATTCCCTGTGCCATTGCCCATTAGGGCGAATTTAGACTTTATCAATGTAGAGCCAGCACGATTCTTTACTTTGGCGTGTATTCACATAGGGCAGTATAGAATGGGTCTTAAAGTACCAGATCCAGAGTGGCCATTGATGGTAGTAGGTGCTGAGTATTGGAGCAAACATCATCTGAATCACTTGGCATACCGGGGAAAACTACCTTTGGAGTATTAGTTATTTTAACTTTTTTACATTTCCAGACACACTAAAGTGGAGTGACAATAATTTAACTCTTTTAAAGTGATGATTATTATTTACGAATGTATTATGTTTTGTTATTTCACTATTTGTAACAAAATTAACTGCATTACCATTAAGCACAGCCATAGATTACTCTTTTATGTCTATGACTGACTTTTTGGTTGCCATGGCAACCAAGGGAGAAACCAATTGTGCATATATGTGTTAGCCTCACAGAAAAGTGTAGAATCCAGTGACCAAGGTGGTTGTACCGCCGAAACGTGTCTGACCTTGCAGGTGAAATTAAAAGCCATCTGTGCCATGAAGTATCACGGTGTTGGTGCCTGTTTACATGAATGATGTCAAGATGGTGAAAAATAAATATATATATATATATATATATATATATATATATGGATGTATGACGGTACCACGCGTACTTTTACTACGCATACCGTTACAACGCTACTTTTACCACGCAAGTCGTTACAACGACTTGCGTGAAGGGGCGCTGGATAGTACATTTTTTAATTTACTATTCCAACTCCAGTCCCCGTGGACTCTAGGGAAAGGAGTTAGATAGTAAATTAAACTATTTACTATCCTGGAGCGCCCCCCAGCGCTATGCGTTGTAACGACATGCGTGGTAAAAGTAGCGTGGTAACAGTACCGCGTTGTAAAAAATGCGTGGTAACTGTTGTATACCATATATATATATATGTATATATATATATTACCTACTGGCGGTCGCCAGTAGGTATATATAGTTAGGATTTTTTCTCTATGGGATTTTTGAAAATTCTATGTCTAATAACTTTGGAGATTGTGGACGGAATTGGCTGAAATTTTCAGGAAAATGGCGCATTTTGTTTCTGAGCAGCCCTTGAAAATTTGGGGGGGGTTCGTCAAGGGGGGGCCGAGAAAAAAGGGGGGTCCCAAAACGTGTTTTTAACATTGAGTTTTCCATAGGGCGGTTGGCCTCACTTTTAGCCCGAACGGCTGAATGGATTTGCACGAAACTTGGCAAAATTGTAGGGACTGGTAGCCCGATGTGCCTTTTGTAGGTCTCAATATATGTGCTACAGTGGATTTTGAGAAATTAACGTTTAAAAAAAGATATATATCTGTAACAGCGGACCGGGCAGCGCTCCAGGACGCGTACTTTTCGCGCAACGGAGCTTTGTGAAGCGAAGCTGATTGGTTCTCCGGCGTCTGTCAACATTCCAAACAGTCCGTAGCGGCCGCCATCTTGTCTCTCGGTAGGATCGAGAGACAAGAGGAGGCGAAAGCGAAGGGGCAAATGACCATAAGGGGGAATAGTAGATCCTCGCTGACCCCCTAGGTTTGATGTGGAGGTTTTAAAAGGGCCCCGCGGGGCAAAAAAAAAAAATAATAATAATAATCGAACGGCTGAATGGATTTGCACGAAACTTGGTAAAATATTAGGGACTGGTAGCCCGATGTGCCTTTGCTAGGTCTCAATATATGTGCTCTAGTGGATTTTGAGAAATTAACGTTCAAAAAAAGATATATATCTGTAACAGCGCTCCGCTTCGCGTAACGGAGGTTTGCGAAGCTGATTGGTCATTCTGTCACTGGGCTATAGTTGGGCTACATCTGGCTGATATTTGGGCTACATTTGTTTTTTTTGTCTCTGGCGGCCATCTTTGGGCTACATTGGGCTACATTGGGCTTCATTGGGCGTCATTGGGCTACATTGGGCTACATTTGGGCTCCAACATATATATAGGCCAATGTAGCCCAATATATATTTTTCAAAGTTAATTTTCGTAAAAACCACTGGAGCATATATCTTGAGACATAGCAAAGGCACATCGGGCTACCAGTCCCTACAATTTTGCCAAGTTTCGTGGAAATCCATTCAGCCGTTCGAGCTAAAAGTGAGTCCAACCGCCCTATGGAAATGAAGGAAATGAATGGGTAATTTGTAATTAGCAAATAGCTAATCGCAAACTAGCAATGGTAAAGAATCGCTATTTATTCCTTAAAGTTCGCTATTTAGGAAATGCAAAAAACTTTGATGATACATATGGCGGTTCATCTCGAACAAGATAAGAAGCATAGGGATAGATTTATGATGACTGGCGCATCACCAGGGATGTGTTAGTCATTCTGTGCCGCTGTTCCGTCACCTATGGTGTGCTGCATTTACAATGCGGCGCATCATGGGGCAAAAACAGCACAGATGCGTGATGTAACTGTGCCGTAAAGGTGGCGCATTGCTGGAGTTGTATCGCAAGTGTGATGAAGCTCCAGGAAGGGTCGGGGTGCCCCTGTCGCAGCAAGCTAGGTACAGTGTCACATTGGATATAACAAACTCTCAATGTTTAGACAATCCAGAATATGAACTTATAGTACCTCAGGATACGTGGAACTCATGAACAGTCGGTCGTTATATATTTCTTAGAAACCAGAACATGGATTTAAGAAGAACACATGTGTATTTGAAATGTTTATTTACTAATGCCGTCTTCTCAGGCGTAGTATCTTAGATAATACAAGTACACATATTATCAGTAGCAAAATTACCAGCATAGTTACTAGTACATAAAAAGCGAATGGTGACAGTATGTTAACATGCTGTAAATGAATAAGAGTTATCAACACTTATAAGCAGCCACGGGCCGTGGAGGGAGTTACGGTGGGGCAGGGAGGCGGGGAGGGGGAGGGGCAGGGTGGAGAGGGCTCCACCCTGCCCCTCCCCCTCCCCGCCTCCCTGCCCCATCGTAACTCCCTCCACGGCCCGCGGCTGCTTATATCTCACCCTCCCTAATACACATATTATATTATTTGCTAAGAAGGTCTCTTTGTGTTGGTTTAGGGCATGCCCATACTTTAGTGTCTTAGATTTGAAGGAATCACATCAGCATACACCAGCTCTCTCTTCATGTGAACCGCATCAAGTGTTGTGTATGTGTGTTCGGCAAAGCAATATAAAACCCGCCTCATGCCCAGAATTGGCAGAAGCTGCACTTATGTTATGAGTATGAAGTCGTGGAGATCAGACCTCATAACAATTCTGTATCGTGTTGTTCTTGAAACTTCAGCACTCGCTGTACAGATATAGTTTAACAAGTAAAGCAGATAGTAGAGCAATAACATATTATTCTCATGTAAATCACGATGAACTATTAGGTTGAAAGCTAAAGCAACAACTAAGTGTCGTGTGCAGAAGTTGCAAAAAAGGAAAAATGGCGTTTAAACCGGTAATGAGCCCATGCTAACTTAACACGGTGTAAAGATATCCAGGACCTAGATGACACCTCCCCATGATCCGGAAACGAACTGAATAAGATAATAGAAGTGCCATCTCATGAGAGCAGATGGCAACTTTATATGTGGACGGTCCGCAAGGTAAAATATTAAAAACTAGGAAAATTTAATGCTAAAGAAAAATAAAACAGCCAAGTACTTTATCGAGTCTTAAGCCAATAGGCAAGCTAAATAATAAAAACTTGACAAATAAGTTAATGAATTGTCAATGAAATGCTAGTACTCAGCATATCAAAAATGAAAAAGGTCTATGACATAACTGTGTATGCAAAATAAGCTGCAACAGCCTCCAATAGGAAGTCACCGTCTTCATCCGAAAAGAGTTCAGCCATCCAATTTAAAAGCGGAAAAGAACATACGTGCTCTCCCAGCACCGGATCCTCTATCACCATCAGAGGACAGCTCGGTGGGTTTTCAAGAAAGCTCTGTTCCAAGAAAGACTGTGTTGCCACCAGTAAATTCCAGGGACCAATTAGTCCATGCATCAATGCCACAGCCATAATCCTTTCGCCAGGACAAACCAACTCGTGAGTAATGATAGGAGTCATCAGCTGATTAAAGTCGACGTCAGGAGAAACCGGTCCGCAGAGACACAAATCAATGGCCCAACGAAATCACAGGTCAGGCAGTGAAATACAGGCTGGACACAGGTGAAGTAGGAGAATCGAAAAGATAATCCATATGCCGTGCTTAATATCGCCAACGGCATTGTGCCATAATATTCTAGCATGCGATTGCGGAACAGTGTCAGCAGCTGCAGGGCGGGAGGTTGCATAGGAGGGACATCCATATTTAAAAATGTAAAAAAGCACAAGAGCGTCCGCTGGTAATGCAAGTAAAAATGGCAATCCACGAAGCAGAGTGGAAAAAATAGAATGAAAGAAAGCAGGGATGACTCCAAAGATTTTCTCAAATGAAGTCACGAGACCACTGGTAACAACTTTAAAAAAGTGCGCCAGGGCCTTTGTGGAGGATGCGTTAAAGATATTCCGAACCATGTTGCTGAAATGCAAAGGCGAATCTGTATTTAAAAGGGTCTGCACCTCTGTACGGGTGTTCGCTATGTGAAGCACGAAAGTTTCACGGGCCGAACTCAAGGCCACCTCTCTCTGAGACAAAAGAGCTCTTATTCTTGCCATGCCGTTGAAATCTGCTCCCAAGGTTGGTATTTGTGGCGAGATTGAAAACTCCCTATGTTCATGTGTGGGAGGAGATAGAACACTTCTGCAGCAAATAACCCGTTCACTTACTGTTACGATAAAAGGAATACTTTTAATTAACCCAGAACAATCTTCATTATTGAGCATCAAATAACTACCATTTTCCAACAACTTGAACGTGGGGATGATAGTAGGAAGTGGCGTGCCTTGCAACACGCAAGCCATATTTGGTCGGTGTTTGTTGCATGAACCGTGTAACTGTATGTGCCTACACATTAGTGAATGATCTGGCGTCTCAGTGCATTCCTCTCCATTCAGATAAACTTCTTGATCATCTTTGAAACATCTGTATGTGTATGGAAGCGACCAGACCTCATGAAGAAAAGCACTACCTAAAGGTTCATAACGACCTATTGGTATATATTTCATACAATTTGAAAACTTATATAAAGCAAAAGGCAGCGTTATTAAACCGTGGATAAGGCACGTTGCCAAAAAACCCGCAATCCTCTGCTGATGATGTCACTGAGCATGTCATGAATGATGTAATATGTGACATCATCAGCAGTGGATTACGGGTAATAGTATCTCTAGTTTACTCCCCTATAGCTGTCTTTCTTTTAACATAAGTGGCTGTTTCCTTCCCTTATACTTACTGTTTTTGGTTCGCTTCCGGTTCGCGTACCGGCGAGCGAACTGGGAAGCGAACTAAGAGAAATAGAGGTTGGCACAGTTCCAAATATTGTACCAATTTTTTAATAACGGGGAGGTAGTTCTGAAAAGAACTTTTTTTTAAATTGTTTTTGTTGTTTTATATTTTTTTTATTATTTTTCGGAACATTTTTTTACTTTTTTTGAATTTTTCTGAACAGTTTTATATTTTTTTGGGTTTTTCTTGGAGGGGGCAATGAAAACGATTCATTGTAAAGGGCTCAACAGGAGCAACAAAACAAAAAAAAAGTATTTATTATTTTGGGCGTTTCGTACAAACTTGCATATGATAGTCAATAGCTCTGTTGATCAGAGTGATGCTTCTTTCTCCGTAGCAAATGAATCCATCGCAATATACGCAGATGTGTTTTACTTCACCAAATCTCATTTGTATATTTGGCACCATCTCCCTGCCCTCTGGTCCCGTTACTTCCGGTACAACAGATCTTCTGGCCATAATAGGGAGATTATCTAGGTCGTTCCGAAACTGTGCAGCACTGTAGTTGTTAGGATGCCACCTAGTCATATGGCGATGCATTGTGTAGTTTCCGAAACTGTATTTTTTCTCGGTTCCTCTGGACAGTCTATCTTGACATATATGGCAAGTTACGTATCTTGCATTTACTTTTTTCTGACCTTTGGGAATTTTAAAAAATTGCCAAATGAAGTTTTCTTTCCGGTGAGACGTCCTGGGCTCCTCAGGCAAAAACTGCCTCTCTTCGTGCTCGTCGTCCTGTTCCTCTTCTTCCTCTTCTTGTTGAATTATAACTTGAGCAGGTGGTCCACTCTTCCTTGGATGTGGTGGAGGTGGTGGGGAAGCACCAGCTGAAGCTACTAAAGAAGCCATTGCTCAGTGATCACAAAGGGTCTTTCTCTCACAATGATGAAAGTCAGAGTGAGGAAAGAAGGAGGGATTTTCATCATTTGGGAAAAACAAGAGTTCTCAACCAATGAAAAGTGTTCATTTTAGATTATATGACCTAGTCTTACATCATTAGGAAACCAAAAGTGAAATGAACCAATGAAAAGTGTTATTACCAAGTCACATGACCTGCTGTGTTTACGTTAAGCACTTTGCAGGGCCTCCCGGTTTGCTTCCAGAAACCTGCGCTTTGCGACTCGCTTCGCGTACCAGTTCGCTAACGTAGCACGTCATATGACGTATCACGCGACAACGTGAAACGTCATGCGGACGGGAGGCGTCACGATGTTGTTTTGTAACGCGGCAGTTGCGGTAAAGAAACGTTTACCGGCTCGCGGTCTATTTCGCGGCATCAAGGTCAGCTAACGGGAAGCTTCCCGATTCGCGAAGCGGGAACGAAGAAAAAAAAATATTTAAAAAAAAAATTATTCATAAACATATAAAATACATTTTTGGATTTAAAGAAGAATACATTTTACAGCTACAGATATTAGCTGTTAAAAAACCAATAAAATTCACTGAAAAAACCATAGGTTATAGACCATATATAGTTAGGAATTAGCATTTACAAAACCTTGAAAATTCACTGAAAAAACCATAGGTTATAGACCATATATAGTTAGGAATTAGCATTTACAAAACCTTATTTTACTCCATATATAGTTAGTTGCACTAACTATATATCGCGCACCCGCAATCCACTGCTGATGATGTCACATATTACATCATTCATGACATGGTCAGTGACATCACTGATGACATCACTGATGACATCTCAAATGACATCACTGATGACATCACTGATGACATGTGATTTGACATCAATGACCACATCACTGATGATATCATTCATGTGACAATACAATGCATCTCCTCACATTTTAATATAACCTCTGTTTCACCCAGTGTTAAATACAGAGTATAATTTTTGAAACCATTGACACACCAATACTAGTTACTACATACGCACTCACTGATTCCTATGTCTACACACACATTCACTCATTCACCCATACAATCATTCATACATACAATCACTCATCTTTACAACACTATCATATGCACTCATACACCTATACAGACACTCACAGTCTGCCACTCATCCATGGAGTTACTCACACACGTAGTCAGTCCTGTTAAAGAATCAATGACACTTCCATTTTCTTGTCTATACAGTTAAACATAGAGCACCTTACATTTTCAAACATATACTAACACATACTTACCTTCTTATAGAATCATTGATACAAGTACACATTGATCTGCACAGAGTCACACACCTCCCAGCCAGCCAGCCACACACACACTCAGTCTCCCATACAAATACTTGGACAATCAATCAGTAACCCATATAGTTAATCATATAGCTACTGATCAACACGTGCAGCAGTTTACAGAACAACAGACATAATGATGCTCAAATTAAGATAGTTTAGTCACTAACCCATGCACTCAGTGAGACACATTTAATCACTCACTCATACATTCAGTCATGCACCTACTAAATCCTTTGTCCAGACACTTATACTTCCACTCATTCTTCAATATGTAAGACACATTTTAACTTTACAGAAACACACAGTCACTGGATGATGTCATCAGTGATGTCATCAGTGATGTCATTTGAGATGTCATCAGTGATGTCATCAGTGATGTCATTTGAGATGTTATCAGTGATGTCATTTGAGATGTCGTCAGTGATGTCATCAGTGATGTCATTTGAGATGTCATCAGTGATGTCATCAGTGATGTCACTGACCATGTCATGAATGATGTAATATGTGACATCATCAGCAGTGGATTGCGGGTGCGCGATATATAGTGAGTGCAACTAACTATATATGGAATTTCAATGGTTTTGTGTGAGTAAAATAAGGTTTTGTAAATGCTAATTCCTAACTATATATGGTCTATAACCTATGGTTTTTTCAGTGAATATATATATATATATATACATATATATATATATAATAAATCCCATACACGAACACCGTTCAAAAGGTTGCCGCTCTCCACACTGTCGGTGTCGCACCTGACCGAAGCGGTCTGTGCAACAAAACGCACCAGCAGTCAAAGAAAAATGCTGTGCACTCAGGCTCTTTAGTTACTTTTAAGAATGTATTTTGACATGCCACTTGAAATAAAGAAGCACTGACAAATGCGTTTCAGCCGCCTATCCTTCGTCTGGGTCAGTGGTGGCCTGCAACCTCAGGCCTTTTAACAACAATTGAATTCATTGGCTGACACTATTCATTAGAAATAAATGAAGGAACAAATGCAGTTTATACATACATAAAACAAACAAATGTTGGTCATCTTAGTCTGCCTTAAAGATAGCGTAATTTGTGGATGTAGAATTGTGTAATTTCCACAGAGACTGATATATTAAGAGAATTGCCACACAAATTTTGGTGTTATTAAATATTGATTAATTTACATCAATTATTGCCCCTAATTACTGTGCACATTTGGCATAACTCAATTTCATTGCTATGCCTAGACCTCAGGACTGTACTTAAATGTTCTAATTCATCTATAGATAGGGACCAAATACAAATGCTAATCGTCCTAAAATCATGCCCTAATTGGATGCCATTGTATGTTGCAATGCCATTTCATGTGCCATATTTGTGTTGATTCATTTTTGGTCTATGTGTCAATCATGCCCTGAATGGACTATTTCATTATATAATTTCATTTCACACCCTACACTAATATCAACAAAAATGTATACAAAGGAAATGTTTTCTCTAAACCACAAAAGACCATAATTCTTCCTCGCTATTGAGGCCCCAAGGCGTACGTGTTCTTAATTCAACTATGTACCTTGCCTCCAGTTGCCTGAGGAGTTTCACTCTGTCTCGCCCTCTTTCTGTGAGAAGAATCTGATCAAAACAACAGTAGCGTAATTTATCACTTCTAGCATTGTGAAATTCAGAGAAGTGCCTAGCTACGGAGTATGAGGCATCCTTATTGGTGATGGCCTGTGTGTGCTCCAGCACCTGTTTTTTGGCTGGATGGATAGTATTACCAATGTACTGGAGACCACATGTACACACCAAGATTTATACCACAAAGCTGGAATTGCAATTCAACAGCTTGTTGATGTATCACTTGGTCTTCGTTCCAGGGACTACAAAGTCCTTCACATTTGAGCTGTTCCTACAAGCCTTGCAGCTTCTACACAGTAAGAATCCTTTGATTGGAGTTTTCTTAATGACTGGTTCCTCTGTCAAATGACTATTTCTTTTAGTGACGCATTCTTCTTGTATGTTATATCATGTCTAGCTGGTAATAGACGCCAGATGACATTATCAGTTTGCAGAATTCCCCAATTCTTTGGGACCAGCTCCCTGATCCTTGGTGACTCTGCTGAAAAGCCAAGAACTAACTTGACTACCCCTATGTCCTGACTATCGAATGGTCTCTTAGTCAATAAATCCTGGCTGCTTCTTAGATGGACCGTGTCCCTGGCACCCTCTGAGATTTTAGATTGGTACCCTCTAGCTCTAAACCTTCCAAGGGATTCTTTTTCCACAATTTCATAGCCCCCGGGGAGTGAGCAATTTCGTTTTTGCCTGAACAGTACCCCACAAGGGATGCTGTTGATGAGGCTATGGGGTGCTGACTTTGTGCGTGCAAAACAGTGTTTCCTGAAGTTGGTTTACTGTAGAGTTTGGTACAGATTTTATCATCAAACATGAACACCAATAGATCCAAAAAAGCAATTAACTTATCATTTATATTGCTTGTAAATTTCAGCTTTAGATCATTGTGGTTCAAGTGTTGAAAGTATTCTTTAGCTTCGGCGAGTGTTCCTCTCCAAATGATGAAAAGATCATTGATATATCTCACCCAGAGCGCTATCTTCTCTACCCAATGACAGTTATTATCCGCCCAGGCAACTTGCTTCTCCCACCAGCCAATGAAAAGATTTGCATAGCTGGGGGAGAAGCATGTGCCCATGGCGGTACCTTGTATCTGCCAGTACAACTGGCCAGCAAATAGGAAAATATTGTTGTTCAGGCAAAACTTCGCAATTTGGAGTAACATTTTTCTGTGTGTTGCAAATGTTAAAGTTCTCATTTTTAAAAATGATTCAAGTGCAGACTGTCCGTAGGAATGTGCAATGCAAGTGTATAAACTGGTGATATCAGAGTGATTAAAAGAAAAGTTTCTACCCAGCGAACATTTTGGATCAAACATATGAAATCAGTAGAATCCTGAATGAAGAAACTTAAATTCTTCACCATTGGGAAAAGAAAGAAGTCTATGTAGAAGGAAGGTTTTTCAAGTATTCTACCTTTGCTGGACTCTATTGGATGACCCAGAGGTCTCCTCATGTCCTTGTGGATCTTGGGAAGGTGGTAAAATGTTGGAATAACTGGATGATCTACCTTCATATATTTATACTCATCTTCTTCCAAGATACCCTTGCCTATCCAATTGTTAAGTAGCTTATAGAAGGAAAGATCACTACTGTTGTATTCTTGTGTACTGATTTTCTTATAGCTACATGTGTCGTCCAAGAGGCGTAATGCTTCCTCTTTATACAAATCTCTTGTTAAACAACCACATTCCCCCCGTGTCTTATTATTTGATGACAATCGAGTTGTCTTCTGTGAGGGACTTGACTGCAGTCCATTGTGCTCTGGAAAGATTGTATTTTCTCTTAGTGGATGGTTGAATGGACGTAGTTCATAAAATGTCCAGATCCTTGATCATTGCCTCATGAAAATAATCGATTGCATCAAAGGGGGTCTTTGGAATTAATTTCTACTTAGGTTTAAATTGACTTCTTCCACTTGCTTGTTCTATTCCCAAGTATTCGGATGCTTCGGATACATTGTCATTTGATGTTGTCTCTGTTTGGGAATTCTGCAATTCATGTAAAATCTGTAAAGTTGCATAGTCATTGCCTGTCAGGATATTGGTAGGTACTGTAGATGTTCCTGTGCCGACTTCCCTTCACCTCGGATGTTGGGCAAAGATTTTCTTAAATTTTAGCTTCCTCACATATTTATACATATCATTGCAGTTTTGGGCATAGTCCCATCCAGTTGTTGCAAAGAAGGTAAGTACTTTCTACAGGGTGAAAATTTCAATGTCCGACAGTTGTCTCAATGATAAAGTGACAACTGGTTTACTTTTTGTTGCTGCCCCTCTTGCTCCTCGTTACTCGTGGTTGGAAGCTTTGGTTTCTGCTTTTTCCCTCCTTGCCTGACTTTCCGCCGTTGTGCTGCAGTGGGCATGTTAGTTTGGGGTATCACCTCCACGACTCTTTGATGAGATGGTACTCCTGGGGAATACTTACATTTTCGTGGTAAAGGCATTCTTAGTAAAGGCATATTTGTGGTAAAAATGTAGTTGTAAATGATTTCAATGTAAAGATGCATTTGTTGTTCCTACATCCTGTTCCTACAAATATGCCAGCCACCATGTGACATTTACATTTTATCTTATGGCAATTTTAATATGGGGGTGGGATACCTGTCATGTTTGCCACGGAGTATCCCATCCCCACAAGTCTAAATCAGGCACCATGTGTTGTTCTTGGACTGGCCTGGGAAGCTAATTTCAGCTATCATGTGAAAGAAAACTGTGGGTGGTAACTGAAACCAAGGATACGATGATATTTGCCTAGTGAGGCACTGATCCCATCACCCGAAACATGTCATTAATAAAAAATATAACACCTGTGGAAAGAATGGAAAGGCTGCAGGAACAACTGAAAGGAGAGGTCAGCATACAATTGGATGAGGGGCGCATGGGTGTAGAAAGAACAAGGAACAATGTGGATATCAGAGAATCGAGGATCCACAAATCATCAAGGATTCAGGACATTGATGCAGGAAGAGTGCCTGTACCATATAGTCAAAGGACCCTGTATGCCCTTGAAGAGAACCTAAGGCCAATGCAGAAGATGAGAGATTTTATACCTTAAGTAAGATGTTTCGGCCCTGATTCTCAAAGGTGTCATAGAATGCAGCGCAGCAGGTAACAATGCGTCACTACGTTGCATGACAGGGAGAGAGCAGGACAGCGCCATATTCAAAGAGATATGTCTCTCTCCTCCTCTCCCCCTAGTGCAGGCACTGATCTCAACTGCTGTGAGCCTGGAACATACCTTAGCCCCATAGTGCTAGAGTGCGTGCCTGAAGCTACCATAGGGTTTGTACATGAAGGTTACTGTTAGACTTGGCATCTTCTGGCATGCTTCCCCAGAGTTTTTGCTCTCTAACCTCCTGGTTTTGACTCCTTTCGAAAAGCCGTGAGGTGAACGGCCGACATCGCTGCAACCACATTGCTTTTCATGCCGTGAGGGGAACGGCGGTAGTGCTCAACACCATCTTTTTCGAGCCGTGAGGGGAACGGCGAGTCAAGTACTACATCCCCCCAGCAGCCCCTGGGAGCGGGCGTAGGGAGGCGGTGTCACTGGGGCCCTGGAAGGTGCGCAGGCAAGAGGCTTGGCGGGACACTTCTTTCGAAAAGCCGTGAGGGGAATGGCCAACCTCGCTGCAACCACATTGCTTTCCGTGCCGTGAGGGGAACGGCGTAGTGCTCAACACCATCTTTTTCGAGCTGTGAGGGGAACGGCGAGTCAAGTACTGCATCCCGCAGCAGCCCCTGGGAGCGGGCGCAGGAAGGCGGCATCACTGCGGCCCTGAAAGGCGTGTAGCCCTCACGCACCGCGGGACGTGCACGGGCGGTGGCCGTCAGGGGCAGGAAGAGGCTGGGCTGGACCCCCCTCTGAGTACAGTTTCTGGAACACTGAGGGTGAAACAGGTACTTGTGGCTGACCAGAGAAGAGGTAGCACCATTGATTGTGAGTGACCGGACTGGTCGTTACCCCAAGACTTTTGCTTGAGGCCTCATAGGGGGATGGAACTGGGTTGTTTGTTTGATAAATTGGTCAGTTGGGGTGGTTTTGACCCGCAACACAGACGGTCTTTGTGGTTCGAAGTTGTAGCTTGGTTGTGTTTGCTTGTTAGTCATCTTATTTGTAGATCTTGAACACGAAGGCTAGCATTGTGCAAACAAGGTCATCCAAACTAAGTCATAACACCCCACTGAATTCCCGCTCCGCAACCAAACAAAAGGGAATCCTCCCCCCTACATCTGTACAGCCTACTGCAATCGATAGAATGTTGCGAAAAGCCATCGGTGCGGTTTCTAATAAAATTGAACGTACTGAGAGGCGCTTATCGCTAACCCCGCAAATTGACCTCACACCCTTGTCCCAAAAGCCTGAGATCCATATGGCCGTCACCTCCCCAGATATTTTATTAGTGTCACCAGCCACAGATATCCCTTGTGCTCAGATGGTGAATAAAGACGACCAAGAGATACCAAGAGTGGGGGAAAGGTACATATTGCTAAGAAAAAGGGGACCAGCCTCAGGAAACCCAGGCATAAGAGGGGTAAAACTATCCCTCTCCCAACTGAAGTAATCAGTGTGGTAGCAGGGGAAAACACGGGGCGCGTGCCGCAATCACAGGTACCCCCTAGTTGGGAGTCCCAAATAATTATTGACCTGCAGAGCCATTTTGAGCAGCTCATTAACACGCAGATGAAACTAATAATGAGTCGGTTAGACAAATAGGTAACCTTATTGAAAACGAGAGGGGGGGTTGGGTAGTACTATGCCTCCACCATTAATTGTTAATTCTAATGTCCCTGAGACTATTTCCACAAACTTGCCTTTAGCACAATCTAATAGACCCCCAGTTGTGCAAACTACCACTACTATAGACCCATCACTACCCTTAATCCCCATCACCCACATACCAGTAGTGTCCTTAATAGATGCATCCCGAGCACAGATGAAGCAATCATTGCCCCGCTAACAAGTATCCCACAAGTCTTAGCTCATAAGCAGACCACTTTAGAATCCCCATTCCCTTGCCCACTAAAAGGTTCACCCCCCAAGGTGATCACTAATCAACTACCCTGTATAAATTTACCCCCAGAGGCATTCCCATACGTAGTTATACTCACGGGGGTCCCAGAGCTGAAGCCAGACCGTACAGAAGCCTACGATGAACTAAAGAACAAAATTACGTTTTGGCTGAACAGGAATAGGCCGTTATCAGGGAATGAACAGGGGGAAATCCTGTTTGCCCGGGGGGTGAGCTGGTTGGGGAACAGGCACAAGGACATCACTGGTGACTGTGTGGTAGTAAACTTTAGGGATCGTAGAGTAGTCGACCACATATTAAGATGGGGGTTGGCTAACAAATCAAGCAATATAACACCTTTGCCCTTGGGTTATTTTATCCAAAGGGAACTCCGAGTTATGGCCAAGGTCCCGTACACCAAAGTAGAAGTGATAGCCCCTAAGATGGATGGGCCCTCACCACCTAATACCAGAGATTTTCTTTGGAAATCAGGGTGCACTGAGCCTGAGGAATAGATTTGATCCCCTTAGGTCGATTGAGCAATAGAGCTCTCCCCAAGAACCGTTTGCAGGAAGAGGGATGTGCCCCTAATATCCCCGAGGCTGTAACCCTACCTCTCTACCCCGCACTGAATGTGTCCACTAGCCATGTAACGGAGTACCCTGCCAGGAGCCTTGTTGACTCCACCATAGTTCCCTCTGTTTTAGGAAACCCTTTTGGGCTGCTGGCCAGGCTAACAGGGAGAGACAATGTACTGGAGTTGGACCAGACTCTTCTGCCCCCCAGCGATTGGAGAATCTCCACAATCCTTCCAGGTCTAAGGAGGCTCTAAATGATGAAAGGATAGATGATAATATTCCAGCTATACCTTATCCCAAAGAGAGACAAACGTAGGGGGGCTCAAACTTGTATCATGGAACATAGAAGGATTGTCAGCTAAATTTGACAACCAGGAATGGAGGCAGTATATCACCTGGTTCCAGGTAATTTGTTTGCAGGAAACCTGGGTGGTAGACTGCAGTCTCTTTCATCTTGCGGGGTATAAGTGTTTCTCTGTGCCTGCACAGAAATTAGTCTCGGGAAGAGCTATGAGAGGACTATATATATTTGTGGATTTGCAGTTGGAGGGATTGTGGACAAACTTAAATTGGACCACAAATAATATGCAGGCTCTTGGGTTTCCTACAAATGGGCTGAACATGATCCTGATTAATCTGTATAACACTTTAGCAGCCAAGGAGAAAGGATCTACAATAGGTGAACTAGACAACAGACTAACAGGCACATTCATCAAGGAAAAATCGGTTTGCTAAGGGCAAGATTCTCAGAATCTGGCCCTTTGCGAGCGCAATTTTTGCATTTGGGATTCATCATCCCAAATGCATAAATCGCAAATTGCGAAATCGCTAAATTGCGAGGAATTGCATTTAATGAATCTCTATTAGAGATTCCTTAAATGCAATTCATGATCCATTTCTGAATTGCGAATTCGCTATTTTTGGCCGCTATTTACCGCGAAGTCTGACATAGCGAAAACTTTGGACATGTGTGTGCGCAACATCAGTCTATATTTACATTTCATGGGTGCTACAGGGTGTCCTTTGGACACCCCTGGCACCCTTGAAATTGCACCCTTATATGCGATTATCGTATGGGCCTTTGGGTTCACAATATTAATACATTGAGTTTATTATCTAACATGCTTTGGAACGTGTGGCATGGCACACTGGTCTAGGCATCATCTCTAGCCTATCCAGATTATTATTTTGGATCTCGATTACTTTGGATTTCTCTGTTCTGTTGCTCATCTCCACTATACGTATTTATGGTGAGTCTTTGAACCCACTATTACATCTCACTTTATAGGAAAGAATTGGACGCATCCTGACCATTTTCCGTTCATATAGCCTTGAGAAAGTCATGGTACTGACCGATGGTACTGACGAAACACGTGTCGGCTGTCTTTTTGTCAACTCTACTTTTATGATGGATCTTCAAATGAAGGAAATTAAAATATGAACTTTTTGCTCTTCTATCCTGTCTGAACATTAACATTATATGATATTTACAAATTTGACTTTCATTCGTGCATACTGTGACTAATTAGTCATTTAAATTAATTTGCTCTTAAGGATTGTGCTCTCTTTGACTCCTCTTTTTGTAGCTATTGAGGGAAGTGTATTCAGTGACCACAACCCTCTAGCTCTCGAGATAATAGACCTGCCCCCCAGAACTGCAAGGAGAGGGGTAGTGGCAGGCAGTATCGAGAAGATAACGGACCAGGGTAGACGGCTCAGATGGCCAAAAGTCGATGGGGATACCTTCTGCAAGTCCCTAATGGATAGAGGGAAAGAAGTGGCTGGGGAGTGCCTAGACTCCTACGTGGAGGGACCCGCCGTGGTTAAGGCATTTGAGGCAGTAGCGCATTTGATAGACGGGCTATTAAAGACCGCTACGCACGGGAGAACAAATAGCACCGCCAGATGGTTTGACAAAGATTGCTCGCGGGCACAGAAAGATCTAATAACTAGCCTGAAAACCCTTACACGGGACAAGTTACGAATTGCACAGTGTAGGACCGCATATAAAAAGGCGATTAAAAGCAGGAAAACCTCCCTCCAATCACAAGCCTGGGAAGATTTAAGGAATGCAGCAGACAGGAGGGACATGTGTGCATTCTGGAAAATAATAAATAACCCATGTTTTCAGCATACTTTTTACACAGAAATTGGTACAACTATCCTGCCAGAACAATGGTATGACCATTTCAAAGGTCTATATAACCACACGGTTGAGAATAGTCAGGACGATGGGAAGGGTTGACGTTGGGTCTCCTCGATCGAATTTACGCTGGAGGAAATCATAGTGGGTATTCAGGGCCTAACACGAAATAAAGCGCCATGACCAGATGGTATCCCACCAGATCTTTATCTAAGTAAGGTGGAGTTGTGGACCCCCATCCTTACAAGGGTGATAAACGCGGCGGTCGCAACTGGCCTCCCGGGTTCATGGTCATCTGCAACAATAGTCCCCATTTTTAAAAAAGGGAACAGGGATAACCCTCAGTGCTATCGACCCATATCATTGATTGATGTGACAGCTAAAGTTTTGGGCCGAGTGGTACTAATGTGCCTTATGGACTGGGCCGATGAACACCAAATTATTACTGATACCCAGTATGGGTTAGGGCAGGGAGATCGACGACGGACCAGTGTCTCAACCCCTATTTATTGGTGGCTAAATACGCCATAGCCAGCAACGAGGCAGTATATCTAGTGCTTATGGACCTTACCGAAGCTATTGATCACGTTAATAGAGAGAAGCTGTGGGCTTTGATGACCAGATTGGGGGTGGAATACCTCCGCTAAAGTGCGTTTTAATTTGGAGGGGGGCACCAGAGCACCTTTCCCCTGTACTAGCGGGGTCAGACAGGGATGTATTCTGGACCCTTTTCTGTTTTCACTATACATTAATAATTTAGACCAGGCGTTAGGTACACTAAAGGTGGACTCCCCAAGAGTAGCTTCCCGTCCCGTTCCAGTGCTGCTGTACGCAGACGATGCGGTTCTCTTAGCCCGCACCCCTAAGGGACGTCAGCGCCTTATAGACGGGTTTGTCAGTTTTATGGACACCCTAGATTTATCGGCTAACCTGACCAAGTCCTACGTTATGCTGGCTGGAACTAAACCCTGTAAGAGGTTTTCCTATAAAATAGGCACACTTAAAATAGAGCAGGTACAGACTTTCTCCTACCTTGGTTTGTTATTCGATGGGCTTTTAAATTTCAAAATGTTACTTGAAGAGCGGTGTTCCACGTTAGTGGCATCGACTGGTGTCATAATGAACTATGGGCGCAGGCTGGGTCTGTGGTCCCCGGAAGAAATAATGATCCTGTACAGTTCAATATGTTGTTCAAAAGTGGTCTATGGGTCTGAAGTTTGGAGTTTTGTAAGTGGCCACCAGTTACAGATAGAGAACAAATATCTGAGAAAGGTGCTTAAAACCCAACAAAGCACACCCGCCTACATTATTCATGAGGAATTGGGTAGGGTATACATGGAGGATTTGATAAAGGTCAGACCGCTTATGGCTTGGTTAAAGATTTGGTCAAAAACGGAGGCAGACCTGACTAGACAAATCATTAGAGATTGCCTCGAAAGTGACAAAGGAATGAGTATCCCCTGGTTAAAGTACGTGAAGACTACACTTGAGGGAATTGGTTGTAAGGAGCTTTTTATAAACCCAATGGAATTTATCACTCAAGATAAATGGAGAGTCAAGAGAATCTTCTTGGATCTGGTAGCTTCACGTAGAGCAGCTGTGGAAGGAGGCAAAACCACAGTCTGCGCTCATAGAATGGCAAAGACACGGGAGGGAATGGAACCTTATCTCACTCTTATGTTTAATGCGCAGGATAGATTTTTAATTACTCGTTTTAGGCTCAACCTTTTGCATCATCTACTGGGTTCCTGCGGTTGCGATAATCGGTCTCCCTAGGATACCCTTCATTTTGTATTATTATGCCCACTTTATGCATTACGGCGTAGTTTTTTAGTAGGTATTTTAAAACAGGCTAAGTTCAGACATGCCAAGGTTGCTCTATTATTCTTGCAAAGGGCCAATGATCCTCGAACATTGTTCTGTATCATGAATTTTATTAAGGTTGCTCTAAGGCTAAGGAACTCAAGAGGGTTGTGCTGAATGAATTCTCTGTCAATTGTCTCCAACTAATTTTGTTAAGGATAGCTGATATTTATGAATTGTATTTTAACTGTATTTGAACTGTATAAATATGCACTTTTATGGTATTTTTTAAATACCGAATAAAGGATTATTGATAGATTGATTGACTCCATTTTTGTTGGTGTAACGATTTTGGGCACTTTTCTCACTGCTGACCAGTGGTAAAGTGCAAGTGATCCTGTAGTAAAATGCGTTATGGAATGGTGTTTCCATGAGTGGCCTATTTGATTTATGTGTCAGTTCCTAGTAAAGTGCACTGGGTATGCCAGGGCCCATAAATCAAATGCTGTTGGTGGGCTGCAGCACTGGATTGTGCCACGCACGCAAACAGCCCGTAAAGTGTAACTCTGGCCTGCCATTGCAGAGCCTGTGTGCAGTCTGGGACTGCCATGTTGACTTGGCAAGTGCACCCACTTACCAGTCCCTAAACCTTCCCTTTCCTACATGTTAGTCACCCCTAAGGTAGGCCCAAGGTACCCCTGTGGCCAGGGTGCATTGCATTAGAAAGGTAGGACATTCCTGTGTGGCATGTCTTGATAGTGAATTACGGCCAATTTAGTTTTTTCACTATTGTAAGGCTTCCTGTTCCCATAGGCCAGAATGTGCAGTTTGATTATTACATCTTAAAATCCTAACTGATCCAGGGAACATGGTGGAAAAACAAATTTAGTATGCCTGAATTTAGTATGCCTACATCTTTTAGTGAAGTTGGTTTAATATTCTGTGTTTGAAAATATCACTTTTAGAAAGTAGGTATTTTCCTGCCTAACGATCCATCCTGACTCTGCTAGGTTGTGTATTGCATGTCTGGTTTGTGAGTGACAGGGACTGGGGTGGCTCCAGGAGGCAGGGCGAGTCAGCACTAGGCTGAATAGACCAATTTGCATTGGGAGTGGTGGGAGGAGTAGCACCTGGACCTGAATTGGGCTGTGCCTGCATTCCACAATGCTGGCTCCACCTCCTGTGGTGCGCCTAATGAACCTGACCCACACTGACAAAGGAAGAAGCTGTGCACTGGCAGAATACACCTAGAACTGGTTTGGACTAGGTGCAGACACTGTCTGCCTTCAGAGAACAAAATATTTGGCGGTATAAATATTGGGGCCCAAACCCCAGAACTTTAGGATTCTTTTGGATCAAGAAGACTGCCAAGAAGGAGAGCTAGAGAAGCTGTGAGGAGGAACTACCACTTTTCTGTGGGCTTTGCTGTCTTGGCCTGCATTGGCTGCTTCTGTCTTGGGCAGTGAAAGGAATGGACTGAACATTCTGCAAGCTACTTTTGTGAGTTTCTCCAAGGGCTTGAGGTAGAGCTTGCCCCCTGTTCAAGAAGTCTCAGGAACAGCAAAGACTACAAGCTCAACTGCCCTCAGCACTGGGAACTGTGTGTTTTGTGCTGAGAAGAATAGCAACTCAACAATGTCTACGATGCCACTGCTGACTCCGTGTCCTGACGGCACCGCAATGGCACCGCTGCAACACCGCACAGCGACCCTGGTCTCACTGACGGTGCCTGCTGATGCCGCCACCAAGCCGCTGCTCACACCGCAATCTGTGGGCACCGCACTCCACACCACCTCGCTTCACGACGATGCCTTGGTATCCCCGACGACACCTCTTCATGCCGGAATCAACGCCACTGTTTGCACTGTGGTTCAAGGGCACCACTCGTAAAGTTACACGATGCACTGCTCTCATCCAGCACCGCAGCCTTGGCCTACCGACGCCGGTGCCATCAACTCCAGTTTGTCAGCCGATGACAGCGCTTCAGCAACGATGACGCCGCTGCTTGCACCGTGACCTGCCAGCACCGTGATGAGCACCACCTTCGTCTCGCACCGCGACCCCGTTCTCACCGACTACGCCATCTGACACCGCCACCGAGCTGCTGCTTGCACCGCGACCTGAGGGCACCGCACGCCACACCGCTGCACTTCGCAGTGCGGCACTCAATGCCTGCCAGCACTCCTGACTTCAACAAAGAGGATTTCGACCCGCAACGCATGTGACTTCGAGGGCGCCGACGACTCCTGCACCGACCTCGGAACCCAACACCTGTGGACGCCATGCTTTCGGAAGCTCAAGGAGAGGTCACCAATGCCCTGCATTTCTAAAAGGTACTGTTTACAGGTCTTCCCGACACCGTAGCTGGCCCGCGATGCTGCAGTCAGCCAGAACTGTTTGGATTTGTTTGCTCACAAAGCCGTGGTAGCCCCGGACGGAGATATCAACATCAAGGAACTGTTTTCCAAGGTTATTTTGATAACTGAAGATTTTTTAGTACTGTATTGTGGATTTTTATCATTTTGGTCTTGTCTTAAGTATATAAAAATACTGGATATTTTTCGAAACTGGTGTGGTGTCCTTTTGTAGTGCTTACACTGTATTACTGTTGGTTATGTGCAATTGCTTTACACATTGCCTCTAAGATAAGCCTGACTGCTCATGCCAAGGTACCAAGGGGGTGAGGAGGGGTTATTTTAGGAGTGTAACTCCCTTATCCTGACTAGGAAGAAGGGTCCCTATTTGGACAAAGGTGCAAGCCCTTGCCTACTAGAGACCCCCATTTCTAGCAGTTATGCTTCCTGTACAAAATATTATGGCTAGACAAGTGAAAATCCTTTTCCTACTTTGTGTGCCTCATGTGTGCTGTGCACTGCAGCACACATGCAAAGTCGGAAAAGAAAGGAAAAATTAAAACATTTCTCCTTTTAACGTCTGCTTTTCAGCTGCACTAAACCCTCTCTACAGGGAGTGCCCATGTACCACTCATATAATGCCCCCTAGATGCAAAGTAATGTAAAGCAGCATTTTGCGCTGCTTTGCGTTACTTTTGGGTACCTTTCAGCGCACAAGATTTGAACTGGAAAGTGAATCAGGAAAAAAAACTTTTATGCTGATTCATTTTTCTGACGCTAACCCTGTGCAAAATGGTTGGAATCTCCCCCTTCATGTTTGTCAGTTTGAGTAGTGTGTCACATGGGCGGCGCAATCCACAGTGCGTCGATGTACAGTAATGACAGAATATACCTCATCAAAAGAATAAATGCACATGGCATCCGAAAGTAACAATTCCACAATAGACAACCATATTGTCTTGGATGTTGACTGTGTCCCTCGTTATTAGAAGGCCACAACGTTTATCTTAAAATCTTAGGTTATCCTAATAACTTCAGTTGTGAAAGGAGTGTTTGGGATTTTCCTGACCGGGGCTAGTGCCCTGAAACTGTTACACAAAAAAGACACTCTGGGGCATATTCACAAGCCTTCTTTAAGCCACTTCACGTAGCTTAATGCTGCCTTGTGAATAGGACTCCTTTCACACTGTGCTTAGTGTGAAAGGGCCGTGCAGTCGGTGTTGTGGTGGGTGTTCCACCGCAACACCCATTGATCTTTACGCTACCCTATTCACAAGGGCTGCCGCGGTCGAGGGGCAGGGTGGGGGGTAGTAATCTATGGATTACGGAGGTTTACAGGTAAGTAAACATATAAATAAATAAAACAAATTTCGTTGTATGCACTGCATTCCAAAATGCGATGCAGTGCGCGCAACAAAATTCATTTTATTTATTTATATGTTTACTTACCTGTAAACCTCCGTAATCCACAGATTACTACCCCCCACCCTGCCCCTTCCCCTCCCCACGTCACTGCCCGGCAGGTACTCCCACTACCGACAGCGGCTTCACAAGGACAGTGTAAATAGGATCTAGCGCCAAACTTAAAACCAGGAAAACCCTGGTCTTAAGTTGGCGATATGAGGAGAAATGCTTTACTTCTCCTTGTTTTTGCATTTTCCATGTGTGCTGCCTTGTGCTGCACACATGGAAAATGCAAAATGTCATGGTTTGTTTATGTACAGGAAGGGATAGCTTCCTGTACATAAACAGACCTTTTTTTTAAAAATGTAGTTTCGTAACTTACATGTGTGCTGCATGAAGCAGCACACATGTAAGTTACAAACTGGCATTTTAGGTTTGTATATGTGCAGGAAGGGACACCTTCCTGTACATAAACAAACCTCCTTGCTTGCAGACACCCTTGTACTGTGCAAGGGTGCTTGCGTTGGCATAAAGTTGGAAAACCTAGTGCTATCGCAGGGGGAAAAGCAAGGCTCTACTATGTCCTTGTGAATATGGTGCAGCCTTGCCTTTCTGAAGTGGTGGAGAGAGGCGTTAACCAAAGAAGGCTAACCCTTCTCTCCACCACTTCCTTGTGAATATCCCCCTCTATCTCTTAAAGAGCCAGGACTCAAATGTGTGGGTGAATGCGTGTGGGAGGCGAGTGGGGTAATTAAAACAACAGCAACCTTACACACTCTTTCTTGAATTATAAACACTCGTTTTGTTAGTTATAACGTCTGAGGGAGAACCTATGCCCCACCTCGCTTGTGATTTACAAAAGGATGAGCTGCCAGAACACTGTACATGAAACTTAGTAAGCAATCTGTGTGCATTTTTTATCAAAATGAATGAATTTAAATGGGAGAAAAGTATTTCAGTCAGCACTTTGAGGAGGCCGTGCATCAGCGACTGACGTAGAAAATAACTTTACATAATTAAGTGCGATTATATTTGTTTAATGTTATGATGATTAAAACAGTGAGACAGCCATACACCGAAAACGTAAGTAGAAAAAAACACACATTTCACAGAACCTATAACCAGCCTTCTCTCTTTTGCTCATCACATTGAAGAGGAGCAAATAACATACTAAGGAATTAGCAAAATGTCTCAAAGACGTTCAGTTACCATGGCCTTTGCCAGTTAGTGTTATGTAGTGGGCATTTTCGGAAACGAATCTTGTAGAGTGACTAGGCCCAGGCACCAAGTAGGCGAAAATCAGCACCAAAATTCGAGGTTAACAAATCTTAAGAGAAGGGCTTCTTGGCAACTCCTAGAAAAGTGTCACAATCGTTAGAGTCGGTTTATGACAATATTAGCCCCTAAAAGTGAAATTCAGCCACACTGTCTTTATATCGTGATCTTGTTTCGAGATTTCACCAGCACATAAATCTATCTCCTTAGCGAAAATTTGAACAACTGCGTCTTTTCTCGTTCTTTGATCATAGTATGAGAAATTTTGACAGAATTTAGAAGTACACATTTATCTAACTTCTGCAATGGATGTGTGTTGCAAAGTCATCCTGTGCCCTGGGCACCCCCCAGCGTTTGCTGACTGATACTGGTGGTAACTGACTCAGACTGACCCTGGGCTCTGGTTAACAGAGCTCACCTGGACATCACCACATAGAATTCCCAGCCTGGAGTACTACCAGCGGATTTTTAAGGGTTTTGTTCAAGTAGATTGCGGAATTGAACACTGTCAAGGACCCTCTTGGAGATTCCAGAACCTTGGATTGTGTGTTGGATACTTTGGGACCCGCAAGAAGAACTTCCGAAAGGAGTTCTAACTGGACCCAACTTGCTGGAGAAGGCTGCACCCGAGTGGAGAGAAATCCTCCAGAACAATTGATAAATGTGAATGTGTCCCTGTCAGAAAAACAAAATTACAAAAAAGGGGCACTGTTGGTTTCTAAGCACTAGAAAGTGACTAATCTTTAAAAATGCATATCAATGTTTCCCTACAGTGGATTCTTTTTGTTTTGGTGTCATTTAAAAGATACAAATATTTCCTATTTTGATAAATTGGTATTGGATTTTTATTTTGTGTTGTGTCTTAATTATTCACTGAATTGGGGCCTCATTTATGAAAAGTGACGCATCGCTGCGTGAAAACAGCGATGCGCCACTTTTCACTGCGCCCTCCTTGCGACACCAATGATGTGTCATATTTACAGTATGAACCATCATGGCACAAGGAGTTACAGATACGTCAGCATTTCTGATGTATCTGTATGGCGCAAAAGTGACTCATTGCTGGAGTGTGTCACCAAAGTGACACAACTTGCCCCATGTGAAAGGCCTGCGTCAGTCTTACGCCTGCTGTGAGGCAGGCGTAAGAAATTGACGCATTTGTGTTCTAGAAGTGGCGCAGTGAAATCTTTTAGATTTCACTGCGTCACTTCCATGACCCTTTCTTGCATCTGAACGCCCCCCAGCATACATTATACCTGGAGTAGGTTAAATGTAGCGCAGGGGTTTACAAAGTGACGCATCTACCTAGATGCGTCACTTTGTAAATATGGTGCAACAAGGCACACTTTTTACGCTCCTGGTGCGTCACAAAAAGTGACGCACCGGCGGCGTAAAAGTGACGCACGGCCTCATAAATGCTTTACATACCTGACTTTGAAGTTAAACCTGTCTGCTCGCAACCACATTACCAAGGGTTGAGCATAGGAATAATTTTCCAAGACCTATTCTGAGCCCTTTACTGTGTTAGTGGCCTTAGTGCCAGTGGCACACCTACATTTGCCCCTACCAATAACCCACTTTCCAACAATTGAATAATGTAAAAGCAGACTGAAATGGTGTCCTTCATTGCTCTAGTGTACAAAACACCAACTCTTGGCTTTCTGACTTCCTGTGGGACAAATCAGGCTGGCCTTTTTGTGGCGTACACCTCTTTCGGATTAAATATTGCCAATCGAAAGTCATCAGAGCGCCCATGCACAGGCAAAGTGGAGATTTGAATGCCTCTTTTTGCTTAAACTGTACTGTTTACAGTGACTATCTCAGAAAACCTATGCATCAGTGCATGCTTTGCATGCGGCTCAGCTCAGAAACCACTATGATAGTTTCAGAACACTGTTGTCTGCAGTTCATGCGCTAATTGACTGATTGGGGCAATCAAAGTATATGCTGCAGCTAAGGAACTTTTGGCAAACAAGACATTTTGAACACTTCTAAACAGGAGCCTAAAATAAAACCCAAAGGAAATAAGGTTAACTTAATTTTAGTTTATTTATTATAAAATATTTAGAAAACTTTTTTTGCATTTAAAAGTGAATCCAAAAATAATATTATATTAATGTGTAAATAAATACCTTTTACCAAACATGAATGCATAATATATTTTTTATTTTTTACTTTAGGTGAACGTCTTTATTTACTAATTTAAACCTCTGAAAAAACATTTTAATGTAATTTATTTCTATTCACAATAAAGGTTTAATGAAAAAAAGTAAATGGAATAAAACACTTGTTTTTGTTTCTAGCTACATTTTAAATAAATATAAAAAATAATGTACATACTATTCATGATAAAAATATGTTAACAATTTTGGTTGGGTTTCATAAACTTTTTTAATGTTCTCTATACTTTACCATAGGGGCATGCCACATTCATGTGGAGATCTTCATATGGTAAAGTACAGAGCAACATTCCCTATACTTTTCCATAGAGATATCTCCGCCTAGGAGGCAGAGATTTCTCTTTATGGTAAAGTACAGTGAAAAATAAATAAAAGTTTATTTAACCTAGAAAAAGTTTATTAAAGAATTTATATGTTAAATATTAATGTAAATTATTTCATATATTAATTTTATTTGTAGACTGAAAGACAGAAAATCCTACAGGAGTAATATGTTAAATATTTTAAGTTACATGAAAATAATTTTTTCTCAATGTAAAATTCAAAACTAAAATTGCCACCTAAAAAAAAAAAACTTTTGTTATTCATTATTAATTACTAAAATGAATGCATAAATGGATGTAGAATATTTGAATTATATTTAATGACAATTATTGTTACAATCATTTTTAAAGCAAAATATGTGTCAAAATATGTTTATATAAATATTTTGACATTAAACTATATAAAGTTATATTGTGGCCTGCATTCATTTAAACATAAATTAACATTATTTACTATGGCGTTTGCATTTAAGTCTCTGGCTCCTTTATTTTGTAGAGGAAGGTGTTGCCCTGCCAGCAATTAGCCACATGTGGTGCTAGTCTTACTCTGTTTATAACTTTATGCGGAGATTTTGTGAACAGCCAAAAGTAGTAGATTTACTCAACGGTTAACAAATTACTCATAAATGTAACTTACCTTTGTGATTAGCCGTATATATTTTCAAAATATTCCACAAGTTATGCAATATAGATTTTGCCTGAAGAAGCGGGGTTGGGAGCATCCCAGCAAAGTTTGCTCCCTTGCATTATGGTAAATGCAGTACACAATCAGCGCTTAGTTCAATATTAATTGTAGTTTTTCACCAAAGGTGGTGCAGATAGTACTGCAAATCTCTAGACTTACTTGTTTCTGGATATCATCCTTTAACAGCAGAGTTCAAAAACCAATTTAATCAGGGGTTGCTGGTAATGCTGCCAAAGTCTTCATTGGTCTCAGTACCACTCACAGGCACACAGGTGAGTCTCCAAAGCTCATCAGCTTGCTGACTCAACGGAGTCTTATAAACAGAAGGGATGATGGGAGCGCATTTCCTCACATCCCAGCACAGTTTGTCCCTTTGCATTATGGTGAATTCAGTGCACAGTTAGCTCTTACTTCCATATTAACTGTAGTTCCTCACCAAAGTTGGTGCAGATAGTGCTGTACATCTCTAAACACGTGTTTCTGGATTTCATCCTTCATCAGTAGAGAACACAAATATTTCATCTGTAGTTGCTGGAAGTGCTGCGAAAGTGTACCCAGGTCTCAGTACCACTGCAAGGCACACAAGTGATCTACAAAGCTCATGAGCTTGCTGGCTCAAATGAGCCTTTTAAACATAAGGTGGGTTGGGAGCACACTGCCTCACATACCAGCACAGTGTGTCCCTTTGCTCTATGGTAACTGCAGTACACAATAAGCGCATACTTTAATAGTAACTGTAGTTTTTCATCAAAGTTGGTGTAGATAGTGCTGGACATCTCAGGACACATGTTTTTGGATGTCATCTTTCATCAGTAGACAACAAAAAACGATTTCATCTGTTGTTGCTGTTACTGCTGACAAAGTCTTTATCAGCCTCAGTACTACTCACAGGTACACTGGTGCATCTCCAAAGCATGCCAGCTTGATGGCTCAAGGGAGTCTTTTAACATAAAGGTGGGTTGGGAAGACACTTCCTCACATACCAGCACAATTCACCTCTTTGCATTATCGTACATGCAGTACATAATGAGTGCTTACTTCAATATTAATTGTAGTTTTTCACCAAAGTTTATGCAGATAGTGCTGTACATCTCTGGACATGTGTTTCAGGACTTCATCATTAAATAGTAGAGGTTAAAAAAATATTTTATCTGGGGTGGCTGGTAATGCTGCCAAAGTCTTTACAGGTCTCAGTACCACCCACAGGCACACTGGTGCGTCCCCAAAGCTTTTAAGTGTGATGGCCCAAGGGAGTCTTTTAAACCGAAGGTGGGGTTGGCAGCACAATGCCTCACATCCCAGCACAGATTACCTGTATTTCGAGTAACTTTTCTCCATGAGGTTTAAAGGTTATTGAGATTGGTTCCAGGAGACATGATCTCCTCAAACGAGTCTCCATCACTTCCCCTGTGGCCCCTGCCAGCTCCCCGCAACCTGAAGGAGCCAGCATTGCTTTTGGACAAGAGAAGCTGCTGACATGTGCCCTCCTTGTCCAAAAGCAATTCTGCTTTGCTTCATGGATCCGAGAGCAGGTTTTCTGCTCTCACTTCCACAAAGCAAAGAAGAGTTTGCAATGACAGGGCGGGAGCCGTGCCCCTGCTCTGCCATTGCAAACTTCAATGTCTATGGGGTGGACCTCAAGGAACATTGCTGGAGCTGGCCCTGTGTGGTGGTGGTCCCCAGGGCCATGCAGGGCTCCAGCAAGGGTGCAGTGTGCCCCCCCTTCCAACATATATGTAGCCCCGAGGAGGTGTTTGTTGCCGAGGATCTGCAACAGACTCCCGCAAGTAATTTAAGTTATGCCCCGGGGAGGTGGAGGTCCTCGGGGCAGCATGGGGGGGCAGGAGCCCCCCACGCATTTTTTAATGAGTGACCCTGTGGAGGTGGCACTCCCCATGGGCCCTCGCATGATAATTTTGCATGGCCCCCAGGGGCTTCTAGAAAACGCAGTGTGGGAGTCCGTGCTTCATTTTCTAAATATAATTTAGGCCAGATTCAGGCATCCAGCGTGATTCCCGCAAAAAATTAAAGAAGGAAAATGCTTTTTTGTGCCCTGGTGGTACCTGTGGGACCCCTTGAGCAGGGCTAGGGGGTCAGGGTGTTTCTACCCTGCCCCCTTTTCTTTATTTTGAACCTTTTTTCTTGTGGCTCGGTTCTAACGAGTCACAAGATGGCAGTCAATACATTTTTGTTTGAAGTGTTGGCAGCCAATCACAATGAAGCAACTATTAATAATCATAAGGTATAGACTCGGGCGCACAACTATTTGTACAGGCAAGTATTGATGAAATTTAATAAATGAGTGCTCTTAAAGGAGAAGGATAGGTTACCAATCAATCAATCAGGAGTTTGTTAAAGCGTGACTACTCACCCGTAAGGGTCTCAAGGCGCTAGGGGGGGGGGGTTGGGGGGGTGCAGGTTCCATTCCATCAAGGAGGGGGTCTGTCGAAGAGCCAGGTTTTGAGGTTTCTTGCGAAGATGGGGAGCGATGTTGTCTGTCTGAGGTGGAGCGGAAGGGCGTTCCATGCTTTGGCCGCGAGGAAGGAGAAGGAGCGGCCTCCCGATCTGGTCTTTCTGGTGCGGGGGACCACAGCGTAGGAAAGCTGGGCTGATCGTAGGGTCCTTTGGGGTGCGTGGAATTTGAGTCGGCTGTTCAGGTATGCTGGTCCGGTGCCATGGAGGGCCTTGTGTGCGTGGGTGAGCATCTTAAAGGTGATTCTCGCCTCGACGGGGAGCCAGTGGAGTGTGCGCAGGTGCTGGGAGATGTGGCAGTGTTTTGGCAGGTTGAGGACCAGTCTTGCGGCGGCGTTCTGGATGTTCTGTAGCTTGTGGATGAGGTTTTTGTTTATTCCGGCGTAGAGTGCGTTGCCGTAGTCGAGTCTGCTGGTGACCAGGGCATGAGTGACTGTCTTTCGGTGTTCGAGGGGGATCCATTTGAAGGTCTTATGAAGGAGGCGGAGGGTGTGGAAGCAGGAAGATGAGACAGAGTTGATCTGGCGGTCCATTTTGAGCTCGGAGTCCAGGATGATTCCCAGGTTGCGTGCGTGGTCTGTGGGGGTTGGCGGGTTGCCGAGGGCGGTGGGCCACCAGGTGTCACTCCAGGCATCGGGGTTTGGGCCCATGATGAGTACTTCTGTTTTGTTGGTGTTTAGTTGTAGGCAGCTTGTTTTCATCCATTTGGCGACGGCTTCCATGCCTTCTCGAAAGTTACGTCTGGTGGTGTTGGGCTCATTGGATAGGGAGAGGATGAGCTGGGTGTCGTCTGCATATGACACGATGCTGAGTCCGTAGGTTCTGACGATGGGGGCAAGTGGAGCCATGTAGACGTTGAAGAGCGTCGGGCTGAGGGAGGAGCCCTGGGGGACTCCGCAGGTGATAGGTGTGGGGTCCGAGAGGAAAGGGGGGAGTCTGACCCGCTGCGTCCTGCTGGAGAGGAAGGAGCAGATCCAGTCGAGGGCCTTGTCCTGGATTCCTGCATCGTAGAGTCTGAGTATTAGGGTGCGGTGGGAGACTGTGTCGAACGCCGCTGATAGGTCGAGGAGGATGAGGGCTACTGTTTCTCCTTTGTCCAGTAAGGTGCGGATGTGGTCTGTTGCGGCGAGGAGGGCGGTTTCCGTACTGTGGTTTTTTCTGAAGCCGGATTGGGAGGAGTCGAGGATGTTGTGTTCTTCAATGAATGTGGCGAGTTGGCTGTTGATGGCTTTCTCGATGACTTTCGCTGGGAACGGGAGCAGGGAGATGGGTCTGTAGTTTTTGAGGTCGGTGGGGTCCGCTGAGGGTTTCTTTAGGAGGGGGTTGACCTCGGCGTGTTTCCAGTCGTCGGGGAATGAGGCGGTCGCCAGGGAGCGGTTGATGGTTTGGCAGAGCATGGGTGCGATGGTGTTGGCGGCTCTGTTGAAGATGTGGTGGGGGCAGGGGTCCGTGGGGGCCCCTGAGTGGATTAACTTCATTGTCTTCAGTGTGTCTTCGGTGGTGAGGGCTGTCCAGTCATCAATCGCTGGTTTCCGGGTGTCGGGGGTGGTTGGTGAGGGTTCAGTGTGTTGGTTGTCTTCGTCGAAGTTGTCGTAGATGCTCTTGATTTTGTGGTGGAAAAAGATGCTGAGTTTGTCGCAGAGGTCTTGTGAGGGAGGGATGTCGGTAGACTCGCTGGTGGGTTGGGCGAACTCCTTGATGATGCTGAAGAGTTCCTTGCTGTTGTGTGCGTGGGTGGAGATTCTGTCTTCAATCGCTTTTTTCCTCGTTTCTCTGATGAGTTGATGGTGGGTGTTGGTGGCGGCTCTGAAGTTGTTGTGGGCTTCTGTGGATTTGGTGTTTCTCCAGGCCTTTTTGAAGCGGCGGCATGTGCGCCTGGACTCTCGAAGTTCGGTGGTAAACCATCTGGCTTTCTTGGCACGGGTATTGTTGTTTTTCTTGAGGGGGGCTATGGTGTTGGTGCTGTCCGAGATCCATCTATGCAGGGTTCGGGCTGCGGTGTTGGGGTCGTCGTTTTCCGCGATGGTTGGGGTGGAGTTGTTGAGTGAGGAGGTGAGCTGGTCATCGGTGATTTTGGTCCAGTTTCTTTGTGGTAGCAGGTGCTGGTGTCTGTGGATGGTGGGTGTTCTGAAGGTGAAGTGGACGCAACGATGGTCGGTCCATGGGAGTTCGGTGGTGTGGCTGAAGGTGATGGAGTTTCCTGTAGTGAAGAGGGGGTCGAGGGTGTGTCCTGCTGAGTGCGTGGGCTCGGTCACGATCTGGCGGAGTCCAATGTTGTGGAGGTTGTCCAGGAGGGATGTGGTGTTGGGGTCCAGTTGATTGTCGAGGTGGAAGTTGAGGTCTCCCAGCAGGGTGTAGTTGGTGGATGCGATGGCCTGCGGGGAGATAATGTCCGTGATGGAGTTGGCGAAGGGTCCGCGGTGTCCAGGGGGTCGGTAGATGAGGGTTCCTCGGAGGGCGGCGGTGGGGCTGGCCAGTATCTTGAAGTGAAGGTGTTCCATCAGTTCTGTGGACTCGTCAGGGAGTGTGCTCAGGCGGAGGCTGGATTTGTGGACGATGGCGATTCCTCCTCCTGGGTGGATGGGGCGGTCCTTCCTGGAGATCTTGTATCATTGGGGAATGGCGATGGCGATGTCCGGTCCCGAGGTGGTGTTGGTCCAGGTTTCGGTGAAGAATGCTACGTCTGGGGTTTGTGCTGTCGAGGAGGTCCCAGATTTCTGTGGCGTGTTTGTGGAGGGATCAGACGTTGAGGAGGATGCATTGCAGGGTCTTCGGTTCGGTTGTGTTCTTGTAGGCGGGTTGTGCTGGATCCGTGTTCTTGGCGGTGCTGCAGGTGTGCCGGCAGCGGTGACAGCTGAAGGGTCCATGGGTGTCGGCTGGTGATGCTAGCTTGCAGTTGTTGTTGCAGCCTGGGTTGAGTGCGTGGAGTGCTGCTGGGTCGTAGCGTTTGCGGGGCGGAGGTCCAGGGTTCCTGGTGCTGGTCGCGGACGGGTCGCAAACGGGCGCAGACGTGCTTGCCTTTGACGCGCCTTCGGTGCACCAGCGGCGGGCCCGCCATTAAGTAGGGGTCGGAGAGGGCTGGACAGCTGGGACGCGGGAGCGGGGAGGGGAGCTGGATTGGGCCGATCGTGCTGGGGGGGAGGGGCCGCGGGGGCAGCAGCGGCGGGGAAAGGTAAAGGGAGGAAAGAAGGGATAAAGAAAAAAGGGAAAATAAGCAGAAATAAGGCACAAAAGAGCAGAGATGCAGAAAAGAGCAGAAAGGTGAAAGATAGAAAAGGTAAAAAAACGAGTGAAAACGAGTGAAGGAGCAGAGGGAGAGAAAGGGAAAATGGGCAGAAATAAGGCACAAAAGAGCAGAGGTGCAGAAAGGTGAAACATGGAAAGGGGAAAAAAACGAGTGAAAACGAGTAAAGGAGCAGAGGGAGAGAAAGGGAAATGGGCAGAAATAAGGCGCAAAAGAGCAGAGGTGCAGAAAGGTGAAAGATAGAAAGGGGAGAAAAACGAGTGAAGGAGCAGAAAGAAAGAAAGGAGACAGAGGTCCACTGGACCACCAGGGATGAGGCGCAGGGAAACTGCGGGTGGAGGAGGGCCTCGATCACCAACACTCAAGAGTGCAGGGGCAGGGGCACCTCACTTAATGGTGGAGCTGCGAGGGTAGGAGAGCAATTTCACTGACCAATCTATCCTACAGACCCCAAACGATTTTCAGGGTACATCAATAATAACAAAAAGGTTCTCCCTGAGCACTTCACATATCAGTAGATCAAATACATATATTCATATAAAACAATGACATATCTGTTCAAGTGCAAAGCAGTCTAAATATTTTCCATAAAAAGTCCAAGTAGTAAAGTTCCGTTTGTAGAACACCAAACTCAAATATCCAAGAAGGTAAGTACATCCAGAAGGAGTTTAATTGTTGTCATCCAAAAGGACTTCTTTGCAGCCAACACATTTTGTCATGCAAAATTAACATGCATCATTGACTTCATCAGGGCTCTAACCCAAGAAAATATAAATACACAATATCAAATGATTTTCCAAAATTAAATGTTATCTAAGTATATCTCCTTCACCAATACAACCTAAACAGAAAAGCAAGCATTAAAAGTAGGAAGTTTTAGTCACCCTCAGTGTTATTAGCAAACAGAATTTTGAAAAATCTCTGTGGTGTTAATTCACTTGTCAGGAAAACACCCTTAGTGTATTCAAGAGCCCGAGGCACCAGTGTATTTAAGGAAGAATATATATTTACCTCGAACATTATCCATGCCTAATAAGATCAAAAAATAATCTCAAATCAGTATGAACCTGAATATGAAACAAAAAAATGCTAGCTTAGTAAATCCAGTTATGGCCCGGGTCAATTTATACCAGGTCATCATTACAACTAATTTCAACCACTTTCTTGGAAAGCCATCTACAAAATCTGCATCCTACAACAACTATACCTACTCAAATACTCTAACTATATCCCCACAATTAATTCCTGTGTCTATTATCAGAAAGGCACCAAATATACTTACATCCAAAAAGTACTCCGTATAAATTCAAGTTTCACTATCTTGCGGTTAATAGGAAAATCCAAACATAAGAATCTTCCGAATTCAGTAAATTTTAATATCTGCAATAAGTAAAATATATCTGCTATTTAGAGGTCCCAACTAAACTATTAATGCTTGCTCTCGTACACATACCCAGTCTACAAGTTAGGCTCACCTCATAATTCCAGTAATCAAACTTTATCCAAGATGGCTAGTTCATGACTGTCCAGTACTCAAAATGTATCAAGGATGGCTAGTCCGTAACTGTCCACATATGTATTAAGGATATGGTAATCCTAAAAAAATATAAATATAATGAATGTATCCGAAGTTTGAGTTTCAATATACCATTGGTTCCTAAACTCATATTGTTCACAAGTATATAAAGGCTCACCTGGGTATCGTAGGTGAGAATTTCCAAGTTAAAGAAGAACGCGAGTACGTGTATCTGTGATAAAAAGAACACAATGTATATATAAATAAGTAGCATATATCTACAGTGGCATTTAATTATAATAACTTAAAGTTCCTAATGGAGAAGCTGCTGCTTACCGGCTCAGGTATCTGCTGTCTCCTGTATTTACGGTCACAAAGTGGCGTCTTACGTGGGCGCCATCTTGTTTTATCTCATATCGGATGCTAAAGTGTAAGCGCCATGTTTTAATATGTTCATAAAACACGTAACCTTCAATAACTTTCCCCAGTCTACACAAAATTATTAAAACATAGTTAGCCCAAGCTATCCTGGACCAGTGTCTAAAGAAAACTGGCTAGGTAACCACCCTAGAGGGTTTTATTATTGTGAGAATTGCAGCTTATGTCGATGGGCAGTCAAGAAGATTAAGCAGTTTGAATATAATGACACTGGGCTGATCAACATTAAATCATTTATCAATTATGAGACAACATATGTTGTATAAGTTATTTTGTGTACCTGTAAAAAAATATATGTTGGCAGCACTATAAGACGACTAAGAGACAGGATGGTGGAACACCTTCGGGCATTAAAGAATGGGGACACAAGATATCCCATTTCTGCACACCTGGTCCAAAATTGTGATGAACATGAAAAACATAAATTTAGCTATCATGGAATTGAACATGTAGTGATGGATAGAAGGGGAGGTAAAAGAATGTTGAAATTAAGACGTACTGAAGCCAAATGGATCATGAAATTGAGAGCAGTAGAAGAGGGGTTAAACTTAGACCCAGAATTAATATTTTCTGGGTTATTGAGGTAATTCTTATTATGTATTAGATACCAATTATGTCATAGATGAATATTAGAATGATGAAGATGACTTTTATGTTTATCCTGATGCAGAATATACTTTGCTAAGTATGTCTGTTATAGTTCCCTACTAAAGAGGTATAGCAATCCTTATAGTTTACCTTATTATAGATTTTTTAATGTGGATAGCCTTCTCTGATACTACATGTACTGATGTATTACAAGACTAGTATAGTATTCTGTCGAAGAGTGTTATTATCCTTCCCTTCTGACTTTACTTTCCTTTCTTCTCCTCCTGAACTTAGGGGCCTATTAGGATGGCGGACGGGCCTGCGTCCGTCCGCCACCCCAGAGGTTGAGGCACCGTCCGCAGGGGCAGTGGCGGTCCCTCCGTGCAAATTAGGATGTGACCGCCACCCCGGCGGTCACATCCTGTAACTTTAACATTGCGGCGGGTGCTGCTTGAAGCAGCACTTGCCGCAATGTTAAAACTGCATGCATTGCATTTGTATGCACAAAACGTCAGGCACCGCGCGGTGTCTGCCGCTTTGTGAATGCAAATGCAGGGGGGTACCTATATGTGCACCCCCACCCCCCTTCACCCTGGGGGCCCGCAAGGGCCCCCCAGAAGCAAAGGTCCACATGCTTTTCCACGGCGGAAAAAACGCAGCAGAAACGCATGTTTACACATGCTTCCTAATTTGGCTGGCAGTGTCTTGCAGACACCGCCACCAAATATCAGGCTACACCCCGCGGATCTGCGGCGGACGGACATGCCGTCCGCCGCTGATCCTACCGCCATTCTAATCTGGCGGGGGGTCTTTGTAGCCACCGCAGCGGTGAATCTGCATCCTCTGGGCCGGCGGTGGCTTCCGCCGGTCCGGAGGATGCGGATTTACCGCAATCCTAATCTGCCCCTTAGTACATGAATATTGTAATAATTAACTGAGAACTGTAATATCAGAATGCTGGTAACGGTTTACGTTGTAGGAAGCTTTTATTAAGTAGTCCTTAACGTTTATGGATATTTGGAACTATTGGATTGCTTAAGATATTCTGATACGGTTTAACTAAATACCTTGTGTCACTTTACGTTTGAAAATGTGGTTCCTCTGATCCTGTGTCATTTTGCCATATTGTTACACACCATCACTTTTGAAGCCATAATACATTTGAAAATATGGTTCCTTTGAGACGGTATTCTCTAATATGGTAGAGATGTGGAGTACTTTATTGTTTTCCTCCCTATGAATGGAGAGGTTGCCGGTTTGATACTGGTATAAGGGAGACTATGTAAGAATATAGGAAATCGTTCTTGTGATTTTGTTACTATATCTTTTAAAGTTTACAGGAGTAGTATATTATATTTATTCAGTTACAGACTCATAACTTGATAGATATTAACTGACAGCAAGACAGGTAGTATTCATATTACGAAATAGATACTATTACGACCTATTTAATATTTACGGGAATAGTCTAAGCATGAATAGGAAGAAATTCCTAGTTTAGATCTTTATCAACAAAATAATTTTGTGTAGACTGGGGAAAGTTATTGAAGGTTACGTGTTTTATGAACATATTAAAACATGGCGCTTACACTTTAGCGTCCGATACCGGATAAAACAAGATGGCGCTGATGTAAGATGCCACTTTGTGACCGTAAATACAGGAGACAGCAGATATCTGAGCCGGTAAACAGCAGCTTCTCCGTTAGGAACTTTAAGTTATTATAATTAAATGCCACTGTAGATATATGCTACTTATTTATATATACATCACGTTCTTTTTATCACAGATACACGTACTCGTGTTCTTCTTTAATTTGGAAATTCTCACCTACGATACACAGGTGAGCCTTTGTATACCTGTGAACAAAATGAGTGTATGAACCAATGGTATATTGAAACTCAAGCTTCGGATACATTCATTATATGTATATTTTTTATGATTACCATATCCTTAATACATATGTGGACAATTACGGAGTAGCCATCCTCGATACATTTTGAGTACTGGACAGTCATGGACTAGCCATCTTGGATAAAGTTTGATTACTGGAATTATGAGGTGAGCCTAACTTGTAGACTGGGTATGTGCAAGCATTATTTTAGTTTGGACCTCTAAATAGTAGATATATTTTACTTATTGCAGATGTTAAAATTCACTGAATTCGGAAGATTCTTATGTTTGGATTTTCCTATTAACGGCAAGATAGTGAAACTTGAATTTATACGGAGTACTTTTTGGATGTAAGTATATTTGGTGCCTTTCTGATAATAGACACAGGAATCAATTGTGGGGATATAGTTAGAGTATTTGAGTAGGTATAGTTGTTGTAGGATGCAGATTTTGTAGATGGCTTTCCAAGAAAGTGGTTGAAATAGGTTGTAATGATGACCTGGTATAAATTGACCCGGACCATCCCTGGATTTACTAAGCTAGCATTCTTTTGTTACAGATTCAGGTTCATACTGATTTGAGATTATTTTTTTATCTTATTACGCATGGATAATGTTCGAGGTAAATATATATTCTTCCTTTAATACACTGGTGCCTCGGGCTCTTGAATACACTAAGGGTGTTTTCCTGACAAGTGAATTAACACCACAGAGATTTTTCAAAGTTCTGTTTGATAATAACACTGAGGGTGACTAAAACGTCCTACTTTTTACGCTTGCTTTTCTGTTTAGGTTGTATTGGTGAAGGAAGGAGATATACTTAGATAACATTTAATTTTGGAAAATCATTTGATATTGTGTATTTATATTTTCTTGGGTTGCAGCCCTGATGAAGTCAATGATGCATGTTAATTTTGCATGACAAAACACGTGTTGGCTGCAAAGAAGTTCTTTTGGATGACAACAATTAAACTCCTTCTGGATGTACTTACCTTCTTGGATATTTGAGTTTGGTGTGCTACAAACGGAACTTTACTACTTGGACTTTTTATGGAAAATATTTAGACTGCTTTGCACTTGAACAGATATGTCATTGTATTATATGAATATATGTATTTGATCTACTGATACGTCAAGTGCTCAGGGAGAACCTTTTTGCAATCACAATGAAGCTCATGCTCAGGAGGGTTCATGGATCCACCGCGTTCACCAGAGGATCTACTAAACGTTTAAAACCATTTACAAAAAAGAACGCTTGCTGAACCAAGACCTAACTTTTTGCCAAATTGAGTGTAATTTCCTTTAGCAGTTCGGGCTGCAACTTTGTCTAAATTTTCCTATGGAAATTAACATGGAGAAAATACGTTTTTGGACCCCATCTTTTTTCTCGACCCCCGTTTGATGAATCACCCGAAACTTACAAGACAGAAGCTGACCAAAGCTGCCATTAGTTTTGAAAATTTCGCAAAGATTCGCCAAAAGGTGCAAACGATATCGGCAAAAGAAAAAACATTTTTTGAATAGAAACAAGGTCCTAACTATAACTACCTATTGGCAACTGCCAGTAGGTTATATATATATATAAATATATATATATATATACATATTTATATATATACACTAAGGGCAGACCGAAATGCGTTGGGATGTTAATTTATACTCATATGCGTGAATGAAAATAAATAGTGAATAATAATAAGAATAGTAATAATATAATAATAATAGTAAATATAATGAAAATAAATAGTGAATAGTGAATAATAAGAAAAATAGTGAATAGTGGTAGCCAGTAGGTAGTTATAGTTAGGACCTAGTTTCCATAGGAAAAGCGGTGATTGTTTTCCCAATAACTTTGGCGCCGGTCGACAAATTTTTACGAAATGTTCAAAACTTGTGGGGCGCTGCGGTCAGCTCCTATCTTGAACTTTTTGGGGTGATTTGGCAAGCGGGGGCAGAGAAAAAAAGGGGGGTCCCAAAATGTGTTTTCTCCATGTTAATTCCCACAGGAAACTATAGACACGGCTACAGCTCGAAATGCTGAACGGAATTACACCAAATTTGGCAAAAAGGTAGCCCTTGGTTCAGAAAGAGACCTTTTTTTAAAATGGTGTAAATCCATTCAGTAGTTGCTGGGAAAAAAAATTGCTTTGCTAAATAGATACGCAGTGGATCGGCGCACCCTCCCGACCATTTTTATTTATTTATTTATTTATTTATTTCATTTTATTTTTACCATATTCTAATTGGCTGTCAACACGCCAAACCAGGAAGTGTTGGCAAGAAAAGAGAAAAATAAATGTGAAAAACAAGAAAACGGGGCGCGGTAGAAACACCCTGACCCCCAAGGCCTGCTCAGGGCCCAAAAAAGCATTGAAAAAAAAAAAGAAATTGGCCAAATTTGCGCTGGATGTGCGAATCTGGCACAGAAAATAAAATTTTAAAAAGTGCGGGCTCCCGTGCTTCGTAATTATTTAGCCCCCAAGTGGGCCAAGTCCCGGGGGCATGGTGAAATAAATTTGCGGGGCCCAGGGGGAACCTCACAGCCCCGGGGACTGCCACCCCCGGGCTTTTCTTAAATATTTGTGGGGGCACACGGCCCCCCGCAGCCCTGGAGACTGCCACCCCCCAGGGCTTGTTTTTTAATGTTTTGGTGGCCTACAAGGCCCCCGAAGCCCCGGGGACTGCCATCCCAGGGGCTTTCATTAATTATTTGTGAGGGGCACACTGCCCCCCCCCTGCAGCCCGAGGGCTTCTTTTTTTGAAAATATACCTGTGTGGGGGTGCTTGAGCCCCCCCACTTGCCCCGGGAACGGCCACCTCCCCGGGGCACTAAAAGGCAAATTTGGGGGTCCATTACGGACCTCCGAGCCCCAGGGACCGCCCCCTCCCGGGGCTGTGCATTGGATGGGAAGGGGCCACGCGGCCCCCCTCCTGGAGACTGTGATGGCTCTGGGGACTGCCACCCCCCAGGGCCAGCTCCTGCAGTGTCCCTGTGTGCCCACCCCCAGGATACTGCTGTTTGCTATGGCAGGGCGGGAGCTGCACGGCCTGTCGTAGCTAAGTCTGGTTTGTATTTTGGAAGAGAGAGCAGGAAACCTGCTCTCTCTTCCAAAATCCGAACCAGATTGCTTTTCCACATGGGGAGCTGTCAGCAGGAGGCGGGGAGCCGTCAGGCACCATGGGGGCATTGGGGCTCCCCCCACGGTCCCCAATGAAGTGGCCAGACCCCAGGAAAGGGGTCCCCGGGGCAAGGACTGGCCCGAGAGGGGGCCCCCTCCCCATAATTAAAATTATTCAAATAAAAATAAAAACGCTAGGGCTGCCTCACTCTTTGCTATGGCTACCCCAGGGCAATAAATGACCTGAGGAGGGGGGCCGTGCAGCCCCCCCTCCAAATATTTATATATTTTTTTAAAGCACTGGCCATGCCCCGGGCCACGCTGCCCCCTTGCATTTAAAAAAAAATAAGTGTCAGGCCCTGGGGGATATGGTCCCCAGAACCCATAAAATAGGAGAGGAAGGGGGGCCACACAGCTCCCCTTCTTAAAAAATGTTTTTTTTTAAAAGACCGGCATCGTCGAGGACCCACCCCCTCCGAGCAACACTCTGCAAACACGCCATGTGGCGCGTTTTAAGTTGGGGAATTAATTTGCCTTCAATACTGGGGGTCCCTGAGGGCCAACTAACCCACCAGGTACCTCCGGTAAGCACCACAGGGCTGCTTTGCAGAGAGGTGGGTCAGGCCATGCCCCTTTTTACATCTCTCTTCAACGCAGCTCTGTGGCACTAACTGGAGCTTCCTGGTGGAGTAGTTGGACACCTGGGACCCTTAGGATTCAAGGGGACTTTATCCCCCTACCTAAAACACGCCACAGGGCTCGTTTGCACAGTGGTGAAGGGAGGGGAAGGCAGTTAAGATCTAGTGGCCATAAGCTTCTACAAATACTTAGAATCAAAAAGGTCAGGATGGGAGGTCGTGCCTTCTCTTATGTTGCTCCTAAAATATTGGAACGCACTACCAGAAGACCTGCGAATCTGTCCTACATTTATGACCTTTAACCCCTTCCACGCTCATGACGAGCTAGGCTCGTCATGAGGTAGCCTCCTCGCACGCTCATGACGAGCCCAGCTCGTCATGAATAATGGGAATCATCAAATCTCAGCACAGGAGTGGAATACCATCAGCATTGATGTGGTTAAGAAAAAACTAAAAACATGGCTATATTAGTGTATTGACGTTGTACAAGGTTGTCTGCTTACTGGGCGCCGAGAGATCCCTCTGGGTATGATTCGTGCACCATACAAATAATAAATAAATACAAAAATAATAAATAAATAAATACATCTCTGGTTCGTAGAAGGGAATCTTCTGCCTAATATGAGAAAAATGGTGCACGTTAGACAGTATAATGCAATTATGCAAGCATTTTGCAGTCCTGCCAAAAAGTGTAGCATTATGGCTAAGCAATAGGGACTAACCAAACTCCCTAAAAAAGTGGCTTGTTTTTCAACCTCTTCACTTGTATGCAACACTCATGTGGCCTCAAAGGCATCTTACTGCACAACAAGCTGCGAGGTAACATGCGCAAAAGAGTAGACATGAATCTAAAATGGTTCCATGGCTTAGGCTAACTTTCCAAAGAGTAGAGTAGGAGTAGAGATGACCATAGGAACCATATAATACTACTAATGTCTGTCTACTAACTCTACTCTAGTATGCAATTTGGACTAGTGATGATGTATGTTGTACTTTAACTGTTTTTTCAATCTTCCGTCCTAGTGAAAACGAGTAAAATAGGGGGAGGTGTACAGGCATCTAAAAAGGTGTAAAAATTTTTATAGGCGTACTACCAGTACCAACCACCAGTGCAGGAGGGGCCAGCGGTGAGGGCAATGCTGCCATTCTGGAGGGGGCAGGAGATGCGGCACCTGCAGGAGCTCCAGGGAGGAGCCAGCAGCAGTGGTAGGCAGTGGTAAGTTATATTCATTACTTATTAGCATTATTAGCTGCAAGGGGAACACTTCACTCACTGCACTGTGAGACTTATTAATTAAGTATGAACTTGAAGTTGTACTGAACAATATACAATGGTTGAAGAATACCCCCTTTACTTAGCATTACCAATGCATTAGCAATAGCATTACCAGCGTGAGTTGAGTAACCAATGGCCTCTTCTATCTGACTCCAACTCAGCTGTGAAAGTTATGGAGAAGCCTAAAAGTCAGATCAGATCACCTTGATGGATGTGTTGAACAAAAAGGGAAAGAATGGTGGAAGGAGGAAGGACGGGCAAGATGTAATACGACTAGCAGAGAAGGATACTTTAGAAGAAGCATGCAGGTGGCGGATAGGAATCAGATGCATGGGTTGTTGAAGGATGGGTGGAAGGTGAAAGAAGATGCCTGCCTGCGTGGGTGACACAGTATGGGTGGATAGGGGATAGCAAGAATCATAAGCGGTGTGTGTGTCAAACTCAAAGCCAAGGCAAGGAAGGAAGGAGTGGACGCATGGGTGGTTGTTGTTGAAACCAGCTAAGGTTTGTTAAGCGATATATAAAAAAAAGAATGATAGATATTTACTTTTAATGGGTGGATGCCTGGATGTATTCATTACAGACAACATAGGTGAAAACTGTCATTGGATGCAGACTAGAGTCTTACTTTGAGGAAAATGTAAAAGAAACTGTGCCAGAGTAGCAAAGCAGAGGGTAATATTTATATAAAAGTAGGATTTATTTATTTCAGAATACAGTTGATGACTCAGTAGTTTGCAAGCATGTCATATATATATTATCAAGCGCCTTCCTCTGACTCCGAGGACCACTTCCTACATATTTTTTTTGATTGTGTCAGCTCAGCCAGCCTGCAAAGGGTGGTCTATCTGTTGGTTACATAATCAATGAACAAAGTACCTTATGCAGTAGCGGTCGGTGGTGGGAGTGCTGGCGGGCGGTGATGTGGGAAGGGGGAGGGGCAGGGTGGGGGTAGTGAACTATGGATTATGAATGCAGTGAGAGCAACAAAATTTGTTATATTCATTTATATGTTTACTTACCAGTAATTGTCCGCAATTCATAGTTTGCTCCCCCCACCCTGCCCCTCCCCTTCCCCACGTCACCGCCCGCCAGCACTCCCACCACCGACCAATACTGGACTGATATGTCGTTGTTCCATATAAGCAATGATAATTGTATCAGATATATATTATATTAATCTGCCTTTTTGTAGAAGCCAGGGTACAGTGAAAGTGAAATTGAGCAATTGCCCTTCATGTAACAAAGAGAGTATGGCCTGTGCCACCCATAATAAAAAAATACGAGCTTCCCCGCCTGCAGAGTAGTAAATAAAAGTAACAGGAGTCTATGTGTTGACTTGTATGTTGCTCTTGGACGCAAACTTAGCTCACTGAGCTGGCATGCTGGCTATAACAAGGTTATGTAATTTAGCTAAACTAGAGACAAGAAAAAGACTGGTGTTCTGTGTACTGGAGTCCATCCATAGTACTAGGGCAAGCATAATGCCGGAAAAAAACTCCAACAAATGTTAGAGGCCGAGGAAGCAGGAGGATAGATACTTACCAGAAATGTTATGTACTGCGCTTGCTAGTGCTACTGTGCCACTATGTGTTGAATTAATTTTGTGTTACTGTTTTGCTAAGAGTATTGGTTACAATTCTGTTTCTTTCTTTATAGATCTTCCTTCCCAAAAACCAACGTGGAAGGAGTTGGCAGCCAGGGCCCGGCGATGGAAACTGAAGGCCATCTGTGAAGAATACCGCCGGCTCGTGGCTCAGGCAGAGGCGGAGAAGGAGGAGGCTGCAGCAGCTGCAACCTCTTCCAATGCCGTGGGCCCCAGCCAGGCCCCGCCTCCAGTAGTTCGGCGTCGCGGTCAGACAGCCAGCCACCGCCGTCCTTTTTCAACAACTGCTGCCCCCCCCCATGGATGCAAATGCAAGTGCCGGGCATTTCCCTGGAAAATTCTCCTCTAGGTGGCACAGCTCGAGGACCAATTAGAGGAGCAAGTCAAAATCTTGGTGGACAAACACCTGAAAGCCTGCAGATTGTAGATGGACCCTGTTAATTTACCCTTTTTTTAGTACTTTTGTTGGTGGATGGGAATTGGGTGTTGGGGTTTCTTATTTTTTGGACATTGGTTGGACTTGGACATTGGTTGGGGTTAGGGAGAGGGGTGGGTGAGGTGTGGGATAGTTTATTTTTGTTAGGGAAATAAATGTTATTTATTTATACTTACACATACAATGTTAATGTTTTGTGGGGGGGTTACTGTTTCATGAATTTATGTACGTCACAAGGTTTCCTTGCTGATGCGGAGCAGCAGCCAGTGTTGGATTTAAATAATCAGTCAGTTTTGTAACATGCAAACAGATAGATGCGGTACCCCTCACTGAGTTATATTTGTCCTACTAGTATTGTCAGTCACTCCTCCTAGTCCATTATACCTCACAGCAAACTTATCTTACCTTTGATTGATGAGGATTAAGTTCGGCACAACAATGGCTGCATGGTTTCCCAAGAGAATGGAGAAGATGCCATGGTTGTGGTGGTAGTAGTAGTAGACACTGGCACTAGCATTTGCAAACAAAAAAAAGAGACAGTCACTTGCCTGAGAGAGACTGTGGGAGTAGTAGAAAAGTACAGTACAGAAGAACACTGCCAAACAAACAATATTGCAACTGCTAAAGTAAAAGAAAACATAATGGTGGCGGGGACAGCCTAGTACAAGAAGTTAAGAAATCTTTGAAGATGACGATGATCAACTATCCAATAAATCTATAAAGGGAAAAAAAGGAAATGCACGCAAGATGAAGATAAGTTGATGGTTAATGAGTAGTACTTAACTACTCGAAGTTTTGGGGTTGCTTAATGTGGGTAAGCTTCCCTGGTTCAAGCATGTTAGAGAGGAATTTGAGAAACTCGGGCTTGCATCAATGTGGTCAGACCCGGAGCACACCTGTGCTGGAATGTCACGGAAACAACTGGTCCAGTTGTAACGGGATAACAAAATTGCTCTTTTATCATCTAGCGCCCAACCGGGCACTCTCACAGCCACGTTTCTATTGACCAAGGATTCCTATTACTTGGAGCAAGTCCTGGATGACATTAGCCCTGCTGTCTCGAGGAATCTCTTTCTCTAATGGCTGCATGGTTCGCTACCTACCAGATCACTTACGTCTAAATGGTGCGCACTATCGCCATAGAATTGCCCAGGGTGTACCGCAGATCTAGAAAATGAGGTCCATGTTGTTTTCTTTTGTCCCGCTTAATTAAACCCGAGTCGGAGGTGGATCATCCCAATATGTAAAAACCTGGGGATAATCCACTGTTTATGTCAAGATTACGTTCCACAGGATCCGGTCGTTGCTAATGGGGGTCCACCTCCTAACGTTACCAGCTCCATGATCTTATAATACAGGGAATTGGAACCATTAGGCGAGGGTTGTCAGGAACGGGGTGGGGACTTCTGGGACAAAGGCTCTGAAACGATATAAGAACCGAATAAATGGTTAAACACTGCATAATAACAACATGACTACTCTCATCAATTCTCGCTAAGAGGGAAATGCCTGCTGGCACAGAAACACACCTGAAACACAGAGTCAATAAATACCCAGCAAAGTTAACAAAGAAAACAAGGATTAGGTCTTTAGCACTCCAATAAGAGAGCCAACTGACTTCCAGCAACCTTCCTGAAATTCAGCAAAAGTAAATTACTCCCATTGTTTCTAAGGACTGAAACAAGGTTCCGAAAGACTGGAATATTATGAAGCCATATCCAGCATATTGGTTCAATGAAAAGAAGAAAGTGTATTCCCAAGAGAAGGCAATACAAACAGCAGAATGTAGCAACCACCAAAATACTCCGCTGTATTAGTGAAACAAAGTACAAACAAGGGTTCACGGCAGCAAGTGGTCAGCCAACACACCTTACTCCTCTACAAACGCCGAATGATTAATCGTTAACGGTAGCGCGTGGCATGACACACACTGCGCTCCGCCCATAAGAAGGAAACTTTGGATGTCACGGTAACATGTAGTGAACACCACTATGTTACGCAATAATATCGCATTTACCAGGATCTCTACAGAGACGCGTGGCCAGCCGACATACGGCGTTCTGTACTTTACACGAGCGCAGCCGTGCTGGAACAACTCGGAGCCCCGAGAACAGGAGAAATCTGATGGCACAACGGTAACGTGTGGTCGGCCGACACACAACGTTCCGTTGTTCGTAAAGGGAGGCAGCAGCACGTCGTCAACTCACCCACTGCAGCACTAGGAATACGGAAGCCTCTGAAGACACAAAGCGGGAAGCTACAACGAAAGAGAATCGAGACCCGTTCCTACGGACCTCCAGCAATGGCAACGGGAAACCAAACAGAATTACGCGCATCCGCTTCTGCACGTGATGACGCCAAATCATTAGCAGATGAACTTAATATAATCTCCTTGAATGTTAAAGGACTTAACCACCCGGTGAAAAGAAGGAACATTTTTGATTACCTCGCTAAAACAAAAGGGGACATCATCTTACTTCAGGAAACCAAACTGTCAGAGGAAGACTTGCGTTTTCTGAACATACACTGGTCGTCACACGTACTGAGCTCCCCTGCGCCACACAAAAAAGGCGGGGTAACTATCCTATTAGCGAAAAAATCCAACTTGACACTAGTCTCACACACCCAAGACTATCAGTGACCCACCTTCTAAGGGAAGATGACCCCATACACGTGGTGAACATCTACGGCCCTAACTCTGATGACCCTAAATTCTGGGACTCGGTCTCTCGTTCAATAGAACACATTCCACAAGATAACCTACTGATAGTGGGGGGTGACTTCAACCTACCCCTGGACCCAATATTGGACAGACAATCCAAATGCATATTCTACTCTTCCCGTTCACATGAAGCCCTCTTACGCATATGCGAGCGATACTGCTTAAAGGATTCCTGGAGCCTCCAAAACCCTGATGGATGGGTCTGTACCTTCTATTCCGCCCCACACAAATCATACTCACGCATTGATTTTATCCTAATCTCAAGCTCCTTCACACACCTAATAGAGGAAACTGAAATAGCCCCTAAATTATTATCTGATCACGCCTGTATCCGCACCAAACTTGCTGGATCCCGCTCGATCCTTCCCCCTAGGAGATGGCGATTTAATGAAGAAACCCTATCTGACCCCACCAACAAATTGCTCATAGCAAATGCCATTAAAGAATATTTATTACTAAATGATGTCCAGGATATTGCACCTAATACCTTATGGGACGCACTTAAGGCCACGATCCGAGGGGTCGTCATCAATATCAGAGCCAAAGCTAACAAAGCGTTAAATAAGGACCTAGAACAACTGGAACAACAGATCGGGCTCCTAGAGTCCTGCCACAAATCCAATCCCCTCGACGCCAAGTCTCTAGACCTATAGACCTATTGACCAAAAAAGAAATATGAATACAACACCATTACTAGTAAGAGAGCGGGTGTATGGATCAATTGTTTCAATGCCCTAAAATTATGTGAGGGAAACAAAGCAGGTAAACTCCTCGCTTCCTACCTCAAACATAAACAGAAGCTAACTACCATATCCTCAAATAAAAGACTCCGCAAACAACACCCACACCAGACAGTCCAGAATCCCAGACGCATTTAAAGCCTTCTATGAAGATCTCTATAAAAATGATAAACCACTAGACATGGCAGCCTGCACCGACTACCTTGAGTCCCTACAACTCCCCAAATTGTCAGAAATTGATAAGTCTCAGCTAGGGTCCCCCATCACAAGCACAGAGATTACAGCAGCCATCAAATCATTGAAGAGCAAGGAGGCCCCCGGGCCAGATGGCTTTTCTGCGGCCTTCCATAAAGCCTTCACTGACCAACTCAACCCGGCGCTCCAAACCCTTTTCAACTCCACAGCGACCAGTGGAAGCATTTCCCCTTCCATGAGCGAAGCCACGGACATAGTTATCCCCAAAGAGGGGAAAGACCCTCTCCAAACCAAAAATTACCGCCCCCATCTCTTTGATAAATCTCAATTGCAAGATTTATGCCAAAATGTTAGCGAACAGATTGAATTCCTTCCTCCCAAAACTGATTAGTCCAGCACAGGTTGGCTTCCTGAAACATCAGATGTCGAACGACAATACCAAACTGCTGTGTCACCTACTAGATAAAGCTAAGTACTCTCCCTCCCCAATGGTAGCGATAACCTTAGATGCTGAAAAGGCCTTTGATAAGGTTTCATGGTCTTTCCTCCAACAATGTATGCATACTTTCAACCTCGGCCACTCCTTTATCAGAATGGTGATGGCCCTATACTCCTCCCCATCAGCTAGAATAGCAATCAACGGTACCCTTTCAAACCTGTTTCGACTCTATCAGGGCACCAGACAGGGCTGCCCACTCTCCCCAGCACTTTTCCTCCTGGCCCTTGAACCCCTTCTAACTGATATCAAGCGTAACGAAGACATAGAGGGCGTTTCTTTCGGAGACACTGAGATAAAGTTAGCGGCTTACTCTGATGATATTTTAATCACAACAGAAGACCCCGCAAAATCTATTGCTGGACTCATGTCCTCAATCGGTAAATACTCTTCCCTATCAGGTTATAAATTAAATAAAGACAAGTCCGAGGTCAAATCCCTAAACGTCCATACCACCAAGGAGGTCCTAGGTAACTCTGGACTAGCATGGCAAACGGATGGTATTAAATACTTGGGGATAGAATTTACTGACGCCCTTCTGAGCACACTCAGACACAATGAGACCACTACCCTTGCCAAAATCAAACGACTCCTTGATGGTTGGTCCCCCCATTTTATTACATGGTGGGGTCGGGTGGAAACCATACAAATGATGGTATCCCCTTTAGTCAACTATCTCAGCACAATGCTACCACTTACCCTCTCCAAAGACTTCCATAACAAGCTGGACAAAATGCTTTCCCCCTTCCTTTTGCAGGGTAAAAAAGCCAGAATTAGTCTGAAGACACTACGTTTAGATAAAAGCCTGGGAGGTGTCAACCTGCCAGACTTTAAGCTATATCAAACCGCCTTTCTGGCCAAACAAGGTTCATATTGGATAACGCCACAGATGGACTATACCCCGGTGTGGCTGACGGTGGAAAGATTCCTTCTCCGAGGCCTCGACCCCTCCGACCTCCTCACCATTAAACTTCGCCCCACCCTAGGCTCAGGCCCCATCTTTAAGAATACCAAAACAGCCCTACTTCAAGTGAGCAAACACCTACCACACCAATTCCGGAAGTCAAAATGGGAATCGCTTTGGCAGAACAACACCTTAACATATAAAGGGAAGCCACTGCAGAACACCACATATATAGCAAAAGGTATACACTTCCCTCACCAACTCTTTGAGGGCTCGTCACCGCTCCCCTTTAGTGAACTACAAAATAGATATCAACTCCATCACATAGAATTCTATAACTTCTTACACGTCAAAGTAGCACTCACAAAAGCAGACTTGAGTGATCACACCCCCTCCCTCCCTGGCTTCCTCACTACGCTCAATAGACTTGGCCATCAAGTTTCGAGAATCTACAAATTAATCCGCCCACAAAGGTCCACCTTAAGTAACTCCTTAAAACTATTTTGGGAATCCTATTCGTCCACACCAACTTCAGAAATAGAGTGGGCCAAGACTTGGGAATCCACCACACGACACAAAGTCAGCCCTACTCTCTCCCAAACTAAATTCTGGCTACTCCACAAAGCCTTTTGGACTCCTAAGAGACTTTTCCTACATAACATTAGGGACAACGATACCTGCTGGAACTGCAGAGTAGAAGGTTGGGACCTCGAACACATAATATTTAAATGCCCATGTGTCACTACTTACTGGGACAGAATCTTTGATCTCATCACCAAAGTCTTACATATTTATTTATTTTATTTGTGTATTTTATAAAGCGCACAGCTGCCCTGACGGGGCGTCCCGGCGCTGAAAACTTTGAAAACAGGGGGCACAGGAGTGGGGAGCCAGATTAAAGGGAGAACAGATGGGTCTTCAAGGACTTGCGGAAGGACAATTCTGATTGGGAGGAACATAGGGCTACCGGTAGCTTATTCCAGTGCTGAGTGGCACAGACCTCAAAGGTTTTTCCACCTGCACGAGATCGTTTAAAGCGTGGCGTTTCCAGAAGAAGGGAGTTGGAGAGTAATGTCCTGAAGTTGGCATACGGTCGCAAGATGTTTTTAAAATGGGCAGACCCATGACCTTTTGATGCTCGATAGGCCAGCGTCATGGCTTTGAAAACGCATCTTTTAGCAATTGGCAGCCAGTGCAGTTTGCGGAGGTGTGGAGAGATATGATTTCTAAAGGGGATTCTTTCCACTAGCCGAGCGGGGGCGTTTTGGACCGTCTGGAGTTTATGACATAGGCCTGCTGTGATACCAAGATATAAGGCATCGATTTAATCCCAGTCTGAGCGATCAGCTTGGCCAGGGGGGTAAAGTAAACATTAAACAAGAGCGGGCTAAGGGAGGAGCCCTGTGGGACTCCCCATTTGCGAGGTCTGGCGGAGGAAGTGTAGGGAGGGGTAAAAACCTGCTGTGTGCAGTCGGAAAGATACGATTTGAACCATTTTAGCACAGCGCCACGTAAGCCTAAATCCTCCAGCCTCCTCAGCAGGATCCTGTGAGAGACGGTGTCGAATTCTGCTGAAAGATCCAGCAGCACTAACACCTCCCTTGAGCCTCGATCGAGCGTCCACCTCACCGAGTCAGCCATTTCAATAAGGGCTGACTCCGTGCTGTGGCCCGACCTAAAGCCGTGTTGGGAGTCATGGAGTAGCCCGTTGGATTCAATGAAATGCGCCAACTGAGAGTGTACCAACTTTTCCAGGATCTTAGCAGGGGCAGGTAGAAGGGAAATAGGCCTATAGTTGCAGGGAAGGTCCGGATCCAGATTGGGTTTCTTGAGGATGGGGACCAGGGAAGCGTGTTTCCACTTAGCGGGGAAACTGCCCGATCTGAGGGAGTTATTCCAGATGTGATTCAGGTAGGGATTTAGAAGGGGTGCCAGTTTTTTGTATTGCTTGGCAGGCCAAAGGTCGTTAGGAGAGCCTGATTTGCATTTAAGTAGTTCTGCCATAGTGTCTGTTTCCGAGATGGCTGCAAATTCGGACAGGGTGGCCTGCGGTGGTGGGAGAGTGGGGGGTACCTCTTCCCAATCTTCTTTGTTGGGGGTGGGGAAGGAGGAATAGATGATCTCGATTTTGTCCTCGAAAAATTGTGAGAGTTTGTCGCAAAGTGCCTGTGATGCGGGCTGGGTTCGAGTCAGAGCGATGGGGTCTGTAAAGGATCTATATTGAAAATCTCTCTGGCGCCGTTGCTGGCGAGTTTAATTCTGGAGGCTAGAAAATCACGTTTATGTTGTTCCATCATTCTCCGGTATTCTTTGAGGGCGGTTTTATAAGTGATTTTACTATCAGGGAGATAATTCTGTCTCCAGAGGCGTTCGAGAGATTTACAGGAGGCCTTTTTCTGCCAAAGCTCGTCTGAGTACCAGGGTGCTGAAGGTACAGCCCGATAGGTCTTAATGGGTTTAAGAGGAGCTAGAGTATCTAGGGCCTGGCCGATCCATGCGTCCAGGTGGTCGATCTCTCGGTCGAGGTCAGGAGACTGGCTGGGTTGGGAATTTTTTAGGCATTCCAGGAGCACATCGGGGGTGATGCGGCTCCAGTTTCTACCTGTGGTTTTAGGGGTGATGGTGGGTCTAAAGGAATGGGGAATGCTAATCTCAAAAGGGATGATGAAATGGTCCGACCAAATAACCGGGGTGGGGGGAGACACCTGAATAGATGGTAAGTTGGAACAGATCAAGTCCAGTGTGTTGCCTGCTTTATGCGTGGGTAAAGTTATTATTTGCACTAGGTTGCATGCCGCCAGCATAGAGATGAAATGGTGGCTATGCGAGCAAGATTCATCGTTGACGTGGAGGTTAAAGTCTCCTAAAGCAGTGAAATTAGCGTATTGTGTGCTGAGCTGAATGATATTGTCCACCAAGACCGGTAGATGTGAGGTATTGGAATGGGGGGGGGCGGTAGATAAGAATTCCGGAGCAGGAGGAGGTCGGGGAGAGTTGAACACTGAACGGCAAGCCATCTATACTGTCAAGTTGGTCAAATGGGGGGAGGGTGATCGTCCATTTGGAGTTGTGGATTAAAGCGACACCTCCGCCCGGTTTACCGTTGGGTCTGTTAGCACAGATAATACTGTAGCCCTCCGGTACGGCATGAGTGATGGCGGGATTCTTGGTGTCGTTCAGCCATGTTTCGGTTAGAAAGAGCAAGTCCCAGTGGTTGTCCCGCAAGGACTGCCAGATGTCAATGGCGTGTTTGCTCAGTGATCTACAATTGATCAGTGCCGCTCTGAGGGTAAAGGGGGGGCGAGCTCCGCTGGTGGAGGTCGAATTCAGAGCGTAAGCCGGGCTGACGGTAAGATTTGAAGTCAGAAGAGAAAAGTGGCAGACTGTGCATGCGTATGCCTGGCTCTGGGAGTCAAAGGTGGGACATGGGCAAGTGGCACAAAGGGGGGGTCTCAGAGACATCAGCTCCGCCTGAGTGTATGTCGTGATGTTGTGGCTAGTGGGTCGGATAGGGGGTCCGGCCCCGGTCGCGTCCTGATCGCGGACGAGCGCAGACGAGCTTCCCTTATGCGCGCCTTCGGCGCGCAATCGTCACGCCCGCTGCGCTTCCGGTACATGCACATATTTTATGGTGATGGGACGTAGGGAAGGGGCGTGGCCTCTGAGTGGGCGTGTCCCGGTCAGGGCGTGGGGAACGGCGGTGGAAAGATCGGCGATTTTCGGCCTTGCCAGCGCTCGTTTTGGTTCGTAGAAGGGTGTCTGCACACACCAGTCGTGTGACAGAACAGGTGAGAGGGTAATTAAAATACTAAGTTTTACAGTTTTTTAAAATCACAAAATTGCTAAATCATACAAACTGCTCCCGGCTGTGCCTCAGGAGGTATTCACAAAGTAGTCGGCGCACTAGCGATTCAGCGCGCCTTTTGTAGCACTAGCGGGGGGCGTGGCCCCTGAGTGGGCGTGTACTGGTCAGGGCGTGGGGAATGGCGGTGGAAAGATCGGCGATTTTCGCCCTTGCCATTGCTCGTTTTGGTTCGTAGAAGGGTGTCTGCACACACCAGTCGTGTGACAGAACAGGTGAGAGGGTAATTATAATACTAAGTTTTACAGTTTTTTAAAATCACAAAATTGCTAAATCATACAAACTGCTCCCGGCTGTGCCTCAGGAGGTATTCACAAATAGTCGGCGCACTAGCGATTCAGCGCGCCTTTTGTAGCACTAGCGGGGGGCGTGGCCTCTGAGTGGGCGTGTCCCGGTCAGGGCGTGGGGAATGGCGGTGGAAAGATCGGCGATTTTTGCCCTTGCCAGCGCTCGTTTAGGTTCGTAGAAGGGTGTCTGCACACACCAGTCGTGTGACAGAACAGGTGAGAGGGTAATTAAAATACTAAGTTTTACAGTTTTTTAAAATCACAAAATTGCTAAATCATACAAACTGCTCCCGGCTGTGCCTCAGGAGGTATTCACAAAGTAGTCTTGCTCCCGAGAGAATTCTCAACCCTTGTGTTGGGATGTACCAAAGCCGTCACACTCAATGATAATAACAAAGCCCTACTCGACCTACTGCTGACGGCAGCGGTTACGATCATACTGAATAATTGGAAAGACACGAGTAAAGCCTCTTTTCCCCATTGGCTTAACTGGATCTCCAACCTCAGAGGAGCCGATAATATAGCCCTTGCCTCTACCCCCTGGCGCCTCCCACATAGGAAACTCTGGACCTCACTGGACGAACACTTTGACATACACAAGCCACCATGAGTGCCTGTTGAATTTACGCGCCACTTCTGTAGACAACCAGCCAGTATTACCTCAGGGTTAATCTTGGTGCGCTAACGCTAGATTCTATTCCCTACAGGATTTCAGAAACCTCTGACTCCAGGACTGTTGTTAATATGTTAATTTGTTAACATGATAATGAGTGCTTTCTTGCAGACTTACCTTCATATCAGTGAATTGATGCAACGTACTTATGTATATTTTCTTATGTATAATTTCGTATATTTTCATATATTTTCTTATGTTTCTTTATGCACACCACCTTGTGTACTCTTTTATATCCTTTATGTACCCTTTACTTTGTGTATATGACTGTATTACATGGCTGACCACTCCTTAAACTCCCAATAAAAAATTTGTGAACTTAAAAAAAAAAAAAGCTTTAGAAGCTGATGCACCTCTAAGAGAGTGTGCACCAAAAATCGAAATGTCAACACCACATTCACTCATCACTTCTTTCACCCATCTTGCGAGAGTGGGAGAGGAAACTGATTTATGAGGAGATCTATGGGAGATCAGGAGTTGTGACTCAGTACCTCTCAAGTTGACAGTCCTTTTTTCATATTCCTTAAGACATTTAACAACACACAAACTTTAATTCTCAGGAAAGAAAGGATAGAAGGTAGAAGAAGACATAGTTTTGGTACTTTCCTTAAGATAAAAACAAACTCCCTCAGGTTGAAAGGCGCTGCTGGTAACATCTAAGGCCTTAACATCTGAAGTTCGCCTAAAGGAGACTAGACAAAGCAAGACGGTAAGTTTATAGGAAATACGCTTGAGCGAGTGGACATCGTTCTCTCCCCATGAAGAGATAAGATACAATATGTTTCTCACGTCCCACAAGGCTGAGTACTTAGGAGTTGGAGGATTGAGAACACGCATGCTTCTCATAATCATTTTGGTCAAGAGGCTTTGACCAACAGATACGCCATCTACTAGGGAGTGACCCGCAGCTATCGCTGACCTATAGACATTAACGGTCCTATAACTAAGGCCAGAAGCGAAAAGCTCAGAGAGGAAATTAACCACTTGAACTAAATCAACTGAAACGGGATCATGATGTCGTTGAAGACACCAGCGAACCCATTTGTTCCAGGCCAATCGATATGCCTTCCTTGTCCCAGAAGCCCAGGATTCAGATATGAGTCGGAAAGCATTGTGCGAAAGGCCAGGGATTTGACACTGTCGCCTGAAATCCTCCAGGCCGTCAGGACTAAGATGCCTTGGTCTAGGAGGGGGTGAGATTCGCCCTGAGGGCCCAGGAGAAGACGGTATCAGGATCGGGAAGTCTATTGTCATCTCCAAGATGAGCGGGAACCATGCTTGAGACCTCCAGAGAGGGGCTATCAATACCATACTCTGAAGGTATATGCGAGCGTGTAAGAGCAGGCGTGGGAGCATTACAAATGGCGGGAAGGCATATGGCTTTAAGTTTTGCCAATTCTGGAGAAAGGCATCCACCCCTGATGCCTGAGGGTCTGGCCTCCAACTGAAATATTTCGCTAGCTGAGTGTTCAGCCTCTCTGCAAAGAGATCCGTCCCAAAAGGGCCCCACTGTATTGAATGCTTGAAAATATCTCTCTGTTCAACTTTCAATTGCTGGAATCCCTGAAATTTCTTAAAAACCAGTCTGCCACACCGATGTTTAAACCAGGGATGTGTTCTGCCGTGACTTGTGGTAAATAAATAAATAATACCCTATTTTTGAATGAATAAATGAATAACAGATAGCTCAATAAATAAGAGTCAAGATTCGAGGTAGTAGGAGTTTTGCAGGTTTAATACAGCATAAGGACAGGAACAGGACGACCTGCACGGGAATAGGATGGCAGCTGCCGGGGACAGGATCGGGAATGACGGCGTCTAACTTTTAATAACAGTACATGAGCATATATACATAACGCAAACACATAACATTACATTGCAATAAGCGTAGCAGTGGGTGGAGCAATAGGCGTGACGCGTAGCAGTCGCGAAAGATAAGGGTGAAAGTAGGTGTAACAGGGCGTATATATAGACATGTGATGCAAACGTAACAGAATATGTCATGAATGGGGCGGAAACCATGGAGGGGGCTACCTAAGGAGCCGGGACCTCTAACCTGATGGTGCGCGCAAACTGGCAATGACGTATCACTAGGAGAAGCTGGGGGCTTCGAACTCTGTGCTAGGAGCAGAGACTGAAGTCTGGAGAGTCAGGGCGACATGTACCTAAACAGTATCTAGTATCTGATGTTTAGAGAACATGTTGATATAAACTAGAAGTCAGGAGAGGAAAGGCTAACAGACACTAAGACTGGACCATGCATTATTCTACATGTAGTGCGTGATGAAGAATATTAAATGACCATTAATACAGTATTTCTCTAACATGGGGCCGTAAAGGCTAGACAATGACGGAAACTATTGATGCGATTCAGTAGCTTAGGAATGCAGAGGAAGAGGACTGAACTGATAATCTGGAATCATAACATACTCTTGGCAGACTCAGAGGCAGGGCCAAGCTGAACCGGGCACTGCGAGGCAGGAAGTAAGTGAAGGGTCGAGGATACAGGTGGGGGTTGTATCGCTCCTCAGCGAGGCTTCAGGAGACAGGAGACAGGAGCTGAATCTGGTGTCCGGGCCCTTTTGAGGCCTAGAAACGGGGACTTTACAATGAAATAACGTGCACACTGAGAAACGTGGCAACGTAGCTTTACATAGGCCTGATATTTGTAGTATTCACGAGGACTGGAACTGACATACTAGAGGTGGACACAACTGTAATTGCGTCTTTAATCAAACATGGGGAATAACATATGCATATTAATCATGCACATATAACATATGATGGAGGACGCGTAGGGACACAGAACATGGCAAAATTTACTTTTCCACATTCCCTCCTTGTCACTACGTTTCCTTCAGGAAACATCAATATTCATGATACCATCTATCATTTCATACAGTATCATTTGCTCGTCTCGAATTTTCTTGGAACGGGATTTAGAACGGGGCTTGGGACTAGGAATACAAGAGGTAGCACAAATGCCGCAAAGCGCAGGGCCACATTGTATACAGAGGCAGCAGCTGAATATAATCGCTACTGCAATACCTAGAAAGGACAAGACTTTCCATCCCCAGGCGGAAATTATATTCCAGAACCAACCGGACCATGTCCAGGTGCCTGGATCTTGGTGTAACAGATGGGCAATTTTATGGAGTCTGGTTATAGCTGAATAAACAGACGGCGCGTTATTTGGAATGAAAATGCAGCAACTAGATCCGATGACTCTACAGGCCCCGCCCCTATCGGCCAATATGACGTCAAGGACGAGACGATTTTGCAAAACTACAAATCTCATAGCAGATTGCTCTTCGGTTAAGTTACCTAGAGCAGAGGCAGTCTCATTTACTACAGCTTCAAGGGTTCTGGTTAACCTGCGGATTAGTTTACTATTCTGGATAGGTCCTATAAAGAAAAAGAAACCTCTATTGAAATCTGTATACTGTTCTAGAGCAGTTTCAGTATAATCGACAATTGGGGACTCCCTTCTATGTCTAATGTGGACTAGATGTGTGTTTCTATGGTAATCAGACGGGGCTAGGAAAACTGGTGGCAGTAGGAAGGCAATGTAACAGGTTCCCTCCCAATCGAGGGGCAGACGAACATATGCAGTTTGACCACAAATAAAATAAGAATGACGTGAAGCTTTGAAGATAGATTTCCCACTGTCACTATACTTGACAATAGTAGTACAATCACTATGTCCTACGTGTACGGAACCATTATTTCGGACACATAATTCGCCTTTGACTGGTAGTACTGAAATTGCAGGTAAGTCTGGAGTGGAATCAGACTGAACATTCAGGACCATGAAATTCGAAGAATAATTACCTAAATTGTAAACTTCATTTTCTAGATCTAACCCGGTTCTGTGGGGAAGACCTTGCTTGTCTGGAAAACATGTACTGTTAAGAAAAGACATATCTGTTGAGGATGACGTTAACGTGGACCATGCTCCACACGAACCATTATGTGAAAACGGATAAGGAAAAAGTGGCAGAACTCCCTTCGGTGTCTGGAAAGGGGGGAGTCGACCACATACCCAACAATTAGTGGCATTGCTGGTCTGGTGTGAATAATGTAACATACGGATAAAAGAATTATTTCGCATAGCGAGGCGGTAAGAGAGTTCATGAGGAGGCAGATCACTAAACGTGTGTTCTACTGTAGCATTAGAAGACGTATTTACATGAGAAACTGGGAAACACAGGTAAAATGCATAACTGGTGCAGGAAATCATAATGCTGAGAAATAATATGAAACATAGAAAAATGATACATCGGATTGAGTTTTGACTAACTCTCTCACTATGGGGGTCTATTTTATACATGTCAGAAACAGTCTAACCGTTTCACCTAGGGGAGGACTTAGACAATCAAACTGGCTGACTTATTTTACTAGACCGGAGTTTCAACTTATACTCCTGCTGCGGAGTTTTCTCTAACAGGGCAGGGTTTGTAGCAATGTCTTTTGCGGGACAGTCCTTGAGAACAATATTTTGGCAATCCTTCAAATCCTGGGAAATGTTCTTTGAGACGGGTTTCAGTCCATAAAACTTCTTCACGTGCGAAAGGTGCACCCAGCCTTTGCGACCCTCCAACTTCACGGCTGTACGGGTGGCGAGGAGGACCTGTCGGGGCTCCTTCCAGCGTGGCTCCAGCGGACTTGAGCGGTCAAAATTCCGGACAAGGACCATGGATCCTGGAACGATTTCATGCGGTGCCACCTCGGTATTGTCTGGAAATGCGGCGGCAACCTGTGAACGACAAGAGTTGAGGGCAGACATCAAGGAAGCTAGGTAATCTGTCAGCATATTACTTGAAACATCGGTAATACTTCGGGGTCTAGGAGTACCCCACATGTTAGGGGGGCGGCCGAAAACGACCTCATACGGGGACAGACCTGATCTGGAATGTGCGACCATGCGCATATAGAACAAGGCAACTGGCAGAGCTACTAGCCAGTCCACACCTTTCTCTTTGCATACTTTGGCGATGCGGATTTTCAGAGTCTGGTTATGTCTCTCTACGAGACCGGCTGCTTCAGGATGGCGTACACAATGGAACTTCCACTGGTACCCTAACAAAAGGGAAACATGCTTCATCAACTCAGATGAGAATGGCTGGCCGTTGTCAGAATATACGACTCTAGGGAGTCCATAACGGGGGAAGAACTCACGAACCAACTGCTTGGCAGTGGTCGCAGCTGTGTAATCTGGGACTGGATATGCTTCTGTCCACCTGGACAAAGCGCATACAACTACAAGGACATACTTGAAACCTCGACATCGCTCCATCTGAATATAATCCATCTGGAGGACTTCAAAAGGGTGGTCAGGAGGCTGGAATCCACCTTGTTCCACCGGGACACTTTTACCTGGATTAAACTGACAACATATCATACAGGTACGGACTTTTTGCTTGGCTGCAGCTCGTAAATGCTTGTTGAACCAAATGTTCTGGATACTGTCTAACATAGCTTTTTCTCCTAAATGTGCTGGACTATGTGCGGTATTGATAATGACTTGAACCATAGAGTCGGGGAGAAACCATGTGGCTCTACCCTTCGTTAACCATCCTTGATCTGTCTGGACCCCTCCTTGTTTGGACCATTTCTTGATTTCTTCAGGAGTAGCATGTAACTGGATATCTATGACATCTTGTGTAGGGTCCTTAACTGTCATGCATGTAGTCGGATCTGGAGTGTGTGTCATGTTAACTGGAATGTCTGGAGTCTGTGCTGTAAGCTTGGCTGTGCGATCTGCTAGATCGTTACCCTGGGAAATAATGTCAGTAACTTTCGTATGTGCTTTGCACTTCATGATAGCAATGGATGTCGGTAAATGTATGGCATCTAACAGAGCTTGAATAAGGAGACCATGCTGAATCTTGGTTCCATGAGAAGTCATGAAACCTCTTTCTTGCCAGAGCACTCCAAAGTCGTGTACGACTCCAAATGCGTAGCGCGAATCTGTGTAAACATTAACTTTCAAGTTCTTAGCGTGTATGCAGGCTTGTGTCAGAGCAACTAGCTCTGCTGCTTGAGCGGACAGGGTGTCAATACGGTGTGTTTCAATAACTTCGGTGTCGGTAGTCACTGCATACGCGGCGACTAGTTCTCCTGTACTTGTTCTCATACATGAACCATCCACATAAAGTGTCAGGTCGGGGTCTGGTAACGGAATATCTGTCAGATCTTGTCTTGGCTTTGTCGTAATGTTAACTACTTCCACACAGTCATGTGTGGCAGAATTCGAAGTAACTGATGGTAACAATGTAGCAGGATTTAAAACGTTGCAGCGTCTGATTTCTATGTGTGGCTGGAACAGTGTCAATTCATAACCTGTTAAACGTGCAATTGTCAAATGCTGAGTCTGTGTTCGGTTTAAAAGAACTTCCACGGAGTGTGGAACTTGTACTGTCAGGGAGTGTCCTAATACTATGGAATCACTTTGTCTGATAGCTAGTGCTGTGGCTGCAACTGACTTGAGGCACGCAGGCAGAGCCTGGGCTACAGGATCTAATGTGCTCGAAAAATAAGCACATGGCTTGTATTGTCCTGCTTGATCTTGTGTGAGAACAGATAATGCTGTACCTTCACGTTCAGTGACGAAAAGTGTAAAAGGCTTACTGTAGTTTGGTGTAGCTAGAACTGGAGCTTGACATAGGGCTTTCTTTAACTCATTGAAACTGAGTGTATGTTCAGATGTCCAAGGGAGGACAGTCGGTGCGGCTGCCTCCTGTGTCGTTAACTGTATCAGTGGCTTGGCTAGGAATGCATATTGAGGAATCCATTGTCTACAATAAGAAGTGAGGCCGATAAAAGCACGTACCTCCTTCTGGGTCTTGGGCTGAGGGAGACTCGCTATTAACTGGATACGGTCTGGTGTCAACTGCCTACCCCTCTTGGACAGTAAGTGTCCTAAGTAGACCACTTGCTGGACACAGAATTGAAGCTTAGAAGGGGACACCTTGTGCCCCATCTCGGCTAGGAAATACAAGACTGTAAGGGATGCTCGCTCGCAATCACGTTCAGAACGGGCTGTGATCAGTAGATCATCGACATACTGGAGCAGGGCAGTGTCAGTTGGCATGTGAATGTTGTCTAGTTGTCTCTTGAGTGCTTGACTGTAAATACTAGGACTTTCTGTGAAACCTTGAGGAGCTCGTGTGAACATATAGCTCCTTCCATTTAAACAAAATCCGAAAAGGAACTGGCTGTCTGGATGAATGGGGACACTGAAAAATGCATTCTTGAGGTCTATGACAGTGAAAAATGAAGCTTCGGAATCAATGGCTGTTAATAGGGAAGAGATATCTGGGACTACTGGATACTGGGGAATAATACATTTATTAAGTTCTCGTAGGTCAATCACTAATCGATATACTGGAGGTGCATTTGGATCAGTACGTTTCATGACTGGAATGATCGGAGAATTGCATACATTGGAGTCAGTTTCTACAACTACTCCTTGAGCGATGAGCTCGTCAATAATTTTGGATAAGGCTGCTACAGCCTCAGGTGGCAATCTGTACTGTCTGATTCGTGGTAACACTACACCTGGCTTGAGAGTCACACGATGGGGTGTGATTTGCATGTAACCTACATCAGTTGGACCTTGCGCCCATAAATGCTGCGGAACATTAGACAATCTGGGATCAAAATCTCGTAATACATAGTGACCCTTGAAGTCACGTAGGAACAGACGTATTCCCTCTGGGGAACAGCATATAACTGCACCTAATTCTTTCAGTGTTTTAATGCCTAATAGGTTTTCTGGACATGACTTAGTAAGTAACAGATCAGTAGTACGGGACAATGGACCTACTTCTAGAGTAACTGGCTTTGATATTTCATTTACGATAGGTTTTCCTGAAAATCCAAGGGAAACATTTCTTGAGCCTGAGAGCGGAGCCCCTGGAACTTCGGCGTGACTAATTGTGGTCCTACTTGCCCCTGTATCAATCAAAAACTTTCTGTCTTTCCCTAATACTTGACTGTGGACATAGGGACCTTCTTGATCTACAGGTATCTCGATGAGAGGCAAGCCTACCTCCCTCTCTAGGCTGTTTCATGAATACTGCTGGTACTCTGGATACTCAGACTGTGCATACTGGTACATCTGCTGTGTAACATGCTGTGTTGCAGCGATGGGCTGCGGTGCTGTAACTGTCTGTGGTGCATTCTGTGGCTGAGGAGTCTGTGAAACTTGTTCTTGTCTAGGCGGACGTGGTCTTTCTTTAGTCTTACCGGTAGCTATGTTATGTTTCAGAACTGCACACTCGTTTATAAAATGACCTGGCTGTTTACAATAATTGCAGTTCCCTTTAACGGGAGCTGCAGGATGACTGGCTTGATTTGGACCCCTCTTCTGACTGTCTTGAGGAACAGATTGTGCAACTAGTACTTTCATTTTCGTGTCTTTCATACGCTTCCTTTCGTGGTCTTGCTCTTCCCTGATTCTATTCTGGTGGTATTGGAGCATCTGTAACATCTGGGACGGGGTATTAGCTTGCCAGGTACTTTCGACTTTCAAAACTCGATTTTTAATTTGTGGACTTGAATTCTCGACTAATTTAGTAACAAAAAGATGAGGGTATGACTCACTACTTGTCTTGAGGCCACTGTTGATGCTAAAACATTTCTCAAATCTAGAATAAAAATCACTAATGTCTTCATCTTGTTTCTGTTTACAGGCTGAGATTGCATCCCAGTCTTCTTTTCTAGTTGTCAATAATCTGGGTAAAACTTGTATTAATAATTCTGGTAATTCTTTACATTTCGCTCCAAGACCGGTACCTGGTACTCGTGCCTTATCTTCAGCTTCTAGAACTGCCCAATCGATCTTTTTCTCTCCCACCTCCCATTCTTTTTCCTTGAGCTTTTCATACACCCCTGCGGGCAGCAGAACCTTTAACATTTTAATTATATCTGGATACGTGTATTCTCCCATACGGAGCATGTCTTTTAATTCTCGGTGGAACCCTGCTGGATCTTTATCATGACAGGGAATTAATTTCTTCATCTCTAGGAGTTCCATCTTTGTAATCGGAGTGTAAACAAACACTCGTTCTAGTTCGCCACCCGTTCCTCTAACTGGGTGGACTTCTCGTAACGGATTCTGTCTCTCCATGTAAAATGGTTTACTTTCTGGGGGTGAGACATGAACAAAATGCGGGTTCAAAAACGTTCTATATTTGTGACGCTGTTCTAGAACGACACTAATTAAATCGGTACCTAAACCTTTCCATCTATACTGGAGTAACTCGTTCAGGATATCATGTAACGGGCCTGGATCAGAGTGCTGACCCTCATACAATGTAATGAGGTTCTGAATCATATACATACCCGCCAGTCGTTGCTCGGCTGGGGGCATTTTCAGAAACATTTGTGCCACTATTTCGTCTGGAAAAGTGGTAGAATCAGTAATCCATCAGACTGCTGATCGGACTAGTTCTTGTTCATGCATGGTACTCAACTCACTGTAACCGATTCGTGATTTCAGAATGTGATCGGTAGCTTGGAATACTTGTTCTAGAGAACCTTGTTCTGGTGCTGGATGATGGAAAGTAGACTTGTGTTCTAGGCGTAAATGACGATCTGGAAATCTAGATTTTCCTACATACGCTATTCTGTCGGGATTCTCGTCCTCTACCTCTTCAGTATCAGAGTTACTTTCTTTCTCGCTTACTTGTGCTGCTTTACGTTGATCGTGTAACCTTATTATTTCTTTACGAATTTTCTTGTACATACTGTCCATAGCACTCATGGTTCTGTGCTTACCCTCGGCTATATTATCACTCCACTTTGTCAGGGTTCTCATTTCGGCTTGATCTTTGGACGGGTAATCTTGTTCTCTTATTAGACAATTGATCAGAAACTTTAATATCATGAGCTGGGTCTCAGCTTTCCTTTGAGACATGGCCTCGCCAATGCTTTCTGGATCATCCCCTGTACGGATGAAACGATATATTCTGTCTAGGTCTTCTTTCATATTCGGTAGGGTGACTAGATACTCGGCCACCCTTCTTACACGTAATGAATATAAAACCATATTATCCTCGCCTGGGACTGGATCATAGCCGCATTCATTAAGGGCTTTTCTTATTTCTGCTACAGACTGATGTCTGGGCGTACGCTGTGACGCTTGCATATGTAATTCGGCTGTTGTTAAACGCTTGTGTGGCGGCGGGGTCTGAGGAGGACCTCCTCCTGCGGCCCCTAAACTAGAGTCGTCTACTGATGCTCTTCGTCCTGGCAGAGTGGGAAATGGAAATGTAGGCTGAACTTGTATGGCGGGCTGGACCGGGGGTACCGTAACAGGTACTCCGGTGTCTGGAGGAGCGGGAAGTGCCTGATCTACAGGGACTGGCGGAGCGCGAACAGGATTTGCATATTCTGGGACTGTGTCGTCCAAATAGGACGAAATAAAAATATCAGCTGCGGTCGGTTTGTGACGTAGCTTGGTCGGAACTAATGGTGGCGGAAAGTTACTGGATGCCTCCGGGGTCGCTTTTGGCAAGCCCTCGGCAAGAAGAGGATACATACCCTTAATAAGAGCATTCCTCTGTCTCTCTGATTGTTCAGTTCTAATTCGTTCACCTATCTCGATTAACTCTTTTTCTTGTGCTCGTTCTGAGGATTCTCTACTTAATTCCGACTTTCTGATTTCTTTTTCGGTTCTTTTATGAGCTTCTTTGCGCCATAACTCGATGGCATCTTTCTGTGACTGTCTGGCTTTCTTTTTCCATAAGGCCTCTTCTACTCGCATGATGCACTCGGCATCCCATGTACCCGATACGGGCCATCTATACTTTTCTTCCAACTGTTTGGTATACTCTACCCATAAATCTAGATACAATATGGCGCTTATGCCATGCTTCTGATACATAAAATGACCTGGACTGTCCCTAGGCGGAACTGGAACTGCTGCTTCCAGCAGACCCTTTCTAGTTTTTAACTGACGTAACTTAGAAAACAAGGGCATGACTGGACTGTAATCTAGACACAATACAATACACAATGAACACGATACTTATTCCCCATTCATACCACGACATTAAAATACATGAAGAACATCATAACATAACAGTTCGGACAGAATATTACCTGGAATACTGAGAACAGAAACACAAGAATTTCTCGAGAACGGAACAGACTAGAGTTACTGGATGCACTGCTGAAACAGTACGGAACATACCGGTCCCATAAACGGACGCATCAAGACCCGTATCCACCTAGGTGAACACTTCGTTTGTGGGTCTGTGTACCACCAACCCACGGACCAGAGTCAATTTAGATTGACCCTGTCTAGATACTACCCCAGCGACGGTACTCACCGGGCAGCAAGAACGGAAGGCCTCGGATCGGACTGGACTGCTACGACGACGGACGACGAACTTCGGACTTCAGTTACGGGTGGACCTCCGGATACCTCGGACCTTGGACTCTCGGCTTGGGCTCTGGTCGGGACTCGCCGCGTTCCTCCACCGTCTCGTCTGGATGCTGGACCGCCTCCTCCGTCTCCTCCGTGGGCCTGAGGGATACTTGAAGCAGAAATATCTGCCGGTGCGCAGAAGAGTTCCGTCACGACTGCAGAGGGTCAGGGGGTCGGCGTGGCTTCACCGACGCGTGGGGAAAGGGCAAGTCCCTGTTCGGGCGCCATTATGTGGTAAATAAATAAATAATACCCTATTTTTGAATGAATAAATGAATAACAGATAGCTCAATAAATAAGAGTCAAGATTCGAGGTAGTAGGAGTTTTGCAGGTTTAATACAGCATAAGGACAGGAACAGGACGACCTGCACGGGAATAGGATGGCAGCTGCCGGGGACAGGATCGGGAATGACGGCGTCTAACTTTTAATAACAGTACATGAGCATATATACATAACGCAAACACATAACATTAAATTGCAATAAGCGTAGCAGTGGGTGGAGCAATAGGCGTGACGCGTAGCAGTCGCGAAAGATAAGGGTGAAAGTAGGTGTAACAGGGCGTATATATAGACATGTGATGCAAACGTAACAGAATATGTCATGAATGGGGCGGAAACCATGGAGGGGGCTACCTAAGGAGCCGGGACCTCTAACCTGATGGTGCGCGCAAACTGGCAATGACGTATCACTAGGAGAAGCTGGGGGCTTCGAACTCTGTGCTAGGAGCAGAGACTGAAGTCTGGAGAGTCAGGGCGACATGTACCTAAACAGTATCTAGTATCTGATGTTTAGAGAACATGTTGATATAAACTAGAAGTCAGGAGAGGAAAGGCTAACAGACACTAAGACTGGACCATGCATTATTCTACATGTAGTGCGTGATGAAGAATATTAAATGACCATTAATACAGTATTTCTCTAACATGGGGCCGTAAAGGCTAGACAATGACGGAAACTATTGATGCGATTCAGTAGCTTAGGAATGCAGAGGAAGAGGACTGAACTGATAATCTGGAATCATAACATACTCTTGGCAGACTCAGAGGCAGGGCCAAGCTGAACCGGGCACTGCGAGGCAGGAAGTAAGTGAAGGGTCGAGGATACAGGTGGGGGTTGTATCGCTCCTCAGCGAGACTTCAGGAGACAGGAGACAGGAGCTGAATCTGGTGTCCGGGCCCTTTTGAGGCCTAGAAACGGGGACTTTACAATGAAATAACGTGCACACTGAGAAACGTGGCAACGTAGCTTTACATAGGCCTGATATTTGTAGTATTCACGAGGACTGGAACTGACATACTAGAGGTGGACACAACTGTAATTGCGTCTTTAATCAAACATGGGGAATAACATATGCATATTAATCATGCACATATAACATATGATGGAGGACGCGTAGGGACACAGAACATGGCAAAATTTACTTTTCCACAGACTGACAGTCCCTTGTTCAGGCAATAGTCCCAGAAAACCTTCGCTATTTCTGTCAGACCCTTCGAATGCTGCCCTCCTAGTTTGTTCACGTACCTTACCGCAGAGACATTGTCCATGCGAAGCATTATAGAACATTTCATAGTTTTTGGTGTAAAGCTTCGAATTGCAAAGGAACCAGCTAAAAGTTCCAGGCAGTTGATGTGTAGACACTTCTACTCGCGAGTCCACCGCCCTGCTATTGATAGGTTGGCGCAAGATGCACCCCATCCTTCTAGACTCGCATCTGACTCTATTATCATGTCCGGGGATTCGCCAAAGATGGCTTTGCCATTCCAGGCCTCTGCATTCTTCAGCCACCAGGAAAGTTCTTCCCTCAAATCTATGTCTAAGCCGGTCATCTGAGTATAGGATTGAGACGTTTTCAGAGTCCTCGCTTTGAGTCTCTGAAGGGCCCTGTAGTGAAGAGGGCCGGGGAAGACAGCCTTAATGGTCGAGGAGAGGAGACCCAGGATTCTCGCTAGAAGTCTTAAGGGAAATGTATCTAGGGAGAGTATCTTTTTCAACTCCTTCCTGAGTTTCTTTATCTTTTCCTTCGGTAAGTTTAATTCTCCTGATAATGTGTTTACCATGAATCCCAGGAATTGGGTCTCCTGAGAAGGGACGATACAAGACTTCTTTGTATTTATGAAAAAGCCCAGATATTCTAGGAGTCGGATGGCAAGATCTGTGTGGCGAGAAATAGTCGACTTGGTTTGAGCCATGATGAGGATGTCGTCCAGGTAAATTATGAGCCTGACGCCCCGTTCCCGTAACCAAGCCTACAATGAACGCAGCACTTTGGTGAAACACCAAGGGGCTGAGGATAGGCCAAAAGGGAGGCTGGAAAACTCCCAGAGTTTTCCCTCCCAAGTGAATTGCAGGAACTTCCTGTGAGGGGGCCAAATAGGGATGGTCAGATAAGCGTCCTTTAGATCCAGGCGCGTCAGCCATTCGCCCTTTCTCAGTATGTCTCTGAGTAGGTGTATTCCCTCCAATTTGAAGTGATGGTAAGACGTGATGGATCCATTCAGGCTTTTTAAGTTTATCATGAGTCTTTGTGTCTTGTCTTTCTTTTCCACTAAGAAAATATTGCTTATGAAGCCTCTCTGAGAGCACTGTCTTATAGCCCCTTTGGCGAGGCGGTCCTGAACCTCTTGAGAAACGAGTTTCTTTTGATCCTGAGAGAATATTATCTCTCGGGGAGGCTTTAACTAAAAGGGAATGCCCAAGAAGTCTATTTTGTAACCTCTTACGGTTTGTAATACCCAAGGATCCGGAGTGATCAAAGTCCAGTTGCCAGAGAAAAGGGCTAGTCTGCCACCCACCTTTATAGGGGTATCTAAATGGTCTCCCATTGCGCGTACCTGTCGAAAAGGTCTTGCTCCTCCTGTCGCCACGTGAAAATCTTCCTCTGCCACGTTGTCTTTGAGGGTAGAAGGGCTGGTTTCCGTAGAATGATGATTGTTGATATCTGTTTCCTCGTCCGAAAAAGGGTCTCAAAGACGATTGTCCACGGCCGGGGAATCGACCCCGCATTCTCCCGGCCCGTCCAAAAATCCTATCCTGGAAGACCTTTTTAATTTCACGTTGAGACTTCTGAATCGAGCTAAAAGCTCCAACATACTTTGCCATATCGCGTATGAACTCCTCTCCAAAGAGGAGACCTTGTGAGTTTGGTCCTGTCTCTTTATTCGCCAACTCTATGAGCTTAGGGTCTATTTTAAGTAGTATCCCTTTCCTACGTTCATTAGACAGGGTGGTATTGGCATTGCTGAGAAGGCAGATGGATCTCTGAACCCATTCACGTAGTTCTTTGGGGTCAACGGGAATGCCTCCCACATAAGAATTCTCTGCCAAATCAAAGATTTTGGTCAGGGGGCCAACAATATCAAGGTCCTGACATGACCTAAGCCCCTTGTCTATGCCTTTCCTCTGGTCCTTTGCAGCCTTAGCTATAAACGCAACCACCTTAGGGTCTAGTTCGGGTGTGAAGGTGATCTTATCCAGAAGGAATGGGCGAGGGCATTCCGATCTCAACCTTGATCTCACTTCCTTGGGGATTTCCCTCCTTAGCCAAAATCCCACGTAGTCCGTGACGTGTTGGGACAGTAGCCATTTGGGAGAAAGGGGGTGTTTTATTAATAAGGGGTCAAACATATGGTCTCCAAAAGGGTCGGTGATGCCCATTTTGGACCCCGATGCCTTGGCTGTCCCCTCAGAATTCTCTACGGAATTACTCTTCCCCTGACTCAATGTCCGAGTCAAAGGGAGAGGAGCAAGAGCAGTCTATCTCTGCATCGTTCCCTTCGTCGCTATCGATACGTATAGGTGAGTCTGGACTCAATTCTTGTCCTTCTGTGGTGCCCGAGGCGCCGTACTGGTCTCCACCCTGATGGCGAGATAGAGCCGTTTTAGATGACACCTTGTGTTTTTTTGCGGACAGGTTTGCTTGTTCCCCCGTAGCTCTCTTCATTGGGGCCTTAACTGCCCCTTCTTTAGTGCTTAATGGGTGGGTGGTAGCACTAGAAGTAGAGGGCCAAACGCTTGTAAACTTCTCAAAATTTTTGTTAATGGTGTCATTAATTTTTTTATTAATAGTCTCATTAAATGAGCTCATGGCTTTTTCCATGGCTTTAGAAACCAGTAGTTCCAGCTTCCCTTCGAGTGTGGGGTCAGGGCTAGAAACATGATAAGGTAGGAATAGTGACCAACAATCTCCCTTTAATATAATATGGGTTAATATATTGACTCAACTTGCCCAGTTCTAGATAGATGGCGTGATAACAATAAATCTTCCGACCTTCTAGCCAACTAATCTTGGTCCTACCTTAATTCACGGTCTTCTTTTTTGAATTTTTTTTTTTAATTAATTAATCTATGTCAATGTGTGCTTAGCAGAGCGTTGTTATAATTGTTTATAATTCCAATGTTTATAATAATATAATAAAGCAGAGCGTTGTTATTAGCCAAGAAAAAACGGGCATAAAAAACCAGCCTAAGATTACCACACGATCGTCGAGGTTAATAACTGCCAGTAGCTGCCGGTAGCTTAGGAAACAGCGCACGCTGCATGCGCGAGGTTGATAAGGGCCTTTCCTTTGAAGCCTGTCCCCTCCGCAGCGCGCTCGTGAAGGCGCACCGCGGAGGGGAGAAGATTGGATTTTAGGCCGAGAAGGACGAGGCATGTGTGTCAGAGCCTCCGGGAGCCGCAAAGGGAGGTGAGGCGAGTCATGCGCCGGGCTCGTACTGTGCCCGTAGGCAGAGGTAGAGGCGCGGTCGTTAGGAAAAGTACACTCGCGTTTAAAAGACGTGAACAGAGAAAGGGGGCATAAAGCTTGCACACAATACGCTTAGGATGAAAAGCGTAAGCGAAAAAGCAGCAGAGTGTGTTGAGCAATTAAATTTGGGGACAGATAGTATAAGGTGTATTAAAAAGCACATAGATAAAACCATGATACATAAAAAACTATTAAAATGCATAGTAAGCATCACAGCAAGAAATAAGTAATAGAAGAGTGCATGATAGGGTCAAGTCGACCCAAACACGCCACATCAGTCTTCAAAACAAATAGGCACACACATCAGTAAGCACGAGCGAAGGGAGGTACTTATCTGTCTGAGCAGCAGCAACAAAGAAGGATGATGGCTGTGTGTTCATGAGCTATATACATCTTCTAGAATGTTCATACCTTCTATGTTCTCTCATTGTTACTGCTGAGCTGTGGCAATAAAGGAGAATTTGCATAATGTTGGCCTCCGTGTCATGCCATAAAATTAAAAAGTAGTTGTAGGGATCAATTAGCAAACAAACAACAATACAACAACACACAGTCGTAAAATGATTGAAGAGAAAAAAAAATCGAATTATTTAAAAGACGAATGATGAATATGATACTAAAGTTACTGTATTATCCAGGTCCAATTGTGGAGTTGTATCTTGTCATTCATCTTGGTCCTCCCTTCCATGGACAGTGACTCTGCACATCATTCTTGGGTGCCACTGGCTGGCTGATGCGGATTGGTAAGGTAAGTGTGAGTTGTTGCTCCAAGTATAATAGCACTTGGTAAAGGCTGGCCTGTAAGTGTAGATGAAAAAACAAAAGTGGTATTGAAAAATAAATGAATAAAAAAAGCATCAATTACGGTGTAGTGCAAGAAGACAAGAGTCTTGAGCGAGAACACTTTCAGACTGAGGCGGCTTGGATACATTGTGTCTACTCTAGTTCGATTTACAAAGCATAATCTACAAGAACAACAGGACAGAAGCCAGCACAGAACGGGCCAACGGCACCGGGCCGTGACCCAAACTCCACTTACCTTAAATTTTGACAGAGCCAGACAAAAGGTATATACAGCAACCTGGCATTTTCCAAATCAAGTGACTAAATCAATGTGCCACTGTCAGTCATCATACCACTATTCGACTCCACCACTGCACGGACATGTAGCCTAGGTCTGCTGTGGTTCTTGTTGAATTGTTGTGTTTAACTTTTATGCCAGTTCATGAAATGCAGTTATTACATCAATCATCTCAGATCCAACTGACTGCATGCAAAGATAGTATGGTCATCATCATGGTGTGGTACGTGTATGTGTTGTCCAACACCAATTCAGTCTGTAGTGAGTGACTCCGATTAAGTAAGTCCAGACTGCACCGGCAGTAGTAGGAGTACAATGTGGTTATTAAACAACAAGGAAACATTGACTGTCACTTGAGTCACTTTTACTTTGTATATTAACTATTAGTATAGTTCGACTTCATGCACATTCGCTCCGAGTCCGCAAGCATCCAATGCAATGCTTGGCATAATTCATTAATCATATACCTGTCTTGCTCTTCTCTTTGGCTGTCAGATCAGAGATGCAGAGCCTTCTGAAAGTGATGACGACTTTACTTTACTTTTGGATGCCTGCTCTAGTTCTGACAGTGAAGAGTTGTGGATGCCTGCAAAACAGAGGCGGTAGCCTTAGGACAGTGATGAGTTTTGGCATGGAAAAAAAACAGAAGATGGCTATAGTCACGTACGTTTAACTTGTTATGGAGGGACTGTTAGAGGCTACATTATTGTATTATTCTCCATCTGTCTGGCTTGATGGAAATGTATTTAGGGCGAGTCAGGAAGATGGAGCAGGATGCTGAGGAGTGGAGTGGACAGTTAAATGCACAGCCGTGCAACTTAAATAGGTACATAAACATAGGAGACGGTGGTGATGGATTTGTTGTAGTTTGATTTGAACCAGAAAGACAGATATACACACAAAAATAAAGAAAGTAAAAAAGTAACAATTTGAAAGCCTAGTTGTCAGGGAAGAGGAGCCTGTCCTCCAACGCTGGTGGTTCAGACAGAAGTAGGTCATGTAACCCACTACTTATGTCTTCAGAGTCGCTCTCCTCTTCCTGCTGTGATTCACATATTTTGTAGTCTGGTGGTATGAAGTGCTGATTCATTTTGATCATGGTTAACCTCTCCTGGTCCTTTTCACAGTTACCATGGCACCAGCAGCACTGAAAACACGCTAAAAAAAAACACTTGCGACAGGGTAAGCAAGATATTTTATTGCCAGCCTGCTGAGCACTGGCCATTGGCTTCTTTTCCCATACCAATACACGCATGGGCTTTGCTCCATGAAGACCTCTGTTGCGTCAGCCAGATAGGCCTGGACCATCCGCTCAATGTTTAGGGGTGCTCCGATTTGCTTGGTCTCTTTTGACTTTCCATCAGCAATGGACGTACTCATCCCTTTCCGTATAAACCAATCAGATATCATTTGGTTTGCTGTGTCTGATGAATCTGATCCTGTTAGTACTGTTGTTGATGTTATTATTGGTAGTGTTGGTGACTGCTGGGAAGCAAACGCACTGCTCTCATGCTCTCAAGTAGAACTTGACTCTGGAGGCCCTGGAGTACTTGCTCTGTCCTGGGATGGCACTGGCAGGCCTCTAATTAAGAGCCATTCATTTTATAAATCAGTGGCTTCCTCAGCTATTAAAGTTTTGTACTTGACAACATCCACTTCTGAAAAAGGAATTACTGCATTACTGTTCAGAAATAGTTTGTACCGTGGATCCAAAATTGTGGCAGTAATGTAATGTCGATGTGACACAATCTTATTTTGAATCCTTGTATTTTCAGATAAGCGAACGTTTAAGGCGTTCGCCAAATAACATGCGTCTACTTTGTCTTCCACACCTTCGTACGTTTCAGACACCTCCTTCAGCTGTTGCTCTAGAATGTACAACAATGGGATAGCTTGGCCCATAGTACAGTCCTCCCTTCTGATTGCACGTGTGAAGACCTCACAAGGATGTAGCATCTCTGTCAGGCCTTTACCGAGGTCCTATTGCCCTATCTCAATGGTCATGGCTTTCACAGTAGGATCCCCTAATCTTCTTGCCATGACATAAGCATTAAGTGATATGTTTTGCTCAAACAGACGATCAAGCATGTAATAAGTTGAGTTCCAACGTGTTGGTACCTCCTGGATGAGTGCTTTGACTGGCATTTTATGCTCACGTTGAATGACCCTCAGCTGCTTCTGGGCATTAAAAGAATGGTTGAAATGTGTGCAAATTCTTCTGCAGGTGGTCAGTAAGTTGCTGACTTTGCTTTCATTTTTCAGGTAGTCTTGAACAACAATGTTAATGCAGTATGTGGTAAAACACGGGACACTGAAATAGCCACCATCTTTCATGGCCTTAACTACATTACTGCCATTTTCCATTGCAACAAAACTAATGTTTAGCCCTCTTGATCACAGCCACTCAAAGACCTTGCAGTTAAACTCATCCAAAATGTTTCCAGCAGTATGAGATTTCTCCATAGCAAAAATGGCTACAGTTGCATGTTTGCGAGTGTCATGAAAAATCTCAGCAGTGTCAACGCCTGCAGATAGCTTTTCTGTAACACCCGAAAAAGAGATCCAGTGTGCAGTGATGCACATGTAATCAGTGGCTTGGCAACTGGTCCACATGTCTGTTGTCAGGTGGATACTCTGAACAGCACTCTGTTTTAAGGCTTTTCCATGCAATTCCAACACGTCGTAATATAGTGCTGGAACAGCAACTCTGGAGAAATAGTAGCGGCTGGGAACCTTCCATTTTGGGCAGGTGGTTGTCACAAATTCCAGAAAACCCACCCCTTCATCAAAAGAAAAAAGGGAGTAGGTCCAGCGCTAACATTTTAGCCAGCTTTGCATTATACAAACGTGCTATTGGGTGGTTGCGTTCGTATTGTCCCTCCTGCCTAGTAAACATGCTAAGAATGGTACGCTGCGTGGTATTCCTTTCTGTTCAGCTCGACGCAGCACTTTTTGGCAATTGAAGTACTCCTTCATGTCCCAGGCTGACTCTTACTCATGTGCCACTGAGATGTTGCTGAGGATGTGGGCGGTACCACTGCAGTGCTGGGGACAGGGCTACTTTGTGTACCACTACCAAAGAGAATTTATCCCTCTTCTTCTTCTTCCTGTTCCACCGTGAGCGGACCTTCTACTCCTTTATCCCCACCAACAGCAATGGTTCCAGTTTTCATGCGATGAAGGTGGTCCTCCCAGGTGATTGCATGGTGTTTTTTCAGATGGGTCATTTGGCCTCCGGTACCATAGTTTGTACCAAGCTTACCACGACTAACAGAGGTATGACAAATGGAGCATATAGCACTGTTCTCCTCCTTTACGCTAACCGTAAAGAAGTCCCACACTGGGGAGCTGAATTTTTGTCTCCTGCTAGAGGTGCCACTTCCAATGCCAGATGATCTGGAGGGTATGTGTTGAATTTGACTCTGTGGCTGTGCAGTACCACTACCTACTTCTGCTGAGGTTGGGCTTGTGCTGGATATTGGACGCTGCTGGCCCTTTGCTAATGTAAATATGGAAGCTGGAGGTCGCGTTGTTGTTGCCTGTGATGGAGGTATGCGTGCAACATCCCTAGTCACACTGACAACCATTCTGGATAGGTTAATGATGTTGGTCTCCATGTTCTCGGGGCTGGGAGTGATCTTCGTGATAACTGGATCTTTATCATCATTATTCTGCTGTTCTACATCGTCCTCCATAAGTCTAAGTGTTAGAGGTTGATTTATGTTAGGGTTCCTGGGTGCATTCAATGTATGCCTTTGGTTTGGTTAAAGCAGAAAATGAACATGAAGAGAACTGTAATTTCTTTCTACCTACATTTATGCATTTGCCTATGCTTGTTTGTTTGCAAGCTAGACTTGGTAACAGTTGTAGGGAAATATTCTACCAGAAAAAGATGTTCAAGGCACGTTTAAACAGCCATCGCTCTTCCATGTACAGCATGTGCTATGCAAATCACCCACAGCTATAAATATGAATGCAGCCCCCTTGACGGCGCTTCGCTTCAACTGAGTGTCACTGTGAACACTGCTGCTGCAGATCTTGCCGTGTTTGCCATGTATCTGGATTCCCAACTTAGTCTCCCGCAGCACTTAGAAAATTCAGAAGCCCTGACATCTTCTTGGAGAACTCCTCTTCTTGTAAGTGCTCCTCCCCTCCTCTTCGTTCTCCTTCTCTTCCCTCTGCAATTGCCTCCCTTCTCCCGTTTCTCTACCCCGATCCTACCTTTGATGAAGCTCTCGGTTGGCGCCTGCTTTCTGCCTCAGTTCCTGGCATCCTATGAAGGTACCTCTTCTTGATCGGACTGCATTGCCTCAGCTTCCTGTCCTGTGTGTCATCTCCGGTCCGGCAGCCAGCCAAGAAGGTTCATTTAACCCCTCGAATCCCTGTAAGTACAAGAACAGAGTACTGAATCAGTAAATAACGACGAATCATATATTATCTGATTCCCGGTGATAAGAACTAGTAAAAGACTTTGAATTCGTTAAGGGAATTTGGAACTTTGGTTAAACAAGCTTTGGAACTTTCTACGAACTTACCAACAAAAAGCATTGGCTCCTGCAAAGAGACTATTGTGATTTCATTGTATAACTAGTTGTGTAATTGGTATACAGATGTGCAGTACAACAAGGTGTTTCACCATAACACTGTAGTAGATATGTTCATGGGATGCATGCTGTGAATTTTAAACAAGCATTGATAAAAACAAGGGCTGTGAATTACAAACAAGCATTTTTTAAGCAAGGTGAAAGGCACCTTTAGGGTGCAGTGAATTTTTTGGTTTCTTGTTTTCTTTTAATTATCGTTTCAGACCAGACTCCCAAATCCAGCTGTAAACTACAGCAATCCAGGTATGTCAAGTTGCTAATCCAAGTTCAAAGTTAGTACTAATACACTAATTTTAGAGTTAGGAAGAAGAGTCAAAGAATTGTATTTCATAAATACATGTTTTTGTTCAAGGCTTTCCAAGAAGAAAGAGAGCTTAAAGATTGTTGTAGAAGTGTTAGCAAGGGCTGAAAAAACAAAAGGTATGTTTCGCTAGTTAACAACAAAAATTTGAAAAGAGCTCATTGACAAAAACATTGTATTGATGTCTTGTAACATTTGCACAGCAGTAAACGTTTAAAAAGCCCGGCACACTAATATGAGAGACATCATTGGATCTGAAGAGCTCCTGTGTCTTTTTTGTTTCTCACTCCACTTCCCCTTTTCCCTTGTGGATAAATTAGAGTGTTCAAGAGTTATCATCCTTGACGCTTTGGTTTGTTCTAGAGGGAGTTGGGGGTTTGCAGAAAAGAAAAGAAACAAAACAAAATTCAGCAGTGTCGAGGTGTAAGCTCAACAGAAAGCGAAGCCACAAAAAATGTTTCTTTTAATTGCTGCAAACCAAGAAGTATTTCCAGAATGGATGTGAATCAGTTAACCCAGCTGGTTCAAAAGTTAAATTCTGAAATGCAGGAATTACGTTCTGAGAATCAATCCTTACGACAAGAACTGGATAAGACTAGAACAGGTTTTACTTCTTGGAGGGATTCCACTGGCGAAGGACGCAGTTCAGTTTTAGCACCCCCTAAGTTTGGAGCAACAGCTTTTGGTTCACAGACTTTTCGAACCCAGTCTGCCTCTGTCACTGAACAACCGGTGCAATTAACAGTAGTAACTCCAACTACAGTACCTTTAGCAAACCCTGAAAGGTTCATAGGAGATTCTAGCAAGTTTACGACTTTTATGAGTCAATGTCAGTTGCATTTTTTATGTAAACCACAAATCTTTGTTAATGATACCTCAAAAGCTTCTTTAATAATTTCCTATCTGGGTGGGGTAGCTGCTGATTGGGTGATGCCCCTTGTAGATAATAATGATCCTCTTTTGCATAATCTAAATGATTTTAAAACTGCTATGACTACCTTGTTTGCAAAACATGTCTTCCTTCAAGCTTCAGATAATGAGTTGCTGAATCTGCGACAGGGCCCCAAAGATGTAGTTACTTATATCACCACGTTCAACAGATTACTTGCTGAGACACATTGGCCTCCAGAAAAAAGAATTTCCCTTTTTTATAGGGGTTTGAAGGATGAGATTAAAGATTCACTAGCTCATGTAGTTGAATTACCTAATACATTTAGTGATTTTCAGGAATATGTTGTCAAATTAGATCATAGATTGGGTGAACGTAAGGGAGAAAGATCTAAACATGATATCAAAAGTCTTCATTTAAAAACAGAGAGAAAAGACCTAAAAAGTAAGTCTTCTTCGGTAGAACCTATGCAAATTGGAGTATTAAAAGGACCATTGTCCAATGACGAAAAAGAAAGACGTAGGAAGGAAAGTCTCTGTTTATATTGAGGAAAGGCTGGTCATTTTGCAAAAGATTGTCCTGTAAAACCAGTCAAAAAGAAGGCTTTGATTATCAGTAAAAAAAGTGAATCAGAAAACTAATTGTCTCAGAGAATGTTGAGACCGATTCTTTGAGTAGATGTCCCAATCAGGTCCCACTATATGCGTCTTGTGCATTAACCCAAGTCCCTAAACATTTTACAGTAAGACTACTTCTTATTCTGACCGTTCAACAGAGACACAGTATTCCTGTGCTTATTGATTCAGGAGCTACATGAAATTTCTTTGATATAACTTTTGCCAAAAGCTTACAAGTACCTCAGATAACTAAGAAACAACCAGAACCTGTGAGGGCAGTAGATGGGTCAGCCTTGTCTTCAGGTTTGATTAGGTTTAACACCACGCCATTGTTATTCGTAGCTGAAAATGGACATTCAGAGTATGTGGTCTTTGATTTGATTAACACACCATATTTTGGGGTTATTCTAGGTATTCCTTGGTTAGAAAGTCATAATCCCAAAATAGATTGGGTAAAACGTACCGTGACTCTTGACTCGGCTCATTGTAGACTACATTGTTATCAAGACACCAAGGACCCGATCATGCCACTCTGTTGTGCTGCTTTACAATCTGTTAATCCTGAACTACCAGCCGAATATCAGGATTTCAGTGATGTATTTGATCCAGTAAAGGCGACTACTCTTCCCCCCCATAGAATCTACGATTGTAGAATAGATCTTATTCCTGGGGCGAAATTACCTTGCAGTAGAATATACGCCTTAACAGAACCAGAAAACCAGTATTTGCGATCCTATGTAGATGAATTACTGGAATTGGGTTTTATTCGACATTCCACCTCGCCAGTTACGCCGCCCCTTTTTTTCGTAGCGAAGAAGTCAGGTGATCTGCGCGCCTGCATCGACTATCGCGCAGTTAACAAGGCAACCATTAAAAATCGGTATCCTTTGCCTTTGATTCCTGTACTTCTAAATCAAGTAAAAGGTTCTAGTGTTTATACAAAATTGGATTTACGAGGAGCCTATCACTTAATCCGCGTAAAAGAGGGCGACGAATGGAAAACCGCTTTCCGTACCAAATTTGGACTTTTTGAGTATACTGTGATGCCCTTCGGTTTATGTAACGCTCCTGCAGCGTTTCAATTTTTCATAAACGAAGTGTTGCATGATTTATTAGACGTTTGCGTCATTGTCTACATTGATGATATTTTGATTTACTCGAAAAACCAGGAAGAACACACTGAACATGTGCGGTTAGTTTTGAAAAGACTCAGAAACAATGCCTTATTTGTGAAGCAAGAGAAATGTGTATTTAATTCAGTAAAAGTGGAATTCCTGGGATACTGGTTATCTCCAGAAGGAATCACTATGGACCCAAAAAAGGTTGAAACCATTCTCAATTGGCCCTCACCAAAGTCTGTGAAAGATGTTCAACGCATTTTGGGTTTTGCAAACTTTTATAGACGTTTTATTGCGAACTTTTCAGAAATTGTGGTCCCAATCACATCACTATTAAGAAAAGGAAAAACTTTCCAGTGGTCTTCGGAAGCTGAAGATGCTTTTGCGATTCTCAAAGAAAGATTCACCACAGCTCCCATTTTAGGTCACCCAGATCCAGACAAACCATTCTTTGTAGAGGCGGATGCTTCTCAAACTGCTATTGGAGGTGTTTTAATGCAAAAGGACAATACAACAGGTTATTTACACCCAATTGCCTTTTCAAGAAAATTACTGCCAGCAGAACAAAATTATACAATTGCTGAGCGAGAACTGCTAGCAGTAAAGGCGGTTTTGCAGGAATGGAGACATCATCTTCTAGGAGCAAAACACACAGTGACGATTTATTCAGATCATAAAAATCTGCAATTCTATTCAACAGTGAAGGCTTTTACCCCTAGGCAGATGAGATGGTTGCAATTTTTTAGCGAATTTGATTTTTTGATCACATATCGTCCAGGAGAGAAACAATTACTCTCAGACACCCTTTCCAGATTAGTATGTGATAAACAAAAAGAATCTCTTAGAAGTCCACCCAGTATCATTCCATCCGATAAAGTGTGTGCTGAGATTTCTTCTGATCCCTTTCTTGAGCTTTTAAAAAGAAAGGTAATACTTCTTGATCAAAAGGAATGGCTATCCCAGAAACTCAATTCAATCACCAATGATTTATTTTTTCATTAAAAAAATGTGTTTCTTCCAGATGAAGAGTCTCGCCAGTTGATGATTAAATTGAATCATAATCTTGGAATGGCTGCACATCCAGGAATTAATAAAACCCTTGATCTCTGCCAAAGACATTTTTGGTGGAAAAACATGGTAACTGATATTCAACAGTTTGTTGTTACGTGTCCAGTGTGCAGGCTCCTGTGTCTTTTTTGTTTCTCACTCCACTTCCCCTTTTCCCTTGTGGATAAATTAGAGTGTTCAAGAGTTATCAGTCTTGACGCTTTGGTTTGTTCTAGAGGGAGTTGGGGGTTTGCAGCAAAGAAAAGAAACAAAACAAAATTCAGCAGTGTCGAGGTGTAAGCTCAACACTAAGGCTTTCTGGAACCTTCATTTTCTCTAGCCTGGTCTTGGGATGTGTCTCCCTCTTATGCTCAGATTGTTGTGGCTCCAAGTAAGATCTAGATCATCAGAAGGGATGCTTGGCGAAGAACTCAATGGACTAACCCTCCTTTTCCTTGCTGGGGATGTGGGAGACAATGTATCTCCTGAACGAGTGGCTTCCTCTTCTTCTTCCTCTGCATGAGGCTCAATTTCCTGAACTGCCCCTACTTTGGGAGGAACAACAACTACTATTGTGGGCGATGGTTGCGGTTGTTATTGTCCACCACTTATCTGCTGTGTTCTCTCATGCGTTGATTGTGTGCTACTTTGAGAAAGGTCAGGCTCAGCATCACTGCTTTCCACCATTAGGTTGGCTACCTCTTCCACACTCATCTGCTTGGGCCTGGGTTGGTGGGTTGGGCCCACTGATGCGGAGGTGCTGCCCCCAGCTTGCCCCCCGGACACCGCTGCTGCAGGTGTACTTTTTGGCTTCCCACAATTGGTTTTGGGGCAACACCAGACTTAAGTGTCACTTCCTTCTTCTGTTCTTCCTTCTTCTCAGCAACTTTCTTGGTCTTGGAGGACCTGGTACCTGCTTTCTTTGGGCCAATCTTCTTCAGATGTCAGCGGCACTCAGTTGCACAAGTTGCAGAGATGTCTGGTCAGGTCACACCACACGTCACGTACAACAGCAGGACGTCTGTCTGGCAGCACAATGGGCGATGATGACAGACACCTCCTCCTCAGTCTTTTGTGCACCTACAAGCAGAGAAGGCAGAAGAACATCACTCAAACGTGGAATTTGTTGTGCTTTAATTTTAATTACTACCAGTGTACACTCAGTAAGAGTAAAAATAGCAAAGAACTAAAATACAAATGTAGTGGAAGTGGAACCTCTGGGAGTCTGGGCCTACTGCCAGAATAGGCCACAAGTTTGGAGGCCTATGGCAAAAGCACAGTGGAAGGTCCCACAAATTGGTGGCCACCACATGGCCTGGCCACCCACAACACCATCAAAAGAAAGAGAAGACAGACAATGCAGGCCTATGGCAAAAGCACAATGCTTGGCTTCACAAAATGGCCGCCACCCACATGGTCAGCCTACCCAAAACAAGAAAGTACATACAAAGGACAGGAACAGGAAGTTAGAGTCTCTGGGAACTTCCTTCCTCTTTTAAAAAAAAATTTGAAAACATAAAAATTACTCCATGCTCCAAAAACTACAACCAAATAACAACCTGAGGAGTTTTTTTAGCAAAATGAACAAAATCATCATTTTCAAGAAGGTTTTATTCAGCTCGAGACATATTGCTCACCAGATTGCAAATTCACCGTGTTCGGCATAGCAAACTGTACAAAAAGTCGTTATCGCATGCGCGAACACGCAGATTGAGCACGCGAAGAAGACAAAAACTGTAAGTTTGCGTTGTCGCGCTGTGCAAAGTTACCAAAATACGCGAGCTGAACTCCTAGGGTTACCTACTGGCAGAAAAGCCCTATTTATTTAACACACATCCAAAAACTGAAATTCCACCCCAAAAACCAATTTTACAAATCAATCCAAACCCATCCATGCAATACATGATGTTAAAAATGAAACAAACACCACAAAAACAGTTGTTTAACTTTCATGCACCCATGATGACTGATGATGACTTGAGTAGTACCTCTGGGCCTACTGGCAGAGTAGGCCACAAGCTTGGAGGCCTATGGCAAAAGCACAGTGGCTGGTCCCACAAAATGGCCGCCACCACATGGCCATGTACTGACAAAAAAAAGAAAAGGAATAAAAGACAGCCAATGCAGGTCTATGGGAAAAGTACAATGCCTGGCTTCACCAAATGGCCGCCACCCACATGGTCAGCCCACCTACAATAACAACAAAGTACATACAATGAACTCAAGCAGGCCTATATCCCTATATGGCCAGACAAAGGAGGATGCCTGTTACACATCATAGCTTTGATGCAAAAAAGAAAATCCGCATGGCTAAAAAGGTTGGAAAGTTACACAACAACAACACATACACATGCAACAAAGGCATTTATTAACACACATCCAAAAAGTTAACTACACCCAAAAAAACACATTTTGGAATTCAATCCAATGCCATCCATGCCCTAAATGATGTTTAAATTCAACAGACAACATAGAAACAGTTACATCAAGCACCCCCGATGAGTACCTCTGGGAGTCTGTGCCTACTGGCAGAATCGGCCACAAGTTTGGAGGCCTATGGCAAAAGCACAGTGAGGTCCCACAAAATGGCCACCACCACATGGACTGGCCACCCACAACAACATGAAAAGAAAGAGAAGACAGACAATGCAGGCCTATGGCAAAAGCACAATGCTTGACTTCACAAAATGGCCACCAATCACATGGTCATCCCACTCAAAACAAGAAAGTACATACAAAGGACAGGAACAAGAAGTTGGAGTCTCTGGGGAACTTCCTTCCTCTTTTAAAAAAAATTTGAAAACAGAAAAATTACTCCATGCTCCAACAACTACAACCAAATGACAACCTGAGGAATTTTTTTAGCAAAATGAACAAAATCATAATTTTCTAGAGGTCTTATGCAGCTTGGGACATATTGCTCGCCAGATTGCAAATTCCGCGTGTTCGGCATCGCAAACTGTACAAAAAGTCGTTATCGCGTGCATGAACACGCAGATTGAGGGGGTCGAAGAAGACAAAAACTGTAAGTTCGCGTTGTCGCGCTGTGCAAAGTTACCAAAACGACGCGAGTTGAACTCCTAGGGTTACCTACTGGCAGAAAAGCCCTATTTATTTAACACATATCCAAAAACTGAGATTCCAACCAAAAAAACACATTTGCAAATCAATCCAAAGCGATCCATGCCATACATGATGTTAAAATTCAACAGGCAACCCAAAAATAGTTGTTTAACATTCATGCATGTATAATCATAGGGATGGGGGAGGCAGAGTGAGAATCCTTTCAGTCTCCGTAGTTAACTCTCTTAATCAGAAGGGGGAAAGGATCACTTGTCCTGCTTAAACCTTGGGTTAAGTAGGACAAGTGATCCTTTCCCCTTCTAACATTCATGCACCCATGATGACTGATGATGAGTACCTCTGGGCCTACTGGCAGAGTAGGCCACAAGCTTCAAGGCCTATGGCAAAAGCACAGTGGCTGGTCCCACAAAATGGCCCCCACCACATGGCCAGGCCACCCACAGAAAGTACATACAATGAACTCAAGCAGGCCTACACTAACTATATGAACTCCCAGGGTTACCTATTGGCTGAAAATCCCCTATTTAATTAACACACACCCAAAAAACTGAAATTCCATTCCAAAAAACACAGTTTGCAGTTCAATCCAACGCCATCCATGATGTTTAAAAACTTGAACTTCAACAGACACCACAGAAACATGGTTGGACCCATGGGTACCTCTGGGCCTACTGGCTGAAATTTCCAAGAAATACAACTTGGCCCCTCATGAAAGTACAGGCCTCCCACAACAATAATTTTTAAAAAGGACGAAAAGCCCAGGAAACTGTAGTTAAAAAAAAGCCCCAATCAAACAAACATGTGCACAAATTCTCTAACTTACTTGTAAAATAAAATTTCAAATCCAAAAGTCCTAGATAAATCCAATCCAATGATATGATGCAGAAGACATACACAAAAAGTGATCCTTCCAGCTACAAATCCAAATGCAAGTGAACAGCACATGGACAAAGCACTAGGAGGAGCCTGCTGGGCAGGAACAGGAAGTTGGAGACTCAGGGGCACTTCCTTCCTCTTGAAAAAAAGAGTAGAAAAAAAGAGGACTCCTTGCACAAAAGACTACAGCCAAATCACAATCTGAGGGGTTTTTCTAAGCAAAATGATTATTTTCGAGAAGATTTTATCGTGCTCGAGAGATATTCTGTGCCAGATTGCAGTTTATGCGTGTTCGGGAACGCAATCTTACCAACACTGCGCTGGAAGGAAGATATCGGCTCCGAATTACGTGTTCGCGCATCCGAATGATGTGTTCGGGTTCGCACAGTCTTGCAGGATTGTGCGGCCGGATTCCAAACCTCGTGGCGCACGCGACCGGGTGAGAAAATCGAGTCGGCGAAGGCAGAATCACGGTAAGTCGTTACTGCGCCCGCGAGAATGCATATTGAGCGCGCGAGGAAGAAAAACACTACACTACGCTGTAGATTGCAAAGTATTGGACAACTTCGCGCTCTACGCGAAGCGCGAAGTTGCTGAAACTCCGCAAACTCCGCGAGCGGAGCGTAGTTCACCGCCCAGGGTTAATATATATATATATATATATATATATATATATATATATATATATATATATTCCAACAAAGCAGGTTATCCCCAAAAAGAAGAAATGAAGCCACAAAGTCAAATAGGCACCAGTATTTTAATCCATTTCACTGCCAGCAGACAACTCACAAATGCAGTCTTCAAATAGTTTATAATCTGCCTGATGTGTTTCAGGAATCTCATCCTTTCTTCAGAGGCAGTGTTCAGAAAGGATTTGGGAGCAGTTTTAATTGCACACTTTGATTTAAGATTTTCAACACCTGCCACAGTGGGCATGTCCCTTCGCAAAGCTTTCTGGGCTTTGCAGTGCACCAACCTTCTTCCCCCCGTGGGGCAGCTTCCAATCCCTTCAGATTTGAACAAAATAAAATTCCAAGTGGAAAAGCACTACACAGGGTGCTGCCTGCCCTGTTTACCAGCAATGAAAACATGCCACGAGACAGCACCATCCTGCACTGGCGCTGTACTCCTTTATTCCATAGCTGCAAGCAAATACGTGGAGCCTGCAAGGACCCGCTTCCAAGCAGTGGGCAACTCTTCACGGCTGGGCCACAGCCGTTATAAATTGCAACAAAGCAGGTTAGCCCCAAAAAGAAGAAATGAAGCCACATGAGGTCAAATAGGCACTCGTATTTTAATCCATTTCAATGCCAGCACACAACTCACAAATGCAGTCTTCAAATAGTTTATAATCTGCCTGACGCGTTTCAGGAATCTCATCCTTTCTTCGGAGGCAGTGTTCAGAAAGGATTTGCGAGCAGTTTTAATTGCGCACTTTGATTTAAGATTTCCAACACCTGCCACAGTGGGCGTGTCCCTTCGCAAAGCTTTCTGGGCTTTGCAGTGCACCAACCTTCTTCCCCCCCGTGGGGCAGCTTCCAATCCCTTCAGATTTGAACAAAATAAAATTCCAAGTGGAAAAGCACTACACAGGGTGCTGCCAGCCCTGTTTACCAGCAATGAAAACATAATATTTCCACTGCAACGTTTCAGCTACTCCCTTCCTCAGTTAGTACAAGATTGTTTGCTCAGTGGCTGCACACCTGACACTGCTGGATTTTCACAAAACATCATGAGTGAAGCTCCCATTTGGAATGTGGAATAAATGCAGTCCTGTGATCTCCCGAGATATGCAGTAATCAAGTGGTAGTGTCAGTGATTTTAAAAGGTGCATCTAAAAATATTTCTTTAAATTCCAGTAGTTCTTCCTGTAAGACATGTCCCACAGGGAAAATATTCAAATCTGATAGCAAATGGCCCACAAGTTTTAAATGATTGGCTACAGACTGGTCAAGTTTCTTAATAATTATTGCTGATCTGTGTTTCCCGAATTATGTACGGAGATTATTCACTGTTTGCCCTCCATATTGGTTTTTCCAGCTTTGACACTGGCACTACATCACATAAAGAATGCATTTTGAACAACATGTAAGATGGTGTCTGTAGGAAAGTGGATTATTTGTGGGGGCAAATGTAGATCTGCCACTGGCACTAAGGCCACTAACACAGTCTCGGGCTCAGAATAGGTTTTAGAAAATTAATCCTATGCTCAACCCTTGGTAGCTTGGATGCAAGCAGTCAGGCTTAACTTCAATGACAGGTATGTAAAGTCTTTACAAATACCAATTCAGTTATTTATTAAGACACAATGTACAACAAAAATCCAATACCAATTTATAATATTAGGAAATATGTTTTCTTTAAATTAACATAAAGCGACAAACATCCAATGAAGGGAACCGTAGATATGAATTTTCAAAACGTAACAATTTCTAGCACATAGAAACCTATTGCGCCTTATTAGGACATCTGGTCGCGATACACTGGGTGACAGTCAAAGTTGACCGTGATGGATCCCTGCTCAGCTAACACCTGTGGTAGGTGTTGGTCACAGTTTTTACCTTTGGATTTAGAAACTTTTCATGAGCTTTTCTTCACGGGATCCCTGAATGATCTTCACGAGGCCGGATTCGATGAGGGTTCGCCAGCCTCTGGTTTTGACTACTGACCGTCAAACTCTAGAAGTAGGACCTACTGAGCTTTTCAGTGGGACGAACCTGGATGGGAGGCCGTCTCGTGGTTGAAGGCATACGGCTGGCTGGCCAGATTGAGTCATTCTCCTTATGGACCTGTTTTCCAAAGTTGCTCCAAAGTTCTCCAAACTCCTGGAACTTCTTGCAAAACTTCCCCAAAGGGTCCCAAAGTGTTTCAAACTCACTCCAAGGGACTGGAATCTCAAAGATGGTCCTTGAAAGTTCAGGATTTCAGTTCCCACAATCCACTGGTAGATCTCAAGGTTGAAGATCCTTGATGGTGATGTTCCAGGTGAGCTATGTTAACCTGTAGCTTGCAGGGAGTCCACTCGTCAGTCCTTTTACAACAAGGTAATCCACAGGCTGTAGTTTCAGATGGTGCAGAAGGAGTAATCTTCAAAGTGCAGGCTTTAGAAAATGCACATCGAACTTCTCAGCGTAGCCCGTCTTGCTTTCTTAGGTTTCAAAAGACACATAATTGATGGATGTATGCAGAACAAATCAAAACATTCACCCCCACTCAAGAGATCTGGGTTAAATCCATCATGCTTTTGCTCACCATGCTACCCCGGTTTAGACCTGGCCATATGCAAATCAGTCTTGACCCTGTGCCTCATGGGAACAGTCCAGCCCGAACTGCCAAGCCAGGTCCTCACTGGACCGGAAACAAGCATCCTAGGACCGGTTTCAGGGTTTCACCTCTATTCAGTCAGGATAGCTTGATTCCCGTGGCATAGTGAGCTCGGGACCCATGTCTGGGCATACCCAGTGCACTTAGAGCGAGAAAACAAAAGACACACATATGATAGATGGAATGAAGAACAAATTAAAACATTCACCCACAGTCAAGAGATCTGGGTTAAATCCATCATTCTTTTGCTCACCATGTCACCCCAGTTTAGACCTGGCCGTATGCAAATCAGTCTTGACCCTGTGCCTCATGGGCACAGTCCAGCCCGAACTGCCAAGCAAGGTCTTCACTGGCCCAGAAACAAGCCTCCTAGGACCGGTTTCGGGGTTTCACCCCTTTTCAGCAAAGATAGCTTCATTCCAGTGACACAGTGAGCCCGGGACCCACATCTGGGCATACCCAGCGCACTTAGGGCAGAAAGCAAAAGACACACAATTGATGGACGGAATGCAGAACAAATCAAAACATTCACCCCCCAGTTAAGAGATCTGGGTTAAATCCATCATTCTTCTGCTCACCATGCCATCCCAGTTTAGAACTGGGCATATGCAAATCAGTCTTGACCCTGTGCCTCATGGGAACAGTCCAGCCCGAACTGCCAAGCCAGGTCCTCACTGGACCGGAAACAAGCATCCTAGGACCGGTTTCAGGGTTTCATTCCTCTTCAGCCAGGACAGCTTGATTCCAGTGGCACAGTGAGCCCGGCACCCACGTCTGGGCATTCCCAGCGCACTTAGGGCGAGAAAGCAAAAGACACACAATTGATGTACAGAATGCAGAACAAATCAAAACATTTGCCCCCAGTTAAGAGATCTGGGTTAAATCCATCCTTCTTTTGCTCACCATGCCACCCCAGTTTAGACATGGACATATGCAAATCAGTCCTGACCCTGTGGCTCATGGGAACAGTCCAGCCCGAACTGCTGAGCCAGGTCCTGACTGGACCTTAAACAAAAATCCTAGGACCGGTTTCGGGGTTTCACCCCTTTTCAGCCAGGATAGCTATATATTACTGCTACTACTACTACTAATAATAATAACATCAGCAGCACCTCATTTGACGTGTTGAGCTTCACAGACAACCTGGCATGTGAAAATCACTGTAATAATGGGATTCTGTTTGGCTGCTGAGTGACACATGGCCCATAGTGTGCTGTAAATAGCATAAATGCATGGGACGTCTATATCTCCACTTCCAGTCAATTGACAATCAAAACGTTTATGCCCTCGCCTGAGGTTGAGTCTTAATTCCCTTCTGTTCCATTTGCAGAAATTCTTTTGGTGTCTCTGTCATTCCTGTTTTTAAATTCACTCATCTAGTTAGACCCTTAGGTCAATTGCCCTTCTATTTCATGTGCAGCTGCACTTTGCTGTATGTCGGCTCCCTGATAATAAACCTGCATATCTTATTATATATAATGACTATTTTTTAGTTGTAAAACACCCCAATGCCACAGTATGCTAACAGATATAATGAATGTGTTAAATAAAGAAATATGTACACATAACTTAAAGCAGTCATTTGATAATGATCACTCCTGTGGTCAGTAAAGTGTGAAAGTCAAAAAGGAAGTGAAGTTGTTTTAGTTGTGCACTACATGAAGAGTCATAACGTGTCTGTAAATGTTGAATTCAATTTAGCCATATTGGCTAATAACTGGTAGTATCCATTGGCCTTACTGTATCATCTTCGTTGCTAAACCTCTGGTATGGAGAGAAGAATCAGTAAGTAGATACATTTATAACCATATGGAGTCAAGCCCCTTGTATTTCTTCAGAAGTCGGGTGGGACAGACATTTCTATACCTCGGAGAAAAGGTTATGCCTCAGATTCAATAAGGCTTTGCATTGAAGTAAAGTAACGCAAAGTGATGCATTGATATTTACTTTCAACCTCAAAAGCCATGTTGAGGTAGAAAGGTGGCACTTTCTCAGTGCAAAAATCTCTTTGTGCTCTGTTTGACTGCTTTGGCAGATGAGCGCAAACACCCAAATGGTTTGATGCAAAGCACGATCTAATAAGGTCAGCCCGGGTTTCTATAAACAAAATGACACATTCTTGAAGCAGCTGTTTACAATGGGAACTTTTTTTATTTTTAAACAAAAACTGGCACATTGCATGTGTGCTGAAATGCACAGCACACATCTAATGTGTGGGTTACTTATGAAATGTGTCTAGGCATGGGAATTTTTCCTAGAAGGGCTTCATTCCAGTACAAATTGGATGCTAGACAGTTGCCTCTCACTTCTGCACCATTGTGTGAGGCTCTGTGTTGCTCAAGACAGATTAAACACAGCACCGGAACAGGGGAAGACAGCTGTAACAGGCCAATCTTAGTAGGTATGGCTCTGAGGTTTGTCCCCCTTGCACAATGCAGTGCACAGCAGCAGATTTGTTTAGTGTGCTGCGTGCATGAAAAATGCGTACATCTGCCCCTATGTGTTTCATAGACAATGAGACTGTGACCTCATTGATCTGATAGACACTCAAACCATTTTGATCTTCTGGAGCCTCTGGTCTAACTCAATTGTTAGTTTAGTAGGTCCCACCAAGGTGGTCTGGTTGAAAAGCTTATATGGGCCAAAGCACCTCTAGTGTCCTCTTGACCTTGTAGGCTCCATAGGCCAGACGAACGACCGGGGCATTTAGCGACTCGTAAATTTCGCTCAATTGTGAGTAGCAATTTACGCGTCACTAAATGCCATGTACAACAGTGTCAGAGACACAGTATGCGATTCCCAATGGGGTCGCAAATTGCATGCATCATGAATATCCATGAGGCACTGGCAATTTGCGACCCCATTGGGAATGGCTGGCCCTCTCAGAGATGGTGGCCGGCTGACCTCAGCAGACCGCCATGTCTGGGACTGCTTTTAAATAAAGCAGTGTTTTTTTTTGTTTTTTTTTAATGCAGCCCTTTTTCCTTAAAGGAAAACAGAATGCATTTTTATTTTTTTAAAAGACAAGTTTTCGTTACATTTTTTAAGGGCAGGCAGTGATCCAAAGGACCACTGCCTGCTCTTAAAAAATGTTTACTGGTTCCCGTTAAAATGTGCTCTACCATCCTCTTGAAGAGGGTGGTAAACTGCAAGTGTTTTGCAACCGCAATTGCGGTTGCAAAAATGTTCTTACATGGCTTGTGGTGTCGCTATTAGGAAGGGAACACCCCTTCCTAACCGTGAGATGCAAAACACTATTTTGCGAGTCACAAATTATATGTGACTTGCAAAATAGAGTTAGTACATGGCCCACGTGATTTTTGCATGCGCAAACAGGTCGCGAACCCGTTTGCACGTGCAATTTTCCATCGTACATCTTGCCCCATCCTCTTTAACTCCAATCCTATGATTCCCCACCTTGACTCTTTTCTTCTGATATTTGCAATAGCCCTGAGCACTCCTCTGGTGTTGGAACTATCAGCCTAGCCACTGATCATCTCTCTTAAACTCTGTTTCTCTCCGTTTCTATCCTTTTGAGCTTTCTGAAGAGTCCATCTGGTGATTCATGCAATACATAACATTTAGACCTGAGTAAAATTCATAAAATTAAGCAAAATCCCAAATAATCACAGAAAATTATGTGAAATAGAAGTATGGCAGTATACAGTTCTACTTAGTAGAAAATGTGCCTGTGTGTTTGTATGGGATGACCACACAATTGCAGGTGAAGCTAACAGCAGACGTTCCTGTCCTGTCGTACACCTTGTTCCCATTCATATTCGATAGGTTTTTTAATCAGAAAAACATCTCTATTTTTTTGATATGGTGTATTCTCCTTCATTTTATATGACTAGAATAATGAGAAGTACCAGAAATTATTTGAGATTACTCCGGCCTAAACAAAAGTTTCACTCCACCCTAAAAAGCATGTAATTGCTGAAACACGTTTACAGTTTGATGTCCTAAAGTCAATGTTCCTATAAGTTATATACATTTTGTATTTCTGTTCGGGGCATATTACACGTGCATTTATGTAAATGTTAATTGATCCTTTGCTGACCCTGTAAATACGACATGTGTACATACATTTACTCCGTTTGAATTTCCGGTGCTCATCGGCAGAATTGTGCCTGTGCACAGGGCACAAAGCAAAGTGCTTAATTTCTCTATATCCAAAAGTTCACATACGGGGCACTTGTCACATCCTTGCTGGTGTAATGTGGGTCAAGAGTCCACGCACGCACGTATAAGTTTAAATATGAACTTGCTGCAAGAGGTCAATTGTAAAAACCAGCAGCACATCATGACGGAACCTGTTTTCTGGTAATTCGACCAGTTTGTGGTAGTTCTTACATCATCTGCATCTCTGCTGTGGCGAAGTAAATGTCAAGATGTTCTGCTGTCTCAGAGCCATCGGGAACTAATTGGCATCTGTTTTCAATTTTGTTTTCGAGCTGAAGTCACATTTTCAGAAACAGAAGCTTCCATTTCTCATTAATTCCTTGTGAAATCAGAACTGTCTGGGGACTGAAAATTGCTAGTTTAAAAATCATCAGCCGTGATATTTTTGATTAAAAAAACATGTCGATCCGTGTTTTCACTGGTACACTGGAGCATCTTTTCTTCAAATGGGAAAAGTTGCCACTTAGGCGCAATTGATCAGGTTTCATTTTGGAATTTAAAGAGAACTATTGAAACAAATATCGAACGGTTTGTGAGCCTTTTCGGGAAAGTGCAAATTCAACCAAGAAGGTATTAGCATAACACCTTCGTTTTTTAACCGGAAGACGTGGTGGAGATTGGAGCCCCTAGCTATAAAAACACCAACAGTCTGGATTAGGTCTTGAGGTACTGTGGTATCTATCAAAAGAAAAATAACGTCTGATGAGGAGGTTGGAAATCCCACACGTAACTCTTTACTCCAAATCCTTGGCCTTATTCTGCACCCCTCTAAATCTATGATTTGACACAAAATCAACAGTGCAATTTGGGGCAACACCATAGGAGGGATTGTATAATGCCCTTTCAACTTTATGTAGAGAACATTTACCAACATCATTAAAAGACAACCAACAGTATTTGACACAGAAACCATACTTATCTATTTGTGGAAGACTAAATAATCACCTGGTCATAGTGTGCATGATAAGTTTAAAACACCACTGCCCACTCCAGCACCATGAGCATGTCAGAATCCTGTGGTGAGTTACAAACATAGGGGCAGATTTACTAATATTTTATTCAATGCAGCAAGGCAAGCTCCTGTACTGTATTGCGTGAAGGGGAGAGTGCTGGGCTCCGGCCTATTTGCAAAGACATTGCGTAGTTCAGCATTTGCCCAGCACTGGCCCTCTTATGTCATGGTGCCAGTGTGCCTGCTTTGTTAGAGGGTTGTTAGAACTGGCATCCTTGGCATGGTTTTTCCTTGTCTTTTTTACCTCTTCCTCCTGTATTTTTACTGTGGGCTTGATTTTATATTTTCTGGTTTACCTGCTTTGGGCACTTTGCCACTGCTGATCAGTGCCAAAGTGAAAGTGCTTCCTCTGTAAATTGTGAAGGATGGATTGGAGTTTCCATGATTGGCTTGTTTGAATTACTATTAAGTCCCTCGTACAGTGCACTGTGTGTGACTAGGGCCTGTAAGTCAAATGCTGCTAGGGGACCAGCAGCAATGACTGAGCCACCAAAACAAGCAGCCTTCCAAAGGGGTCTTAGACCTGCCACTGCAGTGTCTGTAAGCAGTCTCTACTGCCATGTTGACCTGGCAAGTACACCCACTTGCCAGGCATTAACCTTCGCTTTTATTACATGTGAGTCACCCCTATGGTAGGCCCAAGGTACCCATGTGGGCAGGGTGCAGTGTATGTGAAAGGTAGGGCATGTACTGATGTGTGTGACATGTCCAGATGGTGAAATACAGTATATTTCGTTTTTCACTATTGAAAGGTTATCTGTACCATCGGATAGAATGGGAGTTTATTTATAGCATCCAATAAGTATATCTTCCCATTGAGACAAGGTAGAAAGATAGAGTTTAGTATGATTGAACTCAGAGTTTAATACCACATCTTTTAGTAAAGAATGGTCTTAAATTGTGGGTTTGAAAATGCTACTTTAAAAAGTAGGCATGTTCTTGCTTAGCCATCCTCTGTACCTCTGCTGAGTTGTGGATTGGCTGTCTGGTTTTAGAGTGACAGGGGCTGGGGATGTGCATTCACTGCAGTCAGCCCCTGGGGTAGGGTGGGGGGGGGGGGTTGAGGTGTGTCTTGCCTTTCCTGGATGAGTATGGGCTGGGCTGAACAGACCTGGGCTGCATTTAAAGTAGGTGGTGGAGATTTTCATGCACCTGAATAGGCCCTGTTTGCTTTGCACAATGCTGTCTCCACCTCCTGCCAGGAACCTTGACCAGAGAGGACAGAACTAGTTTGGGCTGAGCTTAGAGACTCTCTGCCACAAGAGAACAAAGGAAAATGTGGTATAAATATTGGGGTCCTGATGCCAGAACTTTAGATTACATCTGGAATCAAGAGGAACCTCTGCCAAGGAGAAAAAATGGTAAAGCTGAAAGAGCAGTACTGCCCCCTTTGCAGTGCGCTGTCTGCGTTGGCCTGCAGTGGCTGTTTCTACAAAGGAGGGAACAAAGACTTTGCTGTGTGTTGTGTATCCTGCTTGAAGAAGATTAACAAGGGCTTGAAGCAAAGCTTGCCTCTTGTTCAGAAGTCTCAGGGACACAAAGACTTCACCTTCAGCTCCCTTAAGCTCTCTTGCTGGGAGTTCTGACCTGCTAAGAGGTGCCTGTGTTCAGCCTCTGGAGTTTATTCCTGCTGCTGGGAGCTGAGAAAAGAGACCCAACTAAAGAAGCGAGACACATCAGCACCCGTTTCTGATGCATCGCCACCATGCCGCTGAAGAAACCGATGCAGCGGCTGACCACGGCTGGAAAAATCACAGCGTTCCGAAATCTCGTGCACGACCTCCGAGGTCTGAGATCACTGCACCGATTTAGATGGAAGCCCTGCCATGCAACTGCAAGAACCGATGCATCGTGGGGCCACGGCTGGAGAGATCAACGAAGTGCTGTTGCTGCCGCTGCATCGAGACCTGATGCAGTCCTGAATCCCCATGCATTGCACCAGGGCAGCAAGTCTACAACAATACCAGAGTCACAGTAAGAAACCGTCGCATCACCTCCCCTCACAGTAAGAAACCAACGCATCACCTCCTCTTCTGTAAGGAACCGACGCATCACCTTTCCTGCGTGTAAGGAACCAACGCATCACATTCCCTGCTGCTGTTTTTGTTTATGATTTTGATGCATCCAAGTTAATTTGTGTTGAAAGTGTTGCATCTAAAGTTTGATATGAACAGAACTGTCTTTACCTTTTAAAAGTCATATTTTGATAACTGTATGTTTGATTTTTGTCGTTTTGGTCTTGTTTGGTTTTGATAAAGGTTACCTATTTTTCTAAACTGGTGTGGTGTCCATTTGTAGTGTTTTCACTGTATTACTGTATGTGTGCACAAATCCTTTACACACTGGCTCTGAGATAAGCCTGTCAGCTCATGAAAAGCTACGAAGGGGGAGAGCAGTAGTTATTTTAGAAGCGTATCCCCCTTACCCCGACTAAGAAGAATGCTCCCTATTTGGAAAAAGGGGCAAGCAATTGCCAACTAGAGACCTCCATTTCTAACAAGGGTTTATTTTTGTGGAGGAAGGAATACCTTTGTGCACAAAAACCATCCTCAGAGACCTATTTCTATTTGTATGTGTGCTACAAAATGCAGCACTCATGGAAAGAGGAAGTAATGAGGAGAAATATAGATATTTCTCCACTGTACATCAATATTGGGTTGATGATTTAAGCCAGACTTACAAACTTGAATAAATCTGGGTTTGCTTTAAAATACATTGGTGGACGCATGCGAAAGCCACTGCTCCACCCATGAAATGTCTCCCTTAGGCAAATCAACACAAGACAGCAATATGCTCACATTGCATTACTTTTTTTTTTACTAAGCCACACAAATCGGACACTGTGTGGCATAGTAAATCCAGAAATACATTTTGAGTCTAGGCTGCATCAAAAAAGTGACTCAACCCTGAGGCAAAATGTTAGTAAATGTGGGTAATAGCATTCAACTTAGAATACATAAAGCCGTAATGCTAATTAAAGAGACACCACAATATCAAACTATTTCCACTAAAAATTAAACACAATTGTTAACAATAGGAAACTGGTCACCAATCAAGTGGCCAGGAACATATAAGTAAAACAAAAAGAACTGCAAATGAAATATAGCATTCCTCTATGCAGACGCTTCCCAGTTTTCCTCGAACATGGATTGTTCAACCACATTCCATCTTCTTCCTCTAAGTTTCAAACTGTTTCTCAATGCTTCGACCAACAGTTCAGATGATCTTCTGTCCTCTTCGGGGATGTGAAAGCCCATGATAACAGATGCCAACTACAGACCTGATTAAAAAACATTTTAACACAATGCAACAGAGCAAGAAATTGATATGCTGCACTGTGTGAAAGGGAGAGAAAAGTAAAGTGCCATATCTATTGATATATGACACATTCCTGTCCTCTGCCTGCACTAGTACACAATCTGCCGTCTAGCGCCAGCACCCTTGCACCATTGAGCAAGGGTGCCTGCATTGTAGACAGGATTGTTGTTCTGCAGGAAGGGACACCTTCCTGCACAAAAACAATCCTTCGAGACATGTTCCTCCTTCTAAGTGTGTGCAAAGAGAAAAATAAGAGAAAATAAAGATATTTCTTCTTCTTGCACCTCTGGTGGGAAGAAGTGAAATTCTGACACATTCCCAGGTCTACCGGTGTTGATAAATCTGGGAATGCTTCAGAAAACATCGGTAGATGTGTGGGAACACCCATGCTCCACCCATGTAATGCTCCAAATATGCAGAGTAATGCAAGGCAGTGACTTGCGCTGCTTTGCATTACTCCAGATTTACCAAACCATGCCGGGCCATGCTAGGTGGCCTTGAGTGGCTTGGTAAATCTCATTTTAGATTTTTCCTCACCCTGGACCTCTTGCTTAGTGCAAGGGCAATGGGAAACCTAAATAAATCTGGGCCAGCATTTTTAGCACCCTCCTCATATTCCACCATTTTCTCCCTCCCACCTGGACAGCATTCCCTCTGATGGCTTCAACTCTTCCTGGGGACCTGCACCTAGAATGTTCTTTCACCACGAGATGGATCCTCAATCCTGAAATAATTTTCTCACCCCTCTGCAAGTTCACATGGTGGCAAGTGCTCTAATGTAGTCTCTCCCTCAAATCCTAAACTCTGTTCTAAATAAAATCTCTTACTTTCTGGGAAATCTATTGCTCCCAGGCACTTGGTAGACTCCCTGAACCCCGTTTTCCAGTTAATAAGTGGATCTCCTCGGCACTGATTAAAGACGGATGGTGAGCTTACATTCTGCATGTTTGAACACAAACACAGTAACATGCATAAAATCGTATAGCTTAACACGTGTATCCACAGCTTAAATAGCAAACAAATTCTAACATTGGAGTATCACTTTTTTAACTGACTAAAATTCTATAATACTCATAGTGTACAGATCATCACTCTGATTCTGGCATGGACCCACTTACAAATTGTAGATTGAATTTAAAGTGACTGAAAAACAATGGTGTAATCATAACTCTTGAAATCAAGTGATGATTGTCTCAGACTGATGCTGATAATGCAGTCGCCATAAGAAGACAGATGTTAAGAACATTGTAAAACTTCGTCATGGATGTGTGGGGGACCCTTTGTAATGTCAGCAAATAACATTGATGATATCCATTGTGCAAGTTCTGGGAAGTGGTGAGAGAGTAGCTGTTGGACTTGGCCCTTTTGGCAGGTTCACCCCTAAACTTTTTGCCTTTTCTGTGACCTGATATTGGTAGTTTTTGGCCTCTGCGCAGTTTAGCACTGTGGCCCGGTGTAAAGTGTGTGCGCGCTCTGAGTGCGTTTGGTGAGATTGGCCTGCCCTCCCATACGAATGCATGGGGGATATGTGTGTCCCTGGTAATTCCTGGTATGAGAGGAGTGCAAGAAGGAGTTTAGTATGTATGAACTTGTGAGAATAAATGCTGTGCAATGGTGTGCACAGATTGATGGTGACTGGTGGAGAAATGCCACTTTTAAAAGTTGGCATTTCTGTGTGCTGTGTGTCTGCCTGCCTGATGTGAATTGCATGTCTGGCTTGTGATTCACAGGAGCTGAGAGGTGTTGGTGGATCCAGGAGCCAGGGGTAGTCAGCCCAGTGGTGAATAGAGAGCACTGCATGCAAATGGGAGGGAGGAGTTGCACATGGGACCTGAATAGGGCTGTGCCTTCCCTCCACAATGCCGGCTCCACCCCTGTGGTGCGTCTGATCGGTGAACCCCCACCTGACAAAGGAGAGAGGAGCTGAACAAAACAAAGTGCTCCAAATCTCCCCCAAACCAGTTGCATCTGGTTTCCCCAGCCCTGTGCTTACAGACAAAGGGAAAAGGGTGTATAAATGAAGGGGCTGTGACCCCATGACACTGTTCTGTTGTGCTTTTTGGTGCTGTTCCTGTCTTGGGGGGCCTGCTGCTGCTAGCTTCAGGTGGAACCGCCACTAGGGACTGCCTCCTTGCTGAAGGACCCTGTGAACTGGCCTGCCTGGGCCCAGTCTTTGCTCCCCCTTTATCCTAAAGGGCTTACTTTGGACTATAGCGCCTGTGAGCGCTTTTAATTTGCATTGGGGAGAGCACTTTACTTTTATTTGGAAAAGCGCTCCTGTTGTTTATTTGCAGCGCTTGTCTGCTGCCTGGGAATTCAAACAGAGGGTGCCCACCCCGCTGTATGCTCATTTTTCGAGCGGGTGCCCGTCCCGCAGGAGAGCTGTTGTGGCGCGTGCCCACCCACCCAGTATATTTAATTTAAACTAAGGCGGGAGCCAACCCCGCGCTTCGGTGAAGGAAGGAGAAAAATCACCACTGCTGCCCCTAAGGAAGCAGAAGTGTTGCCTGGCACCGGGACTCCCACCACCAAGTTATCGTGATGCAGGGCAGAGGCAGGAAGTCTCGGCTCCAGAAAGATCGTGAGGACGAAGTAGGCATCCTCACCCAGGGCCCCAGAGAGCGAGGGAGAGCCCCGTGGTGTCCGGTGAGAAGCCGAGAGTTGTTGCAATTACTGGCGGGGCTCCTGTGTTGGAGGTAGGAGCCCCGCGTGCTGCCTGATCACCTGGAGCCACGGAGGCACCAAGGAGAAGCTGCAGCCATCTGAGAGTGAGGCGGAGGAGGCCCAAGGCACATTGTCGGTGCCTGCCCCCGCCGCATGTCAGCCCCACGCAGTCTGCACCGAAGAGAGGATACCGCGGGTTGCAGAGTCCTGTGACCGGCACCAGGGAAAGAGACTGCAGAGTCCTGCAGTGTTCCCGGTGAATGGGGACGGGAGCGGAAGCGGTTTGCTGGTGCTCCAAAGGCCCGGTTGGGGTGTCAGCTATTCCCTCTGCGAGGCCAATTTCTTCAGTGACGCCACCGTAGAGGGCCACTGCACCGAGGGGGCCCCAGTGTTTTCTGAGTCCCAGAGCGGGACTCCAACTTGCACATTGTTGGTACTGGCTACACTCCCAGCTGCCCCATCCGCCAGTGGGCACCTGCAACTGTTGGGTGCAGTTGTAGGAACCAAGTGAGGGTTCCTAGAGCACCGTAGTGCCAAGGCAATTCTCCCAGCTGCCCCACGTGATAGGGGCAGCTGCAACGTTGTGCAGCTCTGCTACAGAGGTCACAGTGAATGCCGTGTTCCTCTTTTAATTTTCCAGCTGCTCAACAATTAGTGGCAGCTGCCACGTTTAGGTGGTGCAACTGCGCACTTTACTTTGCTGCTTTTGCAGCCCACCCTGACATTCTGGACATTGGGCATTTTGAGCCCCTGTGAGAGGCCGGTTGGGTTGGGGCCAGTTTCAGTGTGTTGTGCCCCCGATTGGGGCACACTGTTTTTATGCCAATTTATTTCCTAAGGTTTATGGTGGGTATTGCATAATGTATTTATGCTTGTGATGCCTATTGCGCAATGCGTTCTCCTAATCTGTTTTATGCCTCATGATTCTTACATAATGTATGTTTGAGGTCGGTGCATAATGTGTGATCCTAATATGGTTTATGCCTAATATGATGTGGCCGAGTTCAGTATTTCGTCAGTGGTTACTGGTTGTGCTCTACATTTACTATTTTTGCTACATTTACAATTGGTGATTTGTGATGGTTTTGACAGTGGCCCCATTGGTCCTGTCGTGTATATATAGTCCCCTGTAAATACTGCCTAAAATTTGCTGGTTCTAATACACAGTCAATGCCACCTATCTTAAATGAACAACAATGTGATAGCCTCGCTAACTTCTTTGTGGATAAAATAGAGCAAATACACTCTGTATTACAAAATACTCAGCCAGTGGCATCTATTATGTTGCCCTCGACATCCGTGTCGGATTACAGGGTGAAGGACTCTATTAGACTAGAATCCTGGATACCTTTTGACAGTAATTATTTAAAAAAGATTTTAAATAGTATTAAATCTGGCTCCCCTTGTGACCTCATTCCTGTATCCGCGCTGCAGTAGGATTCATCTTCTTTGACGTGAATTATGCAGCTGCTAAATGCCTCTATCCAAGAAGCTGTTGTACCTTCAGACTGGAAACATGCGATGCTCCTTCCTCTTTTAAAAAAGGCCAATGCTGATTCGTCCCAGCCATCTACTTTTAGGCCTATTTCTTTGCTTCCCACCAATTCCAAAATCCTTGAAAAGGATGTTAACCAGCAACTAACTCAATTTGTTGAATCTTCGAACTTTCTGCACTCCTCTCAGTCCGGCTTTAGAGCCGGTTATTCCACCGAGGCAACTCTGCTTGGAGTATCACAAATGATACGGCAGAGACTGAATTCTGGGGACACCATGACTCTTATATTGCTTGAACTGAGCTCTGCATTTGACACGGTGTCCCATACTGTGTTAATTGAATCTTTGCAATCCATTGGCAGTACTGGCTCTGCACTTGGCTGGCTTTCATCTTTCTTAGCCAGACTGACTTTTGAAGTTTTTTCAGCTAGAGCCACTTCTAAAACTCATTCCTCTTCTTATGTGGTACCCCAGGGCTCTATCTTAAGTCCTCTTCTACTTAACCTGTATCTTAAACCTCTGGCGACAATAGCAGAGGAGGCGGGGCTGTGCCTTTTCTCTTATGCTGACGATACCCAGAATTTTTTTCCCTTTCCACAGAAAAGACGTCTGGACCCTCAGTTCTTCAGACTGGACTGAGGAACATTGCATCTAGGATGCAAGCCAATCTTCTTAAATTAAATGGCGAAAAAACGAAGGTCCTTATTCTGGGTAAAAATACAAATATTTGGGTCCCCCAGCACTGCGTGTGAAATGGGTGATCCTCCTCAACCCTCTGAGTACGTTCGCAATTTGGGAGTTCTCATTGACGATAAATTATCTATGAAGCAACAGGCAGTAAAGGTGGCAGCCACCTGTTTCACCATCTTAAAATGGCTGAAAAAAATTATTTGGATGCTTCCGGTTTCCACTCAGAAAACCGTAGTCCAGGCACTTGTGACATCTAGAATGGACTATGGAAACATTCTTTATTTGGGATCAAATAAGGATGTCATACAGAAACTACAGGTGGTGCAAAATTCAGCTGCCAGGCTGCTCTGCCAGCTTTCTAAAACCTCAACCAACTCCAGTGCCTTGCGCAATCTTCATTGGCTTAAAGTTGAAAACCGTGTGAAGTTTAAGGCCATGAGTTAGGTGCATAAAATTAAAACTGGCTCTGCTCCTAGATATTAGCAAAATTTAGTTCACCCTTACCAGCCCCCTCGTCTACTTGGTTTGGCCACGCAGGGAAAATTCTTGGTGCCCAGAACTAAACTGAAAAGAATGGGAGGTCGTTCATTTGCCTGCCTTTGTCCATCCATATGGAACTCTCTTCCCACTGCAATTCGTAATGAAACTTCACCTGGTAATTTAACCAATAATCTATCTTAACTGCATTTTCTTTTTTCTCTACTTTTCTGTCCTCTGTCAGGTCTAGCACTGGGAAACCCTGTTGGGTAGCTGTGCGTTGTATAAAACTAATTTAACATAACATAACATAACTGCCTAGTGCCAGTTGGCACATTCTATATTGTGTGATTATTATCTAACGGCTATTTTTGATACAACCTTGTGTGGAGTTGCTTTTGTGGTGTGCCTAGTGTGTGCCTGTTGGAACCTGGGATGTCAGGTCACCTAGGGTAGCCTGGCCTAGGGGTAAGACATGCAATTCTAGAGGCACAGTGTGAAGGTTGCAGACCACCCAGCAGTAAATCCACACAATAGCACTTAAAAAGGACACTACACCAATTTGTTAGGAAAATATGAGCTGTTTTATAAAAATAAGATTCTCTTTGGTTTAGCTCTCAGTATTCACAAAGGAAAATTTTACACATAGATCAGGAGAAATGATAACGCTTGTCTGTCTGTGGAAAGAACATTACAACTCAATACATTCAACCTGTAAATATTCTTAGTCTTTCACAGTTACTAAATCGACATCTTATGCAGATTTCCTTTTAGAGATGAAAGCACAATACTTATTAGTCAGGAAATTAATACAGTCCCTGCCAAGGTGCTAACTTAAATCATCAATTTTACATTACTAGGCCATGTACTAAGTTCCCAGCATTAATTAGGCATAGTTACTATATAGTGCCCAAAACTTTCCAACAATAGATAGGCAGCCCTAGAGAGGATTTAGAAACTCAGGTTTTTATATAAACACCCACTCTGTCAAGGAGGAACTGAGTTCTCTATTTGGGAAGTAGGCACCTTCAGCACAAATCTCACAGCTGGAGTCCTCCAACTACTCCCCACCTCTTGTTCACAGCTGAAGGGAAATGAGCAATATATCAGTTACTGCTTGGCCGGTTCCGCTCTTCCCCCTTTCTTGTCAGAGCCCTCAAGGACCCCGCTCCTTACTGTACTGTGGAGACGGCCTCTCCTAGTCACCCAGCACCTCGATTATCCGGAGGCTCCTCCGAGGTCTCGATTGCCCAAACTGCTTCCTCCCAAAAACGGGGAACACAACTCCCCCTTCTGGTACCAACCGAACCCGCTGCCGGGGTCCCAGCTACAGGCCACACAGTTGTCAATCGGCACCGCCGAGGCTGACCGGCGTAGTTGATTGCCGCTTCCTCTCCTCGATTCCAGCCGGCGCCGCCTCCCAGAGACCGGCGGTTCCACGGGGCATGCGCGAAGGAGCAGTGTCTCCAGCCCAGAGATCGCGCACTTGCGTCAGCGCCTCCCCTCGCTCTCCTCACCCACTGGGGCCGGGGAAATCACCACAGGACTGCGCCTACGTCCAGCGACGGCCTCGCTTCCTCTCCTCACGTTACCAGCGACCTCAGCGCTAATCCGGCGCTATTCCACAAGCGCTGGCTTGGGGGTCACTTTGCACAGCCTTACCCTGCTTCCGCCTCTCCTAAGGATGGCTCCTCTCCACAACTAGATTTCGCCCCAGCCAGTAGGTAATGAACTCTGGCGGGGGGGGGAAAGGTTCTGCCACTAAAGAAAGTCACGGCAGCCAGAGGCAGAATGCAAATGTCCACTGCACGAGGGGGGCCACAAGGATTAACCCTTCCTCTATTTAACACTGCTCAAAAAGAAGCCTCTCTACTGGGCAGAGGACTGCGCACCGCAGCACTGCAGTCTCCTTCTCCTTTGACACCCCACTATTCCTAAGCTAGGGGTTGGTCAGGCGCCCAGGGTCTCCCTTAATCATCCACAGCGGGGACAAGACAAGGATCCCAAAGGAAGGGTAGAGAAGTGGATTTATTAGGCTGCTTCCCAGTCCAGGAGATCAACCCATTCACTAGTCTCCCCCCACCTCTCAAGATAGCCTGTCCTCCAGCTGACTCTCTCAGGTAGACAAAATGGCTGCCCCGCCCCTGCCCTTTTATAGACAACCCCCACAGAGTCCAGTAGGGTCCAGAAGGTTCTGGAAGGCCTAAGGTTATCCTATGGGGCTGTCTAAGATGTGGCAGTTGGAAACAGTTAAGGCCCTCCATTTTGTGAATTACAGCAGTTTCCTGACAGAACAGGCCTCTGGGCCTGAGGTGAAAAACTATGAGGGACAAAATAACACCTATCCCCTTGGCCAACACCTATAAAAACTAGTGGACACAAAAATTATCAAGGGTATGAGAGGCAAAAAGGGGACAAAATAAATAATAAATTGGAGGGACTACGCAAAAAGCCAGACAGGTCTAACACGCGTCCCCCCCAGCTGAAAGTGGGGAGAGCTACCCAACCCCTTGGGAGTCCTCATCACTAAGGCGGAAATACCTGGAGAGACCGTCTGCATTGGCGTGGTCCACTCCAGGCCGATGTTCCACCCGGAAGTCCATTCCCTGTAGGGAAATGGACCACCTCAACAGCTTGGGATTTTCCCCCTTCATTTGCATCAGCCAACGAAGGGGTCGGTGGTCAGTCTGAACCAGGAAGTGCGAGCCAAAGAGGTATGGCCGCAGCTTCTTCAGAGCCCACACCACCGCAAAAGCTTCCCTCTCAATTGCACTCCACTTCTGTTCCCGGGGAAGCAGTCTCCTGGATAAGAAGACTACAGGCTGATCCAGGCCCTCTTCATTTAGTTGCGATAACACTGCCCCAATGCCATGTTCTGATGCATCTGTTTGGACAATGAACTCCTTGGAGAAGTCTGGGGCCCTCAGGACCGGTGCTACACACATTGCCTGCTTCAACTTTTCAAAGGCTTGCTGACAGGTTGTTTCTTGGAGGTGAGCTCCGTGAGGGGCGCTACTATAGTGCCATACCCCTTCACAAAGCGACGGTAGTAGCCTGTGAGGCCCAGGAAAGCTCGGACCTCAGTCTGTGTCTTGGGGGGTTCCCAGGCCATGATTGCCTCAATCTTTGCCTGCAGGGGCTGCACTGACCCCCTACCCACCAAGTGTCCAAGGTACACAACCGACCCCTGCCCAATCTGGCATTTGCTGGCCTTGATTGTCAATCCAGCCTTTTTCAGGGCCTGGAGAACTGCTTGCAAATGTTGCAAATGGTCCTCCCAACTGCTACTGAAGACAGCAATGTCATCCAGGTAGGCAGCAGAGAAACTCTCCATTCCAGAGAGGACCTGATTCACCAACCGCTGAAATGTGGCAGGGGCATTTTTGAGCCCAAAGGGCATCACACAAAATTGGAAGTGTCCCTCAGGCGTGGAGAAGGCTGACCTTTCCTTTGTTCCATCTGTCAAGGAGATCTGCCAGTACCCTGAAGTGAGGTCAAAGGTACTTAGGTATTGGGCAGCTCCTAGCCGGTCAATTAACTCATCCGCCCTAGGGATCGGATGAGCATCAGTCTTTGTAACTGAGTTCAGTCCTTGGTAATCCACACAGAACCTCAGTTCTGGTGTGGTGCCTGGTGGGGCGGCTTTTGGCACTAGCACCACCGGACTGGACCAAGGGCTGTTGGAAGGTTCTATCACTCCTAGCTCTAGCATCTTGGCAACCTCTCCATGGATGCTAGCCTTCACCTTGTCTGACAGCCTGTAGGTCTTTGACTTCACTGGGGGACTGTCTCCTGTGTCCACATCATGGGTACACAGGTGGGTTCTTCCCGGGACAAGGGAGAACAGCGAAGAGTACTGCTCCAATACCTGGCGGCAATCCTCTCGTTGCTCAGGAGTTAGGGATGGGGAGAGAATCACTCCCTCCACCGACCCATCCTTCTCTTGGGATGAAAAGAGATCCGGGAGAGGCTCGCTTTCTGCTTCCTCTTCCCCATCAGTCACCATCATTAAAATGACCTCGGGCCTGTGACCAGCTGTGGTTGGTGGATCTAAAGGCCCTACAATGTCGATGCCCACCCTCTCAAAGGGTGTGCTAACGACTGGAAGTGGTTCCAGGGGAGCCTTCAGCTTCACTCCTGTTTTCACCCTGGCCTGGCAGGATACACATGTCCAACAGTAAGTGTTGGACGCCACTTTCATCTGAGGCCAGTAAAAGTGGAGGACAAGCCGTGCAAAGGTCTTGTCCTGGCCTAAGTGTCCTGCCAGTGGTATCGCATGAGCCAATTCCAGCAGAAAGGTTCGGAATTGTTGCGGGACTACCAAGGCCCTTGACGAACCAGGTAAGGGTACCTTGGGTTCACTGTAGAGGAGTCCATCCTCCCAGTAAATATGGTAGGGTCCCGTAACATCACCTGCTGCTTGGGCTTCAGCCTGTCGCCTCAGTCCCTCAAGGGTGGGGCACTCCCTCTGCCCCTTACAGAATTCCTCTCTGGTAGGACCTCCCTCCACATGCCACTCGGCAGGGATGGGTAAATCCTCCAGAGAGTCTACTTCCCCCTCCACGGACTCCTGGTCCACCACTGCAGGTGGCCGATCTGTCTCATGGGGTGTGGAAGCCGGAGCAGGCTCTTCCTGTCTCCGGGTCTGTCCCTTTTTAGCAGCGGGTTGGGCCATTGTTCCAGGCTCCAACCCAGGCGAACTCCCTCTCCGGGCAGTCGCAGACCGTGTGCTTACACAGGTCCAGTCAGGTGTACCCAGCATCGCAGAATGCGTCCGGTGTTCCACCTCTCTCCAAGTGTTGTGCTCCATGTCATTCCCCAACAGACAATCAACTGGCACGGCAGGGCTTACGGCAACTCGAAGTGAACCTGCAACCCCTTCCCACTCAAAGGGAACCTCAGCCACTGGATAGTGGCCCATTCTGCCGTCAGCCATCGCGGCGGGGTGGAGTACATTAGGAACAACCTGCTCTGGAGACACTAGTTGACTCCTCACCATAGTCATACTGACTCCTGTATCTCTCAAAGCCTCCCCTCTCTGGCCATTGATGGTGACCCATTGCCCATACTTTGTAGTATTTGGGGGCACCTGGATCTTTGGAACCATCTCCCGATCTCCCAGGGACACTAAGGTGACACCCGCTCACTCACCCCCCTTATCTAAGGGCAACTCCTCCCCGAGCGCTACACTAGCTACTCCCGGTGACTTTCCTCCGGTGGGAGGGGGTGGTCTCTTTGGGCATCTGACATCTCCCTTATAATGTCCAACACCACCGCATTCAAAACAGTGGAGAACCCTTGGCTGCTGGCTTTGGCCAGGATTAGGGTTTCTGGGCGGGTTTGCCTTAGGGGTGAAACCTGCTCCCTTACCTTGGAAATTATTTTGGGGACCTTTGGAGAAAAAAAGCCAGACAGGTCTAACAGTGCCGCTGTGTGCGTGTTGTGCAAACGCTTTACACATTGCCTCCTGGATAAGCCTGACTGCTCGTGCCAAGCTACCAAGGGGGTGATCAGGGGTTATCTTTGGATTGTAACTCCCTTGCCCTGACTAGATTGGTGGTCTCTGCCTGGCTTTGGTGCAAGTCTTAGCCAACCAGATATCCCATTTCTAACAGTAGCTGACCAGAAAATGGAGGATATGCGAAGATCCTGTGGCTACTGCTTGAGCACACTGTTCAGTGTTGATTCTTTTGCCGACAACATACTGCTTTTAAAGAAATATCACGCTTTATAGTGCGAGTGTGCGTGCCCCCGTTTTCCTTCCAAACAAACATGGTAGTATGATGTTGTATCTACGTACGTCAAGTGATGCTGAGTGACGGGCGGTGGGTGGGTGGATACGGAGAGAATGTCAGTGCCAAAAGTAGCCTCGCGTTATTATCCTCGCAGGTGTACATTAGCACGTGCACTAAGGAAGCACCAGACACAAGAACAACAATAGCGAACTCTGCCTCGTGGCAAGTTGCAGGTGAGAGAGTTGAGTGGCTCGTGTTTTTCTGAAAATGTTCGGGGCGCCCTTTTATGATCCCTGCGCACTCTCGACCACCATTGGGGTACACTGACGAAAAGTACTTCTTTTTCATTTCAAAAGAATTTTATTGTTATAAAAAAGCAAATGAGGATACAGATTATAAGTAAAAGTCATACAATTGATAACAGATAAAAAGCAATCAGAAGCTGAAATTCAAAAATGAGTCGTAGCAAATACATCCATAGATAGAAATAGTCTGCCAAAAAAAGAAAAATGAATTAATTAAGATAAATTAAGTAGCTTAGGCAGAGTCCACAACCAAGAGTATCACTATCAGCTGGTATAATCAGGGGAAGAGAGGAAAGGACAGAAGAAAGAAGAAAGAAAGAGAAAAAGAGGGAAAGAATGGAAAAAGGATAGAAGACAGAGAAGGAGGAGAAGAAAGAAAGAGAGAAGGATTTCCCACGAACTAACCCGACAAACAAGACGCCATTCAACCAGACAAATCGAAGGGATATTGGTCAACCAACCCCTTTGATGACAACTCCATATAGTTATCCAGAGCATTCCAAACCCCACTAGCAATAGAAGGAGAAAGGTGAGCATGATCGACCGAGGCATGAGCACTTCATAAAAAGGAAACCCAAGCCCACCAAGTATGATAAGAAACAGAGGAAAAGGATTTCCATTCCTTAAGAATTACTTTCACTGCAATAGTCAATAGGAGATCCAACAGCTGTAATTCCATGGGTTCCAAGGGGAGAGGGACTGGGGCAGCTAATGGACCTAATAAAATTAATGGGAAAGAGAGTGGGAACCTAATACCAAAGATGAGCATGAGGTGTTTGTGAATGAGGTCCCAAAAGGGTTGGAGGAGGGAGCATTCAAAAAACATATGCGGAAAGTCACCTGCCAATAACCTGCAGCTCCAACATAGGTTATCGTCTTTGAGATTGAGCGAATGTAACCGAACAGGAGTCCAATGAAGAAGGTTGACAGAGAAAAATGTAGATTGCATTAACGATGGGGCGATTTTATTGCGAAGAGAAAGTTTACCAATCATCTGCCAAGTGTCTGAAGAAATATGATCAGTAACACCATGTTCAAAATGGTGCAACCATTTTTGTTGAGCAACCGTATGAGTAGTTAATGAAACAGTTGATAAAAATGTATAGATTTTAGAGGCTACATGACCAGATTTAGTCCATATTTGAAAGAGAGAAATCGTAGGAGAAGTAGGATGAAGACGCACCTTAGCAAGTGCTACTTTGATTTTGAGAAAAGTATAAAAATCCAAATTAGTTAAAGAATGTTGTTGATCTAAGGAGGAAAAAGGTAGTGGCTCATTATTAGAACCATAAAAATGTTTAACAAGCGAGATCCCCTTAGCAGCCCAATAAGATATCAGAGAAGGATCAATATTAATTTTAATTTTACAATTCCGCCAAATAGACGACCACCTAGATTTGTGAATTGGAATCACCACTTTCTTGTCTACCCTCCGGACCGCAGCAAGAGTATCTAAAATATTAGAGCGGGAGAACGGGATGGATAAGGTAGATGCAGTGCAAAAGGAAGCAGTCGGTAATGGAGAAGCCAATTCCTGTTCTATTAGCAACCAGGAAGGAACAGGAAGTGGGGGAAAAGAGAACCATAGAGAACCTTGAGACGCCAAAAAGGCAGTTTTGTATTTTTCCCAATCAGGAAGATTGCATCCTCCCATATCATAAGGCTTCCGCAAGAATTTATAGGCAATTCTAGCCCGTTTATCATTCCATAAAAATTTAGGAGTCAGAACATCAATTTCATGAAAGAAGGAATCCGAGAACTTTACCGGGAGCATAGAGGATACAAAATTAATAATAGGTGTAATCATCATTTTGAGGGTCTGAATGCGACCCCACCATGAAATGTGTTTCGGAGACCACATGTCCAAAAGACGCCGTACTTTAAGAATAGTCTGGGTTTCATTATAGGCAATTGTAGCCAATAAGATAGATACCCAAGTATTTTAATTGCTTAGACTGCCATTTGAAACCAGCAGAGCCCATATGCGTAGAAAAACAGTAGGCATTCAAGGGGAACATCTCAGTCTTATCCTTATTTAAGGTGTACCCTGAAACCTTCGAAAAAAGGGAAATCGTATCCGAGATAGCAGGGATAGCCAAGGCAACATCATCTGAGAAAATAAGGACATCATCCGCGTACGCAGCAGTTTTAATACAATGAGGACCAAAAGAAAAACCTTTAATGTCTGGGTGTAGCTCAATCAGTCTGAGGAGAGGGTCAATGGACAATAAAAACAAAAGTGGAGATAAAGGACAACCCTGTCGGGTGCCCTGGCGAAGATTAAAAAAGGACGACGTAGCACCGTTGACTCTTATGTTAGCTCTAGGTTGAGAGTATAGGGACATGACCATATTAATAAAGCAGTCACCAAGATTATGTGCACAAAAGACAGCACGAAGAAAAGGCCAAGAAACCTTGTCAAAGGCTTTTTCAGCATCAAGAGCTAAGGCCGCGGCTGGGAGATGAGAGCGTTTAGCTGATCCGAGAATATGGCAAAAAGTACGTATATTATCACGCGCAAGACGGCCCTTTATGAAACCCGTTTGAGAGGGATGTACCAGTTTAGGAATGAAGGATTCTAATCTCTTGGCTAAGATTTTAGCAAAAATCTTAGCCTCCATGTTAAGAAGGGAAATAGGACGGAAGTTTTTTGGATCTGAATGATCCTTTCCCTCTTTTGGAATCACTACAATGGTAGCATCAGCCGCCGTGCCAGAAACAGACCCATCCTTAATAAAAGCATCAAAGACAGATTGAAGCTTGGGAACAATCACAGGAAGAAAAGTTTTATAAAACAGAATAGGGTAGCCATCAGGCCCTGGAGCTTTCCCAGAACGAGTGGCTTTAATTGCGGCAATAATTTCGTCAGGAATAATCAGACCATTTAAAAAATTGCTATCTTCCACGGATACCGACTGCACCGGGACAGATTTCAAGAAGTCCTGACACCGCTCAAAAGAGGCCTGATTAGAAGGGGTATATAAATTGTTGTAGAAATCACAAAAGACTTCAAGAATTTTCCCAGTCTGAATTTTTTTAGAGCCAAGGTGATCATTAATAGAAGAAATTTGAGAAGACTTAAAGGAAGAATCCTGAAATTTTAATGTAGCCGCGAGAATCTTCCCAGCTCGATTTTTTAACAATAGCCTTTTGGATTTCTGAGCCTGAACCCCAATATGGGCTCTTTTGGTAACTATAGTATTATATGTGTACTTTAATTGCTTGATTGACTGTAGGCAAGATTTATCCTTAGAATGTCTAAAGGTAGATTCCAGCTTTTTTATTTCAGTTGCCAGATCTGTAAGTTCTTTTTTAATAGCAGCATTCCTTTTTGACATACATTTAATAACCTGGCCACGGAAAGTACATTTAAACGAATCCCAGAGGACAATTGGGGAAGAAACTGAGCCTTCATTCTCAAGGAAAAAGGTGTCGATTGCACTAGAGAACTCATCAATCTGGGCATTATCATGCAAAATTTCTGTATTCAATCTCCAGGAGCGAGCTCTTGATTTAGGAGCAAAGGACAACAATGTAAAAGTAACCGCGGCATGATCAGAAATCAGAATAGGATGAATAAGCGGAGAGGAGGAAGACGAAACAAGAGAGGAGTGAACCAATAAATAATCAATACGAGAAAAGGTAGAATGAGGTGAAGAAAAGAAGGAAAAATCACTACCAGTGGGGTTGTGAAGACGCCATACATCCTGAAGATGAGTTATGGAACACATGTTAAGCATTTGTTTATGGGATTTTGGAGGGAGAAATTGAAAAGCTGAATTCCTATCTAGAATGGGATCCATTGGTAAATTAAAATCCCCACCAACAATAAGATTCCCAGAATGAGGTGTGTCATTTAATTTTTTGGTAACCGTTTTCCAAAAGGACGGATCATCCTTGTTAGGGGCGTAAATGTTCATAACATAAAGATCAGCATTACCATCAGACAACTTAGTTAATAGCCAACGACCCTCAGTAGCGTGATCAGAAGATACTATGGACAGACCTGAATTTTTTTAAATTAAAGTAATGACTCCATTTCTTTTGCCACAAGCATCGGAACAGACAACATCTGAAACCCATTCCTTCTTCAGGAATAGCGCCTCTCTGGTAGAGACCTTTGTTTCCTGAAAAAGGACTAGATCTGAAGAGAGAGATTTGCAATAATCTAAGATCTTTGACCTTTTCACGGGATGATTTAAACCCTTAACATTAAGGGACAACACATTCAAACCCGGCATGGACAGAAATAGAAAAAGATAACATAATCCATAGATGAAAAATAAAAAACAACCAGCACGAATACAAGCATCCAGACATCAAACATGAACGTCGAAGTGGAAGAATCCATGGGGGAAATCCGAAAAAAGAAAAGAGACAAGAGAGAAGAAAAAAGAAGAGAGAGAAGAACCAGCAGGGGAGGTCTGAAAAAGACCAAATTCATACTAGGGGGAACGTGGGAAGGCGAGCAAGGGGACCGTCACGAGGAATAATTACAATCGATACCAACAACCCCAATACAGTACATAACTGATTGTACTTAATTAGGAGAAAGGAACATCTGAAATATGAACTAATACCATTAGAGTTTTACAAAAACAATTCATCACGTAAATCTATAAAGTCAATACTCATGGTATACAACCTTTACAACGCAACTTTTACAACGACCTACCATTACCACGCATTTTTTACAACGCAGGATCCATTACAACGCATACCATTACCACGCATGTATTTACAACGCAGGTACTTTTACAACGCATACCATTACAACGTAAGTATTGGTTTATTTTATTAAAAATATTATTTGGGTTTTTGGGTAAAGGGGGTATTTTTAGGGTTCAGGGTCAGTTTTGGGGTTTTTGGGTAAAGGGGTATTTTTAGGGTTCAGGCTCAGTTTTGGGTTTTTGGGTAAAGGGGTATTTTTAGGGTTCAGGGTCAGTTTTCAATTTTTGGGTAAAAGGGTATTTTTAGGGTTCAGGGTCAGTTTTCAGTTTTTTGGGTAAAGGGGTATTTTTAGGGTTCAGGGTCAGTTTTCAGTTTTTGGGTAAAGGGGTATTTTTAGGGTTCAGGGTTAGTTTTGGGTTTTTGGGTAAAGGGGTATTTTTATGGTTTAGGGTCAGTTTTGAGTTTTTGGGTAAAGGGGTATTTTTAGGGTTCAGGGTCAGTTTTGAGTTTTTGGGTAAAGGGGTATTTTTAGAGTTCAGGGTCAGTTTTGGGTTTTTGGGTAAAGGGGTATTTTTAGGGTTCAGGGTCAGTTTTGGGTTTTTGGGTAAAAGGGTACAGGGTAAAAATTAAATATAATTAAATTTAAATTACATTAAATTAAATTGATTAAATTAAATTAAATTAAATTAATTAAATTAAATTAAATTATATTAAATTAAATTACATTATATTAATTTTAATTAAATTAAAATTTAAAAAATATTATATACTTACCAATACTTACGTTGTAATTGTATGCGTTGTAAAGGTATATGCGTTGTAAATACATGCGTGGTAATGGTACTTCGTTGTAATGGATTCTGCGTTGTAAAAATTGCGTGGTAATGGTAGGCGTGGTAAAAGTATGCGTTGTAACGTCATACATCCATACTCATATACCAAGTTAATACACAGGTAGCATATAAAGTAACCAAAAAAGAGTGGAATAGGTAGAAGAGAGAGAGACAACTAATAGAATAAATGCAATAGCAAATCTTAGTTATATATATCTTATTATAAAGAAAGAAAAACACCAAAAACATCATAAAAGTAAACGAAGAGTATATAGAACGATGGTGAAACAATCATCATAAATAACAGGAAAGAATAAGTAGGAGAAAACATACTTCTCAAGAAGACCATAGGGTGCAGTATAAAGAAAAAAAATGAGACACAATAAAGAAAGGCACCAAAAAAGGTGGTCAATATAACAATTAATGAAGCACCATGCTAGAGAAATACAAGAAACCATAATATAATGAAGATGAATATGGAAAAACGAAAGATAAGCAATAAATTAACTGTCCTTAAATATAGAGAACTTGTTATAATAATTTGATATGAAAATGCAGGAACATGCCAAATATATATTAATAGAAAGTAGGAAAATAGGAGACTATAAAGTGCAATATAAATAGAATAGCTTAGACCTAGTAGAGAGAGGCAATTGATAATAATAGGTAAACAACCAAACAGTGAATTCATCATGAAATAAATATATAAATTAGTTATACAATAAGTAGAATTAATACTAGATATATAGGTGTAGTTAAGAAGCATCAATGAAACCAGTTATATAACCAATCTATAAAACAATACAGTTAATAATGAATGATGTAGACACTAAAGACCAAACAACATGAGAGAAGCGTCAGGCGAAAGGACCACGTAGAACACACGCCAATAAAAGTAACATTAATTAGAGTTAAAGGAAAAAGAAGATCAAAAGAGGGAAATAAGACCAAGTCTGACACACAAAAGAGAAGGCAATAAAAGAAGCCCTAAAATGAGATAATAGAAGAACCAAAACCTGACACGGACAAAGATCAAGCAAAGATCAAGGTAAGCACTAAACGACCAATCAGGATTAAGGGCAACCTAGAAACAAGCAATACCACAAAGAGGTGAGAAGAAACAAAAAGAAGATATACCGAAGATAATGATAGACTACATCATAGAGATACAAAAAGAGAGCAGAGAAGGAAAAGAAGAAAACACACCGTACAACTTAGCTGACAATTGCACACAAAAAATAGCAAAAGAACACCAACAACAGTGGACAAGAAAACCACTACGCAGATCTAAAAAAGATAAACTTAATAGATCTGGAAAGGAGAAAACTCATTGCAGATATAAGGAACCATCTCAGGTGCCAGAGGAGCCAGGAGCAAGTGAAGCTTCCATTTGAAGTTCCATCTGCAGCTCCTTTTGATTGTCCAAAAAAGAAGCCAAATCAGCAGGTTCATCGAAGATTCTGGAACGACCTTTGAAGGTAATGCGGAATTTTGAAGGACCAGAAAAGGAAAAGGGGATATTCATCTCAGAGAGACGTTTCCGGAGATTAAGATAACCTTTCCTCCTGATCACCGTGTCTCTGGCAAAGTCCTGAGAAATTGAAATGCGATGGCCATTCCAGGAAACAGCTTTTACCTTCCGCATATGAGCCAAAATTTGTTCCGTATGTTGGTGACGCAGTGGCTTAAAAATTATCGCTCTTGGTTGCGTGGCAGATTTAGAACGAAAGGTGGGGACACGATGTGCCCGTTCCAGCTCAAAGTCTTTTTGGAAAGAAATTTGCAACGTAGAAGGAATCCATTGGTATAAAAAATCAATCATAGAAAGAGGGTCTTTCTCAACTTCTTCAGGAAGGCCAAAAATGCGCAGGTTGGATCTGCGGTTACGATCCTCTTGCTCAGTGAGATCCCTCCGCAATGCCGCCATAGAGCGCTCTAATTGGCAAAGAGATCTAGATTGCTTTTACATATTATCTTCTGCACCACTAATACGTGTTTCCGTGGCTGAAACACGAAGGGAGAGAGCTTTAAGGTCATTTCTGATGGCTGTCACCTCCACTTGCAGCAAATCTGTGTTAGTCTTGGTAGACTGCGCAATGTCATGAACATCATTCAGACAGGTCAGAATAGTCTCCAGAGTGGAGTGGGTGTCCTTTTGAGAAGACTCAGGTGTAGGAGATACTTGTTTGAGTCTCTTAAGAGAGGTTTTGGAGTCCTTTGCGTCTTTTGCATTGGGTGACAAGCCCATATTTGCAGCCATAGAGCACACAGTCACAGAAGAGAAAAAATAAAACCACTTCAGGTAAGTGAGGCCAGCAAAAGTCCAGAGGGATTAGGAGGCGCTCACACGAAATGCGAATAAATAACTGGGCAAAAATAACAGAGCGCACTCTCAGCAAGCAAAGCAGAGCAATATGTAATTGCGGACTTACATGGGAAAAAAGAGGAAACTCAACACACCTATAATATGCTCCTGCATATATTAGTAGAACACTTGCATAACTCAGAAGTCTAGAGGTAATGTAGCACTGAGCAGCTGAAGCACATCACAAAAGCAGTGAAAGCCCAATGCATACCTGGCAAGTGTGTAACAGTAGCGCAGCCATCTGAGGAGAAATTCCGATCTCCGTAATCAAAGGAATTCAAGATGGCGGCCACTCGTGAAAAATACCGAGCGTCACTGAAAATCGATAAGATACAGAGAGCAGCCGCTCGAGGAGAGAGGAAAACGCTCTCAAACTGCACACGGCGACTTCATACACCTGGGAGAGGCGTTCCACGAAGAAGGGGCATCTGGAAACCGCTGAAAAACTCTGACGGACCCTGTTCGCCTTAGAGCTCAAGAGCAAACCCGCCATCTCAAAGCGGCGCGCAAGCCACGCCCCGACGAATAGTAACTTCTGATGTAGACTATGTTAGTTCCTCAACAGGCTCGCAGGATAGCTAGTTGTTCACAACGACATGACGGAAGCATCTCTTGCTCATCAAATGGGCAATGTCTGCAGGAGTACGCTTTTCACTGTAGAGTAAAAAAACTTCCCTTGGAGGATCTAAGTCACACACCAATAAACCTACAATCAAGCTCAGCAGTCAACCACACCATACATGTGTGCATACTAAACCCAATTGTACAGAACAGGTACCACAAAGGGAAGAAAATTGCGCAAGACCTTAATATCTTTTGCTGAACATCAACATTTATATCATATTAACATAGAGCATACAGCAAAATACATATGTCACTATAATTAAAAACGAGGGACACATCCAACCAATTAAAGAGCAGTAACACTGCTCATTTACCCCACACAAATTTGGCGCAACATAAAACCCACAATATTAAACAAAAAACATATATGCTTTGTTAAAAATACAGGTGGGAGAACCACAAACAGCAGTATTAATGTGTCTGTTTACTGTTGCTGATCCGTTTTATAATATCAAACACGAGTCCTGATGAAACAGCTATTCTTTATCTATGGTCCCTCGTTGTAAACAGATTCTTAATAAAACAAGCGTCGTCGAAGTGTTTCGTGGATTAAAAGAAGATACAACGGAGGGCGTGGCTTGCGCGTCGGCCAAGATGGCGGCATAGCATCGGAGCTCCGGCATCGACCTCCGCATTTCCGTACTTTCAGCAGTTTTGCTGGCGGCCCCAGATCTTTCAAGGTTGTTTGCGAAATTCGGAACATGAGGTGAGCCCAGTGCCCTTATTGTCATTTCAATTTGTGCAGTTTTGTGGCTGATTTCTGCCGCGACTCCAGTCTCTCAGCCCCAGCTGCCATTTCACGCTCTCATCGCACATTTGTCACCGAGTTGCCTGTGCCTCACATGAATGCTGTATACCTTCTCTGAAATCATTAGCGGACTTTCTATCATGAGGTGAGCCCAGTGACTGCAATTTCTACCCAGTTTGTGCATTTTCTCGGCTGTTTCTTTGCCGCAACTCGGGTTTCACAGCCCCAGCCGCCATTTTGCGCTCTCATCGCGCATTTGTCACCGAGCTGCCTGTGCCTCACATGAATGCTGGATACCATCTCTGAAATTATTAGTGGACTTTCTAACATGAGGTGAGCCCTGTGCCTGCAATATCTGCCCAGTTTGTGAATTTTTCGGCTGTTTCTCTGCCGCGGCTCGGTCTGACAGCCCCAGCCGCCATTTTGCGCTCGCATGGCGCACTCACCATCCAGCCTCCTGTGCATCATTCATATGATTGGGCATTCCTTCTGAATTGCATTGGCATGCTTTTTGGTCATGAGGTGAACCCATCTCCCACATTACTTTTCAAATGCTGCAATTTTAGTTGCTGTCTGGGGTAATTCGAGTACCTTGAACCCGACCACCATTTTGATTCCTGCACAGCATGATGCCCTTCAGTACAGCGCGAAGATGCCGCTCTTTTTCCTATGTCATTTCCCTGACTTGTGGATTCTTTTTCCTGCAATTTTTCCTTTTTTGTCTTGTTTTTATGGGCTTTCATCCTCTGCCTCAATGGTTTCATGACCATCTTGTTTTTTCTTCAATTAAATTCCTGACACAATTCCTCTATCCACCATTCTATACTTGTTTCTTCAACCTCATTTTTCAAGTCTTCTCATGTATATTAAATTCTGAGTTCTTGACATAACCATTGGTGAAACATAGCTCTATTCTTAACTGCTTTACTGAGCCCCTCCATGGGGAAGCTCCGCAACTTGAAACTCTCTTCAGCTTCTAAGGTGCCAGCTTGTTCGGATTCAGATTCTCCTCTTCAGGTTATGGAAGAAGGTACAATGTCAAAGTCTGATACAATGCCTGGCGCTATTCCCAAATCTCACAATGGTGGCAAATTACCGTCAACTTCAGTCTCTACTAAACGCCTCAAAAAGGATCCTCCTTCTCCAGAAAATGCCTCATCTTCTTCTTCCACAGATCTTATTCTAGAGGAACTATGTGCTCTCAAGCCCTTCGTGGACGCAACCACTAAGACTTTGCAGATTATGCATGACAAATGGTCGTCCTTGGATTCACGTGTCCTAATCTTGGAGCAATCAACTGAGTCTCTTTAATCCTCTTGCTCTCATATACCTTCAATGGAGGCTGAAATACTATTACTCAAAAAACAGACGGAGGATTTGGAAAATAGAAATCGTAGGAATAACCTTCGCTTATATGGACTTCCTGAACTTACAGAAGGGTCTAACCCTAATACTTTTTTCCAAACGTTCCTTCCGAAAATCCTGGATGCACCTGCCTTAGCTTCCATCAACATTCAGAGAGCTCATCGCCTTGGTCCTAAAGTAAATAAACCTAGAGGAGTCATCATGCTGTTTCTACAATACCCAGATCTCCTACAGGTTCTTTCAGCCGCCAAACTCAAGAAACAAATTATGTGGGAAGGTCATCGTCTTTTCCTGGCACAAGATGTCTCCAAGCCCACCACCGATCGGTGGAAGAAATTCCTAGACATGCATCCACAGCTGAGAGCCCTTAACGCTAGATGTGGACTTCTTCATCCGTGTCTTTTCAAGGTTACTTACATTGAGAAAACTACCACATATGAGGATCCTGCAGCACTACAAGCATTTCTTCGACAATAAGGAACAGATGCTATGGACGTTTCCAGACATGTATAAATGGACCTGATAATATCTTGGTTGTGCTGATCCTTTTCTTGACTCGTGGTCCCAGTTATTGTTGTCATCTTACCCTATTATATTTATCCTTTGTTTAGGTTTCTCTTGACTTCATGTTTCTCTCCACTCCTGATAACCGCCATTTTCTTTCTCTCCTCCTTACAGATGTTTCCTCTTCTCTCACTACCCCGATGTGTCATATTGTTTCTGTATGCTGCCTTTTCCAAAAGGAGGCGGAGGTTTGGTGCCCGCTCTTGATGTTGTCGCCGTAGTCTTTTGATGCCATCACCCTCGTTTTTGTTTTGCATTTTGTTTTCGTAAGTATGTTCTTCAGTCGTCTGTTTCAGACTTGTACTGTCTTTTTGTTCTTTATCTATTTCTATTCTTATTCTTTCTTAATATTCTCATGGTTCCCTTCCTCTCCTTCTCTCTTTTATTTCCTCTTTTTTTCTTCTATCTCTCCCTCTTCTGTCTTCTCTTCACTTCTCTTTCTTCTTCTTCTCTTTCACTACTAACTCTGCAATGTTCTTTATCCTTTTTTCTCTTTGAACTAAGCGAGCATATTGTTACTAGTTGTTTTTTCCTGGTTTTAATTTCCGTGTTACTACTTGGAATGTTAAAGGATTAAACAATCCAATTAAAAGGCAACGGGTGTTGTCTCATCTCGCCAGACTTAAAACTGATGTTGCCCTACTTCAGGAATCCCACCTCTCGGAAGTAGAGGCATTGAAACTTAAACGTTGCTGGGTGGGTCATGTATTCTGTTCTCCTACTGTAAAGAAGTAAAATGGAGTTTCGGTTTTATTTCATAAAAAGTTGAATGTTTCTTCAATTTCTCATGAATGTGATATTAATGGTCGTTGGGTAATTGTTAAATTGCTTATAGATAATATCCCTCTTGTGATTTTCAATGTTTATGCTCCCACTGGAATTGATAAATCCTTCTGGCCCTCCATTTCCGATAAGTTAACTTCACTTTCTGACGATTACATTATTTTTGGTGGTGACGGCAACCAAATTAATGATCCTTTCCTTGACCGTCACTCGAAAGTTACATTTGTGCCATCTAAGATGCATTCCCAATTTACCAAAACAATGCATTAGTAGATATTTGGAGTTTATGTAATCCTGATCTCAGAGAATATCGTTTTTACTCTCCCTACCACCACTCACAGTCCCGCATTGATTATATTTTCCTTAGTAAATCATTGACTCAACATGCCATCCGTTCTGACATAGGTTCCATTTTAATTTCTGACCATGCTCCTGTCTTAGTTGACATTGATCTCCTTCCCTTCTCCTCTCATTCTGGCAGATGGAGATTTACCAATACTTTGCTTCTTGATCCCACTTTTTGCTCTGAATTCACTACTTTTGCCACTGAATTCTTTCTACTTAATCATACTCCTGACTCCCCCTTTGTTATGGTTTGGGATTCTTTTATAGCAAAGCAGCTTCTAGGGGTTTTATTATGAATTTTGTGGCTCAGGGAAAGAGACTCAGAGAAGCCAAATCTACCAAGCTGCTTGCTGATATCAAACGACTTGAGCTTGCGTATCACTCCTCTAATTCTGAATCCTCCCTTAAAGAACTTATTGATGCCAACATTTCTTTTAATAAATTGACCACTGATGCTGCCTCTGACCTTCTATTGAAAGGTAACTCTCGATATTATGGTGGTAGGAATAAATTGGGGAAACTACTTGCCAACTATTTGAAAATTAGAAAAGAACGTACCAAGATTCAATCGATTAAGACTTGTTCTGGCGAATCTCGATTTAACCCCTTGCCCGTGGCCGGAATTCCGCTCCTGTGCTGGACATTGGACGTGGGCGTGGTCATGACGGCCCCCAGCCATCATCAACACACGAACACTGTGTGCCATGACGGCTGGGGGCCGTCATCAGCATGGAAGGGGTTAAAGACAAAGATATTCTGTCTGAATGTGTTAACTTCTACAAAACTCTCTATACTCCGGAACATGTGCCAACTTCTACAGATCTTCTTTCTTACTTTCAATCTCTTTCTTCTCCTCCTTCTTCTCATGTAGATTTTGGTCCTTTGGATCTAGATATCTCGCTTACAGAAATTTCCCATGCCGTCTCTAAATTACGTCACGGTAAAGCTCCTGGTCCAGACGGATTTACTACTGAATTTTATAGTTACTTTGCCTCTCTTCTCTTACCAAAACTTTTACTCTTATTTCAATCCTTTCTCGATGCCGGTCTGTCGAGTGGCTCTTTTCAACAGGCTTTAATATGCTTAATTCCTAAAGACGATAAAGATCAATCCTTATGTAAGAATTATTGACCCATCTCTTTAGTCAACACAGATTACAAAATTCTGGCCAAGATCTTAGCTCTAAGGATGGACCCTCTTTTACCTGAATTAATCAGCCCTGAACAATCGGGTTTTGTAAAAGGTCGTCTTTCTTCTGACAATTCTCGAGTCTTTTTTAACATTCTCAGTAAGGCATCCTCTCTAGCTCTTCCTATTGCTGCTATCTCCCTAGATGCTGAAAAAGCCTTTGATCGGATTAGCTGGGATTTCATGTTTCAAGCTCTCACATGGGCAGGTTTCCCTCCCAGATTCATCTCTATTATCTCTCTACTCTACTCTGGCCCCCAGGCTTCCATCTTTGTTAACGGAATGACCTCGGATTATTTTACCCTCCAGAGAGGTGTTAGACAAGGATGTCCTCTATCCCCTTTATTATTTGTTTTAGCTTTGGAACCCTTTCTTACTAAAATCCGTCAAGATGATACCATATCCGGCTTTCACTTTGGCTCTCAGCAGGTTACACTTTCGGTGTATGCTGATGATATCCTTTTTTATTGCTCTGATCCTCTTTCTTCTCTCCCCTCTTTTCTTCAACAAGTTTCTTCCTTTTCCGCGGTGTCTGGTTATCGTCTTAATGCCGACAGATGTGAAATTCTCCCTTTATATTCTTTACGCCAAAAACATCTTTTCATCCAATCTGGTTTCTCCTGGCAACCTACTAAGATAAAATATTTGGGCGTTTGGTTTACGCCTCTCTCATCCGATACTCTTAAAATATTGATTATATTTCTAAGAAATTGGATGCGGCCATCACCCGTTGTAATCCACTCTTTTTGTCCTGGTGGGGCCGTCTGAGTTCTATAAAGATGATGCTCTCACCTCTCCTTCTATATACTAATTCTATGATCCCAATTCGCATTCCGGATTTTTATTTTAAAAAGGTTGACTCCATATTATTAAAATTTCTGTGGAATGGTAAGCGTTCTCGTATCTCAATGGCCTCCTTACGGAAGGATAAAACTCAGGCTGGTGTTCGCTTTCCTGATTTTAGGGCTTATCATCGCGCCTTCTCTCTGAAACAATCATCTCGTTGGCTCTCACCTGATCTCCCTTTCCATCCCCCTATTTGGTTCAACATAGAGTCTTCTTTTATTTCTCCCTTTAATTTTTGTGAAATTTTATTTTTTACGTCCACTTTGACTCGCCTTCATAATCCTATTATTTCTCATTCTCATAAACTTCTTCTTCCTTTTTTATCCTTATCTTATCCTTCCTTTCCATCGACACACGAACAACCTATTTGGTATAACAAACAACTTAAAATCGCAATCGTTCTTTTTTCTGGAAGTCCTGGCACTCACAAGGCTTACGCTGGATCTCTCAGCTTCTATCTCATGGCATTCCTCTTTCTTTTTCGGACCTTCAATCCCAATTCTCTTCACCCTCCAGCTCTCGCTCACAATATAATTTGCTGTACCCAGTTCTCATTCACTATCTTCAATCGTTACCACTTTCCAATGACATCCCTACAGTTCATAGATCAATATCCTTAGTACTAGATTCCTCTCCTTCTGCATCATTTCTTTATAATTCTTTTTGTTTCCTTGCAGATAGATCCAAGACTAAACATGAACTTGCTTGGGAAAACGACTTATCTCAAGACTGGCCGATTCCTCTCTGGGATAAGATTTGGGCTAAAATTCATAGGACCTCTAGAGCTGCTAATACCACCGAAACTCTTTATTTTATATACAATAGAATTTTATTTACTCCAAGTGCTTTATCAGCTTTCTCTTCCGATACTCCCTCTACCTGCTGGTCATGTCCCTGTCCCTCTGCAGATTTAAAGCATATGTTATTTGATTGTCCCCCCGTATCCTAATTTTGGATTCTAGTTTGGCTTCAAATCCAAAAGATTTTCCATTTTCAGATCCCCTTTTCCCCTTCTCACATTTTTCTAGGATCTCTATCCCCTGATCTTCCTCAATCCCATCAACATGATCTACTCATTGACCTTTTGATAGCTGTTGCTTTTCATATTAATACCTCTAATTGGAAACAAGCCGCCAATGTTTCATACCGTTCATGGTGGAATGCAGTATGTTTTCATCATCGTTTAGACACTACCTATGTGTCCCACATTTCCCTGGCAATTAAAAGAGACCTGATTTGGCTTCCTTTGGTAAATTACCTCTCCTCATCTGCTCCCTCAGTCACTACCCTGGATCCCGATTCTGTTGAAGTGCTAAAACCACCTTATTTCTCCTGTTGCCTTTCTCCCTAATATATATTATTATATGTTTATTTACTGTGTATCTACTTTATTGCTTATTTATTCTGCTTTGTGATTTATTATGCTTGCTTCGTTTTCTGTTATACAATTTTGAATGCATTTTGTTTATCTTTTTTGTATTTTAAGGCTACAACTTCCTTATTATTATGTAATCTACTGGCTTATAATTTTTTCTGTTTCTTCATTTTCCCTTTCTGATCTTTTATTTCTTCAATAAACTCAAACTTAAAAAAAAAAAAGAAGATACAACCACTTTATTCAGGAAAATGCGAATCAATACAAATCTTCCCAGCAGGACATATCATTTGATATCTATAAAAAACATGCATATCACTTAACATTGATACATACAAATTACAAAGAAATGCAACAATGAAACATCAAAACGCCATGCGTGATCTACCCGTGTGGCTCTTGAAAGCCTTACAACAATCTGGTGCATACCCCCCTCTCGCCTGGGGGACCTAAGCCCAGGGGTTATTGAAAATGAGATGCACACACAAAGGACTATGTATATGTATATGGACCCAGGGCAACCCTCTGTATTTTCAGGACGGGGAAGTGCCCTCCGCTATCCCCAGACAGGTGCCCCAAGGTCACACACAACTTGTTATGCATACATCTCTAAACTGGGCAACACATAAACTTGTCCCATAGACTTAGCAGGCTATTGAAAAGAGCTTCGAGTCGAGTTTGGTTATTACTTAAATCTCCAAATTCATCATTTAGTACCAGGAGGAATAACCTCCATTGGTCGATAAAACATCTGCTGTCCAGAAAAATTAAATCTTTATATTGTGTACTGTTTACCATGTGCGTTTTCAACTCAAAAAACATTTCACATAGTCTCCTATTTCACCAACTATTCGCACCAAAAGCAATCTTTATTTTACATCTTAAAAACACAAGGACATATTTACAATAATGTAGCAGAGCACAGGTTAGCTCCAAAATGTCTAATAATGCACTCCCTCACTTTAGAAACACCAGGATGTGCCGTATTTACAATGATACTGCGCACCCTGCGTTTCTGCCTGTGCTGGTGCTAAATTCAGCTGCCTAGTGCAAACGCAGTCACCCTTGCACCATAGAGCAAGGATTCCTGCATTGGGGGAATGAATTATTTATGTGCAGGAAGGTGTCTCTTCCTGCCCATAAACAATCATTCATGCTGTTTTGTAAATAAGGCAAAGCCCCTATTGCCAAAGGATTGTAATTAAAAGTGACATTCCTGTGGCAATAGGGGCTTGTAAATATGCCCCACGGTCTCATCTCTCCTCATATTAGATCATTCCATTTACTCCCAGTTGAGAAACAATGCCTCTTCAAGTTACTATGTCTCTGCCATTACGCTTGTTATTTGACTCAACCTGTATATATCAAGAAGCTAATTGTTCACTGTAAAGCCACCAGGCAGCTGAGGATGCCATGAAATGAAAAGAGGAGTTTATAAAGCGCTACACTGACCCGAGGGTATCTAGGCGCTAGTTAGGCAGGCAGACAGGACAGCAGAGGGATTGAATTACCTGGTAGGTGGACGCGCTAGAGGACTCTTACCAGGGTAACTTGTGCAAGGGAAGGAGCACCTGGTAAAGGGCTCCCAACTACCTCTACTCACTTTGTTGTATCTTTGTTGTATCTTTACTGGTATTGTCACTGTCTGCAATCAAGCCTTAACTGCTCTTACTGAATTGACCCGCTGTTCCTGCATACAACCTCATGCTGAGTGCTCACCTTTTACCTTCGTCCTTTTTTAATAATCGACGCCTGATTTTAAATTCTAGAAAAGATAGCATTAGGACCAAGAGGCGGTGACATAGGTCCAATTCTCAATGTCAGGGAATGTAAGATGATGTTCTTGCTGGACACTATTAACAATGGACTAAACGAACTTGAAAGCACCAATGCACAACTGGCAGGCTTAGCCACAGAGTAGTTCCAGTTGTACTGCTATATTTCATATTGATGATGTTCTCATTGATGATGTTCCCTTTTTATGCCACAATATAATATATGTCAATTAATCTGTATTACACTCATTAACACCATAGGGGGGATTCCTCATCCCACACACATGTCTCACTACTATTAGCACACCCAACATTGTACAGAGACTTGCCATGCAACACATGAGCCTCATGTGGTAAAGGTGTTGCTCTATATTTGTATTTTACATTGGCCATGCAGAATTTATACACGTGGCCATCTCACAGCCGTACTGCAGTAATGCGCTGGCCCTTCATACACGTAATCTCTGGTATCCTGTGCTGATTCTGCCAACTACCAGCCAGCATGACGTAGCAAGTACATTACGTGCTAACTGTACACTGGTGCTGACTGCCACAATTCCAAAACCAATGACGTAGCGCACAGACGTCCTTGCGCACGTCCCCGATTTGGAATATATGCCGGTTTCTCAATGCCATCGGGTTCTCTCCAACTCAGCTCCGGCTGGTATTGCTGAGGTAAGAGAGCTGATGCTCGCTTTCTTTCTTTTCCTAATAGGCCAGGCCCTTTTCAATTAATGTATCAGGTCTCCCACAAACTCACTTCCCCGCTCTCCATGCGTCCAGCGACGGACTTGGCCTCCGCGCACCGCACCAGGCGGGTACTTCTTGCCAGCCCTCGGGCGGACCCTTTTTCCCTGTTGTACCTTCCACCCCGGGTGTACATCAGGCAACGCGTACTTTTATAAGTAACCAAGTGCGCTTTGTTGATCTACTCATTGTACATCGCTTGACATTATGGCACTCTTTAGTGGGTTAGCTTAGAGCGTCACCCCACAGAGTAGCGAGCACATCACTATAATTCCGTACATTAAAGGCTTACAGCCTCTCAGCCCTTTTTGCCCACAAGGGGCCCCCTGGCCTGCACCATCACATCCACCATGGGCATTCCATGATGCAAGTATCCTATCAACCCGATTTTCACATGACCTGTTCGCATGACAGTCTGCGGGGCCACCCCTGCGCGTGAGTCCACCACCAGGTCTATTCAGCCCCAGCGCGATCTTACCACGTGAGGCCACCGCTGTCCTGCATTAGCATGTCATTCTATTTCTTATCTAGCCCACATGGAATTGTTCCCCCGATCGGCAAGCTGTCCCTGCTGTAGTTTTGACTTTCCGTGTCCAACTGGGAAACGCTTGCTTGTTCCCCACCGGCTACAAGCTTGAACAGCTGTAGACTCCAACCAGCCACCAGGAATATGAAACGTTGCTCCACCCGGGAACCACTTGGTTCCAGTATACATAGTTGCATACATTTGGAATGCATCACGTAGCAGCCTGTGATGTCTCCCTTGTTTTCCTTCTCTCCACACTTTAGGAGCTTACTCCAGCCCATTATTAATATTTGAACACAGCAGAACTTTCCCCCGCTTTCACCACAAGTAGGAATTCGTACCACCAACCATAGTAGCACACACACTATTTGCTTCCCACCCTTATACACTGATTTTATTACTTATAGGTGCTCTCCCAGTCCTGAGGAAGGCCCCACCCCAAGGACTACAACCTGTCCAGACCCGAGGGGTCGTAACGTCGACCACATTGGAACACAAACTCTAGCGACACTGTACAAAATTAACTTCGGGTCCATCAGAGTTATGTACATATATGGGAACATTTGATCATTTACGGAAACGTATACAACAAATCATGTTGATGTATATATGGCACTATTACCTTTCCTTGTCCCCTACCAACCCTACCGCACCTAGAGCACTGTAAAATATTGCACATTTCTCGTGATGAGTAATTTTTTTGCTCCTATCTAATAATGCTTGGATTTCAATCGCATCAGATAATCTCTATCATTATATAACAATTGAAGTGGACATATGCCACATTGAATTTGTATTGTGTTTTTTTGCTTATTTAATTTAATGCAAAAGATTTGTTTACTGCAGTGACCACACTGTTTAATACTGATTTTAAACTCACTCACCGCTTACTGCTTCTTCACGGGCACCAGGTCTGCGTCTTCCCCAGTCCACCACGGAAGGTTCCGGTTGAGTGGAGATAAGGATACCCAAACCGGAAGTGCTTCTGGGAGGGTTAGCGCTCTAATCACTAGGGCACAGCATAAAACTTGATGCAGGCCTCGCCGCGCAGCGGACGCACTAGAGGACTCTTACCAGGGTAACTTGTGCAAGGGAAGGAGCGTCTGGTAAAGGGCTCCCGACTTGCTCTACTCACTTTGTTGTATCTTTACTTGTATTGGCACTGTTGGACCCGGGGCTTCCGGTCCATTTAGGGTAGCATGGTCCTGGGTGGAAAGGCTAAATCTAGAAGGTGACTGTGTCGTGCTTGCATTACACACTCTACAACACCCCAGTGCCAACCCACCAAAAATGACACCACACCATCTTTGTTAGTCATAAATTAATGAGACTTTATCTGATTATACTGAGGCAGTAAAATGAATGTAAGTTTCACTGTAACTAGAATAGGTCTTTCAGCAATTCACTTGGAGAGTTAGTCACACTAATTGAATTTTACAAAACACTTCCTTTTGATAGTCAGCATTAGGTTTCTGATTACATTCACTTAAGCAACTAACCGGCAATATTCATCATCCAGGAACATATTAATAAGTACATTTAGCTTAACCGGCTTTTGAGTCAGAATGAGTATATATTTAAAGGAAGAATATGACAAGTTTCTTTTATAAACTCCTCTGATGTCTTCTAGGAGGCTTATTTCAAAGAGGGAACTTAGAGTCTAGGCCTACTCTACAATTTCCTTCAGTCACGATATACTGGAGGGTGAAACTTGCTTAGGGCAAGCTTGTGGAACCCCCAATCTCCTTAGTTCGCCTCCTTACTTGTAGACTTGTCCCTTGCTCCTACTCTCTCCTCTGAACCTCCCCTCAGATACCTGTGTGCCCGAATGGCGCCCTCGTTATTCCTTTGGAGGAAGCAAGTTGACTAGGCCGCTCTTCTTCCCTGTCCGCCCGCTCAGGTTCTTCACCACTTCACCTGAGGCGGGGTGGGGGTAGCAGCTGAGCGGAGATGCGAAGGCCTCCTCCGACGGGCCTCCATGTGCTCACTCCTGATCATCAGGGCGCCGGGCGCCCAAGGGCCGCTTCAGCCTCCGCCTCCCCGCGGAGACCCGGCTTGAACTGCGTGAGGCGGCGTGCATGGCGAGAGGGGGCCGGTAGTTCAGCGGCCCCGCCCATTGTCTTCCGCGGATCTTCACGTTGCTCTGCCCTTCTCACGCCTCCGCCTGCAATCGCTCGGCTCTTCTCAGCACCCAGGTCAGCAACACAGCAACGCTAGTCAGCCCCAGCACCTCGACGTCTCAGAAAGGTCAGAAAAGCGGAGAGGGGGGGGGGGCCTGGAACACAAAGCGCTGAGACTTCTTGGCTGCCCACGGCTCTGGCACAACAGTACACCTCAACGCGGCCGAACCAGGCAAGGGCGGAGGTCGAGATCACTCTTCACCTCGCAAATCTTAACCAAAGACCCCTGTTTCTTGATGCTCTTGGGGTCCACCGCCAAGGTCTCTGGGGTTGGGGAAGACCGCGCTCACCGACGGTTGGGTTGAATAAGTTTTCTTGACGAATGGTCACACTGGTTTGTAAGGTACACAGTTCTTCTCACATAGGCAGGGTCAGATCAACAGGGAGGAGGGCAGCACCCATGACTATCTCGCATCCCCTAGGAACCATCAGAGTAGCCCATGACACAATCCCCCAGACGCAGTTGTCTTAACTCCATCCAGCCCAGCAGTGGCCACCCAGTGTCCACCCTTATATAGCCTGAGCCCTGGTCACTAGAATGGCCTGGAAGGTTCTGGAACCCTCCAATGTTATCCTATGGCACACAAGCTCTGAGGTAATTCCTGACAGGCATCCATCTTAGGAACTCATCCACCATTTTAAGAAGGCGCACCTGTACCTCAGCACTGAATAGCAGTTGTGGGGCACCCAGAGACCTAAAACCACAGAAAAAAAATAGGACTGGTGGATGAAAATAATGGGAGGCAGAAAGGGATCGCAAAAAAAATATTATGGGAGACCACCCAAAAGGCTGACAGGTCTAACACGCGTCCCCCCCAGCTGAAAGTGGGGAGAGCTACCCAATCCCTTTGGAGTTCTCGTCACTAAGGTGGAAAAACCTCGAGAGACCGTCAGCGTTGGCATGGTCCACTCCAGGTCGGTGTTTCACCCTAAAGTCCATTCCCTGTAGGGATATGGACCACCTTAGCAATTTGGGATTCTCTCCCCTCATCTGCATAAGCCACCGGAGGGGCCGGTGGGCAGTCTGAACAAGGAAGTGCGAACCAAACAGATATGGCCGCAACTTCTTCAGAGCCCAAACCACCGCAAAGGCTTCCCGCTCTATTGCACTTCACCTCTGTTCCCGGGGAGCAGTCTCCTAGAAAGGAAAACCACAGGTTGGTCACAACCCTCTTCATTGAGCTGCGATAACACTGCCACAATATTATGCTCAGACGCGTGTGTTTGGACAATGAATTCTTTGAAAAAATCCTGAGCCCTGAGCACTGGAGCTGTGCACATAGCTTTCTTCAAGGTGTCAAAGGCTCGTTGGCACACATCGATCCAAATTACCTGTCAAGGGTGTTTCTTGGATGTAAGCTCAGTAAAGGGAGCCATATGGTACTGTATCCCTTGACAAAGTGGCGGTAGTAACCTGTGTGGCCCAGAAAAGCTCGGACCTCAGTCTGTGTCTTGGGGGGTTCCCAGGCCATGATGGTTTCAATCTTGGCCTGGAGGGGTTGCACCTTTCCCCGACCCAACAAATGACCTAGGTACACCACCGACCCATGACCAATCTGGCATTTGCTGGCCTTGATCGTCAGGCCGGCCTGCTGCAGGGCCTGAAGCACTTTCTGGAGGTGACACAGATGGTCCTCCCAGCTGCTGCTGAAGACAGCGATGTCATCAAGGTAGGCAGCAGCAAAGGTCTCCATACCAGAGAGGACCTGGTTCACCAGCCGCTGAAAAGTAGCAGGTGCATTCTTGAGCCCAAAGGGCATCACTCGGAACTGGTAATGTCCCTCAGGGGTGGAGAAGGCAGATTTCTCCTTTGCCCCATCGGTCAGGGAGATCTGCCAATATCCTGACGTAAGGTCAAGGGTACTCAGGTATTGGGCAGCTCCCAGCCGGTCAATCAGCTCATCCGCTCTTGGGATGGGATGAGCATCAGTCTTTGTCACTGAATTCAGTCCCCTGTAATACACACAGAACCTGAGTTCCGGTGTGGTGGCTGGTGGGGCAGCTTTTGGTGCCAGTACCACTGGGCTAGACCAAGGACTGTCGGAAGGTTCAATCACTCCCAGCTCCAGCATCTTGGTGACCTCACTATGGATGCTGGCCTTCACCTTATCTGACAGCCGGTAGGACTTGGACTTCACAGGTGGGCTGTCCCCTGTGTCCACATCGTGGGTACACATGTGGGTCCTCCCCGGGATAAGGGAGAACAGTGAAGAGTACTGCTCCAAAATTTGGCGGCAGTCCCTCTGCTGTTCGGGAGTCAAGGATGGTGAGAAAACCACTCCTTCCACTGAACCGTCCTTCTGCTGGGACGCATATAGGTCAGGGAGAGGCTCACTTTCCTCTTCCTCTGCCCCATCGGTCATCATCATCAAGGTGACCTCGGATCTCTCATGGTGGTGTTGAGGCGGTTGACATGGAGCACCCGATGGGGCTGCCAGGGGGTCTTAAGATCCATCAAATAGGTGACCTTGCCCTTCTTTTCAATCACTTCAAAAGGGCCTGTCCAGCGATCCTTAAGGGCACTAAGCTCTCCAGGTTCCATGACCCACACCTTCTGTCCAGGCTCAAACTCCACAGGGTGAGCATTGTGGTTGTACCACTCTTTCATGACTGCCTGGCTGGCCTCAAGGTTGTCAGAAGCTTGCTTTCACAACTTAGCCATTTGGCTACGGAAAGCCAGCATGTAACTCACCACATCCTGGGGAAGCCTCCTGGGGGTCTTTTCCCATCCATCTTTCACCAGGCTGAGAGGTCCTCTAACAGGGTGCCCATACAGAAGCTCAAAGGGGCTGATGCCCACTCCCTTCTGTGGCACTTCCCTGTATGAAAACAACAAACAGGGTAAGGAAGTCCCATTTACTCCGCAGGCTCTCAGGCAGACTCCTGATCATGCCTTTCAGGGTTTTATTAAATCTTTCCACCAGACCGTTGGTCTGGGGGTGGTAAGGAGTAGAGAACCTGTAAGTGACTCCACATTCCTTCCACATAGCCTGCATGTATGCTGACAGGAAGTCGGTCCCCCTGTCGGACACAACTTCCTTGGGGAAACCCACTCGGGTAAAAATCCCCATGAGGGCCCGGGCCACCAGAGGTGCAGTAACGGTCCTCAGAGGAATAGCCTCTGGGTACCGGGTGGCGTGATCCACCAATACTAGGATAAACCTGTGACCGGCTGAAGTGGGTGGATCTAATGGCCCAACAATGTCGATGCCCACCCTTTCAAAGGGGGTGCTAACGACGGGCAGTGTTTCCAGGGGAGCCTGCAGCTTGACCCCTGTTTTCCCACTGGCTTGACAGGACACACACGTCCTACAAAAAGTGTCGTACGCACCCCTCATCTGAGGCCAATAGAAGTGTGGAACAAGCCGGGCAAAGGTCTTGTCTTGGCCGAGGTGTCCTGCCAAAGGAATTTCATGAGCCAACTCCAAGAGAAAGGCTCGGTAATGCTGGGGAACTACCAAGGCCCTGGACGAACGGTGCACCGGAGCCTTGGGTTCACTGTAGAGGAGGCCATCCTCCCAGTAAATATGAAAGTTCCCTGAAATGTTACCTGCTGCCTGGGCTTCGGCCTGTCGCCTCAGACCCTCAAGGGTAGGGCACTCCTTCTGCCCTAGACAAAACTTCTCCCTGGTATGTCCTCCCTCCACTTGCCACTCCGCAGGGATAGGTAAGTCCTCCAGGGAGACAACATCCCCCTCCGTGGACTCCGGGTCCACTACCTCAGGTGTCCCATCCATCTCATGGGGTGGGGACGCCGAGGCAGGTTTTCCCCGTCCCCGGATCTTCTCCTTGTTGGCAGCTGGCTGTGCCTTTGTTCCAGGCTCCAGCCCTTGCGAACTCCCCCTTCAGGCAGTCGCGGACCGTGTGCTTACACCGGTCCCATCAGGTGATCCCAGCATCTTCATATGTGTCTGGAACTCTACCTCTTTCCAAGCATTGTGCTCAAGATCATTTCCTAACAGAAAATCGACTGGCACAGCAGGGCTCCCCCACAACTTGTAGAAGGCCTGTGACCCCTCCCCACTCAAAGGGAATCTCAGCCACGGGATAGTGGCCCACTCTGCCGTCAGCCATCACAGCTGGGTGGAGTACATTGGGAATCACCTGCTCTGGGGACACCAGCTGTTTTCTCACTATGGTCATGCTAGCACCTGTGTCCCTCAGAGCCTCCCCCCTCTGGCCATTGATGGTGACCCATTGCCTATACTTGATGGTATTTGGAGGCACATGGACCTTAGGAACCATCTCACTGTCTCCCAGGTAAACTAAGGTTAGCCCTGCCCACTCACCCCCTTTGTCTAGGGACAGCTCCTCCCCGATCACTACACTCACCACCCCTGGGGTTTTTCCTCCAGTGGGAGGGTGCGCTCTCTTTGGAAACTTGGCATCTCCTTTATAGTGTCCAGTCTCACCGCACTCATAGCATCGGACGATCCTGGGCTGCTGGATAAGTGGGTTTTTGGTGGCCAGATTTGGCTGGGGAACTTGACTCCTTCCCTTGTGAACTATTTTGGGGGCCTTTATAGAACTCCTTCTTTTTATCTCCCCCCTCTTTCTTCTGGGAAGACCCCTGTCCACCTCTTTGGGAGTTCACCCCAGATCCCTTAGTAGACACTCTGGTACTAACCCAGGTGTCTGCCTCCTCTGCAAGCTTCCTAGGGTTAGTCAGCTTGCTGTCCACCAGGTGTTGGCGCAGCTCCGGGAAACATTTCTCGAGGAGGTGCTCCTTTAGGAACAGATCATACAACCCCTCGTAATCAGTAACCTCACTGCCCTGCACCCAGCCCTCTAATGCCTTTCTAGCGTAGTCTAAAAAATCAACCCAGTTTTGTGTGGGGAGCGTGTGGCTATTCCGGAACTTCTGCCGGTGTTTTTCTGAGGTCAGCCCAAACTTCCTGACTAAGGCAATCTTCATGGTGGGGTAATTGGTCTGTTCCTCCTGTTCTAAAGCTAGAAGGGCATCCCTCCCCACGGGAGGCATGTACTTATATAGGCCAACCCAGCAGTGACCTTCAGGAACCCCATGGGCTCTCAAGGAGACCTCATAGGCAGCCAACCATTTGCCAATGTCGTCCACTACACTAAAACTAGCGACTACATCTTTGGGCAAGTAAAGTCTAGGCTCCCTGGTAACTTCTGTGGGAACGCTGCCACCATTGGGATTACTGGGGGCCCCAATCTGTAAGGCTTTAAGATCCAGTTCCCTTAAAGTAAGTTTGTGGAGGAACCTTCTCTCCTCCCGCTCTTTCTCTAAACGTGCTAGTTCTAATTTTAGTTGTCTCTTCTTCCTGCTGTCCACTAATTCTGCTGAGGACAAGCTCCTTCCAGACTCACTACTGCCCGCCCTCGAAGGTGTCCCAGGACCTGGTAACATATTCCCACCTTCGGATTGATACAGCAGGTCTAATCCTGCGGTGTTGTCAGGCTCCATTCCTTCCTCATCCCTCCCCCCATCTGGGTGAGCTGCTACCCATGCTCTCAAGCTAGTTTAAAGTTCCACTTTCTTCGCACCCCGTTTAAAGAACACCCCTTTCTCCTGACAAAATTCCTTAAGCTGTGCCACTGAGTAAGTTTCTAACTCAGCCAGCTCGAACTCCATTTTGCCAGTCGGGCCCTCAGACATTTGTATGCGATACTTGATAGAAAGGCGTCACTTAGGAGCTACCACCACAAGAAAAGATTTTGGAAAAACCAAAAAAATGCCAATTGAAGAGACTAATTTTTGGAGACAAAATTGTCAGACAGAGAAAAAACAATTAGGTGTAAGGTGCGTGGTGCACACCAAGCTGATGTAGGGTATACGCAAGCACTAATCCTATCCCACCACTGAGCACCAATATGTTGGACCCGGGGCTTCCGGTCCATTTAGGGTTGCATGGTCCTTGGTGGAAAGGCTAAATCTAGAAGGCGACTGTTTGTGCTTGCATTACACACTCTACAACACCCCAGTGCAAACCCACCAAATATGACACCACACCATCTTTGTTAGTCATAAATTAGTGAGACTTTATCTGATTATATTGAGGCAGTAAAATGAATGTAAGTTTTACTGTAACTAGAATAGGTCTTTCAGCAATTCACTTGAAGAGTTAGTCACACTAATTGAATTTTACAACACACTTCCTTTTGATAGTCAGCATTAGGTTTCTGAATACCTTCACTGAAGCAAATAACCGGCAATATTCATCATCCATAAATCTATAGGAACATATTAATATTTCAAGGAAGAATATGACAAGTTTCTTTTATAAACTCCTATGATGTCTTCTAGGAGGCTTATTTCAAAGAGGGAACTTAGAGTCTAGGCCTACTCTTCAATTTCCTTCAGTCACGATATACTGAGGGTGAAACTTGCTCAGGGCAAGCTTGTGGCACCCCCAATCTCCTTAGTTCGCCCCCTTACTTGTAGACTTGTGTCCCTTGCTGCTCCTCCCTCCTCTGAACCTCCCCTCAGATACCTGTGTGCCCGAATGGCGCCCTCGTTATTCCTTTGGAGGAAGCAAGTTGACTAGGCCGCTCTTCACCCCCGTCCACCCACTCAGGTTCTTCACCACTTCACCTGAGGCGGGGCGGGGGTAGCAGCTGAGCGGAGATGCGATGGCCTCTTCCGACGGGCCTCCGTGCGCTCACTCCCGATCACCAGGTTGCTGGGCGCCCGAAGGCCGCTTCAGCCTCCGCCTCCCCGCTGAGACCCAGCTTGAACTGGGTAAGGCGGCGTGCTCGGCGAGAGGGGGCCGGTAGTTCAGCAGCCCCGCCCAGCGTCTTCCGCGGATCTTCACGTTGCTCCGCCCTTCTCACGCCTCCCCCTGGCATCGCTCGGCTCCTCTCAGCACCCAGGTGAGCGACACAGCAACGCTAGTCAGCCCCAGCCCCTCGACGCCTCAGGAAGGTCAGAAAGGCGGAGAGGGGGGGGGGGGCTGGAACACAAAGCGCTGAGACTTCTCGGCTGCCCACGGCTCTGGCACAACAGTACATCTCAACCCGACCGAACCAGGCAAGGGCGGAGGTCGAGATCACTCTTCACCTCAGAAATCTTCACCAAAGTCCCCTGTTTCTTGATGCTCTTGGGGTCCACCACCAAGGTCCCTGGGGTTGGGGAAGACCGCACTCACTGGCGGTTGGGTTGAATAAGTTTTCTTGATGAATGGTCACACTGGTTTGTAAGGTACACAGTTCTTCTCACATAGGCCATAGGCAGGGTCAGATCAACAGGAAGGAGGGCAGCAAGCATGACTATCTCGCAGCCTCTAGGAACCATCAGAGTAGCCCATGACACAATCCCCCAGACGCAGTTGTCTTAACTCCAGCCAGCCCAGCAGTGACAAAATGGCCGCCCACTGTCCACCCTTATATAGCCTGAGCTCTGGTCACTAGAATGGCCTGGAAGGTTCTGGAACCCTCCAATGTTATCATATGGCCCACAAGCTCTGAGGTAAATCCTGACAGGCATCCATCTTAGGAACTCATCCAGCATTTTATGAAGGCGCACCTGTACCTCAGCACTGAATAGCATTGGTGGGGCACCCAGAGACCTAAAGCGACACAAAAAAAATAGGACTGGTGGACAAAAATAATGGGAGGCAGAAAGGGATCGCGAAAAAAATATTAAGGGAGAACTCCCAAAAGGCTGACATGTCTAACAGGCACCTTATGCAATGAAGCCTTAACTGCCCTCACTGAATTGACCCGCTGTCCCCGCATACAACCTCATTCTCAGTGCATCCCTTTTACCTTTGTCCTTTTTAAATAATCGCCGCCTGATTTTTAACTCACTCACCGCTTACTGCTTCCTCACGGGCACCAGGTCTGCATCTTCCCCGGTCCACCACAGAAGGTTCTGGTTGAGTGGAGGGAAGGATACACAGATCGGAAGTGCTTATAGGACAGTTAGCGCTCTAGTCACTATGGCACACCATAAAACTTGATGCACGCCTCGACGCGCAGCGGACGCGCCAGAGGACTCTTACCAGGGTGACCTGTGCAAGGGAAGGAGCGCCTGGTAAAGGGCTCCTGACTTGCTCTACTCACTTTGTTGTATCTTTACTGGTATTGGCACTGTATGCAATCAAGCCTTAACTGGTCTCACTGAATTGACCCAGTGTCCCTGCATACAACCTCACGCTCGGTGCTCACCTTTTACCTTCGTCCTTTTTAAATAATCGCCGCCTGATTTTAAACTCACTCACCGCTTACTGCTTCCTCACGTGCACCAGGTCTGCGTCTTTCCCGGTCCACCACAGAAGGTTCCGGTTGAGTGGAGGGAAGGATACGCAGACCGGAAGTGCTTCTGAAACGGTTAGCGCTCTTGTCACTGAGTACAGCATAAAACTTGATGCGCACCTCGACCCGCAGCGGACGCGCTAGAGGACTCTTACCAGGGTAACTTGTGCAAGGGAAGGAGCGCCTGGTAAAGGGCTCCCGGCTTGCTCTACTCACTTTGTTGTATCTTTTTTGTATCTTTACTGGTAATGGCACTGTATGCAATCAAGCCTTAACTGCTCTTACTGAATTGACCCGCTGTCCCTGCATACAACCTCACGCTCAGTGCTCACCTTTTACCTTCGTCCTTTTTAAATAATTGCCGCCTGATTTTAAACTCACTCACTGCTTACTGCTTCCTCACGGGCACCAGGTCTTCGTCTTCCCCGGTTCACCACGGAAGGTTCCGGTTGATTGGAGGGAAGGATATGCAGATGAGAAGTGCTTCTGGGACGGTTAGCGCTCTAGTCACTAGGGCACAGCATAAAACTTGATGCACGCCTTGACGTGCAGCGGACGCCTGCAGCGGACGCGCCGGTGGTGCGCCAAAGGCAAGCCGGTCTGCGCTGTCTGCGCCAGACTGGGCCCAGGCCAAGGAACCTCTGCTCCTATTCCCATAGCCCCCCTAATATTATCCCAGGGATATACTTCTCCAACTCAGACAGGTCCCAAAGCTACACTGTGCCCATTAAATATCCATCAAGGAATCGCAAAGCCACTGCACCCACTGCTCTTATGATCTGTCACCATTAGGGACTCAACACCCAGCAGGGAATCGAATCAGCATGGCCCTGCTGAACTGCAGGTCCCTGCCCAAACACACCCTGGAGATCTCCATGCTCCTACAGGACACACTTCCTGATGTTCTGTTTCTGACGGAAACCTGTCTCTCTTGAGACGCAGACCAGGACGTTGTCCAGGCTCTCCCTACGGGATACCTGATCCATCGCCTCGACAGAACCAGTGGCAAGGAGGGAGGAATAGCAATTGTTTTTAAAAACCACCTTACCTGTCGCATTCTGGACAGCCCCATCCTAGACTGTCAAAACGTTCACTTCACCATTCAATTTTCCCCCCTGAAGTCGCTCTCTGCTATCCTCCTATAACGTCCCCTGGGAGCACAAGGGCAATTCTGCAGCTCGTTACTAGAAACCACCCTTTCCCTGGCCAGTACCTCACCCAACTTTACCATTCTAGGAGACTTGAATCTCCACTTTCATAACCCTTGGGATAAAGTGGCAGGCGAACCAGCACTCGACCTTGCAGCCTACCAGCTACGCCTCATGAGCCAGCAACCTACACATATGAAAGGTCACCTCCTAGACCCTATTTTTTCAAATTTAACTGAGTTAAAAGTGTTGGAACCCCTACCCGTGCCATGGTCTGATCATTTTTTAGTCCCGCTCATCTGGCACACTCCCACCACTCTCACTCTCAGGCCAGCTCCAAGCATCCTTGAACGACCTTGGTCCAAACTTGCCTTAGAAGATCGGAGGCATCAACTGGAACTAGCCACTCCTACATACGACCCTGACCCATCAGTAGCAGAGATGAAATTCTCGTCATGAATTGAGAACTCACTGGACATAGTACTTCCCAGATAAATTGCTTCAAAACAATGCGGAACGACCAAATCCCCTTGGTTCACCCATAAACTACGCATCCTAAAAAAACTATGTAAAAAATCAGAAAGAGCATGAAGGAAAGACTATGCCACCAATAAAAAAATGAATATAGACTATCCATCTCACTTGATAAAACCGCCCTTAAAACAACTCAGGCTGCCTTCTTTGAAGAAAAAATTAGATCTTCCACCAGCTCTTCCAGGGAAACATTCTGCATTGTAAAAAACTCCTTAAAATCCCCGATCCTTCCCCCCCCCGACCCTTCCGGTCACTGGTGCGTCGAACTGGCAGAATTCTTCGCCAACAAAATTCTAAAAATTCTTAAATTTCTCCCACCCAACAATAACGAACACTCATCAGAACCCCAACCACCAGTACCCCAGAATAATGACTTTTGTCGAGAATCTTTCACTCCCATCACGGAGGAAATACTTCTCTCCATTCTAAAATCAATAAAGAGTGGCTCCCTGCTCGACCCAACCGCTAAACATCCTGAAATTAGCATCACCCACTATCATCCCCCCATCATCAATCTGATTAACGCCTCGTTATCACAGGGCATTGTTCCTCTGAACTGGAAGAAGGCCGTAGTAAAGGCGCTCCTAAAAGAAAAACACCTTGATCCCACTGAGATGTGCAACTACTGCCCCATCTCCCTACTGCCAGGAATCAGTAAGGTGGCAGAAAAATTTGTCAACCACCAGCTCTTCTCCTTCTTCGAGTCCGGTGGACTCTTACCAGATGGGTTTCCGCCCCGGTCAGGGCACTGAAATCGCTCTGGTAGCAGTAGTGGAAGAGGCAAGAAAGATCCTTGACTCGGGAGGATCCGTAGCGGTGATCCTCCTGGACCATAGTGCAGCCTTCGACACGGTGAACCACCTCACTTTGGTTCACCAGCTCAACAGAGAAGGAGTAACAGGGTTGGACTTGTCCTGGTTGAAATCCTTCCTGCAAAACAGAACCTTCCAGGTCCTTGAGGGCAACACTAAATACCAACCCACTCCACTGTGGGGTTCCCCAGGGCTCATCCTTGAGCCCTACACTTTTCAACGTGTACATGTCCACGCTGGAGAAAACTGTTGCCCCTCATGGTTTTAAACTGGTCACCTACGCAGATGATACCCAACTTATCGTATCACTGAATCAGATGGAGCGATCCCCCAAAGACCTATGCTCCTGCCTCAAAGATTTACTAGCTGGATGAATAGTTCCCACCTCAAACTTAACAGCAAAAAAATCAGACATCCTAATACTGGGCAACCAAATTTCATCCCTAATTCTATGTGGCCATCTTGTATGGGACCAGCACCCATCCCAAAAGAAGACATAAAAAGCCTGGGAATATGGCTTGACCAGGACCTCAGGTTTAAAACCCAAGCAAGGAAACCGCTGGAGTCTGATTTGGTCTGCTCCGAACAACTCGCAAAATCCTCCCCTTCTTATCTATCGACTCCAGAAAACTCCTTATTCAGGGGCTTCTCCTCTCCAGACTGGACTATGGCAATGCTCTCTACCTGGGTGCTCCTAAAACAGTCATCGCTAAACTCCAGGAAGAACCAGAACTCGGCCGCCAGACTTCTCACAGGCACAAAAAATTGGTGTTCAGCTAAGCCCGCTCTAAGATCTCTCCACTGGCTCCCTATACAGGAGAGAGTCTACTTTAAAACCCTGTGCACCACACACAAGATCCCTCAGGGCAAGGGCTCCCCTATTATAAAAGACACGATCAAACCATACAAAGCCAATAGAGAGCTACGCTCTGACCACCTCCATCTAGCCTACATGCCCAGAATTAAGAAGGGACGCATAGGGGGCTGTCTCTTCTCCTACAACGCCCCCAGGATTTGGAACTCCCTGCCTCTTGCCATCCGCAGTGAAACTAACCTTCTAACTTTCCGTAAACTCCTGAAAACTTGGCTGTTCCCGTAACTATATCTATCCCTCTAACATACTCCACAGCGCTGGGACACCTCCGGGTAGCCATGCGCTCTATAAATCCTTTTTCATTTCAATTTCATTCAGGTTGATAGAGCCAAGTGTTCAAGCGCTTCCTGAAGTGCAACAAATTGGGTTCATTTTTGAGAGGAGTAGGCAAGGAGTTCCAAAGTTTGGCGGTGGAGTGGGCAAAACTTTTACCTCCCAATTTTACTTTATGTACCCTGGGACTGGACAAGTTGCCACTGTCTGATGATCTTAGTGATCTTGCTGGAATGTAATGCTTAAAAAGTTGCAACAGTTGCCAAGGACCTTTGCCACGTGTAGCCTTGAATGAGACCCAGAGAGCTTTGAACTGGATGCGTTTTCTGATAGGCAGCCAGTGGAGCTCAGTGAGAGCCTTGGAAGCCGAGTCAAAGTGAGTGAGCCCAAGCAGGACTCGAGCGGCGGCAATCTGTGTCATCTGAAGTTTGTGTATATTACGCCTGTTTGAGCTGGTGAGAAGAGCGTAGCAGTAGTCCAGCCTAGACCCGATTAAAACTGTGACCACTGTTTTCCTTAGCTCGAAAGAATGAAAGGAAGTACTTTTTTTTTAGAATTTTGAGGATGAAGAAACAGGCTGATGTAGTGCCGTTTATCTGTGGTTCAAAGGATAGTCTGGAGTCAAAGAGGACTCCAAGGTTCTTTACCTTACTGGCTTGTATTGGGGGGTGGGGCATGTTGGTCGGCCACCAGCTATCTGACCAGACGACTGGCGTAATGCCAAATAGCATTACTTCCATTTTAGATGTGTTAAGTTTCAGCCATCCGCTGATCATCTATATATCCATACAATGATACGTACCAAACTATGTGGTATAACGTTGATTAATCTTACAACAAAAAAAATTTGAATTATCTTACATTCTTTCTAAAATCTATCCTATTTCTTTCCATTTTCCTTTAACATTTGAAAATCCAGCTACTTACTGCATTTTTCTGCAGGGTTATGTTACACCGGGACATACATTTGGTTACTGGCCACTTTAGAAATTGTCAATCAGTCATGCACTAAAACTCACATTTAGTGCATGATTTGAAGGGTGCAACAGAGAAATGTGAGGAACCTGTTCCAGTGCCTGCTTTGTGCATCTCTTCTGGAAGTTTCTTGATGTGAAAGCCACAATGTGGGTGGTAGCAATCTCAAACTGGACCTTCAGATGCTGGGAAATATGTCATGTATATAGAGACACTTGAAGCACAGCTTTTGACATACCATCAGTTACAGTATAGGAGCACCCACAAAGAGTCTTGGAAAGGGCTAGAGACCAGTGTGTGACACCTACCTCCAGTGTCGAGCAACATATTTTATTGGCACCAATGTGCCCTTCTAAAAGGATGCATTTGGGGGGCTGGGGTAGCTTTGTTTCATCTTCTGTATGTGGCACAAATAATGGATGCATCGTGGGCCACAATTGTAATACACACAAAGGTTTCTACTCATATGCCTGAGGCCAACTCATATGTGATTAAGGGGGAAGTCCCCTTTACCTCACATGTATCTAAAATAAATATCAGTATAACTTATTTTATAGAAGAGACCATAGGTTTGTTCTTGGGCCCGGTGACATTCCAGCCACAGTTGGTTGCACAGTTTTGGGTAAACATGTCGTGAGGAGAATTTCCGGATCTGCACACACTCATGTCTTACGATATCATTCGATGTCATCTAGGTGTAATACATTATTTATAACACCAAAAGAATTAATCTACCAAAAACCTCTTCTTGTCCACTTGTGCCCCCCTCTCACTCATGATTCAGAAAAGGGGGTGGTGATGAACAGAGTGTCTGAATTAAGCAGACCACTCTTACCCAGTCCAAAGATCAGGGCTTGATCCATCACCGTTATTTAGCTCACTGCCCCATCCCAGCTCAGAACCTGGCTATATGCAAATTAGTCTGTCCCTGGCCCAGTGCATCATGGGAACAGGGCAGACCAAACTACCAAGCCAATTCTTCACCAGAAAGGAGACAAGCTTCCGGGGACCGGTTTCTGCCATTTCAGGCGTCGTCGGCCCGGCTTGCTTGAATCCTGATGGAGCAGTGAGCAAGGGACTCATGTCTGAGTATACCCTTCCACGCTTATGGTGGACAAAATGATTCAGAAAAGGGGGTGGTGATGAACAGAGTGTCTGAATTAAGCAGACCAGTCTTACCCAGTCCAAAGATCAGGACTTGATCCATCACCGTTATTTAGCTCACTGCCCCATCCCAGCTCAGAACCTGGCTATATGCAAATTAGTCTGGCCCTGGCCCAGTGCATCATGGGAACAGGGCAGACCAAACTACCAAGCCAATTCTTCACCAGAAAGGAGACAAGCTTCCGGGGACCGGTTTCTGCCATTTCAGGCGTCGTCGGCCCGGCTTGCTTGAATCCTGATGGAGCAGTGAGCAAGGGACTCATGTCTGAGTATACCCTTCCACGCTTATGGTGGACAAAATGATTCAGAAAAGGGGGTGGTGATGAACAGAGTGTCTGAATTAAGCAGACCACTCTTACCCAGTCCAAAGATCAGAGCTTGATCCATCACCGTTATTTAGCTCACTGCCCCATCCCAGCTCAGAACCTGGCTATATGCAAATTAGTCTGTCCCTGGCCCAGTGCATCATGGGAACAGGGCAGACCAAACTACCAAGCCAATTCTTCACCAGAAAGGAGACAAGCTTCCGGGGACCGGTTTCTGCCCTTTCAGGCGTCGTCGGCCCGGCTTGCTTGAATTCTGATGGAGCAGTGAGCAAGGGACTCATGTCTGAGTATACCCTTCCACGCTTATGGTGGACAAAATGATTCAGAAAAGGGGGTGGTGATGAACAGAGTGTCTGAATTAAGCAGACCACTCTTACCCAGTCCAAAGATCAGGGCTTGATCCATCACCGTTATTTAGCTCACTGCCCCATCCCAGCTCAGAACCTGGCTATATGCAAATTAGTCTGTCCCTGGCCCAGTGCATCATGGGAACAGGGCAGACCAAACTACCAAGCCAATTCTTCACCAGAAAGGAGACAAGCTTCCGGGGACCGGTTTCTGCCATTTCAGGTGTCGTCGGCCCGGCTTGCTTGAATCCTGATGGAGCAGTGAGCAAGGGACTCATGTCTGAGTATACCCTTCCACGCTTATGGTGGACAAAATGATTCAGAAAAGGGGGTGGTCACTGATAGCACGTTCACTGTTGGTAAGGATTGGCATGTGTTTTCACACTGTTGATTACATGGAGCAATGACTGAAGCTCTTTTTCCATTAAGTACTTGCATCGCTCCACCATGGGAGTGATATTTTTGGGCATGTAGATGATAAGTGTCTGGAACCGCTTCCTCATTCATTCTTAAGATCTGTTTTACAAAGTGATATTAAGGACTCCAACATGTGTGCACAGATTGGTGACAAATGAGTCCATCCTGACTGCAAGCTAACAGCTGAAGCCTGAACAATACTTGTTAAAAATGTTAGCTTTCATATAGCAACAATCTTCGAGTTTCGGCCACAGACACATAGTAACCTACTGCAAACACATGTATTCCTGGTTGATGTCCAGTCATAAACGGCCACATGCATCATTGTTGCCTTTTGCGATTTCTTAATTGCGAAAATTAAGGAATCGCAATTAAGAAATCGCAAAAGGCTATGCATTAAGAAATCGCAATTTTTTTTGCGATTTCTTAAATATCCTTAATTGCGATTCACAATTTGCGAATCGCAATTAGGGAATCTCTTCACGTTGATTCCTATGGGCCTAGAGGCCCGTAGGAATTAATGGGAAGTAATTCTCAATTTGCGATTAGCAATTTGCGAATCGCAAATTGAGAATGCAATTTCAAGAGTGCAGGGGGGGTCCAAAGAACCCCCCCTGCACCACTGAAATATAACTTTAAGTGCATTTTTCACACACACATGCCCCAAGGGCATGTGTGTGTGTAAAAAGAAACTTTCAAAAATGCACTTTTGTGCATTTTTGAAAGTTTTCGCAAATTACCATGAAGGTCAACTTCATGGTAATTTACCTCTCCCTATTTGCGAATTCGCAAATTGAAAATGTTCATGCATTGCATTTAAGAAATCTAAAATTGCGATTTCTTAAATGCAATCGCAATTTTAGAAATCGCAACATGATTGCGATTCCTAAAATTGCGAAAAACATGATGCATCCCAATTTTGACAATTGCATTCGCAAACGGCCGAAAATTGCGATTCGCACCGTTTGCGAATGCAATTCACAATGATGCATGTGCCGGTTAGTGCTCAGGCCAAGAAGACTAAAGGCTACCCCACTTGCTTTGAAATCGACACGACATAGGATCATTAAAGGAAGTTCGATTCAGCAAACTAAGCTGAGACACAGTTCTCAAACTGTATGACAATCTGGGAGTGATCTCACTAAGATGGTTTATGAAGATAAAAATTCCCTATTTCCTATGAGAGAAAGAATGATCTCTTATCTCTTTTCAGATGAAGAACCCCATCGCAGATGTGAACCATAACCTCCTTTCACTCGAGGATTCCACTTGGTAGTGGAAGAGGAAACAAAGTAAAAGTTCACTGCCACTGTGCAATGGAGGAAGTGGCAGAAGGAGCAGGAACGCTTTCCACACTTTTTGTTATCATGCATCTTCTATCGGAGATGCTGGCCTGTTCCATTTTGTTCTTACATAGTAGATCAAGAATGTACACATATCTATTTAACTTTTGTTCTCGGCTTTCATGTTTCATATAAACTGGTACGTTTTGTTAGCAGGTCAAGAAAGTGCAGTGTTTTGTTCAGTTTTGCTGCTCAGTTTTAAATGGTCCTGACTTCCTGGCGTTTTCTGTGGTTAGCGTGAAGTCCAGCCATAATGATCAAGAAATCCTTCCTGTTTCATGTGCAGGGAGAGCTAATACCAGTGATGACAAAGGATCAGTTAGGGATTGTGGCTGCAGTCCATATTAGGCATGATTATTGAAGATGACCATAGCTCTTTAATTCTATATTTTACACTTTTGATATGTTGTATGTGTTAATAACTCTGAGTAAATATATTTGCTTTCTGTTACTATTGATTCATTGGAAGAAAGACAAATAGCTGAAAAGTCAATTTTTCCTTTAGCAACTGCTGGTCCCAATTCTCTAGGGTAGGACTCTGAGAGAGAATAATGAAACAAAAAGTAATCACCACACACATTGGTTGAGAGCAAACTCATGTTCGTGAAATGAAATGAAAAGTGAGTCCTATATAGCGCTACTGTCACTCCTAACGGAGTCTCCTGGCTCCATGCACAAAATGCACAACATGGTCTGGCTAAATTAAACTGCACCAATTATTGATATGGAATACATATGTCATACGTTGTCCCTTATATATATTTAAGCTTGGTATATGGTTTTTGTGTCTCCCGTTCTTCCTCAGCACTCTCCTTTGTTTCTGGAGATGATCAGCTGCTTAATACAGGGAAACAGAGTTCCAACTGCTCCACATCAGTTTGGAGCACCCTAATCACATCATATTATAATTTTCACTTAGGGCTCAACAATACGTTGTACTCTTTCTCCACTGTGTTTTTTATGCAGGATCCAGCAAATATCACCAGCAGCAAGAGGATGCTGGCAGCATCCCCTCCAACCATGGTAGAGATGCCGAGGTCAAGGTTCGACCTCCCCATTCAAGGTATGCTTTGATTCATGTGTCCAATGTGGCAATGATACACATAACAGCAGTCAGTGAGTTTGATTGGCTAGATGCAGTCACAACTCTGGTCATCCTGTCCACTATTTCAACAAAGAGATATATAGGTTTTGGAAGTTTGTCTAAAAACTTGTTTTACCCAGCCATCAACCCTGCTGCAGATTACAATGATGATTCATTCTGTACCAACCATAAACTAATTGATAACAAAAAATAAAATTAACAGAAACTGAGTGTTAGAAATGGGGGTCTCTAGTTGGCAGAGGTAGATACCTTTGTCCAAATAGGGACCCTTTCTTCTAGTCCGGGTAAGGGGATAAACACTGTATATAACCCCTGCTCACCCCCTTGGTAGCTTGGCACAAACAGACAGGCTTATCCCAAAGGCATTGTGTAAAGTATTTGTACTTAAAACATACAGTAATACAGTGATAGCACCACAAATGGACACACATCAGTTTAGAAAAATAAAGTATCTTTATCTAAACTTATCAAGATCAAAACGACAAAAATCCAACATACAAGTATGAAGAAAAATGACTTTCAAAGCATTTTAGCAACTAAGTACTTAGAAAACTATGGATACATGATTTCTTGCGAAGTACCTCTCGTTGCGACAAAAATCACCAAGCCAAATAGCCACAGTGATGGGAAGCGTTGAAAAACAAAGAGATGCATTTATTCCTGAGCCATTCGTGAATGCGAAGAGACAGTTCCACTGGGCACAGGGGAGCGGTGCATCAGGTGCGGTCGTTAGGGGGAAGCAATGCGTTGATTCTGAGACAACTTCGATCCGCGGGTGATGTGTCGGGGAAAACTTGCCAAACAGGGGCGATGTTTGGAAATCTGGGATGCGTCGGCGAATTATGTGGTGGTGTCGAGCCGCACTGCGTCAGTTTCTTTTGCCACAATCCCTCGATGCTTCGATTCTTGCAGCAGCGACAGGCGCTGTGTCCGGTTCAGCAATGGAGCAGCAGTACAGGAAGATTCTTCTCGTACTACAGCATTGCGTTGGAAAAACTGCTGCAAGAAGAGCGATGCATCCATTTTATTGCTGTTGCATTTCTTTCCAGCTCCCAGCAGCAGAAACAACCTCCAGAAGCCCCACACAGTCACAGGCTCTTTTTGGCAGGTCAGAACTCCCAGGAAGGGAGTACAGGGGAGCTGGGGGTGAAGTCATTGTATTCAAGAGACTTCACAACAGGAGGCAAGTTCTACACAAGCCCTTGCAGACTTTCCTCAGGCAGGGGACACAGCACACAACAACGTCCTTCTCCTTTCCTTGGCAGAAACAGCAACTGCAGGCCAACCTCAGACACACAGCAAGGGCAGAACTTCTCCTCAGTTTCTCCAGCTCTTCTCCTTGGCAAAGGTTCCTCTTGATTCCAGAAGTAGTCTAAAGTTCATGGGTTTTAGGTCTAATAGTTGTATCCCAAAATGTTTTGTTCTCTTTATGCAGAGAAGCCCTGTGCCCTGTGCCCAGTAAAAATCAGTTATGTCCTCTCTGGTGCAGCTTCCTGGCAGGAGGTGGAGACAGCATTGTGGAAGGCAGACCAGGCCCATTCAGGTGAAAGGAAATGTGTGTGTAAATGTATTTGAGCTTGTAAAGTGCACTGCTACCCGTCCATGGGTCTCCTGGCGCTGTATAACTCTGGGGAACCCGTCCTGGCTTTCCCTGGGGGTGGTCCCTGATGGGAGTCCCCAAGGTGGAGCCAGGCATGCCCGGAATTGATGGGGCCGTTGTGGAGATTAGGCAAGCTAATGCCCAGAGTTGCCGAGTGGAACCCCTGATTAGAGTAAGCACCGAAGCGAGAATTATCGAGTCTGCTGATCAAGGTCCACGACCCTGCCGCGTCGGGAATTGAACCCTGGTCCCGGGCCGACTTCTGCTCTCGGGTCTGCCGCCTCTAACCAGTGAGCCACACTACCCCACATGTCCTCCCTCTATTCTAAATGCTGCCCATGTCTATTCAGACCAGCCCTGAATCATCAGGCTCTCTGGAGCCACTGCTCCTACCCAGCCCCTGACACTCCAAACCCACACAGTCAATCCACATCCTAGCAGAGGCCCACTGGATGGCTCAACAAGAACATGCCTTCTTTCTAAAGTGGTATTTTCAAACACGGAATGTAAAAATCACCCTCACTAAAAGATGCATTTTAACATTCTGAGTTCAGGCATACTAAACTTCATTTTCCTACCTTGTTCCCAGCAGCAGTTTTGTTTATACACTGTTATAGACAAACTCCCCATTCTGTCCTATGGGAACAGGTCGCCTTGCATTAGTGAAAAACAAACGTGCCAGTAATTCACTATCAGGACTGCCAAACGCATCAGGGCATGTCCAACCTTTCACATATACTCCACCCTGCCCACAGTGGTAACTAGGGCCTACCTTAGGGGTGACTGACATGTAAGAAAAGGGAAGGTTAGGGCCTGGCCAGTGGATGAACTTGCCAAGTCGACATGGCAGTTAACAACTTCGTACAGACACTGCAGTGGCAGGTCTGAGTTTCCTTTTAAGAGCTACTCACTTGGGTGCCACAATCGGTGCTGCAGGCCCACTAGTAGCATTTGATTTACCAACCCCGGCACACTCAGTGCACTTTTCTAGGGACTGACCAGTAAATCAAATATGCCAATCAGGGAGAACCAATCATAATAACAATTTACACTAGGAGCACTTGCACCTTGAAACTGATCAACAGTGACAAAGTGCCCAAAGTATGAAAACCAGCAAAAGGAAATTCAGTAGAGCATCAAAAATATAGGTGGTAGATGCAAAACGTCAGGGGAAACGACGGTCAACATGCCAAGTGTAACACTGAGTATCAAAGAAAATCATGCATATTTGAAATGTGCACAAGAATACAAGTTTGCAAATAGGTGGCATTAGTACTACTACAGATTTTGTAACATCCACAACTCCATGGAACTGAGAGTGACATTTTTCAAAAAGTAATTTGTGGGTAAGCAGTACAGAAGATAATCAATTAATAATAGCAAACGACTTGTCATTTTGAAATCACACATCTTCCCATTAAAACAGTACCCTATACGTGGAAGGCCTATCACAAGTACAATGATAGTCCCAAAAATATGACTATGTTAAGGTCATCTGAGATGAGAAAAAGGAGACATTTGCAATGAGGGATGAATACATTTCATTGGCCTGAGTTCTGTTAATATTAACTCAACCCTAAAAACAGTACACATTTTGATAATTTAGATTCCCAGGGTAATCCAAGGTACTTGCTGGTATGGATTCCACCTTTTTCTCACAGCCAAAAAGCTATACATATATCACACTATATACAAATAGCACAGTTTCCTCCCAATTATGTGATGGTGTACTCTAGAATTGTAGTACGTGGAATTTATCCTAACAGAAAGTATGCTAGCACCTTTCCAGATGAAACAGGTAGCCCATTGTATGATCTACGGTAATAAAAAAAGGATAAAAACTGCTGTTGAGAATGGGGACTTTAGCAACAATTAATGACTGCAGCATTTGCTTTCTCTTTGTAGTGCCTAGTGGGAGGCCAGTCTCACTTTGAAAATTTCTATTAAAACCCTCAAATAAAAGGTAATTACGTTTAAGTAAAACCGTGCAAATGTGGCTGCTTTATGACTGCCATCTAACATTATTATGGATTAAAAGAAGCCACAATGAAAAGATCTCATTGATATTTAAAAATAAATGAGTCCACTATTTTGTTAATTTTTCTCTTTGATATTGAAAATGGTGTTCTTCACTTATCAAATTGTGAACATGCAGCTTTTTTCTTGCTTTTCTTGCTGATTGATGTGAAAGGACCATACTGGGGTCGGAGGGTTTTTAATCCACCCAGCAGGTCGCACCTTTGGCCCTTTTGGTTTGGATGGCTAGTCCCAATGCTCCAGATGTCTGGAAGTCAAATAATATTTTGAGTCGAAATTCTTTAACGATTTTAGAATAATTAATTTCAGAATAAGTCTTTCTTGGCTCCACTAAGGTTCCCAGAACCTTAAGGACAGTACTACGGGACGAGGACTTACTCCAGCCAACGCCACCATTAGAGTCCAGTCCTCTTCCAGTTGCAACTAATCACTGGTCACTCCAAGAAAAAAAGCCTCTTGGAGCTTTTGACGTCCCTGCAGCAGCACAAGAGGTCAGCCAACTGACCCATGGGGTCAACTTCTTCATCATGTGACATGAACAAGTAGAAGCACCTCTAGCCCTCAGGCCTCCTCAAAGGTTTTCAATACCATGTTCAGTCCTCTTCTGTTCTTTAACAGGTCCAGAAAGTTTCTGAAGAGTTGTAGGTGAGGTGCTACTTTTGTGGATTTTCTCACCAGTGGGTGTGGGTGACTCCTGGACACTCGCTAATCCATATGGAAAACGTTTCTGGGGCAACACTTCCCATTTTTCTAGCACATCATGTTTGCCTGACTGCAAACCTAACCAACAATTCAAAAGAAACCTAGTTTGACCCAGGCTTTCTTCTCCTAAAGGGATTTTGTGGAACAGCCAGTGGTGCGATTAAGGAAATGACCAGGGGCCATATGTATGAAGCTGTTTTGCGATCGCAAACATGGCGAATCGCAAAAAAATAGAATTTGCGATTTCAAAACAGAGAATTCCTATGTATGAGAGCCATCCTGAGCGCAAAATTGCTAATCACAAAATTAGCGATTAGCAATTTTGGGGGGCATAGATTCTGTGAATGTTTTTGCAGACTCGCAATCTGCGACACGCCAATTGCAAAATTTGCAATTAAGGAGTTATCAAATTGCGTATTTGCAAAATGCAATGCATGAAAAGATTGCAATTTGCAATTTCACAATGTTGCTAATCGCAGTTACCACCAAGTCTGAGCAGGCAGTAACCAGGTGCAACCTATTTAAAGAGGTCCACAATGCCACAGGGATTTTCCACAATGGCTGGACTATATGTGATAGCCAGGAGGCTGCTACACAGAGAAGGAGACGCCAGGAAAGGATCTTTAGAGCGCGCATCACCCTGTTCCAGCAGACTGTGGAGGAAATCCATGTGAACTACAGGCTGGACAAAGACAGCATCCTGGACCTAATTGCAGAGCTCAAACCCATACTAGAACACCCCACACGCAAGACACACACCATCCCCACCCATGTACAGGTCTTTTGCTCACTGCACTTACTGGCATCAGGGAGTTTTCAGGGGTGATAGCCACAGCAGAAGGGGTCTCCCAGAGTGCACTGTTGCGCTTCTTCCATGCTTTCTTTGATGCAATGGTACAGAGGCTGCATCACCACATGCAATTCCCCAGCACACAATAGGCACTAGACCAGACCAAGCAGGAGTTCTACCAGATAGCACAATTCCCTCATGTAATTGGCTGCATAGATGGTACCCATGTCACAATTTCTCCCCTCACAAAATGAGAATCTGTTCAGAAATCGCAAGTCCTACCATTCCCTGAACATACAGGTAGTGTGCAATGCCAAACATATAATCACTGACATAGTTGCAAAATACCCAGGTAGCACCCACGACTCATTCATCTTCCATCACAGTGGTATTTACTGACGACTCACAAATGGGGAGTTTGGTGAGGGCTACCTACTAGGTAAATGCATTGGTCATAAGGACACACCAGTTAAGCAAAGCAGTGCAGGACAGTGTTTAACATGATTCTTCTCAACCTGCAGGTGACAGTGCGTATGCTGTCCGTGACTTCATCCTAACTCCGTACCTGAATCCAGCCACCGCTAGGGAGTGGAGGTACAACAGTGCTCACACAGCCACCAGCTGTTTCATTGAGAGGACATTTGGAATACTCAAGAGTTGTTTCCGCTGCCTACATAAGAGTGGAGGAGCACTGCAGTACAGCCCCGAGAATTGTTGCATAATCGTGGTCGCGTGTGCCATGCTACACAACATCACCACCAGGAAAGGCACCCCAGTGGAGGTCACAGATTCAGACTCATCAGATGAGGAGGGGCCAGCTCCAAGATGCAGGCCAACCAGTGGCGTTGCTGTGGCTACCGGCTGCCAGAGGCGATATGAGATCCCACAAAACTATTTCTAGGTGAGTAATGAAGACGCAATGCTACAGATTGGTGCAAAACTGTGTTTTTATTTCCTTCAGTGCAGGAAAGAGTCAGTCACACAGCCTGATGTGCACACTATGAGATTTCAAATGTATTGCACAAGTTAAACACACAGTGCAAGTCTTTTTCACAAACATGAGTCAGTGTGCAATGGCTTACCTCACCCATTGCCATGTGCCACTCATGGCTCTTCACCATCTGCGTGCACGGTTCTTTGCCCCTTGCTCAGGGTACCCACTGCCCTCCCCTGAGGCATCGGTTGCTCTCCCCTTATACACACTACAACGTCTGTCCTGTGGGATGGGTGGAATGAGTCTTCTCCTGCTAGATTGCCCATCATCCTCCACGGAGTTCAGGGCTCCCGTGCCACCAGTGGTTGCTGCCCGCAGATGGTCCACCGCACATGTGACTTGTACAAGGCCCCAGGCTACTTCCTGGCTGCAGTGTGCCATCTCATGCTGCATGCTGACACAGTGACGTGCCAGCACTGATGTGGCAGTACACAGCCGGTTTACAGCCCTTGTGTACATGTCCAGGCGAGTGTGGTTGCGCTGTTTCTCCCTGCGCTTGGCTGCCTACGTCTCTCCGCATCTCTGTGCACAGTGCCTCCTGGGCACCCGTCATGCCCACAAAGCCCACCATCATTAGGCGCTGTATTGATTTTATTGCCTTTGCTTGCAGGCGCTGTACCTCTAGAATGTTGCCTTCAAGCCCTGCAAAGATCGTGCCTTCACCTACGGCAGCTGTGCTGGTGGATGGCCATGGCCTGCGCCTGGATGACATTCCTGGAGAGGGACGGGCAGGGGACTGTGCTGTGTGAAGTGAGGCACGCTGGCCCTGGACTTGCTGAACCTCCACAGTTGTGTCAAGTGGATCTACCTCCAGTGGTGTCAGTGTTGGTACTACGAGGTGCCTTCTACGTGTTATAGGTATTTCTGGGCTGCCTTCCTCCTGCTCCTCTTGCACTGACTGTTCTTCGGCGTGGGATGTATCCTCCCCTCCTGCCTTAGGTTCCTGTGTCTCTGGTGGTGCTGTGAATTTAAATGCACACATTAATTTGGTGTCCTGCCTCGCATTGGTTGTGCAGTAAATGTTAAATTTTGGAGTTACATGGGTCCTATCTGTCTGTGTTTTGCCCTTCCTGATACACACATTCTGAGTGTACCTTGCTGGGTGTCATTGCTCCACTGTTTGGTGCAGGTGACTACATCTCCCATAATGCATTGCTGTGTGCGTGCTTGTGTGCATGAACTGGAGTTGCATTCATGTTTGGTGCCTTTCCTGGGTGTGTGGGTGATGTGGTGATGTATCAGGGGAGTGACAGCATGCTTTTCACCTTGACTGGTGTTTTTGGGGTTCGGAGCTGTCCAGGTCAGCCAAGCCGATCACACTCTCCAGCAGTAGGGTGCCCTCAACCAACTCCTCCAAAGGCATGGAATCAGTAGCAGTGGACATCCCACCACCGATCTTTCTTGCCTCAGCCAGCCTAGCAACCACCTTTTCTTTGGATCTTTGGTGCATATCATACCACCATTTCCTGAGGTCTTCTACGGTGCTGTGGGTCACACTGATGGAGATCACCTTCTCCTGTATGTCTGCCCAGATTTTCCTTTTGCATGCCTCTGCACATGCAGTGATTGTTTGCCAAACAGAAGCTCATGGCTCACCACAATTTCTTGTATGAGCTCCTCCTGCTCCCTTTCACTAAGCTTCTGTTTTTTCTTCCTGGCATTCTCCACCTGCTGCTTGTCCTGTGTGTCCATGTCTCCTCACTCAGAAGCAGTGCACGAGTGTCTCAGCTCTCCTCCCGGCCTCTCACTCTGCTTCTGGCAATCAGGTGCAGCATGGACAGTCATACTTCCATGTTGTGATGCCATCAAGCTGCACCTGAATTTCCGATTAGAAGATTTGCGATTTCGCATTTAAGGAATCACAATTTAGGTATTCTCATTACTTTTCTGCGAATATTAGGGAATCGCTAAATATTAGCAAACTTTTATTTAGATTGGGTTTTGCGATTCTCAAAATGGGATTCGCAGATAATCGCAATTTGAGAATCGCAAATTCCTATTTTGATACATATGGCCCCAGATCCCTCTCCCACTAATATGGTGCGCAAATGGCTACAGAGAACCTAAAGATGTCTCCCATTATACTTTATTATGAATGGTCAGAACTCACCCTTACCCCTTAGTAGTAAATGAAAGACATGAGTACTCCAAGCTGCTATTACTCGACTGATAGGTGTCATATACTTCAAATCCAGTCCATCATGCCCAACAGGCCTAAGCCATTGTCCAGCTTTGGAAGCAGTTTTCACACCTCATTAAGGTCAATTACTAGCAAGTGCAACTGCTGGCAGGCTAATACAGATTAGCATGCAGGAGCTTCAGGCAGAGAAAAGGTATCTTGAGCTTCAAGCAGAGAAAAGGTATCTTTCTAAAAGCTACTTTTACTAAATATGTATTAACATTCTAACTATTGAACTGCATTTCTTATAAATATACAAAATTGTGGTTGAAACATTTCTCAAGCTTGTCCCAAACTAGAGATAGCAAAATTAATAGATTCATCTTCACTCTAGCTTTTCAGATAAGACAGACAGAGTCTGCCACAGTAAAATAGGTTTTGAGAACTTGTCAATTTAGGTGCATGCCAACATTAATATACATGTCAACCTGTAAAAAAGGCACCCTACCATATGGGCTTCAGAGCCTACTTAAGGGTGACTTACTGCTATTTAAAAAGAAGATGTATTACCTAGCAAAAGGGATATTTTGACTGGGCAGCAAGGATGTTTAAACTGCAGCAGTAAGGCTATGTTTTACTTTTCACAATTATGGATAGCACAATACATTCTGCAGCCCCCTGTTGACATTTAATTTTCCACTTCATGGTTGTAGTTTCTGCACAATATACTATGGCTTACAAGAGAGTAAAAAATGGCAATCAGGGATCCGACAATTTTTACATGGCTTAGTGGTCAGGGCATATACCCTGAACACTGGCCGGCAGTGCCCCAGGGTGCAGAGTAAAAAAAAAACACCAAAAGCATTCTCTAAAAATTGGGGATGATTATGCAAAAAGGGCCATTTTCCTACAGGAAAGGCATTCAACCATATATCAAAGAAAGTGCTTCTAGTGAAAGGACACATTGGAAATCCCTTAAATACTATTTCAATGCATGCTATGACAGAGTCACCACCAACGAAGATATTGTTGAAAGTTTAAGAGAACATAATCACCCTCTAAACATCACTGACATTCAAGTTAGGAATGTCTCACATGAACAAGAGTTAGCTTATAAGAGCCCACATAACCTATACTAAAACATATAATTCCCTGAGTTCCTGTAAAAGTGACTGGGCAACCCCTACAATAGAAAACCAAAAAAAATAATAAAAGGAGAAAGAAAATCTCTTTAGAAACACCATGAGTCCCCAGAATATAGGATGAAATAACAACTCAATAACGTTTAAAAATAACACATACTTTTCAAGATCGTTTACCGCATGACAATGGTTATGATGACAAATGAATCATTGGCTTTGAAACTAACAATAATACACTAATCCTAACACCGGGTAACACATGGATGATGGACGGCACATTTAAATCATATCCACTACCACTAACACAAATATACAGTTTTAATGGGCATTACCATAATACAAATGTCTCTTAACTACATAGACTGCTACTAAATTTGCAAAGTTCAACCTAAAAAGAACTCAAACAAATCAAATAAAAAACAAATAATTACGATCCCAAATAAAGTAGTTAGTCTACCAACAGACAGCAAAAAAAAGGGTGCTACTACAGTTTAAAAAAATATATGGAGATACCTACAAAAATCTACACCTCTTGTAAAATAAGCCACAAAAGTATATTTGGCCTCTGAAGTAAAAAATATCAGTATCATTAGCCTACATCCCTGTCAGAGAAGTACCCCCATACAATGTCATGCTAATGGAATCCCCATACTACCAAAATACGAAAAAAAAACTTTTAGTGCTAATGGAATATTTTACAGATGCTTGGGCTGTTCCCTCGCACTGATCGGAAGAATGGCACCAATAAAAATACACCCCATGGTGAAATTTCTACGACAACATCAGCTCTCATGAAGCAAAAACTGAAAATACTGTGGAATAGTGGCATAATGTCTTCCAAGAAATGCTTGAAAGAAGCCAATCGATACTTAAAAAAGAACAAAGGTACCAAGACCTATGAGGAAAATATACCTTAACAAGACTGAAACCAAAAATATACAAACAAATTAAACCAATGTTGCAAGTGCTAGCCAGCAAATAGTGCCTATTTACCAACAGCAAAGTTTTACCTTACTTTAAATCAATAGCCATAATACTACAATAAAAATCTCCAAAGAAATCAAGCTAAAACCAAACACAAATAAATTTAGCAACAAAAACATATATAATTTTATAAATAATAGATTATTATGTTTTGTCACTCTGAGTAAAAATATAACATAAAGAGAAATATGATTTCAGAACGATAAATATGGCAATCAATATTATTTATAAACAACAGAAAACAACAAGGAAAATAATATTTAAAAGCTACAAAAAATTCCTCTAAGGAATTGTTTGCAGCGGTTAGAAAGCTCTCCAAATTTTGGTGTAAAATTCAATGGCTAGTCAACAGTTCTGCAACAGTCTGGTAGCCTCTTTTCAAGCTAAGGTTACATCTGTATACGACTCCTTTTTAGGCTCGGACGGCTCTTATGCTCAGATAGTTAGTCAGACAATTGAGGACACCCCTTCCACAAAAGGCAGGGTTTAGGACTCCCTCAGGTAGGAACTCCTCACAAAGTGTTTTAGCAGCTGACCTTCTCTGCCCACCATCAAGTCCTCCCTACAACTTGAAAGATAACACCCTATATATCTTCGCTGCTTTAACTGCAGAACAGATATTACATTTTCTAATAGAAGTTACATCCTGATCTGCAAGGAATCTCCGTCCTCCTAGAATTTTGCATATTGTACCTGAGGTAATGGCTGCACACCACACACCTATATTTTATGTTATAAATGTAACTGTTCTGGATACTTTGAAAGGAGTGGAAACAGGTTTCAATCATTCTGCTCCTGAAAAAAATGTAATGTAGATGCAAGCGACCCAAATACCTTCAGGCAAATATCCTGTTTACCCTTCCCAGCTAAAGTAGATGAGAAGGCCATCTACCTAGAACTGCCAACCTTCAATAATGACAACTAAATCCTAGCCCCCTCTCAGTTTGGGTTCCGTGCTCATCATAGCACGGAGCTCAATTTAAAACCAGCTACGGAAAAACTCAGGCAGACTTTGGACAACAGAGGAAATGTGGCTCTGATCTTATTGGATCTTTTGGGCGCATTTGACACGGTCAACCACAATCTTTTGGTTGACCATCTCATCTCATTCAGAATCAAAGACAGAGCCCTGGCCCTTTTAACATCCTTTCATATGGACTCAGTTCAATTAGTGTCACGGGGAGACTTTCTCTCTCCATATTTCTCTTTGCCATGCAGGGTACCACAGGGGTCCTCATTGAGCCCCATCATCTTGTATGTTATGCCACTGACTGGCCTGATTACATGTTACAAATGTTCCCTGGTCTCATACGCCAATGACACTAGATCTTCGTGTTGATAACGGACAATCTAGAAACAACTGCAGTCAAGTTCCATAACTGTATGCTCCAAATAGGAAATTGGATGAGGGACAATTGTCTAAAGTTAAACTCGTCAAAAGCAGAGGTTCTACTGCTGGCAATATGCCCTCCTTTTGGTCCCCTGACTGGTGGTCTCATGAACTGGGAACCCTTCCAACCCCAAGTGTTAAAGTCAAGAATTTTGTGGTCATTTTTGATCCTAAAGTATCCTTTGAGGGCCAGATCAACTACATTATATCCTCATGCTTTTCGTCTTGAAAATCCTCAGGAGGTCCTCTTCTATATTCCCTCGGCCTTGCAGACTTGACTACTGCAATCCTCTCTTTACCAGCGCCGAAAACCATTGTTTAAATAAACTACAGACCCTCTAAAATGCGATGGCCCATCTGCTCCTTTGTATTCCTATACATAAGTCTGCATCTCAAGCCTTAGCTCAGCTACACCGACATCCTGTTAAAAAGCAAATTAAGTTCAAGGACCTGTGCATAGCTTTTAAGTCTTTACGCAGCCACGGCCAGTATTTCCAAACTTATATCCCCCTCAAGATCTCTTCGCTCCTCCACTAACCGTAACCTTGTCATCCCCAAATCTAAATCACTTAATTTGGGCGGAAAAAGCCCCCAATGATTAAGAATACATCAAATTTGCTTGACTTAGGAAAAGGCTAAAACCCTGCTTATTTAACCAGTAGCTTCTGTTTATAATTCCTTGGACATATCATGTTGCACCTCAGAAGCTAGCGCCTAGACACATCAGGGTATTAGCTGCGCTTTATACATTTTATTTCATTTCATTTCAGTGGGTGTAAACACAATTTGCGCAACCACTGTTGCTATGTTACTCCTGTCTGTCAATATGGAATTTCCTCCAAACCGAACTTTAATCATTTTGGAGCAAGGCAATATTTGCAACTCTCACATCGCATCCTAGGGATTCTTGTTCATTTCCTTCATTTGCATGTGGAAAATTGACTCGTTGCAGTGACAGTAGGAATGTGCACAGCTTCACAAAGTGCTTTCAATAGACAAAATCCCATGCTATAAATATAATAGTTAAAAGTGAATGTGACATTCACGGTTGCATAGCTGCTTAGCATTCCTTTCTGAATTTGAAGATGGAGCTATTTTGCCCAGATATCCTTTATGTTTCACATAACATGGAGAATTTATGATGGGGTGATCCGTTTGAGAGGCAAGCAGGAAGGATCATTGTGACGCCACGCATATATTTGATTCACAATTGCTGAGTGAAAAGTGTTAGTGCATGCTAATACATTTGTAATTCTAAGCTGCAATAGGCGTTACTTTTACAGACTTAATAGTATTTATTACAGCTCCTTGGGTCGATTAACTATGGTACCATTTGGCAGTGTGTCTGACATATCTGCTGTCACGCCTTCACGTGGTGTTATAGCACATGCCTCTAGCCCTAGGAGTTTACAAGATGGCCAATGTATTTATGCAGTGACAACGATTTCTTAATACCATATATACATTTTGTTTCTGGAAAACAAAGGCTGAGCTATTTTTACTCTCATTAATGACATTTCTACGATCTTTCTGAGAATGTGCTGATATGCTTACGGATAAGGGCTGTAGCACATAAAGGTTTCCAGGAAATTCAGCACAATTTTTTCACATCGCTAAAGTAAATAAAGAGCACAACATAACATAAAATAACACAGAAACATGGCACAAAGCCAAATAAAAAAAAATCATAATATGAGATAAGTCATCAGAACAGTCAAATTTAAGTGCAACATAACATCTACAGTAAAACACAACTATAACAAAATGCAATAAAGCTGCACAAAAACACAACAGCACTAAAAAAAACAAAAGAACACATCAGGCCCACAACAAAATGAAGCACAACAAATATGCACAAATATTCTTGCCACGCATTGTAACTACCACAAGTCTGCTTTTACAATAATTTTCTAAAAGGTGTTTTACTTGTCACCAAGGACAGGTAGTACAGCCAGTCAAAAATACTTTGTGATCTGGTCCCAAGATGCTAATGATTATGATCACTGAACACATCCACAGTCACATTGCTTAATCAGTCTTGATTTTTCTCTAACGTTAACTTTTCTGAAATATGAATTGCATTACACTTCAGTTACCCAGAGAAGCAATGAAATGTAATACAAGGCAATAAACCAACAGCGGAAAGAACAATCAGGTACATGCAATCCAAGAAAACTAATATAACCAATTAATGATACATTGAACTGTAAAAACATATGAGGGGGGCAAGGCTAACCATCATGGCCGACCGGACATGAATTAGATCGGCTCCACGCAATGCCTTAAAAAAACAATGGGTTTGGGGGCTCCTCATGCCCTAAATTCGGCACAAATCTACATTTACAGCACCTGGGACCTGAGGGGAGGCAGCCAGCTAGAGAAACGGCCCCCTTGTGCTGAGAGCGGAGCGGGAGACTTCACCCGACGGCTCGAGTGGCTGAGCAATATGACAGCCATCAGTCTGTACGGAGGGGAGAGCCTGCTCCGGTGCGACAAGGTCTGTTGAGGGGTCTGCAGTCAGGAGGACGATCGTGAGATAACTAACCCTTGCTTGTTTTGGACCCCGGGGGCTGACCCTGCAAACGAAAGATGGAGGGATTGATGACATCGGCCCCGGGTGGCCTCGGCGCGGTTCCAGCACTCACACGCCAACATTACTGATAGTCGCGGAGGGACCCTCGAGAGTCGGGAGGAAGGAGGGGACCCCTCTGATGTTGCCCGGAGCCAATGAGGAGGGGGGCTCCACCTGTTAAGCCAGCGGCCCACTCGTGGGACCAATCGTCAGGTGGTGCCTGACTTAAAGATGGCGGCAGCCAGGAGAGGATTTGACGCCCCCTGTGGAGGCTCCGGTGGGAGCTGTTGACCCCCCTGGGGTAGTTGGCGGCAGGGCAAGGTCCCCAGGATCCCAGAGATGATGACGCCCCCCTATTACTGATAGCCCGAGCTGCCTGCACACGTGCAGGTGCGTCATACCCTTTAACCTGCAACGCAGCCAGACCAGGACACTTGTGGGCCCAGAGATGAATGGGGCCCACTTGGGAGCCTAACGTTAATGATAGTAAGGAGTGGGGCGACCCCCCTTACATCTCAGCAGCCAGCAGATAGTCACAGCAAAAGGTGATGCCTGACCTTAAGATGGCCGCTTCCAGTCACCAGCCCAGAGCCTCATGAAGGAAACCAGGCGTGGGGCACTCTAGCACGTGAATGGGTGTTTGGCCCCAGGGAGGAGTCCAGACTGCGGGACGGCCTACAAGCCCAAGTCTGTAGGGTACGGTTGCAGCAAAGAGCACACAGATTGGGCTGCCGTCCCCACTAGCCCTCTACAAGACTACGAGAGCGTGCCCACTATAGACGGCCAATTATGCCCAAAGCACGTGAGGAGGTCTTGGGTCCACTAGAGTGCCTCAGCCCGGAGCCAGTCGGACGAGCATGGAAAGGGGAAAGTCCACTCCCTATACGCCCTTCCCCACTGTGAACAGCCTGGGCCCCGGGCCTTCTGGGTCCCAACAAGCTGATACCCAGTTGCAGACGATTGATGCCTCGCCACAAGGTTGAGACCCCCTTAGCTCCTCAGCGTTTGAGAGGGCCCGCACCGGAAGGGGGTGAAGGTCCCTATGCCACCCAGAAAGTCACAACCTCCAAGGGACTCCAACTTCTTCTCCCCCGCTACCAAGGGTGTGATCCAGCGCCCCTATAGAAAATATGTCATAACAACGCTACCCAACTCCACAATATTCACCATTAATCATAAAACACTCATAAGGCCCATAAACTAACGTGACATATTTTGAGCAACTGAATCATGTGACCTAATTAATGAAACCTATTCACAAATTATATACACATTTATATACAACCGCAGTATAATGATTTCACCATGGTTTTTGTAAAGCTTTGCATTTAATTAAGTCACTTAGGCAAATGGATCTGCTGATGGTAATGACTATGAAATAACAAGACCAGCTTGTCTTTTCAAAAATCTTATTTATTAACTATTTATTCAAGAAAAGTGCATTTATTAGAGGAATAGCAAATTAATTAGTCTGACAGTTCCAAACTAAATGAAATAACATGTTAAATGAAGAATAAACAGTTTTCCATCACCTAAGGGAATAAAAGTCATTTAACCCTATTGATCCTTACGTGCTCCAAAGAGTCCGTCAGCACGTCACGCCTAACAGGAATCGGGAGAAGATGAGCAGCAAGAGCAGCCAGAGTCACAAGAACAGAAAGAGCCCCTTCCCTCCCATGGGGACAGTTTTTATACCTTTTCTAACTAACTAAAGTATCTTTATCGCACTCTTTTCTGAAAATCCAAACTTCCAATTGGCTGAGCCATGTCAGTCCACTATTAGGTCATGCTCTCCTGACCAAGTCCGGGGCCTCATCATAGCCCTTATTGTTCTTAGTTTCACCATCCTTTTTGCTTCCTCAAAAAGATACTTTTCCTGGGGAGAAACTTTACACTTCCTAATCTTGGCAGGCCATTCAGCATCCTGTCCTTGGCTATGACTCCAAGAACGCATTCAACTCGACCACGATTGCTTCTGCATTAAACGTTGTCAGCTCAGCAAAATACTCTGCGCATGAGTGAAGGCTTCACTCTGGTCAAGTTTCATAAACTGCAGCAATGCCAGCCATTTTCTTTAGGCCCAACCGTAAAACTAATATATAAACAAACACAAGACATCGATTAATGAAGGAAATAGAATTCATTCTGTTAGCCACCCACCTTTGCTAATTATTAACCCATTAATCTATGTTACCTAGCTGAAGCAAATAAAGCAACAAACAGAATTATGCAACATAAAGACGAAAAGACATAACATGAGCACACAAAACAAGCACATGCCATTAATAAAACAGCCGCATTTAATATTGACAAAGACAATAGACAAGATTAGTTTATTATTTTTTACAAACAAGCATTTGCAACATAAAGCACATATATGAGCACACATATTAGTCCCTTATGTAATGTTTTGCAATTTAATCTAGGTTGGTTCAGTAATATTCACTCCATTCACGTTAATATAATTATTTTGTTATGGAAGTTTAACTTTGCGAGTCAAAAACAAATGTATTTTAAAATCTCGCTCCATCAGGTGCAACTAGTGATGAACCCGCGCGAGCAACCGACAATATGACATTTACCAGGAATGACCTGCTGACCACACAAAGGAAATTCAAGCAGGAGCTGAGGGACAACTTTAAAGCTGACATAGGGGCATCCTTTGAAGCATTCAAGTCGGAAATGGGAGGGCGGCTGGTGACTCTGCAATCAAAAGTGGACTCAGTTGGGGCTCGCACTCTCGATCTTGAGGCCAAACAGAAAGACCTGGAGAACTGCATGAGACCCCTGGAGACCCAGCCCGAAAACGTTCGGGCGCAGCTGAAGGCGACGGTGCTCTGGTGTGAAGACCTGGAGAACTGCTCCCGTTGGGAGAACATTCGAGTGAGAGGCCTGGAGGAAGAATGCGATGGCCCGCACCTGGAGGCCTTCATGGTGAGACTCCGAGCCGGAGGTGCGTGTGGAGAGAGTGCAAAGGGTGGGGCCCTGGGTCCGGGAGATGCCAGAAAGCCATGCGACGTGTTCACAAAATTCAGTTCCTTTAACCCGTTTACCGTGGCGATAATTTTGCCTCATTGTGGGGCATTCTATCATGTGGGCGGGGCCGCGTCGGCCAACGGACGTGCACAGCACTACCAAGCTAGTGCTCGCCAAGGCCGTTTGCCGACGGCAGCAACAAAAGGGTTAAAACTTCCAAAAGGGTCCTCGAGAAAGCATGAGTTCTAGACAAGGTTTCCTTCCAAAACACTGAGCGCTCGCTCTTTCAAGACGTGACCCAAGCCACTCTAGCCCGACGTCAACAACTCTGACCTGTCACCACAGCCCTAAGAGAGTGCAAGGTGAGGTACCTTTGGACATACCCTTTTGGCTTGGCAGTCATTTGGGACAATATTAATTATTACTGTGCAGAGCTAGAGGAAGTGGCAACTAGCCTGGGCATCAAGTTGCCCACCACAACACATGCAACAATCGAGAGAAGGGTGGAGACGGCGACAGGCAAGCAGACACAAGGAGGAGGCCCCTGGATGCAACAACGACATCCAAATAAGAACCCGGAGGGGTGACAAACCTGGGTGTCATAGTGATGGAAAAGTCATGCTCTGTCACTCCGAAGCCGAAGCGATCCGGAGAAAGGCCTGAACTTATGGTGCCGACCACAGCAATCAAAGAGTAGACAACCTACTGGTTTCCATTTCCTTCAATATCCAAGATACTGAAATTGGGCGTCGGCGGCGGAATATGGTCTGCCCCAGTCTTTTGCTCAAAACAAGATCCTCCTCTATGATCGAGGATCTGCAGGAGCAAATTGTTGGACTGAGTTGGACCTGGTTCACTTTTTTCTACCTTTTATTTTCCTTTTGGTTTATTTGGTGTCACCTTGATGTTTTCGCTGCTTTCCCTTCTTGGTTGCTGATACAGGGGGGAGGGAGGAGGAAACTTGAAAACTAGAATGCAGGGGGGAGGAGGGAACCTAGCTGTCCTGAGTTTGCAGACACATGGCAGGTCTTAATTGTCTGACATGGAATGTTAAGGGGCTTAACTGCCCAAACCAGAGTCAACAGATCTGGAAATTCTTACACCATCACCAGATTAAAGTTGCTGCCCTCCAGGAAACACATCTTCCCCGTAAAGAGGAAAACCGTTTGAAGCACAGGGCATACCCTCAAATTTTTTGCTCTTCGGAACACACCAAATACAATGGGGTGGGGCTGCTCTTTCACACTTCAACCCCATTTCAGCACCACAACACTAAACCAGACAAGGAAGGGAGGTTTGTGATGGTGAGGGGAGAGTTCCAGGGCAGGCCTTTACATTTGCGACGCTCTATGTACCCAACACGGGACAGCGCGATTTCCTCAATGCTTTTTTATCTACCCTGGGAGGATTCACAAGAGGTGATGTTATACTACTATGGAATTTCAACTTAATATGGGACCCGACTCTTGACACTGCACACAGCCACAGGGCAGCAGGGGGATTTTCAGTAAACGGCTTCAAGCAACACTACGAGGGCTGGGCCTGGTGGATGTATAGAGGAATGCCATCCCACAAAATGAGATTACTCCTTCTTCTCCCACTCACATAGGACATACTTAGGGGCGATCTGGAGGAGGGGCTAGCGGTGTGCGATCCATTGCGGTTGATTCTAAAAATGGGCTCCCTTGAGCCTTTAAGCTGACGAGCTTCTGGATGACGCACCTGCGTGCCGGTTAGGCATCAAGGCCTGTGACGGTTGCTTGGCGGCCTTCTTTTCCACCTGAACTACGTTCTCTACTGATGAGGGAAGATATCCCGAAACCCGGGCCATGTCTCGGGTCTTGAGATCTTCACAACAACATGTACTTACTTGCACCTACTGAGGTGAACCACGTATGAACTATACATACCAGAATCCTTAGGGGTGATCCGGAGGAGGGGCTAGCGGTGTGCGATCCATAGCGGTTGATTCTACAAATGGGCTCCCTTGAGCCTTTAAGCTGACAAGCTTCTGGATGACGCACCTGCGTGCCGGTTAGCCATCAAGGCCTGTAACGGTTGCTTGGCGGCCTTCTTTTCCACCCCAACTACGTTCTCTACTGATGAGGGAAGATATCCCGAAACCCGGGCCATGTCTTGGGTCTAGAGATCTTCCCAACAACAAGTACTTACTTGCACCTACTGAGGTGAACCACTCATGACCTATATGTACCAGAATCCTTAGGGGCGATCCGGAGGAGGGGCTAGCGGTGTGCGATCCATTGCGGTTGATTCTACAAATGGGCTCCCTTGAGCCTTTAAGCTGACGAGCTTCTGGATGACGCACCTACGTGCCGGTTAGGCATCAAGGCCTGTGACGGTTGCTTGGCGGCCTTCTTTTCCACCCCAACTACGTTCTCTACTGATGAGGGAAGATATCCTGAAACCCGGGCCCTGTCTCGGGTCTAGAGATCTTCACAACAACAAGTACTTACTTGCACCTACTGAGGTGAACCACTTATGAACTATACGTACCAGAAGCCATAGGGGCGATCCGGAGGAGGGGCTAGCAGTGTGCGATCCATTGCGGTTGATTCTACAAATGGGCTCCCTTGAGCCTTTAAGCTGACGAGCTTCTGGATGATACACCTGCGTGCCGGTTAGGCATCAAGGCCTGTGACGGTTGCTTGGCAGCCTTCTTTTCCACCCCAACTACGTTCTCTACTGATGAGGGAAGATATCCCGAAACCCGGGCCATGTCTCGGGTCTAGAGATCTTCACAACAACAAGTACTTACTTGCACCTACTGAGGTGAACCACTTATGAACTATACGTACCAGAATCCTTAGGGGCGATCCGGAGGAGGGGCTAGCGGTGTGCGATCCATTGCAGTTGATTCTACAAATGGGCTGCCTTGAGCCTTTAAGCTGACGAGCTTCTGGATGACGCACCTGCGTGCCGGTTAGGCATCAAGGCCTGTGACGGTTGCTTGGCGACCTTCTTTTCCACCCCAACTATGTTCTCTACTGATGAGGGAAGATATCCCGAAACCCGGGCCATGTCTCGGGTCTAGAGATCTTCACAACAAGAAGTACTTACTTGCACCTACTGAGGTGTACCACTTATGAACTATACGTACCAGAATCCTTAGGGGCGATCCAGAGGAGGGGCTAGCTGTGTGCGATCCATTGCGGTTGATTCTACAAATGGGCTCCCTTGAGCCTTTAAGCTGACGAGCTTCTGGATGACGCACCTGCGTGCCGGTTATGCATCAAGGCCTGTGACGGTTGCTTGGCGGCCCTCTTTTCCACCCTAAGTACATTCTCGACTGATGAGGGAAGATATCCTGAAACCTGGGCCATGTCTCGGGTCTAGAGATCTTCACAACAACACGTACTTACTTGCACCTACTGAGGTCAACCACTTATGAACTATACGTACCAGAACCTTAGGGCCGATCCGGAGGAGGGGCTAGCGGTGTGCGATCCATTGCGGTTGATTCTACAAATGGGCTCCCTTGAGCCTTTAAGCTGACGAGCTTCTGGATGACGCACCTGCGTGCCGGTTAGGCATCAAGGCCTGTGACGGTTGCATGGCGGCCTTCTTTTCCACCCCAACTATGTTCTCTACTGATGAGGGAAGATATCCCGAAACCCGCGCCATGACTCGGGTCTAGAGATCTTCACAACAACAAGTACTTACTTGCACCTACTGAGGTGAACCACTTATGAACTATACGTACTAGAATCCTTAGGGGCGATTCGGAGGAGGGGCCAGCGGTGTGCGATCCATTGCAGTTGATTCTACAAATGGGCTCCCTTGAGCCTTTAAGCTGACGAGCTTCTGGATGACGCACCTGCGTGCCGGTTAGGCATCAAGGCCTATGACGGTTGCTTGGCGGCCTTCTTTTCTACCCCAACTACGTTCTCTACTGATGAGGGAAGATGTCCCGAAACCCGGGCCATGTCTCCGGTCTAGAGATCTTCACAACAACAAGTACTTACTTGCACCTACTGAGGTGAACACTTATGAACTATACGTACCAGAATCCTTAGGGGCGATCCGGAGGAGGGGCTAGCAGTGTGCGATCCATTGCGTTTGATTCCAGAATAGATCACGCCTTCTTGAGTCAATCCCTCCTCTGTACAGTGTTAAGAACTCAGGTACACCCTATCTGCCTCTCGGATCACACACCCCTAGAACTGACCCTAGATTGGCCCGCACCATGCTCCAAATATGCCAGGTGGTACTTCCCCAACTACCTGTGCAGAGATAGACTACTTCGGGACGAACTGCGACAATCAATTACGGACTTCTTCGATCTTTATGACCCGGAACACACACTCTAGCCAACAACGGGGATGCCTTCAAGGCGGTCAATAGGGGGAAGTGTATTGAAATAGAGACCATGCTCAAGACGCAATGCAAGGGAGAATGCCTCTTCCTGGAGAGCAAACTTTGCTCCGCGAAAGAGGACCACGAGGCTTCCCCCATGGTACAAACCCTCTGCAAGTTTACCCAGGTAAAGGGGAAACTCCAAGCGATCTACAAGCATGTAACTATGAGGTGGGAAACAAGGTAGGCACGCTATTAGCACACCAGCTATGGATCCGGAAGGAAAAGAACGTCATTCAAAAGAGAGAGGACGGAATGGAGGTCCTTCACCAGAGCAAAGAGATTAAAACCAAGGTGTTTGAGGATTTCTATCATTCGTTATACACGGTGGACCACCCAGACTTGCAAGGCCAAGACCAATATTTAGAGGGACTCACCCTGCGGCAGGTACCCGCTTCCACCAATGAGGTGCTGAGTATCCCCTTCTCTGCTGAGGAGGTTCAGAAGGCGATCGACTCGTTTAAGCTACAAAAAGCGCCGGGCCAGTATGGCCTTAACGCCCACTTCTATCGTACCTTCGCTCCAGATCTCGTCCTCCTCTTAGTAACGCTTTTTAATGATGTTGCCTCTTCTCAACAGGTGACCCCCTCAATGGGAGAAGCCTTGATCTCTGTCATACCCAAACAAAGGAAAGGCCCCTCCCAATGTGCTTCTTACAGGCCGATAGCACGCCTCAATTTAGACAACAAGATCTATTAAAAAAATTTGGCCACACGCCTGAAAACATTATACCGTTCTTGGTGGGGGTTGACCAAGTGGGTTTTATTAAGGGGAGAAAAACCCATGACAACCTGCAAAGAGTATTCCATATAATAGAGAAAGCACAACGGAAGGCAATACCCATGGTCCTACTCGCGCTGTACGCGGAGAAGGCCTGTGACTGAGTGGACTGGACCTTCTTGACCCGCACTCTGCATCACTTTGGCCTCGCCAAGACCTTTTTTGGGATGATCAAAGCAAATTAATATGCGCCGCGCTCTAGGGTACCGGTGAATGGGGTGGCCTCGGCACCTTTTTCTCTTTCACGGGGCACCCATCAGGGTTGCCCCCTTGCCCCCCTTTTATTTGCGCTCACCATTGGACCCTTTGCGGCACAGACAGACACAAAATATCCCTCTTTGCGGACGACGTGCTCCTTCCTGTCACAAGACTGTAATCTTCCCTTCTGGCGATTCTGGCAGAGCTCACCTTGTACGAGCGGTCCCCGGGTTTCGAGCTAAACCTCTTGAAATCCTTCCTCTTGAACCTCACAGTCTCCAGGGAAACTATGGCGGCCATAGAGGGCACAAACCCCTTTCCTGGTGCACACAAAAACATCAGTTATCTGGGCATAAAACTCACCCCAGGGTGGAGCACTTCTACAGGGCAAACTTTCCTCCACTACTGCGATAACTTAGGGTGGACTTTGCCAGGTGGCAGACGACCTACCTCTCGTGGATAGGAAGGGTAAACACTATGAAAATTAATGTTTTTCCGCGTTTATACCTTTTAAAAGGCCTTCTGGTCCCAGTGGATAGGGCGCTCTTCTCTGAAGTAAAAAGAATGGTCACCATGTTCATTTGCAGGGGCAGAGGGCACGTCTCTCTAACCACATGAAGATGAGGTCGAGGGAGGAGGGTGGGCTGGCCCTTGCTGACTTCCTGGACTACTATAGGATGGCTCAACTGAGGGTGAGCACGGAGTGGTCCGTTCAAGAATCGGAAAAACACTGGCTCCATATGGACAGACAAATCACAGGGAGAACGATATGGGACCTCATGTGGAAACTCAAACAACATCGGCCTTGTAACGCATACATCAGTACTCCCACGTCAACCACCCTGAGGGTTTGGGATGTTGTGAAGAGAACAACACCCCTCACCACATTTCGCTCCGCATACACGCCTATACACTTCAATACCAAATTTCCCCCGGCAGTGCAGGAAGGTCCCTTTAACGCCTGGTGGGAGGGGGGATGCCTCATGCTTTCCCACCTGTTCGAGGGGGGGAAACTGCTATCCTTCCCGGAATGGTCTAGGGCAATTCAACTCCAACCTGCAGAGGAATTCCATTATTTTCAGCTTAAACACTGGAAATTTGCCCAACCAGGGGCCTCCTCAACGGGCACCATCTCCTTTCTCTACTCCCTTCTATGGGCGTGGAACTCCCTAAACACCCTGAGACACCAATGTTTCCGGGATACACTTTTAGGCAAACTCTACAGAAGAAACAATGGTCCTCACTCTTCAGGGACAGTTCCAAGTATAACCGGTATATGCACCTAAGAGAGACCCACTACAAAATTATGTATGATCGGTGTCTCAACCCTCAGAGGCTACACACCATCTTCCCCAACGCTTCAGACAGGTGTCGGAGGGGTTGTGGGCAGCTGGGCGATTTACTAGTAAATTGGGTTCGTAAGGAGCACTCCGTTTTAATTGTAGTTTGTACAATAATCTATTGGTGCCGCGATCATGAAGGGTTGTCAGTCCTTGGATCAATGATAGTTTATGATGGGTGTGAGTGCCCACCTGATCGCGCACTGTTCACCTGGTGCTCCGCACCTTGTTTGTTTAATATATTTATCAACTCTTTAAATGAATTCGTTAATGTTTTTAACACATTAGCTTTTAATCATGATTTATGAATCAAATCATTTCATTTTGTTATTCACAATATTCATAACAACATGCATTTATGTGCTTTGTTTCACAAAATAGCTTTTTTGCTCCAATACATTTCAACATTATACATATTTGGTCACTTTTTCTTGTGAAGCCAACTGCATTTCGGCAACATGTATTGCCTTCATCAGGGGCAGTTCTGCAAAAATAAAAATGAAAGCATCATGTAAGTGTTTTTGTATTGTGTTGTACATGGGGGTTCTAGTACGTCTAATTATCAAAGTGCCTACCTTTTGACGCCTGTTATGTGGCAGTGTGTCTTTGCGAATGTCCACCCTGTGCACGAGTGTTCTGCTTAAATAAAAATGAGAGATCTAATGTAACTGACTGTCGAATCGTGCATGGAACTAATTATCGGGTCCTAATCTAGTTACGTACCTCGTGTTCTGCGTGACGATTATCTGAAACAATAAATGTACATGTACTTGATTGTATATGTCTTTCGCAACTACAACAACTAAAGTGTTCAAAATTATTCGGGACATACCTTAGCTTCACTATGATTCTTGCTCTAAAAAATCGGAGAAAAAAATATATACCACGTGGTTAGTATCACGTCTTTAGGTCTTTAAGTTAACCTGTATGGGTTTAGACTCTGCCCGTACCTGCTGTTTCTATGTTCTCTCCTACGACCAAAAATCCGCAGCCCTGTGCTCGCTTCCGTGTCCCCTCCATTTCGAATTCGAATGATACAAAAACTCCGCAACCTCACGGAGTTCGCGTAGTTGTGGAAATAGATGACAGACTCGCTTGTAACTGAATCACTGTGAGTGAAATTTCCTAAGCGCCATCTTGGTGTGGTAAAAATCGGTTGATCATTGTTACTATTTATTGTAGATCCTACTGATGAGGTTACTATTTTACATTCATTGTCTTGGAATGTAAGTGAACCTTATCGAAAACCTATATACGTTAATATTCCTCTTACTGTTCTGAACGAATACACTTAATGTCGATCGTGTCCGAATGAGCGTGGAAACTTATCACGTATAGTTAGTAATATAATATCTGAATTGATATTTTCTGCGATGCCTATTTAGCATTCAGTATGGGAAATAAACTTATTGTGTATATGTAAATGAATGTGTGAATATTTTCATGCAAGAGATGTATAATATAACCTCATAAGTATCCAATGTACTTGGTCAGGACATATACAACTTTTTTGCAACAAAAAATCAATTACATTTCAGTTTGAATTGAAAATATTTGCAGATTAATTAACATTGTTCATGCTGAAATCCGATGTTCATTATGTTAAACATTTGTTACTATAAGCATCAAGGTAATGGTTATATTTCAGAGTGATAGAATTATCATATATATCGTTCACGGTTGGGTTATTATTGCATAAACTGATTTCAATGTTAACCTTAGTACTATTGATCTTTCTATAGTTAGCAAGCTAAATCATATTTATCATTTAGACCTGTAGGTGCCATTGTATTGAGATATTTAATCCAAAACAATTCTCGCTGCATCAATTTTCGATGGTTATCAATTCCCAGTCTGGTTTGTACCTGTTCAATGACTAAAAATCTTAGTTGAGAAATGCTGTGTCTTTCTTGTTTCCAATGTTGCACCAATGGTGATGTCAAATTCTCATTGCGGATTCGGCTTTTATGTTCCGTTATTCGTATTTTTACTTTACGTTCGGTTTTACCGATATACATTTTGCCACAGGGGCATTTAATTCCGTACACAACATTCTGCGTATTGCAGTCACTAGTGTGTTTCATTTGTATCAGTTTCCCTGTGCTCGGGTGGAGACATGTATTTCCTGTTATAACGTTATTGCAATTTGTGCAGTTAAGACATCGGATTGTTCCTTTATTTGTAGATGATAATACTGGTACTGGTCTGTATTTCAGTCTCTCTCTGAGGTTTGACCCTCTGGTATATGCGTGTAAGGGCAGTTCTTTAAATAGTCCGTTGAAATCTCGTTCGGTGGACAGTAGTTCCCATCTTTTGTTAATAATACCTTTGATTTTCGGTGATTGAGTAGTATACTTGGTCACAAATACCATTCTGTCTTGCTTAATTTTTTCTTCTTTGGGCTTTAGTAATGTTGTTCTATCCATTTGCAACACCTTCTCCAATTGCTCTTGTAGTGTCTCTGGTGGATATCCTCTGTCCTTGTATTTCTGTGCTTGTTTTACTAGTGTGTTTTGACACACCTGTGTGTTGGAACATATACGTTTAATCCGTATGAATTGTGACAAAGGGAGATTCCTTATTAAACTCCTCGGATGAAAACTCGTGTACTTGAGAGCATTGTTTCGATCATAGGGTTTTGTGTATAGTTCTGTCTCAAAGCCACTGTCTGATTTGGTTATTCTGACATCTAGAAAGTCAATCTCTTGTTTACTGATCTTGTACGTGAATTTGATTCTGGCATCTACTTGATTCAATGTACTAATTACAGTTTCCAATGTCTCTTGGGTATCATCCCAAATTAAAAAGATGTCGTCGATGAAACGACAATACATTTTCACATGTGACCATTCACTCATGCTCATTAGATTTTGTGCTTCAAATTGAGCCATGAATGTATTGGCGTAGGCAGGTGCCCCTGCAAAGGCCATTGACGTTCCATTGAGTTGTGCATAATACTTGTCTTTCCAAGTGAAATAGCTGTTATGAAGACAGAACTTGAGTAGCTGTAACAGTAAATTATTATTATCATCTACAAATAAAGGAACAATCCGATGTCTTAACTGCACAAATTGCAATAACGTTATAACAGGAAATACATGTCCCCACCCGAGCACAGGGAAACTGATACAACTGAAACACACTAGTGACTGCAATACGCAGAATGTTGTGTACGGAATTAAATGCCCCTGTGGCAAAATGTATATCGGTAAAACCGAACGTAAAGAAAAAATACGAATAACGGAACATAAAAGCCGAATCCGCAATGAGAATTTGACATCACCATTGGTGCAACATTGGAAACAAGAAAGACACAGCATTTCTCAACTAAGATTTTTAGTCATTGAACAGGTACAAACCAGACTGGGAATTGATAACCATCGAAAATTGATGCAGCGAGAATTGTTTTGGATTAAATATCTCAATACAATGGCACCTACATGTCTAAATGATAAATATGATTTAGCTTGCTATCTATAGAAAGATCAATAGTACTAAGGTTAACATTGAAATCAGTTTATGCAATAATAACCCAACCGTGAACGATATATATGATAATTCTATCACTCTGAAATATAACCATTACCTTGATGCTTATAGTAACAAATGTTTAACATAATGAACATCGGATTTCAGCATGAACAATGTTAATTAATCTGCAAATATTTTCAATTCAAACTGAAATGTAATTGATTTTTCGTTGCAAAAAAGTTGTATATGTCCTGACCAAGTACATTGGATACTTATGAGGTTATATTATACATCTCTTGCATGAAAATATTCACACATTCATTTACATATACACAATAAGTTTATTTCCCATACTGAATGCTAAATAGGCATCGCAGAAAATATCAATTCAGATATTATATTACTAACTATACGTGATAAGTTTCCACGCTCATTCGGACACGATCGACATTAAGTGTATTCGTTCAGAACAGTAAGAGGAATATTAACGTATATAGGTTTTCGATAAGGTTCACTTACATTCCAAGACAATGAAGGTAAAATAGTAACCTCATCAGTAGGATCTACAATAAATAGTAACAATGATCAACCGATTTTTACCACACCAAGATGGCGCTTAGGAAATTTCACTCACAGTGATTCAGTTACAAGCGAGTCTGTCATCTATTTCCACAACTACGCGAACTCCGTGAGGTTGCGGAGTTTTTGTATCATTCGAATTCGAAACGGAGGGGACACGGAAGCGAGCACAGGGCTGCGGATTTTTGGTCGTAGGAGAGAACATAGAAACAGCAGGTACGGGCAGAGTCTAAACCCATACAGGTTAACTTAAAGACCTAAAGACGTGATACTAACCACGTGGTATATATTTTTTTCTCCGATTTTTTAGAGCAAGAATCATAGTGAAGCTAAGGTATGTCCCGAATAATTTTGAACACTTTAGTTGTTGTAGTTGCGAAAGACATATACAATCAAGTACATGTACATTTATTGTTTCAGATAATCGTCACGCAGAACACGAGGTACGTAACTAGATTAGGACCCGATAATTAGTTCCATGCACGATTCGACAGTCAGTTACATTAGATCTCTCATTTTTATTTAAGCAGAACACTCGTGCACAGGGTGGACATTCGCAAAGACACACTGCCACATAACAGGCGTCAAAAGGTAGGCACTTTGATAATTAGACGTACTAGAACCCCCATGTACAACACAATACAAAAACACTTACATGATGCTTTCATTTTTATTTTTGCAGAACTGCCCCTGATGAAGGCAATACATGTTGCCGAAATGCATTGGGCTTCACAAGAAAAAGTGACCAAATATGTATAATGTTGAAATGTATTGGAGCAAAAAAGCTATTTTGTGAAACAAAGCACATAAATGCATGTTGTTATGAATATTGTGAATAACAAAATGAAATGATTTGATTCATAAATCATGATTAAAAGCTAATGTGTTAAAAACATTAACGAATTCATTTAAAGAGTTGATAAATATATTAAACAAACAAGGTGCGGAGCACCAGGTGAACAGTGCGCGATCAGGTGGGCACTCACACCCATCATAAACTATCAGCTGGGCGATTTAGACACATCTGGTGGGACTGCCCCTGCATCAAGCCTTTTTGGAAGGAGGTCCTCGCTCAAATCAAGCAGATCTTGGGTTACCCGAATCCAGTTACTCTAGAACACACACTCCTGGTGATCCGGGACACTAAGTTGAAGCGCCAGACACAAGGGGTTCGCTTAGTGATGGTGGATGCTAAGATGGCAGTGGCCGCAGCCTGCAAGAAGCCAGAGGCCCCTTCCCTCACACAATGGCTCACCAGATTGTAGCAGGCACTGGCGATGGAACGAATGACAGACATTGTAGAAGACTCCTGTAAGGGTTTAGACTATGTGTGGGCCCCACTGGTGGAATACCTATTTGAGGGGCTGCTCTTGTTTGCTTGTGGACCAAGGATGTGTGCCCTTCATCTCTTCCACGCTCAGAGCTAAATGACATTGGGTTGTGTAACACCAAATCCCTGATAAACCGTGCAAAGGTATCCTGACAGGACGGGAACAGCACAAACACCCATAGGTTTCCACACAAAGCCACTCAACATATGTAACTCATAGTAATGTGACCTGGCTTTCTGTGAAACCAGCAGCAAAAGGAAAACAGGTACAAACAATGGTAAGAAGGAAATATCATGGTATTTCCTTGCGTAATTTTCATTAAATGTACATACGCCTGGTAACTAAACTTCGGGCTGTCGACACTGTGAGAATTTCTGCACTCCTGTGTTTGCCTTGAATAAATTCACACAAGATAACGTTCGTCCAACTTTGCACATTTGCACAAAAATTGGACATTGTCTGAACACATGTTTCATGTGTGCGTGGCCCTAAACATCATTGCCTGGCGACACAATGCTAATATTGAGAGGCACTGCCCCCGCCTAGGGGCGGGGTGCCTTTAGTGGAATTTCGGGCAAGAGGACATGAGTTTTGTTTCTGCTGAATGAGGTAGGAGGGGGGTCGTCTGGAAATGTGAGAAGGCAGGGAGGTGCGCTGGCGATCCCTCCAAGGCTGATAAAAGTGTTGGTCTCGAGGGAGTAGCCCTCTTTGTCCTCTTGCCTCGGGGATTGCGGGAGTGTCTCAGCAGAAAGCGATTTGCCCACCCACCCATCCCTAAAGGTTTGGGAGGAGATTTGGCGGGGTTGGCAGGGTCCCAGGAAGCAGAAAAGGGTAGGGACTCCTTTTGGAGGGTACTGTCTGACCCTGGAACAGGGAGGCAGTCATTGGGGCTCCGGGCTGGCAGGAGAGGGGGGCCGTCCTGCTGGTGGTCCTGAACTCTCCGGCCCTACCTGAGTAGCCAGTGTTTGGAGGAAGCAAGATGGTGAGAGAGTGGAGGTGCTAGGAATGTGCTGATAGACACCTCAAATGGAAGTAGTGGAGAGGGGCTGGTTGTGTCCTGTTGGTACAACACGCCTCAAGGGCGGTTCTGGCGATGAAAATTGTAAATACATAATAACCCGTGGTACAAAATATATACGTGCAACCTTATATGCATCAATGTGTGTTGGTTTGGTTTAATAAAATTGGTCAAAGGTTGACAGTTTATCAACAAAGAAAACATGGCGTTGTCTGAGAAATAATAAAGGCTACGCAGTGAAGACCAACCACTTGTAAGGTGTTTTTTGTGGTGGGAACGGGGTTGAAGGGTTGGCCGTGGGTCAAAAGCCTGGAGGACGAATTGCACGTAGTATGCTCACTAAGAGCTGTGCTGTTGTTTGCTGTTCACACAGTGCACGTTGCAGATTGTACGTGATTCTTAACAACTCTAGTTCAGAATGTTTTATCTCCCTTGACAAATGTGCTGACTTTGCACACGTATGCCTGTTGGATTTCAAAGTTGCTGGAGAAGCTACGCCTCCTCAAGTATTTGACACAAGCATCACATGTTGTGTTGAGTCCAAAAAGCCTCATCAATGAAGAATCAGTAATGCAGGCGAGAAGGAGCGAAATGCGAATGCTGTGCCAGCGTTGACGTCTGAAAGTCTGACACCAACATAATCAAGTGTGTGCCTCCCACGGTCCACCGTGAGTTTCATAGAAGCGAAATTTGATGCCATGTTGGCAAATAAAGATATGCTGCATTATGTTTGAACCACAAAAAGTTAAATTACAATCAAAATGTCAATGCTGCCGCATGTAATCCAATTGGCATGGAAGGACTGGAATATCTGCTCTGCTTATGCTTCCAGAGCACTCCTGCCAGTTGCTCTCCAGAGACGAGTCAAAATTCTCCATAAATATTTTTCTATCAATTTATCGTAGAATAGGATGTTTTTTAATTACTTCTATAAAGGGTTTGGGAGATTCACAAATTCACAAATTTAAAATAATAGAGTTAAAAATAAAGAATGCAGTGAACGAAATAGTCTCATGCAAGCTAGTGAAACAAAGAAATGCCTAGAAGTAAGATAGAACATTTTAAATGCAGTCACATATGCAAAAATAAGAACTATTTGTAACATTTTTTTCAGGAGTCACTGGGGTCATCTCTTGACACTTGTCAGTGGGGACCAATATATCTCTACAGGTAGTGAGAGAACGTCAAAACTTTTAAGCGTGTGTGCGTTCAGCATGAAAACAATTATATGACCCAGTTGAAAAAGTTACATTTGAATTTGGGATCACTTTTGCGGTTCGTCCTGTAAGACTGTACGAGGTCGGACAGGCTCAGTGGGAGTTTGTGCTGAGGCATCTTAACAATCAAGAATCCGCTCCAAGCAGGAGACAGTAACCTCTGGTGGTGGATGCAGGATGCAGAGTCGTCAGCTGAGTTTGACAGCTTTCCTCAGCCTGTGTTGAGTTTAATGGACTTGTAATCTCTTCAATAGCTGTAGTTGCAGACTGAGACTGAAATAAATTTCGAGGTTTTGGATTAAAAGTGGTGAAGCTTGTGTTGAGAGTGGCTTGCTCTAGCTCTGAGCTGCACTGGTTGCCATGACTTGCTAATGACATTGAGCCATATTTACAATACTGTCGGCTCTTTTTACATTTTAAGTCCAGTGAGGCTGAATATTCATATGGTTATGAGGATTCTGAGTAACACAAAGGAGTTTCAATGGTGTAGACAAGAGCATGTAATTAATACATCTTCAGAGTTGCCGCATAACCAAGACCCGGCACACAACGATGGCAAATGCCAGCAAATGTATGAAAGTTTCATTCTTTCTGTAGCCAACGAGATAAAAGTGCTGATCAAACATGATTTCAAAGTCAAGCAACTACCTGTATTTTAATTACTTCTGTAGCTAGCTAGATCCAGGCTTTGTGCAAACATGTTTTCAGCCTCATGGAGTTACCTCTAGTATTATTCCTTCTGTAGCTAGACAGAAACTGGCTTTGATCAGACATGCTTTCAGCATCAGTGAGCTTTCTCTACGATTCCTCTGGTCACCTTTGCGCTGTTGGACACCTCAGCTACTATGATAAACCTTATTGGCACTCAAGTTTAAAAAAGCAAGCAGGTAAATATCAAAGCATAAGCAGAGTGTCGCACTGTCAACGTGGATTGTTATGGGCTAATTCAGCTATAGTAGGCAGGTGCTGAAGTGGAGAGTGGACACTGAACAAGTCACACTATCTCGCTTTCTCTCTGCCCAGTCAGTTTGAGATATCTCTTTCTAAAAAGTGCTACTTGCCTGGGCAAACTTTAGCGTTTCATAGGTAAAGGTCCTTAGCCTACTAATGCATTCTTAAACACACGTGGCACACATTCTAGCCTCTCATTTAGCTGATATATAATTCCTTTATCTGTACAGTAGCAATCATATAATCTTGAGTGATTTGGTTGTGGCTGATAAGGTCATATGCGGCACTTTGGAAATTACACATATGTGTGGACTTGGTTTTTGGTAAAGTTGCTCAGTTTACAGCTCTGCTAGGGTAAAAGAAGGATCCAACCCTGAGTCACAGGAAGTGCCTTGTACCATTTACCGTGTTTTGTGGTAGTACGTTCCTCAACAGTAAAGTAGCCTCTTACATCTGGGATTGTTATCACATAGACCTTGCAAAATATTAGGCCAGTCTATTAGCATGTACACTGGGAGGAATAACTACTATCCCAGCCAGAAGAATATAAATGCTGAGACATATAGGGCAGTATTTAGAGTTTGGAAGGTGGGATGCTCCACCACATAGTGGCAGATATTCCGGCGTATTATGCATGCATTATAGCCAATGGGACTTGTATTAAGGTGTGCAGGATATGTCTTGTTTTGAAAGAAGATCACATCCACCAAATTCTAAAAAAGACAGATGGTAATTTTGTAATGTTGTACAACATAACGTTTTGCAGAGCGATATCAACAGTATTAGCTCAAGTCAGTTTTGGAGGATGCACATTTATATCTCGATCAATAAATGACAAAGGGCCTGATTTAGATCTTGGCGGATGGCTAACATCGTCACAACAGTGCTTGCAATCCCTTCTGCTGAAATAAAAATCCCATTATATCCTAGAAGAGTCAAGAAAACTCACAAGCTGAAGAAAACTCATACAGAAAGCGGGATTTAAATAACCAGACTGCAATTGAACCATTTCCCAGGTAATTAATGTCTTGTGATTTTAAAAATCCCCAAGCTGACCGAAACCTAATTCTTGACAAACTTAGTGAAGCCCCCCAGGCATAATCAATCCTCCTACTACACAATCTTGAATGGGGGTATAAGCATGATATGCTGGAATATTTTGTGATTTGTAAAAAAGCTGGGTTATTGTTGCTAATGCTAATATCACCTTATATCGGGTCTTTTTAGGAAGTTTTGCTGCTCGTAAGAAAGTGGGGAGTTTTATGGTACTTTCCTTCAACATATGTGTTAAAAACAAGTTAACGAAAACCAAAGTTTCCTCCCCTAGTTGTGATAACAAATTGATCAAGGAGGCCTGATAGTAGGTTGCAAAATGTGGGAGTGCTAACCACTCCTGTGCTACATCTAGTTGTGGTGTGGTTAGCTTAATGTTTATTATCTCACACAAACTTCCTGATCACTTCATCCAGTTCTTTAAAATAATAACTAGGGATTTTTAAAGGAAGATTACAAAAAAGAAACAAGAACAGTGGGAGCACCGACATTTTAACCATAGAAATGTGTCCCAGCAAAGATATGTAATAATTCTTTCACTTTCGCATGCATGGTGCTGTACTTCAATGGAAATAATTGGCCATAATCATTTGTGACAAAGATACCTAGGTATCTGACCGGATGTGGTGATCGTACTTGTAGGGAAACCGGGACGTCGGAAGGCGCAACATTAAATATGAGGATTTCTGTTTTAGCTTTGTTCACTTTATATCCGCCTATCAGTGTAAATTTCTGTATTTCATCCAATGCATTCTCTAAATTAGACCCGTCTGCTTAGAGATATAACATTTTATTGTCTGCATATAGCTTAATTTTTGCCATCCCCTCCAAGGGGGGCAAAATCAATAAATTATTATCAGTCTTAACAGCGAGGGGGTTGAATGAACAGGGAAAAAAAAGAGGGGCTAAAGGGCAACCCTGTTGCATGCCACGTTCAATATTTACCCTCCCGGCTTCTGTTCCATTGATGACAATTTTGGCCTCCGCCTGACTATATAATTCTTTTCAATCAACAAGAAAAGAGAGGTCCATTGGTGTAGCAATACCCACTTTAAGGAGCAAAAGAGATAGGGCGAAAAAAACCACCCATTACCTGGCCCAACTGAGGTCGGTAAGAAAGCCCTCACACACCGACCTGGTCGGTGTCATGCTTCATCATCGGGCACCACCGAAAAGGTCTAGTACCTTTTTGGTGTGCTGCGAGGCCAGAATTACTGCGGAGCAGGATTCGTGAGATAGACGTGCAATGAGAATATATCAAAAAGTGTCTAGAGAGTATCAAAAAATTAATTTAATAAAGGATCCCTCAAACACAGATAAAACGAATATGTGATCGGAATATTCATCAAAAGTGATGGTTTGGTTAATTCCAGTTAGGTTTAATATCAGTCGACATGTTTCTGCCTATGAAATGGCGTAAATTTACCAGGCATTCTTCAGGACTCATGTAGTGTAATAAACCCTGGCGGTATGAGCACCCTAAGGCTCACCCTGACCTAGGGACGTGAAAGTGAAAAATATATACAAAGTGAAAAAGTGCAAAAAATAGGGGAGCGATCGCTCAAACCCAGTAACTCCTGGTTTAGGAGGATTTCGGCACCTAAGGAGGAGAAAGAGGGACAGACATACATAAAAGACAAGACACATAATAAGTAGTTGGTCTAAGATGTACATCCTTGGTGCTCCAAGCAGGTGGGAAAATCGTGGATGGCATAGTAACAATATGCTTATCACCAACCTCAATACCCCTAAGGGAAATACTTATCGTACTTAGGGGTGGCGTGAACTAAAAGTGTTTAAAAACAAAACAACAGTTAGAGTGATTTAAAAACCCCGGAGTAATCTACTCCTGTGGTAGGATCAATGGACCATAAAGGTCGGCGACCCCACCCATCACCCGATGGAAGAAGATTAAAAAACGTCTCACTTTTAAGTCAGATGCAAAATGCACCATGGGTCACAGGAGGGGGGTGGAGGCTTAATTGGCACACCCTGTTGGACAAAGGACAGAAAACAAGTAATCCCGCAAAGCGGGAGATTAAAGGTCGATTTCTAGCTCTCGGTACTTATCATTAAGTAGCAGAAATGAAGATGGACCACTCACGCCCTCAAATTCTTTTAACATATGTATCAATTGTGGTGGAAAACCAAACTTCTCCAGAATAAAAAATAAAGCACGCCAGTCTACTAAATTAAAAGCCTTTTTGGCATCCATCATCAGGATGGCCGCATTGATCTTATTAGCAGAAAAATAATCAATAACATACATTAAACAAGCATTTACAATGCAACGGTTTCGCCTTTGCAAAAGTTAGAGCTATTGGCATTGTAAATGACAACATTTTTATTTATGTGTTGGTTTTAAAAACAGATAAATAAATGGCATTGTCATTTACAATGCCAATAGCTTAATCTCTCGCAAATGCCACACACACACACCCACAGAGAGCCCCCCACACAGAGCCCTCCCCACACAGAGCTCCTATAAATATATTTAAAAAAAAGGGTCCCATATCTCTCCTTAGTCCCTCTCACATACAGTTTGTTTTAAAGGGCTGGTAAAGGCAGGCTTTACTAAGCCACTCTGCTATCCACATAAAATATACAGATCTGTTCTTTGCAGCAGGCATATTAACCCTCTGATCTGCTTCATGACAAGTCAAAACTGCCACTAGACAAACCGCATCTCACTCTCTAGCAGTAACAATCACAACAGTTATCTTGACATCTTTATTACTGCCTGAAAGCTGGAGGCACAAGGAACTCTGCAGCAGTTGCTTTTCAAATTGTAAGTTATTGCTAAACACAGCGCCCCAACACCGGTCGTACCACCCTAAAGCCAGCCCTGGTGTCATGTATGAGGAAAAAAACGGCCGAATCGTGTTTCAGTTGCTGCTGAATTAATTTAGAATCCCAGAGGAAGTTAAAAATGCGGTTTGCTGCTTGTTTTCCACTATAATCTCACCGTAAAAGCGCAAACACACGAAATGCAATCCCCACATGCCTGAAATCCACAAATAATCTCCCGCACCACCCCCGGTTTTGCAGAGCGCGAACTATTTCCCCTCATGTCTGCTATTCGCTTCTGTTGGTACCGCAGAGTCTGACGTCATCTCGCGTTGTGAAACCCAGCATAGTTTAATCAGACATGATGTTGCAATCCATAACATCACTTCCCATGTCTGCTGATCTATCAAAGTCTTTAGACATAGGATATGAGATCTAAAGGGACACAGTCTTTTGCCAATTCAGCAGCAAAGTCTTAAAGCGTAGGATTAGCACAGTGCTATCCATGCCAAGCTGTAAGAATAGCCCAAGCCTTTTACCCCTCCCGGTACAACATTACAGCTTTGTTTTTGTTTTTTTTTTGCTACCCAAGGGAGCACCCAGTTTAACTCTAAACAAAACCCGTACAGAAATAAAGTGCTGCTTAAATAATGCAATAAAGAAGCAGAGAACTCTGGGAAGTTCTCAAGTTTAGGTGGAGAGCAACTACACGTATAGATCACATTCAACATCAGTGGCACACTAGATTTGCTCTCCTCGTTAACGCCCTTGGAGATATATAACTCTGTCCCTAACCGAGGGAGCACCCTGCTTAAGTCTAAACAAAAACCTGTCCAGAAATAAAGTGCTGCATAAATTATGCAATAAAGAAGTAGAGAAATCTGGGTAGTTCTCACGTTTTAGGAACGAGCAAGGAATTGTGGGTTCAGCTATCATCCGTGATCACAAGAGCACCTGTCGCCCAGCCGAATGCAGTTGTTGTGCCCTTCGTTGTTGGACCTGCATTCTAGTGGTCCTCTCACTTCCACACCTTGCTTTTTCTCTCCCAATCAAAGGTTTATTTTGGCTATTGGGTAGAGTGCAGTCCTAGCTGCCAGGGGTGACAGCACTTTACAGAGGACATTTGAATTACAATGGGAGCATAGCAGACTGCAGCACACTCACTCGAATATTGTGTGCCTCGAAATTGCAAAACAAGGATGGGAGGGACAGGGGCATTCAACCGGGTAAAGCATGTTAGATCCAACAGTACAGTACATGGCGGCCCCTACAGTTAGGCCCACCCATCGCCCCTGCTAGTGCTGGGAGTGGCAGTGCTAACACATCCACTACTCATTGCACTCGTGCTTAACTATTCCCAGCTCCCCAGAAACGCCCAGGGTGGTGTGTGCGTTTCAATCTATATTGAATCAATTAACAGCTGTTGTTCCGCGTGTCGCTAAATTAGACAAACATTGCCACCACTGGCAGCCTGGTGTTTGATAATTAAGTGTTGGTGCTGAGCACTGATGCCCCTGGCTCACATGTAGCATGATTCCTTTTAGGCAGTTTTTCACAAACTATGAAATATCCTTAATCGTTACAGAAATTTGCAATTTGATGCACAGAGATAAACGATTCGCCCGGACTCACATGCGCTCCCGTAAGTGTGGAGCAAGGAGTTACAAGCCAAGTCTAAGTTGAAACCATCAGTTTAGCTGCTGCGTCTGCCCCCCCCCCCCGTACTGGGAGGAGACGAACTACTTGACCTGATCTGAATTCCAATTGGCAATTGACTAGCCAAACATTGAATAAACTATTAGCCACACAGGATTATTACAACCATTACATTAAGGCGGATTAATTTTCCACTAAAATACACTATCCTATTATGTTTTCCAGCAAGCAGGGTCAGTTCGGTCCCTTCTCGCACTCTGCGAGGAAGCAACCTTTAGTAATGTCTCCCGCACCAGAGGGGAAAGACATGGAAGCGTCCCACCCGGGGAAAGGGGGTGGGCAACCAGCTATGTACACCAAAGCAATGGCGCAGGTGAAAGGTAGTAGTTCTGCCCCAAAGAGATTATGCGCTGTCCTCGAACGCGCACTCATTACGGCTCCAACAAAATGAAGACTCATGCATCCTCTTTGATTTTTTTATTGACGGTAATTGGAACGGCCACCCCGCATCTCTTCCGCGCTCCCCCGCCACCTGCTTAAACTCCGCAGGACGCGTCAGTAGCCCATTACCACTAGGGGAGCGCGCGCACGCGAGGGGTGAAAGAATAGAAAAACTTTGACATCACCAGGGAGCCGTCGACTGGACGCGCCATTAACTATCTGTTCCACGCGCAGTGACAAACATGCCCGTGTTGGGATCAAAATAAATGCAGCTCCACACTGGCCCTGTGCAGTTCAAACCATTCTGTGAGTTCACTTTAATAGCGTGACCGAGGTCGCCCGCTACCTCCCGCATGACTACCGACACTGTAATTCTTTACAGCAGCTGTGACGACACAAATTCCACTATCACTCTGCCGGGAGATATTTATTGTTGTTTAGGCCATACGTAATGGTTGATTTAACGCTACAGTCAATGTAATAACGCTGCCGAAAACCGGGATCGAACCCGGGACCTTTCCATCTACCGACTAACGCTCTCCCATCTAAGCTATTTCGGCAGCCTCCTGCCATGCAGAGCCATGCTCACACTGCGACAATCCCCGTTCAATAGTGACACCAAGGGCACCCCAACACTCACCCTTCGGTACAGAGCGTGGCGCTCATCCTGCGAACACAAAAATGCCCCAATTCCGACGATGGCCGAAACTCCGATGGGCAAGCCTGGAAACCTCGGCAAACCACCTTTAGTTCAAATCTCTCAGGGCGCGCCAGGAACTCCTCGCCCGACCTCTTCCGTCCGCCGGACCCCAAGATAGCAGTGCCAAAATTGCCCTGCAGAGGAGAGAAAATAAGAGTCTTCCCCCCACAGGGACTTTTCGTCGTACTGCTCCCGCAGAAGCGTCTACCCCACCGTGCTCCGACAGCTGCTTTTGCCTCCTGTACGCCCGATCCTTCCACTCCGCTTCTACCGAGTCTCCATCGCAACGATGCTGTTAACCTGGAAGGAAATAAAAGAGGCAAAATGAAACAAGTCAAGTCCCGGCCGCGCTGTGATTGGCTGACGTCACGGGGGTGTCCCGGCCGGCAGCCAATCACAGCGCGGCCCGGGAATGACGTCACGGGGGTGTCCCGGGCCGGCAGCCAATGGCAGCGCGGCCCGGAACAAAGGGGCGGGGCTTAAAAAAAGCCCGAGAAACGCCCCCGAATCGCGTTTTCGAGAGAAAACGCGATTGACAGCCTCTGCCTCCCAATGGCTAGCCTCCATTTATGGAGCTAGCCAATGATAGGCAGAGGCGGGTCATCACCCCAGATAGGAATCAAGAGGTTTTGCTAGCGCATGCGTACTTCGTACGCATGGCTAAGGCAAAACCTAAAAAGTATTTATTGGCGGCCATTAACCGTCCTGGAATAAAACCATTTTGATCTGTATGGACCACCCGTTTGGTGCAATGAGCAATACTTATGGCCTAAATCTTCATAAACAAAATATAATCAGTATTTAACAAACCGATAGGGCCATAGAAATTTGGATCGCAAGGATCTTCATCCTTTTTCAGAAAGACAAGCAGGACTGATTCCTTAAAACCTTTGGGGGTATCTATCCCGTCCTTTAAATAGTTTCATTAAAAAAGGAATGAGTTCTTCTTGGAATATTTTATATACCTCCCTGGGAATCCCATCCGACCCACTAGCCTTGGCGTTAGACATACTTTTCAATACTGTCAGAATTTCTGAGTTTCCTATTGAACCATTTAGCGTCTTGATAAATTGCCGAGATATATGTTGTAGCTCCAGTGATTCAAATAGGACCTCAATTCTAGCTCTTCTACCACCTGTATTTCTGTATAACTTTGTTTAAAATGAGAGAAAAAAACTCAGAAATCGCCTGCTTATCTTCTTCGAGATGGCCGGTGGAGGGATTTTTAACCTGACTAATTACTTGCGCCGCTTTCTGACTTTTTGTAGCCCAAGCCAAAAATCTACTGATATGCTGGCTTTCCTCGTAGAGCTTTTGTTGGTAAGCTCTGCTCCCCGAAATCTCCTCCAACAAAAGAAATCCTTCAATTGCTCCTTGGCTTTTAATAATTTTTGCTGTTGTGCCATAATAATGTGCTCAGCTGTCACTATTAGGTTTATATTTTGGCTGGCTCTCTTCACATCAGTCTGCAGCTCGAGAATCTTTTGCTTACGTTGCTTACTTACCCTAGACTTATAGGATATCGCCTGTCCTGGGGGCAAGATGGCCGCTGAGGGGTTGAGCTGAGCGGTCGCATCACTTTCCTCTCCTGCTCAGAAATGACTCTACAGGTTAGGGCGTCGTGCTCCCCTTGAAGACTACTTGATATACTGTGGCAAGATGGAGTAAAAGAATGAAAGAGTATTGCCAACTCAAAAAGCAGCTCCAACTGAAAAGTGCAGCGGCAAACTGGGTGAAAGCGTGCATCTATAAGCTGGTGAGTGCGATTAAAGCACTAAAAGGCGAAAAGGATCGAGCGATCGTGATGCCTCCCAGACCGCCGCGACAGGATAAGCCCAGAGAGGTGGCAGACCGGGAGATGAAAGGAGCGGGTAATGGTGAGGCACCAACGGGGAAGGATCTCGGAGCTACCAGCAAGGTGCCGGTTATGTCTACTATGCCGCCAAAAAGGAAAACAGAAGTCCGCGGTAAGGCTCCGGTGCTCCCAAAGAAGATACCTGATAATCATGCAGCGTCTAAAAAGACGGGTATGGCTACAGCGGAACAAAGCTCAAAAGAAGACAGAGCGTGTAAAAATAAAACCAAAGATAGCGGGATGCGCCAGCCTACCCTAACGGAGGTTTTTTCCATGACAGCTCCTGAACAGCCTGGAGGCTCGCTGGAGACGCAGGTACCGGGGGAGAGCGTCCGTGAGGACGCAGCGGAGGAGATCGACGCCGCTGAGAGCCCGGTTTCCAGGCAACCAATCCAGAGTGCTGAGGCAGCAGCAGCGGGTCAGACAGCTGGTTCGCCCGAAGAGAGCAAAGAAACAGAAGCAGCAATGGAAGGTGCTGCTAGAGTGCCTAGACAAGCAAACCGGTCAGAGGCAATGACAATGGATTCTACAGAGACGCGGATGGCAGAGTCTGTAGGTATCATGCCGCCGCTGGTAAAAATAATGAGGGAAATAGACACAGGGGGGTCCCTTGGAAACGCCGATATGTTGGGGGCTTTGATGCTGGTAGAAGCAGAGATGAAAGAAGGGGATAGAGCAGCCCAACACCAGAGAGCCAAAACCTGGGGGAGCGTGGAAACCATGGCAGACGATAATGGACAGGGGGAGAGCAATAAGAGTAAGCAACTAACAGAAAAGTTAGAAAGGGACTCCATAGAAGGCGAGCACTTTTACTCAGTAAACGAGGACTCTGAATCGATAATTTCTTCTGAGGAGAGTCATGAAGAGGAAGTTGAGGATGAGGCTACAGACTCTGGGTCCAGCACCACTAGTAAAGCATCTACACAAAGGAAAAAACTCTCTAAAACAAGGAGGCGCACCTCAGAGTCTCCCCCCCAACAAGATGGCCGATTGCTATGGGACTATTCAGCTACATCCCAGGTCTACCAGGACAGCGGTAGTGGTAGTGGAGGTGGTGGGGGCCCTATGCTGGACACTGTACCCCAGCAGAACTCTCTCAAAGCATTATTTGAAACCCTAAAGGAGATGCAAGCAGAGGCAAGTACCGAAAGTCGGAGACGAAGACAAGACTCAAAAAAGATCCAGGGCTCATTGAGAAAAATAAATAAATTATATAAGGAAGTAGAGGTGAGAGTCACTGAAGTAGAAGAACGCACAGGCAAACTGGAGGACAACGTGGGGAATTGGCAGGCATTCAAGACTGAACAAGAGAAACTGACAGAAGACATGAGCTGGAAGATGGAAGACTTTGAAAACAGGCAGAGGCGGAATAATGTTAGACTTTTGGGTGTGGCAGAGGGGGCGGAAGGGCAGGATGTCAGGCAATTTGTAGTTAATCTGTTGAAAGGAGCCTTTCCAGAGTCCCAGTGGCAGTGGGAAAGGGAAGTACAGAGGGCACACAGGTTCCCTTTTACAATAAGGAAACCCCGAGGCATGAGAGGTACAGGGGATGAGACCCAGGGGAACTTACCCAGGGCAATCTTGGTAAATATAGGGAACTTTTTACTGAGAGAGGAGATAATTGGCAAGGCAAGACCAGATAGCAGAAGGACTTTTGAAGGTATTACTTTTTTTGCCAGGCCTGACTTTTGTCATGTCACCATAGAGAGGAGATGGAGGCTTAGACAGATGATTGCCCCATTTCAGGCTCTAGGCTGTGAAGCATATCTCCTCTTTCTCGCGAGGCTTAAGGTGATCGTAAGGGGGAAGGCCCAGATGTTCTCTTCAGAGATTAAAGCCCAGCAATTTTTGGAAGAGACAAAGAAGCAAAAAGGCAGATAAAATGAGGAGGTCTAGGGTATTGCTATACATAGTGCACTCTACAAACTCTTTGAATATAAGCACAAGAAGGGGAGGTTAAACGACACATTAAAGGTGAGAAGCAGGAGAGGGATGCGATTAAGCACAACTCAGGGCGTGCACGCATAGGTCGGCTGACCTATTTGCCTGTAAAGGGGAAGGGAGGGTCCAGGGGAGAGGGGGCAATGGGGTGGAGAGGGGTGGTAGGGGTAGGGGTAGGGTGGGAGATGGGGGGAAAGGATAAATAGGATTGTTTTCATTTTTGGTATGTCACACTTGTGGGGAAAATGTGAAAAAAGGTACACAATATGAGAAAAGCAATGCAGCAGAATCAGAATGTATACAGTATAAGAGGGAGATCGCATGGAATCAGCGAAAGTGGAATCTTCTTAAACACCTTGCAGGTTTTCTGAAAAGGACAAGGGGTGCTTCGATATGACGTGTAGAATTGCCACAATAAATGTATGCGGGCTTAATGAAATAAATAAAAGGCATAGAGTAGCAGCGTTCCCTAAAACATTACGCCTGGATTTAGTATGCCTACAGGAGACCCATATAGAGGGTGTTAAAGGTTATCTACTGAAACAACTGGGTTTTTCACTACTAGCGAACTCTAAGCAAGGGACTAAGACCAGAGGAGTGGCGGTTTTAGGGAGGAGGGGGGATGCAGTAGTGCGAAGAAAGAAAGAAGATCAGTAGGGGAGATGGGTTATACTGGAACTACTTTTTAAAGGGGATACTTTTACTTTGGTTACGATTTATGGGTCAACAGAGGATGATCCAGATGTTTTTCAGTACCTGGATGTCGAGTTAGCTCAATGGCCCGAACCCATTGTCTGTTGCGGGGATCTCAATCTACATGATCTTAGTAGCTCATTTGTACAACCTGGGGGACAATATATAGGGAGGAAAAAAAGGGTCTATAGAGCACTTTCAGACATGGTGTTTCATAACTTCCTGGAAGACCCCTGGATAAGGTGGCACCCATACCTAGACGGTAGTACATGCTACTCAGCTCCACATAAGGTGTTGGTTCGCTTGGACTACTTTTTAATTTCTAAGAATTTGATGGCTGATTTAAAAATTGAGAAACATCCACGACTAATCTCAGATCATAGTCCACTGGTAGTTACACTCAAGCTAGGCCAGAGTCCAAAAAGAGAGGTTTCATGGACTTTCGAGCGTGCGCTATTACAAGACCAGACATATCGGGATTATATGAATATATGGATAAAGGACTTTTGGTACATAAACAGAGGGACAGCACCCCCGGGAGTTGTTTGGGATTCATTTAAAGCAGGGGTAAGGGGTGAGACACTGAGCTTCGTGTTATTTAATAAAAAAAAAAGAGAAATTAAGGGCAGATGAAATTCGACAAAATCTTTTAAAACTTGAAACAGACTTAGCAGCAGCTATAGCACAGAATTTCCCGCTTGACCAGCTACTGCTTAGGATTGCTGTAACTAGAGCAGAAGCCCTGGAAGGAATGGCTAAAAAAGTGGTGGAGAAGTACTTGACTCAAAGGGAGAAGGCATATGAGTTTAGCGAAAGGGTAGGGCACATCCTAGCGGCACGGAGTAGACAAAGGGCAGCAAACTCGGAGGTCAAGCAGATTGTTGATCCACAGGGTAATTCATTTACAGAGGCTGGGCAGGTAAGGGAAGTTTTCAGACAGTTTTATGTCGATCTTTACTCCTCTGATAACATAGGGGGTGAGGAAGAGATAGAGGGATATCTGAGGAGCGTTGTTCCTCCTGAAATTGAGATACAGGATAAAGAGGAATTAGAAGCCACATTCCAATTGGAAGAATTCCTTATGGCCCTTGGGAGCCTACCTTCTGGGAAGGCGGCGGGTCCAGACCAAATTCAATTGGAATTCTTTAAAGTGTTTCAGACTGTACTAGCAGCTGATATGTTTAATATTATGATACTGGCCCAGAAGGGGGAGTCAATACCTGACTCATGGGGGGCTGCGGACATTATAGTGATAGCCAAAAAGGGTAAACCTGCAACGGCCCCAGGTTCATATAGACCTATCACTTTAATGAACGCCGATGTAAAGGTGTTCTCTAAAATACTTGCTAAAAGACTGTCAAAGGTTATTGAGAGATTGGTTAGCCCCTTCCAGCATGGGTTTATCCCAGGTAAGGATACAACGCAACATGTCAGGCAAGTAATCACTATGTTCGATGCAGCAGGTACTTTAGGAGACCCTATGGCAGCACTATTCTTAGATGCTGAAAAAGCATTCGATAGGGTCTCCTGGAGTTATCTATGGGCTGTCATGAAATGGAGTGGTATAGGGGACGGGTTTATAAAGGCTATACAAACTCTTTATAAAGATCCAAAAGCTAAGATCAGGGTTAACAGAGGGCACTCGGCCTGGGTTAAAATCAGCAGGGGGACCCGACAGGGGTGTCCTTCCTCCCCCTTATTATTTGCGCTATATCTGGACCCTTTTCTCCGTCGATTAGAACAGAATCCAAGGATACCGGCAATGCGGATGAAAGGTGGTTCGATAAAATCTTTGGCGTATGCAGACGATGTGGCCATTATGACACCCAACCCGGCAGGGGCTATTAGGGAGTTGGAACTGGAAGCCAGAAAGTTTGGCTGGGTATCGGGGTATAGATTAAACTCCTTAAAACGCAAATTGTAGAGAATAGGTATGTAGATTGCAATGATGAGAGGGTGGTTGATTCTGCAGTATATTTGGGAATTGTGATTTCTGCTAATCTAGAAAACATAATAAAGAATAATATGGATCCCTTAATGGCTCAAGTAAAAGTTGACCTGAACAGATTAAACAATTTACATTTGTCGTTAGTTGGATGTACGAATATAATTAAGATGTTGATACTCCCTAAGTTTCTTTTTCTTTTTAGGTCCATCCCATTATTATTTTAAACAAATTGGTTTAATGCACTAGAGGCAATGATGAATAGATTTATATGGGCACAAGGGAAGACACGGAGGGCGTATAGGTTCATCTCCCTCCCGAGAGAGAAGGGAGGGTGGGGAGCACCAGATTTTAGATTGTATTATATGGCTGTATCCTTACAATATATGCAGGGCTTAATTGGAGGGGCAAATCTTGATAGAAGGGTATCTAGCTTCTCTACGGAGGTATATGCAATAATACTTGGGGCAGAAGCGGGAAACTATTTGTTAAATAGCGTTGATTTTGGATACTTTAAAAGGACAAAATATACAACAATAGCTGCTGCAGGGAATATTTGGAGCACGTTTTTGAAAAAATTCAAATTAGGTAGATATAACAGATATGTTATGATGTATAAAAACAAGTCGTTTCCCCCAGAGGTATTTTCAGATACAGTAATGGCAGACTGGGATGCAAGGGGGATCACACAGATCGGTGATGTCATTAATCCTGATGGAATGATGCAGTTTAGTGATATGAGACACAAGTACGGTTTAAGCAATAGGGGATTTTTTAAATATCTTCAAATCAGGAGTTTTTTAGGTAACAAGCAGGGTGGAGCGTCTGGTTTCAGTAGAAACGATATCCTAGAGAAAATAAAGATGTCAGGGGATTGTACAATACGATCCTTTTACGCAATTCTTGTAAAAAGTAAAAATGATGATATGGAAAAACACAGTAATAAGTGGGCTGTGAAGTTGGGTGGTGACCAGGGTTGGTTTCAGGAATCTCTGGAATTAGGACGAACAGTTTTGTGCTCGTCCCCTTTGCAATCACAACACTATAAAACCCTCTTCTTGCTATATTTCACGCCAGCGAGGATTGCAAAGTGGGGTGGTACTGCAGGTATCTGTTGTCCCAGATGTAACTCCCTAGAGGCAGATAGTGTCCATATTTTCGCCACTTGCTCTCAACTGCACACACTAGTGAGGGATATAGAGATGTTTTTACATAGATCGTTAGGAATACAAATTGTGCTCACCCCATCTTGGATACTTTTAGGGGTTGGTGCATATGAGGAGGAAATACCACAGGATTTTTTGTTTGTAGCTATGGCAGAGTACAGGCTAACTATAGCCAGGGCATGGCTTGATAAGAACCCCCCGGGAATGCAATCTTGGTTAGCCAATTTATTATCAGTATATAATTTGGAAAAGAATATTTATGCCCGGAAGGGCAAGAGGAAAAAGGCCTTGGGCTTAAAAATATGGGATCCAGTAAACAAGTGGAAAGTAAGAATGGGTAATTACTAAATATTGGGTGTTGTCTTTATTAAAACCGATAAAAGGTTAATATATTTTGAGCATGTACTGTATGTATAATTTAAGTATGTACTGTATACAGTGGAAAGTTCTGAACGGGGGGAAAAAATAAGTGAAATACTCATGCTGAATTGTGTAAGTAAAAGTGTGTATAACGTGGGAAATAAAAATATAAATATTTTTTTAAAAATGAAAGAAAAAAAAAGGATATCGCCTGTCCTCTACAAGTAGCTTTAAATGCATCCCAAACCATAAAGATTGGGGCAGTATTCGCATTAAATTGGAAAAATTCCCTGATAAAAATTCTAGTTTTGCCACCCAAGTAGTGTCTTCAAGTGAAGAAATCTAAAACTGCCACCTTGATTTCTTTTTCAGGGTAATCCCAGCGTTAGCATAAAAGAAACTACAGAGTGATCAGAGAAAGAATTGGCCAGTATCTCCGTTTTGCCATTGGCTAACAGCTTGGCCACCAAAAAACCAAAAACAAATGGGATGCCGTTCTGTATCTTGAAGAGTAGCATGTAAATTGAGAAGAGCCTTGGTGCTCTTGCCGCCACGGGTCTGTTAAAGCAAAATCTATTAGGAGATTTTTTATCAACTTTGCAGTTTTAGACTTTAATTGTCGTTTTGCTTTATTTGAGGTATCCCGCGCTAGGTTCTGAATGTAATTATAATCGCCTCCCAAGATCAGTATACCCTCCATGTTTGCTACTAATTGATACATTTGCTCAAGTGCTGTGGTTTCGTCATCTATGGGGCCATAATAGTTAACAAAATGTAGCACTGCTCCCTCAAGTTTTACTTTTACCCATACCCATCTACCTTTCCCATCTTGCGGGACCTCCTTAATCTGCCAGTCAAATGTGTTAGTTAGTAAAATCCCAACCCCGCGCACAGCACAATTAGCAGAAGAGAAATACGCCACTGCATATTTCTTAGGTAGTGATATCTTGGGGGTGTCTATCCTGAAGTGCGTTTCTTGTAAAATAAAACTTTGGGAGAACGGGATGATAACCAGTTTAAAAGTGCGCAGCTTTTAAGTGAATTCAGCAATCCATTCACGTTACATGTGATCACTTTTATATTCTGCGTCATCTGAATCATCTTAGAAAGCTTGTCTCAACTTTTTTGACTTTAAGATTTCCCTCTACATTTCTAGCCCATCTTTTAAATTCATCTTCCACCAAAACCAGTCTGTATGGTATCTGGCTAACTTGAAAACACGTCCTGTATAATTCACTCTTTTCCTGCTCATTTTTTCCAATGCTACACTCTTCCCTCCACCCCTACCCACCCCAGACTGTCTGTGGAGGAAGGTAGCCCTTGCCTCGCCTCCGCAGCCTCCCTCAATCAGCAGGGCGCCTTGACTTGGCACCCGGGGGCACGTTCCCCCACCCCCTTCAACACTGTGAGCGATACCACTTAGGTAGTTGAGCCCCAGCGTATCTCTAATATAAAGTGCTTATTTTTTTTTTAAAGTGCTTGTGTTATGTTATGTTATGTTAAGGCCGTACTTTTAGAGCGCACGGCTGCCCAAGAGGGCGTCCCGGCGCTTTGGCAAAGAGACCTGAAACCTAAAAACGCAAAGGGAAACAGCACTACTGTCACAATGATTACACAGAAAAGAGCAGAGTCTTCAGCTCTTTCCTGAAAGCCAGGAGGTGCAATAAATAATCAGGCCTTGGGAAAGCCCATATATAGTCTATTCCTCAACTACTACATACTTGTGCAAGCTTGTACAAGCGAGAACAATATATCTAGATTGAGCTAATAGTAGTAGTTGTACCTAGTGCAACTTCCCCCTGAAGAAGAACAAGGTAGCAGTCTCAGGAATAAATCGAATTAGAACTAAAATAATCTTAATGTTCAGAATATCTAAGATTCCTTAAAATGCAATAAGCCACACACTTTTAGTTCCATCTACCATAATACTTTGGACAGAAAGGGAAAGGTGGGAACTGCCACAGAGCCTTACACCTATCAACAAAAAAAACCAGTATCGTTCACCCCTCATATGGGGAGTGTAAAGTGGAGTGGTGTGGCTCACTAGTTAGAGGCAGCAGACCCGGAAGCAGAGAACGGCCCGGGACCAGGGTTCAATACCCGACGCGGCAGGGTCGTGGACCAGGGTCAGCGGACTCGACAATTCTCGCCGCGGTGCCTACTCCAACCAGGGATCACACTCGGCAACTCTGGGCATTAAGCTTGCCTCATCTCTACAACGGCCCCCCACAGATGCCGGGGATGCCTGGTTTCACCTTGGAGATACCCAGAAGGGACCATCTCACAGGGAAAGCCAGGACGGGTTCCCCAGCGGTCTCCAGCGCCGGGACGCTTACGAGCAGCTGTGCGCTTTACAAGTCCAACACATTTACATTACATTTACACAAAGTAAAGTGCAGTGATGAAATAGTGCATATTTTAGCCAAAGACGCATTTCAAAAGTGCAGAATACATTCCAATATTCAACAAACTAGAAAAATACTCCCATATAGGCTGAAAAAGTAAAGTGCAATAGTGCGCATTTTTAGCCACAGGGACAAAGTAAAATTTCAATCCAATACATCCTCCCTCAATTACTTGAGTATTAACAGTAGGGTGGAACTGCAACAAGACTTTGTACAAATTGAAAGCAATAATACAATTTCCCCCTCGTCTAAAGGGAGAAAAAGATACAGTGCAATGGTACTATAGTGCAGATCTCAGCCGTAAACACCTTTTCAAAAAGTGTAACATGCAAAATGCATTTCAGTCCATCCCAACATTATGGTCCCCATTGCTAACCCGGGTTTTAGAAGACTGCTGTGCAAGGAGTTTTAAAGGGTCCTGGTCGGAGTCAGTGATCATACCAATTTTTAAAAAAGGGGATCGGAACAATCCTGCCTGCTACCAACCAATATCTCTTATAGATGCTTTGGTGAAGGTAGCAGGCAGGATTGTCCTGAATAGACTACAAATATGGGCAGAGGATTAGAACATCCTGAGTGTGGTCCAATATGGTTTTAGACAGGGGTTGGGGACTAACGAGCAGGTATTAAATCTCACGCCTTTAATGGGGAAATACACACAAGCTAAGGAAGGCAGGCACTACGTGGCCTTTGTAGACTTCACAACCGCATTCGATTGCGTTATTCATAATAGACTCTGGAAAATCCTGACGGATTTAAAAGTCGACCCAACCCTTGTCCAATTGTTAATACAACTTTATTCGGGGGCCACGCAAAGGTGAGACACGGGTTAAGGGGAGAATGTACTTCGTCATTGTGCGTGGAGAGGGGTGTGAGACAAGGCTGCATTCTGGCCCCGTTCCTCTTCTCTTTATATACCAATGCTTTTGAGGAGGAACTGGTGGCCGGGGCGAGAGACCCACCACGGATTAATAATAAGCCGAGAGTATCTCTTCTCTACGCGGATGACGCGGTGCTCATTGTCAGAATGTAGTTGAGTCTCCAGAGAGATCTTGCATCGTGTATCAGTTTTATGGATAACAGAGGCTTAAAAGTTAATGTCAAAAAACATTTGTAATGATATGTGGGAAGGGGAGATGCAAAGGTAGTAGTTTGTTAGTTGGGAAAGAAAGGATAGAATCACCAAGTATGTTCTCCTACTTGGGTGTTTTGTTTGAGTGTACTGGCTCCTGGGGAGCCGTGATTAAGTGTGGGAGAGTTATCAGTTTTGCAAACAAAATGGGCAAAAGGCTCCCGGACATTCTTCTCAAAATCTATCGGGCCAAGTGTATGAGTATTGTAATGTTTGGGGCAGGAATCTGGGGTTTTTATGATGTCTCCCCAATCCAATTAGTTGAAAATAACTTTTTAAGATTTATTTTAGCGGTCCCACAGAGTACCCCAGTTTTTAATTGTCGTAGTGGGCTGGGGATTCCATATATTTCGGATATGATCAGAATGCAACCTCTATTATTATGGCATTGAGTTTGTTCATCTACTTGCTCAGGATTGAATAGAGACATCATTAAGGATACAATGAAAATGGACCATGTATGTAGGATTAACAGGCTGAATTATATTAGAAAATTCTTATTGGATGTTAATCGTTCTGATTTTTATAACTCTCCAGAAACCATGAGCACTATTTCTAGGAAAGATTTTAAACTGCTCTGCACAACACATTTAGAGTCTCTAAGAGCTGCACAGGAGATGAATAAATGCACGGTGATTCAGCAACATTTGACACTGGCAACCTATCGTATCCAGCCCTATTTGGTTTGGTGTATTGGAGGGTACAATAGATACCTCCTTACAAGGTTTAGGTCTGACTGTTTTCACGGTCTGGTCAGTTTTCCCTCCATCAATGTGTAGTGTAGTTCCTATTATCCCAATAGGCTCTGCGCATTGGAATAATATCTTCAATAGTATAGACCTAGGGCAGAGGTTAACTAGGTCTTCTACTGACGATATTAGACTTAAAGTTTTTGGTTTTGCCAGCTAGCTCAGAGTTCACTAGAAACTTTCTCGAATAGACAAGGAGGAGTTTAACTTCCCTGGATAGACAAGAAGGGATTTAGTTTCTGACAACCATAGAACATGACAACTTTGCTCTCCCCCAATCAAGAGTGTATCTCTAGAGTCGTGTGAAAACAAAAGACAACTTATTTTACTCAGTCAGTACGTGCATTCTTAGTTTCACCAGTTTGTAGAGAAAAGGAAGAGACGGGCGTGTTCAATAAAAGATGTTATTTATTGATCAGTCTCTTTTCACGTACAGGAGAAATGAATCGATATTATTGCGATACTTATGGTTAAGTAAAGTGCATACAATAAAAGCAGAAGTATAAAATAATACTGCAGTAGCATTGATATGGTTTCTAAGCCATATGATAGTTAAAATTGATAAAATAGATACATACATATATACATTTGACTAACCGTACTCAACTGGTGCTTCTAACCACGCCTACCCCAGTGTACCTGACCTAAGCCTAATACGTGGGCGGGAGTAGATAAGTAGCAGTTTAAGTTAAGTTTGTTTCGCCAAGTGACTGACTCAAGAATTCTCTGCAAGGGGTTGTTCAGTTCTGTACCTGAGATCTAGAATGGTTGAGGGCTGGTATCTCTCGTCTCTGGTCTTGATATTCCAGCTGCCTGCGAGGGCTGCTTGGAAGCGCCGGAGCTGGATTTCTCGGCAGGAGAAAAACAGCTTCTCGTTCTCAGCGCGTCAGGAAGGCGGGGCAGCGCGTGTGGGCTTCGCTCTCTGCTGGGCTCCTCAGCGCGTCTCGCTGCTCCGATCTCGTCACCACCGCGTGTGTTTGCTTAAGGCAATGTCGGTAATATTTATACCTGTAAGGTGTCGAGATTGACGTAAGGATGGACATGGATACGTCAATAAGGATGTCATACGAACGGGCTTGTTCGCACATTCCTTTGCTGAAGTTCTCGGTGAAATCAAAACAATGGCCGCAGGGATTTTCCCAGGTTGTCATAGGTTTGATTTGTTTTGAGAACTCCGTATGCCTTATCAGGGGCTGGAGGAATAGTGCTTGTCTAATTAGATGGCATGCGTTATTACCTAATCAGATAACACGTTTCTGTGCCGTGGTGTGGCTTAATCAGATAACGGTTTTTTGCACCGTGGGTCGGCTGCTAGTTAAGTATTAACCAGAACAGGGCCGGGAATAGGGGAATCGATACAGAACCAATAGGAATACATCACACCCACTCCACGCTGACTATGTCCATATTTACAAGATCTAGGCATAGCAAATACACTAGTAGAGCATGTGTATACCGTACCACCCCAAAATACATCCATATGCATTTTGAAACATGAAATATACGAAAAGATATATATATATACATTATATGCACTCAAGCAGTATATTAATGCTAAATATCACGCATATTCATACATCATTATTAATAAAATATGAAAATTACACATGAAATGGCTCTTAATACAGAAGAAAAAAAATGCGAGACCATTTCATCACAAAATAAAATATTTATGAACAGGCTAGAGGGCAGCTAATGATTCTAAAGTTCCTAAAATAGAAATATAGTTCTCTAAAAATTGTTTCTACTTTAAGCAGAAGATAAGTGTCCCGAAAAATTGTAAAGTATTTTTGGGGCCGCTGAAAAATAATGTTTCGCTGTCCGTAAACTGGAGAAAATTGTTCATGATACTTTATTATCAAAGTTGAAGGCCAAATTCTTGGTGTTGGGAACGCCTTGTGCTAGCTTGTTCAAAAGTCATTATTTCTGCTCTGGTGAGAACATCATATCATTTAGACTCTCGAAAAAGATGTCAACAGCTTCCTGTGAAAGTTCCATTAACTCGGAAAAAGATGTTACCATGCATTCGTGAGCATGATTGCCTTCATTGATGTTTGGATCAGCATAGCTGACAGAAGGTCGTACCTGATCGATGCTGCTTTCATCTTGAACCTCACTACCCCTTAATCGTAGTGGTGAAGTCTCCACGAATGCCGTCATCAGGATTGGTAGCCGCTGGGGACAGCACAATGCATGAGCCGTGACCGGACCCAACAAAGTTTCTGCATCCATTGGCGCATCCGATTGTAGCATCAGACAGGTGTCTAAGACGCATTCTTCTCCGCAAAGCAAGCACCTTAATACAGGTAAAACACAGCTTTGCCACATAGGTCTAAACGAAAGAAACCAAGTCATGTTCAGGTCTCTAAGCCGGGACAGTCCAAGGATTCTAGATATCTGGTCCCGGTATCCAATGGCTAGGATTGTTTCTTCTCTTGTCGCAGATGTCTTGTCTGTGACACGGTTTGCCATAGCAAAATAACAGGATCAAAAATAGGATTCCTGCCACTAGTCCCAAAAGGAGAGGAAGTCCACCAAAGATGGAATGGACAAAGTCCGGAAAAATACCCAGAATGGCTTTAAATGGTGTTAAAGCCCCCGAAAACACTGTCTTAAATACATTTGAGACTCCACTGGTATCAGAAATATTTAAGATTTCGTTCAGGATTTCTGCGAAATGTATGGGGGAATTAGTTGATAACAATGAATGAATCTCTGCCGTTGTCCTTGCAACTTGGAGATCATACGTTTCTTTTGATGACGTGAGCCTGGTTGGCGTCTGAAGGAGCACTGTTTTCATTCTGCTTAAAGTATCAACTCTAATGGAAGAAATTTTCAAATTCGGCCATAACCTTGCCTCCCTGTCTGGCATTGCGCTGGGGAACAATACTCGTTAACAGCACATGACCTTCGCAGTCGTACTTATGAGATAAGCTACTCCGGGCACCAAGCTACAACATCTGCGGTCTACGATTATAATGTAACTCCCGTTCGATAGTCTCCTAAAGAATGGTTCTATTTGTGTCACAGGTGTGCCTAGCTGGTGACATGAAAGGTTATTTGAGGACCCTTCACAGGCTCCGTGTAAACTAATACCATTACACAGAAGTGTACCGCTTAGTGACATGGCACAATTATTGCCACTAAGAAACACTTTCCGGCCTTTATTACTGACACAAGCATGTGAATAGGGCAAGTTCCATGTTGACTTAATGTACCCTTTACCCAATTTTTCGTACATGCCAGCCTGTATATATTTTTGGCAGTATTGAAACCTGAAAGTAGATATTGGAATATTAATTATTCCATGTATTATCCACTCACTGACAGGTCGTTCTGACATTGTCAATGGTAATCTCTCGAGTTTCTCAATGCTCAGGATTGTATAATCAGCACCCTTCTGTGCCATACTGATTTGTTTATCAGTAAGGTTAAAGATATTGAACAGTGACGTTGTGTTGATTAAACGCCAAGGCACGTAGCCTGAACGCAGATTTTGTAACGTCCAGCCAAGTTGTACAATAGAACGCAATTGGGACTGACCGTGTTGTAACAACAGTAAGTCTTGCGATATTATGTCGATTGCTGAAGACACAATGTTGTCCAAAGAGTATATTCTGGAGGACAGAGTCATTAACCCATTGTCCACTACAGAAAGTGATTTTTCCAAATTAATACGGTCAATTTCCCGTATTCTCTCTGATGTTTCAATTTGAGTTATTTTCCAGGCTTCGTTATAAGCTGCATATACAGAGGCTGCTATGAAGCGTTTTTGACGCTGGGTGCGTGGTCCCATAATGAAATCACGCAAGTCAGCACCATCAGTAAGTAAAGTTAGGTGTTGCTTAATTTCTGCCAGTGTGGATGTTTGTAGCCATTGAAGGCAGAGCTTGCCCACACTGTACGTGGTAATTATCCCTGGGTGTTGTCTTTGGGAATATCTAGGGTCTGGCCTGGTCAATTTGAACCCCTGGATTTTGTTCAGGAATCTGTCTTGACAGTTATTAGTATCTGTGGGCCAGATTAACCACTTTTTCCAATCTGGATGTGTTCTGTTTTGGCTTAATATATGGTTTACGTCTATCTCATCTGTCGAGCTATTACTGTTTATCGTTGGCTTTGGAATAGATGGTTTGTTTAAATCTTTGATTTTGGCTAGGCCAAGATAGGTAGTTTGTTGAATAGTGTCATTCAAAAATATCATTTGTTCTGGGATCATGCAGGCTCTAAACAATGATTATATACCTTGTACTTGCTTTTACTTCAACATTTTTGTCCCAGTATTCAAAACCAAACGTACTCATTTGTTCAAAAAACGAGTCTGAATATATCAATTTAGTGTATGTAAGCATGGTCTTTGTACCTGTCTTGTTTGATAATTTGAAATAAAATGTTTCTGCATTACTTGTGTTGAACCCTGAAAAATATGAATATTTGTCATAAAAAGTTCTTGAGCTACCTTTTGGAGGGGTTGCACAGTGTTCCCATTGATTATAATTTAAAACATTTCTAGGTTGTGCAGATTTATGCAGATAATGATTACTATAGTGATTATAGCAGAACATTCTATCATAATTAGACGAACCCTGCAAATAATCATGTTTTGTAAATTTAGCAGACATCACTAGGTCAGACATCATATTATTAATGCTTTCCACGTCCCAATCATCAGCAACTGAGCTTGGTTTTACAAAGTCACTCAATGAGATCTTGATTTGGTGTGGATATTTCAGGATTTCAACCGGACCATAGATTTCATAATCAGTATTGTCCCATGCTACCCCACCGGGTATAGGATTGGCTGTGAAGTTGACTGAAGAAAGTTCCATTTTCTCGATGTGTGAAGACGTGTGTGGTTTGAGGACCAAGTTGATTTTCTAGCTTGCTGTGTCCATTTTAGCATATTTTCCCTCAATGAAGTGTCCCAAACATAGTACCATGATGAGCCAAAGTACGAGGATAAGTGCACCTAAGGCCACCCAGAATTCAATCCATGGAGAAATCAGATAGGTTTCTTTCAGTTGTTGAAAAAGTTCCTTAGCTTTGTCTTTAAAGGTTTTTGTTGATGTTTGTTCCTTTGATTCACTCAGGTTTTCAGATGAAACGCTGAAGTTGATGAAGTAACCGGATGCCGTTCTGTCTATTGTTCCAATAGCTTCAGGATTGATATTTGCTTTATCCGTGTGTTTTGTTGCAGCAGCATAGTCATTCATTACTTCATTGTAGATTGGTGTGTCTCTGCTAAATGTTTTTATTTGGGTTTTTAGAGGTTAAAGTTCCATAGCATTGTTGCATAGACCTTGTTGTTGTTCTTTTGGCATTTCAAACGTGAGTAGCCTCTTAGATTGAACCTCTGTGTTTGTAGCAAACCTTGGTGTTCTACTACTTATCGGGAGTCCACTTGGCCTACTGTTTGTTATCGGCCACATGATTGTGGTTTAACCAGGTCGATGGATACAACTCGGTTCTCCTTTTTACCAGCAAGGGGCGGTAGTACTACTGATCTTGTCCCGTTGATAGACAAGACAGGAACTGCTTTTCTGTAAGAAGGCCCAAATTCCTTCTTTACCGCGATCTTTTCTCTGACTAGATCCCCGACTTTTGGAATCCAGACAGGTCTTGCTGGGACAGGTGGTATTTCTTCAGTGGTCGTTGGCTGTTGTTTCAACTTTATGTTGCTCAGGTCTTTCCTTGTTTCGTTTAAGTCCTGTAAAATAGCCAAACGATCTTTGATATCAAAGCTTTTTTTTTTAACCACTGAAGTCTGACTGTCAAGATCTAAGACCATCATTCTAGTTCCAAACAATAGTTCGTACGGACTGAATCCCCTCAGAGAATTTCTTGGCAGGTTATTTATACTACGTTGGACACTTATTAGATGTTTGACCCACCCAGCTCCCGAACCTAATACCTTCGCTGTTATAGATTGCTTTATGCCTTTGGTTTTTTCTTTACACCATCCCGTTCCCTCAGGTAGGAAGTGAGAAGAGTCCCGCTATGCTATGCTCATTTGGCCATGTTTTTCATACGCTTTAGGGCAAGAAGAAAAAACATTCAGCCAAACGTAGCATGATTCTAGCGTATATGCCATTATAGACTCGCAAATCTTTTTCCAACAGTCCAGACGTCAGCCGAGTGCTGGGGTCTACATCACAAGTGGAAACTAGTCTTTATATGTTAATTGGACGCATTACTTTTTATTGTTGATCAATTCTGGAGTGAAACGCCATGCTAATATACCGTTTCTTTCGCCACTGCGATCTCTATTGCAGTCTGGGCAGTTCTTTACAAAGATGTGATGATGCAGGCTCATACCTGGCCACCAGTACATTGATTGTAATTCTTCCAGAGAATCTTTTTGTTTAAGGTGTCTGAGACCCTCACCCATATGTGCGTCTGCTATTAACAAACCTCTCCTGTCCATGTTTGGAATCACTCTGTCCCCCACTCCAGGGATTCGAGCAAAAGGAACGGAGTTTGCATCGATTATGTATGTATAATTGAGTGGATAGTTGATCGGTAGTGCTGAGCAGTCGCCTTTTGATGACGTTTTCACCGCCAGCATAGTTTCACTGTCAATGTGTTTTACTGCACGCTTTTTCTTGACTACGGAAGCCGATTCAGTTGCTGCCGTTGTGGCTTTCTCAGCCAATGAATTCCCTGCAACGTGAACTCCATCACGTTGATGACTCAGTGTATGTATCACGTGAGTCTTTGGTAGTTCTTTTTGCAAATGAACTACTTGTTCCCAAAGCACTTTTTGCTTTATTGTTGCACCTGTGTCATCTTTGTAACCGTTTTGAATCCATTTCTGTAAATCGTTATTGTATGATTTGACGCAGTAATACGAATCGCACACAATAAGTGTCGGGAATTCGCGATCGGCATTATCTAGCGCCATTTTTAACGCTATTATTTCAGTTTGTTGTTCTGAATTATTTTCCACTGAGTGTGTTTTTGTAAGTAGAGGTCTTAATTTACCTCCGCGCCACACTTCTTTTACAATTTCGCATGTGGCCTTGTAAGCCAGCTCTCCCCAAACTGAGGGTTGAGCATGCCCGGCTGTATGTATTACACAGGCGTACTGTCGTAAAGGCAGAATGTCGATTGGCAGAGGGTATATTATTTCATATTCTAGATATTTTAATTCCTTTAATTCTGGATCAAAGTAGTATTTTACTTTGTCCGTTGCAATTGAATTCACCCATTGTATCCATTCTGGATTCAACGCTGTTTTTGGTAAATTACATGGGGTTGTTAATGCCTCAAAGGCTGACTCCGCTGTTCTGACTGTGATATGTCTACCGTCAGCGTTGTCTTTTTCTCTTGCTATAGCCGTTTGAACTGCATGAACAATGTTTTCTTTAATACTGAACTTCTTTTCAGCTTCTGTGTACAAGTGTGATTTGTATGCAATTGGTACCTTTTCTCCCTCATTAGAGGTCAGGTATGTGAATCCGCATCTTCCTGGGATGACTCGAATCACAAGATTGCGTGAGTTATCACGTGTTTCTAATTTTGTTTTAATTAGCATGTCTGTTTGTAAAGATCTCAAAATTTCTGTGTGTTTTTGAGTCCAATTGATTCTTTCAAAATCTGGTTTTATTAGATCATAAAGGGGTTTGATCCTTTCTGCGTAATTTGCAATGTATGTTCTTCCGAAATTTAGGAAGCCAAGAATTGATTGTAAGTTTTTTAGTGTTCTAGGAGCTTGGAGTACAGCACATTTCTCTAGGAAATTGTCAGCCAGGCTTTTGCCTTCACTTGATAATTCATATCCTAAAAACAGGACCGTTAGATGGGCAATTCTTGATTTTTCAAAGTTGAATTTGTAACCCTCTGCTGCGAACCCAAGTATTATGGTGTTCACTCTCTTCAAGTGAGTATCCAAGTCATCATCTGTTAGGTAAATGTCGTCGACATATGATAATGCCTCGTCATCGTATGTTTGTATTAATTCTGTTACTCTCTTTGAGAATAATCCTGGGCTATTCTTGTGCCCCTGGGGTAAACGGCAGAAACTTTTTTGCGAGCCATTTACCGAGAACGCAGTCAAATATCTGCTCTCTGGTGCTATATTTTGACAAAAGAATCCATTAGAGATGTCTAATGTTGTTTTGTATTTTTTGTGTACTATGTTATTCATTAGTGCAGCACTATGTGAGTTTTGCACTGCAAAAGTTTTGCAACATGAGTTAAGGTGTCTGTAATCCAAAACTAGACGATATGAGTTGTCTGGTTTGGAGACAGGAAACAAAGGATTGTTCATTTGTGAGGTGCAAGTTTCAATCACCCCCTGGTATTCAAGTTGATCTAGGATCTCTTTTACCTGTTTTTTAGCTTCTTGCTTAATTGGGTACTGCCTCTGTGCAGTAGGTTGTGATTTTAACTGGATTTTGTGAGGAGGAGAGTCCTCATCCCATCCTACATGATTTCTATATAAAGCAGGAGCTTGAGCTACTGCCCACATTCTAGCAAGTGTATATTTTTTATGAATTGGAATGTGATTTGAGAAGGCAGGCATAATTATTTCTTCGCCATGAGGGCACTCTCTGACGAACTTGGGTGGCCAGTCTTTTTCAGCTAGAAGGATGTCATTGCCCTGGGAGAGATTATCCCAAAATAGTCCCCTTATTTTTCTAGTCTTATCCCCCTCTATACGCAATGTAATTTCATATATTTTGTGAGGTTTGCTAACTCTGGTGTCGGCAGTTTCCACTTGAATATATTCATTCGTGTCCACTGTCTCCAGATGATTCATAAGGACTTTGCGAGCTATGCTCACTTCTACTGCGCTGTCTAGCATTGTCTGAGCCCATTCTCCGTTTTTCAGCTGTGTCCTCAGTATTCTCGGCATCTTTGATTACTTTAATACTGGCTACCTTCTTTTTTGGAAATTGTAACTTTTTATTCGGATGAGCAGGTTCCTTGTCTTTGGACTTGACGTGCTCTTCCCTGTGTTCTGATCGTCCTCTTCTTTCCGATTTCTGCGAGGAAGTCTGAAAAGATTGAGAGGGACGTGTATCATTATCTTGATATCTATCAGGTTTCTTTATATTATCCCTATTTCTAAGGTTGTATTTTTTCCCAGAGGGCTCACTTTGGGGAGACCTGCGTCCTTGGTTCGGAGATCTTTCTCTCCGCCGAGGAGACCTTCCTCTGGACTGGAATCTTTTTTCTTTAGGATTGGATTGTTTGTTTCCATCCCAGCTCTTTTTTTGAGTGTTTAAATTATTTTTAATAAATATCTTTTCAGGACTTTCAATCAGTTGAGGTTTTACCGGTATTCCACCCAGACTATCTCTTCCTAGTTCTTCATAGGATTTCTCTATGATTCTGGCAATTTCAGTTGGTTGGTCTGCTATATCTGTCTCTTTTAACCTTTGGCGGATCGCCACATTTGCTGCTTCTCCCTTTATGTTGGCTAATAATATAGCCGAGACCTGCTTGAAGTCCTTCAGTAATTTCATACCGAGAGTTAAAGCGGGTTCTGGACCATATTCATCTTGAATTTGTTTTAGCACATCTGGTATTACTGACATGGATGGTACACCATGTGTTTTTGTGTATATGGAAGCAAAGACTGTACCCCAAGTGTCACAGTCCTCCACATGTGGTGCGATTCCCATTGGAAGACAGATAGTCAGAATCCTGTGTTTATCTACAGGGGTGGTGTCTGGAAACACCGCCTCTATTTGAGTGATTTTTTGTGCTAGCCAGAAAGGAATTTGTTCCCGTTTTGCGGGTACTTTACCTAGACAGGACTGTATGTTCTGTGGTGTAATTTTATTTGTGTTACCCTGATGAGGGGTCAGCTGTGGAATTTTATTTGCTGGTTGGATTGTTGAAGTCCGCATTACATATTGGACTAATTGTCTATGTATTTTGATTAGTTGTTTTAGCTGTGCTAAAAGATCTGGTGCAGACATTTCTTCAATGTCTGGATGTGGTGTATATCCGGCTAGGACCGGCCACGTTGCTCCTGGTCTACCTAGTGGACCGAGCCTGGTGATGTGATTATTATGTTTTAGGGCGCCATTGAACAAGAGCAGGTGCTCTTGGAATTTGAGTGGTACTTCCACCTCCTCGAAAGGAGTGTAGGTATCCGGTGGTTCCTCTATTTTATAATAGTGGAACTCTTTTGTTACAGCGTTTGCTGCTGGAAAGTTTATCCATGAATAGAATACCTCTGTCTGCCGATATTCGTGTGCCTCAATTACGAATATGACTGTACCACCTCTCGATGTCAGTCCATTTTCTATAAGTTTTAAAGTTATAGATTTTCTCATGTTGACCGGGATGAGTTTTGCATCCGGGTCATTATCCAGCAGAGTATTGTCTGCTACTAGGAGTTCAGCTGCTATTCTAGCTGTCTCCCTTTCTTCATCACTGTCTATCATTTTACCGACAGGAAGGTTATTCTGTTTGTTTGCAGATCAGGTTTCTATGGAAACAAAGATTAGATGCACAATATTTTGGAACAGTGTATCCTTCAGCGTTGAATAAACCAAGAACCATACATAGGAGTCTCCTCTTGCGAGGTTTGGCGGATATGACCTTTTACCCACTCCAGACGTCTTTGGAGTATTATGGGAAAAAAGGGGTTCTGTGTGAAAAAGCACGACTGAGTTACTCTAATGTCTTGCGTTAGTTTTATCGCCTATCCAAAGGTTTGGGCGCCATGTAGTGTAGTTCCTATTATCCCAATAGGCTCTGCGCATTGGAATAATATCTTCAATAGTATAGACCTTAGGCAGAGGTTAACTAGGTCTTCTACTGACGATATTAGACTTAAAGTTTTTGGTTTTGCCAGCTAGCTCAGAGTTCACTAGAAACTTTCTCGAATAGACAAGGAGGAGTTTAACTTCCCTGGATAGACAAGAAGGGATTTAGTTTCTGACAACCATAGAACATGACAACTTTGCTCTCCCCCAATCAAGAGTGTATCTCTAGAGTCGTGTGAAAACAAAAGACAACTTTTTTTACTCAGTCAGTACGTGCATTCTTAGTTTCACGAGTTTGTAGAGAAAAGGAAGAGACGGGCGTGTTCAATAAAAGATGTTATTTATTGATCAGTCTCTTTTCTCGTACAAGAGAAATGAATCGATATTATTGCGATAGTTATGGTTAAGTAAAGTGCATACAATAAAAGCAGAAGTATAAAATAATACTGCAGAAGCATTGATATGGTTTCTAAGCCATATGATAGTTAAAATTGATAAAATAGATACATACATATATACATTTGACTAACCGTACTCAACTGGTGCTTCTAACCACGCCTACCCCAGTGTACCTGACCTAAGCCTAATACGTGGGCGGGAGTAGATAAGTAGCAGTTTAAGTTAAGTTTGTTTCGCCAAGTGACTGACTCAAGAATTCTCTGCAAGGGGTTGTTCAGTTCTGTACCTGAGATCTAGAATGGTTGAGGGCTGGTATCTCTCGTCTCTGGTCTTGATATTCCAGCTGCCTGCGAGGGCTGCTTGGAAGCGCCGGAGCTGGATTTCTCAGCAGGAGAAAAACAGCTTCTCGTTCTCAGCGCGTCAGGAAGGCGGGGCAGCGCGTGTGGGCTTCGCTCTCTGCTGGGCTCCTCAGCGCGTCTCGCTGCTCCGATCTCGTCACCACCACGTGTGTTTGCTTAAGGCAATGTCGGTAATATTTATACCTGTAAGGTGTCGAGATTGACATAAGGATGGACATGGATACGTCAATAAGGATGTCATACGAACGGGCTTGTTCGCACATTCCTTTGCTGAAGTTCTCGGTGAAATCAAAACAATGGCCGCAGGGATTTTCCCAGGTTGTCATAGGTTTGATTTGTTTTGAGAACTCCGTATGCCTTATCAGGGGCTGGAGGAATAGTGCTTGTCTAATTAGATGGCATGCGTTATTACCTAATCAGATAACACGTTTCTGTGCCGTGGTGTGGCTTAATCAGATAACGGTTTTTTGCACCGTGGGTCGGCTGCTAGTTAAGTATTAACCAGAACAGGGCCGGGAATAGGGGAATCGATACAGAACCTATAGGAATACATCACAAATGATTGGTCCAGAAAATTATGTCATTGCCCGTGTGATTCTTTTCTGTAAAATATATTCTAATGAAAAGAGCTAGATGGATTCTGCCTTTTTTAAAACAAGGGGGTTGGAGGCAATGTCGACCAGCCTTCTTATATCTGCATTTAATGGAAAATGTTTATTGTATTAAGATCATGACTGGCCTTTTGAAAAGTATAATGAAAACAAGTAAGAGTATTACTATGTAATGGCCCTTATTTTATACATGCATGTTAGAACCGGGAGTCTCTGGTTGGCAAAGGTAAGTACCTTGGCCCAAGTAGGGACCCCTAGCTCCGGTCAGGGCGACGGAATAACCCTCTGAGATAACCCCTGCTCACCCTCTAGGTAGCATGGCGCGAGCAGTCTAGGCTAAACTCGGAGACAATGTGGATAACATTTGCACTTAACACAACAGCAATTCCCAATCCACCACAAACTGAGACCACACAGGTAAGTATATATAAAATATAACTTTATCTAGTTTCAGCATGTAAATGAAGCAGTTGCATGATAATCACTTCTTTAAAACACATAGCATTTCTAACTTAAAGGTTGCACGTTAAACACTTCATTTAGAACAAGGTTGCACTTAATTCTTAGTAGGTCTTGTAAATAGGCAGTTCTCAGCATAAAAATAAAAATAGTCTCTAGTCTCTTAAATCAGCACTCAAAAATATGGCCACTGATTTATATGCAATTCGCTCTCAAAACGAGCCAAGGATCATGCCAATGTTTTATAAACGGGACCCGGCCCCCAGCGTCAGGGACCCTTCGCGCCTCTAGCGCGTCTCACCGCAATGCTGTTGGGAGGGGGGATTCCCCTCCAGGCGCACCTCGCGGCGAGCGCTCACTAGCGCTCCAGCCCGGCCGGTCTCAGGACGCTCCACCGCCCGCTCTCGGTTCTCCAGGGAGCAGCGGGGAGCAGAGACGGCAGGCCGGGGGCTGGAGCACTCTTTCAGGTCCCTCGGCGAGGTCAGGTCAGTCTTCCCCGGGCCCGGCGGTGATCGCGGTGAGTTCTCGGCTCCTCCAGTCGAGCGGGCCAATCCAGACGCGGCAGAACGGGCGAGCCTCCACAGCACCCGGGAGTCAGCCTATGGCAGTGCGGCTCCCGGGTCAAGCCTGCGATGACGCTCCTCGCCCTAGCCAATCACCACACGGCAACAGTGATGACGCTGCGCCGCACGGGCCAATCCCGTCGCGGCGTTTGGTGAGGGGGCCCGGCTCTCTCGGCCAATCGGAGAGCAGCGGGCTCGTTTTCGGTCGCGTTGGTACCAGCAAGGTACGGGGCCCTTCGTCGGGGGTTTACTGACCCCGGGTCGCGGTGGTGAAGCTGCGCACAGGTTGTTTTAGTGCGCTCTGCTCGGGGAAGGCTCACAAACCTTCAGTCTGCACCTAACACGTGTCGATGAACACGGCGACCTCACAGCACGGCACCGCAGCCGGTTGGGCAGACAATGCACAGCGCAGCACCCTCCAGCCAAACAGAGGGTCGACGGTCAGGCAAACAGCAGGGCTTCACGATCTCTTCAGCCCACAGCAGCTTCAGGGGACACAGCAGGGTCTTGGCAGTCCTTGGGCAACCTTTATGTCCCTGGGTTGCAGACAGGGGGCCAGCTCTTCTCAGGCCCTTGGAGATTCAGTTGTAGACACAGCACACAGCAGAGTCTTGGCAGTTTCAAGTAGGCAGGGTCACAGCACACAGCAAAGTCCCTTTCTTCTCCTTAGCTTCCAGGTGGACAGCAGAACAGGTCAGCCCTTAGAGCACACAGCAAGGCAGTCTTCCTTCCGTTCTCTAGCTGTCCTCCTTCCAGCGAGGGTTCCTTCTTGCTTGCAGAATTTCAGAATCTAATTCTCTGCAGACAGGGGTCCTTTCCTTATACCCCCCAATGTCTTTGAAGTTCTTTGTGCATGGAGGCCCTGGGTCCAGTCTAAACCAGTTCTGGGGGTTGCGGAGCACTGAGGTGTCTCTGGCTTTCTTCTTCCTGTCAGCTTCAGGGCCAGTGGGGTCAGTTGACCACCAGGAGAGAGCTAATGTGGGGGAGGTAGGCAGGCACAGCCCAGCACTTATCTGGCATTCCTTCCTCCCTCCTCCCAAGCAGGCAGATGTGCCCTTTCATCCCCGGGATGGCTCCGACCCTCTCCTCTGGGGCTCTGCAGCCCCTCCCTGTCACATCCAGACCAGGCAGACATTCCACAAACCCAGGCACACAGAAAGGTTTAGACAAGAGAACAGCCACTTTCTAAAAAGTGCTATTCTCCAACACAGGATTTAAAAACACCCTTCACTAAAAGATGTGTCATTAAATTCTGAGTCCAGGGATATCTTTCACTTATGTCCCATCTTGTTCCTATGGGGAGATAGGCTGGTATCACATGGGCCCAGCCCCCCTCCATGTTACTCTATGGAGCAAGATAGCCTTACAGCAGTGAGCACACAAAATGGCTGTAGCCCACTACCAGAGCATAGTACCTGCACTAGCACATGCTCTACCTTATCCATACACTGCACCCTGCCCAGGGGGGTACCTTGAGCCTTCTATAGGGGTGTCTGATGTGCACAGACAGGGAAGGATTAGGCCTAGCCAGTGGGGACACTGGCCAGGCTGACATGGCAGTCACTGACTGCACACAGGCCCTGCGCTGGCAGGCCTGAGTCACCATTTTAAAAGCTACTCATGTGGGTGGCGCAATCTGCGCTGCAGGCCCACTAGTAGCATTTGTCATCACCAGCCCTGGCACACACAGTGCCCTCTACTAGGGACTTCGGGGTGATACAAATATGCCAATTAGGTATACTCAATCAATATCACAATTTACAGAAGGAGCACTTACACTCTGACACTTATCAGCAGTGGCAGAGTGTCCAAAACATCTAAATCAGCAAAAACGAAATCCAGCACAGCATCAAAACACATGAGTCAGAGGCGAAAAGATGGGGGAAGAACCACGCCAAAAGGTGTCAGGTCTAACACGTGTCCCCTCCAGCTGAAAGTGGGGAGAACTACCCAACCTCTTGGGAGTCCTCATCACTAAGGCGGAAGAATCTGGACAGACCGTCAGCGTTGGCGTGTTCTGTACCAGGGCGGTGCTCCACCGTAAAATCCATCCCCTGTAGGGAAATGGACCACCTCAACAATTTTGGATTCTCACCCCTCATCTGCATTAACCATCTGAGGGGCCTGTGGTCGGTCTGAACACGGAAGTGAGTCCCAAACAGGTAGGGCCTCAGCTTCTTCAGAGCCCAGACCACAGCGAAAGCTTCTCTTTCAATGGCACTCCATTTTTGTTCCCTGGGGATCAGCCTCCGGCTAATGAAAGCCACAGGTTGGTCTCCTCCCTCATCATTGATCTGTGAGAGCACTGCTCCCACGCCTTGCTCTGAAGCGTCAGTTTGCACAATGAACTCACTTGAAAAGTCAGGTGCCTTAAGCACCGGTGCTGTGCACATGGCAGTTTTGAGGGTGTCAAAAGCAGTTTGACAGGCCTCAGTCCAATTCACTTTCCTGGGCTGATTCCTAGATGTCAGCTCTGTCAAAGGGGCCACAATGGTGCCATAGCCTTTGACAAACCGTCTGTAATACCCGGTGAGACCTAGAAAGGCTCTCACCTCAGTCTGGGTCTTGGGGGGTTCCCAAGCCAGAATGGTATCAATTTTTGCCTGTAGGGGCGCCACCTTGCCGCTCCCCACCTGGTGTCCCAAGTACACCACAGATCCCTGCCCTATCTGGCATTTACTGGCCTTGATAGTGAGGCCTGCCTTCTGCAGAGCCTTCAACACTTCAGTGAGGTGTTGCAGGTGTTCCTCCCAAGTGGAGCTGAACACCGCAATGTCATCCAGGTAGGCTGCGCTGAATTGCTCCAGCCCTGCCAGTACCTTGTTGACCAATCTCTGAAATGTGGCGAGGGCATTTTTCAACCCAAAGGGCATGACACGAAACTGGAAGTGTCCTTCTGGCGTTGAAAATGCTGACCTCTCCTTTGCCCCTTCAGTTAAGGCAATCTGCCAGTACCCTGAAGTCAAATCAAAAGTACTCAGGTACTGGGCAGCTCCCAACCGATCCACCAGCTCATCAGCTCTGGGGGTGGGGTGCGCGTCAGTCTTCGTGACCGCATTGAGCCCACGGTAGTCCACGCAGAACCGAAGTTCTGGGGGGCCACCGGGGGTAGCAGCTTTCTTAGGCACTAAGACCACTGGGCGAGCCCAGGGGCTGCTGGAGGGCTCAATAACCCCAAGCGCCAACATCTTGGAAACTTCTTCCTTGATGCTAGCTCTGACCTTGTCAGCCACCCTGTAAAACTTCTGTTTCACAGGCATGCTGTCTCCAGTGTCCACGTCGTGGACGCACCATTTGGTGACACCTGGGGTCAGGGAGAACAGTGGGGCGAACTGACCCAAGACTTGGCGACAGTCCTCCTGCTGTTCTGGGGTCAGGGTGGGGGAGAGGACCACACCATCCACTGACCCATCTTGCTCCTTGACTGCCAGGAGGTCAGGGAGAGGATCACTATCCTCCTCCCCTCCAACATCTGTAGCCATGAGCATAGTCACTTCAGTTCTTTCAAAGTGGGGTTTGAGGCGGTTCACATGTAGCACTCTCAGGGGCTGCCTGGGAGTCTTCAGGTTAACCAAATAGGTAACCTCGCTCTTGCGCTCCACCACCTCATATGGGCCAGACCACTTGTCACGGAGCGCACAAGGCTCCACTGGCGCCATAACCCACACCTTCTGACCAGGTTGGAACTCAACCAGAGAAGTGTTCTGGTCATACCACCTCTTCATTTCCTCCTGGCTAGCCTACAGGTTCTCTTGAGCGAGCTTCCTGAAGCGCTTGGTCTGGTTGCGGATGGCCAGCACATAGCTGAACACATCCTGAGGTGTTTTCCCACGGGATTTCTCCCACCCCTCTTTCACCAGAGCCAGAGGCCCTCTGACAGGGTGGCCATACAGCAACTCAAAGGGACTGAACCCTAAGGATTTCTGAGGCACCTCCCTGTAGGCAAACAACAGGCATGGCAACAAGACATCCCATTTCCGCCTCATGGGCTCCTCCAGGCCCATGATCATGCCCTTCAATGTGCGGTTGAATCTCTCAACCAAACCATTTCCTTGAGGGTGGTAAGGAGTGGTGAATTTGTATGTCACCCCACACTCACTCCACAGGGACTTCATATACTTAGAAATGAAGTTTGTCCCGCGGTCCGAAACGACCTCCTTCGGAAATCCCACCCGGGAAAAGATCCCCATCAGGGCACGGCCCACCACTGGGGCGGTGACTGTCCTGAGCGGAAGGGCTTCCGGGTACCGAGTGGCATGGTCCACCAAGACCAGGATAAACCTGTTGCCTAGGGCTGTCTTGGGATCCAGGGGCCCCACGATGTCAATGCCCACCCGCTCAAAAGGGGTGCTCACCACGGGAAAGGGTTGGAGGGGTGCCACGCGCTTCCCTCCACTCTTGCCACTGGCCTGACAAGTCTGACAAGACTTACAAAAGGCAGAGACGTGCGTCTTCATCTGGGGCCAGTAGAAATGGGTGACAAGCCTGTGATAGGTCTTGTCTTGCCCCAGATGTCCTGCGAGAGGCACGTCATGAGCCAGACCCAGTAGGAAGTTCCTGAAGCGCTCCGGTACCACCAGCACACGGGCTGCGCCGGGCTCAGCGAACTTAGGCTCACTATAAAGTAAGTCATCCTCCCAATAGATCAAATGCTCCTTGGACCCCAGGCCTGCGGCCTGGACGGCAGCCTGCTGCCGCACACCAATGAGAGAAGGGCACTCCTTCTGAGCCTGGCAGAATTCCTCCCTGGAGGGACCACCCTCTTGCTGCCACTGGGACAGCTCAGGCAATTCCCCTAGTTCGGCCACCTGCTCCCCTGTAGGTTCCAGGGCATCCCCCTCTGGGTCTGCCTCCTCCTGGACCGTGGGAACAGTGGGGGCTGGTTTCCCGCGCCCTCTACCCCTTCCTCTCTTGGCAGGTCCCTGGGCCATTTTTCCAGGCTCCAGCTCTGTTAGACCGCCCTCTCTTGCTGTCATTGCACGGGTGGACACACAGATCCACGCAGGCAAACCCAACATCTCCAAGTGAGTCCTGTGCTCCACCTCTTTCCAGGGGGAGCTCTCCAGGTCATTACCTAATAGACAATCTACAGGCAAGTCATCACTTACTACAATCTCCAAAATACCGGAGACTCCTCCCCATTCAAATGGAACTTTCGCCAGCCTGCAGTAGCGCACTGAACTGTCAGCTGCCACCACAGGCCGGAGTACCTGGGGAACAATTTGCTCTTCAGACACCCACTGACACCTAACAGATGTCACGCTGGCCCCTGTGTCTCTCAGAGCCTCCACCACCTGTCCATTGATGGTTACCTTCTGCCCGTATTTCTTAGTGTTTTGGGGCAGCAAGGTTTCCTGGGCCATCTCTCGGTCTCCTAGAGAGACAAGGGTCATCAATGCTAACCCCTCCTCCCCACTAGAAATCAAATCCCCTCCCAAAGCTACACTGGCTATCGCCGGAGCTGAAGCTGGAGCTGGAGCACCAGTGGGTGCAGATTTCTTCTTTGGACAGTTTGGAGCAATGTGCCCCACCTCCCTACATGCATAGCAAGCGAGGGTCTTCTTGTCCTGCGGGCCCTTATGGGGCCAGGACTTCTTAGACTTGGGGGGTTGAGACACCTTCTCTTGGGAACTACTTTGGGGCCCTTTAGAGGACTCCTTTTGATTACCCGTGTCCCCCCCACTCTTCTGCTGGGGACCCTGTCCACCTTTGGCTGGGGTACTTACCACCCCCTTGTGGACCCTGGTGCTAGTCCACCGGTCCGCCTCTTTAGCAAGCTCACTGGGATCCGTTAACTTACTGTCTAAAAGATGCTGGCGCAGCTCTGGGACACACAAACTACTTAAGTGCTCCCTACTAATCAAGTGACACAACCCCACATAATCAGTAACTTTGCTGCCCTTCATCCAACCTTCCAGTGCACGCGTGTACATACTCACACACTCCACCCAAGTACTTGAATCAAGCTTCTTGAAGTTCCTAAACTTCTGGCGGTACTGTTCAGCAGTGAGCCCATACCTGAGGCACAAAGCCTCCTTCATGGCGGAGTAGGACAAAGCATCCTTTGCTTCTAAGGGTGCCAAAACATCCCTCCCAGAGGCCTCAAAATGCTTCCACAATCCTGCTCCCCAATTCTTCTCAGGCACCTCATTCATCTTTAAGGCAAGTTCATACGCTCTGAACCACGCATAAATATCCTCACCCCTCTGATAATTCTGTACCAGATCCTTTGGTATGTATACCTTACCCGCCTGTACTGGTTGTGCGCTGCCACCATTAGAACTGGACCCCCTCTCTTTATATTTGAAATCCAATTCCTTCATGCTCCTCTCATGAGCCAATTGGAGCTTCTTTTCCTCCAAAGCGAGAGCATGCCTCCTCTCCTGTGCCGCCCTCTCCTGCGCCTCTTTCTCAACTTCTAGGCGCAGTCTCTTCTCGTCGGCTTCCGCTTTGAGCTTCAAAAGCTCAATCTCATGGGCCCTAGCTCTCTGATTCTCCTCCAACTCCTCTGGAGAAATAATCCTACTGGAGTGGGTGCTGCCGGCCCTAGACGCTGGCTTCGCCACTGGCAATTCACTGGGCAAAAACCCAATCTCCTGTGCGCCACCCTCTTCAATAGTAGCTTCTGGGACACCATGTTTGGCCTCCCACCAGGCCCTCAGAGCTGTCCGTAGCTCTTCCTTATTTGCGCCGCCCCTTACTGGGCATTCAAGCTGTCTGCAGAATTTTCTCAGTTGCTCCTTGTTATAGGTGAGCAACTCCTGGCTTTCAAATTCCACTTCCCCTTCTGCATTCATGCTTTGCGCGGTCTGAGACATGTTACCTCCTACCCTTTTTCAACTAAAAAAGGTTTCACCAAAAAGAAAAAATCCTGCGCAACCTGTTCCGCTAAACTAGACTAGTGATGTACAAGAAATCACTGCCGGTCAAGTGCAATTATTAGTTCAAAATCCGCACCGCGAGCCACCAATGTTAGAACCGGGAGTCTCTGGTTGGCAAAGGTAAGTACCTTGGCCCAAGTAGGGACCCCTAGCTCCGGTCAGGGCGACGGAATAACCCTCTGAGATAACCCCTGCTCACCCTCTAGGTAGCATGGCGCGAGCAGTCTAGGCTAAACTCGGAGACAATGTGGATAACATTTGCACTTAACACAACAGCAATTCCCAATCCACCACAAACTGAGACCACACAGGTAAGTATATATAAAATATAACTTTATCTAGTTTCAGCATGTAAATGAAGCAGTTGCATGATAATCACTTCTTTAAAACACATAGCATTTCTAACTTAAAGGTTGCACGTTAAACACTTCATTTAGAACAAGGTTGCACTTAATTCTTAGTAGGTCTTGTAAATAGGCAGTTCTCAGCATAAAAATAAAAATAGTCTCTAGTCTCTTAAATCAGCACTCAAAAATATGGCCACTGATTTATATGCAATTCGCTCTCAAAATGAGCCAAGGATCATGCCAATGTTTTATAACATAAACGGGACCCGGCCCCCAGCGTCAGGGACCCTTCGCGCCTCTAGCGCGTCTCACCGCAATGCTGTTGGGAGGGGGGATTCCCCTCCAGGCGCACCTCGCGGCGAGCGCTCACTAGCGCTCCAGCCCGGCCGGTCTCAGGACGCTCCACCGCCCGCTCTCGGTTCTCCAGGGAGCAGCGGGGAGCAGAGACGGCAGGCCGGGGGCTGGAGCACTCTTTCAGGTCCCTCGGCGAGGTCAGGTCAGTTTTCCCCGGGCCCGGCGGTGATCGCGGTGAGTTCTCGGCTCCTCCAGTCGAGCTGGCCAATCCAGACGCGGCAGAACGGGCGAGCCTCCACAGCACCCGGGAGTCAGCCTATGGCAGTGCGGCTCCCGGGTCAAGCCTGCGATGACGCTCCTCGCCCTAGCCAATCACCACACGGCAACAGTGATGACGCTGCGCCGCACGGGCCAATCCCGTCGCGGCGTTTGGTGAGGGGGCCCGGCTCTCTCGGCCAATCGGAGAGCAGCGGGCTCGTTTTCGGTCGCGTTGGTACCAGCAAGGTACGGGGCCCTTCGTCGGGGGTTTACTGACCCCGGGTCGCGGTGGTGAAGCTGCGCACAGGTTGTTTTAGTGCGCTCTGCTCGGGGAAGGCTCACAAACCTTCAGTCTGCACCTAACACGTGTCGATGAACACGGCGACCTCACAGCACGGCACCGCAGCCGGTTGGGCAGACAATGCACAGCGCAGCACCCTCCAGCCAAACAGAGGGTCGACGGTCAGGCAAACAGCAGGGCTTCACGATCTCTTCAGCCCACAGCAGCTTCAGGGGACACAGCAGGGTCTTGGCAGTCCTTGGGCAACCTTTATGTCCCTGGGTTGCAGACAGGGGGCCAGCTCTTCTCAGGCCCTTGGAGATTCAGTTGTAGACACAGCACACAGCAGAGTCTTGGCAGTTTCAAGTAGGCAGGGTCACAGCACACAGCAAAGTCCCTTTCTTCTCCTTAGCTTCCAGGTGGACAGCAGAACAGGTCAGCCCTTAGAGCACACAGCAAGGCAGTCTTCCTTCCGTTCTCTAGCTGTCCTCCTTCCAGCGAGGGTTCCTTCTTGCTTGCAGAATTTCAGAATCTAATTCTCTGCAGACAGGGGTCCTTTCCTTATACCCCCCAATGTCTTTGAAGTTCTTTGTGCATGGAGGCCCTGGGTCCAGTCTAAACCAGTTCTGGGGGTTGCGGAGCACTGAGGTGTCTCTGGCTTTCTTCTTCCTGTCAGCTTCAGGGCCAGTGGGGTCAGTTGACCACCAGGAGAGAGCTAATGTGGGGGAGGTAGGCAGGCACAGCCCAGCACTTATCTGGCATTCCTTCCTCCCTCCTCCCAAGCAGGCAGATGTGCCCTTTCATCCCCGGGATGGCTCCGACCCTCTCCTCTGGGGCTCTGCAGCCCCTCCCTGTCACATCCAGACCAGGCAGACATTCCACAAACCCAGGCACACAGAAAGGTTTAGACAAGAGAACAGCCACTTTCTAAAAAGTGCTATTCTCCAACACAGGATTTAAAAACACCCTTCACTAAAAGATGTGTCATTAAATTCTGAGTCCAGGGATATCTTTCACTTATGTCCCATCTTGTTCCTATGGGGAGATAGGCTGGTATCACATGGGCCCAGCCCCCCTCCATGTTACTCTATGGAGCAAGATAGCCTTACAGCAGTGAGCACACAAAATGGCTGTAGCCCACTACCAGAGCATAGTACCTGCACTAGCACATGCTCTACCTTATCCATACACTGCACCCTGCCCAGGGGGGTACCTTGAGCCTTCTATAGGGGTGTCTGATGTGCACAGACAGGGAAGGATTAGGCCTAGCCAGTGGGGACACTGGCCAGGCTGACATGGCAGTCACTGACTGCACACAGGCCCTGCGCTGGCAGGCCTGAGTCACCATTTTAAAAGCTACTCATGTGGGTGGCGCAATCTGCGCTGCAGGCCCACTAGTAGCATTTGTCATCACCAGCCCTGGCACACACAGTGCCCTCTACTAGGGACTTCGGGGTGATACAAATATGCCAATTAGGTATACTCAATCAATATCACAATTTACAGAAGGAGCACTTACACTCTGACACTGATCAGCAGTGGCAGAGTGTCCAAAACATCTAAATCAGCAAAAACGAAATCCAGCATAGCATCAAAACACATGAGTCAGAGGCGAAAAGATGGGGGAAGAACCACGCCAAAAGGTGTCAGGTCTAACAATGCATAAAGTGTATCAATGGTCCAATATGCTTAGGTTGTGTGAGTAAAATATTAATTGGAAAAATATTAGTAGATGGAAGTTCTTTTCAAGAGATAATTTTGTATAATGTATCGCTAAATTTTTATGAATGTTTTAAATGTGGCTTTTATGATTTTAATATGACTTGAAATCGAATAAAGTATATTCTGATTCTGATTCTGATTTCAGTACTCAAAATAACTAAAGAATACCAACAAAGGAGTAGTACCTATGGCAGCAGACAAGGAGATAGTGGCTCAACCCAATACCTCTCCCCCCCCAAAGGAGAGCAAAAGGAGAGCAAAGTATAAAGTGCAAAGTGGCAGAATGTTCCTACAATTATAGTGGACTTGGTGTCCAAGTAGTTAAAGTGCTTAAATGCAGTGAGAAAACAATAAATAAATACTCATTTAAAAAAGGGGGAAAGAGAGAAAGCAAAAGAAACTTAAATCTGTTTTTCTATCTATGAACCAATTGTTATGGAAGAGAGTCACTGCTTGAGTATCTATACATCCATTATGTTACGTTTACTTGAACAATCTTTTTTAGTAGTTACTGGGCCTCTTCAAGAGTGAGACACAGTTGGAACCTTCCTTTCCATAAAACTCTTAATTTGGACTGCTGGGCGATAGAGACCTGTGCTCCTGCACTCTTGACTTGGCTCATCATCACCACAAAGTCCTTCTGCCTTCGTGCTGCTGCTGCCGACATATTGGGGAACACTCGAACCCTGGCCCCATTGGGTAACACAATCTCCTGTTTTTGGATCGCCTTAATCAACACAGCCTCTCTAATACGGTAGTCAGAGAAGTTCACGATCATTGTCCTAGGATACTTAGCCCCTGGGATTTTCTGAAAGGGGACTCTATGGGCTCGCATTACCATAAGATCTTCAGGCGCCTTCTCAAGTATATGATCTCTGATCATCGACTCAGTATACGCCACCGGATTGGACTGTCCATCAATGCGTTCACTATCCTCCGGAATCCCTGTAAACCAAAGATTAGACCATTTAGCATAGTTTTCCATTTCATCCATTTTTAACTGAGAGGCCTCGAGCTTCTTCTGAAGAGATGTAAAACAGAGTCCCATATTGCAGAGTGGTGTTCGATATCCGTAACCCATCGCTCCAATTCCTTAAATCGCTCAGGTATTTGCTGAACCATAGTTTCAATTTTATCTAACCTTTGGTGCAATAAAGAAAGCTCCTGAGCTTGTGAGGTCTTACAGTCCCATATTTCTCCGAGGATGTTCTCAAAGAGCTGTTGCAATTGGTCCATTAGGACAGATGGGCTGGGCTGAAGTGGTGATCCCTCCAGTGCTAACATCTCTACTTCCAACTCCAAGCTCAAAGTGCAATGTCGTCTCTTGAGGCAAAAGGAAGGGGGAGGGGCAGCCTGTCTCAGCAGTGGGAAATCGGGCTCACCTGCTGTGGCTGTTTGGAAGACACAGCAAACTAAATAATTATACTATGCTGAGTGAGGCTGCACGTCAATTTGCCATGTAGATGACAAATAAAGTTTGTGGGGTTAGAGTTTGGTATCATCTACTGCATCAGACGGCTCATAGTGAAGAGATTATTATGAAAGAGCTTCAGAAAATTCATTTAGAAACAGGATGCAAGTTTAATACAAATGAGTGGCAACAGCTAAGTGAGATATCGAATAAAGCACTGCGAGGTGCTAATTTTAAGAGAATTCATTTTTTCATCCAGATGGCGGGCATAGTACACCCCTCTGAGACTGCATAAAATGTTTCCAACTAATTCCGAACCAATGTTTTAGATGTATTAAACAGGATGATGGTGCCATGTTAAATAATCAGTATGTGAAAGCAAATATCGTTAAATGACCCCCACGCCCATCATGGGAATTAACTCCCATTGTAAGGGGGTATTGTTTTTTCCATTTAAAACAAACATAACTTTTGCATTTTGTCTTTCAAAATGAAACAATGCTGAATTATTGACATACAACTCTGTCATTTTGACTGAGCCACTGTCAAGCTTTCAAAGAATTTACAGGCACCGATATGTCTGCTGTTCTTGGAAATGCAAGCGAATGCTGCTGAGCTGGCAGATATTTCTAAATTTTGTGGGCGGAGTACCCTCACCACAGATGCACTAAGGTACTCAGCGATGGTGGCGGTACCTCTTCCGTCTGCCAAACTCAAAATTAGGCACTAAGTCCGAATGTAAAATTTGGATGGATGAAGTTGCCCAAAGTTTCTGATCTTAGCTTCTCCTATCAAAACCAACAGCTTCAGTGGGACTTTTCTCAACAGTATTCAACTTCATGAGGAGTTCCACAGATACAGCCTGCTGCTTTGCCCTGCCTCTGACTAGGCCAAAACGAACTGGTGTATCCTACCCAGGCTCCATAGCAGTCAGCCTCAAATTGTGCCAAGTTCTTGGCCTACTACAAACATGGACTACTGTTTGCAATTTGTGTAGCTATTTTATACTTAATTTAAAAACAATTCATATCTCCTGTAGGCCTTGGCAGACAAATTCACTCAGCTTGGAAGGATTCGGGAACTCCACACTACGCGTATACCATGACAGATTTTTTTTCCAGCGGCACATGCAAGGCTTTTATTGGTGTGCACTGGCGAGTGTCATGAGAATTGCTGGCTGCTAGTGCATGCGGGATTTGGCAGCTGCCAGCACGACTTCTGGCCACGATTGTGCCTTTCTGCACTTTTTTCTTGATCTTGGCGAGTGTGAGCAACTGCATTTTGACCAGAAGCAGCTAATACTACTCAAAAAGATGCTTTTGGATTAATATTCTACTGTAACAAATTGTTCCAGTTGTTTTTCAGTGCAAGAAGCCTTTTTTTATTTTACTTTTATTATCAACAATAAGTAAGTGTTCCAGAGACTCTAACTTCCTGTTCCTGTTCCGAGAGCCCCTTCCAGTAGTTGTCCATCTCCTGGTCACTTCCCATTTAGATGATTTGAAGCTGAAGGATCACTCTCTGTCTGCTGCATATATACCTTTGTATTTAAGGACTTTGTTTTTGTGATATCGCAGGTTGAAAAAGCTCTTGTATAAGGGTTTTGTTTGTTTGAAAGAGGGCATGCACTAATATTTATCTGTACTTTTATTTGATTTTTAAATTTTATTTTGGTGGGTGGCCTGCAGTTTCAGTAGGGGCCTAGTTATTTTTTGGCATTTCATTTTTTATCTTTTGTAAAGGTTAATTGTTGCACAGTTCAGTATATTTTCTCCATGTTTGTTAAATTTGCAATATTCATTTATTTCACAATGTGGCCTAGTCTGTCAACTTGTTAACTAGCCAGTAGGCCCAGTACTAGTCATGGAGGCATGAAACACCTGTTTCTGTGGTTTATGTTGTTTTAAAACATTATTTAGGGCAGGGATGGTATTGGATTAAATTAAAAATCTTTTTATTTTACCGTTTTTCTGCAAAAAATGTACAAGCGGGGTAATATTTGATGCCTTGGGTGGATGTGCGCTGTAGTAAGATTTTTATAGCTCACTTAATTTTTGGTTTTGACTGAATTATTGGTAGTGTTTTCCTCAGTGTTACCGTGCCTCCTTTGTCTGGCCAGTGTGTGTGTGTGATGTCTGCCATAGGTCACCATTTGTCTTTGTTCTCCATGCCTTGTGGCCAGGGGTCATTTTTTGCAGTCAGTGTCCATAGGTTTGCATGTGTGCTTTGTTTTCCATGTCTCCTTGCTTGCTGTTTGAACATGTGGCCAATTAATTACTAGTAATCACCAAGACCCGCCACTTGGATGTCCATCAGGTCAAGCAGTCCCCTGTCCCAGTCCAGGATATCCGCCCAGCTGTGCAACAGCTGCTGCTGGATGCGCCGAATCCCAGTATGTTGGCGAACATAACGGCGCACCCTCCTACACAACAGCCAATGTTTAGCAGGCCGTACCCACTCCCGGGCCTACTGGCAGCATGCTAATGGATGTGGCGCTGCACAAAAAAACAAGTTCAGCCACCTCCTCCTCCTCCCTAAAAATGGCATGAGGCTGCACCCCCTGGTGGCACCAGTGCCCACAGGGTGTGCAGCTCGCTGCACCCCCTGAACTGGCCCTACCTCTCCCCTGCTTTGCCATGACACTGAGTGAGTATGAAAAAAAGAGAAAGACAGGAGGAAGAGAAAGAATACTATAGAGGGAGAAATGAGGAAGTTAAAGGAAAGTTGGGGAAATCTAATAATGGGACAAAAAAAGTCACAGAAAATAAAAATAAAGAGGAAAAAATGAAAAATACACTAGCAAATATACGCACTAAGAAAATAAATATTAAACAGGAGGATAAGTTGGATAAAGTAAGGATGGCACAATATAGTGAAGATTGAAAAGTTGATTTAGCACCATGCACAGAATAGGATCAATAAAATGGCTCTGTGCGTGGGCGACCTCATGGTGCCATTCACACAGGCATTGCTATGGAAAGTACGCTAATCTTACCAATCAGTGCGAATGGGCGGCCCAGTACAACTCTACCCATATGCACTGAGTTCAGAGTTCTCTGAGTTTTCTTTTCACTTCGTGGAATTCTGCATAATGGAACTACGCAAACTCTGCCCAACCCGAAGGGTGACCTAAGACAATCAAAAATATATAGAAACTGCATTTCTTCTTGCTTTGAGCTAGCAAAGTTTGTTAATCTATAAATATCCACAGAATCTTTGGTTCTTTATTCTTATTCCTATAATTGTAAATGTATTCCTTTATGCCTTTGCATGTCCACATTTCATCACTCTCAACATTAAAATTCAGTTAATAATTATTTAACAGTTCAATACATTTCAAAGTGCCCAACCATCTCCTTCAAGGAATGACTGATAGATATTTGTTTTTTACGTCTGCTCACTCTAGCGTACAAACCGACAAAGAAGATTTAAAAAAAAACATGCCAAAATGCTAGTCATTGCTTGATCTTAATGAGGTGTGAAAAACACCTCCAGAGCCAGGAAAATGGCCTGGATGTAGAGAGGTGTTTTCGATTTTGCTTTAAGACCATTTGTGGCAGAATCAGGAACTTCATTAATTTGTAAAGTACCTGACCTGTTACAAGTAAATGTAAAGTGATACCTGGAGAAGGCAAACCTTTGGTACCCCAGCCAGGCTAGCTCCAAATCTATAGGAGGTGGAAGCTACCCATAAGTCTTGTTTTGAATGAGGAGCGGAGACTGCTCATTTCCCTGGCTACATCTGGGAGAGCCCAAGGGCTTTCGGCAAGTATAAAATACATTTCTCATCTTGAACTTTAGCAGAAATGTTCACTTTGGGATTGTTTGCAGAAGAACAAACAGGAATCACTGAAAAAAGTTGGTAGCATTGCCCCTGAGAACATATACTGCATTGGCTAGGGAGAAGGAAGAGTCCACTCGCCCACTAGCTGATATCAACAATAAATGTGCCATGTCAAGTCACCCTTCTCAGAAAACATTCCAGACCTGTGGAAGAACAGAAGATGGACTGGAGCTGCTGTTAGAGACTTGTGAGAAGACCTGAAGGACTACACCTGCTTCAACATGTACACAAGATAAAGAAGTGGACTCTCACGATCAGTTGGCTGACCTCCTGTGTGACTACAGAGACACACCAATCTGTAACTAAGCTTTTCTTGAAGAGACCTGTACTACTGGGCCTGACTTTGACCCTGCTTGTGTCCTCATCTGGATTGAGACTCGACCCCAAGTGATGTTCCTAAGGGTCCTGGGTCTCTTGGATATGTCTATCTGGACCTCGCCTACAATTCCAGAAAAGCTGTGGGACTGTAAAAATTCCGACATACAGCTCTCAGAGAACCAGGACAAGCTACTGAATAGATCCAGCCAAGGAGCGTCTTTACAGGTTGAAGCAACATGTTTCTACCACGTGGAGCTTCTCTGCAGCAGCAAATCCATTTCAGCTGGCACTCAACAAGAAGGTATCCACCTCATCATGGACTCTCATTGGACACAGTCTTCAGCCTTGCCCCACTATAGGATTCTGTGCTCCAAAAAAAGAGACTAAGGGCCTGATTTAGACTTTGTGGAGAGAGTACTCTCTCCACTAAAGCTAATTTCTGCCCACCACATTTAAAGAAGAGTTGAACTTCAGTATGCAAACTCCACAGACTATGGTGTTTGTTTCGCCTACATACAGCCTGGTGGCGTAAGGACCATTGGAGGTTTGTCCATGCATCCTCTCACCTTATTATGAACGAACATATTCCTAGTTTTTGCTTTCACATACTGCCATGCTAAATAATCAGTATGTGAAAGCAAAAATCGTTAAATGACCCCCACTCCCACCATGGGAATTAACTCCCATTGTAAGGGGGTATTGTTTTTTCCATTTAAAACAAAAATAACTTTTGCATTTTGTCTTTCAAAATGAAACAATGCTGAATTATTGACATACAACTCTTTCATTTTGACTGAGCCACTGTCAAGCTATCAAAGAATTTACAGGAACCAATATGTCTGCTGTTCTTGGAAATGCAAGCGAATGCTGCTGAGCTGGCAGATATTTCTACATTTGGTGGGCGGAGTACCATCACCACAGATGCACTAAGGTATTCAGCGATGGTGGCGGTACCTCTTCCGTCTGCCAAACTCAAAATTAGGCACTAAGTCCGAATGTAAAATTTGGATGGATGAAGTTGCCCAAAGTTTCTGATCTTAGCTTCTCCTATCAAAACCAACAGCTTCAGTGGGACTTTTCTCAACAGTATTCAACTTAATGAGAAGTTCCACAGATACAGCCTGCTGCTTTGCCCTGCCTCTGACTAGGCCAAAACGAACTGGTGTATCCTACCCAGGCTCCATAGCAGTCAGCCTCAAATTGTGCCAAGTTCTTGGCCTACTACAAACATGGACTACTGTTTGCAATTTGTGTAGCTATTTTATACTTAATTTAAAAACAATTCATATCTCCTGTAGGCCTTGGCAGACAAATTCACTCTGCTTGGAAGGATTCGGGAACTCCACACTACGCGTATACCATGACAGATTTTTTTTCCAGCGGCACATGCAAGGCTTTTATTGGTGTGCACTGGCGACTGTCACAAGAATTGCTGGCTGCTAGTTCATGCAGGATTTGGCAGCTGCCAGCACGACTTCTGGCCATGATTGTGCCTATAGGCACCTTTTTCTTGATCTTGGCGAGTGTGAGCAACTGCATTTTGACCAGAAGCAGCTAAAACTACTCAAAAAGATGCTTTTGGATTAATATTCTACTGTAACAAATTGTTCCAGTTGTTTTTCAGTGCGAGAAGCCTTTTTTTATTTTACTTTTATTATCAACAATAAGTAAGTGTTTCAGAGACTCTAACTTCCTGTTCCTGTTCCGAGAGCCCCTTCCAGTACGTTGTCCATCTCCTGGTCACTTCTCATTTAGATTTGAAGCTGAAGGATCATTCTCTGTCTGCTGCATATATACCTTTGGATTTAAGGACTTTGTTTTTGTGATATCGCAGGTTGAAAAAGCTCTTGTATGAGGGTTTTGTTTGTTTGAAAGAGGGCATGCACTAATATTTATCTGTACTTTTATTTGATTTTTAAAATTTATTTTGGTGGGTGGCCTGCAGTTTCAGTAGGGGCCTAGTTATTTTTTTGCATTTCATTTTTAATCTTTTGTAAAGGTAAAATGTTGCACAGTTCAGTATATTTTCTCCATGTTTGTTAAATTTGCAATATTCATTTATTTCACAATGTGGTCTAGTCTGTCAACTTGTCAACTAGCCAGTAGGCCCAGTACTAGTCATGGAGGCATGAAACACCTGTTTCTGTGGTTTATGTTGTTTTAAAACATTATTTAGGGCAGGGATGGTATTGGATTAAATTAAAAATCTTTTTATTTTATGTTTTTTTCTGCAAAAAATGTACAAGTGGGGTAATATTTGATGCCTTGGGTGGATGTGCGCTGTAGTAAGGTTTTTAAAGCTCACTTAATTTTTGGTTTTGACTGAATATATGGTAGTGTTTTCCTCGGTGTTACCGTGCCTCCTTTGTCTGGCCAGTGTGTGTGTGAGTATGTCTGCCATAGGTCACCATTTGTCTTTGTTCTCCATGCCTTGTGGCCAGGGGTCATTTTTTGCAGTCAGTGTCCATAGGTTTGCATGTGTGCTTTGTTTTCCATGTCTCCTTGCTTGCTGTTTGAACATGTGGCCAATTAATTACTAGTAATCACCAAGACCCGCCACTTGGATGTCCAGCAGGTCAAGCAGTCCCCTGTCCCAGTCCAGGATATCCGCCCAGCGGTGCAACAGCTGCTGCTGGATGCGCCGAATCCCAGTATGTTGGCGAACATAACGGCGCACCCTCCTACACAACAGCCAATGTTTAGCAGGCCGTACCCACTCCCGGGCCTACTGGCAGCATGCTATTGGATGTGGCGCTGCACAAAAAAACAAGTTCAGCCACCTCCTCCTCCTCGCTAAAAATGGCATGAGGCTGCACCCCCTGGTGGCACTAGTGCCCACAGGGAGTGCAGCTCGCTGCACCCCCTGAACTGGCCCTACCTCTCCCCTGCTCTGCCATGACACTGAGTGAGTATGAAAAAAAGAGAAAGACAGGAGGAAGAGAAAGAATACTATAGAGGGAGAATTGAGGAAGTTAAAGGAAAGGTGGGGAAATCTAATAATGGGACAAAAAAAGTCACAGAAAATAAAAATAAAGAGGAAAAATGAAAACTACACTAACAAATATACGCACTAAGAAAATAAATACTAAACAGGAGGATAAGTTGGATAAAGTAAGGATGGCACAATATAGTGAAGATTGAAAAGTCTATTTAGCACCATGCACAGAATAGGATCAATAAAATGGCTCTGTGCGTGGGCGACCTCATGGTGCCATTCACACAGGCATTGCTATGGAAAGTACGCTAATCTTACCAATCGGTGCGAATGGGCGGCCCAGTACAACTCTACCCATATGCACTGAGTTCAGAGTTTTCTGAGTTTTCTTTTCACTTCTTGGAATTCTGCATAATGGAACTACGCAAATTCTGCCCAACCCGAAGGGTGACCTAAGACAATCAAAAATATATAGAAACTGCATTTCTTCTTGCTTTGAGCTAGCAAAGTTTGTTAATCTATAAATATCCACAGAATCTTTGATTCTTTATTCGTATTCCTATAATTGTAAATGTATTCCTTTATGCCTTTGCATGTCCACATTTCATCACTCTCAACATTAAAATTCAGTTAATAATTATTTAACAGTTCAATACATTTCAAAGTGCCCAACCATCTCCTTCAAGGAATGACTGATAGATATTTGTTTTTAACGTCTGCTCACTCTAGCGTACAAACCGACAAAGAAGATTTTTAAAAAAACATGCCAAATGCTAGTCATTGCTTGATCTTAATGAGGTGTGAAAAACACCTCCAGAGCCAGGAAAATGGCCTGGATGTAGAGAGGTGTTTTCGATTTTGCTTTAAGACCATTTGTGGCAGAATCAGGAACTTCATTAATTTGTAAAGTACCTGACCTGTTACAAGTAAATGTAAAGTGATACCTGGAGAAGGCAAACCTTTGGTACCCCAGCCAGGCTAGCTCCAAATCTATAGGAGGTGGAAGCTACCCATAAGTCTTGTTTTGAATGAGGAGCGGAGACTGCTCATTTCCCTGGCTACATCTGGGAGAGCACAAGGGCTTTCGGCAAGTATAAAATACATTTCTCATCTTGAACTTTAGCAGAAATGTTCACTTTGGGATTGTTTGCAGAAGAACAAACAGGAATCACTGAAAAAAGTTGGTAGCATTGCCCCTGAGAACATATACTGCATTGGCTAGGGAGGAGGAAGAGTCCACTCACCCACTAGCTGATATCAACAATAAATGTGCCATGTCAAGTCACCCTTCTCAGAAAACATTCCAGACCTGTGGAAGAACAGAAGATGGACTGGAGCTGTTGTTAGAGACTTGTGAGAAGACCTGAAGGACTACACCTGCTCCAACATGTACACAAGACAAAGAAGTAGACTCTCACGATCAGTTGGCTGACCTCCTGTGTGACTACAGAGACACACCAATCTGTAACTAAGCTTTTCTTGAAGAGACCTGTACTACTGGGCCTGACTTTGACCCTGCTTGTGTCCTCATCTGGATTGAGACTCGACCCCAAGTGATGTTACTAAGGGTCCTGGGTATCTTGGATATGTCTAACTGGACCTCGCCTACAATTCCAGAAAAGCGGTGGGACTGTAAAAATTCTGACATACAGCTCTCAGAGAACCAGGACAAGCTACTGAATAGATCCAGCCAAGGAGCGTCTTTACAGGTTGTAGCAACATGTTTCTACCACGTGGAGCTTCTCTGCAGCAGCAAATCCATTTCAGCTGGCACTCAACAAGAAGGTATCCACCTCATCATGGACTCTCATTGACCACAGTCTTCAGCCTTGCCCCACTATAGGATTCTGTGCTCCAAAAAAAGAGACTAAGAGCCTGATTTAGACTTTGTGGAGAGAGTACTCTCTCCACTAAAGCTAATTTCTGACCACCACATTTAAAGAAGAGTTGAACCTCAGTATGCAAACTCCACAGACTATGGTGTTTGTTTCGCCTACATACAGCCTGGCGGCGTAAGGACCATTGGAGGTTTGTCCATGCATCCTCTCACCTTATTATGAACGAACATATTCCTAGTTTTTGCTTTCACATACTGCCATGTTAAATAATCAGTATGTGAAAGCAAAAATCGTTAAATGACCCCCACGCCCACCATGGGAATTAACTCCCATTGTAAGGGGGTATTGTTTTTTCCATTTAAAACAAACATAACTTTTGCATTTTGTCTTTCAAAATGAAACAATGCTGAATTATTGACATACAACTCTGTCATTTTGACTGAGCCACTGTCAAGCTTTCAAAGAATTTACAGGAACCGATATGTCTGCTGTTCTTGGAAATGCAAGCGAATGCTGCTGAGCTGGCAGATATTTCTAAATTTGGTGGGCGGAGTACCATCACCACAGATGCACTAAGGTACTCAGCGATGGTGGCGGTACCTCTTCCGTCTGCCAAACTCAAAATTAGGCACTAAGTCCGAATGTAAAATGTGGATGGATGAAGTTGCCCAAAGTTTCTGATCTTAGCTTCTCCTATCAAAACCAACAGCTTCAGTGGGACTTTTCTCAACAGTATTCAACTTCATGAGGAGTTCCACAGATACAGCCTGCTGCTTTGCCCTGCCTCTGACTAGGCCAAAACGAACTGGTGTATCCTACCCAGGCTCCATAGCAGTCAGCCTCAAATTGTGCCAAGTTCTTGGCCCACTACAAACATGGACTACTGTTTGCAATTTGTGTAGCTATTTTATACTTAATTTAAAAACAATTCATATCTCCTGTAGGCCTTGGCAGACAAATTCACTCAGCTTGGAAGGATTCGGGAACTCCACACTACGCGTATACCATGACAGATTTTTTTTCCAGCGGCACATGCAAGGCTTTTATTGGTGTGCACTGGCGAGTGTCATGAGAATTGCTGGCTGCTAGTGCATGCGGGATTTGGCAGCTGCCAGCACGACTTCTGGCCACGATTGTGCCTTTCTGCACTTTTTTCTTGATCTTGGCGAGTGTGAGCAACTGCATTTTGACCAGAAGCAGCTAATACTACTCAAAAAGATGCTTTTGGATTAATATTCTACTGTAACAAATTGTTCCAGTTGTTTTTCAGTGCAAGAAGCCTTTTTTTATTTTACTTTTATTATCAACAATAAGTAAGTGTTCCAGAGACTCTAACTTCCTGTTCCTGTTCCGAGAGCCCCTTCCAGTAGTTGTCCATCTCCTGGTCACTTCCCATTTAGATGATTTGAAGCTGAAGGATCACTCTCTGTCTGCTGCATATATACCTTTGTATTTAAGGACTTTGTTTTTGTGATATCGCAGGTTGAAAAAGCTCTTGTATAAGGGTTTTGTTTGTTTGAAAGAGGGCATGCACTAATATTTATCTGTACTTTTATTTGATTTTTAAATTTTATTTTGGTGGGTGGCCTGCAGTTTCAGTAGGGGCCTAGTTATTTTTTGGCATTTCATTTTTTATCTTTTGTAAAGGTTAATTGTTGCACAGTTCAGTATATTTTCTCCATGTTTGTTAAATTTGCAATATTCATTTATTTCACAATGTGGCCTAGTCTGTCAACTTGTTAACTAGCCAGTAGGCCCAGTACTAGTCATGGAGGCATGAAACACCTGTTTCTGTGGTTTATGTTGTTTTAAAACATTATTTAGGGCAGGGATGGTATTGGATTAAATTAAAAATCTTTTTATTTTACGTTTTTTCTGCAAAAAATGTACAAGCGGGGTAATATTTGATGCCTTGGGTGGATGTGCGCTGTAGTAAGATTTTTATAGCTCACTTAATTTTTGGTTTTGACTGAATTATTGGTAGTGTTTTCCTCAGTGTTACCGTGCCTCCTTTGTCTGGCCAGTGTGTGTGTGTGATGTCTGCCATAGGTCACCATTTGTCTTTGTTCTCCATGCCTTGTGGCCAGGGGTCATTTTTTGCAGTCAGTGTCCATAGGTTTGCATGTGTGCTTTGTTTTCCATGTCTCCTTGCTTGCTGTTTGAACATGTGGCCAATTAATTACTAGTAATCACCAAGACCCGCCACTTGGATGTCCATCAGGTCAAGCAGTCCCCTGTCCCAGTCCAGGATATCCGCCCAGCTGTGCAACAGCTGCTGCTGGATGCGCCGAATCCCAGTATGTTGGCGAACATAACGGCGCACCCTCCTACACAACAGCCAATGTTTAGCAGGCCGTACCCACTCCCGGGCCTACTGGCAGCATGCTAATGGATGTGGCGCTGCACAAAAAAACAAGTTCAGCCACCTCCTCCTCCTCCCTAAAAATGGCATGAGGCTGCACCCCCTGGTGGCACCAGTGCCCACAGGGTGTGCAGCTCGCTGCACCCCCTGAACTGGCCCTACCTCTCCCCTGCTTTGCCATGACACTGAGTGAGTATGAAAAAAAGAGAAAGACAGGAGGAAGAGAAAGAATACTATAGAGGGAGAAATGAGGAAGTTAAAGGAAAGTTGGGGAAATCTAATAATGGGACAAAAAAAGTCACAGAAAATAAAAATAAAGAGGAAAAAATGAAAAATACACTAGCAAATATACGCACTAAGAAAATAAATATTAAACAGGAGGATAAGTTGGATAAAGTAAGGATGGCACAATATAGTGAAGATTGAAAAGTTGATTTAGCACCATGCACAGAATAGGATCAATAAAATGGCTCTGTGCGTGGGCGACCTCATGGTGCCATTCACACAGGCATTGCTATGGAAAGTACGCTAATCTTACCAATCAGTGCGAATGGGCGGCCCAGTACAACTCTACCCATATGCACTGAGTTCAGAGTTCTCTGAGTTTTCTTTTCACTTCGTGGAATTCTGCATAATGGAACTACGCAAACTCTGCCCAACCCGAAGGGTGACCTAAGACAATCAAAAATATATAGAAACTGCATTTCTTCTTGCTTTGAGCTAGCAAAGTTTGTTAATCTATAAATATCCACAGAATCTTTGGTTCTTTATTCTTATTCCTATAATTGTAAATGTATTCCTTTATGCCTTTGCATGTCCACATTTCATCACTCTCAACATTAAAATTCAGTTAATAATTATTTAACAGTTCAATACATTTCAAAGTGCCCAACCATCTCCTTCAAGGAATGACTGATAGATATTTGTTTTTTACGTCTGCTCACTCTAGCGTACAAACCGACAAAGAAGATTTAAAAAAAACATGCCAAAATGCTAGTCATTGCTTGATCTTAATGAGGTGTGAAAAACACCTCCAGAGCCAGGAAAATGGCCTGGATGTAGAGAGGTGTTTTCGATTTTGCTTTAAGACCATTTGTGGCAGAATCAGGAACTTCATTAATTTGTAAAGTACCTGACCTGTTACAAGTAAATGTAAAGTGATACCTGGAGAAGGCAAACCTTTGGTACCCCAGCCAGGCTAGCTCCAAATCTATAGGAGGTGGAAGCTACCCATAAGTCTTGTTTTGAATGAGGAGCGGAGACTGCTCATTTCCCTGGCTACATCTGGGAGAGCCCAAGGGCTTTCGGCAAGTATAAAATACATTTCTCATCTTGAACTTTAGCAGAAATGTTCACTTTGGGATTGTTTGCAGAAGAACAAACAGGAATCACTGAAAAAAGTTGGTAGCATTGCCCCTGAGAACATATACTGCATTGGCTAGGGAGAAGGAAGAGTCCACTCGCCCACTAGCTGATATCAACAATAAATGTGCCATGTCAAGTCACCCTTCTCAGAAAACATTCCAGACCTGTGGAAGAACAGAAGATGGACTGGAGCTGCTGTTAGAGACTTGTGAGAAGACCTGAAGGACTACACCTGCTTCAACATGTACACAAGATAAAGAAGTGGACTCTCACGATCAGTTGGCTGACCTCCTGTGTGACTACAGAGACACACCAATCTGTAACTAAGCTTTTCTTGAAGAGACCTGTACTACTGGGCCTGACTTTGACCCTGCTTGTGTCCTCATCTGGATTGAGACTCGACCCCAAGTGATGTTCCTAAGGGTCCTGGGTCTCTTGGATATGTCTATCTGGACCTCGCCTACAATTCCAGAAAAGCTGTGGGACTGTAAAAATTCCGACATACAGCTCTCAGAGAACCAGGACAAGCTACTGAATAGATCCAGCCAAGGAGCGTCTTTACAGGTTGAAGCAACATGTTTCTACCACGTGGAGCTTCTCTGCAGCAGCAAATCCATTTCAGCTGGCACTCAACAAGAAGGTATCCACCTCATCATGGACTCTCATTGGACACAGTCTTCAGCCTTGCCCCACTATAGGATTCTGTGCTCCAAAAAAAGAGACTAAGGGCCTGATTTAGACTTTGTGGAGAGAGTACTCTCTCCACTAAAGCTAATTTCTGCCCACCACATTTAAAGAAGAGTTGAACTTCAGTATGCAAACTCCACAGACTATGGTGTTTGTTTCGCCTACATACAGCCTGGTGGCGTAAGGACCATTGGAGGTTTGTCCATGCATCCTCTCACCTTATTATGAACGAACATATTCCTAGTTTTTGCTTTCACATACTGCCATGCTAAATAATCAGTATGTGAAAGCAAAAATCGTTAAATGACCCCCACTCCCACCATGGGAATTAACTCCCATTGTAAGGGGGTATTGTTTTTTCCATTTAAAACAAAAATAACTTTTGCATTTTGTCTTTCAAAATGAAACAATGCTGAATTATTGACATACTACTCTTTCATTTTGACTGAGCCACTGTCAAGCTATCAAAGAATTTACAGGAACCAATATGTCTGCTGTTCTTGGAAATGCAAGCGAATGCTGCTGAGCTGGCAGATATTTCTACATTTGGTGGGCGGAGTACCATCACCACAGATGCACTAAGGTATTCAGCGATGGTGGCGGTACCTCTTCCGTCTGCCAAACTCAAAATTAGGCACTAAGTCCGAATGTAAAATTTGGATGGATGAAGTTGCCCAAAGTTTCTGATCTTAGCTTCTCCTATCAAAACCAACAGCTTCAGTGGGACTTTTCTCAACAGTATTCAACTTAATGAGAAGTTCCACAGATACAGCCTGCTGCTTTGCCCTGCCTCTGACTAGGCCAAAACGAACTGGTGTATCCTACCCAGGCTCCATAGCAGTCAGCCTCAAATTGTGCCAAGTTCTTGGCCTACTACAAACATGGACTACTGTTTGCAATTTGTGTAGCTATTTTATACTTAATTTAAAAACAATTCATATCTCCTGTAGGCCTTGGCAGACAAATTCACTCTGCTTGGAAGGATTCGGGAACTCCACACTACGCGTATACCATGACAGATTTTTTTTCCAGCGGCACATGCAAGGCTTTTATTGGTGTGCACTGGCGACTGTCACAAGAATTGCTGGCTGCTAGTTCATGCAGGATTTGGCAGCTGCCAGCACGACTTCTGGCCATGATTGTGCCTATAGGCACCTTTTTCTTGATCTTGGCGAGTGTGAGCAACTGCATTTTGACCAGAAGCAGCTAAAACTACTCAAAAAGATGCTTTTGGATTAATATTCTACTGTAACAAATTGTTCCAGTTGTTTTTCAGTGCGAGAAGCCTTTTTTTATTTTACTTTTATTATCAACAATAAGTAAGTGTTTCAGAGACTCTAACTTCCTGTTCCTGTTCCGAGAGCCCCTTCCAGTACGTTGTCCATCTCCTGGTCACTTCTCATTTAGATTTGAAGCTGAAGGATCATTCTCTGTCTGCTGCATATATACCTTTGGATTTAAGGACTTTGTTTTTGTGATATCGCAGGTTGAAAAAGCTCTTGTATGAGGGTTTTGTTTGTTTGAAAGAGGGCATGCACTAATATTTATCTGTACTTTTATTTGATTTTTAAAATTTATTTTGGTGGGTGGCCTGCAGTTTCAGTAGGGGCCTAGTTATTTTTTTGCATTTCATTTTTAATCTTTTGTAAAGGTAAAATGTTGCACAGTTCAGTATATTTTCTCCATGTTTGTTAAATTTGCAATATTCATTTATTTCACAATGTGGTCTAGTCTGTCAACTTGTCAACTAGCCAGTAGGCCCAGTACTAGTCATGGAGGCATGAAACACCTGTTTCTGTGGTTTATGTTGTTTTAAAACATTATTTAGGGCAGGGATGGTATTGGATTAAATTAAAAATCTTTTTATTTTATGTTTTTTTCTGCAAAAAATGTACAAGTGGGGTAATATTTGATGCCTTGGGTGGATGTGCGCTGTAGTAAGGTTTTTAAAGCTCACTTAATTTTTGGTTTTGACTGAATATATGGTAGTGTTTTCCTCGGTGTTACCGTGCCTCCTTTGTCTGGCCAGTGTGTGTGTGAGTATGTCTGCCATAGGTCACCATTTGTCTTTGTTCTCCATGCCTTGTGGCCAGGGGTCATTTTTTGCAGTCAGTGTCCATAGGTTTGCATGTGTGCTTTGTTTTCCATGTCTCCTTGCTTGCTGTTTGAACATGTGGCCAATTAATTACTAGTAATCACCAAGACCCGCCACTTGGATGTCCAGCAGGTCAAGCAGTCCCCTGTCCCAGTCCAGGATATCCGCCCAGCGGTGCAACAGCTGCTGCTGGATGCGCCGAATCCCAGTATGTTGGCGAACATAACGGCGCACCCTCCTACACAACAGCCAATGTTTAGCAGGCCGTACCCACTCCCGGGCCTACTGGCAGCATGCTATTGGATGTGGCGCTGCACAAAAAAACAAGTTCAGCCACCTCCTCCTCCTCGCTAAAAATGGCATGAGGCTGCACCCCCTGGTGGCACTAGTGCCCACAGGGAGTGCAGCTCGCTGCACCCCCTGAACTGGCCCTACCTCTCCCCTGCTCTGCCATGACACTGAGTGAGTATGAAAAAAAGAGAAAGACAGGAGGAAGAGAAAGAATACTATAGAGGGAGAATTGAGGAAGTTAAAGGAAAGGTGGGGAAATCTAATAATGGGACAAAAAAAGTCACAGAAAATAAAAATAAAGAGGAAAAATGAAAACTACACTAACAAATATACGCACTAAGAAAATAAATACTAAACAGGAGGATAAGTTGGATAAAGTAAGGATGGCACAATATAGTGAAGATTGAAAAGTCTATTTAGCACCATGCACAGAATAGGATCAATAAAATGGCTCTGTGCGTGGGCGACCTCATGGTGCCATTCACACAGGCATTGCTATGGAAAGTACGCTAATCTTACCAATCGGTGCGAATGGGCGGCCCAGTACAACTCTACCCATATGCACTGAGTTCAGAGTTTTCTGAGTTTTCTTTTCACTTCTTGGAATTCTGCATAATGGAACTACGCAAATTCTGCCCAACCCGAAGGGTGACCTAAGACAATCAAAAATATATAGAAACTGCATTTCTTCTTGCTTTGAGCTAGCAAAGTTTGTTAATCTATAAATATCCACAGAATCTTTGATTCTTTATTCGTATTCCTATAATTGTAAATGTATTCCTTTATGCCTTTGCATGTCCACATTTCATCACTCTCAACATTAAAATTCAGTTAATAATTATTTAACAGTTCAATACATTTCAAAGTGCCCAACCATCTCCTTCAAGGAATGACTGATAGATATTTGTTTTTAACGTCTGCTCACTCTAGCGTACAAACCGACAAAGAAGATTTTTAAAAAAACATGCCAAATGCTAGTCATTGCTTGATCTTAATGAGGTGTGAAAAACACCTCCAGAGCCAGGAAAATGGCCTGGATGTAGAGAGGTGTTTTCGATTTTGCTTTAAGACCATTTGTGGCAGAATCAGGAACTTCATTAATTTGTAAAGTACCTGACCTGTTACAAGTAAATGTAAAGTGATACCTGGAGAAGGCAAACCTTTGGTACCCCAGCCAGGCTAGCTCCAAATCTATAGGAGGTGGAAGCTACCCATAAGTCTTGTTTTGAATGAGGAGCGGAGACTGCTCATTTCCCTGGCTACATCTGGGAGAGCACAAGGGCTTTCGGCAAGTATAAAATACATTTCTCATCTTGAACTTTAGCAGAAATGTTCACTTTGGGATTGTTTGCAGAAGAACAAACAGGAATCACTGAAAAAAGTTGGTAGCATTGCCCCTGAGAACATATACTGCATTGGCTAGGGAGGAGGAAGAGTCCACTCACCCACTAGCTGATATCAACAATAAATGTGCCATGTCAAGTCACCCTTCTCAGAAAACATTCCAGACCTGTGGAAGAACAGAAGATGGACTGGAGCTGTTGTTAGAGACTTGTGAGAAGACCTGAAGGACTACACCTGCTCCAACATGTACACAAGACAAAGAAGTAGACTCTCACGATCAGTTGGCTGACCTCCTGTGTGACTACAGAGACACACCAATCTGTAACTAAGCTTTTCTTGAAGAGACCTGTACTACTGGGCCTGACTTTGACCCTGCTTGTGTCCTCATCTGGATTGAGACTCGACCCCAAGTGATGTTACTAAGGGTCCTGGGTCTCTTGGATATGTCTAACTGGACCTCGCCTACAATTCCAGAAAAGCGGTGGGACTGTAAAAATTCTGACATACAGCTCTCAGAGAACCAGGACAAGCTACTGAATAGATCCAGCCAAGGAGCGTCTTTACAGGTTGTAGCAACATGTTTCTACCACGTGGAGCTTCTCTGCAGCAGCAAATCCATTTCAGCTGGCACTCAACAAGAAGGTATCCACCTCATCATGGACTCTCATTGACCACAGTCTTCAGCCTTGCCCCACTATAGTATTCTGTGCTCCAAAAAAAGAGACTAAGAGCCTGATTTAGACTTTGTGGAGAGAGTACTCTCTCCACTAAAGCTAATTTCTGACCACCACATTTAAAGAAGAGTTGAACCTCAGTATGCAAACTCCACAGACTATGGTGTTTGTTTCGCCTACATACAGCCTGGCGGCGTAAGGACCATTGGAGGTTTGTCCATGCATCCTCTCACCTTATTATGAACGAACATATTCCTAGTTTTTGCTTTCACATACTGCCATGTTAAATAATCAGTATGTGAAAGCAAAAATCGTTAAATGACCCCCACGCCCACCATGGGAATTAACTCCCATTGTAAGGGGGTATTGTTTTTTCCATTTAAAACAAACATAACTTTTGCATTTTGTCTTTCAAAATGAAACAATGCTGAATTATTGACATACAACTCTGTCATTTTGACTGAGCCACTGTCAAGCTTTCAAAGAATTTACAGGAACCGATATGTCTGCTGTTCTTGGAAATGCAAGCGAATGCTGCTGAGCTGGCAGATATTTCTAAATTTGGTGGGCGGAGTACCATCACCACAGATGCACTAAGGTACTCAGCGATGGTGGCGGTACCTCTTCCGTCTGCCAAACTCAAAATTAGGCACTAAGTCCGAATGTAAAATGTGGATGGATGAAGTTGCCCAAAGTTTCTGATCTTAGCTTCTCCTATCAAAACCAACAGCTTCAGTGGGACTTTTCTCAACAGTATTCAACTTCATGAGGAGTTCCACAGATACAGCCTGCTGCTTTGCCCTGCCTCTGACTAGGCCAAAACGAACTGGTGTATCCTACCCAGGCTCCATAGCAGTCAGCCTCAAATTGTGCCAAGTTCTTGGCCCACTACAAACATGGACTACTGTTTGCAATTTGTGTAGCTATTTTATACTTAATTTAAAAACAATTCATATCTCCTGTAGGCCTTGGCAGACAAATTCACTCAGCTTGGAAGGATTCGGGAACTCCACACTACGCGTATACCATGACAGATTTTTTTTCCAGCGGCACATGCAAGGCTTTTATTGGTGTGCACTGGCGAGTGTCATGAGAATTGCTGGCTGCTAGTGCATGCGGGATTTGGCAGCTGCCAGCACGACTTCTGGCCACGATTGTGCCTTTCTGCACTTTTTTCTTGATCTTGGCGAGTGTGAGCAACTGCATTTTGACCAGAAGCAGCTAATACTACTCAAAAAGATGCTTTTGGATTAATATTCTACTGTAACAAATTGTTCCAGTTGTTTTTCAGTGCGAGAAGCCTTTTTTTATTTTACTTTTATTATCAACAATAAGTAAGTGTTCCAGAGACTCTAACTTCCTGTTCCTGTTCCGAGAGCCCCTTCCAGTAGTTGTCCATCTCCTGGTCACTTCCCATTTAGATGATTTGAAGCTGAAGGATCACTCTCTGTCTGCTGCATATATACCTTTGTATTTAAGGACTTTGTTTTTGTGATATCGCAGGTTGAAAAAGCTCTTGTATAAGGGTTTTGTTTGTTTGAAAGAGGGCATGCACTAATATTTATCTGTACTTTTATTTGATTTTTAAATTGTATTTTGGTGGGTGGCCTGCAGTTTCAGTAGGGGCCTAGTTATTTTTGGGCATTTCATTTTTTATCTTTTGTAAAGGTAAATTGTTGCACAGTTCAGTATATTTTCTCCATGTTTGTTAAATTTGCAATATTCATTTATTTCACAATGTGGCCTAGTCTGTCAACTTGTTAACTAGCCAGTAGGCCCAGTACTAGTCATGGAGGCATGAAACACCTGTTTCTGTGGTTTATGTTGTTTTAAAACATTATTTAGGGCAGGGATGGTATTGGATTAAATTAAAAATCTTTTTATTTTACGTTTTTTCTGCAAAAAATGTACAAGTGGGGTAATATTTGATGCCTTGGGTGGATGTGCGCTGTAGTAAGATTTTTATAGCTCACTTAATTTTTGGTTTTGACTGAATTATTGGTAGTGTTTTCCTCAGTGTTACCGTGCCTCCTTTGTCTGGCCAGTGTGTGTGTGTGATGTCTGCCATAGGTCACCATTTGTCTTTGTTCTCCATGCCTTGTGGCCAGGGGTCATTTTTTGCAGTCAGTGTCCATAGGTTTGCATGTGTGCTTTGTTTTCCATGTCTCCTTGCTTGCTGTTTGAACATGTGGCCAATTAATTACTAGTAATCACCAAGACCCGCCACTTGGATGTCTAGCAGGTCAAGCAGTCCCCTGTCCCAGTCCAGGATATCCGCCCAGCTGTGCAACAGCTGCTGCTGGATGCGCCGAATCCCAGTATGTTGGCGAACATAACGGCGCACCCTCCTACACAACAGCCAATGTTTAGCAGGCCGTACCCACTCCCGGGCCTACTGGCAGCATGCTATTGGATGTGGCGCTGCACAAAAAAACAAGTTCAGCCACCTCCTCCTCCTCCCTAAAAATGGCATGAGGCTGCACCCCCTGGTGGCACCAGTGCCCACAGGGTGTGCAGCTCGCTGCACCCCCTGAACTGGCCCTACCTCTCCCCTGCTTTGCCATGACACTGAGTGAGTATGAAAAAAAGAGAAAGACAGGAGGAAGAGAAAGAATACTATAGAGGGAGAAATGAGGAAGTTAAAGGAAAGTTGGGGAAATCTAATAATGGGACAAAAAAAGTCACAGAAAATAAAAATAAAGAGGAAAAAATGAAAAATACACTAGCAAATATACGCACTAAGAAAATAAATATTAAACAGGAGGATAAGTTGGATAAAGTAAGGATGGCACAATATAGTGAAGATTGAAAAGTTGATTTAGCACCATGCACAGAATAGGATCAATAAAATGGCTCTGTGCCTGGGCGACCTCATGGTGCCATTCACACATGCATTGCTATGGAAAGTACGCTAATCTTACCAATCAGTGCGAATGGGCGGCCCAGTACAACTCTACCCATATGCACTGAGTTCAGAGTTCTCTGAGTTTTCTTTTCACTTCGTGGAATTCTGCATAATGGAACTACGCAAACTCTGCCCAACCCGAAGGGTGACCTAAGACAATCAAAAATATATAGAAACTGCATTTCTTCTTGCTTTGAGCTAGCAAAGTTTGTTAATCTATAAATATCCACAGAATCTTTGGTTCTTTATTCTTATTCCTATAATTGTAAATGTATTCCTTTATGCCTTTGCATGTCCACATTTCATCACTCTCAACATTAAAATTCAGTTAATAATTATTTAAAAGTTCAATACATTTCAAAGTGCCCAACCATCTCCTTCAAGGAATGACTGATAGATATTTGTTTTTTACGTCTGCTCAATCTAGCGTACAAACCGACAAAGAAGATTTAAAAAAAACATGCCAAAATGCTAGTCATTGCTTGATCTTAATGAGGTGTGAAAAACACCTCCAGAGCCAGGAAAATGGCCTGGATGTAGAGAGGTGTTTTTTCAATTTTGCTTTAAGACCATTTGTGGAAGAATCAGGAACTTCATTAATTTGTAAAGTACCTGACCTGTTACAAGTAAATGTAAAGTGATACCTGGAGAAGGCAAACCTTTGGTACCCCAGCCAGGCTAGCTCCAAATCTATAGGAGGTGGAAGCTACCCATAAGTCTTGTTTTGAATGAGGAGCGGAGACTGCTCATTTCCCTGGCTACATCTGGGAGAGCCCAAGGGCTTTCGGCAAGTATAAAATACATTTCTCATCTTGAACTTTAGCAGAAATGTTCACTTTGGGATTGTTTGCAGAAGAACAAACAGGAATCACTGAAAAAAGTTGGTAGCATTGCCCCTGAGAACATATACTGCATTGGCTAGGGAGGAGGAAGAGTCCACTCGCCCACTAGCTGATATCAACAATAAATGTGCCATGTCAAGTCACCCTTCTCAGAAAACATTCCAGACCTGTGGAAGAACAGAAGATGGACTGGAGCTGCTGTTAGAGACTTGTGAGAAGACCTGAAGGACTAAACCTGCTCCAACATGTACACAAGATAAAGAAGTGGACTCTCACGATCAGTTGGCTGACCTCCTGTGTGACTACAGAGACACACCAATCTGTAACTAAGCTTTTCTTGAAGAGACCTGTACTACTGGGCCTGACTTTGACCCTGCTTGTGTCCTCATCTGGATTGAGACTCGACCCCAAGTGATGTTCCTAAGGGTCCTGGGTCTCTTGGATATGTCTATCTGGACCTCGCCTACAATTCCAGAAAAGCTGTGGGACTGTAAAAATTCCGACATACAGCTCTCAGAGACCAGGACAAGCTACTGAATAGATCCAGCCAAGGAGCGTCTTTACAGGTTGAAGCAACATGTTTCTACCACGTGGAGCTTCTCTGCAGCAGCAAATCCATTTCAGCTGGCACTCAACAAGAAGGTATCCACCTCATCATGGACTCTCATTGGACACAGTCTTCAGCCTTGCCCCACTATAGGATTCTGTGCTCCAAAAAAAGAGACTAAGGGCCTGATTTAGACTTTGTGGAGAGAGTACTCTCTCCACTAAAGCTAATTTCTGCCCACCACATTTAAAGAAGAGTTGAACTTCAGTATGCAAACTCCACCGACTATGGTGTTTGTTTCGCCTACATACAGCCTGGTGGCGTAAGGACCATTGGAGGTTTGTCCATGCATCCTCTCACCTTATTATGAACGAACATATTCCTAGGTTTTGCTTTCACATACTGCCATGCGAAATAATCGGTATGTGAAAGCAAAAATTGTTAAATGACCCCCACTCCCACCATGGGAATTAACTCCCATTGTAAGGGGGTATTGTTTTTTCCATTTAAAACAAAAATAACTTTTGCATTTTGTCTTTCAAAATGAAACAATGCTGAATTATTGACATACAACTCTGTCATTTTGACTGAGCCACTGTCAAGCTATCAAAGAATTTACAGGAACCAATATGTCTGCTGTTCTTGGAAATGCAAGCGAATGCTGCTGAGCTGGCAGATATTTCTAAATTTGGTGGGCGGAGTACCCTCACCACAGATGCACTAAGGTACTCAGCGATGGTGGCGGTACCTCCTCCGTCTGCCAAACTCATAATTAGGCACTAAGTCCGAATGTAACATTTGGATGGATGAAGTTGCCCAAAGTTTCTGATCTTAGCTTCTCCTATCAAAACCAACAGCTTCAGTGGGACTTTTCTCAACAGTATTCCACTTCATGAGGAGTTCCACAGATACAGCCTGCTGCTTTGCCCTGCCTCTGACTAAGCCAAAACGAACTGGTGTATCCTTCCCAGGCTCCATAGCAGTCAGCCTCAAATTGTGCCAAGTTCTTGGCCTACTACGAACATAGACTACTGTTTGCAATTTGTGTAGCTATTTTATACTTAATTTAAAAACAATTCATATCTCCTGTAGGCCTTGGCAGACAAATTCACTCTGCTTGGAAGGATTCGGGAACTCCACACTACGCGTATACCATGACAGATTTTTTTTCCAGCGGCACATGCAAGGCTTTTATTGGTGTGCACTGGCGAGTGTCACGAGAATTGCTGGCTGCTAGTGCATGCAGGATTTGGCAGCTGTCAGCACGACTTCTGGCCACGATTGTGCCTATCGGCACCTTTTTCTTGATCTTGGCGAGTGTGAGCAACTGCATTTTGACCTGAAGCAGCTAAAACTACTCAAAAAGATGCTTTTGGATTAATATTCTACTGTAACAAATTGTTCCAGTTGTTTTTCAGTGCGAGAAGCCTTTTTTTATTTTACTTTTATTATCAACAATAAGTAAGTGTTCCAGAGACTCTAACTTCCTGTTCCTGTTCCGAGAGCCCCTTCCAGTACGTTGTCCATCTCCTGGTCACTTCTCATTTAGATTTGAAGCTGGAGGATCACTCTCTGTCTGCTGCATATATACCTTTGGATTTAAGGACTTTGTTTTTGTGATATCGCAGGTTGAAAAACTCTTGTATAAGGGTTTTGTTTGTTTGAAAGAGGGCATGCACTAATATTTATCTGCACTTTTATTTGATTTTTAAAATTAATTTTGGTGGGCGGCCTGCAGTTTCAGTAGGGGCCTAGTTATTTTTTTGCATTTCATTTTTAATCTTTTGTAAAGGTAAAATGTTGCACAGTTCAGTATATTTTCTCCATGTTTGTTAAATTTGCAATATTCATTTATTTCACAATGTGGCCTAGTCTGTCAACTTGTCAACTAGCCAGTAGGCCCAGTACTAGTCATGGAGGCATGAAACACCTGTTTCTGTGGTTTATGTTGTTTTAAAACATTATTTAGGGCAGGGATGGTATTGGATTAAATTAAAAATCTTTTTATTTTACGTTTTTTTCTGCAAAAAATGTACAAGTGGGGTAATATTTGATGCCTTGGGTGGATGTGCGCTGTAGTAAGATTTTTATAGCTCACTTAATTTTGGGTTTTGACTGAATATATGGTAGTGTTTTCCTCAGTGTTACTGTGCCTCCTTTGTCTGGCCAGTGTGTGTGTGAGTATGTCTGCCATAGGTCACCATTTGTCTTTGTTCTCCATGCCTTGTGGCCAGGGGTCATTTTTTGCAGTCAGTGTCCATAGGTTTGCATGTGTGCTTTGTTTTCCATGTCTCCTTGCTTGCTGTTTGAACATGTGGCCAGAGACCATTTTGTGTAGCCAGCCAGTAATGATTTTGCCCTAGGCCTGCATGCGTTCATTGTTGTTTTCATGCTTCCTTGCTTGCTGTTGTTGACTGGCCATGTGACGGCTGTACATTTTGTGTAGCCTAGCCTGACAGTGTGCTTTTGCTTGCACCACCTTTTTTCTTACACTTTTCAATTACCTTTTCTAGAGAGATTGATAGGAGATGGTTGTGCCTTTTTTATTTGTGTTCGTTTATTTACTTTACCCTCATATCAGTTTAATAATTTGCTTGAGGATCATTGTAGTATATGTATATTATAATTATACATTATGAACAGTGTTTTATATTCTATGCATTTTTGGCATTTTTCACCTGCACCTCCTTGCCTTCCAATGGGCTTCTCATACTCCCCTAGAACACCAGCAATTAAATAGTTTTATTTATTTTAATTTTTTTAGTTCTTTTATTTTAACATATATAATTTTCCCACCATCCAGCTATCCACCATATGCCTGCCATAGGCATACAGCGGCACAAAAGCATTAATTTATTAAGTAATGTTCCATTTCCTCGTGGACCTCCTGCCTGCCAAAAATAATGCTGCTGTGTGCGCACCGCACACAGCAGCATTCTTTTTTTTAAGGATTATTCCATTTCTCGTTGGACCTCCTTGCCTGCTATTGGTGGACACCTGCGGTCATTATTTAAGGAATATTAAAATTTCCCCTTAACCGCCTCGACTCTACAGGTGTCGCCCTTGGATGCACATAAAGCAAACAGTTACATCTATATGTAGTTATCCTGATTGGAAATTAAATATTATGTTATGGTGGTGTGGTTTGACTTTGGAATAGATACACTATTGTTGTTAACTATTTAGGATAATAACTTAAGTAACCACATTAAAATACATTGTCCTTATCTGTACTAATTCAAACTGCAACAATGCTGTTTTTCACTCAACATTTTTCTATGTAGTAGTCTAGTACTGCCAGACAGAAAGCCTGTACAAAGTAACATGACCACTAGGCCTGGACGAAGTTCGCTGAGCTCCGCTATGTGGCACTCTGCGAAGTGACCAAATAACTCTGACACGCTATGCAGAGTTACACAAGCGACAGAGTATGTTAGGTATTGCCATTTGCACTGGTTTTAGCACCGGGTGTTTGTCCTGCCCTAAAAAATTAGCATGCACGGCACCATGCACAGCGCAAGAGGGTGTTCCTTCTTTCTGCCATTTAAGTACTTGTTCTACTCGAGCAGTAGCTTCCTCAATGCAAATGGAAGGTGCCTCAATTAACATTGGCAAGTTTGAGTGAGGAAAAAACTGCTCCGTGGAGCAAAGTTTTTTAGATCTCTACAACGTGGAGCACTTTTCGGAATATCTTTGCAAATACCCATGCCTAATGACCACACAACTCTTGTCATAAGTGCTCCAATCTCTTCTGCTTCTGCAAGCAAGTGCCACTTTCAACTGACAGATTTAAGATGGCCCCAAAGAAAGTTGCTGCCAAGAAAGTAGACAGTGAAAAGAAGCAAATTTCCACCACTGGCATGCCGACCACAACCTTTTTCCGGCAACCTATGCATGTCACACCAGCCTTCAAGGAACAACTGGGAGCAGCACTCCTGCATCAACGACACCATCCCAACCTAAGCCCAAGCCCATCTCCATCAGTGAGGCAGCCAGTGCAATCATGACTACGCGGATGAGCAGTGATATTGAATTGGATTTGACTCTTTTGCAAAGTAGTACCTAATCATTCAGGAAACTAAGCAAAGTGGACAACAGCTGCAACCAGCGATAGTAGATCTTCCTGAAGTAGGAGCAGAACAGAAGGTTGAGCGTCCTCCTGCTGAGCAAGAATCTTCTATTTTACAACCATTGTCTTCTGGATCTCCAGCAAGAAAAAGGAAGGGCACTCTACCATCTTCTCCAAACCCACTTTCTAATGATCTGGACATGTATTGGACCCCAACTTAGTCTGAGACATGCCAGGACAGGCAAGGGAAAAGGAAAGTTCCTCAAAGCCTTACAATTATTGAAGGTGATGAGGGTGACGAGACAGTCATTGTCATGGAAGCTGGCCCAGAGGAGACTGACATTACCCTTCCTATTCAACCTGCTGTGAGGGATGTGGCACTGATACAAACACCACTGCCAGTGCCAGCACCCATATTTGTAAGGACACAGCTGAGACCTGCATCAACCACTACTTCAGTAGAAGTATACACTGCAGATAGGCAATTGTCAACCTACCAACATACATCCAGTTCTTCGGGCACTTGCAGTGGCACCAGTGGCCCAACGCAAAAGTTAAACTCCCCAATTTGGGTCTTCTTTATGATTAGCAAGCAGGAGGATAACATTGCAATATGCTCCATTTGTTGCACAAGAGTTCATAGAGGTAAGCATTGTTCGCATTATAGTACTGGAGGCCTAACAGCCCATATAAAAAAACATCACGCAATCCGCTAGGAAGTGCACCGTCAAGAAATTGCTGTAGGTGGTGGTGTTGAAGGTGATGAGAAAGGGGAATCAGATCCGATCATGGTGGGAAGTGTAAGTGATGAGAATGAAGAGGGTGACATCTTTAAACAAAGCAGTCTTTTCCCAGCAGTGCCCCAGTATTATCCACCTTAGCAACCTCACAATGGCTCAAGAGTCAAATGGAGACACCTCAGCAGCAGACAGTGACTGTCCTAACAAAACACACATTTAGTCTACCACCTGTTGGATCTTCTTCTCTCTTCATCACTTGCATCAGTGGCACAAAGAAATAAATACATCTAGACTATTGTTAAGGGCATGTTTAGGCAGGAGGGGCCATATGAACACAACCAACCAATGGCACATTTGTACAACTGGAAGCTAACTAAAATGTTAACACTGGACCTCCTCCCTTTTTCTTTTGTGGAAGAAATTGATTTTTGGGAATTTATGACATCCATCTACCAGAATTTGAAGGTTCCTATCCTGGGTTGCTGATCCAGGATTCCATCATGATATGCTGCAATTGGTTGGACAAGCTTTGAAGCAGAGTGCTGTTCACACTATCTGCCAAACGACAGACATGTGGACCTGTTGTCAATCCACTGATTACATACATACAACTACACACTGGAGAAGCGTGGCTCAATGGTTAGAGCGGCAGACCCTGATGCAGAGGTCTGGCCGGGGACCAGGGTTCAATACCCGCCTCGGCGGCTCTTGGACACATTTCCCCGGACCTGATAATTCTCGCCTCGGTGCCTAGTCTAATCATGGGTCCCACTCTGTGACTCTGGGCAATAGCTTGCTTAATCTCCACAACGGCCCCAGCGGCGCTTGGATGCCTGACTTCACCTTGGGGGTGCCCAGGAGTGAATATTTCACAGGAAAGCCAGGAAGGGTTCCACAGCGGTATGAATACAGCGCTACGAGACCTCAGGGTAGAAGGCGCTATATAAATACAAACACATTTATATTTATATAAATACAATCACATATGTACAACTACACACTGGATCTCTTTTGTAGGGGTTAGGCAACAGCTATCAACAGGTCTTGGTGCTGAATAAAATTTTAAGGTCATGCAACAGCAGCCATGTTCATCTTGGAGAAATGCCACACAGATCCAAAGATTTTGGAAATCTTTCACAGCAAGAGGATTGAATCGCTGTGACCCAGATGTCTCAGAATAGGATTTATTACTATTGACAATGGTAGTAATATAGTTAAGCTCATGGCAGATGATAGCTATTTCAGGGTCCTGTGGTTGGAGGATTGCATCACCATTATTGTGCAGGATTTTCTAAAAAAAAAAGAAGACCTGGTCAGCAACTTAATGACCATCTGCTGAAGAATCTGTCCTCATTTGAGACATTCGTTTAAAGCCTAGAAGCAGTAATATATCCTTCAGTGTGCTAATACAGTACCAGGTAAAGCCCTCATAAAGGAGGTGCCAACACATTGGAACTCGACCTATTACCTGTTGCACCGATCAATTTGCATGTCATTCATAGAGGAGGGGATGCAGCTGGGAAAAGCATGACCATTGGGATGGACAAATGGGTCCTAGTCAAATGCCTAACAGAGATGCTACTTCCTTTTGATGTTTTCACATGGGAAGTCAGCAAGGAGGACAGTACAATGGGACACCATGTCCTGTTGTTGCACCTGCTACAGGACCATTTAAAATAGGTGTCTGAAAGATTCAATGGTGTGAACGAAAATGAGAATGCGCATAACTTGGTTAAGATCTTAATCTTTCACTTTGCTGAAAATACAAGCCTGCAAAGAGGCATTGGGCCAAATGTACGACCCATTTTTGAAGCCCCAAACGGGAGAACCTACTGCTTGCGGCCACAAAAAAGTGTAATAGCATGTAAAAATGCTATTTTGCGAGTCTCTGACTCGCAAAAAAGCATTTGCGACTCTTGCTATTAGGAAGGGGCGTCCCTTCCTATTAGCGAGTCAACATGCTATGTACTAGTGTTTTCTGACTGCGTTTTTGGCCACAAGACACTTGCAGTTTGCCACCTACTTCAAGTAGGTGGTAAACCACTCTCAAAGGGGAAGGGGTCCCTAGGGGAACTGAAATGTTTCATTTTTCTTTTTTAAATGCATGCTGTTTTCCTTTAAGGAAAACAGGCTGTATTCTAAAAAAAAAGCTGCTTTATTAAAAAGCAGTCCCAGACATTGTGGTCTGCTGAGCCCAGCAGGCCACCACCCATGGGCGGGCTGTCATTTCCTATGGGCTTGCAAGTTGCGAGAGGCTCATTAATATTAATGAGCCTCACAATTTGCGACCCCATTGGGAATTGCAAACAGTGTAAAATACACTGTTGTACATCGGAAATTTCACCTAGCAAATTGTGACTCGCAATTTGCGATGCGCAATTTTCTTGGTCATACATCTGGCCCATTGTGCTGCCCAAAGAGCACATCTGTGCTACAATACTCGATCCACAGTACAAAAAAATACTGGCCACTTTCATTTCTTTTTCAGAAGGGGATGTTTCACAATACGAGACGTGGTTTGTTCAGCAAGCCAGAGACCTCGTAGAAGAACGGCTAGACATTAGAGTCCCACTTGCAGGCAGAAGTTCTGGTGTGCCACCTTCAACTTACAGAGAGAACAATCCTGTTTCAACAACAGGGGGAACCGTATGCGGACAATATTTAACGGGGTCCAGTGTACATGGCTGGACGACTAGTAGCACAAGAAGGGTACAAAGTTCCCCGACAAGAGTGTGTGAGACAAGAGTACGTGCAGCATAGAGGAAAGGAAAAAGGGAAAGGGCATTTCCCTTTCTGGAAGTAAAACCCTCTCACACCAAGCAAGCTAGATGTCATGCTTCATCATATGGGTTCTGCTCCTCGTCAGACTGGCGCTGCAATGTCTGACGGGCACCCACGAAGGGGCTCTTTATCGGAGATCTTTTGTTCCGGCCATATGATGCGTGTGGGTGAGAGGGCAAGTGAAGGTGTAGTCGTGAAGTGGTGGTGAAAATAAAAAAGATGGGTCAGTCCACAAGGAATTTTATTAGCGTGGCTGACACCCTTGGTTAAAATGGTGGGAGGGGAGATATGTGCCAAGAAATGTACTCAGCAGAATACCTACGACCCTCTGGTCAGGTCAACATGTTTCTTGCTCAAGTGGCAATTCTTCAGGACCTAAGTGCTCAGTACATGACATCTAGCTTGCTAGGTGTGTGAGGGTTTTAGTTCCATAAAGGGAAATGCCCTTTCCCTTTTTCCTTTCCTCTATGCTGCACGCACTCTTATCTCACACACTCTTGTCGGGGAACTTTGTACCCTTCTTGTGCTACTAGAACAATCCTGTTGTCTCACAGCAGCTAACACCAGTGACCAGAACACTGGAAGCAACAACAGCAACAACTGGAACAGAAGAATTGTCCCTACCTCTGCATTGGCTTGGTTCCATGAAGCAGGTCTTAAGTTCAGTGCAGAGGCTTAGGCAAAGGAGGTTTGTAACACCAATGACCATTCACAGGATCTTTCAGGACTATCTGGATGACCCAAGAGAGGTCTATATGGATCAAAACCCTTTGGTGTATTGGTATGGGAAGATGCCCCAATTTCCAGAGCGCGCAGGCTGACAATAAAGTATCTGGCTTGTCCGCTAGCCAGGGTGTCTGCTAAGTGAGTGTTCAGTGCAGCTGGATCAGTTGTATCAATGAGAAGTACCAGTCTAGTGCCTCAAAATGTGGAGAAATTGACCAAGATCAAAATGACCAACAGGTCATACCACACAATGCCTCATTCCTGAAATACCACAGGAGGAGGATGAGGGTGATTGGTCAGACTCAAGTGTATGAGCTGACCAACTTCTGGGTAATCTGAGTTTAAGGAAGAACTCTACTTCTTTGAATCAAATTGGCGCCATCATAGAATTTTTTTATTAGTTATTGTCGAACTTCTTTGCCCCCAGAAAATCGTTTAAATGGATCTAGCTAGAGGGACATTATATATTTTGTCTGTTTCTGACTGACTTATGCAGATCCACTATTTTTAGGCACATGTAAGGCCAGGTTTGAGTTGGACCAGTGTGCAGCGATGAAGCCTTCCCGTTCCTTTCAAGGACATTGGAGACAATGTCTGCTTCCATCCCATGACTAACTTTTTTTATCCCCTAGTAGGATTGCCCCAGATCATTTGATTTACAAGACTGCCCAATGTGTGTTGCTTGCATCAAAGAGGAGAAAAAATTGTGTACCACCATGTTCGAATTGGAACAGATAACTATTGCACCAATGAGTGATATAATATTGAGTGATTGTGAGTGATGATTGGTGATTCATGTGATGGCAGACAGTGAGGGAGGGTGTTCAACTAATTTGTAAACTTGATATTGATTATTTGCAATGTTTGGGGCCTGATGGGCAATCATTTTCCTGAAAGTGATAGGCCCTTTTACACTTAGCGAGATTTACTTGCAGGCTCAACTCCTTCTTTCTGTTTCTCAATCTTTAGAGACCAGACCGGTCAGTTTAGTAAACAAGCCCAAATCTACATAAAAAATGACTCAAATAAATGTTCTCTTCTTCTTCATGAACAGTAGTGCACTACAGGTTGATCTCTCTCATTTGGGTGGGGATAGAGTTGGACTAACTAGTTACTCGGAGTCAGGATGATGGAAGGACTCAGGGCATGGCTACCCCAACTACCAGAAGAAGTAAGTTATTGACTTAAGGGAAACTAACATGATGATTACTCTAAGAAGCCTACTCACTTCTGTTGACTGGCAAGAGGTGCGTTGATTTGGTAAATGCTGCTAAGTGTGTATGCTGGCTGAAATGTGAAACTCCTCTATTATGTTGTTGGGGTCAGGAGAGCCTGTTGTTGTAACTGGAGATAGACATGTGATTTCACCTCATTATCATATTCTGCATGCACTAGGCTAAATGTTATGATGACAGTTGTGAGAGTGATCTGCCCAGTATGTGCAGCTACTTGTCCTGTGTTTGTTGAAAAATGGCTCTAAAGTCTCAGGTAATTAATTGGTGATGAGTCATAACTTGAATAATTGCACCAGCCTATGCTCTTGCTCTGCTTCTTAATCTTAGTACATTCTTCCTGAAGGTTACCTTCTGTCCTTCTCCATGACTGTAAAATATTGTTTCTGTTTTACAACCTGCAGGCCTTAGTCTTCTCCTGCACAAAAGGAGAAAGCTTGATAACACTCCTGCTTACCTTACCGGTTCAGCCAGATACCCAAGAGTGATGGATATTTAAAGAAGAATGCAGATGCACCGTCCAATTTGGCAATACAGTATCATCTTTTAACAATCATCACTTTTAGAAATGTGTTGGTTCACTTCACTCCTCCATAATTTCTATTTTTCAAACCTAGATGACAGTACATTTAGATATATAGGACTAATTTGGGTCTGTGGGGCTGAGGACTGTTTGCAGTACATTTAAGTCACCTTTGTCATACTCACTCACATTTTCTTCCAAGACAGATGATGATGTGATGTTTATTGCCTTGATGAATGTTGTTGTTGTGTAGTGTTTGTCTTTGTCACACCTTTCCACATATCCCCTTTCCCATCCATTTGTCAAAGCCTTAACGCTCTTCCCCAGGGCTGTGTGATTTATTGAGTTGTGACAATTTATGCCATAAATGGATCACAGACTTAGTGGGGTAGATGCGGTGAAAGCAACACCAAATCACTAGAGGTTCTTCTATTAACTGAGCAATAGCTCACATCCGCCCCACTTGCCCACCCTACACATAAAAGGGATCCATAGTTTAGATATAGAAGAACATAATTTGTCAACATCCTTATTCAGGCCTTGTGTTGTGTAAATGCTTAACCATGTCCACTCCGGACTCTGAGTCCAGTTCTACTAATTCAAGGGTTTTATAACTTTAATTTTAATTAAATACTAGCTCCTCATTGCTAAGAAGACGTTACTATTGCTAGTTTCTGTTATAATATCAAGGTATACTTTGTTGTGTCCTGGTGGTGGTAGTCTGGTCCCAGTCTTTGTAAAGCCATGATACAAATATTTAACCTACTAACTGTGTTTTTCTTTCAATTTTGTTACCAGTCATGGATAATCCTTTTGATTAATCCTACGGTTGTATCTCACCTAGGTGGGTGTAATGCCTTCCCTGTTAGCACGCTAGCCTTCTACTACCACTACCACTTTTAAGAAGTCACCTTGGAAACCCTGCAGTAAGGGTTTGAAAGATTAAAAGAGGTAGCAGCAATTGCTTCATCTATTCAGATAAGAGAGCTATGGAGTGAAGTGAACTTGTTTAGTTAGTAAGTAACTAACTTCTACTGCAAATAAGTACTTTGACATTCCTTGTTTATCTAGGTAGTTTTGGGCAATATATGCAATGGCAGCATTCCCCCCTAATATATACTAATATAATAAAGAGAGAGCCCAAACCTTTGAGGAGGGTAATTTCAGGAACCACAGCACCAATCACAACACCCAATACAGAATTGGAAAGGACAGTTGCAGCAGATGAACATAGGCTATACAGCTGGCCACCAGGCGCGCAACACCCATTGGACTCACCGGGCTTCAGCCCCCCCCGTCGTGTGTGGCAGCCCGGGATGAGACAGATCCCGGGCACACACACAGCCACATCTGAACGTTTCACAGGTCTTTAAAAGACCATTTGAATGTTAATTAGGCCTTGCTGTTGTTTTACCCCTTGTTGGAGGCCCTGCAGCTCCACTGTGCCTACTGATTAAAGGCTCAGCCCCCCCCCCCAAATTTTTTCTTAGCCCCCCCCTGAAATTTGGCTCTAGTTGCGCCTCTGCTCGCCACCATATACATTTGAAGGGTGAAAGAACCTTAGGGGCAAAGTAGTCCCTTGTGGGCGTGGGCGTTCTGCTCGGGGCGTTGTGCTGGGGGCATGTGCGTTGTGGTGGGGGCGTAGCCATACAGCGATGGGCGCGGCATTCGCTACGTGTTAGTACTTCCTTGTGGCCGCGTGCATTGTGCTGGGGCGGAAATCAGGTAAAACAAGCGTTTGCAGGGATCCGTTGTGGGCATGTGGGGGCGTGGCCAATGCTACGGGTTAGTACTACCTTGTGGCCGTGTGCGTTGTGCTGAGTGCAGAAATCTGGGGGCGGAAATCAGAGAAAACAAGCGTGTGCGTTGTGCTGGGGGCGGAAATCAGGTAAAACAAGCGTTTACAGGGCTCCATTGTGGGCATCTGGGGACGTGGCCATACAGCAATCGGCGCGGCATTCAACGGGCATTCGGCAAAAAGGGGGCGCGGAAATCCTGCAAAACAAGCGTTCACAGGACTCCGTTGTGGGCGTAGGGACGGGCTGCTAGTGGTCAATATAGTTACAGAGGGTAGTAAGACAAGGGTATAACTAACTATAACTAACTGGTATACACTTTGACAAGTGAACAGGCTTGCAAAAGGCAGCAGTGTAAAGTAAAAACACAATAAAAGAAAACCTATTTCAGGCATAAAGTAGAAAAATTATTGTTCCCTTTACATTCTTTCAACAATATAAATAAAACCCACCCTCTTTACCCACAACAGACCTAACCCTACCCCTAAAACAAATCTCCCCGTCTCCAACCAATGTCCAATTTTCAAAGAAAACTGTTCAACAAAGTACAAGCTTCCTGTCCCAACTTCCTTTCCAATTCCCAATCACTCCATCCACAACAAAAGTCTCATCCACCAAAACAAAAAATGTAAAAAAAAGGGCTTAGAAGAGGGCGTTCTCAATCTGGGTCTGGATTTCTTGCTGTTGTTCTTTGAGGTATGCATTCTGACGGCAGAACTGGCGCAGTACATGGCGTTGGAACTGGTGGTCCTGGTGTGAAGAGGGGCAGCAGTGGTGGTTCAGGCGGCAGCCAGCAGAGCTGGCGATGGTGTTGCCAAGAGGATGGAGCCACTAGTGTCTGGCTTGAAGAACTGGGGCCTGTGGCAGAGGTAGATACTGCCACCTCAGCATCCTCCCTGAGCCAGCAGCCAATGTTCATTCTCTGGCACACATGTCATGTATGAAATGTCGATATCCTGTCTGCCGTACGTAGACGGTGACAAAAAATGATGCACTGTTGTATAGGGAAAGGAACAGGATATAGATGTATTTGGCATGTTTTTGACAGACTATCCCATCCGCAAAATTGTAAATCAAGCACTTTGTCTCAATTTACTAACTGGCCTCGTACTCCACCACAAATTAAATTCTTCAAGTACATTCGCTTGGCAGTAAGAAATGGAAACAATTTTCTCTACTGCAGGGTAAGTTAGAGGGTTTAGGCCAGGTAGGTAGAGGTTTTGCTATAGCATCATGGGTGTCACTGTTCATCAACATGTGCCTAAGCTTTGGCTTAGTCAGTCAAAGTAGTTGATGACTATCAAAAGAGAAACATTTGAAAAGGTGTAAATCCGTTATGGAAGCCAGGAAATATATGATTCGCTTGACCAGAAAAATGTAGCACATGGCAAGAAAGATTTTTCAATTTTTTTTACAGGCTGGGACAGAATTTAGGAAAGAATACAGGGGAGAAGTACTAGAAATAGGAGGTGGCTCAGTGGGCACTAAGAGGGAATGGAAACACACCTTGTTTTTGGTTTGCAATGCTTGGAAAACTTTGTAAATGCTGCATTAACTGAAGCAGATGCACATTGCACTGCCAATACTGCAGTGCTGCATTCAACCATTCTGCAGTTAGGTCATAGGTGGCAAAATGCCATGGGCAGGGAGGTGAATAAGGATGATGAGTGGGATACATATCTGCCTTGCTTAACAAAGTATACCAATAATTAATTTGTCAATAAGCAAGCAATGTGACTTACTACCACTTGTCCCTTCTGCCGCTGGTACTCCCACTCCAACCACCTCCACATTTGGTGCACTGGCACTGCAGCTAGCCCTGGCACTGATGGATGCAAGATATGCCTCCCATTATTGTTATTTTTTCACAAAATAAACCTCAATACATCACTACAGTTTAGTAAGCAGTACCTTCTATTGAAAATATAACTTTAGTAATTTTATCGGAAGACAATTTTACAAAAGCCAGGTAAACAAGCCAACCAAAAATGTTTCGTAATGGAGCGGCAGAGCTATGATTACTCTGAGTCATTGACACGGAATGAAGAGGTGGAATATATTGGTCAATGAAGGACATGTGGTCTTGGTAGGCAAATGCAATGAAACCGTCCTCATACTACTTTTCTGCCTTGCAGCACTGTTATTGAAACTGCTGGTATGCTGTATAAAGGAATGATAATACATACTACAACATAACATTGGGGGAACCACCGTGGCCACTGTCTCAGTTTACTGTTTGAGCATGAGCAAGAAAAAAAAGCCTTCTCAACAAATAAACAGCAACAATCATGCATAGTACACCTTACTTGGGCCTGCAATCTTCACAGTAGAGTACCTAAAATATGTTCTTTTAGTCTTACAGTATACATCCACAAGATATATAAGGGGGAGAGGGAAATCTTACTAACAAAGCAGAAGAAAGCTACAGAGTAGTGTAGACAGGAGGTCAGCTAAAGGGACAGGAAATATAGAAGAAAAGATAATGCAGGGATAACAAGAAGTTAACAAACGTTAGATAGAAGGAAGGAGAGTTGAAAAAAAAGAGACAGTCACAGTATAAAAAACAAAGGAAAATTATTCTAACTCTGGAGAGGTGAAAGCTAGGAAAATAATAATAATGATATATTGACAGCAGGACTTACTGTGGCTAGCAGATGTATCACCAGTGGCCACAGGACTTCCACCCGATGCGGTACTGGTGGTGACAGCCCTGGTTCCCTGGTCCACCTTCAATGCCCTGTTCTTGCCCTTGGTGCTGATGTAAGAAATAAAGATTACAAAAATAGATTAGTGATATCGTTAACATTCCCAGAAATATTTTGACAGGCAAAGGCAAATGCAGTAACTTACTTTTCTAAATCAGATTGCCTATAGTACTAGTATCGAATCATGTTGAACTATTCATCATTTTCAAAACCTGAGCACAATTCCAAATTTCCAAAACTGCATTTGAAACTATATATGCATTGCAAAGAATGATTTTTGCTTCCCATTTCAATCCCCTTTGATGGGCCAACTCAGTCTTGCTTCGGAGATCGCTTGGGACTGTACACTCTACATAAATAAAGGTACAGAGAACATTACCACACTGATATTAGTGCTAACATTATCGTGGTGACAGGACAGAGGAATCTGCATGACTTCTCAAATTATCAGTTCAAGCCAGCATCTGCGAGTACAATTAGCTAACGCTGAGCACCTGGCCACCCCAAACTGGATCACATATTATTCATAATGTGAACTTACCTTACTTCTGAATGTGAGCAGCATGCCATTTGAAAAGAAAATTACATTGTAAAACACAACAAATAAATAATTATCCACCAAGCCCCGCAACCTTGATGCCCAGCAGGTCGAGCACGTCCTGCTCCCGGTCAAGCATGTCCGCCCAGCACTGTGTCAACTGCTGCTGGGTGCGCTGGACCCCACTGGTTGCACTGGAGCCCTCTCCCCCAGAGCAGCTGAGGAGTCCGCAGGGCATACCCACTCCCAGACCTCCAGCCTGCTGCCAGCATGGAGGGGAGGTTGTGTTGCACATAAAGAATTAGTGATGCCACCTCCACCTTTAAAAACAATGGGGCGAGTTGCACCCGTTCTCGGAGTCGGCAACCACAAGGTGTGCGGCTAACTTCCACACTGGCGCTTCTGCTTCCTGTCCACCCTGCTCTGCCATGGCACTGGGTGGGAATCAAAATAGAAAAAGTAGGAAGGAACTAGAAAGAAAGAAAAAAGGTATTAAAGAGAAAACCAATATAAGTACAAAAAAGTCAAAGAAAAAAGTACAAAAACACAAATATCACAAACACAAAGACACACACTGATGAAAAAAAGGTAAATGAGGTGTGTATGAGTGGGATGCTCCCGGCTGACTCCAGACGCCAGGGACCCTGCCCGTCCGTCCGTCGCCCCTGTTTTTCGCCTTCCACGGACAGCACGGCGCAATGGGCATTATCAGGTACACAAGTCTAGAACTACATAGCCTTAATCCAGTCAAAGGACCCATTTTAACAGCCCAGCTCCCCAGTCCCCAACTAAAACCAACGACAACCAAAGTACCAACACAAAAATCCCGCCATACTGATTGTGCCTCCAAGCCCCAGTCTGACCTAGTCTGTCTATACTGCAATGCAAGATCAATGGCTAAGCACTCGCTACAAATCTGGGCGCTCCTGGACTCAGTCAAACCGGACGCGTTGTTCGTAACGGAAACCTGGCTGCAGGAGTTATCCGCGCCAGACATTGCAGTAGCTCTGCCCCGCACGTATAAAATACATAGGCTTGACCGCCCTGCCAAAAAAAAGGGGGTGGAACGGCCATAGTCTATAAGTCATCTATGAAAATTCATATAAATGACTCCTACCTTGAATACTGGGGCGAGATGCTCATTGCCACTATGATTGTGGGCAATAAAGAATCATGGAAGGTAGCCCTTATTTATAGACCCCCTGGATCCAGGACCCATTTCCCAGAGAAACTAGTGGAAGCAATAGCGCCCTATGCTCTCGCCACAGGAAACTTTCTTTTGCTAGGAGATGTTAAGTACCACGTCGAGCAAACCCTTGACCCCATACCATAGACATAATCACCAACTTGGATGCTCTACGGCTATGCTCACTCCCAACAGGTCCAACCCACATAGCTGGCCACACACTTGACCTTGTCTGCACCAACTCCCCAAAAATTGTGATCACACAGATCGACCCGGTCTTTTGGTCGGACCATTTCATCATAAAATTTGCCATTAACGGCACCCAGGCCCTGGCAACTCGCCCGACCAAGCTGAAAAAGAGCAGGCCTTGGAATAAGATCACCCTGGTTGCCTTTGCCGCCCACTTCTCTCCTCCTACTATCTCTAAGAGCACCAACCCTAGCCTAGCCGCCATGAAATTTGAATCAGCTATTACCCTTGCATTGGATGGCATTGCCTCTGCACGAATATCTAAATCCCCCAAAAATCATTCACCTTGGTTTACGCCAGACCTGAATTTAACAAAATACTCTACCAGGGTGGCAGAAAGAAAATGGCGACATATAAAAAGCTTCCAAGATAGGGAAACCTATAAATCGGCACATCTGCAGTATATGAAGGAAATAGCTGAGGCAAAAAAAGCGTACATAGGCAACAGGATCGCGTCAGCAGCCAACTCACAAAGAAAACTCTTTAACATCGTTAAAGAATTCACAAATCCATCAGGCTCGCAGCCGGTGCCCCCCGAAACCAAGGACTGGGTAGAATCTGTAGCCTCTTACTTTCATGAGAAAGTCAATGACATTCACAGACGCTTCCCCCAGTCAACGATAACCAATCAGACCACTGCCCCAGACATCAACAGTTGTAACGACCCCAACCATCAAATTGTCACGCTAACAGAGTTCTCTCCTTTCTTAGAAAAAGAGGTGGACCAACCCCTGTTGAAAATGAAGTCTGGAGCCCTGGGAGACCCTGCCTCTCCGCAAGTTCTATCTAAAATCTCCCCAGCACTGATCCCTGCTCTAACCAAAATTCTCAATCAATCCCTACTTCACTGTTCCGTCCCTAAGCACTGGAAGGAGGCAGTAATAAGACCTATTTTAAGAAAGCCCTCAGCCTACCCAGATCAACCAGCCAATTATCGACCAATCTCCCTCCTCCCACTGTTTGGAAAAATTATGAAGGCCCTAATAAATAAACAGCTTATCACCCATCTTGAGTCTCCTTGACCCCTCCCAGTCCGGCTTCAGGGCATTCCACAGTACCGAAACGGCCCTGCTTGAGGTCGTGGACAATATAAGACTGACCTTGGACTCCAAACAATCGGCTATATTGATCTTGTTGGACCGTTCTGCGGCCTTCGACACTATCTCGCATCACGTTCTGTTAGAGCGCCTTGCGGAGGCTGGTGTCGAAGGCGCCGCACTTCAATGGCTGACAAGCTATCTCGGCAATAGGCGGTCCAGGGTCCAGATAGGCACGCACTCTTCCATCTTCCATGACAATGACAAGGGTGTCCCGCAGGGATCCATATTGAGCCCGACCCTTTTTAATTTATGTGTCTCTCCTCATGAGAAGGTCAACAGAGCACATGGCTTTGAAACCGTGTCTTATGCCGACGATACTCAAATCCTCATCACCATCAATCAAAACCCTGACGACACAAAAAGGAGGTTCAAAAATTGTATGGTCGACATACATGAATGGATGACTAGGAATTACCTCATGATGAACGCAGGAAAGACCGAGGTCATGTTGTTCGGTAAAGCTGACAAAATCTGGTCGCCGGACTGGTGGCCAGTTTCCCTCGGTCCATGCCCAGCCACCAAGCCCTCTGTCAGGAATCTTGGAGTAATCCTTGATGATAAGTTAACCATGTCTGAGCACATCAGGAAAACCGTTGGCACCAGTTACGGCCTGATGCGCAGCCTAAGGAAGATCTTCAAATGGATCCCACTCTCAGCACGGATGCCCCTAGTCCAGGGACTTATTGTTAACAAGATAGATTATGGGAATGCTCTTTTTTCAGCCATTAACTCAACATTACTAAATCGACTGCAGGTCCTTCAGAATACCGCCGCCAGGCTAGTACCCCCTCGCACCCCCTCAGCCCCCTGCCTTCAGACTCTGCACTGGCTACCCATACAAAAAACGCATAAAGTTTAAATTATGCTGTTTAGTCCATAAGTCTGTAAATGGTCATGGACCTATCTATCTTGAACACACGCTCAAGGCCCACGTCCCAGTCAGAACACTACGATCTTCCAGCAAGGCCCTTCTCTCTGTACCTAGAGTTCGGACAGTTAGAAATGGGGACAGAGCTTTCAGTAAAACCGCCCCCGAAGTCTGGAACTCTCTCCCCATCCAGATCAGGCTAGAGCCTGATCATGTGAAGTTCCGGAGACAGCTAAAAACATGGCTTTTCTAGCCAGATGAGCTCCCTCTGCTCTCTTGGGTTCGGTGGACAGGAGGTTCCTTTGCCTGCTAGCGCTCTGAGACCTTCGGGTGATTTATGCGCGATACAAATGCAATAAAATGGAAAAATGGAAAATGGATGGGGGAGGATTGAAAAGATTTTAGATGGATAGAAAAATCAGGCACAGCATCATGCATAGAACAGAAAGCAGGTAGAAAAAAGGCCATGCTGACCGTGTGGTGCCGTTTGCGCAGATTTTTCATTGCGGAACACGCCACTAGTACAAAAAAGCAGCACAAATGGGTGGCCAAGCATTATTCCACCTGTTGGAGTTGTTCCATCGAATTCTACAGAGTTTTTTGGGAACTCCCAGGAATTCTGCGGAGCAAAAGTCTGCGAGTTCCGCCAGGCCTAATCTCTAATTCCCCTTATTGGATTTTTGTAAATTAAGTGTCATTTAGCTCATAACATTATTCTCTGTTTTATAGATTTGAGGTGTATGATTAATGTGTTGTATTTTTTACTTTTAAACTGTTTTTGTACTTCTAAATGCTTAACCAATTTTCTCTATGTTAAACCTGTCTCCTCTTTGGCATAGCTACTAGGCTTTTCAGCCCAGGTTTAAATAACTGAAATATTTGACTGGATGTAAAAGTTAGTGACTTTATTATTTGTGGTGAACTACCATTCACTCCACCCAACAGCATCATATCCTTTATAGGGTGTCAGTGGATTTAAAACAATTTTTTAATATATTTGTTATCAAGATATCATTAAATCCATAGATGTTGTCTTGAGCTTCTCTCCAATTGTTCTGACATGGAAGAAATCCCCCAAACATTATCTGTGCATAGATCTCAAAAAGCAATCTGCATTAGAGAATTTTCCTCTAACCAAACTAAAGATCTCATAACAATGGCTTAAGCCAAATTGATACAAAGTTGGATTTGCAGGTGCTATGCCATTAAGTAAAAGTCTACATCATACAGCATTCATTACACCTGATGGTACCTATCCATTTTTCATGTAGACTGGAATTGGCAGCTTTCAGAAATTCACTTTTAACCTATTAATAAAGTACATTCTTTAGTATTTTTCTGTGACAATGTATTATTATTCACTGAGATCTAGAAGTAACATGAAGCTTCTGTGGAAGACACCCGAGCAGTTTTGAAAAGCAAAGGCATTACACTCAGAAACATCACATGCATGTTCCAGATTAAGGAATTTGGGAATATAAGGGTATGTGTTATACAGTGAGAGTAGAAAGCAGAAGCATAGTGAAGAAACCTCCAGAATGAGATAGGCATCAGCTGCCTATATTGTTAGTATTTACCAAACAATTTTGAAGTTCATTGGAGAAAGGAAAAAATTTCAAAGCCCATGTTAAGAAAAGAGTAGGAATCAAGTGGACACACAAGTGTCAATCTAATTTTAAGAAACTCCAATGGCACCACAACTCTAGCCAATAGTGAAAGGCAATGCATAATTTGTAATGGAAAAAGTGCAAGAACCCAACTCAGAAGCTGTGTGGCCGGCGCTATAGACTGTCTGAATGTCTGCTATCCGAATACCAAAGGAGCATGCTCTTGATTCCACCTCATGCCCTTATGCACCACCTGACTCTCCTTTATCTCAAGCTTGCAGCACCCTGCTTTCTCCCTTTTTCAAATGTGCTTCTGCATTTCTCTTCCTCCTTCTTTCTCCGTTGTGTATTTTTTCCTCTCTTGTTCTAGGCCAAAGTCCAGTGGTTCATAATAAGTGCCTGCTCTCTAAATTGAGCTAAACTTGAGCACTTTTGGTTGATTATGCAAATTGTATGACCTTTGGTGGAAAATGTATGTACTGGTTGCAGTGCTTAGTCAGATGCATGAGACCAAAGATGTGACAGTGGTAGTTTCTTCTTCATAGGCACTGAGGTCATTGAAAAAGCAGAAATCAAAAACATTGCCCTGTGTTTCTGGTGCTGATAGGTTTAAGGCTATCTTTGCGCCAGGCTGTTAATTTTGAGGATGGTCCTCAGCCCCTGGTAAATATTTTGACAAAAACAGTTGTTTTTTTCAATTTGTATGCCCTGTTGTCTAGATTATCACCCAAGCACCTTGAATATAATTTCAGGGTGAAGCATATTCCAAGTGGCAAGAATGTCAGGACACATTTTCTGTCCAGAGCACAGCTGAATGTGAAAGAAGATAGCAAAGAAGAAGTGAAGGATGAAACTGAGGAATGCATCATTGCAGAAAGTGACAAAATGGTTATGTGTATCCACACAAAAACATGGAGTAAATACAAATGAAAAAATTAGGTGCTTGTACAGGTATTAACTCTTATTATTATGACTTAGACTGTGAGTAATGTAATTTATATGCCATTTTATGTAAAGTTTTCTCTCACCCTCTGCCCAGGTTCCTGACGTGCTATATTTAGACCCTGAATGTTTATTTAAATAAAAAAGTAAATTAATTATTTATTACATTTAAATTCTCTTCATACGCAAATAAATATCCTTTCTCGTGCACAAACACACGTATATTGATCACAGTCTTTTCATTCACTCAGAAATTTTAAATAATGACCAAACTCTTGCACATTTAGCAGTTACCTCCAGCCTAATAGTCAAATTCTGTATAACAATCTTCATTCAGTGCGATTTTGGTATTACTTTTAAAGCAGTGCGAAAGTAGGTTGAATAGGCAATTTACTAGCTTAACATGATACTCCCATGCCATATAGGCCCCACAAATATTCATTTAAATGGAACATTCATCCACTTTTGTTGAATTCTAGAGGAGTTGAAATCTACTCCTAGTATCTTTGCTATTGTTTTTTGCATCTAGCATACAAAGTTCTACATAGGTCACTGCAACTTTTATGTTTAGCCAGACTCTGATGAGGCAAATGTTAAGTAGACACCAAGCCCTTTATTTCATGCTTATTCACTTGAAAGTCTAGGAGATATCAATATCACTGGGCTGTGTCGCAATCTATTCCATCAGACTTGCCATTGTATAATCTCAAAGCATGATCTTGTCAGTGAAGGAATACTCCTGCAGCAAACTTGTGTATTATATTCTTTGACCGCCTTTGATTTTGAGAGAACAGAATCTATTAAAATGGGTAAGTTCTTGCTATCCCTTTTTCCCAGGCAATCTCTGCCGGCAGGTATGCCACGTGCAGTGCCTTGCAGAAAAAGTTAAGGAAGCTCACATTAAGACAGCTTGTCTTTCACCTCAAAATGTCAGTGGCATTCACACTGGTCAATATTTGGTCTGAAATGATACTTTTAGTAGTTCCATCATGCTGTGTGACTTTTTCTTTGCATTTGTATCCTCCCAACATTTAAAAACAGAGGACGTCATAAGCTAAAGAAGTAGGTCCTTGTAGGTGGAGAGGGTGTATGTTCAGAAACTACAGGACCGATGTTGCAAAATTATACATGTCGAGCCCTAAAAAGAAGAAACTCTGGTTCTTAATGAAAAGTTTTCTTCAATTTTCAATTGACAGCAGTTCTTGAAGCCAATGTTAGTAACAGAATGACCTATGTTGGAGGTTGAAAGTCAGAATGTAGATGTAGAACAAAGCATATTGGAAAAATATATTTTATGGAAGATGATGGCCAGCCGCTACTGAGGTTCCAGATCACCCATTTGAAAGGCCCAACTGAGAGCCATCAATGACCGACTAACGGAACTGAGAGAGATGTTGACAGCAAGCAGAAACAGGGTACAATTGAGAATCAGATGGTGAGATAAGACGATGTGCCAGTCTAGCCGACAGGGAAGACAGAAGCGGCCATTCCCCGGATGGTAGTGGGGTGAACTGCTCCAAGCAGACCAAACACCCAGGCTCGGTGAAAATCTTCAGATAGGAGTGCAACTCCCAGGAGGCTCTCAGCCATGAGGAAATAACGCACAGATTGGAAGAAGAGGCATAGATAAAAACAAGCCCTCAACTTGTTTCTGCCAACCAAGGCCAACATCAACTGTAGGCACAGGAAAGGTGGGATAAGGCCTGGTGGTGATAAGTCTTTGAGTGGACTAGTTGGGGGAGCTGGAAGGAGACCTGGAGAGGGGGCAGGAGACTATAGTGGCCCTCCACCTCCCACAGTACTTTTGGAAAGAGCACTTGAGTTTAGACATACAGACAAAAAAGTATGTAAATAGATCACCTTATTTCCAGAAGGTAACGAGAAGGGTAGAAAGAATGACAAGGAGAGTCATTGGCGCTGTCAGTAAAACACAGCCAAGAATTCCCTCTCCCATGTATACAAATGTGTTCATTGTTGAAGCCCTACAGTTTGGACATCTGATGAATCCCATGAAAACCCTCATAGGCCAGAGAAATTTAGGCTCATTCTACACCAGGGTGTGAGCAGGTCCAAGGGAAGCGCACACAAGGTGAAAATGTCTGCCCCAAAAGATCCTATCTAAAAATTAACGTTAATAATCCATGTGTGATCCATGTCAAGAATGGAAATATCATTTAAACGTGGAGTTCACAAACCTCTGGTAAAGCTTGAAGGAAGCACTGACATTCCTTGGATCAGACATAGGTCAAATAAGGCCAAGAATGATTGGATAGATGGGAAAACAGATGCTCCAGCGACAACAAGGGACAGAAACATAGAGAACCTGGTTAATGTCAACTAGTAAATACAGGTGTTACAAGACAAGTGCTAGGATCATGAAAACTTACATGGAAGAGATGACAGAGTTTGCAAAGAAAAGGAGGAGAAGGAGACAACCTATACGATTACATCAAACTTGTGTTTTCACAAATCCTGAAACTCAAGAAGTGAGAAAGTAGAAATTAAGATGGTACTCACAGTGCGACCGAAAACATCCAGCACAGACAAGAGACATCCTGGCAAAGATATAATTGTATCCACAAAAGAACACCTGACTAAAGAAACTAGATGTGAGACCTCTGATATTTTAAAGTTTTTTTATTAGTATTAATGATCAAAGTACAAAATATGACTGGTTCATAACATAAACTGTGTGCATGAGTCGAGCATGGCATAACAGCAATGAGTTACATATATGCACTGGGTAATAGTGGGCGTTTACATCTGTGCATCCAGTTAGGCAAGACAGTGAACCTTTAATTCCTGGACTGTTGTAGATCAGGTAGGTCACATAGCTGTCTATGCAATTGGGACCACACTTCATCAACCTCTTCCAGTTGGTCATAGTTCCGTACCATTTTTAGTCTCATTTCCTTGGACACCCCCCAACCTGTTATATTGGAAAGCCAGATTTTTAGCTTGGGACCCTTTGGGCTCAACCGTGCTATAGCAATCCAGTGTTGGGTCACCCTTGAGGTGAAGTCTATGAATTTATTTTTAACCTTGTTTTTTGTATGGGGTCTACCTCACCCCAATAAACAGGTTCATGATATTGTGCTAAGGGTGCAGCAAAGTACTCTTTGGAACTGGAGTAGCACATGTGTCCAGTACTCCACCAGCAATGGGCAATCCCATGTCAGGTGGAGGTATGTGGCCTCCATACTGCCTCATTTGGGGCAGTCTGCAGACCTCTGTGGGTCCATCTTGTGATGCGTGGCTGGGGTAACATAATTTTGATGCAAAAACTTGAACTGAATGAGTGAAAGGCAAGCGTTGCTTGTGGTTGTTAATATCACACCCAGTGCTTCCGACTAGTTTTCATCTGTGAAATTGGAGCCGCAGTCAGCCTCCCACTTTTGTCTTTGCTTAATTGTGGACTTCAATTTAGCATTACGAATATCTGGATAAACTTTGTGACAATCCCTCTTCCACTTCCTGTGTGCAGTATTATGTCTACTGTATTTGAATTGGGTGGATGCACTGCTGTCCCTCCCCATGAATCCATGCAATGTAGCGTAGTGTAGGAACTGTCACATGTTTAACCGGACCCTTTTCTTCACTTCATTCCACAGTAATAAGGACTCAGGGGCATATTACCAAGCAATAGCAATAATTATCGCTATTGCTTGGTTAGAGACAAAAAAGTATCGCCGACCTGCTGCGATTTTTATCACAGCCAAACCTTGGTATTACCAAGGTTTATCGCAAACGTGATAAAAATCGGCCGCAATGCATGAATATCGCTGAAAAGTCAGCGATATTCAGGCATTACAGAGCTAATGCTCTTAGCCATGTTATCCACCTCCCATTGGATAACATGGCTAAGAACTGCTCAGGGCAGGTGTTAGCTTTTGGAGATATTCGCGCTTAGCGCGAATATCTCCAAAAGTTGGTAATAGGAGATAGCGATGTTAGCGACTGTTTCCAGTCGCTAACATCTTGGCACGCCCACTTTGCATGTCATTAGTGATACATTTCTCTGACATGCAAAGTGGGACCCAAGATGGTCGCTATCTCCTACTAGCTGTCGCTAACTGGTGTTAGCGACAGCTAGGTAATAGGGAGATAATTTTATCTCCGCTTTCTTGGCTTTTAAAGCCAAAAGAGCGGAGATAAACCCCCTTGATAATATGCTCCTCAGTTCCATGTAGTTAGTCTGCTCATATACTTCTCCCTCTTACCATTGAGACCAAATGAGTTCCCATTCAGTATTCCGATAGGAAGGATTCCACACAGTAGCAAATCTGGTGCAAATGGTAGGTACCTATTCCACTCAGAGTTATACATCCTCCAGGCATGTAGCCTCATCTGTACTATGTGTAATAGCCCTGTCATATAACTCCTGGCATCGTAAAGACAGTGAGTCAGTTCACTCAATGTCAGTCGACCTAGCAGCACTGTCAGTATATGCCCCTAGGTGTGCCATACCATTCCATACCAAATTCCAGTTGGACTGCTTGATAGCATGCCTCCAGATCAGGGACTCACAATTTATCCTGCTTGAAGATACACTGCAGGATGTCCATTTGAAGATTACATCTTTTCGTGTCCCAGATCAGTGTGGTTAGTAGTGACAACAGTGTCTTTAATGTGTAGGGTTGAATCGGATGCACATAGCACTGGAAAATGTACAAACATCTGGGCATTTTATATATCACTAGTCTGCCTGGCATTGATAAAGGCAAGGTAACTCAGCAATCCACAATTTTCTAGAGGACTGATATAAACTTGCCCATTTTAAGTTCTATCCACTTCTGCTTTGTATGGATTACCATTATGATCAGGTAAGGAGGTCTGCTGTTCATGCAATCTCGAGGTTCGGCATCGTTCTTATGGCATGCCTTCAGTGCTCCCAGAGGAAACATGGCCGATTTCTGTGCAGTCTAGATTATTGGCTAAATCTGGCCAGTTCGGACATATGCAACAGTAGGGACTGGACAGGGGCGGACAGAAACACCAGCGTGTTGTCTGCATTATGCGAGACCACAGGTTGGAGAAGGCACATTTCATCTTTCTTACTCACTCGTGTTTGGTTGCCCTGCAGCTCAACAGTATAAAACATGTTTTCTGTGTCCAGCAACACTAGCACCAACTTGCACTTGCTGAGTTCCACCTCACTAATGACTTGGGCCAACCATCTCATGTTAAATGTAGTCCTCCTTCCCTATAAAACCGTTCTGGTCATGTGCACCACATCTGTGATCACATTGGACAATCTCATGGCCAAGATTTCCCCCAGTATCTTATTGTCGGCATTGAGGAGCAACAAAGGTCAGTATGGTCGTCATTCGGTGGGACATTTGACTGATTTCAGGAATAAAATAATGGAATATTCATGTAGAGGGATAGCCTATCTGCTAATTCCCCCATATTTCTGATACCATTCCTCCAGGAGACCATCTGGCCCAAGGACTTGAATTGTTTAAACTTTAAGTCCTTTGTAGCCGCTACTTTGATTTTACATACAGTAATTCCCTCTGCTCCAGTGTCAGCATTTTAATACCCCATTCTGATAACGCTGGGTATTCGCCTATCTCCAGTCCATTCGCTTTACTTATGCATAGAGGCTTATAATATTCACAGAAAACCTTTTTGATGTCAATTTGCATCTTGACAATTGGGCCTGCTTCCTTCATCACATCGGTAATCTTCACTGGGGCTTACTCCTCTTTAAGTACCCAGGATAGCATTCGACCTGCCCTATTCCCCTCCCTGTGTAAATGCTGTCTGTATTGTGTGGTATGGTGGTCTTTCTTTTCCTGGTACTTCTCCAAAATGGCCGTCCGCAGTTTGTGTGTCTTTTGCAGTGCGCTGTCCCTATGGGGAGGTTGCACTCGCCAGTATGTCTATTATTTCAACTTGGCATCTATCGCTGCCTCCAACTGTATCCTATGAGAGGTTTCAGCGGCCATGGCCGTCCCCCTATCACCACTTTAGTGTGCTTCACTCCATATCCCTGCTGTTAGCCGTGTTGGGGTTTTGTTTAAATCATTGTTCAATCTGTTCCTGTATCGTCTAGTGAAAGATTTGGCCACGAAGAGTGACATGGGCAGATACCAGCTTGGGATGTCTGATCTGATCTGTTGGCAAGGCCAATTCCCGCCCTGGTCCGATGCGGTAGCCAGTACCGTTGTGCAGAGGGCGGGGTAGGTAGAGCCAGGCACTTCCGCTTACGGCGGTTAGCGCTCTAGCTGCTGGGTGAGACAGGGGATAAAGGTCACATTCCTCAGAGGACGTGCAGCGGACACGTGCAGCAGGCGAACCAAAGGCACGGAAAAGGCAAGCCCGTCTGCTTCCGTTCGCGGCCAGCCGGGGCCAGGGGCCAGAACCCCTGACGGTTTCGATTCAAGGAAACAATACACTTCTTAGCAGCTGTATGCATTATTCCCTACCTTGGGGAAAAATGCAAACACAGTTTTGCGCTGGATAGTCATAGTAAGACGTGCCACTATTGCTCCTTCTCTGTAACTCATCGGTTGAAGGTCAGGAACACTGGCCAGTCACTGAGCTGTTCTTTGATCAATTGTAGATCTTTAAGTAAGCACAGTGCATAAATACACGACATCCTGCTAGATGGGCAAGTGAAGGTACTCTTCCTGACAGAAACATGGCTGGATGAGGCCTCCGCGCCAGATATTTCAGTAGCACTTCCCCACGGCTATAGGAGTAGGGCAGATAGGCCGATGGGGAGGGAGGGGATTGCCATAATCTACAAGCATGAGATTCCGTGCACCCTCGAAACTGTGGATATTGGAGACAGTGAAGCTGGGTTTTTCTCAATATCAGTTTCCGACAATCACATTTTAAAAGGATTTTTAGTGTAGAGACCACCGGGATCAAGGCTGCGGTTTGCTTCGAGTCTTCTCGACTGCTTGACGCAGCCAGCCCTCAGGTATGAGAGGCTTTTACTCCTGGGAGATTTGATTCTCCATTTTGACGTAGCCTCTGATGTGGAGGCGCAAGAGATCTGTCTGGAATTCACAACACTACAAATGACCTTAAAATCAGAACTGCCTACACACTGTTTTGGCCATCTACTTGACCCGATTTCTGCAAATTGGGAGATGTTGACAATCAAATCCCCAATACCCGTGGTCTGGTCAGATCACTATTTGATCTCTTTTAAGGCGGCTGTCCCGGCAGTTAATTTACGGTGGAAGATGGAAATCAAGGAGAGACGCAGGAAGTGGGCAGGTTTCTCCTCAGAGATGCTCAACAAGGCCCTTGGCCAAGGTGGAGCTCCAGGTGGGCTTGAGATAGAGTCAGCGTGTGAGGCTCTGGATAGACGCAGCATGGAGGCACTTGAAAGCACTGCTCCCTGGTCGAGTAAAGGACCAAGGAGACAAACTAAATCTGCCCCATGGTTCAGGGCGGAACTTCGGAAGGAGAAGGCGGCATGCAAACGCCTTGAGAGACGCAGGAGGAAAGGCTTCTCAGCGATAGACAGGAACGAGTATGAAAACAGTCTTAAAGGATACCATGCCATTATTAGAAAGTCCCGGGCATCCTATTACAGAAGGAAGATTGAGGGAGCAGAGAACTCAGTGAAGGAGCTGTTCTCCGTCTTTAAATAAATATCTGATCTCTCCAGCACTGTGGCACTGGTGACAAGGTCAGAGGAATCCTGCAACCGAGTGGCAGAGTTCTTTGCGGACAAGGTGGAAAGGATCTACTCCTCCTTCCCGGAGGCGGCCAGAGAAGGCTGCATGGTAGAGGAGGTTTCCATCAACCTAAAGGGGACGGATTGCCTAGCGACCATCGGAGTCCCTCTGCGGTACGCCCTAGGCATAATGGCTGCCAACATCAAATCTGGTTCCCCTAAAGACCCTGCACCACCTAAAGTATTGAGAGGTAGTGGGGAGATCTTAGAGCCCTACATCAGACATCTATTAGAGCTATCTTTTAGCTCAGGAAAGGTGCCAAACTCTTGGAAGAAGGCAGCGGTGCTCCCCTTGAAAAAAAAGCCTAACGTTAGTTTGGAGCAATTAGACAACCTGCGCCCTATTTCGCTGTTACCTTACTTTGCTAAGATCGCGGAGAAGGTTGTTAACATTCAGCTGACGGCCCATATTGACGCTCATAAACTGCTCCATCTCACTCAATCAGGTTTCCGTGCTCTTCATTCGACAGAATCAGCACTGCTCCTGTCTATGGAAACCTTACAGAAATTTGTAGATGAGGGTCAGCTGGCGGCACTGATCCTGCTGGATTTAAGTGCCGCCTTTGACACTGTAGTTCATCACACGCTGCTACAGTGTCTAAAAAAGGGAGGAGTGGCAGGTAAAGCGTGGGATTGGCTCGAGTCCTTTCTGCAAGATCGCAGTTTCAAGTGGCACAGGGATCTCTTCGGTCCAAAGATATTAGCCTGAAACAGCGGGTGCCACAAGGGTCCAGTCTTAGCCCAACTCTTTTTAACCTGTATGTTGCACCGGTGGCTAAGATCACGGAAAAATTTGGGGTGGAAATTGTGTCCTATGCAGACGACACTCAGCTGATAGTGGCTCTGACACAACCAGAGGGGAAGGTAGCCAGCAATTTCAGCACTTGTTTGCAGGAACTAGCAGTTTGGATGGCGAACAACTGCCTCAAACTAAATGGAAATAAAACTGAGGTGCTGATTGTTGGGAAGACTCCTTCGGTGTGGACCTCGGCTTGGTGGCCTCAAGCGCTGGGCCCGCTACCCTCACCTAGCAAACAAGTTAGGAATTTGGGGGAATGGTTAGATACTAAGATCTTGTTTGAGCACCATACAAGACGGGTGGCAGGCACATGTTTCGGCATTCTGAGGGGTCTCAGGAAGACTCTGGACCTGCTGCCAACAGCAGCCAGGAAAACCATAGTCCATGCCTTAATAACATCGAGGCTGGACTATCGGAATGTCCTGTATCTGAGAGCGAATGTGAATTACATTCAAAGGCTGCAGCGGATACAGAATGCGGCGGCTCGCCTGGTTCTGATGCTGCCCAAGAGAGCCTCTTCGAAGAGGGCGTTGGAATCGCTTCACTGGCTCCCGATCAGGGAATGGGTTTGTTCAAAACCTTATGTATCAGTCATCGTATTACACAGAGGAAAGGCCCCTTCTATATCCATAACCTACTAACCCTTTACAACCCAACCTGGCAATTGAGATCTAGTGGGACAGGGCAGGTTAAGGTTCCGAAGTTCAGAAGAGCGAGGATGGGAGGGCGCTCCTTCCGCGTCCTGGCAGCCCAACACTGAAACAAAATTCCTCCTAGACTCCGAATGGAGCCGTCAGAATTGGGGTTCTGCAAAGAGTTAAAAACGTACCTGTTTCCCAAAGAATAGGCCGGGGCTAGGTAGTGGGGGTGGGCTGTAATATTAGTTGTGGTGCTCTAGTTACTGTCCTAGTGCAGCGCGGGGACACACTAGCCTAGTGTAACCAGGCGCTTTATAAATGTAGTTATTATTATTATTATTATTAAGGGTATTGTAACTTAGGTGGACAGTACCTGTGAACTGCTATGTATTCACCCTATGCCTCAACATGTAGTCCAGCCTGGCGAACATGTTGTGGGTCATCCCATGATGCAAGTATTCCCTGCCCAGGGGTTTCAGCTCTATCCACACATCTAGGCGATCTAGTGTATTCATTGTGTGCGCTATTGCGGTTCTCATGCTAGGCTTATAATTGGAGTGCTGGGCCATTCTATCTGCTGTACTAACTAGCACACAATTGATTTCGTCCATCCACCTCATGACAGTTTCCAAAAACAGGGTCATCAGTTGGCAGAGTGTGTATGGTCATCTGTATTTTGTGCGTATATATCCACTAATGTTCTGTACCACTGAGCGTGCCTGAAAATATGACGTATAATCCTTTTGCATTGCAGTCATATGTAATGGCTTTCTGTGTGCAATCCATAGTCCCACTCCCCTTGCATGGGTTCTAGAAATGACATGATAGAGTTTGCCTCTCCATTTACAATGGAGTTTGTCAGCTTCAGTGTGGAGTAAATGTGCTTCCTAAATGCATGCCATATGTACTACCCCACTTCCAAAGACAGGTTCCCATTCTGGCCCACTTATGGTAGTCATTTAACCGCTGACATTCCAGATGACCAGTGTTGCTGTGTTTTCCATTGGTGAAAGGTGGTGTGGCAGTGTCAAACTTTGTTGCTTGTTGTCAGCAGTGTGATGCTGTGCCCATTCCAAATGGTTGAACCCCTTACTCATGCCTCATAACTAATCAAATATGGTTCTGAATGTGTATTGTCTGCCTGTAGAAAGCCCAAGCATGCCTATACCTCTGACCGCTACTCTCGGAGCTCACCTGTCACATGCAATCCAAGTACCCTCATCGGACCCAATCAACAAAGAACACTAACCAAGAAAACATACCACATTATAGTATGATAACAGTGTTCACTTCTGCGGATCCTGTGCCTGATGCCGTTGACCTCTCCATGGGTCTCTGTCAGGATGGACCTAGGTGTGAAGCAACAAAGGGGAGCATCTAGGCTTCCTCCATCTGCTTGTAGAGGGTGTAAACTTCTCACCTGAGGCCATTCCAGTATTGTCTTTGGTGGCTGCACCCTTTCGAGTCTTTTGTGGTGATTTTAGCAAAACTCTTCAATCTGGTCTCCTTTCACATCTCCCGTCATGTCTTAGCTCGTATTTGACCCTGTCTCTTGCTATATTTGGTGGATAGCTGGTCTAGCCCCTCCTAGGCTTGCTCGGGCATTGTGAAGAATTGCAAATGGTTGCCATAGAGTACTGTCAGACATGCACTAAAAAAAATCATGCAATTACAGTCTAGAGCTCTGTCCAGCCACTTGACCATTTAGAGGGAACTGCGCTGTTGCTGCACCTGGAGTATTTAATCCGGAATTAGTAGAACTGCAGCACCCCCTAGTCAAATGTCCTATCACTTGTGGATTTCTTGTAATATAGGGTTCCTATATCAGTAATTAAAAAGTCAGAAAATTACAGTCCTAGGTGGGGTTCCCAGCGGTGAAGGGGCTGCCAGAATCCTGTGAGCCCTTTCAATTGAGAAAAATGTAGATAGTCCCTTGGGCTTCAGTTGGGATATAATCCACTCCTCTAGGGACAATACCAGGGTTTTAGTGAATTTGCCTATATTTGTCTGAGCTGGACCTGCTTTAGGTTGTTTGTCTTGAGCCATATATATCGGTTTTTTGTCTGGACTTAATGAGGAGTGGCTATGAGCAGAAATACAGACACTCATGCCTATTGGGCTCCCTCAGGGTAGTGCTGCATTCCAGGATTACATGGGAGGCTCCCAATGTCGTACCCCCCACTACATATCCTGGGCTCACCGACCTGGGCCCGCCACAGTCCAGTTCTATGCAATTTTAAATGATAGTCCCTACAATTCCAACTCCCTTCCGGGTAGTTTCTCGCTTCTCGCTTCTCTGCTCTGGGTTGCTTCCAAACTCCGCTAGTGTATTTTACAAGGGCAGACCATTGCCCCGCACAGTCTACATACCTCCACTTGCCAGATATTGGTTGCTTTGGTCCATTGGTGGTACAGCACCACTTCGTTCTCAGGGATGCTATCAGTGCAGCCACTGGGCCAACAGGGTCATCCTCATATGCCTGGTGTGCTACATGCTCTCAGGAAGTGACATTTCGGCCATCACCTATAACTATCTGCCCTTCGTCCGGTTTGCAGCCCCTTCCGGACACTACGAGCCATATAGCATCTGACATTCACCATGGGAGCCCCCTGCCACCACTCTCTCTGTAGACTGACACTCACCAAATGCTCTGATTTCTCGGCTTCTGAAATAACTGCTTCTCCTCCCCATCACTCAGGAGCATTGAGCTGGGCATCGCTCACCAGACACTCAACATCCTGTGCCCCTGGCAGCACTGATTCTCCTCTTTACTTCCCTGGGGTGCTGTCAGCGCTGTCGCAGAATGATTTTGGCTGCCATCTTGTGTTCAGCATTCAGGCCCAGTGGTCCTTCTCCATCCAAGATTCAGCTTTTAAGTCGCAATATGGGCACTTTCAAGGCTATAAAATGGATTGCAGAATAGTGTCAGCAGTCACAATATCATCATACTTTGGATGACTCTCATGTAGGTGGATATAATGCTAGATATTAGGCCCCTTGCCAGGGTGCTACTCGACACATATTTTCACAGCATCTTACTCGGCCACGCACCGAGCTCTCTGACATTTAACTGCAATGAAATAATTTTGCTGCAAGACCTCTCTTTTAATTCACCAGCTTAGAAATAAATCACATTCAGGTGGATGATCCCCTGTTGCCTACATGTTCAAACTGACAGAGGGAATCACTACCTCACAGAGGAGCATAAGAGCCTTGAAATATTGGGAATTCCCTAACCAGTTGAGGAAGGTCCACCCCAGGACTGAGAAAGAAAATGCTTGGTGGGTAAAACCAATACAGAGATGAGAAGGAAGGAAAAACTCAGCTGGGAAGTAGGAAGACTATCAACATAATGCGGGATTCATCTCCTGGACTCCTTCCCTAGTGAACCTAAGGCCAGATGACAGGGACTAACTGACAAACTCACTACTTTATGGCTTAAGAATGCACTGTACTGGGCATCACCCGTAGAGAACCAACACTCACCATCACATACATGAAGATTAGATGAAAAATGGGGCTAAGCAGTCTGTATAGAATCACAAAGCAAGCCACAGAGCCTCTGTTGATCTCAACTGCCATTAAGCACTTGTATCTCACTGGTCCTACCAGAGAGCTGCTATTTGGTCATGCTAGATCGAGAGACCAGATATGGAAATGGTGTGACAATTGCATTCCAAGACTCACTGAATGCAGAAATTGTTGACACCCTACGTATAGATTGGGTGGAATTGAGTATTTTTTAAATGACAGTCTCAAAATCAGACCTCTGGACAGGGGTGCTCATTAATTGCCTGCTTGGAACGAAAAAAGATTTTTGCCACTCACTAATGGACTAAATTGCACCACAAGTATTGCCCTTCTTTTAACTTCCACTGTGAAAACGTTGCGGACACTGGGGTGGCCTAACTCTTGAGGGACATGGAAACGATTGGCCTCCAACAAAGAGTGATGGTTTCATGCATAAGGCAGTCCATACCCTAGGCCTTATTTTCACCAGCTCACTGAAGGTTAACCCTCACATGTTCTGATCTGTACTTGATCAACTACAGATCTCAAAAGATAGCAAGCCTGCCGAGCCTAGAAGAGGAGCTTGCAGAGTCGGGAGACAATGGAAGGCAGTTGCTCCTGATTCTTTTTCCAAAATCTTTGAGCCCTTTGAGAAAATTCTGTATAAAAATATAAACACAGCCTTAGCTGTGTACCACTGTTCCCTTTTGCTGGCATTTGACAAGATTGACCCTTTTAAACAAACACTATCCTCCTCAACTAGAGACCAAGCTCCGTGTAACTCAGACGAAGTAAGAACTGAAAAAGTTAGCTGCAAACGACTGGAACGAAGGTGGTGTCTGACCAAATACTTATCTGATAGAGAAGCGTACAGGATAATGCACAACATCTGCATAAAAGATTAACATAGCCCACAAACACTATATAACTGATAAAATCAACCTAGCAGGCAATTGAGTGTAATAACATTTTAAAGCTCTGAATGGATTCACAAAACCTAGAGCTTAAAATTATGCCATTATGGTTTCACAAACATTATGTGACTCATTGACAGACTTTTTCGAAAGAAAGATCAACACTGTCTATGAGATCTTTTCTATCCACCATGGACACTTTGAGTATGAGGTTGACTTCAATGTGCCCCCCCCCGAATGGCACCTCCACCTTAGAGAAAGAGGTTGCCCACATCAAATCAGACTCTCCACTGGACTTTTGTGTGGCCAGTATTACTGCCTGCTTATCCAACTCCATTGCGCTGTCAATTATGACTTTCTACAACCTTTCTTAAGACTCAGCAAAATGTCCAGTAGATTGGAAGTCTGCCCAAGTGCCTCTAATCTTGAAGAAACAAAGCGCCAACCCGGAAATGCTCTCCAATTACCGACCATTCTCGCTGCTTTTTTGTTAGGAAAAAGTCGAGAGAACTTCAAGAACAAACAGCTAGCTGCTTTTCTTGAAGAGCATAATATCCTCATCCCCTCACAATCGAGTTTCAGAGCAATGCCTAGCACTGAAACGGTGATAGTGGCAGTCACCAACACCATCAGACTGTCACTGGACACTAGTATTGCTGGAGTTAACAGCAGCACTCTATACCGTCTCCCATACAATCCTAATCCATAGGTTGCACAACGTAGGTATATATATTAGAGCACAACACTAGCTCATGGACTTTCTGTATACCTGTACCCAAACCCAAACCATCTCTCTAGACTCCTTCAAGTCACGAACTATGCTAGTTAACAAAGAAGTCCAGGAAGGTTCTTCCGTGAGCCCGACATTATTTAATATCTATGTGGCCCCCCTTGCGCAAATCATTAGATCACGCAGATTTGAGATCACCCAGATAAAGTTAAATCTCAGTTCTCGGGCTATATGAGGGAAATTGCTACGTGGATGAAAATCAACTGTCTTCACTTAAATGGCGGCAAGACCAAGATAGTGCTGTTTGGAAAGGTTCAGGAGCTCAGGCCGGTAGACTGGTGGCCCATTGAACTAGGCCCAGCCCCATGTCTAAAACAGGAGGTAAAAAACCTTGGCATTAAATTAGATCAGACTTTATCCATGAAAGACCAAGTTAGTGCTACCTTGAGGCTCTTATATTGCCACAATGCGCCTACTAAGTAAAGTTTTTCCTTGGCTTCCATCAGTCTCAAGAAAAGCCCTAGTCTAGGCCTTGATCGTGAGTCGCCTGGACTATGAGAATGCACTGCTAGTTGCAGACAATGACAAACTGTGGTCTAAGATCCAGGTTGTGCAGAACACTACGGCCCTTCTGATCTGCAACCTCACTTCACACTCCTCCTATTCACCCATCTTGAAAAGGTCTTGCACTGGCTGCCAGCTAGGAAACGTGCCAATTTCAGGCTGTCTCGTTTGACTCATAAGGTGTTAACCTACACTAGCTTACCTTCACAACAGGCTCTGCCATTACTGCCCCACTAGACTGCTCAGATCTGCAAACAATGCTTTACTACAGATCCCTTGTATCTGTACTTCGAGAGTCGGAAGCAGATCTTTTTTATATCTTGTCCCACTCCTTTGGAACAAACTTCCTCTCAAATTTGTAAGTGCACAGTGCTTGGGAAGTTCAAAAGACTTTTAAAGACGTGGTTGTTCTAATTGTACCATACAGACCCTGAGTAGCGAAGCACCGAGATACACCTTCGGGTGTGAGTCGGTGCACTATACCAAGTGGCCATAACATAACATACTTTCAGAATAAAGGGGAGAAAGAGGGATAGAAAGGCTCATCCTCCTACCGATAAGTACCAAAAACCCAAAGGAGGCAATCAGTATTTTTATGTACTAACCCTCCACAAGGAAAAGAAAACACTGTGTTTTCGTATAAAACCCTTACCCACCAGGATTGTCACTTGGTGGCATGCTTCATCATCGGATCCATCTTGCTTCACTGCAGAACTGGGTGTGATGCAACCTATGAATTACATGGGAGCACTTACAGATGTGTATTACATGGTGGCAAAATATGAGTTATGGGGGAATTTAAGTGAAAAGAAAACATTAAAATACCTTCCTAGTTGGTAATGGGATATTTATTGTGGTCTCTAGTCGGCATGGTTTAAAAAGGGGAAAAGAAAGAGTAAAAAGAGTAGATAACTATGTATCTGCTTTTCAAAGTGTTAACATGTTTCAAGCCGTTCCCCAAGGCTTTTCTTCAGGACCAATAATCTAACTCCAAGATAGCACTCTGTTTACACTATATAGCTGCACACACTCTCTAGCAAAACCAAAATGAGCCTTGTGACACACAGCATAAAGCACAAAACACATGGAAAAATACACCAACATATATAAAAGATGCAGCAACCTTGCATCATGGGTCCTCCGGTAGAGAGGGAAGCTTGTAGTCACACTCTATAAATGAAATGGGAGAAAAGATGTCGAAATATATAGTATATAGAGCTTTGAACCGGTATTCCATGCGGCTCTGCCGTACTTGCTATTTCAAAGCCTAGCCCCTGTACACTGACCTACGTTACTGCCCGGGGCCTGAATCTTAATGTGGTGTGTTCACACAGTGTATATATATGAAATGCTCAAGTTCAGAGCCAAGTGGACGCAGCTTCCTCACTGCTCTGAACACTAGACCACACTCAGTGGTCCATTATGGCGGCTCATCATGGGACTGCTTTCGCATTCCCTTCATCTCCAGCAGCTCATGGCCAGGGGCCTGATGGGCTGTGGAGATAGAGGCACGTTAGCAGGGCAAGGGGCAGAGAAATAATTTTGCAAATAATTATGAATAAAAGTTTCCTGCAAAGAAACTGAATTTATCTTACTTTATGCCATGTTGAATAAATATGTGAAATTTACTAGACTAGATGTTGCGAAAGGAACGGTTACCCAGAAAAGTTTTACGATATATATATATGTATATAGTAGGTATATATAGTTAGGATTTTTTCTCTATGGGATTTTTGAAAATTCTATGTCTAATAACTTTGGCGTTTGTGGACGGAATTGGCTGAAATTTTCAGGAAAATGGAACATTTTGTTTCTGAGCAGCCCCTGAAAATTTGGGGGGGGTTCGTCAAGGGGGGGTCGAGAAAAAAGGGGGGTCCCAAAACGTGTTTTTAACATTGAGTTTTCCATAGGGCGGTTGGCCTCACTTTTAGCCCGAACGGCTGAATGGATTTGCACGAAACTTGGCAAAATTGTAGGGACTGGTAGCCCGATGTGCCTTTGCTAGGTCTCAATATATGTGCTCCAGTGGATTTTGAGAAATTAACATTCAAAAAAAGATATATATCTGTAACAGCGGACCAGGCAGCGCTCCGGTTCGCGGACTTTACGCGTTACGGAGCTTTGTGAAGCGAAGCTGATTGGTTCTCCGGCGTCTGTAAACATTCCAAACAGTCCGTAGCGGCCGCCATCTTGTCTCTCGGTAGGATCGAGAGACAAGAGGAGGCCAAAGCGAAGGGGCAAATGACCATAAGGGGGCATAGTAGATCCTCCCTGACCCTCTAGGTTTGATGTGGAGGTTTTAAAAGGGCCCCGCGGGGCAAAAAAAATAAAATAATAATAATCGAACGGCTGAATGGATTTGCACGAAACTTGGCAAAATTGTAGGGACTGGTAGCCCGAAGTGCCTTTGCTAGGTCTCAATATATGTGCTCCAGTGGAGTTTGAGAAATGAACGTTCAAAAAAAGATATATATCTGTAACAGCGCTCCGCTTCGTGTACTTTTCGCGTAACGGAGCTTTGCGAAGCTGATTGGTTCTCCGGCGTCTGTAAACATTCCAAACAGTCCGTAGCGGCCGCCATCTTGTCTCTCGGTAGGATCGAGAGACAAGAGGAGGCCAAAGCGAAGGGGCAAATGACCATAAGGGGGCATAGTAGATCCTCCCTGACCCCCTAGGTTTGATGTGGAGGTTTTAAAAGGGCCCCGCGGGGCAAAAAAAATAATAATAATAATAATCGAACGGCTGAATGGATTTGCACGAAACTTGGCAAAATTGTAGGGACTGGTAGCTCGATGTGCCTTTGCTAGGTCTCAATATATGTGCTTCAGTGGATTTTGAGAAATTAACGTTCAAAAAAAGATATATATCTGTAACAGCGCTCCGCTTCGCGGAGATAAAATTATCTCCGTATTACCTAGCTGTTGCTAACACCAGTTAGCGACCGCTAGTAGGAGATAGCGACCATCTTGGGCCCCACTTTGCATGTCAGTGATATTTATCACTAATGACATGCAAAGTGGGCATGCCAAGATGTTAGCGACTGGAAACAGTTGCTAACATCGCTATCTCCTATTACCAACTTTTGGAGATATTCGCGCTAAGCGCGAATATCTCCAAAAGCTACCACCTGCCCTGAGCAGTTCTTAGCCATGTTATCCAATGGGAGGTGGATAACATGGCTAAGAGCATTAGCTCGGTAATGCATGAATATCGCTGAGTTTTCAGCGATATTAATGCATTGCGGTCGTTTTTCATCGCATTTGCGATAAACCTTGATAATAGCAAGGTTTATCTGCGATAATTTCTGACGATGCTTAGCGGTAAAAAATTTGTTGCTAAGCATCGTTAGGGATAAATATCGCTTAACTTTGGTAATATGCCCCAACGTCTGTTAACGTTCGATTCGAAGGAAATCAGGAAGTGTTGAAAAACATTGTCTGCGCCATCTTGCCTTTTTTCAAATGCCACACTTTTGTCGTGCACGGCAGTCATTTTAGATGCCTTGACCAGACCCACTCTCTGCACGCTGTCGATCCTTAGCATGGCTCCCCACCCTCGCAAGCATCTCCCCCAGACACTGGTCACCCCCGTTCTCTGTCTTATGCATGGGTAATAAACCTCCCCCCATCTGCGCTGCTCTTCCCTGAGAATCACACCCTGTGCCCGCCCGACACCTCCCTTTCGCCCTATTCACTACCGCACCCTCTGACACTCCTTTTCCTCTGTGTCCGATTGTCCAGGCCGGTCCTAGGCTATCAGCTAGCCCTGCAGATGTAGTTTATGGCCACAGCTGTAAAGAATCACCCCTCTTCAAAGGAGTTATAGTAGATCAAGGCCCACACTCGATGAGATCCGTCACAGCACACGCGTTCCTACTATCTGAAAACCATCCTGTATTGTGATTGGGGAGGGGACCGAGCCTGAAGCGGAAGATTCCAGGGATGACTCTTTGTACATCAAAGTTTTTACAATTATGTGTCACATTAAAAATATATAGCACTCCAACAAAGTAGTAAGATTATAAAACTTTAATAACTTATAAATATATACAACAAAACAAAAACAGTAAAAACATTTAAACATTTTTAGGGAAAAACAACGAAGTAGCGGTCGGCTGTGCGAATAGTCCCAACGCAGCACAACGTCCAGATTTCTGGACGGCACCCAGGTGATGTTGCCTGGGTGCCGCACTGATTTCGGCATCCGGCGTGGGGCGTCGCGGGGGGTGGGTCATCAGTAGCAAACTGTTGTGCGAATAGTTCCAAGGCAGCTGAACGATGGCACCAAGGTGATGTCCAGTAAGTTGCCGCACTGGTTTTGGTATCCTACAATGCTGCTCCGAATAACGGCGTGGGGCGCCCCGGGGGGGGGGGGGGAGGCGGCGTGAACGGGCCTCTCCAGGTGGAGTCTCGTCTGTTGTAGTGGGGCGCCCCTTTACCGTTTCAGTTGCCATTCCGTCCGCTTTTGGTCCACTGTGTCAAAAGCCGCAATTCAGCTGAGTTGCGCCCACTCTTGCGGTGCAGCGATAGGCGGCTGTCACAGGACTCTCAAAATGGCGGCAGGCTCTTTCCTTTTTGGGCCTGGTCCACTGAAATGGCCCTGGGACACCTTGGAAATCGGACGCTTGTCTGCTAGGTCTTGGACCCCATTCTCGAAAGCGTCCCCTCCGCCTTGAGGATTCAACAAAAGTTTTGGGGGCCCCCGATTCCTGCAGGCTTCTGGTGGGGAGCGGCTGCCATGATTGCTCGCGGAATGACCACGACGGAGCCACGAGATGGTGGTGCTCTCATGCTGACGCCAGCTTCAGTCTGAAACATCCAGAAACAAGGTGGGGCTTTCATCGTTTGGGAAAAAAAAAAGTTTTCATCCAATGAAAAGTGTTATTTTTAGATCACATGATCAAGCCTTCCATCATTAGGAAACCAAAAGTAAAATGAACCAATGAAAAGTTTTATAAACAAGTCACATGACCTGTTATGCGGCATAGGGTATAAAATGCGGAGTGTGGCCATCCTACAATGCTGAAAGTCGGCGTGGGGTGCCCCGTTGGCCTGTGAGTTCGCGTCAGTAGCGGACCGATGTGCGAATAGGCCGAAGGCAGCACAACGCGCCAAGATCCGGATGGCACCGAGGTGGTGTCTAGTAAGTTGCCGCACTGGTGTGGCCATCCTACAATGTTGAAAGTCGGCGTGGGGCGCCCCGTTGGCCTGTGAGATGGCGTCAGTAGCGGACCGATGTGCGAATGGGGTCAAAGGCAGCGCAACAATATTTTCTGAATAGAAGACACCACAAGGCGCTGAGATGCCAAGATCCGGATGGCACCGAGGTGGTGTCTAGCAAGTTGTGGCACTGGTGTGGCCATCCTACAATGGTAAAAGTCGGCGTGGGGCGCCCTGTTGGCCTGTGAGATGGTGTCAGTAGCGGACCGATGTGCGAATGGGGCCAAAGGCAGCGCAACAATATTTTCTGACTAGAAGACACCACAAGGCGCTGAGATGCCAAGATCCGGATGGCAACGAGGTGGTGTCTAGTAAGGTGCACTGGTGTGGCCATCCTACAATGCTGAAACTCGGCGTGGGGCGCTCCATTAGCCTGTGAGATGGCGTCAGTAGCGGACCGATGTGCGAATGGGGCCAAAGGCAGCGCAACAATATTTTCTGAATAGAAGACACCACAAGGCGCTGAGATGCCAAGATCCGGATGGCACCGAGGTGGTGTCTAGTAAGTTGCACTGGTGTGGCCATCCTACAATGCTGAAAGTCGGCGTGGGGCGCCCCGTTGGCCTGTGAGATGGCGTCAGTAGCGGACCGATGTGCGAATGGGGCCAAAGGCAGCGCAACAATATTTTTGGAATAGAAGACACCACAAGGCGCTGAGATTCGGTTAGCACCGAGGTGGTGTCTAGCAAGCTATGCAGCTGAGTTGCGTGCGCACTTGCGGCGAATAGGTCGAAGGCAGCACAACAATGTTTTCTGAATAGAAGACACCACAAGGCGCTGAGATTCGGTTACCACCGAGGTGGTGTCTAGCAAGTTGCTGCACTGGTGTGGCCATCCTACAATACTGCTCCGAATAACGGCGTGGGGTGCCCGAAGGGGGGGGGCGGCGTGAACGGGCCTTCCTAGGTGGAGGCTCGTCTGCTGTAGTGGGGCGCCCCTTTACTGTTTCAGTTGCCATTCAGCTGAGTTTCGGCCGCTCTTGATGCTACAGCGACAGGCGGCTGCAACAGGACTCTCAAAATGGCGGCCTGTTCTTTAGATTTGGGCCTGGTCCACTAAAATGGCCCTGGGACACCTTAGAACTCGGACGCTCGATTTTTTTTTCCTTTCCTCTACATGCAAAAAAAGGTAAATGCCCGGTACGTTATACGCTTCATCTGCCACGATGTACTCTCCAGAGGAACCGAAAAAAAATATAGTTATGGTAACTATACCATGCATCGTCATATGGAGAGGTGGCACCAATTAATTATAGTGCTGCATAAAAGAGAGATTTGGAGGAGAACCCCCGACCTGCCAGTACATTCATCAAAGAAGTGGCACTGACAGCATCAGAGGCAAGGGAAACGGTCCCAAATATTTAGAAGAACTTTGGAAAGATTAAAATGACATGTTTAGATTGTGGCAAATTAATTTCATGTGGACAGATGAGTGTTACTCTATAAATACAGCATATGAACATCATCATAGTCGATGGTTGGTAGAGACATTTTGACTATATCCTGGACCTGCCCGTCCTCGCCTAAAATGGCGCCGGAATAAATGGGACTCGTAACTCCTTGTTGTGTACTGGTTGCAGAACCTTGAAATCACGAGATACGTATGCAGTTTTGAAGCACATGGCGGGCGGGGACGAGAATTGATTGAGTATTTCGACATCCCTATTGATATTAAGTTCTGATGTGTTATTGATTACTGTACTATTGAAAGTTCGAATTAACGTCACCCATGGTACTTGCCCGCAAATGTATATCTAGATAATTTTATTGTAACTGGCCCTGTCGTATTTTAATTATAAAATGTACGTCCACCGATTCCGCAACTGTTAGACACCTTAGTTCTTGCAACCTAATGGCCCGCCCGTTACGTTCCTCTACAGTGTAAATGTCTACTCATCATATACGATTACAGTTTGCTCCGTGGCCGGCCCACGTGGTTATAGGCTCGTATTTGTATAATGAAATTTTCACAATAAAGGTTTTTAAAAGAAAACATGGTAGCAGTATATACATTGGTAAAGTTTTTAATAATAGTCACTGTTTTAGAATCATTAAAAGGCAAGTGAAATAAAGCAGACCAATTACATGAAGGGTAAAAGGTATAATACGCAGGAACGCAGTAAAGATAAATGGTCAAGGGCTGTTGTGTTTTCTACTCCTGCAATATAAAGTGATCGATAAGAATCTCATATTCAGGCGTATCGGCGACTAAGACAGCAGGTCGACCCTCTTTTGCTCAACGGCTCCGTCATGGGACGAAGAAACGCCCTTTTTCTCGAAAAAAGAATATATTTTACTTGCAGGACAGTTGTAAATTTTCCGGGAAGTACATTAGCCTGGAACATTATAACATATATTTAAGAAAAAATAATGTTCGGAAGTAAAAGCGTAATTTTTAGGTCATATGACCAAGCCTTTCATCATTAGAATAAGAAAAGTAAAATGAACCAATGAAAAGTTTTATTAACAAGTCACATGACCTGTTATGCTTACGTTACGCGCTGCGCGTCGCGCCCCGGATGACTTCCGGATGCGCTAACGCGGCGCGTCATATGACGCATTACGCGACAACGCAGGTCCAGAATATAGTCAAAATGTCTCCACCAACCAGCGGTCGGAACACAACCCCTTTCAGCAGGCTAAATAGTTCTGTTAAATGACAACAGAAGGGACAGGCAACAAGAACCATCAGTCAAAGAGGGGAGGGCTAGTTCTTCTCTACCGGGTTACATTGGGGCGCTACCGGAACTGATCGAATTGGTAGTCTACAGTGTTTCTGGATGTTTCAGACTGAAGCTGGGGTTAGCATGAGAGCACCACCATTTCGTAGCTCCGTCGTGGCCATTCCGCGAGCAATCATGGCAGCCGCTCTTTATCGTTATTTTGGGCGGGGTGGGTGGCGGAGCCGAGCTGTATTGCAGCCATCATGGTGTGGAGTTCAGTTCATCTCACTAGTTTCGTATTTGTCATGAGGGGTTGTTCCTAATGTTTCTATTTTAGTGAGGTCAAAAAGAGATCCCATTAGTGGCCTACTGATTTTGCTCGATTCCTTTTGTTTTTTTACACGATTTTTCGTTATCTGCAAAGACTAAACAGAGTATTGCGACTCTGTGTTTGTTTGTAAATAGAGAATGAACCAAAGAGAACCAATTCTAAAACAGTAAATGCTTGGATAACAATCAATCAAATGGAGAGAGAAGCAGGCACGACGTATTACAACGGGGGCAAAGGCCTGCGTTAACTACCTTTCACTATCTGCAAAGAGAGAGTACTCCTAATAGAAATGAGGGGGAGGGGGCAGCATTCAAAGCAGATCAGTGTGCATAAACACGAAAATGTTTTTACTTACCACGTACTTGACATTCGACAGCTTATGATATTTGCTATTAAAAAACCATTGAAATTCACTGAAAAAACCATAGGTTATATACCATATATAGTTAGGAATTAGCATTTACAAAACCTTGAAAATTCACTGAAAAAACCATAGGTTATAGACCATATATAGTTAGGAATTAGCATTTACAAAACCTTGAAAATTCACTGAAAAAACCATAGGTTATAGACCATATATCCTTAGGAATTAGCATTTAAAAAACCTTATTTTACCCACACAAAACCATTGAAATTCCATATATAGTTAGTTGCACTAACTATATATCGCGCACCCGCAATCCACTGCTGATGATGTCACATATTACATCATTCATGACATGGTCAGTGACATCACTGATGACATCACTGATGACATCTCAAATGACATCACTGATGACATCACTGATGACATCTCATTTGACATCAATGACCACATCACTGATGATATCATTCATGTGACAATACAATGCATCTCCTCACATTTTAATATAACCTCTGTTTCACCCAGTGTTAAATACAGAGTATAATTTTTGAAACCATTGACACACCAATACTAGTTACTACATACGCACTCACTGACTCCTACGTCTACACACACCTTCACTCATTCACCCACACAATCATTCATACATACAATCACTCATCTTTACAACACTATCATATGCACTCATACACCTATACAGACACTCACAGTCTGCCACTCATCCATGGAGTTACTCACACACCTAGTCAGTCCTGTAAAGAATCAATGACACTTCCATTTTCTTGTCTATACAGTTAAACATAGAGCACCTTACATTTTCAAACATATACTAACACATACTTACCTTCTTATACAATCATTGATACAAGTACACATTGATCTGCACAGAGTCACACACCTCCCAGCCAGCCACACACACACTCAGTCTCCCATACAAATACTTGGGCAATCAATCAATAACCCATATAGTTACTCATATAGCTACTGATCAACACATGCAGCAGTTTACAGAACAACAGACATAATGATGCACAAATTAAGACAGTTTAGTCACTAACCCATGCACTCAGTGAGACACATTTAATCACTCAGTCATACAGTCAGTCATGCACCTACTAAATCCTTCGTCCAGACACTTACACATCCACTCATTCTTCAATATGTAAGACATATTTAAACTTTACAGAAACAAAAAATCACTGGATGTTGTTATCAGTCATGTCATCAGTGATGTCATTTGAGATGTCATCAGTGATGTCATCAGTGATGTCACTGACCATGTCATGAATGATGTAATATGTGACATCATCAGCAGTGGATTGCAGGTGCGCGATATATAGTTAGTGCAACTAACTATATATGGAATTTCAATGGTTTTGTGTGGGTAAAATAAGGTTTTTTAAATGCTAATTCCTAACGATATATGGTCTATAACCTATGGTTTTTTCAGTGAATTTTCAAGGTTTTGTAAATGCTAATTCCTAACTATATATGGTCTATAACCTATGTTTTTTTCAGTGAATTTTCAAGGTTTTGTAAATGCTAATTCCTAACTATATATGGTCTATAACCTATGGTTCTTTCAGTGAATATAAATATATATATATGGGAATGCAACCTTGTATATGCTGGGTGTTGTGTAACCAAATGTGCTCAAAGTGTGTAAAAAAATCTGAAAAATACTCAGCATATACAAAATGGAGATAACAAGAGGAGGCTTGTGGAGATATTGTGACTTACCTTCACACTTGTATTCTATTCCCTTTTCCTTGTGGCTTCTGATGACAGATTTGGTAATGTTCTTTACCCAATAGTGTTTTCTTTACCTTGGGCAGGGTTAGTACATAGAGAAAACTAATTGGCTCATAACATAACATAACATAACATAACATAACATAACATAACATAACAGGGAGGCAAGCTGTAGGACTGCTACTTGTTAAACAGTTGAGGTTAATACAATGTTTGAAATATGTTTATACTGGGGAACAACAACATGCTGATTGTGAACAGTTCTTACTCTGTGTGGAACCTGGGAAAATATCCAGATAATCATCTGGTAGTTTTGGACACATTTAAAGTGCTGTCACTAAATGTACAGGGCTTAAATGCCACTGCAAAGAGATCTAGGGTGCACACCATACCCATTTGAAAAGAGGGGACTCAAGTAAATTAAACTAATAAGTACACCAACCACATACAACCTGTGGCAACAACAAAGATAAAAAACAAGTTGGGCAATACACTGGGAATTATACTACAGAAATCAATCATAGACAAGATGGATATGCCATACTAGGTAGAAGAGAAAGGGCAATGAAGATCTTAAGGAGCAATTAAGATTCATTTTCTTTTACTTTTATATACTGTGAATTCAACCTGAAGGTACTGGAGCACACATTCAATTTTTAGGCACAGAGAGATTAAGTGTTATACCCTGTGTTAGACCTGACAGTCTTAGAGTGGTCATCCTCCCAACTTTTTGCCTGCTTCCTCCATGTTTTCAGACCTCGTTTTTTCCTGGTATTAAGGCATTGTGCACTTTACCACTCCTAACCAGTAATAAAGTGTGCTTGTGCTCTCTCCCTTAAACATGGTAATATTAGTTCATCCCCATTTGTCATATTTTATTTACTTACAAGCCCTAGGTAAGGTGGTGCTCCCTGTACCCAGGGCCTGTAAATTAAATGCTACTAGAGAGCTTGCAGCCCTGATTGTGCCACCCACTTAAGCAACTCACTAACCTTACCCCAGGCCTGCCCCTGCAGAGCCTGTGTGTGTAGTTTTCGCTGCCACGTCGACCTGGAAAAATACACCTTTTGCCAGGTCCACACCTTCCCTTTTTATACGAATGTCAACCCTAAGGTAGGCCCTGGATAACCCAGAGGGCAGATGGCAATGTGTGTAAAAGGTAGGACATTTCCATTTTGTCCTGGTAGTGAAAAACTCTCAAAGTAATTTTTCACTACTGCGAGGCCTATCACACCCATAGAATTGGGATTACCTTATTACATTTTATAGGTGTAATTTCCGATTGGGAAGATCTAAATCCCCCAAGTCTGGTGTCTCTGGAATCCTAATTTAAAATCCTAATTGATGGTGATTTCAGATTTTAAATTAAAATTCTGAAAAAAACACTTTAAGAAAGATGGCGTTTTTCTACTTTAGTCATTTGGAGCCTGCTACCTGTCTCTGATCACTTGTCTAGGATGGGTGACAGCTGGGCTTTGTGTATTCTTCCTACACAGCCACACACAATGGGAACTTTGGTGTGACTTAATGGGCCATCTTGGCAGGATGAGTGGGAGGAGTTGGACCCAGCCTCACTTACACCTGCATATCCCCCCTGTAGTGATTATGGAGCCAGGGCAGGAAAGGCAGGACCTATGTGCCCTTCAAAGGCCTATCTTTGAAGTCTCCCACAATCAAAGGCCCAACTGGGTATAAGTACTAGACCTCTGTCACCACCACTCCAGTACACTTCTGGACCTGTGAATACTCTGCCAAGACAAAGGACAGCTGTGCTGCTGAAAGGACTTCCTCTCTGCTGGACTGTTGTTTTGCCGAACTCCTGCCTTGCTGCCTTGCTGTGCAACTGACTCCATCACTTGACCCCAGAGTGACTCTGAGGGCTAGCTGGCTGGCTTCCTGATTTGTAGTCTCAGGGACATAAAAGACTTCCAACCCACCTGCTTCTGCACCTGGACTCTGAAATCTGTGATTCTAACTTGCCAAGTGGTGCCACCCGAGTCCTGGACCCTTGGAGGTGGGCTTAAAGTACTTTACCAGCAGAAATGAGGCATCCTCTGCTGAGCTACGCATCCCTGAGCCAAGACGATTCATCTCCTCGGCTGAGCGTAGCATCATTGACCAGAAATGATGCATCACCGCCGTTGCATGGATTGGACCAGTCACAAAAGACTCACAACGATGCTACATCCCGCATATTGGGACTGGTGCATCGTCTGCTGATCTGCCACTGCGCACCGCTTTTACTGCCACGAGCTCCTCACATCGCCTGTCAGAAACTGCCTCAACGATGATGCCAAACCTCCACAACGCACCTTTACTGCTCATCTGAACAGGCACATGGCCTCCAATGCACCACGCCTCCTTGACCCCGGCCTTTGCATCTCAAGCTCCGGTTAAAGGACCTCGCGGAATAGCCTCATCGCATTTGGAAACCGAAGCTTTGTCTCTGTTGCACGACACAAAGCTTCACAACCAAGATTTAAGGTACATTGGTTCAGCGGGCCTAACTGATTTCCGGCTGCCGAACTGTGCTCCATTGCAGTCACCCTGAACTTTCGACTTTGACACAGTTTGGCGTGACCAGATATCCCCAATAGCATTTTGGTTATTTTTCACTTAAACTTTATTATTCAATATCTTGAGTTTATTTTGGTCTTGTGTTATTTATTAAATGAGAGTTTATTTTTCTAACCTGGTGTGGAATCTTTTTGTGTGTTGTTGTCCTTGATTCACAGTTTCAGGAGTTGCACAAATACTTTACACATTGCTTCTAAAGTTAAGCCTGATTGCTCTGTGCCAATTTACTGGAGGGTGAGCACAGTTTAATTTAGGGTGTGTGTGTTCCTTACCATGTCTAGGATTGTGGTTACTGGTTGACCAGGAATTATGGATCTGTCAACCAGGAACCCAATTTCTAACTCCCAGCAACACAAGATTTTGAGCAGCCACCTAAACTCGTACCTGGTTCCCCAGTTCCAAAATCAGCAGCTATAGCCTTAACACCAAATCCTCTCCATACATCTTTTTGACTATATCATGAGATGCTAGCCTACAAGACAAAAGAAACTAGGGACTAGGCAGAAGGATGAGGAAAGCTTGAAAACTGTGAGACTCGACAACTCTAGTCAAAAGATTTCCTACCTGAAGCGGTGGAGGAGGGCGAATTTTGGGTATTCGGTGAGAATTTGCTGGATTAACCAAGAAATGTAAGTAACTAACAAGATCAAAGGAAATATGGTTATATGGCTTGAATAAGCAAACTCCCATTAAGTTTTTTTCCCTCAAAAAAATAATATGAAACATTTCCTAACTACATTATCTTAAAGGAGCCCTTCATCCTTCCTGTGCAAACCAACATTGTTCTCTGTCAGTACATATCTGCTACCCTGCTCAGCATAGCAACTATGAACTTGCGAACGTACCCTACACACTTCAGGGCATAATTACAAGGGTTTTATTTCTGCTTTTTTGGCCAAAAAAACCCAAAAAGCAGAGATAAAACCAGCGCCCTATTTACAAGAGGGTGCTAACATGCATAATCGCATGTTAGCACCCTTTTTCCCAACGCCTCCAAGTAGATGCAAAGTGGGCGTTACTGGGCGTACCCCAAATGGACTACCTTGCAAATATCGCTGATGTTTACATTGCAATATTTACAAGACAGCCCACATGATTTTAGCACACGTTAGATTGTGGTGAAAATAGCAGTTTTCGCCAAAATCTAACGTCTGTCAAAAACCTGACTTAGCCATCCCTAACATAGGGAGTGGATTATGGTGATACGACCCTGTGGGTCGTATAAACAAGGTTATCGCCGTTTTGCAAGGAACATCGCTGGAAAAATAGCGATGTTCCTTGCAAAAGGGCGATAACCTCGCTATCTCTGGAATTTTTATCGCCCTGGAGAAATGAATTGTTAATAACGCGCTTCCTGGCTATAAATTCCAGAGATAGCCATCGATAATATTATTATCGCTAAGCACGGCCAGCGATAATTATCGCTGGGCGTTGATAATATGCCCTTTCATGTGCTGCAATGTAAATGGACCAGGAAGGTACAGTCTTCCAAATCATAAATTGTTGAAAAAGGTCCGTCACTTAATTAATGTAAGACTTCAAAACAAGCACTTTATTTTGAAAGCTGGTGTTTATTCCCGGCAATACTTTTGCAATAAACAGTTAACACCAGAGGTCATACTAATCTAGACCCATCATCAGCAATCATTACAAAAGGTCGAAAGTATTTTGATTTCTTCACCACTGCCGCCCTCCTCCCCCGTCTCCTCCTCGCACACACACCAAACAAAACAAAGACAAAATACATTAGGAGATAATCCAAAGAAGGAAACAGATGCCACTTTTAAAGAGTACTTAATAGAAAATGATGTTTAGGGATTTTGGTACATAACTGTGCGATAGATTTTTCATTTTGTTTCTAATGCATGTTCCAAAATTATCTCAAATGATTATGTATGCACTTTTCTGTAATTCCCTTTTATAGCATTTGCTTGGCAGGACTTCAATTCTCCCAAGCTAATCTAATGAAAATGGGCCTATTGTCAGCTACACCTTGCTGATTGCTGCCTACCTGCTGCTAAAGATAATTTGTGCAGTGTAAATGAAGACTTCAGCATTTGCTCAAAGAAGGGTGCATGTAATGACACTGCTGTGCAGTATCTGCATAGGGCAGACTGTATCAAAACAGTTATAATTAATTATTGGAAGGCAGGCATGTGCAAAAGATTTGCATTTTGATTTTACATTTATTTAGCGCACCAAAATATTGGTTAATCTTTAACCTTTAGGAAAAAAATACAATTTAACATATTTGTGGCTGCGGGTGGTTTACCTGCAGTCTTTTCTTAACGTAGGTGTATATTTTCTCAAAGGAGTTGTCTATGAAGCAGGTGCTCCTGCACCTTCTCAATATACTCATGAACATGTAAATATGTGAAATTTTTACAATTATGGAGTTTCTCTATTTAGAACACGGTAATATTCACTTGTCGATCTGATACCAAAATGAAACGTTCATAATGTGATAGACCTGCTATAATTAAAACGTTAACCTTTTTTATATGTAACATTTATACGTGATCTTTTATTGCCAGGGTTATCAATTATCTCCCAGAGGGAAAGTAAGAAATTCTTTATTCAAAATCTGGGACAAACGCCTACAAGGAATCATGAGCTAAAAAAAAACAGGTGAGAGTGTCTGCAACAAAGACAGCTGAAAATAGAAATAATGAAGCACCGATAAAGTCGAAGTTTCGGGCTTAGATGTATGTACTGCATGTTCTCGCGGCTGCCAACACTACAGGCACACTGTACGCAGAGAAGGTACCCTCGGGTGTGTTCGTGTGCAGGCTGCATATACATAAAGGCACATGAAAAACAGTATGCATTCCTTGACCTGAAGTTACTAAACCTCTTTACAGGGAGGGATTTAGTAAATACCTTCAGGGAGTTGATGGAACTTTTGTGTTCATTGTAGACTCTCCAAATGCAGATATTCCGATGGGTGATGACAGCCAAGATGACAGTCAGATTTTGGTGGAACAAGAGTGATGCAGTAAATGGGCAGAGGCTCCTGCACCAATAAAACCTGTAGCTTTTCTGCCCCATGTGGGGAAGCAGAAACTGCTCCATTTCTATTGGTGTTCCTCAGTGATCTCTGCCAGTTTAATTCCTTTGTTATCCTGTCCAAGTTAGGTGCCGAGAGAGTCACTATGACATGAGGGGAGAAAGTTTAGTTCAGTTGGGACAATTTTATTCTTGGGTTTTAACATGGCGAAGTTTTGGCAAAGTGTTCTGCTGACCCAGCTTATTCTGAAGGCAAATCCTTATATGGCAGATGGTTCCCTGCTCACCTAATAGATGAAGAGGCCACATGTTAGGGTTAAAATGACTCCCTCGGTTCAAGCCATCTTCTGGCCAGTGTTAAACAGTAAATCACCCTCAAGGACATAAGCATAGCGGTAGAGTACTGGATAGGTGATTAAAAAAAATATTGATGGGGGCGGGGCTACCACTCCGCACAGGATGCCAGCTCTCGTTTGAGCTCTGCTGCGACGCGGAACCTGGAAGAGGATTTCGCCCGCTGTGCTGCACCGTTCCTGTGCCCAAAGGTAGCGGACCTCTCTCTCTTAATGGCGGCTATACTTGAGTCTACTTTTTGAGTGGGGGACACCGTTCTGCATGTACTTTTGCCCTCGAATCCTTTTGCCTCACAAACCCGAGCTGCCGCCATTTTGTATGCTCGGCGGCCGTCCTGTGTGTGGAAATCTTTGTGGTTGGTCCCTGGTCGTGCTGTGGACTTGCTGCTTTTGTGCTTGTGTGCCAGTTCTTCCTCTGCCTCCATTCTCAGGACGCTTGTGAAAGGAATACTGTGTCCTATGCTGAATGGACAATATTAACTGTTTACTGGAATCTTTCAATATTCAGAGCCTCTTTTCTTCACTGGCACCCACCAACTGCCTTTATTTACATTACCAACACCATGCTTGCTTGTGACCACCTTTATTATATGCACTCTCATGTATAGGTGCGCCTGCCTATGGCTATGCCGTACAAAGGTTAGGTTGTCATAGCCCATGTGACGTAATAAGCACTTGTTGATGTGACAACTCCTCAGGGCTGGTGTCATTAATCATTCTACAGATTTTTTTTTTCTTCCACTACTTGCCTGTGACATCTGTTGCATGGCTTCATATTTTTCTTGTCAGTGAATTGTCTTCTGGAACGTCGTGATGGGTTTCATCATATTGCATATGACATAGCTGTTCTCCTGAGTGCTCTCCATAATCTTTAAGTCTTTCATATATGGGAAGGACATCTAATCTTAAAAATCATCCTCCTTCCCAACGCAAAGTTCACTTTGTTAAGATGGCCAACAAATCCACTTTTTCTGCGAAGTCCTCTACTTCTGGCGCCAAACCAAAAAGAGTCAAGAAGGATCCTCCATCGCCTATCCAATCATCTTCCAACCCGTTCTTAGATTCCATCTTGGAGGAATATCATTCCTTAAGGCGATTCATGACTGCCACTTAAGAAAATTTACAACCAATTGAAGATCGTTGGATTAACATGGAAGGTAAAATGACCGAAATGGAGCTGCGAATCAGTAACCTTCAAAGCGCGACCACTAAACATCCTGTGTTAGAACAAGAAATACATAAGCTCAAACTCCACACCTAAGATATAGAAAATTGCAATAGAAGGAACAATCTTCGCCTGTATGGCCTGCCAGAGAATGTTGAAGGTTCGGATCTCCTTTCCTTTTTGAAGAAATTCTAGGCTGACCTCCTAGATCTTCAATTTTCAGCTCCCCTCAGCATTCAACGAGCTCATCGACTTGGTCATCAACAACCTCATTCTACCAAACCACGCAACATAATCATGGTGTTCCTTCAATTTACTTGCTTGATGCATGTTCTCAAAACTGCAAGAGAGAAACATTGTCTTGTTTGGTCAGGACATAACAACTTAATTTCAAAAGACCTCTCCAATGCTACCAACGCCAGGCGCAAAGAATGCCTGGCCCTAAGGCCTCAAATGAGATCTGCTATGGCACCCTGCATCCTTGTTTTTGAAAAATCACACATGAAGGTGTTTGTCGTACCTTTTAAGATCCTCTCCAGCTAAAACGATTTCTACACTCTATTGCCCGAAATTCCTATGGATTCTTCTGTTAAATGTTCCTGAACTTTTATGCTCCAATACTATTAAATTGTTCATGGTTTAATCCTCTCAATTGTTACTGTTACCTCCTATCTAGTTCTACATGTTCCTCATCTATTACGGTCCTCAGTGATCCAAACAAATAATTGCTTTCCTACTACACTACTACACTACTAATTATTTTCTTATCCTCTTCCTCTCACTTTCTATGCTGCAATATTAGTATATTGGTCATTGCTAATGCTTTACAATTGTTACTGTTACCTCTTCTCTAGTTATAAAAGTTCCTCTTTTATTGGGGTTCTGGTCGCTCCAGTCAAATAATTGCTTTCCTATTTTTCTACTCACACTATGGGCATATTATCAAGATAGGCGATAAAATTATCGGCGCTTTAGTGGCCGAAAACTGCCGCTAAAACGGCGATAATGGGCTTGATAATATGCTCTATGGAATTCCAATTGAAACCCATGTTAGATGTGAAGGACATTTAACCTGAGCTTCAATTGGAATACCATAGAGCATATTATGAAGCCCATTATCGCCTGTCTTGATAATATGCCCCTATATTTTATAAGATTTTCACAGTGATTTTCTTATCCTCCTCCTCTCTGCGTCCCTGTTTTGTGGATCCTGCCCTTGTGTGCAGACATGTTTGGCTTCTATTTCTTTTTCTGCTTCTTACAGATCTGGCTTTCTGTCTTTGATCTGTCATTTCTTTCGCTCTCTCCTTTAAACTATTCTTTCCTCCTTGTTTTGACCCCCTTTTTTCCATTTTTCCTATTTTTGTTAATCTTTCTTCAATTTTCCTTCCAAACATGTGAATAATTCTTTCTTGTATTTTTGTGTCTAAATGACTCTGTATCATTAATTATTTTTTGCTATTTTCTGTATTACTTTCTATTGATAAATGGTGTCTTTTGTCTTCATGGTTACTCCATTTATTTTCCTTATATTCCTTATATTTCTTAATTATTACCTCAGTATTGTTAAACAGTGTCCTTTTTCTTCCCATTGTTGTCTCTGCAGTGTGTCATCATTGTTCCTGTACCCTTGTCTCTAAAGTAATATATGCTTAAAGTTGTATCGTGTAGCGTTCCAGGTCTGGGTCACGCTGTCAAGCGCCAGAAAGTACTCTCCCACTTATCAAAGTTGAATTGCCAAATTGCTTTTCTGCAGGAAACCCATTGTAACGAATTTAAGCCTCTTAAACGTAAACTTCAATGGGTAGACCAGGTTGTTTTATCGCCTGCAGTCAACCGCAAGGGTGGTGTTGCAATTCTCTGTCGTAAATCTTTACAAATTCACATTTTCTCTACTGAAAATCATGGAAATGGACGATGGGCAATACTTCAGTCCAAGGTCCATAATAAAATAATCCCTTTCTTCAATATTTATTGACCAGTTAAACCTGACCCTGGTTTTTGGAATACAATTAAACTTATCTTGCATTTCCAATCCCAATACTATTGTTGCTGGAGACTTTAACAATTGGTTTGATCCTTTGTCCAATAGAAAATCAAAATGCAAATTTAAACTGGACAAATCTCATAAATCATTCTAATCTGCTATTGTCTCTCGTCCACTTTTTGATGTAAGGAAAACCTGCAATCCTGATCAATATGAATTTACTTTTTTCTCTAATGTTCATCATAAAATGTCAAATATTGATTATATTTTGGTTTCAAAATCCCTTTCACCCTCTGTTCCATCCTAGGAAATTGGTTCCATTTTTATTTCTGACCATCCCCCCATTTCTTCGTCATTTGATCTCTCCCTTACCAACTCTAAACATGTCAGATGGCGATCTAACGACTTTCTCCTATCCGACCAATCCTATATATCTAAAGCCACCTCTTTCATAAATGAATTCTTTCTGTTCAACAAAGTCAATATTACCTCTATCCATAATAACTGGGACGCTTTCAAAGGCATCCTTTAGGGTTTTCACCATTGCATACACAGCCAAAAACAAGAAATTAGTAAATTCCAAGTATCTCTCTGCTCTCAAACACATTAAATCTCTAGAACACTCTTTCTTTACATCTAATTCTCATTCACACCTTCGCGACCCCATGAAGGCAAAATCTGACTTAAATAAATTAGCTCCTACTGATGCGTGCAATATTTTACTTAAAATAAAATGCAAATATCACGGGGTCAATATAAAGCAGGTAAAATGTTGGCCAACTATTTAAAAATCAAAACGGAAAAGAAATCCATTGGCCATATTTGTAACACTACTACTTCTTATAAATTACTTTATTCTGATTCTGAAATTGTTAATGCTTTCCAATCCTGCTATCACTCTCGATATACAGATGACACTTCTCCCTCTGCTAGTGATACTCAATCTTTCTTTGATGATCTTCCCCTGGCTGTGCCTGATGAAATGTCTCTTCTTGAAAAATATATATTTCTCCAAGAGATCCTGATGCCATTAAATCCTTGAGGAGGGCCAGGGCTCCTGGTCCTGACGTCTTTTCCATTAATCTATTCTCTACTTTCTCCTCTGTTTTTGCTCCTCGTCTACTTGAACTTTTTGATTCCTTTATCTCCAAATCAAAACCTGAGGGATCCTTTTTAGATGCCCTAATTTTAATCATTGCTAAACCTGATAAAGACCATATCCTTTGTCAAAATTATCGCCCAATCTCATTATTTAATTATGATTGTAAAATCTTTGCGAAAATTCTTGCCTCTAGATTGGATACTGTTATACCACTGCTGATCAAACTTGACCATTCCGCTTTTATCAGAGGTCGACCTATCTCTGATAATGCCAGGATGTTATCTAGTGTGCTTGCATTGGGGAAAAACTATCCTGACCCTCTAGCAGCATTATCTCTCGATGCTGAGAAAGCATTTGATCGTGTGAATTGGCCTTTAATGTTCAAAACACTTCACTGGTTTGGTTTTGGCCCTAAATTAATTTAATTTATTAAGTTGTTGTATCTTGAACCCCACGCATCTATTGCTGTTAATGGTCTTTTATCCCCCTATTTTAATGTACATAGAGGAACCGGGCAAGGTTGTCCACTTTCCCCTCTTTCATTTCTTTTGTGTCTTGAACCCTTCCTTGAACGCATTTGACATAACCCCCTAATAACAGGTTTTAAACATAAATCCCACGAAATTAAACTATCTGCTTATGCAGATGATATTTTGATCTATCTCTCTAATCCCTGTACTGCTTTACCCCCATTCCTACAATAAATTGAGTTATACCCTAAAGTCTCTGGATACAAATTAAATTTCTCTAAAACGGAGGTATTACCTTTAAATTACACCTGTTATCAATCATGTTTTCCAACACCAATTTCAAATGGTGTCTCTCCAACATTACATATTTGGGTGTATGGTTCTACTCTAATATCCCTCATACTCTCTTACATAACTTTAATGCACTTTAGCTTCAGGAGTCATTTAATTCCTGGTCCCCTCTTTTTCTTTCCTGGTGGGGTAGACATGATTCTATTAAAATGATGATTGTTCCTCTCATTCTTTTTTTCCTTTCCATGTTACCATTCAAAATCCTCAATTACTATTTTAAACAACGTAATTCTCTATGTACTAAATGTTTGTGGAATAATAAGCCTCCTCCTATTGCCTTAACTAAAGTAATCAAACCAAAAAATGAAGGAGGTAAAAGATTTCCTAATTTTAAATGATATCATACCTCATTTTTACTTAGACAATTATATGCTCTAAATAAACAGACCCACGACTCTTCGATGCCTAGATGGATTGAGTCTGAGCGCTCTTTGCTACACGTCTTCTCCTTTTCTGACATCTGCTCTATGTCTAATTGTTCCTTTATTTCTCATGATCCCATTTTAAAAACACTCCCAACATTTGATACACTCATTGTTCACAGACGGTGCCACCTTTCAACAAGTGTTCCTTACATCTTCCATTTGGTATAATAAATTCATTAAATTCCCACACAAATCATTTTACTTCAAACATTGGAAAGAGAAGGGTACTTTTTATGTTCATCAACTTGTATCCCATAACTCTGTCATACCCTTCATTGCATTACCAGAATGTTATAATTTACCTCTATCCTTCTCTTCCCAATACTCAATTTACCTCTATCCTACTCTTCCCAATACTCACAAATATTCAATGTACTACAACCATTTTTGTCATAAACATTTTCTTCTGATGTTACCATTCCATCTAAACCCTTTACACCATTGACCCTTTTGGCTACCTTAACCACTTCCATGCTCATGACAAGGTCAGCTCGTCATGCAGTACACTGGAGCTGTGCTAATGACGAGCTGACCTTGTCATGAACAATGGGGTTCTGATAAATCAGCACCCAGCGGGAATTGCCTTAGCATCCAAGGTGTTAAATACCGACTCCAAACCCAAAGCTTCTATCATATACAAGCGTATGTCCACCCCCAAATCTAATAGGCCAAAGTCCACTGTTGAATTAGCTTGAGAACAAGAAATCTCTCTAACTCTCTCCACTAACAGATGGAACAAATTCTGGCCAAAAACTTTCACTACTTCAAAAGCTGCTAACATTACTCAATCTTTATTTTTCTTTATAACAGAGCTGTTTGCACTCCCATTCATATTCATAAGATTAATCCCTCATCCGCTTCCCTATGTTGGTCTAGTCTCTCCTCGGATGGCATATTGTTACATTTAATATTTTACTGTCCCAATGTTCTTAAATTTTGGAAATCCATTTGGTCGATATCTTCCAAGATATTTTATTGTAATATAGCATTATCAATTCAAAATGTCTTTGTTGGATCTATGTCTACTGATTTTTCTGAAGTTACGTCAAATTTCAAACTGTTTGACCTTTTCATTTCCCTTGCATTTAAAGTGATTCTGATTTGTTGGAAAGATAATTCCAAAGATTGTACATTAACGTGGTGGAACCTTATTTGTAATGAACATAGAATTTCTACTGTCTCATCATCAACACTGTCTCAGAAGTCAAATCTGACTTATTTTGGATTCCCTTCACTTCTTATTTATCCTCTCACCCTTTCATACCTTAGTACCTTACCTCATTTCCCCCTTCTTTCTTTTCTTCTCCACTTTTCATTTTTTCTTCTCTTTCTTCCCTCTCTTTCTCTTCTTTCCTATCCTTTATCTTCAATAAAAACTTTCTCCTAGCTTCCACTTGTCTTAATATGTACCCCTATTCTTCTTATTCATTTCTTAACCATAAGATGATCTCCTTTCCGTTCTCCTTATCTCTGAATAGGATTGTTCTTTATTATAATAGTTTTTGAAGTTATACTCTATATTATTCTATTGTTTCATCTTATGTTCAAATTCTAACTTTAGTACTCTTATTATTATATCAATAAAAAAATTATAAAAAAATAAAAAATATAATAATGATTCACTTCACGAGGATTTAGAGCTGCCAATTGACTGTCGCCGCTGAGAGCCGGATTTTTATTAAGACACTAACCCACGCCTTGCAGGACCCGGGACTCTGGGGCTGCGGGGACAGCGAGAGGAACATCGACTTTAGGCACCGGCAGGGCTGCGAGCAGTACAGCAGGGACTCAACTTCCCAGGAGTCCCTGCTCGCCACACCTGAGGCTGCTCTCCCTGCCGGTAACGCCCCCGCCCCTTCAAAACCGCGCTGGTGGAACCTTACTGCGGGATTCACTTCACGAGGATTTAGAGCTGCCAATTGACTGTCGCCGCTGGGAGCCGGATTTTTTTTTATTAAGACACTAACCCACGCCTTGCAGGACCCGCTTCGCGGGTCCCGCTGCGCCTTCCGGGACTCTGGGGCTGCGGGGACAGCGAGAGGAACATTGACTTTAGGCACCGGCAGGGCTGCGAGCAGTACAGCAGGGACTCAACTTCCCAGGAGTCCCTGCTCGCCACACCTGAGGCTGCTCTCCCTGCCGGTAACGCCCCCGCCCCTTCAAAACCGCGCTGGTGGAACATTACTGCGGGATTCACTTCACGAGGATTTAGAGCTGCCAATTGTCTGTCGCCGCTGGGAGCCGGATTTTTTTTTATTAAGACACTAACCCACGCCTTGCAGGACCCGCTTCGCGGGTCCCGCTGCGCCTTCCGGGACTCTGGGGCTGCGGGGACAGCGAGAGGAACATCGACTTTAGGCACCGGCAGGGCTGCGAGCAGTACAGCAGGGACTCAACTTCCCAGGAGTCCCTGCTCGCCACACCTGAGGCTGCTCTCCCTGCCGGTAACGCCCCCCGCCCTAGGTCTACAAAAGAGATAGAGGTCGCCGCTGCGCGGAAGCGCGCGGGAGCGCCCGGGGCTAAGCCCGGGCAAAGGACGGGCCCTCGTAGGCCGGAGTAGGCTGGGCTGGGCCCATCCTCCAACACCTGTATACCTGCTGTTCCTGTTACATGCAAGTGTAATGGCCATGCCGTCTGAAGATGGAATACCTGGGAAGATGGGAAGACTACGCAATGGGTCACTGGACATATATTTCCCTAAGGTTTTGTGTGATGGTGATAAGGAATCGTCCATGGCTGAGCGAATGGCGGAGCGGCGACGCTCAGTCGAAAGTTTGAAAAATAGATCCCTCACTGATATTGTTCCTTTTACTACGGCCCAGGAGGGAGGTTCATCTGATATTTGTGGGGAAATTGTTAGTCAAGAAGGGGTCCCTTTTTTGCTGCGAGATTGTACCCCCACCCCTTGTTTGCCCTCAGATCATATTGTAATTGTCTCTCCCACCCCTAGTCTCCGTTGTACTACTGCAACAGCGAAGCCTAGGAAGACGAAATCTAAGCAATTAGTGGTAGCCCAGATACATGGCCCACCACCAAGTAAAAAAAGGAGGAAATTAAGGGTAGGGCTAGGCAAAGTTAAAACTCCCCACTCTGACTTCGGCAAAGGGTCAAAACCTCCCACCACCTATGAAAGGGCAATAGTGGAGGTGCCAGTACTGCCATCACCCGGCGCACCACCGCTAGAGGTTACATCGCCTGTTATGGACCCAAATGCTGTAGGTTCTGATATTATCTTGGGGGCTACAGTACCAAATACATTACCTCCCCCTTCATTATTAGGGAATTTGGAATTTTTACTGAGATCCCTGCTCCTACCCATTAATGAGAGCATCAAGAAAGTGGAAATTAGATTGACACTCCTGGAGACTGCTATAAACAGCATGGTCACCTTAACCAAAGCACAGGGGAGCGGGGTGGTGCAACCCATATCTTCGGTTAGGCTACCCACCAACAATGCTCCTAATACCCCAATTGCTACATCCCAGCCGCCTAAACAGAAGCCACAGCCTCATGGTAGGGTTGAGCCTGGCTTTCAAAATCCACACCCCCGAAAACATACAAACATCCCAGTAGTAGGGACGGGTGGTGACCCCCCAAGGGTAGCGTCGAAGGCCCCCATAACAAACAAACGGGAGGAATATGGGGAAGGTAGATACACTAGAGGTCCAGCAACCAAGGGGCCACAAGTGGAGATTCCCCCACAAGCAGTGCCCTTTGTGGTAGTTTTGACTGGGGTTCCGCCGTTAGTAGAGAACAAGAAGGAGGGATATGCTCAACTGAAAAATAAAATAATTCACTGGTTGAGGACATATAGGCCCATAGCACATAATATTGATGGAGATATAGTGCATGTTAGGCGGATTAATTGGCTGGGCAGTAGACGCAAAGATATTGAAGGGGACCTAGTGGTGGTTAATTTTAGAGACCCTCGGGCAGTAGACTACATTCTAAACTGGCCCACCGGTAGTGGGGAAAACTGCATTACCCCTCGGGCTCTAACATACTTCTATCCGAGGTCAGTTGTGTTCCCCCCCAACCATCGAAATGAGTTCTACCCTTCCAGATCTAACCCCCCATTATTATATAGTAACATCTATCCCCCGTATGGGCAGTACCCCGTCCAGGCCGTTGACCAGTTTGGTTGGATTACAGTACCCCAGAGACACAAATTGAGTCACGATAGCAGGATGGAGCATTTGAGACCCTTCACTCCTCTGGACACTTGCAATAGGTTTTCGCAGCTTTCCGGTATGGAAGACTGCGATTGATGTTTACAGTCTAAGGGGGAGAGAGGTGGTCGATTAGGTGGGGAGGCTCCATGGTCAGTTGGATGTGAAGACATAAGTCAGGAGGTCACCCCTGTAGTTCAAAATGCGGTTAGCAGCAGTTCTACCGGGGCCCGTTTGGAAGCTCTGAGTATGGATAATACTGTTGGTTGCATTGTACCCTCCAAACCATCTATTTGTGTGGTGGATACTTGTACGATCAGGGCGGGTGGTGGGGGGGTGCAAGGGGGTCTCTGGCACAGTTCCTAAGGGCCGCCGGGTAATAAACATGTTATCTTGGAATGTAGCAGGGCTAAAAAGGAAGATGGCTATACCGGAGTGGCATACATTCATCGAGAAGTTCGATGTTTGTCTGTTTCAGGAAACCTGGAGTCTGCTACCAATAAATAAATCGGGTTATACCACCTTTTCCTCTCCAGCAGTATGTAGAGGGAAGGGCAGACCAGCGGGAGGTCTCACGGTCTGGATAAAAATCGATCTGGACTGGGATGTGGTTATACATGACTCCCAAACCCAAACCCCGATGCCTGGAGTGACACCTGGTGGCCCACCGCCCTCGGAAATCCGCCAACCCCCACAGACCACGCACGCAACCTGGGAATCATCCTGGACTCCGAGCTCAAAATGGACCGCCAGATCAACTCTGTCTCATCTTCCTGCTTCCACACCCTCCGCCTCCTTCGTAAGACCTTCAAATGGATCCCCCTCGAACACCGAAAGACAGTCACTCACGCCCTGGTCACCAGCAGACTCGACTACGGCAACGCACTCTACGCCGGAATAAACAAAAACCTCATCCGCAAGCTACAGAACATCCAGAACGCCGCCGCAAGACTGGTCCTCAACCTGCCAAAACACTGCCACATCTCCCAGCACCTGCGCACACTCCACTGGCTCCCCGTCGAGGCGAGAATCACCTTTAAGATGCTCACCCACGCACACAAGGCCCTCCACGGCACCGGACCAGCATACCTGAACAGCCGACTCAAATTCCACGCACCCCAAAGGACCCTACGATCAGCCCAGCTTTCCTACGCTGTGGTCCCCCGCACCAGAAAGACCAGATCGGGAGGCCGCTCCTTCTCCTTCCTCGCGGCCAAAGCATGGAACGCCCTTCCGCTCCACCTCAGACAGACAACATCGCTCCCCATCTTCGCAAGAAACCTCAAAACCTGGCTCTTCGACAGACCCCCTCCTTGATGGAATGGAACCTGCACCCCCCCAACCCCCCCCACCCCTAGCGCCTTGAGACCCTTACGGGTGAGTAGTCGCGCTTTAACAAACTCCTGATTGATTGATTGATTGAGTGTAGTGACTTACTACATCTCTCCTCTAGGGGTCATATTGAGGGGAACAGGCTCGAACTATTCAATGTGTATGCCAGAGGGGCCCCGGGGGATACTACTTCAGCAACTATACTAAGTTTAGATTCAGCATTAGCCAACTGTCCTCCGGCAGCCAAAATTATTGTGGGGGGGGATTTCAATTGTTTGTTTGAACCTCTCTTTGGTGATGACTCCCTAGGCACTGAGGAAGAAGACTCTAAATGGTCTATCCCAGTCTTGTCATTACCCCCCATTCGAAAATGGTCTGCGAGGGCAATCCAAATCAACGCCCTTACTAGGGAACACAAACTAAGAGCACTTAATGGTAGGACCTTGTCTGACAGGGCTGGTGCGATGACCTTTAATAGGCTTAAAGGTCCGTCCGGAATCGATTATATCTTAATGGATGTTAGTTTGTGGACTGATCTAATTGATATGGAGGTGGTATCTACTCAGGATAGTGACCATAATCCTCTGTGCAGCAAGTTTAAGTGGGGTAACCTTAAAGATAGGGCGGTGAGTGCCCCCATGAAATTAACTAAAGAGATTATCCCATATAATAATAATCGTAGACTGAAATGGGATAAGGCCCAACTGAAGGAGGACCAACTAGGGACCATCAAATCCCTTGTTGTGGATCTGTTTTTGGATCTGGAGGTATGGGACCGGGAGAATGGTAGTGCCCCGAATCCTTCCATTACCCTTGATTCAGTTTACAAAGCCACAATAGACCACGTGAGTCACTATTTTCTCTCAAAAGGGAAAAGCCGCAGACGGAATAACATACCCCCCATTTCTAGCAATCCTTGGTATACGGCCCAGTGCAAGGGACAAAGGAAAAATCTGACAGCTGCTTTACTCGCAAAGGATCCATTAGTAGTTAGAGCGGCTAGGAAGGATTATTTGAGAGTATTAGCGCTGGCTAAACGTGAATGGGAGGAACAGCATTGGCAGGACTTAACAGATGGTGTGAGTATGAGGAACCCGATGTTATTTTGGGACTTAATCAATAGATCTAGGCAGGGGAGATCCCAACCACTAGCAGCCCATATAACTAGCCAGCAATGGTTTAACCACCTCTCAGCTTTATATGGCGGAATTGAAGATACAACCAGCCCCATGGTAACTAGTGGTGGGGGAGGGGAACCTCCAGGGGAGGACGAGCATCCATTCACGGCCTCAGAGGTAGTAGTGGCTATTAGACACTTGACCCCAAAGAAGGCGGCCGGTCCGGATGGGATCCCAGGGGACCTTTTGATTGCGGAACCTATGGCCTGGGCCAACTTAATTGCCACTATAATGAATCTGATTGCAAGGGGTCATCCTGTGCCAGATTCCTGGAAGGGAGCTGAGGTCGTCACTGTGTATAAGAAGGGGGCAAGAGATGACCCTGCCAATTACAGACCTATCAGTTGATAGATGTAATCCAGAAAGTGGTTGGCAGGGTCATCATCTCAAAGGTTGGCGATTGGATGGAGGAGGAAAATATCCTCTCCCACCTCCAAGCTGGATTCCGCCGGAAGGTGGGCACGATGGACCAGGTCTTTCGTTTTTTTGTTATCTATTGGAAGACAGTTACCATCAAAAAGGGCAGCCTTTATATGGCCTTCATAGATCTCAAGACAGCTTTTGACCTGGTCCCTCGAGCTAAAGTGTGGGAGATCCTAGAAAGGGTGGGCTTCCCCGGCCCACTCTTGAGTCTAATTGCAAGGCTCCATGAGGGGAATTATGCGAGGATCAGATGGGGTGCCCAGGGACAGCTGACAGATAGGGTCCCCGTGAGGAGTGGAGTCTGCCAGGGATGTGTTATGGCTCCGACCCTCTTCTCTTTGCTTGTGAATGGAGTGGTGGACCATCTGAGAGGGGAAGAGACGGATGCTCCATCCCTGGCAGGGGAAAGAATCCCCACTCTACTCTTCGCCGACGACACTATACTGATATCCAAATCCCCGGTAGGACTGCAAAAGCTCTTGCATCGATTTAGCTCCTTTTGCATAGACAGAGGCCTAACCATCAATACCTCTAAAACCAAGCTGATGGCTTTTTCACCCTCCAAAAGATTTAAAAACAATTTCTCGCTCAATGGGGCCCCCCTGGAGTTGGTCGATTCTTTCGACTATTTAGGGGTGCGGATAAATAGTCGAATGAATTGGAAGGACCACTTGGCTAAAATGTTACTTGGTCACAAAAGAGTATCTGGGGTGACCCTGAGGGAGTATCGGGAGTCAACCAGTAAACCTCTGTCACCGGTCATGGCCATTTACGAGGGTCAGATACTCCCGGCTGCATTATATGGCTCCGAACTCTGGGGGTTCGAAAACGTTTCGGATCTAACTACAGCGGAAAATAAGTTTCTGAGGGATGTGGTGGCTCTCCCAGTTTCTACCCCGTTGATCCCCTTGCGGCTAGATTTGGGTAGACGAGCCTTAAAGGACCTAGTGAGGCTGCGCCCACTGCTCTTTTGGGTTCGTCTAAGAAGGACTAAGGAGCTTGCCAAATATGCTGAAGGGTTGGATGACCTAATACTGCTTGATACTGGCAACAAGATTGGTTGGCTGTATAATGTGAGGCACCTAGTTTTCCAATTGGGATTGAGAGATGTGTGGGAGACCCAAATGCCGCCGCCCAAATTAGTGATTAAGAAGTTATATTGGGATTGGGTGCAGGTCGAGGCAACACGCAGTGGGGCTGGGGGTTCACTCACTGAACGGTTCTTAGAGTTCAAGTGGGCTAGGAAGTTGGAACCCTTCTTCGATCTTATAACTAAGCTGCTAGACAGAGCCCTATATTTAAAACTAAGGTACGGGACCCTCCCGGTGTACGAATTCACCGCGAGTCGGTCTAACTCTGGTGGCCCATCGCGACCGTGCCCCGGTTGTGCGGCCCCTAAGGAGTCTGTGGCCCACCTACTTTTTGCCTGCCCCGCTTATAAAGTGGCACGGAAGATTTGGCTGAAACCAGTATGCAGGGGGTTGGGACCGAGGTGCCAGAGACTGGCCTTACGAGTACTCTCTACGGACTCATCATCTACTGCCATGATATGCGGGGTGGCAAAATATTTGAGTAGTGCATGGCTGACACGCTCAAGGATATTGAAGCTGCACTCTAGGCTACCAAGCGACTAGATTGGATGTAATTGAAGGTTCACCCACTATCACATAATGAACTGTTGAGAATGTCTGAATATGGTCCATACTAATTGTATTCTTTATATTCTGTGTTTACATTTTAATCATGGTTTTTATTATGATAGTTACTATCTTTTATTGGGTGAAATGTACTCTTTTAATGTGTAAAATGTACTCATTTATGGTGAGCAATTTACCGAATAAAGATATTCAACAATCAATAATGATTTGCAAATATCAGCACACCTTAATATCGTGTCAAGAATATTGATAAAAACGAATATAACTGTTTCACAGTATACTGTTTTAAATAATACATTTTTTAGGTATTTAGTATCGTTTTAAATAATATTGTTTTCTTTAATATGCTGTACTTAAAGATATTGATATAGATAATACAGTTTTTACATAATTTTGATGCAAGTTAGCGAAACTAGTAATTGATAATGAGGAATAGGGGGAGAAATAAATTAAATTATACTTAATTTTATTGCGAATTATTTTGCAAGGTGATGTTTTTCTTTATTTCCTAATAGTTATGTATGTTGTTTTATTATTATGCTATGTATGTAAGCCAAATTTTTTAATTTTAATGTATATTAAAACTTTTATATCTTTGGTAACTTTTTTAATAGCTGGTTTTTGGGCTTGCAGGGGAATAGGGTAGCAAGTTTATTTAAATTAAATATTCATATCATAATGTTAAGTAATTATTATTGTTAATAAATTGTGCAATTCGTAATTCATAAGGTAAATTTGCATGTTTATAATTGTTGTTTTGATTATTTAATTTGGATGTAGCATTTTAATATTTTGACATTTTTAAAGTAACTTATTTGTGGTGTGGCTGTTTTTAAGGGGTATAGGGTGGGAAGTAATTACATTTAGAATTTTTTATTAATGGTATTCATTGATTGTTTTTAATAATTATTATTAGTACTTTATTTGAATTTTTTTAAGATACCTTTAAAGAGGTCTTTTTTTATTTATTTAAAACAAAAGTTTGAATGGAAGTTAACATTTTCAGGTGTTTAGCAAAAGAGAAGATCAAGATGGCAGTGCTAATCGCAGGCTGCCAGTAGATCCGTCATGTCTCAAGGTACGTACAAGATTAGTATGGTGTGCTCAGATGGATAAACACTATGCCATCATAGAAGTGTAAATTAATATAAATTAATATATGAGAAAGGTACTTTCACATATTTACAAATATTTGACAATCCAGAGCACTACACAAATATAGTGATTTTGATCTGTCAATGTTACAGATCCAATTTTAAATTTTCAAACATACAAATCCAGAGCATGTTTAGTACGTAAGTCCATGAATAAATAGCACGGTCACTATGGGCTCTTCTTTGTTGAACATCGGGCCGAACAGAGCCCACATCCTTCCTTAATGTTCCCACTTTAAATAGAGGTGAACTACAGACAAATGTGAGTACTTGATACGTTTACTGGAGCTCTATATTAGAGGCCATATCCAGTCCATACAGGTCTTGAGGATCAAAGGATTTAATTAAAAAAAGGAGGTGCTGACACTGATTTCCTCCCTTTGAAAAGAACAATGAGCCTTGAAAAAGTCGTCAACATGACAAAACACTTGTTGGCTGTGTGCTTCATCCGTTGACCTGCGTATCAACAAATTTTGGTTGTCAGTGTTATTTATTCATGGACGTATGTACTAAGCAAGCTCTGGATTTGTATGTTTGAAAATGTTTAATTGGATCTGTAACATTGACGGATCAAAATCACAATATTTGTGTAGTGCTCTGGATTGTCAAACAAATTTTCAGGTATTTACTGCTTATGCTTCAGTAGGGAAATACATTACATTTTTGTAGTTTCAATATTTTGCAGGGTAATACAGTTATACTATATAATTTTATATTTATAATATGATTTTACATTTTTATATAGTAATAATGTATATGTCCTTTTGAAAAATTTTAGGAGGTATAATTCTATTTGTAGTTTGTTCAAGTTCAACACTTTCCCTATTTTTGCTTAGACTGGAGAGGGAATAGTAAATCTAACCCCTCTGAAGTCCAATACTTTCCCTATTGTAACTCACATCAGAATGGAATTTGTAAATTCAACCCTTCTGAAGTACAGCACTTTTCCCACTGTTGCCGAGACTGGATTGGGAAGAGTAAATCTAACTTTTCTTGGGTCCAACATGTCCACTACTGTTTTATAGGTTGGAGGGAGAACAGTAAATTGAGATATTTCAATGTACATCATTTATACAATGGTTGTAAATATTAAATATATTAATTTATTTTACTCATCCTGTTTTATATTCTATGTTTTAATTGTTTTGCATTAATTTATATATTTTTTCTATTATTTGTTTTAAGCAGAATAGCTTTCTTTTAAATGCAATATATTTGTTATTCTTGTTTAAATATTTATACATTTTGTATATGCACAGCCTTGTCATCAAAGATGCCAATTCAAATGTTGCAGCGATGTCATCAGGGATGGCATAGATCATGTAAGAGTGATGTATTATATGAGGTAAATAGTAGTGCAAGGTGAGGGCATGAGTTATAGTTATCTCAGCGCACGACTTAGGGCCTGATTCTGATGCAGGTTAGTAAGCTTCCCGACCGAATCGGTTTGGAAATGGTTTCCAACCCTATCCGATCGGGAGAGTCTGCCCGATGGAGTACGATGCATCCGGATGCTTTTAGATACGATTTGGTTGGACTCCCTTTGCCTTCAATGGGAGCATATGTTCCTAACCGCATCATAATTGGGCCCTGGGTCGGGAAGGCACATTCCTGATCCGATTTGGTTGGAGCAAATACCATTAGGAGGCCTTCCTAACCGCATCAGAATGAGACCCCCAGTTACTTAACATAACTGTAACTGGCGAATTTTGGGGGTTTTGTTAGTTTAAAACTTTATGTTTTAGCTGACATTTTTACCTAACTATAAAGTCCCTGTTACCTTTGCTTTTTTCAGTTAATTTCATGTAAAGTAAGATATAGTTACAATTCCTAACTATAACATTGCACTATAACATCTAACTATAAAACCTATAACATCTAACAATACCACCTTGGTTTTTTGAGTGAATTTCTAGGGCTTTGTAACTGTAAAGTTATATTTTAATAGCATAAGTAGAGCCATACCCCCACAGCGAATGACTTTCATCCATGCATGGGGTGTGGTTGGCCACTGTCTTCAACCCCTTGTGAGCAGGCAACCCCATGTCACACAGCCTCCTGGCATGCACAGCATGTGATTGGTTTAGCAGGACCTGGTCACACTCAGTCAGACTTATTGACTTTGTTAAAGAGTCACAACACCAAAATGTAAAAAGTGAGCCCATTGACTTTCTCATGGGCACATAAAGCACATCTATCATTGTTCTAAAAAAATCAACAATATATATTTCTGTAATTCACTCAATGCAAAGTTTAATAACAGTGATTATCACAAAAAATATTTCATACAATTTAAATAAAATAACATAGTTTTTTATATTTCATTTTGTGGGCTGAAAAATGTAAAAATAAAGTTCTGAGTCAATAAAAAAAAAAACTACATTTCAGCCCAAAAAATGCAATCATAAAAAACAACTACAAGAGTGTATTGCACTCCAGTCTACGAAAATAGTGCTCTAGGTTGAAATGGTTGAAAAAAAGAAATGCAAGTTCTCCTTGGGTCATGGTTTTAGTGTCCCAGGAGACTTACTGTTGTTTATTTTGATGATGCTGAATACCTTTTGCCTGTCACTCCACTGTAGGCACTCTGACTCTTGTGCAAACTCTCTGCTGTCTCCTGCCCGGGGCTCTGTCCGCCCGCCTCCCGCCGCCTGACGCCTTCAACACCTCGTCACCTGGTGGCCGAGCGGAGCGTGGACCGGACTAGAGACTACAAGCCCCAGAATCTAAAGCGGCATACCCCGCGAGATTTGCGCGCCAGGCAGCGCTGAAATACCGCATCACCCCGGTCGAGGGGGGAATACCTTTTGCCTGTCACTCCACTGTAGGCACTCTGACTCTTGTGCAAACTCTCTGCTGTCTCCTGCCCGGGGCTCTGTCCGCCCGCCTCCCGCCGCCTGACGCCTTCAACACCTCGTCACCTGGTGGCCGAGCGGAGCGTGGACCGGACTAGAGACTACAAGCCCCAGAATCTAAAGCGGCATACCCCGCGAGATTTGCGCGCCAGGAGGCGCTGAAATACCGCATCACCCCCGTCTCGCGGGACGCCGGGCGAAGCCCGGGCCAAGGGCGGGCCCTCTACGGCCCTCATCGGCAGGAATCGCCAGGGACAGGGCCCGAAACTTTGCCTAAATCGTTGCCCATAAGTCAATTATAATTATAACGCATTCGCTTTTTCAGTAAAGCCTCTTTGGGTTCAGCTACCACAGCATCATCTTGTGCAATCCCCCACGTTGCCACTCATCATGTCAAAGGCAAAATCGATCCCAGCAGTCAATACTATTGAAAATTACATGGTCCAGAAGGTTGCAAAGATTAATAGCGACAGGAGATCCTCATTGGGGTTGAGTCTTTCTCCTGAACTGCTATTTGAGGACACGCCTCTACCTACTTCTACTTTTGATATTAGTAATGAGGTATTTCAGACACCTGAGATTAACCCCCTAACCCAGCTACTGGTAGCTATTGTGGACTCAGCTTCTGAGAGTATACCAGGGGAAGAATTAATATTGTTAGAAGAGGACCCCCTGTTCCGGTACCAGCTCCTAGAGCTGTTAAGGGGGGGGAAAGAACCTCTCAAAACGGGGCGGCCTTCGCTCAAGTAAAAAACGTCCCGATGCATCCTTATCCGGAAATACTGGAGAAGAAACAAGGGGAATTCCTGGAGGGAAGCTACTCTTGGACGAAGAACAACTCAAGAAATTGTTAAATGCCCTAGATAATAAAATTAAAATTATCACCAAACCTCTCCTAAGTAAAATAGACCATCTTACGGAAGAGGTGAATAGACTGGGGGGCCTTCTGCAAAAATCTTTAGAAGAAACTACCAACATTACTAACCAGAAAACTCTCAGAGTTGAATCTAAAATTACACAGACAGCTCCAAGAATAGAACTATTGGAAAACACTCCCCTTATCCCTATGTTGACTACTGATATGGGAGGGGTGGTTGTTAGGGGATCAGATATTAATATCGGTGATCTTGAAGGACCAGGTCAAAGGGACAACCAGGTAGATCCAAATGTAGAGAAAGGGCATGTAGAATTAATTGTAGAGGCATCTCCCCTGATACTCGTTCTGGCAAATGTTCCCCTTTTAGAGCCCGGGCAAGCAGAGAATACTCCTCTGATAAATAAATCACTTCATTGGTTATCGAAGAATATGGCCTTCACCCCGGGAGGTATGGACCAGCTGGCTCAAGAAGTAGTAAAAGCTAGAAGAGTAGAATGGATTGGGGGTGGTATCAAAAAATTCAAAGGGGACTGCGTGGTGTTACATCTTTCTGACCCTGAAGTGCTCCTAAACATCCTTGCAAATATATATCCCCCTCAGCGTAGATCCACAGAAATAGTTCCATTAACACTAGACTTCTTTTATGCAAAAAAAGGGAATTTATTAAACCCCACAGTCCTTAAAACAAAATGGAACCCCGTAGTGAAAAAAGGTAAACCGTTTTTCATAACAAACAACTGGGGTGTACCGATAGAGAACAGATTCTCTGCCCTTTCTGGTCTCAATGAGTGTGATTGACTGAAAGGGCGGATGAGTATAGGTATGGATAAAACTGCAGGGTCTCAAGTAAGGGGAATAGGTGTTGCTATGAAGTCTATTGCAACTAAATCTAGTAATGAGGGGACACCTAGCTCTAGAGGGGATCATTATAGTACTGTGGGGCATTTGACATCGATTCACCGCAGCATTGAATGCAGAGGCGAAATTAGCCCCCTCTCTAATCTGACCAATACCCCCCATGCCTATCCCTCCCTTCATGGGAGGGATAGGCAGTTAAAGACAGGTCTTAAATTTCTTTCGTGGAATCTGGCGGGAATTCATTCTAAACTTGATTCCCCCGAATGGTGTGAATTTATAGATAGCCATGATGTTATCATGTTTCAGGAGACTTGGGCAGTGACCCCCGTTTATCGGCAGGGCTTTTTAAATTTTTTTGCCCCTGCAAATAAGAACCCAAAAGGGCAGCACTCAGGGGGACTAATTATATGGGTACGCCAATCATTAAAATGTTCCATCAAAGTGAGGCCAGTTAGCAACTATGATCTACTCCCAATCGTGATAACATGGGCTGATCATCAAGACATAGTCCTTTATAACATCTACGCCAGGGGAACTCAAGGGGGTAAAGCTGCCGAGCTGGTAGTAGTATTAGATAACGACCTAGAGAATCTTCCACCGCATACCACCATTATAGTGGGGGGAGACATGAATACCACGTTTGAACCACTAGGCAATGAGGATAACGAATTGTCCCTAGAGGAAGACAGTAAATGGGGAGTCCCTCAATTGGATTTACCTGTGATAAAGAAATGGACTGAGGTGGCTATACAAGTCAAGAGTATGTGCTTGGCCAGGGGGTTGAGGGCAGTAAACGGCCGCACCCCCTCAGACCTACAGGGTGCGCACACCTTTGACAACACAAGGTCAAGTAGTCGGATAGACTACATCCTTGTAGATGTCAGAGTCTGGAATAAGATAATAGACAAGAAAGTGATGTCTAGATTAGAGAGCGATCACAATCCATTGTGCTTGCTCTTTAACCAGGACCAAAATAAAAGTCCACCTATTCAGGAAGGGGGTGTTATCCCGCTAGATGTCATCTCAACCAACAACCTCCGACATATTAAATGGGCAACATTGATGGATAAGCCAGGGGATATGCAGGACTTATTGGAGGATGTTGAAAAATAGGTCAGCAGTTTGCAGGTTCACTGTAATGAATTAAATTTTAATAAATTAATCGAAGAGTCACATCCTAAGTTTGTTGCTAAGTTACAGGGGTTTTTCCTAAAAAAGGCACATAAAGGGAAAGGCGCCGGCCCCCAGAGATATCGAGGATGGTATGACCATTCCTGTAGAAAGGCATGGCAGAACCTTAGCCTAGCCCTGAGGACTAAAGAAGGTGTGCTGAAGGCCAGGGATGATTATAGGAAAGTACAAGCTAGGGCAAAAAGGTTGTGGGATGAGAATCAATGGTTAGATCTTAAAAAAGCCTGTGCAGCTAAACAACAGAAAGAGTTTTGGGCCATTTTAAAATGGGGTAGGGGGGGAATGGCAGAGTGTCCGAAAATTTATGTTCCACAAGAAGCATGGGTGGACTTTTTTAAACCCCAATATGCAGATAACTCGATTTCGACACCCCATCCGCTCCCCAAAATGATCTTTTACAGACACGAAATATTCTCTTTGAGAGATGTAAATGTAGCATTGGACGGGGTGACTAGAGGCAGGGCTCCTGGTATTGATGGAATACCGGCAGATGTATTTTTATCTGACTGGGCTAACTGGTGCCAATATTTTTTATGGCTTGCGAATTCTATCGCACAAGGAGCTATGATACCATCTTCATGGAAGGGTGCGGAGATTATTCCTGTTTTTAAAAAAGGGGATAAGGCTTTACCAAATAACTATAGGCCCATCAGCCTTATCGACACAGCACAAAAACTGATGGGTAGAATGATACAAAATAAAATACAAGCCTAGATAGATGATAAGGATATCCTTTCCCCGTACCAAGCCGGTTTCCGACCCTTAACTAGCTCCGTTGACCAGGTATTCCACTTTTTAACTCTCTACTGGAAAAATGTGTCTCTGACAAATGGCCCACTATATGCTGTCTTCGTAGATCTGAAGGCAGCATTTGATTTAGTACCCAGACAAAAACTTTGGATTGTTTTAAGTGATCTTGGCATTAGCCCCGAGTTATTGACTTTGCTCGTACGTATGCACGAAAATAACTACGCAAGAATTAGGTGGGGGGGACAGGGAGACGTCACAGATTCCTTCCCCGTGGAGCGAGGGGTAAGGCAGGGATGTGTCCTGGCCCCCGCCTTGTTCTCTCTCTATATTAATGGCGTAGTAGATTTTTTAAAGAAATCTCCAACAGATGCTCCATTGCTAGATGGGGAGCGGGTTCCAGTATTAATGTTTGCTGATGACACTCTACTGGTTTCACGGACCCCCAGTGGTCTACAAAAGACAATTGATGCATTTGGAGAATTCTGTCGGATTCGGGGTTTGGAGCTAAATACCTCAAAGACCAAGTTCATGAATTTGAATCCCGCTAAGCAATTCAAGAGAAAAATATATTTTAATGGGTGTTTTTTGGAAGAAGTGAATGCTTTTACCTACCTTGGCATTTCTTTGCAGGGCAATATGAATTGGAAATCTCATTTGGATTTTGTGATCTTAAAATTCCACCAGCTGGCTGGGGCCATAGCGCAAAAATATAAATCTTCATTAACAAAACCTATTCAGCCCATAATGGAGGTTTATAGTATGAAAGTGCTGGGCGCCTGTCTTTATGGATCAGAGCTATGGGGCTTCACCAATCTGAGCGCTTTGACTATTGCAGAAAACACATTTTTTCGCCGGTTGGTTGGTGTCCCACAGAGTACCCCATCGATTCCGCTCCTATATGACCTTGGGAGGAAAAAGATTGAAGATATGGCTCGATTGCGCCCACTTCTATATTGGAGGCGCATAAAGACTACGCCAGAATTGAGCCAATATGCGTCAGCTCTTATGGACATTGTTGAATCTGATCGGTTCCATAAAATAGCTTGGCTCAAAGAAATTAGGAACTTGCTTCAAAAGTTGCACCTAGATCACTTATGGACTGCCATTGACCCCTCCGCTTTTCCATCTAAAGCGATACTGAAAAAAATGTATTGGGACAAGGTATGTCACTCCGCTTTAATTTCCGATCATCCGTCTATGATGGTATCCCAGTACTTGGAGATAAAAACAATCCCAAAATATGAATTGTACTGGGATCTGATTACAAAACCCATGGACAGAAGGCTGTACTTCCAGTTTAGAGTTGGTTATCTACCTCTAAATGCTTTCACTTTTAAATGGTCACCAGGCAATGTAAATACATGTTGTCACTGTAAGGTACATGTTGAAGACATCCCACATTTTTTGTTTGTTTGCCCATTATATGCTGCCCCAAGAGGTAGATGGCTAAAACCGGTTTGCAGGAATCTGGGTACAAGAAAGCACCTAGAAGCATTGAGAATATTAAGATCAAATTGTGCTCCTAATCTTGCAATCGCTTTAGCCAAATACTTGGGATGGGCCTGGATAATTCGCATGCGCACTTTAAACTCCAACTGATTAATTAAGATGGATTATATTTATTCTAGGACTAGCCCCATTTCCTCATGAACTAAGTATTGTGACTCTGACTTCCTTTTTTAAATGAATGTATTTTTAAAATGTAAATATTCGCCAGCATTTTTTCGTACTTGATTGTATTTAATGTGTATTTTAGGTTGATCTTAAAGTTTAGTATAGTATTTATAATTGTTTAGGATAGGGGAAAATGCTTTTATGACAATGCTGTTGAATAAAGTATTGAAACTTGACTTGATGATGCTGCAAGGCTGATTCACTTCCTGCAGCCCCCCACAAGATTATGAAAATGTTTGGTGGTGACACTCCCTAGCTTAAAAAATTATAAACAAAAAGATTCTCACAGGGCATCATGGGGTGACCCTAGGAAAGGCAGAGAATACATTAAATAATTAATGGAAAAGGGGGCAGGGAGTAGGGAATGGAATGGGTCTAAGTGTGGGTGCCTAATAACTAGCTGGAAATTAACTGGAGAGGAGAAGAAGGGGGTGAAACAGCACAAGATGGGAGAGTGCATGAATAAATCTTCGGCATACATGCACTAAGGTGGTTGGGGAAGTGAGACACAAAATAACAGTAAATGAGAGAAAGCACTAAGTACATTGCACCATTCGTGAACATGTCAGCTCAATACACATCTAAGGCACAACCAGGATTTCATTGAAGAGGAATATGCCAATACAATAGGAGCTATCGATTTGTTTGCTCCTCTCACATGCGGCCGATGCAGCATGGTATGTGGAACAATAACTTACTTTTACCTTAACCCTATGATAAGTTTGACAGGTACTGAAAAAATCAAACCAGTGATCAGCCACTGATCATCCAACAAGATTTTCTTCTTTTTGACCTTGTGCTCCAGCATATAATTTTAGAGGGGTATTCCACCATACCTCCGTACTCTCAATAGATCCCATGCTTTGTATCTACCTCAGGAGACCATCCTATGTGTCTAATTAGGACTGTTGCAGACAGGCTAATGCAATTGTTGCTTTGAGCACAGCTCTTGGTGTACACTTTCCCTTCCCTACTGCACTGTGACTGATATAGGGGATGGAGCTCTAAGCTCTCAGGGCGACATTCACAGCACCGGTGTCTACATTTGATAAATTGTTAAGCAGGCTGTGGAAGGAGGAATCAAAGAGTCATCAGTGGAACATGGGAATCTCATAAAATCACATCCCAACTTGGATAGCACGCCCTCAAATTTGATGAGATTCCCATTTTCCGCTGATGGCTATCAGTTTTGGACACCGGCCATGTGAATGTTCGTCTGAGAGCCCATAGCTCCACCCCCTATTTCAGTACTGGAGATTGCATTTCACGTATCTTTTATCCCTAGTTTATTATCTCCTCTGTTGGAGCCTGTTTTTCATATCAGCTTCTATTACTAGAAGTTGCTGTGGGATTTATCTTTATTGACTACGTGTACCATCTATTCAGACTCTCCAGGTTTATGATGCCCCCCTGCTGCCCTGATGAAGGTGTGACCCGTGATTTTGGCTTCCCACACCGAAACGCACCTCCGCAAATTTTCTCCACATGATTGGGTGCTACTCCTCTATGAAATTTGGATTTCTTTTGTACTAGTAAATGCCCTATAAAAATCTGCACATAATAAATGTTATGGGATTAGGATTTCACATGCATTGACACTTGCATTGCTCTGTACCAAGTTTACGTTTGCTATTTTTCATTTTCTCTCCTGATTATGTATGTGCTATTGTCTTCTGGTCTACATTTAGTGGACCAGTTATGTTATGTGTTGTGCCCAAATGTTTGTATGAATGAATTATGAGTATGGTCACTATTTGAATGTTTGTATCTGTGGGTTTTTCATAAATATTACTTTGATCCATGTGTTGGTCTGGGAGACGTTTCAATAGCAATATATGGCTAGGTATATCTCTTTTACTGCATATTTATCATCTAAGTACAAATCCTGCTAAGATTGTTGCACTATAATTGTGTATTATAAATTATTATGGTTAATTTTCAATAAAATTTAAAATTGTTTAGTACTTAGGCGGTTAATCTTGCCCTTTTTTCCACACACTGTGTTGGCTCGATAGTGAAGAGGTTATTTCTTTCCCCTTGTGTAAATTAAGATGCTGTCGCTATATTATAAATAGGTTTCAGGCAGTGGGTTTGTTTGTTTGATTATTCATGGTACTATGTAGCATTGTCATACTATATAAAATTGTCATGTGAATAAACTAAATTAGTCAACTGAACTGTCTTACCAGCTGATCAATACACATTCCTATGTTTCATTTGTTATCTGGCAAAGCTTACAAGTCCTGGCATTTGTCTTGGATCCTTTCTGGCTCTCAATTAAATGTAACAACGATAATTATTAAAATATAATTCTCACCTGTGAAAAGGTCAGTTATTAGATGGGGGTCATAGTAGTCCACCACAAGTAATAAAATCACTATCCTAGATAAGTCCAATAAAGGTTTCAAAAATGAACTAATGCTCAACAGCATAGAGCAGACGGGTTTATATTAAGAAAATGTGTAAAGCATGTAAAGTATTGAGAAAATGACAGAAATCCAATAGGGGGAACTGGAAATATGATTTCTTAAAGTTTTAAATGAAAATAGGGCCAGAAAGTGTTGAGTTGCAACCACACTTGACTGGTACATAGGCACGATTTAAAACCAACTGCAATGGAGCTCAGGTCCGATACAAAAACCAAGGGGCATATTACCAAGGGCCTTATCGCCGCTTTAGCGGGAATTTTTCCCGCTAAAGCGGCGATAATTTTATCGCCCTATTACCTAGCTGTCGATAACACCAGTTAGCGACAGCTAATAGGCGATAGCGGGCATTTAGGGGCCCACTTTGCATGGCAGCGATAATTATCGGTAATGACATGCAAAGTGGGCGCGCCAAGATGTTAGCGACTGGAAACAGTCGCTAACATCGCTATCCCCTATTACCAACTTCTGGAAATAATCGCGGTAAGCGCGATTATCTCCAAAAGCTAACGCCTGCACAGAGCAGTTCTTAGCCATGTTATCCAATGGAAGGTGGATAACATGGCTAAGAGCATTTGCTCGGTAATTCATGAATATCGCTGACTTTTCAGCGATATACATGCATTTCGGCCGGTTTTTATCGCTTAGGAGATAAACCTTGATAATATCAAGGCTCCTAAGCTATAAAAATAGGTGATGCACGGCGATATAATTTTGGCCGCTAACCAAGCTGAGCGATATTTTTCGCTTATGCTTGGTAATATGCCCCCAAGTTCGGTTCATTTGGAGGTTTTGCTTTCAGACTTAGGGCCTGATTTAGATGTCAGCGGAAAGGTGACTCTGTCACAACGGTGATGGATATCCCATCAGCCGAAATATTTCGGCAGATGGAATATCAGTCACAATTGTGACGAGTCAGCCGTCCCCCAAGATCTAAGTCAGGTGCTTAGTTTTTAAAACGGAAATCAATAACCCTCAGTGAGGCAAGGCAACAGGCTGTAACAGATAGGAGCTCCATGAGGCTGGAAAGCTATTTTTTAAAGTGTCAGTAATTGACTTTTGGTGGGAAAATTCAGAGCAGGAGAAATTAATAATTCTTTCCCTTGGAAGGCACTTCGCTGGCTGGCTTCATTTGGCGTCTTTGTCTTGTGCATAATTATCCATTAAGACTTAGTCACTTTTTTAAAGCTTGGATGTAGGGTAAGGCTATATCCTGCAGCTAAACAGGGCTCCAAAAGGTCAGATATCTTTGCTGCAACATCCCACAGAAACAGATGTTATGCTATGTGAAAGCTCCAAGTGGGAGCTAGGTGAATCTTTGCCTTGGGGCAACTCACCTTAGTCAGATAGACTTGGTGTGTTTCCCCAGTCCTGCTGTGAAGTTCCAGGTTTTTGAGGATTTTGGGAGAAGTATACCTTGACACAGCCAAGGGTCTCAGGTCCTCAGGAACAGCACTTGGGGTACAAGATTCACTCCAGCAGTAGCCATATGCAGGGTCCACAGCAGTTCCAGTTGGAACTGGTCAGTTGGGCTCTTCAGGAAAGGGTCTTATAGCAGCTTGTTGTGTCCCTTTTGCTTAAAAGAGTATCAGCCAACTGACCCTTAGAGTCCACTTATTTGTCCTGGATACAGGCAGGAGCAGGTCCAGCCTCTCAGGTTTCCTCACAGGATTCAACGGTAGGTGCAGTCATTCTCCTGTCGTTCAGTTGTGCTTCGATCTGCATTCTCTGAGACGCCACATTTATGCCTGGAATTATCCTGTTGATGTGGAAGACTCCTGGCCCCGCCCTAACCAGAAGGGATAAAGCTCCAAGGGGTAATTCTACCCACTGCTGCAGCAGTTCCTGTGTGCCCTATTGCAAGCAAGCTCACAGTGACCTTGCTACATAAATTAAACATGGCATAATCTTTCTACCCTTGTGCAGAGCTCCTGTGTCCACCCATGGGTGTGGTGAGGGAAATGAGCAAACCATAACATATAAAAGAATTGGAGATTATACAACACTGATAATTGTAGTAGCTCTAAATGCGTTTCATTGAACATAAGTAGCTCTCAGTACAGAAAAGGTTGGAGACCCCTGCTCTATCATCACTCCATGCAGGCTCAATGAGCAGCTCCTTTCCTACTGGGATTAGTGCCTGGCTGGTTAGAGAGACAAACGATGGGGCAGGCCCAGGTGCCAGATGCTTGCTACATCTGCCAGTGGCAGGATAGGCCTCCTTGATGTGAATTAAGTTCCTGGGGACTGTCCAGACTATAATCCTGTCAAAGCAACAGAAAACTTCCCCACAGCAAAGGCCTTTGTCTCAGATCTGCCAGCACCCTCATAAAGGTATTATTCAGCTCCTGTGTGACAGTTGAAAGCTCAAGTAAATGGGCCTGTAGAAACATTAGGAAGGTAAAATTTGACTTTTTAAAAGTATCCTGTGCAAACTATTACAAATCTGACTTTACCCAAAAATTGGGCTTGCACTAAATGTTTTAAAAAAGAATCAACTTTGACGCTGTTTCCTAAGCAGGGATATCATTATTTATTTTTAATATTACCTTCCAATGCTTTCCTAGGAACAACTAACCCTGCTTCAGTGAAAATAGCTTTTAACGGGTTTTCCTCTCAAGGACATGTTTACATTAAACATTTACATGTCCTACTTTTAAATACCATGCAGCCTGCCATATGGACATTTACGGCCTATTTAGGCGTGGCTTATTAATATTTAAAAGGAGGGATTAGGCCTGCCAAAAGGGGCTTTTCTGACAGTTCAAATGTGCAATTTTAAAACTGCAAAGACAGGCTACAGTGGTAAACCTGCAGTCATGTTTTGCACAGTCACTCTAGCAGTGGCACAATGTCTGCTACCTTCCACTACTGACATTTAACTTACAATTTCTGGGTACACTTTGTCCCATAAACTAGGGATTTATAGGGAAGTATTGGCATGTTTTATGGGTCAGAGCACATGACCTAGGGACTGGCTAGCAGAGTCCCATTCTGCAGCGACCGAAAACCAGCAGCATTAGTCCAAAGAAAATTGGAGTGATCATGCAAAAAGAGCATTTTTTCTGCATTACCTATCTCTCTCTATATATATATAAAGAGGACTGTCCAAATTCCCCTATTAGTAGGAGCACGGTTTGCCAGTATTATAAATGCAATGATGATAATATCATTTGTCAATTTGATTTCTTTTTAAGTATTTTAAGTGTTTTGTAAAATGAAAATAAACTTTAACATGAAATTATATTATTATATTTGACACTCGATTATCACCCATCTCCCTCAAGAGGATAAATGTCACACAGTTTCTATGAGGAGATTGGGGGCTTCTGTTTCTTGAGAACACTGCCTGCTGGATCTCAAACTCCTGGGAAGAACAGTGCTGTCAGTTTGCTACATGATGGTAGACACATACATCAAGAGAATGCACTCTAAGCATCAACCTCCAAGGTGAAGTCCATGTTAAGGGGTCTATTAGTATGTCGGGCGGATCGCCAACGCCCACACGGCAGTGGACATCCACCCGCCATTTACCACCGCCTTCATCTTATTTGCCCCTGCCTTATTATGATGGCGTGGGACCCCGGCGGATGGAAAGACCGCCCGTCGGTTTTCCGCCCATCAACGAGTCAACTGGGCGGAAAAGGGGCTTGATATGGTGGCGGTGTCTGCAAGACACCACCATCCATATTAAGATGTAGGCGGTTATGTGCCTTTCCATGGCGACGTTGCTGCCATGGAAAGGCTTACGGTGTCTGCATGGGGGGGCCCGTTGGGGGAGTAGGGGGTGCACATGGGGGGTACATTTGCATGCACAACGTGGCAGGCACCGCACGATGCCTGCCACGCTGAGCATGCAAATGCACACCATGCCTTTTTTCCATTGTGGCGGGTGCTGCTGAAAGGCACGCCTGCCGCAATGTAAAAAATGTGGGATATGCTCTCCAGTGTGGCGGGTGCATCCTAATCTTCCCCACGGGACCGTCGCACATATGGTGGGCGGTCCCTTTTACTAGTACATCATAATAGTCCCCCTAGATGTGGATAAGTCTGCCCAATCAAGAGAAATCTGATCTAGTCCCTGGTCCTTGACATTTTACAATGCCTTAGTTGAAGTACTGTTTTTTTCTCAGAAAGGAGCAACCTTCCGACAGCGCAAAGAGAGAATAATGCACAGAAACAGACAACTAAAAAGAAGCATCTAACTGAAAAGAGGTTAGATGTTTCCACTAATAGAAGAAAAGCCCAGCAAAGTAGATTGAACTGCCAAAGTAATAAAATAGATAGCACTAAAATATAAATGATAATTTAGAGACACAAAGACCACAAAACAAAGGAGTACCGGAGATTTTGGAAAAAGTTCACAAATTCTTTTAGTATAATTTTTAAATCAGCAGTACATTTTACATGCAGGCAACTTGATCCTGATTAGGGCCCTTCTTGCCTAAAACATTTTCTGCTGTTCCTTACATGCGTGGAAGGCCAACATTTCCTTTTCCCGCTCCCCTGTCTACTTTCTCCTGCTCTAGAAAATGTTAATGTAATCATGTTCTTCTATCTTCAGAGATTACATCATGATTTGTTTAAAGATTGCCCCAAAATATTTACCCACTTCCTTTTACCTTTGCTCGTTTTCACCCTTTTACGCATTTTTCGGGTTCATGAACCGGATGGAGGAAGTTGCTTCCGTGAATATAAAAGTGATTGCACAAATTCCATATACCGCTAGTCAACACGAGTAGTATTGTAGAGGGAGCAATGTTGGAGACTATGCTAAAATGAAGCTGTAATCCTAGAGCCTACTTTAACAAATATTATCTTCATGGTGTTGCCCTAGACCATCCCGTATTTACATGTGAAAAAGTGATGCTCTTTTAATGAGTCCTGTCTTAATGCATTTTTTAATCACATTTAAGTGTTTTCAGGGATAAGTTCTCAATACAATATTATGAGTTAATTTATTAAACACTTGTATGAAGTGTTCAAATGTTTGATTTGCACGAAAACTAACTTCAATTCACTTAAAGAAATCTGAAGCCCGGAAAACTAGTTCGACAAAGGTAGAAAAACTCATAATTTAATCCGCTGCTATCGTGAAAAAACGCTTCTGAAATAGTCTGATTTACAGTAAATCTGTAAGCAAACAAATGAGGATTAACAGGGCCTGCATCGTCCTCTTTAAGTTTAGATTAAATATATATAAAGAACATGTTGGGAACAAATAGAGGCCATCTCTGCTCAGTTTGTCCCACTTGTGCTGTCTATATTTCAGACCGAGTTGTAGGATCGATTGAACATCGAGCCTGCACAGCTTTGATACTGCCCTTGGACCAGTCTAAAACAAATGTGGAATTACCCTTGATAGAATATATTCCTCGTTACTCGGAAGTTTAAGAAGTGTTTAAACTCTTTAGAGGAAAAAAAGTAGTTTAGCTATTCTGCATCAGCGTTTGTCTCTGTAGACTACTTGAGCAGTTCTTCGAAAGGTGTCTTCAACTGTGATGCATTCCTGCTGATTAATTAAAATGATCCCAATTAAAATTTGATTGTGATGCCGAGCTAATGTGAGCTTGATGATTCGACTTGAGTTTAAAGAGAAGGATTCATATTGCTTTCAACCTACTGAATTAAAAGATTAAATGCATAAATGTAAAGCAGAAGATATAACATTGGGTACGAAACGCTATCCACCACACACGATTCCTAAGATTTGCACACATTTGTCGTTTGTGCTTTTTTTTACTCCATGCGAAATTGATTTTTCGTGGAGTAATTCTTCACTTACACTCCCCTAAAATCTGTAGATTACCTCCTGCAGACAAGCCATAAAATTGGTTAATTTTTTGCGGGAGCAAATATATGATGAGTGGCAGGAGATGGGTGTTCCTGCCTGAAATGTCCGCCAACCATGATTCCTCATACACCTAAGTGTGCATGCGAGTGCATGGATGTCTGTGAGTGCGCGCGTGCGTGTATGTATGCACGTGTACTTTGTGCACTGTTCTTTGTATGTGTGCTTGACCAAGTGCATGGCTGTTAGGATGCTTGTATTTTAAGGCCAAACATGGGGATTTACTAAATGAACATTATGAGAAAGTTATGTTTAAAAATAATATAAGCTTTTGCTTGTGCTTATTTACCTTTTTACTGACAATCAAAAACTGGTGTTTGGGTATATAATGAGAACATTTTCAGATACTATGTTGTGCTACATGCACATATTACTTTTTTTATAATATATCTATGCTAATATTCGAGTAGTAGTTCATGCTGAGTTGGGGTCCGCTTACTGCTAAGCATTGTAGCAGAGGGCACTTGCTTGGTGTGATGCATATACTGCCTTGAACTACTAATGCATTTCCTGTCTGGAACAAAATGTGTTTTAACTCCCTCTGGCAATCTACAGGAAGGGGGACCTTCCTGTACATAAACAATCTTTCATTTGCACGCAGACAACCTTGCATTATGGTGCAAGGCTGCCTGCGTCGGCGCTACACTGCTAAGTGGAGCACCAGCGTAGGGGGAAACGCAGGGCTGCACCATAATCTCGTAAATATGGTGCAGCCTTGCGTTTCTGAAGTGGGGGAGTGAGGCGCCACTTCCTTGTACATATGCCCCCTAGTTGGCCGATTTTTTAGACAACCTCCATCCTGATATAGCCTACATCACTAAAACCTGGGCGGACTCTGCATCGAGCCCCATCTGTTATTTAATAATAGATTACCTGGTAAGTAGAATCTAACTTGTACCTTGAACCTATGATGCTGTATTGGTTTCATGCTGCTATTGAGTCATGTCAATACACATTGCACCATTTGGTCCTTTATTGATTAACCAGTAGAGTCTCTGTCATATGATCATTCCTATGTCCATTTATGTTTGATAACTGTTTGGTCATTTGCTGATTAGCTACTTATAAGGCAAGACTATATCATATTGAATATGTTTTACGTTTATTTCAGCCCACCAACAGCATATGCACGATGCCCTTTATATGTCACTAATGTGAATGAGTTTTTACCTTTCAAATGTACCCCTTTGTCTATCATATTCTCCATTTATTGTGTGTATCACTAGTGATGACCTTTTCATTGTCAACTATTTATGTGAACCTTACCTAAACATGATTTTACTTATTTTTCCCCTTCTTAATGCTCCTCTCCAAACTCCCTATTATCACGGGTTGCGTGTTCTCTAATACACCTTTGTCTCCCATTGCACCATTTTAAATCTTCCATTGGGTACCCTCCACACTAATACTTGACACTTTTCTGATCCTGTGGCCCCTTTTTAGTATTGTGTCAATTTCCTATACCTAATCACATATTTAACCAGCCTTGAGAAAGCCCTGGCCTTTTGGGTGAAACATGTGTCAGCTGTTCTTCACTTCTCACAATTATCGTTCCAATAAACAAGAAAAGACTAGTCCAACAGTGTATTCCATTCCTTGTACCTACCACACTCTATACAGAATGTAGGATTAACCTTTAAACCCATATGATAGTCAGGGCACAAATCCACCGAACACGTGAAAATTCACCACATACTAGGTGGTTTTTGGGTGAAACCTATAGATTGGCATGTGCCACAGCTAGAATTTGGGCCATGACAAAGTGGGTGTGAACCCTGGTAGCACCCATCAACGAAAAATGCAACTTATATGTTAAAGACTTTACTGTGCTTGATGATTTTAATGTTCACCTGGAAGCTTCCACTGATAAAGACAAAAGGCTCTTTTCGGCACAATGGCCAGCTTGGGCTTTACTCAATTAGTTGAAAGTCTCCACACCTTGCTAGCCACATTTGGGATGGAATTGTTACAAATAATTCCCTTATTTCTGACAAAAAGTATTTACTTCTGATCTGGAATAACCATTAAGCAGTGATGTTTAAGATAAACCTACTGCATAGAACATGACCAACAAGCTGTGTCATGCCTCTAACAGTGTACGTGCCTGGAATAGGATTAACATTGATCAACTAAATCAGATGCTGGTACAGACTCAGCCAGAATATCCTCTGGACCTACATCTGGGCACTTCAAGCTATTCCACCTGGTTGAATTCAGCCATTTCCATCCTAGCTCTGTTAAGACATCCCATTCTCATAGAAGTAACCCGTCAGTGCCACGGTACACGGACATTCTTAGAAAACAAAAACAATGCTGAAGAAGGCAGGAAAAAAACGGAGATTGGATTATAGTGCAGAAGAAAAAGAAAAGTACAAACAATACATGGCGGATTATATGTCTTTATTTTCTAAATAGAAATGTGCATTCTTTTCACAAAAAATTGAGTCTGCTAATAACTCTTCTAAAGAATTATTTCAGGTTGTAACAAAATTGACAACTGTCCAATGTGACATTCTGGTAAGCAGCAGTCAGTCTTTCTGCAACTCACTTGCCAATTTTTTCCTCGATAAAATGGAACTGATCTATAATAAATTTGATATAGACAAAGAAGTAATATCTATTAAAAATAAGCGCTCATCGGAATTCTCTTCAAAGACCATGAAGCAGGTAGTGATGCAACTTCAAACCGACAAATCTGATTCCCCACTTGATCCTTGCCCCCCCCATAGTGATTAAATTAGTGCTGGAGATTATAGCCTCTAATCTTCCTAGCATTTTCAATTCATTTTTCAGGACAGGCTACTTCCCTAAACAACAGAAGAAAGCTTCTATCCTCCCTTTAATAAAAAGAAACCTAGTTTGAGTCAGACAGCTCCAAACAGCTACCATCTATTTCCATTACATGCGTAGTTTGTTGAAAAGGCTATCAACAAGCAGCTGGTACAGTTTATACAGAACAACCATTCTCTGGGTCTAACTCAGTTCATGTTCAGAAGTGGCCATAGAACTGAGAAGCCCTTTGTTAAGGCTACAGAGGAGATAAGGTCTCTGCTGGATATTGGGGCGGGGGCAGTGCTGCTTTTGTCCTCCTCAATCTCTCGGTAGTCTTTGATACAGCCACTCATAAGGTGCTGATTGACTGTCTAGAGGACATGGGGATGAAGGGGGGCACACTTGCCCAATTAAGTTTCTATCCTTCGGAGCAAGAGAAAACTGTGGCTCTCGATCATTATGTCTCTGAACCCTTTTCACTGCCATGGAGGATCCCCCAAGGGTCCAAAATAGTTTAAAATCTCTGCTACATGCTAAAAACAAGGAGATGCAGGGCGGAGTGCTGAAACCGTTCAGACACTCACCCCCAGTCACAGATCTGGGTTGAATTCATTATTGTTCTTTAGCTCACTTCACCACCCCAGTTCAGACCCAGCTATATGCAAATCAGTCTTGACCCTGGGCCACATGGGTACAAGCCAGCCTGAACCATTAAGCTGTGTCCTGGCTCTAACAGTGTACGTGCCTGGAATAGGATTAACATTGATCAACTAAATCAGATGCTGGTACAGACTCAGCCGGAATATCCTCTGGACCTAGATCTGGCCATTTCAAGCAATTCCAACTGGTTGAATTCAGCCATTTCCATCCTAGCTCTGTTAAGACATCCCATTCTCATTGAAGTAAACTGTCAGTGCCACGGTACATGGCCACTCTTAGTAAACAAAAACAATGCTGAAGAAGGCAGGAAAAAAACAGAGATTGGATTGCAGTGCAGAAGAAAAAAAAGTACAAACAATACATGGCGCATTATATGTCTTTATTTTCTAAAGAGAAATGTGCATCTTTTTCACAAAAAATTGGGTCAGCTAAGAACTCTTCTAAAGAATTATTTCAGGTATTAACAAAATTACCTACTGTCCAATGTGACAATCTGGTAAGCAGCAGTCAGTCTTTCTGCAACTCACTTGCAAATGTTTTCCTCGATAAAATGGAACTGATCTATAATATATTTGGCTTAGACAAAGAAGTAATTTCTATTGAAAATAAGCACTCAGCGGAATTCTCTTCAAATACCATGAAGCAGGTAGTGATGCAACTTCAAACTGGGAAATCTGATTCCCCACTTGATCCTTGCCCCCCCCCCCCCTATAGTAATTAAATTAGTGCTGGAGATTATAGCCTCTAATCTTCCTAGCATTTTCAATTCAATGTTCAGGACAGGCTACTTCCCTAAACAACAGAAGAAAGCTTCTATACTTCCTTTAATAACAAGAAACCTAGTTTGAGTCAAACAGCTCCAAACAGCTACCATCCATCTCTTGCCTTTCATTACCCGCGTAGTTTGTTGAAAAGTCTATGAACCAGCAGCTGGTACAGTTTATACAGAACAACCATTCACTGGGTCTAACTCAGTTCATGTTCAGAAGTGGTCATAGAACCAAGAAGCCCTTCGTTAAGGCTACAGAGGAGATAAGGGCTGTGCTGGATATTGGGGCGGGGGCAGTGCAGCCTTTGTCCTCCTCAATATTGGGTAGCCTTTGATACAGCCACTCATAAGGTGCTTCTTGACTGTCTAGAGGACATTGGGATGAAGGGGGGCACACTTGCCCAATTAAGTTTCTTTCCTTCGGAGCAAGAGAAATCTGTGGCTCTTGATCATTATGTCTCTGAAGCCTATTCACTGTCATGGAGGATCCCCCAAGGGTCCTTGCTTAGTCCAACATTGTTTAAAATGTATGCTACATGCTAAACACAAGGAGATGCAGGGCGGATCACTGAATCCTTTCAGACACTTTCCCCGACTCACAGATCTGGGTTGAATCCATTATTGTTCTTTAGCTCACTTCACCACCCCAGTTCAGACCCAGCTATATGCAAATCAGTCTTGACCCTAGGTCTCATGAGAACAAGCCAGCCTGAACTGCCATATGTTCCCTGGACCAGAAACAAGCATTCTGGGACCAGTTTCAGGGTAACACCCCTCATCAGCCAGGGTAGCTTGAATCCAGTGGCAAGGTGAGCAAGGGAACCGCGTCTGGGTCAAGGCTGATTTGCATATGGCAGTGTTTGAACTGGGGTGGCGAAGTGAGCTAAAGAACAATGATAGATTCAACCCTGATCTGTGACTGGGGGTGAGTGTCTGAAAAGTTTCAGCTCTTCGTCTATCATCTCCTTGTGTTTGCTTTGTTCGCCCTAAGTTGGTAGGGGGTGCCCAGACGTGGGTCCCTTTCTCACTTTGCCACTGGATTCAAGCTAGCCTGCTGATGAGCGGTGTTACCCTGAAAGCGGTCTCACGATGCTCTTCTTTGGTCCAGGGAAGACCTGTCTTGGCAGTTCAGGCTGGACTGTTCCCATGAGGCACAGGGTCAAGGATGACTTGCCTATAGCTGAGTCTGAACTGGGGTGGTAAAGTGAGCTAAAGAACGATGATGGATTCAACCCATATCTGTGACTGAGGGTCAGTGTCTGAAAAGGTTCAGCGCTCCGTCCATCATCTACTTGTGTTTGCTATGCAACAGGCTAGTCATCAATGACAGGACGAGCAGAAATTGCCTGAAATGAAACTCTCGGAAAAGAGAAGTTATACTTTTCGTAAATCAAACCTATTTCTGGTCGTCATCTTGGTGGCTGGAGTAATTGTGAACACTTCCTATTGAAGTGAGAAATGCAAGAAACTTGTGAGTTCTCATGGATAATAAACTCAGTTTTGGAGACCAGGTGACTGCAGTAATCTCCTCCTCCTTTAACACCTTGAGCAGGATAAAAAAAATCATTCTTCCCTACATCGTCTTGGATGCACAAACAACAGTGATAACAACTCTGATTCTCTCAAACCTAGATGATTGCGATTGTTTGTACATAAATCTGCAGTAAAAACACCAGAACAAACTACAAACCTTGCAAAATGCTGCTAGGTTGCTTTAATGGTTCCCCAAATTCAAATGAATTTCAGGCACTATGTATAATCTACACTGGAGTTACTGAATTCAGGTTTTCGCGATTGCCACCGGCTGCCAGACCCTGCACTTGCGAGTGAGAGCGAGGAGCAGTGGGGCAACTCCCAACTACTTGCGCTCGTCTTACCCATCTCACCCGGCTACTCTAATTTACTCTCTGGGTTAAGCCTCCCACTAGGGGCCTGCAGAGGTCGCCAAAACTCCCAGGATTTCTCGCGACCTCGTAGCTTGCAGTTGCAGTCTGCAGCTGCGGTGGTGGACGGCGGTGGACAGCGCAGAGAGGCGGGAGCGAACCAGGAGCAGAAGGCACCGAGGTACAGGGGGGAGCCATACCATAACCACAAGGTGAGGGGGCACTGAAGCAATCCCCCAGAGACAGTAACAGCTCCCTGACTGCCTGCGCCTGTTTGGATGTGCTAGGATGTGTTTGGAGAAAGAGGGTCACTGAGATCACTGGCGACACTTGAGTAGAGAGGGGCTTTTTAGTGAGTGCAAGCACGGCTGCCTTTAGCATAGCGAGAGTGGCCCAAGCCAGAATCGCAGAGGCGACCTGATTAGATCGGGTGCAGCCTGTGATCCGGTCTTGGGTGCTCCGCTTGCTTCACCACCTCACCGGTTGCTTAACCTTGCCGTGTCCTCTACTTGTCTTCTTCATCTTCACCTTCCCATGCACTTTCTCTGACTGGACTTATCCGCCACCTTGGATCCTTTGGAGACACAGTAAAGAGGCCTGAGTGGGGTCCGAGCATTCCTTCTGCACCATCCGCAGGACCCTGCCTCCTGCCTCCTGCATCCCCACTATTACAACTACCTTAAACATCACAGTTTCTCAGCAAGACCTCATAGTATCTGCCGCCTCATCTGTATTTGTTGAACTTCAGCACCTCAGTACTTCAGTTTTGCCACCAAAGCTCCCAAAGTCCCCCCTCGGTAGCTAAAGGCACCCTAGCAAGGCCAATCGAGCTAAAACAGCCCACACCCCGTAGCCCCATATAGACCAAAGGACAAACCGACTGAACGAGTAAGACATCAGGGCCAGGACCCATGAGATCAGGCAGAGTAAGAAAAGCCCTAACAAAGCCAAAAGCACAAACCACATCAAAACCACAATCTAAATCAACCAAACGGAAGAGCGAGGGCAGGAGAGGTCCTAGAGACATTAGACCACTCGATCCTGACCTCAAAAGTCACAAGATAAAATGTGACAAGTTTGACGACACGCAAAATAGCTCAATGGTAATTATAACACACAGTCCTCTGAGCAGCTTGCATCCCAATGTTTCCAACAACAAAGTCTTCTTGCCCTTGGAAGGCAGCAATACAGTAATAGCAGGGGACAACAAAGCCATCATGAAGTCAAGCCTGGAAGAACAGGATCTAATCAGTGTAGTAGAAACATCGGCAAGGAGGAACCCTTGTTCCTTCCAGCCAAAAATATATACAAAGTTCTCCTTTCGCAAAGATCCTGGAACAGCAATATTGTCAAAAAGTGCCACCATGGAAGGGCTGCAAAGCCCTCGTTTACCCCTAGTCCTACACAGCCCTGACCAGAAGCTATATCCACTGGCAGTGAAGGAAACTGTAGCACAAATTCATCCTAACGGCAGACTTCAAATGAGTCTTCAATACAAAATCAAGGTAAACCACGCCGCAAGGCAAGCAGTTGAAGAAACAAACGCTCCATGTACAAATATGGCGTAACTGTGATTAATTGGAACACCAACTTGCTCACCAGAAGGACAATATCAATGAGTACTCCATCTTGCCACAAAGTAATCCATCTGAAAGCTCAAGCAACTCTCAAAATATTACCCCTCACTCTCAACTATTCAGGTCATCATCTGGGGATCCATTGGAGCTAGCATGTTCAATTCCTGACCGGGAAGGTGGTTCAGGATCTGGTTCAGAACCTCAGAAAGCCCAACTCACCAATTTAACTGCTGAGAATATTCTAGGTGAAGGTGCCCGCACTTTACCTCAACAAACAAGGTCTGACATGGGACCTGCTCTACAGTTTCATCAATGCCTTTCCTTAGCAGTAGACCAACTGGAGGATTATAAACCAAGTAAACCGGTACTCCAACTAAACAACTCTCTCCTACAGACCGTATCACCTACCAGCTTGGATGAAAAGTTCCCTCAGGCAGGCTCACCGGTTTCTGGCGAATCTAATAAAACAACACACTCAGTGGAAGGACATCCGCCACAAAATGAAGATCAGTCTGCTTCCAACGGCGACATGTCCTTCCTAGCCTCCCAAGATTGGGAAAATCTAGTCGCCTCGTACAGTCACTAGCCCAGTAATCATCCAAAATTCACGCAGACAGGAAGAAGCAACATTAGTCACAAAAACAAAATCCTAATTTGGGAATCGTTACTAAGTACCATGCAATACTCGACTGCATCTTTGCAATATCAATCCCGTAAAATGGACCTTCAGCTCACAGTTCTACAAACCCTAGCCGACTTCACCTCGGGGATCGACAGAAAGCAAGGCGAGTTGAATGGTCTAATAAAGAGGGCAGGAAGCAGCTTCCAAAACACAGCTTGTGCAACAATAATGCTCATGCGCCCTGATTGTGGATAAACTACAAACGCTTCCAACAATAATGGGTGACCTGTCGACTGCTCTGAAATTAACAACTATATCCCAGAATACAGACAGTAACGACATCTCGAGAGCAGATGCAATAGCAATGAGCCAACAACTAAAAGTGCTAACATCATTATGCAGCAAATTTGTATCAGAAGGAAGCAGTCCCTCGCAAGATTTGAAAACAGAACCCTCAAGTAAAAAAAATTATCAAAAAGATCTGGATGCAAGCAAAAAAGGAAAGGTAGGAACAAGAAACCTACAGTCCAGGTCCAACATTCAGCCACCTGTTTTCAGACCGGATTAACCACAACTGAATTACTAAACAATGAAACATTAAATACAGAAGAGCCAGCTCCAGAAAAAAGCATGAAGGTCTCGATGGCAAGTTCCAAAACCACAAAGCTGCAGCAAAGGACTTCTTGCCCCCCAGTACGTATTAGCAATAATCAGGAGGACATGAGCGAGCAGTCAGGGAACCCGTCTGGCAGGATCTCTTCCCCAAGCCCCTCCGTCCTGGAGAAGCATCTGGCAAGCACTAACATAAGGCAAGAGCTGCCAACAACTACATTGGGAAGAAAGGTGTCAACTGAAGGAATACACCTAACAACAATAAAGCTAGGCACAGACTCTTGGGACGCTCAAAAAGAGTGTCTACAACCCTCAAGTCAAAACCATGAGCAAGAAGCAAGAGAGCACGATACAGCCCGGTTTTCATCTGACCAAATGATATTCTCACACTACAGTAACAAACCTGAGACAACCGAAACAAATTCTCCTTATCAAGGGCATCTTGTCAATATTGCAAATAACGCAAGCTCCCTTTACCAAAATCGGGACACACCTGCCCTCACAGCAACTACCAGCGACAGCACACAGCTTTAATACCAGGCCTCCAGCAATCTTAAAAGAATAAGGTGCAACTCTAACAACATAGATGAAATAACAGCAATAGCTAAAGCTCTATACAGCCATGGAAGTGTCAACTCAGCCCATCCATCGGAAAGCTGTGAAAAATTTGTCACATCTCTAGGAGATAAATACTCATATAGCAAAGGCCGGAAACAAGGGAAAGTAGTAGCTACTCCCATTGATTCCTTAAAGAGCCCTGTCTCAAAAAAAATAAAGCAAACCATAAACCAAACCTTAAAGCAACAAGCAAATCTCCAACTAATCTGAATCTTCAAGGCACTTAACGTGAGCTAAAGACCTCATTATAATGCAGGAGATGGGTGAACAAAAGAGCAGAGGAAAATGAATTATGGGCAAAACTTAATTATGATGCAAACCAGAAAAACAGCACCAAAATGCTGGCAATCAGTAAACAAACGGCAGCGGCCAAATCATCAAACATCAATCCATAGACTTCAACATTACTGAAGTTATCTGGGCTGACTAACTTTATAAATAATTCAACGATCAAGAACCAGAAACACTCACTCCTTCTGCTTCATCGGGTCACATTTACATTAACAATTTAACAAGGGCAGGAACAAATCAGCACCACCCAGCTGGAGATAGCACTCCCACCAAGTAGGCACCGCCCCTAAGTGCAGTAGATGAGCAAAAAGAACCCCAGATCGAAGCAATAAGGAAACAAATATCAAGAGGTAGACGGGCAGGAGCACCGGGCCCAAACGGCAAACAGGATCCTGACTTTTGGAGCAATGCACTAGTCCCAGTTATAGGACATCCTTCAAGAACTACAGCAATTCCAGAGTCATGGAGAGGCTCAATCATCAGCCCTATACACAAGCAAGGAGAGAGGTCTGCTCCAAACAACTATCGCCTGATAGCCCTCATAAATACCGAGGCTAAATACTACGCACGATTGTATTAAAAGACTTGGTTAGCTGGTCCTCCAGAAACTGCATTATACCTATAACGCAAACAGGTTTCCATCAAGGGCATGGAACCATAATTAACATAATGGCCTTAACTATGCTCATGGATGGAGCGAAGCAAGGTAAATAACCCCTATACCTCTGTTTCATAGACTACTCAGCTGCTTTTGATCACGTCGACCGCGCCAGGCTCTGGCAAAAGCTGAAAGAATGGTGGATACCACCACCCCTCCTCGACCAACTCATACAACTGCACACTAACACATGAATTTGAATTAAACTAAGTATCTCTCAAACAGAATCACCACTACAAAGGAGTTAAAGCAAGGATGCATTTTAGCCCCTTTGTTATTTAGCCTTTTCCCTCTGGAATTGCCAGCAGAATTGGACAGTTGTTCTTCACACGCCCCGAAGCTAGGCGGCATGATATTGACAAACCTGCTTAACGCTGACGACTTAGTGCTGATTAGCAGGACTCCAGCATCTTATAGATGCAACCTACAAATTCTCCCAACGGAATGCTTTCAAAATAAACTTAAAAGAATCTAAAGTTATTGGAGTAAACCATCATAAGAAGTAAACCCTAGCTGGTAGTTGGCCGGCAAACGTCTAGATCAAGTAACAAACTATGAATTCCTGAGCGTGCTTTTAGATCAAAATAACTCTTTTAAGCCACAGCTGGAATCCCTACGAAGGAAAGGAGTTATGACCTACTTAGCACTAAAACCCCGAAGAAGCTGCTGTTGGACCTAACACTTGAACCCTTTCTAAAAGTCCTGTGACCAAAATTGCAGCCAACAATCACTTATGGGAGCGAATCTCTGGCTGGAAGAGACGCAGCAACTCTTGACAGCGTAATGGCAACCTCTTACCGAGCGATTTTCCAGCTCCCCAAATATGTTTCAATGGCCTAAATAAGGCTAGTATTTGGCCTCCAGAATCAGGCAACAGAAAGGAAGGGAGCCTTTGTAAAATGCTGGTACAACATCAGAGCTGCGGACATAGGGTCCTTGAATAACCAGCCCTGGCTTGAGATGTCGCGCACTTGAAAACTGCCAGGCACTGTGTACCTATAGTAATCCATTCACTCTTTAGGTCTGATAGACACCTGGAACACCTCAATGGGCCACTCGATATTTTAAAAAACTAATAACAAAGTCAACAAGACATATCAGCCATAGAGAACAAGAAAGTGGTATCCAAACAAGCTCATGAATGGGTTGTACTCAATAATTATGATGTCCTCAAACCCCAACCCTAGCTCAAGGCTGGTACTAAGATTGTGACCAAGGAAAAATCCCTAAGACTCAGTTTGGGAGTCAGCCCAATCAATCCGTTTTTACCACCGTGGGAAAGAAGAGGGGGAGACCAGCTTTGCCGTCTGTGCACCAGTGACACTGAGACTTTGATTCATATCATATGAATATGCAACAAGCTAAAGGACAAACGGAAAACTCTATTAAAACCATTGTTTAACCAGCACGGAGTAAGGTCCTGTAGGCAGGTGGTGACGTTGTGCTTTAATCCAACTTTAGTACAGCTAAACTGTCGCCTTACAAAAAGTTTTGACCTAACAGCATTAAGGCTGAAAACACCTACACTCAGCAGTTAAGATCCAACCCCGTACAATGGTTTTGGGCACTACATGAGCCAGCTGCGTAATGTAACACAATGTCTCATCAGGGGTAACGGACCAACCAGGGGTAACGGAGTGCTGTAAATTGCTGCACTGGACCTCCTTATCGGCTTAAATAGAATGTTCTTATCCAATTGACTTTTAACAGATTTAATAAAAACTGCGCCAGTGGTGCTATTATTTTTGAGATTATTTTAAGTTGTTTTATTTATAAAACAAAGCATTTTAAACTTTGCAACTTTTTTATGAGTGCAATATTCCTCAATGTTATTGTTAATGAACTGTATGCAATGGTTTTAATTAATCACACATAATAAAATGTACTTACTTACACTGGATTCCAATTAAAAAACATATCAAATTTAAGACCCTTTGCATTGACGACAAGGTGTTGCACAGCATTTGCCCTGAATACTCGAAGGAGTCCTTCCAGTGCTATGAACCTAGCAGGAACCTGCGCTAAAAACCTGCACTTTTCTGGGGCTAAGACAATGGTGGTTCCCAGGCTCCAGCATGTCAATTGAGGAGGAAGAAGTTTTGTAAAAGGCACTGCTAAAGCATGGATTTTTCTTCCTTCTCATATCAGACATCTGCCCAATTTTCTATCATTTAGGAATGAGCTAAAAACCTGTTGTTATAACAATCACAGAAAACCAATAAAGTTACATAAATGTAGAACTCTATTAGAGGAAACCTCCACGCTCTGCTCAGTGCCAAAACAACAGGAATACTGGTACATCGTCATCAACAATCTAACTTGAGCTTCAAGTTGGTTGAAGTGTACCATAGCAGGAGAGAGGTGGGGAAGATACCAAATGGTCTAAATACACTTACATAAAGATTACAGTAATTTAATATGTGAAAACAAGCATCTGTAATTGACTAATAAAACTGAAGTTACAACACAATTCCTTCCCTTAAAAGTTTTAGAAATATGATACATATTTCAGAAGGAAGGTAAGGAACACAATCTATGAATCCATTGGAATGCACACCAAAGGACACTTCACTGGCCTATCCATTCTCCAGCAATGGACAACTTCTAAGATAACCATGTTAGTTTTTACATTTTTGATTTGTACCAACTTACAGTATGTGTTGAACTTGTTCCTAGTGTTTACAGAGTTCTATGTCAAAACCCATCGACCTTCTTCCCATTTGGAATTTAACATACAGTATTTGTTGCCATACCTCTGTGTTAGACCTGGCATTTTTGTCAGGTTTACCCCAAGACTTTTTTGCCTCCTGTTTTTTTTGTGTATTTTTGTTATTTTCAGCATACAAACAATAGCATACAACCTAAAGAAAAACACAATTGTGGCATGGATAGGTAGTTTGACATACTAGAGCACATAAGCATACAAATAGAGTTATACTCAAGGGCATAATTCTGGTATACAGGGAGTGTCTCACATATAATCCTATCACTAGTACAAGCAGTGTCCCCTACGGTTACAAATCATAGCTCTGTTGATCAATGCATTTTCAGGAGGGCTGATTGGTGCATGAAAACTTAAGTAGTGTAAACCGACCACCGGCCCTGGGGTTTACCATCACCTATGTGCCTACCCCTGGTAACAACACCACCTCGGTGGTATTCAGTGACTCTGATGTTGTCTCAGTAGTGTTACTTAACAAGTAAGTTTGATAAGGACCCCAGTAGTTCCTGGGATGATTTCTGGGGGATGGTAATTCACTATAGGTATCAGCTTGGGTATTACAACACAGAATGTCTGTATGCCATTCTGCAATTCATGGAAGTGGGCCCAGCATCCATTGTAATGCCACCCTCCGCTTAGCGAGTAGGAGACCAATAGCCACCAACAGGCGCAGGGTTTTATTTACTGAGAGGTCCCATCCCTGGTGCCCCATTTTGGGGTCAGGTTCGAGTCCTGCACTAATAATGAATCCTAGCTCCATGAAAATGTTTTCCCAGAAGGCATAAATCCCTGGGCATTGCCAGGCTACGTGCCAGAATCCTGCTCCCTCAGCCCCACATCTGTGACAGCAGGAGGTCTATCCCAGTCCGCAGCGGAACTGCCATTCTGTGGTACAATACGCCCTATGTAAAAATTTAAAATGTAAGAGTCTGTGTCTTCCATTAGGAGAGACCGACCAGGTGTGGGCGCAGCAATAGAACCACTCTTTGGCACTTACGGAAGTGCCCAGATCCTGGTGCCACTCTAACCTCACCTTCAGAACTTTGGATTTGCACGTGTCCTGAAGGCTAATGTAGAGTTTTGTGATTAACTTAGCAGGTTCCTCAATTTTGATGAGGGTGGAGAGTGCCCCCCATAGTCTGCAGTTCCAGTAGATTGTCCCCGATAAGGGTTTGCCAGGTCTGCCAGGCTCTGTAGTAATGGAATAAAACTGTGCCCTCCCAACTGTTTGTCAGGTTGCTGTAATGACTCCCAGGTCGCTAGCAACCCATCTTAAAAAAATTCTCCTATTGTGTGTATACCTATAGATTGTAATGCCTGCCTTGCTCCTACATCTTGGCTCAGTGGAAACCACATACACCACTGTAGCAGCATTTCTGCTGCATATATGAAAGCTCCCGCTTGCATGTATTGTAGAGTTTGCCACTCTTGTGCAGTAGCAGTGATGTCAAACATTAGCAATTTCCTGGGTGCCAGTTGGTTGAGGGTCTGTGGAAGAGCAAGAGGCTCCACTGCTTTTCTTTGCATGTACAGTAAGGGCAGATCATGTGGACCATGTATCCAACAGTGAGCAAATACACTGCTTATAGCCCTATATTATTTCTCCAGATCTGGAGCCCCCAACCCGCCTAAGTCATAGGGTAGAGTAAGTGAGTGCCAGCGTATGTGGGGTTGTTTACCAGCCCACGCTAACCATATCAATTGTGTGCACCAGCATTTGAATAGGTGTTTTAGCAGCAATATGGGTATATTCTCAAATAAAAATAAAAACCTTGGTAATAAAACCATCTTTGTGATGGAGATTCTCCCCATCAGCAAAAGCGGAGGCTTTATCCTCTTATCTACGTTGTCTATGAGCCTCTGTGTAGCCCTGCCATAATCTTCCAGCAGCACTATTGCGGGATCCGTGTGGAATTGGATTCTCAGGTAACGAACCGCCTCTTTGGTCCAAAGCAAAGGGAACTCAATGGCCGGTTCCACTGTACAGGGAGTGAGGGGAAATATGATAGATGAAATTGTACGATTCCACGTAGTATTGGTGATAGATGTATCTCCGGTTCATGAATATATAATAATGTGTTATCAGCGTATACTGAAATATTTAGTGTGCACTCGGGGAAACTCAGTCCCCTGTGCGCGTGATATTTGTGGAAAGGTTATCTCATCTTCAATGGGACTGGTTGTGGTCTGTGCTCCACTGGCTTTGCATTGGTTTTTAGCTTAATGTTTGAGAGAATTGCTTAAGGAGCACTAGCACCTCGGGAACACTTTAGGAAATTCCTTATAAATATCTACTCCTGCTATTGATCTATCTACTAACAAAACCTGTTAGGATGCATCTTAATTCCTAAGTCTCTCTAGTGCCTTCACCCCACAAGTTTAGAACTCTTCTTAGTGATGTACACCTTGCCAACTGTGAACCTATCTTTGAAAGAAAAATGCATGGTCAACATGTCTTCTAAAGGTTGTAACCATTTGGGCTGATGTCAGGTAGATCTAAACTGCAGGTTTTTCTGACTCTATCATGGAACATATCCTTGTTGATGAAAGTATAGCTAGAACCCAAATCTGATTATACCTTGAAGAGAAATCAGTCGAAACAAATCTTGCATGTAAGATACTTTACACTATAGCTATCATTTCCAGAATTAATCTGGATTATAAAATTATCCAATATTTATTTGTTCTCAATTTGTGTCATCTGCACAGGCTTGTTTATTTGTCTCACACACACTTGGCAAAATGTCCCTTTCCATTACATGTTCTGCAAGTTACCCCATTGCAGAACCAGAGGCATACACTTTCTCGTGGAACCAAAGAAGCAGGCAGTCCTACGTGATACACCAGGAAAAGAATCACTAAACAGGAGGACATGAAGTGTATGCCTCTGGTTCTGGTTCTGCTACCTTAAGGCTATATATAAACAGAGAAGCGAGCAGTCCTTTGCAGATAAATAGCGAAACTAACGCTGACACTGCTAGGACAAGACTTCGGCGCCTCTGGGTTTTAAAATTAGAAAGAAAAGAAGCAAAACAACATGGAGCATAACAATTCTGGATAGCCCATACTCCATGCGCAAAAGCTTATATTAGCAGGAGCACTCTATAGGCAGCTTCAACTTGTTTTGCGGTTTTAACAATTTCTACACATATACCGAATAACATAGAATCTGAAAATATCTTCCTAACACGGACTCCCAGGGCAATTATATCGACCCCTGAACCCTGACAGAAATCAAAACATTGTCTTGATAAAGGTGGATAGAACTTTTGAAATACCACCGAAACGCGTCGACGCTACACCAAGTATAATTCATGATCTCGACATCTTTTGCTGATAGACAAAATTATGGTGTACATAGCTTAGGTGTTTACAAACGGGTCCGAATATACAATCAGTATTGCATTATTCTATGTCTTACAGTCCTTTCTGTCTTTTGTGTTTCAATCTTGCTGGCCAATATTGAATGTAAAAACTTTTTTATGGTTTTAGTTGTGTGGAGTGGGATCCTTCTGGTCCACTCTTCGTTTTAAAAAAAACTTTTTGTATTCTCAATAAATTGTAAGAATTCTTGACTTTGTAATTATTTTCTCTTGACCCTTTGGCTCACTTCATCTATCCACACCCAAGGGAACATCCTGTTTTACTGGTTAGCTAACCCCAATTCCCTTGACTCTTGTTAAGGGGTACCTCTCATACCTACCGCCATAATTTCTTTAAGCCAGCATAACTTTGTGAAATTTGCAATAATTCCTATATTTCATTTCAGTCTGGTTACATGAAATGTTTGAGATAATGCCATTATGCCATGTGGCATAACTGAGATTTCTTTTGGGGAAAACTCGTATTGTGGGGACGCAGGAAAAAAGCTTAGAGAGAGAGCACAAAACACTATTGTTTGCATCATGTGTGATTTTTCTTTTTTCTGTGCCAACTATGTCCTTGTATCCAATTTTGTGTTATAATGTATAAATGTGCATAATGTTTAAAGGAAACTGTGGAAATTTCTCCCAGAAATATTGAACCTTCCACAAAGTAGAACCCCTCTGGAATCAATGTGTTATTCCTGACCAGAAACACCCTTATCTTACCACAACACTAAATATGAGTTCCTCAGCTCACACTGTAAGGGATGACAGCACAATACTACACAATGGAATCAACTTCATCAGCATTTTAAATCAACATTTATGGAAACAGGAAATCTGTAACTCTCCTGATGGTGTGCTTGTGTATCCTGCATTACAATATAAAGTGAATATCTCAAGACCTGAGATCAAAATGATTATTGAATAATGGCTCCCATGTAAGTACAAACCGATAGAGGTTCTAAAAGGTTGAAAGGCTTCCTCTACGAACCACATGGCTCATCAGGCTCTAATCCGACAAGCCCAAGGCAAAATACTTGGACCATGACTCATGCTACAATGTAAAGACCGCAGTAAGGGGCACTACTCCAGCAACCAGGCCACAAAGGCTGGAGCTGGGTTTGTGCTTACAACACCACGAAGAGTCTCTTGTGTACCAGAAATGGTAAGTGAATGAAGTGAAGTGACACACAGGTGTATATAAAGCAAACTACAAACATTGGTTCAGTGTGGACAGCTTCCAAAGGCGGCAGAGTCACCATACAACTCAGCTATAACTGTAGGCTGTTGGTTCTTTAGCCATCCTTTATGAGTTTCTAGTGAAGACTCTGTGTTTATATTTATGAACTCCTTGGGCCGGTTGGGATTTCTCATGGCGGCAGGATTGGCGTTATCAGTAGCAGGACGGACCACAAGAACTTCTGTATGGCATCCTGCTTACTCCAAGTTTTGTGATTTAAGCAGCACTTACTTCCACATTAAGGAAGTACAGCAGCAGGGTTCTCAGCAGTGTGTGTCGATTTGGGTTTATAATAATATAGAGTGGGTCTCCACCCTAAATTTAATCTTTGGCAGTTGGGCAGCAGCCTACTGCCAGTCAATGCCAGTGGATCCGTAAAGTTTGCATTTCCAGTGAGGGAATACTGGGGGGAGAAGAGCTTCTCTTCTTCCAAATATGTACACTGGGGTCTTGCGTCTATGTTGCACCACAAAGCTATAACTACCTTAGGCATGCTATGTTGAGGTACTGTGGGCCCTATTCAGAAAAGTACATATATAAATGAGTATATCTATAAATGTACAATTGCACTTTGCAGTACATTTACTACTTTAGGCTATTCACCATTTCTAGTTGTAATTTTATTGAAAAGTGTAAACCTAAATGTCTCTGCCCCCTGAAAGTTACTACTAGTAACCTTTCACATGTAGGCTGAATTTTTCGCTACCAGGACTGAGATCTCCCTATGGTAAAATATAGAATTTAGAAATGTTATGTTAAATATTAATATGAATTCATGTATCTATTTATTTTAAATGCTAAACAAAAGAAAGACCCTACAGTAGTATTAACTTAATTTTGAATTGAATTAAAACATTTATTTTAACTGTATGACATTTTGTTATTTTTAAAGGCTTCTTAGAAAAAAATCCTGCCTGGCCAAGCGGACATGTTATTGAGAGCCAACAGACATTCCATAAACTCTCTGTATGTCCTGAAAATCTAGTAAAAGATTCTGGGGAGATCCACAAACACACACCTATTGGAGATTAAGGTAAGAGGGAACATGGCGGCCACCTAGGTGCTGGTTGCGGGTCGAGTTTCCACTAACCTCCATTGAAGCTGACCTCCCGACGTTAGGATGCTGCTGGTGGGCGGTAGCCAGACGATGTTTTCACCTGCTGCTGCCTTCAGGAACATTTCTCCCGCCGCTTACTTTAGCCGCTGCCCTTCGAGCGCGTCGAGCCGCAGTTCGGCTCGGTTCAGTTGTTTTCTGCGGCTTCTGAGGAGGATCGTGTAGTGATAGCATGTTCCTTTAATTGGAATGTTATATATGTAATTGGAATGTCTGGGTGCAGGGCAACAGTAACTGGTAGATCTTATGTCATTCTTGATGTACCTTTACTGGAGCTGATGCACTTTATTTCATCTGAACTTCAACTTGGAATAAATATTCAAGCTACTTGAAGACTTCGTCTTATTCTTAAGAAAGAAGATACTACAGAATTGGCAACGAGATGGGCACTTATAATTTCAAATTCAACGAGTTCTCTTTAAAAAAAAAATTTCGCTTGACTTTTCATCGCTTTTCATCGTTTTTCTTCAAAATAATTGTGAGTAATTCAAAAGAAAAATATCTGTGAAGCGTTTCCCTATCTTCTAACTCGTTGTGTGTAATTACAACTCTGTGGCTCCAACGTTTTCCATGATTTAATTCCTATTCTGAAAAGGATTACCTTGCGTGTGCAACTGATTGTGACTGTCAAGAAAGCGGAGAGAAAACAATCACCGCGTATTGCACTCAAAACCTCATTGTTTTCAACAAAACCGCATTGTTTTCAAAAACTGTTCAGTACTTTGCTGATTCCAACGTGCAACTTTGTGGTTAGCGCAGCGCATCTTTTAAAAAGCATTCAACGCTCACCATTACTGCCTCGTTCTCTATCTCGTTCTTCACACGTAACAGCGACGCAGCATTCTCAGGCACAAATGGACTCTACGCGCGCAGGCTTCTGTTACATCAGCGCGTTTCCACGTTCATTACTATAACATGCTAGCGTCACCACGCTCTTCACTGCCATCTTGTGGTTGCTAGGACAACGCGACCACGGACAACAAGAGCGTTTCCTCCAAGCTGCGTGTGGTATTTATTTTTAATTATTACTCAATCAAATTGAATCTTTCAGTTCATGAGAATTATCATTTCTTGAAGCTAGTAAAGTGCATGCAGCGTTTATTCTTGAAGTCTATTTTTTCACTTCTTCAAAAAAAAAAAAGGGGGAGCAAAAGAAACATTAAGTAAGCCTTCCTCTTTATACAATTACTAACATTATTTTGAGACAAATTTTGTATGTTTAACAAGTCCGTTGAAACTACACCCTCAAGATCCAATCCAACGGGAGATGCCAATATAAATAGCAGCAGTAGCCATCTTTAGAAGGGTTGTATCGGAGCTCCGTAGCAACATCTTCACAAGTGACTGGTGACATCAACACGCACGTCGAACATTGAGCATTTTTGACGGCAGCAGCCATCTTAACAAGACTATTTCACATTTCCTTAGCAGCATTTCACAAGGATCGTATTTCACGAAATAAAGCCCATTTCAAGCATTATTTGGGCAAATTTCTTCAGTGATAACAGAAGCACTAATTCTTGATGAGGAACTTCGCACTGTTACACACAACATTAAAGCGAGAAAATGCTCACCGCTGGTGCGCACAGCATTCAATTTACTATGTTATCTAATGTACTGATATGCGGAAAGTTAATGTCCAAGGAAATGTGTTTATCATTATAATTTTATTAACTTGGCATTATTAACAGAATTACTAAGGGATACCAACTGCTCAATTGTGTGACCGCATTTTCATTTTCTTTAATTATACAAGAGACATACTAGCAAAATAAATTTCAAGAAGCTCATGAAGTATTACATGGAGAGGGAGAGGGTATACATGCAGCAGAGGTTTCATGAAGTTTAGAAAGTTCTTAAAGTTTTAGTTTATTTACTGATGTTCATTCACGAAGTGGTTATAATTGCTGGTTAGTTGAGTGTTTAATTTGAGTATGTCTTTGGAAGCCAGGAATTCAGGTACTGGGGACGAAGGTTCGTCAGGCGTACGTCTGACTTCAAATTTACAAATCAATTCCCCCAAAGAATTTCTAGCTATTCCTGGAGAACCGATGATTGCTTGGTTGGATTGGAAGGCATATTTTTTGCACTATATAGCGAATTTAGAAGACGTAAATGGTACATTCTCGCCGGAAAGGAAGAAGAGAATGTTGTTATATTCACTAGGCCCGGAAGGTTTGCGTATTTTTCAAGATATGCACTCACATAAAAGAGTGGAAGGTAATTCTAATGTTTTTGAATGTACCTTGATGGATTTAGATGATCATTTCTCTCCCTCAGTATCAATTGCTGTGACTAGACATGCATTCTTCCACAGGAAGCAAGAGAAAAATGAGACGGTAGAAGAATTTGTTTCGGCTTTGAAAAAGTTGGCAAGGAAGTGTGAGTTTGCTCAATTACATGATGACTTTATACGTGACCAGGTAGTGATGTATACTAAGAATAAGGTATTACAGGACAAATTGTGGGTAGAAGGAGACAAATGTCTTAAAGATATAGTGGCTTTGGTTAAGAAGGCAGAACTGTCTGACCGATGTGCAAAAGTCACTATGTCGCAAGATAACAAGGTGGAGAAGGAATTAGTGGCCAAAGTAGTTGAGAAGAAAACAAGGTATAAAGATAAGTGGGAGGGAGGAAATGGTGATTTTCGTGATAGGAAGGAGTGGGAAAGTAGTGAGAAGAAGAAATTTAGTGAGAGTAGTGAAAGAAAGAAATTTAGTGATGTGGTGTGTTTTAGGTGTGGAAGTTATTCACATGCCGCTACTTTTGAGAGATGCCCTGCTAAACATGCTAAATGTATAGAGTGCGGATTGGTGGGTCATTTCTCAAGAGTTTGCAACCGAAAAAATAAGAAGTTTTCAAAGAAAAAAATTACTTATATTCAATATGATGATGAATCATCTGTTTCTGAGTCTGATGATAGTGATGTTCAAGTTAATTGTGTTCAGAACATTGAGGTTTAATATTAATGATCAAATGTTAATGACATATTTGTTGATGATTTGTTTTTTTTTTACTCTCTTACATTTTAGAAAAGGGGGATGGTTAGGAGTGACTTCACATGTTCTGTTCTCAAATGTTCTGTTCTGTTCACTTTGGAAGATGCGAAATTTACTAAATTAATTTTAACGTATAATGGTTGGGTCCAGAGTATAAAGAAATCCTTATAGTTTATTAATGATATTAAGTTATAATTTTTGTTATGTTTCTTATGTTCCTTTTAATTTTTCTATAAAGAAGGGAGATGTGTAGTGATAGCATGTTCCTTTAATTGGAATGTTATATATGTAATTGGAATGTCTGGGTGCAGGGCAACAGTAACTGGTAGATCTTATGTCATTCTTGATGTACCTTTACTGGAGCTGATGCACTTTATTTCATCTGAACTTCAACTTGGAATAAATACTCAAGCTACTTGAAGACTTCGTCTTATTCTTAAGAAAGAAGATACTACAGATCGCGGCGGTGGACGTAAGCCGCGAGCAGCAGGGCAGCTGCTGCGTGGTTCCTCGTTCTTGCTCAGTGCACGCCCCCCATTGGATTCCGGCCTTGCTGGCTGCAGGCTTACCGTCCAGAGTTGTTTTGTGTGGCCGATTCTCAGACTGGAGCCCCGGGGGAAGACCCCAGTCTGGAGACGAGAGGTGATGCCCCGGCGTTGTGCGGTTTTGTTCGGCTTTGGCTTTGCCTGTGTTTAACGATCTGTCTAATCAGCAGGCGCGTGGGGGGACTGTGGCACACTTTGGAGATTCTTTGCCTGGGACTGTGGCTGAGACTCTGGAATTGGGGACTGTGAATATTTTGTATATATGACATCAAAGGAGAGAAGGGTTATTGTTTGACCCCAAGTGAAGTAGAGTTGGAATCTGGGTATAGGTCTGAGTTCAAGCTACAGACTGTCACCGTTTGATATTGGTACTGTTTATTCCGCCCAGAAAAGGGGGGCTAATTTACAGAAGCTAGAAGGGTGTTGCCACATATATGCAGCAGGAGGGAGACAAGTCTTAGCTTAAGTTTTAGTTTACCATAATAGGAGGGGAGTCTTTAAAGCACACTAAGTAGCTTATATAAGCTCCTATAAGCTGTTTTACCACGGGTTAGAGGTAATTTAATCAGGTTTGTACCTTGTGATTCCCCCTCTCTTACCCCTCTCTCATTTCTCTAGTTTTTCTACCCTCTCTCCCGAAACCTGATGTATGGTGGATCAGCTTCTGTCTGTCTTAGGGCCGCTAGAGTGCTTGGTGAGCCTTGCTGAGCTTGTTCCCGCCGCTCTGAGTTGACCAAGCCAATTCCTTACTACCAGATATCCCCAGGAGAGGCCAGTACACAATATGTGTGCTGTTTATCAGTAACCGTAAGGAGAACAAGTTGGTCTCCTACAGAGGATTGTGCTGACCCCCTAGTTATTTGGAAACCTCGCTGCTTGGACATATGCCATCACCCTATAGAGGTTAACCGCATGCGTGCGGGCGGAATTCCGCCCGTACGCTGGGTTTTTAAAAATCGCATGTTACGTGACGAGCTGGGCTCGTCATGAGCGTGCGAGGAGGCTACGCCATGACGAGCCCAGCTCGTCATGAGCATCGAAGGGGTTAAGGAGGACGAGCTCAGGCATGACTCAGGTTACAGGAGCAGACTTAGGTCCATGGAGCTAGCTCCTCAGCAGTGTGGGTGGAAGATTCAGTCACTAAAAGAGGGCCTTTTTGGGCAACAGAATTGTATTCCCAGTCCTCCCCCTGCCGGTGAGACTCTTCAAGGGAAAAGATACAAATTAAGATCAAGTACCTTTTTAGGGAAAGAGGTTTCTCAGTGTCAAACTATACCCCCTAGCCGAGACCTTAATAAACCAAAACTCAGGAGTCGGCTTGATACGTCCGGTAAGGACGGCAAACTTACTACGATTACGAAGAGGAAGAAGAAATCTACGTAACCCCCAGCCAGGATGACCCTGTCCTTAAGGTCCTATTTTAAATTGAACATGCAGGGTAACAAGGAATTTGAGAAACAGGGAGCAGCCTTGGTCCAAAACATCAAGCCACCTGAAGTGGCCATTTTTTCACCCAATAGGTTTGCAGTTCTTTCTGAGGCCACTCTTTTAGCTGAGAGAGATATCTATCTGAGCGGCACCAACAAGAGGAATGAAACTCCTGACAGGGGTCAGACGATAACATCACAAGGCTCAGACTCTATTCAGGAGATGTTGGCACAGTTGTCCCTAGAGATAAAGGAGCATTTTTCTACTTCTGAAGTAAACCAGAAAAAGATTCAAGACACATGTACTAATCTAGAGGAAAGTATTCCTGCATTAATGCATCATATGGAGGAGTTGGAGAATAGGATGGGAGAACTTACGTTAGACGTAAAGGGGAATTCACTAGAACTGAGCAGACTAAATGAAAGCGAGAGAGACCTTTCGGAAAGATTGGAGAGAATTGAAAATAATTCCAGAAGGAACAACATCAGGATTCTGGATTTAGCAGAAGGACTGGAGGGGGATAACATTAAGACTTTTGTTATTGATATTCTGATTGGAGCATTTCTCCAGGTTGCCTCGGCGCCTGTCAGGGAGGCCGAAATTCTACGGGTCCACAGGGACCCATTCGAGCTAAATCCAGGACGGAAGGAACCAAGGAAAATCTTGGTGTATATCCAATCGTATTCCCTGAAGGAACAACTATTGGGGGCTACATTAAAGTTCAAATCTATTCAGCTGCAAGGTTTAACTTGTAGAATAAGATCTGATATTTGTCGTATCACAGAGGATAGAAGATGGGAACTTGGCAAGCGGATAGACTCACTAAAAGAATTAGGTGCGCAAGTCCACTTAAGATTTCTGGCCTCCCTGAAAGTCATGCTTGAGAATAAGATGTAGAATTTTAGATCACCAGAAGAGGTGGACAATTTTGTGTTACATAAGAAACCAGCAGCTAAATTAAAGTGAAACATGGGAGTCAGTGAAGGGAGCTCAGCAGAAAAAAAATATTCTTTACAATGTTCCTTTTTCTTTTGAGGTTAGTGGTCCTGGGCCCAATTTGGCAACATTTATTTGCCAAGGAGCAGTAAGGGACGGTTCACAAGGGTGGGGTGGGAGGGTGATGGAGGGTTGCACGTGTGTTGGTTGGGAGCATTGGGGAAAAAAAAAAATCCTAAATATGACCTCATATGACCTAATTTTTAGCTGTAGATATAGTCTGGAGAAGAACAAGGATTAAGGGGTAGAGTCCCTTGAGATTCTAAGTTGGAATGTGAACGGTCTGACAGTCAGGAGAAGGCAGCATCTGGTTTTGCAACATCTTAGAGATAATTCGGCCAAGATCCTTATGCTTCAAGAGACACACCTGCTACAGTCAGAATGTAGGGCTTTGTTTGAGAAGCTAAGATGGGTGGGGAAGGTAATAGCTTCTGACCAACAATGTTGTTCAAAGGGAGTGGTTATAATTATTAAATCAAATGCACAAGTGGAGCTTATTAAGTCACAGACAGACAATAGAGGAAGGTGGGCAATTGCGGAGGTGAGGTGCCATGGTATTAAATCTACTTTAGAAAATTATTATGGCCCTAATGAGGATGATTTTGACCCTTTGAATAATTTGTGTTCAGCCCTGGTGGATTTTGAAGCCCCCTTAATTTTAGGAGGGGATTTTAATATTCTGCCTAATAATAACTTCGATAGATCCTCCCCCAGAACACAAAAAGCGGTGTCCCGTGTAAAAGCCTATTTAGTGACAATGTTAACATTTTTTAACCTCTGTGACATTTGGAGAAAAAAAAATGGGAGAGGTGAGAGAATATTCTTTCTATAGCAAAAAGAACCATCACTACTCAAGAATCGATTACATATTTATTGACCTCTCTGAGTTAGATTCAGTAAAACTAATTAGATATCAGCCGATCCACATTTCGGATCATGGTGCTATGGTGTTAAAACTGGATCTCCCTTTACAGCCTATCTTGAGGAGGTGGACCTTGAACAGAAGATTCCTCTTGCAACCTTCAACCCCTGCGTTACTAAAGAGAGAGACAGCTACCTTTTTTCAACAAAATCTGGATTCGGCCCCTTTGCATATAGTGTGGGACGCCTTTAAGGCCTGACTTAGGGGGACCTTAAAATGGGCGATTATCGGCTGGGCTAGATAGGAAAAAAGCGAGATTGAAGATCTAGAAAGGCAACTAGTGTCGGAAGAGACAGCCTTAAAAAAGGGGGCAGTTGCCCGATGCGGAAAAAAAAACCCTCGCAGCTAGGGTAGAGGATCTACAGATGAAGTTAAGGCTCAAAACCGAAAAACAAAAAGAAAATCCTGACTAAAGGAAAATGTTGATATTTATTTATTTTGTTTTTAAAATTCCAAGAAGTTATGTTTTAGAGTATTTATAATCAATAAAAATATTTAAAAAAAATAGTTTCATGTATTTGTAAATTAAATGAAATATGTTATGAACAAATAATATATATGTTTTTATTTATATGCACTTTGTCAACATTCAATGAATTCTATACAAATATATTTGAAGTCAAAATTAATTAATTCATTTTAACTTTAACTTTATGTCCTATTAAGTTCCACTTTAAGTTCCTGCACTTTAAGTTCCTGCCTCCATTATTTTCTATAGAAGGGTGTTGCAGTATCAGTGGTTGGCCATGTATGGGGCACAACTTACTCCAGGATCGAGCTCGAGTGTATTTACTACTGCCTTGGGTCTGTTTTTTCTGTTGTAACTTTAGAAATGCAGTTTGCGAATAGGAATGGACTACTTTTTTATGGGCAGGTGCTTGTCCCTCGTTAAACACTTTCGTTGTCCTCCCTAAACCCTTACACAGTCTTCCCCAAACCACTCTCATTTAGGCTTAAATATTTCACATTTTCTAGCCAATTCCCATTTCCTCCCACATATGCTACTAAGATTGTCATGTACATGTGAGTGGATCTTGCAGACAGTCAGAGATCTCAACATATAAAAGATAGTAGAGGCACAGGTGAAGACCTCTGCACATAAATTAGTGAATAGCATTTTTTAGTATGAGTAGTACTTTTGTAGTGCTACTAAACATACTAAAACATGCAGAGGACATGGTGGCAAAGGAGACTGAAATAGGTAGAACATGAGAGTGCTGAGCTGTCCTTGTGGCTTCTCTATGTGAAATAACCATTTTCCATCTTGTACTCATCATTTATGCTACATAAAGAAGTTTCAATCATTCATTGTTAACCCAAATGACCAAGTACCGAAAATGTGCAATATTAGAGCTAAATGTTGTGAAACCAATCTACATGTGCTTTGCATTATCCACATTAATTACGAATAAAAACACAAGCATTAAGTGGCCTAGTTTGTGCGCGGTTTGGACCTTACATAAGAAAGCCAGTTGGCATCAATCATAGGTGCAATTACAGCATTCCAAAAATATTAATATATTACCAACGGCTAGAACCCGATCAAAAGAGCAAAGGAAATTATCCCCTTGAGGCCCCACAGTTACAAGACTAATTAGGGTTCGCTCTAACCTTAAGGCGCACAGGGGGGAGGGGGGTCACTCAAGGTGAACAGCAAATTAAAAAATATAGTGACTCCTCCAAGACAAAGGACTGAAGGGCACGAACGGAACATATAGTCGTGGATTCCTTGTTGTCCTCCTGCTACGTGTCTACTGCCTTTCACACAAACTACCATAAAATAATAAAACAGGACTGGGTGAAGCCCCAAAATGCATCTCCACTCTGCTGCTGGAGGTTCCTTCCCGTACCGGCCCCTCTTTTTTTGAAAGCTATAATTTAAATATATTTAACATAATTCTTGGAAAATGAGCGAATGGATGAATGATGTAGTGCATGGAAAAAGAATGAGTGAATGGAAATACAAGTGAATGGAAAGGCCATTGAAGTTGATTGTTGAAGAGTTCACACTTATAAATGATATTTTTACAGTTCATCAAATTATATGATTATGTAGAAAAGATATGCACGCCACTTGGAGTTTTGATGTGTTATGTGAAGCAAAAGGGCGTAAGCTAAGCTACGTATGCTTTTTACCAATAACTGATTAGCTCAATTGTGATATAATATATTAATCCCATTTTGTGAGGTCCGCTCATTAATTTCTAAAGTGTTTTGCCAACAAATAAGCCCGCTTAACACTCTTCATGAATAATGCCCTTGGTCTCATTTGAAGGGAAATCTATGGGTACGTAGCACTTAAAGTAGTGAAAGAGAACTGCGACCCTGCCTAGAATAACCTGTACACTGTGCACATGGTTCTATCGATGCTGTTATAACACCATGCTGACTAAGGGGCTTTCTGTTTAATTTGGCGAAAGTGACTCAGCACTGTGAAAATATGATCTGTATGCATTTCATTGAGTGCATTAAGCAATCTAAAAACTGTTTGAAGGACAATAGATAGCCTGTTTGCAAATTGTAAAATTGTAAAACTTAGAGAAGTTAACACATCTTACAAATTACAATTTTATAAAGGATGAGGCTTATCTTTTATATGTTAAAAAATTCGAATTATGGTAGGTCCTTGTGGGGCTGTTGAGTTTTCTAAATGTATCCTTAATCAATTCAAAATAATATTTTATGTTAAGCGTGATTTTAATTTCTCCTAGTCAATAACTTCTTTGCACACCACCTTCTCACCTGCTTTAAAAATAGTTTAATGTTTTCAACGCATCAATTTTTATATCAGATTTTTAAAATATAATGCCTAAGGAGCGTTTCCCTACTGAAGATCTCCCGTATGATTTCTTTTATCACCGAGGTTTTTAGTATCAAGTATTGTGCCTGTGATGTTGGCACTGCCTAATGTAGCATTTTGCTTGCTGTGCAGCATTAGCAAACAGCACATCAGTAGTCACCCCTCGCCTTCATTTAAATTCAGCCTCACAGTCACACTGCATGTTACAAATATCTGGGAGCTGTGTGATTAATTAACATCTTGTGCATAACCCTTAAGATTATAGCAAGTTCTGAGGAGATAATTAGCTCACTGTGTGTACTTCTAGTAAAATGAACTACGGTTCAGCAATTGTAAATATGTTGTGTTACATCAAGGAATGGTGACATGAGATTGCTCCCGGCTAAGTTCAAGTGCTTTCTAAATGAAAGACACAAAAGACCTGTGACTTACTTTTAAACAAAGAATAGCTGTGCCCTAATCGGTTTTTTCTGCAAGTATTAGTTTAGTATTACACCTTTTTAGCGTACCGTGTGCTAATTTCCTGTAAAATATGAAATGTTATGGTAGATTGTCAAACACTGCTCCCTACTGCATGGCTTGTAGTGTTATACTGTTAGGGACTAGAACAATTTGTCTCACTCTTTTCAGTTGTCACAGCAGAAAACAGAACTTAGCCAATTGTAAATAAAACTACAGTTATTATCTATGACTTCAACATAAAAATCAAAGATCTCATTGGGCAGCTGGCAAAGTAAGGTCTGCAGTACTGACCACGGCGCAGTACCAAAGTGGGAGCAAATTATTGCCTTCACTGTGAGAGAATGCAACACCAAGTCAGAGTGGTGGGATTGCCCTCCACTCTGAGACGTTGTGCTTTAGGCTTCCTCAACCCTTGAGGCTGGTGAGAACGTCCATACACCATATTACCTCCTGACGTCTCTCTGGACAATTAATACACCAGAAGGAAAAGTGTACCTACACATGAGGCCAGCTTAAGGGCCTCTCAACTGGACTCTTCTGTAGAATGAAAACCAGTCTCTGGACTGTATTGTGCTGTCTTTAGTAGAATGTTCAACAAATGTCCAGGAAAGAAGTAGAAACAGTGCTAGCCGTACAGCCTGATATACCTAATTTATCACATCATTAGTTGTACATTGGATGCAGGCTCTCCAACGAGCGGCTGCTGCTGGAAGATCCTTTCTTTACAAGCCACTCTTCTCTCTGCAAGCAATCTTGACCAGTGATATTTTTAACATAATCCTTATATAGCAAGATGTCTGCATATTCCATTTCTGAAATGGTGGCTGTACGTTCCACATTAAACTGCCAAAAGTACCTTGCAATGCCTAGTGTCGGGATGTTCCTGCCAGTTCTCATGAAATCAAATGTCTGTCAGGCCACACTGTCATCAATACCACAGGTTAGGAAGCTTGGAGTTCATAAAAGATGTAAAAAGGGAGTGGAGTCTTGCTTTCTGTAAGCAACCCAGTGACGCTCTGTATAGTATGTGCATTCAGCAGGTACTGTCCCCAGTATGGGAAGAATTAATATTTTATTGTTTCTTCATCAATGTTTTAAGACAACTTACTTAGGGTATCATTATAGTGCCGGACAGTCGAATGGCTGCCTCCCATCATGGCGGCCTGGGGACTAGCCGACAGGCAGACAGTGGTACAACCACCCAATTGCAATTTGACAGACTTGGTGGCAGTCAGAAAAGTGCTCTGTAACGCAGCAGCTTTTGCTCTGGGCCAACAAAAGGGCTACAGCACCAGATACAGTTTTAGAGAGCACTTTGTGCCCATCCATGCACCGCAGGGCCATGGATGTGCCCGGGAGCACGACATGTGCCCCCCGGGTCCCTTTGTAGTGTCCACACAAGGGACGGGGACCCTCTTTGGGGCCCCCAAAGTTCCCTTCTGACAGCCTTTTTCATGGCAGTGGGACCGGGACATCATAATCCCTATGGCGGCATCGGCACAGCCACCATTCTAGGGATACGAGTTCGACTGCCACTCTGATGGAGGCGGTGGTCTTCCCCACCATGGTTTGAGTCTGACCACCTTCCCCTTGAAGCGGCGGTCAGACCGAAAGGCTGTCTGTCGGTGGAACTGCCATTGATGGCCTGTCGGTGGTGGTCCCAACATCATAATCAGCCCGTAAATTCTGTTTTACCTTAGTTTTTCAGTTTTGTTAGGTAATTTTGAAGGGTTTGTTTTCATTCACATCGGATAATATTTAGTTTGCCTTTTTGTTCTTCATTTTGATGTGTTTCATTTTGTTTTCATTTGGATGAACATGAGTAAGGCTGCTTTCACAGTTGCTAATTGTCAGTAAACAAATGACTTAACCTGAACTCCAAATGATCTAAAGTGTCAGTAGAATAGATGTATAGAGAGGGGACTTGCAATCCACTCTCATGCATGGCAATACATGGTTACAGATGAGACTTGATTTTTTGCAAAAGCGTTGAGGGAGTCCATGCCCTTGTTAACCCTCTTGCTGGGATAATGTCTAGAGGAGATTCAAGATGATAAGTTTAGGGTCTGAGTGACTTTTTTGGCCTGAACTCTTAATCAATTGAACTTCCATGCGATTTGAATCTGGGTGTGGAGAGAAGGGTTGCCTTTTTCTCGAAAGCTGTATGGCAAGTAAGATTATATGCAGAAGGGCTACTAGATTACTTTACTTCAACAAGCAGCGGAGAGACCAGAGCCACCTAAACCTCCATCTAGAAGAAAGAATACTTGAGAAAGCCAGTGCTGATTTTACTGACATGTTGTAGACAGTGTGCAGCGGTACTCACTTCTGGGCATCAACACATATTCACCATCATCAGACTTTTACCCAGGGCAAAGCAAAGACAGATAGTTAGCAGAGAAAGATTAAATTAAAGACAGAGTGCAAAACACTGACAAATGGTGCAAGAAGGATGATGAAAAATAGCCTGCGATAGTGAGATAAAGAGACAAGAATTGTAGAGTGGGGCTTGAAACACGCAGGAGGTGAAATCAAGACATGGAAGCCTTTATGTTCAGTTTCCCTGGCATTTGCCAGCACCAGACATATGCTCCAGAGATTAAGTGCAGGGGGTGGCATAAAAATGTGCGTTTGAGGAAGGGAAACAGTTTTGCAGGCGCACCTTCTTCTATAGAGCGTCACTTGCCCTCATTTTGGTTCACTGGGGCATATGAGCTTAGCATTCCCCTCCCTCACTCAACTGGGATGCTCAATACTCTTTTATCTGTGCTGCTCCCACTGGATTTTCCCCATAATGCATTTTTTTTTACATTTGTTTTTTGTTTTGGTACAGTAAGGCAAATAGGATGGGTGATAATCTATTTGAATTTGTTTAAAGTAACCCAGGCTCGTTAGAAAGCATATGTAAATATTCCCTCTGCCAGTAACCCTTTGCAGAGCTTTGTCATGCACAACAGCATAGCACTGCACAGGAGAAAACACTATTTAGATCTGTTTAGAGACAGTGATAGCTGCCTGTCAGAACTCATATAAAACAAAACAAGAAAATATTGAGTGGGGCTCTCAGCGTTGATTTTAGAAGTTCTACCTCTTGCAATTAGTTTTTTTAATCAGCAAGGGGGCTAAAAAAAGCTTTACTTTTCCACAATCCCTCTGTGGAGCTTCCCTGACACAAATACTTTATCTGCACCCTGATTTAGTTTCATTTCTGGGGGTCTTGTAAAGTGCATGGCTACACAAACTCATGTTTCCCAGTGCAAACAGGCGACCAAGAGAACAGATAAGTCTTCAATTGCTTCCTAAAGCTGAGCAAATTGTTTTTAGATCTTAAGCCTAGCAGAAGTGAGTTCTTGAGCCTGGGGGTCAAGTAGGTAAAGGAGCATCCTCCACGTTTGGCTCCTTTTATTTTTGGTATAGCCAGAAGACATTGATTGTTTGATCGTAAGTCCTGTGCATTCTGGTAAGGAACAATGAATTGCTTCAGAATGGGTGGTCTTTGAGCATGCTTTACTTTATGGACTATACAGAGAGACTTAAACACAATTCTCTTCCCTACAGGCAAACAATGAAGGCTTGCGGCGCCGGTCATTGCATTACTCCACCCCCTATTTTTTCAATGTGGTCATTCCTTGCAATTGCATAACTGAGGAAGAGTGACTGCAAGATCTGGCCCACTGTTGGCATGGAGCCACACTTCTTTGAGAACAGCTGGTTGTTGGTCCTCTAGCAAAGTAAATAATTCCTCTTAATGTATGGGTAGGGACCAGCAGTTAATAAGGAACATAGCTCTTACAGTATTGGTCTGGCATGACATATCCTTTCCAGTTCTATGGCTCCCTACTTGCGAATTACCAAGACCAGCTGGGACCTCTTTGTATCTGTCAGGAAGCCCCCACCATTGTTCACACCCTTGACATTCACCAGGCCAGGTGTCTGGTTTCATTCTGTGTTGGTAGGATTTCCCGTTTGAGTAATTAAGATTTTTTTGCATATCTGGCCCAGAACGGGGTGAAAAAAATACCCCAACCACTATCCTAAAGTGCTACTCGTGTGAACTGGAATTAACTTTTTAAAAACAATTGCAGTACTAAGAGCACCCAGCATTAGGTGTTGAAGAAACAGTTAGACATCCCTCTCCAATTAAAACACTTCAATTAAAACCCCCACGGTCCTGTTTTCCCCATGTGATTTCAGTCTGCAACAGGGACTAGGGCAGTGTGCACATGCACCACAATATCAGTAACTACACCAGTCTTATGTCAGGGACAACAGCAGCAAATTCAGCTGCAAGAACAGCAGTTGCTACAGAAGTAACTACAATAATAACAGAATTGACCACAGTAAGAGCCAAAACTGCAGCCATGGCAGCTGCAATGGCAGTAACCGCTGCCAGAAAAACATGTGCAACAGGGCACATCAGCTGCCACCAGAATCACCACCAGAGGCAACTGTAGCTTCCAATGTGGCAGTAATAGCTACAAGAATAGCAGGGGTCACAACAATGACCTCAAATAAAATCACTGCAGGATCCAGAGGAATCACAAAGGTTGCCACCATGGTAGTGACCAGAACGGATATATGACATTACAACGCATACTTTTACATCGCATGCCTTTACAACGCGGTTTTTACATCGCATACCTTTACAACGCATAGCGCTTTGGGGTGCTGGATAGTGAATAGTTTAATTTACTATTCCAACTCCAGTCCCCGTGGACACTAGGGAAGGTGTTGGACAGTAAATTAAACTTATTCCCTATCCTAGAGTGCCCCCCAGCGCAACGCGTTGTAATGGTTTGCGTTGTAAAAGTTGCGTCGTAAAGGCACTGCGTGGTAAAAGTTGCGTTGTAAAGGATGTTTCCCGACCAGAACAGTAACACAGCTGTTAATACATCAGGAGAGATAGCATCAGCCGCCACAACAGCAAAGCACAAGTTACATAGCCACAGCAGAGTGTAAATGCAGCAACAAGCTGAACAGCAGCAAAGAGGACCACTGACACTATGGCACAAACAATAAAAATGATCATAGAATGTGCCACAACAGCAGCTAAAACTACCATTACATGATTACTACAGCATCAACCACCAGGAGGGACCACAAAAGCAAAGTAAGATCCTTTGACATCAGAGACCCCAGCAGCCACCATGGCAGAGCTAATATTAACTACGAGAACAGCAGTGGCTACTAATGAAACCACTGCTTTAATCACAGAAGGGACAACAGTAGCTACCAAATCATGGCAGGGCCAACCGTAGTATTAACAGCAGCCACAAGGCAGGGAGAAACTCTGTGGCCACATTTATAATCACAGCACAAACAACAGCAAATACAGATATCACAACTGCAGGAACCAAAGCAGCAACATTTCTGCCACATACCAGGGACCATAGCATCACTAAAGGCTGCCAATATGGTAGTAACAGTATACAACTAAAGACACCAACACTGCAACTACAGCTGACATTTCAGCAACAACACTTGTAAGCATAGCAGGGACCACAAACGTAACACAACATGGACAAAACATGCTACCATGTCAGTGACCGGAGAATTGTTCACAGTGGTAACCACAGTACAGACAACAGCATCAACCTGGGATGTAATCCCGATCAGCAATACTTGCAGTGACAATAGCTTCTACCACAGTAGGGACCAGAGCATCAACAACAGTGGTTACCACAGCCACCACCATAGTAACACAATAGCTACAACAATAGTTGCAAGGTGAGCAGAGACCACATCAATGACCAGAGCTTTCACCACTGCTATAAACAAAGCAGTGACAACAGCTGCCACCACAACAGAGACAACAGCACCAACTACAGCTTTCATCATAGCAGGGATCACCACAGCAATAATAGCTCTCAACAACTCAAGGGCCAATGCATTGAGTATAGGGGCAGCTTCTGAAAAAATTTACATGGACCATAGATATAATCTCAGAAAGGACCACAGCTGTGCTAACAATTGTCACAACACTCAGCTGTCACAACAGTGACAACAGTTATTAGCAAGTCAGTGACAATAGCGTCAAGCATTGTCGTAACCACAAGTACAACAACAGCAGCAGCTGCCTTAATAACACAAAATACATCAGTAAAACAGCTGAAAGCACACCAGGCACATCATGCAATTGCCAGCAAAAGAGGGACACGAACAGCAATCACAGTTATAACCACTGGGAAAAATAAAAGAAAGTGATTGGAATGCTTGCATTAAGTCTTCTCAGTCACATTCTGTACCATCAGTTGTACCCACTTTTATACTATAGACAGGGACTAATCATATGCAAATCACCCTTGATTGTCCATCTAAACCAAAACACCATTTCTAACTGCAAAGCTGTGTCGTCTCTGAACCGGATCAACAGGGGCCCCAGACACCTTTTGACATGTTGGACCTCATCACTAAGGAACAGCTTGAGTTCAATGTCACATCAAGTACAGAACCCATGTCTGGGTGCATTCTTTGCAACAAACATCCATGGCTTTACTATGCAAATACAGGCATGCCAAACTGCACACAGACTATTTGAACTTCATCCCTGTGTATGGCCCCTTTCTGTGTCTCATGTGTCTATGCCCTGTTATTTATTCCCCAAGCTTGGATTGACATGCTGCAAGTAAGATTGTTACATGGCTATAGTAACCTGTGCAGCTTTGCGAAAGCCTTTATTTGCCTACTGTGACATATTTAAACCAGATTGATTAGGCTGCTCTATCAGGCACATACTTCACACTTGACAAATAACAATAGCACAGAGTTTGCCATTTACATTTATGTTTATATAACTGTTCCTAAGCACTTACTATTTTTGAACAACACTTATTGCTTAATCAGATCAGAATTTTGTGTCAAACCGAATAAGGTTGACTGATTCCTTTATCTCAAGTAAGTATATCTCCCATTCCTCCTCACGTCTCTGGTTGCTACTCTACATACATCAGGTCCTACTGAAATTCCTGCAACACCATATTCCTCTCCAGGGACAATTTTGGTCCAATTAAGTGCATTTTTCCTTTAATCTATTCATCCTGATTGAACACCACCCCTCCTACCTGCTTCCTTATATCAAACCACAGTACTCGTCACAAACCCCCAGACCTCTCACTCACTATAGGGGTTCAAACACAGACAACCTTAGACAAACACATAGACTAGTTGACTCTCAGTGTCAAATAATTCCATGGAGTCAAGCGCCATTTGTTTTATTTAGGTATACGCACATGCCAGGTTTATCACACAGTGTGATCACTATTTAAAGGCACTGCCGTTTCGACTGATACTTTTACAAACTTGTAATCCAATGTATTTTATAACTTCAATATTTGGTGGGCTGCTTACAATAAGTTGATGATAAATTAGTTTTGAATAGCATATTATAGAATGTTATCTTTACATGAGTCTACAGTGAACCATTGTTTTATTTACTTGAGAGATGTAGAGGACACATTGATGGTATGTGGTGGTATCTGGTCAGGTGCCAGAAAGTGTGACAGCAGGAGAGAACATAGGGTTGGGGGGGATGGAGCACAGGGCACTAGTAGAAAGGTGCATGTCCAGGGTGGTACAGGAGGCCCTGCATTGGTGTGAGCTGGGTGTGGGAGCTGGCCATGGTCCTTCGCATGCTTCAGCTGGGATGAGGTCTGAAAGCATGACTAAGATATCAACCAGTGAATGGCCATTAATACTTCGATTTATGCAATAACACTGTGTTCATAGCGAGACCCTCAAGAGAGGTTTGCTGCTATTTTCGTTGTGAAACGTCAACTAAAGGTGATGCACTAAATTCCTGTAAATTATAAGGCAAATCTGGTCTAATGGTGCTGCATGTGATGCTTGCATCTATCTGATATTATGTTAGTTGATTTCATTATACAGAATTACTTTTTTCTTATCATCAAAGTGCTCGAATAATCATGATCATCTTTTCGGAATGGCGTTTCAGAGCCTATTGCTTATCAGCAAATTTAGTGAAAATTGTGTTGTAAAATGCCACATTTGACTTCATGTGATCAAAATGTTCTCAGAGGAGAATGTTCCATATCCCTCACTCTGATCACTTGCGGCAATACAAATAAGACTTTACACTTGGCTGTGGGCAGTGTCCATGAAGAGAGGAGTCTGTGTCAATGGTGGAGGTGTGTGACACCAATGGTGGAAGTGGGCGGTGGCAGTAATGACAGTTGTTGGTCGCCTCCTGTAAGATACAGGTTATTAATTGGGGTGTACTTTAACTTGTTAAGGTATATCACAGTTTCCATAATTTAAGAAACAGAATAAAGTATTTAGCAGTAAAAAAACAGTTACAAAGTCAAAACACAACACTATATAAGTGCCACAATCCATTCAGAAAAATAGATAAATGGTAATGAATTAATGAATAAAATGACACCAAAACAGCAAACATCCAATAAGGAGAACCACAGAAAATGATTTTCAAAGATTATGGGTAAAAAGCACCATGAAAATGTAAAGCACCAACCAGTAGCTACTGCTCGCTGTTGGCTGAGACCTAATGCAAGTTCATTCTGACTGTGATAGAGTACGGGTTGGATATACCAATCAGTTTTGCATCTGTCAAAGATTTTACTTTCTTACTTAGCCATTGACATGGAGGTCGAAATCCTCCAGCAGGGTCTGACGAAATACTTTGAAAGCCATATGGCCATTGGGTAAGGTCCAATTGAAGCTGGTTGTTTTGGCTGGGTATGTTCTAACTAGGAGAAATTCGATTTTTGTAGCTGCCAAGGTCTTGCTTTTTTTTCCTAAGTGAAGATTTCACATTTTAGACTTAGAGCCTAATGTAGCAATGGAGTATAGATACCACCAAAATAATAGTCTACCTGCCGAATTTAGGTGCGGGTGGACTTTTAGTTTACTCACATGGGTACCACTGTGTCTCCACCATGATTAAACCCCTATCATGGCTTTGTGGAGTATAGGCCATTGGAAGCAGACGTCTCATTCTGCCACCCTAATTTAGAAGATTGAATTTCAGGTCAGTTTTCACTGCCTGTCATATCCAGGAATACCCTGTGGTACAGAGCAGTGAAAACTGCTAAATACTTCACTATCCATGGGAGAGGTATCATCCTGCTTTGGAATGTTCTATTTGAAAAAAAATAAATGAAAACAATTTGCTGCAGGGCTCTTTCATGATGACGGAGCCCTGCACTAAACTGCAAATGCATTGATGGAATGGCCGTGACGGTGGTTCACAGCAATGCTTTTGAAATGACCGCCTGCTTGGTGGTCATTTCTAAATCTGGGAGTTACATTCCCGCCAGGGCGATAGAGTAATTTACTCTGTCGCCCTGCAGAGAGACAGGCCATCTACCAGGAATTAAATGAGGCCATTAGTCTTTTTATGGAAGCACAAAAACGTCATAAATTATACATTTACAGAGTTTCTAGAGCTGTCTTGGTCCTTTCTAGGGCTCCTTGGACGTAAGGACAGGACTTAGTACTTAGTAGCCTGGGCTCACCCGAACAGAGGCCACCAGCTAGGCCCAGTACAGGTCTTGTTGCTACTGGTCAGCTTGGAACCTCACAAAAAGGACTCTTGAAGCTTGTTGTGTCTATGAAGCCACACAGGATGCCTGGCAGCTGACCATTGGAGTCCACTTCCTATTTTTGAGTGTAGGTGGGATCAGGCTAAGCCCTCATGTTCTTCCCACAGGTCTCATACAGCAAGTGCATTCTATATCCACTTCTTCCACACCTCCCCCGGTACTCTTTGCTAGGGGGTTCAGTATCAGTACCTGCTGCACCTGCAGTACCCGCTTCAAGGCTTCCCAGACTATTGCACTGTGGACCAGCAGATAAGGACTTGCACCTGTCATTGGTCATAGTGTGTATCATAGACAAAAGGCTCCATCCTGAGCCAGGGGGCTTTTAAGTGGTCTGATTTGTTGGGCAAAATGCAAGTGGTCTGCTGTGCTTGGTGTGATACATTTTCACTTTGCCAAGGATTACTAAATACCTTGCACCACCTGTGAACTCATTCCATACAACCAACTTTCTATCTTGATCAGTTCCAAAGTATACAGACCTTGTAATTGAGAAGGCGGTTTAGACAGACTTTAAAAACCAGCACTACATGGACATGGGTGTAGTAATCACTGTATAGGAAACAATGAGAAGATCTGGAGATGTCCAGGTAGATGCCAAAAAAGTTGAGTAATTTATGGAGGAAGGATCAAACTTTGGAGCATGGCATTCTCTGTAATATGATGGCTGATGATTACAGAATGGTGAAAGAACTTCTAAGCATGCAAACATGAAATTCAGTTTTATTCAGATTAGCTGGCTGCCAGGATCGAATTTTGATGCATTTCGTACATATGTGCTATGAGCTGGAAAAAGGGCACTCAGAAACAGATAGGTAGGATAACAAGTAAAGTATAGAGGGGAAATATATTTCGGAACTGAGTATTTGGAACTGGGTCTTCTGTCAATCTGGAAACAAAGGCAAAGAATAAACTCATACCGAGTCTCTATGGCCACTCTGTTTTGTCCTTACTCCCTGCTTTCATTCATGTTCTTGGGGCGGTGAAATATAAATGCAGACTCTCTCCTGGTTGGCTTGATGAAAGTAGGGGAAAGAAGTGCACTAGTAAGCAATGGAATTGTATTGCTGTTTCTGGAGAATGGGAAATGCTTTTCACCAGACTTGTATCTTCTGTATCTTCAGACTAATAAATACACAGCGCTAAAAAAAAACGAAACAATTTCGGAACTTCACCATGGTTGCGATGCTGGAGCTGTAACATTTAATCTATAGTAACATTTTTGATTCATCTAAGAACTGTCAAAAAGATTGAATTGAAGCATTTAAGCATGTTATAACTTGTGAAACTGAACAAGTTTTGGATTGCTAAAATACCAGTACTGGCACCGCGAATATTGGCCAAGAGACATACAATTAATTGTAGAGAGACATGTACTATACCATTTGTCAACTCCAGTTTCATGTATGTGAAGAAGCCAAATTAGCACCTATTGTGATCTAAATACAACAATATTAAGAAGAGAATCCCAAATGAAATAAAGAAATGCATAATGTAAGCCTCCCGTCTTACCTTAACATCAAGGTGTAAAGAATTTTTGAATCCACTGCAGCCACATGGGGGCTAAATTAATCTAAATTTATTTCATGTTCTCTTTGGAAGTATGAGAATAATTAATATAATGTTTGAGGTGGAAGATATCATGTGATTGATATAGATACTGATGAAATATTCTAGTTGGGCATGAACCGAGTCAAAATGTATATATATACCGTTTTTTTCAGTGAATTTTCAAGGTTTTGTAAATGCTAATTCCTAACTATATATGGTCTATAACCTATGGTTTTTTCAGTGAATTTCAATGGTTTTTTAATAGCAAATATCAAAAGCTGTAAAATGTATTCTTCTTTTAAAGGAAAAATATATTTTATATGTATTTAATATAATTTTTTTATGTATATACATTTTTTGAGGGAACGAATTTATCAACTATCGTGCTGAAGAAGAGTGTGGGGAAAAAAAAACAAAGAGGAGGACTAAGAGGAAAGAACAATCAGTTCAAAAATACAATTGCTTTAAAGCATGAAGTGCTTTTCCACACATTTACATTTAAATAACCCATATTAGAACATACAAAATATCTACAGAGGAGACGGTGTACATTGAATTTTAGACTCTTCATTGGTACCTACATGTTGGTACTTACATCACCCACACAACACAACAGCTCTATTCAGAGCTACCCTACCTCAAAGCACTCTAAAATATTATTTTAATATTTCCCTTGGTTTTCCCCTTGTTACGCTTTCCGGAACGCTACCCGGTGCGCAGACCGGGCGCTAACCGTGCGAACATTTGAAAAAAAAAGTTTTGTTTTTTTACATATATGGGCCTCCACAGCCACCCTCAGAAAACCTAGGGGGTCAGGATATGTCTCCCGTGCCCCCTTATACCCATTCCCAACATTGTTTATCCTCCATCTTGTGACTAAATTCGTCCGAAACACAAGATGGCGGACTCCCGTTACGCTACCGGTGAGCTACCCGGTTCGCGTACCGGGTAGCGCTTCACCGCGAAAAATCGGAAAAAAAATATTTTATTTTTTTGCCCCGCGGGGCCCTTTAATAGCCCCCACATCAATCCTAGGGGGTCAGGAGGGGTCTACCTTGCCCCATTTCATTCATTTCCCCCTTTGTTTATTTCCACCTCTTGTCTCTCGATCCTACCGAGAGACAAGATGGCGGCCGCTCCGGACACCGGAGAGCCAATCCGCTTCTCCTCGTGAAGTTCGGTTACGCGTCTGGTACGCGAACCGGGGCGCTAACCGGGACGCTGTCACAGATATATATATTTTTTTGAACGTTAATTTCTCAAAATCCACTGGAGCACATATCTTGAGACCTAGCAAAGGCACATCGGGCAAACAGTCTCTACAATTTTGCCAAGTTTCATAGAAATCCATTCAGCCGTTCGAGCTAAAAGTGAGTCCAACCGCCCTATGGAAAACTCAATGTTAAAAACACGTTTTGGGACCCCCCTTTTTTCTCGGCCCCCGCTTGGCGAAACCCCCCCAAACTTTCAGGGGACACTCGGAAACAAAATGTGCCATTTTCCTGAAAATTTCAGCCAATTCCGTCCATCAACGCCAAAGTTATTCAACATAGAATTTTCAGAAATCCCTATTCAAAAAAATCCTAACTATATATACCTACTGGCGACCGCCAGTAGGTAATATATATATATATATATATATATATATATATATATATATATATATATATATATATATATATATATATATATAAGGCTCCTAAAACTCCCTCCCGTCCTGGAAAAAGGATGAAAGCACTCCAGGTTTGACAAAGATGTTAATTCACACGGCAACGAAGACGACAGACGCGTTTCGGACAGTAGTCCTTCCTCAGTGTCGCCGGTATTAACTCCGTGACGCTTGTTTAAAGCAAATCACAAAAACAAAAGGTGGACTATATATACACAAACCATAGAGTTTTAGCGTGTGTTCGCAGTGTTCAAAAATTGGGTTAAATGTGGCAGCCATATTGTGCTATACATAATAGAAGAGAGTATATAAGTGCTAAACAAGGTTAATACATGTGATGATACTCTCAATCAATGTTACCAAACGTTTCATTAAAATATTAAATAAAACGGTCATGTGCATAGTACTGACTGATTACCAATGCCAGAAACTGAACATATGTCGCCGTGGATCGGCGTTGTACTGGCAGTAAAACCCAAGAGAAATAGTTCTCATAGCCCAATTGCCACAGTTGCTTCCAAAAGTATGGGAGATACAAACAATCTAGCCGTGGATATATTTATATGTATATTACCTACTGGCGGTCGCCAGTAGGTATATATAGTTAGGATTTTTTCTCTATGGGATTTTTGAAAATTCTATGTCTAATAACTTTGGCGTTTGTGGACGGAATTGGCTGAAATTTTCAGGAAATTGGAACATTTCGTTTCTGAGCCCGTTTGGGGGGGTTTCGTCAAGGGGGGGCCGAGAAAAAAGGGGGGTCCCAAAACGTGTTTTTAACATTGAGTTTTCCATAGGGCTGTTGGCCTCACTTTTAGCCCGAACGGCTGAATGGATTTGCACGAAACTTGGCAAAATTGTAGGGACTGGTAGCCCGATGTGCCTTTGCTAGGTCTCAATGTATGTGCTCCAGTGGATTTTGAGAAATTAACGTTCAAAAAAAGATATATATCTGTAACAGCGGACCGGGCAGCGCTCCAGTTCGCGTACTTTTCGCGTTATGGAGCTTTGTGAAGCAAAGCTGATTGGTTCTCCGGCGTCTGTAAACATTCCAAACAGTCCGTAGCGGCCGCCATCTTGTCTCTCGGTAGGATCGAGAGACAAGAGGAGGCCAAAGCGAAGGGGAAAATGACCATAAGGGGGCATAGTAGATCCTCCCTGACCCCCTAGGTTTGATGTGGAGGTTTTAAAAGGGCCCCGCGGGGCAAAAAAAAATAATAATAATAATAATCGAACGGCTGAATGGATTTGCACGAAACTTGGCAAAATTGTAGGGACTGGTAGCCCGATGTGCCTTTGCTAGGTCTCAATATATGTGCTCCAGTGGATTTTGAGAAATTAACGTTCAAAAAAAGATATATATCTGTAACAGCGGAACGGGCAGCGCTCCAGTTCGCGTACTTTTCGCGTTACGGAGCTTTGTGAAGCGAAGCTGATTGGTTCTCCGGCGTCTGTAAACATTCCAAACAGTCCTTAGCGGCCGCCATCTTGTCTCTCGGTAGGATCGAGAGACAAGAGGAGGCCAAAGCGAAGGGGCAAATGACCATAAGGGGGCATAGTAGATCCTCCCTGACCCCATAGGTTTGATGTGGAGGCTTTAAAAGGGCTCCACGTTTTTTTGGTGGGGTGCGCCCGGTTAGCGTAACGGGAAGCGGACTGGGGAGCGTACTACAAGGAATGAAGAATGATTGACTTTTAACTTATTGTATGTTTATAGACTTTTTTAAACTTTTTTTTCTGCTGAGTGACGTCTCGGCCTATCTTCACGGGATGCAGTCCCTACCATCTCGGCGTTTAAGCCCAGGGGGACCGGTAGTGTGGGAGAGATAACGGGGCATATTATCAAGGGGGTTTATCTCCGCTTTTTTGGCTTTAAAAGCCAAGAAAGCGGAGATAAAATTATCTCCCTATTACCTAGCTGTCGCTAACACCAGTTAGCGACCGCTAGTAGGAGATAGCGACTATCTTGGGCCCCACTTTGCATGTCAGTGATATTTATCACTAATGACATGCAAAGTGGGCATGCCAAGATGTTAGCGACTGGAAACAGTCGCTAACATCGCTATCTCCTATTACCAACTTTTGGAGATATTCGCGCTAAGTGCGAATATCTCCAAAAAGTAACACCTGCCCTGAGCAGTTCTTAGCCATGTTATCCAATGGGAGGTGGATAACATGGCTAAGAGCATTAGCTCGGTAATGCATGAATATCGCTGACTTTTCAGCGATATTAATGCATTGCGGCCGTTTTTTATCGCATTTGCGATAAACCTTGATAATAGCAAGGTTTATCTGCGATAATTTCTGACGATGCTTAGCGGTAAAAAATTCGTTGCTAAGCATCGTTAGGGTAAATATCGCTTAACTTTGGTAATATGCCCCAACGTCTGTTAACGTTCGATTCGAAGGAAATCAGGAAGTGTTGAAAAACATTGTCTGCGCCATCTTGCCTTTTTTCAAATGCCACACTTTTGTCGTGCACGGCAGCCATTTTAGATGACTTGACCAGACCCACTCTCTGCACGCTGTCGATCCTTAGCATGGCTCCCCACCCTCGCAAGCATCTCCCCCAGGCACTGGTCACCCCCGCTCTCTGTCTTATGCATGGGCAATAAACCTCCCCCCATCTGCGCTGCTCTTCCCTGAGAATCACACCCTGTGCCCGCCCGACACCTCCCTTTCGCCCTATTCACTACCGCACCCTCTGACACTCCTCTTCCTCTGTGTCCGATTGTCCAGGCCGGTCCCAGGCTATCAGCTAGCCCTGCAGATGTAGTTTATGGCCCCAGCTGTAAAGAATTACCCCTCTTCAAAGGAGTTATAGTAGATCAAGGCCCACACCCGATGAGATCCGTCACACCACACGCGTTCCTACTATCTGAAAACCATCCTGTATTGTGATTGGGGAGGGGACCGAGCCTGAAGCGGAAGATTCCAGGGATGACTCTTTGTACATCAAAGTTTTTACAATTATGTGTCACATTAAAAATATGTAGCACTCCAACAAAGTAGTAGGATTATAAAACTTTAATAACTTATAAATATATACAACAAAACAAAAACAGTAAAAACATTTAAACATTTTTAGGGAAAAAGAAGGAAGTAGCGGTCGGTTGTGCGAATAGTCCCAAGGCAGACGGCACCCAGGTGATGTTGCCTGGGTGCCGCACTGATTTCGGTATCCGGCGTGGGGCGTCGCAGGGGGTGGGTCATCAGTAGCGGTCTGTTGTGCGAATAGTTCCAAGGCAGCAGAACGATGGCACCAAGGTGATGTCCAGTAAGTTGCCGCCCTCCGAATAACGGCGTGGGGCGCCCCGGGGGGGGGGGAGGCGGCGTGAACGGGCCTCCCCAGGTGGAGCCTCGTCTGCTGTAGTGGGGCGCCCCTTTACCGTTTCAGTTGCCATTCCGTCCGCTTTTGGTCCACTGTGTCAAAATCCGCAATTCAGCTGAGTTGCGCCCACTCTTGCGGTGCAGCGATAGGCGGCTGTCACAGGACTCTCAAAATGGCGGCAGGCTCTTTCCTTTTTGGGCCTGGTCCACTGAAATGGCCCTGGGACACCTTGGAAATCGGACGCTTGTCTGCTAGGTCTTGGACCCCATTCTCGAAAGCGTCCCCTCCGCCTTGAGGATTCTACAAAAGTCTTGGGGGCCCCCGACTCCTGTAGGCTTCCGGTGGGGAGCGGCTGCCATGATTGCTCGCGGAATGACCACGACGGAGCCACGAGATGGTGGTGCTTTCATGCTGACGCCAGCTTCAGTCTGAAACATCCAGAAACAAGGTGGGGCTTTCATCGTTTGGGAAAAAAAATAGTTTTCATCCAATGAAAAGTGTTATTTTTAGGTCATATGATCAAGCCTTCCATCATTAGGAAACCAAAAGTAAAATGAACCAATGAAAAGTTTTATAAACAAGTCACATGACCTGTTATGCGGCATAGGGTATAAAAAGCGTAGAAAATCCGTTGGCACGTGAGGCGGCGTCAGTAGCGGACCGATGTGCGAATAGGCCGAAGGCAGCACAACGCGCCAAGATCCGGATGGCACCGAGGTGGTGTCCAGCAAGTTGTCGCACTGGTGTGGCCATCCTACAATGCTGAAAGTCGGCATGGGGCGCCCCGTTGGCCTGTGAGATGGCGGCAGTAGCGGACCGATGTGCGAATGGGGCCAAAGGCAGCGCAACAATATTTTCTGAATAGAAGACACCACAAGGCGCTGAGATGCCAAGATCCGGATGGCACCGAGGTGGTGTCCAGCAAGTTGTCGCACTGGTGTGGCCATCCTACAATGCTGAAAGTCGGCGTGGGGCGCCCCGTTGGCCTGTGAGATGGCGGCAGTAGCGGACCGATGTGCGAATGGGGCCAAAGGCAGCGCAACAATATTTTCTGAATAGAAGACACCACAAGGCGCTGAGATGCCAAGATCCGGATGGCACCGAGGTGGTGTCTAGTAAGGTGCACTGGTGTGGCCATCCTACAATGCTGAAAGTCGGCGTGGGGCGCTCCGTTGGCCTGTGAGATGGCGTCAGTAGCGGACCGATGTGCGAATGGGGCCAAAGGCAGCGCAACAATATTTTCTGAATAGAAGACATCACAAGGCGCTGAGATGCCAAGATCCGGATGGCACCGAGGTGGTGTCTAGTAAGTTGCACTGGTGTGGCCATCCTACAATGCTGAAAGTCGGCGTGGGGTGCCCCGTTGGCCTGTGAGATGGCGTCAGTAGCGGACCGATGTGCGAATGCAGCCAAAGGCAGCGCAACAATATTTTCTGAATAGAAGACACCACAAGGCGCTGAGATTCGGTTAGCACCGAGGTGGTGTCTAGCAAGCTATGCAGCTGAGTTGCGTGCGCACTTGCGGCAAATAGGTCGAAGGCAGCACAACAATGTTTTCTGAATAGAAGACACCACAAGGCGCTGAGATTCGGTAGGCACCGAGGTGGTGTCTAGCAAGTTGCCGTACTGGTGTGGCCATCCTACAATCCTGCTCCGAATAACGGCGTGGGGTGCCCGAAGCGGGGGGGGGGGGAGGCGGCGTGAACGGGCCTTCCTAGGTGGAGGCTCGTCTGCTGTAGTGGGGCGCCCCTTTACCGTTTCAGTTGCCATTCAGCTGAGTTTCGGCCGCTCTTGATGCTACAGCGACAGGCGGCTGCAAGAGGACTCTCAAAATGGCGGCCTGTTCTTTGGATTTGGGCCTGGTCCACTAAAATGGCCCTGGGACACCTTAGAACTCGGACGCTCGAATTTTTTTTCCTTTCCTCTACATGCAAAAAAAGGTAAATGCCCGGTACGTTACACGCTTCATCTGCCACGATGTACTCTCCAGAGGAAGCGAAAAAAAATATAGTTATGGTAACTATACCATGCATCGTCATATGGAGAGGTGGCACCGATTAATTATAGTGCTGCATAAAAGAGAGATTTGGAGGAGAACCCCCGACCTGCCAGTACATTCATCAAAGAAGTGGCACTGACAGCATCAGAGGCAAGGGAAACGGTCCCAAATATTTAGAAGAACTTTGGAAAGATTAAAATGACATGTTTAGATTGTGGCAAATTAATTTCATGTGGACAGATGAGTGTTACTCTAATAAATACAGCATATGAACATCATCATAGTCGATGGTTGGTAGAGACATTTTGACTATATCCTGGACCTGCCCGTCCTCGCCCAAAATGGCGCCGGAATAAATGGGACTTGTAACTCCTTGTTGTGTACTGGTTGCACAACCTTGATATCACGAGATACGTATGCAGTTTTGAAGCACATGGCGGGCGGGGACGAGAATAGATTGAACATTTGGATATCCCTATTGATATTAAGTTCTGATGTGTTATTGATTACTGTACTATTGAAAGTTCGAATTAACGTCACCCATGGTACTTGCCCGCAAATGTATATCTAGATAATTTTATTGTAAGTGGCCCTGTCGTATTTTAATTATAAAATGTACGTCCACCGATTCCGCAACTGTTAGACACTTTAGTTCTTGCAACCTAATGGCCCGCCCGTTACGTTCCTCTACAGTGCAAATGTCTACTCATCATATACGATTACAGTTTGCTCCGTGGCCGGCCCACGTGGTTATAGGCCCGTATTTGTATAATGACATTTTCACAATAAAGGTTTTTAAAAGAAAACATGGTAGTAGTATATACATTGGTAAAGTTTTTAATAATAGTCACTGTTTTCGAATCAGTAAAAGGCAAGTGAAATAAAGCAGTCCAATTACATGAAGGGTAAAAGGTATAATACGCAGGAACGCAGTAAAGATAAATGGTCAAGGGCTGTTGTGTTTTCTACTCCTGCAACATAACGTGATCGATAAGAATCTGATATTCAGGCGTATCGGCGACTAAGACAGCAGGCCGACCCTCTTTTGCTCAACGGCTCCGTCATGGGACGAAGAAACGCCCTTTTTCTCGAAAAAGGAATATATTTTACTTGCAGGACAGTTGTAAATTTTCCGGGAAAGTACATTAGCCTGGAACATTATAACATATATTTAAGAAAAAATAATGTTCGAAAGCATCATTAGAATAAGAAAAGTAAAATGAACCAATGAAAAGTTTTATTAACAAGTCATATGACCTGTTATGCTTACGTTACGTGCTGCGCGTCGCGCCCCGGATCACTTCCGGATGCGCTAACACGGCGCGTCATATGACGCATTACGCGACAACGCAGGTCTAGAATATAGTCAAAATGTCTCCACCAACCAGCGGTCGGAACACAACCCCTTTCAGCAGGCTAAATAGTTCTGTTAAATGACAACAGAAGGGACAGGCAACAAGAACCATCAGTCAAAGAGGGGAGGGCTAGTTCTTCTCTACCGGGTCACGTTGGGGCGCTACCGGAACTGATCAAATTGGTAGTCTACAGTGTTTCTGGATGTTTCAGACTGAAGCTGGCGTTAGCATGAGAGCACCACCATTTCGTAGCTCCGTCGTGGCTATTCGACGAGCAATAATGCTAGCCGCTCTCCACCAGAAGCCTGCGGGAGTCGGGGGCCCCCAAGACTTTTGTAGAATCTTCAAGGCTGAGGGGACGCTTTCGAGAATGGAGCCCAATCTCTAGCAGACAAGCGTCCGAGTTCCAAGGTGTCGCAGGGCAATTTTAGTGGACCACGCCCAAATCTGAAGAGCTGGCCGCCATTTTGAGAGTACTGTGGCAGCCGGCTATCGCTGCACCGCAAGAGCGGGAGCAACTCAACTACATGGTGAGCGAGACGCTGTAGTGGAAAGAGCGGGCGGTAAACAGCTGAATAGCGGAAGAGGCACAGTGTAGCAAAAGCGGGCGGAATGGCAACTGAAATGGTAAAGGGGCGCCCCACTACAGCGTGTCTTTAGGTGAAACGGATTGTGGGACAAGGTCAAGAATGGAAGAGTTACCAAAAGGCAAAAAGTTCCGCTTGATCCCAGGAGCCGGCCACCTATGTCGGGGGCGATCTCAGGCTACACCAGGAGAACACGACTTGGGGAGGGAGCCGGAGCCAAGCGCCCCCTCCGAGTCCGCGCCATCACACCGTCCCTCGGGGGCCTCCGTCAAGCGGTTCAGGGTGGCACCGCATTACATTGTTCACAAATGCAGTCACGTCCTCAAACAGTCCCCACTTTACTTTGACAATAGTGAAGCTGAAGCAAGTGCAAATAGGCTTCAGACAGTGTTACAAGCACTCCTCAAAACTTTGAACCATCAGAGTGCATGAGTTTCATGCTTGATCGATTGAGCTAGCCGGATCGGGCAACAAAAAGTATGAAATAGTTATGTAAATAGTTGTTTAATAAAATGTTTTACCCTGTTACTTTGCTGGTGTGTTGTATATATTTGTAATATTTGCATAGAGTTTATCGTTATTTTGGGCGGGGTGGGTGGCGGAGCCGAGCTGTATTGCAGCCATCATGGTGTGGAGTTCAGTTCATCTCAATAGGTTCGTGTTTGTCATGAGGGGTTGTTCCTAATGTTTCTATTTTAGCGAGGTCAAAAAGAGATCCCATTAGTGGCCTTCTGATTTTGCTCGATTCCTTTTGTTTTTTTACACGATTTTTCGCTATCTGCAAAGACTAAACAGAGTATTGCGACTCTGTGCTTGTTTGTAAATAGAGAATGAACCAAAGAGAACCAATTCTAAAACAGTAAATGTTTGGATAACAATCAATCAAATGGAGAGAGAAGCAGGCACGACGGATTACAACGGGGGCAAAGGCCTGCGTTAACTACCCTTCACTATCTGCAAAGAGAGAGTACTCCTAATAGAAATGAGGGGGAGGGGGGGCAGCATTCAAAGCAGATCAGTGTGCATAAACACGAAAATGTTTTTACTTACCACGTACTTGACATTCGACAGCTTATGATATTTGCTATTAAAAAACCATTGAAATTCACTGAAAAAACCATAGGTTAGAGACCATATATAGTTAGGAATTAGCATTTAAAAAACCTTGAAAATTCACTGAAAAAACCATAGGTTATAGACCATATATAGTTAGGGCTTAGCATTTAAAAAACCTTATTTTACTCACACAACACCATTGAAATTCCATATATAGTTAGTTGCACTAACTATATATCGCGCACCCGCAATCCACTGCTGATGATGTCACATATTACATCATTCATGACATGGTCAGTGACATCACTGATGACATCACTGATGACATCTCAAATGACATCACTGATGACATCTCAAATGACATCACTGATGACATCATCTAGTGTCTGTGTGTTTTTGTAAAGTTTAAATATGTTTTACATATTGAAGAATGAGTGGATGTATGGAAGACTGAGTGTGTGTGTGGCTGGCTGGGAGGTGTGTGACTCTGTGCATATCAATGTGTACTTGTATCAGTGATTGTATAAGAGAGTAAGTATGTGTTAGTATATGTGTGAAAAGTATGGTGTTCTGTGTTTAACTGTATAGATGAGGAAATGGAAGTGTGATTGATTCTTTACAGGACTGACTAGGTGTGTGAGTAACTCCATGGATGAGTGGCAGTGTGTGAGTGTCTGCATAGGTGTATGAGTGCATATGATAGTGTTGTAATAATGAGTGACTGTATGTATGAGTGATTGTATGGGTGAATGAGTGAATGTGTGTGTAGACGTAGGAATCAGTGAGTGCGTATGTAGTAACTGGTATTGGTGTGTCATGATGTCATCAGTGATGTCATTTGAGATGTCATCAGTGATGTCATCAGTGATGTCATTTGAGATATCATCAGTGATGTCATCAGTGATGTCACTGACCATGTCATGAATGATATAATATGTGACATCATCAGCAGTGGATTGCGGGTGCGCGATATATAGTTAGTGCAACTAACTATATATGGAATTTCAATGGTTTTGTGTGAGTAAAATAAGGTTTTTTAAATGCTAAGCCCTAACTATATATGGTCTATAACCTATGGTTTTTTCAGTGAATATATATATATATATATAACATTTCTATGGCAAAATGAAACCCCTCATTTTGTTCCTTTTCAAATTAAATGTATTAAGTGTTACCACTTTATTCCAATCAAGATGACTTCAGGTGTGCCATACTTTTGTCATAAGTAAGACTGTTAGCGTTCTAGTTGTTCTTTAGAACACTCTGGGACATTCTGTCATTGGGCTATAGTTGGGCTACATCTGGCTGATATTTGGGCTACATTTGGGCTCTTTTGTCTCTGGTGGCCATCTTGGGAGACTGCATATCAGAATTTTTTTAATGAAATATAAGAGGATTTGAGAAGTCACTCAAAATGTGCCCTAATTTTTCTTTCTTCAGCACTAATCATAATTTCTATGGCAAAATGAACCCCCTCATTTTGTTCCTTTGCAAATTAAATGTTTTAAGTGTTAACACTTTATTCCAATCAAGATGACTTCAGGTGTGCCATACTTTTGTCATAAGTAAGACTGTTAGCGCTCTAGTTGTTCTTTAGAACACTCTGGGACATTCTGTCACTGGGCTATAGTTGGGCTACATCTGGCTGATATTTGGGCTACATTTGTTTTTTTTTGTCTCTGGTGGCCATCTTTGGGCTACATTGGGCTACATTGGGCTACATTGGGCTACATTGGGCTACATTTGGGCTCTAACATATATATAGCCCAATGTAGCCTAATATATATTTTTCAAAGTTAATTTTCGTAAAAACCACTGGAGCATATATCTTGAGACATAGCAAAGGCACATCGGGCTACCAGTCCCTACAATTTTGCCAAGTTTTGTGGAAATCCATTCAGCCGTTCGAGCTAAAAGTGAGTCCAACCGCCCTATGGAAAACTCAATGTTAAAACATGTTTTATGACCCCCCTTTTTTCTCGGCCCCCGCTTGACGAAACCCCCTCAAACTTTCAGGGGACGCTCAGAAACAAAATGTGCCATTTTCCTGAAAATTTCAGCCAATTCCGTCCATCAACGCCAACGTTATTCAACATAGAATTTTCAGAAATCCCTATTCAAAAAAATCCTAACTATATATACCTACTGGCGACTGCCAGTAGGTAATATATATATATATATAGATATATATATATATCTTTCAATTAGAGTCACAAGAGAATATTTTTACTACATGTGTTTAATTGCAAGACTTTGAAATCTGTGCCAGAAAGTGATTGATTGTATAAAGGAATTCAACAAAAAGTGAAATAATTTGCCATATAATGCTAATAATGGAGGAGTTCTCTGAATAAAAATATTAGTAGAAATAATAGTCATTTAATTTTCAGTATTGTTTTGTTGTAGATAATTTTTCTTGAAAAAGGACAGCATGTGATCTCAAAACAATTCAAAATTGTTCCATTTTTGAAAAATCATACAATATATTTTGGAGGAACTATCAATATTATAAAATGTTAAATTACTGAAAAATTAATGTGGCACCATTACTGAGCACTGGCGTTATGATAACAAAAAACTCAAGTTATATGTAGCAGCAAAATAATAGGTACCTCTAGCTCAGTAGGGCTCTAATACTCTTCTTCTGTGCATGAAACCCAGTGAAGATTCAAGGGCGCAAGAACAGTTCCTTCCCAGAATTCTAATAAAATACTAAGGGGCATATTTACAAGCCTCTATCCCCACAGCAATGTCAGTTTTTACGACTTCCTATAGCGATAGGGACTTTGCCTTATTTACAAGGAGGTGTTAAGCTACTTAATGTGGCTTAACTCTGCCTTGTAAATAAGGCACCCTATACTTAGAATGAAAGGGTTGGGCAGTGGGTGTTGAAGAGAGTGTTCCATGATTTTGATGTTATCCCCCTATTTACAAGGGTGGCGACCGCTTGAATTAAGAAACTTCCCGTTTGCGTTGAGAAAGTTGCTGCTCAAGTAGAAAATCTAATCGAGTGGCAGAAAATAAGTAGCGCCTCCTGCACTGTGCATGGTGGTGTTTGCATTGATTTGACAGTGCGGGACAAAAACCCGGCAGTGAAAATCAATGCAAACGTCGTGATCTAACACTCCACCACTTGCGGAACTCAACGGAGGAGTTTTTTTGCCACGTCGCGGAGTTGTATGCAAAATCTGCCCAGTCCTAGCCAGGAGTCAGCCGCACCCACAGGTTAGTGTCAAGAAAAATTGTTGAACCCCCCCTGGGAACCCTCTTCAAAGCACTAATGGATCTGTGGAAGACATTAGAAGGACTGTGCCAGCTATCGAGACCTGTGAGGAGACCTGAAAGGCCTCCTAGCCAGAGCCTGCTGCGTTGCCCCACAATGGATTTTTTACTTCCATTTTCAGAGACTAGGCCAGAAGGTACAACTTCTGAAAAGGATGAACCTAGTTTCTGTATCCAATCTGCTCTCCATTGAAATCAGCCTTAAGCCCTTAAGTGCTGTCGTCGGCCGTTGGACATCACGAGCACTTCCTTCATCGACGCAGCCCCGCCCATTTTGTGTAAGTGCCGCACTGCCGCGAAATCGCGGCCGCGGCAAATGGGTTAAATCGTGCCTATGTCCAAGTCAAGTGCAACCAGATGTTTGTGGCACTATTTCCACTAAAAAATTTACAAATTCATATCAGAGGAATAACAAGGCCAAAAGGATCCAGAGGGATGAGGCAGATTATCGTGAGGGTAGAATCTATACGTTCTCCAAATGTTTTGATAATACAAAGACAGTAGACGCTAATAAGAGAACTAGAGAGGAAACATCAGAATCAGGATTTGTCAGTGCAGGCTCATTTACTTCCACTGAAAGTTTACAATCAGGAAGTGATAATGTTAGTGTGATCACACCTAAAGAAAAAAGCTATTTTTTATTGGAAATGGAGCGATTGCCCCTTAACAGCAGACAGTCCAAACAAAACACAGGACAAGGTGGGGGGGAGGAGCTGGGCCAAGAAACAAAAAAGAGTTCCCAAAGCTCTCAGTGGACTTGAGGTCATCGAAGAGAAAGTAAATAAGGATTTGGGAATATTTCGTACAGGCATGTCCAACACAGTGATGCCGAATGCAGGTGATTTGTCTATCATTAATCTTTCAGATCATTGTTTAACACCAGAGGAAAGCGCAGTCCTAAAAAGAGGTTTACGTTTCTGCCCTACTCCCTTCTCCCCGAGAGAGGACATAGACAGTGGATGTAGATCACGTTCAAAATTTGTGCCACAATGCTCACATCCTATAATTGATTTGCTTAGGACAAGCGTGACAAATGATTTATAAAAATTGTTAAATGAGAATGTACATAGAGATATGGACCCATACAATCTAACAAAGGGGAACAGCTAGCCTTGCAAGGTTTATGTGAAGATGAACGTTTGGTAATACGTGAAGCCGCCAAGGGCGGTAACGTGGTTATCATGAGGAAGGGGGACTATATGGGGGAAATATCAAGACAACTGGGAGATCGAGCTTGCTATGAACATGTTACCCACAACCCTATATCAGATTTAACATTTTATATCAATACCAAATTGGGAGACTGGAAGGAAAGAGGACTACTGATGGATGAGGAAGTCAGATATCTAAAAGTCTCAAAACCAGGCTATCCTTGTATCTATGTCCTCCCTAAAGTACATAAGGGAGGGAAGTTCCCCCTGGGCGTCCCATCATTGCCGGGATGTTTTCCCCCACAGAACGGTTATCCGAATATGTAGACCCATTCTTGCAGCTACTGGTTAAAAACGTACCCGCCTTCATACAAGACAGTAAAGATGTCCTCAGCAAATTTGAGGATGTCGTCTGGACAGGGGGATTACATTTTGTATCCTTTGATGTAACAAGCCTTTACACTTGTATCAAAAGGAATGGGGTTTACGTGCAATGAGTCATTTTCTGAAGACGAGACCAGCAGAATGGTATGCACACAATGAAATGATTTTAAAGATGACTGAATTAATACTTTAAAAAAATTACTTTCTTCATGAAAATCAGTGGTATCACCAGTTGCAAGGCACCGCAATGGGAGCAAAATTTGCTCCTTCGTACGCTGGATTATTTAAGGGCTATTGGGAGAAGGAGCACGCGTGGGGTCGATATGCCTCCCCCTGGATTGAGAACATCCTTTTCTGGGGGAGTTATATCGATATATTGTTGTTGTGGAATGGACCACTGGCCCACTTGGAGGATTACTTTACCTTACTCAATCAAAATCCATTCAATGTGGTACTGACAACGGTACATTCAACCAAACAAACAGACTTTTTGGATGTGACCTTGTTTGTGAAAGACAATGCAATCCACAGTACATTATTTCGTAAACCTAATGAAAGTAAAAGCACACCACATGCGAAGAGTGCTCACCCAAAGGCCACCGTCAGGAATATTCCTTATGGTAAGATGGTGAGAGTGCGCCGTAATTGTAGCGATGAAACACTATTCATAGCCAATCTACATGAGACTAAAAATAGATTTAGACATCATGGTTATGAACAGAGCACTCTAGATGCTGCTGAGAACAAAATCCTGATGAAATCTAGGAGGACCACCTTGCTACCAAGAGTAACTAATGTCCATAAACAAAAAAGTTTAACATCCATTAACTTTGTTACAAAATTTAACAAACACAGTCAAAGTGTTTTTAAATTTTTATCCAAACATTGGTCTTTACCCCAAGATATATCAGGTATCAAGGAAAAAGTATTGGAAAAACCGAGGGTTACATACAAAAGAGGGAGGACGCTCAGAGAGATAATCTGCCCTAGCTATGTAACCACAAGAAAGAACAGAACCACAAACACATGGTCACCGGGACAGGTCCATGGGTTCTTTACGTGCACTGACTGCAATATTTGCCAGTAGGGTAGGAACAAGTTAAAGGACTTTAGCTATAACACACAAAGGATCTACACTATTAGACATACCATCACATGTAGAACAACATATGTGACATATGTGTTATGGTGCACCTACATCATCTATGTGGGCAGCACAATACTCCCACTTAAAACTCGCATCCAGGAAAATGTTAGGGCCAATCAGAATCAAGACACCAGATACCCCATGATACAGCATATGAGGGAACAACATGAAGGGAGACCAGATATAGGGTTTCATGGGATTGATCACATTCAGGCGAACCCAAGGGGGGGGGGATGGGTGCAATAGAGAGCTAGCCCTTAGGCATAATGAAGCTGGTTGGATTTGTAGGCTACGCAGTACGAGCAAGGGCAACAACACAGATGATGAACTGCACTATTTCCTCTGGGGGTTGGTATTGTATTTATCCACTTACACTGTGACCAGGTTAATGCTTGACATATAAATTCATCTAATGTCGCATTTATTTCTTGCTAATGTGGTACATTGAAATATATAATATATTGACCAATTGCATTACTTGTATTACTAAGAAGGAAATTAGGTCATAAGAAATGATTGTCTTGTGAATTACTGCAAATGTTGTCAAAGAAATTATGGATGAAGGCTCGGGCTAAACCTTTGAAACATGGGAAGTTTCCTTTATAAAGATAGGGAGATTGTGTGCAGTGAGAAAAGGACCATGAATGGAGGAATTGGCTCAAACTATTGTTATTCCCTTTAAAAATGACGATATAAGTGCATGAGATTTGGTTAAGTCTTTTTAGACTCAGAATACGTGGTTTAACCGGTAGAGTCGGTCGTAATGCAAGCGCCTTTTACAATTTGGCCTAGCACATGGACTCTCCTTGAGGACATTCGAGAGCGAAAATATATCGCAGACACAACGCACAAATAGACAACTCAAATGGTAAATGGTCAAAATATCGAATCCAAAATATAGACAAACCAAAATATCGAGTCCAAAATATAGAATGGACAAAATATCGAATGGACAGAATAAAGACATCAAAAATATCGTTTTGAAGGTAAGTAATGTAATATCGATTTTAAAAATATAAACTGTCAAAATATCGAGGTACATAATACAGTTTATTAAAAATATCGAATTTTTAATATCGCAATTTTTTAAGTGTTTTTTATGTTAGTATATGTGTGAAAAGTGTATATATTTTCGTAATTTATTTTAAGTAATTAATTGTACGTTATTTAATTATTGTGTAATTTAATTCTGTAGCGGGTTGGTGGTTTATAGGGGAATAGGGTGGGAAGTAATTTAATTATAATTAATGAAATATGTTAATTAATTAATTGGTATTTATTTAGAATAAATTGTTAATTCATTTTCAATTGGTAATTAATTAATTCTTAATTGATAATTATTTTTTATTAATTGATTAATTGATAATTATGTGAATTAAATTATTTATTTTCTGTAGCGGGTTGTGGGTTTATAGGGGAATAGGGTGGGAAGTAATTTAATTATATCTAATTAAATATGGTAATAAATTAATTGGTATTTATTTAGAATAAATTGTTAATTAATTTTTAATTGGTAATTAATTAATTCTTAATTATTTTTTATTAATTGATTAATTGATAATTATGTGAATTAAATTAATTTATTTTCTGTAGCGGGTTGTGGGTTTATAGGGGAATAAGGTGGGAAGTAATTTAATTATAATTAATTAAATATGTTAATTAATTATTTGGTATTTATTTAGAATAAATTGTTAATTAATTTTTAATTGGTAATTAATTAATTCTTAATTAATAATTATTTTTTATTAATTGATTAATTGATGATTATGTGAATTATATTATTTATTTTCACTAGAGTGGGAATAGTAAAATCTACCCCTATGCTATCCAACGCTTTCCCTACTGTTGCACTCTCTGGAGTGGGAATAGTACATTTTACCCCTACGCTATCCAACGCGTTCCCTACTGTTGCACTCTCTGGAGTGGGAATAGTAATTTTTACCCCTACGCTATCCAACGCTTTCCCTACTGTTGCACTCTCTGGAGTGGGTATAGTAATTTTTACCCCTACGCTATCCAACGTTTTCCCTACTGTTGCACTCTCTGGAGTGGGAATAGTAATTTTTACTCCTACGCTATCCAACGCTTTCCCCACTGTTGCACTGTGTGGAGTAGGAATAGTAATTTTAACCCCTACGCTATCCAACGTTTTCCCTACTGTTGCACTCTCTGGAGAGGGAATAGTAATTTTTACCCCTGCGCTATCCAACGCTTTCCCTGCTGTTGCACTCTCTGGAGTGGGAATAGTAATTTTTACCCCTACCCTATCCAACGCTTTCCCTACTGTTGCACTCTCTGGAGTGGGAATAGTAATTTTTACCCCTACGCTATCCAACGCTTTCCCTACTGTTGCACTCTCTGAGTGGGAATAGTAATTTTTACCCCTACGCTTTCCAACGCTTTCCCTACTGTTGCACTCTTTGGAGTGGGAATAGTAATTTTTACCCCTACGCTATCCAACGCTTTCCCTACTGTTGCACTCTCTGGAGTGGGAATAGTAATTTTTACCCCTACGCTATCCAACGCTTTCCCTACTGTTGCACTCTCTGGAGTGGGAATAGTAATTTTTACTCCTACGCTATCCAACGCTTGCCCCACTGTGGCACTGTGTGGAGTAGGAATAGTAATTTTAACCCCTACGCTATCCAACGTTTTCCCTACTGTTGCACTCTCTGGAGAGGGAATAGTAATTTTTACCCCTGTGCTATCCAACGCTTTCCCTACTGTTGCACTCTCTGGAGTGGGAATAGTCATTTTTACCCCTACGCTATCCAACGCTTTCCCTACTGTTGCACTCTCTGGAGTGGGAATAGTAATTGTTACCCCTACGCTATTCAACGCTTTCCCTACTGTTGCACTCTCTGAGTGGGAATAGTAATTTTTACCCCTACGCTTTCCAACGCTTCCCCTACTGTTGCACTCTTTGGAGTGGGAATAGTAATTTTTTCCCCCTACGCTATCCAACGCTTTCCCTACTGTTGCACTTCCAGGAGTGGGAATAGTAATTTTTACACCTCCGCTATCCTACGGTAATAATATTGTGTATTTTTTATTAATATTATGTTAATATATATATATATATGTTTTAACAGATATGATTGTATTTTTTTTATGTAAGTTAAATTAGTTATTTAATAATTTTAAGGTAATTTAAGTATTTTAAGTATATTTTAGCTATTTATTTTTAATATTTTTTTATTTTACATTAATTTTAAGAAATTCGATATTTTTATAATGTATATATATATTCACTGAAAAAACCATAGGTTATAGACCATATATAGTTAGGAATTAGCATTTACAAAACCTTGAAAATTCACTGAAAAAACCATAGGTTATAGACCATATATAGTTAGGAATTAGCATTTAAAAAACCTTATTTTACTCACACAAAACCATTGAAATTCCATATATAGTTAGTTGCACTAACTATATATTGCGCACCCGCAATCCACTGCTGATGATGTCACATATTACATCATTCATGACATGGTCAGTGACATCACTGATGACATCACTGATGACATCTCAAATGACATCACTGATGACAACATCCAGTGACTATGTTTCTGTAAAGTTAAAATATGTCTTACATATTGAAGAATGAGTGGATGTATAAGTGTCTGGACGAAGGATTTAGTAGGTGCATGACTGAATGTATGAGTGAGTGATTAAATGTGTCTCACTGAGTGCATGGGTTAGTGACTAAACTGTCTTAATTTGTGCATCATTATCTCTGTTGTTCTGTAAACTGCTGCATGTGTTGATCAGTAGCTATATGAGTAACTATATGGGTTATTGATTGATTGCCCAAGTATTTGCATGGGAGACTGAGTGTGTGTGTGGCTGGATGGGAGGTGTGTGACTCTGTACAGATCAATGTGTACTTGTATCAATGATTGTATAAGAGAGTAAGTATGTGTTAGTATATGGTTGAAAACGTAAGGTGCTCTATGTTTAACTGTATAGAGTAGAAAATGGAAGTGTGATTGATTCTTTACAGGACTGACTAGGTGTGTGAGTAACTCCATGGATGAGTGGCAGAGTGTGAGTGTCTGTATAGGTGTATGAGTGCATATGATTGTGTTGTAAACATGAGTGATTGTATGTATGAATGATTGTATGGGTGAATGAGTGAATGTGTGTGTAGACGTAGGAATCAGTGAGTACGTATGTAGTAACTAGTATTGGTGTGTCAATGGTTTCAAAAATTATACTCTGTTTTTAACACTGGGTGAAACAGAGGTTATATTAAAATGTGAGGAGATGCATTGTATTGTCACATGAATGATATCATCAGTGATGTGGTCATTGATGTCAAATGAGATGTCATCAGTGATGTCATCAGTGATGTCATTTGAGATGTCATCAGTGATGTCATCAGTGATGTCACTGACCATGTCATGAATGATGTAATATGTGACATCATCAGCAGTGGATTGCGGGTGCGCAATATATAGTTAGTGCAACTAACTATATATGGAATTTCAATGGTTTTGTGTGAGTAAAATAAGGTTTTTTAAATGCTAATTCCTAACTATATATGGTCTATAACCTATGGTTTTTTCAGTGAATTTTCAAGGTTTTGTAAATGCTAATTCCTAACTATATATGGTCTATAACCTATGGTTTTTTCAGTGAATTTCAATGGTTTTTTAATAGCAAATATCATAAGCTGTCGAATGTCAAGTACGTGGTAAGAATTTTTTTTTTCGTGTTTATGCACACTGATCTGCTTTGATTGCTGCCCCCCACCCCTCATTTCTATTAGGAGTACTCTCTCTTTGCAGATAGTGAAGGGTAGTTAATGCAGCCCTTTCCCCCTTTGTAATCCGTCGTGCCTGCTTCTCTCTCCATTTGATTGATTGTTCTCTTTGGTTCATTCTCTATTTACAAACAAGCACAGAGTCGCAATACTCTGTTTAGTCTTTGCAGATAGCGAAAAATCGTGTAAAAAAACAAAAGGAATCGAGCAAAATCAGTAGGCCACTAATGGGATCTCTTTTGACCTCGCTAAAATAGAAACATTAGGAACAACCTGTTGAAAATAGCAATGCGTATGTATATAAGCGGCGTTCATTTGTGTTCACAGTACCCCTTGTTGATTGTTTCAATCGAGCATTGAATTGTTCGAAGTTAATTCTCTTAACGATCTTCTCTACCTGCAAACGAGGAAGAATAGGAATATTCTATCTCCCTTTGCAGATAGTGAAGGGTAGGTAACGCAAGCCTTTAACACGTCGTACCTATTTCATTCCTCATTGATTGATTGATTGTCCGAACATTGACTGTTTGGGAATTAGTTCTTTTTGGAGGTATTCCCTGTTTGCAAATAAACGTAGGAAAATCTTTGCAAGTAGTGAAAGGGTACGTAATGCGGACCGTTCTCCCCCGTTGTAATCTGTCATGCCTATCTACTCCCCACTGATTGATGCACCTTTTTCACCCGGACCATTTACTAGAGATACGTCATCTGGCCCGACCAGAGAGCACCCCTAGTGAAAAGGACATATGCAATAATAACGAAGTGATCACTGTATCCTGTTAACAGAAACTTTACCATGAAACAACCTGGAAAGAAAAAAATAGGAAAACGAAAATCAGTAGGCCACTGATGAACATGAACTTTTATTAAACAACGAACAAAGAAACGATAACATAACGTAATGATAAAACCTATTAATGTCCTAGAAACAAGAAAACGTTAAAATATGCCAGTGGTGAGAGACCAGAAAAACAGTAAGAGAAACCAAATCACCCCTCGCTGTCCCACCGCCTGCCACGCCAAAAAAATCGATAGACTAGGGAAAATGCAAGTCAGTAGAACATCCACCCCCACTCTGGAAACTTCCAAGGTGGGGCAGGGTTCCGGCTACGCCCAGCCGGGAGCAGCCCATATAAGGCAGGTTCTGCTGCCACGCCTCGGCCAGGAGATCCTAACGTAGGGTGTAGCCGGAGGAGAGGCCGAGACCAGCGGGACCCGGCCAGGGGATTGCCTTTACAACGCTGAACAGTTGCAGGGGGGGGGAATGTCTCCTCGACCCTCCCCTCTCTCTCCCAGTCCGGCCGCGGTGGCCCTTGAGAGTTGCAGGTAGTCCCGCCACATGCTCTTCCGGTCCGACCACCAACGGTCGGGGGGCCGAGGCCGACGGGATCCGGCTGCAGCCGATAAACCAAGAAACCCGTTCATGGGGCCAGAGCCAGGGGCGTCCGGCCGACATCCACCGGAAGCCCGGCCCGAAGACGGACGGGACACTTCTTTCTTTTATAATGGCTGCGACAACACTGGAGGGGGATGTCTTGCACATGCCTCCGACCCCCCCTCGTCCTCATCGCCTGGTCCGGCCATAACAAATCTCAAGCGAGACGCCGTGGGGTGCACTGGGAGGGAGAGACGGTGCGAACAGGCCTCTCCCGCCTCCCCAGGTGGAGGCTTCCCAGCTGCACCCTCAGCGCTCCAGGCGGTGGCATCCTAACAACTCCAGTGCTGCACAGTTTCGGAACGACCTAGATAACGGTTCTTCCACTGTGGCCATGCTGCAACGTCTCGCCCGGCAGGGTGGAGCCCGTCCGCTCATGTGACCCCGCGATCGCCGGTAGCTGCCGAACTCTCAAAATGGCGGTCGACCTGGCAAGAGCGGGCCCAACATAAAGAAATGGCCCGGTCACTGGTTGACTCCACCACCGTAGTCCTCCACGACCTTGAAGATTCTAGAGGAGCCGCGGGAGTCTCCGACCCCCGATGGGGAATGACTGCCATGATCGCCCGTGGAGTGACGAAACTGTATCCGCGGGACGTCGGCGCTCCCATGCTGGCGCCAGCCTCACTTTGAATTACTACAATCCTGCAGACCTCACTTCCGGTGAAAGCACAGTGTGACCCGGTAGGAAAAATTATTGCACCCCCTCCCCTTTTTGACTGATAGTTCAAACCACCGATCCTTTCCTTTGCCCTTTTAACGGAACTTTGGACTGCCTCCCCCTCTTTTACATTTTCTAGAGAAAACAAAACATTAACCACTACATTAGCATAGCAGTTGACACCAGAACTGTTTTCAAATTGAAAACCAACAACATCTTCAACAGAATCCTTTTTGTTTCTGCTGTGACCCTGCTACAGCACAGGCATTGTCCCCAGCAGTAATTCTGCAATGCCGGTAAGAATAGCTGTGGTGCCTACTGGACTCACTCACCCCCGCGGCGCCCCACGCCGTTATTTGCTGGGCGGCAACTTGCTAGACATCACTTTCGTGCCATCTAGATTTCAGCGCGTTCTGCTGCCTTGGAACTATTCGCACAACAGACCGCTACTGACAAGAATATTTCATTATTGGTGCTGTCAATTTCAATAAATCTATTGGATAATTAAAAAGAAATTGCCACGGTCTCTTCGTTGTTTAAATGTTTTTACTGTTTTTGTTTTGTTGTATATATTTATATGTTATTAAAGTTTTATATTCCTACTACTTTGTTGGAGTGCTATATATTTTTAATGTGACACATAATTGTAAAAACTTTGATGTACAAAGAGTCATTCCTGGAATCTTCCGCTTCAGGCTCGGTCCTCTCCCCAATCACAATACAGGATGGTTTTCAGATAGTAGGAACGCGTGTGCTGTGACGGATCACATCGGGTGTGGGCCTTGATCTACTATAACTCCTTTGAAGAGGGGTGATTCTTTACAGCTGGGGCCATAAACTACATCTGCAGGGCTAGCTGATAGCCTAGGACCGGCCTGGACATTCGGACACAGAGGAAGAGGAGTGTCAGAGGGTGCGGTAGTGAATAGGGCGAAAGGGAGGTGTCGGGCGGGCACAGAGTGTGATTCTCAGGGAAGAGCAGCGCAGATGGGGGAAGGTTTATTGCCCATGCATAAGACAGAGAGCGGTGGTGACCAGTGCCTGGGGGAGATGCTTACGAGGGTGAGGAGCCATGCTACGAATCGACAGCGTGCAGAGAGTGGGTCTGGTCAAGACATCTAAAATGGCTGCCGTGCACGACAAAAGTGTGGCATTTCAAAAAAGGCAAGATGGCGCAGACAATGTTTTTCAACACTTCCTCATTTCCTTCGAATCGAACGTTAACAGACGTTGGGGCATATTACCAAAGTTAAGCGATATTTATCGCTAACGATGCTTACCAACCAATTTTTTACCACTAAGCATCGTCAGAAATTATCGAAGATAAACCTTACTATTATCAAGGTTTATCGCAAATGCGATAATAAACGGCCGCAATGCATGAATATCGCTAAAAACTCAGCGATATTCATGCATTACCGAGCTAATGCTCTTAGCCATGTTATCCACCTCCCATTGGATAACATGGCTAAGAACTGCTCAGGGCAGGTGTTACTTTTTGGAGATATTCGCGCTTAGCGCGAATATCTCCAAAAGTTGGTAATAGGAGATAGATATCTTGCATGTTGTAATGCAAGTTATTGTGGTATATGGAACTCATACCATAATCTCTCAGGAAAGCAGAAACTGATCCTTTTGGGACCGCCTAAAAAGGCCTAGGGGGTGAGGAGTACTCTACTTTGCCCCCTTTTCACGTTCCGAACTATTTTATTTTACTCTCTTCTGTAATTACACAAAATACCAGCGATAAGATGCATCGGAGACACACAGTGAGAGAAAGGAGGCCGGAGATGAAGAAGACATGTCAAATACACATTGGAGATAATATAGTGGCAGAAGGGAAGTAAATATGAGTAAACTTACCATGTAACATAAAAATGTTGCACTCTATACTATAAGTCTCATTTTATACTACAATCACTTCGCTACAACCTCATAAATTAAAAATAAAAATAAATAATGTCTCAAACAATTTTTGATTTCTAAATATAAATTTATTCTTCAGAATTTTCTAAATTTGAAACAACTACTAACATGTCCTCATCAGTAATTTCCTCTTCAATCATCTCATCTGGAATCTCCTCATTAAAAGTCTGCAATGATGATTCTTGTAACTCTATGGTCTCCAAACACTCGATAAATTCGCCATCAAGAGATTGATCAAAAAAATCATTCAAGTCATCTCCTCCTTCTGACAATATTTCATTATTGGTGCTGTCAATTTCAATCAATGTAGTGGAATCATTCAAGTCATCTCCTCGTGACAATATTTCATTATTGGTGCTCTCAATTTCAATCAATGTAGTGGAATCATTCAAGTCATCTCCTCCTTGTGACAATATTTCATTATTGGTGCTGTCCATTTCAATCAATCTAATGGAATCATACAAGCCATCTCCTCCTTGTGACAATATTTCATTATTGGTGCTCTCAATTTCAATCAATGTAGTGGAATCATTCAAGTCATCTCCTTGTGACAATATTTCATTCTTGGTGCTGTCCATTTCAATCAATCTAATGGAATCATACAAGTCATGTCCTCCTTGTGACAATATTTCATTATTGGTGCTCTCAATTTCAATCAATGTAGTGGACAATTCAAAAGAAATTGCCACGGTCTCTTCATTGTGAGCCATTTTATTTTGAAATTGCTTGCTGTAAATTGCAGAAAAAAATAATCACTTTCATTTATCGTTTTTAGTAATACATAATATAAAACTAACTTCATCAAGTATTTAGTATAACAGAAGGACAGCAAATAAATAACAGAAAACATTTTTCAAATTATCTTCAAGTGTACAACATAGTTCCCCTTACAAATTAACAACTCACCTTTTTAAAAGTAGCAGAAGTGTTAGTACTGTGTAAATCAAACACCAGAAATTCACCACCAAAAATTCCTCACAAATGTACCTCAGACAGTAGTATCACAAAATGGCTGTGGTTTCCTCTCATTTGACATATATACATAACCAATTAACTTTCATCACACACAAATACAAAACCAAAGTAACATTTTAATTGGTTCTAAATTTCAACACTTTCAAATGTGTTTTCCCCATGCAATTTTCCATAGGACATTTACATACGTCTACAGCCTGAATGGCTGAACGGAATTACACCAAACTTGGCAAAATGGTACATCAAACCTAAGAGGTCAGGAAGGATCTACTATGCCCCCTTATGGTCATTTCCCCCTTCGCTTTGGCCTCCTCTTGTCTCTCAATCCTACCGAGGGACAAGATGGCGGCCGCTACGGACTGTTTGGAATGTTGACAGACGCCGGAGAACCAATCAGCTTCGCAAAGCTCCGTAACGCGAAAAGTACGCGAAGCGGAGCGCTGTTACAGATATATATCTTTTTTTCAACGTTAATTTCTCAAAATCCACTGGAGCACATATATTGAGACCTAGCAAAGGCACATCGGGCTACCAGTCCCTAATATTTTGCCAAGTTTCGTGCAAATCCATTCAGCCGTTCGATTATTATTATTTTGGTTTTTTTTTGCCCCGCGGGGCCCTTTTAAAACCTCCACATCAAACCTAGGGGGTCAGCGAGGATCTACTATGCCCCCTTATAGTTATTTCCCCCTTTGTTTTCACCTCCTCTTGTCTCTCGATCCTACCGAGAGACAAGATGGCGGCCGCTACGGACTGTTTGGAATGTTGACAGACGCCGGAGAACCAATCAGCTTCGCTTCACAAAGCTCCGTTGCGCGAAAAGTCCGCGAACCAGAGCGCTAACCGGTCCGCTGTTACAGATATATATCTTTTTTTAAACGTTAATTTCTCAAAATCCACTGGAGCACATATATTGAGACCTACAAAAGGCACATCGGGCTACCAGTCCCTACAATTTTGCCAAGTTTCGTGCAAATCCATTCAGCCGTTCGGGCTAAAAGTGAGGCCAACCGCCCTATGGAAAACTCAATGTTAAAAACACGTTTTGGGACCCCCCTTTTTTCTCGGCCCCCACTGGACGAACCCCCCCCAAATTTTCAAGGGCTGCTCAGAAACAAAATGTGCCATTTTCCTGAAAATTTCAGCCGATTCCGTCCACAAACGCCAAAGTTATTAGACATAGAATTTTCAAAAAACCCATAGAGAAAAAATCCTAACTATATATACCTACTGGCGACCGCCAGTAGGTAATATAAACGATATTTTGGGGTCTATATTTTGGTACTTACCTGTTTGGAGATAGGAATTCAATATTTTGTCTGTCGATATTTTAGAATCTATATTTTGGGTAGTCTATATTTTGTCCCTCGATATTTAGTCAGTGATCCAACTCAAATACAGATATATTGCCATGCCATCAATAGCGTGTGATAATTTATTGTTTGTCCCTGGGGACAATGTAGGCGTGATACAATGACATTGACATGGCGTTTTCCTTTAAGCGCTCGAGAGGATACATTGTTGCTGCTAGCAAACGCCGTGATCCAGGTGAGTTGCGAGTCACGTTGAAAGGAGGGCACCCCCATTTTGATGTAATATTTAGGATGTTGAGATAGAAGTTTAGAGTAAGTTAGGGGGTAAGGACTACAATAGATAGCGCACCGCGTATCATCTTAAAATGTGGTGCGACACAACAGACATGTGGAAAATAAACGTTAAACGGGGACAAATCGTCAGGATATCGGCTAAAATCATCTTATGACTGGTAATTTGGGATAGCGCAATCCTAGAGAAAGTTCGGGGCTGTTGGGACAGAATGTGGAAATAAGTGAAGGGCCATGGATTAAAGCTATGAATGTACCGCGCTTAAATTACAGACGTGAGGCGACTGGGTTAGGCCTGATGTAAACAATCTTATAATTAATTAATTGTGGGTTTATATAGCGCTAGAATCAACTCCCGGAGGAGTATCTCCGCGCTTCGACCGCTGGGGAACCCGTCCTGGCTCACCCTGAGAGATGGTCCCTAATGGGTATCTCTAAGGTGCGACCAAGCATCCCCGGCGGTCTGGGGGGCCGTTGTGAAGATGAAGCAAGCTAATGCCCAGAGTTGCCGAGTGTGGTCCCTGACTAGAGTAGGCACCGAGGCGAGAATTATCGAGCCCGCTGACCCTGGTCCACGACCCTGCCGCGTCGGGAATCGAACCCTGGTCCCGGGCCGTCCTCTGCTTACGGGTCTGCCGCCTCTAACCAGTGAGCCACACCACTCCACAAGGGTTAAACAGTCGGGTCTTCTGTCTTGACCCACCCAACGACTCGTACTTTAAGATAGCGTGAGCGCGTTGAAATACAAACCGGAAAAGTGTAATGCCAACAACTCGTGAAGCAAATTGGTACACAAACCTCACGCTGCTATAAAAGCCGTGTCCAATTACCTACAGCCTCTTGTACCGTACCAATTAGGTAAAGGAATTAATGGCATAAGTAAAAACGACTAGGGGGATTTATGTATATGTTAGCATTATATTTGCCACAAGAATTTTTTTTTCTATCTACATTGGTTGTCGCTGGGGTGCAGTATGTATATATATTGGGTGAACTCTGCTAGCCAAAAAATATGTTTTTTATTTAATGAACAACAATCTGCGCTAATGCAGAAGTCGTGGTAATATGAGTAGTGTAGCCCATTTAATTGATTATGTGAAAACGTTATAAAACTGTAAACTGTAAACTTGCAGATTTATATAGCGCAAATTGTTGCCCGGAGGCGTCCAAGCGCTAGGATAACCAGGACCTACTGTTGAGCAGAGGGAGGAAGAGCGGCAGTTAGTGGGGGGATGTAAACAGAAAGGTCTTTAATTGTTTACGAAACACATTGAGGTTCGGGTTGGCTCTGAGATGGAGTGGCAGAGTGTTCCAGATCTTGGAGGCGTTGTAGGCAAACGTCCTTCCGCCACGTCTGGATCTTTTTATTCTTGGTACCACTGCTAAGAAGGTCTGGCCGGAACGGAGACTGCGGTTAGGGGTGTAATGAGTGACCAGATTGCGGGAGATGCTGGGGCCTGTGTCCCAGAAGGCTTGGTGGGCTATGCATAATGCTTTAAACAGAACTCTCTGCCGAACCGGTAGCCAATGAAGGCTAGTCAGTCCGGCCCTCACTGAGTGTCTACGGGGGATTTTGAGCAGAAGGCGCGCTGCGCAGTTCTGGACAATCTGCAGCCTACGTAGGGTGTACTCTGGGCCGCCGAGGTAGAGTACGTTATTGAAATCAAGGCGTGAGTGTATGAGACCTTGTATAGCCACCTGTTTTGCTTCCATGGGAAGGTGGGGGATTATTTTATTTAGCTTCCTCATGATGCCGAAACAGGTGGCTGAAAGTTTTGTGGCTTGAACATTGAAGGACAGAGATCTGTCCAGCCACACTCTGAGGCTATTGATGTTAATTTTGGGGGGTGGTGGGGGACCTAGACAAGGGGGCCACAGGGTGGGAGGAAGGCCACCATCTGAAAGGCCAAGGAGCATCAGCTCTGTTTTGTCCCCGTTCAACTTAAGGGATGATGAAGACATCCAGGTCTTCACTTCCTCCAGGCATTCTCTAAGCCCGCCTGGCGGAGGTCGGTTTGCCTCCTGCGCCAGTGAGACCACCAGCTGCGTGTCGTCCGCGTAGGAGATGATCTTAACTCCAAATGGGCGGACGACATCAGCCAACGGTCTCATATACAGATTGAAGAGAGCCGGGCTTAGAGAGGAACCCTGAGGAACTCAGCACTTTAGAGGTCTGCTAGAGGACACGGCCTCGCCATCAAAAACCCTAAAGGATCTATTCTCCAAAAAAGATTTAAACCATGCCCAGGCTTTATCCTTAATCCCAGCACAGGACAGACGGTCAAGTAAGGTGTCAAGACTGACCGTATCAAATGCCGCACTTAGATCAAGGAGGATCACTGCCACTGATCCTCCCTGATCCAAGATTTTTCTAGCTTCCTCGGTAACCATGAGGAGAGCGGTCTCAGTCCCGTGTTTCGGTCTGAAACCCGTCTGGGTGGGGTCTAGTATGTGATGGTCTTCCAGAAAGTTCACTAGCTGTTGGTTAATATACTTTTCTAAGACCTTGCTCACCCATGGGAGCAGGGAGATGGGGTGATAGTTGGCCAAATCAGAGGGGTCTAGATTAGGTTTCTTAATTAGTGACCTAACCATGGCTTGTTTCCAGACCGTTGGAACAGTGCTGGAGGTGATGGATGCGTTTAGTACTTCCCTGATGTTGGGCAGGGTGATCCGGGAAGCTGCCATTACAATGTCAGGTGGAGCAGGATCGTCCGGTGATCCTGATTTAACACTGTGAGCTAGTGGTTCAAGGGTGGTAAGGTTCAGTGGGGGTAAATGGGTCAGGGTATGTTGAGAGGGGGGAGAGGAGAGGATTGAGGGGATGTTGGGTTGGTTTGATGAGTTAGTTTTTTGGGGAGGGAATTCCGAGTAAATGGTGTTTACTTTCTGGTAAAAAAACTCAGCAATATCATTGCAATGAGTGACAGGTTTCTCGACATATTGCGCAGGGGGCGGGTTTGTTAACTTTTTAATGATCTGGAAGATCTTCCTGGGTTTAGACTTGGCCTGTAGAATTTTATTGGCGAAATACATGGCTTGGGCTGCTTTTATTTGGGTTTTATACTCGCCGATAGATTCACGGTAGCGAGTTTTGTTGTCTGCTGTGTCGTCTAACCGCCAGCGTCTTTCCGCCCTTCTACAAAGACGTTTCTTATCCCTAAGAGCCTGCGTATACCAAGGGGCAGTTTTATGGGGACGCTTCAGTACAGTCTTGCTCATAGGGAGGGTGGCGTCCAGGGTATGAGTGATCCAGTTGACATAGGCCTGATTTGCTAGGCCAGGATCCTCTTGGTCCCCAGGTTGAGAGCTGGCCAGTTTGATGGACCAGTTGTCAACCTCAAGGTGCGACCAGGCTCGCCTAAGCCTTGTGGTGGGGACGGATGGTGGTGTTTTGAGCGATGTCCACCTGAAAGGGATCAGAAAGTGGTCTGTCCAAGGCAGTGGAATGGCTGAGTCCACTATGAGGTCGGGGCAGTTAGTGAAAATTGGGTCCAATAAGTGGCCTCTGACATGGGTGGGGGTGGTGACACGTTGTGTAAGTTGCAGGGCCGCTAGATCCTCTGATAAGGAGGCCGCTGTATGATCAGAGGGGGAGTCAAAATGAAAATTCAGGTCACCTAGCACGGTGAAGTTAGAGGAGGTACTAACTCTATCGGCCATACTAGATGGCAGCGTTTCATGGAACTGCTTGGGGAGGCCGGGGGGCGGTAAATAAGGGTGCCAGAGAAACAACTGTTGGGTGAGAGTTCGATGTTGAAACCCATACTCTCGCAGTCCGAGATGGATTCAGAAGTGACTCGGCAGTGGTATTGTTCCTTGTAGATGATAGCCAAGCCTCCTCTTCTCCCTTTAGGTCGGTCTTGCCGTGTGATTTGGAAGCCAGACGGGAGAGCATCAACTATCGCGGGGTCGGACTCGGAGGTGAGCCAGGTTTCTGTCAGGAACAAAATATCGGGGGTATGTTCCTCTAACAGCAGGGCCATTTCAGCGCAATGTTTAGGCAGAGAGCGGCAATTTAGTAGGAACATACGAAAATCGTGTGTGGGCACAGAGCAGGGTTTAGGCTTGAGCTGAACGGAGCAGGTGGGGCAGGAATGCCGCAGCTCCTCGGCTTGAAAGCTATGCCGGGTGCAAAAGCTAGCGGAGGGCCTTAGTCCATGGAGGGTTGCCGAGGTGTAGCATCTACGCTGTAATGGCTGAAATGCAGGAGGGGTGGCCCAGGGCCCGGACGCGAAGCGGACGAGCGCAGACGAGCTTGCCTTATGCGCGCCTTCGGCGCGCATTCGTCGCGCCCGCTGCGCTTCCGGCACATGCACATGTTTGTAGCAAGGGCAGTGCAGGGGGCGTGGCCTCGAATGGGCGTGTCCCAGTCAGGTCGAGAGGAGTACAGCTGGTGGCAAAAACGGCAATTTCGCCCTGCCCAGCGCTCGATTTCACCCAAGAAAGGGTGCCTGCACACAGTAATCGTGCAACAGGGAAGGTGAGTGGGTTTTTAAAACAGGTGAAAATTTTCAATTTTAAACATTTAAAATACACGAACTTGCTGCTGCTCCCGGCTGTGCCTCAGGAGAATACTAGCTATCTAAGCGCTAGTGGTTCAGCGCGGTATTTAAAGCTTTTGGCAAAAGGGGGGCGTGGCCTCGAATGGGCGTGTCCCAGTCAGGTCGAGAGGAGTACAGCTGGTGGCAAAAACGGCGATTTCGCCCTGCCCAGCGCTCGTTTTCACCCAAGAAAGGGTGCCTGCACACAGTAATAGTGCAACAGGGAAGGTGAGTGGGTTTTTAAAACAGGTGAAAATTTTCAATTTTAAACATTTAAAATACACGAACTTGCTGCTGCTCCCGGCTGTGCCTCAGGAGAATACTAGCTATCTAAGCGCTAGTGGTTCAGCGCGGTATTTAAAGCTTTTGGCAAAAGGGGGGCGTGGCCTCGAATGGGCGTGTCCCAGTCAGGTCGAGAGGAGTACAGCTGGTGGCAAAAACGGGGATTTTGCCCTGCCCAGCGCTCGTTTTCACAAAAGAAAGGGTGCCTGCACACAGTAATCGTGCAACAGGGAAGGTGAGTGGGTTTTTAAAACAGGTGAAAATTTTCAATTTTAAACATTTAAAATACACGAACTTGCTGCTGCTCCCGGCTGTGCCTCAGGAGAATACTAGCTATCTAAGCGCTAGTGGTTCAGCGCGGTGTTTAAAGCTTTTGGCAAAAGGGGGCGTGGCCTCAAATGGGCGTGTCCCAGTCAGGTCGAGAGGAGTACAGCTGGTGGCAAAAACGGGGATTTCGCCCTGCCCAGCGCTCGTTTTCACCCAAGAAAGGGTGCCTGCACACAGTAATCGTGCAACAGGGAAGGTGAGTGGGTTTTTAAAACAGGTGAAAATTTTCAATTTTAAACATTTAAAATACACGAACTTGCTGCTGCTCCCGGCTGTGCCCCAGGAGAATACTAGCTATCTCAAACAATGAGTTCACGATGCAGGAGTCATTAGGAGAAGGGAAAAACTTGGATCAAACAATCGAGGACACGGAGTATCTTGTGTTTTACTATATTTTATAGGCACAGTAGCCATATATCATGCAGCTATTAAGCAAGTGCTAGTATTTTGTTCTTTATTATTTATTACAGGCACAGTAGCCATATATCATGCAACTATCAAGCAAGTGCTGTTATTTCCGGGACCTGTGAATATTGGATACTAAAATAGGTAAGGAATTGGAATATTGAAATTAAATTGGGCCACGGTAGATCAACAACGCTGGTAGAAGGATCAATGTAGATATTTATAAGGCTTATTATAATCGAGTCCAGTTTATGTCCTAAGTGTGTAGGAATCACGGTATGAGGGTATCAAACTCATCCCAAGTTATGAACAACCTCTTATTGGGAATGGAGTAGCAAAACTGTGGAGTTAAGTGGTTGGGTTAATATAAACTTTGTCCATTTTTTCTTTAACTGGGAGATATTGGGGTCGATTCCGATCCGGTAAAAAGCGCTCCGAATCGTCGTACGGAGCATTATTTCCCGTACGAATCGTACCCGTAACCGTCCCCGTACGAACAACGTAGTACGATCCACACCCGATGCAGCTATCCGTCCGAATCGTACCAGGGACTGTACGAATGAAATTCCCGTACAAATCGCCCTCGGAAGCCGCTGTACGCGACGTTCATACGTTTCGCGGCTGCTTTCTACGACCCGGCAAGTACGATCCGTGTTGTGTACGCTCCGTACGACCCTTTTTCTACGCGAGCTGGAAACTGTCGTACAGTCAGAGTTCGCCCCGAAACAGGTACGTAACGGCCCCCCCGGGTACGGCGCGTACCCCCCATGATCGCAGGGGTTCGTGCCGTACCCCTGCGATCATGGGGGTACGTGCCGTACACCCAGCGTACATGGGGTACGTGCCGTACCCCATGTACGCTGGGTGTATGGCACGTACCCCCATGTACGCTGGGTGTACGGCATGTACCCCCATGATCACAGGGGTACGGCACGTACCCCTGCAATCATGGGGGGTACGCGCCGTACGGTGTGTAGGTGATCACGCGCTTTTCCGTACGAATCGACGTGGACCGTACGAATCGCGTCCGGGTCGCCCGATCGGGATCGGAATCGTCCGGTCGTACGGCGTCCGTACGAGTTGTACGGAAACGGCTCCGGATGCGAGTCGTACAGACGGTGATTTTACCGGATAGGAATCGACCCCATAATGTCTAATTCAGAGACCAAATAAGTTGACTATGTGATATATAAGATATGACTAATGACTTTTGGGGTAATTTCGTAAACATTGAGATCAAGATGAAATGTCCACATGGTAGACTTAAGATTGGATAAAGCAACATATCTGGACTGGCCAAGGGGAGTTATTTTTATATCAATTCATACTTGTGTGATTATGAATAAGAAAGAAATCTGGTATTGCTAATTGGGTAAAGAGGTAGGTGTACATGCCTCAAGCCAATGGATTGGGGTATGGGCACCTATCAAATGGTGTATCGCAAAAAAGAGTTTTTAAGAGTGTTCAAAGTTTCTTCCTGTCTTGGTGTAATTGATGTTTGTAATGTTTGTCAAATGGTTTTTAAATGTTACTATACATATATATATATTTTTAATGTTTTTACAGCCCTGACGAAGTTCTTTGTAAGAACGAAATGCGTTGGCTGCCCGATGAAATTTATATGAATAAAAGAAGATGTAAAGAAAACGTTAAAACCATAACAACATTGGATGGACATTTCTTAATTGATTTGTACTTATGTTACACATGTGAGGTGGTGCAATCCACAGTGGGCAGAAAATTCATATCTCTTGTTGCCATTATTAGATTGTTGTTGATTTACTGTCAATTTGTTTATTACAATATTCTCTATTTTAGTAAATTGGTGTGGTATTTATTTTTATTGTGTTGGGTTTTTGAGATTTTAACTATTTTGGTATTAGTAAATGTTTACACAATTTCTTAAGTTAAGACTGTCTTCTCCGTGCCATAGCAACCGGTTTAAATTACTGAAACCTTTACTGGCCCTAACAGGAATTGTGGTAATATCACTTCTGATGGGATAGCATTCACCCCAACTAACCACAACTATTCCACTTACTTACACATGAACATACTTTCATATTGCACAATTCATTATCACACACAAAATTCTCCAGAAGTATTAATGTTAACCAACTCCCACATTATCTGTCTGCAAATAATCTTTAGCAAAGCCAACATATCTGACTTTGGCTTACAGCCTGTTGGCTTATAGAATGATTGTTTAGTTGCATGACATTTTTTGCAAAACTTTATTGCTGGTTCTCACCATCAATAAAAAAACAGTGGTTAAAGCAAACATATTTGTCCTCTCAAAAACACATATTGCAATAGTAGACCAGGCAGTGAATGGGACTACTTTGTGTGTGGATATATTCAATTGAAAAAGAGGAATGTCACTATTCACAGTGAAGTTGCCAACTTCCAAAGTGAGATGAACATTTCCCATGCTGCATGCTGTAGCTGGCAGAAGAATATGTGAATTGCAGAACAACAGACCAAAGAATGAAGTGCGTTGGATGAAAGTCCCTATAAGTAAGCAGATTATAATTACTTTTAGTAAAATCAAAAATGTCTTGGTTAAGAAACGAGATAAAAATATTCAGTCTCTGTGTTTGACAGGCACTGAGGCTGCCATTTATTATATTTCACTTTCTTCATTGAGTATAGCAGCGTGTCCCAAAACAAATATATAATTATATGTGTCAGATAGAAATCATCCATAATTGTTTCACGCCCTCAACTGACAACTTCGTAACAAAATAGTTTTATGCTCTTGCAAGACCAAAAAGAGACTATCATTGATTATTGAAAGAAAAAGGTTTTTCATGCATTTTTGTATCAACCTTCTCATAATTCAGAAAAACAATTTTAGAAAAACATAGCTTAAAATAGTCATTCATTTGAACAAGTCAAATTGCACCCAATCCACACACTCAGGGCGAATTTTCAACACTAACAGCAACTCTAAATTATCGGTCTAAGCAGTGTGAATTTGATTTTCTTATTAAAGTAATTTTTAAGCTATGATAAACTTGCTTCCAATGTTTTGTGAACCACTAACTGTAAGTCAGGAAGTTCACCAAGTTAAAGACAAAACAAGCTGGAACTGCACTTGAAAGAATGTGTTGCATAGTAAACACAGAAATCACGTGATCAATGCATGATGTACACTAAAAGAAGAGTTTTTCAAACTCGCGATTGCTTTTTACATTTGGAACTTTTAATGAGTGTAATCTGCAATGTGTACATGTCTTGGGGGCATGAGCAGCGGGGCTCGCAGAGGGGGGTTAAATAGGGTCAGGGATGGATTTTGCAGTAGTTGAATCGCTTATGATACTACCAAAAACTGAACTACATTTGGGATTTGCCGAGATTGGTTTCTAACGTAATGATATGCACAGTTATCCTATGCAAAATAGCCTAGCTGCAATTTGAAAGTAGCAATAATTGACAGGCTTCCTTGAGAGGGCTTTTGTTTTCTAAATTAATGGCCCAGGTTATTTATTATTCAGGTGTTCCGCTGCTGTTTTATTTTTGTTTGTCTTTGCTTTACTGCCTAATTTCTATAAATTACTGTACAGTTCCCCATAAGGTATAATTAGGCTGGATTGCTTATGTTTTAATTATTGTGTATTTTAGATTTTGAGAGCAGCATTAGCACTTTGCTTTTGTACAGTGTGATAGTAAATTTATAAGAGCATTTATAAACATATTTGCATATGGTTGAGATGAAAAAGGTATTTGAATTGCAGTCATTAGCATTTCTTCAAACATATGGCAGAACAGCAGAGGCCAGGGGCCATGTCTTCATTAACTGCACACCGTTTCATCAGAATCTCAGCTTCCTGCTGTGCCACCCTGTGGCGTCGCCTTCTGTCCCCCAGGTTTCAGCGACAAGGGACAATATGTCCCTAAGGTGAAAATCTGGGAAATACTGCAGATTAGCCCTAAAACGAGAGTTCATGATTATTTAATCACACTTATATAAAAGGCGTATTTTTTAATATGTGCATCATTCATCTCAGAACGAGCAAGGATCTTAGGAGTAAACCAAGACAGGTGTATATTATATATATATATATATATATATATATATATATATATATATTACCTACTGGCGGTCGCCAGTAGGTATATATAGTTAGGATTTTTTCTCTATGGGTTTTTTGAAAATTCTATGTCTAATAACTTTGGCGTTTGTGGACGGAATTGGCTGAAATTTTCAGGAAAATGGCACATTTTGTTTCTGAGCAGCCCTTGAAAATTTGGGGGGGGTTCGTCAAGGGGGGGCCGAGAAAAAAGGGGGGTCCCAAAACGTGTTTTTAACATTGAGTTTTCCATAGGGCGGTTGGCCTCACTTTTAGCCCGAACGGCTGAATGGATTTGCACGAAACTTGGCAAAATTGTAGGGACTGGTAGCCCGATGTGCCTTTTGTAGGTCTCAATATATGTGCTCCAGTGGATTTTGAGAAATTAACGTTTAAAAAAAGATATATATCTGTAACAGCGGACCGGTTAGCGCTCTGGTTCGCGGACTTTTCGCGCAACGGAGCTTTGTGAAGCGAAGCTGATTGGTTCTCCGGCGTCTGTCAACATTCCAAACAGTCCGTAGCGGCCGCCATCTTGTCTCTCGGTAGGATCGAGAGACAAGAGGAGGTCAAAACAAAGGGGGAAATAACTATAAGGGGGCATAGTAGATCCTCGCTGACCCCCTAGGTTTGATGTGGAGGTTTTAAAAGGGCCCCGCGGGGCAAAAAAAAATAATAAAAATAATAATTGAACGGCTGAATGGATTTGCACGAAACTTGGCAAAATATTAGGGACTGGTAGCCCGATGTGCCTTTGCTAGGTCTCAATATATGTGCTCCAGTGGATTTTGAGAAATTAACGTTCAAAAAAAGATATATATCTGTAACAGCGCTCCGCTTCGCGTAACGGAGGTTTGCGAAGCTGATTGGTCATTCTGTCACTGGGCTATAGTTGGGCTACATCTGGCTGATATTTGGGCTACATTTGTTTTTTTGTGTGTCTGGCGGCCATCTTTGGGCTACATTGGGCTACATTGGGCTTCATTGGGCTACATTCGGCTAATTAGCAAATAGCTCATCGCAAACTAGGAATGGTAAAGAATCGCTATTTATTCCTTAAAGTTCGCTATTTAGGAAATGCAAATAACTTTGATGATACATATGGCGGTTCATCTCTAACAAGATAAGAAGCATAGGGATAGATTTATGATGACTGGCGCATCACCAGGGATGTGTTAGTCATTCTGTGCCGCTGTTCCGTCACCTATGGTGTGCTGCATTTACAATGCGGCGCATCACGGGGCAAAAACAGCACAGATGCGTGATGTATCTGTGCCGTAAAGGTGGCGCATTGCTGGAGTTGTATCGCAAGTGTGATGAAGCTCCAGCAAGGGTCGGGGGTGCCCCTGTCGCAGGGTTTCTGTTCTCACACAGAACTGTGGACAGAGGATTGGAACCTCGGCGAATTAGGGTGTCCCAAAACTCACGTTAGTAATCAAAAACTATTTAGCAAGCTAGGTACAGTGTCACATTGGATATAACAAACTCTCAATGTTTAGACAATCCAGAATATGAACTTATAGTACCTCAGGATACGTGGAACTCATGAACAGTCGGTCGTTATATATTTCTTAGAAACCAGAACATGGAGTTAAGAAGAACACATGTGTATTTGAAATGTTTATTTACTAATGCCGTCTTCTCAGGCGTAGTACCTTAGATAATAAAAGTACACATATTATCAGTAGCAAAATTACCAGCATAGTTACTAGTACATAAAAAGTGAATGGTGATAGTATGTTAACATGCTGTAAATGAATAAGAGTTAGCAACACTTATAAGCAGCCGCGGGCCGTGGAGGGAGTTACGGTGAGGCATGGAGGCGGGGAGGGGGAGAAGCAGGGTGGAGAATACAAGTACACATATTATCAGTAGCAAAATTACCAGCATAGTTACTAGTACATAAAAAGCGAATGGTGACAGTATGTTAACATGCTGTAAATGAATAAGAGTTAGCAACACTTATAAGCAGCCGCGGGCCGTGGAGGGAGTTACGGTGGGGCAGGGAGGCGGGGAGGGGGAGGGGCAAGGTAGAGAGGGCTCCACCCTGCTTCTCCCCCTCCCCGCCTCCCTGCCTCACCGTAACTCCCTCCACGGCCCGCGGCTGCTTATATCTCACCCTCCCTAATACACATATTATATTATTTGCTAAGAAGGTCTCTTTGTGTTGGTTTAGGGCGTGCCCATACTTTAGTGTCTTAGATTTGAAGGAATCACATCAGCATACACCAGCTCTCTCTTCATGTGAACCGCATCAACTGTTGTGTATGTGTGTTCGGCAAAGCAATATAAAACCCGCCTCATGCCCAGAATTGGCAGAAGTTGCACTTATGTTATGAGTATGAAGTCGTGGAGATCAGACCTCATAACAATTCTGTATCGTGTTGTTCTTGAAACTTTAGCACTCGCTGTACAGATATAGTTTAACAAGCAAAGCAGATAGTAGAGCAATAACATATTATTCTCATGTAAACCACGATGAACTACTAGGTGGAAAGCTAAAGCAACAACTAAATGTCGTGTGCAGAAGTTGCAAAAAAGGAAAAATGGCGTTTAAACCGGTAATGAGCCCATGCTAACTTAACACGGTGTAAAGATATCCAGGACCTAGATGACACCTCCTCATGATCCGGAAACGAACTGAATAAGATAATAGAAGTGCCATCTCATGAGAGCAGATTGCAAGTTTATATGTGGACGGTCCGCAAGGTAAAGCATTAAAAACTAGGAAAATTCAATGCTAAAGAAAAATAAAACAGCCAAGTACTTTATCGAGTCTTAAGCCAATAGGCAAGGTAAATAATAAAAACTTGACAATTAAGTCAATGAATTGTCAATGAAATGCTAGTACTCAGCATATGAAACATGAAAAAGGTCTATGACATAACTGTGTATGCAAAATAAGCTGCAACAGCCTCCAACAGGAAGTCACCGTCTTCATCCGAAAACAGTTCAGCCATCCAATTTAAAAGCGGAAAAGAACATACGTGCTCTCCCAGCACCGGATCCTCTATCACCATCAGAGGACAGCTCGGTGGGTTTTCAAGAAAGCTGTGTTCCAAGAAAGACTGTGCTGCCGCCAGTAAATTCCAGGGACCAAGTAGTCCATGCATCAATGCCACAGCCATAATCCTTTCGCCAGGACAAATCAACTCGTGAGTAATGATAGGAGTCATCAGCTGATTAAAGTCGACGTCAGGAGAAACCGGTCCGCAGAGACACAAATCAATGGCCCAATCGAAATCACAGGTCAGGCAGTGAAATACAGGCTGGACACAGGTGAAGTAGGAGAACCGAAAAGATAATCCATATGCCGTGCTTAATATCGCCAACGGCATTGTGCCATAATATTCTAGCATGCGATTGCGGAACAGTGTCAGCAGCTGCAGGGTCGGAGGTTGCATAGGAGGGACATCCATATTTAAAAATGTAAAAAAGTACAAGAGCGTCCGCTGGTAATGCAAGTAAAAATGCAATCCACGAACCAGAGTGGAGAAAATGGAATGAAAGGGAGTAGGGATGACTCCAAAGATTTTCTCAAATGAAGTCACGAGACCACTGGTAACAACTTTAAAAAAGTGTGCCAGGGATTTTGTGGAGGATGCGTTAAAGATAGTCGGAAACATGTTGCTGAAATTGAAAGGCAAACCTGTGTACGGGTGTTCGCTATGTGAAGTACGAAAGTTTCACGGGCCGAACTCAAGGCCACCTCTCTCTGAGACAAAAGAGCTCTTATTCTTGTCATGCTGTTGAAACGTGTCCCAAGGTTGGTATTTGTGGCCAGATTGAAAACTCCCTATGTTCATGTGTGGGAGGAAATAGAACATTTCTGCAGCAAATAACCCGTTCACTTACTGTTACGATAAAAGGAATACTTTTAATTAACTCAGAACAATCTTCATTATTGAGCATCAAATAACTACCATTTTCCAACAACTTGAACGTGGGGATGATAGCAGGAACTGGCGTGCCTTGCATCACGCAAGCCATATTTGGTCGCTGTTTGTTGCATGAATCGTGTAACTGTATGTGCCTACACATTAGTGAATGATCTGGCGTCTCAGTGCATTCCTCTCCATTCAGATAAACTTCTTGATCATCTTTGAAACATCTGTATGTGTATGGAAGCGACCAGACCTCATGAACAAAAGCACTACCTAAAGGTTCATAAAGACCTATTGGTATATATTTCATACAATTTGAAAACTTATATAAAGCAAAAGGCAGCGTTATTAAACCGTCGATAAGGCATGTTGCCAAAAAACCCGCAATCCTCTGCTGATGATGTCACTGAGCATGTCATGAATGATGTAATATGTGACATCATCAGTAGTGGATTATGGGTAATAGTATCTCTAGTTTACTCCCCTATAGCTGTCTTTCTTTTAACATAAGTGTGTGTTTCCTTCCCTTATACTTACTGTTTTTGGTTCGCTTCCAGTTCGCGTACCAGCGAGCGAACTAGGAAGCGAACTAAGAGAAATAGAGGTTGGCACAGTTCCAAATATTGTACCAATTTTTTAATAACGGGGAGGTAGTTCTGAAAAGAACTTTTTTTTTTATTTTGCTGAACATTTTTTTACTGTAAGGTTCCCGATTCGCGAAGCGGGAACGAAGAAAAAAAAATATTTAAAAAAATAATTATTCATAAACATATAAAATATATTTTTGGATTTAAAGAAGAATAAATTTTACAGCTACAGATATTAGCTGTTAAAAAACCAATGAAATTCACTGAAAAAACCATAGGTTATAGACCATATATAGTTAGGAATTAGCATTTACAAAACCTTGAAAATTCACTGAAAAAACCATAGGTTATAGACCATATATAGTTAGGAATTAGCATTTACTAAACCTTATTTTACTCACACAAAACCATTGAAATTCCATATATAGTTAGTTGCACTAACTATATATCGCGCACCCGCAATCCACTGCTGATGATGTCACATATTACATCATTCATGACATGGTCAGTGACATCACTGATGACATCACTGATGACATCTCAAATGACATCACTGATGACATCATCTAGTGTCTGTGTGTTTTTGTAAAGTTTAAATACGTTTTACATATTGAAGAATGACTGGATGTATGGAAGACTGAGTGTGTGTGTGGCTGGCTGGGAGGTGTGTGACTCTGTGCATATCAATGTGTACTTGTATCAGTGATTGTATAAGAGAGTAAGTATGTGTTAGTATATGTGTGAAAAGTATGGTGTTCTGTGTTTAACTATAGATGAGGAAATCGAAGTGTGATTGATTCTTCACAGGACTGACTAGGTGTATGAGTGCATATGATAGTGTTCTAATAATAACTGACTGTATGTATGAGTAATTGTATGGGTGAATGAGTGAATGTGTGTGTAGACGTACGAATCAGTGAGTGCGTATGTAGTAACTGGTATTGGTGTGTCATGATGTCATCAGTGATGTCATTTGAGATGTCATCAGTGATGTCATTTCAGATGTCATTAGTGATGTCATCAGTGATGTCACTGAAGTATGGTGTTCTGTGTTTAACTGTATAGATGAAGAAATGGAAGTGTGATTGATTCTTTACAGGACTGACTTGGTGTGTGAGTAACTCCATGGATGAGTGGCAGTGTGTGACTGTCTGCATAGGTGTATGAGTGCATATGATAGTGTTGTAATAATAAGTGACTGTATGTATGAGTTATTGTATGGGTGAATGAGTGAATGTGTGTGTAGACGTAGGAATCAGTGAGTGCGTATGTAGTAACTGGTATTGGTGTGTCATGATGTCATCAGTGATGTCATTTGAGATGTCATCAGTGATGTCATCAGTGATGTCATTTGAGATGTCATCAGTGATGTCATCAGTGATGTCACTGACCATGTCATGAATGATGTAATATGTGACATCATCAGCAGTGGATTGCGGGTGCGCGATATATAGTTAGTGCAACTAACTATATATGGAATTTCAATGGTTTTGTGTGAGTAAAATAAGGTTTAGTAAATGCTAATTCCTAACTATATATGGTCTATAACCTATGGTTTTTTCAGTGAATTTTCAAGGTTTTGTAAATGCTAATTCCTAACTATATATGGTCTATAACCTATGGTTTTTTCAGTGAATATATATATATATAACACATAACCAAGATGCGATATTAAAAAATCACTGTCTGACTTAAAGGACAGTGTCTTTATATAAGAATCATTGGGCCAAATAAAGTGCAAGCCAATTTATAAATCATGTTTTGTTTATACCAAGTGCCAAGGTATCATTGCACACCATAAGAAACATTGGGGAAAAGGAAATTAAAATCGAAACGTATGATAAACTCAAAAAACATAGATTTGCATAATTGCCTAAATTTACAGCTCACACCATAAATTAGTAATAAGATTTAAAACGTGATGATAACATCGTACCACAGCTAGGTCAAAAACCTTTCTTAATATGAAGCCAGATATTACCTCAGAATTGAAAGTACCAATTTACTTGCACATCAAATTACACCACCATGGTTAAAAGTGACGGTTTGAAAACCACTCCTGTGCAGGGATGTTGCTTTTGTAAACACAATTGTGAATATTTCCAAACAATTGCAAGGCACATTTCCTCCCAGTCATAGATTTGATTCTTTACCTATTTGGGCCGTTTGCGTTATATATATGGCTTTTTTATGCTGGAAGCTGAAAAATGTGATATGCACCAATTTCCCGAACCATGTATGTTTGACACTGTCAACAATAGTCTTACTTTTGACTGAATAGAATTCACTGGAAATATTTTAATGCAATTTCGTGGAATTCACAGAAAACCCTTGAGCTCGGTGACAATTTGTAAAGTGATTGTCTTTTGTTTTTAGCAGAACTTTTTCCCATCATAGCTGAACTCAATGATACAGAAAGTAGGGATGCTAGAGGTGCAGCAGCATCCTCGGATGACGCTGAAAGAGTTCAGATGGAGAATGTGCAAATAAAGAAGCAGTTGAAGCCGTTGAAGGGATCCTTTTATCAGCATTTGCCAGACGTGGCTGGTGCATTGGGGCTAAGGGGCCACGCTCCACCACCTTTTGCCCCTCACTGTTAGAAACGGGACCCTGGCCGGCCAAGACTCGCGTCGAGGTCAGTCAGGGATCACCATTTCTAAGGTCAGGGCTAGGGAGTCACACACCAAGATAACCCCCGCTCACCCTCTAGGTAACGTGGCGCGAGCAGCAGGGCTAATCTCAGAGGCGATGTGTAAAGCGTTTGCGCGCGCACCCCAGCGACAACAACCAAAGGCCCACCACAAAGGAAACTCCACACAAGGTTATATCAAAAATAGCCTTTGTATTATAATAATAAAAACACATTAGATAACACACACACTTTACAATGTGCCAACAGGCACGGGCAAGATTTACAAGGGATTATGTACAGGACAGGGCCACCTGGACCACTGTCAGGGGTATGCACTTGTTAGATATAATACTTGTAGGTATAACACTTTAGCACATAAACATACAATGACTGTAACACAGAAATAGTAAATGTAGCATACAACCAGTAACTACTGGTAAAGGGAAAATACCTCCTACGCCACCCTAGTCTCTGTAGGGAAATCACGCAGGGAGCTAGGACCTATGGAAGGAACCTATCACCTACTACGCCACCCTAGTCTCTGTAGGGAAATCACGCAGGGAGCTAGGACCTTATCATCAGGACCTATGGAAGGAAAACCTATCACCTCCTACGCCACCCTAGTCTCTGTAGGGAAATCACGCAGGGAGCTAGGACCTATGGAAGGAAAACCTATCACCTCCTACGCCACCCTAGTCTCTGTAGGGAAATCACGCAGGGGGAAGGAAACCTAAAATAATCACCTAGGCAAGTAACATTTAGCAAAGGCAATCAAACACAAACAATCCTCTAAGCAGGTCACTTTTAGCAAAGGGGAATAAAAGAACAAGGCATTACCTACGCAGGTCACTTTTAGCAAAGGTAATGACACCAACAATCCTCTAAGCAGGTCACTTTTAGCAAAGGGGATAAACACATAAAGAATTACCTAAGCAGGTCACTTTTAGCAAAGGTAAAAACAAACATTCCTCTAAGCAGGTCACTTTTAGCAAAGGGGAATAAAAGAACAAAGAATCACCTAAGCAGGTCACTTTTAGCAAAGGTAATAATAAACAAGAATTGCACATGAAACATTAAAACACATTCAGAGGTGCAGGTAGAACATTTGCGCACAAATCAAATAAGCAAGTAACTCATAAATTGCGCAGGGTGCACATGGCACAACACTAGAACTGTCCCTCAGGCCAACTGGCCTCGCAAGGGGCTGAAATGCCCTGAGTCTCAAAGTCAGGGAAGGCTGCGCAGGCAGCACAGCACAAAAGCCTAAACGTAGCAACTTGTCCACTAAGTGCTGGACAGTTGTAAAACAGGACTGGGCAAACGTTGGAGCCAGGTGGGCTCGAGAACAAGTGGGCAAGGAGCCTCTCAGGGGCTCGCAAAGCAACTGGCACCCTCAGAGCCTCTCAGGGCTCACAAAGCAGATATGCTGGCACTAAAGAGCTTCAGCGCTCTTTAACAATAAAAGGGCTCAGGAGCCTCTCTGGCTCGTAAATCACAAACTGCCCCCAGAGCCTCCTGTGGGCTCGCAATCAATGTGGGCGCCTCGAGCCTCGCAGGCTCGGGAATGGTGAGGCCTCTGGAGCCCTCGTGGCTCCCACCAAGAAAATGCCTCGTTGCTCGTTGGAGCGGCCCTCTGCCACTGGGGCCGCTCAAGGCAAAAGGAAACTGCCCCTGCAAGCGTGGGAGCGGCCCGCTGCCCCTCGGGGCCGCTCACCCAACCAGGCAGCTTCCAGCACGAAGCCCTCGTGGCTTCACTGTCACTGCACTGCCACACTCGGTGGAGCGGCCCGCTGTCAACCGGGGCCGCTCTGCTCTCAATTGGGAGGCCCCCAGCCCTCCTACACTCACCGGCTCTCCTGCGGGTTGCTCCGGTGCGGCGGGCGGGACTCCTCTCCCTCTCCAGGCGCCTCGGGGACACGGCCGGCTGCTCTTCTCTTCGCTGCTCGGCTCCGGGGGCGGGACTTCCGGTTCGCCTCTCCCGGGCCGCGCAGCGATTGGCTGACGGTCCTAGCACTTCCGGGTCGTCGCGGGCAGCGCGGCGGCCCGTTTTAGACAGGCAGGCGGGCTCACAGTATCCGAGGAGTGGGCTCCCTCGTGATACTTACAATATCCAAAAACGGGGCAATGCCGGGTGGCACCGGCCTTCAATTAAAAAGGTAAAGCGAGGTGGGCACTCGCTCGCCCAAAAATCGGCAATATCGGTCCCAATGCCGGGTGGGCACCGGCCAGGTCAATAAAGCGCTCCCAAGCGCTCAGGGGCTCAAGAAGAAGCGCGCTCAGCGCTAAAAAGACAAGCAAAGCACTATTGAGCGCTGGGGCACCAGGAAAGCGCGCCTAGCGCTATAAATCAAGATCAGGGTGCCTCCAGGCACAGGAAAGCTCCAGCAGGGTCTGGAGACAGGCAGAGGGGCAAGGCAGGGCCAGAGCCAGCACACTGGGTCTCCAGGCAGGGAGACAAGCCAAGTGGCGGTCCTCCTGGCCCCAGCAGCAGCAGCAGCCCCCTCTGGCAAGGATCCACAAGCAGAACAATTTCTGTGGGGACACAGCCCCATATTTATACAGAGAAATCCTTTGTTAGGAGGTGCAGGGTGGGGGGAAACCAGTTGCAGCTGGCTTGGGAGTACCCTTGATGGCCCAACCACCCCTTTCATTCACTGGGGAGGCTAGGGTCATTAGACAAACCACAGGGGGGCGGAGCCAGCATTGTGTGGGGAAAAACCCAGCCCATCCAGGACACAGATCTACTCCTCCCACACATCACTCATGCTGATCTCACACTCACCACCGGGCAGACCCATCCAGACTTCCTGGAGCCTGGCTTGCCAGCCAGCTCCAGCCAATCACGCTCCACTATCCTCACTGCACACATACATCAATGTCCAGAAGTAGCACTTCCCTTCTAGACACACACAAGCCGCACATACCATTGCGCAGCATTCGCTCTCACGAGTTCATACATACTAAACTCGAGCCTGCACTCCCCACACATCAGGAACTACCAGGGCACACACATTCCCCATGCATTCCTATGGGAGGGCAGGCCAGCCATACTACACGCACGCACTTTCACTCTGGGACACAGGGAAAAAGTGCGCCAAGACCCAAAAATCACTACACAGGGTCACAAATAAAGGCAAAAAGATTAGGGGTGAACCTGCCCTAAGGCCCAAGTCTAACACGACCCCCTTCCAGCCAAAACGCAGGGTAGACCGATCACCACCGTGATGGGCTTCCCTGCTTGGGGCGATAAAACAAGGACGCGGGCCCACAACGGCAGGGACACCCTCCTGTTTTACGCCACGGTGAACCCCTAGGGTTCCTTCTAAAACTACTGTAGGGACTAACTGGGGTACCCCACTGATACTCTCCAGCTGCCCTCGGCCAGGACCAGGCCCTAGGCCATTCAGGTACCACTGGATCCTGCCTACTCACAAAGTGGGGGGTAGTAACCCCTGGCACATAACAGCCATTTTCCACTCTTCCTGTCTGCAAGACAGGGCTAGACTGCCACTGGTTCTCCAGCCTAGGGTCTACAACCTTAGGTGGACCAGGAGTCTCAGGGAAGGCTCTCCTCCCCTTACCTCTTCTCCTAGGGTTCCTCCTCCTCCTGCGAGGGGTACCCTCTAAACACCACTTTCCCAACCTAGGGTTTAACCCCTCAGGTGGTACCGGGGTCAGAGGTGGGCTTTCCCACCCTCTGCACCCCCTTCCAGAGTCCTGCTCCCTCCCAACCGGGGCGGTACCTCTGGAGAAAGAACTGGTTAGGACACTGTTTACAGTATTCCCACCCTTCAGGTCAGGCGAATCCTGAACCTGGACCTCCAACCTCCGGTCTAGAACCTTTGGTGGAATCACTGCCTGGCACTCCAGGACTTCTGGGGACTCACATCCTATCCCCCAATCACTCCTTTCACTGGACTTCTGTACTCTCCCTCCTGGAGCGGTACTGCCAGCTTCTAGGACCATAGAAGCTCCGCTTACAGATGCTCCAGGTTCTCTACACACTAGGAGATCTCCCTCAAGTGAACTAACAGGCAAGTCTAGGTTCCTTTCCTGGTGTTCCCTAAAGAAACCATCCAGGCTCTGTGACAGGGCTTCGGGCATCTGGGGACTCTCGGTCACACACTCACTCCCGCTCCACTGAGACAGGCAGTCAGCCCCTACACCCTTCTCACTAACCAAGGACCTAGCTGGGCTACTCTCACCCTCCTCCACCACACTGGGCTGGAAGACACCTGACCCACTATTGTTGGAATCACTCACTAGTGACTCAAAAGAACCTTTCGCACTGTCCCATCGGTCTGCTTCCTTTGCAAGCTCCCAAGGATCAAAGGTCAACCCCAACAGGTGTTGCCGCAACTCCGGCCGACAATGACTGAGCACCTTTTCCTTGAGAATAAGACAAAACAGTTTGTCAAAATCATGTTCCGTGGGAACCTCTAACCACTCAATCAGTGCACACTGACAGTCCTCTGTAAACTCCTCCCAAGACTGGTGAGACGGTTTCCTACTGTCCCTGAACTGCAACCTATACTCCTCTTCTAGGGAAACAGGTACCATACTCGGGGAACTGGGAGTGGGACGGTCTACACTTATATTTAAAAAGCTGCCACCACTGGACTCCACCCTCCATGGGGAATCCAGACAATCACAATTACACTCAGGGGATAACCTACTCTCCCTGAACAAGGCCCTCTCTTCCTTCCTATCCAACCACTCCTCTGGGGACAGGGCAAGGGATGGGGCGCTGACACTGGACCCAGCAAGGGACTCCCTATCTATGGGGTCCTCACTATCTGCTGACATCCATCCACTGTCATCCTCATACAACTCACATTCTTCATCAGAATCTTCAGGGCTCCCAACAGACTCACCATCCTCATGACGTGCGGCCCGGGCCCTCTCTCTCTCACTGTACTCAAGATCCCACTGACCCTTTTGCCATTGGATCAGGCTGTCCCTAAGCTGGGACTGAGTATCCGACACACTCACCTCCATGCCTCCCTCTTCACAGAATCTGACCAGCTCTGACCTACTGTACCTAAAAAGACAACAGAGATCAAAAACAGGCTCCATTTTGGCGGACGTTCTCAAGAAGAGTTTGACACAGGGAACCTGGGGGTCTGAGCTAAACAGGAGTATACAATCAACAACATTCAGCAAGATTCCTATCTCAGAACTTGCACTCCACTGTCCAGCGTAACACACACTCATTCACACACAACCCTCCCCTCGGACTGGTAAGGCAGTTTCTACCACCCCTGATTATCTCAACCTGACCACTAGCGACACAGGTACCAAACTCTGGGAGCAGGGCGGGGAAACAAGGTACTGGACAAAATACAAATGACACCTTTCAGGAGAAGCAAAACTGAACTTCCCTAAAAAACAATAATCCCAAAAATGTGGTTATCTAAAATTGCAGAGTTTTGAAGTGTGGCCTGTCGCCACTGTGGTACAACGCAAACGCAAGTCCAATCCGCACCGCTAGCCACCAATGTTAGAAACGGGACCCTGGCCGGCCAAGACTCGCGTCGAGGTCAGTCAGGGATCACCATTTCTAAGGTCAGGGCTAGGGAGTCACACACCAAGATAACCCCCGCTCACCCTCTAGGTAACGTGGCGCGAGCAGCAGGGCTAATCTCAGAGGCGATGTGTAAAGCGTTTGCGCGCGCACCCCAGCGACAACAACCAAAGGCCCACCACAAAGGAAACTCCACACAAGGTTATATCAAAAATAGCCTTTGTATTATAATAATAAAAACACATTAGATAACACACACACTTTACGATGTGCCAACAGGCACGGGCAAGATTTACAAGGGATTATGTACAGGACAGGGCCACCTGGACCACTGTCAGGGGTATGCACTTGTTAGAAATAATACTTGTAGGTATAACACTTTAGCACATAAACATACAATGACTGTAACACAGAAATAGTAAATGTAGCATACAACCAGTAACTACTGGTAAAGGGAAAATACCTCCTACGCCACCCTAGTCTCTGTAGGGAAATCACGCAGGGAGCTAGGACCTATGGAAGGAACCTATCACCTACTACGCCACCCTAGTCTCTGTAGGGAAATCACGCAGGGAGCTAGGACCTTATCATCAGGACCTATGGAAGGAAAACCTATCACCTCCTACGCCACCCTAGTCTCTGTAGGGAAATCACGCAGGGAGCTAGGACCTATGGAAGGAAAACCTATCACCTCCTACGCCACCCTAGTCTCTGTAGGGAAATCACGCAGGGGGAAGGAAACCTAAAATAATCACCTAGGCAAGTAACATTTAGCAAAGGCAATCAAACACAAACAATCCTCTAAGCAGGTCACTTTTAGCAAAGGGGAATAAAAGAACAAGGCATTACCTACGCAGGTCACTTTTAGCAAAGGTAATGACACCAACAATCCTCTAAGCAGGTCACTTTTAGCAAAGGGGATAAACACATAAAGAATTACCTAAGCAGGTCACTTTTAGCAAAGGTAAAAACAAACATTCCTCTAAGCAGGTCACTTTTAGCAAAGGGGAATAAAAGAACAAAGAATCAACTAAGCAGGTCACTTTTAGCAAAGGTAATAATAAACAAGAATTGCACATGAAACATTAAAACACATTCAGAGGTGCAGGTAGAACATTTGCGCACAAATCAAATAAGCAAGTAACTCATAAATTGCGCAGGGTGCACATGGCACAACACTAGAACTGTCCCTCAGGCCAACTGGCCTCGCAAGGGGCTGAAATGCCCTGAGTCTCAAAGTCAGGGAAGGCTGCGCAGGCAGCACAGCACAAAAGCCTAAACGTAGCAACTTGTCCACTAAGTGCTGGACAGTTGTAAAACAGGACTGGGCAAACATTGGAGCCAGGTGGGCTCGAGAACAAGTGGGCAAGGAGCCTCTCAGGGGCTCGCAAAGCAACTGGCACCCTCAGAGCCTCTCAGGGCTCACAAAGCAGATATGCTGGCACTAAAGAGCTTCAGCGCTCTTTAACAATAAAAGGGCTCAGGAGCCTCTCTGGCTCGTAAATCACAAACTGCCCCCAGAGCCTCCTGTGGGCTCGCAATCAATGTGGGCGCCTCGAGCCTCGCAGGCTCGGGAATGGTGAGGCCTCTGGAGCCCTCGTGGCTCCCACCAAGAAAATGCCTCGTTGCTCGTTGGAGCGGCCCTCTGCCACTGGGGCCGCTCAAGGCAAAAGGAAACTGCCCCTGCAAGCGTGGGAGCGGCCCGCTGCCCCTCGGGGCCGCTCACCCAACCAGGCAGCTTCCAGCACGAAGCCCTCGTGGCTTCACTGTCACTGCACTGCCACACTCGGTGGAGCGGCCCGCTGTCAACCGGGGCCGCTCTGCTCTCAATTGGGAGGCCCCCAGCCCTCCTACACTCACCGGCTCTCCTGCGGGTTGCTCCGGTGCGGCGGGCGGGACTCCTCTCCCTCTCCAGGCGCCTCGGGGACACGGCCGGCTGCTCTTCTCTTCGCTGCTCGGCTCCGGGGGCGGGACTTCCGGTTCGCCTCTCCCGGGCCGCGCAGCGATTGGCTGACGGTCCTAGCACTTCCGGGTCGTCGCGGGCAGCGCGGCGGCCCGTTTTAGACAGGCAGGCGGGCTCACAGTATCCGAGGAGTGGGCTCCCTCGTGATACTTACAATATCCAAAAACGGGGCAATGCCGGGTGGCACCGGCCTTCAATTAAAAAGGTAAAGCGAGGTGGGCACTCGCTCGCCCAAAAATCGGCAATATCGGTCCCAATGCCGGGTGGGCACCGGCCAGGTCAATAAAGCGCTCCCAAGCGCTCAGGGGCTCAAGAAGAAGCGCGCTCAGCGCTAAAAAGACAAGCAAAGCGCTATTGAGCGCTGGGGCACCAGGAAAGCGCGCCTAGCGCTATAAATCAAGATCAGGGCGCCTCCAGGCACAGGAAAGCTCCAGCAGGGTCTGGAGACAGGCAGAGGGGCAAGGCAGGGCCAGAGCCAGCACACTGGGTCTCCAGGCAGGGAGACAAGCCAAGTGGCGGTCCTCCTGGCCCCAGCAGCAGCAGCAGCCCCCTCTGGCAAGGATCCACAAGCAGAACAATTTCTGTGGGGACACAGCCCCATATTTATACAGAGAAATCCTTTGTTAGGAGGTGCAGGGTGGGGGGAAACCAGTTGCAGCTGGCTTGGGAGTACCCTTGATGGCCCAACCACCCCTTTCATTCACTGGGGAGGCTAGGGTCATTAGACAAACCACAGGGGGGCGGAGCCAGCATTGTGTGGGGAAAAACCCAGCCCATCCAGGACACAGATCTACTCCTCCCACACATCACTCATGCTGATCTCACACTCACCACCGGGCAGACCCATCCAGACTTCCTGGAGCCTGGCATGCCAGCCAGCTCCAGCCAATCACGCTCCACTATCCTCACTGCACACATACATCAATGTCCAGAAGTAGCACTTCCCTTCTAGACACACACAAGCCGCACATACCATTGCGCAGCATTCGCTCTCACGAGTTCATACATACTAAACTCGAGCCTGCACTCCCCACACATCAGGAACTACCAGGGCACACACATTCCCCATGCATTCCTATGGGAGGGCAGGCCAGCCATACTACACGCACGCACTTTCACTCTGGGACACAGGGAAAAAGTGCGCCAAGACCCAAAAATCACTACACAGGGTCACAAATAAAGGCAAAAAGATTAGGGGTGAACCTGCCCTAAGGCCCAAGTCTAACACTCACAAATAGTGTCTGTCATGCTTAATGTTAAATTTGGCGGTCTCAAGTTGGCCCAGGTTGGTACTTGTGACAAATGAGGACCCTTGCCTCTAGTCATGGTAAGGGGGTACACTCCTAAAATAACCCCTGCTCACCTCCTTGGTAGCTTGGCACAAGCTGACAGGCTTAACTCAGAGGCAGTGTGTAAAGCATTTGTGAACACATACAGTAATCAAGTGACAACACTACAGATGGACACAACACAAGTTGTATATTAAAAATAAGTATTCTTTATATAGATTTAACACAAGACCACGAATGACAAAAATCCACAATACTGTGCTTATAATGGTAGAATTAGCTTAGTTCTCTTTAGATCTTAAGATGCAACACATTGAGTCTATGTACCTTAAGATGCGTAACAGTTCTAAGACAAAAGTGTTGCAGGGATGGTGATGCGGTTGTTCCTTACACGCAAAGAGGGTGATGCGTTGAAGATCCGGTACAAAGAAACAAAGATGGTGCTTCCTTTTTGATGCAACATAAGCCTCTGATGTTACGAAATGTCTCAATTTGATGCTGCAGTGGCAACACCCTTGTTCCGTGATGCGACTACAGCGGTTTTGGCGGCAACACTCTTCTCCAACGATGGGAAATGCTTCCGCTCGATGTGACAACTGCAGCAGCGACACCCTTGCTCCGTGATGCGACAACAGCGGCTGTAATGGCGGCATACTTCTCCTTGGATCAGAGGCACTTCTTGTGATGCAGTGCAATGCGACAGCTACAGCGGCGTCGTCTCCGTGATGCGACGGCAGCGGCTGCAAAGGGGACATGCTTCTTCAGGGTTGCGAGACCTTTCTTGAGATGCTGTGCAATGAGACAGCTACAGCAGCGACATCTCCCGGATGCGATGGCAGCAGCTGCGACGGCGACACGCTTCTTCTTCTTGAGTCGCGCTTCCAGCTCCTTGTGACACGCAGTCCCTCAGGAGGCCTAAAACAGCTGCAGGCACTACCAAAGAACTCTTGGAGAGCTGGTGGTTGAAGTCTGCTGTCCCTGACACTTCAGCAGGAGGCAAGCTCTTCTCTCACACCCTTGGAGATCCTTCACAAGTTGAATAAAGCACACAAAGTTCCTTTCTCCTTTCCTTGACACTCAGGCAACCACTGTAGGTCAATCCCCCAGGCAGCACTTCAGCTTAGGGATAGTCTCTCCTCAGGTTCTTCAGGTTCCTCTCCTCAGCAAAGGTTTCTTCTTGTTGTCCAAAGTGATCTAAAGTTCCTGGGTTTGGGTCCCAATATTTATACTACTTTTCTCTTTGTTCTCTGAAGGCAGAGAGGCCTTTGCCTAGTCGAAACCATCTCTGATCAGTCCTGAAGCACTCTGTTGACATGACCCCTTCTTTCCTTTCACAGTGCAGGGCAGAGACATCAGATGCACCACAGGAGGTGGAGCCAGCTTTGTGGAGGGTAGGCACAGTCCTATTCAGGTCCCAGGTACAACTCCTCCCTCCCATCTAGATGCAGATCTCTCTATTCGCCACTGGGCTAACTCACCCTGTCTCCTGGAATCCTCCAGCCCCTGTCACTCAAACTCCAGAAAAGGAATACACAACCTAGAAGAGGCTGGCTTGGATAGTTAGACAAGAAAATACCTACTTTCTAAAATTGGTATTTTCAAACACGGAATGTTAAAAACCAACTTCACTAAAAGATGCATATTATCATTCTGAGTTCAGGAATACTAAACTCGAATTTCTACCTAGTTCCCTGAGTCAGTTAGGATTATAAGATGTAATATTATAACTGCCCATTTTCGCTAATGGAGAATAGGTAGCCTTGCAATAGTGAAAAACGAAAATGGTTGTAATTCACTATTAGGACATGCCACACACACATCAGGGCTTGTCCTACCTTGTACTTACAATGCACCCTGCCCTTGGGCCTACCATAGAGGTGTCTGATATGAAAAAAGGCTGGTTTGGGGACTGGCAAGTGGGTGCACATGCCCAGTCAACATGGCAGTACCAGACTGCACACAAGATCTGCAATGGCAGACTTGAGACACACTTTTACAGGCTGCTTCTGTGGGTGGAACAACCAGTGCTGCAAGCCCACCAGCAGCATTTGGATTACCGGCTCTGGGCATTCCTGGTGCACTGGACTAAGGTCTGACAAGTAAACCAAATCAGCCAATCATGGAATCACTAATTCATACATCAATTTACAATAGAGAGATCATATGCACTTTAGCACTGATCAGCAGTGGTAAAGTGCCCAGAGTCATAAAACAGCCAACAACAGGTGAGAAAAATCAAGGAGGGCAGCAAAAAGTTCAGGGAACACCCTGCAAAAAGGGCCAAGTCCAACACTGAACAAAAATCAGCCTGACAAACTCTGTTCTTTTTTAGGCCAGGCAAGCAGGAGCCACCAATGTGCTAAACGTGCAGGCTCTTGGCTGCCTGAGCTGAACTTTGCTGAGCTGAGGAAGTCACAGCTTCTGCGGACGTGACCTCCTCAGGTCAGCAAAGGTCCCTAAGGCCCTCCCCTCAGTGACAAGGGGTAGCGTCTCTGATTGCTTCTCACCTGGGCGCTTCAGTTTTAAGCCATGATGCGCTCAGGGTTGAGTGTCAATCAGTGAGACTTGATCACAGAATGGGGGGAGTCAGCAGTCTCACGTACTCCTTCCCACTCTGTGATGACAATGGGACTGCTGCCTTCCCTTCCCTACCCTCACAGGCTGACCTTAGGTCAGCCAATGAGGGAAGGCAGCAGTCGTAGGCCTCCTGGGCTGCATGTAAGTGTCTTTTTTTTAAATTGTATATTTGGTGCGTGCATTGTGTGTATGTATGAATATTTGGTAGAGTGTTTATGTATGGATGCGTTTGTGTGTGTGTGCGCGCGTGAATGCATGGTTGTGAGTGTGTATGTGTATATGTACGTGTGTGTCCCGTCTGCCCCATCTCTCCTAAAATAACTGCCTGCCACTGGCATTTGGTGTGTTTCAGAAACTGTCTCTGGACTTTATTCTGACAAACTCCTGCTAATTTGACCTGTGTTTTAGTTGTCATTTTCTGACTGCTATGGGAGGGGTAGGGAACTTTAATAGAGGCACAGAAGTGAGGGAAAGTTAAAGTTTACAGCGGCCGCATGCTTCCTACTTTCTCAGTAAGATTGGGTGACATAAGTGTCAAAACTATGGGGGATTGAGACTGTGCATACCATCAGAATATGTCAACCTACTTCATGGCTAGCTCACAGTGGAGCATCTGGGCCCCAAAACTGCCAGAGCACCGGGTGGTATCTGCACCCTCAGAACATGACAACTCGAATTCCGCCAAGGAAATTGTGGAAACAAATCTTGCCCTTTCATTTATAACACAGGCATACCCAAAGAGTTTACAAAAGAAATACGCAAGTGGTGTTTCAAATATTTATTTGAGGTAACTTGAATCTTTTGTAAAATATATGCGCTGCAATGATTAATAGTATGAAACAAACCAATGTCACCAACATGACAAAAATGGTGAACAGGTTGAATAATTCAACCATTGTATACTTGCATTAGATTATATGTTGACGTTTCATTGTACCCCTAGCTAGCTTTGCCTATCCTAATATGTAAAGGTGTGCTAATCCGCCAGATCCCCAAGTGGTATTACTCCCTATTTACCTGTGCACATGTATCATCTGACAGCTGGGTCTGCTGTAGAGCAGGTCACCATACTTCTCTGGATAGGGATAGGATCCATCTGGGCCAGAATTCAGACACAGAGCGATCACAACAATAATGTTGAAATGCTCCCATGCCTTAACAAGGGTTCATGTGGTTTATATATTAAAATAAACCCATGTATTTAGTGTATGAGCTCCTGACCGGCCACATCTTGTTTATTCTACCCACACACGACTGTCGCAACACACAACAATCCACAACATAGTTTGTGCAGAGTACTAGATACCTTGTACAGAGTGTTCTAAGAGACAATAATGTGCCTACGAAGAAATGTACATGTACGCAATCTTCTGAATATGCTGATGTGCAAGCAAAATGTGTTACAAAGGTCACTGTTTAAAGTTATGTCATCTTTTAAATGTGAACATGTAAAATGGAAGTGTTTGTGCCCAGGGCCTACGCCACTACACAACACCCACTCCTTGTCTGTAAGGTGACTAAGTATTTAGGCTAAGTATAAAAATATATCCTTAAACTAACACTATATACACAATAACACTTAAGGCCTGACAATAGATGTATCATTGTGATAATAAAAATCCTAAAGAAATCTAAATTACTAAAAAGCCAATAAAAATATGCAATTCATTTCTGCAGAAATGTATATTGTTGTATTTTAAAAAGACATTGAATCAAAAAGTACGTTGAATTCCATGATTGTTCAAAAGTCCTGAGAGTCAGTAGTAACACTATTGTTCCCAGCATCCTCTGACAATGTGTCCATTGGCACCCCAGAGCCAATGTCTAAAGAACAAACAGGGTCACGTCCAACCCACGCAACAGCCACTGAAGGTGTGTTAGACAGTAGTGTTCCCGATGACAGAGAGTCATGTTCTGCATCCGTGGATGACTCATAATATGCATTCTGTAAAAAAGGAAATCTCCTAGTTCATCCGTTAAGGTGGATTCTTAATGGACCCAGCAGCAACTTTACATACGTAGATTGCACCAGTTGTTTAACCAGGCATAAATCCATTGCGTACTCAAATGTGAACACGGGCTGTACACAATCTAACCATATAGGTCCAAAGGACAGAGACCTATTCTCATTCAGTTCCCAAAGCATGGGTGTGCCAAAATACTATATCATTCTATCCCAACACAGCAGCACATGTGCAAATGCCATTCTTATGTGGCTGAGGGTTGATACATCCATAGTGGGGCAGCAAAAATAGAACCAAAATAGCACCAATCAGAAATATGATGAGCAGGAAACCTCTGAACAGGCTGGACATAACAGAGTGTATAACAGGTGGAATTACTCTGAAGATAGTTTGGAACGTACTGAAAGACCCAGTCCCAATCTTGCTAAAAAAGTGTACTAATCCCACAGTACTAGATGTTTTAAATATGCAGTGCACAAGTTCCCCAAAATGTTGTGGGAGGTAGGTGCGTAGTAACAGTTGTATTTCAGCTGCAGACATTGGAACTTGTAGATGAAATGTCTCTCTAGCAGGTTTTAATGAAACTTCTTTCATGTCTATTCCAAAGCTTTATTGCTGTGAAATACCTCAGATTCCCTATTTCTACACCTGTCCTCAAAAGCTAGGACCCATTCCTCATGCACAAATCTCTCCCCTAATGCCTCATATCTGCCAGCCTAAAAATGTTTCAAAGAGTTTGTAAAATGTGGAATGTCGATATCAGTAGAGATATAAAGCCATGTTTTATCCAAATCTGTTGGGTCCACCTCAATAGAAACTGTTTGGGATACTATGAAGGCATGTGTTAGGGGTGAAACTATGCGATTCTCATTTCAACGTAGCAATATTGAAAGGCAAAAAATGATGTCCCTGGAACTAAACTTACGGAAAGCGGAAGAAGAGTTGACCAAGGCAGTACAGGTTTGCGAGGTGACTGATAGGGAGGTAAACAAGGTGGCAATTGCTAAAAACTATATATCGGAAATCTTAATTGAGAAAGCAGTTGTGAGAGCAACTACCCGTAGGGAGACTATATATGAATTGAGCGAGAAAGTGGGCCACCACCTGGCGGTTAGAATCCGGGAAGAGATATCAAGTACTCTAATTAAAGCAATTAACGATCCGGTGCTTGGCTTAAAGGCGAATCCGGCAGATATTAGAAAAGCTTTCCAATTATTTTATCAGAAGCTGTATTATGAGGATGAAAATGAATGCGAGGATCCCGTGAGTTACATAGATCCGTCAATGACAAAGGGCTTGGGATTAGAAGATCAGGAGATTCTAGATAGCGCAGTATGCTGGGAAGAAATCTTACTATCTATGAATTCTTTAGCCACTGGGAAAGCTACAGGCCTGGATGGGATTCCAACTGAATTCTATATTAAATTTGCACTACAACTCAAATCTATCATGACAGAACTATTTCAAAATATATTTCAAGGAGGGAACCCACCGAAATCCTGGTCACTTGCCAAAATAATAGTTTTCCCTAAGAAAAATAAAGATCCCCAAGAAATGGGGTCGTCCCGACCAATTACATTGATTAACGGCGACTCCAAGGTATATTCTAAATTATTAGCAACACGGCTAGCACCTCGGATTCATAATATAGTCTCTGAAAGACAACATGGGTTTATACCAGGGAGATCTACGACTGATCATGTGCAAAGAGCCATATCCCTCTTTGACTATACGGGAACTACAGGAGACCCTATGGCGCTTATACTGCTTGACGTAGAGAAGGCGTTTGATAGGGTCTCCTGGAAGTTTCTGTGGGCCGCCATGCTAAACTGTGGCATAGTTAATACATATGTTACGGCGATCCAACAGTTATATGTTAATCCCTGTGCCAGGGTACTGATCAATGGGGAGTTATCCGACAATTTTAAAATCAACAGGGGGACACGGCAGGGATGCCCCTGCTCGCCCCTCCTTTTTGCTATTTATATCGACGGGTTCATACACAGGCTCGAAAAAAACATGTTAATTCCCCCTATACGTGTGCATGGTTTAGAAACAAAATGCTTAGCATACGCTGACGATATCGCCATCGTTACAGGGAATCCTACAAATGCTATGATTTGGATTGAAAAAGAGGCTCAAAATTTTGGTAGAGTTTCGGGGTACAAACTAAATGCTAGTAAGACACAGATAGTGCTCAACACTAAGATTGTGATGAGAGACCCGAGAGTAACTGATAAGGCGACATACCTGGGCGTCAGCATTAGTGCTGATGTTGGGAACATTGTAAATAATAATCTGGAACCACTTATGTTGCACACTAAGAGAGAACTGGCACGGTTAGATAACCTGCATCTATCCATCGGTGGTAGAACTAACTTAGTGAAGATGTTTTTTTTTCCTAAGTTTTTGTATTTTTTTAGGGCAATATGTTTAGAATTTCCACCACATGTATTTAAGAATATAGATTCAATACTTTCACGGTTTTTATGGGGCTATAGCAAGCCAAGGAGAGCACTCAAATGGATTACATTACCCAGAGAACGTGGGGGGTGGGCTTTACCTAACTTCATGCTTTATTACTGGGCTTCGGTTATGAATTACAGCATGAGGTTACTGAACTCTAACCCAGAAGATCTGAGTATCCCCACACCGCAAGAACTTATCCTGGGGAACGGGAGCAATGGCTGTCTCTGGCGACACGTAAATGATGATCACCTTAAAAAAGTGAAATTCAAAACCATCATCAGTGTTGTCAAAGTTTGGGGGAAGGTTAAAAAACTACTTGGTCTTGGCCGATTTTCACATTACACACCGGTATATCAGAATACAGATCTCCCAGAAATATTTCATGACTCCTATGTACGGAACTGGTGTGCGTTAGGGATAGAACAACTTGGTTGTTTCTTCTCTACTCAGGGAATTAAAGCATTTGAAGAATTAAGAAAAGACTATAATATCTCCAACAAGGATTTTTTTAAATATCTTCAAGTGAGAGACTTCCTACTAAAAAAGGGGGGTGGCCGTATTAAATTTCAAATATGTCAAATCATAGAAAATATACGTAGCAATACGCCACCAAGAATTGGCGAGATATATGATAGCCTTAACACCATACTCCCAGATGATATGGACAAACATGGGGTGGTATGGCAAACTAAACTAGGAGTTCCACCCAACATCCCCCCTTTGGCATATAACTTGTCACTTACTTATTTAATGTCCATAAAACTACAGGCGCAGTTTTATAAAACATATTTTTCATTATATTATACACCGTATAAAATTGCTAAATGGGGGACTGGTAAAGGCACCACTTGTCCGCGATGTGCGCTTCCCGCGGCAGATAGTGTTCATATGTTCGCAACATGTAATATCCTAACAAACGTTATAAATGAAATAGCAAGGTTTCTTTCGGAAGTTATGGATGTTAGGGTTGATATAACAACGGAGGAGATTATGCTGGGTATATCTAACAAAGAACGTCCTAGTCAAGCTCAAGGGTTGATTTTCGTGGCAATGGCTATCTTTCGACTATGTGTCGCATCAGCTTGGCTCGATCCCATTCCACCATCCTTTCCTCAATGGAAGGCTAGAATACTCGCGACATGTAGCCTCGAGGTCGCTATTTATAAACAAAAGGGGCATAATATTCGGAAAAGAGGCATGAAAATTTGGGCACCTTTACTAGATTGGATTCATGCGCACTAAATATAGGAATTGGTGGGGGGGGAACTCTAGTTAATTGCTAAATTATATATAATCATCAAATAACGCTACACAAGGAAATGTATGATTAAGAATGTACTGAGCTTTGATGCTAATATTTATCCTTATTTCTTTTCCTGTTCTCCTTAATTCCTTCCTTAATGAAATTTATGTGTGCACTGTAATATCAATGTATGTAACTATAGAAGCACCTGTCCTCATGGGGGGAGGGGGGCGGGATCCAGGGGTAACAAATAATATGCTGTGAAAACTTGAATAAAAATGGGGAAAAAAAAAATAATCTGTTGACAGTGTTTCTGCAACATGAAATGATAACTTCTCTTAAATGCTCTTTGTGGAAGATTGCGTATTTCTCATCTTTCTTACCCATTGTTTTAAGTAAATTTTGTCCTTCCAAATAAACTCTTGTATTGACATCTGGGAAATAAAAGAAGCCGAATATATCAATTTGGTATCTGTTAGCAAATTTTCCTTTGCAGGAGATGGAGAGACTTATTAATATTAACCCACTGGTTCTACAGGGTTGTTTCAAGAAAAATATGTACATTTCTTGGTATATGCTTTTGAACTGCCCACAGATGGTATAGGACAATGTTCCCATTGTGTATAATTAAACACTGCATATGGAGCACTAGTTTTGTGTAAAACGTGATGTGCAGAAATGTATGTAAACAATACATTGCATTATAATTAGAAGTCCCACTAGACATATACTAACTCTCAATCAGCGAGCATAGACTTAACTGTATGTATTTACCAGTCATCAGAGACGGTGCCAGGAGTAATAACATCTTGAAGTGTCAATTTAAAAACATTTATAGCATTTCTGTTGGTCCAAATATTTCAAAAGGTATCCTAGCCCAAACATTTCTATCAAGTACCAGAGCCATCAAAATGTTCACAAGGGTCATGTATCTTTGCACTTTGAGTTAGGAAGAATGCGCCTTCAAAACCTCAACTACAGGTTCAAATGCAGAATGTTCTGGGAGATAGTGTCCATTTAAGAGTAAAAAGAACATAGCTACAAGGCAGAGGCGGGTAACTATTCAGGATCCCTCGTGGCCTACTGTTTAGGACTGTCCACATAGTGTGATTGATAGGCACAGACCTTTCGCTTTTACAACCAGCAAGAAATGGCAAAAGTATATAGTTCAAGTACCTTCAACCATAAGTACAGACACAGACACTGTATGATGGGCGAAACTCTTTTTTGTCTACAATTTTCTCTCAGACCTGATCCCTGATCTTTGGAATGCAGCCAGTAGTACCTTGTTTTAGCCCATTTCCCCCAGTGGCTGAATGCTTTTTCAATTTATTGCTATTGTCCTCATAGAAGTCACTCAGTTCCTGTTAGACAGTCAGGCATTCACTAATATCAAAAGGCTTTTCCTTCACCACTGGGACAGACTGTCTAGGTCAGTTACACACATCGGAACCCCACAAATGATCTTCTTGGCAGATGTTTTAAAGCACTGTAAACCCCATATAGGTGATGGCCCCAACTATGACATGAATCTAACACTCTATGTGTTAAAGACTGCTTTCAGTCACGGTTCTTCCTCTCCACAACAGAATATCCCTAAGGAAGGTATGGGGAGGAATACTGCACAGTTGCACCCAATGTAACAAGACAATTATGTGCCTGCAACTTTGCAACCAGTTTTAAATACCCCACCAACATGCCCAAAATGTACTTTTAATTTTCAAGTATGTATTCCTTAGAGCCAAATCCATCTCCACGACCTGAAACTGGCATTATTTATTGCTTCCAATACATTTGGTACAATGAATAATACTAAAATACCAGTAATTGAGGCCTATTTGAAATTTGGCCCAATATCTGTTTTGCTTATTCAAGGCCCTATCGTCGGGGAAGAACAAATGCTTTGCAGAGTATTGAGGACTAATATCCTATTTGCTGGCAGTAATACGAAAAATACATTTACTGAGTGGTCAGCACTTCTGATGCCATTATTTGTCTGGCACAATAGACTATGCTTTTATATTTTATTTCCATGCAGTTGTCCTCATTTGTCCAACACACTATATCTGTCTTGGCATATTGTGTCAGGATGAGACAACTTTTGAAATTACATAACCTGTGTACACATGTTTCTAATGGAAATATAAAAGCTTTTGGAAGAACAGAGAATTAAAATATGTGTAGTTATTAGAAACTGTTATGCATTAAATGATTCTCTGATATCACTGTTGTGTATGCACTAGCAAGGGATGGAGACTGACAATTGAACTAATATATAACTTCCAACAAAATTATGGAATTTAAATTTCCACAGTCACATTATCAAGAGTAAGTGAAGCTACCCGATTAATTTTGTGCTGCAGCTTACCTCAACCAAATCAGAGAAAGTGAATGACTTGCCTTTGTGCCACCTTTTCCTGGTGGGGACACCACCATGCGTGTGTCGGAGGAAAGGCTTTAAATGAGGCAAAATATTGTACTCTGATTGTGCCCTTGAATACTGTGACTGTCGAACATGTAAAGCGCTAAAATGCCTTCTTGCTGGATTTGCTCTATATCACACTGCAAAATATATATTTTTTTAAATTACGTCCGACTGAATGCATTCACATTTTAGGGCATTCTTGTATATTCAGTGAACCAACACAGTGGCAAAATGTACCACCATCATGTCACTGCCACAGTGAAGCCAGCAGCCCTGTGGGAAACTCCTAATACACTGGGCGGTGAGGCTGGCTGCTCAGCAAAGGGCTCGGTAAGGCCATCATGGCTCTCTGGTGGTCTCACCGCTGAACTCGTAATTGAGTCCTGAGCATTCCACAGCTTCTCTTCTGAGAGCGTAATCAATGTTCTGAATCTTCTGAATTGGTAGGGAGGATTAATGATGGTCTCATTATGACCCAATGGGATAAAGAGCACCAATCGAGTATGAGGGTGAAACGAACTCATTAATTGCAAACACCTAATGAACCAATCTGAAGTAGAAGCTGGAATAGAAACTGTTCACTTGGAGGTGAGAGACCTATAGCACAGTGCTCATTCATGGTGAAACACCAGGACCCAGATTAACAGACACTCTGCTCTGTGTTTACATCAGAAAAATGATGCATACCCTTGTCAAAATGTTTTTTTAAATGTACTTTCCACCGCAAAACTCATTTTGTCCTGGAAAGTTTCCTCAGAGTAATGCAAAACAGTGCTAGAAGCTGCTTTGTGTTACTCTGAGTCAAGAGTCAAGGGAACATTATTGGTTCTTGACGCAAAACCCCATGTAACCAAATTCTAAGAAGTTTTTATTAAGTGAATCACACCACCACCCCTGAAAGACTTCTCTCGCAAACGATACTCAGCTCAGCCGTACAGGCGATACTGTCAAAACTTAAAATGTTTGGAACACTTTAAAAGCTATGGGGCTAGAAGGAGTTGAAAGAGGGCAGGTAAACCATATTATAACACATCTCCATATGTTGAGGACTGTCTAATATTGGTAGGGGCTCAGCCTTTTTGGCCACCACCCTTGATTTGCCTTGGGAATTTAACTACTTTGCAAACAATCGGCCACTTTACATTTGAATGTTTCAAACCTGGTTGGCTCTAATAGCCTACCTTGACCAACAGAGAGGTAAGTTCAGCAAGCTTCAGCCAGTTTTGGTGCATTGTCATCTTCTGTATAGCCCAATGTAGCTAGATTGTTAAACTCCTCCAGACTGAAAGTCTGTGGTGTTTGCTGATACAGCACTTGGAGTGCACCAGTTTTGTAGCCATGACAATGGCAAATAACAATTTCCACACAGGAATTAGGATATGTCCTTGTAACTCTAAACTATCCAGGGCCATATGAAACGGCCTTGCATTCACTTCATCATTAAAAAAGGTATATAAAGCAGTTGGAAATCATGGTGAGTGTATTTGTACAGCATTTGCAGATAACATTTTAAACCTGTCTAAAGCTGATAAGCAAAAAGATTCAAACTAAGCATGAGATTAGGAGCAAACACTTCAACTACTGTTAAAGAACAGCAATGAAAATGGCAAGGTTGCAGGTAAACATTGTTTAACATACAATAGGATTTTTCCATTTAGAAAAAACTGGTGTATGTTCCTGCACGCAAAACTGGAGTAAGAATTTTGTCAGAAGCATTTTTGGTAATGAAGTACCTACTGGATTAAAGTTGTGTATTGTTTGAGAAATCTGTATGACTTTGGATGTTCACATTTAAAAACATTTAAAAAGTGTTCCTGAGTAGTCCATCACCTATTTTTGCCCTTATGAAAGTGATTGTTTTTTTGAACACACACAGTAAACTATGCACACCCTGACCTAGAGTGTTGAATGAATAGATCAGAATTACATAAAATGAGTTGTTGCCAAATGTTTTCTCTGACCTTTCTTTGTAATTAAAATCCATGTCACTCATTTATTCAAGGAAACATGTTGTTTCTTTTACTGAAGGTGCTTTATGCAAAGAGGCTCCTTGAAACTTGTGGCAATGTTTGTACATCCAGAAAATATCTAACTTCGCTCAAATTACCACTCAGAATGAAAACACTTAAATCATAGGACTGTTCCAAAAAGGGCCTAATGTGGTATGACCAGTGTACACCTAACATTTCTGGAAATACACTTCTATGTAAAGCGTTCCATGGATCTTTATCTTGTATCATAGCTTTAGCAAATATTTCTAACAACAGTAGACAATATTTTGAGCTAAAAAAATAATGCCACCTCAAAGCAGGCGTTTCTCCTAACTTTTCCATCTTTGCAAGTGTGCTGCACTGTACAACATTCAGCTGAAGTGGGAAAAGTTTTAAAGATACTCTAAGCATAGTATTTTGTACTTGACAGCTGTCATTCCAGTTCAAATCCTAGGCTAGATTCATGCAGACACCCTAGGACAGCGCTGAAGACAGAGCAGGATAGTGCCATATCTCTGTAGATATGATGTTTACCTGCTCTCTCCTTGTCAACTTTGTTTGCTGTGCTGTGTTGGAGGGCATTGTGGATAATCTGGGCCCAGGACTCCCTGCATTTTCCTTTAAAACACACTAGTATTGTAGTTTGTGACTATAATCGGGGCTTGCTCTTTGTCAATAGCAGATTAGGTGGTGATTTATTGGTTGTTTCAGGTGATCTGTGGCTCAATGAAGCCATGTAATGCAAGATGTGTATTCTAGGTATGACATTATCGCATTATACTGCATTTAGCTACATGCTTGTGAAAAAAGCAGCATCAAAATGCTTGTTACAACCCTCCTGGTATTAAATGTGTTTTCTCCCTTTGGTTTTTTTACTCTATAATTAGGTATTATTCCCAACTCCTACGCCATTAATAAAGTGACACTAATGGCTTGAACTCCCACATATAAATTATTTTAGCACCATTGATATTTTCAAAGATGTACTTAAGGAAACAGCTTCATTACTATTGTGATTTTCATACTTATGCATTTAGAGGTTGCCCATAATAAATTTTAATTGATAGTAGGCTTTAATATCAATATGAAAGGCACCAAACAGCGATAGGTTTAGAATGCTGATCCATTTGCTGTGCAGCTTTTCTGCCCTTACCACAATGGTGAACCTCACGTTTTCCCTGTTGTAAAAAAAGTGAATTAATAATTGGGGTGGAAGGAAGTCCTCCACCACAAGTATCAAAGCTAATAACCTATTAGGACCGATCAAAGGTTTCAGCATTTTAAATCTGAGCTTAACACTTTGTAGCTATGGCACAAAGCAGACAGGCGCTACTTAAAGAAAATGTGTAAAGCATTTAGACGACTGAAACAGTTACATTTCAAAAAGACAACAAAACAGAGTGACATTTATTCCACAAGGCCAGATACCTTCTTGACAACGCCCAACTGAAACAGATTTGCTGCTTTGGAGAAGCTCCAAGCTGAAAAAACCTTTTTCTTTAGCCCAGCAAAGTTTTGCCTTAGGGGATTGGCTTGGATGTTTTTTCTTGGTTCTCTGGAAGTCTGAATTTGTTTTTACATTTCTAAGGCCCAACTTTTCCAAGTTGTTATGAGACGTTCAGTTAGACATAGCCACGGGTCCCAGGACCTCAGGAACAGAACTTGGGGCCAAGACTCACTCCATCAGAAGCAACCAGCAGGGCCCATGCAGGTCCATTTGCATCACCACACAGGAGGTCAGTCCATATCTTTGTTTTGATAAAATGTGGGAGTGGGTCCAGCTCTTCAGGTCTTCTCACAAGTCTCAAACAGCAGGTGAGTTCTTGTTCTGTCCATCCAGAAAGTGTTCTCAGGAGGTTTTCCTTGGCTGGCAACATTTATGGTGTGTACCAACTAGAGGGTGAGGGTGTCGCCTGACTCCTCCTGCATCACTGGAGCTGCAGTTCCCAAGGGCAACCCAATCCACTTTTGCAGCAGGTACTGTTTGCCCTACTGTAAACAATCACACAGTTTACCTTACACCCAAAATCCAAAATTGGGTAACCCTTCCTCTCTTGTGCAGAATGTGTGTGGGCAAGCAGAGGTGGGGTCAGGGAAAAGAGCAATCCCTTCCATTGTGGTCACTAAAAATCGTTCTGGGGGTAGCTTCCTACCCACTGGGCCTCATTTATGAAAAGTGACGCATCGCTGCGAGAAAACAGCTATGCGTCACTTTTCATTGCGCCCTCCTTGGGACCCCAATGATGCGTCATATTTACAATATGACGCATCATTGGGCATGGACTTACAGATACGTCAGTATTTCTGACATATCAGTAAGTGCAAAAGTGACGCATTGCTGGAGTGTGTCACAAAAGTGACGCAACTCCAGCAATGCGTCCTTTCACATGGGTAAAGCCCCATGTGAAAGGGCTTGCGTCAGTCTTATGCCTGCTGTGAGGCAGGCGCAAGATTTTGACGCAACAGCGTCCTAAAGGTGACGCAGTGAAATCTCAAATATTTCACTGCGTCACTATTACGAGGCTTTTTGCAGGGGAACGCCCCCTTTGCATACATTATACCTGGCGAAGGTATAAAGTGATGCACCGGCGGCGTAAAAGTGACTCAAGGCCTCATAAATGAGGCTAACTGTGTCTAGTGCCATCCTGGCTGGGGAAACAAAGGGATACTTCTCCAGGTCTTGCCACACATTTACTTGCGAAACTGTAGGCCCCTTTACAAATTGATGAAGTTCCTGGGTCAACCCTTACTGGTCTTCCTGCAAGGCAAAGAAAAAATTCTTGCCCACACCCAGGTTATTGTTTCTGCTCTGGGAGCAGTTTTCTCACCTCATTAAGGTCAAGCACTGGGTGGGCATGCTGCAGAGCTAATGCAAATGATCCTTCTAGAGCTTCAGACAGAGACATGGTAACTTTCTAAAAGTTAATTTGCTCAAATATTTTATAACAAATCTGGCTTCATCATCAAATTGGGCTTTTAATAAACATTAAATTAGTTATTGAATCATTTTTCTAGTTGGTACCAAACCAAAGATAGCAGAAATAATATTTTAATTTGAACTCTAGATTTCCTTATAGGACAGCCAGAGCCTTCCACAGTGGAAATAGCTTTTGGTGCTGTATCACAATAGGGACATGGTAATATTCAGGGGCTTATTTATGAGCCCTTGCGTCACTTTTGCGCTACCGGTACATCACATTTTGTGACGCACCAACTGGGTAAAAAATGTGCCGTGTTGCATCATATTTACAAAGTGATGCATCTAGGTAGATGCATCACTTTGTAAACCCCTGTGCCACATTATACCTGCACCGGGTATAATATATGCAGGTTTGGCGTTTTGACACAAGTAAGCCTCGTAGAAGTGATGCAGTGAAATCAATGAGATTTCACTGCGTCACTTCTAGGATGCAAATGCATCAAAATCTTATGCCTGCCTCCCAGCAGGCGTAAGACTGATGCAGACACATTTGAAATGGGACTTGCCCATGTGAAATGACCCATTGATGGAGTTGCATCACTTTCGTGATACACTCCAGCAATGTGTCATTTTTACGCCTACAGATACGTCAGAAATACTGACGTATCTGTAACTCCTTGCAACATGATGCTTCATACTGTAAATATGACGCATCCAGCATGTCGCAAGGAGGGCGCATTGAAAAGTGACGCATCGCTGTTTTCACACAGCAATGCATCACTTTTCATAAATGAGGCCCTCAATCTCTACATGTCATACTTTTAAATACCATGCACCCTACCATATGGGCTAAATATATCTACATAGAAGTGACTTAATATTATTTAAAAGGGAGGTTTTACCTGTCAAAAAGGGTTATTTTGACATGTCAGACTGCAGGTTTAAGACATGTTTTGTTTGTCACACTAGTGGATGGCCCAATAAGTACTCCAGTCCATGGGTGACATTTAACTTTCCATTCTATTTATGCATCTCTGCTCCATATATTATAGCCTTAAAGGAAAATTAAATATGCCAATTAGGAGTTGGCCAAGTTTTACCACATTGTAGCGCATGCACTGGGATCTGATTATCAGTGACAAAAAACTACAGCATCAGCCAGACAAATATAGGGATGAAAACACCAAAAGGATCCCTTCTCCCACCTGTCCCACCTGGTGGAAGATTTTTAGCAATACCGCTGAACTGCTGAGGTGCTGGGATCCAGGCTTTTTAGCAGAATATAAGATGACTGCTTTCAATTTATTTTTTCTTCATAATTCTAAGTGATCAAACTCATTCCCTAATGTCTACTTTCGCACAAGCATTCCCAGCTACATTCATCCATTTCAGCTAATGGACTAAGAATAGGATAATTGAAAAAAAAATATTTTCCACGGATATACTTACCAGTAGCTGCCAGCTTGGCTCGTGGGTAGGGGCACATGCAGTGATGGGGGCATCATGGGGGGAGGGTTGGGAATCATCATTTTCAAAATAAACTACCTTTCCGCCGAGTCCTGGTCTTCACTGCTCCTGCTCTCCTGCTTCCTCCAGGAACTGAAGCAGACAGCCAGGCTCCCTCCTCTAAGCCAATCACAAAGCTGCAAGCAGCGTTATGATTGGTTGGGATGGCTCCCAGCCAGTGGCTAATGGGGTGGCCATGTTCTCCATGCAGGCTGCAATACAAAGCAACCATAAAATGGTAATAACTGAAACCTATTACCATTTAATGTTTTGGCTTTGTCGCACTGCAAGAAAGCAGTTGGGCGATGCTCCTCTACCCTAGTGGAGTACTTGCCCATAACACTTTCTAATATTAGATCACAAATTTGGGAAATACATGGTCCCCAGATCCCATATATTTGCATTAACATTGCCAGACAATGTATTCTCTATCAGTCATTGAAACCTGAATGAGCTGAATGAATCAGTCTTGTTCACCCGGTGAAGCGCACATCAAGCAATCCTGAAGAAGTTATAAAATAAATATTTCTACATTTCCAATGATTGTACAATATATGACAAGGTGCTGCTGGTGCAGGACAGAGAAGAAAGTGACCAAGTGAAAGATTAATTATTATAAAAGTGCAGCTGTACCAGGCCGCAAGAGAGCACTAGACAATATATGCACATTCAAGCTCTTAGTATGATATTTATTGACTTGGTCTGCTAGTTAAAGTGAACATTTCAACCACTGGGGTAATCTTCAAATGGTTTCATCTGGATAGATTTAAAAGAAAAAAAGTCCCTGAGCCTAAGGATATCCCCTACGTCGTAATACAAACAACCAAAAAGATATTATGGAAGGTAGTACAAAACATATCCAAGCTTCAAAATACATGATTCAGACATTTCATATAATAAAGCGTACAAACATTTAAATTTAAGCAACCAAGAATTATACACAGTCAATCTTGGTGGCTTAAATTTAAATGTTTGTACGCTATAAGCGTTGTAATATGTGATAGTAAACGATGACATGTTAGTAGCTAACATTATTAACGTCAGGATACATTAGGACTCTGTTGTAAGTAAGTGAATTTTAATTGTTGTATTTCTTTCTAGTGATTTTAAAAAAACTGTCCTGAAGAAGGTGTGCTCATCCACATAAGACACCGAAACGCCGCGTCGACCCTTGTTTTTTTTACTGTGTATTGTGTATAATTATTATATGAAATGTCTGAATCTTGTATTTTGAAGCTTGGATATGTTTTTAACTCTTAGGAAATAAACTGATTGTTTTAACTGTTTTTTATAGTAGATTTTTCTTAATTGTTGCATGGATTTATTGTACCTGATACAGAGTTCCTAAACTGTCGTTAGTTACTATCTTCAAATTTAGTAAGCGAAGACAGTTTTAACTGGATTGTATGGTTATTCTTTGGGTCGAGTACTACCTTCCATTATATCTTTTTGGTTGTTTGTATTACGACGTAGGGGATATCCTTAGGCTCAGGGACTTTTTGTCTTTTAAACTTGTTCACCCTGTCCCATATTGGTTCAGAGGGTACCTCCCTTTTTGTTTTGGGTATTCATCTGGATAGATGCATAATGTCTGACTAACATTCTCTGTAGCAGATAAAGAAAATAGGGAACAACTGGTCTCTTTAGTTAGCTGCATATAGTATGAAGGAGACATTCAGGATAATAGGAGGGGATATGACCCAGTAGATACAGAATAAATGGAGAGTATTACACATTTTTGTGATTGCAGCTCATTGCAGAACCAAAACTGCATTCTACTCTATAAGAGCTGCAGGTACCTTTTATAGACAAAATGTATTTTGTCATGAATCATGTTTCCCTTTCTTGTTTTATAAAGACTCTTATCTTGGAACAGATTGTGATGATGAGTGACGGTGAGTGAATCAAATGGAGAGCTGCTAGTAGAATTTGCTTTCAGTGCACACAGTTATCTGAGGACTGTGGGACTCATTGAGTGCCTGTCGAACTGGCTGCAAAATAGCTATGGCATACACTACCCTCCCAGATGACCTACCCGACATGATTTGAGTTTCCTGCCTGTACAGCACAAGATTGTTCACTAAAGTTATTTCCATCAACATGATGGGAGTGTACTCTGAACATTACTCAGTGCTGACCAGCCTGCCATGCCATGGCCAGCAAAAACAAGAGGCGCCCTGTATTCCAAAAAACATGGGTATTAAAGCCAAATAAAAAACAATGGGCCTTATTATCAAAAAAGGGCAATACTTTATCGCCGCTTTTATTGGGAGGAAACTGCCGCTAAAGCGGCGATATGGGCTTGATAATATGCCTTGTGAATTCCCATAGAAGCCCAGGTTCTGGTGTTAACCTGGGCTTCTATGGAAATTCACAAGGGCATATTATCAAGCCCATTATCGCTGCTTTAGCGTCAGTTTCCTGCCGATAAAAGCGGCGATACAGTATCGCTCTTTCTTGATAATATGGTCCAATGTTCCCTTAGGAATCACTCAAAGTTATCTTATATTTCGGCAAGGAACCACAATGTATGTCACCCTTGCTATTCAAACACAATAAATGAGAGAAAGGACAGCTTTTGACACTTTTATCTTATCCAAGTGTCATAAATACACAGCAAATAGACAGTTCGCAAAACAAGAGTTTCTCCTGGAGACTTTGCAGTTGAAGTCAAGAAAGTGAACTAACAGAAAATGATAACAGGGTGCGCAGATAATATATACAAATGTCTTAATCATCCATAAAATCATTGGATCCAGACAAATGATCAATCAGGATGTCATAGTGTCCGACCTTTCATGAAAATTGGTTACGACCAACAGGTCAACTTTCTGACCCCTTTAAGTGATTGATTCAAGCCGGGTCTTACTGAGGGCAGAACAAAAGAGAGGCAACCCGACCATTAGAATTGTTGTGTAGTTGGAAAAGTTCCTCACTGTTAAGTATAGTGGCCTGAAAGACTTGGAAGCATATAAATAATTTCTTGTCAAACCCATAAAAGTGGGGTTTGTTTTAGTAAAATGTTCAGTGTCCCGGACATGCTGGGTGTTTTTTTTTTGCAACTCAAACGAAAGCTGTCTGCCTGGGTACCACCTTTTTGTGCATGGCAGACCAAGTATGAAAAAACACATAAAACAAGGCATTAGAACCCTTTCTCAGAAGAGTGGCAGCTTTCCGATTCCATGGAGCTGATAGATTTGGACTAGGTGGCCTATCACAAAGATACTTCTGAGAGAGCCAACAAAAACATCACATTTCTGTGACCTCTAAAGTCAGGTGTGTCGATGGGACCTTTTTCAATATTCAGATGATATCTCATTACTACCCACATTTAAATAAGGCCCTATATCAATTGGATGCGTGGCAGGTCTTACGTGTGGAGCTGTGAGTTAATGTTTTCAAATGAAGATCCAGATTCTCTGGCTTTCAGTTGGATTGCTCTCAGTCAACCTGTACTTTTGGATTTAGATGTTTGACTTGAATGTTGCAATGAGTCAGTGCAATGTATATGTCAACAATCGCTCTCCCATACTAATCAATGGGAAATAGCTTATTTTAATTTCAGCTAATCAGCAAAGTGGTGAAAATTAATGCAGCCTAGTGCACATCATTTTAATGATTTCGTAGTGGCACAACACCTGCAAGATATTGCCTCTAACTACACCAGACCATTTGTGGAGGTAACAGGTAAGACTCACTCAGCAATCAGATGTCAGAAATGACAAAGCACAGTTTGACACATGCAGGAGATAAGCCGCATATTTGTAGATGTCCTGTTTGTCCAATCTACTTAGAGTGTATAGCCAGGATTACATTCTAAATAGGACTGAAGGAACGTCTGACAAATTTAAATAGCCCACAAAGTCTACAGCTGGCATTGCCCTCAAGCAAAATAATTTACAACAAGGGGTGGTGATGGACAGAGTCTCTGAATTAAGCAGAGTACTCTCACCCAGTCAAGAGATCAGGGCTAGATCCAACACCGTTTTTTAGCTCATTGCACCATCCCAGTTTCAGAACCTGGCTGTATGCAAATTAGTCTGTCCCTGGCCCAGTGCATCATGGGAACAGGGCAGACCAGACTACAAAAGCCAATTCTTACACTGGGAAGGAAACAAGCTTCCGGGGACCGGTTTCTGCCATTTCAGGCGTCTTCGGCCCGGCTTGCTTGAATCCTGATGGTGCAATGAGCAAGGGACTCACATCTGAGTATACCCTTCCACGCTTAGGGTGGACAAAATAATTTACAACAAGGGGTGGTGATGGACAGAGTCTCTGAATTAAGCAGAGTACTCTCACCCAGTCAAGAGATCAGGGCTAGATCCAACACCGTTTTTTAGCTCATTGCACCATCCCAGTTTCAGAACCTGGCTGTATGCAAATTAGTCTGTCCCTGGCCCAGTGCATCATGGGAACAGGGCAGACCAGACTACAAAAGCCAATTCTTACACTGGGAAGGAAACAAGCTTCCGGGGACCGGTTTCTGCCATTTCAGGCGTCTTCGGCCCGGCTTGCTTGAATCCTGATGGTGCAATGAGCAAGGGACTCACATCTGAGTATACCCTTCCACGCTTAGGGTGGACAAAATAATTTACAACAAGGGGTGGTGATGGACAGAGTCTCTGAATTAAGCAGAGTACTCTCACCCAGTCAAGAGATCAGGGCTAGATCCAACACCGTTTTTTAGCTCATTGCACCATCCCAGTTTCAGAACCTGGCTGTATGCAAATTAGTCTGTCCCTGGCCCAGTGCATCATGGGAACAGGGCAGACCAGACTACAAAAGCCAATTCTTACACTGGGAAGGAAACAAGCTTCCGGGGACCGGTTTCTGCCATTTCAGGCGTCTTCGGCCCGGCTTGCTTGAATCCTGATGGTGCAATGAGCAAGGGACTCACATCTGAGTATACCCTTCCACGCTTAGGGTGGACAAAATAATTTACAACAAGGGGTGGTGATGGACAGAGTCTCTGAATTAAGCAGAGTACTCTCACCCAGTCAAGAGATCAGGGCTAGATCCAACACCGTTTTTTAGCTCATTGCACCATCCCAGTTTCAGAACCTGGCTGTATGCAAATTAGTCTGTCCCTGGCCCAGTGCATCATGGGAACAGGGCAGACCAGACTACAAAAGCCAATTCTTACACTGGGAAGGAAACAAGCTTCCGGGGACCGGTTTCTGCCATTTCAGGCGTCTTCGGCCCGGCTTGCTTGAATCCTGATGGTGCAATGAGCAAGGGACTCACATCTGAGTATACCCTTCCACGCTTAGGGTGGACAAAATAATTTACAACAAGGGGTGGTGATGGACAGAGTCTCTGAATTAAGCAGAGTACTCTCACCCAGTCAAGAGATCAGGGCTAGATCCAACACCGTTTTTTAGCTCATTGCACCATCCCAGTTTCAGAACCTGGCTGTATGCAAATTAGTCTGTCCCTGGCCCAGTGCATCATGGGAACAGGGCAGACCAGACTACAAAAGCCAATTCTTACACTGGGAAGGAAACAAGCTTCCGGGGACCGGTTTCTGCCATTTCAGGCGTCTTCGGCCCGGCTTGCTTGAATCCTGATGGTGCAATGAGCAAGGGACTCACATCTGAGTATACCCTTCCACGCTTAGGGTGGACAAAATAATTTACAACAAGGGGTGGTGATGGACAGAGTCTCTGAATTAAGCAGAGTACTCTCACCCAGTCAAGAGATCAGGGCTAGATCCAACACCGTTTTTTAGCTCATTGCACCATCCCAGTTGGGCCGAAGAGGCTGAAATGCCAGAAACCGGTCCCCGGTAGCTTGTCACCTTTCTGGTGAAGAATTGGCTTGGTAGTTTGGTCTGCCCTGTTCCCATGATGCACTGGGTCAGGGACAGACTAATTTGCATATAGCCAGGTTCTGAGCTGGGATGGGGCAGTGAGATAAATAACGGTGATGGATCAAGCCCTGATCTTTGGACTGGGTAAGAGTGGTCTGCTTAATTCAGACACTCTGTTCATCACCACCCCCTTTTCTGTATCGTTTTTGGCCACTATAGGTGTGGCAGGGTATACTCAGACATGAGTCCCTTTCTCACTGCTCCATCAGGATTCAAGCAAGCCGGGCCGAAGAGGCTGAAATGCCAGAAACCGGTCCCCGGTAGCTTGTCTCCTTTCTGGTGAAGAATTGGCTTGGTAGTTTGGTCTGCCCTGTTCCCATGATGCACTGGGTCAGGGACAGACTAATTTGCATATAGCCAGGTTCTGAGCTGGGATGGGGCAGTGAGATAAATAACGGTGATGGATCAAGCCCTGATCTTTGGACTGGGTAAGAGTGGTCTGCTTAATTCAGACACTCTGTTCATCACCACCCCCTTTTCTGTATCGTTTTTGGCCACTATAGGTGTGGCAGGGTATACTCAGACATGAGTCCCTTTCTCACTGCTCCATCAGGATTCAAGCAAGCCGGGCCGAAGAGGCTGAAATGCCAGAAACCGGTCCCCGGTAGCTTGTCTCCTTTCTGGTGAAGAATTGGCTTGGTAGTTTGGTCTGCCCTGTTCCCATGATGCACTGGGTCAGGGACAGACTAATTTGCATATAGCCAGGTTCTGAGCTGGGATGGGGCAGTGAGATAAATAACGGTGATGGATCAAGCCCTGATCTTTGGACTGGGTAAGAGTGGTCTGCTTAATTCAGACACTCTGTTCATCACCACCCCCTTTTCTGTATCGTTTTTGGCCACTATAGGTGTGGCAGGGTATACTCAGACATGAGTCCCTTTCTCACTGCTCCATCAGGATTCAAGCAAGCCGGGCCGAAGAGGCTGAAATGCCAGAAACCGGTCCCCGGTAGCTTGTCTCCTTTCTGGTGAAGAATTGGCTTGGTAGTTTGGTCTGCCCTGTTCCCATGATGCACTGGGTCAGGGACAGACTAATTTGCATATAGCCAGGTTCTGAGCTGGGATGGGGCAGTGAGATAAATAACGGTGATGGATCAAGCCCTGATCTTTGGACTGGGTAAGAGTGGTCTGCTTAATTCAGACACTCTGTTCATCACCACCCCCTTTTCTGTATCGTTTTTGGCCACTATAGGTGTGGCAGGGTATACTCAGACATGAGTCCCTTTCTCACTGCTCCATCAGGATTCAAGCAAGCCGGGCCGAAGAGGCTGAAATGCCAGAAACCGGTCCCCGGTAGCTTGTCTCCTTTCTGGTGAAGAATTGGCTTGGTAGTTTGGTCTGCCCTGTTCCCATGATGCACTGGGTCAGGGACAGACTAATTTGCATATAGCCAGGTTCTGAGCTGGGATGGGGCAGTGAGATAAATAACGGTGATGGATCAAGCCCTGATCTTTGGACTGGGTAAGAGTGGTCTGCTTAATTCAGACACTCTGTTCATCACCACCCCCTTTTCTGTATCGTTTTTGGCCACTATAGGTGTGGCAGGGTATACTCAGACATGAGTCCCTTTCTCACTGCTCCATCAGGATTCAAGCAAGCCGGGCCGAAGAGGCTGAAATGCCAGAAACCGGTCCCCGGTAGCTTGTCTCCTTTCTGGTGAAGAATTGGCTTGGTAGTTTGGTCTGCCCTGTTCCCATGATGCACTGGGTCAGGGACAGACTAATTTGCATATAGCCAGGTTCTGAGCTGGGATGGGGCAGTGAGATAAATAACGGTGATGGATCAAGCCCTGATCTTTGGACTGGGTAAGAGTGGTCTGCTTAATTCAGACACTCTGTTCATCACCACCCCCTTTTCTGTATCGTTTTTGGCCACTATAGGTGTGGCAGGGTATACTCAGACATGAGTCCCTTTCTCACTGCTCCATCAGGATTCAAGCAAGCCGGGCCGAAGAGGCTGAAATGCCAGAAACCGGTCCCCGGTAGCTTGTCTCCTTTCTGGTGAAGAATTGGCTTGGTAGTTTGGTCTGCCCTGTTCCCATGATGCACTGGGTCAGGGACAGACTAATTTGCATATAGCCAGGTTCTGAGCTGGGATGGGGCAGTGAGATAAATAACGGTGATGGATCAAGCCCTGATCTTTGGACTGGGTAAGAGTGGTCTGCTTAATTCAGACACTCTGTTCATCACCACCCCCTTTTCTGTATCGTTTTTGGCCACTATAGGTGTGGCAGGGTATACTCAGACATGAGTCCCTTTCTCACTGCTCCATCAGGATTCAAGCAAGCCGGGCCGAAGAGGCTGAAATGCCAGAAACCGGTCCCCGGTAGCTTGTCTCCTTTCTGGTGAAGAATTGGCTTGGTAGTTTGGTCTGCCCTGTTCCCATGATGCACTGGGTCAGGGACAGACTAATTTGCATATAGCCAGGTTCTGAGCTGGGATGGGGCAGTGAGATAAATAACGGTGATGGATCAAGCCCTGATCTTTGGACTGGGTAAGAGTGGTCTGCTTAATTCAGACACTCTGTTCATCACCACCCCCTTTTCTGTATCGTTTTTGGCCACTATAGGTGTGGCAGGGTATACTCAGACATGAGTCCCTTTCTCACTGCTCCATCAGGATTCAAGCAAGCCGGGCCGAAGAGGCTGAAATGCCAGAAACCGGTCCCCGGTAGCTTGTCTCCTTTCTGGTGAAGAATTGGCTTGGTAGTTTGGTCTGCCCTGTTCCCATGATGCACTGGGTCAGGGACAGACTAATTTGCATATAGCCAGGTTCTGAGCTGGGATGGGGCAGTGAGATAAATAACGGTGATGGATCAAGCCCTGATCTTTGGACTGGGTAAGAGTGGTCTGCTTAATTCAGACACTCTGTTCATCACCACCCCCTTTTCTGTATCGTTTTTGGCCACTATAGGTGTGGCAGGGTATACTCAGACATGAGTCCCTTTCTCACTGCTCCATCAGGATTCAAGCAAGCCGGGCCGAAGAGGCTGAAATGCCAGAAACCGGTCCCCGGTAGCTTGTCTCCTTTCTGGTGAAGAATTGGCTTGGTAGTTTGGTCTGCCCTGTTCCCATGATGCACTGGGTCAGGGACAGACTAATTTGCATATAGCCAGGTTCTGAGCTGGGATGGGGCAGTGAGATAAATAACGGTGATGGATCAAGCCCTGATCTTTGGACTGGGTAAGAGTGGTCTGCTTAATTCAGACACTCGGTTCATCACCACCCCCTTTTCTGTATCGTTTTTGGCCACTATAGGTGTGGCAGGGTATACTCAGACATGAGTCCCTTTCTCACTGCTCCATCAGGATTCAAGCAAGCCGGGCCGAAGAGGCTGAAATGCCAGAAACCGGTCCCCGGTAGCTTGTCTCCTTTCTGGTGAAGAATTGGCTTGGTAGTTTGGTCTGCCCTGTTCCCATGATGCACTGGGTCAGGGACAGACTAATTTGCATATAGCCAGGTTCTGAGCTGGGATGGGGCAGTGAGATAAATAACGGTGATGGATCAAGCCCTGATCTTTGGACTGGGTAAGAGTGGTCTGCTTAATTCAGACACTCTGTTCATCACCACCCCCTTTTCTGTATCGTTTTTGGCCACTATAGGTGTGGCAGGGTATACTCAGACATGAGTCCCTTTCTCACTGCTCCATCAGGATTCAAGCAAGCCGGGCCGAAGAGGCTGAAATGCCAGAAACCGGTCCCCGGTAGCTTGTCTCCTTTCTGGTGAAGAATTGGCTTGGTAGTTTGGTCTGCCCTGTTCCCATGATGCACTGGGTCAGGGACAGACTAATTTGCATATAGCCAGGTTCTGAGCTGGGATGGGGCAGTGAGATAAATAACGGTGATGGATCAAGCCCTGATCTTTGGACTGGGTAAGAGTGGTCTGCTTAATTCAGACACTCTGTTCATCACCACCCCCTTTTCTGTATCATTGCCCTCAAGCAAGCAAACAGGGTGATTTATTGTGAGCTTCTGATCATTTCTTACTATTGATTACACATAATCATTGCTAGGGGTATCTAGTGCATTAGCAATCTTGGAAATGTTATTTTTGCAGGAGTCAATGGAGAATGACAGAACCTTGGAAATGATGCAATCAATTGAGTAAGCTTCTGGAGTTGGTTGATCTCCTGGGTTTAAGTAAACTCTCCAGGCAACTTCTAAACAGCTCCGCAGGTCCTCGGCTCCTGCTGGTCTTGCCCCGCACATGGGGGTCCGGGTGGATCATCGAGCAGCGGTCAAGCGTGGCTGGTGCCAGCAAGTTTTGCCTCCCCCACCCGGCTGGGGATCATTGAACCGCGGTCAAGCGCGGCTGGGCACCAGCGTGTTTCGCCCCCCCCCCCGGTGTGCCCCGAATGCCCGTGCTGCTGCTGGAGTGCAGCGCAACCATCCGGGCAGGAAGAAACGAGGACTGAGGGCTGAGGGGTGAGGGCTGCAAGCCCAAGCAATAGTGTGCCGCAGTGTGCAGGCAACAGTGTGTGGCAGAGAGAAGGGACCAGCCAACACAGCAGAGCAGAAGGAGGAGAACACGCTGCTTGCTGGAGTGGACCTGAAAACAGCTTGCTGGCTTCGGTTTCGGTGGACTGTAGTGGTCCGCCGCGGCTTCCCATTCCCGGCAGGTCGGTGCAGCAACATGCTCTCCCTATTTACTCCCCCCAGTGAATTGAACACCAAAGGACTGCGAAAAGCTCGACTGAGCCCATCCAAGTCACACCAGAACCCCGGTGAGTGTTAAGTAGCCTTGAGTTTGCCAAGTTTGACACCAGAAGGTGGGGTAGGTGGGCCGGTAGGAGCCCGCCAGGGGCACAGTGTTGATCCAGTCCATTTCTCGTGAATGGTCGTCAGTGGGAGAGGTACCGCCGTTGAGGTTGAGATACGTTGCCTCTACCGCCGTGATACACCATCGGCGCCACCGCCACTCCAAGACAAATGCCGTCGCTGCTGAGCTGAGGACCTTGCTCACAGCTCGTGTTTTCCTCTTTGCTTCCCCCGTTAGCCTGCTGGGTAGGAGACTGCAGAGACGGAGTGAACCAGAGCGGTTTTAGAACTCGGCGTGCAGTGCCGTACTAGGATCTTGACAAAGAAAACTAAAATCTAAAAATAACCTTCAAAGCCGATAACCAATAGACATAATTTAGCCACTTGCCCACGTAGGATAAGATCAGGCAGGGTCAGGCGGACACCGAAGCAGCCCTAAAGGCGAAGAAAACCCCTAACGTCGTCCAGGGGAACGTAAAACAAAATAAAATTGTAACTAACAACTCAATGCAAACAAAAAAAGGAACACCAACAGTTGCACAAAGTCCACTAATCTCCCCAATCGCAACCATGAACAAGAACAAAAAGCAGGAAGGGAGAGAGAAACTAGGAATAAACAAGGCCTTCTTCTTCTTGAAAAACCCAGGGGCCATCCTCCTCACGACTCCACGAGTTTTGCCAGGCCTGCCCGCTCCCTTAACTTCAGAAAAGGCAGTCTACAATAAAAGCCCAGCAACCGCATTAAGTGCTTTAACTCCCCAGATATCCCAGGGTCCAACATCTCCCTTTGGGGACCATATCACCTCAAACTGCCAAAGTCCACATCAAGACGATAGAACAGCAATCAATCAACAGCATAAGGTAATTGGCGAGAGTAACCAGTGGAGAGTTACCTCCCCAAAAAAGCTGAGTATAGGAGAAATTTCAGCATTGAGCCAGAGTAAAACTCAGGTAACAGCAGCAACAACTCATTCGGTCATCGATAATAACTGGAGGAAGGAAGGTCAGATGCATGGAGAAAGCAAAACATGACCAGAATCTAATGCAACACCTACAACAGTACTAACCTTCTTCACAAAATTCACAAAATCCACATCATCGAGCCCCATAATAAAGCCACTTAGTTACAAATCATCTGACAAAGAGGCATGGAGAATTGAAGCTCAAATACACAAGGCGCAAAAGACAAGTATAATGGAACCAAACAATCTGAATGACTCCAAAACTTCATGGCTGAAGCTCCTAAGCTCCACATCAAGCCCAATAGTAAACAAAGAATCGATACAAGACACAAGCAAAATTAAACCCAAAGTAAAAAAATCAGCGGGAAAAAACCGTTCAGATTCAACAAAGAGGAGCAATCCATCCAGGCGAAGAGCCCGGAAAAAACACCGGAAATAAATAGAGCAGGAACAACATCAACTCTGAATTCAAGTAACAGCTTGCCACATCAAGAAGGTGCTGACTACTTATCTCACCAAAAGTTTGAGCCTAGTGCCAGCGTAACCCAACCGGAGCTGCTCTTATCAGTAATAGAAAAGCAAAGGCACTAAACTGGCAATCTGATAAAATGGATGTCCAAATAGACTTAATGAATACCATACCTCATTACATCGCGGGGATTGATACTAAACTGGACATACTGAATAAACTGATAATAACAGCCCAATCAAAGTACACACTGGAACAAAGTCCCTGTTCCTGTGGCCCAATTATAGACAAACTGAGCCTCCTTCCCAATCTTATTGAACAAATACTGGCTTTTAGACAAACTGAGCCTCCTTCCGAATCTTATAAAACAAAAACTGGCTTTTAGAGAATCACGGAGTAAGGGATTAAAATGTTCCCCATATTCACTACAGCTAAAAAAACAGGTTCACACTCTAAATATGACAAGATTATCTGAGGATCAGATGGACCTATTGATTGAGTCACCAAAAAAGCAGCATCTATCAAAAAAAGGAAGGGATGATCTACTCCTAAAGGAAGAATATCACTACTCTAGGTACCATGCAGCAGAGTCCATAGGTGACAGAAGGAATAGAGTTGTAAGCCCTAGGTGGAGCGTGGGCTACGCCACACAGGGAGAACATATATCAAACAACAAAGTAAGACTCGTACAGAGGGCATCACGGAAAAAAGCACCCACAAAGGCAACGTGGGCTCCCTCCAAAAAAGGGAACAAACAGGGCGTCCACGCAGTTCTGAGATAAGCCCACAACATAAAAAGAAGGGCAAAATACAAGATCTATGCTGGATGGGCCTAAACTCAGCACCAATCTGGAAAAGCGGTCTGAAGGGACAACATGTACCGTACAAGGTAAAGAAAAATCAAATCCCAGACAAAACAAGACACAAGGCTCAATGGGATCAATGACCAAATGACACGAGGGACTAATGATCAAATCCAGCTCGAAAATGTAAGCGACAACCAAGAGGAATCAACTAAAACCTCGGAAGGTAATGACATCTGGAAACTCCTGGTAGGGGTAGAAAAGAGCCCACCCCCTACAGCTGATATAAAGATTCTACTACATCTTGGAGGCCAAAGTGTAAATATAAATAACAAGGGGGAAGCCATCCACGTGGGAGGGGCAGAGGCAGTCTATACGAGAGATCCCTCGATTGACTGCAGCACCATCGGGGAGCCTGGGAAAATGATTAATCAGCCCAAATGGCCACTGACATCTCAACACGCCGAATTAAGTAACAAACAGGCAAGGGGTAAGCACGTAACTCAAACACCTACCGTGATGGGGCCACATTACTAAATTATTACCGACTGTAGGACTGAACCAAAAATAAGAGCCGGAAGCTTGTCTAGGAAGGACAAACAACATCTCAAACAACTGCTTTCCATTCCAGAATATGAAACACAGGGATGCATGACATTCTCAACAGGGGCAATATACTTAAACTCTATGCCAACATTCAAGGGCTACAACACCTAAGCTCAGCAGATTTACTCTCAGTTGAATTCTGTAAGCAAGAAAACAACAACACACCGGAACAAACACTTACGACATGGCAAACAGAGGAGATCACACAGCTAATAATGTCCTCAAGGAAAACATTCGACTCATGGGGCATAAGGTTCTCAAGACCGGTAAAACCACGCTACCCAGGTCCACTCAGGGAACCATCGGTGATGAAAGGCAAAACGGAACACACGCCAGACAAAAAAGAGGAGGCACACTCAGTACTTCAGAATGCAAGAGGGCACAGCCCTACACCGGCGGAATGTCCTTTGGACAACTTAGGAAAACAAGCAAACAGTCAAGAAGATGTTGACTACTGGCGCTGGCTACCTGGAACACTGAACAAAGAGAAAGACAACTGAACCTGCCAAAAACTACCAACGAATAACACCCAAGACATCTTCCATTTATTATCATGAAACATAGCCGGTGCCAGGAAATGGATAGAAGATGGTTTGCCCCTCCGTAATTGGGCATTATGCGACATTATCGCCCTCCAAGAGACATGGGCATTAGAGGAAGTACCACTCGTTGGATACACGCACTTCAGCACTCCAGCAGAAAAAACAGCAAATATGGCCGTCCAAAAGGGGGTCTATCAGTCTACATTGTGACAGACATTAACATCAGATCAGAGCAAATAGCCCAGTATGGGCCAAACATGCAATTAATAAATCTGTCTCTTCCTCACAGAGCGGCCCCTTTATTACTAGTGAACACCTATGTACATCCTTATGTAAAAAGAGAAGCAAGTCCAGTTAAACCAGCTAGCAACCACAATTAGTGACATTCGAAACAACAACCCTACCTGGGAAGTCATTTTAACAGGTGCTTTCAACTCAAATTTAATCCACACCCCAGATGGGGACGAAAAGCTAGCTGCAGACAATGAATTCTGGAATGTGACACCTCATTACCAACTTAAAACAGAGCGCTATGATCCAGCTGGGCAACATCTGGTAATAACCTTGAAATATCTGGGCCTACGGGTCCTTAATGGGAGAACTCCAGGCAAAACCCCGCCACAGTATACCCATCCGGGAGGGTCGCCAACATCAAGACTTTACTATACAGCAGTTTCACTACCATTATTGCCCTTTATTCAGCAATTATCAATTGAATTCACATAAAAAATTCATCATTCATACCAGCATATTTACTCCAATCTAAAGTTCATCAAACATCGTAACACTAAGACATTCGTAGAAAGCTCCATTTCAACTAACCTGAAACGATTGAATTGGACAACGGACAACATTGTGGACCTTCAGGTAAAAGTTCAGGGAATAAAAATAGGAAGTGAAACAATTACAGGTAACCAGATCCAAAAATGTGAGAGTTTCACGGAAGAGTTAACAACAATCATGTCTGCTTGTAATTAAAAAACACGGGCCTCAACACACAATGTGCCACTTCCGAAAGGTCTGGTTAAACTCAAACTAGAGATAAGGAAAAATGCAAGAGCACTAAAAAAGATTACCACAACATCCAAAGACTGGGTCCAAAGACAGAATCTCAAGAAAAAAATACAAAAAAGGAAATGTGGGAATATAAAAGAACTTTGAAGGATGACTTTTGGGCAAAATTACTCTGCACAGCAAAGAACACCAACTCAAGTGCAGTTTGGAGAATCATCAATGGACTAAACCATCCCGCAAACCCGACAACATCAAATGTCCAAGAAGCGGACTGGGTTGTACTATTAATAAAGAGATTTACGGAAGCAACATCTCCGAAATCTCTAGAATGGGGGCAGAGAACGCAAGACATGTCCAAGGCATGCGTTGAACAACAAACTAACTACAAGAAGGCCACACAAATAACAAATATCTCCCTAACCTGTGGTCAACATGTAATGCCCTGCATAGATGTAGCATACCTGAATGAAGAAAGCAGTACAGCTCAACCCCCAGATATGGGTCAACGGTCAACATTGCACTACCTAGAAGAGGAACACACAACAGAGAGCTTTGCGATAGCAGACACGCTTGGACACCCAGGCTTCAGTGAGGAAGAAATAAGAAGAATACTTAGGAAGAGCCATGGCAGTGGAGCCCCAGGCCCAGACGGCATCCCCCCAATAGTTTTTAATTCTGACCTGGATTTCTGGAGTGGAAGATTAAAAAAACTATTTGATGAGGTAGAGAGAGAAAATAAAATTCCATCAAGCTGGCAAGGCTCAATAATCTCACAGCTCTTCAAAGGAGGGGACAGAACATCTCCAGCAAGTTACAGACTGATAGCTCTCTTGGACGTAGACGCGAAGTATTATGCATCATTACTCTTTGAAGATCTGATCAGCTGGTCCGATAGCACAAAACAAATCCCGCCTAATCACACAGGCTTTAGGAAAGGGAGCAGGACAATGACAAACATCTTATCACTCTCACTGTTAGCCGACAAATATATAAGAAGGAAATAGCAGTTGCATCTCTGTTTCATCGACCTAAAGGCGGCCTTCGACAGCGTAGACCGAAATATCCTGAATTGAATTTGAATTTGAATTTTAAAATATTTGTAGAGCGCTCTTTTACCGAAACGGTTTCATGGCGCTAGATAGCCAAGGGTCAGTGGATGGCGAATTAAGCTGTGATGGATCTGGAGAACAAGCAGGTCTTCAATTGCTTGCGGAACTCCAAGTAAGAGGGAGACATCCTGAGGGCAAGAGGAAGAGAATTCCAAAAGGAAGGAGCCAGCACTGCAAATCTGCCCCCCCCGACCCTCTGTTTCCTAAAACGAGGAACTGACAGGAGGGCCTGATGAGTGGATCGAAGTTCTCTTGACGGAAGATAAGGGGAGATGGCATCACACAAAAAGGCAGGGGCGGTCCCAGATCTAGCCTGGTAGGTGATACATCCCAGCTTGAAGAGCGCCCTCTCCCTCACAGGGAGCCAGTGAAGGGACTGAAGCAGAGGGGTCGTGTGGGGGAAATTGCGCAGCTGGACTATCTCGGAAAAAACACTCAGAGGAATACTGCTCCTATACTCCAACACATGGATGGAAGTAAAACTGGGGGACGGAGCACGGCTATCAAGAAAGATCAAAACCAGTAAAGGGCTCAAGCAAGGCTGTGTACTGGCCCCTCATCTCTTCAACCTTTTTATGGCAGACCTCGCGCCAAGCCTCAACAAGATTACATCCCATCAACCGAAATTAGGCACCTTACCTCTAACCCATCTATCTTACGTGGACGACGTAGTACTGATGAGTCTAACCAAGATCGGCCTTCAAAGGTCACTTGAGGGATTTGTGGAATTTATAACCAATATCAACTTGGAGATATACACCACAAAAAGCAAAACAATGCTCATCACTAGACGACGGACACTCAATCAACATACCCGATTGGAGGGGAAAAAAATAGAAGCAGTGCCTAATTATAAGTACTTGGGCTTTTATTTTGATAATCGGCACAATCACCAGCAGCAAAAAGCCTACATCTCCCAGAGAGCAAACGCTTTATTGTTTGCCTTCAGGTCGCTAACAAAAAAGCTCAAGGGGCCATCATACAAACCCCTACTGGCAACAATAAAAGCCAAAGTGCTTCCTACGCTATCATTTGGCAGCACAGCCCTCTATGGGAAAGACGTGGACCTGCTGAACAAAGTAAAGATGGCCATCTATAAATCAGTCTTCTAAATTGATCGGGGTGCTTCACCAGCGCAGACCAGATTAGAATTTGGAGTACGAAATGAAACGCTGGGAAGGAAGTATGCAACTATCAAGCATTGGTACAGTTTGAAACAGAATACAGCAGCCTCGGAACTGAACAAGGCCTTGTGGGATAAAATAGAAAATGATTCACAGTCCCCATACAGCCAATTCCTAAACAAAGTCTTAAAAGACACCTGCACAAGAGACCTCTGAGAAACCAATTTGCCCTACTCGGCCTTTAAGCAATCCATAAACAAATCAGAAAAATGTCATTAGCTTCTAGCTGATAAAGCCACTTTTAGCGCGAGAAAACATGCTTGGATGGGAATATCCAACTATAATTCACTCACTCCAGCTCCATACTTAACAATTACATTTCCGGTCCACAGAAAATTACAGCTAATGGCCCTACGTTTGGGTAAATTTCCATCTACCATGGACCAGTCAAGCGGAGTCCATGACGGGTCCAAAGACTGCAGACTTTGTGGGAGCAGCAAGGAGGACTGTATCCATCTTGTCTGCATTTGTCTGAATTTATCCCATGCACAAGGCATCTTTCTAAAAAAAGCCATGAACTCCAGAGGTATAAGAACGTGCGGATCGGCGATCATGGCGACCCTAAACCCTATTGACACTCCATTGAATTGCCTATTAATAAACTTCCTTCTGGCTCATACACATTCACTGAAATGTAACCCTGTGCCCTGCTCAGAAAAGGGAAATAGGACGGTTGACTTTGTGGTACAGGGCTCTCCCGAACATAACACAGAACAACACTAGAACATTGGGAGGAACACTTCACATGGCCCAACAAATGCTTTTGATCAGTTTAAAAATTGTACATTGTGTATGTCAAAATGACTACATTTTAAAAATACTTCCACTGGAAATGGAAAGTTTTATGATTCAGAGAAACAGAATGTAGATAAACACTTGAGTTTTATTTGTAGTGCCTGATTTTATAAAATATATTGTTATGGTTTTAAATTAACTGAAACAATAAACTTTTCTATTCTAAAAAAAAATTCTGTTCTAACTTAAAATTGATGGAAAAAAAGGGTGTCTTTCAAAGCAAGAGAGGGAAAGAGAGAGAGAGAGAGAGATTGATATGTCACAATGACTAACATATCTTTAACTCGAAACCAACATACATGATAGGGTTGATATTTTTAATGAAGAATTACGAAGAGAAAAAGACCTGGGGCCTCATTTATGAGGCTGTGCGTCACTTTTCCGCAGCCGGTGCGTCACTTTTTGAGACACACCAGTGGCGTAAAAAATGCGCCTTAATACGCCATATTTACAAAGTGACGCATCTAGGTAGATGCGTCACTTTGTAAACCTCTGCGCCACATTAACTGCGCCAGGTATAATATATGCAAGGGGGGCGTTTTGACGCAAATAAGAGTCATAGAAGTAACGCAGTGAAATATATAAGATTTCACTGCGTCATTTCTTGGATGCAATGCGTCAAAATCTTACGCCTGCCTCATGGCAGGCGTAAGACTGACGCAGGCCCTTTCACATGGGGCTTGCACCATGTGAAAGTACACATTGCTGGAGTTGCGTCACTTTTGTGACACACTTCAGCAATGCGTCACTTTTGCGCCATACAGATACATCAGAAATACTGACGTATCTGTAACTCCTTGCGCAATGATGCGTCATACTGTAAATATGACGCATCATTGGTGTCGCAAGGAGGGCGCAATGAAAAGTGACACATCGCTGTTTTAAAGAAGCGATGCTTCACTTTTCATGAATGCAATAGCAGCAGCCGTAGTTAATTGACACTGAACAAAATTCAGGAGTTAGTAGACTCATAGCAATCCATCATTTGAAAACTTAAGTATCTTGTTCAAATGGTAAAGTGTAATTTATTATAGACCTAACCCTTTAAACAAATCCAATCAATTGTAATTGGGGGTGGGGTCGCACACTACTCACACACCAGCGGTATCGCCCCTAAGGACTATGGTAAATGTAGTTACGTGTTCCGCGATGCATCTTCTTTCGATTCTCTGCTATCTTCGCTGTCTTCGCCATCCCTGGACACGTGTTTTGGGGTATCACCCCTCGTCAGCAGGGATAGGCCGTGTTCTGGGGTTGCCGGTGGCTGCCAAATATCTGCCAGGTTTAGTACCACTCAGGCGCGTAGGTGCGGGGTCCCAGGCTCGTCAGCCAACTGCTCGAGGGAGCTTTAACATTACAATTGGGGATGGGGTCGCACACTACTCACACACCAGCGGTATCGCCCCTAAGGACTATGGTAAATGTAGTTACGTGATCCGCGATGCATCTTCTTTCGATTCTCTGCTATCTTCGCTGTCTTCGCCATCCCGGGACACGTGTTTCGGGGTATCACCCCTCGTCAGCAGGGATAGGCCGTGTTCTGGGGTTGCCGGTGGCTGCCAAATATCTGCCAGGTTTAGTACCACTCAGGCGCGTAGGTGCGGGGTCCCAGGCTCGTCAGCCAACTGCTCGAGGGGGCTTTAACATTACAATTGGGGGTGGGGTCGCACACTACTCACACACCAGCGGTATCGTCCCTAAGGACTATGGTAAATGTAGTTACGAGTTCCGCGATGCATCTTCTTTCGATTCTCTGCTATCTTCGCTGTCTTCACCATCCCTGGACACGTGTTTCGGGGTATCACCCCTCGTCAGCAGGGATAGTCCGTGTTCTGGGGTTGCCGGTGACTGCCAAATATCTGCCAGGTTTAGTACCACTCAGGCGCGTAGATGCGGGGTCCCAGGCTCGTCAGCCAACTGCTCGAGGGAGCTTTAACATTACAATTGGGAGTGGGGTCGCACACTACTCACACACCAGCGGTATCGCCCCTAAGAACTATGGTAAATGTAGTTATGTGTTCCGCGATGCATCTTTTTTTGATTCTCTGCTATCTTCTCTGTCTTCGCCATCCCTGGACACGTGTTTCGGGGTATCACCCCTCAACAGCAGGGATAGGTTGTGTTCTGGGGTTGCCGGTGGCTGCCAAATATCTGCCAGGTTTAGTACCACTCAGGCGCGTAGGTGCGGGGTCCCAGGCTCGTCAGCCAACTGCTCGAGGGAGCTTTAACATTTCAATTGGGGGTGGGGTCGCACACTACTCAAACACCAGCGGTATCGCCCCTAAAGACTATGGTAAATGTAGTTACGTGTTCCGCGATGCATCTTCTTTCGATTCTCTGCTATCTTCGCTGTCTTCGCCATCCCTGGACACGTGTTTCGGGGTATCACCCCTCATCAGCAGGGATAGGCCGTGTTCTGGGGTTGCCGGTGGCTACCAAATATCTGCCAGGTTTAGTACCACTCAGGCGCGTAGGTGCGGGGTCCCAGGCTCGTCAGCCAACTGCTCGAGGGAGCTTAAACATTACAATTGGGGGGTGGGGTCGCACACTACTCACACACCAGCGGTATTGCCCCTAAGGACTATGGTAAATGTAGTTACGTGTTCCGCGATGCATTTTCATTCGATTCTCTGCTATCTTCGCTGTCTTCGCCATCCCTGGACACGTGTTTCGGGGTATCACCCCTCATCAGCAGGGATAGACCCCACCCATAATTGTAATGTTAAAGCTCCCTCGAGCAGTTGGCTGACGAGCCTGGGACCCCGCACCTATGCGCCTGAGTGGTACTAAACCTGGCAGATATTTGGCAGCCACCGGCAACCCCAGAACACGGCCTATCCCTGCTGACAAGGGGTGATACCTCGAAACACGTGTCCAGGGATGGCGAAGACAGCAAAGATAGCAGAGAATCGAAAGAAGATGCATCGCGGAACACGTAACTACATTTACCATAGTCCTTAGGGGCGATACTGCTGGTGTGTGAGAAGTGTGCGACCCCACCCCCAATTGTAATGTTAAAGCTCCCTCGAGCAGTTGGCTGACGAGCCTGGGACCCCGCACCTACGCGCCTGAGTGGTACTAAACCTGGCAGATATTTGGCAGCCACCGGCAACCCCAGAACACGGCCTATCCCTGCTGATGAGGGGTGATACCCCGAAACACGTGTCCAGGGATGGCGAAGACAGCGAAGATAGCAGAGAAACGAAAGAAGATGCATCGTGGAACATGTAACTACGTTTACCATAGTCCTTAGGGGCGATACCGCTGGTGTGTGAGTAGTGTGCGACCCCACCCCCAATTGTAATGTTAAAGCTCCCTCGAGCAGTTGGCTGACGAGCCTGGGACCCCGCACCTACACGCCTGAGTGGTACTAAACCTGGCAGAGTTTTGGCAGTCACCGGCAACCCCAGAACACGGACTATCCCTGCTGACGAGGGGTGATACCCCGAAACACGTGTCCAGGGATGGTGAAGACAGCGAAGATAGCAGAGAATCGAAAGAAGATGCATCGCGGAACACGTAACTACATTTACCATAGTCCTTAGGGGCGATACCGCTGGTGTGTGAGTAGTGTGCGACCCCACCCCCAATTGTAATGTTAAAACTCCCTCGAGCAGTTGGCTGACGAGCATGGGACCCCGCACCTACGCGCCTGAAATGTACTAAACCTGGCAGAGATTTGGCAGCCACCGGCAACCCCAGAACACGGCCTATCCTTGCTGATGAGGGGTGATACCCCGAAACACGTGTCCAGGGATGGCGAAGATAGCGAAGATAGCAGAGAATCGAAAGAAGATGCATCGCGGAACACGTAACTACATTTACCATAGACCTTAGGGGCGATACGGCTGGTGTGTGAGTAGTGTGCGACCCCACCCCCAATTCCAATCAATTGTAGATGTTTTTGAACACCATATTTGCTACAGATAATAGGCACGCCTATATTTTGTAAGTCTAATGCTTTTTTATTGGTAAGATCGTTTAAAAGTCTGAAATACATTGGTGCAACGATAAAGGTCATACATCTGGATGATAAACTTTAATTGCTGAAAACATGAGTGATAGAAGTGAGCTTCATTGTATATGTCCTCTCTTCAAGCTACCCACCCCTTTGCACGCAGTGCTTATACTCCTGATGCACACAGCCTTTCCACGTGGAAACTGGTGGCATCAGGAGACTGCAGCAGGAAGGATGGGCATTGTGGAGGCTGCGATCATTGTGGTATGTGGCAGTTTACACAGCACAGGCACCATGAAACAACAATACTATGCAGGGAGTTGGAAGTCACTGGCAAGTACGGTCTGCCTTTATAGTGCAGCTCACCCTGGAGAGCTTTCTAAGCACACAACCAGCCAGCGATCCTGACATCATTTAACATTCATGACAAGCCTATAAATAAGGCACAACCCTAGAAGAGCACAGCCTCAACAACTTCCTCAGTATAATCCCTGAGAAGACATTGCACTGACCTTGTTCCAGTGCCTGCCTTACGCTTTTTCCTCCACAGATTTTTTTTTCCTTGGTCTTGCTTCCTTCCTGCTTTAAACCCTTCTCCTGATCCTTCCTATTTTCACTCATTCAGCATTCGTCCAGCGAAACTATCCATGGGGGTTCACCTCTTACTGCCTTCACCATAGGTATCATGTAGGTGTCACCAGGGGTTGCAGTTGCACCCGCTGGCTTGCCCCTTGTGACCCCTGGCACTGCCATTGGAGTCTTGGAGATAGCAAAATCGGTCCCAATAAGAAAAGGGTGTCTCACCCTTATGGGTGTCGGGGTGTGTCCTTGTTTACTAGCCATTTTTTTTGTACACTAAAAGGAATCATTTCCTATTATTCAATAGTAGTGAAATAAAAAATTGAGTACAAGGAGTTGAAATCAGACTCCCAGTTGCAGATGATGTAAGTAAAAAAAATTGTTGCATGCATACCTGTGATTAAGAATAGTTTTGTGTTTTGACGACCATCTATTTGTGAGTATGCGAGTGAAAGTGAGTGAGGGTCGGTGACAGGTAGTTAGTCAGAAGGAGAGAGACTGGGTGTTAGTAAGTGCACTGAGTGAATCATAGTGAGTAATAATGAGTGAGAGTAAGAGTGACTGTAAGTGAGCGAGAGTAGGTGAGTGTGAGTATATAAGAATGAGTGAAATGGAATGCGTTGGAAAGTGAATTATTGGTAGGGGTAAATGTACATCTACCTCTGGCAATGAGGCCTCTATTACAGACTAGGCCTCGGAATAGGTCACAGAATATTACTCTCATGCTCAAACCTTAGTAGTTTGGCTATGAGCAAGCAGGCTTAACTTCAGAGACAGGTATGTAAAGCATTTAAAAACACCAATTCAGTAAATAATTAAGAAACAAAAGACAATAAAAATTCCAAAACGAATTTTGAAAATAGGAAATATTTATTTCTTTGAGATGACACCAAAATGAAAAATATCCACTGTAGGTAACTAGAGATATGAATTTCTAAAGAGTAAACACTTTCTAGTGCTTAGAAACCAATAGTGCCACTTCTGAACATTTTGTCGCGTCTGACTAGGAAAAAGTCAACGATTGAAACTGACCGCGATGGAGCCCCGGTCGGATACACTAAGCAGGAGGTCCCAGTCAAGATTTTACCTTCAGATTTAGAAACTTTTCTGGAGGATTTCTCACCAGATGTTGTGCAGCCTCCTGCAGCAGGCCAGATTCAGTGAGGGTTTAAGGTTTAAAGTGTCCGAAACACAATCCAATGATGAGGAATCTCAAAGATAATCCTTGAAAGGTTGGGACTACAATTTCCACAATGCACATGGACAACACCCCCTTAGAATTTCACTGGATACACTCCATGCAGGGGACTCTTGGCGGAGTGGATGCAAGTAAGCTCTGTTAACCTGTAGCTTGCAGGGAGCCCATTCTTTATTCCTCTTGAAAAAAGGTATATCCAAAGGGCTGTAGTTCCAGACAATGCAGTAGGTGCAGTCTGTCAGGATGTAGGGCCTGATGTTGTAAATCAAATTTCCAGCTTGGCTTCTCCTCTCTATTCTCTAGAAGCAAGCCACATCCAAAGTGGTGAGGTTCCAGATAATGTTGCAGGCGCAATCTTTTGAGAGTGCAGGGCCTGATGGTGCAAATCAAGGTTTCAGCTTGGTATTCCTTCTTCTTCTCTCAGTTTCAAGGAGCAGAGCTGACAGACTCTGCCCCTCTCAAATACTTATTCCAAGTTTTCTGGGTCAAGAAGGAGGGCACTCTAGACTGATGAGGTGCCAAGCAACACCCCAGAGTATGACTATATCCTCCAAAAGGTGGCACTATTGTCTCCCATAGAGCAGTATTTCTCGTGCATTCAACATGGCTGATTTTCCAGCTGAGAGACAAGAGCTGGCTAAGAAAATCTTCAGGATGCTTCATCTCCATAATGCCCCCCCCCCCTTCTATCTGCTCATTCCTTCCTTAATCCTGCCATCCGACTGGGTTCAAAGAGTAGGGGTGTACATGAAACAGGACTCTCCTGCCTAACTCTTCCTTCTGTTGAGGATTATTGTTCACAACCTTGCCCCTTGCTCTGACATTCCTATGTTGAAGAACACTGCCCTCCCAGAATCACTCTCTAACCCCAGGGGCTACTTATCACCTCATCAAAGCAGCCTGGCTAATACACTTAACTCTGATAAATGAGGAAAGACCAGTGGAAGGCTGAATATTGGCTTACAGACAAGAAAGTGTTGTCTGTATATTTTAGAATAAATCCAATAATAGCATATTGTTGGATTTATCAATACCATTCTAGTCAGTTCTTGAATTATATGTTTGTGACCTCCTTAGCATTAGTTATTATTTAATAACTTATTGCCATGTTAACCTATTTGACTGTGGATTTTCAATGAGAAAAATGACTTGGACTATTTTTCCAACACCAATGCTCATAGAACATCTCTTATCAGACCCCGCCCATACTTACAGGTTCCCTGGGATACCTAGGTGAGACGTTTGGGGTTCTGAACATGTAAATATATTGCTGATCCTGACTCCACAGTGCTCCTAGCACAAACGTTGATTGTGGGCAGCACTTTACTACAAAGTTGGCCGTGAAATGTGTAATTTCACTAACCCTAGGGCATATAAAAAAGATTTTATATGAACCCTCCTTATAAATACCTGACCCCCAGTCCTGGGACACCTAAAGGAGACCCTAGAGGTACCTACTATGCCCAAACATTGTAGTTTAATAATTATTAACTGCCCCAAACATCAAACTTGATGTTGGGCATAATTTGCATTTTTAAGCAGTTCTGCAACACTAGGCTGCTTTTAATCTGACCTCGGGTTTCAGCAGTGCACACTTGCAAGTGCAGAATGGGCTGCTGGCCTCTAAACTGCCATGCACTTTATACTAGGCATTTAAAGGTAGTTTCAAACCCCTTGCCATAATATGCCACAATATATACTAGGGATTTATAGGGAGAGATCATGCCAATCATAGGGGTACCCTAACCCACAGTGTACCCTAGTCTATGTAGGTATTTTCCCTGTATTCTAGTCGTCTTGTTCAGCATAGCACTGGCCCTGGACCTGGTTAAGCAGAGCCCAGGGACAGTTCGAGTAAGTTACCATCATACGCCAGTAAGCAAACTAAAATGGGGGTGCCCAGGGCACAAGAACGATGTTGTAACAGAATGTGAGTGAGATTTTGTGACTGAGTAAATAAATGTGAGTGAGAAAAAGCGACAGTGAGTGAAAATGAGAGTGAGTGTGTATCAGTGAGTGAAAGCAAGAGTGAATGTTAGTGAGAGTGAGTGTAAATCACTCAGTGAGAATGAGTGAGTCAGAACATGAGAGTATAAGTGAGTGAAAATGGGTGAGTGAGTGTAATAGTGAGTGCAAGTGAGCTTCTGTATGAGTGAGCCAGAGTAAGAATTAGAATGATGTTTGTAAATAGGTAACAGTGAGTGAGAATGAATTGGTGAGTGCAAATGTGTGAGAATTAATAAGTGAGTGTGCATTAGTAATAATGAGTATGAGTGCTCCTGGGAATTTTCCGCTGCCCGCTGCTTCTTGGAATTTCCCGCCGCTGCCTCCCTGCGGCCCCGCCCCCCTGTGATTCCATTTGCCGCCCCGCTCCCGCCACCCAGCTGCTCCTCCCTCCCGGCTCCTTACTTTAGGGGACCACAGAGTGTGACCGCTCAGCCCTCCACAGGGCTTGGTTGCCCCACTCACTGCTGCCGCTCCTGCCTGCCTTTGCCGCCTCCTGCCTGCAGATTCCTTCGCTCGCTGCCCGCTGCTCCTGGGAATTTCCCGCTGCTCCTGGGAATTTCCCGCTGCCCGCTGCTTCTTGGAATTTCCCGCCGCTGCCTCCCTGTGGCCCCGCCCCCCTGTGATTCCATTCGCCGCCCGCCCCCGCCACCCAGCGGCCCCTCCCTCCCGGCTCCTTACTTAAGGGGACCGTAGGGGACCACAGAGTGTGCACAGGGCTTGGTCGCCCCACTCACTGCTGCTGCTCCTGCCTGCCTTTGCCGCCTCCTGCCTGCAGATTCCTTCGCTCGCTGCCCGCTGCTCCTGGGAATTTCCCGCTGCTCCTGGGAATTTCCCGCTCCTCCCTCCCGGCTCCTTACTTATGTTATGTTATCTTTATTTGTTATGCGCACAGCTGCCCCAGCTAAGGAGCGTCCTGGCGCAGTGACAAGGTAGGACAATAACACAACAGGAACAGAAAAAGGCATTTAAAGTAACTGGATTTAAAACAGAAAGGTTTTAATAGCTCTCCTAAAAAGCATAAGGTCCTCCATCACGCGGATATCTGCCGGAAGAGAGTTCCAGATGGAAGCCGCTTTGACGCGGAAGGAACGCCCTCCCGAACGGCTAAGCCTGAATCTGGGGACCACAGCGAGAGCCTGACCTTGGGAACGGAGGGCACGCGTGGGTACATAAAAGGACAAAAAGCTGGACATGATTTGGGGGCCAATACCTTTCAGAATTTTAAAGGTTAAGCAGAGAACCTTAAAATGAATTCGCTTCCTCATTGGAAGCCAGTGAAGGGAGCGAAGGACATTAGACACAGAGCAAAATCTGGGCAAGCCAACGATCGCTCTAGCCGCAGCATTTTGTACCCGTTGTAGACGAGTGATTTCCGCCTGATTAGCTCCAACCAGGAGAGAACTGGCGTAATCCAGGCGCGAGATGACAGTGGCCTGGATCACCAGCTGCCTGGTAGGGGCGTCAAAGTATTTGAGGACGGGTCGTAATCCTCGCAACAGGCCGAAACAGCAGGCGGTTGTTTTTTTGGAATGGCCAACAAAGGTGAGGCCGGCATCCAACCAGACTCCCAGGTTTTTCAGTTCAGACACCGGGGTCGGAGTTGGTCCCAGTTCCGGCGGCCACCATTGGTCACCCCATACGTCCACTCTCTTCCCGACAACCATAACCTCTGTCTTGGTGACATTGAGCTGGAGACGGTTAGCTGTCAACCAGCTGGCCACCGCCTTCAGTCCGTTCTGAAACCTGGGGGCATCTTGCTCCGCATCCCCGCTGAGAGTAACCGCCAGCTGAGTGTCGTCGGCATAGGAGACCAAAGTCAGGCCCCACTGCCTGGTGACCTCAGCCAGCAGTCTCACGTATAGGTTGAATAACGTGGGACTCAGCGAGGATCCCTGCGGAACCCCCATGGCCAGCGGCTGGAAATTGGACTTAAAAGGAGGAATGGCCACGCAGAAGGAGCGGTCCTCAAGGAAGGAGCGGAACCACTGCAGAGCCTGGCCGCCCCCAGAGCGACCGCGCAGCGGGAGCGCCGATTGAGCGCCGAAGGTGCGCCAAAGGTAAGCCCGTCTGCACCCGTCTGCGCCTGGCCCGCGCCCAGCGCCAGGACCCCTGGCCCTCCCCGCCGAGGCAAGACGACCCGACTGACCTACGACGCCGCCACTCTCAATGCACTCACTGCCGGGCGGACCCACGCCTGCTGCCGAGCCACCCCGAGACGCACCCACGGACCCTTCACCTGCTGCACCTGCAAGTTCACCTGCCTCCAAACCTGCCCCGCGCCCGCCAAGACAAACACCAGCAGCAACCACCTCAAGTGCATCCTGATCAACACCCGTTCCGTCCACAGACACGCTGTGGAACTCTGGAACCTCCTCGACACTACATCACCGGACGTCGCCTTCCTCACGGAAACCTGGATGAATGCCTCCTCTGCACCCGACCTCACCATCGCCATCCCGGACGGGTACAAGATCATCAGGAGGGACCGCATCAACCAGACCGGAGGTGGCATCGCCGTCGTCCACAGGAACACCATCCGCATCACGACCGACGCCAACGACTCCTTCGCCGCAGCTGAACATCTCCACTTCCAGATTCACACCGACCCTAAGACGACCCTCAGAGGCACCCTCATCTACAGACCCCCGGGACCATGCACACAATTCAGCGAAGACATCACAGACTTCATCAGCCCGCACGCCCTCCCCTCCAGTGACTACATCCTCCTCGGGGACCTCAACTTCCACCTGGAGAACAACAAGGACCGCAACACCACCGCCCAGCTGGAAAACCTCGCCAACCTCGGACTCAAGCAACTGGTCAACACCCCCACCCACTACGCCGGCCACACGCTTGATCCCGTCTTCTCTTCCAGCAAGTACATCACCTTCAGCCACGCCACTGGACTCCACTGGACCGACCACAGATGCGTCCACTTCAGCTTCAAAAGATCCACGACCCACCACCACCCGCAACAGGTACCTCACAGGAATTGGAGCAAGATCACCGCAGACCAGCTCACCGCCTCCCTCAGCCAGAGCCCACCCGCCAACACAACGGACCCCAACGAAGCAGCCCGCAACTTCACACAGTGGCTGACCGCCTTGGCTGACCGCCTGCGCCGACGACCTCGCGCCACTAAAGAACCCTCCCAGCAGACCCAGAAGCAAGAAGGCATCCTGGTTCACCGACAACCTCAAGGACTCCAAGAAGACCTGCCGCACCCTCGAGAAAGCCTGGCTCCTCGACCGGACCACGGACAACATGACCGCCCTCAAACACGCTACCCGCAAGCACCACCAGCTCATCCACACTACCAAGAAGAAATCCCTGAAGGAACGACTGGACAACAACGCCCACGACAGCAAAGAGCTCTTCACTATCGTCAAGGAGTTCTCCAACCCCAGCACCGGCACCAACGACATCACTCCATCACAAGACCTCTGTGACTCCCTCGCCTCGTTCTTCCACCGCAAGATCGCCGACATCCACAACAGCTTCGGCGCCCCACCCACGCACCCAACCGTCGAACCAATGCCCCCCACCGCCACCCTTCGCACCTGGACCACGGTGACCACCGAAGACACAGCCCGCACGATGAACACCATCCACTCCGGATCACCGACCAACCCCTGCCCACACCACGTCTTCAACAAGGCCGACTCCACCATCGCACCCCAACTCCGGAACATCATCAACGCCTCCTTCAACACCGCCACCTTCCCGGAGAGCTGGAAGCACGCCGAGATCAGCGCCCTCCTGAAGAAACCTACAGCGGACCCCACCGATCTCAAAAACTTCCGCCCCATCTCGCTCCTCCCTTTTCCTGCTAAAGTCATCGAGAAGATCGTCAACAGACAGCTGACCGCCTTCCTCGAGACGAACGGATCCCTCGACCCCTCGCAGTCCGGCTTCAGAGCCAACCACAGCACCGAGACTGCCCTCATCGCAGCCACCGACGACATCCGGACCCTGCTCGACAAGGGGGAAACAGTGGCCCTCATCCTCCTGGACCTCTCCGCTGTGTTCGACACGGTCTGCCACCGCACCCTAGTCCAGCGCCTCAGCAACATCGGTATCCAAGAGAAGGCACTGGGGTGGATCATCTCGTTCCTCGCCGGAAGAACACAAAGAGTCCGCCTCCCCCCGTTTCGCTCCGAGGCCACCAAAGTCATCTGCGGCGTCCCGCAAGGATCTTCACTCAGCCCCACCCTCTTCAACATCTACATTAAACCTCTCGCAGCCATCGCACGCCAGCACAACCTCAACATCATCTCTTACGCCGACGACACCCAGCTGATCCTCTCCCTCACCAGAGACCCCGACACCGCCAGAACCTGCCTACACGAAGGGATGAAAGACGTCGCCGAGTGGATGAAGGACAGCCGCCTGAAACTGAACTCGGACAAGACGGAAGTCCTCATCCTGGGATCTTCGCCCTCCGCCTGGGACGACTCCTGGTGGCCCCCAGCCCTGGGCACCGCACCCAAGCCAACCGACCACGCACGCAACCTGGGCTTCATCCTGGACCCCTCCCTCTCGATGACCAGAAAAGTCAACGCCGTCTCCTCATCGTGCTTCAACACCCTACGTATGCTTCGCAAGATCTTCCGCTGGATCCCGACCGAGACCAGGAAGACAGTCACCCAGGCACTTGTCACCAGCCGACTGGACTACGGAAACGCCTTCTACACCGGAACCACAGCCAAGCTACAGAAAAGACTCCAGCGCATCCAGAACGCCTCCGCCCGACTCATCCTGGATGTCCCCCGATACAGCCACATCTCCAGCCACCTGAGGAACCTGCACTGGCTCCCCATCGACAAGAGGATCACGTTCCGGCTCCTCACCCACGCACACAAGTCTCTCCACGACCTGGGCCCCAAGTACCTCAACGACCGCCTGACCTTCTACATGTCCACCCGCCAGCTACGGTCCACCAGCCTCGCCCTCGCAGCCGTACCACGCATCCGAAGAGCCACCGCCGGAGGAAGATCCTTCTCTTACCTGGCTGCCAAGACTTGGAACTCCCTCCCCATCCACCTTCGGCTGACCCAGGACCATCTCGCCTTCAGGAAACAACTCAAGACCTGGCTGTTCGAGCAGTAGCATACCCCTCCCCCCAAGCGCCTTGAGACCCTCCCGGGTGAGTAGTGGGCTATACAAATGGCATGATTGATTGATTGATTGATTGAGTGAGAATGTAGTATTATGCTCAAGAGTCTGATGTTGGCCTGGCATGTTAGAGGTAATTATTGGCTTATAGAGGCACCAATGGCAAAATTCTGGTACTGGCATACCCGAGGTAAATATTGCCCTGTGGAGCACCTGGGGAAAACTATCTGCATCACCTCTTGATATTTAAGCATCTGTGGCAAAATGCTGGTGTGATCTCGTTTAGGATAGGGGATTAAAACTGTGCTATATGAGAGGGGGGAACCCATGACTAAATACTTATACTGACTTACAAGATATCATTTTGACATAAGGGTCACACATAGAATATGGGTGGCATTAATGGCAAAATTCTGACACTAGCATTTTCTATAAATTTTTTGGCACAAAGATGCACCCATGGCATTTAAGGGGCACACATGACACAACACTGGCACAATGAAGGTAATTATTGACATACAGGGCACTCATAGCACATTTTAAAAATAATGTGCCCGACATCTGGAGAACATCTTGTTTCATTGACTTGAGGCACCATTACCGGACTTGAATATTAAAGGAGTACCCATTCAGTGCCTATGACTTTTTAGCAAATTCATGTGAATAATGTTATTTTAAATTAACTATCTGGCCACATTCTTTCAAATATTTCTAGAGGGACACATCCACTCCCCCAAACCCTCCCAGAAGAGATCTGGCTTGCTCACTCACTACAAATGAGGCCAAGTATTATGCCCCACTATTTGCAAGGATCATGGTAGCACCTTAGTAAATGTGGTATCTACAAATGGACATGTGTCTGTACTGTGTTATAATAATAACACAGTCCTTATAGAACTTCAGTGATGTAAATTATTGTGATGTCTTCATGGTTAAGGTCATGTGACACCTTTTCCTGGGGAACTTTCAGGGCCAAAGGTCATATAATGTCACTTCCTGTGACGTTATTTTTATTTATTTATTTATTTATTTTTTTGCAGAGTTTTATATAGCGCGAACTAGACCCGAACCGAATCAGGTATCAGAGCGCTTTACATATTTTTCCAGTTACGTTACATTTTTACGTGTTCCAGTTACTTTCATTTTAGGCACGGGGAGATTAAGTGATTTGCCCAGAATCACAGGAGGTTTTTGGCGTCGTTACTGAGACTCGAACCCAGTTCCTCCAGGTCCGAGGTCGAGCGCCTTAGCCGTTAGGCCAACTCCTCTCCCCTAAATTCTCCCCTTATTAAAGTCAAAGGATGTGTCAGGTCACTATGGATACCCATGACATTCATGGACTCCACTCCCTTGTACATGCTCTTTAAAATGTTTTAGCAAACATTCACAGAGGGTAAGGGATCCCTTCGGGACCCCTTCCTATTTGCCAATGGGTTACCACCTACTTGAAGTAGGCAGTAAAATGTTAGTGTTTTGCACCTGCATTTTGGTTGCAAAACATTCATACTTACTACTGCAATACTTCATTAGGAAGGGGCAACCTAAAGATGCGCCTTCCTAATACTGAATCACAAACTCAAATTGTAATTCGGTAACAGGCTACTGAATCACGGATGTATGACGTTACAACGCATACTTTTACAACGCCTACCTTTACAACGCATTTTTTACAACGCAACATCCTTTACAACGCATTCCATTACAACGCATGCATTTACAACGAACTTTTAAAAACTACCTTTACAACGCATTCCCTTACATCGCATACTACCTTTACAACGTATACCATTACAACGCATAATATTACTTTGCATGTAAGGTAAGTATTGGATAGTGTAGGGGTAATAATTACTATTCTAACTCCAGGGGGTGCAAAAGTAGGGTAAGTGTGGGATAGTGTAGGGGTACAAATTACTATTCTAACTCCAGGGGGTGCAACAGTAGGGTAAGTGTTGGATAGTGTAGGGGTAAAAATTACTATTCTAACTCCAGGGGGTGCAACAGTAGGGTAAGTGTTGGATAGTGTAGGGGTACTACGTGTTGTAATGGTATGCGTTGTAATGGTATGCGTTGTAAAGACTGCCAGGACCTTTGTCTGCGACTGAGAGTGGGAAGAAGACCTGTCGGTAGGTGAGGGGGGTCTGGGCCTCTAAAGTCATGCTGGGAACCTCTTTGGGGCAATAGGACCTCTTTCAAAAGAAAGACTAGGACCTTGAACATAGTTTGAGGGATCACCAGAACATGCAGACATCTAGAGAAGGCTGGTGTTTCCTACCTGATCATGATATGCAAAACAAAAATAAAACAAATACATTTAATAGTGGCAACCCGGGGCCCTCCAAAGAGATGGGCCTGGGGCAAACAGTCTCAGTTTCTCCCACCTACTAATGCCCCCAATGGAAACAGCACTTGCACAAGCAAATTGTATTAAATGTCAACATACATTTAGTCATACAACACATTTCTGACATGTAAACATTTGCAGAGCATGCACACGAAGTACCGAAGTACATTTGCCCATAATCAATCCATGTGGTGTATCGAGGACAAAAACGTTTGTCTCCTGATTATCAGCAGTCAAAAAGTAGGCGCTTAACCACATCTCCTCCCTTCGTCTGCACTGCATCAGAGCTGTGTTGCTCGTCAAAAGAATGGAGTCAGCATCCTTACATTTGAAAAACCTCTTATTCTTTGGTGCAAGGCCATTTAATTTGTTAACGTCCTAACTCAAAAAAAGCTAGCCAATTGGTGAGCTCTGGTCTATTTCTCTTCATGGCAGCAGGCAGAAAGGTGCCTAGGAATATATGTCAGTGACAGACCGCCACGCCATACCTCCCCTCCCACGTAGTCTCGCGCGCCACAGATGAGCCCATTGCACGGGAGTCTGCGAAGCTTCGCGGTTTCTAATGCTTCGCCTAGACCGACCGGATAATCCCCTTCATGAGAAAACATACAGGGCTCCAAAGCCTAATCACCCTCTGCCAGAGGTGAGTTTCACCCCTCCTTCCGCTCCCTCTGGAGAAAAAAAAAATGCTTCCTCATTTAAAGTAGGGGCATGGTATTGTTATCTTCTGGAGACATTTCCTCAAGTTTTTTTCTCCCTTTGTTTTTTTATCCACATGCATTGTGCATAGGGGTTCTTTCTCCCCCACTACAGTGTGTTCTTCGGTGGGATGGGGGAGGGGGTGTTCTGTAACCTTCGATTTCACAAATGCATATGGGACTTCAGGATCATGAATGTTCTGTGCTAGGAGCTATCAGCGCCATCCACAAATGCAAAATATTGGCCACGGAAATCACTTGCTTGTGACGGATTTTTGGCCTAGATCGAAGAACCGAGCATGCCTCTAGAAAGCGCAGATTAAAACGTCAATGCCCAGCAACACAAACCAGACCAGACGCCGGGTAACCCCGCGAGTGCGCAGTGGCTAGACCCCAACTCCCTGAAGACAGCCAGTCATACATCTATGCGGATGTAACGTGCCCAATTAACTTTCTCAGGAGAAACTGGGGCTTGCAGAAAGCAAACTTGGTATTGTTGGCAAGGGAGAACTGAATAAAGTAATGCACGGAACCATGGAATAAACGCACTCCGCCCCTCGACCAGGAATGTTCAATTATGATTTTTCCTGTAGGTATAGGATGAAAAGCTTAGAAGTAAAGCTTATAATTAAAGTTTGGGGGGTACAGACGCTCGCTGCTAGAGACAACTTCGAGTTTATCAGAACAAGCGTGCACAGCGGGAGGGAGCCTGCGCGATTCCCTTGCTGGAGCGTGCGACCATATGGCGCCACCATATGGTGCCAGGCCCTGCCGCAAGGAAATCGCCAGACGTGCACGTGTTGCCATTGCAAGCAATGCAACATGTGCACATCTTTGCAGGGAAAGCTGTGCCGATGGCTACAGGTCTCTCTCCTATGCAATGCATGTGCGCTGCATAGGCGAGACCTAAAAACCGGTGGTTATAGCCCATTTATACTATGCTAATAGTCTTTATTTGGGCTTCCCTGCATTTTTAACTCAAAGACTCCAGATTTTTCAAAATGCATCGGCAAGACGGATCCATAGAGATCCTGTTCGGCAATCTATATCCCCTCATCTGCAGCAGCTTCATTACCTGCCAGTTATTGATTGCATCAAATATAATGCCCTTACTTTTGCATCTAAGACCTTTGCTGGTAAGGGCCCTTCCCAACTGAGAAACATACTGCGCCCGTACAAGCAATGCAGACCGCTCAGTTCAAACAACCTTCGACTGTTGCAGGTCCCACAATCCTCCAAGATTAGACGGGGAGCAGATACTTTAGGTTCCTAAAGTCCAAACTGTGAAACACGCTCCTGATTTACCTCCGTAGGGCTGACTCTGTCTATCTTCAAGAAAGAACTAAAACCAATTATTTTTGATAAAGGCAAGTCCCCCCTGCACCGCTATTGCCTGATTCAGTCTCTCTTAGCCATGAGCGCCGGGACTCTTCCGATGAAGCAGCCATGCATTATATAAATGTCATTGATTGATTGATTGATTGATTGATTAAGCAGGATTCCACATCTGCTATTGTGTATACCCAGACACAATTCCATGCGCTACCAAACACATTGCTTGGTTTATGTCTGAATCGTTATTTATGTGAGGTTTAGTCTATTTCTATAGCACCATCAATGCGCTGTAGACAGGCGATACATTTTTTTAACTGCCGCTAAAACTGCGATAATGGGCTTGATAATATGCTCTATGGAATTCTAATTGAAGCCCATGTTAAATGTGAAGGACCTTTAACATGGGCTTCAATTGGAATTCTATAGAGCATATTATCAAGCCCATTATCGCTGTTTTAGTGTCAGTTTTCTGCCGCTAAAACTGCGATAATTTTATCACCTGTCTTGATAATATGCCCCAAAGATCTTCAGTTTTGTTAAATTACTTCTTTTAGTTAAAATGTTCTAGAAACATCTTAAGTAAAAAAAATAAAAGTCATGGCATCTATTATATGTAAATATATATATATCAGCCTCGAAAATGGGCTGCGTGGGGCACAACGCACTTTGCATTTCAAGTTACCGGGACAAAATGAACTTCGAAATTTACCCATTGGAGGGTTGAAAAAAACATTAAAAAGGTGAACCACAAAGACCATAAGACACAGCGCGCCAAAAAAAGGCGGGGACAAAACTATAATTGAAGCATCAGCGATGTGGTTTCACAAGAATCAGAAGTCACGGCGTACCTTTGAGAAAGTTCAAGAGCGAACGAAACATGTCAGGATTGCCGTCGGTCTAAATAAAGAAATGCAAGCTCCGTTGCTGGTGTGCGGCTGTTCTCTTCTGCACTGAAGATGTTGTGGTAAAATATATATATATATATATATATATATATATATATATATATATATATATATATATATATATATATATATATATATATATATATATATATATATATATATATATATATATATATATTATTGATTTATCTATATAACTGAAGGGTGCATTTATGGATTCTGCCCCATAAATTTGGACCATGACACCGCTTTACATGTGGGGACATATAGGACAAAGGACAGCTAGTTTTTCTGAGCGATGGGCAAAATGTCTCTGAGCAGCTGGGCAAAAAGGCGCTGTGCCCTGCTTTTTCCTTGTCTTTTTCCACATCTTCTTCGGCGGGATCAAACTGCACATCCAACTTAACTAACCATTCCCCGCTAAACCTTGCAAATATGCACACAGCCAAGAGTCCGTCATTCACCGAATAAACTGGTCAGATAACAACCTGCAGCCAATAAACGAACAACTTGGCACTCAGACAGACTAGACCGGAGCCTGCTCATCCCCCTGAACCCACATTCTGGGGGGGGAGTACTCACTGCTGCATGGGCCTCTCTCAGCTAGGAGGCCTACTTCCAGAATGCAATTTATGTGGTCTTTGGCAACCACTTGTGGACTCCTTGGGCAAAAGAGCGTCTGTATTACTTTGCACAACTATTTTAAATTGCAGAGTTTTAATACGGAGTAATCATGGACACCAAGAAACTCATTTACAAGCTTGCATCCACTGGGCTTGATTCTGAAGAAGGATGCCTTGTAGCATTGGCCAGCATGAACGGAAAATTGTGATTATGGCCTATCTTTTTTTTATTTTTTATATTTTTATTGACATTTGCATGATAACAATGCATTTCCTAAACAGGCATATTACAGCAATTACAGTATTCTTGGTTTTTATATGATCATTTAACATAGGCTATTGTCATTGCTCTGCTTAATTCCGACCAGTATCATACAAATCGCATATGTCATTACCACTTTTTCAACCATGAGTGACGATTACTGTGAACTTACTCCCCCCTGATCATGGAATGCAACGTTTACCTCGCGACTGGGCGACCATCTGTTCTATCATATACCTCACTTATCTATGCTATTCTCTGGCATATGGGGGGCCCCGGGTATGGATAACGTATCGGTCCTTTCATGAGTGGAGCGTAAGGAAAGCGCCTCCCTCCCTGGAGGGACCTTTCCTTTGGTTAAGTCTGTGGTCATTAGGTACTAAGCCCTCGCATCTTCCTCAATCTTATCATCCCTCTAGACCTTTTCATCGGTACTGATTCTGCGGTGGCCCATTCCATCATATCGCTAGTCCACCTCTCGAACGTGGGTGAATCTGGACTCAGCCAATGAATTGCGATTCGCCTAATGGTTAAAATGAGGCCCAGCTGTATGAATTTCCTAGTGCGTTTCTTGGCTTTTGGGGTGGGTAGCAGTCCCAACACCACCCCTTTAATAGTGGCTGACATGGTCCACCCCATGACAGGCTGCAGAATGTCGATAACTGGCCACCAATAGCGCGCCAGCTCAGGGCAGTCCCACACGATATGGATGAAATGCACGTCCGAGGATTTACATCTGGGACATGTGTCCGCCCGTTCCGGGTATATTTTATGCAGTAATTAGGCAGTGGGGTATGTCTGGTGCACCACATTGTATTGGGTTAATTTAAACCATGTGTTGGAGCTTATCTGTTTGACCCCTTCATGCACTTTCTGCCCTTGCGTCCCTGTAAGGGGCTCACCCATTGCATTGTTCCTTTTTGTGGGGACATTCTCCCTTAGCGCTCTGTATATGTACTAAACCAATCTTCGTCCCCCCGCCAGGGTGGTTACCATCTGCAATACTGTTGGAGCCGCATTGTATTGGGTTAATTTAAAGCATGTGTTGGAGCTTATCTGTTTGACCCCTTCATGCACTTTCTGCCCTTGCGTCGCTGTAAGAGGCTCACCCATTGCATTTTTCCATTTTGTGGGGACATTCTCCCATAGCGCTCTGTATATGTACGAAACCAATGTTCGTCCCCCCCACCAGGGTGGTTACCAACTGCAATACTGTTGAAACCTGCGGCTCCTGGGGGAATGACAGCCTCAGTTCTCTGCCCACCGCAGAGATCTTAGCATACTGCAGGAACTGCCCCTTGCCTAATTGGAAAGCATTATCTGCTTCCTCTCTCATCATGAACCGCTCTGCGGTGTAGAGGTCTCCCATCAAAAGACAACCATACCCCTTCCATTTGTTAACATTCATTGCTTGCCCTATCCATTTGTAGGGTTGAACCGCACGCAGTGGAGTTTCCGGGGCATATGGCACTCTCTTACTTACCTTCTGTACCACCATTCCTCCAACCGATGACATAGGGAAATGACCCTGGTACCTTGGATCCCATCATAAAAAGTTCCAGGAGGGAAATCTCCCGATCTGTGCCCCCAACAGTCGCTTCTCCCAATTGTCTTGCTCATCGAACCAATACACAGCATGCTGCAGTTGTGCGGCCATATAATAGAAGTTCAAATGGGGAAGCTCCAGACCCCCCAGCCTCCACTGTCTCAGCAAGATGCTCAACGTTATCCTCTTTCATTTTGACTCCCACAGTAATTCTATGATCAGATTATCAAGCTGTGAAAAAAACCTTTGCAGGACCATATATAAGGAATTCTGCAAAGTATATAGGCATCTCGGCAGGATGACCATTTTAGTCAATGCTACCCTGCCCATTAATGATAACTGGAGTCCCTTTCAGAAGGCAACAGATCTTCTAATACAGTCTAGTCTCTTCCCTATATTATCGGCTAGGTATGCCGTGCTAGTGTGTATCAACGTGATAATCAGATATCACAAACCATCTCATCACCACATTGGGTAGCTCGTTCTCAGACTTCCCTATTAAGCTCTCCATGGGGAACAGCTTGGATTTTCCTGGGTTAAGACGTAGGCCAGACCGCACACCAAACCTTTCCAGTTCAGTAATAAGCACCAGAACTGATTTGTCAGGGTGCCGCAATTATACCAGTGTGTCGCCAGCATACATAGAGACCACATGGCGCTCTTCCCCCAGCCGTACCCCCAGCCCCCCATCCTCGCTCGTAAAGTAATAGACAGACGCTCCATTGCGATGGCAAACAGGCGCAGGGACATGGGGCACCCCTGCCGAGTACCCCGTTGTAAAACAAAACTTTATGAGACCTGTCCTCGTAGGCACACCCTTGCAGACGGTCTGTTATATATGACTTGCATCCATTTTATAAACGGTTGTCCCACTCCCATTTTGGCCAACACTGCTCACATATAAATAATGTGTAGTATTCCGCTTAGGGGATTATGGTCTATCTTATATGGTATTGATGTTTGACGCATTTTAAACAATTGCAATTGACATTTGTTATAGTATTTTATTGTTTTATTGCTTTGCAATAGTTTCAATTAATTGTGCAATAATATTAACATTTTAACTATTAGCACCAGCCTACACACCACCAGAAACAAATGAAAGAGCAATAGCTAAGTGGCTAAAACAGCGAGTTTGATTGTCTACTTGCCTACTCCCTGTCATTCTGGCCATTCTAACTACTATACACACCCGCAAGAAGTTCCTGAAACTCAACTTGGGAACTTCTTTTACTGACATGGTGTGCCATATCTAGCTCTCAAATAAAATAAAGAGAAGCAAGCCCAATTATCACACACAGGCAACCATTTTGTTTGTTTTTCCTACTTCTGTACAGCATTCAAGCTTGATTTGCCATGCAGCAAAATGATAGGCGAAGAATGCATAGAGAGTGGAAGAAGTCAGGGCAGCTTTGTGTCAGCAAGAGAGGAGCAAGATGATTTGACAAGAAGATATGTGGCGAGAGAAAGGCAGAGGAGGGCCACGGGACTCTATATGAAGAGAGGGGCATAGGTCTGAAGAGACATTTTTCTGAGCTCCCAGTCACAGCACTACTTGTACTGCACCCCTATGTGTGTTGCATACAGTCACGTAGGAGGGATCTAGGGTATGGGTTACTGAGAAGGGTTCCTCAGCCCACCCATACTGAGCACACTGGAAGAACTGTGAGTTGACAGCCATGGAATGCTTGCTGGTCGGGCCTATAACCACAATTATAGACTGTAAATGGAGCATCCTAGTAACTACCCAGCTTAATGTTTGAATCCTAATGCAAATGCAGTTATTGGCCACAAAAGAGGCAGATCGGCTGCCCCACTCCCACTTTTCCCTTTATCCAGCGCTATAACTTTAAAGGACAATCTCTATCCTCTCCCATTTTCTGCTTCATGGTTGATTAGGTTCAATGATTTGTAAAAAAATATCATTACAGCATTTATTTTGGAACACTACTTGATATGTTGAGGGGTCATGTGAAATATGTAGAAGAAAGAGAGAGAGAGAGGGACATCATTCTAGAATCTCTTGTTGGTTATACAAGAACACTTTAGTAGTTCTATTCCTCCATCAGGATGTGACTGCTTTTTTTTTCAGCTCGAATTTAAGTTTAGTTTCCATGATTCCCTCGATTAGGTATTTTAAATCTTCTTTCCAAATGGGTGTAAGTCACTCTGGGCCTGATTCACAAACATTGGTTAGTGTACGTTTGCGATTTCTATGGAGTGGTATCTGAAACGACTGCGGAGTCTTCCCCCCGGAGGGGGAGACTTCGCACATAAAAAGATAGACCTATAAGCTGCACTCTCCAGGGTCTTATCTGACGGGCTAGACATTCAGATTTCCAGTTGATTTCCCCAGACACAAATTTGGACTTCTGCTTATTGGTGTTAAAGAGAATGGTCACGAAGGGATCTGAACTACCAGGAGAATATATTTCAGTTCTCATGCGCGGCTCTGCTTTCAAGGACATAAATCTAGAGGTAAAGTCTCCACTGCAAGCTGCATATGGTGGTCACTGTGACATCACACTGCATCTGCAAAGAACTCCGGGCATATTATCAAGCACGATGTTACCATTATCGCCGCTTTTCTGCGCTAAAGCTGCGATAATGGGCTTGATAATACGCCGTAGAGAATTCCCATAGAAGCCCAGGTTGACACCAGAACATGGGCTTCTATGGGAATTCACAAGGGCATATTATCAAGCCCATTATCGCTGCTTTAGCGGCATTTTTGTTCCGCTAAAGCGGCGATAATGTTAACGCCGTTTCTTGATAATATGCTCCACCATTCCAAGGCAACAGAAAGGTACATGGATGTTGTGGGACAGTCGCCAATACAGAATGATGGATGGAATCTCTTCCATGATTAAGTTGTCACATTGATGTAATGTTTCGCAGGAACTAGTATAAATATAATTAGAAACAATTCTTGGGTCATCCATAACAATTGGAGCCATACCCTGACCAAGTCATGCATCCTGGATTAAAGTCTGATTCTTTGTCGATGGTGGGTGGCAGGTTCAAGTGCTTCAGGACCCTTTTGACAGGTAGAGTCTCTACTATAATAGTTTCTGATGTTGCCTTAGTAAAACTCATAGTGTTCTTTGTGGCTTGTTATCTTCCTTTTGGCAACTTTTCCTTTGGTAGATATACTTTAGAAAGCAGTTTGATTGCTGGGACATTTCGCCTGCACGTGTTCATGTCATTGATCTGTCTCAGAAATGCTTCACGAGCTCAATCCCATCCCCAGGTGCCATGAAACAGGCTCCCAATACTATTGATTGGGTTGCAATGTGTCTGCTACATATGTGATTTCTACTTTTTGGAATCTAGTAATCAGTAATCCTTTTCAGCCGAAAACATTTGTTTCTCTAGTATTGGGCTCGACCCAGCATTTTTAGATCTGGCTACAGAAAACTTTGGTTTTTGAGACACCAACTGTTTCAAAATAGGACAATGGGAATAGGAGCTTGCATGGAAAGTCATGTGACATTTCCAGGAGTGCACCTGGATGCCTTCTCCTGTTGGAGCTTTCCAGGGGTAGTCCTGGGAGCAATTGTGTATAGAAAAGGAAAGAAAATTATGTTTAGGATGAGACAGAGATCTCTGCCCACTCTATTCTTACTATATCATGATTAGGGTTCAGGAAGTGCATCATGTAAGGTACAGGAGCCTGCATGGGCAAACTTAGGGCAGTGCATAAAGGGTCAGTTCCCAACTTTATCCTGACCTCTACTAGGCTGAAGGCTCCCCAGGAGAGGCAGAGACTTGCAATGCCCATTCACAGCAGAGAAGGCAAGCACATTAGCCGATCGCAAGGAATTAAGTGTTGTCTATTGCAGAATTAGTGAAAGGCGTTGTTATTGTTTATGTGAATGTATGTCTACAAATGGGAGTGTGAGCTTGAGTCAGAGAGTGAGAGATAGAAAAGTGGGAGTATTGTAATTCTGAGAATTGTGAATTTGAGGAGTGTCCGCATGAGTGAGTGTTATGAACTAATTGCTCTGTTGCATTCTTTAACCCCTTCGACGCTGATGACGAGCTGAGCTCGTCATGAGTTACACCTCTCGTACGCTCATGACGAGCTCAGCTCGTCATGTAACGCTCGTTTTTAAAAACCGCCGCGCACAGCGGGAAAAGCCGCCGCGCGCATGCGGTTAAACAGGGTGGGCACCTTGGGTCTGCATTGGTTTCTGTCTCTATAGGTATCATGTGCTGATATTCCTGTGAGCTAGTGTTAGAAATGAAAATCCTGTTTGGCTGAGGCATACATCCAGGCCAGACAGGAACCACCACTCCAGTCAGGGTAAGCTAGATACACACAAAAGCATAACCTCTGCTCACCCTCTAGTAGCTTGGCACAGAGCAGTCAGCCTTATCTGAAGATGCAATGTGTAAAGTATATGTGCAAAACACACATACAGTAACACAATGAATACACCAGAGAAAGGCTCCACTCAGGTTTATTAAAATAGAGAATATTTATCTAAGCAAAATGAGGCCAAAATGACAAAAATTCAATCAGTATAATCAAAATATGAATTTGTAAATATTAAGTGCAAAAATAGTGCTTAGAAGTCACTAGCGACCAAAAGGTTACTTTAGGTTGCAAAGCACTGGGGAAAATCTAAAGTTCAGACCGACTGCGATGGAGGGTAGGCTGTCCTCAGGAACACACACAAGATGATGGACGGAATGTTGCACATTGGCAAAACATTCACCCTCAGTCACAGATCTGGGTTTAATCCATCGAACACACAGAAACACGCAGGGCCAGGCGAGAAAGTACCATGGACGGAGCAAAGGGTTGATGCTGAGGATGAGTCGAACTTTTCATCATAGTCGGGTTGCTGGGTCATCATTGAGCTAAATTGCAGTGAAGGCAATGCGTTGTTGTTGAGCCACGCAGAGCATCGTCATCAGGGTGTGCAAACTGTTGAACTGCTCTTGTCGAATAGCCTCTGCGTCGGAGTCACAGTGTGATGCATTGGATTCGATCGGCGCAGTGTTGACAATGCGTCGGTTTTGAAGAAAAAAGCTGCAGAACCCACTTCTGAGGCCTAGACTTGGAGAGGGCATCTCAGGCACTCACAGGATGCAGAGTCCAGCAGCACCAGCAGAATTTCAGGAAGTCTTTTGTATCCCTGAGACTTCAGAAAACAAGGTGCAAGTCATCAAGTACTTGGAGATCACTTGACGTCAAGGCAGAGTCCAGCTCTCCTTTGGCAGGGGTTCGATCGGCAGTGGGGTTCTGGAAAATATTGCCCATAGTGGCACTGGCAAAAATTATTATGGTCCCGTAGCTACTCTACCACTTTACCAATCTCCCAGTTACACCACCACTATCATTCTTTAAGGAATTAGATACCCAACTCACCGAGTTTATCTGGGGAGGGAGTCGACACAGGGTGGCGCTGTTAACACTATGCTTACCCACAACAGAAGGGGGACTGGGAGTGCCATCTTTTGAGGCATACTTCCTCGCAACCCAACTGCAGTGGTTGTCATATTGGACAGCGGAGCGCCATACATGGGAGGCCACCACTGAAGAGGGTCATATACCATTGCTGGCAATCCATAGGATGCTGCTGCCGAGCACCAAGCCCATGCGCACCCGACCCCATCAGATATCCATAGTCTGTATGATGAGAATACATCGCATGTCAAAGGGAAGACCTCCATACTCACCCCTCCTCCTTCTGGTAGGTTTCCCCAGGGAAGAGAGATACTACACCTCAGGCACCCTACAAGTCTGGACTGGCCTTTCAGTCATGGAAGTAGTGTCCCTGTTTGAGGAAGGCCATCTTAAAACGTACGCCCAGATGGCCGAACAATATGACCTCCCGCAAGGCTAATTTTTAACGCAAAGGCAACTTAAAGACAGTAACCGCTGCTCCTGGAACCCAAACAAAGGGGAACCCCTGACACACCCAGTAATACATACTATTTTACACATGGGAGTAGGATGGCACCTGGTTATGTGGCTCTACAAAACCCTTCAGGAACTAATTCTCCCCTCACTACAGCCTTTACATCAGATGTGGGAAACAGAAATGAGGAGGTTTTTTCAATGACAAAGAATGGAATACAGCCTTGGAAAATCCCCAAAAAGTTTCCAGGAATGCACGCTTTCGGAACATACAGTTCAACGTCCTCCACAGAGCATACCTCACGCCACATCATCTCCACCATTTCTACCCAGATACACTCTTCGCATGCCCCGAATGTCAATCTCCTGAGGCGGGCTTCAAACACATGTTCTGGGATTGCCCCATCATTCAAAGCTACTAGGACCGAGTCCATCAGATGCTGAGGGTGACGACCAACATCACGACTATGTCCAAATGAGAAGCGTGCGCTCTCTGGATCTTCCGCAGGCGGAAGACCAAAAAATCGCAAAACCGCTTTATGTCTCTCGCCATCCTCTTAGCGAAAAGAGGAATAGCCATGCACTGACGGGGCCCAACAGGACCCCCGGAAGCAGCCTGGATAGGAGCCATGAAAAAATGGGGGAGGGCGGAGGAAGAGGTGCTAGGAGAAGTAGGAGAAAAGGAAGTAAAAGGAATCCATAGGAATCCTATCTCTTTAGAATGGGAACAACTATTATACGCATTTACACATTAAACAACTCCAGCCGAGGCACCAGCAGACTCCCAATCCTAGACTCCACCTCTACCTCCTGCAAGACCCAACGCAGAACTTCCACAGTAGGATCCACATGCTTAGATTCACTTCTGCACCGACAACACACCTGAAGTTCCCCTCGTCTATGCCAGAGTACCCAGCTAGAGAGGTTCCACACTCCTGCCCCCCCTACACCTACATAAAAACACACCCCGTACCCTAACACCATAAAAAGACAACAACATCACCCGCACCACCAATCCTGTTGGCACAACATCCAATAGCTCCCTAATGCCCCTCCACAGTTTCACCTCCATTGTTGACAGTTCGCATTTTTGTATCGGTAGCTATGACTCCGATGACAGTTTAATGGGAACAAATTCGGACAAGAATAGACATGATAACACTGGGAATAAACACACAAAAAGGAATATTCATACATGCCCACCGGTGGAAAACTCAACCAGAACATGAGACGCTACCACTGAAGAGCACAAATCAACTGGAGGGCCCCTCCCCAAAAGTTTCTCTCTAATGTCTAACGATTATAATTGTTGTGCATCAGTAACAATATGTATGCTTATGATTAGAATTACTCCGCACCCAACTGTAATTGTGTAATACATTGTAATAATGTAAAGATGTCATTAAGTAATAAGAAATGTAAAATCCTAATAAACAAACTTTAAACATCAATAGAATTCTAAGGACAGGATTGCTTAAACCTTTTAAAAGTTATGTATGTTGGATTTTTGTTGTTTAGTCTTGTTTGATTTTGATAGGGATTGCTTATTTTTTCTAGACTAGTGTGGTGTCCATTTTTAGTGCATTCACTGTGTTACTGTGTAACTGTGTGTTTAGGGTACAATGGCTTTACTCATTGCCTTTGAGATAGACTAGACTGCTCATGCAAAGCTACCAAGGGAGTGAGTAGGGGTTATCTTTGGTGTGTAACTCTCTGACTCTGATTAGAAGGAATGGTTCCTATTTGGACAGGGTGCAAGCCACTGCCAACTAGAGACCCCTATTTCTAGCAATATATATAGGCCAAATGAAAGGGGGTGTCCAAAACACAAAAACCCAATTCATTTTCTATAGATATTTAAGATGGGCTTCTGAAAAACCTGCTGAATGGAATTACACCAAATTTGGCAGGAAAGTAGATAGTGGTCCGCAGAGTGTGCGTTTTTGTGAATTGATGCAAATCTGTTAAGTAGTTGTTGAGAAATTAAAGTTAAAAAAGAATTGTATAACTGGATGGTTGGGTTCGCAAGAGTCTTGATAAAGTCTTGCAGGAGTGTCAATTTAAAAATAGAGCATTCTTGATTGGCCCAGGGAGCTTTATTTACCTTAGCCGATCTTGCTCCCATGGAAGTCAGACTCCAGTGGCAGCAAGTGCTGTGACTGGCTGCCAACAACATTACAGCACTTGGTGACTTCATCCTCTGTCCTGAACATGTTTAAAAGAAAGAATATAAGGAGGCAGGGCTGGGATACCCTGACCCCCTAGGCCCAAAGGGGGGGCCAGCCCCCTGGGGACAAAAACAAATCAGAAATAATTGCCATAATACAGCACGACTTACGCAAGATTGTAAAAAGAAAAAGGCAGTGCTGTTTTGGTTTAATAATGGGAGGGAGGAACATGGCCCCTTCTCTTCTCCTAGCCTTTACCAGCCTCGGGAAGCCCACCCCAGGTCTAAAAATGATATATATGGGAAGGGTGGACACATAGTCCCCTTAACAAGCCATCAGAAATCCTTGGGAGCACAACCTTGGGAACAAAAAGCTTGTATATGAGGAGGGATACTGCATGGCAGCCCTAACCACGCCATCAGAGGCTCCGGGAGCTCTCACCGGGGCCAACGTTCTTGAATAAAGGGAGGGGGACTGAGTGCTCCACCTCCCTGAGGCATCAGATAATTTGGTGAGCCCATTCCCAGTGGCAAACTTCTTTAAAATGGGTAGGAGGCCATACAGCCCACTCTCCCCAAGCCTCTCAACCCACCTAGGGGCTGAAAGTTCTGTAAAATGGGAGGGGGCTGTGCCCCCAGGATCAGTTTGCCTGCTATGGCCCGGGGTGCCCACCCTGGGACATAGCGATTTACATGCCCACACTGGGCACAGGCAGGAAAACCCTGTGTTTGCTCTTGCTTGGTGGGGGCATTATAAATGTCCCGCCAAGGGGGAGCAAACACAAAGACTGCTTCCAGCCGTAAGGAGCTTTAAAAGTGCTCCCACTGGCTGTGAGCAGACTTTTGGGATGTATCTCAGCCCTCACTGAAGCAGGCAGGAAAACAGTTCACAATATTAATACCGCTTAGAGTGAGCAGCACTAGTAGCTGCTCTCTCCAGGTGGGAGCAGTGCTGGGGCTGCAGGGCCCCAACAAATGTATGGTGAATGCCCTTAGTGGGCACCATGCCTCCCATCTCTATTAATGTGGGCCCTGGGGCAAGAAAATGTTTCGAGAAGGGGGGCTGCATGACCCCCCTCCCCATTTTGAAAAACGTCAGCACTTGAGGATGGGGTACCCAGGGCCTAACAAAGCTTATGGAGGGGGGGGCTCTTTAATTTGAAAAACAAGGGCCCTTGGAGATGGGGTTGCATGGGCTCAACAAGACTCAAGAGGGGCCCCACTCAGCACCCGTCCCCGTTAATTCAAATAAACAGCACTGTGGGATGGGGTTCACAGGGCATAACATGGCTTAGGTAGCTAAACCACGTAGCACCCTCCACTTTCATTTAAAAAAAAAAGATCCTGAGATTCCCAGGGTCCATCTATGCTCATGTAAGGGGTGCACGTATGCCCCTTCCCAATTCAATAAAAAAAGGCCTTGAGGCGGGCACCCCAGGACCTAAGAAGGTGGCCCCTTTTATTTAGAAAATCAGCCCTGTGGATGGGGTCCCCAGAAGCTAACAAAACTCGGGGAGGGGCACCACGCAGCCCTCCCCCCTTTATTTTAAGAAGTTGCCCCATGAGATGGGATCCCCAGGGCCTAAATAGGCCCAGGTAGGGTTTTTTTGGTCCCCTCTCCTCTTTAATGAAAAGAAAATGGCCCTAGGCTATGGGGTGCCCAGGGCCTAATAAGATTCAAAGAGGGGGCTGATGCCGTCCCCCTCCCCTTTCATAAAAAAAAAACCCTGGCGATGGGATGGGTTTCTCATGGGCTAATGAGGCTTGGGAAGAGGGAGCTACATGGTCCCTTCCCCTTTAGTTGGTATGGTAATAAAATATGACATTATGTTAAAAGAAAACATAGAAATTCACTGAAAACAACAAAGGTTGAAGTAAATGTATAGTTAGGTTAGGTAAGGTGTGATAAAAAGAAATGTTTTATTAAATTATTTTTTGAAACTTAGAAATTCACTGAAAAAAACCATAGGGTAAAGTAACGCTATAGTTAAATGAATTAGACAACATTTAGGTTTTGATCTCAAAAAGTTATAGAAATTCACCTGTTATACAATATAACTTGTGTACTGACCATGCACTGGTTATGACCTCACATATTACATCACTCATGACATGTTCTATGACAATTTATGAAATTATGGATGACATCTCAAATGACATCATTGATGTCATCACTGATGATAGTATCCAATGAGTATGTTAGTTTGTTTTACAGTTTACATAGTGACGGGTAGCTACCATATTATTTTTAACCTATTTTTGTACAGCCTGTGTCCTGATGATGGGTGTACATATTTACAAAACGCATGTGCTATTAATATATTATAGGTGGTTAGAGGTATTGAACATGTTATAAATCTTTGCATTGAACAGTAACCCTGTGCACAGGTGACGGTTGAGAAATTGTGTCTAGCATGTTCCACACATGTTTGTAGGGTCTGCAGAACAAGTTAACAACAGGGCAAATATACTATAGACAACATACTACATATTGTAAGCAGCTTTGAGTTATTGGGCAGAATCATCTCAGCCTGACAATTTCTAATGTAACATAGAAGGTATTAAGCTGTGTAGATATGCTTTTTTTGCTTCAGAAGATGAGTTATCTGTAAAGTTTTCACCACAGTATGAAGACTACATGTAGTGTAATCCCTAGCTTCTTCAGATGCTGCTTATTTTAAGCAAATAGTGTCTTTTATGCCAAGTGTTGCATAGAGTGTACACTGTCCTTAATAGATACTTTTTAATACTCTGTAGCATCATTATCATTAGAGGTTCACTGTCTGCAAACAGTGTGGTACAGGCTAAACTATTTCCATACAGTGAATACTGTTTACGGTAGCCACTTCTCTATGCATATCCACTTAATTTCGCAGTGTAGGTTTGGTGACTGTCTAGGATTTGATACAAATAGAAGTTCTCCATAGTAGGGCATTCATTTTGGAACGGACGTTCAGTATTTTTAGAATACAGTATTTTTAGGAACTTGGATTTCTCTGAATAGTTGTATACAGATTTAGCAGCGTATGCAATGGGGGTTTCCTATATATCTGTGTATGGTATAGGGTCAATGTGGCACATAACCCATGCTCTCTACATCTAAGGGAGTTGTTTCTGTAATGGCATTAATGACACCTCTTATTCTTCTTAGCGATTATGTACTTAGTTTCACAGCTCTAATGCTATACCCGTTTATAGAGTAATAAGTACAAAAGAAGCTTAGATGTCATCAGCGATATTATCAGTAATGTCATCAATTATGACATTTGACATGTCATCCGTGATGTCATAAATGAAGTCATAGAACATGCCATGAGTAGTGTATTATGTGTAATTTCTGTTTTTTTGTTCAAACCATTAATGTTGTTACTGATGAATCCACGTAACTATAAAGTTACTTTAGCCTTTGTTTTTATCAGTGAATATCTAAAGTTTTTTTAACATAAGTAATATTGTATAATCATATGTAAAGCCAATCCAGCCACCATGCATGGCCTTGAGCTCTGTGGAACAAGAGGTTAGTCACAGGGCCTTATCTTTTTTAAAGGGGAGGGGTCCATGCGCCCTCCTCCCCAAGCCTTACTAGGTTCTGGAGACCCCATCCCCAAGTGCTTTCTTTTTTAAAGCGGAGGGGAACCAGGTGACCTCTTGGTCCCCCTTCCTGAGCCTCGTTAGGGCCCGGGGACCCCATCTCCAGGGCGTTTTTTTATGAAAGAAGAAGGTGCTGCATGGTCCCTTTCCCGAGCCTTATTAAGCCCCGGGGACCCCATCCCCCAGAGGCCCTTTTTTTAAATTAAAGGGAAGGGGTGGCGTGGTCCTCCTCTCTAAACCTTGTGTCAGGAATGAAGGCAGCAGGTTAGCTCCTAGGCAGGGTACATACTCATCTAGATCTGTACTCACCTATTCTTTCTACGGCAGATTGCGTAAAATCATTTCCCTGACTCTAGTTTGTCTTTTGTTAAACTTCCTTTCAGGTGCGGTGCCGCCACCACGCTAAGGCGGAGGATAGCGGTCTAGTTTTTTTTTACTAGCGAGCGATCGCAGCTGTCAAGGCTCTCGCGAGCGAGCTCTATTGTGCACTTCAACTGACTTTATTGTGAGGATGGACTTGTTCTGACCAGCGCTTCCTTTAGAGAAGAATATTCAAAGATTTTGGGGTTTTGCTGGCGATAAAAGAGGACAGCTAAGTTATAAACATATTTTGTACCAGCGCTATTTGTATTTTTGAGCATGAACTATTTCTGAAAGCAGTAAAAACACTTTTGGCAACTTTTGAGCAGCAATAATTAATTTGGAGACTTTGAGAAAGGTACTTGCTATAGACAGTACATCAATTTATTATTTGAGAATATGATTGAGCCAATTAGTAAAATACTTACCTTGAAGACAGGAAGAGCCAGGAACAAGACAATTCAAGACATACAAGAAAAGAAATGTAAACGGGATTATATATATATATATAATTGTACTTGCCAACAAAGGGTCTTGTCGGCCAAGCTGTAATACAAGAATAGAGAAAAAGAATATCAGAACCTTTCTTCAGTTATCTACAGTCAGTCAGAAATATACCAGAAAAGAGGATTAAGTCCAACACTAGGTTTTGGTGAAAGCAAGGTAACAAGAGCACTTAGTGGGTAGGGGCTACTTAGCGAAATTGAGATTACATATTGTTTGTGTTTACAGAATACACCATCCTGTATAGACACCAAACCCAATAAAATAGAGCAAGATCTAGACACACCGATCTGCCAATCAAGAGAACAGCAAAACACTGCATGAAGTCAGGTAAACACATAATAGAGGTGTTAGGATAATAGGAAGCTAGTGGGTACAGTGTTTATAAGTATAACTATTTGTTACAGGGTTCAACACCAGACGAACAGAATCCAACCAGAAGAATTCAAGGCAGTGCAGTCTCTCTTTCTCTTTCCAACTCCCCTTTTCCCCTCTTTCTTACTTGTGAGCATCAAAACTCGCGGGTAGGGGAGTCGGGAATAGAGGAATTAGCACCTGTGGAAGCTACAGTTTGAGAAGGTACTTGACACCTTGTTATGATCTAGGGACCACGTCCCCCAGGGCCGTTTATTTTCATTAAAGGGGAGGGGGGCTGCGTGACCTCCTGCCTGAGCATTCTTAGGCCCTGGGGACCCCATTCCCCGGGAATTCTTTTTTTACGAAAGATGTGTGGGCCACACGGACCCCCACCCTGAGCCTACTTGGGCCCATGGGACCCCAGGGCCCTTTTTTAAATTAAAGGGGTGGTAATGCAACTACAGCAATCTCTGTGCACACATAAGTATACATTTTAGAAGCAAACATGGCAGAGTGAGAGGGGACTACTTACAACAAAATGTGAGAGATTAAATGAGGCACTTTTGGGAAGGGTCGTGTAACCACATGCGAAAAAGTAAGTCCATTGCTATTCATAAACTGCTCTTCAGTTAAACTACAGTTACTACAGTTAAAGATAAACAGTAGTGAATGTTTTCCAACTCAGGAGTAAGTCTAGCATCACTTGTCTAGCGTCTCAGTAACGACGCCAAAACCTCCTGTGATTCTGGGCAAATCACTTAATCTCCCCGTGCCTAAAATGAATGTGTGTCCGTCCTCATGTAATGTAACTGGTGCTATGTAAAGTGCTCTGATACCTGATTCGGTTCGGGTCTAGTTCGCGCTATATAAAACTCTTAAAAAAAAAAACACAAAAAAAACCACGGGTTAGCCACAAGCTGTGGTTAGCCACAAATGATGCTAGACTACACTGCCGGAGAAAATATTGAAGGTAGGGATTTATTATATAGTTCCACTGGCACTAATGTTAAATTAAATCATTTAAACTATACATGAACACAAATATTTTTCATTTGTTGTTAAAAAAAATTATAAATGAAACATATTTAATATTTTTATTTATTTACTAGCTGTACCCTGCCACGCGTTGCTGTGGCTCAGTCTGGTTAAATGGAAGAGAAGGAAAAGAGTAAGCGCACGTTTCTAATATGTTTAATTTCACAATGCTTGTGGGCACACAATATGTTTTTGTGACTATTGTCACGTTGTGTATATAAACACGTGCTAATGTTGCAAAGTGAACCAACTTCTCCCTGCTCCCTCCACCCACTTCCCGGTCTGCCATCCTGACACCAACTGTTCATCCTAATATATGTAGACTATTGTCTCTATGCGTCCTTTCTTAATGTTACAAAGTGAACCAACTCTTCCTCCCCTCCCTCCACCCACATCCCGGTCTGCCATCCTGACCCAACTGTCCAGCCTAATATATGTAGACTATTATCTCTATGCGTCCCTTCTAGTTGTTGTGCAGCAACATATTCAATAGCGTCTGTTTGGCCTTTCGATTAAAAACACGCACGTTTTGGACACACGCGTATTCGAATCCAACATTGTGTATATATAAACACGCGCTAATGTTTCAAAGTGAACCAACACCTCCCCGCTCCCTCCACCCACTTCCCGGTCTGCCATCTTGACACCAACTGTTCATCCTAATATATGTAGACTATTGTCTCTATGCGTCCTTTCTTAATGTTAAAAAGTGAACCAACTCCTCCCCCCTTCCTCCACCCTCTTCCTGGTCTGCCATCCTGACACCAACTGTCCATCCTAATATATGTAGACTATTGTCTCTATGCGTCCCTTGTAGTTGTTGCACAGCAACCAAACCAATAGGGTCTGTTCGGCCTTTCGATTAACAACACACACATATTGGACATGCCAGATTCTAATCCCATGTTGTGTATATATAAACACGTGCTTAATTGAATCCAACGTTGTGTCAAAATTTCAAATCAATCAGTGAAGAACTTTCAGAGATTTAAGATTTTTTACAAACGAACATTGACTTTTGAATGTGTCTGTTCGGGCTTTCAATTAAAAACACGTGCGTATTCGACATGCACGTAATGGAATCCATCCCACGTTGTGTATATATAAACACACGCTTAATCGAATCCAACTTTGTGTCAAAATTTCAAATCAATCGGTGAAGAACTTTTGGAGATTTAAGATTTTTTACAAACAAACATTGACATACTTATGTGTCTGTTCGGGCTTTCGATTAAAAACACGCGTGTATTGGACACGCCTGATTCTAATCCCACCTTGTGTATATATAAACACGTGCTTAATTGAATCCAACGTTGTGTCAAAATTTCAAATCAATCAGTGAAGAACTTTCAGAGATTTAAGATTTTTTACAAACGAACATTGACATTTTATATGTGTCCGTTCGGGCTTTCGATTAAAAACATGCGCGTATGCGACACACGCGTAATGGAATCCATCCCACGTTGTGTATATATAAACACACGCTTAATCGAATCCAACGTTGTGTCAAAATTTCAAATCAATCGGTGAAGAACTTTCGGAGATTTAAGATTTTTTACAAACAAAGATTGACATACTTATGTGTCTGTTCGGGCTTTCGATTAAAAACACATGCATAGTCGACACGCGCGTATTGGAATCCAACGTTGTGTATATAAAAACACGCCTATATTCTAATCCAACATTGTGTCAAAATTTCAAAGCAATCGCTGAGGAACTTTAGGAGATTTGTGATTTTGAACAAACGAACATTTACATTTTTATTTATATAGATTTTTAAATTGCTTTTTAAATGTTCTAATTTAATGTAATCTAAATGTGTATGCATCACTTTGAATCATTTCTAATACATGATAAAAAAAGATATTTGCTTACTTTAGATGGAAGGTATTTCTTAATTTAAACTTCAGAAAAATTATTTTATTTTAATTTAGGTTCCAAACAATTACATTTTTAATTTAAAATTAAATTGTTATTAATCCTTCAACTGTTTGCTATTATGCTACATTTACATAAAAATATGCAAATATTTAAATATACAATTTAGCATAAAAAATATTTTTTCTCATTATTTTCAAAAGCTGAATAATACTTTTGCAATGTTCCCTATATTTTACCGTAGGGGACCTCCACTCCAATTGCGGAGCCTCTGCCAAGTGTGTGAAACATCAAATACACTCATGCACTCCCTACTATTTCTTTATAGTCTAATGCAATGTTTTTCGTAGAGCACTCCGTATTTCCAGCCGAGGCCGGTAGTGGCAGTAACCGTCCGTGCGGTGACGTGGGGAGGGGGAGGGGCAGGGTGGGGGGTAGAAATGTATGGATTACGGACTTTAAAAGGTAAGTAAACATAAAAATAAATAAAACAAATTTCGTTGCACACACTGCAGCACCAAATGCGATGCAGTGTGTGCAACGAAATTCGTATTATTTATTTTTATGTCTACTTACCTTTTAAAGTCCGTAATCCATACATTACTACCCCCCTCCCTACCCCTCCCCCTCCCCACGTCACCACAAGGCCGGTACTCCCACTACCGGCCGCCTATTTCACATGTAAGTCTTATCTTTGGAGCAACTTTACACTCATAAATGGTAAATGGCTAAAGGCAATAAAGCTACTCATAAGGGTAAGTGGGAATTTACATTAAAAAAATCAACACTGGTCGATTTACCTTTGTCCAATTATTCAAACATTCTTACACCTAAACTGGATAGTTTCGATATAAGTAGTGTAGTGGTTGGGAGTGTGACAGCCTGCATTGCAACAGTATGCACAACTGTTTCTGGGCAGTGGCGCTGAGCAGGGTCAGGATGCCAAGAGTGTCAAGGTGAAGATTTAGCCTGCGATGTCAGTGTCTGCATCCTTAGTCCCTGATTATCAGTGGGTTGTTTTTGGTTTTCAGACCATCACAGAGATCCTTAATTGCTCTGGGACTGGATTTTCAAGTTGGGTGGTGTTTACTGTGGCCAGTATTTACTGGGTGTTTTAAATACCTCACCCTTCGTTAAACCTGACTAATCAAATCTAGCAGAATTTAACAGGAGGAAACAGTATAATATTACAGTTATTCCCCAACAACTCTGAATAGGTGATAACTGCATGAACTGGTACATTCTGAACCTCAAGGAGTCAGATTTTTATTTTTATTTTTATTTTTTTAATTTTTTTTATTGAAGGTTATGGTGCAATAAAAGGATTTAACAATTAACTTAGCACAAATGAAGCAATAGAAATTTGATACAAAAATGCAATATCATGGACATGACACTCGATATATAAATAGATAAATGCACAATTCATGATGTGGGGATAAAATACATTTTACATTCAAATAAATATGTCAGTAAAATACTAATTCCAGATTCAAATTTAGCATCCCTCCACTTCGTAACGGGGGCCCAGAAACGTCTTCCCATCTCCCGTTTTTTAGCACCTTTGAATTCATATAAACAAGACTCGATATTGTGGATGCCCAAGAGTCTCGAGAGCCACATCTGGAAGGAGGGAGCAGTAACATCTTTCCAGCCTGCTGAAATCAAAATTCGAAGCACAGCAACCGACATAAAGACCAGGGCTTCCTCATCCTCTGCCAGAGCCAATTTAGAGTCCGTACCCATTAACACCAGTGTAGGGGATAGATCAATCTTGTGACCTAGCAGCCCCTCCCAGAATTTCATAATCTCATCCATGAGTGGGCCCAACCGGTCACAGGTAAAAAACATATGTACTAGGTCTGCTTGACCTGTATTACACCTCGGGCAGCAATCGTCGCTCCTGACACCCCATGCAAATAGTTTGGCCGGAGTGTGGTACAGATTAAAAACGGTTTTAAATTGTTGAGCCCGTAAGTTAGAGGCCCGAAAAAGCTTTTTATTTAAACCAAGTGCAAGAGCCAGATCAACATCCGGATTCCCCAATTTAGTTGCCCAATCACTTTCCAATTTACCGATATCGTCCTGGATCCTCACCACCAGAAGATCGTAAACCACTTTAATCTTCCTACAAACTCTAATCAGGACCTCAACCACAGGAATATCAACCGGAGGCTTCAGTTTAGGTCTTAGGGCCCTTAGGGTACGAGCAATTTGGCCATACAAAAGCCACTGGTTGGCAGGAACGCCAAACCTCCTTTGCAGATCCTCAAACCCTATTATCTTATCCCCCTCCATGAAATCTCCAATGGTCTTAACCCCCAATCCCTTCCAAACCTTGAGATTCCTATCAGCCCTCAACTGAGGAAGAAGACTTGAATTTCCCAAGTGTAGATAGGAGTTTGGGGCGTTAAAACATTTCAAGATAGCTTTCCAAACCAACCAAGCCCCATTTAAAGTCTTAAAACGGGCCTTCTTATAAAACCTGCGTTCGACTTCGCACAGCAGCAGGCCGGTTGCTTCCCCCCCAACAGCATCTTAAAGATTGGGGGAGGCCCCTGAGTGCCTGAGTTTGAATTTTCCCCCCCAGGTCCGACATCAGATTGAAAGAGAATAGACATTTGAATCAGGAGGCATGACCAATTATACAATCTAAGATTTGGGAGTGCCATCCCGCCCCTTTCCCTCGGTAATGACATAAGGCTCGCGGATCGTCTAACCTTGCCATACTGCCATATAAACCTTATAAAAACGGACTCCAGCTGTTTCATTATTTTTTCCTCTATAAATAGGGGTATGGCCCTAAACAGATACAGCACTCTAGGAAACATTAAAATTTTTAGAGCGTTAACCCTCCCTACCAAAGATAGATGCAGCACGTCTATTCTTTTTAATTCGGCCTCTATAGACTTGATTAGAGGGGGATAATTCTCTTCCACTATTCTGCCCACTGAAGCATTAATTTTTACCCCTAAATGAGTCCACAAATCTAGAATCGGATTTCACAATATTTTTTGAACAGATTATCTGTGTTTTAGATTCATTTAGGAGGTATCCAGATCCCTGACCAAAAACCTTCGCATCTGTACCAGAGCAGGAAGTGCCTGCGGGGGGTTCGTCGTGATAACAGCCAAATCATCAGCATAAGCTAATATCTTATTGACATGGCCATTAAAAATCACAGGAGATATGCTGGGGCTCTCAAATATTCTCTGGATAAGGGGATCAATATACAGAGAGAAGAGGATAGGGGAACAGGGACAACCCTGACGTGTCCCTCTCCTTATATTGAATTTATCCGACTTTTCCCCCATAACTGTGACTCTTGCGACCGGATCCACATACATGGCTTTGAGCGCTCTGATGACTTTCTCCCCAAAACCCCTCCCCGCCAATATACCCCAGAGAAAGCTCCAAACAAAGTGATCAAACGCCTTCTCTGCGTCGAGCAGGATCATGGCGATCTCCCATTCCTTGGCATCCTGGGCGTCAAACAGTGTTATAGCTCTGCATGTATGATCTGTGGTGCCCCGCCCAGGGACAAACCTGTGCTGCCACGGGGAAACGAGACCGCCAATGATCCTGCCCAACCTCTTAGCCCAGATCTTTGAATAGAGCTTGGTGTCGGCGTTGATCAATGATATCGGGCGGTAGGACCCTGGTTTCCCCTTCTTGTGGAAGATTATAATATTGGTTTCCTTCCACGAGTCCGGAACCACCCCTGAATACAAAATCCCGTTGAATAAATCGACCAACAATGGAACAATCTCACGTTCTGTAGCTTTGTACACCTCCAGGGGATCCCGTCTGGGCCAGAAGCTTTTCCGGGTGCTAACTCCCGCAATGCAGCCAGGACCTCGGTATGCGATATATCTTTGTCAAGGTCCGCTCTGGTTACATCATCCAAGCTGGGACCCCTATCCAGACACTCATCCCCCTGGTTACTCTCAGTATCCCCCACATCATACAGTTTTTGATAAAAAATTTCAAACTACTTCAGAACATCCTTAACTTCCATGAATACATTCCCATCCTCTTCTATGCGGGTAATCAGATTCTTGGATTTTTCCTGCCTTACCCGAAGGGCAAGAGCTCTGCCAGTTTGTTTCCCTGTTTCATATCTTTTGGCCCTTGAAGATTGAAAATCCCTAATTGCCTTCTGTGTTACCTCCTTCTGCAATGCCGCTTTAACCATTAGCAATGCAGTTTGGCTTTCCTTACCATCCCCACCAGAGACAATATCCCTGATATGCTGTTCCTCTGCAGTAACAAGCTTGCCCATTAGTTTCTCTACCTCCCCCCTATCCTCTCTTCTAAGCCTGGCAGAACAACTAATCGTCTCTCCCCTTAAAGTGGCTTTAAAGGCCTCCCACACCCCTTTCCGTGACGTACTATACCTATTTGCTGCAAAAAATTCTCCCACCCATTTATTCAGGTGATCTACATACCTGTTGTCTGCCAACAAACTCCTTTCAAACGTCCAATTTGCCTTTGACCTTTCCACTCTTCCCAGGTCATACATTAGCACCAACGGGTTATGGTCTGAAATGACTCTTGGGAGTTTGATAATCCCAACTTTTTCTATTTCCGAAGAAGAGATAAGAAAATAGTCCAGTTTTGAGTACTTCTGAGCAGGGTTTGAGAAGTATGTAAAGCCCGGATTCTGGTGCTCTTTAGCTCGCCATACATCCTGCAGCCCGTGCGAACTGATAAGAGCCTGAACTGACCCGAAAACTCTGGGTTTCCGCCCCACATAAGATATTCCATTACCCCAATCAGAAGAATTATTTAAATCTCCAGCAATTACTAAAGGGGTAGGCCAGTTAGCTAGCTCTACTTCTAAGGAATCGAAAATTTCAGGATCGTCATCATTCGAGCCATATATCCCGCAGATTGTAAAACCCAGTTCCATTTCGGCTATCACCCATCTACCATTACTATCAGTTTTCACTTTCCTGGCCTTTCCCAGAGCTGTTCGTACTTAAACAGTGACTCCCCTAATAGTTGAAGATTGTGTCGAGCATGCCACTAGCTCAACACCATTTAAGAGAAACAAATTTCTCTTAGCCCAAGGGAGATGGGTCTCTTGAAAAAAGAGTACATCTATTCTGTTGTGCTTCACCACATATGCTAATCTCTGCTTTTTCTTCCAGTCGTTCAAGCCCCCCACATTCATTGTGCAAATACTAATGTTTGCCATCTAGTTGCGCTAGGCCACCTATGACAAGAAACTGCTCAGATATTTTTAACTTCGTTATCTCTCTTTGTCCTTGACCAAAACTGCACCATTCCCTCCTTTTTCAAATTTTCACCCCAGCCCCCCTCCCCTCCCCACCCCAAGAAGCCCCCCCTACCCCCCTCACCCCTCGCCCCCAACCCCCCCACCCTACTCTGTGAGGTGCTCAGACCTAGTCTGTGTGTGTGATGGAGCACGGTGTGTGCGGTGAGGACTTACTTAAACCAATACACCCAACAAACTTCAAAGATTGGAGCCCAAAAGATCACAAATCAGCAAAAAGTCAAACAATAATCCACAATCAGCTAATAGCCATCAGCCCACTCCATAATCTTTAGAGCAGCAATCCACCTAGCTTCCTACGGAATCCAAATATTCCTTTGCTTTAATCTCAGATGAGAAGAACAATGTCCTCCCTTCGTTAATGATCTTCAGCTGCGCCGGATTTATTAGAAATGCCTGCATCTTTTTGTCCTGGAAGGGCTTGATCAGTCCTCTTAAACGCCAGCGTCTTTCTACCGTCGTGTGGCAGAAATCCGGCAGCACGAAAAATGAAAGCCCTTCACAACCCCGTTTAGTGTTAGGCCTTGCTAAATCCGAGATAGCCTGATGCAAAATGAAGTTTCCCAAGAAAATCAAAATCGCCCTGGGCTTGTCCCCTTTCTTCACATTCCTTCTGACTTTAAAAGGGGTACGATGAACTCTCTGCAGCTCAATGGACCAGTTCCCGCTGGCCAGCTCGGGGAATGCCTGTTCAAAGAGCTTGATGATAAATGCCCTAAAATCGGACCCCTCTGATCCCTCCGGGATTCCCAGAACTATCAGGTTGTTCCTGCGGAGCCTGTTCTCCATCTCCTCAAGCTTCCACTGTATGTCTACAACCTGGGAACTTTGTGCATTAACCTTAGCTACTGCGTCCTCCACCTCCGCTTCTGTTGAGACAATCCTGTCCTCCAGATTTGAAACTCTGTCCCCAGTGTTTGCGCAGGCCTTGGACAACTTCCTAACCACACTCCTCATTTTCCTCATTGCCTCCTGTGATTTGCGATTTTCCTGGCGTGTCTCCTCCCTATGGGCAATGATTTCCTGATGAATTGTTTCTAGTAAGGTCATCTGTGCCCTCTCAATACCCGGGCTGCCCTGTAAGGGCAAAGAGGCGGAATGATCCCAGCTCAGTTCGCACTGGGGTCTATCTGGCCCTTCCCCGCAGCTCCTGATACTTTTAGTGCGGTCGCCGGGTGCTCCAACTCCAGTTCGCTCTCCGAATCCCCGAGGGAGCTGCAATCACCATCCTCCTCCTCCTCAGACCATTCCACACCGTCAGAGGCCGAGAAAAAGGCTTCGCTTTGTGCCCCATCCCCAGCACCAGCGACCTCGCCGGCGTCTCCCTGCTCCAATAGAACTAGCTGTTCCCTTCCGCAAGCGTCAATAGCTCCATGTGCCTTTGCCTGTATTTGAGTATCGATAGTAGACCCGGCCATCTCCCCCAGTCCCACAACAGAGTCTCCGGGGGTAATTCCCTACTTTAACACCTTTAACGCCTCCACCTTGCCTTGCGCAACTGCCTCCATCTGAGAGATCTCGATTACTGGGGGGATAGTCCCGTTGCCATCGGTAACAACCTGGGGTACCTGCAGAGCCTCAGTCTCAGCTACAGTCACTTCTGCCGACACAGGTACACCCCCTGCTGCTCTAGCTGCTGCCTCCATCACCTTCTCCTTACCAGTTTTTGAAAACATCTCGGCAATCGAAGCGGTGGCCTGCTGGGTCCGTGTTACAATCTGCTGTTTTCCCTTGGGGTTCTCCTGCGTCGGTGTTTGCACTCCTGGCATCTTGACTATGCCCTACTCTTGCTGGTTTTTCTTTTTCATAGCGGCTTTAGAGGCTTGATTTACTTTTGGGGCCATAGTTTCCCTTAATGCTCCCTTCTGCAGTCCAGACAAACTCGGACGCCCGAATGGCTTAATTCTCAAACGCTCTCTTCCGGGCTCAGAGCTTATTCGTTGCGGCAGCCTTCTCGCCAGACTCCGCCCTCCGATAGAACTGCGGCGCTTCAGGCTGGGAGAGAGAGCCGCTAGCATGGCCGTTAGCTCTCGCAGTAAACGAGTTGCTGATCCACGGCAGGACAGCGTTGTTAACATGCCTCTGGGGGTCCCTGCTTACTGCTCCACTTTGCTCCGAAATCCTCCACAATACGATATGATAAGTGGGCACTTGGCTAGGGCTAAACTTTCGTTGAGCTCCTTCAATTACCAGCCTCACCACTCCGCCGTTACAGCCACAGCTAAGCGGCCGCCATCTTGCCTCCCTGCAGTGCACAGTCGGTGTCAGATTTTTATAGAGTGCGATAAATAGCACGTACTCCTCCAACGCACTCAAAATCAGGGCCTTAGTGTGCTACGTCAAAGTCTGCAGTGCCAGGGTGAAAGATTCAGGGGCTTATTTACAAGCCTTTTGTTCCAAATTTGCGTCATTTACCCCATGTTAAAAATGATGCAATAGTGGCGCATGGGGTTTGTAAATCTCCCTCTCAGTGTTTAGAGAATCTGGGTGAGTGATATCAGTGAGCAGTGACACTGTGCACTGGTGGTAAACTATGTGAGTGGAAGTAGTTTCAGTGATTGAAGTCACAGTGTGCATTGTCAGTAGGTTGAGTCAGAATGTGTCGTGCCAGTAGGTACTGCCATGGTGTTTGTTCAGTGTCCAGAATAAGTACTCAGTGCTGCTGTACGAAGTGTTTGTATGATGTGTCGGGGTCTACACTGTCAGATTGGTGGGTGGCAGTGCTCAAACATTTAGGGTGAGCAGTATCAATGTGAACTGTTGGTTAGCATTGTCATGGTGAGCAGTGTTGGTAGGTATTGTTAGGATATGCAGAGTCACAATATTCCATCTCATTCTGTGGAGTACCATTGAACGTTGTCAAAGTGTGCATGAGGTAGTGGCCCGGTGGGCTTTGCTAGGGTGTGCAGTGTTACAGTGTGCAGAGTCAGTATGTAGTGTCAAGGTGTGCAGTGTTACAGTGTGCAGAGTCAGTATGTAGTGTCAAGGTGTGCAGTGTTACAGTGTGCAGAGTCAGTATGTAGTGTCAAGGTGTGCAGTGTTACAGTGTGCAGAGTCAGTATGTAGTGTCAAGGTGTGCAGTGTTACAGTGTGCAGAGTCAGTATGTAGAGTCAAGGTGTGCAGTGTTACAGTGTGCAGAGTCAGTATGTAGTGTCAAGGTATGCCGTGTTACAGTGTGCAGAGTCTGTATGTATTGTCAAGGTGTGTAGTGTTAATGTGTGCAGAGTCAGTATGTAGTGTCAAGTTGTGCAGTGTTACAGTGAGCAGTTTCAGTAGGTTGTGCCAGGGTGTGCACTGCCAATGTGTGCAGTGTTACATTGTGCAGTTTCAGGTTGGGCAGTGTCAGGTTCAGAGTAGGCAGTGTCAGGGAAGACAGGGCGGCCAGCGGCAGAATGTGCAGCATCAGTGTGTTCTCTTTCAAGGCAGTGATGGGTCGCAATGCCATCGTTTAATGGCAGAGTGTCCTGTGTCAGGGTCTGCAGTGCCAGAGTGAGGGATGCCGAGGTGTGTCAGTTTCTGCAGCAAATACTGTCAGCCTTACCAATTCTTTTGCTGCACAGTGCAACTACGATAAGTGTATTTGCCAGAATAATTTTTATTTTGATTTGAAATCTGCATATTTTTTCCCAAATGCAGGTTGCAGTGCATCACTAAACACAATATTGCCATATGCATTTTAGTGGTACAATTGAGGTGTCTATCTCTTGCTCCAAGTGTGAGTATTAGCTAATACAATTGCAGGCTAAAGATCCAGCTATTACTGCCATATTACAGCAGAAACCATGAAGTGATGTTGCAGGGTTGGTTTCTCCCAGCACATCACCAGACATCTCCTAACAATTTGCACTGTACTGAAGACTATCAGTTTTCATTTCATGAGCCTTGTTATGTTAATATAAAATGAGCAGTGAGAAAACAATTGTTTCGTGTCTGTGACCCCGAGCGCTCCATGATTCTCACAGAGTTCGTGGCATGTGCATGGGGAAGGAGTAGGTGCTAGTTAGACTTTTGCCTGCCTGCCGTATTTAAAGTAGCTCCTTTTAAATGCTACGTAAATGATGTTATTAATTTCCGCAAACACAAAACCTCCGTGAAGTTGTTTTTAATGCAAACATGCCTGAATTTCTGGTCGTCAGGAATTTTTACAGGTAAAAATATTATGAGCCTCATTTGCAAAACAATTGCACGCAAGGCATTTTGCTGTACTGAGCTGCGTCATTTTGAAAGCACAGGGAAGCTCATACTAATAACAATAGGTCACATATGTGTGCTTTCCCCTGTGTTGGTGCATAAATGGCTGTCATGCGCAAGGCAAGGCACCCTTGAGTCATGTTGAAAAGGTGCCTACTTTGCAGGGATAATTGTTTTTGTGCAGGAAGGGAGACCTTCCTGCACAAAAACAATCATTGATGGCATTTTCCTCTTCCTATGCGTGGTGCAAAATGCACCATGCTTACAAAGAGAAAAAAAAATGAAACAATAAAGTATTTGTCCTCCTCGTGCCACGATTGAGATGCATTCCCAGCTTTACAAAATATTGTAAATCTGGGAGTGTGTCAGGCTCCATGGATGTTGGTGGGAACACCCAGAGCAACACCTCTGGGGCACCACTTGTAATGCGTAATAGGGGCCCATATTTACAAGGCCATGAAAAGTCACACTGTGTGACTTTACATGGCCTTGTAAATATGGCAGGCACACTGAGCTTCCAGTGTATCAAAAAAAGTGATGTACCGATGGCGCAATGGCCTTGTAAATGAGGCCCTATATCTAAGCACTACCAAGTTGTTACCCGTTCGTCTGAAATAGGTGAATACATTCAGTACCTCATTCTCCCTCCCTTCTGTTATTATTTAGGAGTATGAATGGTTGAAAGATGATACTATTGTAACTCAGTAAGTGGCAATATTTCTTTCAATGTGTGCTCAATCGTGTATTATTTGTTCTTTTATACTGAATAACGATTATGGAACACTAGTTCTGATTTTATTTTAATTTGCACTAGCTGGCGGAACACTAACGTTTACTAGGCGCATGAACTTCAAGAGGACTATTCAACTTATAATTAGAGACATTAGATCAATAGGTTAAACGCTCGCCGTTGAAACTAGCTGTGATCGATTATTTACAGTGCATGCAAATGGTAGGAGTGTGGTATAAAGCCCCATAATTTCTTTTAAAGAATTTCTGAGAAAATTAAAAGTTTCACCTGCTATAAATAATAAAGTTATCGTTTAAGGGGCAATAAGTAGAATATTGCCAACTCCAATCACATCAAACTGCTGAATTGTTAGATTTCACACGAGATTATGCTTTTTTGGATTTTTAAGAACCTTTCCACCTAATCTTTGCATGTTCATTTAAAGAATGTAAAAACTAGCTCTAACCGTTGACGTAGTTTGTGCTTTTTTTTTTTACTTTGGCATTATTTACTACCTAATGTTAATTCTCATGAGAGAAGAACTCCGTTGTTTATGGGTTAAAGCAAATATTAGGAGTACATGTCTAAGGGGATCACGGTGTTTAGATAACCTGGTTTTTACACAGGAAAGAGTGCTGTTTAACCTCAAAGCCATCCTTGTGTTTCAGCCTTTAACTGAGATGCTGTGCCTCAAGGCCACAGCTAGGAGGCCCCCTGCACTGCTGTAAATGGGGAAGCACAAAGAAACCTCGTTAATAAGTAATGACTGCCTGAGATCTGAAGATTTTTGCACATGACCCACGCATATGCTTTAATAATAACCTGTTAATTATTTAATGCTTATGTTTAGGTTTCTCGTATTCTTAACAATTGCATTGTCCTCCAGGTTTAACAGATGATAAATTGTTGTGTTCTTTTGATCTAATATTTGAATTGTACCGGCACTCCCTTGAAGGGTTGGAAGTTGAATGCAATTAACAAACTTGCCACCTATTCATTTAGCTCATTTTGGGCCAGATGTGGGAATATCTGGTGGCAGAACACTGGTCACAAAATTAGAACCAGCATTTTTGCGACCAACAAAGATTTTCTGAACCGACCTACGTACTAATAGGACAGCCCTGAACAATACGAATTGAAGTTGGTTGCAATCTGACCTACCTCGTGAACATTTATGAGGTAATTCCCAAATTGCGACTCACTACGAATTAATGTAATCACAGGAATGTTACCTGCTGAGGTCAGCAGACCAGCATGTCTGTGATAGCATTTCAATAATGTCAACTTTTTTTTCAAAATGCTGTCTGTTTTCTTGAAAGGAAACAGGGCTGTGTTTAAAAAGAAAGCTTTACGTGTTTTGTTTGTTTGAGAGTTTGCAGTGGTACTCAGTACTACCGGACAACAGCTTGCACCAAAAAAAATATATACTTTTTTTAACATTCACAGAGTGTTTTGCAAATGGGTTACCATCCCAACTTGAGTGTTCTGCTTTTTCAGTGGTTTACAATGTCTATTTTGGCCCTAAGCCATTTATATACATGAATAGGAATCACTACTTGGAAGAGACACTTACAACACACCCCTTCCGATTAGTGATTTTCTATCCGTGTTGCAGGAAGTCCAATGTTTACGAGTCATTAAAAAGTTTCCAACTCCTTAAAAAAGTTTAGTACATTGTTCATAGCTATTTATTTTACTGCTAAGTCCGAATCGGAGCATTTACAACAGAAATGCTTCTTTGTACATCTGGGCCATGATTTGCAGAGAAGCATGTGTGCAATTATACCGTTACTACATGGCAAACTGAATACCACTTGTGTTCTTGATGATACTTTATCTCTTCTAGGGAGGCAGTTTATTTGAGAGGGTTATATATTTCAAAGCTCAGTGAAATAAAAAAATACATTTAAAAATCTGAGCACAGAAACCAGTGTGAGGAGTAGAATGTGGTGTCATAAGGTAAACTTTGAAAAAAGACATGAACATAAGATTGTGGATAACATATGGTGTGTGCATAAAGCTAAGATAGGCGCCCTCTCGGACTACAGCACATTGACATGGGGCCAGAAAATTATCAATTGCACGAATAAGTGGATGGAAAGAGAATTGTGGATAATATCTCATTGTCTTGTCACATTTTCTTTCGAACAGAAGCCTTCACTCTGGGGGGCAGGCCGCTCCCGAGGGGGTGGGTGCCAGGCTCTGGCCAAAGTGACCAGTACGTTTGCACCTGAAGGGGCACAAACTGAATAAAAAGACTGGAGATGAGCCACTCTGTAATTCTATTTGAGAGGGTTAAAAAACTATTTTGTCAGTCATTTCTAGGCTCAGATTATGTTGAAAGGAAGGCTTAAGTGTTGCAGGAAGTACAAAAGTACAAAGTATCATCGGATTTCATACAACATTAAGAGCCTGCTGAGCACACACACCCTGAAAATGGCTGACAATTTAATTTGTGCATATATTCTGCTCTACTACACCGAGGAGTATAATCCTCAGGGAGCAAAGGATTTACCTCCAAAATATTTTGACCCTTAAGAGGCACCTTTCAAACACAAAAAGAAGGCGGGCAGGCCACCAAGGCTTGGGGCCATGCCCACACCCCATAGCATTCCCAGCAATGTTTTTGCCTCTGGGGGGATATTGTTTTGGGGCATTTCCCCCAGTCTGCCCCCATGGGGCAGAAAGCCCACTAGACACCAAGGAAAATATAATAGAAATTGAAGTGTCAGGCCTGATGCCTGAGTGAGCTGCACCACACCTAAGTTCAATATTTAACGTTTTATAGAGTTATTGTGAGAATTTGTCATGGGGGAGCAGAAAGTTATTTTACTCAAGTGAGGTGGGATGCAGCACTAACATGTGTGAAAATCTCTGCTCTAGAGGCGTAAAAGGTCTATCTATCAACACATGATATGGCATTCAGATTGTCCCTGAAAACTGTCATTAATGCATGTAAACAAAGTAAATAAAATAATGAATAAGGCTTATAGGGGATGTAGAGGGGTCCCTATTTAGCCCAGGGAGGATGCTTGTGAGGAAACCTAACTTGGGTGTTATGGGCAAAACACAGTCTCTTCCATTGTGATTCTTACTAATGCATCAGTTTATCCACAGTAATGAATCTTACTATCCTGCAGCATACTGGACAGATCGACCAGTTTTGGTTTAGAAGTAGGTGGAAAAGTTTCAGTTTTGTTAGCCATCTCAATGTGTTGCTACCAGGGTTTTTAAAACTCTTCAGTTGACTTCGACAGTGATGTATACATAGCGCTTGAATGTATTTTTGAAAAAGAATGATGGGATTCTTTCCATTTGCACTAGTGACCTCAAAGGTGGGAGGACATCAATACCTACTTTGAATTGAATTAAACGAGCATGCACAGCAATCTTTCTCAGTGACTTCTGGGAAATTAAGGGTGGATAGGCACATTTTTAAACAAAAATGGGATTAATGGAGCATTTATCAGCACACATTTCATATATACTGGCTAATCTTCCTGAGGTTTGGAAGAGGGACTAATTAATTATTAAAATTCTTTCATGAAGTGCCAGTCGAGCCTTACTTGAAACATCGAGGCTGGGCGACCACCATTCCTATGAAAAGTTTGATAAAAGGTGACAAAACCATGCATTGTTCAGCAGAACTTAGCTAAAAGTAGGCAACACATTCTAATATCAATGCCTATTGCAAATAAAATTTATTTAGTTATGCCATGGGTGCTACTTCCTTCACAGGACTGCAGCCTCCTAAATCCTCTCAAATGTATATTATGTAGCATGTTAAATAAGATCCTGAACTAACTTGGGCAGGTTGACATTCCATTGAGGTAGACCCTATGTTTATTGACGCAATTTAGACTTTTGCCGACAGGGTACTCCATCGCAAATGTGATAAGGTGCCCCGCACAGCAAACCACTGGTCCATTCACCTCATTTAGTATAGGGTGAATTTTAAGTTTCTGTCAACATAGCACCCATTGGCTCCATCGAAGTAATACTTCCTCTAATGGCCCCCACTTCCTTGTGCACTGGTTAGACCGGACAGTGTAATGTTTCTATTTTCTTGTACATCGCTGCCAGGAAAAACCTGGTGGTGAGGGTTACGAAAAGAAAAAATGATCCCCACACCCTTGTAGAAAACTATCAGGGTGTGGGGGTCATTATTTATTTGTTTTTCAGAAATAAATTCCTGCTTTGGGAGTTTGTTTCTGAAATGCAATAAAACTGAAAAATGTTGGTGGGTGGCTGTCAAAAACGAGGGCTGTCATCCACCAAAATCTTTGTAGCAAGAACCCCACCAGCATTTGACGCACTATGGAGGTAATGGGTTGTTTGGTCAAGAAACTATTTCATAGACACAGAAAAAACAAATAATGCCTCCAAAAGAACACTACTCTTGCACCACACAGACAGTCAAGCACATACAATTTAGAGGTTGCTCCTTAGCACTGGACCTCTGAACCTTGAATATCACTGTCCTGGTTGTACTCAACTCTCACTGTGAACCAGTGGTCTATCCTGATTATTCAAGCTACTTTGGGATATATTTACAAAAAAAGTGACGGAGCACAGGGGTTGCCTTCTTGGCTTAACGACGGTCTCCACCACTTTTGAACTACAGGGCTGCACCATATTTATAAAAATAAGGCGCAGCCCTGTTCTCCGCCCTACACTGGTAGCTGCCTAGCGCAAACGCCGGCACCCATGCACCATAGTGCAAGGCTGCCTGCGTTGTGGCAGTAATTGTTTATTTGCAGGAAGGTGTCATTTCCAGCACATAAACAATCTTAAATGCAGAGTTTTAACTTCTATGTGCCCTGCTTTGTGCAACACACATAGAAGTTGCAAGTTGTCATTTTTAAAATGATTGTTTATGTGCAGGAAGGGACACCTTCCGGCACAAAAACAATCATGCATGGCATTGTGCTGTTTCTATGTGTGCTTCACAATGCTTGCGCCATTTTAAGACCACTTTTTTTTTTGCTCTTAATTCTGGCGCTCCCCTGTATTTACACCACACTTGTAAATATGGGGCAGTGTCTAATTAATGGGAGTTGCTGCAGAACATCCACCAAAATCACCCATTCCCCTCCCCTTTCACGCTAAGTACGGCATGAAAGGGTGCCTTATTTAGAAGGGAGCATTAAGCCACGTTAAGTTGCTTAACACTGCCTTGTAAATAAGGCAAAGCCCGTAACTTTAAAAAAAGGGACATTCCTGTGGTGATTGGGGCTTGTAAATATGCCTGTAAGTGTTGCAGGAAGTACAAAAGTACAAAGTATCTGCTGTAAGTGTTGCAGGAAGTACAAAAGTACAAAGTATCAGCTGATGCATTTCACACAACATTAAGAGCCTGCTGAGCACACACACCCTGAAAAATGCGACAATTTAATTTGTGCATATATGCTGCTCTACTACACCGAGAAGCATAATCCTCAGGGAGCAACGGATTTACATCCAAAATATTTTGACCCTTAAGAGGCACCTTTAACCATTACCGGTATTCTTGCACAGGGAGAAAACCAATCATCATGAATGTCCTTTTATCTACAACTGAATAGATAACGATGTTTTCAATGCCTTTTTAAGTTCACTTTGGTTTTACCCCTGCTTAAGAAGCAAAGGCAAATAATTCAATTTGGATGCAGTTGCCACAGAGAATGCCCGACCACCTAGTATTTTCCGATGAAAACTTTGGAGTACTAGAAGACTTTTGACTCTAGAACTCAGTAATCAAGTTGTCATGGCAGAGAAGAAGTAAGGAATAAAATGTCTTTATGCATCAGTCAGAGACACTTAAACATTATTTGTTCATTCACAGGGAGCCAACATACAGAGACAGGGGCTGTGTGGATATGACCAGTTCAGTGTAGACCCAATGCCCGCCTGCTAATATAATTCTCAATAATTTGCAACTTCTGAATCAAATACCTAGGAAGATCAAGTTTAATCAATGTGCAATAACCCAAACGAGCAGAAAGAAAAGTATTCAGAATTAATGCCTTGTGTGTAAAGGAAAAAAAGTGCAAAATAAGTTTTAACTGAAAAAGGTACACTTTTAACACAACTAAGGTTTTATATGCCATAGTCAGTGCTGAGTTAAATAAAATGTAATGCCTAGGTTATTAACACAATCTGTTGACAAGGGCTTGGGACCTAATGAAGCAGGCCAAAAATGTAGATCCCAAAATTGCACGGAAAATCTCAGTCTTATCCATATCAAGCTTACAATGATTACAGCTCAACCAACCATCAGCCTGGGTTGGAGAAACACTCAAACAAATGAAAGGCTTTGCTCTAGGCATTGCTGGAGAACTTAAAGATTCTTTAAATGTAAGCTGCATATATTAAGGGGCTGTAATCAGAGGTCGAAAGGACCATATACAGATTAAACAGCAGAAGGGATAGCATCAATCCCTGAGAAAAAATACATGATGAGGTTCAGACTGATATATGTTCTTGATGTCAAAATATCTGAGAACAAGTTAAGGCTAGAACTTTCTTGTCTTCTAAACATTTCAACGTATCCAAAATAATTTTGTGATTCACTGTATCGAACACCACAGCAATTGCTAACAAAATGGCAGTGACTGACTTATCACTGGCATCTAAGTAAGCCAAAAAGGCCAATTCGGAACTATGTCAGGGGTGGAACCCCGATTGTGCCATAAAAAGCGCATAATTTGATGTGACAAACTGTGATGAATGCAGAAAAAATGACCTTCCCAGAGGTTTGGCCAAGTCAAGCAGTTGTGAGTTAGGCTGGGCATTGTCCAAGTTTTACCAATCAAGGACTTCTTCAATAAGGGATTCATGCAGGTTGACTTCAGCATTTCTAGAACGGACTTCATGCATTGTGAGGCATTTCATAAAGCTCTAGCAAAAGAATTTTCCAAAAGAAGTAAGGGCCAGATGTAGGAAGGCCTTTACCGGTCGGTAACGGCCGAAAATCGGTATTTTCGGCCGTTACCGACTGGTATTTAGCTTTCGGGATGTAGGAGACCGAAAATTTACCGATTCGGTAAAGTTACCGAATCGGTAAAATACCGAATCGGAAATATTACCGAATCGGTAAATTTACCGAATCGCAAAGGTTTGCGAATCGGTAAATTTACCGATTCAGTAATATTTACCGAATCGGTAAATTTACCAAATAGGTAAATTACCGAATCGGTAAATAAGAAGTGGTAAAAATGGATATTGAGATGTAGGGAAGCTCTGAAATACCGAATTTGCTTGAAATTCGGTATTTAAGAGTCGGTATTTACCATGGATTGGAATCAGGTGGTAAACAGGTGCAACCTATAAAAATGGACCCAAAATGCAATTCTTCTTGCACAATGGTGGCATTTTATGTTATTGCAAGACGGCTAAGGCTACAGGAGGAAGGGGAGAGGGAATGGCAGAGAGAGGAGCAGGTCTACAGATAGAGGGTAACCCTGTTCATGCTCACAGAGGCAGAGATACTCCAGTGGTACAGGTTGGCCCCAGACACCATCACTGACCTCATCAGGGACCTCCACCCACTGTTGGAGCACACTACCCCAAGGGCACATGCTATTCCTCCCCATGTGCAGGTGCTGTGCAGCCTACACCTGCTTGCGTCTGGGAGTTACCAGAGTGTGGTTGCTGCAGTAGGTGGGGTGACCCAGAGCAGCCTGTCAAGGTTTTTCCACAAATTCCTTGACGCAATGTTACAGAGGATGGAGCATTACATATCATTTCCTGCAACCCATGCTGAACTGGTCCAAACCAAATCAGACTTCTACCAGATGGCATGTTTCCCCAATATCATTGGCCGCATTGATGGCACGCACATTCCCATTTGTCCCCCTGCTGCCACCGAATATATATACAGGAATAGGAAGTCCACCCACACCATCAATGTGCAAGTGATCTGCAATGCAAAGTTCGCCATTACTGACCTTGTGGCAAAATTCCCTGGGAGTACCCATGACTCCTATATATTTCAAAACAGTGGCATCTATGCACAGCTGACTGCAGGTGAATTTATAACACCTATTGCAGTAAGCAGTACATGTATGCATGTGATTAAATCATACCCATTTCCTTTTAGGAGACAGTGCATATCCCTCCGTTCCTTCATACTCACCCCCTACCTCAACCCCTCAATACCCAGCCAAAGGAGATATAACCGGATACACAAGAGCACACGCAATGTTGTTGAGAGAACATTTGGCATCTGGAAAAGCAGGTTCAGATGCTTGCACAAGAGCGGAGGTGCAAGGCAGTATACCCCCATCACCTGCTGTAAGATCATTGCTGCCTGTGCCATGTTGCACAATCTTGCTGTGAAGAGGGGGACTGAGGTGGAGTTGTCAGACTATGAGGATCATGACGACGACATTGCTGTGCCTGAAACACAACCTGCTGGAGTGTCAACACCAAGTGATGGCAGATACAGACGTGAGGAAATAACACGCAACTATTTCTGAGTAAGTGATGACACTGAAACCTAAATTGAAAGCACATGCTTTAGTTTTATTTAGTATGTTTCCAGGTGTGTCGAACACAGCGACTTTGCGGGTGTTTCGGCGGGACGAAGGTTTTGTGGATGGGCGCCGGCTGTTTTAACATGAACGGCCTACTGGAACACAGTGCCCACATCCTCTTCCCAGGGACATACAGGACCTCTTGTCCTTTGGAATTTCGTAAAATATTACAGAACATGAAATGAGTTATACACATATTAAGGTTGTGAGACCAACCCTTTCTAATATTTAGGAATCCTGCAAATCCTTGTCCTCATTAATTAAAATTTCACAGTTCAACCCTGACTGTTCCAAGCTGGATGAAAATATATATAAAAGCTTGTACATTGGGATACTGAGTCTGGGAAGACGCTCTCCGGACCTTTTTTCTGTACATTCGCTCTAAAAGTGACGAACCACGTTTACAAAAGCCCTGAAGAAGTCCCAGCTTGGGACGAAACGCGTCGGCTGTACGTTGTACTGAAAATTGAAAATAAAGATTACTAGAAGATTATCAACATCTCTATGAAATTTTTTTTTCTTGTGTTAATATCATTTGCACTTATTTCTTGTTTCTTGTGGTGCACCTTTGCGGTTGTTTCACTTGTACTTGGATTCCCTAGGGAATAGGCACAGTAACGATGGGTGCCAGTCAGCGTGCACACAACTTCCTTTAGTAATTCAAGGGCCATTTAATATTTCGGGGAGAAAGGTAGTCAGGTGCTGACATCAGGAAGGGTCCATCGCTACACCTCTGTTGTTTACTATGTTTCCAGGTATGTTAAAGAACAAAAGTGCAACAGTAAGCATTTCACAGCAATGCTCACAGTGAGCAAACACACACACACAGGTGTTGAATCCACCCACCATAGTTTTATTTTTTCACTAGGCAGGTTTAAATGGCACAAATGTGCAACTTAAACTTTTTGATCTATGATTATAATGTCCAATGGCAGTAGGCCATATTATCAACTGTTTATTTTCGGCCACGCTTTGTACTAGCAGGTGTTTGTGGCTCAACCTGTTCACTGGGCGTTTGGCCTGTAGCCTCACCCTGTCGCCTGCTGCTCCTCCTTATCTCTACGACATGGGGGCTTGCCGTGCTGCTCCTACTGGTGCTACCTTCAGTGTCTGGCACGTCAATGGCAGCAGTTTGTGCACTTTGGGCATTGAGTAGAGCCTCCAGCGCACCGGTCATTCTGGCTATGCCCCTTGTGAGCGGATTGCTGTTATGAGTCAGGACTTCCTGACTATTCATGCTACGTCTGCATAGCAGGAATGTGGCTGTTGCCAGGCGGTGTATAGATTTCTCAGTTCTCTCCGCACGCTGCTTCTCCCTGCGCCTTGAAGTAATTTCAGAGTCCAGTTTTGTGCACAGTTGCTGCATGGATTGTGACATGTCCTGTATGCCTGTTGCCATGCTCTTGTTCACTTCGACCAGCTCCCTGATGCCCTTGCCAATTTCTTGCATGTTGATGTTGAGGTTTCGCATTTGTCTTTGACAGGCCATGATGGCCTTGCCCTGCATCCTCTGAATCCTGACCATGGATTCCTCCAGGCCTTGGAAGACACTGGACCCCTCCCCACGTGCACCTACACTCCTTTCTTGTACTGTGCGCCGTCTAGTGGTACTTGGTACAGGCTCTGTGCTGGGCTGCAGTGTGACAGAGATGGGAGCTTCAGCCAAGTTGTGTGACTTTTCACCCACCATTTCACCAGCAGCTGTCTCCATTTCCAGCAGTGGGGAAACAACATGCCTCCTGCTAGGGTGTTCAGCAGGTGTTTCTACCTCAAAGGATGCTGGCATTTCGGGTGATGAAAGCAATAGTGGGGACTGTGTTGGTATTGGGGAGGCCTGCATTTCTTCACTGACGTCAGGTTCTTGGGAAGGTGCCTGCCCACTCGGAACACCTGTGTCCTGTGATGCACTGGGACCTGGCTCATGACTGTCATCCCTCTCGGGTGCCGTGCCTTCTGCCTCCTGAGACTGCCTTCTGGATGTGTGACCTGTGGACATATGAGCACATATCAGCTAGGTACAAATGTCTCACAGCCACTACAATTAAACATATGTAATAGCACTTAGTACATGCTGCCTGCCCTTCATTATGTCTGCATTCATTTGAATAACTTGGTGGTTACAGTGCTGTGTGAAATGCTCTTTCATTAACTGACTACGTGTACCATGATGCATTGCTACAGTTTGGCACAGACACCCTGAAACTGGGTAACTTAGCTGCAAGGGGTGAGGGATGGATGAGGGTGTGAGGGGGATTGCTGTGCATGCATCTTACCTTTTTTAGTTGCCGCTTTCGCCGAGCTGTCCACTTCTCCCAGTCCATGGACACTTTCAGGCTCCAGGGTTGTGGCTACCATCTCCTCCAGGTCGGTGAGGGGGGGTGCAGTGTTCTTTCCACCACCTGTTTGGGAGGCCTGTTTGTGGTGGTCAGCCATTTTCTTTTTTGTGAGGCTCCTTAGGTCATAGAACTTCTTTTTTAAATCTTCAGTGACTCTGGTGGTCACTCCCACTGCATTTACTTTCTCCAGGATTTCCAGCCAAATCTTCCTTTTTGCTGATTCTGGCACAGTAAGGGACTGCTTACCAAAAAGTCTGTGGTGAACCTTAACCACCTCCTCAACAAGGACATGTAGCTCCATGCTGCTGAATTTGAGCTTTCTCTTCCTTTCAGCCTGCTCTGTGTCCTTGCTGCTTGCCATGTTTTAATTTGAAAAGAGCACAAACTCTGTCTGCTGCTGCTTCCAGTCTCTCTGCTCCAACTGCCTCTCCAGAACCTTCTAATTACTTGCAGCTGCCTGTGTAGCCACTTCCTGGTAGGAAGGGGGAGGGTGGTTGCACCTGATTGGCTGTTGTGTTAAGTTTCACTTTTGCTTGCTGTCCGATTCGGTATTTACCGAATCGGTATTTACTGATTCGGTATTTACCGATTCGGTATTTCCAATGCATTACTATGGGCCAAAAGGCCCATAGGAATGCATTGGGAATACCGATTCGGTAAATACCGATTCGGTAATTTCCGATTGTCCGATACCGAATTTTACCGAATCAGTAAAAAATACCGATTTTTTCCCTACATCTCATTTACCGATTTTTGAATACCGAATCTGTAAAATTCGGTATTTAAGAATCGGTAAAATCAGATTACCTACATATAGCCCTAAGTACTTAAGTAGTTTCAGAGGAAGTACATTTTTCATGAAGCCAATGGCACTGCTTTTGTGGACTAAGGAAATTAACTCTTCTTCATTCAGAGGAGTAAACATCATTGGAGCATTGGCAGAAAAAGCAAGCTGAATAGGTGGAGAGATGGAAAGAGAAGACAAGTGCTTGTACTAGGAATCCATATGTTGTAAGGTAGTTTATTAGTAGGTGTAGGTAGGTAAGTACAGCTAGTAATAACACCACAATCACAAATAAGGCCCAGTCAAGTCTCGATAAATGAATCCTCGCTCAACCCTTGGTAGCTTGGCTCATGAGCAATCAGGCTTAACTTAGGAGACAGGTGTCCAAATCATTTAAAAACACAAATAACAGTAAATAATCAGACACAACACACAATAAAAATCCAATACCAATTTATAACAATAGTAAGTATTTTTATGATTAAAATGACACCAAAACGATAATAATCAAATGTGGGGAACCGGAGATATGGATTTTTCAATAATAAATACTTTCTAGTGCCTAAAAGTCAAAAGTGCCAACTTGGCACATCTAGTAGCGCTTGACCGGGACAAAGTCAAAGTTTCACGCCAACCGCAGTGGAGTGCGATTCGGCAACAACTAGTGGTAGGGCCCTGTCAAGTTTTACCCTCTTACTTAGTCACTTTTTTTTTAGCTTTTTATCTCCACATTGAGCAAGAATCTACGGCAGGTCAGATTGCACGTTGACTACGGCGGATTGCTTCAGCAGGAGGCCTTGATGAACTCCTGGAGGGCTTGTCAATGCCAAAAAGCTTCAGATCTGTAGTGGGGCAAACATGAATCTTAGGCAGAGTCATGGTTTGACCTCACTGGCTTGACTCTCGACAATGGGTCTGTCCACTTAAGGTGCTTTTTGATGAAAATTCTCCAAATGGTCTCAAACTTCTTGATCTTCTTCTACAATTTCCCCTTTGAAGTGGCCACAACACTAATTGATGGTTCTAGAAGCTCTGAGTTACTCCTTGGGAAGTTGGTACTACAAGACCCACAATGCAAACTTGTCAAATCCATCGAAGCGCAGGTGAAGCTGGACAGCTGGGTTCTTCTTGGTGGAGATGATGCAGGTGGAGCTCTTTTAACCTGTTGCTTTCAAGGAGTCCACTTCTTAAACTTCCAGAGCAAGGCAAAGTTCTTCTTTTGGTGAAGTCAAAAGTGTGGAGCAGGTGCAATTCTTAAGATTGCAGCCCTCTTGGTGCAGACCAGGCATTTAGCAGGGCACTCCTTCTTCTTGTTTCTCCCAGGCAGGGATTTGAGTTGCTAGGCAGCTCTCCCATATTTATCCAGGTTTCTGCGCCGGCAAGGAAGGAGTACTCATGACCAATGGGGTGCAAGGTACCACCCTACATAATGATCACTTCCCTTGAAGTGTGGCATTTTCTTGTCCCAGAAAGCACTGTTCACAAAAAATATAAAATGGAGAAAACCCGTCCTGGAAGCTTAGGTCTGGCTAACCTAACAAAGAGGTATGGCTAACTTTCCCTAATAATCCCCTTCTAGCACCTCTGCTAATACAATTACAGGGGCTCCTATGGTGGCTGAAGGTACAGGAAGTAGGGATGGGCCTGGTTCTTGTCCTTACTGTTTTCTCCCTTTGAGGTCCAGTGTGGCTACCAAGTCCCGTTCCTGCTTTTGCTCTGCAGCTGCGGATCTCCTCCCCCCAGATGTATCTTTGTTTCCTTTTAGACCACTTCACATCTCATCAGAGCAGTTTGGCCCAGCCTGTCAGAGGCTGGCCAGTCAGGAGAGGCTGCTCCAGAGCTGGATTCAGGCACATCAGAAAAGCAAGTCTGCCAATTTAATTCTGGCATAGTTACAATAAATCCAACCTTGCCACGTTGTTGTATTATTTTAACACTAAATTATTATTTTGGCTCACTCCTGTCAATAGTTAGACTTTGATAAAGTTAAATAAAGGCTTCCCCTGTTATCCTATGGAGCATATGCACTACAATAGGGAACAAATACATTGATAGTTTTTCCCTCACCAGGGCACATAAAACACCTTTTATAATGTCCCTGCTTATATCAACATGGAACCCTACACTTGGGGCACCTAGGGTATACCTTAGCGGTGACTTGTATGTAAAGATATGATAGTTTAACACTTTGGAAGTACCTTTAATACCAAAGACGAATTTCGACATAATTGTATTTTAAAAGCAGCCTGCTAGGCAAGGCTGGCTTTTAAATTGACTGCAAGCACCACAGCAGTGTACCCTGAAGTGCATTAAATCTACTAGGCCTCTAAACCTACATGCCCTACCATATACCAGGGGCTTACAGGTGTGTTGGTATTCTGATTGTAATCAAATGCACAGAAAGAGAAAACCCCATTCAACAAAGGTAACTTCCTGAGGCAGGCAAAAGAAGCAATTATAGTGTAAATCCTCAGGCAACCGCTAACAAATAATGAATACATGATTTCACAATAGACAGAGCTCATGACCCACTGAATCATATAACAAATATCAAAATTATTTTATTATCAATATGCAATTCAGACAAAACATTACATATACATAAATATACATTAAAAAGGCTCTACAAACAGTTACATCCTGTCAGTCACATCCCTCATGCCCATGTTCATTCATAAAATTCATACAGAAGGTTCAATACAGTAATGATGCAATATCTTCTTCTTAAATCTTAACATATACTATGGCCGCTGAAACAGTGTATTACTAATTACTGTGTAATCTTAAACTTAGCACATGGCAAACAAATAAAACAATCCAATCTTTCTCTTACTGATAGATGCGTAATGGCTGGAGTGCATACTGCACTCAGAGAATCTCTCTCCGTGCATTCGGCACATAGGCCTTCATCAGGAGAGCCAACCTTCATTGAATCAAAGTTTCCCTAGGGATATATAATCAATATTATAAGAGCTCTTTAGTATAAACAAGATAAAAGATACTTTGTGTATTGTCATTAACCAAGATCCAATCCTGGAGTGTGTCCCTGGCACCTGCCGAACAAACCCCTTCACCTCAGGCCAATTTGCATTTATCACCCTAGTGCACCAAACATATCAAAACATGTGGGCTGCTTGTTCAACCAGTGATCTGTGCAGGAAAAAAAAAATAAAGATAACATTCTACAAAAACATATAAGAAGGCTCAATACTGCGAAACAGCATGCAAAGTCATATAAGTACTCATCACAATGCATGAATGCACTCTTGGACGGTGGAGCACCAACCTTTTTCCTACTCACAAGAATCTCAGCATAACCTGGTCATTACCACCAGTCTGACCCAATAGTAGCAACTGCTTATCCTAAAGAGGAACCAACAAACAGAGTTCCCATTGAGTCACAAGTACGGGTCTTATACCTAAATACTCGCTCTATGGTTAAGCACCAAGCCGACATCCTGCACCTACTTCTCACCGAGAGTCCTGATGTCCTATTGTTATCAGAGACCTGGCTCACTGATGATTCACTTCCTGACATCTTGGCTGCACTGCCCCCAGACTACTTCCTGTTAAATACCAACCGCTCAGGAGGTCGTGCTGGGGGAGGGGTGGCGGCGGTCATACGCAAGGACCTGAAGATCATTACTTCTGCGGTTATGACCCTGCCGGAAGTGGACACCCTGGTTCTCAGTCTTGGGACGGAGGCAGGGGCAGTTACCCTCGTGGTACTCTACCGCCCCCCTCACCCTATGCCGTCTTTTCCTTCAGCTTTCATTGATCAACTCACCAACATTGCTACCTCCCCCCCCGTACTGTCATCATTGGTGACTTTAAATATTGGTTTCAGCACGAGGACGCTGGCCCGCATGCTTCCGAATTGTTCGAGGGCCTTTCGAGCCTGAATTTTATTCAACTGGTCAGGTCGGCCACCCATAAGGGCGGCCACATCCTCGATCATATCTGGATCCATGGGGTCAAGTCCTCCCACCCACTAATAACACCTTGTGTGTGGTCGGATCATTTTATGATCGACACCACAATATCGGCGGTTGGCCAGATTAGGGTCCCCCCGCGGGAGGGCGGCATGGCTCGCAAGTGGAAGGCTGTCGATTCCCCCAAACTGCTAGCCCACCTGTCCCAAACCTGTCCCTTGCTACCTAATGACACTGGCACTGATAAGCTCTACGGGTCGGTAGCAGACTGGCTTACGACAGCCAGCGACATCTTTGCCCCTCTAACCAAGTTCCCCCAATCCCGGCATAGCAATTCCCACAAATGGTTTACCCCTCATCTCAAATCCCTCCACCTGGAACTCCGCCAACTCGAGTGCAAGTGGAGGAGAGATTACCACCCCCCAAGTAGAGATGCCTATGTGGCCGCCCGCAATAGGTACAAACTTGCCATTCTTACAGCAAAAAAAACTTATGCATCAGGAAAAATTTTATCGGCCCCATGTCAATCCAAAGAAATCTTCAAAGTCCTCAATGAATTTATCTCCGACCCCAGGACGCTCCCCACCCAGGTTGCCACACAGGAAGCATGTAATGCTCTTAGCACCTATTTTGTCGAAAAAATTGTATTGATTAAGGACACCATCCCAGTTACTTCTCCTGGCGCTGGTTCTGTTCCCCCCCCCCACAACTCTTTTTCATTTACACAATTCCCTCTCTTAGACCCCACCTCTCTGGCCACTCTTGCCACCCGCATCAAGTCTGGATCCCCAGACGATTGTTGTCCCCCGTCCATACTCCGGGCTATCTGCCACTCTTTACCCAACTGTATTCTCCCTCTGTTAAATTCTTCTCTCTCTTCTGGCACGGTGCCTGGCTCCTTCAAGGAAGCCGTTCTGGTCCCCCTCTTGAAGAAGCCAGGGGCGGATCCCGCCGTTCCAGCAAATTACCGTCCTATCTCCCTTTTACCTTTCTTTTCTAAAATCCTGGAGGCCCATGTCACCACCTGTCTCTCACAGTTTATCGAGAGTTCCAACTTCCTCGAGGCCAACCAGGCTGGCTTCAGACCCGGCCACTCTACGGAGACTGTGATCCTGGCGGTGCTGGATGCCTTGAGAGACGGGGTTGACAAGGGTACCCCCCAGGCCCTGGTATTACTAGATCTGTCTGCCGCCTTCGACACGGTGGACCATAACATCCTTTTCCACCGTGTCGAGCAGGCTGGCATCCAGGGCCTGGCGCTGGACTGGGTCAAATCCTTTTTGACCGGCAGGTCCCAGACCCTCAGCCTGGGTACCTTCAGGGCTCCCAGGGAGCACTCGCCCTGCGGGGTCCCCCAGGGCTCTTCTCTATCCCCTCTTCTTTTCAATCTTTATCTTCGCCCCCTTCTTTTTTCCTTGAGGCAGTGGGACGTTACCGTGTTTAATTACGCGGACGACCTGCAACTCATCTTTTCTCTTAACTCCCCTTCTGCTATTCCCAATTTTCAGGCAGTCATGTCCCACATCCTCCAGTGGATGGGCCACAACCAGCTAAAATTGAACCCCGGGAAGACGGAGCTCCTCCTTCCCGGTAGGAGCGCCACCTCCTGGGGGCCACAATTCTGGCCGGCGGAACTTGGTCCCTCTCCCACCCCGTGGCCTCGGTGAAGAGCCTAGGGGTCACAATTGACTCCTGTTTATCCCTTGGGCCACAGGTGGGGACGGTGGTCTCGTCCTGAATCTACCAGCTGCGCAGGATCAGGAAAGTGGCATCCCTCTTTACACCCGATGCCCTCCTGCAGGTCATCATGGCTCTCGTCCTCTCCCGCTTAGATTTTTCTAACGCAATCTACCACGGTCTGCCTAAAACATCGGTAGCTAGACTGCAAGTGGTGCAAAATCAAGCGGCGAGACTGGCCCTAGGGATCCCGAAGTGGCAATCCGCCAGGCCCCTCCTGGCCAAACTCCATTGGCTCCCCGTTACCGCAAGGTCGGCCTTCAAGATCGGCTGCCTTATTTTCAAATCGCTAACCGGGCCTTGTCCCGCCTTTGTGAAATCTCTGATCAGACCCTACTGCCCGCCCCGGAATTTGAGATCCTCCCATCTTCACCTTCTGACCGTCCCTTCTTACAAGCTTTGTAGATCCGGAGGCCGGAGATTTGCACACCTGGCCCCCAAGCTTTGGAACTCTTTTCCCTCTTCTCTTAAAGCCTCTAACTCTCTGACTCTTTTCCGTAAGTCTCTAAAAACCTGTCTCTTCCCTCAATCTGGTTAGTCCCTCTGTACCCTCTATGTCCATCCAGCGCCAGGAAACCCATGGTGTCAGTGCGCTCTATAAGCACCCCTTACAATACAATACAATGTATCTTTTAGGATGCACACTCTTACTAATGTATGTGCAACTTGCTCCCAGTGAATGATACACATAAGTTACGTTACATATGTTACAGAGCTCTTATAATATTGATTATATATCCCTAGGAAAACTTTGTTTCAATGAAGATTGGCTCTCCTGATGAAGGCCTGCATGCCAAAAAATATACGTAGAGAGATTCGCTGAGTGCAGGAAGCACTCCAACAATTACGCATCTATCATTAAGAGAAAGATTGGATATTTGTATTTGTTTGCCATGTGCCAAGTTTAAGGTTATACACTAATTAGCAATACACTGTTGTAGTGGCCTTTTCTTGTATATGTTAAGATTTAAGAAGAATAGTTTGCATCATTAATGTATTGAACCTTCAGTGTGAATTTTATAAATGGACATGGGTTATATGAGATGTGGCTGACTGGAATTAAATATTTTTAGAGCCTTTTTCTTATGCATATTGATGTATATGTTTTGCCTGAATTGTATGTTGATAATAAAATAAGTTTGATATTTTTTTATATAAATCAGTGGCTCGTGAGCTTTGTCTATTGTGCAATCATGTATTAATTATTTTGTAGTGCTTGCCAGAGGATTTCCCTTATAAATGAATTCCAATTGTAAATACCTAATTACGATATACCTTTTAAATAGAGCACTGTCTCTGGGCTTGGTTAGCAGGGCACAGGGTGCAATCAGCATCAGTAACCGCCAGTATTAGTGAAAAAATGGGGGTGATCAGGGCAAAAAGGATTACTTCTCATACCATAAGAAACATAATCGTGTTCTAAAAAGAATCTGCTATGCAAATACACTTTGCTTCTGATAATGAAGAATCATCTTATCGGAAGACCTCCATATTCCCTAATTAGAGAGAAAATGGCTTTTGTCCTACTGAGAATGCTGAAAATTAGATTTGAATAAAAAGCTGCTTTAGCTTTCCTAATTGTCCACTTACAAATGTAGGGGCCAATTCACAAAGGTAAACATATACTTTTGTGTAAATGTATTTTTTCAGTATTCCCCTAGGCCTGTCCTACCTTTTAATGTTCAGAGTTCTCTGCCCCAAATGCGGAGTCTCTGCAGTCATAACGTTCCTATTGAATCAAATTATTGTGATTACCAAAAAGGATAAGCTAACACAAAAGTGTAAGTATTCCTTTTGGAATTGGGCCCATAGTGGCTAAGGCCACTCAATTTTAATAACGGGACCACAGTGTTGCACTAGAGATGCTGAATAGACAATAAAGATTGTTTGAGACTGGCCAGCTCTTCAGAGAACCAGCTGCAAGATGGGTGACCCTGTTTGCTATCGTTCCTATCCACTGTAGCAATCTGTTCCAAAATTCAGCTCATGCAGACAGAACAATCATCTAACAGTTGATGTGGGCTGCATCAGAAGGGACAGATCCTAGTGTAACAGGACAACCAATGCCTTCACAGATACCTTATTCCTCTTCCTAAACTGTACTGTAGGATAAGCAAGAGTAGTTGTCTTAGCCGTTTTACCAAAGGAGCTAGAGAAAGGGTGCAAAAAACAGAGAATAGGTGATGGTAACTCTTCAGTCAAGCCAAACCAAACCCACATTTTGTCTTTGTGAGGCTGACTACCAGGGAAACAGAAGCTAGGATTGGTGGATACTACTCTGTCTGTGGTTACTGTGGCGGGCCCCTACACAAAAGCAGGAAACATTCGGAATTTAGGATACTCAAGCATTTTGTGTAAGTCTGAAAGTCTAAACCAATTCCTACAAAGCAGCCGCATACACCATTGTGAACCAGGCCGGGATATACCTAATGAAGACATTGATAAGAAAGTTGATAAAGAATCCATCAATGCAGCGTCGGAAGTCAATGAGCTAATAACCAACAGAAAACAGGAGTTGAAATGTAAAATATGATTCCAAGGAAATACTTTAAGCGCGGTTATTGACCACTGATTTATAAATGGCTTCAGCCTCCCCCAAAGTTGACACTTACAAAACTCAACACAAAACATCTCCTTAGCGCTTTAGGCAGGATTTTAGCAGTGAGGATCTTTCTATAAAGACAAACGTATGCATAATCAAGAAGGGCATGGCATCCTTTCTAGCTGCCAAACAGTGGACAATTCCAGCTTGTTCAACTTAAGCTTCTCATCAATTCTGTAGGTTAAATGACATGTTTGCTGGAATTTTCCTCATAGTCAATGAGGTTTGGTACATCAAAGGGAACATAATGTACATCACATCTGTGCCCGAGTGCAAGCAACTACACCAAAGCACTATCATGTGGATTCCTTTATCACAAAGATGATTGAAGAACCTACTCTTGACCTTCCTCTGAACATGCAAAACGTGCCAACCTGATGCTATGAAAATGTCCTTCAACATGCCTGCCCAATCAGGTAATACAGCAGAAAATGCCATCTTATGTCTACACTGGCTCAAATAGTGGAAGAAATAAACACATGATTCTGGTTCTCAGACATAGACTTGAACTAAGGATGCCACTAGCTGCAGGCAGACCCAGAATCACAACATTCTGCAGACTCCTCAAAGCTGATAAGCCTGAGGCCATACAAATGCCACAACTTTGAAATGGTGAGTAACATGGATATTATCCTAAAATGTATCCTTCAAGTACTTTCAGTGTTAACAGGAGCCATAATGATCAATGGTGACATGCATGTGCATGATAAAGCATGCAACACCAGCAAGTGCAAGAAGACAATGACTGTCTTCATTTGTTACTCAGGTGAGTGAAATACTTTGGCATGACTCCTCGCAACGAAAAATCTGAATTATTTCATTCAAGCTTAGACTTGATTGCACATTCAATTGCAACCCCAAACAAATGTAACAGTCTGTGATAAAAGTGACAGCTTCCATGAAATGTTAAATAGTTGTGAACCTTACAAAATGTAATCTCATCTACTGGTCCACATTGAATGTGAATATACCTTGATATTTGACATGATAACCAGCAAGCACAGTAAGTCACAAATGATGCACTATTTACATCAACAAAATATATAAATAGTATTATCAAGCCAAGGTAAAAAATCTAGCATGTGGATGTCAGTCCCTTAAACTAGTCCTAAGAAGTGAGGGAAACCGAGACAAAGAGCTGATTTGGGATTTACTTTCTGTTTAAGACTTCTTTTGAGCTTAAAAGTAGCCCTACTTTCCATTCCTTTGCATACTTTTCATGTCCCATGGGCGGCACATGGGCACTTCTATGCAAACACCCAGAGTTTTTGACTCAAAGCCCTATATACTAATATTTATAGACAGGGCTTTGCACCCAAAATTGTACCCACTTATTAGAACTGTCATCCTTACGGTGGGCTTACCCGCAATGTTTTGCCTGTTGCCGACCATTTTTGATGATTCTTTTTGTTGTGCATTGGACTCTGCGCACTTTACCATTGCTAACCAGTGCTAAAGTGCATTTTTTTCTCCCCGAAACATAATGTCATTGGTATATACCTGAATGGCATATTTGATGTACTGTCAAGTCCCTGGTAAATTGGTGCACCATATACCCAGGGCCTGGACTTCAAATGTTACTAGTGGGCGTGTAGCACTCATTGTGCCACCCACACAAGTAGCCTTTCAAAACTGTCTCAGGCCTACCACTGCAGTGCCTGTGTGTGCATTTTATTGCCACTTCAACTTGCATTTAAAACTACTTGCCTAGCCTTAAACTCCCCTCTTAATTAAATAGAATTCACCTCTAAGTGAATAACCCTCAGAGCAGGGGATATATATGTAAATAGTAGGACATGTCCGGCAAATAGCCTATTATGTTTTTTCACTACTGTGAGGCCTACCCCTCTCATAGGCTAGCATTTAGAATTCCTTAATACACTTTTAAGCTGTAATTCCTGATCAGTAAGAAGTTGCTTTGTCATGTTTGATATGTTTGGCATGGTAATGATAAAGCCTCATTCTTGGTGAAGTTGGATTTAACGTTACTGTTTTAGAAATGGCAGTTTAAAAAATGTGGACATTTCTCTGTACTTACTGCTAATTGTGCCTGACAGCCTGTCTCCAATGCACGTCTGGTCTGGGTGACAGCTACACTTTGTGCATTCCCTCTAGTCAGCCACAAACACAGGAAGGGCTGGGGGTGACAAAGGACTCCTCTGCATTCATCTGTATTCTGATAGTCTTCCTGGACAGGCAGGGGGAGAGTTGGCTCACAATTACATTTGAACAAACTGAGTCCTGTCGTCACACAAAGCACATATTTGCCCCCAGGCAGGACTCGGATGAAAAGGATCATTGTGCATGTTAGAGAGTTCTATTGAAGTCACCCCTTACATCAAAGGCACGTTCGGGTATAAGTACTGGGTCTCAGACCCCCTAAAAGCAGACACTTCTGGGTCTTGAATTGATCCTCTGTCAAAAGGTCTGTTGTGCTGCTTAAACAACTCAACAAGACTGCTTTTCTGGAAAGACTGCTGCTTTTCTGCTTGTTGCCTGCTGCCTGCTGCTACCTGACTCTCAGCTGGTAGGACTCTGCCTTCCCTCCAAGTGATCTTCAGGATTTGTTCTTCTGAAGTCTCAGGGATAGAATCTTCAGATGGATCTCAACCAACACCAGAAAGACTGGCACTCAAGCACTCGTCACCAGCCGCCTTGACTATGGCAATGCCCTCTATGCTGGCACCTCCACCCGGGTCCTCAAAACACTCCAGACCATACAGAACACTAAAGCCAGACTCATCCTGGAGCTCTCAAATCGTCCCTCCACCTGAGAGACTTCCACTGGCTCCTCATCCAGAAGAGATGCCAGTTCAAGATCCTCGCTCATGCCAACAAAACTCTTCACCACCTAGGACCTGCGTACATCAACCATCGACTGAACTTCCACCAGGCCTCTAGACACCTGTGCTCTGCTTCATTTGCACTTGCACGGATCCATAGATCCATCGCAGCTGCATCAGTGGCTGATCCTTCTCCTACATCATAGCCAAGACCTGGAACAACCTTCCCCTCCAGCTTCATACAGCCCCCTCGCTGGCAGACTTCAGAAAGAGACTCAAAACCTCTCTGGTGGAGACACAGTGCCCAGATACCCTTATGGGTGACAGTGCTGCACAATACAAATACTGTTTGATTGATTGATTGAAAAATACTTCCTACAATTCTGCTGGTGCTTCCTTTTGTGAGTCCTGCCCTTGCCTGAGGTGCCCTCATCAAGCTCTGGCCCTCAGAAGTGGGTTCTGCAGCAGTTTTAATCGAAAATCGATGCATTGCATCAACTGCATGGGAATTTCCCCGTAACGCCCTTCAAAGCCAAAGCATAGGCAGCCCATCAACAGCTGTTCCACAGCCTGTGCAGCTCGGCAATGATGCTCAGTGCGGCGATGACGAATTGCATTCGGTGATGACGAATTGCATTCACTTCAAGGGAGTTTGATGACGACACTGGACTCCTTGTGCACAGCTTGATGTTCACATAGTAAACTCTTAGCATTGACATGAGCTTCATCTAAGGTATTTCTTCATCGGATTTGCACTGGTTCCTCATGACCTTAAGTAACCTTCTGACCATTTGTGACTTCTAAGCACTATTTTGAATAATCTTCAAAAATTCATATCTCGGCTTCTACTAATTGGATTTTTGTCACTCTGGTCTTATTTTGCTCAGATAAATATTCTCTATTGTTCTAAACCTGTGTAGAGTCTTATTGTGGTGTTTTCATGTGTGTTACTGTGTGTGTGTTGCCCAAATTCTTTACACATTGCCTTTGTAGATAAACCTGACTGATCTCTGCCAAGCTACCAGAGGGTGAGCACAGGCTAGCTCACCCTGACTAGAGTGGTGATTCCTGTTGGGTATGGGGCATAACTCAGCCAACCAGGGATCCCAGTTCTAACACTCTTTGAAGCAGATGCAAAGTATTGTGCCAGTATAAATTTTATGCTAGACTCATGCACACACAAAGGTGTGTGGTTGATGCTAGGCAGCAGAAAGAGCATCACATTAGGGAAGAGAGCAGCAGCACCATGTTTTAGTTTACATGGTGCTGTTCTGATTTCTCTCTTTCATGCAACACAGCAACTGCTGCGTAAATCAATATTAAATTTGCCCTTAAATATATTGTTCCTCTAAATATAAGAAAATGGTGATTGGACGACAGGAATGCTCTCACAAGAAGCCCTGACAGTAAAAGAGCAAGGATGTTTTCATAATGTTGTATCCTTTGTGGGTGCTGACCTTTCAACCATTGCACTTATGGCTGCCAGATCCAGGATCGCAAAATATCACAAAGGCTTTCTCCTACAGTCATCATTATTGAAACTTCTTTTATGTTTAAAAAAGATGATACCTCATTTACTTGAGTATTCCAAGTAAGAGCAACACAAGCCTGAATCTCACAATACTAAAGCCATTTATCAAAACACTCACACTTCACAACAGAGTTCAAGGATCAGAAAGCTGAGGGAACATACGATTTGTGCAATTGATTGTGAAAAAGGTCCCATTCTATTCTTATTGTCCCTGTCATAGGTCAAGGGGAATGTTACAAATGTTACAAATGGTCATGGATGCTATGCATAAACAATAATAGAAAGTTAGTAAATGGACAAATACACCAGATCACAGGAGCATACATTATCCTCAGTGAGGCTGAGTAGTTCAAGGTCTACTCTGGGTTGGTGGTGTGGTATATGGTACCTCAGCCACTACCCATGCAACAAACAACAGGCAGAGGGTGTCTTAGTTAATGGTAGGTCATTGCATTGCCTATGCTACACCCTCTGACTCCTCATGCACCATTCACACCATTGTGTCTCAGATATTGGCATTTGCTTTTTGCATTTACAGGTATTCTCATCTTCAGGAGCCTCCCTGGTGTTCCTGCACAACAGTTCAGCCCTGCATCCAAGATGGAATATGTCAGAAGAATACAGATGAACAGATGATTTGTATAGAGTATTATTTTTCTTGTATTATACATTATTTTAAACACAGTGGGTCCTCCCTGTTTTGCATTTTCCCAGCCTAGGTAATGATTACAATCAGCTAACTTAGGAGTCTGTAGGCAGCTAAACAGAAAGACTGCTTAACTGTATTACTGTACCATGGTCTTCCTTCAGTGACAGATGTGCCACATTCATGAACTTGATGAATGCTGTCTATATCTCATCTTTCCCTATGTCCTCCTACCCACCCATTCATGAAATCCCTAAACCTCTTACACCAAGCTGCCTGCTCGGTTGTGCTATTATTCTCCACATTCAACAGACCACACACATCGTGGACAGCTGTGGTTTAAACTATGCCAAAGGTTATACGAGAAGGTTACCTAAATAGCAAATCTGCCCACACCTCTCTCTCCCAACCAGACAAGAAAGGGATATCATAGTAAGAGGATACATGACAACAATCCTTAGCCAATGATAGGTAATGTGCATGTTTACCATAATCTGTGCCCAACGGAATCTAACAAAGTCATTTCTCCTTCTGTGTCTTGAGGTTTTATCAGTATGCTTGCTTAAGTAAATAACTCTGCACTATGTTATTTTAGAATACTTATGTCTTGAAAGTTTTACTCACTCTGCGTTTTGCTTTTTGTTTAGTTTCCTGGGATACAGAATTAGAATACTTTGTTTGCTTCACCAGCTTCATTCAGAATAAGAAGCACCTTGTTTTCCCTGCGTTTGTGTCTTCTGTGCTAGCTGTGAACCACATTCAACATAAAGGCCCTTTGGAAAAAAAACAGAATTAAAGGTTTGGGCCCATTGAGGATTTTAGCATATGTCACTGTTTCCACTCTGGCAAGAATGGAAGTTCTAAGAAATGGAATGAGGGATTATTTTGGCTCTGGGTTGGCACGGATCACTGACATAATATCGAATATAAAAGTATAGATTTACCAAAATATCAGATAAAATATAGAATGCAAAAATATCGAATTCCTATCTACAAACAGGTAAGTACAAAAATATCGAATCAAAAATATTGTTGTAAAAAATACAGTTAGTCAAAATATCGAATTTTTTTAAATGTCATAAAAGTAATTTAAAATTAATGAAATAATAAATATAATTAACTAAAACATACTTAAAAATACTTAAATAACCTTAAAATTATTAAATAACTAATTTAAGTTATAAAAAAAACGTACAATTTTATTTTTTAATACATATAAATAAATTAATGTAATATTAATTAAAAAATGTACAATATTTTTACCATAGGATAGCGGGAGGGTAAAATGTACTATTACCACAGTAGGGAAACCGTTGGGTAGCGTAGGGGTACAAATTACTATTCCCACTCCAGAGAGTGCAACAGTAGGAAAAGCGTTAGATAGCGGGGGGTAAAAATTACTATTCCCACTCCAGAGAGTGCAACAGTAGAGAAAGCGTTGGCTAGCGTAGAGCTAAAAATTGCTATTCCCACTCCAGAGAGTGCAACAGTAGGGAAAACGTTGGATAGCGGGAGGGTACAATTTACTATTACCACAGTAGGGAAACCGTTGGGTAGCGTAGGGGAAAAAATTACTATTCCCACTCCAGAGAGTGCAACAGTAGGGAAAGCGTTAGATAGCGGGGGGTAAAAATGTACTATTCGCACTCCAGAGAGTGCAACAGTAGAGAAAGCGTTGGCTAGCGTAGAGCTAAAAATTACTATTCCCACTCCAGAGAGTGCAACAGTAGGGAAAACGTTGGATAGCGTAGGGGTAAAAATTACTATTCCCACTCCAGAGTGTGCAACAGTAGGGAAAGCGTTGGATAGCGTACGGGCAAAAATTACTATTCCCACTCCAGAGAGTGCAACAGAACAGAAAGCGTTGGATAGCGGGAGGGTAAAAATTACTATTCCCACTCCAGAAAGTGCAACAGTAGAGAAAACGTTGAATAGCGTAGAGGTAAGAATTACTATTCCGACTCCAGAGAGTGCAACAGTAGGGAAATCGTTTTATAGCCTAGTGGTAAAAATTACTATTCCCACTCTAGTGAGTTTAACAGTAGGGAAAGTAATGATTTAATATATTAATAAAAATAAATTTAATATAAATACCAATACAAAAATAATTAAAATGAATTACCAATTTTAATAATATGTAATAATTAATTAATTAGAAATAAAAATAAATATTAGTTATTAAAATTATTTACCTATTCATAATTAATTAACAAGTAATTAATTTTCAATAACAAAAACTTATTAATAGTACAAATTAATACCAATTAATAATTAATTAACAATGAATTAATTATCAATACACCAAAAGTATTTTTAATATGTCATTAATTACAATCAAATTACTTCCCACCCTATTCCGCTATAAACCAACAATCCGCTACAGAAAATAAATTAATACAATTATCGTAATTATCAATTAATCAATTAATACAAATTAATTACCAATTAATACAAATTAATTACCAAATAACAATTATTAAACGATAAATTAAAATTCAATACCAATAAATAAATAAAAATGATTTACCTAATTACAATTAAATTACTTCCCACCCTATTCCCCTATAAACCCACAACCCGCTACGGAAAATAAATTAATAAAATTAACATAATTATCAATTAATCAATTAATAAAAATTAATTAACAATAAATTCAAAATGAATACCAATAAATAAATAAAAATATTTAATTAATTACAATTAAATTCCTTCCCACCATATTCCCCTATAAACCCACAACCCGCTACAGAACTAAAACGCAAAATTAAATAAAAAATAATTAGCAATTTCTAAAAATAATATTTAATTTAATATAATTAAATTACTTCCCACCCTATTCCCCTATAAACCCACAACCCGCTACAGAATTAAATTACGCAAAATTTAAATAACATAAAAGTCATTACCTAAAATAAATTACAAAAATAATATACACTTTTCACACATATACTAACATACAAAACACTTTAAAAAATTCGATATTATTAGAAATTCGATATATTTTAACACCTATATTATCTACTTCGATATTTTGACTTTCTATATTTTAAAAATCGATATTATATTACTTACCTTCATTTCGATATTTTTCCCCACTATATTGTGTCCATTCGATATTTTGTCCATTCTATATTTTTACTTAGATATTATGGCTATTCTATATTTTGTATTCGATATTATGTCTAGTTACCGAAAAGGAAGATGCTGCTTAGCATGGTCAAGACTTTAAAGAGAAGGGAGGGTTGGGCATAGTAATGGTCTGTTTTCCAACAGTGAATAATGGAGGCGGGGTGAAGGTAAGCTAACTAACGTAGCAAGGGAGCTCAAGTAAACAGTGACTGTAAAGAGGGCAATGGGGATGGGCACAATTGGGCAATTGCTTGGTGATGAGCGAGGTGTGTGTCTCAGTCTCTGTTGTTATTAGATAGGTGGAGCTCCTGGTCATGTAATGGAGATGCTATACTAAACAGTAATGACTAGTAGCAAATAAAAAAATACAAATGCACATATTGCAGAAAAAAAGAAACCTGTTTATTGACATAAAAATCCCAACCCCCACTGTCAACTCCTGAAACAGAAAAACCCTGAAACAAATGTTAACTAACCTTTAGACACACTACTCCATCCCCAACTGTTCTTCCCACCATCACCTCCTACAACAGGCCCATCCCTTCCTTAAAAAAGTCCCTCAATGGCCTCCAGCCACCTTAAAATATCTGAGGTGTCTATTTTTCTCCCCTGGGCTTGAAGGCACTTTATGAAGGTGGGTCTTTGTGGTTGTGGGGTATTCACTGTACTGGAGCATGGCTGACTGCAGTGGTGGCGGGATGCCTCAACATACAAAGCTATCCTATCAATCAAGCTGCAGCTCGGTTCAACCCAAGTCATTTAGAGAAAGAGACCCAAAATATTTTTTAGGGAGCCTCCCATCCCATGTTGGTGTTATGCTTAATCACCGGCTCTCTCCCTGGTCCCTGTATACCAGGGCTGGCTCAAGCATATCCCAAGCAGCACTTTCGATAATTCCTCTGACAGGGTCTTACACTATGGATAAAAATACCTAAAGGTCACCCCAGTTCTCCTTTATTTTTGAACACCTACAATATGGTACAAAAACACACTATTTGGGTGTTCTTTTAGGTGGTTTACTACTTCACCCTAGTTCTTTGTGAACATGTTTCAGTCCTTTTAAATCACCTCTATGGGTCCCGGGCCTTTATCAGGACGTGATTTTCAGTACCCTGTAATTTATTTCTCTTGTTCTATTGTCAGGGTTGTCTCGTCCTTATTCTCTAAAATCTATCTCATACTGTGGACAATATATAGCAGGGAAGAATCTAAACCAGGGCTACTTACCTGTCTCCAGGGAAGCAGGGCCTGTAGTAATGCCAATTATCATCATGTCCATCAGTGATTCAGAAGCAGCAAGGAGGTAAGTACATTAAGAAAGATATTATCGGGGGGCGTGGCTTGCGCGCCGGCCAAGATGGCGGCGTAGTCCCGGAGCTCCGCATCGAGCCTCGGAGCCTTGCATCTTTTCGCAGCACGGAGGGGCTTCTATATAGGCGGTGAGCCGTTTCGGAGGACCGGAATGTGAGACGCATTACCAGCCGTCTTTGTTTCCCGGCTCCGTGTAATTTTCGGCAACTTTCCGCGGAGGATTGATTCTTCACGATCGCGGCCGCCATTTTGTGCGCCGGCCGCGTTTCCTCATAGCGGCCGGCGGGAAGGTCCTTCACAGAATCCCAACATGCCGCTTTCGCTATAAATCACCCTCCAATGCAGCGTTTCTCAAAGGTGAGCCTCCCTGTTCAACTATGATATTCTTCATGCTGCTCGCCATTCTCTCGCTTGGAATACCTTAATTTCAACCTGCCGCCATTTTGTGCATTTCCACATCTCCTCACAAGATCTCCTGCACTTTTGATTTGGCGCCCAGCGGAGAAGTTATTTACAACAACTGAGCTTTGCATTCTTATGTCAGCGGTCAGTCCTCGTTTCCAGATTGCTGTACTCTTGATGTTTTCCTGCCTTTGTTCCTATTGGCATCCTTTGCTGGATTTTAACCATCAATTTGTGGAACTTTTCTTCTCCGCACCAGGCATTTTTGACTATTGCAGCATGCTACTTTTGCCATTCTCGCAATTTCTTTTTGTTCCACTACTTGCATGCCGCTCCTCTTATTCCATGCAAACCTCTCGCATGAAACTTCTTCTCCTTTGAGGTAATTTACCCAGCTTTGTCCTCCTGGCTGCGACGAACCTGCTTTGAGACTATCATATAACAGTGCCTTTGCTTTTCTCAGGATTTTCAGAGCTTACTCCGGATCTTTCCTGTTATGCTACTGGCTTGACTGTCATTTTATGCTCTTCTTCTGCTGTACCTAGTCACCTGCGTCCTTTCACTGGGCTCATTGACTTCTTTCAATTATTTCCTTGAACTCTCATGGGGAAGCTTCGCAACCTAAAGCTCACATCTACTCCTAGGGTTCCGCTTGGTTCGGATTCTGATTCTCCTCTCCCAGACATGGAGGAAAACCGTCCATCAAAATCGGAAACACCGCACGGAGCCATTCCAAAGACTTCCAACGTGGGTAAGACGCCATCCTCTTTGGCTGCTTCTAAGCATCTCAAAAAAGATACACCTTCTCCTGGGAGTTCTTCCTCATCTTCCTCTATGGATCTCATACTAGAGGAACTACGTGCTCTCAAGCCTTTCAAGGAAGCCACCACCAAAAATATGCAGGCAATGCAGGAGAAATGGTCGTCTCTGGATGCGCGTGTTCTCACCCTGGAACAATCCGCAGACTCCTTGCAGTCCTCTTGTTCTCGTATTTCGTCCATGGAGACGGAGATCCTACTACTAAAGCGACAGACAGAAGATTTGGAGAACAGGAACCGCTGAAACAACCTACGCCTTTACGGCCTTCCGGAACTTTCAGAAGGGTCTAATCCCACCGCCTTCTTCCAGTCCTTTCTCGCTAAGATTTTGGATGCACCAGCTCTATCGTCCATCAACATTCAACGAGCTCACCGTCTTGGTCCTAGAGTTGCTACCAAACCTAGAGGTGTCATCATGCTTTTCCTTCAATATACCGACCTTCTTCAAGTCCTTTCTGCTGTCAACCTCAAGAAACAGATCATCGTCTCTACATTTCACTGGATGTATCCAGGGCCACCGCAGAACGCAGGAAGCAGTTCTTAGACATGAGACCACAGCTTAGAGCCCTCAATGCTAGATACGGTCTTTTGCATCCTTGTCTCTTCAAAGTTACTTATAAAGACAAAACAACCACCTACGAGGATCCTGCGGCCTTACAGGCCTTTCTTCGCCGTCATGGTCCCGATGTCATGGATATGTCCAATCCTGGTTGATTGACTTATTAACTTCCTTTATTAAGGCATTTGTATGTAGCTCTGTTTTTTCAGTGTTCGCAATGTTGAAGTTATGAGGCACTCAATGCTGTTCTTCTATGTTTTGTCATATATAGTCACCTCTTTTCCACCCCATTTCCCTTCTTATATCTTGTATGCTCACGTATTTATCCTCATGTCTCCCTTCTCTCCACAGATACTCCCCTTCATCACATCACCTCGTTTTTACCCTACTTTCCCCTCGTGCCGCCTTCTTTGGATGTCATAATATTTGAGGTTTTGATGTTTGCTCTGGATGTTCTCGTCGTCGTCTCCTGCTGCCACCATCCCCCCTTTCTGTTTGGTTCCTTCATTTTCGTAAGTATGTCTTTCAGTCGTTCGTCTCGGACATGTACTGTCTCTTTCTTCTCTATTGATGCTGTCCTCTTTCCTACTTCTTGTATCATGAATTCTTCTCAACTCTACTCTTTACCCTCTTCTTCCTCTTTCCTTCTCTATCTCATCTTTTCTGGAATTATCACTGCTCTTATCCTTGTCTTCTTTTTCATTTCATCCATCTCTTCTACTTTTCTCATTTTTTTCTCTATTGTATTTTCATGCATTATTAAGCATGTTGCTTCTAGTTACTTTTTAAATTGTTTCCTTCCGTGTAACGACATGGAACGTTAAGGGATTAAATCATCCCATTAAAAGGCAGAGGGTTCTCTCGCATTTAGCAAGACTTAAAACTGATGTTGCCCTCCTTCAAGAAACTCATCTTGAAGAACCGGAGGCTCTAAAACTTAAACGCTGTTGGGTAGGTCATGTTTTTTGTTCTCCTACGTCATCTAGGAAGAATGGTGTTATACTTTTGTTGCATGAAAAGTTAAATGTTTCCTCGATTACTCATGAATGTGATGTTGATGGCCGTTGGCTTATTGTTAATTTACTCATAGATAACATTCCCCTAACCCTTTTCAATGTATACGCTCCTACTGCAATTGATAGATCTTTCTGGCAGCTATTTCTTCCAAGTTGTCCTCCCTTACTGGAGATTATATACTCCTTGCTGGTGATTACAATCAGATTGTGGACCCCTTCCTTGACCGACACTCAAAAGTCACTTTTAACCCCTCTAGAATGCACACACAATTTCTGAATTCCTTTAAAAATAATGCCCTAGTAGATATTTGGAGATTATGCAATCCTGACGTCCGAGAATATAGTTTCTTCTCCCCTCCTCATCAATCCCAATCCCGCATCGATCATATCTTTCTCAGTAAACCCTTATCCCAACACGCTATTCGATCAGAGATCGGTTCCATTTTACTCTCAGACCATGCCCCAGTTTTTGTCGACCTAGATCTACTCCCAATCTCTCCACAATCTGGCAGATGGCGATTTAACAATGCTTTACTTCTAGACCCCACTTTTGTTACTGAATTTACTGCTTTTGCCAAGGAATTTTTTCTTTTAAATCAAACCCCTGATTCTCCTTTTGTTATGATTTGGGATTCATTTAAAGCAGCCTCTAGAGGTTTTATTATTAATTTTGTGTCACGGCGGAAAAAATTACAAACGGCCAAATCGGAGAAAATATTAGCTGATATCAAAGCTTTAGAACATACTTATTACATCTCTAAATCTGATTCCTCCCTTAAAGCTCTTATTGATGCAAAAATTTCTTTTAACAAATTTACAACAGAGGCCGCTTCTAATACCCTACTCAAATGTAATTCTAGATATTATGGAGGTAAAAATAAAATGGGGAAGCTCTTGGCTAATTACTTAAAGATTCGTAAAGAACGCACAAAAATCCAATCTATTAAAACCTCTTCTGGTGAATCCACCTTTAAAGACAAAGAAATTCTTGCAGAATTTGCTAAATTCTATGACACGCTTTATACTCCAGAACAGACTCCTACAACTGATGACCTTCTTGCCTATTTTCATTCTATCCCTTCTCCCCCGTTCTCCCATGTTGATTTTCACACTTTGGAACAAGACATTTCTCTTTCTGAAATCTCCCATGCTGTTTCTAAACTTCACCATGGCAAATCCCCAGGCCCGGATGGTTTTACAATTGAATGTTATAGTCATTTTGCTTCTCTTCTTCTTTCTAAACTCCTACTTTTATTTCAATCTTTTTCTGACGCCGGCTTCTCTAGCGGCTCTTTTCAACATGCCTTAATTTTATAATTCCAAAAGAAGACAAAGATCACTCCCTATGCAAAATTTATAGACCAATATCTTTGGTCAATACTGATTACAAAATTCTAGCAAAAATATTAGCCTTACGTATGGACCCTCTTTTACCGGATATCATTGGACCAGAACAATCTGGCTTTGTCAAGGGACGTCTCTCATCAGATAATTCCCGAGTTTTTCTTAACATACTTGGCAAATCTTCTTCTCTCACTCTCCCTTTCGCAGCTATCTCCTTAGATGCGGAGAAGGCTTTTGATCGGATTGGGTGGGACTTCATGTTTCAGGCTTTACGTTGGATTGGTATTCCTCCTAAATTTATTTCTATTATATCTCTACTGTACTCCAACCCTCAAGCTTCTATTTTTGTTAATGGAATGTCCTCGGACTACTTTTCTCTCCATAGAGGGGTTAGACAAGGTTGCCCATTGTCTCCCTTACTTTTTATTCTAGCCTTAGAACCCTTCCTCACTAAAATTCGTTTAGATGACACTATTTCCGGTTTTCATTTTGGTTCCCAACAAGTCAAACTTTCGGTTTACGCTGATGATATTCTTTTCTATTGCTCCGACCCCGCCACTTCCATTCCTTCTTTTCTTCAACATGTTTCTTCTTTTTTTGCAGTTTCCGGGTATCGATTGAACGCTGACAAGTGTGAAATTCTACCTTTAAATCCTCTCTGTCAGAAACATCTTTTTTCTTCTACATGTTTTTCATGGCAACCATCCAAAATTAAATACCTAGGGGTTTGGTTTGCTCCTTTGTTATCCGACACTCTCAAACTAAATTTTGATTATGTATATAAAAAAATGGACACAGCTATTACTCGTTGGCATCCGCTCTTTTGTCCTGGTGGGGTAGACTCAACTCTATAAAGATGATGCTTTCTCCCCTGCTTCTTTATACTATTTCCATGCTTCCTTTACACATTCCCCACTCTTTCTTTAAGAAGATTGATTCTTTGTTACTGAAATTCCTGTGGAACGGTAAACGACCTCGCATAGCTCTCGCTTCTTTGCGTAAAGATAAATCTCAATCTGGAGTACGTTTTCCCGATTTCAGACAATACCACCGTTCTTTTTCCCTGAAACAATCGACTCGCTGGTTTTCATCTAATTTACCACATCACCCTCCTGTTTGGCTAAACATGGAATCTTCTTTCATTTCCCCCTTTACCTTCCGTGAATTTTTATCTTTTACATCTTCCTTAACTCGTTTCCGTTCTCCTATTCTTTCACACTCTCGTAAACTCCTTTCTCCCTACTTAAATTCTTCCTATCCGTCCCTTCTCTCTCTTCACGAACAACCGATTTGGAATAATTCTCTTCTCAAAATCAATAACCACATCGTATATTGGAAAACTTGGCATTCTCGAGGAATTTCCTGGATCTCTCAATTATTAACTCAGGATATACCTCTCTCCTTTCAGGACCTTCAATCTCTTTTTTCTTTGCCCGCTTCTGCCCGAACACAATATAACACCCTTTATCCAGTCTTGCTTTCGTATCTTCAAAATCTTCCATCTTCCAACGAGATTCCTGTAGATCGCAGACACACTTCTCTCCTCTTGGAAACTTCTCCCTCCGCATCCACTTTATATAATTATTTTCGTCTTCCCAATGATAGATTAAAATCTCGTACTGAACTTGCATGGGAGCAGGATTTTTCTCAGACCTGGCCGGTCCTTTTTTGGGATAAAATTTGGACTAAACTTCATAAGAACTCCAGAGCTGCTAACGCTACCCAGACTTTATTTTTTATCTATCACAGAATTTTATTTAAACCACTTGCCTTATCCCGTTTTTCAACAGACACTTCCTCTTCCTGTTGGTCCTGTCCATGCCCCTCTGCTGATCTCAAACATATGTTGTTCGACTGCCCGCCTATTTCCCAGTTCTCGCAGTCGGTCTGGAAGCAAATTCAAAAGATTTTTCAGTTTCAGGTCCCCTTCTCACCCTCATTAGTTTTCCTTGGTTCCCTCTCGTCAGATCTCCCTCATCCCTCCAGTCACTACCCTTTACTTGACCTATTCCTTGCCGTAGCTTTACATGTTATCACTTCTAATTGGAAACAAGCTGCAAGTGTTACTTATCAATTTTGGTGGAATGCAATTTGTTTTAATCATCGTTTAGACACCAATTATGTATCTCCAATCTCCCTAGCTATTAAGCGTGACCTGCTTTGGCTCCCTTTGGTAACCTATCTCTCCTCTTCAGCGCCTGTCCATCCCTCTCCGGCTTCGGACACAGTTGAAGTTCGTAAGCCCCCGTGATTTCCTTAATTCTTGTTTATTTCTTCACATATTTGACTACTATTATTATTGTATTTTTATATACAATGTATTTTGCGTATTGTATTTTATTTTTATTTTTTATGATATGTTCATATTTTCATGCTTGTAATGCTTACTTTTATGGAATTTTGTATTTTCTAATGCTTACTTCCTCCACTTGCTTATTGTAACTCTTCTCTTTTCCCCTCCCTACCCCTCCCTTTCCCGCTTTCTTACCCTTTCTTCTTCAATAAATCAAACTTAAAAAAAAAAAAAAGAAAGATATTATCATTAAACAGACATGGTTTCATGAAGCACACCAAATATTGCATGCCACTGAATACTCTTATGTGCTACTACATGCAAGTATGTCTCAATTGAAGAACTCTTGCATTTGGAATTTGAAAAAGACAATACTAGGACAAACAAGTTTCACAATCTTTGCAGCACTGTGAATAACACTGCACACATTAATCCAATACCTTGCAAATGTGAACGGTGTGAACCATTTGTACACAAATAAGCACATCATTTACTTTGTTTCTTACACTACCCTGTTGTCCAATTCTAACAGTAATTATGGAGAGGGATCATTTTTGTGTTACCTTATCATTTCCTTGTCACCTGTAGTAATCGATAAGAAGTTGCCTCTTACCACGTTTAGAGTATTATGCCGCTGGTATTATCTATATTAACAACAGCTCTACCCAAGCCAGTGTTTAGTGTTTCATTTCTCACTGTATTTAAGGGGTAGTTTCATGACGTCTGATGTCCTCTGTGGTGGGGTGGGGTTGTCTTCCCCAGCTGTCGGACACATCACATGGCCTTTTTGCAACTGGAAAATGTACTCCTTTCCACTATCTTCTTTATTATCCGTCGCTTTTGTAATAAAACTTAAGCCTCTTTGTACCCTGCACATGATTAATCCTACATTTAAAAAAATTGGGTGTACTTTATTTTGTGCTCTAGAGGGCAGTTTGATTTACAAGCGAGGGGTATTCATCAAGTGCTGGCAATTTCTTAATAGGATCCAGTTCTTTATCTCATGGCACTGCATTCATTCATATGGTAACTAAATCGCCTTGAAGATATTTTTAGTGAATTAATCAATTCCACTGTATGTTAGCATTTAAGGATGCTTATTCCATACACCCATTTCTGTTCCCGAACTATCAGAATCAGAATCCTGATTGAGTTTTCATCTACTGTCACTATTTCTATTATTGTTCATTTCATATAATTTTCAGTGAGGCCAACAACTAATAAGTGATGTGTTGCCCCTGTCGTGCTATGGTGTCATTTGATCATACTCCGATGTTCTATGATCCTCAGTTGTATTTTCCTACTCATCATGCCCACAAAGACATGTATTCACATTATTTACATTGCTTGAATTACAATTTGTGTGGCTATGTGGCTCCTCTGTTCCAAGGATATTGAAGCCCATATTCAATTGTATTTGTGTGTGCTGTGTATGCACATAAAGAACATTGCCCGCAGGGAAAGAGACCTTTTTCTTTTGAGAGGTCCCAAAGTATGTTTTGTTCCAAATTCTCCTGTTTCTTAGGTCGTGTTTGGACCAGCAAGTTTCTTATGTCTGTGTTTCTCTTGAACTAGAAGATTGCTTTTTCTAATTTCAGGTTAGCACTATTCAGTAACCCCAATGCTTGTTAATGATCTTTTTCATCCAGTTGCAAGGGTTATTGTATGTGCTTACACAAATTATCTGTTTGTTGTCCTTTTTCTCTTTATCCAATAGTAGATGTTCTCTAATGTTAAATCTCACTTTTCTTGCTGTTGTGTGGGCCAGAAGGTGAGCACAGAGACTCGCAGTTCCAACCTACTTTGGCCAGCCCAGAAGGCTGGGTTTTTGCATCATTCCAGTGCTGTGCATAGTGCTACAACACCTCCCGCGGCGTGGGACACATTTTGTTTATGTTGTGTGGGCTAGGAGGTTGGCACTGGGGCTCGCAGTCCTAAGGAACATTTTACTTTTGCCAGACCAAGAGAAGGGACTTTGCAGTATTCTCATGCTGCTGCACTGCATAAATCTCTACAACACCTTCCGTGGTGCGGAATGCTTTTCTTCCTGCTGTGTGTGTCAGGAGGTCGGTACCCGGACTTGCAGTCCTAAGGAACATTGTACTTTGGCCAGCCCAGGATGAGAGGCTTTTGCAGCTTTCCCACGCTGCTGCAGTGCATATAGCACTACAAACACTTCCCGCGGAGTAGGATGCTTTTCTTGCTGCTGTGTGGGTCAGGAGGTCAGCAAAGGGACACGCAGTACCAAGGAACATTGTACTTTGGCCGGCCCAGCGGTAGGGTATTTTGAAGCATTCACATGCTGCTGCATCCTATATAGTGCTTCAACATCTCCTGCGGCGCGGGCTGTCCCCATGTGAAGCCCAGGCCAATGACTGGACTGTCTGCACCAATCCATGGCAGGCCGGAGCCTGGGCAGGGCACTCCTCTGATGTGGCCGACCACCAAGCTCACACCCTCTGGATACCACAGGTGAGTGCTCTCACACAGAACTTCAACACCATGGGCAAAGGCAAAGTGACTGGAAGCTTCTAAACACCCCACAGACCCACAAGTTTTGATACCCTGTTAGAGAGATCCATAGTGGTCATAACTAATGAAATATCCCTTACTGAGCATAAACTATCTTTGGGGCATGGGAGTGGCTTGAGAGAACTAACTCATGGCATTGGGACGCCCACAGTCTAGGCACATAGCCCAACAGTGGAAGCTGCTGGAACGGACAACCGGGGAATACTCTCCACCCCTGCACACTCGTTACTCATGGTGCCGCACCCAAAAAAGACAATCTCTGTATTTGTCTGGCAACTTTAAGTATCAACAGCTTTAACCCTTCCCCTGAACAAGTTGTCAAGCATAAAAAATTAGCAACCGTGCCCCCGTATGAAACCTCAAACAGAGTAGTTGCTTATAAGGGGCTGGACCCAACGCTCCTCGGAGACACCAATGCTGAGGAGATACACAGTATATTTGCCGAGTTTTTAGAATAACAATTAAGCCTAATAATGGAGCGTTTGGCAGTATTTGTAATAATGCCAATATCGGCAACACACCCCACCCACAAACAGAGCAATTTCCTAATAAAAAAAAACACAATACATTGTTTGTTGGAGAAAACATTGCTGCAGGTTTATTTGCATAAAAATGATGCCGACATGGTGGGTCAACTTACGGGCGATCCAAGGGAAGACAGCATTGACACCCCTAAGCTGCCCTGCCCACCTGAAGAGCCAAATTGTGCAGTGACCTAACCAATCAGTGCTCACCCTTTTGGGGGAGCACCCCTTACATTATGTGGACCACCAGTCCACCCATTTACTCCCGCCCCTTGAGGGTGTCGGGGAGCATCCAGGCAAGCTCCCGGTTGCTCCGGTTTACAACCACCTAAAGGCCTAAAGGGGCACCATCATTCCTCCAGGGGCCTGCCGTAAGGACTTCCTGGGGTTTATTTGGCATTTGCACCCTTGTTGTGTTCTTGAAGAGGGTATCCCTATGTACCATTCAGCCTCTGGATTGCCCTGTAACTCTGCCATAGCTCTGGAGTTGGCACCCGTCACACCCAGGGCACCCCACCAAGGCAGACATTCTTACTTACACCTGGCTGGTTCTAGGGCATCACTCATGTCCAACAGAAACAAGTCTATGCCCACACTAGACAGATGTACCCCATCCACATAGAAACATCCTGTGGACTTGGCATGCAAGATACTGTGTTCAACACAAATGGAGCCGCTCCAAGTGCAGTGACCGAAGGTACTCTAAAACTGAATTGTGAGTGTGGACATCTCACAAAAAGTGAAGAACTGGCCTCATACACCACCAAAAATAAAACAAGATGCTCGGTCACTTTTTAGAATCATTCAAAACCACATGCACATATAATTATTACGTGAGTGGCTATATGTGTGTCACACGTGTAACTCAATTGTGCACACACTAAAATGGAGAAACAGTTTCTGTGAGAGAGTTTCTCACATTTCTTACCATAGGAACATTCCCTACATGCCCCATTGGTGGAGATTGAAGATGAGACCCCTGTTGTCAGACTCTAGAGAGAGGAAAAAGACAAAAAGTGGAAGAAAGTAAATAGAATGCAATCTTTCCAAATCGAGCCTCATGAAGCTCCTGTAAGACTCATCTGCAATCTTTCATTCATGCATGCATTCATTACCTTACTGCCTCAAGGTGTGTCTCTAGTGTTTGCACCCAGGTGTATCCTTCTGTGCTCCCCGATGGTGACTGAGCAAGGGGGGAAGCGTGGTTTAGAGAGTGCTCTTAATTGGGCAGGGAACGGTAAATTGCAGTGATCTGCTCAAGTGCCTACAAGATTATGGTTTCCGGTGTCTCAAAATGCACCATTGGGGAGTTGCAGAAAATCTGCCTGACCTGCTTGTAGTGTCGCTGGCAGTATCTCACGGCCGTCACTCAAGATCCGGTGTCCAGACGGGCCGTTCTGTAAGGTGGACAGGCTAAAGTTTGGCCGTGGTTGCAGCCTCACTGATGGCCATTCAGAGGCTGACTCGCGGCCGGGCGTGGCTGGGACCACTTGTGTAGGTCACAGCGCGAGGTTCAGGCCTGCCTGATCACTGCGTATGTGGAGCATACCACAAATGGCATTACAGGAGGATCGTCACGTGGTCGGGACCTGTAGACTAATAGGAGTTCTGCTTTAACAGCATGGCTAAGGCATGCAGCGAGCACAAGACATTGTCTTGATATAAGTTAAGGGATGCTTAATTACAATAAAAAGCCCATGTTATTCATGAAAATTGCATATATGGTATGCATACGTGTATCCTTCTGAGGGTAAAAAAATATACTTTGAATAAATGTGACATCAAAGAAAATGCATAGGGGTTATGCATACATGCATGTTAAGAAAAATGAAACTTATTCTTAAGGGAATGTCTGCAATGGAAATCACATATGTAGTGTGAATGTATATACATATAGACATTGTGTGTTTGTAAAAGAGTGTGCTGAGATGTGAGGCTTTCGTTGTTAGTCACATTCGATGGCAGTACCCAAAACGTACACTCTTCTTAAAAAAATGTTAGTCCAAAATGGTGGGTGTTCTACCAGTATAGACACTGGTTTTGCCAGAGGTTATGTATCATGTAATTATTATCTATGTGCACCTCAGATGTTGTGAGTCATAGATCCCTATGCTTCAGCCCCATGATTAAGTCAGCTTATGGGTTCGGAATGTCAAGTGGCCGCCTAGGGCATGTAGGGTATGTTCCTAGGGTAAGACATGTTGAGAAACTCTCTCACAGAAACTGTTTCACCATTTTAGTGTGTGCACAGTTGAGTGACACGTTTTACACACATATAGCCACTCACGTAATAATTATATGTGCATGTGGTTTTGAATGATTCTAAAAAGTGACCGAGCATCTCGTTTTATTTTTTCTGATGGTACTCTTGTGTGTATACATTTATGTTTTACAAGCTTAATGCGAGCTCTTCTCTCCGGTGGAGTGTGCCAAAGGTCATCCCTCCAAGTGATACCTTCTCACCACAAAATTGGTAATAATGGGGCTATCAGACACCGCCAGGCATATTAGGATGTCTGCATTTCTATGCCTTTCCACTGCGGCATTTCTGCCGTGGAAAGGCATACGGAGTTTTGTTTGGGGGCCTGTTGCGGGCGCCCAGGGGTGAAGGGGGGAGTGGGGGGTGCACATGGGGGGTACCTATGGTACCCCCCTGCCTTTGCGTGCACGAAGCGGCAGGCACCACACGGTGCCTGCTGATTTGTGCATGCAAATGCACTGCTTTCATTTTTAACATTGCGGCGGGTGCCTCTTCAAGCAGCACCCGCCGCAATGTTAAAAATACAGGATGTGACCGCCAGGGGGGGTGTCACATCCTAATTTGCACGGAGGGACCGCCGCTGCCCCTGCGGACGGTCCCTCCTACTCTGGGGTGGCGGACGGACGCAGGTCCGTCCGCCATCCTAATGAGCACCTTAGTTTGGAAGTGCCTCCCTATCGTTAGGTCAAGACCCGCCCTCTACCAAACCGAGTTTCTGGAGGGCGAGGACTGCCGATGATGAAGCATGACACCTGGTGGTGTGTGAGGCCAGTCCTTCACTTTTTGTGAAATGTCCACACTCACAATTCAGTTTTAGAGTACCTTCGGTCACTGTACTGGGAGCAGCCCCATTTGTGTTGAACATTTTGTGTTGGAGGCTGGCCTGATCCTAGCGCCCCGCGCCTCTCATTCCCTCCCGCAGGATTCCCCTGGTGTTAGTGTGGTTTCAATGCAAGAGACTTTGTCTGATAAATCCAAAACCCCTCTGTTCTGTGAAGTTGCTCATGGCGCTGTTTAATCTCCTGCGAGAAATTTCCAAGGCCTCTCCAGACCTGGCTCCTTCCCAAACTAAACATGGAGAAATCTCACACCACCATAATTCACTTGCACCTAATTCAATCAATCAATCAGGGGTTTGTTAAGCAGACTACTCACCCATAAGGGTCTCAAAGCGCTGGGGGTCACCGGTTCTGGTCCATCAAGGAGGGGGTCTGTTGAAGAGCCGGGTTTTGAGGTTTCTTGCGAAGATGGGGAGCGACGTTGTCTGTCTGAAGTGGAGTGGAAGGTTGTTCCAGGCTTTGGCCGCGAGGAAGAAGAAGGAGCGGCCTCCTATTCTGAGGTTTCTGGCATGGGGACCACAGTGTATTTTGCCTGATTGGTTGCTCAATTTACACATAGTGGATTTCATCGCTTGCAGCAGGTCCTTCCTACCCATGAAAGTCAGGCCATTGCCTCCCATTTGTATGACCAAAATGTTTGGAGGGGATCCGGCTCCCGCTTGTCTGTGCCACAGCTTCTTCAGCAAGCTGTGCAAACACATACCTGGGAACCCCAACCAGACTATCTCAGTGAAGGAAAACCCATGCATCCAATTCCTGATTTTGGCCAATCGAGCCACTCTCGCGATGTAAGAATAGTCTATCACCCAAACCTTTGATCCTGGCAAAATAAAGAAATGCAGAGTTGCAAAACACATTTTATTGAAAACACTGCAAACAATTCTATAAATACATTGCAACATTTGACATACTTTGCTTCAGAAATCACGCTGCACACAATTAGCACATGGTGCTCCGAAAGTTTGCACATATTTGCTCAGAAAACACACTGCACACATCTAGGCACATGATGCTGCGCAAGATTGCACTTAGTTTACTCAGAAGTCGCACTGCACACATTAACACATGTTTATCCACCGCGCAATCCACCCTTGAAGGCTTTATCACTGGGATTCCCACTGCCCAACTTGCCTGAGGTGGTCCGGTGACATGCCAACCTTAAATGCTGAAGTAGATGCCACTATCGTAAAGTAATGGCAGCAAAAATGCTTGTCAGGACCAGCATTACCTGACAGTATTAAGCATGATTTCATGACTTGTTCTACCTGAAACTTAGTAAGGGGCGTGCGGTCTGCATGGATCAATATATAGCCTCCCCTGGAGGGTGACGAAGGGCCAAGTAACTGCGACCAGGCCCATCGGGCAGTACCTCTTGTCCCCAGTTGATGTAACCAGATCACCTTCCCCTTCCCTGCCTGGTCCATTTTGGATCACCTGTGAGCACTGTATCCTGTCCTCCTATTGCATTCCCAGATCTATCTATCTTGGACCTAACCACTAATTCACTTATTGTCAAAGACCCAAAAAATGCCAGGCTGAAAGATGCTGAAAAAAGGGTGGCTTCAAAATGAGAAAATTTTGCCTTGTGTACTACATTGATCATATCCTGCAATGTTCTGAATTTGATGGGGAACTTGGTGTCAGGGGCCCGGGGTTCTCCTCTCGCCCTCAACCCTTTAGCGCCCCTCTGATGAGGAATGACTTAGTGAGATCACTCTGGCCCTTAAACTTAGCATAATGACTCACTACAACCAGGTGGCCTGCGACCCAGGAGTGCCTCTTGCCCTGGTCCTTAGCCTACACTATAAAGATTTGGACCTTGCTCTCCAAGGATGTCTTCCCCTCCTCCCACGCCCCTCCCACCTTACAGAACATAACAACGCAAGCTTTGTAACGCCTCCTGGTCCCTGGTGCTGAGGAAATCTCACCTAGTTCCCTCACTCATTGTTCCACTGAAGAAGGAAACAGAGGTGGAGTGGGTAAGAGGTCACCTCCTCTCTGGCTCTCGGCCACACCTCCCAGAAACGGCGCCACTGAAAATGAGAAAGAGAGACATCTGCCACATTCTGTGTCCCTGGGATATGTATTGCCCTGCATTCCACATTGTTGTACAAGCAAGCCTGCACCAGTTCCCTCAACAAGCAGACAACCAAAGCACAATTTGCTATTGGCGTGTTTCAAGCCTGAACCACTGCCATATTATCTGACCAGAAAAGCACTCATCTGGCTGCCAGCACCTGTGGCCAGTAATGGAAAGCAACAACTATTGGAAACAGTTCCAGAACCGTTACATTGGCCATGATTTTTCTCTTGTGCCAAGCATTCAGCCACCTTTCAGCACACCACTCGCTCCCTAAGATTGCCCCATAGCCCTTCCTGTCTGCTGCATCTGTCAACAGGCAGAGCTTGGGCTCCCAGCCCAGGGGGCTCTCCAGATGACTGGACCATTGAAGTTGGCCAGAAACTCTGCCCACATGCTGAGGTCTTTCTTCCTGCCTTTACTCAACCTAACTAGGTGGTGTTCCTTACTGACTTTGGCTGTGGTCTGACCAACCTCCACGCAAAGACCCTACCAGCTGTGACCACTCCTGCTGCAAAGTTCAATTACCCTAAGAGGCTCTGGATAAACCCCCACGGTGGCCTTCTCTTTTACCAGAGCTGCCTGAATATCCTGGGCTAACACCTGCGCCTGGTCTGCCGGCAGCCTTGACTCATCCACAATAGTGTCCAGCTCAATTGCTAGGAAAGTCAGGACCTGCGCTGGACCCTCAGTCTCACCTTGTGTCAGTGGGACCACCAAATAGTTGGCTAACCTTTCAAAATTCAAGAGAGCTTTCCTGCAGTCCTGTGTGCCCTCCTCCCCAATGAACAGAAAATCATCAAGGTGATGGGTAATCTCTTTCACATCGATTTAATATCTGCTTTAGGTAGCCAGGCCCCCTTCCCCGCCCTCCCAACCAAATCAACAGCTACATCAAGGGTGCAATATGACACAGGGCAGGTACCCTCCTTCAGCCCATGATTAACTGAGTCGCCTTCAGGATAAGACAGATGGTGTATCAGCCTGAATGCTCCCGGATCTTTCTTAGGGACCACCCCAGAGGTGAGACAACAAAGTTGTCCAGTGGGGGAAGGGTCCCGCCACACTACCCAACGCCTGTTCTTTCTCAACTTTGGCCCGCACCACTGCTGGATGCTCTTTTGCCAATCTAAGGTTGTCTGCCTCTCGCCTTGCCAGGTGCTGACATATGGGATCATGAAACCATGGATAAAGCCTGATGACAGCAGCTGGCTGTCCTGCCTTTTGTGGTAATGGCTAAGCAATGGGGACCTGCCACGCTAGGGAGCAACGACCAGACAACAGGGGGCAAAAGTAACAAGAGGCAGGAGGACTGTGCCGAGGGCGGTACCATCTGGGAGTCAATGCTGGTGGCCAGTGTGCCAGGGACCGGGGCGGGTGTCACGGGAGCCACTGTTAGGGGGGGGGCTGGTTTACCCGCAGTTGCAGCTGGCTTCACAGGGGAGGGACTAGGAATGGGAGGAGAAGTGGACCCTGGTGCGCTACTTATTGATGCTGTCACAACTGTTGCAAGCTCAGGCCCTGTTTGCATCACCGCCTCCGTAGAAGTTGTCAGCATGGCCGCTGCAGGAACCACACTGGATGTTTGAGTTTCGCTTGACTGTCCCCCCCACGCTTTTTCAATTGCGTGCTCCCCCTCCCCACTGCTGATAAGGGTGCTGTGGGATGGTGGGGGGGCCGGATCCTGCAATACCGGATTTACATTCTGACAGTAAACTGATCATAGTGTCTATGAGCCTGCCCATTTTGTCCATACAATCGGTATTTGCTGAAACTGTACTACTGTCCAAAATGGCCCCTGACACCGGCCCTGAGCATGGAGGGGTTGACGTCGATAGGACGACTACGCGAAAGGTCAACTGTGCTCTACCTCAAGGTGCCGGCGGTTTGGCAGGGAAGTCTTTGTTGGTAGGTCTGCATGCCCTTTTTGGCCTAGAAGGTCCTGTGTCCATGTATGTCTGTTGCTGAGAGACGGGACCATCGATGATGACCCCCAAGTCTTCCGGCTCGTGCGAGTTCAAGATTCCCTTAGCCCACGCCAACCCCTTGATCTAGGCCATCTGCATGAAAGCTCTCAATTGAGCATCCTGTGACATGCCGGGCAATGAATCCTCCACCGGGAACATCTGGGAAAATAGGGGGGGCCCTGGCTATCAACACTGCTCTTTGGGATGAAGGCAACCTCGTGACTAATCTGGGAAAGAAAACTTGTGTGTAAGACAACAACCCACACCTGCACGACTGACTCACAGACTGGCCCAAAGTGCGACCCATGTCTCCACCACATCCTCTCTCAACACCCGCGTCCCTGTACTTACTTATTCTATGTATTGACCTTGTCATAACCTGATGCTGGTGTTCGCCCTACCGAAAGATTGATGATTATTCTGAATGTGGAGATGGAAGAACAACGCGTTAGCCACTGTATCCCTGCTCATGTGCAGTCACGCTGCGTCGGTCTAACAGAGTAGCTAACTTCCGCATGCTCTCACCCCCTGCGCCCTCCTGTCCACCCCACAGGAATTCAGGTATGGGTGCTTGCTCGTTACCCCCCAGCCTTGCGCGCCTCTGTACGCATACCTGGGAAAGCCTCTGTGATTCCTCTCTCCTGTGAGACGGCCGCCTAGTCGAGGCTCGCTTCCTCAGATAAGTGCGGTTCCTGTAATAGATTATTTCATTACTAACTTCCCATGTTGCCCCTTCCTAAGCTGCTGTTAGCATTGACAGGTCTTCGCTCAAGTCAACCTGTACCTGCTGTGAGCAACCTGATTCGTTCTTGCATTCTCACAATGTCGTCTTTCGCGATAGGCCTTGAACTGTACAGCTAGCTGGGGACACAAAGATAAAAGTTAAAGCTCACTTTCCCGCACAGAGACCTCACCCCACGCAGGGGCAGTCACTGGTGATGACTGTTTCCCTTATCCCCCTCTTAATAACAGTCTGTGCCTCCCAAGTAGGAGCGCCAGGGCGGGTCTCCTTGATACTCGTGTCAGCCGCCCAGCACCTAGGACCACCAGCCAGGGTCCCGCCAACCTGGCGGTGCACCCTCTGGCGATGCCCCAGCGTGCTACCGGCTTGGGCTGAAACAGGCTGACCCGCTGTAGTGCCCGGTTAGGTGCGGAGGGGGAGAGGAGGTAGGGGGAATCCGATGCTCCTCCACCCCACACTCGTGTTGCCAATGAAGCAAAGCCTTCAGGACTCCTCGCTCTCATAATGACCATCCGGTGATTTATCAGAGAAAATAACATTGCCTATAATTTTGCCTTGTCACCACAAACCATTGAAGCCCCAGGATTTGAACTTTAACCCTCTGACAGACGGCTGAAATGCCAGAAACCGGTCCTAGGAAGCTTGTTTCCGGTCCAGGGAAGGCATGGCTTGGCAGTTCGGGCTAGACTGTTCCCATGAGGCACAGGGTCAGACTGATTTGCATATGGCCATGTCTGAACTGGGGTGGCAGAGTGGGCTAAAGAATGGTGAAGGATTAAACCCAGATCTTTTGACTGGGTGTGAGTGTTTGATTGGTTCAGATGCTCCATCCATCACCACCCCCTTTTGTACCGCTTTGGTCGCCATAAGTTGGCAGGGTATGCTCAGACGTGAGTCCCTTGCTCACTTTGCCACTGGATTCAAGCAAGCCTGCCTGAAGACAACTGAAATGCCAGAAACCGGTCCTAGGAAGCTTGTTTCCGGTCCAGGGAAGGCATGGCTTGGCAGTTCGGGCTGGACTGTTCCCATGAGGCACAGGGTCAGACTGATTTGCATATAGCCATGTCTGAACTGGGGTGGCAGAGTGGGCTAAAGAACGGTGATGGATTAAACCCAGATCTTTTGACTGGGTGTGAGTGTTTAATTGGTTCAGATGCTCCATCCATCACCACCCCCTTTTGTACCGCTGTCTGAAAAATGCAGCAAAACTTAATTTAAAATGTTACGACCCAGCTCAACGTGTACTCAGTTTCGGCAGGTAAGGAAACCAAAGGTCTGTGCCATTAAGATGATTTGCACAGGATCACAAAATTGGTTGAGTAGTGACTCTAAGATACAAATTCATCGTTACCCTGCTTTCACAGATCACAGCTCAGCCATTTGAGGGCATCTCGGCTACCGGACACAGGTTCAATACCGCACATTTTGTAAGTGAGAAACCAGACACTGCATTTATTTTACACAAGTCCTAAATTGCTTTAAGAGTGGTATTTAAGGAGTGCTGGCGGTTACCCAAGGGAACCAAGCTGAGGGATGTGGGTGCACAAATGGGCGTGGTGCAGTGTTGGAAATCTGCTCCCTCCTCCAGCCTGGATTAGGTACCCTGGCACCCGGCGAGACTTGGAATAAGATTTTCATTAGTGCAGCTGCCCATGTGCTGGAGTCTGTAGTAATGCATATCTCTGTCACTGTGCTCAATAGATAGCTTAGAAGGACTAAAGCATATGGAGATAAGGTGATGTATCCGGTATCACGCGTTAGAAATAGGGCCGCTGGGTTCCAAAATAAGAATTTTACCCACCAGGTCACAGAGGTAAAGCTCTACCCACTTCTTCTCCGTTGTAAATACTTTCATCGCCCACCCGCACCTGTGCAAGAGGGGCTTCTGTAAAGTCTTTGCCCTCTTCCTGGAACTTTGAATACATCTGCAGTACCCAGCCCTGTCCTTCCCTGCCGACTCTGAAAGCGATCACCTTCCTTAGGCAGTTCCCAGCTCTTGAATAGCCTGCAATGTGCAGCTTGGGCTCAAGAAGTTTCTAGTGCTCTTCAAGAGAATGCTGCAACCTCCAGAACATTTGGGTTTCCGCCCCACCGCTACCCATATCCAGAGAAACTATGGGCTAGTGTAAAGTCGGGGATGAAGCCGCCCCACATTTTTAGTTTCTGAGGCGAGGCCCTCGCGACAGTGGTGCTCAGGCCGGGGTCCGCAAATGAGACCAGCCAAACCTCCGGCAGCATTCCAGCCCCGTAAGGGCTGCTTGCAACGGAGAGAAGTGAGATGCAGGATTGGTGATGCAGAGGGTCACGGGGTAGTTTACCTGGATTGCGGAGCTAGGGCTTGAACAGCGAGGATTGGTGTCCGGCAGGGATGGCGCTACCGAGGGAGGCAAACAAAAGGCGTAAAGTCTTGGTGCAAAAAAGGATCGCACAATGGGCAGGGGAGGTCTATACATCTGTCTCCTCGCCCACTGGCACACGGGAAATGATGTAGTTAGGTAGCGCTGGACCCCGAGTGGGTCCAAACACTAGACTTGTCGGGTTAGTGCCCTCATGTGGCACTAAGGTGGCCGCCGTCCTATGGGGGAGCTCTGCGTGGGCCGCGGGCAGCCTCAGTCACTTAGTACCCTTGCTTAAACCCCGCACTCCATCCAACTCCTATCCCAAATTTATCATAGGCCCTGTGAATCTTGCCTGTTCCTTTAAGCCCCAGACGAGCATGATCAGACAATTTCCTCAGAACTTTTCATCGCTCCAGAACACGGGAATTCCAATGCCTGTTAAGGCAGACCCACGAGACCTCAAGAACTTCCGGCTCATCTCTCTGCTCCCCGTCCCGGCCAAGGTCATCGAAAAAAACCGTCAACAGACAGCTAACCCGAAACCTCGAAGAAAACAGATTTGGATTGACTAAAATGTATAGGTTGTTCTTGTCCTTGGTTTGGGTTGTTGCTCTCATGGTCTGCTCCTGGTTACCACTTCTTCTCGTTCTTCCCATCTGACTCTTTGAACTCATTTCCTTCCTCTCCAACCTTTTGCATCCTAAACAAGAGCAAGAATTCAGATAGAATGGTGGATGTTCCAACAGAGGTGTGACTTATATGATGTGAGCCAATAATACATGTGGGGTGGTTGGTGGGGAAGTCAGGTGTAGAACGATTGTTGAATCTTCTTCCCTATCTATGGTCTTCCTATTCATATTAAGCCCACTGGAGTTGTCGCAGCTCCATCCTTCATCCTCCATTCTTCTGATTCTGAGTTAGACTACCAGTGCTTCTCATGATATGTGCCCTTAGGTTGTGTATTCATCTATTGTGTAAGGATATCTTACCATGGTAGTTTGGAGATTTTGCTCTGTATATGGAAATCTCGGAAATGTCCTAATTGCCTTCCTCCAGTTTCTTCTTGTAAATTCCTATATGGGTTTTTAGTTGGTCCTCTCTCACCTTGATTTGTTTTGTTATGGTGTCTTATAAGTATTTAGTAGTATTGATAATCAGGATCAGCCAATCCATGCTACATCGCCAAGCTATAAGGGACCAGTCCTTCCTTAACTTGATTATTCCCAGTTAGTGAGTATTGATCTTGATCTTAAATATTTAGTCATAAAAGGACCATGAATGGGTTTTTTGACCTGTTCTTTTTTTTAGTTGATGGGTGTATCTCATTCCTCATCTTGTGCTAAAGTCTATGTTATGTTCTCTTCACTAATCAGGGGTGTTTGAAATTGCATCGTTACTGCCATATCGTCTGAGTAACCAAGGCCTGTTTGTTCTGTCATCTTGTGTTTTTATTATTTACAATTCTTTTTTGATTTAGGTAAAAATCGGAAATACATTTGATTTCAATATTACCTAGGATATATTTAAAAAAATATATATGTATAAAATGCCCTTAGGCTGAGCTTCTACTACAGTTGTGCTCTGGTCTCTGCACTATTTTTCTGTTAACCAAACTGTGTCTGAGTAGGGTAAAGAGTTTTTTGTGGGATTGGGGGATACAGGATATTGCACCCCTGTATATAACTTCAGGTCACTAAAGTATCCTGCCACCCTTTCAACTAAGCCATGGATCAGTTCAACCCAAGTCCTTTAGAGGAAGAGACTCAGAAGGTTTTTTATGAACACCTTGTTGATGTCATGCTTCATCATCAGGTCTCACCCTAGTCCCTTTACACCAGGATGGGCACCACCGTATTCTAGGGGGCATTTTGGATATTTTTTCAATTGGCATGACTGGGATGCCTCCAGCTGGTGACCTGAAGTGGCTGTGGCTTATTCTTCTTCTACCTCTCCCAGGGTTACCAGCCTCCGATACTCCACAACAATGACCTCCATCTTCTGGAGGCACAGCTGAGTGGCTGTCTCCCACAGGAACTCTGAGTCCTGGCCTCTGGCAAGAACAGCTGAAAAATCCAACAATTAAAATTTTAGGTACTTCTACTTGTTCTGGCGATGGCTTCCAATCAGATGTACTTCTTTTTCAGTATTAAGGGAAATCATTATCAGTTCCGGGTGTTGCACTTTGATTGGGCTCTCATGGATTCACCAAAGTACAGGCACCCATTGTTGCCCTTCAGGGATGGTCACTGTACCTGATATGCACAATTGGTCTCTTCAGTCTCAATCACTGGAGGACGCTTTTATACAAGGATATTGTCTTCATGAAGGCCAATTTCTGGAGGTATTTGGATAAGGCTTTTCTTTTTGCATCTTTGGCAGAAAGGTTGAGATTGGCTCTGGCTTAATTGTTGACTTGTTCTCATGTTCTAGTTCATCTGTGGTTAAGGGTGCATGGATAGCATTATACATTTTCACTTTCTCTTGGCCATGCTGGAATCCTTAACCCCTTCTGGAGCAAACCTGTCAACATTAGCTATTCTGCTATGCCAGGCTGTGAGCTCCCTCCTCCATTTTGTGAGTAGCTTCTTTGAGTTATTGGGCTGATGAGAACATTGAAATGCATTTGAACTCTGGGAGTGGTACAGAGCCCTGAGAAGACTCTAAGCAGCATTCCAAGCACCCCCACACTTACAACTTTCGTTTGCAGAAGGGCAAATATATCCTAAAACATTTGTATAGAGCTGTTTTTTTTTCACTGAAACTTGGCTTAAACCCCACTCGGTGCCAGCTCTAACTCTAGGTATACCAGAAGGATACAGAATGATTAGACTGGACAGGCCCACAAAAATCGGGGGTGGCATTGCGATTGTACATAAAGATGGAATTAACATCTCTGTCTTAGACCAACGCAGTGATGCTATTATGGAGATGTTGGTTTTTAGGATTAATTCCCCCTTGCAGGCGAGCTGGAAAGGGGCATTAATTTATCGGCCCCCTGGACCCATAGCGGACTTCTCTTTGCAACTGGCGGAATTATTAGCCCCTCATATGAATGTATGTAATAATTTTTTAGTACTAGGAGATTTCAATATCCACAGCGAATGCCATTCCAATTTAGATGCTCAGACTCTTTTGGCTGATCTGTCTCTCCTAGGCTTAGTCCAGCTCAATGAAGTTCCGACTCACATAACTGGCCATACAGTCGATATTATAATCTCTAATTCCCCTAAGATCAAGTGCGAACCCCCCCCAACAACTTACCTGGTCAGATCATTCAGCTATTGAATTTTACATTCAGGGCCTTACAGATATCAAAATCCCTAAACAAGTTACAGCATAGGCAGTGGAAGAGAGTTTCTGTGGAAACCTTCCCAAATGTTTTCAAGAGGCCTCAGTATTCTCCGTCTGATAAGGTTGAGGAAGGACTGTCTAAATATAACTCGGCGGTCTCAATAGCTATTGATCACATTGCACCTCTGAAATCTTTTTCGAGCCATCCTAATCGTCCACAAGCAGCTTGGTTTATGACCCATCTGCAAACTTAAAAACAACTTTGAAGGACGTTGGAGGGAATATGGCGTGCCTCACATAATGAGGCGGACAGAGATCAGTATCATTCCATTTTGGCCAACTATCTATACTACTATACTATCATAAAGAGAGAGCTGAAACCTTTGAGGCAGGTAAGCTCAAGAAGTACAGCACCAATCACAACACCCAATACAGCATTGTAAAGGGGAGTTACAGCAGATGGACATAGACTATAGGGCAGCCAAACATATACTTTGTAAGGGGAAAAAACATTGTGGGGCAAAGTAGTCCATAGGAGTGGCACCAGCTCAGAGGTGGGCATGTGAAAAGCCATTATACAGCGTGCGAATAGCGTTTTGGGCGTGTCGTTTAGCATTGTGGGCGTGTGCGGTCTGATACTCACGCCTGCAGCATCGGCGTCAGGATAGCGTTCTATCACGTCGGGGCGTCGGCGGGAGCGGACACTGACGCGGTGTGTGGCGTGGAAGTGCCCCGCGCCGTCTTTGTGTGCGTCTAGCGTCAGCGGGAGCGGACACTGACGCGGTGTGTGGCGTCTAAGTGCCCGGTCAACGTCGGGACGGGCGGGAGCAGACACTGACTCGGTGTGTGACATGTAAGTACCCGGACATTGTCAGGACGGGCTGCTAGTCATAAAAATATAAAGACAGCACTCAAAACGCACATAACATCTCAGTTAACTTGGGCTGGTAACTCCTCAAAAACTCTACATCAAATCATTCAGTCCTTCATCAATCCTAAGGCATGCAAAAGCCTGGAGGCTCCCTCCCAACAGCTGTGTGATGATATTGCACTATATTTGACTCAAAAGATAGAGCTCATCTATGGTAAAATCACGGCAGCAGGCAATCTGCAGCAGTTTCCTTTGACCTTAAACCAACTGGAAATAGCTAACCTGCAGGTGCTAGAGAATGTTCCCACCATTACTCTAGTAGAGGTTGAAGCTTTGGTCCATAAGATAAATTCTGGATCCCCCTCTGATCATATTCAAGCCAAAGTCATTCCATCTTTGGCTAAAAAGCTCTCCCCTGTGGTACAATCTCTTATCAATCTTTCCCTCATAGAGGGTCATGTACCACAAGAGTGGAAGGTTGCCCAGGTTAGACCTATTTGCAAGAATTCTAAAATTCCATGGACGGATCTCTCTAACCTTCGCCCCATCTCACTTCTTCCATTCTTGAGCTAACTAATGGAGAAACATGTTCATACCCATCTTTCCAACTATGTCGAACTGAGTGGATGTTTAGACCATTCCCAGTCCGGTTTTAGGCCCAAATACAGCACCGAATCTGCATTATTTACAGTCACAGATAACATCAGAATGACCCTAGATAAGGGCCATTCTTTGATTCTGGTGCTGTTGGACCTTTCCGCAGCGTTTGACACAGTTTCCCATAGTTTCTTGCTCAGAAGGCTGGGCTAAGAGAATCAGCCTTATCATGGATGAAGAGCTTTCTGTCGGACCGCTCTCAGATTATTAATCTAGGCACGTATCGTCCGGCCCCTATGGAACTGACCAAGGGAGTACCCCAGTGCTCATGTTTGAGGCCTACATTATTCAACAACTAAATTGTTTTCTTGTCCAATCATCTGAGAACACATGGATTCATCCCCATATCATATGCCGACGATACTCCGCTTTTCTTTCCATTTAACAAATTCACTTCTGCGGTGCAGTTGGCCTTCTCTAATGGGATGACGGCCATATCACACTGGATGAAGAATAACTTCCTTCAGTGTAACGTGGGAAAGACGGAGATCATGCTTTTTGGAGAGGCCCCCCTTCTATGGACACCGGATTGGTGGCCAACTGACCTGGGTCCTCATCCCGCTCCAAAGCTCACATTCAAAAATCTGGATATTCGCCTAGACCAACCCCTCAGCCTGAAGGAGCATGTTGCCCCAACAGCTGGCTCCTACTTTCATGTAATAGGCCTGCTTCGCCGAGTTTTCCCCCTGCTTCCACCGCAAAACTCTAGTCCAGGCACTGGTATTAAGTCGCCTGGACTATTGTAATGGCCTACTGATCTCGGTTAACGATACCTTACTCAGCAGATTGCAGGTGGTTCAGAATACGGCAGCATGGCTGGTCCTTAATGTTCTACCTCAGACCCCTTCCCTCCCTCTCCTTGCAAAGCTGCATTGACTCCCTATCCGTCAACTGATTACATTTAAAACTTGCAGCTCTATACACAAGGCACTGCTCAATCTAGGCCCTCTCTATCTCTCCGAGAAATTCCTTCCCTCTGTACCACCAAGATCCCTCCGCTCAGGTGCTAATCACCTTCTTGTGGTACCTCAAGTGAGAAGGACTAAATTAGGAGGAAAAGCTCTCTCTTATCTCGGCCCCCACTTCTTGAATGAGCGCCCCCTCCCTCTAAGACAGTGCCCAGAACATCTGCAATTTAGAAAGCTGCTTAAGACCTTTCTGTTCTGTGCTTGTTGGTCTTGTTGGAATCTGCTATCTCTCCTCACAGTCCGCATCCAGTGCAGAGATACCCCTTCGGCGGTAGATTTTAGCACTATACAAATAAATAAATAAATAAATAAATAAATAAAATAAAATAGAGAACCCCAGCACTGGCTGCACCAACAATGGTGAATACTAAAAACTTTCAACTAAAGTGAGTGTTATGCATGGCTTTTACCGCACTGCATCTGGGTGAATGGTGTGCTGGTTTGCCAGACAGTGTACTCCTTTTCCCCATTTGTGATTTGTGGTTGGCTCCTTTAAGTGTTCGGATGGATGAGCTCACTGGGATGAACCTGTACTCTGGGAGTGGTACAGAAAACTGTTACCACTTGGAGCAGCACGGCCAGCACCTCCAAATCTAAGGTGTTACTCTCTACTGAAGGACAAATATTCTGAAACACATCTCTAGAGATAGCCAGCAGTGAATGCGAGAGGGCTACTCTTCCCCACTCATTCTGGCAGAAAGGTCCATCCTGACAACACCTAGTCACTCTTTGTCTTGTCTCATTGTCTAGGAGGAATACACATAGGCCAAAAGACTTTTACAGTCATAAGATACAGGACACAGGCAGCAGGCACCATATGGTTGGGGCAAGAAAGTGACAACTTTTAAAAAGCAACATTTTTAGAATTGTGACTTCAAATCTGACTTTACAATTAAAGAGGGTTTTAAATTACAAATATTTAGACACCAAACTCAACAACCTTACCTACTCCCATTGAAAGTTACAAGGACATGTAAAACATAAAAGTACATGTTCAACTTTTTAAAAACACTGCACCCTGCCCTATGGGCTTTTAAGGGTCTGCCCTAGGGGGCCACATGATTTACAAAGGAAGGTTTTGGCCTAGCAAAAGGTTTATTTTACTAGATTTAAATGACAGTTAAAACTGTCCACACAGGCTGCAATGGCAGGCCTGCGACATAGTTGAAGGGATGCTTAAGTGGATGGCAAAATGAGTGCTGCATGCCCACTGGTAGCATTTAACTTACAGGCCCTGGGTATATGTAGTACTACTTTACTAGGGACTTAAACGTAAATAAATGTGCTAGGTGGGTGTAAGCCAATTTCACAAGAGCACAAGGACTTTAGCAGTGGTTAGGGGTGGTAAAGTGCGCAGAGTTCTGAATGCCAACAAAATGTGTTTAAAAAACAGGATGGTCAAGGCAAAAAGTTTGGGGATGGCCCTGAAGAAATGGCCAAGTCCACAGTCACCCCTCTGCAGCCCAAAGACTGGTTAAACTAATCAACCCTTGATGGCCTTCCCTCGTCAGGTGATAGAACATTGATGACTGCCCTGTTATGCAGAGGCCCTTGTCATTTCTTCGCCTCTCTGAACTCAGTTGTGCCCCTCTGTCTACAACCCCAGCCACTGGCTTGACCAATGGAGAACGCTTTTCCTCACGTGTTGCCCCCATCTGTGAAGCATCTAACCTTAACTTGTTCATAGATGTATCCATGTAGGCAGACAGTACCTCAATGGCCAACAAAGTGATGTGGCCCAGTCCACCCCTTAGATCAGGCTTCTGTCCCAAAATCAAGGATCAATGCATTTATCTCTTTTTCTCTCGCCCTTTATATGCTACCAGTAATCACCCGACTAAACTGAAGAACAGCATCCCGTATGGGGAACTGTTAAGGCTAAAGAGGAACAATTCCAATGAGGGAGAATTCCTGAAGGCAGCAAAACAGTGTATAGATCGTTTCAGAATAAGGGGTTACAGTGAAGGTGTATTGAAAGATGCTTTAGGGAGAGTCAATAAGCAAATAAGGAATGACCTACTAAAAGATAAGGACAAAGCTAAAGATGACTAAGGAACCTTTAGATTAATCACCACATTTTCTGACAACGCGGGTGATTTAAAAAGAATATTGCGAAAAAATTGGAACATTTTGTTGACAGACCAGACTCTCAGGGAAGAATTACCTTCTAACCCTCTGGTTACCTTTAGGAAAGCTAAGGCACTAAAAGACCATCTAGTACATAGCCATCATGCCACTAAACTGAATACCACCAAAATGCCAAAGTTGAATGGGTTTTATCCCTGTGGAAGATGCAAGGCATGTAAAATAAGCAAACGTACTTTGACATACAAGATACCAGGTCTCAGTATACCTAAAAAGATTAACAAATTCCTCACCTGTTCAACGCCCTATGCAGTATACTGTCTGATATGCCCTTGTGGGCTGAGGTATATCGGCAGTACGATTAATCCAGTTAAAGTGCGTATTTTAGAGCATATGCGGGCCATTAATAATATCGATGAGGCATACCCAGTCGCTAGACATTTTAACAAAGTCCATGGGCACAACAGGGTCCTGTTGTCCTATTTCTGTCTAGACAGTGTACCCACACATACTAGAGGTGGGGACCGTTTATCCAAACTAAGAAGGCTGGAATCACGTTATATAATAGACCTTCAAACGAAAAGCCCAACAGGTCTGAACACTAATGAGGAATTGGCAGTACATTTGGGGTGACTGAGAGATGAATACACATACATACTAGAAGGAATGTAATGTAATGTAGACTGTATTAGATTCTGATAGGACATGATGTTCTCATTTCATAAGAGGTATAAGTAGATTTGATGTTGGGACACAGGACGTTGTTTAAGTCAAAATGTGAGAGTCACCATTGTGGGAATAAGGAGACAGATCCCATACAGGGCGAGAGAAAAAGAGATAAATGCATTGATCACAGTGTTGAAGTGCCCATTCTGGGCTTGATGGCATGGCTGAATAGATATGAACTATTTTGATCTGTAAATGTATAAATAAGAATCTATCGCCGGATGTACAGCAATGAGTGTACTATTATGTATTTACATTGTACTGACCATTTGCACGTTACAAAATGGCGAGGAATATGAAAACGAATAGTCCTCTTTCTATGATGATGACACTATGACACGTTTGGGGCTGAATGGTTTAAAAAATTGCGCGAACGCCAGGGGCTCTGTTTTACAATTGACAAAGGCTGATTGCCGAAACGCGTCTTGTGTGCGTTGGGTTCCAATAAATCGATTGGATTTAAACCCCCCCTTGTGAGTGCTATTTCTTTACCGGATGAGCGAGATCTGTTGGAACTTGGGAGCAGAGATTTTCGAGCGGGTACACCCCCGCTGAAGTAGCACCCGCTTTGGGAGTGCAGCAGGCTGGTGTTCTGGGAGCAAGGATATATATATATATATATATATATATATATATATATATATATATATATTCACTGAAAAAACCATAGGTTTCAGGAGTTATATAGTTAGGAATTCGTTTTTAAAAAACCTTTGAAATTCACTCAAAAAACTATAAGTTTTAGTGGTGTTATAGTTAGCTGGACATTTTACTCATACAAAACCAATGAAAATGCTCCTATATAGTTAGTTGTACTAACTATATTTCGCGCACCCGCAATCCACTGCTGATGATGTCACATATTAGATCATTCATGACATGGTCAGTGACATCACTGATGACATCTCAAATGACAAAATGTGCCCTAATTTTTCTTTCTTCAGCACTAATCATAATTTCTATGGCAAAATGAACCCCCTCATTTTGTTCCTTTGCAAATTAAATGTTTTAAGTGTTAACACTTTATTCCAATCAAGATGACTTCAGGTGTGCCATACTTTTGTCATAAGTAAGACTGTTAGCGCTCTAGTTGTTCTTTAGAACACTCTGGGACATTCTGTCATTGGGCTATAGTTGGGCTACATCTGGCTGATATTTGGGCTACATTTGTTTTTTTTTGTCTCTGGTGGCCATCTTTGGGCTACATTGGCCTACATTGGGCTACATTGGGCTACATTTGGGCTCTAACATATATATAGCCCAATGTAGCCCAATATATATTTTTTTAAAGTTAATTTTCATAAAAACCATTGGAGCACATATCTTGAGACATAGCAAAGGCACATCGGGCTACCAGTCCCTACAATTGTGCCAAGTTTGGTGGAAAACCATTCAGCCGTTCGGGCTAAAAGTGAGTTCAACCGCCCTATGGAAATTAACATGGGGAAAACACGTTTTGGGACCCCCTTTTAAAATATAATTACTCACTCTCTTCTAGGCTGATGACAAGCCTCTGGACACTGATCTCCGCTGAGTAATAGCGGCGAAACTCTTCTTGTTTATTTTAATCATCCCGCCCTACCCGCCCTGTTGACCCCGCCCATTCTGGTCACGGGTCTATTTAGTTTCCGCCCCACTCCGCCTGCCAAACTCGAGCTGTCCTGTGGCAGAGGACGGGCTCGCTGGCGGCACGCGATATTTTTAAAATATAATTACTCACTCTCTTCTAGGCTGATGACAAGCCTCTGGACACTGATCTCCGCTGAGTAATAGCGGCGAAACTCTTCTTGTTTATTTTAATCATCCTGCCCTACCCGCCCTGTTGACCCCGCCCATTCTGGTCACGGGTCTATTTAGTTTCCGCCCCACTCCGCCTGCCAAACTTGAGCTTTCCTGTGGCAGAGGACGGGCTCGCTGGCGGCACGCGATATTTTTAAAATATAATTACTCACTCTCTTCTAGGCTGATGACAAGCCTCTGGACACTGATCTCCGCTGAGTAATAGCGGCGAAACTCTTCTTGTTTATTCTAATCATCCCGCCCTACCCGCCCTGTTGACCCCGCCCATTCTGGTCACGGGTCTATTTAGTTTCCGCCCCACTCCGCCTGCCAAACTCGAGCTGTCCTGTGGCAGAGGACGGGCTCGCTGGCGGCACGCGATATTTTTAAAATATAATTACTCACTCTCTTCTAGGCTGATGACAAGCCTCTGGACACTGATCTCCGCTGAGTAATAGCGGCGAAACTCTTCTTGTTTATTTTAATCATCCCGCCCTACCCGCCCTGTTGACCCCGCTCATTCTGGTCACGGGTCTATTTATACGGACCTCATGTGTCAGCGCAGCGGACGAGCGCAGCGGGCGCGCCGGAGTTGCGCCTGAGTTAAGCCCGTCTGCGCCCGTCCGCGGCCGGCCGGGGCTAGGGGCATGTCATTCTGCTCCTCTTACTACCTATTCCCCGGCTAGCTTGAAACTCCTACAAGGTGAATGGCCACTTCCACCTGTCATTAGTAGTAATATTTCAACCCTTGGTCTCACCCCTTCTGCCCCTACGTTCTGCCCTTCCCCGCCTTCCCCCCCCTCCTCTTTGTCCTTTATTTTGTTAAACACTAGGTCAGCGGTGAAACATCACCAGGACCTATTTATTTTGCTTGACACCCAAAAGCCAGATATATTGTGTTTAACGGAGACGTGGTTTGGTGACTCGTCACTCCCCGCTCTCTTGGCGGCTCTTCCTCTTACCTATGTGGCTCTTCGAGCAGACCGCCCTGCAGGGAAAAAAGGAGGCGGTGTGGCGCTTATCGCCAAAACCGAGTACAACTTCCGGTTACTTCCATCTGCCTTTATCGACTCCGTTGAGTATCTGGTAGCTCGCTCTGACACCTTTCCCCTCCTTTGATTTGTTTACTTACATATCGCCCCCCTCAGAATACCCCTCACTTCACTACAGCCTTCCAGGACCTAGTGGCCACGCTGACGGTTAATCATGCCTCCCTCCTTATATTGGGGGACTTTAACTACTGGCCTAATGACCCGTCTGAATGTCAGGCTTCGAAACAATTCACTGACCTGCTCCAGTCACTAAATTTTATTTCCCGTGTTCATGTTCCCACACATACTGGTGGACACGTGCTTGACCAAGTTTGGTCTCTTAACTATCCTATCTCCTCTGTAGCAGTGTCTCCTTGTCCTTGGTCCGATCACGCCATCATTTTTTTTACCCTCCGTCTTAGCTTACCAGCCAGGATTCCGCGGGAAAAAAACTTTTGGGCCAGGAATTGGAACCGGGTCGATCTGATCTCGTTATCATCTTCCCTCCTAGCCACTGCGCCTGACTTAGATGGCTTATCTTTGTCAGCACAAGCCACTGGGATTGATACCTGGCTTACGGAAGGCTGCGACTCAGCGGCCCCCCTACGCCGGATCTCAATTAAAAGACCTAAGGAGGCGAACCGATGGTTTGACACCAACCTAAAAGATAAGAAATCGTCCCTTCGGCGCGCTGAAAGACTCTGGAGAAGGGATTACTGCCCCCATCTGAAAATTTGCTACTTAACATTACGGCAGGACTATAAGAAAGCTATCATAGAAACCAAAACCACCTACTTCTCATCTAAAATCTTAGCAGTAGAGAATCAACCACGAGAAATTTTCTCGATAGTTAAGGAGTTAGCTTTCTCAGACAGGAGTACATCTAAACCTCTTCCCACTCAAACCCTCTGTGACTCATTAAATGCTTATTTTATTGATAAAGTTCTTAACATTAAAAATAACATTCCCCCTCCCTCCGCCTCTTATGTTGACCCCTGCCCACCAGCCCTGCCGCTTAGCTTAACATCAATTCCGCCTATCACGGAAACAGGGTTCCGGGAAATCTTACTAAAAGTTAAGTCAGGCTCACCTGCTGACCCCTGCCCGGCTCGTATCCTGCAGCATATTTTCTCGGTCTGCACACAGCCCCCGATCACCTTTCTGAATAGTTCCCTCTCACAGGGAATCGTGACCCCGGCCCTTAAAGTAGCTACCATTGTGCCCATCTTAAAAAAACCAGGGGCCGACTCAGCTATTTCTTCTAACTATCGGCCCATCTCTTTATTGCCACACTTGGGCAAGGTACTTGAGCGCCATGTTGCCGCGGTGCTTAGCACCCATGTTGAGGCTACGGGAGGCTTGGCATCCTGCCAGGCTGGCTTCCGCCCCAGACACTCTACCGAGTCTGTGGTGGTGTCGGTCCTAAACACCCTCAGGGAGGGTCTGGACCAAAATAAACATCAAGCCCTAGTGCTCCTCGACCTCTCCGCCGCTTTCGATACGGTGGACCATTCCATCTTGCTTTCACGTATCGGAGCGGCGGGAATCGGGGGGTCAGCACTAGTGTGGCTCTCGTCCTTCCTGCGGGATCGCACACAGGCGGTCCGGCTGGGAGAGTTCATGGCAGACCCTTTGAAGATCACCTGTGGTGTTCCCCAAGGTTCCTCTCTTTCTCCTTTATTGTTTAATCTCTACATCTATCCTCTTATCTTTGCACTTCAGCAGCTGGAGGTCGCCGTGTATAACTATGCGGATGACCTCCAGCTGGTCTTTGACCTCTCTTCCTCCCCTCACGCTATCTCCAATTTTCAGTCTATTATGATTTTTATCAGGGACTGGATGAGCCACAATCATTTGAAGCTCAATCCGGATAAAACCGAGCTGGTGCTTACTGGTGGCTCCTCCAGTCCCTGGAATTCTTCTTTTTGGCCCCTCACTCTTGGCCCCCCCCCTTCCTTCTTCTACGGTCAAAACATTGGGTATAAAAATTAATAACCAGCTCACTCTTCATTCACAGGTTGGTGCTGTTGTTTCTTCTTGTTTTCTTATGCTTCGAACTATTCGTACTGTTTCCCGTTTCTTTTCCCCTTTGGCACTTAAACTCATTATGTCTGCCTTGGTCATCTCCCGGCTAGACTATGCCAAAGCCCTTTACAACGGCATTCCGGCATACAGCCTGCGCAAACTCCAGCTTGTGCAGAACCAAGCAGCCCGGCTGGTGTATGGCCTTCCCCGGTTCCATCATTCTACACCTCTGTTGAAGGAACTGCACTGGCTGCCTGTCCGGCAACGATCGCTTTTTAAGATGGGGTGCATGGTCTTTCAGGCACGACAGGGAACGGCCCCGGTTTTCATTTCTTCCCTTCTAACCAACTATGTCCCCGTCAGACATCTTCGTTCGTCTGATCGGTCCTTATTGCAAGTCCCTCGTTTCACCAGGAAAAAATGGGGAGGTTCCAACTTCTCCTTCCTAGCTCCGGTATTCTGGAATTCCCTGCCTGACCACCTTCGAGCCTTAAAACAATATTCCCTTTTCCGCAAGGGTCTGAAAACTTTTTTGTTTGCTCAGGCCTTTCCACACTAAATGGCCCTTCTCTGTTTTTATTGCAAGCCGTCAAAAGCGCCAAGAAACCGTAACGGTGTATGATGCGCTATATAAGCTTTTTAAATTCAATTCAAATTCCTTTTATCTCGGCCCCCGCTTGACGAATCCCCCCCAAACTTTCAGGGAAGGAGCGGAGCGCCGCGAGGCAAAGTTAAGGAAAATATCAGGAAGATTCCTCAACCGGCGCCAAAGTTATTCCCAATAGAATGTTGCAATTTCCCTATGGAAAACAATCCTAACTATATATACCTACTGGCTATCGCCAGTAGGTAATATATATATATATATATATATATATATATATATTTATATATATATATATATATTCACAGAAAAAACCATAGGTTATAGACCATATATAGTTAGGAATTAGCATTTACAAAACCTTGAAAATTCACTGAAAAAACCATAGGTTATAGACCATATATAGTTAGGAAATAGCATTTAGAAAACCTTATTTTACTCACACAAAACCATTGAAATTCCATATATAGTTAGTTGCACTAACTATATATCGCGCACCTGCAATCCACTGCTGATGATGTCACATATTACATCATTCATGACATGGTCAGTGACATCACTGATGACATCACTGATGACATCTCAAATGACATCACTGATGACATCACTGATGACATCTCATTTGACATTACTGATCACATCACTGATGACATCATTCATGTGATGATACAATGAACCTCTTCAGACTCTAATATAACCTTAGATACACTCAGTGTAAACAGACACTCACAGACTGTCACTCATCCATGGAGTTACTCACACACCTAGTCAGTCTTGCAAAGAATCAATCACACCTCGATTTCCTCAACTATATAGTTATACACACCTTACTTATTGGAACATATAATAACACATATTTACTCTGTTATACAATCCCTGATACAAGTTCACAATAATCCATACAGCCACTCACACATTCACTGGCTCTTATGCACAGTTATTTATATATGTCAACTATCACATGTACTGTGTTTTACATATGTACTTACTTTGACATGTAGCACTGAGATATCCATTCACTCACCAATACACTCATGCACACAGTCAACCGCCCATACAGATGTTTCCACATGCACTTTTGAACCCATACATCTAGTGAATCAACTGCTCACACATCTATGCACAGAGTCATACACCTCCCAGACACCCACACACACACTCAGTCTCCCATACAAATACTTGGGCAACTAATCAATAACCCATATAGTTAGTCATATAGCTAATGATCAACACATGCATCAGATTACAAAACAACAGACACAATGATGCACAATTTAAAACAGTTTAGTCACTAACCCATGCACTCAGTGAGACACATTTAATCACTCACTTATACAGTCAGTCATGCACCTACTAAATCCTTCATCCAGACACTTATACATCCACTCATTCTTCAATATGTAAGACATATTTTAACTTTACAGAAGCATACAGTCACTGGATGTTGTCATCAGTGATGTCATCAGTGATGTCATTTGAGATGTCATCAGTGATGTCATCAGTGATGTCACTGACCATGTCATGAATGATGTAATATGTGACATCATCAGCAGTGGATTGCAGGTGCGCGATATATAGTTAGTGCAACTAACTATATATGGAATTTCAATGGTTTTGTGTGAGTAAAATAAGGTTTTCTAAATGCTATTTCCTAACTATATATGGTCTATAACCTATGGTTTTTTCAGTGAATTTTCAAGGTTTTGTAAATGCTAATTCCTAACTATATATGGTCTATAACCTATGGTTTTTTCTGTGAATTTCATTGGTTTTTTAACAGCTAATATCTGTAGCTGTAAAATGTATTCTTCTTTAAATCCAAAAATATATTTTATATGTTTATGAATAATTTTTTTTTAAAATATTTTTTTTTCTTCGTTCCCGCTTCGCGAATCGGGAAGCTTCCCGTTAGCTGACCTTGATGCCGCGAAATAGACCGCGAGCCGGTAAACGTTTCTTTACCGCAAGTGCCGCGTTAGAAAACAACATCGTGACGCCTCCCGTCCGCATGACGTTCCACGTTGTCGCTTGATACGTCATATGACGTGCTACGTTAGCAAACTGGTACGCGAAGCGAGTGCCAAAGCGCAGGTTTCTGGAAGCAAACCGGGAGGCCCTGCAAAGCGCTTAACGTAAACACAGCAAGTCATGTGACTTGGTAATAACACTTTTCATTGGTTCATTTCACTTTTGGTTTCCTAATGATGTAAGACTAGGTCATATAATCTAAAATGAACACTTTTGATTGGTTGAGAACTCTTGTTTTTCCCAAATGATGAAAATCCCTCCTTCTTTCCTCACTCTGACTTTCATCATTGTGAGAGAAAGACCCTTTGTGATCACTGAGCAATGGCTTCTTTAGTAGCTTCAGCTGGTGCTTCCCCACCACCTCCACCACATCCAAGGAAGAGTGGACCACCTGCTCAAGTTGTAATTCAACAAGAAGAAGAAGAAGAGGAACAGGAGGACGAGCACGAAGAGAGGCAGTTTTTGCCTGAGCAGCCCAAGACGTCTCACCGGAAAGAAAACTTCATTTGGCAATTTTTTAAAATTCCCAAAGGTCAGAAAAAAGTAAATGCAAGATACGTAACTTGCCTTATATGTCAAGATAGACTGTCCAGAGGGACCGACAAAAAATACAGTTTCGGAAACTACACAATGCATCGCCATATGACTAGGTGGCATCCTAACAACTACAGTGCTGCACAGTTTCGGAACGACCTAGATAATCTCCCTATTATGGCCAGAAGATCTGTTGTACCGGAAGTAACGGGACCAGAGGGCAGGGAGATGGTGCCAAATATACAAATGAGATTTGGTGAAGTAAAACACACCTGCGTATTTTGCGATGGATTCATTTCCTACGGAGAAAGAAGCATCACTCTGATCAACAGAGCTATTGACTATCATATGCAAGTTTGTCCGAAACGCCCAAAATAATAAATACTTCTTTTTTTTGTTTTGTTGCTCCTGTTGAGCTCTTTACAATGAATCGTTTTCATTGCCCCCTCCAAGAAAAACCCAAAAAAATATAAAACTGTTCCGAAAAATTCAAAAACAGTAAAAAAATGTTCAGAAAAATAAAAAAAAAAGTTCTTTTCAGAACTACCTCCCCGTTATTAAAAAATTGGTACAATATTTGGAACTGTGCCAACCTCTATTTCTCTTAGTTCGCTTCCTAGTTCGCTCGCTGGTACGCGAACTGGAAGCGAACCAAAAACAGTAAGTATAAGGGAAGGAAACACACACTTATGTTAAAAGAAAGACAGCTATAGGGGAGTAAACTAGAGATACTATTACCCATAATCCACTACTGATGATGTCACATATTACATCATTCATGACATGCTCAGTGACATCATCAGCAGAGGATTGCGGGTTTTTTGGCAACATGCCTTATCCACGGTTTAATAACGCTGCCTTTTGCTTTATATAAGTTTTCAAATTGTATGAAATATATACCAATAGGTCTTTATGAACCTTTAGGTAGTGCTTTTGTTCATGAGGTCTAGTCGCTTCCATACACATACAGATGTTTCAAAAATGATCAAGAAGTTTATCTGAATGGAGAGGAATGCACTGAGACGCCAGATCATTCACTAATGTGTAGGCACATACAGTTACACGATTCATGCAACAAACACCGACCAAATATGGCTTGCGTGTTGCAAGGCACGCCAGTTCCTGCTATCATCCCCACGTTCAAGTTGTTGGAAAATGGTAGTTATTTGATGCTCAATAATGAAGATTGTTCTGAGTTAATTAAAAAGTATTCCTTTTATCGTAACAGTAAGTGAACGGGTTATTTGCTGCAGAAATGTTCTATTTCCTCCCACACATGAACATAGGGAGTTTTCAATCTGGCCACAAATACCAACCTTGGGACACGTTTCAACGGCATGACAAGAATAAGAGCTCTTTTGTCTCAGAGAGAGGTGGCCTTGAGTTCGGCCCGTGAAACTTTCGTACTTCACATAGCGAACACCCGTACACAGGTTTGCCTTTCAATTTCAGCAACATGTTTCCGACTATCTTTAACGCATCCTCCACAAAATCCCTGGCACACTTTTTTAAAGTTGTTACCAGTGGTCTCGTGACTTCATTTGAGAAAATCTTTGGAGTCATCCCTGCTCCCTTTCATTCCATTTTCTCCACTCTGGTTCGTGGATTGCATTTTTACTTGCATTACCAGCGGACGCTCTTGTGCTTTTTTACATTTTTAAATATGGATGTCCCTCCTATGCAACCTCCGACCCTGCAGCTGCTGACACTGTTCCGCAATCGCATGCTAGAATATTATGGCACAATGCCGTTGGCGATATTAAGCACGGCATATGGATTATCTTTTCGGTTCTCCTACTTCACCTGTGTCCAGCCTGTATTTCACTGCCTGACCTGTGATTTCGATTGGGCCATTGATTTGTGTCTCTGCGGACCGGTTTCTCCTGACGTCGACTTTAATCAGCTGATGACTCCTATCATTACTCACGAGTTGATTTGTCCTGGCGAAAGGATTATGGCTGTGGCATTGATGCATGGACTACTTGGTCCCTGGAATTTACTGGCGGCAGCACAGTCTTTCTTGGAACACAGCTTTCTTGAAAACCCACCGAGCTGTCCTCTGATGGTGATAGAGGATCCGGTGCTGGGAGAGCACGTATGTTCTTTTCCGCTTTTAAATTGGATGGCTGAACTGTTTTCGGATGAAGACGGTGACTTCCTATTGGAGGCTGTTGCAGCTTATTTTGCATACACAGTTATGTCATAGACCTTTTTCATGTTTGATATGCTGAGTACTAGCATTTCATTGACAATTCATTGACTTATTTGTCAAGTTTTTATTATTTACCTTGCCTATTGGCTTAAGACTCGATAAAGTACTTGGCTGTTTTATTTTTCTTTAGCATTGAATTTTCCTAGTTTTTAATGCTTTACCTTGCGGACCGTCCACATATAAACTTGCAATCTGCTCTCATGAGATGGCACTTCTATTATCTTATTCAGTTCGTTTCCGGATCATGAGGAGGTGTCATCTAGGTCCTGGATATCTTTACACCGTGTTAAGTTAGCATGGGCTCATTACCGGTTTAAACGCCATTTTTCCTTTTTTGCAACTTCTGCACACGACACTTAGTTGTTGCTTTAGCTTTCCACCTAGTAGTTCATCGTGGTTTACATGAGAATAATATGTTATTGGTCTACTATCTGCTTTACTTGTTAAACTATATCTGTACAGCGAGTGCTAAAGTTTCAAGAACAACACGATACAGAATTGTTATGAGGTCTGATCTCCACGACTTCATACTCATAACATAAGTGCAACTTCTGCCAATTCTGGGCATGAGGCGGGTTTTATATTGCTTTGCCGAACACACATACACAACAGTTGATGCGGTTCACATGAAGAGAGAGCTGGTGTATGCTGATGTGATTCCTTCAAATCTAAGACACTAAAGTATGGACACGCCCTAAACCAACACAAAGAGACCTTCTTAGCAAATAATATAATATGTGTATTAGGGAGGGTGAGATATAAGCAGCCGCGGGCCGTGGAGGGAGTTACGATGGGGCAGGGAGGCGGGGAGGGGGAGAAGCAGGGTGGAGCCCTCTCTACCTTGCCCCTCCCCCTCCCCGCCTCCCTGCCCCACCGTAACTCCCTCCACGGCCCGCGGCTGCTTATAAGTGTTGCTAACTCTTATTCATTTACAGCATGTTAACATACTGTCACCATTCGCTTTTTATGTACTAGTAACTATGCTGGTAATTTTGCTACTGATAATATGTGTACTTGTATTCTCCACCCTGCTTCTCCCCCTCCCCGCCTCCCTGCCTCACCGTAACTCCCTCCACGGCCCGCGGCTGCTTATAAGTGTTGCTAACTCTTATTCATTTACAGCATGTTAACATACTATCACCATTCACTTTTTATGTACTAGTAACTATGCTGGTAATTTTGCTACTGATAATATGTGTACTTTTATTATCTAAGGTACTACGCCTGAGAAGACGGCATTAGTAAATAAACATTTCAAATACACATGTGTTCTTCTTAACTCCATGTTCTGGTTTCTAAGAAATATATAACGACCGACTGTTCATGAGTTCCACGTATCCTGAGGTACTATAAGTTCATATTCTGGATTGTCTAAACATTGAGAGTTTGTTATATCCAATGTGACACTGTACCTAGCTTGCTAAATAGTTTTTGATTACTAACGTGAGTTTTGGGACACCCTAATTCGCCGAGGTTCCAATCCTCTGTCCACAGTTCTGTGTGAGAACAGAAACCCTGCGACAGGGGCACCCCCGACCCTTGCTGGAGCTTCATCACACTTGCGATACAACTCCAGCAATGCGCCACCTTTACGGCACAGATACATCACGCATCTGTGCTGTTTTTGCCCCATGATGCGCCGCATTGTAAATGCAGCACACCATAGGTGACGGAACAGCGGCACAGAATGACTAACACATCCCTGGTGATGCGCCAGTCATCATAAATCTATCCCTATGCTTCTTATCTTGTTAGAGATGAACCGCCATATGTATCATCAAAGTTATTTGCATTTCCTAAATAGCGAACTTTAAGGAATAAATAGCGATTCTTTACCATTCCTAGTTTGCGATGAGCTATTTGCTAATTAGCCGAATGTAGCCCAATGAAGCCCAATGTAGCCCAATGTAGCCCAAAGATGGCCGCCAGACACACAAAAAAACAAATGTAGCCCAAATATCAGCCAGATGTAGCCCAACTATAGCCCAGTGACAGAATGACCAATCAGCTTCGCAAACCTCCGTTACGCAAAGCGGAGCGCTGTTACAGATATATATCTTTTTTTGAACGTTAATTTCTCAAAATCCACTGGAGCACATATATTGAGACCTAGCAAAGGCACATCGGGCTACCAGTCCCTAATATTTTGCCAAGTTTCGTGCAAATCCATTCAGCCGTTCAATTATTATTTTTATTTTTTTTTTTTGCCCCGCGGGGCCCTTTTAAAACCTCCACATCAAACCTAGGGGGTCAGCGAGGATCTACTATGCCCCCTTATAGTTATTTCCCCCTTTGTTTTGACCTCCTCTTGTCTCTCGATCCTACCGAGAGACAAGATGGCGGCCGCTACGGACTGTTTGGAATGTTGACAGACGCCGGAGAACCAATCAGCTTCGCTTCACAAAGCTCCGTTGCGCGAAAAGTCCGCGAACCAGAGCGCTAACCGGTCCGCTGTTACAGATATATATCTTTTTTTAAACGTTAATTTCTCAAAATCCACTGGAGCACATATATTGAGACCTACAAAAGGCACATCGGGCTACCAGTCCCTACAATTTTGCCAAGTTTCGTGCAAATCCATTCAGCCGTTCGGGCTAAAAGTGAGGCCAACCGCCCTATGGAAAACTCAATGTTAAAAACACGTTTTGGGACCCCCCTTTTTTCTCGGCCCCCACTGGACGAACCCCCCCCAAATTTTCAAGGGCTGCTCAGAAACAAAATGTGCCATTTTCCTGAAAATTTCAGCCGATTCCGTCCACAAACGCCAAAGTTATTAGACATAGAATTTTCAAAAAACCCATAGAGAAAAAATCCTAACTATATATACCTACTGGCGACCGCCAGTAGGTAATATATATATATATATATATATATATGTATATGTATATATATATTCACTGAAAAAACCATAGGTTATAGACCATATATAGTTAGGAATTTGCATTTACAAAACCTTGAAAATTCACTGAAAAAAACCATAGGTTAGAGACCATATATAGCTGGACATTTTATTGACATAAAACCAATGAAATTCCATATATAGTTAGTTGCACTAACTATATATCGCGCACCCGCAATCCACTGCTGATGATGTCACATATTACATCATTCATGACATGGTCAGTGACATCACTGATGACATCACTGATGACATCTCAAATGACATCACTGATGACATCACTGATGACATCTCAAATGACATCACTGATGACATCTTCTAGTGTCTGTGTGTTTTTGTAAAGTTTAAATATGTTTTACATATTGAAGAATGAGTGGATGTATGGAAGACTGAGTGTGTGTGTGGCTGGCTGGGAGGTGTGTGACTCTGTGCATATCAATGTGTACTTGTATCAGTGATTGTATAAGAGAGTAAGTATGTGTTAGTATATGTGTGAAAAGTATGGTGTTCTGTGTTTAACTGTATAGATGAGGAAATCGAAGTGTGATTGATTCTTCACAGGACTGACTAGGTGTATGAGTGCATATGATAGTGTTGTAATAATGAGTGACTGTATGTATGAGTGATTGTATGGGTGAATGAGTGAATGTGTGTGTAGACGTAGGAATCAGTGAGTGCGTATGTAGTAACTGGTATTGGTGTGTCATGATGTCATCAGTGATGTCATTTGAGATGTCATCAGTGATGTCATTTGAGATGTCATCAGTGATGTCATCAGTGATGTCACTGAAGTATGGTGTTCTGTGTTTAACTGTATAGATGAGGAAATGGAAGTGTGATTGATTCTTTACAGGACTGACTAGGTGTGTGAGTAACTCCATGGATGAGTGGCAGTGTGTGAGTGTCTGCATAGGTGTATGAGTGCATATGATAGTGTTGTAATAATGAGTGACTGTATGTATGAGTGATTGTATGGGTGAATGAGTGAATGTGTGTGTAGACGTAGGAATCAGTGAGTGCGTATGTAGTAACTGGTATTGGTGTGTCATGATGTCATCAGTGATGTCATTTGAGATGTCATCAGTGATGTCATCAGTGATGTCATTTGAGATGTCATCAGTGATGTCATCAGTGATGTCACTGACCATGTCATGAATGATGTAATATGTGACATCATCAGCAGTGGATTGCGGGTGCGCGATATATAGTTAGTGCAACTAACTATATATGGAATTTCATTGGTTTTATGTCAATAAAATGTCCAGCTATATATGGTCTCTAACCTATGGTTTTTTTCAGTGAATTTTCAAGGTTTTGTAAATGCAAATTCCTAACTATATATGGTCTATAACCTATGGTTTTTTCAGTGAATTTCATTGTTTTTTTAAAAGCTAATATCTATAGCTGTAAAATATATTCTTTATTACGTGACGTATCACGTAGCCACGTGAGACGCCTCATGACGCGTCGCATAACCGTGACGTATCGGCTCTGCAGCGCAAACAAAACCCGTAACGTAAGCGTGCCGGAGCACGCTTACTGATATATATATTTTTTTTAACCTTAATTAGACAAAATCCACACGTGCACATATCTTGAGGCCTTGCAAAGGCACATCAAACAAACAGTCCCTACAATTTTGCCAAGTTTGCTGGAAATCTATTCCCTTAATTTTTTTTTTACTGTTTCTCTTGGTTTTCCCCTTGTTACGCTTACCAGGACGCTACCCGGTACGCGAACCGGACGCTCCAATAACACAAGATGGCTGACTCCCGTTACGCTGCCGGTTAGCTGCCCGGTTCGCGTACCGGGAAGCGCCTCTACCGTGAAAAATCGCGGGGGACTTTAATATCCCCCTCATCAATCCTAGGGGGTCAGGAGGGGTTTACCTTGCCCCCTTTCCTTCATTTCCCCCTTCTTTTTTCACCACATCTTGTCTCTCGAACCTACCGAGAGACAAGATGGCGGCCGCTCCGGACTGTTTACAATGTTGACAGCTACGCTGCCGGTTAGCTGCCCGGTTAGCTGCCCGGTGAGCTGCCCGGTTCGCGCACCGGGACGCGCCTCTACGGCGTAAAATCGCAAAAAAAAAAAATTTTTATTTTTTGCCCCGCGGGGCACTTTAATATCCCCCTCATCAATCCTAGGGGGTCAGGAGTGGTCTACCTTGCCCCCTTTCCTTCATTTCCCCCTTCATTTTTCACCACATCTTGTCTCTCGATCGTACCGAGAGACAAGATGGCGGCCGCTCCGGACTGTTTAGAATGTTGACAGACACCGGAGAGCCAATCAGCTTCGCTTCGCGAAGTTCCGTTACGCGTCAGGTACGCGAACCGGGGCGCTAACCGGAGCGCTGTCACAGATATATATATTTTTTTAAACGTTAATTTCTCAAAATCCACTGGAGCACATATATTGAGACATAGCAAAGGCACGTCGGGCAAACCATATCTACAATTTTGCCAAGTTTCATGTAAATCTATTCAGCCGTTCGAGCTAAAAGTGAGTCCAACCGCCCTATGGAAAAATGAATGGGAAAAACGCGTTTTGGGACCCCCCCTTTTTTCTCGGCCCCCCCTTGACAAAACCCCCCCAAATTTTCAGGGGCTGCTCAGAAACAAACTGTGCCATTTTCCTGAAAATTTCAGCCAATTCCGTCCACAAACGCCAAAGTTATTAGACATAGAATTTTCAGAAATCCCATAGAGAAAAAATCCTAACTATATATACCCACTGGCTATCGCCAGTAGGTAATATACATATATAAACATATATAATCTGCATATCTATATAAATATAAATGCATGCATACATATACATATATGCATACATATGCATGTTATTTACATGAAAGTTTTAAAAACACTTATAAAAGCAAAGCTAAAAAGCCACCTCATTACAAACAGAATGGCTTTAACTTAAACGAGGGCGAGATCTATTGCATTTTCAATGCTTGTTTACTTTGGTTCTATCAAGAAGGCATTCAGATGTGTCACACATTTGCCATAAATTCTGAATGTTAGCACTCTAGTTGCTCATTAGATCACTGTAGTAAAGCTAGTGCTCACCAGGGAAGTCTGCTGCTAATCATGGTTTGCAGCCATTTTCCCGCATTTTTTATCCCGCAGACTTTCAGTCCGCATACCATTATCCCGCAAGGTCATTGACCTCGCATACCATTATCCCGCATTTATTCAAAACGCATGTGCATTTATCGCGCATGCCTTTACAAAGAATTACGTTTTAAAGGCATGTATGGTAAATGCATTTGCGTTGTGAAAACCACGATGACGAGAGAGGTAAGTGGGTTTGTGTTAATTTTTTCGTGGGTTAGTGATTGTGTAGTGTAGTGTAGTGTTGTGTAGTGTAGTTTTGTGTTAGTGTAGTGTAGAGTTGTGGTGGTTGTTTAGTGTAGGGTCATGCTGGGGGTAGTGTTTTAGGGTTTAGGGTTGTGTTGTAGTGTTTGCGTAGTGTAGGGTCATGCTGGGGGTAGTGTTTTAGGGTTTAGGGTAGTGTTGTAGTGTTTGCGTAGTGTAGGGTCATGCTGGGGGTAGTGTTTTAGGGTTTAGGGTTGTGTTGTAGTGTTTGCGTAGTGTAGGGTCATGCTGGGCGTAGTGTTTTAGGGTTTAGGATAGTGTTGTAGTGTTTGCGTAGTGTAGGGTCATGCTGGGGGTAGTGTTTTAGGGTTTTGGGTAGTGTTGTAGTGTTTGCGTAGTGTAGGGTCATGCTGGGGTGTAGTGTTTTAGGGTTTAGGGTAGTGTTGTAGTGTTTGCGTAGTGTAGGGTCATGCTGGGGGTAGTGTTTTAGGGTTTTGGGTAGTGTTGTAGTGTTTGCGTAGTGTAGGGTCATGCTGGGGGTAGTGTTTTAGTGTTTTGGGTAGTGTTGTAGTGTTTGCGTAGTGTAGGGTCATGCTGGGGTGTAGTGTTTTAGGGTTTTGGGTAGTGTTGTAGTGTTTGCGTAGTGTAGGGTCATGCTGGGGTGTAGTGTTTTAGGGTTTTGGGTAGTGTTGTAGTGTTTGCGTAGTGTAGGGTCATGCTGGGGGGTAGTGTTTTAGGGTTTTGGGTAGTGTTGTAGTGTTTGCGTAGTGTAGGGTCATGCTGGGGGTAGTGTTTTAGGGTTTTGGGTAGTGTTGTAGTGTTTGCGTAGTGTAGGGTCATGCTGGGGGTAGTGTTTTAGGGTTTTGGGTAGTGTTGTAGTGTTTGCGTAGTGTAGGGTCATGCTGGGGGCAGTGTTTTAGGGTTTAGGGTAGTGTTGTAGTGTTTGCGTAGTGTAGGGTCATGCTGGGGGTAGTGTTTTAGGGTTTAGGGTAGTGTTGTAGTGTTTGCGTAGTGTAGGGTCATGCTGGGGGTAGTGTTTTAGGGTTTAGGGTAGTGTTGTAGTGTTTGCGTAGTGTAGGGTCATGCTGGGGCGTAGTGTTTTAGGGTTTAGGGTAGTGTTGTAGTGTTTGCGTAGTGTAGGGTCATGCTGGGGGTAGTGTTTTAGGGTTTAGGGTAGTGTTGTAGTGTTTGCGTAGTGTAGGGTCATGCTGGGGTGTAGTGTTTTAGGGTTTTGGGTAGTGTTGTAGTGTTTGCGTAGTGTAGGGTCATGCTGGGGGTAGTGTTTTAGGGTTTAGGGTAGTGTTGTAGTGTTTGCGTAGTGTAGGGTCATGCTGGGGGTAGTGTTTTTGGGTTTAGGGTTGTGTTGTAGTGTTTGCGTAGTGTAGGGTCATGCTGGGGGTAGTGTTTTAGGGTTTAGGGTTGTGTTGTAGTGTTTGCGTAGTGTAGGGTCATGCTGGGGGTAGTGTTTTAGGGTTTAGGGTAGTGTTGTAGTGTTTGCGTAGTGTAGGGTCATGCTGGGGGTAGTGTTTTAGGGTTTAGGGTAGTGTTGTAGTGTTTGCGTAGTGTAGGGTCATGCTGGGGGTAGTGTTTTAGGGTTTAGGGTAGTGTTGTACTGTTTGTGTAGTGTAGGGTCATGCTGGGGGTAGTGTTTTAGGGTATAGGGTAGTTTAGTTGTTTAGTGTATGCTAAAGGCATATTCGTTCTAAAAGTTTTCGTTATTTTAATTTGCGACCTAATAGTACATGCGGGATTTTTTTTGCGGACTGATGGTATGCGGGATTTCGTCAAATATTCGCTAATCATACTTTCTATGGCAAAATGAACCTCCTCATTGTGTTCCTTTTTAAATTAAATGTTTTAAGAGTTACCACTTTATTCCAATCAAGATGGCTTCAGGTGTGCCATACCTTTGTAATAAGCAGGACTGTTAGCACTCTAGTTGTTCTTTAGAACACTCTGGGACATTCTGTCCTTGGGCTATAGTTGGGCTACATCTGGCTGATATTTGGGCTACATTTGTTTTTTTTTGTCTCTGGTGGCCATCTTTGGGCTACATTGGGCTACATTGGGCTACATTTGGGCTCCAACATATATATAGCCCAATGTAGCCCAATATATATTTTTCAAAGTTAATTTTCGTAAAAACCACTGGAGCCTATATCTTGAGACATAGCAAAGGCACATCGGGCTACCAGTCCCTACAATTTTGCCAAGTGTGGTGTAAATCCATTCAGCCGTTCAGGCTAAAAGTGAGGCCAACCGCCCTATGGAAAATTGCATGGGAAAAACACGTTTTGTGACCCCCCTTTTTTCTCGGCCCCCCCTTGACGAAACCCCCCCAAATTTTCAGGGGCTGCTCAGAAACAAAATGTTCCATTTTCCTGAAAATTTCAGCCAATTCTGTCCTCAAACGCCAAAGTTATTCGACATAGAAGTTTCAAAAATCCCATAGGAAAAAAATCCTAACTATATATACCTACTGGCTATCGCCAGTAGGTAATATATATATATATATTCACTGAAAAAACCATAGGTTATAGACCATATATAGTTAGGAATTAGCATTTACAAAACCTTGAAAATTCACTGAAAAAACCATAGGTTATAGACCATATATAGTTAGGAATTAGCATTTAAAAAACCTTATTTTACTCACACAAAACCATTGAAATTCCATATATAGTTAGTTGCACTAACTATATATCGCGCACCCGCAATCCACTGCTGATCATGTCACATATTACATCATTCATGACATGGTCAGTGACATCACTGATGACATCACTGATGACAACATCCAGTGATTATGTGTTTCTGTAAAGTTTAAATATGTTTTACATATTGAAGAATGAGTGGATGTATAAGTGTCTGAATGAAGGTTTTAGTAGGTGCGTGATTGACTGTATGAGTGAGTGATTAAATGGGTCTTACTGAATGCACGGGTTAGTGACTAAACTGTCTAAAAGTGTGCATCACTATGTCTGTTGTTGTGCAAGCTGCTGCACGTGTTGATCAGTAGCTATATAAGTAGCTATATGGGTTATTGATTGGTTGCACAAGTATTTGTATGGGAGACTGAGTGTGTGTATGGCTGGCTGGGAGGTGTGTGACTCTGTGCAGATCAATGTGTACTTGTATCAGTGATTCTATAAGAGAGTAACTATGTGTTAGTATATGTTTCAAAAATGTAAGGTGTTCTGTCTTTAACTGTATAGATGAGAAAATGGAAGTGTGATTGATTCTTTTCAGGACTGACTAGGTGTGTGAGTAACTCCATGGATGAGTGGCAGAGTGTGAGTGTCTGTATAGGTGTATGAGTGCATATGATAGTGTTGTAAAGATGAGTGATTGTATGTATGAATGATTGTATGAGTGAATGTGTGTGTAGACATAGGAATCAGTGAGTGCGTATGTAGTAACTAGTATTGGTGTGTCAATGGTTTCAAAAATGATACTCTCTATTTAACACTGGGTGTAACGGAGGTTATATTAGAGTGTGAGGAGATGCATTGTATTATCACATGAATGATATTATCAGTGATGTGATCATTGATGTCAAGTGAGATGTCATCAGTGATGTCATTTGAGATGTCATCAGTGATGTCATCAGTGATGTCACTGACCATGTCATGAATGATGTAATATGTGACATGATCAGCAGTGGATTGCGGGTGCGCGATATATAGTTAGTGCAACTAACTATATATGGAATTTCAATGGTTTTGTGTGAGTAAAATAAGGTTTTTTAAATGCTAATTCCTAACTATATATGGTCTATAACCTATGGTTTTTTCAGTGAATTTTCAAGGTTTTGTAAATGCTAATTCCTAACTATATATGGTCTATAACCTATGGTTTTTTCAGTGAATTTCATTGGTTTTTTAACAGCTAATATCTGTAGCTGTAAAATGTATTCTTCTTTAAATCTAAAAATATATTTTATATGTTTATTAATAACTTTTTTTTTTAATATTTTTTTTTCTTCGTTCCCGCTTCGCGAATCGGGAAGCTTCCCGTTAGCTGACCTTGATGCCGCAAAATAGACCGCGAGCCGGTAAACGTTTCTTTACCGCAACTGCCGCGTTAGAAAACAACATCGTGACGCCTCCCGTCCGCATGACGTTTCGCGTTGTCGCGTGATACGTCATATGACGTGCTACGTTAGCGAACTCGTACGCTTACCGAGTCGCAAAGCACAGGTTTCTGGAAGCAAACCGGGAGGCCCTGCAAAGCGCGTAACATACACACAGCAGATCATGTGACTTGGTAATAACACTTTTCATTGGTTCATTTCACTTTCGGTTTCCTAATGATGTAAGACTAGGTCATATGATCTAAAATGAACACTTTTCATTGGTTGAGAACTATTTTTTTTCCCAAATGGTGAAAATCCCTCCTTCTTTCCTCACTCTGACTTTCATCATTGTGAGAGAAAGACCCTTTGTTACCAGTGAGCAATGGCTTCTTTACTAGCTTCAGCTGGTGCTTCCCCACCACCTCCACCACATCCAAGGAAGAGTGGACCACCTGCTAAAGTTATAATTCAGCAAGAAGAGGAAGAAGAGGAACAGGACGACCTAGATAATCTCCCTATTATGGCCAGAAGATCTGTTGTACCGGAAGTAACGGGACCAGAGGGCAGGGAGATGGTGCCAAATATACAAACGAGGGGGGGCGTGGCCGAGAGCTGTCTATGGCGGACGTGTAGCTGAGGAGCTCCGTCCTGAGCCCTGAATACACGCGGATTATCCTGTCATCCTGCACTTTTACCTCCCCCCATCTGCACTCCCGAAGTTCAGGGAGTGAGCGGCGTACCTTCGGAGCATCCCACCCCTCTTGGACGCCGCTGAGGCACTGCGGACCTGCGGAGATCCTTGAGGCCTGAACCCTCGTGGCAAGCCGCGGACTAGATTGGTCTGGGGGCGGGGCTGCTGTGCTGCATTGGCTGACTGCTGGCGTGCTCCGGAGGGGAGCGAGACTGCGGAGCCCGGAGGCGCTGGCCGGGTCGGCGCCGGATGCGGTCCCCTCTGCCGCCGCACTATCTCCCTTCAATCTACGAGCCCGGGGGCCCGCTCCAGCCGACCTGCCCGGATCGCGGCTCCGCCGCCGCAGCCGCCCCGGCTCCTGCCCGGACAGCGAGGGGACTCCGCGCCTGATTGGCACCGGTAAGGAGCTGGGACCTGGGATAGACGCACTGCAGGCACTACCGCCCAACTCCTTGTTCCTGTGGTGGACGCGGGGATCACCCGCTCCGGTCTCCCGCAACCGCTGGGTCCGGCCGCCATCTTGCTTTCACCCAGCACCCCGGGCCCTTCCAACGCCCAGCGCGGAGCGCTGAATTGCACCGGGCGCACTGCGGCTGTGGGTCTGTCACAGCCCTGACACATTGCGCGCCCCCCCCCCCCCCCCCCTGCACAGTGAAGAGGGGGTGCCTGAACGTTCCTGCGGGGCCCGGCCACCTGAAACGCCCGTGGAGGTTCCCGGGCTACATGACTCCTCCGGCTCGGCTGTGGTGACGCGACCTCCTTCTTGCTGTCTTCCACCGGACCCCCCGTTGGTGGCCTATTGCCCCTGCACACCACCCTAGGTGGCCGGAACCACGACTGGGTGGAAGATCACCCACTGAGCACCACTGCACTGACGAGGATCCTGCGCTGTGGGCCTGGCGTGGCTCGAGGGTGAGACTCTTTATTCTTTTCTCCGTGGTATCTCTGGTGACTGCACGGACACCTACATACATTGCCCTGAGTGTCATTGCCCTGAGTGATATCAGGCGGCGCGAACCGTGCGCGTGAAGTACGTCTGCTGCCCCGCCACCCTGCACACCAGGTCAATGGGGAAGCCCCGAGGCAGGACCCAGGGACTTAACACACCGGCGGACATGCAGTCCACCGGCTCGGAGGACCCCCTAACCTCATCCACTGCGGACATTATCCCCCCGACTGGGAAAGGCTCGCAGGACGCCAAGCTGGACCTCATACTTAATGAAATACGGGCCACGCGGGAAGCTCTGGAGTCACGCATTGACAACATGGCGACGGGCCTCTCCCTCCTCCGAGCCGACCATAACAAACTTGCAGAAAGGGTGTCGGAGCAGAAACTTGCGCTGAATGACCTCATTCCCCAGCAGACGGAGCACTCGGCGAAGCTGGAAGGCATGGAGAAACAACTCAGGCAACTGTGGGACAAGGTGGATGATGCGGAAGGGAGGGCCCGCCGCAACAACGTCCGCATCCTAGGCATTCCGGAGCGCAGCGAGGGGAGGAATCCCACCCAATTCGTGGAGGACTGGATCAGAAAGTTGGCGGGCCCGGAAAAACTCACGTCGCTGTACAGTGTAGAGCGGGCACATAGAATGCCGTCGAGACCCCCGCAACCAGGGGCACCCCCACGCCCCTTGATCGCCCGACTCCTTCACTACAAGGACCGCGATACTGTGCTAAGGCTGGCCCGGGAGAAGGCACCAATTCGCTACGAAGACAAGAACATCTCCATATACCCTGACTTCACGCCTACGGTACAGAGAGCTAGGTCCACCTTCCTGGGGGTGAAGCGCAGACTGAGGGAAAGAGACTTGAAATATGCCCTCCTGTTCCCCGCTCGCCTCAAGATTCTTTATGAGAACAAATCCCACTTCTTCGACTCACCTGAGGAAGCAGCGGAGTGGATGGAGGTTACGCTGACGCCGCCGACCTCACAAGACCCTCTTTCGGCATCTGGGAGTGCGAAACACAGGAATCCATCAGAACGGAGTCACCAGGCTTCTAATAGAGGGCGAGCCCCTTCACAAAAATCTCCCTCACGGGGACGGCCCGCTGGGAACCGCTTGACCGGCAGATCGTCGGTGGTACACCTCACTGAGGAAGCCCTCGCTGCTCATGATGCGGTCACTGAAGGGGATCAGACCGGTGTCTCCGGCACACACACTGAGGTGTCGGGGTCGGCGGACAGCCTACAATTGTTCCCCAAGATCACGGCGCAGACGGCGGAAGACTACTAACACTGGCAGCTTGCACCCTGAACGAGTTCCGGGTGGTAATGTATGATCTACGCATTTCCTCACATGCTGGGAGGTAACTAGCAGGTTTGGTTTCACGGAGGGCTGCCGCACCACCGCAGGCCAGTACAAGTTAGACGCGAGAGGCCCACTCTCCCCCTCCGTATGCACTTGGAACTGTTTACTTTCTGCCCATGTTGGGCACCCTGGTTTGGATCACGGGCCCGTTGGCCCGAGGACCTTAATGTTGAGGGGTTAGCTGTTTGCACGACACTCTTATCATATGGCATGCTGCGCTTGGCATGGTCGCCCACGGTCCCACCATGGTTACATTGCAGGTTTAGTCATGGGACCGCTTAACGTTTATGACATGTGCACCTGGAATGTGCGGGGCATGGGCTCGGTTCACAAGAGACACAGGATACTGGCCCAACTAAATCGCAGAGGCGCCATGATAGCCTGTCTGCAAGAGACACACCTGAACTGCGCTGAAGGCTTGAAACTCAGGAAGAAGTGGAGGGGTCAACTTTTTGCCACGTCCTACTCGGCGTTCTCCAGGGGGGCGGCAATTTGGTTCCGCAATTCTGTTCCTTTTAAGCCGATTGAACAGCGAATTGATAATGAGGGCAGATACGTGTTTGTGAAGGGCCTGTTGGATGGGGAAACGATTGTGATGGGCTGTGTATACTCGCCAAATTCTGGCCAATCTGATTTTCTGGTGCATGTCAATAGGGTCCTTGCAGATTGGGTGGATCATCAATGGGTGATTGGAGGAGATTTTAATGCTGTCTTGGATGTTACTCTAGATAGGTCTCACCCCCCCCTACATGCCACGGAAAGCAGGAGACAGGCGGATTCGCTGGCGCAGTGGGCGGAGGGTTGGGACCTGGCAGATGTATGGCGCAGCACACACCCACTGGAAAGAGAATACACCTTTTTCTCCCCCCCGCACCAGCTACACACTAGGATAGACCACGTATTCTGTTCCCGCTCCCTACTGGGATCGATCGTCCAAGCCCAACACATGGGGAAGACCCTCTCGGATCATAGCTCAGTGGAGCTCTCCTTGCAATGGGGCCGGATGCAGGCCCCTGTCCCGACCTGGAGGTTACCCATAGAACTGCTTGAAGACTCTGTCTTCCGGTCATCCATGGCGGACGCTATTGAGACCTACTTTACTTCCAACGCAAACACTGCCAGCTCCAGACAGGTAGAGTGGGACGCTTTCAAGGTCTACATTAGGGGGGAGGCGATGGCCTCCCGAGTGGGCAGGAGGAGGGTGGTAATAGATGACCTAAAGGAGGTGGAGGGTACACTGGCAATGCTGGAATGCGAAGCTGCAGGCGCAGGCACACACTTCACTCCATTACAAGAGGCGCATATTAAGCACGCAGAATTGCTGGAAGACTTAAGGCTCCTAGATTACAGAGCATACACGGTCAGACAACACACGCAGGCGGATAGATCGGGCCCTCTGCTGGCCCGCATTATAAGGGACTCTCCGGTAAACCATCCGATCTTGGAAATATCGGACCAGGACGGATTGCTTGTCTCGTCCCAGGTGGGCATTAACGCCGCATTCCGGGACTATTATGCCACACTTTATGGTCCACACCAGTGCCTATCCGAGACCGCGCTGGAGGACTTTGTAAGGGACCTTGAATTACCCCAACTCACAGACGGGCAAGCAGCAGACCTGAAGCGTGACGTTACTATTGCGGAAATTAGGCAGGCAATACGTGCTCTCCCGAAGAGCAAGACCCCCGGAATGGATGGACTACCGGCTGAGTTCTACGCTGCGTACGTGGACCTGCTGGCTCCGCGCCTCCACACTGTTTACCTGGAAGCGTTGCGCACTACCTCGCTGCCCCAGTCCTCCCTCCAAGCCCTAATAACCTCCCTTTTAAAGCCAGGTAAAGATGGCATGCACATGGCTAATTACAGGCCATTATCTCTCCTCAACACCGACTGCAAGATTTTGAGCAAGATACTAGCGATGCGTTTGGCGCAATACATCCCGCACCTGATACACCCCGACCAATGCGGATTTGTGCCGGGGAGGAGCACGGCCATGAACCTTAGGCGACTTGCTCAGTTGATGCTCCGGGACCCGGCGGTACTGGGTTCGGAAGGTTGCATCTCGTTGGACCTGAAACAGGCCTTCGATTCCCTCAGATGGGATTTCATGTTCATTGCGCTTGCAAGGTTCGGGATCCCGTCCGAGTATATTGCATGGGTCAAACTGCTCTATACTCGTCCCACGGCCCGAGTGCGCACATCCAGACACATCTCTAGTCCAGTGGATATAGCAAGGGGCACCAGACAGGGCTGCCCGCTCTCCCCACTCCTGTTTATTCTGGCCCTCGAACCTCTGCTCTGTAAGCTCAGGGCGGTGGCTCCCCATTATGGGATTCGGAGGGGCACGACCACCCATGTGGTCTCCGCATACGCGGATGATATTATCCTGTACTTTCGTGATTTGAGGGGGGACCTTGCTTCTGTGTCTAAAATATTCGAGGACTTTAGGCTTTTATCTGGCCTCACCATCAGCGAGTCCAAGTCCTACGGGTTCATGTTTGCAGCACCTGACCAACCCACACCATTACCCTTCGCACCACACACGTTTCAAATGGCGGACTCCACCTTCCGCTATCTCGGGATACAAATCTACAGAGATGCAGATCTGATGATCGATGGCAACCTCGGCCGGGCTATGAGAGCGCTCAAATCCCAAATACAATTTTGGTTGTCCTTGCCCTTGTCGGTGGCTGGAAGGGTTGCCATCTCTAAGATGGTGATGCTCCCCCGCCTCCTTTACTATTTTACCAACTTGCCTTTTCTGATTCCCGCCTCGACGTTTAAGTCACTGGATACTCTCCTCACGGAACTCATATGGGGCCCAGGGCGGAGACGCATAGGCCTTGCCAAACTACAGCTCCCCGCCGGTGCAGGGGGCATGGGAGTACCTGACTTTCGGGCCTACAACTTTGCATGCCAGCTGCAATGGCTGGCCTACTGGCTAGCGGGTCGGAACCTGCACGAGGTCGACATTACAGAGGCAGACCACTCTAAAGGGAAGATACATGCCCTGCTGTTACCCCGCTCAGCCTTGCCAGGCGATACCCCGCCGCTGCTCCGGCTTGCCATCCAATACTGGCGGAAGGCCCTGAGATATACCACCCCGGCGACGTCCTATGCCCCCACGATCCCACTTCTGGGTGTCCCACTAGAGGCGGGCCCACTTACTACTCACATACTCACGCCTTGGCATGACACTGGCGTGACAACCGTAGGGGACCTTTTTGCCGAGGGGCGGCTACTGTCCTTCGAAGACTTTAGGACTACACATGGTGTCCCCGGGGGATCGTTCCTCATGCATGCCGGCCTTCGCCATTACGTGGCTACTAGGTGGGCACCTGGAGGACTGGAACCTCCCACTAATCCCTTGCCAACGATGCTATATCTTATGGGGACGGGGAGCCATCTCACTAAATGGTTAGCTGCTAGTATTAAATCGGGGAGGACACTCCCGCTATCGCTTCTCAGGGCTAAATGGGAGGGTGATATGGGTAGACCTCTACGGGACAAGGAATGGGAGCGCATCCTCCAGTTCCCCAAAAAAGTGGCCAGAAATCCCAAATTCAAGTTCATTCAGCTCATGCTTCTCCATAGGGCTTACTTGACACCTCGCCGCATACACGCCATGTTCCCTACTGCTGTAGACACATGCCCCCGATGCTTTGCGAATGACGCATCATTGCTACACATGCTGTGGGACTGCCCCAAGCTGGGCTACTACTGGTCCGTGGTCGCCGGATCACTCGCCAGTGCAGGCGCCTTAACACGCACTCCCACACTGGAATACGCACTACTGGGGTTGGGACCCGCGGCGCGCGCTAGAAGTGTAGCAACACGCTTTGCTGACCTGGCCATGCTCTTGGCGAAGCGGGCAATAACGATGAGGTGGAAGTCACCTAAACCACCTGACCCCGAGCTATGGAGGGCGGAAGTGGCGAGGTGGAGCAAAGCGGAAGGTGAGGCGCTGCAGCGCGAAGAACGCAGAGGTCTTAGGAAAACGCCGATCTCCTTGGATTGGTTTGCCATATTGGGGATGTTCGAAGCAGAGGGGGATGGGGACTCTGCTGATTCGATGCCTTAGCACTGCACTGTGTCCTACGAATTCTGAATTTCATGTGCCGCGTCTATCTATGGTGCACTAGCTACTGGCGCGGGATATCCCGTGCTGCTCATGATGTTGCTCATGACTATCTGTATCTGTATTAATCAATACTACTGAGTGGAATAGACTCATGGGTGCCACCAGGCATGACCTAGCCTACACATACATGTATTACGAGTGTCGAAGGGGGGGAGGTTCCTGAGGGTGGAGGGTGGGGTTTTTGTTCCGGTTAGTTCGGGGAGCTGTTACATTATTAAGTATACCACAAACTACAAAATGTACGATGTACTTGATGATATTCTGTTCACGAGAGCATGCCACCTTCTCATGCTGATCCTAACTGTTGCTTCTGTATTGATGCTCGTGTTACTATGCTAATAAACAGATTTTCAACAAAAAAAAAAAAAATATATACAAACGAGATTTCGTGAAGTAAAACAAGTCTGCGTACATTGCAGTGGATTCATTTGCTACGCAGAAAGTAGCATCACTCTGATCAACAGAGCTATTGACAATCATACTCATGTTTGTCCGAAACTCCCCAAACAATAAATTCTTTTTTTTTGTTTTCTTGCTCCTGTTGAGCCCTTTACAATGAATCGTTTTCGTTGCCCCCTCCGAAAAAAAAACAAAAAAATATAAAACTGTTCAGAAAAATTCAAAAAAAGTAAAAAAATGTTCAGAAAAATAATAAAAAAAATATAAAACAACAAAAACAATTTAAAAAAAAGTTCTTTTCAGAACTACCTCCCCGTTATTAAAAAATTGGTACAATATTTGCAACTGTGCCAACCTCTATTTCTCTTAGTTCGCTTCCCAGTTCGCTCCCCGGTACGCGAACCGGAAGCGAACCAAAAATTTTTTTTTTTAAAAAAGAACAGTAAGTATAAGGGAAGGAAACAGACACTTATGTTAAAAGAAAGACAGCTATAAGGGAGTAAACTAGAGATACTATTACCCGTAATCCACTGCTGATGATGTCACATATTACATCATTCATGACATGCTCAGTGACATCATCAGCAGAGGATTGCGGGTAACAGTATCCCTAGTTTATTCCCTATAGCTGTGTTTCTTTTAACATAACTGTCTGTTTCCTTCCCTTATACTTACTTTTCTTTTAAAAAATTTTTTTTTAGATCAGTCAGAAACAGTGAAAGTAATGAAATATAAAAGACTACGTAGAATATGAGCACTGTATGCAACAACTTTGACACTTACAGAAGCCTCACCTTCTCCATGCCTCCTACACAGTTCTACATGTACATCATAAATGCAAACAGACCAGAATTAATTATACATGTTAAATGGTTTATTTTTGCTGTTCTCAGAATGTATCAAATTTCACTAAAACAGTGACTTGAAGGTATTCATCATATAACAGCAGGGAAAAAAAAACACAATCAAAATGATTGTGTTTAAAAAACCCATACAACATTAGAAATCAGAATTCAGAACTCCTTAAAGTTAACTTACTTTCCATGACGGCCAAGGATGTCCTATGAACAGCTTACACTCTGTTGTGCTGTTATTACTTTCAACCCGCCACTTTCTGAAAGAAAACCTCCATCGTTTTCAAAAACATGTTACATACAATAAATGACTTCTTGCTCTCTACCACAAGATTCCACAAGGCCAAATCTTGTCAGAGCCATGTATAACTCTTGGATTTCTTGTTAGCCAATCCCGTCTTTTCGCATTTCCGCAACTTTCAGAATTAAAATGTTGAAGATCATTTACACAATCCTGGACTAGTAATATCTTCCCCTTCTTGCTCAATCATGTTCTACATTTCCTATCACACTGATACTGCTTACTATGAAGCAGACTTACACTACCTTTATGACTAGTACAATTATTTAATTCTCTACATCACTTTTAATCACAAAGCAATGTAAAACAGTAGACAGCATTGCAGACTTACATTCCCTCTACTCCATGTTTTGATTGGCTGCTTCAATTAGCTTATAAAAAGAAATAGTTTTTCTGAACTCATTCAAAGTGCACGTATTTCTCAATAACGTCCAGTGTTATGGTAAAAAGTTATGCCTCTGTACTACACTTATCCTCAAGGCCAAATAGTGTAGGAGCCATGAGAACTTCTTGAAATTCCTCAGAGCACATCCCGAGATTCTTTCCCTAAAATTTTGGTTTTAAAAACACCAGGTAAGAGTTTTTAAGGTCATATGGCAATTTTTTTTTGAAAATTAAAACAGAATCATTGCAGAATGACCAGCCATTTCTAGACTTTAAATAAGCTGTGTAATGTCCTGATGTTATTGAAGGGCCATCATGATATATAATTGCTGCAGTTACAAAAGTCCTTCCTGATATTGACAACTGCGAAGCTACAAAATTTTTAATTAAAGTTGTCAATTTTGTTCCATCAGGCCTACATCGTTGGAACATTAAAATGACATACTGGCCATATGTTCGTATAAATAATGTGGACATCATTTCAGATTTACATTGGCTACACTCCATGTTGTGATCAGCTGCTTTTACTAGCTTATTAAAAGAGACTGATTTACTGTCTGGCAAAGTTAAATATATAAATCTTTCTGAGTCTACACTAGTAGTACTTGATACCCTACAGTTCTCGCAGTCATGCTGCCATTGATAAGAAAGCCCAAACAGGTGATCTACATCTACACCTTCATCATGCAATACATCAAGCATATACATTAAAAACTCCTGACAATCTTGCTGACTATTTTGAGAGAATTGTGTTTGGCCTGAACATCTGTCTAACAGATTTCGAATTTCAGACACACTTTCTATGTTTGTTCTATCAGTGCTACATTTCTCTAACACAGAATTTAACAAACTGCAAAATCTTTGATCAGAATTGACCACAATCTCTTCTTTTACATTTTGTAGAGAAAACAAAACATTTACCACTACATTAGCATAGCAGTTGACACCAGAACTGTTTTCAAATTGAAAACCAACAACATCTTCAACAGAATCCTTTTTGTTTCTGCTTATAATTTCAGGTTCATCGACTTTTCGTCTTTTTGCTACAACCTCCCCAGTATTGGTCACATTTCTTCGTTTCCGGCCTACCACACGTTTCTCAAACAAAGGATACTGAGGCAAATGTGGCGCATACTCTCTTCTCAACCTATTGTATTCCTTAACACAATCTAGATCCGCACAAATGTTTGTGACATCACACTCAATCAAGTACAATCCCAATAAAGTCCTAACTCGTGACAATGCCACATATGCCATACCCTCCTTGAACACAGAACTGCCAATATTCACCAATGCACAATCTACACTTAAACCTTGCGATTTATGGATTGTCACCGCATATGCCAAGCAAACAGGAAACTGCTTACAACGAACATATAAGTCTTTTACAAGCAAAAATCTAGCAGAACAACGAGCAATTAGCTGTACTTCCTCAATGCCATCAAATTTAATTTTTAAAAATTCAATTCCATCTCTATTTCTGTATTTCACAAAATCAACAACATTACCCATTGATCCATTTACCAGACCTCTTTCAACATGTAAATTCCTTCTTAAAATTATACGGCAGTTCAAGCACACATTCAGAGTCTTTTCAAAACCCGCAGTTTTAGATATACTCTTCTCTAATGAATCCAATTTTGTTTTCAGATTCTCAGACAAAATAATTGTTGATCCCATATGCTCTACTCTGTCAATAGCTTCCAATTTCACAATCTCTTGCTTTTCTAAATGCAACATTTTGTTGTTGAATTTGGCACATTCTGCAAGAGTTGGCATCAAACATATTCCAGATTTTTTCTCAGTAACTTTCTGAAAAATATTCTCAGGCACAACATCTTCGTCTGGATATAAATTTGTCAGTAATCGTGCATGTAAAGCTTCTTTCCCATGCTCGGTCACTTTTCCAATTCTAACATCTTGTAGAATAGTCTTGTAAACTTCATCCTTTGCCTGACGCATATTTTCATGCAGTTCAGCATAATTGAAGTTTAACCATATATTGACGTTGCCAATACTCCCTAAGCACTTCCTGGTATCTTCATGCGTGAGCATTTTGAACACAGGTTGCCCTTTCACTGGTGTCAGCTGCAGAAGATCTCCGAAAACAATGATGTGTTTGCCACCAAATAACACATCATACTCTGTTTTGAGAACTTCTTGCATTCTCAAATGCACAAAGGCAAGCATGACATTGGAAACCATGCTTACTTCGTCAATGATAAGAAGTTTCATTTTCCTCAAGACTCTTGAAACTTCAAAACAAGCATCTCCAGATAGCTTGTGATATTCTAATTTGTTGTCATGCTCCACTGGCAGCATCAGTAAACGATGTAAAGTAATCCCTTTAATGTTATGTGCTGCCAGTCCAGTTGGAGCGGTGACAACACAAGACAGCGATGACTCTGTCCTTTCCTGCAAATAACATGAAATTGCTTTAATAAGGAAACTTTTTCCAGTTCCCGCTTCTCCACTCACGTACAGTCGGACAGGCTTCAACGACGTACATGAGCACTCTTTCTTGTCATGACTTAATCCATGATCAATTTGCATGGTAAGTTCGTCATATATTTTCCTCTGCTCAATGTTGAGTTGTCTTTCCAACTCTTCTAAGTTAACCACATCCTCCTGAGCATGTGCCATGGCTCTTTCCACTTCATTCATAGCAGTGGCAGCTTCATTTTCGATAAGAGGTCCTCCTAGTGGATCCTGACTCAATGAAGCAGAACTCTGACTGTCCTGAGAACTGTCTCTGGCAATCTCGGCTGCAATCGTTGCTTCCTGCTCAATTTCCACATTCAACATTTCTACATATTTGGGAAAAGCAGGACATTCTATGGCCTCCTTGGCAGCATTGAATGAGTCTTCGTAACAAAGGAAATCTCCAAGCAGTTCCTCTTCTGCACGCCAAGGCTTAAAAAGTTGCAAAAGTGCTAAATAGAAAAACTCCTTTTTTTCAGGAGATTCGCCACTCAATTTTCAATGGTTTATCAAGTGGCATTTTCTTTGCTTGACCAGACATCCCTCACTTCCTATTACAGCATACACTCCTTTCTCAGTATCTTCTTTGATGTTCCTCTTGAATATGTAATTTTGCAGAACCTCATACAGACAAACATTCTCGAGGTGACTGCTTCGATTTGGATAATATGTATCCAACATGTTGCTCTTCAAAATGTCGGTACTGTTTGGCTCCTTTTCCGCCAAATACTCAATTTCCCGCACAGGTTTCAGAACTCGATTACGCGTTGCAGCAAGACCAACACTCGCCCAAACGATACTCCTGGACTTGGCATAGAGACTTGCTGAAGACAACCGGTCAGAACATTCGTAAGCTCCGATTTCTCGATGCGACAACATCTTCAGACTGAAACTGTACAACTTCTTGCTGAGGCTCTTTTCATGGGAAATGTCCTCCCACATATCCTTCAATTCTGTCTTCTCTTTTTTGGTGATGTAAGATGTCACATACCGAGCCACAGCCATACAGTTATCAGCCACAAACTGTATATCCATGTTAGCATTCCACATGGACAAAATCACCGGGTTGTAGTCGTTGATGTACTTAGACTCTTCGTTCCTCTTCAAATTGTATGTGTTTTTAGGTGATTTCTTCATCACATTATGTCGCAGCGAAGACATCAAACTGTTCACTCTTCCTTTAGAAATCACCGATCGTGGAAAGCCGAAACGACATTTGGTGTAGAACTTGTCTTTGTTCCGGAATTTACGACGACAGTACTTTCCACATCGATGGCTTTGGAAACGTAGAACTTTTTCTCTTAGGCTTTTTTTCTCCTTTGCGTTTGGAACAGCACACGTAGAATACTGTTCTATGAAACTCATCACTGAGTCGTCTGCATCCGTTCCAAATTTAGGTGCATCCTTGATCCACAGCAACATATGTATATGAGGAGCACCTCTTGCTTGGTACTCCTTCCTCCAGAAGAAATCCAACACCTCTCCAAGAGGTGGATTCTTCTTATTCATGATGAAAGACATCATACCTTCAAATCTATGATTGAAGTACCTACATACATTGACTGGATCCAAAGAGCACAGTTCTCCGGGTGTCTTGAATTCGATGTTTTCTACGTTAGCATTTGCCTCTCGTAGAAATTCAAGTAAGTCTTCCCAGCCATACTCAGCACAGCTCAAAGTGAGGAACCATGTGGGAGTTCCTAAGTTCCTCAGCATACATTTTAAATCACCATGACGACGGTACCAGTACTCATTAGTACCACGCTGACACGCCATGAGATTAATCAGGTGAGAATCCAAAATACTGTCTTGGACATTGACTTTATCCATAAAGTCACTTGCCGAGATGTTTTGCATGTGTATACCACTTTTCAAGATGTGGTTCACTGCATATGACAGTCCAGACAGATCGCTTTCAAACAGGAGATGAAACAAATAAGGAATGCATTGTCGAAACCTAGGATCTCCTGCATACAATCGCAAAGTCCGGTATTCAGAAGCAGGAATTTGATGAGGTCGCTCATCATATCTTCCTCCCTGACCTGTTGGAAAAAGCTGTGGGAAACACCGAGCTTCCAAACTTTCCTCCCAAACACTAATGGGACTCCCTTTCGCTTGTTTCATTTGAAACAACTCAATAGCATTCCCCATGACTTCCTTGGAATGCAAAGGATGAACACTATAATGTTCATATATTTCTTCACTAGTACAGGGTTCTACTTTCTCAATTTGACCAGCACACAAATCGCTATCCTCTTCCTCACTTACTTCCTCTTCTGCAACATATACATTTTTATAGTATTTATTATATTTTTTCAAATACAATGTTGCCCTTTTGACTTTCCTAACATCTACTAAATCTTGCCATATTTTCTTATTCTTTGTCGGAACCCCATTAACTAAGATAACAATAGGTTCCTCTTCCACTTTTTCTACTCCAATTGTGTTAATGTTTTTCTTCAAATCTAGAGGCAAATAAACAACTCTTCCCTTTAATCCTCTCTGTAAATCTGATGGAGGCAATTTCCCTGTCTTTGGCTCCATTCTTACAATAGCCTGAAAGGGATGGATACTTTGAATCAAAATAGATTCATAAGTATTTAAATCCTTCAATTCAGAAGGAATCTCAACCAATTCCAGATTATTATGAACTGCTCTAGCAGGCATCTGGTTTTGATTTAATTTGTTACAACAATAAGTACACACATGTTGATCCAATCCCAAATCAAAACAATTTTCTACCATCAAGTATGTTGCAAAATCCTTCCATTCACTATTATTTTCCCTTTCACTTTTTCCATATAAATCCACTAACTTAGTCTGATTCTTATAATAAGTGCGTCGACAACACACACAAGTGAAATTTGGCCTCTCACTTGATTTCACCTCAAACGTCGCAATTTCCCTCTGGAAATTATCTGTACTGGAAACCTGTACACTATCTTCCACATTACTCTCTTCTTCTTGGTCAATTTCAACATTCTCCTCTTTACTTCCAAAGTAACAAAACTCAATTTCTTCACATATATTCTTCACATCTATTTCAGAACCATGCAAAAGAGCAGCGCATAATTGTTTAAGCATAATTGCTGGACTCTTAGCATAATACAACATTCTAACTAATTTCCTCACTTTATTATGATGCACTGCTAGCATCCTGAAATGATGAAAAACACTCTGGCATACTCTCCTGGAAAGACAAGCCAGTGCATGACCATGCAAACCTATCACTTCTCTCACTCTGCAAGGATCTAATTCTTGCAACAACTTCATTTTCTGCTTCAAACTTTTCTTACTAAATGACCGTATAAAATCACAAAGCAAATTGATGGAATCCTGTCGTACACTGCAAATACTACTACACTTCCAGGTGTACACAGGACCCTTAGGACGTCTCCCTAAAACCTCATTACCTAACACCTCTTCTATCTCTGTTCTCACAAGTTTTTCTTTTTCAACTGGACAACCATCTTTCACTTCATAAGCTCGACCACTGGTGTCAACTGCATGCACCAAATCATTATCCTGGAAATAACTCTCCTCATTAAAAAATGCCTCAGAGCTTGAACTATGCATCCATTCTCCAGAAAAAACTTCACAAAAATTACTACGATTAACTATTCTCTTCCATCTACTATTTCTTTTGAAATCATAAATTACCTTGTTTAGCTTCCTAATTCTATTGATTGTCAAAATAAATAACTTACGTTTAATTTCAAATGCCTGATCAATAACTTTCTCAACTATTTTTTTTCTCTTATAAAAAACCACTTTCTGCTGACCTTTCTTAATATTTTTTAACAAATTCCAAATTATCCTGTGGCGGAACATTCGTTTACGAATATCCCTAAACTGTTGTTTCCTTCTACTTTCATGCATAGAGTTATCTCTTACTCTAGCAGTAACATTTCTCATTGGCCTTTCCTTACCATTTGAATTTTTTCTCCTTTTCTGGACTGAAACATTTTCTGTAGTAATATTTTTTTTACTACACATATTTCTTATGACTGTTTTTCGACTCTTACCCGGTGCTTTCTTGGTGACTTGACAAATCTTTTTGTTAGAGGACTGCTGCATTATTCCATGGTCCTGCTGTCTTTGACGTTTTGCAGCCTTTCTTACTCTTTCTTTGCTAGGCATCCTAAAATCTTGAAATAATCTGCAGTTGAATCTGTGGTAAAATATAATAAAAAATGTTATTAACCACTATTACCCAACAGTAAATTAATAACAGTCATCAAAAACTTAACACACTACTTAAGTATATAATATACTGAAGCCTATCTCCAATTTTTCACTGAACAGGACTCATCTCTTCTTAACCTTGGATAAACCTCACCTACTCTGTGTCCCCTGCACATAATTAAATGTAAAGGGGCAGATTTATATTAACTAGCACATCCCCAGGGATGCACCAGTTAACGTGCACCGCTGCTCTGCCACCCACGGTGTGCCGCATTTACAATCAGATAGGACAAAGCTACATCAAAACCCTGCGCCTGCTTGAAGCAGGCATAGATCTTGACGCAGGTAGGCTGAAAGCTAAAGCAACAACTAAGTGTCGTGTGCAGAAGTTACAAAAAAGGAAAAATGGCGTTTAAACCAGTAATGAGACCATGCTAACGTAATACAGAGTAAAAATATCCAGGATCTACATCAGTTTGGGGTTCACGAACCTGGCAGGTACAAGGCACTGAGGCTTTCCACCGTGCATGTCTCATCCCAAAACATATGTGGTTTGTGAATGAAACAATTTCCCAGACCAAATGCTCTAAATTGGCTACTTCTAAAAAATTAAACACCCCTACTATCCCAGAGTTAGAGGAATATGATGGTTGGAGTAATTTTACTCGTTGTCTATTAAAGATTTACAGGCCCTACTCCGTAACTCTTCCTTTAACTTTTCCAGTATAAATCCAAAAGGTTGACTGCTTTGGCAACGTGCCTTATCCACGGTTTAATAACGCTGCCTTTTGCTTTATATAAGTTTTCAAATTGTATGAAATATATACCAATAGGTCGTTATTAACCTTTAGGTAGTGGTTTTCTTCATGAAGTCTGGTCGCTTCCATACACATACAGATTTTCAAAGATGATCAAGAACTTTATCTGAATGGAGAGGAATGCACTGAGACGCCAGATCATTCACTAATGTGTAGGCACATACAGTTACACGGTTCATGCAACAAACACCGACCAAATATGGCTTGCGTGTTGCAAGGCACACCAGTTCCTGCTATCATCCCCACGTTCAAGTTCTTGGAAAATGGTAGTTATTTGATGCTCAATAATGAAGATTGTTCTAGGTTAATTAAAAGTATTCATTTTATCGTAACAGTAAATGAACGGGTTATTTGCTGCAGAAATGTTCTATTTCCTCCCACACATGAACATAGGGAGTTTTCAATCTGGCCACAAATACCAACCTTGGCAGCACATTTCAACGGCATGGCAAGAATAAGAGCTATTTTGTCTCAGAGAGAGGTGGCCTTGAGTTCGGCCCGTGAAACTTTCGTGCTTCACACAGCGAACACCCGTACAGAGGTGCAGACCCTTTTAAATACAGATTCGCCTTTCCATTTCAGCAAGATGGTTCGGACTATCTCTAACGCGTCCTCCACAAAGGGCCTGGCGCACTTTTTTAAAATTGTTACCAGTGGTCTCGTGACTTCATTTGAGAAAATCTTTGGAGTCATCCCTGCTTTCTTTCATTCTATATTTTTCCACTGTGCTTCGTGGATTCCCATTTTTACTTGCATTACCAGCGGACGCTCTTGTGCTTTTTTACATTTTTAAATATGGATGTCCCTCCTGTGCAAGCTCCCGCCCTGCAGCTGCTGACACTGTTCCGCAATCGCATGCTAGAATATTATGGCACAATGCCGTTGGCGATATTAAGCACGGCATATGGATTATCTTTTCTATGCTGATGTGATTCCTTCAAATCTAAGACACTAAAGTATCGGCACGCCCTAAACCAACACAAAGAGACCTTCTTAGCAAATAATATAATATGTGTATTAGGGAGGGTGAGATATAAGCAGCCGCGGGCCGTGGAGGGAGTTACGGTGAGGCAGGGAGGCGGGGAGGGGGAGAAGCAGGGTGGAGCCCTCTCTACCTTGCCCCTCCCCCTCCCCGCCTCCCTGCCCCACCGTAACTCCCTCCACGGCCCGCGGCTGCTTATAAGTGTTGCTAACTCTTATTCATTTACAGCATGTTAACATACTGTCACCATTCGCTTTTTATGTACTATTGACTATGCTGGTAATTTTGCTACTGATAATATGTGTACTTGTATAATCTAAAATACTACGCCTGAGAAGACGGCATTAGTAAATAAACATTTCAAATACACATGTGTTCTTCTTAACTCCATGTTCTCGTTTCTAAGAAATATATAACGACCGACTGTTCATGAGTTCCACGTATCCTGAGGTACTATAAGTTCATATTCTGGATTGTCTAAACATTGAGAGTTTGTTATATCCAATGTGACACTGTACCTAGCTTGCTAAGGGGTTTTGATTACTAAGGTGAGTTTTGGGACACCCTAATTCGCCGAGGTTCCAATCCTCTGTCCACAGTTCTGTGTCAGAACAGAAACCCTGCGACAGGGGCACCCCTCAACCTTACTGGAGCTTCATCACACTTGCGATACAACTCCAGCAATGCGCCAACTTTACGGCACAAATACGTCACGCATCTGTGCTGTTTTTGCCCAATGATGCGCCGCATTGTAAATGCAGCACACCATAGGTGACGGAACAGCGGCACAGAATGACTAACACATCCCTGGTGATGCGCCAGTCATCATAAATCTATCCCTATGCTTCTTATCTTGTTAGAGATAAACCGCCATATGTATCATCAAAGTTTTTTGCATTTCCTAAATAGCGAACTTTAAGGAATAAATAGCGATTCTTTACCATTCCTAGTTTGCGATGAGCTATTTGCTAATTACAAATTACCCATTCATTTCCATGCAGCAGGAGGCCCATAGGAATGAAGGTGCAATTTGCGATTAGCAATTACCTCATCGCAAATTACGAATTTTTCCGACGTGCAGGGGTGTCTCAAGAACACCCTGCTGCACCCCTGAAAAAGAAATTTGGGGTCATATGGCGCACATAAATTTTGAAAACATTCCTTTACCTCAAAAACGATTTTCAACTCATAATTTGAAAACACTGCACATGGGGAAATGACTTAAAATGTCCTTAAGACACATAAAAGCATTTTTTGATTGCCTTTGCAGCATGTTTCAATCACCTTTAACATGCCTATGTAACGGAAACATTCAAAATCTAAATTTGCCATGCACAGGTGGGAGCATATTTACAAGCAATTTGCTCCACAGACAAACTTCTTACATTGAAATGGGAAAAATAACATCAGAGACTCTCAATTACCTTATAAAGAAGCAGACACCATTATGTCCTTCTCATCAATATTAAAACCATTGCTTTTTCTCAAAAACGATTTACAAGTCATATTTTGAAAACACTCCACAGCTCCTATGCACATAAAAGCCCTGTCAGTACTAATACTTCACATTTTCTCCAATTACAATTTCTCAAAGAAACAAAATCTATTTGTGAAACACTTGAGACAAAGCAACATTTGAAAAACACAACTTTCTTCATAATTTTCTCCTTAAAGCACACTATTTTCTATCTAAATTAAAGAAATCTTTTCTCACCTTAGCAAATACTTTGAGTTTCAAAACAGTCTCAGAAACACACCAATTTGTCTTCAGCAGAGCAAAAGGTATGCACTCCAGAGTCTGCAGCTATCAAAAGCACAGAAATGCTGTAATTCCTCACACATATCTCTCATGTCACCCAATCAAAACTCTTCCCTCACTTTTTTTCAAAGCAAAACCCTTCCCCCCTCTGCCCCCTCTCTGCTTTTTCTGCATAGCAACCACCTCTTGCAAGACCTCTCACACAACAATGTTGCAATTGAACTCTGAACTCTCAGTGCACCTGCATATCCAGAGCATTCTTTCATTTAATGATTTTTTCTTCGCCACTCAAAATACATCTTTCAACGAACTCATCCATGCACACTAACTTTCTGTTTTCAGCAATCAAAATCCACCAATCACTCTTACTGCTTCATTAACACAGAAACTCCTCAGTTTTTTTCATTTTACACTCTCATTTTTTCAACTGCCATTTCATTGCCACACTTCATCTGACTGCAGCAGAACCTTCTCTCACCATGTTTTCTGTCTGGATTGTTGGACATAGTTACATATATTGGGCTCAAAGGTACGCTGAAAACAGGAATTTACCTAACCTCAATTTACAAGATGTGGAAATTAAGTGGTTTGGCCACAGAGGATTAAAATGTCACCAATTGATACCATTGGTGAAAACCTTTATGCATTTGCCAAAACCTGACCTGTTAATTGTGCACTGTGGAGGTAATGATTTGGGCACTTTGACTGGGGTAGGTCTGGAAATGCTTTTAAAGGACACCTTTGAGCAATTGATGGCACTTTTTCCTCAGACTGCCTTGGTATATTCAAATATATGCCAAAGACAGAAATGGAGGTGGTCGAACCAATTTTGTCCACAAATTGAGAAGTCGAGGAAGCATGTAAACAAATCTGTTTCAGCTTACATGAGAGACCATGGAATGGGCTCCCTGTACAACAATAACTTGCGTTACTACATGCAAGATATCTACAGAGGAGATGGAGTTCACTTCTCAGATGAGGGCAACAGAGTTTTCACTCTGAATTTAAGAATGTGCATTGGTACCTACTTATAAGTACCTAAATGTACCATAAACCCAAAAGCTCTTCTCAGAGCTACCCTACATCTGATCACTCACAATTATTATTTTACTCTAACTTTTTTCACTAATTTTCAAGAAAGTACGCTCCCCAGAACGCTTCCCGGTTCGCGAACCGGGCGCACTCCACGCAAAAAAACTAAAAAAACGGTATATTTTTTTTTGCCCTGCGAGACCCCTTCAAAGCCTCCACATCAAACCTAGGGAGTCAGGGACGATCTACTATGCCCCCTTATGGTCATTTGCCCCTTCGCTTTGGCCTCCTCTTGTCTCTCGATCCTACCGAGAGACAAGATGGCGGCCGCTACGGACTGTTTGGAATGTTTACAGACGCCGAAAAACCAATCAGCTTCGCAAACCTCCGTAACGCGAAAAGTACGCGAAGCGGAGCGCTGTTACAGATATATATCTTTTTTTGAACGTTAATTTCTCAAAATCCACTGGAGCACATATATTGAGACCTAGCAAAGGCACATCGGGCTACCAGTTCCTACAATTTTGCCAAGTTTCGTGCAAATCCATTCAGCCGTTCAATTATTATTATTTTTTTTTTTTTTGCCCCGCGGGGCCCTTTTAAAACCTCCACATCAAACCTAGGGGGTCAGCGAGGATCTACTATTCCCCCTTATGGTCATTTGCCCCTTCGCTTTCGCCTCCTCTTGTCTCTCGATCCTACCGAGAGACAAGATGGCGGCCGCTACGGACTGTTTGGAATGTTGACAGACGCCGGAGAACCAATCAGCTTCGCTTCACAAAGCTCCGTTGCGCGTAAAGTACGCGTCCTGGGACGCTGCCAGGTCCGCTGTTACAGATATATATCTTTTTTTAAACGTTAATTTCTCAAAATCCACTGGAGCACATATATTGAGACCTACAAAAGGCACATCGGGCTACCAGTCCCTACAATTTTGCCAAGTTTCGTGCAAATCCATTCAGCCGTTCGGGCTAAAAGTGAGGCCAACCGCCCTATGGAAATTAACATGGGAAAAACGCGTTTTGGGACCCCCCTTTTTTCTCGGCCCCCCCTTGACGAACCCCCCCAAAATTTTCAGGGGCTGCTCAGAAACAAAATGTGCCATTTTCCTGAAAATTTCAGCCAATTCCGTCCACAAACGCCAAAGTTATTAGACATAGAATTTTCAAAAATCCCATAGAGAAAAAATCCTAACTATATATACCTACTGGCGACCGCCAGTAGGTAATATATATATATATATATATATATATATATATATATATATATATATATATATATATATATATATATATATATATATATATATATATATATATATATATATATATATATATATATATGAATATTTATATATTACCTACTGGCGGTCGCCAGTAGGTATATATAGTTAGGATTTTTTCTCTATGGGTTTTTTGAAAATTCTATGTCTAATAACTTTGGCGTTTGTGGACGGAATTGGCTGAAATTTTCAGGAAAATGGCACATTTTGTTTCTGAGCAGCCCTTGAAAATTTGGGGGGGGTTCGTCAAGGGGGGGCCGAGAAAAAAGGGGGGTCCCAAAACGTGTTTTTAACATTGAGTTTTCCATAGGGCGGTTGGCCTCACTTTTAGCCCGAACGGCTGAATGGATTTGCACGAAACTTGGCAAAATTGTAGGGACTGGTAGCCCGATGTGCCTTTTGTAGGTCTCAATATATGTGCTCCAGTGGATTTTGAGAAATTAACGTTTAAAAAAAGATATATATCTGTAACAGCGGACCGGTTAGCGCTCTGGTTCGCGGACTTTTCGCGCAACGGAGCTTTGTGAAGCGAAGCTGATTGGTTCTCCGGCGTCTGTCAACATTCCAAACAGTCCGTAGCGGCCGCCATCTTGTCTCTCGGTAGGATCGAGAGACAAGAGGAGGTCAAAACAAAGGGGGAAATAACTATAAGGGGGCATAGTAGATCCTCGCTGACCCCCTAGGTTTGATGTGGAGGTTTTAAAAGGGCCCCGCGGGGCAAAAAAAAATAATAAAAATAATAATTGAACGGCTGAATGGATTTGCACGAAACTTGGCAAAATATTAGGGACTGGTAGCCCGATGTGCCTTTGCTAGGTCTCAATATATGTGCTCCAGTGGATTTTGAGAAATTAACGTTCAAAAAAAGATATATATCTGTAACAGCGCTCCGCTTCGCGTAACGGAGGTTTGCGAAGCTGATTGGTCATTCTGTCACTGGGCTATAGTTGGGCTACATCTGGCTGATATTTGGGCTACATTTGTTTTTTTGTGTGTCTGGCGGCCATCTTTGGGCTACATTGGGCTACATTGGGCTTCATTGGGCTACATTCGGCTAATTAGCAAATAGCTCATCGCAAACTAGGAATGGTAAAGAATCGCTATTTATTCCTTAAAGTTCGCTATTTAGGAAATGCAAATAACTTTGATGATACATATGGCGGTTCATCTCTAACAAGATAAGAAGCATAGGGATAGATTTATGATGACTGGCGCATCACCAGGGATGTGTTAGTCATTCTGTGCCGCTGTTCCGTCACCTATGGTGTGCTGCATTTACAATGCGGCGCATCACGGGGCAAAAACAGCACAGATGCGTGATGTATCTGTGCCGTAAAGGTGGCGCATTGCTGGAGTTGTATCGCAAGTGTGATGAAGCTCCAGCAAGGGTCGGGGGTGCCCCTGTCGCAGGGTTTCTGTTCTCACACAGAACTGTGGACAGAGGATTGGAACCTCGGCGAATTAGGGTGTCCCAAAACTCACGTTAGTAATCAAAAACTATTTAGCAAGCTAGGTACAGTGTCACATTGGATATAACAAACTCTCAATGTTTAGACAATCCAGAATATGAACTTATAGTACCTCAGGATACGTGGAACTCATGAACAGTCGGTCGTTATATATTTCTTAGAAACCAGAACATGGAGTTAAGAAGAACACATGTGTATTTGAAATGTTTATTTACTAATGCCGTCTTCTCAGGCGTAGTACCTTAGATAATAAAAGTACACATATTATCAGTAGCAAAATTACCAGCATAGTTACTAGTACATAAAAAGTGAATGGTGATAGTATGTTAACATGCTGTAAATGAATAAGAGTTAGCAACACTTATAAGCAGCCGCGGGCCGTGGAGGGAGTTACGGTGAGGCATGGAGGCGGGGAGGGGGAGAAGCAGGGTGGAGAATACAAGTACACATATTATCAGTAGCAAAAATACCAGCATAGTTACTAGTACATAAAAAGCGAATGGTGACAGTATGTTAACATGCTGTAAATGAATAAGAGTTAGCAACACTTATAAGCAGCCGCGGGCCGTGGAGGGAGTTACGGTGGGGCAGGGAGGCGGGGAGGGGGAGGGGCAAGGTAGAGAGGGCTCCACCCTGCTTCTCCCCCTCCCCGCCTCCCTGCCTCACCGTAACTCCCTCCACGGCCCGCGGCTGCTTATATCTCACCCTCCCTAATACACATATTATATTATTTGCTAAGAAGGTCTCTTTGTGTTGGTTTAGGGCGTGCCCATACTTTAGTGTCTTAGATTTGAAGGAATCACATCAGCATACACCAGCTCTCTCTTCATGTGAACCGCATCAACTGTTGTGTATGTGTGTTCGGCAAAGCAATATAAAACCCGCCTCATGCCCAGAATTGGCAGAAGTTGCACTTATGTTATGAGTATGAAGTCGTGGAGATCAGACCTCATAACAATTCTGTATCGTGTTGTTCTTGAAACTTTAGCACTCGCTGTACAGATATAGTTTAACAAGCAAAGCAGATAGTAGAGCAATAACATATTATTCTCATGTAAACCACGATGAACTACTAGGTGGAAAGCTAAAGCAACAACTAAATGTCGTGTGCAGAAGTTGCAAAAAAGGAAAAATGGCGTTTAAACCGGTAATGAGCCCATGCTAACTTAACACGGTGTAAAGATATCCAGGACCTAGATGACACCTCCTCATGATCCGGAAACGAACTGAATAAGATAATAGAAGTGCCATCTCATGAGAGCAGATTGCAAGTTTATATGTGGACGGTCCGCAAGGTAAAGCATTAAAAACTAGGAAAATTCAATGCTAAAGAAAAATAAAACAGCCAAGTACTTTATCGAGTCTTAAGCCAATAGGCAAGGTAAATAATAAAAACTTGACAATTAAGTCAATGAATTGTCAATGAAATGCTAGTACTCAGCATATGAAACATGAAAAAGGTCTATGACATAACTGTGTATGCAAAATAAGCTGCAACAGCCTCCAACAGGAAGTCACCGTCTTCATCCGAAAACAGTTCAGCCATCCAATTTAAAAGCGGAAAAGAACATACGTGCTCTCCCAGCACCGGATCCTCTATCACCATCAGAGGACAGCTCGGTGGGTTTTCAAGAAAGCTGTGTTCCAAGAAAGACTGTGCTGCCGCCAGTAAATTCCAGGGACCAAGTAGTCCATGCATCAATGCCACAGCCATAATCCTTTCGCCAGGACAAATCAACTCGTGAGTAATGATAGGAGTCATCAGCTGATTAAAGTCGACGTCAGGAGAAACCGGTCCGCAGAGACACAAATCAATGGCCCAATCGAAATCACAGGTCAGGCAGTGAAATACAGGCTGGACACAGGTGAAGTAGGAGAACCGAAAAGATAATCCATATGCCGTGCTTAATATCGCCAACGGCATTGTGCCATAATATTCTAGCATGCGATTGCGGAACAGTGTCAGCAGCTGCAGGGTCGGAGGTTGCATAGGAGGGACATCCATATTTAAAAATGTAAAAAAGTACAAGAGCGTCCGCTGGTAATGCAAGTAAAAATGCAATCCACGAACCAGAGTGGAGAAAATGGAATGAAAGGGAGTAGGGATGACTCCAAAGATTTTCTCAAATGAAGTCACGAGACCACTGGTAACAACTTTAAAAAAGTGTGCCAGGGATTTTGTGGAGGATGCGTTAAAGATAGTCGGAAACATGTTGCTGAAATTGAAAGGCAAACCTGTGTACGGGTGTTCGCTATGTGAAGTACGAAAGTTTCACGGGCCGAACTCAAGGCCACCTCTCTCTGAGACAAAAGAGCTCTTATTCTTGTCATGCTGTTGAAACGTGTCCCAAGGTTGGTATTTGTGGCCTGATTGAAAACTCCCTATGTTCATGTGTGGGAGGAAATAGAACATTTCTGCAGCAAATAACCCGTTCACTTACTGTTACGATAAAAGGAATACTTTTAATTAACTCAGAACAATCTTCATTATTGAGCATCAAATAACTACCATTTTCCAACAACTTGAACGTGGGGATGATAGCAGGAACTGGCGTGCCTTGCATCACGCAAGCCATATTTGGTCGCTGTTTGTTGCATGAATCGTGTAACTGTATGTGCCTACACATTAGTGAATGATCTGGCGTCTCAGTGCATTCCTCTCCATTCAGATAAACTTCTTGATCATCTTTGAAACATCTGTATGTGTATGGAAGCGACCAGACCTCATGAACAAAAGCACTACCTAAAGGTTCATAAAGACCTATTGGTATATATTTCATACAATTTGAAAACTTATATAAAGCAAAAGGCAGCGTTATTAAACCGTCGATAAGGCATGTTGCCAAAAAACCCGCAATCCTCTGCTGATGATGTCACTGAGCATGTCATGAATGATGTAATATGTGACATCATCAGTAGTGGATTATGGGTAATAGTATCTCTAGTTTACTCCCCTATAGCTGTCTTTCTTTTAACATAAGTGTGTGTTTCCTTCCCTTATACTTACTGTTTTTGGTTCGCTTCCAGTTCGCGTACCAGCGAGCGAACTAGGAAGCGAACTAAGAGAAATAGAGGTTGGCACAGTTCCAAATATTGTACCAATTTTTTTATAACGGGGAGGTAGTTCTGAAAAGAACTTTTTTTTTTATTTTGCTGAACATTTTTTTACTGTAAGGTTCCCGATTCGCGAAGCGGGAACGAAGAAAAAAAAATATTTAAAAAAATAATTATTCATAAACATATAAAATATATTTTTGGATTTAAAGAAGAATAAATTTTACAGCTACAGATATTAGCTGTTAAAAAACCAATGAAATTCACTGAAAAAACCATAGGTTATAGACCATATATAGTTAGGAATTAGCATTTACAAAACCTTGAAAATTCACTGAAAAAACCATAGGTTATAGACCATATATAGTTAGGAATTAGCATTTACTAAACCTTATTTTACTCACACAAAACCATTGAAATTCCATATATAGTTAGTTGCACTAACTATATATCGCGCACCCGCAATCCACTGCTGATGATGTCACATATTACATCATTCATGACATGGTCAGTGACATCACTGATGACATCACTGATGACATCTCAAATGACATCACTGATGACATCATCTAGTGTCTGTGTGTTTTTGTAAAGTTTAAATACGTTTTACATATTGAAGAATGACTGGATGTATGGAAGACTGAGTGTGTGTGTGGCTGGCTGGGAGGTGTGTGACTCTGTGCATATCAATGTGTACTTGTATCAGTGATTGTATAAGAGAGTAAGTATGTGTTAGTATATGTGTGAAAAGTATGGTGTTCTGTGTTTAACTATAGATGAGGAAATCGAAGTGTGATTGATTCTTCACAGGACTGACTAGGTGTATGAGTGCATATGATAGTGTTCTAATAATAACTGACTGTATGTATGAGTAATTGTATGGGTGAATGAGTGAATGTGTGTGTAGACGTACGAATCAGTGAGTGCGTATGTAGTAACTGGTATTGGTGTGTCATGATGTCATCAGTGATGTCATTTGAGATGTCATCAGTGATGTCATTTCAGATGTCATTAGTGATGTCATCAGTGATGTCACTGAAGTATGGTGTTCTGTGTTTAACTGTATAGATGAAGAAATGGAAGTGTGATTGATTCTTTACAGGACTGACTTGGTGTGTGAGTAACTCCATGGATGAGTGGCAGTGTGTGACTGTCTGCATAGGTGTATGAGTGCATATGATAGTGTTGTAATAATAAGTGACTGTATGTATGAGTTATTGTATGGGTGAATGAGTGAATGTGTGTGTAGACGTAGGAATCAGTGAGTGCGTATGTAGTAACTGGTATTGGTGTGTCATGATGTCATCAGTGATGTCATTTGAGATGTCATCAGTGATGTCATCAGTGATGTCACTGACCATGTCATGAATGATGTAATATGTGACATCATCAGCAGTGGATTGCGGGTGCGCGATATATAGTTAGTGCAACTAACTATATATGGAATTTCAATGGTTTTGTGTGAGTAAAATAAGGTTTAGTAAATGCTAATTCCTAACTATATATGGTCTATAACCTATGGTTTTTTCAGTGAATAAATATATATATACATATATAAATATATATATACATATATACATATATATATATATATATATATATATATATATATATATATATATATATATATATATATATATATATATATATATATATATATGAATATTTATATATAAATATATATATACATATATAAATATATATATACATATATATATATATATATATATATATATATATATATATATATATATATATATATATATATATATATATATATATATATATATATATTACCTACTGGCGGTCGCCAGTAGGTATATATAGTTGGGATTTTTTCTCTATGGGATTTTTGAAAATTCTATGTCTAATAACTTTGGCGTTTGTGGACGGAATTGGCTGAAATTTTCAGGAAAATGGAACATTTTGTTTCTGAGCAGCCACTGAAAATTTGGGGGGGGTTCGTCAAGGGGGGTCCGAGAAAAAAGGGGGGTCCCAAAACACGTTTTTCCCATGTTAATTTCCGTAGGGCGGTTGGCCTCACTTTTAGCCCGAACGGCTGAATGGATTTGCACGAAACTTGGCAAAATTGTAGGGACTGTTAGCCCGATGTGCCTTTGCTAGGTCTCAATATATGTGCTCCAGTGGATTTTGAGAAATTAACGTTCAAAAAAAGATATATATCTGTGACAGCGCTCCGGGTAGCGCTCCGGTTCGCGTACTTGACGCGTAACGGAACTTCGCGAAGCGAAGCTGATTGGCTCTCCGGTGTCTGTCAACATTCTAAACAGTCCGGAGCGGCCGCCATCTTGTCTCTCGGTAGGATCGAGAGACAAGAGGAGGCCAAAGCGAAGGGGCAAATGACCATAAGGGGGCATAGTAGATCCTCCCTGACCCCCTAGGTTTGATGTGGAGGCTTTAAAAGGGCCCCGCGGGGCAAAAAAAAAATAATAATAAATAAATAAAAATAGTTTTTTTTCGTGGGGTGTGCCCGGTACGCGTAACGGAAAGCGGACTGGGGAGCGTACTACAAGGAAACAAGAATGATTGACTTTTAACTTATTGTATGTTTATAGACTTTTTTTTTTTTTTTTTCTTTTCTGCTGAGTGACGTCTCGGCCTATCTCCACGGGATGCAGTCCCTACCATTTCGGCGTTTAAGCCCAGGGGGACCGGTAGTGTGGGAGAGATAACGTCTGTTAACGTTCGATTCGAAGGAAATCAGGAAGTGTTGATAAACATTGTCTGCGCCATCTTGCCTTTTTTCAAATGCCACACTTTTGTCGTGCACGGCAGCCATTTTAGATGCCTTGACCAGACCCACTCTCTGCACGCTGTCGATCCATAGCATGGCTCCCCACCCTCGCAAGCATCTCCCCCAGGCACTGGTCACCCCCGCTCTCTGTCTTATGCATGGGCAATAAACCTCCCCCCATCTGCGCTGCTCTTCCTTGAGAATCACACCCTGTGCCCGCCCGACACCTCCCTTTCGCCCTATTCACTACCGCACCCTCTGACACTCCTCTTCCTCTGTGTCCGATTGTCCAGGCCGGTCCCAGGCTATCACCTAGCCCTGCAGATGTAGTTTATGGCCCCAGCTGTAAAGAATCACCCCTCTTCAAAGGAGTTACAGTAGATCAAGGCCCCCACCCGATGAGATCCGTCACACCACACGCGTTCCTACTATCTGAAAACCATCCTGTATTGTGATTGGGGAGGGGACCGAGCCTGAAGCGGAAGATTCCAGGGATGCCTCTTTGTACATCAAATTTTTTACAATTATGTGTCACATTAAAAATATATAGCACTCCAACAAAGTAGTAGGATTATAAAACTTTAATAACTTATAAATATATACAACGCAACAAAAACAGTAAATACATTTAAACATTTTTTTGAAAAAAGAAGCAACAATGGTCAGTAGCTGTGTTTTGTGCGAATAGTCCCAAGGCAGCACAACGTGCTGAGTTCTGGATGGCACCCAGGTGATGTTACCTGGGTGCCGCACTGGTTTTTGGTATCCTACAATGCAGCTCCGAAAAATGGCGTGGGGCGTCCCGGGGGGTGCGGGGGGAGGCCTCGTCAGTAGCGGTCTGTTGTGTGAATAGTCCCAAGGCAGCAGAACTCGCTGAGATGTGGATGGCACCCAGGTGATGTCCAGTAAGTTGCCGCACTGGTTTTGGTATCCTACAATGCTGCTCCGAATAACGGCGTGGGGCGCCCCGGGGGGGGGGGGGTGAGGCAGCATGAACGGGCCTCCCCAGGTGGAGGCTCGTCTGCTGTAGTGGGGCGCCCCTTTACCGTTTCAGTTGCCATTCCGCCCGCTTTTGGAACACTGTGCCAAAATCCGCCATTCAGCTGAGTTGTGCCCACTCTTGCGGTGCAGCGATAGGCGGCTGCCACAGGACTCTCAAAATGGCGGCAGGCTCTTTCCTTTTTGGGCCTGGTCCACTGAAATGGCCCTGGGACACCTTGGAACTCGGACGCTTGTCTGCTAGGTCTTGGACCCCATTCTCGAAAGCGTCCCCTCAGCCTTGAAGATTCTACAAAAGTCTTGGGGGCCCCCGACTCCTGCAGGCTTCCGGTGGGGAGCGGCTGCCATGATTGTTCGCGGAATGACCACGACGGAGCCACGAGATGGTGGTGCTTTCATGCTGACGCCAGCTTCAGTCTGAAACATCCAGAAACAAGGTGGGGCTTTCATCGTTTGGGAAAAAAAAATGTTCTAATCCAATGAAAAGTGTTATTTTTTGGTCATATGATCAAGCCTTCCATCATTAGGAAACCAAAAGTAAAATGAACCAATGAAAAGTTTTATAAACAAGTCACATGACCTGTTATGCGGCATAGGGCTATAAAAAGCGTAGAAAATCCGTTGGCACGTGAGGCGGCGTCAGTAGCGGACCGATGTGCGAATAGGCCGAAGGCAGCACAACGCGCCAAGATCCGGATGGCACCGAGGTGGTGTCCAGCAAGTTGCCGCACTGGTGTGGCCATCCTACAATGCTGCGCCGAAAGTCGGCGTGGGGCGCCCCGTTGGCCTGTGAGTTCGCGTCAGTCAGTGGGGGCTGTTTGAGGATCTGACTGCATTGGAAAGCAATGTGATGCTGTGTGTCGCCCCCAAGATGGAGGTTCCTCGGCTGCAGTGGGGCGCCCCTTGGTGTTTCACTCGCTATGCAGCTGAGTTGCGTGTGAGGCGGCGTTAGTAGCGGACCGATGTGCGAATAGGCCGAAGGCAGAGAATTTGATGTTAATAACACACTATCATAGACATAAAGGAAAGAATATGACCTACTACCACAGGCAGCACAACGCGCCAAGATCCGGATGGCACCGAGGTGGTGTCCAGCAAGTTGCCGCACTGGTGTGGCCATCCTACAATGCTGCGCCGAAAGTCGGCGTGGGGCGCCCCGTTGGCCTGTGAGTTCGCGTTAGTCAGTGGGGGCTGTTTGAGGATCTGACTGCATTGGAAAGCAATGTGATGCTGTGCGTCACCCCCAAGACGGAGGTTCCTCGGCTGCAGTGGGGCGCCCCTTGGTGTTTCAACGCGCCAAGATCCGGATGGCACCGAGGTGGTGTCCAGCAAGTTGCCGCACTGGTGTGGCCATCCTACAATGCTGCGCCGAAAGTCGGCGTGGGGTGCCCGAAGGGGGGGGGGAGGCGGCGCAAACGAGCCTCTCTCGCTTCTCCATGTGGAGGCACTTCATCTGCAGTGGGGCGCCGAGATCCGGATGGCACCGAGGTGGTGTCTAGCAAGTTGCCGCACTGGTGTGGCCATCCTACAATGCTGCGCCGAAAGACGGCGTGGGGTGCCAGAAGGGGGGGGAGGCAGCGCAAACGAGCCTCTCCCGCCTCTCCAGGTTGAGGCACTTCATCTGCAGTGGAGCGCCGTCTAGCTGAGTTTCGCCCGCTCTTGCTGCTACAGCGACAGGCGGCTGCAACAGGACTCTCAAAATGGCGGCCTGTTCTTTGGATTTGGGCCTGGTCCACTAAAATGGCCCTGGGACACCTTAGAACTCGGACGCTCGAATTTTTTTTCCTTTCCTCTACATGCAAAAAAGGTAAATGCCCGGTACGTTACCTGCCTCATCTGCCACGATGTACTCTCCAGAGGAACCGAAAAAAAATATAGTTATGGTAATTATACCATGCATCGTCATATGGAGAGGTGGCACCGATTAATTATAGTGCTGCACAAAAGAGAGATTTGGAGGACAACCCCCGACCTGCCAGTACATTCACCAAAGAAGTGGCACTGACAGCATCAGAGGCAAGGGAAACGGTCCCAAATATTCAGAAGAACTTTGGAAAGATTAAAATGACATGTTTAGATTGTGGCAAATTAATTTCATGTGGACAGATGAGTGTTACTCTAATAAATACAGCATATGAACATCATCATAGTCGATGGTTGGTGGAGACATTTTGACTATATCCTGGACCTGCCTGTCCTCGCCCAAAATGGCGCCGGAATAAATGGGACTCGTAACTCCTTGTTGTGTACTGGTTGCACAACCTTGATATCACGAGATACGTATGCAGTTTTGAAGCACATGGCGGGCGGGGACGAGAATTGATTGAATATTTCGACATCCCTATTGATATTAAGTTCTGATGTGTTATTGATTACTGTATTATTGAAAGTTCGAATTAATGTCACCCATGGTATTTGCCCGCAAATGTATATCTAGATTATTTTATTGTAACTGGCCCTGTCGTATTTTAATTATAAAATGTACGTCCACCGATTCCGCAACTGTTTGACACCTTAGTTCTTGCAACCTAATGGCCCGCCCGTTACGTTCCTCTACAGTGTAAATGTCTCCTCATCATATACGATTACAGTTTGCTCCGTGGCCGGCCCACGTGGTTATAGGCCCGTATTTGTATACTGACATTTTCACAATAAAGGTTTTTAAAAGAAAACATGGTAGTAGTATTTAAATTGGTAAAGTTTTTAATAATAGTCACTGTTTTCGAATCAGTAAAAGGCAAGTGAAATAAAGCAGTCCAATTACATGAAGGGTAAAAGGTATAATACGCAGGAATGCAGTAAAGATAAATGGTCAAGGGCTGTTGTGTTTTCTACTCCTGCAACATAAAGTGATCGATAAGAATCTGATATTCAGGCGTATCGGCGACTAAGACAGCAGGCCGAGCCTCTTTTGCTCAACGGCTCCGTCATGGGACGAAGAAACGCCCTTTTTCTCGAAAAAGGAATATATTTTACTTGCAGGACAGTTGTAAATTTTCCGGGAAAGTACATTAGCCTGGAACATTATAACATATATGTTTAAGAAAAAATAATGTTCGAAAGTAATAAAAAGTGTAATTTTTAGGTCATATGACCAAGCCTTTCATCATTAGAATAAGAAAAGTAAAATGAACCAATGAAAAGTTTTATTAACAAGTCACATGACCTGTTATGCTTACGTTACGCGCTGCGCGCCGCGCCCCAGATCGCTTCCGGGAAGCTGCGCTTCGCGCACCGGAGCACTTCCGGATGCGCTAACGCGGCGCGTCATATGACGCATTACGCGACAACGCAGGTCCAGAATATAGTCAAAATGTCTCCACCAACCAGCGGTCGGAACACAACCCCTTTCAGCAGGCTAAATAGTTCTGTTAAATGACAACAGAAGGGACAGGCAACAAGAACCATCAGTCAAAGAGGGGAGGGCAAGTTCTTCTCTACCGGGTCACGTTGGGGCGCTACCGGAACTGATCGAATTGGTAGTCTACAGTGTTTCTGGATGTTTCAGACTGAAGCTGGCGTCAGCATGAGTGCACCACCATCTCGTAGCTCCGTCGTGGCCATTCCACGAGCAATTATGGCAGCCGCTCCCCACCAGAAGCCTGCGGGAGTCGGGGGCCCCCAAGACTTTTGTAGAATCTTCAAGGCTGAGGGGACGCTTTCGAGAATGGAGCCCAAGCCCTAGCAGACAAGCGTCCGAGTTCCAAGGTGTCGCAGGGCCATTTTAGTGGACCACACCCAAATCTGAAGAGCCGGCCGCCATTTTGAGAGTCCTGTGGCAGCCGCCTATCGCTGCACCGCAAGAGCGGGAGCAACTCAACTACATGGTGAGCGAGACGCTGTAGTCGCAAGAGCGGGCGCTAAACAGCTGAATAGCGGAAGAGGCACAGTGTAGCAAAAGCGGGCGGAATGGCAACTGAAACGGTAAAGGGGCGCCCCACTACAGCGTGTCTTTAGGTCAAACGGATTGTGGGACAAGGTCAAGAATGGAAGAGTCACCAAAAGGCAAAAAGTTCCGCTTGACCCCAGGAGCCGGCCACCTCTGTCGGGGGCGATCTCAGGCCACACCAGGGCAACACGACTTGGGGAGGGGGCCGGAGCCAAGCGCCCCCTCCGAGTCCGCGCCATCACACCGTCCCTCGGGGGCCTCCGTCAAGCGGTTCAGGGAGGTACCGCATCACATTCTTTTCAAATGCAGTCACGTCCTCAAACAGCCCCCACTTACATTGAGAATAGTGAAGCTGTAGCAGGTGCAAATAAGCTTCAGACAGTCTAACAAGCACTCCTCAAAACTTTGAACTATCAGAGTGCATGAGTTTCATGCTCGATCGATTGAGCTAGCCGGATCGGGCAACAAAAAGTATAAAATAGTTATGTAAATAGTTATTTAATAAAATGTTTTACCCTGTTACTTTGCTGGTGTGTTGTATATATTTCTAATATTTGCATAGAGTTTATCGTTATTTTGGGCGGGGTGGGTGGCGGAGCCGAGCTGTCTTGCAGCCATCATGGTGTGGAGCTCAGTTCATCTCACTAGTTTCGTATTTCTCATGAGGGGTTGTTCCTAATGTTTCTATTTTAGCGAGGTCAAAAAGAGATCCCATTAGTGGCCTACTGATTTTGCTCGATTCCTTTTGTTTTTTTACACGATTTTTCACTATCTGCAAAGACTAAACAGAGTATTGCGACTCTGTGCTTGTTTGTAAATAGAGAATGCACGAAAGAGAACCAATTCTAAAACAGTAAATGCTTGGATAACAATCAATCAAATGGAGAGAGAAGCAGGCACGACGGATTACAACGGGGGCAAAGGCCTGCGTTAACTACCCTTCACTATCTGCAAAGAGAGAGTACTCCTAATAGAAATGAGGGGGGGGGCAGCATTCAAAGCAGATCAGTGTGCATAAACACGAAAATGTTTTTACTTACCACGTACTTGACATTCGACAGCTTATGATATTTCTATTAAAAAAACATTGAAATTCACTGAAAAAACCATAGGTTAGAGACCATATATAGTTAGGAATTGGCATTTACAAAACCTTGAAAATTCACTGAAAAAACCATAGGTTATAGACCATATATAGTTAGGAATTAGCATTTAAAAAATCTTTTTTTACTGACACAAAACCATTGAAATTCTATATATAGTTAGTTGTACTAACTATATATCGCGCACCCGCAATCCACTGCTGATCATGTCACATATTACATCATTCATGACATGGTCAGTGACATCACTGATGACATCACTGATGACATCTCAAATGACATCACTGATGACATCACTGATGACAACATCCAGTGACTGTATGTTTCTGTAAAGTTAAAATATGTCTTACATATTGAAGAATGAGTGGATTTATAAGTGTCTGGATGAAGGATTTATTAGGTGCATGACTGACTGTATGAGTGACTGATTAAATGTGTCTCACTGAGTGCATGGGTTAGTGACTAAACTGTCTTAATTTGTGCATCATTATGTCTGTTGTTCTGTAAACTGCTGCATGTGTTGATCAGTAGCTATATGAGTAACTATATGGGTTATTGGTTGATTGCCTAAGTATTTGTATGGGAGACTGAGAGTGTGTGTGGGTGGCTGGGAGGTGTATAACTCTGTGCATAGATGTGTGAGCAGTTGATTCACTAGATGTATGGGTTCAAAAGTGCATGTGGAAACACCTGTATGGGCGGTTGACTGTGTGCATGAGTGTATTGGTGAGTGAATGGATATCTAAGTGCTACATGTCAAAGTAAGTACATATGTAAAACACAGTACATGTGAGAGTTGACATATATAAATAACTATGCATAAGAGCCAGTGAATGTGTGAGTGGCTGTATGGATCATTGTGAACTTGTATCAGGGATTGTATAAGAGAGTAAATATGTGTTCGTATATGTTTGAATAAGTAAGGTGTGTATAACTGTATAGTTGAGGAAATGGAGGTGTGATTGATTCTTTGCATGACTGACTAGGTGTGTGAGTAACTCCATGGATGAGTGACAGTCTGTGAGTGTCTGTTTACACTGAGTGTATCTAAGGTTATATTAGAGTCTGAAGAGGTTCATCGTATTATCACATGAATGATGTCATCAGTGATGTGATCAGTAATGTCAAATGAGATGTCATCAGTGATGTCATCAGTGATGTCATTTGAGATGTCATCAGTGATGTCATCAGTGATGTCACTGACCATGTCATGAATGATGTAATATGTGACATGATCAGCAGTGGATTGCGGGTGCGCGATATATAGTTAGTACAACTAACTATATATGGAATTTCAATGGTTTTGTGTCAGTAAAAAAAGGTTTTTTAAATGCTAATTCCTAACTATATATGGTCTATAACCTATGGTTTTTTCAGTGAATTTTCAAGGTTTTGTAAATGCTAATTCCTAACTATATATGGTCTCTAACCTATGTTTTTTTCAGTGAATATATATATTTATCAACAGATTGATAAAGCCTGCTGCGCAGGCGAAACGCGTCTCTCCTTTTTTGCAGGGTCGTGGGTGACCTGAACTGTAATAAACAAGCCTGATCCTTACACGCCTCGTGTACGTGCCTCTTCTTCCTTGCAGCAGGAGTGGTTTTCTTCATATATATATATATATATATTCACAGAAAAAACCATAGGTTATAGACCATATATAGTTAGGAATTAGCATTTACAAAACCTTGAAAATTCACTGAAAAAACCATAGGTTATAGACCATATATAGTTAGGAATTAGCATTTAGAAAACCTTATTTTACTCACACAAAACCATTGAAATTCCATATATAGTTAGTTGCACTAACTATATATCGCGCACCCGCAATCCACTGCTGATAATGTCACATATTACATCATTCATGACATGGTCAGTGACATCACTGATGACATCACTGATGACATCTCAAATGACATCACGGATGAGATCACTGATGATATCTCATTTGACATCAATGACCACATCACTGATGATATCATTCATGTGACAATACAATGCATCTCCTCACATTTTAATATAACCTCTGTTACACTCAGTGTTAAATACAGAGTATAATTTTTGAAACCATTGACACACCAATACTAGTTACTACATACGCAATCACTGATTCCTACGTCTACACACACATTCACTCATTCACCCATACAATCATTCATACATACAATCAATCATCTTTACAACACTATCATATGCACTCATACACCTATACAGACACTCACACTCTGCCACTCATCCATGGAGTTACTCACACACCTAGTCAGTCCTGTAAAGAATCAATCACACTTCCATTTTCTAATCTATACAGTTAAACATAGAGCACCTTACGTTTTCAACCATATACTAACACATACTTAGTCTCTTATACAATCATTGATACAAGTACACATTGATCTGCACAGAGTCACACACCTCCCAGCCAGCCACACACACACTCAGTCTCCCATGCAAATACTTGGGCAATCAATCAATAACCCATATAGTTACTCATATAGCTACTGATCAACACATGCTGCAGTTTACAGAACAACAGACATAATGATGCACAAATTAAGACAGTTTAGTCACTAACCCATGCACTCAGTGAGACACATTTAATCACTCACTCATACATTCAGTCATGCACCTACTAAATCCTTCGTCCAGACACTTATACTTCCACTCATTCTTCAATATGTAAGACATATTTTAACTTTACAGAAACACACAGTCACTGGATGTTGTCATCAGTGATGTCATCCGTGATGTAATTTGAGATGTCATCAGTGATGTCATCAGTGATGTCACTGACCATGTCATGAATGATGTAATATGTGACATCATCAGCAGTGGATTGCGGGTGCGCGATATATAGTTAGTGCAACTAACTATATATGGAATTTCAATGGTTTTGTGTGAGTAAAAGAAGGTTTTCTAAATGCTAATTCCTAACTATATATGGTCTATAACCTATGGTTTTTTCAGTGAATTTTCAAGGTTTTGTAAATGCTAATTCCTAACTATATATGGTCTATAACCTATGGTTTTTTCTGTGAATTTCATTGGTTTTTGAACAGCTAATATCTGTAGCTGTAAAATGTATTCTTCTTTAAATCCAAAAATATATTTTATATGTTTATGAATAATTTTTTTTTAAAATATTTTTTTTTCTTCGTTCCCGCTTCGCGAATCGGGAAGCTTCCCGTTAGCTGACCTTGATGCCGCGAAATAGACCGCGAGCCGGCAAACGTTTCTTTACCGCAAGTGCCGCGTTAGAAAACAACATCGTGACGCCTCCCGTCCGCATGACGTTTCACGTTGTCGCGTGATACGTCATATGACGTGCTACGTTAGCGAACTGGTACGCGAAGCGAGTCGCAAAGCGCAGGTTTCTGGAAGCAAACCGGGAGGCCCTCCAAAGCGCTTAACGTAAACACAGCAAGTCATGTGACTTGGTAATAACACTTTTCATTGGTTCATTTCACTTTTGGTTTCCTAATGATGTAAGACTAGGTCATATAATCTAAAATGAACACTTTTGATTGGTTGAGAACTCTTGTTTTTCCCAAATGATGAAAATCCCTCCTTCTTTCCTCACTCTGACTTTCATCATTGTGAGAGAAAGACCCTTTGTGATCACTGAGCAATGGCTTCTTTAGTAGCTTCAGCTGGTGCTTCCCCACCACCTCCACCACATCCAAGGAAGAGTGGACCACCTGCTCAAGTTGTAATTCAACAAGAAGAAGAAGAAGAGGAACAGGAGGACGAGCACGAAGAGAGGCAGTTTTTGCCTGAGCAGCCCAGGACGTCTCACCGGAAAGAAAACTTCATTTGGCAATTTTTTAAAATTCCCAAAGGTCAGAAAAAAGTAAATGCAAGATACGTAACTTGCCTTATATGTCAAGATAGACTGTCCAGAGGGACCGACAAAAAATACAGTTTCGGAAACTACACAATGCATCGCCATATGACTAGGTGGCATCCTAACAACTACAGTGCTGCACAGTTTCGGAACGACCTAGATAATCTCCCTATTATGGCCAGAAGATCTGTTGTACCGGAAGTAACGGGACCAGAGGGCAGGGAGATGGTGCCAAATATACAAATGAGATTTGGTGATGTAAAACACATCTGCGCATTTTGCGATGGATTCATTTCCTACGGAGAAAAAAGCATCACTCTGATCAACAGAGCTATTGACTATCATATGCAAGTTTGTCCGAAACGCCAAAAATAATAAATACTTCTTTTTTTTGTTTTGTTGCTCCTGTTGAGCCCTTTACAATGAATCGTTTTCATTGCCCCCTCCAAGAAAAACCCCAAAAAATATAAAACTGTTCCGAAAAATTCAAAAACAGTAAAAAAATGTTCAGAAAAAAAAAAAAAAAGTTCTTTTCAGAACTACCTCCCCGTTATTAAAAAATTGGTACAATATTTGGAACTGTGCCAACCTCTATTTCTCTTAGTTCGCTTCCTAGTTCGCTCGCCGGTACGCGAACCGGAAGCGAACCAAAAACAGTAAGTATAAGGGAAGGAAACAGACACTTATGTTAAAAGAAACACAGCTATAAGGGAGTAAACTAGAGATACCATTACCCGTAATCCACTGCTGATGATGTCACATATTACATCATTCATGACATGCTCAGTGACATCATCAGCAGAGGATTGCGGGTTTTTTGGCAACATGCCTTATCCACGGTTTAATAACGCTGCCTTTTGCTTTATATAAGTTTTCAAATTGTATGAAATATATACCAATAGGTCGTTATGAACCTTTAGGTAGTGCTTTTCTTCATGAGGTCTGGTCGCTTCCATACACATACAGATGTTTCAAAGATGATCAAGAAGTTTATCTGAATGGAGAGGAATGCACTGAGACGCCAGATCATTCACTAATGTGTAGGCACATACAGTTACACGGTTCATGCAACAAACACCGACCAAATATGGCTTGCGTGTTGCAAGGCACGCCAGTTCCTGCTATCATCCCCACGTTCAAGTTGTTGGAAAATGGTAGTTATTTGATGCTCAATAATGAAGATTGTTCTGAGTTAATTAAAAGTATTCCTTTTATCGTAACAGTAAGTGAACGGGTTATTTGCTGCAGAAATGTTCTATTTCCTCCCACACATGAACATAGGGAGTTTTCAATCTGGCCACAAATACCAACCTTGGGACACGTTTCAACGGCATGGCAAGAATAAGAGCTCTTTTGTCTCAGAGAGAGGTGGCCTTGAGTTCGGCCCGTGAAACTTTCGTACTTCACATAGCGAACACCCATACAGAGGTGCACACCCTTTTCAATTAAGATTTGCCTTTCAATTTCAGCAACATGTTTCCGACTATCTTTAACGCATCCTCCACAAAGTCCCTGGCACACTTTTTTAAAGTTGTTACCAGTGGTCTCGTGACTTCATTTGAGAAAATCTTTGGAGTCATCCCTGCTTCCTTTCATTGTATTTTCTGCACTCTGGTTCGTAGATTGGCATTTTTACTTGCATTACCAGGGACGCTCTTGTGCTTTTTTACATTTTTAAATATGGATGTCCCTCCTATGCAACCTCCGACCCTGCAGCTGCTGACACTGTTCCGCAATCGCATGCTAGAATATTATGGCACAATGCCGTTGGCGATATTAAGCACGGCATATGGATTATCTTTTCGGTTCTCCTACTTCACCTGTGTCCAGCCTGTATTTCACTGCCTGACCTGTGATTTCGATTGGGCCATTGATTTGTGTCTCTGCGGACCGGTTTCTCCTGACGTCGACTTTAATCAGCTGATGACTCCTATCATTACTCACGAGTTGGTTTGTCCTGGCGAAAGGATTATGGCTGTGGCATTGATGCATGGACTACTTGGTCCCTGGAATTTACTGGCGGCAGCACAGTCTTTCTTGGAACAGAGCTTTCTTGAAAACCCACCGAGCTGTCCTCTGATGGTGATAGAGGATCCGGTGCTGGGAGAGCACGTATGTTCTTTTCCGCTTTTAAATTGGATGGCTGAACTGTTTTCGGATGAAGACGGTGACTTCCTATTGGAGGCTGTTGCAGCTTATTTTGCATACACAGTTATGTCATAGACCTTTTTCATGTTTGATATGCTAAGTACTAGCATTTCATTGACAATTCATTGACTTATTTGTCAAGTTTTTATTATTTACCTTGCCTATTGGCTTAAGACTCGATAAAGTACTTGCCTTTTTTTTTTTTCTTTAGCATTAAATTTTCCTAGTTTTTAATGCTTTACCTTGCGGACCGTCCACATATAAACTTGCAATCTGCTCTCATGAGATGGCACTTCTATTATCTTATTCAGTTCGTTTCCGGATCATGAGGAGGTGTCATCTAGGTCCTGGATATCTTTACACCGTGTTAAGTCAGCATGGGCTCATTACCGGTTTAAACGCCATTTTTCCTTTTTTGCAACTTCTGCACACGACACTTAGTTGTTGCTTTAGCTTTCCACCTAGTAGTTCATCGTGGTTTACATGAGAATAATATGTTATTGGTCTACTATCTGCTTTACTTGTTAAACTATATCTGTACAGCGAGTGCTAAAGTTTCAAGAACAACACGATACAGAATTGTTATGAGGTCTGATCTCCACGACTTCATACTCATAACATAAGTGCAACTTCTGCCAATTCTGGGCATGAGGCGGGTTTTATATTGCTTTGCCGAACACACATACACAACAGTTGATGCGGTTCACATGAAGAGAGAGCTGGTGTATGCTGATGTGATTCCTTCAAATCTAAGACACTAAAGTATGGGCACGCCCTAAACCAACACAAAGAGACCTTCTTAGCAAATAATATAATATGTGTATTAGGGAGGGTGAGATATAAGCAGCCGCGGGCCGTGGAGGGAGTTACGATGGGGCAGGGAGGCGGGGAGGGGGAGAAGCAGGGTGGAGCCCTCTCTACCTTGCCCCTCCCCCTCCCCGCCTCCCTGCCCCACCGTAACTCCCTCCACGGCCCGCGGCTGCTTATAAGTGTTGCTAACTCTTATTCATTTACAGCATGTTAACATACTGTCACCATTCGCTTTTTATGTACTAGTAACTATGCTGGTAATTTTGCTACTGATAATATGTGTACTTGTATTCTCCACCCTGCTTCTCCCCCTCCCCGCCTCCCTGCCTCACCGTAACTCCCTCCACGGCCCGCGGCTGCTTATAAGTGTTGCTAACTCTTATTCATTTACAGCATGTTAACATACTATCACCATTCACTTTTTATGTACTAGTAACTATGCTGGTAATTTTGCTACTGATAATATGTGTACTTTTATTATCTAAGGTACTACGCCTGAGAAGACGGCATTAGTAAATAAACATTTCAAATACACATCTGTTCTTCTTAACTCCATGTTCTGGTTTCTAAGAAATCTATAACGACCGACTGTTCATGAGTTCCACGTATCCTGAGGTACTATAAGTTCATATTCTGGATTGTCTAAACATTGAGAGTTTGTTATATCCAATGTGACACTGTACCTAGCTTGCTAAGGAGTTTTTGATTACTAACGTGAGTTTTGGGACACCCTAATTCGCCGAGGTTCCAATCCTCTGTCCACAGTTCTGTGTGAGAACAGAAACCCTGCGACAGGGGCACCCCCGACCCTTGCTGGAGCTTCATCACACTTGCGATACAACTCCAGCAATGCATTCGCCGAGGTTCCAATCCTCTGTCCACAGTTCTGTGTGAGAACAGAAACCCTGCGACAGGGGCACCCCCGACCCTTGCTGGAGCTTCATCACACTTGCGATACAACTCCAGCAATGCGCCACCTTTACGGCACAGATACATCACGCATCTGTGCTGTTTTTGCCCCATGATGCGCCGCATTGTAAATGCAGCACACCATAGGTGACGGAACAGCGGCACAGAATGACTAACACATCCCTGGTGATGCGCCAGTCATCATAAATGTATCCCTATGCTTCTTATCTTGTTAGAGATGAACCGCCATATGTATCATCAAAGTTATTTGCATTTCCTAAATAGCGAACTTTAAGGAATAAATAGCGATTCTTTACCATTCCTAGTTTGCGATGAGCTATTTGCTAATTAGCCGAATGTAGCCCAATGAAGCCCAATGTAGCCCAATGTAGCCCAAAGATGGCCGCCAGACACACAAAAAAACAAATGTAGCCCAAATATCAGCCAGATGTAGCCCAACTATAGCCCAGTGACAGAATGACCAATCAGCTTCGCAAACCTCCGTTACGCGAAGCGGAGCGCTGTTACAGATATATATCTTTTTTTGAACGTTAATTTCTCAAAATCCACTGGAGCACATATATTGAGACCTAGCAAAGGCACATCGGGCTACCAGTCCCTAATATTTTGCCAAGTTTCGTGCACATCCATTCAGCCGTTCAATTATTATTATTATTTTTTTTTTTTGCCCCGCGGGGCCCTTTTAAAACCTCCACATCAAACCTAGGGGGTCAGCGAGGATCTACTATGCCCCCTTATAGTTATTTCCCCCTTTGTTTTGACCTCCTCTTGTCTCTCGATCCTACCGAGAGACAAGATGGCGGCCGCTACGGACTGTTTGGAATGTTGACAGATGCCGGAGAACCAATCAGCTTCGCTTCACAAAGCTCCGTTGCGCGAAAAGTCCGCGAACCAGTGCGCTGCCCGGTCCGCTGTTACAGATATATATCTTTTTTTAAACGTTAATTTCTCAAAATCCACTGGAGCACATATATTGAGACCTACAAAAGGCACATCGGGCTACCAGTCCCTACAATTTTGCCAAGTTTCGTGCAAATCCATTCAGCCGTTCGGGCTAAAAGTGAGGCCAACCGCCCTATGGAAAACTCAATGTTAAAAACACGTTTTGGGACCCCCATTTTTTCTCGGCCCCCACTGGACGAACCCCCCCCAAATTTTCAAGGGCTGCTCAGAAACAAAATGTGCCATTTTCCTGAAAATTTCAGCCAATTCCGTCCACAAACGCCAAAGTTATTAGACATAGAATTTTCAAAAAACCCATAGAGAAAAAATCCTAACTATATATACCTACTGGCGACCGCCAGTAGGTAATATATATATATATATATATATATATATATATATATATATATATATATATATATATATATATATTTAAAAATAAAAAGAAACTTTGCTGCATAATTTACCGGCTTGGTGTCCGTTTCTCCTCCTGGGAGTGCTGTTCGCATGGTGCATCTGGGGAGCGTTAAGCGCATATACATATATATATATATATATATATATATATATTCTATCCTCACAGCAAGAAAGCCATATGATTGAGATGTTATGTTGAGTATTGCAAAGGGGGCACCCTTCCGACCCTATAGCTTAAAATGGTAATAAAATTGGCCCCTAAGCATCTCCGGTGGGTACATATTTGCATTGAAAAGACCATTGTCGCTATCTATGTAACCAGAAAGTGCAAGTGCAAGTGATAAAGTGAAGTAGCAATGGAACAGTAAAGTGCGAGTGCTGCACCAAAGGTTCCTTGGGGGTTTTGTTCTTTAAGTATTCAAATATAGATGGTAAATTAGGCAATATCTTATCATATAAAGTGCAGAAACAGTATCATTGAAGCAATAATGTGCATATACTTCAGCATAAATGACCCGCTATAAATAATAGAAGAAAATTAGTGGAGATTGACAACATAAAAGTGCAGGTGCAGCTGGTACAACAAAAAAGTTGTTTGCCGAGTCTGCATGTGACATTGCTACTGATACTGACAGAAGGGATGAGGGAGGTCAGTAAGTTTGCAGTTCAACCTAATGTACAATGGATGGGAGCAGGCTGTCACAGCCTCCCTACAAGACCTTATGCCTTACTCATTCAATATTTTTCAGAACAGCTCGCGCAGGTACCCGATTACGGGGGTGCACAAGAATAAAATATGAATGATGTCTTCCTGGACCTGGTCACAAAACCGGCAATTATCTTCCCTTCTGATCCATACAGGATAGTAACTTGAGATTGGTAGTGCCCCAGCCAACATTTCAGGCACTGGAGCTTGGTCCAGTCGTTGTAGGGTTCACTTGGGTAGCCCTGGGGTTTTAGCTTGGTGTTTCTGTGCAGCAATATACAGTCGTGTTTGAGTCAAGACAGGGAGTCCTTGTCCTCAAGCAGTGACAGCAGCTATGTGCTTGTTTTAACCATCTTTTTAACTCCAGATGACTAACAGTTAAACCCCGGGTGCTGAGTAATCCAAGACTACACAATGCATTTAGAAGAGAAGTCCTTAAAGTCCGCACTTCTAAATCGTACCAGAGATAATATCCCAGGGAGCCCTCTATTCACTATTTGAGTTTGTGGCAGCACACCATAAAGGGCATCTTCCATGTCAATCCTAAAGTCCAGCCTAATCTGGGCAGGCAAGTAGTAGGAGGGTAGCTGGAAAGTTGGCCTGTACACCTTGGATAGTAGTTTCTCCAGTATTGCAGAGCCCCTCCCTCTAAGAGCCTCACTTCCATAGGTCAGAGTTGGAAGTAACTGGGCCTGTGCCACCTGTTGGATCAGAGTAAGCGAGGGTTCTTTCAGTTTTCTGTAGAGTGACCTGAGGCTAAAATCCAGGGCATTGTCCTTCCTCCTGATTTCTTCAAGCTGTTCACTGTACTTCCCGTTCTCATTGAAGCAGACTCTGAGGTACTTAAAGCTTTTCGCCAGGCTCAATTTATCTTAATCTAGGAACCATATTGGCTTTTGAGTTATAGATCCTTAGACTGCTAAGATTTTCATGTTCTTTCTGTTGATTGTCAGCCCATTCCTAGAGGAATAGGCCAGGGTAGCGTTAGGAAGTTGTTGCTTTTTTTTAATTTTAATTTTAATTTTATTTAATGCAATTTTATATAGCGTGAACTTTAACCGAAGGTGTCAGAGCGCTTTACATAAGAACCAGTTGCAAAACATAAGGACTAAGGATTACATGCGTTACATAAAAGATACAAACAGAAAACATTGCAAATGTACAAGATGTAAAGTCACACAAAGAAGAGACTTGTGATTAGAGTTATCTCTATATACATAGGGAAGGGCTACGGATGGATATACTCTAAGAGTCACATAGGAGTGGTAGAGAGTACAAAGGTCTACTGCATATACTAGTGATTAGAGTTATCTCTATATACATAGGGAAGGGATACGGATGGATATACTCTAAGAGTCACATAGGAATGGTAGAGAGTACAAAGGTCTACTGCATATACTAGTGATTAGAGTTATCTCTATATACATAGGGAAGGCAGAGTTCCATTAAGTGGGGTCGGAGGCGGGATGCAGTCGGAGGGGGGATGCAGTCACAGCACCAAGGGAGGGACAGAGAAGGGCAGGAAAGTGAGCCAAACGGGAGAGGGAAGCAGATAGTAATGAGTAAGACAGTGAGGAGTGTCTCAGAGGCAACAGGAGAGACAATAGAAAGGTCGCTAGGACAGAGGGGGGAGGTCAGAGAACGCTAAAATGGCTGAAGAGAGAGGTAGAAGAAGAGGTGAGTCATAAAAAGAAAATGGCGGGGAGCGCAAAGGTCCAAGTCCGAAAGTCCAGAAAGAGGGCTGCCATAGCCAGCAAGTCCGGGGGGAGAAAGGCAGTCCGCACCAAAGTCACAGCCTCATCGTCCATGAGGAGCTGGGGCAGAGGAGTTTGATCCGGAGACCAGGGTTCAGGGAAGAAAGACCACAGGCTCCAAGGCAGCTGTTCGCAGAACGGGAGGCAGCAAAGTCAAAAACAAAGTTTAAAGGGAAGGAGGAGGGGGCCTCTCACCAGAGCGATAAACAGAGTTTCACGTGGGAAGAAAGTTGCCCCGGGTGGAAGGCTGTGCATCTACCTTGGAGCTTCGTGTATCAGCGCCTCCTCTCCCTCGCCTGCTCCAGATGCAGGCGGCGTCTCTGGGGTCAGAAGGGGGCGAGTCCCCTGGCCCGGGGCTCCATGGCTGCTGCTCTGAGCTCGGACCCCCGCCGGCCGGTGCCCCTGCAGAGCCTGCGGACCCTCTTCGATATCCTGGACGGCAGGGGGCAGACACCCTGGAGCTGCCCCGCGCGGGGTGCTAGAGTGCCAAAGTTTCTGGACTGCACGGGGCCTGCAGGTTGGGAAAGTTCAGGCTGCATAACAATAACCCGCAGTGTCGGAGGATTCCAGCAGTGTGCCTCAGTATCCCACAGATCGCATCAGTTAACGAAGGCACGGGGGTTGTAGGCGCGAAAACTTGCAAGTCGGCAGACTCGTGTGTCCGCCATCTTGAGGTCAGGCAGAGTCAAAATTGTTGACAATCGCCCGATTTAGGCTTCACAGCGCCAAAATCACTGTGCTTCCAGGTGGGCCCGCGGTAATAGCACCCCCATTGCCCAGGGTAGAGGTCCAGGGTCCTCAGCAAGGACGCCCCGTCGATACACTCCCCTATCGTCGCCCCGCCATCTTATACATCCACGCTCCTCACCGTCCAAAGACGTGGTTCTGCTGATCACGACTAGATCATCCCCATATACCAGATTTGAGAGCTGAAAGCCCCTTAGTTTGGATGGATGAGCATTAACTGCAGTAATAGTCGGAGTAAGATCTGACAGGAACAAGTTGCAGGAGTTGAAGGGCCCTTAGCAGACCAACCGGGATGTTAAGGTTGGCCAATTTCCGTCATTGTTTTCCCCTAACGTGTCAAATGGGGACTCGTAATCAATGAAACCCAGGCAGAGTGGGAGGTGATCGATCATTGCCCAATCAGTTAATAAGGAGAGTGTCCTGATGTTGACTGAAGTCCCTGTATTCTTCGAGAAGCCAGTTTGATTTGGTGGTATAATGGCATAGTCCTCAGCCCACAGCAGCAGCTCCACCAGTAGCACTCCAGCAAAGTATTTAATGTCGCTGTAGATTAGGGATACTAGGCCATAGTTTCCAAGAGCCTCCTTGCTGCTCCCTTTGAAGATTGGTGCCAAAATCATACCAGGCCATAAGGGCCCTCACTTAGTCAACTTCTAAAGTAAATCCTTTCAGTTTTGCAGCTTTGAATCCATCAAGGTGGCATTCAGGTATGCCAAAATGTTGTCATAAATACAGAATGATAGTTCTCAAGTTGTACGTTAGAACACTATGGTGAAGCAGCAAAATGTACTGGAGAATCAACAGACATGCCACTGCAGCTGTTGGAAGTATGTTTTTCTCAGGATATCAGACTTTTTTCTCACATGGCTAAGGAAGATACTTTGAAGTTGTAAAGAATATGCTCCCATTTCATTTCTGGAGCACCTTTCATAACCGCTATGAGCAAATCATGAGAGAAAATTGATGTAATCATTCATCAAATCCCAGCAGAGGATCAGCATTTTCTACAGGGTAAAATGACCTTAGAACACACCACAATTCCTAAAGTTAATATGGGACAAAACACAGAGGAATTATATAGAGAATAAAATCTGTTTTCATTTGGCATATGTAATCCTTCTTGTGATTGTTAGATTTGGGGGTCTCTAGTTGGCACAGTTAGGTACTTGTGACAAATATGGACCCTTGCCTCTAGTCAGGGTAAGGGGGTATACTCCTAAAATAACCCCCGCTCACCCCCTTGGTAGCTTGGCATGAGCAGACAGGCTTATCTCAGGGGCAGTGTGTAAAGCATTTGTGAACACATACAGTAATCAAGTGACAACCCTACAGATGGACACCACACAAGTTGTATATTAAAAATAAGCATTCTTTATATAGATTTAACACAAGACCAGAAACAACAAAAATCCACAATACTGTACTTAAAACGGTAGAATTAGTTTAGTTCTCTTTAGATCTTAAAATGCAACACTTTGAGTTATTGTACCTTAAGATGAGTAACGCTTCTACAACAAAAGTGTTGCAGGGATGGTGATGCGGTAGTTTCTTACACGCACAGACGGTGATGCGTTGAAGATCCGGTGCAAAGAAACAAAGATGGTGTCTTCTTCTTGATGCGGCACGCTCCTCAGTGGATGCGAGGCGCTTCTGCAGTGCAATGCGACAGCTACAGCGGTGACACCCTTGCTCACTGATGCGATGGCAGCGGCCGCAACACGCTTCTTCAATGTTGCGAGATGTTTCTTGTGATGTGGTGCAATGAAACAGCTACAGCGGCGAAATCTCCGTGATGCGACGGCAACACTCTTCTTCTTCGTGAGTCGCGCTTCCAGCTCCTTGTGACACACAGTCCCTCAGAAGGCCCAAAACAGCTGCAGGCACTTCTTGAAAACTCTTGGGGAGCTGGTGGTTGAAGTCTGTTGTCCCTGAGACTTCAGCAGGAGGCAGGCTCTTCTCTCAAGCCCTTGGAGATCCTTCACAAGTTGAATAAAGCACACAAAGTTCCTTTCTCCTCTCTTTGGCAGTCAGGCAACCACTGCAGGTCAATCCCCCAAGCAGCATTTCAGCTTTCTTTAGGTTTCTCTTCTCAGCAAAGATTTCTCCTTGTGTCCCAAAGTGATCTAAAGTTCTGGGGTTTGGGTACCCTCTTTTATACAGAGTTTCTCTTTGTTCTTTGAAGGCAGATGCCTTTGCCTAGTCCAAGCCAGTTCTGGTCAGTCCTGGAGCACTCTGGTTACATGACTCCTTCTTTCCTTTCACAGTGCAGGGCAGAGACATCAGACGCACCACAGGAGGTGGAGCCACCATTGTGGAGGGAAGGCACAGTCCTATTCAGGTCCCAGGTGCAACTCCTCCCACCCATCTAGATGCAGATCTCTCTATTCAGCACAGTGCTGACTCACCCTGTCTCCTGGAATCCCGCAGCCCCTGTTACTCAAAATCCAGACAAGGAATACACAACCTAGCAGAGGCAGGCTTGGATAGTTAGACAAGAAAATACCTACTTCTAAATACCTACTTCTAAAAGTGGTATTTTAAAACACAGAATGTTAAAACCAACTTCACTAAACGATGTATTTTATCATTCGGATTTCAGGCATACTAAACTCGAATTTCTACCTACTTCCCTGAGTCCGTTAGGATTATAAAATGTAATAATCTACCTGCCCCTTCTGGCCTATGATGAATAGGTAGCCTTGCAATAGTAAAAACCAAAATGGCGGTAATTCACTATTAGGACATGCCACACACATCAGGGCTTGTCCTACCTTATACTTACAATGCACCATGCCCTTGGGCCTACCATAGGGGTGTCTGATATGAAGAAAAGGTAAGGTTTAGGGACTGGCAAGTGGGTGCACTTGTTCAGTCAGCATGGCAGTACCAGACTGCACACAGGCAATGCAATGGCAGACCGAGACACACTTTTACAGGCTGGTTCTGTGGGTGGCACAACTAGCGCTGCAAGCCCACCAGCAGCATTTAGTTTACAAGCCCTGGGCACACGCAGTGCACTGTACTAGGGTCTGACAAGTAAACCAAACCAGCCAATCATGGAGTCACTAACCAATACATCAACTTACAATAGGGAGAGCATATGCAATTTAGCACTGATCAGCAGTGATAAAGTGCCCAGAGTCATAAAACTAACAGACACAGGTCAGACAAAATACAGGAGGAAGGCAAACAGTTCAGGGATGACCCTGCAAAAAGGGCCAAGTCCAACAGCGATATTGAAACACAGGCTTTCACCACAATGCATATCATGAGGAACAATGTCCCGAAGTCCTGAAATGGCTGTCACAACATTTTTCCGTGTTCTGGCCAGCGAATCAAAGGAGGGTACCGAGGGGCACTCCCACATACCCCAAAGATCAAGGTTTTTTCCATGCTCCCTTAAGCTTTTTCAGCAAATATTCAGGACACAGGTCTGTGAGGCCTGTAATGGCTGACACAAGATGTTGTTGATGTTGTGACCACGAAATCAGGATTGAAGAGTCCCCTTTAAATTGTCCAGTCAGACCATATCTGGACTCCTGTCAAACTATCACTAACTTTTTCTGGAGGTTAGCCATTCATCACCAACTTCTTTAAATGTATTTACACCAAATGAAAAGTACACTCTATGATTAAAGTTCTAACTTTGTGTCACATATGGTGTAATTCCGTTAATCTGTTTTTTTCTTTTATTGCAGAGTAATTTTTCCTTTGGAACTTACTGTTTAAAATTGATGCTTTGGAACTCACCCACCCCCTTTTTCTTAGCCCCTGTGTAAAGGATCAACTTTTAATGAGGGAGGGATAATGGGTGAAATTATTTTGGGACGTGTTGCTCTTGGCCCTTTCTGCAGGACCATTCCCAAACTATTCACCTTCACCCTAGTGTTTTCTGAAGTCTTTGAACACTATTTTGTGTGATCCCAGATAAGCAGGAAAAAAATTCCAAACATCAGTGGGGCAGAAACCTCCAGAACCTTCTTCTGTTTCAAAGTGGGCAGCAGGTATAAATAATGGACACTCAGACCCAAATCTTCAGTACACCTTTGAATCGATGGATACTACAGATTAACTTTCCATTTGCTTCTTCCAAATCTAGTTATCAAATAATCATATAACTGATTACAATATAAGTGACTTATATAAATCATGCACATGCATTGGAAGAAAACTGGAAACTCGTAGAACACATTCTCAAATTTAGATTTCAAAAAGTTCAAGATAACTAGGGTGGGAGGTTGCAATGCATCTATGAATTGCATTTCTAAAAATGATTTAAAAAAATATTTGAAAGTGTTCAAATTAAATTTTGAAAATGTCTTTGATTGTTTACAATTGTTGAATAATTACATTTGCCCACTAATTTACCACATTGTTGAACAATTAATCTTCCAAAAGTATTTCTTCGCTATCTATCAACAATGGTATTATGTATATGGAAAGTAGAGCACTTTTTCATTTAACTTGAGAAAGGCTTCTGTGGAGCCGAAAAGCATTGTTCTGAGAACAAATAAAATCGATGGATTGAATTGGTGTGCCGCTTCATTGTTATGCCGTGAAACGAATGCGACAGTGGTAAGTGCATGTCGTGATTGAAAAAGCAGAATCTATACTGCTTTTCATCTTCTGATCTGCAATAAATATGAAATAGCAAGATACCAAGGATCAAAGTGGTTTGTAGGAAGAGTGATGTGTGACTATATATAATAAGGAATAATATACCCTTTTTCCTCCAGTAAAAAGGATAGTGAATGTCACCTCAGAGTTCCATGACCTTAAACAGTAACTGCTCGGTGACTTGCAATATCCTTACAATGTTCAGCATAGGTACTTTATCTGCCCTAGGTTATTTTCTTATCGCAAATTCTGACATAATATTAAAAATGTGTCCTTGTAATGATTTAATACAAAGTGAGTAGTGTTTTCACAATAACATTGCTAGCTATTCCGGCCATCACTTTGGAAGTGTGCTGCCTCTACCACATGCAGCCTCACTTACAGACACAGATTTAAGCATCACAGCCAGCACACAACACTGGAAGTTGCTTGAGGATTGGCCAGAATGCAGTTTTTATTCCTATTCACAAAAATAAAAGTACCCGTAATCGAATGCCAATAAGAACTTGGGCTATGACCTGGAATCAAATGAGCGCTCAATAGGGACTCGAAATACCAACTTCTTTGATGGCGTTGAGTACCTCCAGCTGTTCATTATAATGGATTTGCAAGTCGCCTTGTAATTCTGTCATTTCATAAAGGCACTGAGGAAGCAGAGCAAGCAGACAGGTGCCTCTATGTATTCATAGAACTCCCCTTTAACTTATTTCCCTTTTGTATTCAGTTGGAGGCGTGTTATCCCATTTATGCATGTATGTATGTATGTATATATTTATGTATGTATGTGTGTAAGTAGTATTTGTATTTCAGTATCAGTATTTCAGTGGCATTGTTATAGCTGAAACCTAGCCAAAAGATTCCGTTAGCAAGTGATTGGATTGGTGAGACTGTTCTTGGAGAAGTGTACTGCAAGTGGATTGGGATGTAGTGCAAAAGAGATGTGCCTTTAACTTGTTCCTAAATTGGAGCAGGGTTCGAGTGGTGATAATGGATACTGGTATGCTCTTTCAGAACCTAGGTATACAAAGGAAGAAGCCTTGTTGCCTTCTTTCTTTTCTTTTTACACTTCTTTGTCTCCAGATTGATGGTGCCTTGGCTGGTGTAGTGAGTGACAAAGTACATGATGAGCTTGTCCCAGATGTGTGAAGATGCTGATCGTGGTGGCTCTGCAAACGATGCATCTGCCTTTGAAGATGGAACTGGTGATCAAGGGGATGCTGTGAAAGCCCACCAGGATGGGAGTGATTTGTTCAAATTTCTACAGGCTCTGCTTAAGATGTGCTGCATTGTGTATGATGGCCTTGAAGTGAGCCAGTGAGGTGTGAGGGAGGCAGGGCATTGCCTCTATCGAGAAGCAAGAGTGTTTTATTTTTTTTTTTTTTAAACCTTTATTGATTCGATCAAAGCAGTACAAGCGCAGGCCTACAACCACAGGGGCCGGCCGCAAACTCAGGAAATATAAGCAGAAGCATTGCACATGGTTACGGCTCAAGGAGTAATCACGGTGTAATCATAATACATGGTTGTAGGCACCACGAAGCGCAAGGATGGAAGAGGTTTCATTTTTTATAGTATTGAAGAAGTAACTGTGGCTATATCATCGAAGGCATCACATTACACGATAAACAAGAAGAGACGGGAGGGGCGTATCCCTCCACGCAATCGGGAATCGGTGATGAGCAATACGGCCTAAAACACACTACGCCCGCCAAAGGCAGGCCAGGAGTAAAGGTCAAACAATGGCAAGCAATTTAGCGAAAGCATCATCCGGAAAACCCACCCTTCCGAGACAATAAAGTAGAGGCAAGTGCAGATGCCCGACAGAGAAAAGGATGAAAGAAGGAGATACAGCCAACCCTACTAAGAAAGGAAGAGAGAAAGGGAGCATAGAACAAAACAAACTAAAATAACAAAACCCCCCCAACACCCGCCACCCTACATCACCTTAATGGTTATGGCCTACCCCACTAACAGCGTGCCTGTCGCCCCAGAATTACCCTAAAGAAAGGAAAATAAAAGATAAAGAAAGATAGGAGAACAATAAAAAAGGTAGAAGTGGAGGAGGACCTCCCGGTAGCCCCCCCCCCCCACGGTTTGCTTCCCATATGCTATCGGACCTAGTGAGGATAATGCAAGGTCTACAAATAAGGGGGAAACCAGTAATCGCCTAGCCCACCTCCCGCAAAAGAACAATATAAAGCGGAGTCCCGAATCGGCACCGAATCCAGCAATGTAACACTATAGTCAGATGTTGTTCAACCTAGGCCAGTCCGATCAGGAGCAGAGAGACTCCCCGGCCCATCCGCTGCCACTGCCGGAGAGCCAAACAACCAAACACGTTCTTTGAGGTCCGTCCGGATGGGAGCCGAAAGCAGCAGCACAGGTACGACCCCGCTGTCCCCGTTGTCCCATTTCACCGACAAGGGTTTCCGGCGTTGTTTTCTGATGGAGAACATAAAGTCCGGGAGAAAAGTAAAATCCACATCAATGCACCTCAGACCAAATAACCCGCTATCCGCAAGATCCCGCACTCTGTGCTCCAAGGAATTCCGGACAACCGATGACTGAGCACCGCTGGGGTCTAGGACTGTGAAATCTCCATCCAGAACAACGGGTACATACTCTTTAGCCCCATCTCAGAAACAACAGCCTCCAATTTATGCTCAAGAGCTAGCAGTCTCCGGCTCATGAAGGAGTGCAAGCCAACGATAGCCGCCATGACATCCCCGGGTGTAAACTCCATCTCTCCTCTCCCAGTAGTAGCAATTGTCACCTCCACCAGAGACCCTTCAAGCAGGATATTCCTTACCGGAGTGTTATTCGAGCCGGTCCGGCCCCCTCGGAGGATCAGATCTGGGTTTAGTCGGAACGCTTTCAGGCACCGAGTCGTATACTGTGGCCGCTCTCCACCATCTATGTCTGGTGGAAAGCTCACTGAGCCGACTCCCTTCAGCAGCCAGCGTACGACTTGACTGAGGTCCGGGTCACCCCCGGCAGCCTCAGAGGTATATTCGCTTCGGGCGGGCGGAGCTGCCGTCGGCCTCTGTCGCGTCTACTGTCTGGATCACCAGCTAGGGCAGTCAGGCAACGCTCAGGGCAATAGTTCCCTGCTCCGCTGTTGCTGCTGTGCAAATGTGAAGTCCATTGTTGAAATCGGGCGAATCGCAACTCCCATCCGGGCCGACCGGTCCTTCTTGGTCATTTATGGCCGATGTTGTTGAGCTTACCACCGGCCTCCCCACCACTAGAGGTCCCAGTTCCACAGCTGGCCTAGGCTGCAATCTTCACGACGACAATACTTCGGTTTACAAGCCGATAGTTCACTCGGAATTACACGGCCGGGCACCGCTTCACCTCATCGATGCGGGATCACGGCCCAGGCGCAGGATTAGTAGCAGGATTTCGTGGAAGGAGAAGGCGACCAACGGAGCCGAGAGTCTAAGCGGCCATCTCGGTCGCCAGCTTGGCTCCTCCATGTGGCTTGGTCTTTTTGAGAAGCAAGAGTGTTAATGTAAAAACAGCAGTTCTGAAGTTGTTTATGAGAAAGGCAGCTTCGAAGGTGAGTTTTGTGTCCATTGGGTTGTTCAGCGTGAATTGTGATGCGACATTGGATAAGAACTGCTCTTGGATCCCATCAAGGTTCATGTTGTTGATCTCTGTTTGCAATATTTGTGCTTATTATTTTTGGCATATAACAGAAATCCAGTCTTGATGAGGTTGAACTTCAGGTAGGTGCTGGACATGTATGCCTGGATGAGGGTCAGGCACCGTTTGAGGTGACAGTGATTGTTAGAAATGGGAGTCTCTAGTTGGCAGAGGTAGATACCTTTGCCCTTGCTTCTAGTCTGGGTAAGGGGGATATACTCCCAAAATAACCCCTGCTCACCCCCTTGGTAGTTTGGCACGAGCAGACTGGCTTATCTCAGCGTGTAAAGCATTTGTGAACACATACAGTAATACAGTGAAAACATTACAAATTACAGCATTACAAATGGACACAACACCATTTTAGAAAAATAATGTATCTTTATCTAAACCAAAACAAGATAAAATGACAAAAATCCACAATACAGTTATCAAGATATCCTTAAAAATAAGTTATTTACCCAAATAAGGCTTGTAGCACCAAATAAAGCCACCAAGATTTATAACGACGTCATGACAGTTGAAAATCCCAAAGAATGGCGCTGACTGCGAGGTGAGCGGCATCTGGCCCGGAGGCAAGCAAACCCACAAAGAACAGTACCTTGTAATTGATGAAAGCAAGGACAGTGTACTGCATCGGGGAGGTGATGCTTTATTGGCACCTGCGGCGTCGGTTCATTACGGCCCCTGGGGAGGTGATGCCTCTGTTCCTTACTTCAGCGCAGGGGAGGTGAGATGTTAGTTCCTTACTGTGTGGGGGAGGCAACATCACGAATGTCCGCGAGGTGTTGGTTCCTTACAACGGTACGATGTCAATGGATTCGGGAGTTACCCACGTCGAGGATCGGCTCCCCGTTGATGAATCACCGGCGTCGCTGAAGTCGGGCTGTGGTGCGAGTCGGGGCGGTCAGGGCAGGACTGGCTACCGGGCAGTGTGGAATGCTGCTGAGCTGTGGATGCTGCTCCCCGAATAACAAAAAACTATGTAATGTATCGGTCTGTAATGCAACTGGTCCTCATGTAAATCCTCTGATATCTTCGGGTCTACTTTGCCTATAAGAAACTCCCAATTTTCTTTTTAATCATTAAGTAGAGGCCCATGGAGCTCTATGTAGATGTTAAAGATGATAGGGATAAGATGGATCCATGGGAACTCCGAAGGTAATAGTGATCTTCTGTGACCCGTAGGTCCCCATGGAAGAGAGCTGGCGTGGATTCAATAGGTGGGTGGATAAACCATGAAGGAAATTGGGACGGAAATCCCATTTGAGACTTCAGGATGTGAATGAGGGTGAGATGGGTGATGGGGCCACAATCAAACAGTGTAAGTAAAACTGCACTCATTAACACACACACACGCACAAAAATATATGCCCAACCCTAGCATGAGAAAATTGTAGTCACTCTTACATACACAATAGCTAGACATTTTGAAATCTAGATATTGAATTGTGAGCTCAAAGTAGTACATTAGTGCAGAGTAGTAGGTTATAGTCTGCACATTCGTCTTGGTGATAGATTTGCAATGTTAGCATAATCCTGGCAAATTATGATAACTATTTTTTTTTTTTACATAAACTTCCACAAGTTAAGACAACCAATAGAAGAAAAGACATCTACACAGTAAAATGAAATGTCCTGATAAAAAAAGGTGTGTGTGTGCTAGTGTGACTGTGTTGTTCCCTGAAGATAGTGTGCGACTTTTTTATTGCTCTTTAAAATGCATCTAGTGAGCAGGGAGGGCCCAGCCATGACCACTCATTACTGTGTGCTATGTCATTGATTCTCCCCTCCCCCCACGATTTCCTCCTACCATCTGGCATGTAAGCATGCCCTTTAAGGACTTACAGAGTGACAGAGTGCTGCAGCTTTCCTTGACTTCAGCTGTAATTGTCTGTGCCCCGTTTATCCTAATTGGGTGCCTTGGCACGAGCGTTCAAGGCCCATCTAAAAGTGCAAGGCCTTTATTTTGGGCGCTCGCCACCGTACCAGAGCGGCCTAACGCGATGAAACTAAAAAAGAAAACAAATACCCACTGACACGGAGAGAAATGAATGTTTTTACACTCGAAGAGAAAAGTACGGCGCACAAAGCGTCAAGAGCATTGACCTTGCCCTAAGGATAAAAGAAATGTTATGAATAGCATTTAACGCAAATTTGTAGAAAACCGCTGCTTTTATCATAAACAATTGCCAGATGGTATACATTATCTTTCTGTTTTTTTTTACTCCTTCTTTCACAAAAGCCAAAATAATTGCAGAGCACCCAGGGCTCCACTCAGCTCATCAGTGCGCTCTCTCTTCATGACCCTGATTAGGCGTCAGCCTACTCAATTAGAAAGCTCATTTAGACATTCACCCAATCATTTGCCTAGTGAGCCACCTGGGCTCCATCCAGAGGCTGCGTGCTTTTGAGCATTCCCCTGCCCTCCCCTCGTTTCTGGGAGCTTTTTTTGTCCCCCCCTTTACATATCTCCAAAAAGACATAATTGAATTAAATAAAGCGTCTCGGGGGCAGCTGCAACAGCTGCTGTTTGTGGTATGTCAAGCCTTCACCATTAAAAACAGTTACATATGCAGCAAATTAGCAGGTCGCCGAGATGAAACAGTCGATGATAGTGTTTTCGTGCCAGCGTGAAAAGCAGCTCACAGCTGTGTGCAATTTACAATTAAAGGGTTTATCAGAGCTCAATTGTACCAGAGAAGCAAGCGGTGAGAGGTCAGTTAGTGAATTAGGCCCATTAGAGCGCGTGCAGTCGCGTTCCCTGTCTTATTACATACTGATAAACAGCGGCTTGTCATATCTCGGGCGACAAGCTTCGATCTGCTTAATGAAACGATAATATCTTGCTTTTTTTTTTGCTGTAATGGAACTTCGCGCCTCTCTGGAAACTGAACGCGCCAGACGACAACCTTCCCAAAATAATGTATTTATTTTTAATAGAGCTGGATAATCGCCCCCGTTTATTTTAATAACTCACTCAAAGTACACAGGGATATTTAGTCGAATAGGCCACGCTCGGAAATGAAGTATTTTATGAAGGTCCCCCGAGAAAATCCTGTAAAATCTGTGGCTTTTAAAACAAATATTCCACAGCCACCTGCTTGGGGCAGGGCTCACGTGTCAGATGCGAACATCTGCTAGAAGATAAGGCTGGTATTTGAGTCCTACCAGCGTGAAAACTTCACAGTGTGGATGACACACACACCTATGAATTAAGGTACATATTTTTACATTATCTTAGCGTAGCCTCAGGCATGATTCTTTTAGGTCGTTTGCGTCACATACGTAGTATTTGAACAAATAACCTTCACTGCGCACTGCGATTGATTTCTCCCAAGTTTTAAACAACGTTTAAAGAACGACCTCTCTGCATTTCATAACAACATTTTTTTTTGTGAAACGAAAAAGTATGACCACCTCATCCAACTACCTTGTCACAGTCCTTACTTAATAAAGCGAGTCCTTAACCAGGAGACAAACAAACCACTTACCCAATTTGAAAAAGGAAAACACACTTCCTTAATCCCCCCCAAAAAATATGCTCCTCCTCTTCCTATTCCCATAAGAACCCCAAGAAGAACAATTCATTGTACTGTTAATTAAAACTTAAAATATAAACACATTCCAAGTTTAAATTACATTCAGCATTACCTTTGTACTTTTTCAAATAAAAATGTAGTCTTGAATGAAGGTCGTATCAATCTTAGTTTCATTATCTGTGCAGTCCTTTTCAAGGGTAATAAAGTGCTTGAGCTTCAAAATACAGGATACAATTTTAACAAGGCCTAATTCTAAACAGGCTGTCTCTGTACTTAATAAAATGTTATTACTGCATGCTGTTCTTCCTTGCGCCTTTTACTATAGCCTTATAGCCCGCCGTAGAGGGCTATACCAGCTATTAAAGGCCCTCTCCAGCGTTAAAGGCCCCGAGCCGAAGGCGAGGGCCTTTAACAAGGGAGAGGGACTTTAATAGCGGTATAGCCCATCTACGAAGGGCTATAAGGCTATTAGAACATTCTGTCACTAGAGGACAGAATGTTGTAACAAAAAAACAATGCCTTTTGGGAGCGTGAGGGGATTGGAATCCCCTCAGGTTCCCTGAAGCCTTTGTTCACAGCCAGAGCTGTGAACAAAGAAACATTGGAATGTTGGAGCTCCAGGCTTATACCAGCCATTATAAGCCCAGAGCACTCCATTGTTTTCAATTGAGCTCCCAACATTCCAATGTTCTAATAAGTCCTAAGTCTTCTAGCCACTATGGCTAAGTACTTTATTAGTAGGCAGTTTAGTTGGGTCTCCTCTGGATTAAAGCAGAGCTTCACAGCCTGCCTACAGCTTCTTATGCCCTTTTGGTTCCATATTACTCGGAGTAAGGCAAGCCTTATGTCCATCAAGCTTGGCAGATACAGATTATATGTGTTAAATCCTCTTTTCCTATTCCACAAAAATGACAGGACTGTTCTTCTCTCCTTTTCCAGGGTGCCTAGTGTGGAAGGATTGGTAGAATGCCGAAGCGCATTGTTAGAAAATGTTCTTTTGTCTTCTGTGCAAGTCACGTTTTCAGGATAGGCTTGTGGTTTAAGACCTTTATAATCGTTCAGCATTGTCCATCCATGAGCCCTCTTGGCCAGAATTTCCTTATCTTCTGTTGTGGATATCATTTTGGTACTTTTGTTACTACCTTTTTGAAGCTTTGATTATCTGTGGATGACTTCCAGAGGTTTGTCAGTTCGAGATGTTCCAATGATTCCAACAGATACTTCTTGGCTGGTGATTTTTCTGTGGTTGAAAGCTTGGTCCAAAGGTGGGCATTTAAGGATCCTAGCTCTGCGCCTTTGATTTTACGAACCCCAAGGATGCCCCAGCCTTTTTTATTTCTGTTGGCTTATTTTTTTGTTTGCTTCTTCCTTGGGTCCTGTTGATGCGGCTCACAGGTTTGTTTATGGCAGAATTTCTCCAGGTCTGGGCCTCTGTATGTGAAGTTTAGAGCCCGTGTGGGGTGGGTAATATGGTCCCTGTTCCATAGCACTCGCAGAAGGGTGTAGTTCATCTTTTCACAGTCCTTGTGGGAAATGCTGCCCTCCCCTCACACCTCTCACGGTGGTACTGCAGCATTTGTTTACAGGTTACTAGGGTGAGAACACTTGTGGGGTCTTCTGGATCACCACAAAGGGGATTGTGTGTGAGCCTTTTAGATCTTGGAGGGGAATAAGAACAAGACATTAGCCTGATATTCTCTTTCCCATCGTCTTTAAATTTGAATTGTGGGTTTTCTTGATAACTAATCCATTAAATGCTACTTCTAATTTTACCATGTGGATTTCTGCCCACAATCAATTATTGTCCATTTATTTAGAAACGGTGACAAATGAGACCTCAGATGGTAGCACCTAATCTTCATAAAAGACTCTGTGATTCAGATGTTTAGATGAATTTGGATGATTAGAATTCAAGTGTTGGCACAAACGGATGTGATCCTAACTCAATCAATCAGTACTTGTTAAGCGCGACTACTCCCCTGTATGGGTTGAAAGGCGCTCGGGGAGGGTGCAGGTCTACTGTGGTTCTGAAACTCAGCATGGCTTCAGAGCTGCTTTGGGATCACTGGCAAAGTGTCTTAACATACATCTGCTGTCAAGCCATGGTGGTTCTTTAAATCTTGCAATTATGGAACTTAGCTTGGTTTTTGACCATGTTAGCATCAGAGATGAATCTGGGGAAATTATCCAAGAGCATTGAAATTGCTACATATATTTACATGGGGTGTGTCCTATCCTTTCCTCACATCCCTAGATTGGACAGAAAGGCAATACCTCTTTATGTAAGAGACACTAATATAACATGTATGGACAATCCTGAACGAGTCACCAGTCTTTCAAAAATATTAAGGTTAACAATGGGACCTAAATCTACCAGAATTTTGTAATTTGTTCATATTTGGAGTATTTTTCAGATTTCTCATATTATGTTTTTGTTTATATATTATGTTTTTGTTTTCAATTGGATAGTTCTAGTAGATTGACCTACTTATTACACTTCAGAACACTTATTTGTATTCAATTGTCTGAGGGCAGTTATTAATTTTGACACACGATCAGGAATGACATTAATACAGGTAATTTTGTTTCCACTGCCACCTGTGACACAGGAGTTTGAGGTTTCACAGGTATTTCAAGATTACTAATAGAAGAAAACATATTTTGTAGACATTTTTTGTGTTTACCTTAAAGCACTCTACATTTTGTTTGTCATCAGGAATTGGGCTTAATTTACCTTACCTGGAGGACAAAACTGGAATGGCTCCACCAGTGCATGATCTAATCTGGTGGCAAATTCTAATCGAGAGATTATCCAAGATTATTTGGAGGACTGCCATAAGGTTAATTGGTTACATTCATCAAAATGTGTTAAGACGACTAGAGTGGTTTTTAACTCTTTGATATAAAGTAATATGTGATAAGATATGGGACACAAAATCTTTCTACATTAAAGACATTTATTTACTTGGAGGATTTCGGTGTTTGAGAAACCTGATATTAGGCCATTTATAAATCTCAAAAGTAGGACCATATTACGATTTTGATATCCAATGTGCATGAGCAGAATGTGTTAGCAAAATCCAAAGCTGCTACTGTTTATGGTAAACTGTTAATTCTGAAAGGGTGGGCTTTTTTCTGATAACAGTTCTTTACAATTTATGATACTCTTATGTTTTTGTCAGTTTTATAGATAATCTCGAATTGAACAACTTGTGCCTTTGTAGAGCTGAGAACATTTTATTATATGTAGAGATGAGTTTTTATATCTTCATATGCTATCTATTCATTTGACGTGCTATGTTAGCTTCAATTTAACTAAGGCTGTCAAAGTGAGATCTACTCTGCACTATTAACCATCATGAATTATAAAGGTATCCCAATGGCGAAATTCTATATTGACGAACTTTTTTCTCTTTATTTCCTCCTTTTGATTATTAGTTGCACATTTTTATTTTAGTTAGTTTTTTTATTTATGCCCGTTTGTGTATGGTTAAGCATTTTTATGCTGAATTTATAGATTGATTGGGCGTCAGTGTTGTTTTACATCACTCACTACGTCAGGGATTAAACAGTAACAGTGGCTGAGTGCTTTTTCACGCTTGTCTGTCCACTTTAATGGTACTAACAGCTGCTACATTATTCACAGCTGTGTCTCTGATTATACATTTGCCCCCATATAAGTTTGGGTACGAATCAGAGACCTTTAGTGTTTTTTCGTGGGTGCTCTCATTTCTTCTTGTTCTCTTTGCCTAAAAGTGTGTTTGTTCCTTATTGTCTTTTGCGTCCAACAGTACGTTGTGGTTGCCTGATCCAAAAACAAAGCTTTTTCCCACAACTTTCATATTTTATTTTTATTTTTGGAAGTGATGCATCTTGCTTAGTGAGAAATAGGTTCTTATTTTGGGACCAAATGGAAAGAATGCTTGCTGGGATCCCATTTGCCGTTTGTATGTTTATTTCAGAGGTATTCTTTTTCCACTTTCTCTTCTGCATTAGATTTGTTATTTTCTCAGACCTCTTCTGAGCACACACCTTCTGGACATGGGTTTGTTTAAGGTGATGTAGTGTCTGGTGTGGCCTCTCTGTTGGGTTTTTGAGGCCATCACCATCTTTTTTGGGGCTTCGGATTGTTTTCTTTTGTGTCAGGTGCTGCTGGGTTCCAGCCCTTGACTTTCCTATCACAACTGTTTAATTCATTTTTTATTCCTTGTTCATGGCAACTAGTGAAACCTGATGCCAGTGATTTGTAAAGAGAAATTCTAGACCGTGGTATTGTTATCCTGCCATGGGGTCTTCTAGAAACCTTAATAGATCTCAGGCGTCTATTCCTTAATTTCAGTCTGAAGTACTAACTCAGTTGTGTTGGCTTGTTGGGGAGTCCACCTTTTTGGAACTTTATTAAGTGTACATTTGTTTTGCTAATAATTAAGAAAAATGTTCATTCTAGTTATATTTTTGGTTATTTTTGTTTACTTATTGATTTTTTAAATATTTTAAACATGTTTTAAATGCGCCCTGCTCTACTTTTCAGTTCAGGGGCTTTGTTTGGTGTTGTTTTTTAATTTCTATGAAGAGGTACCATTGTTTTGGATTACACAGAAACTTCTTTTTCGTATGATTTCAATGTTTCTTCCCATGTTCCCGGGACTACATAACGCTTTGTGAAACTGATGTACAGCCCGAGAGGCAGGGTGTACCCATTCTAAATAATGCTTTAGTTTGGTTTTACTTTTTCATGGCTTTTGCTCTATCTCCAATGCTTTTGAGGAGTAGATTGCAACCTTCAAATGTAACATGGGAGAGGATGTGGTCTAACAGCTACCTCAAAACCGAGAAACTGGGTTAGAGTCTTGTCAATGAAGCTCAACAGCCTGTGATTCTGGGCAAATCACTTGATCTCCCCGTGCCTACAAAAAATGAATGTTTCCTTGTGTAACGCAACTTATGCTTGTGTAAAGCGCTCTGATACCTATGGGTCAAGTTCGGGCTATAAAAACTCAAAGAAAAAAATAGTGAAGCGTGCTATCCGTTTACTTAATACAGTGTCAACTTGATTCCTTAATGGTACACAGGTCGACAGCTGGTTTTCAAGGTGCATTGCAAATACTTCAAGTGGAGGTTGGGCTCTTATCGGTTGCATCACGTAGTGTTTATTTCCATTCTGATTTGAATGCTGTCATCCTGTAGAGTGTCCTGTATTTGCTGATACTTCTTTCCTGACATTCTTCTGGGACATGACATCGTGAGGGGTGTCTGTTCTGTTTCTTTTCAGAGCCCAGATATGTAGGTATTTGGTCCTGGATCATTGCTGGAATTGGAGGCTCACTTTTGAATAGAGCTATGTGGTTTGTGTGCCAGGCTCATGTCTTTGTATGGCTGACTCAGCATTTCATCTCTTCATGTGCTTTGTCTTTTATTGAGAAGGGTGGTTCCACCTGTTTTTAGTGATGTTGCTCAACAATGCTTCACCCCTGTTTGGTTGCCCACTGGACAGGTTTTGGCCACTGTGTCATATAAATGGTGTCATTTAACATTTAATGAGTGATGCAATTTATATTTGAGATCAGAAGTAGTGGCTGGTGGGGTACAAGTAATGATTAGCTCACTAAACTATCACCACTGATTTTCAGTGTTTTTTTGTTTCAAATTAAAAAAAATATTTCAAGGCATAACGAAAATGTCATTTTTGCCTTTGACGAGTTCTTTTTTTAAAAAGTTTTTTATTACCATACCTGAATATAACATCACTTCAACCTATGGCTTTTTCTGTGAATTTCTTGCTTTTTCGATCATATTCACTTAACTCCTTCATCGAGCACCTGTGGCCAACCCCCTCACATGGAAAGCAAATTCCCTGCCTTGCATGGCCAGTGGTGAGGTCCTGTGCTCAACCTCCCATCCCCTAGGTGTGCTCCGCCATCTGCCAAGTGCTGAAGGGAAGTGGCTAAAAGGCCTGTCCTGTGGCCAGGTCCTGTGTCCAACTCCCTTTGTGCAGCCAACTCGCCACCATACACATCCTCCAGATGCATGGTCTGTTACCAGGCCAGTCGCCCAATCCCCATGAGAGGCAAACTGCCCACATTCACGCAAACCCACTCCAGACACCCACCCAGGATTTATCATTTGTTTTTTGCGGTACCACGTTTCTCCCATGATACCGTCGCACAGGTGACACTCCAATGTACATGGCGGCAGTGCAAGCTTAACTTTTCAATGCTTGTATCAACCTGAGGTACCTTATGGTGCTCCTATGGAATTACATAATGGCTGTGCTGTGTTCCGTGGGACCTAACTTGAGGCCCAGCTGGATTCCACCGAAATATCACTAGAGTATTATGGGACCTGATACATGAAAAACGTTTATTTTTTATTTAGACCACATTGGGATTCCCCCAAAGCCTGGGGTGAGGTTACCCCTACCCTGCCCGCTTGTATCCTATCTTCTTTTGAACTCAGGACACCAGGGCTGAGGGGCATATTTACAAATCATGTGCGCTGACAGAATGTCACTTTTTCTGATGTTCCAGTGGAGCACAGAGCTTAGCCATATCTCCAAGGTGACCTAAAGCCACTCTGTATAACTTTTCATGGCCTCATAGATATGGTGAAAGGCAAGGCAGCACATATAGGAAGAGGAAAATGCCTGTCATAATCGTTTTTGTCCAGAAAGATGCACCTTCCTGCACAAAAACAATTGTGGCAACAACACAGACACCCTTGCATCATGGTGCATGGTTGCCTACATTGGCACATGGCTGCAATATACCTCCCAACGCTGGCTGAAAAGACAGGAATACACCAGATATTGTAAATGCAGTACATTCCTGCCCTTTCAAATATGTGATGGGCAGCCCAGCGAAATGATTTGCGACGCTGCCCTTTGCCAATTCCTTATTAATATGCCCATGAGTCCCTGAGTCATGAAATGGAGGGTGAAATATTTTGTTGATGTGGCGACCAGCCAATCAGAGCTACTCAATATCATGGGTAAAAGAACCATCTTGGCTAATTAAAGTGGTTTATTTTTTTAATTTGTAGTACTGCCGGAGCCATAACTTGCGCCTCACCATGCACTGTTCATACCCTCACTTATTACATCACTCATTACATGTTCTATGACATCGTTTATGACATCACTAATTACATGTGAACTACAAAACAAACCCGGGGTCTAAGGGCAAATACTGTGGCAGGCTATCTACAACTTCACAGAGATAAGTCGGTACCTAAGTCACAAATAAGCCCAAAAAATAAAGAACTCACAACAGAAGAAGAACGCTACAGTGATATGTGGTAAGATCCAAACTCGTATATCTGAATTGCCATCAACTTCTCGTCGTGATCAGTATTATCATTTGGTCACCCAGCTAAAGAAATGGTGTGTCTCTTGATCATAGAGATCTCCATTCCTATGGTAATGGGCTGGATCACGCCCACATTCACTTAGGAAAACACTATGAGCAACTAAGTAGTTGACCACAGAGAAGAAAAAGTGCAGTGCAAAACACAAAAATATGTGGTGGGTTAAAATAGGGTGATGTGGCACAAAATAGATAACATTTTATTAATATATATACACATCCCCTAGTTAAAAACAGAACAGTGCAAAGGGCAGGTTAAACAAATAGCTGCCAAAAAAGGGCCAACATGTTTCAGCCAATCGGGCAGGTAATCCCTAGGCTTTCTTCAGGGCCTCTGCTCTCAAAAATTGCTACTGCATAAGCACGTGATAATCCTACCCAGTGAAGATGTAGTGCAAATCAAAAAAGTGAAACCACATTCCTGCCATTATTCATGAATGAAATAACGCAAACATGGTTGGAATGAATACAACCTGTTGTTTACTAATCCTCCCCATCAAGGAATGCAGATGGCATCTACAACAAATTAAATAAAATATGGTTAAACATATAAATTGTAAGCGTTCTCTTCCTTGTTAAGTTCGTATAGTGAAATATTAATAAATGCTAAAAACTTTCTTGTGCTCACCCAGCTTGATCGGGGACTGGACCTCACCTCACCTGGACCGTGCTCAGGATTTAGAGGCCCCGCTCTGTAAAAGGTTAGGTAGAAGAGGAAACTGTAGAATAGAGAAATATAGAGCTGCATAATAATCAGTCCCTCCATTAACGCAATACTCTATGCCCCTCTACACTAACTCTTCCTCTTCAGCGGGAAGTAAATAAAAGACACCCGACTGGTACATCATCAAGCACCCAGTATATCACAGCAAAGCACTGAGTATTAAGACTTGCAGATGAACTCATAGTCTTGGATTAAAGGGATCATCAACACACCAAAACCCTGTTGCATGGGCAACCAACATATCTATTTCGTTACTGCAGAAAGAATGTCTCCCATCAATTTCTTCCCTACAGCACCCCTCTTACTCCTATTTTATGGGGGTGTTTTCAGTATATCGCCCTTTATTTAAAAAAAATCAAGATAAGAACAATCTTTTTCAATTTTCAATTGACAGTCAAAAAAGAAAAAAGGCACACTACCGATGTTTGCAAAGAAAGTCAACAGTACATCAAAAAGTGAAAAAATGTGTGAAGGACAAAAATGACCCCTCACGGGCGCACCACCTTCGGGGTAACTAGCAGGTACTCATCAGATTGGGCCCCTTTTCTCTTCATAGACTGTCAATTGAAAATTGAAAAAGGTTGTTCTTATCTTGAATTTTTTAAAATAAAGGGCGATATACTGAAAACACCCCCATAAAATAGGAGTAAGAGGGGTGCTGTAGCGGAAGAATTTGATGGGAGACATTCTTTCTGCAGTAACGAAAAAGATATATTGGTCGCCCATGCAACAGGGGTTTGGTGTATTGATGATTGATGAGTGGAGGGCAACCCTGTCGCTTTTTCTTCCCTCTGGGCTCATTTTGAAATAGTTGGATTAAAGGGAACCAGACCCCCACATAATATATGAAAGTGAAGGTCTGTATACCTATACATCTTAAATGTCTCATTACAACCTGGCCCGCCTCTGAGGACAGTCTCCCACACTGGCTTCATAAAGGCCTTCAAAAATAAATTCTTCATATGGACACTGCCAAAACCACCTCTGGCTCTCAATTTACCAAACAACTATGCCAAATAGTAGATAGTAGCCCCTGTAAAGAGCTCACTGTTAGTAAACTAGCAATTCTGCTGTTAAGCTCCCCTACAACCTACCTGTCCGTCGTTGCCTCGAGACTGTCCTGAGTCTTGGGGGAGGCAACGAGCGGATCAGGAGGCTCATGTAAATAGAGCACTGTGGGGACTATTTCCCTGCCACGCCCACTCTGTAAAAGTCCTTCATGAATAGCGTCCTTAATTTTCGCTGAGTGCGCCTTAAATGGTTTGAATGTCGCGGCCAGGGTATACGGAGGTAATCTACCATCATCTTCTTACTCGCAGTTTACAATCAAGCAAACTGACATACTCGGTGGGCGCCAAGGCGATAGCGCCGATGTAAATGACTACAGAATGACGTCATAGGTATGGCGTTTGTAGTTTTATTATAAGAGACTGGATGGAGTGAGCCATTATTTGCCCACAGCGCTAAAGGCGCCTTTTCAAGAGAATGTGAAAATACCCAGACTTCATTCTCGATTAACCAAGGGGCACCTACATGCTCAGTAAGCTACATCGAGATCTTTGCGGAAATAATTAACTACAAAATGACATCATTTTACTGACGTTTGTAGTTCAGACCCGAAAACTTTATTGAGTTATGCCGTGGTAGCCGCGGAGATAATGAACTACAAAATGACGCCATTTGTAGTTCAGACCCGAACACTTTATTGAGTTAATGCAAACGACATTCTATAAGGGGAGAAAAAACTTCTAAGAATAGTGTATGTCCTGAGTAAATGACTAGACAATTATGGATCCCTTATTTGGCAAGTAAAAGTAGGACCAAGTTATTCTCCGCTCAGCCATGCAGCAGTGGGACCCAAACATGGCATAAAGCAAGGGGGCTAGATATTCTATGGTCAGCACGGCAGCAATTGGACTAGAATGTGGCATTGTGTCGCTGCTATTCAATAGTTCAATCAGTTGAACTTTCTCAAATAGTCATATTCAAAATAACAGATCATGTATGCCCCCTCAACACAATGTAGCGGAGAGGGACAAGTCAAAGTGTCTAATCAACAGGGCACATTCATTGCCGAAAAAGGCTAAAGGGTGTTGTAAGTAACCCTATCTGCACTGGGCTGTAAAAAGTGTCATAGTCCTAACCTTAGTAAAGAGTCCTCAGCCATATGACTATCCAGATATTCTAGGGACCCCTCATTGGTGTTAATGACATAGTCGTTTATTCTAATGTCTAAAGGTCAAGTCATCCTTATATCATCATTCCAATACCAAATGACAATATAACAGTGTACACCATATCTTGCAGTGAACTGTGTCTTATGGTGCATATCATGTCTCACAGAAACACTGAACTACAATCACAGTGAAAAACATAATCCCATGAAGTCTCAAAGTTATTTAGACAGTATATCGCAAGTCCTGTCAAAAGTCCCTCATCCAATCTATGACTCATGTGTGTGCAGACCTCTACCAGACGGTAACTGCCTATAAGAAGACCCTGACATTATAGATTGGACCAAGGTATATCATCGTTGAGCCCCAGTGTATCAGTACGGAGCTTAAATATCCATTTTTGTTCTTTAATAAACAGATACCTCGAAATCTTGCTAATGTGTGACTGTATCAAAGGTTTTTCCAGTACAGTCCACTGGAAATCCTCTTCGCCATGATGCTTCTCTGCAAAATGTTTCGTGAGACTCGTCATTGTCTTTTTACATCGAAACGAGCTCTTGTGTTTGAGCATCCGAATGCGCACTTTGCGTGTCGTCATTTCAACGTATCTGGTCGAACAGGGGCAGGTCAGAAGATAAAACAAATTGTCACTATTGCAATTTGAAAAATGGACTTGTTCCCAAGGTCGATCAGTGCCTATGTCCACAGTGGTGGAATGTTTCGTTTGTGGACAGACAGAGCAGCTTCCACAAGGATGGTGTCCCACTACAGCTGGTAAATTCCACAAGGTGCCTATCGTTCTTCTCGGCACATCCTTCGGGCGTGTATGTACCAGCCGGTTAAGTATGCTAATAGCCCTCTTGAACGCAAAGAGGGGTTGAGCAATCTTCTCACTGCTATGATTCAGGATACGCCAATGCCGACGAACATCTTTTGGATGTTGTTGGCTTTTGTACTGAAGGTACTCACAAATGTCAGCCGCTCCATCAGAGGTTTGGGTACTGGGGGCTCTAGTAAGGCTTCACGATTGTTGTTCTTGGCTCGCTAAAGCGAACGCTTAATCAGAGAATGAGGATAATGTCTTTTTAGCAGTTGTTTGGACAGACCCCTTGCATGATTCCGGAAGGACATATCAGTCGAACAGTTTCTCCGCAAGAGGAGAAATTGCCCGTAAGGCAAGTTGTCTTGGAGGGCCTTCGGTTGTTGGCTCTCATACTGTAGTAAAGAGTTCCTCGCCATAGGCTTGCGGTAAAGCTCGCTTTGCAAACCTGCAGGAGTTGCGTAGATGGATAGATCTAGGAACGAAAATCTTTCTTTATTAATCTCTACAGTGAAGTTTAGATATTGGTTCCTAGTATTGAGCCATTGATGAAATTCCAAGATGGACTCATGGTTCCCTCGCCATACCACCAACATGTCATCAATGTTAAGTTTCCACCATCAGATTGACGTGAAAAAAGGATTAGTGGGTGTGAGCACATGTTGTTGTTCGAATCGATGTACATAATGATTCTCCAAACTCGGCGCAAAAACCCTGCTCATACTGTTCCCTGATATTTGAAGATAGATGGTCTCTTCAAAATGGAAGAAATTATCTTTCTTTGCTAATTAAGCAAGGGACATTATGAAAGGCACAGGAGTTATAGTGTCCAAATTAGCCTCCCCAGGATGGATGTAATGACTTCCAAGGTCACTGTCATATATTATGTGGGGGTCTGGTTCCCTTTAATCTAAGACTATGAGTTCATCTGCAAGTCTTAATACTGAGTGCTTTGCGGTGATATACTGGGTGCTTGATGATGTACCAGTCGGCTGTCTTTTATTTACTCCCCTCTGAAGAGGAAGAGTTAGTGAAGAGGGGCATAGAGTATTAAGTTAATGGAGAGACTGATTATTATGCAGCTCTATATATCTCTATTCTACAGTTTCCTCTTCTACCTTACCTTTTACAGAGCGGGGTCTCTAAATCCTGAGCACGGTCCAGGTGAGGTGAGGTCCAGTCCCCAGTCAAGCTGGGTGAGCACGAGAAAGTTTTTTGCATTTATTAATATTTCACTATACAAACTTAACAAGGAAGAGAACGCTTACGATTTATATGTTTAACCTTATTTTATTTAATTTGTTGTAGATGTCATCTGCATTCCTTGATGTGGAGGATTAGTAGACAACAGGTTGTATTAATTCCAACCATATTTGTGTTATTTCATTCATGATTAATAGCAGGAATTTGGTTTCACATTTTTGATTTGCACTACATCTTCACTGGGTAGGATTATCACATGCTTATGCAGTAGCAATTTTTGAGAGCAGAGGCCAAGAAGAAAGCCTAGGGATTACCTGCCCGATTGCCTGAAACATGTTGGCCCTTTTTTGGCAGCTATTTGTTTAAACTGCCCTTTGCCCTGTTCTGTTTTTAACTAGGGGATGTGTCTATATCTTAATAAAATGTTCTCTATTTTGTGCCACATCAGCCTATTTTAACCCACCACATATTTTCGTGTTTTGCACTGCACTTTATCTTCTCTGTGGTCAACTACTTAGTTTCTCATAGTGTTTTCCTAAGTGAATGTGGACGTGATCCAGCCCATTACCATAGGAATGGAGATCTCTATGATCAAGAGACACACCATTTCTTTAGCTGGATGACCAAATGATAATACTGATCATGACGAGAAGTTGATGGCAATCCAGATATATGAGTTTGGATCTTACCACATATCACTGTAGCGTTCTTCTTCTGTTGTGAGTTCTTTATTTTTTGGCTTATTTGTGACTTAGGTACCGACTTATCTCTGTGAAGTTGTAGATAGCCTGCCACAGTATTGGCCCTTAGACCCCTCGTTTCTTTTTGTAGTTCATAAGTTAATATTTGGGGATGTGAACCTGGGCTGGTCTTTAAAATTTCCCTACGACCCTTCCTTTTCCGGTATTGTTTTAGTAGTTTTGGAGCAGCTGTCGGCTGCGGGTCAGATATAATTAATTGACTACACTATTTAGCTATACTCATTGAGGTAGTAGTCATCTGCTTGGTGGTTTATTTGAGGTAGTTGCACTTTGGTTATTCGTCGCACTTTGTCACTTACAGCACACACTCAGCACTCGAACAAGATGACCGAAATCAGTGGATTAGAGTATGAAGACACAGTCTACCAATCAATACTAGATAGTATGCCAAGTATTTTGGAGGGACTGCCTACTATACCTTCAGGATCTGAGGATGAATGGGCTAAAGTTCTCACCCTTAAAAAATCACACTCACATACATTTGTACATGGGGTAGCAATGGCAGAATACTTAAGGGCCAGTTGTGCTCCTCCAGGTTTAATAGTTACTAATGCTCCTCGCTTCTTTTTGCAGGACAAGGCCTTTCTAAAAGATTGGTCTCTTATAGCCTGGAGGTGCACTCGAGACTGGCTCATTTTGATCATTAGTACTGCGAAAAGAATAGCAGATTCCATTTTGATTGAAATGCAAGTTTTGGAATCTCAAATAAAAACAACAATCACTTCTACCTTGTTTAGGAAACAATAGGATGAGTCAAATAAGAGCACCAAAGAATTCAAGGACTATATTTTACAAACAAAAATAGACAAATTTAAGAAAGACATGGCAAAATTTAAACATGAAAGAGTGTACCCTTACACTAGCGACACTTATTCTCCACCAGAATTCAGGAACAGTGGGAAGAGGTACGGATCTAACTACTCAGGCTCCAGCTCAGAGGGGAGTAGTGATACAGATAGCTCAGGTACATCGGCACACCAACACAGAGGACGAGGGCGAGCTTATAGATTCAACAACTATAGATGACACCTTAATCTTCAGTTCCAACAATGGTGGCCACCCACTCCATGGGGTTACCCTCCCCATCCATCTCATCTGCCTCATCCAATTCAGCCACCTATGGGACCATTCCCAGGGCTCCAAAATGAATATAACAACCAGCCTTTTTTAGGGTTTGGCTCCCGAAGGTCGTGAGGCAGGAGACGGAACCCACAACCACAGGTCAATTGGGACGACCAAACGGGCCCTCACGCTGGGACCCAGAGTCATACCAAAAAGAATCCTCAGCAAGCGGGGACCTGAGGGAATCAAGCCTCATAGTTAATTTATCCACCAAAGGAGAGGACGCCTAAACTTGCATGCCACAGCAACTTACCGCTATAACCTGCCGTGAGGGAAATGGCCAGCACCGAGAGACACTTCTTCTGTGAGGGAAACGGCCAGCACACCAAGGCATTCCTGGGCCAGGGACTACATCCCCCAGCAGCCCCGGCCCCCCGGCACTCCCGTGACGCTCCTGCTGCACCTGCTGGCGCTATAACATCGCAGAACTTCTCCCGCCCCGCGGGACGCACACGGGCTGCGCCGGGCGGAGCCTGGGCAGAGGGCGGGCCGTCTGTGGCCGGCTAGGGTCGGGTCGAGCCACCCCCCTGAGGAAGAGCAAGAAGGACAATGGGTAAGCGTAAACTACAAACCTCGACCACAGGTGGGGGAGTCAAAGCAAAAGTCCCACGACACTCCGCTACTATAATATCCTATTTAACCTCTGCTGTGGGGAATTAACAACTCAAATTGCCAACACCGAACTTGAACTGGGTTCGGAAGGCATTGACATTCAGACACAGGGGTCGTTGTCGGTTGTTAGTCCCACCACTAGGCATATCCCTTTGGAGCCAAGGATTGTAATTGACTCCACTAAGACTTATGTAACACCAGACATTAACACCTCACTTTGCCCCGAGCAGGGCCCATCTGTCAATACTTCGATCGTGAATGAGCCTGCTGAGGGAGGTCCATACGCCGCAAAGTTAAGAGGAAAGAGGCAGTATAATAAGTCTAAGGCTCCTACAAACAACCAGATAAAGAAAGGAACATTATTATCTAACCACTTAGAAAACTCCATTAGGGACATGGTGGAAAACTTTTTCACAGATAAACTAGAATCTACTCTGATCCGAATATTCAAAGACATTATTGATACCTTGAATGATTGTGTGGCAGGGATTAAGAAAAAATGTGAGCGTTTAAACATTTCCTCTGTAACACAGGTTCATTCCTATAGTCAGCCGGCAGTTATCTTTCCACCCACTACCCAGGCCCCCAAACCTCAGATTTCTGGGAGAAAGGAAGAGAGTGCACCGCTGTCCCCTACTAGGTCCCAAGAGATAGAAATGCTCTCTGTCAACACAGCACTACCCCAGATTGGAATTGGACCCAAGGGCCCGTTGCTGGGCATAGGCCCTAAAAACCATCCAATTCCAATTAGGGCCCTGTCATAGAGGAGGGATCGTATAGGGGATAGACCACAACCGACTATCAATCTCCCTCCCGAAGCCACGCCTTTTGTTGCCATTCTTGTAAATGTCCCTCCATTGAAAGCAGGCGAGGATGAACCCCCTGATGTCCTGATGAGCAATATAAAGAAGTGGTGCAATGAAAATTGCACCGGGGCAAAAAACATCTCTTCTAGCATAAATATGGGCAGACGAGTTAGCTGGTTGGGTTATACCAAAAAACATCTGAAGGGGGATTGCCTCATTGTAAATTTCAACAACTCTGAAGGGGCAACACGACTGCTTTGGGATGCCTCTAATCTAGATCTGGAGGAGGGTGGTATTCGGGCCATGCCATTGTTTTTTTTTTACCCGCAGCCAAACACGCATTTCAGGGGAGAGAGGAAACAGGCTCAGAGCCCCAGTAAACATAGTAGGCTTAGCCCAAATATTCCTACACATCACCCCATCTGGGTAACACAAAAGGCAGGGTTGTTGCCCAAGCCCAAAAGGGCACTTAGACAGGAACCCAGGGAGGGTCTGGTTTTATCAAATTGATTCTTCCCCTTATCCCATTTAGGGGAGATTGATTGACTAACGGGTCCTGTTAACAAGATTCCTAACATCCAACCTAAGAGCACTAGTATCACCGAGGGTGATAAGGTTAAAACGTTAAGCCGGAATGTAGCTGGGCTGCGGTCCAAAAGGGATGATAATGTCTGGCTAAATTTTGTGAAACAGTTCGATATCATCGCATTTCAAGAGACATGGGATAGAGATTGTGATTTCTGGATAAACGGTTTTACATCTTACTATGTACCTGCCTTGAGTACGCCAGCAGGGAGAGATAGAGGAGGACTCATGTTTTTGGTCTCAGTTAACATAGCAGGTAGAGTTAAAAAGGTCAACTGCTTTTCCCCTAACTAGTTATTACTGGAAGTTAGTTTGGCAAATAACATCAAGCTAATTCTCATTAACTGTTATAATTCATTGCAAGGGGAGTCCCCAAATGAGCATCTCCATTCGTTGTCGAATTTTTTAAAAATATATAAGGAAAATCAAACCACTTTTGTTCATTATATTCTGATGGGTGATTTTAATGTACACTTATGTAACCTAAACTGCCAATACAGAGATAGCGATGGTCCTGATTTTACAACTCCTCAACATTTTGAACACAGCTCTAAGGGTGAAGCATTGGAGGCACTTTTGTCCATTAATGATTTGTTTGAGGTGGGATTTCCTGATGGGAGTAACCGTGTCCCTTCGTACAGAGCAAGGGACAGTAAATCTATAATAGATTACATATTTTTATCCCCAGGACTTTTAAGTCATGTAATTTTTTACAATGCCATTCCCTCTTCCTTCAGTGACCACAACCCGGTAGTAATTGAATTGGACAATGGTCTTTCTTTCCTGAACAAAACAGCTATGTCACCAGCAGCAGTAAATCTAAAAGTAATAGGCCAAGGGAGGAGATTGAAATTGAGTAAGGTCACCCCTGATGATTTTCTTCACACGATTAAAACAAAAGTTGGCTCGGATCTAAATACATGTGCTGACCCCCTCAAACACGGGGGATGTAATTGCTTCATATGAAGCAATTTGTTTGCAAGTTGCTAAAGAACTCACTATTAACACTCAAGTTAAAGCAAATCCCGCCTTAGGCTGGTCAGATCAAAAATGCACTAAAGCTCACAACTTACTCAAAAAGGCTTTAAATAATACACCCAGGAACAAAGGTTTAGTAGCACAGCTTAGGAAAGAGTACTCTTTAATAGTGCAGGCACGCAAAAACAAAATCAAACAAGATGCCTGGGCTACTCTAACGGAAAAAGCAATACTGAAAGACAGTTCTAAGTTTTGGGCAATTGTTAATAACCCTTTGTTTACTGGTACCCTGAACTCTGTATTAGAAGCTAACATCTCAGAGGAGGACTGGTTAAGTCATTTTGAGAATATTTATGGGAGCAATATTGAGCTGGAAACCTTTGAGGTACCAACTTTCAATCCCCCATTGACCCCAATTAGTTTCACCACAGAGGAGGTTGAGAAAGCGATAGAGGGAACGGCAGGGCATAAGGCGCCAGGCCCTGACGGGGTGCCATCTGATATGTATAAGGCTAACTCCAAATATTGGGCGAAAATACTGACGAATGTTTTTAACACATCGGCTGCTACAGGGTCCCCGACATCATGGTCCCGATCAATCATAATTTCCGTCTTTAAGAAGGGACAAAGGGGAGACCCCAGATGTTACAGGACAATATCTTTATTGGATTCCTCTATTAAAATTTTAGGAAAGGTTATTCTAGCTAAAATAACTGACTGGGCCACGGAGAAAGACATTTTATCTAATGTCCAGTATGGCTTTAGATCTGGCAGGGGGACGGAGGACCAATGTCTTAATTTACATTTAATTATTACTAAAGACACTAAGGCAGCAAAGGGCTAAATTTTTTGGGGTTTCATGGACCTGTCCACAGCCTTCGACCTAGTTAATAGGTCGAGGCTGTGGACCATGCTGTTGAACCTAGGCCTTGACCGGTCCTTGGTGTATTTCTTAGCCGAACTACACAGAGACCTGAAAGCGTCTATAAGGATGTCGCAGGACGGGAAATGTACTGCAAGTTTTCAATCAGGTAGAGGGGTGCATCTTGGCCCCTATGTTATTTACACTATACATAAACGCCCTGGAAGAAAACCTGTTAACGGCAACACTTGATATTCCGCGTATGGGAGGTACGCCCATTCCTGTACTCCTATACGCGGATGATGCCGTTTTATTGGCTCGGACACCCCTTGGTCTACAAAGACTTTTAGACTCTTTTGGGAATTTTATGAAGTCACTGGACCTCTTGGTCAATAATGGCAAATCGCATATTATGTCATTAGGCTCGAGGAAAAATAGTATAAAATCTTTTTACTGCAACAAGGTAGCAATCTCAAGAGTGAAAGTGTTTACCTACTTGGGGGTTGTTTTTGATGATAAAGGTCTCTGGGCCCCGCAACTCTCAACTAAGGTAAATGCTGTGAAAAGCTCTTCAGCTGCAATATTAGGCTTTGAAAAAGACTGGGGGGTAAGCCGCCTGAAGCAATCATAGCTATATACAAAGCAAAAACCATATCAATTGCTAGGTATGGGGCTGCAATATGGGGGTATATCAAATCTGACTCCATCCAAAGAGAGGAAAATAAATTCCTCCGCGCCCTCTTAGGCCTCCCACAATCAACAGCGACTTTTTCGGTCCACCTAGAGCTCAGGTTAGGCTATATCGTAGATATAATAAACATGGCCCCAATCCTGTTATGGATTAGAACTTGGTTGAATCCTAACCTTACATTGCATCATAAGATTCTCAAGGATTGTTTGAAATTAGACAATATGAAGGAAATCCAGTGGATGTCCTATATTAAAACAACAACTAGGAAACTGGGGCGCCCAGAGATTTTCTCCAATCCTGAGGGCCTGTGTAAAGGAGACCTAAGTTGGGTTAAAACCAATTTCACTAAGCTCAGTGAGCTAGAACGAGAATCAGAAGAGCTAAGTAAACCCTTATTCAGGGCCGAATACATGCTCATTTCGTCTCTAGCCATGCAATCATACCTTTCCATCGTTACGATCCCTTTCCACAGATGGCTTCTGACAAAATTTCGGTTTAACCAGATCTATTTGATACTAGGTGAAACAAAGGGTTGGTGTAGGCCTGAGGACGCGGCTCCTTGTAAATGTAATGATTTATCCCCCCAAGACACCATGCACTTTATGTTTTTTGTCCTCTGTATTATGAAGCTAGAAAAAGGTTTATCTTTCCATTGTTAAAAGAGAAGGCATTTCTACAGTCTAAACCTGCATTACTGTATTTACAACTAATGGAATCCCCCGTAATCATGTTTGGTGTCGCAAGTTTTCTTGTCGCGTCAATTCGGAATAGGAGGTTTAGACTGGCAGCCCAACAAGAGAGGGAATATTTGCTAAATTATTATGTATAGTATACTTTTATGATTTTTACTAATCGAATAAAGGGATTTCTGATTCTGATTCTGATTATCCACCAAAGTGCTTAGCACGATGGAAGAGAAGGTACTTAATAGAGGATTGTGATGGCATATAATGGGGATCCATTTATGGTCCAATGTGAATTGGCAAAAAAATTTCAAAAATTAAGACTCCACTACTTCTTTAAGGACAAAGAGGTGGAGTCTACGGTTGAATCTAATGATAATACCGGTCTTAAGCCACAGTCCACATTCTATCCGCCTGCACATTCAGTACCCCCTCAGGTTCTGGTATTTGAAAAGTCAGTTAAAGATAACATTGTTAAACTATGGGAAACACAGCAGTGTATTTACAAGAATCTATCCAAAGAGGAACATCTAGCCCTGCATACTTTATCGCAAGATCAATCTATCACGATCAAACCTGCCGATAAAGGCGGTTCAATCGTGATTCTAGACATCACAGATTACAGGGCAGAATGCCTTCGCCAACTAAGCAATAGACGAGCGTATGAGCCCCTCAAACAGGATCCCACTGATGACCTGATGAGACAGATTAGTATGCTGGTGGAGGAGGCCCTTACTGAGTGTTGGATTACTGCACACAAGGCACAATTTTTGAAAATGAAATATCCGGTGATGCCGTATTTTTATATCCTGCCTAAAGTGCATAAGCCCCAAAGATCTCCCCCCGGAAGACCTATAATCTCAGGTCAAGATTCAGTTCTTAAACCTTTATCCACTTTTATGGATCACTTTCTCAGGCCCATCGTACAGCAAATGCCCACATACTTACAGGACACGAAGGATGTGCTGTGAGTAATACCTGAGATCGAATTTGATTCCGAAAGAGACTTATTAGTCTCTTTCGATGTAAAGTCCCTGTACACTTCGATCCCCCAGGATAAGACCTTGGAAGTCATTACATCCATCCTGGGGGACGCTGATTTGGACACTATAACACTTGTGCCTTTCATAATGTTCCCTGCTAAATTAGCAATGAAATATAATTCCTTCAGTTTTGAAGAGACCATCTATCTTCAAATATCGGGGACCAGTATGGGCAGCGTTTTTGCGCCCAGTTTGGTAAATCATTATGTACATCGATTCAAACAACAACATGTGCTCACACCCCTAATCCTTCTTTCACGTCAATCCGATGGTGGAAACGTTACATTCATGACGTGTTGGTGGTATGGCGAGGGAACCATGAGTCCATCTTGGAATTTCATCAATGGCTCAATACTAGGAACTAATATCTAAACTTCACTGTAGAGATTAATAAAGAAATAATGTCGTTCCTAGATCTATCCATCTACGCAACTCCTGCAGGTTTGCAAAGCGAGCTTTACCGCAAGCCTATGGCGAGGAACTCTTTACTACAGTATGAGAGCCAACAACCAAAGGCCCTCCGAGACAACTTGCCTTACGGGCACTTTCTCCGCTTGCGGAGAAACTGTTCAACTGATATGTCCTTCCGGAATCATGGGAAAGGTCTGTCCAAACAACTGCTAGAAAGACATTATCCTCATTCTCTGATTAAGCGTTCGCTTAAGCAAGCCAAGCACAACAATCGTGAAGCCTTACTGGAGCCCCCAGTACCCAAACCTCCGATGGATCGGCTGACGTTTGTGAGTACCTTCAGTTCAAAAGCCAACAACATCCAAAAGAATGTTCATCGGCATTGGCCTAACCTGAATAAGCATGGACATAAAATCCGTTCCGTTCGCGGAATTTGCAGATTTTCTGCAATTTCGCGGTCCGCGAATCTCGCGAAATTGCAGAAAAATCCGCGAAATCGCGTTCGGGACGGATTTTCAATAACTGAAGTACATGAAGCACTTACAGGGTTACAGCAGGTGCCCAAGTTGAAGCTAATTTCTTTGTAACCATTTACAAAATGGTTACAAAGAAATTAACTTCAACTTGGGCACCTGCTGTAACCCTGTAAGTGGTTCTCTGACCCTGCTCAGGGTCAGAGAATAGTTACAAGTATGGCACAATGCTCGAGGCTGTCACAAAAATTAAACCACAACAGGAAGCACTTACGGATAAGGAAGCAGGTGCCGGACTTGAAGCTCAAATTCAGTAACACATTAACCAGCCCCCGGTTGAGGCTGGGCAGGTGTGCTTTCTCCGCCATAATCTACAGTGGTGAACCAGAGGGTGGTGTGATGAACCAGAAGGTGCAGTTGTGAACCAGAGGGTGCTGTGATGAACCAGAGGGTGGCAGTGGTGAACCAGAGGGTGGCAGTGGTGAACCAGAGGGTGCTGTGATGAACCAGAGGGTGGCAGTGATGAACCAGAGGGTTGCAGTGATGAACCAGAGGGTGACAGTGATGATCCAGAGGGTGGCAGTGGTGATCCAGAGGGTGGCAGTGATGAACCGGAGGGTGGCAGTGGTGAACCAGAGGGTGACAGTGATGAACCAGAGGGTGGCAGTGGTGAACCAGAGGGTGGCAGTGGTGAACCAGAGGGTGGCAGTGATGAACCAGAGGGTGGCAGTGATGAACCAGATGGTGGCAGGGGTGAACCAGAGGGTGACAGTGGTGAACCAGAGGATGGCAGTGGTGAACCAGAGGGTGGCAGTGATGAACCAGAGGGTGGCAGTGATGAACCAGAGGGTGGCAGTGATGAACCAGAGGGTGGCAGGGGTGAATCAGAGGGTGGCACTGATGAACCAGAGGGTGACAGTGGTGAACCAGAGGGTGACAGTGGTGAACCAGAGGCTGACAGTGGTGAACCAGAGGGTGACAGTGGTGAACCAGAGGGTTCTGTGATGAACCAGATGGTGGCAGGGGTGAACCAGAGGGTGTCAGTGGTGAACCAGAGGGTGTCAGTGGTGAACCATGAGGGTGGCAGTGATGAACCAGAGGGTGGCAGGGGTGAACCAGAGGGTGCTGTGATGAACCAGAGGGTGGCAGTGATGAACCAGAGGGTGAGAGTGATGAACCATAGGGTGGCAGTGGTGAACCAGAGGGTGGCAGCGATGAACCAGAGGGTGGCATTGGTAAACCAGAGGGTGGCAGTGATGAACCAGAGGGTGGCAGTGATGAACCAGAGGGTGGCAGTGATGAACCAGAGGGAGGCAGTGGTTAGCCAGAGGGTGCTGTGATGAACCAGAGGGTGGCAGTGATGAACAAGAGGGTGACAGTGATGAACCAGAGGGTGGCAGTGATGAACCAGAGGGTGGCAGTGATGAACCAGATGGTGGCAGGGGTGAACCAGAGGGTGACAGTGGTGAACCAGAGGGTGGCAGTGGTGAACCAGAGGGTGGCAGTGATGAACCAGAGGGTGGCATTGATGAACCAGAGGGTGGCAGTGATGAACCAGAGGGTGGCAGGGGTGAATCAGAGGGTGGCACTGATGAACCAGAGGGTGACAGTGGTGAACCAGAGGGTGACAGTGGTGAACCAGAGGGTGACAGTGGTGAACCAGAGGGTGCTGTGATGAACCAGATGGTGGCAGGGGTGAACCAGAGGGTGTCAGTGGTGAACCAGAGGGTGTCAGTGGTGAACCATGAGGGTGGCAGTGATGAACCAGAGGGTGGCAGGGGTGAACCAGAGGGTGCTGTGATGAACCAGAGGGTGGCAGTGATGAACCAGAGGGTGACAGTGATGAACCAGAGGGTGGCAGTGGTGAACCAGAGGGTGGCAGCGATGAACCAGAGGGTGGCATTGGTAAACCAGAGGGTGGCAGTGATGAACCAGAGGGTGACAGTGATGAACCAGAGGGTGGCAGTGATGAACCAGAGGGAGGCAGTGGTTAGCCAGAGGGTGCTGTGATGAACCAGAGGGTGGCAGTGATGAACAAGAGGGTGACAGTGATGAACCAGAGGGTGGCAGTGGTGAACCAGAGGGTGTTGTGATGAACCAGAGGGTGGCAGTGATGAACCAAAGGGTGACAGTGATGCACCCGAGGGTGACAGTGGTGAACCAGAGGGTAGCAGTGGTGAACCAGAGGATGGCAGTGGTGAACCAGAGGGTGGCAGTGACGAACCAGAGGGTGGCAGTGGTGAACCAGAGGGTGGCAGTGATGAACCACAGGGTGGCGCTGCTAAACTGCCCGGGAGCCCTGTGGGTGTGAGCCCCTGCGCTGCTGAGCTGCCCAGGGGTTGTGAGCCCACACGCTACTGAACTGCCCCGGGGCCCAGTGGGTGTGAGTCCCCGTGCTGCTGAACTGCCCCGGAGCCCTCTCAGTGTGAAAATCAATCGTGCTCAATTGCCTGGGAGCCCTCTGGGTGTGAGCACACATTGTGCTAAGTGTCCCCCTGCCCCCAGTACATATATACCTGTACCGCACAGCACCATTATGCTCTTGCACCATGAAGTCTGGTGCCTGGATGCTCCTGATCTGTGTAGGTGGTACCACCGTCTGGTGCAGTCAAAATGTAAAGTCATAACTTGCTACACAGCACCAATAAACACGTGTCCCCCTGGCACTGGTATGCACATGTACCAGGCGTGGAGCACCCGCATGCCACTGCACCCTACTGCCCAGCGCCAGCATATGCCTGTATGGGGCAGTTTAGTATGAGATGGGACATTGTCCAGCAGCAGCAGCTGCATGCGCCTGAACCTACTGAGCAGGATCAGAATGGCTTTGTACCAACACACGCAGCAGAGCTATCTTGGACATCTGAAGGATTCTGGGGTCCTGTGCCAAACGTATTTTTGGATCCATGAGTTTCCCGAGCACCATCCTCGTGTAGCTCCTGTGACCAGGACGCTGCTTTCTCCTCATCTGCTGCTCTGCTCGGTCTCTGACCCTTCATAAACAAGATGCATGTGAACTCGCATAGAAGCCCCGCCCGTTTGGCCCCATCCACCACACACTAGCGGTATGAAACGTCTTCCCGCCCGTCCCCACTATAATGGCCAGCTCCCTCCAGGGACCTCGGCGCCTTTTGGCGCGCTGGCAAAGTTACAGGCACACATGGTCACATATTTGTGCAAATGGCACAAAAATCTGCGAGTTCGTGGGAAAATTCGCGAACTCGCGGACTTTTTTTGCAATTTCGCACGAATTCGCGGACCGCGAATTTGCAAATTTCGCCCATACTTAATCCTGAATCATAGCAGTGAGAAGATCGCTCAACCCCTCTTTGCGTTCAAGAGGGCTATTAGCATGCATGACCGGCTTGTACATACACGCCCGAAGGATGTGCCGAGAAGAACGATAGGCACCTTTTGGAACTTACCAGTTGTAGTGGGCCACCATCCTTGTGGAAGCTGCTCTGTCTGTCCACAAACAAAACATTCCACCACTGTGGACATAGGCACTGATCGACCTTGGGAACAAGTCCATTTTTCAAATTGCAATAGTGACAATTTGATTTATCTTCTGACCTGCCCCTGTTCGACCAGATACGTTGGAATGACGACACGCAAAGTGCGATTTCAGATGCTCGAACACAAGAGCTCGTTTTGATGTAAAAAGACAATAAAGAGTCTCACAAAACATTTTTAGAGAAGCATCATGGCGAAGAGGATTTCCAGTGGACTGTACTGTTGTAAATTGGCAGCAATGGGTTAGCATTAGCAGAAGCCATCCTGTATTTAGAAGTTATCTTATCCACTTTGTGAAAGCCATTTTGTATTTCTGGCAGCCATTTTGTTTTGCCATGTGCTCGCCATGTGCTCTGTCCTACCTTTCTGTTAACTGCTCTTGTAGTCTGCCTAGAGACAAACTATGTTTAGCATCCTCCACCTTCGCACATGCCCAGAAGGGCCTAGCCAGTAGAATGCACCTGCTTCTCTAGTATAACTGTCAGGCTATTTTTGCTGCTGTATGGAGAAGTAACTCTCCTCCCACTTTGTTGAACAAGCAGATCTTGTATGCCCATCTTAGTCATTTTGCATGCTTTCATGAGCCAGGACTGCACCTTGGTTTTATGCGTACTATGTAACCCTAGGCATATATAATGCCTCTGTTTTCTGTACTCCTCAGACTGCCTCATTCAGTTGCTAAGGCTTCTGTGTAACGTAGTCTCACTCATTTGAGGTTAATAAAGATGCTCTTTTATTTTCAGCTTCTGTGCCAATTTCTTCTTTGTTGGTTTAAAAGGACCAAGTATCAGTGATCCCTGAGAAGGTGAATTGATTTCTACAAAATGGTGCTCCAACGAGGACCTCATCAGAGAAGTGGCTATCTGAGGGAGTGATCTTGTCAGGAGACTGAAATCTACTATGGAGGACAGGACAGGACTCTACTAAGGAGGTAATCTGTGCACGCAGATTCTGGGGATTCTGTCTCTGCAGCACAGTATATTTCTGATCTTCCTGATTTTGATCCTCCCCATGATTTCACCCCTGACTGAGACCATTTTTGGCGTGAGTATTTAAAAAAAAGACCGTTAGGTCATTCAGAACTTGGCAGTTAGAATTTGTCGGTGTGATGGTGTCATCAGTGATGTCATGAGTGATGTCACTGACCATGTCATGAGTGATGTAATATGTGACGTCATCAGCAGTGCATTGCACGCGCAAGTTATAGTGAGTCCAACTAACTATAACGTGGGAATTTCAATGGTTTTATGCGAGTAAAACTTCCAGCTAACTATAACTGGTGTAAAACCTATGTTTTTTTCAGTGAATTTAATAGTTTTTTTTAATGCTAATTCCTAACTATAACTGGTGTGAAACCTATGTTTTTTTCAGTGAATTTCAATGGCTTTTTAATAGCAAATCTTTATAGGTATAAAAAAGAATACATTTTAAAACGAATTTTATATTGTATAATTATGTAAAATTTTTATTTATTTTTTATTTTTAACCCTGGGGCGCTCCCGGGGCGCGTACCGGTGAACGCACGGGTAAGCGCAATGTTACGGCTCGCCCCGGGGCGCGTACCGGGGAGCGTCCCGTTAGCGCTATTCTCGCGAACGAAAACAACATCGTGACGTTTTGCGTAACCACGTGATGCGTCATATGACGCACTGCGTAAGCGCACCCGGAAGCACGCGAGCGCATACGATCGCACAACGTCCTGACGCGCTTATGCCGCGCGCCCCGGGGCGTGCCCTGTAGCGCGACTACGGGTGCGCCCCGGGGTGCGTAGCGTAAGCGCGTCGGGTCATGTGACCTGAAAATAAAACTTTTCATTGGTTACTAACATTTTTTTTATAAAGAATTAAATCCCCACCCATTTCCTTCACTTCTTCTTTCACTTTTGTGACTGAAAGACCTGCCTGTTTTGCTGTTGGTTCTTTGTTGGATATCTTGGATTATCATGGCTGCCAGACCATCCAGCAGTGAAGATGACTCCAATGAATTCATCGATGAAGAGCCTCCTCAGCCAAAATACAAAGAACATTTCATCAGGAATTTTTTTTCCATACCTGATCACCAGAAGAAGGTAAATGCTCCAAAAGTGGAGTGCAGGATCTGTCACACAGTCCTGTCATGGGGTAACCCCAATAACAAATATTCTTTTGGGAACTCCACAATGATTCACCATGTGGAGAGAAGGCACCCCCAGAATTTTGCCCGGGAAAGTGTCAGGGCTCTGGCACAAAAGGTTCCCAGTGATGGGGCCTCTACATCAACCGGAGGACGAACACCATTGCTGAGGGGGAGATCACAAGAGCAGGTTCCGAACATTCAGCCTGCATTTAACAAAGGCGCCCTTAAATGTAGATACTGTGATCAGCTACTTTCCTGTGGGGAGCAAAGTGTTCTGCTCATGGTTCGAGCATTGGAGAACCATTACTGCCGTTACCAGCCCTAATTTATTTATTTTTTGTTGCTCCTGTTGAGCAGTTTCCATTCCCTGTTTTTGTTGTAGTTCTAAAAAAAGAAAAAAGAAGAAAAAATAAAGTTCTTTTCAGAACTACCTCCAATTCTCATCAAAGAGCTATATTCTTAAAAAAATGAAAAAGAGTAAGTGAAGTGGAGTGCATTGATAAATGAAAGGAAAATGAGTAAGAAAGAACAGAAAAGTGTGAGAGGAGAAAGGAAGTGAAGTAGGGGGACTGAAAGAAGGTGAGTGTTGGGAACGAAAGTAAGGAGAAGGAGAGTGAACATGGGGAATGTGGTTATTCAAACAAAATGTAGAAATGGAACAGGGGTGTGGAAGGGTAAGAAAAGATGCATTGCTGGAGTTGCATCATTTTTGTGACACTCTCCAGCAATGCATCACTTTTGCGCTTACAGATACGTCTGAAATACTGACGTATCTAAAAGTACTTGCGACATAATACGTCATATATTTAATATGACGCATGAGTAGAAGACTGAATGCCTCATTTATGAGGCCATGCGTCACTTTTACGCCACCGGTGCGTCACTTTTTGTGACGCACCAGTGCTGTTAAAAATGCACCTTATTCAGTCATATTTACAAAGTGACGCATCTAGGTAGATGCATCACTTTGTAAACCCCTGCGCCACATTATACCTACGTCAGGTGTAATGTATGCAAAAGGGACGTATTGACGCAAGAAAGGGTCGTAGAGGTGACGCAGTAAAATCTATGAGATATCACTACGTCACTTTTTTGACGCTGTTGCGTCCAAATCTTGCGCCTGTTTCACAGCAGGCGTAAGACTGGTGCAGGCCCTTTCACATGGGGCCTGGCCCCATGTGAAAGGATGCATTGCTGGAGTTGCATAATTTTTGTGACACACTCCAGCAATGCATCACTTTTGCGCTTACAGATACGTCTGAAATACTGACATATCTAAAAGTACTTGCGACATAATACGTCATATATTTAATATGACACATGAGTAGAAAACTGAAGGCCTCATTTATGAGGCCATGCGTCACTTTTACGCCACCGGTGCGTCACTTTTTGTGACGCACCAGTGCTGTTAAAAATGCACCTTATTCAGTCATATTTACAAAGTGACACATCTAGGTAGATGCATCACTTTGTAAACCCCTGCGCCACATTATACCTACGTCAGGTGTAATGTATGCAAAAGGGACGTATTGACGCAAGAAAGGGTTGTAGAGATGACGCAGTAAAATCTATGAGATATCACTACGTCACTTTTATGACGCTGTTGCGTCCAAATCTTGCGCCTGTTTCACAGCAGGAGTAAGACTGATGCAGGCCCTTTCACATGGGGCCTGGCCCCATGTGAAAGGATGCATTCCTGGAGTTGCATCATTTTTGTGACAGACTCCAGCAATGCATCACTTTTGCGCTTACAGATACGTCTGAAATACTGACGTACCTAAAAGTACTTGCGACATAATACGTCATATATTTAATATGACGCATGAGTAGAAGACTGAAGGCCTCATTTATGAGGCCATGCGTCACTTTTACGCCACCGGTGCGTCACTTTTTGTGACGCACCAGTGCTGTTAAAAATGCATCTTATTGAGTCATATTTACAAAGTGATGCATCTAGGTAGATGCGTCACTTTGTAAACCCCTGCGCCACATTATACCTACGTCAGGTGTAATGTATGCAAAATGGGTATATTGACGCAAGAAAGGGTCGTAGAGGTGACGCAGTGAATAAACGGGGTTTTCCCCATGCTACGCTCCCCGGTACGCTCCCCGGTGCGCGTACCGGGCGCTACCCCCGCGAAAATCGGATTTTTTTTAAAAAAAAACTTTTGCCCCGCTGAGCCTTTTATGGCCCCCACATCAAACTTAGGGGGTCAGGGGGGTCTACCCTGCCCCCTTTTGGTAATTTCCCCCTTTGTTTTTTGCAACCTCTTGTGTCTCGATCCTACCAAGACACAAGATTGCGGCTGCTCCGGACTGTTTGGAATGTTTACAGACACCCGAGAGCCAATCAGCTTTCCGTGCGCAAGTCGCGTAGCGCACCCGGAGCGCTCCCCGGTGCGCGTACAGGGGGACGGCTATAGATATATACATTTTTTTGAACATAAATTACTCAAAATCCTCTGGAGCACATATCTTGAGACATAGCAAAGGCACATCGGGCTACCAGTCCCTACAATTTTGCCAAGTTTGGTGAAAATCCATTTAGCCATTCGAGCTAAAAGTGCGACCGACCGCCCTATGGAAATTAACATGGGGAAAACACGTTTTGGGACCCCCCTTTTATCTCGACCCCCGCTTGACGAATCCCCCCCAAACTTTCAGGGAAGGAGCGGAGAGCCGCGAGTCAAAGTTGAGAAAAGATTCAGGCAGATTCCTCAACCAACGTTAAAGTTATTCCCAATAGAATGTTGCGATTTCCCTATGGAAAACAATCCTAACTATAACTACCTACTGGCGACCGCCAGTAGGTAATATATATATATATATATGTATATACACATATACACATAGGGGGCCATTAGGATGGCACCCTATTAGGAAACGGGACCGCCCGCCTCGAGGGCGGGGGTCCCGAAATGTGCATTAGGATGCGCCCACCACAGTGGCGGGCGCAATCCTCATTTTAACATTGTGGCGGGCGGTGCTCACTGCACCGCCGGCCACAATCTAACAATCAAATGCACGCATTTGCATACACGAAGCGGCAGGCACCCCGCGGTGCCTGCTGCTTGGTGTATGCAAATGCGGGGGGGTACCAGAGGTACCCCCCCATTGCACCAATCACCTCGGCCATCACCAGGGGGGCCCGCAGGGGGCCCCCAAACCAAAGACCACCTGCCTTTCCGTGGCGGCATTGCCACCACGGAAAGGCCTGACAATTTGCTCATTGTAATATGGTTGGCGGTGTCTAACAGACACCGCCACCATATGAAACACATTCCGCCCTGGCCGCAAGGCGGGTGGTGTTTTTCACCGCAGCGGTCCCCCCCCCGCCATCCTAAAGTGGCGGGGGGGAATTGGGCAATGGATGTCGGGCGGATTGCCTCCGCCAGGCCAGTGGTGGCTACCGCCAGCCTGGTGGAGGCAATCCGCCCGACATCATAATGGACCCCATAGTATCTACTGGCGGTCGCTAGTAGGTAGTAATAGTTAGGACCTTGTTTCTATTCAAAAGCATTTTTTCTTTTCCAAATATCTTTGGCGCTGGTTGACGAATCTTCGTGAACTTTTCAAAACTAGTAGGGCGCTCTGGTTTGCTCTGATCTTGAAAGTTTCGGGGTGATTCGGCAAGCAAGGGCTGAAAAATTAGGGGTCCAAAACATGTTTTCTCCATGTGAATCGCCATAGGAAACTTTAGACACGGCTACAGCCCGAACGGCTGAACGGAATTACACCACATTCGGCAAAAAGGTAGTCCTTGGTTCAGAAAGAGATTTTTTTTTAAAATGGTGTAAATCCGTTCAGTGGTTCCTGAGAAATTCAAAAAATAAAAGTCAAAAAATAAATTTCCCATAAGAAACTTTAGACACAGTTATAGCAGAAACTGCTAAACGGAATTACACTAAATTACACTAAATTTGCTACAAAGGTAGCCCTTGGCTCAGAAAGAGACCTTTTTTTAAATGGTGTATATCCCTTCAGTAGTTGCTGTGAAAAGTAAAATTAAAAGTTTCGATATTTGGAGGCACAGAGGATCCGCGGAGCCTCCCGACCACGAGCTACATTATAATTGGCTGTCAACACTCCAAACCAGGAAGTGTTGGCAACCATTTTGTGCCTCGGTAGAACCGAGGCACAAGAAAAGAGAAAAACTAGTGCAAAAAACAAGAAAAGGGGGCAGAGTAGAAACACCCTGACCCCCTAGGCCTGCTCAGGGAGTCCCAGAAAAAGCATTTTTTTTTAAATGTCGGTGAAATTCGAGCTGGGTCTCAGAATCCCGCCAATTTTTTTTAAAAAAATGAAGCGCAAACTCCCCACTTTATTTAATCGAGGCCCCGGGGTGGGCCAGGTCCCAGGGGTATTGTTTAAAAATGTATGCAGGGGACCCCCGCAGCCCCAGGGACTGCCACACCACAAGGGGAGCTTAATGTCAGCATCTCCCCGTGTGGAAAGCAAAGCCAGCTCCAGCAGGAGGGGGGAGCCGGCGGGACCGTGGGGAAATTGGGGGCACCCCAAGGTCCCCAACGAGAGGCCAGGCCCCGGGGGATTGGGTCCCCGGGGCCAGAAGTGGCTCGGAGGGGGGCCACATGGCCCCCCTCCCCCATAATAAAAAAATGAATTAAAAAAAACACACAAAGGCCTGCCCAGGGAGATAAGGTCGTGGGCCCATAAATGGCGTTAGGAGGGAGGCCACTCAGCCCCCTCCAATTATTTTCTTTTTTTTTTTAAAAACACTGGCCATGCACCAAGGGGTTGGGGTCCACGGGGCCGAATATGACTTCGGGGGGGAGCCACGTAGCCCCCTTCCATTTAAAAAAGAAATAGGGGTCAGGCCCGGGTGGATGCTCAGGCTCAATAAAATAGGAAAGGAAGGGGGGGCCACACAGCTCCCCTTCTTAAAAAAAATTATTTAAAAAAAGACTGGCATCGCTCCGGATGCCCCTCCCCTTCCCTGCAGCAGTCTGAAAATGCACCCCCTGGTGCATTGTAAGATGGGGAACTAATTCCCCTTGAATACTGGAGGTCCCTGGGGGCCGACAAAGGCCACCAGGAACCTCCAGTATGCACCAGGAAGCTGCTTTGCAGAGAGGTGTTCAGAGGCCAAGCCCCTTTTTACACCTCTAAGCAACGCAGCTCTGTGGCGCTTACTGGAGGTACCTGGTGGGCTAGTTGGACCCAAGGGACCCTCAGGATTCAAGGGGACTTAATCGCCCAACTTAAAATGTGCCACAGGGCACGTTTGTACAGTGGTGAAGGGAAGGGGCAGGGCCTGAGGTGATATGTGTGCAAACATGCGTTGTGGCGCGTTTTGCGTTGGGGAATTAATTCCTCTTCAATCTTGAGGGTCCCCGGGGTCCAACTAGCCCACCACGTACCTCCAGTAAGCGCTACAGAGCTGCGTTACAGAGTGGTGTAAAAAGGAGCGTGACCTGGACCTCCTCTCTGCAACGCTTACAGGAGGTACCTGGTGGGCTAGGTGGCCCCCAGGGACCTTCAGGATTGAAGAGGAATTAATTCCCCAACTTAAAACGTGCCACAGGGCGTGTTTGCTCACATGTCACCTCAGGCCCCGCCCCCTCCCTTCTCCACTGTGCAAACGCGCCACCTGGCACTTTGTAAGTAGGGGAATTAATTCCCCTTGAATAGTGAGCGTCCCTCGGGGCCAACTAGCCCACCAGATACCTCCAGTATGCACCAGGGAGCTGCGTTGCAGAGAGGTGTTCAGAGTCCAAGCCCATTTTTACACCTCTCTGTGGCGCTTACTGGAGGTACCTCGTGGGATAGTTGGACCCCAGGGACCCTCAGGATTGATTGAGTAGTGATGTAATATGTGACGTCATAAGCAGTGCATTGTGGGGGCATGGGTTATAGTTAGCTGAAGAACCTATAACGGGGGAATTTCACGGGTTTTTTATAAGTGAAATGTCCGAGTAAGTATAACGCCCCTGAAACCTATGGTTTTTTCAGTGAATTTTGAAGGTTTTTTAAATGCTAATTTCTAACTATTGCAAAAAACACAGTTGATGGACAGAATGTAGAACAATGTCATACATTCACCCCAGTAGAAGGACCTGGGCCTAAATCCATTGTTTTTTTGCACTCCACACCACCCTGGGTTAGACAATGGCTATATGCAAATCAGCTCTGACCCTGTGCCTCGAGGGAACAGTCAAGTCCGAACTACCAAGCCATGTCTTTCCCAGACCGGAATCAAGCATCCAAGGACCGGTTTCTGGCTATCAACCTTCATCAGCCTGGATAGCTTTCCTCCAGTGGTGTGGAGAGCCTGGGACTCACGTCTGAGCATACCCAGCCCACTCGGGGTGAAAATTGCAAAAAACACAGTCGATGGACAGAATGTAGAACAATGTCATACATTCACCCCAGTACAAGGATCTGGGCCTAAATCCATCGTTTTTTTGCACTCCACACCACCCTGGGTTAGACACTGGCTATATGCAAATCAGCTCTGACCCTGTGCCTCATGGGAACAGTCCAGTCCGAACAACCAAGCCATGTCTTTCCCAGACCGGAATCAAGCATCCAAGGACGGGTTTCTGGCTGTCAGCCTTCATCAGCCTGGATAGCTTGACTCCAGAGGTGTGGAGAGCCTGGGACTCACGTCTGAGCATACCCAGCCCACTCGGGGTGAAAATTGCAAAAAACCCAGTTGATGGACAGAATGTAGAACAATGTCATACATTCACCCCAGTACAAGGATCTGGGCCTAAATCCATCGTTTTTTTGCCCTCCACACCACCCTGGGTTAGACACTGGCTATATGCAAATCAGCTCTGACCCTGTGCCTCATGGGAACAGTCCAGTCCGAACTACCAAGCCATGTCTTTCCCAGACCGGAATCAAGCATCCAAGGACCGGTTTCTGGCTATCAGCCTTCATCAGCCTGGATAGCTTGACTCCAGTGGTGTGGAGAGCCTGGGACTCACGTCTGAGCATACCCAGCCCACTTGGGGTGAAAATTGCAAAACACACAGTTGATGGACAGAATGTAGAACAATGTCATACATTCACCCCAGTACAAGGATCTGGGCCTAAATCCATTGTTTTTTTGCACTCCACACCACCCTGGGTTAGACACTGGCTATATGCAAATCAGCTCTGACCCTGTGCCTCATGGGAACAGTCCAGTCCGAACTACCAAGCCATGTCTTTCCCAGACCGGAATCAAGCATCCAAGGACCGGTTCCTGGCTATCAGCCTTCATCAGCCTGGATAGCTTGACTCCAGTGGTGTGGAGAGCCTGGGACTCACGTCTGAGCATACCCAGCCCACTCGGGGTGAAAATTGCAAAAAACACAGTTGATGGACAGAATGTAGAACAATGTCATACATTCTCCCCAGTACAAGGATCTGGGCCTAAATCCATCATTTTTTTGCACTCCACACCACCCTGGGTTAGACACTGGCTATATGCAAATCAGCTCTGACCCTGTGCCTCATGGGAACAGTCCAGTCCGAACTACCAAGCCATGTCTTTCCCAGACCGGAATCAAGCATCCAAGGACCGGTTTCTGGCTATCAGCCTTCATCAGCCTGGATAGCTTGACTCCAGTGGTGTGGAGAGCCTGGGACTCACGTCTGAGCATACCCAGCACACTCGGGTTGAAAATTGCAAAAAACACAGTTGATGGACAGAATGTAGAACAATGTTATACATTCACCCCAGTACAAGGATCTGGGCCTAAATCCATCGTTTTTTTGCACTCCACACCACCCTGGGTTAGACACTGGCTATATGCAAATCAGCTCTGACCCTGTGCCTCATGGGAACAGTCCAGTCCGAACTACCAAGCCATGTCTTTCCCAGACCAGAATCAAGCATCCAAGGACCGGTTTCTGGCTATCAGACTTCATCAGCCTGGATTGCTTGACTCCAGTGGTGTGGAGAGCCTGGGACTCACTTCTGAGCATCACCACCCCCTTTTGTACCGCTTTTGGCCGCCATAAGTGTGGCAGGGTATGCACAGACGTGAGTCCCTTGCTCACTTTGCCACTGGATTCAAGCAAGCCGGGCTGAAGACGGCTGTAATGCCAGAAACCGGTCCCCGGAAGCTTGTTTCCGGTCCAGGGAAGGCATGGCTTGGCAGTTCGGGCTGGACTGTTCCCATGAGGCACAGAGTCAGACTGATTTGCATATAGCCATGTCTGAACTGGGGTGGCAGAGTGGGCTAAAGAACGATGATGGATTAAACCCAGATCTGTTGACTGGTTGTGAGTGTTTGATTGGTTTGGATGCTCCGTCCATCACTACCCCCTTTTGTACCGCTTTTGGCCGCCATAAGTGTGGCAGGGTATGCTCAGACGTGAGTCCCTTGCTCACTTTGCCACTGGATTCAAGCAAGCCGGGCTGAAGACGGCTGTAATGCCAGAAACCGGCCCCCGGAAGCTTGTTTCTGGTCCAGGGAAGGCATGGCTTGGCAGTTCGGGCTGGACTGTTCCCATGAGGCACAGGGTCAGACTGATTTGCATATAGCCATGTCTGAACTGGGGTGGCAGAGTGGGCTAAAGAACGGTGATGGATTAAACCCAGATCTGTTGACTGGGTGTGAGTGTTTGATTGGTTTGGATGCTCCGTCCAGCACCACCCCCTTTTGTACCAATTTCTAACTATAACATGCTTGAAACCTATGTTTTTTTCACTGAAGATATATATATATATATATATATATATATATATATATATATATATATATATATATATATGTATTTATGTATGTATTTTTGTTGATGTACATATATATATATTATGTATATTCACTGAGAAAAACAAAGGTAAAAGTAACATTATAGGTAGGTGAAATGTTCAGCAACAATGTAACACTTTGAACTAAATAAAACTCTCAAAGTTATCTCAGGTAACTATAACTTGTGCCCTTAGGGAACTGCAGCTGTAACTAGCGCCCCTTCCCTTCACATTTTTCTCATCAATAATTTCACTACAAATGTTGCAGAGTTATCAATGATGTCATAGAAGATGTTGTGAGTGATGTAATACGTGGGGTAATTAGCAGTGCATGGTGAGGGCATGAGTCAAAGTTAACTTAGGGAATGAGTTATAGTTACTTGAATGCACTGTAGTATGCTCACTTGCTACTGTGGGAAGGAGTATTTCCAGGGATGGTGTTTATCAGAGTTTACTGTTTATGGCCAGTGGCTTGGTATGAGTTGAGAGTAGAGTACAGTCTCTTCCCACACCCTACTATGCACACCTATTATGAGAGAGAAGGGTGTAAGCAGGGAGGACAGCCCCTCTCCACTGACTAGTACACACACTGGTCATCTGAGAGAGATGTGTCAGCAGAGAGGAAAGTCTTTCACAACAGACCCTACTATGCACACACGTCATCTGAGAGAGAGGTCGGAAAGGGCAGGCCTGTCATTCTCAACACCCTACTATGCACAGCAATCATTCAAGACAGGGTCGTCAGCAGAGAGGTCAGTATCTCTCCACGCACCCTACCACTTACACACTTGCACTTTTCATCTGAGGGAGAAGTCTGACAGGAAAGGCCTGTTATTCTCCACACTACTACACACACCCATCATCTGAGAATGAGCTCTGAAATGAAAGGTCAGTTCATCCACACACTACTAAGCACACCCATCATCTGAGACAGAGCTCTGAAAATAAAGGTCCGTCCCTCCACACACCATTCTACGCACACATATCATCTGTGAAAGAAGTCTGGAAGGAGAGGACTGTCCCTCTGCATTCACTCTATGCACACCTATCATCTGAGAGAGAGGTCTCAAATGAGAGTTTACTCCATCCACACATCCTACTGTGCAGACCCGAAATCTGAGAGAGACGTTTCGGCAAAGAGATGCCTGACCCTCTCCGGTAACTACTTTGCACACCATTTATCTGATATGGAGTTCTGAAAGGAGAGGCCAGTGCTATGACACACCCTACTATGTGCACCTGTTATGCAAGAGAGGTGTCTTGACAGCAAAGCCAGTCTCTCCACACACAATGCTATACATTGTTGTTATTTGAGAGAGATGATTGAAAGCAGAGAGTAATCCCTTCTCATACTTCTGTATGAACACCCATTATCCAACAGAGGGTTTATAGTGGAGAGGCTAGTGTTTTCCCATATACTACTATTTCCCTACAATTGTGTTGTGATCATACAAGAGTTGAGTGAGATTTGAGAGCAAGCTTCAGGGAGTGGTTTCACGAGAATTTCGAGCACTTGAATTCTCGCCATTTCCCATTCCTTCGGAATGGAAAAGGCGAGACCTAAAAACTGCTGCAAGACAGTTTTTGCCTGAAACAGGGGACAAATCGTAATCCTTCCATGTGAAGAGGAGCTGGGTATCATCTGCATAAGCTATGATCTTTGCACCCAGCTCCAAGGCCAGATGGATGAGAGGCGTAACATATATATTGAAAAGAAGGGGGCTCAAAGTTGAGCCCTAGGGGACTCCAGTAGTCAATTTTCTTGGTACTGAAGAAAACTGAGGCAGCCATACCTGCTGTGTCCTGTTCTCTAAGAAGGATTTGATCCAGTCCCATGCCCCACCAGAAATTCCAATATTAGAAAGAAGGGCAGAAGTTGGCGATGTCGCACCGTATCGAAGCCGGCAGAGAGGTCCAATAAAATCAGGGCCGCTCTGCCGCCTGAATCTAAGCATTCCCTAATGGCCTCCGACATCTCAACCAGGGCTGTCTCTACTATATGTGGTCCTAAATCATGACTGGGCTGGATGGAAGGCACCAGAAGTCTCCACAAATTTGGAAAGTATGTACTGCCTTCTCACACACCTTCACCACAGCCAGAAGTAGTGAGATAGGACGGTAATTAGCTAGTGTGGCAGGGTTGGTCTGTTTCCATTCAGAAGGAACCATGGCTGTTTGAAGCGATAGATTGATGATAATATTCACTTCAGGATTAATCGTTTCCGCCACTGCTGTTAGCTGCCTAGCAAGACATGGGTCAGCTGGTGAACCAGATTTAAGGGATTTCAGGATGGCCAATGTTTCCAGCAGAGAGATATGAGTGAAGGCTGACAGAGAGAAGCTGCTTGAATCCGAGTCCGATACAGTCTGCGTGGGGAAAGTCCGCCCACACTTGGCTAGCGGGCCCGAAGCTGTCCTGGATTATTTGAATCTTGTCAATAAAGAACCTGGACAGCTCCTCACACCAAGAATGAGAAGCAGGGATGCTAATTTGTTCCACACAAGGCTTTAGGAAGCTCTTGACAATGGAGAAAATGTCTTTAGAGTTATTTTTTGACTGGGCAATGCGCTCCGTATAGAAATTGCCTTTGGTTGGATGGCAGTGTAGTAATCTTTTTGGGAACTCCTTAATACTGTTTTAGCCAGTGGGCAGTAGGTTTGTCTCCAACTAGGCTCTAGCTTTTTACATGCCTGTTTTAGCTTTTTAAGCTCATCTGAGAACCATAGTTTGGACGGAGTGTTTCTTACTTTCCGAATCTCCAGAGGTAAAGAAAGATGATCTACAGCCTCTGAGATCCAATTGTTAAAACACCCAATACATCAGCCAAGTCTTTAGAGGCTGGTGAGCGGGTATCTAACAGGATTCTATCCAGGGTGGCTGGCTCTATTTGTTGTGGATAGCTAAGCTTAGGTGAATTAATGGACTGATAGGAAGTCTGTATGGACCAAGAAAAGTGAATTAAAAAATGGTTGTACCAGGAGACAGGAAGTGGATCCTGGACAGCTAAATGGAAGTTGGAGCATACAGCATCGAGGATGTGTCCTCCACTATGAGATGGAGAGTTAACCCATCGGGTCAAGTGGGCCACATTCAACGAGTCACTAAATTCTCTTGTGTCGGTGGTCTCCGCACAATCTAAATGGATGTTAAAATCCCCCAAGAGCAGGAAGTTCATATATTGCAGAGTCTAGGCATGATGGCTTTATCTAAATTTATAGATATGCTGCATTGTTGAGACGCTCTAGCCACGTAGCTTGCAAATATAGCTAAAAGTAAGGACACATTAGCGCCTGATGATGCCTGTCAAAATTTAAAAGATATATATTATATACTTGTTTGTTTAATAGTTGTTGATATAGCTTGCTAATATATTTGTAGTTTTACATTGTTAAATTGTTTTGTTGTAATAAAAAAGTTTAAAGTTACTTTTGATTTCTTTGTTTAATAGTTATTACAAATTTCAATTTCATTATAGTATTGCAATATTTACTAAAACCGATAGTTGTTAACGGAGAAGATACCCTATTTTTTACTCTACTATGGACATTCATCACTATGAAGAGGAGTATATGCAGCGAGGTTCTATCTACAGTCTACTTTGCACATGTGCTAATCTGGGAAAATGTCTCCGCTGACAGGGCAGTGCATTATCTTATCATAGTCTGTATAGTTGTATGTAAGACAGCCTTCTCAGCATAGAGTTAATTTCAACCCCACAATTTACTTGTATATCTGTCATCTTGGGGAGAGCTACGACCAGAGAGGTAAGCCTCTTTTCACACCTTAATTTGCACACTCATCATCCATGACACAGGTCACAGTAGAGAAGCAAGTCTCTTATCACACTACTATGCAGACCTGTCATGCAAGAGAGATGTGTCAACAAACAGGCAGTTCCTCCCCACATCCTACTATGCATACTTGTCAACATGGGAAGATGAATGAGCAGAGAGCTAACTTTTTCTGAAAGCCTATTGCAGACACCTTACACCCTGGTAAAATGTGTTAGCTGAGAGGTCATTCCCTTCTAAGACACCAGTACATATCTCTGTTGCTCTAGGGAGTGGTGTAAGTAGAGAAGACACTGCTTGCCCACACCTTATTGCTCATCCATGTTGTCCTGAAGATAGGTGATATGCACTACTATGTGGAGAGCTGTGACGGGACAGTCAAATCCAATCCCACACCCTAATATATATGGTTATAGCTCTAGGGAGATGTCTCAGTGGAGAGGTCAGTACTTTCTATACTTACAATAGAATGGTAAGATATTATGTGTGAGTAGTGTACCTTCCCCACCCTATTATGCATTCTGCTGAGCCTGGTGGAAAGTTGTGAGTGGTGAGGCAGTGCCTTTTTACACCGTACTCTACACTCTGGTTACCTTCATGCAAGGCCTCACTGGAGAGGCCAGTCCCTCCCCATAGTCAACTACACACAGTTGTTAGGATGTGGAGATGTATCAGTGAAATTCCAGTCTCCTTACAACCTATTGTGCACCGTTGTCCTACTAGGAGAATGTTCCATTTGGGAGTTTGTCTGTGAGAGCAATCCTTTCGTCTGCTTCTCCGCCTTCTTGACAGTGGGCAGTTATAGTTAGGTTAGAGTTTCCATAGGAAAAACATTTCATGAACTTCAGATCCTTCCTGGAGCGTTTTGGGATTATTTGTAAGAAGGGGCTGAGAAAAAGGGGCTTTACAAAATGTTGTTTTCCCATCTTAATTTCTGGAGGAAACTTTGAGAGGTTATACAGAAATAATTGCTGAAAGACATCACCACAAATTTGGCAGAAAGTTAGAACTTTATTCAGACAGTGTGCTTTTTGCTATTTGATGTAAATCCAATGACCTCTTTTTGAAAAATGTTTGTTGAAAAAGGTGATTGGGGTATCATCAAGGGGTTAAAAAAAGAGATATATCTCGACTGTTAGTCTGTTAGTCTCCTACAGTACCTTCAATTAAAAAAAATTGAGTAATATGATTGGTCACAACACATTTTTTTTATGTTATCTCAGTCTCGCTGGACCGGAACCTGTCCCACGGGGCAAATTGATTTCATTTCCTGGCACCAACTCAAAGAAAATTATTGCATCAGCTATTACAGGACATAGGGAATAAGACGTCAGTGATGTCATCAATTATGTCATTTAACATGTCAGGAGTGATGTATTATCTGAGATCATAAGCAGTGCATGGGAAGAGTGCAAATAAACTATAAGTGGTGAATTACATTGTTCTTAAGTATTGGGGCCATATGTATGTAAATTATATTTACTGATTCCTAACTACCGAATTTTACTGATTCAGTACTCAGAAATCGGTAAATGAGATGTAGGTAAAAATTAGGTAACATTTACCGATTCGGAAAAATTCGGAAAATGTGTACCGAATCGGTATTTTCCGAATCGGTATTTACCAAATCGGTAAATACCGCATCGGTAAATACTGAGTCGAAGATTAAAAAAACAAGCAATTGAGGATTCAACCAATCCTGTGCATCCACCCCACAACCAGGAAGTGGACCCACCCATGCAGTTGCAGACAATCAGAACCTTCTGGAGAGCTGGGAGCAACTGAGCCACTGGCTGAACATTGCTAAGCAGAACTGCAGGATGGCATCCAATGAATCAGAGAGGGAAGGAGCAGAAAGGAAAAGGAAAATAAAGTTCAGTGCAAGTGAGCTTCAAGTCCTTGTGGAGGAGGTGGTGAAATACCACACACAGCTGCCTGCAGGTAGCCGAAGCTGTAAAAAGGAAGATCTGGCTGGCAATCCAGGCAAAGGTCAATGCTATTGGGGTGAGCCCACGGGACATAGATGACCTCAAAAAAAGGTGGTATGAACTTCGGATCATCACCAAGAGGAAGCTGGCTGCACAGAGGAAAGAGGCCAGTCTCACAGGGGGAGGAAGAAGCAGGGCACCTCCCCTTATAGACCTGGAACAGCTGGTTGAGTCAACCCTGGAGCCCGAGAGTGTGTCTGGAATTGGGAATGCAGACAGCTCAGCCAGAGCTGCCACAAAACAAGGTAAGAAGCATGTACAGCAATCCCCTCTTCCCTATCCCCATTCCCCATTGTGGCTCTGTGACTCACACTCCAGTACAGGTTTTAGTATACACCAGCAATGCACTATGGGAGATGTAGTCAGTGAAACACCCATCATGACAGTCATCACACCATAACAACAAGGCATGCTACACACATCAGTCAGAAGCAGCAGAGGACATTGAGATAGTGTGACAGGAATGTAATTTAATATTGAAATGCAGGGCTGCCGGAGCACTGAGCTAATGTCCATATCTGTCCACAGGAGAGTCATCGCGCAGGACTGCACAGGAGAAGGAGGGAAGGGCACCCCGTAAGGGAAAAACTGAGGATGCCAGTACTAGTGCAGGTCACAGCACTCCACCACCACCGGCACCAACACCACAGGCAGCTGAACCAACAGAGCCAGCCGCAACAGCAGAGCCAGCATCAACACTGCTGATTGAGTCACCACCACAGCAAGCCTCACAAGTACCTCACCTGTAGTGGTAAGGCCCAGGAGGCATGTTGTTGCCACTCTCCATGTCATGGAGTTGTCCTCTGAGGAAACAAGGGGGTGACACACCAACTTGTCCACTGGAGGAAACAAATGCTGGACTGCAGTCCACTTTTGAGGGTGCGCACACAGGTGCGAGACACCGCAGGGCCCAGGAGCACAGCACAAATCAGCAGGGTGATGGGGTCTTCGGAGGGCTGGAGGCCAGTATGGTCAAGGTGCAGCGCCTGCAGGGGAAGGTGATTCAATCAGTTCAGAGACAAATGCGGCACCTAAACAAGAACATGGTTAACATTGAAAGGGGCATCAGCTCTATGGCGGAGGTCATCAAGGAGATGGCTGAGGGCATGCCGGACATGTCCCAGTCTGTGTTGGTGCTTTGTGACAAACTGGACGAGGACAGGGCAAGAAGGCTCAGGGAGAGGCAGTGTATGGAGCAGCACACTGGGGCAGTCAACTGCCTGGCAACTGCCACTTCCCTGCTCTGCAGGCGCTCTCTGGCAAAGCAGGAGGGGCTTGTGCACTGCTGCACTGATGTCACCAGGGGGATGGGGAAGGTGACATCCACACTGGAAGTGCTGCTGACCACCCAGTCAGCCAATGCTGGTGCACTAGGTGTGGGGGAGAGTGATGAGACCACCAGCAGGAGCAGCATTACCCCCACTGTCCCAGATACCCGGTGGAGCAGCAGGCGGCATGCTGCGGGCCCTGGCTCAGCAGTCAGTGAGGAAAGCCAGCTTCAGGCATACGGCAATGTTGTGGGTGGGCGCAGACGTTAATGCTGCCCACACATTTATGAACATATTTAGGGTGAAGTAACCCATTACTACCTATTAAGGTTGTCACCATTTGGACTGGCATGGTGTGCCATTTGTTCATTGTCATAGTGCCCAGTTATAAAACTACATCATGTACATGCAACGCCTGGCTGTGTCTCCTTACTTACTTAAAAATAGTTACGTGTTATCTCTGCCCGTCTCTGTCTCCCATCTGTTGCTGGCGCCAGTCCTGCTGTGTTGGGCTCAGGCTGTGCATCTTCATCATCAATATCTGGTAAATCCACTGCTGTTCCTTTCCTAGTGGCAAGGTTGTGCAGCATTGCGCAAGTTGCAATGATTTTACAGCAGATGAGGGGTGAGTACTGACGTGTGCCTCCGCTTTTGTGGAGGCAGCGGAACCTGCTTTTTAACAGTCCAAAGGTGCGCTCCACGACGTTGCGTGTAGATGTGTGTGCCAAGTTGTAACATCTCTCACTCGGGGTTAATGTGTTCAGGTAGGGAGTGAGGATGAATGAGCGGACGGCATATGCGCTGTCGCCTATGTGGAAAAGAGAGAGCCATTACTCACATGCACAACAACACCTAAATCTGCAATATATATCAGGGTGTGTCACAGTGTTTTACCTAGCAGGTATCCTTCTCCGAATTCCCCTGCTGCCAGGCGTGTGTAGATTCCACTGTTCCGGAAGATGGAGAAGTTGTGGATGCTTCCTGGGAATTTGGCCATGATGTCTGTGATTATGTTGGCAGCATCACAGATTACCTGCACATGTATTGAGTTGGTGGACTTTCTGTTCCTGTAGATGTATTCAGTGGCTGCAGGTGGGCAGATTGGGATGTGTGTGCCATCAATGCAGCCGATGACATGTTGGAACTGTGCCATTTGGTAAAAGTCAGTCTTGGTCTTCAGTAGTTCCGCATGTGTGTCAGGGAAGCTGGTGTAATGATGAATTCTCTGCATCATGGCCTCCAGGAACTTCCTGAAAAAACGGAACTGGCAGCTCTGGGACACCCCACCTATCGCAGCTATTGCCCCTGGTAACTGCCAGATGCAAACCGGTGTAGGCTACAGAGCACCTGCACATGTGGTGGAATGGCGTGCACCCTTGGTGTTGGGTGCTCCAGGAGTGGGTGCAGGTCCCTTATCAAGTCCAAGATGGTGTGGGGGTGTAGCCTGTACCTTTCATGGATCTCTGCCTCAGTAAGTTTGAAGAGTGTGATCCGCTGTCTGTAGACTTGCTCCTCCCTGCTCCATTTCCTCTTTCCTGCTGCCTGTAGCCGCCTTGCTATTACATAGAAAGCCGCCATTCTGATCACACTGTTGCATTTTGGGGCCTGTTTTATTGCCTGCACCTGGTTACCACCTGCTTTCAATCCATTGTAATTACCGACTCTTAAATACCGAATTTCATGAAATTCGGTATTTTTGAAGTTACCCACATCTCTATTTTCGTTTTTACCGATTCTTATTTACCGATTCGGTAAATAAGGATTCGGTAAATACCGATTCGGTAATTTAGAATTCGGTAATGATGATTCGGTATTTACCGATTCATAATTACCGAATCCTTAGTTTTGGCCTCCTACATCTCAAATGCCTAAATACCGGTCGGTAACGGCAAATTTACCGAATTTCGTCCGTTACTGACCGGTATTTAGCTACCTTCATATGGCCCTAGGTTTTTTTAAAATCTTATTTCAACACCAAACTCTAAAGTCACTTTATCCTTTGTTTTCTTCAATTAATTTCTGGGTTTTATTGATCCAATTCATCACTACCCCGCTGCACATGGTCTTTGTCAAGCCAGGCCCTGCACCCAAACCCCCAAGTGTGGCCAAGCTTAATTAGCCTGTGCTCAGCAGCAGGTTAGCTACAGGACTGGACCTTCAGGCAGAACCTGCAGCTAACTAAACTGAGGCACCTTTCACTTGAGGTGAATGGTCTTTGGCCATGTGCAATGGAGACTTGGATGCTGTTTTTGGACACTGAACAGGACCTGTGGCCATCCCCACATGGGCAGCAACCCTACATTGTGCAAAGCATTCAACTGTGTGCATTGGGTGTGGTCACAGGGCATCGCCTCCCTCCTAGCCCTGTGGCCAACCACTTGCATCTGGTCGACCCCCAGTGTGCCTGGCCTCTGGCTATGCTCAGCAGGAGAGGGGCTGCAGGGCCTGGGATCTGGTGAGTCCCTGCAGCCAATCCCTCTATGGGTGGCCAACCATTAACTGCACACAAACTTTATTCTTTCATTGTACAAAATTCAGTGGTACAAAAAGTAATGTTTCACAGGGAAGTGTGAAATATGTGAAATATTTTGTGGTCCCTGGTAAAAAAATGAGTTTTATCATCATAATGACAGCACCCAATCCACTCTGCAGAGAATTAGCATCATGAGGGCCATTAGGATTATGTTGGAAGGTTATCTAATTTATGCAGTAAGGCTATCTATAATACAGAGCAAAAGCGTTAAATTATTCTGCACATTCTCTAGCAGCTTCATTTTAATCAATTTGAGCTGGAATTTTTTTTTGTGATATTTGAAAATAAAGCAATTTGTGTGAAAAATTATGCGACAAATGCGTTAAATACACAAAATGCCCAAGATTACCACATTACGATAAATCTTATAATTGAGATTTCCTTCATGTAAAAAACCTATTGTGGGAGTCTGTGAACAACATAAAAAACGGAAGCGAGACTGTTATTCATGTCACATGTCCTATTGCATCTTTTATTTATCATGATACACATCCTCATGAGAAAGAAAGGGAAACAGAGACTGATTTCGAAATATAAAATAGCGCAAAATGCCTTATCAGCATTTTGTATTATAAAGCTTTATTTTCTGTCATTTTTGGATAATGTCACATAACTTGCAGAAAGCAAATTATGCAAGTTTCACTCATGCTTAGTTAATTCATAAATACCTATTGAGTTTGTGCATCCAAGGAGGATTGGCGAATCCCCCCCAAAAAAATTAGTTCACTCCATTGATCTAGGGAGATTTTTCTTCCATCGTCCATTGCACATTCACAAACCTGACCTCGTAGTTGAAAGGAGCAGCTCTGTCATAGAAAACTTTCTGTTGCTGCCGACCTTGCACAACATGTTGGAAAAAAACAAAAAAGGCCATAAGCTGGCAGGATAAGCCTTTCCTGGCAATGAACCCCAGACCCAGGTGGTGGTCCAAAAGGGATCCCAAAGAGGGGACCTGCCAGGAATTATTATTCATATTCAAAATAATTGTGATGAATTGTGTTGGATTCTTAATTCCCATTCACCCTCCCCCCCCCCCCCCTCCCCCACGTCCTGCAGACCTTCCGGGGATCTCAAGATTCACAAATCACCCCACATTTGTTTTAAATAGAATTTGGTGCACTGTAGCTGCACTTGGCAACCCTAGCTGCTCTAGGACTTCAGTTGTGGGCAGCAGACTATGGGTAAGTGTAAAATGATGGGAGAGGTGCTGTTTCATCATATTGGACTTACCTTGTGGAGAATCTGGTATTTTTGTGTTGTGTGCAGTACTGAGCCTCAGGGTGTAATAAAGTACTGACATGCACTGAAAATGAACTACTGGGCATGCTATTGTGATGTTGAGTGTTTGTCAATTTGTGAGCATGCTTTATCCACACTAACTTTCCTGAGCAGTCATCTCTCCAACTGAGAGTCAAGTGCTGAAGAGGTTTTACTTGACCTAGTTTTGCAAATCCTTAGTCGATCGGACCCCTGGACCTTAAAGGCAAATATGCCCAGCCCCCATGACTGTGGGCCAGTAGCCCCTGCTTGCCCAAAGGACCTCACCTAATGAGGTCTGACACATAACTAGAATGAGAAGCATTGTGGAATCATGATTTTACTGTACTCTCTTGAAATATGTATTTTTATGATTGTGGCAAATCATAACACAGATCCTGCAACAACTATAGAGAAGGATGTTCTTTTCCTTATGATCTTTTGAATGGCAACCTATTGTGCATTACTTGTTATAACTGCCACTACCCTAAAGCAAAGATTTTCTATGGGTAATATGGACAACCAATTCTCACATATTTCTTTTTCATTGCACATCTGTCAATTTTGTGAATCATGTGTATTGCATGCACCAGTACACTGCGATTATTTCCAGGCGTAAATCTCCTTCGGCACATTTAAACTCTTTGCAAATTGCCCTCTGCTAAACATGTTCAGTAGCAAATACCAGCTTTATAGAGTAATTAAAGTGCTGTTTGCTGAAGGTCATAAATTGCGACCTTTAGCAGCATGCTAGTTAGTTGCAGACAGTACTGTTAATGACAAATATTGTACATCACACATAGCACCCAGCAGTATTTAATTAAGAGGCTGTTTAAGAGACCCATATAATGTGAGATTAAGCAGCATGAAGGAGTTAATTAGGTACTTCCTCCTTTTAAAACCAATAAACTGTGATATGTAGAGGCAAGAAAGACTTAAGGTACGTCTAACTAAAAGTACTTTAACTGTAATATTTATTACATTTTGTTTACTTAAAACATTGGGAGTAATGTTTACTTACTCCTGGCTTGTGAATTGTAGACCAAAGAACTTAGGGCCTCATTTAGCCCAAAATGACACAGCGCGGCACCACAAGCCATTTTGCTGGGCCGAGTTGCCCCATTTTAAAAGCACAGGGATGCGTCATATTTACAATAATATGCCGCATTCCTGTGCTTTCCCCTGCGCTGATGCATAATCAGCTGCCATGCGCCAACACGGACACGCTTGCACCATGGTCCAAGAGTTCCAGCTTTGCGGGAAAGATTGTTTTTGTGCAAGGGACACCTTCCTGCACAAAAGCAATCGTTGATGGTGTTGTCCTCTTCCTATGTGTGCTGCAAAATGCAGCACACATAGGAAGAGAAAAAAACGAGGAAAAAATAAAATTATTGGGAGGCTTAGGATTCTGAGGCATGTCCAGGTTTACAAAATGCTGTAAATCTGGAAATGCGGCAGAATCAATAGGTGTTGCGTGGGAGCACCCACAGCAACAGCGATGGCATGTCCCTTTCACTCAGAGTGATGCATGAAAAGGGCCAATATTTATAAGGTCATGAAAAGTTATGGAGGGTGGCTTTTCGTGGCCTTGTAAATATGGGCCAGCACACTGGTCCTCTGGTGCATCAAAAAAAGTGACGAGCCGACGGCAGCAAGGAGCCTGTAAATAAGGCCCTTATACTGTTATATGATTCATATTACCTACAAAACCTGTTCAACTGGAACATTCAGGAGTTCTGTTTGGTGAGAACCTGTAAATAAATAATTAAAGTACTTAAAAAATTAGTAAAGTCTATATAAATAAACACAATATGTTCAGGTTGTAGCAGGTTTATGTTCAGAAACATCCAAGTTTATTGAATTGCAATGAGTTTTTTGGCAGGTATATTTATTTACAATTTAACGCCTAGTTCTTCCATAATTATTATTGGTTTTATCTTGCCTTTTGCTAAAAGCTTTCTTATCTGTGATTTTCTTTTGTTGAGTGTTGACTCTATTTATCAGTCAGATGTACCTCAATCTTTATCACAGCATTTACTAATAAGCCAATTTTCACACTCTGAATTTAGATTGTGTCGATTTCTTATTAAATGTAAAGAATTTAGGTGTAACATGTCTTTTTCCTGCCAATGTGGTGATGTACTGTTGATGGATTCCCTTGATTTTAGAATATCATGTAACTTTATGAAGCACATATTGCTGCTCTTATAATGTTTATTCTGTGTTTGGAGTTGTTTTTTAACTTTCATGAACTTTTCAAAAATATTACTTTTATTTCTTTGAAATATATGAAAGCCACTAATGTTCATGCTTATAATGCATCATACCTACTCAAGGTGGTTGTCCTCTAGGTGAGCAGTTCTTAAATTGTGACCACTTATCCATGGACACACCCAAGGAATCTGAAACTGGTGGCTAAAAATTAATTTGGTATCCTTATCCAGATTTGTGGGAGCAGTGCAAGTACAGCAACTACAATCTCGTTTAGACTATTTGTGGCTTCAATTGAAGCAATGGTATGTGCATATGAAAAGACAGCATGCAACACAAAGTGATACGCTAGATTTTGAAGTGAATAAAATATTTAATAATTTGTGTATTTGTTTGAGTTATACTTGGTTCCATATTACTGTGCATTATTGTGAGGTCTGTTGCTGCACAAGCATGGTAAAATTGTATTATATGCTTACACTCCTTACTTCTGTAACCACACTGGGCCCTTTACGATGAGAAAATCTGCAGCATTTCCATTTACCACAGGGACAATGATCCTCTGATGACTCTTTCTCTGCCGATATGGGGGTGGAAATTAAGGTGGCCAAAACACCAAGTTTGCTGTCCAATGAGGACTATGAATTGATTGACAGCCAACTCACAAATTTGAGATCAGATTAGGTACACCACTCTTAAAACCATGCTGTAGAAATAAAGAATAACAACGGGAAGAACAAACCTCCTGAAAAAGTTAAGTCAGGCTAGAATTATGCATACCAAAAGCTCTGCAACAGCAACACAAAACAAGAGAAGTAATACTTGATGTTCTGACAGAGCTTGTTGATTCTCCCTTCAACGCATTTAAATAATTTGTAAATAGCACAGTTTAAAAGGAAGAACCAACTAGACTCAATGTTAGACTCAGGCAGGAATTAGAGTAATTTGGTTACTGAACTAAATATTCAAAATTCATAGCAATAAGCAATCTTTTAATAATTTCAGTTAAGAATATCACAGCTTCCATTAAAGCACCAAACATTTAGGCACAGCTTTATCGGATGGTGATTATAAGGCTCAGTTTTCAGAGTTACAGAGCCCCATTACCTTTAAGGCAGAAGGATATTTGTTTGTCTAAATGTTCAAATGCTTAGCATAGGACAAAAGAAAATTAAAATGAAATGGCTTGGCTAAGAAGGTTTCAGTCCATCAGCTACCAACTGTGTCATCAGCAAGGTGGTCCAAAAGTAAAAAGATAATTCGTAGTAATCATCAAAAATCGATGAGCATCGGATCCTCTCGATCAAAAGGAAAAGAAAAAGTATGGTGTTGCCCTACTTTGGGATTTCTTTTTTTATAAAATCTCTAACAAGATCCCAGTGAAGTAGCATAAGACCACCATCAAAACACTGTCATATGCTTAGATTCACATAATGTCACCTAGGACACTCGCGACAATGAGATGCTTTCCCATGCTGGTCATGAGAAATGAAAGATTTGAAAGTCCACATTGGTCTAACATTGCATGAAAAATAAATACACTGTATCCATGTATAGCAACATCTGAAATCATAATCCCACAGGAAAATTTCACTGTGAACACTGAAAAAAAATTTAGGAATGTCAAAAGTCATACAGGAACAGAACAAATAAAGCGACATTTTACTATTTGTAAATGGAACGTTGTATTAGGTCAAGGGCAAGGTTAGTGTAAGAGAAAAAGCATTTTCAAAAAAAAACTTTAAATTGGTATTTTACATTTAAATTGAAATAAACTCTAAATCAATATAAAATATTATGCAATAAACCATTTCAAATAGGGAATATGTAGAACTTTCACCTGACATTATTACATGGAAATAGTTAATGTTAGAAATACACTACTACCACAGTTTTCATGTTCATATAAGTGTATAATTTTCTAAATTCACACTAACAATGGTGTGTTCTACAGAAAGCATTAGAAATACTAAGCCACCTTCTAAACAGCACAGTTTCATCATAAAATGTTAGTAAACATCATGTTGAACTTGTTTGTAGGTATTAGGATTGTTTTGTATATATGTTTTCTTCATCTTTCATTTTAAAGCAATCTTTTATGGTGCTTCTACTACACTCTAGACAATGAATGTGTCTTGTATTATGATTTTTAAAATCTTGCGTCATCAAGTCCAAATCGTAGAAATTGCTTAGGGAATAGTTCCCGCCTTCCAGTAGTTGTTCAGTAGTAACAGTAGTCAACATAAGTCAAAAGTTAACAACTGCTGCTGTAGGGGGATAATTGGGTATCACAGAAATGCTTTTTTGTCACATGAATGTTTTTCAAATTTTCTCATTAGGAAAGGTATTTTCCACTATGTAGAAGCCCTCTTCCCAATCCTCCTATTATATAAATGTGTTATATTCTTTTCTTGGTACGTGAAGCTTGCTTTATGCTACTTTTGATAGAATGTGCTTCCTGGATGGGAAAATCATGGAAAAAGTATGTTTGCAAAAAGGTGCCTCAGACAAAATTGTGCATGACACTGCTTTAGATACCTGTGTATGATTGTGTTGACACCACTACAACAGTTACCAAATGAAAGTCGTACTTGTCTCTTTGACTAGAGAAGAATTCAAGCCAGTGAATGTAAATAATGTGATTGCGCTCTTGACTGTTCATCTAGTATGGATGAAAACGCGATTTAGGCTTCAAAGAAATGACTATCTATGTAACTTATGTCACACTTAGTGGGATGGGTATACTCAGACGTAGGTCAGAGGTGGATCCCATGCTCTCCATCTCACTGGTTTTAAGCTAGACTGGGTGATGAGGGGTGAAAGCTGAAACATGTCCCAGGATACTTATTTATGGACCAGGCAGACAATAGACAGACGTTCTGAAAGACCTCCGATCTCGCCCCAGAGAGGCCAAAGAGTGAAATCCAGCTTTTGGGCATGGGAATGGGCCTGGACTGTTACTATGGGGAACAGGGTCAAGACTGATTTGCATACGGCTGGGTTCAAACCGGAATGGCATGGGGAGCAAAAAATCAATGCATTTAGGCCCAGATCTATGTACTGGGGTGAATGTTTGACATTGTTCAACATTCGGTTCTTTAAAGCTATGCTGGGTACATGGCAGCGATCCATGCCATGGATCGGGAAAATGCTTTCACCCCGGTCAGCATGAAGCAATGCTTCCAAAGTTATTAAAGTTAAAATTAATTTTCGTTTGCTGGAGACTGATCTACTTGCTCTATTTGGGGCCACTCCCAAGAGCGCTGGTGGGCTGCAGGGACCCTGTAATTCCCGGATTTCACAGTACCTTTCTCAAGGGTTGCAGCGGTGAAGGCAACCTCAGGATTGGGACCTGCATTGCTCGAGTCTCCCCTTTCTGGATTCGATGAAATGCTTGGAGTTACAGAGGGTAGACTTCCTTTGGGCATTGCTGGTCGACAAACACGATGGCCTGTGCTTGAGTAGGCAGACATGGCGGTTCTTGAGCATTACCACGTGGATGGTCTGGTTGAAGGCAAATCAGGCAGAGTCAGACTCTGGATTAGCAGAGCCTAGCAGCTGTGCTGTGCATGAAATCTTTGATGGCCCTGAGATTTCCTGAACAGGGGGCAATCCAACAAGCACTTGGAGTTAACTAGTTTGTAAAATGTTGCGGAGAACAGCTCCAGTCCTTCTCACCAACCAGGCCAGAGGCATCAGGGGACAGGCCAACACAGCTGAGCAGGTAGCAAAGTGGCAGACCCTCCCATAGCGCAGCAATCAGCTGATAGCAGGCCAACAAAGTAAAGTAGTTAGCAGAGTGGCAGTCCCTCCTGTTCCACAGCTCCTCTTCTTACCACAGTCTTCTTAGGACCCCAAAGTGAACTAGTGAGAGTAGTTCATAGACCCAATACTTATGCCCAAATGTGTTGTAGAAGTGAAGGTGACTACAAAGCAAAGACTTTGCGGTGCACAAGTTTCTTTTCAGCACAGCTTTTTCCCCCAGCCTATCTATGTGGGGAAAATCAGTGTTTTTGTGAGGCCAGACCATTACATATTCAGGTGCACATGTCAGCCCCCCCCCCTTTCCCAGGAAGACCCATCAGTATGCAGATGAATGCAGATGCATCTGAGTGTCCTGTACTTGTGTCTGTCTATTGTGAATGCACAAAGTGTAATTTTAATCCCAAACTTGACTTGTATTGGAGACAGGCTGTAAGGCACACAAGAAAGCTGAGAGCAAAGAAATGTCCACTTCCTAACAGTGGCATTTCTAGATCAGTAATACCAAATCCAACATTAGCATTAAAGAGGATTTGCCATTACCAATCCAGTGATATGAAACATAAAGGAGCTACTCCTCTGCAATCAGGAATTACACTTAAAAAGGATGTCTAAGGAATTCCCAATGTTAATCTACAAGAGGAGCAGGTCTCATAGTAAGGAAAACGAACATGGGTGGTTGTAACTACCAGGACATGCAAAACAAAAAGGTACATGTCCTTTTTCTTACACACCACCCTGCCTTTAAGGCAACCTTGGACCTACCTTAGGGGTGACTGATATGTAATAAAAGGGGAGTATCGGCAAGTATTTGGAAATGCCAAGTCGAGGTGACAGTAAACTGCATCGACAGGCCCTGCAGAGGATGGCCTGAGTAAGGTTTAAAAGGCTACTTCTCAGGGTGGCACAAACCGTGCTTCAGGCCCATGAGTTGCATTTGGTTTACAGGCCCTGGGGTTTATGGTAAACCATTTTACGAGGGACTTATAAGGGAACCAAATATGCCAATCTTGGCTAAACCAATTTACCAACACATTTTTGATAGGAGCAAATGCACTTTAGCAGTGGTCAGCAGTGATTAAATGCTCAGAGTCCTTAAGCCAAGCATGAGCAAAATCTGAAATAGAGGAGGAGGAAGGCAAACGGTTTGGTGTAACCCTGCAAAAAGTCCAACCGACAACTTAGAAAATCTATGTTCAAATTAATGGGAGTTGAAATATATTTGTATTTGTTTATTTATCGATTGATTTATGCACACTAATATACTGTCTCCTGGCACAAGTGTGCCCCTTTTGCACATTAGAGGCCATTTCTTTTTAAACATTTTATTTTGGGGTTATACTATAATGCAACGAAGTGTCAATTTTCAGGGTTTGTGTGGATGCTGGAACAGTACAATTGCCCCAATCTAAAGGGACATAGTATTTTATTATTTTTACTTGTGTGGATGGGTACAACCTAAGTATGATTTTAAAGGGTTCCAGGCTCAGAGGCCTATGGGAATGGGGCTGTTTGAAGAGCCATTATTACAGTGGTGGCCCATGAAGGTAAGAGCGGTAGGCCCAGGTTGGGTGGGGGGGGGGGGGGTTCGACAGACGGCCACAAGGGAAAATTAAGTAAATAATTAAAATTTTCCCTCATCATCTGTCGAACACCCCCACCCCCTCCCACCCCCCCTCCCTCACCCAGCACCACAGCTCTTACCTGCACGGGCCGCGGCTGCATTATTCATTTGATTGCAGTCGGGAAATGTTTTGGTATGGAGCAATCAACTTTTGTTTACACATAGTGTTGGTATTCCATATTGATTGTGAAATAGTGTGAGTACTGCATTATGTGTATATTGAGTATTAGCGTTTGTTGAATGACCACAATACTTTCTGTTCTGGTGCAGTATGTGCTTTTGACGTTTATCTGTGATTTCTCTATTCTAGATAATCGATATGATTGTTTCTCAAGCATCATTAGGAACAAAGGAGGGATGGACCTGAAGAAGAGGATGGCTCTTGTTTTGATTGTTTCAACTCGTCTCCAGCAAGTAATGTAGCCAGGGCCAAGCAATTAAGGGTAAGATCGTAGAATTCGAATACGTTTCTTAATTGTGTCTCATTGTTGCCTATTGAACAACCAATATGTTCATCTGCGCTCATACAACATAATGTTTACCTAAGTTGAAATGAGAAAATGCACGAAATGCACGAAAGGTGCATGTTAACCTTGAGCACTAGCATCAAAATAGGAGCTATCCATTTTCCAAAATTCTTCAAGGATCTGTTTGTTGGAACAAGTTATCCAAGAGCTGACGTAAACCCTACATTTTTAATTGACATATAAGGAAATACATTTAATGGATATGTTTATTATATGCAAGGCCATTGTGCACATTAAATGCCCAAAGAGGATGTCCAAGATTTTTTAAAAGCTCTGCTCCTAAATTCATAAACTACGTATTCTTCTCTATTAAATAATGAAAAGCGATATTCTTGACATGGTGGTCAAGTATTCACTAGCCCATTTGAAAAGATTGATATGTCTTCAACTCTTTTGGTTTTGATACAGTTGACTACGATTGTTCCACTTAGACTTAACTAAGCAAATATTGTGATGTTCTTTTAAACTAGTGCATAACACTCAATTGATTTTTAGATTCGAATGGTAAACATTCTTCGTTTTTACAATTGAGGCCTTTGGAATATATAGATCTGATGTCGTTTAACCACACGATTGCAGAGGCGCAGCTTTTATTAGTGCAACAGTTGCAGTACCAATGCTGCCCAGTAGCTTGAGGAGCCCAGTCATCCATGATTATTGCTGAATTTGAAAATTCTAAGGACAGTCAGGGGGCCCACTCCTTCCTTATTCTAGGGCCCATGACAAACTGGCTATGGAACTGCTCCATTGTTTGCCTTCTTTACTACCATATACATTTCATCAATGTTAAAAGATGATGTATTGATTTTGGAAGAAGGTTTCCCGACCAACTTAATGGACACACAGTGGTTAAGCTAAATCACATTTCTTAGAGAATCCCTGAGTAACCTATGTGCAACCACAGGTAGCCATGGCACAAGCAGGAGTGAATTCACCAGAAAAATGTGAAATGTAACAATAAGAAACGTAAAAGTGAGAAATGCAAGATAGAATTATTACATTTCTCCAATTCAGCCAGCAGAATACATAATTTCACTCACCCCTAGCTGTTTGAACAATTCCCGAAGCAAATAGAACTTCCACAAGCCAAATCTATCTTTTTAGAATTTTGATATAAAATTCTGACCGAAAATAACTTTTGTAGCAGATGGAATGGTTGTCATATTCAACCAACTTGTAGTGGCGTAACGAAACTTGTGGGGGACCCTCCTGCAAAGTACTCATGCTCTGGACCCAGTCAGGAGCACTCAGGCCAGGGCCAGACTGGGAACCCAAAGCAGCCCTGGCATATTTTGTCAGACCAGTCCCTCTATGGTACATAGCAAGCCAGCCTATTCTTGCAAGTGGGCTGGGGGTGGGGGGGGGGGGGGTTCTCCCCCAATAATCTTTTTTTTAATGGCAAAAGCTGTGCATTATACAACATATTTTTCATTGTATATTCAAATGTATTAACTTTTAAAACATAGTAAATGATGACCTTACAGTGCACCGGGATACCCAGTCATACTCAAGTTCTTACAGAGAACATAGAAAATAGACCACAGGAGCACCACTAAATCTGTATGTCATTCTTTTGTACGTTTTCCATCAAGGTCACTGCTTTGTCTGTAATGTTTGGCACCTGAGGGTAGAGCGTGGGTGGCAGACAGAAGCCACGTGGAAGTCTGGCTCATTTTGGTCTCGAGGATCCCACCAAGAAGAGCTGAGCCAGAGCAATTATCTGCACAGAGGGTCTGATATATCTGCTGTGCCACAGTTGGTCAACGCCCTTCACCCAACTGGAAGCAGGATATCAGGAGAGAGGAAACAGGCCAGGCTGAGCCTACCTCCCATCAAGCCTCATTTGGAAAGCAACCTGCGCAACTGGAGGCTGACAGACACTGAAAACATCCCAATAGAAGCAACGCTTTCACACCACCTCTTCACGAGAAGAGAAATACAGAACCTCCAAAAAGGAATAACGCAAAGAGGTTCTGGGTCCACTTCCTGCTCGGGTGGAAATATCCCTCAGAGGAGCTGGAACTGCCCACGAAGACTGAAGCGATGCAGCTGGAAAACTGCCAGGTGGTGCCAGGTGGTGCCCTTACCCACGCAAGGGAGCTGGCTGTATAAACCTTCTTGTGCCCACCCCTTCCCTCTTGTGTCTTACTGCACTTAAGGTGACCTCTATCTACCTGCAGCGCTCTTTAAAGCAGCAATGGTATGCCATATCACAGCACGGTAACATAACACAATATAAAACGATAAGAACGTAACACATAGAAAAACTTGGCACACCATACTATTGAACAACATAACATATCATGCAATTTCATTATACCATAACCCAAAATACATGACATAGCAGCTCTTATAAGGTGGTTCGCATCTTACAAGGTTGCTCTCATAGTTTTATGTTCAATATAACCTTTCATTTAAAAAAGCAGGATCACAGATTTTTAAAGTTTTCAAAATCATCTTTAGAGTCGCACTTTCATCAATCTACCACACTCTGTGTCTCATGTTAAAAACAACACTGGTGCAACCTCAAACGGGGCTGGTCTGAGGCATGCACTTAAATATGGAGTCCTTCCCCTTACAGGGTCATCCATGAAATCAGGCCTCAGAAAGCCCTGCCAAGCTAACTAACACATAAGGCAGCCTCACCCATACAACCCAGGTCATTACAGTCAGGATTTTGAAAAAGCAGCTTTTCTGAAAAATGGTTCTATTTTTTTTTTATTATCTAATATGATATCAATAACATTCATCTTAGTAATATGCTTCTTACTATTCTGACCATATTATCAATACTTTCAGCCACTGTAAAACTATATTATAAATATGCCCACCCGCATTTCCTGTCAATGCCATGGGCTGCACTGGCAATGTGGTGTCAAGAACACACACATGCTGGAGAAATGATCTCTTTCTAATAAATATTACAGTCAATGTTGGCTTGCGTATTTTAACTAACATATTACTAACTTGGTAGCAAACCAGAGCATCCTCAGTCAGTTGTTCTCAAAATAACTACATTGTGTATTTTTAATCCTTTGCACCTTAGCAATGACAAGGACCACTTCAAGACTGCATTATGACGGAAAGGCAGACATTGCACTGTAGAAAATACAGGGGCATCTAAGGTAGGTCCAGGAGAGCCAGGGCTTTGCCAAATATTTAGGATATCCAAATAGAAGACATCTACATAAAATGACTCTAAATTGCATTTGTTTACATAGAGCATGGAGAGCTGAATATCTTGCATGGAACCGGTTCTCCTAGACCTTTGTTGGACACTCCTGAGAGACTCAGCATTTGCATTTCTTTCCGAGGAGGCATAGACAGACAAAGTAGCAAGAGTAGCTTTGTATTTCAAATGGCTGCTGAATTTTAACAAGTGTTGATTTTAGAGCTGACAGCTCTAAAAGCAAATCGGCTACAGTGCCAAATGACTAACTATGCACAGACGCACAGATAACCCAAGCTAAAAAGATGCTTGGACATTTGAAAAAACAGTCTGCACCAGTGGAGTGCAGCCCAAGTCGATAAAAAAGTAATTAGTGGAGATGGCAGCCTACACAAAAGTTAGTGAAAAGTGCTGGAGGCACTTTTCAGCCTGCAGATACACTCTTTTTGTGTCATCTAAGTCTATTAGTTCAGAGTCAAAGAGGGGAGCGAAGATCTATCTTGAACGACAATACAAAGGTTTTTCATTTTTTTTATTTAATCAAAACAATGTCCACAGTTTTGTTAAAAAATTATGGTTCCAGTACTGATATGAGGACCTTGAGTTTTCTCAAGTTGAAAGGAGATGGTATCCTGCACTGTAAAGACTGGTTTAAATTGCTTTTGTTTGGGTTTTTTATTGAAGTGTGTGCACCACTGGGCAGTCTGACGAAGGCAGATAACCATTAGCAAAGGTGCGGAGGGCGTGTGGTGTGAACAGGCAGGAAAGCAGAGTTGCAGAGAATTGTCCTGGACAGGTAGACAGGCTAACAGGAGTCGGCTCCTAAACACTCAGCAGTCAACACTGGTGTGGCACTTGGTTATAGTGCGGCTGGGTCACATACTGTACAGAAGAGCGGCAGAGTGAGGAAGTAGGGGCCTCTACCCCAGGTTCATCCTCCACCTTAGCTATAGAAAATACAGTTAGATGATCCAGCCAGTGCCAGATCAGTGAAAAGATGTAGCAGACAGGCTCTCACCACTAAAGGCACACATCAATGGCTGAAATAGCAAATACATCCAACTCATACAGTGCACGTTGCACTCATTGAATAGTGGTTTCATATGAATCTGTATTCAGCTTAATGTTATGGCCTATGACACAGTAATGTTACTCAAAAAGTAAAACATACTAAGACGACTTCCTTCAAACTGCTGCCCTTCATAGCAAGTTTCTTTTATTATCCTGAAATGCAATAAGTATTTCTGGAAGAAGCGCGCATGCCAACTGCTATGACAACATAAGACAGCGGCCGACTTTGTGTGGCCTCTGACAAACAATGATGTACATATTAGCATCTTTAATTTAGATTTCAAGGAGGAAACTGCTGGTGATTAGGCTGTATCTGATTTCTCTCCTGGCCTTAAAAATATGCTGTAATGCTTAACCGGTCTAACTCAGTGTGGATGTGCGCTATACCCCTTTTGTACCGCTTTTGGCCGCCATAAGTGTGGCAGGGTATGCTCAGACGTGAGTCCCTTGCTCACATTGCCACTGGATTCAAGCAAGCCGGGCTGAAGACGGCTGGAATGCCAGAAACCGGTCCTCGGAAGCTTGTTTCCGGTCCAGGGAAGACATGGCTTGGCAGTTCGGGCTGGACTGTTCCCATGAGGCACAGGGTCAGACTAATTTGCATATAGCCATGTCTGAACTGGGGTGGCAGAGTGGGCTAAAGAACGGTGATGGATTCAACCCAGATCTTTTGACTGGGTGTGAGTGTTTGATTGATTCAAAAGCTCCGTCCATCACCACCCCCTTTTGTACCGCTTTTGGCCGCCATAAGTGTGGCAGGGTATGCTCAGACGTGAGTCCCTTGCTCACTTTGCCACAGGATTCAAGCAAGCTGGGCTGAAGACGGCTGGAATGCCAGAAACTGGTCTTCGGAAGCTTGTTTCCGGTCCAGGGAAGACATGGCTTGGTAGTTCGGGCTGGACTGTTCCCATGAGGCACAGGGTCAGACTGATTTGCATATAGCCATGTCTGAACTGGGGTGGCAGAGTGGGCTAAAGAACGGTGATGGATTCAACCCAGATCTTGTGACTGGGTGTGAGTGCTTGATTGATTCAGATGCCCCGTCGATCACCACCCCCTTTTGTACCGCTTTTGGACGCCATAAGTGTGGCCGGGTATGCTCAGACGTGAGTCCCTTGCTCACTTTGCCACTGGATTCAAGCAAGCCGGGCTGCAGACGGCTGGATTGCCAGAAACCGGTCCTCGGAAGCTTGTTTCTGGTCCAGGGAAGACATGGCTTGGCAGTTCGGGCTGGACTGTTCCCATGAGGCACAGGGTCAGACTGATTTGCATATAGCCATGTCTGAACTGGGGTGGCAGAGTGGGCTAAAGAACGGTGATGGATTCAACCTAGATCTTTTGACTGGGTGTGAGTGTTTGATTGTTTCAGATGCTCCGTCCATCACCACCCCCTTTTATACTCCTTCATATAAGCAATTGGGACTTCTGACCTTTTGCTGTTATGATGACACAGGGCCCGGCCGTCCTGGTGCTCACCCCTGCCTTGCTGTGCGTGCCCATTCACTAAGCCCGACTCAAGAAATTCAACTGAGGCAGCCTACTAAACACCTTTCAACCTGCAAAACCAACAAGCGCAATTACCTTTTTCAGGATCAGACTGGCGCTCCGCTCCAGGTTGTGCCATCTGCAATCACGTGAGTGAGCGCAGAGCGACGGTGTCTTTCTTTTATTTCCTTGATGACCGAATTGGAAATAAAAGAGGGACAACGGCGTTTAGTTGAACCCCAGTGCGGCTACTTCTAAATCTGGCATTTAGGCCGCACCAAACACCTTTGATGGGTCGGGTGGCCTGATGTAACATAGATCCCCAATAATAAAATCGCCCCGTAACAAAACTGGCCCCAGGAACCCCAGGTACTGCCAGTCTGGGCCTGTCTCAGGGCAGGGGACCGCTGCACATGCACAGTGCCAGAAGAGGCCCCATGGAGCTCAGGCCTCCCGTGCTGCAGGGGCTATTGTTACGCCCCTGCCATTAAGCACAGTGACAGTTAACAGGCATACTCATTTATTCAGCAATGCTCCAAACACCAATCAGATTAGACAAGGAACTAATGCAAGGGAATAGAGTGGAGGGGGAAACAAAAATGAACGATCAAGGTAACATAATGAATGATGTATTGCAGAGCACAAGTTAGAATCATAGTTAGACCAAACACATTCATAAAGAGGAGGCAGCTGTAAGAGAGGTGGAGACTGCCAGGAGAGAGTGACCGTCATGGATGAGAAACAATAAAGGAGGAAAGAATCAGCAAGAAAATAAGAGCGGTCAAATAGCGAGAGACAGCAGGCCATAATGGATGTATAAGAGGAAAGAGAGACTGAACAAGGATGCAAGATGATACAGTCAAGGAAAGAGAAAGAAAAGGAGATCAAGAAGGACAGTCATAACAAAAAGTGGGTATAGACAGTTAGTGAATAATGAAGGAGCACTCTTAAAAAATGTGTATGAGAGAGAGATTAAGTAAAAGAGTTAGGGATAAAGAGAGAGAAAGACCACTTAGAAAGTCAGGACAGTTGGCACAGAGATAAAGGAATGAATGAGAGAAACATGTTAGAGAGGTAAGGGTAGAAAGGAGTGACATTTATGGGAAAACAAGAAAGGGAAAAAACAGAGAAAGAAATAAAAGAGCTAGAAAGAGAATGGGGATATGGAGGGTCAAGAGTGACCACTTCTTAGCAGATGCTGTCTAGAGAGTGCGATTACCTGAAATGAGGTTCATTCACAGTGCATGAAGGGGACTATATGGAAGAATGAGGCACAGAAGAACAGTACATCATAATAGCAGCTAGAGAGAGGGTAGGAAAGAAAGCAGGATGAAAACTAGACATTAGGAGATAGCGGAGATCAATTAACCCATAGAATAAAAAGTGAGGCAACCAACATGGAAAAAGAGGGATGTTGTGTTGGGCGTAGAGATTTGCAAGGTGATGGGAAGACACTAGGAATAAGTACATCGAATGCAACGTGACTATGGTATTTTAAATGTTTGCTTCATTTCGAGCAGCAGAGCTCTGAGAGCTTTTAAACACGTTTTCAGTGGTTTCCTACAACTTGAAAATCATACATTTTAAGGAAGTGCAGTACACTCATTTTAGTGCAGTTTGAAAAATAGCAAAGCTGTCCCAGCTTTCTCACCCAGCTTTCAATAATTATGGATGAAAAACATACATGTAAAAGGAGCAATCTCCACTATTCAGATAATCATTGGTATAGAGCTGCAGGCCAGGGCTCTGAGCCGTAGGGCCACCCTGCTACAATACCTAGACACTGACAGTCTGAGCTGACAGCGCCACTGCCAGAGTCACAGGATCTGAAGGTAACTTGGTTCTTGTCTCCATCCTCAGACCAGAGCAACATGTGCATTCCACATCTGGGGTAAATGTAATTCTGCTTGAGGTTGGAAATCCGAATACAGGTGCATTTACTTGCTTAGATCTCACTTTGGGGGTTAGGGGGCAGAACCTAACTCTGAAAAGCCAGACCAAGCAATTCAAGTAGTCACTCCTATTTTTATTATTACACTTACAAAGTGTATAGCTCCAACGATTTCTCCCGGCGCTGAACACGTGGTGGCAGACACAACTAGACAAAAGGCGAGACAAAAACAGAGATCAGACCGAATCCCCTAATAGCAGTCTCTGTCACCTACCCAGATTCCATACTCTGTCAGGCATTGTTAAAATAGTTGCCTTTGTTCAGTACTTGTAGGGGCCCCCGTGGGGGCTTCTGGGGTTTTTGTTAATTCTGGTGTGACCAGGTGGTGAGGCATAATGAATGCTTCTGTGGTATGGGCCCAATACCCCCAGGGCCTGCCAGTTACTCCATGCCTCCCTTTATTACACATCAAGGTAGAAAGAAAAGTACTGTTGGTAGACTCACCTGTTTGGGGGGATACCAGCTAGTCCAGTGCTAGCCTCACTACTTCTTTAATCCCCAGGAATCACAGCCCTTCAGCAGCTGAAGGATGCCAACATTGCTGGGTAGAAGGCTGCTGCAGGACACATGAGACCCTTTTGCTCTTTGCTGCTTGCCACCTCTGTAGTCTGACTGATAATGGACTCTTACTGAGGCTGCAGTAAAACACTGAATCCTGCTTCAGTCATCCATCCAGGCCATTTGCAAGAGCCCTTCACCCACTCCTGCAATTACAAAAACCCTGGTGGCTTCCTAAAATGTAATAATATAGTGTTACATTTTTCAGCTCCGTGTCAACTTATTGCACTGTCTCTGCACAAAGAGCAGAGCATGCTGAAGCCTGCTGCATGATATTGTGGCAAGCAAGCTGCAAGGCTGAGGGTTTGAGGGGCTGAGGGTTTAAGTCCCTCTGTCTGCACACACACACACACACACACACACACACCCCTTCACACAGAGTTCTACCATCGCTCTTTCCTACTGTACATTGCTTCTTCCTTTGAACTGCCCTTTGACCTCTTCTGGTTGCAGGTCTCTTGAATGTCTCTTTCTGCACTCCAGCACACTCAGTTTCACAGATACATGCTGGGCGCCTTTCCTTCCAGGCCTCTCTAGCTGTCAAGAAACAAAAGCTATAAATTGCAACTGTTTCTTTTTTGTGTGCGATCTTAAGAACACTGCTACCGGCCCCAATAAAGGCTGAAGCTTAACTGAACTGATGTGCTTTGCTCGAGCCTGTGCTTCAGCACTCTATTCAGTTTGGGGCCGAGGGGGCCTCTTCAAGTGTAGGGAAGCCTGGTTGCCCCCCCCCCGCACTGCGGGGGCCTTTGTTATGCCCCTGCCAACTTGCCCTTCTTATGAGTCCAGTGTTGAAACAGAGAAATATTTTATTTAATTCCACCCTGCTTATTCTACAGTTAGGATTACATGGGTAATTCCAATCAGTCGGAGTTTATCTTTGCCGTACATGAAGGAAGAGATTAGGATACTAAAAAGTAATAACACAGAATGGCTTGTTTTTGCACTTTCTAGATATTTACTGTATGCGTAGCAACTGAGATTCATTAAAATGAAACATTATGGAGGGAGGCGATTACAATGTCCGCCCGACACTGTCTCGTAAACGGGACCGACTGACCTCAAGTCGGCGGTCCACCAAGCCAGATTTGTTCAGTTGCATTCCAACATTTCCCTATGGGAGTATGGGTTACGGCCATTAACCGGCCATAGTACATGCTCCCATAGGGAAATGAGAGGTGGTTTTAATACCTGTACCCCGTGGCAGGCACCTTAAGGACTGGAGGCCGCGCACACAAGGGAGGCCTGCTAGGGCCCCCCGAACATGCTCTCCAACAGTGTTTCCATGTTGGTGAGGCCGGCATGGAAACCGTGCATCATAATCCTAAGGGCAGAAAGACCACCCTTTTGGATTGCGCACCAGCCTCAGACTGGCTGCCTAGGTGCTTGAGCCCATCGGAAGCCAGCTGGAATAACCACCCAGTTTCAATTCCATCCAGCTGAACAGCCGGTTGCATTCGAAACCGACAATGGCCGTTGGAAAGCCTCCGACCGCCATCGTAATGAGCCCTTTGATTGTCATTTTAGTATATTTTCCATTAAGTGACTATCACACTTTTTCAATTATATTTTTATTATATATGAATGTGATGACCTAGCTGTTTTCTATTTTCTCAATATGGCTTGTCCAAGATATTAGAAATAAATGGGACTGTTGGCACTTTATTGTACAAGCACTCTTTAGTTTTGATCTCAATTCGCCAGACTGCTGTATCAAAACTAACCAGCATATATTTTAGGGAGATTGGTTTCAAATTATGCTGCACTTTCAAATATGACGATGCTGTCATTTTAATGCACTAGCACTTTATAGATTCTCCCTAGCTTGCCTACTATTTGCTATCAAACATTGAAATTGTTGGTATTTTAATGTACTAGCACTTTAAAGATTCTGCTTGGGATGGCTTCACTGTACTGTTACCGGTTATTGAATCTGCTGTCTTCCTGTATTATGAACAATTGTGCAATACCTGCTTGAAACAAGAACAATTGTGACATGGTTGAATGTGACGGTTAATGTAATGTGCATATGATTTTATTATTTTAATATGTATGTGTAAGTTTTAATGATTTATTTTTAAACTGAATAAATAATTTAATTAATAAATAATTCAATAATTAATGGTGAATTAATTATAAATTAAGTATTACTTAATTTACTTCCCAACAAATAGTAATATAAACCCACCATCCCGGACCTTAAATATATGGTTTTTACACAATTACATAATATATAATCTACTAAATATTTAATAATACATTAAAATGTAATTTTTAATTCATTATTACCTAATTACCCTCCTACCCAATACCCCTACAAATGTAGCAACCCACACCTAAAACATCAGTAAAATAAATCAGCATTACATACTATAAACATTAATATAAAACACATACTTAATTTAAAATTATTAATTTATTAATAATTAATTATTTCTTAATTAACTTCCACCCTATCCCCCTACAAACCAAACAACCTGCTACAACACTATAAATTAACTATTGTACATTCAGTGATAACAAATACAATTTATATTTGAACCAAAACACATTAAAATTATTTTAAAATGATAATTTTTACCACTATATAGTTCAAAACTATATTAACAACAAACATATTCTTATCATCAACATCACTACCTGAAAAAGCAATAGTCTTGACAACGATATTTCTGCAACACAATATTTTTGTATCACAATAATCTTTTACAATATTTCTGTCTTTTTATATTTACAACTTGATATTTTGTCCAAATACCTCAGCTTGGAAATCAATACATTTAATACATTTCAGGAGGTGTTATTTGTGGGCCCCAATCAGATTTTGTAGTACGCCAAGATTGCCGGACAGCCAGGGAGAATTGGGACTACATTCCTAATCCCCCTACTCTGACTGTAATGCTACAAACAGTCCTATGATTGGGTACAGATGAACTTCATGGACCAAGCTATAGTTAAATTATTGGTGACCTTAATGTATAAGGCAACGAAGGTGGACAGACTAAAGAAGGTGATGAAGGTCAGATTAGGACTGGAGGATGATCTGCAACCAAATCGCAGATAGTGAATGACCAATAACGTACTTTGGGGAAAGGAGTCTCTGGTAATGCAAAATATAAGTGAATGTACTTCAACTATGTGCATTGCACAGCAGATTTAACCCTGATTCAATTAAAGAGATCCAGGAAGGTCTGTTGACTGCCCCAGCTGTGGGGTGGATGGGTCCTGCTTCATGAATTTCACTTGGACTGTGCCAAAATCTCATACTATTAGACTGAAGTGGTAAAAAGGCTATGGCAGTCAATCGGGAGCACTATGGATCTTCTTTTTTTTTTTTTTACAAAACTGTGATTGCTGGGTATTGTAGCAAATCCAACGAATGAAAATATGTGATATAATTGTTTGCATCTAGCACTATTGTAAGTAAAAAGACACATGGCTACAGATGGTAAGCAAGAAGGTACCCTAATACAGCTCTCTGGGTGAGAGATATGGCGGATTGGGCTTTGGCGGAGTAGACTCATACCAGACAATCCTGAACAGATGACAAGTTGGTGGACGATTTAACTACTTGGGCAACCACATTATAGTTATTTTGGGAAGCGGGTGTCCAGATGACACAACCAGTAACACCTACACGAAACTAAAGTACATAAGATTTCTCTAAAGAAGAGGTACCAGGCTGGAGGTAGGCAGAATATGCATTGAATGTGATACAATCACTGAACAGTGCAGTAATCAATATGAATGGGATTCAGAACAACCAGTTTGGGGGGTTATTTAGCAGCAAATACGTAAATGGTACAAGAAGGGATGTGTTGTTTGGTGAAATATTGAGACATTTTTGCTTGATAAAGTATTTAAACTTGGCAAAATATAAAATAATACTGAAAAAATAGTTAACATAAAAAAATATCAATATTTGGCTTAATACATTTTTATATTTATTTATTAAGGTTTTGGAATGATCTGTCAAACAGGGGTTGAGAAAAAGGGAGGGCCCCAAAATGCATTTTCCCCATGCAAACAGCGCTACAGCCAGGCTGAACAGAATTACAACAAATTTGACAGAAAGCTGGATCTTTGTCCAGAAAGAATATTTGTGCATATTTGCGTATTTAGGTGCGAATATGTTCACTTACTTTTGCGAAATTAAGGTAAAAAAATGTGGATTTCTGTTTTGGATGTCTCCGGGCATTAAAGTTCCATGGTAGTACCACGAAGTACTGTGATACTGCAAGCTCAATACATGCAATTTATTGGCCTGGTCCAACATGAAGAGAAAGTTACAGCCCCCATTTTATCATTTGGGGAGTTAGTCCCTGTGTCAAAACATAAAAAGGGATAATGGGTTAGGGTAAGAGTTCCCTTGAATTCATGGCATTTGTGCGGGCAGAGACTCCCAGCAGGGCCAGCTCTAGGGCGGGGCAACCACACTAGGTGCTGACTGCATGGGGGTGCCTGTTTGCTAGTTTACATTGTGTTTATTTGCACCCCATGCAGCGTTCCTGACGTCCAGCAAATTTCAACCAACAATAAAAATGTCAAACCTACTCCTGTGATTGATGTTCTTCCTGGAGAGAGAAAGAAGTTTTGTCTAGTGGAAGTTTTGACTGGGGGATACTTTGATGCATCATAAGGTAGTGCAGAGAGTTAATATGCCTGCTGCAAAGAATGTGTATCATGCAAATCAGGTGAACATAACGTAAATTGATCGGGGGGTTATGCTTTCGTCAGAGACTTCGTTTTGCTACTTATAGTTTATGCGTTAAAATACTAATAAAAAACAATGAGCTGCTAACTGTCATCAAAGAACTGAAATGCAGACTTCAAGTATAGATTGGAGCGTATTGATTTTTCCCCGGACTCCCAATATCCTAATGTTGTACAAAGTGTTGATTTGGGTAGAAATCAATTCCAATTATTAAAGATAAACACTATCCATGGTCTTACATTTTAAATTCTGAGTTTGTGCTTCTCCAGGCCAAGCCCCCCTAAACTACCACTCTGTCTTAATTAATTAATTGTGGGTTTATATAGCGCTAGGAATCGACTCCCGGAGGAGTATCTCCACGCTTCGACCGCTGGGGAACCCGTCCTGGCTCACCCTGAGAGATGGTCCCTGATGGGTATCTCTAAGGTGCGACCAAGCATCCCCAGCGGTCTGGGGGGGCGTTGTGAAGATGATGCAAGCTGATGCCCAGAGTTGCCGAGTGTGGTTTCTGACTAGAGTAGGCACCGGGCCGAGAATTATCGAGTCCGCTGACCCTGGTCCACGACCCTGCCGCGTCGGGAATCGAACCCTGGTCCCGGGCCGTTCTCTGCTTACAGGTCTGCCGCCTCTAACCAGTGAGCCACACTTCTCCTTCTCCTTATGTAATGTTTCCTATACATTGGTTTACACACATATGATTGAGTGATGTGTGTGCAATGTAAAGTGCTCTGACACCCTTCACTTTTATGAGTGACACTAAAAAACGAATTCAATGCATCTAAGTAAGAGTGGTTATGGTGACATAAGGGGTGTTTTTTTTTTTTTTTTTTTTTTTTTTTTAAAAACCTTTATTTGAGCAAGCAGAAATGTACAAGGATGGGCCTACAACCACACGGGCCAGCCGCTAAAAAGGAGAAGAGACATAGCACATAAGCCCGCAAAGGTAATCGCAAATCAACAATGCAATACTCCACATTATATACAGGACCAAAACAGGTTTTATATATATAAAGAACAAACACACAAAAAGGCGAGAGTGTATCACTGAAGGTCAGCCCAAGGGACGCAATGGGGGGGACAGCTGCGGAGGTACCGTAATAATATCCTAAGCACTAAGGAGCATGGAGCGGGGGGGGGGGGAGGGGGGCAGAGATCAGGACGAAGAAGGGGGGAAGAGCCGGGGACACCGGCTCAGTCCCTCTATGAAAATTCCGGGAACGCCAGCCTAGGGAGATAGGGCAACCTCGATAGTGTCCACAAGGGGAGGAGTACAAATGTCGCCACGGTATTCGTTCCATTGACCCCACACCTTCACCCATGCCCTGGGTCTACCCCTGGCCACATAAACAGTTTTCTCACGGAACATGGACCAGTCCATATTATCCTCCCATTGCGAGAGGGCGGGGGGCCTGGAGGCCCCCCAGAGTTGCGCAATATCTCGCTTCGCGATCATATAGCCCAGGGTGGCCCATCTAGTCTGCGCCACCGAATAGTCCGTGGGCTCCCAAACATTCAAAAGACAGCGACGAGGTTCCGGTCGCAAAGACACCCCCGTCACCACAGTCATCAGATCAAGCACGGCCACCCAATAAGCAGCCACCAGCGGGCACTCCCAAAGAATATGCAGGAAAGTAGCACGCAAACCACATCCACGCTTACACAGGCCATCGGAGGAAAAGCCCATCACCATGAGTCGCGGTCCCGTAACATATACCCGATGAAGGATCTTCAATTGGACAAGACGGAGTCGAGCCGGTATAGCCACCTCCTTCGGAGAGGAGAGGGCCGATTGCCAATCCTCATCATCAAGTTCCAACCCATCCCCCATCCACTGTTCCCGAAGTCGGGCCAATAAGTAGTCCGATTGTTGATCAACTTTTTATAAATCAGGGAGATAGTGCTATCAGGAAGATGTCCATCAAGGATACGGTCTTCAAGTGGGGAAGAGTCAGGCGGAATCTCACCAGGGGCAAACACCGAAACCAAAGCGTGCCTGATCTGTAAATAACGAAAGAATTCCCGACTACTCAGGCCGTAGTCAGCCTGGAGGGCCTGAAACGGCCGCACAGAACCCTTAGAATATACATCCCCAACTTTGGAAATCCCAATCAAGTCCCAACGGTCAAAACCCTTGGAAGACCAAAGACCGCCCAGACGTTCCGAAGCATAAAGCGGCGTTGCCAACGTCAAGCGATCCTCCCAGCCCAGGCTCACATTCACAGCACGCCACACAGTCAAAGCAGTCAAAGTAGGCCCCACAAGATGGCGCCCAGCGGAGCGAGAATAAAGTACTCTATTAAAGTCACCTCCCGGAAGCTGAAATTTATTCATCTCAAACGCGGGATTACGACCCGGAGAGAACATAGCGTGATTAATAGCGGACAGATGGGAAGCCCAGTAGTATCTCCTAATGTCGGGGAGCGCCATGCCCCCATCGTACCATGGGATAGAAAGTTTCGCGAGAGCAATGCGCGGTCGCCCATCCCAAATAAGTTGTCTCTGAAGACTCTCAATCTCCCGAAAATAGGTCTTGGGGATAGGATCATAATAATTCTGGAGAGCGTAGAGAAACCGCGGTAGTGACATCATCTTAAACAAGGCCGCCCGACCCAGCGGAGACAGGGGAAGTTTGCGCCAGCGGGCAACGTCCAAACGGAGCCTAAGCAACGGGGGAAGGAGATTACGATCAAACCGAAGGGAGGGATCCAAGGTAATAAAAACCCCCAAGTATTTGAAACCATCCCGGACCACCTGAAGAGGAAGTCTACTGGGCAACGGAGGCAAAATACCAGACAAAACATATACACAGGATTTAGACCAGTTGATGACAAGGCCTGAGTTAGCGCCAAAGGACGCAAGAACGTCAAATAGAACAGATAAAGACTTGCGAGGAGAAGTAAGATACAAAAGGATGTCGTCCGCATAAAGCGAGACGCGGTCTTCGAAATCCGGGGCCCAACGAATACCTTTAAGGGATGGTTCCCAACGGAGCCAGGCCGCCAACGGTTCAAGAGCGAGCGCGAACAACAAAGGGGACAAGGGGCAACCCTGACGGGTACCCCTGCCCAAGGAGAAGGGGGCCGACACTCTACCATTCACCACAACTTGCGCCAGAGGTTCCGCATACAACAGCCTAACCCAGCTAATAAACTCGCACCCGAATCCAAATTTCTCAAGCGTCGCCCATAAATAGGGCCACTCCACAGTATCAAAGGCCATGGAGGCATCCAGGGACGCCAAAATGGCCGGTTCAGTCAAAAGCCCCGCCCTCGCCAGCGCGCCGTGGAGCCGACGTAAATTCAAAGCAGTGTTGCGATGCGGGATAAAGCCAGACTGATCCGGATGGACCAACTCCCCAAGAACCGTAAGGAGACGGGTCGCCAAAAGTTTAGCCAACACCTTAGGTTCAACATTCAATAGGGATATGGGCCTATACGAGGAACAGAGGTCACGCGGTTTACCCTCTTTGGGAATGACGACGATTGTCGCCAGACGCTGATCATAGGGAAGCATGGTCCGCTCACGAGCTTCTAGAAACATGGCGCGGAGATACGGCGCCACCTTATCGGGGCACAACTTATACAACTCAATAGGCAAACCGTTCGGGCCCAATGCTTTGCCCGAACGGAGCGATCGAACTGCATTGGCTATCTCATCATTCGTAAAAGGGGAGTCCAAAGCAATACGGTCCAGGTCGGTGACACAGGGCAAGGCGATATCACGCAGAAGAAGGCGGGAGTCGGCAATATCTCTCACGGACACGGGGGCATATACCACACGGAAATATTCCGCAAAACGATCAACGATGGCGGTCGGATCTATCACATTCTCACCACTCGCAGACTGAATCACGGGCACCACACGATTAACTCTTTCTTTCTTGTCCAACCACGCTAGGAGTTTGCCCGCTTTGTCACCCACATCGTACAGTCTTCCCTGCTGCTCACGAAACATCACCTTTGCAGCGTCAGTGACCAAAGATTTATATGCAAACTGTTTTAGACCCAGGGCATGGAGTTTGTCGGGCGTGACACCAGATTCCAACTCGTCCTCCAAAGCAGAGATCTCCCCCTCAAGGGCCACCACCTCCCTCCTCCCCGCCCTCTTAGCTTCAACAATCAAGGAAAGGGCCTGTCCACGAATCACAGTTTTAAAAGCCTCCCACAGGGACACAGCCGAAGAGACCGACCCCTCATTTTCCAGGAAATATGAATCCATGGACTTGAGCAAGAGGGTACGAGTCTCAGGGGAGGAAAGATACCAAGGGTTAATGGGAGCCACTCGACCCGCCGCCTCTATCCCAACCTCGAAACGAAGCCAAAGCGGCAAGTGGTCAGAAATACCCCTCGGCAAGTGTAAAATCTCACGAACTGCCGATGATTGGGCTGCGGGCATCAGGAAATAATCCAGCCGGGACAGACTGCCATGGGCCCCAGAATGGAAGGTGTTGTGGAGTTGAGTCGGATGCAACAGTCGCCAGCAATCCACAAGGCCAAAGGTGTCTAAAAACCCACCCAACCACTGCTGAGCTAGCGGGGTATCTCTAGGGGGATGGCGATCGTGAAGGCCGGAGAGCACCGAATTAAAATCACCGGCAAGAAAGAGAGTGCTATCAGGGAGATTCAACAGAACACGGCCCAAGTCAGTAAAAGTAGAGGCCTGCAAACCCGGGGGAACATAAACATTGAAGAGAGACAGGGTACGGCCTTCATATCTACCCACCAGGACAGTATATCTCCCACGGTCATCATGAATCACCTCATCAATAGCCAGGGGGAGGGAGGTTCGAACAAGAATACCCACCCCCCTAGAGCCGGAGGTAAACCCTGAGTGCGCCACAAGGCGGTAGCCCCATCTATTCATTGCATAACAAACATTACCAATCAAATGGGTTTCTTGCATGAAAACAATGTCCGGTGACAAACGTCGTATACATTTTAAGACCACACTGCGCTTAATACGATCTCCCAGGCCATTAACGTTCCAGGAAAGAAATTTCAACCCTCTACCCCCCATCCCAACCACCCGAGCCAAAACCCCCCGTCCATGAGCTAGACATCAGAAACAGCAGCAAACACAGGAGCAAATCGCCTTGAAAACAACAAACAGAAAAGAAAAAACTTCCCAACCCCCCTCCCCCCAACTGAAGAGAAACACCCCCCACCCTGCACCCCTGCAAAAAGCTAAAGAGCCACCCCAACCTGCAGTGTGCCTGTCGCCCAAGAACCCCTATTCTACACAAAGACCCCGGAGGAGGAAAGGTCTCCGTTCCATCCACCCCCCAACCTCAGCAAGAACAAAAAACCAACGAAAAGACAGAATGAACACAATGTAGAGGGACGCCGGCCAATACCCCTGAGAATGTATTCAAAATAAAACAAAAGAGCCGAACAGTTAGATCTCCACACCACCTTCGGCACCGCCAGGGTGAGCGGCGGAGTCCGTCTCAGGAGGACGTTCAGGCAGGGAGTCCAGCCAGTCATTAACAGCATCTGGCCGATCAAAGAAAAGGGTACGTTCATTGTACTCAACCCGGAGTCTAGTGGGAAAAAGCATGGCGTAGCGTAGGCCCCGATCCCGGAGACGTTTCTTAGCACCACGAAACTCCATACGTTGTCTCTGAACCTGTTGGGAAAAGTCCGGGTAAAAGTTCACCGTAGCATTCTCAAAGGCCACCGGGCCCTTCACCCGCGAGGCCTGCAGGATAGCGTCCCGGTCCCTATAATGAAAAAGCTTCGCTACAATGGGTCTCGGCGGGGCCCCCGGCTTGACTTTGCCCCCTGGAACACGATGTGCACGTTCCACCGTGAAAAATTTCGTGAGACCAGAAGGGGCCAAATGGTTCAAGACCAGATCCTCAACCAGGAGATCCACCGAGTGGGGTTCAGGGTTTTCCGGTACACCAACTAGGCGAACATTGCAGCGACGCGCCCTGTTTTCAAAGTCCTCCAGGCGACGGGTCATGAAGTCGTTCCCCCGTCGGAGGTTCCCAATCTCTGTTTGGAGCTCCGAGACATCGTTCGTAAGGCTAGAGGATTTAATGTCCAGTGATTGTACCCTCTCATTCGTCTTGCCGAGATCAGCACGAATCAGATTCACCTCAATAGCCACGGTGTCAAGCTTGTGGGCCAAGGCCTCGTACTGTAGGCCGATGGATTCCCTCACACCCGAGATGGCGCCCATGATATCCTGTAAGGAGGGCTCCGCCGATTCTTCCAAAAGTCGCTCGGACGCAATACTAGAACCAGGCAGGGCAGCTCCGGGGGACCCCTTAGAATGGGTATAACGGTCCATGACATTTGATTGAACTGGAGCACCGCGCAGAGGTGTTTTCGTCTTGCGCGTCTCCCTGTCCCCTCTGCCCGCCATTTTGAAGATGCGTCACAGGACAAGCCACCAGGTTCGACGGGCCCGACACCCAAAGTACGGAATCAAAAGTACAGGAAAAGGGGGCACCACTCGGGTAGAGGTCGCCAAACCAGCAAATAGGTCAGATGAAAGCCCAACAGCCGATCTGCCTCCAATTCGCAGTCGCAACACGACATCCACAGCCGTGGCCCAAGTCTGAACGGAATCGAAACCGAAACTTAGGAAGGGGGGACCTACAAGGCCAGATCTCCTGCCGTTGTTGTTCAATTGCAGGACGGCTACAGCACCGCACCCCGTCCCGGGCGCACCTCAAGTGCGGAGCCCAAAAGTTCAGAGCACCATAACTCAGGAACACGAGATCCAAATCGATTTCTGAAAAGTGCCAGGGTAATCAGCCAAACGTCCCCTACACGAATTCTTGCAAGAAATCAGGATTCAGCCAGGATAAATTGTCGGGAGCGGCAAGGGTCCGGAGAGCGCTGTGCTCAAGCGGCCATCTCGGATGCCCGCCAAGCTCCTCCGACATAAGGGGTGTTGGTGGTGTGGGAATCCGCTGTGCAGGTGGTCATGGGGGAGGAGGGGGCACCAAAAAGCATTGTCGCACAGGGCGCCACCAGTGCTAAAGCCGGCCCTGACTCCCAGATGCAACCCTGTGGTAAAATTAAAACGTTCGATTTTTTGTTTTATCTGAGCCATGGTACCACTTCCTACCACAAGGCCCAGTGCAGTCCTTGAGTAATTTCATGGAAGTAACACTGGACTGCAGCACTGAAGAAAGGGGGATATGTGGGTTGGCTAGCAATGGGGTGTTGGCTGCCTGTGGCCTAGTTAGGTATGGAAAAATATATTACTTCAGTGAAAAACAAAAAAGTAAAGTGAAGTTATATTTAGGTTAAAATGTCATTTAAAAGTAGCATTTTAAACTAAGAAAACCCCCCAAATTCGCCAGTTACAGAAACAATACCTCGTGCCTCCACTATGCGCTGTTTTAGACCTTCACATATTACATTACTCTAGATATATTCTATGACATCATTGATAACATCAATATGACATCAGAATTGAGATCATTGATGACAACACCATAGTCATAGTTAATTCAGTTAACATTTTACATTTTAAATACATTATTCTGTTGAATTAACCGTAGAAAATGTACACAGCAGTAGTACATAAAATTATATTTTAACAACATATACCATTAAAATAATATATCAATTATCAGAAAACTCATATCAAAGCAGAATTAATCACAAAATATATGATTTGAGTTGATTTTCAATGCGTGGGGCAAAGTGCAGTTATGGCAAGTGGAAACAAGTGCAGAAGCAATAATCACGAATGCAAGCAGAAGATGATAACACCTTGGCCAAATAGCAATAGCTAGGGCAACAGATCTAAGAGAATAGAATGCATACATGAAGTTTGAAGAAGCCCTGCAAGTTTAATTAACATCTTCTCAATGTATCACATGCATTCGTTATAGGGCAATTCAAGGCATAGATCAATGCATAGATCAAAATTCAAAGATAGCCAGTCAAGTGTAAGCAGATATAAAATGCTATTTATAAAACAGTTCTTACAAGTAAAAAACAGGGAATTATATAATCCTAATGGGCTAAGCAGTGTCATAATAATAAACACAAGGAGCAACAAGTCTAGGTCATTAAAAATACATGAATTGGCTAATCATGGCCTTGCAAATTTAGGTCACATCTCCTCATGATGTCGCAAGGGCATAGGGTACACCCATGCAAAATTCGGGTTGCTCCAGTACCTTGCACCTTATAATCCAGCTCCAGTGTAGAAATTTAGCAACACTGCAGACAATACATTTTTTTGGTTTCGACTCGCAAAAGCCTCAGCGCCAGAAGATATTGTCTGCATTCTAACTATCTGCAAATGGGCACTACCAAACCCTTCCTCAATCGAACGTAGCCTTGGCAGAAAAATAAACAATGCAGTACAGTTTCTACTGCCCCTAGGCAAAAAGGGCAAGTAGTGTTCAGGACACTGGAATTCTCCCATATTAGGTAAAAAGAATTAGCAAGGAGAGTTTCATAATGTAACATCAGAAATAGTTACCCAGGAGTTGGAATAGGAACATAGTTGAAGAAGTCTTCAAATTTGCTATGGTTCACATTCAATGGTAAGAAACCCTTGCCTTTTGTTTCAGACTTCCTGTCCCTGGTGAAATGCCCAGAATGACTCCTTAACACATTTCTTTATGACCAGTGTTGTGTGCCTCCCAGAATCAGCAAATCCTTATTGGGTTAGGGTATCTTTAATGTAGTCGATCCATTTTATTTTCCTACTTTTATCAAGCGTAGATAAATCTAGGAAAGTACTATAACACTTTTAAAGGGCTGGGGTATGGTTTAGTCTCCACCAGTATAAAATGGATCTTAAATTAGCCTTGAGCATGATGGATTTGATGCCCATGACCCAACGCAGGGGGGTAGGAGATGGTTTTATGCAGGCTCAGTAAATATTGTAAAACAGTATTTTCAGTAGATGCCATGTTGTTCAATCCTGAGTGGCCCCAAAACTCATAAAGAAGACTTTCTGCGTGCTTCACGTTGTAGACATAAATGGCTGGCAAAGGTTTAAACTGAATTCTTTTAATAGGGCAGACCAAGACATATTTGTGGTTAATCTCCTAAGTAATCAAATTTGAAAACTCTTTCCAGAATGATACTGCCCAGTAATTCAGTAAACTATACCTGGTGAATTTCAGTTTTTTTTTAATTTTACAATGTTATGTTTTAACAGATATTTTCACTTAACTATAACACCACTGTAAGCTTTGGCTTGGTGGTTTGGCCAGGCCACGTGGGCAACCCCATGCAATGCTCAGCTAAAGGCAGTGTGTGGCGCAGGGTTTGCATAGTAAGGTATGATAAAAAAATATATATATTTTATGGTGAATAAAACCTACTAATTTATTGAAAAAACCAAAGGTTGAAATTCAAGTTATATGAAAAAAACATCTTAGAAATTCACTGAAAAGACAAAGGGTAAAGTGATATATAGTTAGGTTAAAATTACAGTTAGAACATAACATTTTAAAATGAGAAAAAGTGAAAATCACCAGTTACAATTAACTGAGCCAACAATAAATTGTTGCCTCTCATCCTGAGGAAGGTCTTACCAAAACGTTTTGCCTATTTGCCTCACTTTTTTGCTGATTTCTTTTTGTTGGCCTTGGGATTCTGAGCAATTTACCACTACCAACCAAAGTGATTGTGCTTCTCCCCTTCTCCCCTAAAACATGGTAAGATTGACTATCCACAATTGGCATGTTTAATTTTTCTATAAGTCCCTAGTAGAGTGCGCTACCTGTGCCCAGGGCATGTAAGTTAAATGTTACTAGTGAGCCTGCAGCACTGATTGTGTTATCAACTTAAGTAGCACTGTCTCAGGCCTGCCAATGCAGGGCCTGTGTGTGCAGTTTACACTGTCGTGTCGACTAGGCATTTTAAACCTCTTGCCAAGCTTCAAACTCCCCTTTAGTTACATATAAATCACAACTAAGGTAGACCCTAGGTAGCCTATAGGACAGGGTGTTGTGTAATTAAAAGGTAGGGCATGTCCTGTTACATTTTGCATGCCCTGCTAGTGAATACCACCCAAAATTGTTTTCTCACTACTGTGAGGTCTACCCCTCTCAGAGGTTAACATTGGAAATTCCTTATTACACTACTCAGCTGTAATTCCTGATTGAGAAGTAGTCGCTCTGTCATGTTTTATATCGTTGGGATGGTAATGCTAAATACTCTTTGCTGGCAAAGTTGAGTTTATCATCACTATTTTAGAAATGTAACTGTTACAAAGATTGTATTTATCTGCTCTTAGCTCTGTGTGCCTCCTGCCTTTCTTCAATACACGTCTGGGGTTGGTGACACCATGGCTTTGTGCATTACCTATTTTTTTGTTACTTTTTCATTTTAACACACAAGAGAGTAAAAAAAGTAAAAAAAGTACTACAAAACAGATAATTTATTACAATATACCATCATTACACTTACATTTACTTCCCAAAATGAATCCATTATAGGAACAGGTTTCCAGTCATATTCCATAAGACTGATTTAATCAAGCAGTTGATTACCGATGATATACCCCAGATAGCCTAATTTATATATATTTCCCTATTCTTTCGACCAATTCAACATAGGGACCCTAATTTTTGCCCCCCTTATTTGGGCAACCCTGTCCTTGCAGCCGTATAGGCTGGTCTCCAGGTGGTACATTGCGAGTATATGAGTCAACTATTGATGATAGCTTAGGGGGGTCAGGTTTCAACCACACAGATGCAATGCAGATTTGTACCACTGCCATAGCAACAAATGCAGAGTATTTATAATGACCAATAATTTCCTGATCCTCAATCCCCAATAGGACTACTCGGGTGTTAAACATACTTTCTGATCCAGAATTGCTACAAGAAAATTACTAATTTCTTTCTTAAGTGTGTCAAGTTTGACACAGCTAAAAAACATATGATCCAAATCACATATAAACTTGAACAATGAGGGCAGGTAACGCCCACACAGTGTCCCCATTTGTCAATTTTTGCAGAGGTATAATATAAATTAAACAGTGTCTTATAATGTTGCACCTGTAATCCAGGTGGACAACAGTGTCAACCTCCTCATTTCCAAATATTCTAAAAACTGTGCTTCATTAATGCCCAACCGATGCCCCTAATTCTCTGCTGTTTCCCCATATACTCTTGCATAAAATCCATTACAGTTGACAAAGTTTGGTAATGCCGCAGTTCACTGCATTCGCCAGCCGATCAATCACTGAAGACCTCCACCCTACATGCGTTATCCACAGAGCACTTCATCAAAAAATCTCTAATTTTGAGGAATTTGAAAGAATTCATTTTATCAAGAGGAAATTCATCCAAGATTTCCCAAAAAGATTTCAGTTATGCACTTGTAAAGAAATCTCTAATTTTTTTAACTCCTCAACGAGCCGATCTATCACAATACTAATCCCCAAAAATATCTGGGAGGGTCTGAGCATCCCTTAATGGTGTATAGTAGCTATAGCGTCCAAGGCCTATTTTATGCTTCAGCAATAGCCATATCTTAAACGCAGCCCAAATTCTTTTAAATGCATCTTTTTAAAAGTACCTTGGCTACATTATCGTCAAAAAGGAAGCCTCTGCACCATTACTCCAAACCAGATTGTAAATTGACAGGAGGGTCTCACCCATCTCTTTACCAGGCTTTACTGCTATTATTACCACAACTTGCCCACCCCTTTCTCTTGGCAGCACCAAAAGTTTAAAAGTCATTTGTGCCTTTCCTATATCTTCCATACATTTAAACCAGATGTTCTCAAACTACAAATGGATATGCCTGACAAATACTATACCCTGTGGAGGAATATCATTTTAATAACGTTACAAACAACAAAGTTGTAGATTGTCCATGCGCTGTAATTATTGTTTAGTGTTAGTAAGGACCGGAGTCAAATTACTTTCAACAATGAGATTCTGCTTACTCATTATCTTGACTCCAGGATAAGTCACTTGGTCAACCCTTCGCTCATCATTAAAAGATAATCTTTCATACGCCAATATCTGACATTTGCTCTTATTTAGAAGATATCCTGAAACATTACCAAATTTGCAAATTTCCTTTTCTACTGCTTTCAAAACAGACGTAGGCTGTGGTGTTATTATAGCAATATTGCTGATTTAGGCTAGTATATTTGCACTAAACCAATGCATTTCTTTTGGCACAAATGAATTAATGTGTATTTGCCTTCTTATTAGTGGATCAACATATAGTGCAAAAAGCAGGGGTGAGCATGGGCACCCCTGCCTTGTGCCCCTTGTGATTGAGAAAGATTCAGATTCTAGCCCTGCGATTTGAAGCCTTGCAATGGGGCACTTATAAAGGGCATGTATAGCCTTAATAAATCCTAGGCCTACATTATTCCAACTAAGCAAGACCAAAATGAAATCCAATGTAACCTGATCAAAGGCTTTTTCAGCATCAAGTAGGATCAGGGACATGGGATCCCTACTCATGTCCATCACATCAAGTAGCGCAATGACCAGTCTCTGATGGTCCATAGTCCCCCTTCCTGGGATAAACCTGTGATGCTAGGTAGATACTAGTTTACTTATCACTTGGCTCAGGCGGGAGGCATGCACATTTGCATAAAGTTTAGCACTCCTGTTAGGGAGATGGGTCTATATGACCCAGGCTCTGTTGGACTCTTGTCTTTTTTCCTAAAAACAATGATACATACACGTGGGGACACCGGGGCTTGAGACCTGCGCTGTAGACCCGTAAAGAGATCAAGAAAATCACTCCACAGTTCTGGAAAGAAAACCTTTTGAAGTTCCACAGCGATTTTATCTGGGTCAAATGCTTTGTGGGAGGCCAATGTCCCAAAGGCTGCTTCAATTTCTTCTAGAGTCATTGGAGCCTCTAATCTATCCTTTTCATCATTAACCAGCTGTCTTCCAGTAACATTGCACAAATATTGGTTTATAAGATTGTCACCAGGATTAACCTTCTGCTGATACAATTTCTTATAAAAGTCCCTAAATGCTCCAAGTATAGATGAAGTGCCTTGAACCAATTGTCCTTGTAAATCTTGGATTTCATTGGTATTGCTATAGGCAAATTTGTGTTGTGCTCTAAGAGCCAGGAGTTAACCAACCCCTTTGCTAAATGTATAACATTCTTGATGATGCAACTGAAACTTCCCTGCAACCTTGTCCAAATACTACAGGATAATTCTAGCCTTAAACACCAAGATTTTAGCTTGTGTCACCTGTGATAGTAATTCCTCTCAAACCACTATCATTAACTGGGATTTCCAAAGAAATCAGCTCCTCCCTACCAGCTTTCAGCTTCTGGGACTGGATCTTCTCCTTATTTAAATTAAAGTTTAGTGTCTCTTCATTGATGCCTGGAGTTTCTTGTTGGCAACTCTAGCTTTCCTACTTTCGGATTGAGTCTCATCATGATGCTGCATCATAGTGCGATAAATCAATTCAGGAGAGGGAAATTCACCTGAGCCACCTGGAGGAATAGCCAATTAATGTACTATATATATGCAATTAACATGAGGTTGCTTGGTCAAGGAATAATCCCATGTACAACTGACTTATTAGTTCTCCTCCTCTCAGTTTTTTTCCTCAAACACTTCCCCAACCTCCCTTGTTCTGATTTCCCAGCACACGCAGTATCTCTCAGCCCCCCAATTGAAGTACTGGAGCTGCCATCAAAGTATTCTACTGCCGAAAAGCTACAGTCGTTCATATCTCAGGAGTATTCTGACATGGAGAAAATCATTCTCTTTAGACTCTGTCTGGCCGTAGTCAGCCAATTTCGTCCCAGTGATGCCAAGTAAATCAGTGGATTGATTGGAGAAGTGTGGCTCAATGGTTAGAGCGGCAGACCCTGATACAGAGGTGTGGCCCGGGACCAGGATTCAATTGCCGCCTCGGCAGGTCTTGGGCTCAATTTCCTCGGACCTGATAAATCTCGCCTCGGTGCCTATTCTAATCATGGGTCCCACTCTGCAAGTCTGGGCAATAGCTTGCTTAATCTCCACAACGGCCCCAACAGCGCTGGGATGCCTGGCCGCACCTGGGGAGTGCCCAGGAGTGGACATTTCACAGGGAAGCCAGGAGGGGTTCCTAAGCGGTATACGGACAGCGCCGGGACACTTCCAGCGGAGGTAGCTGTGCGCTTTACAAATGTCGGTATTATTATTATATTATTATTCAGTTCAGGCTGCACATCCCCTTTATTAGTATAAACCGTACCTTCAGTGCTCTTATTTAAAGATGCAGTACCCCTTTTCCACTAGTTGAGTGACCTGGGATAAGATTAGTTTCTACGCCAGAGCCATAAATCGATACTAAAAAAGACATATTTGTAGAGTCAAAAATACTTTATTCGATTAACTTAAAATCATAAAAGTATACTACATAAAAATATACAAATATACACATCTGTACATAAATCAATAATACAATTCTATTTTAAGATTTGAATAATTAATAGAAATTATAAGCACATATTAGAACAATAAAAAACAGTTGGGTGAAAAGATTAAAAGGAATTGGGTGAAAAAAGTGGACAACAGTTAAAAAACATTTAGAGACTTCATATACCCTGAATCTAACATATTAATGAGGGTTATATAAGATTACATTTACCGGGTTACTTGATCCCATAAAAAATTCACCCTTAGAAAGGGCGACTCTTGTCACAATATAATTAGACTAGTCCTGTATACATTCTGGCAATGGGGTTCTCAGTAGTCTGTTCCGTTTAGCTCTCATAGCTGTTACCAAGAAATTTGCAACCCCAAACATCACAATAGGGGACATCATAAGTTGTAAAAACATCAATGCGGGCTTCACCTGCTTGAATTCCTTATCCCTCAAAAGAGGTATGATATATTTTTTTCTGCCCCCAACAAAAAAAGGGCAGAAAAAAACAAAGTGTATCAGGTCTTGATCAGTAAAGTTATCACATTTACATGGGACATTTTCATTTGGAGTGCACCATTTCATATATTCACCCAATAAAAAATGCATTTGGTTAAAACGAAACTTCGTCAGAAGCCATCGATGATATGGTCTGTTTACAATAGTCAAATAAGGCTGTATAGTTATGGTTGCAATTAGTGAATAATGTGCCCTTACAGTTGGTTTCTCTATTTCCTGGGATTCGCGATGGATCATTCTGTAGTTCATGAAATGTACTTTTAACCAAGTAATATCATCTTTACACAGGCTTTCAGGATTAAAGTAGAGTTCTGGGCGACCCAGTTCTATAGCGATGGTTTTAATATGTGTCAACCATTTTATATCTTTGGCTCTATCTCGCCCCATGCAGTCGGTAATGATTTTGTGGTTTAATGTCAAACTAGGATTCAGCCATATTTTGACCCAGAGAAGTAATGGGGCCATTTTAAGAATATCCTCAGCATAGCCCATCCCCAATTCTGTATGTATTGCGAAAGAAGAGGTAGAGTGTGGTAAACCCATTAGGGAACGCAGGAATTTGTTTTCTTCTTTCTGAATTGGGGTAGGATCTTTATAACCCCATAACCCAGCGCCATATCTTGCTAGAGCCAAAGTTTTGGCTCTATACAAAGTCAATATGGCTTCTATGGGTTTACCTCCCAGTCTTTTTGCGAAACTCAGTATGGCCGCTGACGATCTGCGCACAGCCATCGCTTTATTTGTGATCTGGGGAGTCCAGGTGCCCATGTCATCGAATATTACTCCTAGATAGGTGAATATTTTAACTTTCGACAACTCCACACCATTACATCGCAGAGTTTTTGTCATTTTCTTTCCTTTCCCCAGTGACATAACATGTGACTTTTCCATGTTCACAACCAGGTCTAGTTTCTGCATGAAAGCCCCAAAAGAATCGAGGAGCCGCTGAAGGCCATTTGGGGTTCTAGCTATAAGGACAGTATCATCGGCATACATCAGTACGGGCAATGGGGTCCCTCCCATATTGGGTATATCTGGTGTAGCAATAGATAGGATTTTATTCAGCGAGTTGATATACAAGGAGAACAGCATAGGGGCCAGGATGCACCCCTGCCGTACACCTCTGGCTGATCTAAACCCTGTAGTGCATTTCCCGTCCATTGTCATACGCACTGATGCAGTCAGATCCCTGTGCAGGTATGCTAAGAAATTTACAAGAGCCCGGTCCATGCCCAGCTCCAGGAGCATTGTCCACAGCCTCGACCTATTTACTAAGTCGAAGGCTGTGGACAAGTCCATAAAAGCCAGATGGATTGACCCCCTGGTGGCAACAGTATATTTACTGATAGTCATATGTAGATTTAGGCACTGGTCCTCCGTACCTCTCCCACTTCTAAATCCATATTGGGTGTTACACAAAATATCGTTTTCCTTTTCCCACTTATTAATTTTATCTAGGATAACTTTACCTAATATCTTGAACGATGAATCGATCAAAGATATCGGTCTATAACACCTTGGGTCCCCCCTTTGACCTTTTTTGAAAATGGGAATTATGATGGAGTGTGCCCAGGACGCGGGTATGTTAGACTTATCCATTCATGCTAGATTAAAAACATTTGCAAGGGCTATAGACCAAACGTGGGAGTGTGCCTTGTACATATCTGCGGGTACCCCGTCCGGGCCGGGTGCCTTGCCTCCCGAAGTATTTTCTATGGCTTTTTGCACTTCCTTCACCGAGATTCTTAGCAGAGATTCTCTGGTGGTAAGTTCTATAGGGGTGAAGCGATTAGTGTCGATCTTGCTGCCATAGATAGTCTCAAAATGGTCCAGCCATTGTTTCTCGGTAATATTGACCTCCAACACCTCATTTTCTCTTCCATTAAATAGTGGTGTATTCACTATGGACCAAAACTTGGCACTGTCCCTCAAGGTTAATCTGTCATATAATGATTCCCAGGCCTCAGCTTTGATTTCTTTCTTGCGTGCCTCAACCGTTATTTTATACTCCTTCCTCAGTCTAGTCACTTCAACAGGGTCACGTGGTGTACTTTTCAAAGCCGCTAACAAGGCTTTATGAGCCTTTGAGCACTCAACATTGAACCACCCGTGCACTTTGCGGGGCTTGTGGTTAGGTTTACACGTGAGTGACTGTGCTACATTTTTACAAATTGATTCAAAGGCATTTATAACATTCCCTGTAACGGTCAGTGGGTTTCTACAAATGTTTATTTCTGTTCCCACTTTGTCACACAATTCATTAAAAAAGTCATCCGGGATAATCTTGTGCCATTTAACCCGTCTACCTTGGTCATGTGCCCAAATTTTTGTGGGGTACATGAGTTGCGTTCCAGTATTTATGATGGTTGGATTACTGTTGTTTAATTCCATAATTACTGGATTATGGTCACTAAATGTCGACTGAGAGGCATTGTAGGAGATGACATTCTTAAGCATGCTGGGTGACACAAATATAAAATCTATTATTGTGTTACTACCCCTAGCGCTATATGTTGCAACTCTATCTTTGGGGTTTACAAATTCAGGTTCAGATACATCTATATCAATCAACAAATCTTCTAAAGCGCCCCCTTTATCTGAGTGTTCAAAGTGCGAGTGGGTCAAATAGTCATCTTCCAGACAAACTCCATATTGACAATTCAATTTGCATAGGTGTGTATTAAAATCACCCAAGAGTATGTAGTGAACAAAAGTAGTTTGACTCATTTTGTAATCATTTAAAAAAACAGTCAGCATATGAATATTATCACTGCCTTGTGTGCCTTCTATAGCATTGTAAAAATTAACATAAAGAATTTTTTCCCCCGTGTTCATAAGAACCTCTAAAACTAAGCAATTTGGGGAATTTACATTTAAAATTTTCATCACCCCCGTATGACTCACTGAAATTAGGAACCCTAGTCCTCCATTGTTTCTCCCTCTATGTGACTCTTGGGCTGGTAAAAAATGGGATACATAACCCTCTACCCAAAAGTTACATTCAGTATCCCAAGTTTCCTGCAAAGCAACCACGTCATGTTGTTTTATAAATTCCAGCCATAGTAAATCATCCCTTTTGGTTCGGAGACCAGAAATGTTCCAGGTCATTAATTTCAGATTCCTGGCTACTGCGATTTCGCAGAGCTGATCCTCCTCCCCCTCTTGAAGGGACAGTCAGTTGTTATCATCAAGGTCTGATAAGGCAGCAAATCTATTTCTCAATTCCAAGTTAGGAGTGGTATCTACTGTGCACTTGTTATAGTGACTCGATTGAAAACTAGGTGGCTGTGTAGCCCAGTTAGCTAAACGGGCATTATGTCGAGGGGTATATGATCTGGTGTTTGTAGTCAACAAGGAGGGTTGTTGTACTGGGCGAGGATAAAAAAAAAACCAGTGGTACTGCACAGATTTGTCCCAGAGCGATGTTTGTTGCATCCTAAAATAGCCTAGAACAAACATAAGGTTTGTTAAAATTTACTATAACGCAGTCATCAGAAAAACATTTACTTGTGGGTCCCAACCAAGTTACTCTTCTTGCCAGGCTTATAGATGCTGAGATGTCCCTTGGGCCCGAGCAGTTTGTATCACACCAGTTCTTTACATTTTCCATAAGGGTTGACTGGGTTTCTAGCTCATCTGATTTGAGTATCGGGACGTTGACCAGTACTGCCACAAAAGGGGTTGCCTCTGGGGGTAAGTTAACCTTTGGTTTAAAGCGTTGTCCAATAGTCGAACCTTGGGTGCTTCTATTGGGATGGCACTCTACAAAGGGATTAGATCTATTGTTAGGCTTGGGTTTAGGGATATTCTGAAAAATGGATGCCACATTGTCAGTCGTTATAGTTTTGATTGTAGAATCCACAGTGAGAGTATGTGGTAAAGATGTCAAAACAGGCATAGTTGGGGCACTATTTATCTCTTCCATAGGTTGGCCTTGTTGGTTCAGATGCTGCTGTGGGTCTAAGGCTAAGTGTTCAGTTACCTTTTTTAGTAGCAATGAATTCATTCTTTCACATCTACTCAATATACCAGAGACACAGTCTTTTAGAGTTTCCACGATATCGTTGGAAATCTTAATCAGTGTTGTTTCAATAGTGTCAGTTAGAACTCTTTCAAGCATTTCCTTTAGCGAACTTTCAAGGTTAGTTGGATTTTGCCATGATGTTGTGTTAGATCTATTTAACTGGGCTTGGATGTGATGAATTTCCGCAGTTTTACTGGATTTTTGCATATTGTGCACTCCCCCCTCTATAGTATAGATATGCTCGGGGGTAACTGTTGAGTCTTCATGGCGTATTATGTTTTGATGCTCGAGTATAATGTCATTTACAGTAATGATAGCATTAGGTTCCAGTGGTATCGGTTGTCTCTGGGGTAACGAAATCTCTATTGGGTCCACAGGTGCACCATCCAGCCCGAGTTCCCGTTCTTTCTCGGCGATTACTTTGTTTAACTTCCCCACTTCTGATGTAAGATATGTAATGATATTTCCAGGTGCATTTGAATTACGTGCATGTTTGACTTTACTGGTGCCCCCTGTAATGGAAGTCTGGAGCTTTCTCTTACCCATTTCGGCTATGTAGATGTTAAGGACGTGGCCTGTCCTGTCCTCTATCGTCCCCTGACGGCCACAGACGGCCCGCCCTCTGCCCGGGCTCCGCCCGGCGCCGTCCGCGCGCGTCCGCGACGCGGAGGGAGCTGCTTCTTTTTGAGCGCCTCCTGGCGCTGTGGGCAGGAAGTAGGCGGTGTGGTTTCAGTGCAGGCTGTGCAGTGCAGGCTGGGAGCTGTGGTCCGCCCCGCTCGGCGGCCGTGCGATGGAGCTGCTCGGCGGCGGGGGCGACCACAGCGTCAGGGACCCAGCGGCGTGATGGTAATCTCCAGGTTGGTGTGTTGCACTGTGACCTCCTGTGTCCGTGTTGCAGGTTAGTTCTCCCGCTCCTCAGTGGGAGCTGCTTCCTTTTGAGCGCCTCCTGGCGCTGTGGGCAGGAAGTAGGCGGTGTGGTTTCAGTGCAGGCTGTGCAGTGCAGGCTGGGAGCTGTGGTCCGCCCCGCTTGGCGGCCGTGCGATGGAGCTGCTCGGCGGCGGGGGTGACCACAGCGTCAGGGACCCAGCGGCGTGATGGTAATCTCCAGGTTGGTGTGTTGCACTGTGACCTCCTGTGTCCGTGTTGCAGGTTAGTTCTCCATGACATATTTGTAGCTGGGGGAGCAAAATTGTGAACACCTACCGTAGGGACTGTCAGCACAATGTGTGGGTTTGGTTCGTAGATCCAATGTTAGCCAATCCAAGCCAACTCACCCAATGAGGCTTGAGCAAGAAGCTGGCTCTCCCTCCAATATAAGCTTCTTCTCTTGATATCCGACTGAGGGTGTTCCAAGTCCAATCACCGGAGCCGCTACCTCTCACAGCTGATAGCATTTTCTTCTTCTGTTAGCGACTCATGACGAGAGAAAGGAGACCTGCACACAGCAGCTCACACAGCTGTCATCTTGTCCCTCCATCTACATTACCTCTACACAGCCACACACAAAGGAAGGCTAGGTGAGACTGAGTGGCCATCCTCATTCTGAGAAGTCCTCCTGGGCAGGATGGGAGGGAGGCAACAACACCTACACCTGATTAGGTAGTGTCCTGTCTGCACAAAAAGGGCTTCACACCCTTCTGTAGTCAGTCTGATGCCAGAGCTGGGAGGGAGGACCTCTGTGCACTCAAAGTCACCTCCACTTCAAAGACACAAATGGATGTAAGTACATGGTCTCTGACGTCAGCAAATCAGAAACTACTGGACCTGTGAAGAAACTCGGCCAGGAGGAAGGACTGCTGTGCTGCTACAAGGACTGCCACTCTGTTGGACTGCCACTCTGTTGGACTAACTTACTTGAACCTAAAGTGATCTCCAATGGCATGTAGGTTTGTCTCCTGTTCTAAAACTCAGTGATATCAAAGTCTTACCCTCTGCTCCTGTGCTTGGTCCATTGGAAGTGGATCCAGGTACTTGCTCCAGTGGAACCAATGATTCTGTGCTGCATGAGCAAAATAAATGCATCACTGCTGTTGCGGAAACAGAGCTGACACATTGCACTTAGATTCAGCACATAACCATCGCAACTAACGCATCAGAACCACCACATCACAGCCACTGCGGAGAGACAATCAACACATCCCCTCGACTGTGTGGAGAAACAATGCACATCGGCCTTGGAACCAAAGCATCTCAGTACTGGTGCTGCCTCTTCGGAACCAGAGAATTGCCATTGTTGTGTGGAGAAATTCGAAGCATCACTTTGATTGTTACCGATACATCACTCAGCTGCACCCCACATCTCACAGTTGCAACTAAGATTAAGGTAATTTTGTTCAGCAGGCCTTGCATGCAGGGCCGGACTGGCTACCAGGAGTTTTAGTGTGCTGCCAAGCTAGGGGCTGATTTAGTTGATGGGGCCCTGCGTGTGCTGAAAACCATTAGTTTTGCTTTGTTTATTTCGAAGCAGGTCCCCTTCAACTAAATCAGCTTCCACCGCAGTGAAAGTAGCCCCAAGCACGGCAGCGCACCAAAACGCTTGGTACCCAGTCCAGCCCTGTTTGCATAGCTCCTGCATCTGGCCTGCACTCAATCGCAGTCAGCCTAAACTCTTGACTTTCCCCAGTCCAGTACGACCAGATAACCTGATAGGCGCTTACTACTTCTAGGTTCTACTTTTCACTTTTAATCTTTAAAATTTCATATCTTTACGTCTACTTATTGTATTATTGTGTTGTTTTTCACTGTGTTACTATTTGAAGTGTTGCACAAATCATTTACATATTGCCTCTTAATTTAAACCTGCCTGCTTTGTGCCAAGCTACCAGAGGGTGAGCACAGGTGAATTTATGATATGTATCTGACTTACCCTGACTAGAATACTGGCTCCTGCTTGGAGAGGGAGTATACCTCAGCAAACCAGAAACCCAATTTCTAACAGTAACTATAAATTGCACCCTCACTATGAACTGTTTATACCCTCACATATTACACCACCCATCACATATTTAATGACAGTATTGATAACATTACTGACAATATTTTAAATGAACTCATTTATCACCACACTTTGCATATATGTCAGTCAACATAATAATGTGACAGAGTGAAATAATCAGGGTAAATAACTAGGAATACCTGTGGTGAGACAGTGAATAAGTGTATATCTGTGTTGCCTGTGTTGCTATGAGGTTGGGTCCTAGAGGAGCTGGTATGAAAGGCTATATGGTGAGATTGAATTAATTAGAGTGTTGGTAATGGGTAAGTTCTGATTCGGTGAAGCAGGACTTGTAATTTACTAATGCACAGTGACACCTAATGAATTAGGCACCACTAGCTTAAAAAGCTTTGAATACTACCGACCAGAGAGCAAAAAAAACACATATAGACTAATAGGGTGGCACAAGGAACTCTGGAGAAACTGGGTTACTTGAAGAGCAGAAACATATGATAATGTATAGAATAATTCTCCTTTTTATTCAAGAGAAAGGCCGATGGACATTTTCTCAAAAGCACTGATTTTGATTGCATCAATATAGTTTTGGGTAGTGTACAAGTAGCTACAAAAAAGCAGCCCCCTGGAGGGGGCGTGATTTCAGCGCCGACCGGGATGGCTGCGTGAGCGAGTTGCTCCGCGCCGAGTCCCGTATTTTCTCCTGTAAACCCAAGCCCCGGGTTACCTGGCAGCGGAATCCGAGGTCCTGGAGGGTCGCTGACCTAGTGGGGAGCGTTTGACCCCCGTCGAGACCCTGGACGCCGCGTGAGGGCGGACCTGGCGACCGGACCGGCTTAGCCAGAACAAGATGGCAAGATGGCGGCGCCGACGGAGTGAGAGCGCCGAGGGCTGAGCGGTGAGGAGGTGCGGGACCATTGGAAGGCGCCTGGAGGGCCCTTGCGTGGCGGCGAGCTGAGGAGCGGACAGTGGGTGCGGGACCAGTGCAGCAGCGGAGGTCGGCGCGGAGAACTGGTGTAAGCGGCACCCCTCCCCCACCTGATTTCCCGGCCGGCTGGAGAGCTGGGCCCCGGCTCGCGCTGCGCAGGCGAGGGTGCTGCTGGCGCGAGGGGCCGCCCGGCCACTGAGTGCACCGCAGCGGGGGCCGCTGAGGTGCAGTGGAGGACGGAGAGTTGCCGGAGCGCTGGAGAATAGGCCGCCCGCAGCACTAGGGCTGGCGGACCGGTTGCCGGAGAAGGACCCACCCGGTGGCCAGCAGGGGCGCGCCGGGCTGGCGCCATAGTATTTCGGCCCCAACATGCGCTGAGGCCAGGGTGTCCTGTATTTTACGGCTAACACTGGGACATTGCACATTAATCAAAGAAGGACTACATTTTTGCTCCAGGGGGTGAGAATGCTCCCCGGCGAAGAGTTGCAGGACTGGCAGTAGGTCCATGCATAAAGTGCCACTCTCAGCCCAGTGTTTGCCTGTTGGTTGACTTGCTTTCTTGAAACAACAGCTGACTATCCCTGCTTGCAGAACATGGACAGCACCTCCCGCCGCTCTCGGTCGACCCTCTCCTAGCACGGGGAAGTGGGCTAAATTTCTTGAAATCTGCGGGGACAGCGGGTTGGGACGGGGCCCGTCCTGGCGAAGCGGGGGCGCCTGGTCACCCTGGCTAAGACTCACAAATAACGATGCTACCGGGGAAGACGGGCTAGGTCTGCCCGGGGACACGAGCTTCCGGCTGCCCGCCGTTTTGGAAGGGCTTGCGCCCCCTGGGCTTGGGGGGCCGTATAGGCGCACTGAGATTGTCGGTGGGACTGCACGGAGTGCACCTCTGGACCGGAGGCTAACGGCTGGGCGTGGAGGAAGGACAGCTGGCCCCGCGTGGTCGTGCTTGGCCTGGAAATCGGAGAGTTGCGCTCGTTCAGATATCCCATTGGGCGACACAGGGTGAGCCTAGGATCAGATTAGAACGTCCGGAGGGGCCGCCACCACCGGCTGTCTTCAGTGGGAGCTGCTCGCGCGGCAGGTTTCCCGCGCTCAAGATGGCCGAGCAGGGAACTGGCGTCGTCGCGCCGCCTGAGCGGGGAGGCAGGAGTTCTGAGGACACGGAGGGCGGTCTCTCGACAGGGCCATCACCACAGGAACAGAGGCTGAATCTCCGCCTTGATGCTATATTGGCCGCGATCACTGCCACAAAGGATGAACTGCACCAGGACATAGCGCAGGTGGCGACGGGGCTTGGCCTACTGAGAGCGGACCACGCCAAGCTCTCTGACAGAGTGAAATCCAACGAACAACTGCTCCAGGAGCTGAAACCAGCGGTGGTCACTGCGGAACATAAGCTTGAGGACGTTATTCGTCGCCTGGCGATCCTGGAGCGTCGAGCTGAGGACGCGGAAGGACGCAACCGACGGAACAACGTGCGGGTGGTGGGGCTTCCGGAGAAAATCGAGAAGGGTGACGCGGTGGCCTAAATGGAGGACTGGTTTCGGACAGTGGTGGCGCCAGAGGGCCTGTCCCCCTTCTTCTCGCTGGAGAGAGCACACAGGGTGCCCGCCAAACCACCCCTGGAGGGCAGACCACCCCGACCGATGGTGGTCAAACTGCTGCATTACAAAGATCGGGATCTGCTGATCCAAAGGGCGAGATCCCTAGGGCCCTTCCAGGTGGATAACAGCAAGGTGACAATTTTTCCGGACTACACGCAGGAGGTGCAGCGGGGCAGAGCTTCCTTTCTGTCGGTGAAGAAAGAGCTGAGAGAAGAAGGGATTCAATACTCCTTGCTTTTTCCGGCCAAGCTGCGGGTCATAGTTGATGACAGGACTCATTTTTTCCAAACGCCCGATGAAGCATGGTCTTGGCTGGAACTGTATCGTGCAGGGACGGATCGTGCACACAGGCCTGCCAGGGATCGGCAACAACCGGTCAAGGTCAGGAAGTCCCAGCGTATCCGCTCCCGGAATAGGCGCCAGCGGGCCGAACGGGAGGCACAAATGCTGGCCGATAGACAGAGTGCGTTGGAGGCCACGGCGAGCATTACGGGGTCGCAGCAAGAGGACGCTTCCTGAGGCTCGGCATCGGAAGGAGAAGGAGAGAAATCCGGTGATGATGACTCGGAAGTGGGAGGAGGGCTGGGGCCGGAGGTCACCCCACAGACGTCAGATGGTATCTTTAATGGATGAGGCTCATGGCTACTGAACAATTTTGGGAGGCCTGAAGGGGCGGACAATCCTAACTTCTATTGGACTGCCAGGTATGGGGCTGCACTAGCAGTGTGGGGCTACGGGCGCGGGGTGGTTGCTCTGTCGTCCTGGTTAGGGGCTCCATAGCCCTCATCAGACCCTTAAGGTCTTCTGTGGTGACAACCACAGGTTAGTGTGATGTGTTGGGTGTTTAAGGTTTGGAACGGGGCTGAAGCTGGGTTATTAGGCCCTGTCCTGGGGAGGGGGTTGGTGGGAGTTGAGGAACATGTTTTGAAGGGGATGTACAATTGCTGCAATGCGGGTCACACTTATTGGCGTGCGCCACTGTTGGGATTGATGCTCTATGGGGACGTTACCTAACCTGAAATGTGGTACATGGAATGTCCGGGGTATTCGAACTATGGTGAAGCGCCACAAGGTGCACGCCTACCTGGTGAGGCGGGGCATTCAGATAGCGATGCTTCAGGAGACTCACTTGACGCAGCAGGAATGTGGGGCGTTGCAGAGGAGGTGGCGAGGTCAGGTGTTTGGCACGACTTACTCGGCATTCGCCAGAGGGGTGTTGATATGGGTTAGGGCGGGCACGCCATTCCAAGTCACGAGTCAGAGGATAGATCCAGAGGGTCGATATGTGGTAGTGGAGGGACGGCTACATGGAAGGGAGGTGGTGCTGTGTAGCATCTATGCCCCCAACGCTGATCAAGCACGTTTCTTCGAGGGTTTATCGCGGTCACTGGCGTATTATTTGGCAGGCCCCGTATTGTTGGCGGGGGATTTTAATTCCATATCTGATGTGCTGTTGGACAGGTCACACCCGCCTTTAGTAGACTCCCCAGTGCGCCGACTTGCGACCCATAGGCGGGACTGGCAGGAAAAGTGGGGTCTGGTGGATGTGTGGAGGGCGCAACACCCCGAAACTCGAGATTACTCTTACTTCTCCGCGCTGCATGATCTACATGTTAGACTGGATTCGGTACTGTGCAGCGAGTCATTGGCGAAGGTGGTGACTAGCTCTGAGTATTTGTCCAGGACCATTTCGGACCATAACCCCCTGTTGCTCTCTATGCAATGGCAGCTGGCGCGATCGGCAGTCCCTACGTGGTGACTGCGTCCGGAGACGCTGGAGGACCCGGTGTTCTGTGACACGGTCCGCCAGGGCATAGACAGCTATTTTACGGAAAATGCTGGGTCGACAGCGACTAGAGCGATTGAATGGGATGCAATGAAAGTAGTGGTGAGAGGGGTGTGTATGGGGCGGTTTCTGACCGTGAGAGGGGCAGTGCTGAATGACCTTGCGAAAGCGGAGGAAGTGCTGAGAGGGGTGGAACAGCAGAGACCCGAGAGGCCGGAGATGCAGGACCGATTGTTGCATGCTAAGGAGGCTGTGGCGACTGAGACAGAGAGATTGCGGTGTTATGATTACAAATTGTATGCTGTGAAAGTGCATGAGGAGCGGGATAAAGTGGGCACGCTCCTTGCGAAGCTGGCTGATCCGAACCCTAGAGGGTGCCCGGTCATGAGTGTGCAACAGGAGGACTGGGAGGTGGTCTATTCGCAGTCAGCGGTCCTGGGGCGCTTCCAGTCCTACTATACGGGTCTGTATGCCAGCTACCTCGAAGCGACAGCTATGGAAATAGGTGATTACCTAGATCAAATCCCTTTACCGTTACTGGATGGGGAGGAAGCCCGGGATCTGGGGGGCCCCATTACCCTGGCGGAAATCAGAGGGGCAATTAGTCATATGGCACGGAACAAAACCCCTGGGGTGGATGGACTGCCGATCGAGTTCTACGCTAAATTTATGGAAGTGTTAGCACCCAGGCTGCAGATTGTGTATGAGGAAGCGAGACAATTGGGGCGGCTGCCTGACTCTATGAGGGAGGCGCTGGTAGTGCCGCTGCTGAAGCCGGGCAGGGATGCATTGGATGTCTCTTCTTATCGTCCATTGTCTATGCTAACCGTAGATTACAAGATCTTGAGTCGTATCCTAGCTACCAGGCTCCTACCGCTGATGACCTCATTAGTGCATAGGGACCAAGCGGGATTCATCCCATCTAGGAGCACTTCGATGAATATCCGTCGGCTGATCGGGGTCATTGATAGTGCTGCTACGGCGGAACGGGGCCCGGTAGTGTTGACGGTTGATATCGAAAAGGCGTTTGACAGCTTGGAATGGGATTTTCTGGATGGCGTGCTGTTGAAGTTCGGAGTTGGGGAAGGGTTCCGGGGTTGGACAAGAGTGCTTTACTCCTCGGCTAAGGCGCGGGTGCGGCTGGGGACCTTGGTTTCTCAGGTTTATCCGGTCTGCAGGGGCACGAGGCAGGGCTGCTCACTATACCCTCTGCTCTTTGCCCTAGCTATGGAACCGCTAGCGGCGCAGGCTAGATCAGGCGTTGTCTACGACGGAATTGCTCAGGGTCCTGACTCGCACTATATATCGTTATATGCCGACGACCTGTTACTGTACCTAGCGGACTCTGGGAGGGCATTGGAAGGCGCGGTGGACATGTTGGGCAGGTTCGGGAGGCTCTCAGGCCTCAGGGTGAACTGGACTAAGACCTGTGTGTTTCCGTTGCGGAAGACCACGCTCTGCCCGCTGCTCACGAGACCGGTAGTGTGGGAACCCTCTTGTTTTGCTTACCTAGGAGTGCGCATCTACCATGACGCAGCGGACCTCCTTGAGGGGAATGTGGGGCGCTGCATCCGAGCGTTGAGGGGTAGTATGGACTTCTGGGCCTCTCTCCCGCTGTCTGTGCTGGGTCGTGTTGCGCTGTTGAAAATGGTGGCACTCCCGCGGCTACTCTATTACTTTAGAACATTACCAGTATGGATCCCGCAGGGTGTCTTTAGGGAGCTGAGGACGTTGGTGACTGGCTTTCTCTGGGGCCAGGGACGCCGAAGGGTGGCATTGACCACCTTGACGAGACCCAAGTGTGAGGGGGGGATGGCAGTCCCCGACTTTGAGTTATATTATTTGGCGGCGCAGCTCCAGGTCCTGACCCAAAATGTGGCTAGGGAATTTAGGGGGCCTGATAACGGCCGAGCGATCGGCATTCAGAGGCATGTCTTGTCGTCTATCGTGATGCAACAGAGACTGGCTGGTAGGGATCTTACGATGGAGGAGAGGACACTTAGATTGTGTTGGAATAGGCACCTGAAGAGGGCTGGGAAGCGCCGGCCGTATGCACCGGAGATTCCGCTGGGAATGCTGACTGCCTTGCCGCACGGAGGTGATTGGTCCCAATTGTTAGCGTGGGAAGACCTGGGTTTGCAGATGGTAGGAGACCTATATGTGGACGGGACGCTGGCCCCATTCCAGACTTTACATGAGCAATTCAGCCTGCCGAGTGGTACCTTCCTGTTGCATGCGGCGGTTGCCACGGCGATACAGCGGCATTGGGGGAGTGGACTGGTGGTACCGGAGGTGACGATGGTGTGCCAGTATGTGGTGATGGCCGCGGGCACCGTCAAGGCGGTGACCTGCCTCCACAACAGAATGTTAAATGAAGGACTGGTGCCTTTGGTTGAGTTGAAATCGCGATGGGAGGCCAGCATAGGTAAACAAATCCCGGACTCCGTATGGGCTCAGGTGTTGCACAGGACCTGGAAAGGAACGAGGAACGCGAGGTTTCAGCAGGTGCATTTTTTCGTTATCCATCGGGCATATTTGACCCCGGAGAGGTTACGTCGGCACTTCCAGGTGCTTGACGCCTTGTGCCCCAGATGCCTAGTGCCAGAGGTAGATCTGGACCACATGCTGTGGGGATGCCCGAGATTAGGGAACTACTGGTCTGAGGTAGGGGAACTCCTAAACGCTGTTACGGATCGGGAGGTAGACTTTGACATGGCTGCATGTCTGCTTCTTTGGTTCCCGCACACCAAAAAGACCAAGGTAACGAGCAAATTCATTGGGTTGGGTTTAATACTGGCACAGCGGGAAATGACTTGGCACTGGAAATCTAAAGAAGGGCCATCTGTGCGGAGATGGAGGAATGAATTGGTGAAATGGTCGGGCTGTGAGAGTGTGCTAAGGATGCGTCAGGCGACTAGAACTGGTAACGAGAAAGGTTTAGAATTGGCGCGGTCCTGGGAGCTGGTAGTGCAGGCTTTAAGGGACTACTTAACTGAAGGCGAAGAGTCCGATTAGGTATAGGAAGGGATTCCATGGGACTGCTTGAGTGTCAGTACTTCCTGGTAGTTGTCACCCTAGAGCAGGAGGGGAAAATTGGAACCCGCATTAGCAGCAGTTGGTGGGGGGGGGGACAATGGGAGGGAGTCGCAGGAGGGGGTGGTTTGCCGCCCTGCAGCAGCCTCCCGGACCCGGGTGGCCCTGGGAGGTCGTTATGACGATTAGGAGGAATGACAGTGGAGTGGCCTAGGGCTAGCTGGAGTGGGACGGGTTGGTTGTTATGGGGTAAAAGCGGATACGATATGTTACATTTGACCTATGGCCTGAATAGGGCACACACCAAGGTACCTCCAGCGAACTGGTTCATTGAAGCTCCGCCCAGCCTCCGGGATGTGGGCTAATCGGCTGTGTATTGTATTACTATCAATCTGAATGTTGAGGGCCATCAGTGTATAGGTTTGGCTTGTTGGTCTTGTTTATTCCTGATTCTGCAATAAAAATATATTTAAAAAAAAAAAGCAGCCCCCTGATGAATATAGCAACCGCTCAATGCTTACAGACTCAGCAGCATTCTAGTTCTTTCTAAAGATAATTCAGAATTATATATACACACACACAAGCTATATAATTAAAACATCAGATGCAAATAGAAAAATTCAAGCAAACACATTTTGCAGTCTCGATTGTAATATAAAAATACACACGCAATTTCCCAATGGCAGAATTGTCTTATATTTTGTTTGCCATTTATTTGTTGGCTGATTTTCCCATTTTACGTTGTTGATGTTCAATCTTGTTCATCAGCAGTGCGTATTTTTAGTATTTTTCTTTTGATTGTGTTAATTGACAAGACTTCTTTTCTATTTTAAAGGAGAACCAGCTGTTTTCTTCAAAGATAATTTTATGACACTGTTGTGTGCCATAATTACACAGCAATTATGCAGCAACATCTATAAAGCAGATGAGGAATTTGTGTCCTATTCCACTAAAGTCTGGAGGGTGAGAGAGGCAGTCATCGCAGCATGACAATTGCTCTCCTTTGTTAGGCTTATATTCCATTTTGAAATATAATGGTATTACACAATGTTGTTATAATGATTAGACATAAATTACATGGAAAATGATTGCAAAATCCCATGCTGCATTTCAGTGTAGATTCAATTTATTTCAATATCAGTTTTCGTAAGAGCAACAACGTTGTAATCAATATGTGTATTCCGACATTATTAAATAGTACTAGCAAAACATAGGCCATCGCATTGCAAACAATAATAGCATTATTCAATGAAATATCTCTCAAGGCTCGTCAGCGAAAGGAGTAAAAGGCTATTTACATTTGATCTTACTTGCCAAATGTTCTATATCATTGTGGTACTGAACTGTATTTTGCAATTAATTGTAAACAGGGAACATTTTAATTGCAACACTAAATTATTGATCACGTGTTACAATGCATAAACCAGCATCCACCCCCAGTTGCAGCGTAGTGGTACTAGTAGGAATTTGTTAAATCAGTATGACCACAAATGTTTTACCCTGCCCAGATTGTGAGTAATGCTAAAATATCACATTGCATCTAAGCAGTATAGTCACTGTTTGCAACTAGGAAATGGATAGTAGTAATACCACACAGAACCATACTAAAACATGCTTTTCCATCATGTGGAGAAGTGTGGCTCACTGGTTAGAGGAGGCAGACCTGGAAGCAGAGGTCAGCCCGGGACCAGGGTTCAATTCCCGGCACGGTGGGGTCTTGAGTCCTAAAATGTCCATGGACTCGACAATTCTCGCTCCGGTGCCTACTTGATTCTCGGGTTCACACTCTGCGACTCTGGGCAATAGCTTGCTTAATCTCCATAACGGCCCCTCGCGGCGGGATGCCTGGCTTTCACCTTGCGGATACCCTGCCGTGTTATCTCACAGGGGAATACCAGGACGGGTTCCCTAAGCAAGCGCTTAGAAACCGCTCGGTGATTTGCGCTATATAAATTCCTGTACATTTACATTTTACATTTACATTTACATTTACCAAAAGTTGGCCCCCAAATCAAAAATCAGGGGACGATGCTGCACCTCCAGATTTTAATGGCATTATTGCTGCCTCAGGATATTACTGCTACAGTTATTATCATATTGTAAATGACGCCTAATGCGTGGGGAGGCCTGTTGAGACATAATTATAGGAAGCATGGCAAAGATTAAGGTTGGCATAGCTTTAAGTATCACTTCTACTTTTCTCTGAATATGCTGGAAAAGTCATACATGGTATTTCCCACAGCTTCAGACTTCCAGGAAAGGCTTATAGAGCCCAGGGTTCTCTCCAGCAACAGCTCCACATGGTCCAACACAGTACACTATCAATTGGGCAGATGGTTCTCTTAAGGAAGATGGAGCCCTTCTTCAGCTTTGTTATCACTGAGAGAGAACAGCAGGCTGATCAGTAGACAATTGGGCCTAGATTTAAAATAATTTTGCATTGGGTTTGCGTCACTTTTGTGGCATAGCCATATCCTGTTTGGCATTTACTGAGCACACTTTGTGTGGCCTTGTGTGGTTTAGTAAATATATAGCAATGCAAGGCAGCACTTAACACTGTCTTGTTTTACTTTGCATTATTTATGCATTCCATGGGTGGAGCATTAGCATTCCCATGCATCCACCCTTGTATATTGATTCAAAATCAGATTTACAAAGACTTGTAAACGTGGTTTTGCACCTACCCACAGAGAGATAACTAGGAGGAATATCTTTATTTCTCGTCTGTACTTGCTCTTTCCCTGTGTAATGCATTCTGCAGCACACATGTAAAGAGGACTATGCCTCTAAGGACTGGTATCCCTTCCTGCACAAAAACGTTCCTGTTCATAACACAGGCATATTTGCACCATGATGCAAGGCTGCCTGCATTGGCGCTAGGCATCACAAGGTGTACCAGCGCCAGGAGGGAGCATAAATACTCTATATCTTTGTGAATATGGCACATAATGGGTCTCTCTCTCTTTTACCCAATGCAGCTCTGCAAGTTCCACCTGCTGTGATAATAATAAAGATCCCCCTTGGAGAGCACATCCTGCACATGATTTCAGGTGGAGAGCAGCTGATGCTTCAGTCTTTTTTTACATGCAGGACTTTTTTTAGCCTTCTAGGTCCAGGAGTATTCTGTGAGCTGTTGGTATGGTGCCTGTTGGACTTGGCCCTTTTGGCAGGTTCACCCCGAAACTTTTTGCTTTATCCTAGCCTGTTTCTGTAACCTGGCATTAGTGATCTTAGGCCTCTGCCCACTTTTTCCTGTGGTACAGTGTAAAGTGTGTGCGCTCTCTGCGTATGTGTGGTGAGAGTGGCCTGCCCTCCCATAGGATTGCATGGGGAATATGTGTGACCATGGTAGTTCCTGATGTGTGGGGAGTGCAGGGTCGAGTTTTGTATGTGCGAACTCGTGAGATTAAATGCTGCGCGATGATGTGCGTGCATTTATTGTGTCTAGTGTGGAAGTGCCACTTCTAGAAGTTGGCATGTCTGTGCAGTGAATGTGAATTGACTGTCTGGCTTGTAATTTGCTGGAGCTGGCTGGTGTGCCTGGCTCCAAGAGTCAGGATGGGTCTGCCCCGGTGGCGAATGGAGAGATCTGCATGTTGATGGGAGGGAGGAGTGCACCTGGGACCTGAATAGGGCTGGGCCTTCCCTCCACAATGCTGGCTCCACCCCCTGTGGTGCATCTGATGTCCCTAGCCTGGCCAGTGAAAGGGAGAGAGGGGCGGAGCAAAAGAAAGTGCTCAGGAGTTCCCCATAACCAGTTGTAGCTGGTTTTCCCAATGCCTGCACCCTGCTAGACAAATGATTTTGGTGGATAAAAAGGGGGCTGTGACCCCATGAAAATGTTCTTGTTCCTGACTTGAATCTACCAGGGGCGTGCTGCTGCTGGGGCCCAGGGGAAGGCTTGCCTCCCTGGGCCCTGCCCAGCCCCTGGATTGCTGGAGGACTTCTTTCTGGACACCCTCCTGCCCCCTTCACCTAGGAGGACTTTGTTGCTGGGACCCTCCTTGCTGTGGGGGTCATTTCTGGGGCCCGTGGTGATTTCTGGGCCCCCAGCACCTCGTGGGCGCTTTATCATGGTTTCTGGGCAGAGCGCTGTGGTTCTCCCTCGGGGGGAAGCGCTCCTGCCCTTTTGCTGGCAGCGCGGGTGCCACCCCGCTGAGTTAAATGCCCCCGAGTGCGCAGGTGCCCACCCTGCGTCTTCTTTTTCTTGTTGAAAATATTAAGGGTGCCACCCCTTTGTATATGCGACTTAACGGCTGCCCACCCCTTTTCTACTTTTATTTTGTACTTTGAGGGTGCCTACCCCTAGTTTTCTGACCCTGAGAAATCATCGCCGCAGCCGCGGGTTGAAAACAGGAAGGCAGGCAGCCCTTTGCCTGGTGGCCGGCGGGACTTCCTGTTTCACAGGAAGTCCCGCTCACGCCCCGGCAGCAGAGGAAGAGGAGCAACCAACATGGCAGCCCCGCTTCCAGCAGAGCTCCCGTGTGCTGGAGAGAGCCCTGCCGGTGGACAGTAAAGCCCCGGGTCCCAGGATGGGGCCCGGGTGAATTGAAGGTGGTGGCCGAGGCTGCCGACGGTAGTGCGGGGCTCCCAGGGATCCCAGGAAGCCCCGCAGAAGAAGTGCCGCTGTCCGGAGGAGCCCCCACCAGAGGAAGACAGCCCGGTGAGTGTGGAAGGGCTGGGGGGAACTCCGGGCATATGTCCTGGTGCCTGACGGAGGCAGAGAGTTCAGCCATGCCCCGAGCGGCCCCGTCTTGCAGCGAGCCGCTCCCACGAGGCTCCCTGATCTTTAGGGGGCATTGGTGACCACGAAGGCAGCAGGCCCATTCCTGGGGTGCCCGCGTACTTTCCCCAGGATCTGACGGTTGGCGGAATGTAGAGCGGCCCCGGATGTCAGCGGGCCGCTCCAACGGTTTGCACAGTGGCAGGGGGCATTTAGGGTGGCCCCGGATGGCAGTGGGCCGCCCCAATGTTCTACTAGTCCTTTACCAAACCCGAGGGTCCCAACAAAGCCCCCATCATTTTAAGAGCCTAGATGGCTCCCGGGGCACATTATTGATTTAAAGGGCCAGAGGAGACCGTGCTGAGCCCCGTAGCTCCAACGAGGGGGGAAATAATTTCTTTAAGGAGCCAGAGTGCTCCAATGCACACCGTTGTTCCAGAGCCTGTGTGGCTCTAAACTGGCCATATGTGTCTAAAGGGCCCAGGGGGGTCTTCAGGGGTCCGTGCTCTCCCAGTTGGTGCAAAAGGAGTTAAGGAGCCAGAGCACTCCAGGGGACATGTGTAGCTTTAGAGCCAGAGCGCTCCACGATGGGCATGTCTTTATTCAAAGCCTAGAGAGCTCCACCGTTGGTGCAGTGGTGTTCCGGAGCCTAGAGGGCTCCAGCAATTGGTGCAGTTGTTCAGAGGGCCAGTGAGGGCCCATGTCACAGTTTGCTTCACAGCTGCCCAGCAAGTAGTTGGCAGCTGCACCGTTTAGGTTTTCCTGTCAGGGGACTTGCAGCGTTTAGGTCCTGTGCTTGTTCTCAGCTGCCCAGCAAGTAGTGGGCAGCTGCAACAGTTAGGTTTGCGCAGGTGGCGCACCTCTGACTAGCGCTGCATTGGCAGTGCGCCCTGACATTCGGGACACAGGGCATTTGAGCTCCTTCTTGTGATGGCCAGTTGGCCAGGGAGGCTGGTATATGGATAGGGTGCAAGGCCCTAATGTGATTTGTGTGCTTTAAATGTGGTTCTAGGAAATGTAATGCATCTAGTATGTTTTACGCACCCTGTGTTGATACCTCTAGAGATGGTTTTACCTATAGAGGTTTGTGTTAGTGAGATTGTGCTTCACTGTGATTTACACCCCTAAATGTGAGTTATGCTTAGGGGGTAGGGTGTGATGTGTTTATACTAGTGTGGAGATTGCCTACTGTATTTATACTGGTTAGGCCTAATGTGATTCATGCGTAATGTGCAATACCGTTATGTCTGTAATGCCTCTAAATGTGTTTTCATGCTTAGGAGGTTGTTTTGCCTAGTATAGTTTATACTAGTGAGTTTATGTGTCCATGCGTGATCTGTGCCTATGGTGATTAGTATTGCGTAGTGGGTACCTACCTTTTACAAGTAGTTACTGGTTGTGTTCTACACTTGTTATTTTGTGCTACACTTATTCTATGTTCTAGAAGTGCTATTTCTGCTAAGTGTTGATCCTGACAGTGGCCACGTGGCCCTGTCCTGTGTAAATAATCCTGGGTAAATATTGCCCGTGCCAATTGGCACAATGTATATTGTGTGATTACTATCTGATGTGTGCCGTAGTGTGCCTGGGATGTTGTTGCTGTGTGCGTGAGCAAATGCTTTACACATTGCCTCCGGGATAAGCCTGTCTGCTCGTGCTAAGTTACCAAGGGGGTGAGCAGGGGTTATCTTTTGCGTGTAACTCCCTTGCCCTGACTAGAGTGGTGGCTTCTGCCTGGCTTAGGCCCAACCCTTAGCCAACCAGAAATCCCAGTTCTAACAGTGCCATTTTCATTTCTAGTGCACTAACCATTGACTGATTGATTAGTGACATTCACTGGTTCAGTGTCTGTGAAATACTCACCAATTTCCATCCCACCTTTACAGCCCTTCCTGGCTTGGTGCCTTTAAACATTACACCGAATTCTTTGTTCAGAATGACAGGGGAAAGGTCATTCCTCTTTAAAATGCCTAGTTCCTTCCTAGGAACTGTCCATTAGAAATAAGGATTTAACCCCTCTTCTGATCTGTGCCCAAGATTATCCATTGTTAAAAGCAGCAGAAAATGCCTGAGAGGGCTTTCCTAGTGAAGGCATCTGCCTTTTAATGATCCTGTAGGCATACAAATGACAAAAGGCAGACCTCCCTTGGGCTATTAGTTTGACCACCTGTTTCTGTCTACGCTCAAGTAGCACATCGCAAGAACATGGACTAGTGGTTATTCCTCCCCATCCTTTGTAGCATTGATAGTGTTTCACCTGCAGAGTAGATTTTAACACCTCATCAAGGCTTAAGTACTGTCAGGAAAAAGTCTGGCAGAACAAAATGAATTATTACTGGTTCCTTCAAATAGCACACAATACTGTTAAATTCTACCTTCAACTAGATTTTTTATCAATCTTAAAAAAGGAACTTTAAATCAAATTTTTTGTATCTTTTCAGTAGGAATTTAATATAATACTTTTTGAAAACATTATATTTAAATGTACAGTTTTCATGACAAGTTTGAACTTGAAGCATTCACTACATACCATATATAAAACTAAAGATATTCATAACAACAAATTTAAGCAGCTAGAAAAGGTAACCATCTCAGTACTAACCCATCACCCACTGAAGTAATGTGCCGCTAGTTCCATGGTGTAAGTCTATTGCAGCTTATTTGGAAAATCCAATATTATATTATCTATTTTTAAGCATTTTCAAGTATTAGGCCAGTACACCTATGACCTTGTGACCTAATCTGAAGTATTAGCGTCAGAACATGCACACCCAGTAAGTGATCCTAAGTAACTATTAGTTGTAGAAAGCTATCCTATTTATTCACAAAGCTAAATTATTGGTGAGATTTACAAAGTCAAGTGTGGAAAGGCAATCTCAGAAAATACCAATGGTGTAAGGAACATTGGACCAGATGTACGACCACTGGCAATTGCGACTCACAAATTGCACAAAATTGCGATTCCCAATGGGGGTCGCATATTGCATGCCTCATGCATATTATTGAGGCTGTCGCAATTTGGCGACCCTCATTGGGAATGGCAGCAGACCTCCATGTCTGGGACTTCTTTTAAATAAAGCAGTATTTTTTTTTTTTATGCAGCCCGTTTTCCTTTGTTTCATTTCTTAAGGGCAGTTAGTGGTCCCTGGGACCACTGCCTTCTCTGAAAAAAATGTGCGCACCCATTCACAAATTGGAAGGGGTCCTCTAGGGACCCCTTCCCATTTGCGAATGGTTTACCACCTTCTTGATGAGGGTGGAAAACTGCGTGTGTTTTGTGACCGCAACTGCGGCCACAAAACATTCTTACATAGGGTTCAGATTCGCTACTAGGAAGGGACGCCCTCAGAACGCCCCTTCCTAATAGCGAGTCGCTAACCCTATTTTGTGAGGCGCTATTTAATTAGCGACTCGCAAAAGAGGGTTAGTACATGGGACACAGGGTTTTTGCATGCACAAACGGGTATAAAACCAATTTGCGCATGCAAAAATCTGTCTTACATCTGGCCCATGATGTCTAATGAGGATAGAAGGACACATGTGGGATTGTGTGTGAAACTGTTGTCTTTAAGGTAGATGGCATATCATATCCATAATATGAAGGCATCTCTTTTCCATGATCCAGGTTTGGACAGGATGAAGAAGTCCTCAAAGTGCAACATCTTTCAACAATTTTAATTTCCCGGACCTGGGAGGTGATTGTCAATGAGGTTTCAGAGATAACAAAAGTAACAGTAGGAGTAGTGTTTTTTCCTGTTTTGGACCTCAGTGAATGTTGAATATCTCAGACAGAAACCACCCCAATCTGTCTGGGATGAGTGTTGATCTGGACACAATTCACTTTAGAAGTAACAGTTTGTCTTAGATCTATTCCCTCCATATCTCTAATCAGGAACACTTATTCAATGCAATTGAAGACCTTTTCTGAATCCAAGAAGTCCCTCAATATTCTTGCTTCTTCCTTCTGATGTTCAAATGAGGGCGATTTCTGAACGAATGTTTCACTCTGAAACCTACATTGGAGTTGTGAATTAGACTAGAGTATCACAGTATGCAGTCGGTTAATTGTAACTTTGGCCAGCATTTATACAATAGCCTATGGTAGAATGATGAGTGATATCTTGTAAATAGCCTTGGATTTTTCTCAGGTTTACAGAGGAGGTGTATTACAGTTTTGTTTAATTCTGAGCAAAGCATCCCAGCAACCTTCAACTCTTTAAAGACCCTGTAGAGCAGGGGTACTCATAGTACGGCCCGCGGGCCTCTGGCGGCCCGGCAAGCCTTCCCTGGCGGCGCGCGGACCGTCCAAACATCGTACCCGTGTTTTAATGTATATAACATTTTTGGAGAGTGTCAGCAAAAACCCCTGCGGCAGCGCGAATCAAGAGACTGCTGCTCTGTGGGGGCCGGGGCCGGGCGATTCCGTGGAGCTGCAGGGGCCTACGAGGTGAACAAAGTCTCATTAACATGGGAATGGTCTTTTAAAGACCTGTCAATTGCTCGGGTGTGGCTGTGTGCGTGTGTGCCCGGAAGCTGTCTCAGCCCAGGCACACACAGGATGAGGTGAAGAGGGTGACAGAGGGGGAGAGAGACAGAGGCAGACAGAGGGAGAGCGAGGGAGGGTGACAGAGGCACTGAGCGAATCACATGTATTGCACAGATATGTGCATGCCATGTCACATCATATGCATTATTGATACAAGCTGTCCACAACTATCGTAATCCTACAGATCCTGATGTGCTCATACCTGTTTTTCTTGTCTTTAATTAAAATCACATAAATATATATTTGTTTGAAAATACCTTTCCCTTCTGTCTCAACTTTCAATGCCCTGGAGCATCGCTCTCGTCATTCCCACATCCAATGCACTCTATCTATGTTTCTCCTTTCCCTTCTCCCTCACTCGTCTTCTCTTCAGAGTCGGGCGTCTGCTGTTGTCACCGATGCTGCTGAGCTTTGCTGCTCCCCTCAAAGCTGCTCTGAAAGGCTGGGGCTTAGGACAGATCTACATCTCCTTTCCCCTGACATACACTGGGGTGAGTGTTGGGGGGCTTAGGACAGACACACATCTCCCTCCCTGAGGGAGAGCGAGGGAGAGGCAGACAGAGGGACAGCGAGGGAGAGGCAGAGAGAGGGGGAGAGAGGGAGAGCGCGGTAGAGTGACGGAGAGCGAGGGAGGGAGACAGAGGCAGACAGAGGGAGAGCGAGGGAGAGCGAGGGAGAGGCAGACAGAGGGAGAGCGAGGGAGGGAGACAGAGGCCGAGGGAGGGAGACAGAGGCAGACAGAGGGAGAGCGAGGGAGAGGCAGACAGAGGGAGAGTGAGGGAGAGCGATGGAGAGTGATGGAGAGCGAGGGAGAGCAAGGGAGGGAGACAGAGGCAGACAGAGGGAAAGCGAGGGAGAGGCAGACAGAGGGAGAGCGAGGGAGGGAGAGCAAGGGAGAGCCAGACAGAGGGAGAGCGAGGGAGAGGCAGACAGAGGGAGAGCGAGGGAGGGAGACAGAGGGAGAAGGACGGAGGGGGACAGAGCGAGGGAGAGGCAGACAGAGGGAGAGCGAGGGAGGGAAGCAGAGCGACGGAGGGAGACAGCGAGGGAGGGAGACAGAGCGAGGGGGGAGACAGAGCGAGGGAGGGAGACAGAGTGAGGGAGGGAGACCTCAGAGTGAGGGAGGGGGAAGGAGAGAGGGGGCGGGGGAAGGAGAGAGAGGGAGACAGAGGGAAGGAGGGAGAGGGAAGGAGGCAGAGGGAAGGAGGGAGAGGGAAGGAGAGAGAGGGAGACAGAGGGAAGGAGGGAGAGGGAAACGTGTGTATGTCGGGTCTGGTCGCACAGTGGACGAAGGCGTCCGCTGCAGGGACCAGTGATCAACCTCATGGTACCAGTTTTTTTTGTTGCTCGAGCCCCGCCCCCTCCCTCACTGACCCCGCCCCCACCGGTACGGCCCTCGGTCACAAACCACACTGTAAATTTGGCCCCCGAGAGAAAGTTTGTGAGTACCCATGCTGTAGAGTAAAGGGGCAATGAGGGAGTCTCTTTTTTATTTTGTAAAACCCTACAGAGAGATGATTATATCTCTTGGTAATGCGAGCAGGCAGGCTAGATATTACCTCTAACAGATGCTTGATAGTTATTTCACTGTCTTCACCGACCAGCGGGCGTTTGTAATATACCACTTTAATTACAAGGCCTCTTCATATGGAAATACCACTCTACCTAAACAGAAAGAATGGTATTCATGGCTATTTACTGTAGGAAGTTATATTTCCCTAATATTTACATGCCACAGATCTATACATTAAGCCCTACAAGTGGCGAATCTACTATACAATAGTTGGTTTTATAGCTGGGCAGAGCACTTTCTTCAGACGTGTTACTTCAGTGCTTCTGCCTGCCAGCGACAGTGAAGTACCAATAGTAATGCTTTTCGTGTCAGGCCCGTGGATGGCTCAAAAGTACACTGCGGCGCACATCTGACTTTTAATTTCCAACCCCCCCTCACACTTTCTGTGACAACTCAGTTAAAGCCATTTGAGTGTAACACGTCTTAGTCCGTTTATACGAAACGCCACATGCAAATTGAGACTGATCGTCTGTGTTACACTGCCGAGAGTTACAGTAAACTATCTGGAAATGTGGAGGTAACAACGCCAGAGATGCCTTCTCTCACACAAAGCATTAAAATAATTAAATAATTAATTTACCATTTCATGGCCCCGCCCACGAGTAATATATATAGTAGTTGGATCGGAGATGGAATACTCTAGACTCGTGTGTTTTCCAATGTTCTTTGTATTTATAACTTTTTCTATTAACTATAACTTAATTAATATATAAAGGAAGATAACTTTGAATTGCCCCACGTGCTTCAGCCCATACTCTGCTCTCAGAATATTTTCTTTAGTCCTAAAGAATCGGAAACTATTGCTCTAGATCCCAGTTTGTTTAAGGACTGATTATAACCCAGCCTGACTAAAGTAGCTTGACCACCACCGTGGCCCAGTGGCTCTATGGGGTAAGCCTCCAGGTCAAAGGTTTCCAAATGTAGAACCTAGTGAGGCTCTCCAGTCCGACATCTGTCTGTTCCTCCACCTCTGATTGGGACAGAGAAAGCATAAGGTTACTGGGACTCCGCCACACTTTAAAAGAGGCACTGTGTATTCCAGTTACAATCATTACTTTATTGTGCAACAATTGTTTGGATTTACTCTGGAGCAACACTGGAATATGTCGTTGTCATATTTATGTGGTATTGTCTTAGAAGGCAATGGTCAGATTTGTCTAATAAAACTAATTTTGAACACAGTAATGGTGTGTAATTAATCAATTGCCCTTCTAGAGTATACGAAAAGAATGTAGGATTTTTTAATTTACTGGAGTACCTCAAAATTCATATATGGATATCACACACGTTATAGGGTCTTATGAAATGAAGCTGAAATCCTTATACTGAACCCATTTTGAAAAGATTCATTTATGTTTTAATATTTGAAATTTAAATATAAGCTTGAATATTGTCAAAAGCATAAGAATGCAATTTTTCCTGCTATCCCATTTGTCCTATTTATATTTGTGTTATTTTTAGCCTAGAAACAGTTTTGTGTAGTACAATGTCCTGAGTTCTTCTCCATTGGTGGCACCATTCCCAAACCTTAACTTTCGTTTAAAATTCTTAGGATAGAGGTTTTTTTTGCTGATCGTGATTACCTACACAACGAATAAAACCTGTCTTCTATGACCATTGGTGTCATTAACCCCCCACTTTAGCAGCTTCGGCGGAGGTGGGGTTCATTGGCTAAATTCTTTGTGAAATTATACTTTTAAATTGTTATTTATGGATCCTTTAAGTTTGATTGGACTCACTGGTCCCTAAAATGCTCATATAAATGCCTCTTGCAGTCCGAGGAAGGAAGGAATGTGTGCAGAGAAGGATCGATAGAATGGACAGATGGATACAGAGTAGGAGGAAGGAGAAGGAGGATGGATGGATGAATGGAAAAGGGTTGTGGTTTTAATGGTGAGAAGGATGGATGGAGAGATTTATGAATGAATGGAACTAAAGAAAATTGAGTAACAAATGGAAAGAAGGAAGGTAAGAAACATGGATGGATGGATGGCAAGAACAAAGGATGGGTGATGGATGAAGAAGGAAGGAAAAAGACAAAGAATGGAGCAAAGGAACGAAGGATAAAACTAAAAGAGAGAGAGATAGATGGAAAGACAGAAATAATTAATGGCTGGATGGATAGAGGTAACGTACACTTTTCATTGTTCGCACTCATGAGGATTCTTTGTTTACTCTAATAATCATGAGGATGATGACCTCATTTTACTGAAATACCACTCCTTGAAAATCATACTAGTCTGTACCCAGTGCCACGCGCCCTCTCTCTGGCAGAATGTGCTGTCCATTTCCATCTCCTCTGGTTCTTGATGTCCACTCCGCCAGCTGTTGATTCTAGTCCTATCACACTTATTTAAAAATATACCTTTCTCATTGAAGACTTGCCTTACTTTTGCGCGAAACAGATGAATGGCCTTTATCCTTACTCTGATTGAAGTTTCTACAGCATTTCAGATTGTGGGAGAATGTAAATCCTCATCTTAAGTGCATCACAGCAGTATGCCTGTTTGGTATTTTATTTTACTCCTTGCTTCATTCTAGTAGGGCTCACACTGCCATTAGGCCTAAAATGTCATCTGAAAAGTGTCCTCTCTTTTACCGTGTTTGAGGGCTGGATCATGGTACTACTCCTGGTCTTAATATGCACCTAGTGTCAAATCAGTGTCTTTTTTCTGTCTCTTCACAACACAGGGTTTACCCAGCCTAGTTCAAGAGGTTGGATTGAAGTTATCTTTACTTTTCTGCTTAAGTAGCCTCCGCTTTATTTCAATTATTTCATTTCACTGCACATTTCTTAATCATAAACACATATTGCATTTAGTTTTCTTGGTGCTTGTATGGAAAAGAACATTTGTTTTATTATATTTTGACACTATAAGGATTAGTCAATTGTATGTATTTACGTTATTTATACGGTTTGGTATAATTAAGTGAAAATACAACACTATTAAATTAATATATTAATTCTTGCATTTGCCATAATTCGATGAGACTTCTGCCCATTTTCAAAATAATTGCAAAGTGTATATTAGCTAGATACGGATAAATACAAGGGAAGAAGAATCTTCGACGAAGGATCAAGCAAGCAAAAAGCTGTAAAAATCTTTCAGGAAGGCCACAGGCAGGCAGCTCAGAGCAAGCCTCACCTGATCGATGTGTTACGGATGCCACAGCTAATCAGTTCAGAGAAAGACAATAGCCTTTTATCTACATAACAACACTTCTGTTTTTCCCCTGAGGTAAACAGATAGGAGACTATCTTAGACATTTGTATGGACCTTTTTCGCACTAAGATAACATAGCTAGAGGAAAGGAGGGATGAGTTGGAGAAGAGAGACGGGATCCATTTTTTTAATGCAGGGACGTTCTGAAAACCATTTCAGTGTTAAAAATGTTTTATTTTTTTATTTATTAATCACTTTCATGGATATTATTATTAGACTGAGTCACCTTGTGAAACTAACATGTGGGTATGAATAGTCACACTACCCATGGGCGACATATTAATGTTTTCTTCGATTATTGGCATATTGGTGGTGGTCCCTTATACGAATGCACACATTGGACAGCACTTCTAACTAGACTGGTGATAGTGTTTACTTAGGTATTTGAAAAAATCTGGATAATTTAGTTTTACCACAGATGGCTTGGAGATCCAGAGATATATTTTTGACTTATGAATAGATCCCATATTAAGGTAGTGAGTAGCTTGTGAGAAGGGGATGAATGTCTAAGTAAATAAGGTACAGCACTCGAACGTAGGTTTTTCCAGGTTTATTTTATTTATTTATTTATTTATTTAAATGTGTGTCACAGCGCAGAGCTACCCCCAAGGATTTCCCGGCGCTGACAAAGAACAGCAGAGGGAGGAGAGGCCTATTAGCTAAAAAGCCATGTTTTGAGGGATCTGCGGAAAGACAGGAGATCAGGTTGTAGGCGGAGGGGCAGTGGAAGAGCATTCCAAAGAGTGTGGCTAAGGTAAGAGAAGGAGCGCCCTTCCATACGAGAAAGTCTAACTCTCGGAACTCGGAATTTCTCTTGAGTAGAGGATCTGAGAGTACGGGGGGACGTAGGGGCAGGCCAGCTGTTGCACATAGTCAGGGGCCTTATCATCCTTAATGCGGAACATGTACGTAAGGGCCTTGAACTTGGCCTGTTTCTTCCCAGAAAGCCAGTGGAGATCGACCAGCAACCTGGACGTTGAGGCAGTTTTGGGAGCTCGGCAAAGTAGTCTAGCGGCAGAGTTTTGTACTCGCTGCAGATTACGTGTTATCTCTTTGTTGACACCCAAATAGAGAATATTCCTGTAGTCTAGCCTAGAAGTCACCAGGGCCTGGACCACGGTACGCTGTGCATGAGATGGAAGCATCCACACGATCTTCCTCAACTATTTCAGAATAGTGAAGAAGGTGGCGGCAACCTTGGTGGTTTGCTGCCGCATGGACAGAGAATCGTCCATAATGAAACCAAGGGTGCGCACCTGAGTGGAAGGCTGAGGTAGCGTACCCATGTCTGGTGGCCAATGTTGAGGGCCACAGAGACCACCGTCCTTGCCAAGGATCAGAGCCTCTGTTTTATCGCCGTTAAGTTTTAGAAAGTTGGTGTTCATCCAAGCCATAACTTTGCTGAGGCCTGATCTAAGTGCCGAAGGCTTGGATTGTTTGTCAGCTGAAAGAGAGAAGAGGATTTGGGTGTCATCGGCATATGAGAAAAGCGACAGCCCTGATTCCTCCACTAAAGCTGCCAGCGGTCTAATGTAAATGTTGAACAATAGGGGTCTGAGAGTTGAACCCTGGGGAACCCCATAGGGCAAGGGATGCGGTTTGGATTTAGAGGTAGATGAGAAGACCCGATAGGTGCGATCGGAGAGGAACGAGCTGAGCCAGCTCAAGGCAGTCCCAGTAACACCGGAAAGTTGGAGGGCCTTTATGAGTACCGTATGAGAGACCGTATCAAAGGCCACACTCAGGTCAAGCAGCACTAAGGCCATAGTCTTGCACTCATCGATGTTGTGTCGGAGTGCTTCTGTAACCCCAAGCAGAGTGGACTCGGTAGAATAACCAGTCCTGAAGCCAGATTGGGTGGGATGCAGCAACCCATTTGTCTCAATAAACTTGGACAAATGTTTAGTAATGTGTCTCTCGAGGATCTTTGAGAGAGCAGGTAGAAGAGAGATTGGACGAAAATTGGAGAGAAGGGCATGATCAGCATTAGTTTTTTTTTAACAATGGGACAACCATTGCATGCTTCCAGCCTAAAGGAACAGTGGAAGTTGTTAGAGATGTGTTAAGCAATTGAAGAACGTGATTGAGAGAGAGTGGGTCAATTTGTCGCAAGACTGCAATGGGCACTAGATCACAGGGAGATCCCGATTTAATATGACTAAGATGATGTGTGAGTGCCACCATGTCCAATAGTGGCCGGGATTCAAGGGTGGGCACATTTATCAAGTCAGTGCAATTTTCAGGTGACACGACAGGACAATCGGCAGGCACAGTGGCTAAAGGAGAAGAAGCAGGGGTGGTGCTGACCAGTGAAGAATAGATGGTTTCCACTTTATTTACAAAGAATTGTGCGAGGTCTTCGCATTGTGTAGAATTAAGGTTGGGAGGGGGTTGTAAGGTGGTTGAGCCAGATAAATCCTTGACCATATTAAACAAGGTTTTAGGACTGTTTTTAGCCTGTAGAATAGATGTGGAAACGTAGTTAGCACGTGCAGCCCGACAAAGGGAGTGATAGGCCCGTTTGCTTGTATAACAGGCAAGTTTGGCTTCGGCTGTGTAGTTCTTGCGCCACCAACGCTCCAAGTTTTTACATTTGGTTCTCTCCTTCTTTAGTTCGTCGGAGAACCAAGTGGCGGGGGGGCGGTGGTCGTTAAACTTTCTGGCAGAGGTGGGGAGACAGATATCAAGGGCCGATTGAATCCATCCTTGAAACGCTACCAGATCTGCGGCAACATTATTATGGAAGGTGGATGAATTTATGGACAGCAATGAGTTTAACTTGGTAATGTCAAGCTTCGTCCAATTCCTAGAAGGTTTAACGGTAATGTTGTGATTAGTTTCCACGCTGAATCCTTCTAAAAAGTGATCCGTCCAGCACAGAGGAATGGCCGTTATACATTATAAAGAAGATAGATTGGAGAAAATGGGGTCAAGAAGATGACCTGCATTGTGTATGGACCCACTATTTAGAAGAAGAATACTCATAGCTGCTAAATCAGAGACAAAGGTTCTGGCAATATTACAGCTGGGATACTCAAGAGGGAGGTTGAGGTCACCTAGGATAGAAAAACTAGCTGCATGAAGCAGCAGAGGGGAAACAAGATCAGGAAACTTTGTTGCCCATGAGCCAGCCGGACCTGGGGGGCCAGTATACCAGAAAAAGTAAAGTGCGAAGTCAAAGTGAGTTTGAAAGCAGAAGCTTCAGAGTTGGGAATCGATAGTTCGTCGAATTTACAACAACATTTGTTCTTAAAAATTATGGCGATCCCACCTCCCACCCTGACTTCTCTGTCCTTCCTCACAATGGCCTAGTTCGGGGGCAGGGCTCTGGCCAGGTCAGGCCCTGAACAGCTGGTAAGCCATGTCTCCGTTAGGAATATGGTGTCAGGTTGTGAGTCCAATAAGAGGTCAAAAATATCTGCCTGATGTTTGGGGAGAGAGTGACAGTTTACGCTAAAAAAGGAAAAGCTATTAGAAAGTCCTGGTTTTTGTGTCGGGGCACGAAGCATGAACTGGTGGACTCTAGTGTCAGGCTTAATAGCCTTACCTGGTTCATCAAGGTGGGCGTTAAATGTAAAATTACAGCCCGGACAGGCAATGAAGTTATCCTCTGTCTTGAGGCAGGCACATGTGGGATGAAAGTAAGGGAGCAGATTGAGCAGCTGGGTGGAGGAGAACTTTAAACTAGCGCCATTGCAGGGAGCAGGGGTTTGGGCCCTGGGTCCCAGGCTGGCGCGGACGGGCGCAGATGGGCTTGCCTTTGGCACGCGCCGCCGGCACGTCCGCTGCACGCTTGCCTTATAGGCTGCTTTTAATGGGCCCGCCTTGGGAAGGGAACGCTAACACTAGAGCGTCCCTTGCCCAAAGATGGCAGCCACATTTGGCACAACCCCAAAGTGGGTTAGAAGATCGAGTGCCGGGTTCCCCTGTGACCTCCCTCCACTCAAACAGTCCGCTCTTGACTGCAGTGGACTGCGGGGGCCACAGGTAACGCCGCACAATCCCCAGCAGCAATACAAGTTAAGGCGGACTTTAAAAAAGCAATCGAGTCAGCATTCCATTAAGCTCAACACCGCTTCAATTATAACAGTGTACGATATTGCATGGGCAAAGAGTAAGAAGTAAAATAAAGCTAGAAACTTTAAAAAGTTTAAAAGTAATGGCAGCAATCAATAGGCGACTCGCAGCGCTTAGTTGTTCAAAGTAGTAGGTTTCTGTTTCCTACATGTTCAGCTGCAGTAATCTGACGACTACATCCTAAAGCCACCCTTTAAACCATATGTGGTCTAAACACACAGACAAACCCTTCCATGGCATGTACAATTAACAAAAAGGGAATGGGAATTCACTCAAACTACCCTGACTTCAACTGTTTCGAATACAATATACAACCGTTGGGAACTGCACAGTGTCTTGTGTTTTATATGGTGTAAATGTATTCACAATTTGAGCAATGCATCATGTGCACTATACTCACTTATGCCACATTTTACTGCATACGAATTGGCCCAATACATTTTTGAATGAAACTAAGGTTTTCATTGGCTTGTTTTTTCAAATTATAGTTTAAATGAATTATGATGTGTTAGAATTGGGCATCTCTAGTTGGTAAAGGTATGCCCCTTGCCCAACTAGGGACCTTTGCTTCTAGTCAGGATAAGGGAGTTACACACTAGATAAACCCTGCTCACTCTCTTGGTAGTTTGGCACCAGCAGACAGACTGACGCCAAAGGCAATGTGTAAAGTATTTGCACCCATTGCACGGTAACACAGTGAAAACACCACAGAAGCGACACCACACCAGTTAAGAAAAATTAGTAATATTTTATCTAAATTGCGACACAACCAAAAATTACAAAAATCCATACATATGTTGGACTGGGCCCTTTTTGCAGGGTCATCCCTGAACTTTTTGCCTATCTCCTAGTCTTTTTTCTGACCTGGTGTTGATGGTTTTAGGACTCTGGACACTTTAGCACTGCTGCCTAGTGAAAAGTGGTACAAAAGGGGGTGGTGATGGACGGAGCATCTGAATCAATCAAACACTCACACCCAGTCAAAAGATCAGGGTTTAATCCATCACCGTTCTTTAGCCCACTCTGCCACCCCAGTTCAGACATGGCTATATGCAAATCAGTCTGACCCTGTGCCTCATGGGAACAGTCCAGCCCGAACTGCCAAGCCTGTGTCTTCCCTGGACCGGAAACAAGCTTCCGAGGACCGGTTTCTGGCATTCCAGCCGTCTTCAGCCCGGCTTGCTTGAATCCAGTGGCAAAGTGAGCAAGGGACTCACGTCTGAGCATACCCTGCCACACTTATGGCGGCCAAAAGCGGTACAAAAGGGGACTCCACACCACTGGAATCAAGCTAGCCGGGCTGATGAGAGGTGTTACCTCGAAACCGGGCCGGTCCTCGGATGCTTGTTTCCGTTCTGGGAAGGACATGGCTTTTGTAGTTCGGACTGGACTGTTCCCATGGGGCACAGGGTCAGCGCTGATTTGCATATCGCCATTGTCTAACCCAGGGTGGTGTGGAGTGGAAAAACGATGGATTTGGGCCCAGATCTTTGGACTGGGGTGAATGTGTGACATTGATCCACATTCTGTCCATCACTGTTGTGTTTGCCTAGTGAAAAGTGGTAGGCCCTAGCTAGTCCTATGGGCAGGTTGCATTGTAGGTAAAAGGTAGGACATGTACCATAATTGTGTGACATGTCCTGGTAGTGACAAACAGCCATTTTGGGTTCTCACAGCTGTGAGGCTGTCCTTTCATAGGAATGCATTGGGAATTCCCTGAAAAGTTTCTCAGTGGCAATTTCTGATATGAGAGAAGTAGCGTGGTAATGATTGGTATGTTTGATATAGTGGTAATAAATGCTGCATAATGGTGTGCACAGATTTATTATCACTATTTTAGAGAGGCCACTTTTAGAAGTTGGCATTTCTGAATGCTATGTGTCTTTGTGCCTGCCTGATGCGTATTGCATGTCTGGTTCTGGAGTGACAGGGGCTAGTGAGTTGTGTGGCTCCAGAGGGGCAGGGTGAGTCAGCGCTAGGCTGAATTGGCAGATCTGCATTTGGAGTAGTGGGAGGAGTAGCCCCTGACCCTGAATAGGTCTGTGCCTGCCTTCTTCAATGCTGGCTCCGCCCCCCTGCGGTGTTGTGGGGCCAGAGCTTAACCTGACAGAGGAGGGTGTGAGCACTGTGTAGAATATGCTTCAATAGCCCCAAGAACCATTTGGGGCTGGATCCCCAAGCCCTGCCCCAGGGCAGAACAAAGACAAAGCATGAAATAAATATTGGGGCTGTGACCCAATGTCTGGGTGCTTACTTGTATCTGTTTTGGAAGTTGGAGGACTGCTGGGCATCAGGAGGAACCACCGTAGGACCCTGCTGCTGTCTCCTGGGGTCCCTGCATGCTGGCCTGCCTTAGCCCAGCTCTGCCCTATGGAACCTCTGACCCAGTGTGCGGTGCTTGCTGGATTTATCTCCCATGCATTGAGGGGGCCAGGCGCCACTGCCGTGAGAAGAGCGCTGCGTGGTCTTTTTTGTGGCCAGCCTGCTGTGTGTAGCTGGGGCCACCTTTAGCGCGAGGAGCCTTCTGGCCCTGCTGTGCCCCTCAGCGCTGTTACTGAGCATCAGGAGCCCGTGGTGGGCACTTTTCCCTTTACACTCCTCAAAGACAAGAAGAGGACTCGTGGGCATGATCATCTGGCAGGCGCAGATGCGAGAGGCGCACCGGTTCTTCAGGATCCACAGAGATCTCACTCTGTGATCAGCTGCGGGCCGGAAGTCAGGTGGCGACTTTGCCTGACTGTGGGCTGGCCCGTCAAGCACGAGCAGTAGCATAAAGCAGGATGTGCCTGTCACCAGAACTCAGGCATTGCCTGACAGGAGGAGGAGCAATGAGCGTGCAGCCCGGGCGGCAGGAGTTTAGCCACTGCGGTCTGGGAGAACCCACGGGTACCGGATGCGGTCCAACGTTGGGAAGTAGCTTCAGGTTTGCTCCACACGGAGGGAAAGCAGCACTCCCCCCTCGCCCATCAAGGAGAGAAGCCCCGGTGAATGGGGCTCCCCAAGGCACGCTGTTGGTGCCGTTTGCACTGGAGAAATCACGTTGAGTGGGGCAGGCAAAGCACACTGTTGGTGCTTGTCTTTATCTTCAGCTGCACTGCCACGGTGTGGGCAGCTGCAACGTGGGATATTCTGTTTAGGAGAAGTGGGTAAGTTACACCCATACCCCTTGTTCACTGCGCACTCGGTTTTAGCTACTTCGGCAGCCAGGGGTGCTAGTTTAAAGGCCTCATTGGGCAAGCTTGCTCTAAGGTGGCATTGTGGGTGAGCCCAGGACAGAGCCCCCGCTTGAGAGAGCCCTGACTTTTTGTGGACAAAGGGCATTGCGGGGAAGTCCCAGATGGGCCCCCGAGGAAGGCCACTTGGCCTGTGAGCATATGAGATGCTGGTAGTGCGCAAGGCCCTAAGGTCATGACTGCACCTGGGGGGGTGTACTGAGGTGCAGTACTAATGTGATTGCAGAATGTGTTTATGCCTAAGTAATGCATATTGTGGTTTATGCCTACTGTGACGATGCATAATGTGTTTATGCCTAATGCTAATGCATAATGTGATATATGCTAAGTGCTAATGGCAGTAGTTACTGGTTGGTTTATGTCCTTTACTTGTGATTCTAAGGGTTATGACAGTGGCCCGGTTGACCCTGTCCTGTGTATAAGTCCCCCATAAAGTATTGGCAAGTTCCTTTTTCACAATAGAGAGTGAGAAAAAAGCAGGAAAGTTGCAATCTCCAAAAATACTTGTATCACATATGAGCAACCGCTGTCGCCTGAATTCCCATTAGCACATCAAGCTTTTCATAGAGGAGGAGAAAAAAATGAAGGAAAATTGGGTCTGAGAGAGTGTGCTGGTCTCCCTCTGCTTAACGCTTGGTAGTGGGGTATCCACAGATATTGGAGTAGACGCCTAGCTCACTTATTGTGACATGCTTCAATGTTTCGACCCGCATTAGGAGCCTACGTGGGTCTGGGGCCTTTGTCAGGGCTAATCATATAGTACTTAATGTCCCTGCTTCTGGTGAGTGCACACATTCCATGTACTACAGTGAGACCTAAAGCACTCACCTGTCTTCACTGTGTCCTCAGTAGGATTTCGACTGGATGTTTATGTTCGGTAACAAACCGATCAGGCAGTTGGTGTTTCCTTATAGTCACACATTTGTCAAAGTGGTAGCACCACTCATATGCCTACATGCCTCGCTAGGTATACGAGTGGTGATAGCCCTGACCCCATATTTCGCAAGACTCTTTGTGCCTTTCGCATAAGAACTGTCTGCTGTCTGCGTTCTCAGCTGTCCCTGGAGTTTAGTCTGAACATGATGTGCAAGGTCGAAAAACATGCCCCTTGTTATTCTGTTCTGGTCAGTCCGTAATACCTTGACAACACATGCTACACACAGCTGCACTGCTGGAGAGCTTGTGTTTTGATATTACGGGGTTGCATGCTGTTCACACACACTTGAAGGGAAAGCTTTCCTTGGATAAGAGCTATGCTGTTCCTATGATGTAAAGCTACAGTCTAGGCTCTAAGGTAAAGGGTCTTCTGACAAAGCCCAGAGATCTTCCTTTATATAATAAAGCTCAACTAACCAAGGGGAGGGTGGTTAGGCCTTATAGTTCTTTTTCCGCTGTCTGTATAAAATGACATCCCCCTTCATATTCTATGGTATTGTAACAATGCTAACTGTGCTAGATTTATGCATTTTGCTGTTGGTGGTACCACGATTCCGGAGAGAGTCAGGAGTGTTGTGTTCTGGGTTGTCTATTCATTTGTAGCTTTGTAATTATGTAAGAGAACGAATGAGACACTATAGCTAGTCGGTTTTGGGATTTTGGGTACTAAGGTGGTAGGAAGGTACATCGCCTATACACTGAGATCCTGTTTTCCTGCACATAGTTCTGTGTTTGTGCAGAAGCCCCGCAACATGGTACTACCAACGCTTGGTCTGGTTCTTATCTGCAAGACTCCTGAGTAGCGCTTGTGCTTGTCCACAATCCCCTCACTTCTGTTTCCGGAGACGGCTGTGACGGTGTAGCCTCCTATACTTTGATATTTTATATAGGTTTTTCAAGCTTGAATTTTAAAAGGTCTTTCTTTTTCTTTTAACCCTATGTTGCTTAGCCACACTTAGGTTGTTATACTATACTATTGATTATGGGGTTGCCATTATAGCTCCTAACTGTGCACCTCTCAGGGCTTATTTACAACAATACGGATTTCCTGATGCAGGGGGTGCGCTTATCTTTGTTCTAGAGGCAGATCCATCATTCCACTTTGAGGTATTTTATTCTTGGGTCACCCTTCCGGCAGTTGATAGAACAGACAATTTGTTTCACAAGTATACTGCCACCGCGATTCTGCGGGAATATAGACCATATAGTACATTTGAGGTTAACCTCACAGCTTGGCAACACCAAAGATGGTTTAATAGCGCCCTTCCTCACCCAATAATGCCGGTTTGTTTAGGCCCTTCATCGATAGAGGGGGCCATGAGGCCCGTATTGGCTGGGTATATCTCACACCCAGGTTATCTAACAACTGCAATGTGTTATATTCTGACTTACTAAGTATTTCCCTTTTAATCTATCCCTGTACATATTTCCCTTTTAATAGAATCTCTGTTCTTTATTGCACATGCACACTGTCCATGTCATTCCATTTGGAATTGTTATGATCTAAAATGTTATACTGAGATTGAGAACTAGGAGGTTGGAAGTACTGTGCTGCAGCTGAATAAATCCTGGACTTATCAAAATACCATTGGATTTCTCATCAAATATTACAAAATTGGCGACGAGGGTGACCTGTACCTACTACTTATACATCAGCAGCACAGGCGTGGTACAAAACTGGAAATTGGAAAATTTTTGGAGTGTTTACAGTGTTTTAACCGTTTCCAGAAACTTTTGGATTGTGGATTTATTTTCCAAAAGTACTTGGATTGTCCTCCAGAAACTATCGTTTTGTGAAGTGTGACCTGTGAGTTTACAGGAAAGTATCCAATTTTGCCTCCGTTTCCTGAAACTGGGTGATTTTCCCTAAACTGAATCTGAATTGCCATCGAAATTGCTTAGACATCGACATCGCTTTGTGTCTTTGCACTGCATGAAAACTGCGATCTGTGTAAACTTTCCTGTGAAATCCTGCAATTTTTGGACAAATACATCGTGTTTACCTTCAAAAAAGAAAACTACACGCGAGTCTTCTGTTACTTCTTCTGTGCGCCGCCGAGCGAGCCGTATCCATGGAGATAAACAAAGGGAAACACAACGCATGACGTAATGCGCAACAAGTACGCAGCGGCCATATTTGTTATCCTTTGAAGTTCACGGACGCTGCCGCGAAGCACAGCGCATCTCCCTGAGGCTGTTAGTAACGCGTGTGGAAAGCTGCTTCTGCACAGCGCGTCTCCCTGAGGCTAATTGTCTCGCGTATACCAACATTTAAACAACGAAACTAGAATTGAAGGTACTTTTAGACTGAGTTATCGGAAAGTTTTATTCGAGAAGATTTACCACACATTTGGAATTTTGAAATCCTGCACTGGAATTTCGCTGATGTACACAGCTGGTGTACTCATTAACTTGTATTTCATTTATTTGTAGCAATTGGTGTATGGTATTTTCATTCTTATTGTACTTCATCTATTTATACTATTTACATTTTATTTATTTTGTTCATTGCTGTATTATTTGCATTGACTGGCTAATATGCAGTTCGATCCTCCTTCAAAATTTTTGCAAAGCAAAGGTGACCCTCCCATTCCATGGAACAGATGGAAGGAGGAATTTATGACTTACTTAAAAGCTATTGATGGGGAAAGGATGGGAAATGAAAGGAAGAAAAATATCTTTCTACATTGTCTGGGCTCCGAAGGACAAGCCATTTTCAGGAACTTACCATCCATTCCTGGTGATAATGGGGTTTTTGATGAAGCTATGCTTCGTGTAGAAACACGTTTTAAACCCACCACTAGTATAGCTTTAAATCGGTACAAGTTTTATACCAGAACACAAAAGGAAAATGAATCTTTTGATGATTTTCTAACAAGTTTGAGAGCTCTAGTTATGCCATGTAATTTTGGTAATATGACAGATGAGATGCTTAGAGATAACATAATAGTGAATGTTAAGTGCAAGAAAACACAAGAACAGTTGTGGATTGTAGGCAACCCAACTTTGTTGGAGTGTATCTCTACTGCTAAAGCTTTTGAACAGTCTAACAAATGGATGAAAACGATAGAAGAAACAAGCAATAAGAGTAGTAAGAGTGATAAGTTAACTGAAGAAGTATGTGCGATGAACAATGTTGCAAGAGGTCCCCAAAGTCAGAATATAACACAATGATTGCTGAGGTCTGCGTATTACATACTTCCTTGATATGTACGCAAAGGGCAGTTATTCAGTTTATGTCACGCAACTTCCAGGTGGGACCACCAGGAGCTGCTGCGCAACCACCTGCACCAGGTGGGGTGACCATCAGGCCTTTAATGGTTAACTCCGTAATGGGCAAGCGTCCCCAGAATAAGAATAAACTTCCTTATTGGCTAGCCGAGAAATTTGGGCAACTCAAAGCTGTTTTTTCAAATACTACACCTGTGGAAAAGCAAAGGATTTTGATGATAAGTCTACTGAAAAATCTGGTTCCCGAATTAGCTTAGAACACTTGGGGTAAAGTATTTGCAGCGGTATATTCAATGTGTTTTGGCACCCCCTCAATGACCATTCTCCTGTCTATAATCAAGAGGGTTCCGGAAGAATATGGAGCCGAAGCGGCCCTGGAGTTGGGAATGAGTCTGATCGGGGTGTCCTACATTGTTTGCAATATGATCCTTGCTAATGTTAAGGGTGATGCTGTATGCTTACAAGTGACGCAACACTTAGAGGCTGTGGCAGACGCAGACAAGCCATACAAATTGCCAAAGATTATAAATCCATAGGGGGCAATAGTCTGGGAATCAAGCCTTTCACTCAACCACAAAATCAAACTCAAACTCAAAATCAACAAATGGCCCAGACTATTAAAGATGGGCGTCCGTCCTTTCCTTAAAAGAACTGAAGGAATAAAATGCAGGCCTGCAACAACAGAAGCAGGATTCGCGTGCTGGTTTACCGACACCGAGTCTTCTGAGCATACTTATGGCTTGCACAACCGCGCGAAAATTAAGACTCCTGATAGATTTCAAGTCCCTGATCAGCACTCTCCTCGTTCTTTACAGGACACATCGGACTCTCAAGTTGGTGGTGGATAACGCCAGGATTGGGAAAAGTGCAGCCCGCACAACAGGGACGAGATCTACCTTGACAGTTTGACGTTAAATCCAAACAAGAGGATCTGCCTCATTTTAGACCCCCATATTAGAAGAAGAAAGTTGCAGTTTTGACAGCGTAATATGCCTCAGACGGTGAGAACACGGCTTCTAGAATGGACATGGGTGGTGACTCTACTCGACAGCATGGCGAAGGTTACCATAGTGCGAGAGGCACTGCGTCCCTGTGTGGAGGCGAGAGCAACTGATACATTCATCACAGTAGAAACAGCTAATACACGGGTTGCCCCTCGGATAGACTCTATGATATTGAAATTGAAGGTGATATACAGCGTACAATCACAGCAGTTTTCTGGGAAAATCTAGCCTCTTCATATGACATTTTGTTAGTAGAGGCAGATTGGCAGCCTCCATTTGTGCTAGCCGCTCCCAAAGGGGATTCTTCTGAGTTTTTCACATTATGTCCCTGAGGAACATGCAAATGCTTTTGCAGCTGAGTGGGCTTTGGCACTTGCTCCAGCGGTGTACCGTAATCTGGTGGGCTGGGATAGGAATTCCCCAGCACATGAGATCCCGTTACAGTCTATGCCACAGTCTCAATATCCAATCAAACGAGAATCTAAAGCTCATGTTTGTGATTTTCTGACTCAGTTGGAGTATCAGGAAGTGATTGTATCCTGCGTATCACCGATGAATAACCCCTCTTTCCTGTATCGAATCATATTGCATTGTCTTAGATTATCGAAATTTGAATAGTCATTGTCGTACATTTGCAGTACATAATATGCACACTAATCCATAAAAATATTAAACTACACTGGATATATGGTTTCTATAGTCACAACCTGGCTCCTAAGAGCAGTGAATGGACAGCCTTCACCGCCGTCAGAAATCAGAAACATTTACACGTTTGCCTATGGGGGATTAAAATTAGCCCTGGGGCTTTTGCTTCACGTGTTGTGTCTTTGCTACATAGCATAGACCCTGATGCCTTCTCATACGTTAATGACATTTATGTGACGGACGGTGAACTGATACCACATCTTGTCTGAGTCGACCGCATTATTTTGTTGTTTGCCGACTATGGATACAAATTCAATTTTGCAAAATCACACATCGCACATTTTGCGGTGCTCTTTTTAGGCTACGAACTCAATGATGAGAGTAGGGGGTTAGCCCACCATTTTCTGGAGAAATATGCACAATTGCGACCTTCTTCTACATTGAAAAAACTTCAGTCTCTACTGGGATTTTTGAATTTTGGGAGGACATACATTCCCGAATATGCACAGCATATCAAACCGCTGTATGCTTTGATAAATCCTACATTTTCTTCGGCTACATACCTCAATTCCGCAATTTTTTCAATCGTATTTGCTTGTTACTAACTACCTGTTGATGCATGACAATGCCACAAACCTGGTAATACGTATACTGCCGGGGATGGTTGGTTTCACCTACTTGACATTTAATGAGGGAGACACAGTACCTATGGCCTACAAATCACATTTGTACACATCGGCTGAAATGCGGTTTTCAAATACTGAAAACGTTTTGACAGCGGTACAGATGGCGATTCTGAAAGAATGCTCTCTGGCGCAAGGTAAACACATTCTTAGGGTCACGTCTCTCCCTGATTTAAAAGCAGTGACTAAGGTGAGTGTACAAAGGTCACAAAATGACTATGGAGACTCGAAAGGCAGCACAATAAAGTATAAAGTGCTTGAGTTCAAGTGGCAGAACTTAAAAAACTTCTCCCACTCACACAGGTTATCCATACTCTTGGCCATCAGGGTGTGGGAGCACATGCTGTTGGTAATTCTTTGGCTGATGAAACGGCCAAGTCTGCAGCAGTTACAAGGTCCTTGACTAAGATTGATAATGAAATTGCTACAAAGGATGTAACTGCTCCTCCACATGGCTCCCTTTCAAAGTATTCTTATAATTTATCTCCCTAACAAGTTATTAATGCTAAAATTCTAAATGTTGGGGATCGGCTGATTCCCAACATGGGCAGCAGACCTGCTTTGATCGTTGCCGCACACGGAGTGTCAGTGTCAGTTTATTTTTTACAGCAACGTTACTGGTGGCGTCGTTTATATAAACAGACCCATAATTATATACTTTCGTGTGACATTTGTAAACAAATTAAGTCATCTACGGTCTCACAAACACAGCCGTGTATATCCAATCAGCCTTGTGGCTGTGTGTATCTTGATCACTGCGGCCCGTTCTCCTCTGATACTGCATATAAATATATATTGTTTGCAGTTGATTCATGCACTAGATTCCTTTGGGTTTGGCCACAACACAGTGCTGATGCTTGAAATGTCACTAGAGATTTATGTGTCTTTGTTGGGATGTTTGCCTGTGGCATCTTCCATTCCGACCAAAGTCTAGTGTTCGCCTCTAAGGCGTACAAGGACGCAATGATGTCTATGGGTGGTGCAGGTACAGTTTTCATCTCCAGATAGACCTGAGGGCAATTCCATAGTGGAGAGAATGAACTGTGACTTAAAGCAATCTTTGACAGCTAGAGTCTTAGGTACTGGCAGGAACTGGCTGGCCCACTTGTATGGGGTTCAACATGCACTTAATAATCTCACTAGAAGATCTCTGGGTGGGTGGACCCCATTCGAAATGCTCTTTGGCATTAAATTGTTAGTGTCAGTCCTTGATGGTCTAGACCATGTACTCACAAACTTTCTCTCGGGGGCCAAATTTACAGTGTGGTTTGCGTCCGAGGGCCGCACCGGTAGTGGCGGGGTCAGTGGGGGAGGGGTGGGGTTAGAGCAACAAAAAAAACTGTGACCATGAGTTTGAACACAGGTCTCTGCAGCGGACGCATTCGTCCACTGATCCACCAGACCGGCATACACACATCTCTCTCTCTCCTTCTCTTTCTATCACTCTCTCTCTCTCTGTCTCCCTCCCTCTCCTTCCTGTCTCCCTCTGTCTCATTCAGACTGTCTCACTCCCTCTCTCTCCCTCTGTCTCTCCAGGTCACCCTCTGTCTCACTCTCTCTGACTGTCTCACTCCCTCTCTCTCTCTGTCTCCTGTGCTCTCTCTCTGTCTCTCTGTCTTCCTCTCTCTCCTTCCCTCTCCCTCACTCTGTCTTCCTCTCTCTCCTTCCCTCTCCCTCACTCTGTCTCCCTCACTCTGTCTCCCTCACTCTGTCGTCCTCCGTCTGTCTCCCTTTATCTGTCTCCCACCCTCCGTCGCCCTCCTCCCTCTGTCGCCCTCCTCCCTCTGTCTGTCTCCCTCCCTCTGTCTGTCTCCCTACCTCTGTCTGTCTCCCTCCCTCTGTCTGTCTCCCTCCCTCTGTCTCCGTCCCTGTGTCTCCCTCCCTCGGTCTCTCTCTGTCTGTCACCCTCTGTCTCCCTCCCTCTGTCTGTCTCCCTCTGTCTGTCTCCCTCTGTCTGTCTCCCTCTGTCTGTCTCCCTCTGTCTGTCTCCCTCCGTGTGTCTCCCTCTGTCTCCCTCTCTCTGTCTCCCTCTCCCTCCCTCTGTCGCCCTCCTCCCTCTGTCTCTCTCCTACCTCTGTCTCCTTCCACCCACTGACTCCCTCCTCCCACTGACTCCCTCCTACCTCTGTCTGTCTCCCTCCGACTGTCTACCTCTGTCTGTCTCCCTCTCTCTGTCTCACTCCTCCCTCCGTCTCCCTCCTCCCTCTGTGTCTGTCCCTGTGTCTCCCTCCCTCTGTCTCCCTCTGTCTGTCACCCTCTGTCTACCTCCCTCTGTCACCCTCCCTCTGTCTGTCTCCTCCCTCTCTCTGTATCCCTCCGTCTGTCTCCCTCTGTCTGTCTCCCTCCGTGTGTCATCCTCTGTCTCCCTCTCTCTGTCTCCCTCTCCCTCCCTCTTTTGCCCTCCTCTCTCTGTCTCCCTCCTCCCTCTGTCTCCCTCCTTCCTCTATCTCCCTCCTCCCACTGACTCCCTCCTCCCTCTGTCTGTCTCCCTCCGTCTGTCTCCCTCTGTCTGTCTCCCTCCCCCTGTCTGTCTCCCTCTCTCTGTCTCCCTGCTCCCTCTCTCTGTCTTCCTCTCTCTGTCTACCTCGCTCTGTCTCTCTTCTTCATCTGTCTCTATCTCTCTCCCTCCCTCTCCTTCCCTCTCCCTCCTTCTCCCACTATCTTCATCTGTCTGTCTCCCTCCCTCTGTCTCCCTCCTCCCTTTGTCTCCCCCCATTGTCTCCTTCCTCCCGCTGCCTTCCTCCACCATCTGTCTGTCTACCTCTCTCTGTCTGTCTCCCTCTCTCTGTCTCTCTCCTCTCTCTGTCTCCATCTCCCTCCCTCTCCCTCCCTCTCCCTCCCTATCCCTCCTTCTCCCTCCTTCTCCCTCTGTCTCCATCTGTCTGACTCCCTCCCTCTGTCTCCCTCATTCAGTCTCCCTCACTCAGTCTCCCTCACTCAGTCTCCCTCACTCAGTCTCCCTCACTCAGTCTCCCTCACTCAGTCTCCATCTGTCTGTCTCCCTCCGTCTGTCTCCCTCCCTCTGTCTCCCTCCCTCTGTCTCCCTCTATCTGTCTCCCACCCACCAATGCCCTCCTCCCCCTGTCGCCCTCCAACCTCTGTCTCCCTCCTCCCTTTGTCTATCTCACTCCCTCTGTCTGTCACCCTCTGTCTTTCTCCATCTGTCGCCTCCATCTCCTCCCTCCCTCTTCCTCCCTCTCCCTCCTTCTCCCTCTGTCTCCATCTATCTGTCTCCCTCCCTCTGTCTCCCTCACTCTGTCTCCCTCACTCAGTCTCCCTCACTCTGTCTCCCTCCATCTGTCTCCCTCCATCTGTCTCCCTCCCTCTGTCTCCCTCTATCTGTCTCCCTCCTCCCTCTATCTCCCTCATCTCTCTGTCCGTCTCCCTCCCTCTGTCTGTCACCCTCCCTCTGTCTCCCTCCCTCTGTCTCCCTCCTCCCTCTATCTCCATCATCTCTCTGTCTGTCTCCCTCCCTCTGTCTGTCTCCCTGCCTCTGTCTGTCACACTCTATCTTCCTCCCTCTGTCTCCCTCCCTCCCTCTCCCTCCCTCTCCCTACCTCTCCCTCCCTCTCCCTCTGTCTCTATCCCTTTCCCTCCCTCCTTCCCTCGCCCTGCCTATGTTTCCCTCCCTTTCCCTCCCTCCCATTCCCTCCCTCTCCCTCTGTCTGTGTCTGTCTCCCTCCTTTCCCTCCTTCCTCTGTCTCCCTCCCTCTACCTCCCTCTGTCATCTCACCCTGCCTGTGTGTGCCCGGGATGAGACAGCTTCCCGGGCACACACACACACAGCCGCACCCAAGCACATAGCAGGTCTTTAAAAGAACATTTGTATGTTAATGAGGCTTTTATATTTCACCTCTTCTTAGCGCCCCTGCAGCTCCACTCTGACTATCACTGAAATGCCGGGCCCCAACAGAGCAGCAGAGTCTCGCTGTCGCGCGCAGTGTTTACAGACACTCTTTAAATATTTATTTTTTTAACACGGTTACGAGGTCTGCAAGGTCCGCGGGATGCCACAGAAGGCTTGCCGGGCAGCTGGCGGCCCGCGGGCCGTACTATGAGTACCCGTGGTCTAGACGTTGTGGCAGCTGCCGCAACCTTTGATTTGATTTGATTTGATTTTAAAACTTATAAAGCGCAACGAATGCCCAGAGGCGTCTTGGCGCTAACACTAAAAGATCAAAGTCAGAGCAGAAGCAGGTGCATTAGATAGCTGTTTGAAGGAGCCAGGTTTTTAAAGATTTCCTGAATATAGTGAGGTTTGGACTGTTTTTAATCATAATGGGTAGACTGTTCCAGAGTTTAGTCACTCTTACCAGAAAACACCTACCACCCCAGCGAACTTGCCTAAATCTGGGTGCTTGAAGCAGCTTCTGTTGAGCCGAACTGAGATTCCTGGAAGGAGCATAGTACTCTATTCTGGAGGTCAGATAGAGAGGACCTCTGCCATGAAGTGCATTAAACGTGATGCAAAGCACCTTAAAAGCTATTCTTTTCTGGACAGGTAGCCAATGAAGTGCCACCAGTCGCTGGGCCACTGATTCCTGCCTACGAATATTCAAGATCAATCTGGCAGCCGCATTCTGCAGACGTTGGAGCTTGCTCAAATGTTGATTTTGGATTCCAAGGTAAGGAGCATTACCATAGTCCAACCTTGATATTGCAAGGGCAATTACCACTGATTTCAAGGTCTCAGGAGGAATAAAAGCTCAGATCTTTCTGATCAACTTGAGTATGTACAATATATCCCGAGCAGAATCAAAGTGTGTACAAAGCAACTATTGAATAAAACATCATATTCCAGAGTAGGTGTCAATCTTCTTCTTTAATGTTCTTTACAGCATCTCTTTGGATTACTAGCCAACACGTGTTTTGTCTATTTATAGCAGTTTATGCATTTAGACTTCATCAGGGCTAGAATGTGTCACAGACACAACAATTACAAACTAAATATATCAATTTATACACATTTAAAAAGAAATTCATAGAAGACAAGTTTTAATCTGAACCTAATCATCACATTGTCACTGCAAATGACAGGAGTATTCAGAGCAAGATTTCACCTATGTGTCAGTGAAGTAGAAAAAACAAAACCCCCAGTGTAAATTTCAAGTGAACCAAACGTAACCAGAAAATCCTACTTTGATTTGTGAAGAAAAGAAGTGCAACAGAAGACTCAAAAAACCGGAAGCAAAACCCAAAATTAAAATTTATTAAAGTGAAAAAGAAAGGAATTTTTAGAAAAGCACGTCCAACCTAGTGCTATTCAAAAGCTAAATTACAATAACCTTCAGAACCCTATTTAAATTACAATACGTACAAAGAGCAAAATCTGAAGTCAAACGCTCACCCATATGTTTATTTACGAAACTGGCGTCACCACTCACTTGCAGTTCCAAGTGGCGATTATGTGTAAGCTGTACAACAAACAAATCACAAGAGTGGTTTTTACCATATGGAGTGCAACTCAACCATGGAGTGACCTTAACACTCCCACTTCTATATCTCCTCTCACTTCACAATAAAATCCAAGGAACGGTTTCAATACTCACTAAAATCAAAGTCAAACTCGGTCTAATTTATCTTATTCAAGTCCGGGCATATTAAAATATCTTAGTGGACAAACTCTCAAACAGTTAACCACTATTTGCATGTCAACCGTAACGGTGTCTGAGAATCGTTCAGAAAAGGATAAACCAATCAAATATACAATGTAAGGGTTCAAAAAGGATAAAAGTTCTCGTAAAACTCTTACCAATGTTGCTTATGTTGTTTTCAATCACGATGGCAGCGCGAGTACGGCATCTAGCACGCGCGCCATCTTTTAATGTCCATATATACTGTGTCTCAAACACAAAGGAGGGACCAATTGTTCCCTGGTTTGAGACTTATCCAAAATGGCGCCCAGTGTTGCGAGTTCGTCTACAAACTCGGTCAAAGAACTTTATTGAGCGATCAAAAACGTGCATCTAAAAGCACAGGACTACATAGGTAAATTACCCCTTACCAGTATCAAAACTTAAGCAAAGTATATTACCTAATTCTTTCTACTGAATCAACTGCCAAAACAATTTAGTGGACAGTGCACATCGATCGAAACAATAATAATGATATGTGTAAAGAATCAAATGTGCCAATGAAGTAAGAAAGAGCCAATGTTAGAACGTGCACAGACCCATTTTACAATAAAGAAGAGTGATCATTGTATTAGTAAAAGTATTCCATTCAACATTTAATCCTATGAGAGGGCAAGTTCTGTTGTAAATAATACATCGTATAGACAAAGTGCTGGTCATGTGCATTATCAAAATCGCAAATTAAGAACAAAAAAATGTTTTAACAGCATGAACAAGCAACACATCCACAGTCTGTGGCAGGAAATCTATACAGTTTAATGTATTCAAAACATTCATCCTAAAAAGTATTGCAGTTCATTGTCAAAATTTAAACCCTTATCCACAGCACGCAAATTCAAAATCCAACGAGCCTCCATCTGTCGCAGTCTAAGCTCTCTATTGCCACCCCTCGCATCCATCTGAACATTCTCTATCCCGTGGAATGTGAACGTAGGGTGGACACCCTGTGATCCACATTCAGCAGCGTGAGCAGCGATTGGATATCTAGTATCGTGATTCTTCAGAGCCCTGAAGTGTTCTGATACCCTGTCCTTAAGCTTCCTTATGGTGCTTCCAATATAAATCAATTTGCATTTGCAGATTACGGCATCCACTACAAAGGTAGTATTACAATCAATGTGTGTGGTGATGTTATAATCTTGAGAACCATTGTAACTAAAACAGCGTATGCCCTGTATCATCCTACTGCACATACTGCAGTTTCCACATGTGAATGATCCAATACTCCTTATGTGTAGCCAATTGGGAGCTCGTGAGTATTGTCTAGGATAACTAGGACTTGGAATATTCTTAATTGACTTTCCCTTGCGGTAAGTCACTGAGGGATGGCTTGCAATGTGTGGGCGTTGCCCAGGATCAGATATTAAAAGAAACCAGTATTTATTTAGTATCATGTATATTTTAGAGGACAGGGTGTTATAGTTGGTAATAAGGCGCACAGTGGACGTGTTCTTATTTCTAGTTTTGATCTTAGATTTTAGTGTTTGTTCCCTGGGAAGCTCAATGACTCTCTGTTTTGCTCGTGCAACAACTTTATTGTCAAATCCCCGAGATAGGAAGCGTTGTTCCGTATTCCCAATGCACTCCAGGAATTCAGATTCCCTGGAGCAATTTCTACGTACTCTGTAAAGTTCTCCATAAGGTATGGAGTTCACTTGCGTTCTCGGGTGGGCACTGTTACCATGCAAGATTGAATTACAAGCGGTTGATTTTCTGTGAAGTTTACTACAAACTTAGTTATTTACAATAAAAAATTCAACATCCAGGAACACTATTCTTTCACTGTTATAATTCATGGTGAACGTCATATTAGCTTCATTGTTGTTCATATACTCAAAAAAGTGTAACAGTTCCGTCTCACCACCCGTCCAGACTAGAAGGCAATCATCAATGTACCGTCCATAGTAACAGATAAAGTCATGCCAAGGACAACCCCCCTTACCAAAGGTCCATGAGAACCCAGTCTCCCCCCTGGTAGACCAATTGTGAGTGGTATTGGGGGTGCTACGGAGAGATTATCTGAATTCGTTGATTCATTCCTGCAGCCTTATGTTCTAAACCTGCCATCTAATATCAAAGACACCAAGCACATTCTGAATATTATGAATGACTATACATGGGAACCGAATATGCTTTTTGTTACACTCGATGTTGTGTCGTTATATACGAACATTGGCCACCAACAAGGTCTGCATGCCTTACGACATTTCCTGTATCGGAGACCAGTAGAATTGTTAGAACATACTGAGATGCTTATGACCATGTCCAGACTCATTTTAGAGCAGAATGTGTTCCTTTTTAATGGGAAATGGTATAAACAGATGTGTGGGACTGCCATGGGTTCCAGATTTGTGCCGTCCTTTGCCTGTCTCTTTATGGGATGGTTGGAGGCGGTGCACATCTGGGGCCCTGGGGGTTGTCCGTGGCATGACTTTATCTTTTACTATGGACGGTACATTGATGATTGCCTTCTAGTCTGGACGGGTGGTGAGACGGAACTGTTACGCTTTTTTGAGTATATGAACAACAATGAAGCTAATATGGCGTTCACCATGAATTATAACAGTGAAAGAATAGCGTTCCTGGATGTTGAATTTTTTATTGTAAATAACAAAATTTGTAGTAAACTTCACAGAAAATCAACCGCTTGTAATTCAATCTTGCATGGTAACAGCGCCCACCCGAGAACGCAAGTGAACTCCATACCTTATGGAGAACTTTACAGAGCACGTAGAAATTGCTACAGGGAATCTGAATTCCTGGAGTGCATTGAGGATATGGAGCAACGCTTCCTATCTCGGGGATATGACAATAAAGTGGCTGTACGAGCAAAACAGAGAATCATTGAGCTTCCTAGGGAACAAACACTAAAATCTAAGATCAAAACTAGAAATAAGAACACGTCCACTGTGTGCCTTATTACCAACTATAACACCCTGTCCTCTAAAATATACAGGATACTAAATAAATACTGGTTTCTTTTAATATCTGATCCTGGGCTACGCCCACACATTGCAAGCCATCCCTCAGTGACTTACCGCAAGGGAAAGTCAATTAAGAATATTCTAAGTCCTAGTTATCCTAGACAATACTCACGAGCTCCCAATTGGCTACACATAAGGAGTATTGGATCATTCAGATGTGGAAACTGCAGTATGTGCAGTAGGATGATACAGGGCATACACTGTTTTAGTTACAATGGTTCTCAAGATTATAACATCACCACACACATTGATTGTAATACTACCTTTGTAATGTATGCCGTAATCTGCAAATGCGAATTGATTTATATTGGAAGCACCATCAGGAAGCTTAAGGACAGGGTATCAGAACACTTCAGGGCTCTGAAGAATCACGATACTAGATATCCAATCGCTGCTCACGCTGCTGAATGTGGATCACAGGGTGTCCACCCTATGTTCACATTCCACGGGATAGAGAATGTTCAGATGGATGCGAGGGGTGGCAATAGAGAGCTTAGACTGCGACAGAGGGAGGCTCGTTGGATTTTGAATTTGCATGCTGTGGATAAGGGTTTGAATTTTGACAATGAACTGCAATACTTTTTAGGATGAATGTTTTGAATACATTAAACTGTATAGATTTCCTGCCACAGACTGTGGATGTGTTGCTTGTTCATGCTGTTAAAACATTTTTTTGTTCTTAATTTGCGATTTTGATAATGCACATGACCAGCACTTTGTCTATACGATGTATTATTTACAACAGAACTTGCCCTCTCATAGGATTAAATGTTGAATGGAGTACTTTTACTAATACAATGATCACTCTTCTTTATTGTAAAATGGGTCTGTGCACGTTCTAACATTGGCTCTTTCTTACTTCATTGGCACATTTGATTCTTTACACATATTATTATTATTGTTTCGATCGATGTGCACTGTCCACTAAATTGTTTTGGCAGTTGATTCAGTAGAAAGAATTAGGTAATATACTTTGCTTAAGTTTTGATACTGGTAAGGGGTAATTTACCTATGTAGTCCTGTGCTTTTAGATGCACGTTTTTGATCGCTCAATAAAGTTCTTTGACCGAGTTTGTAGACGAACTCGCAACACTGGGCGCCATTTTGGATAAGTCTCAAACCGGGGAACAATTGGTCCCTCCTTTGTGTTTGAGACATAGTATATATGGACATTAAAAGATGGCGCGGGTGCTAGACGCCGTACTCGCGCTGCCATCGTGATTGAAAACAACATAAGCAACATTGGTAAGAGTTTTACGAGAACTTTTATCCTTTTTGAACCATTACATTGTAAATTTGATTGGTTTATCCTTTTCTGAACGATTCTCAGACACCATTACGGTTGACATGCAAATAGTGGTTAACTGTTTGAGAGTTTGTCCACTAAGATATTTTAATATGCCCGGACTTGAATAAGATAAATTAGATCGAGTTTGACTTTGATTTTAGTGAGTATTGAGGCCGTTCCTTGGATTTTATTGTGAAGTGAGAGGAGATATAGAAGTGGGAGTGTTAAGGTCACTCCATGGTTGAGTTGCACTCCATATGGTAAAAACCTCTCTTATGATTTGTTTGTTGTACAGCTTACACATAATCGCCACTTGGAACAGCAAGTGAGTGGTGACGCCAGTTTCGTAAATAAACATATGGGTGAGCGTTTGACTTCAGATTTTGCTCTTTGTACGTATTGTAACTTAAATAGGGTTCTGAAGGTTATTGTAATTTAGCTTTTGAATAGCACTAGGTTGGACGTGCTTTTTTAAAAATTCCTTTCTTTTTCACTTTAATAAATTTTAATTTTGGGTTTTGCTTCAGGTTTTTTGAGTCTTCTGTTGCACTTCTTTTCTTCACAAATCAAAGTAGGATTTTCTGGTTACGTTTGGTTCACTTGAAAACGGTGAATTTACACTGGGGGTTTTGTTTTTTCTACTTCACTGACACATAGGTGAAATCTTGCTCTGAATACTCCTGTCATTTGCAGTGACAATGTGATGATGAGGTTCAGATTAAAACTTGTCTTCTCTGAATTTCTTTTTAAATGTGTATAAATTGATATATTTAGTTTGTAATTGTTGTTTCTGTTACCCATTCTAGCCCTGATGAAGTCTAAATGCATAAACTGCTATAAATAGATGAAACACGTGTTGGCTAGTAATCCAAAGAGATGCTGTAAAGAACATTAAAGAAGAAGATTGACACCTACTCTGGAATATGATGTTTTATTCAATAGTTGCTTTGTACACACTTTGATTCTGCTCGGGATATATTGTATATAATTTTGTTAATGTGGTTTACTACATTATTTATGACGATAGATAGACGTCATTATTATCCCTAGGAGCAGCCCTAATACTTTCATTTAGTACTGTTGACAATAGAGCGCGAGCTTACAACCTTCTATCTATTGCTTTTCATTGTGTCAACTTGAGTATGGCCCAGATCTTTGCCGTAAGGACATTGATCTGACTGTCAAAAGTCAACCGATCATCAAAGATCACCCCGAGATTTCTAACTTTGGAGACTGGTTGGGGGCACTCCCCCAACTCAGTAGGCCACCATTTAGGCAACCAGTCCAAAGGATTGGTCCCCAACAGTAGAACCTCTGTTTTGCTGCCGTTTAATTTGTGACAGTTAGATTGCATCTAGCTATTAACATGTGACATGCAGATATTAAAGCGATCTGCCACCTCCTTTTCATTGTTGGTAATTGACACCACAATTTGTGTGTCATCAGCATAGCTGATTACGGAGAAACCATACTGTCTAATCAGAGCAGCTGGAGGGGCCACATAAACATTGAAGATCGTAGGGCTCAAGGAGGAGCCCTGAAGCACTCCACAATGCAGATTAAAAATGTGTAAGCTAGTACCTGCTACTTCTACCCTAAAAGATCATTCAGCAAGATAAGATGGAATGAGAAATGCGCATGCGCGGCCGCCCGCGCATGCGCAGTGGTTTGCAGACGGCGTCGTGAACGAGCAGAGGGAGCCCCGGGATGCCGCCGACAAGGTAAGTGTCTTTATTTATTTTTATGTGCCCATTTCTTAAAAATTAGGAATGTTCGGGAGGGCGGGAGGGAGGCGGGTGGCGGGCAACTTTGCTACGCCCAAGGAGTGGGCGTAGTGTTGCCTGCTTCGCCTACTTTGCAAAGGGCGAAGTAGGCAACACTACTCCCACTTCGTGGGCGTAGCGAACTTGCCTGCCCAGGGTTACTGCAAACCAATGAGCATGCGCGGCCGCCCGTGCATGCGCATTGGTTAGCAGACGGCGGCGTGAACGGCGTGAACGAGCACAGGGAGCCCCTGGATGCCGCGGACAAGGTAAGTGTTTTTTAAATATTTTTATGTGCCCATTTCTTAAAAATTAGGTATGTTCGGGAGGGGGGCATGCGGCGCGTAGTGGGGCTACACGAAGTGCGCAGGTGGGCGTAGTTTCTCGCCCACTTTCCGTAGCTTCGCGTAGCCCCACTACGCTCACTACGCCCAGGGTTAGTATTAAGAAGTTGCTCCAGGACCTTTGAACAAAACGGGATTCTGGAAATTGGACGATGATTGTTGGCATCATCGGGGTTCAGGTGGGGTTTTTTTAGCAGGGGAAGCATGGATGCTTTTTTCCAAGCCGTTGGAAACTTTCCACGGTGTATAATACCCCCAAACAAGTCTGCTAGTTGAGTACTGAGCTCATCAGAGCAGAACTGATATACTTTGGGAGGACAAGGGTCAGAGGGGGCCCCTGATTTAATTTGAGGTAGATAATCATTCTATTATGTTACAGGACCTACAAAATACCCACGACAGCTATGCAACTAAACATTTACCCTCTTCCACTGATGCAGCATTGTTGATTCCGGTAGCCGGCTGGCTTCCAAATATTGGAGATCTGGTATGAGGAAACAAAAAAGAATTTGGTCACTCTTATCGTGCACCGTTTTCAGTACTTGGATTGAAGGGTACTCGTATAGTAATTTTTCCACCTTTACCTGGTCGCAATGACAACAGATAGATCTCAGTGGACAATGTCAAGTTACACTGTCGGGTCAATTCTGAATAGTGTCACGCTTGCTGATTTTGGTAACACAATTTCAATTAATCCGCTGACTACATCCTGTCCCACTATTGTCCGTGTGGGTGAGGGAGTAATGGACACTGCTATTGACCTTTCACCTGTCCTGCCTACTTCATCCAATGCAGACGTCAAGTATATTTACCCTACAGATGAGTCTTATAGTGAGGTGCCAACAGTTCTCGACCACATCACGCTGAGCCAGTGCTACCACCTCTAATTAACAGGACTGCAAGTGGTTACTTTGGAGATCATGCCAGTTTCTCTTCTGACGCATCCTCTTTGTCTCCAATTAGACACTTCCACCGACAAAATTGTGTATTTTTATCTCTTGGTTCAAAAAGACTTACCTGGTCCCACCATGGGCCTACATCTAGTTGGTGCTTATCCTGATTTTCCTCTTCATGTTGACTGGATTTGTGACAGTGTTTTTCTTAGTGATCAATACTCATTATTTGCCAGAACGCTCTGTTGTGAATTTGGTTGACGGAGTTATGGCAACTCATTTATCGTACCATATCATGAAACGTGATCTTGTTAACATTTCGGCTTTCCCTGTTGCATATGGGATAGTATGGGATAAAGTTGATTTTGAAGTTCACGGTCCGATGGAAGTCCATAAGATACCATACATGTTTTGCGTCTTCTTAGGAGATGTGGTAACACAGAACATACATTCTGATGATTGGGATGGGCAAGATGTACATTCATTGTTTTCTGATTTGAAATATGTTGCTGCTTTTGATGCTGAAGATTTGTATTTAAATTCTGCCAATTATGCTGATTTATTCTGTTATCAACATTATGGGCATCATTACTTACACAAAACAAGCACATTATGACCTGTTTTAATTACACTTAATGGGAACATTGTCCAGTCGAAGGGAGTTCTAAAACACTTCGAGATAAGTTTGCTTATTTTACCGATTACTACAGAATCCTATTTTATAAAATTGCATTCCTTATCCCAGCCCAAATGTATTCTTACCCCTGCTTAATTGATCTATTCCACCTCCTTTAGAATTGACTTGGAAAAACAGGATTATGATCACTGGAAAGATACAATTGATTTAAAATCAATTTGGGGCACTAAAGCTTGGCAGGTTCAGGGCACTGAAGCTCTGCATCGGGCCTGCCTAATTCTGACTCAAATTTTATTTTGAAATGACACAGTGCACGAGGCCACTTGTTTTGCTTGGTGACTGCTAAATTTTTTTAAATTACATCAATCCCCTCCTTAGCGAAATATGACAATTGGCGCGCACAGACTAATAATACAATAGATGTATTACAAGCTTTGTTACGCAATGACACTTTTAATATTTCTGAAATTAACCAATCTATTTGGTTGGTCTGGCCCACCAGTTCAAATGACGCCAACTACGTTTTTATAATGTACCACCTGGTTTCACACAGACTAGACCGGTTCCTTGTTTTTCAAATTCAAACACAGTCACCACATAGCCAGTGGGTAAATTATGCCAACAATGGTTGGAACATCCACTTTGTCATCAGTCAAAAAACATTTAGCATTCTTGTCAAGCGACAATAATTTGGCTGATTTTATCTTGGGTGCTAGAGCCCTTAGAAATAAGAGTTTTCTTTATGCAGCTTACAATGAAATTTTAAAACTTTCGTAGGCAGAAGCAGCTTTACGTATGGGAAATCACTCATTTTTAAAGGAAGTGCAAAGAATAGGAATTGGCAACAAGGAAGCCAACCAAAGATAGTGGGGACCGAGAGAGGATGTAAGAACAGGAGCACAAGATGCAAAAGGGGTGGCAGGAAATGTAAGCGGAAGGGAACATTACAATACTCGATCATGGGGCAGGGTGAATCAGAAAAGATAAGAAATACAAAGGGGATACAGGTCATGAATTTATCAAGTAAAGATCTTTCAAATGACATGACCTCTGTTCTTAGCAAAGGAATGAATTTCTGTCCCACTTCTGAATGTGATGTTAACGATACCAGAATTGATGTTTATAAATTCATAAGACAACAGAAACAAAAAAAAAATTTCGGTAAACATATCAAATAAAAATGTATCTGAACAAGAGACAGTGTGTGGAGACATGACCATTCATGGTGTACATAATACTAGACTATTATTGTCTATCAATGAGAATGAAAATGATCCAGTGACCATTCATAAAGTTTTACAAGATTTAGACTGTTTTACAACTATGAGTGTTGATAGTGGCCTTAAGGATAAGTCCAAGTGGACCCCGCAATTACCAAGTGGCAATAATATAGATGCTTTTTCCAAGAGTGTTAACCCGGAATTAGACCTATTAGAAGATAACATGAGAAAAAGAAAAAAAATACTGTTTTCTGTATAACTTGAATGCTAGAGACAAGCTAGCCCTTAACAGTTTGAGACATGACAACACTCCGACTGTTAGGGAGGCAGATAAAGGGGGAAATATCATCATCATGAACAGATCTAAATATGATGACGAGATCCTGGGCCAGTTGAGTAACATCTTGTGGTATAAGGAGCTTACATACAACCCTATTTTTGAAGTGACGAATATAATCATTAAACACCTTAAGGGATGGCATACACTAGGTATCATCAAAGACTGTGAATCTAAATATCTTCTAGTGGATCGACCTCGTTTCCCTTGTATGTACACCTTACCAAAGGTCCTTAAGGACCCAGTCTCCCCCCTGGTAGACCAATTGTAAGTGGTAATGGGGGTCCTACGAAGAGATTATCTGAATTCGTTGATTCATTCCTGCAGCCTTCTGTTCTAAACCTGCCATCTAATATCAAAGACACCAAGCACATTCTGAATATTATGAATGACTATACTTGGGAACCGAATATGCTTTTTGTTACACTCAATGTTGTGTCGTTATATACGAACATTGGCCACCAACAAGGTCTGCATGCCTTACGACATTTCCTGTATCGGAGACCAGTAGAATTGTTAGAAAATACCGAGATGCTTTTGACCATGTCCAGACTCATTTTAGAGCAGAATGTGTTCCTTTTTAATGGGAAATGGTATAAACAGATGTGTGGGACTGCCATGGGTTCCAGATTTGCGCCGTCCTTTGCCTGTCTCTTTATGGGATGGTTGGAGGCGGTGCACATCTGGGGCCCAGGGGGTTGTCCGTGGCATGACTTTATCTGTTACTATGGACGGTATATTGATGATTGCCTTCTAGTCTGGACGGGTGGTGAGACGGAACTGTTACGCTTTTTTGAGTATATGAACAACAATGAAGCTAATATGACGTTCACCATGAATTATAACAGTGTAAGAATAGTGTTCCTGGATGTTGAATTTTTTATTGTAAATAACAAAGTTTGTAGTAAACTTCACAGAAAATCAACCGCTTGAAATTCAATCTTGCATGGTAACAGCGCCCACACGAGAACGCAAGTGAACACCATACCTTATGGAGAACTTTACAGAGCACGTAGAAATTGCTCCAGGGAATCTGAATTCCTGGAGTGCATTGGGAATATGGAACAACACTTCCTATCTCGGGGATATGACAATAAAGTGGTTGCACGAGCGAAACAGAAAATCATTGAGCTTCCCAGGGAACAAACACTAAAATCTAAGATCAAAACTAGAAATAAGAACACGTCCACTGTGCGCCTTATTACCAACTATAACACATGTCCTCTAAAATATACAGGATACTAAATAAATACTGGTTTCTTTTGATATCTGATCCTGGGCTACGCCCACACATTGCAAGCCATCCCTCAGTGACTTACCGCAAGGGAAAGTCAATTAAGAATATTCTAAGTCCTAGTTATCCTAGACAATACTCACGAGCTCCCAATTGGCTACACATAAGGAGTATTGGATCTTTCAGATGTGGAAACTGCAGTATGTGCAGTAGGATGATACAGGGCATACGCTGTTTTAGTTACAATGGTTCTCAAGATTATAAAATCACCACACACATTGATTGTAATACTACCTTTGTAGTGTATGCCGTAATCTGCAAATGCGAATTGATTTATATTGGAAGCACCATCTGGAAGCTTAAGGACAGGGTATCAGAACACTTCAGGGCTCTGAAGAATCACGATACTAGATATCCATTCGCTGCACACGCTGCTGAATGTGGATCACAGGGTGTCCACCCTACGTTCACATTCCACGGCATAGAGAATATTCAGATGGATGCGAGGGGTGGCAATAGAGAGCTTAGACTGCGACAGAGAGAGGCTCGTTGGATTTTGAATTTGCGTGCTGTGGATAAGGGTTTAAATTTTGACAATGAACTGCAATACTTTTTAGGATGAATATTTTGAAGACATTAAACTGTATAGATTTCCTGCCACAGACTGTGGATGTGTTGCTTTTTCATGCTGTTAAAACATTTTTTTGTTCTTAATTTGCGATTTTGATAATGCACATGACCAGCACTTTGTCTATACGATGTATTATTTACAACAGAACTTGCCCTCTCATAGGATTAAATGTTGAATGGAATACTTTTACTCATACAATGATCACTCTTCTTTATTGTAAAATGGGTCTGTGCACGTTCTAACATTGGCTCTTTCTTACTTCATTGGCACATTTGATTCTTTACACATATTATTATTATTGTTTCGATCGATGTGCACTGTCCACTAAATTGTTTTGGGTGTTGATTCTGTAGAAAGAATTAGGTAATATACTTTGCTTAAGTTTTGATACTGGTAAGGGGTAATTTACCTATGTAGTCCTGTGCTTTTAGATGCACATTTTTGATCGCTCAATAAAGTTCTTTGACCGAGTTTGTAGACGAACTCGCAACACTGGGCGACATTTTGGATAAGTCTCAAACCGGGGAACAATTGGTCCCTCCTTTGTGTTTGAGACACAGTATATATGGACATTAAAAGATGGTGCGGGTGCTAGACACCGTACTCGTGCTGCCATCGTGATTGAAAACAACATAAGCAACATTGGTAAGAGTTTTACGAGAACTTTTATCCTTTTTGAACCCTTACATTGTAAATTTGATTGGTTTATCCTTTTCTGAACGATTCTCAGACACCGTTACGGTTGACATGCAAATAGTGGTTAACTGTTTGAGAGTTTGTCCACTAAGATATTTTAATATGCCCAGACTTGAATAAGATAAATTAGAACGAGTTTGACTTTGATTTTAGTGAGTATTGAGGCCGTTACTTGGATTTTATTGTGAAGTGAGAGGAGATATAGAAGTGGGAGTGTTAAGGTCACTCCATAGTTGAGTTGCACTCCATATGGTAAAAACCACTCTAATGATTTGTTTGTTGTACAGCTCACACATAATCACCACTTGGAACAGTAAGTGAGTGGTGACACCAGTTTCGTAAATAAACATATTGGTTTGACTTCAGATTTTGCTCTTTGTACGTATTGTAATTTAAATAGGGTTCGGAAGGTTATTGTAATTTAGCTTTTGAATAGCACTAGGTTGGACGTGCTTTCTAAAAGTTCCTTTCTTTTTCACTTAAATAAATTTTAATTTTGGGTTTTGCTTCTGGTTTTTTTAGTCTTCTGTTGCACTTCTTTTCTTCACAAATCAAAGTAGGATTTTCTGGTTACGTTTGGTTCACTTGAAAACGGTGAATTTACACTGGGGGTTTTGTTTTTTCTACTTCACTGACACATAGGTGAAATCTTGCTCTGAATACTCCTGTCATTTGGAGTGACAATGTGATGATGAGGTTCAGATTAAAACTTGTCTTCTCTGAATTTCTTTTTAAATGTGTATAAATTGATATATTTAGTTTGTAATTGTTGTTTCTATTACTCATTCTAGCCCTGATGAAGTCTAAATGCATAAACTGCTATAAATAGACGAAACACGTGTTGGCTAGTAATCCAAAGAGATGATGTAAAGAACATTAAAGAAGAAGATTGACACCTACTCTGGAATATGATGTTTTATTCAATAGTTGCTTTGTACACACTTTGATTCTGCTCGGGATATATTGTATATAATTTGGTTAATGTGGTTTACTACATTATTTATGACGATAGATAGACGTCATTATTATCCCTAGTAGCAGCCCTAATACTTTCATTTAGTACTGTTGACAATAGAGCGCAAGCTTACAACCTTCTATCTATTGCTTTTCATTGTGTCAACTTGAGTATGGCCCAGATCTTTGCCGTAAGGACATTGATCTGACTGTCAAAAGTCAACCGATCATCAAAGATCACCCCGAGAGTTCTAACTTTGGAGACTGGTTGGGGGCACTTCCCCAACTCAGTAGGCCACCATTTAGGCGACCAGTCCAAAGGATTGGTCCCCAACAGTAGAACCTCTGTTTTGCTGCCGTTTAATTTGAGACAGTTAGATTGCATCTAGCTATTAACATGTGACATGCAGGTATTAAAGCGATCTGCCACCTCCTTTTCATTGTTGGTAATTGACACCACAATTTGTGTGTCATCAGCATAGCTGATTACGGAGAAACCATACTGTCTAATCAGAGCAGTCAGAGGGGCCACATAAACATTGAAGATCGTAGGGCTCAAGGAGGAGCCCTGAAGCATTCCACAATGCAGATTAAAAATGTGTAAGCTAGTACCTGCTACTTCTACCCTAAAAGATCATTCAGCAAGATAAGATGGAACGAGAAATGCGCAAGCGCGGCCGCCCGCGCATGCGCAGTGGTTTGCAGACGGCGTCGTGAACGAGCAGAGGGAGCCCCGGGATGCCGCCGACAAGGTAAGTGTCTTTATTTATTTTTATGTGCCCATTTCTTAAAAATTAGGTATGTTCGGGAGGGCAGGAGGGAGGCGGGTGGCGGGCAACTTTGCTACGCCCAAGGAGTGGGCATAGTGTTGCCTGCTTCACCTACTTTGCAAAGGGTGAAGTAGGCAACACTACTCCCACTTCGTGGGCGTAGCGAAGTTGCCTGCCCAGGGTTACTGCAAACCAATGTGCATGTGCGGGCGGCCGCGCATGTGCATTTCTCGTGAGAAATGCGCATGCGCGGCCGCCCGTGCATGCGCATTGGTTAGCAGACGGCGGCGTGAACGAGCACAGGGAGCCCCGGGACGCCGCTGACAAGGTAAGTGTTTTAAAATTATTTTTATGTGCCCATTTCTTAAAAATTAGCTATGTTCGGGAGGGGGGCATGCGGCGCGTAGTGGGGCTACGCGAAGTGCACAGGTGGGCGTAGTTTCTCGCCCACTTTGCGTAGCTTCGCGTAGCCCCACTACGCTCACTACGCACAGGGTTAGTATTAAGAAGTTGCTCCAGGACCTTTGAACAAAACGGGATTCTGGAAATTGGACGATGATTGTTGGCATCATCGGGGTTCAGGTGGTTTTTTTTAGCAGGAGAAGCATGGATGCTTTTTTCCATGCCGTTGGAAACTTTCCACAGTGTATAATTCCTCCAAACAAGTCTTCTAGTTGAGTACTGAGCTCATCAGAGCAGAACTGATATACTTTGGGAGGACAAGGGTCAGAGGGGGCTCCAGATTTAATTTGAGGTAGATAATCATTCTATTATGTTACAGGACCTACAAAATACCCACGACAGCTACGCAACTAAACATTTACCCTCTTCCACTGATGCAGCATTGTTGATTCCGGTAGCCGGCTGGCTTCCAAATATTGGAGATCTGGTATGAGGAAACAAAAAAGAATTTGGTCACTCTTATCGTGCACCGTTTCCAGTACTTGGATTGAAGGGTACTCGTATAGTAATTTTTCCACCTTTACCTGGTCGCAATGACAACAGATACATCTCAGTGGACAATGTCAAGTTACACCGTCGGGTCAATTCTGAATAGTGTCACGCTTGCTGATTTGTGTAACACAATTTCATTGAATCCGCTGACTACATCCTGTCCCTCTATTGTCCGTGTGGTTGAGGGAGTAATGGACACTGCTATTGACCTTTCACCTGTCCTGCCTACTTCATCCAATGCAGACGTCAAGTATATTTACCCTACAGATGAGTCTTATAGTGAGGTGCCAACAGTTCTCGACCACATCACGCTGAGCCAGTGCTACCACCTCTAATTAACAGGACTGCAAGTGGTTACTTTGGAGATCATGCCAGTTTCTCTTTTGACGCATCCTCTTTGTCTCCAATTAGACACTTTCACCGACAAAATTGTGTATTTTTATCTCTTGGTTCAAAAAGACTTACCTGGTCCCACCATGGGCCTACATCTAGTTGGTGCTTATCCTGATTTTCCTCTTCATTTTGACTGGATTTGTGACAGTGTTTTTCTTAGTGATCAATACTCATTATTTGCCAGAACGCTCTGTTGGGAATTTGGTTGACGGAGTTATGGCACCTCATTTATCGTACCATATCATGAAACGTGATCTTGTTAACATTTCGGCTTTCCCTGTTGCGTATGGCATAGTATGGGATAAAGTTGATTTTGAAGTCCACGGTCCGATGGAAGTCCTTAAGATACCATACATATTTTGCGTCTTCTTAGGAGATGTGCTAACACAGGACATACATTCTGATGATTGGGATGGGCAAGCTGTACATTCATTGTTTATTGTTTTCTGATTTGAAATATGTTGCTGCTTTTGATGCTGAATATTTGTATTTAAATTCTGCCAATTATGCTGATTTATTCTGGTATCAACATTATGGGCATCATTACTTACACAAAACAAGCACATTTTGACCTGTTTTAATTTCACTTAATGGGAACATTGTCCAGTCCAAGGGAGTTCTAAAACACTTCGAGATAAGTTTGCCTATTTTACCGATTACAACAGAATCCTATTTTATAAAATTGCATTCCTTATCCCAGCCCAAATGTATTCTTACCCCTGCTTAATTGATCTATTCCACCTCCTTTAGAATTGACTTGGCAAAACAGGATTATGATCACTGGAAAGATACAATTGATTTAAAATCAATTTGGGGCACTAAAGCTTGGCAGGTTCAGGGCACTGAAGCTCTGCATCGTGCCTGCCTAATTCTGACTCAAATTTTATTTTAAAATGACACAGTGCACGAGGCCACTTGTTTTGCTTGGTGACTGCTAATTTTTTTTAAATTACATCAATCCCCTCCTTAGCGAAATATGACAATTGGCGCACACAGACTAATAATACAATAGATGTATTACAAGCTTTGTTACGCAATGACACTTTTAATATTTCTGAAATTAACCAATCTATTTGGTTGGTCTGGCCCACCAGTTCAAATGACGCCAACTATGTTTTTATAATGTACCACCTGGTTTCACACAGACTAGACCGGTTCCTTGTTTTTCAAATTCAAACACAGTCACCACATAGCCAGTGGGTAAATTATGCCAACAATGGTTGGAACATCCACTTTGTCATCAGTCAAAAAACATTTAGCACTCTTGTCAAGCGACAATAATTTGGCTGATTTTATCTTGGGTCCTAGAGCCCTTAGAAATAAGAGTTTTCTTTATGCAGCTTACGATGAAATTTTAAAACTTTCGTAGGCAGAAGCAGCTTTACGTCTGCGTCAAATAGATCAGGCTAATTTAGAAAAAGTTCTTGCTGTGGTCGACAATAGCATCAGTACACTGTCTTCACGCATTTACACCTTGGATGACATTGTTTCATCTGTTATTGAGATTGTACAGAATGATGTATCTGTGTTGTATCATGGTCAAAATCAATTAAGATAAGTTATGCAGTTTGCATGGACATTGTAGACTCTCAAAATGGGAAAAGTCCTGTGGGATTATTTAAATGCTTCTTCTTTGTTTTCACCTTTTAATTTGACTGATAAACAGCGATTTATGTCCATGAAAGATGCTACATACACACTATTACACATTGAACAGTTGGGGCCCTTGCCATTTTCTGTGGCGAAAACAGACTCAGCGGTTTGGGTTAATTCATGAGGTAATATCTCTCCCATTTTCATTGCTTCAATTTAAATCATGTATGCAACATTTGCCGATAGGTCGCTTTGAGCACATGGGCAGTTAATTTCTCCATGATTTATGGTCCCTTCCTATCACTTACAGATGTCAATGGAATGATAAGGAAGTTTTCCTAACATAGGAGGATTGCGATTCTACAGTAGGAAATTCCCTGGTTTGTAAACACGTTAAGTTGCATGGTGCTTGTAATGTATTTTCACCTAATCTTGCTTGTTTTTTTAAGGGAACTCCGGTCCCACCAATAATTCCAGTTTTTACATTGCTTTCAAACAGCAGTTATCTTATTCTGAATAACCACGACTGCTGTGGTTTACGGGCAGGGAACCCGTATTTAGTAACAGTTTCACAATGTGTTACTTGTTGTAGCAATGTGCTTATTACACCCCCGCTTGGGAAAGTAGATAGTTCAATTTGGCCTTCCATTTCTGCTTTGAAAACAGATTTCAACAAATTGATCAGGCTCAAAGGGCTATTGTTTCAACAGGAAATGGCCCTCACTTCAGCTCAAGAGACCTTTGAGTTGCAGGTGGCTAGGACATCAAGCGAGATTCAGTCACTTCTGAACACTAACCTCCCCCTTCACTTTGGGGAGCTTATAAATCAAATATTTAATGTGTCTGACACCAAAGGTCTTGCTAATTCTTTTAAGAATGTGGTATCCGGTCTTGTGACTGCTTTTCAGACTATATTTGGAGTAATACCAGCTTTTATTCATTCTATCTTTTCTAGTGTCATCTGAGGGTTTCCAAAGGGAATACTGATCCTTCTGCTATGCAATGGCTGCTCATCATGTGGTAATGCACACACCCGGCCAATTGCAACCGTACCATGATGGAATGCAACAACTTTTTGGATGCTTTTCATTACCGACGCTTAGCGTTGGTTAGTGATTGACTTTTCGCTTTGCCTACATAACTGGCGTGCAACCTGTGTACCACTGTCAGTGGTGCCCTTTCTATTGGGCTTGGGCTAACGGCTAGGGCGCTCGACCTCGGACCTGGGGATCAGGGTTCGGGTCTCGGTAACGACGCCAAAACCTCCTGTGATTCTGGGCAAATGACTTAATCTCCCCGTGCCTAAAATGAATGTGTGTCCTGATGTAACGTAACTGGTGCTATGTAAAGCGCTCTGATACCCGATTCCGTTTGGGTCTAGTTCGCGCTATATAAAACTCTGCAAAAAAAAAAAAGGTCTCTCCAATACGACATGTACAGTCCCGAATTTTCACCAGTTAATGGTTCCCTTAAGGGCCCATGATTGGGCTTGTTCTGGGAATGGCAACATGGAGCTTGCTGCTCCACTTGGCATCTTGGCTGAATGGGACATCTACACGGCTGCGCAGAACCTCCTACAACAAAGTTTCATTGAATATCACACAAGTCATCCGTATATGCTTGTGGAAGCTTCACAATATGAGGAGCATATCTGTTCCTTCGCCATGCTTAATTGGATGGCATCCCTTTTTTCTACTAATGATAGGGATGGCCTTTTGGAATGAATTGCATACTTAAGTTCAGATACTTTTATGGATTTCCCACCTCCTTCTTAATTCCGTTTTTCATGAGACGACAAATTTTACTCACCAAACTCTTTTTTAATTATTTTACACAATTTTTTTCCCCACAATCTGTTTTTTATTAAAGAGCTTCTGGACTCTGCTTAACTTTGAATCTGTTTTAGTCTTTTGTGTATATACTACTACCTTAATAGGGGGAGGATATTATATGGTCGTTAGGGTCATTCTCGACATTACTAAGTTAGTATGAGCTCTGCTGCCATAATGCTGCTTTTGCGCACTTTACATGGCTTTATTTTGCAAGACTCTGTTTGTGCCTTTCACATGAGAACTGTCTGCTTTCTGCATTCTTTGCTGTCCCTGGAGATTAGTCTGAACATGATGTGCAAGGTTGAAAAACATGCACCTTGTTATTCTGTTCTGGTCAGTCCCTATTACCTAGACAAAACATGCTCCACACAGCTGCACTGCTGGATAGCTCGTGCTTTGATATTACGGGGTTGCATGTTATTCACACACACTTGGAGGGAAACCTTTCATTGGAGAAGAGCTATGCTGTTCCTATGATGTAAAGCTACCATCTAGGCTTTAAGGTATGGGGTCTGCTGACAAAGCCTAGCGATCTTCCTTTATATAATAAAGCTCAGCTTACCAAGGCGAGGGTGGTTAGGTCTTATAGTCCTTTTTCCACTGTTTGTTTATAGTGACATCCCCCTTCATATTCTATGGTATTGTAACAATGCTAATTGTGTTGGTTTATGCATTTTGCTGATGGTAGTGGCTCGTATACTGCATTATAGAGCACAATAGTTAAAATAAACATTTTGAACTATACAGTGACTCTGACAATCCTTATTGTGGACAAGTATGAGTGAGTGAGTGGAAGGGTATGTTTTGTTACCCTGATTCCTGAGAGAGCATGGAGTGTTGTGTTCTGGGTTGTCTAATCATTTGTAGCTTTGTGATTATGTAGGAGAACAAATGAGACACTATAGCTAGTCTGTTCTGGGATCTTGGGTACTAAGGTGGTAGGAAGGTACTACCCCAGTACACCGACGTAACCCTGAGCATAGTTTGCATAGTAGCGCTACGCGTAGCTACGCGAAGTGCACTTCGCACTACGCCCGCTACGCAAACTGCGTAGTGCGGTAGGGAAAATGCTGTTTGCACTGATTGCACAGTGCTGGATGCTTGTCCGCACTGTGCAATCATTGCAAGCGGCATCTTGCACAGTGCAAGCAGTCGTTTTCTGCTGCTCAAGTAGATTTGTACTCGCGTGGCATCTTTCTCAACAAGGACTGTAGTTTCTCATCGCGAGTGGTCGCGAGCATACACGACAGCTCGTAATGAGAAACCTGACCTACCCGCGTTGAGAATCTCACCGGGAGGTTTGTTTTCCATGGTCGTGATTGGCAACTTGATGTTGCTGATCACGAATGAGGAAAAAGTCTCACAGGTATGTTGATATTGCTTGCTCGTGTAGTGTAGTTCCTATATTCCCAATAGGCTCTGCGCATTGGAATAATATATCCTATAGATTTGACATAGGACTTAGGTCTACTAGGTCTCTATCGAATATACTAGACTTAATTGTGAGTGCCAGCTAGCTCAGAGATCACTAGAAACTTTCTCGAATACACAAGAAGGGATACGTTTCTGATAACCGCATAAACATGACAACTTTGTTTCCCAAGAATAAGAAATGTATCGATAGAGTCGCGGAAACAATAGATAGTTATTTCACTCAGTCAATCGTGCATGCTTCGTTTCACCACAGGTGCAGAGAAATAGAAAGACGGGCGGTTTTTAATAAAAAGGTATTTATTGAACAGTCTTCTTTCTCATGTAGAGGAAATGAACTGCTACAATCGTAATACTGGTTGCAAAGTACAATGCGTACAGTACGAAGAGTATTATAAAATAATACTGGAAAAGCATGATATGGTTTCTAAGCCATAAAATACATAGAATACATACATTAATAAATAAAGACTAAAATGTACTCAACCGGTGCTTTTAAAATACGCCTACCCTGGTGTACCTAACCTAGGTCTAGTACAAGGGAAGAATAGAGTGAGGTGTAGCTTAGTTTCAGTATTCTTTTGCCAAGAATCTATCCAAGAATTCTCTAAGGGTCTAATCAGCTCCATACTTTGGTTTTAGAATGAAGGAGGTCTGGTATCTCTCTCTCAGGACTCGATTGCCCAACAACCTGCAAGGGTAGCTTGGAAACACTGGAGCTGGATTTCTCGGCAGGAGAAAAGACAGCGTCTCTATCAATGCGGCTGCTGGAGGGTTGGCTCCCTTCGGCACTTGCTGCAGCCAGGCGTCGGGCAAGTAGAAAGTCGAACTGCTCCAAACCACTGTGTGTTTGTCTGGGCAAGTGTGGGTATATTTATACCTTGAAGGTGCCTTGTTTGACGTAAGGTTGGACATAATAACGTCATCAAAGACTCAGTTCTTTGAAAACTACATGAGTTCTTGGATAAATCAATGTTCAAGCAAGGGGAAGTCCCTGACTGCTGAAGGCGGGTTTTTCCAAGAAATCGTTGTGGATTTTCGCAACTAGTGGATGTAGCCATCCCGTATTTGGACTGCATAGGCTAAGTCAAAATATGGTTATGATTTCTATGCCTATATAAGGACAGGGTGATTTATACCTATATATGGGCATGAATCGGGAAAATTACACTAGGGTCCTAAATTCATATACAACACCCACTTCACTTTATTATGTTTAACATTACTAAATTATAAGCACTAAAAACATATCTAAAGCATGTGTTTACAATCCCACCCAAAATACACAAAATGCATTTGATAAGGTTGCACACGAAAAATGAGCATTTGTATAGTATGCATTTAAAAGCAATAGACGTTATTCAAAACATGAAATATGATGTTGGCAAAGCTGACTGAATGAATCATGTAATGACATTCATGAAATGGCTCTAAGTTACAGAATAAAAGGTCGGGACCATTCCATAGCAGAATATATAGTATGTTATTATTTCTAAGGACAAGTTGAATATCGTCTCTTTAGGAAGTATTTAAAGAATTTCTTGTTCTCAAAGAATAGTTCTACTTTAAGCAGATTACTTTGTGCCAAAAAAGAAAATTCTTTTAAGTTCTTTTGGGAGAAAGTCAAAATTAGCCGTAGAAAAAATTGAGTTTCAAAGGTTTTCGGAAGGATTGTTATTAAAAATGAAGGTCAGATTCAGAGTTCATGGAACGCTGTGTGCAGATTTCAAAATTATTCTCGCTGTCAGGAGAAAACATTAAATCATCTAGGCTGGCAAAGAAATCTTCTACCACAGTAGGTGAAAGTGGAACTACTTCATTAAGTAGAATAAATTGTGCACAGATGTGAAGCATCGCCATCAGCGTCAGTTGCCGTGTTAGCAATGTTCATAGCAGATGGTACCTGTGTGCCTGTTGATCCGCGTATCTCACCTCCTGTTTGATTTGCCGGTGAGATCTCAATGAATGCCGTCATCAGGATAGGTAGCCCTTGGGGGTAACACAACACGTGAGCCGTTACCGGAGCCAGTAATGCGTCTGCATTCGTTGGCGCAACCGATGGTAGTAGACAAACATCCAACACGCATTCTTCTCCACAAAGCAGGCATTGTAGAACAGGTAAGATGCAATCTTGCCAGATTGGTCTGAATGAAAGGAACCATGTGGTATTCAGATCTCTCAAACGGGCCAAGCCAAGGACCTGTGTTATTTCTGTCACGGTACCTCATCGCCTGTAGCGCATGTTCTGTGATGTATTCCTATAGGTTCTGAATCGATCCCCCTATTCCTGACCCTATTCTGGTTAAACAAACCAACAAGTTAACTAACAGTCAGCCCATGAGGCAGAAACCCCCGTGATGCAGATACCGTTATCTGACGCAGTCACACTACGGCACAGGAACGTGTTATCTGATTAGGTCATAACGCTTGCGATCTAATTAGACAAGCGATATTCCTCCAGCCCCTGATAAGGCATACGGAGTTCTCATAACAAATCAAACCTATGACAACCTGGGCAAAACCCTGCGGCCATTGTTTTGATTTCACCGAGAACTTCAGCAAAAGAATGTACTAACGAGCAAGTCGTATGACATCCTTATTGACGTATCTATGTCCATCCTTACGTCAATCTCGGCACCTTAAAGGTATAAATATTACCGATATTGCCCTATGCAAACACACGCGGTGGTGACGAGACGGAGCAGCCATACTTGCCGAAGCCCAGAGCAGAGCAGACCCCGCTGGCGCAGCCCCGCCTTCCTGACGCGCTGAGAGAAGCTGCTTTCTCCTGCCGAGAAATCCAGCACCGGCGTTTCTGGGTAGCCCTCGCAGGCAGCCTGGAATATCGAGACCAGAGACGAGAGATACCATCCCTCATTCATCCTAACTTCCAGGTACAGAACTGAATAACCCCTCACAGAGAATTCTTTAGTTATTCACTTGGCAAAAACAAACTTAACTTAAACTGTAACTTTCTATTCCCGCCCACATATTAGGCTTAGGTCAGGTACACGGGGTAGGCGTATTTAGAAACACCAGTTGAGTACGTTTAGTCAAATGTATATGTGTATATAATATATTTTATTCATTTTAAAACATCTTATGGCTTAGAAACCATATCAATGTTTTTACAGTATTATTTTATACTTCTGCTTTTAATGTATGCACTTTACTTAGCTATAAGTATTGCAATAATATCGATCCATTTCTCTTGTATGAGAAAAGAGACTGATCAATAAATAACACCTTTTTATTGAACACGCCCGTCTCTTCCTTTTCTCTACAATCTGATGAGACTAAGAATGCACGTACTGACTGAGTAAAATAAATTGCCTTTTGTTCACACGACTCTCGAGATATACTCTTGATTAGGGGAGAGCAAAGTTGTCATGTTCTATGGTTGTCAGAAACTAAATCCCTTCTTGTCTAATCAGGGAAGTTAAGTCCTTCCTGAACATTCGAGAAAGTTTCTAGTGAACTCTGAGCTAGCTGGCAAACCCAAAACTTTAAGTCTAGTATTGACAGTAGTAGACCTAGTTAACGTCTGGTCTAGGCCTTTACTGCTGTAGGTATTATTCCAATGCGCAGAGCCTATTGGGATGATAGGAACTACACTACATGGCGCCCATTGTGTTTGGAAAGGGCGATAAAACTAACGTAAGACATTTAGAGTAACTCAGTCGTGCTTTCTCACTCAGACCCCTTTTCCCATAATACTCCAAAGACGTCTGGAGTGGGTGAAAGGTTATATCCGCCAGACCTCGCAGGAGGGAACTCCTATGTATGGTTCTTGGTATAAGTCAACGTTGAAGGATACACTGTTCCAAAATATTGTGCATCTAATCTTTGTTTCCATAAGAAACCTGATCTGCAAACAAACAGAATAACCATCCTGTCGGTAAAATGGTAGACAGTGATGAAGAAAGAGAGGCAGTTAGATTAGCAACTGAACTCGCAGCAGCTGATGCTACCATGCAGGAAGCAGACCCGAATATAATACTCATTCCGGTCATCAAAAGGAAATCTATAACCATAAAACTTATAGAAAATGGACTGACACCTAGAGGTGGTACAGTCATATTCGTAATTGAGGCACACGAATATCGGCAGACAGAGGTATACTATTCATGGATAAATTTTCCAGCAGCAAATCCTGTAACAAAGTACTTCCACTATTACAAAATAGAGGAACCTCCTGAAACGTACACTCCTTTTGAGGAGGTGGAAGTACCACTCAAATTTCAAGAGCATTTGCTCTTATTTGATGGCGCCCTAAAACATAATAATCACATCACCAGGCTCGGTCCTTTAGGTAGACCAGGAGCAACGTGGCCGGTCCTAGCCGGATACACACCACATCCAGACATCGACGGGATGTCTGCAGCTAACCTGTTAACACAGCTAAAACAATTAATAAAAATACATAGACAATTAGTCCAGTATGTGATGCGGACTTCAACAATTCAGCCAGCGATTAAACTCCCACAGCTGAACCCTCACCAGGGGAACACAAATAAAATTACACCACAGAACATCCAGTCCTGCCTAGGTAAAGTACCGGCTAAACGGGAACAAATACCATTCTGGCTAGCGCAGAAAATCACCCAAATAGAGGCGGTGTTTCCAGACACTACCCCGCTAGAAAAGCACAGGATTCTGACTATCTGTCTTCCAATGGGAATCGCACCACACATTGAGGACTGTGACACTTGGGGTACAGTCTTTGCTTCCATCTACACAAAAAAGCACGGTGTTCCATCCATTTCGGTAATACCAGATGTGCTAAAACAAATTCAAGATGAATATGGTCCAGAACCCGCTTTAACTCTTGGTATGAAATTACTGAAAGACTTCAAGCAGGTCTCGGCTATATTATTAGCCAACATAAAAGGTGAAGCAGCAAACGTGGCGATCCGCCAGAGGTTAAAAGAGACAGATATAGCAGACCAACCAGCTGAAATTGCCAGAATCATAGAAAAATCCTATGAGGAACTAGGTAGAGATAGTTTAGGTGGAATACCAGTAAAACCGCAACTAATTGAAAGTCCTGAAAAAATATTTTTTAATAATAATTCTACATCACCAAAAAATAACTGGGATGGAAACAAACAATCCAATCCTAAAGAAAAGAAATTCCAGTCCCGAGAAAGGTCTCCTAGGCGAAGAGAAAAATCTCCGAACCAAAGACACAGGTCACCTCAGAGTGACCCCTCTGGGAAAAGATATAACCTTAGAAATAGGGATAATATTAAAAAACCTGATAGATATCAAGACATTGATACACGTCCCTCTCAATCTTTTCAGACTTCCTCGCAGAAATCGGAAAGAAGAGGACGATCAGAACAAAGAGAAGAGCACGCCAAGTCCAAAGACAAGGAACCTGCTCAGCTAAAAAAGAAATTACAATTTCCAAAAAAGAAGGTAGCCAGTATCAAGGTAGTTAACAATGCCGAGAATACTGAGGACACAACTGAAAAACGGAGAATGGGCTCAGACAATGCTAGACAGCGCAGCAGAAGTGAGCATAGCTCGCAAAGTCCTTATGAATCATCTGGAGACAGTGGACACGAATGAATATCTTCAAGTGGAAACTGCAGACACCAGAGTTAGCAAACCTCACAAAATATACGAAATAACATTACGTATAGAGGGTGATAAGACTAGAAAAATAAGGGGACTATTTTGGGATAATCTCTCCAAGGGCTATGATATCCTTCTAGCTGAAAAAGACTGGCCACCAGAGTTTGTCAGGGAGTGCCCTCATGGCGAAGAAATAATTATGCCTGCCTTCTCAAATCAAATTCCTATTCATAAAAAATACACACTTGCTAGAAAGTGGGCAGTGGCTCTAGCTCCTGCTTTATATAAAAATCACGTGGGATGGGATGAGGACTCTCCTCCTCACAAAATCCAGTTAAAATCACAACCAACTGCACAAAGGCAGTACCCAATTAAGCAAGAAGCTAAAAAACAGGTAAATGAAATACTAGATCAGCTAGAATACCAGGGGGTGATTGAAACTTGCACCTCACAAATGAACAACCCTTTGTTTCCGGTCTCCAAACCAGACAATTCATATCGTCTAGTTTTGGATTACCGACACCTTAACACATGTTGCAAAACTGTTGCAGTGCAAAACTCACATAGTGCTGCACTAATGAATAACATAGTGCGCAAAAAATACAAAACAACATTAGACATTTCTAATGGATTCTTTTGTCAAAACATAGCACCAGAGAGCAAATATTTAACCGCATTCTCAATAAATGGCACTCAAAAACAATTCTGTCGGTTAGCCCAGGGGTACAAGAACAGCCCGGGGGTATTCTCAGCGAGAGTAACAGAATTACTACAACTATATGATGATGAAGCATTATCTTATGTCGATGACATATACTTAACAGATGATGACTTGGAGACTCACTTGAAAAGAGTGAACACCATAATACTTGGGTTCGCAGCAGAGGGTTACAAATTCAACTTTAAAAAATCCAGAATTGCCCATCTGACAGTCCTGTTCTTAGGATATGAATTATCAAGTGAAGGCAAAAGCCTGGCTGACAATTTTCTAGAATATTGTGCCATACTCCAAGCACCTAGAGGAATTAAAAAATCTAGAATATAAAAAACATATCCTCTGCCAGCCGACATTCTGCCTTTACGACATTACGCCTGTGTAATTTATACAGACGGACATGCTCAACCCCCCGTTTGGGGAGAACAGGCATACAACCCCACATGTGGGATTACAAAAGAAGTGTCGCGCGGAGGTAAACTAAAACCTCTATTAACAAAAACACACTCAGTAGAAACTAATTCAGAACAACAGACTGAAATAATGGCATTGAAAATGGCGCTAGATAATGCGGATCGCGAATTCCCGACACTTATAGTGTCAGATTCCTATTACTGCGTCAAATCATATAACAAGGATTTGCAGACATGGATTCAAAACGGTTACAAAAATGACACAGATGCAACAATAAAGCAGAAAATGCTTTGGGAACAAATAGTTCTTTTACATAAAGAGCTACCAAAGACTCACGTGACACACTCACTGAGTCATCGGCGTGATGGCGTTCACGTTGCAGGGAATTCATTGGCTGAGACAGCCACAGCGGCAGCCACTAAATCGGCTCCCGTAGTTCGAAAAAAGCGTACATTAAAATACATTGACGGTGAAACAGTACTGGCGGTGAAAACGTCATCAAAAGGCGACTGCTCAGCTTTACCGATCAACTATCCACTCAATTATACATACATAATCGATGCAAACTCCGTCCCTTTTGCTCGAATCCCTGGAGTGGGGGATAGAGTGATTCCAAACATGGACAGGAGAAACTTGTTAATCGCAGACGCACATATGGACGAGGGTCTCAGACACCTAAAACTAAAAGATTCTCTGGAAGAATTACAATCACGGTACTGGTGGCCAGGCATGAGCCTGCGTCACACCATGTTTGTAAAAAACTGCCCAAACTGCAACAGAGATCGCAGTGGGGAGAGAAACAGTTTAATACCTCGTCGTTTTACTCAAGAAAAAATCAAGAGTATAAAGGAAGGCTTGCGATTAACATATACAGGCTAGTTTACACTTATAATGTAGATCACCAGCACTCGGCTGACGTCTGGACTGTTATACAAAGATTTGCGAGTCTAAATGGCATATACGCTAAGAGCATGCTACGTTTGACCATTGTTTTCACTCTAGCCCTCCAGCCTGAGGGGAAACATGACCAAATGAGCATAGCCCAGCGGGAATCTTCTCACTTCCTTCCTGAGGGTACGGGATGGTGTAAAGAAAAAACCAAGGCATAAAGCAATCTATAACGGAAAAGATATTAGGTTCGGGAGCTGGGTGGGTCAAACATCTAATAAGTGTCCAACGTAGTCTAAATAACTTGCCAAGAAATTCTCTGAAGGGATTCAGTGCGTACGAATTATTATTTGGAACTAGGATGTTGATCTCTGACATTGATAGTCAGACTTCAGTGGTGAAAGAAAAAAGCTTTGATATCAAAGACCGTTTGGCTATTTTGCAGGACTTAAACAAAACAAGAAAAGACCTGAGCAACATAAAATTGAAACAACAGCCAACAACCACTGAAGAACCACCACCTGTCCCAGCAAGACCTGTCTGGATTCCAAAAGTCGGGGATCTAGTCAGGGAAAAGATAGCGGTACAGAAGGAATTTGGGCCTTCTTACAGAAAAGCAGTTCCTGTCTTGTCTGTCAACGGGAGAAGATCAGTTGTACTACCGCCACTTGCTGGAAAAAAGGAGAACCGAGTTGTATCCATCGACCTGGTAAAACCACAACATGTGGCCGATAACAAACAGTAGGCCAAGTGGACTCCCAATAAGTAGCAGAACACCAAGGTTTGCTACCAGTACAGAGGTCCTAACGAAGAGGCTCATCACATTCAAAACGCCTACAGAAGAACAACAAGGACTATGCAACAATGCAATAGAACTCAGACCTCTGAAAACCCAAATAAAAACATTTAGCAGAGACACACCAATCTATAATGAAGTACCAAGTGAAAATGCAAGAAACAGAAATCCTGAACCAATTGGAACAATTGACAGAACAGCATCCGGCTACTTCATAAACTTCGATGATTCCTCTGAAGGCTTCAGTGAATCAAAGACACAGCCATCATCAAAAACCTTTAAAGATAAAGCTAAAGAACTTCTGAAACAACTGAAAGAAACATATCTGATTTCTCCATGGATCGAATTTTGGGTGGGTTTTGGTGCATTTATCCTCATACTTTGGCTCATCATGGTACTTACTTTGGGACGCTTCATTGAGGGAAAATATGCTAAAATGGACACAGCAAGTCAGAAAATCAACTTGATCCTCAAACCACACACATCTTCACACATCGAGAAAAGAGAACTTTCTTCAGTCAACTTCACAGCCAATCCGATACCTGGTGGGGTAGCCTGGGACAACACTGACTATGAAATTTATGGTCCGGTCGAAATCCTGAAATATCCACACCAAATTAAGATCTCATTGAGTGACTTTGCAAAACCAAGCTCATTTGCTGATGATTGGGACTTCGAAAGCATTAATAATATGATGTCTGACTTAGTAATGTCTGCTAAATTTACCAAACATGATTATTTGCAGGGTTCTACAAATTATGATAGTATGTACTGTTATAACCACTATGGTAACCATTTTTTACATAGATCTGCACAACCTAGAAATGTTTTAAATTATAATCAATGGGAACATTGTGAAACCCCTCCAAAAGGAAGCTCAAGGACCTTCTATGACAAATATTCATACTTTTCAGGTTTTAACATAAGTAATGCTGAAACATTTTATTTCAAATTGTCAAATAAGACAGGGACAAAGAACATGATAACAAACACAAAATTGATATATTCGGACTCATTCTTTGAACAAATGAATACTTTTGGTTTTGATTATTGGGACAAAAATGTTGAATTGAAAAGTGTTTGGGGCACAAAAGAATGGCAAGTGCAGGGCATAGAATCTTTGTTTAGAGCCTGCATGATCCCAGAACAAATGATATTTTTAAATGACACTGTTCAACAAACCACCTGTCTTGGCCTAGCCAAAATCAAAGACTTAAATAAACCGTCTATTCCAAAGCCAACAATGTACAGCAATAGCTCGATAGATGAAGAGATAGACGTAAATTATGTATTAAACCAAAACAGAACACATCCTGATTGGAAACAGTGGTTGATCTGGCCCACAGATACAAATAACTGTCAAGATAGATTCCTGAACAAAACACAGGGGTTCAAAATGACCAGGCCAGACCCTAGATATCCCCAAAGACATCACCCAGGGATAATAACCACCTACAGTGTGGGCAAATTATGCCTTCAATGGCTACAAACTTCCACACTGGCAGAAATTAAACAACACCTAACTTTACTTACTGATGGTGCTGACTTGCGTGATTTCATTATGGGACCGCGCAAACAGCGTCACAAACGTTTCATAGCAGCCTCTGTATATGCAGCATACAATGAGGCCTGGAAGGTTACTCAAATTGAAACAGCAGAGAGAATACGGGAAATTGACCGTGTTAATTTGGAAAAATCACTTTCTGTAGTGGACAATGGGTTAATGACTCTGTCCTCCAGAATTTTTTCTTTGGACAGCATTGTGTCTTCAGCAATCGACATATTGTCGCAAGACTTACTGTTATTACAACACGGTCAGTCCCAATTGCGCTCTATTGTACAGCGTGGCTGGACGTTACAAAATCTGCGTTCAGGCTATGTGCCTTGGCGTTTAATCAACACAACGTCACTATTCCAAATCTTTAACCTTACTGATAGACAAATCAGTATGGCACAAAAGGGTGCTGATTATACAATCTTGAGCATTGAAAAACTCGAAAGATTACCAGTGACAATGTCAGAACGACCTGTCAGTGAATGGATAATACATGGGATCATAAATATTCCAATCTCAACCTTCAGGTTTCAATACTGCCAAAAATATATACAGACTGGCATGTACGAGAAATTGGGAAAGGGGTACATTAAAACATCATGGAACCTGCCCTATTCACATGCATGTGTCAGTAATAAAGGACAGAAAGTGTTTCTTAGTGGCAATAATTGTGCGATGTCACTAAGCGGCACGCTTCTGTGTAACGGAATTAGTTTGCATGGAGCCTGTGAAGGGAATTCATACAACCTTTCATGTCACCAGCAAGGCGCACCTGCAACAGAAATAGAACCATTCTTTCAAAGACTCTATAATGGGAGTTACATTCTAATTGTAGACCGCAGATGTTGTAGTCTTATGCCCGGGACTCCTTATCTAGTCACTACGACTGCGAAGGTCAAGTGCTGTGGACGCTCATTGTTCCCCAGCTCCTTTCCAGACAGGGAGGCAAGGGCATGGCCCAATTTGAAAATTACTTCTATTCGAATAGATACTTTAAGCAGAATGAAAACAGTGCTTCTTCAGACGCCTACAAGGCTCACGTCATCAAAAGAAACGTATGATCTACAAGTCGCAAGGACGACTGCAGAGATACATTCATTGTTATCAACTAATTCCCCCATACATTTCGCAGAAATACTAAACGAAATCTTAAATATTTCTGATACCAATGGGGTCTCAAAGGTATTTAAGACAGTATTTTCGATGGCATTAACACCATTCAAAGCCATACTGGGTATTTTTCCAGATTTCGTCCATTCGATTTTTGGCGGACTTCCCCTGATCTTGGGACTAATTGCAGGAATCCTATTCTTGGTCCTTATTTTTCGGTATGGCAACCCATGTCACAGACAAAACTCTTGCGACAAGGGAAGAAACAATCCTAGCCATTGGATACCGGGACCGGATATCAAAAATCCTGGGACTCTCCCGGCTTAGAGACCTGAACATGACTTGGTTTCTATCATTTCGACCAATGTGGCAAAGATGTGTTTTACCTGTATTAAGGTGTCTGCTATGCGGAGAAGAATGCGTGTTAGACACCTGTCTGACGCTACAATCAGATGCGCCAATGGATGCAGAAACATTGTTGAGCCCGATCAAGGTTCACGCTTTGTGCTGCCCTCAAAGGCTACCAATCCTGATGACGACATTCGTGGAAGCTTCACCACTACGATTAAGGGGTAGTGAAGTTCAAGATGAAAGCAGCATCGAACAGGTACGACCTTCTGTCAGCAATACGAATCAGAATGTCAATGGAGAAAATCATGCGCACGAATGCATGGTTACACCTTTTTCCGAGTTAGTGGAACTTTCCCAGGAAGCTGTTGACAGTTTTTTTGAAAGCCTAAATAATATGATGTTCTCACCAGAGCAGAAATAGAGACTTTTGAACAAGCTCGCACACGGCGTTCCCTGAATTCGGCCTTCAACTTTAAAAATAAAGTCACATGAACAATTTTTCCTCCAGTTCACGGACAGCAATTTTTCAGCAGCCCCAAAATATTTTTTCATATTTTTCGGGACACTATCTTCTGCTTAAAGTAAGAACTATTCTTAAAGAACTAAGGTTTCTAAATTTTAGATAGCTTATAGACATTAGCTGCCCGCTGGTATGTTCATAAATATTTTATTCTGTGATGGAATGGTCTCGAACTTTTTTTCTGTATTAAGAGCCATTTCATGTGTAAATTCTCATATACCAAATAGCAATAATGTATACAAATGCGTGATTACCTTAGCATTATTATACAGCTTGAGTGCATACAATACATATGATTGCAACTTTTCCGTATATTTGAACATTTCAAAATGCATTTATGTATTTTGGGGTGGTAAGGTATACACAATACTCTATAGTATGTTGTACTATGTTTTACTATGCATAGATTAGTAAATATGACCATAGTTAGCGTGGAGTGGGTGTGATGTATTCCTATAGGTTCTGAATCGATCCCCCTATTCCTGACCCTATTCTGGTTAAACAAACCAACAAGTTAACTAACTGTCAGCCCATGAGGCAGAAAACCCTCATGATGCAGATACCGTTATCTGACGCAGTCACACTACGGCACAGGAACGTGTTATCTGATTAGGTCATAACGCTTGCGATCTAATTAGACAAGCGATATTCCTCCAGCCCCTGATAAGGCATACGGAGTTCTCATAACAAATCAAACCTATGACAACCTGGGCAAAACCCTGCGGCCATTGTTTTGATTTCACCGAGAACTTCAGCAAAAGAATGTGCTAACGAGCAAGTCGTATGACATCCTTATTGACGTATCTATGTCCATCCTTACGTCAATCTCGGCACCTTAAAGGTATAAATATTACCGATATTGCCCTATGCAAACACACGCGGTGGTGACGAGACGGAGCAGCCATACTTGCCGAAGCCCAGAGCAGAGCAGACCCCGCTGGCGCAGCCCCGCCTTCCTGACGCGCTGAGAGAAGCTGCTTTCTCCTGCCGAGAAATCCAGCACCGGCGTTTCTGGGTAGCCCTCGCAGGCAGCCTGGAATATCGAGACCAGAGACGAGAGATACCATCCCTCATTCATCCTAACTTCCAGGTACAGAACTGAATAACCCCTCACAGAGAATTCTTTAGTTATTCACTTGGCAAAAACAAACTTAACTTAAACTGTAACTTTCTATTCCCGCCCACGTATTAGGCTTAGGTCAGGTACACGGGGTAGGCGTATTTAGAAACACCAGTTGAGTACGTTTAGTCAAATGTATATGTGTATATAATATATTTTATTCATTTTAAAACATCTTATGGCTTAGAAACCATATCAATGTTTTTACAGTATTATTTTATACTTCTGCTTTTAATGTATGCACTTTACTTAGCTATAAGTATTGCAATAATATCGATCCATTTCTCTTGTATGAGAAAAGAGACTGATCAATAAATAACACCTTTTTATTGAACACGCCCGTCTCTTCCTTTTCTCTACAATCTGATGAGACTAAGAATGCACGTACTGACTGAGTAAAATAAATTGCCTTTTGTTCACACGACTCTCGAGATGTACTCTTGATTAGGGGAGAGCAAAGTTGTCATGTTCTATGGTTGTCAGAAACTAAATCCCTTCTTGTCTAATCAGGGAAGTTAAGTCCTTCCTGAACATTCGAGAAAGTTTCTAGTGAACTCTGAGCTAGCTGGCAAACCCAAAACTTTAAGTCTAGTATCGACAGTAGTAGACCTAGTTAACGTCTGGTCTAGGCCTTTACTGCTGTAGGTATTATTCCAATGCGCAGAGCCTATTGGGATGATAGGAACTACACTACGAGTCCCAAAAGGAGAGGCAGGCCGCCAAACACAGAGTGGACAAAGTTAGGAAAAATGCCCAGGACTGCTTCAAAGTGTGCTAACAGTCCCGAACAAATTGGCTTAAATACATGTGCAATACCGCTGGTATCAGACACGTTTAAGATTTGACCTATCATTTCCGCAAAACGTAGAGGGCAGTTTGTTGATAATAATGCATGTATCTCTGCTGAAGTCCTTGCAACTTGTAGATCATACGTATCTCTAGACGAGGTCAGTGGCAGAGTTTTTTGCAAAAGAATGGCTTTCATTCTGCTTAAAGTATCAGTTCGTATAGAAGAGATATTCAGTGAAGGCCATAACGCCGACTCCCTGTCTGTCTTGCTTTTTTAATACAATACTTGCATACAACAAGTGACCCTGGCTGACACACTAACTAGAATCACTTTTCCTGGCAACATGCCACAACAGCTGTGATCATTGAGCATAACGTAGCTGCCATTGGAAAACTGTCTGAAAATTGGTTCTATCACTGCAACTGGTGAACCGTGCAGGTGGCAAGAGAGGTTATGTGAAGAACCCTCACAGGCTCCATGTAAATAATACCCTGACACAAAAGTGTAACGCTTATTGAGTTCTTACAATTTTTTCCACTAAGAAACACTTCCTTTCACCCACTCCAACATTTGTATGTGTATGGTAAATTCCAGGTTGACTTAATGTATCCTTTACCCAACCTTTCATACAGGCCTGCTGGTATATGTTGTAAGCAATACTGAAATTGGAAAATCGTCACTGGTATCGTGATGGTGCCATGTATTATCCATTTCAAGACAGGCTTCTCAGAAACGGTTAATGGTAATCTTTCCAGTTTTTTGATGCTCGGCACCGTATAGTCTGCTCCTCTTTGTGCCAAAGAGATATGTTTATCTGTAAGGTTAAAGACAGTAAACAATTATGTGGTGTTGATTAGATGCCATGGCACATAGCCTGAATGCAGATTTTGTAATGTCCAGCCTAGCAGCATTATAGAACGTAGCTGAGACTGGCCATGTTGTAACATTAGCAAGTCCTGCTCTATTATGTCAATGGCAGATGATACAATGCTGTCCAAAGAATAAATTCTGGAGGACAGAGTCATTAGCCCATTGTCCACTACAGATAGAGCTTTCTCTAAATAAATACGATCAAATTCTTGTATCTTTTCTGAAGTTTCAATTTGTGTGACTTTCCATGCTTCATTGTAAGCAGAATTTATACCGGTGCATATCAAACGTTTTTGACGTACTTTACAAGGTCCAAGTAAGAAGTCTCATAAGTCAACGCCTTCTTTAAGTAAAGTTAAGTGTTGTTTAATCTCTGGAAGTGTGGATTTCTGTAGCCATTCAAGGCATAGTTTTTCTACACTGTATGTTGTAACTATCCCTGGATGTTGTCTCTGGGAATATCTTATATATGGCCTGGTTACTTTGAACCCTTGTGTTTTGTTCAGGAATCTATCTTGACAGGTATTCGTGTCTGTGGGCCAGATTAACCATTTTTTCCGATCAGGATTAGTTCTGTTCTGTTGTAAAATCTGTTTTACGTCTACCTCCTCATCTGCAGGCTCATTACTGTCAGGTGTGGCTTTAGGTATGGACGGTTTGTTCAAATCTTTTATTTTAGCTAAGCCAAGACAAGATGTTTGTTGTACAGTGTCATTTAAAAACCTGATTTGTTCTGGGATAATGCAGGCTCTGAATAAGGCTTCTAAACCTTGTACCTGCCAGTCTTTTGTGCCCCAAACAGTTTTTGTCTCAATGTTGTCTTTCCAAAAGTTAAAACCTAATGTAGACAGCTGAGCATAAAAGTTCGCAGAATACATTTGTTTAGTATTGGTCAGCATGTTTTTCATTCCTGTCTTATTCACATGTTTTAAATAAAACGTTTCTGGATTTGTGACATTAAAACCTGAGAAGTATGGAAACTTTTCATAAAATGTTTTTGAGCTGCCCTTTGGCAATGTTCCCATTGATTGTAAGTAAAAATATTTTCTAGGGTTTGCAGATTTGTGCAAGTAATAATGACCATAATGATTTAAACAATACATTTGTTCATAATCTGATGAACTTTCTAAGTATTCATGTTTAGTGAATTTAGCTGACATTTCCAAATCTGTCATCATATTATTAACAGTTTCAAAGTCCCAATCATCAGAAAATGTGCTGGGTGAGACAAAGTCACTCAAAGAAACCATATATTGGTTTGGAATCTTCAACAGTTCCACCGGGCCATAAATGTCATAATCAGTTGTGTCCCATGCTATACCACCAGGTATAGGAATGGCTGTGATGTTCACTGATGACAGGTCTCTTCACTCACGAGATGATTTGTGAGGTTTCAGTAGCAAGTTGATGTTCTTACTTGCTGTGTTCATTGTACTGTATTTTCCATCTATCATCTTTCCCAAACTTAAAACAAGAATGAGCCAGAGCAGGAGAAAAAGTACACCTAACACAATCCCAAATCCAACCCATGGTGAAACCAGGTATGTATTTTCAAGTTGATGAAAGAGTTCTGGTATTTTTTCTTTGAAAGTTTTATTTGCTGGCGTCGTTTCAGGTTCACCGGGATCCTCAGAAAATGTATCAAAGTTGATGAAATAGCTAGAGGCAGTTTTGTCAATTGTTGGGATTGCATCCGGATTTTTCGGAATCACTGGAGCTGTTTCTTCCTTTGTCATATTAGTATAGTCAGAGGCTATATCATTGTAGACAGGTGTTTCTCGACGGACTGTTATTGGGTCTCAAGAGGTACAAGTTCCATGGCTCTGTTGCATAGTCCTTCTTTTCTTACAGCAGTTTTATCAAAGGTGATGAGTCTTTCAGTTTGAACCTCTTGTACTGTAGCAAGATTTGGTCATCAGCTACATCTTGGGAGTCCACTGGGCCTACTACTTTTTATTGGCCACATGATGTGGTTTGACCAGGTCGATGGACATGATTCTGTTCTCCCTTTTTCCAGCAAGGGGCGGTAGTAACACTGATCTTGTTCCGTGGATTGCTAAGACAGGTACTGCTTTTCTGTAAGAAGGCCCAAATTCCTTCTTCACCGCGATCTTTTCCCTGACTAGATCCAATCTTTGGAATCCAGACAGGTCTTGCTGGGACATGTGGCTTTTCTTCAGGGGTCAGTGGCTTTTGTGTTGTGTTACTCAGACTTCTTCTTGTTTCATTTAAGTCCTGTAAAACCTGACAAATGGTCTTTGATATCAAAGGGTTTTTGTTCCACCACTGAAGTTTGACAATGAAGTTCCTGGATGAGCATTCTAGTACCAAATAGTAATTCATGTGGAGTTATTCCCCCCAGAGAATTTCGTGGCAGATTATTAAGACTATGTTGGACATTTATTAGATGTTTGACCCACCCGTCACCCGAACCTAATACCCTAGCAGTTATAGATTGCTTTAAGTTCACGTTTTTTTCTTTCCACTACCGCATTTCCCTCAGGATGGAATGGACTTGAGTACTGCAATGCAACGCCCAAGCTGGCCATGGCCTCTTTGTAAGCTCGAGAGCTAAACGCAGGACCCTGGTCAGAATGTAGCGTGCCGATTGTGTATGTGCAGAAAAAATCTTTTATAACAGTTCGGGCGTCAGCCGAGCGCTGAGGCCACATCCAAATTAATTTTGTCCTAATAGTTGTGGGAGCACATCCGTCCATGGTGACTTCTGCATGTAGAAAGTCTAATGCTGTCTTACAATGGTGTCTGTACTGGGCTGGCTACACTGTAGTCAGGTACCTGGTGGCTTTCAAAGCTATGATCTTTGTAACAGGTATCACAGTTAATTCCTAATTTGTAAACTTCGACGTTCATTCTTGGCCACCAGTACATCTCTTCTAATTCTATTAGAGATTTTAAGATCCCTTGATGTGTCAGACCCTCTCCCATATGTGCTTCGTAAACCAAAGCACCTCTCTGGTTCCTGTTTGGAATTACTCTATCCACCACTTCAGTAATTTGAGCAAAAGGAATGGACTTTGCATCAATTATGTATGTATATCCGAGTGGATAATTTAGAGGTAATGCTGCCTAGCTGCCTTTCATTGAGGCATTTACTGCTAGCATTGTTTCACCGTCTATTTTTCTTTTTGAATGAGTGATTGCAGCTATGGAAGCCATTTGCACAGCTGCCTTCGCAGCCTCATCAGCCAATGAATTCCCTGCAACGTGAACGCCATCACGCTGATGACTCAGTGTATGAATCACGTGAGTCTTTTGTAGTTCTTTTTGCAAAAGAACTACTTATTCCCAAAGCATTTTATGCTTAATTGTGCCACCTTTTGCGTCTTTGAAACCGTTTTGAACCCATTTCTGCAGATATTCATTGTAAGATTGGACGCAGTAATACGAATCGCATACTATGAGTGTGGGGAATTCGCGATCGGTATTTTCAAGCGCCATCTTGAAAGCCTGTAGTTCAGCTCGCTGAGCTGTACAGTCTCAGAGTGATTGAGTTTTTGTGACCATAGGTCGAAATTTACCTTCACGCCAGCGACCTTTAACAATCACGCATGCAGCACTATAGGCTTGTTTACCCCCAATTGCGGGCTGTGCTGATCCGTCTGTATAGATTATACATCCGTAATGTTCTAGAGGCAGAATTTCAGTCGGCAGAGGACATTCTTGTTCGTATTGGAGAAATTCTTGTGTCTTCAAGTATGGGTCAAAAACGTATTCAACGTCTGTTGCAGTAAGAGAGTTAACCCATTGTATCCATCTTGGATGTAAAGCCCTAGCATTTGGAATGCTTGCTTTTGTCACAGCCTCTAAGGCAGAAACAGGTGTAACGATCATTATGCGTTTACCCTGCGCGAGAGCTCTCTCTTTTGCTACTGCAGTTTGAACCGCTGTCAGAATCTTCTCTGTAGAAGTGAATTTCATTTCAGTTTGTGTGTACAAGTGTGATTTGTATGCTACTGGTACCTTTTCACCTTCATTAAAGGTTAGGTATGTGAATCCGCATCTCCCTGGGATGATTCGGATTACAAGATTGCGCACGTGGTCGCTTGTTTGTAACTGTGTTTTTGTTAGCATGTCAATTTGCACTGAATGCAAAATTTCTGTGTGTTTTTTAGTCCAATTAGTTGATTTGAAATCAGGTTTGATTAGTTCGTAGAGAGGTCTAACCCTTTCTGCGTAATTTAGAACATAAGTTCTACCAAAATTCAGAAAACCTAGAATTGACTGTAAGTTTTTCAGCGTTTTTGGAGGTTGAAGCAGCGCACATTTCTCTACAAAGTTCGCTGCCAGGCTTTTGCCTTCACTTGATAACTTGTATCCTAAGTGTTAACAATCCTTGGGGAACTCTGTACACGCTCTTGTTACCAACTTGTATCCTAAGAATAGGACGTTGTGGTGGGCAATTCGTGATTTCTTAAAATTGAAATTGCACCCCTCAGAAGCGAACCCAAGTTTATGGTGTTCACTCTTTTCAAGTGCCCGCCCACATCATCGTCTGTAAGATAGATGTCGTCGACATAAGATGATGCCTCATCATCATAAGTTTGTAGTAACTCTGTTACTCTGGCTGAGAATAAACCTGGACTATTCTTGAATCCCTGGGGGAGACGGCAAAATTGTCCCTGTGTCCCCATTATTGAGAAAGCTGTCAAGTACCTAATTTCTGGTGCAATGTTTTAACAGAAGAAACCGTTGGAAATATCTAATGTGGTTTTATACTTTTCACGCACAATGTTATTCATTAGTGCTGCACTGTGTGCATTTTGTACTGCAAACATTTTGCAACAAGAATTTAAGTGTCTGTAGTCCAATACTAGACGATATGTATTGTTATGTTATGTTATGTTACGGAGAGTTTTGTATAGCGCTCAGCTACTCCGTGGTGTGTCCCGGCGCTTAAAAACCCTCGGCGGTACAAAAGGGTGGGGAACAAAACAGATCACCTACTGAACAAAGAGCCAAGATTTAAGGTCCTTCTTAAATGCTAAAAGATTGCCATTTGTCCTGAGAGACAGAGGCAGCGTGTTCCACAACTGTGGTGCCAGACGCTTAAAGGATCGCTGGTACAACTGCCAAAGCCAAAGTGGATGACCTGAGTGACCTAGCTGGCTGGTAGAACAACATCCATTTCTGGATGTACATGGCACCTGTGCCATGAAGTGCCTTAAAGGCCAAAGTAAGCGCTTTAAAAACAATGCGCTTTCTAATTGGAAGCCAGTGAAGGGTATTAAGAAGATCGCTGGCACTGGCTCTCCAATTAAGGCCGAAGATGGCATGCGCGGCAGAGTTTTGGACAATTTGCAGGTGCATTAGGAGGTATTCCGGGAGGCCAAGATACAGCACATTAGCATAGTCCAGGCAAGAGCCTATCAGTGCCTGCACAGTGACTCTTCTGTGGTCCAGCGAGAGAGGGGGCAGAAATTTCCTGATCATCTTTAGGAGACCAAATCATTTGCCCACTAGGCCCATAACCTGAGGTTTCAGAGAGAGGCCATTGTCAACCTGCACTCCAAGATTTTTAGTGACCACCGAGTCGCTGGAGGGGGGAAACATGGCCGCCGGTCACCATGACTTCCACCTCGGGTCCGGAGGGCACCCGAAGAACAGCACCTCAGATTTATCGGAGTTACACTTGAGGCTGTTTCGCTGAAACCAGTCGAATATAGCCTCCAGACAGCCTCTGACGATCTCACCATCAAAGTTGGAGCCCTTGTCACACGAGAAAAGGAGCTGGGTGTCATCAGCGTGCGGCACGATCTGAGCTCCATGGGCCTCCTCCAGTGCCGCCAAAGGGGCTATATAAATGTTGAAAAGCGTTGGGCTCAAAATTGAGCCCTGGGGAACTCCCACCTCCAGTGGCGGCACCATAGCGGAGAACGGGGGAGCCCAGACCGTTTGTTGGAGGTCAGCTAGAAAAGACTCAAACCAACTATACACCGACCCCCTCAGACCTATCTCCCGGAGTCTTAAAAGGAGACGGCCATGGGGGACGGTGTCAGAGGCCGCCGAAAGATCCAACATTACCAGCATCGCTTTGCCCCCGGAGTCCAAGGTTTCGTTGATGGCCTCCGTGACTTCTAGCAGTGCTGTCTCAGTGCTCATGTTAGATCGGAAACCCGACTGCGAATGGAGCAGAATGTTATGCGTCTCTAGAAAGTAGGCGAGGGTTAGATGAACATGTTTCTCCACAATTTTCGCAAATGCTGGCAGAAGGGAGATGGGTCTGTAATTTGCATGGGCAGTGGGATCCAGAGTGGGTTTTTTCAGGAGTGGCAGAATAAGAGCCTGTTTCCAGGGCTGTGGCACCACCCCTGTACTAAGGGAGAGATTGAGCACCGGCTTGACTAGGGGGGTGATCACATGAGCAACTTTTGCAAGAAATTTGGCGGGGCAGGGGTCAAGAGGGGAGCCCGATTTTAGCTTCGTAAGAAGGTCCAAGGAGGCCTGAGGAGTGAGGGGCGGGAAGTTCAAAAGGGAGGGCCCCTCAGCGTCTGAAGATAGTATAGATCGAGACGCTTCCTGGGCTGTGACCACACCAACAGCAGAAAAAGAAGCCTGGATGGATTTAATTTTACTAGCAAAGAAGATAGCTAACTCAGTGACCCAATGCTCAGAATGTGAGCTTCTGGGGGTACACCAGGAGGGAGAAGTGAATTCCTTCCCTATCAGAAATATTTCTTTACAAGAGTTAGTAGCTGCCTCAATTCTTCTTGCAAAGTAAGACTTTTTTTCTGCGGTGATGTCATGATGGTACTATTTGATGAATTCTCTATATGCTACCTTAGATATGGAATCATAATGCCGACGCCATGCTCTTTCTGCTTTTTTACACTGCCGCCGCTTCTCTGCCAGAGCTGAAGAAAACCAAGGAGCAGATGCTCGGGAGGAATTTGTACGGTCGGCTAGGGGTGGAGCCAGTTCATCAAATTGCTGAAGAAGCCAAGTCTGCAGGTGCTCCAGATCAGTCTCTAGAGTGCCTGTCCGCTGGCACGGGTAGGAAAGTAAGGCCTGCGCCAGCATGTCTGGAGAGACACAATAGTAGGCTCTGACATTCTGCATTTTGAGGGAATGCCCACTAGAAGAGACTTTTTCGTAGTGGGTAATCTGAAAGTCCACCAAATAGTGGTCCGACCACAGAACTGGCATGGGGGTGGAAGTATTAATCGGGACGGTTGAGAACTCTTGGTCCAGTGTATGACCCTTATATGTGTAGGGGCCGAGAGATATGGGATGAGTCCCAATGAAGCAGTGCTGTCGCTGATCTTGATGCTGTCTGCTATATCCTCAATATCCATATGGATATTGAAATCGCCTAGAAGCAGGCAATGCTGTGATCTTACGAATAGAGCAGAAATTACGGAATGGAGCTCCTCATGGAAAGAGCCTATAGGGCCTGGAGGCCTGTAGACCAGGAGCCCCGAACACGATTGGTATGGAGACAGGGAGAGAGAGAATTCCAGAGTCTCGCATCCGTGAATGTCATCCGTGTTTATAATTGAACATGTAAAGCGCTTATCCACCACCATTGCAACCCCACCGCCCCAGCCTTTGGCTCGGTCTTTCCTGAAGATGACATAGTTGGGGGGGATTGCTGTGGCTATGTCCGGGCCCGAACAGTCACCCAACCACGTCTCAGTAAGAAAGAGACAGGTGGGCTTTATGTCTGTCAACAGATTGAAAACGTCCAGTGCATGCTTTCCTAGTGACCTAGTGTTTAATAGTAAACAGTTGCTTTTAATGGGTATGGACTTAGAATAGAAATGGAGCCATTGCCTGGTAACCATCTGCAACCAGGGCAGCGTCTTTTTCCCTTGAGTAGTTTAGGAAAGACCATGCAACAGTTGTTTACCTTACCCCTAAGAGCTAAGAGCTCGTCCTGGGTGTATTTTAGCATCTTAACCAACTCACCGGCCCCATCCCCGCCCGCACCCGTCTGTCTCCGGGACGCTGACGGGCGCAGACGGGCTTTCCTTTGGCGCTCCTTAGGCGCGTCCGCTGCTCGCGTCTGCTGCGCGGAGGCGAGGGTGCTTAGTTTTAAGGCGTTGCCGGCGCTAGGCAGAACCACTAGTCTGCCGCCCGGCGCGCCTGCCTCCTCCCAAGATGTCCGCAACAGGCGCGAAGCCTACACGTCCCAGCACCCCCTTCAGCACCAAAATCGGCTGACTGGGTGACGTACGCTCAAGGCAAGGCAGCGCAGCATAGATAGCAGAATAATGAGGGGTGAGTGACAGATTAAAAATGAATAAGGTGCAAGGAATCCTAAAAGTCACCCGCCTTTCCGCCTCAGGTGATTCGAAGGGCGAAAGGAGCGCTATGCCCACAGTAAACACAACACAGTTTAAAATCGCTGTAACTCAGCAAATAGCAAGCAAAACATTAAAATCGGCTGATTTCAGTACAAAATGCACCCACTCGCCCGCACCCGGCTTCCGCCTCAGGTTACGTGGGAGGGATGAGGATCTCCCTATTGTCTGGCTTGGAGACAGGAAACAGAGGATTGTTCCTAGATGAGGGTCATGTTTCAATCACCCCTTGGTATTCAAGTTGATCTAAGATCTCCCTGACTTGTTTTTTAGCTTCTTGCTTAACTGGATACTGCCTTTGTGCAGTAGGTTGATTTTTTAACTGGATTTTATGATGAGGAGAGTTCTCATCACATCCTACATGGTTTTTGTATATTGCTGGAGCCTGGGCTACAGCCCATCTTCTGGCATAGGTGTATTTTTTATGAATTGGAATGTGATTAGAGAAGGCTGGCATAATTATCTCTTCGCCATGTGGGCACTCCATGACAAATTCAGGTGACCAGTCTTGTTCAGCTAGAAGAATATCATAACCCTTTGATAGCTTCTCCCAAAAGAGTGCCTTTATTTTCCTAGTTATGTCCCCCTCTATCCGGAGTGTTACTTCATATAACTTATGGGGTACACTAACCCTGGTGTCTGCAGTTTCAACTTGAATGCATTCATTCAAGTCCACTGTTTCCAGATGATCCTTCAAGATCTTGCGAGCTATGGTGACCTCTGCTGCACTGTCTAGCATTGTCTGGGCCCACTCCCCGTTCTTGAGTTGTGTCCTTAAGATCCTCGGCATGTCTGATCTTTAGACTTGCTACCTTCTTCTTGGTGAATTGAGTTTTCTTATTTTTTAGAAATTGTACAATTGAAAGTATATTTTACCTACCTACACCAACTCCTGCTTGGTTCTAGAAATGTAATACAAGTATACCTTTTTTATACTTACCCCATTGGTCTGGATTCTGTTTCTGAGTGTGTGTGCCATCAGTCTTGCTTGAGTGAATACAATCAATGCTTAACACACCATCTGGATAAGCTTAACTGCTCACCCACACTACCACAAAGAGAGCTGTTAGTACTTACCTAATTTAGCCGCTGCTATACCTCTAGGTACTCCCTAGACTCTGCCCACACTGTACCTTACTTTGGAATAGTATATAAAGAGTCAGCTTCCTACACAGATCATTTGAGATTTACCCAGATGGTCTCAGCTTTTTCCCAGAAATGTTGTTTGACGTGACCAAAACACATCACACAAAACACCTGTTGTTGAATACTGACCCTCCACACCCCTACTGTTCAAAGAATGCCTGCAAAAAGATTCCTTGCAGTAATTTGATTGTGAGTTCACATTCAAAAGTGACGTACCTAATGACTGAGTAAAGGCTTACATCAATGCCGAAGACGGCTGTGATGCCAGAAACCGGTCCCCGGAAGCTTGTTTCCTTCCCAGTATAAGAATTGGCTTGGTAGTTTGGTTTGCCCTGTTCCCATCATGCACTGGGACAGGAACAGACTAATTTGCATATAGCCAGGTTCTGAGCTGGGATGGTGCAGTGAGCTAAAAAACAGTGATGGATTAAAACCATGATCTATTGACTTGGTAAGAGTATTCTGCATCATTCAGAAACTCTGTCCATCACCTTTTCCAAAATCGATTTTATCCACACTATGTGTGGGAGGGTATACTCAGACGTGAGTCCCTTGCTCATTGCACCATCAGGATTCAAGCAAGCCGGGCCGAAGACGGCTGTGATGCCAGAAACCGGTCCCCGGAAGCTTGTTTCCTTCCCAGTATAAGAATTGGCTTGGTAGTTTGGTTTGCCCTGTTCCCATCATGCACTGGGACAGGAACAGACTAATTTGCATATAGCCAGGTTCTGAGCTGGGATGGTGCAGTGAGCTAAAAAACAGTGATGGATTAAAACCATGATCTATTGACTTGGTAAGAGTATTCTGCATCATTCAGAAACTCTGTCCATCACCTTTTCCAAAATCGATTTTTATCCACACTATGTGTGGGAGGGTATACTCAGACGTGAGTCCCTTGCTCATTGCACCATCAGGATTCAAGCAAGCCGGGCCGAAGACGGCTGTGATGCCAGAAACCGGTCCCCGGAAGCTTGTTTCCTTCCCAGTATAAGAATTGGCTTGGTAGTTTGGTTTGCCCTGTTCCCATCATGCACTGGGACAGGAACAGACTAATTTGCATATAGCCAGGTTCTGAGCTGGGATGGTGCAGTGAGCTAAAAAACAGTGATGGATTAAAACCATGATCTATTGACTTGGTAAGAGTATTCTGCATCATTCAGAAACTCTGTCCATCACCTTTTCCAAAATCGATTTTATCCACACTATGTGTGGGAGGGTATACTCAGACGTGAGTCCCTTGCTCATTGCACCATCAGGATTCAAGCAAGCCGGGCCGAAGACGGCTGTGATGCCAGAAACCGGTCCCCGGAAGCTTGTTTCCTTCCCAGTATAAGAATTGGCTTGGTAGTTTGGTTTGCCCTGTTCCCATCATGCACTGGGACAGGAACAGACTAATTTGCATATAGCCAGGTTCTGAGCTGGGATGGTGCAGTGAGCTAAAAAACAGTGATGGATTAAAACCATGATCTCTTGACTTGGTAAGAGTATTCTGCATCATTCAGAAACTCTGTCCATCACCTTTTCCAAAATCGATTTTATCCACACTATGTGTGGGAGGGTATACTCAGACGTGAGTCCCTTGCTCATTGCACCATCAGGATTCAAGCAAGCCGGGCCGAAGACGGCTGTGATGCCAGAAACCGGTCCCCGGAAGCTTGTTTCCTTCCCAGTATAAGAATTGGCTTGGTAGTTTGGTTTGCCCTGTTCCCATCATGCACTGGGACAGGAACAGACTAATTTGCATATAGCCAGGTTCTGAGCTGGGATGGTGCAGTGAGCTAAAAAACAGTGATGGATTAAAACCATGATCTATTGACTTGGTAAGAGTATTCTGCATCATTCAGAAACTCTGTCCATCACCTTTTCCAAAATCGATTTTATCCACACTATGTGTGGGAGGGTATACTCAGACGTGAGTCCCTTGCTCATTGCACCATCAGGATTCAAGCAAGCCGGGCCGAAGACGGCTGTGATGCCAGAAACCGGTCCCCGGAAGCTTGTTTCCTTCCCAGTATAAGAATTGGCTTGGTAGTTTGGTTTGCCCTGTTCCCATCATGCACTGGGACAGGAACAGACTAATTTGCATATAGCCAGGTTCTGAGCTGGGATGGTGCAGTGAGCTAAAAAACAGTGATGGATTAAAACCATGATCTATTGACTTGGTAAGAGTATTCTGCATCATTCAGAAACTCTGTCCATCACCTTTTCCAAAATCGATTTTATCCACACTATGTGTGGGAGGGTATACTCAGACGTGAGTCCCTTGCTCATTGCACCATCAGGATTCAAGCAAGCCGGGCCGAAGACGGCTGTGATGCCAGAAACCGGTCCCCGGAAGCTTGTTTCCTTCCCAGTATAAGAATTGGCTTGGTAGTTTGGTTTGCCCTGTTCCCATCATGCACTGGGACAGGAACAGACTAATTTGCATATAGCCAGGTTCTGAGCTGGGATGGTGCAGTGAGCTAAAAAACAGTGATGGATTAAAACCATGATCTATTGACTTGGTAAGAGTATTCTGCATCATTCAGAAACTCTGTCCATCACCTTTTCCAAAATCGATTTTATCCACACTATGTGTGGGAGGGTATACTCAGACGTGAGTCCCTTGCTCATTGCACCATCAGGATTCAAGCAAGCCGGGCCGAAGACGGCTGTGATGCCAGAAACCGGTCCCCGGAAGCTTGTTTCCTTCCCAGTATAAGAATTGGCTTGGTAGTTTGGTTTGCCCTGTTCCCATCATGCACTGGGACAGGAACAGACTAATTTGCATATAGCCAGGTTCTGAGCTGGGATGGTGCAGTGAGCTAAAAAACAGTGATGGATTAAAACCATGATCTATTGACTTGGTAAGAGCATTCTGCATCATTCAGAAACTCTGTCCATCACCTTTTCCAAAATCGATTTTATCCACACTATGTGTGGGAGGGTATACTCAGACGTGAGTCCCTTGCTCATTGCACCATCAGGATTCAAGCAAGCCGGGCCGAAGACGGCTGTGATGCCAGAAACCGGTCCCCGGAAGCTTGTTTCCTTCCCAGTATAAGAATTGGCTTGGTAGTTTGGTTTGCCCTGTTCCCATCATGCACTGGGACAGGAACAGACTAATTTGCATATAGCCAGGTTCTGAGCTGGGATGGTGCAGTGAGCTAAAAAACAGTGATGGATTAAAACCATGATCTATTGACTTGGTAAGAGTATTCTGCATCATTCAGAAACTCTGTCCATCACCTTTTCCAAAATCGATTTTATCCACACTATGTGTGGGAGGGTATACTCAGACGTGAGTCCCTTGCTCATTGCACCATCAGGATTCAAGCAAGCCGGGCCGAAGACTGCTGTGATGCCAGAAACCGGTCCCCGGAAGCTTGTTTCCTTCCCAGTATAAGAATTGGCTTGGTAGTTTGGTTTGCCCTGTTCCCATCATGCACTGGGACAGGAACAGACTAATTTGCATATAGCCAGGTTCTGAGCTGGGATGGTGCAGCGAGCTAAAAAACAGTGATGGATTAAAACCATGATCTATTGACTTGGTAAGAGTATTCTGCATCATTCAGAAACTCTGTCCATCACCTTTTCCAAAATCGATTTTATCCACACTATGTGTGGGAGGGTATACTCAGACGTGAGTCCCTTGCTCATTGCACCATCAGGATTCAAGCAAGCCGGGCCGAAGACGGCTGTGATGCCAGAAACCGGTCCCCGGAAGCTTGTTTCCTTCCCAGTATAAGAATTGGCTTGGTAGTTTGGTTTGCCCTGTTCCCATCATGCACTGGGACAGGAACAGACTAATTTGCATATAGGCAGGTTCTGAGCTGGGATGGTGCAGTGAGCTAAAAAACAGTGATGGATTAAAACCATGATCTATTGACTTGGTAAGAGTATTCTGCATCATTCAGAAACTCTGTCCATCACCTTTTCCAAAATCGATTTTATCCACACTATGTGTGGGAGGGTATACTCAGACGTGAGTCCCTTGCTCATTGCACCATCAGGATTCAAGCAAGCCGGGCCGAAGACGGCTGTGATGCCAGAAACCGGTCCCCGGAAGCTTGTTTCCTTCCCAGTATAAGAATTGGCTTGGTAGTTTGGTTTGCCCTGTTCCCATCATGCACTGGGACAGGAACAGACTAATTTGCATATAGCCAGGTTCTGAGCTGGGATGGTGCAGTGAGCTAAAAAACAGTGATGGATTAAAACCATGATCTATTGACTTGGTAAGAGTATTCTGCATCATTCAGAAACTCTGTCCATCACCTTTTCCAAAATCGATTTTATCCACACTATGTGTGGGAGGGTATACTCAGACGTGAGTCCCTTGCTCATTGCACCATCAGGATTCAAGCAAGCCGGGCCGAAGACGGCTGTGATGCCAGAAACCGGTCCCCGGAAGCTTGTTTCCTTCCCAGTATAAGAATTGGCTTGGTAGTTTGGTTTGCCCTGTTCCCATCATGCACTGGGACAGGAACAGACTAATTTGCATATAGCCAGGTTCTGAGCTGGGATGGTGCAGTGAGCTAAAAAACAGTGATGGATTAAAACCATGATCTATTGACTTGGTAAGAGTATTCTGCATCATTCAGAAACTCTGTCCATCACCTTTTCCAAAATCGATTTTATCCACACTATGTGTGGGAGGGTATACTCAGACGTGAGTCCCTTGCTCATTGCACCATCAGGATTCAAGCAAGCCGGGCCGAAGACGGCTGTGATGCCAGAAACCGGTCCCCGGAAGCTTGTTTCCTTCCCAGTATAAGAATTGGCTTGGTAGTTTGGTTTGCCCTGTTCCCATCATGCACTGGGACAGGAACAGACTAATTTGCATATAGCCAGGTTCTGAGCTGGGATGGTGCAGTGAGCTAAAAAACAGTGATGGATTAAAACCATGATCTATTGACTTGGTAAGAGTATTCTGCATCATTCAGAAACTCTGTCCATCACCTTTTCCAAAATCGATTTTATCCACACTATGTGTGGGAGGGTATACTCAGACGTGAGTCCCTTGCTCATTGCACCATCAGGATTCAAGCAAGCCGGGCCGAAGACGGCTGTGATGCCAGAAACCGGTCCCCGGAAGCTTGTTTCCTTCCCAGTATAAGAATTGGCTTGGTAGTTTGGTTTGCCCTGTTCCCATCATGCACTGGGACAGGAACAGACTAATTTGCATATAGCCAGGTTCTGAGCTGGGATGGTGCAGTGAGCTAAAAAACAGTGATGGATTAAAACCATGATCTATTGACTTGGTAAGAGTATTCTGCATCATTCAGAAACTCTGTCCATCACCTTTTCCAAAATCGATTTTATCCACACTATGTGTGGGAGGGTATACTCAGACGTGAGTCCCTTGCTCATTGCACCATCAGGATTCAAGCAAGCCGGGCCGAAGACGGCTGTGATGCCAGAAACCGGTCCCCGGAAGCTTGTTTCCTTCCCAGTATAAGAATTGGCTTGGTAGTTTGGTTTGCCCTGTTCCCATCATGCACTGGGACAGGAACAGACTAATTTGCATATAGCCAGGTTCTGAGCTGGGATGGTGCAGCGAGCTAAAAAACAGTGATGGATTAAAACCATGATCTATTGACTTGGTAAGAGTATTCTGCATCATTCAGAAACTCTGTCCATCACCTTTTCCAAAATCGATTTTATCCACACTATGTGTGGGAGGGTATACTCAGACGTGAGTCCCTTGCTCATTGCACCATCAGGATTCAAGCAAGCCGGGCCGAAGACGGCTGTGATGCCAGAAACCGGTCCCCGGAAGCTTGTTTCCTTCCCAGTATAAGAATTGGCTTGGTAGTTTGGTTTGCCCTGTTCCCATCATGCACTGGGACAGGAACAGACTAATTTGCATATAGCCAGGTTCTGAGCTGGGATGGTGCAGTGAGCTAAAAAACAGTGATGGATTAAAACCATGATCTATTGACTTGGTAAGAGTATTCTGCATCATTCAGAAACTCTGTCCATCACCTTTTCCAAAATCGATTTTATCCACACTATGTGTGGGAGGGTATACTCAGACGTGAGTCCCTTGCTCATTGCACCATCAGGATTCAAGCAAGCCGGGCCGAAGACGGCTGTGATGCCAGAAACCGGTCCCCGGAAGCTTGTTTCCTTCCCAGTATAAGAATTGGCTTGGTAGTTTGGTTTGCCCTGTTCCCATCATGCACTGGGACAGGAACAGACTAATTTGCATATAGCCAGGTTCTGAGCTGGGATGGTGCAGTGAGCTAAAAAACAGTGATGGATTAAAACCATGATCTATTGACTTGGTAAGAGTATTCTGCATCATTCAGAAACTCTGTCCATCACCTTTTCCAAAATCGATTTTATCCACACTATGTGTGGGAGGGTATACTCAGACGTGAGTCCCTTGCTCATTGCACCATCAGGATTCAAGCAAGCCGGGCCGAAGACGGCTGTGATGCCAGAAACCGGTCCCCGGAAGCTTGTTTCCTTCCCAGTATAAGAATTGGCTTGGTAGTTTGGTTTGCCCTGTTCCCATCATGCACTGGGACAGGAACAGACTAATTTGCATATAGCCAGGTTCTGAGCTGGGATGGTGCAGTGAGCTAAAAAACAGTGATGGATTAAAACCATGATCTATTGACTTGGTAAGAGTATTCTGCATCATTCAGAAACTCTGTCCATCACCTTTTCCAAAATCGATTTTATCCACACTATGTGTGGGAGGGTATACTCAGACGTGAGTCCCTTGCTCATTGCACCATCAGGATTCAAGCAAGCCGGGCCGAAGACGGCTGTGATGCCAGAAACCGGTCCCCGGAAGCTTGTTTCCTTCCCAGTATAAGAATTGGCTTGGTAGTTTGGTTTGCCCTGTTCCCATCATGCACTGGGACAGGAACAGACTAATTTGCATATAGCCAGGTTCTGAGCTGGGATGGTGCAGTGAGCTAAAAAACAGTGATGGATTAAAACCATGATCTATTGACTTGGTAAGAGTATTCTGCATCATTCAGAAACTCTGTCCATCACCTTTTCCAAAATCGATTTTATCCACACTATGTGTGGGAGGGTATACTCAGACGTGAGTCCCTTGCTCATTGCACCATCAGGATTCAAGCAAGCCGGGCCGAAGACGGCTGTGATGCCAGAAACCGGTCCCCGGAAGCTTGTTTCCTTCCCAGTATAAGAATTGGCTTGGTAGTTTGGTTTGCCCTGTTCCCATCATGCACTGGGACAGGAACAGACTAATTTGCATATAGCCAGGTTCTGAGCTGGGATGGTGCAGTGAGCTAAAAAACAGTGATGGATTAAAACCATGATCTATTGACTTGGTAAGAGTATTCTGCATCATTCAGAAACTCTGTCCATCACCTTTTCCAAAATCGATTTTATCCACACTATGGGGGTCATTAGGATCGCGGACGGACTTGCGTCCGTCCGCGACCCCAGAGCAGGAGGGAACCTCCGCATGGCATGCGGAGTTCCCTCCTGTGCAATTAGGATGTGACCGCAAGGGTTGCGGTCACATCCTCTATTTTTAACATTGCGGCGGGTGGAGCTTCAAGCTGCACCCGCCGCAATGTTAAAAATGCACGCATTGCATTTGCATGCAGTAAGAGGCAGGCACCGCGCGGTGCCTGCCGCTTTCTGCATGCAAATGCAGGGGGGTACCATAGGTACCCCCCATGTGCACCCCCCACCCCCCCTTCACCAAGGGGGCCCGCAACGGGCCCCCGCAGTGAAGTTCCGTATGTTTTTCCACGGCGGAAAACCCGCCGCGGAAAGGCATACTTTACAGGCCATCCTAATATGGTGGACGGTGTCTGACAGACACCATCACCATATTAGAGCTTTTCCGCCGCGGTTGTAAGCCAGCCGCAGCGGAAAAGCTGCGGACGGAAACCAGGACCCACCAGCCATCCTAATGTGGCGGTGGGTCTTTGGTCAGTCCGCTGCGGTTTTCCGCATCCTCTGGGCCGGCGGTGCCTTCCGCCGGCCCCGAGGATGCGGAAAAACCGCGATCCTAATCGACCCCTATGTGTGGGAGGGTATACTCAGACGTGAGTCCCTTGCTCATTGCACCATCAGGATTCAAGCAAGCCGGGCCGAAGACGGCTGTGATGCCAGAAACCGGTCCCCGGAAGCTTGTTTCCTTCCCAGTATAAGAATTGGCTTGGTAGTTTGGTTTGCCCTGTTCCCATCATGCACTGGGACAGGAACAGACTAATTTGCATATAGCCAGGTTCTGAGCTGGGATGGTGCAGCGAGCTAAAAAACAGTGATGGATTAAAACCATGATCTATTGACTTGGTAAGAGTATTCTGCATCATTCAGAAACTCTGTCCATCACCTTTTCCAAAATCGATTTTATCCACACTATGTGTGGGAGGGTATACTCAGACGTGAGTCCCTTGCTCATTGCACCATCAGGATTCAAGCAAGCCGGGCCGAAGACGGCTGTGATGCCAGAAACCGGTCCCCGGAAGCTTGTTTCCTTCCCAGTATAAGAATTGGCTTGGTAGTTTGGTTTGCCCTGTTCCCATCATGCACTGGGACAGGAACAGACTAATTTGCATATAGCCAGGTTCTGAGCTGGGATGGTGCAGTGAGCTAAAAAACAGTGATGGATTAAAACCATGATCTATTGACTTGGTAAGAGTATTCTGCATCATTCAGAAACTCTGTCCATCACCTTTTCCAAAATCGATTTTATCCACACTATGTGTGGGAGGGTATACTCAGACGTGAGTCCCTTGCTCATTGCACCATCAGGATTCAAGCAAGCCGGGCCGAAGACGGCTGTGATGCCAGAAACCGGTCCCCGGAAGCTTGTTTCCTTCCCAGTATAAGAATTGGCTTGGTAGTTTGGTTTGCCCTGTTCCCATCATGCACTGGGACAGGAACAGACTAATTTGCATATAGCCAGGTTCTGAGCTGGGATGGTGCAGTGAGCTAAAAAACAGTGATGGATTAAAACCATGATCTATTGACTTGGTAAGAGTATTCTGCATCATTCAGAAACTCTGTCCATCACCTTTTCCAAAATCGATTTTATCCACACTATGTGTGGGAGGGTATACTCAGACGTGAGTCCCTTGCTCATTGCACCATCAGGATTCAAGCAAGCCGGGCCGAAGACGGCTGTGATGCCAGAAACCGGTCCCCGGAAGCTTGTTTCCTTCCCAGTATAAGAATTGGCTTGGTAGTTTGGTTTGCCCTGTTCCCATCATGCACTGGGACAGGAACAGACTAATTTGCATATAGCCAGGTTCTGAGCTGGGATGGTGCAGTGAGCTAAAAAACAGTGATGGATTAAAACCATGATCTATTGACTTGGTAAGAGTATTCTGCATCATTCAGAAACTCTGTCCATCACCTTTTCCAAAATCGATTTTATCCACACTATGTGTGGGAGGGTATACTCAGACGTGAGTCCCTTGCTCATTGCACCATCAGGATTCAAGCAAGCCGGGCCGAAGACGGCTGTGATGCCAGAAACCGGTCCCCGGAAGCTTGTTTCCTTCCCAGTATAAGAATTGGCTTGGTAGTTTGGTTTGCCCTGTTCCCATCATGCACTGGGACAGGAACAGACTAATTTGCATATAGCCAGGTTCTGAGCTGGGATGGTGCAGTGAGCTAAAAAACAGTGATGGATTAAAACCATGATCTATTGACTTGGTAAGAGTATTCTGCATCATTCAGAAACTCTGTCCATCACCTTTTCCAAAATCGATTTTATCCACACTATGTGTGGGAGGGTATACTCAGACGTGAGTCCCTTGCTCATTGCACCATCAGGATTCAAGCAAGCCGGGCCGAAGACGGCTGTGATGCCAGAAACCGGTCCCCGGAAGCTTGTTTCCTTCCCAGTATAAGAATTGGCTTGGTAGTTTGGTTTGCCCTGTTCCCATCATGCACTGGGACAGGAACAGACTAATTTGCATATAGCCAGGTTCTGAGCTGGGATGGTGCAGTGAGCTAAAAAACAGTGATGGATTAAAACCATGATCTATTGACTTGGTAAGAGTATTCTGCATCATTCAGAAACTCTGTCCATCACCTTTTCCAAAATCGATTTTATCCACACTATGTGTGGGAGGGTATACTCAGACGTGAGTCCCTTGCTCATTGCACCATCAGGATTCAAGCAAGCCGGGCCGAAGACGGCTGTGATGCCAGAAACCGGTCCCCGGAAGCTTGTTTCCTTCCCAGTATAAGAATTGGCTTGGTAGTTTGGTTTGCCCTGTTCCCATCATGCACTGGGACAGGAACAGACTAATTTGCATATAGCCAGGTTCTGAGCTGGGATGGTGCAGTGAGCTAAAAAACAGTGATGGATTAAAACCATGATCTATTGACTTGGTAAGAGTATTCTGCATCATTCAGAAACTCTGTCCATCACCTTTTCCAAAATCGATTTTATCCACACTATGTGTGGGAGGGTATACTCAGACGTGAGTCCCTTGCTCATTGCACCATCAGGATTCAAGCAAGCCGGGCCGAAGACGGCTGTGATGCCAGAAACCGGTCCCCGGAAGCTTGTTTCCTTCCCAGTATAAGAATTGGCTTGGTAGTTTGGTTTGCCCTGTTCCCATCATGCACTGGGACAGGAACAGACTAATTTGCATATAGCCAGGTTCTGAGCTGGGATGGTGCAGTGAGCTAAAAAACAGTGATGGATTAAAACCATGATCTATTGACTTGGTAAGAGTATTCTGCATCATTCAGAAACTCTGTCCATCACCTTTTCCAAAATCGATTTTATCCACACTATGTGTGGGAGGGTATACTCAGACGTGAGTCCCTTGCTCATTGCACCATCAGGATTCAAGCAAGCCGGGCCGAAGACGGCTGTGATGCCAGAAACCGGTCCCCGGAAGCTTGTTTCCTTCCCAGTATAAGAATTGGCTTGGTAGTTTGGTTTGCCCTGTTCCCATCATGCACTGGGACAGGAACAGACTAATTTGCATATAGCCAGGTTCTGAGCTGGGATGGTGCAGTGAGCTAAAAAACAGTGATGGATTAAAACCATGATCTATTGACTTGGTAAGAGTATTCTGCATCATTCAGAAACTCTGTCCATCACCTTTTCCAAAATCGATTTTATCCACACTATGTGTGGGAGGGTATACTCAGACGTGAGTCCCTTGCTCATTGCACCATCAGGATTCAAGCAAGCCGGGCCGAAGACGGCTGTGATGCCAGAAACCGGTCCCCGGAAGCTTGTTTCCTTCCCAGTATAAGAATTGGCTTGGTAGTTTGGTTTGCCCTGTTCCCATCATGCACTGGGACAGGAACAGACTAATTTGCATATAGCCAGGTTCTGAGCTGGGATGGTGCAGCGAGCTAAAAAACAGTGATGGATTAAAACCATGATCTATTGACTTGGTAAGAGTATTCTGCATCATTCAGAAACTCTGTCCATCACCTTTTCCAAAATCGATTTTATCCACACTATGTGTGGGAGGGTATACTCAGACGTGAGTCCCTTGCTTATTGCACCATCAGGATTCAAGCAAGCCGGGCCGAAGACGGCTGTGATGCCAGAAACCGGTCCCCGGAAGCTGGTTTCCTTCCCAGTATAAGAATTGGCTTGGTAGTTTGGTTTGCCCTGTTCCCATCATGCACTGGGACAGGAACAGACTAATTTGCATATAGCCAGGTTCTGAGCTGGGATGGTGCAGTGAGCTAAAAAACAGTGATGGATTAAAACCATGATCTATTGACTTGGTAAGAGTATTCTGCATCATTCAGAAACTCTGTCCATCACCTTTTCCAAAATCGATTTTATCCACACTATGTGTGGGAGGGTATACTCAGACGTGAGTCCCTTGCTCATTGCACCATCAGGATTCAAGCAAGCCGGGCCGAAGACGGCTGTGATGCCAGAAACCGGTCCCCGGAAGCTTGTTTCCTTCCCAGTATAAGAATTGGCTTGGTAGTTTGGTTTGCCCTGTTCCCATCATGCACTGGGACAGGAACAGACTAATTTGCATATAGCCAGGTTCTGAGCTGGGATGGTGCAGTGAGCTAAAAAACAGTGATGGATTAAAACCATGATCTATTGACTTGGTAAGAGTATTCTGCATCATTCAGAAACTCTGTCCATCACCTTTTCCAAAATCGATTTTATCCACACTATGTGTGGGAGGGTATACTCAGACGTGAGTCCCTTGCTCATTGCACCATCAGGATTCAAGCAAGCCGGGCCGAAGACGGCTGTGATGCCAGAAACCGGTCCCCGGAAGCTTGTTTCCTTCCCAGTATAAGAATTGGCTTGGTAGTTTGGTTTGCCCTGTTCCCATCATGCACTGGGACAGGAACAGACTAATTTGCATATAGCCAGGTTCTGAGCTGGGATGGTGCAGTGAGCTAAAAAACAGTGATGGATTAAAACCATGATCTATTGACTTGGTAAGAGTATTCTGCATCATTCAGAAACTCTGTCCATCACCTTTTCCAAAATCGATTTTATCCACACTATGTGTGGGAGGGTATACTCAGACGTGAGTCCCTTGCTCATTGCACCATCAGGATTCAAGCAAGCCGGGCCGAAGACGGCTGTGATGCCAGAAACCGGTCCCCGGAAGCTTGTTTCCTTCCCAGTATAAGAATTGGCTTGGTAGTTTGGTTTGCCCTGTTCCCATCATGCACTGGGACAGGAACAGACTAATTTGCATATAGCCAGGTTCTGAGCTGGGATGGTGCAGTGAGCTAAAAAACAGTGATGGATTAAAACCATGATCTATTGACTTGGTAAGAGTATTCTGCATCATTCAGAAACTCTGTCCATCACCTTTTCCAAAATCGATTTTATCCACACTATGTGTGGGAGGGTATACTCAGACGTGAGTCCCTTGCTCATTGCACCATCAGGATTCAAGCAAGCCGGGCCGAAGACGGCTGTGATGCCAGAAACCGGTCCCCGGAAGCTTGTTTCCTTCCCAGTATAAGAATTGGCTTGGTAGTTTGGTTTGCCCTGTTCCCATCATGCACTGGGACAGGAACAGACTAATTTGCATATAGCCAGGTTCTGAGCTGGGATGGTGCAGTGAGCTAAAAAACAGTGATGGATTAAAACCATGATCTATTGACTTGGTAAGAGTATTCTGCATCATTCAGAAACTCTGTCCATCACCTTTTCCAAAATCGATTTTATCCACACTATGTGTGGGAGGGTATACTCAGACGTGAGTCCCTTGCTCATTGCACCATCAGGATTCAAGCAAGCCGGGCCGAAGACGGCTGTGATGCCAGAAACCGGTCCCCGGAAGCTTGTTTCCTTCCCAGTATAAGAATTGGCTTGGTAGTTTGGTTTGCCCTGTTCCCATCATGCACTGGGACAGGAACAGACTAATTTGCATATAGCCAGGTTCTGAGCTGGGATGGTGCAGCGAGCTAAAAAACAGTGATGGATTAAAACCATGATCTATTGACTTGGTAAGAGTATTCTGCATCATTCAGAAACTCTGTCCATCACCTTTTCCAAAATCGATTTTATCCACACTATGTGTGGGAGGGTATACTCAGACGTGAGTCCCTTGCTCATTGCACCATCAGGATTCAAGCAAGCCGGGCCGAAGACGGCTGTGATGCCAGAAACCGGTCCCCGGAAGCTTGTTTCCTTCCCAGTATAAGAATTGGCTTGGTAGTTTGGTTTGCCCTGTTCCCATCATGCACTGGGACAGGAACAGACTAATTTGCATATAGCCAGGTTCTGAGCTGGGATGGTGCAGCGAGCTAAAAAACAGTGATGGATTAAAACCATGATCTATTGACTTGGTAAGAGTATTCTGCATCATTCAGAAACTCTGTCCATCACCTTTTCCAAAATCGATTTTATCCACACTATGTGTGGGAGGGTATACTCAGACGTGAGTCCCTTGCTCATTGCACCATCAGGATTCAAGCAAGCCGGGCCGAAGACGGCTGTGATGCCAGAAACCGGTCCCCGGAAGCTTGTTTCCTTCCCAGTATAAGAATTGGCTTGGTAGTTTGGTTTGCCCTGTTCCCATCATGCACTGGGACAGGAACAGACTAATTTGCATATAGCCAGGTTCTGAGCTGGGATGGTGCAGTGAGCTAAAAAACAGTGATGGATTAAAACCATGATCTATTGACTTGGTAAGAGTATTCTGCATCATTCAGAAACTCTGTCCATCACCTTTTCCAAAATCGATTTTATCCACACTATGTGTGGGAGGGTATACTCAGACGTGAGTCCCTTGCTCATTGCACCATCAGGATTCAAGCAAGCCGGGCCGAAGACGGCTGTGATGCCAGAAACCGGTCCCCGGAAGCTTGTTTCCTTCCCAGTATAAGAATTGGCTTGGTAGTTTGGTTTGCCCTGTTCCCATCATGCACTGGGACAGGAACAGACTAATTTGCATATAGCCAGGTTCTGAGCTGGGATGGTGCAGTGAGCTAAAAAACAGTGATGGATTAAAACCATGATCTATTGACTTGGTAAGAGTATTCTGCATCATTCAGAAACTCTGTCCATCACCTTTTCCAAAATCGATTTTATCCACACTATGTGTGGGAGGGTATACTCAGACGTGAGTCCCTTGCTCATTGCACCATCAGGATTCAAGCAAGCCGGGCCGAAGACGGCTGTGATGCCAGAAACCGGTCCCTGGAAGCTTGTTTCCTTCCCAGTATAAGAATTGGCTTGGTAGTTTGGTTTGCCCTGTTCCCATCATGCACTGGGACAGGAACAGACTAATTTGCATATAGCCAGGTTCTGAGCTGGGATGGTGCAGTGAGCTAAAAAACAGTGATGGATTAAAACCATGATCTATTGACTTGGTAAGAGTATTCTGCATCATTCAGAAACTCTGTCCATCACCTTTTCCAAAATCAATGCTCTTAAATCCAGATAAATATTGGGCCCATTTAGACAATATTTTGCACTTAAATTACCTACATCTAAGTAGCTAGATGAAAAGATCACTGCCATGACAGGTGAAATTATTTCGGCCGAGTAAAGAAAGTACAAGCATGCAGCTGCTTCTTCAAGGGAAAAATGTCTTTAGAAAAGAAAAGATGAGCCAAAAACAGGACCTGATTTAGTGTTGGTGGCACCCCACAACTACCCCTCTGTTTTTTTAAATATAGAGTTGTATGGTTACCAAGCCACATAATAAAAAAAATATATATATATATATAGGACCAGTTAAGAGCATAGAAATGGTACTGATTTGCATCCTTTTAATGGACACATAAAAAATGTTTGTGCTCAGAATAGTCTGATTGTGTTTTACAATAAAAAATGTTTCGAAAGGGCTTGTTGTATCTGAAACATTGTATTTGTACACATTTTGTAGCAGCCTTTCTTAAACAGTGCGTAATACAATTTTAAGATAATGACATACATATTCATGGTGCTTTCTGTCACAGGCTGGCATTTCTTAGCACTATAAATACACAAGTCACTATTTCCACTGTGTCAACAGGGATATCATTCTATGATTTGCTGGTTATACACAGCTTTTTGCATTAATTGCATTAACCAACTGAGGTTTATTATCATAAAAGTGTACAATATTTTATTTGTAAGTTACCTGAAGGTGAAGACCAAAATAGTAATATAACATGTTGTTTTCTTTTTATATCTGCCTTTAACGTTGCCCCCACAATCTCTGACTCACCGTCATTGCATTCAGGATCACAGTCAGGGCTGGACTGGCAAACCAAAGCAGCACTGGCAATTTTATCAGAACAGCCCCAGGGTCGGTGGTGGGGGTAGGAAAGGCTGATTAAAGTGTGAATGCAATGCTGCATTTGTTACAGGGGCCGAAATTGCAGCAATGCTATAAAACTGGTCCGAGTAACAAAACCAGCACCCACCCTTCCAGCCTCCCGGGGAAACGCCTGAGGCCCACCACAACCAGTGAGATCCTGAAAAGCAACCAGAGGGCTATCAATTTGTGCAGGTTTTGTGAGTTCTGCTGTCCATCTTCTATTCCCACAATGATACTGTAGAAATTATAAATGGACAACTGCATTCACAGTGCAGGCTTTAGGATAATGCAACTTGTGCTAGCTAATTTTGCAGTGCAAATGGTACCCCCCAAATTTGGTGCCCAGTGCGGTGCACAGTTTGCACTGCTGTAAAGTCAGCACTATTCATTATAATCACCTGCAGCAATATTACCTAACTAGATTGGCCATTTAAGTCAGGGTATCTTGGAATTCTAGACCTTTGGGTATGGACTATAGAAAACTATTCAGGGCTTCCACATTCACTGCCCTCCAGGGATTTCATGTCTTCAGGCAGTGACATTGTGGTAGTTTCCAAAGATATTATGGACATGATAATCACACTTTTCCTCATGACCTTTCATAGGACCTAGCTCCATCTAACATAGTGATGAATCTCACACTGCAGACAAGGCAGTGCAAGTGAGCCACCACTCTTTTTGTTGGTGCCTTATCGGCTGCTTTCAACCATGAAGGAATCTCCAAATATGATGATTTAAGTACTCGGGTCGCACACAGCGGAGGTTCTGTTTTTTGGTGGATCAGCCTTTACTGATATCCTTCAAATCAGGGTTTTAGCTTTCAGTGTTAGTGTGTATCATAACGAGAGCAGGCAAGATACTCTGGGGCATATTTACAAGCCCCTATCGCCACAGGAATGTCACTTTTAATGACATTCCTGTGGCGATGTGGGCTTTGCCTTATTAACAAGGCAGTGTTAAGCCACTACATTGTGCAGTACACAAAGAAACAGCAAAAGACAATTGATTTTTTATGTGCAGGAAGGTGACTCCTTCTCAACATAAACACTCAATCAGAAAAATTACATTTTGCAACTTCTATGTGTGCTCCATAAGGCAGCACACATAGAAGTTTCAAAATGCCATTTTAGATTGTTTATGTGCAGGAAGGGAAACCTTCCTGCACATATACAATCTTCCGTACTACGCAGGCACCCTTGCATTATGGTGCAAGTGTGTCTGTGTTGGTACTAGGCAGCTAAAATGTGCAAGAGCGCAGGGCTGCACTGTATCCCTGTAAATACGGTGCAGCCCTACTAAGGGGCTGAGCGTAGAGTTGAGCCAAGGTGGCTAACGCCACACTCCGTCACTTGCTAGTAAATATGCCCCTTAATGAATTGCATAGGTGCAGAATAATTGCTTAAAATCGAGTAGTAAAGTGAAAACCTTTTGAGTTAATCTGATGGGCTATGGTTCTCCTTAAATTTCACTAAGCCCGGAATGTATTGCAATAGTCCAAGAAGAATAACTCATTCGATTTTTGCCTCCATGTAATACTTGTAAAACACTTCACTAAGCCTGAAAATTAGCCTTTGTTTTAGCTTTGCATGTATACTTTTTTTGTATCATTCAAGAACTCACGTATTCCTTTAATTTCGGGTTTTAGGCACTAATGAATTTTAACTTTCTTAATGAAGACATTGTATCCATTTCTCTAGACTCAGAAAAAAATCAACCAGTCTTGAGGAAAACCGTGTAAATGCAAGTTATCTGAGTAAAAACGCACTGCAAGGAGGAGTGTTGATATTGAAGCATAGATTAGCTGGAATATGATTTGATGTAACATCAAATTAAGACCAGATTATTTTACACTTCTCACCTCAGAATGATGCTCAAATGTTTCTTAGGGAAACAACTGATATTTCAGAAACATAACCTGGTAGCCCTTAAGTAAGTAAAAGAAGAATTAGATCAGGCGTGCACCAGCAGATTCCATGTTGTTAGAATAACATAGCATAGTGCAAAAAAGGTATTTGTTGTGCTACAACTTCTTTTCAACCAAAAAGTTGATGGTTTTCCCAGGGTCTCATAGACAGGTCAAATGTCAAACTTCTATGACCTTAGGCATTATTCCTCTATATGATCAAGGAACTGCTCAGTGTCTTGCAATATCCTTATGAATTACAAAGGGTGCACTTTATTCCTTATAATACATGGTTACACCATGACCCTTCCCACAAACTGTTTAAATGCTTGGTACCTTAACATTTCCCCATAAAAACGTTATGTCCTCAGAAATAAAGAATAAAGGTAAATCTGTAGTGCAAAATGCAAACCTTAGAAAGCAGGAATCAATTTGTTGCAAAAAAACATTACAGTCAGTTTAATGTACATCAGATTAAAAAATAATGTGGCTCATATTGTGTTGAAACATACATTCATAATATCACTCCGGTCCTGCTATATCTGGAAACAACATAAACTGTTAATCATTTTTCATTTTCGGAAAACAGATCAGAAAAATGAAAAGCCATTTCTCCTTTCCATTGCTTAAATGGCTGTTGTGGCCGCATTTTACCTTGGCTGCTGGCAGCAGGCATTATGATCACAAAACTCAATTGTAATAATTAATTACTGTGAATCAGCTATATCATTTCTTTTACAGGTGGCTAGTTAGGACCCAGCTTGTCTGTAATAAAGAAGTTGGAGACAGGCTCTTATAATGGTATTGAATGTTCCAATGAAGTATAAAGTAATATTGCTTTTCTATATAAATACAGAAAAAGCCTAAAAGAACATCTTTAAAATTCATGTATGTATTAGTGTTATTAAAGAATCGCTGAATTCAGATCAGATAAAAACAACCATGTAATGCACATATATTTAGATTGGTACTCCCAGGATGATGATTTATGGTTGATCTATGAATTGACCTACCTTTTAGTTAAACAGCACCCTGCCTGTAGGGCTACCTAGGACCTATATTAGGGGTGAGCAATGTGTAGTCAAAGGGGAGATCAGGGCTTGGCAAGTGGTTGCAAATGCCAAGTTGAAGTGGCAGTAAACTGCACACACCGGCACTGCCATGGTGGGCCTGAGACAGGTTTAAAAATGCTACTAGTGTGGGTGGCACAACAATTGCTGCGGGCCCACTAGTAGCATTTACAGGCCCTGAGTATATGGTATACCACTTTACAGGGGACTAACAGGTAAAATTAATATGCCAATCACACACACACCAATGTCACCATGTGTTATGGGAGAATCACACGCACTTTAGCCCTGGATTGCATTGGTAAAGTGCTCAGACTCCTAAGGCCAATACAAGGTTTCAGAAAATATGAAGGTAAGCAGGCAAAAGTTGGGGGAAGACCAACCTAAAAATGACAGATCAAACACTTAAGTTGTAAAATCAATAAACTGCTTTGATCACACTACAAGGTATCCAAGAAGGAGATGAAATGATCACAGAAAATTTAAGACATTATGCTCTGTTCAGCTGCTTTGTAGAACCCTCATCCACTCACCCACCCTTAAATTCCTGAATCATTGGTTGCACTTGATATGCCAATGTTTACTCGGCGAACAATGCTTAAAAGAACATCAACTGAGGTTTTTTCAATATTGCGCTTTACTGAATTTCAACCAATCAGATTTTTGTGATTCTTAAAGTTTTGACAACGAAAAGAACTCTTCCACACTAGCGGCCATCAAGACCTAGATTTGCATAGAAGTCACACAATGCAGGGCATGCAGTAAAGTTGATGTACTGTGTCACAGGAATTAGAGAGAGTTGATCCGAGCCATATCTACTAAAAAGTGGTGCCGCATTGCTCTTTCCCTTTGTTGGCACACTCTTGGGTGCCATGCTCCAACTCAAACACCCTGCACCATACTGAAAAGGTGTCTGTGTTGTGGGAAGCATTGGTATTATGTTTGATGGGGTCCCTTTCACCTCAAAAACTATTCTTTACGGCATTCCCTACTATGTACGTGTGATGTACAATGCAGCACACATCCAAAATGACACAAATGAGAAGAAAATAACATATTTCTCCTCATTGCACTTGCCTCAAGGAGGTGAAGGAATTTAGTGCAAATCCCTGCCTACAATTCTTTGCAAATAGGGGTTTGCATCAAAACCCTTGGGTGGTTGAATGGGAACACTCACACAATACAAATGGAATGCTTTCTTGGTGCAAACTAACACAAGGCACTGCTATTTTTTACTTTGGGATACAATCCAACGCAAATCACGATTTATGTTGGATTGTAAATCCCACTACAATACTTTACATAGGACTTGCATTAAAAAGTAATGCACACACCGAGTAAAGTGTGTGTAAATCTGGGCCCAAGTTTATTGAGTACAACGCCATCTTTCCCAAGACCTCAAATTTGATGAAAACACATGCACCTCGAGCTCTAATGGCAAACATAACTGTATGTTTTTACATACATCGCAATTATAAGCGGTGCAAAGCTTATACTGCAATGAAGTCTGCATTGCATTATATATCAACATATCAAAGATGGTGAAATTAGCAGTGGAAAATGCCCATTAAATGCAATTACAGGCAAATTTTGAGGGTGAAAGTCTCAAACTATGGACGCTACACATATATTTTAATAAGAAACTTGAAACCCCTATTGATTGCACTGATGAATTCCAAACTCTAGTGTTAGAAATTGGGTTTCCTGTTGGCAGAGGTATGCACCGTGTCCAAGCAGAAACCACAATCCTGGTCTAGGTAAATCAGATGCAAATCCCAAATTGACCTGTTCTCACCCTCTGGTAGCTTGGCACAGAGCAGTCAGGCTTAACTTAAAAGCCAATGCGTTAAGTCTTTGTCAACACTTGAAACAGTAAAACTGAGAAAATACTAAACTAAAAGATACCACACCTAGTTAGAATAATAGAACTTAATTTAGTGAACAAAACAAGACCAAAACTACAAATTTTCAATAAGTATAACTGGAGTTAGAAATGTTTAAAGAATAAACTGAAAGGTAGGGCTTTAAAGCATATAGCGCAAACTGGGGCTATCGCGTTGCGCTAAACCAGGTCAAATCCAAAATTTCAAGCAGACCACAATGAAGGGCAAGTTTGATAGATGTACCAGCCTTGGCCTGCTGCAAAGTACCTTAGTTGCGTTGTCGACAGACCTGAGATGCGGGGAGCAAAGTGGCGATGTGTCTTCATAAACCACTTGATGAAAGCAATGCGTCTACTCTGACCCATGAAAAGTCGAAGATGCATTGGGGATGGAGGTGATGCGCAGTAAAGTTGAGCATGTAATGCACTCAATCCTCTCATCAGCAGTGAGGCATTGTCACTAATGAAAATGCGCTGGTTCTGAGCGGGTACAATGGTATCGACACATGGATTTTTACTGCGGCAGCACTTTATACTCACTTCCAAGGGTCAAGGACTGGGTTGGCTCCACTCGGCAGGGCAACATTCTCAGTTGACAGAGTCCAGTTTCTGTAGCAGGTGAGTTGGAAATATTTGATGTCCCTGAGACTTCGGAACAGAAGAAAAGACAGTAAGCCCTTTGAGTCACTGTAGGTCCTGGGTTAGAGAAATGCAGGTTCTGTCCTTTTTACTCTCAGACAATGAGGGCAGCAGACAACAGGTCAGCACAGAAGAGCAGGAGTCCAGCAGAGTAGTAGTCCAGCAGAGTGGGAGTCCTTTCAGCAGCACAGCAGTCCTTCTTTCTGGGAAAGTATCCACAGGTCCAGAAGTGTACAGAAGTGGTAGGGTCGGAAGCCATATCCTATACCCAGTGATGGCTTTGAAGTTTTGGGAGAATTCAAAGAAGGGCTTTGAAGTGCACAGAGGCCCTCCCTTCCTGTCCTGGTTCCAGACTCACTACAAGGGGTTAACCAGTCCTTTGGTTGCAACTAGCTGTAGACAGGACAGAGACTATCCAGGAGTAAGTGTGAACCCGTGCCCTGCTCCACTTCCCAACGTTCCATAATGGCCCATCAAGTCACACCTAAGCTTCCATTGTGTGTGACTGTCTAGAGAGAATACACAAGTCCAGCTGTCACCCTCCACAGACATGAATTGGAGACAGACGGCAAGCATAGAGGGCTAAGAGTAGGAAAATGTCAATCACCGAAAAGTGGCATTTGTGTAAAATTGTAATGATAAATAATTTGACTTTACCATTGAAGAGGATTTATCAATACGAATCCATAAATACTGAACATGACAGCGCTACTTCCTTCCAATTGGGAATTCCAGCTTATTAGATGTAACAATGTTAACCTTTGGGAGGGGTAAGTCTCATAGTAGTAAAAACCAAATGAAGGAGCTTTTCACTACCAGGACATGTAAAACTTAAATGTACATGTCCTACCTTTTAATTACACAGCACCATGTCCTATAGGCTACATAGGGCCTACCTTAAAGGTGACAAGTGTAATAAAAGGGGAGTTTAAGGTTTGGAAAGGCATTTTAAATGCCTAGTCTACAAGGCAGTGGGACACTGCCTGCGCAGGCTCTGTGCTGGCAGGTCTGAGACATGTTTAAAGAGCTTCTTAAGTGGGTGTCACAATTAATACTGCAGTTCAACTAGTAACCTTTAATTAAGCAGTTCTGGGCACATGCGCTGCACTTTACAAGAGACTTGCAAGTAAATTAAATATGCTAATTGGGTATAAGCCAATTGTACCAAGATTTTGGGAGATAGCACATCCACTTTAGCATTGGTAAGCAGTGGTAAAATGCCTAAAGTGCTAAAACAAAGTAAAACGAAGTCCGAAAAGGGGGAGAAGGAAGGCGAAAAGTATGGGGGTGACCCTGCAGAGAGGGCCATTTCCAACACCTAGGCTGTCAGATTTAATCTGGCCCGATGAATGACACATACCCTCTTGGGCACTCAGGATCAGGGCCTTCGCTAGAATATCTGTTACCAGTAGGTGCCCCACAGAACAGCACAACACCATAAGCACATCGGGTGGATAGATTCAATGCTTGCAAATGGAATATTTGTCGAATCTTGTTTACATTAAAAAAATTGCGCGCTTCCAAAACATATTTTACGTGAGGACAGTGAATGAAAGACATTTTGTGAATAGGCTCGTACGATCTCATTACCAAATCGATACATGCAAGTCCATTAATGTATCAGGCAGCAACTGACAGTAAAAAAAATCCCATTAGCCACGATGGCTTTACCATTACACCTTATTAATGCCTTTTTATTTATTTGATCGAACTGACGTAAGCTCAACCTTTGGATCAGACACGCTGCTCGATTACCTATGGAAGGCATTAATATGATAAGTTGCAGCCCGATAATGCACACATGCATTTTGAATTGCATTGGTACTTAAGAAAGGATTGCAGTACGAATGAAAACGTTTCCCCCGGGTGCAATAACCATAAACAAAAGGAAATGCTCGTAATGCACGACCCACCTGCTGACAGGCAATGCTGGTAACTGTGCAGCGAAAGCACGCCCACAATTGCTTAATATTCCTGAATTAAAATATTTGAAAGCTGCTAGTATCCTATCGCCCCCATTGACTGTGTGGTCAGTCCATGAGACATGAAATGTGTCCCTCTGCTTCGTAAATTAGAAATACATTGATATCCAGTTTCTCTCACGGTCTACCAAGTAAATTCTGAGGCATAATTAGTTTGTGTCCAGAGCCACTAGAAATATGCGTCAGGGAAGGGCCAAATTATGCGGCGTAATGCAACGGCTTCCTTATTTTATTTTTACACTTGTTGACACCTCCTGGGCATTGGGTACATCTCACCAGCACCGGTTTAACACAAAGATATAGTAATGAGCAACAGAACAGTGACTAGTTAAACTTTGCAAAGGGCCTTCCATTGCGCGGGAACACCTCACTACGTTTTTAGAAACTTTTGAACCGTTTGAGCTAGAAACGACATCTTTTTGTTAAAATTTGCAGATTATGGAGCAGCTGCTGGATTATGTGGCAAATCTATACATTATACGAAAACCGCTGCTGCCGCAAAATTCAAGTGTCACATCAACTCTAATGCGGATTAACATCTGAAATAATAATAAGGCATATTTTAAGGCGTAAAACATTAGGTGAATATAGTACCAAAGTTCTATTGCTTTAATTATTTTGAGCTCCGGTATGAATGGAGACTTTGACTTAATTTAATCGACTGCAATTAAATGAAAAAAAATCGACTGGAATTGTAAGAAAAGGAATGGCACAATCACTAACGTTATTTTTTCCTTCTAAAAATAATTCATATATGGAGTAGTCATAGAAACAATTGAGCTGGTTAGAGGACACGAGGCATGAATCGACTTGTGTTTAGCTATTGCGACCTACAAAAGTAATCTTTTAAATGTTAAACATTTAGTGAAATTATTAAAAGTGCTTACTTGGGTTAACATTCCAGTGTTTTGACTTTGGAGATTAAATAGTAATATCTCTTGGAAAACGCTTTTCGAGGGTGTCATAACAATTAGCCACTATGAAGAAATAATCATAAATAATGCCAGATTGCTGCACACAATGTTATTGAATTACACAGTAGCTAGTGGTACTGTAAAGTATTTTGATTGGACATATGCTTTCCTCTACCTCTGGGTTCTCTGCTCTGTACCCCTTCACTTCACTGTTTTCTTTTAACCCATGTTCTTTTCTTGTATTACTTAAATATTGATGTAAAAGAACAAGTAGACTGCTGGGACATGTTATTTTCAGTATATTTTTCAGTATTAAATCTCAGCATTGAGCAGACTTCTAACAGTGAGGTGTCACACTAGGCATATGCGGGTTTGTAGGAGGATCTGTTTGTGTGAACAGTGGTGGTAGCTGTAGATGTCGGTGCCACCTGCTCACTACAGCCCCTTCTATATTACATATGTATTTTAGCTCCTGTTAATCTGATGCAGGTGGTAGATTCTGATACACACCGAACTAAAGCAGAGCTACGGATTGAACCTATATATACACTCGTCCAGTGTCATGGGCTGATGTACAATTGTTCCTTCTTGCTGTTCTGTTGTCACCCAATCTTGCTAGCCCTTGCTGCTTGAACGCTATCTCAGTGGCAAATGTTCTTCCAATAGGAGCAGCAACATGCTATTGTGTGCGCTCAATGAGTGGACTCTCTGTTATCATTTGAAGTAAGGGTGATGCTGCTGTCGTCTATGCATTTCTGCTCAAAAAACAAACTGCACTTGTTTCGGCTCGAAGTAGGCTGGTGACAGCGACAGACCATGGATGGATGATGTGGATGTCTTTGCTTTAGAACACACTTAAACCTTTATTTAACTTGCGTCTCTCTTCGGTCTTGTCCTGATTTCTCACCTGGTTACTTCTTCTTCACACGGGCTTGTGCTATACAAGGTGTAACTTTGTGGACCGTTTGTTTGGTCAAGTACTAGGGTGCCACTAGTCATAGGGTGGGTACAGTGAGGGATTGATCATTCAGACAGTCAGGCAGTCTGGCACTGCCAGGTGGGCCAGCTTGAATGCCCAGGGTGTGGGCCGTTTTTAGTTTGGTTCAATGCTCTAAGATGGGCCCACAAATACCACCCAGAACACACCCTTCAAGCTTGCCCTTCTGATAGAGCAAGAGTGGCAGGTTGCCATTGTAAAGCTGTAAACTTTTGTTAACGAGTCTCCTTATCTGAAAGGGGTTTCTGTCTGTGCCTGCACCTGCCTACGCTTGTTCTCCACCAGTCTATTCCAACAAAAAGTTGCACATGCATATGATTTATACGTGGAATAGCAAAATACTGCAGAGTCACATCAGCTGAGGCTAAAAAAGAGAACATTTCTGGAAATCAAGTATGACCAGCAGATCTGAGCTGCTATGACCATCTTGTTTAGGAAAATTACTCTAGATCAGATTTGAGGATATACAATTTTTTTGAAAAAGGTAACTTTAACACAGACAAATAAACCTTCCTTTTACACAACAATGTTAACAATGAGAGAAGAATAATTAAATATCTTACCACCAATAACCTACTAAAATGTACTCGATGCAAAACGTGGATGATGGATGGCACATTCATAATGTCTTCCACCATTCACACAAATCAACACAATTCAACGAGAGAACCAAAACAGCAACATCCTATTAGTCTATGCACTTTTACCAAATTAACAAACTGCATCATACCAAGAACCGAGGGCCCGATTCACAGAACTAACATAAGACAAAATCCTAAACTTACTACCATTTTGGTATTCACAGAAGGCACTTACTCAGTTTGGTATTCACAGAAGGCACTTACTCATCAATAAGTAAGTGCCTTCTGTGAATACCAAAATGAGTAAGTGCCTTTTGTGAATAACAAAATGAGTAAGTGCCTGCTGTGAATACCAAAATAAGTAAGTGCCTCTGTGAATACCAAAATGGTAGTTAGTTTAGGATTTTGTCTTAAGTTAGTTCTGTGAATCGAGCCCTAATACATGAAATAAAATACAAACTCAACAATTATAATAGACAAAAATAGTTATAATATTTATTGAGCAATCATTTCAACAATCTTACAAATATATGTGTATACAGACATAAACCAACATAAAAAAATTGTTGTTCAACACAATGTGCAACCAGAATTCCCATTTATTTTAGAGTCACCACAGATGGGTTTCACCCAAAGACTTGGCTAAAACGCATCTTTGGTGACTCTATGATTTTCTCCTGTTGATTTCTAGATTAAATTTGCCAAGTGTGCTCCCTTGGCAGCCGTTCCTCCTCCTGCGAGGTTGGGGGTACCCGTGAGGTGGGAGCCTGGAATTTGCATACAAAGCCATATAAGAGTGTCACTACCACTTTATTTAAATTATCTGGAGACACCTGCATGAACTGGCATTAGAATACTCCACAAATGCTGAATTGCCCATGAAAGAAAAAACGAAATGCCATAGACTACATGAACAAAAATTAACTAAAGAGACTACTTTGAATATACTTGTATTGGTTGGCAGGCTGCATTGTTCTGGTCGCAGATGCCAAACCATGTATCTTCTACCATGGTGGAATGTTTATGGCAGTACCATGGCACAACATGCAAAAACCAGCAATGCAGTGGAAGGGTGGTAAAATTCTTTCAAAGAAACATTGGAACAATTTTTCAACATTTAAAAAAAGGAACATATCTATCAAGAACTAATAATGGAATAATCATGCTTCATCATAGGGCTGCTACCAAACACTCCTGCGCATCAACGCCTGGGATAGAGCAATAGGGTAGGGGAGGACAAACACAACATAAAAGAGAAACAATAATGTCTAAATGACTGGGATCACCGGAAGTGAAAGTGCAGTGTAGATCAAAACTAGCTCGGATGACTCGCTATACCTATACTTTATTCCTGGATCCTCCAGTCAGGATTAAAAACATAAAGGATGGTGGTGATTGGGAGATGTAATGTGCTCCTTACACCCCTTCTTACTGCCAAATCATCAACATGTTTCCGCTGTGTATTTGCGCCCCTCGTTCGGGGTCACACCGGCCTTCTTCAGGACTCTGCCCGTCCCAGAGTATATTTGTGTGTATCTCTCACCTTGTATTCCGAGATAAGAAGGTGTCAGAACCACTAATTCTAGCTCCAAGGTATCCCCTCAACAGCACTCTGTTGATGTACTAAATAGGGACAAGAGGACAAGAGACAACATAACAACTGGGTCATTACAAATTAGGTACCCCTTCGTGGTTCTATGATTTACAGTGACATATTAAAAATACGCTCCACCACAGACTTGGGTAAATTACCCTAGTTGTACTCCTAATTAATGAATCAAGCTAGTAGCACTTAATAAACAATTAGTTTACCAATTAGTTTATCCCACCCAAAGAGTAGGTGTAGATCAAAGCGACATGTACACCACAGTACGTTGTTATACAATCAAACATAAGGACACATAGTGTCTCATGACTTACCAAGTTTACCTCTAAACAAGGTTAAAACTGGCGGGAGGAAAGGAGAGACCCCCTGTAGTCAAACTCTGGGGGGAGAAAGTTAAAAAGAAAAAAAACAACATTGTCATAGTTAATGGTAGTAATATCATGTGGTATGGGTGTCTACAGACATGGTTGCAATCATGCGTAGTTGTCTGAGGTATCGTCAAATGGGTTTATAGTTATGGCTGTATTGTTAGATTACATGCGGTCAATGAGGGCCTATGTAATCCGAGCTGTGCGTATTGTACTCAGATATGAATCTACCAGCCCGGTGGTTTTATAGCGGTATGTGCACAGCCCAGGAAATATCTCTTAAAATGCCCCCATGTGCTACTAAGGGCAAAGGATCACCGGCCTGTCGGATCCACGTGGAGGAGGCATCCCCTTCAGAGAATAAGAGCCTGGCACTGAGCCCGTGTAGAGTGCCCCACCGCCTTACTTCATCAAGGTGGGTGCTTCTCCTTAAGACTGCTCTTCACGGTGGGAGGACAGTGAGCGAATCCTGATAAAGTATCACTGGATCCCGATCTCCCTGGAGTGTTTCCGGTCACGTGGACGCCTTGATGACGTGCGCGTTGCCGGTGGGCGGGGTGGGGAGGAGCAGAGCGTCCTGTTGCCCATGCGACAAGGCTCAGTTATGTGTAATGTAACGTGGCAACTAGTTTCTTAACGCTGCATTACGGTGAATAACTATTGTCTCCTCCTCATGAGAGTTGTTATGAGACAAATTAATTTAATCTTAGTGTATTTACAGAAAATAGCGATAAATATATCAGTCACATCCTGCCAGGTGGGGGAAGACCTTGGTTGAAGAACGTGAATGGACGTAGAGGCTTAGCTCAATGCGAGCTGGCTGTGTCCATTAGATCTATTATAATGACTGTTAGAACTGGCGTCTCTAGTTGGCAATGGTATACACCTTTGACCAAATCGGGACCCTTGCTTCTAAGTCAGGGAAAGGGGATTACACTACTGGATAACCCCTGCTCACCCCTTTGGTAGCCTGGCACGAGCAGACAGGCTTATCTCAGAGGCAGTGTGTTAAGATTTTGTGACCACATACAGTAATACAATGAAAACACTACAGATGGACACCACACAGGTTTCCTAAAAATAAGTATTCTTTATATAGACTTATCACAAGACCATAAACAAGAAAAATCCACAATACTGTACTCAATAATAATGCTTCAAGCTTGTAGAAATGGTTCAAAAATAGGTTAATCACTTAAAAATAGTCTTTAGCAACAAATAACTCCAAATGGAGTTATTACGACGTCAAGGTCAAAGAAACCCCAAAGTACGGCGCCGACCGCGAAGTGCGCGGCGTCCGGCCCTGACTCAAAATAGACCCACAAAGAACAGTACCTTGGAAAATCGAAAACAAAGACAGCTCATGGCGTTGGCGTGGTGCGGCGTCGGTCCTATGCTTCGGGGAGATAATGCGTCAGGACCTGGATGCTTACGCAGGCAGGGGAGGCATCGGTTCCTGACCGGAAAGGTGGTGACGTCACAATGGTGCCGAAACCACGGTTCTGTATGATGTCACGATGTCGATGGATTCTTGACCACCCACGTTGACGATCGGCTCCGCGATGATGTCGGCTTCGGAGTCGATGCGGCACAGCAGCATGCATCGGGATGGCGTCGCAAGTTGGAGCTGCGCTCATGGCTACGGCAGGCTTATGATGTCGTTCGCTGGCGTCGATGTGGCACGGCGGCTGGCGTCGGGTCTACATTGCAAGTCCGAGCAGCGCTCACAACTTCGTTGCAGATTATGGCGTCGCTTGCCGGCGTCGGTATTGAAGATTCCTTCTGTAGCACTAGAACAGCAAGTTCCAGATGCAGGCAAACAGAAGGGGGTGAATTCTGGTATCCCTGAGACTTCGGTCAGGAGGCAAGCTCAAATCACGCCCTTGGAGTAATATTCTGTAAGATGATGTAGTACACACGAAGTTCCTTCTCCTTTCCTTTGCACTGAAGACACCACTGTAGGCCAACCCATCAACACAGCACACTGGCAGGGGGGCAGTCGACTCCTATAGTTTCCTTTGGTTCTCTCCTTGTCTTGTTGTTCTAGAAGTGATCTAAAGTCTTGGGGTCTGGGTCCCCATATTTATACTACGTTTCTCTTTGTTCTGTGAAGGCAGAGAGGCCTTTGCCCAGTCGAAACCAGTTCTGGCCAGTCTTTGAGCACTCTGTTTACATGACTCCTTCTTTCCTTTCACAGTGCAGGTCAAAGACATCAGATGCACCACAGGAGGTGGAGCCAGCATTGTGGAGGGCAGGCACTTCCCACTCAGGTCCCAGGTGAAACTCCTCCCACCCATCTGCATGTAGATCTCTCTATTCAGTCATGTGCTGACTCACCCTGTCTCCTCGAATCCCCCAACCCCTGTTACTCACCGAACCAGACACACAATACACAACCTAACAGAGGCAGGCTTTGATAGTTAGGAAAGAAAATACCTACTTTCTAAAAGTAGTATTTTCAAACACAGAATGTTAAAACCAACTTCACTGAAAGATGTATTTTAACATTCTGAGTTCAGGCATACTAAACTCACATTTCTACCATGTTCCCTGAGTCAGTTAGGATTATAAGATGTAATAAGCAAACTGCCCATTCTGTCCTATGGAAATAGGTAGCCTTGCAATAGTGAAAAACGAAAATGGCTGTAATTCACTATTAGGACATGCCACACACACCAGGGCATGTCCTACCTTATACTTACAATGCACTATGGCCTTGGGCCTACCATAGGGGTGTCTGATATGAAGAAAAGGGAAGGTTTAGCAACTGGCACGTGGGTGCACTGGCCATGTCGACAGGGCAGTACTGGACGGCCCATAGGCTCTGCAATGGCTGGCCTGAGACACACTTTACAAGCTGCTTCTGTCGGTGGCACAACCAGTGCTGCAAGCCCACCAGCAGCATTCGATTCACAAGCCCTGGGCACCCATGGTGCACTCTACCAGGATCTGACAAGTGAATCAAATAACACAATCTTGGAGTCACTAATTAGTACAACAATTTAACATAGGGAGAGCATATGCACTTTAGCACTCATCAGCAGTGGTAAAGTGCCCAGAGTCATAACAAAAACAGGTCAGAGAAAATACAGGAGGAAGGCAAAAAAGTTCAGGGATGACCCTGCAAAAAGGGCCAAGTCTAACACAACTAAGGGTGGGCGTAGTAGGCGTAGTGGGGCTACGCGAAGCTACGTGAAGTGGGCAAGAACCTATGCCCACCTACGCACTTCGCATAGCCCCACTACGTGCCGCCTGCCCCCCTAAACTACATACCTAATTTGGGTTACATATTCTTAGAAAAGTAAATAAAAAGCACTTACCTTGTCCGCCGCGTCCTGGGGTTCCTTCTTCTAATCGCGCCACCATCTTGGATACCAATGCGCATGCGCGGCCGCCAGTGCATGCGCATTTCTCGTGAGAAATGCGCATGTGAAGGATGCCTCCTCAGACCCTCTGGACTCCACCCAAAGGTCTGCCTCCAATGTGAGTTCCCTGGAGTCAGAGAACTCACTCTCCAACAGGTGTTGGAATAGCTCTGGTAAACAGGAACTTATAATATGCTCTCCCACAATTGGATCACACAGCCCCCTACAAGGGGTTAACCAAACTATCCTTCACCTCACCATCCAGTGCCTTGCACACGTACTCCACACCACTCTCCTGAGATTGGCAAGACAGTATCTGACTGTCTCTGTCATTCAACCCACACTCTTCTGGGCGTTCTCCACATTTACACAGCAGTATTTCTACCATGGGGGCACCCCTCTCCCTCCCCTTCTCACCTATAGTCAGTGGAGCGTCCCTCCCAACACTAGGACCATAAACCCCTGCACCAGTGCCCCAATCTACTTCCGGGTCACTGCGCACCAATGGAGCTACCTCAGATCCTTGAACCTCCTGGTGTATGTTAACCCCCTCCAGGTCAGGTGCACATCTCTGGGTGTGTGTACTACTCTCTCAGCACTAGAAAATTCAATTTTTCCGCCACCATCTGAGCTGGATTCCACCTCCAACTCAGCAAAGCTAACTTCCTGAGCTACGCACATTTCTTGTTGCTGGGCCGAGGCACTCATGGCGTCAAGCCTCTCGAGCTCCAACTTAAGTTCTCTCATTCTCAACTCATGTTCCATTCTCATTCTCTCCTAGGACAACCTGTTATTCTCCGTTTTCTTCTGATGCTCCCTCTTAAGCTTAGCCATCTCCAGCTTGTGCATCCTATTACTCTCCCTGTCGTCCATCTCTATGGGACACAGATCCTTGGAAGGGACACTACTGCCAGGTGGGGATGTTACCCCTTTCCTAGCTGGAAACACTGGCCTATCTAGCTGCCCATCCGCATCGTCAGCTGGCTTCACCACCAGCCCAGAGGCATTTTTTGCTACCACCCAGGCCCTCAGCGCCTTTTGGTATTCATCCTTCTTTGAAATACCTTGGGTAGCAACTTTCAATTTTCCGTAGAAAGCTTTCAGCTGTTTGGCATTATAGGTATCTAACCTCTCTTCCTCAAAATCTAGATCCATAGATGCAATGGATGCTGGTCTACTCATGGCAGTACAAATTGGCAGCTCTCAGGAAAAATAACAGTCCACGAAAAAAAACTCTACCAAAAAAAAGTATGTGGTCGCGTTTGGTATGCACACAGTAGTAGTGTACACTAATTACTGTATATGAGTCACAAATACAGGTCCAACAACTGAAACAACAAGACAAACCTCTGCCAAGGAGAAGAACCAAAGGATGCTGTAGGAGTGGACTGCCCCCTTGCCAGTGTGCTGTGTTGCTGGGTTGGCCTACAGTGGTGTCTGATATGAAGAAAAGGGAAGGTTTAGGGACTGGCAAGTGGGTACACTGGCCATGTCGACATGGCAGTACTGGACTGCCCATAGGCTCTGCAATGGCAGGCCTGAGACACACTTTACTAGCTGCTTCTGTGGGTGGCACAACCAGTGCTGCAAGCCCACCAGCAGCGTTTGAATCACAAGCCCTGGGCACCCATGGTGCACTGTACTAGGGTCTGACAAGTAAATCAAATAACCCATTCATGGAGTCACTAATTAGTACAACAATTTAACACAGGGACAGCATATGCACTTTTGCACTGATCAGCAGTGGTAAAGTGCCCAGAGTCATAAAACCAACAAAAACAGGTCAGAGAAAATACAGGAGGAAGGCAAAAAGTTCAGGGACGACCCTGCAAAAAGGGCCAAGTTCAACAATGTCCCAAAGGAAATGTGGAAAAAATGTGGTGAGCAAACCAGAGTTACGAACCCCCTCCCGGTAAGTACTCCTCAGATTGGTAATAGACTCTCTAACAAATCATTAACATGGACCCTTAATAATTAAGCCAATGGTGCCTATAGTAGCTATACTGTGTGCTACTCCCTCAACAGGACATTGAGACTGCCTCGGAGATTCCCTCAATGGTGTGTGAGGCGTGCCCGGGTCCGGATAACCCCATTTCTACGAATAGTTGTTATACCAGCGTCATGCAGCTATGAACACTACATGTAGATGTCTCCCACCTCATATTTGACTTCTAATTCCAAAAGTCATAATCAAAGTCACGGTGGCCTCATAAATTGTAGAATGCACATGAGGTCCACAAATAGGCCAAGGAATTTATATTGTGACAGGTTATCTCCAGTATCTCCGTGTGGGGTGGACATCTACATATTCAGGGTATGCCATCGTCGTTAAGACTCAACAGAAGACTTTTCAGACGATATACCCATTTCTGCTCTCTCAGGAGGAGGGCCCTCGTCCTTTCTCCAGCGGAAGGGTTCAGAGCGGGTTCTCAATTACCGTCCAGGGCATATCATCAATGGAGTGGTGTTTCTCTAGATAGTGCACTCTGAGCTTAGTGTTGGATTTCAAACACCTTATTGTGCTGCGATGCTCCATAATACTTGTCTTCACCTTTCTACTGGTCATGCCCACATATTTCTTGGGGAAGGGACAACTAATAAGGTAGATCACAAAATCGGAGTTGCAGTTGGTCTGTGATCTCTACTCCCATGGATATGTAAGTACCACATCTATCGTTTTTGTGTTTTGGTGAGGTCACACACATTGCATGATCCAAATCACGAGTGCCCTTGTACAGGAGGTAGTCCCCCTGGTGTTACGGTCCTCCTCTGCTGTGGTGGGTCTGTCTTGTGTGCACCAAAAGGTCTTTCAGGTTCACACTCCTCGTAAAGTAGAACAAAGGCTCAGCTAAATTCATACCATTTGAATTCAGTATACGCCAGTGTTTTAGTACTGCTTGTTTGATCTGATGAGAGGCTGTATTGAAAGTAGTGACACACACAAGTTTTTCTGTAGGTGGTCTACTGGTTTTCTCCCGGGGGTTTTCCCTATTGGTGTTGGTTGCTTTTTTCCTGGCTCTTGAAATTGTGTGCTCAGTATATCCACTTTGAGTAAGCTTTGTGAGGAGTACCGCCTCTCCCTTGAAAGTGGCTATCTCGGTACAATTCTGCTTTAATCTAAAATATTGTCCCACAGGCAGGTTGTCCCTGAGGGGTTTAGGGTGGAAGCTATTGTATGCTAGCAGTCAGTTCTTATCAGTTGGTTTGTGGTAGACCTTGGTATGGAGTCTCTCTTCTTTGGGTTCGACCACTAGATCCAGAAAAGGTAACTCAATCTTAGTTACTGTGGACGTGAAATGGAGCAGGGGTTCCTGTTGTTTAGCCAATCCAGGAAAAGGGTGACCAATTGTGCACCGCCCTTCCATATCACCAGGACGTCGTCAATATACCAATGCCACAGTCCGATGTTATCCGTCCAAGGGCGCTGAGGATTGTAAATCTCGGTCCTTTTCGAAAGCACCCACATACAGAACCGCCAGCCTTTCGATAAACATGCTCCCAGTCAAGGTCCCGTGGGTCTGCAGGTAAAGGGTGCCCTCAAACTCGAAAAAGTTTCATTGCAGGGCTATCGCTGCCAGATTCAGGATGAAGGTTTGTGCGGTTTATATACCATACCTAGACTCAATTTTAAGAAACTTACTCTAAACAAACCAATAAAAAATACCACTTACAACCCTAAGCAAACCTAAAAATAAACAAACAATATATTTATTTATAAGATTCAGCTAGGACCATGATGATCACAATATCGTCACATCACCTAACCTCATTGTTCTTAAGTTACACTTGGATGAAATGAAGGCGTCCATAATTTTGGTTTTTGGCTATTAACATAGCAGAGGCCACTTATTTGCACAACACATTCCTGGGCCGTTGTCCAGCTATTCACATAGGATCTCTATTGGACCATTTGGAGTTATTTCACAAGAAGAGAAGACCCCTGAAAAAGTCAACCATGTGAAACAACATGTGTTGGCTGTACCATATGATGCAGGATGTACCAGTTATTTTGTGGAGGAATTTGACAATAAATAAGCTTGGATCTAACGTGACTTATTGAACTAAAATCACAAGGAACATATAACTTCTACGGAGTGCTGCAACATCTTTTGTATTCATGTGTTGAGTGATGACCATTTGTTCATTACTCATGTGCAGACTAGGCCTGGGCGGTAAGTTTTGTTCCGCTTGTGGAATTCGGGTAATTTCGAGTTCCACGGAGAACAGGAATTGCCAAAATTCCGCTATCCGCATCTTCGCGGAATTTTTTGCTTGTTCGCGCTTAAAAAATGCGTGTTCGTAAGATATTTCTCCCCGAGCACGCAAACAGGGTTCGCGAACAGGAAAAAGGCATCACGAATAGGCGGAACAAGCAATTCCGCGTGTTCGCTGAACTTTTGCGTGCTCGCGGAGATATTTTACCATTTCGCGGAGCTTTGCGTAACGCAAATTCCACCCACCCCTAGCGCAGACACCATTGGTAGTAGGGTGTTGGATTTCAAACAGCACCATACTGCTCACGGACTATTAAGAATTTCAGTAATAAATCGATGTTTCATGGGATGTGCATTTCCTCTTCACTGCTACTAACTTTGTACATTGTAACTTCCAATTGGGCCAATTGGCAAAAGATAGGAGAAGTATATTTGGCATCTCTGGACTCACAATTTAAAAACACATCTTTTAGGAAAGATGGTATTTAAATTTAAATGGCACTTTTAGAAATTTGCCATTTTCTTACTTTAACCAATATAATATAATACAGTTACACACAAAGGTCTGCCCTGCACATCCTGATGGCCCATCACCAGGCTGAGAGAGAGGGAGATGCTGACACTTGCACCTGAATAGGGCTGTGCCTGTCCCCACAGGGTGCACTAAAAATTCCTTTCTTTGAAATCTCCCTACTTCAAAGGCTAAAAGGCGTATAAGTATTGGACCTCTGCCACCATATACTCAGAACACTACTGGAATTGAGGACATTCTACCAGGAAGAAGAGCTGTTGTGCTACCAGGATGGACTGCCACTTTGCTGCTTGCTTTGCTGTGTTGTTGTGCTGCCTGCTGCTTTTTGCCTGGGAGTGAGAGGACAGTACTTAATTCTCTACATCCTGCCTCTCTAAAGGTTCTCCAAAGGTATAAAAGACTTTACCTGCATTTTGCTACCAGCACCTGGGCTCCTCCGCTGTGAGCACTGCTCTGCCAAGTGATGCCAAATCTAGTCTTGGGCCCTTGGAAGTAAGCTTTTGATGCTGCAACCCAAGAAACCAATGCATCAACACCGAATTGTCGTTCGGAACCAGTGCATTTCTCTGCAGTATTGCAGCATCGCCGCTGCCTGTACTGAAGCGGTGGACACCACTTGGCAACTGCACAATGCAACGACCTCGACTTACAACACAGCCCAGATTTTGCCTACGCAGCACCTCTGAATCACCACTGCTGTCTTAGACATGGCATTACCGACATCTGCGACACACTGACCCGCGCAGCTTCATGCCAATGCATCACCTACCACCCAGTGCTTCGGCATTGACACCTCGGCCTGTTGCACGGCGCTCTTGACATCGGCGCATCAGGGACGTTGTCCAACTTCGGAAATTACACTTTGCCTTTGACAGAGATGCATCCTCTCCTGCTCCTTTGTTTAACACATCATCCCATGCTTCAACACATCCAAGGTACTGTAATTGGATCTGCATGACTCGTATATCCAGTACATGCTCCATCATGGTCGGACTGAACTTTTGGATTTGACCCGATCAAGCGTGAGCAGATAGCCCCAGTTGGAGCTATTGATTTCTAAGCACTGCATTTTGATTTAATTCAGAACTTGACGTGTGTGTGATGGATTTTTATAGTTTTCATGTTGTTCTACTCAAATAAATATTCTAAACTGGTGTGGAGTACTTTTGTCGTATTTTCACAGTTGTACTGTGTGTGTGTACTCAAATACTTTACACATTGCCTCTTAAGTTTAACATGACTGCTCTGTGCCAAGCTACCAGGGGGTGAGCACAGGTTAACTTTTAGGCCCTGATAACGAGTCTGGCAGTCCATGGACCACCAGACTTGTGGGGGCGCAGAAATGGTGGTCTCCCAAGTGCCCTATTCTGTTATGGACAGTGGAACCACATACAGCTCCAATGCAGCTTCCATTCTCTAGCAGTGTTGCGGCAGTCAGGAGGCAGTAATGTGATTGACAGGACAGCAACGATCCACCCAGGCATTTTACAAGTTTCCTCTCTGCCACAGTATTCATTGCGGTTCCACCACCAAGAAATCCATGGGGGAGGGGAATTGTGCCCCAAGCACTGTGGATACACACAAGGGAGTATATATGTGCCCCCCTGTGTGCATGCACACCAGTTCCTGCAGGGCTGGACTTTTCATTCCCTGCAGAGCAGGAACTGTTTTTGGCGTTCCCATTGCGGTGCCCATTTTCAGGGTACAGCAGTGGGAACATCAAAAACAAAGCCTGCTAGACAGGAGGAAACTCTTAATCTGGCAGGCAGTCTGTCCGTGGATTTGGTGGTTAGGTAGCGGGGCAGACCCGGTGCCACACTGCCAAACTCATAATTGGGCCCTAAATGTGTACTTCACTTACCCTGACTAGGATTGTGGTTCATGCATTTCTAGGGACCTGGATCAATTGAAGGCTGGTTGTTGAAGGACAAGAACCTATTCTGGTGCATTTATAAAATTAGTAGTGCTGGTTTGGACATTTGTGCCAGGACTGCCTTTGGTTCCCTCTCTGCCACTGCTTACAAGTCCATTGATTGATGAAGAAAACAAGGTTCTGAGCATTTTAAAACTCAAGAGAAGACCCAGATCATAAAGAGCTTGATAAAGAACACATAGGGCCTTTCACATGTTCCTGATGATTTGAAGACTGCGATGCCTCTGCATTGCCACCATAACAGATCCACAGTATACCTTGCTCAGTAGAGGTTCAAAACATAACTGAGAAGTTGATAAACTGTGTAGATCTCCACACTTTAAAGTCTGAGCCAACAGCTGGGAGTTGTCCATAAGGAAGGTCTTGGGCCATGACTAGGCTACATACCCCATAGCGGCTTCAGCTGGGAAAACTCCCAAAATGTCATGTTTGATTATGTTAAAGGCCAACATAAAATCAAATCTATCAGGTACTAACACCATCTTCATGCTGTACGATTTGAATATCATTCATTACCCCTGGCAGGACTGGTTTTGTTTGAAAATGTTTTACTTGTTGAGGGGGTAAAACACTGCTCAAGCAGCAACCGCAGCTCTTGTCAGTTTAAAGTCACAAGCAAATCTCAAATGAAGCTATGCTAAACCCTCTGAAACACAAGACAAGAAAAATTCCACACCAATTTAGACACTTGTGTAAAATGTAAATAAATCATTTGAGATCAAAACTCTAAAAATTCAATTAGTAGAACTGGAGATATTACATTTTAAAGTTTTAAGTAAAAATAGTGCCTAGTAGCTATCTGGTAGGGTTGGACAGGGAAAAAGTCAAACATTCAGGCCAATAATAACAGATTGTGGAATGGATACAGGAACCAAGTGAGGTCCAATGAACAAAGTACCTTAAATTTTGATTTGTGGATCTTTGTGATATCTTGCATCAAGAATGTGTAGGGCAGAGGCTGAGGAGTTGTGAGGGTGGGATGCGGAGTCCTGCATTGTCATCGAATGCCATCAATGAGGAGCTTGCGATGCAAAGGCCTGCATTAAGGATGCATCTTGAGGATACTGTGAGCAGTGGTACGAGGTCTGGCATAGGGGATATGTTGCAATGTGGTTCAGAAACAGGGTGCAAGGGGATGTGTCACACAGCTTTAGTTCTCACCACAGGACCACAACTGGGCTGGCAGAGCACTTTCAGGCCAGCTTCCAAGTACCCAGGGCTGGAGCACCACCGCCTGGGGCGTAGGACTCAATAAAAGAAAGTCAAGGTGCAAGGTGCAGGGTTCAAATGGTTAGAGTATTTTCTGTCCTTAAGACTCTGATCAGGAGGCCAGCCAACTAGCCCTTGGAGTCACTCTGGTGGTCCTGGGTTCAAGATGCAGCTCCAGTCCTTTCATTCAGGAAGCAGGGCGCAGAGATGTCGTTTTTCGAGCAGAGCAGTACAGAATTCCTTCTTAGTCTTCAATAGATCTGTAGTGTAGTTCCTATATTCCCAATAGGCTCTGCGCATTGGAATAATATACACTATAGATTTGATGTAGGACTGAGGTCAGTATGTCTCTATCGAGTATACTAAACTGAATTGTGAGTGCCAGCTACCTCAGAGGTCACTAGAAACTTTCTTGAATACACAAGAAGGGATTAGTGTCTGACAACCGCATAAACATGACAACTTTGTTTCCCCAAGAATCAAAAACATATCTTCAGAGTCGTGGAAACAATAGATAACTATTTTACTCAGTCAATCGTGCATGCTTCTTTTCTACAGAGTTGCACAGAAATAGAGAAACGGGTGTTTCAATAAAAGGGGTTTATTGAACAGTCTTCTTTCTCATGCAAGAGAGGTGAACTGCTACAATCGTTAGACAGAATGCAAAGTATAATGCTTACAGCGTAAACAGTAATATAAAATAATACTGTAATAGCATTGTCTGTTGCTTTGACATGTAAAATACATACATAAATAACACAGACTAAAATACTCAACTGGTGCTTCTAAAATACGCCTACCCCAATGTACCTAACCTAGGTCTAGTACCATGGAAAATGTAGGTGTTTTCCTTTAAGCATAGCGTTACTTCTGGTAAGAATTGCCAACGGTTTCTCTAGGTTCTAATCAGCTCCATACCTTAGAATGAGAGAGGTTGGTATCTCTTTCACACACTCGATTTCCTAACACCCCACAAAGGGAGTCAGAACCACTGGAGCTGGATTTCTCGGCAGGAGATGACAGCTTCTGGTCAGTGCGTCAGCTGGAGAGTTGGCTTCCTTCGGCACTTGCTTTAGCGAACTGCATAGTGCAAGTAGGTCATCAAACTGCACCGAACCACACCGTGCTTTGCTATAGCAAGTGAAGGTATATACCTTGAAGGTGTTTATGAATGCCAGCTTTGACGTAAAGTCGGGCATACGAACGTCATGAATAAACCCCTAAGGAATAGTTGTTAATGCATAATAATGAGTTTCTCGGAGAAATCGATATCCAGACTAGGGGAAGTCCCTTCTGCAGTTTGGTTTTCCAAGAAATCGTTGTGACGTAGATGAACGGATGGAAGCAGCCATGTCTGTATTTGGGTAGCATGGGCTATGCCTAAATAAGGACTGGATTTCTATGCCTATATAAGGGCAATGAGAATTATACCTATATTAGGGCATGAATCGGGAAAATGCATACGGAATCTAAATCGATACACAACAGGTCCAGCGCACTCCCATACATAAATACTGGAGCGCTGCATTAATAGGGGCCAGTAACATAAACAACATGCTGATATCGGATATGTAGACTGTACGTGATGTGGAGTGACCATTGGAGACCTGAACAAAAAGGAAAGCCAGATCAAACTGACTGCCGCCGACAGAACCAAGGTGGATGCAGACTTGCTGGAGTGTCGGGGTGTCTTCAGCAACTTCCCCCACTGGTACACGGCTGCGTTGCATTACTGGGGGCAAAATTAATAACATTGGGCTGGGCTGCTTGTCGGACTGGTAGCCTTCGCTCATGCGGGAGGAAGTGTGCAATGCCTTTCGTCTCTTCGCTTGTCAGTGGGTGTGTTTCGTGCCCGTTGGCATTCTGGGACAATCCCACAGACAGTGGTCAGAGGAGGATGCTTCAACAGTGAGAACTGGTACGAAGTAGCCTGTGATGTAGACTGCATGCATAGTGGAGAGGTTGAGGGGGTAGACACATATTAGTTCGAGTCTTGACCACTTCATGCTTACTGTGTTTTTGTTCTCCGTTTTTATAGAACTTGACAGTTTAAGTTTAATTTAACATTTGTACACACATTAAGCTAGTTTACTGATGGCCATTGGGCGTTGAGCACATGTGTGGCCTTAATTTGTCTGGAAATATAGTAGGGGTGGGTGAGTGGAGCAACTCTGCCCACTCATGGAACTCTTCGGAATTCCACCGAGTTTTTATGCAACTCTGTGGAATTCCTTGTAGTGCAACTCCGTGAGCTCCGCTCATCCACACTTTAAATTACAATTCATTAGACACCACACTCAACATTCTTACCAACTTCGAAATGAAAGTTATCACATGCTAAATGCAATAGGCTAACCAAATGTATACCTATGGGAAGGGCAGGCCTTGCAGTGATATAAAACTACTTTAAGAGTTGTTCACTACAAGGACATGTAAAAGTTAAAAGTACATGTCCAACTTTTAAATACAGTGCACCCTGATTTTGGACTGTTTATGGTTTACACTATGGGTGACTTATCTGTATTGAGAAGGAAGGTTTAGGTCTGGCAAAAGATTTTATTTTTCTAAGTGTAAATTGCAGCTTAAAACTGCACACATAGACTGTAATGGCAGTCCTGAGACATGTTTGTGTTCAAGGCTAATTAGGTGAGTGGGCACAGGGCTGCAGGGCTGCAGGTCCACTGAAATGAGTAAAATAAATCTGCAAATTGGGTGAAAGCCAATTTTACCATGTTTAACTCCTTCGACGCTCATGACGAGCTGAGCTCATCATGAGCCACTGCGCTCCGGTGCTCATGACAAGCTCAGCTCGTCATGGCCCGTGGAACGCTCAGGTGCGGGGAGAATTCCCCTGCTGTGCTGAGCGTTCCACAGGAGTCAATACACCTGTGGTGAGCTCAGCTCGTCATGAGCACCAGAGCGCCGTAGCTCATGAAGAGCTGAGCTCGTCATGAGCATGGGGGCGCTCTGCGTGCCCCCCTCCCCCCCAGCACAGCGGGGGAATAAACCCACAGCAAAGGGGTTAAGAGAGAAAGCACTTTAGCACTGATTAGCATTGATAAGGTGCTCAGAGTCCTAAAAGCAACAAAAACAGGTTCAACAAACAGGAAGGGAATGCAAAATGTTTGTGAATGACTGAAGAAAAGGTCTCTTCTAACAGATTTAGTCCCCTCTTCTGGAAGTCTTCTATTTGAGATGTGAAAGAGAAGTATTTTGTTGCTCTCAACATAAGGCTGTAGTTGACGGAGCAATATTTTCTCAAGAAAATTAGCCATACACAAGAGATTTAAAGTTGGTTCATATTTAAATTAAGTAGGAGTCCCTCCGTCCAAAGTATTCTTCTTAAACAAAGAGTCAGTTATAGATATTGCAAGAAAATTGGAAGCACACTGCACCAAAATATGGCCACCATGATCTGTGAATTACAAAATATTTGCTCTTGTTCTCTAGATTGATGTTTGGTCTTGGAACTGTGTTTCCCAATACTGAGTGTAATAGTTAATGGCTTGGACTAAGCCTAGACTGATCCAAGGAACAGGCATGTTTCTCCATGCCAGCCAGTCAATGAAACTGAGGTGTATCAAGGGAACAAGCTAGAAAAAGTATTTCAGTCTTAGACAGAGACCCTATTTTGTGTCCTAATGTAAGTTTGACCTCAAAAGAGCCCGCGGAATGAGCCTTTGCTTTATGCAAATCTATTAGCTCTGTAAGCAGACAGGAAGTAAGGTGAGCCACAAGTCGTTTCTGAAGAGAATTCCCTACCATTCCTTTTTTTTCTACTAAAGTCAATGTATGTTTTAGGTACCCCAAAAGCAAATACAATGGACTTGAGTCTCATAATGTTGGTTTGAAAGGGGATATAAATATATAGAGGACCATTTTAGCATTGACCAGTTTGTTTTCCGCCAATTGCTCAGTTCAATGTTTGAATATATTTTAAAACTTCAGGACTGCCATTTTACTGAAGTTTGAACACGAGAAAGGCATTGTAGAAATTTCTGTAACTGATATGAAGGGAATACCTGGTGGGCAATCAAATCCCTACCCCTGCTGGAAAGAAATGGAGATAGAGCCTACAAATGCAACAATGGATACTAGGGATAATCCACTCTTAAAATCAGATAACTGCAAATTGTAATCAAACTGGCTAATTATGTGACTGGTTGTGGAGGAAATAATAAAATTTGCTCAGAGCTCAAGCTATCTGAGCAAACCAGCATACGTTTGCAAATCCTGAACCACACAATGCCATTTGTTATATAACTCTGAGCATGCTCAGCATGGAGAGAGATTGTAATAATTCAGAAGAATAAACATTACTATCAAATACATCACTAAGGGCCTGATTTATATTTTGGCAGATATCCCATTCGACAAAACATAAATTCCATTATATCCAAGGGGACTTATATTTCAGCAGATGGGATAACGGCACTGTTCTGATGGAGTAATCTATCTGCTGAAATATAAATCAGGTCATGAGTGTGCCTTTCTAATAGCGAATCACTCAATACTCATGGTAGCGTCGTTGGTGCTAACTTTTTCACTAATGAGTGGGATTTGATGTTTGATGCAGGGGCTGTGTTGAATGAAACAGCTGGTCAGAACTTTTCCATTTCCATCCCTGACCCTCATCCTGTTTGGAGAGTGTACAGGGAGCAATGTTTAGGGATTTGGAAGTAATCCTTAGTAAAAATAAAATTAAGTGTCAGCTACACTAATCAAACCCGATTTTCTTATGAACATAACGTTTGGAACATGAAATCTCTCAGAGATAGAAACAGGTAATACCATCTAGATTTATTTATTAACCCCCTCTCAAAAAAGAGGCTCTACCTTTGAGAGCAGATTATGAGATTTTGCTAATTAAGGCTACCTAAATCCAGAATTTTCCTTCTTGGGTATTTCAATTTGGGTTTGATTGATCATCTGACCACTTTAGTAACATGAGGCAATCTTTGTAGGAAGTAGAGTTTATCCAAAAGGTCTGGAGATCAGACAATGTTAAGGAGCATCCTTTACACTGGATCCTTTTCTCAGGGAGATTGTTAAAATGGAGATAAGGAAGGTATTCCAGGCGGCCCCTTGAGGTAAGTGTTGTTTATTTCCATTGAGTATAGAAGTGCAAGCAGCCATTCAGCAGCTCACCAACATCTTGGCTCGGCTCACTAGCACCAACCATCACCACGCACCGCAGAGCATAAAACCCACCTCGGTGCCCGCAGATGGAAGCACCACAAGCCAGACTGTCGATGAGTCCCCTGCCCTCACTGAAGATAATACCAGACACAACATACCTCCCACCTTTTGAAATACAACAAAATGAGAAAACAGTAACTACCCCCACACAAAACATTATAATACTAAACAGCTGAAGAACAGAAAGAACAAGGCATTAAAAGATAATACATCATCAAAAAAAGCAAAGCATATTTAAACAGTACATAATCCTTGAATCTATTGAGAACTTTGCTCTTCTCTTTAACATGTATGACGATGGAATAGAAAGACGGGACGCTTTACTTTCCACGGGCTTCCTGCACACTGTCTCAAACCCCTTTACTTTGATAACTCTGGCACAATTCCACCTATGGCCATTTTGCAACTTCACAGCACACCCGTCCTTGCTCACTTTTCCACACAGTGTGCAAGACCATATCTCAATTTCCCCTTAACCCTCCTTGCCTCCGGTAGTTTCACTCGCACATAATCACCCATCTCTAAAACCATACTCTTCGTCCCTTTTATGACATCATAGCCTTCCTTACTTTAATCTGACTATTCTTGATCCAGCTCCTTGCCAACTCAATGTCATGTGCTCCAAGTTCTGCAGATTTTACTCAAGGCAAGTTGTTCAACCAGGCAACCCTCAACAAATCCTGAGAGCCCCTGCCTCTCAACGCAGTAAAAGGTGAAATAACAGTCATACTATGGAGAGTATTACGATATGATGTTGTTTATTTCAATTGAGTATAGAAGTACTGGCAGCAGCCCATCAGCTCAATGATATCCCGGCTCGATTGGCAGGCACTAACCGTCACCACGCTCCACACAGCATTGAACAACCCCTAATGTGCCCACAGATGCAAGCACCATGAGCCGGACTGTCCATCAGTCCCCTGCCCTCACTGAAGATAATAACCGACACAACAGAGATCCATAAATGATGTTACAGTCAAATAGGAACATTAAACTGATTATGGTTTCATTTCATTTAACATTTGATGATTTACCAAACAAAGAAACAACAGTGTATCTCTTTTGAGCACATACAGAAACCTGGAAGTTCTGACACCATGCAAATTAAGCAGTCATTTTATTTGAAAATAGGTCATGAGTTTGCAGAATAGGCATATTAAGGATATGAGCAACTGGTATAACAATACACCAAGGCCCTGACTACGAGTGTAGGTGCTATTTAGTGCACCTGATAAAGAACAATACCATTGGGTACGTTATTTATCGGGTTTGGTAAATAGCTCCTATTACAGCCTTGTGGGGAATAACATAAGAATTTTGGTGTTTACCGCATCAAAATCTGCATGGTACATTAAATGCCATACATATTTCTCCTGTAAAATTTTGGCATGTTTGTTCTGCTGAAATTTAAATCCTTACCTGCTGGGGTAATTCCCCCACGGTGCGGGGGGCTGGGGGGGTTCGAGGCCCAGCTGCGCTCATGACGAACTGAGCTCATCACAGACTCGACCACTCATTAATTCTCCCGCACAGGCGGGGAATTAGCCGCGCGTGGGCGGGTTGCGGCAGTTATGACGAGCTCAGTTCATCATGAGCACAGCTCCACTGTGCCTCATGACAAGCTGAGCTTGTCATAAGCATGGGAGGGGTTAATGAAGCTGAGGTGGTTAACCCATCTGATAATTAGCAAATGCGTTAGAATTTACCTAGGAATTCTGATCCGTATGTAAACACGGGTTTACACAAGGGTTGGAATTAACGGGCCCACTAGTAATCAGGCCCCCAATGTTATTGTGGATGAAAATATACTCATGCACACCTCTTCTAGTTGTACCCATTTTCACCTCTTCTAGAATAAAAATATTTCATACAGTAATGAGCAGATACTTTCAGTCGAAAATCGAAGAAGTTAGATCTACCATGCCTACCACGTTTATGAAACACATGTGGGCATCGAAAATATGCAGAGAAGAAATAGGTCTCTCAGCTTCTTATGCCAGGAAGTTTTTGTAGAAAAGAATATGAATCTCGGAGTCTGAAACCTACATCTTACCCTGTTGACCTCTGTCCTGGTTGAGGACTAGTTGATATGCTCACCTCAGATATCATTAATTGCTCTTAAGGAAAGGTTCCATCTAGGACATTCTGGAAAAGTCATGGATATTCCACTTCTTCAATAATCCTCCAGTGGATGATTATAATACAAACAATATTTGCCCCATTCCGAATGTCGCCCGGTTTATGTATATATTCGAAAATGCTTTGACAAAATATCCAGACAACTTTGTTGATAAGATTAAAATTGGGAATTTAAACAATTCGTGGAAGGCGTAGAAACAGCACAGCTATACATCTGAACTTGCCGTTCTATTATCATGTAATCAGTTGACCCGGTTCCACCTGGTACTTGATGCTGCCAGGTATTCAACCACTTTCAATACCCACTCCATTCTTCTGGATAGTGTTTAGAGAATTGGTGAGGGTAGTTGACGTGGTGTCAGATAGCAGGAATCTTGCTTCAGTAACTGAATGGCCAGACATAAAGTTGAACAAGAAAGCTTCTGAAATTTGTTGTTTAACGTATGCATCAAACTTTTACTTCTCCAACTGTTGCCTTTACGTGACGATTTTCAGAACTAAACTGATGACAATGGAGTGGTGCTTCATTTCACACAAGGCCCAGTGAGGGACAAGAGAAAAGTCTCTAAACCCTTTTCCAAAATCCATTTCTGGTTGAACAGTATTTTCTTTAAGCTGCAAAATGAATTCCTTACAATTGGGCGTTGTACGCTGCCTCTGAATAAATCAAGATAGTTCCAATCAGAGAAAGCAGGGGTGCCTTGGATGTTTGAGAAAGTCCAAAATGATGTTAATTTGTGGCATAGCCAAACTCCCATCTAACAATTTTTCATCTAGGAAATTGTAATAGATGTATGAGTAATTTTCTTTACAGTTTGTGAAGGGGAACAGATCTACCCCACATTTGCTGACAGTGTTTTCCCTTGGACAAAAACATGTGAATGTGCACAAGAGTCTTCACTTCCTCAGTGAGGAGACATTTTTCCATTTCTTACATGTTTTCGAGCTTCCTAATTTTTAGGCTGGGGATATAAAAAATTTGCAAAGTAGCTTCCAAACTTCGCACACCATAGGTAATAGTATTTCATGGCTTCTACAAAGAGAAAGCTGAATTTAAGGATCTGGAGTTACATAACAATTAATGGCTTTTTGTCTATTGCTATTAAAAGATATATTTACAAACTCTTCAGGGTAGCAATTAAATTCTATTTCAAATATTTAAATTACTTATCTTCCATCTTTAATTTTCATTACTTTTTCACTGATGTTTTCCACAATCTTTATCCACTCTTTATTAATGTTGCTGATTATCTCTTCTCACTCCGACTGCCACTACTAACTTCTTAGTCTTTCTTTTGTTTAAACATGCCAATTAGCTCTCCCACCAAATATCCTAGCTTAAAGTAATCCAAAGCCACTCAGGTCTGTATGAGGAGACAGGAATCCTGAAGCCCTCCCAGAGTTCTCCAGAAGATAAATACTGGGTCTTGTCAGAGCCTGGACGGTCATGTTCTCCATTGAGCTTCATGTAAGACTTCAAGGTTATCAGCCTAGCCAGAAATCGTCTTCCTCTGCTCGACATGACTGTTCTTTAAGAGGTTACATACCTGCACAGAATGTAGGTAGTGAACAAATCGGAGTTTCAACTTGTGCAGTAATAAATGATCTCTTTTTACTTTTACCTGCACGTTTTTGCCAAACATGACCTGGTGACATTTTTTCAATGAAAATACCCCATTACCTGTTTTTTTCAGTTTAGGATATGGGAGAACATGCAGTATTACTGCATTATCCATCTTAAAGAGATGATGTACCGAGGAGATACCATCCCATCCAATAAATGCTGCACCCACCGGTAAAAAGTGTTACCTTGCAAAATAAAAGACAACTGTAAGTCCAGCTTACAACGCTTTCAGCTGCTTCTTTTGCTCGTACTTTGTATTGGCTGTATCGAGTATTAGAAGACAGGGTCCGTTCATAGCTAAATTGTAAGCATTTGCACATGTGAATGTAACGTGAATGTTGCATATTGAATATTCTAACAAGAATTACATTTTTGATTCACATTTTACAGTTTGCATTCTTGAAATAACAAGTTACATATGTTAAGCACATGCATGCAACTTTCACCTAAATCTGAACACAAAAGCCAATATAAACAAACATTATCTGTTGACATTTGTTCTTTTCTGTTCCTTTACTGATGACATTTTCACATCCTTTTGTTTTATCACGTTTCAAAATAGTGCTTGTTTCATGTGATAATACTGCCAGCGTCAGTAGCACGATTCTTAATTAGCAGTAGTCGGCATTGAGTTAGGATCGTTATCTTTGAAGCACATCAGTAAATGTAAAGCTTATGCTGAGGGATACTTTAATGCCCTTTTTGCATTTGACAGCCCAGTTAATAGTTTGTTTTACTAACATTTAGCAGCCTGGCACACCCTTTTAAGTAGTGGCCGGCTATTGGACCTGTGAAGGCTTGCCTTCCTAAAATGTGAATAGTCTCCTTTTTAAGGACACATATTACATCCATTCATGTAACATTCATTGTTGACTATTCAGTGTAATTCTGTTATGGTCATTGTTTTGTACTAAGGACTTTTTGGCATTATTATGGTATCTGTGTTTGAACCACAATCACATTTATAACGGTGAAGGTCAGGCCATTGCTCCTGCTAGCTTACACTTTTTTCATTTAAAAAAAAAAACCGGAAATGGTATTTAATATATTATTAAAGTTTTACATGTTTTATCTCTAATTTCGTCGTGTACCCATCTTCTTGGACTACGTAAAATTTTTTGCTATTAGGTTGTTCAGATATGTGACCTTTATTAACATGTGGTGAACTGATGCAACTAATTGCTTAGTTTTGACACATTCTCATATATTAGTTACCTCTTCATGAGTACCTATTCATCATAAGCTGGTTGAATGTATAGTGGCATACATTTGGTGTCATTTAGAGTTTGCGAGAGCGAAATCTCCACAAAACTGCCATTCCCCATTTTACAATTGTGTCGCACTAGTCAGCCAGGCCAGCTATAGTGGCCAGAGAGAAAACAATCATTAATAACCTCCCGGTTCACGGCGAAAACTTCAGGGTGACATGGCAATCTTCCAGAGGTCAGGTGGGTATGGTGACCCTGGCAGCCCTGCTGTTTGAAGCTTGTCTGCAGTACTTTATATTAATCTTTAATACCTTTTCTCATTTAACAAAAGAAACCAACATTCACCACAGAATACTAATAAGAACATTTTGCCCGATTAATGTCAGAATAGCAAAATTAAATCTATGCAGTATTTCCTAGGGATGTGCATACCTCATTATATCACGGCCGAATCACAGACTGTGGTGTACTATTAGATGAATGAAAGATAGCAACACAGTACCGCCCACTGTGGAAATATGTAACTATCTATAGACCAGATTTACTAAATTCTCATGCAATACAGTGCAGCAGCCAAAAATACGCTGCGTTGTATGACTGGATGAGAGCAGGAGAGAGTGATATCTACAGAACTGCGTCTCTCTCTCCTCCCCTCTTCTGGTGCAGAATTTTGCTCCTGTGGGCCAAACACACATACCATTTTGTCATAGTGTAAGGGAGTGTGTGAGAGCCTAGCATAGGTTTTGTACTGGAAGGGTTTCCCTCTATTACAAAGTAATATGCCTAGACAACTTTTAAAACGTTTCATATTTTGTATGTGTGCTGTTCAGTAGCACACATTCAAAGTCGGAAAATAAAGAAGAAATTAAAATATATCTCCTTTTAACGCCTGCTGTCAAATGGCATTTTTGATAAAAAAAAAACCCTGTCTCAGATTTTTAATAGATAGGATTTTGTGTCAAAAAGCATGGGTGGTTTCAATGGAATGGCCATATAACGCAAAACACCTCTTTGCACTGTTTTGCGTTACTTGTAGGCAATTTCCAGAGCAATGCAAGCTCCTTCATGAAATGGCCTTGCACAGAAAATTCATGGGCAAGGGTGACTATATGGATGTTCCTCCTTGTGCCGTAAGTGCAAGAATGCCAGAAAAATATTGGTTTCAAAAGCATTTTTAGATTTTCCCTACAGACTGCTTTTGTCAAAAAAAAGTTTGTGTACAATGCCAATTCGTAGGTCAGCCCATTGCTTATCATTGGTTAGCATTCTTGTAGATCACATTTGCTTGCATCTTTTTCAAAACGGATTTCATGTCTCTTTTATTATTTCACCCTCCCTTGAAGCATAGTTTGTTTACCTTTCTTTTGAATAGATGCCTTGTATCCTTCCAAAGACTGACTTCAGAGAACAACTTTGTTTTTCCTTTTCTTTCATTACCCAACAGGAGTTCAGGTTTGTTTGTGCTCAATTGCCCATGGTCTGCTTCTCCCATTCAATCCCATATGCTCTCTGTGCTTTTCTAAGAGGCGCTGAGGCCATCCATTTGAAATTTTTGCCAGTGTTCTGCTTCAGCAACAAAATATATATATAGGGCCAATGCTTTTCGTCATATGAAACAATCATTGGCAAAGCCAAAAGGATGTCCAATGCCTTTCTAACACAAGCTCTACGAGTGTTGCCTCTGCTTTTTCCCAAAAAATTAAAATTCCCTGCAGTCTTTTTTAAGACTGGAATATACTCAAGACAAAGGCCAAACAACAAATTTGACCCTCTTTGTCAATTGAGTGTTGTAAAACAGGCAGACTTGCCTTTGTAACAGATGAGGTAACTCCTTAGTGGCTGAAGAATTGGAGGCAGGTTTCTTCCATTTCCCCCGTAACCCCCCCCAGGGGTCACTATTAGTCACTTTTTGGCTGACTGCCCTCAAAAGACTGATTAAAGTGATTAAGGAGGTGCACAGGCCCAACCCCTGTGCTGGATTTGCCAGCGACGGTAAACGGCGTTTACAACGCAACTTTTACCACGCTCTACCTTTACCACGCAACTTTTACAACACAATTCGTTACAACGAATTGCGCTGGGGGGCGCTGTAGGATAGATAATAGTTGAATTTACTATCCAACACCTTCCCTACTATCCACAGGGACTGGAGTTGGAATAGTAAATTAAACTATTCACTATCCAGCGCCCCCAACGCAAGTCGTTGTAACGACTTGCGTTGTAAAACCTGCACTGTAAAGGCATGTGTGGAAAAAGCATGCGTTGTAATGACATACATCCGCCAGGGACAAGGTCTCTGCACACCCAGCTCAGTGCCTCACAGCATGGGCCTCACCTCTCCTTCTCACTCTCACACTTTCTTACACTCTGGTCTATCTCTCGCTCTCTGACCTTTTTGTGCCACTTTTCTCAGTCTTTGTGCCATTTCTCCCAACCTTTTCTCTCACTCTTTTCTGTGACTTTTTACCATTTCTCTAACTTTTTGTGTCATTTCCCTAGCTCCATTCGACTCTCTTTCTTACTCCTTCTCTGACCTTTTAGTTATCTTTCTCCCTCCTTCTATCTCCTATCTCTGCCTCTGCATGTCTCCTTCCTGTGCTCCTTCACTGCCCTCTCGGTGCCCTACTCACTTTGCCAGCCCTTACCTTTTCGTCGCGCTCTCATGTTGATGGTGCTCCTCCTCAATTCTGCCCACCTCTGTGTGAGTTCCTTCTTGCTCCCAGGACCTACCTAATGGCAGCTGCAGTGCTGTACAACACAAGCCCTGCCTACTTGACTAGCTGCATACATTTCCACTAACCTTCCAGACACCTTCGCTTTGCTGGACTCTCACAAGCACACACACCACTCATATACAAAGCGGAGAGCAGGAGGTCGCACATTCATATACCTGTCGTCTGAAGCCTGGAACAACCTCCCACAACACATCAGAGCCTCTGACTTTCTTCTTTCCTTTCGTAAGTAGATGAATACCTGGCTATTCGAGTAAGCCCTTGAGGGCTGTACTCACACATTCTACAAAGCACCAGGATACCCTCAGTGGTGATAAGCGTTCAATGAATAAAGGATAACAGAACAAGAACAAACTTCATGAGCATTTTTCAGGGGGGCATTGGACGCTGGTTTTTGAAGAGCAAGGGCTGCTGCTGCTGGAGCCTCCACCGCCTCACAGAGGTCACTTAGAGGTGACAAACAGAGAGACAAAACAAGGGAGCAAACAAGAGAGAGACTGGCAAAGGAAAAGTGAGAGAAAGATGAGGGAAGGAGAGATGCAGCCGTGGCCCATGGTGGTAAGAGTGGTGGGGTGGTGGGGCCAGGGAGGGGAGGATTTTGACAGACAACGAGGGGAAATTAATTATTTATTTAATTTTCCCTTGTGGTCATCTGTTGAATCTCCCCCCAACTGGGCCCCACCACTCTTCCATGCCTGGGCCGCAGCAGGAGAGATGAATAGATTCTATGGATAACAGGAGACTGAGAGATAGACCGGAGGAAACGCCAGGTTTGAAGACTTTTGCACTGGCTGCTTTGGATTCCCAGACAGGCTCTGACACGATTGCTAAGAATCATTCCTCTACTGAGACCTTCCCACTAGGCTCAAGTTGGTAAGTGGAAAAGAAGCAGGTTGAGGCATTGCAGTATAGTCTAATCAGCTTTGAAGTTGGAGCAAATGAGACAGGTGTTTTTTACAATTAAAAATAGGATTAAATACTGTAAGAGCTCAGGAGGAAAGACAAAGCCCCATCTCAAGTCTTCACTCAGACCTCATGTCTCATGGAAAGCATTGTGAGGCGGTATCTAACATTTTTCGAGAGCTGTTTTAGTTTCCCAGTCCGACCCTTGTTTGCTGTGGACTCAGAGTACACACTGGTGATACTCTAAATGCAGGCAAGCAGCTATTTGCTCTTTAGTGGTGAATATGAACCCGCTCTATCATAGGAAAGCAAGTCCCAATATTTCATTTAGAAAGCGATCTACGGATGTGTGTTATAGAGTCCTTCCATAGAAAGCCTGTTCAGAAGCCCCCAAGATAAAACGCAACTTTTTCCTACAATTGCACCCATATGGCATTAATGTTCAGCATCTGTGCATAATACTTTGCTTTGTAAAGTTAACTTTCATGTGTAATCGCTTGGGTCTCATAATGTGTCAGTTACCAATATGCACTTATCTCCCCGTTGCCAATGTCCACCGGGTTGCCAGTTTCTCTTGTCATTCTTACACTTACCAGTTCTGTGAATGTGTACAACCTTGAGAGCTACCGATGTCTCTCACTTACAGTATGCATATCTTTTGCATTTTCAATTTGCATTCTTTTAAGTTTTTAATTGGCCCATTCCAGATGATGCCACGTGCAGATGCTCTTGCCTATACACAGTATATGTACTTACCAGTTCACAGTGTCAACACAGTGGCCTTTTTTGTAGTTTCCATTTCTCACATGGTTGCCACCTCACATTCTGCACAGATATTTACTGAGTAACTAGTGGGGGGATTTTTCTGGTTCTTCTGATGTCAAGTACACTTCGACAGTGACAACCAGGTGATGTGATTCTTTTTTATAAGAAGGAAGGTTGCCGCATGGCATAGGCGGCAGAAGAAATTAGCCCCAGTCTTTTTCCTTCCAATAAACCCCGGGATTTCTTACTGATGACAAGACACATGTGGGATGGTGTGTGCCCTCCAGCAGACCCAATTCTATCTCAATTGCTTATGATTGTAAAATGTTTGAAGCCTGGTATGTGGGGGCTGGATGTGAAATGTACAATACTCCGATGCATTATTTATTCACTGACCAAGAAGAACAGAAACATTTTTATAAAGAAGAGAACAAATACACACATGCATTGCGTATTTATTATATAAATGCAAACATATTTAAAATGTCATTCAAGGGGTGTTGCTACTGATGAAGCATTATTTTAAAAATCATAATACATGTCACAAATACTGATTAAAGACACAAAAAGCTGAAGGTGCATTTTACAAAAGTTAGACATAGTGACACATGAAACTGACACAAGTGTAATAGAAGCACTGTAAAAGCATTTAAAATGCAAGATCAAGAGCAAAGCAATACTAATACATAATAAACGAGTTGCACTAATGAATTTCTTATGAATATGTTGTTTGTTAACATTTACAGATTCAATTTTGCTAATAATATAGTACCTCAGTTTTTCTAATGCTTTTTGTTAGAATGCACCATTTAGAAAAGTTGGAGCAAAAATGTGATGAAACTAGGTACGATTTTGTATAGTAATACTAGAGATTCTATATTCTATGAAAAGTGAAAAACTAATTTTGTAGTATGAACTATACACTTTTAAGAATGTTGGGAAAAATTGTGGTATGAGGCTATCTAATGTTAGCTATTTCCAGGCAATAATCTCGGGTGAACGTTCTACATACTCCTCATTTTAATTGATTTTATTACACTATATTTGATATTGATTTACAGTTTATTTCATTTAAAACCTGTGATGCTAACCTAAGGGCTTTTTTTAAAATGTGTCATAATACGACGGGTTACTTAGCATAAAATAAATAAATATATAAAACCACCTACCTTGCGCTCGCCGCACCACTACACTTACCTGTAAGGACAGCGTCTGGACATTATGTGAATTTGAGCATATGACAGTCTTTCGAATGTGGTGTGATGCTACATCACTGACATTTTACTAGAGACGTTAGAAAAGAAGAAACCCCAAAAGAGGGGTGTTGGACTAGGCTCTTTTTGCAGGGTCATCCCTGAACTTTTTGCCTTCCTCCTCTATTTTGTCTGACCTGTTTTTGTGGGTTTTATGACTCTGGGCACTTTACCAGTGCTGATCAATCCTAAAGTGCATATGCTCTCCCTATTATAAAGTAATATATGAATTAGTGATTCCAAGTTTGGCTTATTTGGTTTACTGGTCAGACCCTAGTACAATGCACTGAGTGTGCCCAGGGCTTGTCAACCAAATGCTGCTAGTGGGCTTGTAGCACTAGTTGTGCCATCCACAGAAGCAGCCTGTAAACGTGTTTCTAAGGCCTGTCATTGCAGAGCCTGTGTGCAGTCTGGTACTGCCATGCTGACTAGGCAAGTGCACCCACTTGCCAGTCCCTAAACCTTCCCTTTTCTTCATATCAGACACCCCTATGGTAGGACCAGGGGCATGGTGCATTTTAAGTATAAGGTAGGACATACCCTGGTTTGTGTGGCATGTCCTAATAGTGAATTACAGCCATTTTCGTTTTTCACTATTGCATGGCTATCTGTTCTAAATAGGCCAGAATGGATTATTACATTTTATAATCCTAACTGACTCAGGGAACATGGTAGAAATTCGAGTTTAGTATGCCTGGACTCAGGATGATAAAATGCATCTTTTAGTGAGGTTGGTTTTTACATTCTGTGTTTGAAAATACCACTTTTAGAAAGTAGGTATTTTCTTGTCTAATTATCCGCGCCTGCCTCTGCTAGGTTGTATGTTCCTTGTCTGGAGTTTTTGAATGACAGGGCTGGGGGATTCCAGGAGGCAGGGTGAGTCTGCAAAGTGGTGAATAGAGAGATCTGCATCTAGATGGGAGGGAGGAGTTGCACCTGGGACCTGAATCGGACTGTGCCTGCCCCCCACAGTGCGTCAGATGTCTCTACCCTGCACTGTGAAAGGAGAGAAGGAATCATGTCAATAGAGTGCTCCAGGGCTGTGCCTTTCCTCCACAATGCTGGCTCAACCTTCTGTGGGGAGTCTAATGTTTCTGCCCTGCACTGTGGAAGGAAAGAAGGAGTCATGTAAACAGAGTGCTCCAGAACTGGTTTGGACTGGGCAAAGGCCCTCTGCCCTCAGAGGACAAAGGATTTTGGGGTATAAATATTGGGACCCTGATCCCAAGAAATTAAATCACTTTTGTACTACAAGAGGAAACATTTGCTGAGGAGAGGAACCTGAAGAAACTGAGGAGAGACTATCCCTAAGCTTAAGTGTTGCTTGGGGGATTGTCCTGCAGTGGTTGCCTGACTGCCAAATGAAGGAGAAAGGAACGTTGTGTACTTTATTTTCAACTTGTGAAGGATCTCTAAGGGCTTGGAACAGAGCTTGCCTCCTGTTGAAGTCTCAGGGACAACAGACTTCAACCCCTGGCTCCCCAGAGTTCTTTGGAAGTACCTGCTGCTGTTTTGGGCCTACTGAGGGACTGCATGTTTCAAGGAGCTGGAAGCGCATCTCAAGAGGAAGAAGCGTGTCGCCGTCGCACCGCTGCCGTCGCATCTCTGAACAAGTGTGTCGCCGCTGTGGCTGACGCATTGCACCGCATCGAGAGAAGCGTCTCACAACAAGGAGGAAGCATGTCACCATTGCTACTACTACCGTCACATCTTGAATGTTGCCGCTGTAGCTGTCTCATTGCACCGCATCAAAAGTGCCTTGCATCCACAAAGAAGCTTGCCGCTGCCGGAGCTGCTGCAGTCGCATCTTGGATGTCAGCGCTGTAGTTGTCGCATTGCGCGGAAGAATCTCGCAACGTCGGAGAAGAGTGTTGCAGCCGAAGCTGTTGTTGTCGCATCGCAGAACAATGGTGTCGCTGCTGCAGCTGACGCATCCAATCGAGACTTCTCGCATCATCGGAGAAACGTGCCGCATCTGGAAGATCTTCACATCTTTATTTCTTTGCAACGGAACTTTGCCGCATTTCCATCGCTGCAACACTTTTGTTGTGTAAGCGCAACGCACCGCAAGGTACATTGACTTAAAGTGTTGCATCTTAATAACTGAACAGAACTAAGCTAAAACTACCATCTTAAGTACAGTATTGTGGACTTTTGTCGTTTATGGTCTTGTGATAAGTCTATATTAAGAATACTTATTTTTGATATACAACTGGTGGCGTGTCCATCTGTAGTGTTGTCACTGGATTACTGTATGTGGTCACACATGCTTTACACACTGCCTCTGAGATAACCCTGTCTGCTCGTGCCAAGCTACTAAGGGGGTGCACGGTTTATTTTAGGAGTGAACCCCCTCACCCTGACTAGAGGCAAGGGTCCCTGTTTGCCACAAGTACCTACCTGTGCCAACTAGAGACCCCTAAATCTAACAAGGGGCAACCCCATACATTTCTCTTCCACTTGCAACAGGATGTTATGCTGATCAGTTTTTGATGATTACTAAGACATTTTCCCTTGCTTTCCGACTGCTTTGCTGAGTCTTCAGTCAGAAGCTCATGGACTGAAACTTTCTTTGCCGAACTATTTTCATTTCCTTTTATTTCCTTGATCTATGCTAATGGACTTACCCTTAATGAACTTTAAATCTGAATCCTTTCCCCTTCTTAGTAGTATTGGAGCTGTTAGACAAACGATCTGGATCACTGACATAATATAGAATGACAAAATATAGACTTACCAAAATATAGTCACCAAAATATAGAATGCCAAAATATCGAATTCCTATCTACAAACAGGTAAGTACAAAAATATCGAATCCAAAATATAGTCTGTAAAAAATATAGTCAGTCAAAATATCAATTTTTTTTAAATGTCTTAAAAGTAATTTAAAATTAATGAAATAATAAATATAATTGACTAAAACATACTTAAAAATACTCAAATAACCTTAAAATTAAGACATAATTAATTTAAGTTATTAATAAAAAATGTACAATATTTTACCGTAGGATAGCAGGAGGGTAACATTTAATATTACCACTCCAGGGAGTGCAACAGTAGGGAAAGCGTTGGATAGCGTAGGGGTAAAAAATACTATTCCCACTCCAGTGAGTGCAACAGTAGGGAAAGCGTTGGATAGCGTAGGGGTAAAAAATTCTATTCCCACTCCAGAGAGTGCAACAGTAGGGAAAGCGTTGGATAGCGTAGGGGTAAAAAATACTATTCCCACTCCAGAGAGTGCAACAGTAGGGAAAGTGTTGGATAGCGTAGGGGTAAAAAATACTATTCCCACTCCAGTGAGTGCAACAGTAGGGAACGCGTTGGATAGCATAAGGGTAAAAATTACTAGTCCCACTCCAGAGAGTGCAACAGTAGGGAAAGCGTTGGATAGCGGGAGTGTGAAAATTACTATTCCCACTCCAGAGAGTGCAACAGTAGGGAAAGCGTTGGATAGCGGGAGGGTGAAAATTACTATTCCCACTCCAGTGAGTTTAACAGTAGGGAAAGTAATGATTTAATATATTATTAAAAATAAATTAAATATCAATACCAATAAAACATTAATTGAAATTAATAACCATTTTAATATTATGTAATAATTAATTAGAAATACAACTACATATTAGTTATTAAAAATTAATAACCTATTCATAATTATTTAACAACTAATTAATTTTCAATAACAAAAACTAACTAATAATACAAATTAATACCAATTAAAAATTAACAGTAAATTAATTATCAATACACAAAAAGTATTTTTAATACGTTACAATTACATTACTTCCCACCCTATTCCCCTATAAACCCACATCCCACTACAGAAAATACATTAATACAATTATCATAATTATCAAATATTTAATTAATACAAAATAATTACCAATTAATAAAAATTAATTGCCAATTAATAGAAATTAATTACCAATTAAAAAGTAATTAACAATAAATTTAAAATCAATACCAAATAAATGAAAAAAAATATTTACTTAATTACAATTAAATTACTTCCCACCCTATTCCCCTATAAACCCACAACCCACTACAGAAAATACATTTAGAAAATTAACATAATTAACAATTAATTAATTAATACAAATTAATTGGCAATTAATAAAAATTAATTACCAATTAAAAAATAACAATAAATTCAAAATGAATACTAATAAATAAATAAAAATATTTAATTAATTACAATTAAATTACTTCCCACCCTATTCCCCTATAAACCCACAACCCGCTACAGAACTAGAAAGCAAAATGTAATTAAAAATTAATAATAATTGCTAAAAATTAATATTTAATTTAATATAATTAAATTACTTCCCACCCTATTCCCCTATAAACCCACAACCCGCTAAAAAATTAAATTACACAAAAATTAAATAACATAAAATTCATTACTTAAAATACATTAAACATAAATTACAAAAATTAATATACACTTTTCACACATATACTAACATACAAAACACTTTAAAAAAATTAATATTATTAAAAAATTGATATATTTAATGCCTATATTGTATACTTTGATATTTTGACTTCTATATTTTGAAAAATCGTTATTACTTACCTTAAATTCGATATTTTTAACCACTAGATTGTGTCCATTCGATATTTTGTCCATTCTATATTTTTACTTCGATATTATGTCCATTCTATATTTTGGAATCGATATTATGACTGTTTACCAAACGATCTATCCTCCTGCGCTAATGATAGTGGGACTCTGTAAACTGATCCTGGTAATAACCATTGATAAAGCCTTGCCTATGTGTTTATTGCTTTAATACAAGATGTGATGTTCTTAAGTGAAATTCTCGGAAGACTGCTTACGGCTAAGTTTTTTAGATCTTTAATACAAAAAGCAAATTAATCTAACACCTGTCTGAGTTTTTATTGTATCGTGTTGGCTCCTGTTTTCAAACTGTGCTATATTACTGATGTTTTAAATGCGTTTTAGGGAGAATTAGCATGTTCTGTCAGAACATCAAGTATTATTTTTTTTTGTTCTGTGTTGCTGTTGAAGAGCTTTCGGTCTGCATATTTCTGGCCTGACTTAACTTCTTCAGGAGGTTGGGTCTTTTGGTTGCTATTCCTTATTTCTACAACATGGTTTTAAGAGTGGCGTACCTAAATCTGAGCTCAGATTTGTGAGTTAGCTGTCAATTAATGGTCCTCATTGGACAGCTAATGAGGTATTTTGGCCACCCTAATTTCCTCCCCTCCTATCGGCGGAGAAAGATTAATCAGAGGATCATTTCCTCTGTTGTAAATGAAAATGCTGCAGATTGTCTAATAGTTAAGGAACCAGTATTGTTAGAGTAGTAAGGAGAATAAGCACAAAATACAATTTTACCACACTTGTGCTGCAACAAAACTTTGGTAGTTGAGCTATGGTTCTACCTAGTGAAGTGAGGTTTTAGGATGCCAATAATAGTTTTTTGCCTAAGTCCAAAGAGATCACAATTTTTGGTTCATATTGATGAAGTACTGATGTAGTATCACTCTGCATAGAGCCAATATGTAGCAGCAAATGAGTGTGAGTATTAATAGAGATGGGTGTTGCTTTTGCTTTTGCTTAAAATTGAGGTTTTTTTAAATGACTTTGTATTGTGAGTGGAGTGAAGTGGTTAAAGTCCACATGGATAAAGTCAATGTATGATTGTGGTGCTTTCTGCTAAGTTGAAGTTGTGAACGGGTCCATTGTGACCTAAGATCAAGATATTTACCTACGGGTTGTCTCAGTTTAAAAGACACTGAGTAAGTTGTGTACTGTTTTGTGGTGTTAGTCATGAAACGTCATTGACAAAACCTTGGCAGGGTTTCTCTTTGCGGGTTAGTGGTAATCGGTTGGTATGGTTGATATCAGGTGCATAGGGAATTACTATAACAATTGAGGGTCAAATTCCGCTGGTCGAGGTTTCATTTGAAGCAAATTAGTATAGAAGAGTTTAGGTACCTTGGGAGAGTGAATATCCTTTAGTGGAGCAGGCAGTTTTATTTGTTCCTTGCATTTTATTTTATTTTGCTTTGAGAGAATGCACAGGAGGAGATTGATAAGGAGGGGAGCTGCTGTGAGGAGCGAGATTGACTTCACAGTGTGTCACACTGTGATTGGTCAGTTGGTGTAAAGCAGCGCTGACTTTGCTTCTCTACGTCATAAGAGTCACACTGTCTTTGGTTGAGGTTGCCGAACAAGTGAATTGTGGGAGAATACCATATCATGGATTTACTGAATTAATTTGTGAATAAAGAACTGAAGAAAAATGACGTTTTTCAAGACTTTGCAGACATTTGCAAAGAAAGATGAGACCATATCTGTCAAAGCAAAGATAGAAGCACAACCTGAGGGTGCACGAGAATACATGGTAATGATGGACCACGGATGACATTCATGTCTATTGCTCGTGTTTTGGCATAAACTTACTGAGAAAGATGAGACATAATAGGTCCCTCCTTATAGAAAATTTCATTTGAGGAGTTAAAAAAATGTAAGGAAACCAATGAACAAAATGAAAGATCCTGTTAGAGTCACTGTTATTGAGGCTTTAAAAACCTGGGAGCATATTGCTCATCAGAAAGAGAAAGAGAAATACCAAGGAAGGTATGGAATAACTATTGCCCATTAAGCAAAAGCTAGATGGGATGATCAACAGAAAATGTACATGGAACATGATTGTATCCAGTATTAGAGGCTGAGGAAGATGCTCAGAGAAATATACAGAAATACACAATGGGACGTTTCCAATATATTTAATAAATCAACAGTGTTCTTGTATAAAATACATTAGCTGCAATAATCAGTAGAAGCCGGTGAAGGTGATTACAAGCACCAAGAGAGTATATAGTAGAAATAGTTCTACCATGGTACTAAGACAGTGTATATATACAAGCATATAAAACAAGGTAGTAATCAGGTCTACTCCTACTATGAAACCCTACCTTCTGTGTGCTTAGAATGTATGTAGCTGTGAAAGCAAGAATCCCCCAAGGGACGATCCAACCCCATTACCTGGTGCGAGAAATGGTAGGACCCTGACTTGGTCAAGAACAGGACACCCCTCACGGAGATTTCAGACCACTGCGTGATGAAGTCTCAGTATGCAGGGACCCTCGTTATCAACTGACGTACCTCCTCTGCTAATCTTTTGGAATGCTCAATATTTATAATAGAAAGCATCCTTGTGATGTTCGTATAGATTGCTCACTACACCACTGGGTTCGAGCTGCCTGGCTGATGAAGGGTTGATTGTCCAGCATTCTGTCCTTCATTTGTTTCTTTTGCATATGTCACCCTACGTGGAAAGGGTATGTCCAGACGTGGGTAGCGTGCCCACTACACCACTGGATTCGAGTTAGCCTGGCTGATGAAGGGTGCTTCCCTGAAACCGGTCCCAGGATGCTTGATTCCGGTCCAGGGTTGGCACTTCGAGCTGGACTGTTCCCACAAGGAACAGGGTCAAGACTGATTTGCATATGGCTGGGTCCAAACTGGGGTGGTGTGGTGAGCAAAAGAATGATGGATTTTACCTAGATCCTTGTGACGGGGGGGTGAATGTTTTCATTGTCCAGCATTCCGTCCATCAATTGTTTCTTTACCATATGTCACCCTAAGAGGGAAGGGTATGCCCAGACATGGGTCCCGTGCTCCCTACACCACTGGATTCGGGCTAGTCTGGCTGATGAAGGGTGATGCCCTGAAACTGGTCCCACAATGCTTGTTTCCTGTCCACGGAGGACCAGACTTGGCAGTTCGGGCTGGACTGTTCCCACAAGGAACAGGGTCAAGACTGATTGGCATATGCCTGGGTACAGACTGGGGTGGTGTGGTGAGCAAAAATGATGGATTTTACTCAGATCCTTGTGCCTGGGTGTGAATGTTTGCATTGTCCAGCATTCCGTCCATCAATTGTTTCTTTTGCATATGTCGCCTTAAGTGGGAAGGGTATGCCCAGACGTGGGTCCCGTGCTCACTACACCACTGGATTCAAGCTAGTCTGGCTGATTAAGGGTGAGGCCCTGAAACCAGTCCGAGGATGCTGGTTTCCAGTCCAGAGAGGACCAGGCTTGGCAGTTTGGGCTGGACTATTCCCACAAGGCAAAGGGTCAAGACTGATTTACCTATGGCTGCGTCCAAACCAGGGGGGTGTGGTGAGCAAAAGAATGATGGATTTAACCCAGATCCTGGTGACTGGGGGTGAATGTTTACATTGTTCAGCATTCCGTCCCTCAATTGTTTCTTTTCCATATTTCGGCCTAAGTGGGAAGGGTATGCCCATACATGGGTCTCATGCTCACTACACCACTGGATTCGAGCTAGCCTGGCTGATGAAGGGCGATGCCCTGAAACCGGTCCCAGGATGCTTGGTTCCGGCCTAGGGAGGACCAGGCTTGGCAGTTCAGGCTGAACGGTTCCCATAAGGAACAGGGACAAGACTCTCAGGTAGTCAGTCAAAACTTCTTTATTTGGTTAATTAAAACCATAAAAGTTTAATACATATATCAAATTACACTACAGAATAATAACATCTAAAATCCAAATCATCAATAAATATAGGCGACCTAAAAAACATATATTACAAAGCCAGAATTCATTAAATCCAAGCTGCCATTTAAACAAAAATAACAACGAATCACCTCAAAAAGCAATTCAGAATAAAAAATTACAGCATAAAAACGATAATCAAGTAAGCGTGACGGGTACTTTTAAAGCATTTGTTGTGGGATACCTTTTTTCCTAAGTCTAACAGCTGCGACTAAGAAACTTGCAATATTAAATATCTCCCATGGGTCATTCAGTAGCTGAAGAAAGAGTAAAGCAGGTCGGACCTGTATAACACCTTTTCTCCTTAAAATTGGCAATAAAAACCTTCTCAGGATAACACTATATTAATCACAAAACATTATAAAATGCATAGTATCCTGAATGAAACAATGATCACAGTGCAATGGCCAATTTCACACACCCATCTCCAGCCTTGTAGATTACCCAAGAAAAAGTGAATTACATTAAAACGGAACCTAGTTAAAAGCAAGCGATGGAAGGGCATTGTGACAATTGTCAAATAAGTTTCAATCTGGGGAGAGGTTTTTAACAAAAAATAGACTTTTACTGAGGTTTCAGAAACTCGATCACCTCCCTCTCTACCAACATTAAATTCTGAAAATGTGTTTTCACCCAGACCAAGTCCTCTTTTCCTATTTTGTCCGGGAATTCAAAGAGATCTGGGTGCCCTAGTTTGTTTAGGATGAGCTTGACGTAGTATAGCCACGGAATGCAGCTAACTTGCTCCAAGGAAACACAATCCCTGATGATCTTGTGAGTCAGTGTTAATTCTGCGTTGAGCCAGGTCCTCAGCCAACAGACCACCGGAGCAAGCCTTATCCAATCTGACACATAACTAACACCTAACGCTTGGTGTGCTATGAAAGTTGAGGTAGATTGGGGGCCCGACAAAAGGGAGCATAAAAACGTGTTTTCGACTATCTGTACCCCCTCCAAAGGCTTGTAACCCCAGATGGCAGGTCTATACAGTGCGATGGCTATGCATTTAGACTTATAAATACTAAGCATGGCTGCTATTGGCCTGGCCCCCAATCGCTGTGCAAAAGCATGAACAGCAGCAGTTGACCTTGCCATCGCATTTTTTTTTGCTTTCTGTTGGGGACCCACAAGCCCCTTATCGTATAACACCCCCCAAATAAGTAAAAGTGGTCACCCTTGACAATTCTACGCCTTAATAGTAAAAAGTTTTTGTACTTCTATTTTTCAGACCCATACTCATTGTATGTGATTTAGCCATGTTGACTACTAAGCGTCTGAAGCCCGACGGCTGTACAGGCCATTAAAACGGCATCATCCGCGTATAGGAGCACCTGGATAGCCCTGTCCCCTACTCACAGTATATCTAAACTGGCTGAATCTGAAAAATTATCTAAATTATTTATATAAAGGGTAAAAAGCAATGGAGCTAAAATTCAGCCCTGATGGATGCCTCTGCCAGATTTAAAGAGCCTTGTGCATTTTCTTTCTTGGTTGACCCTCACCCTTGCGGAAAGATCTCTATGTTAGTTAGCCAAGAAGTGAACTAAACCTGGGTCTATTCCCATGTCTAGCAGGATGAGCCAAAGCTTAGATCTATTTACCAGGTCAAAAGCAGAGGAGAGGTCCATAAAGGCCAGATGTAATGACCCTGTTTGGACTAGTGTGTATTTTTCTGCTACTCGATGTAGATTTAGACACTGGCCTAGATTACTCCTTCTACGTCTAAAGCCATATTAGAGGTTGGTTAAAACCTCATTTCTGTTCAGCCAATCCATTAGCTTGGTTAAAATCACTCTCCCTAAAACCTTTACTGCAGAATAAATTAGGGATACCGGCCTATAACAGCGTGGGTCCCCTCTCTGGCCATTTTTAAAAAACTGAATGATAACGGGAATCCCTGATTGCTTGTCACATTCTAGACATTTGTCAAAAGTGTGGCCCACAAAATTGGATTTTGTTTATATAGTTCGGCCTTTTTGCTGGTCATTTGCTTTATTGCCAGTTCCACCTCACCTTCGTTGAAAACTATTTTGGTGGGATTCCCTCAGTATTCTAGACTAGCAGGTGAATCCGGGGTAGCAGTGACCTCATATACGGCTTCAAAATAAGAGAGCCAAGATCTGGGATTACTTTAGCCCATTTTAACTTCCGTCCCTGGTCAGATGTTTCCACGCAGTTATCAGAACCTAACTTTTCTAATTTCCCCTTTAGTCCACAACCCCTATCCAATTTAAGAATTGTGATCATTAAACTGCCACCACCTTGTTTATAGAAGATTACTTTAGAAAATAAGGTAGGGGTGATAAATATAGAATCTATATCAGTGTCCCGCCCTCATTCCTTCAAGGTGGGAATCCTCTTGTCTTTATCAATAAAGCTAGGTTCAATGAGGTCTACTGTAGCCAGGAGCTCCTCCAAACATTCCCTATACTGTGTGTGCTCAAAGTGGGGAGTGGCGGGGTTCTCCGTCCCTAAAAAATCTTCCATCTGACAGTTTATATCACATACATGAATATTAAAATCGCCCATAATTATGATAGAATAATAAGTTAAAGACTGATTTGCATATAGCTGGGTCCAAATTGGGTTGGTGTGGTGAGCAAAAGAATGATGGATTTCACCCAAATCCTTGTTACTAGGGGTGAATGTTTGCATTGTCCAGAATTCCATCCATCAATTGTTTCTTTTGCGTATGTATAGATTGGAAATGTTATGGATCTGTAGAGAGTCCTGTCACCCTGTGGATGAGGATCCAACAACATTTGTATATTGTGCATAAAAAGGCCTTGTACATGGTGTTCGAAGGCACCGTGATAATGTTATGTAAACAAACACATTTTGCACAATAACATTTGTAAATAAGTACAAATGTGATTGTGAAAAATTAGGACAATGTAAGACAAATGTGCAGTTTCATTACATTGGCCTAACCCAGGGACATGACAACCATGTGGCTGGTGGCCATTTTGTGTAGCCAGCTAGCATACCTTTGCCATAGGCCTGCAAGTTTCATTTGTTGTGGCCATGCCTCATTGGTTCATGTGTTCAGTAACCATTTTGTGTAGCCAGCCAGTGGGCCTTTGCCAAAAGCCTGCATGTCTTCTTTGTTCCCAATGCCTTCTTGCTTTCTTGTTGTGACCATGTGGCTGGCGGCAATTTTGTGTAGCCAGATAGCGTGATTTTGTCATAGGCCTGCGTGTTTTCTCTTTGTTTCTCATGCCTTCTTGTTCACTGTTGTTGTTGACCGTGCGGCACTGACTGCCAGGCATTTTGTGCATCCAGCCAATGTGCCCCTTTGCCATAGTCTTGAATGGCTGATTGAGATAGCAGTTTAATAAATTACATGTTTGCGGATAATTTCACTTATTTATATATTTTTTTAAATTTCAAATTCATTTGTTTGAGTTTAGGTATTTTATTTAATTTTTTTAATTGTAATTTTCTATTGTGTTTTTTTTCCGCTTTTGTCTTAAAATATTTATTTTGTTGTATTTTTTATCCAAACATCCAGAATCAAGCCCATGTCTGCAATAGGTGCACAAGAGCATTCATTGTCTAGGGACTATTCCTTTGTCACCTGCACCTCCCTGAGTGCCCCCTCCCAACTTGATGTAAATAAAGCAAACAGCTACATCTGTATGTTGTTGTTGTTGCTCTTTTTTTCCTTCCTGAGTGTACCCCATGCAAGTTTATGGTGTGCTTTTACGAATTTATGCACTGTATTGTTAATTATTTATAATAACTTAAGTAACCAAATTAAATGATAAATATTGCATGTACTACTGATTGAACTGCAACAATGTTCTTGCTTGTTTGCTTTTAGGTACAAAAGAGAAGAAACATCACCCACAGTACTGTCAGACAGAAGGCTGTGTCCAGGACGTGACGCGTGACTGACTACCAAACACGGACATCTCTTCAGCTTGTGCCACTGCCAACTGACTGCTTCAAGATGGCCCCAAAGAAAGGTGCTGGCAAGAAAGTGGCTAGTGGGGAGAAGAAGAACCAGATTTCCACCACTGGCATCGCAACCAGAACCTTTTTCAGCAAACGTTTTCCTGCTGCACTGGCCTCTGGCGAGCAAGCTGAGAGCAGCACTCCTCAATAGTACCACCTCAACACAAGCGGCTACCTCACTGACAGATATGGTCCATGTCTGTCAGTGAGGTAGCCACTGCAATTTGTCAATACCGATGAATAGTGATGTGGATTTGGATTTGTCCCTTTTGCAAAGTAGCACACAATTGTTTCAGGAAACACAGTAAAGAGGACAGCAGCCACAACCAGCATTAGTACATTTGCCTGATGTTGGAGCAGAACAGGAGGTTGAGCTTCCTTCCAAGCAAGAACCTCCTCTTTTAGAATCTTTGGCTTCCATATCTCCAGCTTGGAAAAGGGAGGGTACTACTCCCCTACTTTCTCGAAGCACCACTTCTGTTAATGATGATGATGATGATGATGATGATAGGGACATGGAGTGGACCATGGCAGAGTACAGGAGAAAACAGGAGGGGCAAGTTAAAAAGAAAAGTTCCTGAAAGACTTAGACTTATGGAAGGGGATGATGAGGAGCATGACGAGGCAGTCATGGTATTATGTGACACAGCCGAGTCTAACATTGCTCTTCAAAAAAAAACACCGCAATGGAGCGCACACCGCTAGCCCCTCCTCCGGATCGCCCCTCGGGATTCTGGTACTTGTAGTTCAGTAGTGGATCCCCCAGGTGGGTGCAAGTCGGTACTTGTTGGACTGATGAATCTCCGAGGGGCGATCCGGAGGAGGGGCTAGCGGTGTGCGCTCCATTGCGGTGGTTTTTACTAATTGGCTCCCTTGAGCTTTGAGGCGACGGGCTCCAGGATGCTGCCCTGCGTGCCGGTTCGGGCATCGAGGCCATTGACTGTTGTTTGGCGGCCTTCTCCTTCACCCCTAAACCATTTTCTCTACTGATGAGGGAAGTTATCCCGAAACCCGAGCCATGTCTCGGGCGATACCCAAAAACCCGGGACATGTATCGGGTCTAGAGATTCATCAGTCCAACAAGTACCGACTTGCACCCACCTGGGTGATCCACTACTGAACTACAAGTACCAGAATCCCGAGGGGCGATCCGGAGGAGGGGCTAGCGGTGTGCGCTCCATTGCGGTGGTTTTTACTAATTGGCTCCCTTGAGCTTTGAGCCGACGGGCTCCTGGATGCTGCCCTGCGTGCCGGTTCGGGCATCGAGGCCATTGACTGTTGTTTGGCGGCCTTCTCCTCCACCCCTAAACCATTTTCTCTACTGATGAGGGAAGTTATCCCGAAACCCGAGCCATGTCTCGGGCGATACCCAAAAACCCGGGACATGTATCGGGTCTAGAGATTCATCAGTCCAACAAGTACCGACTTGCACCCACCTGGGTGATCCACTACTGAACTACAAGTACCAGAATCCCGAGGGGCGATCCGGAGGAGGGGCTAGCGGTGTGCGCTCCATTGCGGTGGTTTTTACTAATTGGCTCCCTTGAGCTTTGAGCCGACGGGCTCCTGGATGCTGCCCTGCGTGCCGGTTCGGGCATCGAGGCCATTGACTGTTGTTGGCGGCCTTCTCCTCCACCCCTAAACCATTTTCTCTACTGATGAGGGAAGTTATCCCGAAACCCGAGCCATGTCTCGGGCGATACCCAAAAACCCGGGACATGTATCGGGTCTAGAGATTCATCAGTCCAACAAGTACCGACTTGCACCCACCTGGGTGATCCACTACTGAACTACAAGTACCAGAATCCCGAGGGGCGATCCGGAGGAGGGGCTAGCGGTGTGCGCTCCATTGCGGTGGTTTTTACTAATTGGCTCCCTTGAGCTTTGAGCCGACGGGCTCCTGGATGCTGCCCTGCGTGCCGGTTCGGGCATCGAGGCCATTGACTGTTGTTTGGCGGCCTTCTCCTCCACCCCTAAACCATTTTCTCTACTGATGAGGGAAGTTATCCCGAAACCCGAGCCATGTCTCGGGCGATACCCAAAAACCCGGGACATGTATCGGGTCTAGAGATTCATCAGTCCAACAAGTACCGACTTGCACCCACCTGGGTGATCCACTACTGAACTACAAGTACCAGAATCCCGAGGGGCGATCCGGAGGAGGGGCTAGCGGTGTGCGCTCCATTGCGGTGGTTTTTACTAATTGGCTCCCTTGAGCTTTGAGCCGACGGGCTCCTGGATGCTGCCCTGCGTGCCGGTTCGGGCATCGAGGCCATTGACTGTTGTTTGGCGGCCTTCTCCTCCACCCCTAAACCATTTTCTCTACTGATGAGGGAAGTTATCCCGAAACCCGAGCCATGTCTCGGGCGATACCCAAAAACCCGGGACATGTATCGGGTCTAGAGATTCATCAGTCCAACAAGTACCGACTTGCACCCACCTGGGTGATCCACTACTGAACTACAAGTACCAGTATCCCGAGGGGCGATCCGGAGGAGGGGCTAGCGGTGTGCGCTCCATTGCGGTGGTTTTTACTAATTGGCTCCCTTGAGCTTTGAGCCGACGGGCTCCTGGATGCTGCCCTGCGTGCCGGTTCGGGCATCGAGGCCATTGACTGTTGTTTGGCGGCCTTCTCCTCCACCCCTAAACCATTTTCTCTACTGATGAGGGAAGTTATCCCGAAACCCGAGCCATGTCTCGGGCGATACCCAAAAACCCGGGACATGTATCGGGTCTAGAGATTCATCAGTCCAACAAGTACCGACTTGCACCCACCTGGGTGATCCACTACTGAACTACAAGTACCAGAATCCCGAGGGGCGATCCGGAGGAGGGGCTAGCGGTGTGCGCTCCATTGCGGTGGTTTTTACTAATTGGCTCCCTTGAGCTTTGAGCCGACGGGCTCCTGGATGCTGCCCTGCGTGCCGGTTCGGGCATCGAGGCCATTGACTGTTGTTTGGCGGCCTTCTCCTCCACCCCTAAACCATTTTCTCTACTGATGAGGGAAGTTATCCCGAAACCCGAGCCATGTCTCGGGCGATACCCAAAAACCCGGGACATGTATCGGGTCTAGAGATTCATCAGTCCAACAAGTACCGACTTGCACCCACCTGGGTGATCCACTACTGAACTACAAGTACCAGAATCCCGAGGGGCGATCCGGAGGAGGGGCTAGCGGTGTGCGCTCCATTGCGGTGGTTTTTACTAATTGGCTCCCTTGAGCTTTGAGCCGACGGGCTCCTGGATGCTGCCCTGCGTGCCGGTTCGGGCATCGAGGCCATTGACTGTTGTTTGGCGGCCTTCTCCTCCACCCCTAAACCATTTTCTCTACTGATGAGGGAAGTTATCCCGAAACCCGAGCCATGTCTCGGGCGATACCCAAAAACCCGGGACATGTATCGGGTCTAGAGATTCATCAGTCCAACAAGTACCGACTTGCACCCACCTGGGTGATCCACTACTGAACTACAAGTACCAGAATCCCGAGGGGCGATCCGGAGGAGGGGCTAGCGGTGTGCGCTCCATTGCGGTGTTTTTTTTTAACATTGCTCTTCAACCTGCTCCGAGGAAGGTGGAACAGGTAGCACCACCAAGAGCTCCCATATTTGGGAGGCGCTAGGGGGCGCACAGCGGAATGGCTGCCTAGCTTCGCAGCTCCGCCGGGCGGATCGAACTATCGCCTAATAAACATGCTGAAACGGATCGCAGCGTGATATCGCACATACCATCGTTGATGGGAATGGACAGTGCGCAATCGGAGCACTGAAGGTAGACTCCTAAGACGGTGGGACCCCTGATACAGCTCGAAAATCCACACCAGCGGTGAAATCCAACATGGCGGACGGCACTTTGTCAGCCTAGAACAGATGCGGCAAGCTCCGATCGCGTGACAGACAAAGGCTGACAATTCTACCCCGGATCTGCAGAAGTAAGGATTGTAACCTGGAGGGGCGATATTTGCGCAGAAAGAACCTTGAGCCGGCGGAATATTTGTGTGCAAGCGGTACCCCCTCTGACAATATGGCGGCTGCTCAGGTATAATGCGGGAAAGGTGGTGAACCGTCCCTGCCAAGCAACGCTCAGACCACCTCCTGCACGGTAAGCCTCTGGGAGCCTCTTACTGTTTTCTGTGCTGGATGCGTGCTCATCTGCCCTCCGAAGGTGCGCGGACAACTGTCTGTTGGATGCGGTGGTGGCGGACGCAAGATGGCGGCGCCCATGAACGATTAGGCACGACACACTGGCTGTTGCACGCTCAGGCAAACAAAAGTGGACAGGAATGAAATATCGATCAGCACTTGCTGGCTAGTCGCCCGCTAGGACCGCTGCCAGATATAACGACTCATATGCGCAGTGAGTTCAGCCTCTAGACAGCGCATGTCACCATGTTAACATACGGGGCTGTAAAGGCGCGAAATCTGCTCAGCATTATTGATCCCCGCTACAGTGACCGCATATGAGATGTACTAGCACTACATTTTGGATATCTTGAAAAGCTGGACTCATCTATAACCGCACCATTGGCACTGGCACTGGCTCACTGGTAAGAGCGCGTATAGCGGGGACAAGATCCAGTTGTTGGGGGCAGCCAGGCAACATCCTACAGAGCGTTAACACGACCACTGCAACTCCACGAAGGGGCTAGTGCGGCAGCCACCACAGCACGTCACTAGTTAGAGGGTGGATAGACGTGCATCCGACCTGTTCCTTGCCATCGGAACCGCGCTGATTTCGAGGAGTACTCCAATTATACACCACGCACTATTTCTGTGCTGCTAGTGCCAACTTGAAGAACCGTGCCTGCGTCGTTTGAAGGCTAAGAACAGACGCCGCTCCCTTCTATGGCGGAATCGCGACGACGGGGTGTGTCGGCTTGTCGTTCCTTTAGAACACATTGAGCCATATGTCATGGGGAAACCTGATAACAAACAACCGAAGCTCACCTTTGAGGCACGGAAAACGCCACGGGGCCAACATGGAGCAACAGAAGACGATCAGGACACAGACCCTCAAGAAGGAAGTGTTATGGAAAACATTCTGAAAGCCATACAAACGAACCTGCAAGACATTAACGGCAAGCTGGACCATTTAACGGGTAGAGTCGACAGCATGACGTCGAAGCTCGACAAACAGGGTGAGAGACTGGATACAGCAGAGATGAGAATCTCGACGGTAGAGGATGAATCGCACTAAATGTGCGGGCATGGAGAAGGTCCTAGATGTCATAAAGGCCAAGTCGGAGGAGTTGGAAGCCAGATTGAGGCGTAACAACATACGAATAGCGGGGCTGCCGGAATCAACCAACACTGGCCGCATGGAGCCCTACGTGGAGCAACTGTGCAAGGACTTGTTTGGTGCTGACAACCTATCGTCCATCTTCATTATTGAACGTGCACACAGATCCCTAGCCCCGCAGCCTAAACCGGGAGCGCCACCCAGGCCTATAATAGCAAGAGTTCTAAACTACCGAGATAGAGATGCTATACTGCGGATGGCACGGGAAAAAGGCGATATCCAGCACCAGGGTAACAAATTGGAATTTTATCCAGACTTCACATTTGCAGTACAACAAGCACGTAGGGAATTCAATGATGTCAAGGCCAAGTTACGTGACCTGCAGAACCCTTATGCCATGTTGTATCCCACTCGTCTGAAAGTTACGTGGGAAGGCAAACCAGTCTTCCTGTCAACACCCAAAGCTGCAATGACCTTCATCAAGTCGACGGTGACCAAAGGTAAAAGGTCGAATCGTAGAGACAGGCACACAGACTCAGAACAACGGTAAGCTTGTGAGATACACTGTACTCAAACGTTAATCGACCGCTGTCACAAGAAACTCTGTTTGTGGAGGACTGATATCCTAAGCCCGGACATTGTCCACATGGCCTTGTGACACATACTGGTGTAGTACAAGGGGAACACTACGGCGCAGTGTTGTTTGGTTGGCCTGCTGCAGTGGGGGGTTCTTTATCTAATTGAGGAGATGCCCGGTTACTCCGCCTCGGCAAGAGGGGCCGTAATGCAAAGATGTATGGGCTGATAGTGGACTCCTACCTTGCGTTTTTTATTTTTTTGGAAATTTTCTTACGGGAACTCAATGTTTCATGTAATGGTGTATATGACTTTACTGGGCATCATAAGTGACTGAACAGCTCCGTGCTGTTAGTTTTCCCGAATAACCTGCTATGATCTGTTTACAAATTCTAGATCTGACCACATCCTTTAGCTAGGATGTTGTAATGGGCCCTCGGCGGACCTCTACTAGGGCGGTCCCCGACAAGTTATGTTGATACTTGATGTTTTAAGGGTACCATGGCTTCGGCAGAGTTGGGTTGCTGGAGTGGGTGGGATGTGGGTTAGTTGGGGTTTGTTGATTTCTGAACAACCGGGACGATTGAGACGCACTGCTGAACACCGCTTCAGGATGTATGTTCATGGGTCGGAAACAACTGACGTATTGTTATGCTATACTGTGCTGAGTGTGGAAAGGTCGAAGTATGCTAGGTTCTATGTGAGAATAGTCACACAGACATCATGAATAGAGATAATTTGAACCTATTAACATGGAATATACGGGGCCTCACAAACCCTAAGAAGGTTCGTCAAATTTTTGCTTGTCTCGACAGACATCATATTGATATAGCGCTACTACAAGAAACCCATCTAGATCCTAAATTGCGCAGGACTATTGGAACACGCTGGGTGGAATCGTACACATCGGCGGCATACTCCTCGTACTCAAGGGGGGTCATGACGTTGGTTAAGAAAGGGACCAATTACAGGATTGAACGCACGATTGCAGATAAAAATGGTAGATATGTAATTGAATCGGGGAACCTGAGGGGGCAACTGATCACGATAGTTAATATATATATGGCCCAAATATTGACTCCCCTGAGTTTTTTCAAGAACTCTGGGATCAACTGCTAGAATTCAATGATACTACCCTGGTCTGGGGGGGGGCGATTTCAGTGTAACATTACGTAACACAGAAGATCGTTCAGCAACATCCACAGAACCTCATAAGAAGGCCAGGGACAAACTAGGGGACATTATGGTTCAAAGGTTCAAAATAAGCTTTATTCGATATTTAACAAAGAAATATCATATAAGCGTACATTATTATACAGTGTTTTTAAAAACAAGATGAAAGAAAAAAAAAAAAGGAAACACATAAAATTCCAATGTAAAATTAAAAGGTAGATTGGGAAACAATTAGAAGCAGCATTTAAAAACAACAATTGTTATGACCGATATCAGTCTATGGATTTCCTACACCCGCTGTTATGGTGATTCGATGCTCGGGGACAAGGGTAAAAGTCATACAGGTCCCAGATACGGATGGAGCCATCGCCACGTTTGGGCTGGGTAGATCGCAAGTAGGGGGCAATGTTCCTATGTTTAAACTTAACCAAGATCAAGTCCCCTGGAACATTTTTGGGCAGAAGACCAAGCCACCCCACCCTTCTTACGCTCAGTATACCACCGTCTAGCGCTGAAGGTAATGGTCTATTATTTTGGAGCCAAAAGATGGCTTTGTTCAGTAGGTCCTGATGCAGTTCGCGTTTTCCTGGTCTGAGTGCGGGGACCCCAGAGAGAACAGTGATGAATGGAGCTGCTTCAGGAGGTAAATCAATGCAATGCTTTCTTTTTAGTGCGATCACAGGAGCTCTATGTGGGGGGTGATCGAGATTGAGAGTATCATTGGGACCACTTTGGATAGGTGGTATGACAGGGGAGACACAAGTTTGCAGTATCGTGGGGGCATTGATCATAGTATTGATGGGAGTAGGGCTTATGGAGTTAACAGGGTTTCCGATTTGTGGGTGTGACCGGACAATAGTTTTCTCGATCCTGCACAGTCTGTCCCCCAAGTCATTTATTTTGACTACCAGTGGTGATAGAGCAGTGTATATCAGTCGCTCGATTTGGGCCAGTAGGGTCGATTGTAGAGGGGATAGAGTCTCAGCCTTATCCGATGGTAATGAGGCAGGGATCAGGCCAGATACAGAGGGGCTACAGTTGTTAAATGGAGAGAGAGTTATGTTGGGGGTTGCCTGGGGATTACAAATAACTTGATCAGTGTCTCTAGTCACTATTGGAGTGATTGGTGCATCCGGGATATAGTTTGTGCCACAGAGGGCATTCAGCTCTTCCCAGATGGACATTGTAATTTGAAGATAAAGTCCTGGTGGCAGAGGTAGACAACTCCAATGGATAGGGATATGAGATAAAACCTGGCTTTACCTTCTCCAGATGATGATGCCCAATGTCCAGTGTAGTGGCCCGTCCCCTCCTCCTCGTGCCTCTGAGGGCCACAGAGGGCCCGCCCTTTGCCCGGGCTTAGCCCCGGGCGCAGTCCCGCGCGCGGACCCGCGATGCGGGGGCTCGCGCTGGTCTTATGCGCACCTCCGGGGGCGGGACAGGATGCGCGCCCTCCTTGGCGCAAGTACTGCTGGGGGATGTAGTCCCGAAACTCCGCCTCGCCGCAATGGCCGGGAGGCGGCAGGCAAACGGAGGCAGCAGGTCAGCAGAAGAACCCGGTGGACGTCGGGGCCCAAGGAATGCCCTCCCAGACCTCTCAGGTCAGTGGATACAGTAAGTCCCCCGCTCCCCCGGGGCTCGCGCTGGTCTTATGCGCACCTCCGGGGGCGGGACAGGATGCGCGCCCTCCTTGGCGCAAGTACTGCTGGGGGATGTAGTCCCGAAACTCCGCCTCGCCGCAATGGCCGGGAGGCGGCAGGCAAACGGAGGCAGCAGGTCAGCAGAAGAACCCGGTGGACGTCGGGGCCCAAGGAATGCCCTCCCAGACCTCTCAGGTCAGTGGATACAGTAAGTCCCCCGCTCCCCCGGGGCTCGCGCTGGTCTTATGCGCACCTCCGGGGGCGGGACAGGATGCGCGCCCTCCTTGGCGCAAGTACTGCTGGGGGATGTAGTCCCGAAACTTCGCCTCGCCGCAATGGCCGGGAGGCGGCAGGCAAACGGAGGCAGCAGGTCAGCAGAAGAACCCGGTGGACGTCGGGGCCCAAGGACATTATGGAAGACAGGGCCTTCAGGGACCTGTGGAGGGTGCAACATCCAACTACACCAGGTGCAACACACACGTTAACATGGCACTAGGCAGTTGGTCCAGGATCGACTTCTGGCTGGGGACAGACACAGCGGTACTATGGGCTACAAAGATCGCAACACTCCAACGCACACTGTCGGACCACAATCCCGTGGCGCTATCCCTACGTGTACCTCACCATGCATCTCCTCCCTTCAGTTGGCGCTTCAACGCACAAGCATTATTAGACCCCACATATGTCACTACCGTGTCAACTGCCATTAAAGAGTACTTCCACTTAAACACAGGTACAGTTGAGGACCCATGTATCTTATGGGAGGCATTTAAGGCGACACTGCGGGGGGTATGCATTAGCACCTCTGCCGGGATACTAAAAGATATCAGAATGCAGATCACCAGACTTGAAAATAAATTGACGGCCCTAGAACAGGAATATGAATGCACAAGGCGAGCGGAGTTGATGGGCGAGATTAAACAGACACTCACTGAACACCAACAATTTGCTGATGATGAACTGAAATACTTTACCAAATGCCCGCTAGCTCGACAGTTTGGAGAGGGGGGACGACCCGGCAGAGTACTAGCAAGGAATATTTGTGGGGAAAGAGGCGCACAGACGATTACTCAAATTCGTGACATTAGCGGTGAATTGCACACACAAACTGAAGAAATACTCCGTATCTTTGTACATGCATACTCAGACCTCTATACCTCTCAGAAACCGGCCTCAACGCAGGAAACGTTACCTGCAGGGCATAGCGATTGCATGGCTGTCAGATCATCAAAGAGAATACCTAGCACAACCCATAACTGTTGAGGAGGTGACAGCAATAATACTGGCCCTCCCCAATGGAAAGGCACCAGGATCCGACGGGTACACCTGTGAATTTTATAAGAAATTTGTAGACATGCTCGCCCCCCCATTTAGTCGAAATGTATGGCGCTGCCTTTGATCAGGCGACATTGACCCCGTCACTACGGGAGGCAGTGATAATCACCCTCCTAAAACCAGGTAAACAACCGGACCTCTGTGATTCCTATCGTCCGCTGTCCCTTTTAAATGTAGACTCAAAGATCCTGGCCAAATTGTTCACGGAATGCCTGCAACCCCCGATGACTAATCTGGTCCTACCGGACCAAGCAGGGTTTATCCCTACCAGAGACACTTCCCACAATACAAGAACATTATTTGCCTTGTTCCACTATTTAACTCCCCAGACCAAAGCAGTTGCGGTGATGCTCGACGCGGCTAAAGCCTTCGATTCCATTGAATGGTCCTATATCCACACAATCTTGCAGAGAATGGTATTCCCGGTGCGGTTCATAACATGGGTGACACTGCTATACACGAACCAACAGGCAAGTGTAAGGGTGAATGGGTACATTTTGGAACCCTTCAAGATAGCCAGGGGGACGAGACAGGGGTGCCCGCTATCACCATTGATATTCGCACTGGTCTTGGAACCCCTAGCATGCATTATCAGGCAGACACATAACCACTCAGCACTGCACTTCCCTGGGAGACCTTTACACATTTCGTTGTATGCTGACGATATGCTCCTGTATGTGCGGGATCCTGAACAGAACCTTAGCCCGTTGTTGCGGGAATATGTGAAGTTTGGTCGCCACTTCGGGTTACAAATCAATTGGGAGAAATCACTAATCATTCCACTTACTGACTCCACCACCCCATTTGTCCCTGATTTTCCCTTAGACTGGCAATCTGACCCTACAAGATACTTGGGAATCTGGTATAGTCGAAACCCTGAGGAAGTGATAAGGACAAACTATGGAAGAGTGCTTACTGAACTTGAGGGAAAAGTATCTAGGTGGATACAACTTCCGTTATACCTGGCGGATAGGGTAGCGATAGTCAAAATGAATGTCCTGCCCAAGTTCCTCTATTTATTTAATAACATACCAATTACGCCACCCAAGGCTGTCTTTCAAAATATAACTTCCCTGGTACTAAAACTGATCTGGGCAGGAAAACAGGCACGCATTGACCTATGTACGCTATCATTGCCATACGACAGGGGCGGTTTCTGGGTACCGGATTTTAGACTCTACTACTTGTGCGCTCAAGCTGAATATGCGGCGCACTGGTATCACCCCACCCCTTACCTGACGCACATAACAGTCGAAGAGGGAGATGCACTACCGATACCACTCACGGCGATAGTGACACATGAGAGACCGCCATTACACGCTAGGGACATAAACACGATAGACGCCACTGCCCGAGCATGGAAGGCACTAGGGAGAATGGCTCACAAACTGCCGATATATGCCCCGGCGCTACCACTACAACACCACCCTGCTCTATCAGTGACAAACGAACAGGTAGGCATGAACATACTGAAATCTATAGGCATAGCCACGTTTGGTGATCTTTATCACGATGGCACCTTTTGCAGAGTGGAAGACTTGACTTATATAAGCAATCCCACACTACTCTTCCGCTTTACGTAATATAGACTGCAGAGGGCAATTCGTGAGCTATACACAACTTATCCAGCAGAGCCACCTACTCTGAAAACACTACAACTGATTATCGAGTCTTCTAATACTTCACATCTGGTATCTAGACTATACAGGGTAGCTCAAAGCGAAATACCATATAATTCAGACAAGGCAATGCAGCGATGGAATGCTTCCTTACCAGATCCACTAACGGACAAGGAATGGTCAATGGCTTGCACACTACTTAAACTGCTCACCCCGAATGGGAACCTCCGGATCACACATCTGAAATACCTACATCAAGCATACCACACACCACTGAGACTGCATAAATATGGATTGCGTGTGGATGCCAGGTGTAAACGTTGTGGACATGGGGAGGCGGATTTTGTGCACCTAACCTGGCATTGCCCAAGAATACAGGCCTATTGGAAAGTGGTCACAGATTTGCTCAGTAGGATGGTGGGTATTGACATAGGCTGTACCACGAAAATATGCTTGCTGGGTCTGCTGTCAAATGTGAAAGCGGGGAAGCGGACGTTCTGTGCTATAGCTCTGTTACTAGCTAAGAGGCAAGTCTCCAGGTGCTGGGAGGGAGCCACTGTACCGACCCTCAAGGCCTGGCTCAATGACATGACGTATTGCAGAGACAATTTGCTCACGTATGAAGAAGGCTTACCCAGCAGATCACGCCCCAAAGACTACTGGTGCTATTTGTCGGATTATTTACTTAGAATTGAGGTGGATGAGGATGCTGTACAACAGGTAGTTGATGACTAGGGGTTGCTATGGTAACACAGGAGTGTTCCACACTGAGCACAACTTGATAAAGTAGACCTAACAATGACGTGATTACAGTTATGTAGTATACAGGTGGCGACAGAGTGCAGTATTGTCCGGGTATTCTTCTGGTTACTGTTATGTAGTTCTTCATCTAAATACAAACAAAAATGAGAAGTCAACCATACACTACATGAACAATTGTGAATGTTTCGCACGATGCACGGCCGTCTCGCTGGCTCATGATATGCCGCCGGACCTCCGGGTTGTTGGCTGAATGGCTGTGGAATGGACAATCCTATCTCTTTACCACATGCGGCCGGCCCCAGGGTTGTAGGCCTTTGGCTGTGTTCATGTGTACATCTATATGACAATAAAGATCTTTGTTGAACTTAAAAAAAAAAAAAGAGCTCCCATATTTGCAAAGCCCCAGCTGAGACCTGCACCAACCACTACCACAGGAGAAGCAGAGAGGCAATCAATGACATGCCCACAAACCTCCAGATCTTCTTCAGGCATTGGCACAGTAAAAAGGTACTCCTCCCCAGTTTGGGATTTTTTTTAGTTAGAAAAGAGGGGGAGCACATTGTAGTATGCATCATTTGTAGCACATGTTTTTGTCAAGGTAAGCCTGGTACACATCATGGTGTTAGAGGCCAGTCGACTCATATGAAAAAACACTTGACAATCAAGTGGGTGGAGCACATTAAAAAATTGCTGAATGTGGTCATAGTGGTGAGGAAAGCTGGGGAACATCAGCTACAACTCCAATCATGGTGGAAGGTGATGATAAGGAAGAAGAGGGTGACATCTTCATGCTAGGCAGCCCTGTCCCCAGTGGTGTGCCAGTAGAATTAACCACCTCAGTGACTTCACAATGGCACAGAAGACTCGGAGTGAGATGGAGACACAATGGCATACAGTGACTGCCCCACCACAATGCACATTGAGTTTGCCACCACCATCTACTTACCGAAAGATGCCTGTGTCTGTGGCCCCAGAACAGAAGAAAATCCAAGCTACTATTCTTGAAATGTTTAGGCAGGAGGGACCCTTTGAGTGGAACCACCCAAGTGATCATTTGTACAATGGAAATCTGGCAAAAATGTTAGAGTTGGACCTCCTCCATTTTTCTTTTGTGAAAGGAGTGGGATTCTTAGAAGTGTGGCAGCCATCTGCCTGAAATGAAAGGTACCAAGCCAGACCTATTTTGACAGAGTTGCTGCTCTAGCGCTACATCAGGATGTGCTGCAGTTGGTTGGACACGATTAGCTGCAAAGTGTTGTTAACACCATCCACCTGACGATAGACATGTGAACCAGTTGTCAGGTGACAGATTACATGTGCATCACTGCACACTGGATCACTTGTGTGTGGTTAAAGCAAAATATATCTACAGTGCTTGGCCCTGAAGAAAGTTTTAAGATTGTTTGGCGGGATGCAGCAGTGGCCATGTTTGCTGTAAACATCTTGGAGGAATTTAACAGCAAGGTGTTTAACGGCTGTGACCCCGAGGTCTCAGAATTTGATTTTTTCCATGGACAATGGCAGTAGCATATAGGGGTGGGCAGTGAACTCCGCTCTGCCAACGTAGTTTGCAGAGCTTTGCCAACTCCCACCTCCACTGGGAGTGCAGAGTTTGGCTTAAAACTCTGATTCCACCGCATGGCAGTGTTTGTTCCCGCCGTACACCCCTAGTGTTTACTCCAAACAGCAGCATGTCAGAGCCCAGGCCCACTCACAGTATCAGCTGAGAGTGGGTAACTCGCTGAGCTCCCTTGCCAACTGTACAGCGTACAACAATTAAGGGTGGGTGGGGCTTCAGGAGTTTCACTCTGCAGACTTCAATGCAGTTGCCAAGAAACTCCACTAAATCCCGTGGAGTTAACCAACCAGGCGGAGTATTGCTCAGCCATCATCTAGTTCAGCTGCAGAGAGCCCCTCATATTCATGGCCTGTTGTGCCATAGACTATACATTTAAAGGTTAGAGAAATCATATCCAGAATGTGTGAAAATGTGCACTTAGCAAACGTTGCCTAAGTGATTCATCAAAGTGCCTTTTCACGCAACAGTCATTTATTATCAACACTTCAAACATGCTACAATTTACACACAAAAAGCAATAAAAAGGCGTGAGGTCAACCAAAGTGAAGTCGTGCTGAAAAGGATTGCAATTTCAATGTGCCGCTCATCACCCAGGCATGTTTGAATTGAAGCACGACTCGGGGAATGAGACTGATGCAACTCACCAGGTTTTACACTAGACTCAGAGCCATTTGATATCCTGGCAACAGCCAGGTGTACAAGCTCAGGCAGTTATCTGCAAAGCAACAGCACTTCCTGCCCCCTCTCTCCTTCCTCAGCCCCTCTCTGGTATCTCCAGCCTTCAGATGTAGACACCTGGGAGGTTGTATTTCTATGGGAACCGTGTTGGGTGTCAGCATTCTCCTGCTCGGGCAATCCAATGCAGCTAAGGTGAGGTCTAGCATGTGACACCTGGCAGCAGATTAGTTTATGGTAAGACAGCAGGTTATACATGGAAGTATAGAGGACCATATGTGGATGTTTTCCCTAAAGCATTACATATAATTCCAAGACGGCAAGATGGACAAGATTGCATGATAAATTTAAGGGGTGAGCAGCAGCGCACCTGCAAACTCAGCTCCGCCGGAGCTCGCAGGAGTTTTTTTAGCTGAACTTAAAAAACACAGGAAACTCTGCTGATAGAGCAGTGTCCACCACACACCCTTAAAAGAAATGCATTATTTGCTTCCTATTTGGAAAGCAGAGACTGCACTAGTAGTGAGCCTGGTGTAGTTTAAGGGTGGTGACTGTGCATTTCAAACAGACCAGAGGGGTATTGAACACACACTTAAAAGCTTAGGTTTCAACTTTGGAGCTGACGGCGGGCTTTAAAATGGCTTTTGGTTACTGCCCGCTGCTGATGGTGTTAGCCCGCAAATACCTGCTATTGTTGGCAGATGTAGCACTTAACAGGAGCCATTTTGGTGACATTGCGCAACATAGATGCAACCCTTGATGCAACCCTGCTGCTTTCGGGACCACGTCCCAAGAGCAGCAGGGTTTGTGTGAAAAGACAGAGGGTAACAGTACGATACCATCGTAAGGTGAAGGGTGACTAATATCTGCACCCACAATGTGACTGAGGTGTGCCATTAAAAGATAACTGAAGGGTGACATCATTAGGCTAATACCCGTACAGCAGCACATCTCCCAGCCGTGCCCCTCCTCACTGGTTTTGTTGAAGGACTTGCCTCTTTTGAAGTGGAAAAGTTAACACGGCTGCACTGGAAAGTCTTAAACAAATATCTACAAAAGGACTCTGTAGGTCTCAGAATGAATATGCCAAATATTTCACTTTCCCCGATAATACACTTACCTCCTCATCCTACGAATCCATACTACTTTGGGTACAGGTTGACTCAGACTATGCTTGCCAGTTGTGTATAGGTAAGCTAGACAATGTTGATTTTCGGCCCAATCAGCTTCACTGTGGCTAATGTAGTGCCATCCTCACCTAGAGCCACACGGACAGCATAGCCATGTCACGCACATGTCCTGTTGTTGTTAGATCTGTCACTCCCTCTTGAACTCCTCTGCTCCACTACTGAGCCTTTGTCCACCTGTGCTGCTGCAGTAGAGTTCTACTATTCAGCACATGGCTTGGGCTGAAAGGAATACTCCTACTACCGCAATCTAGCCTGGTCCCTTGCTGTCTCTCTGGGTCTCTGGAAGAACAGTGAGTATGTCTTGGTGACTCTCTACTGCAATTGCGCAAACTGCTCTCATACCCCCAAGCTCCCCCAGCCTGCCATTTTGTGGGGACGGATGAGGAAAATGGGTAGGGCTTATTAGGGCTGGGGGTTGACCTTTAAATCTTAAATCTTGCATACTCTTGATTTAAGCAGAGTGTAGGAGGAGCTATTGAGGTCCTGATTAGGGCAGAAGGGAACTCTGCAGAATTCTACAGTCTTAATGCAACTCTGCGGAATTCCTCGTAGAGCAACTCCATAACCTCTGAGCAACCCTATTAACATAGGCAAGGTCGTGTTAGATGAAGGCTATTTCAGGGTCCTGTGTTTGGCCCATGGCATCAACCTGGTGGTGCAAGACTTCCTCCCAAAAGAAGACATAGTCAGCAACATACTGACAACCTGTAGAAGAACCTGCACTCATTACAGCCATTTTTGATAAGCCCTGGAGGCAGTTGCAGATTACTCAGTGTAATAATAGAGCACCAGTTAAAGCCCTGATATAGGAGGTGCCAATATGTTGGAACTTGACCTATTACATGTTGCAACATCAGTTTGAGCAGTATAAAGAGATCAATAAAGATGTCATTCTAAGAGTAAAGGATGCTGCTGGGAAATCTATGACCATTGGTGCGGACCAATCAGATCTAGTCAAATGCCTGACACAGATGCTACTCCCTTTTGAGGTTTTCACATGGGAAGTTAGCAAGGAGGACAGTACGATGGGTCAAGCTATCTCCTACAGGACCAAATAAAGAAGATGTCTGAAAGCTTCTCCCTTGCAGGTGTGAATCAAAAATACAGACGGGCATGCCTTGGTTGAGACCTTAATTCTTCGCTTCGCTTGTAATACAAGGCTGCAACATGACATCATAGCATCCCAAGAGTACATCTTTGCCACACTTCTTTATCTACGCTACAAATATTAATGCTCACTTACATTCCTTTTCCTGAAGGGGATTTTTTAAATGTAAGACGTGGATTGTAGACCAAGCTGGAGACTTAGAAGAAGAGTGGCTGGAAATCAGTCTTGTCTCGGAGCAGCTAGCAACACCATAAACCAGAACACCGGCAACAACAGTAACAGAAGGACCGGACCACAACTCTGAATAGTGTTGGTTTCAATTGGCAGGGCTTAAGTCCAGTGCAGCGGTGACTGAAAAATGGGTTGGGCAAATGGCAGCTTCTATGACCAGCCACAGGTTATCCAGGGGTATCGGAATGAGCCAAAACAGGTGTATGTGGATCAAAATCCATTGATGTATTGTTATGGAAAAATGCCCCAATTGCCAAATCTCAGCAGGCTGGAAATAAAGTATATGTTTGTCTTGCAGCCAGTGTGTCTGCTGAGCATTTGTTCAGTGCAGCTGGTGCAGTTATTACAGTGATAAGGACTAGTCTCTTGCCTCAAAATGTGCAGAGATTGACTATGATCGAAATTAACCTACATCTTATGCAACACAATTACACCATTCCTGAAACAGCACAGGAGGAGGAGGAGGAGGAGGAGGAGGAGGAGGATGATTGGTCAGTAACTGAATCAACTTCTGGGTGAACCACTTGAGTTCAACGACAAACTCTACTTTCCAGAATAAATATGCCAATGCACTAATAGAACTGTTAAATTAATTTCTTGTTGAACTAATATCTTTGCAACAAAAAAAGTAGCTAGTGAAAATTTTGTGTAAGATTCATGCTGCTCTGCCATTTTCTTTGTTACATATACTGCCGGATTGTAATTGGACCAGTGTGCATTGAATAAGCCTCTACAATTCTTTCATGACATTGAAGACAATGCCTGCCCCCTAGCATGCCTATTGTCGATCCCTTTTTGCATCACTTAGCACCAGTAGGTCTACCCCAGAAGATCATTGATTTTCAGGAGTGCATGACATTACCAAATTCCAATGTGTTGCCTGATTTAAGGATGAATACCTAATACTGAAAGTACCTGTGCTTGGATTGGAAGAGGAACAATTACAACTATTGCAATGGTGAGTGAGTGATTGTATGAATGATTATGATGATTCATGTGGTGGCAAACAGTGAGGGATGGTGCTGAATTGTAATGTGGGAACTTGCCTGAGATGATGGATTTGCAATGTTTGGGGCCTGAGTGATTGGCAAACATATTTTTGCTGGAGGTGATAGGCCTTTACAAATATACCTAGTGAAAAATAAATTATCTAGTATGGTCCACTCCTATGATCCTCTGTTTTTTTCATCATTTAGGATGGCTGCCCCAGACAAATATTTATTAGACAAGACTATGAATGATGGTACATGCACCCCAGAGTGTGAAATTATGTAAAACAAAAGTTGATCAAGTTCATACAGTTCTGCATGCAGATTTGGTATCGCTCACGAGTGTCTATGTAATGTGTCGTAAAGAATCACCCAGGGGTGAAGTTCCCTCAGTGCACAGCAATATTTCCAAAGAAAAGGAGTAATTCCATTCAAATCACTTTAAACATGTTGGTTGCATAGATTACATTTATTTTCCTTCATAGATCCTTTTTTGATTTTTTGCAAACACAATCCATATTAACCTCATCGCTGTGGCGCGAATTCCGCCGCAGTGCTGAGATTCCAATCGCGGGTGTGGTCCTGACGGCTCCCGGCCGTCACCAGCATACGCCCACCGTGACTCATGACGGCCGGGAGCCGTCATGAGCATGGAAGAGGTTAATACCAAGGAGAACATATGTTTTCAAATAGTAACACATTTTGAGTCCCAATATATCAGTCCCAATGCGTTTCGGCTTCATCGGGGGGAAATTCAATATCTTAGTAAATGAAGCATGAAAAGAGTTGGGTTACCACCACAATCTAAACGTGGTCTATAATGTGTATGACAAGGTAAACTTCACTACTGGAGAATTTCTTTGCAAGTAAGTCTATCAAAACATGAAATGATAGCAATGCAGAAATGTGACCTAAACTATGAAAAGATAACTTCTTTGTAAAAGTAAATGAGATTACTGGATCAAAATGATAGCACCCGCAAGTGACATCCATTTATGTGAACAAGACCACGGTTAATAGTGCTGCGCAGCGGCCAGGGCGACTGACGCTGGAATCTGGGGATCAGGGTTCGATCCTCGGCTCCGGCGGCAGGTTAGCCCAGCACCATGCGACTCTGGGCAATAGCTTGCTTAATCTTCCCGACGGCCCCCCAGCGCCTAGAGACCCTAACGGGTGATTGTGCGCTATACAAATGTGGATTATTATTATTACTATGCTGTCAACTAAAAATACTGACTCTAAGTCATTGACAAAAGACTAATGCGCGGTGGTGCAAACACAATCCATATTAACCTCATCGCTGTGGCGTGAATTTCGCCGCAGTGCTGAGATTCCAATCGCGGGCGTGGTCATGACGGCTCCCGGCCGTCATCAGCATACGCCCACCGTGACTCATGACGGCCGGGAGCCGTCATGAGCATGGAAGAGGTTAATACCAAGGAGAACATATGTTTTCAAATAGTAACACATTTTGAGTCCCAATATATCAATCCCAATGCGTTTCGGCTTCATCGGGGGGAAATTCAATATCTTAGTAAATGAAGCATGAAAAGAGTTGGGTTACCACCACAATCTAAACGTGGTCTATAACGTGTATGACAAGGTAAACATCACTACTGGAGAATTTCTTTGCAAGTAAGTCTATCAAAACATGAAATGATAGCAATGCAGAAATGTGACCTAAACTATGAAAAGATAACTTCTTTGTAAAAGTAAATGAGATTACTGGATCAAAATGATAGCACCCGCAAGTGGCATCCATTTATGTGAACGAGACCACGGTTAATAGTGCTACTATGCTGTCAACTAAAAATACTGACTCTAAGTCATTGACAAAAGACTAATGCGCGGTGGTGAAAAACGCTTGTTTCTTTGTTGAAAACATGCACTTAAACGTAGACGTGATGAGTGGCTTGATTTAAACTACCATGCTGACTATAGAAAAAAATCCTATTTAGCGGAGGTGGCTACCGTGGAATCATAAGATATCCATAAAGACATGCTCGGTAGTTCAGTGAAACACGTGTAGTCAAAGTCATCATCTGTTAGGTGAAGACATGCAATATGATAAATGATAAACAATTCTGTATACAAAGTGCAATGAAGCACACTTTACCGATTAGCGGTGAAGTTGACAATTCCCCAAAGTCAGTTCCAGTAATAGGTTCAACTGAACCGAACATCGAGATTTTGAAAAGTCTCAAAACTATTGCAGCTAGAAAAGAAAATGGACTCCCGATGAACCCTGTATGTAGGATGCGGCAACCAAAACGCCATATTGTAATGGAGATTAATGGTGAAAAACCTAAAGGACTGTGAAGAGAGCAAAGTGGTCAAGGGTCAAACGGTTGAAAATATCAAACAGAATTTAAAGAAAGAATCGATAATCGTAACGTCCGGTATGAAAAGAGTATAGTCGATGGTCCAAAAGCCCTGTGTTACAAGCACCATATTGGAATGGTAAAAATATAAAAGAAGGAAATTAACCATGATATAAACGGTGTTATTTGGAAAAGTAAAGTGAAAAAACGTTAGTGAATATCCAAAGGAAATGTAATGCCAAATAGAAAAACTCCAAATAGTAGTAAAACTAGTCCATGTGTTCCCAAGTGTATTATGTAAGAGTTCTGTCCATACAAAGAAAGATGATGCTGGTAGCCAAAAGGGTGATGGGTAATGGTTACAAAAAAACAACTGTATTCCATTCGATCATTTAATCCATTCAGATTCAAATTATATTTAATCCAATGGATCCCTCTCTGTAGGAGAGATTTGGTAATGTTCATACCCTCTCGGGTGCTATGCATCCCAAAACCAAAAAAACGCAATTGGCTGACATTGTGTTGCACGACTGAAAGTGCATTGCGACACATAATTTTTGATTGAGCTTGCCTATGTTGCTTTTTTGTTCATTCATCCTCGCTTTAATTTTTTGTTCAGTTTTGCCTACAGAGGCCAAAGTCCAATCTGTTGCTTGCATCAAAGGGGAAATAGTGTACCTACCACCAGGCTTGGATTGGAACAGGTAACCATTGCACTTATGAGTGGCCTGATTATCGAGTGATTGTGAGTGATGATTGATGTGGTGGCTGACAGTGAGGGATGTTGTGTTAAACTGGAATGCAGGAACTTTCTTGAGATCATTATTGACATTCTTTGGGGCCTGAGTGACGGGTGATTATTTTTCCCTAGAGGTGACTGGCCCTTTCACACTTATCCAGATTTAATTGCAGGGTCCTCTAATTTTCTTCTTCTGAGACCAGAACAGTCACTTTAGGCATCAAACAAAAACCTAAGCAAAATACTGCAATTCCTGTGGTTCTTCAAAAGAAGTGCACTACACATCTATGTTGCTTGGGTTATTATGACTGGTCTGGGACAAACTTACTCAGAGTCAGGAAGAGGATGGAAGACATCAGGGCTAAAGCTGTGGATCTACCTCATCAACAACAAGAAGCAAAAAGTTATCAAGTTCAGTTCATAGGTAAAACAAGAGTGTGTGACCTAGACCTCAGCTATGTGGAATATAGAGAGGTGTGTTTGTGAAATGCTACTCTGTGCGTGTGTGTGTGTGTGCGTGTGTGTGTGGGGGTGGGTGTGTGTGTTTGCTGGACTTGTGGCAAAAGGGAAACTCTGAGTCACCCTCTTTTTTTTCTGTGCCTCTAAGTCTTGTTGATACACTCCTCGTGAAGCTTACCTTCCTTCTGTCCTTCTCCTTGACTCTAAAATACAGTTTCTCTTTTACAATCTACAGGCCTTCTTCTAGTCTCCTGCACAAACGAAAGGCAAAAGCTGAGCTTAACACTCCTGCTTACCTACTGGACCAGTCTAGACAGGTACCCAGGAGTGGACATTTTGCAATAACTGAAGCAGATGCACATTGCACAGCCAACACTGCTGTAACAAATTGACCCATACTGCACTGCAGTCATAGGTGGCAAACAAATGCCATAGGCTGGGGTGAGGAATGATGGCTCACTTAACAAATACAGCGACTCAAGGGAGTAGAACAAAAATAAAATATCATAGCTGTGATAAACCTACATAAACAAAGTAAGCAAAGTAGGTGAGCAACACATTGCTCATGCGAAGAGGAGCCTTGCTTATTCAGCCAAACAATCCATATATTCATTTATCCTTTCATTCTAATTCACCCATAGCCACCATGTTTAAGATTTACTTTCTCTCATCCAGCATTTTACTAAACTTTAAATCTATTATCTATCCCTTCAATTATCCGCCTTTCTTCTAACCATCCTTTTGCCCATCCATGCCTGTACAGACTCACACACCCTTCCTTCACCCACACACAATTTCACTCATATACCATTCCCATTCTTTTACCTTTCATTTATCCTTTCATTCTAATTCACCCATATCTACCATGATTAAGATTTACTTTCTCTCATCCAGCATTTCACCAAACTTTCCAATCTATTATCCATCCATTCAATTATCCACCTTTCTTCTAACCATCCTTTCACCCATCCATGCCTTTACCCATTCACACACTCTTCTTTCACCCACCCACACTTTCACTCATATACCATTTCCATTCTTTTAACCTTCCTTTCTTTCATGTTTCCCTCTAGCCTTCAACGTTCATTATGTGCGCTTTTGGTGAGTTCAGTTGCAGATAGAAGAGGCCATAATAACTCAGCCAACATTGCAGCTGGTAAAGCTTGGATGGGGAGGTTCACGGTCATGTGTTGACAACGCCCTGGTACTAGTTAGTGAGTATAGCATTTGCAAGAAATTATATGACTTGCCAGTGCCCAAACCTGCAGCAGCTGTTTCTCTGCCTCTAATTAACTCATCTCCTACTGTAGCGGCACTGGAGCTGGCACCACTGGTGTTCTGTGCAGTTAGAATAAAACATTATACGTATTTTAGATGCCAGATACGCCACCCCAAATACAACTGCAATACATCACTACAGTTCAGTTTCAGTTAGCACTACAGTATCTTCTAACAAAAATATCATTCTGGGCATTTGATTGGTTTAGAAAGTTAGACAAGCCAGGGGTGGAATAATGATCAATGAAAGACATATGGTGTTGATTGGCAAATGCTTGGGAGTGGGACCTAATACTTTCTTTCCGATCATGCTGCACTGTAATGGGAATCTGCTGGTATACTGTATAAATGAATGCGACCGCAGCACACTACATTGAAGGGGGTGGTCCATGTTGATAATGGCCACTCTCTCGTGAACTGAACTGTTAGAGCATGAGCAGGAAAAAGAAAGCCTTTTCGCAGCAAACATACATGGTAAATATGATTTATAATACTTCGGCCTGCACTCTTTATGGTATACAGTAGAGTACAAAATGTGGTATTTTTAGTCTTACTCTTACAGTACCACAGGATATGTAGGAGAGCAGGAAAGATTACCAAAATGCAGAAGATAAGTGAACTAGAGACTAGAGTAGAGACCGGAAAAAGTCAGCTATAAAAAAACATATAATATAAGAGAAAAAAGATAATGCAGGGATAACAGGAATAAAACAAAAATGTTATCCATTAATCTTTGCACAAGTGGGTTCGCATCCCATCCTTGTCACCATGTGGAAGGATGATGGCAGGTAAGGGTGGCAGATATACTTTATTTCTCACCAGCAACACCAGCCTCCAGGCAGCAACTCCTATCCTGGAACCCGGCACCAACATCCCAATACCCCAATATTCTATCCTAATCCCAAAACAATCATAAAACCCAGCATTAGGGAAATAATAATGAAAAATAATAGGACTTACTGGGGTCGGCAGAGCCCTCGGCAGCGGCGTTTGTGGTCGGTGCCAGCGGATCAGCTACTCCTGGACCTGTCTCCTGAACGTCCCTCTTTTTGCCTTTGGGTGCTGATGTAAGAAATGAAGAAGATAAAAAAATAGATTAGTCATTCAGTTAATATCTACAACATTTTAAGACAAGCAAACACAGTCCCGTTGTGCTTCTCTAAAACAGATCGCCCATAGTGCTAGTTTTCAGTTGAGTTGCCCATACTAATCCTGAAAACCCTATTTCAAATTTCCGTAACAAAAACTACATTTGGAACTATTGCATTATGGATGCGACGAGGCAAGATGGCGGCCGTGGTGAAGGCTGTGTGAAAAGCCCTATCCTTTGCTCCGAGCACCCTCAGGAGGAGGAGGACAAAAATAACTTTTTTGTGCTTACTGGTGGACCAGTACAAAGAATATCGGCATTTAATAATGCTTTCTAATTTTTAAAGCATCTTTACAACATTTGGACAAACTTTTCCTACCGCAGTTAGCTGGCTCAGGTACTGGCGTTCCGGCGTCCTCCTACAGACCAGCCCGGCTCTCCGGTTGGGCTACTTGGAGTTAATTGGTGTTTCCAGCCGGTGTGTTGTAACCCCACGGATTGTTGCTTGCTGCCTGCTACGCGGTTTCCAGCGGCGGAGGAGAGTCTTGCCGTAGCCGTTCCTGCATTTTTGTCGACGCTACTGAAAACTTGAATAAGCATACCCGTCACAGCTGTTCCGAATGCTGACGGATCTGTTCTACATTCAGCGGCGTGCTCCGCTGTGGCGTGATACATTGTATCTGCTCTGGGCTCAGAGCAATGTCTTTCCAGGACGCGGGGGAGCCCGTAAGAAAAAGATGCAGCCCAGAACTCAGGCGGCTACACGCGGCAAGCCAGAAGAAAATGCTGGAGGCACTATGGGAAACGACAAGACGGTGGAGGTGGAGGAGACTCTCCCCGGTAAGCCTGCTGCCGGTAGGGGTAAGACCATTCAGAAGGGGATTGTATACTCCCCGAAGGCTGCTGAAAAAACGGCGGGGGTGAAAGGGAAAAGCTCCACTCTTATGGCGCTCCCTGAACTATTTGAGAAGCAATCCTCTAAACAGAAAAATGAAGCTGCTCAAATGAGTGGTTTAAACCCGGCTTCTTCGGATAATAATTGCAGCGCTGTGGGAGCTGGTGTTTCGGTAGCGTTGGTAGACCTGCAAGCTACAGGTGAAGAAACGTGCCCCCCAGTGATGACTGATGGTACTCCTGATTTAGTAAACTCAGTGCCACAGGAACTTGTTGAGAATTTCTATTCTCTATCTGACTTTTCTTCAGACGACAGCACTAATGTTAGCAGGGATGGGGCTGAGTGCAGTAAAGATAGCAGCTCTATAGAAGGCAAAGGTGAATTAAGCAGCAGCCTAGATTTACCAAATGTTTCTGCCTCCACAGTAAGGAGACGTAAGAAGAGAGGTTCTCAATGGGCTGCGAGCAAAGAGACCGAAGTTAACCTGCCTGAGCTGGTAGAAAACGCTCCATCCACGTCTAAAATCCAGGAGATAAACAGTTTGGCTAAACACTTAGAGGTTACTACTCAGGGTGTCAGTCTTATAGCTGAGGATGCCGATCCTGATGATGGGCTCCCCAATGATCATCCCAAGGAAATCACTTTAACCACTATCTATAATATTTTGATGAGCCATCGTGCTGAAAGCAAATCAGAGAACCAGCGTACACAGGCTACTTGTTCAAAAGTTAAGAACGCAGTTCGCCGAGCCATTAAGTTATGAACGGAAACTGCCGATAGAGTTACAGAGGCAGAGGTAAGAATCTCTGCTTTGGAAGACGAGACAATTGCGCAAAAAGAGGAACTCGATAACATTAAGGCTCATAAAGATGATATTTCTTACAAGCTATCCGGCTTGGAGAACCAGGCTCGTAGAAACAATTTGCGTTTCTTAGGAGTACCCGAGAAAAAGAGGGGGTTGTTGCTAGAGGGTTCATTATCGGGTTATTGAATGATGCTTTTCCAGACCTGACGACTTGGGATTGATCCAAAGAAGTGCAACAAGCACACAGATTTCCTTTTGTAATACGAAAGCAGCGTCAAGGGCAAGAAGAATCTCCTAGGGCTATTCTGGTCTCCTTTAACAATTTTTTGGCCAGGGAAGCTATCTTTTCATTAGCCAGGCCCAATAAAAAAGCTGAAGGTATGAATTGTGAATTTTTTGTGAGACCGGACTATTGTCAGGCTACTGTGACTCAACGGTGGCAGTTACGCCAACTTATCCCAGATTTTCAGAAGAAAGGAGCCACCGTATTTCTGCAAAACCCGGCGAAATTGAAAATCGTATTTAAGGGGCAGAGTAGATTCTTCTTTTCCGAAGTCAAACGAAAGAATATTTGGACTCTTTATGATAATATATGATATAATATTGTAATATATTACTTTTTTTCTGATTGAATAAGCTGCATTCAAATGTATTTTTTTCTTTTTTTTCTATGTATGCTCGCTTAGACGCTTTACGTGCTCGTAAAATTAGGTCTCCTTCCTCCTGGGGGGTGTCTCAAGGGTGGAGACATGGCACGTCATTTTTTTCAGGAACTGGATGTTCCTGCGCCTCATATATTGGGGAGGGTGGGGGGTGGGGTTCAAGGTGGGAGGAGGGTGGGGGGGCAGGGTTGGTGGTGGGGGTGTAAGGCAGTGGCAGTTGCTAGTGGTCAGGTTCTTTGGCACAAATTCTGTTTTGTTTCATCTCTGAGATTTTTTCTGTCTGTATCTTTTTGTGAATTCAGGAAAGAAGAAATAATGATTATATTTTTTAGGCCCACAATTATGTTATAAATTGATAGGAATATAAAAGTATGTACTCTAAATATTAATGGCCTTAATGACCCCAAAAAAGTAGGAGTTCTACGTAGATTGATTCAGTTGCTATGTCTTGATATTTTGTGTATACAAGAGACACATATTCCCTGGGATAAGCGAACACTTTTGAGAAATCTGGGGCTTGAATTACTAGTATATTCTAAACAAACGGGCGTTAAAAGAGTATCGCGATTTGTATGAAAAAAGGAGTTGGTAAATGTGTTAGAACTTTAGCGGACAAATGGGGGAGATGGGGTCTGGCAGAATTAGTTGTGGAAGGTCATAGGTTTACTGTCTGTTGTTTATACGGTCCTAATTTGGATGATGGCGAAATATTTAATACTGTTAGCTCGGAATTGTCAACCTGGTCTCAACCCATAATTTTGTGCGGGGATTTGAATGTCAATGTCGAATCAAACTGTAATATTAGATCTAATTTGAAATATACTGGCCGTAAGATTAGAACTTATAGAGCTTTAAGAGAATTAGCTCTAAAGAACGGATTATTCGATGTGTGGAACAGGTTGCAACCTAATGACTCTGGATATACTTTTTTTTCAATCCCCCACCAGAAGTTTGTTCGCCTAGACTATTTTTTTATTTCATCATCATTTATGGAGAAAGTGGGGATAGAGCTATTACCACAACTGGTTTCTGATCATAATCCTGTCATACTGGAACTAAGGCTCCCTTTTAAAAGTCCTAAATTGAACTCACAATGGTCCTTTCAAAGAACTCTGTTGCTTGATGAAGAGTACCTTCAATATATGGGCAAAATTATTAAGGACTTTTTTCTCTACAATAATGAGACAGCCTCAGTCCAAGTTGTGTGGGATACTTTTAAATCTGTTGTTAGAGGCGAAACTATTAGTTACTCCAACTTCAAACGAAAGAAAACACAAGCTGAATTCAAGAATAAATTAGCTCAAATTCGGGATGCCGAATTAAATCTAGTCTTAGCACTCAGAAATGGTCAGGGTGCGGACGAGGCTCAGCGCCTTTTAACTGTTGAAAGGTCTGTCCTATATTCTTATATAACAGATCAGGTGGCTGTTAAATATAAACAGCACAGGGCTGAGTGTTACGAATATAGTGAGCAAACGGGGAGGATCTTAGCTCGGCGGCTTAGACAGAAAGCTATGCAAAATGAAATAGTCGGAGTTGTAGATTTAGAGGGAGCACTACAAGAGACCAGGGTAGGAATACTGAAAGCGTTCAATTCCTTTTATAAGGTTTTATATAACAAAGATAATAATGAAACTAATATAGCCAGTGCCCCAATGGATTATTTGAATAATATTGATAACACACCACTTCCTGAAGATCATAGAGATTCTTTTACAGCTCCTATTACATGGCAGGAGATTGAACCGGCAATCCTTAGTCTTGCTCCTGGGAAAGCAATGGGGTCAGATCAAATCCCTCTTGAATTTTATCGTACCTTTTAGAAATATGCTCAAACCTGAGCTAATTAAAGTCTATCATCAAGCTTTTCAAGGGAAACCACCTGCTTCATGGTCTATGGCTACTATTGTAGTATTTAACAAGAAAGGAAAAGATCCAAAAGAGTTAAGCTCATATCGTCCAATATCTCTCATTACATCAGACAGTAAAATCTTTTCTAAAATTCTGGCTAACAGATTGAACGATATAATGCCCGATTTAGTGTGTAGGACTCAGCATGGTTTTATTAAGAAGAGAGACACCACAGATCATGTTAGACGCATTATTGCTTTGTTAGACTGGGCACAGGCCACGGAATCCCCGGTCTGGGTCATCCTGTTGGACGCTGAAAAAGCCTTCGACAGGGTTGACTGGGGGTTCCTGTGGTCTGTCCTGGTTTGGAAGGGCTTTCCATTTGAATTTATTACAGCCATTCAGGCGCTTTATTGTAACCCTACGGCAAAGATTCGTATAGGAATGGAGATGTCTGACCCTTTTTCGATCAGCAGGGAAAGAAGACAAGGTTGTCCTTGCTCTCCACTACTCTTTGCGTTAATAATAGGACCATACCTGATTAAACTTATTGCGAGATACAAGGATTCCTTCAGTTAAATTGCATCAGTCTGAGCACAACGTCCTTGCCTATGCAGACGACGTCGCCATTGTGACTACTGATGCTGTCTTAGCGCTACCGAAAATTGTAGAACTGGCCCATGAGTTTGGTAGGCTTTCAGGATACAAGCTCAATATCTCAAAAACCCAAATACTACATTCCTCTACTGGTCGACCAGGTGGTGTAGTTTTGGCTTCGACAGTTACATATCTTGGTGTTACAATTTCTGCGAAGGTAGAGGACATAGTCCGGCTTAATATGGATCCTTTGTTAGTTTCTACTAATAGGACATTAGAGAGACTGAATAATTTGCATCTATCCCTTGTTGGCCGTACAAACGCTGTGAAAATGTTAATACTTCCAAAGTTTCTTTATTTTTTTCGCAACATACCACTTCTTTTTTCCTCATCAGTTTTTAGTAAAATAGATCGAACCATATCTAGGTTTTTATGGGGTTATCGCCGTACCAGGAGATCCATTAAGTGGTGTATTCTTCCGAGAGTACGTGGTGGTTTAAGTATCCCTAGTTTCCGACTTTATTATTGGGCAATTATTCTCAAATTGATGGGAATCTTATTATTCCAAGATTACAGTTTAGACAAATCTTTAATACCATCTATATATGAAATGCTGTTGGGAACTGAAGTGCGTCAATGTCTGGTAAAATTCTCAGAACCCAGTTATTATAAAAAAACTAAGTTCAAGATTATGATATCTGTATTCCAGCTATGGAAACAAATTAATAAGAAATTCTATTTCCTATCTAAGTTGAATTACTATACGCCACTATTTGGGAACCCTTTATTGCCTGGGATTTTTTCTGATCTTGTCATGCACCGATGGCACGGTCTTCAGATTTGTTTACTTGGGCAGCTATATCAAGATGGATCTTTTGTTTCGTTTGCTGAGTTACAGATGCAATTTGACCTCACTAGAGGTGATTTTTTTAAATTTCTGCAGATTTGCAGTTTTTTGGAATCCAATAGTCTACTACACACTGATTTAATGCATACGTCTGACGTTTTGGAGAGCTGTAGGAAGAAAAATAGAATCGGTGTAATTTATCAATTAATGTTAAACAGAGTGACAGATAACTTTCTTTCTAAATTTCTATGTGGAGAAATGGCAAAGAAGTCTGGGAATTGAGGGAATTGATATTTCCAGGGCTCTAGAGGTGGGTCATAGGGTTCTAGTTATTGGCTCCCTTAAAAGTCAGCATTTCATGTCTGTCTTTGACCTGTATTATACACCATCAAAACTAGCAAAATGGAAAGCTCTAAAGGGGACTGGATGTAGCCGTTGTGGGCTTTTTGCCGCTGATTTAAATCATATGCTCTTTTGTTGCCCGAAACTTGTGCAATTTGTGTTTAAAGTTCAAGAATTTTTGAATATTGTGTTGAATGTTAATATTATCTTATCACCTGCATTAATACTATTTGGAATTCAAATGGAACTTACCGAGTTATCGGCAGCTGAAGAAGGTTTTCTACTTATTGCAATGGCAGTATTACTATCTTGCATAACCTCCCGCTGGCTTGACACGGATTCGCCAACGTTTTATCATTGGCAATCTAAACTATTAAATATTTATAGGCTGGAGAATGCTGTTTACAAATTTAAGGGTCGGAAAAGGAAAATCTTTGGCCAAAAATTATGGTCACCGATCGCAACTTGGATATGAGAATTCTGTTTAGTTTTTCTTTTTCTTTTAGGGTGTTTCTTCTTTCTGTAGTTTCATTGTCATGAATAATTGTGCCTTCTTCTGTTATATGTACTGTATGCTATATATGCTGTATATGCAATTTACCACCGCCCAAAAAACTCAATAAAAAATATTATAAAAAAAATGGAACTAATGCATTACAGTGAATGATCTTTGATCCTATTCCAATTTCTCAACCCTCTTCATGAACCAACTCAGTCTCCCCTTTTTTGCAATGCATTGATGCATACTAGACATCGCTGTGAAATAACTTGGAACAGCATGAGCTACAATACCAAAGTCACAGAAAGAATGCGCCACACACTGATATCACTCTAGTGACAGGAGAACAGTCTGCAATGGCATTTTAATTAATCAGCCAAAGCGAGCGCCAATGATGAGTACGAAGAGGTAGCACTGAGCACCAGCCTAGCAGAAACTAGATCACACAATAATGTTCCAACGTAAACTAAACGTAACTTAACTTACCAACAAAGAACTTATTGATACTCACCAAGCCCCGGACTCTCGACACCTAGTAGGATAAGCAGGTCCTGTTCCTGGTTCAGGATATCAGCCCAGACCTTCCCCAGCATCGCCGCTGCTCCGGTAGGGGGTATCTGCTACGGCCTGCCACCTGCTGCCTGCATGGAGGAGAGGTGGCGCTGTACAAAAAAACCAGGACTGTCACCTCTCCTCACCAAAAATCACCCGGGGCTGCACACCCAGGTGGCGGTGCCGCACGCAACGTAGCTGCTTGTCTTTGCCATGGCACTGGGTGGGTTCAGGGAAAAAAAGGAAAGGAAGTAAGGGGACACACCCTAATATAAAAAATTAAAATGAGGGATAGATTAGTTTTATAGGGGAGGATTACACAGATAAAAGACAGATTACATGTTATGCCCAGACCATAACAAAGAGCAAAAAAAAAGATGGCCACTGTGATTTCTAATGCAAGAACGCACGTGAGAACCGCTTGGTGTCACTCACATGTGTTTTAGAAAGAGAGTACGCACTCTGCATTCCAACTGCAATGCGAACGGGTGCACCGGCAAACTCCGCCTGCCAGGAGATCTCCCCGTAGCGAAGCAGGGATTTTTTCCAACTTCGCTGAGTTCTGGATGGCGCAACTTTGCAAACTCCTCCCAGGCCTGATGTTATGTTATGTTTATGTTAGTTTTAGTGCCTCAGTATGCACCTATGTGTGCAGAAATGCCTCCAGTAGGGCTACATTCATATGATGTATCTCTATATCTGAGTGAATGGTTAGGTGCTGTTGTGAGTGCTGACTGGGTGTATGAGTGGCTCTATTTTTTCTACATAGTTATGTGAGTTGCAATGTGACTGTTAGACTTGATGTATAATTGGGCATACGGATCTGTAAGTCCAGATGTCAGTGATGCAAACTTGAAAGTATGTTTTATGTTTTAAGAACAAAGCTCACTTCCTACGGCTTCCTACAGCCTACCTTAGTGGTGATTTATATATAATAGAAGAGTTGTTTAAGGCTAGGCAATCACTCTTACATGTCAATTTGGCCTCTCTGTAAAGCAGCACAGACAGGTTCTGGAGAAGCAGGTCTGAGGCATGTTTGAAGGGCAAGTTCTTTACATGGTTGACTTGTTAGTGCTAGTGCCTCAGTAGATATCTTAATGAGTGTCTCAGTCCCTATTTGGGTTTGGCTTTGGATATTTAAAGAAGTATTTTGCTATATGACTACCTCTCTTAGAGACTGGCTCTATGGCTCTCCAAATGTGTAGCTAAGGGACTAAATAGATTGCTTACTGGCTGTGTTAGTGAGTACTGGGATATGCACCTGTGTGTGCAGAACTGCCTCAATTAGGCTTAGATACATACAATGTATTTTTATATTTGAGTGAATGGTGAGGTGCTATTGTGAGTGTGTGACTGGGTGTATTATTGGCTCTATCCTTTTGTAGATATGTATGTGAATTCCAGTGGGACTGTGAGACTGGTTGTATAACTACACATATGGGTTTTGTAAGGGCACATGTGAATCAATGAAACTTCAAAATATTTGTCTTATGTTTTAAGCACATTCCTCGCTGCCTATGGCCTATCTCTAGACCAGCTTTGGGGTGACTTATATGTAATGAAAAGTACTTTAAGACTTGGCAACATATTTCAAATGCGAAATTGAGCTAGTATTAAAACTGCACACACAGGCTGTCCATTAGCAGACCTGAGACATATTGAATAGGACACACAATGGTTCTAGAGCAGCATGCCTTACACATATTTTCATTCCTTCTTCTCTATGTTGCACAGTGAGACATAGAATATGTGTAGAAGTGCATAGCTTACAGATCCTTCCATAGTTACAGCAATGAACTATAGCCCTGCACATAAATTACATTTGACAATTGTGGATTTGGTAACAAAACTATATGTAGGACACAAAAATAACCACTTAGCCACTAACAAAGTTTTCAGTCACCTCATTCCTACTATGTGACTGATTCCATAACTATATTTGTTATTGTCTGCTTCATAATCCAAACACCTGTATGCCACACTATTTACATGTATATATCAGTTGATGTTCAAATGATTGAGTCGTACCCTAAGCACTTCACTTCATGGTCAATCAATACTTACAGCCCCTTTTAAGGTATGCTACAGGACATGTAACTCACTATATTTATTAAGGATATCTTAACATTTTAACACACTTTCATTCAAAATTCGCTCACAGAAAATGATACTACTCTCTGTCATTAAAAAACAGTAATGGCAATCTTTCCTTCTCTTCAGAATTAGCAAATCAAAACATTCCCTTCATTTTTCTTGCTGTTACTCCATTTTATATTGTTCCTTTTTTACCTCTTCATTAGTCTCCCGATGAGGCCAAATCTGGTAGAGTCTATGGGTGGATTCAGAACCCATCGCAATGCCCAGCGTAGCCCTGTGTGTACTTAGCAACGGAGTGCTATCATTTTTCAAATATATTTCAAATCCTGTCTTATTGGGTATGTGAGTGGGTGTGTAAGTATCTGAGTGCGCCTGTGAGAGGTTGTGTGAGTGTCTGAGTGGGTCTGTGAGGGGTGCAGGAGTCTATGTGCGGTTCTTTGACTAGTTGCATAAATCTCAGCATGGGTCTGTGAATGGGTGCATGAGCTTCTGAGTGGGTCTGTGAGTGAGTGCATACATGTCTTAGTGGGTCTGTGAGTGGGTGCATGAGTATTTGAGTGGGTCTGTTACTGGATGCATCAGTCTCTGACTTAGTCTGTGTGTGAGTGTCTGAGTAGATCTATGATTGAATGCATGAATGTCTGAGTATATCTGTGAGTGGGTACATGAATGTCTGAATGGGCATGTAAGTGAGTGAGTGCATGAGTCTCTGAAGAAGTTTATTGGTGGATGTATGAGTCTCTGAGTGGGCCTCTGAGGGGGTGCATGAGTGTCTCAGTGGCTCCGTGAATGGGTATGTGTCTGTCTGAGTGGGTCAGTGAGTGGATACATGAGTGACTCAGTATCTCTGTGAGTGGGTGTATTACTGTCTGACCGGATCGATGAGTGGGTGTATGACTGTCTGAGTCGGTTTGTGATTGGGAGCGTGAATGTCTAAATGGATCTGTGAGTGGGTGCATGAGTCTCTGAATGGGTCTGTGAGTGGGTGCAGGAGTCTCTGTGTGGGTCTCCGGGTGTGTGTATGAGTATCTGAGTGGGTTTGTGAGTGAGAGCATGAGAGTCTGAGTGAGTCTGCGAGTGGGTGCTTGAGTGTCTGAGTGGCCTGTGAGTCAGCTCAGGAGCTTCGGAGTAGATGAATGAGTGGGCATATGAGTGTCTTAGTGAGTCTTTTAGTAGGTGTATGAGAGTCTGAGTAGGTTTGTGAGTTGGTTCATGAGCTTCAGAATGGGTGAGTGGGTGGGTGTACAAGTGTCTGAGTAGTTCTGTGAGTGAGTGCCAGAGTCTCTAAGTGGATGAGTGAGTGGGTGCATGAGTGACTGAATGGGTCTTTGAGTGGGTATGTGAGTTTGTGCATGTGTTTGTGAGTGGGTTCAAGAGCTTCTGATTGGGTGAGTGAGTGGGGGCATACGTTTTTGAGTGGACCTGTGAGTGTGTATATTAGTGTATACGCAAGTGTGTGAGTGTAATTTAAAAGAAAATGGAAAGTTTGCGACTGCACTGCCATGTTACGGGGGGCCACACTGAGCACCGTGATGGAGCCATAACTCCTAGCACATGTTGAAATAAATGGTCCCTTACACACCCCTACAATGCATCCATGGGTCAAAATGCTCCTACCCTGACCCCTTCTATACTATTTAACATCAAAAACAATCCCCTGAGACATGGTCTCACTCTACAGAATCGTGAGAATGGTGGCTACAACTTTCTATTCAGGGTGCGACCACCCAATATCAGCAGTGCTCCTGGCCAGTGGATCTGCGATGCTCCACGTCGGGTTTGCGTAAGACCTGCGTCCCTAGATATACAAATTTGAAATTCTTTTAATAAGTCAAAAACTACTGAACGGATTTATGTGAAAAAATAACAGGTTCTTTCTGGACCAAGAGCTAGCTCTCTACTAAATTTGGTGTAATTCCATCCAGTAGTTCAGGCTGTAGTCATGTCTAAAATCTCTGGTGGAATTAACATGGGAAAAACCCTTTTTTTAATCCCCCTTTTTTCTCAGCCCCCACTTAATGTATCGCACAACAAGTACCACCAGCGCACATTATTAAAAGAATTTGGTTAAGATTTGATAAACGGTGCCAAAGGTATAGGCAAGTCAAAAAGTGCTTTTTATATGGTGACCGCCTGTAGATTACACATATATATTAGAACCAAGTTTCCATGGGAAGAGCATTTTTTGACCTGCCTGTAATTCTGGCATTGTTTGGCCAATCTGCATGAAATTTTTCAAAACAAGTCTCAAATTAGGTTTTGTGTGTCATGGATAGTTTGGGTGTGATCTGTGCAGTGAGGACCGAGAAATAGGGGCATGAAATAAGGGTGCGTTTGTAATGTTAATTCCCATAGGAACACATTGAATCTACAGCCTGACTCACTGGACGGAATTACCCTAAATTTTGCAGAAAGGTAGATGTAGTTACACAGATTGTGCTTTTCATTAGTTGGTGCAAATCCGTTCACGTTTTAAGAAATGTAATTTGAAATGTATAATGATATCTCTGGCTGCAGATATTTCGCAATAATTTTGCGATTAATGGCAAATGCACGTGCCAACAGGATTGCTCTCATTGATGGACGCAGCCGGAACAGAAAGTTGTGGCAGCCAGTTTATTGATTGAAGATGGTTCCTGGGTCTGAAAAGTTCTGTGAAATTTCACATAAGGGGTCAGGGTGGAGGTACATTGACCCCATGTTTGAGAAAAGGGAGTACTAGTAACACAAATTATGTGTCCAAAATTGATTTTTTTAATTGTGCACAATATTTGCTGTGAAGCTACGATTGCCAGCACAGCCCCCATGTACCGTCATGGGGACATCACAAATATCAAAACGTCATTGTGAATATTGGTGAGAATATAAAATAATTGTATATTTGTAAACACTCACCAGTCACTGTCAAACATTTATGTATGCACTCACAAACTCACTCCAACACTCAAACACCCATTCACATACCAATTTACACACTTATACATTCAGTCACATACCCACTTAGATACTCATGCACCCACTCACATGCCCATTCAGGTACTCATGCAGCCACTTACAGTCTCACTCAGAGAGTGTTACATCCATGTACAGACCCACTCAGAGACCCAGTCACCTACTTAAAGACCCACTCAGTCTCATGCAAACAGTCTCATATCCACTTAGAGACCTTTATACTAGAGATGGGTGTAGTTCCCGAAGTAGCGCTACCCGTAGCTACGCAAAGTGCACTTCGCACTACGCGAGCTACGCGTAGCACTACGCGAACTGCATAGCAGCATGTTCGCACTGTGCAAGATGTCGTTTTCAAAGATTGCACAGTGCGGACAAGCATTCAGCACTGTGCAATCATTGAAAATGGCATCTTGCACAGTGCGAGCTGTACTTTTCTGCTGCTCGAGTAGATTTTTACTCGAGCTGCAGCTTTCTCAATGCGGACTGGTAGTATCTCATCGCGAGCGGTCGCGAGAATGCGCGACCACTCACAATGAGAAACGTGACCTCCCAGAGTTGAGAATCTCGCCGGGAGGTTTATTTTCCATGCTCGCAATCGGCAACTTGATGTTGCTGATCGCAAAAAAGGAAAAAGTCTCGCTAGGATGCCATTTTGCTTGCTCGCGGTAGCGAGGACCGTGACCAAGCTAAAAATGATGGCTGCACTATGCTACACTACGCTACGCATGTTTGCACTGTGCTACGTGCAGTTCACGTAGTGCGAAGTTGCGCAAACTTTGTAAACTACGCAAGCGTAGCATAGTGCTTTTCCCAGGGTTACTTTATACCAACTCATAGACCCACGTGGGCACTAATGCACCCACTCACTGCCCCACTCAGATACTCATACACCCACTTACAGACTCACTCAGAGAGTCACACACCCATGTACATACCCAATCAGTGACTCATCAGTGACTCATATATCCACTTACAGACCCACTCACATATGTAGTCATAGACCCACTAAGACACTCATACACCCACTTACAGATCACTCACACTCCCATACAGTCACTCCCACACTCAGTCACAGACCCTCTCAGAGACTTATGGACTCAGTCACTCACTGATACACTCAGAAGCTCACACACCCACTCACAATCTCACTCATATATACATGCACCCACTCACTCACCCACTCAAGGCTCGTGCATCCACTCACAGACCCACCGAGACATTCGCCGTCTCAGTCACAGATCAACTCAGACACTCATGCATGCACCTATTCACTCACCCACTCAGAGACTTATGATCTCACTCACAGACCCATTGAGACACTAACACACCCATTGATCCACTCAGCCACTCATACATCCACTTGTGGACAAACTCAGACATTCACATACCCATACAGTCACTTGCACAGCCACTCATAGACCCACTCAGTGACTTATGCACCCAGTTAGTTATATACTCAGAGACTCATATACCTATGCACATCCACAAACACAGACCCATGCACCCACTGACAGAACCACTCAGACACTCATGCGCCCACTCACTCACCCATTCAGCCACCCCGTTAGACATTAATGTATCTAATCACAGATCAATTCAGAAAGTCATACACTTACTTACAAATGCACATAGGTACCCATGCACCTACTCACAGATTGAGTGAGAAACTTGCACAACCAATCACAGACCCATTGTGACACTGATGCACTTACTCATAGATGCACTGAAGCAGTCACCCAGTTTTTTTTACAGAAGCATTGATAGGTTAATGCACCATCTTCCAGTTTCACTCAAATAATTATACAATGAATGAGAGGCTTACTGATACATGCAGTTATGGATTACACTGAAAAAGTTATGCAAAGTGTTATAGAGATATTAAGGTCATTTAGATAGTAATGTGTTTAGTTTGTTGGCTATAGTACATTTTTGCAGTTTAAGTTTTGAATGTGGTGGCTATAGAATGTATGCATTTGTTTTGTCATTTCATGGCATATTCGTGGTGATCGTGGCTACCGATATCATCGCGATGCCCGGCATCACCCCAAAAACGAAAAATTGGTTTAAATGATGGTTTTTAAACAAACTTCCTACAAAAATATGACTTTAAACAGTGCAGTAATAAACCCATAGTGGCCAAAATACTGTAAAATGTGGGCATATATGTGTTTTACACCTCTTAAAAAGAGGTGCAATCGCCACGTGCCACATCTCTCGGCGTCATCGCGACAATAGGAAGTAGGGTTCAAACACAGTTTTTTTAAGTTACTCCCAATAAATGTGTACAACCATGTTCTTTAAGTTAGTAATGTGTGTATTATGATAGTTAGATTGGATTTCGCAACACAATCATCGGGACATCGCCTCGAATTTCAAAGAATTAAAAAACAAATCATTTGACAAGAAAATTAATAACAATTTGGGCTCCAGGGTGGCTCTGACAGGAGCCTTTGTGTTGAGAGTGTGTATAAGTGACTACACATTAGACTGTATGCAAAGTTTCAGGTTGCGAAAATAAACAAATGAAAAAACAAATACATTGTTAATCCGCTGAAGAAAAAACAAGGTTTAACATTTTTTAATTATAGAGACATTTTATTTAGAAAATACAGTATAAAAACCCTTAAAAATTCACAGGTTACATGGACAATATAGTTAGGAAACAGAATTTTAAAAACCATAGAAATTCACTGAATCAACTAAATGTTACAGGGAAGTTATAGTTAGGAAATAGAATTTTCAAAAACATAGAACTTCACTGAAAAAACTAAGGTTACAGGGACATTATAGTTACAAATTAGCATTTAAAAAACCTTAGAAACTCACAGAAAAAAATTGTGTAAGTGGGTGATCAGAGATTGAGATTCTGTAGATGATATCATCAGTGATGCTATTTGAGATGTCATCAGAGATGTCATCAGCGATGTCACTAACTATGTCATGAGTGATGTAATATGTGAGGTCATAAGCAGTAGAATGTGGGGGCACGAGTTATAGTTGGCTCAACTGCTGAATTTTACTGGTTTTGTTTGAGTGAAAATCTAATCCTAAATCGTCACAAAATATATATATGTATACATATATATATATATATTACCTACTGGCGGTCGCCAGTAGGTATATATAGTTAGGATTTTTTCTCTATGGGATTTTTGAAATTTCTATGTCTAATAACTTTGGCGTTTGTGGACGGAATTGGCTGAAATTTTCAGGAAAATGGCACATTTTGTTTCTGAGCAGCCCTTGAAAATTTGGGGGGGTTCGTCAAGGGGGGGCCGAGAAAAAAGGGGGGTCCCAAAACGTGTTTTTAACATTGAGTTTTCCATAGGGCGGTTGGCCTCACTTTTAGCCCGAACGGCTGAATGGATTTGCACGAAACTTGGCAAAATTGTAGGGACTGGTAGCCCGATGTGCCTTTTGTAGGTCTCAATATATGTGCTCCAGTGGATTTTGAGAAATTAACGTTTAAAAAAAGATATATATCTGTAACAGCGGACCGGGCAGCGCTCCAGTACGCGTACTTTTCGCGCAACGGAGCTTTGTGAAGCGAAGCTGATTGGCGTCTGTAAACATTCCAAACAGTCCGTAGCGGCCGCCATCTTGTCTCTCGGTAGGATCGAGAGACAAGCGGAGGCCAAACCGAAGGGGCGAATGACCATAAGGGGGCATAGTAGATCCTCCCTGACCGTTTAGGTTTGATGTGGAGGTTTTAAAAGGGCCCCGCGGGGCAAAAAAAAAAAATAATAATAATAATCGAACAGCTGAATGGATTTGCACGAAACTTGGCAAAATTGTAGGGACTGGTAGCCCGATGTGCCTTTGCTAGATCTCAATATATGTGCTCCAGTGGATTTTGAGAAATTAACGTTCAAAAAAAGATATATATCTGTAACAGCGCACCGCTTCGCGTACTTTTCGCGTTACGGAGCTTTGCGAAGCGAAGCTGATTGGCTCTCCGGTGTCTGTAAACATTCCAAACAGTCCGTAGCGGCCGCCATCTTGTCTCTCGGTAGGATCGAGAGACAAGAGGAGGCCAAAGCGAAGGGGCAAATGACCATAAGGGGGCATAGTAGATCCTCGCTGACCCCCTAGGTTTGATGTGGAGGTTTTAAAAGGGCCCCGCGGGGCAAAAAAAAAAAATAATAATAATAATCGAACGCTGAATGGATTTGCACGAAACTTGGTAAAATATTAGGGACTGGTAGCCCGATGTGCCTTTGCTAGGTCTCAATATATGTGCTTCAGTGCATTTTGAGAAATTAACGTTCAAAAACAAGATATATATCTGTAACAGCGCTCCGCTTCGCGGAGATAAAATTATATCTGTATTACCTAGCTGTTGCTAACACCAGTTAGCGACGGCTAGTAGGAGATAGCGACCATCTTGGATATTTATCACTAATTACATGCAAAGTGGGCATGGCAAGATGTTAGCGACTGGAAACAGTCGCTAACATCGCTATCTCCTATTATCAACTTTTGGAAATATTCGAGATAAGCGCGAATATCTCCAAAAGCTAGCACCTGCCCTGAGCAGTTCTTAGCCATGTTATCCAATGGGAGGTGGATAACATGGCTAAGAGCATTAGCTCGGTAATGCATGAATATCGCTGAGTTTTCAGCGATATTAATGCATTGCGGTCGTTTTTTATCGTATTTGCGATAAACCTTGATAATAGCAAGGTTTATCTGCGATAATTTCTGACGGTAAAAAAAATCGTTGCTAAGCATCGTTAGGGATAAATATCGCTTAACTTTGGTAATATGCCCCAACGTCTGTTAACGTTCGATTCGAAGGAAATCAGGAAGTGTTGAAAAACATTGTCTGCGCCATCTTGTCTTTTTTCAAATGCCACACTTTTGTCGTGCACGGCAGCCATTTTAGATGCCTTGACCAGACCCACTCTGTGCACGCTGTCGATCCTTAGCATGGCTCCCCACCCTCGCAAGCATCTCCCCCAGGCAGTGGTCACCCTCGCTCTCTGTCTTATGCATGGGTAATAAACCTCCCCCCATCTGCGCTGCTCTTCCCTGAGAATCACACCCTGTGCCCGCCCGACACCTCCCTTTCGCCCTATTCACTACCGCACCCTCTGACACTCCTTTTCCTCTGTGTCCGATTGTCCAGGCTGGTCCTAGGGTATCAGCTAGCCCTGCAGATGTAGTTTATGGCCACAGCTGTAAAGAATCACCCCTCTTCAAAGGAGTTATAGTAGATCAAGGCCCACACTCGATGAGATCCGTCACAGCAGAAGCGTTGCTATTATCTGAAAACCATCCTGTATTGTGATTGGGGAGGGGACCGAGCCTGAAGCGGAAGATTCCAGGGATGACTCTTTGTACATCAAAGTTTTTACAATTATGTGTCACATTAAAAATATATAGCACTCCGACAAAGTAGTAAGATTATAAAACTTTAATAATTTATAAATATATACAAGAAAACAAAAATAGTAATAACATATAAACATTTTTAGGGAAAAACAACGAAGTAGCGGTCGGCTGTGCGAATAGTCCCAATGCAGCACAACGTCCAGATTTCCGGCGTGGGGCGTCGCGGGGGGTGGGTCATCAGTAGCAAACTGTTGTGCGAATAGTTCCAAGGCAGCAGAACGCGTTGAAATCTAGATGACACGAAAGTGATGTCTAGTAAGTTGCCACCCAGCAAATAACGGCGTGGGGCGTCGCGGGGGGTGGGTCATCAGTAGCAAACTGTTGTGCGAATAGTTCCAAGGCAGCAGAACGATGGCACCAAGGTGATGTCCAGTAAGTTGCCGCACTGGTTTTGGTATCCTACAATGCTGCTCCGAATAACGGCGTGGGGCGCCCCGGGGGAGGCGGCGTGAACGGGCCTCTCCAGGTGGAGTGTCATCTGTTGTAGTGGGGCGCCCCTTTACCGTTTCAGTTGCCATTCCGTCCGTTTTTGGTCCACTGTGTCAAAAGCCGCAATTCAGCTGAGTTGCGCCCACTCTTGCGGTGCAGCGATAGGCGGCTGTCACAGGACTCTCAAAATGGCGGCAGGCTGTTTCCTTTTTGGGCCTGGTCCACTGAAATGGCCCTGGGACACCTTGGAAATCGGACGCTTGTCTGCTAGGTCTTGGACCCCATTCTCGAAAGCGTCCCCTCCGCCTTGAGAATTCATCAAAAGTTTTGGGAGCCCCGACTCCTGCAGGCTTCTGCTGGGGAGCGGCTGCCATGATTGCTCGCGGAATGACCACGACGGAGCTACGAGATGGTGGTGCTCTCATGCTGACGCCAGCTTCAGTCTGAAACATCCAGAAACAAGGTGGGGCTTTCATCGTTTGGGAAAAAAAAAAGTTTTCATCCAATGAAAAGTGTTGTTTTTAGGTCATATGATCAAGCCTTCCATCATTAGGAAACCAAAAGTAAAATGAACCAATGAAAAGTTTTATAAACAAGTCACATGACCTGTTATGCGGCATAGGGTATAAAATGCGGAGAAAATACGTTGGCACGTGAGGCGGCGTCAGTAGCGGACCGATGTGCGAATAGGCCGAAGGCAATACAACGCGCCAAGATCCGGATGGCTCTGAGGTGGTGTCCAGCAAGTTGCAGCACTGGTGTGGCCATCCTACAATGCTGAAAGTCGGCGTGGGGCGCCCCGTTGGCCTGTGAGTTTGCGTCAGTAGCGGACCGATGTGCGAATAGGCCGAAGGCAGCACAACGCGCCAAGATCCGGATGGCACCGAGGTGGTGTCTAGTAAGTTGCCGCACTGGTGTGGCCATCCAACAATGCTGAAAGTCGGCGTGGGGCGCCCCGTTGGCCTGTGAGTTTGCGTCAGTAGCGGACCGATGTGCGAATAGGCCGAAGGCAGCACAACGCGCCAAGATCCGGATGGCACCGAGGTGGTGTCTAGTAAGTTGCCGCACTGGTGTGGCCATCCTACAATGCTGAAAGTCGGCGTGGGGCGCCCCGTTGGCCTGTGAGATGGCGTCAGTAGCGGACCGATGTGTGAATGGGGCTGAAGGCAGCGCAACAATATTTTCGGAATAGAAGACACCACTAGGCGCTGAGATGCCAAGATCCGGATGGCACCGAGGTGGTGTGTAGCAAGTTGCCGCACTGGTGTGGCCAATCTACAATGCTGAAAGTCGGCGTGGGGCGCCCCGTTGGCCTGTGAGTTTGCGTCAGTAGCGGACCGATGTGCGAATGGGGCCAAAGGCAGCGCAACAATAGTTTCTGACTGACACCACAAGGCGCTGAGATGCCAAGATCCGGATGGCACCGAGGTGGTGTCATAGTTGAGAGTTCTGAGCAGTGGTTGTAACACTGTCTGAAGCTTATTTGCAGCTGCTGCAGCTTCACTACGCGTCAAGATCCGGATGGCACCGAGGTGGTGTCTAGTAAGGTGCACTGGTGTGGCCATCCTACAATGCTGAAAGTCGGCGTGGGGCGCCCCGTTGGCCTGTGAGTTTGCGTCAGTAGCGGACCGATGTGCGAAAAGGCCGAAGGCAGCACAACGCGCCAAGATCCGGATGGCACCGAGGTGGTGTCTAGTAAGTTGTCGCACTTCTGTGGCCATCCTACAATGTTGAAAGTCGGCGTGGGGCGCCCCGTTGGCCTGTGAGATGGCGTCAGTAGCGGACCGATGTGCGAATGGGGCCAAAGGCAGCGCAACAATATTTTCTGATTTGAAGACACCACAAGGCGCTGAGATGCCAAGATCCGGATGGCACCGAGGTGGTGTCTAGCAAGTTGTGGCACTGGTGTGGCCATCGTACAATGGTAAAAGTCGGCGTGGGGCGCCCTGTTGGCCTGTGAGATGGTGTCAGTAGCGGACTGATGTGCGAATGGGGCCAAAGGCAGCGCAACAATATTTTCTGACTGACACCACAAGGCGCTGAGATGCCAAGATCCGGATGGCACCGAGGTGATGTCTAAGTTGCGGACTGATGTGCGAATGGGGCCAAAGGCAGCGTAACAATATTTTCTGTATGGAAGATACCACTAGGCGTTGAGATGCCAAGATTCGGATGGCACCGAGGTGATGTCTAGCAAGTTGCTGTACTGGTGTGGTCATCCTACAATGCTGAAACTCGGCGTGGGTCGCCCCATTAGCCTGTGAGATGGCGTCAGTAGCGGACCGATGTGCGAATAGGCCGAAGGCAGCACAACGCGCCAAGATCCGGATGTCACCGTGGTGGTTTCATAGTTGAGAGGCACTTCATCTGCAGTGGGGCGCCGAGATCCGGATGGCACCAAGGTGATGTCTAGCAAGTTGCTGTACTGGTGTGGTCATCCTACAATGCTGAAAGTCGGCGTGGGGCGCCCCATTAGCCTGTGAGATGGCGTCAGTAGCGGACTGATGTGCGAATGGGGCCAAAGGCAGCGCAACAATATTTTCTGAAGAGAAGACACCAAAAGGCGCTGACATTCCAAGATCCGGATGGCACCGAGGTGGTGTCTAGCAAGCTATGCAGTTGAGTTGTGTGCGCACTTGCGGCGAATAGGTCGAAGGCAGCATAACAATGTTTTCTGAATAGAAGACACCACAAGGCGTTGAGATTCGGTTACCACCGAGGTGATGTCTAGCAAGTTGCCGCACTGGTGTGGCCATCCTACAATACTGCTCCGAATAACGGCGTGGGGTGCCCGAAGGGGGAGGGGGGGGAGCCGGCGTGAATGGGCCTTCCTAGGTGGAGGCTCGTCTGCTGTAGTGGGGCGCCCCTTTACCGTTTCAGTTGCCATTCAGCTGAGTTTCGGCTGCTCTTGATGCTACAGCAACAGGCGGCTGCAAGAGGACTCTCAAAATGGCGGCCTGTTCTTTGGATTTGGGCCTGGTCCACTAAAATGGCCCTGGGACACCTTAGAACTCGGACACTCTATTTTTTTTCCTTTCCTGTACATGCAAAAAAAGGTAAATGCCCGGTACGTTACACGCTTCATCTGCCACGATGAACTCTCCAGAGGAACCGAAAAAAAATATAGTTGTGGTAACTATACCATGCATCGTCATATGGAGAGGTGGCACCAATTAATTATAGTGCTGCATAAAAGAGAGATTTGGAGGAGAACCCCTGACCTGCTAGTACATTCATCAAAGAAGTGGCACTGAGAGCTTCAGAGGCAAGGGAAACGGTCCCAAATATTTAGAAGAACTTTGGAAAGATTAAAATGACATGTTTAGATTGTGGCAAATTAATTTCATGTGGACAGATGAGTGTTACTCTAATAAATACAGCATATGAACATCATCATAGTCGATGGTTGGTAGAGACATTTTGACTATATCCTGGACCTGCCCGTCCTCGCCCAAAATGGCGCCGGAATAAATGGGACTCGTAACTCCTTGTTGTGTACTGGTTGCAGAACCTTGAAATCACGAGATACGTATGCAGTTTTGAAGCACATGGCGGGCGGGGACGAGAATTGATTGAATATTTCGACATCCCTATTGATATTAAGTTCTGATGTGTTATTGATTACTGTACTGTTGAAAGTTCGAATTAACGTCACCCATGGTACTTGCCCGCAAATGTATATCTAGATAATTTTATTGTAACTGGCCCTGTCGTATTTTAATTATAAAATGTACGTCCACCAATTCCGTAACTGTTAGACACCTTAGTTCTTGCAACCTAATGGCCCGCCCGTTACGTTCCTCTACAGTGTAAATGTCTATTCATCATATACGATTACAGTTTGCTCCGTGGCAGGCCCACGTGGTTATAGGCTCGTATTTGTATAATGAAATTTTCACAATAAAGGTTTTTAAAAGAAAACATGGTAGTAGTATATACATTGGTAAAGTTTTTAATAATAGTCACTGTTTTAGAATCATTAAAAGGCAAGTGAAATAAAGCAGACCAATTACATGAAGGGTAAAAGGTATAATACGAAGGAACGCAGTAAAGATAAATGGTCAAGGGCTGTTGTGTTTTCTATTCCTGCAACATAAAGTGATCGATAAGAATCACATATTCAGGCGTATCGGCGACTAAGACAGCAGGTCGACCCTCTTTTGCTCAACGGCTCCGTCATGGGACGAAGAAACGCTCTTTTTCTCGAAAAAAGAATATATTTTACTTGCAGGACAGTTGTAAAATTTCCGGGAAAGTACATTAGCCTGGAACATTATAACATATATTTAAGAAAAAATAATGTTCGGAAGTAATGAAAAGCGTAATTTTTAGGTCATATGACCAAGCCTTTCATCATTACAATAAGAAAAGTAAAATGAACCAATGAAAAGTTTTATTAACAAGTCACATGACTTGTTATGCTTACGTTACGCGCTGCGCGCCCCGGATGACTTCCGGATGCGCTAACGCGGCGCGTCATATGACGCATTACGCGACAACGCAGGTCCAGAATATAGTCAAAATGTCTCCACCAACCAGCGGTCGGAACACAACCCCTTTCAGCAGGCTAAATAGTTCTGTTAAATGACAACAGAAGGGACAGGCAACAAGAACCATCAGTCAAAGAGGGGAGGGCTAGTTCTTCTCTACCAGGTTACATTGGGGCGCTACCGGAATTGATCGAATTGGTAGTCTACAGTGTTTCTGGATGTTTCAGACTGAAGCTGGGGTTAGCATGAGAACAGCACCATTTCGTAGCTCCGTCGTGGCCATTCCGCAACCAATCATGGCAGCCGCTCTTTATCGTTATTTTGGGCGGGGTGGGTGGCGGAGCCGAGCTGTTTTGCAGCCATCATTGTGTGGAGTTCAGTTCATCTCACTAGTTTTGTATTTGTCATGAGGGGTTGTTCCTAATGTTTCTATTTTAGCGAGGTCAAAAAGAGATCCCATTAGTGGCCTACTGATTTTGCTCGATTCCTTTTCTTTTTTTTTACACGATTTTTCGTTATCTGCAAAGACTAAACAGAGTATTGCGACTCTGTGTTTGTTTGTAAATAGAGAATGAACCAAAGAGAACTAATTCTAAAACAGTAAATACTTGGATAACAATCAATCAAATGGAGAGAGAAGCAGGCACGATGGATTACAACGGGGGCAAAGGCCTGCGTTAACTACCTTTCACTATCTGCAAAGAGAGAGTACTCCTAATAGAAATGAGGGGGGGGGCACCATTCAAAGCAGATCAGTGTGCATAAACACGAAAAAATTTTCACTTACCACGTACTTGACATTCGACAGCTTATGATATTTGCTATTAAAAAACCATTGAAATTCACTGAAAAAACCATAGGTTATAGACCATATATAGTTAGGAATTAGCATTTACAAAACCTTGAAAATTCACTGAAAAAACCATAGGTTATAGACCATATATAGTTAGGAATTAGCATTTTAAAAACCTTATTTTACTCACACAAAACCATTGAAATTCCATATATAGTTAGTTGCACTAACTATATATCGCGCACCCGCAATCCACTGCTGATCATGTCACATATTACATCATTCATGACATGGTCAGTGACATCACTGATGACATCACTGATGACATCTCAAATGACATCACTGATGACATCACTGATGACATCTCAAATGACATCACTGATGACATCACTGATGACATCTCAAATGACATCACTGATGACATCTCATTTGACATTACTGATCACATCACTGATGACATCATTCATGTGATAATACGATGAACCTCTTCAGACTCTAATATAACCTTAGATACACTCAGTGTAAACAGACACTCATAGACTGTCACTCATCCATGGAGTTACTCAGACACTTAGTCAGTCATGCAAAGAATCAATCACACCTCCATTTCCTCAACTATACAGTTATACACACCTTACTTATTCAAACATATACTAAAACATATTTACTCACTTATACAATCCTGGATACAAGTTCACAATGATCCATACAGCCACTCACACATTCACTGGCTCTTATGCACAGTTATTTATATATGTCAACTCTCACATGTACTGTGTTTTACATATGTACTTACTTTGACATGTAGCACTGAGATATCCATTCACTCTCCAATACACTCATGCACACAGTCAACCGCCCATACAGCTGTTTCCACATGCACTTTTGAACCCATACATCTAGTCAATCAACTGCTCACACATCTATGCAGAGAGTCCTACACCTCCCAGCCACCCAGACACACACTCAGTCTCCCATACAAATGCTTGGGCAACCAATCAATAACCCATACAGTTAATCATATAGCTAATGATCAACACATGCAGCAGTTTACAGAACAACAGACATAATGATGCACAAATTAAGACAGTTTAGTCACTAACCCATGCACTCAGTGAGACACATTTAATCAGTCACTCATACAGTCAGCCATGCCCCTACTAAATCCTTCATCAAGACACTTATACATCCACTCATTCTTCAATATGTAAGACATATTTTAACTTTACAGAATTATACAGTCACTGGATGTAGTCATCAGTGATGTCATTTGAGATGTCATCAGTGATGTCATCAGTGATGTCATTTGAGATGTCATCAGTGATGTCATCAGTGATGTCATTTGAGATGTCATCAGTGATGTCATCAGTGATGTCACTGACCATGTCATGAATGATGTAATATGTGACATGATCAGCAGTGGATTGCGGGTGCGCGATATATAGTTAGTGCAACTAACTATATATGGAATTTCAATGGTTTTGTGTGAGTAAAATAAGGTTTTTTAAATGCTAATTCCTAACTATATATGGTCTATAACCTATGGTTTTTTCAGTGAAAATATATATATATATATATATATATATATATATATATATATATATGTATATATATATATATATATATTCACTGAAGAAACCATAGGTTTCAGGCCTTATATAGTTAGGAATTAGCATTTTAAAAAACCTTTGAAAATCACTGAAAAAAACATAGGTTTTCATCCACGTGACAATCACATACACCTTTTCATACACTAGTACAATCTTTCATCAGTCTTTGTAAAATACAGAGTATCATATTTGAATCCATTGTCACAGCAATAAAAGTATCTAAAAACCCACTCAGTGATTCATAGATGTATACACACATCTAATCACTTACCTGTAGATTCACTCATACATGCTGTCAATGAACAATAGAACACTATGAAAAATACTTATACACCTATATCGACATTACACACCATCACACATCCTATTCACATATGAAGTCATCCTACTCACTTATGCAAACAATGGATCATACTTACATATTTACTAACACAACTTCATCTATTCATTTTGATAGTAAGTCATACTTAGTGAATTATAAAATCATTATTACAAGTATACAGTTATCCATACAGTCACTCACACAATCATTGAGTCTTATGTATACTTATTTATATACAACAACTGACACATACACTGCCTTTTATTTTTCTAGTTTGTTGGACATGTACCATTGAGAAATATATTTGCTCATCACCACACCCATAAAGATATTCACTCACCCAAACAAGTGTTAGAACATGTAGTTTTAACTTCATATATCTAGTGAATCAACTATTCACACATCTTTGGGCAGTCACACACCCCCCACCGAACCACACACACATTCACTCTCCCATACAAATATTCAGTTAACTGATCAATAACTAATAAAGACTTTCACATAGCTAGTAACCAACTGGAGAACCAGTTTACACAACAACTGACAAAGTGATACAGATATTCACACAGTTTAGTCACTATCCACTATATTTAGTGAGACACTAAATTGGTCAAGTAAACAGTCAATTACACTGTTACTAAATTCTCCATCCAAATATTTATTTTTATATATCCACTCATTCTTCAATGCAAATTCCTATATATATAATGCATATTTAAAAAATGAAGCAAACCACATTCACTGGATGATGTCATCAGTGATGTCGTCAGTGATGTCATTTGAGATGTCATCAGTGATGTCACCGACCATGTCATGAATGATGTAATATGTGACATCATCAGCAGTGGATTGTGGGTGCGCGAAATATAGTTAGTACAACTAACTATATAGGAGCAATTTCAATGGTTTTGTATGAGTGAAATGTCCAGCTAACTATAACACCTCTAAAACCTATAGTTTTTTGAGTGAATTTTAAAGGTTTTTTAAATGCTAATTCCTAAATATATAAGACCTGAAACCTATGTTTTTTTCAGTGAATTTCAAAGGTTTTTTAAAATGCTAATTCCTAACTATATAAGGCCTGAAACCTATGGTTTTTTCAGTGAATTTCAAATGTTTTTTAAATGCTATTTCCTAACTATATAAGGCCTGAAACCTATGTTTTTTTCAGTGAATTTCAAAGGTTTTTTATATGCTAATTCCTAAGTATATAAGGCCTGAAACCTATGGTTTTTTCAGTGAATTTGCAATGTTTTTTAAATGCTAATTCTATTAGCGGATAACGTTTAAATAGGTTAATATCCTTGTGGGACCACCTGAGCAGCCCTAGGGGGTCAGGGTGTTTCTACCCTGCCCCCTTTTTGCATTCTACACGTTTGTTTTTCTGCTTCTTTTGTGCCTCGGTCAACCTAGCACAAGATGAATGCCAACACTTCCTGGTTAGAAGTGTTGACAGCCAATGAGCATGCTGCTTTCCTGTCAAAGGCATGCTGATTGGCTGCCACTGTCTGTCAACACTCCAAACCAGAAAGTGTTGTCTGCCATCTTGTGCCTCGGTAGAACCAAGGCACTAGAAAGCAGTGAAACAAAGGTTCAAAACATGCAAAGGGGGCAGGGTAGAAGAACCCTGACCCCCTAGGCCTGCTCAGGGGGTCCCACAAGGCCCCCCCAGGCCCAATATTTGTTTTTCTTCAGAAAATCACGGGTTTATGTGCACCGTACAGAGTACAGTAAGGAAGGAGCGGAGCGAGGCAATTTTAAGGAAAATTACACACAGATTCCTAAATCGGCGCCATAGTAATTCCCAATAGAATGTTGGGGATTTCCTATGGTAGCTAGGTCCTAACAATATATGCCTACTGGCGACTGCCAGTTGGTAATATATGTGTGTGTGTGTGTGTGTGTGTGTGTGCATGTGTGCGTGTGTGTACTGGTATGACTGTGAATGGGTTTATAAATGGTTGCGTGGGATTGACAATGGGTGTATAAAAGATTCTATAGGGGTGCGAGTGGTGGAATCAGAGATGCTGTGGGTGATTTTATCACTGATGTCATCAGTGATGTCACTGACTATGTCATGAGTGATGTAATATGTGAGTTCATAAGCAGTGCATTGCGGGTGCGCGAGTTATAGTTAGCTCAGCTAACTATAACCACTGAATATATATCCGTGAATTTCTTAGGTTATTTAAATGCTAATTTCTAACAATAATGTCCCTGAAAACCTGTGTTTTTTCAGTGGATAAATATATATATATATATATATCTATATATATATATATATAGAGAGAGAGAGAGATAAATAGATTCCTTTAGGCAACACTAAAAGCCAAATATATATGTAAGTTTATAATACATGAGATTCTGCAATCCCTGCATAAAAACCTGTCTCTTTCTTTACAAAAATGCACAGTGCATTACCCTTGTGGCTGTACATGTTTGTATATTATGACGTCTCACAGCACTAAATGTTCTTTCCTCTACAAAGGGTTAATTCAAAATATAGTGCATCCAGATGTGTCATTTGAAAGGAAATGGAAGCTTTAAAGCTGGTTTGCATACTTCTATAGAAGGCCTGCAGAATGCGTCTGGGAATGGTTATCTGTTTTTAATTTCTGAGTTAACAGAGACCCTGCTTTCCTCATTGAAAATGTACACATGTAGATCTATGGGACAAATTAATTTCAATGAGCAGGCCAGCAGTTTCCTAAAGGAAATTGACTTATTGCATATGGTTATTTGCCTTGAGAAACATGTTCATTTCCACATGAACCAAAGTGCATTACATTACAAAACATGATAATTATTGAGCAAAGGCCTGGGCAAGTAGACATCCAGAAACAACATTTGAGTTGTATGCATACTTTTTTTGGTCGATTAGTTGAGTGGGTGCAAGTTAAATTGGGGGCATTAAAACAAATGTTTCCCCAATGCATTTTGCATGGATATTTTTATCAGATGTAGCGGGAAAACAGATTTACTTGACAATTGGCGGGAATGTAGATTTTGCTATGGAAAGGGCTCCTTTTGGTATTTTAAATAAATTGATTCCGTTTTTTTTAAGTTAGAAAGGAGAAAAACATAGTGATAGGTTGGGCTGTGGTATACGGCAGTAACTTTACAGTATACTACAGTATATGCCGCTGACAAAACATAATATTATTGGCTAATGATTGCCTTTACAAAGTTAAAAGTTACCCATATTGGTTAAAGCAGACTTTGCCTGTGGTCTAAGTTTTAGTGTTTGAATATAAGATCATCAAGTAACCAAAAATGCAATCTGCATGCGTTTTACCATCCACCAGGAGATAACGCAAAGTTCACAGAGCAACTAATAGAGATCATAACGGCCAACTCCGATTCCGATGCCAACAACATTTTCCTGGGAGACTTAATCTACACTGGGACGACACAAATGACAAAACGGTTAACTTGCTTAAAGAGTTCCTCGCAGAACTAAACCTTACACAAGCTTGCACCCAACCCACACATGCGCAAGGAGCGACCTTAGACTGGATTATTGCAAAAAAGAAAGAGACATCAATACACGCTATTGATCCGTGTGATTGGTCGGACCATCACGCCATAACATTCGTGATTCCCACAGTGAAAAAGGGAAGGACTGTGCAACCCCTCAGGTCCAAAAAAGCGATCCGAGATACAAAAGAGGCGAATATTGAGTTATTGGTTGAAAGCTGCGAGAGAGATTTAAAGTCACCTAACGACATGCAGAATGTAAACGAGCTGACTGATCACTACCTAACCTCAATTGGAAATATCGTCAATGACACCATGCCACTAAAACTGAAAAGAGTCGCAGAAAAACCCAAAAATCCTTGGTTCAATGGGGCACTGAATGAGGAAAGGCGCAAACTGAGAACGGCCGAAAGAAACTGGAGACAACACCCTTCCTCCCCTGAGCTGAAAGCCCTCAGAACCATCAGAAATCAATATAACAAAAAGATAATCAATTCCAAGAAAGAATATATAAGAGCAGAACTTGACAATGCCAAAAACAGTCCACGAAAACTCTTCGAGATCTTAAAACAACAATCAGACAAACTGGCCAAATCGGCCCAAGAGCATTCAAAAACTCCCTTAAGCGGTGAGGAATTCTCCACATTTTTCACAGAAAAGACCAAATCGCTAGAGGTAGAGCTCTCAAACGCCGCGGCTATCCTCCCGACCCAACATTTGCCGACAAACGTGGCCCCCATGACAACAGAGAGTATTAAGGCAAAAAATAAAGCAAATTGGGACACATTTGAATTATATGATCAGGACGAGATCGCCAAAACGCTGTCGGAAATCAGACCAAACAACCACTATCATGACCCTTTACCGGCAAAGTGTGTAAGAGAAATCAGCCACATCCTGGTCCCAATCTGGACCAAAATAGTAAACGCGTCACTTGCACAAGGGATCCTCCCTGACTGCCTAAAAACAGGACAAGTAGTGCCAATAATCAAAAAACCGACAGCGGATACAACAGATCCGAATAACTATCGTCCAGTAACCAACATCCCTTTATTGGCCAAACTTATTGAGAAATGAGTGCAGAGCCAACTGAATCAACACATCACCAAGTTCTCCTTACTAGACGAATGCCAAGCAGGATTCAGAGCAGGGCATAGCACCGAAACAGCGATCCTGCACATTGTCGATGACGCGCTACAAGCCCTAGACCAAAAGCAAGCTTGTCTATTGATTCTATTAGACCTATCAGCTGCATTTGACACGGTAAATCATGAAGCATTATTGTCCAGACTACAGGACAGGATGGGATTGTCCGGAAATGTGCTGAAATGGTTCAATTCTTTCCTACGCAACAGAACACAACGATTCCTGGTTAACCAAGCAATCTCACCCTCATGTCCTAATACAATCGGGGTCCCGCAAGGTTCAACACTATCCCCAGATCTATTCAACCTGTATGTCGAACCTCTTACAGACATTCTGCGGAAATCACAGATTTCCTACCACATGTATGCAGACGACACGCAAATATACTTGAAGATTGCCTCTCTTGAGGACATTGACCGAATGAATGACACACTAAAGATGGCTCTGGAATGGTTAACCTCTAATCATCTGAAACTAAATGCCCATAAAACAGAATTCTTGCTAATTTCACCACCAAGGAGCAATTCTGAAATAAAGGAATGGACCAAATTGTTGACGGCGCTAAACTGCACCCCAACCCTAGTCAACTCAGCCAAATCATTAGGAATCACTTTAGATGAAAATCTCGACATGAAAGCCCACATTAATTCAATGGCGAAAAGTGCCCGCTTCCATTTGAGCTACTTAAGAAAATTAAAACCATTCATCTCGGAGGCAGATTTAAAACTGGCTATTCAATCCCTATTTATATCGAGGATCGAATATGGTTGCTCCACACTAGCCGGCCTACCAAAAACATCCACAGCACCACTAAAAGCCTGTCTCAACGCAGCGGCAAGACTCATCACTGGATCTAGGAAATTTGATCATATATCTCCTCACTTGAAAGCACTAAACTGGCTTCCTTATGAGGCTAGAATTCAAATGAAGATAGCATGCATTACCCACAAAGCGGTGCACTATAACACACCAAGATATCTAGCCAAGAAAATCAAGCTATCGGGAGGAAACAGACCAACCAGAAGCGCCAAGGAGCTACTGTTGCGGCCAGCCATCTTCCGAAAGAAAAAGTCCGACCGAGCATTCTCTGGAGCTGCCCCCAGAGTCTGGAATTCTCTCCCTCCAAGCATCAGGAAGATTCCAAATATTGTTTCATTCAAACGGGAACTGAAAAGCCATATGTTGAGGAAATACCTTGAATAGGGAAGCTGACGGATCTCTAGGACGAATATCCATATCAGCCGAAGGGCAGCCATCTTCAGGAACAATATCATTGATAAATGACTGACTCCACCCACAAGCCTCAACTTTGTCCTCATTGCTATCACCATACTATGTGAACCTATAACTGTTTTTATAGCCGAAAACTATATAACCTCTACCTCTTCTTATTGGTCGATATAGATAGGGATATAAGCTAAGCCTTACCTACCTTTTATTGCTAATTGCACATGCGTTTGGAATATATATATTTATGCACCCCCTCATAGCCATAATTTCGTCTACCTCATATCTGTTTGTTTATTATAACTGTTATTGTACTGCCAATTTGTTACTGACCTCGATGTTAAGCGCTCTGATACCCACGGGTCTTGTTCGCGCTATACAAAACACTATAATAAATAAATAAATAAATAAATAAAGCAAGAGTAATAGTGCTTTTGTAGTCTACACGAAGTCATGAGGCACTTCAGAAAACTATTTAAAGGTCGGTAATCTTATTTATATTTTAAAAAGTATTTTCGGAGTACAGTGGTATTATCTCAAAAGTACTCATACTTATATAATGTGAAAAGAAATTACCGACAGAAGTAAGGAGGCTACGCCACTTAAGTCTATACCACTGGACTCAACCCTGCACTACTGCATTGTATGCCAATGCACTCTACACCCCTGCACTCAGCTCTGCACTACTCTACATCACTGCACTCTATGCCACTGTACTTGACTCTACACTACTGCACTCTATGCCACTGCACTCTACGTCTCTGCACTGTACTTTGCACCACTCTGTGCCACTGCCCTCTATGTCACTCTATGCCACTGCACCCTATGCCACTGTACTCTAAGCTGCACTGTTGCACTCTATGCCACTCTATCCTACGCCACACTACTCTGTGCCACTCTACTCCACATCACTCTGTGCCATGTCTTTCTATCCAACTTCACATTCTACTCTATGCTGCTCTACTTTTAACCCACTTCACTTCACCCCACTTATCTCTACACTACCTCAGTTTAAGACCCTCTTCTATACACCACTTAACTCTAGTGCATGGCACACTACTCCAATCTATGACACACCACTCCACTCTCCACGACTATATTCTAGTCTGCACCAATTTACTCCATGTTGCTGCACTCTATACCACGCTAATCTAGTCTACTACACCACTCTGCTCCACACTACTGCACTGTATGGCAGTGTATGGCACTTTACTGTACTCTGCACCACTCTAATGTATGGTATTTCACTCTATGCCACTGCACTCTATGCCACTCTATTCTGTGCTACTCAACTGTCTACCACTGCACTCTACTCTGCACCACTCCACTTTATGCCACTGCACTTTACACCACTATACTCTATTCTACCCCACTTCACTCTATGCCACTCTACTCTACTCTACTTCAATGTACCCTAGTTCACTATACCCTACTTCACTCTACTCTATGCCACTCTACTCTACGCAACTCTGCTCTACACCATTTCACTGTACCCCAATTCACTCAACGCCACTCAACTCTATTGCACTCAGCTGTCTGCCACTTTACTCTATACCACTCTACTCAGTGCCACTCTACTCCACTCTACTCTATGCCACTCTACTCTACTATACCTCACTGTACCCTAGTTTGCTATACCCTACTTCCCTTTACTGTATGTCACTCTACTCTACAGAACTGTACTCTACCCCATGTCACTCTACCCAAATTCATTCTACACCACTGACCTCTATTCCACTCAGCTGTATGCCACTCTACTCTACACCACTCTACTCTGCTACACTCTACAACATTCTACTCCACTCTAATCTATTCTGCTCTTTGCCACTGAACTCTATATCACTGCACTCTACGCCACCCAACTCTAAGCCACTCTATTCTACACCACTCTACTCTACCCCCATTTCCCTCTCCCCACTTCACTCCAATCCAGTTCACTCTAAACCAATGTACTCTACACCACTGTACTGTATACCAATATACTCTAAGCCAGTCTACTCCAACCCACATCACTCTACACACTCTTGTCGTCACTGCTTTTCTCCATTCCACTGGATTCTACTCCACTTCACTCTAAACCACTTCACTCTATCCCATTTCACTGTATATCACTCTACTGTATGTCACTCTACTGTACCCCCACTTTTTTCTATGCCATTCTACTTTTTTCCACTATACTCTACTCTACACCACACTCCTATACACCATTTACTCTACATCCAGCTACTCTGCTCTACTCTACTCTACTCTACTCGAGTCTACGACACTCTACTCCTCATCACTTTTGGCCAATTCAAGCCACCTTACTACACTCCACTCTACTGTATTCCACAGTACTCTATCACACTCTACACAGCTGCAGTCTACACCTGCGCAACCTAATCTGCACCAGTGAATTTTACGTCACTCAACTCAACACCACTCTACTCCATGCCACTTTACTCTACGCCATTCTACTCTATGTCACTATACTCTATGCCACTCCACTCTACCCCACTTCACTCTACCTCTCCCCACTATATGCCCCTCTACTGTTTGCCACTCTACTCTATGCCACTTCACCCTTACCCACTATTCTGTAACCGGATTCTCTCTACAGCACTCTGCTCTATGCCATTCTATTATACACCACTGTACACCACTCCACACCACTCTCCTGCACTCCACCCTATGCCTCTCTACTCCACTGTATTCTTCTCCACTCTACACTACTGCAGTCTAGACCACTGAAGTCTACTCTGCATCACTTCACTTTACACCACTATACTCGACGCCACTCTACTTTGCACCGCTCTACTCTACCCCACTTCACTTTCCCACACTTTACTCTACTCCACTCTATGCCACTCGACTATACACCCTTCTACTGTATGAAACTCTACCTCACTTCACTCTACCCCACTTCTCTCTGCAATGATGTACTATACACTACTCTACTCTGCTCTACAACACTTCACTCTACCCCACTTCAGTGTAGCCCACTTTACTCCACCCCAAACTTGTGTATGCCATTCTACACTATGCCACTCTGTCCTCTATGCCACTATAGGCTACTCAACCCCACTCCAATCTATGTCACTCTACTCTATGCTACTCTAATCTACACCACTCTACTACACCCCACTTCCTTATTCCCCCACTTCACTCTGCCATGTTTCACTCTACCCCACTTCACTCTACACCACTCTACTGTTTGCTTCTTTACTCTCTTCCTCTCTACCCTATGCCACGCCAAGCCACTCTATACCACTGAACTGCACTCTACTCTATTCCACTCTATGCCACTGCACTCTACACTTCACTCTACACTGCACTCTGGCCCACTGCACTTTATGCCACTCTAGTCAATACCCGTATACTCTACCGCCACTTTATTTTACCTCACTTCACTATACACCACTCTCCTCTACACCACTCTACTCTATGCCACTTTATTGTTTGTCACTGTACTCTACGCGACTTCAATCTACTCCACTCTATTCCACTGTACCCCACTCTACTCTACGCTATTGCACTTTACTTTGCAACACTTCACTCTACCCCATGTCAGTCTATGCCACTCTACTGTACGCCACTCAACTGCATGCTACGATATGCAAAGCCACTCTACTCTACCCTACTTCACTCTACCACACTTCACTGTACCCTACTTCACTCTACCCCACTCTACGGTTTGCCACTCTACACCACTATACTCTACCCTACTTCACACTATCCCACTTCACTGTACCCCATTTCACTGTTCACCATTCTACAGTTCGTCACTCAACTCCCTGCCACTCTACTCTACCCCACTCCAAACCACTCTATGCCACTGTACTCCACTCCACTCTGCGTCACTGCACTCTATGTCACTGCACTCTAGGCTACTGCACTCTGCACCACTATACTCTATGCCACCCTACTTTACTCTGCGCAACTCTACTCTACTACACTCTTGTGGTAAATAAATAAATAATACCTCTATTTTTGACTGGACATAACAATAACAGATAGCTCAATAAATAAGAGTCAAGATTCGAGGTAGTAGGAGTTTGCAGGTTTAATACAGCATAAAGGACAGGAACAGGACAACCTGCACGGGCAAGATCTGGGATGGCTAGCCAACAGGGGGGCCCCGACAGCTGTCGGGCAGGAGCTGGAATGAGCGCGCTAGCTTTTAATAACAATACACAAGTATATATACTAAAACAATTGCATTACAGTACATACAGTAGGTGTGACAGTGGGTGGGGCCTGTAACAGTCGCGAGAGATAAGGCAGAAAGTGGGTGTAACAGGAGGCGTATGCATAGACATGTGATGTAAACGTAACGGAATATGTCATAAATGGGGCGGAAACATGGAGGGGGCTACCTAAGGAGCCGGGACCTCTAACCTAGTGGTGCGCGCAAACTGGCAATGACGTGTTACTAGGGAGAAGCTGGGGGCTATGACTTCTGCGCTAGAAGGAGAGACTAAAGTCTGGAGAGTCAGAGCGACATGTACCTAAACACTATCTAGTATCTGGTGTTTAGAGAACATGTTGATAGAATCCAAAAGTTATCAGGGTAAAGGCTAACAGACACTAAGACTGGTGCATGCATTATTCTACATGTAGTGTGTGTTGAGGAATATTGAATGACCATAAATACAGTATTTCTCTTACATGGAGACGTAAAGGCTAGACGATGACTGAAACTATTGATGCGATTCAGTAGCTTAGGAATGCAGAGAAGGAGAGCTGGACTGATAACTGGAATCATAACATACTCTTGGCAGACTGGCAGGCAGAGCCAGGCCGAGCCGGGCACTGTGAGGCAGGAAGTAAGTGAAGGGTCAGGGATACAGGTGGGGGCTGTATCGCTCCTCAGCGAGGGTTCAGGAGACAGGAGCTGAATCTGAGTCCAGGCCCTTTTGAGGCCTAGAAACGGAGACTTTACAATGAAATAACGTGCACACTGAGAAACGTGGCAACGTAGCTTTACATAGGCCTAATACTCGTAGCTTTCACGAGAACTGGAAACTGGCATACTAGAGTTGGACACAACTGTAATTGCGTCTTTAATCGATCATGGGGAATACATATGCATATTAATCATGCACATACAACATAACATGGGGAACACGTAGGGACACAGAACATGGCAAAATTTACTTTTCCACATTCCCTCCTTGTCACTACGTTTCCATCAGGAAACATCAATATTCATGATACCGTCTATCATTTCATACAGTATCATTTGCTCGTCTCGAATTTTCTTGGAACGGGATTTAGGACGGGACTTGGGACTAGGAATACAAGAGGTAGCACAAATGCCGCAAATCGCAGGGCCACATTGTATACAGAGGCAGCAACTGAATATGATCGCTACTGCAATACCTAGAAGTGACAATATTTTCCATCCCCAGGCAGAAATAATACTCCAAAACCAACCGGACCATGTCCAGGTGCCTGGATTCTGGTGTAACTGATGGGCAATTTTATGAAGTCTGGTTATAGCTGAATAAACAGACGGCGCGTTATTAGGAATGAAAATGCAGCAACTAGATCCGATGACTCTACATGCTCCTCCTCTATCGGCCAGTATGACGTCAAGAACGAGACGATTTTGGAGCACGACAAATCTCATAGCAGATTGCTCTTCGGTTAAGTTACCTAGGGCAGAGGCAGTCTCATTCACTACTGCTTCAAGGGTTCTGGTCAATCTACGTATTAACTTACTATTCTGGATAGGTCCTATAAAGAAGAAGAAACCTCTATTGAAATCTGTATACTGTTCTAGAGCAGTTTCAGTTTGATCGACAATCGGGGACTCAATCTCCCTTCTATGTCTAATGTGTACTAGATGTGTGTTTCTGTGATAATCAGATGGGGCTAGGAAAACTGGTGGCAGTAGGAAGGCAATGTAACAGGTTCCTTCCCAATCGAGGGGCAGACGAACATATGCGGTCTGACCACAAACAAAATAAGAATGACGTGAAGCTTTGAAAATAGATTTCCCACTGTCACTATACTTGACAATAGTAGTACAATCACTATGTCCTACATGTATGGAACCATTATTTCTGACACATAATTCGCCTTTGACTGGTAGTACTGAAATAGCAGGTAAGTCTGGAGTAGTATCAGACTGAACATTCAGGACCATAAAATTCGAAGAATAATTACCTAAATTATAAACTTCATTTTCTAGATCTAACCCTGTTCTGTGGGGAAGACCTTGCTTGTCTGGAAAACATGTACTGTTCAGAAGGGACATATCATTTGAAGATGACGTTAACATGGACCAGGCTCCACATGAACCGTTATGTGAAAATGGATAAGGAAAGAGTGGCAGAACTCCCTTCGGTGTCTGGAAAGGGGGGAGTCGACCACACACCCAACAATTAGTGGCATTGCTGGTCTGGTGTGAATAATGTAACATACGGATGAATGAATTGTTGCGCATAGCAAGACGATAGGATAGTTCGTGTGGAGGCAGATCACTAAACGTGTGCTCTACTGTAGCATTAGAAAACTTATTTACATGAGAAATTGGAAAACATAAATGAAATGCATAGCTCGTGCAGGTAACCATTAAGCTTAAAAACAATATAAAACTTAGAAAAACGATACATCGGATTGAGTTTTGACTAACTCTCTCACTATGGGGGTCTATTTCATACATGTCAGATACCTGTCTAACCGTTTCACCTAGGGGAGGACTTAGACAATTAAACTGGCTGACTTATTTTACTAGACCGGAGCTTCAGTTTATACTCCTGCTGCGGAGTTTTCTCTAACAGGGAGGGCTTGATATCAATGTCATTTGCGGGACAGTCCTTAAGAATAGTTTCTTGGCAGTCTTTAAAATCTTGACAATCCTTGGAAAAGTTCTTGGAAACAGTTTGTAGTTGGTGAAATTTCTTGACGTGTGACAGATGGACCCACCCCTTCCTGCCTTCCAACTTGACGGCAGTACGGGTGGTCAAAAGGACTAACTTCGGCTCCTTCCAGCGAGGCTCCAGCGGACTTGAACGATCAAAATTGCGGACGAGGACCAGGGTGCCGGGAAGGATCTCGTGTGGCTTGACTTCAGTATTGTCGGGAAATGCAGCGGCAACCTGTGAACGACAAGAGTGTAGGGCAGACATCAAGGAAGCTAGGTAATCTGTCAGCATATTACTGGAAACATCTGTAATACTTCGGGGTCTAGGTGTACCCCACATATTCGGGGGACGGCCGAATACGACCTCATAAGGGGACAGACCTGATCTGGAATGTGCGACCATGCGCATATAGAACAGAGCGACTGGCAAGGCAACTAACCAGTCTACACCTTTCTCTTTACAGACTTTGGCAATACGGATTTTCAAGGTTTGATTATGTCTCTCTACGAGACCGGCTGCTTCTGGATGGCGTACACAATGGAACTTCCACTGGTACCCTAGTAAAAGGGAAACGTGCTTCAAGAGTTCAGATGAGAATGGCTGGCCGTTATCAGAATATACGACCCTTGGGAGTCCATAACGGGGGAAATATTCACGAACCAACTGCTTGGCAGTGGTCGCGGCTGTGTAATCTGGGACTGGATATGCTTCTGTCCACCTGGACAAAGCGCATACAACTACAAGGACATACTTGAAACCTCGACATCGCTCCATCTGAATATAATCCATCTGGAGGACTTCAAAAGGGTGGTCAGGGGGCTGGAATCCAACTTGTTCCACCGGGACACTTTTACCTGGATTGAACTGGCAACATATCATACAGGTACGGACTTTCTGCTTGGCTGCAGCTCGTAAATGCTTGTTGAACCAAAGGTTCTGGATACTGTCTAACATGGCTTTTTCTCCTAAGTGTGCAGGACTATGTGCGGTATTAATAATGACTTGAACCATTGAGTCGGGGAGAAACCATGTGGCTTTTCCCTTCGTTACCCATCCCTGATCTGTCTGGACCCCTCCTTGTTCGGACCATTTCTTGATTTCTTCAGGAGTAGCATGTGACTGGATATCTATGACATCCTGAGTAGGGTCCTTAACTGTCATACAAGTAGTCTGTTCTAGAGTGGATGTCGGTGTCTTGTTAACTGGTATGTCTGGTGTCTGTGCTGTAAGCTTGGCTGTTCGATCTGCTAGATCATTTCCTTGAGAAATAATGTCTGTAACTTTCGTATGTGCCTTGCACTTCATGATAGCGATAGATGTCGGTAAATGTATTGCATCTAACAGAGCTTGAATAAGGAGACCATGCTGAATCTTGGTTCCATGAGAAGTCATGAAACCTCTCTCCTGCCAGAGCACTCCGAAGTCGTGTACAACTCCGAATGCGTAGCGTGAATCTGTGTAAATATTAACTTTCAGGTTCTTGGCATGTATGCAGGCTTGAGTCAGAGCAACTAGCTCTGCTGCTTGAGCAGACAGGGTGTCAATACGATGTGTTTCAATAACTTCAGTGTCAGTAGTCACTGCATACGCGGCTACTAGTTCTCCTGTACTTGTTCTCATACATGAACCATCCACATAAAGTGTCAGGTCGGGATCTGGTAATGGAATATCTGTCAGATCTTGTCTTGGCTTAGTCATAGTGTTAACAACTTCCACACAGTCATGTGTGGCAGGATTTGAAGTAACTGACGGTAACAGTGTAGCAGGATTTAGAACGTTGCAGCGTCTGATTTCTATGTGTGGCTGGAACAGTGTCAGTTCATAACCTGTCAAACGTGCAATTGTCAAGTGCTGGGTCTGTGTTCGGTTTAAAAGAACTTCCACGGAGTGTGGAACTTGTACTGTCAAGGAATGTCCTAATACTATGGAATCACTTTGTCTGATAGCTAGTGCTGTGGCTGCAACTGACTTGAGGCACGCAGGCAAAGCCTGGGCTACTGGATCTAGTGTGCTCGAAAAATAAGCACAGGGCTTGTATTGTCCTGCTTGATCTTGTGTAAGAACAGATAATGCAGTACCATCACGTTCTGTGACAAAAAGTGTGAAAGGCTTACTGTAGTTCGGTGTAGCTAGAACGGGTGCTTGGCATAAAGCTTTCTTTAACTCATTAAAACTAAGTGTATGTTCAGATGTCCAAGGGAGAACAGTCGATACGGCTGCCTCCTGTGTCGTTAACTGTATCAGTGGTTTAGCTAGAAATGCATACTGAGGAATCCATTGTCTGCAATAGGAAGTAAGGCCGATAAAAGCACGTACCTCCTTCTGGGTCTTGGGCTGAGGAAGACTCGCTATTAACTGGATACGATCGGGTGTCAACTGCCTACCCCACTTGGACAGTAAGTGGCCTAAGTAGATCACTTGCTGGACACAGAATTGAAGCTTTGAAGGGGACACCTTGTGCCCCATCTCGGCTAGGAAATACAGGACTGTAAGCGATGCTCGCTCGCAAGCACGTTCAGAACGGGCTGTGATCAGTAGATCATCGACATACTGGAGCAGGGCAGTGTCAGTTGGCATGTGAATGTTGTCTAGTTGTCTCTTTAGTGCTTGACTGTAGATGCTAGGACTTTCTGTGAAACCTTGAGGAGCTCGTGTGAATTTATAGCTCCTTCCATTTAAACAAAAACCGAAAAAGGTACTGGCTGTCTGGATGAATGGGGACACTGAAAAATGCGTTTTTGAGGTCTATGACTGTGAAAAATGTAGCCTCAGAATCAATGGCTGTCAATAGAGATGAGATATCTGGAACAACTGGGTACTGGGGAATGATACATTTATTGAGTTCTCGAAGGTCAATCACTAATCGATATACTGGAGGTGCATTTGGATCAGTACGTTTCATGACTGGAATGATAGGAGAATTACATACATTGGAGTCAGTTTCTACAACTACTCCTTGAGCAATAAGCTCGTCAATAATTTTGGATAAGGCTGCTACAGCCTCAGGTGGCAATCTGTACTGTCTGATTCGTGGTAACACTACACCTTGCTTGAGAGTCACACGATGGGGTGTGATTTGCATGAAGCCAACATCAGTTGGACCTTGTGCCCATAGATGCTGCGGAACTTTAGACAATCTTGGATCAAAATCTCGCAAAACATAGTGACCCTTGAAGTCACGTAAAAACAAACGTATTCCCTCTGGGGAACAGCAAATAACTGCACCTAATTCTTTCAGTGTCTTAATACCTAACAAATTTTCTGGACAGGACTTCGTAAGCAATAGATCAGTAGTTCGGGACAATGGACCTACTTCTAGAGTAACTGGTTTGGAAATCTCGTTAACAATTGGCTTTCCTGAAAATCCAAGGGAAACATTTCTAGAGCCTGAGAGCGGAGCCCCTGGAACCTCGTCGTGACTAATGGTAGTCCTACTTGCCCCTGTATCAATCAGAAACTTTCTGTCTTTCCCTAATACTTGACTGTGAACATAGGGACCTTCTTGATCTACAGGAATCTCGATGAGAGGCAAGCCTACCTCCCTCTCTAGGCTGTTTCATGAATACGCTTGATACTCTGGATACTCTGTCTGTGCATACTGGTACATCTGCTGTGTAACATGCTGTGTTGCAGCGATAGGCTGCGGTGCTGGAACTGTCTGTTGTGCATTCTGTGGCTGAGAAGTCTGTGAAACTTGTTCTTGTCTAGGCGGACGTGGTCTTTCTTTAGTTTTACCAGTGGCTATATTGTGTTTCAGAACTGCACACTCGTTTATAAAATGACCTGGCTGTTTACAATAATTGCATGTCCCTTTAACGGGAGCTGCAGGATGACTGGCTTGATTCGGACCCCTCTTCTGACTGTCTTGTGGAACAGATTGTGCAACTAGTACTTTCATTTTCGTGTCTTTCATACGTCTTCTCTCGTGTTCTTGCTCTTCTCTGATTCTATTCTGGTGGTACTGGAGCATCTGGAGCATTTGGGACGGAGTACTAGCTTGCCAAGTACTTTCGACTTTCAAAACTCGATTCTTAACTTGTGGACTTGAATTCTCGACTAATTTAGTAACAAAAAGATGAGGGTATGACTCACTACTCGTCTTCAAACCACTGTTGATGCTAAAACATTTCTCAAATCTAGAATAAAAATCACTAGTATCTTCGTCTTGTTTCTGTTTACAGGCTGAGATTGCATCCCAGTCTTCCTTTTTAGTGGCTAATAATCTAGGCAAAACTTGTATCAATAATTCTGGTAATTCTTTACATTTATCTCCAAGACCGGTACCTGGTACTCGTATCTTATCTTCAGCTTCTAGAGCTGTCCAATCGATCTTTTTCTCTCCCACCTCCCAATCCTTTTCCTTGAGTTTTTCGTATATGCCCGCAGGCAACAGGACTTTTAACATTTTAATAATATCTGGATATGTGTATTCTCCCATACGGAGCATGTCTTTTAATTCTCGGTGGAACCCTGCTGGATCTTTGTCGTGACAGGGAATTAATTTCTTCATCTCTAAGAGTTCCATCTTGGTAACTGGGGTGTAAACAAATACTCGTTGCATTTCACCATCTGGTGTCCTGACTGGGTGTACTTCTCGTAACGGATGCTGTCTGTCTATGTAAAACGGTTTACTTTCTGGAGGTGAGACATGAACAAAATGCGGATTTAAAAACGTTCTATATTTGTGGCGCTGTTCTAGAATGACACTAATTAAATCAGTACCTAAACCTTTCCATCTATACTGGAGTAACTCGTTCAGGATATCATGTAACGGACCTGGATCAGAATGTTGACCCTCATACAGCGTAATGAGGTGCTGGATCATATACATACCCACCAGTCGCTGCTCGGCTGGGGGCAGTTTGTCCCACTGGGGACATTTGTGCCACTATTTCGTCTGGAAAAGTGGTAGAATCAGTAATCCATCGGACTGCTGATCGGGCTAGTTCTTGTTCATGCATAGTACTTAATTCACTATAACCGATTCGTGATTTCAGAATTTGATCGGTAGCTTGAAATACTTGTTCTAGGGAACCTTGTTCTGGTGCTGGAAGATGAAAGACTTTCTTGTGTTCTGGGCGTAAATGTCGGTCTGGAATTCTAGATTTACCTACATACGCTATTCTGGCGGTATTCTCGTCGTCTACCTCTTCAGTAGAAGAGTCATTTTCTTTCTCGCTTACTTGTGCTTCTTTGCGTTGTTCGTGTAACCTTATTATTTCTTTACGTATTTTCTTGTACATACTCTCTATACTATTGAGTGTCTTGTGCTTACCCTCGGCTATATTATCACTCCACTTTGTCAGAATTTTCATTTCGGTCGGATCTTTAGTCGGGGAATCTTGTTCCCTTATTAAACAATTGATCAGAAACTTTAATAGCATAAACTGGATCTCAGATTTCCTGAGAGACATGACTTCACCAATACTTTCTGGATCTTGTCCTGTACGAATGAAACGATACATTCTGTCTAGATCTTCTTTCATATTCGGTAGGGTGACCAAATACTCGGACACCTGCCTTATACGTACGGAATATATAACCATACTATCCTCGCCTGGGACTGGATCATAACAGCATTCAGTAAGAAGTCGCCTGATTTCTGCAATGGACTTATATTTAGGCGTACGCTGTAACGCACGTTCATGTAACTCGACTGCCCCTAAACGTCTTTTTGGCGGCGGGGTACCAGGAGGACCTCCTCCCGCGGCCCCTAAACTGGAATCGTCGATTGATACTCTTCGTGCTGGCAGAGTGGCTGATGTGGCGGGAATTTGTACTACGGGCTGGACCGGGGGTACCGTAACAGGTGTTGTAACAGGTGCCCCGGTGGCTGGAGGAGCAGGATTTACATTATTTACAGGAGCTGGTGGAACAGGATTTGCATATTCTGGGACTGTGTCGTCCAAATAGGACGAGAGAAAAATATCAGCTGCGGTCTGTTTGTGACGTAGCTTGGTCGGAACTAAGGGTGGCGGAAAATTACATGGTGCTTCCGGGGTTGCTTTTGGCAAGCCCTCGGCAAGAAGAGGATACATACCCTTAATGAGGGCATTCCTCTGTCTGTCTGACTGTTCGGCTTTAACTCGTTCACCTATTTCGATTAGTTCCCTTTCTTGGGCTCTTTCTAAGGATTCTCTACTTAATTCTGACTTTCTGATTTCTTTTTCGGTTCTTTTATGAGATTCTTTGCGCCATAACTCGATGGCATCTTTCTGTGACTGTCTGGCTTTCTTTTTCCATAATACTTCTTCTACTCGCATGATGCACTCGGCATCCCATGTACCCGATACGGGCCATCTGTACTTTTCTTCTAACTGTTTGGTGTACTCCACCCATAAATCTAGATATAATATGGCACTTATGCCATGCTTTTGATACATAAAATGACCTGGACTGTCCCTAGGCGGGACAGGAACTGCTTCTTCTAACAGACCTTTTCTAGTTTTTAACTGACGTAACTTGGAAAACAAAGGCATGACTGAACTGTAGTCTAGACACAATACAATACACAATGAACACGATAATTACACCACTTTCATACCACGACATTGAAATACATGAATGACATTTAAATTAACAGTTTTGACAAAATACCACCTGGAATACTGAAAACAGAATACATGAATTTCTCGAGAACAGAACGGACTAGAACAAAAACTAGATGCACTCCTAAAACAGTACGAAACTTACCGGTCTCATAAAGAGACACGTCAGGACCCGCATCCACCTAAGTGGACACTTCGTGTTGGATCTGTGTACCCCAAACCCACGGACCAGAGACAATGCAATTGACCCTGTCTAGATACTACCCCAGCAACGGTACTCACCGGGCAGCAAGAACGGAAGGCCTCGGACTGGACTGGACTGCTACGATGACGGACGGACGAACTTCGGACTTCTGTTACGGGTGGGCCTCCGGATACCTCGGACCTTGGACTCTCGGCTTGGGCTCTGGTCGGGACTCGCCGCGTTCCTCCACCGCCTCGTCTGGATGCTGGACCGCAACCTCCGTCTCCTCCGTGGGCCTGAGGGATACTTGAAGCAGAAATATCTGCACGTGCACGGTATGGTTCCGTCACGGCTGCAGAGGATCAGGGGGCTTGCGTGGCTTCACCGGCGCGTGGGGAAAGGGCAAGTCCCTGTTCGGGCGCCATTATGTGGTAAATAAATAAATAATACCTCTATTTTTGACTGGACATAACAATAACAGATAGCTCAATAAATAAGAGTCAAGATTCGAGGTAGTAGGAGTTTGCAGGTTTAATACAGCATAAAGGACAGGAACAGGACAACCTGCACGGGCAAGATCTGGGATGGCTAGCCAACAGGGGGGCCCCGACAGCTGTCGGGCAGGAGCTGGAATGAGCGCGCTAGCTTTTAATAACAATACACAAGTATATATACTAAAACAATTGCATTACAGTACATACAGTAGGTGTGACAGTGGGTGGGGCCTGTAACAGTCGCGAGAGATAAGGCAGAAAGTGGGTGTAACAGGAGGCGTATGCATAGACATGTGATGTAAACGTAACGGAATATGTCATAAATGGGGCGGAAACATGGAGGGGGCTACCTAAGGAGCCGGGACCTCTAACCTAGTGGTGCGCGCAAACTGGCAATGACGTGTTACTAGGGAGAAGCTGGGGGCTATGACTTCTGCGCTAGAAGGAGAGACTAAAGTCTGGAGAGTCAGAGCGACATGTACCTAAACACTATCTAGTATCTGGTGTTTAGAGAACATGTTGATAGAATCCAAAAGTTATCAGGGTAAAGGCTAACAGACACTAAGACTGGTGCATGCATTATTCTACATGTAGTGTGTGTTGAGGAATATTGAATGACCATAAATACAGTATTTCTCTTACATGGAGACGTAAAGGCTAGACGATGACTGAAACTATTGATGCGATTCAGTAGCTTAGGAATGCAGAGAAGGAGAGCTGGACTGATAACTGGAATCATAACATACTCTTGGCAGACTGGCAGGCAGAGCCAGGCCGAGCCGGGCACTGTGAGGCAGGAAGTAAGTGAAGGGTCAGGGATACAGGTGGGGGCTGTATCGCTCCTCAGCGAGGGTTCAGGAGACAGGAGCTGAATCTGAGTCCAGGCCCTTTTGAGGCCTAGAAACGGAGACTTTACAATGAAATAACGTGCACACTGAGAAACGTGGCAACGTAGCTTTACATAGGCCTAATACTCGTAGCTTTCACGAGAACTGGAAACTGGCATACTAGAGTTGGACACAACTGTAATTGCGTCTTTAATCGATCATGGGGAATACATATGCATATTAATCATGCACATACAACATAACATGGGGAACACGTAGGGACACAGAACATGGCAAAATTTACTTTTCCACACTCTACCCCAGTGATCTACACGCCAGCCTGCTCTAATCTGCACCACTCTACTCTATGCTAGTGCACGCTACGCAAATATTCTCTAATCTGCACTGCTCTACAGTATGCCTCTGCACTCTATTCCACTCTACTCAACGCCACTCTGCGACATGATAATAATAATAATAATCCACATTTGTAAAGCGCACAATCACCCGTAAGGGTCTCTAGGCGCTGGGGGCCGTCGGGAAGATTAAGCGAGCTATTGCCCAGAGTCACATGGTGCTGGGCTAACCTGCCGCCGGGGTTTGAATTCTGATCCCCAGATTCCAGCGTCAGTCGGCCTGGCCGCGGTGCCACACCTCTTTACACCATTCCACAAAACATTATCAAGAAAGTACTGTGGTTCTAGTACAATGTAAACAATTAATTTATGTATTAAAGAATTATTACCAAAATATAAAACATTAAATGAAATTTAAAAAAAACAAAGGTTGAAGATGTGTTATAGTTGGGAAAACCTCATTTAATATTTCTATACAAAAAATCGTAAACTACACAAACCTTAGATATTAAAAAGTTATAGTTATAACTTAAAGTTATAAATTCCGCCTCGCGTAAAACTTTTTAGAACTTGTGCACCTTCGTACAGATTGTTGTGAACTCATTAGTCAGAGTAAACCAACTACAAATTGCCCTGCTACCATGTATAGTGTTGTCATAAATTATGTCATTTGAGATGGCATAAGTGTTGTTATAAATGGCTTGAGTGAACATGCTATACACTATGTAATATGAAAGGGTATGACTGTAGTATTACTTCATTTAAATATTGTTCTTTGATCATGTTTCCCTTTTAGATGATGTTACTTATTAGGATACATAGTGTGTGGTCATAAGCATTGTATTATGTGTGCGAGCTATGATTTCCATATATTTTACTTATCCATGTCCTAAAATTTACTTCCACATTTCTAGTGTTTTTCACTGTTAATTGACAACCATAGCTCCACTTTAACTGTGGTTTCTGTTTTCATTTAACATGTTAATGTGTTATAACCAAAACTTACTATAACTTTACTTGTGGCGTTTTCGGTCATATACCACATGCAAAAGTTTCCTATACCCAAACATTCATGGGCCAAGCCTTCTGCCATTCCCTGTGCACAATTTTCAGTGGGCGGTCAGCCCCCTGACCCCCCTTAGCGCAGGATCTGCCCTTGCAAAGTGGTGTGTGTGGCAATGCTTCTCCTTTTGCTAGATCCAGTAAAGAACCCCCTGTGAAAGGTCAACCCCCTCCGCACATGGCCATCAGCAATAGGCAGTGGTGTTTGTCTGCAATGGGCATGTTTTAGACCCAGTCCCTCTGTGGGCAGCCAACCCGTTTGGTGAATGGCCTGGGGTTGTCCACAGTGGGGATTGGTGGGAGGGAATGGACTGCTGCCAGACCCTGGCTCAATCCACTGTGGGGGTGAATACCCTTGTACTGCTGGTTACGTGCAAATGTAGTAGACCAAATAGGTTTGTCCCCATTTTTTTTCAGGATTCGAAAAAGCTTCGAGGGCATGAGTGCACCCCCATATGGGTCTAGGGCCCAGGATAGTTTCACCCTGCTTACTTATTTCCTTTTTCCATTTTTTAGTTTAGTTTATCCCACTATTCTGTTTGTTGCACCATCGTGTATATTGACGGCTTCAACATAAGCTTTTCTGTAAAGCATAGCCACACCAGCAGCGGTTTCACAAATCCACAAAAGATGACAGTAGAAAAAGCTCTCAAGTGCAATGGTCTTCCTCTAATTTTTGAACTGGATTTACAAATCATCTGTGGATGCGTGCAGGATGCACAAATGAAAACTCTAGATACCTCAAACATAACCTCTTTATGCCTATATTGAAGCACATTTTATGCACTAATTCCACAAAAACTATTGAATAGATTTACAGTAATACAAGCATAGATATTTTCTCGAGTATAGTTCCGTTGATATGCCGAGTTTCCTACCATTTCATTACGCTGTGAGTTTTTTCTGTATTGAGGAGCAAAGATTCAAATGGTAGTTAAAAGTGCAAAAGACGTTTTGGAAACCATGCCCTCTTTTTTTAGACCCCTGCTTGACAGGTGTCGATTAAACTTGCCATAGCATGTTATTTAGAGCAACTGTAATTTTACGTGCAATGTACACATTTTTTATTAAAGTGAACAGGTCAGATTTGAGTTCGTTACCACAAAATTACATGATAAATAACTGTCCAAATAGCAATGAGATCTCTTCAGTGTGATTTTACCCTTCTGCACACATTTAACCCATTGCATTCTGGTTTTCGTTAAATAAGTTTTATTAAACAAAGTCCAGATGAAAAAAATACAATGAAATAAACCATATATGCAGATCCGAATATATGAATCTATGTATTACTTTAGTTGCGTTAGGGAAGAGGCGTTATGACGGATATAGTTATAGATATACATTTAGACATATAGTTCAGATATGGATAAAGAGCTCTTTGCCCATGTGGTCACCAATATGTGGGCAATATTATCTTCCCGGTAAAGAAAAGGATGCTGGAACACCTAAGGGCAATTAAGAATTGTGATGCAAACTATCCAATAGACAGACATTGGTCGGAAGAACATGATCAGAACCCTTTCACACATTTTGTATACTCCAATTTTGAGAGTTATGTCTTGCTGTGTTTTCTTAAGATATTCTCTTAAGACTCTTTCATTTGTCTTTCTCTTTGGATTTTTCCTATTTTTCTTCTTTTTTGCTCTTATTTCATAAGTTTTTCGATTTTCTTCCCTTTTTATGCCCCTTTGATAATTTTCTAGAGTTATCTCCAGCAAATTGCATTCGGGTAGTATTGTTTTGAAGTTTTGTTAGTTTACTTTTCTGCAGCTACATTTTGTAATGTGTCTTTCACATATAGACTTTTTGGAATATCATTTATTGACGAGATTTTGAAAGGTGTTCCAAAGATAGTATTAGTTTTTTTTTTTAGACTTGCCACTTCTTGGCATGACTACCCCCGACTTTTTGCTTCTACCTCCGCTCGTTACTTGGCTGAATTAGAAGCTTTCGACACTTTGCCGCTGCTAAACAGTGTCAAAGAATAAGTGTTCCCTGTATAAAGTAATGATAGTTGGTTGTCCTTGATTGGTATGTTTGCCTTACTAAGTGGAGGCCCCAGTATAGTACACTAGGTGTACCAGGGCTGGTAAAGCACTCTGTGTGCCACCCACACAAGTAGCCTTAAAAAGGGAACTCATGCCTGCAATTACAGGGCCTGCGCATGGGTTGTGTAACTGCCATGTTGTTCTGTCAAGTGCACTCACTTGCCAGACTTTACCCTTCCCTTTCTGTGCAGCTAAGACACCCCTATGGTAGGCCTAGGGTCCCCCCTGGACAGGGTTTAGTGCATGTGAAAGGTAGAACATGTACTAAGGTGTGTGTCATGTCCTGACAGTGAAATAATCTCCACTTCGTTTTTTACTTTTGAAAGGTCATCTTGCCCATAGGATAGAATGGGAAGGCTGTGTAATGTTTTCCAGCCTATCTTCCAAAGGGCTTAAGATGGAAAGATGAAGTTTAGTATGCCTGACCTCCCATGTAATAACACATTTTTTATGTAGGTGGTTATTGCTTTGCGTATTCAGAAGCCACTCTTTTGAAAGTGGCTGTGTTTTTGTGCTCTGACATTTCAGTGTGTCTCTGCCTGAGTGGGCTTGTGTAACCACTCGCTCTATGGCGGCCAGTAAAGGTATTCAAGAAGACCTGGAGCCTGAAACAGTGGCCCAGGGGCCTGCCGTAAAGAGAAGAGGCAGGGGGCACAGGAAACCGGACCCCACAGTTTCCACGGTCCAGGAGGAGGCAACCTATGGGGGAACTAGTCCTGAACTAGGGGACCTACCTGAGCTGACAGAATGGCAGCAGGAAGGCGGGCCCTCCAGGGTGGAATTCTGTGAGGAACAGAAAAAGTGCCCTTCTCTTGTGGGTTTGCGGCAACACTTGATTTACTGGGAGAATGATCTCCTGTTTAGTGAGCCTAAGGTTGCTGAACCTTGGTCAGCCCGTGCACTGGTGTTACCCCAGCACTTCAGAGTCTTCCTACTGGGGTTGGCTCATGATGTACCTTTAGCAGGACATCTGGGGCAGGACAAAACCTTTGAGAGGCTTGTCACAAACTTTTCCTGGCCTCAAATGTGCAAGAGTTCTGATACTCATTGAAGGACCTGTCAGACTTGCAAGGCAAGTGGGCAGAATGGAAGGAAGCACAAGGCTCCCCTCCACCCTTTCCCGTGGTCAACACCCCCTTTGAGTGGGTGGGCATTGACATTTTGGGGCCTCTGGATCACAAGACATCCATGGGCAACAGGTTCATCCTGGTCTTGCTGGACCATGCCATCCGGTACCCGGACATCATCCCTCTCTGGACGATGACAGCCCCCGTGATGGGCCGTGCACTGATACCAAAAAAATATATAAATAGCTAGAAAATATAAAAAAAGAATAAATATATTTAAAAAAACGTTGAAATTCACTAAAAAAAACATAGGTTTGAGATATGTTATAGTTAGGAATTAGCATTTAAAAACCTTAGAAATTCACTGAAAAAAACATAAGTTTCAGGGGTGTTGCATTTGAGAAGGTATCAGTGATGTCACTGACCATGTCATGAATGATGTAATATGTGACATCATCAGCAGTGGATTGCGGGCGCACGAGTTATGGTTAGTCCAACTAACTATAACATGGGAATTTCAATGGTTTTGTACGAGTGAAATGTCTAACTAACTATAACACCCCAAAAACCTATAGTTTTTTCACTGTATATATATATTATATATATATATATACTAAAAACAACGATTACTGGGATATTGTAGTTAGGAAATGAGAACACTGTAAGCATGTTTCACGGCAGTCCAGCCCCGGTGGTTCGCAATGCCCTCTGAATGTATATGGAACGGCAGGGACCTGAATTATGCAAACCCCATAGTTGCACAGCTGTTTTGAAATTCAAACAGGGCATTTTCTCTTCTGAGGCCCACTGGAGGGCTGTAAATATTTAAATACACTGTGATTTGTCAGAACCCACCAGGGGGTAGAATTGATTCCCAGACACTACAAATCCCAGGATGATGTTATCAGAACAACAACAAAAAGGTGTGTTTGGGATTGACTGCCAAATTTCAGTAATCCTATGAGGAAGGAGCAGGGGATCCGAAAGGCATCAGGTTGTGAGATGAATCAGAACTGGTAATGTCTGTTTCCCCGCTAATAAAGATTCTGCTCTATCAACCGCTATGGAGTGCATCCTAAATTTTGGACACAATGGAAGCATGTTTTACGGCAGCCCAGTCATGGTTGTTTGTACTGCCCTCTGAATGAATATGGGACCGCGGGGACTTGAATTATGCAAAACCAGACATTTTCTCTTCTCAGGCCCACTGAAGGGCTTTAAATATTGATTTAAAGACAGTGTGATTTGGCAGAACCCACAAAGGAGTAGAATTGATTTCTAGACACTACAAATCCCAGCATGCTTCAGAAATAATGCACACCTGTGGGAAGAAATGATATCATCACAATAACATCAAAATGGCGTGTTTGGGCTTGACTGCCAAATTTCAGTAAACCTATGAGGAAGGAGCAGGGGCTCCGAAAGGCGTCAGGTTGTGGGATGAATCAGAAGCCTCAATGCCAGTTTCCCCGCTAATAAAGATTCTCCTGAACCAACGGCTGTGGAGTGCGTCCTCAATTTTGGACACAATAGAAGCAAATATATATACACTGTGATTTGGCAGAACGCACAAAGGGGTAGAATTGATTTCTAGACACTACAAATCCCAGCATGCTTCATAAATAATGCTCACCTGTGAGGTGCTGTGGGAGGAAATTATGTAATCAGAACAACAACAAAAAGGTGTGTTTGGAATTGACTGCCAAATTTCAGTAAACCTATGAGGAAGGAGCAGGGGCTCTGAAAGGCGTCAGGTTGTGGGATGAATCAGAACTGGTAATGCCGTTTTCCCTGCTACTAAAGATTCTGCTGAATCAACCGCTATGGAGTGTGTACTCAATTTTGGACTCTGTAAAAAAATTGTAAAAATAAATGTTTTAATAACATGTTTTTAATGTTTGCCAATGAATGGCATTTATTTGACCTGTTTATTTTTGGAAAAATATGTTAATTTTAAATAAACTATTAAAAAAGGTTGTTCTATCTTTGTTTGTAGAGGGCTTCTTATTTACCTATACCTTTATGTACTAGGGTTTACCTCTGAAATTTGGAGATGGTGTATGTTTTGTTTGGTTGAACATTTTATTCTTTCTTCTGGAGTAATATTTGTTTGTTTTCCTGTGGAGAGAAAAAGAAATACATTGTTTTGTGATTTGCTGTGAAATTGTATTTTCTAGTCCTATTTAAGAAAAATAGATCCCTTTAGTTATCCTGTAGGGATGTTCAGTAAATTTTCAGCACAATGCTTTTGGATGAGATTTATCTTTACTTTAAAAAGAACAATTATTTTATTATCATGTTGTGATGCTTTACACTTTGATCTATCATTTCATGCACTATTCTCTTGTAATTGTTAAAAAATGATTCACCACATTTCTTATTCTCTGTGGAAAATAGAATTGTTAAGACATTTTTAACAAATTCCTCATTAATTAACAAATGTACTTACAATACATTACTGTTTTTATTCCAATATTCAAATATTATTCAAGAATTCCTGGTCTTTATTTATGTATATGTTTTTAAATAATTTTATAAATTAGTATTGTATTTAATAACTGTTGGGATGTACTGTATCTTAATGTCACGATGTACTGTTCCTTTAATATCACGAGCTGCCTCCACGAGCACGACTGTGCTCGTGGGGTTTCCTATGCTGGCGGTGTGGAATCCCCGGGACGGCAGTTGCTGCCGGGAGAGCTGGTGTCTGGACACTAATAAAGGAAGTTATCTTCAAGACGGTGTGATCCTCTTCCTTTCACTGGCGACGATGGTCCAGCGCTTCGCTTCTTCCAAGAACAGGTGTTCAGTCTCAAGGGAGCAGCCAGCACGTCGAATCTGATGTGAAACCTTCACTTAAGAAAAGCGGCACGACATTCACACAGTAACGGAGCCTTGTACTGTGAGTTTACAAAAGACCTTTAAATTATTCCCTGTTGTCAATTGCTACAAACTCTCTTGCCCTGATGATATATTGAAGTACTAGCGTGAACCTTGACACTGACACAGATTTAAACGACTTAAATGATTAAGCGCGAGCACTGTTTGCTCGAGCCCATGTGCGCAATCTGTCACGTCAGTTCTGACACACGTTAACATTCACGCTCCTGAAATTCTACCTTTGGATATCCTTTGTGATGCGCGCTCTCAGTAGAATTCTCAGCACATTATAATGCTTGTCAATCCTGCAGTTCAGAGCGCATTGTGACGTGTGTTCTGACGATCAACCTGCGCACATCTTCATTGTTTCTCCTTACCAATACAGAACTTGGGCATTATGACACTATAAAACACAGATAAAACAAAGTACACCTAATTTAGTAACTTAGGTGACTTAAGACCTGACTCAAAAAAAAAAAAAAAGCAAGTGAAGCAAGTGAATATCTTCAAAGAAAAAAAAAAAAAAAAGAAAATCTTTTCAGTTCTACAACATTTCTAATTGGAAATTCGTGGCAGCAGCTCCCCACGCAAATGGAAAAGGTAGCCTCGCCACCTCCCTTTTTGCAGTCTTCTGGGCCTCCTCCTATGCCCTGGAAGCAATGGAAAGCTACGTTTGACGCTTACATTGAAGCCATTGATGGCGATGTCTTCACATCTAAAAAAAAGAAGGCCCTATTAGTTTACAATTTGGGGCCTGAAGGAAAGTCCATTCTCGAAACCTTACCTCTTGAAGAAGTGAGAATATCAATCTCAAGTGATGATGGCGACGCACAAATATTGGATGAATATGCTTCTCTTGTCAAAACTCTGGACAAAAGATTTAGTCCCAAACGAAATACTGTCTTGGAACGTCATAAATTCTTGCAACGTGCGCAGATGCCAGGAGAGTCCATCGACGATTTCGTTGCTGCCTTGAGGATCCTGGCAGTCAATTGCAACTACAGGGAATTTAGGGATGAAATAATCAGGGATCAACTCATTGAGCGTACTAATGACAGGAAAGTACGTGAAAAACTTTTATCTTCTGGCGACCCTGATTTAGAAACTGCATTAACTCTAGCCAAATCTGTTGAACATTCCCAGTTTTGTTTAAAAGAAATGAGTACTCCTGCATCAACTGTTATGGCTCCAGCAGAATCTTCTGAGATCAATGCTATCACCACTAAAGCAGCAATCAAAACTTCGGAGCGAAAAACATCGAATCTCAATCCTTTGCGCCCTCCAGTTTTTGCCAACAAGTCCAGAAATGATACACAAGGATTGTCTTGTTATCGCTGTGGTAGCAGATCTCATTTAGGAAATTTTAAATTTTGCTTTGCAATTAATCAATCTTGTTTTAAATGCGGCAAGAAAGGTCATCTGGCGCGTTTGTGCAAGGCCACTAGTGTGCAAAAAGCATCTTCACACATAGTGAAAAATATTGATGAAGGTCTATATGTTGATGATGAAGATGAGCGCTATGAGTTATTAATGTTATCGTCTTCTCCCATGGATGCAGATGGTGTTGTTGAAATAGCATCTATGGATGGATCTCGAAGAAGAAAATCCCCAATTTGTTCCATTAGTGTGAATGGTGTATGTATCAAATTTCTAGCAGATTCGGGTTCTCCTTTTTCCATAGTAAATGTTAAAGATTTAGACATACTAGGAAATGTTCTTTTGTCCCAGTCCTTTATCAAAATGTTTGCTATGGGGGCAAAAGAGTAGAAGTATTAGGAAAGTTTAGAGGTGAGCTCAAGTTTAAAGGTGATGTTACATCTTCCATTATTTATGTTGTTAAAGACGGCACCAATTTGCTGGGTTGGCACGAACAGGGTGAACTTAATATGATCCTTGATCCTAACCATGAAGATATGGTTTTGTCTAGACGAGAAGCTAAACAATATTATGCCTCCTTGCCCGATTTTGAGCCTGTACATTCCCTGAGTGTTTCTTGTGATAGTGAATGGGTGCATGAGTTTCCGGAAGTTTTTTGCGACAAATTGGGTAAACTCAAGGGTTTTCAACACCAAATTATTTTGAAAGAGGGAACTAAAGCGGTGGCACACAAAGTTCGCAAAGTACCATTTAGCATGCGAAATGAATTGAAGAATGAACTGGAGAGATTGCGTCTTTTGGGTGTAATTGAACCTATAGAGGCGTCAGAATGGTTGTCTCCCATAGTTTTAGCACGCAAGGCTGATAAGTCCCTTAGGATGTGTGTGGATTTGCGCGACTTAAATGCTTGCATTTGGGTTGATCGACAACCATTACCTAATATTAATGAGATGCTATCTACATTGGAGGGTGCCAAGTATTTTACCACCCTAGACATCTTTTCGGCATATCACCAAGTTGTGTTGAGCAAGAATTCAAGACATCTTACGTCTTTTGTGACTCTTGAGGGTGCCTTCCGTTATTTGAGAATGCCATTCGGACTGGCGTCGGCTTCCGCAGTTTTTCAACGCTTAATGGGAAATCTTTTCGAAAATACTGCGGGAGTCGTCTTCTTTCAGGATGACATTCTCATTTATGGGAAGTCTGTGGATGAACATAATAACAGAATAAGAACAGTCTTAGAAATTTTAAGAAAATTTGGTTTGACATTAAGAAAAGACAAGTGTAAATTTCTCAAGGATAGTGTAGATTATTTGGGTCACCACATCTCAGCCAAGGGAGTAGAACCAAAAATGAAATTGTTAGATGCCATTCAAAATGCACCAGAACCATTGAACAAGGATCAACTGCGTTCCTTTTTGGGACTAGTTGAATATTACGCCAAGTTTGTTCGAAATTTTTCAGATAGAACTGGGTCTTTAAGAAATTTGCTGAAGAAAAATGTCAAGTACGATTGGTCACAAGAATGTGCTAATGATTTTACATTACTGAAAAATGCAATTGTACAAGCACGTCCTCTCAAGCTTTTCAATATTAATGAATTGTATTGTAATTACCGATGCCAGCAATGTGGGTCTTGGGGCAGTTCTTTCACAGAAAAGATTGGATGGTAATATAGAAGTAATTGCTTTTGCCTCCAGAACTTTACGTGGAGCGGAAAGCACATATTCCACTATTGAAAAAGAGGCGTTGGCATTATGGTGGGGTGTACAACATTTCAGGAATTTCCTCTGGGGGAATCACATTATACTCAAGACTGACCATAAGTCTCTTGTTGATCTCTTCACTACTAAAGGTGGTGGGAGGGCTTCTCCCCGCATTGCTAAATACCAATACAGACTTAGTGAATTTGATTATCATCTAGAATATGTCCCTGGGATTAGGAACAATGTGGCTGATTGTTTGTCCAGGTTGCCTCTTCCTCACGATAATTTGGAGCAAAGTAATGAGGATTTGGAAATAGTGTGTGCAGTGAGTTCTGTGTCAGAGGTTGACATTACGTTGTCAGAGGCTGAGTGGAAATCGGCCGTAACTGAAGACAAAAATTTGTGTTGTGTAAAGGATTACTTGATTAATGGATGGCCTGACAACAAGTCCTTGTCTTCAGAATTAGTACCTTTCAGGAGGGTTTGTGATGAATTGTCCTTAATTGACGGTGTTTTACGTAGGGGTGGCTTATTATTAGTTCCGGAAGCTCTTTGCAAGAAGGTTTTGGATTTGGCTCACGTTGGTCACTTGGGTATTCGTGCTATGAAAAGAAGGGTACGTGAGGATTTTTGGTGGCCTGGAGTGGACAAGGCGATTGAACACTGTGTTCGTGATTGTGGTGCTTGTGTTCTTAGTGATAAATCTCAAGTTACTAGTCCCTCTCCTGTGACTCCCGTACAAGTTGAGGAATTGCCGTGGCATAAATTGACGTTTGATGTGGCCGGTCCATTTCACAATCTTGGAGTAACTCCGAAATATGCACTAGTCTTGATTGACTACATGTCAAAATGGCCGGAGGTTAAATTTGTTGAGTGCATTAATTCTGCTACTGTTATTGACTTCTTCAAAGACATTTTTTTGCGGGAGGGTTTACCTGAAAAGTTGGGGTCCGATAATGGCACTCAATTAGTGTCGGGTGAAATGCAAAGTTTTTTTAAATCTCTTGGCATCAAGCACATTCTCACCTCTTTGTATCACCCTTCAAGTAATGGGTTAGTTGAGCGGTTGAACCGCGTGATCAAGGATCAGTTGCAATTAGCCAACATCAATGGTTTGAATTGGAAGAAAGTCATTTCCGACATGTTGTGGGCATTAAGAGTTACCCCTCATTCTAGCACAGGTGTCTCACCTTTTACTTTACTCAGAGGTAGAGTAGCAGGTTCTGAATTGAACAAGGATTGGATGTCGAGGAAAGATATTGATTTGGTCAAGCTGAGCAAGGTGGCTGATGTTAGAGCTTGTGCCCAAGCCAACTATGCTCAGAGTAGTTTTAGATCATCTCCTGTACGCTCGGGGGACTGGGTGAGGATCAAGAAACCTGTACTTTTGCATAAAGGTTTGGCTCGGTTTTCTCCTCCTATTCAGGTTAAAGAAGTGAAAGATCATGTAGTAGTTCTGGAGAATGGTAAAATTTGGAACCAATCTCGTATTTCTATTGTTCCTAAGCATAAAGTGGAGTTTGTAAAAAGCAAATTTGGTTTGAAGTCTCGCGTTTTACCCGCCTCTGACTCGGATTTACTGCCTGCTAGTACCATTCCTCGAGTTTTGCCCGCTCCTAACCCCAATTCTGTTCCTAATGACACAGTTTCCAAACGATGTTCCACCAGATGCAAAGTTGCTCCTGCCAGGTTTCAAGATTTTGTCACTTATTGAACTAATGCATTTATTTTAATTATTTTAGGGAGGGAGTGGGTTAGTTGTGATTATTTAATTTTGCTTATAGTTGTTAATTGAGGGAAAGGAGATGTGTTGGGATGTACTGTATCTTAATGTCACGATGTACTGTTCCTTTAATATCACGAGCTGCCTCCACGAGCACGACTGTGCTCGTGGGGTTTCCTATGCTGGCGGTGTGGAATCCCCGGGACGGCAGTTGCTGCCGGGAGAGCTGGTGTCTGGACACTAATAAAGGAAGTTATCTTCAAGACGGTGTGATCCTCTTCCTTTCAATAACTCTTCTGTTATTGGTGTAATATTTACTTTTATAGGTAGATGGCAGTCTTATCTCTTTTAGATGGTGTAGCTAAAATGTGTATGGTAACCTCAGCAGTCTGCATAACACTGTGCACAAAATGGTGAATGGAGCTTTTTACAGTTCATGTTTACTATAATAAAAATAAAAATGCATGCTAATTGCCTCTTTTTAGTAAATAGTATCTCAATAAACCCATCTTGGTTGGGGATTGGCCATTTTTCAGCATGTTTGAATTATATTTTCATATTTTTCAATTCTAAAATTATTGAAGTAAATTTAAAATAAAAATCATTTTTTAATGGTTGAAAATGTTAAATATTTTTTAAAGAAGTGTGGTAAAAAGGAACCTAAGCAAGTGTCTGTGTTTGAATATCTGGAACATACATCCCAAAAAACCTCATAAATAAATCATGTGGCAGAGGACACCTGCCTTTCCAAGGTTTTAAACTAGACGGTCTCCTGACAACATCACAAAGTTTTGGTGAGGGAAGTAGACTCACATTTGTTCTCTGCATGTAAGTGAATATTCTCTACCTAATACCAAACCTTAATCTCCTGTCTTTATAAGACACTTCCAGTCGCCAGCCCATCACTGCATTGAGTTGCCCCTTATGTCATCAAGTGTTCTCTACGGCCTGAATGGACCGCTTCATATGGTCTAATTTTTTAGGCGCTGACCTTTGAGACAATTTCACCTGGCTCATCTGACTATTGTTTTTCAAAATGGTGTATACATAATATAAATATAGAGAGGGGCTTTTGGACAGCTGGCTTCATCTATTGATTTGTTAAATTGTAATTCACAATTTGCTTTCACCCACCACAGCATGCAGCAGGAGGCAGTGAATCAACCTACTTTATTCAACTGACTCCCTTCACTTAGAGACACTGCACAAAGACTATGCAACTTGTGCATATCTGCATAAAAATAACTACTTTTTCTTGATTGACAAGGTTGGGTCAAAGTGCATTTTGCCTACTGTTCGGGTACTTGGTTAGATGGTGATCTATGTACAGTCTCTTTTTTAAAGTTGTTGTTATAGAGTCTTTAAGGGACAGTGTAGCATTATAGAGCCTGATATTCACATCGCTGATTAAGTGGGATTCATTGTTGTCTCTTTCGCAAGTAACAATTATAACATGTATAGCGAAAGAGAGGGGTTGCTTTTTAAAAACATAACTATTGAAATAGCCACATCTGTGATTTTTAAAAGAATATCAAGTTAGTGACATCCACATTTAGGAATGAACACATTTTTTTTTTCTTTTTATGCCTTATGCTTGCAAGTAAAACGAATAACAAAGAAAAGCATTGCACCGGTATTTTAAGTCCCAGCATATGGCATTTTGCTAATGCTTGTTTAAAGTTTGGGAGCTTCAGACTAAAAAGATGGGAGTCAATGGAGGTTGCAATTTCGCCCTACACTAGCTAGGTCACTGCCGTCTTACACACAATTGTTAAGCATCTGTAAACAGAGAGCATCTTCATTTTTTTTCATCAGATTGCTTTCTTTCATTTCTTTCACTGCTCTAGGGAACGGCGGGATTTACAAAGCTGAAAGACGCAATTTGGTCTCCACATATATTCTCTGCTGATGACTTCATCAATCTGCACTGAACGTGTTGCATGTGCACGTGAATTACTTCAATGAAGATCAAGAGTTTCAGGAGTATGGATGTGAAGACATGAATGCTGTTAAGATCTTGAAATGCTGTGAAATCGTCAATGGATGAACGTTAACATGCATTTTCACAAGACGCGTGAGACCACATAAAACGTCCCGAGGGATGCTCTCACAGCCAACAAGTCTCGAAGTTGACTGCCTCGCTTCCTCGTTTAGAGAGTTTGGGAATTGCAATAAAACTAGGAAGCAGTGCGCATTTACCCGTAACATTGATCTATCACAGTTTGCCTTGCTTTCCTAACAGATTTCCCATTGAAATATAAAGTCGGTGCATGTCTGAACTGCCCTAAATATATTGAATCTTTAGAGAAGCAGGAAAAACAATGAGGAGACCGTGATTTAAAATGTAATTTAATAACATTTTGCTATGCTCAGTACCAATGCGTTAGTTAAATGCTTCAATGGGCGAAGCTTTTACATTACAAGGAAATACTGTGCCAACATTATAACTGCAAACCTTCAGCGAAAGATGGCTAATATTTAGGTTTTTTATATGGTATGTAAATGGTTATATTTTAAACTTAAATTGATTATTACACACTGTCCTTCAACAGTATTGGGTTACAAACATGGCCTCTTCGCTTCTTTTTCACAAAATAGAATAGCAAAATGATTTCCTATAAATTAAAGTCTTTATACGAGCAATTCCCTCTAACTGTACACAGCAGATAAAAATGCAGCTTGACTGGCTCTCAGGCAAAAAACACACATTTAGAAGGAACCATAATAATCTATTGAAGTTGTCATTTTCTTCACTGGTGGTTTAGCTCAAGCTCAGATTCTTCAAGGTTCTGAAAGATCTTCGTATGCCCTTTAGGCCCTCATTGTGAGTGACTTGATAATTTCTTGCACACAGTAAATCAGTGTCACCTTAAGGATTTTTGGGGTCCTGGGCAAGGCACTTTTTGGCAACTACCATGCATTTTACACCAATCGTCCTCTACTTCAAGCATTCATGATGTCAAACAATACTGAATCACACATCACATTTTCAGAGAAGAGGGAGACACAAACCAGCTGATATAGGTCTTGGTTGTGCATTCAAAGTCACTAATATATGACACTGGGTAGAGGAAGACAGAGTATGAGGTCGAGGTAGGCAGAGAAGAAAATACGCTGAGATAGGGAAATAAAAGTGATAAAGAAATAAATCGGTTTCCCAAGGGGCCCCTGAGAAGATGGAGGCACTGGGTATGTGCCCACTTTTGCCATGCCTTAAACGTCTCTGGGTAAAACCTGTTGCCGCACATATTAGAATTCTGAGTTTTGTAGTTTTTATCACACCTGATACATACTGGGTTCGATAAAAGCAAAATCCCAGTCAAATTAGAGAGGATGAAACCTGATAGAATTTAAAGGAAGATGAATGCTGTAAAAAATACCTGGACATGTGGATTTTGGTGCAATGAGCAGCAAAATCTTGTCACGTCCCATTTTAAGGGAAAACTCAAAATGTAGAGCTCTTTATTAAACCTGATAGATCATTTTCCCCACTGTATCATTATTATTATTTATCATGTGCAATGAATGTTGCCTTCACTCTGGCCACCCCTAGGGAGTCCTTAGTATATTTGTGATCATTTCCAATGGTACTTGTGCATATCTACGGATCCTGGGCCAGATGTATAAAGGGTTTTTGCAATCAGAAAGCCTGCCCTCTATAAACTGGCATCCAATGAGATTGCAGAAACCAAGGCCCTTTTTATGAGGATTTGGCATAGGGCAGAACAGCAAGTCATCTTACAGCGCTGCCCCTACACCAAAGCGAAACGGCAGGAATGCACTATATTTATGGAATAGTGTTTAAACCTGTCCTTTCCCCTGGTGCTGGAACCGTTTCAGGAGCCTAGCGCCAACGCTGGCACTCTTGTTCCATGGTGCAAGGGTGCCTGTGCTGTCAGCAGGATTGTTTTTGTGCATGAAGGGGCACCTTCCTGCACAGAAACAATCCGAGGAGTGTTTTCCGCTTTCTGTGTGTACTACACAGAAAGAGAAAAAAAACATGGAGAATTAAAGTTATTTCTCCTCGTTACACCTCACCTTGGGAGGCGTAAGGTTTTGGCACTTCCCCATGTTTACATGCTCTCATAAATCTGAGGAAGTGTCAAAATTAATGAGTGTTTCATGGGAAAACCCACCACAATAACCATGGAATGCCTCCCAAGCTCAGAGTACCTCAACGCAGCAATTTGCACTGCCTTGCCTTACTCCATATCTAAGAGGCCAGTAAAAGCCACGCACAGTGGGTTTGCGGGACCTCTTAGATATGATTCTGTGATTTGCGCCACCCAGCTTCTAAAAAAAGTGATACTCTGGGGATGCAAGGAGATCGTAATTAGGTCCCCATATTTCCAGTTTTTAGAATGATAGTGCCAGATGCAAATCTCTATGCAATAAATGTAAAGTAATAAATGTATTGATGGATTGATTTTCAACCACCTCACTGGTCACACTCATTAAGAGGTTAGTGACCAACAAGGGTAGTCAGTAACCATTTAATATTTAAAAACTGTCCATGGAGAGCTAGTTTGATGAAGTTGGCACTGTCCCATTGTGCACCCTATAATTATTTTAGTTTGCTATGATCATTCTGAGATTTATGTTAAAGGGTCATTAGAGTGAGCACTCACATCACTTTGCAGAGGTGAATGCAGAGATAGATATCTCCCTTCCTTTGCAGACCTCCATTGCAAGGATTTAAATCAGTGGTGTAAGTAAACCTTAGGGGCACTTCTGCAAGGAATGGTGAGGGTCTCATTCCAATACATGTGCTCTTGAGCTGACCTGCTGAGGGGACCCCCTTTATGTATGGAAGACTGGGCACTACAGCACTGTGGGGGGGCTGGGTTGATCATTACCCCCCTGATTTAAAGCGAACATCCTGTCAAGTAAATTGTATTGGGACATTGTTCCTATGAACCCATAGGAATGTCCCATTACCAGTGTGCCAGAATAAACAAAAACAGGTCAGCCAGACAGTTAAAACCATCTCTAGAAATAGGGTTTCAGGTTGGCTAGGGTATGCACCTAAGCCAGGCAGAACTCACCACTCTAGTCAGGGCAAGTAAGGTACACACCAAAGAAAACCTGTGCTCACCCTCTGGTAGCTTGGTGCAGAGCAGTCAGGCTTATCATCAGAGGCAATGTGTAAAGCATTTGTGTAACACACTCACACCAGTAACACGATGAATTCACCACAAAATAGACTCCACACAGAATTATATAAAAATATAAAATATATTGTACATAAATCATAGACCAAAATAACATGTATCATTAATACTGCTTTTATTATCCTATCCTGTAATAGTACTCTTTATCTTGTCAGTGCAAGAATAGAAACAACATACATCTTACATCAGGGAAAGCAATGTAGCATCTTATGACAAATATATAAACCACCCTAGGCTAATGCAGCTGAGGAAACACCTGCCCTCCTAGCAGCTGCAACCTGTGGAGGGAGTTCGGTGGGGCAGGGAGGCGGTGTGGGGAGGGGCAGGGTGGAGGGTGGTAATCAATGGAATATGGATAATTGCAGGTAAGTAAACAATTAAATAAATAAAATGAATTTCGTAGCGCACCCTGCATCGCAAAATGCGATGCAGAGCATGCTACGAAATTCATTTTATTAACTAAAGCATCAACCAGCAAAGGGTCAGCATTAAAGGTCAAACAGCATGCATGTCTGGCAACTATATTAAACGATATTAAATAGCCAATAACCAATATTATGAAAGACGCAACACATTTCCTGCTACATGTTACTGAATGTCTACAGAAGGAAAATTTACATACACACCAAAGGGTGTGGTACGTGAAATTTTTGGCAACAAGAGATGGCCATAATGTGGGAGGTGTCCAAATGAAGTGGTGACCATACATTTCTGGAACTAGTAAAATTTACATTCAGTCAAGTAACAAGTACTTTTGTCTACCAGATCACTAAAGAAGATTGCGGGTATACACATATTAGGACATTATCTGGAAATGAATAGGTAGTAGATGAGGAACCAGATATCCATCATGCAAATTGGGCTATCATCCAGACATCAGTAAAGGCAGTGAAATTGAGAAACCAGGCTAAACGTTCACTAGCATCTGATTCACATGGTAAGTTCATACACATTAAACTTTAATCTGCATTTGTGGGGCATTCTACCACTACATTGAGAGGTGTCCCAAAGGGGGATCATTCCTCCTTCTTGGAAAAGTAGCAACTTAGTACCTTACCCACAGTAAAGAGACCCCTAACTTCCCAATTAACTGATGCCTTAAGGAACTGCTACATGCTGCAAGTAAACGTTTTGAACGGGTGATCTACTCTTTAAAGAAAGGGATAGATGATGATGCTGCCTAATGGACCGAGCTGGTAACTTGGAACATGGGGAGCAAGGTTTGAATCCTGGCTTCAGCTCAACAGCCTGTGATTGTGAAGTAAACTCTATGTTCCTTAAGAAATAAAATGTGAAAGAAGGTCTAATTCTGTTGTAAAACACTCTAACGCCCTTCATCATAATTGTGCTAGCAAAAAAGAATTAACCAACTACCAGTGACATACGCTTTAACCGTTTCCATTCTCTGGACAATGTTACGACCATCAACATATTGCTGAGACTTTGGTACTTTGGGCTAGAGTGGAGTTGTCACCGGCACCTGAATAGGGCTGTGTCTGCCTTCTCACAATGCTGTTTACACCCCTCTGGAGTTTGTCTGGGGTCAAGGCTGAGCAAACCTAGAACCTGTGCACAAAAGAGACTTTCTTTGAAGTTTGCCAACTTCAAAGGCCAAAAGGAGTATACGTACTGGATCTAAAACCCCAGACTTTTAGAACACTTCTGGATCAAGAGGACCCTGCCAAGAAGAAGAGTGGAAGCGCTGTCAGGAGGAATACTCCCCTTTGCAGTGTGTTGCTTTGCTTGGTTGGCCTGCAGTTGCTCCTTCTGTCTGTGGGCAGTGGAAAGGACTTGACTTTTACTTTGCTGTATCCTTCTTGAGAAAATTCTTCAAGGGCTTGAAGTTGAGCTTGCCTCCTGTTAATAAGTCTCAGGGAGACAAAGACTTCACCTGCAGCACCCTTGAACATCACTGCTGGGAGTTCTGACCTGCCTTGTGGTGCCACTTCCAGTTCTGGGCCCTTGGAGGTTGTTCCTCCTGCAAAACGCTACAAGAAGCCTAAAAATCAACACATCACCCTTTCTGCATCTGTTTTTATGATGCAACAACGCTGTGGGGGAAGAATTTCCCTGCACCAGCGCCAAAGAATTCAATGCAGCGCCTGTCAGTGGCTGAAGAAACTGCTGCCGTCTGAGCTCAGCACACCGTGTCTCCAAAGTCCGAGACCGCTGCAGTGACTCCAGCGCATGCCATGCTGGGCTGCTGACAGAATTGATGCATCATGAGACCGCGGCTCAAGAAATCAATGCAGCGCCTGTTTTCCGCCACCGCATTTGCCTCCAGCGTGTGTGGATTTCCACATATCACAACTGTGCAGCAACATTTACAAACGCATCACCCACGGACCTGAACCATCTTGGAATCGATGCCTTGCTTCCCACTACAGACCTGGTTTGATGCAACACTTCTCCTGCGTGCTGAAGAACTGACACATTGCCTCCCCGTGGACTCAGGAGCCGATGCATTGCTGTGTTTTCTGATGCTTCACTACTCTGCAGCTGTTTCGGGTTGTGAATTTTGTCACATTTGGAGGTACTTTGTATAAAATCACTGCATCCATAGTTTACCTCAAACACAATTACTAAAACCTTTAATAGTCAAAGTTTGAGTTGTATATGTTGGATTTTTTTCATTTTGGTCTTGTTTGGTTTAGATAAAGATAATCTATTTTTCTAAACTGGTGTGGTGTCCACTTGTAGTGTTTTCACTGTGTTACTGTGTGTGTTAGGTACAAATTCTTTTCACATTGCCTCTGAGAAAACCCTGACTGTTTGCGCAACGCTACCAAAGGGGTGAGCAGGGGTTATCTGGGTGTACAACTCCCTTATCCTGCCCAGAAGGAAGGGTACATAGACAGGGTGTATACCACAGCCAACTAGAGATCCCCATTTCTAACACCGTTATGCTGAGTTGTATTGATGTAGGCATCAATACCAAAACAATTGAATTTGACTGAGGGCCTTCACAGAGACACTTGGTCAGAGTTTAGATTGCTCAAGTTGGAACCCATGCAAGTTAACTTTCTACAGCCAACAGACTCCTGCATCCTTCCCCCATCTCACACAGCAGGTATGAACTGTTACTTATAGAAGTTGAGAAACATCTTGTTTCCATTCTATCATGCACATATGGCCTCGTTTTAATATCTCAGATAAGGGTTGGACTCAAGCAATCACTAAACTCCTTGGGAGTCTAACAATCTCACAATGCACTCATATATGCAACAATGACAAAGTTAATGAATGGCCATTGGCAGACAGAGGGTTATCTACTCCTGCCAAAATCTGGATTAAGTAAGCCAATACAAGTACGGCCATATTTATGGCAAAGTCACAACCAGCGGTGGGACCACCCACTGCTGGGGCAGCCATGCACTTTATAAATGTTATAACATAACATAACAAAGCCACCCATGTTTCTTGGAATACAGGGTTGACCATGGTTATCACGAGAATCGGTGATGGAGAACATAACTCATTTAATAACACGCTGTCCAGGTGTAGACGATCTATGAAAGCAATATTTGATAGAATTTTTGGGTGAAAGGGCTGTGTCCAACATAGAAGCCGCAGTGCAGTTTTTCATATGCAGAAATATCAACAGAATGTTATTGTGGTGCACATTTTATACAAAGCAATTCAAAATCACTTGAAGCTGCAAGGCCTGGTTGTAAAACATATTTGAATATAGTCCTGTGGCTGGAGCATAGTAATTCTAATTGAGTACCAGTGGTGACATTTTATCATCCTAGGGCCAAAACTGGTCCTAGGGTGCTTGTTTCCAGTCCAAGGAGGACCTGGCTGGGCAGTTCGGGCTGGACTGTTCCTATGGGACACAGGGTCAAGACTGATTTGCACATGGCTGGGTTCAAACTGGAATGGCATGGTGTGCAAAAATAAAGATGGATTTAGGCCCAGATCTCTGTACTGGGATGAATGTATGACTTGTTCTGCATTCTGTCCATCAATTGTTCTTTTTGCATTTGTCACCCGAGTAGGACTGGTATGACCAGACGTGGATCCAGTGCTCTCAATGCCACTGGAGTCAAGCTATCCTGGTGATGAGGGGTGAAACACCGAAACCGTTCATAGGAAACTTGTTTCCAGTCCAGGGAGGGCCTGGCTTGGCAGTTCGGCTGGACTGTTCCCATGGGGCACAGGGTCAAGACTGATTTAGATATGGCTGGATTCAAACTGGAATGGCATGGTGAGCAAAGAAACTATGGATTTAGGCCCAGATTTCTGTACTGGGGTGCATGTATGACATTGTTCTGCATTATGTTTATCAATTGTTCTTTGTGGAGTGACTAATAGGCAGAGGCCCAATCAGAGGAATACCCTGAGCTTTGCTCCCGAATAACACATAAGTTCATAGGTCACTCTCTTATTTACGGCCCAGTCACAGAGGTGGGTGACTTATTGAAAGCTCCAGCCCAAACCTAGCTGAACTTGCATGTGTCATCTGTGTCCCCCCACAATCTAATTTCATGCAACAAGAAATAATGACAATGCAGTAACAAGAGAAACAGATACCCATGTAGTAGCTGAATTGCACAATGGTAAACCAGAAAATTTGGGGCACAATTCCGGCTTCCCTCTTGAACAAAATGTGTCATCGAAGGCAAATATTTTATTTCACAGAATGTCGTTTTCTTCATTATCACATATGATATGTGTGACTCTGAGTTCAGGAAGTGTCCTGTACAAAAACCTTGTGTTTGATTTAAACCACTATAATGTTGATCCATTGGAAAAAAATCTACACCACGTACAGCATTCACATGATAACTGACTTGCCTCTGATTTCACTAGTGGCATTGCCATCAATGCTGGGGAGGCATTAATATTTCTAATCTCATGTTTTAAAAATATGTTTTTTAATAAATGCCTCTCAATTCAGTGATACATTTTGAAATACTAAGGTGAAACTCTTCTGTATTGTAAATAAACACACAATTTATCATGTTTTTGCATGGTTTTTTTTGCATGATTTACCTGCTAACTCTTTTCATGGCTTGGCTCATGCACCAGCTCTTAAATCTTGGAGCCTTATTATGAGTCCAGCGGTCCACGGACTGCCAGATTCACGATGGCGGTCTCCCAAACACCCTATTTCCACTAGGGTGGTCGGGTTGCCCTGGGAACACTACAACCACTGCAACTGCCAGGGGACAGCTGTTCCCTGGCGGTTGCATGGTGGTCCTTAGGCCGCAATATGCTTGACAGGGCTGCTGCAACCCTCACAAAGCATGTTACAAGTTTCCTCACTGCCACACTTTTCAAGGTGGTGCGACTGCCATGGAAAGTGTGCTAGTGAGGAAACAATGGTGGCCCTACAGGGCCCCTAGGTGCCTCACGCAATGTGGATGCACACATGGGGACACAGCATATGCCCCTTTTTGTGCATACACACCAGTACCTGCATGGCATGGACTGCAGCAGTCAATGCCATGCAGGTATTGCCTTTGGCGTTCCAATTGCAGTGCCTATTTCATAGGCACCGCCCTGGGAATGCCAAAGAACTGCCCTTGTGATAGGAGAAAACTCCTAATCTGGGGGTGGTTCAAACATGGATTTGGCAGTGTGGGAGCAAGGCGGTCCCGCTCCTGCGCTGCCAAACTCATAATATGGCCCTAAGCAAGAGTCTTTTCGCAGTTATGGCACAGCTCTCTCTGTTATTAAGAAGGCTCTTCCACGTTTACCCACTTTGCAGCAATACTGAATTCATTTTCTTGTTGCTGCAGAAGACTGATCTGACTGATATTGTCAGGCAAACACCCAACTAAGAAATTATTAAGGAGGTGTCCCAACCCATAGATCCCCCTAAACCTAAATACCTGCTGATAGCTTTGGGTTGTAATGATCAAAATAGCCTGTTCAGAAGATGAGCTAAATTGCTACATTCTAACATTTCAAGTGACCGTGAAAATCATACAACTAGCAAAGTGTGGTAGGGCATGGACAGTGTAAAACAGTTTTTGGTTGTCCAAGATTCGTGAAGTGGACGATTTCAGCCCTGGTTTAACTTCACCATAACCCGTGCAAAGTTCTTCTGTCTATTGCTGGTTACATTTCACAATATTGTTCGATATTTATCCCTCTAGTTGAACCTAACCAAGATTGAAAATGTGTAAATAGTTTTTCTCCTCAATATTCACTTTTGCAGACATTTTCTAGAAGCAATGACACATTTATGCGTAATTTGTTTATGAAAGTTTACTGATTGTCACATAAATTGTCACAATTTTACAAATGCAGCAAAGCATACAATATTTTGACCTTCGTAAGCTTGCAAATTATGAAAGAACATTCCATAGGTAAAAAACTTTACAGTGTTGTCCAGCCGTAGACATGGTACTTCCAAGTGAAATCTGTTTGTTGGCATACACTGTTGTTGTCAGTTTTTATGCTTTAACGAGACCAACTCGAATCTCTCTGAGCAGGGTCAAACTATTTTCATACAAAAATCAACATATTGAATTATAGATGGGTAGCAGTGAATTAGGGGGATGTTTTTCGCCAATGGGTTCTCCTTGACTTTAAATGGACAATGCGAGCGAAGCTCGAATTGTCTGTGTTGTCACCCTGAACCTCAAGATAAAAAACAAATGCCTCATTCACTTTTAACTCACTTATACTGTTATGTTTTGTACGGGCCCCCAAATCATCTGCCTTTACTTTCAACTGCTGCACAGAAGCAGAGGAGTATTGGGGAAGCCATACGTCACATGGACTCTCCTCTCTGTCCTGGCCTCCTGCCACCCTCTTCATCACTCTCTGGTCCTGCCCTTCCTTGTACTACAGAAGCTGTGCTCCCTGCTTTCCAGCTTTGTTCTGACTGGCTCTGTGAAAACCCAGCCAGAGCAGCCTGGAATTTCTTTATGATGTAGCAATAGTTGGTAAGGGCTTTTGTTAACAATTGTTTCCACCTCACACCAGTGATTTACCAGTAGTGGGCCAAAGATATCTACAGATTAATGTTATGTGCTTTGCTTTGACCAAGGAGCCATATATTAGTACACAGCTTAGTTTACAAAAATACAATGTGCAAGGGCCCAATATTTTTCTTACACGACCCTCAGTGGTGCTGATGAATGCTGAGATTACCGGATACCAAGGCTGTCTAGTTTTTCATTTCATGCCTCTTTCTTCCACCGCCCAACAATTCCTGTCTCTTGAAGCCACACCTGCAGGTTGTTCTTCATCTCTGCGTTCATCAATAGCCACTGCTTTCGCTTCTGTTCCTCCTTCCTTTTCTCTTTTCTTTCTTTCTACCATTTGTTCTGGGTCAAACGCCTGTGCTAAAAATGAGTGCACACAATTAAGCCCTCTCCCAGGCAGCCCTCTCCCAGGTTGTTTTGCCCCAGCTTTTTTAGCAGGCGTTCGTTCAGTTTTCTCTACAAGTGACAGATCTCTCAGATATCATTAGCTGGACAGTATGACTGCCTGTCTCATCTCTCCTAACCCACCACATTTCGACAATAAAAGAAAATAAATATTTACTAAATGAGTAGAGCTTCCAACAAAGAGGGCACATTGCACTTGAGATGGTATATTAGTTCAAAGTGTAGCTAGAAGTTAATTCATCAATATGTTTTTAGTTGTTCAGGTACACTCATAGCATCATTGTCCCATAAAATCGATTTTGACTTTTCAGTCTTTAATTGCCTTCACAAATATGTTAGTCTGTCTCTTTGGTTACAATTTGCACACCCACTGCAGAGAAACAAATAGATTTTTTTTAGGTTGACAGGCCCCAGATCCCAGCACAATAAAGAATTCAAGTGATCAAATAGGAACACATCTTTGGTTACAATTGAAATGCTTTAAGCTTTTTTTCAGCTTCTTTTTCTCAAAACAGAGTTCAATATTTTAAAACACAACCTACTTCCTTGCATAATACCCATTTAATCAAAGGTCACTGCATTTACCCAGTACTATCAAGCCTGTTGTGCTAGAAAATAAGTTGTACCAATTATGAAGTCCTATTGTGGGACTTATTCATAATTGCTTGGGGAAATGAATGAATACACCTTAGACATCCATGTAAGAGTTAGTTTGCTGTGAAGAAGAGTACAGCATGAAACTGAGTTTCACTATTTACCCAATTCATTGTACTGTTATATTCCTTGTCATTGCTGGTGCAGAATAAATACCTCTTGAGGGTGAAGCACTACGTTATGTGGTTTATAATGTTTGACAGTATATATATCTATATCTATATTCACTGAAAAAACCATAGGTTATAGACCATATATAGTTAGGAATTAGCATTTACAAAACCTTGAAAATTCACTGAAAAAACCATGGGTTATAGACCATATATAGTTAGGAATTAGCATTTAGAAAACCTTATTTTACTCACACAAAACCATTGAAATTCCATATATAGTTAGTTGCACTAACTATGTATCGCGCACCCGCTATCCACTGCTGATGATGTCACATATTACATCATTCATGACATGGTCAGTGACATCACTGATGACATCACTGATGACATCTCAAATGACATCACTGATGACATCACTGATGACATCATCCAGTGACTGTGTGTTTCTGTAAAGTTTAAATATGTTTTACATATTGAAGAATGAGTAGATGTATAAGTGTCTGGATGAAGGATTTAGTAGGTGCGTGACTGACTGTGTGAGTGAGTGATTAAATGTGTCTCACTGAGTGCATGGGTTAGTGACTAAACTGTCTTAATTTGTGCATCATTACGTCTGTTGTTCTGTAAACTGCTGCATGTGTTGATCAGTAGCTATATGAGTAACTATATGGGTTATTGATTGATTGTCCAAGTATTTGTATGGGAGACTGAGTGTGTGTGTGGCTGGCTGGGAGATGTGTGACTCTGTGCAGATCAATGTGTACTTGTATCAATGATTGCATAAGAGAGTAAGTATGTGTTAGTATATGTTTGAAAATGTAAGGTACTCTATGTTTAACTGTATAGATTAGAAAATGGAAGTGTGATTGATTCTTTACAGGACTGACTAGGTGTGTGAGTAACTCCATGGATGAGTGGCAGAGTGTGAGTGTCTGTATAGGTGTATGAGTGCATATGATAGTGTTGTAAAGATGAGTGATTGTATGTATGAATGATTGTATGGGTGAATGAGTGAATGTGTGTGTGTAGACATAGGAATCAGTGAGTGCGTATGTAGTAACTAGCATTGGTGTGTCAATGGTTTAAAAAATTATATTCTGTATTTAACACTGGGTGTAAAGGAGGTTATATTAAAGTGTGAGGAGATGCATTGTATTGTCACATGAATGATATCATCAGTGATGTGACCATTGATGTCAAATGAGATGTCATCAGTGATGTCATTTGAGATGTCATCAGTGATGTCATCAGTGATGTCATTTGAGAAGTTATCAGTGATGTCATTTGAGATGTCATCAGTGATGTCATCAGTGATGTCATTTGAGATGTCATCAGTGATGTCATCAGTGATGTCATTTGAGATGTCATCAGTGATGTCATCAGTGATGTCACTGACCATGTCATGAATGATGTAATATGTGACATCATCAGCAGTGGATTGCGGGTGCGCGATATATAGTTAGTGCAACTAACTATATATGGAATTTCAATGGTTTTGTGTGAGTAAAAGGTTTTCTAAATGCTAATTCCTAACTATATATGGTCTATAACCTAGGGTTTTTTCAGTGAATTTCATTGGTTTTTGCAAAGCTAATATCTATAGCTGTAAAATGTATTCTTCTTTAAATCAAAAAATATATTTTATATGTTTATTAATAATTTTTTTTATTATTATGTTTTGGTTCGCTCCCGGTTCGCGAACCGGGTAGCTTCCCGTTAGCTCAATTTGGTGCAGCGACTCGGTACGCGAACCGGTAAACGTTCCGTTTGCGCAACTGCCACGTTAGAAATCAACATCGTGACGCGTCGCGGAAGCGCGACGTATCGCGTTGTCGCGTAATGCGTCTTATGACGCGCCGCGTTAGCGCACCTGGAAGTGCTCCGGTACGCGAACCGAGGCGCGAAGCGCAGCTCCCCGGAAGCGATCCGGGGCGCGTCGCGCAAGCGCGACGTATCGCGTTGATGCGTAATGCGTCTTATGACGCGCCACGTTAGCGCACCCGGAAGTGCTCCTGAGCGCGAACCGAGGCGCGAAGCGCAGCTCCCCGGAAGCGATCCGGGGCGCGGCGCGCAGCGCGTAACGTAAGCGTAACAGGTCATGTGACTTGTTAATAAAACTTTTCATTGGTTCATTTCACTTTTGGTTTCCTAATGATGTAAGGCTAGGTCATGTGACCTAAAAATAACACTTTTCATTGGTTTAGAACTATTTTTTTTCCAAAATGATGAAAGCCCCCACCTTTTTTCTCACTCTGACTTTCAACCTTGAGAAAGGAAGACCTATTTTGCTGAGTAGAAAATGGCTTCAGTAGTAGCTGCAGCTGGTTGACCCCCACCACCCCCACCACCACCAAGGAAGAGAGGACCACCTCCACAGTTCATTCCCAACACAGAGGAGGAAGAGGATGAAGAACAGGAAGAGGAAGTACAGCCAACACAGTTTTTACGTGAGGAGCCCCGGGTATCTCACCACAAAAATAGTTTCATTTGGCAGTTTTTTTTCTTTTCCTCTAGGACAAAAAAAAGTGAATGCTCGCTATGTGACATGCCTCATATGCAAAGAAGATTTATCAAGAGGCACAGATAAGAAGTATAGTTACGGCAACTATACTATGCATCGTCATATGCAGAGGTGGCATCCACTAAATTACAGCAGGGCAGAGATGCGTGACCTCCAAGACAACCCACCAACTCCTGTGGCCAGGACATCGGCACAGGTAACTCTGTCGGGGCCAGAGGCACGGGAAACAGTGCCAAACATTCAAGAAAACTTTGTGCACATGAAGATAGTGTGTATATATTGCGGTAACCTACTCTCATGTGCCAATATGAGTATTAATTTGATAAACAGAGCATATGAAAACCACAAGTGCTCTAAACGCCCCAAAAAATAAAAAATAAATTTGCTCCTGTTGAGCCCTTTGTAATGCCTGTTTTTCGTTGTTTCCCCCCCAAAAAACCAAAAAAAACATAAAATTGTTCAAAAAATCAAAAAAAAACAAAAAATGTTCAGAAAAAAAAAATATATAAAACAACAAAAACATAAAAAAAAGTTCTTTTCAGAACTACCTCCCCTTTATAAAAAAAATTGCTAGAATGTTTAGCACTCTGGCAACCTCTATTTCTTTTGGTTCGCTTCCCCGTTCGCTCCCCGGTACGCGAACCGGGAGCGAACCAAAAAAAAAAAAAAAAAAAAAAATGAAGAGTAAGTATAAGGGAAGTAAACAGAGAGTAATGTTAAAAGAAAGACAGCTATAGGGAGTAAACCAGAGATACTGTTTAATAGATTTATTTACCGAAGAAAAGATGGAAGAGGGTATAATTGTGAAAAACAAAATAGATAAGGAAGTGAAAGAAAAAAAGGAGAGTAGAAGAATAACAAAGAAGAGTTTCTTAGAGAATATGAGTGAATGTTCAAAATAAGATTAAAACATGTGGAATAACAGAGAGAAAAAACAGAAAGCAGAAAAGAAGAAGTAACAGAAAAAGAATAATTGAAACAGCAAAGAAATCTAAATAACATAGGGGCATATTATCAACATAGGCAATAAAAGTTTTGCAGCTTTTATCAGCAGAAATGTGTCGCTAAAGCCGCTTTTGCGGCAGAAAACTGCCGCTAAAACCGCTTTTACAGCAGTTTTCTGCCGATAAAAACAGCAATAATTTTATTGGCTGTGTTCATAATATGCCCCTTAGTGTGCTTCAACTACACAGAGAAAGCATAATGAACAAGTAGTGAAAGAGTGATTAGTCAAAGACACTAAGAGTAATAGAGACGGAGTGAGTGAACAAGAGTGAGGAACTATGAGAAGAGAGGGACTGAGAAAAGGAGTGGAAGGAGTAGAGTAAGTAAGTAATAGAGAAAGGAATGAGGGAAGTAGCAAAGACAGGAAAGTGAGGGTTAAAGAAATGAAGCAGTGGAACTAATAGTAGTTAAATGTGATAGAAATGTAATGAAAAGAGTACAAAACATTTACCTTATAATTGTCGTTAACTTAGTCACTTGTTATTTTTATACTTTCAATCTGTGAAAGAGAGAACAAACATTTGAAAAATATTAAAACATGTATTTAAAAATTAGAAAGGACAAGGGAAAAGATTGAAGGACAAACAGTTTTTCAACAACTTTGACACTTACAGAAGCTTCTGCTTCTCCAGGCCCCCTACACAGTCCTAAAGATATACATTTTAAACTAACAGTATCTTGATGCAGATGAAGTGAGGCCTATCTTGGAACATGGTGCATCTTTTGCACTGCTGTTGTCTCACAAAAGTGACGCAATGGCAGCGCAAAAGAGGTGCACAATCATCATAAAACTGTTCCTAACATTTTAAATGATTGTTTCAGGATGGCAATAAGGTGTGTCCTATCCAGACGTTTGTTTCAGGTGAGGCCTACTCAGGGTTGCAGATCAAATTTAGGCTTGTTGAAGAGTACAGAGGAGATAATACATGTGCAGGCCAACCAATAAAGTTCAGACTTCCTCTGTTTCCCTGGACAGGCCTAAACTTCATCTGCACAATGTGATTCGTAATGTTAGGAAACACAGGTAATGTATTTGAAAAACGTGCAATTTCTTTTGCTCATTTCACAATCACATCACTTGTGTTTCCTTTGGTTAGGTATCTCATTGTGCAGATGTAGTCCAGCATATAAAAGAGTACGCACTGCATGCAACAATTTTGACAGTTACTGAAGCCTCAGCTTTTCCATACCCCCTACACAGTCCTAATTATATACATTTTAAACTGACGGTTTCTTGCTGGAAATGAACTGAGGCCTATCTTGCAACATGGTGCATCTTTTACACAAAAGTGACGGAACAGCGGCGTAAAAGAGGCACACAGCCTTCATAAAACTGCCCTTAACATTTTAAATGATTGTTTCTAGATGCTGATAAGGTGTAACCTATCCACAGATTTGTTTCAGGTAAGTCCTACTCAGGGTTGCAGATGAAATTTAGGCTTGTTGAAGAGTATAGAGGAGATAATACATATGCAGGCCTACCAACGAAGTGAGTCATGTCCACTGCACTCTTGAACAAATGTCAGACCTCCTCTGTCTCCTGGAACAGGCCTAAACCTCATCTACACAATGTGATGTGTAATGTTAGGAAACACAGGTAACATAATTGAAAAACGTGCAATTTTTTTTGCTCATTCCACAATCACATCACCTGTGTTTCCTTTGCTTAGGTATCTCATTGTGGAAATGTAGTCTATCATATGAAAGACTACGTAGAATGTGAGCACTGTATGCAACAACTTTGACACTTACAGAAGCCTCACCTTCTCCATACCTCCTACACAGTTCTAAATGTACATCATGAATACACACAGTACAGAATTAATTATACATGTTAAATGGTTTATTTTTGCTGTTCTCAGAATGTATCAAATTTCACTAAAAACAGTGACTTGAAGGTATTCATCATATAACAACTGGGGAAAAAAAAACACAATCAAAATGATTGTGTTTAAAAAACCCATATAACATAACCAATCAGAAATCAGAACTCCTCAAAAGTAACTTACTTTCCATGACGTCGAAGGATGTCCTATGAACAGCTTACACTCGGTTGTGCTGTTTTTATTTTCAGCCCGCCACTTTCTGAAAGAAAACCTCCATCGTTTTGAAAAATATGTTACATACAATAAATGACTTCTCGCATTCTACCACACGTTTCCACAAGGCCAAATCATGTAAGAGCCATTTATAACTCTTGGAATTCTTGTAAGCAAATCCCGTCATTTTCTATTTCCGCAACTTTCAGAAAGAAAACGTTCAAGATCACTTTCACAATCCTGGACTAGTAATATCTTACCCTTCTTGCTCACTCATGTTCTACATTTCATATGACACTGATACTGCTTACTATGAAGCAGACTTACACTACCTCTATGACTACTACAATTATTTAATTCTCTACATCACTTTTAATCACAAAGCAATATAAAACAGTAGATAAAATTATATCACCCCCTAGAATCATTATACGCCAGTTACCTACCCTAAATTCTCTTTTCTTAAAACAGAAAGTAAGAATATTTTTAAGTAAAAAGGCAACATTGTATCGTAGTCAAATGGGAATAATTTCCGAAACAGCACATTTTTTTACATTTTCAATAAGCTGTGTAATAAGCGGATCTTCTCAAATACCCATCATGCCATATAATAGCTGAAGTTACAAATGTTCTTCCTAAAATCAACGACTGTGTAGCCACAACATTTGTAATTAAAGTTGAAGACTTACTTTCATCAGGTTTATGTAGTTGGATTTTTAAAATGACATTATAATCAAAAGTTTGGACCAATAATCTAGACAGCATTGCAGACTTACATTCCCTCTACTCCATGTTTTGATTGGCTGCTTGAATTAGCTTATAAAAAGAAACAGTTTTTCTGAACTCATTCAAAGTGCACTTATTTTTCCATGACGTCAAGTGTTATGGTAAGAACACCGTTTGCTTTGGGAAATACTCTGTTGTCCTTCAACTAATCTCTGCCTACCACTTTCTGTAAGAAAATCTTCTTTTTTTCCAGGAACTATTTAAAACTCAAAAATAACTTTTGACTCTGTACTACACTTATCCTCAAGGCCAAATCGTGTAGGAGCCATTAGAACCTCTTGAAATTCCTCAGAGCAAATCCTGAGATTCCTTCTCTAACATTTTGGTTTTAAAAACACCAGGTAAGAATTTTTAATGTCAAAAGGCAATTTTTTTTTGAAAATTAAAACAGAATCGTTGCAGAATGACCAGCCATTTCCAGACTTCAAATAAGCTGTGTAATGTCCTGATGTTATTGAAGGACCATCATGATATATAATTGCTGCAGTTACAAAAGTCCTTCCTGATATTGGCAACTGCGAAGCCACCAAATTTTTAATTAAAGTTGTCAATTTTGTTCCATCAGGCCTACATCGTTGGAACATTAAAATGACATACTGGCCATATGTTCGTATAAATAATGTTGACATCATTTCAGATTTACATTGGCTACACTCCATGTTGTGATCAGCTGCTTTTACTAGCTTATTGAAGGAGACTGATTTACTGTCTGGCAAAGTTAAATATATAAATCTTTCTGAGTCTACACTAGTAGTACTTGATACCCTACAGTTCTCGCAGTCATGCTGCCATTGATAAGAAAGCCCAAACAGGTGATCTACATCTACACCTTCAGCATGCAATACATCAAGCATATACATTAAAAACTCCTGACAATCTTGCTGAATATTTTGAGAGAATTGTGTTTGACCTGAACATCTGTCTAACAGATTTCGAATTTCAGACACACTTTCTATTTTTGTTCTATCAGTGCTACATTTCTCTAACACAGAATTTAACAAACTGCAAAATCTTTGATCAGAATTGACCACAATCTCTTCTTTTACATTTTCTAGAGAAAACAAAACATTAACCACTACATTAGCATAGCAGTTGACACCAGAACTGTTTTCAAATTGAAAACCAACAACATCTTCAACAGAATCCTTTTTCTTTCTGCTTATAATTTCAGGTTCATCGACTTTTCGTCTTTTTGATACAACCTCCCTAGTATTGGTCACATTTCTTCGTTTCCGGCCTACCACACGTTTCTCAAACAAAGGATATTAAGGGAAATGTGGCGCATACTCTCTTCTTAACCTATTGTATTCCTTAACACAATCTAGATCCGCACAAATGTTTGTGACATCACACTCAATCAAGTACAATCCCGATAAAGTTCTAACTCGTGACAATGCCACATATGCCATACCCTCCTTGAACACAGAACTGCCAATATTCACCAATGCACTGTCTACACTTAAACCTTGCGATTTATGGATTGTCACCGCATATGCCAAGCAAACAGGAAACTGCTTACGGCGAACATATAAGTCTTTTACAAGCAAAAATCTAGCAGAACAACGACCAATTAGCTGTACTTCCTCAATGCCATCAAATTTAATTTTTAAAAATTCAATTCCATCTCTATTTCTGTATTTCACAAAATCAACAACATTACCCATTGATCCATTTACCAGACCTCTTTCAACATGTAAATTCCTTCTTAAAATTATACGGCAGTTTAAGCACACATTCAGAGTCTTTTCAAAACCTGCAGTTTTAGATATAGTCTTCTCTAATGAATCCAATTCTAACATCTTGTAGAATATTCTTGTAATCTTCATCCTTCGCCTGACGCATATTTTCATGCAGTTCAGCATAATTGAAGTTTAACCATATATTGACGTTGCCAATGCTCCCTAGGCACTTCCTGGTATCTTCATGCGTGAGCATTTTGAACACAGGTTGTCCTTTCACTGGTGTCAGCTGCAGAAGATCTCCGAAAACAATGATGTGTTTGCCACCAAATAACACATCATACTCTGTTTTAAGAACTTCTTGCATTCTCAAATGCACAAAGGCAAGCATGACATTGGAAACCATGCTTACTTCGTCAATGATAAGAAGTTTCATTTTCCTCAAGACTCTTGAAACTTCACAACAAGCATCTCCAGATAACTTGTGGTATTGTAATTTGTTGTCATGCTCCACTGGCAGCATCAGTAGACGATGCAAAGTAATACCTTTAATGTTATGTGCTGCCAGTCCAGTTGGAGCGGTGACAACACAAGACAGCGATGACTCAGTCCTTTCCTGCAAATAACATGAAATTGCTTTAATGAGGAAACTTTTTCCAGTTCCCGCTTCTCCACTCACGTACAGTCGGAAAGGCTTCAACGACGTACATGAGCACTCTTTCTTCTCATGACTTAATCCATGATCAATTTGCTTGGTAACTTCGTCATATATTTTCCTCTGCTCAACGTTGAGTTGTCTTTCCAAGTCTTCTAAGTTAACCGCATCCTCCTGAGCATGTGCCATGGCTCTTTCCACTTCATTCATGGCAGTGGCAGCTTCATTTTCGATAACAGGTCCTCCTAGTGGATCCTGACTCAATGAAACAGAACTCTGACTGTCCTGAGAACTGTCTCTGGCAATCTCGGCTGCAATCGTTGCTTCCTGCTCGATTTCCGCATTGAACATTTCTAGATATTTGGGAAAAGCAGGACATTCTATGGTCTCCTTGGCGGCAGTTTAAGAGTCTTCGTAACAGAGGAAATCTCCAAGCAGTTCCTCTTCTGCACGCCAAGGCTTGAAAAGTTGCAAAAGTGCTAAATAGAAAAACTCCTTTTTTTCAGGAGATTCGCCACTCAATTTTTGATGGTTTACCAAGTGGCATTTTCTTTGCTTGACCAGACATCCCTCACTTCCAATTACAGCATACACTCCTTTCTCAATATCTTCTTTGATGTTCCTCTTGAATATGTAATTTTGTAGAACCTCATACAGACAAACATTCTCGAGGTGACTGCTTCGATTTGGATAATATGTATCCAACATGTTGGTCTTCAAAATATCGGTACTGTTCGGCTCCTTTTCCGCCAAATACTCAATTTCCCGCACAGGTTTCAGAACTTGATTACGCGTTGCAGCAAGACCAAGACTCGCCCAAACGATACTCCTGGATTTGGCATAGAGACTTGCTGAAGACAACCGGTCAGAACATTCGTAAGCTCCAATTTCTCGATGTGACAACATCTTCAGACTGAAACTGTACAAATTCTTGCTGAGGCTCTTTTCATGGGAAATGTCCTCCCACATATCCTTCAATTCTGTCTTTTCTTTTTTGGTGATGTAAGATGTCACATACCGAGCCACAGCCATACAGTTATCAACCACAAACTGTAGATCCATGTTAGCATTCCACATGGACAAAATCACTGGGTTGTAGTCGTTGATGTACTTGGACTCTTCGTTCCTTTTCAAATTGTATGTGTTTTTAGGTGATTTCTTCATCACATTATGTCGCAGCGAAGACATCAAACTGTTTACTCTTCCTTTAGAAATCACCGGTCGTGGAAAGCCGAAACGACATTTGGTGTAGAACTTGTCCTTGTTTCTGAATTTACGACGACAGTACTTTCCACAACGATGGCTTTGGAAACGTAGAACTAGTTCTCTTAGGCTTTTCTTCTCCTTTGCGTTTGGAACAGCACACATAGAATACTGTTGTATGAAACTCATCACTAACTCTTCTGGATCTGTTCCAAATTTAGGTGCATCCTTGATCCACAGCAGCATATGTATATGAGGAGCACCTCTTGCTTGGTACTCCTTTCTCCAGAAGAAATCCAACACCTCTCCAAGAGGTGGATTCTTCTTATTCATGATGAAAGACATCATAGCTTCAAATCTATGATTGAAGTACCTGCATACATTCACTGGATCCAAAGAGCACAGTTCTCCGGGTGTCTTGAATTCGATATTTTCAATGTTTCCATTTGCCTCTCGTAGAAATTCAAGTAAGTCTTCCCAGCCATACTCGGCACAGCTCAGAGTGAGGAACCATGTGGGAGTTCCTAAGTTCCTCAGCATACATTTTAAATCACCATGACGACGGTACCAGTACTCATTAGTACCACGCTGACACGCCATGAGATTAATCAGGTGACAATCCAAAATACTGTCTTGCACATTGACTTTATCCATAAAGTCACTTGCAGAGATGTTTTGCATCTGTATACCACTTTTCAAGATGTGGTTCACTGCATATGACAGTCCAGACAGATCGCTTTCAAACAGGAGATGAAACAAATAGGGAATGCATTGTCGAAACCTAGCATCTTCTGCATACAATCGTAAAGTCCGGTATTCAGAAGCAGGAATTTGATGAGGTCGCTCATCATATCTTCCTCCTTGACCTGTTGGAAATAGCTGTGGGAAACACCGAGCTTCCAAACTTTCCTCCCAAACACTAATGGGACTCCCTTTGGCTTGTTTCATTTGAAACAACTCAATAGCATTCCCCATGACTGCCTTGGAATGCAAAGGATGAACACTATAATGTTCATATATTTCTTCACTTTTAGAGGGTTCTACTTTCTCAATTTGACCAGCACACAAATTGCTATCCTCTTCTTCACTTACTTCCTCTTCTGCAATATATACATTCTTATAGTACTTATTATTTTTGTTTCAAATACAATGTTGCCTTTTTGACTTTCCTAACATCCACTAAATCTTGCCATATTTTCTTACTCTTTGTCGGAACCCCATTAACTAAGATAACCAGAGGTTCCTCTTCCACTTTTTCTACTCCAATTGTATTAATGTTTTTCTTCAAATCTAGAGGCAAATAAACAACTCTTCCCTTTAATCCTCTCTGTAAATCTGATGGAGGCAATTCCCCTGTCTTTGGCTCCATTCTTACAATAGCCTGAAAGGGATGGATACTTTGAATCAAAATAGATTCATAAGTATTTAAATCCTTCAATTCAGAAGGAATCTCAACCAATTCCAGATTATTATGAACTGCTCTAGCAGGCATCTGGTTTTGATTTAATTTGTTACAACAATAAGTACACACACGTTGATCTGATCTCAAATCAAAACAATTTTCTACCATCAAGTATGTTGCAAAATCCTTCCATTCACTATTATTTTCCCTTTCACTTTTTGCATATAAATCCACTAACTTAGTCTGATTCTTATAATAAGTGCGTCGACAACACACACAAGTGAAATTAGGCCTCTCACTTGATTTCACCTGAAACGTGGCAATTTCCTTCTGAAAATTATCTGTACTGGAAACCTGTACACTGTCTTCCACATTACCCTCTTCTTCTGGGTCAATTTCAACATTCTCCTCTTTACTTCCAAAGTAACAAAACTCAATTTCTTCACAAATATTCTTCACATCTATTTCAGAACCATGCAAAAGAGCAGCGCATAATTGTTTAAGCATAATTGCTGGACTCTTAGCATAATACAACATTCTAACTAATTTCCTCACTTTATTATGATGCACTGCTAGCATCCTGAAATGATGAAAAACACTCTGGCATACTCTCCTGGAAAGACAAGCCAGTGAATGACCATGCAAACCCGTCACTTCTCTCACTCTGCAAGGATCTAATTCTTGCAACAACATCATTTTCTGCTTCAAACTTTTCTTATTAAATGTCCGTACAAAATCACAAAGCAAATTGATGGAATCCTGTCGTACACTGCAAATACTACTACACTTCCAGGTGTACACAGGACCCTTAGGACGTCTTCCTAAAACCTCATTACCTAACACCTCTTCTGTCTCTGTTGTCACAAGTTTTTCTTTTTCAACTGGACAACCATCTTTCACCTCCTAAGCTCGACCACTGGTGTCAACTGCATGCACCAAATCATTATCCTGGAAATAACTCTCCTCATTAAAAAATGCCTCACAACTTGAACTATGCATCCATTCTCCGGAAAAAACTTCACAAAAATTACTACGATTAACTATTCTCTTCCATCTACTATTTCTTTTGAAATCATAAATTGCCTTTTTTTCGCTTCCTAATTCTATTGATTATCAAAATAAATAACTTTCGTTTAATTTCAAATGCCTGATCAATAACTTTCTCAACTTTTTTTTTTTCTCTTACAAAAAACCACTTTCTGTTGACCTTTCTTAATATTTTTTAACAAATTGCTAATTATCCTGTTGCGGAACATTCGTTTACGAATGTCCCTAAACTGTTGTTTCCTTCTACTATCATGCACAGAGTTATCTCTTGCTCTAGCAGTAACATTTTTGATTGGCCTTTCCTTTCCGTTTAAAATGCTTCTCTTTTTCTGGACTGAAACATTTTCTGTAGTAATACTTTTTGTTCTACAAATGTTTCTTATGAATGATTTAGTTGTCTTACCCGGTGCTTTCTTGGTGACTTGACGATTTTTTTTTGTAGAGGACTGCTGCAAAAATCTGTGAACCTGCTGTCTTTGACGTTTTGTAGCCTTTCTGATTCTATCCTTAGTCGGCATTCTCTACTTTTGAAATGATCTGCAGTTGAATCTGTGGTAAAATATAATAAAAAATGTTATTAACCTCTATTACCAAACAGTAAATCAATAACAGTCGTCAAAAACTTAACACACTACTTGTCATTTTCACTTAGAATAATTTTTGGTGCATAAGCAAATTCAGTATTCACAAATAGTAGCAAAGAAATGGAATGCTTCTACATTTTACCTGTGCTGTTTTATATGTGAATCTGATCTAATTTTATGAGCATATTATACTATTTTATTAAAGACACTACACATAACCTGTTTTTGAAGTTGTGTTTAATTTTAAATGAAACGGTTTACATTTTTACTTTTTATTTCCGTTAAATTTTAAAAATAAATGTTTATAGTTCCATAGGCTCAAGCAGGTCAGCTTCCCACCCTATGTCATACAATTCTGACAAATCGGTATCCTCATCATGTTCTTCATCATCCTCAGGATTTAAATCATCTAAGGGATCTACTTCCACTGACGTATCAATGACAAGTTCAACGATAAGATCGAGATCAACTGATTGCTCATTATCACTCATGCTTGATGTTGTTGTTATCTTTAAAAAAGAGAACAACAATGAGATGTTGCAGAGTAAGACACAAATCTCAGAGACTATAATAGTAAATTTGTTTAACAAGAGTAACATTTTGCAGCTATTATTTAGCCATGTCCAGCGATGCTGAGGAGGTGAGGCCTATGTCCAAGTTTTCAGTGAACAGGACTCATCTCTTCTTAACCTTGGATAAGCCTCACCGACTCTGTGTCCCCTGCACATACTTAAATGTAAAGGGGCAGATTTATGTTAACTGGCACATCCCCAGGGATGCACCAGTTAACGTGCACCGCTGCTCTGCCACCCATGGTGTGCCGCATTTACAATGTGGAGCACCATTGAGTAAAAACAGCACAGATGCGTCACGCATCTGTGCCGCAAAAGCAGCACATTGCAGAAATCACGTCATAAGCACGACATGTCTACTGCAATGCACAGGAGGAAGCCACACATTGCATGGTGCATCACTCCTTAGGCTATTTCAAACAGGCATAAGGATTTGATTCAGCAATGCTATAAAGCTGACTCAGTGAAATCTTCTAAATTTCACTGTGTTAGTTTTACAGGGCTTTCATGCAAATGAATGCCCACCCTGCAACAAAACACCTATATGAAACCTGACGCAGGTTTCATGTGGCACAGGACTTTACAGCATGACACATCTCCCTAGATGCATCAAGTTGTAAATATGTCGCCACATAGCAAATCTTTTGCACCGCCGCTGCATCACAAAAGTGACGCACAGCGGCACAAAAGAGGCACACACCTATCATAAATCTGTCCCTAACATTTTAAATGATTGATTCAGGATGACGATAAGGTGTAGCCTATCCAGAGGTTTGTTTGAGGTGAGGCCTACTCAGGGTTGCAGATGAAATTTAGGGTTGTTGAAGAATACAGAAGAGATAATACATGTGCAGGCCTACCAATGAAGTGAGTCATATCCACTTCACTCTTGAACAAAGGCCAGACCTCTTCTGTGTCCGTGGACAGACCTAAACCTCATCTGCACAATGTCATTCGTAAACTTAGGAAACACAGGTGATGTAATTGAAAAATGTGGAGTTTCTTTTCCTCATTTCACAATCACATCACCTGTGTTTCCTTTGCTTAGGTATCTCATAGTGCAGATGGAGTCTAGCATATCAAAGAGTACACAGAAGTTCAGCAGTGTATACAACAATTGTGACATTTACAGAAAATTCAGCTTCTTATCTTGTTGGAGATGAAGTGAGGCCTGTCTTGCAACATGGTGCATCTTTTGCATCACTGCTGCATCGGTTTCATGTGGCACGGGACTTTAGAGCATGACACATCTGCTTAGATGCATCAAGTTGTAAATATGTCGCCACATAGCAAATCTTTTCCACCGCCGCTGCGTCACAAAAGTGACACACAGAGACGCAAAAGAGGCACACACCTATCATAAATCTGTCCGTAACATTTTAAATGATTGATTCAGGATGACAATAAGGTGTGGCCTATCCAGAGGTTTGTTTAAGGTGAGGCCTACTCAGGGTTGCACATGAAATTTACGCTTGTTGAAGAGTACAGAGGAGATAATATATGTGAAGGCCTACCAATGAAGTAAGTCATATCCACTTCACTCTTGAACAAAGGCCAGATCTCTTCTGTGTCCGTGGACAGACCTAAACCTCATCTGCACAATGTCATTCGTAAACTTAGGAAACACAGGTGATGTAATTGAAAAATGTGGAGTTTCTTTTCCTCATTTCACAATCACATCACCTGTGTTTCCTTTGCTTAGGTATCTCGTAGTGCAGATGGAGTCTAGCATATCAAAGAGTACACAGAAGTTCAGCAGTGTATACAACAATTTTGACATTTACAGAAAATTCAGCTTCTTATCTTGTTGGAGATGAAGTGAGGCCTGTCTTGCAACATGGTGCATCTTTTCCAACACTGCTGCATCGGTTTCATGTGGCACGGGCCTTTACAGCATGACACATCTGCCTAGATGCATCAAGTTGTAAATATGTCGCCACATAGCAAATCTTTTTCACCGCCGCTGCGTCACAAAAATGACGCACAGCGGCACAAAAGAGGCACACACCTATCATAAATCTGTCCCTAACATTTTAAATGATTGATTCAGGATGACGATAAGGTGTAGCCTATCCAGAGGTTTGTTTGAGGTGAGGCCTACTCAGGGTTGCAGATGAAATTTAGGGTTGTTGAAGAATACAGAGGAGATAATACATGTGCAGGCCTACCAATAAAGTGAGTCATATCCACTTCACTCTTGAACAAAGGCCAGACCTCTTCTGTGTCCGTGGACAGACCTAAACCTCATCTGCACAATGTCATTCGTAAACTTAGGAAACACAGGTGATGTAATTGAAAAATGTGGAGTTTCTTTTCCTCATTTCACAATCACATCACCTGTGTTTCCTTTGCTTAGGTATCTCGTATTGCAGATGGAGTCTAGCATATCAAAGAGTACACAGAAGTTCAGCAGTGTATACAACAATTTTGACATTTACAGAAAATTCAGCTTCTTATCTTGTTGGAGATGAAGTGAGGCCTGTCTTGCAACATGGTGCATCTTTTGCATCACTGCTGCATCGGTTTCATGTGGCACGGGACTTTACAGCATGACACATCTGCCTAGATGCATCAAGTTGTAAATATGTCGCCACATAGCAAATCTTTTCCACCGCCGCTGCGTCACAAAAGTGACGCACAGAGACGCAAAAGAGGCACACACCTATCATAAATCTGTCCCTAACATTTTAAATGATTGATTCAGGATGACAATAAGGTGTGGCCTATCCAGAGGTTTGTTTAAGGTGAGGCCTACTCAGGGTTGCACATGAAATTTACGCTTGTTGAAGAGTACAGAGGAGATAATATATGTGAAGGCCTACCAATGAAGTAAGTCATATCCACTTCACTCTTGAACAAAGGCCAGACCTCTTCTGTGTCCGTGGACAGACCTAAACCTCATCTGCACAATGTCATTCGTAAACTTAGGAAACACAGGTGATGTAATTGAAAAATGTGGAGTTTCTTTTCCTCATTTCACAATCACATCACCTGTGTTTCCTTTGCTTAGGTATCTCATAGTGCAGATGGAGTCTAGCATATCAAAGAGTACACAGAAGTTCAGCAGTGTATACAACAATTTTGACATTTACAGAAGATTCAGCTTCTTATCTTGTTGGAGATGAAGTGAGGCCTGTCTTGCAACATGGTGCATCTTTTCCATCACTGCTGCATCGGTTTCATGTGGCACGGGACTTTACAGCATGACACATCTGCCTAGATGCATCAAGTTGTAAATATGTCGCCACATAGCAAATCTTTTGCACCGCCGCTGCGTCACAAAAATGACGCACAGTGGCACAAAAGAGGCACACACCTATCATAAATCTGTCCCTAACATTTTAAATGATTGATTCAGGATGACGATAAGGTGTAGCCTATTCAGAGGTTTGTTTGAGGTGAGGCCTACTCAGGGTTGCAGATGAAATTTAGGGTTGTTGAAGAATACAGAGGAGATAATACATGTGCAGGCCTACCAATGAAGTGAGTCATATCCACTTCACTCTTGAACAAAGGCAAGACCTCTCCTGTGTCCGTGGACAGACCTAAACCTCATCTGCCTAATGTCATTCGTAAACTTAGGAAACACAGGTGATGTAATTGAAAAATGTGGAGTTTCTTTTCCTCATTTCACAATCACATCACCTGTGTTTCCTTTGCTTAGGTATCTCGTAGTGCAGATGGAGTCTAGCATATCAAAGAGTACACAGAAGTTCAGCAGTGTATACAACAATTTTGACATTTACAGAAAATTCAGCTTCTTATCTTGTTGGAGATGAAGTGAGGCCTGTCTTGCAACATGGTGCATCTTTTGCATCACTGCTGCATCGGTTTCATGTGGCATGGGACTTTACAGCATGACACATCTGCTTAGATGCATCAAGTTGTAAATATGTCACAACATGGCAAATCTTTTGCACCGCCGCTGCGTCACAAAAGTGACGAACAGCGGCGCAAAAGAGGCACACACCTATCATAAATCAGCACATTGCAGGAATCACGTCATAAGCACGACATGTCTACTGCAATGCACAGGAGGAAGCCACACATTGCATGGTGCATCACTCCTTAGGCTATTTCAAACAGGCATAAGGATTTGATTCAGCAATGCTATAAAGCTGACTCAGTGAAATCTTCTAAATTTCACTGTGTTAGTTTTACAGGGCTTTCATGCAAATGAATGCCCACCCTGCAACAAAACACCTATATGAAACCTGACGCAGGTTTCATGTGGCACTGGACTTTACAGCATAACACATCTGCCTAGATGCATCAAGTTGTAAATATGTCACAACATAGCAAATGTTTTGCACCGTCGCTGCATCACAAAAGTGACGCACAGCGGCACAAAAGAGGCACACACCTATCATAAATCTGTCCCTAACATTTTAAATGATTGATTCAGGATGACGATAAGGTGTAGCCTATCCAGAGGTTTGTTTGAGGTGAGGCCTACTCAGGGTTGCAGATGAAATTTAGGGTTTCTTTTCCTCATTTCACAATCACATCACCTGTGTTTCCTTTGCTTAGGTATCTCATAGTGCAGATGGAGTCTAGCATATCAAAGACTACGCAGAAGGTGAGAACTGTATGGAACATGGCTATGTAAGTCAAATAATCAAAATCTAAATTTGCCAAGCACACATGGGGGTGTATTTACAAGGACCTTCCACCATGAGGAAATGTCTTTAATTAAAATGAGAAAAATAACATCAAAGGGACTCAAATGCCTTTTAAATATACCCCAAGCAACCTATGAAACTGTAGCACTACATATCAAGAAACCTAATTGATTTCAAAAATCGTTTTTAAACACATCATCTAAATCAATTATATACCTACATTCAAGGGGAAATGACTTAAAATGGCCTAAGACACACGAAAGCGTTTTTTTAAGGCCCTTGCACCATTTTTGGGTCGCTTTTAACATGGCTATGTTAGTCAAAGAATTAAAATCTAAATTTGCCAAGCACAGATGGGGGCATATTTACAAGGACCTTGCACCACGGGGAAAGGTCTTAAATTAAAATGGGAAAAATAACATCAGAGAGACTCAAATGCCTTATAAATATGCCCCAAGCAACCTATGAAACTCTAGCACTACATATCCAGAAACCTAATTGATGTCCAAAAACTTTTTAAAACACATCATCTAAATCAATTATATACCTACATTCATCAGGAAGTGACTTAAAATGCCCTAAGACACATGAAAGCGGTTTTTTTAAACCCTTGCTCCATTTTTAGATCACTTTTAACATGGCTATGTAAGTCAAATAATCAAGATCTAAATTTGCCAAGCACAGATGGGGGCGTATTTACAAGGACCTTGCACCACAGGGAAAGGTCTTAAATTAAAATGGTAAAAATAACATCAGAGAGACTCAAAGGCCTTATAAATATGCCCCAAGCAACCTATGAAGCTCTAGCAGTACATATCAAGAAACCTAATTGTTTTCATAAATCATTTTTAAACACATCATCTAAATCAATTATATACCTATATTCAAGGGGAAATGACTTAAAATGGCCTAAGCCACATGAAAGCGTTTTTTTTAAGGCCCTTGCAACATTTTTGGGTCACTTTTAACATGGCTATGTTAGTCAAAGAATTAAAATCTAAATTTGCCAAGCACAAATGGGGGCATATTTACAAGGAGCTTGCACCACAGGGAAAGGTCTTAAATTAAAATGGGAAAAATAACATCAAAGGAACTCAAAAGCCTTGAAAATATGCCCCAAGCAACCTATGAAACTCTAGCAGTACATATCAAGAAACCTAATTGATTTCAAAAAACGTTTTTAAACACATCTTGTAAACAAATTATAATCATACATTCATGGGGAAGTGAGTTAAAATACCCTAAGACACATGAAAGCATTTTTGTAAGATCCTTGCACTATTTTTGCGTCACTTTTAACATGGCTATGTAACACAAAGAAGCAAAATCTATTTGTAAAACACTTGACACAAAGCAACATTTTAAATACACAACTTTCTTCATAATTTTCTCCCTAAAGCATACTATTCTCTATCTAAATTAAATGAATCTTTTCTCACCTTAGCAAATACTTTATGAGTTTCAAAACAGTCTCAGAAACACACCAATTTGTCTTTAGCAGAGCAAAAGGTATGCACTCCAGAGTCTGCAGCCATAAAAAGCACAGAAATGCTGTAATTCATCACACATATCTCTCATGTCACCCAATCAAAACTCTCCCCTCACTTTTTTCAAATCAACACCCTTCCCCCCTCTGCCCTTTCTGCCTTTTTTGCATAGCAACCACCTCCTGAAAGACCTCTGATGTTTGCAAGTTCACACAACAATGTTTCAATTGAACTCTGAACTCTCAGTGCACCTGCATATCCAGTGCAATCTTTCATAAAATTATTTTTTCTTGACCATTCAAATTACATCTTTCAAAGAACTCATCCATGCACCCTAACTTTCTATTTTCAGCAATCGAAATCCACCAATCACTGCTACTGCTTCCTTAACACAGAAACTCCACCATTTTTTTCATTTTAAACTCTTATTTTTTCAACTGCCATTTCATTGCCACACTTCATCTGACTGCAGCAGAACCTTCTCTCACCATGTTTTCTGTCTGGATTGTTGGACATAGTTACATCTACTGGGCTCAGAGGTATGCTGATAACAGAAATTTACCTAACCTCAATTTACAAAATGTGGAAATTAAGTGGATTGGCAACAGAGGATTAAAATGTCACCAATTGATACCATTGGTGAAAACCTTTATGCATTTGCCTAAACCTGACCTGTTAATTTTGCACTGTGGAGGTAATGACTTGGGCACTTTGACTGGGGTAGGTCTGGAAATGCTTTTAAAGGACACCTTTGAGCAATTGATGGCACTTTTTCCTCCAACTGCCTTGGTATATTCAAATATATGCCAAAGACAGAAATGGAGGTGGTCAAACCAATTTTGTCCACAAATTCAGAAATCGAGGAAGCATGTAAACAAATCTGTTTCAGCTTACAGGAGAGACCATGGAATGGGCTCCATGTACAACAATAACTTGCGTTACTACATGCAATATATCTACAGAGGAGATGGAGTTCCCTTGTCAGATGAAGGGAACAGAGTTTTCATTCTGAATTTAAGACTGTGCATTGGTACCTACTTATAAGTACCTAAATGTACCATAAACCCAAAAGCTCTACTCAGAGCTACCCTACATCTGATCACTCACAATTATTATTTTACTCTAACTTTTTTCACTAATTTTCAACAAAGTACGCTCCCCGGAGCGCTACCCGGTACGTGAACCGGAAGCTAACCGCGCGAAATTTTTAAAAATCTTTTTATTTTTTCGCACATATGGGCCTCCTCAGCCATCCTCAGAAAACCTACGTCTACCATGTCCCCTTCTACCCATTCTGAACATTATTTGCCCTCCATCTTGTATCTTAATTCGACTGAAACACAAAATGGTGGACTCCCGTAACGCTGCAGGTTCGCGTACCGGGGCGCTCACCGGGAAGCGCTCCATTAAAAAAGGTGGGAAAGTAATTTACAGAAGAAACCCTGGAGACACTTTCACCAAATATAGATTTGCTCATACTACATACCAATCCCTACCATTTTCACAAATTTGGTTGGAATTCCATTTAGCCATTTAGCCTGTACACCTCTCTAAATACCCTGAGGTAAATTACTTCACAAAACACATCTGAAGTGTTGGAATTGACAACCAATTAAAATGTTACTTTCATTTTCTACTTTTTTTATCTGACATTTGATTGGTTATGTACCTGAATATATATAAAAAAAGAGAGAGAAACACAGCCATTTTGACTACTACTTCCTGAACTACATTGCAAGATCATTTTCACTCACAACTTAAACTTGTTTTTAAAAGGTAAGATATTATTTCATAAATTTGAAAACTTTTTCAGATAGTTATATACTATCCCTCTGTAAGAGTTAGACATTGAGAAAGGCTTGTTTATTTTAATTATGGATTGATTTAGGTTTCTGTGGTATAATTATGAATTTACATAGGCTTTCTCACAGGCACTTTTTAATAGTACTACTTCATGCCTCAAAAGTACCTGTCTGAACTTAAACCCAACAGTGCCCTATCTCTACTGATATATTTATTTTTTATTCAAATTTCAGCACAAAAATGCAAGGAGAACAGAACGTTTCCTTTGAAATTGTCCTAGACATGAATAATGAGGAAATAATTGAACCCATTGACTTGGAATTCATGGATGAATCACGAGACCATGAACTTCTACAATGTGTAGAATCTGTGGATTATTTACTTCATTATGATGACGGTCAAATGTGGGAAGTTATGTTCACTCAACAAGAGGACATATCGGACAGTCAAATGTTAGACGTTCTATTAAATTTTGAAAAAGAATCAGAAAAATAAAATTATATTTAATATTAAAAAATTGTTTGAGTCTTTAATCATTTTTATATGTAATTCATAAACTAGTACCAAATTGATTATAATGTAAAGTCAGACTTATAGTATACTGTGCACAATTCCAAAAATACATTTATATTTAATAATCATTAATACTGCTACTTAAATAAAAAAAAAACAACAAAAAGAACAATCAATAAACATACAATATTTCAAAATATCCTAGTCTATCATTCTTTTTTCTTTATAGTACGCTCCCCGGACCGCTTCCCGGTGCGCGAACCGGGCGCTCCCCACGCAAGGGCGGGGCGGGGCCCTTTTAAAACCTCCACATCAAACCTAGGGGGTCAGGGAGGATCTACTATGCCCCCTTATGGTCATTTCCCCCTTTGTTTTGGCCTCCTATTGTCTCTCGATCCTACCGAGAGACAAGATGGCGGCCGCTCCGGACTGTTTAGAATGTTGACAGGCACCGGAGAGCCAATCAGCTTCGCTTCGCGAAGTTCCGTTACGCGTCAAGTACGCGAACCGGGGCGCTGCCCGGAGCGCTGTTACAGATATATATATTTTTTTGAACCTTAATTTCTCAAAATCCACTGGAGCACATATATTGAGACCTAGCAAAGGCACATCGGGCTAACAGTCCCTACAATTTTGCCAAGTTTCGTGCAAATCCATTCAGCCGTTCGGGCTAAAAGTGAGGCCAACCGCCCTAGGGAAATTAACATGGGAAAACGCGTTTTGGGACCCCCCTTTTTTCTCGGCCCCCCCTTGACGAACCCCCCCCAAATTTTCAGTGGCAGCTCAGAAACAAAATGATCCATTTTCCTGAAAATTTCAGCCAATTCCGTCCACAAACGCCAAAGTTATTAGACATAGAATTTTCAAAAATTCCCATAGGAAAAAATCCTACCTATATATACCTACTGGCAACCGCCAGTAGGTAATATATATCTATATCTATCTATCTATCTATATATTCACTGAAAAAACCATAGGTTATAGACCATATATAGTTAGGAATTAGCATTTAGAAAACCTTATTTTACTCACACAAAACCATTGAAATTCCATATATAGTTAGTTGCACTAACTATATATCGCGCACCCGCAATCCACTGCTGATGATGTCACATATTACATCATTCATGACATGGTCAGTGACATCACTGATGACATCACTGATGACAACATCCAGTGATTATGTGTTTCTGTAAAGTTTAAATATGTTTTACATATTGAAGAATGAGTGGATGTATAAGTGTCTGAATGAAGGTTTTAGTAGGTGCGTGATTGACTGTATGAGTGAGTGATTAAATGCGTCTTACTGAATGCACGGGTTAGTGACTAAACTGTCTTAATTTGTGCATCATTATGTCTGTTGTGATGTAAACTGCTGCATGTGTTGATCATTAGCTATACGAGAGGCTATATGTGTTATTAATTGGTTGCCCAAGTATTTCTATGGGAGATTGAGTTTGTGTGGGGGTGGCTGGAAGGTGTGTGACTCTGTGCATAGATGTGTGAGCAGTTTATTCACTAGGTGTATGAGTTCAAGAGTGCATGTGGAAACAGCTACATGGGCAGTTGACTGTGTGCATGAGTGTATTGATGAGTGAATGGATATCTCAATGCTACATGTCATAGTAAGTACATATGTAAAACACAGTACATGTGAGAGTTGGCATATATAAATAACTGTGCATGAGAGCCACTGAGTGAGTGGTTGTATCGATCATTGTGAACTTGTATCAGGGATTGTATAAGAGAGTAAATATGTGTTAGTATATGTTTCAATAAGTAAGGTGTGTATAACTGTATAGTTGAAGAAATGGAGGTGAGATTGTTTCTTTGCATGACTGACTGGGTGTGTGAGTAACTCCATGGATGAGTGGCAGTGTGTGAGTGTCTGTATACACTGAGTGTATCTAAGGTTATATTAGAGTCTGAAGAAGTTTATCGTATTAGCACAAGAATGATGCCAAATGAGACGTCATCAGTGATGTCATCAGTGATGTCATTTGAGATGTCATCAGTGATGTCATCAGTGATGTCACTGACCATGTCATGAATGATGTAATATGTGACATCATCAGCAGTGGATTGCGGGTGCGCGATATATAGTTAGTGCAACTAACTATATATGGAATTTCAATGGTTTTGTGTGAGTAAAATAAGGTTTTCTAAATGCTAATTCCTAACTATATATGGTCTATAACCTATGGTTTTTTCAGTGAATTTTCAAGGTTTTGTAAATGCTAATTCCTAACTATATATGGTCTATAACCTATGGTTTTTTCTGTGAATTTCATTGGTTTTTTAACAGCTAATATCTGTAGCTGTAAAATGTATTCTTCTTTAAATCCAAAAATATATTTTATATGTTTATGAATAATTTTTTTTTTAAATATTTTTTTTTCTTCGTTCCCGCTTCGCGAATCGGGAAGCTTCCCGTTAGCTGACCTTGATGCCGCGAAATAGACCGCGAGCCGGTAAACGTTTCTTTACCGCAAGTGCCGCGTTAGAAAACAACATCGTGACGCCTCCCGTCCGCATGACGTTTCACGTTGTCGCGTGATACGTCATATGACGTGCTACGTTAGCGAACTGGTACGCGAAGCGAGTCGCAAAGCGCAGGTTTCTGGAAGCAAACCGGGAGGCCCTGCAAAGCGCTTAACGTAAACACAGCAAGTCATGTGACTTGGTAATAACACTTTTCATTGGTTCATTTCACTTTTGGTTTCCTAATGATGTAAGACTAGGTCATATAATCTAAAATGAACACTTTTGATTGGTTGAGAACTCTTGTTTTTCCCAAATGATGAAAATCCCTCCTTCTTTCCTCACTCTGACTTTCATCATTGTGAGAGAAAGACCCTTTGTGATCACTGAGCAATGGCTTCTTTAGTAGCTTCAGCTGGTGCTTCCCCACCACCTCCACCACATCCAAGGAAGAGTGGACCACCTGCTCAAGTTCTAATTCAACAAGAAGAAGAAGAAGAGGAACAGGAGTACGAGCACGAAGAGAGGCAGTTTTTGCCTGAGCAGCCCAGGACGTCTCACCGGAAAGAAAACTTCATTTGGCAATTTTTTAAAATTCCCAAAGGTCAGAAAAAAGTAAATGCAAGATACGTAACTTGCCTTATATGTCAAGATAGACTGTCCAGAGGGACCGACAAAAAATACAGTTTCGGAAACTACACAATGCATCGCCATATGACTAGGTGGCATCCTAACAACTACAGTGCTGCACAGTTTCGGAACGACCTAGATAATCTCCCTATTATGGCCAGAAGATCTGTTGTACCGGAAGTAACGGGACCAGAGGGCAGGGAGATGGTGCCAAATATACAAATGAGATTTGGTGATGTAAAACACATCTGCGCATTTTGCGATGGATTCATTTCCTACGGAGAAAAAAGCATCACTCTGATCAACAGAGCTATTGACTATCATATGCAAGTTTGTCCGAAACGCCCAAAATAATAAATACTTCTTTTTTTTGTTTTGTTGCTCCTGTTGAGCCCTATACAATGAATCATTTTCATTGCCCCCTCCAAGAAAAACCCAAAAAAATATAAAACTGTTCCGAAAAATTCAAAAACAGTAAAAAAATGTTCAGAAAAATAAAAAAAAAAGTTCTTTTCAGAACTACCTCCCCGTTATTAAAAAATTGGTACAATATTTGGAATTGTGCCAACCTCTATTTCTCTTAGTTCGCTTCCTAGTTCGCTTGCTGGTACGCGAACCGGAAGCGAACCAAAAACAGTAAGTATAAGGGAAGGAAACAGACACTTATGTTAAAAGAAACACAGCTATAAGGGAGTAAACTAGAGATACCATTACCCGTAATCCACTGCTGATGATGTCACATATTACATCATTCATGACATGCTCAGTGACATCATCAGCAGAGGATTGCGGGTTTTTTGGCAACATGCCTTATCCACGGTTTAATAACGCTGCCTTTTGCTTTATATAAGTTTTCAAATTGTATGAAATATATACCAATAGGTCGTTATGAACCTTTAGGTAGTGCTTTTCTTCATGAGGTCTGGTCGCTTCCATACACATACAGATGTTTCAAAGATGATCAAGAAGTTTATCTGAATGGAGAGGAATGCACTGAGACGCCAGATCATTCACTAATGTGTAGGCACATACAGTTACACGGTTCATGCAACAAACACCGACCAAATATGGCTTGCGTGTTGCAAGGCACGCCAGTTCCTGCTATCATCCCCACGTTCAAGTTGTTGGAAAATGGTAGTTATTTGATGCTCAATAATGAAGATTGTTCTGAGTTAATTAAAAGTATTCCTTTTATCGTAACAGTAAGTGAACGGGTTATTTGCTGCAGAAATGTTCTATTTCCTCCCACACATGAACATAGGGAGTTTTCAATCTGGCCACAAATACCAACCTTGGGACACGTTTCAACGGCATGGCAAGAATAAGAGCTCTTTTGTCTCAGAGAGAGGTGGCCTTGAGTTCGGCCCGTGAAACTTTCGTACTTCACATAGCGAACACCCATACAGAGGTGCACACCCTTTTCAATTAAGATTTGCCTTTCAATTTCAGCAACATGTTTCCGACTATCTTTAACGCATCCTCCACAAAGTCCCTGGCACACTTTTTTAAAGTTGTTACCAGTGGTCTCGTGACTTCATTTGAGAAAATCTTTGGAGTCATCCCTGCTTCCTTTCATTGTATTTTCTGCACTCTGGTTCGTAGATTGGCATTTTTACTTGCATTACCAGCGGACGCTCTTGTGCTTTTTTACATTTTTAAATATGGATGTCCCTCCTATGCAACCTCCGACCCTGCAGCTGCTGACACTGTTCCGCAATCGCATGCTAGAATATTATGGCACAATGCCGTTGGCGATATTAAGCACGGCATATGGATTATCTTTTCGGTTCTCCTACTTCACCTGTGTCCAGCCTGTATTTCACTGCCTGACCTGTGATTTCGATTGGGCCATTGATTTGTGTCTCTGCGGACCGGTTTCTCCTGACGTCGACTTTAATCAGCTGATGACTCCTATCATTACTCACGAGTTGGTTTGTCCTGGCGAAAGGATTATGGCTGTGGCATTGATGCATGGACTACTTGGTCCCTGGAATTTACTGGCGGCAGCACAGTCTTTCTTGGAACAGAGCTTTCTTGAAAACCCACCGAGCTGTCCTCTGATGGTGATAGAGGATCCGGTGCTGGGAGAGCACGTATGTTCTTTTCCGCTTTTAAATTGGATGGCTGAACTGTTTTCGGATGAAGACGGTGACTTCCTATTGGAGGCTGTTGCAGCTTATTTTGCATACACAGTTATGTCATAGACCTTTTTCATGTTTGATATGCTGAGTACTAGCATTTCATTGACAATTCATTGACTTATTTGTCAAGTTTTTATTATTTACCTTGCCTATTGGCTTAAGACTCGATAAAGTACTTGGCTGTTTTATTTTTCTTTAGCATTAAATTTTCCTAGTTTTTAATGCTTTACCTTGCGGACCGTCCACATATAAACTTGCAATCTGCTCTCATGAGATGGCACTTCTATTATCTTATTCAGTTCGTTTCCGGATCATGAGGAGGTGTCATCTAGGTCCTGGATATCTTTACACCGTGTTAAGTTAGCATGGGCTCATTACCGGTTTAAACGCCATTTTTCCTTTTTTGCAACTTCTGCACACGACACTTAGTTGTTGCTTTAGCTTTCCACCTAGTAGTTCATCGTGGTTTACATGAGAATAATATGTTATTGGTCTACTATCTGCTTTACTTGTTAAACTATATCTGTACAGCGAGTGCTAAAGTTTCAAGAACAACACGATACAGAATTGTTATGAGGTCTGATCTCCACGACTTCATACTCATAACATAAGTGCAACTTCTGCCAATTCTGGGCATGAGGCGGGTTTTATATTGCTTTGCCGAACACACATACACAACAGTTGATGCGGTTCACATGAAGAGAGAGCTGGTGTATGCTGATGTGATTCCTTCAAATCTAAGACACTAAAGTATGGGCACGCCCTAAACCAACACAAAGAGACCTTCTTAGCAAATAATATAATATGTGTATTAGGGAGGGTGAGATATAAGCAGCCGCGGGCCGTGGAGGGAGTTACGATGGGGCAGGGAGGCGGGGAGGGGGAGAAGCAGGGTGGAGCCCTCTCTACCTTGCCCCTCCCCCTCCCCGCCTCCCTGCCCCACCGTAACTCCCTCCACGGCCCGCGGCTGCTTATAAGTGTTGCTAACTCTTATTCATTTACAGCATGTTAACATACTGTCACCATTCGCTTTTTATGTACTAGTAACTATGCTGGTAATTTTGCTACTGATAATATGTGTACTTGTATTCTCCACCCTGCTTCTCCCCCTCCCCGCCTCCCTGCCTCACCGTAACTCCCTCCACGGCCCGCGGCTGCTTATAAGTGTTGCTAACTCTTATTCATTTACAGCATGTTAACATACTATCACCATTCACTTTTTATGTACTAGTAACTATGCTGGTAATTTTGCTACTGATAATATGTGTACTTTTATTATCTAAGGTACTACGCCTGAGAAGACGGCATTAGTAAATAAACATTTCAAATACACATCTGTTCTTCTTAACTCCATGTTCTGGTTTCTAAGAAATCTATAACGACCGACTGTTCATGAGTTCCACGTATCCTGAGGTACTATAAGTTCATATTCTGGATTGTCTAAACATTGAGAGTTTGTTATATCCAATGTGACACTGTACCTAGCTTGCTAAGGAGTTTTTGATTACTAACGTGAGTTTTGGGACACCCTAATTCGCCGAGGTTCCAATCCTCTGTCCACAGTTCTGTGTGAGAACAGAAACCCTGCGACAGGGGCACCCCCGACCCTTGCTGGAGCTTCATCACACTTGCGATACAACTCCAGCAATGCATTCGCCGAGGTTCCAATCCTCTGTCCACAGTTCTGTGTGAGAACAGAAACCCTGCGACAGGGGCACCCCCGACCCTTGCTGGAGCTTCATCACACTTGCGATACAACTCCAGCAATGCGCCACCTTTACGGCACAGATACATCACGCATCTGTGCTGTTTTTGCCCCATGATGCGCCGCATTGTAAATGCAGCACACCATAGGTGACGGAACAGCGGCACAAAATGACTAACACATCCCTGGTGATGCGCCAGTCATCATAAATGTATCCCTATGCTTCTTATCTTGTTAGAGATGAACCGCCATATGTATCATCAAAGTTATTTGCATTTCCTAAATAGCGAACTTTAAGGAATAAATAGCGATTCTTTACCATTCCTAGTTTGCGATGAGCTATTTGCTAATTAGCCGAATGTAGCCCAATGAAGCCCAATGTAGCCCAATGTAGCCCAAAGATGGCCGCCAGACACACAAAAAAACAAATGTAGCCCAAATATCAGCCAGATGTAGCCCAACTATAGCCCAGTGACAGAATGACCAATCAGCTTCGCAAACCTCCGTTACGCGAAGCGGAGCGCTGTTACAGATATATATCTTTTTTTGAACGTTAATTTCTCAAAATCCACTGGAGCACATATATTGAGACCTAGCAAAGGCACATCGGGCTACCAGTCCCTAATATTTTGCCAAGTTTCGTGCAAATCCATTCAGCCGTTCAATTATTATTATTATTATTTTTTTTTGCCCCGCGGGGCCCTTTTAAAACCTCCACATCAAACCTAGGGGGTCAGCGAGGATCTACTATGCCCCCTTATAGTTATTTCCCCCTTTGTTTTGACCTCCTCTTGTCTCTCGATCCTACCGAGAGACAAGATGGCGGCCGCTACGGACTGTTTGGAATGTTGACAGACGCCGGAGAACCAATCAGCTTCGCTTCACAAAGCTCCGTTGCGCGAAAAGTCCGCGAACCAGTGCGCTGCCCGGTCCGCTGTTACAGATATATATCTTTTTTTAAACGTTAATTTCTCAAAATCCACTGGAGCACATATATTGAGACCTACAAAAGGCACATCGGGCTACCAGTCCCTACAATTTTGCCAAGTTTCGTGCAAATCCATTCAGCCGTTCGGGCTAAAAGTGAGGCCAACCGCCCTATGGAAAACTCAATGTTAAAAACACGTTTTGGGACCCCCCTTTTTTCTCGGCCCCCACTGGATGAACCCCCCCCAAATTTTCAAGGGCTGCTCAGAAACAAAATGTGCCATTTTCCTGAAAATTTCAGCCAATTCCGTCCACAAACGCCAAAGTTATTAGTCATAGAATTTTCAAAAAACCCATAGAGAAAAAATCCTAACTATATATACCTACTGGCGACCGCCAGTAGGTAATATATATATATAGATATATATATATATATATATATATATATATATATATATATATATATATATATATAGATATATATATATATATTATCTATATATATATATATATAGATATATATATATATATATATATATATATATATATATCTATATATATATATATATATAGATATATATATATATAGATATATCTATATATATATATATATATTCACTGAAAAAACCATAGGTTATAGACCATATATAGTTAGGAATTAGCATTTACAAAACCTTGAAAATTCACTGAAAAAACCATAGGTTATAGACCATATATCGTTAGGAATTAGCATTTACAAAACCTTATTTTACCCACACAAAACCATTGAAATTCCATATATAGTTAGTTGCACTAACTATATATCGCGCACTCGCAATCCACTGCTGATGATGTCACATATTACATCATTCATGACATGTTCAGTGACATCACTGATGACATCACTGATGACATCTCAAATGACATCACTGATGACATGACTGATAACAACATCCAGTGATTTTTTGTTTCTGTAAAGTTTAAATATGTCTTACATATTGAAGAATGAGTGGATGTGTAAGTGTCTGCACGAAGGATTTAGTAGGTGCATGACTGACTGTATGACTGAGTGATTAAATGTGTCTCACTGAGTGCATGGGTTAGTGACTAAACTGTCTTAATTTGTGCATCATTATGTCTGTTGTTCTGTAAACTGCTGCATGTGTTGATCAGTAGCTATATGAGTGACTATATGGGTTATTGATTGATTGCCCAAGTATTTGTATGGGAGACTGAGTGTGTGTGTGGCTGGCTGGGAGGTGTGTGACTCTGTGCAGATCAATGTGTACTTGTATCAATGATTGTATAAGAAGGTAAGTATGTGTTAGTATATGTTTGAATATGTAAGGTGCTCTATGTTTAACTGTATAGACAAGAAAATGGAAGTGTCATTGATTCTTTACAGGACTGACTAGGTGTGTGAGTAACTCCATGGATGAGTGGCAGACTGTGAGTGTCTGTATAGGTGTATGAGTGCATATGATAGTGTTGTAAAGATGAGTGATTGTATGTATGAATGATTGTATGGGTGAATGAGTGAAGGTGTGTGTAGACGTAGGAATCAGTGAGTGCGTATGTAGTAACTAGTATTGGTGTGTCAATGGTTTCAAAAATTATACTCTGTATTTAACACTGGGTGAAACAGAGGTTATATTAAAATGTGAGGAGATGCATTGTATTGTCACATGAATGATATCATCAGTGATGTGGTCATTGATGTCAAATGAGATGTCATCAGTGATGTCATCAGTGATGTCATTTGAGATGTCATCAGTGATGTCATCAGTGATGTCACTGACCATGTCATGAATGATGTAATATGTGACATCATCAGCAGTGGATTGCGGGTGCGCGATATATAGTTAGTGCAACTAACTATATATGGAATTTCAAAGGTTTTGTGTGGGTAAAATAAGGTTTTTTAAATGCTAATTCCTAACGATATATGGTCTATAACCTATGGTTTTTTCAGTGAATTTTCAAGGTTTTGTAAATGCTAATTCCTAACTATATATGGTGTATAACCTATGGTTTTTTCAGTGAATTTTCAAGGTTTTGTAAATGCTAATTCCTAACTATATATGGTCTATAACCTATGGTTTTTTCAGTGAATTTCAATGGTTTTTTAATAGCAAATATCATAAGCTGTCGAATGTCAAGTATGTGGTAAGTAAAAACATTTTCGTGTTTATGCACACTGATCTGCTTTGAATGCTGCCCCCCCCTCATTTCTATTAGGAGTACTCTCTCTTTGCAGATAGTGAAAGGTAGTTAACGCAGGCCTTTGCCCCCGTTGTAATACGTCGTGCCTGCTTCTCTCTCCATTTGATTGATTGTTATCCAAGCATTTACTGGTTTAGAATTGGTTCTCTTTGGTTCATTCTCTATTTACAAACAAACACAGAGTCGCAATACTCTGTTTAGTCTTTGCAGATAACGAAAAATCGTGTAAAAAAACAAAAGGAATCGAGCAAAATCAGTAGGCCACTAATGGGATCTCTTTTTGACCTCGCTAAAATAGAAACATTAGGAACAACCCCTCATGACAAATACGAAACTAGTGAGATGAACTGAACTCCACACCATGATGGCTGCAATACAGCTCGGCTCCGCCACCCACCCCGCCCAAAATAACGATAAAGAGCGGCTGCCATGATTGCTCGCGGAATGGCCACGACGAAGCTACGAAATGGTGGTGCTCTCATGCTAACCCCAGCTTCAGTCTGAAACATCCAGAAACACTGTAGACTACCAATTCGATCAGTTCCGGTAGCGCCCCAATGTAACCCGGTAGAGAAGAACTAGCCCTCCCCTCTTTGACTGATGGTTCTTGTTGCCTGTCCCTTCTGTTGTCATTTAACAGAACTATTTAGCCTGCTGAAAGGGGTTGTGTTCCGACCGCTGGTTGGTGGAGACATTTTGACTATATTCTGGACCTGCGTTGTCGCGTAATGCGTCATATGACGCGCCGCGTTAGCGCATCCGGAAGTCATCCGGGGCGCGACGCGCAGCGCGTAACGTAAGCATAACAGGTCATGTGACTTGTTAATAAAACTTTTCATTGGTTCATTTTACTTTTCTTATTCTAATGATGAAAGGCTTGGTCATATGACCTAAAAATTACGCTTTTTATTACTTCCGAACATTATTTTTTCTTAAATATATGTTATAATGTTCCAGGCTAATGTACTTTCCCGGAAAATTTACAACTGTCCTGCAAGTAAAATATATTCTTTTTTCGAGAAAAAGGGCGTTTCTTCGTCCCATGACGGAGCCGTTGAGCAAAAGAGGGTCGACCTGCTGTCTTAGTCGCCGATACGCCTGAATATGAGATTCTTATCGATCACTTTATGTTGCAGGAGTAGAAAACACAACAGCCCTTGACCATTTATCTTTACTGCGTTCCTGCGTATTATACCTTTTACCCTTCATGTAATTGGTCTGCTTTATTTCACTTGCCTTTTAATGATTCTAAAACAGTGACTATTATTAAAAACTTTACCAATGTATATACTACTACCATGTTTTCTTTTAAAAACCTTTATTGTGAAAATTTCATTATACAAATACGAGTCTATAACCACGTGGGCCGGCCACGGAGCAAACTGCAATCGTATATGATGAGTAGACATTTACACTGTAGAGGAACGTAACGGGCGGGCCATTAGGTTGCAAGAACTAAGGTGTCTAACAGTTGCGGAATCGGTGGACGTACATTTTATAATTAAAATACGACAGGGCCAGTTACAATAAAATTATCTAGATATACATTTGCGGGCAAGTACCATGGGTGACGTTAATTCGAACTTTCAATAGTACAGTAATCAATAACACATCAGAACTTAATATCAATAGGGATGTCGAAATATTCAATCAATTCTCGTCCCCGCCCGCCATGTGCTTCAAAACTGCATACGTATCTCGTGATTTCAAGGTTCTGCAACCAGTACACAACAAGGAGTTACGAGTCCCATTTATTCCGGCGCCACTTTGGGCGAGGACGGGCAGGTCCAGGATATAGTCAAAATGTCCCTACCAACCATCGACTATGATGATGTTCATATCCTGTATTTATTAGAGTAACACTCATCTGTCCACATGAAATTAATTTGCCACAATCTAAACATGTCATTTTAATCTTTCCAAAGTTCTTCTAAATATTTGGGACCGTTTCCCTTGCCTCTGATGCTGTCAGTGCCACTTCTATGATGAATGTACTGGCAGGTCGGGGGTTCTCCTCCAAATCTCTCTTTTATGCAGCACTATAATTAATTGGTGCCACCTCTCCATATGACGATGCATGGTATAGTTACCATAACTATATTTTTTTTCGGTTCCTCTGGAGAGTACATCGTGGCAGATGAAGCATGTAACGTACCGGGCATTTACCTTTTTTTGCATGTACAGGAAAGGAAAAAAAAATCGAGCGTCCGAGTTCTAAGGTGTCCCAGGGCCATTTTAGTGGACCAGGCCCAAATCCAAAGAACAGGCCGCCATTTTGAGAGTCCTGTTGCAGCCGCCTGTCGCTGTAGCATCAAGAGCGGCCGAAACTCAGCTCAATGGCAACTGAAACGGTAAAGGGGCGCCCCACTACAGCAGACGAGCCACCACCTAGGAAGGCCTGTTCACGCCGCCTCCCCCCCCCCCCTTCGGGCACCCCACGCTGTTATTCGGAGCAGTATTGTAGGATGGCCACACCAGTGCGCCAACTTGCTAGACATCACCTCGGTGGTAACCGAATCTCAGCGCCTTGTGGTGTCTTCTATTCAGAAAATATTGTTGCGCTGCCTTTGGCCCCATTCGCACATCGGTCCGCTACTGACGCCATCTCACAGGCTAATGGGGCACCCCACGCCGAGTTTCAGCATTGTAGGATGGCCACACCAGTACAGCAACTTGCTAGACATCACCTCGGTGCCATCCGGATCTTGGCATCTCAGCGCCTTGTGGTGTCTTTTAGTCAGAAGATATTGTTGCGCTGCCTTTGGCACCATTCGCACATCGGTCCGCTACTGACACCATCTCACAAGCCAACAGGGCGCCCCACGCCGACTTTTACCATTGTATGATGGCCACCCCAGTGCCACAACTTGCTAGACACCACCTCGGTGCCATCCGGATCTTGGCATCTCAGCGCCTTGTGGTGTCTTCTAGTCAGAAGATATTGTTGCGCTGCCTTTGGCACCATTCGCACATCGGTCCGCTACTGACACCATCTCACAGGCCAACGGGGCGCCCCACGCCGACTTTCAACATTGTAGGATGGCCACACCAGTGCGGCAACTTACTAGACACCACCTCGGTGCCATCCGGATCTTGGCATGTTGTGCTGCCTTCGGCCTATTCGCACATCGGTCCACTACTGACGCGAACTCACAGGCCAACGGGGCGCCCCACGCCGACTTTCAGCATTGTAGGATGGCCACACCAGTGCTGCAACTTGCTGGACACCACCTCGGTGCCATCCGGATCTTGGCGCGTTGTGTTGCCTTCGGCCTATTCGCACATCGGTCCGCTACTGACGCCGCCTCACGTGCCAACGTATTTTCTCCGCATTTTATACCCTATGCCGCATAACAGGTCATGTGACTTGTTTATAAAACTTTTCATTGGTTCATTTTACTTTTGGTTTCCTAATGATGGAAGGCTTGATCATATGACCTAAAAATAACACTTTTCATTGGATGAAAACTTTTTTTTTTTCCCAAACGATGAAAGCCCCACCTTGTTTCTGGATGTTTCAGACTGAAGCTGGCGTCACCATGAAAGCACCACCATCTCGTGGCTCCGTCGTGGTCATTCCGCGAGCAATCATGGCAGCCGCTCCCCACCAGAAGCCTGCAGGAGTCGGGGGCCCCCAAAACTTTTGTTGAATCCTCAAGGCGGAGGGGACGCTTTCGAGAATGGGGTCCAAGACCTAGCAGACAAGCGTCCGATTTCCAAGGTGTCCCAGGGCCATTTCAGTGGACCAGGCCCAAAAAGGAAAGAGCCTGCCGCCATTTTGAGAGTCCTGTGACAGCCGCCTATCGCTGCACCGCAAGAGTGGGCGCAACTCAGCTGAATTGCGGCTTTTGACACAGTGGACCAAAAGCGGAGGGAATGGCAACTGAAACGGTAAAGGGGCGCCCCACTACAACAGACGAGACTCCACCTGGAGAGGCCCGTTCACGCCGCCTCCCCCCCCCCCCCCGGGGCGCCCCACGCCGTTATTCGGAGCAGCATTGTAGGATACCAAAACCAGTGCGGCAACTTACTGGACATCACCTTGGTGCCATCGTTCTGCTGCCTTGGAACTATTCGCACAACAGTTTGCTACTGATGACCCACCCCCCGCGACGCCCCACGCCGGATGCCGAAATCAGTGCGGCACCCAGGCAACATCACCTGGGTGCCGTCCAGAAATCTGGACGTTGTGCTGCGTTGGGACTATTCGCACAGCCGACCGCTACTTCGTTGTTTTTCCCTAAAAATGTTTAAATGTTTTTACTGTTTTTGTTTTGTCGTATATATTTATAAGTTATTAAAGTTTTATAATCTTACTACTTTGTTGGAGTGCTATATATTTTTAATGTGACACATAATTGTAAAAACTTTGATGTACAAAGAGTCATCCCTGGAATCTTCCGCTTCAGGCTCGGTCCCCTCCCCAATCACAATACAGGATGGTTTTCAGATAGTAGGAACGCGTGTGCTGTGACGGATCTCATCGAGTGTGGGCCTTGATCTACTATAACTCCTTTGAATAGGGGTGATTCTTTACAGCTGGGGCCATAAACTACATCTGCAGGGCTAGCTGATAGCCTAGGACCGGCCTGGACAATCGCACACAGAGGAAAAGGAGTGTCAGAGGGTGCGGTAGTGAATAGGGCGAAAGGGAGGTGTCGGGCGGGCACAGGGTGTGATTCTCAGGGAAGAGCAGCGCAGATGGGGGGAGGTTTATTACCCATGCATAAGACAGAGAGCGGGGGTGACCAGTGCCTGGGGGAGATGCTTGCGAGGGTGGGGAGCCATGCTAAGGATCGATAGCGTGCAGAGAGTGGGTCTGGTCAAGGCATCTAAAATGACTGCCGTGCACGACAAAAGTGTGGCATTTGAAAAAAGGCAAGATGGCGCAGACAATGTTTTTCAACACTTCCTGATTTCCTTCGAATCGAACGTTAACAGACGTTGGGGCATATTACCAAAGTTAAGCGATATTTATCCCTAACGATGCTTAGCAACGAATTTTTTACCGCTAAGCATCGTCAGAAATTATCGCAGATAAACCTTGCTATTAACAAGGTTTATCGCAAATGCGATAAAAAACGACCGCAATGCATTAATATCGCTGAAAACTCAGCGATATTCATGCATTACCGAGCTAATGCTCTTAGCCATGTTATCCACCTCCCATTGGATAACATGGCTAAGAACTGCTCAGGGCAGGTGGTAGCTTTTGGAGATATTCGCGCTTAGCGCGAATATCTCCAAAAGTTGGTAATAGAAGATAGCGATGTTAGCGACTGTTTCCAGTCGCTAACATCTTGGCATGCCCACTTTGCATGTCATTAGTGATAAATATCACTGACATGCAAAGTGGGGCCCAAGATGGTCGCTATCTCCTACTAGCGGTCGCTAACTGGTGTTAGCAACAGCTAGGTAATACAGAGATAATTTTATCTCCGCGAAGCGGAGCGCTGTTACAGATATATATCTTTTTTTGAACGTTAATTTCTCAAAATCCACTGAAGCACATATATTGAGACCTAGCAAAGGCACATCGAGCTACCAGTCCCTACAATTTTGCCAAGTTTCGTGCAAATCCATTCAGCCGTTCGATTATTATTATTATTTTTTTTTTTGCCCCGCGGGGCCCTTTTAAAACCTCCACATCAAACCTAGCGGGTCAGGGAGGATCTACTATGCCCCCTTATGGTCATTTGCCCCTTCGCTTTGGCCTCCTCTTGTCTCTCGATCCTACCGAGAGACAAGATGGCGGCCGCTACGGACTGTTTGGAATGTTTACAGACGCCGGAGAACCAACTAGCTTCGCAAAGCTCCGTTACGCGAAAAGTACGCAAAGCGGAGCGCTGTTACAGATATATATCTTTTTTTGAACGTTAATTTCTCAAAATCCACTGGAGCACATATATTGAGACCTAGCAAAGGCACATCGGGCTACCATTCCCTACAATTTTGCCAAGTTTCGTGCAAATCCATTCAGCCGTTCGATTATTATTATTATTTTTTTTTTTGCCCCGCGGGGCCCTTTTAAAACCTCCACATCAAACCTAGAGGGTCAGGGAGGATCTACTATGCCCCCTTATGGTCATTTGCCCCTTCGCTTTGGCCTCCTCTTGTCTCTCGATCCTCTCTCGGTCGCCAGTAGGTATATATAGTTAGGATTTTTTCTCTATGGGATTTTTGAAAATTCTATGTCTAATAACTTTGGCGTTTGTGGACGGAATTGGCTGAAATTTTCAGGAAAATGGCACATTTTGTTTCTGAGCAGCCCCTGAAAATTGGGAGGGGGTTCGTCCAGGGGGGGTCGAGAAAAAAGGGGGGTCCCAAAACGTGTTTTTAACATTGAGTTTTCCATAGGGCGGTTGGCCTCACTTTTAGCCCGAACGGCTGAATGGATTTGCACGAAACTTGGCAAAATTGTAGGGACTGGTAGCCCGATGTGCCTTTTGTAGGTCTCAATATATGTGCTACAGTGGATTTTGAGAAATTAATGTTTAAAAAAAGATATATATCTGTAACAGCGGACCGGGCAGCGCTCCGGTACGCGTACTTTTCGCACAACGGAGCTTTGTGAAGCGAAGCTGATTGGTTCTCCGGCGTCTTCAAACATTCCAAACAGTCCGTAGCGGCCGCCATCTTGTCTCTCTGTAGGATCGAGAGACAAGAGGAGGCCAAAGCGAAGGGGCAAATGACCATAAGGGGGCATAGTAGATCCTCGCTGACCCCCTAGGTTTGATGTGGAGGTTTTAAAAGGGCCCCGCGGGGCAAAAAAAAAAATAATAATAATAATCGAACGGCTGAATGGATTTGCACGAAACTTGGTAAAATATTAGGGACTGGTAGCCCGATGTGCCTTTGCTAGGTCTCAATATATGTGCTCCAGTGGATTTTGAGAAATTAACGTTCAAAAAAAGATATATATCTGTAACAGCGCTCCGCTTCGCGTAACGGAGGTTTGCGAAGCTGATTGGTTATTCTGTCACTGGGCTATAGTTGGGCTACATCTGGCTGATATTTGGGCTACATTTGTTTTTTTTGTCTCTGGCGGCCATCTTTGGGCTACATTGGGCTACATTGGGCTTCATTGGGCTTCATTGGGCTACATTGGGCTACATTTGGGCTCCAACATATATATAGGCCAATGTAGCCCAATATATATTTTTCAAAGTTAATTTTCGTAAAAACCACTTGAGCATATATCTTGAGACATAGCAAAGGCACATCGGGCTACCAGTCCCTACAATTTTGCCAAGTTTCGTGGAAATCCATTCAGCCGTTCGAGCTAAAAGTGAGTCCAACCGCCCTATGGAAATGAAGGAAATGAATGGGTAATTTGTAATTAGCAAATAGCTCATCGCAAACTAGGAATGGTAAAGAATCGCTATTTATTCCTTAAAGTTCGCTATTTAGGAAATGCAAAAAACTTTGATGATACATATGGCGGTTCATCTCTAACAAGATAACAAGCATAGGGATAGATTTATGATGACTGGCGCATTACCAGGGATGTGTTAGTCATTCTGTGCCGCTGTTCCGTCACCTATGGTGTGCTGCATTTACAATGTGGCGCATCATGGGGCAAAAACAGCACAGATGCGTGATGTATCTGTACCGTAAAGGTGGCGCATTGCTGGAGTTGTATCGCAAGTGTGATGAAGCTCCAGCAAGGGTCGGGGGTGCCCCTGTCGCAGGGTTTCTGTTCTCACACAGAACTGTGGACAGAGGATTGGAACCTCGGCGAATTAGGGTGCCCCAAAACTCACCTTAGTAATCAAAAACCCCTTAGCAAGCTAGGTACAGTGTCACATTGGATATAACAAACTCTCAATGTTTAGACAATCCAGAATATGAACTTATATTACCTCAGGATACGTGGAACTCATGAACAGTCGGTCGTTATATATTTCTTAGAAACCAGAACATGGAGTTAAGAAGAACACATGTGTATTTGAAATGTTTATTTACTAATGCCGTCTTCTCAGGCGTAGTATCTTAGATAATACAAGTACACATATTATCAGTAGCAAAATTACCAGCATAGTTACTAGTACATAAAAAGCGAATGGTGACAGTATGTTAACATGCTGTAAATGAATAAGAGTTAGCAACACTTATAAGCAGCCACGGGCCGTGGAGGGAGTTACGGTGGGGCAGGGAGGCGGGGAGGGGGAGGGGCAGGGTGGAGAGGGCTCCACCCTGCCCCTCCCCGCCTCCCTGCCCCACTGTAACTCCCTCCACGGCCCGCGGCTGCTTATATCTCACCCTCCCTAATACACATATTATATTATTTGCTAAGAAGGTCTGTTTGTGTTGGTTTAGGGCGTGCCCATACTTTAGTGTCTTAGATTTGAAGGAATCACATCAGCATACACCAGCTCTCTCTTCATGTGAACCGCATCAACTGTTGTATATGTGTGTTCGGCAAAGCAATATAAAACCCGCCTCATGCCCAGAATTGGCAGAAGCTGCACTTATGTTATGAGTATGAAGTCGTGGAGATCAGACCTCATAACAATTCTGCATCGTGTTGTTCTTGAAACTTCAGCACTCGCTGTACAGATATAGTTTAACAAGCAAAGCAGATAGTAGAGCAATAACATATTATTCTCATGTAAACCACGATGAACTACTAGGTTGAAAGCTAAAGCAACAACTAAGTGTCGTGTGCAGAAGTTGCAAAAAAGGAAATATGGCGTTTAAACCGGTAATGAGCCCATGCTAACTTAACACGGTGTAAAGATATCCAGGACCTAGATGACACCTCCCCATGATCCGGAAACGAACTGAATAAGATAATAGAAGTGCCATCTCATGAGAGCAGATTGCAACTTTATATGTGGACGGTCCGCAAGGTAAAACATTAAAAACTAGGAAAATTTAATGCTAAAGAAAAATAAAACAGCCAAGTACTTTATCGAGTCTTAAGCCAATAGGCAAGCTAAATAATAAAAACTTGACAAATAAGTCAATGAATTGTCAATGAAATGCTAGTACTCAGCATATCAAACATGAAAAAGGTCTATGACATAACTGTGTATGCAAAATAAGCTGCAACAGCCTCCAATAGGAAGTCACCGTCTTCATCCGAAAAGAGTTCAGCCATCCAATTTAAAAGCGGAAAAGAACATACGTGCTCTCCCAGCACCGGATCCTCTATCACCATCAGAGGACAGCTCGGTGGGTTTTCAAGAAAGCTCTGTTCCAAGAAAGACTGTGTTGCCGCCAGTAAATTCCAGGGACCAATTAGTCCATGCATCAATGCCACAGCCATAATCCTTTCGCCAGGACAAACCAACTCGTGAGTAATGATAGGAGTCATCAGCTGATTAAAGTCGACGTCAGGAGAAACCGGTCCGCAGAGACACAAATCAATGGCCCAATCGAAATCACAGGTCAGGCAGTGAAATACAGGCTGGACACAGGTGAAGTAGGAGAATCGAAAAGATAATCCATATGCCGTGCTTAATATCGCCAACGGCATTGTGCCATAATATTCTAGCATGCGATTGCGGAACAGTGTCAGCAGCTGCAGGGCGGGAGCTTGCACAGGAGGGACATCCATATTTAAAAATGTAAAAAAGCACAAGAGCGTCCGCTGGTAATGCAAGTAAAAATGTGAATCCACGAAGCAGAGTGGAAAAAATAGAATGAAAGAAAGCAGGGATGACTCCAAAGATTTTCTCAAATGAAGTCACGAGACCACTGGTAACAACTTTAAAAAAGTGCGCCAGGGCCTTTGTGGAGGACGCGTTAAAGATAGTCCGAACCATGTCGCTGAAATGCAAAGGCGAATCAGTATTTAAAAGGGTCTGCACCTCTGTACGGGTGTTCGCTATGTGAAGCACGAAAGTTTCACGGGCCGAACTCAAGGCCACCTCTCTCTGAGACAAAAGAGCTCTTATTCTTGCCATGCCGTTGAAATGTGCTCCCAAGGTTGGTATTTGTGGCCAGATTGAAAACTCCCTATGTTCATGTGTGGGAGGAAATAGAACATTTCTGCAGCAAATAACCCGTTCACTTACTGTTACGATAAAAGGAATACTTTTAATTAACCCAGAACAATCTTCATTATTGAGCATCAAATAACTACCATTTTCCAACAACTTGAACGTGGGGATGATAGCAGGAACTGGCGTGCCTTGCAACACGCAAGCCATATTTGGTCGGTGTTTGTTGCATGAACCGTGTAACTGTATGTGCCTACACATTAGTGAATGATCTGGTGTCTCAGTGCATTCCTCTCCATTCAGATAAACTTCTTGATCATCTTTGAAACATCTGTATGTGTATGGAAGCGACCAGACCTCATGAAGAAAAGCACTACCTAAAGGTTCATAACGACCTATTGGTATATATTTCATACAATTTGAAAACTTATATAAAGCAAAAGGCAGCGTTATTAAACCGTGGATAAGGCACGTTGCCAAAAAACCCGCAATCCTCTGCTGATGATGTCACTGAGCATGTCATGAATGATGTAATATGTGACATCATCAGCAGTGGATTACGGGTAATAGTATCTCTAGTTTACTCCCCTATAGCTGTCTTTCTTTTAACATAAGTGTCTGTTTCCTTCCCTTATACTTACTGTTTTTTTTTTATTTTTGGTTCACTTCCGGTTCGCGTACCGTAGAGCGAACTGGGAAGCGAACTACGAGAAATAGAGGTTGGCATAGTTCCAAATATTGTACCAATTTTTTAATAACGGGGAGGTAGTTCTGAAAAGAACTTTTTTTTTTATTGTTTTTGTTGTTTTATATTTTTTTTATTATTTTTCTGAACATTTTTTTACTTTTTTTGAATTTTTCTGAACAGTTTTATATTTTTTTGGGTTTTTCTTGCAGGGGGCAATGAAAACGATTCATTGTAAAGGGCTCAACAGGAGCAACAAAACAAAAAAAAAGTATTTATTCTTTGGGGCGTTTCGTACAAACTTGCATATGATAGTCAATAGCTCTGTTGATCAGAGTGATGCTTCTTTCTCCGTAGCAAATGAATCCATTGCAATGTACGCAGACGTGTTTTACTTCATGAAATCTCGTTTGAATATTTGGCACCATCTCCCTGCCCTCTGGTCCCGTTACTTCCGGTACAACAGATCTTCTGGCCATAATAGGGAGATTATCTAGGTCGTTACGAAACTGTGCAGCACTGTAGTTGTTAGGATGCCACCTAGTCATATGGCGATGCATTGTGTAGTTTCCGAAACTGTATTTTTTGTCGGTCCCTCAGGACAGTCTATCTTGACATATAAGGCAAGTTACGTATCTTGCATTTACTTTTTTCTGACCTTTGGGAATTTTAAAAAATTGCCAAATGAAGTTTTCTTTCCGGTGAGACGTCCTGGGCTCCTCAGGCAAAAAGTGCCTCTCTTCGTGCTCGTCGTCCTGTTCCTCTTCTTCCTCTTCTTGCTGAATTATAACTTGAGCAGGTGGTCCACTCTTCCTTGGATGTGGTGGAGGTGGTGGGGAAGCACCAGCTGAAGCTACTAAAGAAGCCATTGCTCACTGGTAACAAAGGGTCTTTCTCTCACAATGATGAAAGTCAGAGTGAGGAAAGAAGGAGGGATTTTCATCATTTGGGAAAAACAATAGTTCTCAACCAATGAAAAGTGTTCATTTTAGATTATATGACCTGGTCTTACATCATTAGGAAACCAAAAGTGAAATGAACCAATGAAAAGTGTTATTACCAAGTCACATGACCTGCTGTGTTTACGTTAAGCGCTTTGCAGGGCCTCCCGGTTTGCTTCCAGAAACCTGTGCTTTGCGACTCGGTAAGCGTACCAGTTCGCTAACGTAGCACGTCATATGACGTATCACGCGACAACGCGAAACGTCATGCGGACGGGAGGCGTCACGATGTTGTTTTCTAACGCGGCAGTTGCGGTAAAGAAACGTTTACCGGCTCGCGGTCTATTTCGCGGCATCAAGGTCAGCTAACGGGAAGCTTCCCGATTCGCGAAGCGGGAACAAAGAAAAAAAAATATTTTAAAAAAAAATTATTAATAAACATATAAAATATATTTTTGGATTTAAAGAAGAATACATTTTACAGCTACAGATATTAGCTGTTAAAAAACCAATGAAATTCACTGAAAAAACCATAGGTTATAGACCATATATAGTTAGGAATTAGCATTTACAAAACCTTGAAAATTCACTGAAAAAAATATAGGTTATAGACCATATATAGTTAGGAATTAGCATTTAGAAAACCTTATTTTACTCACACAAAACCATTGAAATTCCATATATAGTTAGTTGCACTAACTATATATCGCGCACCCGCAATCCACTGCTGATGATGTCACATATTACATCATTCATGACATGGTCAGTGACATCATTGATGACATCACTGATGACATCTCAAATGACATCACTGATGACATCACTGATGACATCTCAAATGACATCACTGATGACATCACTGATGACATCTCAAATGACATCACTGATGACATCATGACACACCAATACCAGTTACTACATACGCACTCACTGATTCCTACGCCTACACACACATTCACTCATTCACCCATACAATCACTCATACATACAGTCACTCATTATTACAACACTATCATATGCACTCATACACCTATGCAGACAGTCACACACTGCCACTCATCCATGGAGTTACTCACACACCAAGTCAGTCCTGTAAAGAATCAATCACACTTCCATTTCTTCATCTATACAGTTAAACACAGAACACCATACTTCAGTGACATCACTGATGACATCACTAATGACATCTGAAATGACATCACTGATGACATCTCAAATGACATCACTGATGACATCATGACACACCAATACCAGTTACTACATACGCACTCACTGATTCGTACGTCTACACACACATTCACTCATTCACCCATACAATTACTCATACATACAGTCAGTTATTATTAGAACACTATCATATGCACTCATACACCTAGTCAGTCCTGTGAAGAATCAATCACACTTCAATTTCCTCATCTATAGTTAAACACAGAACACCATACTTTTCACACATATACTAACACATACTTACTCTCTTATACAATCACTGATACAAGTACACATTGATATGCACAGCGTCACACACCTCCCAGCCAGCCACACACACACTCAGTCTTCCATCCATCCAGTCATTCTTCAATATGTAAAACGTATTTAAACTTTACAAAAACACACAGACACTAGATGATGTCATCAGTGATGTCATCAGTGATGTCACTGACCATGTCATGAATGATGTAATATGTGACATCATCAGCAGTGGATTGCGGGTGCGCGATATATAGTTAGTGCAACTAACTATATATGGAATTTCAATGGTTTTGTGTGAGTAAAATAAGGTTTTCTAAATGCTAATTCCTAACTATATATGGTCTATAACCTATGGTTTTTTTCAGTGAATATATATATATATAGATATATATTTTTTTTTCAGTGAATATATATATATATATATATATATATATATATATTCACTGAAAAAAACATAGGTTATAGACCATATATAGTTAGGAATTAGCATTTACAAAACCTTGAAAATTCACTGAAAAAACCATAGGTTATAGACCATATATAGTTAGGAATTAGCATTTACAAAACCTTGAAAATTCACTGAAAAAACCATAGGTTATAGACCATATATCGTTAGGAATTAGCATTTAAAAAACCTTATTTTACTCACACAAAACCATTGAAATTCCATATATAGTTAGTTGCACTAAGTATATATCGCGCACCCGCAATCCACTGCTGATGATGTCACATATTACATCATTCATGACATGGTCAGTGACATCACTGATGACATCACTGATGACATCTCAAATGACATCACTGATGACATCACTGATGACATCATCCAGTGATTATGTGTTTCTGTAAAGTTTAAATATGTTTTACATATTGAAGAATGAGTGGATGTATAAGTGTCTGAATGAAGGTTTTAGTAGGTGCGTGATTGACTGTATGAGTGAGTGATTAAATGCGTCTTACTGAATGCACGGGTTAGTGACTAAACTGTCTGAAAGTGTGCATCAGTATGTCTGTTGTTGTGCAAGCTGCTGCATGTGTTGATCAGTAGCTATATGAGTGGCTATATGGGTTATTGATTGGTTGCACAAGTATTTGTATGGGAGACTGAGTGTGTGTATGGCTGGCTGGGAGGTGTGTGACTCTGTGCAGATCAATGTGTACTTGTATCAGTGATTGTATAAGAGAGTAAGTATGTGTTAGTATATGTTTCAAAAATGTAAGGTGTTCTGTGTTTAACTGTATAGATGAGAAAATGGAAGTGTGATTGATTCTTTTCAGGACTGACTAGGTGTGTGAGTAACTCCATGGATGAGTGGCAGAGTGTGAGTGTCTGTATAGGTGTATGAGTGCATATGATAGTGTTGTAAAGATGAGTGATTGTATGTATGAATGATTGTATGGGTGAATGAGTGAATGTGTGTGTAGACATAGGAATCAGTGAGTGCGTATGTAGTAACTAGTATTGGTGTATCAATGGTTTCAAAAATTATACTCTGTATTTAACACTGGGTGTAACGGAGGTTATATTAGAGTGTGAGGAGATGCATTGTATTATCACATGAATGATATCATCAGTGATGTGATCATTGATGTCAAATGAGATGTCATCAGTGATGTCATCAGTGATGTCATTTGAGATGTCATCAGTGATGTCATCAGTGATGTCACTGACCATGTCATGAATGATGTAATATGTGACATCATCAGCAGTGGATTGCGGGTGCGCGATATATAGTTAGTGCAACTAACTATATATGGAATTTCAATGGTTTTGTGTGAGTAAAATAAGGTTTTTTAAATGCTAATTCCTAACGATATATGGTCTATAACCTATGGTTTTTTCAGTGAATTTTAAAGGTTTTGTAAATGCTAATTCCTAACTATATATGGTCTATAACCTATGGTTTTTTCAGTGAATTTTCAAGGTTTTGTAAATGCTCATTCCTAACTATATATTGTCTATAACCTATGGTTTTTTCAGTGAATTTCAATGTTTTTTTAATAGCAAATATCATAAGCTGTCGAATGTCAAGTACGTGGTAAGTAAAAACATTTTCGTGTTTATGCACACTGATCTGCTTTGAATGCTGCCCCCCCCTCATTTCTATTAGGAGTACTCTCTCTTTGCAGATAGTGAAAGGTAGTTAACGCAGGCCTTTGCCCCCGTTGTAATACGTCTTGCCTGCTTCTCTCTCCATTTGATTGATTGTTATCCAAGCATTTACTGTTTTAGAATTGGTTCTCTTTGGTTCATTCTCTATTTACAAACAAACACAGAGTCGCAATACTCTGTTTAGTCTTTGCAGATAACGAAAAATCGTGCAAAAAAACAAAAGGAATCGAGCAAAATCAGTAGGCCACTAATGGGATCTCTTTTTGACCTCGCTAAAATAGAAACATTAGGAACCACCCCTCATGACAAATACGAAACTAGTGAGATGAACTAAACTCCACACCATGATGGCTGCAATACAGCTCGGCTCCGCCACCCACCCCGCCCAAAATAACGATAAAGAGCGGCTGCCATGATTGCTCGCGGAATGGCCACGACGGAGCTACGAAATGGTGGTGCTCTCATGCTAACCCCAGCTTCAGTCTGAAACATCCAGAAACACTGTAGACTACCAATTCGATCAGTTCCGGTAGCGCCCCAACGTAACCCGGTAGAGAAGAACTAGCCCTCCCCTCTTTGACTGATGGTTCTTGTTGCCTGTCCCTTCTGTTGTCATTTAACAGAACTATTTAGCCTGCTGAAAGGGGTTGTGTTCCGACCGCTGGTTGGTGGAGACATTTCGACTATATTCTGGACCTGCGTTGTCGCGTAATGCGTCATATGACGCGCCGCGTTAGCGCATCCGGAAGTGATCCGGGGCGCGCAGCGCGTAACGTAAGCATAACAGGTCATGTGACTTGTTAATAAAACTTTTCATTGGTTCATTTTACTTTTCTTATTCTAATGATGAAAGGCTTGATCATATGACCTAAAAATTACGCTTTTTATTACTTCCGAACATTATTTTTTCTTAAACATATATGTTATAATGTTCCAGGCTAATGTACTTTCCCGGAAAATTTACAACTGTCCTGCAAGTAAAATATATTCTTTTTTCGAGAAAAAGGGCGTTTCTTCGTCCCATGACGGAGCCGTTGAGCAAAAGAGGGTTGACCTGCTGTCTTAGTCGCCGATACGCCTGAATATGAGATTCTTATCGATCACTTTATGTTGCAGGAGTAGAAAACACAACAGCCCTTGACCATTTATCTTTACTGCGTTCCTGCGTATTATACCTTTTACCCTTCATGTAATTGGTCTGCTTTATTTCACTTGCCTTTTACTGATTCTAAAACAGTGACTATTATTAAAAACTTTACCAATGTAAATACTACTACCATGTTTTCTTTTAAAAACCTTTATTGTGAAAATGTCAGTATACAAATACGGGCCTATAACCACGTGCGCCGGCCACGGAGCAAACTGTAATCGTATATGATGAGTAGACATTTACACTGTAGAGGAACGTAACGGGCGGGCCATTAGGTTGCAAGAAGTAAGGTGTCTAACAGTTGCGGAATCGGTGGACGTACATTTTATAATTAAAATACGACAGGGCCAGTTACAATAAAATTATCTAGATATACATTTGCGGGCAAGTACCATGGGTGACGTTAATTCGAACTTTCAATAGTACAGTAATCAATAACACATCACAACTTAATATCAATAGAGATGTCGAAATATTCAATCTATTCTCGTCCCCGCCCGCCATGTGCTTCAAAACTGCATACGTATCTCGTGATATCAAGGTTGTACAACAAGTACACAACAAGGAGTTACGAGTCCCATTTATTCCGGCGCCATTTTGGGCGAGGACGGGCAGGTCCAGGATATAGTCAAAATGTCTCTACCAACCATCGACTATGATGATGTTCATATGCTGTATTTATTAGAGTAACACTCATCTGTCCACATGAAATTAATTTGCCACAATCTAAACATGTCATTTTAATCTTTCCAAAGTTCTTCTAAATATTTGGGACCGTTTCCCTTGCCTCTGATGTTGTCAGTGCCACTTCTTTGATGTACTGGCAGGTCGGGGTTCTTCTCCAAATCTCTCTTTTATGCAGCACTATAATTAATCGGTGCCACCTCTCCATATGACGATGCATGGTATAGTTACCATAACTATATTTTTTTTCGGTTCCTCTGGAGAGTACATCGTGGCAGATGAAGCGTGTAACGTACCGGGCATTTACCTTTTTTTGCATGTAGAGGATAGGAAAAAAAATTCAAGCGTCCGAGTTCTAAGGTGTCCCAGGGCCATTTTAGTGGACCAGGCCCAAATCCAAAGAACAGGCCGCCATTTTGAGAGTCCTGTTGCAGCCGCCTGTCGCTGTAGCATCAAGAGCGGCCGAAACTCAGCTGAATGGCAACTGAAACGGTAAAGGGGCGCCCCACTACAGCAGACGAGCCTCCACCTGGGAAGGCCCGTTCACCCCGCCTCCCCCCCCCCCCTTCGGGCACCCCACGCCGTTATTCGGAGCAGTAATGTAGGATGGCCACACCAGTGCAGCAACTTGCTAGACACCACCTCGGTGGTAACCGAATCTCAGCGCCTTGTGGTGTCTTCTAGTCAGAAAATATTGTTGCGCTGCCTTTGGCCCCATTCGCACATCGGTCCGCTACTGACGCCACCTCACACGCCAACGGGGCGCCCCACGCCGACTTTCAGCATTGTAGGATGGCCACACCAGTACAGCAACTTGCTAGACACCACCTCGGTGCCATCCGGATCTTGGCATCTCAACGCCTAGTGGTGTCTTCTATTCAGAAAATATTGTTGCGCTGCCTTTGGCCCCATTCGCACATCGGTCCGCTACTGACGCCATCTCACAGGCCAACGGGGCGCCCCACGCCGACTTTTTCCATTGTAGGATGGCCACACCAGTGCGGCAACTTACTAGACACCACCTCGGTGCCATCCGGATCTTGGCATCTCAGCGCCTTGTGATGTCTTCTATTCAGAAAATATTGTTGCGCTGCCTTTGGCCCCATTCGCACATCGGTCCGCTACTGACGCCATCTCACAGGCCAACGGGGCGCCCCACGCCGACTTTCAGCATTGTAGGATGGCCACACCAGTGCGGCAACCTAGACACTACCTCGGTGCCATCCGGATCTTGGCATCTCAGCGCCTTGTGGTGTCTTCTATTCAGAAAATATTGTTGCGCTGCCTTTGGCCCCATTCGCACATCGGTCCGCTACTGACGCCATCTCACAGGCCAACGGGGCGCCCCACGCCGACTTTCAGCATTGTAGGATGGCCACACCAGTGCGGCAACTTACTAGACACCACCTCGGTGCCATCCGGATCTTGGCATCTCAGCGCCTAGTGGTGTCTTCTATTCGGAAAATATTGTTGCGCTGCCTTTGGCCCCATTCGCACATCGGTCCGCTATTGACGCCATCTCACAGGCCAACGGGGCGCCCCACGCCGACTTTTACCATTGTAGGATGGCCACACCAGTGCGGCAACTTACTAGACACCACCTCGGTGCCATCCGGATCTTGGCATCTCAGCGCCTTGTGGTGTCTTCTATTCAGAAAATATTGTTGCGCTGCCTTTGGCCCCATTCACACATCGGTCCGCTACTGAAGCCATCTCACAGGCCAACGGGGCGCCCCACGCCGACTTTCAGCATTGTAGGATGGCCACACCAGTGCGGCAACTTACTAGACACCACCTCGGTGCCATCTGGATCTTGGCGCGTTGTGCTACCTTCGGCCTATTCGCACATCGGTCCGCTACTGACACCGCCTCACGTGCCAACGTATTTTCTCCGCATTTTATACCCTATGCCGCATAACAGGTCATGTGACTTGTTTATAAAACTTTTCATTGGTTCATTTTACTTTTGGTTTCCTAATGATGGAAGGCTTGATCATATGACCTAAAAATAACACTTTTCATTGGATGAAAACTTTTTTTTTTCCCAAACGATGAAAGCCCCACCTTGTTTCTGGATGTTTCAGACTGAAGCTGGCGTCAACATGAAAGCACCACCATCTCGTGGCTCCGTCGTGGTCATTCCGCGAGCAATCATGGCAGCCGCTCCCCACCAGAAGCCTGCAGGAGTCGGGCGCCCCCAAAACTTTTGTTGAATCCTCAAGGCGGAGGGGACGCTTTCGAGAATGGGGTCCAAGACCTAGCAGACAAGCGTGCGATTTCCAAGGTGTCCCAGGGCCATTTCAGTGGACCAGGCCCAAAAAGGAAAGAGCCTGCCGCCATTTTGAGAGTCCTGTGACAGCCGCCTATCGCTGCACCGCAAGAGTGGGCGTAACTCAGCTGAATTGCGGCTTTTGACACAGTGGACCAAAAGCGGATGGAATGGCAACTGAAACGGTAAAGGGGCGCCCCACTACAGCAGACGAAACTCCACCTGGAGAGGCCCGTTCACGCCGCCTCCCCCCCCCCCCGGGTGCCCCACGCCGTTATTCGGAGGGCGGCAACTTACTGGACATCACCTTGGTGCCATCGTTCTGCTGCCTTGGAACTATTCGCACAACAGACCGCTACTGATGACCCACCCCCCGCGACGCCCCACGCCGGATACCGAAATCAGTGCGGCACCCAGGCAACCTCACCTGGGTGCCGTCCAGAAATCTGGACGTTGTGCTGCGTTGGGACTATTCGCACAGCCGACCGCTACTTCCTTCATTTTCCCTAAAAATGTTTAAATGTTTTTACTGTTTTTGTTTTGTTGTATATATTTATAAGTTATTAAAGTTTTATAATCTTACTACTTTGTTGGAGTGCTATATATTTTTAATGTGACACATAATTGTAAAAACTTTGATGTACAAAGAGTCATCCCTGGAATCTTCCGCTTCAGGCTCGCTCCCCTCCCCAATCACAATACAGGATGGTTTTCAGATAGTAGGAACGCGTGTGCTGTGACGGATCTCATCGGGTGTGGGCCTTGATCTACTATAACTCCTTTGAAGAGGGGTGATTCTTTACAGCTGGGGCCATAAACTACATCTGCAGGGCTAGCTGATAGCCTAGGACCGGCCTGGACAATCAGACACAGAGGAAAAGGAGTGTCAGAGGGTGCGGTAGTGAATAGGGCGAAAGGGAGGTGTCAGGCGGGCACAGGGTGTGATTCTCAGGGAAGAGCAGCGCAGATGGGGGGAGGTTTATTACCCATGCATAAGACAGAGAGCGGGGGTGACCAGTGCCTGGGGGAGATGCTTGCGAGGGTGGGGAGCCATGCTAAGCATCGACAGCGTGCAGAGAGTGGGTCTGGTCAAGGCATCTAAAATGGCTGCCGTGCACGACAAAAGTGTGGCATTTGAAAAAAGGCAAGATGGCGCAGACAATGTTTTTCAACACTTCCTGATTTCCTTCGAATCGAACGTTAACAGACGTTCGGGCATATTACCAAAGTTAAGAGATATTTATCCCTAACGATGCTTAGCAACGAATTTTTTACCGCTAAGCATCGTCAGAAATGATCGCAGATAAACCTTGCTATTATTAAGGTTTATCGCAAATGCGATGAAAAACGACCGCAATGCATTAATATCGCTGAAAAGTCCGCGATATTCATGCATTACCGAGCTAATGCTCTTAGCCATGTTATCCACCTCCCATTGGATAACATGGCTAAGAACTGCTCAGGGCAGGTGTTACTTTTTGGAGATATTCGTGCTTAGCGCGAATATCTCCAAAAGTTGGTAATAGGAGATAGCGATGTTAGCGACTGTTTCCAGTCGCTAACATCTTGGCATGGCCACTTTGCATGTCATTAGTGATAAATATCACTGACATGCAAAGTGGAGCCCAAGATGGTCGCTATCTCCTACTAGCGGTCGCTAACTGGTGTTAGCAACAGCTAGGTAATACAGAGATAATTTTATCTCCACGAAGCGGAGCGCTGTTACAGATATATATCTTTTTTGAACGTTAATTTCTCAAAATCCACTGGAGCACATATATTGAGACCTAGCAAAGGCACATCGGGCTACCAGTCCCTACAATTTTGCCAAGTTTCGTGCAAATCCATTCAGCCGTTCGATTATTATTATTTTTATTTTTTTTGCCCCGCGGGGCCCTTTTAAAACCTCCACATCAAACCTAAGAGGTCAAGGAGGATCTACTATGCCCCCTTATGGTCATTTGCCCCTTCGCTTTGGCCTCCTCTTGTCTCTCGATCCTACCGAGAGACAAGATGGCGGCCGCTACGAACTGTTTGCAATGTTTACAGACGCCGGAGAACCAATCAGCTTCGCAAAGCTCCGTAACGCGAAAAGTACGCGAAGCGGAGCGCTGTTACAGATATATATCTTTTTTTGAACGTTAATTTCTCAAAATCCACTGGAGCACATATATTGAGACCTAACAAAGGCACATCGGGCTACCAGTCCCTACAATTTTGCCAAGTTTCGTGCAAATCCATTCAGCCTGTTCGATTATTATTATTTTTTATTTTTTTTGCCCCGCGGGGCCCTTTTAAAACCTCCACATCAAACCTAGGGGGTCAGGGAGGATCTACTATTCCCCCTTATGGTCATTTGCCCCTTCGCTTTGGCCTCCTCTTGTCTCTCGATCCTACCGAGAGACAAGATGGCGGCCGCTACGGACTGTTTGGAATGTTTACAGACGCCGGAGAACCAATCAGCTTCGCTTCACAAAGCTCCGTAACGTGAAAAGTACGCGAACTGGAGCGCTGCCCGGTCCGCTGTTACAGATATATATCTTTTTTTGAACGTTAATTTATCAAAATCCACTGGAGCACATATATTGAGACCTAGCAAAGGCACATCGGGCTACCAGTCCCTACAATTTTGCCAAGTTTCGTGCAAATCCATTCAGCCGTTCGAGCTAAAAGTGAGGCCAACCGCCCTATGGAAATTAACATAGGAAAAACGCGTTTTGGGACCCCCCTTTTTTCTCGGCCCCCCCTTCACAAAAGCCCCCCAAATTTTTAGGGGCTGCTCAGAAACAAAATGTTCCATTTTCCTGAAAATTTCAGCCAATTCCGTCCACAAACGCCAAAGTTATTAGACATAGAATTTTCAAAAATCCCATAGAGAAAAAATCCTAACTATATATACCTACTGGCATCCGCATGTATGTAATATATATATACTTGATATGTGAAAAATCTATGTGGTTGTTTTTTCTATATATGTATTTTACATATGTTTATTATTTGCCCCCCTGGGAATCGAATGCATAATGACTATCTTTGTGAAAACATGAACAATGCCTAAACATAAGAACTAAATAATTTTATGGTTCGAAAAAACAACCAGTTAGTGCACTAACTGTCATGACTGATAAAGGGACAAGCCGATCTGTAAATAGCGTGTTTGATGCCCACTTGGGCGATACTGCACACATGCTTCCCACAATGACCACTCGTTACTTTTGTGATTATTAGGTATAATATTCCTTCTGACCATACGATTTCACTTGAATTAGAAGTATAAATGCTGTCACAAACACATATAATGAACATTATGTATACCGATGGCGATTCCTGTTCCAAAATGTCCGTTAACTTTACATTTTTTCACTTATGGGTGTGGATATCAAAGTCCTATGTTTATGTTTACATATTGAGAATGTAAAAGGACTAGGGATCGGAGTTCACAACAAACGTGAGCAAGCCGTGAGGTGAAACGCGTTGTTTGTTTTGCTGCCAAAAAATAAACTTCTGAGCACAGCAACTCCTGGTGTGTTGGTTACGTACTTTCCTGACGGATAAGTGTTGGTGATTTATATTTGGGCTTCCGGAACCCCAAATCGACCCACTCGTGAGCAGGCACTGGCTACTACCGGGATTTCGAGTTTCTTTGTCTATTACTGCTGGTCCGCTCCCCCTTTTCGACCTAAACACCTGGAACACGTCCTGCAAGAGGCGCGAAGCAAAGAATCTGTAACCGCGCTTCGTTACTGCAGTTAAAGAACTAACTTTGCAATAGTGAAAGGACGTCACACGGTGAAAGGAATTCTGGTCCTGGAAGTCCGAAATTGCTGTAAAGCCCGATGCGGAAACCCGGGCATCAACACTAGACTACGAGGTACGTGAGTGTACCGTGGGCAAGCGAGTGACCCGGACGGAGGTCCTGGGTGCCCGCATTGCCTTCGGTTTCCAGAGCGCGAAGTGGCATGGTGGCGGTGTCTTGAACAGTACGCAAGGGCCGACAAGGCGGTTTTTGGCACAGGACGTGTCAGAAGGGGTTGAGACTGATTGTTGAGCGGAGGAGGCGTCCTCCCATATCGGCAGGAGTTGCTATAAACTAATAAGTGCGCTAATAATAGAAATGGCAGCAATGGACTCAAGACGTAAAGCGGAAGCAGACAAGCTGTTTTTTGTGCAAAGCGGAACAACTAATGATCCTAAAATCCAAGCAGCAAGTATGAGTAAAGAGGCACAAATACAAATACTCCTTGTGAAATTAGAGAAATTGAACAGAAAAGAACTTGGTAAATGGTGGGAAGCAGAATCCCTGCAGAGATACATTGATGCAGGACGGGTGCCGCGAGGCCTGAGAAATTTTACTGTCCCGACATTTGAGGATCCTGATCCGGAAATGTTAGACGAGTGGTCAAATAATACTGTGGCATGTTCGATGACCATGATGCGCATTCTTGTTAAGTATGCGATAAAAGATCGCAAGAAATTACTAGAACAAATTGAAAAACTAATTGCTGAAATAATTCCTTTAACTGGGCAGGATGCCTTTAATGAATACACTAAAAATCTGGAAGTGAAAATGCACAAATTAGAGGAAGAGATAACGGCAAAGAAACAGAGAAAATTCCTACGGGACTACAGAGACTATCAGGCGGGACGTACCCTGACCTTTCACCGGAAGTACGATCATTTGTACGATAAATCTACCCTGAGAGTGAATAAAAATACGCTATTGACGGCACAGGTGGAACCAGAAGAAAGTGATATTTCGGATGGGAGCATGCAAGATCTCTCCACCGCTGGATTGAACCAGAGTGCTACAGATGATCAAGAGGAAATGAGGAAGCGTTTTTTATTACAATTTCAAGTGATAAATCAGGGACGGACAGACCAGCACCAAGATCAAGGAAATCAAAGAGGGCGAGGCAGGGGAAATCGGGGAAGACCGAAAGGAACAAAAAAGCAAAATCCAGACAACAACGCCGCAAAGCAGCCCGTGGGAATGGCAACAAGGGGCAACAAGAAACCACAATGACGGTAATAAACTTATCTAATAGACCTTTGAATGTGCATGAACATGAAGTTCTCTCGTTGGGATTATCCTTCTGTCCAAGTAGTAACTTTGATTTTGCCCAAACGAGGATAGATTTGTTTTACTTCGCAAGGAAGTTAAAGTTAAAAAAATGGTTTGAGACTCATCCTCCCGGGCCCCCTCAAGTGACGGGGGATATCAGTATGAATAACTTGGATGTAAATGATATGGAATTAATGGAAGTGATTTCTTCAGGCAGAATTGACAGCAATGATTTTCTTAATGATAATGAAGTTGATACCAACCTAAATCCAGGAAGTGATTTTAAGGTGAAATCTAAATTTATTCCACAGATTATGTGTGAGGCTGTGGAGGTGTTTGAAAAGGGAGTTCTACAAGATTTGAAGAAATTGAGACAGGAACGTATGCCCAATAGGAATAAGAACTTAACATTTGCACAGTATACAGCAATTAAAAGTTTGAAAGAAGATGAAAATATTGTGATCCGCCATGCGGATAAGGGGGGTAACGTTGTTGTTTTGGAAAAAGAGAAATACCTGAGAGAAGGACATAGACAGTTAGAAGATGTTAACTGCTATGAGGCAAGTTCTTTCTCTGATGTGAGATTAACAAAAGATCTGTTTGAAAACAAAATACAGAACTTCAGGGATAAGGGGTTGCTTACCTGGGAAGAATATTTGTTTTTAAAATGTGATCATCCCAGAACTCCAATCTTGTATTTACTCCCCAAAATACATAAAAATGCCACTGATCCACCAGGGAGACCTATTGTGTCATCAATAGGTTCACTTCTTGAAAACACTTCCCAATACATCGACTACTACTTACGTCCTTTTGTAATGGCCTTACCAACGTACCTTAAGGACACCACTCATTTCCTTAAGAGTATCGAGGGTATTGTTTGGGAACCTACTTACATTCTGATTACTCTTGATGTCAACAGCTTGTATACTTGTATCAAGCATGATTTGGGTATGCGGGCTGTTGATCACTTCCTAAAATCCAGATCGATTGCGTTTTTGGAACATTCTAAGATGTTGCTGGAATTAATTGAATTTTGTTTACATCACAACTTTTTTGTCTTTGATGAGTTGGTATACCGTCAGTCACAGGGCACGGCGATGGGCACCTGCTTTGCCCCCAGCTACGCCAATCTCTTTATGGGCTGGTGGGAGGAGCAGGTGTCCAGCCAGATCGCAGAGTTTAACAGCAAAGTTGTCCTGTGGCTGAGGTATATCGATGATATCTTTTTGATCTGGAATGGCACTGAAGAATCGGTGACAAGATTTGTATGCCAGCTTAACACCAATGAAATGAACTTGAAATTCACTGCACATATACACAGATCAGAAATTGAATTTTTGGACACTAAGGTTAGCATCAGAGGAACAGCTATGATGACCAGCCTCTATAGGAAGTCAACAGCTGGTAACAGTTTATTGAATGCGAGAAGTGCCCATCCAAGAAACCTTATCAACAGCATCCCCTATGGGGAATTGCTCCGTGCTAAACGGAATTGTAGTACCGATGAAGCGTTTGCAGACGAACAAGTGACAATGATCAAACGCTTCAAAGAACGTGGGTACAGTAACAAAACCATACAGGGGGCCGTGAAAAGAGTAGAAACGAAAGAGAGAAATGAATTGTTAAACACAAACAGAGTCGTTGAAACTACTTCCAACATTAGATTCATCACCACATTTTCAGGGCAGGCAATGGCAGTGAAAACAATTTTGAACAAACATTGGCATGTGCTACTAACCGATCAACACCTGAAACCCCACCTGAACGATAATCCACAGGTTACGTTCAGGAAGAGTAAATCCTTGAGAGATGAACTTAGTCCCAATTGTGTGACCAGTAACACGATTCCCAAAGATATTCCAGGCTTCAGATGCTGTAGATCATGCAAGGCTTGTAAAAACAGTATCAACTGTAAAGAAGTGACGGTACCAGGAACAGGAAGAGTATTCTCCATACAGAAAACAGTAACATGCAACACTATGTACTGTGTTTATTTACTTATTTGTCCATGCGATAAATGGTATATAGGGAGTACCACTTTGAAAGCAAAGGAAAGGGTATTGCAACACCTTAGGGCCATCAGGAACCATAATATCCAATATCCTGTGGCCAGACACTTCTTTAAATATCATTTTCAGGATGAGAGCCTGTTGAGAATGGTGGTACTGGATAAAGTTGATTTAGGAATACGTGGGGGTAATAGAACCACATGCCTTCGCAAAATGGAATCAAAATATATTATTGACTTCGAAACCACATTTCCGCAAGGTTTGAATAACCATGAGGAGCTTTCTGTTCATTTGGAGAAATGAAATGTTAAAAAACTGTAATGGATTTGATAATTTGCTAGAATATTTGGAAACAGTAGTAGCTGGACAGCTTTATCGTCTTTCTTTTAAAATTGTGTATATATGTTTTTAATTTTCAGAATCTATTTTCTACAATTATGGACGTTTGGGACAAATACATACAGAGACGCCAGTGAGACCATTGGGTGTGACATGGAAGAAATCTTTCTTTATTTGTGACTTTAACATAATCTATTGAATGGGAAGTGATCAGGAGAATGAGGCCAATTGTAAATAAAGTTCTGTGGGTCATCAATATGAGAAGATATGATAAACCAAGTGGTTATATACTCTAATCAGACAGAGACAGTTGCCTTATGCCCACTTGGGATTGATATGTGAAAAATCTATGTGGTTGTTTTTTCTATATATGTATTTTACATATGTTTATTATTTGCCCCCCTGGGAATCGAATGCATAATGACTATCTTTGTGAAAACATGAACAATGCCTAAACATAAGAACTAAATAATTTTATGGTTCGAAAAAACAACCAGTTAGTGCACTAACTGTCATGACTGATAAAGGGACAAGCCGATCTGTAAATAGCGTGTTTGATGCCCACTTGGGCGATACTGCACACATGCTTCCCACAATGACCACTCGTTACTTTTGTGATTATTAGGTATAATATTCCTTCTGACCATACGATTTCACTTGAATTAGAAGTATAAATGCTGTCACAAACACATATAATGAACATTATGTATACCGATGGCGATTCCTGTTCCAAAATGTCCGTTAACTTTACATTTTTTCACTTATGGGTGTGGATATCAAAGTCCTATGTTTATGTTTACATATTGAGAATGTAAAAGGACTAGGGATCGGAGTTCACAACAAACGTGAGCAAGCCGTGAGGTGAAACGCGTTGTTTGTTTTGCTGCCAAAAAATAAACTTCTGAGCACAGCAACTCCTGGTGTGTTGGTTACGTACTTTCCTGACGGATAAGTGTTGGTGATTTATATATATATATATATATATATATATATATATATTCACTGAAAAAACCATAGGTTTTACACACGTTATAGTTAGGAAGTAGCATTTAAAAAACCTATGAAATTCACTGAAAAAACCATAGGTTTTACACACGTTATAGTTAGGAAGTAGCATTTTAAAAAACCTATGAAATTCACCGAAAAAACCATAGGTTTTACACCAGTTATAGTTACCAGGAAATTTAACTCGCATAAAACCATTGAAATTCCCACGTTATAGTTAGTTGGACTCACTATAACTTGCGCGTGCAATGCACTGCTGATTACGTCACATATTACATCACTCATGACGTGGTCAGTGACATCACTCATGACATCACTGATGACACCATCCAGTGAATGTGTGTCTTTCTGAAAAATAAATATTAGTGAGTAATGTTTAAATTTTTAAACATATGTATTAATGTTTCACTTTGTGTATAAGTGCCTGCATGGGTTGGTGAGTAGCTACATGTGTAGGTATATGGGTTATTAGATGTTTTTTTTAATATCAATATGAGTGTCTATATATTTGGTGGGGGTGTTACTTAGCACAGATGCATGAATGACTGACTCTCTGTTTGTATGTGTTTTGAAGACAGCATATGTGCAGGAGTGAATGGGTGAATGAGTGTGTATATGTGTGTGTTAGTGAGTGAATGACTGTCTCACTAGTGTCTTTATCAGTAACTACTTATGTTTTAATCTAGTATATGTGAATGTTGAAGTATATAATTGAGTATATGTGAGAGTAAGAGATTGTAAGAGTTCCTGTTTAAATAAGTATGTGTTTCTATAAGTGATTGTTTAAGAGAGTAAATATATGTATGTTTCCTTAGAAGTAAGGTGGTAGTGTGTGTATAGCTGTATATGCAAATAAATGGATGTTCAATAGTTTATTTGCATGTGTGAGTATGTGTGTGAGTAACTTTTGGATGACTGTCGGTGTGTAACAGGATGTATAGGTGTATCACTACATATGATGAGTGTGTATATGTATGAGTGACTACATAAAACTGTTGGTGAATGAGTGGATGTGTATATAAATGGTGGAATTACTGAATTGGTTGTTGTAACTGATATGGGTATCTCCATTTTTTTGAAGATTTTAGTTTCTCTTTTTGAATATGTGTTCAAGGGTTACATTACAGTGAAAGGAGGTCTGTCACTCTGTCACAAGGATGGTGTCATCAGTGATGTCATGAGTGATGTCACTGACCATGTCATGAGTGATGTAATATGTGACGTCATCAGCAGTGAATTACACGCGCAAGTTATAGTGAGTCCAACTAACTATAACGTGGGAATTTCAATGCGAGTAAAATTTCCAGCTAACTATAACTGGTGTGAAACCAATGGTTTTTTTCAGTGAATTTAATAGGTTTTTTAAATGCTAATTCCTAACTATAACTGGTGTGAAACCTATGGCTTTTTCAGTGAATTTCAAAGGTTTTTTAATAGCAACTATCTATAGGTATGAAAAGTAATATTTTTTATAACGAATTTTATATTGTATAATTATGTAATAGTATTTTTTTATGTTTATTTATTTTTTTATTTTTTTGCCCCGGGGCGCGTACCGATGCGCTCACCGGTAAGCGCAGAAATGCCACGCCCCGTTGCGCGTACCGGTGAGCGTCCCGTTAGCGCTATTGCCGCGAACGAAAACATCATCGTGACGTATTGCATAGCGGCGTGATGCGTCTTATGACGTACGGTGTAAACGCACCCGGAAGCGCCCGAGCGCATACGATCACGCTACGTAAACGCCCTTGAGCGTGACCCGACGCGCTTACGCTACGCGCCCCCGGGCGCGACCCGGGGCGTGTAGCCTAAGCGCCTCGGGTCATGTGACCTGAAAATAACACTTTTCATTGGTTCAAAACACTTTTGGTTTCCAAATGATGAAAGCCCGGGGCATGTGACTTGAAAATAACACTTTTCATTGGTTCAGAAAAGTTTTGTTTTCCAGATGATGAACGCCCCCACCTTTTTTCCTCATTCTCACTTTGTTGTTTGAGTGAGGAAGACCTGCTTGTATTGTTACAGAAATGGCTACAGTAGCAGCAGCAGCTGGAGCATCTGCACCACCACCACCACCACCACCACCACCACAAGGACCACCACAACATCACATTGGTGGTCAAGAAGAAGAGGAGGAGGAGGAGGAGGAGGAGGAGAGAAGGCAGTTCCTGCCTGAAGACAATCCCCATACAAACCTAGGGAGCATTTTATATGGGAGTTTTTTAAAATCCCAAGGGGTGCAAAAAAAGTGAACGCTGCAAAGGTGACCTGTCTCATCTGTGGTGCTGTGCTATCCAGGGGGAACCCTGCAAAAAAATATTCCTTTGGGAATCATACAATGATTCGGCACATGCAACGTTTGCACCCCAATAACTATTCTGCAGCAGAGGTGAGAGAACTCTGCAGAAACCTACCCCAATATTCTGCCAGAACCTCAACGGGTCCAGAGGCAAGTCAGATGATTCCAAATATACAACCAAAGTTTGGGGGATACAAAATTGTTTGTATACATTGTGGCAAAACAATTACTTATGGTGAGCAGAGCATTACACTCATCAACCTTGCTGGTGATAACCACAAATGCCCGAAGAAACCTTTATTTTTTCCTGATTTTTTTTTGCTCCAGTTGAGCCCTTTACAATTCCCTGTTTTTTGTTTCTCCCCATAAAAAATAGAAAAAAATATAAAACTGTTCAGAAAAGCCAAAAAAAGTAAAAAAAATTCAAAAAAACAATAAAAAAATATAAAACAACAAAAAGAATAAAAAAGCAGTTATTTTTAGAACTACCTCTAATTTATAAAAAAAAAACTATATTTTTAAAAAATCTCTGTCATTCTTTTTTCTCCAGGGTACGTGTACCGGGGCGCGCACCCAAAAAAAAATAAAGGAGCGAGCATGAGGGAAGGACACAGAGAGAGTTATGTTAAGAGAAAGAGAGCTAGAGGGAGCAACACAGAGGGACTGTTTATTACATAGTAAAACAGAGAGAAGGTGTAATAGGGTGTAAGTGAGAAAAGGAAAATGAATAAGGGAGCGAAAGAAGGGAAGAGAGAGGAAGAAGACTAAAGTAGAGGTACTGGGAGAATGTGAGTGGGTGTTGAAAGTAAAAGGAAGGACAGTAAAGGATGGGGAAAGAGGGGTAGCGGAATAAATGAACAACGGTGAGGGAGGGTGGGAAAAGAGCAGTGAGTGTAAGTAAAGAGGGGTGTAAGAGGGTGGATAAAATTGAATTAGGGTAAGACATTGTTCTGCCTGGTTTCTCAGATTAGATAGGACCAGCTCATCAGAGCATTACTAACTCAGCCAGAACGTTACCATCTCCCCCTCCCTAGGACCTATTTACAACAGGTAACAACATACATCTACCACCTAAGGACAGGGAATTCCTAAGATGCATACCATGTACCTCCTATAATATCAGCAATCGGCGGCCTCGCGGTCCCATACGAACCCAGACCTCTCTACCCAGACGGCAGTATCAGAATCGGCGGCCTCGCGGTCCCATACGAACCCAGACCTCTCTACCCAGAAGGCAGTATCAGAATCGGCGGCCTCGCGATCCCATACGAACCCAGACCTCTCTACCCAGACGGCAGTATCACAATCGGCGGCCTCGCGGTCCCATACGAACCCAGACCTCTCTACCCAGACGGCAGTATCAGAATCGGCGGCCTCACGGTCCCATACGAACCCAGACCTCTCTACCCAGACGGCAGTATCAGAATCGGCGCCTCGCGGTCCCATACGAACCCAGACCTCTCTACCCAGACGGCAGTATCAGAATCGGCGGCCTCGCGGTCCCATACGAACCCAGACCTCTCTACCCAGACGGCAGTATCAGAATCGGCGGCCTCGCGGTCCCATACGAACCCAGACCTCTCTACCCAGACGGCAGTATCAGAATCGGCGGCCTCGCGGTCCCATACGAACCCAGACCTCTCTACCCAGACGGCAGTATCAGAATCGGCGGCCTCGCGGTCCCATACGAACCCAGACCTCTCTACCCTGATGGCAGTATCAGAATCGGCTGCCTCGCGGTCCCATACGAACCCAGACCTCTCTACCCAGACGGCAGTATCAGAATCGGCGGCCTCGCGGTCCCATACGAACCCAGACCTCTCTACCCAGACGGCAGTATCAGAATCGGCGGCCTCGCGGTCCCATACAAACCCAGACCTCTCTACCCAGACGGCAGTATCAGAATCGGTGGCCTCGCGGTCCCATACGAACCCAGACCTCTCTACCCAGACGGAAGTTTATCCTATGATTACCATTACATAAAGGAATCAGTCTCACTATTTATCAGGGGTATAGAATTACAGTATTACCGATCACACAACGGTTGCCAATTTGGATAATGTACAGCTTATTCTCTAATTCAAGGGGCTCCTCTCTCCCTTATTCAGTTACCACTTACCTGATCAGGGTTAGCATCTGTTCACATTGCAGCATCTGACTAGAAGAACAGGTTACCCTCTCATACAAGAATACGCAGCACATGTCGGTTCACTAAGAACTGGGGTACTTTATTTCTCATCACAATAAACAATCATATAACACCACACTACAACACATAGCCTGCAAAGAGAAGTGAAAGATTAGGTTGTACACTCTAATAAGAAAGGGTCGACATCACCTTATTAATATGAAGTCTGCACTCAGCAGTCATCTAGGTTCCCTTCTCGTCTGTGCCTTGGCTCGTCTTGAAGTCACACCTCCGCAATCACGGGTACACGGCTGCACCGTTATGCGCTGTTCCCTTCACCCTTCTCCAAGTCACTGGAACCTTCCTCTTATCGGCTACTCTCTTTTCCCTGGCTGTTCTGCTAAGAGAGTATCTGTTTCTCGATTCTTCTCCGCCTTTGGAATGGCGCCTGTCTTCCCTGGAATAAGTAATAGCTTTGCTGCTAACGGCTAGATGCCGCCTACGGACTAACTCACTCACTGTCTCGGACTTTCACTAATATAGAAGCGTGTCTCCTCATGGAAAATTCCGGCCAGTACCCTGCCGCCCACCAAATTCTTGTACCTCCCCGTACCAAGGACACGTTCCCAGCCGGCCGGCCTGATGTTGTGTCTTCGGTATGAAGAAAAATACAATCCTTCGACAAGGGCCGGCCTGAACCGGTTCTCTCCAAGCGAACAACACTTCATAACTAAAACATTACACTTGACCTAGAAGCATCCCAAGCTGCCAGAGCAGAAAGAAAGATGGAGTCTCTCCCGTTTGCGGCCTACCTGGCCCGAATTCAGCATAACTCCATGGAAAGTATAATAATACCCTCACTAAAGGACGGATTATCCCTAATACTATTAAATCTATCCCCTAGCCTATGTGTATGAGCCCTAATCTAAGGAGGAGAATACAGAATTATAGCAAAGTGCCTTGTAAATAAGCTCTATTCACTACTCTAGCCCTTGCACTGGAATGATAAGAGACGGAAGTCACCTTCAATCACCTTTCCTCAAAAGAGGGCCGGGAAAATCGAGCAGAACAGACATGGGGAGTGACAGAGAGAAAGGACAGAGAGAGTAAAGGAAAGAGTGACTGAAAGGGTCTGAGTAAAGCAGCAAAGAAAGGTAAGTAAGGGAGTGTGGGTGAGTTATAGGGAGTGAGCATGACGAAAGAGTAGTGACAGAGTGAGGGAACAGAGACAGCAACAGTAAGAGAGACAGAGTGAGGGAACGGAAGTGAGGAACTGTGAGGACAGACGGACTGAGAGAACGAGTGAGAGGAGTGAAGTAAATGAGTAAGGGAATGAGTAAGGGAGCAAAGGAAGGGAAGAGAGGGTAAGGGAAGTAAAGTAGGAAGACTGAAAGAAGTTGAATGTGGTAGGACAGTAGGGAAAGAGGAGTAAGCATGGAGGATAAGAATAAGTGAGGGAAGCAGAGTAAGGAAACAGGAGTGAGGTAGGGTGAGAGAATAGTAATGAGGTTAAAGCAAAGGGTGATGACAAATTACATTTTTTTAGTCATACTTACCATATAATTAATGTAAATTTAATTACATGTTTTAACTACACTTTGTATCTGTGAAAGAGAGAAAAAAAATAATTTATAATTAGTAAAATATATATTTTAAAATAGAAGAGACAAGTCAAGAGGTTAAAAATCATAAAAGTGTACTAAGAAATAAAGTAAGAGTGAAAGACACAGAAAGGGAAATAAAGTAATGTAGAAGGACAAAAAGAGGGAAAACGAAATAGAAGGAGAGCAAATTACTAAGAGTAAGGCAGATACATTCAGTGACAAAGAAGAAGAGAAGAAGAGAGAAATGAACTGAAGGTAAGAAAGACACTAAAATAATGTGAGTTAGCTAAATCAGGAAACAGGAGTAAGTAAAAAGGAAATAACTGAGAGAGAAAGGAGTCTGATTGAGGATGCATTTACAAGAATGAGGAATGGAAGATGACTGAAAGTGAGTGAAGGGGAGTCACAGAGTGAAGGGATGAAGAGAGAGAGGATAATATAGAATGATTGAGGGAAAAGGAGTGAGGAAGTTAGTAGACAGAGGGACTAAGGGAAGTACTGAGTGAAGTGGAATACAATGAGTGAGGAAAGGAAAATGAGTAAGGGAGCAAAAGAAGGAAAGAGAGGGTAAGAGGAGTAAAGCAATGGAACAGAGAGAATGTGATTCGGTGATAAAAGTAAAGAGAAGGAGACTGAATAATAGGAAATGAGAAGTAGTAATGGAACCGGAGTTAAAAAAAAGGGGATGAAGAACTATGAGAGAGTCGCAGTGAATTTGTTTTAAGAGAAATGATAGAAGGTAGATAAACATAAGTGAGCATAAGACAAGGAGAGTCAGGGACTGAGGACATAGAGGTAGTGAAGGAAAAACAAAGAGAAGAGGACAAAAGAAAGGAGCATAGAAAGATAAGTCAGGGAGAGTGGGTGAGTTATAGTGACAGACTACGACAAAAGAGCTGAATGAGTAAAGAGGAATTACTAAAACAGGAAAGAAGGAAAACACGGAAAAGGGAAATAAAACAGAGAGACTGAAAGATGAAAAGTGATGCAAGGGAGAGAGGGGATGCAGACAGTTGAAATGGGAATAAGGGGTTGTGAAAGAAGTGGAGTAAAGGAACGGGGGTGAAAGAGAGTGAGAGAAAGACATTATAAGTGAGTAAAGAGAGCTGAAAGAGGGTGGAAAAATGAAAGTGAGTGTGAGACAATGGGAATACAATTTAAATTACACAATACAAACTATAGAATAACTTGTACAACATGTTACATAGTTTATTTTTGCTGTTCTCGGAATATATTGAATTTCACTTAAAACAGTGAGTTCAAACTACTCATCATATGACAGGGGGGAAAAAAAACACAATCTTTTAAAAATCACAAATGTACACTAATCTTTGATTCACTTACTTTTCCTTTAGGCCAAATAGTACATCACGAAGGTCCTTTTCGTTGGAAAGGACTCTGCTGTTCTCTAAAAAATCCATTTCATCGACTTTCTAGAAGAAAAGCTCCAAGAACATCTGAAATATGTTTCAATGTTTTCATATACTCCTTTTTTTCAGTCATGACTCTTTGCTCATTCCTTTACTTTTCCTTAAGGTCAAATAGTGTCAGATGTATCAGTATATTTTCAAATTACTTAAAACAAACTCTGAAATTACCGTTTTCCCGACGTTCTGAAAGAAAGGCTCATACAACATTTTCACAATATTTAAATATTCATAATTCCATCTCTGGCTCACTCATGTTCAACATTTCGTATGATACTAATATCACTTACTATGAGATCCACTTACAGTACCTATATGACAACTCAATTTTTTATATTATCTTGATCAATTTTACTCAGAATATAATTTTAAACAATAAACTATGTTTTATTAACTGCTCCCGTCTTCATAGGCCAATTACCTTTACTTAAATTTTGGTTCTAAAAACACTAGGTATGAGTTTTTTAAGTCAAAAGGCAAACGTTGTTTGAAAGTCAAATGAGTATCATTACACAACTTCCACCCTTTTTGACATTTTAAATAGCATGTGTAATGCCCTGATGTTGTCGATGGACCGTCATGATAAATAATAGCTACAGTTGCAAAAGTTCTTCCTGAAATTGATAACTGAGAAGCCACAACATTTTTAATAGAAGTTGTTAATTTCGTTCCATCAGGTCTACATCGTTGGAACATTAAAATGACATACTGACAAAAACTTTGTAGAAATAATGTGGACAGCATTGCAGACTTACATTGCGTACATACCATATTGTGATCAGCTGCTTTAACTAGATTATTGAAAGACACTGATTTGCAGTCTGGTAAAGTCAAATATATAAATCTTTCAGTGTCTATTCTAGTACTACTTGATAAACTACAATTGTCACAGTCATGCTGCCATTGATAAGAAAGGCCAAATAGATTTTCTACATCTACACCTTCATCTTCTAATACACCAAACATATACATTAAAAATTCCTGACAATCCTGCTGAATATTCTGTGAAAATTGATTTTGACCAGAACATATGTCTAAAAGATTTCGAATTTCTGAAACACTTTCTATTTTTGCTCTATCACTGTTACATTTCTCAAACACAGAATTCAATAAACAGCAGAATGTTTGATCTCGATTTTCAACAATCTGTTCTTGTAGATTTTGAAGAAAAAAAGCAACATTAACCACTAAATTAGCATAGCAGTTGACACCAGAACTGTTTTCAAATTGAAATCCAACAACATCTTCAACAGAATCCTTTTTCTTTCTGCTTACAATTACAGTTTCATCTACGTTTTGTCTTTTTGCTAGTACCTCACTGCAATTATTCTCATTTCTTCTTTTTCGGCCTACCACACGTTTTTCAAACAGAGGATATTGAGGCAAATGTGGAGCATACTCTATTCTTAACCTATTGTATTCTTTAACACAATCTAGATCTGCACAAATCTTTGTCTCATCACACTCAACCAAGTACAATCCTGATAAAGTTCTGACTCGTGATAATGCCACATATGCCATACCCTCTTTAAACACAGAACTTCCAATGTTCACCAAAGCACTATCTACATTTAAACCTTGAGATTTTTGAATTGTCACCGCATATGCCAAACAAACAGGAAACTGTTTTCGGCGAACATATAAGTCTTTTACATGCAAAAATCTAGCAGAACAAAGACTGATTTGTTGTACTTCCTCAATGCCATCAAATTTAATTTTTAAAAATTCGATTCCATCTCTATTTCTGTAATTCACAAAATCAACAACATGACCCGTTGCTCCATTTACCAGACCTCTTTCAACATTTAAATTCCTTCTCAAAATGATACGACAATTTAAACACACATTCAGAGTCTTTTCAAAACCAGCAGTTTTAGATATACACTTCTCTAATGAATCCAATTTTGATTTCAAATTTTCAGACAAAATAATTGTTGCTCCCATATGCTCTATTTTATCTATAGCTTCCAGTTTCACAATCTCTTCATTTTCTAACTTTAACATTTTGTTGTTGAAGATGAAACATTCTTTCACAGTTGGCATCAAACATATCCCAGATTTGTTGTCAGTAATTTTCTTAAAAATATTCTCTGGAAGAATGTTTTCATCTGGATACAAGTTTGAAATTAATCGTGCATGTTAAGCTTCCTTCCCATGCTCACTTAGTTTTCCGATTCTTACATCTTGTAGAATATTTTTATAATCTTCATCCTTTGCCTGTCGCATATTTTGAAGCAGTTCTGCATATTTGAAGTTTAACCATATATCAACGTTTCCAATGCTTCCTAGGCTCTTCCTAGTATCTTCATGCGTGAGCATTTTAAACACAGGTTGTCCTTTCACTGGAGTCAACTGCAGTAGATCTCCAAAAACAATATTGTGTTTTCCTCCGAATAAGACATCATATTCTGTTCTAAGAATTTCTTGCATTCTCAAATGCACAAAAGCAAGCATTAGATTTGAGACCATGCTTACTTCATCAATGATAAGAAGTTTCATTTTCTTCAGGATTCTCGAAACTTCAGAACACGCATCTCCAGATAACTTGTGGTATTGCAATTTATTATCATGCTCAACTGGTAGCATCAGTAAACGATGTAAAGTAATCCCTTTAATGTTATGTGCTGCCAGCCCAGTTGGAGCGGATACAGCACAAGACAGCGGTGATTCAGTCCTTTTCTGCAAATAAGTTGCAATTGCTTTAATCAGAAAACTTTTTCCAGTTCCCGCTTCTCCACTCACGTACAGTCTGACAGGCTTAAATGATGTACATGAGCACTCTTTTTTCTCATGACTGAATCCATGTTCAATCTGTTCTGTGACTTCGTCATATATCTGTTTCTGCTCAATGTTTAGTTGTTTCACCAAATCTTCTAAGTTAATTACATCCTCTTCAGCGTGTTCCTTAGCTCTTTCCACCTCATCCATGGCAGTGGCAGCCGTATTTTGAATAATTGGTCCTCCTAGTGGATCCTGACACAATGAAGTAGAACTCTTACTGTCTTGAGAACAGTCTCTAGCAATCTCTGCAGAAATTGTGGCTTCTTGCTCTATTTCTTCGTTCAACATTTGCAGATAATTTGGAAAAACAGGACATTCTATGGTATCCTTGGTTGCATTAAAAGAATCTTCGTAACAGAGAAAATCTCCAAGTAGTTCCTCTTCTGTACGCCATGGTTTAAAGAGTTGCAAAAGAGCCAAACAGTAAAATTCCCTTTTGTCTGGATTTTCGCAACTCAATTTTCGATGACTAATCAAATGACCTTTTCTCTGATTCACTAGACATCCTTCACATCCAATGACAGCATATATTCCATTATTGATATCTTCTCTGATGTTCCTCTTATAAATATAGCTTTGCAGAACTTCATAGAGACAAGCGTTCTCAAGGTGAGGACTTCTATTTGGATAGTATGTATCCTACATGTTTGTCTTCAAAATATCTGTACTGTCTGGTTCTTTCTCCGCCAAATACTCTATTTCTTGTACAGACTTCAAAACTCGGTTTCGTGTTGCAGCAAGACCTAGACTCACCCAAATGATGGTTCTAGATTTGGCATATAGACTTGCTGATGACAATCGATCAGAACATTCATATGCTCCAATTTCTCGATGTGACAACATCTTCAGACTGTAACTGTATAATTTCTTGCTTAGACTCTTTTCATGTGAAATGTCCTCCCACATTTCCTTCAGTTCTGTCTTTTCTTTTTTTGTGATGCAAGACGTCACATATCGAGCCACAGCAATAGAGTTGTCAGCAAGGAATTGAATATCCATGTTAGCATTCCACATGGACAGAATCACTGGGTTGTAGTCGTTGATTTACTTGGACTCTTCGTTTCTTTTTAAATTGTATGTATTTTTTGGGGATTTCCTCGTCACAGTATGTTGTAGAGAAGACATCAAATTATTTACTCTTCCTTTAGAAATCACTGGTCATGGAAAGCCAAAACGACATTTTATGTAGAACTTTTCCTTGTTTTTGAATTTTCGACGACAATACTTCCCACAACGATGGGATTGAAAGCGTAAAACTTGTTGCCTTAAACTGTTTTGCTCTGTAGTTTTCGGAACAGCACATGTTGAGTACTCTTTAATGAAACTCATCACTGTTTCATCCGAATCTTTTCCAAATTTGGGTGCATCTTTAATCCACAACAACATATGTATGTGAGGAGCACCTCTCGCTTGATACTCCTTTCTCCAAAAGAAATCAAAATCCTCTCCAAGGGGAGGATTTTTTTTGTTGGTAATAAAAGACATCATAGCTTCAAATCTATGATTAAAATATCTGCATACATTCACTGGATCCAAAGAACACAGTTCTCCAGGTGTTTTGAATTCTATATTTTGTATATTTGCATTTGCCTCGCGTATAAATTGAAGTAAGTCGTCCCATGCATACTCGGCACAGCTAAGAGTGAGGAACCATGTAGGAGTTCCTAAGTTTCTTAGCATACATTTCAATTCCCCATGACGACGGTACCAATACTCGTTTGTACCACGCTGACATGCCATGAGATTGATTAGATGAGATTCCAAAATATTATCTTGCAAATTGACTTTCTCAATAAAGTCCCTCGCCGAAACATTTTGCAGATGTGCTCCACTTTTCAGTATATGATTTACTGCATAAGAAAGCCCAGACAAGTCACTTTCATACAGTAGATGAAACAAATATGGAATGCATTGACGAAACCTTGGATCTTCAGCATATAATCTTAAAGTCTGGTATTCAGATGCAGGAATTTGAATTGGTCGATCGTCATATCGTCCGCCTCGACCTGTTGGAAATAGTTGTGGAAAAGAACGAGCTTCCAAACTTTCTTCCCATACACTAATGGGACTTCCTTTTGCTGCTTTCATTTGAAACAATTCAATTGCATTCCCCATTACTTCTTTGGAATGCAAAGGATGAACAGTATAATGTTCATATATTTCTTCACTTCTAGACACATCAACTTTTTCAATTTGGCCGGCTGAACAATCACTGTCTTCTTCTGCAGCTATTTCCTCTGCTCCAACACATACATGTTTGTAGTACTCATTGTTTTTGACCAAATACAACGTTGCCTTTTTGACTTTCCTAACATCCACTAAATCTTGTCAGATTTTCTTACTCCTTGTCGGAACCCCATTAACTAGAATTACTAAAGGTTCCTCTTCCACTTTTTCTACACCAATTGTATCAATATTTTTCTTGAAATCTAGAGGCAAATAAACAACTCTTCCTTTTAATCCTCTCTGTAAATCTGAAGGAGGCAATTTCCCTATCTTAGGCTCCATGCGAACAATAGCCTGCAAAGGATGGACACATTGAATCAAAATAGATTCATATGTATTTAAATCCATCAATTCAGCAGGAATGACTACCAACTAAAGATTATTATGAACAGCTCTAGCAGGCATTCTGTTTTCATTTAATTTATTATAACAATATTTACAAATACGCTGATCAGAACTCAAATCAAAAGAATTCTTCACCAACAAATAAGTTGCAAAATTCTTCCATTCACTATTATTTTCCATTTCACTTTTTGCATATAAATCAACTAACCTAGTCTGAATCTTATAATGAGTCCGTCAACAACACACACAAGTAAAGTTAGGCCTTTCACTTGATTTCAACTTAAACTTGGTAATTTCCTGGTCAAACTTTTCTGTACTTGAAATCTGTACATTGTCTTCCACATTACCTTGTATTACTGTGTCAATTTCTACACTGTCCTCTTTTTCACAAAAATAACAAATCTCAATTTCTTCACAAATCTTCTTCACATCTAATTCAGTTCCATGCAAAGGAGCACTATTCAACTGTTTAAGCTTAAGTGCTGGACTTTTTGCATAATACAACCTTCTCACTAATTTCCTCATTTTGTTATGATGCACTGCTAACATCCTAAAATGATGAAAAACACTCTGACATACTGTTCTTGAAAGACAAGCCAGTGAATGTCCATGCAAACCTGTGTTTTCTCTCACTCTGCAAGGATCTAAGTCTTGCAACATCTTCATTTTCTGTTTTAGACTTTTCTTACTATATGTACGTAAGAAATTACGAAGCACATCGATTGAATCCTGTCGCACACTACAAATACTACTACACTTGCAAGTGTACACTGGACCCTTAGTACGTCTCCCTAAAACTTCATCAGCTAACACCTCTTCTGCATCTCTAGACACAAGTTTCTCTTTTTCAATCGGACAACCATCTTTCACCTCATATGCTCGACCACTGGTGTCAACAGCATGCACCAAATCATTATCCTGGAAATAACTCTCCTCATTAAAAAATGGCTCACAACTTGAACTATGCATCCAATCTCCAGAAAAAACTTTACAAAAATGAGTTTGATTAATTACTCTTTTGCATCTACTGTTTGATTTGAAAACATCAATTGTCTTGTTAAGTGTCCTAATTCTATTAATTACTAAAATAAATAATTTTTTCTTAACTTCAAAAGCTTGATCAACAATCTTCTCTACATTGTTCTTTTTCTTGTAAAAAGCAGCTCTCTGTTTACCTTTCTTAACATTTTTTAACAAATTTAAAGCTACCCTATTGCGAAACATTCGTTTACGAATGTCCCTAAATTGATTTTGCCTTCTATTCCTATACATGTTATTGTCTCCTGCTGCAGTAGTAACATTTTTGGGGGGCCTCTCCTTCCTCTTCAAATTTGCTCTCTCCTTCCGTAAATTCACATGTACATTATCATTTTTTTTAATCTACATATGTTCCGAAAAAAAGACTTAGTTGTCTTACCAGGAGCTTTTTTTGCGTTTTTTGAAGTATTTGTTGTAGGAGACTGCTTTAATTCCGTTGCTGTTTTTCTTTTATTCCGCTTAGCATCTTTCCTTCTCCTCTGCCTTGAGGGCATATTTCCTTACTAATGAAATCTTGATTTCAATCTGTGGTAAACAAAAAAAAAAACATTATAGACCACTATTACCAAACAACAAAGCAATGACAATAAGTAAACAATATAAACACTATAATGCTTATACATATGACCTTATCTCTGTTTTTAAATGTTATTCTAAAAAAATATTTCGGGCACATGAATTGGTTTTACATTATTGACAAGGATTAGATAGTATCTGCATGATTAAAAATATATATTAGCACATTTCACAATCATATCACCTGTGTTTCCTCAAATTAGTAAGCAGATTGTGCACATGAGCTGAGGCCTGTCCTGGGGAGCATAGGTGGCGAGGCCGGTGTCTAAGAGTGCACTGGACTGGACTTCATGAAGCCTATCCCCCACTGCACTCTTAGACACAGCCCTCACCTCCTTTGCACCCCTGGACAGACCTCTCTTCCACTAAACTCTTCAACACAGGCACCATCTCCTCTGCACCCCTGGACAATCCTCACCTCATCTGCAACCCTGAATAGACCTCAACTCATCTGCACCCCTAGACAGGCCTCGGTTCATCTACACCCCTGGACACGCCTCATCTCATCTGCACCCTGTTACCATCAATTATACCCAATATATTGAGGCCTGTCCAAGGGGCACAGATTAGATAAGGCTTGTCTAAGGGTCAGAGGAGGTGAGTCCTCTCCATTGCACTCATGGACACAGGCCTCAACTACTTTGCACCCCTGGACATGCCTCACTCCAAACTGCACAATCTACTTCCTAATTTAAGGAAACACAGGTGACATCATTTTGAAAGGTTCAATTATATTTCTTAATCATGCAGACACTATTTATTCCTTCTCAAAAATATAAAACCCATTCATTTGCCCCAAAATTGTTTTTTAAATAACATTTTATAAGCAGACCGCATGTCCTATGTACAAGCATTCAATTTCACTACTGAAACTTTACTTTTTCACAAAATACAATTCCTCTATCTTGCAAATGTTGATACCAAGCATTATCAAAAAACATGACACAAACCAACAGCAAAGAAGCTCAATGTGCTTCCTAATGTTAAGTAACACAGGTGACATCATTATGAAAGGTTCTAATATATTTATTTATTCATACATACACCATTTATTCCTTCTAAAAAATGTAAAAGCCATTCATTTGCCCAAAATCGTTTTTTGAATAACATTTTAGAAACAGAGCGCAGATCCTATGTACAAGCATTCCATTTTACTACTGAAACCTTACGATTTTACAAAGTACATTTCCTCTCTCTTGCAAACATTCCTACCAAGCATTATCAAAAACATGACACAAACCAACAGCAAAGAAGCTCAATGTGCTTCCTAATGTGAAGTAACACAGGTGACATCATTATGAAAGGTTCTAATATATTTATTTAATCATGCAGACACCATTTATTCCTTCTAAAAAATGTAAAAGCCATTCATTTGCCTCAAAATCGTTTTTTGAATAACATTTTAAAAACAGAGCGCAGATACTTTGTGCAAGCATTCAATTTTACTACTGAAACCTCACTATTTTACAAAATACATTTCCTCTCTCTTGCAAACATTCCTACCAAGCATTATCAAAAAACATGACACAAAAAAACAGCAAAGAAGCTCAATGTGCTTCCTAATGTGAAGTAACACAGGTGACATCATTATGAAAGGTTCAAATATACGTATTTAATCATGCAAACACCATTTATTCCTTCTAAAAAATGTAAAAGCCATTGATCTGCCCCAAAATCGTTTTTTGAATAACATTTTAGAAACAGAGCACAGGTCCTATGTACAAGCATTCCATTTCAGTACTGAAAACTCACTATTTTACAAAATACATTTCCTCCTTCTTGCAAACATTCCTACCAAGCATTACCAAAAAAATGACATAAACCAACAGCAAAGAAGCTCAATTTGCTTCCTAATCTGAGGTAACACAGGTGACATGATTGTGAAAGGTTCAAATATTTTTATTTAATCATGCACACACTATTTATTCCTTCTCAAAAATGTAAAAGCCATTAATTTACCCAAAGATCGCGTTTTGAATAACATTTTTGAAACAGAGCGCAGATCCTATGTACAAGCATTCAATTTTACTACTGAAACCTCACTATTTTACAAAATACATTTCCTCTCTCTTGCAAACATTCCTACCAAGCATTATCAAAAAACATGACACAAACCAACAGCAAAGAAGCTCAGCGTGCTTCCTAATCTGAGGTAACACAGGTGGCATGATTGTGAAATGTTCAAATATATTTATTTAATCATGCAGACACAATTTGTTCCTTCTCAATAATGTAAAAGTCATTGATTTGCCCCAAAATCATTTTTTGATTAACATTTTAGAAACAGAGGGCAGGTCCTATGTACAAGCATTCAATTGCACTACTGAAACCCATTGATTTGCCCTAAAATCGTTTTTTAAATAACATTTTAGAAACAGAGCGCAGGTCCTATGTACAAGCATTCAATTTCACTACTGAAACCTCACTATTTCACAAAATGCAAATCCTCTATCTTGCAAATGTTGGTACCAAGCATTATCAAAAAGCATGACACAAACCAACAGCAAAGAAGCTCAATGTGCTTCCTAATCTGAAGTCTCTATCTATATTAAATGAATCATAACTCACCTTTACAAATGCTTTGGGAGATTGAGAACAGTGTCAGATACACACACCAATATTTCTTCAGCAGAGCAAAAGGTATGGACTCCAGACACTGCAACCATGAATGGCACAGAAAACCTCTACTCCTACACACATATCCCTCATGTTAATCAATTAAAACTCTTCCCTCTCTATTTTCAAACCAACACCCTTCCCCCCCTCAGCCCTTTCAACCTGTTACCATAGCAACTCCCTCCTCACTGAGCTCTCAGGTTTAAAAGTTTATTCTACAATGTTGCAAATGAACTCAGCAAGGATGTTTGACCTCTCAATACACCAGATTATCAGGTGCAATGTTTCTTTAAATGACTTTTTCTTAACCATTCAAATTACTTCTTTCACAGAAGAGAACCATGCACCCTAACTTTCAGTTTTCAACTATCTGAATCCACCAATCTTTGCTTGTGATTCAAGAGCACTGAAACTCCACAGTTTTTTTGTTGCAAACTCCTACTGTTCCAACTGCCATTTTATTCCTACACTTCATATGACTGCACCAGAACCTTCTCTCACCATGTATTCTGTCTGGATTATTAGACATAGCTACATCCACTGGGCTCAAAGGTATGCAGCTCTCAGAAATGTTCACAACCTTGATTTACCAAATGTGCACATCAAGTGGATTGGCCAAAGAGGATTGAGATGTCATCAATTGATACCATTGGTGAAAACCTTTCACCATCTGCCACACCCTGACCTTATAATTTTGCACTGTGGTGGAAATGACCTAGGCACTTTGACTGGGGTAGGTCTGGAAATGGTTTTAAAGGACACCTTTGGGCAATTGATGACACTTTTTCCACAAACTGCCTTGGTATATTCCACTATATGCCAAAGACAGAAATGGAAGTGGTCCAACCAATTTTGTCCACAATTCGAGAAAGCACGGAAACTTGTGAATAAATCTGTTTCTGCTTACATGAGAGACTATGGAATGGGTTCAATATACAGCAATAACTTGCGTTACAACATGCAAGATATCTATCTACAGAGGAGATGGTGTGCACTTCTCAGATGAGGGGAATAGAATATTCCTCCTGAATTTAAGACTTTGCATCGGAACCTACTTGTAGGTACCTAAATCAGCCACAAAACTCAAAAGCTCTTTTCAGGGCTACCCTACCTCTGATCACTCAAAATGATTACTTTACTCTAACTTTTTTCACTGTTTTTCACCAAAGTACGCTCCCCGGTACGCTTCCCGGTGCGCGTACCGGGCGCTCCCCCCGCGAAAAAAAAAAAAAAAATTGGGGGCCTATATGGGCCTCCTAAGACCCCCTCAGAAAACCTAGGGGGTCAAGGGGTGTCTACCGTGCCCCCTTTTACCCATTCCCAACGTTGTTTGTCCTCCATCTTGTGTCTCAATTCTTCTGAAACACAAGATGGAGGACTTCCGTAGCGCTACCGGTACGCGTACCGGGGCGCTCACCGGTAAGCGCTCCCAAAAATTTTTTAAAGTTAATTTACATAAAAACGTCTGTAGAGATGTTCACCAAATATATAATAGGCCATACTACATACCAGTCCCTACCATTGTCCCAAATTTGGTGGAATTCCATTGAGCCATTTGGCCTGTAGCCCTGTCTAAATATCCTGAGGTAAATTACATGACAAAAACACATATGAAGTGTTAGAATTTACAACCAATTAAAATGTTACTTTCATTTTCTATTATTTTTTCCTGACATTTGATTGGTTATGTACATGAATATAAATGAAAAAAGAGGGAAACACAGCCATTTTGACTACAACTACCTGAGATACATCTTGAAAGGATTTTCGCATTTTTTCTTCTTCACCTTTCTGTAAAGTAAGTTGTTAATTTGTAAGGGGCACTTTAAGTTAATTTGTAAAAACGTTTTCTGATAGTTATTTACTGTGCCTATGTTATAGTTATAGATTGAGATAGGCTTCTCTGTTATATTTATGGATTAAGTTAGGCTTCTCTGGTATAATTATGAATTTACTTAGGCACTTTTTTCACATGCACTTTTTTCACATGCACTTTTTTATATGTATACTTCCTACCTGATACCATACACTAACCAAAGATAAATTGAGTATTAAAAAATCAGAACTACCTGTCTGAACTTAAACCCAACAGTGCCCTAACTCTACTGATATAGTTATTTTTTATTTAATATATAGCACTTCTTGTGTCTCGATCCTACCGAGACACAAGATGGCGGCCTCTCTGGACTGTTTGGAATGTTGACAGACACCTGAGAGCCAATCAGCTTTCCGCTCGAGAACTCGCGTAGCACGCTGGTACGCTCCCCGGTGCGCGTACCGGGGCGCGCTTATAGATATATATATTTTTTTGAACCTAAATTACTCAAAATCCACTGGAGCACATATCTTGAGACATAGCAAAGGCACATCGGGCAACCAGTCCCTACAATTTTGCAAAGTTTGGTGGAAATCCATTCAGCCGTTCGGGCTAAAAGTGAGTCCAACCGCCCTATGGAAATTAACAAGGGGAAAACACTTTTTGGGACCACCCTTTTATCTCGGCCCCCGCTTGACGAATCCCCCCCAAAATTGTAGGGACTGGTAGCCCGATGTGCCTTTGCTATGTCTCAAGATATGTGCTCCAGTGGTTTTTACGAAAATTAACTTTGAAAAAATATATATTGGGCTACATTGGGGTATATATATGTTAGAGCCCAAATGTAGCCCAATGTAGCCCAATGTAGCCCAAAGATGGCCACCAGAGACAAAAAAAAACAAATGTAACCCAAATATCAGCCAGATGTAGCCCAACTATAGCCCAATGACAGAATGTCCCAGAGTGTTCTAAAGAACAACTAGAGCGCTAACAGTCTTACTTATGACAAAAGTATGGCACACCTGAAGTCATCTTGATTGGAATAAAGTGTTAACACTTAAAACATTTAATTTGCAAAGGAACAATATGAGGGGGTTCATTTTGCCATAGAAATTATGATTAGTGCTGAAGAAAGAAAAATTAGGACACATTTTGAGTGACTTCTCAAATCCTCTTATATTTCATTAAAACAAATTCTGATATGTAGTCTCCCAAGATGGCCACCAGAGACAAAAGAGCCCAAATGTAGCCCAAATATCAGCCAGATTTGAGATGTCATCAGTGATGTCACTGACCATGTCATGAATGATCTAATATGTGACATCATCAGCAGTGGATTGCGGGTGCGCGAAATATAGTTAGTACAACTAACTATATAGGAGCAATTTCATTGGTTTTGTATGAGTAAAATGTCCAGCTAACTATAACACCACTAAAACCTATAGTTTTTTGAGTGCATTTCAAAGGTTTTTTAAAAACTAATTCCTAATTATATAACTCCTGAAACCTACGTTTTTTTCAGTGAATATATATATAGATATATATATGAGTTATAGTTAGGACCTATTATCTATCCATAGGAAATCCACAACATTCTATTTGGAATACCTTTGGCGCCGGTTGAGGAATCTGCGCGAAATTTTCCAAACTTTGGCCTGCTCAGTTCCGCTCCTTCCCTGAAAGTTTGGGGGTGATTGGTCAAGCGGGGGCCAAGAAAAAAGGGGGGTCCCAAAACGTGTTTCCCCCGTGCAATTTCCCATAGGACCTTTAGCCATGGCTACAGCTCGAACGGCTGAACGGAATTACACCAAATATGGCAAAGAGGTAGTCCTTTGTTTAGACTTGTACCTTTTGCTTATTTGGTGTAAATCCGTTCAGTAGTTCCTGAGAAAATGACAGTTAAAGTCATTTATATATCTATGGACGCGGTGGATCCATGTATCTTTCTGCGTACCCTAAGCGCATTCTGCACGCACCCTGCTGTGCATGAGCTGCATGCTAATTGGCTGTCAACAGTCAAAATCAGGAAGTGTTGGCAGCGAGGCACAAGCAACCCAAAACAAACACTACAAAACACTGCTCAGGGGATCCCACAAGGACCCCCAAGGCCAAAAAAAAACAATAATTGTTTTTTAATCGCGGGATGCGGGTAGGATCCGCGCATCACGCAATATAAAAAAAACACGGTCTACCGCGGTAAAAATTGTAATTTGCCCCCGGGGGGCCAAATCCTTGGGGGCATTATTGAAAAAAATAGAGTGGGGGGTCCCAATCCCCCCACACTATCCCGGGGACCGCCACCCCCGGGGTTCTTAGATAACATATGCAGGGGCTCACGGGGCCCCCCGCAGCCCCGGGGAACGCAACCCCCCCGGGGCTTGTTGAAAATGGGTGGGGGGGCTCTCAGGCCCCCCAGTCCCGGGCTCTAATTTACTGTAAGCGGCGGGGCTCACAGGCCCCCCCACAGCCCCAGGGGCGGCTCCTGCAGTGTCCCGGGGTGAATATGACATGTTATTTCTCATGCCATTACTTCGCATGCCATTACTACGCGGTTATTATTTAGCAATAACTGTTACTACGCAAGTTTTTACTTATCATACCATTACTTTGAAAGTGTTAATTTATGCTAAGTAAAAACTTGCCTAGTAATAAAAATAATATGCAGAATAACATGTCATAGAAAATACACTACCCTACACATCTAAAACATCTAAAACACTACACTACCCTACGCTACACTACTTAAACACCACTACACTACCCTAAAACCTAAATCACTACCCCCTACACTAACATACACATTCCCCTACTCCACTCCCTACACTCATTCACTACCCATCACAACCCCCCCGACACTACACTAAACACTAAAACAGTAAACTACACTACACTAACACTACAACACTACCCTAAACCCTAAAACACTACCCCTAGCCCCAGTCCTGTCCCTAACCCCAAACACTACCCTAAACTACACTAGCCCCACAACACTACCATAAACCCTAAAACCCTACGCTACACTGATCCCACAACACTACCCTAAACCCTAAAACCCTACACTACACTAACCCCACAACACTACCCTAAACCCTAAAACCCTACACTACATTTACCCCACAACACTACCCTATAACCCAAAAACCCTACACTACACTAACACCACAACACTACCCTAAACCCTAAAAGACTAAACTACACTAACCGCACAACACTACCCTAAACCCTAAAACACTACCCCATCACGACCCTGCACCTAGCCCCAGTCCTGTCCCTACTCCCAAACACTACTATGCACAACCCCGACACTACTCTACACTACACTAATACAAGTACACAACCCACAACTCTACACTACACTAACACAATACACAACCCTGCACGACCCTACACAACCCCTGCCCGACCCTACACAGCCCCTACACAGCCCCACTTACCTCTTACCACGCGTTGTTCAAATCTTCTCCCCCTTCTGACTTCCTCCGTTGTGGGCTGGCAGGAGGGCAGGCCTGAGAGTGGCACCCAGAAAAGCAGCAGCAGACCTCTCACAGGAGCAAATGGCCGCCCTGACGAGCTCCAAGTGTGGTGCCCGCCCCCTACGCAGGCGGCGTTACTGCGCATGCGATGTAACAGCAGCGTACTAAAAGCAATGCGTTGTTGAATCGCATGCGTAGAAACGCTTGCAAAGTAACGCATGCGTAGAAACAGCCGCGCACTAATGGCTGTTCACCTCCCAGGGTGCCCACCCCCGGGACACTGCTGTTTGCAATGGCAGGGCGGGAGCCTCGCGGCTCCCACCCTGCCATTGCAAACTGCTTAGCTTCATTGAAGCGAGAGCAGGGAAACCTGCTCTCGCTTCAATGAAGCAAAGCAGATTGCTTTTCCATATGGGGAGCAGCATGTTACATTATTTGTTTGCATTTAAGAGATCTCCTTTTCTACATTCCATTTCTGTTTACATGATGTATTTAGGGTTGTATTCTAACCGCAAAATGATCTGCTACCATGAATGGTTTAACTCTCTTAACTAACTGTGTGTCAAAAGTAGCATGTCAGTCAATTCATTTGCGATACACTTATTCACCAAACCCTTTAAAAGAGACAAGCATTTTCAAAGAAACATAAACTCTTATTGTTGAGTCTTGGTTGAGTTTACAACGTCTTATCATGCCTCCATTTAATTAAGAGGTTATCAACCTACCTTGTTCGATTAAAGGTGTCTTGTCTGCCGTTATCTCCTCAGTTTATGAAATCAGGCACGTTTTGGCATAACGTTTTATTTTGGGAAAAGATACCTTTAAAAGATTCCTCAGACAAAAATGTGTTATTCTTGGAAAAAACTAAATTCTTGATGGATGCTGCAGGGGTCCATGCAGGTAACAGCGGTGGGGAGGTGGGAGCACGTGGGAGGGGTTTCGAGGGATGATGTAGAGGGAAAATTAAATAAATGATTCATTTTCCCTCAGCATCGTCCCTCGAACCCCCCCCCCCCCAAGTAACCCAACGCCCCACTGCTGTTATTTGCACCGACGGCGGCTGGATGAATGGAATACTTGAATTGAGCTCAGCCACTGGTAATTACTCAGTGCCAGATACTAGATAATCTTTGTTTTGCAAACAATTTCACCACAGTTATGACCCAGCCATCTGCAAATCAATGTTGACCCCGCTCTAATTGGAACAGTCCAACCCAAACTGCCAGGCTAGGTCCCCCTTGTACTGGAACATAAGCAAGAGAGGTTTTGTCTTTATCAGGGCTCATCAATAGGGTATAGCTTGGTTCCTTTGGCACAGTGGGAACGGGACCCAAATCTGGGCATACCCGTCCCACTTAAGATGTCGCACTGAAGTATACAAAAAAGTGATGGAATGCTTGAATTAATCCCTGCTACTAAAAGTGCTCTTAGCTACTTCCCAGTCCATTATTATTTTGCACACCTTGCCACCTCACTTTGGAGCCAGCCATATGCAAATAAGACTTGACCCTGCTCGAATCAAACTACTATGTCTGAAATGAAGTGGGAGAGTAAGGACAATACTGGCCACTTCTGAACAAGTATTGCTCGTCCAACCTCAAGCACCTCCGTGGGTCCCAAGGTGCCCATCATTGCTTCTTACCTTCCCATAGGTCCCTACAATTGACAGACATTAAACATAAAAACTGAAATGTATTTTTAAGTTGTTTTCTACCACCTATAAACTCCCATTTACTATCAGAGCACCCAATTTTATCCTGATGCATTTCTGTGCACAATTCCATTGTTCGTTTCCATTTTTTTTGTTTAACACTTCAAGTTTTGTTTGTGCCATCTTAGACTGGTAAAAATGTTATATGCCACCTGCATCCTTGCATGAGCATGTGCATGCATTATAAAACATATGCCTGCCTATGTCATCTTGCTGGCTGCAGTAGCATCATGACGACTGCACGTTCATGTGATATGATGCACCCATGCTCATGACTCATGATGGTTTCAAAATATTGAACTTTTTTCTTCCTTTTACCATTTGTTGAGTGTAGCAGGTTGGGAGGCTGAGTTCAAGGTACCATAGGCTACTCTTAAACAATTGTTAACCTCTTCCGTGGTTCGGATTGCCCCCCCTCTCCCCCCCCCCGGCTTTCTGACGTCACCGTGGGATTGTGCGGAGGACAGCCCGGGGCCGTCCGAACCGCGCACATGTGGGATTTTTCAGCATCGGGTAAAAAGTACGCTCGCAGCGAAGCAGTTAAAAAAGTGTACAACAATTTATTTTAATGCATCACAATTCGAATGTGCTTCATTTATAAATTAAAATATCTAAAAAGTGACCACAGACATAGTGGTCTGTTGACCTCAGCAGAATACCATCTCTGTGATGGACACTAATTGTAGTGAGTCGCAATTTGTGACGTACCTCATGAATACTTTAAAAAAAATACTTTTCATTAAATTTTCAATACTTATAACTATGGGTATATATCTATCTGTGTTGTTACACATCAGGATTAAGGTTGCATGTGGTGCATTGCAGAGGAAAATCATGCGATATCAAGTAACATGGTTGACTACTCCTCATATGCGTTTTCCTTTTTTCCAGCCATCCCCAAAAGCAGCTGGCATTTTTTTCTTCAATGTCCATGATGAACCCACAGTGTCACAATCGTGCAGAAGGAAGTACCTTGCAAAATATACACATTCACATTAACATTTACTGAGCAAATTATTCACATTTCAAAATTAGGATCCACTCTACCACGAAACTAACACTCAAGTTGCAAATTTCTCACACTCAGCTGTAGCCTAGAGTAGACTGTCCATTCATTACACCATAAGAATTATGGAGTTGCAGAGTCAGCTTCTTCCAGCCCGTCGTCTGCTAGTGGGCAGGTGCACAGGTTCCTGCACTCTTTCCCTCTGACCGCAAAATTTCTGCCAGCTCCCCACGTTCGACTTTAACCATCCATTTATAATGTGGGGGACTCACTGGCGATCTCCAGGGCAATGAAATTTCTCTTTTAGCAAGGACCCGTGCTAGATTCAGGAGGTTTACTGTTCGCCTATCACTGCTTGCCAGAATTGTGTTATTTGAAGGTACGCCCAAGTCATAAGCAAAAATTCAACATTGGACTGCCCCATGGATCCTGTTAATTTGTGCAGCATGAAGTAAGACTTATATGGGAAGTTTAAATGGGTATAGCAGAATCTGATATTTTGGTAAACATAGGCCTTGATTCACTCGGTAAATGAACACTTTTGTACAAGTTTATGATTGTTTGCTATTCACAAAGGGATTTTCGAGTAGTATCTTTTGGAGTGTGAATTCCCCAAAAATAAAAAGATAGGACTGCCTCGTCGTTTTATGTGTGGAGACTCTGCACTCATAAAGATACTACTCCCTTTGTGAACAGCAAATCATCATAAACGTTCACAAAGGTGTAAGTTTGCTCTTGTGAATCAGGCCCTTTGTGTGTACGTTCCAGAATCCTATCCCACTCTTTGTCTTGCACCTCATGGTCTATTTCATCCTCACACCTTTGCCTAAGGTGTGTTAAGTCTGCCATTGTCATTGGTAAAGCCGATTTAAAAAGCCAGGAGACTAATTTGCGACCATGCCTGAATGTAAGGAGGACCTGCAGAACTGCGTGTGTCGATGGTTCCTTGCAGCCTGCATTCCACAGTGCCTGCATGGCTCACACCACTGTTGCATGTACCAGGAACTGTGAGTTTGGGAGGCCTCCCTCCATGGTTAGGGCTATAGGGTCGCCATCATTTGATGTACTATACTTTCAGTGTCTGGGAATTTCTCTGCTTCTATATGTGTGCTGGTCCAGCAATTGAAACGTTGGCAACCACTCTCTTTTTCTCACATTTTGCCAAATTTCGGGTTTCATACCTGAAATTATCTTATTTATGTCTGCCAGGATCCCACATCTCTTTTATTGCTACTCACACTTCTTTCCATTAAGTTACCAGTATCGGACAGTCCCACCATGTGTGGATAGTGTCTCTCCCGGTCCACCCCTCTCTAATAATGATCAGTCGTTCCTCTGTATAGCATAATTGGCTTATCTGCAACAAGATTTTAATGCCTCATTATCTTAATTTTTGATTCTCTATGAAACATGGAGTTATTAAATCTTGTATCGTCTCTCCAATAATCAGTCCATTCTTCACCTGGTATCTTCCCACTTATCAGTTTTTACCATTTCTCCATATATCCACATGATTTCTTTCTAACAACATTCTATATGTTCCACATGCTTCCCCTTTAGGCCCGTCCATTGTCTGAATCAATTTCATGAACTCTGTTAAATCCTTCATAGCTGCTTATTTGCTAGGGGCCCCACTCTTGACCACAAGGACTTTTTTTACAGTACTTAAAAGTCCCCGCTGCTTGCCCTTTCGCCGCCCCACCTCCCAGCTGCTCCTCCCTCCTCCCTCTCCCCATATAGCGGCCACTGCGCGGTGAGGAGAGCAACCCTTGACCCTGTTTAGGCAGGTCGCTCCCCACAATGCACAGCGCCACCTGTGTGCCCATTTCCCCCGCTGCTCCAGCTTGCTGAAGTGCTGAAGTTGTGGCCCTCCTCCACTCGCAGACTACCTAATTATATTCGCCTTATTCCTTTTGTACTATTGTAGTGTTATTGTGTTATTGTATCCATTTTTGCATCTGTTCCTCTGCAAGCTCTACCCTCTCATCTTACCACCGCTGCATCCCCTGTGGCCCCTCCCCCCTGCTCGCTCATTCGCTACACTGCTCCCACCACCCAGCTGCTCCTCCCTCCCACCTCCCCTCATATGGCGGCCGCTGTGCGGCCACCCAACTGGCGCGCCGAAGGCATGCATAAGGCAAGCCTCTCTGTTCCCATCTACACCTGGACCGCACCCAGTGCCAGACTCCCTGGTCCCCGCGGACGCCCCACAGTATGTCGCCACTACACCGCCAGCACCCTCCACACACTCAACACCGGACGACAGCACACCTGCTTCCTGGCTGCCCCGAAACACACCAAAGGACCCTTATCCTGCCGGAGCTGTTGATTCACCAACCTCCGAGCTGCTAAACCACCCACGATGACAGGACGCAACCACCTCAGATGCATACTCCTGAACACCCGCTCCGCGCGCAGACACGCCATCGAACTCTGTGACCTGCTCGACACATCCTCCCCGGACATCGCCTTCCTGACAGAGACCTGGATGAACGCCTCTTCGGCACCCAACATCGCTATAGCCATTTTGGACGGCTACAATATAACCCGCAGGGACCGCACCAATGGAGTAGGAGTTGGAATCGCCATCATCCACAAGAACACCCTCAGGGTTTCGATCCGCACCGACGACACCCTCAGCACTGCCAACAACCTGGACTTCCCGGTCCACATTGATTCCAACACCACCCTCAGAGGAACTCTTGTCTACAGACCCCCCGGTCCCTGGCCTCAGTTCAACGACTCCATCAACGACTTCATCAGCACGCACACCCTTGCCTCCACAGACTACATCCTCCTCGGAGACCTGAACTTCCACCTCGAGAACAACAATGACACCAACTCCACCACCCTGATTGACAACCTGGCCAACCTCAGTCTCAGACAGCTCGTCACAACACCCACCCACTCCACCGGCCACACGCTTGACCCTATCTTCTCTGCAACCCCCCACATCTCCTTCAGCCACACCACCAAACTCCACTGGACCGACAATCGATGCATCCACTTCAACTTCCAGAAGCCCACCATGCACCACTGCACTCAACAGATCCCCCGCCGCAGCTGGAGCAAAATCATCGAAGACCAGATAAACTCCACCCTTACCCAAAGTCCACCCGCTGACCCCCACCGACTCCGACACCGCCCCCAGCAACCTCAGGCTCGACGACTGTGCCACCCGGAAGTTGAAGCTGAAACTATTTGTAAAGCGCTCTGTGACCAAGCAGTTTCCTGGCGCTGCCCCAATCAAGAAACCCTCCAACAGATGCACTAACAAGAAAGCCAGCTGGTTCACCGTGGATCTCCAGGAATCCAAGCAAACCTGCCGAAAACTAAAGAAGAAATGGAACCATGAACAGACATCAGACAGCTACGCAACCCACAAGAACACCATCCGCAGATACCACCACGTCATCAGATCCACCAAAAGGGCCTCCTTCATAGACCACCTAGATAACAATACAAACAACGTTAAGAGCTCATCAACATCGTGAAGGAACTCTCCAACTCCAGCTCCAACACCAATGACATCCCACCTTCGCTAGACCTGTGTGGCTCCCTTGCCACCTTCTTCCATCGCTAGATTGCAGACTTACACTACTTCCACGACAGCTTCAACGTCACAACCAACCCGACAGACACCGAAACCTCTGTCCCCATGGCCTCCACGTGCACCGCCCCCCTGCTCTCTTGGACCAACATACACAACGTTGACACCATCAAAATCATGAACACCATCCACTCTGGATCTCTGTCAGACCCCTGCCCACATCACATCTTTAACAAAGCCAGCACCACCATCCCACTCCATCTCCAGAAAGCCATCAACATTTCCTTCAAGACCGCGACCTTCCCGGAGAGCTGGCGCACTCCGAGATCAACGCCAAGAAACCCAAGGAGGATCCGAGGATCCTCAAGAACTTCCGGCCCATCTCCTTGCTCCCATTACCGGCGAAGGACATCGAAAGAACCATCACCCTAAGCACCCGCCTCCACAACGCAGGTATCTGAGACAAGGCTCTGGACTGGACCACCTCCTTCCTCTCCGGCATAATCTTGAGCGTCCACCTCTCCCCTTTCCATTCCAGCACGACCTCAACTTTATCTCTTATGCCGACACCCAGCTGATCCTCTCCCTCACCAAGGACCCCCTCACTGTCAAAACAAACCTCCACGAAGGAATGAAAGCCGTCGCCGATTAGATGAAGACCAGCCGTCTGAAGCTGTACTAGGACAAATCGGAGGTCCACATACTCGGCCCCACCCCCTCAGTCTGGGACGACTCCTGGTGGCCGATCGCACTGGGAGCAGCACCGACACCAACCGACCACGCATGCAACTTGGGGTTCATCCTCAACTCAACACTCTCCATGACCAAGCAATTCAACGCCGTCTCATCCTCCTGCTTCAACACCCTCTGCATGCTCTGCAAGATCCACAGGTGGATCCTCACCAAGGCAATAAAAACCGTCCCCCAGGCCCTCGTCATCAGCAGGCTGAACTAAGGAAACGCCCTCTACGCAGGAGCCTCGGCCAAACTCCAAAAATGTCTACAACGCATAAAGAACGCCTCTGCAAGTCCGATCCTCAACATCTCACACCACAGCCACATCACACCCCACCTGAGAGACCTGCACTGGCTTCCCGTCTATAAGAGGATCACCTTCAAGCTCCTCACCCATGCACACAAGGCACTGCAAAACACCGGACCAGCATACCTCAACAGACAACGCACCTACACCCGAACCACCAGCTCTCCTCCAACCTCACCCTCGCCACCATCCCCTGCATCCAAAGAGTGACTACCGGCAGCAGATCGTTCTCCCACCTCGCTGCCAAGACCTGGAATACCCTCCCCATCCTCCTACGGCAGACCCAGGACCTACTGACCTTCAGGAGGCTACTCAAGACCTGCCTTTTCGAGCAGTAGCAGCACCTCTTCCCCCCCAGCGCCTTGAGACCCTCACGGGTGAGTAGTGCGCTTTTCAAATTGATTGATTGATTTATTGATTGATCTTTCTGGGAGTGTTGCATGCTCAAAGCAAATATTGGAAAATTGATTATTGAATGTGGAAGGAGATGTCTTGAGCGTATCGTTTTTATTTGAGCTAATCATTAAGAATCCTTTCAATAATAGCAAGATCAAAGTATAACAATATAAAACATTTAATAAACCTTGCAATGCCCTCAAACGTGACCAAAATATAATACCTAAGAGAAGACTCACAGTCTGCAATCGACTTTGTTTGAATTTTTAACAACTTAACTGTTTAAAACCAATATAAAATACATATAAAAACCAGTAAATCATAGTAGGGCTATCTGACACGAACATGCTTGTATTATCCTAAAAATAAAATCCACTACATTTGTGTTAAATATTTAGCAGTTGTTAAAACTCAATTGCAAAAGAATCAGAGTGTGAAATGCCTAAAGTCTGTGATATGGAAGGTAAAAAGTCATCAAACTAGTCTCCTGGCTTTGTTGTGGTTTTTTTTATGGCGGTCCTGCACTGCTTGAAAATGTTTTATCAATTCTTGCCAGTTCAACGGGAACCATGGTGCTAAAAATCCAATTGATTGCATTGTTACATGTTCTTTTACCATGGGTTAAAAAAAGTGGCTTTTTTAGTATTCGCCGAAGGTGTAGCAGCGATAGACAACAGCCGAGTAGGTGTGTAAGAGTTTCAAATTTATAGCTGCATAGTCTACACTTAACATTATTAGAGAGCAGTGGCCAGTTTGGATTAAAGTCTTTGGTTTGTAAAGACAACATTTTTATGGCCAACATTTGGGTTAAACAGGCTTTCCTAATTGTACAATTAAGATAGGATTGTGCATTGAGGTCGATATGGCACTCATTATTATATGAGGCTGCCAGGTCCCTCATCGGCAGTGTTGATTTAATATTTTCCATGTCCGCAGTCTTCTAGAGGAATTGTATCTGATTTTTCAGTATGTTTTTTACTGCAGTGTGCGTAAGTGATGAGGTATTTAAAACAGTCAGATCTATTTGAAGATAGGCTGCTGCTGCCTTTAAATAGATGGACCAAGGGCTGTTTTTAGTTTAAATACATTTTGGAAATTTTATTTCAAAGTGCAGGGCATGACCGTGCTGCATCTATAATAATATTTTAGAAAGGAGTCCATGCTACACCATTCAATGCACTCCAGGCCAATTTCAAGTCTTACCAGAGAGCCCCTGGTGTAATAAGGCAGCTTAAACACTTTTTTACAGGCGTTTAGATGTAGTTTTTGTATGATTTTAATAATTTGGCACAGAAAGGCCTCGCTGCCTTAAGTGATTGCTGATGGTAATACGGCCCTGGACACTTTTCAAATTGGGGCTGCAGTTGGCAGAGTCTGGTGATAATTAATGCAGCCTTATCCCTTAAGTGGCACAGATGTATGTTAGGTGCACAATTTGCAGAAAACCATGTGCCCAGATAGGTAAAGGATTTTGCTCCAGTGATTTTTAGAGGGCCAGGAGACCAATTGCAAGTTGTTTGCTTTTGTGTCCTTCCAAGTATTATTACCTTTGTTTTGGAGTCGTTTGCTATCATCCTTTTTGCCTATTGTATATGTGTACAGCTTTTAAGCCTCTCTGGATTCCTATTTTTGAATTGTCGAGCAGAACAATGTCATTGGCATATTGCAATATCGTGATCTTAGTTTTGCTTATTTTGGGAGGCAATAGGTTTGCGGTGTTGAGTGCCCGAAACATGTACGCAGTATGTAGATTGAACAGCATTGAAGCCAAAACGCAACCTTGCTTTAGCCCTCACCCAAGTTGATGAGTATAATGATATAATGGCATTAAGCAGGTCACTTGGTATGCCCCACTCCTGAAGTTTGTTTCATAAGATACCCCTATCCACTAGGTCGAATGCTGATGAATAGTCCTAAAAGCATACATAAAGGGGTGAAGACTTTTGACATTTCGCCTGGTGGATGAGGAAATATAGAGTAATTATATTACCCAGTGTGGAAGAGGTAGATCTAAAGCCTGTTTGACAGAATGGGATTATTGCGTTTGTTGTTGCCCAAGTCTCAAGGTCTTTTAAAAATGCAGACGTGTAGATCTTAGCCTCTATGTCCATTAAGGCAATCATGCGATAGATAATAGGGTTCTGTCTGTCGCCCTGTTTGAAAATTGAGTGCAATATTGATCCTCTACCGCTATAGGGCACCTGATGGACTTAAAACAAGTAGTAAACAGTGAAGAAAGCATTGCAGGTCATAGTGCTGGATCTTCTTCAAACAGTTGGTCTGGAAGTCCATTTGGGCCTGGTGCTCCTTAAACGTTTGCTTTTTTTTTGTTTAATGCAATTGGTCGTATACTTGGGGTCACAGCTATTTGAGTCAAAGATTTTTAGTGAAATGCTCTTGGTTGTGCGACTACATGTAGCTATTTTATGTTCAAGATCCACGTGGCTTCATTGATGGCGTTATTCCTTGTGACATCCTGGCATGTTTTGTTTTTGATATACCTCAATAAATTGGCCTGGTTGTGCTTGTTTATAATTGAGTAAACATATTGCCAATCCTTGTCTCTCTACTGATTTTTGTCCAGCTGCCATACCAATTACTTATGTTGTTTTTTTGTGCTTTGGAGTTCCACTTGCAATGCTGCTTTGTCTTGTTGGTTCTGAGTTTTCTTGTGTGTCTTCGTCATTTTATGGACAAGCCAAGAGCTAGACATTATAGATTGATTTTTGTTAAAGGATTTTGGCAGAAAGTGCCCGTGGCCTGGGTGAGAATCCAGTGATTTATGAATGCCCTCATGATGAGTGCCCAGTGTGTTAATAGGTATTCAGCACTTTGGGCCTATAGGGACTGTCTGAAAGCATCTTTTCATGGTGTTAATTTCTGGAGATTAACCGGGCCCCATTTTATTGTTCGGATTAAGTGTGCTGTTTTTTGTTATGAGAAACGCCCAGTACCTTCTGACCTTCACAATTGGATAGGCGGAGGTTAAAGATTGTATGGAGAGGAAAGTGATCACTCTCATTTGAGGAGTGTACTTTGAAGCTCTCGAGGTGGTTCATACGTTTTTCAGAGGCAAATACAAAGTAGATAATATTTATCCCCCTGAATGTTTTAAAAGGCTGTGTTAACAGCTCACGGTTATTAGCTATGATATGTGTGGACTGGAGTCCATGTTTACTTAAAATGTTATTTAGTTGTATGCTTAAGGGGTTTAGAGGTGAACAGTCAGCGTTGGGAGGTACTAGATCGCAAATAATTTGATCCAGGTTGTCACTCAGCTGGCTTAGTCTTTTAACCCATGCTGAGCCAAAGCTATTAAGGTAGACATTAATCAGGAGGATCTTAATTCAGGAGGCTGGGTTCTTCAATCTCTCCAGTATGAGCGCTTGAAGCATCTCATCTTGGGTCGAAATTGGAGTTATTGTTAATTTCATATTCAAGTTAAGGTAAATTGAGATGCCTCCCGATGGCCTCGCAAATATGTTTTTTTTCTTTGCTACTTGGTGGATCCCTTGAAAGCCAGCAATTGTAATTAGGGATAATGACCATGTTTCTTTTAAGCTAAGGACGTCAGAAGCCATTAGTAATGATTTTGCCGTGTTTAAGCTTAATAGTCTTGATAGCCCAGCTACGTTGAACATTTTTTGTTTGACCTTCATTAAGGGTGTGAGCGAGGGGAAGATAATCATTGGTGATTGGTCTAACCCTGTCAAGAACAATGTTCTCTGTGGATCGTCACTTTCTTTTGCGGGTGGGGTTACTTCCTGTGGAACTTTTATAGATGCCAGACCCAAATAATGCTGCGCCCTCGGTGTTTAGGTGATGTATCCTTAGGGTCAAGGTGAAGGGCTTCGATCAGTGATGGGACTTAAATTTTGTTTTGGTTGCGAGAAGGCTACTGTCACAGTGCCATGGGATGGGGTGCTGTCAATTGTCCAGAGCAAAGGTATTTTATCATGTGTCCTCGGTTTCTGGGCAAGGTTTCATTCTGCTCTTGTGTGATTGGTGGTTGCATCCCCTGTGAATATGTTCCTGGCATAGTGGGTTGTATTGCTGGGCTTTGTACCATGATATGGTCTGTGACTGGATTAGGTAGAGTGGGTTGGAGAGTGGATGGTAAAGCCAGGGGTACATGGAGAGAAGGTGCAGACAATTGAGCGGATTGTACTATGTTCTTTATTTTTCCATTGCCTTTAAATAGTGGGTTTACGCTGGGCAAGTTGTTAGCTGATTTTACTTGCTTATGTGGAAGCTGATTTGAGAAACGTTCTTTCTCTGCTTTGCCTCTGGCCTTCTTTAGTCTTTTGTTGCTCTTTTTGATAAGGCAATGGACCATTGGTTTTCTTCAGGTGTTGTTTTGTCATCGAGATTACCATGCAATATGTTGACCTTTCCTTTTGGGACCAGTACCTGCGCTACAGGGGATAGGGAGACTGCCTAGTTATGGCTTGCTGCTAGGATATGCAGAAAAGATTTTGTGAGAGCTTTCATTGGTGACATCATACCCAACTGTGAGATTTCCTGTGAAGTTTCCGAAGCAGCTGCCTCCAGTATATAGGCCACTCTGTGCTCAGTTTGACCAGATTCTGTATCTGTTGATTTTTGGTCGGGCCTGCTAAGGGTGCTTCTTAAGGCCAATTTCATGTCCATTATCATTAAGTTCAGGGCGTCTGGTAAGGCACACAGTTTCTCTGCAATCTGTTGGCAAGAACATGATGGGCAAGAAATTTCTGTGCCTCCACCGTTTTTTAAACTCTCTTCCAGAGAACGGACTTTTTCCTCTATTTTTAGGATTGAAGTTGCCAGGGCTTGAACGAAGTCAAGTTGCAATTCCAGTTTGTCAGACTGCCATGTCAGAGCTTTAACAGGAGTGGCTAAAGTGGCGTTTATAGAGGCCAATAGGGTGTCTTGCTCAATTATGTTATTAGTCTTTTTGATAGCAGATTAAATAGGATTTTCCGTTATACTCGTGCTCCACTTGGAGCTATGGTCTGCTAATAGTTAAACTCATGCTGTTCAAAGGCTTCCTCCAACTCTATAGTATTTATTATGCTTTTATCCTTGCTACAAGGCACATCCCTGAGCAGGCCCAGGCCAGCGTCTGTTCCCCATTGGCCTCTGTTTTAGAATTTCAGGATCAGCTTTTAAGTTGACTGTATTGTCCTAGGCCGCCTTTTTCCCCTCTGTGGATGTGAATCGGAGCAGCCACAGTTATATTGTGTGTTTGAAGGGGGGTTGAGCCTTCAGTAAAATATCATTGGAAGTAGAAGGGCAAGCCATGATGTGAGTAACATTTTCACCTCTTTGGTCTTTTCCCATTGTGTTAGTTGATTGGTCAATTTTTGCCAGCATGCTATCCGGAGGACTTCCGTGCGATAAGTCTGTTACAGTACTAGTTGTTGGTACGCTTGATTATGCCCACTATTCGTTCTGGGGGACAGGGTTATAAGTGATATAGTATCTACAGCAGAGGGTGGAGTAGTTACTAGGTCTCCGTTGGGTTCCCTTCTCCCGATAGAGTCTGGAGAGTTTTGGTGGGCTTGCTGAAGAGGTTTTTTTTATAGAAATAATCAGCTCATGATGTTTTTGTCACTGTTACTGGGGTGCTACCTGGAGTGATGAGACTGGCCTTTATCCTATTCATGCGGTCCCTTGCTATGGGTGTATGCATAGATGTTGATATTAATGAAGTATAAGCAAATGAGGGGGCTACGTCTTTAATAATGGGCTTGATATCTTCCAAAGCCTCTGAGGTTGGTAAGCTTGTCAGTAGCTTTAGCTTTTCTTGTCAAGTATGGAAATAGGCATTATACCAAAATAGCGAGGTGTGCATAATCCATTGTGAGGTGTCAACGCCTCCGTTACTTCGGGTAATTTTTGGTTTGAACTTTGTAGCTTGGGTTTTTGACCCTTCCTTTTTGCAGTCAGGATAGAGCATTGTTGATGAAATATTCTGTATTATATTTTCCATCCCGAGACGAAAGGATATGCCCACCTAGTTACTTCCCGGGTAGGTGCCTTAGCAGACCTATGGTGCTGTTGAATCCTCAGAATGGACTTGGAGTCAAGTGAAGGCATTTGGGCAGATGTGGGGAGTTTTAGCTGCAGTGAGAAAGGTTGGGGTTAAGTCGTTTCTTATGTTGGCTGTATCTAGCAGATATACTTATGCTGTACTGTGCCAGGCAAACAGGCAGTAGTCGTTAACCCGAGCAGGCGCCACCCCTCTTCACTCACTCTTCAGAGATCATCACCCCTGTTTCAGGCCACTGGTCATGCCACTGCTTGCTGAGCTGCTGACTGGCTGCTCCAGTAAAAAAAAGAGAGGACTAAACAATATGCCCCCGCCTCACTCTTCTCTGTGACAATTCAAAGATAAATGGGGGGGAGGGAGGCAAGACACAGGGAAGCGCTTCTTGCTTGATGTCAATCCCACCTGCACTTCCCCTGTATGAGTAGGGTGCTGCAAGGTCTTAGTGTGGGATGGTGTGCGAGCGATCACCTCGCACCCTTACACCCGACCGCAAGATCTAAAAAAAAGAAAAGAAAGCAACAGCAGGGGCAGCGGCTCTTACCAATCCTACTAGTTTGCTGGGCCATCACTAGCGTTGAGGGGCGGCGCCGGCAAGGACTCCTGGCTCCCCTCTGTGAGGTCACAGTGGCCTCAGCAAGGCTTGGCTAGGCTGTTTATGTCGGCAGATTGCGGCTGGGGCTGCAGTCTATGGCGAACTACTGCGGAGAGCGGGAGCAGCAATATTGATACAAAGAGGCGGAGCAAGAATCGGCCTGTACTCTTTTTATCCCATGTGGAAAGATAAAAATAAAGGGCCTTTCATCATGTGTTCATCCTAGTGAACTAGAAGAAACATTACTATACGCTGTTTGATTGTTTCATATGTCTGAGAGACTGGCAAGGTTTGGGGTAAAGGTATTTTCTTACCCTAAGTATAATGCAGATAATGGTGTATTCCTTCAAATGCAGTTTTAGTGCCCTACTTCAACACATGTATGGACAGTGATTATTAGGTTTCTTTCAATGGTGATTGTGACAGATTCCCAGTTAACATCATACATGTCCATGCATGAAGATGATCTATAAAAGGTGCGGGTAAAATGCACATTTTAATGAGCATTAGGCTTGACCCCCAAACTGTTGGCCTTTTTCCTTCCTGTTTTTGTTGGCTTTTAGGACTCTGTGCACTTCACCACTGCCTTACCACTGCTACCAGTGCTAATGTGTTTGTGTCCTCTCCTTCAAACATGATAAAATTGGCTTGTACCCAATTGGCACATTAAATTACTTATACGTCCTTAGTCGAGTGGTACTGTATGTACACTGGGTCTGTAAATCAAATACTAGTAGTGGGCCTGCAGCACTTATTGTGCTACACATTTAAATAGCACTTTAAAGCATGTCTTAGGCCAGCCATTGCTAGGGCAGGTGCAGTTTTAAACTGCCTATCGGACTTGGCAAAATAAAGCTTGTGCCAATACTAAAACTCCATTGGTAATACATAAAAGTCACAAGACAAGAGGAGACTAGGCTGTTCCCAGAAAGTCAAACGGTCACTGGGGTGCAAAAAGGGGGGGGGAGAAGTGCTCTATGGAGGACTACCCCAGGGTATCCATTTTGTTGGATATAAAGGCCTCACACACCCTTGTGGATGTCATGCGTCATCATAGGCAATGCTCCTCGTTGGGTAGGCGGTTCAATTCCCAACGGGCGACACCTCATAGAGGGGTCTTTGGCGGAGATCTTTTAATCCAACAGCCTATTCCAGATATCTGAGCAGGGAGGTTTCTAAGGCCAGCAAACGTGCCCGTAATAACCACAGGGAAGCCCTACTGGAGTAACAGACACCAACTTCGAAGAACCAAGAACAAATAACCTGTGTCACTACTTTTACTCTAGCTTCCAATGAGATCAAGAAGATCATCAAACGGCACTGGCAGATTCTCAACACAGGGACACTGAACCTTGAAATACCCAGATTTGCATTTAAGAGGTCCAGGGACATTAAGGACATCCTAGTCCAGACCAGACCCAAAAGAGCAACTACTACTAAACAGACAACGCTGTGGCAATTACCACCAGTGCATGGACCTTACCCATGTGGAACATGCAGTGCATGCCCCTTTACGTCAGTACACAAGACAATACAACTCACGGACACCTTCACATGGGAGATACGGGGGGCACACTAATTGCAATACATCTCACTGCATATATCTGCTGCGGTGTCCCTGTAGACTACAATATGTGGGCATGACCACCTGCCCCATTATGACCCGCATCTCTGAACACAGGAGCAACTTTCATTGCAAAAAGACTAACACTAAAATGTGCAGACACTTCATGGAGCAGAACCATACAGCTGACTCATTAACATGGCTAATACTGGAAGCTACTACAGATAAATCCAAACATAACCTGTTCCTGAAGGAACAGAGGTGGGTACACAGACTGGCAACAGATAGCCGTGGGCTTAATGAGGATATTCCATGGAGCACACTGTGAGAGCTCTGCACAATACTCAACTTGGGGTACCTTCCTCGTAAAGATTGTCACTCTACCCCATCTTTATAATACACTATGTCAACCCACCATGGGGTCTTTCTTTATACAGATGTCTGGACAACAGATGGCAAACTTAACAAAACAAACCTCTGTATCAGCCATTTCATTCCCCGCCACTCGCCCCTCGCCCCCCGCCTCCCCAACTATATTTGACTTAAGCTTTTAAACTAAGCCGGAGCCACACCATCCTTTTTCAAATTAAGTAAGAGACTTGTATTAGTCTGTCCAAAACGAATGATTACTGGGGACATGAGATTCCAGATATACTTGGTACAGACACTGCTCAAACCGCGGCCCCACTCTGCAATGGCCGCTCCACTCGCAAACCTTGTCATGTGACCTTCGGGTTCCTGGACTGGAACACAGCCACGCCCCTCAATTCCCTTTATCCTAATGGCCGCCGCACCGGTTCCTCACTATCCGGGCTCGGCGGAGAGGGGTAGGCTACACGGCATGGTTATCAAGCGGTATGTGCCCTGCACGCTCCTGGGCTCACCACACTAACACAGACCTGCGCACACCAACGCGCACGGATTACTCTGGGCTCGGCAGGTAACAAACCCCTGCGTGTCCCTACATCTCTGCACTTTACAAATTGTCACATATTTAACGGCGCATACCAACGCACCTTGGCTAGAACTCACTCCCTTGAACAGCTGTACCTGTACGTTGCCTAATGGGTAATATGCTCCGGGCACCCAAGGGCTTACCATACTTTATTACTTGTTTAATGAGCACCTGCATCAACCCTCGCGCCCTGTTTGAATTATGCTTTGTGGGTATAAAGCTCTGCACGTTATTGGGCTCGTTCAACTTTGTTATTTGCTTAATATTACATCATTAATGGGGCATACGACACGACAATGGTATGCCGGTGAAGCGCGGCGAAGATTCGCCGTCTGTTAATGTTGCAGACTAACCGATATGTACACTTACACTCGAGCCCACCAATTTTTATGGAACTAGGCCACACTCGTGCTTATAATTGGCACCCATTTAACACAATTAACATGTCCTGTCATTTTATACATTTCGGTTAAATATCTGACGTTGTACATGACCCCTTGGGTGAGCCGATTGGGTGATTTCAGTTTTTACAACACTCAGTTGCTCTCTTTACTGTATTTTCCGAGGGTACACTTAACCCTTGCCGGGAAACACACTTTGAGTTTGTCAACACCTCTTTACCTTTCTCCAGCCTATACTACATTGGTTTCAACCCTGATGTCTGACCCGCAGAGCACTGTTGAAACGCATTAACTCTGACTTTGAGGTGAGTCTAATCACACCTTAACCTCACTACCTGGTCACGGAGTTTGCCCTGTAGGAATCATGCTGAGCATTACTGGTTTCAATACTTTGTTTTTATTGTCCTCTAGATATTCATTCACATGAATATCCACTATTGTTTTTATGCACATACTAGCTGCACGTTCACTAGTATGTCACCTTGTCACTATATACTCACGGTCACTTTGAGCAATGCATTCTGCCACTTACCTGTAGTAACAGCCTCTTTTGTCTCCCATTCCAGGCAGGAGCGGTTGTTCAACAGGTAGGACATTGTCTGTGCTTTTGGTAAACTGACACTTTTATAGGTCATGTTTTGTAGACAGTAGTATTGTGTCCTTTAAGGTCCTGAAGAATCGCTTGCCAATGAGCGTTTAGCGAGAAACATGTCGACCATATCTCTCACATCTTAGTACTGTTCCGTATGTGGAAACTTAAGTTCCAGCAAGAACAGACTACTCTTGTTTTTAACTGAGGCGAAGGACCACCTGAATAAAGTTGTTTTCCGGTACCTTTCGCTTCATTTTACTTCCACCTACACCGTCTACACTTCACTGGCCCCATACCCCCACTTCACCAATAGGCTGTTGGATTAAAAGATCTCCGCCAAAGAGCCCCTCTATGAGGTGTTGCCCGCTGGGAATTGCACAGCCTACCCAACGAGGAGCATTGCCTATGATGAAGCATGACATCCGCAAGGGTGTGTGAGGCCTTTATATCCAACAAAATGGATACCCTGCGGTAGTCCTAAATAGAGCACTTCTCCCCCACCCCCCCTTTTTGCACCCTAGTGACCGTTAGACTTTCTGGGAACAGCCTAGTCTCCTCTTGCCTTGTCGCATTATTTAGGGCTCTGACTTAGGCTGGACCTTCCGCTCACCTTTTGAGTGGTAATTTAAGCCCTCTGGATCATAAACTGATCCTCACTCTCCCCTCCTTTTTGTTGAATACATAAAAGTCACCTCTAGGGCATGCCCTAAACAGCCCACACAATAGGGAGTGTTGCATTTAAAAAGTTGGACATGTACTTTTAAGTTTTACAAGTTCTGGAAGTGAAACGCTCACAAATTTGTGAGGCCTGCTTCGCCCATAGAACAACATTGGGTTACTTCATTATGTTTAATAAGTGATAACTTTAATTAGGGAACAAGTAGAAATGTCATGTTTGGTGTTTAAGGAATTATAATTTAAAACTCCTTTTAATGGTAAAATCTGATTTTAAGTCTGAAAATGCCACTTTTAGAAAGTTAAAATGTCTTGTCCTAATCATTTGATGCCTGCAGCCTGTTTTCTGGGTTACATGTATTTAGCATTTGTGTATTCCTCCCAGACAGTGTCACAAAGGGGAATGAGGTATCTTCAGGATGGGCCATCCTGGCAGGATTGGCAAGGACAGAGCTGTTACCTACCACACTGGTATTTCAAAAGGGGATGCCTCCCATATTCGATAAAAACTTAACTTTAGCCTTCTGTTAGCCCAGACATACTGGGATCAGAGCAGGAAGGAAGGAATTTCCAGAACCATCTGTGGGGTAAGAAATCCAGAAGTTTCTTCCACTTCTAAGCTAGCACCAGGTATAAATATAGGACCCTCAATCCCACTTTTCAGAACCCTACTGGATATGTGAACTACAAAAATAGGACTGCCCTACCACTGGAGGCCTTCCCTGCTGCCTGAGAAAGAAAGCTGGACCTGCTCTCTTTATTGAAGGCTACCTGAGTGACTACAAGGGTCAGTTGCCTGAGCTATAGAGCTGCAAAGACAAAACAAGCTCTAAAAGCCTCTCTGCAACTGCCTAGCGGACCTGCTATTACTGGCCATACCTGGACCTGCAACTGGATCTACCTGAGCCTTGCTGGGCTCTGCAAAAGTGAGTGTCTGATCCCCAAGAAGCACTTCCCAGGACCTGTACCCTTGTTTGGTATCAGAGTGCACACCGCTGAACACGAAGAAATCCAGAAATGTTGGTCTGTTTGCAGACACGAATGATCCGCTCACGCTGAGATTCTGCAACCTGCGATAACAAACAATGCGAAGCTCTGGACAATTTACGATACAGCGACTGCAGTGATGACCAAAAATACAAGCCAGCATCAACAACTTGCAGTGACTGGCAACTTGAAGCTCTAGAAATGATCACCTGCGCAGATTGACAGGATCTGCGTGCTACACCAACGGTCATTCACAACTTTCTCCTAACTCCCCCCTGCCTCCTCCGCTGCGAACTGAACTCTTAGCACTGGACTTTGGGAAGGTTACTTTTTCAGTGACACTCACCTGGTCCATGTAACTGGCCCAAGGTCCATCATGATCTGCCTGAACATTTGACTTTCTTCTTGTCTAGCATGGCCGTGAATGGTATTTTGTACCGTTAGGTGCTATATTTACCTACAATCTTTAAAATTGCATTTCTCCAGTTCTACTGATTGGATCTTTGTTGATGTCATTTTATTGATGAAATTTCACTCTATTTTTCTGAATTGGTTTGGGAGCTTTCTTGTGTGGTGTTTTAACATTTATAGGGGGCAGAGTCACAACTTTTGGCGCATCTCTGCAAATCAGCAGGGATGCGCCAGAATAGATGCGTCACGCAATCTCCCCCTTGCGCCGCCACGGATTCGTCGCATTTACACAAGGAGGGCCAGATGCGTGACGTATCTGTTCTGGTGCATCCCTGCTGCCGCAGGTTTCATGTGGCGCATGGCTTTACAACATGATGCATCTGCCTAGATGCATCACGTTGTAAATAAGTCACAAAGTGGTGCATGGTTTATGCCAATGTTGCATCACAAAAGTGACGCAACAGCGGCGTAAAAGTGTTGCAAGGGGCTTGTAAATCTGCCCCTTGGTGTTTGTGGGCTGCATGCATACTTTGCACATTGGATCTAAGTTTAGCATTTTGTACCAAGCTACCAGAGGGCTAAGCACATTTTATTTTAGTGACTTTTTTGTGGAACACCGTGACAGGGATTGTGATTGTTGCTTGAGTACTTTTACCCTGTCAGCTAATTTCTCACAATGACTGATTTTTGCAAGTCATTCCATTGTTAAACACTAGCTATCACCGACTGAACCAGATGCTGGGGTGTGCTAGAAAGAAGTGTTAAAATTATGGGAAGGGAATAAAATATGCAATCATTGACTTGTTCTATTCGACATTATGATGTGTCCTAAACTGCTGTTGTATTAGGCTTTCCAGACTAAACAACCTTTACGATTTTGAGATGTATTCAACTATGTAGTAAGATGTCTTGTTCATCTTCAAAGTCCTAGTAAGGTCCGAAGGAACTTTGAGGAATAGGAACTGAAGTTTTGACATTTTTTGTACTACAGGACCTTTTTGGGGGTACCATAGTAGGATTCTCACTGAGGATAATGTGTGACCATTACTATCTGAATGTGACAGCAAGTGCTGCAGAGAGTTCGGATTCAGAATTCATCACGTTCTGTCTCCGGATACGGGGTACAATGGTGTTTGAGGCATGTTAGAGCATGGCTAATAGGATTGCTGGCTCAGAGGTCACTGAGTGACTAATACACAGATCAGTAGGGCCTCAGTCCATGAATGTATGCAGCAAATGAATACATGCCATGCAAGTAAGGTGTAAAGTCTAATTTGAATACTACGAGGGACGGACGATTTTATTGTCGCCACTTTGCCGCCACTCTGACTGAGACCAGGAGCACCAAGCGGCCACCACCTCACGCAGCAGCGCCAGGAGGTGCTTCAAATAGCAGTGTGGACTCCCGCAGCGCAGGACACCTGATTTTTTTTCCGCCACTCTGACTGGGACCAGGACTCCAATGGCCACAGTACCCAGTGGCCACCACTTCACGCAGCAGCGCCAGGAGGTGCTTCAAATAGCAGCACAGGCTCTCGTAGCGCGGGATGAATGCGGGTGCGCCCGGGCTTTGTGCCCGTCAGCAACAGAAGTAGATAGGGCTGGGCCACCCCTCTTGGTTTTTGCTCAACTCGAACTGGGGAGCTGGTCTGACTTGTGTTTGGTCAGTTTAAGAGACAAGGTTGGTCCTTTTTTCTCCGGACTTTCTTGGTCCATCTGTGCAGAATTTTTCCCCTTTTCATCTTTTCATCATTTGGTAAACGGTGACTTTGATTCCTTGGGACTTATAGTGGGCCTACAATGGTCAAAATTTGTCACCAAATCTACTGCCCCCTATATATAGATACTTTTGCTGTAGTATTTGAGTTTAGTGATTAATGTCCATGTGACAGTACATTTGCGAGGTTTTATCACAAACTTTTAGATATGGGAAAAAGGAAACGCCCAGAGGGGGTTGTTAAATCCCTGAGTAGTGTTCGCCCCCCATCCTCTATCTTGAACTACATTACAGGCGCAATGGGGGTTTTGGAGAAGCAGATTATGAGTATGGAAGAGTCCATAACTATTTGTACTAATAACATTTCTGGCCAGATTCCTACTGAACTATGCGCCACTGCGACTTCTACCATTACTCTTACACCTGATAGCCCGCTGGGTACTGGACAGCCAGAAAACAAGGAGTTAGAGAGGTATATCCCAGAGGCTCTTACCTCTGCCCTCCCAGACTTCCAATCCGCCATTCAATTCCCAAATAAACGCTTTAAAACTCCATCAAATGCGCCATCTTTAGCCCCTGTAGCGATTAATGGGGCAGGTGGGGGGCGGCAATTGCTCTAAGAAAACTTCAATTTCAGTTAAAAAGCAACCGCCATCCACAAAACCCCCAAAAATGACTGAACAGCGGGCTGCTGTTCATGCCTCCCTGTTCACTTTAGTACAGTCCTTTTATGACGCAATGAAGGACGCATTCAGGCTACTTAAAGAGCAATTAAAAGGGTTTGAGAGTAACATCCTTTCTCGACTGGAACGAATGGGTAAAACGATTTACAATCAGTAAGTCCACCTCAAACAGGGGATAACACAGTCCCAAATCAATCCTACCCATTGCCTGACCCTACTATTAATATCCATGGTACGTCTCAACTTTGTCACCTAGCTCCTTCAAGGATGGGAGAGACGGTCAGCTCCATACCAAACACCATACCCCCAGACCATGGTCCCTATCTTCCCTCTCAAATTCCATCACCTTGAAGCAATCTCCCTACTACATCATCTAACCTCAACTTTCACCGCCCACTCTAATACTGATTTCACACGCACTTTCCCAATCTCAAGAATCGATCGATTGGAGCTTCCGCCAGCTGCTACTTTGTACGTAACAATTCTAGCCAAAGTCCCTTGTGTCTGTAGCCCTATACATGAATCCTGGGAATCTCGTAGAAACAAATCTCTAATTTGGTAAATGTGAAGGTAGGGCTATGCGGGGCACTTTTTGAAGACCTGAAAATGTTTAGGAGAGTGAAATGGATGGGTATGGCAAGTAAAACTTTAAAAGGTAACTGTGTAGTGCTTTCACTTAACTCTCCCAACTTAGTGAAATTAATCCTTGAGAAAGCCAGTTTGCCATCAATTACCACAAAGCAGATCGCAGTTCTCCAACTTGGATTTTTCTATCAACCCCGCCCCCTTTCCAACTTTTCCTCAAGTATCCCACCACCAAGGGCGATCCTCAGTTTACCGGCACCAATAGTGACCCATAATAGGTTTGACAGTCTTTCCTCATTAAGCGGTGTGGATTGACTAAAGATTACTTCTATTCTGCATGGGGAAATTCAGATAGGACCGATGAATTCTTTAGGTCATGGGCGGGGGGCAAAACATAGAGATAGTTAAGACATTCTAACCCCTAGAGTTCTCAGGCATCCGTGATGCTGTTAATTCCACAGTATATTTACGATCTTCAGCGTCTAAGACCCCAATGGTAGCGCTCACGGTTCTCTATTGGATTGTAGCTGGTTTACTCCATAAATGCGTTACGAGCAAATGGATCGATTTTACTGCAAAGTTCCATATTTTCTGTTTGTAGGAAACATGGGCAATGGATCCAATTAATCTTAATGGCTTTATAACTTTCCATAGCCCACTGATTCCGACCAATTATGGTCGATCTAAAGGGGGCTTGTGCATTTATGTAACAAATACGCTGGCCCCCATTAACCACTTGGCTGCTAAGGCACATGATGCACTTCCATTGACTTTCCATTGAAATCAATGGAAACTCCATGACGAGTTACCCTTGTCATTAGCACTGAAGGGGTTAACATCACAGAGTGTGCCACAAAAGTGTTTTACCAAATTGTCTCCCTCCAAACCTCTGCACACACAAAGCTGGCCAAAAAATACAATATTGCGTGCGCTGCGTTTACTTACCGTGATTCTGTGTTCGCCAAGTTGTTTTTCTCCCGGTTTGCGTGAGCTGCGCCATCTTGGATCTTGCTGCGTGATCGCGCAAGAGTTTTTCAACCGCGATTACGTCATCGCGGCTCGCCATCTTGCACAGCGAGAGTTTCACAACGCGAGTACGTCATAAGGGCCCGCAATCACGCATTGCGGGAGTAAACAATGCCGAACACGTAGATGAGGCGCGCAGCTGACTTCCAGCGGGAGATTTGAACAGCTCGCTTTCCCGAAATTACAAAAATTCCAATTCTGCACAAGAAATCCACCACAGGCAGCATAAACCTTCTGAAAATGATGATTTTGATCAGAATAACTCCTCAGATTGAGATTTGGCTGCACTTTTTTGTGCAAGGAATCCATTTTTGGGGGGGGTGGGAGGAAGGAAGTGCCCCAGAGTCTCCAACTTCCTGTTCCTGTCCGGCAGGCTCCTCCCAGTGCTTTGTCCATGTCCTGGTCACTTTTGATTTGGATCTGGAGCTGGAAGGATTACTTTTTGTGGCTGCTGCTGGATATTCGTATTTGAGGACTTTTTGGACTTTGGAGTTTGAATCACTTTTGGACTTGAGATTTTACAAGTAAGTTGGTGTTGTTTGTTTGGGGCATTGCATTTGCTGCAACTTCAGTTTTAACAACTTTAAAAAAAATTATATTGTGGGTAGCCACAGCATCCAGTAGGCCCAGGGTTAGTCATGGGTGCATGATACAACTGTTTGTGTGATTTTTGTAAACTTAATTCTCATTTCTGTCATGGAATTTTATCTCACTGTTATATGTTGATTTTTTATTTTATTTTGGGGTGCCTGTAAAGCCTCACTAGCCATTAGGCCCAGGGGTAGTGAGTGGTGCATGGACCAAGTCTTTCTGTGGGGTGTCTTTAATTTAGACATCATTGAGGAAATGGATGGCATTGGATTGTGGTGATTTTTGTGTGTTTTTCGACTTTTTGGGGTGTTGTTGGGGCCTGGCCATGTGGGTGGGGGCCATTTTGAGGCCTGGTCCAGGCAGGGCCTGGCCATGTGGCTGGGGGTCAAGGGGTCACTTTGAAGCCAGGCAGTGTGCTCAGGCCTGCACCCAGTTTCCCTTACTTTCATCCATTAGGCCCAGGGGTACTCAGTGGTGCATGGACCAAGTCTTTCTGTGGGGTGTCTTGAATTTAAACATCATTGAGGGCATGGATGGCATTGGATTGTGGTGATTTTTGCTTGTTTTTCAACTTTTGGGGGTGTTGTTGGGGCCTGGCCATGTGGGTGGGGGCCATTTTTAGGCCTGGTCCTGGCAGGGTCTGGCCATGTGGCTGGGGGTCAAGGGGCCATTTTGAAGCCAGGCAGTGTGCTCAGGCCTGCACCCAGTTTGCCTTGCTTTCATCCATTAGGCCCAGGGGTAGTGAGTGGTGCATGGACCAAGTCTTTCTGTGGGGTGTCTTGAATTTAAACATCATTGAGGGCATGAATGGCATTGGATTCTTGTGATTTTTGTCTGTTTTTCGACTTTGTGGGGTGTTGTTGGGGCCTGGCCATGTAGGTGGGGGGCATTTTGAGGCCTGGTCCAGGCAGGGCTTGGCCATGTGGTGGGGGTCAAGGCTCAAGGGGCCATTTTGAAGCCAGGCAGTGTGCTAAGGCCTGCACCCAGTTTGCCTTGCTTTCATCCATTAGGCCCAGGGGTACTCAGTGGTGCATGGACCAAGTCTTTCTGTGGGGTGTCTTGAATTTAAACATCATTGAGGGCATGGATGGCATTGGATTGTGGTGATTTTGTGTGTGTTTTTTTACTTTTTGGGGTGTTGTTGGGGCCTGGCCATGTGGGGGGGGGGCATTTTGAGGCCAGGGCCAGGCAGGGCCAGGCCATGTGCCTGGGGGTCAAGGGCCCATTTTGAAGTCAGGCAGTGTGCTCAGGCCTCAAACAGTTTGCCTTGCTTTCTTCCATTAGGCCCAGGGGTAGTGAGTGGTGCATGGACAAAGTCTTTCAGTGGGGTGTCTTGAATTTAAACATCATTGAGGGCATGGATGGCATTGTGTTGCGGTGATTTTTGAGTGTTTTTCGACTTTTGAGGGTGTTGTTGGGGCCTGGCCATATGGGTGGGGGCCATTTTGAGGCCTGGTCCAGGCAGGGCCTGGCCATGTGGCTGGGGGTCAAGGGGCTATTTTGAAGCCAGGCAGTGTGCTCAGGCCTGCACCCAGTTTGCCTTGCTTTCATCCATTAGGCCCAGGGGTACTCAGTGGTGCATGGACCAAGTCTTTCTGTGGGGTGTCTTGAATTTAAACATCATTGAGGGCATGGATCGCATTGGATTGCGGTGATTTTTGAGTGTTTTTCAACTTTTGGGGGTGTTGTTGGGGCCTGGCCATGTGGGTGGGGGCCATTTTGAGGCCTGGTCCAGGCAGGGCCTGGCCATGTGGCTGGGGGTAAAGGGCCCATTTTGAAGCCAGGCAGTGTGCTCAGGCCGGCACCCAGTTTGCCTTGCTTTCTTCCATTAGGCCCAGGGGTAGTAAGTGGTGCATGGACAAAGTCTTTCTGTGGGGTGTCTTGAATTTAAACATCATTGAGGGCATGGATGGCATTGGATTCTTGTGATTTTTGTCTGTTTTTCGATTTTTTGTGGGATGTTGTTGGGGCCTGGCCATGTAGGTGGGGGGCATTTTGAGGCCTGGTCCAGGCAGGGCTTGGCAATGTGGTGGGGGTCAAGGCTCAAGCGGCCATTTTGAAGCCAGGCAGTGTGCTCAGGCCTGCACCCAGTTTGCCTTGCTTTCATCCAGTAGGCCCAGGGGTACTCTGTGGTGCATGGACAAAGTCTTTCTGTGGGGTGTCTTGAATTTAAACATAATTGAGGGTATGGATGGCATTGGATTGTTGGTATTTTTGTGTGTTTTTTTACTTTTTGGGGTGTTGTTGGGGCCTGACCATGTGGGTGGGGGTCATTTTGAGGCCTGGTCCAGGCAGGGCCTGGCCATGTGGCTGGGGGTCAAGGGCCCATTTTGAAGTCAGGCAGTGTGCTAAGGCCTCAAACCGTCTGCATTGCTTTCTTCCATTAGGCCCAGGGGTAGTGAGTGGTGCATTGACAAAGTCTTTCTGTGGGGTGTCTTGAATTTAAACAACATTGAGGGCATGGATGGCATTGGATTGTGGTGATTTGTGTGTGTTTTTTTAACTTTTTGGGGTGTTTAACTGATGTTCCTATGGCTTCCATTGCTTTTAGGTGCACAAGAGAACCACCAGTGCCAGGAAGAAGTCCTGCAGCGGTCTGTGCAGCACAACGTCACGTGACATCACGTGTGGCCACAGACAAGACAACTCTGCAACTCGTGCAACTGTGGCCTGCTGTTCTGACATCAGAAGAAGATGGGCCCAAAGAAAGGTGGCCGTAGCTCCTCAGCAAAAAAAGTTGCCAGTGCCAGTGCCAGTAAGAAGGAGCAGAAGAAGCAAGTGGCTCCACCTACCAAGGAGACTGGTCTGCCCACTGACACCTCTTTTTGGGAAAAAAACTACGCCTGCAACAGCAGCGGTGTCCGCCGGTGACGAAGCTGGAAGCAGCACCTCCGCTTCATTGGACTCAGTGCCACCACGCCAAGTTAGGTCCAAGACGATGAGTGCTGCTGAGGCAGCCACTTTACTTTCTCAATCACCATCAACCAGTGTTGTTGGCTCATCACAAGAAAGTACCATCCAATCAACGCCGAGTGTAACTCAGCTGACGAGTGTTCAACAACCATAGCCTCAATGACAACCACAGGTGCAACTAGTACAAGCGCAAGTACATGGGCAAGGAGAGGCGCAAAGAGAGGCGCAAGGAGAGGCGCAAGTAGAGGCGCAAGGAGAGGCGCAAGGAGAGATGCAAGGAGAGGCGCAAGGAGAGGCGCAAGTAGAGGCACAGGTAGAGGCGCAAGGAGAGGCACATGAAGAGGTGCATGGAGAGGTGCAACTAGAGGTTCATGGAGCGGCACAACTGCCTACAACGCTTGTTCCTCCAGAAGTAGGGGCAGGAAATTGATATTCAAGCGGAGGTATCATCCGAGGAAGCCACTCCTCCTGATGATGATCCATTGTCTTCCAGATCCCCAGCAAGAAAAAGGTCAAGAAGGGCTGCTACTACTACTACTACAAGTTCTTTTTCAAGCCCCCTTCATTCTGATGACCTTGATCTTGATTGGAACCCAGCAATGCAGTCTGACAGTGAGGCACGCCATGAGCTGACAAAGGTAGCTAAGCCTAAAAGGAAGGTTACCGCAAGGCTTCGACTTATTGGTGATGACGACGAACAAGAAGTGGTATCTTCTGCTGCTGATGAACAGTCTGACGATGACCCAGTCATCACAGACGTCACTCCAGCCCCAGCGGGCATGCAGCAGACAGACATTTTCACCCTATCCCGAATGGCTGCTGAGCGGGATGTGGGCGGTGTGGCACTGGTACCACCATCAACACAGTTAACTACAACACCAACACGACCTACAGCTTCCATATTTTTTAGTCAGAAGGGCCGGCAGGGACCTCCATCCAGCTCGACCTCCATTACTTCAAGTAGTGGTGCTATAAGTGAACAACAGAAACTAATTCAGCCACGCCCATCCTCCACTTCATCTGGCATTCAAAGTCAAAGTAGCACCACCACCACCAGCAGACATCTCCAGTCCCCAGTTTGGGACTTCTTTACTGTTAGCGAAAAGGCGGAAAACATGGTCGTTTGTTCGATTTGTAAAGTATTAGTTAGTCGGGGTAAGCTTGGTACCAACTACGGTACCGGAGGCCAGAGAGGTCATCTCAAAAAACACCACACTTTACAGTGGGATGCCACCTAAGGAACATCCAGGAAGCTAAAAGTAGAACTGATCCAAATGTATCCATTCACATTGCATCTGATGCTGACGAGGGGCTGATTGTGCAGGGGGGAAGTCAAGAACCAACCGACATTTCTTCTGGTACACCCAGTACCACTGGCAGCAGCACTGCGGTGGTAGCGCCCACACCCTCTACCCCTGCAACATGTATGAGGCACACTAAGAGTGTGGGAGAGACACCAATGTGAAAAAGTACATCAATGAGCCTAACTGGTTTGAAGAAGTCTGCATCATCATCATCACGTAAAACAGTGCAGCCCACCATTATAAGCATGTTTTGGTTGGATGCGCCATTTGAACGCAACCACCCAAAGGACATGTCTCTATAATGCAAAGCTGGCTAAAATGCTAGTGCTGGACCTTCTCCCTTTTTCTTTCCTGGAAGGGGTGGGTTTTCTAGAATTTGTGGCAACAGTCTGCCCTAAATGGAAAGTTCCTAGCCGGTCCTATTTTGCCAGAGCTGCGGTTCCAGCACTACATGAAGATGTGCTGGAAGTGATTGGGTCAGCTTTGAGAAGAGTGCTGTTCACACTATCCACCTGACAACAGATATGTGGACCAGTTGCCAAGCCGTGGATTACATATGCATCACTGCACACTGGGTCTCTTTTGCAGGGGTTAGAGAAAACATTGCAACAGTAGCCATGTTTGCAATGGAGAAAACTCATACTTCACCTAACCTTTTAGAGGAGTCTGATAGGAAGGTCTATGAATGGCTGCATCCAAGAAATCGCATAGTTGGTTATGTTTCCACGGATAATGGCAGTAATATAGTTAAGGCCATGCATCAAGGTGGCTATTTCAGAGTGCCGTGTTTGGCGCTCAGAATTAACATTGTGGTGCAAGATTTCTTGAAAAAAGAAAACACAGTCAGCAAGTTACTGACCACCTGCCGAAGAATCTGCACCCATTTCAGCCATTCTTTTAAGGCCCGGAAGCAGCTGAGGAGCATTCAACATGAACGTAGACTGCCAGTCAAAGGACTCATCCAGGAGGTGGCAACACTTTGGAACTCAACCTTTTACATGCATGAGCGTCTGTCTGAGCAGTGGGTGGTAATAAATGATTATGTCTATAAACTGGGTTCTACTATGAAAGAAATGAGGCTAGAGTTGGAGGAATGGAAGCTAGTTGCAAGCCTGACAGACATGCTTCGTCCTTTTGAGGTCTTCACGCGTGAAGTCAGAAGGGAGGACTGTTCTTTAGGGCAAAGCTATCCCATTGTTGGTCATGCTAGAGCATCAACTGAAGGCGGTGTCTTCAACGTTCCGAGATGATGCTGAAAAGCAAGAAGCATATCAGTTGGTGGAGAGGTTATTAAGCCGCCTAGTTGACAATGAAAGGCTTAAAAACATACATACAGAACAACATTACATTTGTGCCACTATTCTGGATCCACGGTACAAAAAGGCAGTGTTCAGCAAAGCATTCATTCCTTTTGATGAAGCAGATGTTTCAAAGTACAGACATTGGCTAGCTGTGTCAGTCACTCGGTTCGAAAAAGAGCGGCACAAAATTCAAGGAGCCGGCAGAAGTACAACTGAATCAGCAGGCCATCCGGCGTCAAGTTCCACTTCTGAATCTGTGGCCGAAGGGAGTCACTTTCCCTCACAGCCATTAACGACACCAGCAACCGTATCATCATCCTCACCTGCACCAGGCCCAGCCATAATATTGTTGGAAGCAGATTGGCTAACTCATCAAGGGTTTGCTCGTTCCAGTGATGCAAAGGCCACAGATGCTACGCAAAGTGGAGAAACCCTGGAGAACCTTGAGTCGATGGTGCAGGCCTATCTGGATGACCCAACAGAGTTCTTTGTTAATCAGAACCCATTGCTGTATTGGTATAGGAAAAGGCCTCTATGGCCACTGATCACCAACCTGGCTCTAAATTATTTGTCTTGCCCACTCGCAAGCGTGTCTTCTGAATGTGTTTTCAGTGTTGCTGGTGCCATTGTAACTTCAAAAAGGACCCGCCTCCCGCCCAGAAATGTGGAGAGGGTAACACTGATCAAGACAAATCAGCACTTCATACCACCAGATTACAAAATACGTGAATGCACGCAGGAAGAAGAGGACACCGACTTAGGTGACTGAAGTTCTTCTCTGTTAGCTGACCTACTCCTGTCTCAATTCATAGAGTTTGAGGACGAGCTCTACTTCCCTGACACCGAGGCCTGAAAATGACTTCCTTTTTTTCGTCCTTATTCACTTTTATTCCTGTGTGTCTTTCTTTGTTTTGCAACTTTTACCACAACAAAACTCTCACAACAAATCCATCTGCAGCACTGTCTTCATCTTATTTTCCTTATTGATTTGAAGGTGCCGCAGTCTGCATTCTTGAGGTTCACAAGTTCACAACTCAATCATGCTCCTCTATCCTCCTCCTCCAGACTCCCCCTATCCATTTCCCTCAAGGCAGATGGATGGATTACGAAGAATAAAGAAACTTTGGGGCATATTATCAAGGGGGTTTATCTCCGCTTTTTTGGCTTTAAAAGCCAAGAAAGCGGAGATAAAATTATCTCCCTATTACCTAGCTGTCGCTAACACCAGTTAGCGACAGCTAGTAGGAGATAGCGACCATCTTGGGCCCCACTTTGCATGTCAGTGATATTTATCACTAATGACATGCAAAGTGGGCGTGCCAAGATGTTAGCGACTGGAAACAGTCGCTAACATCGCTATCTCCTATTACCAACTTTTGGAGATATTCGCGCTAAGCGCGAATATCTCCAAAAACTAACACCTGCCCTGAGCAGTTCTTAGCCATGTTATCCAATGGGAGGTGGATAACATGGCTAAGAGCATTAGCTCGGTAATGCATGAATATCGCTGACTTTTCAGCGATATTCATGCATTGCGGCCGTTTTTTATCGCATTTGCGATAAACCTTGATAATAGCAAGGTTTATCTGCGATAATTTCTGACGATGCTTAGCTTTAAAAAATTCGTTGCTAAGCATCGTTAGCGATAAATATCGCTTAACGTTGGTAATATGCCCCTTTGTTTTCGTAGACGAGTCCCCTCAAGTGGGTCTGAAATTACTGACTGACTATATGCTTGCTGATTGCTGACAGAGTTACTTCTGAAATTGACAGAAAAGGCTGCCCTGTGGGCCCTCACTTTCCAAAGAAGATGTGGACAAAAATTAGAACAGGTAATGAATAATGAGAAGATGGCATGCAGTGGCCAGCAATGGCTGTCTGGCTCTGATGAAACCAATTGCTGTTTGTTTTTTGTGCATGAAATGAATCATATGTCTTGTCTTAGTTATTATTTAATCTTTTACACAGTAATTGTAACCCATGTCTACTACTCTGTTTTTTTTACCTTGTTTAATTCAAATTGTACTTCAAATTTAGGGGCCACTATGTTGCATTTTACAATATGCAAAATGTCCTTGGAGTGGACTCACTTGCCAATATACCATTATGATTGATTAAATAATATATCTTTTTTCTTTACAGTCACTCACTGGGATTGATTGGATCATCAGCGTCGGTTTACGGAAGAACTATGGCCAATTCGTGAGTGGCAAACAGGTAAACCAGTCTACAACAACTACTACAGAAGAACTACATGTCTGTCTATTCGTGGTATGTAGTGGTCGAGGGCGAGGTAGTGTACTGTTGTTGTTATGCGAGGCAGAGTCCACTCCTGACAGCAGTTCATTTCAAATTGGGGCTATGTGGCTTGCTGCATACAATTAGATATGCTTTGTCTGTCTGACAAAGAGCCTAGGTATGCTACATCAGGTTGCTTCACTCAGCAGTGCCTTCCTCTGCATGGCACTGCCTCAAGCTTGGGCCAAACATCCGTTATGTTTGCGAAATTTGCTGTTTTCCGGTTTTTCGCGAATCTAGCGAAATTACCGAACATTTGCAAATTCTTGAGCGTAACGGATTTTTGGCCCATGTTTGTGGCAGGGCCATGCAGACGGTCAAGGCAGGCACCACTAAGTGAAGCATCCTGATGTAGCATTCCTAGGCTCTTTGACACAGAAAGACAAAGCATATCTAGGGTTTAGGGTTCAGTGCGATTTACTAGGGTTTCTGGGTTTAAGTTGGATGGGTTTCCCGCTGAGTCTAGGGCTCAGGGCCCAATGCAGGCTCGTTAATAATGATGTTGGCAAGGTTTTAGGGGGCTTTGGCATTCTTGGTTCCAGAATTGGCAGAATTTTGGCCTTTTTTGGTGTTTTGCGGGCGCGTGTCTTTGGGTGAAAAGTGAAAACTAGTCAAAGACCTTCTTCTTCTTCTTCTTCTTCTTCAAAGAGCGCAGTGGTTCGATTTTGTTCTGCCTTGCTGAGATTCTTGGTAATCACTGGAACAAGTGTCCAGGTAAGTTTCAAGAGGATCGAAGTAGTGGAAGTGCTGAAAACAGCTATTTTTTGTGAACAGCGCAATTTGCCATGTTTTGAATATACCAGTATTGCATTTTTGGGGGGGGCTGTTTGGGGGTGTTCTAGATATGTGGGGGTGGGTCGGGAGGTCTTGGAGCATTGCTGGGAAGGTCTAATTTTGATTGCAAGTGGTTCAAGAAAATCCATGGTGGAAAAGGGGGGTTTGGGCTTAGTTGCAGACAGCATTTCGGCAAAATTTAAACTGAGGCCTAGCAGTATTGCGTGTTTTTGGTGGGCTGTTTGGGGGGTTCTAGGATTTTGGGGGTGGGTTTGGGGGTCTAGGAGCACTGCCGGGATAGTATAATTTTGATTGCAAGTGGTTTCAAGAAAATCCATGGTGGAAAAGGGGAGTTAGGACCTACCTGCAGAGCGCGTTTGGAGTGATTTTTCAACTAGGCCTCAAATTTTCTGTTTGTCACATTTTCCATTTTTGATTTTGGCCTGTTTGGGGCTGTTCTCCTTTTTTGAGGGTGGGTTGAGGGGTCTGGGGGCAATGCTGGGAAGATCTAATATCGGATGCAAGTGGTTTGGAGAAAATCCATGGTGAATTCTTTTTTCCTTTTTTGCTCACTTGGGTGTTTTTGGGGGGCGGTTTGGGGAGGTTCTAGGTTTTTGGGGGTGGGTTTGGGGGTGTGGGAGCTCTGCTGGGATGGTCTAATTTTGATTGCAAGTGGTTTGAAGAAAATTCATTGGCGAAAAGGGGAGTTAGGGCCTAGCTGCAGAGTGCCTTTGGAGTGATTTTTCAAGTAGGCCTCAAATTTTCTGTGTGTGGGATTTTTCCATTTTTGCTTTTGGCCTGTTTGGGGGTGTTCTCCTTTTTTGAGAGTTTGTTGAGGGGTCTGGGGGCAATGCTGGGAAGGTCTAATATCGGATGCAAGTGGTTTGGAGAAAATCCATGGGGAAAAAGTGTTTCCTTTTTTGCTCATTTGTTTTTTTTGGGGGGGGCTGTTTGGGGGGTTCTAGGTTTTTGGGGTTGGGTTTGGGGGTCTGGGAGCACTGCTGGGATAGTCTAATTTTGATTGCAAGTGGTTTCAAGAAAATCCATGGTGGAAAAGGGGAGTTAGGGCCTAGCTGCAGAGTGCATTTGGAGTGCTTTTTCAAGTAGGCCTCAAATGTTCTAAGTGAGGGATTTTCCATTTTTGCTTTTGGCCTGTTTGGGGTTGTTCTCCTTTTTTCGGGTGAGTTGAGGAGTGTTTTGGGGGGATGTTTGGGGGGGTTCTAGGTTTTTGGAGGTTGGTTTTTGGGTCTGGGAGCACTGCTGGGATAGTCTAATTTTGATTGCAAGTGGTTTGAAGAAAATCCATGGTGGAAAAGGGGAGTTAGGGCCTAGCTGCTGAGCGCGTTTGGAGTGATTTTGATTGGTAGGCCTCACATTTTCTAAGTGTGGGATTTTCCATTTTTACTTTTGTTGTGTTTGGGGGTGTTCTACTTTTTTGCGGGTGGGTTGGGGGGTCTGGGGGCAATGCTGGGAAGGTCTAATATCAGATGCAAGTGGTTTGGAGACAATCCATGGTAGAAAGCGGGGTTTGGGCCTAGCCCTAGTTGCAGAGAGCGTTTTTGGCACGGTTGAAAGTTATGCCTAGTAGTATCGCATGTTTTTGGGGGGCTGCTTGGGGTTCTAGATGTTTGGGGGTGGGTTGAGGCATCTGGGAGCACTGCTGGGAAGGTCTAATTTTGTTCTAAAATCACAGTTTACACTTTACACCTAGCTTGAGGGGAAAGATCCGCAAATTTCGCCCACACAAGTTATTTATCCTTGAAAAGGAGACTCAGAGTACGCACATTCTAAATGATGCTTGTATGTATTGTAATACTGTCGACTCTGAAACTGAAAGTGTTATTTTTGCAATACACAGCGTACCTTATATTTCTTTCTCCGTGGTGTTTTAATATCACTTCCTGTTTTTCCATCAACAATTACAGGCCGGCTTTTACCCTGTGCAATGACAAAAAGGATGAACTCAGGCTTACAATTAGCGACCTGCAATTCAGCATCCGCCAGGCAGGGAGTGGACAGGGTGTCTTCTGGTCCCCAACAATGATCATCGGAGCGTCAGATGGAATGGAGGAGTAACGCGAAAAAGAGGAATGGCTGGATGCATGCAACTTCCCAAATTCAACAGGACAACTACAACAACATACAGTTACAGTATCTTCATTTCTACTTATCTCTTGCATTTGTTTGCTCTCTGCTTCAACTCATCCCTCCAGCCATGGTATACTTTTTTCTTTGCTATCTTTTAAACACATTTAATGTACTAAGTGGTTCTTCTCTCTGAGGGCAGATAGGCAAGTGAAATTGTGTAATTACTGCAGCCCTGTACTGTCACATTGTTTCTTCATAGTTAGTACATTGTAGAAAGTACTACTTACTTTTCAGTAACCTATCCATTTAGCAAACAACTTCATACATGCAGTAGTGCATGCACTTCCTTTATATCCCTTAAAAGATTTATGTATAGCTTTGTATCCACAATTTGTTTATCTTCATTTGTTGTTTGTCCATGCTGTGTTTTTTTTCTCTCTCCACAAAATGCTCCCCACAAACCCCATTCCCATCCAAGTTTCAATCAATAGCCCACTTCCCCCGGGCTCTGTGGTTTTCATTGAGGTGTGAGTAAATTACAACAATAATTCCACACACTTGCTGGGGAGGATAAGGTGCAAGCAACCTCCTCAAATCAATTTTAAGGCAGCTAGATGAATCTTAGGATATTGTAATTCTGGTTAAAAAAACAACAATGAGTATTTTAAAATAAATTCTGAATTTCATGCCTACCATCAATTGGATCCATCGTCAACATCATCCTTCTACATGTCAAGAAGACTTGTTGTTACGCTGCTGTGTCACTGTTCTTGTTGTAGCCATAATAATCCATGCAATTCTTTTTTCCCCATACTTATCTTCAGCATTGCTGAGGCTACTTTGCCTTCTAATACTCCTCTCAGGCCACTCAATGTCTCATTTTTTTACTTTGTTTTTCATATGCTGCTACTGCTAGTGTGGTACCACTCCTACTAACACCACAACAACGGAATTTTGGTCCGGGGTGGCGTAATCGCCATTTCCCATGCAGCCAGTGCTGTGCCTAGCTCTATTCTCAAACATGAGTTACAGGAAAGATAAGCATTTTGGGGAGGTAGAATAATGGGCTAGGACTCGGAGGAGAGACTGACAGTAGTACTAGTAAAGTACTAGTAGGCCAATTGATTTCACTAACTCTATTAGTGGCACTTTTGAACATTTTTGGACGTTTTAGATAATTCATGCAGGTAAGTTTGAGGAAACCAAACGTGCCATAACCCCCGCCCACCATCCCACAAAATAAAATCAACGCGTACACTATGTTGAAGTATGTAAAATAAAAAATTGTATTTACCCTAACAAAAATAAACTAGTCCCACCCCTCCCTAACCCAAACAATTGTCCATTTCAAATAATCCTCTGAAAAGACCCAAATAATCCCCAACTCCCGATTCCCACCCCCCAACAGTCTTTAAAAAAGGGGCAAGGGACAGTCACTTCCTCCGGCGGTGTCCTGTAGACAGGTGGTCCCGCAGCTCTTTGCGGAGGTCCCACAGCTCTTTGCGGAGGTCCCGCATCTGGCGTTGTTGTTTTTCAGCCAGGCGCTCCAGGAAGTCCACTCTTTTTCTGAGGCGGCGCACACGTGTCATCTAGGCTCTGGGGGGCAGCAGTTGTTTTTGATGCTGTGCGGCGGTGGCGAGAGGCTGTCGGGCCACGGTGCCGTTTAGCTGGAGGCTGCTGGCTGGTGGACCCGGGGGCACTGGAGGAGGATGCAGTAGTTGCCGCCTCCTCGTCCCGGAGCATCTATATGAAGAAAGAAAGAAAAATACTGTAGCCAATAGTCTTTAACATTAACTCAAAATAATTCATCAGAAAGTTGTCTCACAGTCAGTAACACTAGCAACTTGCAAGCACAGTATAACATTTTGGCATGTATGTTTCCGCCGTTTTTGTAGGCCTGTGACATTTGTGGGAGTTTCAGGAATTCTACTAGAAGCACTATGGACTCACTACTACATAGTCAGAGAGTCAGAGACGACACCAGTCTTCTTCTTTTTTTCTCTTGTTTTGCTAAAGAAATTACTTGTACGTGAACTTGTGGTAGCCTAGCCGGCAGCATAATGCCAGCTCACTCACCTTGCACCCAAGAAAAACAGACACAAGCCATGATGACGCAGACTCGCATTACTTTAAGCTGTACATGCAGGTGGTGATAGGGAAGCTCTTACTTTTCTATAGGGGTGGCACTGGCCATACTCGGTTACATCAAGGGCTACTGCTCAATGTAATTTATATTTTGCACTGCCCCCCAGGCCTTGACTACTACAAAAGGAAAATTAAGATTATTCATTTCTGATCCTATATCCTGCAGATCACATGTTCTTTGCTTATATGATGGATGGCTTTAGGTGCTTTGTTTTGATAGATTGAAAGAACAACAGTTATAGTCCACACATGACAAAGCTGAAAGAAAATTATTAACATAGGGAGTGAGTGTGGTACCCATAATTGCTGGAGGAAGGAACTTTCCTTGATATAATGTCAACTATACAATACATTGACAATATATGCTGTGCTTACAAAGTAAACTACTGTACTGTTAGTCAAGGGAATATTTCTGAACAATCACAACTTCTAGTATTTGGATTTCCTCAGCTTTGCTACTCTGGCACGGACATGCTGTTCAAAGTAACACTCTTCATCCACTGAGCGTCTGCTCTACTACATACACCTCTGCTATCTATGAGGAAGAAAAATATATCATCCAGGCTCCCAAAGTAAACGTCTATCATTCTTCTTAATGTCTCAACTGTACCAAGTTTACTTTTTCTCAACAACCAACTAACACCCTTTTCATTTTATTTGGTAAACCACCGTCTTGACTTGCATTTGAGTTTGACCCAAATGGTATATTGCAATGCACACCACACATGCATTTTCTCGGATTCACCCACACAGGCAGTCATCTTTTCTTTCTCCTCCAACCAGCCTTGTTTCAAGCAGCCATGCATGTGATTCCTTCCTATCAGCCACCTCTGCCTGCATTCAAAAACACGTATCATTTTTTACAGTCATAAATGTTACGACTCGCTCGTCCTTCCTTTCGCCCTTCTTTCCCTTTTCATTCTTCACATCCCTCAAGTTCATCTGATATTACTTGGCTTCACGATAAAAGTTTCCCAGCTGATTTGAAGTCAAATAGAGGGTGCCATTGCTTACTCGAGAACTACCACCGCTAATGTTATTGCTAAGTCAATGGTGACTGTCTTCTCCGTGATTGGCTAAAAAAATGTAGTTCTAAATCAGTAACTATTCTTAACAGTACAGTGTACTTGTAGTAGTGTACTGTCTACTTTACAGTACATCATACACTCCTTTGCGAGCCTACTCTAAAATGTCAATAAGTAAAGAGTATAATAATAACCTACCACCGTCCGCCGCTGCTGAGCCATCCCCCTCAGCTCCTCCTGTGGCGCCGCCGCATCCGCCGCTTGAGTGGACCCCCTCTGTGCCGCTGGCCCCGGCACTGGTGGTGGCCAGTGCTGCATCCGATGTTGTGACGCCTAGAAAAAATATGTCATATTTTTAGATGCCATACATCACCCCCTACTTCGTCTCGTAATGGAAGAGAAAATGTTAAACAATTTTTAAATATTGGGACTGAAAAGAAGTCACGGTTTTTGGGGAGGGTGTTAACTTATATGCTTAGCCATAACATGCAATTCTTTTTGGCATGAATGCTTGCTCTTTAACGTGCAACATTTTTATAATTACAGACAGAACCAACTACTCCTCCTCACCACCAGGAGGACTTGAAGTTCCAACAAAGTGAGGGCTCCCGAGTCCCGCACATTTACTTCTGACTGAGGTATGTGGAAAGTCGAACTGCACCTATCATCAACAATGTCCTATTTCTCTTGTCCATACATCTGTATGTGCAGAATAGTCCCTAAAACACTAGCGGTATGGTATGTGCTACTATCAAATCAAAAAGCCAACTACAAGCTTATTGTGATGGACATTGACATTTTGCTGTTGGAAATTTTCAAAGCACTATCATTAAGAAGACTGGAATAGACGGCAAGGGCAACCCAGAGGACTGCACTGAGTGCCTCTAGAGCTATTGCTGGATCAGAGTTTTGTTTAATACCGTTTGCAGACTGGGCAAGCTTAGCTACCTACACAGACTGACTCAGAAATCATAGTAAATACTAGTAGTAACACAGAGAGTGATGGTGGAGAGGCAGGATAAGAAAGTAGAAACAGTCTACAAGAAGATCAAAGACTATTTTGTATAAAATAGAATTAGGAAACAGTTTGGAATGAATAGGAGCTGTAAAAGTTAGGGAAGTATAATTATATTAACAACAGAACAACTTACAGGACCAGCAAAAGAGCCTGCAGAGGACCATTCCTGCCCACTCTGTTCCGCCGGAGTCTGGGGTGTTGCTGTCTTCTTGCCCCTGGGAGGTGCTGATGATCATGAAAAAAACACAAACATGGATGATTGTTTTTTGGAAATATTTGATTTCTTTGACCACTGTTAGACCTGTCAGCCCTAGGGTGGTCTTTCCCTGTGTTTTTTTTGCCCTTGCCTCATTTTTCCCACCTTCTTTTTGCTGGCCCTTAGGTCTTCGGGCACCTTTCCATGGCTAATCCATGTTAGGGTGCAGGTGCTCTCTACTCCAAACATGGCTGCCACTGGCCCCTGCTACTGCAGCGTGGTCTTTTTAGTGTAGCGCCCTAGTTGCCAGGAGCAGGCTGGATCCCCATACAATGTTGCAATGCCAGCCACCCATCCCCTGTCCATAGGTAGAGTGGGGAAGCTCCTGGAACCTTCCAGAAGGAAGGCGGACCTGATTTTTGCCGCCTTAGAGAGTGGTCACCTGACCTGGGCATATATAAGCAAGGGAGGGAACTTTTTCTAGTCAGTTGGGGCATCACTGACCTGGGGAACCCACGCAGGAGTTTTAGGCGGGAGGGCCTAGTTAGGAACCTATGCTACTGGGAGTGACAGGATTTAGGTGCTGCCTCTTAAGCTGGGTGAGGTGTCCTAAGCTAACCCCCTGATCTGGCCCAGTGGTAGGGAACCCCAGGGTCCATCTGCAGTGACTGAGGAGAAACTCTTCAAGCCTTCAACTCAACCCCCCCCCCTCTTCCACTTCAAGAAACAAGCAACTAAGGGCGCAGAACCATCCTAGCACCAAGAAAACTGCTTTCCTGTGACCAGAGACTGCTGGGGGAGCAACCAGGTACTGGACTGTGCTGCCCTGCGCATCCCCTGCCTTCAACTGGGCCTACCTGACTCCCCCTGACTGGACTGTGTGAGAAACGCTATAGCCAGCTCCCCCCTGCCCAGCGCTGTGTCAGAGACTGCCCAGCCTGAAAATCGCTATTGCCCTGAGCCCTGCTGTGCCCCGGGGAGCGCCCCCACATCAAGTGCCTCAAGCGCTTCTCGGCGCTGTGCTGACCCATGCGCTGCTTTGGACGCGTGTTGGCCCCCGTAGCACTCGGGGGATCAAGAGCGCTGCTCAGGTTGACTCACCGCCACGACCCGGAGCCGTCTGCGCCCTCCTGAGGTGCCGAGGAATCTCCTCAGAAGTCGCGTGGAACCCCCCTCGGCGGCCCCCGTACGCCACGAGAGGGCCGCCGGAATCCTCGATAGGCCGCGCTGGGCCGGAAATCACCCTCTGCCTGGAGCCCCGGCGCCCAGGTAGAGCGCTGCCTCATCCTGTCACCCTCGGCGGCCCTTGTATGCCGGAAAAGGGCCGCCGCATTGCGCACCATAGGCCGCGCTGGGCCTGAAGCATCTGAGGCATGTGTCACGTGACGGGAGCGCCGCCGCGTCTCCGGCCGCGCCCCCGCCACAGCCACGCAGTCATTGGCTGCCTGCCCGGGCCTTCCTTGCTGAGCCCCGGCACCCGGGGAAGCCCCATTTCGTCGCGGAGGGGGCCGTGGAGCCAGGAAGCCCCCTCCGTTCTGCCCCGCATGCGGCCCCTGCCTCGTCCCCAGCGCCGGTGCTCTGAAGCTGCGCCTGCACCGCGCTGGGTCGAGTGAGGCCTCGAGACGGTCGGAGCCCCCTCTCCTTCCCCGAGACCAACGCAAGGGCCCCGGATGGCCGAAAAAGAGAGGTAACCCCCTGGGGAGGAGGGCGGTAGGCCGAGTAAGGCCCGAGGTCGCCCCTCCCCCGGGGTTAACTGAGACTGGGCCCCGTTGGCCCCCCCACCTATTGTGCCTCCAGTCTTTCAGGAGTCATGGAGACAGACTCTTGCCCTCCTGCATTGTTCCACTGTTAACTGAATTGTGGGGTGATATTACCCAATCAGATAAGCCACTTCAGTGTTTGGTGGTGGTTAGTGGCCGACTTAGGTGGATATTAAGCTCATGTTTAATGGAATGCTTTCATGCTTGCCAGGAGGGGATGACCTTTTCCCTGTACTGAATTTCTTGCAGGGGTGGGCTTTGATAGTTCCTGAAGGGATCAAACTACGACATTTATTGAGTCATTCTAATGATATTCTGATGATCTGATCTGGGTCGCAAAACGATCTGTATTCACAAGAAGAAAGGCTTGTGGTTAGTTACTACAGGTTGTGTTCTTTGAAGTTCTCTGTTGTACTGAAAGTACTTGCTGAAATGTTTTATCACTTTCTATGAAGTGCAATTTAGAAAGCGTTCATGAGAGGTTTAATGTGGTACTTTAATGCAATACTATAGTCGCTTCTTGCAGGATCCTCCAGGTTTATGAAATTACCTTTTTGCCTGCTGAAGAGTTTGATGCGACAGGCTGTGTTATTTAATGTTTCACTGCTCAGATGAGCTGGTTATTATTTTAGTGACAAGTCTTACTGCAACTGCCTAATGAAATGCTTGAATGAAATACTAATGATTAGCTAAATGCATTACCTGCTTGATCCAAAGTCTATATAAAAGATCTTGGTTTTCAAATACAACAACTGGTGTGGTCTCCATTATTGCGCCACTGTGTGTCTCATTGGATGAGTGTGCTAAGTAGCTGCTTTACACGTAAGCCCCTGGCTGCATTCCTGCTCGAGCCATGCTACCCCCTTGAGAACTATCGGTCCCAGTTCTTACAACCACAATCTATAATTATCTCGGGGAAACAAATTAGCAACAATTGCACTACTACTGTATTGACCGATCTGATCTGGTCAACTAGGAGGATACTAGTACAGTATTTATGGATTCGCAGACCGTCTATTGGAAAGTTATGCAAATCTCTAAGTAAACCAACAACAAAGAGGCTCTACTACGACTGCCAGCGCTCAGCAGCACGCGACGTGACAGACACAGTCCGTCATCATGATTGCAGAGCACTAAAAAATGTCCTACCACTAATAACAAGTCATAATGTACTCAACCTATCAATCCATCACTATCTCTTCTTCTTAGTGGCAGCAGGAGTACAAAGGAAGGACTAGACTTGAGTCTCTAGTCTCTCTAGCATTACGCAGTTCTGTAAAGTACTACACTCATACATATTCAGGCCAAATGAGCACAAAGTTGCAAACAAGTAAGAATAGTAGCAACGCCACTGAGGAGGCGAGCACCTGATATCACAGAAGCTATTTAAACACTATTTTACCTGCAATGTAATCGAATAGGCAGCATTCTTGCTCTTCGGGAAAAACATATATTAGCAATATAACACAGAGCAGAAGAATACAAAGTAGTTATTAAATAGCTACTCACCAAGGCCAGAGATCTCCACACCTAGCAGGTGTAGTAGGTCCTGCTCCCGGTCGTAGACGTCCGCCCACCGGTGCGTCGCTTGGTCATAGGTGCGCCGGACCCCTCACTCCCTCCGCATGGCCTTATCCCACCGCTGCTGACGCTCCCGGAGACCATACCCTTGACCGGGCCTGCCCCCTGCTGCCACGGTCTTAGGAAGGTGGCGCTGAACAAAAATATAAGGGCGGCCACCTCCACTGTAGTAAAAACCTCCCTGGCCACTACATCCACTCCCCTCAATCGCCCGCAAGGGAGCCGGATACGGGGTGCGGGACCCTTCCCCTTTGACTTGCCGGCTCCCTTTGCCATGGTCCTGGCCGAAAGAAGAAAAGAATAGGGGAAAAAAATCAATAAAATAAAAGAGAGAGCTAAACAAAAAAAGTAGTTATTAAAGTAACAAAAGTTGAAAAAACAAAAATTTTAGATCTAGACAAATATAGAGATAGATAATGAGCAAAAAAGAGCAAAAAAAAATTCAAAGAAACAAAGGATTGCAAAGATTAAAAGAGGATAGAAATGCCAGGCCCGGAACCATAGCAATGAATGAAAAACAAAATGGCCGCGCCCATTGAGGACCGCGTGGGTAAGTTTGCGCGATATTTCCCCCGCGAGCATACAAAAACACACGCAAACTCGTAATAGCGCGCCGCACACAACGCGAGATTGCCAATAGCGGCCGGAAACGGAAATACTCAACGTGCACAAGATGGCCACGCCATGTACGACCGCATGGGTAACTCCGCGGACGGTGCGCTACAAGTGGCCCGCGAATACGCAAAAAAACAAGCGGACACGCAAAAAAAAAGAAATCCGCAAATTCGCACGAATTTGCGGATTATGCGGATCGCGAAATCGATTTCGTGCAAATTCGCAGACCACAAATTCAAAAATTTCGCCCACACTTAATTGATATCTCCTGTCGCAATGGATATCCTCTAAGGTGGTCTCTGGTGGCTCCATCTAATTTTCTAGCAAAAGTAATTCAAAAAGAGAGGGAGGCTTTTGATGCATTGCTCGACGAAACTATGGAGGCATATGATTTTTTGCAGCATTTAATCATATAAAAAGGTCATTGGAGAGGGGCTCCCTATAAATCAGAAAAAAGCCAAGACGGCCCATTGTGACTGGTTCATCTCTGCCTGTACCAAAACCCATAGAAAATTTAAAATAGCACTAGCACAGCAACCGAGATCTATTAATGAGGTCATGGAATGTAGACTAGCATACAAACTAGCGATCAGACAACGGAAAATAACTCTGAGGGAGGATATGTGGAACAGACTTCTTGATGCTAGCTTGGCAGCGATAACACAGCGTTCTGGCGCGTCATCATTTCCCCCACCTATAACACTTCAGACTGCCCTCGAGCAGAGACAGCGATCACAAAGGCAGCATGGATAGCCCACTTTACCTACCTGTACTCCTCTAAAGAAGAAGTGGTGCCACCACCTCCTTTTGTTTCAAATCATATTGGCCTAGCAACCCTTACTAACGTATCTATTCCCACGCAACCCCTGATGAACCACAAATATCTGGTATTTACCTTGGACGAAGTCGTTCTGGCACTGAAATCAAGTACAGGGGGTAAAGCCCCGGGGCCAGACGGGGTCCCTATTGTTCTAATTAAATCTAATACCGATCTCTGGGGCTCCATCTTTACTTTGCTTTTCAGAGCCTGTCGTGAAGAAGGCTTTTTACCCACCTGGCCCAAGTCTCTCATTGTTCCCATATTCAAGAAAGGTGACGTAACAACCTGACATAATACAAATCAATTTCCCTTCTGGATTGTCTGGTAAAGGTGGCTGGGCGTATTCTGCTAGGTCGCATGCAGGACTGGGCTGAAACCAATAATATCCTCTCTGACCTGCAGTACAGCTTTAGGCCTGGTCTTGGCACTATAGAGCAGGCCATTAATCTGGACCCTATTATTAGTAAATCCATGCATGTGAAAGGAGGGAACCTGTTTTTAGTATTCGTCAACTTGTCTTCAGCGTTTGATTTTGCGGCCCACAACAAGCTATGGGCAATTATGACCAACATGGGCGTGGACTGCACTATTGAGAATTTTCTTAGAGATTTGTACGCCCGAGGTCGAGGCAGAGTTTGCTATGGCCTGAACGGCAATTGCAACAGCCCATTAAAAATTGGAAGAGGGGTACGCCAAGGATGTGTTTTGGCCCCCTTCCTGTTGAACCTCTACCTAAACAGCGTAGGAGAGATGCTGGCAAGCAAGTGCGCGGACCTAGCACAGATGGGCCATCGGCCAATTCCAGCACTTGTTTAGGCCGATGACGCAGAATTAATTGCCCTCACCCCAGTTCCCTACAGCATCTAGTTGATGAGTTAGTCCAGTTCATGCAAAACCGTGGACTAAAAATTAACATTAGTAACATTTTTGCTATGAAAATTGGAAATAAGGCCACCCGCTGCCATGACGTTTTTATTGAGGGCTCAAAAATTCAATTCACAGCAACATTTTCATACTTGGGTATTGTGTTCAGACAAGCGGGGAATTGGTCAGGGGCAATTAATTCAAGGCGGCTTCACTTTGTTAAGACGATAATGTCTTTATTAACCTTTGTGAGACAGCTTGGTATCAAACACGCGAGGGAATTGATGACCATTTATAGGGCCAAATGTAGATCTACTGCGTTGTATGAATCGGAACTCTGGGGGTATGGGAAGATTGACACTTTACAACTCAAGGAAAATGCCTTTCTAGGGAACCTCCTTGCACTCCCAAAAAGTAGCCCAACCTATGTTTTCGATGCTGAGTTAGGAGCTCCGTTTATAACAGACTTGATCAGGACACAGCCAGTGGTTCTTTGGCATAAGATTTGGTCAGCCGAATATACCTTCCTGAATCGAGCCATGATTACTGCTTACTTAAAAGCCACGCATGCGCTCAAATTCCATGGCTCAAATACGTCCACGATTTCTTGAAATATCTTGGTTTGATAGAGTATTTTTACCATCTGAGAAATTGACCAAGGAAAGCCTTGAAATTGAAATGTCTATCACTTTTTGGAGGAAATTAGATTATCTTCTCAAATCTTGAAACCTTCGGTGTTGAGGAATCAGATGATTTTTACTAGCAACTACATGCAATCATATCTAGTTAAAGTGCATAACCCACGCCATATGTTTGTGTTATCCTGCTTCTGATTGGAGATTTTCCATCATCTAATTTGTTTCCCTATTAACAACTGGTCACCTGACTTGGGAAATGCCCTTGTGATGATATTTCACCCCAGAGTACTATGCACACAGTGCTTTTCTGCAAATATTTTTCCGAACTGAGAAAGAAACTTATCAAACTTCTGTTGTTAGAGTTGGGCTTTGTGCAATGTTGCCCCGCTTTTATACATCTACAAATGTTGCCTAATTTATATACATGTGTAGTAATGTCACGATTTTTCCTGGCCCTCATTTAATATAGAAAGCAACTGTAAATAACGTTTGTATGATCATTCAGTTGATTATGTTTTTACATATATTATAGCTTGATGTACACAATTTTTAACTTTCATACTGTTTTAAAATGTTCGTGATGGATGTATTTTGCAGCTTTTATGGTCTACTTTATAAATCAAATAACGTTTATTTTGATTGATTGATTGATTGATTGATAGAATACTACTTACAATAGGCAGGTACCAAGAAATGTGCTCTGCATAGCACAGATCTGGTTTTAAATTACTTTAAATTCAATCTGTGTTTTTTTGTTATTTGTTCTGATTTAAATCAAACTGATTGTGTTCTAGATTTATCATGTTAAAGACTTCTTGCAGTATTCATTCATGTCCTCTTGTCCTTTGTTTCACAGAGACAATGTTCTCATAAATTTTCACCAGACCAAGCCTCATCTATTGGAGCTAATGTGCCACATGACATTGGCAGCTTCTGCACCATTTTAGCAAACCATCTACTGCTGCTTTAATAGTATTGAGTTTTCGTTTGCCCTTAAGTGATCAACCCCATGGCTCCTTCTCTGCAGGTTGAACTAGACCTCCAAAAGCCACACCATCAAAGTAAGGAGATTTTTTGTTTGGTTTTATATAATTTAGTTACTTACCTGGCTAACTCATCCCTCCCTAAAATAGCCTTGCATAGAGGGCAATGTGTAACCAACAACTCATTCTGATAGTAGGCACATTTGTAGTCTTTATTTTGGGGAGACTGCATCATGATCTAAGTGCAAAGGTGGTTACAGGGTAATTCAACAAGGCAGTTACTGTATTAAAATACTTGTCCTTAGAAAGAAGACTAGTGCCTTTAAATATTTAAAGTGGAAAAACTTAAAAGTTTTTCATGGCAAAATGGTCCTGGAGAAAATAAGGCTGAATGGGGAAACAATAACAAGATCTTAAAACAGGGTGAGATAAACAGATGTATTCAGTAAGAAGTCATACATTGAATCACATGTACTGGAGACCAGACTCTCCCTCACGGACAAGATGTCCAGCACCCAGAATATGTTCATGACATGTAGGACCAAAATCACTAACTGAATCAAGTCCAACTTTCTGAAGCTGTACATTGACAAGTCTGAAGTCATGATCTTCAGGTAGAGCTGCAAACCATGGTACTACACCTGGTGACTGTCTGAGGTTGGCCGACATTCACCCCGCCATAAACCTTGGATGCAAAAGCAACAGCAACCTCAACATTAACAACACAGTCAATTCTGTCACTGCTTGATGTTTCTATACCCTGAAAATGCTAAGTAAGATAGTCCAATGACTCCTAACCATCAAATTGAAATCTGTCCCTCACAACCATGTCGGCATCAAACTAGAGTAGGGGAACAGCCGCTACACCAGAATCAACAAACATCTCACCAAGAGGCTATAGACTGCTCAGAACTTGACTGGCATAGTCTCTCTCAACATCTAACCCCGTCCATACATCCCACCCCATCTCAAGGATCTACACTGGCTACCCATACACTAACAATCACATTCGAAACTACTCACACACACTTTCAAAGACCTACATAACTCTGGCCCAGCTTACCTCAACAATAGTATGTGGTTTCACAAATCCTCAAGACACCTCCCATTGGGCAGACTCATACTTGCATATATCCCCCGCATTTTGAAAACCACAACCTGCGGTCAAGCCTTCTCCTACATTGCTCCTACAGCATGGAACAACCTACCACTCTGCATACAAGCTCTGTCTCTCTTCTTGAATTTCGCAAGAAGCTGAAGATCTAGTTCATCGAGTAACCACATTAAATCTCGGGACTGGCTAGTCTCATAGCTGCTCAATACCAAGATACCCTCCCAGGTGATAGTGCTCTTTACAGAATAAAATAACATAAGACAACATAACATAGCATAGCATAGCAACATAATATCATGTAACATAACATAACATAGCATAAGGGTACCAATATATATTGAAATTCATATACTGACTGTCAAGAATCTGGATAATAATTTGGATGGGGATTACTCCACCAACTTAATACTTAGGTCAACATTCAGCTCTAAGAGACTTTTTGTTTATCTCCTAGTGATTTACATTCAAGAAGAAAAATACATTAATGCACAATAGAATTAAATATTACATATACAACATAAACAGTAAGCTACTTAGTGTTCCAGAAGCTTTTGATTGTCTGTGCCATTTCCCCCTTTATGCCCCAGTTCCCCCTTATGGTCCAGGTGGTTCCTTTCCCAGGTTATTGTCAAGGATGATTAGGTGTAAATTACCCTTGTACCTTGTGTGCTCCAAATATGCACAGTTTAGTTCACAGTTGACTTTATCTCACTCAGTGAAGTTTCAAGTCCATGTTTGGGTCGTCTATTCGGGCAACCAACAAACTTCTCCTCCTCACTGTCTCTTCAGAGAGAGAGCAAGCAAGCAGTTGTCAGAGCCTCTTTGGGCAGTCACAAAACCTATGAGGCAGCTTCTCTTCATCCTTCAGTCAATTAGGTGTCTCCTTGCACTCAGGGACAGATGTTCTGGGAGACTCTAGATCATAGACATGCTGAGTAGGCAGGGTGCTCAAAGATCTTTGCAGCCCTGCCTGGGCCAATAAAGTCTGGGATGATGCAGCAACATGTTTTTTTGTGGGTGCAACAGCTCAACTTACCCTGTGACGTCTTTGTTGGTACGGCGGATCATTTCATGCTGCAAATTCACTTCTGGCACAGCTATTCTTCAGACCATGTTGGAAATTCTATTCTGACATAGCATTTCAGGTCATGCAGCCAAGGATCACAGCCTTGACTGGACCAGGGCCCTAAAACGGCTCACTGCAGTTTTCCTATTCGGGTATATACAACCCCTGAGTTATTTTCCCATCTCATGAACAGAACAGTCTCTCCTACAGAAGGGTTGGCTGGCTCTTTCCCTCTTTCACAAGACAGGTTGGCTTTTAGGCATTTATGGACAGACAGACAGCTCTTACAGCAATCTTCATCCCCGGGAAACTGCTGGGCAGGCAGACTCAAGCTCTGGGTTAACAGCAGCCTCTGAGTACTATGTGGACCACTCCTTTCCTTTGTCAAAAAGGACTTTGAAATGGAACAGTGGGTGTCACTTTTATACAGTAAAGGCAGACAAGAGTTATAGATATAATGTCTGCACTTTCAAAACTGGTTCCTGGTGGTTCTCTTTTTAAGTGTCCTTTCCAGGCTGCTCTATAAGCACAGCCATTGTGAAGAGGGATGCTTTGCACAATAGGGTTATCTCAAGCCTGGGGCATCTACAGTAGAGGCATAAAGAGTTGTGAGAGTTCTGTACCTAGCTGTCATCAGTCAAACTGGCAAGTGTGATCAGGGAAACAGAAAAGGATGGGCCTCACCCTAGAGGACCCCCTTCTATTGTACAACATATTTTGCAGTCTCATCCTACACCCCTGACATCAACCGAATTTCAGTGACTCAGTGAGATTAACCAGCATCTCCTTGCTCAGAAAAAGGCCTAATTCATTTCTAAAGGAGGCTTGTCTTTTCTTCTCTCACGTCAGGGTCTGCAGCTCCTTAGTCTGGCATCAGGAACATCAGCAACAGACTTCCAATTACTGGAAAAAACAACCCCACTTCCATCTTATGTGGCTGGTTAGGTTTGAGGTATCCAAAAGGGATCCCACAGACCTCCATTACTCTGGCTCACGTATTCACATTGGAGTGTAAAGTGCAGGCTACCTACACAAAACATGTATACAAACCCTTGGGATATTAGTGCTAGGATCTGGGCAAACGTGTATTATCAGAATTTTACACCAGTGAGCCAGTAGGTCTTCACCCAAGCAACTCATATAAAAGGGTCTGAGCATAACCATGGATTCATAGTGGTATACCACTAAAGCTCTATGTGCTAAACCTATGACAGGGAAAGTGGTCCACTGTCATTTCAATGAGGGGATTATTGGTGCAGTTCTTCTTGTCATGGGCGGGCCTGAAACCTCACGTGTGTCAACTGACAGTCCTATACACTAGATTGGTGTGAGATTACAGCTGAAATCTAAAATCCAGCCACAAGATACAAGCTGCCAGGTGCTCTGGCAGGGGAACTTGACTGTGGTCCATCCAGGGAGCTTTTCGATTCCAACAGTCCTCTTTTTCCAGCAAGATTTAGAAGTCATTTTCCAGTGTTGTCTTCTTCTTCAGTTGGAGTCCTGAGCAGCTGGTGGTGGAGGTGACATATTTATCCTGTGCACTAGCCAGTTGCTAAGAGAAATTCTACCGCTCAATCCTAACTATAGTCTCACATTCCCCACCTCCTTTTGCAGTGCTTTCTATTTACTCGACAATAAAATTACAGAGGAGCGCTTGTTTAAAGATGGCAGAACTCGTCTGCTACCTGTTTTCAGCTCCTTAGCCACATCTCTGTTTTGATGAGCTCTCCTCCCTGAGTCGCTAATTGTTCTCTCACAAACTCTGAATGGAGGCTGGCTGTCTGGACAGTCCCTAAGAATGAGGATGAGAAGCCATCCCTGGCATGTCTAAGTCAAAAGAGGTAGTGCTAAAGCTGCTATTTGTATTGCCAAAAGTTTCTGTCCACTCCCAGGGATCTCATGCCTGCTAAGTGGTCAGCAGTCAACACCCACCTGCTCTTCTTATGCTCTGAGGCAGGCTATTGTCCTCTGAGCCATGGTTATTAAATCTTCAGACAAAAATTTGTCTTCGAGCTCTGGAGAGGCTGAGTGCCAAAGCTGTTTTGAGGCCAGCTTCAGCTCTGACAGCCCCAAATATATTTTTATAAAGTCAAGTTATCAAAAAACTGATTTCACCTATTAATCAAATTTTACAAAATAATGAAGGAATCATTTTGGAGTATTTTTCTAGTATTTTCGAGAGCAGAGATGGAAAATAATGATGTTAATGAAACCTAGGCCCGCTCAGGAGAAGGTCTAGCACTGTTAAACTATTTGGGTTTTTTATTTTACTATGAGAGCACCCTGTCCCGTGTCTTAGAAGGCACACATTAGGACTGAATTATAAATAGATAAAAATAGGATTTTCCCATATGACAATAGCATTATTACTTGCCATGTGTTATTGCAGAGCATTTAAACTTGACCAGCCAGAGCACACTTTTGCTCTTGACAGACATATACCTGTGTTACATAAGTGGTTGGTGTAAATTCGCATGCCAACCCACACATAACATTTTATTTCCAAGTCAAAAGTGCATTTTCTGAATATTTTACAATGGTTTTATGTGACACTTAAATGGACCAATTGGGTGAAAGCAATTTTAAAAGTGCCATTTATTAGGACAAAATCACTCACACTGTGGCACTGAGTAGAAGTGTTAGGGCTCACAAGACCTTAAACCATCAACAACAGGATCCCGAAAGAGGCGATAAATTTCGGTTAATGCAATAAAGGCAAATTTGCTATAGTGGCCATATCAGGTGGTCAAGTATTTTGCATTTTTCATATAAATAAATAGACGTGTTACAAGAATATATCTCTCACCAATAAAAGCCCATACACAATAACATCTTTTTTGGTAGATGGGTACAATAACAAAGATATTTCAATTAGGAGGTGACAGCTAATATGCATAGTTAGCACATTATGATATGTATTTTTCCTTTAGCTTCTTGGCTTGTATTTCTGTAGAAAGTGTTTCAATGTGATGATAATGTGGATTTTGATATGTGCAGTATATGGGACGGATGAGCACTCATTTAAAAAAAAATCATAAACACTCACTTTAAAAAGTAAAAATCTCACATTTTAAGTGTGAAGCCAAAATACTGCTATCGGAAATAAGCACACACACACAAACAAGATACACACACACGTTATTAGTAAACAACTACTAATAAAAAGGAAACAAGTCATGGAGTAATTTATTAATCATTTATGCTCAGTATCAGTTTTTGATTCAATCATTACATTGTTAATATAGAATAGATACGTTTAAATGAGCGACTACGCATTCTTGTGACGTATCAAATGATCACGTGTTACAATATATTGCATTAATGTTTTTATGATTAGTTCAATCTGAATATATGGTGATACAATGTGACCTTACTTATTCTTCAAAAGGATGTCTGTAAGTGTGCCGCAGTTGGTGCTTGATAAATAAAAATCCACCCTTAAGAAAGTATGAAAGATATTGAGTGACTCTCATTTCCTTTACGATGCTCTGGATTTAATGACAGGAAATAACAGTCCTAAGTAAACACATGTTTTTGCCTACCCTTGTAATTCCATCGAACAATAAAAACGCACCACATTTCTCAAAAGACACATTTTATGGTATTGCTAGTTGATGGTGGCAACCAACTTAAGAACATGTAAAATGCAAGATATTCCAATCAATGAGCAGCAATTAATTTAGACTGCCCTTCCTGTAATAATATTGAGACAGACTGTCTGCCGGTTTCTGCATTACAGCAAGCACTGCAATCCTTGCGGATCCAATGAGGGGTGTAATTTTTGTGAAGATATCGATTGGGAACAGTGTCCAGGATTTAAAGCTGCTTGAATTGTAATACTTTTTTCTAGGCATTTTCCTGTAAAATGGCAAAAATTATTATTTTAGGTTCAGTGGTTGTGGACTTCTAGCTGTTTTGTGGAGGTCATGCCTTTTACTTAGAATGAAGTTGTATTTAAAACCAGCTTGACAATACATTTTACTTTTAAGATTCCTCTTTACTGTTGGTGCTAAACACATTCCTACAAAGATTTATGCTTTTAATTCCACGTTTAATTTTTCTTTATAGAGCACTTAACATTTTTGTAGAACATTTCAGGTGTAAATTAGCAATGCACTGTACTTCTTTTCCTCAAGCAACACATGCTGGCCTTACTCCAGGAATGTTGCTCTGTAGATAACTATCCTACAGGCCATTTTTGTGATTTTTTTAAATAGAAATTGAATGACTTGATTCAAATTATTTTGCATTTTTGGTATTTTTTTTTTTTGCAGGTTGTTTAAAAACACCACTAAAGAAGCCACATTTATGCATTAAAATCCTACTAGTATTTCGCTTCATTCATACAGTTGGCACAATTTACAAAGCCACTTTCCAACGTCAACTCGAATTTATGGCTGAAAATGGCTCTATTTTTCCCTGCAGTTTTCACAAGAGTATAGCTGGAAGGATTAAATGCGTAATTGTGTGCCACAACTTCGTACATTAACAAAGAAGTAATTCCCACATAAGGGAAGGGACTAGGATGACCAATACCTGGTTTGCCGTGAATGTATGTGATTTCATACAAACTCATGAGATTGTGAGCGTCATTAATCTCCTCTCTGATCTTTTCTCACCCTGGAAATGGTAAGAGATTTCATTCAGCAAAGGTGTGTGGTAAATCTCCTTCCAGAGTGCAAAGAGGAGTTAAATACCATGAACAACTTCATGGGGTATAGGGCAAGGCCTTTTTCAGAGAGAAATCCTTTATTGCGCCTGGAGAAAAAAAGACTAGGAAAAAATATGAATCTGCACAACTATTGATTTTCTCCAATGCAGGGGTGCACTGTACGTACAATGTTCTATTGGGGATGTAGCAAATACAAAAAAATGCACAGAACTTTCCTAAGTGTGCTTGGAAACCCGTGTCTTTACAGCTTTCCAGAGATACCACTGAAAATGTGTGTGAATTCCTGAAACTGATAAATGTAAACATCAGTGCAGAAAAGTGTGGATTTCGTTTTTTTTATTGATTGAAAACTGAAGCTTCTCCCATGCATTAAACTTCTTCAGACAGGCATGATCTGATATGTGCCTCTCTCTTCTGCGGTGAAACGGCCAATACATTTGTAAAACTGGCAGGACTGGAACGGAATAACGGTTAGCAGTCCCATCTACACATAAACACAAATAGTGATTGTACTCAGATATTACTGATTTATGCAAGAATCTTAATGGCATTTGCACCAGAGGGTGTGGTGTGGTGGTGGGCCTCAGCAAGGCCTACCAGTGCTAGGGGTTCGCCCTTCTCTGCACAAGTCTTCAGACCAATAGGATAGAAGTTAGCACAGAGACTGGCATAGAAAATACAAAGTTTATTAACCTCATGAGGTGGAACTACATTCACACAACACTCTTCGGCAATGTATGAAGTAGCACACTGAATGGAAGGAGCTTGGTCCTTTTATTCCCACACAGGGGCTCAAAAGAAGGCGGTACAAGTACAAGAAGTAGGTTTTAGGCAAATATAAGGTCACATGGAAAATGCACAGTCAACAAGTGGGAGGAGCTAACAGTTGCTAATTCTGGTGAACGCATTATGACATTTACAGACTAACAGCAGCTGCATGGACAGCTGCAAGCTCAACTGAGCATGCGCAAAGTGGAAGAGGCTAAATATAACCTGTCTCTACGCAGATTTCAAGAGCAGACAACAGCAAGGTGGGACAGAGCACATGGCATGCACGTGGTAGCACATGGCAAACAAAATGACTGCCAGAAATACAAAATGGATTCCACAAAACGGACAAGATAGCCTCTAAATACAGGATGGCTTCTGCTAATGCTACCCCAATCCCTTCCAAATTACAACAGTGGTACCGGAATATCAGCGTGAGAATAATACTTCACACAATTGATCTGTCTTACATTTTGTTTACTTTTTTTTAAAGGTTTTTATTGTATTTATATAAACACATACAACAAACAGTTCAAGTTACAGTAGTGCACATCGTAACAATGCAACTGTCATACATAGCCGCTATGAATAGTGCAATACAGCTTACATTTCTTTTTCCTCCATATAGAGCACAGTTCTTTAACTAGCATTATTGGATAACAAATCTGGGTTAGATCTTAGAAAGTCCATTAGTGTTATTCAATACTCTCTAGGCTTTGGCGTTGTTGGGAGTTCCTCTTCATATGTGTGTCTCTGCAATACAAAATCTGTTATCCATTGTTAGGGGATTGTTTACTGTCCCAGTGCATTAATATCCTCCTCCTTGCCATAAGCAGCGCCACAGCACACAGTTTACGCTTTGCAGAGCGCAAATGTTGCACAAGCCCCAACATACAAACTCTTATTGAACATTCAATTGTAGTTTCCAATATATAGCCTACTATTATAGTTATGTGCTTCCAGTACTTCCTAATCTTTATGCAGTGCCATGTTAAGTAAATAAAGTCAGTGTTTTCCTTCCCACCTCGTCAGCAGTTGGCATCTGCCCGGAGACCACATTTTTGTAATTTGAGTAGGGTATGGTAAATTTGGTGTATGTTTTTGTAGTGGATTATGCATAGGTTTCAGTTTGGGGTAAGCATGGCTGTCAGTGCACAGCAGCTATGCTAGTCTTAATTAGTGGTGTTTCAAATTGAGCATTCCATCGCTCCCGAGCTCTGCCAGTGTCCCCTGCTATATTGTCGTGTATTTCTATAGGTTCTGAATCGATCCCCCTATTCCTGACCCTATTCTGGTTAAACTTACTAGCTAGTTAACTAACAGTCAGCCCATGAGGCAAGAAAACCCCCATGATGCAGATACCGTTATCTGACGCAGTCACACTACGGCACAGGAACGTGTTATCTGATTAGGTCATAACGCTTGAGATCTAATTAGACAAGCGACATTCCTCCAGCCCCTGATAAGGCATACAACATTCTCATAACAAATCAAACCTATGACAACCTGGATAATCCGTGCGGCCATTGTTTTGATTTCACAGAGAACTTTAGTAAAGAATGTGCTAACGACCAAGTCGTATGACATCTTTATTGACGTACCTATGTCCATCCTTACGTCAATCCCGGCACCTTTAGGGTATAAATATTGCCGACCTTGCCCTATGCAAAGACACGCGTGGTGACAAGACGGAGCTGCCATACTTGCCGAAGCCGAGAGCAGAAGCAGACCCCGCAGGCAGCAGCCCCGCCTTCCTGACGCGCTGAGAGACGCGCTGCTATCTCAAGCCGAGAGACCCAGCACCGGCGCTTCTGGGCAGCCCTCGCAGGCAGCCTGGAATATCGAGAGCAGAGAAAGAGATACCATTCCTCATTCATCCTAAATTCCAGGTACAGAACTGAATAACCCCTCCTAGAGAATTCTTTAGTTATCCACTTGGCAAAAACAAACTTAACTTAAACTGTAACTTTCTATTCCCGCCCACGCATTAGACTTAGGTCAGGTACACGGGGTAGGCGTATTTAGAAACACCAGTTGAGTACGTTTAGTCAAATGTATATGTGTATGTAAATATATTTTAATCATTTTAAACATCATATGGCTCAGAAACCATATCAATGTTTTTACAGTATTATTTTATACTATTGCTTCTAATGTATGCACTTTACTTAACTATAAGTATTGCAATAATATCGATCCATTTCTCTTGTACGAGAAAAGAGACTGATCAATAAATAACATCTTTTATTGAACACGCCCGTCTCCTCCTTTTCTCTACACTCTGATGAGACTAAGAATGCACGTACTGACTGAGTAAAATAATTGCCTTGTGCTCACACGACTCTTGAGATTGACTCTTGATTAGGGGAGAGCAAAGTTGTCATGTTCTATGGTTGTCAGAAACTAAATCCCTTCTTGTCTAATCAGGGGAGTTAATCCTTCCTTGAACATTCGAGAAAGTTTCTAGCGAACTCTGAGCTTAGCTGGCAAACCCAAAAATTAAGTCTAGTATCGACAGTAGTAGACCTAGTTAACGTCTGGCCTAGGCCTTTACTGCTGTAGGTACTATTCCAATGCGCAGAGCCTATTGGGAAAATAGGAGCTACACTACATGGCGCCCAACGTGTTTGGAAAGGGCGATAAAACTAACGTAAGACATTTAGAGTAACTCAGTCGTGCTTTCTCACTCAGACCCCTTTTCCCAAATACTCCAAAGACGTCTGGAGTGGGTGAAAGGTTATAATATCCTCCAAAACCTCGCAGGAGGGAACTCCTATGTATGGTTCTTGGTCTAAGTCAACGTTGAAGGATAAACAGTGTTCCAAAATATTGTGCATCTAATCTCTGTTTCCATAAAGAAACCTGATCTGCAAATAAACATAATACCATCCTGTCAGCAAAATGGACAGCGATGAAGAACGAGAGGTTACTAGATTAGCTACTGAAATAGCAGATGCTGATGCTACCATGCAAGCAGCAGACGCGGATATAATACTCATTCCGGTCGCCAAAAGAAGATCTATAACCTTAAAACTTATAGAAAATGGACTGACACCTAGAGGTGGCACAGTCATATTCGTAATCGAGGCACACGAATATCGGCAGACAGAGGTATACTATACATGGATACATTTTCCAGCAGCTAATACTATAACAAAGTACTTCCACTATTACAAAGTAGAGGAACCTCCTAATGAGTACACTCCTTTCGAGGAGGTGGAAGTACCACTCAAATTCCAAGAGCATTTGCTCTTATTTGATGGCGCCCTAAAACATAATAATCACATTACAAGGCTCGGTCCTTTAGGAAGACCAGGAGCAACGTGGCCGGTCTTAGCCGGATACACACCATATCCAGACATCGAAAGAATGCCTGCAGCAGAGCTGCTAATACAGCTAAAACAACTACTAAAAATTCACAGACAATTAGTTCAGTATGTAATGCGGACTTCAACAATTCAGCCAGCGATTAAACTTCCACAGCTGACCCCTCACCAGGGGAACACAAATAAAATTACACCACAGAACATCCAATCCTGCCTAGGTAAAGTTCCAGCTAAACGGGAACAAATACCATTCTGGTTGGCACAGAAAATTACCCAAATAGAGGCGGTGTTTCCTGACACCACCCCATTAGAAAAACACAGGATTCTGACTATATGTCTCCCAATGGGAATCGCACCACACATTGAGGACTGTGACACTTGGGGTACAGTCTTTGCTTCCATCTACACAAAAACGCACGGTGTTCCATCCATTTCGGTAATACCAGATGTGCTAAAACAAATTCAAGATGAATACGGTCCAGAACCTGCTTTAACTCTTTGTATGAAATTACTAAAAGACTTCAAGCAGGTATCGGCTATATTACTAGCCAACATAAAGGGTGAAGCAGCAAACGTGGCGATCCGCCAGAGGTTAAAAGAGACAGATATAGCAGACCAACCAGCTGAAATTGCCAGAATCATAGAAAAATCCTATGAAGAACTAGGCAGAGATAGTCTAGGTGGAATACCAGTAAAACCGCAACTGACTACAAGTCCAGAAAAAATGTTTTTTAATAATAATAATAATTCACCAAAAAAGAACTGGGATGGGAACAAACAATCCAATCCTAAAGAAAAGAAATTCCAGTTCAGAGGAAGGTCTCCTAGGCGAAGAGAGAAATCTCCAAACCCGAGACAAAGGTCACCTCAGAGTGAACCCTCTGGGAATAGATATAACCTTAGAAATAGGGATAATATTAAAAAACCTGATAGATATCAAGACATTGATACACGTCCCTCTCAATCTTTTCAGAATTCCTCGCAGAAATCGGAAAGAAGAGGACGATCAGAAGAGCACGCCAAGTCCAAAGACAAGGAACCTGCTCAACTGAAAAAGAAATCACAATTTCCAAAAAAGAAGGTAGCCAGTATCAAGGTAGTTAACAATGCCGAGAATACTGAGGACACAACTGAAAAACGGAGAGTGGGCTCAGACAATGCTAGACAGCGCAGCAGAGGTGAGCATAGCTCGCAAAGTCCTTATGAATCATCTGGAGACAGTGGCACGAATGAATACCTTCAAGTGGAAACTGCAGACACCAGAGTTAGCAAGCCCCACAAAATATACGAGATAACATTACGTATAGAGGGAGATAAGACTAGGAAAATTAGGGGACTATTTTGGGATAACCTCTCCAAAGGCTATGACATCCTTCTAGCTGAAAAAGACTGGCCACCAGAGTTTGTCAGGGAGTGCCCTCATGGCGAAGAAGTAATTATGCCTGCCTTCTCGAATCAAATACCGATTCATAAAAAATACACACTTGCTAGAAAGTGGGCAGTGGCCTTAGCACCTGCTTTATACAAAAATCATGTAGGATGGGATGAGGATTCTCCTCCTCACAAAATCCAGTTAAAATCACAACCAACTGCACAAAGGCAGTACCCAATTAAGCAAGAAGCTAAAAAACAAGTAAATGAAATACTAGATCAGCTAGAATACCAGAGGGTGATTGAAACTTGCACCTCACAAATGAACAATCCTTTGTTTCCGGTCTCCAAACCAGACAATTCATACCGTCTAGTTTTGGATTACCGACACCTTAACACATGTTGCAAAACTTTTGCAGTGCAAAACTCACACAGTGCTGCACTAATGAATAACATAGTGCGCAAAAAATACAAAACTACCTTGGACATCTCCAACGGATTCTTTTGTCAAAACATAGCACCAGAGAGCAGATATTTAACAGCTTTCTCAGTAAATGGCACTCAAAAACAATTCTGTCGGTTAGCCCAGGGGTACAAGAATAGCCCGGGGGTATTCTCAGCGAGAGTAACAGAATTACTACAACAATATGATGATGAAGCATTATCTTATGTCGATGACATTTACTTAACAGATGATGACTTGGAGACTCACTTGAAAAGAGTGAACACCATAATACTTGGGTTCGCTGCAGAGGGTTACAAATTCAACTTCAAAAAGTCCAGAATTGCCCATCTGACGGTCCTATTCTTAGGATATGAGTTATCAAGTGAAGGCAAAAGCCTGGCAGACAATTTCCTAGAGAAATGTGCCGTAATCCAAGCTCCTAAAACACTAAAAAACCTACAGTCAATTCTAGGCTTCCTAAATTTCGGAAGAACTTACATTGCAAATTACGCAGAAAGGGTCAAACCCCTTTACGATCTAATTAAACCAGACTTTAAAAGATCCAGTTGGACTCAAACACACACAGAAATTTTGAGATCCTTACAAACAGACATGCTAATTAAAACAAAATTAGAAACCCGTGATAATACACGCAACCTTGTGATCCGAGTCATCCCAGGGAGATGCGGATTCACATACCTGACCTCTAATGAGGGAGAAAAGGTACCAATTGCATTCAAATCACACTTGTACACTAAGGCTGAAATGAAATTTAGCCCAACGGAAAAAATTCTTACAGCAACACAGACAGCTATAGCAAAAGAACGAGCCCTGGCACAAGGTAAACGAATAATAATTGTGACACCAATACCAGCCTTAGAGGCGGTAACAAAGGCAAGCATTCCAAATGCGAAAGCACTCCATCCGAGATGGATACAATGGGCTAACTCTCTTGCTGCAACAGACGTGGTGTACGAATTTGATCCTTACTTAAAAACACAAGAATTTCTACAATATGAATTCGAATGTCCTCTGCCAACCGAAATTCTGCCTCTAGACCAATACGGCTGTATAATATATACAGACGGATCAGCACAACCCGCAGTAGGGGGTAAACAAGCTTACAGTGCTGCGTGCGCGATTGTTAAAGGTCGTTGGCACGAAGGGAAATTTAAACCAACCCTGACTAAAACACAATCCCTAGGAGATTGTACAGCTCAGCGAGCTGAACTACTAGCATTCAAGATGGCGCTTGAAAATACGGATCGAGAATTCCCCACACTCATAGTGTGCGATTCATATTACTGCGTTCAATCTTACAATGAATACTTGCAGATCTGGCTTCAAAATGGTTTCAAGGATGCGAAAGGTGGCACAATCAAGCACAAAATGCTCTGGGAACAAGTAGCTCTTTTACAAAAAGAACTACCAAAGACTCACGTGATACATACACTGAGTCATCAACGTGATGGCGTTCACGTTGCAGGTAATTCATTGGCTGATGAGGCCGCGAAGGCAGCTGTACAAACGGCTTCCGTAGCTGCCGTCACCCGGTCAAAAACAAAAATAGACAGTGAAATATTACAAGCTGTCAGCGCTTCAGAAAAGGATTCGATAGAACCACTCCCTAAAGGCTTTCCAGTAAAATACTCATACATAACTGATGCAAACAATGTTCCTTTTGCTCAAATCCCTGGAGTGGGGGATAGGGCAATTCCAAACATGGAACATAGGTTAGGACTAATAATAGCGGCACACGAAGGGCTTGCTTCTACCCATGCTGGCGTCTCAGCCACAGTATCATTATTAAAACAGCGATACTGGTGGCCACAAATGAGGAGACAAACAAGGAACTATGTTCTAGCATGTGAAATATGTCAAAAAATGAAAGTATCAACTGTGAGACGTCCGGCACAGACGCCCCTTCTAATCTCGGATAAACCATTAGCCTGTGTTTATCTAGACCACTGCGGTCCCTTACAAAGGGATGGTAACTATAAATATATCTTGGTCGCAGTGGACTCATGCACGAGATTCATATGGATGTGGCCCCAGCGAACGGCTGACGCCAGAACTGTTATAAAAGATTTGCGGGTCTTTATCGGCACATACGCAATTGGCATTCTGCATTCGGACAATGGTCCTGCTTTTAGCTCTCGGGCTTATAAGGAGGCCATGGTCAGCATGGGCGTGCAATTGCGGTACTCTTGTCCATTTCACCCTGAGGGGAACGGAATTGTTGAAAGAAAAAACCGTGACATAAAGCAATCTATAACGGCAAAGGTATTAGGTTCGGGAGCTGGGTGGGTCAAACATCTAATAAGTGTCCAACGTAGTCTAAATAACTTGCCAAGAAATTCTCTGAAGGGATTCAGTCCGTACGAATTATTATTCGGAACTAGGATGTTGATCTCTGACCTTGATAGTCAGACTTCAGTGGTAACAGAAAAAAGCTTTGATGTCAAAGACCGTTTGGCTATTTTGCAGGACTTAAACAAAACAAGAAAAGACCTGAGCAACATACAGTTGAAACAACAGCCAACAACCACTGAAGAATCACCACCTGTCCCAGCAAGACCTGTCTGGATTCCAAAAGTCGGGGATCTAGTCAGGGAGAAGATCGCGGTAAAGAAGGAATTTGGGCCTTCTTACAGAAAAGCAGTTCCTGTCTTGTCTGTCAACGGGACAAGATCAGTTGTACTACCGCCACTTGCTGGAAAAAAGGAGAACCGAGTTGTATCCATCGACCTGGTAAAACCACAACATGTGGCCTATAACAAACAGTAGGCCAAGTGGACTCCCAATAAGTAGCAGAACACCAAGGTTTGCTACCAGTACAGAGGTCCTAACAAAGAGGCTCATCACATTCGAAACGCCTACAGAAGAACAACAAGGACTATGCAACAATGCAATAGAACTTAGACCTCTGAAAACCCAAATAAAGACATTTAGCAGAGACACACCAATCTATACTGAAGTACCAAGTGAAAATGCAAAAAACAAAAATCCTGAACCAATTGGAACAATTGACAGAACTGCATCCGGTTACTTCATCAACTTCGATGATTCCTCTGAAGGCTTCAGCGAACAAAAGACACAGCCATCATCAAAATCCTTTAAAGACAAAGCGAAGGAACTTTTGAAACAACTGAAAGAAACATATCTGATTTCTCCATGGATTGAATTTTGGGTGGGTTTTGGTGCATTTATCCTCATACTTTGGCTCATCATGGTATTTACTTTGGGACGCTTCATTGAGGGAAAATATGCTAAAATGGACACAGCAAGTCAGAACATCAACTTGGTCCTCAAACCACACACATCGTCACACGTCGAGAAACGAGAACTTTCTTCAGAACTTTCTTCAGCCAACTTCACAGCAATTCCAATACCTGGTGGGGTAGCCTGGGACAACACTGACTATGAAATTTATGGTCCGGTCGAGATCCTGAAATATCCACACCAAATTAAGATCTCTTTGAGTGACTTTGCAAAACCAAACTCATTTGCTGATGATTGGGACTTTGAAAGTATAAACAATATGATGTCTGACTTAGTAATGTCTGCTAAATTTACAAAACATGATTATTTGCAAGGTTCTACAAATTATGATAGTATGTATTGCTATAACCACTATGGTAACCATTTCTTGCATAAATCTGCACAACCTAGAAATGTTTTAAATTTTAATCAATGGGAACATTGTGCTACACCTCCAAAAGGGAGCTCTAGAACCGTTTATGACAAATATTCATACTTTCAAGGTTTTAACACTAGTAATGCTGAAACATTTTATTATAAATTGTCAAACAAGACAGGGACCAAAACCATGATAACCAACACAAAATTGATTTATTCTGATTCATTCTTTGAAAAAATGAATACTTTTGGATTCGATTATTGGGACAAAAATGTTGATTTGAAAAGTGTTTGGGGCACAAAAGAATGGCAAGTACAGGGTTTAGAAGCTTTGTTTAGAGCCTGCATGATCCCAGAACAAATGATATTTTTAAATGACACTGTTCAACAAACCACCTGTCTTGGCTTAGCCAAAATCAAAGATTTAAATAACCCGTCTATTCCAAAGCCAACAATGTTTAGCAATAACTCTGATACAGATGAAGAAATAGACGTAAACCATATACTTAACCAAAACAGAACACATCCTGATTGGAAACAATGGTTGATCTGGCCCACAGATACAAATCACTGTCAAGATAGATTCCTGAATAAAACACAGGGTTTCAAAATGACCAGGCCAGACCCTAGATATCCCCAAAGACATCACCCAGGGATAATAACAACCTACAGTGTGGGCAAATTATGCCTTCAATGGCTACAGTCTTCCACACTGCCTGAAATTAAGCAACACCTAACTTTACTTACTGATGGTGCTGACTTGCGTGATTTCATAATGGGACCACGCAAACAGCGTCAAAAGCGTTTCATAGCAGCCTCTGTATATGCAGCATATAATGAGGCCTGGAAGGTTACTCAAATTGAGACAGCAGAAAGAATACGGGAAATTGACCGTATTAATTTGGAAAAATCACTTTCTGTAGTAGACAATGGGTTAATGACTCTGTCCTCCAGAATTTTTTCATTGGACAGCATTGTGTCTTCAGCAATCGATATATTATCGCAAGACTTACTGTTATTACAACATGGTCAGTCACAATTGCGTTCTATCGTACAGCTTGGCTGGACGTTACAAAATCTGCGTTCAGGCTATGTGCCTTGGCGTTTAATCAACACTACGTCACTATTCCAAATCTTTAACCTTACTGATAGACAAATCGGTATGGCGCAGAAGGGTGCTGATTATACAATCTTGAGCATTGAAAAACTAGAAAGATTACCGTTGACAATGTCAGAACGACCTGTCAGTGAATGGATAATCCACGGAATCATAAATATTCCAATCTCAACCTTCAGGTTTCAATACTGCCAAAAATATATACAGGCTGGCATGTACGAGAAATTGGGAAAGGGGTACCTTAAAACAACTTGGAACCTGCCCTATTCACATGCATGTGTCAGTAACAAAGGACAGAAAGTGTTTCTTAGTGGCAACAATTGTGCTATGTCACTAAGCGGCACGCTTCTGTGTAACGGTATTAGTTTGCACGGAGCCTGTGAAGGGAATTCATACAACCTTTCATGTCACCAGCAAGGCGCACCTGCAACTGAAATAGAACCATTCTTTCAAAGACTCTATAATGGGAGTTACATTCTTATTGTAGACCGCAGATGCTGTAGTCTTATGCCCGGGACTCCTTATCTCGTCACTACGACGGCGAAGGTCAAGTGCTGTGGACGTTCTTTGTTCCCCAGCTCCTTTCCAGACAGGGAGGCGAGGGCATGGCCCAGTTTGAAAATTACTTCTATTCGAATAGACACTTTAAGCAGAATGAAAACAGTGCTTCTTCAGATGCCTACAAGGCTCACGTCATCAAAAGAAACGTATGATCTACAAGTCGCAAGGACGACTGCAGAGATACATACATTATTATCAACCAATTCCCCCGTACATTTCGCGGAAATCCTGAGCGAAATCTTAAATATTTCTGATACCACAGGAGTCTCAAAGGTATTTAAGACAGTATTTTCGATGGCATTAACACCATTCAAAGCCATACTGGGTATTTTTCCAGATTTCGTCCATTCGATTTTTGGCGGACTTCCCCTAATACTAGGACTAATTGCAGGAATCCTATTCCTAGTCCTTATTTTTCGATATGGCAACCCATGTCACAGATCAAACTCTCGCGACAATGGAAGATACGATCCTAGCCATTGGATACCGGGACCGGATATCAAAAATCCTGGGACTCTCCCGGCTTAGAGACCTGAACATGACTTGGTTTCTATCATTTCGACCAATGTGGCAAAGGTGTGTTTTACCTGTACTAAGGTGTCTGCTATGCGGAGAAGAATGCGTGTTAGACACCTGTCTGACGCTACAATCGGATGCGCCGGTGGATGCAGATACACTGTTGGTTCCTACCAAGGTTCACGCTTTGTGCTGCCCTCAAAGGCTGCCAATTCTGATGACGGCATTCCTGGAATCTTCACCACTGCGATTGAAGAGTAGTGAAGTACGAGATGAAAGCAGCATCGAACAGGTACGACCTTCTGTCAGCAATGCAAATCAGAATGTCAATGCAGACAATCATGCGCATGAATGCATGGTTACCCCTATTTCCGACTTAGTGGAACTTTCCCATGAAGCTGTTGACAGTTTTTTCGAAAGCCTGAATGATATGATGTTCTCTCCGGAACAGAAATAGAGACTTTTGAGTAAACTCGCACACGGCGTTCCCTGAATTCGGCCTTCAACTTTAAAAATAAAGTCACATGAACAATTACAATCCAGTTCACGGACAGCAACTTTTTTCAGCAAGCCCTTAAAATATTTTTCTATATATTTTTTCCCCGGGACACTGATCTTCTGCTTAAAGTAAGAAACTATTCCTAGAGAACTAAGATTTCTATTTTTTTAGATACTTTATAGACTTTATATAGACTTTAGCTGCCCGCTGGTATGTTCACGATATATTTTATGTGATGAAATGGTTTCGACTTTTTTTCTGTATAGCCATATTAAGAGCCATTTCATGTGTATTTCTCATATACCAACAAGCAATAATGCATAACAATGCGTGTTTACTTTTGCATTTAATTCATAGCTTAAGTGCATACAATATATATGACTGCAATTTTTCAGTATATTTGAAAATTTCAAAATGCATTTATGTATTTTGGGGTGGTAAGGTATACACTATACTCTATAGTATGTTGTACTATGTTATACTATGCATAGATTAGTAGATATGACCATAGTTAGCGTGGAGTGGGTGTCGTGTATTTCTATAGGTTCTGAATCGATCCCCCTATTCCTGACCCTATTCTGGTTAAACTTACTAGCTAGTTAACTAACAGTCAGCCCATGAGGCAAGAAAACCCCCATGATGCAGATACCGTTATCTGACGCAGTCACACTACGGCACAGGAACGTGTTATCTGATTAGGTCATAACGCTTGAGATCTAATTAGACAAGCGACATTCCTCCAGCCCCTGATAAGGCATACGACGTTCTCATAACAAATCAAACCTATGACAACCTGGATAATCCGTGCGGCCATTGTTTTGATTTCACAGAGAACTTTAGTAAAGAATGTGCTAACGAGCAAGTCGTATGACATCTTTATTGACGTACCTATGTCCATCCTTACGTCAATCCCGGCACCTTTAAGGTATAAATATTGCCGACCTTGCCCTATGCAAAGACACGCGTGGTGACAAGACGGAGCTGCCATACTTGCCGAAGCCGAGAGCAGAAGCAGACCCCGCAGGCAGCAGCCCCGCCTTCCTGACGCGCTGAGAGACGCGCTGCTATCTCAAGCCGAGAGACCCAGCACCGGCGCTTCTGGGCAGCCCTCGCAGGCAGCCTGGAATATCGAGAGCAGAGAAAGAGATACCATTCCTCATTCATCCTAAATTCCAGGTACAGAACTGAATAACCCCTCCTAGAGAATTCTTTAGTTATCCACTTGGCAAAAACAAACTTAACTTAAACTGTAACTTTCTATTCCCGCCCACGCATTAGACTTAGGTCAGGTACACGGGGTAGGCGTATTTAGAAACACCAGTTGAGTACGTTTAGTCAAATGTATATGTGTATGTAAATATATTTTAATCATTTTAAACATCATATGGCTCAGAAACCATATCAATGTTTTTACAGTATTATTTTATACTATTGCTTCTAATGTATGCACTTTACTTAACTATAAGTATTGCAATAATATCGATCCATTTCTCTTGTACGAGAAAAGAGACTGATCAATAAATAACATCTTTTATTGAACACGCCCGTCTCCTCCTTTTCTCTACACTCTGATGAGACTAAGAATGCACGTACTGACTGAGTAAAATAATTGCCTTGTGCTCACACGACTCTTGAGATTGACTCTTGATTAGGGGAGAGCAAAGTTGTCATGTTCTATGGTTGTCAGAAACTAAATCCCTTCTTGTCTAATCAGGGGAGTTAATCCTTCCTTGAACATTCGAGAAAGTTTCTAGCGAACTCTGAGCTTAGCTGGCAAACCCAAAAATTAAGTCTAGTATCGACAGTAGTAGACCTAGTTAACGTCTGGCCTAGGCCTTTACTGCTGTAGGTACTATTCCAATGCGCAGAGCCTATTGGGAAAATAGGAGCTACACTACAATATCTTCTTGCATTCGTTTGTACAGTTTTCTTACCATGTGTGCATTGTTCGGGTTGGCGATAATCATTTGCAATGCCACCAAGGTTGGTGGCACATCTGGAAACGTGGGATAGTGATCTCTAATTGCTCCCTTCAATATGTGATATGCCAACTTAAACTTAAAAAGTAGCGTTTGATTACGTATATAGCTTAGGTCATTAAGGTCAATAAACGTCCCTTCATTGCATAGGTCACCCATGGTGTCTATACCGATTTGTTGCAGCATTGTCATTCCATCTCAGATGCGGGTCACAGAGATTGAGGGTGTTGCTGCAGGGGCATTGCCGGTGCGTACAACTGCAGCCTGCTTACTAGTTTTCCTATGCGTTGCCATGGCAAATTAGTGGTTTGGATAGTATTGATTTACTCCTTGGCTATGTGTGTGCGCTGGTGTGGCAGTATGCATCGTAGTGAGATGGGATTAGCATCTCCATCCTCTACCACTACATGTGGCAAATGTCGAATTGGGTGGTACCAATAATGTGCATATTGCACTTGTGCACATAGGTAATAGAAAGAGAATTCTGGCACTGCTAATCCCCATTTTGTGCATGGTAGTGTTAGTGTTCGCAGGTCTATGCATGCTTGATTTCTTGCCCATATGATGCCCATTACGTTAGCAGTCAGTCTTTTAAAGACTGGTGGTGTTGGTGCTATTGGAATGCTATTAAATAAATAAAGAAATTTGGGGAGGATAACCATTTTAACAATGGCCATTCAATCTATTAAGGACAATGGTAAATGTAGCCAGCGCTCTGCTCTTCTATTTTAACTAACACTTTCCCATAGTTCTCTGTAATTACTGTCTCAGGGTTCTTGTGATACCATATTCCAAGGTATTTGATATAGTCTATTTGCCATTCTAGTGGGAATTCTACTGGGTGTGGTTTAGTTATGCTCGTTAACGGGAGTATCATAGATTTACTCCAGTTGATTTTGAGGCCAGATTATCTACCAAATGTAATGTATTCCCTCAGTAAAGGAGATAAGATGACTCCATAGCACCATATCATCCGCATATAGTGATATATTTATAGTACTTTGTATAAATCTCAATGCTGTGTCCACATGCTGTTGTCTACCCTTGCATGCCAGTGGTTCCAGCATGATAGCGAACAATAAGGGAGATAAGGGGCACTCTTGTCTTGTTCGGCACTGTATATGTATCGTACCCGAGATATGCCCATTTACTTTTACCCGCTTTACAGGTCTAGTATATAGGATCATGATCCATATCAGTAGGCTAGGAGGCATACCCATTTTACCCAGCACTGTGAACAGGTATACCCATTCAACTGAGTCGAACACTTTGGCAGTGTCTAATAGTACTGCTGCCGCTTCCAGTTCGGGATTAAACTGATAGGAAAGTGCAAACTGTGTGCGACAGTTGTGTGCTGTAGAACTATTGGGTATGAATCCAGATTGATCTGGTAATACAATATTCTCCAATTATGACTGGAGTCTTGTGGCTAATATTTTGGCTAGAATGTTTGTGTCCATGTTGATTAGGGATAAAGGTCAATATGATTCACAGATCTCCGAGTCGTTGTACAGTTTTAATAGGGCTATTATTAATGCTTCCCTTAGGGTAGGCGGAAGGGTTTGTTTATCATGGGTATCTCGGTACATTTCTACTAAATAAGGGCTCAGTATTTCTACATACTATTTATAGATTCTCCCAGTGAACCCGTCTGGTCCAGGGGATTTTCCATTGGGCAGGGCCTTAATGGCTTCTTTAACATCCTTAATTGTGCTAGGTCTTCCCTTTGATTATGGGACAGCCATGCTATCGCTATATATTCTAGGTAGTTTAGGACTTCTTGTGACGTGGCTGTGCTACGCGATGCCTAGAGTTCTCCGTAGGTTGCCATGAAGGCGTCTAATATGTCTGCAGTGTTATAATGCGATGTACCTTGTGCATCTTTGTATGTGCTGTGTGTGTATTGCATATTTGTTGTGCCAGTATTCTTCCTCCTCTGCCTCCCTCACCATATGTCCTAGCATTCTGCCTCTGTATTTTATACTGTATCTCATTGTCTATAAATTCCTGATATTCAGTTAACACTTCCTTGAGTTCCCCTAGTCTAGCAGTGTTGTATTCGCGCTCATATTCCTCTTCTAACTGTCGGAGCATATTCTCAAATCTAGTTAGCTGAGCACGTATATATCGCACAGAATTCCTGCATTTGTACTTATGCATGTGCTGCGTAGAGTGGCTTTAAATGCTTCCCACAACAGAATTGCGTCATATGCAGAGTTTTTGTTCAGGTGAAAGTATTCTTCTATTGCATTTCTGATTGTGCTATTGTAAAGCGGGTATAACAGCGCTTTTGCATTGAAATGCCATAGGTAAGGCGGAGGGGAATAGTTGGGGAGGTCCATGGAGAGCAGTACTGGTTTATGGTCCGATAGCATATTTGGGAGGTGTTGTATATCACCCTCCGTTGTCAGTCAGTAGTCAATACACAACCAACTATTATGAGCTGTGGATGTATGTGTATTCTATGAAAGATGTGGATTGTGCATGCGCCATATATCCATCATCTGAAATTCATTCATCACATCTTTGTACTACTTTAACAGTTCATCTGTGGGGTTCTTTGGTTGTTCCTGATCTATCCTGTTCATCATTAAGTCAGATATTAAGATCTCCACCCCACAGTGTTTCCATATCTGGTTGGTCCCGTATTTTCCTCCAGATATTTGGACCATAAACCTTGACTAGGCCCACCCGGGTGCCTCGGAGTTGTCCAGTGACTATTATATATATATATACCTTGGTCATCTGTAATAGTGTGATCGACGATGAATTGAGTCCCCTTTTTTAATCAGAGTTATGACACCGCTAGAGTAGAACGAGTATGACAATGTAAATATATTTCCAGCCCATTTTCCACCCAGAGTGCATTTGTGGGCTTTCGCCAGATGGGTCTCTTGTAACATAGCTATTTCGATATGATGCCTTTCTAAATATGTAAACACCTGCTTTATTTTCTTGGGTTTGTTTAGGCTCCGGACATTGCAGGTTAGTAATCGGAGCACCAATGATACCTTTTTGCTATCCATACCTAGGTGTCCAGTATAGCTATAATGAAAAAGTCAGGCTCCCTCCACTGCATATATCTTGTATTATTTGTCTGTAGCTGTTGCTCCAAAATATGACATATCTTTCCATGACATATTGCATTGTACATTTATCACTGGTGCCTGAGAAAACAAACATCTGCCTAATCCCCCCACCCACTTCAGCATCCCAATTACGCCGAAGACATGCCCAATCAAACGAAATAACCAACATTTCAACTGTGTCTGTGAGTACCCACATGGGGGCCGCTAGATGCCCGAACTTTCATCCGCAGGGCGGATGCGGCCAAAATATGCGTAAAGTAGATGGGGTATGTGCTAATTATGTATTGAAGGGCACTTTAGTATAATGATGTTATATTGCTCTCATGCCACCCATAAGACTCTTACTTGGTATTGGTTACACAATGGCTGCTTCAGTACATGTCTCACTCTAGGTTTAGGGGTATACTTAATGAGACATAATCAAATATTCATTAGTGCATTACAACATTAATCGCTCTGTCACCTTGCCTTAATGCAGTTGACAGACATGATACTAGACAGTCTTTACACAAAGCTGCATTCAATGCCCTAATGTCCGTGCAGCATAAATAGCACAGCCCGTTCATATATGCAGGGTATTGTGCCTACCTTAAGAGGTCTTAATCGGGGTATCTCCCATGGCACATCACCAAAATAACAGCAGCTGGTAACAGTAAACCAGTGAATGTCACGAACAATCCACATAGTTGTATTTTCTAAAACCCTGAATGTGCGGTCTATGCCATAAAAATCATTTTCTGGAAGCCCAATGTTTTAACGCTACCCGGAATTTACTCAGACATTGATGACATACTTATGAATTCCGCTTTTGTGATATACTTAAGAATTCCGCTTTTGAAAAGTTTTTATTAAGAATAGGAACAAAATTAGAAGAGCAAAATTTAAAACCTATTAGTACTGTATGATATATATTAAAATATAATATGAAATAGATTTTATCAAATGTAAATCAGTTAAAAAAAAATGGTACTTTTTATCCTTGTTTTAACTGTTTTATACTGGATTATTATATGTATACTGCCGCATTTTAAGATTTTAATTAATCAAACAATAAAGAATAAATAAGGAATAAATACTCAGACATTACTCTCTGATTTACTCTGTAGACAATGGCACAAGGGAGACAGGGTCACTTGACGACGAAAAGCCCCTTTCTATTGATTTGCAAAGCAATAGAATGCTATTTACATAAAAATAGTGTTTCGTATTTTGCCTTTGCTTCCATAAAACTGCTCGTTTTTCTTCACATAGAGAGTCAGATTGATTTAACATAGGATATGCTTATTTATCTAACATGTTCTAATTTATCTCCTGAGTGAATTAAATACAAAGTTATGACCTTTGGTTTCGGACAGAAGAATGAAGGATATTAAGACCCTTTGGCTGCATGCTACTATGTGTAACCAGGGAACCTAGTCTCACATCCTAACTCTGACATTTGACCACATTCCGTGACCCTGGGCACATTACTTTACTTTTATGTGCATCTTTCCCTTGGCAGCCAAATCTCTGAACAGTCTTAAACAATTTAAACTTTGAAGTATTGATCGATGAAGCTCCAAATCTAATAATATCAACACTATACACAGTGCACGTTACAATAACGAACCAAAGTCGTGTTACTTATGGAAACGTCATAGTGCAATGGGATATGATAATAAATGCTTCCGCGCTTATCTTTAGAAAACATTACTTTTAATACATGGCACTCGGTGCAGTGATACCGTCTAGCACACTTAACTGCAACACGAATATTGAAGAAATGCACGTTTTTGTAATTACCGTATTTATCATATTTTTAAAGCCGCTTGTTGCGCGCACTACAAAGCAATGTTTACCATAGTTGGCTTATGCTTTGTCTCTTTGGGCAAAGCCAGGCCCTTGGTTCCCTGGATGTGCTGCCCTATCCCCCTGTAAGATACACGCGAGTTTTGTTAAGGTTGGTGGGAGATAGTGCGTTGCAACTTTGGTGAAAGGCTCAGTTTACTGGGAGAGAGCAGTGCTTTCCAAACCTGGCAAATGCTAGTGGTCACACAGGGTGCCTGATGGTGTGATTGTCACATCGCTTGTGCTGCTGCAGCAGGGGCACAATGATGAAGTGTATGGCAGGCGTATCACAAATAAGTGTCTCCTGTGATAGCCTATGTGGTGCCCTAATGCATCTGGTTTCTAGAGTAATACACACACAAATGTATAGTCACCACTGTTGTTGCCATGTTGCTGCCGCCACTCTGGTCCCTACTCGCAACAACAGGAAATGCCTATACATGAATGCCTGACCAGACACCCAGCTTCCTGTCAGAGACATAGACGAAGGAGGTAACCGGACAAAGTTAAAGCAACTGCCATTTCTAAAAGGCATTTGAGCCTCACGACAAGTGCGAATAAACACAGAAAATCAACATACGCAGGCCGCGACCAGCGAAACCGCCCGAGCTGGACTATTACCAAAAATTAGATCCGAGGAGCAGCAGCGCCATGACAGGTCCACACCGCCTGATTAAATAGAAATGCCCCGCTTCTCTGAGAAGTTTGCGAATACACCGCTTCTTTTCTGACTCAAAAATTCAGATTATTCATAAGGCCCTGATGAGAGTTCAGGAACCTTCTTGGCCCTAACTCAAAACGCGTCGGCATACCAACGAGAACAGACTAGTATATTGAGTATACACTAGGACTAAAGAAAAATTTCTATGGTCCTGGGCATTTGACGTTGTCCTGTGATCAATCATGAAGTTGATCTTTGGTTGAGAAAATAATAATTGTAATGTTTATTATTTAAATGTTATTCGGATGTTTTGTAGTCTAATTTGTGAATATTATTTTCGTTGTATTGTATGAAATGTATTTATATGTGTGATAATTAAGTTAAATGTCAATGTGTATTTGTTTTTCTGCATCAAACACGTATGACATTTTGTGCAACAATAAAAAGTGAGTGGTACAAATCAAGGTACCTGACCGAACGTAATTAAGTATTGGTTTGGTCTTAATTGGAAAAACCACGTTATAACAAATAAGGAGGGTGCAGGCGCTTGTTCTGTTTTTTATGATTTAAAAAATGATTTAAAAAAGGTCCAGCCCGACCCTGTCCCGTTTAAGAACCTAACTCCCTTGGGTTTCAAAATCTCTAAAAGGCAGGCTTCTGGTAGTATGTACCGTAATTATAATTGCATCTTTGACAGGAATATATTTGAAAATAAAAAAGGATCTCCCTGCTCTTATCTGCTTATTATAGATGGATTTTTGTTACTTAACTAGACAGCGAATACGTAATAATATTAGCTGCTTAATTAAAATAATTATGTAAGTATTAAACAATGTACGGCTCTGTATAGCTCAATATTTAAACCCGTACTGTAAAACCGAATGTTTCAAGGAGCAGAGGGCTAATAAAGAAACTGTGAGGGCTGGGAGTAATTGTGGAATGCACAGGGAGAAAATAGTGTAGGTGCTCATTATTTATACAAGCATTTGCAATGTAATAGATCTCGTATTTACTACTCGAGACCTATTGCATTGAAAACAGGAGTGCAGGAGTGGGGGAGTGTGAGGGTGGGGGCAAGAAATCACGGACTGCAGGAAGGAATAGGGGTAGGCAGGTTAACAAAATAGTTTTTCAAGTAAAAGGGCTCATAGCCATGGAAGGACACAAATGACGACATGGCCGTCAGGAGGAGAGACTAAGAACCTGAAAACCAATGATATTGCAGCATTTAGGATGTAAGCCAATTAAAAAGACGGGTAGAGAGTGGGCGGAGTCTAAACAAAGCTTCCCCTATAATAGTGTATACTGCATTGCTCGCAAAGCAATGCAGCGCATTCGCGCTGCTACGCTAGGCGAGACCTGAGAAGGGTTCTTTCCAGACCAAGGGCTGTCTTTCTATCAAATTTTCTGTAATTCCATTCAGTGGTTCAGGCTGTAGTTGTTTCTAAAATATCTACGTAAATTGACATTGGGAAAACACTTTTTTTGACCCCCCCCTTTTTCTTGGCCCCTTGTTGACGGATAACACAAACCTTTCCATTCACAACTAGAATCACTGGGGAACTATTTTTGGAAAAGTTTGTGAAGACTCATCAAACATCACCAATGATATAGGCAAGTAAAAAAAAATCATGGTCCTAAATATAACTTCCGTACTGGCGACTGCCAGTAGATGATATATATTTCTATATATTTATAATATATATATATACACACACACACACACATATGTGTGTGTTTATAAAAGTAGATATTTATATATAGTAATATATATATCAGTCAAATTTAACTAATTTACATTATATTAACGTTATATATTATAACATCAACATGTTTGTATGTTTTTGGACAATCTGTTTTTTCAGATTTTTTTTATTTTACCATTTTATATATAGGAATACATTATTGTGATAAGCAATATTTTTGACACAATATTTTTGTCAACAATTTTTTTAACACAATTTTATGACAGTGATCCCACATTAGAGGTTGATTGTGGGTAAGAGTTCAGTAAAAGAAGGAATAAGTTTGGAATTTAATAATTAGCTGAATATTTAAGGCTTTGTTAAATATATTAGCTAGGCAACCCCCTTTTATGTGGGAGATAACACCTCAAGATCTGGTATTTTGGGGGTAGGGCTAAGCATACATTAGCTTCTGTTTGATCAATAAATCTGTTATAAAAACAAGGTCAAGGGACTTGCCTGTAATGAGATCTTGAACCTATACAATGCTGAGCCAAAGATCTAGTATGGATTAATGTTCTCTTAAGTCTTGGTGCTTCAATTGATTTAGAAGAGGAAACATTCAAGGCATTGCATGTGCTAGGTGAGGCACCAGTGTTCAATGTGACAGTGTAGAACCAGTGGCGTAGCTAGGTTGCCATGGGCGCTATTGCAAGCAAAGTAATTGGGCCCCCACACTAGGGTGACATGCAAACTGTCAGCTGCACCCGACACTCCTCAACTTCGTTCAACAGAGTCTGCATCTGCCGTATCAAAACTCACTACCAAGCTCATACCCTCACTAATACACTAATATAAGTACAATCCCTACACTGCATTCCTGCATGTCAAATCCATTACCCTTGAAAGCATTAACAAAAATGAATTTCTGTGGAAAGCTACAAACGTTCCCATAAGTACCCCGTTAACACCACTAATGTGGGATCTTGGAAAAAAGACGGTGCAAGATCTTGCCTTCCTACGGCCATTATTGTATTGGCGCCGTCTATGGTCCGCTGAAGAACTACGGCATTATACCCATGGGCTGAGAGAAATAATGATTATGGGTTCATGCCAGAAAATTCATTGGCTGAAGGCCATTCGGTCTTTACTTTTCAAAATGGGAATGAGGGAACTCTGGGAGGACCCAGAAAACGCTATATTCCCCTCCAAAAAAATTGTAAAAGAAAAGTATTGGGAGATGGTGCTTACAGAAGCAAGGTCAAAGGGACACTCCTCGCACTTAACTGGCCAATTTCTGGAAATAAAAGCCCGACCGAAGCTGGAACTATATTGGGACACTATCGGAAAACAGCAGGACCGTAGCTCTATTTCCAACTAAGAGTAGGTACCCTTCCAGTAAGGTCTTTTACAGCTAAATGGGCAGGAGAAAATGGTAATGACAGATGTCCTAAGTGTGGGGAGGAACAAGAGTCACTAAGTCACTTCCTTTTCTTCTGTCCTTTGTATTCGGCCCCCAGATCGATGTGGATTAAACCTATATGCAAATTGCTTGGTATCCATAGACATCATGAGGCGCTAAGAATCCTATGTACTGACCCGAAGCCTTTAATTGCTGTTGCTATGGCTAAATTTTTGAAATGGGCCTGGGTAATTCGTACAAAACAAATAGCGGGAGGCATATGAATTTTAGCTGATTTATACTTGTAATATTTTGAGGGTTGTTTTTATGCACTTTTCTGCAATACTCCCCTGGACTAAATGCATATTGATGAGTTTGTTTTTAGGATTTATGAAATAATGTAAGAATATATTTGGCAATAGTCCAATGTAGTTTAATACCTTTTAATATTTATGTATATGTTTTTATGGATTTTTAATCTAGAATTCTGTATTTTATGTATACTTTTATGACTTAAATTGTCGAATAAAGTTATTATGATGATGATGATGATTAACAAAGCCAATCCGTATGCATGCACTCAGAAATATAACATGCAGGGAACCCATATTCACACTGCTGCTCTCACATAGGCACCTAACTCATGCTTCACTCACACAGGCTTACGTGTTATTCTGCAACTCCAACAGGCACAGATTTCAACCTGTAAACTACTTACTTATCTTGCACTCACTAAATACAATCTGCATTCACACAGGCAAAGCCCTCAAAATGCACTCACTATATATGGTGGCTAAGTTTAAGTTTAAGTTTAAAATTATTTATAGAGCGCACGTCTACCAGCGGTTTCTTGGCGCTAATGCTAACATGGTCCAGGGCTAGAAAGCAAGGGGGAGTGATGGCGTGTTACTCAAGGAACTTCTTGAACAAGAAGGTCTTGAGGTGTTTTCGAAATTGGGGGTACAGAGTGATGGAGCGGAGTTCAAGGGGAAGGGAATTCCAGAGGATCGGGGCAAGAGTGGCAAATTTTGAGCCTCCCCACTTCTTTCTCCGGTAGCGTGGGACAGTGAGGAGGGACTGGGAGGACGAGCGGAGTTCCCTGGTGGGAACGTAGGGGGTGATCTCAGAAGAGATAAATGCAGGTGCCACGTCCTGGCGTGCCAAAAAGGTGATAGATGCGAGCTTAAATTGGACCCTGGCCAGCACAGGGAGCCAATGTAGCGTTTTTAGAAGAGGGGTAGAGTGGTGAAATTTTGGAAGTTTGAAGGCCAGGCTGGCCGCCTGGTTCTGTATCAGTTGTAGGCGGCGCAAGCTATATGCGGGGATGCCGGCATATAGGGCGTTGCCATAGTCCAGGCGGGATACCACCATGGCCAGAATGATAAGTTTGAGAGCGGAAAAAGTAAAGAAACGGGACACCCTGCGTATAATGCGCAGTGCAAGAAAAGAAGAAGACACCACAGAGCTAACCTGGGAGTGAAGGGTGAGTTGAGAGTTGAGTTTTATGCCCAGGGTTTTAACAGAGGAGGGAGAAGAGGATAGATTGAAGACCAGCTGGAGGTCGTCCGCGTAATTAAAAACGGCGACCTCCATCTGTTGAAGAGAAAAGATAAGTGGGGCAACGTACAGATTGAATAAAAGGGGGGAAAGGGAGGAACCTTGGGGGACCCCGCATTGAACTTTCCGGACGTCCGCTGTAAAGTCGCCCAGGCGGACGGCCTGGGTGCGGTCCCTCAGGAAGGAGGAAAGCCAGACCAGAGCGGTACCCCCGATCCCCGCCGCCTTGATACGGGACAGCAGAATGGTGTGATCCACAGTATCAAAGGCGGCAGAGAGGTCGAGGAGCACTAGGGCCTGGCGCTGGTTGGTATCCATACCCTCCCTGAGGTTGTCCAGGACCGAGATGACAACGGACTCCGTAGAGTGTGCGGGGCGGAAGCCGGCCTGGCGGGGGGCAAGAACCCCATGCATCTCCACGAAGGAGCTCAGGGCGCAGGTGACGTGGCGCTCGAGGACCTTAGCCAAAAATGGCAAGAGGGAGATGGGGCGGAAGTTGGCGAGGACGGTGGGGTCTGCCCCGGGTTTTTTTAGGATAGGCACGATAACCGCAGACTTCAAGGGGTTTGGGACTATGCCTTGGGCAAGAGAACTATTAAGGAGGTGAAGGGGGGGGTCAGGGCAAGTAGAAAAAATATGCCGGAGGATGTGAGCAGGGCAGGGGTCAAGCGGAGAGACAGATTTGACCAAGGAAACTAAAGAGATCAGAGATTCCTTAGTGATGAGGGGGAGGGTGATGAGCTCACCCTTGGGAGGGGGACATTGGGGATCCATGAAGGAGGGAGAAGGGGGAGGGATGTTGGCTTTGATGATTGCAATTTTATGAATAAAGTAGTTATTGAGGGAGTGACAGAGGTCTTCGGACGGGACGGGCCTGAGGGTTGTTCTGTCCGAGAATGCTAGGTTGTGGATGATCGTAAATATCTCTTTGGATTGGTTATCCGCGGCGAGGACTTTGGAGGAGAAGTAAGATGTTTTAGCCGCCAAGATGTCTTTTTTATATTGGGCGAGAACGGTGGTATACTCCAGCTTTAAAATGGGGCAATAATTTCTCCTCCACGCCCGCTCCGCGCGGCGTACTTTAAGTTTGGTGGCCTTAAGCTCTACATTAAACCACCGGTTGGCATCCTTCTCGCGCTTGGAGGTGATAAGTTTGAGCGGGGCGACGGAGTCGCAGCCAGAGGAGAGCCAATGGTCGATGGCCTTGAACTGGGAGAGAGTGGAAAGACCCTGCAAGGAGGGAAGGGAGGAGGTGAGAAGGGAGGAGAGATTTTCCGGATTGACTCGGCCCCAAGATCGAACCCAGGTGTTTTTGGGGCGGGGGGGCTTAGCTGGGGGGTGGGTAGGAAGGGAAAAAGAGATCAGGTAATGATCAGACCATGAGCAGGGCGAGATGGAGAGAGAATCCACAGGGCAATTCAGGGACCAGATCTGGTTGAGCGTGTGACCTTTGATATGAGTGGGGGAGTGAACGAAAGATGTAAAGTTAAGAGATTGGAGAGTGTCAGAAAACTCCTTAGAGGACAAACATTCAGCAGGGTCAGAGGGCCAGAAGTTGAAGTCGCCAAGAAGTAGGATGGCAGAGTTATTGACTGTAATCGTGGCTAAGACGTCCAAGAAATCAGAGAGAAATTGTATGGGGGATTGAGGGGGACGGTAGGTGAGGAAGCAGGTCAGAGGGGGAGAGGTGGAAGTGGTGCGAATCACCAGATATTCGGAGGTCGCAATACCGGGCAGGGATAGAATTTGAAAGGGGAGATCGGCACGTGCGATGACTGCCACGCCACCCCCAGCTCTGCCGGTAGGGCGGTCGGCCCTAAGGGCATAGTAAGTGGCCGGTAAGATGGATAATAGGGCGGGGAGGGAGTCATCGCAGAACCAGGTCTCCGTTAGGAAAAGGAGGTCTGGGGCGTGAGTATCCAGCAGGACCGAGAGCTCATGCGCGTGCGCGACCGCAGACCGGGTGTTGAGATAACACGCCGTGAGTGCTTTAGGGGTAACAGGAGGAACAATGCTGCAAGGTATAGAAGAGGGGCTGACGGTAGGATGGGGGATGTGAGGGGAGGCGGTAGGGGCAAGAGCAAGGGTGCAAATGCGAGAGCATGTGGAGGCAATAAGGGGCCAAGGTCCCTGGAGGCTGCGCAGTTGGTCCGGGGTATAGTTGATAAGCGGGGCAGAGTGACGCGCCCCTAGCCCCGGACAGTCGCGGACGGGCGCAGACGGGCTTGCCTTAGGCGCGCCTTCGGCGCGCAAACGGCGCTCCCGCTGCGCTCGTCCGCTGCGCTTCCTGTAAATGCACATTTATATAACAGTAAGGGGCGTGGCCTGTGGGGGCGTGGCCTGTAGGGGGCGGCGTCAGCGCGCACGCCTCAGCTGATGGCGGCCGCTCGAGAGATGCCCAACACAAACAGAGCCAACACAGGATAAATCGTAAGTGACACCACACAATGAGCAATTTTTAAAACAGAAGTAGATTTTAAAAGTAATTTGCCAGAGTTAACGTACCACCAGCCCCGGCTTTTCGCCTCAGGACTGGGAAAGCAATCAAGGAAGCGCTAGCAGATCAGCGCTTATGAAGGCGAAGGTGAAGGGGGCGTGGCCTGTGGGGGGCGTGGCCTGTAGGGGGCGGCGTCAGCGCGCACGCCTCAGCTGATGGCGGCCGCTCGAGAGATGCCCAACACAAACAGAGCCAACACAGGATAAATCGTAAGTGACACCACACAATGAGCAATTTTTAAAACAGAAGTAGATTTTAAAAGTAATTTGCCAGAGTTAACGTACCACCAGCCCCGGCTTTTCGCCTCAGGACTGGGAAAGCAATCAAGGAAGCGCTAGCAGATCAGCGCTTATGAAGGCGAAGGTGAAGGGGGCGTGGCCTGTGGGGGGCGTGGCCTGTAGGGGGCGGCGTCAGCGCGCACGCCTCAGCTGATGGCGGCCGCTCGAGAGATGCCCAACACAAACAGAGCCAACACAGGATAAATCGTAAGTGACACCACACAATGAGCAATTTTTAAAACAGAAGTAGATTTTAATAGTAATTTGCCAGAGTTAACGTACCACCAGCCCCGGCTTTTCGCCTCAGGACTGGGAAAGCAATCAAGGAAGCGCTAGCAGATCAGCGCTTATGAAGGCGAAGGTGAAGGGGGCGTGGCCTGTGGGGGGCGTGGCCTGTAGGGGGCGGCGTCAGCGCGCACGCCTCAGCTGATGGCGGCCGCTGGAGAGATGCCCAACACAAACAGAGCCAACACAGGATAAATCGTAAGTGACACCACACAATGAGCAATTTTTAAAACAGAAGTAGATTTTAAAAGTAATTTGCCAGACTTAACGTACCACCAGCCCCGGCTTTTCGCCTCAGGACTGGGAAAGCAATCAAGGAAGCGCTAGCAGATCAGCGCTTATGAAGGCGAAGGTGAAGGGGGCGTGGCCTGTGGGGGGCGTGGCCTGTAGGGGGCGGCGTCAGCGCGCACGCCTCAGCTGATGGCGGCTATTCTTCCCTCACACAACTACACTGGTATATCGCTCACTAGGAAGGTGCAGGGTTTAGACAGATGATGGCATAAGAAGCATACATTGAGTCTCTGGTGCATTTGGCCACTAGTGCAATTTAAGCTGTTGAGCTGCAAAGCTACACTGTAGCCTTAATGTCCACTGAGGTTATCTAATCACCTGTTAGCCACACATGAACCTGCATTGCACTCTATGTGAGTCTGATCTTTGTGGACTTTTGTGGGGAAGCGTCTTTGAGTCAAAGCAAAGTCCTACTTGCCTTCTAAAAAACAAGATGGCATGCTAAAATAAACAAAGAAAAAATATACCAACTAAATGTGCAGGCCATGTGCTTCAAAAACAAATTAAATAGTAAACTTTCACACTCACCTGCCATCTTCAAACAGTACAATATGTATGCAGAAAAGCATTTCAAGATAGTGGCATGGTTTTCAACATTGCAGCAGTGACACCTCATTCTCTGCATAAGACAGCTGTGGTCCAGTAGCAATGGCAGCACAGCCACTGGTTCTCTCATTACTCAATTAGCAGTAGTCAACATTTACAGGTGAGTAGGTCGGACTTCTATAGATGCAGAGTCACAAAAAGTAGGCAAAATACTGCTACTTACACTGCCTGACATCCTAAAGATGCCCACTAGGCAGAGCAAAAACCTTGGCAACACAATGAAGAGGGCGGAGCTACTGCCAAATTGTATGCATGCTGTTCTGAAGAGCTGTACTAATATGTGAATGGCACTCTGTCTGATGAAAAACTGTAGTAGATTTACCCAAACCGGTTTTCTGTAAGCAAGTTTCTGTATTCATTTTTTGAAAAATATTAGGCTGGTGAGACAGTACACACTTCCTTCATAAGCTTGGAACAAATGAGGTATTGTGGGGTCAGTACAAGCTGCATTCAAAGACATGGAACATGTATGGCACTGCAGGCCCCATTCAAGTGTCCTTCAAAGACAAGGAACAAGTGTGCAACTCAGGGCCATGCAAGCTTGCTTCAAAGACATGGAACAAGTGTGGTAGAGAAGGGCCAGCCATTCCAATGTTCCTTCAACAATACTGAACAAATGTGATATTGCAGGGCCACTCAAGCTTCCTTCAAAGACATGGGACACGCATGCACAGGGCAGCATCATTGCATGCCTCCTTCAGCTACAATGAACAAGCAGCATTTCAGATTTGGTACAGGTGTAAGGAACAGCACTGGGGTATAGAGTGCAAGCTTGACTCACATGCATAGCAAGACTTCCATATACAAAACAGGAACAGCGTTGCACAGAAGTAAACGCTTTCCTCACACCCATAGAGCACATACTGATCTGGTCAGAAACAATACAAGCTTCTCTCACATTCACAGACATAGGCCAGCAGCAGCAGTCCAAGTCTGTGTGTAGCACTCATACACAATGTGCAGCATTTTGCAGCAGTGTAAGTTCCCATCACATGCAGCACATGTACAGAATGGGCATCAGCAGCACAAGCTCAGATATCCTCACTATCCAATCAGGCCTCACACTGGCAGCAGCCTTAAAACGTATTTGGTGCACAGAACACCCAATGTAAAGTACAGAGATGGGTGAGCCACTGAAGGCTTTAGCCAAAGGTTAAACTCTGGTTCAGCTTGAGGTCCTCTTGACCCCTCAAACCTAAAATGAGCTGAGTTTTCTTTGTACTCTGCTTGCTACCTGACGGTCTAACCTCATGCACCTTTAAACCATTAAACATTGATGCCAAACAGAAGCAAGAAAGGGATGGCAATTTAGAAGAGTAGATTAGTAGGTGTTTGATTTTGGAAGGGTTCAGTTTTCTTGGAGGGGTTGTCAAATTTGATAGGCGGGTGCATAAGAGGGCTGGAGGCTGTTTTGATCAGATTGAAGAGTTGTTTCACACAATTCTTGGCTGAGTCAAGGAGGGATCTGAAGAGACTAGGGGCCAGATGTAGGAGCCCAAATACCGGTCGGTAACGGCCGATTTCGGCCATTACCGACCGGTATTTGGGTTTTGCTATGTAGGGGTCTGAAAATTACAGGAACGGTATATTTACCGATTCGGTAAGGTTACCGATTCGGTAAATTACCGAATCGGTAAATATACCGATTCTGTAATTCCATATGTAGCTGGCACTTCAAAGAGTGCCACAGGCCCTTTAGGAGTCGGTATTTACCACCCAATCCTATTGGGTGGTAAAATACCGAATTCCAGTTTACATGCACATCTGTGCATGTACACCTATGCCATGTGACACACAGACATGCCCTAGGGCATGTATGTGTGTCACATTGGACACAAGGCAAAAACTGGGGTGCTACAGGGTGTCAAAGTGACACCCTGTCCCCCTTGGCAATTCAGTATTTTTACTGATTCTGTAATTACCGATTCGGTATTTGGCATTGATTCCTATGGGCTTCAAGGCCCAGAGGAATCAATGGCAAATACCGATTCTGTAATTACAGAATCAGTAAATACCGAATCATACCGATTCGGTATTTTTTACCGAATGAATACCTACATCAGATTTACAGATTCATGAATACCGAATCGGTAAAATTCGGTTTTTATGAAGTGGTAAATTTGATTTACCTACATCTAGCCCTAGATTTCTAGCAAAATGCGTGCTTTTGTTAAAACTATATAGCATTGAGGAGGCAAGCCAGATTACTGGTGGAGGGTGACTTTTTTGTTATCTTATATCGAGATCTCAAGGTTTTGTTTTCCTAGTAAAAGACCTTTTGGAATCAATGAGCAAATGGTGTTATTCCTGTAATTTTGCTGTGGAGTGGGGCGTCCTCGTCAAGCAAAACAGAAAGATTGCAGAAGCAGTGGGCAGTGGAGGCATAGAAATCGAAGTCGGGATTGATGATGGAAAGTACCTTTAGTGCAATGTGCAGATGTCGATGTTCTTGGTGCTGCGTAGCCAGGAGGTCAATCTTTTTAGTTGGCCTCTAGTCATGACGTGAGAGAGTTGTAACCAGTCTATCAGAATGAGATCATCAACTGAGAGTAGGTTGTGTTTTGAGATTATGATATCTAGTATGGAGTCTTACTTGTGCATTGATTTAAGGTTATGTTGTACCAGTTAATTTGCGTAGAGGTAGGCGGCAAGCTGATTGATTGAACAATCATCTGTGTTGCACCAGTGCAGATTAAAATCACCTAGGAAGATCACATTGTTATTTTGTGTTGATTGGTCACTTGCAAAATCAATATGTTCCTCGATAAAGGCTACAATATTACCTGGTGGGTGATGGATTACATGAAGTCTGAATGGGGAAATGTTTTGTATTTGCAGTTCCAAGGTGAGGCACTGGAGAGTGAAGACTGACTGGTGGGAAGCTCTTTATATGGCAGCCATGCCTCCTCTGAGTCTAGCTAATCTGTCATTTCTGATAATTGAATAGTCTGGAGGAATAAGAAGGTCAAGTATGGTATGGGATGTATTATTGAACCAGGTCTCTGAGACAATAAGTAAGTCTAGGCTATAATATGTAATAGAGTAATATATTTCAAGTTTGTGTTTCATTGCCTATGTGCAATTATGAAGCATGCAATGTAGAGCAGATGTTTATGACATTGTGTAAGGAGTAACAGGGGAAGTGGCTGCAATAGGTGAGGGAGGGTATTTCTGTTGGCCAGTGTCTCCTTAGGGTTAGGCTGGTGTTTGGATCAAATCAAGGAAATTAATGAATTTTGGTGTAAGTTTGAGGTGTCTGGGGTATTGACATTACGGGAGAGAGGTTATAATGTTGGGGTGTTATAGCTTGAGGGGAGGCTTGCAATATTGGCTTGGGAGAGGTAGGGAGTAAATCTCTTGGGGCGGAGGAGGTGACTGATCCTTTATATTTGGGGTAAAGTGCCTTTTGCTGGGCAATAGACAGTTGAATGCAGTACATAGCCTGGAGCTTAGGTGGAAAATAGTGAGTTCAAGTTGGAAGAGTATTGAAGTGAGGGTATCAAGTTTATTTTCTAGGGTAAGCAGAGAGAAGGTAAGCAGAGAAAAGGTAAGCAGAGAAAAGAAGTGTGGTGTGCTATGATAATCATTTGTCATTGGAGGATGGTTATGAGTGGTATTCAAGGTATAATATCGTTTACCATGAAACATATTGCAATATGAAGGACGGAATCAAAACATGAACGTTTTTGGTGCCTCTCCCTATGGCACTTCCCTGCTGTATAACAGTATTGAGCTCTACCATGTTTCTCTCCCTCACAGTCTCTTGAGATATTTACCCTAATCTTCTCCTTCCTATCCTAGTCACTGCCAAATTGAATGCAGCTGGCAGGTTGAGAAGCTAATGAGTGAGTGAGTCAAAAGGGGAGGAGAAGCAACAAACAGGAACCAGGATTTTAGGACTGAACAGCCACTGTGGCTATGGACGAACCAAGTCACTCATCCTGAAAAAGGAAATTAACTATATAGAATAGAAGACAGTAAAGAGGAACATGGGGACAAGGGAAAGAAGCACAAAAAAGAATCAAGGTGAAGGAGAATAACAGAAAGTCACATGGAGAGAGCTTAGTTCTAATATCCCCTGGTAGTGAGTTCCATATTTGTGTGCAAAGATTTGCAAATCAGCTGTTCTCCATTTCAATGAAATTTGAAAGCATTCGCCCACCAGACTTAGAAATGATTTTTGCCAGTGCCAAAGTAGTTTCTTCTGCAGGTAGGCCAGAGCACTTACTGAAATGCACTTATACGCTATGTATGGCAGTAAAAATGTAATCTTTTTTGATATAGGTAGAAAATGCTAACAGACTTGTATAATCTTAAAACCAATTTGGCTGCTATGTTTTGAACGCAAAGTAACAATCTAATGTTTCCTTCAGGTTGTCCACCCGATAGAGCATTGGCATAATGTAACTTTTAGATAATAACAGATGGCTTATGATGCTTGGTGTTCAAGATTTTTTTTTTGATTGGTAAACGTGCCTCAAGCAAAATACTGTCCCATTGAGCGTCTCATATTTTGGACTAGAATGCACGTAGAGTACTTGCTGTTTATGTGAATGTGCTGGACAGGCCAAAGAGTTGAAAAGGCTGTGAAGGGTTGATAGTGGTCCCCATCTTGTCACTGCAGCCCACAATTAATATTTCAATTTTTACGTCATTGAGCTTTAGCCCACTAGTTTTTGTCCAAGAGGCGGCATCAAGTCCTCATTTCAAAGTCATCCTCAGGGTAACTGGGTGGTTTGGGTGTCAGCAGCATAGGTGTGCTGTTACAACCCCTACACCTTGAGGCCGAAGAGCAGAGGGTTAATTAATAAATTCCAATGAATAGGGGTTTGCAGGGAGCCATGAGGTACCCCTCACTCTACAGGAGCTTATGATATTAGAACCTAGAACACGTTTCTCCAACAAATAGTTTGTGAGCTACTGGTAGCTCTTCAGCTACCTTTAAGTAGCTCTCATGCGTCCAGCCCAGCCTTCTAAATTAAAAGCTTTTGATTTTATGAATTAATATTGATGTATATCAAAATTAATAAGTGTATGTTCAAGAGGAAAATCTGTGTACCTTTTGGAAATCCTACGCTGATGTTTGGAGACACAATGGTTATCTAAAGCTGATATTTGGTGTTGAGGAAATGTCGTACTAATATTATTACCTTGGTGGTACGGGTATTGCAGTTATGACTGTTAGCTACTTCCCACCCAAAGGCATTCCAAATTGACAAATTATTTTTCACATTACTGCTGGCATCCCTGCTTGATGTACTGAGGTGATCACAGGTGCTAATCTTGCAACGGGTGGCGACTAATTTAATCTGGGCTGATGTAGTGACTATTACAAAATACAATAATAATAATAATATTAGTAGCGTAGGTTGATTTTCATTGATTCTCATTGAACCTAAGCACCTCTTACCAAAGGAAATGTTGGAGAGCCTTGACCTAGAAGAATCATAAAAGGATGTAATTAGAATATAAGTATAGCATAAGGTATTTTATAAGGAAATGCACACACATAAGATCCGTACTCACACAATATATCTGAAGTTGGCAACAAAGAAGCATGAGGGCACTTGTACACTGCTCTGTATGAGTAAACCTGTTTCTTCTTATTTTTGGCGAGATGCATGTAGGCTACTTTCTGTATTCCTTTAGAAACCATGAGATCTAACCATACATCCCACGATTTTAAAATCAGCACCTTTATACATTCAAGAATGGACAACACAATTGGTTGGACCACTGCAATCCATAGGGTCGCCAATATGTTGCCACAAAATACATTATAGATATGTTGTGTCTGCTTGGGAAGTGGGCACATCATCGTGTCACTAGATATTAATGAGACTATGCTCGTCATTACATGTCATCAACAGGGCATATATTACATTTTGTATCCAAAAATGTGGAGCATAGGTGAGGAGAAACTCTTCGGAAAAAGAGTGGTGAATTATTTGTGACATATGTTCGTGCTCTGTGGTTGCACTTGAGGTAAGCAAACACATTTATAATCCAAGTGCAGTGCATATGCACCTTATAAAACAAAGATGAACTTATTAAACCAGTCATGGCACTTACATTTTGTCAAATGCTCTTATGATTCAGTGCCTATTTGTCATGTTGCATGGCTGATTATCAATTTACAACCCCTGTGAAGTAATGTGCATTCATGAGATCTTAAACCAACTTAGAATGTTTACAGATGGTTAAACAAACAAGAAATTGATAAAGCAGATACAAATAGCTCAAATGCTTACATTAAAATATGTGATCATAAAACATACCTGTCAGCAGTTCAGCATATCATCTATGTAAAGTCAGCACAGCAGCTTCTGGGCCATCTATTTAAAGCTTACAAACCCACATTTCGTTCTAGGCTTTAGCAAGCGAGGTGAAAGAGTCTGAATAACACTTTTTTGTAGCATCAGGTTCAATTGATGCAATATTTAACAAAATCCGTAAAAACAAGTATGTACCTGCAAGACATGCACTCGTGATAAGTGATATATTCAAATGATTCCAAGAAAAATGACTGGTTATCATTTTGTTTAAAATGTGTTGTAGATGTAAGCAAGTATAATTAATGTGTAGAATATATAACCCAGTAGGGCTCTGAGGTAAGACTCTTTAAGAGTAATTCCGGCTTTTGAGAAGTGGAGAAAATGCTTTATATTTGTGGGATGCTGCAATCCCTATAAAAAAACGTCTCTAATTTCTTTATAATATATGGGGTTTTACAATCCCTGTACACAAACCTGTCCCTTAATTTCTCTGTATTCAGTGAATCGTGACGCACCCATTCACTTATTAGAACAAAATGACATCAGAACCCATCTTATTACAGTTGAGTTCTGACATCACAAGCCTTGCTGTCAGAGCCAGCAGCCCAGCGTAAAGGCAGGTCAGGTCACGGAGCATAATTACCATGTATAAAGTACAAAAAACTAAGGGGTATATTTACAAGCCCCTATCGCCACCACAACGTCACTTTTACTCACGTTATGGTGTCAATAGGGGCTTTGCCTTATTTACAAGGCAGCGTTAAGCCACTTAATTATAACCAGGGAAAACCGTTTCTTAAACAGGCGAAACAAGGAGAAATGCTATATTTCTCCTCGTTTTTGCTGTTTCTATGTGTGCTGCGTTGTGCAGATAAATATAAAAACTGCAAAACGCCATAAATTGTTTCGGTGCAGAAAGGTGTCCCTTCCTGCACATACAGAATAAAAAATGATCTTTAGCAACTTCTCTATGTGCTGCATTAAGCAGCACACAAAAAAGTTACAAAACACCATTTAAAGATTGGTTCAAGGGTGCTTGCATTGGCGATAGGCTGCTAAATTTAGCACCAGCGCAGGGGGAAATGCAGGGCTGCACCAAATTGTTGTAAATATGTTGAAGGCCTGCATTTCTGAAGAGGCGGAGAGCGGCGTTAAGCCAAGGAGGCTAACGCTGCACACCTCCACTTCCTTGTAAATATGCCCCCAAATGTTGTTTTTCTTTCTTCTGCTCTGGTTTTCTAGTTGTACATTGACAAGAAGAAAGGCAATATTAATGGCAACATGTTTATTCTTTGTACTCCTTGGGTAATTATACAAAAGTTAGAATCTTTTTATACGTTTCTACTTATTTTGAGTTACTGCACTTATTATTTTTTTTACGAAAAAGACATTAAACTGATTTAAATTTATTTTTGCATCTATTTTTGAATAGTTTTTTTGGGTTGTTTAATTTCGCATAAAAAATGTAATATTTTATTCTTTAGGTTTGCAAACAAGTGCTTTCTTTCATTTGAAAGATGCAAACAACAGGGATTTGTGTGGTTTATGGGAAATGTGATCGTGTGACCATGTATGATAAGGAATAAACTGCTACCTGTTCTACATGATAAGGATATTGCAAGTCAACTCACAGTTCCATAGCCTTATAACTCGGATAGCGGGGTCATTCCTCTACATGTTCATGGAAGTCCTCAGTAACTTTCAATGTCGTTATCCTATACACCATACATCTTTACCATATTTCTTGTAGAGAATCGATGTAACTCTAACAGTACTGAAAATTGTATTGATAAATGTAAGCATTGCAATATGTCTATGCACGAATATGCCTAATTTCTTTTTCTTTAGAAGTAGGTGCCCTTCATTTAGGAACTAAGGTATTCGTAAAGCAATAGTTGTAGTAACCCTGTTAATCAGGTTTTGGATTGCAAAATACCTCTTTAGAATGGGCAAGCCCTCATTATGTGTAAGAACTTGTAGCTTTAGCCGGAATAACCCTTTGTGGAGGCTTTCCGAATCATAAAACTGGTTTGAGACCGTTTCTGAATCACAAACTCAAGGGGATATGAAAGCTGCATCCCCTATCTCTGTAAAATTATCAATGCTATGTGACTGCAGTGCTATCAAAACCATTGAAATGTTACCACCATCGAAGAAAAAAGTTTTGCCTAGTTAACTACCCAAACTAAACATGTAATACGAGAAAATGCATAACAAGTAATGTGAACGATCATGCATATATATATATATATATATATATATATATATATATATATATATATATATATATATATATATGCATGATCGTTCACATTACTTGTTATGCATTTTCTCGTATTACATGTTGATCAAGGTCCAGGTGGGACCGAAACGCGTCATGGCGGCGATGCTGGGTGCTGAAAAATAAATACTTTTGGCACGAAGAACTTCTTGGGTCCGCTATAATTCTATCGCTTCAGATTGGATATTTGGAGGGAAACTACAATATATATATATATATATATATATATATATATATATATATATATATATATATATATATATATATATATATATATATATATATATATATATATATATATATATATATATATATATATATATATAAATAACCCACTTGCGGTCCCCAATAGGTAGTTATAGTTAGGACCAAGTTTCCGTAGGAAGAGCATTATTTGTTTTGGTTATAACTTTGGCATCGTTTGATGAATCTTCATGAACGTTTCTAAACAAATTCTTTGTTCATATCACTTTGTCAAGGAGGGCCCAGAAAAAAGGGGGGGTCCTAAAACTTTTTTTCTCCATGCAATTTCCATAGGAACCTTAGGAATTACCCCAAATTTGGCAGAGAGAAGGTCTAGAAAGCATGCGTTTGTTTATTTGGTGTATATCCGTTCAGTAGTTTTTGAGAAATATTAAAATTTACAGATATCGATATTTAGGAATTCTACCATCTGTTTGGCTGAGGCGTTACGAGCACTAGCTTGCTGCTTATTGGTTGCGAGCGATGCGAGCGGTTTCAACTAGGAAGTGTTGGCCACCATTTTGTGATTTCGTTGAAATGAGTAAAAGGGAAAAAGGGCAAAAAGAGTAGGAAAGAGGAGGATAGGAGCACTGTAACCTCTGTGGGGGAGTGGGAAGCGAATTAGTCACTCCTATCGGTCTGAAAGTGCGGTGTTGCTCAGAGTGACATGGTGCTGAGATGAGATGCTACTACACTCAGGTATGAAACCGAGAGCGGAAACCGTGAGCTCATTGCTGTAAAGTGATGTGCTCTGGTCTTTGTAGCATACGTGTGCAAGTAGTGTTACTAGGCGTTTATACCGTACAGGGAGTGGGAAGCGAACTACTGACCGCTACCATGCATTTATACTATACCGGAAGTGAAGGACTCACGCCTACCGGTGTGAAGACTCGGGGATCAAACCAAGCTGATTGCTGTAAAGTGATGGGCTCTGTGTGCTATAGCATACTGGCCGCTGTAGTATAACTGTGTAAGTAGTGTTAGTATGCGTTTATACTATACAGGGAGTGTGATGCGAACTACTCACCCCTACCGGTCTCAAGACTCGTGGATGAAACCATGAGCTCATTGCTGTAAAGGCATGTACTATGTGTAATATTCTAATGTAAGTCATAGTAAAATGTTAGTATGTAATGCTAATGTGAGTTTTTTGCGAGTGACCTGCGTGGAGGTGAGAGCAGGCTGCTGAGAGAGAAGGAGGACTGCCGCCGTCCCGAAGCAAAGATCGTCTCACCGCCTACACCCGGGCTAGGACTACAGTCCCCAGGGTGCATCTCTGCCCACACACCTGCTGTGACTCAGGGGGAGGTGCTCACATCACGCCTAAAAGCGCTGCCTCTACCCCTGTGCTGTGTGAGTTTTTTTGCGAGTGACCTACGTGGAGGTGAGAGCAGGCTGTGGAGAGAGGACGAGGGCTGCTGCCGTCCCAAAGCAACGATCGTCTCACCGCCTACACCCGGGCTAGGTCTACAGCCCCCATGGTGCATCTCTGCCCACACACCTGCTCTTGATTCAGGGGGAGGTGCTCACATCGCGCCGAAAAGCCACGTCTCTTCTTCCACAGCGCGGGACGAAGCCGGGACTAAGCCCAGGACCAAGGGCGGGTCTGTCTGTGCCTGTCCATGACTGGGAGTGTCTGGACTGGGCCAATTCAATTAGACCACGGCAGCACATACGGTACTGTTATAAGTCCTTGACTTATTCATATGGGCGCTTCAAGAATGGACCTTGGACTGGACTGGGGTTGGTGGTTGCATTCAGCGCCAAATAATCCAAGGCATTTCCATCCTATTTTTGTGAAGTTTGGGTCTTTATTTCTTTTTTCATCTCTGAAGAATTTGATCTCAAAACTGTAAGAATGGGCAAACCCAATCACATAAGCTCACACCCTCAGACACGGCAAAAAACTATTTTAAATGGCTTACCCACTAATCCAACTGCTATTGATAAAATGCTCCAAAAAGCGATTGGAGCCGTGTCAAGCGCCGTAGAGAGCACCGAACGTCGTCTCTCAATCACTCCATCAATCTCTAACGTTCCATTGACACAATGGCCTCCTGTTTCATTATCCCCTAAATCACTGGGTATTATCCTCGACCTATCCATTAGTGAGCTTCCGTGTGCACAGCCTCAAACAAATGTCACACTAACAACTACACCTCCCACTGTAAAAGCTCCCAAAGTTACCACCAGGACCTATAAATGCCACATTAGACCTAAGAAAGGCAACCACGCTAACAAAACTCCAGTAGTTGTCAACAAAGAACCAGAGGGCCCTCAGGTGGCCACAGTGCCCACAAACCTTGCATTTACCCCTCCTGTTTGGGCAACCCGCTCACTAATTGATTTGCTAAGGCATCTCAAATAACTCATCAAGACGCAGTTTAAAACCGTGATGAGTCAGATCGATAAGGTTGTTACACTGCTGTACACAAGGGGTGTGGGAGGTAACCATTCTACAGCTCCAAATGGGTCCAACATTGCTGATACTGACTCTCACAGCAATCACCATTCTTCATTATGTGTTGTTATTTCTAACGGTCCCCACGTTGAAAGGCCAGTCCAAGTGCCATCTCGATTGATTCTCTGCACCCCAGCTCCTAGCTCATCCCAAGCTTGCCCGAATAACACTAATGAGGCTATCCCTTCAAACCCTCGAAATAACTTCCACGGTAACAAATTGAACCTCCCTGTCCAGCCAGCAGTCCCACTTGGAAGTACACACAATCCGAATACCAGTGAACACCACCACCAATTACCCTGTCTGGACCTACCCCCAGCAGCATTCCCCTATGTAGTCGTACTTGCAGGGGTACCATCGTTAAAGCCTGAGCGAACCGAAACCTTTGCTGAGCTCAAAAATAAGACAATTCATTGGCTAAATAGGAACAGGACCTGCTCAGGGAGAAATTCTGTTCGCCCGCAGAGTCAGATGGTTGGGGGTGAAACGTACGGACATCGACGGGGACTGCGTGGTGATAAATTTCAGGGACCGAGGGGTAGTCAATCACATACTCGACAGGGGTTGTACCAACTTATCTGGCACAATTTACCCACTTCCCTTGGGCTACTTTTATCCTCCAGACCCGACAACTAGAAGTATTGGTCAACACCAACTCCGGCATGGAGAACAGGTTTGAGCTACCACCATCTCCCTAGAGATTAGATTCAGTTCCTTGAATTATGTTGATTGACCATTATCAGTGCTCAAAAGATGGAGGGAAAAACCTTGCTCTATAGAAGGCAGCCATTTGGAGGTGCGGAGGCCAACGTTGGAGATCATCCCCACAGCAAAAAATGGACATAAAGGGAGGAAGGTACTGAGACCACATAATGCTATTCAATGTCCCCCTAGTCCCAATGCTTCCCCTGGAAAAGCTTATATTAGTACCCTTATGGCTAGGAGCCCACTCGCAGTCACCGCCGTTCCTTCAATAGAGGACAACAAGACTGTGCGCATTTCTTGGAATATAGCAGGTATCACCTCCAAACTATATCACTCGGAGTGGGGGGCGTTAATTGACCAGTGTGACCTTTGTCTATTCCAAGAAACTTGGGCTTTGACAGCCCCACACAGACCTGGTTTTGCTACCTATTTTATTCCCGCAAGTCTCGCGGCGAAGGGACGTCCTTTTGGGGGACTCTGTATTTGGGTGGGAACTCATCTGGGTTGTTCAGCAAAAGTGATTGATACTCACTCCCTCGACATCCTTTGTATTCTCCTCTCCTTTACAGATAGCTTAAAGGTTGCAGTAGTCAATGTCTACTCACGTCCCTCTCCCTCCTCCCAGGCATCCCCTATTTTAAATAAGTTAGATCAACTACTTTCTACTCTCCCTGCCTTATCTCATAAAATATTAGGGGGGACTTCAACTGTCACTACGAACCTTTAGACAGTATTAATACAGTCACTCAGGAAGAGGATTCTGCATGGCCCATCCCAGAATGCACTATGTATCCAACAAGGGGCTGGACTCCATTAGCTCTCCAGCTGAATAGGGCACCACGATAGATTATATAATGGTTAACATTGAATTCTGTATTTATATCAAGGGCTTCAATGTAAATACCAGACATGATAGCAATCATAATCTTTTGTTATTGGAACTAAAGCTCCCGATGGGGCATAGCCAAATGTCTCCCTCTGAAGAGCTTCCATCTCTACTGAATCTAATTGCCATTGCTGGTGGTAGACGAATCAGATGGGGTAAACATATCCAATCAGTTGATAAGGTAGCTACACTATACTAACATGCTCTCCTTTTTTTAGAGTACGTCTCCCAGTGGGAAAACTGAACCCACCACATCAACTTGCCTTAAAGAACATCCATCAAGACCTCCTCAATAAAATAGCAACTTTCTTTTATACAACCACCAATTCCAAGGCCCGCCCAACGCGCTCTAACCCTTGATTTAATAGTTCCTGTAGATTGGCGAAAAGTGCCCTTTTAAAACAGATAAAAAGTGGACAAAACACTAACATCAGAACAGCAAGAAATTTATATAAGAACTTAATCGCCCAGGCAAAGCAAGAGTGGAAGGATGACAGATGGGAGTCCATTAAATTTGCACTCGATAGCCGTGAATACAGGGCCTTTTGGAATATAGTTAAAAAGGGTAAGGTTGAGGGTTCTGATGCCATAGTGCCTAACTTAAGTGAATAGGTTTGGAATTCGCACTTTAAAAATCTGTATTCCCAAACCAATAAGCCACTTTCCACTGCCCTCTCCTCTACTCCTAAGGGGACATCTGTCTCTTCTGACCCCGGTACTTCTAACTCGATAGCCCCACCCTGCACTATGCAAGAAGTAGTTGCGGTTTTGAAGAGCATACCCTCAGGAAAAGCCCCGGGTTTGGATAGAATCCTGGGAGATCTGTTCCGTAGTGAACCGAAGGTATGGGCTCCCTACATTTGGGTGCTGTTTCATGCTATTCTTCAGGGCATGAGGTTCCGCACACACATGGCTTGGGGCAGAAATTATACCCATATTCAAAAAGGGCTCACCTCTGGACTCGGTGAATTATCGTCCAATCAGCTTAATCGACGTCCTACAAAAACTGTTCGCCCGCTTCTTATTATCAAGGCTGCAGACTTGGATGGATGCGCATCAGATTCTTACCCCCCTACAGGCTGGTTTCCGTGCCAAGGTCTACACCATCGACCAACTATTTAGACTCCAACTAATTCACTGGAAAGCTGTGGTTATGGAGGGGGGTAGTTTGTATCTAATATTCATAGACCTAAGAGCTGAATTTGATTTGGTCCAAAGAGATAAGCTCTGGGGCATATTGAAAGATATGGGTAATCCTTTATATATCTGCCACCTGCTACAACGATTGCACCAAGACTCCTTTGCAAGGGTACGGTATGGGAAAAGGGGGAACTTTCTGCACCATTCCCTGTGGAAAGGGGGGGTCAGGCAAGGGTGTGTCCTGGCCCCCACCCTCTTTTCTCTTTTTCTGACTGGCCTGATAGCTGACCTTCTGGGCAAGAAAGATTTAGATTCTCCTCGATTGGCAGATCGTAAGATTCCTGCTCTCATGTTCGCGGATGAAACGCTTCTTCTGTCAAAATCACCCCTGGGCATTCAGCGAACATTGGAAGCATTCTGGCAATTTTGTAAAAATAGAAACTTGGAGATCAATCATTCCAAAACTAAATACATGGTCTTTCGAGCCAACACAGTAAATTGCCCTCACCCCCATATAGATGGTATGGCCCTTGAGAGAACCTCACTATTTGACTACCTAGGGTTGACCCTGAATGACCAGATGGATTGGGGGACACAAGTGGCAAAAGCCAACCTGAAGCTGGCACAAGCATCCGGGGGTATTCTTAAGGTTTACAACGACTGCTCCCAGAAAATCCTAGGTCCCCCGTTAGAAATGTATAAGACCCAAGCCAGGGCAGGAGCACTTTATGGGGTAGAACTCAGGGGAAATGTTAGCACTAATCCTCTCGCTTTGACTGAGAATGATTTCCTCAGACGTCTTTTAAGACTCCCCCAGAGCACCCTCATCCTCCCTTTGTGACTTGATCTGGGCACGGTCCCTATTTTGGACATATCTGCCAATCAGAGACGGCTTTGGACTATTCCCGAGCTCTTCAGTTACAGAGAGGAACTCAAGGTCCTGTTATCTATTTTGGGGGCGGGGAAGATCCCTTGGATCACACATGTCAGAAACCTATGCTACGAAATAGGGAGGCCAGATATCTGGCTTCTACCAGAACAGACATGTCCCCTTTTCTCAAAAAAAGCCCTTGCATCTGCCCTTAAGGAATATCGCTTGGCTAGCCTATCACAAAATAGTACTTTAGGTGTTTTGAGTTCTATATTCTTGGAGGTAAAGTCCGTTTATCATTTTGAGCAGTTCTTTGACCAAATACAGCCACTTTGGCTAAGAAATGATATCTGCAATTCAGATATGGAACACTCCCACGTAGGGCCTACACTAACAAGTGGATAGGCGCAACCACCCCTGTTCAGGGTTTTATCAGGGTGCGACGCTAGTGTAGAGTCAGATTTGCATGTTTTGCTATTCTGCCCTCAATATAAAAAGGCCAGAGTTAAATGGATTGTTCAATTATGTAAGAACCTGGGCCTTAGGAATTATCTCGAGATGCATAGAATTCTAAAATACGATACATCCTTTTTGATGGCATTTGTCACTTCCAGGTTTTTATTTTCAATGTTGTGTACTAGAAGTGCAAAGATTAAATCAATGGGAATAGGGAGACGCGTAGTATCTGTCTCTCCCCAATAGACCTGAAACGTGGGATGTTTATTGGTTCTACCTGTTGGTTAAAGTCTTAGCCTATAATATTGTAATTATCTGATTATCTAAATGTACTGTTCGTCGGTCTTTTTATCTGATTTTAGGGCATTTTATCTGATGGTTTTAACTTTATAATCTTATTGTTTGAGATTTTATTGCGATATCTTATGTATTTAATGTTGCTTTTTATTTCTGTTGGCAATAGAGTACCCAGAATTTTGACTTTTATTGAAACTGTTTGTGTTGCTTTTATGGCCGTAAGGCCGATAATAAAGCTTTTTTGACTGACTGACTGAATGTAATGCTAGTAGAATGTAAGTATGTAATGTTAGAATGTAGGGCTGTCATGAGGGGAACCTTGGGGAGCTTGTACATGGTGCTGGAGAAGACTGTTGCCTTGCAGTCTCCCCTGTTGGTGGCTGTTTAAGCTGTCTTGCTTTCCTGCAATAAATCTACTTATCAGATCCACTGATGTCTGCCTCTTCACACCATAAATTTGGCGATGAGCGGGAGACGGTAAAAAGAAGCCAGCACTCACCAATATTTCGAGCTTGCTTGCGTTGTACTGAAGACTCGTTTTCTTCCTGAAGCTGTTTCTACTCATCCCAGGATCATCGGCTCATTGAACTATGGCATCCGACCTCTGGTAGAATTTATATTTTTAGATTTTGTGCTTCCTCTGCCTCTTCAGTACACTCTGGTCGTTGTACTACACGTGTGCAAGTAGTGTTAGGATGCGTCTATACTAATTCTGTAGTTATGTAGTAACCAATGCATCGTGGTCCTAGGGAGCGCCACCTCCCAGGCACAGCTCATACAATGTCCCGGGTGTGCATCTGCGGGACATTTATGTTTGCTATTAGAGGGTGGGTGCATGGCTTCCACCCTTTGATAGCAAATCCTTCTTTGCCTCATTGAAGCGAAAGGAAGAAAACTTCGTATTGCTTTGATAAAGCGGATCCGGGTGGTAAAAATGGAAGAAAAAAATGAAGCGTGTCTCACCCGTTCATTTAAATGAGGCCCCTGGTGGGTAATGTTCCAGGGGCCAATCCAATTATTATGTTGCGGGGTCTCTGCAGCACTGGGGACCTTAATCTTACATGTAAATTAGGCAAGGGAGGGCGCAGAGACGTTTCGCAGCCTAGGGGATCGCCACTTCCCCGGTGTTAGACCTGACACCCTTGGCGTGGTTTTCCCCCATCTTTTTGCCTCTGCCTCCTGTATTTTTGATGCTGTGCTGGATTTCGTTTTTGCTGGTTTAGATGCTTTGGACACTCTGCCACTGCTGATCAGTGCCAGAGTGTAAGTGCTCCCTATGTAAATTGTCATATTGATTGGGTATACCTGATTGGCATATTTGTATCACCATGAAGTCCCTAGTAAAGTGCACTGTGTGTGCCAGGGCTGGTGATGACAGATGCTACTAGTGGGCCTGCAGCGCAGATTGCGCCACCCACATAAGTAGCCCTAAAATGGTGTCTCAGGCCTGCCAACGCAGTGCCTGTGTGCAGTCAGTGGACTGCCATGTCCGGCTGGCCAGTGTCCCCACTGGCTGGGCCTAACCCTTCCCTGTCTGTGCACATCAGTCACCCCTATGGAAGGCTCAAGGTACCCCCTGGGTAGGGTGCAGTGTATGGGTAAGGTAGAGCATGTACTAGTGCAGGTCACATGCTCTGGTAGTGAGCAGCAGCCATTTTCTGTGCTCACTGCTGTAAGGTTATCTTGCTCCATAGAATAACATGGGGGAGGCTGGTCCCAATGGATTCCAGCCTATCTTCTCATAGGAACAAGATGGGACACAAGTGATTGATATCCCTGAACTCAGAATTTAATAACACATCTTTTAGTAAAGGTTGTTTTTAAATTCTGTGTTTGAGAATAGTACTTTTAGAAAGTGGCTGTTCTCTTGTCTAACCTTTCTGTGTGCCTGGGCCTGTTTGTGGATTGACTGTCTGGTTTGAGGGTGACAGGGGCTGCAGAGCCCCCAGGAGGTTGTCTGAGTCAGCCCGTGGATGAAAGGCAGCAGCTGCTGCCAGGGAAGTGGGAGGAGATAGCACCTGATAGTGAATAGGGCTGTGCCTGCCTGACCACAATGCTGGCTCCACCTCCTGCTGGGCGATTGTCACCTCTGTCCCTGATACTGAAAGAAAGAAGGAAGCCAGGAAAGGCCCAGTGCTCCAGCAACACCCAGAACTGGTTTAGACCGGGCTCAGGGCCCACTTGCACAAAGACTTCAAAGGACTTCAAAGACTTTTAGGGGTATAAGAAGGACCCCTGACTACAGATTTTTAGATTCTACAATCAAGAGGAACCTCTGCTGGAAGAAGGACTGCTGAAGAACTAAAGGAAGACTGCCTTGCTGTGTGCTCTAAGGGCTGACCTGTTCTGCTGACCAACTAAAGCTGAGGAGAAGAGGGACTTTGCTGTGTGCTGTGTCCCTGCTTACTTGAACTAAGGAGACTTTGCTGTGTGCTGTGTCTTCAACTTGAATCTCCAAGGGCCTGAGAAGAGCTGGCCCCCTGTTCTGCAACCCAGGGACATAAAGGGTCCCCAAGGACTACAAAACTCTGTTGTGTCCCCTGAAGCTGCTGTGGGCTGAAGAGATCGTGAGCACTGCTGTTTGCCCTGTGTAACGCGCTGGCTGCTCTCTAACCCGAGTGAGAGTGCCGCGCTGACCGCGCCTGCCGTGTTGCAAAGATCGCCGTGTTCATCGACACGTGTTGTGCGAAGACCGAAGGTTTGTGGGCCTTCCTCGTGCAGGGCGTACTAAATCAACTTGTGTGCATCTTCACCACCGCGGCCCGGGTTCAGGAATCACCCTGCGAGTTGCCCCGTACCTTGCCGGTACCAACGCCGTGAAGATCGAGCCCGCTGCTCCCTGATTGGCAGAGAGAGCCGAGCCCCCTCACCAACGCCGCAACGGGATTGCCCCATGCGCAGTAGCATCATCGACGAGGCCGTGCTGTGGTTGGTTGACGGCTCAACGTCATCAGAGGCTGGTCCCGGGAGCCACACTACCATTGGCTGACTCCCGGGTGCACACGGAGGCTTGTCAAAAGTGCCGCAACATCATTGGCTGGTCCGGGGAAGCCTGTGGAGGAGAGGAGCCGTGCCCGCAGCGAGAAGGAGACCCGTCCTCAAGATCCGTCCTCGCCGCGGGAGCAACGCGAATGCTGGCGGCCCCTGGCCTGAGTCCCGAAGAGCTGTGCTAGCTCCCCGCCACTCCTTGGAAGTGCTGAGAGCCGGCGGAGAGCGGAAGGGACCGGCCGGGGCTGGAAGCAAGTCTGTTCTGATCGGCGCGGTGCGCCCGAAGACCCTGGTGAGGTGCGCTCGCCTTGTTTGGGCACAATAGAGTGAAGGGCTGATTTGGAAATAGATTACACACTGGAATTACCTTGACAGCCAATTTAAGAGATGTTTTGGGCATAAGTCTGTATTATTATTAATAATAGAGATGCAAGAGACTTGAGACTGATTAGTATATAAGAACTTCCTGAACACAAGAGCAACCAATTAAGATTAAGTGCGACATATTCCTGAAGAAGTAATTATCGTGTATTGTTGATTTTTACTGCTGCAACTAGATAACGTTATATTTTTTATATATACTTACCTGTGTGGTCTCAGTTTGTGGTGGATTGGGGATTATTGTTGTGTTAAGTGCATTTATTATACACACTGCCTTAGGGATAAGCCTGTCTGCTCGTGCCAAGCTACCTAGAGGGTGAGCAGGGGTTATCTACTGTGTGTAATTCTTCACCCTGACTAGAAGCAAGGGTCCCTACTTGGTCTAAGGTACTTACCTCTGCCAATTAGAGACCCCCAGATCTAACACCCAGGTATTGTTTACTAATTGTTCGGGGGGCTTTGAGGCTAACTCAAGTCCGGGATACTCAAATACTTAAATATGCATTGTGGGCCTCGCCAGTCCCTGAAGCCTCGGTGGCCCTAGGCAGTGCCTTATTGGTTCTGTAATCACACGGGCAGTACTCATGGTGTTATAAAGTGATACACTCGTAGAACCCTTGCAGTTGTAGAATTATGCATGCTTCATTTATGTAATAGTCTGTTGGTTTATATTTGGTAGGTGCACCACAAAAACTTACAAATGTTTTCCCTCATAACCTCCTATAAACAGCCGATTTTCACAATAAACTACAGACAAGTGTTGTCAGAAAAAGAGGACCTATACACTCACTTATATATTGGTAAAAAAAATAACCTTTATTAATACAACACAAATAAATGGAAACACAAATTTATTCGAACAAACAAAAGTATAACATGAAATAAGTGGGTGGGACTCCTCCGGAACCATGGTACAAAACCTGCAAGACAAAAAAGAAACATAAGTATGTGTGCCATGTCCAAGAGAAAAAGAAAGATAGTCAGAATGAAAGGAAGATAGTGAGAACGGGACAGAGAGGGAGTGGGTGGAAGGGAGAAGGGGAGGGAGAGTCAAAAGAACAGAGGGAGGAGGAGGCAGAGTGTTGACCTACTGCACCCAGCCCTCACTGTTTACCTCCTGTCAACGTGTGTCTAGGACGCTGGGGTCCGCGAGAAAGAGTGCGGTCCAGCATGTCCTTAAAATGAAACAGATATGAATGAGGGCAGAGATTACATTATCATCTACGGCAACATCACTTGCCTGCACCTGTGCACCCAGACTGCTGCACCCCAGCCCCTTCCCTCGCACTGTGCTCAATTGCAGCTCCTGAGCACCGAGGCTTCACTGCTCACCTGCCACCACCGGTGTGTCCAACGATGTGCCGGTGCAAGCTCCGACTCCAGGGTGCCTCTGTCAGGGTGGCACAGCAGGTCTCCAGTCAGGGACGGTGTCTTGATACCATGATGGAAGGCGTCAGAATGCCCAGGGCATTGTCACGGGGTGAGTACCTGCTCCACCCATTTTGGCGCAAGCAACTTAGTGTCTGAAAAGGGAGAAATAATATAATGCTGTAAACGTATTGAGGTAAATGAAGGTTTATTTCAAGCTTAATAGAGAACACTAGTTGAGTGCATCCTTCCTTCTTGATATACAATCTGTTAGTGGTAATCGAGGTTCAAAGAGGAGTTGGAGTGCACGAGAATAGACAAGGTTAAATAATAAAATGTAATGCCAATGTTTACACACAAAGGAACAGAGCACATGCTAGAAGCATAATGTGCATGTGTAATGCAGGGGCGCAAGCCTGTGTGCATATACACTTAGTAATTAGCTCATACCAGTGTTCCAAAAGACAACACCACGTGTCTGTAGGGCAGTGGTGCCCTCTGGCTCAGGCCTACAGTACGGTCCAGCAGGTCCTTAAAATGAGAAAGAGATGTGACTGAATGAGGTCAGAGATCACATCATTACGCACGGCAACATCGCTTGTTTGCACATGCGCACCTGCGCACCCAGGCTGATGCACCCCACCCCTCCCGAAGCACAGCACTCAATTGCAGACACTGTGCACCCAGGCCCCACTGCTCACCTGCTGTCATTGTTGTGTGTCCAAACGCGACGGGCAGCAGTGTTCACAATTCATATGCCGTGTTGATTGCCAGGATGGTGTATACCTCATAGATCCCTCTCCAAACATCACGGCCAGTAGGGTTCACAATTCATATCCAGTGTTGATTACCAGGATGGTGTACACCTCATGAATCCCTTTTTTTATTGCACATTGTGATATGTGAGGTGGATGTGGCCATATCACCTGAGGCAGTGTGGAAGAACTGGGACATGTGGCGTCATTGTTATCTTATTTATGCGTACGCACAGTGGGCTGGGCTTGCGTACGCTAGGCCAGAGTAGGGTTGTGAATAATTATTCCGGCGACCTGGGCGTTGTTCAGTTCCTGCCTGGCCAGGAAGTGTACTTATGTGTGTTTCTGTTGCAGTTTTCATGTCGCAGAATGCACAATTTACATTATTGTAGCATGTACCGGGAGGGCAGCAACTGTCGCTAATGAGATGCTGTTCGAAAACATTGAATTGACAACATCACATGTCGTTGTCAAGTTTGTGGATATGCGCAGACACGCATGTCAATGGTGTGCGGTAATATTGAAAGCGTTGCGAAGCGCACACATGTGAAAGTGCTCGGATGGAGGGAGGATCAGCAGTGAGGCTAAGTCATATATAGTGATAACGCTCATTATAGTCAAGCAATGCATGTCAAACGTGAATCTGAAAGTCTCACATATGACATACTACTTTACTGGCAAAGCCTGACAACAGAGCATACTGCAACACAAATCTACACATTACTCTTTACTGTCTGTCACATGTGATCTAGGATGTGCACTCTGCCCGTGGCTGATGATACCCCTCGAACCACCAATACCCAGGCCAAAAAGCAGCACAATAATGTGCACACACACACACTAGGGGCATCGTGTAACACACATTTATTTTTGATGTAACGTTTCAGATTCATTGCCATCACACGTGGAAGGCTAATGTGCAGACCATGAATATGATGATTAAGATGCTCTTTGCATGTTGTGTGTGATATAAGATATGTGTACACAGCAAAAAATCTTTTCAAAAAAGCTCTCTAAGCAGAAGGGTGTGTCTCATCAAACAATGTAGAGCGAATGACTAAAATGGGTGGGGTTCTCCAACTGTTACAATGGGAAATGTTATGGACTAATCAAATGCTTTTTTTAAGTTCACATGGCAATCACGCATCGAGCTCGCAAGGAGGCCGCACCCGATGCGATTTTGAGAAAATATATTTATCATAATATAAGTTTATTACAGTTAGAAATATATAAATGTTTAAAATATTTTAGATTATCGCTTGCTCTCAAATGCACTTTAATGTTATTTAGATATAGTTTTGAGACATAAAAAAATGAGGGAATGGCATACCCAGCATGACACCATACCTCCATGATGTAACACAAAGTCTGGCAGCGTACACTTGTCGCATACGCAACATGCAGCGGGCACGACCCCATACGTACATGACGTAACGCGTGGCTTGGTACTGCGTACCCGTCGGATACCAAAGTAGCAGCTGGCGCAACCTCATACATATATGATGTCATGCTGGGCGCGGTGCCACAAACCCGTCGGATACGAAATGCACATCATTTACGAGTTTGCAATATGGCGGATAGGATTCGCATGGTGATGGAACTTGGTACCCTACCATTATGGGACTGCAGTTTTCTCCCAAATATTACAAAAAAAATCGAAAAAATATAGGTTTTATAAATATTGAAATATGAAATTAACATTTAAGAAACCTTTGAAATTCACTGAAAAAACCATAGGTTTTACAGACGTTATAGTTAGGAATTAGCATTTAAAAAACCTTTGAAATTCACTAAAAAAACATTGGTTTCAGGGATGTTATAGTTAGTTGGACATTTGAGTTGAGCTAACTATAACTCAATAGCCCGCAATACACTGCTGATGATGTCACATATTACATCACGCATGACATGGTCAGAGACATCACTGATGAAATGACTGATAATATCTCAAATGACATCACTGATGACATCATTCATGACATCATCCATGTGATATTCTGATGCACATACTGATGCCCTAATGTAAACTTTGATACACCCATTCTAAAATTCTACTATTTTTGAAAACATACACACAACAATGCCATATACTACATACCACTCACTATTTCCTAGGTCTACACACACATCAAGTCACTTATGCATGTGGTTACTCATCAATACAGTACTATAATATGCACTCATGCATCTATACATGCAGTCACACTCCGCCACTCATCCATAGAGCTACTCACACACCTAGTCAGTAATGAAAAGAATCAATCACATACCCATTTACTCATGTATACAGTTATACACACCAACCGTTATTTATAGACACACCACATCACTTATTTATCCAGATACTAACACATATTTACTGTCTTATACAATCGCTGATGGAAACAGACACTTATTTATACACCCACTCTTCAAATAACTTTCTCTCACGTGTAGTCATTTATATACTCAAACACTCACATATAGTGTCTTAAAACATATGTAGTTAGTCACAGATCTACCACTGAGACTTTCATTCACTCAGCAACACACCCATACACACACTAACTCAGCCATACAGCCCTTCCCAGATGCACTTTTGAATCCATACAACCAGTGAATCACCCACTCAGACATCATGCACCCCCCCACCCACTCACACAGACACTCAGGGCCCCATACAAATACTCAGACAACAAATCAATAACCCATGCAGTTGCTTACACACCAACTGAGAGACTACTACAGACTTTCACACAGTTTAGTCACTAACCCATGCATTCATTAAGACACATTCAATCACTCACTTATACAGTCAGTCACACACCTACTAAATAATCCCTTCAGGCACTTGTAAATGCATTCATTCTTCAATACACCTTGGCATAGATAAATATGAAAAATATTTAAACTTCACAGAAACACACATTCACAGGATTATGTCATCAGTGATGTCATCTGAGATGTCATCAGTGATGTCACTGACCATGTCATTAGTGATGTAATATGTGACATCATCAACAGTGCATTGCGGGTGTGAGAGTTATAGTTAGCTCAATTAACTAGCTGTCGCCTGACCAAAGGGTGCATCGTCGAGTGGGATCTCTGCAGCAAGAATCCAATCAATTGTGAAAATCCTTTAAAAAGGGAGACAATGCTGTGTGCGATTATACTTGTTTATTTTGTCAAACTGGCATCGGACGCATTTTGGCTGTTCCCAGCCTTGTTCAAGAAACATCAGGCAGTATTACCGGCATGCTTATATTCAGCACCATTTTCAAACTACACGTGTATAGACACAGACAAAAGACTCGTAGTTTTTACAAATACATTGTACTTTTCGGGTTCTAGAACTACATTCTCATGAACATTAACAACAGATTTGTAGTTTTTATGGAGAAATTCATTGGTTAAATCCGCAAATACCAAAATTATTTATGATAAATGCTCTCTGGCTTATTTGACTATTGAAACCTCATATTCCCTGTTCACTTAATACTATATATTACCCCAGTGGGTTAGTGAACATATCTGTACATTTGTGCTCCTGCGTTAATTCATTACGGCACATTTCATAGCGCTTTTTGTTGCATGAGCCCCAGTGGGCATTCACGCTACGGCATCGAATTTCAATCACAGTATAAACATAGAGTGCATTCTTGTTCAAGCATTAATTATATAATGGATAATTATATTCAAGCAAAGATAAAAGTCAAAAAACAAAAAACAAGATGTTAACACTTTTAAGTTTATCTTAGGGTACAGTAAACAAGAAATATAATCAAAAGAAATTGACCCCTAATATTTGGAGATCCCAAATTTGTCATCAACTTCCTAAAAGATCAGCCATTACCGACAGCAGAGCACCCTCGATGAGGGATGCCCATGTCCAAAATAATCCTGGCGGTCAAACTAGAGGAACATGGCTATCTCAAAGAAAGGGGTTCTTCAAATGCAAGACATGGAAAGCATGTCAATTTGGAATTAGTTGAACAACCTACCAGACCCTCTTAGAAGAAAGACCTATTAATAAAGCCCTCACATGCAAATCCAACTTTGTGATTTATGTGCTGGAGTGCCCTAGTGGCCTGTGTTACATAGGCTGTACTATACTGCAAGGACACAAAAGGGTACTCCAGCATATAAGGGCAATTAAAAAGAAGGACGCATCCTACCCGGTGGCCAGACACTTAGGTGAATTCCACAATGCAGACCCTAAAGACTTACAATACTATCTGATTGACTTCATTACTCCCCACAAAGGAGGAGGTGATAGGGAGAAAGCCCAAAGAAAGTTAGAAACATGGTATATTCTTAATCTAGATTCTACGTATCCAAACGGGTTGAACGCTACAGAAGAATTATACATGTGCGTTTAAGTCTAATAAAAGGATAAGGGCCAGATGTAGGTAGGCCAATACCGGTCGGTAACGGCCGAAAATCTGTATTTTCGGCCGTTACCGACCGGTATTGAGCAATTGGGATGTAGGAAAGCGAAATTTGTCAGATTCGGTAAATTTACCGATTCGGTAAAGTTACCGATTCGGTAAAATACCGAATCGGAAAAATTACCGAATCGGTAAATTTACCGATTCGCAACGGTTTGCGATTCAGTAAATTTACCGAATCGGTAAAATTACCGAATCGGTAAAGTTACCGATTCGGTAAAATACCGATTCGGTAAATAAGAATTGGTAAAAATGAATATTGAGATGTAGGGAAGCTCTTAAATACCGAATTGTCTTGAAATACGGTATTTAAGAGTCGGTATTTACCATGGATTGAAATCAGGTGGTAACCAGGTGCAACCTATAAAAATCGACCCAAAATGCAATTCTACTTGCACAATGGCGGCATTTTATGTCATTGCAAGACGGCTACGGCTACAGAAGGAAGGAGAGAGGGAATGGCAGAGAGAGGAGCAGGTCTACAGACAGAGGATCACCCTGTTCATGCTCACAGAGGCAGAGATACTCCAGAGGTACAGGTTGGCCCCAGACACCATCACGGAACTCATCAGGGACCTCCACCCACTGTTGGAGCATACTACCCCAAGTGCACATGCCATTCCACCCCACGTGCAGGTGCTGTGCAGCCTACACCTGCTTGCGTCTGGGAGCTACCATAGTGTGGTAGCTGCGGTAGGTGGGGTGACCCAGAGCAGCCTGTCAAGGTTTTTCCACAAATTCCTTGACGCCATGTTACAGAGGATGGAGCATTATACATCTTTTCCTGCAACCCACGCTGAACTGGTCCAAACAAAATCTGACTTTTACCAGATGGCACGATTCCCCAATATAATTGGCTGCATTGATAGCACGCACATTCCCATTTGTCCCCCTGCTGCCACAGAATATATATACAGGAATAGGAAGTCAACGCACACCATCAATGTGCAGGTGATTTGCAATGCAAAGTGCGCCATCACTGACCTTGTTGCAAATTCCCTGGGAGTACCCACGCCTCCTATATATTTCAAAACAGCGGCATCTATGCACGGCTGACTGCAGGGGAATTTGGAGAAGGATACCTCCTAGGTGAGACACAGTGTGCGACCCCCATAACACCTATTGCAGTAAGAAGTACAAGTATGCATGTGAGTAATGTATTCCCATTTCATTTTAGAAGACAGTGCATATGCCCTCCGCTCCTTCATACTCACCCCCTACCTCAACCCCTCAACACCCAGCCAAAGGAGATACAAACGGGCCCACAAGAGCACAAGGAATGTCGTGGAGCGTACGTTTGGTATCTGGAAAAGCAGGTTCAGATGCTTGCACAAGAGCGGAGGTGCAAGGCAGTATACCCCCATCAGCTGCTGTAAGATCATTGCTGCGTGTGCTATGTTGCACAACCTTGCTGTGAAGAAGGGTACTAAGGTGGAGTTGTCAGACTATGAGGATCATGATGATGACATTGCTGTGCCAGAAACACAACCTGCTGGAGTGTCAACACCAAGTGATGGCAGATACAGGCGTGAGGAGATTACCCGCAACTATTTCTGAGTAAGTATTGAGACACAGACAGGTTCAGTATGAGAACAACGTAATTTAATGTTGCCACAACGTTCATGCACTGAAGTGCAACAAAATAAACATTATAAACGTGGGGACTGTATGTCCCGGGTTACTTCACCCAGAGGGGCAATGTCACTTGCGCCCGCACTTCCCTGAGCCACTGGGATGTTGGTCGCTGCTTTCAGCATGGCCTGCAGCCTCAGCTGGGCGCCTGCTACTCCTACGTGGCTCCACTCCAGCGCTTGCCAAGATGCTGCGGCTACTACTGTCGTCTGCCTCTGCCACATCCAGGGCAGGATTCTGTGCAGTGTGTGAAATGAGCATACCCTCTAGTGCACTTGTAATCCTGGCCATGCCCCTGGTGACCTCGGCCGTGTTCTGTGTCAGGCTCTCCTGCATATTAATGCCTCTACGGCATAGCTGGGATGTGGCAGTGGCCAGACGATTAATGGCCGTATTGTTGACACTGGCATTCCTGCGCCTTGTGTGTTCCAGGCTGTCTAGTTTTGAGCAGAGCTGGGTGATGGAGTTGCTCATCTGCTGCATTCCTGCTGCAATGTCCGCATTTGTTTTTGCAACCTCCTTATTAGACTCAACAATGTCTCTGATGCCCTTCCCCATGTCTCCTATTTGTTCATTCAGGACTGGAAATTGGCGATGGCAGGCTTGAATGGATTTTCCCTGCATCCGTTGTATGCACATCATGCTCCCCTCCAGCCCACGGAACACAGTGCCATCTCCATGTCCACCTGCACTGCTGGGTCTGCGTTGCCTTCTGCGCGAGGTGACTGGCTCATTGGTGGACTGCAGTACAGCAGGACTCACATGTACAGTGACTTGAGCCTCACCCTCTGCTGCCTCCATTACTGGTAGTGGGGCCATGACACGCCTCCTGGCTGGTGGGGTTGCAGGAGCAGACAGGAACAGTGATGTGGAGGTTTCTGGTGAGAAAACCAATGGAGGGGATTGTGAAAGGTGTGGGGAATGCTGAAACTCTGGGGTCTGTACTGTCTCATCTTCATGGGAGATGGCAGTCGTGTCATCTTCCTCCTGCGAGGCTTGTACTTGGCTTGGGCCTGCCTCCTCACTCTCCTCCCTCGCTGGTGCAGTCCCTTCTGTTTCTGTGGGTCGACTGCCTGATATTGCCCCTAGGTATAAATAAGCGTATGTCAACTGAGTGTTACTGTGTCACAGTCAGTACAATAAATGCTTTACACATTTAACTTTCATTTTTCTGCATTACTTTCAGTGCTTTGCTGATGTCTGCGCAGTTACACATGGTCTTACATTAGCTGACTACATTTCCCATAATGCATTGCTCCTGTATAGTGCTAGCAGTACTGGACTGGGGTTGGCCTGTCCACAAAGGGTAAAGGGAAGCAGGTTGGTATGGGGTGTCATGCTGTGCATGCGTCTTATCTTTTCTTGTTGCTCTGGCTGAGCTGTCCACATCTCCAAGCCCCAAAACGCTGTCTGGCTTGAAGGTTGAGGCCACCAACTCCTCCAGGTCAGTCAGGGGGGGCGCTGGGTTCCTGCCTCCACCGGTGACACCAGCCTGCTTATGTATTTCAGACATCTTCTTTTTTGTGAGGCTCCTGATGTCATAAAAGCGTTTCTTCAGATCCTCAATATTACTGCTTGTGACTCCCACTGCATTGACTTTTTCTGCAATTGCAAGCCACATTTCACCTTTGGCAGACTCAGGAACAGTGAGGGAGTGCCTGCCAAATAGTTGCTTGTGCACTCTCACAACCTCCTCCACCAGTACCTGTAGCTCCATGCTGCTAAACTTAATTTTTCTCTTTCTCTCTGCCTTCTGACTCTCACTGCTGCTTGCCATTTTTCTTGTGGTAAACTTTCAACAAAACTCTCCCTGCTGCTCTGCGTCTCTGCTCAGCTCTGACTGCCTCTCCAGAACCTTCTAATTAGTTGCAGCTGCCTGGGTAGCCACTTCCTGGTAGGGAGGGGGAGGGTGGTAGCACCTGATTGGCTGTTTTCATAAGTTTCACTTTTGCTTGCTTTCCGATTCGAAATTTACCGAATCGGTATTTACCGATTCGGTATTTACCGAATCGGTATTTCCAATGCATTCCTATGGGCCTTTTGGCCCATAGGGATGAATGGGAATTACCGATTCGGTAAATACCGATTCGGTAAATTCCGAAAGTCCGATACCGAATTTTACCGATTCGGTAAAAAATACCGATTTTTTTCCTACATCTCCTTTACCGAATTTTGAATACCGAATCAGTAAAATTCGGTATTTAAGAATCAGTAAATGACATTTACCTACATCTGGCCCTTGGTTTCTAAATTGAATTTAATACCAACATGGAATCTCAATATCACCTTTTAGGTCATCTAACTGTAACCAAATATCAAACCACATGGTTGCTATAGCTACCGCCTAGGTCAAATTCCCCTATCTTTTAAATTTACACGGGATTGATAGGTTTTACATGCATTTTATGTTATGAACTTATTGCACTGCACACTTTCTATACCCTGCACTAGCACTTTCAATTTTTAGCCTAAAGGATTACATGTCAATTGTTTATATTATCAAGTACTGTACTCTATATATTCATAGACTACATCTCATGAATATCATAGAAGTTACATTTGCACAGTTATGCAATTGTATTTATACCGGAACGTCCGCCTGAATGAATATTTATCAAGGGCTTTATCCATTTTATAGAAAAAAAATTTGTAATGCTTTTTGGCTTTTGACAGTACTGTGAGGATTTTATGGCATTGTTTTTAGAAATTTGGTGTATAGGTTTTGAACATGCTACTATATGTTAAGGTAATCATACCAGATTCAAATCATGTATTGCTTAAACCTTGAAACCAGCCCCAATGTTCCCCATGAAATCCTTTTCCTATTTCTATCTCCATGTCTTTGAACCTTAAGTCATTTGGCACTTTAAGAAAATCACATAACAAAATGTGAAAGAAAAAATGCTTTAAAAATCAGTCCAATTTCTATAGATATTGAACTCAGGAGTAGTGTGAAAATAGGGAGTCAGATTTCAATGAGATTTCCAGGAATATACTTTATGGTGGGTACATTTTTTGTTTTTGGTAGTAGAGGTAAGTAGGGTATTTTTAAACGTATACAGCATTAAATTGTAGTGATATATCTGGCCACAGCATACCGTTGTAGTTTTGCTTTACTTGCTGCTGACAAGGAAGTGTATGATTGGCTAATGACTGCTTATACGAATATTAAAGGCAGCCATGTTGTTTATTTGACCATTTAGGGTCAATTACGATGTCGTTCTGAAAGGCTCCGAATCCGATTCAGAACCAGTCTTTCAGACCAATTCGGAAAGCTTTCCGAACTACTGATTACGATGTTCAATAAGCGTTCGCACTTTCCGACTATGTTTTGAATGCCATTCGGATGAACGGGGTCAGTCGAAGCTCACTTGTACAGGACTACGGACCACCTTACTAACCAAGCGATTGTGATAGCGGATTAGGACAGCCTTTCCAAATCGGTTGTCCCGACATGGATCAGCTGCCGGAATCTGACTTTGGAGCCCGTAGCAGGCCCAATTCACCGGGAACCTTCCGAATGGGGCCCATGGGGGTGCCCACGGGACAACTCTTTGCAGCCATCCAAAGTGTGGCAGGCGTCATGGGGAGCCCCCTACAGGGTGCACAATGTTCCCCACCCACAATTGTTTTCAGTTGGAGTCTGTTTTCGATCAGAACATAGGTTTCCATTGAACTCAATGGGATTCCGACTGAATGGTATTTGGAACAATCAAGCTCAGCTGGTCGGACTCCCCAAATCCGATTCGGTCAGAATGCTTTCTGAACGACATCGTAATCAACCCCTTAGTCATTATGTGTTAAAGGGGAAACATAGTGTAGTACCCTGTAATAAAAAAAGGAAATTAAAAATGTAAAAAAAAAGGAAAAGCACAGTACTACTCTATATTTCACATTAAAACTGAGAATGTCCACTAAGCGTAGTCTTAACTATATTTTGCACTTTTGATTTTGGAAGGGCAAAATATTTTTTAGGCCACACTTACTCGTGCTCCACTCTATGCCACTCCACTCTAGGACACTCCACTCTAGGACACTCCAGTCTACACTATTCCTCTCTATGCTATTCCCCTCTATACCACTCAATTTTTCACAGCTCCACTCTATGCCACTCCACTCTACGCTACGCAGACTTGACACCAATCCACTCTACATCACTCTACTGTAGGCCACTCCACTCTAGACCACTCCACTCTATGCCACTTTACTGTATGCCACTCCACTCTACAGCACTCCACGTTATGCCACTCCACTCTACACCATACCATTTTATGCTATTCCACCATATGCCACTCCACTCTATGCCACTTCACTCTGTGCTATTCTTCTTTATATCACTCAACTCTATGCCACGCCAATCTGCCACTCCACTCTACGCTATTCAACTTTATGCCACTCTGCGCTGCAATCCTCTAGTTTACCCCACTCCAATAGATGGTATTCTACTGTATTACACACCAATATATGCCATTCCAATCTATGCCACTCCACTCTGTGCAATACCACTGTACACTGCTCCACCCTACACCGATACACCCGGAACAACTCCTCTCTATGCCACTCTCCACTATTCCTCACTGCTCCATGACACTCCACTCTACTCAGCTCTATGGCATTCTACTCCACTCTACGACACTACACCACTCCACTCTTCTACACTATACTCCAATGCATATCACTCCACTGTACATCCGTCTTCTCCAGTTTATATCATTGTATGACACTCTACTCCAATCTACGACACTACAAAACTCTCTCCATGTCACTCCACTCCAGTTTACTGGCCTCTACTCTGTGGCAAAACGACTCCACTCTGCTCCACTGCACTCAACTACTCTATTTTACGCCACTCCACTCTATACTACTCTATGCCACTCAAATCTATAATTACTTTATGCTACGTCACTACAACACACTCTACTCCAGGCCACTCTACTCTACAGCACTATACCTCTATGGCACTCTACTCTGTCCACTCTAATACACTTTTCTGATACACTGTATGACACGCCACTCCACTCTATGACACTTTACTCCACTTTATATTATGCCCCTAATCTGTACAGCCACTCAACTCTATAATTACTTTATGCTACACCACTTTAACACACTCTACTCCAGGCCACTCTACTCTACAATACGATACCTCTATGGCACTCCACTCTGTCCACTCTAATACACTTTTCTGATACACTCTGTGACACACCACTCCAGTCTGCTCTACAACACACCAATCCACTCTATCACACCAAACCAACAATTAGATAAAGGTGTCCTAGATCAAGCAAAAAGACACTAGCGAAGAAATCGAAAATGGGATAAATGACTCATGGATTAAATGTGCGCTACATGGAAATAACACAAAATGACAAGCAAAACAAGAAAGATCGGCTAAGGATACAAATAAAATCGGTAAGGAAATAACGATTTGCTCTTGGAATGTAATAGGCATAGGCAGCAAACTACATAATGTAACTGAATCACTCAAGAACTATCAAATAATTCTGTTGCAAGAAACATAGGCAATAGCCCCGTTCATAATCCATGGTTATAAAGGATACTATGTACCTGCTACCAAGCAAAGCAATTATGGACGCCCCTCAGGTGGCCTAGCAACTTTCATCTCAATTGATTTAAATGCGGAAATAGTCATAAACAATACTAAGGTACAGTCTATACTAGTAAGGTATAGGATGTATGAACAAAAAAGATCATTGAAGTTGGTTAATATATATATCCATCCAGCTCTAGGAAGACTATGTGTGCTTCACTCTCTAAGTACCTGCTCGAGCAAAGGATGGAGTACCCCTTTATGGATTTCATCATTACAGGAGATTTTAATCTTATTCTTTTAATACCATTCATAAGGGACGAGGTAACACAGTTACAAGACTACCAATGGTCAATCCTGGTCCAAGTATTAGAGCCATCAAATAAACAAGGTCACCAACTATTGGGTATAAATTTTATAAAGGATATGGGAAGCATTGGGGTTATGAACACTGAATGGTAGATTTCCAACAGACTCACCCCCAGCATGGTCCTACTATACACAAAGTACAAAATCTCGTATTGACTATACTATGGTATCATTGAATATTTTTGGCAATTGTACATCATATCATCTAAAGAAAGTCCTGGAGAGTGATCATAGTCAGCAAATCATCACTACATTATTCACAAATATAAATCATCAAATATATCTAACAACGGAAGGTGAAATTGGAACCATTAATCATAAAAAAATTAATTTGGGAAACAAAGTCACAAAACAATCGATTAACAAGCGAACTGGCATTAAAACGGGTGAGGGAATGCCATGAAGAAGCACCATTTGCATCAGCAATTGAACAGTGGGCCAGTTTCACTTCCTGTCTACCTACCTGCAAATAAAATCTAAATATCCCAGGAAATAGCCATGTGACTCGAGCATTGAAAAGGGTTTCCCATATTTATCTCCCATATGCATTCAGAAAATGAAACAAACTAGAAATAGATTAAGGAAAGAGCTGAATAAATTCCCAAATAAAGAAGAAACTAAAACCGCTCTAAAAGAGATAAATAAAAACATCAAGAAGATAATTTGGAATGAAAAAACTGAAGCTAATAGCCTTCTTTGGGCTCGGATATTTCATGCTAGTAACCAAGGAAACTCAAGGGAGTTCTGGAAGATAATTAGTAGCCTAACAAGGCTGGATAAAGCGGTAGTCTCATCAGTACTGACTGAAACAGAATGGGTGAATTTTCTGAGCCGCCACCTAAATCCACACGTAAGAATACATGGAACCAAAGAGCATAGTTCATGGAAGGAAATTACAATGACAAAGCAAGAACCAGTCCTGGAAATAACACAAGAACAGATTGTTAAGCTAATAATGAAACAGAAAGATGGAGCAGCAGGACCGAATGGGATACCCTTTGCCTTATACAAAGAGGATCCGGATGCATGGGCAGAACTACTTGTAAAGGTCTTTAAAGAAGTAGTTAGTAAAGGTGAGATACCGGAAAGCTGGAGAGGTTCTTTAATATCCCCGATATTTAAAAAAGGAGATTGGTCACTTCCGACAAATTATCGTTTAACAACCCTTCAGAATACTGATGCAAAACTATTTGCAGCCCATCTGCTTACAATCTTAAGCGACTATGTAAAGAGGAACAGCATTCTTCCGCCAAACCAAACCAGCTTCATTAAAGGTCTTGGTACAACCTCCAATATCCTGGCACTTTCTTAATGAATGAATAATGAATCAATATTTTTATGTTTTGTTGATTTTAATTCAGCTTTTGATTGTGTCAACAGAGAACTATTATGGGAAAAGCTACAAGCACAAGGGATTCCCTCACTTTTAATATATTTGATCAGACTTCTGCATACAAAAACTTGGGCCGTTCATTAACTGAGGAAATACCAACACTAGGTGGAGTAAAACAAGGTTGTGTCCTGGCACCTTTATTATTTAATCTTTTTTTAACAGATCGAACTGAGGCCTTGAACAACATAAATGCACACCCACCTAAGCTTGCAGATAAACACATATCAAATCTACTATATGCAGACAATGTCATCCTTTTAAGTAGAACAAAGGTTGGTTTGCAAAGGTTAATGACATGCATACAGGACAACGCGACAGAAAACAAAATGGTAATAAATGAATCAAAATCCAAAGTTATGGTTGTCTCAAAAAGCTCAAGAAGGAAGTACACCACAAAATGGTTCTTAGAAAAGGAAAGTTTGGAGCAAATTAAAACTTATAGATATCTGGGAGTGGTTTTTGATGATAATGGTAACTCAGAAATGGGATATTGCAAGAAAAGCGAACTCCCTAACAGGTGCATTTGGGATTATAAAAAAGTCTACCAGTAACTTAACTTATCAACCTCTACTTAAAGTCATATCTGCAAAATTGTTACCTTCCTTAACCTACTGTAGTGAGGCATTAAATGGAAAAAATGCAGTAATAATAAACAAAGAAATCTCAAAAACTTTTCGATCTCTCTTTTGTTTACCTAAAAATGCTTCACAACCCCAAATTAGACTGGAATTCTGCCTGAACAACCAACTATATGCCCGAATGGGTAACATAATCAAAGTATGGAACAGAGTAAAAAATGATAAGGAGAATCTAATTTCACAGCTTCTATGCAAGGAAATAGAGGGTAATAACAAATCATCTGCCTGGAAATATCTTGATAAGGCTTTGGATGAATTTGGGATTAAGGGGATTTGGCATACTACTATTCCCCAGGAATCTTTCAAAAAAATTGTGAACAAAACAACAGATCACCTCTCGCTGATAATTGACAAAGAGTGCTTGGTTAAAAGGAAGCATTCTTGGTCCATAATAAATGGTTAAAAAAAAGAGCCCTCAACAATATTTGAATACAGCTTGGCCTTGGAAAAATAAAAATATATTCATGAAAGCACGATTTGGAATACTACCCGGAGAGTCTCATGCTCTACTATGGAAAAAGCTCGAAAATAATATATCATGTCGGTTGTGTAACACAGGAGAAGAAAACATTATACACCTACTGTGCCTCTGTCCAGAATTAAAAAATGAAAGACTACTACTGTTAAAAAGGTTATTCAACGAAAGAGCAACAAGAACTTGCAGACAAGCACTGCTCCAGTGTCTTTGCCCAGATGATATACTCATTAACTCTATATTTTTCTCTCTTAACTTTTAAACTTATGAATTTAAGTATTTAAGACAGTTTTATAACTCACGTGTACTATCTCAAAAGTTTAACGTTTCTTTTTAAATCAATTTGTTACTGTATTATCGTAATTGAAATGCTTAAACTGTGGCTTCGCTCTTTGTAAAGATTTTAAATAATCAATCAATAAACAAACAAACAAACAAACACTCTATCACACTTTACTCCACTCTATATTATGCCATTCCACTCAACTCGACTCCACTTCACAACAGTTTACCTCCACTCTGCACTGCTCCACTCTATGGCACTCTACTCCACTTGATCCAACTCTTCTCTACTACATTCTATGCCACTCTATTCAACGTTTGCCTCTACGCTCCACTTAGGACACTCTACTCCACTCTATGCCACTCTACAATACTCTACTCCATTCTATGACTCTACGCAACTCTCTGTATGCCACTCCACCCCACTTCACTCCATGCTGCTCTATGACACATTACTCCACTCGCATTCCACTACTCCACTATATGCCAGTCCACTCAGTGCCACTCAATGCTATTCAACTCTATGAGACTCTATGCACTTCACTGTACTACACTCTATGACAGTCTACACTAATGTAGGCCACTCTAATACACAAAATTCTACTCCACTATATGCCACTCCACTGTACTGTAGTCTATGATGCTTTCCATCACTCTACGACATGCCACTACACTCTTCTGTATGAACTTGAATATAAGCTATGCCACTCCACTCTACTGCGCACCACTGTGCTCCACTCTGCGACACTTTTCAGAACTATACGCCACTGCAGGATACTCAACTATATGCCGCTCCACTGACAGAGACTTTACTCACCTTATACAACTACACTCTATAACACTCTACTACACTTTATGCCACTCTATAAGACTTTGCTCCACTCTACGGTCATCCAATCTATGCCACTCTACCACACTGTATCACACTGTACAAAACGTCACTCAAGTCCACTCCTCTCTTTAACTCACCACTCCACTATATGACACTGCACTCCACTATGCAACATTGTCCTCCACTGTAGTCTACATTCTCCAATAAAATACATTCCACTTCATGATAATCCTTTCAATGCCATGCCACTGTACAACACTCTACTCCACTCTATGGCAGTCTACAAAAATCTACTCGACAACACTCCAGTCAACAGCAATCCAGCCGACGACACTCCTCTGAACAACACACTACTGTATGACACTACACTATATGAGACTCTGCTTTACGACAGTCTATTCCTTTCTGCCACTCCACCGTACTCAACAACACACCACTTCACTATACGTTACTCCATTCTACAAGACCCTACTCCACTCAATGCCCCTCCAATCTGCAACATCCTACTACTAACTGTACCAGTCTACGGCACTGTACTCAACAACACTTGGGTTCACTCCTCTGAATGACACACCACTGTATGACACTACACTGTATGACACTACACTCTATTACAGTCCACTCTTACTCTATGACTCTCCACTGTACTCTACGACAAGTGACTACACTCTATGTCACTCCACTCTAAAAAACTTTACTCCACTGCATGCCCCTCCACTCTATGACACTCTACTTCACTGTATGAGACTCTACTGAATGGCACTCTACTGTACTGTACAACATGGCATGTCACTCAATGATATACCCCTCGAGAAAAAACTACTCCACTGTATATGCTTCCACTTAACGTCACTCTAATCAACTCTACTCCACTGGCTGACACGCTACCACACTTGACTGTATGAAACTGCACTTTACAACACTACAATTCATGGCACCACACTGTAAGAGACTCTATGCCACTGTACTGTACGGCACTTCAATGGATGACACTGTACTCAAAAATTTGAAACAGTTTTATTAAAAAATATAAAACATTGCTATTCAATGACAAAAACCCAATAGTTAAGGATATGATCTAGTTAGGGAAATTGTATTTATTCTTTGTATACAAACCAAACAAACTACACAAACATGAGACATTCTAAAGTTATACTTATACCTTAAATTTATAATTTACACCAGGTTCAAATTATTACAACTTTATTTATTATTCCCATATTAACCAAACTTAAACTTCACAAAGATTTGAAATTATTAAGTTATACTTGTGAGAAATTGGATTGTTGTTGACTAGGGGATTAGCCCTGGCCAAGCAACAGACACAGTCCCTGGCACTGTAAGGTACAAAAAGTAACTATGTTGACCTCTCCATAACCCTGGGTAGCTTGGCACAAAAAGCAGTCAGGCTTAACTTAGAGGTAATGTGTAAAGTATGTATGCATCACACAAACAGGAATAAAGTGAAAACACAGCAGAAGAAAAATCCTACTCCAATTTGGAAACACAGAGTAAACCTTGACGACATTTTTGACACCAAAACTACAAAAATGCAATCAGTAGAACCAGAGTTATGAATTTATCAACATTTAAGCTCAACATTGAACCAAAAAACAAAAAGCATCACTCACAGTTATCTTGTTGTGAAAGGCTGGGTGAAGGTCACAAGTTCAGGCCTGCCGTGATGGAGCGTGGGGCAGATACAGGGACCAAGTTAGTCCTGCTGAAAGAGTTACCTTCATACTCTAGCACAAAGGGCTCCATTCATGGTGGAAGACGTAGCGTGGATCAGAGAGAGCGTTGCGGATGGCCGTCGAAGTAGTATGAAGAGCAAGTTGGCGTTGTGGGTGGTCATCGCTGTAGCACAAAGATTCTGCCAGGAGTCGTGGATGGTCACAGCTGGATAGTCTCATGGGTGTCCACCGCGATTGTTTGATACTGTAGCACAAAGGGTTAGTTCGCTGGAACCTCGCATTAGTGGTTGCGTTTTGGTGCTAAAGGACTTGAATGATTTTGCTAAGAGCCCAAAAGCTTGAGGCAACACCAAGGGTCCAGACCTGAGGGGCACCACGTAGGGAACTCACGCCAGCTGGCCCCAAGTCCTGCTTAAAGATTGAAGCCTGTTACGTCCCTGTGGCTCCGAACAGGAAGCCAACAGGGTAGCTCTTGGAGTCACTCTGGTAGTCCTGGGCTTAGATTAAGTTGCAGGACTCAAACAACACAATTTCTAAGTTTTAAAGGTAGGCTAAAAGCAGCAAAACAGTCCTTCTGCCTGAACCCTGCCGGCCTTTACTAAAAAGAGTCCTGATCCCAAAGAGGTACCTCTTCAGGTCCTGGATGCTTCTCTGGTTTCAGTTTGGAGTCCTTCTGAAGAAAAGTTTAAAATCCAGAAGTTTTGGTGTCCTCGTGACCCTGAATTGACCTTTTTGGGGTGAGAATCGACCACCAGTGATGACCTGCCAACACTCTTTTGCAATGACAGCAACCGTCCTCGATGACCGGCAACACAAGACTTGCACATCACACCAACCACCTCAGTCTGTGAAGATCTCCAATGTGAAGCTCCAGCAACAGCTGGCTGTTCATGCTACAGCAATGTCCGTTGGTTATTCAGATTTCTTTACCTGCACTTTAAAAATTCATATCACCAGTTCAATGGGTTGGATTGTTGTTGTCTTGATGTACTTTCTTGTTTTAGATTGGTTTAACATTTACTTGCCTTGTGTTTTGACTTCATTACTGTTTATTATGCTGTATACATTATTTACCCATTGCCGCTAAATTACGCCTGATCGCATTGTACCAAGCTACCAGAGGATTAATCACTGGGTAATTTTATGACTTTTGTGGTTCACCCTGACAAGGATTGTATTTATTATTGGAGTGGCCGTCCACCCCTCTTAACTAATAGCCCAATTTCTTAGAAGTACAGTGAATAGAAAATGTTACATAAGGCGAAGGAGACTACAAGGTGTAGATTCACATGTCCTCCATACTGGTAGGCATTTTTTAAGAATGTTTGGTCTGGAGAAGCACAAACTCAGGATTTATACTATAGAGGTTAGCATTGACTTTAACAATAAGAATGTATTTCTACCCAAACAAACCTTTTTAGCAGCATCGGGATAACGAAAGACTTGGAAAAAGCATAACTTATTAACTTGTACCATGCAGTTTGCATGCAGCACATTGATGGCAGTTCATAGCTTACTGTGCTAGATTACGATTGGAACTTGGGAACTGCATAATAACAAAAGAGTCTCTCTGGAAAAAGCACAAACTCACTGAGCTATGCACAAAACAAAATACATGGTAGACATTCTTTGCAGCAGGCATATTAACCATCTCAGCTTCCTAAAATGAGTCAAATATGCCACTGGACAAAACCTCCATCTCTCTCCAGTAGGTACATTAATCACCAGAGTTATCTTGACACATTTATTGCTGCCCAAAAACTCCTGATTATGCAAGCACCTTTGCAGTGCTTTTAAAACTGCTGCCTGTGGACCCCAGTTTGGGAACCATTGGACTAGAGGATTAGCCCTGGACAAGCAACAGACACAGTCCTTGGCACTGTAAGACACAAAAAGTAACTATGTTGACCTCTCAATAACCCAGGGTAACTTAGCACAAATTGCAGTCAGGTTTAACTTAGAGGCAATGTGTAAAGTATGTATGCATCACACAAACAGGAATAAAGTGAAAACACAGCAGAAGAAAAATCTCACTCCAATTAATTTGGAAACAGAGTAAATATTGATAACGTTTTTGACATCAAAACTACAAAAATGCAATCAGTAGAACCAGAGTTATGAATTTTTAAAGATTTAAGTAAAAATTGCACCAAAAAAACTAAAAGAATCACTCACAGTTATCTTTTTGTGCAAGACAAGGTTAAAGTCACAAGTTCAGGCCTACCGAGATGGAGCATTCGGCACATAAAGGGACCAAGTTAGTCCTGCTGAAAGAGTTACCTTCATAGTCCAGTGCAAAGGATTCCGTTCATGGTGGAAGTGGTAGCGTGGATCAGAGAAAGCGGTGCGGATGGCCGTCGAAGTAGTACGAAGAGCAAGTTGGTGCTGCAGGTGGTCGCCGCTGTAGCACAAATATCCTGCAAGGAGTCATGGATGGTCACAGCTGGATTGTCTCATGGGTGTTCACCACAATTGGTCAAAACTGTAGTACAAAGGGTTAGTTCACCGGAACCTCGCATTAGTGGTTGGGTTTTGGTGCCAAGGGACTTGTTCGCTTTTGCTAAGAGCCCAAAAACGTCAGGAGAGCTCAACTGAGGCGACACCAGGGGTCCAGACCTGAGGGGCACCACGTCAGGAACTCACTCCAGCTGGCCCTAGCTGCTGGTTAAAGATGGTTGAAGCCTGTTACATCCCTGTGTCTCTGAACAGGAGGCCAACAGGCTAGCTCTTGGAGTCACTCTGGTAGTCCTAGGTTCAGGTTAAGAAGCAGGACTCAAACAACATGATTTCTAAGTTTTAAAGGTAGGCTCCAAGCAGCAAGACAGTCCTTCTGCCTGACCCCTGCTGGCCTTTGCTGAAATGAGTCCTGATCCCAAACAGGTGCCTCCCCAGGTCCTGGATGCTTGGCTGGTTTCAGTTTGGACTCCTCCTGATGAAAAGTTTAAAATCCAGAGGTTTTGGTGTCCTCGTGACCCTGAAGAAATCTCTTTGGGGTGAGAATCGACCACCTGTGATGACGACCAACACTCTTTGCAATGACAGCGACCTTCATTGATGATCGGCAACACAAGACTTTCACATCACACCAACCACCACAGTCTTCAAAGATTTCCAATGCAAAGCTTCAGCAACAGCTGGCTGTTCGTGCTACAGCAACCTCCATTGATTATACAGAATTCTTGACCTGCACTTTAAAAGTTCGTATCACTGGTTCAATGGGTTTTATTTTTGTTGTTTTTATGTCATTTTATTTATCACAAAGTACTTTATTTTTCTAAATTGGTTCAGAATTTTCTTGCCTTGTGTTTTCACTTCATTACTTTTTATTTGCAGCGTAAATTTTTTACCCATTGCCTCTAAATTAAGCCTGACTGCTTTGTACCAAGCTGCCAGAGAGTTATTCACTAGTTAATTTTATGACTTTTGTGGTTCACCCTGACAAGGATTGTATTTATTATTCGAGTGGTCCTCCACCCCTCTTAACTAATAACCCAATTTCTTGGAAGTACGACCTAGAAATTTTAAAGAGTCGTAATAAAAACACCTGTAGGAAGCATTAAGTATGTGAGTAAGTGGGCAGTGGCAGTGTCCCTCACCGCTTTTAACTGCGCTACCGGCGTATGAGTGATCACAACTTATATGCTGCTTATGCTGCAACATCTCTAGCGCTAATTTTAAAAAAGCTTTTAACTCACTGGGCACTGGTGTGAAAGAGAGTGGGTCGCTGCACTCGCGCTGCTCATTTCATTTTGCAGTGTTTACTGGAGGACTGGCTGCGTTTGGCATTCTGTTTTGCTGAGGCATTAGGGAAGCAAGCAGGCTGTTACTTCAACCAATCACAGAGTGCTGGACTCGTCCCTCCCTCCCGCCTCATTCTGACGCCGGTGGCTAGCGCCGTTTGAGCAGAGGGCGTGGAGGGTCCGAGCCAGCTACTTCCTGCTTTCCATCTGCAGCGCTCTAGCTGTTGGACGCAGGGGGGGATAAAAGGCGGATGTGCCCTAGGCAGCGCAGCGGACGAGCGCAGCGGGCGCGACGATGGCACGCCGAAGTTGCGCCTAAGTTAAGCCCGTCTGCGCCCGTCCGCGGCCGGGCGCGGGCCAGGGCCATACCCCATGGCCTTTTATCGAGTTATTTAACCTGGAGCCGTGAGGATCTGCTGGCCCTCCGGGGCCTTCAATCCGAGACATGCCTGCATAAAATGAAGGCGGAAAACACTCTAGGCTGTGACCATTGCAATTTTACCTTCAATCAGGGCACAATGACATCTAGGGGCCCTCAGGCCTTGGTGTGTGGTCTGCTAAATGTCCGATCATTGCGAAAACATTGTTTGGATTTGCATGATCTCCTTACTAATAAACATTGGGACTTGGTTTTTATCACGGAAACGTGGCTAGACCAATACTCCACGCCCGAGGTCCTTGACGCTATCCCAGAGGGCTACTCCCTGGTGAGGTTAGACCGGGAAACTGGGAGAGGCGGTGGGATAGCTATTGTGGCCAGACAGGGCCTTCACTGTCACTTAGAACAGGCGAGGATCGTGGATGGTGAGGTTGGGGAATTTTCTATCTCTGTCAACGGGAGTTGCACTCTGAAGGGCCTTTTGATCTACAGGCCACCTGGCACTGCTGCTCGTTTCAGTGAGAGCCTACTCGAGGGTATTACTGAGGCAGCGCTGCGAGTGGAGAATTATTTGGTACTGGGGGATCTCAATCTCCATCTTGATGATCCCACTGACAGAGCAGCTAGGGAATTCCAACAAAGCATGGAAGCTCTACACTTTGTGCAGAAAGTTCTTCAGCCCACCCATCAACTAGGCCATACCCTGGATCCGGTTTTTGCGAACTGGGAACAGGTTGTTGTCTCCGACCCTATTCCCTTTCCCTGGACAGATCATCACCTGGTTCCCTTTCAGATCCAGATTCAGGGATCTCGACCGGTGATACCATCGGCCTCCAGGCACCATAGTCGACGCTGGTCTAACTTCTCCCAAATTAAATTTAATCAGGCCCTTATGGATAAAGGTCGTCTAGGGGGAGTGGGAGTGGAAGCCTTAAACACCAACTTGGACCTGCTCATTACGGAGTCCTTGGATCAAGTGGCCCCACTGGGCATATCAAGAAGGGGTGGCCGGTTGCAGGGTACGGCACCATGGTATGATGAGGAGGTACAGGCAGCCAAAGTGGTGTGTAAACGTGCAGAGCGACTATGGAGAAAGACCCTTACGGTGCTTGCGAAAACCGAATACAACGCTATTCGGCGAACCTACCATAGATTGATTAGGAAGGCCAAGATGACATACTTTGGCACCAGGATCTTGGAAGCTGAAAATTCCACTAAAGAACTGTTCCTAATCTATAAAACACTATCGGTAGGGAAACCCGTAGCAGTACCGGAAGAACTCTGCACGGTGGAGGGTTGCGACCGAATAGCAGAATATTTTGCCAATAAGGTAGCAACAATCTACACCTCCTTCCCACACCAGATGGTTCCAATCCCGAGGTTTGGGACAACTACCAAGGGATTAGGGAAACAACGGCTGTCCAGCTTCACTACCCCCCCCGACGGAGGAGCTCATCCGCATTTGCGGATCGATACGATCTGGCTCACCTAGGGACCCCACTACTCCCAGACGGCTGTTGGGAAGTCTGGATGTTCTCGAACCACATATCCGCCTTCTGCTTAACACCTCTTATGAGACGCAGACTGTCCCTGCTGCATGGAAACAAGCGATTGTTCTCCCGCTGCAAAAAAAAAGCCAATATTAGCTTTGATAAATTTGAAAATCTACGTCCCATCTCTCTCCTGCCTTATATGGCTAAAGTTGCGGAAAAGATTGTCAATCTCCAGCTGATGAAGTACGTGGATGATGCCTGTCTGCTCCACGACTCTCAGTTTGGTTTCCGCCCCCGTCATTCGACGGAGTCAGCTCTTCTAATGGCGGTGGAAGCCTTGCGTCAGGGTGCGGATGAAGGCCAAACAATGGCTTTAATCCTGCTAGACCTCAGCGCTGCATTTGACACTGTAGCACACTCCATTCTGCTACAGTGTCTGGAGGAAGGGGGAATCTCAGGTGCAGCGCTGGGTTGGCTAGGATCCTTTCTATCTGACAGACGCTTTCAGGTCCATCTGGGCGATTGCTACTCTAGAGAGATCGGGTTGGGCCAGGGAGTGCCTCAGGGCTCCTCCCTGAGCCCCACCTTGTTTAATCTCTATGTTGCCCCTTTGGCGGGAATAGTGGAGAAATACGGGCTGCGTGTTGTGTCCTATGCCGACGACACGCAGCTGGCCATCTCCCTCTCACGGACCCCGGATCTTGCGGCGGACAATTTCAGGAACTGCATGAAAGATCTAGCAGCCTGGATGTCCGCCAACTGTTTAAAGCTAAACGGTAGCAAGACCGAGGTACTGATTGTGGGTGGGACTCCGGATGCCTGGTCGTCGGCATGGTGGCCTTCTTGCTTGGGCGAGGCGCCAGCTCCTTGCCAGGAGGCAAGGAACTTAGGGGTCTGGCTGGACTCTGGCCTGACCTTTGATACACATGTGGGCCGTGTGGCTGGGGTATGCTTCGGCGTCCTGAGGACCTTAAAAAAGGTGTTAGATCTTCTCCCCCTTGCGGCCCGCAGAACGTTGGTGCATGCCCTGGTGACTTCCCGCCTCGATTATGGCAACCTATTATATCTGGGTGCCTCCAGCAGGGTCATCGGGCGCCTTCAGGTGTTGCAAAATGCGGCTGCCCGTTTGGTGTTGAGGCTCCCCAGGAGATCCCCCTCCAAACCCGCGCTCCACGCACTTCACTGGCTTCCAGTTGCCAGTCGGGTTGAATTTAAAACACTCTCCACATGCCATCGTATTGTGAATGGCAAGGCTCCTGCGTTGCTCAGGAGTTTGGTGACCGTGTATGAACCCACACGTAGCCTTCGATCCTCCTGCACAGGGCTCTTAACGATACCAAGAGTAAGGAAAGCCCGCATGGGGGGCAGATCTTTTAGGCATCTGGCGGCCAAACACTGGAATGCTCTTCCTTTAAGCCTGCGTTTGGAGCCATCAGAATTGATTTTCAGAAAAAAACTCAAGACCATTCTGTTCAGCAGGTAGACGGCGGGGAGGGTGGGTGGAACCTCAGTTTCTCACTTATCACAGCGCGGGGACACGCCGGTGGGCGTACTTCCAAGCGCTCTATAAATGTCCAAAATGAAAAATGAAATGAGTACCAATGGCTAATCTGGCTTGAAAAAATATGCCAGGGTTTATGCAGTTTAGGTGACGTGCACATTAAAGAGGTATCTTTTACATGTATTAACTAAAAAAAATATGCTTATCATATATATGGAATATTAAATGAAGATTAAAATATAATATTTCCGCACATTTGGCATTAGAGGCGGCCCCTTTCACAAACGGGCTCCAACAAAAAACGGATGTTTCTGAAAAAGTGCACGTCATCAACTGGGCGTACAGTGCATTTTGTATCCGAAACTGTAGAGAAGAGGTGAGGAGAAATGTTTTCGAAAAAGTGTGCTGAAGTATTTGTAACATATGTTTGTGCTCTGAGGTTGCACTTGAGGTAAACAAACACATCTATAATTCAAGTGCAGTGCACATGCACCATATAAAACAGAGATGCATTTGTTAAGCCAGTCATGGCAATTACATTCTGTCAAATACTCTTATGATTCAGTGCATGACTGATTATCAATTTACAACCCCTGTGAAGTAATGTGCATTCATGAGATCTTAAACTAACTTAGAATATTTACAGATGGTTAAACAAACAAGAAATTGATAACGCAGATAAAAATAGCTCTAGTGCTCAAATTAAAATATGTGATCCTAAAACATACCTGTCAGCAGTTCTGCATATAATCTATGTAAAGTCAGCACAGCAGCTTCTGGGCCATCTATTTAAAGCTTACAACCCCACATTTAGTTCTAGACTTAAGCAAGCGAGGTGAAAGAGTTTGATTAACACTTTGTAGTAGTATCAGGTTAATTTGATGGAATATTGAACAAAATCCGTAAAAACAAGTATGTACCTGCAAGGCATACACTCATGATAAGTGATATATTCAAATTATTTAAAGAAAAATGACTGGTTACCATTTTGTTTAAAATGTGTTGTAGATGTAAGCAAGTATAATTAATGTGTGGAATATATTACACAGTAGGGCTCTGAGGTAAGACTCTTTAAGGGTAATTCCGTTTTTTGAGAAGTGGAGAAAATGCTTTATATTTGTGGCATGTTGCAATCCCTATAACAAAAACATCTCTAATTTATTTATAATATATGGGGTCCTACATTCCCTGTACAAAAACCTGTCCCTTGATTTATCTGTATTCAGTGACTCATGACGCACCCTTTCACCAATTAGAACAATATGACATCAGAACTCATCTTAATACAGTTGAGTTCTGACGTCAGAAGCCTTGCTGTCAGAGACGGTACAAAAGGGGGCGACGATGGACGGAGCATCTGAACCAATCAAACACTCACACCCAGTCGACAGAACGGTGATGGATTAAACCCAGATCTGTTGACTGGGTGTGAGTGTTTGATTGGTTCAGATGCTCCGTCCATCACCACCCCCTTTTGTGCCACTTTGTTCGCCATAAGTTGGCAGGGTATGCTCAGACGTGAGTCCCTTGCTCACTTTGCCACTGGATTCAAGCAAGCCGGGCTGAGGACGGCTGAAATGACAGAAACCGGTCCTCGGAAGCTTGTTTCCAGTCCAGGGAAGGCATGGCTTGGCAGTTCGGGCTGGACTGTTCCCATGAGGCACAGGGTCAGGCTGATTTGGATTTGGTCATGTCTAAACTGGGGTGGCAGAGTGGGCTAAAGAACGGTGATGGATTAAACCCAGATCTGTTGACTGGGTGTCAGTGTTTGATTGGTTCAGATGCTCCGTCCACCACCAACCCCTTTTGTGCCACTTTGTTCGCCATAAGTTGGCAGGGTATGCTCAGACGCGAGTCCCTTGCTCACTTTGCCACTGGAGTCAAGCAAGCCGGGCTGAAGACGGCTGAAATGCCAGAAACTGGTCCTCGGAAACTTGTTTCCGGTCCAGGGAAGGCATGGCTTGGCAGTTCGGGCTGGACTGTCCCCATGAGGCACAGGGTCAGGCTGATTTGCATATGGCCATGTCTGAACTGGGGTGGCAAACTGGGCTAAAGAACGGTGATGGATTAAACCCAGATCTGTTGACTGGGTGTGAGTGTTTGATTGGTTTAGATGCTCCGTCCATCACCACCCCCTTTTGTGCCACTTTGTTCGCCATAAATTGGCAGGGTATGCTCAGACGTGAGTCCCTTGCTTACTTTGCCACTGGATTCAAGCAAGCCGGGCTGAAGACGGCTGAAATGCCAGAAACCGGTCCTCGGAAGCTTGTTTTCAGTCCTGGGAAGGCATGGCTTGGCAGTTCGGGCTGGACTGTTCCCATGAGGCACAGGGTCAGGCTGATTTGCATATGGCCATGTCTGAACTGGGGTGGCAGAGTGGGCTAAAGAACGGTGATGGATTAAACCCAGATCTGTGGACTCGGTGTGAGTGTTTGATTGGCTCAGATGCTCCGTCCATCACCACCCCCGTTTGTGCCACTTTGTTCACTATAAGTTGGCAGGGTATGCTCAGACATGAGTCTCTTGCTCACTTTGCCACTGGATTCAAGCAAGCCGGGCTGAAGACGGCTGAAATGCCAAAAACCGGTCCTCGGAAGCTTGTTTCCGGTCCAGGGAAGGCATGGCTTGGCAGTTCGGGCTGGACTGTTCCCATGAGGCACAGGGTCAGGCTGATTTGCATATGGCCATGTCTGAACTGGTGTGGCAGAGTGGGCTAAAGAACGGTGAAGGATTAAACCCAGATCTGTTGACTGGGTGTGAGTGTTTGATTGTTTCAGATGCTCCGTCCACCACCAACCCCTTTTGTGCCACTTTGTTCGCCATAAGTTGGCAGGGTATGCTCAGACGCGAGTCCCTTGCTCACTTTTCCACTGGATTCAAGCAAGCCGGGCTGAAGACGGCTGAAATGCCAGAAACTGGTCCTCGGAAACTTGTTTCCGGTCCAGGGAAGGCATGGCTTGGCAGTTCGGGCTGGACTGTCCCCATGAGGCACAGGGTCAGGCTGATTTGCATATGGCCATGTCTAAACTGGGGTGGCAAACTGGGCTAAAGAACGGTGATGGATTAAACCCAGATCTGTTGACTGGGTGTGAGTGTTTGAGTGGTTTAGATGCTCCGTCCATCACCACCCCCTTTTGTGCCACTTTGTTCGCCATAAATTGGCAGGGTATGCTCAGACGTGAGTCCCTTGCTCACTTTGCCACTGGATTCAAGCAAGCCGGGCTGAAGACGGCTGAAATGCCAGAAACCGGTCCTCTGAAGCTTGTTTTCAGTCCTGGGAAGGCATGGCGTGGCAGTTCGGGCTGGACTGTTCCCATGAGGCACAGGGTCAGGCTGATTTGCATATGGCCATGTCTGAACTGGGGTGGCAGAGTGGGCTAAAGAACGGTGATGGATTAAACCCAGATCTGTTGACTGGGTGTGAGTGTTTGATTGGTTCATATGCTCCGTCCATCACCAACCCCTTTTGTGCCACTTTGTTCGCCATAAGTTGGCAGGGTATGCTCAGACGTGAGTCCCTTGCTCACTTTGCCACTGGATTCAAGCAAGCCGGGCTGAAGATGGCTGAAATGTCAGAAACCGGTCCTCTGAAGCTTGTTTCCGGTCCAGGGAAGGAATGGCTTGGCAGTTCAGGCTGGACTGTTCCCATGAGGCACAGGGTCAGGCTGATTTGCATATGGCCATGTCTGAACTGGGGTGGCAGAGTGGGCTAAAGAACGGTGATGGATTAAACCCAGATCTGTTGACTGGGTGTGAGTGTTTGATTGGTTCAGATGCTCTGTCCACCACCACCCCCTTTTGTGCCACTTTGGTGTCAGAGACAGCAGCCCAGTGTAAAGGCAGATCGGTCACTGGGCAAAATTACCTTGTTTAAAGAGCAAAAAACTAAGGGGTATATTTACCAGCCCCTATCTCCACCCCAACATCACTTTTAGTGACGCTATGGTGGCGATAGGGGCTTTGCCTAGTAAATAATGCATCCTTTCATGCTGTGTACTTAGCGAGAAAGGGAACGGCAATGGGTGTGGTGCTTGGCGTTCCACCGCAACACCCATTGATTTTTATGCTGCCCTCTATTTACAAGGGTGACGTAAATAGGAGGTAGTGCCAAAATTATGACCAGGGAAAACTTGGTCTTAAACAAGTGAAACAAGGAGAAATGCTTTATTTCTCCTTGTTTTTGCTGTTTCTCCTCGTTTTCTGCTGGGTGGTGCAGACAAATATAAAAACAGCAAAACACCATTCATTGTTTATGTGCAGAAAGGTGTCTCTTCCTGAACATACACATATAAAAAAAATGATGTTAGAACCTTCTATGTGTGCTGCATGAAACAGCACACAAAAAAGTTACAAAACACCATTTAAAGATTGGTTCAAGGGTGCCTGCATTGGCGAGAGTCTGCTAAATTTAGCCCCAGCCCAGTAGGGCTGACCATATTGTTGTAAATGTGGTGAAGGGCTGCATTTTTGAAGTGGCGGAGAGCAGCGTTAAGCCAAGGATGCTGACACCGCGCACACACAGTTCCTTGTAAATATGCCCCCACTTGTTGCTTTTCTTTCTCCTGCTCTGGTTTTCTAGTTGTACATTGAAAAGAAGAAAGGCAATATTTATGGCAACATATTTATCCTTTGTACTCCTAGAGTAATTACCCAAAATGTAGAACGTTTATGTATGTTTCTACTCATTATGAGTTACTGCACTTTTTTTTTTTTTTTACAAAAAATACATATTAAACTGATTTTAATATCTTTTGCAGCTATTTTCGAATAGCTATTTTTGGGTTATTTAATTTTGCATTAAAAATAAAGTATTTTACTCTTTAGGTTTGCAAATGGGCTTGCTTTCATTTGAATGATCCAAACACCAGGGATTTGTATGGTTTATGGGAAATGTGATGGTGTGACCATGTATTATAAGGAATAAAGTACCACCTGTTCTACATGATAAGGATATTGCAAGCCAACTCACAGTTCCATAGCCTTATAAAGGAACTCGGATGGCGGTGTCATTCTTCTATATGTTCATGGAACTCCTCAGCAACTTGCAATATCCTTATCCTATATAGCATACATATTTACCATATTTCTTGAAAAGAGTCTATGCAACTCTAACAGTACTGAAAATTGTATTGATAAATGTAAGCATTGCAATATGTCCATGCACGCATTTGCCTAATTTCTTTTTCTTTAGAAGTCGGTGCCCTTCAGTTAGGTACTAAGGTCTTCATATAGCAATATTTGTAATAACTCTGTAAATCAGTTTTTTGATTGCAAAATACCACTTTAGAATGTACAGCCCTCATTATGTGTAAGAATTTGTAGCTTTGTGCGGATGAACCTTTTTTGGAGGCTTTCCGAATTATAAAACTGGTTTGAGACCCTTTCTGAATTGCTAACACAAGGGTAAATGAAAGATGCATCTCCTTTTTCTTTGAAATGTATCAATGCTCTGTGATTGTGGTGCAGTCAAAACCATTGAAATGTTACCACCATCGAAGAAAAAAGTTGTGTCTAGTAACTACCCAAACTAAAAATGTAATATGAGAAAATACATACCAAGTAACATGCACGATCATGTATATATTTTTATAATATAATATATGTTGACGGGCTCCATTTACTGCAGGGCGCTGAGGAAGGCACATCCAACGTCGAAATGCATTCGCCGCTACTGATCGTTGTACTGAAGCAATAATACGTCTTCAAAGGATTCCCCTTTGGCCTCTGCTTTCTTCTTGGAGGGTGTTGTTTGTTATATATTCTGCGCCAGCCAGAAGCGCAGTACAGATGGCCCTGCTGCTCAAATGACCCGGACGACACTGGCACTGCACTGCTTCGCAGCGTTTTGGAGGTTTGAGGAATCGAGAAGTCTGGTGTTGCGGAGAGGTGTTAAAGGGGGTGTGGCCTTGGACAACCTCTCTGCAATGCAGCTCTGTGGCGCTTACTGAAGGTACCTGGTGGGCTAGTTGGCCCCCAGGGCTCCTCAGGATTCAAACGGAATTAATCCCCCAACTTAAACTTAAAACCTGCCAGGGGGTGCGTTTGCACAGTGGTGAAGGGAGGGGGTGGGACTAATGTGACATGTGTGTAGTTATCCAATCACTCAGTGAACCCGAGCAGTTATAAAATCACCATGCACGGGACTTGCAGCACTCTAATCACCCAGTCACTACACACGTACTCATGCAATGACCCAGTCACTAACACATGCACTGCTACAATCCATTGAGGACTACCTATGAAGTCCAGTAATCTCCCTGGTGCTACCTATGCAGTCCTCCATTCACCCAGCCAGTCCTATGTCCTTATCAAATCACTGCGCCAAAACCTAAGCACTTATAAATTCATCATGCACTCACCTCGCTGTACTCTAATCTTGCAGTCACTACCCATGTAGTCATGCAATAATCCGGCACTAACACATGCACTGCTACAATCCCTGTAAACTACCCATGCAGTCCTCTAACCACCGACACACTTCTCATTCGCTCCTTAAATTCCCCTGGCAGTACCCATGCAGTCCAGCAATCACCCAGTCACTCCACGAGCAGTCCTCCAGTCACCCACCCACTACCATGTACTAATCGAAACACTCCTTCAATACCCAAGCACTTATAAATTCACTCAGGCACACTCCTTGCAGTAATATAATCTTTCAGTCAGTAGCTACGTACTCATGCAATGATCCAGGCACTAACTTATCACTGTTACAATCCCATATGCTCTACCCATACAGCCCTGTACCCACCTACACACTTCTCATTCGCTCCTTCAATTGCCCAGGTAGTACCCATGCAGTCCTGCAATCACACTGTCACTCCCTATGTACTCCTCCAGTCACCCAGCAACTACCATTTACTAATCCAAACACTCCTCCAGTATCAAGCACTTATAAGTTCACCACACACTCTCCTTGCAGTACTCTAATTATCCACTCAGTACCCATGTACTAATGCAATGACCCAGTCACTAACACATGCACTGCTGCAATACCCTGACGACTACCTATGCAGTCTAGTAATCTCCATGGCACTATCTATGCAATCCTCCAATCACCCAGCCAATCCTATTTGCTTATCCAATCACTGCGCCAACACCCAAGCACTTATGAAATCACCAATCACTCTCCTTGTAGCACTCTAATCATCCAGTTACTACTCATGTACTCATGCAATGACCCTGGCATTAACTCATGGCAAATACAGAAGAGGTCATGCTATTCATGGGGTACCCCAACACATAGTGTTCCCTACTGTATGTAGGTGTTTTCACTGTATTCTAAGTAGGCCTGGGCGGTAAGTTTTGTTCCGCTCGTGGAAACTGCGATAATTTGAAATGTTGGTGTTCCGCGGAGAGCACGTAAATGTCAAAACTTTCGCAATCTGCTGCGAAAAGGACGTTTCTTCTCGCATGCGCTTTAAAAATGCGTTCTCGCGCGCGCGCTAGCGTCCCTGTGTTCGCCGACGAGTTTTCCTATGTTGGATTGTTGGTAGCCGGTGGCGCTATCCCGCGTGAGTTTGCGATCGCGAAAACGTCATTCGAGACCCCGAACTGGAAATAAGCATTGCGAGCGGGCAGGACAAGTGAAAACAAGATGGCGACCGCATGGGTAAGGTTGGCGAGACATTTTTCAACGGGATCACGCAGAAAATATCGTGAACTGGCATGGAAAAAAAACGTCCACATCTAATGTCATTTGAGATGTCATCAGTGATGTCATGAGTGATGTCACTGACCATGTCATGAGTGATGTAGTATGTGACGTCATCAGCAGTGCATTGCGGGCGCGCAGGTTATAGTTAGCTGAACCTACTATATATAACGAGGGAATTTCAATGGTTTTGTATGAGAGAAATATCCAGCTAACTATAACATGGGTATGGGGCGCTAGGCAGCGCACTTGTGCATGGAAGCCTCTTTGTAAGGCTCTCACATCCTGGCGACCAATATCCTGTAATCGATCCTCTTATCGGCGACTGATCGGGCTGAAATTGCCCTCGCCTGCTCAGGGGAGTACGCAGAGCCTCCGGTGCAAGTTTGGAGCGGATCGGATGCTGTATGCCACCGGTAGAGACATCCTAATGTGCAGCGGGGATTGCTGCCGGAGACTCCAGCACGCCCGGACGGCCTGCCTGCGGACGCGAGGTCGGGGCTTCGCGAGCGCCAACTAGGCCCTGAAAGGCGCGAAAACGCCGGAGGACTGCGAAAACTCGGCGGTGAAGGACAGCGGACCCGGTCTTCCCCTCACGGAAGGACACTGCCAGTGGAGCAGGTACTATCCTGTCCCTCCTGCTTACCGGGGGGAAGCGGAAGGCTTTCCTACTGTTTCTGCTGACCCGGCGCGGCCTGACTCTGCGGAGCACGACTCCCACCCTGCCATCTCCCCATCAAGAATACCGGCCAGTTCTGGGAAGGGGCCCTGCTGCCATTGGACCCTCTGGAGCCCCGACTCTCTTAGCCTTCGATGCAAGGGCTACCCCGCTGGGCATCTGCATTGCGCATAAGTGGACTTTCCCTGAGGCATTACCACCGGCAGTGAAAACCACCGCCCCGGCCATAGCACCTCGTCCTGAGCCTGCGTGTGAGCGCTGGGGTGCGAGGGCTGCTGGCTGGGGGCCGGGGCTGCAAACTCTTGCCATACCATAACCCTCCCACCCTGGCATTGCGTGGGACATAAGCTCACTTCCCGGATTGCTAAGGGGGTACTGGACCTCATTCTATGCGACGTGTGTGCCTGGGGTGAGCTTGGTCGCAACACGTAACTGCGGTGCACACTCCCTCAATCCTCGAGAATCTGGGCCCACACCTCTAACATTCGACTGGGGAACCTGCCTCTTACCCCCGCCTGGCATATACTCCTGCACGACAAACGCCCGTCCTATGACAGCTGACATTTTGGTGGCAAGCTCCTGAGTGTTGCTCAGAGGGACGGCTGCACCGTTGTATTACCGGAAGACTGCCAGGTTCCACGCCGAGGGGTGTGCTGTGCCCGGGGATAGCGACAATCGCCTACCTGCGCCTGCTGCCCGTGTCCCCCCCACTCCCCTACCACGTACGCAGGTGCTGCCCCATATCGGAGTGCGGCTAGTGGGAGGGAGTTCCACGGCTTGATCTGCTGAACAGTGGAATTGCTTAGGCGGAACGACTCTTGCTGTCTTCCAATTCACGGATTCACCCGCCTTTGCTGGGCCGCTAAGATGGGTCGGCCTGACACGCGGCAACCGAAGCTTACGTTTGATGCCGCTAAGAGGACGAATCGCACCAGCCCAGAATCTCAGAAACAGATAGAGGCTAACAATCCCTCTGATAACCAGGCGACCACCTCCACGGATACCCAGGAACTTCTTCGTGAAATGCGCCAGGGATTCACGACCATCGCGGACAAGGTGGACAGAATGTCGTCCCGTATGGATGCTGTAGTCCACAAATTGGAGGTCCACGAGGGGAGGTTGACGGAAGTGGAACAACGGGTATCGGATGTCGAAGACACCTCCGGACAACATACAACACGACTAGCACGAATGGATAACTTATTGAGCACCATAGCGGCTAAGAATGAGGATTTGGAAGCGAGAAGCCGGCGTAATAACATACGCATAGTTGGAATTCCGGAGTCCACCAATGTGGGTAGAATGGAGGAATATATGGAACGCCTGTTGAGGAATGCAGTGGGATCGGAAGCATTCTCCCCCCAGTTTATAGTGGAGAGGGCGCACAGGTCCCTGGGACCGGTGCCCAAACCGGGCATGAAGCCGAGGCCTATCATAGCCCGTCTGTTAAACTACAGGGATAGAGATGCGGCTTTACGAGCAGCTCGCTCTTCCAACAAGCTCGTATGTGATGGTAACAAATTCACAATCTAGCCTGACTTCACACCCATGGTACAGGAAGAGCGGCGCAAATTTCTGGAAGTTAAAGCAAAGCTTCGGTCCCTACAAATTGACTATGCATTACTAAAAATTTTCACGAAACCGCAGCAGGTTGAGGACTTCATTAAGCAAGTAAAACGTTCAGCAAACCAGCATAGGGAGGAGGCGGATGAACCTGACCGCGGAAACGACCGGCTTGAAGATGATGAACACTGACCCCGCTGCTATTACACCATTGGATGTTGCAGTGGTTCCTGTATGTGAGTACTGATATGGGGTACACAGAGTGATGGGGGCTGTAGTTACGGCCCATCCGTCTCCCCCTTCCCGACAAGATGGGCGAGGGCTGAGGCCTGGGACACGCTGAAACTGTACTGCGTCGCCAGGTACCCCCCTCTCTCCTGATAGCTGAGGTTGGTCTGCCATGGGCAGCTGATGGAGAAGAGGGGTTGTTGTGTTGCCACCTAGAATGGTCCCTAACGGGTATTACCCATGCTGTTACTGTTGTTGTAGCAGGGATTATTATCATCCCTGGTTGTTGAGGGAGATGGGGAGGGTAGGGGAGGGAGGTAGCACTGGCAAGTTGGGGTTGCCTCTGTGGGAGGTGGGGGGGGATTGGGGGAATGTTTGGTTGATACGTGAACTGTATGAAGCTCTGATACACGAGAAAAAGGCCACAGTCATATACTTGAGGGAAGTGAATTGGATTATTGTTATTTACACTATGCGATTGGGGGGAATGCACCGCACATTTTTACAGCACAACCAATTAAGCCGATATAGGTGCGGGGACTGATAACCGATGTAATTTCATATCCTGGAATATACGAGGGCTAAAAGATGCGCGTAAGCGTAGACAATTGTTGGCGTATTGGGATAGACACAATGTGCAGGTGATTATGCTACAAGAGACTCATATTCCCCCATCAACCAATTGTACATTCGGTGCGAGATGGGCGGGGGTGAGGGTTTTCTCGAATTTCTCCTCATATGCTAGAGGCACTGCCATTCTTATACACCGAAATCTCCCATTCACGCTGCAGGGGCAACAAACTGATACAGAGGGTAGATATGTCATTGTCTGGGGGAGGCTGGGCGGGGAGATGATTACTATTGCCAACTGCTATGCTCCCAATGTTGATGACCCTCATTTCTTCACCCGACTCTGGGGAGGTATAATGGATGTTGGCTCCAGGTATCTGGTCTGGGGCGGAGACCTTAACGTAGCCTTACACCCGAGACTGGACAGAGCAGATGGATGCTCAACATACCACACCAAGGCGAGAGATTCCCTTGAGGGGATAGTTGAGGAGGGAGGGTTGATTGATAGTTGGAGACACTTACATCCTGATTTCCTGGAGGGCACACACTTTACGTCCTACACGGGCACATGGGCTAGAATTGATTACATCTTCGTGTCCCAGAATTTGGCCCCGAACGTTCTAACTTCTCGACATTTACCCAGAACACACTCCGACCATTGCCCTGTTCTCCTATCTTTAGATATGCCTGGTTTTCACAAACCACGCCCGCCCTGGCGACTACATCCCAACATCCTGATTGACACCGTCTTCTGCGAGGAACTCAGAACCGACATAGAAGACTTCTTTCCCCGTAACAAAGACACGGTGGATAGTGTAGAAACAGTGTGGGAGGCGTTTAATGTTACGGTACGGGGGTGGTGTATAGCTAAAAGCTCGGGGGTGCTAAAGGATATACAGCGAACACTATGCAGATTGGAGGAGGATTTGAGAGCTTTAGAGACTTGCATGTCGCAGGGGATTGATGGGGAGGCGCACAGCGCGTTCAGAACTAAACTGTCGGAGTACGAAGCGGAAGCGCAGAGAGAGGTACATTTCAAAGGGAAACACTGGCGAGCCCGTGCTTATAATGAGGGAGGGAGACCAGGAAGAGCACTGGCCATGGCAGTGAGGATGGCACGAGGTTCGAACACAATCTTGGAACTAACTGCAGCAGATGGGGAGGTGCACAAAGACAATGATGGTATACTCAACACACTCCAGGCACACTACAAACAATTGTATACCTCGAGAGCCGCTGGGGAGTTTGACCTGGATAGCTATCTGGGGGATATAGCACTTTGCTGGATAAGCGATGTCCACAGACAGTTTCTGGGGGCACCACTTGAGCTGGATGAGGTACGGGATGCCATAATGTCCCTGAGCAACGGGAAAGCACCAGGTCATGATGGTCTCCCTGCGGAGTTTTATAAATGCTACGTGGAGATTATGGCTCCGGTGCTACGGGAGGTATTCAATGATGCAATGGAAGTGGGAATGCTCCCGAGATCTATGCGAGAAGTAATCATAACATCTTTACTTAAACCTGGGAAGAATGCTACACAGTGTGACTCGTATCGCCCACTGTCGTTACTAAACTGCGACGCCAAAATTCTGGCGAAGGTGCTCGCGACCAGGCTTTCCTTACTTATGACCACAATCATTTTGCCGGACCAGTCAGGCTTTGTCCCCACGAGATCTACTTCGCACAACCTTCGCACAGTATTTTCCCTAATTCAAACGGTTCTGACCTGAGATTCCCCTTGCCGGGGTTTTTTTGGATGCCTCAAAGGCATTCGATTCTGTGGAGTGGGGATTCCTCTTCGCGGTCTTGCAAAGGATGGGATTCCCCCCTATCTTTGTGGCCTGGGTACGATTGCTCTACACATCTCCAATGGCAAGAGTGCTTGCAAATGGTCAACTTACTGCCGCTTTCGCAATAACGAGGGGGACCCGGCAGGGGTGCCCCCTCTCCCCATTACTTTTCGCTGTGGCGATAGAGCCGCTGGCCTGTCGAATTCGACAGCTCCACAAAACCAGCGCCTTCAATTGCTTTCAGCGCCAACTCTCAATCTCGTTGTACGCCGACGATGTCACTCTTTACGTTAAGGATCCCCAAACTAATCTAAATTCGCTACTACGGGAGTTTGTTACCTTCGGATGCCTTTCAGGTGTCTCTATTAACTGGAACAAATCCCAGCTCTTCCCTCTGACACCGGCAGTCTCCGAATTCCCGCTAGATTACCCGCTCGAGTGGTGTACTTCGGAATTACGCTACCTGGGGATACAGATATCAAGAGACAAAGGGGATACATTGCGAATGAACTATGGAGTGGCCATCACCAAGCTGACGGATTCAGTGACGCGGTGGATCAAACTACCCTTGTCTATGGCGGCAAGAATTTCCCTCATAAAAATGGTGGTACTGCCACGCTTCTTGTATATGTTCCTTAATATTCCCTATCACCCAGGCGCATACTTTTTTAAAACCTTACGCTCTGAACTTATTCGACTGGTGTGGGGGGGAAGGCAGGCTAGGCTCCGCTGGGCGGTAATGACACAGCCCTACAGGGCGGGTGGCTTCGATGTCCCGGACTTCGAAATATACTATTTAAGTGCTCAGGCGCACTACCTGTATCATTGGTTACGGCCTACTGCTTTCATGCCGCAGGTAGCAGTGGAGGACTGGATAGCACACCCGCTGCCATTGGTGGGAGTGGTGCACGCCCCCACAGCCGCACTGGAAATGCACTCTAACACGGTGTCCTGCACGATAGAGGCATGGCACAAAATAGGGAGACGACTGCAAACCCCGCTACTTTATACGGCTCGTATGCCACTATCCTACCATCCACAAATGACGCTCCTGCAAGAGGTGGGATTCCAATGAATGTGCAAAAGGTTGAAAGTGTGGGTATGGGGGGACCTATTCCGCGATGGGAAGTTCCGATCTCGAGATGACTTTTTCGGAGATAGCGCACATAACCCACTGGAGCTATTCTACTACCTACGGCTCAGGGAAGGCTTGAGAGCCTTATTACCTGATTATCCTCATGAACCCCCCAGTTTAGCCCCGCTCACGATAGTGTTGAATAGCTCTGATGGCGCGCACCTAGTTTCTAAACTATATAAGTGCATACGAGAGGGACTACCGGTAGTGGATAGTGCGGCTAGAGCGCACTGGACAGGGGATTTTGGAAGTGATATCACAGATGCACAATGGGAGTACTGCTGCGACTTGTCGGGAGAAGTAATGTCTAGCTGTCGTCTTAAAATCATACATTATAAATTCCTCCATAGGTTGTACTACACTCCAGCTAGGAAGTTTCGGTTCGGGCTAACCGACTCGGACAGGTGTGAGCGATGTAGACAGGAAGGGGCGGACTTCTTCCATTTATCGTGGACCTGCCCGCAAGTACAGGAATACTGGGCGCGGGTCTGCGAGGGCCTGTCCCACATGATAGGTGTTGCGCTGACCCCAGATCCGATGATGTTCCTTCTAGGCTATACTGCGCAGATAGCGCGGACGGTTAGGAAATTCACTAATGTAGCACTACTATTGGCAAGAAGACATTTAGCATGTAGATGGGGCCGGGGCCGCGCTCCTAAGTTTAAGGATTGGATGCATGACATGTTATACTGTCAGGAGCAGTATGGAGTATTTTCAGAACTGGTGCCTCTAAACTCGAGACCGGCGGACATTTGGGGCCCCCTACAGACTTACCTTCTCACTAGAGCATCGCAAGGGGAGGGAGACACTGACACTGCCGACACAACACACACACTGATTACCTAGCTGGCTAGTTCTCATTTACCATTTCTTGACCTGTGCTGGAAGGGCTGTATTGGAGGGTAATTGTACTGTTATGGATATGTCCGGTGTGGAGATCCCTTTCCGGAAACTGTGTATTAATTGATTGACGGTGTACCTCTGAAGCTGTACTGAACGCCTAAATCGATGCGTCTCATGTACTATCTACTGCCAATGCATCGGCCAGACCTCCCTAGCTACCCTAATATGCTACCTACTTGCATCATCTTCCCTGGTAGACATGCCTCACTGTTCAACTGGCGGGTACTGCATATACTCCCCTAACTTCCATGGTACTACTGTGATCTGTCGATTGTATTACAACCTGTCCCGTCTTATGGACTGCATGCCCTCCTCGATTGTTCCCCTACAGCTAAGATTTGATATGAATGTATTATTACTCTATTACATTGCTGATGGTTGACCCTGACTACACTCCCTGGGTCTGGGAGATACATACCTCCGATTGCAACAATATATGTGTATCGCTGCCGGCCTTGTATGGTTGTAGGCACACTGCTGTGTATGACTGCTTGAATGTTAATAAAAGTTTATAATCCCCCCAAAAAAAAAAAAACTATAACATGGGTGAAACCTATGTTTTTTTCAGTGAATTTCCAAGGTTTTTTAAATGCTAATTCCTAACTAGAACGTGTGTGAAACCTATGGTTTTTTCAGTGAATTTCTAAGGTTTTTTAAATGCTAATTCCTAGCTATAATGTGTGTGAAACCTATGGTTTTTTCAGTGAATTTCAAAGGTTTTATAAATGATAATTTTTAAATATACTAATTATTATATTTCTTTTTTATAGTAATTTCCTAAATTTGTATTAGATATAATTATATTTAGTTTATTTTTAAACTTACATTTCATCTTTTTAATGTCAAATAATAACAAAAGTAAATTCAAAAAGAATGCACTGCTAGTGAAACTGCCTCAGTGAATTTCTAAGTGTTTATTAGGGCCAGATTTACAACACCCTTGTCCCTCTTTCACACCACCGTTGCATCACTTTTCTGATGAAGCACTGGTACAAAAGATGCACCACGACATGTGGTATTTACAATGTGACGTATCTGGGACCTACGTCACATTCTAAATCCCTGTACCAGAACGACACATTCCTACATAGGGGGGCGTTCCGGCACAGAAACACCTCCTATACAAAATTTCACTTTGTCACTTTTGCACTGATGCTGTATCAAAACCCTGCACTACGTTGAAGCAGGTGTAAAGATTGACACAGCAGTCTGAGCATAGGGCCCCAAAACCATTGCTGGAGTTACGTTGCACTTCCAACATAACTCAAACAATGCACCACCTTTACAGCACAGATACATCACATATATGTGCCTTTTTTATCCCATGGTACACCGCATTGTAAATACGGCAGATCTATGGTGGTGGTGTCACGGAGCACAATAACTGACATATTCATGGGGATATGCCAGCTATCGTATATGTGCCCATTACTGTTTTAATGTAGTGATAGGATTACTACATACCAATGTATGAGTCACTACAAAACTAAAACAACAGTGACAGAGTGTTTGCTGGAAGTGTAACGATACAAACTAGTAAATTGAACGCATAAAACACAAATTTATAAGTACATAGAACACTACATACATGGCCTATAACGGTTTTGAAGCAGTCTATCCTCTAAAGCCTATTTTAAAGCATGAGTACTTAGATAGTGAGTGAATGATTACAAAACTGCAAGGAAAGACCCTGATTGCATTTATAACAGCCTCAGTTGTACCACAGTATACAGATAAACACATACTGCTGAATGGCTCACTACAATATTGAAACAGTAGTGTGAGAATGTTTGTTGGATATATTAGGATACACATTGTGGAATTGAACGTATAAAACATAGGTTTGCTGGTACATAGAACAGTGCATCCACAGTCCATAGAGTTTTAAAACAACCTATGCACTAAGGCCTCTTTTAATCCATGAGTATCTAGATACTGACTGCATCATTACACTTCTGCAAACAAAGTCCCTCACTAAATGTATTACAGCTTCAGTTTTACCCCCGTACAATCAAAAAGAACATACTGCTGAGTGGCTCACTACAATACTAAAACAGCAGTGTCATAGCGTTTGGTAGAAGTCTAAAGATACAGACTGGGGAACTGAAAGCATAAAACACAAGTTTGCAGGTGCATACGAGACTGCATGTATACTCCATACGGATTTTAAGCAATCAATACCCTCAAACTCACTTTGCATATTTTAAATCAAAACAAACATTAAAAGAATATATAACTGAATCTATAACTGCTTCACTTTTACTACAATAAATACATTAGTAGATAGTGCTCAAACCTTTATTATTTTTCATCAATAAATTTATTCTTATAACATCTCATAATTTAACAGACATTCCAATACAACTTCATCAGCTATGTAATTCAGATCCATTTCCTCGTGAGCAGGTTCTGATTTAATGTGTTCTAAAATGTCAATATAATTTAAAACATCAACGAAATCTGCATCAAAGCTTTCGTCTTCAAAATCACAATTGATGTCTGCAGCACTAATTTCCCCTTCTTCACTCTCATTGCTTGTGACAGATACGATTAGTTCTTCAATTATACTCAAAATAATATCCAAAATCTCCTGAGTATGAGGCTGTTTTCTTTCCATAATTTTTCCTTTATGTTCTTGCTCCTTATGTAAAAATATAAACAGTTCATTTTATCACTTTTCATAATATATAGTACAAAACTACAGTTTTCACCTATTTTGGCCAACAAAAAATACTATAGAAATACAATTATCTAATAACATTCCATTAGAACAGTTGTACTCCTTTGCAAAATTATACAACTATAATTACTTACAAGAATATCCTGTTCTTAGCTTTTCTTAAATTTTGAAAGCAATTACTCCTTATGATTATGGAACAGACTCAGGCTGGTATAGTAAAATACACTACACAAAAATTTAGAATATGTCTATTCACCTTACCCTTTCCAAAATAGTAAATGTGTTTTACTATAATGGAAAAGATAGTATTCATTGTTGTGAACAACATTGTGTATCTGTGTATATTTAGACATCATTATCACACTACTTTTTGAATACTTCATGTGTTTACTCTATCTCTATTCCTCATCTATAACTTAGTCTAACCCTACTAATTACCTACCCCTTCCAATTTCGAACTAGCCTCTCCTCTACTATTTATCTGCAACCTTGTAGCTTACGGTTCTTTATTTTTCTCACTGCTTTTAACCTATAATTACGTAACATTCATTAACCTAGGCCTCTCACTTTATTGTCTAATTTTTATATTATACATTACTTTGTGTTCTTCTACTAACTTTTCTTTATGCAGTTGCTTGTTATCTATTCTGTCAATCCTTCAATATCTTGCGTTTTTCATTAATGTTCCTTCTTAATTCAAAAGTCTTTCTTCTATTCCTAACTCAATGTGTTCTTTTCCCTTAAGACCTTGCTTATCACAAATTTTATAGATTCATCTTTTAAGTTAGAGAAAATACAGCGACTGACTACATTCAATAGTCTATAATGTCAGGTAAGTTAACTTACTCACTAACTTGTCATACAACGATCTTTAACTCTCACAGAAATATTTGCACTTTCTCTTCAGGAATGTCTAAGGAGCAATTCAAAATGGGTCTGAACTCCGGAACGTCTTCGGTGAAGTGCGCACTCATTAGTGAGCGCGCGCCTCACCAAGGATTCCCCACAACTCTGTGGTAAATGACTAGATCGCTACAGCGTCTTTCAACCGCGGCCCGCGGAGGGAGTTGCGGTGGGACACGCAGGGCGGGCGGGCAGGGGAGGGGCAGGGTGGGGGGTGATAAACAACGGAATCTGCCTGATTGCAGGTATATAAACAATTACATTAATAACACTAATTTCGGGCCATATTATCAAAAAAACGTGATATCAACAAAAGACAACACATTATCCCCGCTTTTCACAGCAGGAAAGTGCCGATAAAGCGGTGATAATCCTTCTCGTTTTGTTGATAATATGACCCGAAATGCATGGTAATGGCTTCGTTGTGACAATCACGCGTGGTTAGGGGGTCGTACATGAATGTTTAGGCTCTATTTTTGGGGGGGAAAAATCACAACGTACGCGTACAGAAATATGTACAATTACAAGCAGGAGCTGCATGCTGATTGGCTGTCAATACTCCAAATCAGGAAGTGTTGCAAGCCCTCTTATTTGACACGGCAGCCGAGTCACAAGGAAACAGTAAAACAAACTTGACAAATAAGGAAAGGGAGCACGATAGAAACATTCTCAACCTATGTTGCTCAGGGGGTGGTACATTTATTGTATGTGTGCCAACCACGTATGGACGACGTTCAGCTGTAATGTTGAAAGTCGTCACGTACGCGTACATAACCAAGAAAACTAAAAATAATTTTAGATATTTATGAAGTGTATTTCTTTATGTGTTGTGTGGCTCTAAAAAGAGCCGTTGTGTTTATTGCGAGATTTTAGTACCTACAAGTAAGTACCAATGCAGAGTCTTAAGTTTATGAGGAACACTCTGTTCCCCTCATCTGTAAAATGTACACCATCTCTCCTATAGATGCCATGCATATTGAAACGCAGATTATTGTTGTAAACTGACCCCATTCAGTAGTCTCGGAGAAAGGCAGAAACAGATTTATTCACATGTTTCCTAGCTTTTTCAAACTGTGGACAATAGTGGTTGGACCGCTTCCATCTCTGCCTTTAGCATATATTAGAATATACCAAGACAGTTTTCGGGAACAGTGTCATCAATCGGGCAAAGGTGTCCTTCATGAGCATTTCCAGAGCTACCCCAGTCAAAGTGCCTAGGTGCGATCATCGTTTTCATTCCCAGTACATGTTTCTTTGCATTTTCTGAGTACTCCTTCAGTATGTTCTTACCATTTTATTTTTGTTGGCATTTGTGTTTTGAAACGAGATCTTTCCTGGCATTAAGGAGGCATCGGAGACAGCAAGAAGCACGCGGCGAACACTAATATCCTGCGTGTTTATTTTCACACTGAAGGACTTTGTGGGTCTATAGTCCAGGCTCGCAGCGTCAGTGAGCCGCAGCTGCATTATCCCACTAACCACGATCACCTAGGGTGACACCAATCACCTGGTGCATGATTGGTGTCACCCCAGGTGATGGTGTCACCCGGTGCGGATCCGCACCCCCCGCATCCCCCTAGTGACGCCACTGAAGGACACCGAGTATTCCAAACGAGTAGGGTAATATGCAAGATCTGTAAATCCGACGTAAAATCACGATATCAATGTAGCGGGGAAACAACCGGTAGAGTCCCGGTGTAGTGCGGATACGTGCCCTCCTGAACGAACTGCCTCTTACTGATAAGTGGCTTTCCCCTCGGCGTCCTCTTCACAGTCTCGTCTTGGTTGTTTGACAACATTTTACAGAAAACTAAGTTCCATGTTCCTCTTATTTAAAAGCTATATTTTTATTGGTTAAGAAAAAGTGATTGAAAAGAACGTTACATTAGATAAGCTGGTATATTCTCCAGTCAAGCACACTTGCTGTTTTAATTTGCAACAATGTATGATGAACTTTTCACCTGTGTGCTGAGTTAGGTGCTCCCTGAAGTGCTTCTATGGTAACTGACAGATTGTGGAATGGGGGAGGGGTTGAAAGTTCTATTAGTTCGAAAGCTTTGGAATGTTAAACCAATCGAAATGTGTGTTTTCTTTTGAATTAATGTGAACACAATTTTAATTGGTTATTTCTATGTATGTATACGTAAAATAAGAGGGAAAATTTTCCATTTGACGGTTGTGCTGCAACCACTGAACTCCAGAGATTTTGTAGAAGAATATCCACTGTGTGAGTGGTATTCTTGTTAATCCAGAATTCAATTTCAAAGTTGAGTTGAAAAGTTGTTTAGGAGTGCGTCTGTGCGGTGTATTCTTGTACATTAACAAATTATAAGGTATATTATCAAGACTCGGCGATACAATTATCATCACATTATCAGCAGGAAACTGCCGATAAAGTGTTCATAATATTATCGCCTGCATTGATAATATGCTCCTATATTTGTCCATTGTTAAACGTTTTATAGTAGTAAACGTGTTTTGCTATAATGCATGCTGTTATGTTTTTTCTTTAATATCATTTTGTGCCTCTGTACATTAAGGGATTATAAGCCATATTATCAATAAAGGACTATACATTATCACTGCTTTTATCGACAGGAAACTGCCGGTAAAGCAGTGATAATGGTCTCGATAATATATCCTTGTGAATTCCCATGGAAACCCAGGTTATGGTGTTAACCGGGGCTTCTATGGAAATTCACAAGGATATACTATCAACACCATTATCGCCGCTTTAGTGCCAGTTTCCTGCCGGTAAAACCGGCGATAATGTATCTCCCTTTACTGATAATATGGCACTGAAGGGCATATTATTAAGAACCAGTGTTAAAATTATCGACGTTTTATGCACAGTAAACTGCCGATAAAACAGCGAAAATGGGCTTGATAATAGCTTCTTGTAAATTGCTATAGAAGCCCAAGTTCTAGTGTTAACCTGGGCTGGTATGAGAATTCTCATGGGCATATTATCAAGCTCATTATCGTTGCTTTATCGGCATTTTCCTGCCGATAAAAACGACAATATATCGCCTTTTGTTGATAATATGTCCCGAAATTCATTTTATTAATTTCATTGTTTACTTACCTGCAACGATCTATGTGGCATATTACCAAGGGGGGCGATAGGCAATTATCATCGATTTACTGTCCGTTTGCGTCCGCTAAGCGACGTCAATTCTATCGAGATATTAGCAACCAGTTGCTAACTGATGTTAGTGACAGCTTTTACGCGATAGCGAGCAGTTGGGGCCCGCTTTGCATATCAGCGATGTTTATCGCTAATGACGTGCAAAGTGGGCGTACCCAACCAGTTAGCGACTGAAAGCAGTCTCTAACGTCGCTATCGCATATTAATAAGGCAGGCGTACCGTTGGAACTATTCGCGTTAACCGCGATTATCTCCAAATACTAACACCTGCCCAGACCAGTTCTTTGCCATGTTATCCAATGGCAAGTGGATAACATGGCTAAGACCATTTCGTCTCTAATGCATGAATATTGCTGTATTCCCAATGATATTCACGCATTTCGCTGCTGTCGCTGGACATTTTACCACAATGCAGAAAAACTTTGCTAATAGCATGTTTTCTCCGCTAACATATCCAGCGATAGGCAGCGATAAATAAAATCGTTGCTAACCCTATTTAGAGATAAATATCACTACTTGTTGGTAATATGCCCCCAGATTCTATTGTTTATCACTCCTCACCCTGCCCCCCCTCCGCACCACCTGCCTGCCCCCTTGCAACTCCCTCCACTGGCCGCGGCTGTTTCTATATTCCTTTATATTGTACTATCTATTTATACTCTCATTTTTTATTAAATTTTCCTTGCTTCATTCTCCTTGTTCTTTTGTTGTAAGTCCTCTTATTTTTATACTCCGAGCTTTGTCCTCATACTCCTCCCTCTCTTCTTGTAGTAATATAATAGAATACTTCATACTTTTTTTGTAATGTTACATATATTTTTTTATTATAGGTTGTGTTTATCGATACTAAAAGTACTGCATCATGCCAACGAAGTACCAACAGACGAAGCAACAAAAGAAAAGTGTGTATTTGAAGAGAACTCACCAAGAAGATTTACATGAAGAGAGATGTCTTAACAAACAGAAAGAAACTCCAGGAGCACTTTTTTGAGGAAAATACTAAATACTAAGAATAGTGTTCAGAAACAAAAAAATGTCCTTAGTGTATCAGCAACAGAAAAAAAGACTACTTATAAACAAAAGAAAAATGGAAAATCAAGTGCACACAAAACTGTGTATAGTACAAGGAGAAAAAATCAATTCATAGAAATTAGGAAAAAAATGTTTTATAAAAGATTGGTATCAAATTTAATAAAAGAAATTAAGGTATATAAGAAAAAACAGTATTTTATAAGAAGAAAAAAGCTATAGAAAATGTAGTTGAGAAAGCTTTGGAAATGAAAAGATAACTGTTTATATGAGTAATCAATAGAATTAGATCACAAGATAAACCAATCCATTTAATGAAGTGCAAAAGTAGGTGGAGAAGACTAAATAACAGAAGTAATTTTTGTGAGTTTTTTTTGGGTAAATGGAAACATACTTCAACTTCTGAGCCTTTTTTTAATGAAGAAAGTTATCTTCAGAGTAATGATTTGTTGCATGCAGTTGACACTACTGGTCGTGCTTATGAGGTTAGAGGTTGTCCTATTGAGAAAGTGAAAATTGTTCCTACAAATGCAGAAGAGGTGTTAGCTGCTGAAGTTTTAGGGAGACGTCCTAAAGCTCCAGTGTACACTTGGAATTGTAGTAGTATTTGCAGTGTCCGGCAAGAATCTATTGGTTTTTTACGCAATTTCTTACGTAATTACACCAAGAAAAGTGTTAAACAAAAGATTAAGATGATACAAGGACTAGACCCTTGCAGAGTGAGAGAAAATACTGGTTTACAAGTTCATTCTCTACCTTGTGTTTCTAAAAAAAGTATGTCGAAGTGTTTTCCACCATTTCAGGATGTTGGCAGTTCATCATACTCAGTTTATGAAATTAGTCAAAACATTGTATTACACGTCAGACTTAACAAATGTTTGTGATGAATTGAGATTAGTTACTTTGGTCCTCAGGAAGACAGTGCAGAAAGTGAGAGATTAATAGAACAAAATGTGGAAGAGATTGTAGGACAGTGCAGTGTAGAAAATTTTAAACAAGAAATTATACAGTTTAAGGTGATTTCAGATGAAAGGCCATATTATTCTTGTATCTGTTGTCAACGAATTCATTATAAAAATCAGACCAGGACTGTTGATCTGTATTGAAAAAGTGAAAAGGAAAATAATATTAAGTGGAAGGATTTTACAACTCATTTGTTGGTAGAGAATTGTTTTGATTTGGGTTCTGATCAATGTATTTGTAAATATTGTTATAACAAATTAGAAGAGAACAAAATGCCTGCTAGAGCTGTGCATAATAATCTTGAGTTGGTAAATATTCCTTCTGAACTTATGGATTTAAATACCTATGAGTCTATTCTTATTCAATGTGTGCATCCATTTCAGGCTATTGTTCCTATGGAGCCTAAGACAGGAAAATGGCCTCCTTCTGATTTACAGAGAGGATTAAAGGGAAGAGTTGTATATTTGCCTCTAGATTTAAAGAAAAATATTGAAACTGTTGGTGTAGAAAATGTAGAGGATGAACCTTTAGTTATTCTTGTTAATGGCGTTCCTACTAAGAGTAAGAAAATCTGGCAAGAATTAGTGGATGTTAGGAAAGTGAAAAAGGCAACGTTGTATCTAGTAAAAAAATAATCAATATTACAAAAATGTGTATGTGGGATAAGAAGAAATATCTGTACAAGAAGATACTGACTTGCCGTCTGCTCAAATTGAAAAAGTGGATGTGTCCAGAACTGAAGAAATCTACGAACATTACAGCGTTCATCCATTGCATTCCAAAGAAATGATGGGGAATGCTATAGAGTTATTTCAAATGAAAGAAGCAAAATAAAGTCCTATTAGTGTATGGGAAAAAAGCTTGGAAGCTCTTTCTTTCCCTCAGTTGTTTCCTACAGGAAAAGTAGGACGATATGATGAACGACCTGTGCAGATGCCTGCATCTGAATACCGGACATCAAGATTATATGCAGAAGATGCAAGATTTCGACAATGTATTCCATATTTGTTTCATCTTTTGTTTGAGAGTGATTTGTCTGGACTTTCTTATGCAGTAAACCACATATTGAAAACAGGTGTACATCTGCAAAATGTTTCAGCAAAGGAATTTATGGATAAAGTACAGCAGAAAGATAATGTGTTAGAAACTCAGCTAATTAATCTGATGGCATGTCAGTGTGGTACTAATGAGTACTGGTACCGTTGTCACGGAGAACTCAAATGTATGCTAAGGAACTTAGGAACTCCTACATGGTTCCTGACTCTAAGCTGTGCTGAATATGCTTGGGATGATTTACTTCAATTTCTTCGAGAGGCAAATCCAAATATACCAAATATCGAATACAAGACACCTGGAAAATTGTGCTCTTTGGATCCTGTTAATGTATACAGGTATTTCAATCATAAATTCGAAGCTATGATGTCTTTTATCACCAACAAAATAAATTCTCCTCTTGGAGAGGTTCTGGATTTCTTCTGAAGAAAGGAGTATCAAGCGAGAGGTGCTCCTCACATACATATGCTATTATGGATCAAAGATGCTCCCAAATTTGGAACAGACTCAGATGATACTGTGTTGTCTTTTATTGAAGAATATGCTACATGTGAAGTACCCAAAAGTACACAGGATAAGGACTTAAGACAACAAGTCTTACGATTCCAAAGCCATCGTTGTAGAAAATACTGTTGTCTAAAGTACAAATCTAAGGACAAATTCTACAGCAAATGCCGTTTTGCATTTCCTCGACCTGTAATATCGAAAGGAAGAGTGAACAGTTTTATGTCATCTTTGCGACATAATATCATAAGAAAGTCTCCAAAAAATACCTACAACTTAAGAAGAAATGAAGAGTCAAAATACATAAATGACTATACCTCAGTCATTTTGTGGAATGATAATATGGATATTCAATATGTTGCAGACAATTCCATTGCTGTTGCTCGATATGTGACATCGTACATAACAAAGTCAGAAAAGACGGAATTGAAGGAAATGTGGGAAGAGATTTCCCATGAAAAGAGTCTAATTAAGAAATTATACAGTTACAGTTTGAAGATGTTATCTCATGGAGAAATATGAGCGTATGAATGCTCGGATCGCTTATCATCTGCAAGTCTGTACTCTAAATCCAGAAGAATCATTTGGGTGAGTCTAGTTCTTGCTGCAACACGAAACCGAGTTCTTAAATCTGTACAAGAAATTGAATATTTAGCTGAAAAAGAGCCAGGAAGTACTGATATTCTGAAAACAAATATGTTGGATACGTAATATCGAAATAGAAGTCATCATCTTGAGAACATTTGTCTCTATGAAGTGCTGCAAAACTATATTTTTAAACGGAATATTACAGAACACATTAATAATGGTATATATGCCGTTATTGGTTCTGAAGGATGTCTGGTGAAACAAAGAAAAGGACATTTGATTAATCACCGTAAACTGAGTTGCGAAAAACCTGACACAAGGGAATTTTACTATTTAGCTCATTTGCAACTTTTCAAGCCATGGCGTTCAGAATTGGAATTACTTGGAGATTTTGAGAGCTATGAAGATTCCTTCAATGCAACTAAAGATACTATAGAATGTCCTGTTTTTGCTAATTATGTCAAAATGTTGAATGACAAAATTGAGCAAGAAGCTACAATTGCAGCTGAGATTGCTAGATATAGTTCTCAAGACAGTCAAACCTCTCCTCCGTTGAGTCAGGACCCACTAGGAGAACCAATTGTTCTAAATGAAGCAGCAACTGCTATGGAAGAGGTAAAACAGTAATGTATCAAGGTCAAGAACATCTAACAAACTTAGGAATCTTAGAAGAACACTACATTTATGAGCAGAAAGAAATATATGAGCAAGTGAGAGAACAGATTGACCATGGATTTCTTCATGAGAAGAAAGAGTGCGCTTGCTCATCATTTGAACCTATCTATATGTATGTGAGTGGACAAGTTGGAACAGGAAAAAGTTTTTAATTAAAGTAATCACAAGTTTTCTACGGAAAACAACTGAGTCGCATTTGTCTTGTCTTGTCACTGCTCCAACTGGGTTGGCGGCACACAATATTAAAGGAATTACTTTACATCGTTTATTAATGCTACCAGTAGAGCATGACAACAAATTACAATACCACAAGCTATCTGGAGAAGCTTCTTATGAGGTAAAATGTAAATGTAATGTAAATGTAAATGTAAATGTAAATGTAAATGTAAAATGGCTTTTGTATAGCGCCTTCTATCACTCCAGGGAGCATCTTGGCGCTGTGAGCCAACCCAGAATAGAAAAGGGTGAGTAAGCTGGAACAGCTCTCCGAGATAGATCATTACACCAAAGCCTTACAGGCCACGTCAGTGAGCGTAAAAACCCAGGTCTTTAGGGCTTTCCTAAACAGAGATTATGTTGAGATTTGACGAAGTGCGGGAGGAAGTTTATTCCAGGCTCTGGAGCCTAACACTACGATGGATTTTCCACCTTTGGTCGCTAGTCTGAATTTTGGGACCACTAGTAGATTGAGGTGGGAAGATCTCAGATTTCGAGTTGGAAGATGTCGTTTGAAATTGTTGGAAAGATATCTGGGTCCTTGTGCATGATAGGCTCTGAAGGTGATGATCAAGATTTTAAACAACAAGCGCTTACGGATAGGAAGCCAGTGGAGGGCACGGAGTGCGGCAGAAGCCGATGATTTCCTGGGCCAGCCCAGGACAAGGCGGGCGGCGGCATGCTGGACCATCTGCAGCCTGTGGAGCACGGTCTTATTAGCTCCAGCATATAGACTGTTGCAGTAGTCCAGTCTTGATGTGATAAGTGCCACCGCCACCGTCTTTCTCGTGGACAAAGGAAGGAGATCGAAAAACTTCCTTAGCATTCTGATGATGTGAAAGCAGGAACTTGCTACCCCAATGGCTTGTTGCTTGAATGATAGAGCATTGTCGAACTTAACACCTAGATTGCGAGAAGAGGAAATGGTGTTTGGGGGAGCTTCAGCACCTTCAGGCCACCACTGCTTAGGGGAGAATGGGTTTTGCGAGCCGAATGGAAGTATTTCTGTTTTTCCAGAATTACACTTCAAGTGGTTGGTCTTCATCCATTTGAATGTCGCTGTTAAGCACATTTTGAGGTTTTCTTCAGCTTGTGGTGACTCCCTGTCGAGTACCAGAATGAGCTGCGTATCGGCAGCGTAAGAAATAGTGCTGATCTGATACGAAGAGATTAGCTCCATCAGGGGTACCATATAGAGATTGAAAAGTATCGGGCTCAAAGTAGAGCTCTGTGGTACCCCTGTTTTAATCGTTTTTTCCTCAGATCTATATTGGCCCAGCACAGTGATTTGTCGTCTAAGGCTCAGGAAGTTTTGGAAGCACTCTAGCACTACTCCGCCTATCCCTGCGCTCCGGAGACGGTCAATCAGAATGGTGTGGGAGACCGTGTCGAAGGCCGCCGATAGATCGAGTAATATCAAGACGGCCTTCTTTCCTAAGTCCATAGCGGAGCGCAGGGATTCAGTGGAGAATAGGAGTGCAGATTCGGTTGAGTGTTTAGACCTGAAACCCGACTGATTAGGATGCAGGACGTTGTTATCTTCGAGATAAGTGGTGAGTTGGCTGTTTACAAATTACTCAGTCAGTTTAGATAACAGTGGCAACAGTGAGATGGGCCTTAAGTTGGAGAGAGTGGTGGGGTCGGGTAGCGGTTTCTTTTGGAGGGGTTTAACCGCGGCTAATTTCCATTCTGATGGAATCTCTGCCGTTGCGAAAGATGAATTGATGATTCCATTCACTATGGGGTTTACCTCATTGACCAGAGCTCTTAAGAACATGGGAGGACATGGATCAAATGGTGATCCAGACTTGCTAGACAGAATGGCCTGACGTTATTCCTCCAAGGAAATGGGAGCAAAAACATAAAAATGGGGTTTTGGTAGAATGCTTATTCCATTTGCTTCTATAGGTATGTTTTCAAGAGAGGTTGAAGTTAAGGTTGGAGGTGGAAAATCCTTGACGATAGCTTGAATTTTATTGTCAAAATAATCTGCTATAGAATTACACAGTGGTAGCGAGGGCAGAATATCTTGGGCAAGCACCCTAGGATCAGTAAAGCTATTTACAATCTTGAATATTTCTTTCTGATCATTTCCTGAAGATGCAATAGCCTCTGAAAAGTGGGCTTTTTTTGCTGATTTAATGGCAGCATGATACTGTCTACGCGCTGCTTTGTAAATTCTATGGTCTTCTTCTGTGTATTTTCTGCGCCATCTGCGCTCTAATGATCTCACTTTGCCTAGTTCACTCTTTAGGGTGGAGGAGAACCAGGGGGCACTTCCTTTGGTTTTATTGCTCATTGGAGTTATTTCCTTCAACAGATGTTGTTGGTTACTAAGAGTTGTAATCCAATCACAGAAATGTTGATTGTCTATTGTAGTGTGGCCGGATAGTGTCGGTTTAGTCTCTATTACATTTGTTAAAAAATTTGGTTGGGCGAGGACTTTTTTCAAATCAGGTTTTTTTTCTACTGTGGGTCTTATTTTAGTGTGTCTGTAAGTGTTTAGAGGTGAGTTAAAAGTCACCTCAAACGGGATAAGTTTGTGATCAGACCAAGTTTGGACTACTGGGGATGTACAGGTCAGCAGGTTAAGATTTGAACAAATACAGTCCAATATGTGGCCCGCACTATGCGTGGATTCATTGTTTAACAGGGTAAGACCAAGAACCTTAATAATATCCATGATACACATTACTCCTGGGTCGCTGGGGGAGTCGAGATGGAAATTTAAATCCCCTAATAAAGTGAAGTGGGCAGCTCTGAGCGTGAGATTGCTCAGTACATCTCCTATGCTCTCTAGGAATTCTTGGGGTCGCCCCGGGGGGCGATATACCAAGGCTCCAGAAAATGACAGGGAATCATGAATATTTAAACAAAATGCCATGGCCTCTGCTCCCTTTATATCAGATAGTTCATAAGTAGTGCAGGTCATGGTGTCGCGATGAATAATCGCCAGACCGCCTCCCCTTTGTTCTGGTCTGTCTAGATGCTGGATTTGAAATCCTTCAGGGAGGGCTTCCACTATATCTGGGGTGCACCTGGATTTTAACCACGTTTCAGTTATGAAGAGCCAATCCAAGTTCATCTCTGTAATCAAATCATAGATGTGCTGTGCATGTTTACACATAGATCTGGTGTTGATGAGCCCCCTCGTAGAGTGGTGAGTCGTGTTTTTTTTTTGTGTGTTGACTCTGGCCAGAAAGTTTTCTTACAGTGTTGGCAATGAATAGGACCATACCATGTGTCAGGTTTAAGAATTTCATGGCAATGTGGCGAGGGCTTATTCAAAGATAGAAGAAACGATCGAGACATACCGGGATCTGTATTAATTTGGATATTCCCCGTGGCCCTAGGCGCTTCCTTAGCGCTGACGGGCGCAGACGGGCAGGACTCTGGCATGACTCCGGCGTGAGTCAGGCGCGTCTGCCCGTCATGTCCGCTACGTGGAGAGTGGATGTCCCTTTTTGTAATAAACTAGAGCGCGTCACAGCGCGTCTCACCCCCAAGATGGTCACCGCGTTTCCCTTTGCCTACTCGGGACCAACTCTCAGCGTCAATGCTCAGCTGAGAGCGGCCCGAGTAGCGGAGGAGGTAGGAGAAGCTTTCCAAATGAAATTACAAGTGCTCCCAATGCAGGTTAAGATACACTGCCTAGTAGATCAAGCAGGGTACAAGGTAGTAGTACTACGCTAAAAGCAAGGCAAATAAGGGATAGTGTGAAGAACCTCCCGGCTTCCGCCTCAGGAGGGAGAAAAGTGCTCAGGCTTACAACACACGCCGAGCCCAGGACAGCCCTTTTATAATAAACTAGAGCGCGTCACAGCGCGTCTCACCCCCAAGATGGCCGCCGCGTTTCCCTTTGCCTACTCGGGACCAACTCTCAGCGTCAATTCTCAGCTGAGAGCGGCCCGAGTAGCGGAGGAGGCAGGAGAAGCTTTCCAAATGAAATTACAAGTGCTCCCAATGCAGGTTAAGATACACTGCCTAGTAGATCAAGCAGGGTACAAGGTAGTAATACTACGCTAAAAGCAAGGCAAATAAGGGATAGTGTGAAGAACCTCCCGGCTTCCGCCTCAGGAGGGAGAAAAGTGCTCAGGCTTACAACACACGCCGAGCCCAGGACAGCCCTTTTATAATAAACTAGAGCGCGTCACGGCACGTCTCACCCCCAAGATGGCCGCCGCGTTTTCCTTTGCCTACTCCGGAACAACTCTCAGCGTCAATGCTCAGCTGAGAGCGGCCCGAGTAGCGGAGGAGGTAGGAGAAGCTTTCCAAATTAAATTACAAGTGCTCCCAAAGCAGGTTAAGATACACTGCCTAGTAGATCAAGCAGGGTACAAGGTAGGTAAGTTTTAAGAGTGTTGAAGAAAATGAAGCTTCTCATTTTTGATGAGGTAAGCATGGTCTCACATTTAATGCTTACCTTTGTGCATTTAAGAATGCAGCAAATTCTTGAAATAGAGTATGACGTATTATTCGGAGGAAAACACGTCATAGTTTTTGGAGATCTTCTACAACTTACTCCTGTAAAAGGACAGCCAGTGTTTAAAACACTTATGCATGAAGATACTAGAAGTCTTTGGGGAGTATTGACAATGTAAACATTTGGTCATATTTTCAGTATAAGGAACTTACTACAAATATGTGACAAGTAAATGATGTTGATTATGGAACTATTCTTCAAGATATAAGAATTGGAAAATTGACCGAACATGGAAAACAAGCTTTACAGACACGATTACTTTCCAATTTGTTTCCATATGCAAATATTGGATATATGACGTTATAACGCATACTTTAACAATGCATACCTTTACAACGCTATTTTTACAACGCAGGAACCATTACAACGAATTACCATTACAACGCATTTTTTTACAACGCAATACTTTTACAACGCAATACCTTTACAACGTAAGTATTGGTAAGTATATAATATTTTTTTAAATGTAATTAATTAAATTTAATATAATTTATTTTAATTTATTATTATTTTTATTTTATTTGTACCCTGTATCCTTGTATTGGTAATTATATAATATTTTTTTAAAATGTAATTAATTAAAATTAATATAATTTATTTTAATTTAATATTAATTTTAATTTATTTTTACCCTGTATCCATGTACCCCAAAACCCAAACCTGGCCCTGAACCCTAAAAATACCCCTTTACCCAAAAACCCAAACTTAGCCCTGAACCCTAAAAATACCCCTTTACCCAAAAACCCAAAACTGACTCTGAACCCTAAAAATACCCCTTTACCCAAAAACCCAAAACTGACCCTGAACCCTAAAAATACCCCTTTACCCAAAAACCCCAAACTGACCCTGAACCTTAAAAATACCCCTTTACCCAAAAACCCAAAACTGACCCTGAACCCTAAAAATACCCTTTTACCCAAAAACCCAAAACTGACCCTGAACCCTAAAAATACCCCTCTACCCAAAAACCCAAAACTGACCCTGAACCCTAAAAATACCCCTTTACCCAAAAACCCAAAACTGACCCTGAACCCTAAAAATACCCCTTTACCCAAAAACCCAAAACTGACCCTGAACCATAAAAATACCCTTTTACCCAAAAACCCAAAACTGACCCTGAACCCTAAAAATTCCCCTTTACCCAAAAACCCAAAACTGACCCTGAACCCTAAAAATACCCCTTTACCCAAAAACCCAAAACTGACTCTGTACCCTAAAAATACCCCTTTACCCAAAAACCCAAAACTGACCCTGAACCCTAAAAATACTCCTTTACCCAAAAACTTAAAACTAACCCTGAACCCTAAAAATACCCCTTTACCCAAAAACCCAAACCTTGCCCTGAACCCTAAAAATACCCCTTTACCCAAAAACCCAAACTTATAACATTTTTACTATAATACCCCTTTACCCAAAAACCCAAACTTATAACATTTTTACTATAATAATATACTTAGCAATACTTACGTTGTAAAGGTATTGCGTTGTAAAACAATTGCGTTGTAAAAAAATGCGTTGTAATGGTAGTTCGTTGTAATGGTTTCTGCGTTGTAAAAGTTGCGTTGTAAAAGCAGTCCGTTGTAAAAGTTTTGTTGTAATGGTAACATACCGCAAATATTGTCCCAGAAAAAATATACATGAGAATTGCAGAAAACAAATCTGTAATCTGCATAATGCCAACACTGCGTGAATGTTCTATATTCAATGAAGAAATGTTAAAGTTGGAAAATGAAGAAATTATAAAATTGGAAGCAATTGATAAAATAGAACATGAGAGAATCAGTATTATTTTGAGCGAAAACATGAAGAGGAAATTGGATTGTTTAGAGAAATCGATAAGTAAAACTGCTGGTTTAGAAAAGAATTTGTATGCATGTGTAATTTTGCGACGTAATTTGGATGTGCAAAAACGTTTAGTAATTGGAGCAAAGGGTGAAATTGTTGATTTTGTTAATTATGTAAACAGAGCTGGCATTGAATTTTTGAAAATCAAATTTGATGAAATTGCTGAAGTACAACAAGTTAGTCATTGTGCAGCTTGTTTTTTGCTTGTAAAAGTTTTGTATGTCTGCAGAAAACAGTTTCCTGTTTGTTTGGCATATGCGGTGACCATTCAAAAATCTCAAGGTTTAAGTGTAGATTGTGCTTTAGTGAATATTGGAAGTACCGTGTTTAAAGAAGGTATCGCATATGTTGCTTTGTCTCGAGTCAGAACTTTATCTGTATTGTACTTGATTGAATTTGATGAGACAAAGGTTTCTGCAGATACAAACTGTGTGAAAGAGTATACTAGGTTAAGAAGAGAATATGCACCCAATTTAAGTCAATATCCAGTGATTGAAAAGCGTGTGGTAGGTAGAAAAAGAAGATTTGAGAATATCGGTTCTAAACTGTAGAGAAAGAAAAAAACACAAGATGAAGTTGCGCCTCCAAGCAACAAGACAAAGGACAGAGTTGAAGAGAATGTTGGTTATCGATTTGAAAATATTTCTGGTGTCAACTGCCATGCTAATATAGTTGTTAATGTTGTTTTTTTCTTCAAAGTTTCCAATAGCAAATTGTAGAAAATCGAGACAAAAGGTTCTGTTCATTGTTGATTTCTGTTTATGAGAAATGTACTAGTGATAAAATTAAAATACAAAGTGTTTCTGATATTCGAAATGTTTTAGACATATGTTCTGGTTCTACTCAATTTACGCAGAATATTCAGAAAGATTGTTTAGAATTTTTAATGTTTATGCTTGGTGTACTGGAAGATGAAGGTATAGATGTTGGAAATCTTTTGGCCTTTCTTATAAATGGCATCATGACTGTCCAAATTGTTTGTTTGCATGTAGCACTGACATAGACACTGAGAGATTCATATATTTGACTTTACCTGACTGTGAATCAGTGTCTTTTAACAATCTAATCAGAGGAGCAAGTCAAAACATGTAGTGTAGCCAATGTAAATCAGAAATGTCATCAACATTATTTATACAAAGATATGGACAGTAGGTTATTTTAATGGTGCAACGTTGTAGAACTGATGGAACAAAATTGAAAACTTTATTTTAAAATTTTGTAGCTGGTCAATGTTCAATATCAGGAAGAACTTTTATAGCTGTTGCTATTATTTTTCATGATGGACCTTCTATCACATCTGGACATTACATTGCTTATTTAAAATGTCTGAAAGGTTGGATACAGTGTAATGATACTAAATTAGTTTTTAAGCAACATTTACCCAAAGAGTTACCACATTCTTACCTAATATTTTTAAAGCCAAAATGTTAAGATCAAAATTTGCCCTTTAGGCTTTGTGCTGTTAAGGTAGATTAGGCTGGTGTTGTAGAGTATTTTGTAAGTGAGAGTGAGGAGCTTAAAGGTGATTATTTTTTTGACATAGAGGCAGTGTAGGTGCATCAGGTGGTGGGTGATGTGGGTGCAGCCGGGGACGTTGATGATCAGTCAGGTAGTGGTCTTTTGGATTTGTTGTAGTTGTTGTAGGTATCTATTGCGCTGCGCTGTGGCTCGCGCTCGCTTTTTTAAAATAATTATTTGTTACTTTTCTGTTTATTTGTCCTTGTTCCTGATTTTAAATTGTGTCATTGCTGCGACCCACCCTGGCCCTCACAGCACTATAAAATTGATTCAAACACCGCTACTTAGCGGGTCCGGGCTCCCGGGTCTTTTGCAAGTCACGTGACCATTTCGTCACGACGACGCCATCTTGGGAAGGCTGGTTCCTTCCTGCTTCCTGGGGGTTAGCGCGCTAGCGCTTGGTCCGCCTACCGCCTACTTAATGCTCGCTTCTGACGTAGCGGTCTAGCGTAGCGGTCGCGCCTTCGCTACGCCTGAGTCTCGCCAGAGTCCTGCCCGTCTGCGCCCGTCGGCGGGCGGAGCGGCGGGTGGGACTCTACCATCAGGGATGTGTCCCCCTGGGACCCCCGTTTTGCGCTATTCTTCTGGCGAACTTCGCATTCTCCATCCTCATGTTTCTGGTTGTCGCACTGTTTTTCCCGGTCGATATCATGGGAAATCCCGTTGCCCGGGTTGTGGCTGGTACCCGACCCGCTCGCTCACCTTACTGCCGAGCGATGACACGTTTGGGAGGGGCTTCGGATGCATGCTATTAAACACCAGGTCAGCATGCAAACATGCGCAGGATATCTATGAGCTTCTCGACACAGAGAAGCCACTATGCCTCATGCTTACTGAGACATGGTGGACCGACTCTTCTAATCCTGACGTCGCTATGGCAATCCCGTCTGATTATAACATCTTCAGAAAGGATAGAGCCAAGGGAAGGGGAGGTGGAGTGGCGTTAGTGGTCCGGAAAGGAACGCCTTGTGCGATCCTGCCAGCTATTGATATCCGAGGCTCTGAGACCCTAGCCTTCTCTATCACTCTATCGCCCCATCAATCCTTTAAAGGACTGCTTATATACAGGCCACCTGGTGCACCCGGCACCTTCTTTGAAGATCTGGACTTGGTGCTGATTGAGTTGGCCCTGAAAGCTGAACATTTTATCGTGGCTGGCGATCTCAATTTTCGGTTGGATGATCCATCCGATCCGGCTGCCACCAAACTTTCTGAGGCGCTAACCCCTTTGGGACTTATCCCTTACCTTCGGGAGCCTACGCATGAGAAGGGGCACACCCTTGACCAAGTATTCTCGTCTGTCCCTCTTGAGGGTATAGAGGTTACTCCGGTCCTTTGGTCAGACCACTTCCGTGCCAAATTTGTGATCAAGGGCATAGGTAAGTCAGTGCCTACCCCGGCACATCAACAGGGTCGTGTCCACAGGGCATTCCATCGAGTAACCCCAGAGATGCTGGCGCAAGCAGTTGTGGCCCATCCTTGCCTCTTGTCAGGCGATTTAGACAGGGATTTGCAGACCATGCAGGACTGGTTTTTGGATAGGCTAAACGATCCTGCCCCGGAAGTAACATCTCGCCTGACACCGAAACGGGTCTCCGCGCCTTGGTTTACCGCTGCACTGTCGGCTACGCGGCAGCAGTGCAAGGTAGCCGAAAGAGCTTGGCGGGCACAATATGACACTGCTGCCAAGCTGACCTATAAAACGGTGGTCAAGGCTTATCACCGGGACATTCGCCTGGAAAAAAAAGCGTATCTAGCCAGGAGAATTGATGCTGCTTCCAATTCTTGCAAGGAGATATTCTCCATCGTGAGAGAATTTACCTCACCTTGGTCGAACACCTCGGACCAAAAACCATCTGGTACCTGGGCTGCGGATCTTGCTGATTTCTTTACGAGCAAGATCCAACGCATCCAGGAGTCATTCCTGGTACCAATGTCTGTGGGCCAAATTGAACGTGACATCAACATATTGCCACAGGCTGGGCCTAGGGTGACGTTGAGTGTGTTTCCTCCAATCTCTGCTCCGGACTCCCTGGCTTTAATGGGCAAATTAAAATCGGGTTCTCCCCTTGACCCATGCCCGGCTAAATTTCTAGCGAAAGTCGCGGAGGTGATCAACCCGTTGGCTAATCCGCTTTTGAATCTTTCACTGAGGCTTGGTGTGGTCCCGCAAACCTGGAAGCAGGCGATGGTGATACCCTTGCTAAAAAAATCTGGCCTAGATCCGAAGGCCCCAGTTAATTATAGGCCCATCTCCCTGCTGCCGGCCCTCACGAAGATTCTGGAAAAGCACGTTCAAGGCGTGCTTTCCAATTTTCTGGAATCTAATGAGATCTTGCACGCCACCCAATCGGGCTTTCGTCCCCATCTTAGCACGGAGACTGCGCTCCTGGAGGTTTCGGAAACCATTAAAGGGGTTCTGGACTCTGGGGGCAAAGTCATGCTGGTGATGTTAGACCTGTCGGCGGCTTTCGACACCGTTCCCCATGATGGTCTTCTCGCAAGACTTCGCGAGATAGGCATACAGGGGACGGTGTTCGACTGGTTTTCTTCCTTTCTTGCCGGCCGCCGGCAGACGATCTGGGCCCCGCCTGATTCCGCCGTGATGCCGCCTCTGGGAGTTGGGGTCCCGCAGGGCTCTGTTTTGAGCCCGACCCTCTTTAACATCATTATGACCCCGTTGGCGGCACTGGTGGAGTCGCATGGTGCCCAGATCGTATCCTATGCGGATGACACCCAGCTCCTCTTCTCGTGTACGAGAGGAGGCGACTTTGATGGGGAGAGTATTCGGGATTGCCTTGGGGCTGTTTTCCATTGGTTCCATCTTAACAGCCTCAAGTGCAATTCCGACAAGTCCGAAGTACTGTTCTTCGGGTGTGACACCGAACCCGTCTGGCAGACTTGGTGGCCTCGGGATATGTTCCCTCCATCCTGTTCCTCTCAGGTTGCAAAGAATCTAGGGGTGAAGCTGGATAACAGGTTAACCTTGAAATCTCAGATCCTGGGGGTGTCGGGCATGTGCTTTGGCATCCTTAGGATGCTGCGGAAGTTTCTTCCTCTGTTATCCGTGGAACATAGGACGCTGACAGTTCAGGCTCTGATTGGGTCCAGGTTGGATTATTCCAACGTTCTCTACCTGGGCCTTCCGGAGTACTTGCTGCAGCGCCTTCAAGTGGTGCAGAACGCCGCGGCTAGGGCAATCTTCGGCCTTAGTAGGCGCTCTAGTGCCTCGGGCCTGCTGGTAACTTTACATTGGTTGCCCATCCGCAAGAGGATCGCCTTTAAGGCTCTGACCTTGGTCTATAAAGCTCTTCACAAGGGGGGAGCTAAGTACCTTCAAAAGAGACTGGTCTTTTATCATCCGACCAGATCTCTGAGGTCGGAATCCCTGCACCTTGCTGTTGTCCCTCGGGTAAAGAAAGCGCGCCTTGGTGGGCGCTCTTTTGGATTGCTGGCATCTCAGCTATGGAACTCTTTGCCGCTGGCCCTGCGGGGAGCCACTAGCTTGCTGGTTTTTAGGAAAGGCCTTAAAACGTGGCTTTTTACTCAGTAGCCGTTCTCTCTTGAATTCTTGGCTTACTGCTCTTTTAGTTTTTCTTTTGGTGTTATGTTATTATGATGCAGCTTCTTCGCCTTCTCCAATAAAAGCGCCGGGACACTCTTTTTGAGTAGCCGTGCGCTATAAAAATGAACTAACATAACATAACAGGTGTTTGGCTAGAACTCATGTGTAGAGTGTTTGCCACAGTGTAGTCTGCTGCTGATGAGGGCCTGTGTCACTGCTCTTCTTTTGGTTAGGATTCACTTGTAAATGTTGCAGAGCATGTGGAGGGTGTTATAGCAGTACAAGGACACGGTGTAGACTTGCTTACACATGGAGAGGGAGCAGTTGAGGTTGAATCCTATGTTGTGCTCATGGTTAGTAGGTGTTGGTACTCTTCACACTGTAGTCAGGTAGCAGGAGTTGTCTGATGCTGATGGAGTGGGTCTGAGGATGAGTACCTTCATCTTCTGGCCATTTGTGTTTACAGTGCTGCTCTTTATGTAGTTGGTGACGTCCTTTATTGTGTCGTGGAGGTTCCTTTTGGTGGTATGTGGCTTCTTGGTAACGAAGAGGATGAACTGGGTGTTCTTTGTGTAATAGATGTTGTTGAAGTTGTGATGGTGGGCTACTTGTGTTGGGGTGGCCATGTAGATGATGAACAGCGTCGGATTGATGGATGAGTCCTGGGAAACCCGTAGATGATGTTGGTGGTTTTGGAACGGAAGGCTGGGAGGCGAACGTTCAGGATTACTATTGAACAACTTCCAAACAAAAGACTTGATGCATACTATTTGGCCGTAAGGAAAAGTGTGCGAAACCATTAAGAACTTTTTGCTGTGTATTTTCTCAGCATCTACTTGTAAGTAACATTATTTACAGTGTAAAAAAATTTATCAGAATATATTGTTATTTTATGATTGCTTGACATATCTTATATTTACGTAAGAAATTGCTCTTAGAAAAAAACATTTAAGATATGTTTTATTTCTATTTTTTATATTGTTATTGACAAAGTTGACTGGGTTTTTTTAAGATATCCTTATGGATTGTCTTTTTTTTGCCCGCTGTTATGTGATGAGTACTATTGAACTCACTGTTTGTAGTGAAATTCAATATATTCTGAGTACAGAAAAAAAGGCAAATGAAATGTTTTACAAATTATTTTGTGTTGTAAAATATATCTACTAACTGTGTTTTTTTGTATCTTCCACAGGTGACAATTTTACAATATATACTTTTTTTATTATTTATTATGCTTAACGTAAGTACAAGTAACTGACTCAGCTGCGGCCCGTGGAGGGAGTTGTGGTGAGGTAGGCAAATGGGGCGGGGGCAGGGTGGGGGTTATAAACAGCGGAATCTGGTTGATTGCAGGTAAGTAAACAATTAAATTAATAAAATGAATTTTGTATCCTGCGCCCTGCATCGCAAAATGCGATGCAGGACACGGAACGAAGTCACATATTATCAACAAAAGGCGATACATTATCGCCGCTTTTACTGGCAGCAAAAATTCCAATAAAACGCCATTAATGGGCTTGATAATAGGGCCTTGAAAATTCCCATAGCAGCCCAGGTTCTGGTGTTAACTTGGGCTGTTATGGGAATTCACAAGGGCCTATTATCAAGCCCTTTATCGCCGATTTATCGGCAGTTTTCTTGCCGATAAAAGCAGCGATAATCATAATAATATATTTCTGTTGACGAACATGCGTTGCAATGCCTGTGACTTACGTCTTTCAAATTAGTTTTTAGGTATACGTGTGACCAAGTCTGATAACATCAGAGTTTAAAGACAATCACCATGGTGTCTGTGACTTGAAATCTCGCCCATCACAAAGAAAACAGGAGGACGATAAAATGAAAGTAACAGATGTAATAAAAACAACGGTGAAAAACTACTAAAATGGCGGTGGACGGAGTACGTGATCAACGTTTGGCGCCTCGGCACTACGTTCCGAATAAATGTAGATAAAATACGATTATTAATATATCACAAAAGTACAGCAGCGGATGACACACACGACCCGGGAAAACAAAGCGCCAAATGTAATACCTGAAATTAAGAAAGCTTTGTTTGTTGAACTTGAAGAAAAACAAAAAAACGCGGGCTTCGAAACGAGGCTGCGCCTGCGTAGAGAGTACAACTGCTACACAAAAAAGGAAAGTTTTACATACTATCATAGAAATGAAGGGGCATATTATGAACAAAAGGCGATACATTACCACCGCTTTTATCGCCAGTAACTGCCGATAAAGCGGCGATAATAGGCTTCATAATAGGCCCTTGTTAATTCCCATAGAAGCCCATGTTAACACCAGAACATGGTCTTCTATGAGAATTAACAAAGGCGTATTATCAAGACCATTTTTGAGGTTTCAACGCCACTTTCATGCCCATAAAACAATGATAATTTTAACACCGATCCTTGAAAATACGCCCGTCAGTGCCATATCATCACTAAAGGGCGATACATTATTGCCGCTTTTATCAGCACAAAACTGCCGCTAAAGCGCCGATAATGGGCTTGATAATAGGCCCTAGTAAATTCCCATAGCAGCACAGGTTCTTGTGTCAACATGAGCTTCTATGGCAGTTCACAAGGATATATTATCATTTATTGACGGTTTCCTGCCGATAAAAACAGCGATAATGTATCGCCTTTTCTCGATAATATGGCCCATTCCTTTTTTTTGGACCAGTAAACTTAGCTGCTTATCATCAACCACCGGTGTCAAAATTATCGCCGTTTTATTGGCAAGAAACTGCAGATAAAACAGCGATAATGAGCTTCATAATACGGCCATGTTATTTCCCATTGAAGCCCATGTTAACACTAGAACATAGGCTTCTATGGGAATTTACAAGGACATATTATCATTTCCTCTAAAAAAGAGGGCTTTCCAGATATACTTGATCTTTCTTCTTCACTCAAGTCTGATTCTGAGTCGCTTGTGCCAAAACTAAAGTTTACATTTGGTCCTAATTTTCCCAATTGTTGTTTCAATATATCAAATCTCCTAGCAAATGTAAGTATTGCTCCAGTTTCATAGTCTACCTCATCTCGTTTGAATTTCCTCTGTTTGCGTAATTCTACTTCATACTCATATTTGTCTAGGTTCTTTTCCATTTCCTTCCTCAATTGTTTGCTTTCATCTTCTTGTTTGAGGTCCAATATAAGCTTTTCAATGTCTCTAATCACTACATGTAGCTTCTCAATGTCTTTTTTAGCATACTTGATAATTATCAGTACCATGTTTTTTGAGCATTGCATCGAATTCTTGCCCCACTCTACCAACATTTCGGGTTTTGTATCCGGATTATTCGGCAGAGTGAATATTCTTAATCCTCTGGGTATGCGATCACATTCAATGTACTTTTCTAAAGTGATCACTTCCCAGCTTTTTGTTATTTCTTTTTTCATGGCTTTCTCTAATTGCATAAATAGTTGTTTGAAATTTTTGGTTCCTGTTTGTGCTATGAGTGTTGCCCCTTCTTTACTCTTTGCCGGCGTTCCCTTTTTAAACATTGTTTCAGCCTTTTGTTGTCTTTTTATGACTCTCGCTTCAATTGCAATTCCGTATGGTGAGTTCTAAAAACGACTTGAAAAACAAAAAAGAAAAGTAGAGCGACAGTCACGATCCGGAGACACATATAAAATGCTACTAAAAACCTCATGGTTGAGAAATAAAACGAAGGCTCCATTACTCGAAACCATCATAGCTGGCGAATTATGACACTTAGTCAAAATAATAATAATATCTGAGAACTTTCGTTATTGAAACCAAAATCCCAAAACAAATTCGCGAATGGTGAAAAAAGGAAACTGAACTACAAGTACCATAATGCCTCCTAATAGGCTGAGATGGTGAACTATAAATTGAAACACAAAGAAAGGACTCACATACCGTGAGCAAGGCCCGTAGGGGTTGAAGCGCGTTGGTGGTGGTTGGGTGTGTAAATTGCACTGCTACTGGAATAAAAACAAATATTGCTGACCCCTTGGAGTGCGGTTTTCTTCAACGCGATGAATAAATTGGGTAAAAAATATTTATATATATATATATATATATATATATAAATATATATTCACTGAAAAAAACATAGGTTTCAGGGACGTTATAGTTAATTGGACATTTCACTCGGATAAAACCAGAGATATTCTGCTGTTATAGTTAGTTCAGCTAACAATAACTTGCGAACCCGCAATGCACTGCTGATGATGCCACATATTACATCATTCATGACATGGTCAGTGACATCACTGATGACATCTCAAATGACATCACTGATGACATCACCCATTGACTGTGTGTTTCTACAAAGTTCAAATTGTATTGGAGAATGAGTGGCTGTATAAGTGTCTGGATGGAGGATTTATTGACTAATTGTATGAGTGAGTAATAAAACGTGTCTTACTGTATGCCGCGCTGCTGTGAGCAGTGTGTGCCAGACGCTGGTTGGCGAGTCATGCGATTTTTTAATTGAATGCGAGTGTTAGCGCGGTTGATTTAAAAACCGGCTAACTTGTTCTAATCTGTATAATTTTGTGTTTTGGTGCTAAAAACTTGCTTTTAAGATACCTTCTCCCCCTCTGCACTTACCTTACCGGTCCCTGGTCCGTCACGGCGATTTCATGCCGTTTGAACGGAGGGACGTGACTCCTCCCCCCTGCTACCTACAAAGCCGCCAGTCAGAAACGCCGCGCTGGTGTGAGCAGTGTGTGCCAGACGCTGGTTGGCGAGTCATGCGATTTTTTAATTGAATGCGAGTGTTAGCGCGGTCGATTTAAAAAACGGCTAACTTGTTCTAATCTGTATAATTTTGTGTTTTGGTGCTAAAAACTTGCTTTTAAGATACCTTCTCCCCCTCTGCACTTACCTTATCGGTCCCTGGTCCATCACGGCGATTTCGTGCCGCTTGAACGGAGGGATGCGACTCCTCCCCCCTGCTGCGTCACTTCCTGGGTCGCTATATGGGGGAGATAGTCACTCGGCCGCACAGCATACGAGCGCAGCGGGCACGCCGACGGCGCGCCGAAGGTGCGCCTAAGGTAAGCCCGTCTGCGCCCGTCCGCGACCGGCCCGGGCTAGGGGCACTCCACTCTGCCCCTTCTACCAGGTATTCGGCCCACGACCTGACCCTTCTGCAGGCTCATTAGCCCCTCAGTACCATCACTCAGTCCAAACTCCACGCTTTGGGGCTGCTTTGCCCAAGACGGGTTCTCCCTGAGGTGGCTTTTCCTCTGCCCATGGATCCCCCCTCCAATATCCCACCGCGCCCGATCCCTCCCCCTCTTTTACAAAATTTACTGTCAACTCTGAGCTTACCGTATGTTATTTGAACACTCGCTCCTTACCCAAACATCAGCTGGAAATATTCCAACTTCTGGACTATGACAGGCCCGACCTTCTATTCATCACTGAGACATGGCTCAATGAGGAATCCTCCCCGGATATTCTTGCTGCGACCCCGCCTGGCTATTACATTCTCCAGGCTAATAGGGCCTCAGGCAAACCGGGTGGTGGGGTGGCAGCAATCATCAAGCACCTCACCCGCTTTTCCTCATTGGCTGTGGATGATATCAATTCGGTTGATTGTCTTATTCTTAAACTTGAATCGCATGCAGCAACACTTGTTTGCGCTTTGGTTTACCGGCCTCCCCAGTATATGCCTAACTTTCCATCCAGGTTCGGTGACATGCTCTCCCAACTGGTCATCAACAACTCCAAAGTTCTAATTTTGGGAGACTTTAACTACTGGCCCTTTGATGACAAAGAGAGTGCATGTTCACTGGCCTTTACTGATCTTATGACAGGCATTAACGGTGTCCAACATATCAAGTCGGCCACCCATGTAAAAGGCCATATACTGGACCAGGTATGGACTACCAACTTAGACATTTCCACCCCTGCATCCTCCCCTGCGTTTGGTCGGACCATTCCATCATTACCTTGTCTCTGACTATTGGGTCAAACTCCATTCGGACACCTGAGACCAATTTCTCAGCTAGGAACTGGAATAAAGCTGACCGCAGCGAATTCATATCCTTGCTCAAAGCCTCGCCCCCCCCCCGGACTGTGACTCCTTAGATGCCCAGGCCCTTGGCCTACATCGCTGGCTTGACTCAGCCTGCGATATCGTAGTCCCCTATAGACAGGTTAGACTCAAGCGTCCCCATGACGCGCAAAGATGGTTCCCTGAAGAACTTAAAGAGAAGAAACTCAGACTCAGACAAGCGGAGCGTCGTTGGCGCCGCGACTATGCCACTGATAATAAGTCGGCATTCACGTCCCAGCTCAAAGAGTACAAATCAGCCATCCTGCAAGCTAAAACTACCTATTTTTCAAAAAAGATTGTTGACTCTGCCTCCAAGGCCAAAGATATCTTTTCTATTGTTGAGGAGTTATCCCATCCAGATAGGGTAACTATTAGACCCCTTCCCTCGCAGGAGCTTTGCGACTCTTTAAATCAGTTTTTTATTGATAAAATAACAAAAATTAAACATAGCATCTCCCCTTCTGTCATTGCAAACCCTTCCCTCCCCGTCGTCACCCTATGTACCCCCAACACCCAAGTGATCACTCAGATCCCCCCGATCACAGAGGGGGAATTTTTGATCCTTCTGAACAAAGTGTCCTCTGGTTCCCCCACCGACTGTTGCCCTCCCCATATTTTACGTGAAGCCTTCTCCGCTTGCCCTTCTCCCCATTTGACACTGTTGAATGATTCCCTTAAACGAGGCCTGGTTCCCAGCTCTTTTAAATTCGCAGAGGTGGTGCCTATCCTCAAAAAGCCCAATGCAGATCCCTCAGTCATGAGCAATTTTCGCCCCATTTCTTTACTTCCCTATCTTAGTAAAATCATCAAATCCCACGTCACCAACTCTCTCAGCCTCTTCATTGAGCGCTCACAGTTCCTCCATTCCCAACAGGCGGGCTTCAGACCCGCCCATTCCACTGAGTCAGTCATTCTCTCAGTGATGGAGTAGCTGCGGAGGGGAACCGACTCTAACATCGGTCAGGCCCTGGTGCTCTTGGATTTGTCGGCCGCCTTTGACACGGTTGATCATAAGATCTTGTTCGACCGTGTCAGGGAGGCAGGCATCCAGGGTTTAGCCCTTAATTGGGTTCGCTCCTTCTTGAGTAACCGTTACCAGGCCGTTCGTCTCTCCCAGTTCTCCGCGGAGAAAGTTTGGATGACATGTGGTGTCCCACAGGGCTCTTCTCTTTCCCCCCTCCTTTTTAATTTATACCTGACCCCCTTATCCACTCCCTACGAAACAGCAATGTCACCGCATTCAATTATGCGGATGACATCCAGCTGATTTTTTACATCAATTCATCAGATCAATCTGTTCATAATTTCCAATCTACCTTATGCCACATAAGTGACTGGATGGGGGCAAACCATCTTAAACTTAACCCCGACAAGACCAAACTGGTTCTTCTCGGGGGTGCCTCTAACCCTTGGAGGCCCTACTTTTGGCCTACAAGTTTAGGCCTTCCCCCCATCCCCACAAACTCTGCAAAAAGTCTTGGGGTGATCATCAGCAACGATCTCCCGATGAAACCCCAGATCAATGCTGTGGTCTCCTCTAGTTTCTTTCATCTACGCAAAATCCGAAAAATTGCGCGCTTCCTTACCACCTCGGCTCTCACCTTGACCCTTCTGGCGCTAGTCATTTCTAGAATTGATTACGCCAACTCTCTTTATGCCGAAATTCCTTCTTATCAATTGAACTGCCTCCAGCTGGTTCAAAATCAAGCTGCACGGCTAATCTTTCATCAGCCCAGACATCAGCATGTGCGCCCCCTCCTGAAGACCCTCCATTGGCTCCCGGTAGCAGAACGCTGCTATTTTAAACTGGGCTGCACTATCTTTAAAGCCCTAGCTGGCCTTGGTCCTCTTTTCATCTCTTCTCTCCTTCATCACTATGTCCATCCCCGCAATCTTTGTTCTTCTCATCTTGCCTTACTCAATGTCCCTGTTTTCAGGCGCAAGAAACATGGTGGGCTTAGATTCTCCCTCCTGGCCCCCTCCTTTTGGAATGCACTTCCTCTAGAATTTAGACTCACTGCTTCCTACCCCCACTTTAGGTCCCTTTTGAAAACCCATCTGTTCTGCAAGGCTCATAATTAAGCTCCCCTTCGATCTGTCCCCAAACGCCCACAGCGCCAAGAAACCGTTTGGTGGAAGCTGCGCTTTACAAATACTTTTACATAATTTTTACATAACATAGTGACTAAAATGTGTGAATGTCTGTATCAGTCTATCAGTTGGTGTGTAAGCGGTGGCATGGGTTGGTGAGTAACTACATATGTTTTTAGATGGCTTATTGATTGGTTGCTTGACTATTTGTATGGGTGCCTGAGAGTGTGTGTGGGTGGGTGGGGGTGTGTGACTCTGTGCATAGATGTGGGTGTGGTTGATTCACTGGGTGTATGGGTTCAAGAGTGCATGTGGAAACAGCTGTACTAGTGGGTGAGTGTGTGTATGGGTGTGTTGGTGAGTTTATGGATGTCTCAGTGGCATATGTGCAAGTAACTACATATGTAAAAGGCAGTATATGTGAGTGATGGTGTATATGAATAACTGTATGTAACAGCGAGTGATTGTGAGAGTGGCTGTATGGATGAGTGTGTACTTGTATCAGTGATTGTATAAGAGAGTAAGTATGCATTAGTATCTGTATGAATAAGAGAGGTGGTGTGTGTATAACTGTATAGGTGAGTAAATGGAAGTGTAATTGATTCTTTGCATGACTGACTAGGTGTGTGAGTAACTTTGGATGTGTGGCAGTGTGTGAGAGTCTGTATAGGTGTATGGGTGCGTATGATTGTATTGTATTGATGAGTGACTGCATGTATGAGTGACTGTATGGGTGAATGAGTGGATGTGTGTGTACACCTAAGAATCAGTGAATGTGTATGAATTATCTGGTAATGGTGTGTCTATGGTTTCAAAAATGGTAGTCCGTATTTTAGAGTGGGTGTATCAAAGGTCATATTAGAGTGTGAGGAGTTGCATCAGATTTTCACATGGATGATTTCATCAGTGATGTCATTTGAGATGTCATCAGTGATGTTACTGACCATGTCATGAATAATGTAATATGTGACGTCATCGGCAGTGCATTGATGGGGTGCGAGTTATAGTTAGCTGAACTAACTGTAACAGCTGAATTTCTCTGTTTTTTGTACGAGTGAAATATCCAACTAACTATAACATCCCTGAAACCTTTGTTTTTTTTCAGTGAATTTCAAAGGTTTTTTAAATGCTAATTTGTAACTATAACGTCCCTGAAACCTATGGTTTTTTAAGTGAATTTCAAATGTCTGTCAAATGCTAATTTCTAACTATAACATACCAGTTGCGTTTCCAGAGTGGTGGAGAAAGGTGAGCGTGGCCTCTGAAACACCTCTTAGCACTGGAGGTAAAAAGAGGAGTAGTTAGCCCTCAACGCCAACCTTGGTGGCCAATTACCCCATTTATTACCACCAGTAAGTCCCACACAGCAGAATTGCTAACTTGTTATATCAGGACGCGTCCCTTCCCTGCACTACTGTGCAAAAGCACCCCATAGCACGTTATAAATTGGGAACTTTAGTCCTCTTGAATCCTGAGGGTCCCTGGGGGCCAACTAGCCCACCAGGTACCTCCAGTAAGCGCCATAGAGCTGCTTTGCACATAGTTGGACTGAGGCCACGCCCCTTTATACACCCCTCTGCAACTCTGCTCTGTGGCTCTTACTGGAGGTACCTGGTGGGCTAGTTGGACCCCAGGAACTCTCAGAATTCAAGGGGACGTAATCCCCCAACTTATAACGTGCCAGAGGGTCCATTTGCACAGTGGCGAAGGGAGGGGTGGGGCCTGATGTGACAAGTGTGCAAATGTGCCCCATGGTACATTTTACGTTGGGGGATTAAGTCCCCTTGAATCCTGAGGGTCCCTGGGGGCCAACTAGCCCACCGGGTACCTCCAGTAAGCACCACAGAGCTGCAATGTAGAGAGGTGGTCCGAGGCCATGCCCCTTTTTACACCTCTCTGCAACGCAACTCTGTGGCGCTTACTGGAGGTACCTGGTGGGCTTGTTTGCCCCCAGGGACCACGTTGATCCCAGCCTTGCTCAACAAGTGAGCAAAGCTGGGATCAGCTGAATCACGTTCAATGCCAGTTTGACCATAAAGAATTCAAAGCACCACCCCATTGCGTTGTCATCCTTGTTTCAAGGGGTTGAAGGAATTTATTTCAGACCAACTCCTGTGAGGTCCACCAGAGAACGAGCCCTTCATTTTCTTGAAACAGCACATACGCAAGAGAGTATACGGAAGGATCTATATATAGATATATATATGAAAAAGCTGCGTCTCTCCACTTACAAAGAAAGCCTGCACTCAAATCCGTTTGAAATTCCATTTAATCACTGGCAGCACATGTTAAACAGGAACGCATTTCCATTGTCTTGTGCAGCCTTTATCAACCTGAAAATGCACCATCTTAGTTACGTTTAAATACTCCCCTCAGGTGTCATTTATTGAATCAACATAGAAAAGCCACTACTATTCTCGTAGTCTTCTCAATTTATGATATACACAATGTTAGTTTAACAGTCACCTTAAGTGGAGCACAATTAAAAAGATTAGTATCAAACTTAACAGTTCAAGTTGAAAACGTTAAAATCATGTTGGATTTCTGTGTGTGCTGCACTGTCAAAAAAGTCATCAAAGACTTCACAGATTTGTATGAAGAACTGCCTGCTAAAATTCACTTTGTTCTATTCATAGCAAACTTGCATGTTTTAAAGTGATGTCATTTGAGATGTCATCAGTGATGTCATCAGTGATGCCACTGACCATGTCCTGAATGATGTAATATGTGACATCATCAGCAGTGGATTGCGCGTGCGCAAGTTATAGTTAGCAGAAATAACCATAACAGAGGAATTTCAATGGTTTTGTACGAGTGAAATGTCCAGCTTACTACAGCAGCCCTGAAACCTATGTTTCTTTCAGTGAATTTCTAAGGTTTTTTAAATGCAAATTTCTAACTATAACATGTCTGAAACCTATGTTTTTTTCAGTGAAATTCAAAGGTTTTTTAATTGATCATTTTTAAATGTAATAACAGTTATATGTATTTTTTTATACTGACTTTCTACAGTTTAATTAACTGTTTATTTTTACATATTTTATTTTTTAAATTACATTATATATTTTTAGTATAAATGGAAATAAAAATGTTGTTTAAAATGTTGAAACTAAAATATTGTTTTTTGTCAGGGCCACTAGATGAGTACTTGGGTACTGACTGAATGATTAGAGTACTGCAAGGAGAGTGCCTGGGTGAATTTATAAGTGGTTGGGTTTTGGCGCAGTGAATTGATTAGTACATTGTGCTGAATGGATCAGTAGAGGAGTGCAAGGGGAGTGACAGGGTGTTTGCTGGAAGTGTATGTATACTGACTAGGAAATTGAAGGTGTGAAAGACAAGTGTGTAGGTGGTTAGAGGACTCCATGCATAGTGGATAGGCGTTTGAAGCAGTCCATGTGCTAAGGCCGGCATAAGTACTTGGGTACTGACTGAATGCTTCTGATGCCCGAACCTCAGTGCACCAAAACTCATAGACCCTTTATGACAGAATCTTTTGTGTATGGTTTCAGATCTGCTGCCCCTACCTCAGTGCACCACAAGTCATAGATCCTTTACGATAGAATATTTTGTGTATTATTTCACATGTAGTGCCCCAACCTTACTGCAGCACATGTCATACCCTTTATGATTGAATCCCTGTGTACGATCCGATGATTACTGTTGTACTTGTTACCAGCACCAACCATTCCAGGATAGCTGGCTTACACTCACCCCACATGCACCCAGCAAAGACATCACTGGACATGTGACCCTGGTAATAAAAAGGAGTGGTGCGCACGTGCCCGTACCCAGTTCAACTAACTAATTGTGTCCGTGTGTTCATTATGTTTGCAAGATGCTGCCCCTGGGCCCTACCATATTACATTGAGCTGTAGACAGCGTATGCAACCATGTTACCTCTGGAAGTAGGAGAAACTTTGGTTATGAAACTTTCTCTCGCTCATTCTACAAGTACGAATGTAGAGACTGGATCATTAGAGTACTGCAAGCAAAGTGTATAGTAAATTCATAAGTGAGTGGGGATTACCGGAGTTTATTTTTGCTGCATATTTATATAGCGCGAACTCGACCCAAAAGTATTTCAGCCCTTTACATGAGCACGAATTTACATTACACATTCAGGCACGTAGAGATGACGTGATTTGCCCACAATCACAGGATTTGGATTCCACCCCGAGGCTCAAACCCTGGTTTCTAGACTGCCGACGGACCACATAAGTAAATATGTTGGCGCAGCCTAACTCCGACGATGAGCTTCGCTCTAATTAGCTGACCTCCATGTGCCAAAAACTGCAACCTGAACTTTCCATGGCCCTGTATTGCTACAGCTACAACACTCCAGTGAATGTGCAATAAATATTCATATCCAGAGAAATGCGTCATGTCCACCATCTTTCATATGTGGAACTATGGATGAATGTAGGGTCAGTGATTCCCCATACCTTCCATGTTGGCAATGTTGTGGGACTTCACTTACAGAATGACACATTTGAGCTTGCAACCCGGGTGACGGCAGCACTACAACATGGACACCCGCATCAGTTGATTCCTCATATACCTCACGATGGAGCCACGCCCATAGCTCCGGAGTAATTCTTCATAGCCTCACGTAGTACTAGCATATGCCACGCCAGCCCACTCCACTTACGCTTACAGGAAAGGACAACAACGCTGCATGGCCCAGATTTTCATTGTAGTGATCTGCTGGTCTAGTTGTCAGTGCACAACAGTCACTCTCTCACGGCTGCTATAAACTCACACCACACCCATCCAGCACAGGGGTCACAGGACACCTGACCCTCCCAGTAAAAAAAGACCGGGCACACATGCTCAACGCCATTTTAGAGTTGCTTGCACACAGCCACGGAACGGTGAATTTCGGTCCACTGAGGTAGGGGCATTGTAAGTGCTGAGCGGGTATGCAGCCTACATTGATGGCCCATCCTGGTGGTCCGGACCCCTTATGTATTGTGTGCCCTACTCGACTGCAGTGTAGGCGTGAGCCATGCAACAGGGGGGCCTACCGCGACATGCGTGGCCTCACTGGTCACTAAGTTAGTAGCACCAGCAGGACTGAGCCAGTGAGCAACCTGAGATGATAATGGGTGCACGAGTATTTCCTTTGCCTTGGCGATATTAAGACTCAGCACCAAATGTGTGACTTCTTGGTTGCAGAGCGGGGCTGCATGATGTGAAGGGTGCCCTGTCCACGAAAAGGTGAGCAGTGAGGCCTGGGTGCACAGCGGAGGGCAGATACCTCTGGGCGGCGGAAGTGGATGGGGTGCAGCAGCCTGGATACAGAAAGGCAACGCAGCAATTTAGGCATACACAGTCGTATATACCCTGTCTTATTGCATTTTGATGTTTTTTTCCAATAGCAGGACAGTTTTTAGAGTCGGCCAAATGTCCGTCGCTCCCACATCTGTAGCAAAGTAGTTGAGTATTTATTTTTTCATACTTTGTACCCTAAATTTACCATCTTATTTTGTCAACCTTTCCTTTCTCTCTTTTTTTAGGGCTTGTGCCTGCGTTGCAGTGCGCAGCACTGCCCGTGCAGCGAGAGCCCATTTCTATGTGGTTTTCAAAGCTGACCACACGCTTGTGCGTGTGATCAGCCTTTGCCGTCAGGCATTGGCTTTCGTGTGTTTTTTTAAAAAAAAGTCACTCGATTGGGCAAAGGCGGGCACATGTCCCGATGGTGGATAGCCCACGGAGCAGCGCTGGTTCACCTCGCTGCTGCGCTCCCTCCCCTGCTTCTCTGTGGTGCGTGTGCACCACTGGTTCCTCCACTGCTCTGGACTGGCCTGGCCCCTCACCCTATCTGCGCGTAGAGATTGAAGTAAGGATTGCGACCCCCCTGCCCTGAGACAGACACAAGGAAAGCGTTCCGCAGCCCCAATAACAGCAGCCAGTGGGTGGCGGTACTATGGTTTTCAAGTATATTATCATTGGCGACACAGGTGAGTGAAGCCCAGCCCTCGAGTGAGGCGTGAGGTGGCCTTATGGACAGGGCAAGCATTTTCCAACTGTTGGAGCTGATGACGTGGATCAGAGCACTCCCTGCACTGCCTCCCACACCCAAGTCTTCCTGATAGCCACGCCTACCCTTAGGCCACGCCCACTCGCCCGCCGCAGTATAAAACGCTGCTGACAGCGCAACAAATCACAACCTCGCACACTCCTGAGGCGGAAGCCGGGAGATCACTTGCTTTTAAAAATTGTATTTTTTGTGTCACAAACAGCAGATTCTTTGTATTTTAAACTGCACTCACTCTTCTGGCACCACCGGAGCGTGCCCCAGAACCGCCTAAACAGCGAACTCTTCGCTGCAACAAACGCCCCAGAAACAAAACAAATCTGCCGCCATTGACGGCGAGGAACGAGGCCACGCCTACCCTTAGGCCACGCCCACTCACCCGCCGCAGTATAAAACGCTGCTGACAGCGCAACGATTCACAACCTCGCACACTCCTGAGGCGGAAGCGGGGAGATCACTTGCTTTTAAAAATTGTATTTTTTGTGTCACAAACAGCAGATTCTTTGTATTTTAAACTGCACTCACTCTTCTGGCACCACCGGAGCGTGCCCCAGAACCGCCTAAACAGCGAACTCTTCGCTGCAACAAACGCCCCAGAAACAAAACAAATCTGCCGCCATTGACGGCGAGGAACGAGCGCCGTCAGCGCGCCGAAGGCGCGCCAAAGGCAAGCCCGTCTGGGCCCGTCCGGGCCCAGACGGCCTCAGGCCTAGACACTATGCCCAACTTGCAGAAACGTATATCCTACACCCAAGATACGCTTCGAGCCTGGAACACAAAAAAACATCCTCAGTGTAAATTCATCCTCAAGGAAGACACCCCTTTTTCAGGATGCACCCTCTGCAACACGTCAGAGGAAACAGGACGCGGCCAAGCGCTTCGACTCGGCCTTTTGAACTGCAGGTCCCTGGTAAAACACGCGCACGAAATAAACATCCTCGCCCAAAACTTCACGCTAGACGTACTGTTTCTGACCGAAACATGGCTGACCTCTAACAGTGACTTTGACATGGTCAATGCAGCCCCACCTGGTTACCAAATCTGCTGCTTGAACAGACCGATCGGCAGAGGTGGCGGGCTAGCCATACTCCATAAAGACCATCTCAGTTGTAGGATCGAATGTGGCACTGTTAAAGACTGTGAAAACTGCAATTTCACCTTCCAGATCTCGCCAACTATTTCACTATCGGGACTCTTAGTGTACCGACCGCCAGGCTCGCTAGGCGATTTCACCAGCACCCTGATGGATCACATTCTACTAAAATCTATCTCAGCCTCCAACTTCCTCCTCCTAGGGGACCTTAACCTGCACTTCCTAGATCCTGCGGATAATACCGCAGCTAATTTACTAGCAGATCTTACATCAGCCGACCTCCACCTCCTGAACTCAAAAGCCACCCATGAAAAAGGACAGCTTCTAGACCCGATCTTCACTAACATCAGGAACCTTAAAACCCATGATCCGATCCCCCTCCCATGGACAGATCATATGCTGGTTCCTATGCACTGGTCTCTCCAGATCACCCCAGCACTCAAACAGAAAACCAGGATACGAGCCAGACGGTGGCACAAGCTAATACCAGAGGAATGGGAAGCGAAGTTACGGGAATCCGTTGGCTCTCTCTCCGCGGACCCTAACACAGCTAACAGAGAATTTAACGATTGGCTCACCCACCCCCTGGATAGTCTTATCCCACTAACCAGCACTTTAAAACACGTCAAACGGATCAACCCCGCTCCATGGTACACACCCTCCCTTAATGTCTTAAGGAAGGAGTGCAAAAAGACAGAACGCACTTGGAGGAAGAACAAGTCGGTGACAGAGAAAGACGCCTATCAATCTTCTATGAAAGCGTACAAACAAGCCCTCCACAACGCGAAAAGTGCCTTCTATGAGGAAAAAATAAAGAATTCCTCCTGCTCAGCCAAGGACACCTTCTCCATCCTTAAAGAGCTCCTCCATGTCCCGGACCCCCCGCAGAAACCCATGGACCCCAAAGCAGCAGAAGAAAAATGCGTCAATTTGGCCACCTTCTTTGACGAAAAAATTAAAAAAATCCTTGCCTCCCTCCCTGCTGCTAACCCCGACACCACAGAGAAAGCTAAGGACTTATCTCCCCTACCATGGAACTTCCCCGCGAAACCCGACACGCCCTATCTAGCGTCGTTCGGCCCAGTCACTGAAGAAGAAGTAGCAGCAACATTTGCATCAACCAAGAGCGGCGCCCCCAGTGACCCAGTTCCCATACGGCTCGTTAAAGACATCACCCGGTCCATAGTGCCCCAACTAACTGCCCTCATCAACACCTCGTTAGCCCAAGGAGAAGTCCCTTTAAGCTGGAAGGAGGCAGTCGTAAAAGGGCTTCTCAAGAAACCATCGCTAGACCCTACGGATTTATCCAATTACAGACCAATCTCGCTCCTCCCCTGGATAGGTAAGGTCGCCGAGAAGCTAGCGAATAAAAAGCTGTCACACTTCCTAGAAGCAAACCATCTTCTCAAAAACTCACAGACAGGTTTTAGACCAGGTCAGGGCACTGACACCGCCCTCCTTGCAGCAGTAGAGAAGACCAGGGAAATTATTGACACAGGAGGATCAGTGGCAGTGGTCCTCCTAGACCTGAGTGCGGCCTTCGACACGGTCAGCCACCAGGTCCTAATCCAATGTCTAGACAACATCGGAGTGAAAGACAGAGCGCTGAAATGGCTCACGTCCTTTCTCTCCCGACGCTCCTTCCAAGTTTGGGAAGGTGAAAGCCGTTCCCCCTCCATCCCCCTCCGGTGTGGTGTGCCACAGGGCTCATCACTGAGCCCCACGCTGTTTAACGTGTACATGGCCCCACTGGAGGAGCTGGTCTCACCATTTGGAGTCACCATCGTCAGCTATGCTGACGACACTCAGCTGGTGGTGACGCTCTCCCACCCCAAGCTACAGCCTTCCAATCTCCATGACTGCCTCTCCAACGTCCATCAATGGATGAGTGACTCAGCCCTAAAATTAAATGGATCAAAAACGGAGATCCTGCTCCTAGGTCACAAAACCAAGAACTTTCCCCCTAACATCTGGCCCGCCTGTATGGGTGAACCCCCTACCCCCAAGACGGAGGTCAAGAGTCTGGGAGTGTGGTTGGAGACAGATCTCACCTTCAGAACACAGGCAAGAAAAACGGCCGGCATCTGCTATGGCCTACTCAGATCATGTAGAAAGGTGCTCCCCCTGCTCCCATTCCAGTCTCGACTTTTGCTGATCCAAGGCCTAATTTTATCTAGGCTCGACTACAGCAACGCCATTTACTTGGGAGCACCGGAATTCACTCTCCAAACATTGCAAAAAACCCAGAATGCCGCAGCCCGACTACTTACGAATACTCCAGCCAGAACATCAGCCAAACCTGCACTAAGAAAGTTGCACTGGCTACCAGTTAGGGAAAGAGTAACTTTCAAGGCCCTCTGCTTGGCCCATAAGGTACTGCACAATGCAGGCCCCCCAATTCTCAACAACTGGATCATACCCTACAGACCTACGAGAGCGCTGCGGTCAGAACATGGAAACCTTATCATGATTCCCAGGGTGAAGAAGGCCCGCGCAGGCGGCCGCCGCTTCTCAGTCAACACAGCAAAAAAATGGAACGCGCTCCCCCCGAGTCTCAGAGCGGAACCAAATCTCCTACGATTCAGGAAGTCCCTTAAAACCTTACTTTTCCCCTGAGTCGTCGACATCCCCCACTTCAACCCTTAGGAGCCCGAGGTTTAGCGCTGGGATACTCGTGAGTGACTACGCGCTCTATAAAAACCTAAAATAAAAATAATAAATAAATAGCGCAGGAGGGATCTCCTCTTCTGTGTAGGGTACCCTTTTCCAAGGCTGGACCCCAACAAGAGAGCATATTTTAGGTTCTGAGTGGCCAGGTTACTCTTCTACATTTTTAAATTAGAACAGGTGTTAATGGGTGCAAGGCATGAAGGATGTGAGCGATGAGCGCAGCAAGGAGGTACCCTTGAGTGCATCTAGCACTGCACAGATATCCCAGGGTGCTGGTTCCTCTGCTTGCACAGAAATCATTCATAGATTATAACTTTTACTCGCTTAGGGAATCAGATTTGAGTGCATTGGTTCGTACTGGGACACAGGTAGAGCATGCATGCAATGTTTCAGAGAGAGGTGCCCAGGATACTCACACCAGGGTGGCTAAGTGGCAGTGCTGCCTACCGCTGGTCACATGAATGTTTAAGTGCCTAATATCACAGGTAGTGCGTCTGAGTCATAAGGCACCGATCGCCTTGGGAGGGCGTGGGGGAGCGATGGGGACGGAAAGCATTCTAGTCCTGACTTGGTAGGGCAGGTATGAATGAACATGAGGATACTAGGTTTAACAAGCATTTCACTCAGGTTGGAGGCCAGTAACTAGTTACAAACTATAGAATATTTTAGTAACTGTTGGTAAATCGAAGCCCATTAAAATAGTTGGGACCGTGCAGGTGGTTGTGTTTTTAATGGGGGGTGAGGGGGGGGTGGTTGAGAGGGCAGTGCTATTATAGTCCAGATTAAGATAGTGGCAATCACCAGCCGTAATATCTTCCTTTGTGTTATTCCTGTTAAATAATCTGTGTCATTACTGATAATAATAATAATAATCTGCAATATCACTTTAAGTTGAAATCTTTCATAGAACAAGCATTTGCAATGCAATAGGCCTTGCATTATTAACGTTTGAGCTATTGGTATTGCATTATTTAGCAATGCCAATAGCTCAAACTTTAATAATGCGAGACCTATTGCATTGCAACTGCTTGTTTTTAAGGAGGTAAAGTGTGTTGCGAGCATCGAAGCATGCAGACACAAGCGTGACATTCCTCTCACATCTCGTGGCTGCCTCGTGTCACTTTGGGAATGTTATGTTTTAAATGTGAGAAGGTTGGGAAGTAGAAATTAACGCGGGTTCAGTCATTCTTGCTTTATACTTGCTGCATACAAGACATGTTCTGAGGATCAATCCACATCAAAAGAATTACCGTCTCTGTCTTTTCATTCCTGCATACTGGTCTTTTCTACAATTACTAATTCTCTACTATCTTTCAGATGTGGAGCTTCAGGGTGTACTATGTCCCTGTACGTAGTAGGAGACACACCGGTGACAGAAAGGTGAGCTGCAAAGATTCTCTTCTGTGTCACTCTCTCACTCTTTCTCTCTCTTGCTTCCTCTCTCCTTTGATGAACACATGACGCACAATCTGATCTTGCTTTTTATCTAACAGGCTGTGTTTAACAAATTGGCGTTCCCCCCCAAAACCACCAGAGGTCAACGCCTGTAGAACCTGCAATGGGGCATGGCCATCCTGACAATGCCTGGGAACGTTGCTTCGGCATATGGTGGACCCTCTTTCACACACGTTGGTGGCACAAGGTGAGCAGAGAAACTTCTTTCTGCAGCAGCGAGAAGTCACCTCTAGGCGGTGGGAGTGGATAGTGTGCACCAGCCTGAGTGCAAGGGAGTGGGCAAACACCTCTAGGCAGTGGGAGTGGATAGGGTACAGCAGTCTGTGTGTGCAGTTACTAATTCTATACTATCTTTCAGATTACTAAACTTGAGGGTGCACTATGACCCGGCACGTGGTTGGACACACACCAGTGGCAGAAAGGTGAGCTGCGAAGATTTTCTTCAACCGTCTCTTCCTCTCACTCATTCTTAACTTATAGGGCCAAAATATCAAGAACGGCGATAGCACTGGATCTAAGTTGTGAGACCTACTCTCTGTTGTCTTCAAAAGGGATCCATAAGGTGTACACTCTCCTACAGTCAACACTCCACTTGAATTCTGAGCACTGCTGCCTGTAGTGTTTGCTCACACAACAATGACAGCAGGTAAGCAGGTAAGCAGAGTGGCCAAGGTGCACAGGGCCTCCAATTGAGTGTGGTGCAGCGAGATGGGTGGGGTGCATCAGCCTCGCTGAGCAGGTGTGAACAAACGATATTGCTGTCCGTAATGATGTGATCTCTGACCTCATTCAGTCTCAACTCTGTCTCATTTGAAAGACCTGCTGGACCGTACTGTAGGCCTGAGCGAGCAGGCAGCGTTGCCCTACAGACACCTCTTCAGCGCGGTGCTGCGAGCGGGGTGGGATGCATCAGCCAGACTGCCCACGTGCGAATAAGCGATATTGCCATGTGTTATGATGTGATCTTTGAACTCATTCAGGCACATCTCTGTCTCATTTTAAAGACCAGTTGTACCATAAGGTAGGCCTGAGCCTACAGGCAGCGCTGCCCTACAGACACCTGTTGAGGGTGGTTCTGCAGGAGGGGTGGGGTGCATCACCCTGAGTGTGTATGTGCGAAAAAGCGATGTTGCCGTCCGTAATGATGTAATCTCTGACCTTATTCAGTCACATCGGTCAAATTTTTGGGACCTGCTGGACAATACTGTAGATCTGATCCAGCGGGCACCGCTGCCCTACAGATACGTGGCGTTGGCTTTTAGGACACTGTAGTGAGCTCCTTACTGAGTGTATATGTACACATGCTCCTGCCACTGCATTACAAGTGAACATTATGCTTTTAGCATGCGCTCTATTCCTTTGTATGTAAACCTTGCCAGAACTTATTATTATTTAACCTTGTGTATTCTCGCGCACTCCAACTCCTCTTTGAACCACGATTACCACTAAAAGTTGGTTGATCGTACTTCAAAAACGAAGGACGCACTCATCTTCTATTTACTATCAAGCTTTAAATAAACCTTCATTTACCTCCAGACGTTTCACCATTAAATTATTTCTCCCTTTACAGAAATTCCATTGATTGGCTCAAGACGGGCTGAGCAGGAGCTCTCCCCGCAATGATGCCCTGAGCATTCTAAAACCTTCCATGGGAATATCAAGATACCGTTCCATTTTGGAGACCTGGTCTACCATATAAATGTACCCCGGACTCGGAGCTTGCACCAACATGTCGTGGGACACACCAGTAGTGGCAGGTGAGCAGTGAAGCCTCAGTGTGCAAGACCTACAATTGACAATTGAGCACAGTGCGGGGGAAGGGGTTGGGGTGCAGCAACCTGGGTGCACAGGTGCATGCAATCGATTTTCCCGTAGCTAATAATGTAGGACACTCCGGACCTCCAACCGACCCCTGCCCTCACCACGTCTTCAACAAGGCCGACTCCATCATCGCACCCCACCTGCGGGACATCATCAACACCTCCTTCGACACAGCGATCTTCCCGGAGAGCTGGAAGCATGCCGAACTCAGCGCTCTACTGAAGAAACCTTCAGCGGACCCCACCGAACTCAAAAACTACCGCCCCATCTCGCTCCTCCCTTTTCCGGCCAAAGTCATCGAGAAGACCGTCAACAAGCAGCTGGTCGCCTTCCTCGAGACAAATGGATCCCTCGACCACTCGCAATCCGGCTTCCGGGCCAACCACAGCACCGAAACCGCCCTCATCGCTGCCACTGATGACATCCGAGCCCTGCTCGACAACGGGGAAACAGCGGCCCTCATCCTCCTGGACCTTTCTGCGGCCTTCGACACTGTCTGCCACCGCACCCTAGAGCAGCGCCTCAGCTACATCGGAATCCAAGAGAAGGCACTAGACTAGATCATCTCCTTCCTCGCCGGAAGGACTCAGAGAGTCCGCCTCCCCCGTTCAGATCCGAGGCCACCGAAGTCATCTGCGGCGTACCACAAGGATCATCACTCAGCCCCACGCTGTTCAACATCTACATGAGCCCCCTCGCAGCCATCGCACGCCAACACAACCTCAACATCATCTCCTACGCCGACGACACCCAGCTGATCCTCACCACGACCCCGACACCGCCAGAGCCAACCTACACGAAGGGATGACAGACGTAGCCGAGTGGATGAAGAACAGCCGCCTGAAACTGAACTCGGATAAGACGGAAGTCCTCATCCTTGGATCATCGCCCTCCGCCTGTGACGACTCCTGGTGGCCCTCCGCCCTGGGCAGCGCACCCAAACCAACAGACCACGCACGCAACCTGGGCTTCATCCTGGACTCCTCCCTCTCCATGATCAGACAAGTCAACGCCGTCTCCTCGTCATGCTTCAACACCCTGCGCATGCTACGTAAGATCTTCCGGTGGATCCCCACTGAGACCAGGAAGACGGTCACCCAGGCCCTCGTCACCAGCCGACTGGACTACTGCAACTCCCTCTACGCCGGAACCACTGCTAGACTCCAGAAGAGACTCCAGCGAATCCAGAACGCCTCAGCAAGACTCATCCTGGACATCCCCCGACACAGCCACATCTCCGGACACCTGAGAGACCTGCACTGGCTCCCGGTCAACAAGAGAATCACGTTCCGACTCCTCACCCACGCACACAAAGCCCTACACAACCAAGGCCCAAGATACCTCAACAGCCGCCTCAACTTCTACACTCCCACACGCCAGCTTCGATCAACCAACCACGCCCTCGCCGCCGTCCCCCGCATCCAAAGAGCCACCACAGGAGGAAGATCCTTCCCCTACCTTGCCGCCAAGACGTGGAACTCCCTCCCGACCCACCTCCGCCTGACCCAAGACCACCTCGCCTTCAGGAAGCAGCTCAAGACCTGGCTGTTCGAGCAGTAGCGGACCCCCCCCCCAAGCGCCTTGAGACCCTCTGGGTGAGTAGCGCGCTATATAAATGCTATGATTGATTGATTGATTGACTATATTATCAAAGAACGGCGATAACATTATCACCACTTTAGCGACGGGAAACTGCTGCTAAAGCTACGATGAGGGGTTTATAATATGCCCTTGTGAATTCCCATAGAATCTCAGGTTCACCCCAAAATCTGAGCTTGTCTAGGATGTCTATGGAGAATGAGAAGATAAGATTCATTTCCACTTATCATTCGAAATCATGGCATGTCCGAAAAAGCCTGACAAAACATTGGAATGTGCTCAGGACGGAGCCTGCATTGGCAGACGTCCTGGGAGACATTCCGAATATGACATTTCGCAAGGCTGATTCACTCAGGGATAAGGTAAGCAAAAATGAAGTGAGTACCATCATATGTAGAAACAGTGACATTCAGGGCTTCTTTAACTGCATGAAATGCAAGGCCTGTAAGTACAGTAATAATGTCAAAAAAGTCTTCTATCCTGTGGAAGAGAAAGAAAAGATCATATGTAAACATCTTACTTGTCTATCAGAGTATTGCATTTATGTCTTGGTTTGCCCATGTTCTAAAAAGTATGTTGGTAGTACGATGCTCCCTGCAAAAAAACAAGTGTTCAAACACATGAGGGCGATTCAGAACCAAGATCAGACCCCGCCAATTGCCCGTCATTTCGAAGGACTTCACAGTAGCAATCGCAACCTCCTGAAGTTCTTTGTAATTGACAAACTACCACCAATGAAGAGAGGTGGTGATAAGATTCGGAAGTTGCGGCAATTGGAAAACCGCTACATTTTAGATCTAGATACGCAAATTCCCAGAGGCCTTAATTCTGAAGAGGAAATGATATGGCATCTAGGGGAGTAAAACTGCAGTTTGTCCTACTGATATTGCAAAGTGTATGTATCCTTCTGGAGGCGACCACGGTTGTATTTTATCTAGACTTAGACCCTTAGAGAATCCTACGTGCTAACCTGTTGTTTTTAATCTTTTTATTTAGTTAAGCAAAATAGCACAATTTAGAGTGTTATAGTTTATCATTTATTCACTGTTAATATCACTGAGTACCATGTTTGTTTGGTATGACTTACATTGAGGGCATGAGGTGCTTAGAGTCTGATCAGTTTTTTCTCTTTGTTTAGGCACTGAGGAGAAGCTGCTTACCTGTGATGTATACCCACTGGGGTGACAACACGTAGCATGAATGTATCGGTGTCCACATATACCATCTTTGTCACTTAAGAATTATACCAATATACCGCCACTGTGCAATGTTTCTATGATCATTACATTTCTACCCACTGGGGTAGTACTTTCAAGTTTGAATCACACTTGTAATATTGTGAGCATAGATATGCACTGTTAGGATTTTACTGTATATGAGGTAGTGTCACATCATAGAATACAGAGAGTATCAGTGACGATATTACTGGTTTATGATTAATTTACTGTGAAGTTACGCCGTGTCTATAAATAAAACATAATAGTCTACTTCTATAGTACTGCCCAATATGGAATTTGCTATCGGCATTCAGCTAGCCCATATTTATTGACAATGTATATACCACTACAATATGGCCGCCATAGATTTGGGCTCAGTCTTTTGTTTATTTTCACTTTTTCACAATCGAAATCTCACGAGACTTGTGTTCAAAATAACTTTATTTATAGTTTTCAATTGACTGTGTGAATCACCCGTGATCAAGGCGAGTTTATCGCCGAACCACGTTGGGGCTACGGTTTCATATGTCTGATTTCATGCTGCAATGAATTGAATATAGAATCCTTGGACCACATTTGGATTTTTGTGGTAATTTGTCTCGGATTGGAGTGCATCGATGTGACTCTGTTGCGTAGTGTGTACCTGAATAGAGGAGTGCAGGGAGACCTCTGACCCTGTGTTGCAGCCAAGCAGACGTGGGCCAAAAGGTTGGTGCGTAAGATGATTTAATGTCGGCCATAACCCTTTTCGGTCCAGCCGGACTTTGATCACATGACAATGCTGCTATGTTCTCACGACCATTTTAAAGTGCAATACATTAACTGTGATTGGTGGTAATTCATAGACATAAAACACCTGTATGAAAACTGATTTTGCATATCAAGTGATACATTAACAATGGTAAAGCCATATTGTTAAAACAGTGCAATAAATACATATCATAAATTGGACAATCAAAAAAATATATAAATATTCCTTATGAGAAAAGTATTTATGGTAAAATAGTAGTTTTCCACAAGGGTATGACATAGATAAATCCATAAACCATTTTTCCATATTATTGAAAACAATGCACCCACTGAAGTATCACAAAACGCTAGTACGGGTAAATCTCTACTTGGTATGCCCACCAAACTGAAAAAAATCTTGCCTAAATGCATCCATTTTGGTTTTCTCCTCATAATAAGTTCACCTGCTGCTGGGTCAACAAATATTTCCTTTTTATAAATTGCTTGTGCTGATAGCTGTTTACAGTTTTTTCTATTATGGTTACCCACATAACATCCTACTTGTAGTGGCGCTAAAACCATGTATCCAAAGCAACGTGCAATTTTTAAAAAAACAAGGTAGTCAATGGTTAAGGTTGGAAAGCAGCCTCCCTCAATTATGGCTCACAGTGGCGCACATTATTACGTTCAATTTTGTCCTTTAGCTATTTTTGCATCAAAAGTAGGAGTTTCTAAAAATTCTAGTTTATTAAGTGTTCAGTTAAAGTGCATCAAATTTTAGTTCAATTGAAGACAGTGCAAACAAGGGGAAGTAGGTTCAGTAAATTCTTATTGGAAACAAGTATAGAGGTTCTCTGTGTTGTTTAGCCCCCCTGGGGTCTTGCCAACCAGATTCAGAATATATCTGGTCTCCAATTTTCTAAGCCGCCCATCCCTATCGCCTACCCTTTTGGAGTTAGGTGTAGAATCAATTACGTAATACGAGAAGCCTTTTAAATTGTACTCATGTGCATCTTGGAAATGTCTGGCGACCTGCTACGCGGGGTCACAATTATTTATAGCTCTGATGTGTTGCAGGATTCTTTTGTTAACCGGGAGTTTGGTACTCCCTACGTATTTGACTTTGCACGAGCACTCTATGATGTAAATGGCATATTCAGTTTCACATGAAGTGGGTTTTTTATGTTAATTTCCTTATCACTGAAAGCTGTGGAATATGATTTTTTGTTAATGCCATACTGGCAAGCATTTCAATTCCTACACTTGATGAACCCATTTTGTTGCGCCCACCACTTGAGTGCTTCTATCGTTTCTGGCCTACTGGAGACCAGACTATTATGCATAGAGGAGGCCCTACTATAGGTAATACTTGGTTTGGGATACAAATCTGTCCCTATCACTGGGTCATTCTTCACAGCAGACCAGTTACGCTGTACGATTTTTTTGATTGATTTTTCTTGGGCACTAAATGCTATAATCAGTCTTAATTCATTTGGCTTTTGGTTAGGACTAGTGGTTCAGATCTTATTTTTGTTGGTAGTCAGAAGCTGCTCCCTGTCTAAATCCTGTGTTTTGCAGACAGCTGCCTCTAAAGTTGTTCTTGAATACCCCCTGGATAAAAAACATTTCTTACTATCCTGTTGGGCTTTAATCAGATCAGACGTTTTGCTGCAGATTCTCTTTAAGCGCAACATTTCTCTGTAGGGGATACTTTGATTTGGGATGGAAACCTGTAGAGCGGGGAACTCCAGCTGTTTCTTTTCTGTGTACCCTAGTTTCTAGTTTGTTTACATTGGGGTATATTTCAACATCCAGGAAATGAATACTTGTGTCACTGATGGTGGACGTGAAGCTTAAGTTAATGTTGTTTTTGTTTGTATCTGACACAAACTTCATTGCTTCCTTTTCTGAGCCCTCCCACACAATGAACAGCTCATCAATGTATCAATAAAGAATTTTGCCATTTTTGTCCATATCATGTTTGTGAGTGTCTTGGAGGGCCAGCTCCTTCCACCAGCCCATGAACAAGGAATAGCTGGGGGAGAAGCTGGCCCCCATAGCCACTCCTCTCATCTGCTGGTAATGAGTCTTATCAAACATAAATATATTATTGTTCAGACACAATTTAGTCATGTTCACTAACATCACAATGTGTTGAGGCAAAGCCAGTTTGTTCTTTCCTAGGTAATGTTCAATTGCACGAATCCCATCTTTATGGTTAATGCAAGTATATAGGGATACAACATCCATCGTTAATAGCATGTAATTTCTGTTCCATCTAAAGTCTTTCAACTTGGAGATAAAATCGCTCATATCCCTTATGTTTGATGGCAGTTGATGAACTAGGTCCTGTAAAAAAAAGTCATTATACTTGAAAGCATTTTCAAGTAAACTTTGTTGTGCTGAGATGATTGGTCTTCTGGGAGGCTTCAGTGCATATATTTATGAATTTTGGGAATAAAATAGATGTTTGGGACAGTTGGGTAATCTTTTTTTGATGAATTAATATTCATCCATAGTTATAAGTCCCGCACTCTTCCATGCCACCAATTTTCCATGAAATTCATTAGAACTGTGGTCCGTGCTCCATTCTCTGTGTGGTACTGTGGCTTTAATGGAGTGTTGCTGATTGATATATATATATATATATATGTTATACAATGGCTCTGCGATAGGAAAGCACACGACAGCAGTAAGGTGAAAAACCTTCCTTTAATTCATGGCGATGATGATCAAACGTCCGTTATTTCGCTTGTCTGCCCGACGCGTTTCTGAACTGTCCGCTCCTTCCTCATGGGCAATCTGGCATCGCGGTTTGTGGCTCAAGAATCCCAGTCCTATGCTGCCTTTAGTAGTAACAGTCTCAGGTGTGATCGCTTTAGTAGCGCACTGATTTCTGGGATCTGTAGTCTTGAATATCACTTATCACACCCACAGTGGGTCCTGCAATGTCAGATGAATTGTTCAAGATCACAGTGGAAAGTACAGACCCACTGCAATATTTCAAGCACTTCAATGTGCCCCGATACATGTAATCACCTCCGCTTAGTGTCTGAATCTGCTGTGCTGTTTTCCGGCTCTGAGCAGTCTCGAGTCAGTCAGCCCCTTCCTCCAGCGGCTCCCTCTTCCTTTCCAAAGGTGGTGCTCTCCCCACGACGAAGCTGTCGTGTGAATTTTTGTTATACAATGGCTCTGCGATAGGAAAGCACACGACAGCAGTAAGGTGAAAAACCTTCCTTTAATTCATGGCGATGATGATCAAACGTCCGTTATTTCGCTTGTCTGCCCGACGCGTTTCTGAGCTGTCCGCTCCTTCCTCATGGGCAATCTGGCATCGCGGTTTGTGGCTCAAGAATCCCAGTCCTATGCTGCCTTTAGTAGTAACAGTCTCAGGTGTGATCGCTTTAGTAGCGCACTGATTTCTGGGATCTGTAGTCTTGAATATCACTTATCACACCCACAGTGGGTCCTGCAATGTCAGATGAATTGTTCAAGATCACAGTGGAAAGTACAGACCCACTGCAATATTTCAAGCACTTCAATGTGCCCCGATACATGTAATCACCTCCGCTTAGTGTCTGAATCTGCTGTGCTGTTTTCCGACTCTGAGCAGTCTCGAGTCAGTCAGCCCCTTCCTCCAGCGGCTCCCTCCTCCTTTCCAAAGGTGGTGCTCTCCCCACGACGAAGCTGTCGTGTGAAATTTTGTTATACAATGGCTCTGCGATAGGAAAGCACACGACAGCAGTAAGGTGAAAAACCTTCCTTTAATTCATGGCGATGATGATCAAACGTCCGTTATTTCGCTTGTCTGCCCGACGCGTTTCTGAGCTGTCCGCTCCTTCCTCATGGGCAATCTGGCATCGCGGTTTGTGGCTCAAGAATCCCAGTCCTATGCTGCCTTTAGTAGTAACAGTCTCAGGTGTGATCGCTTTAGTAGCGCACTGACAGCTCAGAAACGCGTCGGGCAGACAAGCGAAATAACGGACGTTTGATCATCATCGCCATGAATTAAAGGAAGGTTTTTCACCTTACTGCTGTCGTGTGCTTTCCTATCGCAGAGCCATTGTATAACAATATATATATATATATATATATATATATATATATATATATATATATATATATACATTTTTTTTTTTTTTTTACAGAGTAGCAGTATTGCTCTCTGGTTATAGTTAGGATTCCAAGAGATTGAAATCCCTGGGATTTTTTCTTGCTAATAAGTTTGCCAATGTTTGAAGAATTTTTTCGGAACTTTGCAGACCTATTGCTTTTTCTATATTAGTGGATGATGCATACTTTTGCAGAGATTCATCATGGGGAAGCAAAGAAAAAAGGAGGGGTTTCAAGCACACTATTTTCGAATCAGTGCAATTTCTATAGATATTGCACTCAGGAGTAGTGTGAAAATTGGCAGTAAGAATTCAATGAGATTTCCAGGAATTTACTTTAAGGTGTGTAGATTTTTTATTTTATATTTGGTAGAAAATGTAAGTAGGGTATTTTTAACTTATATGGCATTCAATTTTTGTGATATATCTGGCCACAGCATACCATTGTAATTTTGTGGAACTTGCTGCTGACATGGAAGCTTATGATTGGCTAATGACTGCTTATACGAATGTTAAAGGCGGCCATGTTGTTTATTTTACCACTTAAGGGTGATTACGATGTCGTTCGGAAAGGCTCAGAATCCGATTCGAACCCGTCTTTCTGACCGATTCGGAAAGCATTCTGAACGACCGATTATGATGTTCACTAAGCATTCTGACTTTCCGAATATGTTCCGAATGGCATTCGGAGGAACGGAGTCGGTCGGAGCTGACTCGTACAGGTCTACGGACCACGTTGCTGACCAAGTGATTATGAAGTCGGATTAGGAAAGCCTTTCCAAATCGGCATGGATCAGCTGTCGGAATCTGACTTTGGGGCCCATAGCAGGCCCCCCTTCACCCGGACCCTTCCAAATGGGGTCTGTGGGGGTACCCATGAGATCCCTCTTTGTAACCATGCACAGTGTGGCAGGCACCATGAGGTGCCCACTACAGGGTGCACGATTTTACCCACCCACCCCTTTCTTCAGTGGACAGAACACAAGTTCCCATTGAAGTCAATGGGATTCCGACTGAATGGTATTTGGAATAATCAAAACCAGTCGGTTGGACTCCCCGAATCCGATTTGGTAAGAATGCTTTCTGAATGACATCGTAATCAACCCCTTAATCTTCATTCTGCATTAAAGGGCAAATATACTGTAGTACCCTGTACTCAAAACAGTAAATAAAAAAGGTTAAAAAAATTAAAAAGCACAGCACTACTCTATGTTTCACCTTAAAATTTGAGAAAGTACACTAAGCATAGTCTGAACTATATTTTGCACTTTTGATTTTGGTAGGGCAAAATATTGCTTACCCCACACTTACTCTGCGTACTGGTTTTTAAGGAAAAATATGACACTCATGTCCATGCCCTATCACTCTACGCTACTCTAATCTATGCCACTCCACTCTAGGCCACTCCACTCTACACCATACTTCCCTATAATATTCCACTCTATGCCACTCCATTCTTCACCACTCCACTCTATGCCACTCCACTCTATGCTATTTCACTTGACACCAACCCACTCTACACTACTCTACTGTAGGCCACTCCACTCTGTCCCACTCCACTCTATGCCACTCTACTGTATGCCACTCCACTCTACAGCACTCCACATTATGCCACTCCAACCCACATCATTCCATGCTATTCCACCATATACCACTCCACTCTATGCTATTCTTCTTTATGCCACTCAACTCTATGCCACTGTACTCTAAGCCACTCCACTCTACGCCACTCCACTATACGCTATTCAACTTTATGCCATGCTACACTGCAACCCTCCAGTTTACCCCACTCCACTAGATGGTATTCTACTGTATTCCACACCAAAGTATGCCACTCCAATAAATGCCACTCCACTCTGTGCAATATCACTGTACACCACTCCATGACTGATACACCCTGCACAACTCCACTCTATGCCACTCTGCTCTATGCCACTCCACTCTCCACTATTCCTCTCTACACCACTCCTTTCTACTTAACTCCACTCTAAGCCACTCCACTCAATGCCACTCCAATCTACATCACTCTACTCCATCAATCAATCAATCAATTAATTTGTAGGGCACACTACTTATCCATGAGGGTTTCAAGGTGCTGGGGGGCTGCTGCTACTTCTCGAACAGCCAGGTCTTGAGGAGTCTCTTCAAGGCCAGCTGGTCCTGGGTCTGTCGTAGGCGGATGGGGAGGGTGTTTCAGGTTTTTACGGAAAGGTGGGAGAACGATCCGCTGCTGGTGGCCTCTCAATGGATGTGGGGACGGTGGGGAGGCAAGGTCAGCAGAGTTCGGGGTGTAGAAGGTGAGTCATTTGTTGAGGTACATTGGTCCGGTGTTGTGGAGTGCTTTGGGAGCATGGGTGAGGGGCTTGAAGGTGATCCTCTTGTTGATGGGGAGCCAGTGCAGTTTTTTCAGGTGGGCTGTGATGTGGCTGTGGCGGGGCATGTCAAGGATGAGGTATGCAGAGGAGTTATGTTTGCATTATAGTCGTTTCTGGAGTTTGGCCGAGGTTCCTGCATAGAGAGTGTTGCTGTAGTCCAGTCAGCTGCTGACGAGGGCCTGGGGGACTGTCCTTCTGGTTCCGGTGGGGATCCATCTGTAGATCTTGCGGAGCATGTGGAGGGTGTTGAAGCAGGAGGAGGAGACGGCGTTTACTTGCTGGGTCTTTGACAATGCAGAGTCCAGGATGACCCCCAGGTTGCGTGCGTGGTCGGTGGGCATTGGTGCAGCTCCCAGCGCGGCCGGCCACCATGAGTCGTCCCAGGTGGAGGGGGTGGATCCGATGATGAGGACCTCCGTCTGGTCTGAGTTCAGTTTTAGGCCGCTGTTCATCATCCATTTGGCGATGGCGTTCATTCCTTCGTGGAGGTTGGATTTGACTGTGGTGGGGGCCTTGGTGAGGGAGACAATCAGCTGAGTGTCGTCGGCGTAGGAGATGATGTTGAGATCGTGTGATCGGACGATGTTGGCAAGCGGTGCCATGTAGACTTTGAAATGTGTCGGGCTGAGGGATGATCCTTGTGGTACGCCGCAGAAGATCTTGGTGTCTATAGGGGGAGGCAGACACTCTGGGTTCTGCAGGTGAGGAAGGAGGTGGTCCAGTCCAGGGCTTTGTCATGGATCTCTGCATTGTGGAGGTGTGTGTGGAGGGTGTGGTGGCAGACGGTGTCGAAGGCAACTGAGAGGTCCAGGAGGATGAGGGCCGCGGTTTCTTGGTTTCTCCGTTATCCAGCATGGCCCTGATGTCGTCGGTGGTGGCGATGAGGGCTGTTTCGGTTCTGTGGTTGCTGCGGAATCCCGATTGGGACTGATCCAGGATTTTTTGCTTTTCGAGGAAGGAGGTCAGTTGCCTGTTGACAATCTTCTCAATGATGTTTGCCGGGGAACGGGAGTAGGGAGATGGACTGGAAGTTCTTGAGGTCCTTTGGGTCTGCCATGGGTTTCTTGAGTAGGGCGTTGATCTCGGAGTGCTTCCAGCTCTCCGGGAAGATGGCGGTCTCGAAGGAGCTGTTGATGATCTTGCAGAGATGGGATGCGATGGTGGAGCTTGATTTTTTGAAGATGTGGTGCGGGCAGGGGTCAGATGGTGAGCCGGAGTGGATGGTGTTCATGATTTTGAGGGTGTTCTCGTCGTTGACGTGGGTCCACCAAAGCAGGGGGTCGATGTGGCGGGGGGCAGTGAGTCTGAGTTGTCTGTGTCTGTCTTGGGGGCCTGGTTGCTGAAGCTGTCATGAATATCTGCGATCTTGCGGTGGAAAAAGGTGGCTAGGGAGTCACAGAGGGCTTGTGAAGGCGGGATGTCATTGGAGTTGGAGCTGGGGTTGGAGAGTTCCTTCACGATGTTGAAGAGCTCTTTTCTGTTGTGTGCATTGTTGTCAATGCGCTCTTTGAAAAACGTCCTTTTGGTGGTTCAGATGAATTGGTGGTGTTTGTGGATGGCGCTCCTGTAGGCTGTGTTGCTGTCCAGTGTCTGTTCATGGTGCCACCTCTTCTCGAGCCTACGGCAGGCCTGCTTGGATGCCTGGAGGTGGACGGTGAACCAGATGGCTTTTCTGTTGGTGCATCTGTTTGAGGGTTTATTGATCAGGGCGAGAGTGTTGGTGCAGTCGTCGATCCATTGCCTGGGGTTGAGGGCGGCAGAGTGGGTGTCAGTAGTGTCCGTTGGTGGGTTCCGGGCGAGGGTGGTGACTACCTGGTCTTCGGTGACTTTGCTCCAGCTGCGGTGGGGGGCCCGTTGTGTGCGGTGGTACTTGGTACGCCTCTCAAAGGTGGAATGAACGCAGTGGTGGTCGGTCCAGTGGAGTTTGGTGGTGTGGCTGAAGGTGACATTCTTGCTGGCAGAGAAGATGGAGTCGAGCGTGTGTCCGGCAGAGTAGGTGGGAGTCGTGATGAGCTGTTTGAGTCCCAGGTTGGCGAGGTTGGCGAGCAGGGTGGTGGAGTTGCTGTCAGTGTTCTCGAGGTGGAAGTTCAGGTCTCCGAGGAGGATGTAGTCTGCGGATGGAAGGGTGTGCATGCTGACGAGTTCGGTGTCACTGAACTGCGGCCAGGGCCCAGGGGGTCTGTAGATGAGGGTTCTTCTGAGGCAGCGTGTTGGGGTAAGTGTGGATCTGGAAGTGCAGGTGTTCGGCGGCGATGAGTGTGTCGTCGGTGCTGGTCGAGATGCTGGGAGTGTTTCTGTCGACAATGGCGATTCCTTCTCCTGTCCTGTTGGTGCAGTCCCTGTGGGTGATCTTGTAGCCATCAGGGATGGCTTTGACAATGTCGGGAGCTGAGGAGGGGTTTATCTAGTTCTCCGTCAGGAAGGCGATGTGTGGGGAGGAGGAGTCGAGTAGGTCCCAAAGTTCGATGGTGTGTTTGCAGGCAGAGCGGGTGTTGAGTAAAATGCTTTGGAGGCTGTTGCGTCCTACTCTGGTGGACATGGTGGTGCTTTGGAGGCTGGTGTAGATGCAGCTCTGGCAGAAGAAGAATCCATGGGTGCGCTTCGGGGTGGCCCGGAAGCAGGTGTGTGATCGGCCAGTATTGAGTACGTGGAGGGTGCTGGCATCATAGCTGTGTCTGGTGTCGTGGCGTTCGCACGGCTATGTGGTCTGACGCTGGGCGCGGTCCAGGTGAGGACAGGCACAGATGGGCCTGCCATAGGCGTGCCATCAGCGGCCAGCGCTGCGCCTGCTGGGGCATAAGAATAGGAGGTGGGAGGAAGGAGTAGCTGGGAGGCGAGCTAGATTAATAGACGCGTGGTGGGGCGGGCTGCAGAGGACGCAGCGGCAGAAAAGGGAGAGCGGAACGGGCGGGAAATGCAAGGCACAATACAATGCTACAACAGAAGAATTATACCAGAAAACCGAAATACAGAAAATCAAAACAGAGGCAGACAGGCAATAAACAGAGGCAGACAGGCAGAAGGTGGCACGGGGTACAGAGAAGGACTACACTAAATAACGGAAATACGGAGAATAAAACAGAAGGCAGACAGGCAATAACAGAGGCAGACAGGCAAAAGGGGGCACAGGCTCCCCACTGGGCCACCAGGGATGAGGCCCAGGTAGAAGCCTGTGGGTGGAGGAGGGCCTTGAACTCACGGCAGCAGTAGCGAGTGGGGCATGGGCACACAGGTCGTGCTGTGCGGCGTGGGGAGTGACCTGCATGAGAACAAGGTCAAGGGTTGCTCCACTCTACTCAGATCTATGACATTCTGCTCCACTCTACGACAATACACCCCTCCACTCTTCTATACTATACTCCAATGCATAGCTCTACACTGTACAACCATCTTCTCCAGTTTTTTAAAGTGTATGATGACACTCTACTCCAATCTACTACAATATAACACTCCCTCCATGAGAACAGGGTCAAGGGACGCCCTCCTCACCGTGCAGCACCCGCCATAAGAAGGGGAGGTGGGAGGGAGGAGCGGCTCAGAGGCGGGAGTGAGACAAATGTGCATGCAGGGGCGGGGCTGCGGGGCACGCACGAACGGGAAAGGGAGAGCGGAACGGGCGGGAAATGCGAGGCACAATACAATGCTACAACAGAAGAATTATACCAGAAAACCGAAATACAGAAAAAAACAGAGGCAGACATGTAGAAGGGGGCACAGGGGTTACAGAGAAGGACTACACTAAATAACGGAAATACGGAGAATAAAACAGAAGGCAGACGGGCAATAACAGAGGCAGACAGGCAGAAGGGGGAACGGGGGGCACACAGATCCTTACGGCTCCCCACGGGTCCACCAGGGATGAGGCGCTGGTAGAAGTCTGCAGCTGGAGGAGTGCCTTGAACACATGGCAGCAGCAGCGAGCAGGACATGGGCACACAGGTGGTGCTGTGCGGTGTGGGGAGTGACCTGCCTGAGAACAGGGTCAAGGGTTGCTCCACCCTACTCAGATCTATGACATTCTACTCCACTCTACGACACTACACCCCTCCACTCTTCTGTACTATACTCCAATGCATAGCTCTACACTGTACAACCGTCTTCTCCAGTTTTTTAAAGTGTATGATGACACTCTACTCCAATCTACTACACTATAACACTCCCTCCATGCCACTGCACTCCAGTTTACTGGCCTCTACTCTATGGCACACCACTCCCCTGTGCTCCACTGCACTCAACTACTCAATGTTATACCACCCCACTCTATACTAATCTATGCCACTCAAACCTATAATACTTTATGCTACGCCACTCTAACACACTCTACTCCATGCCACTCTACTCTACAACACTATACTTCTATGGCACTCCACTCTGTCTACTCTAATAAACTTTTCTGATACACTCTGTGACACCCCACTCCATTCTTCTGTATGACACTCCACTCCACTCCACTCTATGACACTTTACTCCACTGTATGATACGCCATTACTGCGTACTCCATGCCGCTCTGCTCTACAACATACCAATCCACTCTATCACATGTTACTCCACTCTATGTTATGCCATTCCACTCAACTCGACTCCACTACACAACAGTTTACCTCCACTCTGCGCTGCTCCACTCTATGGCACTTTACTCCACTTGATCCAACTCTACTCTACTACATTATATGCAACTCTATTCAACTCGTTGCCCCTACCCTCCACTTATGACACTCTACTCCACTGTATGCCACTCTACAATACTCTACTCCATTCTACGACTCTCTACGCAACTCTCTGTATGCCACTCCACCCCACTTCACTCCAGGCTGCTCTATGACACATTACTACACTCGCATTCCACCACTCCACTCTATGACAGTCCACTCTGTGCCACTCAATGCCATTCAAATCTATGAGACTCCATGCACTTCACTGTACCACACTCTACGACAGTCTACACTAATGTAGACCACTTGAATATACAAGACTCTACACCACTATATGCCACTCCACACTACTGTAGTCTATGACACTTTCCAACACCTTATAACATGCAACTCCACTCTACTGTATGAACTTGACTCTATGCTACGCCACTGCACTCTACTACGCTGCACTGTGCTCCATTCCATGACACTTTACAGAACTATACGCCACTGTAGGATACTCAACTATATGCCGCTCCACTGTCAGAGACTATACTCACCTTATACAACTACACTCTACTACACTCTACTACACTTTATGCCACACTATAAGACTTTGCTCCACTCTATGGTCATCCACCCTATGCCACTCTACTACACTCTATCACACTGTACAAAACGTCAGTCAACTCCACTCCTCTCTGTGACACACCCCTCCACTATATGAATCTACACTCCACTGTGCAACATTGTCCTCCACTGTAGTCTACATTCTCCGCTAAAAGACATTCCACTCTATGATAATCCTTTCTATGCCATGCCACTTTACAGCACTCCACTCCACTATATTGGCAGTCTACAAAAATCTACTTTGCAGCACTCCAGTCAACAGCAATACAGTTGACGACACTCCTCTGAACGACACACTACTGCATGACACTATACTATATACGACTCCTTTTTACGAGAATCTATTCCACTCTATGCCATTCCACTGTACTTAACAACACACCACTTCACTATATGTCACTCCCTTCTACAAGACACTACTCCACTCAATGCCCCTCCAATCTGCAACATCCTACTTCCAACTGTACCAGTCTACGGCACTGTACTCAACAACACTTGGGTTCACTCCTCTGACACACCACAGTATGACACTACTATGTATGACACTACACTCTATTATAGTCTACTCCTACTCTATGACACTCCACTGTACTCTACGACAAGTCACTTCACTTTATGCCATTCCATCCTAAAAAACTCTACTTCACTGTATGCCCCTCCACTCTAGGTGACTCTACTTCACTGTAAGACATTCTACTGTATGGCACACTACTGTACTGTACAACATGGCATGTCACTCATGATACACCCCTCGAGAAAACACTATTCCACTGCATATGCCTCCACTTAACGTCACTCTAATCAACTCAATGACAAAAACCCAATAGTTAAGGATACGATCTAGTTATGGAAATTGTATTTATTCTTTGTATACCAACCAAACAAACATGAGACATTCTAAAGTTATAATTATACCTTAAATTTATAATTTACACCAGATTCAAATTACTATAACTTTATGTATTATTCCCATACAAACCAAACTTAAACTACACAAAGATTTGAAATTCTAAAGTTATTCTTGTGAGAAATTGGATTGTTGATTGACCAGGGCAGTGGCTCCCAAACTTTTCACTACTGAGGACCCCCATTGAATCACTACTGGAAGCCGGGGACCCCCTGCCAGTTTGTATGGTTTGAATTTCAAACATTAAAACTGTAATTCGAAAAAAAAACACATGTGAGGCACATCAAACAAAGACTAGAGTTGAATTACTTAAGATTTTAGTATTTTTATATTAAAAATAATAACAAAAATCTAAAAATCCTAATGGGAAGGTTGGTGCTGCATCTCGTGACTAACTTTTCATTGTTTGGTTTTATTTTGCAGCCTGGGGCTTCTGTTCCTGCCAAGGCTGGACTGGAAACTTAAAGCTACTCTGGCAAATGTTGTCAGACCAGTCCCCATACAGTGCACACAAAGTGCAGCGACTGAGCCTGACCACTGCAAAGGGGGCTTTGGGGGCCTCTCCCCCAAGAACATTTGGAGGAAAATTGTGCATTTTACGACACATTTGTCATATATTGAATTTAAATAATGACCTTACTATGCACCAGGATACAACAATCGTTTGTCATTCTTCAATGATTGACAATCTTCAATGATTCCCTCACTACTACCCTCCAACAGTGCCTCTCATCTCTCAATAGCCCCACTGTCACATGTATTTATTATGCTTTATAGCACCTCTCATACCACTGTAGAGTGTCAGAGCACTTTACATCACACACATACAGAGACAATGAATCATACGTGTTTAAATCAGTGAATAGAAAATGTTACATAAGGCGAAGGAGACTACAAGGTGTAGATTCACATGTCCTCCATACTGGTAGGCATTTTTTAAGAATGTTTGGTCTGGAGAAGCACAAACTCAGGATTTATAACATAGAGGTTAGCGTTGACTTTAACAATAAGAATTTATTTCTACCCAAACACAACTTTTTAGCAGCATCGGAATAACGAAAGACTTGGAAAAAGCATGACTTATTAACTTGTACCATGCAGTTTGCATGCAGCACATTGATGGCAGTTCATAGCTTACTGTGCTAGATTACGATTGGAACTTGGGAACTGCATAATAACAAAAGAGTCTCTCTGGAAAAAGCACAAACCCACTGAGCTATGCACAAAACAAAATACATGGTAGACATTCTTTGCAGCAGGCATATTAACCATCTCAGCTTCCTAAAATGAGTCAAATATGCCCCTCGACAAAACCTCCATCTCTCTCCAGTAGGTACATTAATCACCAGAGTTATCTTGACACATATATTGCTGCCCAAAAACTCCTGATTATGCAAGCACCTTTGCAGTGCTTTTAAAACTGCTGCCTGTGGACCCCAGTTTGGGAACCATTGGACTAGAGGATTAGCCCTGGACAAGCAACAGACACAGTCCCTGGCACTGTAAGACACAAAAAGTAACTATGTTGACCTCTCCATAACCCAGGGTAACTTGGCACAAATTGCAGTCAGGTTTAACTTAGAGGCAATGTGTAAATAATGTATGCAGCACACAAACAGGAATAAAGTGAAAACACAGCAGAAGAAAAATCTCACTCCAATTTGGAAACAGAGTAAATCTTGATAACGTTTTTGACATCAAAACTACAAAAATGCAATCAGTAGAACCAGAGTTATGAATTTTTAAAGATTTAAGTAAAAATTGCACCAAAAAAACAAAAAGAATCACTCACAGTTATCTTTTTGTGCAAGACAAGGTTAAAGTCACAAGTTCAGGCCTACCGAGATGGAGCATTCGGCACATAAAGGGACCAAGTTAGTCCTGCTGAAAGAGTTACCTTCATAGTTCAGTGCAAAGGATTCCGTTCATGGTGGAAGTGGTATCGTGGATCAGAGAAAGCGGTGTGGATGGCCGTCAAAGTAGTACGAAGAGCAAGTTGGTGCTGCAGGTGGTCGCCGCTGTAGCACAAATATCCTGCAAGGAGTCATGGATGGTCACAGCTGGATTGTCTCATGGGTGTCCACCACAATTGGTCAAAACTGTAGTACAAAGGGTTAGTTCGCCGGAACCTCGTGGTTAGGTGGTTGGGTTTTGGTGCCAAGGGACTTGTTCGCTTTTGCTAAGAGCCCAAAAACCTCAGGAGAGCTCAACTGAGGCGACACCAGGGGTCCAGACCTGAGGGGCACCACGTCAGGAACTCACTCCAGCTGGCCCTAGCTGCTGGTTAAAGATGGTTGAAGCCTGTTACATCCCTGTGTCTCTGAACAGGAGGCCAACAGGCTAGCTCTTGGAGTCACTCTGGTAGTCCTAGGTTCAGGTAAAGAGCAGGAGTCAAACAACATGATTTCTAAGTTTTAAAGGTAGGCTCCAAGCAGCAAGACAGTCCTTCTGCCTGACCCCTGCTGGCCTTTGCTGAAATGAGTCCTGATCCCAAACAGGTGCCTCCCCAGGTCCTGGATGCTTGGCTGGTTTCAGTTTGGACTCCTCCTGATGAAAAGTTTAAAATCCAGAGGTTTTGGTGTCCTCGTGACCCTGAAGTGATCTCTTTGGGGTGAGAATCGACCACCTGTGATGACGACCAACACTCTTTGCAATGACAGCGACCGTCATTGATCATCGGCAACACAAGACTTGCACATCACACCAACCACCACAGTCTTCGAAGATTTCCAATGCAAAGCTTCAGCAACAGCTGGCTGTTCGTGCTACAGCAACCTCCATTGATTATACAGAATTCTTGACCTGCACTTTAAAAGTTCGTATCACTGGTTCAATGGGTTTTATTTTTGTTGTTTTTATGTCATTTTATTTATCACAAAGTACTTTATTTTTCTAAATTGGTTTAGAATTTTCTTGCCTTGTGTTTTCGCTTCATTACTTTTTATTTGCAGCATAAATTATTTACCCATTGCCTCTACATTAAGCCTGACTGCTTTGTACCAAGCTGCCAGAGAGTTATTCACTAGTTAATTTTATGACTTTTGTGGTTCACCCTGACAAGGATTGTATTTATTATTCGAGTGGTCCTCCACCCCTCTTAACTAATAACCCAATTTCTTGGAAGTACGAGCTAGAAATTTTAAAGAGTCGTAATAAAAACACCTGTAGGAAGCATTAAGTATGTGAGTACCAATGGCTAATCTGGGTTGGTAAAATATGCCAGGGTTTATGCAGTTTATGTGACGTGCGCATTAAAGAGGTATCCTTTACATGTATTGCCATAAAAAAATATGCTAATCAGATATATGGAATGTTAAATGAAGATTCAATTACAATTGTTGCTACATCATTGTATAATTCATATAGTATCCAGGGGGTCTTTGCACTACGGCTCGTGACACTGGCTGCGCTACTGTTGATCTATCTCCTCCTGGAAAATGCAAGTTGTAGCCGCGCTCGAAGTTAGCGTGCAAGTTAACAACACATACAGTAGGGAACTGTTTTCAGATAGCTGCTTTCACAGCCGGGTGCAGTTAGCTATTGGCTATGTTGTCTGGTAGGCATAAATACAAATAGATGTTAGAAGCATCTTCAGATAGATTTACAACATTTTAATTTATTTGTATCAAGATTTGCAAACCCGCTAACAAGCTTGCCGCTTGTTTTTTTGGAGCCATGATGCTCAGTGAAGTATTTTCAACACGGATAGCAGCACTTTTACTACGTATGTAAAGGTATCGCTAATATGCTAAACATTTTGCAACTCAATAGCTCCTTTTATCGTTCTCTCGACGCGAAAGGTTGTGCTGACAAAGCATACCATTTACAGTATGCTGTTAAACATGCAGCGCTTCCATTGCAATGACACTCAAAAGTTGGTGAGCGTTTGAAAGGTGTAAATGCGTACCTTGCAACAATATTTAATGTACAGGGAACGATATGTTTTTTTTCTCCCTTGAAGTGCTGGGTAAATCTGCAGGCTGAACGCAGCCTGGCAATTAACTAAATGGCAATACGGCGATTACTGAATCAATTAACTGAATCAATAATGTGTCACAGATCATTTCAATTTCTAACAAGAATTCAACGCACCCGTAACAATGCATAACGAATGTAAAACATTTAACAAGCATCATTTTCTTGGATTTTAATGGGAGTCGGTAAATGGAAAATGTGCAGTCATGGTGGTGCAAAGGAACACATAATTCGTCTCATTCGATCCTGTCCTCTCTGTGTTCTTTTGTCCTTTGATTGCACTGGCGGATAATATTATTTTGTTCCCGAGGAACTATGTCGCTTTGATTAGGTTTCTGGTTTTCACTCATTTGTCATTGTTCTCTCAGGCTATGCCATGTAACAGCAGGAACCCTTGATTATTTAATTGCTTGTAAGAACTCATTAAATCTCGCTATCAATCACAGGACATATGGCAAATGTCACCCAATGGTGTTAGAGGTTGCAATGAAGCTCTGCCACCAGGGTATACGCTTTATTCAACTGCACATGACTTTTTGTTTTCCTGCCTAATCAGAGTTTCTTTTTAATTAATACTCTTTTACATGCTCAGGATTATTTAATGGTAGAAAGGGAGGTTAACAGAAAAATTAAATCGAAGAATGGTTCACTAAAATTGAAATTAAAACAGTTATTGATAAAAGCTTAAGTTGTCCTGCTGTTCTTGTCTATCTTGCCTGGGTGTTAAACCTGCCTAGCAGACTTTCACCGCTATTCTGTATTACTTTTAAGATGTAATGCTGTTTCTTGCCCTAACAATGAATTTATTAATTTATTTGTGTTTTCTTACCTTGATAAGATTTGAATTGTCTGCTCCTGTGAAACACATATGTAAACGTTACGAATACAGGGTTAAGCAACAAGAAAAGGTGAATTATAGGCATCGCACATTTGTTCACAATTTTCTAATAATTCTACACTGCCAGACTCAACCTCGGAAACAGCTTTATAAACATTTTTTTAAATTATTTAATATGAAACTTGCCAAAAATAAGATTGAGATCTGTAATATATATACAAGGAAGAACGATCCCTATTCACATAGGTGGATATGGATGTAAATTAAAGTTTATCAGTGATTTTACCTTTTTCTTACAATTGCCATCAATTCACAAAGGGATTCCTGCCAAATATTAGCCCATTTATAAGTGTGAAGATCCTCCTTACATGTTGGAGTCCTCAGTATCCGTAAACCGCACTCACTGGGTGTTCCAATAAATGCTCCAAGGCATTGTTAGTCTTGCATTGTTTGTTAATGCACAACAAATAAGCATTGGAAAAGCCAATTGATCTTGGATATGCAGCATTGTTACTTTTCAGCATGGCTAAAAGTTAGGGGCCTGGCTTCGAATACAGTGGCTTAGCATAAAGTGAATTGACACAGAGTGGTGTGGAGTGGAGTGGTGTCGAGTAGCATGGAATGGAGAGGTATAAAGTGGAGTGGAGTAGAATGGAGCAATGTGGAGTGGAGTGGAGTGGCATAGAGTGGAGAGGCAAAGGGTAGAATGGAGTAAGGTAGAGCAGTGTGGAGTAGAGTAGAGTGGCATAGAGTACAGTAGAGTATAGTGGTGTACAGTAAAGTTGTGTGTAGTAGAGTGGCATAGAGTTGAGTGGCGTAGAGTAGATTGGCGTGGAGTTGAGTGGTGTAGAGTTGAATGGCATAGAGTGGAGAGGCATAGTGTGGCGAGCCATACAATGGAGAGGTGCAGAGAAGAGTGGCATAGAGTAGAAGGGATTACAGTAGAGCGGCATGGAGTAGATTAGCATAGAATAAGGTATAGTGATGTAGAGTGGAGTGGATTGATGTAGAGAAGAGTAGCATTCAGTGGGGTGGTGTACAGTGGACTGGCATACAGTAGCATAGAGATGGATGACATTGAGATACATAGAGGCAAGTGGCATGGCATAGAGTGGTGCCCTTAAATTGGACCAGTCATGTGGTTTTAAGCTTTTCATCGACGCACATGGGAAGACAACATGGTTCCTCCCCCTCATATTGCCTTATTGTTTTCTTCCCTGCAGACTCTGCTTCGTATCATCAAACGTATCAGGATTACATTCTAAGCCATAGGAAGGAGGCCATACCCATTCATAATTCTATTATCTCCACGGTGCGACCTTCTTCAGTGCCTTCTAGCCTCCTCTTGGACCGCTCTTGAGGAAAGTACTTTCCTCTGCAGCCCCCTCTGTATTCATTTGTTATACCCTTTTCCCATTGATGTTTTTCTGATAATAATTTCTTTTGTCTTCATACATGTGTGTGGCATAGAGTAGAGTGGTGTGGCATAGAGTGGCATTGTTTGGAGTGGAGTGGTGTAGAGTAAAGAGGTGAGAAGTGGCATACAGTAGATTGGCATAGAGTGGTGTTACCGGTGATTACCTGCAGTGGCATGGAGTGGTGTAGAGTGGAGTAGAGTAGAGTAGAGTAGAGTGGCAAAGAGTAGAGTGGCATGGAGTAGAGTGGAGTGGAGTGGCATAACGTGGTATACAGTTGAGTAGAGTAGAGTGGAGTAGAGTAGAGTGTTAGAGTGGTAAAGCTTGGTGTGGAGTACAATGGCATAGATTAGCATGAATTAGAGTGGAGTGTGTGAGAAGTTGGCCTGGTATATGATGCTCACTAGTTCTAGTGATCACCTTGTACCATGCCAAGCAACCCTTATGGTGCAGGTTGTAAAGTCAACCTTATAGACAAGCTATCCTAGGGGTAGCATGGACTAAGCAGTCTTAGGCTAAACTCTGTAAAGGCATGTGAAGCAAGCTGTTTTACCATACACAATCCCTTGAATACCAAATGAAAGGACACCACACAGATATATATTGAAAATATATATGGATTTATTACTACAAATATCCCTGATACTCTTTATGAGCACAGAAGCAAATGCGTTAAAACAAAACACAGTTAAAATACACAAAAGTTGCACAATTATGGATGAGCCCTAGGGGCCACCTAAACCATAGACTAAAATAGTTGTATAAGAACCACTATGGGGAAAGTGAAGAGGCCTAGGGCCTGGGGAATCGCTGGAGCTGTTCGGGACTAGCAGTGAAGAAGTCGGGAAAGGCCCGCGGGACTCGGGTGCAGTGTTTAAAGTGCACGCACTCACCAATGCGAAGTCTATGGTGCGTAAAAAGTACAAAGTTAGTTAGAAAGGAACCTTCCGAGTGACCTAGAAGGATGAAACTTCAGACACAGACACTAGAGGTGTGTACCAGTGTGGGAACACCGGCGGAGCAGAGTTACCTCACCCACAGGAAGCGGGTGCATAGGGTCGAAGTAGTGTCAGGTTTCGTCACGCAGGTCGATGGTGCTTGGAGCTGAAGATGCTGCAGGCGGCTCGATGTGAAGAGTTCCGGTGGATCCAAGGGTGGATCTGAAGAGGTGAAGACCTGAAAGCAGAGGGGACAATGTTCAAAGTCACTAGCCAGTGACTACCGTGGAACCAGAGTGGAACCAGGCGATGTCGGGTGCAAACAGGCATCGAGGTGTAGCTTCTCTCTGCAGCCACGTGGACACGAGGGGTCAAAGACGTCCAGGAGTCGGTCACGAGCTGTCCCACGCAAGCTTCTCGCTGTTGGCGGTGTCGGCAACTTGATTGAAGCAAACAGGCCTTGGCTAATGCAAGCCACGCAGGAGTCAAAAAAGGCTTGTTACTCGGACCAGCAAGGTCAAAGCAGGGGCTCCTTTTTACAGGAGCAAGGGCAAGTCTGGAGCAACCAGACCCGCAGTGAAAGTTGTAGGTTTCGTCGCCAAGATGGCCACTAGCCGCGTGGCAAGTGGACGGTTAGGCGCGTCAAGTGGCACGATGCAAAAGGGCCCCACGCAGATCGTGGAGATGCTGGGGGGCTGATCTTCGGTGCAAGGGCTGCTCGAGGCTGGGGCTTCTCAAACCCTAAAGCACAGCGTCGAGGGTGCCTCTGATGCTGCGCAGTCAGCGTTTTGGGGGTCTTCCAAGATGTCCGGTCCCACGTCTCTCGGTACCTCCACGGGTCCCTTCTTTGCAGGGACTGTGGATCGGGCGGTGAGAAGTCTGGGAGTCTGGGTCTTGTCAGGCTCTGAGCTTGGGCCCTGGCGGGAGGCGGCGGCAAAGCAGATGTCGAGTTGCTGGTTGGTGCCTGTGTTCACAGGGTGGTCACTCCTTGGCCACAAGGAAGATTCTCTTCCGTCTTCTGTGCAGCAGAATGTCAAAGTCCAGTCTTCTTCTGTATTTCAAGTTGATTCAGGATGATCTGAAGTCTCAGGACACAGCTCCCACTCTTATTCGAATCTGGGGGGCCGGATCACCTACTAGGTCCCTCCTCTGGGTGGAACCAGGAAGGGGGGTGGTTACACCCCCTTTCCTTTGTCCAGTTTCGCGCCAGGACTGGGGCTGGAAAGCCCCAGCACCGGTTTGAACTGGCCTATGCACAAGGACACCTTGTGTGCCCCAGGCATGTCTGATTCTATTCAGCCCTGTCCTACCCAATACACAAAATCCTGTCTGGGGTGGTGCTAGCACCTCCCCAGGCAGGAAACCCTTTGTCCAAGCTGCCCTCGCTGGAAGGACTCCCAGCAGCAGGAGGTCAGACTTGTGTCTGTAGTGGCAGCATCCATTTTGGGATGCTAAGGCTCTGTTTAACTTTAACCGGGGTTCAGGCTAGGTACATGTCGTGTCCCTCTAGAAGGGTGGAATGCTACCCCCGTCGCCAGAACTGGCGAGGGGGTAGTATTCCAATTCGTATGACACCTTACTCGACATGTTTTGATAAAGCCAAACCTAAGATAGCATTTAACCGCGAGGTTCATAATGCACTTAAGAGTATATGGTATGGCAATATCATGAAACAGCTAAAGGACATGGTTCCGAAAGCTGCAGACAGGCTCAACTCATGCCAGAGCACCATATCACATATTTCCAAGCACTCTGCCTCCAGGATTGATGAGGCCTTCCATAGGAGTGACTGATAGGAACATATGTGTCCATTTTAGGTTAGGTATAGGCATACTACACCTAAGTAAGGGGTGGTTACACTGACTTACCCCAGCTGAGTGATCAGCCAGTTGTGTCAAATATGGAGGCCAGGCCAGGGGTGGCACAATACATGCTGCAGCCCCTGGTAGGCCTTGAAAGCACCTATGCCCTGGGTACCTGGGTACACTGTTACAGGGGCCAATAAGGTGAACCAGTTCCAATTTCGTTATGCACCTAAAGTACATGGGTTACAATTTAGAGAGAGAACAGCAGGCTGTGGGTCTGATTAGCAGGCCCACAGTCACATTAAGTCATAAACCAGTGAAGCAAAAAGCAAAAATTTTGGGGTGACCATAGGATAGCAGACCCTGCTCTCCTACAGAGTGGCATAAAGTACTTTGGTGTAGGGTGGTGTGGAGTAGGGTGGTGTGGAGTAGCATAAAGTGGAGTGGCGTAGGGTAGAGTGCTAGAGAGTAGAGAGGTGCAGAGCAGAGTGGTATAGAGTGGAGTGGTGTAGGGTAGAGTGACAGAGTAGAATGGCGTAGAGTGGAGCTGAGTGGTGTAGAGTGCTGTGGAGAGGGATTGTGTGGAGTGGTGGTGTAGAATAGATTGGAGTTGCATAGCGTGGTGTAGAATAGAGTGGAATGAAGTGGAGTAGAATGGCATTGAGTGGAGTAGAGTTGAGTAGAGATGCGTAGAGTAGCATAGAGTGGCAGTGAATGGTGTAGAGGAGAGTGGAGTGATATAGAGTGGAGTTGATTTGAATAGCAAGGAGTAGATTGATGTGGAGTAGGGTGGCAAAGAGTAGAGTGGAGTGGCAAAGAGTGGTGTGGCATAGGGTGGTGTGAAGTGGAATAGGGTAGAGTGGAGTGGAGTGGAGTGGTGTAGAGTAAAGTGGCCAAGAGAAGAGTGGTTTAAGTAGAGTGGCTTAGAATGGAGTGGCATTATGTGGAGTGATGTGGAGTGGCATTGAATAGAGAGGAGTGGCATAGAGTGGCATGTAGTAGAATGGCATAGAGTGGAGGAGAGTGCCAAAGAGTATAGCAGATAGAGTTGAGCAAAGTAGCATAGAGTGAAATGGAACAGTGTAGAGTGGCATAGAGCAGAGCACCATAGAGTGAAGTGGGATAGAGTGTAGTGGAGTAGAGTGGGGTGGAGTAGAATGGCATGCAGTATAATGGCAAAGAGTAGCATGGCGTAGAGTGGCGTGGAGGGGTGCAGAGTAAAGTGGCATATAGAAGAGTGATATAGAGGAGAGTGGTGTAAATGGAGTGGTGTAGAGTGGAGTGACAATCAGTAGTAGGAGACAGCATAGAGTAGTACAGTGTAGAGTGACAGAGTGACATAGAGTGGAGTGGTGTAGAACAGAGTGGTGTATATTGGAGTGATGTGGAGTGGTGTGGAGTGGAATGGCATGAAGTAGAGTGGAATGACAATGAGTAGAAGGACACAGCATAGAGTAGTACAGTATAGAGTGACATAGAGTGGAGTGGTGTAGAGTGGAGTGCTATAGAATAGAGTGGAGTGGCATAAAGTGAAGTTGTGTACAGCAAAGAGGAATGGAATACTTTAGAGTAGAGTAGCATTGAGTATAGTAAAGTGCCATGGAGGATAGTGGGGTAGAGTGGAGTGGTGTATAGGAGTGTAGAGGAGTGTAGAGTTGAGTGGTGTAGAGTAGTGAAGTTGTGGGTGTAAGTAACTCAAGCATTAATGGAGAAAGCAGATAGGGTGAAAAACATCATTAAGGAATAATTTCAAAATGCTGATCAAATAAAAAAAAAATGCACTTTGAAAAGAAAGAACAAAGATGAGGAAGAACACATGGCCCTTGCTCCAGGGAAGAAATGACAGATGAAAGGTAGGGGTAATCAAAAGATTGCAAATCAGAATGATAATAAAAACAACTAATTTGTATTTCATTGGCAGATTGTAAGCCCACTGAATTTTGAACAATACGTCTCAAAGCACAGCATATGTGCTGTTTAGGCAAGACATAATAACTACATTTGTGGACATTCACAAACTCCTCAATGTCCTTTTCGATCCTGTAACTGGTAGGATTTTTACTTCAGCACAGTGTAAGCATAAATCACTTTCCGTGGTCAAAAGCAGAATGGATCTCCCTGAAATTTGCTGGGGCTGTAGGCGAAGGACTTTCTTTACAGGAAAAAATATTTTCCTCGCAGGAAAAAAACTATATTTTCACACTGGATTTATCCCCCTATGAGTAGTTCTCTGCAATGCAGAAATCGGTAAATGGAAAAATAGGAACCTGAATAAAAAGCCCTTTACCTTCCTAAGAGTATGCATGTAAACCTGTGCTTGCTGCAACTCTCTTGTTGTACACCTCAGAATGCTTTGTGAGTAATATAAAGTAAACAAAATACATGCAGGATGTTGGACATCTTTTGGTGTGTTTCCCCAGTCTTTTTTTTTAACTACCATTTTGACTCTTTTTGATGGTTTAGTGTCTCTGCACACTTTCTCACTGCTGTTCAGTGTTAACATGCAGGTGCTCCTGTTGTAAATTGTGTTATGGATTGGTGTTTCTATGATTGACTGATTTGATTTACTAGTCAGTCCCAAGTACAGTGCACAGTGTGTGCCCAGGGCCTGTAAATTAAATATGCTAGTGGGCTTGCAGCACTGGTTGTGGCATTCACGCAAGCAGCCTGTAAATGTAACACTGGCCTGCCATTGCGGAGCCTGTGTGCAGTCTGGTACTGCAATGTTGACTAGGCAAGTGTACCCACTTGCCAGGCCGTAACCTTCCCTTTTCTTACTTGTCAGTCACCCCTAAGGTAGGCCCAAGGTATCCCTGTGGGCAGGGTGCAGTGTCTGCGGAAGGTATGACTGGCCTTGTTGTATGTGGCATGTCCTGATAGTGAATTACTGGCAATTTTTTTTTTCGCTATTAAAAGGCTACCTGTTCCCGTAGAACAAAATGGGGAGTTTGCTTATAATATGTTATAAACATATCTACCCCTGGGAACAAGTTAGGAAAATAAAGCTTAGTATGCCTGAACTCAGAAACTAAAGAAGCATCTTTTAGTGAAGGTGATTTTTACACTCTGTGTTTAAAAATACCACTTTTAAAAAGTAGGTATTTTCTTGCTCAGGCATCCAGTGGGCCTCTGCTGGGTTTGTGGATTGACTGTCTGGCTTTGGGATGACAGGGTCTGGGGAGGAGCAATGGCTCCAGATAGTCTATATGGGTCAGGGATGGGATGTAAAGACCTGGGCTGCATTTAGAGTAGGGGGAACAGATTTCCTTTCACCTGAATGGGCCTGGTTTGCCTCTGACAATGCGATCTCCACCTCCTTCCTGGAAGCTGCACCAGAGAGGACAGAACTGGTTCTGGCTGGGAACAGACACTCTCTGCCCCCAGACAACAAAGGATTTGGGGCTATAAAAAGTAGGGACCAAACCCCTAAACTTTAGAACTCTTTTGGAACCAAGAAGACTGCTAAGAAGTCGAGCTGGAGAAGCTGTGAGGAGAGACTACCACTTTGCTGTGTGCTTTGCTGTGTTGGCCTGCAGTGGCTCCTTCTGTCTTGGGCAGCGAAAGGACTGGACTGAACTTTCTACAACTTCTTTATAGAGTTTCTCCAAGGGCATGAGGTAGAACTTGCCCCTGTTCAAGAAGTCTCAGAAACAGCAAAGACTTCAAGCTCTTCTGCAGTCAGCACTGGGAACTGTCAGCCATATGCATGAACACATTTTCCCATAGACACAGAATGGGTAAAACCCATTGATACATCTGGCCCTGTGTGCTTTGCGCTGCAACAGAAGAAAAGCAACCCAATGCCGTCTACGATACTGCTGCTGACTCCGTGTCCTGAAGGCACCGCAGAGGGCAAAGGAAAACGGGATGCATTTAATAAAAAAATATGAAATGTTTTCATTTAAGTTTTTTAAGGGCAGGTAGTGGTCCCTAAATATATATTTTGCCATGCATTTACAATAGGGAAAGGGGTCCATGAGGGAACCCTTCCCATTTGTGACTGCATTACCACCCTCTTGAAGAGGAAAGTAAATTGCGAATGTTTTGTGACTGCAATTGGGGTCGCAAAACATTCTTACATGGCTTGTGAGTCGCTATTAGGAAGGGAACGCCCCTTCCTAATAGTGAGTCAAAAAAACTATTTAGCGAGGCGCAAATAAATTGCTACTCGCTAAATAGATTTTTTAGATACATACCATTTTGCAATTCTCAAATAGCGATTCTCAAAAAATCGCTATTTGAGGCTCGCAAATAGGTATTTTGATACATCTGCCCCTTAGTGTTCAGACTGTAGAGGTCAGTGATGTGTGAATTTATAGATGCATTGCACAGTTATTTCTGAGATTGCTTAACTGCTAGGCCTTCCCCACCACCCAGGACAAGCCCTTTTTTGGGCTATTTGGGGTAGTTTGTGCTTAGGCCCCATAAAGTGTTGTCCTCATAAGGTATTCACGCCAAATTTGGGTCCTTTTCTTCCAACATCCCTAGGGTTCTAAAGGTACCCAGAGTTTGTTGATTGCTCTGGAGGGGACCGAGAAATTAGGCCCCATACAAATGAGTTGTTTTTGGGGAGGAAAATGCTGCAGAAGCCAGCGTCATTTTTTCCCCTTCAAATGGTATCAATGAATGGTTTGTGGTACTATAATTACCATCTTCCCAGCTTTCAGGAACAGGCAGACCTTTGTCAGACAACCAAAATCCTCTACACAGTATTTGCTTTTTACTGGGACATAGCCTATTTTTCTATTTTTTGGCTTTCAGTCACTTTTCAGTTAGTGGTATAAATGGGTGTGAAACCAATAATGGATCACAGAAAGCTATATATTTCTGAAAGAAGACAAAGTTCTGAATTCAGAAAGGGTTCATTTGTGTTGATCCTTCAAGGTTTTCCTATAAAAAGTAACAGGTGAATTAAGAAAATATTGAAATTGGGTTGAAAAATACAGCCTTTTGTGGCTACATTTTCACCTGTAACTTCTTCTAACTAAACTAGATTTTTTAAAGCAATATACTGTTACATCTGCGAGTCCCTTCTAGTTGCGTGGATATATCAGGCTTGTAGGTTCATCAAGAACTCGAGGCACCCAAAGCCAATACCTGAGATGCACCTTGCAATAGTTTTTCACTGTGTACCGGGTACACATCAATTCATTTGGTAAAATAAAAAAAAGTGAAAAATAGGTAATAAGGAAACCTATGTATTTCCGAAATGTGAACAAGATATGGAGTTTAGAAGCAGTGGTTATTTGCACATCTACAAATTTGTGGGTAGCCATATTAGCATGTGAATTCTGGGGCATTTTTCTAAATCTCTTCTTTTTTACACACTGTTGTACATTTGGAAGGCAGCAATACATAGAATGGCAACTGGTAATAACACTTATTCTTCTATTATGTATTCCCCCAAAGTCTCACAATATAAACGGTACATCACTTGTATGGGTAGGCCTAGTGCCCATGACAGCAAATGGCCCAAAACGCATCATGAACACATACCTTTTTCCAGTGAAAACTGACCCTTTTTTTGCAATACGCCTAGCTGTGGATTTTCGGCCCATGGTCAGACGGCACATAGGGAAACATAGCAAACCTTTACTCTTTTATAAACTAAACACTCAGGGAAAGCAAGAATGGAGAGATTTCTGTGACTCTCGCCAGATTATGTTACCCAGAATACCTTGCAAACCTCAAACTTTGTAAAAAAAAAACATTTTCCTCACATTTCTGTGATGTAAAGTTCTGGAATCGACAGGGAGCCACAAACTTCCACCCACCCAGCATTTCCCCCATTCTCCTATTAAAAATGGTACCTTACTTGTGTGGGTAGGCCTGTCACGAATGAGGAACATTCTCGCGGGGTGGTGAATTTTTTTCACTCGTGCTCGCCAACTTGATGCTGACGAGTGCGAGCAAGGGAACTCCGCAAGCTCCGCATACCGCGGAGTGTGGAAAACACCGCAAACTCCGTGAGCGGAGCGGAGTTCACCACCCAGACGTAGTGCTGATGCCAGCAGCTTTGGATGTAGGTCGCACTTAGGCAATTCGGTGCATACGATATTTGCCTGCCCTAGACTGAGCGCATATTGCATCAGCATTTTTAAGGAAATAGGCATTCAGAAGAGTCAAGTGAGTCCCCTCATCTCATTAGGAATCCTTTTTGGCACCCCGTTATGTACCAATAATCTCTCCACTAAATTGAATCAGTTATATTTATTTGCTACATTAGTAGCTAACTGCTAGATTCATGAAAGACCCGTTTTGCGAGTCTTTAATAGCGATTCATAAGGAATCGCTATTAAGGACTTGCAAAAAGGGATTCATGTAGGAATTGCAAAAAATATTGCGATTCCTGCATGTTCCTTATTTGCGATTAGCAAATTGCTAATCGCAAATAAGGAATAACTCCCCATGCATTCCTATGGGCCTACAGGCCTACAGGCCCATAGGAATGCATGGGGAGTTATTCCTTATTTGCGATTAGCAATTTGCTAATCGCAAATTAGGATGCGATTTCAAGGGTGCAGGGGTGTCAAAAGGACACCCTGTAGCACCCCTGAAATGTGAATTTACACTGATGTTTTGCACACACATGTCCAAAGGACATGTGTGTGTGTAACATGCAACTTAGAAAAATGCATTTAAATGCATTTTTCTAAGTTTTTGCTATTTACCACGAGGTTTGACTTCGAGGTAAATAGCGGTCCTAAATTGAGAATTCGCAATTTTTAAATGTTTCATGAATAGCATTTAAGGAATCTCTAATAGAGATTCCTTAAATGCTAAACCTCGAAAATTTGCGAATTCTTTATTAGCGATTTTTGCATTTCGGATGATGAATCCCAAATGCAAAAATTGCACTCGCAAAGGGCCAGATTCTCAGAATCTGGCCCTTTTGCGAGCGCATTTCGCTTGATGAATCTGGCTGAAAGTCTTTAATATTAACTAATTGGAAATCAACAAATGTGCGAACCATATTTCAATGAGTAGTAAGTTAACAAGGTGAAAAAGCATGTAAATCTGTATGCAAAAAGAGTAGGTGCTACTAAAAATTGTAATAAAATCTGGCAGAATTGGGAAAGAGGTGGGATAGCTGGTTCATTGGGTCATGAACGTCTCCAGCTGAAACAAGGGTATGAGTACAGCAAGCTTTATAATAGTCAACTGTGATGATTCCATTCACATTCATTGTCAATATATGTATAATCAGTCTTTTATAATGGATATTGTTGTATTATAATTTGAAAAAGGTATTATGAATTATGAGACATCTAATATGCTGCATTTTATTCTCTAAATAAAAATATTACAAAAAAGAGATCTAATTGGCTGCCAACACTTCAACCATTATGTGTTAAAAACATAAAAAAAGAAAAGGGGCAGTGTAGAAAGATCCTGACACTTTAACTCTTGTATTGGGGCCGCAGAGGGACCCCGCAAGGGCAAAAAACCATTTTTAAAATGTTGCCACACATTCGAGATGGAGCCATGAATCCATGGCAAAAAAAAGACAAGTGTGATCTCACGCACTTGTTTCCATTATAGCCCCCGGGTAAAACAGGTTCTGGGGCCAAGTGGGCATTTTCATTTGTTAAGAAAGGGGGAACACTGGCCCCCTTCAAGGGCCTATTTTTGCCACACGGACCACCACCTCATCGGGGCTAATGTTTATATTTAGCAGGGCATGCAGACCACTGATGGCCCCGGGACCTCACATTCCCCGGGTGATTGAGAAAATCTAGCGAGGGGGCCGCATGGACCCCATCAACCATGGGGACAACCACCTTCCAGGGTCCAATGTGTTTTTCAAAAAGAGGGAGGGGTTGTCACATGGCCCACCTGCTAGAACATATACAGCTCCAGAGACCAATGCCTTCCCGGGGCAAAGGCCTGTGCCAATAATGGCCATGGTAACCTCCACGCCCCAGGACCAGCACCTGCTATGTCTCTGGGTACCCACCACCCAGACATAACTGTTTGCTTTTGCTTGGTGGGAGAGGCGACAGTTCCTACCAATCAAAAAAAAACATTCCAGGTCCTACTGGCAGGAGCAGTCAAAGTGCTTCAACCTAATGCCAGCAGAGGTATCATCACTTTCCCTGCCCACAGACATGTGGTGAGTGAAAGGGAAGAAAGATTGCTATCACATGCAGGAGCTTCATTTCCAGCAGTTCCCCTCATACAAGAGCAATGCCGGTTCCCACAGAGGACAGGGTGCCGGCTGGGACCCCGGGGGCCTGGAGGATACTCCAGTGTCCCAAGACAAGGAGAAAGAAGCAAAATAATGTTAAGAAAGAGGCAGAATAAAGATCAGAAATGAGCAGAAAGAGGCAGAATGAAGGTCAGAAATTATCAGGAGACAGAATAGAGGTCAGAAATTAGCAGAAAGAGGCAAAATAGAGGTCAGAGACAAGAAGCAAGAGGCAGAATAAAGGTCAGAAACTAGCAGAAAGAAGCAGAATAAAGGGTCAGAAACAAACAGGAAGAGGCAAAATGAAGGAAAAGAAATTAGCATAAAGAGGCAAAATAAAGGTCAGCAATGAGCAAAAGAGGCAAAATAGAGATCGGAAACAAGCAGAAACAGGCCAAATAAAGGTCCTAAACGAGCAGAAAGAGGCAAAATAAAGGTCAGCAACGAGCAGAAATAGGCAAAATAGAGGTCAGAAGTGAGCAGAAAAGGCAGAAAATGAAGAGAACATACTCAAGGACTCGAACACGTACACTCAGTCAGAGACCCACTCAGACACCCATGCACCGAATTACAAAATCACTCATACTCTCTCACACCCACTCACAGACCTTCTCAGAGACTCATGCACTGACTCAAAAACCCACTCAGAGACTCGCACATCCACTCACAGACCCACTCAGAAACTCACACAACCTTTCACAGTTCCCGGCAAACACCCATGCGCCCACTCACACATCCAGTGACACTCAGATGCTCACTCACATGCCCACTGAGACACTCATGCACTCACCCACACACTCACTCTCAATGGTTACAGGATACAGTTATAAAATACCAATGAAAAAAACACAGAATTCTCTGAAAAAACAAAGGTTACAGGGACATTATAGCTAGAAAATAGATATTTTTTTCAACATAAAAGTTCATTGAAAACACAAAGGTTACGGGGGCATTGTAGCTAGGCTCAGATGTCACTTGTACAAAACCATAAGCATTCAGAAGTTGTAGTTACCTGAGCTAACTATAACTTACGTCCCCGCAATGCACTGCTTATGACCTCACATATTACATCACTCATGACATGGTTAGTGACATCACTCATGACATCTCAAATTACATTACTGATTACATCATCTGGAGAACCGCTCACACACCCAGTCACACCCCCATGCAGCATCTCATACATCCACTTTCACAACCACACAACCATTCACATACCCATTCACAAGCCCATATAATACTCATGCACCCACTCACTTATATGTAGAGGCATTCACTCACCCAATCAGTCACTCGTATAGGCACTCACACAATTTGTCTCTCACCCATACTGATACTCACATATTAACAGTGGGCTACCATATTTCAATCATTAGGTGCTAACAGATTAGGAGCTTATAGGAAAATGATGTTTACACTCAAAAGAATTGAGTGTAATTTAAATTCCTCTTTATTGGTAAAATAAATCAAATTTAAGATTATAATTTTGAAAATGCCACTTTTAGAAATATGTGTTTTCCTGCCCAAAGTTTCTGAGACCTTTCTAAAGTTTCAAGCTGTCTGGGCCTGTTAATGGTTCTCGAATCAAGAATGTGTACTGGGCTTAAACAGTGAACAAGAGATATCTGGGTTTTGCTAAGAGTGTGTGACTACCTGGCAAAATGGCTTGGGAGTTGTTATATCCTGCCCTAATTACATTTCAAAGAACCTTGCCTCCAGCACACAGACAGGATTGTGACACCAGGCCAGCCCTGTCTTTTGTCACCCTACACAGTTTGGATCCAAAACCATGAAAAGTGAGGAAATAATCAGAACCAATTTGGCATCAAGTATAAAAGTAGGACCTTCAGAACCACTCATCAGAACTGTCCTGGACCTGTAGAAGATTTTTTTTTTTAAAGGACTGACCCCTGTCTGAAGAACTACCCTGCTGCTGTAAGGACTGCCTTGCTGTCTGAAGAAGAGATTGGACTTGCTTGTCTTAATCCCAGGCTACCTAGAGTAACCCCAAGGGTTAGTTGGGTGACCGACAGAGTTACAGGGATGCAACAAGCTTTCAGAGGAATGCACTTTACTGCCCAACTGATCAGCACTAACTCCACTTGCCTCTGCTGGAGTGAGCTCTGATACCCAAGTTGTGCCCCTCAGATCCTGGATAATTATCAGTGTCATCAGTGAGAGCTCCTTCACAAGAAAATGGTGAAAATCCTAAAGATTGAGCTGTATGAGACTGCGAATAGGCATACTTCCACCAAATACTTCCGGCCACGACGATCACCAACACAAAGATCTGCTGTGACTGGCTCTTCATGTGAGATCTGCACTTCACGCTGACAGCAACCATCTGCGATGATCAATCAGCAAGATACTCCAACCAAGACTGGCTCTTCAAGTTACAATAATGATCGTCTGAGACGCTCGACCTGCTGTTTCCACCAAAAGACTCCTCCTCATGACATTCTCCAGTGTGTATGGACCTATTTGAACTGGACTTGAGACTAATCTGGTCCCTGTATCTGAATTGCGCTCTATAGTGGTCATCCTGAATTTGTGACTTTTCCCTGAGGGTGTCAGTCTCTGCGTCTGGGTGCAATTTTCACTAAAAATGTTACAATTAAATATCTCCAGTTCTACTGATTGGATTTTTCTGCCCTAGGTTTGTTCATTAAGATTCCTAAATTGGATTGGGATTTTTCTTGTGTTGTGCTTTCACTTCATCACTCTTTGTACACTGCATGAATACTTTGCACATTACCCCTAAGTTAAGCCTGGCTGCATTGTGCCAAGCTACCAGTCGGTTAAGCAAGGGTTAATTTATTAACTTTTGTGGTTCCCCCAAGTATTTTGGTGATTGCCTGAGTGGGGCTTCCACCCTTCTCAACCAATACCCCATTTTCCTACATTCATGAAGTTCAATATTTCAATCCTACCAAAGAGAAAGAAAATGCCCACTGCTAGATGGAAAGGTTATGATCCTTCATTTTGAGTACATGTAGTTATTATAAGTGTTTTTAAACATAACCATAGGTTGAAATGTATATTTGCATAGATAACTATGCAAACATAGGAAGATGATGGACGAAGCGCTCAAACTTTTTAGTCACTCACCCCAAGTAACAGATCTGGGCTGAATCCATATTCTTTCTATAGCTCAATTCGCCACCCCAGTTCAAACCCAGCTTTATGCAAATCAGTTTTGCCCCTGTGCCTCATGGGTACAGTCCAGCCCGAACTGCCAAGCAAAGTCTTCACTGGACCAGAAACAAGCATCCTGGGACCAGTTTCAGGGTAACACCCCTCATTAGACAGGCTAGCTTGGATCCAGTGGCAAAGTGAGCAAGGGACACATGTCTGGGGATACCCTGCCCACTTAGGGCGAAAAAAGCAAACACAGGGAGATGATGGATGGAGCGCTGAAACATTTCAGCCCTCCATCCATCATCTCCTTGTGTTTGTTTTGATAACTGCGCTCTGTTTCATCACAAACATGTTCACTTGAGTTACTCCTTGGACTTTTTAACCAGATTTCTCAAAACTTCAAGGATGTGTAAGTGACCTGCTTTGCCTGATGTGGACTGACCACCATGACTTCGTATTGCCAGGGGCACTGAGGGGCATATTATCAAGGACAGGCGATACATTATCGCCGCTTTTATCGGCAGGAAACTGCAGATAAAGCGGCGATAATGGCCTTGATAATATGCTCTATGAATTCCATTCGAAGCCCATGTTAGATGTGTTCTAACATGGGCTTCGATTGGAATTCATAGAGCATATTATCAAGGCCATTATCGCCGCTTTATCGGCAGTTTCCTGCCGATAAAAGCGGCGATAATGTATCGCCGGTCCTTGATAATGTGCCCCTGAGTTTTCTCTTGTTTAGAGAGTTCAGTGAACACTTTCATCACAAACGTTTTAAAATATGGCCAGACATTTGTTGCTAGTGTTGCAATATGAGTCTTGATAAAAAATAATATGCTGGATTATGAATATCAGGGCAGTGCTCTCTATTTCTGACGATAAGTAGACTGTGTTCTGTGCTTCATGCTAGTGCTGGAAATTGTAAACCTCAAAAACACTGTCAACGTCTCCTGTGTTTCCAGACTTACTTTTAAATATTTTTGGCTGGTACTGCAAAATTAATTTGACAGCAGTGATTTTGTTTTGTACTACCCACTAACTAAATTCAAATCGCAATAATGTGTAGAAGGCAACTCAACATGTGCTGCATGGTTTTGAGGTTTTCCAAGTCTATCCAACATTTTTACCCACCATGCCACCTCAGTTTGGAACCAGCCATATGCAAATCAGTCCTGACCCTATTTGTCATGGGAACAGCCCAGCCCTAACTGGCAAGCCAGGCCCTCCATGAACTGGAACACAAGTAACCAAGGTCCTGTTTCACTCTTGATATGGGCTCTGTAGTGGATATAACTTGGTTCCAGTGGCATAGTGAGCCTGGAACCTACGTCTGGGAATACCCATTGAACATAGGGTGTCAAATGCAAGAACAACAATGTAATAATTGGAATGCTTGAATGAATCTCAGGCACTGGCAGTCACTCAGGCCACGTCCCAATTCACAATTTGTCACCCACAATGCCACCTGTTTGGACCAGGCATATCCAAATCAGGCTTGACCCTGTTCCTCATGTGGACAACGCAGACCGTACTGCCAGGCCAGGTCCTCCCAGATCCCAAACACAAGCAACCAGGACCGGGTTCAGTGGCAGATGAGCCCATAACAAGGGCGGAACTGGTCCTGCATTGTTTTGCTCTATGTTCAGAGAGGGCTTGGCACTTTTGTGCTTGTCTGTTCCCATTGAAGCAGGGTCAAGACAGATTTGAATATAGCTATTTTTAACCTGAGGTGGCATGGTGTGTGCAAAATAATGATGGACCGGAAAGCAGTCATGCGTAAATACCAGTGGCTGAGATTAATTCAAGTATTCCATACATCGCGGTTTGTTTACTTTAGTATGTTATCTTAAGTGGGACTTGTGTGCCCAGACTTGGATCCCACGCACCATGTGTCACTGGAACCAAGCTATACCCAGCTGTGGAGTCCATAGTAAGGGTAAAACTGGTCCTGCTTTGCTTGTGTTTCCATTCAGGAACCTGCCTCAGAAGTTTGGACTGGACTGATAAAGACTGATTTACATATAGCTGGGTTCAATCTGAGATGGCATGGTATGTGTAAAATAAAAATGGACTGGGATGCGGCCCGAGTAATTACCAGTGGCTGAGATTAATTCAAACATTCCATCCATCACTTTTACTATACTTTAGTACTATTGTTATCAGCAGCAATTTTGCTTTCTTATCGGAAAATGTTGTTGGAGATGACCATCCTTAAGGTAGTGCCACCCCAGATTTTTAGCTAGACTGTCCTCAGTAACTATAGAACTTGATCTGGTATTAGTTCCAATTACGCTGGAGTAATTTCAATAAATCCGGGTTTCCCTTTGACATAGAGTTACTGACAATGACGTGATTACAACCGCTTGCATAATTAAGAGTCATTTGGAAGAAAACAATACCACCATGAGAGCATATTTAGCAAGTGGCTGCAAGTGCTACTGTGTTCTGTGGCATCGATCTCTGTTTTCTTAATACAAAATGCATCTGCACGTCCATTTTAAATGCAAGGGTTTATTTTGTGTGAAGAAACAAGCTCTAAATGTCAGGAGTAGGCCGGGGAAAAATCCTAGCCCAAGTGCACATGTAGCAAGCATGTGTGGCTGCTCGTGCTGCTATTCATTTTCAGTTGCATTTAGTGGTATTCTTCTCTATGTTAACCTAACTGTGCAAGATGTAGGCAACATTAGCTTTGCACATGTTACTGAATTAACACATTTGCCACTGTGCCAGATTATATCTTCACACAGAACCTGCAGCAGTGTTTTTGTTCTGTTCTTTCCTGGGATTTAGTCTGAATAGCAGACAAGGTCAAACAACAATGTCCCTCGTTATTTTGTTCTGGTCAGGCACTATCACCTAGACACAACACAATAATGCAGCTGTTGTTTATGAACATGTGAATCTTGTCATGTAGGTATGCAGAGCAATGTAACACACACAGAGAGATAGATATTTCCTGAGAGAAGATCATGGCTGTATCTGAGATGCATCTGTGTATGCTAAGATACCGAGTCCGGTGCTAAACTCAGGGATCTTTGCTGTATAATCAGTTTGCTTCAGTAGAAAGGAAAGGGGGTTAAGGCTAATCTGTCTTATAATATGAGAGTCTTTTTCATAATATATTTTTTATTGACAGCTGTTTTTTTTGATTCTGGCACATACACTGTATTCTAGTGCACAATAGTTTAAATAAACAGTTCAAACTTCCTTCAAGTCTTTGTCATATCTTATTGTAGATAAGAATGAGTGTGTGAGCAAAAGGGAGTGTCCTGTCACTACAATCCCTGAGAGGTGGCAGTGTTGTGTTCTGGGTGTTAATTCACTTGTCTCTCTGGATATGAGTAGGAGGCCAAGTGAGACACAATACTTTGTTAGACCCGGGCTCATGGTACTGCAGTGGTATGGTGCATCAGTCCCTATCTACTGATGTTCTATGGTCCCAATCATAGTTCTGTTCCTCAGCAGAATCCCTGTAACAGTATTTTTTGCCCTAAATGCAGAATGATTCATCTCATGCAATTCTGCAAATTATTTCAGAATGTTTAGGCAATTCTGTATCCTAATACCTTGTCAAGAATTAAGTAAGGTACACCACCCCAATGTAGAACTCTGTGAACTTACCCCAGCTAACCAGTGACAAAGTTTATGTGCTCACTTTTTCAACATGCTGGAATTGGTTTAGCGTGATTGGATTATTAAGCTTACCTAGGAGTCCCTAGTGTGCGGTACCACAACATAACATGGACCTGTCAATTAAATGTCACAATGGACTGCAATACTCATTGTGCCATCCACTATAGTAGCAATGTAAACATGACTTCAGACCTGATCTCATTAGCCTGGCTGTACATATTTAAACTGCAAGTTCACCCTGTCAAAATATGATATAACCCCTTTTGAAAGGCCTAACTCCTCCTTTTAAATAATAATGAGTCACCCCAAAGTGGCCTTACAAGCTCATAAGGCAGATACAGGGTATTCAAAAGTAGGGCATATACAGTTTTGATGTTAAACATTTCCTTACAGTGAAATAGCCATCAGATCTGTTTTAACTGTAACAGGGATAGGTATTACAAAGGAAAATTACTAAGATCAAATATTGCATTTAATAGTGGTATCTTCACATAGGCAGCAGCTACAGAGTTCATGTTTAGACTTTTAAAAATATTTATTACAATCTCTACTCATTGGAAAAGTCTGCATTGTTATATATATTTTAAAACAGGTACTGTTTCCTGCCTATAGAAGCTCATTTGCATGAGCTTCAAACTGTCACCTAGGACCTGTATAGCTCCCTGATGAGGCATGAACTTGCACCCAGAGCTGCGACAAAGGCCACGGGTGTGGAGAGGTGTTCTATTTCTTTGGCAGGATGGCGATTTGGGCACATGAGCTGTGCATAGTAGACGAAAGGTTCTGCTGTATTGATTTTTGCAGAGAAAGGCACTGAATAGTGTAAAACACGCAGGAAGTGCCGCAAAAGTGGTTTGATTCACCTCTTGGAACTTTTTTCCCCATTGGTTAGGGAGTGCTCACCGTTTCTGATACCCAAAGACTGGCACTGGGCATTAATATGGACTGCCCTGGTGTCTGAATCCTGGATCTGCTTGCCTTGAACCCAGGACCCAGAAGTGACTCCCCACACTGAGTCCAGCATCCGGGGCGCCGGGATGCGCTTAAGAGGGTCACAGGGCTACTGCAGGGCGGGAGCCCTCTATTGTGCATTTCTGCTGTCAGTATCTGTCAGCTGTACCTGCCACTGAGACTCGGGGAGAACTGAGGACGCCTGCCACTGATTGGGGCTGACCGGGCAGGGAAAGAACTACACTTCCCATCACCCAGTGCGGCGCCCCACACCGCATCCTGCACCAGTGTGCCAGGAGGCGCTTAAGAGGGGAACAGGGCTCCCGCAGCGCAGGTCACGGGCAGGCTCGCCCGGGCAAAGGGCGGGCCCGTCCTTGCCCTTCAGGGGCCGGAAGAGGCCGGGCTCGGCCCCCCTCTTGGTTTTCTTTGTTCTCAGCTGTGGGACATAATTGAAATACTGGACTGGGACTTTGTCCTCTTTGTGGTGGACCGATTGGAGAAGTGTTCAGGTGTAGCATCTCATTGTGGGGGAAGTATCGCTCAACTGGCTCTCTTTTTGCACTTACCTCTGCACGGTAGGGCTCTGTAGCGGTTTGCCAGGTTGATACTGTTTCTTTCACCTTAATCTGTGCATTAGGGGCTGTGTTCTTATTTCTGTTTTAGTTTTGGGGGCTTATTTCATTATCGTGCCATGGGGAGGCGGAAGATCCAAGTAAGTCAAGAAGGGTCAAAAACTGTAACTAGGGCAAATGTTACAACTATGGATGCCTTTTTAACTAGAGCTGATTCAGTCATAGACAAGGAGATCAAATTAGTGAACAGGCGTCTCTCCAGATCCCCTTTAAATGGCCTATTCTCTTGCGTGGCCGGTCCAATCAGCCCCATTAGGGTAGCGGTTATGGAAACACCAAGTCTACTCGTCTCTCCTGTGCTGGGTATCGACTCACAGCGCAATGAAGCTTCTCCTCCCTTGCAAGGAATGACCGGTGTGACGCCCCACAGGCCACTTTCTCCCGTTGTTATTATTGCGGATAAGGTGAATGGTACTCCTATATCTACGACAGGGATTGGAGGCATTAAGAACTATAAGGCTCAAGAAGCAGATATTAATGTTGGCCTCCCACAACAATCAAGGGTGGTCCAAATGGCATCTGGGAGTACAAAAAGAAAATCGAAGCCCATGGGGAGTTGAGCTAAATATATATACTTTATTATACTATATTTACTGGCACACCATCGCTGGGCTCAGCGAAGTCACGGCCCGGGGGACCGGTAGCTCCAGTGTCCACCTTCAAGCCCGGCACTGCACGGGTAGCGCGAGGTACTTTACCTCCAACAGGACGATATATTGTATGGCTGTCCCTGCCCTAAATGCCTACCGGGACTGGGAGGTAGCAGCGGACCGAGGGGACCAAAGGAGGGACTTGTGGACGTTGGCAGACCCTTGTGCACAGCCTCACTACTCACCTGCACCATCCAGACTTTGTCTCTGCCATACGATCAGCATCCCCCACACCACCGACCCGGATGCACTGACCCGTGCATTCTGGGAGTTGTAGTTGGCTTCAGGCTGTGGCAGGCAACAGGTGAGCGCAATGAGCTTGGGAGAGGAGCCTCTGGACCTATACTCGAAGGGGTGCAGCACTGGGACTAATTGTTGAAGCTGACCACGCAACACAGGGCGCTGAGAAAGGCATCTAGCCGAAATGCATCTGCCTTAATACTGCTTTGCTAATCTGCAGAATAAAGCTGGTCTTGCCCTTTGAATCCCCTCTGGCCTCCGCCCTTTCTTTTGTGAATGGGAGTCTGTGCATGTTATTTGCTCCGGCCAGTGGAGTATCCGGATGGCCCTGCTGCAAAAAGTGACCTGGACATTTACTGGCACACCATCCCTGGGCTCAGCGAAGTCACGGCCCGGGGGACCGGGAGCTCCAGTGTCCACCTTCAAGCCCGGCACTGCACAGGTAGCGCGAGGTACTTTACCTCCAACAGGACGCTATATTGTATGGCTGTCCCTGCCCTAAATGCCTACCGGGACTGGGAGGTAGCAGCGGACCGAGGGGACCAAAGGAGGGACTTGTGGACGTTGGCAACCCTTGTGCACAGCCTCACTACTCACCTGCACTATCCAGACTTTGTCTCTGCCATACGATCGGCATCCCCCACACCACCGACCCGGATGCACCGACCCCGTGCATTCTGGGAGTTGTAGTTCGCTTCAGGCTGCGGCAGGCAACAGGTGAGCGCAATGAGCTTGGGGGAGGAGCCTCTGGACCTATACTCGAAGGGGTGCAGCACTGGGTCTAATTGTTGAAGCTGACCACGCAACGCAGGGCGCTGAGGAAGGCATCTAGCCGAAATGCATCCTCCTTAATACTGCTTTGCTAATCTGCCGAATAAAGCTGGTCTTGCCCTTTAAATCCCCTCTGGCCTCCGCCCTTTCTTTTGTGTATGGGAGTCTGCACATGTAATTTGCTCCGGCCAGTGGAGTATCCGGATGGCCCTGCTGCAAAAAGTGACCTGGACATTTACTGGGACACCATTGCTGGGCTCAGCGAAGTCATGGCCCGGGGGACCGGGAACCCCAGTGTCCACCTTCAAGCCTGGCACGGCACGGGTAGCGCGAGGTACTTTACCTCCAACAGGACGCTATATTGTATGGCTATCCCTGCCCTAAATGCCTACCGGGACTTGGAGGTAGCAGCGGGCCGAGGAGACCAAAGGAGGGACTTGTGGACGTTGGCAGACCCTTGTGCACAGCCTCACTACTCACCTGCACCATCCAGACTTTGTCTCTGCCATACGATCGGCATCCCCCACGCCACCGACCCGGATGCACTGACCCCATGCATTCTGGGAGTTGTACTTCGCTTCAGGCTGCGGCAGGCAACAGGTGAGCGCAATGAGCTTAGGGAAGGAGCCTCTGGACCTATACTCGAAGGGGTGCAACACTGGTACTAATTGTTGAAGCTAACCACGCAACGCAGGGCGCTGAGGAAGGCATCTAGCCGAAATGCATCTGCCTTAATACTGCTTTGCTAATCTGCCGACTAAAGCTGGTCTTGCCCTTTGAATCCCCTCTGGCCTCCGCCCTTTCTTTTGTGAATGGGAGTCTGCGCATATATATATATATATATATATATATATATATATATATATATATATATATATATATATATATATATATATATATATATATATATTTATTCACTGAAAAAACCATAGGTTATAGACCATATATAGTTAGGAATTAGCATTTAAAAAACCTTATTTTACTCACACAAAACCATTGAAATTCCATATATAGTTAGTTGCACTAACTATATATCGCGCACCCGCAATCCACTGCTGATCATGTCACATATTACATCATTCATGACATGGTCAGTGACATCACTGATGACATCACTGATGACATCTCAAATGACAGTGGAAGTATACGTGTCTGGACGAAGGATTTAGTAGGTGCATGACTGAATGTATGAGTGAGTGATTAAATGTGTCTCACTGAGTGCATGGGTTAGTGACTAAACTGTCTTAATTTGTGCATCATTATGTCTGTTGTTCTGTAAACTGCTGCATGTGTTGATCATTAGCTATACGAGAGGCTATATGTGTTATTAATTGGTTGCCCAAGTATTTCTATGGGAGATTGAGTTTGTGTGGGGGTGGCTGGAAGGTGTGTGACTCTATGCATAGATGTGTGAGCAGTTTATTCACTAGGTGTATGAGTTCAAGAGTGCATGTGGAAACAGCTACATGGGCAGTTGACTGTGTGCATGAGTGTATTGATGAGTGAATGGATATCTCAATGCTACATGTCATAGTAAGTACATATGTAAAACACAGTACATGTGAGAGTTGGCATATATAAATAACTGTGCATGAGAGCCACTGAATGAGTGAGTGGTTGTATCGATCATTGTGAACTTGTATCAGGGATTGTATAAGAGAGTAAATATGTGTTAGTATATGTTTCAATAAGTAAGGTGTGTTTAACTGTATAGTTGAAGAAATGGAGGTGAGATTGTTTCTTTGCATGACTGACTGGGTGTGTGAGTAACTCCATGGATGAGTGGCAGTGTGTGAGTGTCTGTATACACTGAGTGTATCTAAGGTTATATTAGAGTCTGAAGAGATTTATCGTATTAGCACAAGAATGATGTCAAATGAGATGTCATCAGTGATGTCATCAGTGATGTCATTTGAGATGTCATCAGTGATGTCATCAGTGATGTCACTGACCATGTCATGAATGATGTAATATGTGACATGATCAGCAGTGGATTGCGGGTGCGCGATATATAGTTAGTGCAACTAACTATATATGGAATTTCAATGGTTTTGTGTGAGTAAAATAAGGTTTTTTAAATGCTAATTCCTAACTATATATGGTCTATAACCTATGGTTTTTTCAGTGAATTTTCAAGGTTTTGTAAATGCTAATTCCTAACTATATATGGTCTATAACCTATGGTTTTTCAGTGAATTTCAATGGTTTTTAATAGCAAATATCATAAGCTGTCGAATGTCAAGTACGTGGTAAGTGAAAACATTTTCGTGTTTATGCACACTGATCTGCTTTGAATGGTGCCCTCCCCCCCTCATTTCTATTAGGAGTACTCTCTCTTTGCAGATAGTGAAAGGTAGTTAACGCAGGCCTTTGCCCCCGTTGTAATCCGTCGTGCCTGCTTCTCTCTCCATTTGATTGATTGTTATCCAAGTATTTACTGTTTTAGAATTAGTTCTCTTTGGTTCATTCTCTATTTACAAACAAACACAGAGTCGCAATACTCTGTTTAGTCTTTGCAGATAACGAAAAATCGTGTAAAAAAAAAGAAAAGGAATCGAGCAAAATCAGTAGGCCACTAATGGGATCTCTTTTTGACCTCGCTAAAATAGAAACATTAGGAACAACCCCTCATTACAAATACAAAACTAGTGAGATGAACTGAACTCCACACAATGATGGCTGCAAAACAGCTCGGCTCCGCCACCCACCCCGCCCAAAATAACGATAAAGAACGGCTGCCATGATTGGTTGCGGAATGACCACGACGGAGCTACGAAATGGTGCTGCTCTCATGCTAACCCCAGCTTCAGTCTGAAACATCCAGAAACACTGTAGACTACCAATTCGATCAGTTCCGGTAGCGCCCCAATGTAACCCGGTAGAGAAGAACTAGCCCTCCCCTCTTTGACTGATGGTTCTTGTTGCCTGTCCCTTCTGTTGTCATTTAACAGAACTATTTAGCCTGCTGAAAGGGGTTGTGTTCCGACCGCTGGTTGGTGGAGACATTTTGACTATATTCTGTACCTGCGTTGTCGCGTAATGCGTCATATGACGCGCCGCGTTAGCGCATCCGGAAGTCATCCGGGGCGCGCAGCGCGTAACGTAAGCATAACAAGTCATGTGACTTGTTAATAAAACTTTTCATTGGTTCATTTTACTTTTCTTATTGTAATGGTGAAAGGCTTGGTCATATGACCTAAAAATTACGCTTTTCATTACTTCCGAACATTATTTTTTCTTAAATATATGTTATAATGTTCCAGGCTAATGTACTTTCCCGGAAATTTTACAACTGTCCTGCAAGTAAAATATATTCTTTTTTCGAGAAAAAGAGCGTTTCTTCGTCCCATGACGGAGCCGTTGAGCAAAAGAGGGTCGACCTGCTGTCTTAGTCGCCGATACGCCTGAATATGAGATTCTTATCGATCACTTTATGTTGCAGGAATAGAAAACACAACAGCCCTTGACCATTTATCTTTACTGCGTTCCTTCGTATTATACCTTTTACCCTTCATGTAATTGGTCTGCTTTATTTCACTTGCCTTTTAATGATTCTAAAACAGTCACTATTATTAAAAACTTTACCAATGTATATACTACTACCATGTTTTCTTTTAAAAACCTTTATTGTGAAAATTTCATTATACAAATACGAGCCTATAACCACGTGGGCCTGCCACAGAGCAAACTGTAATCGTATATGATGAGTAGACATTTACACTGTAGAGGAACGTAACGGGCGGGCCATTAGGTTGCAAGAACTAAGGTGTCTAACAGTTACGGAATCGGTGGACGTACATTTTATAATTAAAATACGACAGGGCCAGTTACAATAAAATTATCTAGATATACATTTGCGGGCAAGTACCATGGGTGACGTTAATTCGAACTTTCAATAGTACAGTAATCAATAACACATCAGAACTTAATATCAATAGGGATGTCGAAATATTCAATCAATTCTCGTCCCCGCCCGCCATGTGCTTCAAAACTGCATACGTATCTCGTGATTTCAAGGTTCTGCAACCAGTACACAACAAGGAGTTACGAGTCCCATTTATTCCGGCGCCATTTTGGGCGAGGACGGGCAGGTCCAGGATATAGTCAAAATGTCTCTACCAACCATCGACTATGATGATGTTCATATGCTGTATTTATTAGAGTAACACTCATCTGTCCACATGAAATTAATTTGCCACAATCTAAACATGTCATTTTAATCTTTCCAAAGTTCTTCTAAATATTTGGGACCGTTTCCCTTGCCTCTGAAGCTCTCAGTGCCACTTCTTTGATGAATGTACTAGCAGGTCAGGGGTTCTCCTCCAAATCTCTCTTTTATGCAGCACTATAATTAATTGGTGCCACCTCTCCATATGACGATGCATGGTATAATTACCACAACTATATTTTTTTTCGGTTCCTCTGGAGAGTTCATCGTGGCAGATGAAGCGTGTAACGTACCGGGCATTTACCTTTTTTTGCATGTACAGGAAAGGAAAAAAAATCGAGCGTCCGAGTTCTAAGGTGTCCCAGGGCCATTTTAGTGGACCAGGCCCAAATCCAAAGAACAGCCATCTCACAGGCTAATGGGGCGACCCACGCCGACTTTCAGCATTGTAGAATGACCACACCAGTACAGCAACTTGCTAGACATCACCTCGGTGCCATCCGGATCTCGGCGCCCCACTGCAGATGAAGTGCCTCTCAACTATGAAACCACCACGGTGACATCCGGATCTTGGCGCGTTGTGCTGCCTTCGGCCTATTCGCACATCGGTCCGCTACTGACGCCATCTCACAGGCTAATGGGGCGACCCACGCCGAGTTTCAGCATTGTAGGATGACCACACCAGTACAGCAACTTGCTAGACATCACCTCGGTGCCATCCGAATCTTGGCATCTCAACGCCTAGTGGTATCTTCCATACAAAAAATATTGTTACGCTGCCTTTGGCCCCATTCGCACATCAGTCCGCAACTTAGACATCACCTCGGTGCCATCCGGATCTTGGCATCTCAGCTCCTTGTGGTGTCAGTCAGAAAATATTGTTGCGCTGCCTTTGGCCCCATTCGCACATCGGTCCGCTACTGACGCCATCTCACAGGCCAACGGGGCGCCCCACGCCGACTTTCAACATTGTAGGATGGCCACAGAAGTGCGACAACTTACTAGACACCACCTCGGTGCCATCCGGATCTTGGCGCGTTGTGCTGCCTTCGGCCTATTCGCACATCGGTCCGCTACTGACGCCATCTCACAGGCCAACGGGGCGCCCCACGCCGACTTTCAGCATTGTTGGATGGCCACACCAGTGCGGCAACTTACTAGACACCACCTCGGTGCCATCCGGATCTTGGCGCGTAGTGAAGCTGCAGCAGCTGCAAATAAGCTTCAGACAGTGTTACAACCGCTGCTCAGAACTCTCAACTATGACACCACCTCGGTGCTATCCGGATCTTGGCGCGTTGTGCTGCCTTCGGCCTATTCGCACATCGGTCCGCTACTGACGCCATCTCACAGGCCAACGGGGCGCCCCACGCCGACTTTCAGCATTGTTGGATGGCCACACCAGTGCGGCAACTTACTAGACACCACCTCGGTGCCATCCGGATCTTGGCGCGTTGTGCTGCCTTCGGCCTATTCGCACATCGGTCCGCTACTGACGCAAACTCACAGGCCAACGGGGCGCCCCACGCCGACTTTCAGCATTGTAGGATGGCCACACCAGTGCTGCAACTTGCTGGACACCACCTCGGTGCCATCCGGATCTTGGCGCGTTGTATTGCCTTCGGCCTATTCGCACATCGGTCCGCTACTGACGAAAAGTTGATAATAGGAGATAGCGATGTTAGCGACTGTTTCCAGTCGCTAACATCTTGGCATGCCCACTTTGCATGTCATTAGTGATAAATATCACTCACATGCAAAGTGGGGCCCAAGATGGTCGCTATCTCCTACTAGCCGTCGCTAACTGGTGTTAGCAACAGCTAGGTAATACAGATATAATTTTATCTCCACGAAGCGGAGCGCTGTTACAGATATATATCTTGTTTTTGAACGTTAATTTCTCAAAATGCACTGAAGCACATATATTGAGACCTAGCAAAGGCACATCGGGCTACCAGTCCCTAATATTTTACCAAGTTTCGTGCAAATCCATTCAGCCGTTCGATTATTATTATTATTTTTTTTTTTTTGCCCCGCGGGGCCCTTTTAAAACCTCCACATCAAACCTAGAGGGTCAGCGAGGATCTACTATGCCCCCTTATGGTCATTTGCCCCTTCGCTTTGGCCTCCTCTTGTCTCTCGATCCTACCGACAGACAAGATGGCGGCCGCTACGTACTGTTTGGAATGTTTACAGACACCGGAGAGCCAATCAGCTTCGCTTCGCAAAGCTCCGTAACGCGAAAAGTACGCGAAGCGGAGCGCTGTTACAGATATATATCTTTTTTTGAACGTTAATTTCTCAAAATCCACTGGAGCACATATATTGAGACCTAGCAAAGGCACATCGGGCTACCAGTCCCTAATATTTTGCCAAGTTTCGTGCACATCCATTCAGCCGTTCGATTATTATTATTATTTATTTTTTTGCCCCGCGGGGCCCTTTTAAAACCTCCACATCAAACCTAGGGGGTCAGCGAGGATCTACTATTCCCCCTTATGGTCATTTGCCCCTTCGCTTTGGCCTCCTCTTGTCTCTCGATCCTACCGAGAGACAAGATGGCGGCCGCTACGGACTGTTTGGAATGTTGACAGACGCCGGAGAACCAATCAGCTTCGCTTCACAAAGCTCCGTTGCGCGAAAAGTACGCGTCCTGGAGCGCTGCCCGGTCCGCTGTTACAGATATATATCTTTTTTTAAACGTTAATTTCTCAAAATCCACTGTAGCACATATATTGAGACCTACAAAAGGCACATCGGGCTACCAGTCCCTACAATTTTGCCAAGTTTCGTGCAAATCCATTCAGCCATTCGGGCTAAAAGTGAGGCCAACCGCCCTATGGAAAACTCAATGTTAAAAACACGTTTTGGGACCCCCCTTTTTTCTCGACCCCCCCTGGACGAACCCCCCCCAATTTTCAGGGGCTGCTCAGAAACAAAATGTGATATTTTCCTGAAAATTTCAGCCAATTCCGTCCACAAACGCCAAAGTTATTAGACATAGAATTTTCAAAAAACCCATAGAGAAAAAATCCTAACTATATATACCTACTGGCGACCGCCAGTAGGTAATATATATATATATATATATATATATATATATATATATATATATCTTCCAAGTTAGCCTCTAATATGTATTTTATTATTCTGAGTCCAGGCATACTAAACTCGAATTTCTACTATTTTCTCTAAGTCTGCTAGGATTATAAACATGTAACAATCCAGCAGCCCATTCTAGCCTATGGAGAACAGGTAGCCTTGCAATAGTGAAAAACGAAAATGGCTGTAATTCACTGTTAGTACATGCCACACACATTAGGTCTTGTCCTACCTTATACTTACAATGCACCCTGTCCTTGGGCCTACCATAGGGGTGACTAATATGAAGAAAAGGGAAGGTTTAGGGAGTGGCAAGTGGGTGCACTTGCCCAGTCAGCATGATGGTACCGGACTGCACGCAGGCTCTGCAATGGCAGACCTTAGACACGTTTTACAATGCCACTTCTGTGGGTGGCACAACAAGTTCTGCAAGCCCACTAGCAGCATTTGGATTTACACGCCCGGGGCACACTCAGTACACTGTACTAGGGTCTGACAAGTAAACCAAATATCCAATCATGGAACCACTAATCAATATATCAATTTACAGTAGGGAGCACTCGCACTGTGGCACTGGACAGCAGTGGCACAGTGCCCAAAGCATCTAACACCAGAAAAACACATGATGCAAAAGCAAAAATGGAAGGGAGACCCTCGCCAATGGTGCCAGGTTCAACTCTCACTGGTTGTCGAAGAACACTTCTGTGGGCCCAATGGTGGAATGCAATATTATCATGGTGCGTTGTGTGGGTTGGCTAAGGAGTTTGAGGAAACCCGGAGGGGGTGACTGTATCGTCGTGAATTTTAATAGCCCTTACCTTGTGGATAGAATTCTACAGGATGTTTATTCTGACTGTACACAACGTGTTTCTGGTATCCATGTTCTCCCGCTGGGTTTTTTCTATAAGGCTACCTACACAAGGCGCTTAAACACAAGTATTCCATGTGACAGGTGGTCCCTAAGACCCTGTGAGGTAATGGGTGGTAGTCATTTATTATCCCAGGGGGTTCAACGCCAATTGATTGGGCATCAGCCTGCCACTCGGTTAGAGCTATCTAACAGATTTACAGTTCAATCAAGGTTTGACGAGTGCGACTGATTAAATAAGAACTCTGAGCCTGTTGGAGAGTTACTATATCAATAGGGGTCCCCCGTGTTTCCATGGGAGATGCTGTGTCAAGCGCTATGGAGGCATCTGGGAAGTCTAGCACCCAGCAGTGGAACTTTATACCGGTTACACATCAAGGGATGATTGTAAGCGCAGACTCGTATAATGTCCTATCATCGAACATTGCTGGTCTGATGGGGAAATTTCAGGACCCTTTATGGATGCAGTTCATCAGACAATCCCCTGTGATTTGTCTCCAGGGGACATGGCTCGTGAACTGTAACCTGTTTTTGGTGGGTTATAAAGCCTTCTTTGTTCCTGCGTCCCCGTCCCCATGCGGTAGAGCTAGAGGTGGGTTGGTGATTTATATATCGTTGACTGTGCCGTGTAGGATACAGCAAATTCCTACTGCTAATAAGGATTCTCAAGTTATTGTCTTAAGGAGAGGAAACAACAGTATTTGCATTATTAATTTTTATAATGCTATAAGCGCGCAGGGGGAGTGCAAGAATTTCCCAGTTGGGCTGCCTTATAAGACAGTCCTGTAGCTCCGTTGCCCATAAGCTCATGGTGGCAGGGGATTTTAATATCCACCCCTGTGGAGACCCTGAAATCAGAAGCATGGCTGAGTTGGGATGTGCCAGGATGCAGGGATTCCATTTTGAGCATTCTGTCCAGGGGGATGTATTGAATAATTTGCTTAATGAATTTGAGCTGTTATCATCAATGTCTTTATCTGCCCCCCTCAGCACACAGCCCTTCCCCTCTTTTAAAGGATGTAGTAATGGCTCTTTTATAGCTCATATTTTGATTTCCACTGGTCTTCAGTCTATTTTCCACAGGTTCATAATTATGGATAGTGTTTTTAGCAATCATAACCCTGTTGGCTTTCATTTGGAAGGTAGGCTGTTGTCAACATTAGCTAGGGCGATAGTCCCAGGCACGTTGAGACCCGTGGAGGGAAGATGCCGCCAAAAATGGTTGCAGATATCTCCAGACTCATTTTATGGCTACGTACAAGTGTCTTGTGCATCAGAATTAGCTTCTTATGTGTCTTCCTGTTCCCTTCCAGGGGACGTTCTTAAGGCTTTTGATGTCATTATCACCAAGGTAGGAGCACTCCTAAGCATTCCCTCACATAGGATGGTTTTATCCGACCCCAGATGGTTCTACCCACTATGCTCTAAGGCAGCAGCAAGACAACTAAAAGAGGCCCTAAAATCTACTCCGAGAAATCAACCTTTGATTTGTGCCCGACGTCTTGAGTACAAACAGGCATTGGCCAGCCGTAAGTGGGGATTGAAGGAGGAAATGTGGAGAGAGCTCTTGGAGGCCAGTACCTTAGGGAACAGCGCAAGGTTCTGGGGCATCATTATGCGACCTCTATTTGAATGGGCTGGGGATGGAGACATAGGCACTACCATAACTGAGGATGAATGGGTGTCTCATTTTCAATCTACCTTCAGTTGCTCCATGGTTCTCCACCAACCCCAAGGCAGGGCTATTAGCAATGCTCCAGTAATGTTCGAACAGAAAGAAGTGGAGAAGGGCATCTTAGTGCTGACGTGTAACAAGGACCCAGGCGGGATGGCATTCCTCCAACCCTTTTTAAATCAAATCCACTCCTCTGGGCTCCGGTCCTGATGGCGGTGCTTAATGCGGCGGCTAGGATTGGTTGTCCGGACTCTTGGGGCACCTCAACCATCGTGCCTGTTTTCAAGAAGGGCGATCATAATAGCACTTTGTGTTATCGCCCGATCTCCCAGCTTTTGATTGTGTCAATCAGGGGAAATTGTGGCAATCCATGAAGGCCATGGGGGTGGAAGATAATTTGGTTGACTTCCTGGAGGATCTACATAGGGACACCAAGGCCAATATTCGATTTGCCCAGGATCTTCGTTTGTCCAGGCATTTCAAAATAGAGAAGGGGGTTAGGCAGGGGTGTATCCTGGCCCCCTTCATATTTAATTTATATATCAATGACCTGGAAAAAACTCTGGTAAAAACAGGGGTCAATTTCCCATATGTGGGGCGACGAGGTCTGCCTGTCCTGCTATACGTGGACGATGTGGTCCTCATCGCTAGGATGGCAAGGGGACTTCAGACCCTGCTTGATACATTCCGGAGCTTCATGGAAGATCGTGACCTTGCTATTAACAATTCTAAATCCTATATCATGCAGGTCAGGACTCGCCCAAAGAAACAGTACCCCTTTAAAGTGGGTAATGAGAATGTACCGATGACTTCGATATTCTCTTACCTGGGTGTCCTAGTAGATGACCGTTTAAATTGGGGGGCCCTGTTCAAGAGGAAAAAACGGGAGGTTATAAGGGCGAATGCTACAATTTTCAACTTTGCCGTTATGATAGATAAGCACCCAATCGCGGCAATGGTGAAAATATACCAGGCCAAAAGTGTTGTTATTGCTAGCTATGGGAGCGAAATTTGGGGCTATGCAGCAACTGATATTTTGCAGGTGGCGGAAAAGATATTTTTTAAACGTCTCCTAGGAGTGCCCAGTGGAACATCAAACCTGGTGGTGCATGAAGAATTGGGGTTGCCATTTATAGGGGATAACCTGGCTATGCGCCCCTTGCTGTTTTGGCTTAATTGCTAGCTAAATAAAGATCTAGCTCTTAACCATCAGATTCTAAGAGAAAATTTGAGCCTCGAACATATGACACGCATTCCATGGTTAAATTACATTAAGGGATGTTTTGAAGAGCTGAGGCGGCCGGACCTTTTTTAAAGCCTGATTCTATTACTTTGAAAGATGGGAAATTTGTTAGGAAAACTTTCACTTCCCTAAAAAAGCTTGGCAGAGATGATTCAGAAGTTGGAAAATCTAGTGTTCGCAAACATATGGTGCTTAAAACAACTCCATCCATTGAGCCCTATCTCTGGTGGCCACTTTCATCTCATGAGCGTTTTTTATTGATCAGGTTTCAATTATATTATTTTTATCTGTTGCTTGCCATCCCAAAAGGGAGCTGCAGAGGTCAGGTGTTAGCATCCTGTGGCTGCTACGGAGAGTCTCCTCAGGATTTGTTACACTTTATGATCTTTCGTAAATTGTATGAAGTACCTTGCAGATATTTTTTAACACCTCTTTTAAAGAAGTTGAATTTTATTCAGGTCCGCCGAGCTCTTTTTTATTTACAACTCTTGAAACCAGAATGTGTACCTTTTATAGTAGGCTTTCTGAAATCTTCGTTGCGATCTAGGATCTGTATGGAGAGCTAGTAATCCCCTAACGTTGGTAGGCACTCCTCATTGTGTGTTTTCTCTGCCTGACTAGTCTTTGTACTAGATGTATATACTGCTGTTTTTTACGGATTATCACCCTTAATTTTTGTTGCCATGAATTGTATGTTTTAAATGCTACATGGACTTGTGTAACTTTTATGGTTTTAAATTTAAAGCCGAATAAAGTACTTTGAATCTTGAATCTTGACTCAAAGAGTCAGTTTGTGACCTCCTATTTGAATGAATTCTAACCCCCAAGTTGAACCACCCAGGTCCTGGACCCTTGACTCGTATTGAAGTGTACTCCTCCTCCCCAAACTGCAATACTGCAAGATCTGAGACTTAGACATTTTTTGCCAACTCTTTCTCCAAAGAACTGGTTGGGAACCAGACCGCTGTTGAGCCGAAGCCATCACTGTAAAATCACCATTTGGATCCAACTTGCCAGTTTGCACCTCTGAAGGAGATTTGAGTTTCAGAAAAATGTCAAAGTCTGAACATAAAAGGCTTCGCTGAGACTGACGCTAAGCAGAATCCAAACAATCTTGAAGTCCCTTGGACACGGACTTCGCCTGCTTAGAGCTTTCCCACCTTCTTCGATGACTGCACAGGGAGCCTGCTCTCCAGCAACCCACTTTTGTTGAGACCTGCTTGCAGCTTGCCTGGCCAATGACTCATTACCAGCCATTTTTTCACCCTAAAAGTCAGAAGGTAAACTTACTACTGGGGTGAACCTGGTCCCTGTTTCCAATCAGCAATCCATCAAGGTTGGCTTTAAATTTTGACTTTGACTGGGTCTAGGATAACCAGATATTAGCAGTAAGTACTTTGTACATTTAAGCACTATTTTTAAATCAAACCTCAAAAAGTATATCTATTTTCTACTTACTAGATTTCTGTAATTTATGGGTACTATTATTCATTCAAATCTACACTTTAGTTTGGTTTGTAGTTTTTCTGTCATTGTGTTTTGAATTTTATTGAATAAGTACCTCATAAATACATTACAGATTGCCTCTAAGTTAAGCCTGCCTGCTCGTGCCATACCTACCAGGGGACAAGGTAATTGTGTGACTTTAGCGGTTCACCCTAACAAGGATTTGGTTATTATTTGAGTTGGGTCTTTTTCCCCCTCAACTATTACCTACATTTCTAACAATTTTGCAAGGGACTGGACAGAAGGAGAGCTGATCCCTGGAAGTGCCTGTTAAGTATTGAAGGGGTGAGTGTTTTCACTGTATTAGATATGGACCTACTGATTCTATAACTCTGTATATCAAGATTTGAATCCCGGCCCCTAACCCCCCACATAGTGAACAACCTTTGAGAAAAGGGTAACAAGAGAAGGAGTAAGATGGCCCCATATAATTGATGAACACCTGACTGTGGGTAAAGAACTATGGATTTGCACGTATTGGGCTTAGTTGGACTCAGCCTCCAAAGCTAGATGCATTTGCTCTCTGGCCCAAGGTCAGTAGAAGGTGGACCTCCTAGAGATCCTATTGTAGGGGGGGTTCCTATCCACAGTTGAGAGTGCCCCACTATATGGTATTACACGTTCCTCTAGGACACACAGGCATCCTGACTGAAAGCCTGAGGACTGTGGAGTGTTCATGGCTGGAAAACCCCAGGTCAGCAGACCACTTGGACTGCAAAGGAGGTCAGGCCCAGAGCCATCCAGTCAATTTGGTTCCACAAAGGAGGAAGAAGCATCACTAAAGGCTGTGGAAAGGCATATCAAAATCCTTTGTAATCGTCAGGCAATAGTTTTTTAAAATCAAGTGGCCCCCACAAGAGTTCTCTTCGCAGGCATGCCATTAAACAGAGGTCTCACACATTCAAAACCTGGCTACGCGCTGAAAAGTGTTGGTTTGGCAAGGGTGTCGAAAGTTTACTTGGCCTTGAGAAGCCAGTGTGATAAACTGAGCAGAGTGCATGGGTGCCAGGAGAACAGGTACACCCCTACTAGTACTCTGGGTCAGGCATAGCAAATCTTTCCAAGAAACCCAAAGAGAAAGTAAAAAATAATGACCTGCAAAACTACCTCAAAAGAAAGTCTTTAGAACAAAAGAGCTCCTGGTAAGCCCAAAACAAATATTAAATATTTCCAGATTCCCGAGATGCATCCTAGAAGATCTGGGATACTACAAAGAGTTTGCCTAATTCTAGGGTGGAGGAGATGGATCTATAGAGCAACGGTGGGCCCCAATATCTAAGGAGAGAAAGAAAATTGTCACCATAAGGGGCTTATCTACTTGTGTGACTAGGATTTACAAAGACACACAAGGGGCTACATGTGCTGCCTTGTGCTACATTGTTGTTACTGTTCATTGTGGTATGTATTCCATGGATGGAGCATGGCATGTCGCACACTTGGAATTTGATGCAATCCCAGATTTACTAAAAGCAATAAATCTAGGATTAAGCAAGCATGGTCTATTCTGACAGCAACATTGGCAACAGACCATTATGAGAAACTCACCAGGAAACGAATTTTAGCTCGGCCCACATCTTGGGAACCAGAAGTAAGTGTTGATTGGGCAGATGTTGTGTGGTTCCACAAAACAAGTTCTTACCTGCCACATGACTGTAATCATTGTTTTGTTTATTTATCCAGCTGCCTGAGCTCAAACTTTCAAGGGCACACACAAGACACTGTGATGCTATGAAGTGTCTTGGATAACTAGAAAATTGATGGTGTTTTTCTTTGGTAGCAGCACAGACGGTAAGAGGGCAGTCATTAACCCACATCGATTTTTGGGTCTGGTTTCACACTGCAAGTGTCACCTGACATCTTAATCACCTCCTATATTATTCTACAGATCTTTGCTTCCACACAAATGCATCTAAATTCCCTTCCATTCATTAACGTCTGAGCTATTGGCATTCCCAATGCTTGTTCTGCCTTGCCTCTTCTTTTTTATAGGAATCACCAGTCTTACAAAGATTTAACAATCTTGTAGATGGGGCTTCAAGATTATTCAACACCACATGAAGGAGAGGCGTTGGTGTCAGAACACAGGTGAGTAGGATAAGATCAGAGAAATTCCCTGACTGATATCACAAGCATCCACTTTGCACAAATAGCCAAAGTCAAGCCATGGTGTTTTTAAATATGGATGAGATTCAACCCCCCCTCAATTCACGCAAGGTCATATCATCTGATTTGGCCTCATGAGATCTCAGTCTTTGACTCTGTGGGTACTTGAGTACTATTAGGGTTTAGGTAGGATGCCAGCCCTACACCTCACCTAGTATAATATTGTAGCATCAGCCTCTCTGTGCCTCACTGAGACCAGTGAACAAACTACAGAGAAGGTGGTAAGAAGACAAAATTGTGCTGTGTTGTTAATCTTTAAAGCTGCTGTTTTTTCTACCTGTGACTGTTTGAATTTAATCTCTTTTACTGTGTGCAACTGGTGCTGTTAAAAACTGTGTTTTTTGTTGTGACTATTTGAATTGAACTCTTGGTTTCTGTAAATTTGGTACTGTTTTTAAGCTGCTGGTTTTTCTATCCATGACATTTTAAAAATCTGTCCTAGTTTTTCCTGTACTGTGCTTAGGCAAGCAGGGGAAACCTCCCAGCCCCCCTCCTTTTGGGTTAAAATGTCAATCTGCACCCTCAGAGACTATGCAGAGTGTGTTTATGAGACTGCTGATTCTGTTTTAAGATTTAAGACTATGTTTGGAAAGTGTATGTAACCCTTGTTTATGGGTAGAAAAATTGATTTGTTGAAGTGTACGAAACGTAGTATTTAAGTGGCTTAGATTTGGGCCTACCTGCACGGTGAACCAGGACTAGCAAAGTGTGGATTGAGCCTGTCTGTCTCCAAGAATATTCTGTTCTTCAGGAGAAGCTCACTGTCCCCTGTCTATCAGCATCTGCCTAAGGTCTCATGCTCCTTATAGGTTTGCCATTTAATGGTACATCTCTGCTCTGATTGGCTATTGTATCTGTTGCTTCTACTAGGTTTAGGGTTTGGTCTCTTAGTGGCTGCTAAGACAAGGCCTGTGATTGGCTTGTGTTCTAATTGATTAGGGTTGTGTTCCTATGGGCCAAATGTCACCTGGCCTAGGGCTATTTAAGCTAAGGGCTCAAGGGGAATTAGCCCTGGAGTCGAAACTGAGAACAGAGAGGACAAGGACAGCCGCCTGTTTGGGCCTGTTCAGGACTGGTCGGGCCTACGGCCAGAGATGCTGGCCTTTTTTCCATTCACCGCCACCCACCTTAACCCATTTACATCCACAAAGATATTAACACACAACAAATGCACTCTACGTTTTTACCACAAACTCTAGTAGTTTTCAATGTCGCAAAAGTCACCAAAAAACAGCACAACCCACATTTATACACCCATCTACCCCAACTATCACACAATGGTACCGTCATTCACACACAAAACTTCACTCTATCCTACACCACTAACAAATCCCCAGATCACCACCACAACCCAAATACGTACTATACGTAACTGTAGCCCATCCAGATACGCATTCCCTGATATTACAAAGCACCAGCTTTTCGCTTGACTTACTTCTGTCACCATGTAACCTATACTAAACCTTCCATAATTTCATCCACCAACAACCTTTTTTAACAAAAGAAACACAACCACACAACCCTCGCATTCTATTCTACCACATATATGACTTCTTCCAGTGATCACGTCTTAACACAAACTCTCTTAACTCTTGTCCATTCCCTCTCACACATCACATATACTCCTTTTCAAAACACCTCACCACGCCTTTCCCATTCAATTTCCACTCACCAACAATACTTTAAATACAAATACTTCTCAGAAAACAACTACATCATCATCTCCTCTTACTACTCCTCAAAATCAAAACATAACACACACGCAAGCAAAACAACATATCACACACACACTACCTCATAATGCTTTCTTTCACAACCTAGAAACATTCACCCACACCCAACCTCCTGACTACACAAATATTACAGGCCCTAAAGCAACTCTACTGCCACTCTTTCTCTATTCCCACACAGTTAACACATATACAGGATGTATGACGTTACAACGCAGGCTATTACAACGCCTGCCTTTACAACGCGGTTTTTACATCGCATACCATTACAACAAATAGCGCTTTTGGGTGCTGGATAGTGAATAGTATAATTTACTATTCCAACTCCAGTCCCCGTGGACACTAGGGAAGGTTACTGGATAGTAAATTAAGCTATTCCCTATCCTAGAGCGCCCCCCAGCGCAATGCGTTGTAATGGTTTGCGTTGTAATGACCGCGTTGTAATGGTAGTGCGTTGTAAAAGTTTCGTTGTAAGTGATGTTTACCACATATACAGCAACACAACAACTATTTTTCAGCCACCTCTCATTCGATGGATATTTTAGAACCTTGCAACATGTCCCACGTGCTGCACCAACACCACTAACCCATACACATTCAACCATAAACAGTCACAAACAAAATAATAAACATGCCACTGTTCACAACTTTCGCATCTCCAGGGCTACTCTACAAAAACAATACAGCTCACCAACTCTCTCTCAATCACCATCACCCCACCTACACACACAGACCCAACAAAATGCCTTCTGGACAAGGAAAATTCTGCAGAAAAGCTACACTGTTGATATCCTCATACAGCTAATACCAGCACTATGGACACACCTGCTACAAGTTCCCAGAATATTGCTCACTCTTTTCAAAACAAAGTCATACCATCACCAAACACATTATCTAAACTGCCTATTAATAAGTGCTTAATCACTCCCTAAAAACAAGCATCACATCTACGGCCTTCTCACTGACACACAACCTGACCTACTCTTTATAATTGAATCATGGTTGGGAGATGACATGGCTCTAGTATTGCAGGAAGCCATTCCTCTAACTATCACACAAATGTGTATAGGCAAAATAGGAGGTGGCCTAGCTGTTGCATTCAGGTAAACATAAAATATCACTTTCTGACAATGTCTTCATGGAATATTGTGAGGCCCTCTTCACCAGATGCAACTCTACACTACCTTCCTCCTGTAACTTTCTACTCCTTTAAAGACCTCCACCTAGCAATGCAACATTCCCAGACACACAACTAGACACAGTTTCAAACCTGATATCACTAAACTGCAACCTATGCATTCTTGGTGACCTAAACATTTGTTTTGACAAACCCAATATGCCCCATCGAAAACTATCAGCAGTGTCCAAGACACACTGAAACTACATTAGATCGTCCACAAACCCACACACATCACTGGACACATTCTAGATGTCATTTTTGCAAAGACAGAACTAGTTGCCTTTCAAACAATGACTTCAGGCACATGGTCAGACCACCATTTGCTTGCTTTCCAACATAAAACAATACACCTGAAACCACCTTACATCTATCCACTTATCTATCATGAATCAAACTCAATTCTAAACTCTTAGAAACACAACTAACATCCAATACCGATCTAGGTACAATAACTTCCACTCAAAACATATATGTTTGGCCACAGGAAGTTTTGATATCCTAATGCCACTGAGGACAACAAATCAGGACAAGAGAAAAGAGGCACCTTGAAGAAATTCAGAGCTAAAATATATAAAACTGCAAAGTAGAAAGCTGAAACCCACCTGGCTCAAAACAAACACCAATCAAGACAAACTTCACCTATAGTAACAGATTATACAAGTCAGCAACCAAAAAATATTTTAAAAAGATACTATTCAGACAGAATTCTATATGCTAAATGAGCAAATAAAGAATTCTATAAAATTCTCACCTAATTTTATAAACCAAATTGCCCTGAAGGAACACATCCCATTATTCAAGATTTCACAGACAAACTGGCAAATCATTACACAACCAAAGCAGACACATTTGACTTCTAATTAAAACAAAGGAGAACCACCAGCACTGACCCTTTTCCAAAAACGTCATCCAAGAGCTGGCTAACCAGCCTCTGCATTCCTTCCAACAAATATCACACAATTGATACATGGATCTGGCAAAGCAAGCAAGCCTGCCAACAGCCCTTCTGACTCATATGCACTACAAACCTTCAGGAAAATTATTTTAAAAACCTCTGCTGCCACATGAGTAAGAAGATTCATCAACAATTCCTTACCTGCAGGAATATATCCAGAAGACTTAGAAAAGGCATTCATAAGCCCATAACTAAAGAAAACAAACCTGGACCTGCCTAACCCTGACAACTGCAGGCCACTTACAAATGGACCTTTCCTGGGTAAACTGATAGAAAGAGAAGCATTCGCCAGGATGTTACAATTCATTGAAGATAATTCCATACTTTCAGATTCCAAACAGGATTCCGTCCAGGAAGAAGCACAGAATATGCCCTAATTGCCATATGGGATGACCTTAAGAACACAGTTGACCAGCGCAGGGTTGCTACACTACTTCTCTTGGACCTTTCAGCTGCCTTTGACACAGTTGATCATGACATTCTAATACAACGACTCAACGAAGCCGGCACAGAGGGGTCAGCTCTCGACTAGATCACATCCTACCTTCAAAACAGAGCAAATGTCATACATAGCCCTCCTCATCCAAACCATACTTCACAAAACAGGATGCCCTCAAGGTTCTATCATCTCACCCATACTTTTCAACATCTACATGAAGTCATTACCTGCACTTATCAGTGATTTTCACCTCATATGCTATAACCATGCAGATTAGAAGAGGGGGGAGGTAGTGTCCAAGTTAGCGCTGGTTAGGACAACGTAATCATGTGAATCAAAATCAAAAGAACCCAGTCGCTTTTTATTTCTGCTTATTTTATTTTGAGCAGATTACACCCTACGTTTTTTTTTAATTTCGTGGGTGTTATATTTTATTTATAATCACGGTTGCAAGTTGCTTCACTTGGATCAACCAGTATAATAGTCCGAGGGTTTGTTTTGTCAAACACCAGAAACTGATTTTTATATACAATTTTGTACAAATAACATTTAAACAAACAATTTGAAGACAAAGCTATACATTAATGTGCATGTTTACAATTAATTACATATACTGTACAACGAATAGAAGTTGAACCCTACTAACAGTATTTACAACCAGACCCTTCCCATTTGACTTGAAAGTGATTGGGGACTGGTTACGCCAGGGCATGTCTTTTTCTCAAGTATTTGTTTGGGAATTCTACACATACAATTAGTGGCCCTTAGCGCATTGAAAGTTCATTTGTTGGAGTAAATCAAACAAAGAATGAACAAGCCGGAACACCCACGAAATAAAAAAAAAACGTAGGGTGTAATCTGCTCAAAATAAAATAAGCAGAAATAAAAAGCGACTGGGTTCTTTGGATTTTGATTCACATAACCATGCAGATGACACAAAAATACTCCTTAACCTGTAAAGCGCAAATACATTGGAAACTGATACATTTTCAGTTGCCTCTGAGCCTTGGCTCAGTGGATACTTTCTAAACAGAAATACTCACATGTGTTGATTGGAAAAACTATGAACAACTCGCCACCTGACCTGACGACCTAGGAACACAGCTTAAAGTATTTAAGGAAGCAAGAACCCTCAGAATTACCAGGGACTCCATGCCATTATGAATGCCCAAGTGGATACACTAGTAAGATCAAGCTTCTTTACTATAAAAACTCTGCAACTCATCTTCCCTAACCTACGATTTCCACACAAGGTCCAGGCTGCTACCTCTCTTGTACTGTCTAAACTTGACTACCACGTATCATCTTTAACTATGAAAAGACTACAACAGATTCAGAACTCTGCTGCCAGACTACTACTACATGTAAAGCTACATGTACAAATCTCCCCTGCTTTGAAGGTCCTACATTGGTTACCAGTTGTCAGAAGATCCACATTCAAGGTGTTTTGTATCACCCACAAAGCTAAACATGGAACATGGCCTTTCTTCACCTGGAATAAAATCACCAAATACATTCAACAAAGGAACCTACGCTTTAGATTGACACATCGCCTCAAAATCCCACCTTACAATAAAAGAAAAGGTGCCACATTCTTCTCTGTTCAAGCAGCCACACTTTAGAACTCTTTACCCCCAAACATAAGATCCACAGATGACTATCTTATCTTCAGGAAACTACTTAGGACATGGTTCTTCTCCATATAACCAACAAGCTCAAACATAAATGTGCAGAAAATCCCAGTGTATATAGGCATTTATTTGGATTATATGTATGTATCTAGATATATATTCCTCTCTATAAATGTGTATAATAATTATGTTTATAAATATATAGATATTCATTAGGTCTGCTTAACAAATGTACATACATGTTTATATTATGCTGTACTTAACATGTATAACTATTTATCTACAATTGATTCACTATTGAATAATTAAAAGAATCAAACATTTAAATGAAATACATTACCTTAAAGTACAGCAACACATGAAAGTCTGAGTTTATTAAATACAACTTAAATCTAGATAGATTACATTCCTTATACATTTATACCTTCCATGCACTTATGTATATTTATATTTATTACTCCACTCCGAATTCAGCATCTCCTATTCATCACCCTATAGCTCACCCTATACCTCTCTCAATATATCCTCTACCTCTACCCTCTGTCTCATACGAAATCCCATTCTACCACTGTGATCCCCAAAATAACCCTTTCTAGACTCTTCCCTCCTCTACCCCTCCTTGCACCATCTCAAACCTCTTTTACCCTTCAAATCTCCCAAAGCAAGCCTTTCTAAACCCTTCCCTCATGTATCCCTCCTAGAATCATCCGATACCTCATCTCTCTCCCTAATCTACTTCTAGAGACTCTTCCCTACTCCATCTTTCCTTTACTCTTCCCAAAACTCCTCATACTGCTATGATCTCCAAATAAACACTTTCACTAATAATTTTTGGATTCCTGAGTAGCGTGCTACTCGCTGAAAAGCACTTTGTCGCCTCGTCAGGGGAAGTAAGTGCTATATATATTCAATTGCAACTACAATTACTTTAAACCAAGTGCTAGTGATGGCAGGGTTAAAGGGGAAAACAGGGACAAAGGTGTGACATTGGTACTTACTGAAAGGAGGTGTTTTTTTATCAACAGTAAATGCTTGATACTTCAGGCAGCACAGGCAAGACGTGACAAGCTTTTGCACACTCCTGGGAGTGTTGGACCTCTTGTGTTTGGGCTTTGAGAGGTTGCTAGGCAATTTAATGAAAAGAAAAAACATGATCTGGCATCTCGACGAGGACCACGTGTGTCCAGGTATCTTTTTAGATAATCCGACAAATGAGCTCAGGTCTGGACCAATTGAATAAGGTCCAACATATTAATGTGGGATATATTCATTACGGATGGAAAGTGCAGGCAATCAAAGCACCCGTAATACTGAAGAAGATATCAATAGAGACAAGCGATTGAAGCCACTCAGATATCACCTGTGTCATATTATACAACCAGCACCTAAGCATCAATTGATCTAATTTTAGAAAATACGCTTGCTCACTAACAGAGAATTCCACTCTCCAAAAACAGACTTGAAATATTGGTAAAATATGGTATACAATATGGATGCTCAGATAAGTTGTTTCTCACTTTAGCAGCTAAGAATTGAAGTAGTGGTGCACACTAAAAAATAAGAAAATGTATTCTAATTTACAGGCAAAAATGGAAGTCCCATTCCTGATGCAAATCCCAGAAAGGAGCCTTACTACAGGTCTCGAAAAGCATTGACCTATTTTGAGGAGAAAGTCTCCTATAAATAAAACTATGCTACCTACAGATGAAGCCGAAACAAAAATCGAAACGTGCTGAGAACCATGTGCCATTACACACAGCAAAACATACATTTTCCACAGAGCACGTGTTCTACTCCCCATGAAAATCTATGCATGCGCACCGATGCCTGATTCAAGACTCATTAAATGGCAAGAGTCCAGTAGGAAAAGAAGTACAGTTTCAATTCCATTTCAGAGCAAAATGGTGCGTTCTACGGCACGTGTTTTCATTAAATATTCAATTGTATTAGCTTTTAAAGCATAGTGAATGATGACCTTACAGTGACATTCTTACAAAGAACACAAAAAACAAGATGTCAACATGAAACACGAATTTGAACACAATACAAGTGCACACATTCACTTATAAGCACAGCCAATAAGCTGAAAACACACTGAAACACCATTTCAGAGGATGTTATTTACCTCCACCTCAATAAGCGGCTCAGCAGGGCTGAGTTTAGTTCTGGTGGTGCCTGGAGTGACAATATTTTTGGGCATCCCCCAATGATCCCCTCCTTCACAGATCTTCTCATTATCATTCTCCAACAGTGCCCTTCATCTCTCTATAGACCCTCTCTCAAATGTATTTCATTTGTTTCATAGCACCTCTCATACCAGTATACGGTGTTGGAGCATTTTACATCACACACACACACACACAGAAAATGAATCATATATATTTAGAGCAGTGTATAGAAAATTTTACCAATGATAAAGGTGACTACAGGTTGTAGAATTCCAATGTAATCCATAGTGATAGACATATTTTAAGAGTGCTTGGTCTGGAGAAGCACAAACTCAGGACTGAAAACGTTACATGGTGGTTAGGGTTGGCTTTACTACTACTAATAAACTTCTACCCATACACACCCTTTTTAGCAACATTAGGATCATGGCCACCAAATTGCGTTTGCCAGGGTTCGCAGCTGTGACCCCCAGCTTTCACTTAACAAACCCAGCCTCTGCCCTTGCGACCCCTGGCAGAGAAGCCAGGCTGTGCCAAAAGCTGAAAGCAAATGAGGCTCATCCGTGTTTCCATTGGGCAGGTCCCATGATTGTTTCTACCATAGTCCTTTAGTCTTATGAGGGATCAAGATGGGTGAAGAGGCTGGGTTCTACTCGCTCCATCAGCATCATCTTGATCCATTAACCAGCCAGTGGTTGGCTCGGGGAGCAAAAGGAGGATAGTAATGTATTTCCTTTGGACATCAGCAGGGCATGCACTGCCAGAGCAACACAAAAAGCTGCAAATTGCATGTACCTACAATTGGGCACACAAGATATTTCAATATACTGAGAGAGGCGCATCAAGTCCCCCAGCAGTGGATCAGTGCCTCAGCGATGACTGTACTCAGGGCACATAACTATCTATCATGGTCGAACAGGCTACATAGGCATTTCCCTGGGAAGCCGGAAGGGTGGGGTGTCGGTTTTGTTCCTGGAGGCCGATTTTGTAGCAGTGCAGCAGTTTTGAAAGCACCCACTGCAGAGTTCCTTGTATATACAGTAGTTTTCAGCAACAATAAAAGTGTCAAGGTAACTCTGGTGATACTGTACAGTAAGGGATCTAGGGGCATATTACCAACAAATAGCGATATTTATCGCTAAGTAGGGTTAGCGGCAATATTTTTATCGCCGCGCATCACTGGTTTTTATCGCTGAGACAACTTGCAAGGCTTATCTCAAAAGCAATAAAAATCGGGGAAATGTGCGAATATCGCTGAGAATACAGCGATATTCAGGCATTTGCGACGAAATGCTCTTAGCCATGTAATCCACCTCCCATTGGATAACATGGCTAAGAACTGGTCTGAGCAGGCGTTGGTTTTTGGTGATAGCGGGAATATTTCCATCGCTACGCCTGCCTTGCTAATAGGCGATAGCGACGTTAGCGACTGCTTTCTGTCGCTAACAGGTTGGGTACGCCCACTTTGCCTGTCATTAGCGATAAATATCGATGACATGCAAAGCGGGCCCCAAACCGATCGCCTAAAAGCTGTCGCTAACATCAGTTAGCGACAGCTTGCTAATAGAGTGATAGAAATATTGCCGCTTAGAGGCCGAAAACGGCCGCTAAACCGACGATAATTGCCTATCGCCACCCTTGGTAATATGCCCCCTAGTCTCAAAACATTTTTGTCAGGCTTTGTTGGTGCTCCCATTCTGGCCCTGGTGTCTATGTCTGCAAGCCGTATTATATTTTGGGACTAGAGGGCAACTCAGATCTTTTGATTGCATCATATTAAAAAATACACAGAGAAGACAAAAAACACATTCAGCTAAGCTTCCATTGAGTGGGTTGATGGAGTGGCAAAGGTTGGCTGTTATTTATTGTGCATTAACTGTCTATCACATGGCTGTGCACAATAAGGCCAGGGATGATAGGACACAAATTGCAGGGGTGTGTCGACGGTCAGCACAACACTTGCTGCTCGTGTGTTCTCTCATGTTGTAATGTAAAATATTAATTACGAAGAATCTTTCCTCATTTGTTCAGAGTAAAAGCATTTTTGTCTATGTATGGAATGGGTTTGCCGGTTACTTCACTAGAACATACTTGTTTTTACATCTAGTTATAAGCATTTTCCTTGCCACAAAATGAGCTGACATAACTGAGTTCCATTGGATTCAATGAAGACCCTCGATTTATTAGCATAATTACATTGGTGAAATAGTTATAAAGGTTTCAGTGCTTTTTATGTGATATACATATTGGTAACCATTTTTTTGCCATTGTGGAAGGAATCTATCAATCAATCAATCATGCCATTTGTATAGCGCACTACTCACCAGGGAGGGTCTCAAGGTGCTTGGGGGGAGCGGTATGCTACTGCTCGAACAGCCAGGTCTTGAATTGTTTCCTGAAGGCGAGATGGTCCTGGGTCAGCCGAAGGTGGATGGGGAGGGAGTTCCAAGTCTTGGCAGCCAGGTAAGAGAAGGATCTTCCTCCGGCGGTGGCTCTTCGGATGCGTGGTACGGCTGCAAGGGCGAGGCTGGTGGACCGTAGCTGGTGGGTGGGCGTGTAGAAGGTCAGGCGGTCGTTGAGGTACTTGGGGCCCCGTTCGTGGAGAGACTTGTGTGCGTGGGTGAGGAGCCGGAACGTGATCCTCTTGTCGACGGGGAGCCAGTGCAGGTTCCTCAGGTGGCTGGAGATATGGCTGCGTCGGGGGACATCCAGGATGAGTCGGGCGGAGGCGTTCTGGATGCGCTGGAGTCTTTTCTGTAGCTTGGCTGTGGTTCCGGCGTAGAGGGCGTTTCCGTAGTCCAGTCGGCTGGTGACGAGTGCCTGGGTGACAGTCTTCCTGGTCTCGGTCGGGATCCAGCGGAAGATCTTGCGAAGCATACGCAGGGTGTTGAAGCACAATGAGGAGACGGCGTTGACTTGTCTGGTCATCGAGAGGGAGGGGTCCAGGATGAAGCCCAGGTTGCGTGCGTGGTCGGTTGGCTTGGGTGCGGTGCCCAGGGCTGGGGGCCACCAGGAGTCGTCCCAGGCGGAGGGCGAAGATCCCAGGATGAGGACTTCCGTCTTGTCCGAGTTCAATTTCAGGCGGCTGTCCTTCATCCACTTGGCGACGTCTTTCATCCCTTCGTGTAGGCAGGTTCTGGCGGTGTCGGGGTCTCTGGTGAGGGAGAGGATCAGCTGGGTGTCGTCGGCGTAAGAGATGATGTTGAGGTTGTGCTGGCGTGCGATGGCTGCGAGAGGTTTCATGTAGATGTTGAAGAGGGTGGGGCTGAGTGAAGATCCTTGCGGGACGCCGCAGATGACTTCGGTGGCCTCGGAGCGAAACGGGGGGAGGCAGACTCTTTGTGTTCTTCCGGCGAGGAACGAGATGATCCACTCCAGTGCCTTCTCTTGGATACCGATGTTGCTGAGGTGCTGGACTAGGGTGCGGTGGCAGACCGTGTCGAACGCAGCGGAGAGGTCCAGGAGGATGAGGGCCACTGTTTCCCCCTTGTCGAGCAGGGTCCGGATGTCGTCGGTGGCTGCGATGAGGGCGGTCTCGGTGCTGTGGTTGGCTCTGAAGCCGGACTGCGAGGGGTTGAGGGATCCGTTTGTCTCGAGGAAGACGTTCAGCTGTCTGTTGACGATCTTCTCGATGACTTTAGCAGGAAAAGGGAGGAGCGAGATGGGGTGGATGTTTTTGAGATCGGTGGGGTCTGCTGTAGGTTTCTTTAGGAGGTCGCTGATCTCGGCGTGCTTCCAGCTCTCCGGGAAGGTGGCGGTGTTGAAGGAGGCATTGATGATGTTCCGGAGTTGGGATGCGATGGTGGAGTCGGCCTTGTTGAAGACGTGGTGTGGGCAGGGGTCGGTCGGTGATCCGGAGTGGATGGTGTTCATCGTGCGGGCTGTGTCTTCGGTGGTCACCGTGGTCCAGGTACGAAGGGTGGCGGTGGGGGCGTTGGTTAGACGGTTGGGAGCGTGGGTGGGGCGCCGAAGCTGTTGTGGATGTCGGCGATCTTGCGGTGGAAGAACGAGGCGAGGGAGTCGCAGAGGTCTTGTGACGGAGTGATGTCGTTGGTGCCGGTGCTGGGGTTGGAGAACTCCTTGACGATAGTGAAGAGCTCTTTGCTGTCGTGGGCGTTGTTGTCCAGTCGTTCCTTCAGGGATTTCTTCTTGGTGGTGCGGATGAGCTGGTGGTGCTTGCGGGTAGCGTGTTTGAGGGCGGTCATGTTGTTGGTGGTCCGGTCGAGGAGCCAGGCTTTCTCGAGGGTGCGGCAGGTCTTCTTGGAGTCCTTGAGGTCGTCGGTGAACCAGGATGCCTTCTAGCTTCTGAGTCTGCTGGGAGGGTTCTTTAATGGCGCGAGGTCATCGGCGCAGGCGGTCAGCCACTGTGTGAAGTTGCGGGCTGCTTCGTTGGGGTCCGTTGTGTTGGCGGGTGGGCTCTGGCTGAGGGAGGTGGTGAGCTGGTCTGCGGTGATCTTGCTCCAATTCCTGTGAGGTACCTGTTGCTGGTGGTGGTGGGTCCTGGATCTTTTGAAGCTGAAGTGGACGCAGCTGTGGTCGGTCCAGTGGAGTCCGGTGGCGTGGCTGAAGGTGATGTACTTGCTGGAAGAGAAGACGGGATCAAGCGTGTGGCCGGCGTAGTGGGTGGGGGTGTTGACCAGTTGCTTGAGTCTGAGGTTGGCGAGGTTTTCCAGCAGGGCGGTGGTGTTGCCGTCCTTGTTGTTCTCCAGGTGGAAGTTGAGGTCCCCGAGGAGGATGTAGTCGGTGGAGGGGAGGGCGTGCGGGCTGATGAAGTCTGTGATGTCTTCGCTGAATTGTGTGCGTGGTCCCGGGGGTCTGTAGACGAGGGTGCCTCTGAGGGTCGTCTTAGGGTCGGTGTGAATCTGGAAGTGTAGATGTTTGGCTGCGGCGAGGGAGTCGTTGGCGTCGGTCGTGATGCGGATGGTGTTCCTGTGGACGATGGCGATGCCACCTCCGGTCTGGTTGATGCGGTCCCTCCTGATGATCTTGTACCCGTCCGGGATGGTGATGGTGATGTCGGGTGCAGAGGAGGCGTTCATCCAGGTTTCCGTGAGGAAGGCGACGTCCGGTGATGTAGCGTCGAGGAGGTTCCAGAGTTCCACGGCGTGTCTGTGGACGGAGCGGGTGTTGATCAGGATGCACTTGAGGTGGTTGCTGCTGGTGTTTGTCTTGGCGGGTGCGGGGCAGGTTCGGAGGCAGGTGAACTTTAAGCATGGGCGCAAAATCCGTTCCGCTCGCGGATTTTGCGAATTTTCGGTAAATTCGCGATCCGCGAACTCCCGCGAATTTACCGACAATTCGCAAATCCGCGAGCGGCGGATTCTGGGGGCAAAAGTTGAAGCCTTGCTGGCCTGTTGTAACTATTATACGATGGCGCCGGCAAGCTGCCAGCGCCATCCTAAAATAGTTACTAAGTTAGCTTCAACAGGAAGCTCTAATAGATAAAATAAAGCAGGTGCTCGAGCACCTGCTTTATTTTATCTATTAGAGCTAACTGTTGAAGCTAATTTAGTAACTATTTTAGGATGGCGCTGGCAGCTTGCCGGCGCCATCGTAAAATATTTATAACATGGCCTTCCTGTGACCAGGAGCTTCTGTCAGGTGTGCCTTCTTCCCAAATCTACCCTCGAAAATCAGCTGTGATGCTGGATAGCGGCCTTTGCATCCTTGACTTTCACGAGCGCAATCCTCGTGCTGTTCCTGTGGCCAGGAAGCTGAAGGGACCCCTGCACCCCTCGGGGAGATTGCATAGTAACACACACATGGTCGCTGAAACTAGTTGAAGCTCAAATGCAGTGACTCATTCATCTGCCCAAAAAAAATCGTGAGCGTCGTCGAGGCAGGTGTGCCTTCTTCCCTAATCTACCCTCGAAAATCAGCTGTGATGCTGGATAGCTGCCTTTGCATCCTTGACTTTCACGAGCACAATCCTCGTGCTGTTCCTGTGGCCAGGAAGCTGAAGGGACCCCTGCACCCCTCGGGGCGATTGCATAGTAACACACACATGGTAGCTGAAACTAGTTGAAGCTCAAATGCAGTGACTCATTCATCTGCCCAAAAAAAATCGTGAGCGTCGTCGAGGCAGGTGTGCCTTCCTCCCAAATCTACCCTCGAAAATCAGCTGTGATGCTGGATAGCGGCCTTTGCATCCTTGACTTTCACGAGCGCAATCCTCGTGCTGTTCCTGTGGCCAGGAAGCTGAAGGGACCCCTGCACCCCTCGGGGCGATTGCATAGTAACACACACATGGTCGCTGAAACTAGTTGAAGCTCAAATGTATTGACTCATTCATCAGCCCAAAAAACAATCGGACCTTTTACCCACACAAGAGGCATGTGCACTCGCATGGAAGCCCCGCCCCAAATCCGCGGATCCGCAAATCCGCAAAATCCGCCGATTTTGCGGATCCACGATCCGCAAATCCGCAAATCCGCGAATCGTGGATCCGCAAAATCCGCCCATGCTTAGTGAACTTGCAGGTGCAGCAGGTGAAGGGTCCGTGGGTGCGTCTCGGGGTGGCTCGGCAGCAGGCGTGGGTCAGTCGGGTCGTCTTGCCTCGGCGGGGAGGGCCAGGGGTCCTGGCGCTGGGCGCGGGCCAGGCGCGGACGGGCGCAGACGGGCTTACCTTTGGCGCACCTTCGGCGCTCAATCGGTGCTCCCGCTGCGCGCGTCCGCCCTAAGTAAGGAGCCGGAAGGGAGGAGCAGCTGGGTGGCGGGAGCGGGGCGGCGAATGGAATCACAGGGGGGCGGGGCCGCAGGGAGGCAGCGGCGGGAAATTCCAAGAAGCAGCGGGCAGCAGGAAATTCCCAGGAGCAGCGGGAAATTCCCAGGAGCAGCGGGACATTCCCAGGAGCAGCGGGCAGCGAGCGAAGGAATCTGCAGGCAGGAGGCGGCAAAGGCAGGCAGGAGCGGCAGCAGTGAGTGGGGCGACCAAGCCCTGTGGAGGGCTGAGCGGTCAATCTATGGCATTCAAAAATATTTCTGTCTTTTTGCACGATAAATGTGTGTACGTCCTTCAATTTGGCATCAATGCTATGATAATGTAATCAATTTTCTCATTGTTTCTCCAACAATGAGTGCTGAATCCGGGTTCCACAAAGGTTAATGGAATAGCAACTGGCTCCACTGAGGTACCAGAGCAGAGCTGTATTTCGGACATTCAACTAGAAAGGTTGCTGTAGACGATGTGAGGATATGCACTGGCATCAATTGTGAGTAGCAGTGCGTAGAATAACAGGTGTCATGCATGCAAATCGGTGGGTGTACAGCAGTGGGATTTATTTGAGAAGGTGGAAGAGCGCATTTGGCCCCAAATGTACAATTTGAACTGTGCAGCCAACTTTGCGGCCCTCCGGCTTGAATGTGGGCTTCTCTCAACTTATATGTTCGCCATGGCAGCATGCTTAAGGTGGGGTAATGCTTTATTGGAAAATGATGTAAGTTAAATTCGGGCTGTGCTTAGATACAACATTTTTGTCAGCGTTGTTTTTAGAAATTATCAGAAAGCCTTAGAGTTATTTGAAATTGAGCGTAGTGGTACATGTTCTTACCCAGGATCTGTATTGTAAATTCTAATCAAAATCATAATTTACAAGAGAGAGATATTTTTTTGTTCATGGCACTCTAGAAACGACATAATAGTGGGGAGCTGTACAAATAAAAATAAACAATCATACGTTGTATGAACCTCCCATATGGAGTGCATAGAACCATTTTGCTTTTAAGGATGAATCTGCTCCCTTTGCTAATGATGACAGGGGCCTTGAAGGGTTTAGCTATGGAGAACAGACTTTGTGATGTATGCGCAAGTTGGGTGCAAGATTTAAATAATGTATTATATGTTTGTCCCCCATTACAACCACTGCGACATCATTAATTAAGACCTGTATTTTTAAAGTATAACATCTCTACCACAGATGGGTCCCGGAATTGTTTATTAGCGCCCCCCCCCCCTTCTGAATTAGTATGTTTTAAAGTTTTTCGCTTTTTTAAACAATTTTTAAAGATTTTTTAGTTCAAGTTCAAGTTCAAGCATTTGTATAGCGCACTACTCACCCAGAGGGTCTCAAGGCGCTAGGGGGAGGGGTTCATTAGTTGTCGAAAAGCCAGGTCTTAAGTTCTTTTCTGAAGGAGATGTTGTTCTGCGTAAGGCGTAGATGGGTGGGGAGTGAGTTCCAAGTCTTGACAGCCAGGAAGGAGAAGGATCTGCCACCCATGGTGGATTTCCGGATGCGCGGGACTGGGGCGAGGGCTAGATTGAATGATATAAGTTGACGGGTGGGTGTGTAGAAGGACAGACGAGTGTTGAGACATTCGGGTCCTAGTTTGTAGAGGGCCTTGTGTGCGTGGGTGAGAAGGCGGAAAGTAATTCTTTTTTTGACGGGAAGCCAGTGGAGGTCTTTTAGATGACCGGTGATGTGATCTTGGCGCGGGATGTCTAATATGAGTCTCGCTGACGCGTTTTGGATGCGCTGGAGTTTGTTCTGTAATTTTGTTGTGATTCCGGCGTAAAGTGTGTTACCATAATCCAGTCGGCTCGTGACCAATGCGTGGGTGACAGTCTTTCTTGTTTTGAGGGGGATCCAGCGGAAGATCTTTTTAAGAATACGAAGTATGTTGAAGCAGGAGGACGAGACGGCGTTGACTTGTCTGGACATCGAGAGAGAGGAGTCTAGGATGAAGCCAAGGTTGCGTGCATGGTATGTGGGTGTGGGTGCTGTGCCCAGGGCGGAGGGCCACCAAGAGTCGTCCCAGGCTGAGGGGGAAGATCCTAGGATGAGCACCTCCGTTTTGTCTGAGTTGAGTTTTAGGCGGCTTTGTTTCATCCATTCGGCTACTTCTTTCATGCCTTCGTGAAGATTGGATTTGGCGGTGTTGGGGTCTTTGGTGAGGGAAAGGATTAGCTGGGTGTCGTCGGCGTAAGAGATGATGTTGAGGTTGTGTTGACGCGCGATGGAGGCGAGAGGACTCATGTAGACGTTGAAGAGGGTGGGACTGAGTGAGGATCCTTGAGGTACGCCGCAGATGACTTCGGAGGCCTCTGAGTAGAATGGGGGAAGTCGGACTCTTTGAGTTCTCCCGGCGAGGAATGAGATGATCCAGTCCAAGGCTTTTCCTTGTAAGCCAATGTTGCTGAGGCGTTGTATAAGGGTGCTGTGGCAGACTGTGTCGAAAGCGGCGGAAAGGTCGATTAGGATGAGGGCCGCTGTTTCTCCGTTGTCCAGGAGTGCTCGAATGTCGTCGGTCGCAGCAATGAGGGCGGTTTCGGTGCTGTGTTTGGCTCGAAACCCGGATTGAGATGGATCAAGGGAGTTGTTGGATTCAAGGAAGGTGGTGAGCTGGCTTTCTCGATGACTTTGGCCGGGAAAGGAAGGAGGGATATGGGTCGGTAGTTTTTCAGTTCTGAGGGGTCTGCAGTGGGTTTCTTCAGAAGGGCGCTGAGTTTGGCGTGTTTCCAGCTTTCTGCAAGGGTGGCAGATTTGAAAGAGCAGTTGATGACATCACGGAGTTGGGGTGCGACGATGGAGTCAGCTTTTTTGAAGATGTGGTGGGGACAAGGGTCAGAAGGCGAGCCAGAGTGAATTGAGTTCATGAGGCGAATGGTGTCTTCAGTGGTGATTGGCTTCCAGGCGTTGAGGTAGTTAGTTGGAGGAGTAGGATCTGAGGGAGGTGGGGCAGGTTGATCGCTGGGAGAATTCTCGAAGCTGTTGTGGATGTCGGTGACTTTGTTGTAGAAAAAGGAGGATAGCGCATCGCAGAGGTCTTGGGAGGGAGTGATGTCGTTAGATGCTGTGGAGGGATTGGTGAATTCTTTGACGATATTGAAGAGTTCCTTGCTGTTATGAGTGTTGTTGTCGAGACGATCCTTGAATGCTGATTTCTTGGCGGATCGGATCAGCTGGTGGTGTTTGCGGGTGACTGTCTTGAGGGAGGTCATGTTGTCTGAGGTTGGGTTTTTTCTCCAGTTCTTCTCCATGGTGCGGCATAGCTTCTTGGATTTTATAAGTTCTTCATTGAACCAGGGAGCCTTTTTGTTGGCTGATTTCATCTGAAGTTTTTTCAGGGGTGCTAATTCGTCCGCACTGCGGGTAATCCATTGCATGAGGTTGGTGGCTGCTTGGTCTGGGTCCATAGAGAGGGTGGGCTGGGTTTTGGTTGAGTGATGTGAGGAGTTGGTCGGTGGTGATTTTGTTCCAGTTTCTCCGGGGAATAGGTAGTGGACGGTTGTGGGTCAGGGTGGTTTTGTAATTGAAGTGAACACAGCTATGATCCGTCCAATGGAGAGCTGTGGTGCGATCGAAGGAGATGTGCTTGCTGGAGGTGAAGATCGGGTCAAGCGTGTGTCCGGCTACATGGGTGGGGGTGTTAACAAGTTGTTTGAGTCCGAGAATGGCCAAGTTGTCCAGAAGGGTGGTGGTGTTGCTGTCGTGTTTGTTTTCCAGGTGGAAGTTGAGGTCTCCTAGAAGAATGTAGTTCTAGGAGGCGAGGGCGTGTGGGCTGATGAATTCCGTGATGACATCGTTGAATTGAGTGCGGGTACCTGGAGGTCTGTAGATGAGGGTGCCTCTAAGTGTGGTCCTGGGGTCGGTGTGGATCTGGAAGTGGAGATGTTCGGCGGTTGCAAGATTGTTGTCGGAGCTGGTTGTGATTTAGATGGTGTTTTTGTGGACGATGGCGATGCCTCCTCCTGTTTGATTGGTGCGGTCTTTCCGGATAATCTTGTAAGCGTCCGGTATGGCAATGGCGATGTCGGGGGCTGATGATGTGTTCATCCATGTTTCAGTATGGAAGGCGATGTCAGGTGATGTAGTGTCGATTAGGTCCCAGAGTTCTGTTGCATGTCTGTGGACCGAGCGGGTGTTAAGCAGGATGCAATTTAGGTGGTTAGAGTCGGAGTTGTGTTTGGAGGACGTGGATTTGGTGAGTGTTCTGAAGCAGTTGAACTTGCAGGAGAGGCAGGCGAATGGGCCGTGGGTGCGTCCTGGAGTGGCTTCGCAGCATAGTGGTGTACGGCCGGGATTGAGGGCGAGGAGAGTAGCGGCATCGTATGTGACTATAGTGGGCTGGGTCAGGCGGGGGCCAGGGGGTCTGGCACTGGGCGCGGTCCAGGCGCGGACGGGCGTAGACGGGCTTACCTTTGGCGCACCTTCGGCGTGACTGGGGCGCGAACGCTGCGCGGAAGTACATCAGTCATACAAAGTGAGTGGGGGGGAGGGGCGAGGGCGGAGCAGCTGGGAGGCGGGGTGGATATCCGGGGAGGGGAGACTAAACAACAACAAGGTAGTATACAAAATGGCAGTCGGGGCACACACTTGCAATCACACGCTAAAAACTAAGATTAGAGAGATATATGACGATGTGCCTAGTTCCAATGTGCCAAATACGGTCCCTGATGGGTAGTATATTTTGCACATTATAATCTGGAACTTAGGGCAAGATGTAAAATCGAGTGCTAATTGTCACCCCCCATAATATGTTTAGTTCTGATTGGCTAATCATGGTCCCTGTTGTGAAACATATTCTTCGCATTATAAATCGATACTTGAATTGCATAATGGAGGATGATGGAATATTAATTGGGACAACGTACTATGCAGTTTTGAACAATTACTTACTTGGTTGTGTAAAGGTTTCTATACACGCACATTTGCACTTTATTCATTAGGTAGTGTAATTTTAGGGAGTCATTTTTGCTTTTTTCATAAATATTGACTTTTAATATTGTATAGTGAAGCTGCAGTTGCTATATCCTTGATCGGTATTTTATTCTGTTATTGTGAACAGTATGATTTGATACACTGTAAATCTTTTTCTTTTTTGCATATTTTTATGTGGAACTCATTGGAGTTCTGAATCATAAAAAAATGGAATCTAATTGAATAACAGATGTTACCCATGATTGGATTGTGGTGCAAATGCAGGTGTCAAAGGGACTCATACCTAGAATATTAGTATGTTCTTCCGGTCAAGATCTAGGTGCAATGATTTTTTGTGGACTACGCCCGGTGATGGAAACTGAGTACTACAGTGAATAATTTTGATGCACTGCCAGAGCTATTGGAATAATAGTGGGGCTGTAAGGCATGGTGTACATATGCAAACATGATATAAATTTACATTAAGCACAATGACAAACCCATCTGCTAATATACATTTTGTATGTGAGAACTTCTCTCAGAGTACACACCTTTGAGCCCATCCCAGCATTGTCTGGCTTTTGCACAAGTGAGGCTCAATATCTTCTGGTAGTCTCTGATTGGCTGAGTGGTTAGGCAGATGTTTGCGTATTGAGGACTGAAGACTCTGCTGGGAGTTTGTGAGAGTCCCTGCACTTGGGTTCACTACTTAGGTGGACAGACATTGTTGTGGCATTCACCAAAAGATGGGTCAGGGATTTGGGGTAGTTGGTCAAGGTATAGGGGACGTGGCCTAACAGCCTTTTCTACTGCGTTTAGAACTGAGATCCACTAAGAGAGGTCAACAAGGACTTCAGCCTGGGGATTACGACAAGACATTTTTGTCTTTCCTGTTTTGTGCTTGGATTGATGTTGTTTTTGTTCCTCTCTCCTCCACTCTTAGGAATTCAGGGTTTGCTGGATACGAGGTATCCCTAGAATGCCACGGAAGGATTACTTGCTGGTGTGGTCTGAGTGTTATGATTTTCCATGCGGAACTCTGGGTGGTCTTTGTGGGCTATGGCTGGTCTTGGGTACTGGTTACTATATGGTAGGTAGCAGTGCCTGGGATGTGCAGATGACGGTCCTTGTGCAGGTCACGGAGCAGGCCCACATTGTTTGGGTCAATTGATGTTATATCCACTGATATAGATATTGAATTACTTGAATAAGGGGTAGTTAGGAGTCTTGTATCGGTGGTCAGATAAGATTTTTTTAAATGTTAATTCCTAACTATAACGTTGCTGAAACCTATGGATTTTTTTGTGAATTTCCAAGGTTTTTTAAATGTTAATTCCTAACTGTAACGTCCCTGAAACCTGTTTTAGTGAATATATAGAAACATATACAAAAAGATGTTTGAAATATATTTTAATGTTTTTATATACATTTGGTATGTAATTTATATATATGCAGTAAATAGTTAAAAAAATGTGCTGCAAGATGCTACCTGGCTATGATATAGGGGAATGATTGGATGAGTGCATGGGTAGTGCCTGAGTGATTAGATGAGTGCATGCGTAGTACCTGGGTGACTGGATACGTGTGTGGGTAGTACCTGAGAGAATGCAAGAGTGTATGCATAGTGCCTGAGTGAATGTTTGAGTGCAAGGATAATGCATGAGTGATTGCATGAGTGCATTGGTCATACCTAAGTGAATGATTGAGTGCAAGACTAGTGCCTGAGTGATTGAATGAGTGCATGGGTAGTACCTGAGTGAATGCATGAGTGCCAGGATACTGACTGAGGGATTGAATGAGTGCATGGGTAGTGCTTGAGTGAATGGATGTGTGCAAGAGTAGTTCTTGGGTCATTGGATGAGTGCATGGGTAGTGCCTGGGTGACTGAATGAATGCATGGGTAGTGCTAGAGTGAATGTATGAGTGCAAGGGTAGTGCCTGGCTCATTGGATGAGTGCATGGTTACTGCCTGGGTGATTGGATGAATGCATGGGTAGTGCATGAGTAATCAGATGAGTGCAAGGGTTGTGCCTGAGTGAATGGTTGACTGTAATAGTAGTGCATGGGTGACTGGATGACATCACAACAGTGCGTGTGTGATTGCACTAGTGCATGTGTAGTGCCTGGTTGATTGGAGGAATGCATTGGTAGTGCTTCAGTGAATGCATGAGTACACATTTAGTGCCTCGGTGATTGAATGAGTGCATATGCTATGCCTGAGTGAATGGATTAGTGCAAGAATAGTGCCTGGCTCATTGGATGAGTGCATGGGTGGTGTTTGGGTGATTGGATGAATGCATGGGTCGTGCCTGAGTGAATGGATTTGTGAAAGACTAGTGCTTGGGTGATTGGATGAGTGCATGGGTAGTGCCTGAGTAAATTGTTGACTGTAATAGTAGTGCCTGGGTGATTGGATGAGTGCATGCCTTGTGAGTGTGTGATTGCATTAGAGCATTCACAGTGTCTGGTTAATTGGATGAGTGCATGGGTAGTGTCTGAAAGAATGGAAGTGTGTATGTGTAGTGTCTGAAAGAATGGATGAGTGCAAGGATAGCGTTTGAATGATTGGATGAGTACATAGGTAATGCCTCACTAAATGTATGAGCGCAAAGGTAGTGGCTGGGTGATTTTATGAGTACATGGGTAGTGTGTGAGTGATTGGATGAGTGCATGCTTAGTGCCTGGGTGAATGGATGAGTGCAAGCATAGTGCCTGATAGAATGCATAAGTTCATGGTTAGTTCCTGAGTGAATGCTTGAATTGAAGAAGCAGTGCTTCAGTGATTGGATTAGTGCAGAGGTAATATCTGGGTGATTGGATGAATACGTGCATAGTGCTTGGGTGATTGGATGAGTGGCGAGTGCATATGCAGTGCCAGAGAGAATGCAAGAGTTCATGGCTAGTGCTTGAGTAATTAAATGAGTGCATGGATAGTGGTTTAGTGATAGCATGGGACCATGCATAGTGCCTGAGTGAATGATTTAGTGCAAGGATAGTGCTTGAATGGTTGGAAGAATGCATTGGTAGTGCATGGGGGACTGGATGAGTGCAGGAGTAGTGTCTGCATCATTGGATACGTACATGGGCAGTATGTGAGAGAATCCAGGATTTTATTCATAGTGCCAGAGTAAAAGGATGAGTGCAAGTACAGTGCCTGGGTAATTGGATGAGTGCATGGGTAGTGCCTGAATGATTGGATGAGTGTATGTATAGTGTCTGAGTGATTGGTTGAGTGCATGGGTTTTACCTAAGTGAATGACTGAGTGCATGAGTAGTGCCTTAGTGATTGAATGACTATAATAGTACAGCCTTTTCTCTGGCAGCTTCACTATTCACCGACTGCTCAGAATATTTTTCCTTGCAAAATATAAAACAGCAACCCTTCCCTTTTCACTATTTCTAAGTCATAGCATGTTTCCGAAGGCCTCAATACGTGACTCTGTGCCTTTTCCTAGTGACAAGATGCATAAAAAGAAACCTAGAAATAGTGGAATACCTGTGTTTCAGACCGCATGCTCTCTAAGTTTCTGTAGAAGAAGGTGTATGTATTTATTTCTGCTCATAATACAGGGCACATGGGTAATCAACAGTGTTTTTGAGGGGGTCTGTGACACCTACATAGGTAAGAATGTATTTATGTCGGTGGGTCTGCACACCTCTTTCTCAAACTTCGCTTTAAGATTCATGATACACCTTTATATTCACTTTTGGGTATCATTTTGATTTCAGACACTGTCTACGCCATAGCAAAACGAAGGGGGCAATCACGAATATCGAGTGTTTTGCTTTTTTTTGGACCTAAACCGAGGCATGATTGTGAGTATTGCGTCCTTTATTCTAGTAAACAGTGACATTTTTTTGAATGAAGAAGGACGGTCAGACAACAGTATTTTGTTAATTTTGACAGGAAGAAGCCTTGTAGATTGAAGTTTATGTAACAGACTTTAGGTCTTTCCCAGGACATCATACGGTAATTCATTTATCTCTATCTACACCAGTGTGGTACTAAGTAGATCTAGACACTTTTGGGAAACAAGCCACTTTAGTATTCGAAGGCACTCCGATTGTTTCTGCTTCTTTAGCTCTTTTATTTCCACGGTGGAGACAGGTTTAATTCAGTTACTTTCTTCCTATTCTTTTTGGTAATTCTGTAATTTTATGGTATGGAAAACCCACAGCAGCATTCATTACAACTGAATAACATTGTATACTATGTTCAAGCTTATTATTGTGATGACCGTTATTATTCATTTGATTTGTAACTAAGTTATCATAACCTTTTTCTGTTGTAGATTCGCTTTCTGACTGGCTCCGATGAGTTTAAAATGTGGATGCCCTCATATATGATTTCCCCTGATGAAGGGTTCTGAATGAACCCGAAATGCATTGGGTTGTGGATAAATGTTTCATGAACTTAATAATGATATGTATTTTTCCAAACAGAGACATTGATGAGTTTGTGATATGCATGAATAATTGAATTGACTTGAATATCACATTGTCTTTAATTGGATATAATTTTTGAAGCATTTCTGAGTAAAAGAAGCTTTGAGCAATTGTGTGAATAATATTTCTGCTTACAAAAAATAGACCTTAGTGCCTCTCTAGCTGTGCATTGCTTCAGTCTCGGGTTTTCCCTAGACTCCCTTTAAAACCTACATAGGTAAGACATGTCTCCCTCTGTGACCGAATGATGGAGCGGAACTGAGAAGATTTGTGCACCTGTTTGAGAAGCTACCAGTTTTTGAAGCTAGAATCTTCAGATGCACAGCACGTTTCAGAATACATGTACAAGTAGACACATATCTGAGTCATGAGAGCACGCAGACCTTTAAACTTGACAAAGCGCACTTCCCAATGCAAGCAGACGCCTACATTTATATGGCCTACTTCATGTGTACCTTTCCAGAGACTCATACCAAGTAGCCCAATGCCTAATTCCTCTGCCAACATGTCTTAAATGTCACTTTTCTCTGACAGCTTCACTTTTCACTGACTGTTCAGAATGTTGGGCATAGCCAAATATAAAACAGCAACCCATCCCATGTCACTGTTGTAAGTCTCACCATGTTTCCGAAGGTGCATCCACTCACACCACAGTATAATCTTGTATACACCACTGCCACTCCCACAAAACTATCCACAAACCCATCCATAAAGCCATACCGGTACTTACACACTCACTCACTGATTCATTGATCTATACAAGCATCCACTCGCTCACCCATACTGCCACTCATAGACCCACTCACTCATTAATACAGCCATTGACATATCCACTCATACAGGCATACAGGTGCTGACACACTGAGTGAGACACCCATAAAACTACACACACACCTAGACACTCACCCATACAGTAAATAATACAGCCACTTACTACCCCAAACAGTTATACACCAACCCACTTACTTACTCATAGAAATAGAAACACATACTCACTCAGCTGTAAGTCACTGACAGAAGCATGCACTCCTCTATATAGCCACTCTCACATTCACTCACTCATTCATACAGTCACTCATATACCCCATCACTCATGTATACTGCAGTTCACATACTCAGTTACCAAAACTGACACATGCCTTGAATCACCAACACAGCCACACAGACACTCAATCACTCATACAAACCTTTCACACACGCAGCAATACACCATACAGCCACTGACGCACACACTCACTGATCCATACAGGAAGTCACACTCCTCCTCATCCAAACACACAGACACCCAGACAACCATAGATGTAGTCAAACAACCAATCAACTACCCATATAGCCATTCACATACCCACTAACACACTCATACACCCACTTAGACATTAACTGACAGAGATACACATATTCATACAACCAGTCACTCACCCATACATTCATTGAGACACCTAATCATTCACTTTTACAGTCAGTGATACACACACTGAGTCACCCATACAGTCACCAATAAACCCACTGATTCACCAATACACCTTGGTATACATGTTTAACACTCATAAACTTTTAAAAAACACTCACAGTCACTGGAAACAGGGCTGCAGAATACAACTGCGTAGGGGGTACCAGAAGGACTTCTTGGCTCCCAAGGTCACAAAGGAGTAAATCGGACTTCATCCCCCAACCAGTTGAGCACTAAAAGGAGCGGTTGCAGAGTAGTGGAGTAAGGGGGGCGTGACCTCCAAAAACCTCTTAGCAATCCCACTGTGCTGGATTTACTGGAGGAAACAGGAAGGGTAGATGACCCCAAGGACATCCTTGGGGGTCAACTACCCATCCTATTACCTCCAGTAAGTCCCACACAGCAGGATTGCTGAGTTCTGATACCAGGCCACACCCCCTTTCTCCACCACTCTGCAAACTCACCTTCTGGTGCGCTCTTGGTTGAGGGATGATGTCCCCTTGCCTCTTGAGGGTCCCTGAGGGCCAACTAGCCCTCCTGTTACCTCCAGTAAGCCCCACACAGCTAGATTGCTGAGAGGTAGTCAGAGGTCATGCCCCCTTTTTATACCACTCTGAAAACGTACCTTCTGGCACACTGCTGCTTGGGGGATGAAGTCCACTTTAGTCCTGAGGTGCTCGGGACACAAGGGACCTCAACGCCACACTAGCAGGGTGCCAAGAGGCACATTTGCAGAGTGCTGCAAAAAGGGCCATGGCTTTCGACCACCTCTCAACAATCCCACTGTGTGGGGCTTACTGGCGGTACTTGGTGGATCAGTTGGCCTCCAAGGACCCACAGCAATGAGGACTTCATCCCCAACTAGAAGAACACCAGGAGGTGTGTTTCCAGAGTAGTGCCGAAAGGGGGCGGGGCCTCTGGCGAGTTGCCTGTTCCTATTTGTTTTTTATTTAGGAAAGGAGACTGGGTGGCCCCCCTTCACTTGGTTCTTTTGGGCCCCCTGGAACCCATCCCACGGGCCCTGACCCATTTTTACAGTACATAAAAAGGGAGGTGGGCCGCGTGGTCCCCCACCTGAGGCCGATATAGGCCTTCGGGGCCCCATCCCCACGGGCTGGGCCTTTCTATTTTTTTATTATAACCAAAGGCGGAGGAGGGCCATGTGGCCCCCCTCCCCTGGCTGATTTCAGCCCTAAGAACCCCATCCCCCGAGGTCCGACCAATTTTTATTTTTAAAGTTTTTTTAAAGGGGGGTACCCCCCTCCCTTAAGCAATTTTTGGCCCTGGGGACCCTATCCCGTCGGGCATGGCCACATCGTTGGGGACTGCGGGGGGAGCCCCAAGGCCCCCACGGTCCCTGCTGGCTCCACATCTCCTGCAGGAGCCAGCACTGCTTTTGGACAAAGGGAGCTGCAACTCCCTTTGCCCAAATGCAATTCTGCTTCGCTTCATGGAAGCAAGAGCATTTTCAATGCTCTCACTTCCATGAAGTGAAGCAGTGTTTGCTATGGCATGGTGGTGCCATAGCAAACTGCAATGTCCCGGGGTGGGCACCCCGGGACATTGCTGGAGCCGGCTGGGGTGGTGGCGGCCCCCAGGGTAATGGAAGGCTCCTGGATGGGGGCCGTGCGGTCCCCCTCTCATCATCTGTGTAGCCCCGGGGAGGTGGTGGTCCCTGAGGATGGGGATCCACAAAAGACCCCGCATTTAATTATTTGGTGCCCTGGGGAGGTGGTGGTCACAGAGGGGGGCTGCGTGGACCCCTGCATTTAATGAATATTGGCCTGGGGAGGAGGCGGTCCATGGGCTGTGGGGGGGCATGCATGGCCCTCCTGCATTTTAATAGCATAGCCCCAGAGAGAACGCGCTTCATTTTAAAAATTGTCAGGATTTGCGCACCCAGCGCTAATCCTGCCAAAATAATTTTTTTAATGCTTTTTTGGGCCCTGGGATAGGGACCGCTTGAGCAGGCCTAAGGGGCCAGGGTGTTTCTACCATGCTCAGTTTATTTGTTTTTTAATGTTTTTCAACTTTTTTTTGTGACTTGGTTCAACCTAGTCACAAGATGTCTGTCAACACTTTCTGGTTGGAACTGTTGGCAGCCAATCAGATAGCAGGCTCCAGATCGAGAGGGTTCACGGACCCTCAGAGGTGATATTTTTATATCTGAGATATGTTTACATTTCTCAGGAACTACTGCATTGATTTACTCCATTTAACAAAAAGAGTGCTTTCTGAACCAAGAGCTACTTTTTTGCCAAACTTGGTGTAATTCCGTTCAGCAGTTCGGCTGTAGCCGTGTCTATAGTTTCCTATGAAAATTAACATGGAGAAAACACGTTTTGGGATTCCCCTTTTTCTCAGCCCCAGCTTCACTAATCACCCCGAAACTTTCAACACAGCAGTTGAAGTGAACGAGCCATTAATTTAAAAAAAGTTGTGAAGATTCGTCAAACGGTGCCAAAGATATTGGCAAAACTAAAAACTCTTTTTGAATGGAAACAAGGTTCTAACTATATTTATCTACTGGCGAACAACACCCCACTCACTCTACGAATATGTCCGACACTGCTTGGGTGAGTTGTCAAGTAGAATTTATTCAAATAAAATATTGCACATAGCATTTGGGGTTTAGTTCAAGGGTCAGTGAAACGCTCGGGCAGACGCTTTTCAGCAGTGTGGCTTTCCTCAGTGCTGGTTTCACTACAGAGAGGCATTACACCCGGGGGCTTGTTTAAATATGTCAATATCCACTCACATTCGAATATATATATATATATATATATATATATATATATATATTCACTGAAAAAACCATAGGTTATAGACCATATATAGTTAGGAATTAGCATTTACAAAACCTTGAAAATTCACTGAAAAAACCATAGGTTATAGACCATATATAGTTAGGAATTAGCATTTAAAAAACCTTTATTTTACTCACACAAAACCATTGAAATTCCATATATAGTTAGTTGTACTAACTATATATCGCGCACCCGCAATCCACTGCTGATCATGTCACATATTACATCATTCATGACATGGTCAGTGACATCACTGATGACATCACTGATGACATCTCAAATGACATCACTGATGACATCACTGATGACATCTCAAATGACATCACTGATGACATCACTGATGACATCATCCAGTGACTGTGTGTTTCTGTAAAGTTTAAATATGTTTTACATATTGAAGAATGAGTAGATGTAGAAGTGTCTGGATGAAGGATTTAGTAGGTGCGTGACTGACTGTATGAGTGAGTGATTAAATGTGTCTCACTGAATGCATGGGTTAGTGACTAAACTGTCTTAATTTGTGCATCATTATGTCTGTTGTTCTGTAAACTGCTGCATGTGTTGATCAGTAGCTATATGAGTAACTATATGGGTTATTGATTGGTTGCCCAAGCATTTGTATGGGAGACTGAGTGTGTGTGTGGGTGGCTGGGAGGTGTATGACTCTGTGCATATATGTGTGAGCAGTTGATTCACTAGATGTATGGGTTCAAAAGTGCATGTGGAAACAGCTGTATGGGCAGTTGACTGTGTGCATGAGTGTATTGGTGAGTGAATGGATATCTCAGTGCTACATGTCAAAGTAAGTACATATGTAAAATACAGTACATGTGAGAGTTGACATATATAAATAACTGTGCATAGGAGCCAGTGAATGTGTGAGTGGCTGTATGCATCATTGTGAACTTGTATCCAGGATTGTATAAGAGAGTAAATATGTTTTAGTATATGTTTGAATAAGTAAGGTGTGTATAACTGTATAGTTGAGAAAATGGAGGTGTGATTGATTCTTTGCATGACTGACTAGGTGTCTGAGTAACTCCATGGATGAGTGACAGTCTTTGAGTGTATGTTTACACTGAGTGTATCTAAGGTTATATTAGAGTCTGAAGAGGTTCATCGTATTATCACATGAATGATGTCATCAGTGATGTGATCAGTAATGTCAAATGAGATGTCATCAGTGATGTCATCAGTGATGTCATCAGTGATGTCATTTGAGATGTCATCAGTGATGTCATCAGTGATGTCATTTGAGATGTCATCAGTGATGTCATCAGTGATGTCATTTGAGATGTCATCAGTGATGTCATCAGTGATGTCACTGACCATGTCATGAATGATGTAATATGTGACATGATCAGCAGTGGATTGCGGGTGCGCGATATATGGTTAGTACTTCTAACTATATATGGAATTTCAATGGTTTTGTGTGAGTAAAATAAAGGTTTTTTAAATTCTAATTCCTAACTATATATGGTCTATAACCTATGGTTTTTTCAGTGAATTTTCAAGGTTTTGTAAATGCTAATTCCTAACTATATATGGTCTATAACCTATCGTTTTTTCAGTGAATTTCATTGGTTTTTTAAAAGCTAATATCTATAGCTGTAAAGTGTATTCTTCTTTAAATCCAAAAATATATTTTATATGTTTATTAATAATTTTTTTTAAATATTTTTTTTGTTTCGCTCCCGGTCCGCGAACCGGGAAGCTTCCCGTTAGCTCAATTTAATTCCGCGACCCGGTCCGCGAACCGGTAAGAAATCAACATAGTGACGGTATCGCGTTGCCGCGTAATGCGTCTTATGACGTACTGCGTCAGCGCACCCGGAAGTGCCCCGGGGCGCGGACCGAGGCGCGAAACGCAGCTCCCCGGAAGCGATCCGCGGCGCGAAAGCGCGACGTATCGCGTTGCCGCGAAATGCGTCTTGTGACGTATCGCGTTAGCGCACCCGGAAGTGTCCCGGGGCGCGGACCGGGGCGCGAAGCTTAGCGACCCGGAAGCTAACCGGGGAGCGTTCCGCAGCGCGTAACATGAGCGTGAGAGGTCATGTGACTTGTTAATAAAACTTTTCATTGGTTCATTTCACTTTTGGTTTCATAATGATGGAAGGCTAGGTCAGGTGACTTAAAAATAACACTTTTCATTGGTTGAGAAGTATTGTTTTTCCCAAATGATGAAAACCCCTCCTTCTTTCCTCACTCTGACTTTCATCATTGTGAGAGGAAGACCTATTTTGCTTGTTGGAAGACCTATTTTGCTTGTGTGAAAATGGCTTCATTGGTTGCTTCAGCTGGTGCACCCCCACCACCACCACCACCTCCTCATGGGAAGAGAGGACCACCTCCCCAGGTCCTTACCAACACTGAGGAGGAAGAGGAAGAAATGGATGAGGAGGGAGAAGAACCACAATTTTTAGAAGAGTTGCCCCGGGTTTCCAGAAAGAAAGCCAGTTTCATCTGGCAGTTTTTTTCAATGCCTCGTGGCCAAAAAAAGGTCAACGCAAGGTATGTCACCTGCCTGATATGCAAGGAACAATTGTCCAGAGGGACGGACAAAAAATATTACTTTCGAAATCACACAATGCACAGGCACATGACGAGGAAACATCCCCTAAATTACAGCCGGGCAGAATTAAGGGATATGCACGACAATCCAAGACCAACTCCTGTGGCCAGACCAACAATACCGGTTTCTCTAACACCAGAAGAGGCACGGGAAACTGTGCCAAATATTCAAGAACATTTTGGGCACATGATTCACTTATGTATGCACTGTCGTGCATTATTAGCTTGTGGCAACATGAGCATCAATGCACTCAACCTGGCATATGAACACCATGATTGCCGTAACCGCCCCCAGTAATTTTTTTTTGCTCCTGTTGAGCCATTTTCAACGCCTGTTTTTTGTTGTTTCCCCCCCCCAAAAAAAACCAAAAAAAATATAAAATCGTTCAAAAAATACAAAAAAAAACAAAAAATGTTCAAAAAAAAAAAAAATATAAAACAACAAAAATATAAAAAAATAAGTTCTTTTCAGAACTACCTTCCCTTTCCAAAAAAATTGCTAGAATGTTTAGCACTCTGGCAAGCTCTATTTCTTTTGGTTCGCTTCCGGGTTAGCTTCCCGGTACGCGGACCGGGAGCTAACCAAAAAAAAAAAAAAAAGTGTAAGTATAAGGAAAGGAAACAGAGAGTGATGTTAAAAGAAAGACAGCTATAGGGAGTAAAGAAGAGATACTGTTTAATAGATCTATTTACCGAAGAAAAGACAGAAGAGGGTATAATTGTGAAAAACAAAATAGATAAGGAAGTGAAAGAAAAAAAAAGAGAGTATAACATTAACAAAGAAGAGTTTCTTGGAGAATGTGAGTGAATGTTCAAAATAAGATTAAAACATGAGGAATAACAGAGAGAAAAAATAGAAAACAGAAAACAAAAAATAACAGAAAAAGATTAATTGAAACAGCAAAGAAATGTAATTAACATAGAGCCATATCATCAACATAGGCAATAAAAGTTTTGCAGCTTTTATTGGCAGAAATGTGTCGCTAAAGCTGCTTTTGTGGCAGAAAACTGCCACTAAAACCACTTTTGCACCAGTTTTCTGCCAATAAAAAGAGCAATAATTTTATTGGCTGTGTTCATAATATTCCCCTTAGTGTGCTTCAACTACACAGAGAAAGCATTATGAACAAGTAGTGATAGACTGATCAGTCAAAGACAGTAAGAGTAATAGAGACGCAGTGAGTGAACAAGAGTGAGGAACCATGAGAAGAGAGGGACTGAGAAAAAGAGTGGAAGGAGTTGAGTAAGTAGGTAATAGAGAAAGGAATGAGGGAAGTAGCAAAGGCAGGAAACTGAGGGTTAAAGAAATGAAGCAGTGGAACTAATAGTAGTTAAATGTGATATAAATGTAACGAAAACAGTACAAAATATGTACCTTATAATTGTCGTTAAATTACTCACTTTTTGTTTTTATACTTTCAATCTGTGAAAGAGAGAACAAACATTTGAAAAATATTAAAACATGTATTTAAACATGTATTTAAAAATTTGAAAAGACAAGGGAAAAGATTGAAGGACAAACAGTTTTTCAAAAACTTTGACACTTACAGAAGCTTCTGCTTCTCCAGGCCCCCTACACAGTCCTAAAGATATACATTTTAAACTAACAGTATCTTGATGCAGATGAAGTGAGGCCTATCTTAAAACATGGTGCATCTTTTGCATTGCTGTTGTTTCAGAAAAGTGTCGCAACACACTAAAATTTTAAATAATTGCTTCAGGATGCCAATAAGATGTCTACTATCCAGAGGTTTGTTTCAGGTGAGGCCTACTCAGGGTTGGAGATGAAATTTCGAGTTGTTGAAGAGAATAGAGGACATAATACATGTGAAGGTCTACCAATGAAGTGAGTCATGTCCACTGCACTCTTCAACAAAGTCCAAACCTCCTATGTTTCCCTGGACAGACCTAAACTTGATCTGCACAATGTGATTCGTAATGATAGGAAACACAGGTGATGTAATTGAAATACATGCAATTTATTTTGCTCATTTCACAATCACATCACTTGTGTTTCCTTTGCTTAGGTATCTCATTGTGCAGATGTAGTCTAGCATATGAAAGAATACGCAGAAGTGCAGCACTGCATGCAACAACTTTGACACTTACAGAAGCCTCACCTTCTCCATGCCTCCTACACAGTTCTACATATACATCATAAATGCAAACAGTACAGAATTAATTATACATGTTAAATGGTTTATTTTTGCTGTTCTCAGAATGTATCAAAATTCACTAAAAACAGTGACTTGAAGGTATTCATCATGTAACAGCGGGGAAAAAAAAACACAATCAAAATGATTGTGTTTAAAAAACCCATACAACATCAGAAATCAAAATTCAGAACTCCTTAAAGTTAACTTACTTTCCATGACGTCCAAGGATGTCCTATGAACAGCTTACACTCTTTTGTGCTGTTATTACTTTCAGCCCGCCAGTTTCTGAAAGAAAATCTCCATCGTTTTTAAAAACACGTTACATGCAATAAATGACTTCTTGCTCTCTACCACAATTTTCCACAAGGCCAAATCTGGTCAGAGCCATTTATAACTCTTGGATTTCTTGTAAGCCAATCCCGTCATTTGGCATTTCCGCAACTTTCAGAATTAAAATGTTGAAGATCATTTTCACAATCCTGGAATAGTAATATCTTCCCCTTCTTGCTCAGTCATGTTCTACTTTTCCTATGACACTGATACAAGCAGACTTACACTACCTCTATGACTACTACAATTATTTAATTCTCTACATCACTTTTAATCACAAAGCAATGTAAAACAGTAGACAGCATTGCAGACTTACATTCCCTCTACTCCATGTTTTGATTGGCTGCTTCAAATAGCTTATAAAAAGAAACAGTTTTTCTGAACTCATTCAAAGTGCACGTATTTCTCCATAATGTCCAGTCCTATGGTTAGAAGTTATGTCTCTGAACTACACTTATCCTCAAGGCCAAATTGTGTAGGAGCCATTAGAACTTCTTGAAATTCCACAGAGCACATCCCGAGATTATTTCCCTAAAATTTTGGTTTTAAAAACACCAGGTAAGAGTTTTTAAGGTCATACGGCAATTTTTTTTTGAAAATTAAAACAGAATCATTGCAGAATGACCAGCCATTTCTAGACTTTAAATAAGCTGTGTAATGTCCTGATGTTATTGAAGGGCCGTCATGATATATAATTGCTGCAGTTACAAAAGTCCTTCCTGATATTGACAACTGCGAAGCTACAAAATTTTTAATTAAAGTTGTCAATTTTGTTCCATCAGGCCTACATCGTTGGAACATTAAAATGACATACTGGCCATATGTTCGTATAAATAATGTGGACATCATTTCAGATTTACATTGGCTACACTCCATGTTGTGATCAGCTGCTTTTACTAGCTTATTAAAGGAGACTGATTTACTGTCTGGCAAAGTTAAATATATAAATCTTTCTGAGTCTACACTAGTAGTACTTGATACCATACAGTTCTCGCAGTCATGCTGCCATTGATAAGAAAGCCCAAACAGCTGATCTACATCTACACCTTCAGCATGTAATACATCAAGCATATACATTAAAAACTCCTGACAATCTTGCTGAATATTTTGAGAGAATTGTGTTTGGCCTGAACATCTGTCTAACAGATTTCGAATTTCAGACACACTTTCTATGTTTCTTCTATCAGTGGTACATTTCTCTAACACAGAATTTAACAAACTGCAAAATCTTTGATCAGAATTGACCACAATCTCTTCTTTTACATTTTTTAGAGAAAACAAAACATTAACCACTACATTAGCATAGCAGTTGACACCAGAACTGTTTTCAAACTGAAAACCAACAACATCTTCAACAGAATCCTGTTTGTTTCTGCTTGTAATTTTAGGTTCATTGACTTTTTGTCTTTTTGCTACAACCTCCCCAGTATTGTTCTCATTTCTTCGTTTCCGGCCTACCACACGTTTCTCAAACAAAGGATACTGAGGCAAATGTGGCGCATACTCTCTTCTTAACCTATTGTATTCCTTAACACAATCTAGATCCGCACAAATGTTTGTGACATCACACTCAATCAAGTACAATCCCGATAAAGTTCTAACTCGTGACAATGCCACATATGCCATACCCTCCTTGAACACAGAACTGCCAATATTCACCAATGCACTGTCTACACTTAAACCTTGCGATTTATGAATTGTCACCGCATATGCCAAGCAAACAGGAAACTGCTTACGGCGAACATATAAGTCTTTTACAAGCAAAAATCTAGCAGAACAACGAGCAATTAGCTGTACTTCCTCAATGCCATCAAATTTAATTTTTAAAAATTCAATTCCATCTCTATTTCTGTATTTCACAAAATCAACAACATTACCCATTGATCCATTTACCAGACCTCTTTCAACATGTAAATTCCTTCTTAAAATGATACGGCAGTTCAAGCACACATTCAGAGTCTTTTCAAAACCTGCAGTTTTAGATATACTCTTCTCTAATGAATCCAATTTTGTTTTCAGATTCTCAGACAAAATAATTGTTGATCCCATATGCTCTACTCTATCAATAGCTTCCAGTTTCACAATCTCTTGCTTTTCTAAATGCAACATTTTGTTGTTAAATTTGGCACATTCTGCAAGAGTTGGCATCAAACATATTCCAGATTTCTTCTCAGTAATTTTCTGAAAAATATTCTCAGGCACAACATCTTGTTCTGGATATAAATTTGACAGTAATCGTGCATGTAAAGCTTCTTTCCCATGCTCGGTCACTTTTCCAATTCTAACATCTTGTAGAATAGTCTTGTAAACTTCATCCTTCGCCTGACGCATATTTTCATGCAGTTCAGCATAATTGAAGTTTAACCATATATTGACGTTGCCAATGCTGCCTAGGCACTTCCTGGTATCTTCATGCGTGAGCATTTTGAACACAGGTTGCCCTTTCACTGGTGTCAGCTGCAGAAGATCTCCGAAAACAATGATGTGTTTGCCACCAAATAACACATCATACTCTGTTTTGAGAACTTCTTGCATCCTCAAATGCACAAAGGCAAGCATGACATTGGAAACCACGCTTACTTCGTCAATGATAAGAAGTTTCATTTTCCTCAAGATTCTTGAAACTTCAAAACAAGCATCTCCAGATAGCTTGTGATATTGTAATTTGTTGTCATGCTCCACTGGCAGCATCAGTAAACGATGTAAAGTAATCCCTTTAATATTATGTGCTGCCAGTCCAGTTGGAGCAGTGACAACACAAGACAGCGATGACTCTGTCCTTTCCTGCAAATAGCATGAAATTGCTTTAATGAGGAAACTTTTTCCAGTTCCCGCTTCTCCACTCACGTACAGTCGGACAGGCTTCAACGACGTACATGAGCACTCTTTCTTATCATGACTTAATCCATGATCAATTTGCATGGTAACTTCGTCATACATTTTCCTCTGCTCAACGTTGAGTTGTCTTTCCAACTCTTCTAAGTTAACCGCATCCTCTTGAGCATGTGCCATGGCTCTTTCCACTTCATTCATAGCAGTGGCAGCTTCATTTTCGATAACAGGTCCTCCTAGTGGATCCTGACTCAATGAAGCAGAACTCTGACTGTCCTGAGAACTGTCTCTGGCAATCTCGGCTGCAATCGTTGCTTCCTGCTCAATTTCCGCATTCAACATTTCTACATATTTGGGAAAAGCAGGACATTCTATGGTCTCCTTGGCGGCATTGAAAGAGTCTTCGTAACAGAGGAAATCTCCAAGCAGTTCCTCTTCTGCACGCCAAGGCTTGAAAAGTTGCAAAAGTGCTAAATAGAAAAACTCCTTTTTTTCAGGAGATTCACCACTCAATTTTCGATGGTTTACCAAGTGGCATTTTCTTTGCTTGACCAGACATCCCTCACTTCCTATTACAGCATACACTCCTTTCTCAGTATCTTCTTTGATGTTCCTCTTGAATATGTAATTTTGCAGAACCTCATACAGACAAACATTCTCGAGGTGACTGCTTCGATTTGGATAATATGTATCCAACATGTTTGTCTTCAAAATGTCGGTACTGTTTGGCTCCTTTTCCGCCAAATACTCAATTTCCCGCACAGGTTTGAGAACTCGATTACGCGTTGCTGCAAGACCAAGACTCGCCCAAACGATACTCCTGGACTTGGCATAGAGACTTGCTGAAGACAACCGGTCAGAACATTCGTACGCTCCGATTTCTCGATGCGACAACATCTTCAGACTGAAACTGTACAACTTCTTGCTGAGGCTCTTTTCATGGGAAATGTCCTCCCACATATCCTTCAATTCTGTCTTCTCTTTTTTGGTGATGTAAGACGTCACATACCGAGCCACAGCCATACAGTTATCAGCCACAAACTGTATATCCATGTTAGCATTCCACATGGACAAAATCACCGGGTTGTAGTCGTTGATGTACTTGGACTCTTGGTTCCTCTTCAAATTGTAAGTGTTTTTAGGTGATTTCTTCATGACATTGTGTCGCAGCGAAGACATCAAACAGTTTACTCTTCCTTTAGAAATCACCGGTCGTGGAAAGCCGAAACGACATTTAGTGTAGAACTTGTCCTTGTTTCGGAATTTACGACGGCAGTACTTTCCACATCGATGGCTTTGGAAACGCAGAACTTTTTCTCTTAGGCTTTTCTTCTCCTTTGCGTTTGGAACAGCACACGTAGAATACTGTTGGATGAAACTCATCACTGAGTCTTCTGGATCCGTTCCAAATTTAGGTGCATCCTTGATCCACAGCAACATATGTATATGAGGAGCACCTCTTGCTTGGTACTCCTTTCTCCAGAAGAAATCCAACACCTCTCCAAGAGGTGGATTCTTCTTATTCATGATGAAAGACATCATAGCTTCAAATCTATGATTGAAGTACCTACATACATTGACTGGATCCAAAGAGCACAGTTCTCCAGGTGTCTTGAATTCGATGTTATCTACGTTAGCATTTGCCTCTCGTAGAAATTCAAGTAAGTCTTCCCAGCCATACTCGGCACAGCTCAGAGTGAGGAACCATGTGGGAGTACCTAAGTTCCTCAGCATACATTTTAAATCACCATGACGACGGTACCAGTACTTATTAGTACCACGCTGACACGCCATGAGATTAATCAGGTGAGAATCCAAAATACTGTCTTGGACATTGACTTTATCCATAAAGTCACTTGCCGAGATGTTTTGCATGTGTATACCACTTTTCAAGATGTGGTTCACTGCATATGACAGTCCAGACAGATCGCTTTCAAACAGGAGATGAAACAAATAAGGAATGCATTGTCGAAACCTAGCATCTCCTGCATACAATCGCAAAGTCCGGTATTCAGAAGCAGGAATTTGATGAGGTCGCTCATCATATCTTCCTCCCTGACCTGTTGGAAAAAGCTGTGGGAAACACCGAGCTTCCAAACTTTCCTCCCAAACACTAATGGGACTCCCTTTGGCTTGTTTAATTTGAAACAACTCAATAGCATTCCTCATGACTTCCTTGGAATGCAAAGGATGAACACTATAATGTTCATATATTTCTTCACTAGTAGAGGGTTCTACTTTCTCAATTTGACCAGCACACAAATCGCTATCCTCTTCCTCACTTACTTCCTCTTCTGCAACATATACATTCTTATAGTATTTATTATTTTTTTTCAAATACAATGTTGCCTTTTTAACTTTCCTAACATTTACTAAATCTTGCCATATTTTCTTATTCTTTGTCGGAACCCCATTAACTAAGATAACCAGAGGTTCCTCTTCCACTTTTTCTACTCCAATTGTGTTAATGTTTTTCTTCAAATCTAGAGGCAAATAAACAACTCTTCCCTTTAATCCTCTCTGTAAATCTGATGGAGGCAATTTCCCTGTCTTTGGCTCCATTCTTACAATAGCCTGAAAGGGAAGGATACTTTGAATCAAAATAGATTCATAAGTATTTAAATCCTTCAATTCAGAAGGAATCTCAACCAATTCCAGATTATTATGAACTGCTCTAGCAGGCATCTGGTTTTGATTTAATTTGCAACAACAATAAGTACACACACGTTGATCCAATCCCAAATCAAAACAATTTTCTACCATCAAGTATGTTGCAAAATCCTTCCATTCACTATTATTTTCCCTTTCACTTTTTGCATATAAATCCACTAACTTAGTCTGATTCTTATAATAAGTGCGTCGACAACACACACAAGTGAAATTAGGCCTCTCACTTGATTTCACCTGAAACGTGGCAATTTCCCTCTGAAAATTATCTGTACTGGAAACCTGTACACTATCTTCCACATGACCCTCTTCTTCTTGCTCAATTTCAACATTCTCCTCTTTACTTCCAAAGTAACAAAACTCAATTTCTTCACATATATTCTTCACATCTATTTCAGAACCATGCAAAAGAGCAGCGCATAATTTTTTAAGCATAATTGCTGGACTCTTAGCATAATACAACATTCTAATAATTTCCTCACTTTATTATGATGCACTGCTAGCATCCTGAAATGATGAAAAACACTCTGGCATACTCTCCTGGAAAGACAAGCCAGTGAATGACCATGCAAACCTGTCACTTCTCTCACTCTGCAAGGATCTAATTCTTGCAACAACCTTATTTTCTGCTTCAAACTTTTCTTATTAAATGACCGTACAAAATCACAAAGCAAATTGATGGAATCCTGTCGCACACTGCAAATACTACTACACTTCCAGGTGTACACAGGACCCTTAGCACGTCTTCCTAAAACCTCATTACCTAACACCTCTTCTGCCTCTGTTGTCACAAGTTTTTCTTTTTCAACTGGACAACCATCTTTCACTTCATAAGCACGACCACTGGTGTCAACTGCATGCACCAAATCATTATCCTGGAAATAACTCTCCTCATTAAAAAATGCCTCACAGCTTGAACTATGCATCCATTCTCTAGAAAAAACTTCACAAAAATTACTACGATTAACTATTCTCTTCCATCTACTATTTCTTTTGAAATCATAAATTGCCTTGTTTAGCTTCCTAATTCTATTGATTATCAAAATAAATAACTTACGTTTAATTTCAAATGCCTGATCAATAACTTTCTCAACTTCTTTTTTTTCTCTTATAAAAAACCAGTTTCTGTTGACGTTTCTTAATATTTTTTAACAAATTGCCAATTATCCTGTTGCGGAACATTCGTTTACGAATCTCCCTAAACTGTTGTTTCCTTCTACTATCATGCACAGAGTTATCTCTTGCTCTAGCAGTAACATTTTTCATTGGCCTTTCCTTTCCATTTGATTTCCTTCTCGTTTTATGGACTGAAACATTTTCTGTAGTAATATTTTTTTTACTACACATATTTCTTATGAATTGTTTTGTGCTCTTACCCGGTGCTTTCTTCGTGACTTGACAAATCTTTTTGTTAGAGGACTGCTGCTTATTTTTTTTCACCTGCTGTCTTTGACGTTTTGCAGCCTTTCTCTGTCTTTCTATTGTAGGCATGGTGAAATCTTGAAATGATCTGCAGTTGAATCTGTGGTAAAATATAATAAAAAATGTTATTAACCATTATTACCAAACAGTAAAACAATAACAGTGATCAAAACCTTAACACACTACTTGACATTTTAAATAGAAGATTTTTTAGTCCTTGCAAATTTACAATACAGAAATACCAGAAAAGAAATGACATTTATATTTATGTTACCTATGCTATTTTATATGTGAATCTGATCTAATTTTATGAGCATATTTTGTTATTTTATTGAAGACACTACACATAACCTGCTTTTGAAGGTGTCTTTATTTTTAAATTAAACGGTTTACCTTTTTACTTTTTATTAATTATAAATGTTAAAAATAAATGTTTATATTTCCATAGGCTCAAGCAGGTCAGCTTCCCATCCTATTTCATATAATTCCGACAAATCTGCATCCTCATCACGCTCTTCTTCATCCTCAGGATTTAAATCATCCAAGGGATCAACATCCACTGATGTTTCAATTACAAGTTCAATGATGAGGTCAAAATCAACTGATTGCAGATTGTCGCTCATGTTGAGGTTGTCTTTATCTTTAAAGAAAGATAACAACAATGAGATGTTGCAGAGTAAGAGACAAATCTCAGAGATTATAATAGTAAAATTGTTTAACAAGAGTAAAATTTTGCAGCTATTATTTAGCCATGTCCAGCGATGCTGAGCAGGTGAAGCCTATGTCTAATTTTTCACTGAACAGGACTCATCTCTTCTTAACCTTGGATAAGCCTCACCGACTCTGTGTCCCCTGCACATACTTAAATGTAAAGGGGCAGATTTATGTTATATGGCACATCCCCAGGCATGCACCAGTTAACGTGCACCACTGCTCTGCCACCCATGGTGTGCCGCATTTACAATCAGATAGGAGAAACCTGCGTCAAAACCCTGCGCCTGCTTTAAGCAGGCATAGGTCTTGATGCAACATTGTGGAGATGGTGCACCCTTGAGCGTTGCTGGAGCTGCATCGCACTTGCGATACAACTCCAGCAATGCGCCACCTTAACGGCACAGATGCGTCACGCATCTGTGCCGTTTTTGCCCCATGCTGCGCCGCATTGTAAATGCAGCACACCATGGGTGGCGGAACAGCGGCGCAGGATGACTGGCACATCCCTGGTGATGCGCCAGTCATCATAAATCTATCCCTAAGCTTCTTATCTTGTTAGAGATGAACTGCCATATGTATCATCAAAATATTTTGCATTTCCTAAATAGCGAATTTTAAGGAATAAATAGCGATTCTTTACCATTCCTAATTTGCGATGAGCAAATTGCTAATTGCAAGTTACCCATTCATTTCCATGGGCTAGGAGGCTCATAGGAATGAAGGTTTAATTTGCGATTAGCAATTTGCTCATCACAAATTAGGAATTTTTCCAAGGGTGCAGGGGTGTCTCAAGAACACCCTGCTGCACCCCTGAAAAAGAAATTTGGGGGCATATGGCACACATACATGCCCTAAGGGCATGTGTTGGCGTCATATGTGACCTTTTGTTTTTTTTAAAAAAAGCTTTTTGAAAAGAATTCACAAATTACCACCAATTTACCACAATAGTTTACAAATCCTTAATGTCATTTTTTACATATTTTTTGTTTGATACATTGCATTTAAGTAGTCTCAAAAAAATGTGCAAATCCTTCAGTGCAATTGCAAAATAAGGAATAGCAAATTTTGCTACTCCTTATTTTGCATCAAACTTGTTTGATACATACCATTTGTCTAATTAACATTCGCAAAGGCCGAAATTCGTAGAATTTTGATCTCTGCGAATGCTAATTAGCTTGATACATATGGCCCCAAGTGAGGCCTGTCTTGCGACATGGTGCATCTTTTGCATCACTGCTGCATCGGTTTCATGTGGTACGTTTTTTTTACACCATGACATATCTGCCTAAATGCATCAATTTGTAATGTTGTCACCTCATAGCAAATCTTTTCCACCGCCGCTGCATCATAAAAGTGACGCACAGTGGCAGAAAAGAGGCATACACCTATCATAAATCTGTCCCTAGCATTTTAAATGATTAATCCAGGATGACAATAAGGTGTGGCCTATCCAAAGGTTTGTTTAAGTTGAGGCCTACTCAGGATTGCAGATTAAAGTTACGCTTGATGAAGAATACAGAGGAGATAATACATGTAAAGGCCTACCAATGAAGTAAGTAATGTCCACTTTATTGCGCCAGTCATCATAAATGTATCCCTAAGCTTCTTATCTTGTTACAGATGAACCACCATATGTACCATCAAACTATTTTGCATTTCCTAAATAGCAAATTTTAAGGAATAAATAGCAATTCTTTACCATTCCTAATTTGCAATGAGCAAATTGCTAATTGCAAATTACCCATTCATTTCCATGGGCTAGGAGGCTCATAGGAATGAAGGTTGCAATTTGCGATTAGCAATTAGCTCATCACAAAATAGGAATTTTTTCAAGCGTGCAGGGGTATCTCAAGAACACCCTGCTGCACCCCTGAAAAAGAAATTTGGGGGCATATGGCACACATACATGCCCTAAGGACATGTATGGGCGTCATATGGGACCTTTTGTTTTTTAGAAAAAAATGCTTTTTGAAAAGAATTCGCAAATTACCACAAACTAGAAGTTGGTGGTAGTTTCCAAATCCTTAATATCATTTTTTTTTTTTTCAAAACCGTATTTATTAAGAGTTCATGCATAAATCGATACAGCCCTCCACAGTCAGGAGGAGACTGTCAACGACAGACATTGAAAAAGGCATAGCAGTGAACCCAGAGTTATAAAAACATACCCCAGTCCCCTCCCAGACCACCCAAACCCAACCGCCCTACCACACCCCCCCCTACTACCCACCCCTTAACCCTCCCTAACCCAGTGCACGTGTTCACAGCATAGCAACATAAGATGCAAAACAAAGGTGGAGTCAGCCAACAGTCTAAGGTATGGGGTCCACATTCAGAGCCAACACATCATCAAGATCAGCGGGGGGGTCGAGGTGCAGACCCCTGTAGTCCGCCCATCTTTTCCAAATTTTGTAGTGCTTCCGGGGACACCCTCTGGCCTCAAAAACAGGTAATTCCAGGCCCATAAGGAAGTCCAGTCCCGCTTTCCATGCACCAAGCGGGGGGGCACGAACGCTTTTCCAGGCCTGGGCCAGATCTCGCTTGGCCACCACTAGTCCCAAAAGCAGCAGGTGACGTTTGTAAGCATTGCCCCCAACATTTTCCAGGATATGAAGGAGACCCAGCCTAGGGGTACGGGGCAGGTCCCACCCCAGCACCTCCGAAAGACAGTCCCAAACTCCCGCCCAGAATCTGGTCAGCCTCCCGCAGGACCACACAGTATGGAGAAGCGTCCCTCTCTCAGCACCACACCTCAGACACTCCGGGGCGGCTATAAGGCCCGCCCGCCACAGCCGTTCTCTAGTATAGTAGGCCCTGTGAAGGTACTTAAACTGAATAAATCTGAGACGGACAGCTATAGCAGCTCCCCGGGGGGATTCAAGCGCCTCGCGCCAGTCATCATCATCCAAGGGGCCAATGTCAATCTCCCAGGAGGCCTTCAACGACGAGAGGGAAGGGGAACAGTGTGTAACCAAGGAGCGATATATCTGAGAAACCTTTTTGTCGCCTAGGTCACCCATAAATAGTTTAGCCTCGATGGGACTGAAATCAGGGAGTTGCTCCAAGCCCACCAGACTCGGGCCAAGGGCATGACGGAACTGGAGGTACCGGAAGAATTGGGACTTAGGCATATTGAATTCAGAGCTAAGGTCCTGAAAGGACTTAAGCGTAGTACCGGAGAGAACGTGACCAAGGGACGAAATCCCGATCGCGTCCCAGCCGCCAAACCCGGAAAGGGAAGCCAGTGCCGGGAGCAGGCCATTATGCCACAACGGCGTCTCGGCCGTCAGTTTGCCCCACCACCCCATACGATGCAAAGCTTGCCGCCAGACCGCGAAGACCACCTGAGTGACCCTCGGCAATATCCTCCTCCGCCTGGCCGAGTACAGCAATGTGTGGAGCGTGGCACCGCCCATCAACGAGTGCTCTAGAGCATAAGCCGGATCACTACGGTCCCCATACCACCACTCATTGAGCACGAGGAGGTGGGAGGCTTGATAATAAGACAGGAGGTCCGTGGACGCCAAGCCGCCACTGTATGTAGAGAGAAAGCAGGTACGTAGCGCCACCCGAGAGGCGCCCCCGGCCCACAAGAACCTACCCAACACCGAGTTGACACTCCGGAACCATTGTGGGTCGATTCTATAGGGATGATTCTGCAGTTGGTAGAGGAGCCGAGGCAGGGCAACCATCTTAAAAATCGCCGACCGCCCATAGATGTTAAGGGGCATACGGGTCCAGGCCTTAACGTCCATCTGGACCCTATCCCACACCGGCCGAATGTTCCGATCCCATGCCACCGCGGCCGAGGCCGAGAGGAAGACGCCCAAGTACTTCATGCCCTCGACCACCACCCGGAGGGACGCAGCCCATGGGCAGTGCACCGTGTCACTCCCCAGCACCCACAAGGTCGACTTATGCGGGTTAAGAAATAGCCCCGACGCCAGACCAAACTCATGCATGATCTCAAGAACGCGAGGGCCCGTACGATGCAAGTCAGTCATAAAGAAAAGCACATCGTCTGCATATAAGGCAACGCGGTCCGTGTGGTCCGCCCCCCATACAAAGCCCCGATAGAGCGCGTCCTGGCGCACCCGGGCGGCCATAGGTTCCATAGCCAGCGCGAAGAGGTACGGGGAGAGGGGACATCCCTGTCGGGTGCCCCTGGCCACAGGGAACCGCGCAGAGACCGCCCCAGAGACACGTACCGAAGCGGTGACATCCGTATAGAGCAGTTTTACATAGGAAATAAAAACCGGTCCCAAGTTCAGTAGTGGTAGGAGAGCAAAGAGATAGGTCCAGCTGACCGAGTCAAAGGCGCTATCAATGTCTGCCAACAACAGCGCCGCTTGTTCCCCGGTGGGTCCGATCGCGTCCAGCGCGGCCTGGGCCCGCCGAATGTTGTGCCGCGTCGCCCGGCGTGGCATAAAGCCCGCCTGATCCGGGTGGACAAGGGTTGAGATGTGCGGGAGGAGGCGATTCGCAAGCGCCTTGGCCAGGAGCTTGGCTTCAAAATTAATAAGGGAGATGGGACGGTACGACTCATGGCGCTCGGGGGGCCTGCCCGGTTTTTGAAAGACCACAATCTCGGCATGCCGCCAGTCTGGGGGGAGGGTGCCACGCTCCCGCGCCAGTTCCAACGCCCGCCTGTAATGTGGCCCAAGCTGTAGGTGGAATGTCCGATAGAATTCGCTGGGGAACCCGCTCGGCCCCGGTGCCTTACCCGCGTTTAATTGACCCAGTGCGTCGCCTAATTCCTCCGCCGTCAGAGGGATCTCCAGAGCGTCACGAACATCATCGGAGACCGCCCGCGGAGGGACCGCTGCGAGGTATTCCTCAATGCCATCGGAGGAAAGGCTCTCCCGAGGGGCATACTGATGTTCATAATGGCGCGCAAAGCTCGCCGCAAGGATCACGGGGTCTGTAATCGCCACTCCAGTATCGTCAACAAGCCCCGGCAAGGTGATCGGCTGCAGAGTCTGCTGACAAAGCCTATGGAGCATTGTGCAAGACTTGTCGCCCCACTGGTACACCCTACTACGCGTAGCCAGCCACGCCTGGCGTGCCTCATCTAATAAGACCGAGGAGTAAGACTGTTGCGCCTGTAAAAGCAGCCGCAGTGTCACATCATCTGCCGCCGTCCTGTGCCGCGCCTCCAGCACCTCCACCCGCACCGCGGCAGCAGTAATACTGTGTTGGCGAGTCCGACGAGCCGTCGCGCACCAGGCTATATCCACCCCCCTCAAGGCGGGCTTCATGGCCTCCCACACTGTGATGGCATCCATCCCTACCGTAAGATTGTCCTGACCAGTAGTGGGCGATCGCACCGCGCAGATGCTGGGAGTAATCCGGTCGCTGCAGGTGCCACGTAGACATCCGCCACCGAAACGGCTGGCGCGCCTTACAGAGATCTATTTGCACCGCCACAGGGGAGTGGTCCGAGAGCCCGCGAGGCCGGATCGCCGCCCCCTGCACCCTGTCAAGGAAGGCCCCCGGTACAAACACACAATCGAGGCGCGAAAGAGAGCCATGCACAGCAGAGACATACGTGTATTCCCGCCTCCCCGCATGCAAATGTCTCCACACATCCACCCATCCAAGACCATCAATCATGGCACTCAGCCGAGTAGGGGAGGCTACAACCTCGGCCCCTCGTCCCCTCTGTCTGTCTAGGGTCATGTCCACTACATCATTCCAATCGCCTCCAATAACAGCCAGGGAACGGGGAAGTTCGGCCCATAAGGCAAACAGTCGCTCCGCAAGGGCCCACTGCAACGGGGGAGGGGCATACACACAACCGAACACCACAGGCTCCACTCCAACCCTACCCTGCACAAACACAAACCGGCCCTGAGGATCGAGCCATTGACGCTCATGAGTGTAAGCCAGCCGTCTGTGAACAAGAATGGCCACGCCCCTCGACCCCCGAGTGAAGCCAGCATGAAACACCTGGTGGAAGCCAAACCTCTGCAGACTCAGTGCCTTGGTACCCATCATGTGTGTTTCCTGAAGAAAGAGCACATCTGCCAAGTCCCTTTTCGCCCAGCGAAGCACAGCCCCCCGCTTGATCTTGTCTAGGAGCCCCCGGACGTTCCAGCTCAGTACCCGCATGGAAGCGCCAGGAGACACAAGCCGTGGAGCTTCAGCCATTGTCACGATGAGCCAGTACCCATCCACCCCAGTACCCGACCCCGGCCCACAACACCCCGTTTGCCAACATCATAAGAAACACGTGCACCCCCCAGAACACTGCCCTAAACCCCACTACCCCACTAACCCCAGCCCAACCCACAAGCAACCAAACACCCCGAAACCCCCCACCCCCACCCCCATACCTCAATAAACAATGAAGCATCTGTCGCGGTAAACGGTACTTCAGGCCCAAAACATAGCGCCCAAAGCCAGCCATACCAAGGGATCCCAACTAGTTCCCCCCCCAAACTAACCAGACACACTCCCTGAACTACCCCCCAGTCCCAACAGGAGGAGGCAGCCCATAGTACAGGCCCCGAACCCCAAAAAAACATACAGTCGAGTCATAAACAAAGCACCATAGAAAAGTACCAGACCAGGATGGCCCCGGTATTCGCCAAAAAGGAAGTCAATACTGCACCGGCCAATGTCTGTCCCACCGACCACAGCTCAGCATCCGCAGCATACAGTTTGACATATGAAGAGCATCCAGCAGATAGTCCCTGTGAACGGTGATCAAGAGCCGTGTTCAGATTGATCCGTATCGGGCTGTGTGTCCCCCAAAAGAGGGTCCCGGGACAGGGACCTCCGCCGGGAGCGGGATTTGCGGTGACGTTTCCCTCTGCCTGACGTGTTGCCCCGGTCCTGAGACGAGCCACGCGACGACCCGGAGTGGAGTCCTGGTTGGACATGAGGTCGAACTCTGACCGTCTCATCGGTCCAGTTGAAGACGGCCTCCGGTGTATCGAAGAAGAGGGTCTTGGAGTTGAAGATCACACGGAGGCGGGCCGGGTAGAGCAGTGAGTATTGGATTTTCAAGCCACGCAGCTTGGCCTTGGCTTCCAGGAAGGAGTGTCTCTGCCGGTGGACCAGTTTGGTATAGTCCGGGAATATCATAATTTTATGATTATCATAGAGCAGGGTGTCCTTAAGCCGAGCCTCCCGGAGGATGACGTCCCTGTCGTGGAAATTGAGGAGCCTGGCGATGATCGGGCGAGGCCGCTCCCCGACCGGCGGCTTCTGGGTCAGGGCGCGGTGAGCACGCTCCACCACGAAGCATCGCGACAGGGAGGCCGGGGGTAGCCAGCTCTCCAGCCACCGGGACAGAAAAACGTCCATGGGCCCATTCTCGCAGTCCTCCGGAAAGCCAACAAAGCGCAGGTTGTTCCGCCTTGCCCGCCCTTCGGCATCCTCCACACGGAGCGCCAGGCCCCGCTGGATCTGTTCCATGTCGGCAATCTTCTTCTGAAGGGCCCCAACATCTCCCTCCACTGCTGTGACCCTGGTCTCGGTTTCAGTAATGCGGGCGACCGCATTACGAAGATCTTGCCGCAGCAGCATCACGTCGGCCCCCACCGCGCCAATCTTCGCATCCAGCATGTCGCGGGACTGTGTAATGGCGGTCAGCAACGCCGCGTTGTCTGGTCCAGCATTTTGGCCCCCGCCAGCCGCACCAGGTCCTCCACCAGGGCCGGTGAACTTATCAATGGGTCCAGTCTTAGTGGCGGCCGAGCCCCGAGTCATGGCTGCCGCAGAGATGGCAGACCAGTATCACGCACCTGTAGCGAGGCGGCACCGCACGGTAGTCCACCAACCAGGCCTCGGCCGGGGCGTCTAGGGCACACCAGGCCACACAGGATCCTCACGCCACTGGGCCACAGATCGGGCAGGCCCCCAGGAAAAACGCCGTCTCACCAGGGCGTAGTAGGTCGTCCCCGCGCCCACTGGCACGGCGCAAATATGGGCCACTCTAGCCCAGTCCACGAGTCTTCCGGCCGCCGCCCCGGCGACCACAGGGGCTTGGAAGGGCAAGTATCCGGGCCAGACGCCCGACTGACACCCCAGTCCCCGGGGACTCCCACTTGGCCGAAGGATCTGGGCCGGCGACTCCAGGTGGGGACCACCAAACTCGAGGTCCCGGCTCCACCAAGGCCAGGCAGGCCGCAGGTCTTCCGGGGCCCCCCCGGGCACCAGCCCCCACCGCTGATGTGGCGAGAAGAGGCAGGGGGGGTCCCACAGCAGGTCGCCGGCAACCAACAGCCCAGGGTCGTGGCCAAAGGAGAGCGCCGCAGGCCCCGGATCGAGACCTCCAGTCCAGATGCGCCAAAATTGAGGCCCCGGCTTGCTCAACCGGCACTAGGCCGCCCACTGCTCCAGGCTGCCCTACCGCCGAGAGAGGTCACAGCGCGTCCTTGGCAGCACCGGATGACTCCCTGCGCCGTCCGCCACCGCAGCCCCAGACGTGGTGCACAATTCGGGTCCGGGGGCCAGGAGAAATCACAGGATAAGTATCGGGCCGGCGGGAGCTCTAGCAAGCCACGTCCGCCATGATCGCCCGCTAAGCCACGCCCCCTTAATATCATTTTTTACATATTTTTTGTTTGATACATTGCATTTAAGGAATCGTAAAATTTGCAAATCCTTCAGTGCAATCGCAAAATAAGGAATAGCAAATTTTGAATTAAGGACATTTTAAGTCATTTCCATATGTGCAGTGTTTTGAAATTATGATTTGAAAATCGTTTTTGGGGAAAAGTAATGGTTTGCAAATGTATGACAAGGACATAATGGTGTATGCTTCTCTATAAGGCATTTCAGTGTCTCTGATGTCATTTTTCCCATATTACATTATAAGACCTTTCCCCATGGAGCACATTCCTTGTAAATATGCTCCCACCTGAGCATGGCGAATTTAGATTTTGACTGTTTGAGTCACATAACCATGTTAAAAGTGACCCAAAAAAATTGCAAACGTTTTAAAAAAACACATTCATGTGTCTTAAGGACATTTTAAGTCATTTCCCCATGGACAGTGTTTTCTAAGTGGCGCAAAAGAGGCATACACCTATCATAAATCTGTCCCTAGCATTTTAAATGATTAATTCAGGATGACAATAAGATGTGGCCTATCCAGAGGTTTGTTTAAGGTGAGGCCTACTCAGGATTGCAGATTAAAGTTACGCTTGATGAAGAATACAGAGGACATAATACATGTAAAGCTCTACCAATGAAGTAAGTGATGTCAACTTCATTGCGCCAGTCATCATAAATGTATCCCTAAGCTTCTTATCTTCTTAGACATCAACCGCCATATGTATCATATAACTATTTTGCATTTCCAAAATAGCGAATTTTAAGGAATAAATAGCGATTCTTTACCATTCCAAATTTGCGATGAGCAAATTGCTAATTGCAAATTACCCATTCATTTCCATGGGCTAGGAGGCTCATATAAATGAAGGTGCAATTTGCGATTAACAATTTGCTCATCGCAAATTAGGAATTTTTCCAAAGCTGCAGGGGTGTCTCAATAACACCCTGCTGCACCCCTGAAAAAGAAATTTGGGGGCATATGGCGCACATAAATTTTAACAACATTCCTTTACCTCAAAAACGATTTTCAAATCATAATTTCAAAACACTGCACATGGGAAAATTACTTAAAATGTCCTTAAGACACATAAAAGCGTTTTTTGATTGCCTTTGCAGCATGTTTGTATCACTTTTAACATGGCTATGTAACACAAACATTCAAAATCTAAATTTGCCATGCACAGGTGGGAGCATATTTACAAGCAATTTGCGCCACAGACAAAGGTCTTACACTAAAATGGGAAAAATAACATCAGGGACAGTCAATTGCCTTATAAAGAAGCATACACCATTATGTCCTTGTCATAAATTTAAAAACAATTCCTTTTCCCCAAAAACGATTTTCAAATCATAATTTCAAAACACTGCACATGGGAAAATGACTTAAAATGTCCTTAAGACACATGAAAGCGTTTTTTGATTGCCTTTCCAGCATGGTTGGGTCACTTTTAACATGGCTATGTAACACAAACATTTAAAATCTAAATTTACCATGCACAGGTGGGAGCATATTTACAAGCAATTTGCGCCACAGAGAAAAGTCTTACATTAAAATGGGAAAAATAACATCAGGGACAGTCAATTGCCTTATAAAGAAGCATACACCATTATGTCCTTGTCATAAATTTAAAAACAATTCCTTTACCTCAAAAACGATTTTCAAATCATAATTTCAAAACACTGCACATGGGAAAATTACTTAAAATGTCCTTAAGACACATAAAAGCGTTTTTTGATTGCCTTTCCTGCATGGTTGGGTCACTTTTAACATGGCTATGTAACACAAACATTCAAAATCTAAATTTTCCATGCACAGGTGGGAGCATATTTACAAGCAATTTGCGCCACATAATTCATAATTTTCTCCTTAAAGCACACTATTCTCTATCTAAATTAAAGAAATATTTTCTCACCTTAGCAAATACTTTGAGTTTGAAAACAGTCTCAGAAACACACCAATTTGTCTTCAGCAGAGCAAAAGGTATGCACTCCAGAGTCTGCAGCTATCAAAAGCACAGAAATGCTGTAATTCTTCACACATATTTCTCATGTCACCCAATCAAAACTCTTCCCTCATTTTTTTTCAAATGAAAACCCTTCCCCCCTCTGCCCTTTCTGTCTTTTCTGCATGGCAACCACCTCTTGGAAGACTTCTGGTGTTTGCAAGTTCACACAACTTTGTTGCAATTGAACTCTGAACTCTCAGTGCACCTGCATATCCAGTGCATTCTTTCATTTAATGATTTTTTATTGACCATTCAAAATACATCTTTCAAAGAACACATCCGTGCACCCTAACTTTCTGTTTTCAGCAATCAAAATCCACCAATCACTGTTACTGCTTCATGAACACAGAAACTCCACAGTTTTTTTCATTTTAAACTCTCATTTTTTCAACTGCCATTTCATTGCCACACTTCATCTGACTGCAGGAGAACCTTCTCTCACCATGTTTTCTGTCTGGATTGTTGGACATAGTTATATTCACTGGGCTCAAAGGTACGTTGAAAACAGGAAAGGTTTTTACAAGATGTGGAAATTAAGTGGTTTGGCCACAGAGGATTAAAATGTCACCAATTGATACCATTGGTGAAAACCTTTATGCATTTGCCTAAACCTGACCTGTTAATTGTGCACTGTGGAGGTAATGACTTGGGCACTTTGACTGGTGTAGGTCTGGAAATGCTTTTAAAGGACACCTTTGAGCAATTAATGGCACTTTTTCCTCAGACTGCCTTGGTATATTCAAATATATGCCAAAGACAGAAATGGAGGTGGTCAAACCAATTTTGTCCACAAATTGAGAAGTCGAGGAAGCATGTAAACAAATCTGTTTCAGCTTACATGAGAGACCATGGAATGGGCTCCCTGTACAACAATAACTTGCGTTACTACATGCAAGATATCTACAGAGGAGATGGAGTTCACTTCTCAGATGAGGGCAACAGAGTTTTCACTCTGAATTTAAGAATGTGCATTGGTACCTACTTATAAGTACCTAAATGTACCATAAACCCAAAAGCTCTTCTCAGAGCTACCCTACATCTGATCACTCACAATTATTATTTTACTCTAACATTTTTCACTAATTTCCAACAAAGTACGCTCCCTGGGGCGCTACCCGGTACGCGAACCGGGAGCTAACCTCGCGAAATTTTTTTTAAAAATGTTTTTTTTTCGCACATATAAGCCTCCTCAGCCACCCTCAGAAAACCTAGGGGGTCAAGATAACTCTACCGTGCCCCCTTCTACCCATTCTGAACATTATTTGCCCTCCATCTTGTATCTTAATTCGACCGAAACACAAAATGGTGGACTCCCGGAACGCTTAAGGTTCGCGAACCGGGGCGCTCAACGGTTCGCGTACCGGGGCGCTCTCTGGGAAGCGCACCATCAAAAAAGGTGGGAAAGTAGTTCACAGAAAAGCCACTGGAGACAATTTCACCAAATATAGATTAGCTCATACTACATACCAATCCCTACCATTTTCACAAATTTGATTGGAATTCCATTTAGTCATTTAGCCTGTAGACCTCTCTAAATACCCTGAGGTAAATTACTTCACAAAACACATCTGAAGTGTTGGAATTGACAACCAATGAAAATGTTACTTTCATTTTCTATTTTTTTTACCTGACATTTCATTGGTTATATACCTGAATATATATAAAGGAAGAGAAGAAAACACAGCCATTTTGACTACTACTTCTTGCTGTACATTTCAATAGTATTTTCACTAATTCCTTCAACTTCTTTCTAAAGGTAAGTTTTTATTTTTAAAACTGAAGTATATTGTGCACTATAAGTTAATATGGTAAACTTTTTCTGATAGATATATACTATCCCTCTGTAGTAGTTATAGATTTAGAGAGACTTCTCTGTTATAGTTATGGATGGAGTTAGGCTTCTCTTGTATAATTATGAATTTACTTACGTTAAATCACATACACTTTTTTATATTCCTACTTCCACTCTGATACTATACACTGCCCAAAGATAAATTCACTGATAAAAAATGCCTATCTAAAATTATTCCCAACATTGCCCTATCTCTACTAATATATATTTTTTTAATCCAAATTTCAGGCAAAATGGAAGGCGAAAACCAAGTTTCTTTTGAAATGGACCTGCAAGAGAGCAGCCAAGAATTGATTGATACAATTGATCAAATTGACATTGAATTTTTCGATGAAACTTGGGACAATGAACTACTGCAATGTGTACAAGCAGTAGATAACCTCCTTGCAAATGAGGACATTTTACACCCTCAGAGACTACAATGTATATTCCATGATAATTATGAAATTTCTGACAATGAAATGTTAGAAAGTTTAATAAATTATGAAACACAATCACATTAAAAAAAAATGCTTAAAAAATAAAGAAAATAAAAAATAATCAACAAAAACAACAATCAATTAACATACAGCATTTGAAAAGTCTATCATTCATTTTTCATTGCAGTACGCTGCCCAGAACGCTTCCCGGTTCGCGGACCGGGCGCTCCCCACGCAAAAAAAACAAAAACATTTTTTTGTTTTTTTTGCCCCGCGGGGCCCTTTTAAAACCTCCACATTAAACCTAGGGGGTCAGGGAGGATCTAGTATGCCCCCTTATGGTCATTTTCGCCTTTGTTTTGGCCTCCTCTTGTCTCTCAATCCTACCGAGAGACAAGATGGCGGCCGCTCCGGACTGTTTAGAATGTTGACAGACACCGGAGAGCCAATCAGCTTAGCTACGCGAAGTTCCGGTACGCTTAAGGTCCGCGGACCGGAGCGCTGCCCGGAGCGCGCTTACAGATATATATCTTTTTTTAAACGTTAATTTCTCAAAATCCACTGGAGCACATATATTGAGACCTAGAAAAGGCACATCGGGCTACCAGTCCCTACAATTTTGCCAAGTTTCATGGAAATCCATTCAGCCGTTCGGGCTAAAAGTGAGGCCAACCGCCCTATGGAAAACTCAATGTTAAAAACACGTTTTGGGACCCCCCTTTTTTCTCGGCCCCCCCTTGACGAAACCCCCCCAAATTTCCAAGGGCTGCTCAGAAACAAAATGTTCCATTTTCCAGAAAATTTCAGCCAATTCCATCCACAAACGCCAAAGTTATTAGACATAGAATTTTCAAAAATCCCATAGGGAAAAAATCCTAACTATATATACCTACTGGCGACCGCCAGTAGGTTATATATATATATATATATATATATATATATATATATATATATATATATATATATATATATATATATATATATATATATATATATAAAACACACTTTCCTGCAAAATACTAAGGACCTAATTATGAGTTTGGCAGTCCATGGAACCACTGAACCTGTGGTGGTGGTCCCAGCATTCCACCCGCCGTACTACAACTAGGGCAGTGGGACTGTCACAGGACTGCCACAATTGCTGGGGATCCCTGATCCCGCTGCAGTGGCTCAGTGGTGTGAAGCTGTAATATGTTGTCAGTGACGCTGCAATGAAAAGGGTGGTGGTGGGAAAATTAAGAGGCCCCCTGATGCTTCTGTGCATGGGGGGCATACAGACAGGGAGGCACACCATGCCATGGTGTGCTGCCCTGTCTGTATGCACCCCATGTTGCTGCACTGAACTAAATGCACTACATTGTGCATTTTGGTCCATGTAGAAATGGGATGCAGTGCTCCCACAGCGGTGCCTTTCTAAGATTCTCCTATGAGCCTTAGAAAGGCACTGCCGTGGGACTGCTGCCACAAGACAATCCGACCTGTATTTCAGTCAGAATATGTCAGGACTGTGTTTTGTCAGTGTTGCAGCAGGGCACTGGCATGGCGGCCTGCTGCAACACCGCAAAACTCGTAATCAAGTCCTAAGATTATTGTTGTAAAGGCATGCGTGGTAAAGGCATATTTGTGTTAAAAATTTGTGTGACAAAGACATGCGTGGTGAAAGCATGTGCAATGAAATGGATGCATGGTAATGGCCACGTTGTAATTGTTTCCCCGTCACATTTTGATGAATCGATTTCCATGATTAGGAAAATGAAACACTTGGGAAAAACATAACTTTCTTACCTGTATCATGCAGTTTGCATGCAGATCTTTGATGGCAGTTCATAGCTCACTGTTCTATGTTAAGATTGTAATTTATGAATTGCAATCAACAAAAGGATCTTTATGACAAAAGCAGTAACCTTTCAGCTATGCACATAAAATTGAGTTATGTGATCTGCAAGGTACACATTCTTTGCAGCAGTAATGTTAACCCTCTGCACTACTTTAGATGAGTCAAAACTGCCACTATCAAAACTATGATCTCTCCCCTTCAGGAACATAAATCACCACATTGACAATTTTATTGTTGCCTGAAAACTGCTGGATATAAAAGGAACTCTGCAGTATGTGCTTTTAAACCCATACCAATTTGCACATCACAGTGCCCCCCAGCTCAATGATAAACCTTCCCCCAGTAACAAAATTGTCTCCCAGAAACAAAACCTGCCTCACTCTTCCAGCTTCCGGGGGAAAGACCCGATGCCCAGTTTGGCCTGTCCGGCATCGAGTCTTGGAAATCATTTACTAACAAACTTTGTTTCAAAGATATATTCTTTGGTCTTTTGTGGCTTTTATGGAGTATGATTTTGCAGCTCTAGCTTAAGCAGCACCAGACAACATCTTATATTCTGGGCCAATTTGTATTCAGAATAATCCTTCAATGTGAATAGAGCTCACTGTACTATGGTGTCTAGTGGACACATGAGAGAGTGCAAAGATCGGACGTCGGCTGGTAGCAATGCGTTGGAAAGTGCGGGGCCTCACCTAAAAACAATACATTGTCAAAGCCATTAGCTACACACAATATCTTTAATACTAAGAGAGGGCTGGTGACTGTTAGCTTCATGACCAAGGAGAGAGTGTCAAGAGTTGGAGGAAAAAAACTGGTAGTAGCGTGCCCGGAGCTGCTTGCACTCTGCCCTAAAAAATGACACTGCCACGGATAAAAAAAAAACAACACATTTTTAAAACCACAAAATAGTAAGCCTCAAAACAAAGGATTGGAGTCATTGGTTCATGAGTCCTGTCACTGACGTGTACTACTTTGCATGGGGATATGCACATCTGCAAAGGTAAAATGCCATCTCTTCATTGGAGCCAATTGATAAAGTGAGCTTAACCATAACACTAAGCTGCATGCAGTAGTGGGTGGAAGCAAAATGTGAATGACATATGAACACACCAATGATGAAGAGCCCTGACCCTAACCTCGTCTACATATGCATATACTTATGTATTTTCATTTCAGAATTTTTTAGAGAACATAAGTCTAGGCCAAACCTAAAATAAATCCTGACTGAAGAGAGACCACTGGACCATGTATGTGTTGAACAACAGTGAGCTCAGTCAGCAGCCCTAAAACACTTCAGTTGAGTCTGGATAACAGAGGCTGGCTACCGGAAAGGATAGGGCTTATTGTTTACCCGTATATGGTGCAAGCATAATACCAAGTATCTATTACCCAAGAAGTTCTGCCTAAATGGGAGGTCAGCTAGAGTGGGGCAGCCATCCTGAGTTTTGCTTTCAATGGTATCATGCAATCACGTAGTCCCAACCGCCGAGACAACACTGGAGCCGATGCTGGAACACCTATACCACTCAGAGCAGCGCAAGATTAAGATACCAAACTCCTTAGATCACACATGGCACCCTGGGGGAAGAGGAGTTGTGATAAAATAAGAAAAGAGATACTTACTGTAACTGCATCTGCTCAGTAACTGTGCAACACTGCATAACAGGATCTGTCACTTCTGAGACCTTCTACCTTTGTGAAATAGATGTGTTCTGGCCCCGAACCTCTGGTTTTGTGATGACGCAATGCACTGGAAAAGCAAGAGGAGGCAGTTACCGTCAGTACAATAACAGGTCTTTACAGACAATGAACATGCATTAACTACAGTGACCTACTCTTACAGGTTTTATCAGCAGCATAGATTGAGAGCAGAATAACCAAAATCTCAGATTGGAGTGTATCACTCCCAGTGGTAAACTCGGAACACAGATTGGAGTTACTTGCACTCTCAGGGATAAACTCAGAACAAAGGTTGGAGTTACTTGTACTCCCATGGATAAACTCAGAACAAAGGTTGGAGTTACTTGCACTCCCAAGGATAAACTCGGAACAAAGGTTGGAGTTACTTGCACTCCCAAGGATAAAGCACTCCCAAGTATACACTCGGAACAAAGGTTGGAGTTACTTGCACTCCCAAGGATAAACTCGGTTAATAGATGGAGTTATTTGCATTCACAAGGATCAACTCTGAACACAGATTTGGGTACAAAGTTCATGCATATATCAAAGACTCTGAAGTGTTTTATCTTGGTACTACTGTACATCAAATAATTTGAGCTGTGTCTTTCTCTGATGAACAGTAGTTGTAGCGCGAAGGTTCTAGGGAGGGTCAGAAGTATAAACAAATAAGAAGTGCTCAAGTAAATCACAGAAACGGCATGGAGGAAAAGTCTATAGTTTTTGAAGATGTGAGTACTAAGTCCTGCTTACTATTATAGGAGGATTAATGTGCACTTTCCTGAGATCAAGTACTCAGCCTAGTTCTTTCACTTGAGTGAAGTTCAAAGAAGATCTCAAGGTTTTGACTCAGGGAGTCGCCGTGGGTCCAGAGTAGCTGTGCAGGAGGGAGAGAGGTGGAAGACAACAAGAGAGCTGGAGCCACTGGAACCACAGTTACAGATGTATTTGAAGGACACTGGAACGCTTCTCTGTTCCTGAGGATTTTTAAAGTGAGTGGGGAGGGTGAAGCTTGTTCAATAGGGAGCGAGGCCAAGCCACGGTTCAGGGATTGGCAGCGTGTATATACCCTCTCAAAGACTCAAAGGATGTAGCTAGATCATGAGTGGCATATGAGGCACATGGTCATGTTTAAGGTTCTCAAACCTTGAGGAAAACACGTGTTAGTACACTCTCTCTGACCTTACAGAATGGGCAGGTGCAACTTGATGATCGGAATCAAATAACAGGAAACATGCCTAATGGAAAACAAAACCAAGGCCCCAGTAACAGTGGGAGCAAGGCTTGCCATTGGCTCATGGTATTCTGGGCGAAGCTTGAAGGGATTCAATGAAAACCACAACAACGCCCTAGTAACAGTGTTTGCAAGATAATCCATTGGTTCACGTGTTCAGGAGGACGATCGAAGGGTTTCAAGCACAATGGAATTATGGGTCTCGGTGAACATCACTTATGGTTTCATAGCATGCCATAAAGCACCATGGGGGTAAAGCAACATGAGCCCTGTGCAGTAGGACCACTACACAGAGGGCACATGAGGTGGTCATGACAAACGATAGGTAGATTGACAGAGGCCTGCAAGGATAATGTAGTGTACACTTTTAAACTGCCTTGATCGCATTTTATGCTGGCCTTCATTGGAAGCTCTTTAAGGCCTTCAAATTATTCTTTGCAAAATAGCAATTGGTTGCAAAAGTTGCTCTACTTCTTAACAAAGGTTAATTCTTCTGTCGTCAGCTTGCACATTATGTAATAAAAACGTATGTTCTTTTTGTTGGCGATTTAAATCCAAAAATGGTACCAAATAGAAATTATAAATAGGCTTGAATGCATTTCCTACGACAACAGGCTAATAGCTGATTAGTTAGGTTATGATTTAGTTTTTGGACAACTTAGTGGTATGGTTTACTGCTTCTTCATATTTCCCATTCCAGATCAGCCACACCAAGTATAATCTCTCAGACCCTCATTACCAGTTAGTCACTATCAGATGCAGTAATTATCACACCTGATAAAAACCAACGCCAAGGTGTTCACAATTTATGAGGTGCGATAATGGTTGCCTATTTATTGTGTGTTTTTGGGGATAGCCTGTCGATTTTCGTACTAGCTGCACCAAATCCACATGAGCTGGTAATTACCTCGCATTTAACTCGCGTTAATTTGTCGAAGGTTTCATAAGTCAATATTTAATAGGGAAAAATTGCAGGGCTGCGATGTTGGCAACAAAACCCATAATTCCGAAATGTGTTTAAAAGGAGTTACCGCACATATCAGAATTTAACGGGGCTCTCCTAATGGTGGCCTGCCTTATTGAATACTTTCTTTTTCCTTTGCGTTAATTTAAGAACATTTTGACGCTACTGATGGGACAAGCAATCAGTTTCTTGTGAAAAAATGTACAACTTTACAGCTCTAAACACTGAAGTACTAGTATAGTTCTCGGTTTTCTCGTCAAGCATGTCTGTGACATCAATGTTCTGTAGACAATATATTTGAATACTTGTGATGTTAAATGAATAGTTTCTTCTCATTTATTGAAGGAGCATTGGTAAATGTAACAGATCTGGCCTTGGAAATGTGGTTTAGTGGATCAATGTTTTCTTCTTTATTGCAAGCATAGTTTCCAATATGCTTGCAAACAAGAAATGCGAATTAAATATAATAATGACATACAAGTTAATAGAATCGAGAAGTGATTCGTAGAAAGCAGGTGAGTTTAGAACAGCAAGAGAACACTGTTTTTTCAGTTTTTATGCACGACAGTAAAATATGATTCGTATTGGTTCATAAAAATGTTATATTGGTTTTGAATTACTGTAACCTGAGGGATAGGTTAAACACACAAGAATGCCTAAAAAAATTAAGAAGGATAAATAACGGCTGAAAAGAGTATTGACAAAGTAAAATGTTGGCCTACCTGTCCTCAGTAGCTTAGGAAGCATGCCATTTGCCCTGGTGCAAGCAAGACTTATGGCCCCTTTGACTGTTGTTGGCGTAGTAAATGCAACAATTATCAGGGTTCAGTGGGCCCCACTGCCACTGCACCTGCTGCCCCAATGGTAGCTACACCCCTGCCTGTCCTGGCACTAAACTGTAATTCCTTTAGGCTGATGTACACGCTTGATTAGCCACAATGATGTCTTCAGTGTGCACTCTTGCCTATGCTGACAGGTTAACAGACTCATGGTTGAAGACCTAAAGCCCCTTTAGAATATACATATTAATACATTTTTATTTATGATCAATTTATCATGTGAAGTTGGAAAGCAGCTGACTCTGTCTCTAGGCCAGACTTAAAAAGTCATACTGTGGGACCAGATACTAAACATTCCCAATTCAGATTGTCAAGGTCGTATCTGTTTCCTCATTCTTTGCAACAGGTGCTGCTATTAAAATGTTTTTTCCGGGGCTTTTTCTAATCAGCACTATAGCCGTTTGTTTCAGGTATTTACATTGTTAGACTTGCATTAACTTTTAGTAAGTTCACATCTGCAATACAGTAACTGTAGTATCGACTTCCTTATTCTGGTCAGGAAACCATAATAATATATCCCTGCTGCAGCTTTCCTTCCAGGTTAGACTGTGCGCGCGCACTATGGGCTCTGCCCTAATTGCACAGCGCAGCACCTGCTCCCTCCTCACATGTCCAAAAACACATCATTGCATACCGTTAAGAACACTGAAGACACTGAAGACCGCTTCTTCATTAAATAGAGATCTACTTGTGCCCAGGAATTCAATTTACATGACAAATCATTGAGCTAAGAATGACCTGGTTTTGCTGTCAGAAACCAGGTTTAATGACCACCTTGCTTTCGGATATTCAACAATCAAATATATCAAAATCAGACAGGGAAGGGCAAATGTATCAAATGCATGTTTTGCCCTCAATTAGCTCGCCGGTCTCTTCTATGCATCACTCACGTGAATCTCATATTGAATAACTTTCATTCTTAAAGCTCAGTGACTCCTAACCCCAGCTCAGTGCTACAACATTGGCTTTCTGTTGTAATATCCAGGAGTCCATTTTCTCCAGCAAAGCACTTCTAGGACGTTGACGTGTTGTATAAAACGAGGTGAAATTAATAACACCTGAGTAAGGGGCCGCTGAGTCCTAAAAAGGTGGCTCTCATTTTGCTCGAGAAAGTATTTTGAATTCAGATGCAAATTTGGCAAAGACACAGCGGTTTAACTTTTTATCAGAACAAGTTTATCAGAACAAATTTCATCAAAACCAGGCAGAATTTGTAGAGCTGAAACCCTCACATTTTCTGAGTTTTCCTGCAGGAATGGGAGGTGGTGGGGTTATATTCAATTCAAGTCAAAATAACTTTATTAGGTGAGTAAGGGTTCGCAAGAATTTGTCCTCTGATCAGACCAGGTCACTGTTATTAGAAGAGCCCCATAGCTCTGCTCTGTAAAGGGCTGAGACGGGGCCTTGGCCTTGTAGATCTGGAGAGCAGGTGCTATAGGTTTAGTAATAGAAGCACGATGTTCTTTAAGAATTGTCCCTAACATCTGTCTGTTCCTGATAACAGTTTTGCTGGTATGTGTCTTCCATGTCATGCCAGTGCAGAGTGTTACGCCCGGGTAAGCAAATAAATCCACCTTCTCTAGTGGGGCACTGTTGTAATGAAAGTCTGGAAACCGATATGTAGTTTTAGAGGATTTATTTGTTTTAGTTGCAGATTAGAATACTCATAGTAGGTTCTTGATTAAGTCCATCGTATAGCCCCCCCCCCCAGTGCAGCCTCCCTGCTGCTCAGGCCATACTCCAACTGACACACCTCACCTCACAGGCACACAAAAATTCCTGCATCTCCACCACTCCAACATTCCACACAGCACAATCACATTGGCTGAACAGCAAGGGCATAAGCAATAGGGAAGATACATAGATAGATACACAAGTTATAACACATCCTGAGCCTTTAAAAAAGACAACAATAGACGAATGCAAGATGGTACAAAGCATTACATGAGAGAACATGCATAGAGAAAATAGGGAAGATGCATAGATAAATACACAACATATCACACATCCTCCCCTTTTATGAAACACATTAAATAGAGCAGAAAGAATCTAGTCACAAAGCATTTTCTATAAAATCACAAGTTGCTGGACAACAGACTGAGGAAGAACCCTATTAGTCTTACATCACCGTATAAGATAAAAAAGAGACAATGCCGCTCCTATTATCACCACCCACAACACCAATCGGGCGGACAAGCATGCCAGGTGGCATAACACAGCATGCCATAGCAACCAACCGTAGCAAACATTCACACACAAGAAAAAAAAAATGACACTTCAAATACTAAAACAAAGCACACTTATCCGTCACACAGAAGTAATGGGTGAGATTTAACCCACACAAACATCCCCATGTAAGGGCAAATAGAGTAACACGTAGAAACGGGTGAATTTCCAGCCCAAACAGTCATTCCTCATGTAAGGGCATCTAGTGTAAAGTGTACAAATGGGTGAATTCCACCCCAAACTGTCAACCCTCATGTAAGAGCCTCTAGCATAAAGTGTAGAAATGCGTGACTACAACCCCAAACCGCCATCCCTCATGTAAGCGATACCAAAGGGGAGGATGGATGGAGCATTAGAGCAAATCAAACACTCACCCCCAGTCAACTGATCTGGGTTTAATCCATCATCATTCTTTAGCTCACTCCACCACCCCAGTTCAGATATGGCCCTATGCAAATCAGTCTGACCCTGTGCCTCATGGGAACAGTCCAGCCGGAACTGCCAAGCCATGTCTTCCCTGGACCGGAAAGTTGCAGAAAGATAAACAGGACCAAACCCCAGTCTATCAAACAATGGAACCGGGCTATACTAAAACAGAGAAAAAATGGTTCTATTGGTCTCACTCCCAATATCCCATGAAGTAACATTACAATTCAAACTTGATTATTTACATTAATTTTCCATCCAAAAAGTGCTAAAAAATTGATTAAAAAATGAAGACAGTGCCATGCTCATAAGTGCAGTAGGGAAAACCATTAAAATATGATGCATATATACGATGTGGGTGTCTACAGATGTGTATATGAGAACTGTGTTTTATTTGATGAACAATAAATGTAAATGATCAAGTTCAACATGTAATTTAACTTAATGGGTTGGTATGACTTACAGTACCATTTGTTCAAAGCATAAATATAAGTCAGCACTTAGCTCGTGGGCTAGTGTAACTCCATGTTAGCCAATGGGACTACCTGCCTTGCTAAAGTGAAAATGACAATTTCGTTTTTCTCTGTCAGGGCATGTCAAACACAAAAGGAGCACGTCCTACTTATTAATATTTAGCACTGCTTTTTGGGGATACTAAGCCATTTCCTAGGGGTGATTTTTGAATATTAAAAAGGAAGGTTTTATGTTGGCAAAAGGGGTTACTTTGCCATGCTAGGTTGGCGGGTTAAAAGCTTCTCGACTAGCTTATAGTGGCATACCTAGAGCCAAGTTTTCACCGAGACACTGTTGTGGTGGCATAATAAGTGCTGTAGTCCACAAGTGACATTTTACTTAATAGCCCTGAGTACACCTCGTTTCATACACTAGGGAACTCATAGGTAAGTTAAATATGCCAATCAGCGATTGGTCGATTGCACGTACACATTTGAGGGGTCAGAGAACATTTGCTGGGATCTGGTCAACAGGGCCCAGTGCACTTCAGAGACGCAAAAACAGCAGCATCTGTCCAAAAAGTTTGGGGGGAGAAATCATATAAAAAGAGGCAATTTCTTACAGAGAAGGTACACAATGAATAGATAGCCAGACCTCTCTCTCGCCTCTCTTCAACTAGAAATATGTGGAACATGTGTCTCATTGTTGAGTGTCCTTCCTGTGATGTTTGACACGGAGTTCGCAATGGTAAAACCTTTCCCATTGCCTTTGTCATGGTTCACTATGTAAGGCCAATTCATATCATCTTTGTCAGAGGATTAACAATGTAAAACTCATTCATCCTGTTTTATCTTAGAGTGCACAATATTAAAGATCTTTTTCCTGTAATTGAGTTGGAGCTACACCAGGTCCCTTCTTACTGTGTCCGATAACGATCTAAAACTAACAGTTTAGTCATGAGCAATGGAACTACATAAATGGGGTGACAAAACTGCTTGATGATATCAGCAAGGCACCAAATACACTCCTTAAGTACTTGTCACTGAGGGCAGTAGTCTCATGAGTACTCATGAAGATGGAGTGGATTAAAAACTCACAGCTCCACATAGCACACAATTATTCTTAATAAATAACAAGCCATTGACTTTTGTAATAAAAACAAAAGGTACTTTCATTTACATGAAATACTTAACATAAAATTACTGATGTGCACAATAAGAACCCCGTCTCTCTTGCCCCTCCTTGTCGAGAGTTCAGTGTAAGAAGGTCTCTCAGTGTTAAACAATGTAAAACCCCTTCCTATTGTATTTGTAAAGCCTCTTCATCTTGCATTTCTCATTGAGTATGAAATGTTGATAGTGTGCCAAATGGTACGCAAAATTGTTTAGCTTTGGAACAACAATGGAACAATGGGTTGACATTTCACAAATAGGTTTTAGGCTTGGAAAACTGATTTTGTTTCTACTTCAAGCTACTCACAGCTGTCACTGGTCCTGAAGCAACACAAAAAAATCATGTTTCTCATAAAAGAGAGATGTAAAGGGTGTCCAGACATCTAGGACCAGATTTACATTTATTTCACGTACAGCAATGCAGCAAGGCAACTTGCTGAGATGTGTTGCATGAAAGCTCCCTAGGAATAGGAATGTGTCACATCTACTAATATATAGTGCACTTCTTCTTTCTTCTAGTGCTGGCACACTGTGTGCTCTTCTTGTGCCAGCACAGGGACCATGGTACAAGAGTGCCTCCATTATTGGCGGGATTGTTTTTGTGCAGGAGGGCATGCCTTCCTCCATAAAAGCAATCCTCAGTGGCATATTCATCTTTCTACGTGTGCTACAGAATGCTGCACACATAGAAAGAGGAAGTTATGAGGAGAAATAAAGATATTTCTCTTTGGTAGTGCAGACCCAAGTTTACTGGTCTGTGTTTTTAATGTCTGGGCACCCTTTACATCTTTACCCTTTACACAAACATGAATTGTTTGTGTTGTTTCAGGAGCAGTGACAGCTGTGAGTAGCTTGAATTAGAAGCACAATCAGTTTACCAAGCCTAAAACCTAATTGTGAAATGTCAACCTGTTGTTAGGTCTTTTCTTGTCTTCCTCCTTTCCACCCTGTCTTCTCTCTTCGCTCAGTCTGGGGACATTTAAAATGTTGAATGATGTCACACAATGTGGTGTGACTCATGCAAATCAGTTGACTCCTGGCTGAGCTGAAGGAAAGCAGCTCCTGTTGGGGCCTTCTTACCAACATACTTCTTGGCCTACCTACTACCCTGACTACCTACTTCTTCACCTCTGTAACTAACCATCCAATAAACGACACCCTGGAACTACTACCTGGACTCCTATGCGGTATTTACTTTCAACACAACCCATTGTTTCGTTGTTGTTCCAAAGATGCATCCCATTTGGCACACTAGCAACATGTTATGCTCTGTGAGAAATGCAAGATGAAGGGGCTTTACAAATACAATAGGAAGGGGTTTTACATTGTTTAACTCTGAGAGGCCTTCTTACACAGAACTCTTGACAAGAAGGGGCAAGAGAGACGGGGTTTATGGCTTTGTTCTATACTTAGCTACAACATCACTTTAACCTTAGTTTTTTCAGTGAATTTCCAGTATTTAGTTTAATGTAAGTAAGATCATATTACAAGTAATAGCTCGGCAAGTGTCTACTTACTGCGAACCAAGTACCCCCATTGAAGCTCTTGATTCTCTCATGGGAGTGAAAAGGCAATGTTTAGTCTTACTCAGGTGGAGTGGGCTAGCAATTGTAAAAAAATGGAACGCTGCAACAAGAGTCAACATATTGTCCAGTCAGTGATTTGTCTTATAAAAAGGAAAGGTGCATTTATTACACATATCCTCCTAAATTTCACACATTAAATACGTGGAAATACCTTGGTTGATATCCTCAATTGAGATGTCTCTGGTTAGACATCCATTATATGTTCAGACTTCACAAAGCTGGTCTATCTTTCATTCGACCCATAGGTCTGGCCCCAGACACCCTATGCTAGCCCTCAGGAGACATTACTCCTTTACCAAAGAGCAAGAGCCACAACCCATTACTTTGGCTTGGTTTCTTCTAAAGTTGCCATTGGCCTTGAATTTAGCACCTGAAATCTTATACATTGCAAGATGTGTGTTGAGTTGTTACTTCTAAGGTACAACAAATATCCCAATGACATCTTAGCACTGAGCTGACTAACATAATCAGAAGAAATTAGGATAATATCATAGATGATTTTAAAGAACTTTTGCGAAGCATACATTGGCCCTTTATTTTGAACCGGCCAAATAGTGGTGTATTCTAAAGAGAGGAAGCAGCAAAAGGGAAGAAACAGAACAGAGCCATAGCATGTGGATACAGGCAGGGAAAATGTAGAATGCAATTGCATGCAGGGTGACCTTTCTGTGTGTGAGACCATTTTGTGTTTGAGTTAGGCAAACAAAATCCCAGTGTAGATGCTTTAAAAATGGTGCCTGCTAAGCAAGCCTCAATTGTTCTGAAAGTGGTATCACTCTGGCAGCTGTCCTCACAGCACCACAATCCCAGGCAACCAGGTGAGAATCTATACATAGGGTGGATGTTCTTCCTCTAGAGTGGCAGAGGACTTAGGTTGATCTGCCGAGAATATTTGCGGACTGCCCCAAGTTCTAAATGTCCATCTAAGCATGGTCTACAAAATTGTAGCAGGCAGAGCATTTGACATATTAGGCAAGGCTGATGGTCTTTGTGTCTCATCAAAATCTGTGTGTGAACTTGATTGTCTATTTAGCTGTCCTCTGCAAGAGAAAAGAGAACTGGTAAATACAGGAAACATATAGAATAAATTGGTTCATTACCTCCACACACACACACTCATTTCCACACCCTGCGCCAGTTCTCTGTTTATGATATATAAAATGATATTGTTGAGCTGAATATAGAGGTTTAGATTTATTAGAGGCTAAAAGGTTATAGTAAATAGAAAATTGGCAAGCTATATGGACTTGATGAACCCAACTTGAGACTAATATACCATCAACTGTACCAGTATGGATATCATCATGATAGAAGCACACATTCAAATGTAGAGACTAATGCCATGGTTCCAAGTTGTGTTGGATTCAGGTGATAATTAGTGCACACAGTACTTACCACAGTGACAGATATTTAATGGTGTTTCAAAAGAACAAGGGAACCCTTAAGGTATAGCGTAGGGACCTTGGGCATTACATATTACAAAGAACAGTGGTCCCTATGTGCATTTAATATACAGTACAGAATAATCATATACTTGGTAAGTAATATGTCTTCTGTCCGTCCGGACAGGGTTTATTTAGCTTTAGATCCAAAGATGAGGTATTTTTAAAAAAGGGATGTCAAGTGGGCACAGCCGTGACCCTCAACATACAAGACAAAACAACAGAAAAGCAATGTAAACAAGGCAAAAGAATAAGTCTGCGTACTTGTACTTCAGTAAGGCAGGCATAAATTACAGAAAAACACTCCATTGCATTTTGTGAATTTTGACATGAATCATTCGCATATGGGGTTTAAAAGTCGACGACGTTTCGATGCCTATAAGAATGGAGGCATCATCATCAGGACAAGAGTTGACACTATTGTTGTCTTGAACAAGAGCAATATATAATGCCTTTCAATTACATTTACTATTACATAAATGGTTACAGTGGAAAAAAGAGGGGGGGGGGAAACAGAGAGACCGAGAGTTAGGGTAGTTACAAGAAATGAAGGCATGTCTCAGTGATCCCTAAGTTGTGATAAGAGTGGGTGCTTGTGGGTGAAGCATGGATAAAAGTGAATAAAAAGTTAAGTAAAAAATGTTACCGACGTGGTGACTTATTCGGCGTGGTGACCCTGACATTTTCTAATAACATAGTAATTTTCTGCTTTGCCGTGGTATTTTGAATTCAGTCAGAGTGATCGTGAAATGGCAATTAGAGGCTTGGACCGGGCGCAAATCTCAGTGATACCGGCAGGTATTGAGTGCATTGAGAAGTGGATTGGCAGTGTGCATGCTCGGCGGTATTCTCGGGATTGATGCATGACAGTACTACGTTATGAAACGGGCAGTGGAGGTGCACGATACCGCAGGGTGAACTATGGCCTGTAAGCATGCTAGCGTAGGTGAACAGGAAGTATTGAAGTACATACTTCATAAAAATGAAAAGCTGAATGTGAGGAAATCACTCCCCGGATTGCCTGATCGATAGATCTGGCGGTTGCGCGTTGGCTTAGTCGGCGAGTCTGTAATTATAAAAAGTGGCAATTTATAATATAAACAGAGATGCGCGTGCTTGGCATCTACTGCACAGAAAAACGGTAGCTGTTTACCTGATAGACCCGGTTGCTCAGAACAATGTTCGTTAATGGGAAGGTTATGCCGGGACTCTGACGCTGCAATGGCGGAGGAGCGCGATGGCTACCTGGCAAGTGCAAAACGGAGGTGTAGATTACACATGGGCATATCTAATTTAAAACCAAACAGAAGCGGGAAGCAGCTGCTTACTTACTCGAAGAGTGCGACGGCACTATGGCGGGTGTGGCGATCTGGTAGTCAGTGAGCTCAGGTTCCCGGGCTTTTACTGGAACTGGAATGCGGTAAACAGCGTGGAAGGACTTACTAAGGCTATGATAGCTAGGGAGGTGAAAACGGCGGCCATTTTAAGGTGGTGAAAATAAAGTGTAGTGAGCATGCAAAGTATTAAAATCAATGGCAAGAGGAATTTGGCATCAGTGTATTCCAGTAATACATAAAAACATTGTTACAATTTACAGCAGGGAAGTCCAGTCCTCAATCCGGTTTAACCCATTATGTATGCTGTTACAGCGCAAAATCCATTGCAGTTCTTCTTTATTTAACAATTGAGCCATGTCTGCTCCCCGAGGGGGCGGTTTGATAATTGTGATCACTGTCCATTGTAGATCATTTTCGCTATGTCCTTTGGCAGAGTAATGTTCCACGAGGGGCGCATTTGCAGTCTTGCATTTGATCCTACTCCGATGTTGTCCAATGCGGAGTTTGACCTTCTGGCTCGTTTGACCAATGTAAATAAGCCCGCACGGGCAAAAGATGGCATAAACTAGATTTGCAGAGTTACAATTGGAGAAAGATTTTCGTTCATATTTGATGTTAGCATGTGTAAACGTTTTACCTTCAATTGTAGTGTCGCAGTAAATACACCCTCCACATTTATTGTGACCCACAACTGGCGGGAGGCCCCAAGCGTCATTTATGGTAGTTTTCAATGTTGGTGATGGAAGTGTTGCCCTTACTAGATGATCTTTGATATTCTTAGCACGTTTAAAGGCAAACATGGGTTTATCTAATGTTAGATTTCCAGCATTCAATACTGGCCAATGTTTCAAAACACTTTTTCTTATGGCATTGGAAACAGGTGAGAATGTGGTGACACATATAAGTTTGTCCTGTTCAGTTTTTTGCTTCGGCTCTAGAAGGGTTTCCCTTGGGCAGTACCAAGCTCTTTTGAGGGATCTGCGCACCAGTTTCCGTGGGTACCCTCTGTTTCTCAGCTTTTTACTTAGAGTCTTTGCTTCAGAGAAATAGTCATCCCTGAAGTAACAGTTCCGCCTAATGCGGAGGAACTGGGAGAAGGGTAAAGAATCTCGTAGGGCCCTGGGGTGATGGCTGGTGTATTGGAGCAGGGTGTTTCGCTCAGTGGGCTTACGGTGCAGTGTGGTGGTTAGACGGCCTTCAGTGTGTTTTATCTCCAAGTCCAGAAATGGGATAGAGTCCTTACTGGTGGCTGGAGTGAAGCGGAGGCCTCCACTGTTGTTATTAAGCCAATGTTCGAATGCTAGGAGGTTATCATGGGACTCATTCCACACCATAAAAATATCGTCAATATATCTTTTCCACAAGGAGATTCCCTCATGGAAAGGATTAGACGTGTGAAGGATGGTGCTGGTTTCAAGATGGTCCATGTACAAAATGGCTAGGTTCGGAGCAAAAATGGCTCCCCACCAGCGAAATCCAAGACCTTATTACCACTGTCACCACAAGGGCACTTGACTCGGGATTCCTGACCAAAAATGAGTATGACTTTTTTAATACAAAATCCCCCCGTATCCCTGTGATATACTGTTTGCCAAAGATTCACAAAAACCCTCAATCACCACCCGGCCGCCCAATTGTTTCAGGTTGTGGATCAATCCTTGAGCCTCTAGGCCACTACATAGATTTTTTCATCAAGCCCTTTGTTCCTGAAACTATTTGCTACATTAGAGATAGCATGGCCATGATTAATTTCATTGAAGAATACCCCTTTGATCCCACATCCAGCACTATGTGCACGCTGGATGTGGAATCATTGTACACCAATATCCCACAATTTGAATCCTTGAGAGTGATTGAGCAGGTCCTTGAGTCAAGAGCACGTCCACATAATGTACCCTCGCTATTTATCCTTGAACTTCTCGAAATTTGCCTCACCAGAAACTTTTTTCTGTTTGAGGGACAATTCTATGGCCAAGTCAAGGGGACCTCCATGGGAGCCATTTTTGCTCCGAACCTAGCCATTTTGTACATGGACCATCTTGAAACCAGCACCATCCTTCACACGTCTAATCCTTTCCATGAGGGAATCTCCTTGTGGAAAAGATATATTGACGATATTTTTATGGTGTGGAGTGAGTCCCATGATAACCTCCTAGCATTCGAACATTGGCTTAATAACAACAGTGGAGGCCTCCGCTTCACTCCAGCCACCAGTAAGGACTCTATCCCATTTCTGGACTTGGAGATAAAACACACTGAAGGCCGTCTAACCACCACACTGCACCGTAAGCCCACTGAGCGAAACACCCTGCTCCAATACACCAGCCATCACCCCAGGGCCCTACGAGATTCTTTACCCTTCTCCCAGTTCCTCCGCATTAGGCGGAACTGTTACTTCAGGGATGACTATTTCTCTGAAGCAAAGACTCTAAGTAAAAAGCTGAGAAACAGAGGGTACCCACGGAAACTGGTGTGCAGATCCCTCAAAAGAGCTTGGTACTGCCCAAGGGAAACCCTTCTAGAGCCGAAGCAAAAAACTGAACAGGACAAACTTATATGTGTCACCACATTCTCACCTGTTTCCAATGCCATAAGAAAAAGTGTTTTGAAACATTGGCCAGTATTGAATGCTGGAAATCTAACATTAGATAAACCCATGTTTGCCTTTAAACGTGCTAAGAATATCAAAGATCATCTAGTAAGGGCAACACTTCCATCACCAACATTGAAAACTACCATAAATGACGCTTGGGGCCTCCTGCCAGTTGTGGGTCACAATAAATGTGGAGGGTGTATTTACTGCGACACTACAATTGAAGGTAAAACGTTTACACATGCTAACATCAAATATGAACGAAAATCTTTCTCCAATTGTAACTCTGCAAATCTAGTTTATGCCATCTTTTGCCCGTGCGGGCTTATTTACATTGGACAAACGAGCCAGAAGGTCAAACTCCGCATTGGACAACATCGGAGTAGGATCAAATGCAAGACTGCAAATGCGCCCCTCGTGGAACATTACTCTGCCAAAGGACATAGCGAAAATGATCTACAATGGACAGTGATCACAATTATCAAACCGCCCCCTCGGGGAGCAGACATGGCTCAATTGTTAAATAAAGAAGAACTGCAATGGATTTTGCGCTGTAACAGCATACATAATGGGTTAAACCGGATTGAGGACTGGACTTCCCTGCTGTAAATTGTAACAATGTTTTTATGTATTACTGGAATACACTGATGCCAAATTCCTCTTGCCATTGATTTTAATACTTTGCATGCTCACTACACTTTATTTTCACCACCTTAAAATGGCCGCCGTTTTCACCTCCCTAGCTATCATAGCCTTAGTAAGTCCTTCCACGCTGTTTACCGCATTCCAGTTCCAGTAAAAGCCCGGGAACCTGAGCTCACTGACTACCAGATCGCCACACCCGCCATAGTGCCGTCGCACTCTTCGAGTAAGTAAGCAGCTGCTTCCCGCTTCTGTTTGGTTTTAAATTAGATATGCCCATGTGTAATCTACACCTCCGTTTTGCACTTGCCAGGTAGCCATCGCGCTCCTCCGCCATTGCAGCGTCAGAGTCCCGGCATAACCTTCCCATTAACGAACATTGTTCTGAGCAACCGGGTCTATCAGGTAAACAGCTACCGTTTTTCTGTGCAGTAGATGCCAAGCACGCGCATCTCTGTTTATATTATAAATTGCCACTTTTTATAATTACAGACTCGCCGACTAAGCCAACGCGCAACCGCCAGATCTATCGATCAGGCAATCCGGGGAGTGATTTCCTCACATTCAGCTTTTCATTTTTATGAAGTATGTACTTCAATACTTCCTGTTCACCTACGCTAGCATGCTTACAGGCCATAGTTCACCCTGCGGTATCGTGCACCTCCACTGCCCGTTTCATAACGTAGTACTGTCATGCATCAATCCCGAGAATACCGCCGAGCATGCACACTGCCAATCCACTTCTCAATGCACTCAATACCTGCCGGTATCACTGAGATTTGCGCCCGGTCCAAGCCTCTAATTGCCATTTCACGATCACTCTGACTGAATTCAAAATACCACGGCAAAGCAGAAAATTACTATGTTATTAGAAAATGTCAGGGTCACCACGCCGAATAAGTCACCACGTCGGTAACACTTTTTACTTAACTTTTTATTCACTTTTATCCATGCTTCACCCACAAGCACCCACTCTTATCACAACTTAGGGATCACTGAGACATGCCTTCATTTCTTGTAATTACCCTAACTCTCGGTCTCTCTGTTTCCCCCCCCCCTCTTTTTTCCACTGTAACCATTTATGTAATAGTAAATGTAATTGAAAGGCATTATATATTGCTCTTGTTCAAGACAACAATAGTGTCAACTCTTGTCCTGATGATGATGCCTCCATTCTTATAGGCATCGAAACGTCGTCGACTTTTAAACCCCATATGCGAATGATTCATGTCAAAATTCACAAAATGCAATGGAGTGTTTTTCTGTAATTTATGCCTGCCTTACTGAAGTACAAGTACGCAGACTTATTCTTTTGCCTTGTTTACATTGCTTTTCTGTTGTTTTGTCTTGTATGTTGAGGGTCACGGCTGTGCCCACTTGACATCCCTTTTTTAAAAATACCTCATCTTTGGATCTAAAGCTAAATAAACCCTGTCCAGACGGACAGAAGACATATTACTTACCAAGTATATGATTATTCTGTACTGTATATTAAATGCACATAGGGACCACTGTTCTTTGTAATAGATATTTAATGGTAACATATTTAGCTTCTTCTGAGTTACCTACATCAGAAGTAATCGTAACATGTGGAACATGTGTTTACCACAGTGACTACTGCATGTTTTGCAATGACAGCATTTCATCATGCTAGATTTGTTCAGGCTTTTTTGGTGAAATCTCTCAGGAGAACCTTTCAGAATCTGTACGCAAACAACTGTTAGACCTGGCATCCTTGGTGTGGTTTTCCCTGACGTTTTGCCTCTACCTCCTTTGTTTTTGATGCTGTGCTGGATTTCTTTTTGCTGGCTTACATTCTTTGGGCACTTTGTCACTGCTAATCAGTGTCAAAGTGCAAGTGCTCCCTGTGTAAATTGTGAATGTAATTGTTTCTCCCTGATTGGCATATTTGATTTACTAGTAGGTCCCTAGTAAAGTGCACTAAGTGTGCCAGGGCTTGTAAATTAAATGCCACTTGTGGGCCTGTAGCACTGATTGTGCCACCCTCATGAGTAGCCCAGAAAAGATGTCTCAGTTCTGCCACTGCAGTGCCTGCGTGCAGTTTGTTAACTGCCACAGCGACTTGGCAAGTTCACCCACTTGCCAGACCCTAACCTTCCCTTTTCTTAAATATCAGACACCCCTATGGAAGGCCCACGGTACCCCCCTGGGCAGGGTGCAGTGTTTGTGAAAGGTAGGTGTAGTAACTTAGTCCAGCCGAGTTGATGTACTTCAAGTAGATTTATTGAGATATTAAGTTGTCAAGAATAAGGACCCACCAGGAGCAGCCAGCAGGTAGCTCAACCCCATCATAACTGTGGTTTATCTTCAATCATCACCCAACATTCTATGGTGCATCACAGTGTAGAGGCATTCCACTTGAATGCATGAAGTTGGTAAAGGTATGCAAAGGAATATGCAATAGGTAGAATATAACAGTAGGACATGTACTGATGTGTGTAGCATGTCCTAATAGTGAATTACAGCCAATTTCGTTTTCACTGTTGCAAGGCTACCTGTTCTCGTAGGACAGAATGGGGAGTTTGTTCATAACATCTTATAAACATAACTGCCCCTGGGAACAAGGTAGGAAAATAAAGTTTAGAATGCCTGATTTCGAAATGTTAAGATGCATCTTTTAGTAAGGGTTATTTTAAACATTCTGTGTTTGAAAATACCACTTTAAGAATGTAGGTATTTTCTTGTTCAACCTTCCAGTGTACCTCTGCTGAGATGTGGATTGCCTGTCCAGGATTTGGAGTGTGAGGTGCTGAGGTGGAACAGTGGTTCAAGAGAGCCTGATGAGTCAGGGCTAGGCAGAATAGACCTGGGCTGCATTTAGAGTAGGGGGAAGAGATTTCCTTTCACCTGAATGGGCTTGGTCTGCCTTCCACAATGCTGTCTCCACCTCCTGCCAGGAAGCTGCACCAGAGAGGACAAAACTGGTTTTGGCTGGGTACAGGGCTTCTCAACCACCAGAGAACAAAGGATTTTGTAGTATAAATATTGAGGCCCAACCCCCAGAATTGAAGATCATTCCTGGAATTCAAGAGGACCCCTTTGCCAAGGAGAAGAGCTAGACTTCACCCCCAGCTCCCCTGAACTCTGCTGTTGTGAGTTCTGACCTGCCTAGATGTGCCTGTGCCATTTTTGGGCATCTGGAGGTTGTTGCTGCTGTTTGGGAGCTGTAAGAAAGAAGAAACATGAAGAACTGCTAAAATCGACGTATCGCTCTTCTTGTGACTTTTTTCTCGATGCACCTCCAAGGGGCGAGAAGAATTTCCACGTATCGCCATGCAGCTGCGAAAACCGTTGCAGCGCCTGTCGCTGTTGAAAGAATCGACGCATCAAGGGATTGCAGCTGAAGAGGACCGACCCATCGCCGCTCGATGCCGCCGCATCGATCACCGATGCATCCCGGAGATCCACACATCATACCTGTGTGGCATGCTTTTCTGGCACATCACCTGCGAACCGGAACCGACACAAAGAATCGATACCTCACTCCACATACAGACTAGAACCAATGCAACTCGTCCTCTGCGTACCACAGAACTTGCGCATCACCTTGCTCAGGTCTCAGGAGTGTCGCATCTCTTTGTTTTCCAAATTTGCAACTATTTGGATTGGAAACTCTTGACGCATCCATAGATTTCTATGGACGGGAAGTTATGTGTTCCGCAACTTCGCAAAATATTTTGCTTGTTAGCATTCTCAAAATGCGTGTTTGCGAGATATTTCCACCCGAGCATGCAAACAGTGATTGCGAACAGGTAAAAAGCATTGCTAACAAGCAATTCCGCGTGTTCGCAGTTTTTCTGCGTGTTCGCAGAGATTTTTTACCGTTTCGCTGAGATTTGCGTAATGCAATTCTGCAAATTCCGCACACCCCTACAAATTACTGGACTAGACCACCTGTTCTGCCTACCAGGCCATCAAAATGCTGGCATAGTTGGGCGCATAACAGGTTCCCATAGCTGTTTCTTGTTTCTACCTATACGACACATCCTAAATCAGGAAAATATTTCCTCCAGGCAAAATTATTTCAGTGTTAAAAACAGCATTATGTGTGCAAATATCTGAATTAGCCTTGGCTTTAAGAAGATCTGACAGACTCTAATTCTATCTTCTGTTGTATACTAGTGTAAAGAGAATTTACATCTAGAGTTATCAGACAAAAATCTATGTTATACTCAATGCTTTCCTTGGCATAGGAGGGTAAAACACTAACCAAGGATGATGGAACGTGATTAACCTATTTAGATGTATTCTCAAGGAGACTCCCAAAGGCAGAAACAATTGCTCTGCTAGGGATTTTCTTGGTGTCTTTGTGTATATTTGCTAATAGGTATAAGCTAGGGATCACTGAATGTTCACATTTTAAGAACAAATTCTCTTCCATTTCTAGCAGTGTTCTGTCTTTCCAGTCCATCACATGATCATAGAACCTCAGTTTTATCAAGTTGTGATCATGCACAGTTATGTTCCCATAACAATTACCATCAGTAAGGTAATTCATAGCTTCCTTTGCTCTTGCCCAAATTACTATTTTACACTCCCATTGTCACATGATTTTATAACAAGGGTATGATAATCTCTTAATGTTTTCAAAATTTGTGTTTGTTTCCCTGAGACATTAGGGGATTTAGTACACTAAATATTCCTCCAAAATGTATTCAATCTAAATGTCAACATATTTTGAGATACTTATAGATATGTAAATATGAATCTTGTTCCTGAAACAGTGTCCCCGTCATGCACAGCTTGCAATGCCGGGTAAGAACAGGAAACAGCACAGTCCGGTATCTGATTTTCAACAAATATATTTATTTTCTTTTTACAGCCAGGTACATTGTGCATAACTACAAAGACCCACGTGTTTCGGCAGGAGTCTTCAACGTTATATTTAACAGTGATGTTATAGTTAGGAAATACAATAAAGAAGCCTTAGAAATTCACAGAAAAAAAACAAATGTTACAGGGACATTATAGTTAGGCTCAGATTTCACTTATACAAAACCATGGAAATGCAGCGATTATGGTTACCTTAGCTACCTATAACTGACACCCCTGCAATACCTTGCTTACAACTAGGAGTGGGCAGAGCTCATAAAGTTTCACTGCGTGGAATTCTGCATAGTTATAGAAAAACTCTGAGTTTGTGAGTGTGTGGAGTAGGTTGATCACACACCAACCACAAGCTCAATCATTTTGTACCTCAATTCTCAAAGGACGAGTCTAGCAGTGCAGCCACAGAGGGTCTGCAAAGGGTGTCTGTCAAAGTAGAAAGCTACTTTAAGTGGGCTACAAAGTCTTGTACAAACTCCAGAGGGGGCAACATGTAGAGAAGCAGGAACTCAACCAACGAGATTGGGGCACACAGGGTCAGACAGGCCCCACAGCTGGAGCCACTCTCTCCTATCTAATCTCAGGTCTCACAGCTGGGCCAGACCCACCCCCACCACTCCAGCCAATCCACGCCTCTCACTGCCGGGGCCTACTCACTTTACCTCCCCATCACTTAGTGCAGACACAGCTGGGAGAGGAAGACTCTGAGCCAGGTAACAGCCAGGAAAGGTGATGCTCTCACCAGCCCAAGGCCTCTCCAGTCAAGGCTGCACCCGACTATCTTCCCGAACCTGCCCCTGTAGGTGTGGCCCACTGGTAAAAGCAAACAACAAGACCACTGCCTGGATAAACCAAAGTGTTCCAAAGTCCAAGAACAGAACACTCCTTTCATTCATTATACCCAATTATTTAGTGTTTTCCATGACTGATTCCCATCAAGCACCTAATGCTCAGAGGAAAGTTTCTATTAATCTTGGCTATAATGAGTGTAGCTCAGCACTCGTAGTTCCAATTGCTCTCTCCTTAACTTTCATGGCGAGCCACAAATAGCACCTCTACATTGCACCAAATTATAACACAGCAGGCTGTCATACAAGCAACTAAAATGCCCCATTCAAGTTGGGTGATAAAATACAGCGGTTATTGGGGTGCAGAGGCTCCATTACCCCTCTGGAGTCAACTGCGAATGTGCCTGCTGCTGATGGCTATGTTCACATAGCTTTTTATAAAAATAGCACAAAAGTCAAGTACAAATGCTTGAATCACGCATTTTTTTAACACATCGGTCAAGACATATGTCCGGTTGCAGCAAGCTTGCGTTTCTTGAGACTATTGTGAAATTCCACATTGTCTCTTTTTAGGCAAAGGTTCCAAAAATTAAGACACACAACAAAAGTAAATGACCGTTTTTCACCGTTTACTGTTGGTTAGCAATGGAGCCATGAGCACCATATCCCTTTGCTGGCAATAAAAGGCAGTCATTCTTAGCGGTGGACTGAGGGGGCTGGCAAACTACACCACGCGGTGGAGTTGGAGCTCTCGGTTGAACTTCGTGCTCCAAGCAGAGTATGGAGTTGGCAAAATTCTGTGAACGCCGCACGCGGAGCCCACCACTACTTATGACCTCAATTATTACATCACTCTTGACATGATCAGTGACATCAATGAGGACATCATAATGACATCACCAATGACATCACTGATTACATCATCCCGTGACTGTGATTCATAAACATTTCTGAGACTTAAAGAAATATATTAAGTTAAATTACTATTCTTTCTGTACTAGTGATGTTATGTTATGTTAAAATTACTTTTAGAGCGCACTTACACCAGACGGTTTCATGGCGCTGTGAACGGGAGGTAGCAGAACCAGCAGTGAAAAGTAATGGGAGGGCGATGTGTTACTCGTAGGTCTGGCGGAACAAGAAAGTTTTCAGGCGGGATCTAAAGTGGGGGTAGGATGTGGTTAATCTCAGTTCCAATGGCAGTGAGCTCCAACAAGGGGGGCAAGGAAAGAGAATCTGAGACCACCGTGCTTCTTGTTGATAAAGGTAGGAGTTGTCAGAAGAGCCAGGTGGGAGGAGCGAAGATTACGAGAGGGAAGATAGCGGTGGAGCAAGGAGGAAGTAAAGGCTGGACCAAGACCGGCCAGTGCTTTGAAGATGATACAGCCTAGTTTGAAGTCGCAGCGTTTGGCTACCGGGAGCCAATGAAGGCTTTTAAGCAGGGGGCGGACATGATGATGTCTAGGTTGGTGAGAAATGAGTCCAGCAGCCTGGTTCTGTACTAGCTGCAGACGACGGAGCTGATAGGCGGGGATGCCAACGTATAGTGAGTTGGCATAGTCAATGCGTGAGATGACTAGGGCCAGAAGAGCCAGGGTTATGGCTTCCATGGTTCAAAATCTGGAGATCTTTCGAATTCTGCGAAGGTGGAAGAAGCAGGATGATACCACTGCGATAATCTGGGACTTCATGGATAGATCTTTGCAGATCATGACCCCTAGGCTCTTTGCCGCATCAGCAGGGCAGGAAGGAGTGCCTAGCCTAGGGGGCCAGAAGTTTGAGTTCCACGGGTTGGACGGACATCTGATCAAGACCAACTCAGTCTTGTCGGGATTGAGTTTTAAATGATTGGTCACCATCCAGTCACTGATGAGGCACATGGTGAACTGGAAATTGCTGATTGAGTGGTCAGATGGGTCGATATCGAACACCAGCTGGATGTCCTCTGCGTAGATGAAAGCAGTGACCTTGCTTCCGCGCAGGGACCGAATAAGAGGGGTCAGGTACAGATTAAAAAGTATGGGGGAGAGGGAGGATTCCTGGGGGACACCACATGTCAACTTAACTATCTCTGCGGAGAAGTTGGAGAGGCGGACGGCCTGATGGCGGTTACTAAGGAAGGAGGAAATCCGCCTAAGGGCCAGCCCCTGGATGCCGGCATCGCCGACGCGGTCAATCAAGATGTTGTGGTCGACCGTGTTGAAGGCAGACGACAAATCCAGGAGCACTAAGGCCTGGCTGACATTGTGGTCCGCTCCCCTTCTAAGTACATCCATAGCTGGGAGAATAACGAACTCAGTAGAATTAGCTGGTCTAAAGCCTGCCTGTGGGGGTCGAGGAACTGAGAGTGTTCGATGAAGGAGCTAAGGAAGTTGGTGACATACCATTTCTAACATATCACATCTGAGTGGCTATCTGACCGGTCTGTACCAGTGTGAGAGTGGATGTCTGAGTGGCTGTATGGCTGTGTGAGTGGGTGTATGGGTGGCTGTTGAATGTGTTAGTAGGTATGTGAGTAGCTGTATGGATAATTGAGTGGCTTTGTGAGTGGCTGTTTTGGAAAGGGAGTAGGAGTGTGAGTGCCTTGAGACCCTTACAGGTGAGTAGTTCCGCTTTACAAACCCCTGATTAATTGATTGATTGAGTGGCTGCATGGATGAGTTAGTGGCTGTGTGAGTGTCTGCACAGCTGTGAGATTGGGTGTGTGTGTGGCTGTTTGGATGACTGAGTGGCTTTATGCATGAGTGAGTGGGTGAGTAAGTGGCTGTATGAGTGAGTGAATGGCTCTTTGAGTGGGTGTATGGTTAACTTATTAGGTGTGCGAGTGGCTGTATTGAGAGCAAGTGCCTCTATGAGTGGCTGCATGGGTGAGTGAGTGGCCATCTGAGTGCTTGTATGGATGAGTGAATGAGTATGTAAGTGGTTGTGAGAGTGTGTGAGTGGGTCTGTGAGTAGTTGCATGGGTGTGTCAATAGGTCTATCGAGATGCTCTATGGGTGAGTGACTGGCTGTCTGAGTGATTGCATGATTAATAAAGTGTGTGTATGAGTAGCTGCATGGGTGATTGTATGGCTGCATACGTTGTTGTATGGGTGAGTAAGTGGTTATATGAGTAGCTTTATGGGTGAGTGAGTAGTTGTGTGAGTGGTTGTATAGGTGATTGAGTGGGTGGGTATGTGAGTGTTTGCCTGGCACATGCTAACGCACCCAGTACATTTTATAGATCCTTGAGCTGAGGACATTTTAATCATCTAAGTTTGGTGTATGGCATGGAAATCCCTCCAACCATACTTTATGCTATTTAAGTTATTGATACAAAATAAACATGAGGAAAAAGTATTTAATAAAATCTGCAATTTAAATACACTTACTCCCTTCAAAGCTATAGGTCTTTCGAGTAACTCATGGTTGGCTGTGGCCTTTCAATGTGGTGAGAGGGTCTTGCTCAGTTAATAGCAATGTTTTAAAGGTCAACTCTGCTTGGAGGCATTTGATCAAAGCAGAAGGGAATCCAATTTGGACAAGAATTTTAATCAAGCACTCTTTTCCTTTTAGACAGAGTAGAACTGATCTAATGGCAATGTCCTGTTATGCTCAAAACCCCTAACCTGCTGGCCCCCATCTCCCCAGTGCATTGTCCATTTCTGGCTATTTGGGGTAGTTTTTGCCTAGGGCTCCATCATTTTTTTGCAACAAAGGTATAAATGCCAAATTCGAAGCCTTTTTTGAGACATCTTCGAAATTCTAAGGGGACCCAGGGTTTGTGGATTCTCCTGGAGGGGACTGAGAAAATAGGCAAAATATAGCAACATTTTGAGTTTTTGGTGAAAATAGGAAAAACTGGCTCCAGATATAAGTGTCTATTTATTCCCTAAACATGGCATCCATAAGTTGTTTGCTGTACTAAAGTCACCATCTTCCCAACTTTCAGAAACATGCAGAGCTGAATCACAAAACCTAATTAGGCGCCACAATTTGGGCATTTTTAAAAGAGGTAGATTTACGAAAAGTAGACAGTCTAAATTCAACAAGGGGTCATATGTGTAGATCCCTCAAGGTTTTCCCAAGGAAAATAACCGTTGAAATAAAGAAATATTGAAAGAGAGTGGGAAAAAATGGCCATTAGTGACAACATTTTCATCTGTAATCTTTTGGCACAATGTCCGAGTTACAAAAGCATATACCATTACATTCATTAGAGCCTTTGGATTCCCGGGATATATAGGGTTTGTAGGTTCTCCAAGAACCCAAGGTACCTAGAGCCAACAACTGAGCTGCACCGTACAATGGCTTTTCATTGAGTACCGAGTATAGACGAATACTTATAGCGAAATAGTCACAATGAAAAATGGGTATCAAGGAAACCAATGTATTTCTGAAATGGACCTACATATTGGAGGTTAGGGCAGTTGTTCTTTCTACATCTCTGAATTTCTGGTTATTCATATTAGTGTATGATTTAAAGAGTATTTTCCAAAATGTCTTCTTTCTTATACGGTTATAATAATGAAAGGCACAAATGCAACAAAATCCAATTAGTGATATCAAATGTTCTACAATTCTATGCTCCCATAAATCTGGAATCTATTGGGAGACACAAATTTTCATTCACGCGGCATTCCTCCAAGTCTCCTGATAAAAATGGTCCTCACTTTTGTGGGTAGGCTTGGTGCCTGCAACTTGGACTAGGCCAAAACACAACATGAATGCATCACAATTTCCCACCAAAAACTGACCTTTTTTTCCAACGTGGGTAGCTCTAGATTTAGGACCCTAGCTCAACTGGTACCTAGGGAAATCTAGCCAACTTGTACATGTTTGAAAACTAGACACCTAGGGGTCTGCAGGGTGGGCTGACTTGTGTGGGTCTCACCAGGTTATTTTTTTTACCAAGAATCCCTTGCAAACCTCAAACTTTGACCAAAAAAAAACAAATTTGTCCCACATTTCTGTAATGGATAGTTTTAAAAAATCTCTAGGAAGCCACAGACACCCATCAACCTGGCATACCCAAAGTCTTCTGATAAAAAAGGTACCTCATTTGTGTGGTTGGGTCTAATGCCTGCATCAGGAAATGGCCCAAAATGCAACATGGATGTATCGCATCTTTTCACCGAAAGCTGACCCTTTTCTTCCAATGTGGGTGTGGTAGATTTTGGACCCTAGCTCAGCAGGCACCAAGGAAAATCTAGCAAACCTGTACATTTCCGAAAGACTTGCATGGCTCACATCAGGTTTTTTGACCCAAAATCCTTTGCAAACCTCAAACATTTACTAAAAAATATATTTTCCTCATATTTCTGGAGTGGGAACTTCTGGAATCTGCGGGGAGCCACAAACTTCTGTCACCAGGCATTTCCCCAAGTCTCCCAATACAAATGGTACCTCACTTGTTTGGGTGGGTGTAATGCCTGCATCAGGAAATGGGCCAAAATACAACATAGACTCATCGCATTATTACACCGAAAACTGACCTTTTTATTCCATTGTGGGTAGCTCTAGATCAAAAGGCACCCAGGGGCACCGAGCCAACCTGTACATTTCTGAACAATAGTCACCTAGGAGTATCCACGGTGAGCTGAATTGTGTGGCTTCCATCAGGTTTTGTTACCCAGAATCCCTTGCAAACCTTAAACCTTGACTAAAAAAACACATTTTCCTCACATTTCTGTGTTGGAAAATTCTGGATCTGCAGAGTTCCACAGACTTCCACTACCCCGGCATTCCTGCATGTCTCCCAATAAAAATGGTGCCTCACTTGTGTGGGTAGTCCTAGTAACTGTGACAGGAAATGTCCCAAAATTCAACATGGAAGCACCACATTTGTACACTGAAAACTGACCTTTTTTTTCCATGGTGGGTAGCTCTAGATTTTGGACCCTAGCTCCGCCGGCACCTAGGAAAACCAAGTCAACCTGCACATTTCTGAAAAGTAGACTCATGGGGATATCCAGGGTGGGCTGACTTGCATGGCCCTCGTCAGGTTATTTGACAAAGAATCCATTGTAAACCTCGTACTTTGATTAAAAAAACAAAATGTCCCCACATTTCTGTAATGGAAAGTTCTGGAATCAGTGGGGAGCCACAAACATCTGCCCACCCATCACTCTCCCAATCCTCTTGATAAAAATGGTACCTCACTTATGGAATGGAATCAGGACTTGTAAAGCGCGATGGCTACCCGAAGGCGTCCCAGCGCTGTAGACAAACTGGGGGGTTGTGCTATAGGGAAGGGAGTGCGGGAGGCAGAGGAGCAGGTTAAGTGTGGGATTTATTAAAGAGCCAAGTTTTTAAGAGTTTTCGAAAGGTGAGCAGGTTGGGTTCTGTGGGTAGACTTAGTGCCTGCATCAGGAAACCGCACATTTTTCCACTGAAAACTGACCCTATGTTTCCAATATGGGTAGCTGTAGATTTTGGACCCTAGCTCAGCCGGCACCTAGGGAAATATTAGACCTGTCATCCTTAAGGGGGTCTTTGTCCAGACTTTTTGTCTTTTACCTCCTCTTTTGCTGATTCTTTTTGTTGGCCATAGGACTCTGAGCACTTTACTACTGCAAACCAGTGCTAAAGTGCATGTGCTTTTCCCCTAAACATGGTGACATTGGTGTATACCTGATTGACATATTTGATTTACTAGTAAGTCCCTTGTTAAGTCATATTATAACATATTGCCTGGGCCAGTAAGTCAAATGCTACTATTGGGCCTACAACACTGATTGTGCTATTCACATAAATAGACTGTCTCAGGCCTGCCAGTGCAGCACATTTGTTAAAGGCATGACCTTTTTGGGTCTCCATCCTGATCTAAATTTGAGAAGCCTAGATAATCGATGACTTGAAACCAAACAAGTCATAATTCACAAGTCTGCTACTCTTTTATTTTTTTGGTGAAGTTTTATATAGCACGAACTTGACCTAATGGCAGATGTCCTTTGGATCGCTAGGGCAAAGTCACTTTTAATAGACCGGGCCATTGTAGTAGAATAGACTACGTTTTTGTACAAGTTGAGCTTTGGCCTGCCATCAAAGACATGGAAGTGATTGACTTAGTAGATAGCGATCACAACTTTCTTAGTTTGACATTATGTATTAAAACAACCTTACACCATGGGAGCAGGGGTAACAGTAACATTGGAGCTCTCCAACCCACCAATACCTTTAGATCTACCAGGTGGGAGTGGGTTGTTAAAAACCCTTCAGCCATTGATAGTATCAAGGGAATTGTTATTGCTGGCTATGAACATCTGTCCGAATTCCCTAGTGATGTGAGAACCGATATGATGGCAAAAACACATGATATGTTAGGGGGGAAAATAAGGGATGTCTTGGGTAAGGCAGGAAGAAAGGAGAGACATTGTCCTAAACCTGAGTCTTGGTACAGCAATGCCTGTAGAGTGGCTAAAGGTGAGCTCCTTGCTGCTATCAAAACTAGATTACAAACAGAGATTGTTAAATCTAGAGCACATCATAGGGAAGTGAATACAAATGCAAAGAGGGAGAGGGAAGACACCAGAGAATTTTGGAAAACTGCAGCTGTGGTCTCAAGTGGGAACAAACCAGTGCTCGGTTTTTGTATTTAACCAGAAGATTGGGTAGCACATTTAGTCAACTGTATACAGATAAGCGTAGGATGACAATGATTGTAGCATCTAACCTGTTAGCTGTGTCCCATTTGGTATGTTATGTCATGTTAAAAATATTTCTTAAGCGCACGTTCACCAACGGTTTCTTGGCGCTAAGCAGAAACATGTGCAAACAAACACAAGGAGTACTCTAATTGTAAGCCTGAGCAAACAGCCATGTTTTAAGAGATTTCCTGAAAGAGGGGTAAGAGGTAGCAAGACGAAGATCCAGAGGAAGGGAGATCCAGAATTGTGGCGCTAAGGCTGAAAATCTAAGACTGCCGTGTTTTTTCTAAGGGTGGGCGTAGTTCGCGAAGTAGCGCTACGCGAAGCTACGCAAAGTGCACTACGCGAACTTCACGTAGCACTACGCGAGCTGCGTAGTAGCATGTTCGCACTGTGCAAGATGCGTTTTCAATGATTGCACAGTGCGGACAAGCATCCGGCACTGTGCAAGCATTGAAAACGGCATCTTGCACAGTGCGAGCTGTAGTTTTCTGCTTCTCGAGTAGATTATTACTCGAGCGGCAGCTTTCTCAACGCAAACAGGTAGTTTCTCATTGAGAGCGGTCGCGAGCATGCGCAACCGCTCACAATGAGAAACCTGACCTCCTCGCGTTGAGAATCTTGCCGGGATGTCTTTTTGCTTGTTCGCGGTCGCGAACATGACGTTCAGGACCGCGAACAAGCAAAAAATGACCGCTGCACTACGCTACACTGCACTACGCATGTTCGCACTGTGCTACGTGCAGCTCGCGTAGTGCGAAGTTGCGAAAACTTCGCAAACTCCGCGAGCGTAGCGTAGTGCTTCGCCCAGGGTTAGTTTTTTCCGTTTAAATGGACAGGGAATAAGAAAGTTCATATTAGATGAGCGTAGCTCACGGGTAGGGGCATATTGCTGTAGTTTAGTGGAGATAAAAGCCCAACCCTGATCCAGGAGGGCCTTGTAGGTAATGCTGCCAAGTTTAGAAAGGCAGTACAAAAGGGGGTGGTGATGGATGGAGCATCTGAACCAATCAAACACTCACACCCAGTCAACAGATCTGGGTTTAATCCATCACCGTTCTTTAGCCCACTCTGCCACCCCAGTTCAGACATGCCCATATGCAAATCAGTCTGACCCTGTGCCTCCTGGGAACAGTCCAGCCTGAACTGCCAAGCCATGCCTTCCCTGGACTTCCTAGCTTCCTAGGACCGGTTTCTGGCATTCCAGCCGTCTTCAGCCAGGCTTGCTTGAATCCAGTGGCAAAGTGAGCAAGGGACTCACGTCTGAGCATACCCTGCCAACTTATGGCAAACAAAGCGGTACAAAAGGGGGTGGTGATGGACGGAGCGGAAAAGCGGCGGACGGTCTTTCCGTCCGCTGCGGACCCCCCAGACATACTAATATGGCGGGGGGGGACATTCCAGCTAGGATGGCCGGTGGATCACTCCCGCCAGGTCGGCGGTGGCTACCGCCGGCCTGGCGGGGGCAATCCACCCACCATCCTAATGGGCCCCTTGGTCTTTAATCTGGGGAAAAAAGCACATGTTTAGTTTTGGACCTATTTAGCTCCAGCAGTTCCATGCACAGCATGGCAGGCACCATGCTGTGCATGGAAGTGCACAGCATGCTTTCCTGCCATTGTGGCGGGCGTTGCTGAGTGCACCACCCGCCACAATGGTGGGAATGCAGGATGGGCCCGCCACTGTGGCGGGCGCATCCTAATGCTGGCCACGGGACCCCCGCCCTTATGGTGGGTGGTCCCTTTTGCTGGTAGAATGACGGGCGGACTTTGTTCAAGGGTAGTCCCGCCCATTGTTACCCTGGCTGATACGGCGTTCTTCCCACGTAAAACCATAAACTTGGTTTTGGATACATTTACCTCTAATTCATGCTCGCGGCATAACAGTTCAAATCTAGACAGGGCCAATTGTAAACCCTGTCTCGTTTTCGATATTAACAGCGTATCGTCCGCGAACATGAGTAAAGGTATTTTTATCGCATTTTGCGAATGTATAGGCATGGAGATTCATCAGAAACCTCACCAGTTCAACTGGCATTCCCAGTTTAATTAAGCATTCCATAGGGGATAAGGGTGGGGAGTGTTTTAAAATATTTATTTTTAATTATTAAAAATTTCAAAATTAAATAGGAAATTAATTTTTTACATATCGAATTTCAAATAAAATTTTAGGAGCGGAATGTTCGGTTTATGGGGGATAAGGGTGGGGAGTGTTATAAAATATTTAGATGTCATTATTAAAATTTGGAAATTTAAATAGGAAATTAATTTTTTACATTTCGAATTTCAAATAAAATTTTAGGAGTGGAATGTTGGGTTTATAGGGGATAAGGGTGGGGAGTGTTATAAAATATTTAGATGTCATTATTAAAATTTGGAAATTTAAATAGGAAATTAATTTAATAAATTTCGAATTTTAAATAAAATTTTAGGAGTGGGATGTTGAGTTTATAGGGGATAATGTTTGGGAGTGTGTTTAAATATATTTTGAATTTTCAATTTATATATAAATATTTATAGTAAAAGTATTTTTATTTACTATTTAAAATTATTACAAATTAAAAGTATTTATGTTTATATTTTAGCATGTACTTAATTTATTTTACTTTGGAGTGGTAATAGTAAATTAAATAGGTTCAATGTCCAGCACCTACCCCAATTTAATGTATATTGGAGTGGGAATAGTACATTAATTAGGTTCAGTGTCCAGCACCTACCCCAACTTAATGTAGATTGGAGTGGGAATAGTAAACTAATTAAGTTCAGTGTCCAGCACCTACCACAATTTAATTTAGACTGGAGTGAGAATAGTAAAGTAATTAGGTTTATTGTCCAGCACCTACCCCAATTTAATGAAGATTGGAGTGGGAATAGTAAATTAAATACGTTCAGTGTCCAGCAACTACCCCAATTAAATGTAGATTGGAGTGGGAATAGTAAATTAATTATGTTCAGTGTCCAGCACCTACCGCAATTTAATTTAGACTGGAGTGGGAATAGTAAATTAATTAGGTTTATCGTCCAGCACCTACGCCAATTTAATGTAGATTGGAGTGGGAATAGTAAATTAATTAGGTTTAGTGTCCAGCACCTACCCCAATTTAATGTAGACTGCAGTTGGAATAGTAAATTAAATAGGTTCAGTGTCCAGCAACTACCCCAATTTAATGTAGATTGGAGTGGGAATAGTAAATTAATTAGGTTCAGTGTCCAGCACCTACCCCAATGTAATGTAGATTGGAGTGGGAATAGTAAATTATTTAGGTTCAGTGTCCAGCACCTACCCCAATTTAATTGAGACTGGAGTGGGAGTAGTGCATTAATTAGGTTTATTGTCTAGAACCTACCCCAATTTCATGTAGATTGGAGTGGGAATAGTAAATTAATTAGGTTTATTGTCTACCTCCTACCTCAATTTAATTTAGACTGGAGTGGGATTAGTTTATTAATTAGGCTCAGTATTTAATATGTTTTATAATTAAATATATAAAGTGTTTTATGTTTAATTTAAATTACATTGTAAGTCATATTTAGTTTATTAATTCTTAAATATAATGTTATAATATTTTTATTCTAATTATTATTGAAAACAAAGTTTGTATATGTTCTAAATAAATATATTCATTATGTATTTTATTATATTTACATTATCTAGTATATATATATATTAATTATATAAGAGCAATTTTTAAATACATTCAAAGTAATAGCAATGTAAAGGTAGTAAAAAAAAATGCACATTTTATTTGCAACATTTTTATTATTTAAAATATGGAGTACATGAGTAAATCAAAATAGTATTTTTAATAAACAGTAGGAATGTATTCACAATATATAAGTATTTGTATATCTTTATTTAATACAAATCATTTTTGTTGTATATATGTTGCAAAAAGTACATTATAGGAAAAGGAAAACAATATAGTGAATACAAATATATTTTAAATTTGCATATATTTTGTACATATAGGTTGATGCATTTTTATTTTTCCTTTTGACATCTGGTTAATTAGTACATATTTTGTTGTAAGTTTACATATTGGTTTCACATTTAAATCATGTTATAAATGTTAATATAAATTCCTAAATATTTATTTACATAATTTACTGTTAATATTTTACAATACAGTTTGTACAAAAATAACATATTTGAGAATTATAACATAAAGTCCATGTATTTATATTATTAATATTAATAGTAAATTATTCATATTAACAAGTATTACATGTTATAATATTCGTTTTGTACAAATAAATACAATTAATACATTCATTTAGTAATTGTGTTGAACATACATATTTTTTATAATTATAATATTAAGGGGCCGATTCCGATTCGGGAAAGAAAACCGTCCGACGATTCGTATTCGTAGCCATTTCCGTCTGAATCGTGCAAATCCGCCTGAATCGCATAGTACGATCCGTTTCTCAAAAATACGTCCGAATCCTTGCGAACCGTACGAAAATCAAGCGAGAATCTGTACGGTACGGACTCGGTAAATAAACCGTACAATTCGTAAACATGCTGTACGACCCGACAAGTACGATCCAGACCGGGGACCGAGAACGCGATTTGTACGGGAAAACAGTTTCGCGTATGAATTGCGATTTGTACGGAAAACATCGCGTATGAGCGAGCCACACAATCAAATATGATTCGAACCCCCCCTAAACGAAGCGCTCGCGAACCCCGGATAAACGTCGCATAAGAGCGAGCCACAAAAGCAAATACGAATCGAACCCACCCTGAACGAAGCACACGCGAACCCCGGATAAACATCACGTATGAGCAAGCCACACAATCAAATATGAATTGTACCCTCCCTGAACGAAGCGCACGCGTACCCCGGATTAACGTCGCGTATGAGGCAGCCACAAAAGAAAATACGAATCGATCCTCCCTTGAACGAAGCGCTCCCGAACCCCAGAAAAACGTTGCGTATGAGCGAGCCACAAAAGCAAATACGAATCGAACCCCCCCTTGAACAAAGCGCACGCGAACCCCGGAAAAACGTTGCGTATGAGCTAGCCACAAAAGCAAATACGAATCGAACCCCCCTGGAACAAAGCGCAGGCGAACCCCGGAAAACGTTGCGTATGAGCGTGCCACAAAAGCAAATACGAATCGAACCCCCCCGAACTAAGCGCACGCGAACCCATAAAAACAACACAAGGAGGGTGCAAACGACTCGCACAACACCACAAAACATAACTCCTGTGTACAAACCATTGAAAATGAATGTCCTTGCCAGATCTAAACAGGCAAACAGAGTGGCTACCTCAGAACCACCCCTTATAACACACCCACCAAAAATTCAAACTAAGACCCATCCACAAATTGACCAATAAAAAGGGACCACACACACAAACCATGATCCTTTGCAACACACCCATTTAGCCTGTGGAAAAGTAAATTTTGCCATGTTCTGTGTCCCTACGCCTCATCCATCATATGTTATGTGTGCATGACCAATATGCATATGTTATTCCCCATGTCCGATTAATGACGCAATTCCAGTTGTGTCCACCTCTGGTATGTCATTTTCCAGTCCTCGTGAATACTACGAATATCAGGCCTATGTAAAGTAATGTTGCCACGTTTCTCAGTATGCACGTTATTCCAGTATAAAATCCCCGTTTCCAGGCCTCAAAAGGGCCCGGACCCTGGATTCAGCTCCTGTCTCCTGAAAGCCTCGCTAAGGAGCGATACAGCCCCCACCTGTATCCTCGACCCTTCACTTACTTCCTGCTTCGCAGTGCCCGGTGCAGCTCGGCTCTGTCTCTGAGTCTGCCAAAAGTATGTTATAGTTCCAGCTATCAGTTCAGTCCTCCTCCTCTGCATTCCTAAGCTACTGAACTGCATCAATAGTTTCCGTCATTGTCTAGCCTTCTCGTCTCCATGTTAGAGAAATACTGTATTTAATGGTCATTTAGTATTCTTCATCACGCATTTCATGTAGAATAATGCATGGTCCAGTCTTAGAATCAAGTTAGCTTTTCCCCTCATGACTTCTAGTTTATATCAACATGTTCCCTAAACATCAGATACCAGATAGGGTTTAGGTACATGTCGCTCCGACCCTCCAGACTCTAGTCTCTGCTCCTAGCACAGAGTTCGTAGCCCCCAGCTTCTCCTAGTAACACGTCATTGCCAGTTTTCGCGCACCATTAGGTTAGAGGTCCCGGCTCCTTAGGTAGCCCCCTCCTATGTTTCCGCCCCATTCATGACATATTCTGTTATGTTTGCACCACATGTCTATGTATACTCCCAGTTACACCTCTTTTTACTGTTATCTTTCGCGACTGCTACGCGTCACACCTTCTGCTCCACCCACTGTTACGCCTACTGCAATGTAATGCTATGTGTTTGCGTTATGTATATAAGTTGATGTATTGTTATTAAAAGTTAGCGCGCTCATCCCAGACCAAGCCCCAGCAGCTGCTGGGTCATCCTATGCAGGTTGTCCTGATCCTGTCCTTATGCTGTAATAAACCTGCAGAAACTCCTACTACCTCGAATCTTGACTCTTATTTTATTGAGCTATCTGTTATTCATTCATTCATTCAAAAATAGATCCGGTATTATTTATTTATATACCACATAATGGCGCCCGAATAGGGACTTGCCCTTTCCCCACGCGTCGGTGAAGCCACGCCGACCCCCCTGACCCTCTGCAGTCGTGACGGAACCATACCGTGCACTGGCAGATATTTCTGCTCCAAGTATCCCTCAGGCCCACGGAGGAGACGGAGGAGGCGGTCCAGCATCCAAACGAGACGGTGGAGGAACGCGGCGAGTCCCGACCAGAGCCCAAGCCGAGAGTCCAAGGTCCGAGGTATCCGGAGGCCCACCTGTAACTGAAGTCCGAAGTTCGTCGTCCGTCGTCCAGTCCAGTCCGAGGCTTTCCGTTCCGTGCTGCCCGGTGAGTACCATTGCTGGGGTAGTATCTAGACAGGACCAATCTAAATTGACTCCTGGTCCGTGGGTTGGTGGTGCCCAGACTCACAAACGAAGTGTTCACCTAGGTGGATACGGGTCTTGATGCGTCCCTTTATGGGACCGGTATGTTCCGTACTGTTACAGCAGTGCATCCAGTAACTCTAGTCTGTTCCGTTCTCGAGAAAATCTGTTCTATTTCTGTTCTCAGTATTCCAGGTAATATTCTGTTCGAACTGTTATTTATAATGTTCTTCATGTATTTTACTGTTGTGGTATGAGTGCGATGTGATTTCGTGTTTTCATTGTGTATTGTATTGTGTCCAGATTACAGTTCAGTCATGCCGCTCTTTTCCAAGTTACGTCAGATAAAAACTAGAAAGGGTCTGTTAGAAGAAGCAGTTCCTGTCCCGCCTAGGGACAGTCCAGGTCACTTTATGTATCAGAAACATGGCATAAGCGCCATATTATATCTAGATTTATGGGTAGAGTATACCAAACAGTTAGAAGAAAAGTATAGATGGCCCGTATCGGGTACATGGGATGCCGAATGTATCATGCGAGTAGAAGAAGCATTATGGAAAAAGAAAGCCAGACAGTCACAGAAAGATGCCATCGAGTTATGGCGCAAAGAAGCTCATAGAAGAACCGAAAAGGAAGTCAGAAAGTCAGAGTTAAGTAGAGAATCCCAAGAACGAGCCCAAGAAAGAGAATTAATCGAGATAGGTGAACAAGTCAAAGCCGAACAGTCAGACAGACAGAGGCATGCCCTTATTAAGGGTATGTATCCTCTTCTTGCCGAGGGCTTGCCAAAAGCGACCCCAGAGGCATCCAGTAATTTCCCGCCGCCATTAGTTCCGACCAAGCTACGTCACAAACAGACCGCAGCTGATATTTTTATTTCGTCCTATTTGGACGACACAGTCCCCGAATATGCAAATCCTGTTCGCGCTCCGCCAGTCCCTGTAAACCAGGTAATTCATGCTCCTCCAGACACCGGGGTGCCCTTAACAGCTCCCCCGGCCCAGTCCGCCATACAAGTCCAGCCCACGTTACAATTACCGACCCTGCCAGGACGAAGAATGTCAATCGACGATTCCAGTTTAGGGGCCGCAGGAGGAGGTCTTCCTCAAACCCCGCCGCCACACAAGCGTTCAACATTACTCGAATTACATGCTCAAGCGTTACAGCGCACGCCCAAACATCAGTCTGTTACAGAAATCAGGCAAACCCTTAACGAATGTGTCTATGATCCAGTTCCAGGCGAATATAATATGGTTTTATATTCCTTACGTGTAAGGAGAGTGACCGAGTATCTAGTCACCTTGCCGAATATGAAAGAAGATCTAGACAGAATATATCGTTTCATCCGTACAGGGGATGATCCAGAAAGTATTGGCGAGATTATGTCTCAAAGGAAAGCCGAGATTCAGCTCATGATATTAAAGTTCCTGATCAATTGTCTAATAAGAGAACAAGATTATCCGTCTAAAGATCCCGCCGAGATGAAAATTCTGACAAGGTGGAGTGATAATATAGCCGAGGGTAAGCACAAGACCGTCGGTGCTATAGAGAGTATGTACAAGAAAATTCGTAAAGAAATAATAAGGTTACACGAACAGCGTAAAGCAGCACAAGTAAGCGAGAAAGAAAGTATCTCTGATCCTGAAGAGGAAGACGAGAATTCCGCCAGAATAGCGTATGTAGGAAAATCTAGATTTCCAGATCGTCATTTACGTCTAGAACCCAAGTCTATTTTTCATCATCCAGCACCAGAACAAGGTTCTCTAGAACAAGTATTTCAAGCTACCGATCACATCCTGAAATCACGAATCGGTTATAGTGAGTTAAGTACTATGCATGAACAAGAACTAGTCCGATCAGCAGTCCGATGGATTACTGATTCTACCACTTTTCCAGACGAAATAGTGGCACAAATGTTCCTGAAATTGTCCCCAGCCGAGCAGCGACTGGTGGGTATGTATATGATCCAGCACCTCATTACTCTGTATGAGGGTCAACATTCTGATCCAGGTCCGTTGCATGATATCCTGAACGAGTTACTCCAGTATAGATGGAGAGGTCTAGGTACCGATTTAATTAGTGTCATTCTAGAACAGCGCCACAAATATAGAACGTTCCTGAACCCGCATTTTGTTCATGTCTCACCCCCAGAAAGTAAATCATTTTACATAGACAGACAGAATCCGTTACGAGAAGTCCACCCAGTCCAAGGGGCGGGTGGCGTAATGCAACGAGTGTTTGTATACACTCCGATTTCAAAGATGGAACTTCTTGAAATGAAGAAATTAATTCCCTGTCATGACAAAGATCCAGCAGGGTTCCATAGAGAATTAAAAGACATGCTCCGTATGGGAGAATACACTTACCCAGACATCATTAAAATGTTAAAGGTCCTGTTACCCGCAGGGGTGTATGAAAAGCTAAAGGAAAAAGAATGGGAGGTGGGAGAGAAAAAGATCGATTGGGCAGCTCTAGAAGCTGAAGACAAGGCACGAGTACCAGGTACCGGTCTTGGAGATAAATGTAAAGAATTACCAGAATTACTGATTCAAGTCTTACCCAGATTATTGACAACGAGAAAGGAAGACTGGGATGCAATCTCAGCCTGTAAACAGAAACAAGATGAAGATATTAGTGATTTTTATTCTAGATTTGAAAAATGTTTCAGTATCAATAGTGGTCTCAAGACAAGTAGTGAGTCATACCCTCACCTTTTCGTTACTAAATTAGTCGAGAATTCAAGTCCACAAATTAAAAATCGAGTCTTGAAAGTCGAAAGCACCTGGCAAGCAAATACTCCGTCCCAGATGCTCCAAATGCTTCAGTATCACCAGAATAGAATCAGGGAAGAGCAAGAACACGAGAGAAAACGTATGAAAGACACGAAAATGACTGGTTGCACAATCTGTTCCTCAAGACGGTCAGAAGAGGGGTCCGAATCAAGTCAGTCATCCTGCAGCTCCCGTTAAAGGGAACTGCAATTATTGTAAACAGCCAGGTCATTTTATAAACGAGTGTGCAGTTCTGAAACACAACATAGCTACTGGTAAGACTAAAGAAAGACCACGTCCGCCTAGACAAGAACAAGTTTCACAGATTCCTCAGTCACAGAATGCACAACAGACAGTTACAGTACCGCAGCCTATTGCTGCAACACAGCATGTCACATCACAGATGTACCAGTATGCACAGTCTGAGTATCCAGAATATCAGTCATATTCATGAAACAGCCTAGAGAGGGAGGTAGGCTTGCCTCTCATCGAGATACCTGTAGATCAAGAAGGTCCCTATGTTCATAGTCAAGTATTAGGGAAAGACAGAAAGTTTTTGATCGATACAGGGGCAAGTAGGACCACAATTAGTCATGCCGAAGTTCCAGGGGCTCCGCTCTCAGGCTCAAGAAATGTTTCCCTTGGATTTTCAGGAAAGCCAATAGTTAATGAGATTTCAAAGCCAGTCACTCTAGAAGTAGGTCCATTGTCCCGTACTACTGATCTGTTACTCACTAAGTCATGTCCAGAAAATCTATTAGGCATTAAGACACTGAAAGAATTAGGTGCAGTTATATGCTGTTCCCCAGAGGGAATACGATTGTTCCTACGTGACTTTAAGGGTCACTATGTATTACGAGATTTTGATTCAAGATTGTCTAAAGTTCCGCAGCATTTATGGGCGCAAGGTCCAACTGATGTAGGTTACATGCAAATCACACCCCATCGTGTGACTCTCAAACCAGGTGTAGTGCTACCCCGAATCAGACAGTACAGATTGCCACCCGAGGCTGTAACAGCCTTATCCAAAATTATTGACGAGCTCATGGCTCAAGGAGTAGTTGTAGAAACTGACTCCAATGTATGCAATTCTCCGATCATTCCAGTCATGAAACGTACTGATCCGAATGCACCCCCAGTATATCGATTAGTGATTGATTTACGAGAGCTTAATAAATGTATTATTCCTCAGTACCCAGTTGTTCCAGACATCTCTTCCCTGTTAACAGCCATTGATTCCGAAGCCATGTTTTTCACTGTCATTGACCTCAAGAATGCATTTTTAGTGTTCCAATTCATCCAGACAGCCAGTTTCTTTTCGGATTTTGTTTAAATGGAAGGAGCTATATGTTCACACGCGCTCCTCAAGGTTTCACAGAAAGCCCTAGTATTTACAGTCAAGCACTTAAGAGACAACTAGACAACATTCACATGCCAACTGACACTGCCCTACTCCAGTATGTCGATGATCTACTGATCACAGCCCGTTCTGAACGTGACTGCGAGCGAGCATCACTGACAGTTTTGTATTTCCTTGCCGAGATGGGGCACAAGGTGTCACCTTCGAAGCTTCAATTCTGTGTTCAGCAAGTGGTATACTTAGGACACTTGCTGTCCAAGAGGGGTAGGCAGTTGACACCCGACCGTATCCAGTTAATAGCGAGTCTTCCCCAGCCCAGAACCCAGAAGGAGGTACGTGCTTTTATCGGCCTTACTTCTTATTGTAGACAATGGATTCCCCAGTATGCATTTCTAGCCAAGCCACTGATACAGTTAACGACACAGGAGGCAGCCGTATCGACTGTCCTCCCTTGGACATCTGAACATACACTTAGTTTCAATGAGTTAAAGAAAGCCCTATGTCAAGCTCCAGTTCTAGCTACACCGAACTACAGTAAGCCTTTTACACTTTTCGTTACTGAACGTGAAGGTACAGCATTATCTGTTCTCACACAAGATCAAGCAGGACAATACAAGCCCTGTGCTTATTTTTCGAGCACATTAGATCCAGTCGCCCAGGCGTTGCCTGCGTGCCTCAAGTCAGTTGCAGCCACAGCACTAGCTATCAGACAAAGTGATTCCATAGTTTTAGGGCATTCCCTGACAGTACAAGTCCCACATTCAGTAGAAGTTCTTTTGAACCGAACACAAACTCAGCACTTGACAATTGCACGTTTAACAGGTTATGAATTGACACTGTTCCAGCCACACATAGAAATTAGACGCTGCAACGTCCTGAATCCTGCTACACTGTTACCATCAGTTAGTTCAAATTCTGACCCACATGACTGTGTGGAAGTAGTTAATATTACGACAAAGCCAAGACAAGACCTGACAGACATTCCGTTACCAGATCCTGACCTGACACTTTATGTGGATGGTTCATGTATGAGAACTAGTACAGGAGATTTAATCGCCGCGTATGCAGTGACTACTGACACTGAAGTTATCGAGACACACCGTATTGACACTCTGTCCGCTCAAGCAGCAGAGCTAGTCGCTCTGACACAAGCCTGTATACACGCCAAGAACCTGAAAGTTAATGTTTACACAGATTCACGTTACGCATTTGGAGTTGTACACGACTTCGGAGTGCTCTGGCAGGAGAGAGGTTTCATGACTTCTCATGGAACCAAGATTCAGCATGGTCTCCTTATTCAAGCCCTGTTAGATGCCATACATTTACCGACATCCATTGCCATCATGAAATGCAAAGCACATACGAAAGTTACTGACATTATTTCCCAAGGTAACGATCTAGCAGACCGCACAGCCAAGCTTACAGCACAGACTCCAGACATTCCAGTTAATCAGACACATACTCCAGATCCGACTACCTGCATGACAGTTAAGGACCCTACACAAGATGTCATAGATATCCAGTTACATGCTACTCCCGATGAAATCAAGAAATGGTCTGAACAAGGAGGGGTCCAGACAGATCAAGGATGGTTAACGAAGGGTAGAACCACATGGTTTCTCCCCGACTCTATGGTTCAAGTCATTATCAATACCGCACATAGTCCAGCACATTTAGGAGAAAAAGCTATGTTAGACAGTATCCAGAACATTTGGTTCAACAAGCATTTACGAGCTGCAGCCAAGCAGAAAGTCCGCACCTGTATGATATGTTGTCAGTTTAACCCAGGTAAAAGTGTCCCGGTGGAACAAGGTGGTTTCCAGCCTCCTGACCACCCTTTTGAGGTCCTCCAGATGGATTATATTCAGATGGAGCGATGTCGAGGTTTCAAGTATGTCCTTGTAGTAGTATGCGCTTTGTCCAGGTGGACAGAAGCATATCCAGTCCCAGATTACACAGCCGCGACCACTGCCAAACAGTTGGTTCGTGAATTTTTCCCTAGGTACGGACTCCCTAGAGTCGTATATTCTGATAACGGTCAGCCATTCTCCTCAGAGTTAATGAAGCACGTTTCCCTTTTGTTAGGGTACCAGTGGAAGTTCCATTGTGTACGCCATCCTGAAGCAGCCGGTCTGGTCGAGAGACATAATCAGACTCTGAAAATCCGCATTGCAAAAGTCTGTCAAGAAAAAGGTGTGGACTGGCTAGTAGCTCTGCCAGTCGCTTTGTTTTATATGCGCATGGTTGCACATTCCAGATCAGGTCTGTCCCCGTATGAGGTCGTATTCGGCCTCCCCCCTAACATGTGGGGTACTCCTAGACCCCGAAGTATTACTGATGTTTCATGTAATATGCTGACAGATTACCTAGCTTCCTTGATGTCTGCCCTCAACTCATGTCGTTCACAGGTTGCTGCCACCTTTCCAGACAACACCGAGGTGGCACCGCACGAGATCGTTCCAGGCTCCTTGGTGATGATCAGAAATTTTGACAGATCAAGTCCGCTGGAACCACGTTGGAAGGAGCCACGTCAGGTCCTCTTGACCACCCGTACTGCCGTCAAGTTGGAAGGCAGAAAAGGATGGATCCACCTGTCTCATGTTAAACTTTTTAAAGGACTGAAATCCGTTTCTAAAAACATTTCCCAGGATTTGAAGGACTGCCAGAATATTGCTCTTAAGGACTGTCCCGCACAAGACATTATTACAACCCCTCCCTTGTTAGAGAAAACTCCGCAGCAGGAGTATAAGTTAAAGCTCAGGTCTAGTAAAATAAGTCAGTCAGTTTGATTGTATAAGTCCTCCCCTAGGTGAAACGGTTAGACTGTTTCTGACATGTATAAAATAGACCCCCATAGTGAGAGAGTCAGTCAAAATTCAATCAGATGTATCGTTTTTCTGAGTTTCGTATTATTCATCAGCATAATGATTTCCTGCACCAGCTATGCGTTCTATCTGTATTTTCCAGTTCCTCATGTAAATATGTCTGCTAATGCTACAGTAGAGCACACGTTTAGTGATCTGCCTCCTCACGAATATTCTTACCGCCTCGCTATGCGCAACAACACATTTATCCGTATGTTACATTATTCACACCAGACCAGCAATGCCACTAATTGTTGGGTGTGTGGTCGACTCCCCCCTTTCCAGACCTCGAAGGGAGTTCTGTCACTGTTTCCTTATCCATTCTCACATAATGGTTCGTGTGGAGCATGGTCCACGTTAACGTCATCCTCAACAGATATGTCTTTTCTTAACAGTACATGTTTTCCAGACAAGCAAGGTTTCCCCCACAGAACAGGTTTAGATCTAGAAAATGAAGTTTATAATTTAGGTAATTATTCGTCGAATTTTATGGTCCTGAATGTTCAGTCTGATACTACTCCAGACTTACCTGCTATTTCAGTACTACCAGTCAAAGGCGAATTATGTGTCCGTAGTTATGGTTCCATACATGTAGGTCATAGTGATTGTACTACTGTTATCCAGTATAGTGACAGTGGGAAATCTATTTTTAAAGCTTCACGTCATTCTTATTTTATTTGTGGTCAAACTGCATATGTCCGTCTGCCCCTCGATTGGGAGGGAACCTGTTACATTGCTTTCTTACTACCACCTGTTTTCCTAGCCCCATCTGATTATCACAGAAACACACATCTAGTACACATTAGACATAGAAGGGAGTCCCCAATTGTCGATTATACTGAAACTACTCTAGAACAGTATACAGATTTCAATAAAGGTTTCTTCTTCTTCGTAGGACCTGTCCAGAATAGTAAACTGATCCGTAGGTTAACAAGAACCCTTGAAGCTGTAGTAAATGAGACTGCCTCTGCTCTAGGTAACCTAACCGAAGAACAATCTGCTATGAGATTTGTCGTTTTGCAAAATCGTCTCGTCCTTGACGTCATACTGGCCGATAGGGGCGGGGCCTGTAGAGTCATCGGATCTAGTTGCTGCATTTTCATTCCAAATAACGCGCCGTCTGTCTATTCGGCTATAACCAGACTCCATAAAATTGCCCATCTGTTACATCAAGATCCAGGCACCTGGACATGGTCCGGTTGGTTCTGGAATATAATTTCCGCATGGGGATGGAAATTCCTGTCCTTTCTAGGTATTGCAGTAGCGATCATATTTAGCTGCTGCCTCTGTATACAATGTGGCCCTGCGATTTGCAGCATGTGTGCTACCTCTTGTATTCCTAGTCCCAAGCCCCGTTCTAAATCCCGTTCCAAGACAATTCGAGACGAGCAAATGGTACTGTATGAAATGATAGATGGTATCATGAAAATTGATGTTTCCTGATGGAAACGTAGTGACAAGGAGGGAATGTGGAAAAGTAAATTTTGCCATGTTCTGTGTCCCTACGCCTCATCCATCATATGTTATGTGTGCATGACCAATATGCATATGTTATTCCCCATGTCCGATTAATGACGCAATTCCAGTTGTGTCCACCTCTGGTATGTCATTTTCCAGTCCTCGTGAATACTACGAATATCAGGCCTATGTAAAGTAATGTTGCCACGTTTCTCAGTATGCACGTTATTCCAGTATAAAATCCCCGTTTCCAGGCCTCAAAAGGGCCCGGACCCTGGATTCAGCTCCTGTCTCCTGAAAGCCTCGCTAAGGAGCGATACAGCCCCCACCTGTATCCTCGACCCTTCACTTACTTCCTGCTTCGCAGTGCCCGGTGCAGCTCGGCTCTGTCTCTGAGTCTGCCAAAAGTATGTTATAGTTCCAGCTATCAGTTCAGTCCTCCTCCTCTGCATTCCTAAGCTACTGAACTGCATCAATAGTTTCCGTCATTGTCTAGCCTTCTCGTCTCCATGTTAGAGAAATACTGTATTTAATGGTCATTTAGTATTCTTCATCACGCATTTCATGTAGAATAATGCATGGTCCAGTCTTAGAATCAAGTTAGCTTTTCCCCTCATGACTTCTAGTTTATATCAACATGTTCCCTAAACATCAGATACCAGATAGGGTTTAGGTACATGTCGCTCCGACCCTCCAGACTCTAGTCTCTGCTCCTAGCACAGAGTTCGTAGCCCCCAGCTTCTCCTAGTAACACGTCATTGCCAGTTTTCGCGCACCATTAGGTTAGAGGTCCCGGCTCCTTAGGTAGCCCCCTCCTATGTTTCCGCCCCATTCATGACATATTCTGTTATGTTTGCACCACATGTCTATGTATACTCCCAGTTACACCTCTTTTTACTGTTATCTTTCGCGACTGCTACGCGTCACACCTTCTGCTCCACCCACTGTTACGCCTACTGCAATGTAATGCTATGTGTTTGCGTTATGTATATAAGTTGATGTATTGTTATTAAAAGTTAGCGCGCTCATCCCAGACCAAGCCCCAGCAGCTGCTGGGTCATCCTATGCAGGTTGTCCTGATCCTGTCCTTATGCTGTAATAAACCTGCAGAAACTCCTACTACCTCGAATCTTGACTCTTATTTTATTGAGCTATCTGTTATTCATTCATTCATTCAAAAATAGATCCGGTATTATTTATTTATATACCACAAGCCACAGAGACTGACAACACACCAACAACTGCACACATCCACCTTCACACATACCCCCAATCACATTCAGACCCACACCCCCATTCACATTCATACCCACACACCCACATCCATACACACCCTCACCCCCAATCACATTCACCCCACACCATGTCTGCACAGAAGAATCCAAAGTACACAAAGGAGGAGATGGAGATCCTTGTAGATGAAGTCATCAGAGTCAAGCCACAGCTGTTTGGTGCATTGGTCAGGCGGACCAGCATAGCTGAGAAAATGCAACTGTGGGAGAGGATTGTCAATAAGGTGAATTCTGTTGCACCCATCAGATGCACCAGAAGGGATTGCCAGGCCAGGTGGTATGATCTGCGGAGGATGGTAAAGAGGAAGATGGATGACGATTACCAACAGAGCCAAGGCACTGGAGGTGGTGTTTCCCGCAGACCAGTACAGTTCCATCCCTGGGAGGAGAAGGTCATGGCCCTGCTACCACCGGTGGGAGTACATGGCAGTGAAGGAGTCGTAGAGCCTGGTGAGTATACAAACAACTCATGTGGAGAAGTGTGGCTCAGGGGTTAGAGGCGGCAGACCCAGAAGCCGGGATCGGTCCTGGACCAGGGTTCAATTCCCCGCCTCGGCGGGTCTTGGGCTCAAAAATTCCATGGACTCGATAATTCTCGCTCCGGTGCCTACTCGACTCACGGGTTCACACTCTGCGACTCTGGGCAATAGCTTGCTTAATCTCCACTACGGCCCCTCGCGGCGGGATGCCTGGCTTTCACCTTGTGGATACCCTGCCGGGTTTATCTCACAGGGGAATACCAGGACGGGTTCCCTAAGCAAGCGCTGGGACGCTTCCGGGCAGCCATGCGCTTTACAAATCAAATTTCATTTCATTTCATTTCATGTAACATGGTAATGGCATCTACACTCCAAGTACAAAAAATGCCCGCAACAAGCACCAAGCTCCAGCTGCCCATAACTACAAGCGAAAACAACACAAATGACACTAACATGTGTATGCCCCATTGACAAACCAAGGCCATGCCATGTCCCATGCTACAGGAAGCACAGACCCAAGAATAGACGTCCAGTATTCTGGGAGGGTGGGTGTCACGAAATGCATTGTGGGACCCCAAATCATACACAATTCCATGTGCGTCCCCAGGGGGGGAGCAAGGGGCTCTCTTGGCCCCCCTGGATCGCCAGTGTTTCTGGTGTGGGCCCAATCAGGGCCGGCCCTAGTCCATCATGCTTTTGAAATGGTCCCATTGTCCCAGGTGGCACCACCCTGCATTGGGTGGGAAGTGTACAAGGGGGTTGCCGAGAATTGTGCAAGACAGAGTGGAGAAGGGTGCAAGGCAGAGGGCCAGAAGGGTGCAAAGCAGAGGGGAGGAGGGTGCAAGGCAGAGGGCCGGAAGAGAGCAAGATGGAGGGTGAGAAGGGTGCAAGGCAGAGGGCCAGAAGGGTGCAAGGCAGAGGGGAGGAGGGTGTAAGGCAGAGGGCCGGAAGTGTGCAAGGCATAGTGGAGGAGGGTGCAAGGCAGAGAGCCAGAAGGGTGCAAGGTAGAGGGGAGGAGGGTGCAAGGCAGAGGGCCAGAAGGGTGCAAGGTGGAGGGTGAGAAGGGTGCAAGGCAGAGGGCCAGAATGGTGCAAGGCAGAGGGTGAGAAGGGTGCAAGGCAGAGGGCCAGAAGGGTGCAAGGAATAGGGGAGGAGGGTGCAAGGCAGAGGGCCAGAAGTGTGCAAGGCAGAGGGGAGGAGGGTGCAAGGCAGAGGGCCAGAAGTGTGCAAGGCATAGGGGAGGAGGGTGCAAGGCAGAGGTCCAAAAGTGTGCAAGGCAGAGGGGAGGAGGGTGCAAGGCAGAGGGCCAGAAGGGTGCAAGGCAGAGGGGAGGAGTGTACAAGGGCGAGGGTGAGAAGGGTGCAAGGGGGAGGGTAAGAAGGGTGCAAGGGGGATGGTGATGAAGCTAAAAAGTTCCCCACACATATAAACATCTCTGTGGATGCCCATGTCCAATTGCACTCATCCCATATGGCCCAGGTACAAACCCATGCACCATGCTCAATGCACATGGAGTGTGAATGTACTTACAAGTTAGCTGACACTGGGCCCTGGTGTAGGCAACACAAGGCCCTCCTGTGACCAGTGCAAACACAAACATCAGGACAACAAGGTCAGATATCTTGGGCAGGAACTCACAACCACTGTCATGGTAGCATGCTCCATGGATGGACAGCCACACCACGAGGGAGGGCCCAGTGCCAACTCAGACTCAAACTACCAGCACGGCCTGTCACACACACCCCTTAAACAAACATACCCTCCTGGGACCGGCTATGGAGTGCCCCACTGTCACAATGGTCATGTAACACAACAAAACCAATTCAGATCTGATGAAGCATCCAAGCGACAAATGCATGGTGCACATTCACAAGCCCCTTGCGCCTCTTTCACAACGCCGTTGCATCACCTATGTGACACAGCAACTGCACAAAAGAGGTGCCATGCTGCTGGGAATGTACAAGGTGACGCATCTGGGAGATGTGTCACGTTCTAAAGCCCTGCGCCACAAGTAATTGTTCTGGCGCGGGGGGGAGGGGGGTGGTGGGTGTTACGGCGCAGCCCCGCCTCACAAAAGTGGCTATGTGAAATCTACAAGATTTCACTATGTCACTTTTAAGCACATGCTGCGTCAAAACCCTGGGCATGGCTGATGCAGGTGTAAGGATTGAAGCAACATTGTGCAGATAGGGCCCCACAGACCATTGCTGGAGCTGTCTAGCACTGGTGACGCTACTCCAGCAATGCGCCTACCCATACAGCACAGATGTGTGACGCAGCTGTGTCATTTTTCCACCATGGTGCTCCACAATGTGAATTCCTTGCATCCGCGCTGGCATAGCTGTGGTGCACAATGACTGGTGAATCCCTGCGGATATGCAGGGCTTTGCCAGTCATTGTAAATATGCCCCCCCCTGTCACGGACTCAGGAGCAGATATCAATCGGACCCCACAACATACACATCCACAAGTGAACATTGAGGACAATCCAAAGCATCGACAACTACCAGGTGGAACTGTGACAACTACAATCTGTATGAAAAATGGTTGTTGCATTAAATGGCATTAACATTGTCTGTCTCTCACACCCACAGGCATCGTGCGGAATCGAACCCCAATGATGGGGAAGATGATCCACAGTCCCAGGCTCTGCAGGACCCTGATCACACTGACAGCGACGCCTCTCACCACTCCATGGATGACCCCGACCGACCTGGCACCTCTGGTGCCCCAAACCCTGCATCACCTGGATCAGGGACACCTGAGCCAACTGCCACCACCATTACTGCCACAACCCAGCAGACAGCTCGGAGTCCTGCCCACACTCAAGAACGGAGCCAGTCTGACAACGAAGGACAAGGTTTGGCGGGCACCCATGAGGGGGCAGACAACACCACCACTGCCATCACTCAGGGGTCACATCGAGCTGATGTGCCCACAACGGCAGGCGCAGCTCGTGTGGGCAGGGGTGGTGGGAGTGGCAGCATGCGGAGGTGAGAACCTGACCAGCTAGCTGCAGGGCCCGTTATGTCTTAGCTCCGCAACATCATGGAGGCATACCAGCGGGACACCAGGGAGTTCAGCCAGGTAGTGGGGACCCTCACAGAGATAAAAAAAAACCTGCAGGCCGAGCAATACGCCAGTCAACTACAACACCAAGGACGGATGGAAGCAAGACTGGCTGAGCTCCTGGTGGTGCAAAGGGACATAAGGCATTCACTCCGTCGGATTGCTGACAACATGCAGCACCCTCCCTGTGTCACCAGGCAAGACACTGCAAGGCAAATAACGCCACCAGGCACAGGGAGGGAGAAGGAGGAAGAATCGTCCGACGGAGCGTCCCATGCATCGTCAAGGCCTGCATATGAGGGTCCCCTAACGAAGGTGGGTCATCCACGGAAGAGACAGTGAGAGGCAGCGGGCCATGCGCATCTCCCCTGTCATCTGGTCTGGCACCTGGAGTCTGTGTGCAACAGCATCACCTAATTGACTGTACTACTCTCCCACATGGACTTGCTGGTTGCAGTCTGACCAACGATGCCAAGCACTGTGGTCTGGAATCTGTTGACTCAAACTGCAAGGCATTACATCTCCCTCTGTGAACTTTGGATTCACCCCCTTTTTGTACAGCACCCATCACTAACTCACGTTTCCCGCACAAGAACGATAAATAAACAAAAAAGCACAAGTGAAATTGATGTTGCAGTCATTTACCATTATTCTACAACATACGTGTGGGGATATGTCAAAGTATGCCACATTGTGGAACAAACTCAAGCCATCCATACACTGGCATCTGAGTCCAGTCGAGGCCACATATAGGTCACAATGTATCATCAAATACATACATGGAGCGCTATACTCACCTGTGATGGTTCCTATCTGCTGAGGGGGGCTTGCCATACTGCTCAGACAGACAGTTTTGGAAGAGTCTCATGAATGTGTAGAGGTCATGGGTCATGTGGAGGTGTACCAGGTCTGTTTGTTGATGTGGGAGAACTATCCCCTGCATGCAGTTGTACTGTGGATGTGATGAATGGTGCCCAGGGCAAAGTTGGCTGGAAGGAGTTGGGGCAATGGTGTGTTGGATGGGAGACGTCCATGTTCGTCTTCAGGGCTGCGGTTGTGGAGTGCCTCCTGAGTGTGGCTGAAGAGTATGACGGTGATCCTGCTGTTGAGAGTGAGCCCATTGTAGGGTATCTCAGGTAGACGGTCATGTGGCTGTGGCATGGGATGTTGAGGATGAGGTGTGCCAATGCACCCTGGATGTGCACAAGTCCTCCTGGAGTCTGGATGTGTTCCTGCGTAGAGGGCATTGCTGTAGTTGAGCCGGCTGGTGTCGTGTACCTGGGTGACTGTCTGTCTTGACTAGGAGTGGATCTATCTGATGAACATTTGCAGCATGCAGAGGGACTTGCAGCATGAGGTAGAGATGGTGTTGAGTTGCATGGTTATTGTGAGCGAGGAGTGTACGATGAGCACCTGCTTGCGTGTGTGGCCAATTTGTGCCTGTGCGCTGCCCAGGCCGCTGTGACACAAGGAGTTGTCCCAGCTGTAAGGGGACATTCCTCAGATGATGAGCTCAGTCTTCTCCAAGTCCAGCCTCATGTGGCTGATGTTCATCCATATGTCAATGCACCTCATGCCTTCTTGAAGTTTGGATCTGGTACTGGCTGGGTCTTTGGTGAGGGTGAGGAGCAGCTGGGTGTCAATGGCAGAGGACATGATGAGGTCATGCGCACATGTGATGTTGGAGAGGGGGGTCATGGAGACAATGTAGATTGTCACACTGAGAGATGAGGCCTGGACCTGATGACCCTTGGCCTTGCTGGTGAGGTACTTGGCGATTTCATCCTGGGCCTTCCTCTGAATCCCAGTGTTGGAGATGTGTGATCTGACACTGTGGTAGCACCTGGTGAAGAATGCCGTTGAGAGGTCAATGGGGTGAGGGTGGTGGTCTCACCATTGTTGAGCAGGGTCCAGGATGTTGGTGGTGGTGGCAATGAAGGCTCTTTGCAGTGGGGTGATTACTGTGGAAGATGATCTGGGGCGGGTTGCCTGGAGATGTTTGCTCGGAGTGAGATGGTCAGTTGCTCGTTGACTGTCTTCTTGATGACATTTGCTGTGTAGGGAAGCAGGGTGATGTTCCAGGAGATCCTGCGGTACTGCCATCCGCCGTCAAATAAGGGCCTGGGTTCCTGCATGCCTCCAGCTCCCATGGAAAGTGGCATACTCAAAGGAGACAATCATGACGTGCCGGAGGTGGGCTTCAAGGATGGTGTATGCTGTGATTGAGATGTTGTGTGGGAAGGGTCCGGATGGAGATCCGGAGTGGATGGTGCACATGCGCCGGGTGGTGTAATTGCTGCTGACGGGAGTCCAGGACCTGAGGGGGGTATGTCCTGTGGAAAATAGCACTGTCTGCCTCTGTGTATCGAGGCTGTTGTGTACGTCCATGAGCTTGCAGTGGTAGTAAGTTGCAATGGATCCCCTTGGCCTTGCAAGGGTGGGATGTCTTTTAGATGGAGAGCTGGGGTCGGATAGTTCACTCACAATGCCGATGAGGTCATTCATGTTGTGTGTGTTGCTGCCTATGCCATACCTGAAGGTTGTCCTCTTGTCCGTGCTGATGATATGGTGATGTCTGTGTGAGGTGGGTTTCAGGGCTGAAAGGTAACTGATGGTTGTTTGTCTTACAAGGTTTGCACATGAGTCCAGCTAGACCTTTATGACTCCAGTAGGTCTGCCTTGTCCCGGGTGGCTTAACTGTTGTTGTGCTTCACAGGAAAGTCCGCCAATGTGGCAAGAGTGTTGGATCAGTTGCTGACCCAGTGTGTGCGGTTGCAGGGTGTGGCGGTGTCGTTGGTTGGAGTGTCCTGTGTGAGGGTGCCACACAGCTCGTTTGTGTTGACTTAGGTCAAACTTTCTTGGTGGATCTGTAGCGGAGTGTGGTGCAGTGTGTTGTTTTTTTGTACAACTGGGTGCAAATGTTAATGTACCAATGCAGGATGGTGCTGTATTTGTCTTCCAGCCAGGAGTTGCTGTCTCCCTGACCCATGTAGTCTATGTAGGTGAGGGCGTGCATGCTGATGTAGTCGTCCAATGTCTGAGGAGCAATCAGTAAAGCCGTTTCCCAGCTCTGTGGTCTCATATTTTTACAAATTTTCATAGGAAGCCTCTCTGCTCAAATTGCAGATGTGTAAATCCGGTTCCCCTACTGACCCCTTGCCTGCCAAGCTATACAACAGCCTTGATAAGAGTCCCAATCACCATTTAAGCGCCATCTGGAACCTTTCCCACAAATTGGGCTCTAATCCCGATGTGTGGAAACACGTGTTCCTCCTACCCATCTTATGGACAGCCAATGCAGATCATGAATCTTCGTGCAATCATAGCCCTAACTCTCTTTTACCAGCTCCGGACAAAATGTAAGTGACAATTTCCTGGCAGCAACTGATGGCCTTTGTTGAAGATAATAGCCTCCTTCACGACTCTCAATCCAGCTTCCACCCTGATATAGTACGGAGTCGACCCTCATTGAAATGGCAGACTCTATACGCTGTGCGGTAGACAGAGGTTCCAAGGCGGTGTTGGTGCTGTTAGACTTGTCTACAGCATTTGACCCCGTTGCCGATCCCATTCTTCAGAAACGCCTTAAGATCATCAGCATGGGGGGCTCAGTGCTGAAAGGGATATCGTCCCTACTATCTGACTGCACACAGCAGGTCTGGACCTATCCATTCATCTCCCCAGTCAAACCACTGAAGTGGTGCGTGCTGCAGGCATTTGCTCTGAGCCTTCAGATTTTGAATTTTTCCTTAACCCAGCGGGCTGCATTGATTGGCATGTCAGAAGTCAAAATCATATCATATGCTGATGCTCTTATGCTTCTATTCACCTTAAATGCTGTCTGTGCCGCTAATTTTCAGCCACTATAAAATAGTCTCTAGAATATTGCGGCCTGGATGTACCACAATTTCTTAGAACTTAATACAGTGAACACCGAGATCCTATTTTTTGAACCAACCTTCTCCCCTCTCTTCCAATCTGTGGTGGCCAGAGGAACTGGCCATTGCTCCGGCACACAAGGACTTGGTCAGGAATCTGGGATTTAGATGGGACAATCAGCTATCCCTTGCTACACAGGTACAAGAGGCAGGTGCCGCTTGTATTGGAAAAATTAAACTCATCAAGAGACTTATTCACTATCTGCACAATGTAACCCGGAAAACGGTGGTTCACGCATTGATTACCTCCCATTTACACTACGCGAAAGGCTCATACATGGGTCTCACATTAGGCTTGCTCCGTATACTGCAGATGAGCAAACACGCTGCTTCCCGCCTGGTATGTCGAGTCTCACTTTGACAACTTATCTCCCTGTACCTTAGACTACTCCATTGGCTGCCCATGGCTACACAAATAGAATTCAAGGTGCTTACACTTGCCTTCAGGGCAGTACAAGTCCGTGGTCTGGTCAATCTTAGGAGGAGACTCCGTCCCTATTGTCAATCACAATCTCTACGTTCCAATGACAAGCACTTGCTCATTAGTCCTTGCTTTGCAAAACCTAGATCAGGAGGTGAAACCTTTCAGGTAGGAACCACCCAATGTTGGACTGAACTACCACTTCCACTGCATCTGATTCTGTTTGAATGTGAGTCTCGCAAAGCCCTTAAGACCTGGATAATTAGCCTGCTTGATTAGTTTCTCCTCCGTATGCTGCCTCATTTTCTGCACACTACAGCGCTGGGACAACCCCGTTGGCTTAGATTTGCGCTCAATACATGACTATTATTATAATTGTAGATGTCATAGCAGATTTGTGGGTGTAGGCCTGGAGATCTGTAGATGATAGATAGACTGAGGGTGGTCAGGGGGTTTGTGTGAAACCTGAAGTGCAGATGTTTGACAATGCTGAGTGTGTCCTTGGTGTTGTATGTGACTCTGAGGGGGTACTTCAGAAAGAATTGCAATTCATCGTCCTGGATTGTAGGTCTGGTCCCTGTGGGTGATCTGGTATCCGTCTGTGATGGCAATGTTGATGTAGTGTGCTGAGGAGGTGTTCAACCAGGTAACTGTAATGAAGGCAATGTGTGGGGCAGTTGTGTTGATGAGGTGACAGAGTCCAATGGTGTGCAGTAGGAGGCACATGACCTGGTTGTACGGACATGGTCTGTCATGCGTGGCAGCGCGTTGTTGGCAGTAGGAGTTGCACACACAGCCTGCAAAGCAGTAAGGTGTTGCCTGATTGCAGGTGGATGATTGTCTGGTCTTCACTGTTTGGAGGGTGGCTGGAGCATGAGTCTGTTGTGTTACCTGCGTCATGGAAGGATCAGAGGGTCTTGCACTGTGAACGTTGCAGGCGCTGACGGTCCTGCCTTTGGCACGGAGGTGGCACAACAGTGGCACTGACAAGCTGCTGCCTGCATTAACAATAGTTGGAGGGAGGGAGGACCATCTGGGAGGTGTGTGTGTTGCAGAATCCGGGCACCCGGTGGTGTGGTGCCGCAGGGGAGGCAGCAGCAGGAATGAGTGAACACATGATGGCGGAAGGGGTGAGACACCATGCAAAAACTAGCACACAAAGACAAGGAAGTTTGAAAGGCACAATGTAAAAGGTGTATGGAAAGGAAGGAGTGTCTGGTTACTCATGGTTCATGGAACAAAAATAGATGAACAATCACCATAAATGACGGGCACAGGATCAGGCACCAAAAGGCCAAGCTGCACACAGAACACACAGCGTCAGCAGGTGTTGGCTGCCCGTTGTGTGTATCAAGCTGCAACAATACATACACAACCATGTAATTCATGCACAATATGGATCATTAGCTATGATAAACAGCATGCATGTTGCCACATTACAAATACTCTCATATGCACAATCATTGTGAATTATGCCATAGATAACGCATGCAAACTGGCAAGAGATGTGCGGTGACAGTAATTATGCACATTGTACTGTGTGGAACACATTTGCTACACAAATAGATAACATTTTTGTTGAGGCCATGCTGCTTTAGCCAATGTCCATGTCCAGTGCCATTGCTCAGAAGAAAATAACAGTCATGCAAGAAGTTTACCTGTAATGCTGGTGAGACAATGTGCACACGAATGCCTGGGACTGTTGGTTCCTTGAACCCTCATGAAGGTGTGATGATCATAGTGGTCCCTCTCCCGATAGCCCCTTGGTCTGAATACAAATGACTGACTCAAAAGGGTGATCAGGCGAGGGAAGGAAAGGAAGGGAACAGCAGGGAGGGAGATCTGAAACAAAGGTAAACAAGCATAAGCATTCAACACATCTTCCCACTGAATCACAGAATACCTCCGGAACTATACTGTAACTGTTACACCTGTTAAGGAAAACAAAAGCCACTCTATCATAGTTGGCATCACAGTAATGAAAATTATACTAGATCTGAGGGTTGTACATGGACACATAAAAAGTAGCAGAGATTTGCTGGAAAAATGAAGGCTGCTTCAATGCAATTAGAGCCATGCAGTAATCAAGGTAATCACAGTGTATGAATAATGCTCCAATTAACAACTAACTAATGTGCTGCAGTGCTACTCACACAAAGGCAACAATCCGTAGTTACCCCTGGGAATCAGTGAGGGTCAAGAAGTAAAATTATACATCACCTGCAAGAGCCTTAAGAAACTCATCCAACGAGGGAGGGAATTATGTAAACACAAGGAAGTCCCACAAGAGACAGTCATTGTCTCGTCCAACTGGGCTTTGAAATGCCTAACATAACAAGCTGCTGGTCCGGAACTCAACAGAGAGTAATGAGGAGCAATGCCACAAAACCACCCCTACCGTGACCAGGATATGCAGCACGCCACAAGAGAATCCTGGGATTGACGTCACCTGACTGGTGCCACGGAAGCATTTACATTTGCTACAGCACAACGGTGACGTCATCAGCACAACATTCCTGGCATCATGGGAATAGAAAGTTAACATCAACTGACCGAGAAGGCTTGCAAAGCAGTGTTCTCCACCGGCCCTGAGGAAGCAACGTGACAGAGACATGACATACTGGCACAAGGGGCAAAGCATCCATACGAACAGACTCACAGGACACTTGACAGAACATGTGGGACATACGGTGGCCCACACCTTCACAACATGGTTGATTAGAAATCAAACTGTACTGGCACACAAGATTAAGAGGATAAGCCAAACACATCCTGCTGCACACAGTGAGGCTGTAATTCACCATGGAGACTGTGGTTGTGATGTCCCACACAATGTCAACTCGTGGAATCCGCAATGTGACAGGGTCAAGGTTGACACACATTGATGCCTTCACCACAGTCAATACTCCACAACAGATGACTATCAAGAAGGGTGACTGTCCTGTCATGGAAGTGGTGCAACATGTAGTTAGATCCATGGTGATGAGACATGTATGGATGGTTCTACAACATGCACAGAAACAGTCCCAACCCCAAAAAGCCTGTTCGGATCTCTTACCTGAACTGACATTTACACATGTTCGTGCATGGAACGCTGATTCGGCCCACATTGCTATCATCATGAGGAATAGCAGGAGGACTGAAATGACACAAACAGACAACAGGCACAGCAACCTTGGAATAACAGACACACAAGGGCTCACCGTTAAAAATCTTTGCTAAAGACATGAGCAGGTACAAAACACGAACAATCTAGAACACATGTAAATTTAAAGTTGTCATTGCGCATTTCTGTGTGGCATGACATCAGCACTTGTGTGACACATCAGAACATACATCAAAGTGACTTTGCATACAGTCAGCTGGACACACACATTGCAACACATGCCACTCAATGCTACAAGCTTGCACACTCATTCGCAGTGACTGGCCATTATGAGAAGAAGTTGCGTATGAGCTGACTCCGGATATTATCCTCCTCCTCATCATCACTTGCATTGTGACCATGCCCTTCATCCTCAACGGGTGGATGTTCCTGCTCCTCAGGATCCAGGATGAGTGGCACTGCCTTCTCAACTGCCATGTTGTGCAGCATGCAGCACATGATGAAGATATTACAGACCTTGGCCGGAGCATATGGGAGGTATCCGCCGGTCTTATCGAGACACCGGAATCGGCTCTTCAGGAGGCCAAACGTCCGCTCAATCACTCGTCTGGTCTGCCCGTGTGCATTATTGTACCACTGATCTGCATCTGTTCTTGTGTTGCGGAGAAGTGTCATCAGCCATGGCATGTTGGGATATCCAGAGTCACCTACAAATATACATCATGTAAATAAATGGTACATGAGATGCTGACAGAGCAAAAGATACTGAAACACACAGGACAAACAGGGTTTACCCACCAACGAGACATGCTCGGTCGTTGCGCAGCTGCAGCATCATTGTTGGCACCCTGCTACGCCTCATGATGAATGCATCATGTGCCAATCCTGGAAAACATGCACAAACATGGGAAATCAGCATGTTAGCAAGACACACCACCAGGGCATTTATTGAGTGATAATGTTTCCTGTTGCGGTAAGCCTGCTCCTGAGCCTGTGGAGGCACCAAAGCCACATGTGTCCCATCAATGGACCCAATGACATGTGGCATCCCTCCCAGGGAATAGAATTCACCCTTGACATCTCTCAACTCTTCAGGAGTAGGAAATTTGATGAATTCATCAATGTGCTCCAACATTGCTGCTAAAACATCACGCAACACACAGCTGAACATCGTTTGGGACATTCCACCTACATCAGCTATGGTTAATTGAAACATACCTGTAGCAAAAAAATTGAGGGCTGCCATCACTTTCAGCTTGGGGGTCAGCGCAGTAGGATACCTGTGTTGCGTTTGGAGATGTGTTTCCAGCCGGTTCGTCAAGTCCTGAATCAACTGTCGAGTGAATCTGTAACGTCGGATGCAGGCACGTTCCCTCATGGTAGCCAAGTCTGGAAATGGCCTTGGTAGAGGTGGTGCCCTGCAGGACATATTTGTGAACAATGGAGAATAACTCTCAGACAACATCAATGGCAAGGTACAGAGCACATGCAAAACTGCTACTACACATCAGGTCACTTTGGAGTGTGGCGTGTGCAATACATCCAGGACACATATGCCAGCTTGCTCTCACTCCTACGAAAACCCAGATACACCTGTTGATTGCCTAAAAAAACATGACATGCCCTGAAACAAGCTGCTGGTCTGGTCTGAGTGTACAGCCCAAGATATCACTGGAGTGACACACGTCACCAAACCTGCAGTGGAAGGTTGTCAACCCATCCAGACAGCTGACTGCAAGGTACACGCACAGGTCACATGGAACAGCAAACGTACATATCAAACACATTGCGATTAAGGTGTACATGAGACAACAAAATGACTCAGCCCTTGTCAGGATGCAGATATGTGTGCCTTGGGAAAAATGATGTATGATGCCATCAGACCCAAAAGCAGTGGGAATGTACATGTGGCATGGTGTGCGTATATGTCAAACCATTCCCCATCTCAACACAGACCCATGTTAGATTCACCAACAACAGGTGCAGTTTACGTAACACAAACAACAAGCTCAAGGTTTAACATGACACACACGAGACATAGTCACATAGGGTCATGCTGAGCGTGAGATGTCTTGTGACAAAGTGCCCCGGTCCCTGGCATCATGAGACAGGTGCCCGTAGTGAAGACTGTGCCATCCCAGTCTTGATGTGCATGCCAACATCTGCATAATGGTACACATGTGACAAGTGTCAAGGTGATGTGTGCCACATAGTGCCCCATCACACATGACATGTGTCAACAGGTCAGCACACATCAATTGTGCAACAAGATCAGATGCCCTGTGCTATATCACTACCTGCCACACCTAGGGCCTGCACATGTAAGTATGCAATGAAAAGAACTTGATAGACATCCTTGTTTGAACTGTACCCCTACATCCCTGGCATGTGTGCACCTCCTATCACTATTGCAATGGTGCCATGCATGAGCGTGCGAAATTCACCGTACCCCTGCCTTCACAACTGCGTGTGAAACGCACCGTACCCCTGCATTACGTGCGTGTGTGCGCATCATCTCACTATTGTAATCGTGCCATACGTGAGCGAACCGTACCCCAACATTACGTGCGCGTGTGCACATCGTCTCACTATTGTAATCGTGCCATACGCGAGCGAACGTACCCCAACATCACGTGCGTGTTTGCGCATCGTCTCATTATTGTAATCGCGCAATATGCGAGCGAACCGTACCCCAACATTACGTGCGTGTGTGCACATCGTCTCACTATTGTAATCAAGCCATACGTGAGCGAACCCTACCCCAACATTATGTGCGTGTGTGCGCATAGTCTCACTGTTGTAATCGTGCCATACACAAGCGAACCATACCCCAACATTACGTGCGTGTGTGCACATCGTCTCACTATTGTAATCTTGCCATACGCGAGCGAACCGTACCCCAACATTACGTGCGTGTGTGCGCATTGTGTCACTATTGTAATGGTGCCATACGCGAGCGAACTGTACCCCAACATTACGTGCGTGTGTGCGCATCGTATCACTATTGCAATAGTGCCATACGTACAAGTGTGAGGATCTCAAAAAATACTTAGGGGACACCTAGGGGATGAGTAGTCGGCCCTGAATGCAGCCTGGTTGTCATGGATACTGAGATTTGAGTGTGTGCTACAGGTGTCCTGCAAAAGTGAGTTGGGCAAAAATATACAATGTTGCAAAATGATTGTGGAGCTGAAGCTCAAATTTCAAACCATGCAAATGTGTGTCAGGGCCTTATGTTTATTGGATGAAACGTAGGATGCAAAGTAATCTGGCCTATCACACTGTACTCCTGAAACTGAAAGCCCCTCAGCAGCAGTGATTTAAGGCTGTATGGAGCTGTGAGAGAGCACTTGCCTGCACAACATTGGAGTGGACCACACTGCTGCTGTCTCTGCATTCCCTGGACTTTTATGCCTCGTACTATGGAGAGGGCACCAGCATTCACTGAGGAGGAAAACCAGGCCCTGCTGGATGCCTTCCTACCACAGTACAGCAAGCTGTATGGGAAACCAGGGGAGCAGGTGAGTGCTGACTGCACTAGCTTTGACTGTGCACCTGTTGTGTGAGTGTCACAACAGGCATTGTGTATTGGTGGGACAGACATGCAATGTGGTTGTGTTTGAGTCCCGGGGGTGTACATGGTGGTGTCTCCCATGCAGAGCATGATGTAGTTCATGTGTGTTCACTCCTCACTTGCATTATGCTTACTGTGACATTAAATGCATAATGAATGACACATTCAGCCGTGCCACACCTTGGTGGCTTTATTCCCAAATTTACTGAGGTGTAACAGTGTTCCCCCCGGAGTGAGAGCTGACTGTACTCACAGATGTTTATGACTTGTGGGGACCTGTGCTGATATTGTACAAATGATGTGTTTAACCTCATGGACATTGAAGTGTGTGAATGTTCCTTGTCATCTGTGTAAGTGTGTTTGTGATGTGTTGCACCACAGCTGCATGGCATATGCCGCAGCTATAGCCATCTGATGTGACGAGTAAGCAGTGCTGTGTGCCTGACTTGCAAAGTTAGCCCGACACCTGTGACAAGTGGCACATGTGCAAAGTGAAGGTTGTATCCACTGTTGTCAGTGACAGGCGAGTAATCTGTGCCAGGGTGTGTCTGTCTGGTCGGCTGAGGGTTCTTAAGTGGAGTAGGATATGTGAGTGCTTGCCACGTGCTGTCCCACACCCTGCAGTTGCATGTGTTGTCCAGTGTGTGCCATGATCAGTGAGTGTGTTGCACCCGTTACTCCATCTGTTGCCTTTCAATGCCATGTAGTGCATTGGGGGTTGCCCACAGGCCTAATTCACATGGACAATGATGCAAGTCTTGTCAGCATCCTATGCCCTGTTCACATTATCAATGTTGTGCACGTGTGTGTCTCTGGTACAGCCTATGTCATTTGTTTCCAGACATGATTGTGCCTCATTCATTTTTGCCACATGTATGTAGTTCTGGTGCAACGCTGTTTTGTCTTAGTGTGCACACTACTGTATAGACATTTTGCCTGGGGATAAGGGTGTGTCCACAATGCAGCAATGATTTTGTTCATCACAATTGCAGGCCCATTAGCTTAAGCATTGTCCTGATTTGGGACATGTGGGGTACTTTACATGACAGCCAGTAGGTCTTATGTGCTAGCAACTGTAAGATCAGGTAATAGATGCCCCTGTGAGGACTGACTTATTTCAAGTTGTCTCACATTGATGATTGTACGTTGGCACTCCCAACACTTGTTAAAAGTTGTTCATGTTTTGAATGTGTTAATATGATGAATTGTGTAAGTAACACTACTTATGTAGGTGCAAGATAGTTGTCTCACAAGGTAGTGAACACAAAACGACATTTGCACATTTTTGAAAGAAGCAGGCAGCTTTTGAAGGAGGCCAGTGTTAGTGATTAATTTTGTGCCATGATCTCCATATACATGTCCCCACAGTGGTCTTGAGGGCTTGAAACTCCTTTGTTGTCAATTGTACAAACTAATGTGTGTCAAGCCATCAAGACCTCCGTTGGACCATGTATATGGCAAATCTGCAACGCCATTTGTTTCTAACAGTGCTTCATCTTAAAGGGTGACAGTTGTTTCAATGAATGTGTATATGTTTTTTGTGTGCATTTTATTGTGAGACATCTTTCATGCAGACACATACGTGTTCTCTTCACAAGATGGAGAATTAACACATTAAATACATGTCGAATGTGTGAAGTATGGTGAGTCCCAAGATGCCAACAATTTGTTACATTATTTTCATCCAAATGTACTTACATGGCTCTGAGTGTGGTGTCACCTTGGGGAGTGAGATGGGTTAGTTTACCCTGAGGGGCACCACTACTGTTTATGTATTTGTGAACTTGAGGTGGCATCACTTCATTGTATAGATCTGCTCTCCTGTAAACAAACAGAAGCTTCTCAGCGTAATTCTCATTCAAGTTGTGGCCTGGGGTGTTCTTTGGATCCTTGTGTCCCAGTAGCATTGTGTCTATACCAACTAGGCAGTACAAGTCTCAAATATGTGCAGAGCTATCTGGCTGTTACTCATGATGCATGTCATGATATGCAGTGTGACCTACTGATTTTGTGCTAATTTGTCAGATGTGTACAGGTGACTGATGCATTTTTGTTTCTTCTCCTTGCCCACAGCATCATCAACAGAGACAGGAGGAGACATGAGCAAGGACCAAGAGGAGGGACCCAGCCACAGTGCCACCACAGCTGAGGAGTCGGAGGGAGCCAGTGGCACGGAGGGTGAGGGGAGTCATGCGCCGGAAATGTTGGAAGGCGACACTTCCTACCACGCTGACGGATCCACTTCTGACTCCCAGGAGGAGGGGGAATATGCCACAACAGCATCCAACATCACTGTGTCTGTACCCGCCTCCTCCAAACCCATCTCCACCCTCCCAGTTGCTAGGGTCCCTTCTGTCCGTGCAGTCCCCATGTCTCCTTCGACCCCGGCACCGCAGCCCCTGCCCCTGTCTCCCCTGCTGCCCTCAGTGCGGGGTCTGTGGACCTACTCCGCCAGATTCATGTTGGTCAGACATCAATGCTGACTGTCCTCCATGGCCAGACTCGACTACTGACCCAGTTGTTGTCATTCATGAAGGGCATGTCAGCTACGATGTCTGACCAACGTCGGATTCTCACGTCCATGGACTCCTCACTGACGGCAGCAGTTTCCATCCTGCAGCGGTCCATCCCCCCCTCCTTTGGACCCATCCACATCCCCTCTCCCATACCTGTCCAGTGCACATGCAGAACAACACGATCACGCACACCAACGGACACAACCAGCACACCACCACAGAAGTGTAAGCGCACATCTCCTGGCACGCAATCCCAGAGGGCTGGAGGCACACCCACAGGGACTGGGGTCAGACGGCAGACACGCAGCCAAAGACAAAGTCCGCAAGACTCACAGCCCTCTACCTCCACTCCCATAGTGTCCCTGGGTGCAGGTGGTGGTCTGGCTGAACTGGCAGCAACGTGCAGGGCTGAGTTTCTTTACACCTTTGGTGCTGCACAATCCACTGAGGAGGATACCTCCCCCCCTGCACCCACAACACCTACCCTTCCCACTACTGTCCCTGCGGTGCCTGGTCCTGACCCAGATGATGCCCCCCAAGAGTCAACAACCCATTAGGTCATTCATGTGCAGGCAAGTTTGAGGTCGACGACATCCCCAACGTCCCCCTATGAGACTTTGATGTGGACTGACCATTAGCCTTGTTTGAGCCGGGACTCATGTTTGCAGTTATTTTCATTTGAAGCTGAATAAAGCATTTTATTTTTCATTCTACGCTGTTGCATTTCAGGTACTTGCTTTAGGTGCTGAGGGCCCAGGAGTTGGTGTCATGGTAATATTTTGGGGTTCTGAAAGATGTTTTTTGGTGATGGTATTGAGGTGGACCATGGTATGTATGTGCCATCACAATGTCTCTGCAATGTATCAATGGTTGTGTGTGTTCAGTTTGGCTAGAGACATTGTACCAAGGAGTGTTCCTTCCTCCGTGACACCTGAGATCTTTACTACAGACAGTTGCACAATTGTTGTGCTGACATGTGTGCACATTTCCTTTTTTAGTGACGGTTCCCTTCAGCAATGGCCATGCCTGCTCACAGATGTCTACTGCTCATTAGTCTATGCCATCCATGCTACTCACTGTACTTGTGTTTAGAGTATGTACAAATGCCTTCATGGACACATTCACTTTTTTTCCGTCTATGCAGGTGTGTCATCACAGCCTACCCCTATGTTGGAAATTGTTATGCAGGGTATTTGGGCACATGACTCACAATTTTGTGCATTGTATCTAAGGGGTTTTAACCCTATTCCTTCCATGAGAGACTACATCTTGGTGGTCTGACCACCACCTGGATATTCATATCAGCCCATGGATGTACATGACAGTGTGTGTTCCCTTTCGCTCTCTTTCTTTGGTGGGCTGTTACATGACTATAAACTATTGTGTCATGATGGTAGGGTGTGTATGTTGCCGGCAACCTCCATGGGTGGGTATGCATGTGGGATTTGGCATCACACCCACATGTGGTGTGTCACGCAGTGTGTGACAGAAATCCATGCTCTGTGATGTGGGACACTGCTGTAAGTGATGTGTTGCTATGGCACTATCATGAAACTCACAAGTTAGGGATGTGCACATACCCCCATGTATTTGTGGTATGCTGATGATAATGTCCCCCCTATATCTGGGCACTGCTGGGAGTCCTGTGCACCCACCCCCATACTGTTGGGCACTGCTGGGAGTCCTCTGCACCCACCCCTCTTATGTCTGGGCACTGCTGGTAGTCTTGTGCACCCATCACCATACTGTTGGGCACTGCTCATAGTCATATCCACCCACCCCTCTTATGCCTGGGCACTGCTGGGAGTCCTGTGCACCCACACCCATACTGTTGGGTACTGCTGGAGTCCTCTGCACCCACCCCCATACTGTTGGGCACTGCTTGGAGTCATATCCACCCACCCGTCTTATGTCTGGGCACTGCTGGGAGTCCTGTGCACCCACCCCCATACTGTTGGGCACTGCTGGGAGTCGTCTGCACCCACCCCCATACTGTTGGGCACTGCTTGGAGTCCTCTGCACCCACCCCCATACTGTTGGGCACTGCTGGGAGTCCTCTGCACCCACCCTCTTATGTCTGGGCACTGCTGGGAGTCATATCCACCCACCCCTATTATTTCTGGGCACTGCTGGTAGTCCTGTGCACCCACCCCCATACTGTTGGGCACTGCTGGGAGTCCTGTGCACCCACGCCCATACTGTTGGGCACTGCTGGGAGTCATATCCACCCACCCCTCTTATGTCTGGGCACTGCTGGGAGTCCTGTGCACCCACTCCCATACTGTTGGTCACTGCTGGGAGTCCTGTTCACCCACCCCCATACTGTTGGGCACTGCTGGGAATCCTCTGCACCCACCCCTATAATGTCTGGGCACTGCTGGGAGTCCTGTGCACCCACCCCCATACTGTTGGGCACTGCTGGGAGTCCTGTGCACCCACCCCTATTATGTCTGGGCTCTGCTGGTAGTCATATCCACCCACCCCCATACTGTTGGGCACTGCTGGGAGTCCTCTGCACCCACCCCATACTGTTGGGCACTGCTTGGAGTCCTCTGTACCCACCCCCATACTGTTGGGCACTGCTGGGAGCCCTCTGCACCCACCCCTCTTATGTCTGGGCACTGCTGGGAGTCATATCCACCCACTCCTCTTTTGTCTGGGCTCTGCTGGGAGTCCTGTGCACCAACTCCCATACTGTTGGGCACTTCTGGGAGTGATATCCACCCACCCGTATTATGTCTGGGCACTGCTGGGAGTCCTCTGCACCCACCCCCATACTGTTGGGCACTGCTGGGAGTCCTCTGCACCCACCCCCATACAGTTGGGCACTGCTGGGAGTCCCGTGCACCCACCCCCATACTGTTGGGCACTCCTGGTAGTCATATCCACCCACCCCCATACTGTTGGGAACTGCTAGGAGTCCTCTGCACCCACCCCCATACTGTTGGGCACTGCTGGGAGTCCTGTGTACCCGCCCCCATACTGTTGGGCACTGTGGGGCACTGTGGGGCTCTACATTTTTACAGATATAATATACAATTTAAAAAAAAATTGTATTTTAATTTTTAAATGATTATTTAGGGGCCGATTCTGAGTCAGTAAAATGCCCTCCGAATAGCCGAGTTTTTTCCTGAACAAATCATGTGCAGAACCCTACCCGTACGTACGATGTAGTACGATGTGTGCCCAAAGCAGTACTCCGTACAAATCGTACCGAAGACCGTACAGCTCACTAATCCGTACGAATCGTATTCGGAACACGCAGTACGCGATGTCCGTACGGATCGAAGCTGCATTTTCCGACCCAGCAAGTACGAATCATATCGACAACACTCCGTATGACTCTTTTTCTACGGGTGCTGAAAACGTCCGTAAAAGCAGATTTTTGCCTCGAAATGCGTCCGAAACGGACTCCCCCCGGGTATGGTGTGTACACCCCATGATTGCAGGGGCACAGTGCATCGGGGTACGGTGCGTACACCCCTGGATTTCAGGGGTACAGTGCGTATGTCCCCGTGCAAACACCCCATGATTGTAGGTGTACGGACCGTAGGGGTACAGTTTGTACACCCCAAGGTCATATGTGTACATGCGTACACCCCGTGCGTACACCCCTTGATTTTAGGGGTATGGTGCATTGGTGATAGTGTTGCCCTCCGTACGAATTGCTCATACGCGTTGTTTACCTTACGAATCGTGTACTGATTCCCCGGTCTGGATCGTACTTGGCGGGTCGTACGGCATTTTTACGAATCGTACGGTTCACTGTGCGGGTCGATGTCGTACGGATTTACCCTTCATTTTCGTATGGCTCGCAATGATTCGGACCTATTTTCTCGCAACCGATCGTACTACGCGATTTGGACGTTTCCCGAATCGGAATCGACCCCTTAATGTTAGATAAATTATTTAGTCATTTATTTAACATTTATTTGGTTGACATCTTTATTTGGGTCTTTTATTTTGTAACCGCTTCTTGTCTTTTTGGGGTATTTTGGAAGACAGAAGCTCGCGGTTGGGAGCTGCTTCGCGTATGAGAAGGTAAGAGTTATTTTCTTTAAATGAAAAGTATTTTAAGTGTTTTTAGAAGGTAGTAGTCTTGTGTTTAGGGTGTGTGGAGTTACGTTTTAGAAGTTATGGTGTTTGTAGTTGTTAATTTAGGTATTTATTTTTAGCAACGTATTTTGGATTTACCGCCTAGTTAGAATCCGTGTGTTTGTTTGTATTTACTTTAAGTTTGTGTTAATGATGTATGTAATGGTGTTTTAAAGTGTATCATTTGTACTTTTGTGTGGGTGGGAATGTTTATGTTTCTATTCTAGGTTTTTAGAGAAAGCGTTTTCGTTTTATGGAGTTTTGCATTTTTTTACTAAAAGGAAGTGTATTTTAGTTATTTTAACTAATATTTATTTTACACTTCCTTTATTATTCGGTTTTCCTCGAGAGGTTTTTAATCTTTTTTTAAGTTTTTAGGTTTTATCTGGATATTGGATTATCGATTTCTTCTGGATGTTCGAGATTTTAGCACAGTTGTATTTTTGTATTTATTGGTGTGGAAAAGATAAGTGTTTTTAATTATATTTTATTGTGGGAGGGAAATTATGTTATTTTTATATTGTCATTGTCTTGTTGTTTTGTTGTGTAATTATTTTGTCTATATATATATATATATATATATATTACCTACTGGCGATAGCCAGTAGGTATATATAGTTAGGATTTTTTTCCTATGGGATTTTTGAAAATTCTATGTCGAATAACTTTGGCGTTTGAGGACAGAATTGGCTGAAATGTTCAGGGAAATGGAACATTTTGTTTCTGAGCAGCCCCTGAAAATTTGGGGGGGTTTCGTCAAGGGGGGGCCGAGAAAAAAGGGGGGTCCCAAAACGTGTTTTTCCCATGCAATTTTCCATAGGGCGGTTGGCCTCACTTTTAGCCTGAACGGCTGAATGGATTTACACCAAACTTGGCAAAATTGTAGGGACTGGTACCCCGATGTGCCTTTGCTATGTCTCAAGATATAGGCTCCAGTGGTTTTTACGAAAATTAACTTTGAAAAATATATATTGGGCTACATTGGGCTATATATATGTTGGAGCCCAAATGTAGCCCAATGTAGCCCAATGTAGCCCAATGTAGCCCAATGTAGCCCAAAGATGGCCACCAGAGACGAAAAAAAACAAATGTAGCCCAAATATCAGCCAGATGTAGCCCAACTATAGCCCAATGACAGAATGTCCCAGAGTGTTCTAAAGAACAACTAGAGTGCTAACAGTCCTACTTATTACAAAGGTATGGCACACCTGAAGCCATCTTGATTGGAATAAAGTGGTAACTCTTAAAACATATAATTTAAAAAGGAACAAAATGAGGGGGTTCATTTTGCCATAGAAAGTATGATTAGCGAATATATGCCGAAATCCCGCATACCATCAGTCCGCAAAAAAAATCCCGCATGTACTATTAGGCCGCAAATTAAAATAACGAAAACTTTTAGAACGAATATGCCTTTAGCATACACTAAACAACTAAACTACCCTAAACCCTAAAACACTACCCCCAGCATGACCCTACACTACACAAACAGTACAACACTACCCTAAACCCTAAAACACTACCCCCAGCATGACCCTACACTACGCAAACACTACAACACTACCCTAAACCCTAAAACACTACCCCCAGCATGAACCTACACTACGCAAACACTACAACACTACCCAAAACCCTAAAACACTACACCCCAGCATGACCCTACACTACGCAAACACTACAACACTACCCTAAACCCTAAAACCCTACCCCCAGCATGACCCTACACTACACAAACACTACAACACAACCCTAAACCCTAAAACACTACCCCCAGCATGACCCTACACTACGCAAACACTACAACACAACCCTAAACCCTAAAACACTACCCCCAGCATGACCCTACACTACGTAAACACTACAACACTACCTTAAACCCTAAAACACTACCCCCAGCATGACCCTACACTACGCAAACACTACAACACTACCCAAAACCCTAAAACACTACACCCCAGCATGACCCTACACTACGCAAACACTACAACACTACCCTAAACCCTAAAACACTACCCCCAGCATGACCCTACACTACGCAAACACTACAATACTACCCAAAACCCTAAAACACTACACCCCAGCATGACCCTACACTACGCAAACACTACAACACTACCCTAAACCCTAAAACACTACCCCCAGCATGACCCTACACTACGCAAACACTACAACACTACCCTAAACCCTAAAACACTACCCCCAGCATGACCCTACACTACGCAAACACTACAACACTACCCTAAACCCTAAAACACTACCCCCAGCATGACCCTACACTACGCAAACACTACAACACTACCCTAAACCCTAAAACACTACCCCCAGCATGACCCTACACTACGCAAACACTACAACACTACCCAAAACCCTAAAACACTACCCCCAGCATGACCCTACACTACGCAAACACTACAACACTACCCAAAACCCTAAAACACTACCCCCAGCATGACCCTACACTACGCAAACACTAAACACTACCCAAAACCCTAAAACACTACCCCCAGCATGACCCTACACTACGCAAACACTACAACACTACCCAAAACCCTAAAACACTACCCCCAGCATGTCCCTACACTACGCAAACACTACAACACTACCCAAAACCCTAAAACACTACCCCCAGCATGACCCTACACTACGCAAACACTACAACACTACCCAAAACCCTAAAACACTACCCCCAGCATGACCCTACACTACGCAAACACTAAACACTACCCAAAACCCTAAAACACTACCCCCAGCATGACCCTACACTACGCAAACACTACAACACTACCCAAAACCCTAAAACACTACCCCCAGCATGACCCTACACTACGCAAACACTACAACACTACCCAAAACCCTAAAACACTACCCCCAGCATGACCCTACACTACGCAAACACTACAACACTACCCAAAACCCTAAAACACTACACCCCAGCATGACCCTACACTACGCAAACACTACAACACTACCCAAAACCCTAAAACACTACCCCCAGCATGACCCTACACTACGCAAACACTACAACACTACCCTAAACCCTAAAACACTACCCCCAGCATGACCCTACACTACGCAAACACTACAACACTACCCTAAACCCTAAAATACTACACCCCAGCATGACCCTACACTAGGCAAACACTACAACACTACCCAAAACCCTAAAATACTACACCCCAGCATGACCCTACACTAGGCAAACACTACAACACTACCCAAAACCCTAAAACACTACCCCCATCATGACCCTACACTACGCAAACACTACAACACTACCCTAAACCCTAAAACACTAGCCCCAGCATGACCCTACACTACGCAAATACTAAAACACAACCCTAAACCCTAAAACACTACCCTCAGCATGACCCTAAACTACGCAAACTCTACAACACTACCCTAAACCCTAAAACACTACCCCCAGCATGACCCTACACTACGCAAACACTACAACACAACCCTAAACCCTAAAACACTACCCCCAGCATGACCCTACACTAAACAACCACCACAACTCTACAATACACTAACACAACACTACACTACACAACACTACACTACACTACACAATCACTAACCCACGAAAAAATTAACACAAACCCACTTACCTCTCTCGTCAAATGCATTTACCATACATGCCTTTAAAACGTAATTCTTTGTAAAGGCATGCGCGATAAATGCACATGCGTTTTGAAAAAATGCGGGATAATGGTATGCGAGGTCAATGACCTTGCGGGATAATGGTATGCGGACTGAAAGTCTGCGGGATAAAAAATGCGGGAAAATGGTTGCAAACCATGATTAGCAGCAGACTTCCCTGGTGAGCACTAGCTTTACTACAGTGATCTAATGAGCAACTAGAGTGCTAACATTCAGAATTTATGGCAAATGTGTGACACATCTGAATGCCTTCTTGATAGGACCAAAGTAAACAAGCATTGAAAATGCAATAGATCTCGCCCTCGTTTAAGTTAAAGCCATTCTGTTTGTAATGAGGTGGCTTTTTAGCTTTGCTTTTATTAGTGTTTTTAAAACTTTCATGTAAATAACATGCATATGTATGCATCTATGTATATGTATGCATGCATTTATATTTATATAGATATGCAGATTATATATGTTTATATATGTATATTACCTACTGGCGATAGCCAGTGGGTATATATAGTTAGGATTTTTTCTCTATGGGATTTCTGAAAATTCTATGTCTAATAACTTTGGCGTTTGTGAACGTAATTGGCTGAAATTTTCAGGAAAATGGCACATTCCGTTTCTGAGCAGCCCCTGAAAATTTGGGGGGGTTTCGTCAAGGGGGGGCCGAGAGAAAAGGGGGGTCCCAAAACGCGTTTTTCCCATTCATTTTTCCATAGGGCGGTTGGACTCACTTTTAGCTTGAACGGCTGAATAGATTTACATGAAACTTGGCAAAATTGTAGATATGGTTTGCCCGACGTGCCTTTGCTATGTCTCAATATATGTGCTCCAGTGGATTTTGAGAAATTAACGTTTAAAAAAATATATATATCTGTGACAGCGCTCCGGTTAGCGCCCCGGTTCGCGTACCTGACGCGTAACGGAACTTCGCGAAGCGAAGCTGATTGGCTCTCCGGTGTCTGTCAACATTCTAAACAGTCCGGAGCGGCCGCCATCTTGTCTCTTGGTACGATCGAGAGACAAGATGTGGTGAAAAACGAAGGGGGAAATGAAGGAAAGGGGGCAAGGTAGACCACTCCTGACCCCCTAGGATTGATGAGGGAGATATTAAAGTGCCCCGCGGGGCAAAAAATAAAAAAAAATTTTTTTTTGCGATTTTACGCCGTAGAGGCGCGTCCCGGTACCCGAACCGGGCAGCTCACCGGGCAGCTCACCGGGCAGCTAACCGGGCAGCTAACCGGCAGCGTAGCTGTCAACATTGTAAACAGTCCGGAGCGGCCGCCATCTTGTCTCTCGGTAGGTTCGAGAGACAAGATGTGGTGAAAAAAGAAGGGGGAAATGAAGGAAAGGGGGCAAGGTAAACCCCTCCTGACCCCCTAGGATTGATGAGGGGGATATTAAAGTCCCCCGCGATTTTTCGCGGGAGAGGCGCTTCCCGGTACGTGAACCGGGCAGCTAACCGGCAGCGTAACGGGAGTCCGCCATCTTGTGTTTTTGGAGCGTCCGGTTCGCGTACCGGGTAGCGTCCCGGTAAGCGTAACAAGGGGAAAACCAAGAGAAACAGTAAAAAAAAAATGAAGGGAATAGATTTCCAGCAAACTTGGCAAAATTGTAGGGACTGTTTGTTTGATGTGCCTTTGCAAGGCCTCAAGATATGTGCACGTGTGGATTTTGTCTAATTAAGGTTAAAAAAAATATATATATCTGTAAGCGTGCTCCGGCACGCTTACGTTACGGGTTTTGTTTGCGCTGCAGAGCCGATACGTCACGGTTATGCGACGCGTCATGAGGCGTCTCACGTGGCTACGTGATACGTCACGTAATAAAGAATATATTTTACAGCTATAGATATTAGCTTTTCAAAAACCAATGAAATTCACTGAAAAAACCATAGGTTATAGACCATATATAGTTAGGAATTAGCATTTACAAAACCTTGAAAATTCACTGAAAAAACCATAGATTATAGACCATATATAGTTAGGAATTTGCATTTACAAAACCTTGAAAATTCACTGAAAAAACCATAGGTTAGAGACCATATATAGTTAGCTGGACATTTTATTGACATAAAACCAATGAAATTCCATATATAGTTAGTTGCACTAACTATATATCGCGCACCCGCAATCCACTGCTGATGATGTCACATATTACATCATTCATGACATGGTCAGTGACATCACTGATGACATCACTGATGACATCTCAAATGACATCACTGATGACATCACTGATGACATCTCAAATGACATCACTGATGACATCATGACACACCAATACCAGTTACTACATACGCACTCACTGATTCCTACGTCTACACACACATTCACTCATTCACCCATACAATCACTCATACATACAGTCACTCATTATTACAACACTATCATATGCACTCATACACCTATGCAGACACTCACACACTGCCACTCATCCATGGAGTTACTCACACACCTAGTCAGTCCTGTAAAGAATCAATCACACTTCCATTTCCTCATCTATACAGTTAAACACAGAACACCATACTTCAGTGACATCACTGATGACATCACTGATGACATCTCAAATGACATCACTGATGACATCTCAAATGACATCACTGATGACATCATGACACACCAATACCAGTTACTACATACGCACTCACTGATTCCTACGTCTACACACACATTCACTCATTCACCCATACAATCACTCATACATACAGTCACTCATTATTACAACACTATCATATGCACTCATACACCTAGTCAGTCCTGTGAAGAATCAATCACACTTCGATTTCCTCATCTATACAGTTAAACACAGAACACCATACTTTTCACACACATACTAACACATACTTACTCTCTTATACAATCACTGATACAAGTACACATTGATATGCACAGAGTCACACACCTCCCAGCCAGCCACACACACACTCAGTCTTCCATACATCCACTCATTCTTCAATATGTAAAACATATTTAAATTTTACAAAAACACACAGACACTAGATGATGTCATCAGTGATGTCATTTGAGATGTCATCAGTGATGTCATCAGTGATGTCATTTGAGATGTCATCAGTGATGTCATCAGTGATGTCACTGACCATGTCATGAATGATGTAATATGTGACATCATCAGCAGTGGATTGCGGGTGCGCGATATATAGTTAGTGCAACTAACTATATATGGAATTTCATTGGTTTTATGTCAATAAAATGTCCAGCTAACTATATATGGTCTCTAACCTATGTTTTTTTCAGTGATATATATATATATATATATATATATATATATATATATATATATATATATATATATATATATACATATATATATATATATATATATATGTTGTGGGGAGCACAAAGCTCTACTGGGAATTGGCCACCACCAAACACCAGAACTCCACTGTCTGCCACCCTGACAGCACAGGCACACCCCCTCACAGGGAAACAGAGTCAGAAGGAGGGAAGTGAGGGCATGCTGAGAAGGGGGTGTAGCCCAGAGCATGCTTGGAGTTGCAGTCACTCACAATACCCACCCACCCACATGGCCCAGCAAGTTCACACTGAACCCATGCTCACCTCACAGGGGGTGGGGGGGAAGGAATGACAAGATCTCTGTGACTGGGCACTGTTGTGGGGAGCACAAAGCCCAACTGGGAATTGGCCACCACCAAACATCAGAACTCCACTGTCAGCCATCTTGTCAGCACAGGCACACACCCTCACAGGGAAGCAGAGTCAAATGTGTCAGCCTCCTGATGGCCCTTGAGTACCAATGACCATGTACATCGAACTTCATACATGAGCTGGGTGTGCGCACACATCAACATCCACATGGAAAGGCCTCATGTTGGCAGGACAATGTGCTACCATAATATCAATCTCTGTCTGTGACCACTGAAGACAATGCAGTGTTCAGGCATGCATCCTGACATCCCGTTGCAAATGTCATGTGTATTAAACATTGTTACAAAGATCAAGGAGGGGTGAATGGTCCACTCTTCCTTTGCAACCTGGTGCATTACTTATTATGTTGTCCCCATTGAAAACCTCACATATGTACACATGCGTAGTACGTGATATCATGCTTTTCCACATCAGTGTACTGTAGCAGCAGCATCATTGGCTCCCCATTGTTGCAAATATGCTGTGCTTCCCCCTGGAGGTAACCTGGCTGGTTCCCCATAGATGAAAACTGAGAGTGTGTATCTGTTCACACACAAAACAAAAAGGCAATGGAAACATGTTGAACATTGTGATTGGTCACTGTTGGTGAAAATGTTGCAGCCCCATGTGATCCTAGAGCTAATATCTCCTCTGGACACTACTGGGAAAGCAGACTGTCTACCTCCAGGGGGAGGTACATCATATTTGCAGTAATGGTCATCCAAATGAAATGCTGCTACAGTGCAGTGAGGCGGCAATCCAAGAAGCACCGCCCCATTCCTGTAGACGTATAGGAGGGAATTTACTAAGGAATTAAATCATGTACTACCATGGAGTAGTGTGGCTCACTGGTTAGAGGCGGCAGACCTGAGAGCAGAAGTCATCCCGGGACCAGGGTTCAATTCCCGACGCAGCAGGGTCGTGGACCTTGGTCAGCGGACTCGATAATTCTCGCTTCGGTGCTTACTCTAATCAGGGGTTCCACTCGGCAACTCTGGGCATTAGCTTGCCTAATCTTCACAACGGCCCCACCAATTCCGGGGATGCCTGGCTCCACCTTGGGGACTCCCAGCAGGGACCATCCCACAGGGAAAGCCAGGACGGGTTCCCCAGAGTTATACAGCGCCGGGACGCCCCGTTGCTGCGGCAGCTGTGCGCTTTACAAGTATACTACATTTACATTTACATTTACATGGCTGCACATGATGAGTGATACCTTGCCCCCTCCTTCATTGTTAGTACTACCCATTGTAAAATGAATGTATCAGTACCTCTCCCTCCCTCCCTGTTGCAATATACATAGGTTAACCATTGATGTCTCTAGTAACATAACTGACAATGTCTCTCTCATCCAAACACAGGTGCTACTGGGGATACAGCAGCAAGTGAAGAGGAGTCCCTGGCCCAGACTCTGGTGGAGGATGAGCTCTCTGGTGTGAATCTGGCTCTCTCCTCTTCGGATGACGAAGATCAACCTGAGTCATCAGGCAGCCCCACCATCACAAACACCTGCACCCCCTGCAGCCACGCCAACAACATCTGGCCACAGACCTAACCCCACTGCCAACACCGACAGACCTAGGACACCAAGTTCTAACAGCACAGGGCCACCAGCTACCCAGGAAACTATGAACAATGACACCAGTAGCAACACCCAAGGGGGCCCCAGGTCACTGTGCCTGCCACCACAGGTCCAGCCCGTGTGTCTAGGGTTGGTGGGAGTGGTGTTAGGCAGAGGTCACGGTCTGCAGAGGGCCTGGAGTGCCTGATGACCCCCATCATAGATGCGTACCAGGATAGCACCGGAGGTAGTGGGGGTCCTCAAGGACATGTGAATATGCCCCACAGTTACTTCTCTTTGTTTCAACTACCTTAAGACTATAGCTTAATATACGTAATTACTTTGCAGTGCAATGTTGCATAGCAGTTTAAAGGAAATATAGGCAAAATAATAAATATATGTAAAAGAATGAATAACAATTTTCCTCTTATTTGCCCAAATGTCTGCCTGACCACTTTTAGTACAATTTTATGTGGTGGACAACACGTCTTTCATTTTAGGGCACATGTGATGTGTCGCTTTACAGTCTCCCTGCTCATATACATTTCACCCTACACTATCTCCATTGTTATCTTTTACTTATCTATCTCATCTCATTCTTTGTGTACCTCCGTTCTTTGTCACTTTCCAACCATTGCTGCATGTTTGTCTCTGCCTCTTTCTCTGTGCTTCTCCCTCTTTCTGTGCTCAAACACTCTTTTCTCTTTCTTTCACTCTCAAATATTTTATCAAACAGAAATCTCATAGTCAGTTACAAGTATGTAAAACCCACTTCTGCTGAGTAAGTTATGTATTGGTTCTGGATCTTCAGGTTCCATGGATGGAAGTTGAGGCAAGCCCTGGAGGCAACAACTCTCGGTCTAATACTCAGCGGCGTTAGGCACAGGTAAATGCGGTGAGGCGGGCACGGCGCGACAGGGGAAAAGCCAATGGACGACGGAATAGGTGTTATTTATTTATTTATTGATACTTATTCTGCCATCTGTCGAGTACAAGCAGCAGACCAGCCAAGGATGTACTGTAAGCCTTTTCACACTTGCATCTTTTTTGCAGAAATGAGGCACAATAACATGGCTAGTGTGGCAATGAAAAGTCTTAGAACCAGTTTAACATCCCATGTCTCAGAGCATTTGGACCTCAAAGGATTGGTATAGCTTGAGACCTATCATTAGTTTGCATTCCAGGGGATGAACACTTACTGGGTTGCCTGCGATCGGGGAATGACCTCCTGAGATGACAATTTTAAAGGAATTAACCAAGAGAATGCTGACCCCATCTCTGCCTGTTGCGAGAGAAAATTCAAAACCAGAACAATGACTGCCCTCTTGGGATCCACTTGCCTCACCACACAAACTGCTCCAAGCTGGCCAGGCTAATCTGTTCCTTTGGTGCACTCTTGCAACATTGCCCAATGAAGAAGGAAGATTCCCTCAAAAGCCCTGGTCGATACCATCCTTTTCTTCAATGCGCCATGCCATGTGATGATGGGTAAGGGCCTCCCGCAGAGGTTCTCTAGTCTCACTGCTCAAATATGTATAAACCTTCCTGCCCGTCACTGCCGCTCTATTTTGAAAGAGATCTATCAAAGGACCTTTATCACACCTGGATTCTTTAAAGGGTAGCACTCTTCATGTGGGCAGAGCATGTGTGTCTAATGGGGGTTTACTTCTGCACTGATTCCTAAGGTATCAGAGGTGTTTAGCAATGAGAAAATAGATGCAGGGGGAACCTTCACCAAGTTCATTTCTGCCATTTTGTAAAACTAGAAAAAAGGATTGTGGGTTTATGTTTGCTATATGCCAAACCTAGGAAACAGGATCCTACCCTACTTGTGGTGCTGAAAAGGGTAGGAGTGTAGTGATTAGGAATTCAAAGTTGGTTGACTTATGCAAACTGCCAACCCTTGACTGACATCACTTCATCGATAGTCAGCCACAGTGAGTACGTAGGACATGGTCAAACACACCCATAGTATAGCTTTGAATTTTTTGTTTGCTATTCTTTTCCATTGACAATTTAAAATATTTTGTATTTCTCATTTCTGCATTCCTTTGTAATCATTTTGGTATCTTTGTATCTGTTACATTAGACTCCTTTCAACTAAATCACTGGTTCATTTCTTAACTGTATTTTGTTGAGCTGTAGCTGTTTATTGACCACAGGTAATTTTCACTGACGAAGGCATTCCTTCTGCAAGGCTAGAAAAGTTAACCTCAAGATTTCTCGCTTGAACCAGTTTGCTTCAAGAGGCTGGATTGTTTTTACTTTATGGGAGCTCACCTACCGTTCATACCAAGACTGAGGTCTCTCTCTCCTTCAATTTAACAGTCATGAACAGTGAGTCATATCTCATGCAGGAACACTTAGAAAATCTTCATGTGTTGTTAGGAATCGAATAGATTTTTTGACGTGTTAACATGCTCCAGCATCAAACAAAACATGTTATAACTTTAAATATGAAAAACATACCATCAATAAAACTTGGTTCAGTGTGGCAGCTCTGATTCCTCCGTCATTGAAGGTAGCCTACCATCGCTCCCTCCAATGAATTATGGATGTACGTTCAAAGGGTGGCTAGCCATCAACAAACAACATACAAACTGAATTATAAATTGGAAGTTTTTAAGGCAGGTTGAGATCCCTTTCTAGCAACAGATTACACTGCCCCGGTACTAGTAGGCCAGTCTCATCCTTTGTCGGCCACGCTGTGGCCCAACTATTGCATGCCACCCCACAGTATTGTAGTTCTGCCCCTTTTTCTTTGGTCTGGCTGGGCCAGTTGGATTACAGACCACACGCCCCCACTTGACCCTTACTTGAACCCACTCATTTACAGACACCCCCTCACTTCCCTCCCGTGCCTTCACCCCATTTTACCTGTTATCCAGATTCTGCATTGGTGACCCTTAGTTTTGTTACATCCTTGGTTTCTCTTGGTCACCCAGTTGCTCAGCTATATGTTCCTGTGCTGAAGTGACTGACTCGTAGTTGGCCTTTCTCTCTAGGTATGTCACCCATGGACCAATTGTGAATTTGTATTGCATTACAGAGCCCTGTGTAAGTCCAAGATGCCTTCTCCCCATTCTTGGTAGACTTCTGCAAGCATCTTTGTACTACTGTAAGCATTCCAAAAAAAATAATAAACAATTGTAGCAAAAAATGCTGTTGTTCGTGCCAGCCCTTCCGAGTTGTGGCAGCCACGAGAGACTCCAGTGATGTATTAGCCACAATTGACTGCATGCTATCGGATTCACTCTCTACCTTGGCATTGAAACTATGACACAGAAATGTTGTTCATTGTGGAGGTGCATTTGTTTCCATGTACCACCAACAACATATTTATTAGGCCTTTTTTTACATTAATACAATAATTGTCCCTAACATTTGAGAAGTTTTTCTCTACATGGTTAGCCGTGCGACTCCCCTAATGTGCAATAAAACAATGGCAGCCTACTCATTCTACTCTCTGCATGTCTTATCATTCCCCAGGCCATGCGCAAACATCAAGGTATTTCTCTGATCTAAGTTTCCACCAAATACAATATTGCTAGATACAGGAGGGCAAAGGTTGCAGTGGAGCAAGACAATATTCATGATAGTATATTTGCAGAGGGAGTTAGGAGAGCATTTCCTGCAGTTATGGGTGAGCCTTATGCATGAGCTTGGAACAAAGACAAAGACTAAAGTGAGACAGTCTCAGGATTGGCAAATAATTAGCAAGGAAAGAAAAAGGTGATGGCGCAGTCAGATAGGTTGATTCACAGGTTGGTAGAAAACCGAATGGTGCACATTTTGTCAGCTCTGCATGAGTCTCAGTACACCACCAGAGACTGAAATGCTTTCTTGCTAAAATAAACTTCAGAACAGTAATTAAATAAAACTTTTAACCAGTAAATGTTTGAAGAGTATCCTTCATACTGCTCTCTTTCTGATCAATGGCCTAAGAAACTGAGCAAAGTCTCACCCTCCTCTACAGGCTAACTCTGTCAGCATGCACTACCTTTAAGGTATGCATTGTTATGTTATATGTTATGTTCTGCTATGTTACGTTATTTTGAGGCTTGTGGTGTATTATATGGTATGGCTGTGCGACCTTACCATTTAATACACTTGCAAAACAAACCAGTCAGGCTCATTTGTAAACTCTTAAGCTCAACTTTGGGTAGCTGTGGTTTTGAGTAGCAAAGCTTAAACATAGGAACTAGTGTAAAACATTTAGAATCATCAAACAACTAAATAGGCAAGTCACACAACACAAAATAAATCAGACACCAATTTATAAAAATATGTTGTATTTTTATGACTTTTTCAAAATGAGCAAAATCCACCGGAAGGATCCAGATATATTGATTTCCTAAGGAAAAAGTATATGTCCCCTTTTTAGTCCAAAGCACAAAAAACATTGGTAATTGTAAAGTTTATAAACTTTGGCCCGAATAACGCAACTGAACCTGAGAGGGAGAATGTCAGTGGGGGCCTCTAATGAGTATCTGGACAGTTACCTGGTCACCACAGCATTAATGGACCACATCAAAGGAAGCACCAACAACTGCAAGGAATTCGTCTCAATAGTCTATGATTTCACCTCTCCCTCAGCCACCATACACAACATTGCTTCCTCCCAATAAATCCATAAAGAATGAATCGCTAAATTACCCACCACCAACCAACATGACCACCTGACCGAATGGACAACCCTCACCAAAAACAACAAAGCGGCAGTCACCCACTCAGGAACTCCAATAGGTCCATGCCACGACCATATCTACCACATCACCAAACACAATTCTGACCCACATTATTATCACCTTCTTCATCTCCTCCCCTTTTCTGGATGAATGGAAACTTGCAGAAATCTGCATCCTCCTCAATAAGCCCACAGTCGACTCAAATCAACTCAGCAACTTCAGACCCATCTCTTTGCTCCCCTATCCAGCTAAAGCAATTTGCAACCCACCTCGAACTTCACCATCTTCTAGGCAACACTTAATCAGGATTCAGAAAGAACCACAGCACCAAAACAACACAATGACAATTAAATCGTCTTGGACCGAGGAGAAACAGTGGCTCTCATTCTGCTTGACCTCTCGTTGGCCTTCTACACTGTTTCCCATAACAGCCTCATCAGAAGACTCCACTAGATTGACATTTAAGGATCTACTCTCAAATGGATCCGTTCTTTCTTCACAGGAACAACCCCAAGGGTAAGGCTTCCACCCTTCACATCAAAGACAAAGAAACTAAAATGCAGAGTCCTACATGGATTGTCCCTCAGCCCCACCCTTTTCAACATATATATGACACCGCTCGCCAACATCATCCGATCACAAGACATCACTGTTATCTCCCATGCTGATGACAACCAACTCATCCTCTCTCTGACGGACAAGATAACCACCACGGGAACCAACTTCACCAACTGCATGATTATGGCAGCAGACAGGATGCAATCCAACTGCTTGCAGCTCTACTCTGACAAGACAGAAGTACTAGTCTTTGGGAATATGGCCTCCCCACGGAACTCCAACAGGTGGCCCTCAAACCTTGGACCAACGACCACACCCAGACACCATGCAAGAAATCTAGGGATCATCCTAGGCAACAAGTTCAAAACAACAGCTCAAGTAAATGCAGTGTGCACCTCCTGCTTGTACATCAAATGCATGCTGTGAAAGGTCTTCAAATGGTTGTCTCAGAACATCACCAGATGGACAGTCATCCAAGTGCTCCTCACCAGCAGGCTGAAGTGAGGCAACACTCTCTATCTCTGAATCTCCAAACAACTCCCACACAGACTCCAGAACATCCAGAACAGTGCTTCAATACTCATATTCGACATCTCACGCTGCACCCACATCACTCCTCACCTTGGGAAGCTTCACTAGCTCCCCATTTATATGCGCAGCCAATTCAAACTTCTCACATGCAGATACAAAGTCCAACTAAACAGTAAACCAGAATACCTGAACAGCTGCATACACCTTCATTATCCTACCAGATACCTATGCTCTGCCTCGTTCTCACTCATACACACTACTCACATCTGGAAAAGCAAAACTAGAGGTCACTCTTTCTCCCACATCACACCCAAGACATGGAACAGCCTTCCTCAACACATCACAGTCTCCTCTTCACTTCTTGAGTTCAGCAAGTAGCTGAGGAGCCTTGATATTGTCTCCGGTGATTAGCGTGTTGTACAAATCAACATAACTTAACATTAGAACATAACATAACATCAAGACCACCATATACTTTAATTGAGTGGTCCAGATTCTGAGAATGCAGGATGCTGATGATGCTGAAAGATGCTCTTGTGCAGTGCAGTCAATGGGGCTATCCTTGCAGTTATTCCTTGGTCCACAGGCAAGGTAGGGCAACTTTGGCCACAGGGTTCGATGTCCCTCGAAAACCTCTTTGAGCCAGTGGAAGGCCATCTGCAGTTGGGCTACCGGTTGCTGTATACAGCAGGCCCAGCTTTATCCGTCCTGAAGGCTGATCGCCCTCTTTGATGACCAATCTGGACTCAGATGGCACTCCCGGGTAGAGCAAACTCAAGTGCCACTTTTGGTAATTGAGAATTGGTCTCTTGGGTGGCCCAGCGGCAGTCAGTGGTGATTTGATGGGCTTCTTCAGCATTGATGCCCCGTGTGCAGGTTCCATGCGTCCGGCCAACTGTTCTTTGGAGACACCTTTTTGGTTTGGGGCTCAGGAGGGACTATTTCATGAGCCAGAAGCCACATGCACTGTCTGACCACTCCCAAGATGTCTGAACCCTTCCTTGAACGTTAGGAGCTTGGTAGCCTATCTTAGAGGTTGGCTGACTGTGGGCCACACACCCACTGGAAAACGGGTTTGGGCACTGGCCTTGCCTCTCTGTTGCAATTGCCAACCTGCCTACCTGAAGAAAGAGGCAACCCTTCAGCAATTTCCCGCCAAATGCGGCTTTTCCTTTGAAACTCACTGTTCAACATCATTAAGGAATTCTCCTACCCAGCTGCCAGCGAAAACAACATCACACCCTCACAAGAACAGTGCGACAACCTCACCAACTTCTTCTTACACAAGATTGCAATCATATACAGACATTTCAATCCCCAATCAATCAATCAATCAATCATATCATTTGTAAAGCGCACTACTCGCCCGTGAGGGTCTCAAGGCGCTGGGGTGGGGAATGCTGCTACTGCTCGAAAAGCCAGGTCTTGAAGAGTTTTCTGAAGGTCAGCAGGTCTTGGGTCTGCCGTAGGTGGATGGGGAGGGTGTTCCAGGTATTGGCGGCGAGGTGGGAGAACAATCTGCCGCCTGAGGTCGCTCTTCAGAAGCGGGGGACTGTATCGAGGGCGAGGTCGGCGTAGCGGAGCTGGCGGGTGGGGGTGTAGAAGCTGAATCGTCTGTTGAGGTACGTTGGTCCGGTGTTGTGGAGTGCCTTGTGTGCTTGGGTGAGGAGCTTGAAGGTTATCCTCTTGTTGACCGGGAGCCAGTGCAGGTCGTTCAGGTGGGGTGTGATGTTACTGCGGCGAGGGATGTTGAGGATCAGGTGTGCAGAGGTATTCTGGATGCGTTGGAGCCGTCTCAGGAGTTTGGCCGAGGCTCCTACGTGGAGGGCGTTTCCATAGTCCAACCTGCTGCTGACAAGGGCCTGGGTGACTGTTCTTCTCGTTTCAGTGGGGATCCACTTGTAGATCCTACAGAGCATGCGGAGGGTGTTGAAGCAGGAGGAGGAGACGGCGTTGACCTGTTTAGTCATGGAGAGGGTGGAGTCGAGGATGACCCCTAGGTTGCGTGCGTGGTCGGTGGGTGTTGGAGTGGTTCCCAGTGCGGTCGGCCACCAGGAGTCGTCCCAGGCCGAAGCGATGGATCCGAGGATGAGGACCTCCGCCTTGTCCGAGTTCAGCTTCAGCCGGCTGTTCCTCATCCATTCAGCAACGGCCTTCATTCCTTTGTGAAGGTTGGTTTTGGCGGTGTGGGGGTCCTTGGTGAGGGAGAGTATCAGCTGGGTGTCATCGGCGTAGGAGAGGATGTTGAGGTCGTGCCGATGGGAGACGGGCTATGTGGGCGAGCGGTGCCATGTAGATGTTAAATAGGGTTGGGCTGAGGGATGAGCCCTGGGGTAAGCCGCAGATGATCTCGCTGGCTTCGGAGCGGAAGGGGGGAAGGCGGACGCTCTGTGCTCTGCCGGAGAGGAAGGAGGTGGTCCAGTCCAGGGCCTTCTCTTGGATCCCAGCGTTGTGGAGGCGTGTTCGTAGTGTGTGGTGACAGACCGTGTCGAAGGCGGCTGACAGGTCCAGGAGGATGAGGGCCGCCGTTTCTCCGTTGTCCAGCAGGGACTTGATGTCATCGGTGGCGGCGATGAGGGCAGTCTCGGTGCTGTGGTTGCTGCGAAACCCGGACTGGGAAGGGTCCAGGATGTTGTTCTCCTCGAGGTAGCGGGTCAGTTGTTCATTGACGGTCTTCTCGATGACCTTTGCCGGGAACGGGAGCAGGGAGATGGGCCGGAAGATCTTGAGGTCCTTGGGGTCCGCCTTGGGTTTCTTGAGTAAGGCGTTGATCTCGGCGTGCTTCCAGCACTCCGGGAAGGTTGCTGTCTCGAAGGAGGTGTTGATGACTTTCCGGAGATGTGGTGCGATGGGTGTGCTGGCTTTGTTGAAGATGTGGTGTGGGCATGGATCCGGAGTGGATGGTTTTCATGATCTAGATGGTGTCATCGTTGTTGATGTTGGTCCAGTAGAGCAGGCGGTTGGTGCGGATGATGGTCATAGGGCCGGAGGTCTCAGTGGTTGTCGGGGCAGTTGTGGCGTTGAAACTATCGTGGATGTCTGTCATTTTACGGTGGAAGAAGGTGGCCAGCGAGTCGCTCAGGTCTTGCGAGGGAGGGACGTCGTTGGTGTTGGAGAGTTCCTTCATGATGTTGAAGAGCTCTTTGTTGTTGTGCGCGTTGTTGTCTAGGCGGTCTTTGAAGGAGGCCCTTTTGGTGGATCTGATGAGGTCAGTCAGTCAGTCAGTCAATTATCTTTATTCGATTATTAAAAATCATAAAAGAGCGAGCAATAATACATAACAACATTTCCTCAAGACATAATAATATAGATCAATATTTTGTTAAAAAACCCTAAAATCACATTATACAAAATAAGTTATACATTAATGTTAAAAAGAGTAAAATCGATAAAATATAAAAGGTAAACATTAATCTGGGACAAGGTGCCTAATTCTAGAACGATGCTTATTTGTACGTACGCCTGCAACCAAAAAACTAGCAACATGAAATGCTACTTTTAAGTTCGGAAGAAGTTGCAGGAACATCATAGCTGGTTTTACCTGTGTAAAACCCAAATTGCACAGTATAGGCAGCAAATATTTTTTCCTAATCTCTTTATAATGGCCGCAGAACAAGATAAAGTGAGTCGTGTCCTGGGTGGAAAAATAATCGCAATCGCATGGTTCAGCATTTTCAGGTCTAATCCACTTTTTAAAATTACCCAGAATGAAGGGAATCAAGTCAAGACGAAATCTCGTTAGAAGGAAACGGTGGTATGGTTTATTTACCAAAAAAAGATATGGTTCCATACCTGGGACAGATGTTAACGTACAATGTTTCCTAACCGTAGATTTATTTAACTCTGTGGCTTCCCTCTCCAAAACATAATAATTTGTCAGGAGATTTTTAACTATTTTTATGTCTTCCTGATTTATCAAATGTGGAGAAGAAAAAAGTTCGGGTCGGCCAACTAAAGTTAACTGCGTCTGAACGTATTTTAACCACGGAATATTGTGTGCTCTATACAGGGCTAAACAGTCTTTAAGGATGTTATGATTTAAAGTAAGCTCCTGGTTGAGCCAAACTTTCAACCATCCAATAACTGGGGCTAACTTTAAAATGTCGGTGATATAGCCCAGTCCAAGCTCTGTATGTATTATGTATGTAGAAGTCGATTGAGGGACAGAAAGCAGGGTTCTCAAGAATTTATTTTCTACTTTCTGGATTTTATCAAATTCATGATTTGTGTACCCCCAAATAACAGAGCCGTATTGAGCAACCGACAAACATTTAGCTTTGTAGACCTTTATAATGCTTTCCATGGGACGGGCTCCAAGTTTTTTAGCAAAACCAAGCAACCCAGCAGCCGCTCTTGCTACAGCGTTGCTTTTAGCCAAAAGCTGGGGGCCCCACGTGCCCTTTTCATCAAAGGTCACTCCTAGGTAAGGAAAGGATGGGACTCTCCTAACCTCTTTCCCAGCACAGAAAAAAGTTTTAGTCTTTCTTTTCCTGCCTGCGGCTCCTGCTATCATTACGTGGGATTTTTCTACATTAGTTTTCATGTCCAACGAGGACATGAAATCCCCAAAGGATAAAATGAGTTTATTTAATGCCACTCCAGAGCGTGCTAAGAGGACAGCATCATCCGCGTACAGGAGGACAGGTATCTTTATCTCACCTGCACGCGGGATGTCAGTATGGGAATCTGCCAGGACTGCCTCGAGGTCATTTATATAAAGAGTAAAGAGGAGGGGGGCAAGGATACATCCTTGCCTAACCCCCCTCTCTGACTTAAAGTGACAAGTACATCTTCCTTCCCTGGTCACTCTGACCGAGGTCTTAAGGTCTCTATGTAGCTCCGCCAGATACCCCACCAAGGGAGCATCAATACCCATGGACAAAAGGACCCCCCACAGCTTAGCCCTGTTAACCAGGTCAAAAGCTGTGGAGAGGTCCATAAAGGCCATGTACAGAGAGCCCCCCTTGGCAATTACGTATTTATTTACGATCAGTTCTAGGTTTAAACACTGATCTAAAGTTCCTCTTTTGGCTTTAAAACCATATTGTGCATTTGATAGGGCACCCTTCCCTTCTAAAAGCTGAGTCAGTCTTCCTAAAAGGACTCTCCCCAGGATTTTAACACTAGAATCAATGAGGGAGATTGGCCTATAACAGGCCGGGTCTGTTCTTTGTCCCTTTTTAAAAATCGGTATTATGGTAGACTTAGACCAGCTAATGGGAAAAATAAAATCTCTTGTAGCGTTAAAAATATTAGTGAGAATTTTGGCACTTAATTCAGGGGCACTCTTAAAGAAATCTGCGGGAACCCCATCAGGGCCCGGTGCCTTTTTAGAGTGTGTGTCACTGATCGCTTTTTTTACCTCCTCAATGCTAAAAGGGGGGATAATAGCTACTACTTGTGTAGATTCTATTTCACAACCTGGAGTGTTATCAGGGCAGCTATAGATATTACTGAAATGTGTAACCCACTGTTCATCGGGTATGGTGCAATCTGCTCTCTTTTTCTCTAAACCCACAAAAAATGGATGGTTTATTATCGCCCAAAATCTAGAACTATCTCTGTGTGTATCGGGCGACAATAAGTCGTTCCAGGCCTCCTTTTTGATCTCAGATTTCCTCGTCCTGATAGCATAATTATATTTTTTTCTCAGTGATGCTATCTGTTCTTTGTCTCTTGGTTTGTTTTTTAAAGCCTTCAGGAGGATTGAGTGAGCCTTGGAAAAATTTGAATCGAACCATTTTGGGCCCCTATATATATGGGGCTTTTTCTTTACAGTCAGGTCTAAATTGACCTGGCGGCAAATAACGTTAAACGCTTCTATCAAAGTGGTAACAGAGTTATTATTATCCAAGCAGATTGCAACCTCCTCCTCAACTTTAGCCAGGGTATCCTGTATAAAGGTAATTGGGGTTACTTGATCCCATTTCAGTCTGCGATTCTGGTCTCCCAGAACTAAATCAGTCACACATAAAACTTCAATTTCTCTCTTTCCCAAAACTCCCTGAGATACAATCTCTAAAATTACTGGGTTATGGTCACTAAAAACTGAAGTTTCTACCTTGTAATTAAACACTTCAGACAGAATACTGGACGATAAAAAAATATAATCCACAATTGTGCCGGTGTTGTTACCCACGTATGTTGGTAACCTCAAACATGTGTTACTACTATAAAATTCGTAAAGATTAAAAATTGCTAAGAGTGATTCCAGAGCCTCTCCACGTGATGAGTGTTCAAAATGCGGGGTGGAGAGGTAGGGGGGAAAATCCTCGTATTCCACGCGGCAATCCATGTTACATGGGTGAATATTATAGTCTCCCATGAGAATCACATCGAAACCATGAACACTATTCTCACTGTGGGTGGACAGGAAATCCTCTAGAGTTACCAAATGCTCGTTCAAGATTTGACTGATGGAAGAATTATAAAAATTAACAAATAGTATAGGCTGTGAGTTTTGTGTGGTTAATTCAACCGCTAAGATATTTGTTGAGTTGGTTTTAATCTGTCTTGGCTTTCCTTGAATATCTAAGGAAATATATATAGCCAAGCCCCCCTTTGCCCTTCCAGAATTACTAGGTACTGCAGGTACAAAGAAATGGGAAAAGCCGTCTAGAACAAGTCTGTCTGACGTTTCCCAAGTTTCTTGGAAGGCAAGAATGTCATTGGATCTGACTATCTCCAACCAGTTCTTATTGTTGAATTTAGATCTGATGCCAGCAACATTCCAGCTCATAATTCTGCAGGCCCTGTTACCTGTGAGTTTTGGATCTCAAGGCCCGAAGACAGGCAAAGGACCCTCATCATTAGTATCTTTTCTGAGAGAGAGTCAATCGTTTTGATCCATGAAGGATAATGGGGCATAGCGATTAAATAACTGAAGGGGTTCTACGAAAGAATTTTGCTGTGGTAGAAGGGGATAATGAACCATTGCATTATGCCTTATATCTTGCCCCCGTCTAGGATTAGAGTCCCAAAATCTATCCCACCCTGGCGCAGGAGTCCTTGGATGAGTGACGTTCTGTTGCTCCCCATAGAAAAACTTCAGGGTTAGAGGAACAACAGTGCCCTGTCTGCGTTGAGGAGGGAATAAGTTAGCAAGTATGTTAGGAAGGACGTCTTGATTTGAGAGGGTCACTGCCACACAGTCCCCTTTAAACTTTTTCGGCCGGTTTCTCAGCCAGGGGACCCTGGTTGCTGACTTAATTACGTTTGCCAATTGGTGTTTTCCCCCTGGAGCTAGCCGCATATTACTGGTTAGCCAGTGTAGAGCCTTGCTTGTAAGGGAGGTAGGGCTTTCCACTGTTCCCCCTTCCAAAGGAGGGACATTCGCTAACACAAGAACCACTGGTGTGGCCTCGACTAAAAATTGTAGGGGGTCCGTAGAATGAGCAATTACTGGGGGTAAGCTGACAGAGGGATTATTATCTGTTGGGATGTTAACTAAAAGAGGGCCCTCAAAGGTAGTGGTCAATGATGTTGATGGTTGGGGCGGTAAATTCTCAACAGACAACTGGGTCCCTACACCATCACTTACAGTCTCGCTAACCACATTTCCCCCTGTATTATTGCTCAAGTTTGTGACTATCGTGGTAATGTTTTCTACCCCTCCTGCAACCGTGGTGTGGAGACCACCCAATCTTTTAATCTCCGCTTGCAATTTATCGATTTTAGATATTAAAGGTTTTACAATGGCATTAATTTTTAACTCAAGAAAGTCAGCAATCCTTTCAAAAAATGCGTCCTCAAAAGTGTGATTATGTTTATCCTTCACTATGTTTACTTGCTTTCTCTTTGGGGTAATAGCCCTCTTCCTTCTTGTCCCTGGACGTGGTCCACCCAGCTTAGGTGGATTTTTAGTACATAATCGTCTTGGCCTTGTTGCGCGCCCTTTAGGTGTCTGCTCATCAGATGAAACTCGTGCATGTTTCTCCTGGTCAGAGTCAATGTCAATGTCACTTTCGGCCTGTATATTGGAAACCTCAGAGGCCGGGACTACATTGTCAGGTGCGCTGCTTAATCCTTGGAAAATAGGGCCACTAATTATGCTGTCCTGATTGGCTTCCTGCAAAATAGTGTCATCAATCAAGATAGATGCAGTCGGGGACAAACAACGAAGGTCTGGGGATTGACTTAACCCAAGAGAGTTTCTCCTCTGCGTGTTTATTTTTTTCACGGTCTGGACAAGGTAATTGTCAAGAGTGTTTTATGGGGCTTCCTTCGGTTTCGTAGACATGTTTACAATATACTCACAGCCTTGATTTTTAAACTAAAACAATAGCTAATAGGAAACTCTTTAAACTGTGAGTCTTACTTGCAAAGGTGAATCCTGCAGCGTTTCTGGCCCTGCCCCTGCCTCCTCGTGCCAATGAGGGCCGTAGAGGGCCCGCCCTTTGCCCAGGCTTAGCTCCGGGCGTCCCGGTCGCGTCCCGCGAAGCGGGTTCCTGTGGCGCTTATGTGCGCCTCCCTGGCGCCCTCGCGGTGTCACAAAGTGCGCCGCCGCGTAGGCTGCCGGGAATTGTGGTCCCGGAGCGGCGGCGCGTGCACTCTGCAGGAAAGTGACTCTCGGCGGTGGCGGCGTGGTTCAAGAGTGCCTGGCGAGCTGCGGCGTCTGGCAGGTAAGTAGGCTGGTTCCCCCTGCTCCGCCGGTTCCTATGGCGCTTATGTACGCCTCCCTGGCGCCCTCGCAGTGTCACAAAGCGCGCCGCCGCGTAGGCTGCCGGGAATTGTGGTCCCGGAGCGGCGGCGCGTGCACTCTGCAGGAAAGTGACTCTCGGCGGTGGCGGCGTGGTTCAAGAGTGCCTGGCGAGCTGCGGCGTCTGGCAGGTAAGTAGGCTGGTTCCCCCCGCTCCGCCGGTTCCTGTGGCGCTTATGTGCGCCTCCCTGGTGCCCTCGCGGTGTCACAAAGCGCGCCGCCGCGTAGGCTGCCGGGAATTGTGGTCCCGGAGCGGCGGCGCGTGCACTCTGCAGGAAAGTGACTCTCGGCGGTGGCGGCGTGGTTCAAGAGTGCCTGGCGAGCTGCGGCGTCTGGCAGGTAAGTAGGCTGGTTCCCTGGATCTGATGAGGTGATGGTGTCTGCTGGTGGCGTTCTTGTGGGCGGCGTGGCTGTCCGGTGTTCGTTCACGGAGCAAGTCTTCTCCAGCTTTCGGCAGGTTTGCTTGGAGGCCCGGAGGTCTTCAGTGAACCAGCTGTCTTTCTTGTTGGTATGATTGTTGGAGGGTTTCTTGATCGGGTTGAGGGTGTTGGCGCAGTCGTTGATCCACTGTCTGAGGTTGTGGGCGGCGGTGTCGGGGTCGGTATGGTCTGCGGGTGGGCTCTGGGCGAGGGCGGTGGTTAGCTGGTCTTCCGTGACTTTGCTCCAGCAGCGGTGAGGCATCTGTTGGGTGTGGTGGTGCTTGGTGGGTTTCTTGAAGGTGAAGTGGATGCAGCGGTGGTCGGTCCAGTGCAGTTTGGTGGTATGGTTGAAGGAGACGTGGGGGCTTGCAGGGAAGATGGGGTCAAGCGTGTGACCGGCAGAGTGGGTGGGTGTTGTGATGAGTTGTCTGAGTCCGAGGTTGGCTAGGTTGTCGATCAGGGTGTTGGTGTCGTCATTGTTCTCGAGGTGGAAGTTCAGGTCCCTGAGGAGGATGTAGTCCGTGGAGGCGAGGGCGTGTGTGCTGACGAAGTTGGCGATGGAGTCGCTGAACTGTGGTCGGGGTCCGGGCGGTCTGTAGATGAGGGTTCCTCTGATGGTGGTGTTGGGGTCAGAGTGGATCTGGAAGTGCAGGTGTTCGGCGGTGCTGAGGATGTCGTCAGTGTTGGTTGAGACTCTGAGAGTGTTCCTGTGGACGATGGCGATTCCTCTTCCTGCTCTGTTGGTGCGGTCCTTGTGGGTGATCTTGTAGCCTTCCGGGACCGCTATGGCTATGTCGGGTGCTGAGGCGGGGTTCAGCCAGGTCTCCGTCAGGAAGGCGACGTCTGGGGAGGTTGAGTCGAGTAGGTCCCAGAGTTCAACGGCATGTTTTCGGGCGGAGCGGGTGTTGAGAAGGATGCATCTGAGGTGGTTGGGTTCTGTCCTGGTCGGCAGCATGGTGGGGCGGATGCTTGTGAAGCTGCAGTTCCAGCAGGTGAAATCTCCGTGGGTGCGCTTCGGGGGGGCCAGGAAGCAGGTGTGTGATCGTCCGGTGTTGAGTGCATGGAGGGTTCTGGCATCGTAGCGGTGTCGGGCGTCGTGGCGTTCATGGTGTCCAGGGGTCCTGGTGCTGGGCGTGGTCCAGGCACGGACGGGCACAGACGGGCTTGCCTTAGGTGCACCAGCGGCGGGCCCATTGAGCGCGGCCACTGCGCGGCCGCGTAGCGGCTTCCATAATGGTGGATGTGGGAGGAAGGAGCAGCTGGGAGACGGGAGCGGGGCGGCGAATGGGATTACAGGTGGGCGGGGCCGCAGGGACGCAGCGGCGGGAAAAACGGGCGGGGGCCGCGGGAGAACTGGGCACAGGAAGGAAAAACAAGTTTGGGCAAGAAAACAAATACAGGCACAGAAGAATAAAAACAAGTCTGGGCAAGAAAAAACGGGTGGGGGCCGTGGGAGAACTGGGCACAGGAAGGAAAAACAAGTTTAGGTAAGAAAACAAATACAGGCACAGAGGAATAAAAACAAGTACCGCCAAGAAAGCAAGTTAGGCACAGGTGAAAAAAAACAAGTCTATGCAAGAAAGGACCAGTAGCCCTGATTCTCCTCGACATCTCTGCAGCCTTCAACACGGTATTCCAGTGATCAAAAGACTCCACCACATCAACATCCAAGGAGGTGTACTCAAATGGATCACTTCCTTCCTCACCAGTGAGGCATACCCCTGTTCCCTTCCGAACTCAAGGATATCGTCTGCAGTGTCCCCCAGGGCTCTTCCCTTAACCCCATGCTCTTAAACACATAGATGACCATGCTAGCCAACATTGTCAGTCTCAACAGAATAGCCTACACAGATAACACCCATGTCATCTTCTCACTCATCAATGGCCCCACCACCACCAGGACCAACTTCCACAGATGTTTGACAAGCATCACCTAATAGAACAACTGCCTGAAGCTGAACACAGACAACACGGAAGTCCTGATCTTTGGCAACAATGACACATGGAATGACTCCTGGTAGCCATCTAACCTAGGACCTACACCGGCCGACCACTCCAGTAACCTCATCATCATCCTCAGTAACAAGCTCATCATGAAATCAAAGATAAAAGCCATAGCCTCCACCTGCTTCCTCGTCCTGCACATGCTACATAAAACCTTGAAGTAGCTACCCCTGCACATGAGACAAACTGTGACACAGACCCTAATCACCAGCCTACTGGACTATTGCAACTCTCTACATAGGAATAAACTTGAACCTCCTACAGAGACTTCAAACTATAAAAACCGCTGCAGCCATACTCATCCTCAACATCCCCCTATGAACTCACATCACACCCTACCTCAGGCAACTCTACTGGCTCCCCGTACAGAGAGATGTCAATTCAAGAAACTGACCCAAGCACAGAAGACACTACACAACCAAGAACCCACCTACATCAACCACCATCTGAACTTCCACCAATGATCTAGAGATTACGTTGAACCACTCTATCACTTGCCTACACTCCCCTCATCCAATGAAACAGAAGTGGAGAACACTCCTTCTCCTGCATGATAGCAAAGATGTGGAATAGCATCCCCACACAGCCCCGGACCATCACCTCACTTCCAGAATTCCAAAGGGTCCAAAAAACCTGGCTGTTTGATCGAATCTACTGGGACCTACAAGTGCCTTAATACCCTATTGGGTAATTAGGAGTGGTATACAAATCCTGATAGATAGATTGATTGATTGATAGGTTGATTGATTGATTGATTGATTGGGCCAACATCCTGTGTGGCTTCCTGCTCGCAGGAGGTAACACCTTTCCCTGTAACAGGCTTCTTTGTTCCTGAGCATGGGAGTCATTCATACTATTCCCCAGGAGGGCAAGTCGGGTTTAATGCCACAAATAATTTAATACTTTGGTGTACACACATTAGTAGTTGTATTTAGATGTTAGCCAAAGTGAGAGGTTAGTAAGTGATTCTGTGTTAGTCAATTGGGCTACTAACTTTTCCAAAGCAAAACCAACAATTTTAATGATTTGCTGTTAGGACATATCAAAAGTATATGTCCTACTTGATATTATACAGCGGACTGCCTAAGTGATCCATAGGTCATCCGTACGAGAGAAATATATATTACTAAGTAAAGTTGGGGCTTTGCCATTGGTTTAAATGACAAAAGAACAAGCAGTTTACAAGTGCTGTTGCAAGCTGCAGTGGCAGGCTGGGAGCTATTTTGTTACTTGGCCCAACCAGTACTGCAGCCCTGGGGGAAAAATCTGTTTTACATACCCTGGGTACCCCTGGTAACATACACAAGGGACTTATAAGTAAGTCAGCATATGGCAATTGGAGGTAGCAAATTCAACAAACATTTTGTAAGAGGTTAGAACACTAGTGCACTCTCAGGGTTGAAAGAAACTGCAGCATCAGTCCAAAACAGGGGTCGATCATACAAAAAGAGATGTGTTATGTTATGTTAGTTATGTTATGTTGTTATGTCATGTCATGCTAATGTGTTGTGTTATGTTATGTTATGTTATGTTATGTTATGTTATGTTATGTTATGTTATGTGGCCTAGTGGGACTTCTCGAGAAAACCAGGTCTTCAGCTTCTTGCAGAATTCAGGAAAGGAGGAGGAGGCTCCTATGTGTAGCGGAAGGTCATTTCATGGTTTGGGAGCGATGTAGGAGAAGGCTTGGCTGCCAGATCTGGTTTTTCTCAAGTATGGTAAGTGTTCAAGTAGGAGTCCGGATGAATAGAGGCATCTGGAAGGTTTGTGAAAGCAGATGCAAGTGTTGAGATATGCTGGGCCAGTGTTATGTAATGCCTTGAAAATGTGGGTGAGGAGTTTGAATTGTGCTCATTTGCATTTGTGTATAGGGGCCAATTAAGCTACTGGAGGTGTGGTGTTTTGTAAGTGCAGTGTGGCAGATTGAGTGTGATTCTAGCATCCAAGTTCTGAATAGTCTGCAGCATTTTGGTGACTTTTATGTTTATCCTGGTATAGAGGGTGTTCCAATAGTCTAACTTGCTGTGACAATGGTGTTGCGTGATGGTTTTTCGGGTGCTGCAGTGTCCCACATGGGCTACCTGCCTGTTATCGCTGTGATACAGGATGCAATGTTACAAATAATCTAGAGCCCTGATATCCCTCTGTGGATGAGTGTGGCACTCCATTATTACAATAAATTAAAAAAAAAATAAGACAGATTAATACAGATCATTTGTACTGATACGATGATAAAGGTGGCGTGGTGATAATGGCCTACACTGGGATACTCGTAATGATATGAAGGGCTGTCCATGGACGATGTCATTAGTACAGAAAAGGATGGGACCGCCAACTCTCTTTTTATTCCGTACTCTTGGCTTAGTGACTTGGACCTGGGGAAACGGAAATCAGGGGGTTGGGAATGGGACAAATTAAAATAGGATGACCATACAAGCGATGCACTTTTTAAGTTCTAGGAGGGGTGCGTAAATTAATTAATTTATTATCATATTCAGACTTGTTCGATATAGTATGTGATAAGATGTAATGCTTTTAATTAATTGAACATCAATGAATTCTATTCTTTCTGGGTGCTGAAGGAGAATAATTTGAAAATCTTCCTCAGCATTATCAGGTTTTGGAAGCAATAAAGATATATGCATAGGCACCTTACAATACTTGGCAAGCAGGAATAAGGTGGGCAATGTAACAACAACAGCTGCAACACTACAAGACTCAAGCCAAAAAATACAGGAAGAACATTGCAAAAAAATCAGGCCTTCTTCTGCTATGCAAGTAGGGTCTAATTCACTTCCTATCAAGATCTGATAAACCTCATATCTCCTTCAGGTCAAGAAGGATTGAATACCAATATCTTCATGCAACGAAATACTGTTGTTTAACTGTCCACAGACGGCGAGCTAGAAAATCCCCATTCTCTCCTGAGTCTTTCTGCTACTTTGTGTCGGTTATGGACATTTTAATCTGCAAAACGTTTCTGGAGCACTTAGTGTTATCTGGGTCCCCCTGACCTGTTAACTACAAAGCTAGCATCACAGGACTTCTATGGTTGCCACCCAAGGTGATTTTTAAATGAATGAGAAAATGGGGATACTATTGTATAACCCCACACATATTTGTCATGTACATTTGTTTACTGGCAGATACATGCTTTAGAACAAAGTAAAGCGAGGACATCAGGACTTATAAAACATCAAAAGCTTTCATAAATATCTCTTTGGGTAATACTGGCGTGCAGAATGAGCACTTATCAGAAGAGCAGAGAGGAACATGTTGAAATATGCAAATGTATATTTTAATAATATTTAAAAATGAGTTAAACTTCTCAGTGGGAATTCAAAATACACTTGGGTTTTAGACAGTTATTTAGTTTTGCAAGTCTTTGTTGTTTAACAAGCTCACGAATTGGGTCAGCTAATGTTATATTAATCAGTGAATAAATATTTTAATTTGACTTTCTTTATAGTTGAGCAGCTGGAGGCATTTCAGTTTTTTTACACCGTGAATGCTGATGTTAAGAGATATTATTATCATATTGTACCTCCGGGCTGTGAGATAACAGGCTGCTATAATGGCTCTTTTCTTGGGAGAGTGGGTGGTTTTTGATGACACTAGTACATTTTAAATGCCACTCGTTTATTCTAATGTAATGAATGTGTCTGAGGAATGAATTGCGTTGTTTCTTGTACTCTGTTTTCAATTCGGATTTTAGAAAACACCTAATATGGGTTAATTTCTCAATGTAGAATTCTCTCTTGCAGAAAATAATAATGATTTAGTAAATAATCATCATAATTGCATTTTAAAAAAACACACCTAAAGTTTACAAAATATATTTCTTTAATATGTTTTAAGTATGTATTGAATTATTGTAAATGTAACTATTTAAAAAACAAGTTACATTAACCCTTGCATTTAAATAGGATATTTACATGTTTTATAATAAACTGAAATCATGTTTTATTCGTATATAATTATTGAACATTAAATGAAATGTATTTGATATATTTTAATAAAGTTAAACTACAATATTTTACTCTGGGCTTTCCATTTAAGACCCTGACTCTATCATTTCTATGGGAGGAGGTTGCAGTACCAGTGGTTGACCATTTGTTGTGCTGAACTTACTCTAGGTCTATACTGGAGTATATTTACAACGGGTTTTGGTCCTTTTTGGGTGTAGTAAATATAGATATGACTAGGAATGAGCTTTCATTTTTAGGGTGGGTGCACACCTTTCCCTAAATACCTCACTAGCTCTCCAAAAATCCCTCCACTTCAGTAGTAAATATTCCCCTATTTTTTAGCCACTCCCCCCCACACATTTACTACTAAAACGTATGCCTACATGTGCAGATTGAGGGTCCTTGTAAAAGGTCATGCCACACATGGAGCTTGGTAATACATGTCTATATTACTCATCTTGTAACTGTTCACTGAACATTCTACATCATGAATCCATCACCCACACCCACGCACTTACGTCACTAGTCTATGGAGTCTATCAGGAACCAAAAGGGTTCCGTCATCTCTAACTCACAAGACACTACATGCCCCCCTTTGTTAAATAAAAAGTACCAATAATACATATATACATCAAAACTCTTCAATAAGTCGTTTTGGCGCTCAAATAAATCACCCAGATCTAGTCCTGTCAGGCCATGGAGATACTGGAGAAATGTCTATGTTAGCTTTGGTGACAGAGGCATCAATACAGTCCTCAAACTCTCTGGATTCTCAGGTGGACAATTCTCACTCCTAAAATCTGGAGGTGAAGATTGAGGCAGATGCTTGAAATGCAAAGAATCTTGGTGTAATGGATTTTCCTAAACAGTGAGCAGTTCCCATGTGTCCTTTACTGGATACAACCTTCAGTGGGTCAGCATCAAATGGAGCATCAGACTTGTGTTTCTGTTTCTGACTGGCAATGATTTGGCCTCCTCTGTTCAATGCAGTGCTTCGAGCACAGCAACATCTGTCTGCATAGGTTTTCATTTTGCATTTGTAAGTTGAATCATTGGTTCCACGTTTATCAAGGTCAATAGATCTCTCAGTGGTCCATTGTGTCACTTTGGTTCTCATGGCTCTCCCACACATTAAGGTGGCAGAGGTCTCACCTGTAGTTAAATGGGGGGTTGACCTGTATGCACAAATTGTAAACTGAAGAATTGATTTGAGTTCAATCTTTTCTAGTGCAGGACACTGAAAAGTCTTCTTGAGGGTACTCGTAAATCTCTTGACCACACCAATCACCTGTGGCCAGAGAGGTATATTTTTCTGATGCTCAATAGTTAAATGAGTGAGAAAGTCTTTAAATTCCTGACTATTGGAATACGGGCCATTGTTAAATCCCTGTCAGTGCTCCTGCCCACAATGATTTATACCACTTATACGGCAGCAGGGGTACTGGACTTCACAATGGACTTAACATAGGCATTTGCGGCTTTAGAAGTAGTACCAAGTCACTGTGTTGGCACACATGAGAAGTAGTCGGCAGGGTTTGGATCTTTTCCTGTACGATGCACAATTGTGTATTCATACTCCTGCAATTGCACCCCCCACCCCTCAATACGAGGTGGCATCTTGGTTTTAGGATTGCCGAAAATGGTAAGTAGTGCTTGCTGGTCAGTGACAACTGTGAAATGTTTTCTATACAGAAACACATGAAAATGTTCACAAGCCCACACTACAGCTAGGCTTTCTTTTTTGGGTTGTGAATAATCCAGTTCTGTCATTGATAAAACTTTAGCTAGCATAAATCACCATGTGTCTTGGGGCATTGCAATATCAAGTGTGCTGGGCAAGGAAGGAGCGCAGCCCCACTAGGCTCTCATCAAGAACCTCCGTCTGCAATTTCTGATTAAAGTACGCCATTTTAGATACATTTTGATTGCATGCTTGATTTTCCTGAAGGTTTGTTTACATTCACTTGACCATTGAAATGGGACAATTCATTTTGTTAAGTCTCTCAATGGGGCACTTACAGTGGTGAAGTCACATATAAGCCTAGAACAGTAATTGATCGTTAATGGAGGATCACAGCCTACTTATATATTGTTGGGGAGAAGTGGATCACAATGTTTGTACTTTGTTCGAGTCTGGAGTTTTTCCCTCTCAGAAAAGACCTTGCAAAAGAACTTGAGTTTGGTTTGATGAAACTCATACTTTGACACATTTAAAGTGAGACCTGCATCAGCAAGTAGACAACACACATGTGTAAAAGCTTTAACCGCATCCGCGCTAAGCGTTTTCCCGCTGTGCGCTGGGTTTTTAAAAAACACGCGGTTCATGACGAGCTCAGCTCGTCATGCGTGTACGAGAGGTGTAACTCATGACGAGCTGGGCTCGTCATGAGCTTCAAAGGGGTTAATTATGTTATTTTCATGTGGTCCCAAAAACAAGTATGTCATCACTGTAATTGAAAGCATTTGTGACTGACTGTATCATGTAATGAATGACAACCTGAAAAGGTTTGGCAGCTTTTAGCAGTTTGAAACTTAGCCATTTATATCAAAACAAAATGTAGTAATGTACCAGCAATTCTCTTACAGTTTGATCTGGGGGCCACCTTTTTTCACATCAAGGTGGGAAAAGTCTTTAGCACCATTCAGCAGTGTAATTATGTCAGCAATGTGCAGACCTGGATGTCGTTCTCTTTTAAATGCCTTGTTCACTTGTCGCGTATCATCGCAGATGCACACTGCTCCTTCACTATCCTTTTTCAGCACTACCCCTATGGGTGATACCCATGACAATGGGCCTGTGGGTTGCTAAATAAGGTGTCAAGTTATTTCTGAACAGCCTCTTGTAAATGGAATGTAATTTGACAATGTCGTTGAACAACAGGACGAATGTCCTAATTTAAGTGATGATGCACTTTCATGGTCTGAAGTCATTCTAATCCATGATACAAAGACAGAAACTGATTTACTATCTAATGATAGTCATTGACATTGTAGTTCACATAAACCTACCCCATGTCGTCAGCAGCACTGAAACTGGGTAAATATGAGATCAATGAAGTGCCTGGCAAGACATAAATTGGTACTTGCCCTTTACTATTTTTAAGCTTGCGGCTATGAATGAACTTTGCAGTGCCATCGAAGCAGTTTCAACAGAGTTAAATGGGTCACTGGAGACAGTTCAATGTACTTGTCTACTGGTATAATATTTATTGACGCTCCACTGTTTATGAGAAAATGACCAGCATTCTTCCTTTCAAGAAATGTGCACATTGTCCAGCAGTCAACATTGACTTCACACACCAATCTTACTCACTGTCACTCAACAATACGGGTGACAAACTTTTAGAAGAAGAATTAGACGACAATGGACATAGTTCAGTTTCTACTTGCCTCAACTAATGCTGCTGCTTGGCCTTCTGTGTGTGAGTGTAACATTGCGTCTAGCACTTACTGCCATTAATTCTGTTTTTTCACACTTGATCATGCCTACATTTTGGATTATTTTGTGATTTACTTGATCTTTCCCTCATTTTGCAGACTGTTACAAAATGGTTTTCTTTCACACAGCCGTTGCATACCTGGCAAATGACGGGAGAGCTACCCACATGCAGCAAGGAAATCCACATTAAAAACACAACTTTTTCTTTGGGAACATTACTTTATGGCCTTGTGTTTCAACATACTTTTCACACTCAGAACTGATTCATTTTGAGCTGTTCCAGCCTTCATGCTAGCTGGCTATCTGTCAGCTCTCTCCTCTGGCAGTAATGAGTACTCACTCCAAACTGAGTGTCTCCTTCAGTATTCATCATCTGAAGGAGTCAACCATCTATTACTTTGAGATGCATAGCTCTTCATCATTAAACTCATTGAAATTGCATTGCTTTATGAATGAATCAAGTCTTTCTACAAAGTCTTTCTACAAGTACAGTCCTATCTTTTTATGTAAGGAGACTCCGCACTCGTAAAATATTCTAATCATGAATCTCCTTGTGAATAGCAAACAATCATAAACTTAGACAAAAGTGTAAGTTTGCCTTTGTCTATCAGAGGCAACTGGGGTGGCAGGGTGGGCCACTGGATTCAAGCAATCCTGGCTGAAGACGGCTACAATGCCAGAAACCGGTCCTAGGAAGCTTGTTTCCGGTCCAGGGAAGGCATGGCTTGGCAGTTCGGGCAGGACTGTTCCCATGAGGCACAGGGTCAGACTGATTTGAATATGGCCATGTCTGAACTGGGGTGGCAGAGTGGGCTAAAGAACGGTGATGGGTTAAACCCAGATCTGTTGACTGGGTGTGAGTGTTTGATTGGTTCAGATGCTCCGTCCATCACCACCCCCTTTTGTACTGCTTTGTTTGCCATAAGTTGGCAGGGTATGCTCAGACGTGAGTCCCTTGCTCACTTTGCCACTGGATTCAAGCAAGCCTGGATGAAGACGGCTGCAATGCCAGAAACCGGTCCTAGGAAGCTTGTTTCCGGTCCAGGGAAGGCATGGCTTGGCAGTTCGGGCTGGACTGTTCCCATGAGGCACAGGGTCAGACTGATTTGCATATGGCCATATCTGAACTGAGGTAGCAGAGTGGGCTAAAGAACGGTGATGGATTAAACCCAGATCTGTTGACTGGGTGTGAGTGTTTGATTGGTTCAGATGCTCCGTCCATCACCACCCCCTTTTGTACCGCTTTGTTCGCCATAAGTTGGCAGGATATGCTCAGACGTGAGTCCCTTGCTCACTTTTCCACTGGATTCAAGCAAGGCTGGCTGAAGATGACTGCAATGCCAGAAACCGTTCCTAGGAAGCTTGTTTCCGGTCCAGGGAAGGAATGGCTTGGCAGTTCGGGCTGGACTGTTCCCAAGAGGCACAGGGTCAGACTGATGTGCATATGGCCATGTCTGAACTGGGGTGGCAGAGTGGGCTAAAGAACGGTGCTGGATTAAACCCAGATCTGTTGACTGGGTGTGAGTGTTTGATTGGTTCAGATGTTCCGTCCATCAACACCCCCTTTTGTACCATATTGGTAGACCGTGTCAGAGTCGGTGGAATTCAGGGCTCAGCCCTTAGCTGGATCAGCTCTTGCTTGGAAAACCGCTTTCAGTCAGTTTGTACTGCTCAGTTCACTGCTCCCAAGATGAGGACTACTTGTGAAGTTCCACAGGGCTAATCACTTTTTCCCCTTCTGTTCAATATTTATCTTCTCCCTTTGATCTGAGCGTTGAAAGAGAGGAAAGTTTGCACCTTTAACTATGCTGATGACTTCCAACTAATCTTTCCCATCCATGACTTTCAGACCACCATGCTGTTCATCGGCGAGTGGATGAATAGTAATCACTTAAAACTCAATCCAGACAAAACTGCGCTGGTTGTAACTGGGGGCATCCAGAACCCTTAGGAGTCCACACTTTTAGCCACAAGAATGGGGAAAACCCCCTCCTCCTTCTACCTCAACCAAAAGTCGTGGGGTAACAATCAATTGTGATCTCACTATGAATTCCCAAATAGGGTCCGTGATATCAAGTTTTTTCTTCCAACTGAGTAAAATTAGAAAGATCAGAGGATTTCTCATGCAGGAAGCTCTGATCCAGGTGGTCCTTGCCATGGTTATGTCCCACATTGACTATGCCAGTTCCCTATATTTTGGTAACCCACTATACCTAGCCAAAAGACTACAACTCGTACAAAACCTGGCAGCAAGACTGATTTTTCAGCAATCTAGGCAGCAACATGTTACTGCCCTCATGAGGAAGCTGCACTGGCTCCCTATCTCACACCGATGTGCCGTTAAGGTATGCTGCCTTATCTTCAAGTCCCTCAATGGAAGAACCCCCAAATTTATGGACAGCCTTATCCAAAAGCACACAACTATGCGCAACCTGTGCTCGGCCCACAAGCGCCTTCTGTCCACTGCCACTTTTAAACTAAAGCATTTGGGTGGTGCTATTTTTGCCATCATAGCTCCTACATATTGGAATTCTCTCCCTGCTGAAATCTGCTCCTGCACTGAACTCCTGAGCTTCAGGAAGCTCCTTAAAATGTGGCTGTTTAGACAAGCCTACGAGTAAATCCCTTGGGCTTCGGTGCCTCTTTTTGTAGCGCCATGAAACCAATTGGTGTACGTGTGCTTTATCAAATTTTCTAACATAACATAACAAACAAATATTAATAGCTTAGATGAAAAAGAATGAACACCATCCCTGTGTACTTCCAAATTGCCTTTCGGGAAGAAGGAAGACATTTGGCAATCCATAGTGGATAAAATCAACAATGCAGGCCAAACAAAAAGGATAGTGATTGAGTGCAAGAATAGTTGGCACTACTACAGTGTGTCAGGAAAATAGCTCAATTGTAGACCATTCTAGGATAAATTAAAAAAAGATGCAATATTGAAATGTAACCATAATCAGAGTTCAATTGAATTTTGCAAGAGCCTTGCACGTATGTTTAAATCCATCTTTATTGAAGTATGGTTAAACATAGCTGCCAGGCGAACGCATTTCATCCATTTGGACATCATCCAGGCTGTGAGATTAAAAACATACATAAAGCAATACGTCACATTTCAGACATTTAATTATTTACACTTAATCTAAAAACACAAAACTATTTCACATAAAATCAATCTTGAGACACTAGAACACAAACCACTTAAGACTCACTACATACAAAAATGTTTAGTTTCAAATTCAAATTGCTTACATATGTCCTTACTATGCTTATACATTTCTAATGAATTCATGTCCATCATGTAAAATTTCCTGCCCATACCTCATTCTGCGAACTGACAGTGCCATTACCAATCATAGTTTTTTTAGTAAGACAGTTATGAGACAGGCGCTCACTTTGAGGAGATAAACTTCCTTGTATCTCGATGGCATAACAAACAAAAACACATTTGGATAGAATAAAAAATGAGTATTGGGTGGCTAAGTACCCCATTACTGTATCTACAATTGTATAAAGAATGTCATTTCTCAGAACCTACAATGTTTACCTATCCATAACATTTCCCATAGTCCCATTTCCCTGCTGAAGTCTATTTGGATCACATGTGTATTTAGAAGTTCTAATCCAGTCATTGTTTAGCCCAGGTTATTTTTAACGGGATATTAAATCACAATTCATGTCCAATATCCATTCAATTTGACATGCATGGAGAATCATACCACTCTTAGATCATCTTTGAATCCATTCCCAAAAGTCATCTTGTACTCTAGAATCATATCACTATAAATAATTCATACGAACCCCCCCCCCCAATTTAATTATATCACTGTCCTGTTATCCCTTAAAGAAAAACTCAGTTGAGTTCTCTACATACTTACCTCCTTCTTCTGTGTCAAGGTGCAAATTACAGGCAATCAGCCTGTACCTAGTCCCCTACCTAGCTGCTTGATTTTATGCCAAAATGTGGCCAATCAGCATACATCTTAAAAAAAGAGCATTCACCAAGATATTTCAAGCTTCTAGGTTACCAGTGTGCGTGACTGATACAGACACTTTGGTAGCAAGCCTCCACTAGTGATCTGCCTCATAACTCATAGAAAATCAATAGTCCACTCTTCGGTCAGCCATCTGTAGTTCATCAAAAATGAAAGTTGTGCTGCAATTAAACTATCATTTAGCTTTAGATATAGCTGCCTGGTCATCAACAATGTCTCTATGATACATTCCTATGTTTAGAAAAAAGAAAAATGTGTTTATATCACAAAAATGTATTTTACTGTGAACTGACTCATAACAGAAGCGCCAGGAGTTCCCTCTCTGGTCCGCTTACTCTCTTAGCAAATCTTCCGGAGCTAATCACGTTAGAATAGTCTAATGTGTGCTGTAAAGATCCTGAGGAGAGAAAATGAGGCAAATATTACATTGACCCGTGGTATGGGTCCTGCATGTATGCCATAGAATAATGAGATCACTGTATACAATATGAAATGAATGATGTCAAGTGGTGTTCTCTATAGGAAAACCGACATCGGTAAGGGTCATCCTTGTTAAACACACTCGCCGCACTTTGTTTAAAATAAATCACCAAGTCAGATCTATTTTCAGTTCTTCCATGCCCAGCCAGTAAGTCGCCCCCAAATACTAATGTAAGAGAATGGCAACACCATCCAAGACACCAATCTACTGTTTAGCCCTGGAAAACTGAAACAGTATTAACAGGAGTCATGCTAATGTTTTGTTAAAGGAATGAATTCGATATAGAGATGTCCACTCTGCTAAATTGGCTTCATCTAAGAGTAAATACAATATAATGAAATACCCCAGTGTGGCTTAGATGTTTCCTCCTCCATAAATACCCCTATCATATCCAGCGATCTGTCATATGAGAGTGCAGTGTGTGTATTATGGTGGTAATGCTCACATTGTCCCAATCAAAATGAAGACAAGAGAAATGGATAGATGTGTACATGTTTGTGTTATTGCTCCTCATCCCCCACACAATATAAAGTAAGGAGAAAATTAGGGTAGACATTTGGATGGAGATGTGCAACAGCACAGAGCAGTGAGAAGGCCATAGTGTACAAACAACTCAAACCTACCATATATAAGGTACGAGTGCATAAGTTGCAAAACATTTTAGCACTTTCTCATATTAATGTTTTTGAAGTACTGTCCCATGTCCGTCATTATGGTGCTTTGCGGAGTCATTCAATGAGTAATGCTTGAAGTGCATCTAGTTGTCATTGAGAAGATATAATCCTTTGGTAGGTTTTGTATTGTAAAAGTCCTCTTGATACCTAGGCACTACCTCTTGCTCTGGACTCAAGGATCACATCTATATGAATATATAACTGCCTGCATTATAAGAAATGATGTAGCTCATTTCCCCAATTTAGGCCAATTGCACTGCTCTTAATCTGCTGATCCATTTAGCGTCCTCCTGTCTCAGTTTAGGTTACATGTGGGCCTCCCCCGTTTGTGTCTTTCTCTAATCTTTAAATTCTGAGAAACTCGACAACAACATTGTTAGGGTGATGTTCATTTGCATGCTCTGCCATAGGTAACCTCTCATTCTTGTTAATTATTGCTCTGCGATGTTCCTGGTTTCTTAGTTTCAGTGCTCTCTTAGAGCTCTCAACATATATCATTTTACAGTTACAAGTGATAGCAGATATTACAAAGCAACTGCTACATTTTATGAATAGATTTATATGGAATGTTTTCCATGTGTTTTACATAAAGTCTTTGAGTTTGTTCAATCCATGGCTGTAGATAATACATGAACCACATGTGAAAAACCCTTTCGGCCGTGGCAGTAGCCAATTGGAATCCATTTTGTTACTCCCTCTAAATCATTTTTCATTCGTTTTTTTCTAATTGCCGGGCCTTTTCTATACATTACCACAAGCTTTTTATTGATCACATTTGTCAGGCCAGGTACAGCCTTAAAATCTGAGTGTTTATGTAAGACTTTGTAAATTAGGTTGTGCTCCTTACTGTAGGAAGATTTAAAGGCTAATATATCTTTAAATTCTCTTTTGGGTTTCTATGTCAAAGTGTCTGCTCACTTAGTCTTCTTGATTCTTGCTTCTGCCTTTTTTAAGTCAGGTTCTGGATAAAAAAAAATTGCCAGCCTGTTTTTGAGGTCTTCTAAACATTCTGTGAAGTCCACTTCCGTGCTACAGTTTCTCCTGATTCTCATAATTTTACCATATGGTATACCAGTGATAACTGAAGCGGGTGTGCACTGTCTGCCCTAAGGATATTATTAGTGGCAGTCTCTTTTCGAAACAGTTTACTGTACATCCAAATAAATGTATCTTCTTTAGGCTTTGGCACATGGTAAAATGCACATTAAAGCTGTTATCATTTAGATATTCCACATAATCGTTTAGATTATCATTAGTAGCTCTCCAGATAACCAGGATATCATTTATAAAACAACTGCAGAATAGTATATAATCCATCAATCTGCCAGCTATCGTGAACCAGGCATGCTCCCTCTCAAACCACCCCATGAAGAGGTTGGCATAAGAGGGACCAAACCTCGAGACCATGGCTGTCCCTTGACTCTGATAATACCATTCACCTTCATACATGAAAAATTGTTTTTCAAGTATTAAATCACTCATCTCTAGGATCATTTTTGAACGTTCCATGAGACTAGCATTCCTTTTGAACAAAAATCACCTTAGGGGTTTTTGGCCCAGTTTGTTCTCAATACATTGCAGAGCCCTACTATATTAAATGTTACAAAACTCATAGTTGAGTTCCATGTCACATCATGCAGGTTGTTTAAAACATTAGTGGTATTACAGATAAGAGGTAAATGAACTTCCAAACGTTTCAGGAAGGAGTCAACCTATTCCGAGAAATTTTCAGTTGGGCTGCCTCTGCTAAAGATAATAGACCTCTCAGTGGGATGTTGTTTGGATTTAGGATTTTAGGCAAGTCATATATAAACAAAAACCTAGGTCACATTGAGGTACCTGAATTTGCAGCCCAATTTCTTTCCATGAAAGCAATCACTGTGTAATACTTCTTCTAGCATCTAGTATGGGGTTGGTCAGTAATTTCTTGTAATATATAGGGCCTAATTATGATTTTGTTCATAAGGCTCCATCGTAATGTGCCGGTCGGATTCCTTTCCGACCGCCTCATTTTGTTGAGACATCGCAAGGAATCCGACCGGTCATTCTGGAGATTACCAGAGAGCCCATCCGCTAGTTCGAATGCTTCAAATAAGCTCAAGGGTGGGCCTTTTCGCCCTTGAGAGTACAATGACGGTTCCCAACATGGTTTCCATACTGGTCTTTTCGACATGGAAACCATGTTGGAAAGTGTCTTTGGGGGCACCCAGCAGGGCCCACTTGTGTGCACGGCCTCCAGTTGGAGGCTGAGGGTGCACCTATAGTGCCCCCCTGTTGCTCGCAGCACCTTCTGGTAGGCACCTTGAGGTGCCTGTCATGGGTGCAGGGATTAACCGCACTTCGCATCTTACTATGGGAGTATGCATTCTAGCCAGTTTATGGCCGGAAGCATGATCTCATAGAAACAGGTAGGAATGCGACCAAACAGTGTTCGCTCACATCCTAATGAGGCAGTCAGGACCGCCGACTAGGTGTCAGTAGGTCCCATGACGAAGCGGTGTCAGGAAGTGATTCCGCCTGACATCATAATGAGGCCCTTAATGTCATTCAAATGCCTTTTTATTTCCATATTATAATCATTTCTCCCCATAATTGCAATATTTCCCCCCTTGTCTGTCTGTCTTATTTTGATTGAATTGTCTGAGCCCAGATTTTTTAAGGCAAGTTTCTCAGTTGGAGTTAAATTAGCTTTTTTGTGTGTATCTTTCTTAGACTTGCCATCCTCTATTCTATGTATTTCTTCCAACGTTTTTTCAACAAAAAGTTCAATGGCTGCATATTGGTTACCTTGTGGTACAAATTTTGATGGTAAAAATAATCCACTAGTGCAATTATAGTCCATTTCTACATCAAGCATGGCGGGTTAATCATCAATGTAAACCCTTTCTTCATCAATCTATCTGAAAGATTTATTACTTGTAGGATTTCATGATTCTTTATCCTCACCAGCGTTGCCCCCCTACTTGTGTCTAAACATTCTTCTTGTTCCGATTGCGGGCTCCCATCCTTCTATTATATTTGTTTTCCCCTACCACTCTTGTTTTCCTTTATTCTTTCACCCTCCCAAAGTTTATGCACTGTATTTCCTCGGAAAAAGATGAGCATTAGAATGGTTTGGAACCTGCCATGTTATTGCTCCATGGTTCATCATTTGAGAAGAGGTCAGAACTACTGTAGTTCATTCAGCTTAATTCCACTCCTTGGTCCCCAAACTGTACCAATTTGGGTTTGTTTATTTCATCAAAACTTTTCACAAATGGAAAAAGAAATATTATGAATAGGTAAACATTGTAGATTATTCTGAGCTCTTTAGTAAAAGTAATTGGGTTAATTACTTATACTGGAAGTGAACATGACTCAACAACAATCTTTATACAATTATACATACAGTAAGGAGTACTTACTCACCCAACACTCATGTTTCAATCTCTCCGAATGTGGTTTCTTTGATGACATCATAAACTACAAGTGGCTGTCTTACAACTTCTTGCTAAAAAAAACATGATTGGTAATGGCAATGGGCAGTTAGCAGGTCGGGGTAGTTTGTGGTCTAGTGTCGCAAGATTCATTGTATGTGCAATGGTTTTGTGTTTTTTGGATTAAGTGTAAATAATTATATGTCTGATATGTGTATTATTGCTTTATGCATGTTTTTAATCTCACAGCCCTGATGAAGTCCTAAGGGACGACATGAGTTGGCTGAACTGATGTGCAATTATGTCTAACCATATACTTCAATAAAGGTGGTTTTGAACATATGTGCAAGACTCCTGAGGAATTCAATTGAACTCTGATTATTGACACATTTTAATATTGCATCTTTTTTTGTAATTTATCCTACAGATCTCTGAAATTGGGCTATATTCATGGCACACTGTATACTCCTTCTCATTTGTTTGATGTGATAATATATTGTCTGTGACTTTTAAGCAGCGGGGTAATGAAAAGTTGAGCATTGGTAGTACATACAATAACAAGACTAGAGAATAGTGAGACATCAAATACCAACACTGCTAGTGCATAGTTTTAGTCCATTGGAGGAGCAGCTGGTGTCACTCAGTCCAACAGAGGTGGTAGTAGGAGTTCCAGGATAGGACAAGAGTGCAGTTGAGGACCAGAGAAAACTACATGGTAAATGAAAACAAGGGACTATATGGTTCAAACTGTTGTGCAGCGCGGTGCAGCAAGACCCTTTGCTGCACTGTGCTGGGTGCAAGGAAAAGGGCAGGAATATCTAACATATTAACTCCTCCAGCACATAAGTGAGATTTTTTTGTCAAGTCACATTTATTTCTGTCCAGCTCTGCCAAATGTATCTGGTCTATGTGTGATCTGTTGCCCCAGCCCAGGATGTCTTCTGAATCATGGCACTTGTATTCTGATCTACAACATGATTGACCAGGACTACAAGTCGCACAATACATAGGTCAAAACCTGGACTTGAGCAGCACATCAATGTAGAAAATAAGGTCCCCCCCCTGCTAATAATCATGACTCCAAATGCAGGAAAAATATGCAATGGAAAAAAATCTAAATTTGGCAATCTAAATTTTATATAACTATTAATGTAAAAATGATATGTCTCAATGTAATGACCAAACTCCATAACACATTGGTAAGGAAAATTACAATTTAATAATAAATACAATAGGCATGTTAACAGTAAAATTGGTGGGGTTAGAAAAAAGGGGGGACGAAAATGGCGGGTTTACTTAGATATGATCTCTATGTGCTTATATGCATAGCTGGTTCATTATAATAATATCATAAATGGATACAAAGTGAGTCGATGTAAATAGAGAAATCTGTTATCGCCCCAAAAGAAGTGGTTAAGATCATAGTACATATTGATGTAATTGAACCTCGACCCGTGTTTCAGCGACCCAGGCACCTTCTTCAGGAAAAGACACCAATAGATTGATTGATACCTGTGAATATATAATAAAAGTGCTTGGCCACAGAGTATGATCAGTATGATAGTATTTACCAATCAAGAGAGACTGGTTTACAAAGACGTAGGTTGGGGAAAAAGTTCCAACCAATTGAATTCCCAATTGAATAAATATAGTAAAACAAACCAAAGATTCTAGTAAAAGTGAGAACGGTTTCATGCTATTACCATATGCAAACCAATCACAAAATGATAGATTTAGAGTATAGAGACCTACACCAACCACAACATATATAGATAGTGTTCTCAGATGTGAAAAAGTCTATCTTAATTGTGCAGCTCAAATTGTGGTAAATATTGCCAGCTGTATATGCTTACATTAGACAAAAGGTAGGGAGCAGCACATCATGCATAGACCTTGGAAACTTAGCAGAAATGTCAGTGCCAATGCAGGCCCTCCGGCACTATGAAGCATGCTTGTCTTGGAGGTAGGCGTGCAAAAGTGGAATGTAATGTAGTGCAAAGTATTGTGATTCGCCAGAGAATTAACTTCTCACCCGAGAAGGTATCCAGGTGTGCAGGATCTCCAAGTAGGATCGCATGAGTTGCCAGGTGTACAGTCAGTAGCGCTAAACCATAATGCACACAGCTGTCCTGATGTGCTGGGCGAACTTTTTACAGGTGTTTGCTGACATGTAAAAGACCACCCTCCTGTTATGCTCAAATGGATATTGGGGGTGGGGCTGGGGGTGTTTCAGCCTACTCCTGTGGAGAATCAGTGTAGGTACATGTTGCTAATATCATCACTACTATCTGGTGAAGTTCAGTATGAGCCATTACTCTCACATACAAGTAGACATGCTGGTCAATGGAATAATTAGGCTATCCTAATAAAACCCCACCAAAACAAAAATAGCCCTCACCAGTGTAAACATATAAAATTGATACCTGAGCTGAAGTGATCCTTGCAACTTGTTAGATGGGATGTTGAAAGCATCTTTACAATCTTCAGAGTTATTTAAGAGTGCTATTGACTTTTTAGTCTGTTCAAGTGCACTGTTTCATTATGTGCTGGAACTAAAATGCAAATATTTCTCATTTTGTGCTTCGTGCGGCATCAAAGAAAGAGTCATCTCAAATGTGTCATTTAGCCCATGGTTCTGAGTCCTAGAGGCCATGAATGCTGTATTATACTTTTGGTGATCGTTTATAGAATTTTTGCTTAGTGATGAAAAAGAGAGATGTAAGGATTTTTACAGGACAACATCACTGGTGTGCTGGACATAATAAAAAAACTTGAGTCTGAAAACATCCTTGTCTACCAAGTGTTTAGAGTAATTGGTGTAGCTGTGAAACATCTTGTTGAGAGTAGGCTGGGCAACACTTTCAGTGGCTTTGGCACAGCAAAATGTTGAGGAGCAATTTAGGAAATTGTCTTTTACAGTGCATGAGAAATGGCTTGTAATGATGCATAGAAATGTCCGTTCATCAACCATGGCACTTGAAGTCAATTAAGACTCACTGAGGTACTCTGCACAAGCTCTAGATTCCTTCCATATAGGGAAATTTTCTCCGGATTTAAAAAATGACGGCATATGTCTCCAGTTCAACACATATGTTGCAGAGCCTGTCCCAGAAAAATCTAAATTTTCAGGTGCAGCACTATTGGCATGGAAAGCTATGTCATTGGCCAGAGTTATCAGAATGTGCACTGGATGTTTTGGCGTTGCCCGTCTCAAGTAGCAATGGTGAGAGGGCCTTTTCACAGATAAACGTTTACATGGGAAGATAAGAGCAAGCGCACATGACCAAAGACTCACTATAGAAGTATTGTATGGTGTACTATATTAAGTTTGATTTGTAAAAATGTATTTGGACCTCATAATGTAATGTAATGTAATGTAATGTAATGTATGTATACTTGTAAAGCGCACTGTTACCTCGTTACGTGGCGTCCTGGCGCTGTATACCGCTGGGGAACCCGTCCTGGCTTTCCCTGTGAAAGGGCACCCCAAGGTGAAGCCAGGCATCCCCGGCGTTGCTGGGGCCGTTGTGGATCCCATCATATCCAACATTCAGGAGTTAAAATGGCTAAATACTGACCCTATCTGTTGGTCTGACCATTTTTTAACTCTCTTCAGTATTACCCTTAGTGAGCCCAAGCAGTCACGCTCCACACGGCCCCCGATCCGTATGAGAAATTGGAAAAGGCTGGACTTGGTTGAATTGCAGAATGCATTAAAGATATCCCCCCCTGTTTTGGGCTGTGATATGGATAAAAATGCACTAGAAACCCACACTTGGTTGGAGAGAGCAGTTGATACTTGCTTACCTATTTCCAGGTGTAGAGGGAATGTTCACCGTCCACCGGCTCCCTGGTACACGGAAGAACTCAAACTTGAAAAGACTAAGTGCAAGGCACTCGAACGGAAATGGCGCAAACACTACGACCCCTCAAAAAAAGAAATATACCGTAAGGCTAGAAACCTTTATCATTCGGCCTGCACGAGAGCCAAAGCCTGTTATGTAGCAGAGACTATTAATACTGCTGCCAACAAAGCACGGACTCTTTTTAACACAGTCAAGGAACTTGCTGGAGCAAATTCTATGGCTGTCGCAAGCCCCCTCACCGCTCAAAAATGTCAAGATCTTGCCACCTACTTTGTGGAAAAGATTGAGACTATTATTGCCAATATTAACCCCCCCGGTGAGTGATGGCAGAGAAGTTCCACCCTCAGTTAGATCAACAGGACACCGGCTTGACTCCTGGCCACCCATCTCCTTGGACACTCTGAAATCCTTGGCTAGTTCTATTAAGTCAGGTTCCCCTAGTGACCCTCTCCCTATTAGCATCCTGAGCCAACTTGATGACTTTGCGTTGAGGATCATTTTGGATACATTAAATGCTTCTATTCACCTGGCAAAAGTCCCAGCGTCCTGGAAACACGCCATGGTCAGCCCTCTGTTGAAGAAGCCGTCTGCAGATCCTGAGGTGCTGGCCAACTATCGCCCCCTCTCCCTGTTGCCTGCTTTTTCAAAAATTTTGGAGAAGCACATCCACGGTGTTCTTACAACATTCACGGAGAATAACAACCTACTCCATTTCTCCCAGTCGGGTTTTAGGGCTGGTCATTCTACCGAGTCCGCCCTCCTGGGAGTCACCGAGAGGATCAGGGAGCTCTTGGACGAGGGGCAAACGGTTGCGCTTGTCCTGCTTGACTTAAGCGCAGCCTTCGACACCATCTCACACAACAGACTGCTTGGACTGGATCGAGTCCTATTTGTGCAACCGGACGTTTCAGATCTCGTCCTCTCAGGCCCAGTCAAACACCTTTGTTTCGCCCCACGGCGTGCCTCAGGGCTCAATTTTGAGTCCGCTATTTTTTAACCTGTATCTTCGCCCCCTCGCCGATCTAGCAGAGCGAGTAGGTCTAGAACTCATGACCTATGCGGATGATTCGCAGATTATCTTTTCTCTTACCAACTCAGAGCCTTCATCCCCCTCTGCGCTGAAACTAGGTCTTCACGAAGTATTCAGCTGGATGTCAACCAACCAGCTGAAGCTCAACGGGGAGAAGACGGAGATCCTTCTCCTTGGTAAAAACAGAGACCTGTGGCAGGATATCCACTGGCCGCCATCTTTGGGCACTTTTCCTATCCCGGCGACCCAGGTCAGAAACCTTGGGGTGTGCATTGATGATTCACTATCAATGAAACAGCAGGTTAATAAAGTGGCTGGCACCTGTTTCACCATCCTTAAATGGCTGCGGAAGATTATCTGGATGCTGCCTGTTGATACCCAAAACACCGTAGTCAACGCACTTATTACATCTAGGCTTGACTACGGTAACATCCTATACCTGGGTTCCAACTTAGCCGTGACCAGGCGGCTTCAGCTAGTCCAGAACTCCGCAGCCAGGCTGCTGTGTAAAATCCCTAGGACAGCAAGGATTTCCAAGCACCTTAAAGACCTACACTGGCTCAGGGTTGAGAACCGGGTTCGGTTCAAAGCCTTGACCTACATGTTTAAGATCAGGGCACAAACCGCACCAAAATATTTGCAAAAACTAGTCAGGCCCTACTCCCCTGTACGCAATCTTCGCTCTTCAAATGGAGCAAATTTTGTGGTCCCTAGATTTAAACTGGCCAGAATGGGAGGGAAATCATTTTCCCATCTGGGTCCAGTCCTCTGGAACTCCCTTCCTCTAGCTTTACGGAAAGAGGAGAACTTTGCCAGCTTTAAGAAAGGCGCTAAAACCTGGCTTTTCAACAAATAATTATGGTCTTTGGTTGCGTTGCTTTCTGCGTTGTTTGGTCTCTTAGTCCTGGCGCCGGGAAACCCTTTGTGGGTATCTGTGCGCACTATAAATGCAAAAAATAAATAAATAATAAATAAATAATAAATAGAGTCTGAATATTGATAGCCAGAGGATTCATGTACAAGTACAAGTGAGCGGGGCTAAATGAAGACATTTGTGGGATCCTGCAGATTAGCATCTTGTGTTCTGAGGAAATGGAGTGAGCTAGAGCTGTTGCACATCTCCAAGTGTGATGGTGGCTATTACCTTCAAAGATGCTTTTCAGTGACTATAGTTGTGGACTCTGGAGATGACTGCGTGTGTTAGGAAAATACTGGATTCCACACATATAAGCCAAGTATGGTTTATACATGCCCTTACCAATTCATGCAGTGTAGCAAGGTTGCTTGCTATGTGGAGTTGTGTGGATGTGTGTCAAATATGATCCCCAGGTCACAATATGTATTGCACAAATTACATGCAAGACACTACAGGAAGCTAGACTGGTGTGTTCTACTGTGCGAAAGGAAAGGTGCTGGATTATATGTAATATATAACATAACAATACTTGGTCAGTGCTGGGGCAGTAACTGATGGCAATAATGGAATGCAGCCACCCTAGAGACATGGTGCAATGGTCTCAGCAGTTTTGTCAAGAAGCTAATGTCACATCAGTGTAGACACAAACCAGAAAGCCACGTATTATGTTAGATGGGGCCCACTCTTTCAGGAAGAGCAGGCCAGCAGACTGTCTAGCTTTGTTGTGATGTGTCATTACACAAATAGGCCTCCTTGTTTATATAGAGGTTGTGTGAACAATGTAAAGGTATTACCATGTGAAATGCAACAACAATGTAACATGGTCGTATTTACTTGTAGCAACCTATATTACACATCTCCCTATGCACTTGAAACTAAATACAAAATCAGTCTGAATGCCATAAAAACCATCTATTTATTCATCTATCATGACTCATTTTTGACATATTTCTATATCTTTCCAAAGTGACCAATATTAACATCACCAGTAGAGCAGCCTATCCTTCATGACCAACTTGTTGGTAATGCCATCCTGCTCCGTATGGATCATGACACCTTCCAACAACTGCTGGACATTTTGAATCTTCCCCTCTAATTGTGGCAAGGAAAGATAAGGTTGCGGCATCTCCAGAGGAATAGTCACCCACAGGACATGCCCCATCTAGCTGTAAATCCCAGCTGAGGACTCTGGGGACTCCCAAGTTGAATTTCAAAGGTGAGTAGTAGTCCAGCAGCAGTAGGCTGTGGGCGGGGATGGGGACCATATCGAGCACCCTAGAAAGAGTCTGTAGGTGTCTGAGCCCTAAAAAGGGTATCTCAAAGTCTGTTACAGACACCTACTTGTGGCTCCATGGGATTGATGACTCTCTAGTTGACATCACTGGTGGCATGATCCCTAGAGACCGACAACAACCCTCTGCATACGAAACTAGTGAAGTTGTCATGCATCTGGGAGCTATCCATAACATCATGGAATCCATGGACCGCAAGTTAAACTCCTACATGACAACAATGGATGCCCTCAATAGCAATGTTGTTGCTTTGTTGGCAACCACCATACCATTGCCAGGGATTTCCAGGCTACCTCACTGGCACAGACGCATTTTGGTGGGGAAAGGGGAGCTACATTTTCGGCCTCTGATTTGTGTGTGCCTCAGATGCCCCCCATACAAACCCTACCAACTGCAGGGGAGGCACAACACTTATTAGAGTCAGAAGATGTGTACCAGTTTCCATTGGTGAACTGCCAGACAAAATGTATCATTTCCCCTCACCAGTTTTCTAGTGTTGCTGTCTTTAATGACATGCCACCTGTTCATCTTATCATCATCATCAAAGCTTTATTTCGATATAAATATATCTTAAAAGCATTTTACAGATTATATAAAAAAGCACCATTTATAATAATTGCACAAAGAAATCAGATTAAAAATCATAAAAAACATCATTTTCTCCACTTGTGTACTATTCAGCAAGCCTACCTTCCCTAATGGCAATTTGTATCTCCTCACTGAAACACTCCTCACCTCCACATGTTGTATGACATGTCTCTCAAATAGACTCTGCCTGTTCATCATTAGCTTCAAAATCTGTTGTTGTTGGCCACAAATCTACAATTATACTCACACTAAACACTGTGAGGGACCTTCAATATTGACTAAACATAACTCATAAATATACATTTTTGAAAATCAATAATGAGCATTGTATTTTTGGGCTGCACAGATTACATATACTATGGGGTAAGTGTACAATCCTAACCCTCTGGTTGCTTCTCAAGAAGAATGAACTAAAGTTAATTGCACAGACTGCCTTTGGATATGCACCTACACCAAGTACAACCACTGCAATGGTATAATGACCAATGTATTATCTCCCAATGGAATGTCAGTGTGTAACAACAAGCTCCAGTCACTTGACAAACACACAGTGAGAATCTGCTTCTAATCATGCAACTACTTACCACTTACAAATGGGACGTGTGATGCAATATCGCTGTTCCACTCATTCACATATATGTTGCCCAGTGAGCTTGACAAAGTGATCATCCAAATATGATAACCTCACTGTTCATACTTGATATTCTACTGTACATTTATGTGCATGGATGTGCAAATAATAGCTAAATACTCATGCTCATACTCCTCATGAATTTGCATCATACCTGTGCCACACAAGGATGCACAAAGCCAATCTAGTACCTTGTATGTCAGTAAGAAAGAAATGCAAAGGGTCCTCATTGGGGCCTTGTGCTAGCTGATAAATGATGAATAATGCTACACTGTGATGAGTAGGGAAAATGTGTCCCTCTGCCCCTGAGCAGCCTCATATACGTTAAGTGTGACTGCAAGTACACAGTGCATCTATTGCACATAGTACATGCACGCTTTTGCATGAGAGCCAGACCACTGAATCAGAAACAATGCAGCACCTCCCCAGGAGAAGAGGACATAGGAGATTTATGGGATTGAATCTTTGGGAGTAGTTAACCAAAGTGAGCTGCATGAAGTGCCTAAATGAGCTGCATGAACTGCCACACTTAGTCAAAGCAAATGATGATGGTTGTTCTCTAGGCAGTTGTGAATACATTCATAATTTGTAACTAGCCAACAACAATGACCACTTCTACAATGGTGCAATGGTGTTTGTGATAGTGCTAGGCACCAGTGTATGTCTAAGTGCAGCCAGGGATCTGCAAAATGTAATGACAAATCTATCCAATCTATACCAGCCCTATCACTTTCACACAGAGTGCTACAGTAGGAGACACGCTTGTGCTGTGTTTAAATCACCAAATTAGGCCCACTTGTGAGGTATACTAACAGTTGTCCATAGTCCTCTGACAAAGCCACATATACTAGTAAAAACTGCGGGTTATTTTCTGCATCATGGGCTCAACTCAACTTACTCAATGGTACAAACTCTTAAATATGAAATGATGACGAACTAGAGAAAGATGAACAAATTTAATTGTAGCAAAACAATAAACACCTACCTAGCCGACACTAACTAACCTTAACACTATCCTAAACTATCTTAACTAATCTTTAACTAGCTCACGTACTATACACACATGACAAGTTAGACATCAACCCCGCCACCCCATTTAATATACATACCTACTTACCATACAAACATTATCGCGTTCCTTTACATAAACTATCCATACATTTAATCCTGAACAAAGATATATAACATCAACCTCCACCCACATGTAAATACTACTGATAAATAACACAATGGACAACTAGCCAAAAATAAACTATTTACCATACACTTATCTACTCTAAAGCTACACCCATAATAAACCCTAACTAACACTATGCCTAATAGCAAGAAAAAACATAGACCAACATAGTAGTAACAAGGAAAGGGATTGTCCAGAGGAAGAGTCTGAAGATTTGTGCAAAAATCCTCTCCATTGCGCCCTGCAATGTTAACATTATCTCCCATAAGCTGGCCTGCTCCTGTTCAATGCCATGCATTGTCCTGCTAATTTTGTGTGACTCCCTGAGAATCTGGTATTGGAACAAAGATCCTCTGGCATGTCTGGAACCCCTGCCCATGTGGCTGGCTGGTGTGAGGCAGTTGATGGTCCTGCTGTGGCCTGTGTCTGGACCGGCTGCTGCTGTTGGACACCCTCCAGACGTTTTGGCCCATCGGATTATGTGGTGTCCGTCCGCCCTCTAGGCTTACGCTATGCCTTTATGATACGGCTGTAGCATTCCATCCTCAATTAGAAGGCTTCAGCCTCATCAGCAGACATGTTATTTAGAGAGTTAAAGGAAAAACGTATTATTCAAGTTGTAAATGTACATTATGATTGTGAAATTAGACAGATATTGTCATACAATCATATGTGGCAGTCCAGACCAACACCAAAAATTGAGATAGAGATGAATGAAAATAAATGAATGAAAAATAATTTATGAAGTGCACACTCCTGCCTCCGGGTGTTTTGGCACTACAAAAAACATGGTGGTACAGTTTCTGGAGTCCTCGCAATGGGGAGTAATACTAAATATGGAGAGGATACCTCCTATTGCTGTGCAAAATTCGATGTTTTCAGTGACTTTCTGAAAACTAAAAGTGAGGGAGTTGTTTTGAGTTTCAATGGTAGGCTATTCTAGAATCAGGCAATGGTCATGAAGACACTTTTTCCACCCCAGGTTGTCCTTCTAAAAGAGAGAACTACTAGATTCTTAGCTGAGCCCGATTGCAGGGTCCTACCATTGATGACAGATATGGACAATATACCCTCAGTACAAAGACATCTAATCGAACAAGGCAAACTGAGTCAAGTGCTGTCAGTGTTGGTGTATAATATCAAAATGTAGTCACAATATTATTCCAACCATATCATTGATAACAATGAGTCCCTCTTCATAATGTGTCAATAAGAAATTGGAAATATGGTCCAGATAGGGACACTTTTGGTAGTTGTAATGCATTATTCAAGTGGGGTGAAACTTGCTCATAAACATATGTGAACAGTGATAATTAAGCAAGTCCAGGTAGTGAACTTCTGCATTGAATGACCCATATGGAGTTCCACAAGGCAGCACACATTGCTGTCTTTACTTACTCAGTATCAGGTAGCCAATACTTGGATAGAAGGTGGTTGGCTATGTCCTGCAAGACATTCCTGTGGTACACTTCACTAATTTACCCTCAGGCAAATACACTGAAATCTGACAAATAGCTTCTGGCATACAGTTGTAGCAATACTATCATGACCTTTACATAATCAAATTTCTGTACACTTATTCTCCCATGTTTAAAAAAACATAATACATCTCAGAAGTGTGTGTATTCATGCTGGAGTTCCCATCTGTACAATAACTTTGTGGGGTATAATGAACGGACTCTTGCACCATGATGCAAGGGTTACTGCATCGATGCAAGCCAGTCTAACGTACACCAGCAGTAGGTGAGTAGTGTAATGGGCTGTATGCTGCTAACACACAGCATTCCTGCATGTGAACTTTTACACAGTGCAACAACATTACTTTATACCTGCATTGCATAAATGCCTCCTAGAAATTAAACATAGGTGATTTATAGGGATGCGTTTGGCATTTCAATGCAAATCCATGTGCAGACTAGTGCATTTGTCCAGCTGGCCACACCATGCTAAAAAGATTGTATCCATTCATTGAGGTCTACTGGCACCCCATAGGTTTAACAGCAATGACCTTTACACAATACGCTCCGAAATATACACCTTGCACTGAGATATTAAGCCTGACATCTAGATTAGACCTGCAAAGCCATGTGACCAGAACCCTGTCATGTGGACATCTACACTCACAATGTGCTTCAGTCAGGCAGTCTGGTAAATATTTTTACAAACTATTGTTAAATATAGTAGCAAGCCTACATCCATAAAGCCTCCAGGACAGGAGTGCGATTGTTCCTCTGTCACTCCATTTCACATAGCTATGACATGAACTACTCTGAGGGAGGTCCATTAGCCCTGAGGCTGGATTAATCCAGCCTTACCTCAGGTTCAGTCAAATAAATGATGATTTTTAAATATTATAATAATTGTAGTAAAGTGCATCTTTTGACATGGTTAGCCCCCACTGTTTGGCTGATGTCTTATGTAATTTTGACCTTAAGTGCACTAGGTCCCTGCTAACCAGGTTTCTGGTCCCAGGTCTAATTCTCAAAAAACGATGCCACGATTGGCACCACTTCAGTTACCCCTGTACATCCCTAATAAATGTTACGTAGGGCATGGGTACTGAAGAGGGTGTGCTAGGGCTGCAGCAATATTTGTGCCGCCCCAGGAACCCCTCACAAAGGATATTCACTCTGCCATTGCAAGCTGTATGTAAAGAGAAAAGCAAAGAGTCAACATGGCACACAGCCATGCCTCCCATACACTGCATGGGATATAGGTAAGTCATCCCTACTGCAGGACTTTAGCCCTAAGGCAGGGTGCACTATTTCCTATGTGTTGGCATATCAGCATGAACATATATGCCCACCATTGTCTAGTCCATTATGGGATTGTGCACGTGCACATGGAAGCCAGAAAGAGTACATGGAATGGATACTTGTCAACACACGCTTCCTAGCTCCAAGATGGCTTCACTGATTTCTAAGGTGTTTGGTACTAAAATTCTTGTCCTATTAAATTCTCACTGATGCTAGTGTCGGATTTATTGCCGAATTCACACAGGAGACCCTTTTAGGGTGTACCCTAAAAACCTACCATGCACTGGTGTGGTTTTCTGGATTGTTTCGCACAAGCCTGCCACTACCAGACATGTTTCTGACCTATGGGGTGAGAGCCAACACATTCAGAGGACAGAGATTAAGCCTACTCTGAGCAGAGGTGCTTCACACCTCCTCCATAACAGGATGACCTTCCTGGGCAAGAAGTTTCAAAGGCAATGCCACGTTTGAAATCATCCTAATAGTGGATCTGGCCTGGCCCCCTTTCCTGCTCCACTTTTGGTGGGAGGAAAGGATGGAAAATTATTTAGATCAGGATTAGGGTTCTCACTTAATCTAGACCACCCCTAGGATGGGGCAGGTGCAGTTAACCCCTCTGCTGAAGTTCCACCATCTTGGGATGGTGAGAAGACCTGCTAACAGGGCTAGAGTAGTGCCATGAGAAGTGGTAACTAGAGGGAATAGGTGACCTTAAGGTAAGTAGCCCATTGTCTATTACCTGTCTCCCCTTGCAATGCCCCTAAATTCAGTATTTAGGTGGCACCCCAAGACCTGAACATCAGATTCGATGGACAAGGGAAGACCGGACAAGGTAGACCCACTGCTCGAAAACCGAAGCCCTGCTGCAGAAGAAAACTGCACCAAACACTGCATGCTACTCCCAGGACTCGACACTTGCTGCTGCTTTGTCGTTCTGACACCTGAAAGGACTCTAAGAACCATGCAGTACCTTCGGCCTAGCCTACAGATAACTGCCATGAAGCACCCTTGGAGTGAACTTATCACTCCACTTCACACTGCATGCACAAATCCAGTGAAGCTCAGTTTGCTAATGTGCTGCCCCCACCAAGACCCACTTCCTGAGTTGCTCAGCTGTCCCGAGATCACCTCTCCAAGTCCTCTGTTCCTGACTACGAGGAGCTCAAGATGCAAGATGCCCGGCTGACCCGTTCTCGCTGCACCCGGCCCACCAGCTCCAGTACCTTCCAACCAGCCCTTCTCCCATGGCCCCAGGACCTTGCAACTTCCTCCCTTTAAGAGAACCACCAGACTTACCTTCAAGTTTCTCTGTGCAGTGCTTTTTCAAAAGGCCCCCTTCGTCTTTAAACACCAGCTTCCAAGGCCTCAGCACCCTGCTCCTGGCCGATCCTGGCAGCTTCTGAACTACAGCGGTATAAGGAGGGTTGTTTTGAGAACCTTATTTTCTCTTGGAAACACCGCCCATCCTTTCTTTGCTTTTAATCCTGGTTGCAGAACCTGTCAATAAATTCCTGTTTGGTATCCTCAAACCAGTTTTAACACTTCCTGATTAACTGCACGTGTTGCACTTTAGTTCAAGTCTCAGGGTGACATTCACTGATCACATATCTATTTATGTTTATATGTTGTGTGTCGTTATATTGTGTCCAGTGGTCTTTTATGTTCAAACCACCTTCCCTATGCTCCGTCCAGAGTGTGGCTACACCTGGGCGTATTGTAAGCAGACCCGATGATGAAGCATGTCACACACTTCGGTGTGTGAGTGAGGGCCGTATTTTCAAAACAAACACTTTTGTTTTGTTGTACGGGTTGCTTTGGGTTTGGTTTTGTTTTTGATACTCTCCATCCCTCTACGTGTGTACAATTGGATATTAAGGGGTTCGGGTTGGTAGAGTTGCAGGTGTGGTTGACACTCTCCCCTCATCTTGTGTTTAATGAGCTCCTGAAATACTCCTACTGGAACTGGACCCAAAATCGACCTAAAACAAAAAAATGAAAGCATTGCCTGAATTTCTATACATTATTCTGCATTTTACCAATTGTTTCCTATGGTGCGCCATTAAGCATAGAAGTGATATATTTAACTTTGCAAAATTGTATCTTCAAAGGCCTGCCATTGCAGAGCCTGTGTGCAGTCTAGTACGGCAATGTCGACTTGGTAAGTGCACCCACTTACCAGTCCCCAAACCTTCCCGTTTCTACATATTAGACACCCCTAAGGTAGGTCATAGGGCAGGCCGTATTGTATGTGAAAGGTAAGACATGACCTGATGTGTGTGGCATGTCCTGATAGTGAATTACAGCCGATTTCATTTTTCACTATTGCAAATCCCCTGTCCCCATAGGCCAGAAAGGGCAGTTGAATTATAACATCTTATAACCCTAACGGACCCAGGGAACATGGTAGAAAAACAAATTTAGTATGCCTGAATGATAAAATACATCTTTTAGTAAAGTTGGTTTTAACATTCTGTGTTTGAAAATACCACTTTTTGAAATTAGGTATTTTCTTGCCTAACCATCCAGCCTGCCTCTGCTACATCGTGTATTCCATGTCTGGTTTGTGAATGACTGGGGCTGGCGTGGCTCCAGGAGGCAAGGTGAGTCAGCACAAGGCTGAATAGACCTATCTGCATTGGGAGTGGTGGGAGGAGTAGCACCTGGGCCTGTATAGGACTGTGCCTGCCTTCCACAATGCTGGCTCCACCTCCTGTGGTGAGTCTGATGACCCTGGCCCACACTGACAAAGGAAGAAGTTGTGCCCTGGCAAAATGCACCCAGAACTGGTTTGGAATAGGTACAGACTCTCTCTGCTTTCAGAGACAAAGGACTTGTGTGTATAAAAAGGGGGACCCAGAGCCCAGAACTTTAGATCACTGCTGGACACCAAGACATACCTTTTGCCAAGGAAAAGAACCAGATACTCTACTGGAGTTTTAGACTTCCCCTGTGCCAGTGTGTTACTTTCTAGGGTTGACCTGCAGTGGTTTCTTCATTGCCAAGGAAAGGAGAAAGACTTTTATTTGCAACTTTCATCATCTTGAAGAAGAGTCTCCAAGGGTTTGAACTGTGCTTGCCTTTTGCTAAAGTCTCAGGGATACAAGACTTCACTACCAGCTCCCCCCTGAATTTTCTTGCTGGGAATTCTGTCTGCAGAAGCCTGCATGTTGTTGGAAGCTGGAAGCGTGCCTCAAAGAGAAGCGTGTTGCATTTGCTGCTGTTGCCATTGCATCATTGGAGAAGTGTGTCGCCACCGCAAGGGTCGCCATTGCATCACTGGTGAAGCATGTCTTGTTACAGCTGAGTGTCGTCGCATCACCGGAGAAGCGTGTTGCCACCGTAAGGGTCGCCAATGCATCACTGGAGAAGCATCTAGCAGGGCCTGTAGTGGCTCCAAAGTTACAGAGTGCCTCACAGCCGGCAAACATTCACACATCATCTTCACATCATCACATCGCATCAAGGGCGCCACCTGCTTGCATCGCATCAGATTGTCACATCAAGGCGCCATCTTGTTGAATCGCAACCGGGACACAACACGAGAATGTCGCATTACCTCCTCTCTGGTAAGGAACAGACGCATCGCCTACTTTGCACAAGCACTGAGGGACAGATGCATCCCCTCCCCCGAAGCTAGGAACTGACACATATTTCTCCCTGTGAACTTTTTGTTAATCTTGCATGGCGCATCCAAAGGTACTTGGTTAGAAATGTGTCGCATTTACCATCACCTTTGAACTAAGTTATTTCATACGGCCAAAGTCTAATGTAGGCTAATATATTGTCTATTAGGCTAGTACACCCAATTGGATTAAGTGTGTGCCTCCCTTCCCTATCCGACATGGTTCTTCCATTACAGGTATGGACAAACTGATTTAGGGTTAGGGCACTAATTTGTAAGGCCACTGGGAGTCATTTCTTGATGGGTGGTAATGCTAGATCCGGAACTGCCCATGTTCTATCCTCCACCTGTGATAAGTCATTGATGCTGACATCCAGGGGCTCAAATTGACAATTGAAGTCACCACCCGCTATTTTAAGGGCTTTCCCCAAACAAAGCTGCCATAAGTGCCGCAAGCGTTCCCACAGTTGGGGATTCCTGTCCATTACCTATAGGTCTTGAGTAGATATTGTAGATTAAAGTGTCTACTTTAGATGGAAAAGAGATATAAATGGACATGATGTCATCTCATGCTATCTCAATCGGCTGCACTAAACACCCTACATGTGTACCTACCCAAGTGTTTGTGGTGGTCGTGCACTGCTGCTTTATGAACAATGTTTGTTTTGTATTCGTGCTCCTTGGAATCACTCCCCACTCAGGAGTGTAACGCAATGTAACTGTAGGTAGCAGAACCAGGAGTACCCTGGTCTGTCTCCCTGGGCACAGGAAAAAATGCTGGAAATCCTGCCAATCTTTAATAAGGGTTCTTCACTCCTTTATCTTTGAATTATATCTTTATTTTTATTCATACACAAAGTTTTATTCACATCTGTTGGCTATGTTTTTCTTTTTTATCACATCGAAACTTCATGACCCATAATGCATCATTCCTCTTTGATAAAACACGTTTTCGAGTTCAATTGTTCCCTTCCCAATGCATTTCGGCGTTATACGCCTTCGTCAGGGGACATTTCTATGAAAGTGATCAGTCCCCCCCAAAGGTAAACCCCTGCCCCTCCTCGTTACTATTGCATTTTTGCTAAAGTAGACAAATCCTGCTCATGGCGCTTCTGAAGTCTGCCAGGTTTATTGGTAGAGAAAGGCATCAAACTGATCAATGAAACAGCCCCAGTTTAGACAATCAATTTTGGTGCCTAGGCCACCAACATTCCATGAAAGCACTCTAACTGAGTGATTGGACTGTGCAGCTAGGGAATTCTCTTTATTCACTTCCGGTTTTCGCGACTCTCCTGGGTATATTTGATCTAGGTGGAAGGCCCTATAGTTAACCATGCCAGTACTGTTGTCTCTACTAAGTCTGCTGGCTCCCTAGTTATCTGGGAGGGAAGATAAGTCAACTGTTAATTGTGCAGCTCAAATTGTGGTAAATATTGCCAGCTGTATATGCTTACATTAGACAAAAGGTAGGGAGCAGCACATCATGCATAGACCTTGGAAACTTAGCAGAAATGTCAGTGCCAATGCAGGCCCTCCGGCACTATGAAGCATGCTTGTCTTGGAGGTAGGCGTGCAAAAGTGGAATGTAATGTAGTGCAAAGTATTGTGATTCGCCAGAGAATTAACTTCTCACCCGAGAAGGTATCCAGGTGTGCAGGATCTCCAAGTAGGATCGCATGAGTTGCCAGGTGTACAGTCAGTAGCGCTAAACCATAATGCACACAGCTGTCCTGATGTGCTGGGCGAACTTTTTACAGGTGTTTGCTGACATGTAAAAGACCACCCTCCTGTTATGCTCAAATGGATATTGGGGGTGGGGCTGGGGGTGTTTCAGCCTACTCCTGTGGAGAATCAGTGTAGGTACATGTTGCTAATATCATCACTACTATCTGGTGAAGTTCAGTATGAGCCATTACTCTCACATACAAGTAGACATGCTGGTCAATGGAATAATTAGGCTATCCTAATAAAACCCCACCAAAACAAAAATAGCCCTCACCAGTGTAAACATATAAAATTGATACCTGAGCTGAAGTGATCCTTGCAACTTGTTAGATGGGATGTTGAAAGCATCTTTACAATCTTCAGAGTTATTTAAGAGTGCTATTGACTTTTTAGTCTGTTCAAGTGCACTGTTTCATTATGTGCTGGAACTAAAATGCAAATATTTCTCATTTTGTGCTTCGTGCGGCATCAAAGAAAGAGTCATCTCAAATGTGTCATTTAGCCCATGGTTCTGAGTCCTAGAGGCCATGAATGCTGTATTATACTTTTGGTGATCGTTTATAGAATTTTTGCTTAGTGATGAAAAAGAGAGATGTAAGGATTTTTACAGGACAACATCACTGGTGTGCTGGACATAATAAAAAAACTTGAGTCTGAAAACATCCTTGTCTACCAAGTGTTTAGAGTAATTGGTGTAGCTGTGAAACATCTTGTTGAGAGTAGGCTGGGCAACACTTTCAGTGGCTTTGGCACAGCAAAATGTTGAGGAGCAATTTAGGAAATTGTCTTTTACAGTGCATGAGAAATGGCTTGTAATGATGCATAGAAATGTCCGTTCATCAACCATGGCACTTGAAGTCAATTAAGACTCACTGAGGTACTCTGCACAAGCTCTAGATTCCTTCCATATAGGGAAATTTTCTCCGGATTTAAAAAATGACGGCATATGTCTCCAGTTCAACACATATGTTGCAGAGCCTGTCCCAGAAAAATCTAAATTTTCAGGTGCAGCACTATTGGCATGGAAAGCTATGTCATTGGCCAGAGTTATCAGAATGTGCACTGGATGTTTTGGCGTTGCCCGTCTCAAGTAGCAATGGTGAGAGGGCCTTTTCACAGATAAACGTTTACATGGGAAGATAAGAGCAAGCGCACATGACCAAAGACTCACTATAGAAGTATTGTATGGTGTACTATATTAAGTTTGATTTGTAAAAATGTATTTGGACCTCATAATGTAATGTAATGTAATGTAATGTAATGTATGTATACTTGTAAAGCGCACTGTTACCTCGTTACGTGGCGTCCTGGCGCTGTATACCGCTGGGGAACCCGTCCTGGCTTTCCCTGTGAAAGGGCACCCCAAGGTGAAGCCAGGCATCCCCGGCGTTGCTGGGGCCGTTGTGGATCCCATCATATCCAACATTCAGGAGTTAAAATGGCTAAATACTGACCCTATCTGTTGGTCTGACCATTTTTTAACTCTCTTCAGTATTACCCTTAGTGAGCCCAAGCAGTCACGCTCCACACGGCCCCCGATCCGTATGAGAAATTGGAAAAGGCTGGACTTGGTTGAATTGCAGAATGCATTAAAGATATCCCCCCCTGTTTTGGGCTGTGATATGGATAAAAATGCACTAGAAACCCACACTTGGTTGGAGAGAGCAGTTGATACTTGCTTACCTATTTCCAGGTGTAGAGGGAATGTTCACCGTCCACCGGCTCCCTGGTACACGGAAGAACTCAAACTTGAAAAGACTAAGTGCAAGGCACTCGAACGGAAATGGCGCAAACACTACGACCCCTCAAAAAAAGAAATATACCGTAAGGCTAGAAACCTTTATCATTCGGCCTGCACGAGAGCCAAAGCCTGTTATGTAGCAGAGACTATTAATACTGCTGCCAACAAAGCACGGACTCTTTTTAACACAGTCAAGGAACTTGCTGGAGCAAATTCTATGGCTGTCGCAAGCCCCCTCACCGCTCAAAAATGTCAAGATCTTGCCACCTACTTTGTGGAAAAGATTGAGACTATTATTGCCAATATTAACCCCCCCGGTGAGTGATGGCAGAGAAGTTCCACCCTCAGTTAGATCAACAGGACACCGGCTTGACTCCTGGCCACCCATCTCCTTGGACACTCTGAAATCCTTGGCTAGTTCTATTAAGTCAGGTTCCCCTAGTGACCCTCTCCCTATTAGCATCCTGAGCCAACTTGATGACTTTGCGTTGAGGATCATTTTGGATACATTAAATGCTTCTATTCACCTGGCAAAAGTCCCAGCGTCCTGGAAACACGCCATGGTCAGCCCTCTGTTGAAGAAGCCGTCTGCAGATCCTGAGGTGCTGGCCAACTATCGCCCCCTCTCCCTGTTGCCTGCTTTTTCAAAAATTTTGGAGAAGCACATCCACGGTGTTCTTACAACATTCACGGAGAATAACAACCTACTCCATTTCTCCCAGTCGGGTTTTAGGGCTGGTCATTCTACCGAGTCCGCCCTCCTGGGAGTCACCGAGAGGATCAGGGAGCTCTTGGACGAGGGGCAAACGGTTGCGCTTGTCCTGCTTGACTTAAGCGCAGCCTTCGACACCATCTCACACAACAGACTGCTTGGACTGGATCGAGTCCTATTTGTGCAACCGGACGTTTCAGATCTCGTCCTCTCAGGCCCAGTCAAACACCTTTGTTTCGCCCCACGGCGTGCCTCAGGGCTCAATTTTGAGTCCGCTATTTTTTAACCTGTATCTTCGCCCCCTCGCCGATCTAGCAGAGCGAGTAGGTCTAGAACTCATGACCTATGCGGATGATTCGCAGATTATCTTTTCTCTTACCAACTCAGAGCCTTCATCCCCCTCTGCGCTGAAACTAGGTCTTCACGAAGTATTCAGCTGGATGTCAACCAACCAGCTGAAGCTCAACGGGGAGAAGACGGAGATCCTTCTCCTTGGTAAAAACAGAGACCTGTGGCAGGATATCCACTGGCCGCCATCTTTGGGCACTTTTCCTATCCCGGCGACCCAGGTCAGAAACCTTGGGGTGTGCATTGATGATTCACTATCAATGAAACAGCAGGTTAATAAAGTGGCTGGCACCTGTTTCACCATCCTTAAATGGCTGCGGAAGATTATCTGGATGCTGCCTGTTGATACCCAAAACACCGTAGTCAACGCACTTATTACATCTAGGCTTGACTACGGTAACATCCTATACCTGGGTTCCAACTTAGCCGTGACCAGGCGGCTTCAGCTAGTCCAGAACTCCGCAGCCAGGCTGCTGTGTAAAATCCCTAGGACAGCAAGGATTTCCAAGCACCTTAAAGACCTACACTGGCTCAGGGTTGAGAACCGGGTTCGGTTCAAAGCCTTGACCTACATGTTTAAGATCAGGGCACAAACCGCACCAAAATATTTGCAAAAACTAGTCAGGCCCTACTCCCCTGTACGCAATCTTCGCTCTTCAAATGGAGCAAATTTTGTGGTCCCTAGATTTAAACTGGCCAGAATGGGAGGGAAATCATTTTCCCATCTGGGTCCAGTCCTCTGGAACTCCCTTCCTCTAGCTTTACGGAAAGAGGAGAACTTTGCCAGCTTTAAGAAAGGCGCTAAAACCTGGCTTTTCAACAAATAATTATGGTCTTTGGTTGCGTTGCTTTCTGCGTTGTTTGGTCTCTTAGTCCTGGCGCCGGGAAACCCTTTGTGGGTATCTGTGCGCACTATAAATGCAAAAAATAAATAAATAATAAATAAATAATAAATAGAGTCTGAATATTGATAGCCAGAGGATTCATGTACAAGTACAAGTGAGCGGGGCTAAATGAAGACATTTGTGGGATCCTGCAGATTAGCATCTTGTGTTCTGAGGAAATGGAGTGAGCTAGAGCTGTTGCACATCTCCAAGTGTGATGGTGGCTATTACCTTCAAAGATGCTTTTCAGTGACTATAGTTGTGGACTCTGGAGATGACTGCGTGTGTTAGGAAAATACTGGATTCCACACATATAAGCCAAGTATGGTTTATACATGCCCTTACCAATTCATGCAGTGTAGCAAGGTTGCTTGCTATGTGGAGTTGTGTGGATGTGTGTCAAATATGATCCCCAGGTCACAATATGTATTGCACAAATTACATGCAAGACACTACAGGAAGCTAGACTGGTGTGTTCTACTGTGCGAAAGGAAAGGTGCTGGATTATATGTAATATATAACATAACAATACTTGGTCAGTGCTGGGGCAGTAACTGATGGCAATAATGGAATGCAGCCACCCTAGAGACATGGTGCAATGGTCTCAGCAGTTTTGTCAAGAAGCTAATGTCACATCAGTGTAGACACAAACCAGAAAGCCACGTATTATGTTAGATGGGGCCCACTCTTTCAGGAAGAGCAGGCCAGCAGACTGTCTAGCTTTGTTGTGATGTGTCATTACACAAATAGGCCTCCTTGTTTATATAGAGGTTGTGTGAACAATGTAAAGGTATTACCATGTGAAATGCAACAACAATGTAACATGGTCGTATTTACTTGTAGCAACCTATATTACACATCTCCCTATGCACTTGAAACTAAATACAAAATCAGTCTGAATGCCATAAAAACCATCTATTTATTCATCTATCATGACTCATTTTTGACATATTTCTATATCTTTCCAAAGTGACCAATATTAACATCACCAGTAGAGCAGCCTATCCTTCATGACCAACTTGTTGGTAATGCCATCCTGCTCCGTATGGATCATGACACCTTCCAACAACTGCTGGACATTTTGAATCTTCCCCTCTAATTGTGGCAAGGAAAGATAAGGTTGCGGCATCTCCAGAGGAATAGTCACCCACAGGACATGCCCCATCTAGCTGTAAATCCCAGCTGAGGACTCTGGGGACTCCCAAGTTGAATTTCAAAGGTGAGTAGTAGTCCAGCAGCAGTAGGCTGTGGGCGGGGATGGGGACCATATCGAGCACCCTAGAAAGAGTCTGTAGGTGTCTGAGCCCTAAAAAGGGTATCTCAAAGTCTGTTACAGACACCTACTTGTGGCTCCATGGGATTGATGACTCTCTAGTTGACATCACTGGTGGCATGATCCCTAGAGACCGACAACAACCCTCTGCATACGAAACTAGTGAAGTTGTCATGCATCTGGGAGCTATCCATAACATCATGGAATCCATGGACCGCAAGTTAAACTCCTACATGACAACAATGGATGCCCTCAATAGCAATGTTGTTGCTTTGTTGGCAACCACCATACCATTGCCAGGGATTTCCAGGCTACCTCACTGGCACAGACGCATTTTGGTGGGGAAAGGGGAGCTACATTTTCGGCCTCTGATTTGTGTGTGCCTCAGATGCCCCCCATACAAACCCTACCAACTGCAGGGGAGGCACAACACTTATTAGAGTCAGAAGATGTGTACCAGTTTCCATTGGTGAACTGCCAGACAAAATGTATCATTTCCCCTCACCAGTTTTCTAGTGTTGCTGTCTTTAATGACATGCCACCTGTTCATCTTATCATCATCATCAAAGCTTTATTTCGATATAAATATATCTTAAAAGCATTTTACAGATTATATAAAAAAGCACCATTTATAATAATTGCACAAAGAAATCAGATTAAAAATCATAAAAAACATCATTTTCTCCACTTGTGTACTATTCAGCAAGCCTACCTTCCCTAATGGCAATTTGTATCTCCTCACTGAAACACTCCTCACCTCCACATGTTGTATGACATGTCTCTCAAATAGACTCTGCCTGTTCATCATTAGCTTCAAAATCTGTTGTTGTTGGCCACAAATCTACAATTATACTCACACTAAACACTGTGAGGGACCTTCAATATTGACTAAACATAACTCATAAATATACATTTTTGAAAATCAATAATGAGCATTGTATTTTTGGGCTGCACAGATTACATATACTATGGGGTAAGTGTACAATCCTAACCCTCTGGTTGCTTCTCAAGAAGAATGAACTAAAGTTAATTGCACAGACTGCCTTTGGATATGCACCTACACCAAGTACAACCACTGCAATGGTATAATGACCAATGTATTATCTCCCAATGGAATGTCAGTGTGTAACAACAAGCTCCAGTCACTTGACAAACACACAGTGAGAATCTGCTTCTAATCATGCAACTACTTACCACTTACAAATGGGACGTGTGATGCAATATCGCTGTTCCACTCATTCACATATATGTTGCCCAGTGAGCTTGACAAAGTGATCATCCAAATATGATAACCTCACTGTTCATACTTGATATTCTACTGTACATTTATGTGCATGGATGTGCAAATAATAGCTAAATACTCATGCTCATACTCCTCATGAATTTGCATCATACCTGTGCCACACAAGGATGCACAAAGCCAATCTAGTACCTTGTATGTCAGTAAGAAAGAAATGCAAAGGGTCCTCATTGGGGCCTTGTGCTAGCTGATAAATGATGAATAATGCTACACTGTGATGAGTAGGGAAAATGTGTCCCTCTGCCCCTGAGCAGCCTCATATACGTTAAGTGTGACTGCAAGTACACAGTGCATCTATTGCACATAGTACATGCACGCTTTTGCATGAGAGCCAGACCACTGAATCAGAAACAATGCAGCACCTCCCCAGGAGAAGAGGACATAGGAGATTTATGGGATTGAATCTTTGGGAGTAGTTAACCAAAGTGAGCTGCATGAAGTGCCTAAATGAGCTGCATGAACTGCCACACTTAGTCAAAGCAAATGATGATGGTTGTTCTCTAGGCAGTTGTGAATACATTCATAATTTGTAACTAGCCAACAACAATGACCACTTCTACAATGGTGCAATGGTGTTTGTGATAGTGCTAGGCACCAGTGTATGTCTAAGTGCAGCCAGGGATCTGCAAAATGTAATGACAAATCTATCCAATCTATACCAGCCCTATCACTTTCACACAGAGTGCTACAGTAGGAGACACGCTTGTGCTGTGTTTAAATCACCAAATTAGGCCCACTTGTGAGGTATACTAACAGTTGTCCATAGTCCTCTGACAAAGCCACATATACTAGTAAAAACTGCGGGTTATTTTCTGCATCATGGGCTCAACTCAACTTACTCAATGGTACAAACTCTTAAATATGAAATGATGACGAACTAGAGAAAGATGAACAAATTTAATTGTAGCAAAACAATAAACACCTACCTAGCCGACACTAACTAACCTTAACACTATCCTAAACTATCTTAACTAATCTTTAACTAGCTCACGTACTATACACACATGACAAGTTAGACATCAACCCCGCCACCCCATTTAATATACATACCTACTTACCATACAAACATTATCGCGTTCCTTTACATAAACTATCCATACATTTAATCCTGAACAAAGATATATAACATCAACCTCCACCCACATGTAAATACTACTGATAAATAACACAATGGACAACTAGCCAAAAATAAACTATTTACCATACACTTATCTACTCTAAAGCTACACCCATAATAAACCCTAACTAACACTATGCCTAATAGCAAGAAAAAACATAGACCAACATAGTAGTAACAAGGAAAGGGATTGTCCAGAGGAAGAGTCTGAAGATTTGTGCAAAAATCCTCTCCATTGCGCCCTGCAATGTTAACATTATCTCCCATAAGCTGGCCTGCTCCTGTTCAATGCCATGCATTGTCCTGCTAATTTTGTGTGACTCCCTGAGAATCTGGTATTGGAACAAAGATCCTCTGGCATGTCTGGAACCCCTGCCCATGTGGCTGGCTGGTGTGAGGCAGTTGATGGTCCTGCTGTGGCCTGTGTCTGGACCGGCTGCTGCTGTTGGACACCCTCCAGACGTTTTGGCCCATCGGATTATGTGGTGTCCGTCCGCCCTCTAGGCTTACGCTATGCCTTTATGATACGGCTGTAGCATTCCATCCTCAATTAGAAGGCTTCAGCCTCATCAGCAGACATGTTATTTAGAGAGTTAAAGGAAAAACGTATTATTCAAGTTGTAAATGTACATTATGATTGTGAAATTAGACAGATATTGTCATACAATCATATGTGGCAGTCCAGACCAACACCAAAAATTGAGATAGAGATGAATGAAAATAAATGAATGAAAAATAATTTATGAAGTGCACACTCCTGCCTCCGGGTGTTTTGGCACTACAAAAAACATGGTGGTACAGTTTCTGGAGTCCTCGCAATGGGGAGTAATACTAAATATGGAGAGGATACCTCCTATTGCTGTGCAAAATTCGATGTTTTCAGTGACTTTCTGAAAACTAAAAGTGAGGGAGTTGTTTTGAGTTTCAATGGTAGGCTATTCTAGAATCAGGCAATGGTCATGAAGACACTTTTTCCACCCCAGGTTGTCCTTCTAAAAGAGAGAACTACTAGATTCTTAGCTGAGCCCGATTGCAGGGTCCTACCATTGATGACAGATATGGACAATATACCCTCAGTACAAAGACATCTAATCGAACAAGGCAAACTGAGTCAAGTGCTGTCAGTGTTGGTGTATAATATCAAAATGTAGTCACAATATTATTCCAACCATATCATTGATAACAATGAGTCCCTCTTCATAATGTGTCAATAAGAAATTGGAAATATGGTCCAGATAGGGACACTTTTGGTAGTTGTAATGCATTATTCAAGTGGGGTGAAACTTGCTCATAAACATATGTGAACAGTGATAATTAAGCAAGTCCAGGTAGTGAACTTCTGCATTGAATGACCCATATGGAGTTCCACAAGGCAGCACACATTGCTGTCTTTACTTACTCAGTATCAGGTAGCCAATACTTGGATAGAAGGTGGTTGGCTATGTCCTGCAAGACATTCCTGTGGTACACTTCACTAATTTACCCTCAGGCAAATACACTGAAATCTGACAAATAGCTTCTGGCATACAGTTGTAGCAATACTATCATGACCTTTACATAATCAAATTTCTGTACACTTATTCTCCCATGTTTAAAAAAACATAATACATCTCAGAAGTGTGTGTATTCATGCTGGAGTTCCCATCTGTACAATAACTTTGTGGGGTATAATGAACGGACTCTTGCACCATGATGCAAGGGTTACTGCATCGATGCAAGCCAGTCTAACGTACACCAGCAGTAGGTGAGTAGTGTAATGGGCTGTATGCTGCTAACACACAGCATTCCTGCATGTGAACTTTTACACAGTGCAACAACATTACTTTATACCTGCATTGCATAAATGCCTCCTAGAAATTAAACATAGGTGATTTATAGGGATGCGTTTGGCATTTCAATGCAAATCCATGTGCAGACTAGTGCATTTGTCCAGCTGGCCACACCATGCTAAAAAGATTGTATCCATTCATTGAGGTCTACTGGCACCCCATAGGTTTAACAGCAATGACCTTTACACAATACGCTCCGAAATATACACCTTGCACTGAGATATTAAGCCTGACATCTAGATTAGACCTGCAAAGCCATGTGACCAGAACCCTGTCATGTGGACATCTACACTCACAATGTGCTTCAGTCAGGCAGTCTGGTAAATATTTTTACAAACTATTGTTAAATATAGTAGCAAGCCTACATCCATAAAGCCTCCAGGACAGGAGTGCGATTGTTCCTCTGTCACTCCATTTCACATAGCTATGACATGAACTACTCTGAGGGAGGTCCATTAGCCCTGAGGCTGGATTAATCCAGCCTTACCTCAGGTTCAGTCAAATAAATGATGATTTTTAAATATTATAATAATTGTAGTAAAGTGCATCTTTTGACATGGTTAGCCCCCACTGTTTGGCTGATGTCTTATGTAATTTTGACCTTAAGTGCACTAGGTCCCTGCTAACCAGGTTTCTGGTCCCAGGTCTAATTCTCAAAAAACGATGCCACGATTGGCACCACTTCAGTTACCCCTGTACATCCCTAATAAATGTTACGTAGGGCATGGGTACTGAAGAGGGTGTGCTAGGGCTGCAGCAATATTTGTGCCGCCCCAGGAACCCCTCACAAAGGATATTCACTCTGCCATTGCAAGCTGTATGTAAAGAGAAAAGCAAAGAGTCAACATGGCACACAGCCATGCCTCCCATACACTGCATGGGATATAGGTAAGTCATCCCTACTGCAGGACTTTAGCCCTAAGGCAGGGTGCACTATTTCCTATGTGTTGGCATATCAGCATGAACATATATGCCCACCATTGTCTAGTCCATTATGGGATTGTGCACGTGCACATGGAAGCCAGAAAGAGTACATGGAATGGATACTTGTCAACACACGCTTCCTAGCTCCAAGATGGCTTCACTGATTTCTAAGGTGTTTGGTACTAAAATTCTTGTCCTATTAAATTCTCACTGATGCTAGTGTCGGATTTATTGCCGAATTCACACAGGAGACCCTTTTAGGGTGTACCCTAAAAACCTACCATGCACTGGTGTGGTTTTCTGGATTGTTTCGCACAAGCCTGCCACTACCAGACATGTTTCTGACCTATGGGGTGAGAGCCAACACATTCAGAGGACAGAGATTAAGCCTACTCTGAGCAGAGGTGCTTCACACCTCCTCCATAACAGGATGACCTTCCTGGGCAAGAAGTTTCAAAGGCAATGACACGTTTGAAATCATCCTAATAGTGGATCTGGCCTGGCCCCCTTTCCTGCTCCACTTTTGGTGGGAGGAAAGGATGGAAAATTATTTAGATCAGGATTAGGGTTCCCACTTAATCTAGACCACCCCTAGGATGGGGCAGGTGCAGTTAACCCCTCTGCTGAAGTTCCACCATCTTGGGATGGTGAGAAGACCTGCTAACAGGGCTAGAGTAGTGCCATGAGAAGTGGTAACTAGAGGGAATAGGTGACCTTAAGGTAAGTAGCCCATTGTCTATTACCTGTCTCCCCTTGCAATGCCCCTAAATTCAGTATTTAGGTGGCACCCCAAGACCTGAACATCAGATTCGATGGACAAGGGAAGACCGGACAAGGTAGACCCACTGCTCGAAAACCGAAGCCCTGCTGCAGAAGAAAACTGCACCAAACACTGCATGCTACTCCCAGGACTCGACACTTGCTGCTGCTTTGTCGTTCTGACACCTGAAAGGACTCTAAGAACCATGCAGTACCTTCGGCCTAGCCTACAGATAACTGCCATGAAGCACCCTTGGAGTGAACTTATCACTCCACTTCACACTGCATGCACAAATCCAGTGAAGCTCAGTTTGCTAATGTGCTGCCCCCACCAAGACCCACTTCCTGAGTTGCTCAGCTGTCCCGAGATCACCTCTCCAAGTCCTCTGTTCCTGACTACGAGGAGCTCAAGATGCAAGATGCCCGGCTGACCCGTTCTCGCTGCACCCGGCCCACCAGCTCCAGTACCTTCCAACCAGCCCTTCTCCCATGGCCCCAGGACCTTGCAACTTCCTCCCTTTAAGAGAACCACCAGACTTACCTTCAAGTTTCTCTGTGCAGTGCTTTTTCAAAAGGCCCCCTTCGTCTTTAAACACCAGCTTCCAAGGCCTCAGCACCCTGCTCCTGGCCGATCCTGGCAGCTTCTGAACTACAGCGGTATAAGGAGGGTTGTTTTGAGAACCTTATTTTCTCTTGGAAACACCGCCCATCCTTTCTTTGCTTTTAATCCTGGTTGCAGAACCTGTCAATAAATTCCTGTTTGGTATCCTCAAACCAGTTTTAACACTTCCTGATTAACTGCACGTGTTGCACTTTAGTTCAAGTCTCAGGGTGACATTCACTGATCACATATCTATTTATGTTTATATGTTGTGTGTCGTTATATTGTGTCCAGTGGTCTTTTATGTTCAAACCACCTTCCCTATGCTCCGTCCAGAGTGTGGCTACACCTGGGCGTATTGTAAGCAGACCCGATGATGAAGCATGTCACACACTTCGGTGTGTGAGTGAGGGCCGTATTTTCAAAACAAACACTTTTGTTTTGTTGTACGGGTTGCTTTGGGTTTGGTTTTGTTTTTGATACTCTCCATCCCTCTACGTGTGTACAATTGGATATTAAGGGGTTCGGGTTGGTAGAGTTGCAGGTGTGGTTGACACTCTCCCCTCATCTTGTGTTTAATGAGCTCCTGAAATACTCCTACTGGAACTGGACCCAAAATCGACCTAAAACAAAAAAATGAAAGCATTGCCTGAATTTCTATACATTATTCTGCATTTTACCAATTGTTTCCTATGGTGCGCCATTAAGCATAGAAGTGATATATTTAACTTTGCAAAATTGTATCTTCAAAGGCCTGCCATTGCAGAGCCTGTGTGCAGTCTAGTACGGCAATGTCGACTTGGTAAGTGCACCCACTTACCAGTCCCCAAACCTTCCCGTTTCTACATATTAGACACCCCTAAGGTAGGTCATAGGGCAGGCCGTATTGTATGTGAAAGGTAAGACATGACCTGATGTGTGTGGCATGTCCTGATAGTGAATTACAGCCGATTTCATTTTTCACTATTGCAAATCCCCTGTCCCCATAGGCCAGAAAGGGCAGTTGAATTATAACATCTTATAACCCTAACGGACCCAGGGAACATGGTAGAAAAACAAATTTAGTATGCCTGAATGATAAAATACATCTTTTAGTAAAGTTGGTTTTAACATTCTGTGTTTGAAAATACCACTTTTTGAAATTAGGTATTTTCTTGCCTAACCATCCAGCCTGCCTCTGCTACATCGTGTATTCCATGTCTGGTTTGTGAATGACTGGGGCTGGCGTGGCTCCAGGAGGCAAGGTGAGTCAGCACAAGGCTGAATAGACCTATCTGCATTGGGAGTGGTGGGAGGAGTAGCACCTGGGCCTGTATAGGACTGTGCCTGCCTTCCACAATGCTGGCTCCACCTCCTGTGGTGAGTCTGATGACCCTGGCCCACACTGACAAAGGAAGAAGTTGTGCCCTGGCAAAATGCACCCAGAACTGGTTTGGAATAGGTACAGACTCTCTCTGCTTTCAGAGACAAAGGACTTGTGTGTATAAAAAGGGGGACCCAGAGCCCAGAACTTTAGATCACTGCTGGACACCAAGACATACCTTTTGCCAAGGAAAAGAACCAGATACTCTACTGGAGTTTTAGACTTCCCCTGTGCCAGTGTGTTACTTTCTAGGGTTGACCTGCAGTGGTTTCTTCATTGCCAAGGAAAGGAGAAAGACTTTTATTTGCAACTTTCATCATCTTGAAGAAGAGTCTCCAAGGGTTTGAACTGTGCTTGCCTTTTGCTAAAGTCTCAGGGATACAAGACTTCACTACCAGCTCCCCCCTGAATTTTCTTGCTGGGAATTCTGTCTGCAGAAGCCTGCATGTTGTTGGAAGCTGGAAGCGTGCCTCAAAGAGAAGCGTGTTGCATTTGCTGCTGTTGCCATTGCATCATTGGAGAAGTGTGTCGCCACCGCAAGGGTCGCCATTGCATCACTGGTGAAGCATGTCTTGTTACAGCTGAGTGTCGTCGCATCACCGGAGAAGCGTGTTGCCACCGTAAGGGTCGCCAATGCATCACTGGAGAAGCATCTAGCAGGGCCTGTAGTGGCTCCAAAGTTACAGAGTGCCTCACAGCCGGCAAACATTCACACATCATCTTCACATCATCACATCGCATCAAGGGCGCCACCTGCTTGCATCGCATCAGATTGTCACATCAAGGCGCCATCTTGTTGAATCGCAACCGGGACACAACACGAGAATGTCGCATTACCTCCTCTCTGGTAAGGAACAGACGCATCGCCTACTTTGCACAAGCACTGAGGGACAGATGCATCCCCTCCCCCGAAGCTAGGAACTGACACATATTTCTCCCTGTGAACTTTTTGTTAATCTTGCATGGCGCATCCAAAGGTACTTGGTTAGAAATGTGTCGCATTTACCATCACCTTTGAACTAAGTTATTTCATACGGCCAAAGTCTAATGTAGGCTAATATATTGTCTATTAGGCTAGTACACCCAATTGGATTAAGTGTGTGCCTCCCTTCCCTATCCGACATGGTTCTTCCATTACAGGTATGGACAAACTGATTTAGGGTTAGGGCACTAATTTGTAAGGCCACTGGGAGTCATTTCTTGATGGGTGGTAATGCTAGATCCGGAACTGCCCATGTTCTATCCTCCACCTGTGATAAGTCATTGATGCTGACATCCAGGGGCTCAAATTGACAATTGAAGTCACCACCCGCTATTTTAAGGGCTTTCCCCAAACAAAGCTGCCATAAGTGCCGCAAGCGTTCCCACAGTTGGGGATTCCTGTCCATTACCTATAGGTCTTGAGTAGATATTGTAGATTAAAGTGTCTACTTTAGATGGAAAAGAGATATAAATGGACATGATGTCATCTCATGCTATCTCAATCGGCTGCACTAAACACCCTACATGTGTACCTACCCAAGTGTTTGTGGTGGTCGTGCACTGCTGCTTTATGAACAATGTTTGTTTTGTATTCGTGCTCCTTGGAATCACTCCCCACTCAGGAGTGTAACGCAATGTAACTGTAGGTAGCAGAACCAGGAGTACCCTGGTCTGTCTCCCTGGGCACAGGAAAAAATGCTGGAAATCCTGCCAATCTTTAATAAGGGTTCTTCACTCCTTTATCTTTGAATTATATCTTTATTTTTATTCATACACAAAGTTTTATTCACATCTGTTGGCTATGTTTTTCTTTTTTATCACATCGAAACTTCATGACCCATAATGCATCATTCCTCTTTGATAAAACACGTTTTCGAGTTCAATTGTTCCCTTCCCAATGCATTTCGGCGTTATACGCCTTCGTCAGGGGACATTTCTATGAAAGTGATCAGTCCCCCCCAAAGGTAAACCCCTGCCCCTCCTCGTTACTATTGCATTTTTGCTAAAGTAGACAAATCCTGCTCATGGCGCTTCTGAAGTCTGCCAGGTTTATTGGTAGAGAAAGGCATCAAACTGATCAATGAAACAGCCCCAGTTTAGACAATCAATTTTGGTGCCTAGGCCACCAACATTCCATGAAAGCACTCTAACTGAGTGATTGGACTGTGCAGCTAGGGAATTCTCTTTATTCACTTCCGGTTTTCGCGACTCTCCTGGGTATATTTGATCTAGGTGGAAGGCCCTATAGTTAACCATGCCAGTACTGTTGTCTCTACTAAGTCTGCTGGCTCCCTAGTTATCTGGGAGGGAAGATAAGTCAACTGTGAGGTCAAGCCCACTGACTGAGGGACTGGATGAGCAACATGTGGATAACGCCCAGGTCTGGGGCCATCAGAAGGAATGCCAGATGACATACCCTATTGGCGAATTTGGAGGCGTTCATTATTGTGTTGTTAGTTGGAGGATACCTCTCTTCTACTCCCTTTGATGGAGAACCCAGCCTCATGGGAACCTGCCCCCCCCATAATGGTATACAACGTTTACAACAAAACTTTTACCACGCACTACCATTACAACGCAGGCATTACAAGGCAAACCATTACAACGCATTGCGCTGGGGGGCGCTTTAGGATAGGGAATAGGTTAATTTACTATCCAATAACCTTCCCTACTATCCACGGGGACTGGAGTTGGAATAGTAAATTAAACTATTCACTATCCAACACCCAAAAGCGATATGCGTTGTAATGGTATGCGATGTAAAGACCGCGTTGTAAAGGTATGCGTGGTAAAAGTATGCGTTGTAACGTCATACATCCCCCATAATATGACTATACTGAGAGCCCTCTTCATCAGTAAATCAGTCGACACTTTCCAGTGCATCAAATCGGTTTGTGACGGTAATGCTGTAAATCCTATCATGACATTGTTGACCATTAGTAAATGCATCTCTGTGGGGCTGGTGTTGGGGCGGCAAATGGCAATTGTCATAGCCGGTAAAAAATCTAGTTTCTAGGTTTTTAGGTTTGAAAAAGTACCCTAATGGCACAATAACAATATTTGATTTCCATCATGTGTGTAAACTTCCTCAGCTAACGATCTTTGCACCAAGTTAGAGTCCCTGAATTTTATCATGACCCATTCCCCTGTGTGGCCCACGCAACTCCACCTAATCCACCCAACTCGACGTAAAAAAGAATATTATGGGACAATGGCACTGGGAAATTATTTTTTCTCACTTGCCAGTTCAAACATTTGTTAGCCAATTATTCATGCTTTCCTCTAAGTCCCTCCTACCGTAATACCATTCTATTGTGTTCAAACTGGGTCACGGGTCTCACTGCTTTCAGTCCATATTTGTGTCTAATGTTTGCGTACAATGGTTGCTCCTCTAGTGCAACAAGTGTATATGTTTGTTTGCACAGAAAATGTTTGATTCTTTCAGAAAAGCAATACATTGGAACAAAAATTGATCTATGTCAACTGACGTCCTTTCCAGGTGAACTGCCAATTGCAGACACTATCGGCTGTCTCGGCGGTTTCTATTTATTTTTATGTGCTTTCGGCAGTAAAATGGTGGGGATAGTTGGGTGCTCTTTCTTGAGGAACTGATACTACTCGTATTCCAGGATCTCATTGTCCGTCCAAGATATGGCAGGATACCTTTTAGTAAGCTCCTTATAATAATTTATTTCCAAAGCTTGATAGCAAATGTCCCCTAGTGTCGTTGTTCCTCTTCCATGTATAGTTTCTTACTCCAAAGGACAATGTTGCCACTCTTGTCGGATGGTTTTAATGACACAGCCATTTCTCCCTCCAGTTTTTGCAGGCGTTTTGAACTGTGAACAAGTCAGATTAAAATGTTTTTTCTGATCTTTAAAGGTTTGTCCCATTATATGTTTAAGCTGATAAATTGTCTTTTCCTGGAATACATTAATGGCATCATGTGGTAGGTTAGGAACACACCTATATTTGGTTTAAAAGTCAATATCACTGCTCATGTTTGTTCGTGAACCCATTTCCTTTAGTCTTCTGTTTATTTGTTTGGTGTCTCTCCCCTGACCTATATTGTCCATCATACTGTTGTGTTAATCTAGATCATAGGTGTCACATAACCCCTTTGCATCCTCCACCGTCCACAGTGTCATCTTGGTTACAGGGTTTGGGATTTCCCTGTGCGCCTTCTTTCTTTAATAATAATAAGTGATTCATTTTGATTTATGAACAACTCCGCCCTAGTATTTGCATAGTGAAACTTTGATATTGGGCAGAAAAAGAGGCCAAGGCGAATATCTCTGTTTCTTCCTCTGTCAATGCTTCCTCAGTTAAATGTATTACTGAATTCTCATCCACGTCCCTCTACCTCTCTATGTTTTGCTTTATCTTTTGGTTCCTCTTCCTCTTCCACTTCCTCTTCCTCTAATTTCATCTTTTCCATTTCTTCTTTTTCTTTGTTTGGGAGCTGCCTGTGGCAGAGGTTGAGGCCAGTGACAGGAAAAACGTTCTCAGCCTTCCTCCATCAGGAAGACTGACCTTCTTCCTGCACTTCTTTTTAAAGAGTGGATTTACTTTGCCGGTCGTGGTCATCACTAAACACATCTTTACTAAGTTTTCACACTTTCACCTATCTTCTAACTCTCTTTCAAATGAAACACTATACCAGCACTAAGCACATAAAGTGCTTAGTTTGTAGGATACTAAGGGCCATGGCCCAAGGATTTGGTCAGAGGCATGCAGCCTGTGCGATAGAAGGTGAGAGTGCTGAATACCAAGGCTGTATACCCTTGATTCCACCTCATACCTCTTTAGTCCACTACCACCCACTGCCTGGCTCTTTATTTCACTCTTTCAAGGTCTTTTTCATCCCTGTTTTCTCCCTATGCTACTATTTTTCCATCTTTTCCTTAATTATTATTTCCCCTTTCAAGTAGTTTTCTCTTTCTTGCTCTGGATCAAACGTCTGTTGAGAAAAATTAAGAGCTGGCTTACGATATTGAGTGTGAGTGCCAGTAGGCCCCACCTTCAGTGACCGTTCAGAATATGCAGTGAGCGCGTCTCCCACACCTGAGATCCAGCATTGTCCTTTTTTTCTGAATAGCACTTGGCATTCATGTTTGAAATAATTAACTAATGTCTTCTCTACAGTGCCAGGCATCCCCACCATCTTATCTTGTGCATTTGCATGTACTTTAAATGCAAGAACTGCAGAGCAAATTTTTAACAAACCTGTGAAGTGCTGGCTATCCACTTATCAATGTATTTCCTACATGAATATACCATGGCTGGATCAATCAGAGAATATTCCATATCTCAAAACTGATACAGGAAATGTATGTGTCTTGTAAAGCGCACTGCTGCCCTGAGGCGTCGTGGCGCTGTAGACCGCTGGGGAACCCGTCCTGGCTATCCCTGTAAGATGGTCCCTACTGGGTATCTCCAAGGTGAAACCAGGCATCCCCGGCGTCTGTGGGGGGCCGTTGTAGAGATGAGGCAAGCTAATGCCCAGAGTTGCCGAGTGTGATCCCTGATTAGAGTAGGCACTGTCTTCGAGAATTATCGAGTCCGCTGACCCTGGTCCACGACCCTGCCGCGTCGGGAATTGAACCCTGGTCCCGGGACGTTCTCTGCTTCCGGGTCTGCCGCCTCTAACCAGTGAGCCACACCACTCCACTACTGAAATCTAATTTCACAGCTGAGCATTTCAAACCAAGCTCCATGCACATTATTGGTTCCAATTGATTTGCCAATTAAAAAATAATATGCTGGGGGCGTGGCTTGGACGGCAATGTGGCAGCTTGCCTGAATCCGGAGCTCCACATCTCCCTGAGAGAAACCATACGAAAAAACCCTGTCCCACAAACCAAATGCTTGTGAAAACCACTGGGAAGCACGGTGGAATGACTAGGGGAAAGAACTAGCGAGGACAAGGCTGCGCTCTGTGAGGTAGAAGAGAGGTGAAAGCTCTGATAACATCTTCGGGCTCTGAGGACCATGAAACCAAGATGGCGATCGCAACCTAAAACGGGGATGTCTAGAGGCTCCAAAGATCCGGTTCATGAAGCGGCGGAGAACGAGACACACTAAATACCGCCACACAAGGTCAGCGCATCAATAAACAAGAACTAACCCCTCATCCCACCGCCACCTCACCTGTTAAACCCTCGAGCCTGTGAAGGGCTGCCACAATCAACAGGGGAAAGAGAAACTAATATTCTTCGCTGGGGGCCCGCATCTTAGACAAAAGGAAAAGGAAACCCGGCGCAGGGCGTGTAAACAAATTAACTGAAAGGCGTAGTCACAGAGGGAGCAGTGTTGTGGTGGTTGCGAATTTTATCAGGTCAGACGAGCTGAATATTACTCCGGCAGACAATCCAACCAACTATGTTAGCGAAATCAAAAGAGGAAGCCCTCGCAGAGAGGCGGGGTGACCCGAGGTAACCGACCGGCCTCAACGCGGCGCGAATCAGCGGGAGATGGGGAGACTTATGCAACCCCGGAAAAGACCATGACACCAAGAGAAAAGCTATACCCCCCACCCTGCACCCAGCCATATGGAGAGGAACCCTCAGCCAACAGGGGATAGCCTAACCGAAACCCAACACAGCGGTCCGCCATCTTAGGCTAAAACGATCTCTACCACCCTACTGAGTGCAGGTGAAGTGTCCGACCCCCCCGTAGATACCGGGCAGAAGCGACATAGCTCCAGGATCATCAACGCCGTCAGAGCACACAAAGCCTTGAAACCGAAACTGCAGCCGCTAGAGCCCCCCAGAGGCCATCGAATGCAGCGGGAATTTAGAGTGAGTAACAAGGGCAGCAACAAAGCCCATCCTGCACCTAAGACTACTGAGTAGACACCAAATTAAAGAGGCACACAATCGTGGATTTCCACCAGGGGTAAAGGGCCTGAAACCAGTCAGGACACAAACACCATAGATCACAGCAAAGTGCACACCCTGAAGGGTCAGTAGAATCTGAAGAGACCCCATAGAAGCTGGCGTTGGAACACTGGACACCCACCAGCAAGCTAGCTGTAGCCTCAAAACCCGATTGCAAGCAAAAAGTCAAGTACCCTACAGAAGTAGTAACTTCAACACACGCCAAGACCCAAGCAACGGACATTACGAATGGGTCATATCCAAGGGCAACAAGGCCAAACCCGACCCTACAGGCACAGTGGGGGGAATATAAGGAGCACAAAGCCACGTTGACAAAAGGGGAAAAATTACCACTCTGAATCTCTGAATAAACCCTACTAGGCCACAGAGAGGGTGCCCAAACCACGGCATCCAGGGGTCAAAAGAGCCGCCCAACGGCGCAGAAAGTAGACAAGAGATACCAGCTAATACAATCAAAGAGAGGTCTCCCAACTATGGCAGGTCAACAACAAAAGAAGAACAAGGGAGACTCCCCCATGGACTCATCATAAAACAAAGAGCAGATTTGACCGCCACACTTGATATGATCCTGAAAAAACTGGCTGAAGTGCATGACCTAGCCAAAGCAACGAAACAAACCACAGACGCAATCCAGCTCGAACTAGCAGCGGCCAGGGCTGACATACACGCGGCGAACAACAGAATCATAGCGGTGGAACAAAGGGTAAGCGACATTGAAGACGCTGACCATCACACCAACAAAACCATAGCTACCTTGTCTAAGACCACTGTAACACTGCTGAGGCAGACAGCGGAGCTAGATGACTGCAACAGGAAGGGTCAAATAAGAATCCTTAGTGTACCGGACAGAGGAGAAGACAAAGCAGGATCATGCATGGCCCTCATCGAAGAGCTGATTCCCAAACACCAGAGACTATGCTTTTTACTCCAACCCACACAACTCCTACAGCAGAATAGACTACATCCTAATATCAGGCACTTACACCCACCTAATATACCACACGGAGATAGTGGCTAGGACCATCTCAAACCACCCCTGCATCAGCTTGCAACTGTCGGGCTGACACAACAAACATATCACACACAAATGGAGGTTTAACAACGCTGTTCTGACAAACCAAGAAGACACGACTAAAATAGAGCAGGCCATTAACGACTACATTAAACACAACAATACGCATGACATGGACCCCAACATGACAGTTAGAGGGATACTAATTGACATCATGGCAAAACGGAATAGGGAAGCTAGAATATACCTAGATCGTTTAGAAACAGAAATCAAAAATCTAGAGGAATCCCACATCAAAGATACAAGGAACACTGACCAGACCCTCCAGGATATCGCGATTTCGCGATTTCGCGATTTGCCGCGAAATCGGCACTTTTTTAAAAATGCAGCGATTTTTACCAAAGTGCCGTCGAAATCGGCACTTTAGTAGAAATCGCAGCATTTTTACAAAGCCGCTATATCCTGGGGGTCTAATGGATGTAATCCTGTTCATGGGATTAACTCCGAGGTTCCACTAGTGGGAGCTGCAGTCTCGCTGCATTTCTGGACAGTCTAGCTACCTTACTCTGCTCCTTGCTTGGAGCTGAAATGCAAAGCGCCAACAATCTGTTACTCTCGTTGCGTGAATCATCTGAGAGGAGATGGCTGGGCTAGTAGATTTCCAGAATGAGGAGGAGGTGCAGGAATATTTGACCAATGTGGGCACGGAGTATAGTTACCAGTGCTACAAGGAGAAAGATCCAAATGGTGAGACACTGGCTTGCCTGTTAATGGGAGGTGCAGGGGGGTTGGGGAGCCGAACTATCTTGGGGACAAAAATCGGATCCGTCTGGGCTACGGATTGATTTGTCTGACGGAGAATAAGTGGTACACGTGTGTACTAGGGAGAAACTTTTTGAGTGACACTTTTTTTTGTTTATGACCTTTCATTATTTTGTTCAAAAACTGGGCTTTTTATGGGCACGTATCCTCCTGATTTGCAAGGAGGAGCGTTAGATGGGTCAAAGACCTGAAACGTGTGCTGAGGAGATAATGTAGACATTTGTTTTTGTACGGAAAGGGAACGTTTTGTATTCTCAGAGCGATTGCGTTTCCTATGTACGCTACATTAGCGGTAGCAAGCGCTATGTAAATGCAAACCTTTTTCCTCTTCTATCCCTCTACTATCCTTCTCGATCCAAATAACTGACTAACATATCCATATGTTATACATTGAACCTAGAACTATTGGCTTTCCAATGCTTGTTAATTTTTTCTCCCTTCACGTCCATTTTATGCAGCTGATATATAATGTACTCAGATCATAATAACATTTGAATTTACATTAGTGAAGCAATGATGGCTGAAACACTTTACGAACAATAAATATGAGTAATGTGAGTCCTCTGTATATTATCCACGCACAGAGTTCGGAATGCTGTACAATTGCTCACTTTTTTAAATTGTACAATTTTTCTGGTACATAATGAATTAAACATGTGCTTCACCACACTTTCCCACCTGCCAAAACAACATGCCCAAACTAAATTCATTAGGGTGTACGTTAAGCATTGAAAATATTGTGGCAAACACTTTCTGAAATGTTTGTTGATGCCCAAAGAATCATGTCTTGGCATGTGCAAATCAAATGAATATTGCATGTCCATAACTGCTCCCCAGAAACTGTCCTTGGTACTCCACACACCACTTGTTCAGTCTCCGTCTGAGTTTGTGTGTGTGAGATACCTATGTAGTGTAGACATCACTCACATGTACTGTGCATATACAATTTGTCGGTTTACTTTAGTGATGAGTGTGTGAATAGCCTCATTCTTGCAGTTATTTTTTGTCTACACCGTTTCGTGTGAGGTAGTGGTAGACTGCTTTAGCTATCTGCTGCAGACAGCTTAACACACAGTACTCCTCAAAGCACGTTTTCGGTCTGTCCTGTGCAGGTGATAGGATCAGTTTCTTGTCTATCCTAGTTGGTTTCTGTTTATTGGATGGCTTTCTTTCCTATTTTTGGGTATGTCCCTTTCAGTTAGTATTTCTTCTTTACTTTTGATTTTGATCAGACAAAGTGTATTCTTCCATTGCTGAGGTTATGGGGCAACTTTTTTTTCCACTCACTTCTTATTTAGTACTCCATGAGATGCTAGTAAGACATGCATGTTGCCGTGATCTGTGGCGATGCTTAATCTAATACAATAACCTCAGAATCATCTTCAGCATTTATAAAAAGTGCGTTTGAAATGTACCGAACATGTTTGCCACCAGTTTATTTTTTAATGTTGTGACTTTGAGCTATTTTACGCTCTGTTAGCTTAACCACTTGGATGCTAATGACAAGGGTAACTCGTCATGGAGTTTCCATTGATTTCAATGGAAAGTGTTTGTAAATCTTTCCAGGGCCTCAGCATCCTTAATAGAGTTATAAAAGGAACATCCAATATGTGATAGGTAGATGAAACCTAAATGTTCACTTTCACATTTTATTTTTGTTTTTGTATTGTCCTTCTACGATCAGGAGGTCACTTCAAATTCCTAATCAAAATGTAATGTGATGACAATCATGTTTTTTTATGCTTCACAAATTGTTTTTGGTTGCCTTTGTTGAACATTACAATCACATACGATTCTCTTGAACAATTTCTCGGCTTGTATTTGTTCTGTGGGAGTGTGCATATTTATTTGGAAGTTAATACTATGTAAGTGATCGTTTAAACACGTGGTTATTCTTTCTTTAAATGAAGCGTTGTCTATTCCCTTAATCATTTGCTTCTTTGCCTGACAAGCTTGTTTAAATGTATTGTTTATAAATAAATATGTACGTCATACATTTGGTAACACCTTAGCCCAGCACACACAGACCACAAACACACTGGGAACAACACACACAGACACACCAGGGACCAACACACACAGATATCTGTGTTTGTTGTAGGAAAAACGTCCAAATAAAATGCCACTAAATTGCCACTAAATTTCCATATTTGTGCCGCTAAATTTCCATTTTTGTGCCGCTAAATTTGCTAATCCATGCCGCTATATCCTGGGGGGTCTGACTAACACACTAAAAGAGTTGACAACAAAAAAAATACGAATACAATAAAATTCTGAGTGAAAGGGCGGGACTGTGGATTAATAAATACAAACACATCAACTTATCTGAGGCTAACAAGGCAGGGAAATCCTTAGTGGCATATCTGAAATACAAACAGAGACAACACACCTTATCAGCCACCACTGACTCACTCAACAACACGCACACTCAACACAAAGACATACTTCGCACGTTCTGTGAGTTTTACCAGGAACTCTATAGAAGAGACGACTCACTAGACCATGACGGAGTTACTGATTACCTAAACCGACTAAACCTTCCTAAGATAACAAACGAGGAAGCACTCACACTAGGTAGGGAGATAAGTGCTGCAGGAATTGAGATGGCAATTTAACTTGCTTAAGGACAACAAGGCCCCGGGGCCGGACGGCTACACAGCCTCCTTCTACAAAAACTTTAGGCCACAATTACTCCCAACCATGAAAAAGGTCTTCAGCCACTGCGAGGGTGTGGGAAGGGTGTTGAATACTATGACGGCAGCAAACATTATAGTTATTCCTAAGGAAGGCAAGCAATGTCTGACAAAATATAGAAAGACAAAATATCAACCTAAAAAATTATTGGAGCAATATTAACAATGTCAACAATATCGACATTCTATCTACAAAAAGGTAAGTACAAAAATATTGGGAAAAAAGATATAGATGTCAAAAATATCGTTTTTTTTTAAATATCTTTTTTTTAAATTAAAAATATGTAAAGTTAATTAAAAAATAATAAAAAATATAATAAACATAGTACAAAATATATTATATCATTTAAAATAATAAGTAATATACATAATTTAATAAAATTAAATATTTAAACATATTGGGGTCGATTCCGATCCGGTAAAAAAAACGTCCGTACGAATTGTATCCGGAGCCCTCTCCGTATGACTCGTACACACGCCGTATGACCCGATGAGTATGATCCGGACCGGGGCGTCAGGACGCGATTTGTACGGTCCACGTCAGGTAAGGGTCGTACGGTCTCTGTATGATTCGTACGGAGTCCGGCTCCTGGTGCGAATCGTACTTCGACGTACGTACGCGGGACGTTGCAGGGCAAGATTCCTACAGGAAAAACGCTCCGAACGGCTATTTGGAGCGGTTTTTCCCGAATCGGAATCGACCCCATAATATATCATATATATATACTTAATAATCAATTGTAATATTTATTGTAATAACTTATAAATAATAAAAAATTATTATATATTACAAATTCATCTATACACATAAAATAATAACATAAATAAAAATTATGCAAAACAAATTAAAAAAATTAATTTAATTTTTTATATTTTTTAAATTAAGTATATACTACATTAACTAAAACAATACAAAAATATTAAGTAACAGAGGGAATAAAATACTATTCCATCTCCAAAAAAAACAACAGTAAGAAAAATGTTGGATAGGGTAGGGGTAAATATTACTATTCTCACTCCAGAGAGTGTAACAGTAGGGAAAGTGTTGGATAGCGTAGGGGTAAAAATTACTATTCCAACTCCAGAGAGTGCAAAAGTAGGGAAAGTGTTGGATAGCGTAGGGGTAAAAATTACTATTCCAACTCCAGAGAGTGCAACAGTAGGGAAAGTGTTGGATAGCGTAGGGGTAAAAATTACTATTCCACCTCCAGAGAGTGCAAAAGTAGGGAAAGTGTTGGATAGCGTAGGGGTAAACATTTCTATTCCACTCCAGAGAGTGCAACAGTAGGGAAAGTGTTGGATAGCGTAGGGGTAAAATTACTATTCGCACTCCAGAGAGTGCAACCGTAGGGAGAGTGTTGGATAGCGTGGAAGTTAAAAATAACATACTTATAAATAAACTAATATTTAAAAATATTTTTAAAAAAATATTAAATTAATCTAAACTATTTACAAATACCAATAAATAATTATAAAAAAATAATTACCAATTAATAATTAATATCCAATATATTAATTATCAATACCCAACTATCAATATAATACCTACTTAATTACATATCAATTACTTTACACACTATTAACGCACAACAAACGCCAATAATAAAATAATACACTTAACATAATTATCAATCAATCAAGTAATTAAAATGAATTACCAATTAATAAAAATGAATTACCAATTAATATTAAATTAACAATAATATAATTAGCAAAAAGGATGAATGAAAAAAAGTATTACTTAATTACATTTAAATTACTTCCCACCCTATTCCCCTATAAACCCATTAACCGCTACAGAATATAATTATCAATTAATCAATGAATTAAGATTAATTACCAATCAATAAAAATTAATTACCAATTAATTAAAATTAATTTATAATTCCTAGAAAATGAATAATTAATTTACTATAATTAAATTACTTCCCACCCTACTCCCCTATAAACCCACAACCCACTACAGAACATAATTATCAATTAATCAATGAATTAGAATAAATTAACATTTAATAACAATTAATTACCAATTAATTAAAATTAATGTATAATCCTAAAAATTTAATAATTAATTTAGTGTAATTAAATTACTTCCCACCCTATTCCCCTATAAACCCACAACCCGCTATGGTACTAAAATAACAACATTTACTTCAATTATATTAAAAAAAAAAATACATATTAAATACATAATAATATACATAAAATCATATAAAAATCGATATTAGTAATATCAATATTACTTACATCGATATTAACAAAATCGATATTACTTACCTCCGAAATTCTGTCCCTTCGATATTAAAAAAAAATCGATATTACTTACCTTCTATATTCTGTCCCTTCGATATTAAAATATCGATATTATGGTAGGTCGATATTAAAAATCAATATTTTGTCTGCCTACCGAAGTCAAGGACATACAACGCCCCCAGAACTACAGACCCATATCTCTTATCAACTTAGACTGCAAAATTTATGCCAAAATCCTTGCCACAAGACTCAACGCAATTCTCCCTCAGCTGATAGGCAACTCACAAAAAGGCTTCCTGAAAACACGCATGACACCTGACAACACAAGACTCCTTTGCCACGTCCTCAAAAAGTCATCCAAATCGAGCAAACAGGCTGTGGCAATCACCCTAGATGCAGAGAAAGCTTTTGACAGAGTGTCCTGGCACTTCCTAGAACAATGCATGAGGTCATACAACCTGGGAGATAACTGCACGTGGAAAGTGATGGCAAGATACACAAATCCCAGGGCGCAGATAGCTATCAATGGGGGAGGGGGGTCTCAGAACAATTCACCTTACAGAGAGGGACAAGACGGGCTGCCCCTGTGTCCCGCGCTCTTCCTGCCGGCTCTCGAGCCCCTGATCAGGGATATCCTAACCAATAGCGGTGTGACAGGGGTCAATATAAACGGGGCCACAGCCAAACTAACCGCCTATGCGGACAACATCCTCATAGTCACAGAAGACCTCAAGGTCTCCATCTCTGCCCTCATGGAATCCATCGGTAAATAGCCCACTCAGGATATAAACTCAACAGAGACAAAACGGAATGTATGCCACTCAATATCCATACCACCAGAGGGGTGCTGGACAACTCAGGTCTTGTCTGTCAACCCGGGTTCATCAAATAGCTAGGGATCCAATTCAGCAAAAACCTCAAATCCACGCTTAACCAAAATGAGAAACTAACCTTCGGAAAAATAAAAAAACTCTTGGAGGCCTGGTCTTTAAAGTTTCTTTCCTGGTGGGAATTAAGTAATTATCAGGTAGAGACATAGAGGTATTTTTAATACACCACTTCATCAGATGTACACCAAAAAAAAACAGCTACACTGTAATCAGGTGTCGCAACACAGCTGAGTAGCATTTGGCTACTCAGCTGGTAATCCGATGATGAAGCATGACACCAACTAGGTTGGTGTGTGAGGGTTCTTCTATAAAAACCTTTTGGTGCCGGGCACTGCAGTTTCAGACAAAGTGCTAGACTGGTCCGTCGCAGTTGATTATGATAACTCTGCACCGACCCCATCTGGTGGGTGCAATCAGTAGTTTGTATATATGATCTCCATGTGCCTTAGGGAGAATGTATTTATGTTTGAGAATATGCATTACAAACAACTGCAGGGTACTTCCATGGGCACTTGCTTCGCCCTCAGCTACGCCAATTTCATGTTAGGCTGGTGGGAGAAGCAGGTGCTCTGGAATGACCAAACTGAAAAATGTGCCGACAATGTATCAAAGTGGCTAGGATACATAGATGATATCTTTTTTGTTTGGAGGGGGACTGAGAGAGACCTTAACGATCTTGTTGACTGTTTGAATTGTAATGCTGTTAACCTCAGGTTCACAAGACACTATAGTCAAACCGTGGTCGAATTCCTGGAACTCAAACTCACGGTGGAGAAAGGGAGAATAAGCACCAACTTATTCAGAAAGAGCACAGCTGGAAATTCCATCCTCCATGCTACTAGCTCCCACCACCCTAGCTTCAGATGGAGTATACCCTACAGCGAATTTCTCAGAGCTAAACGTAATTGTAGCTCAGAGGAAACATACACACAGGCTAAACAGGAAATGGATAGAAGGTTCCTAGCCAGAGGATACTCCAAGAAAGCTCTCCGCCAAGCTGAAACCAGAGTTGAGTCCCAGTGCAGAGAGGAAATCCTGAAATCTAGCACTAAAGTTCCAGTAAGGATAGGGAAAAACTTCCCCCCAGATTCATTACCAAGTTTTGCAGTCAATCTAATCAGATTTGCAACATTCTTAAAAACAGATGGGAATGAGGTAGGATTGAGATCATCCATAACATACGAAAGAAATACATCATTGAGGGACATTTTGGTCCAAAGCCAATTCCACCCTAAAGAAAACAATTGGCTCAAACAAAATAAGGGGTTCCGCAAATGCGGAAAATGCAAAGCGTCTAGACACAGCAGCAATGTTACAGAGACTACCCTAGAAAGGACCAAGACCAAATGGAAAATACCATAAATAATAACATGCAACACCGAGTATGTAGTGTATGCCATTGTCTGCCCTTGTTGCCTTTGGTACATTGGTTCCACCACCTTTGCAGTCAAGAAACGGATCCTGGAACATTGGCGTGCTATCACCAATGGTGATCTGAGCTACAGTATTGCGAGGCACTTTGCTAGGGAACACGGAGAAGACTGGACCAGAGCAAGATTCTTTGGTCTAGATACAGTCAACCCCAATCCTAGAGGAGGCAATCGTATTGCCTCCTTCCACAAATGCGAATCACGCTTCATCCTCTTAGCTGGTACCAAATTTCCCAATGGTGTGAACCATGACGAAGAACTGTACAGTCACTTGTAAATATTGTAAATATCGTAAGACCTATTGCAACTATGTCCTAAGAATTGCACAGCAGATATCCTCATCCCCCCTTTCCCTACCCTCCACCATCCACACCCTCACTCTTGTTTTTAACGTATTGACAGTTGACCTGAGGTTTTCATATAACTGTGTCAGACAGTTACTTGTGATTATGAGACAATGTTACCGATGTTTACCATTCCCATCTGATTATGTTAACATTTCAATGTCCTAACTTATGTTTTCTTGTTATAGGATTGTGGTGACACACAACGCACTGAAAATTACGTCTGAGTTACAGATATGAGCACCTGAGTTCTGGACGGCAACCTATCAAGGATCTTGTCTCCCCTAGCACATTATGGTACTGCACCTCCACTGCAGACTGATCCAGATAGAAACACAACACGTAATTAATCATATATTATGGCACAACTTGGGCACTAGACCCAGTAGCAACATTATTTTGATCCAAGGCGCGCAATGTTCAACATTGTCATGCGCAACAGTTACTGAGAAAATCGGACACCCCTAGACACGTTCTAGTATACTACATACCAAACCTTGGTTTTCCTCACTACCTACAAATCAAGTAGAGATGCAGTGTAGATGTACAAATATGCACTGAACTTAAATGCACTTTTCACTTGTTTTAAAAATGTGACGATCTAACATAATAATGATATTTTCTTTATGTCCATGATGATGTAACAACACTGTTTCTTTAAAAACATGTAACATGGAGGCGTGGGTCATGTTACCAAGACTACGGCTGTAGTCGAAAGGCATCGTCCCTAGCTGCCAAAAATAAAAAACCTTACCTGCTTTATCGATCTGTGGGCTCGTCTGATCTCTGTTCCAGCGGATTTCCTTGGTTGAAATATATATATATATGTTTATATATGTTTATATATATATATATATATATATATATATATATATATATATATATATATATATATATATATATATATATATATATATATATATGAGGCTCATTTGGTTGTATTGTAATGAATTAGGAATGATGAGATCGCGACATGCTCAATGTGACTATAACTGGTAACTTGCCGATACACGGCTTTAATTTGGGACACCAGTTCATGAGCAGACGATTTCATCAGACTTACACTGGTGACTTGCCGATACACGGCAATATTACATCTTATACCAGTTGTGCGGCCACTTGCCGATACACGGCAAGATTACTCTGGATTGTTCATAGAAACAAGTTCAATTTTGAACATTAAAGATGGCCGCCACTCTCACTAGTGCATTTACGCGATCTCAACACCATCTTCTCTGTTGTTGCCATATCGTAATGACGTAGCCAAATGTTTCCACACGTAGTTAAAAGTGGTCGTCTCACGAGGCTTCGTGTAGACACTGACGAAGGACTTACGTCCGAAACGCGTTTGTTTTTGCTGAAAACGGCGGAATAAAGAAAATCTTGCCCTTACCCCCCTGAGTGCTGCACTTTGTTTACGGATAAAACGGAGTTTCGAGCCTGAAATATGTGTTTATATATATATATTAAAAAAATAAGTGTGTGTATATATATGTGTGTGTGTGTGTGTGAGTGTGTATATATAAATATATATGTATAGGTATATTGTCAAGGTAAATTAAATATTTATAGATATAGCTAATCTACACATACTTACCTTTCGATATTTTGGTCTTCAATATTTTCTCTATGATATTAGGGTCCCATAATATTTCCAATTTGATATTCAGGACCCACACCATATCTGCAGGCACTGCAAAAAGGTAATGAAGATGACATTCCAAAAGGTGGAATTCCTTGCAATACAGTACTTTGTATGGTTATGATGTGCCCACCAAATGTACCTACCGCCGCTCATAATAAGTAATTGGCAAAAGAAATGTGAAGCGTTCTCCAGATATGATCATTCAGTGTCAATAAAGTTGTAGATGGGGGCACAAAGAACAATGGCCCCTCAAGCATATGCCCTACCTGTAAACTATAGTATGGAGAGTTGCAATCACGTTCTCTAAACAATAACTAGGTATAATAGTGTAGCTATCTATCGATTTAGAGTAAAGGATTAGCGGGGGGATGTGTCCCATCCAACAGCCATCGAGCAGCAGATCTCCATTGAACCCCTCCTTCACCCATACTTCTTAGACCAACCCTAACCCGCTGAAAATAATAAAATCCCACACAGTCGCACCCAAAGTGTTTTCTAACATCCCTGCGGTTACATGCCCCCTTTCATTGGAACCGGCCTAGCTTCAACCCACCCCAGAAGTGGCATAAGTGGGGGCCTTGTCCCACCCTCCCCAAACTGGCACCCCTAGTCTCTTTTAGCTGCCCTCCTGGTCTCCTACTGAGGAGTTCCCATGAGAGGACGCTTCATCTGCTTCCATCATTTGATTGATGTTCTGCCCAGGGGCATCCTATAGCAGGATACTGTTGTCAGAAGGAAGAACCTTCCATCTCACCATATCTTACTCATGTTTCGGGGTCGAACTTTAATGGAATTATATTGAGAATTATGTATTTAGGCTTCCCCGTCCCATGGGATACCTATAATAAAATCAGAATAAGCAGGGAGCGCAAAAGGAACAGTATAAACTACGCCTTGTGCAGTTGGAAAACAATTGTGACACTCTTAACTGCCCACAGAACTGTATGTCGATCTCCTATTAGAAACCATGCAAAATGAAAGGTTTGAATACTCCGACCTATAACAAAAATAAGCAAGGTAAAATACCTGTTGCCAAAACATTGTATTTCTGCATTGGGACTGATTTCGTTCTCAAACCATATATTACATCAGAAAGTTCAATATTAAAATAACAACAATATAAACATAACTGTCCAGTCTCTGGTAGCATTGTTAAAATATACAGACAGTAGCACAACAACACTGGGCATCAAAAAGAAAACCGGATCACTGACATAATATCGATAACACAAATGTCGATGTAGCAAAATAGCAAGTAAAAAATATAGAATACAAAAATATCGAACTCCTATCTCCAAACAGGTAAGTGCAAAAATATCGAATCAAAAATATCGTTGTAAAAAATATAGATAGTCAAAATATCGAATTTTTTAAATGTCTTAAAATTAATTAAAAAACAATAAAATATTAAATATAATTAACTTAAACTTCCTTAAAATCCTTAAATAACCTTAAAATTAATAATAATTATTTTAAGTAAAAAAATAAATAAACATACACTTTAATTTTTAAATACATACATATATATATAAACATAATATTAATAAAAAATATACAATATTTTTACCGTAGGTTAGCGGGACAGTAACATTTACTATTTCCACTCCACTGAGTGCAAAAGTCGAGAAAGCGTTGGATAGCGTATGGGTCAAAATTACTATTCCCACTCCAGGGAGGGCAACAGTAGGCAAATCGTTGGATAACGGTATTGTAAAAATTACTATTCCTACTCCAGTGAGTGCAACAGTAGGGAAAGCGTTTGATAGCGGGAGGGTAAAAATGACTATTCCTACTCCAGAGAGTGCAACAGTAAGGAAAGCGTTGGATAGTGTAGGGGTAAAAATTACTATTCCCACTCCAGGGAGTGCAACAGTAGGGTAAGCGTTGGATAGCGTAGGGGTAAAAATTACTATTCCCACTCCAGTGAGTGCAACAGTAGGGAAAGCGTTGGATAGCGGGAAGGTACAAATTACTATTCCCACTACAAACAGTGCAAAAGTAGGGAAAGCGTTGGATAGCGTAGGGATAAAAATTACTATTCCCACTCCAGTGAGTGCAACAGTAGGGTAAGCGTTGGATAGCGGGAAGGTAAAAATTACTAGTCCCACTCCAGGGAGTGCAACAGTAGGGAAAGCGTTGGATAGCGTAGGGGTAAAAATACCTATTCCCACTCCAGTGAGTGCAGCAGTAGAGAAAGCATTGGATAGCGTAGGGGTAAAAATTACTATTCCCACTCCAGGGAGGGCAACAGTAGGGAAAGCGTTGGATAGCGGGAGTGTAAAAATTACTATTCCCACTCCAAAGAGTGCAACAGTAGGGAAAGTGTTGGCTAGCGTTGGGGTAAAAATTACTATTCCCACTCCAGTGAGTGCAACAGTACGAAAAGCATTGGATAGGGAGAAGGTAAAAATTACTATTCCCACTCCAGAGAGTGCAACAGTACAGAAAGGATTGGATAGCGTAGGGGCAAAAATTACTATTCCCACTCCAGAGAGTGCAACAGTAGGGAAAGCGTTGGATAGCGGGAGGGTAAAAATTACTATTCCCACTCCACAGAGTGCAACATTAGGGAAAGCGTAGGGGTAAAAATTACTATTCCCTCTCCAGAGTGTGCAACAGTAGGAAAAGCGTTGGATAGCGTAGGGGTAAAAATTACTATTCCCACTCCAGGGAGTGCAACAGTAGGGTAAGCGTTGGATAGCGTAGGGGTAAAAATTACTATTCCCACTCCAGTGAGTGCAACAGTAGGGAAAGCGTTGGATAGCGTAGGGGTAAAAATTATTATTCCCACACCAGAGAGGGCAACAGTAGGGAAAGCATTGGATAGCGGGAGGGTAAAAATTACTATTCCCACTCCAAAGAGTGCAACAGTAGGGTAAGCGTTGGATAGCGTAGGGGTAAAAATTACTATTCCCACTCCAGTGAGTGCAACAGTAGGGAAAACGTTGGATAGCGTAGGTGTAAAAATTACTATTCCCACTCCAGGGAGTGCAACAGTAGGGAAAGCATTGCATAGCGGGAGGGTAAAAATTACTGTTCCCACTCCAAGGAGAGCAACAGTAGGGAAAGTAAATACTTCATATATAATTAAAAATAAATTAAATATTAATACCAATTACAAATTAATTAAAATTAACTACCAATTTAATATATAATAATAATTAATCAATTAAAAATAATAACAAAAAAATAATTACTAAAAAAGAATGACCTATTAATACAAATTACCAACAACAATTAATTAATTAACAATTGAAAAATAATTAACAATTAATTAAAAAAAATACCAATTAATAAATAAAAAATTTAATTAACTACAATTAAATTACTTTCCACCCAATTTCCCTATAAACCCACAACCCGCTACAGAAAATAAATTAATAAAATGAACATAATAATCAATTATTAAAAATGTATTACCAAATATATTTTAATTAATTACCAATTAAAAATTAATTGTTATGTTATGTTATGTTAATAACACTTCTATAGCGCACAGCTGCCCCAGCCAAGGGGCGTCCCGGCGCTTCAGGAAGGGTACCCAAACACAACACAGCAGTACAGGACAATAGCACATAAAGCAGTGACCTAAGAACTATGAGGGAACAGATGCGTTTTGATAGCCCTCCTAAATTTCAACAGCTCATCAATTTCACGAATTAACAATTAATTCAAAATAAATACTAATAAATAAATTTAAATATTTAATTAATTATAATTAAATTACTTCCCACCCAATTCCCCTATAAACCCACAACCCGCTACAGAAAATAAATAAATAAAATTAACATAATTATTAATTAATCAATTAATACAAATTAATTACCAATTATATTTTAATTAATTACCAATTAAAAATTAATTAACAATTAATTCAAAATAAATACCAATAAATAAAATAGAATATTTAATTAATTATATTTAAATTACTTCCCACCCTATTCCCCTATAAACCCACAACCCACTCCAGAATTATATTATGCAAAAATTAATTAATTAAAATAAATTATAAAATAAAAATACAATTTTAACACATATGCTAATATAAAAAACACTTACATATTATTAAAAATATAAATATTAACTTACTTACCTAAAATTCGATATTTTTGTTGTCTATATTCTGTCCATCGATATTTTTGTTGTCTATATTCTGTCCATTCGATATTTTGTCCATTCTATATTTTGGATTCGATATTACTGCTATTCTATTCGATATTTTTGTAGTCTATATTCTGTCAATTCGATATTTTGCCCATTCTATATTTTTAACTCGATATTATGACTGTACACCAAGAAAACCATATCAGTTTCATCAAAGTCATGTATCGTATTATCCCCCTCTCTCCTTGCTAGCGTACAAGCTCTAAAAGTAAAGCATCCAAAACTACCTGCCAACTGACCTCCATGTCCCTTCTGCACACGAACATGCCTTCTAGGGAGGTTCCTGCGAGGTTTGAGAGCAGATTCCCGCCTTGGGTACCCCATCCTCCCCTGCACGCACCGCCTCCTGCACAAGCAGATAGGCGGTTAGTGGGCTCCAAATATCCTTTGGCCGCGATGTAATAGGCAACAAGTCTGTGTAGGTATGCAAGTGTCCCTGCCATGTGGACATAGTTTGAATCCAATCCTTAAATGTAGGAGCACGGCCTCTCCCCCATCTACAAGCCACCTGACATTTGGCTATCAATAACCCCATCGCTAGGAACTTTTTGTGCTCTGTTTGTTTATCTTGGATCAGTCCCAGGAGGGCCGCAAGAGGACAAGGATCTATCTGTATGTTTAACATGGTTGACAACCCCTGAAACGTTTGGACCCAGTAGGTCATCACCTGGGGGCAGTCCCACGCCAGATGAAGAAACCCGCACCCTCCCGTCCACACCATGTACATGCATCACTATCACGAAGGCAGAATCTATAAAGTTTAGTCAAGGTATGGTATAGTTGATGTAAAAATTTAAAATGTATTAGGCGTAGCCTGTTGTTACCAGTAACTGCTTCCATCTGTGCACAACTGAGATCCCACTGGTCGTCAGTCAGCGCCATATTCAAGTAATTATTCCACTCCTGCCTAGCTCGCGTTTCCACAGGAACCGGTAACGCACTTGTGTGGTGATAAAGCAGAGATATAACATGCTTAGGGATATCTGTCTGCAGTAGTGCATGTAGTGGGGCTAGGGTAATCGGCTCATCCGGGAAATCAGGAGTAGCGGCCTTAACACTCTGTCGGAGACGTGTGTACATGAATGTCGGGTCCCCGGCTGCAAAGAATTGTTCCTTAGTGCGGAAATGCCCTCCCACATGGAGATCCCCCCCAAGTACTGTATTTGAGCCGTCCCAGCATCTTGCGTCAGATCCCCTCATAGTTGACCCGCAGCAGTGGATTGCGAAGTAAGGGCATCCTGGGGGAGTATAACATGGGCACCGCTAGCCTGCGGGCCATGAGTTGCGATGCCAATATTGTACAATCAACAGTGGATGGGTCTCTCTCACGCTTTTTAACTGCTGTAAAGAGATAGCACGCTGTGGGCGTAGGAGCCATGTACCCATCTTCCACCGCCAGATGTGGCATAAACGGTGGCGGATAAAACTAGTACGTAGCAAAGTGTGCTTGTGCACAAATGTAGTATAGTTCAAAATTAGGGATGTCGTAACCTCCCTGATGGTATGGTAGAGTCAGGGTGGCTAGGTTCAACCGCGCCTGTTTCCCACCCCATATAAGTCTTGAAAGTTGTGAATTCACAGTTTAAAAAAAAAAAATTCCTGGGTGGTAAGGTATATTTATGAAGCAATACAATAATTTAGGCAAAATTACCATTTTAATTAAAGAGATCCTCCCTGCCATAGAGAGTGGGAAGCGCACCCATTTCGTAATAGTATCCGTGAGCTTGTCAATGACTGTGCCATAATTTAATCACATGAATGCATCTCGATCCCTAGGAATCCGTATCCCCAGATATTTTACCTCGTCTGCTTTCCAAACCAGGGGGTAATCAAGCTGGTGCTGGGGGGTATTATCGGTGAGAGGGAATATGGCTGATTTAGACCAGTTAATTTGCACCCCGGAAATGGCTAAAAATTTAGTTATCTCCCGAAGAATAGGATTTAAATTATCTTGGGGTTTATGTATGTACATCGTCATGTCGTCCGCATATAGGGAGATAAGACGTTGCCGCGACGGGTAGATCAGTGCCCTATGGTTATGATGTTGTCGAAGCTTGGCGGCTAAGGGTTCAATAGCCAGGGCAAATAGGATGGGAGACAGTGGGCAGCCCTGCTGTGTGCCCCTGGACACAGGGAAAGAGGAGGGTTTGGTACCATTCAGGAGAACTGTTGCTACAGGGTTCATGTTCAATAAGTGTATCCACTGAAGGAAGGCGGCAGGCATCCCCATGTGGCTCAGGGTGCCCAGGAGGTAATCCCATTCCAGGGAATCGAACGCTTTGGTAGCGTCTAGGAATACAGCTACCGCCGAGCATTTCTGATCAATGTCATGTAGGACTGGGGCCAGAGTCCGGAGTTTATGGGTTGTGGCTCTGTTGGGAATAAAATCAGCCTGGTCAGGCAGTGCCAAGCGCTGAATCATTAAGTTAAGCCGAGTTGCTAGGACCTTAGCAAGTATCTTAGTGTCACAGTTTAAAAGGAAGAGGGGGCGGTAGGAATCTCAGCAATGTGAGGGTTTCCCTGGTTTAAGTAAGGATGTTATCACTGCCTCCTGCATCGTCATAGGCAGACTGCTCTCCTCCAGCGCTGTGTAGTATACCTCTTTTAGTATTGGGGCAAATATAGAAACACATGTTAATAAGTTCAATTGGTATACCGTCCGACCCTGGGGCCCGACCAGACTTCATGTGCATGATTGCGTCTGTTATTACATCGAGTTCCAGATCTAGACTGAGAAACTTCCGTTGTGTGTCCCTCAGCCAGGCAAGAGCGGTATCTGCAAAATAATTGGGTAGGTCAAGAGGAGTGTCTCTCTGGGTGGAATACAGGGCGCTATAATAGTCCCTAAGTGTTCGCAGTAGGTCAGGGAGATTCCTATGCACCTCACCGTGTGTGTCCTATAATTCCAGCACATAATTGGAAAACTTGGGTGGCTTAACCGCTACAGCCAGGGCTTTCTCTGGGCGATCTCCCTCACCATAGACTCTCGCAACATGGTGTTTCCCCCTAAACTTACATTCTCTATCGGCCAGCTCTTCGTAATCAGTGAGATTACCGCGTATAGTTGCTCTAATAGCATCCTTGTCAGGATCTAGACGTAGCTCACTTTCCAGATGTTTGAGTTCTTTCTCCAACGTGGCTAAGTCCGTGCGCAGTGACCTAAGTATACCCCTACCCTTAGAAATACACCGGCCCGAACTGTGACTTTAAATGCTTCCCAAACAGTAGTAACACTGGGGACAGAGTCTAGGTTTCGGTCGAAGAATTCCCAAATGTCTTGTTCCATCTTGGTGCGAAACGCAGTTTCCTGGGGGTGCAGCGGGTTAAGACGCCAGCTGTTATATGGGGAGTGAGTGAGGGGGGCTTGTAGTTCAGTTACCACCAGGGAGTGGTCAGAGTGGGTACGCGCCAAATGACTTACATGCCTCAGCCAATGCGCCATACCAGTGGATATGAAGAGATAGTCTAATCCGGCCCATGTCGAGTGGTATGCCGAGAAATGTGTGCCCTCCCGGTGTGCAGGGTGCATATGCCTCCAAGAGTCCAGCAAATAGTTCTCATCAACAATGTCACGCAACGTTCTCTGGGTAGTCGTGTAGTGTACTGGTGAGTCGCGTGATCTATCCCTACGGGGACACAGTGCAGTATTAAACCCCCCCCAAAACCACGAAAGTTGAACCTATCTCTTGAATTCTGCTCCACAGGTGAAGTAATGCATGTGTGTTGTCAGTATTGGGTCCGTAATAATTAGCAAAGGTGACATCATGAGCATGAAACCTGCACCACAGCAGGCAGAATCTGCCTTCCACATCAGCCTCTGATCCGCTGGGAACCAAAGCAACACCCCTCTTAACCAGTATGGCCACCCCTCTGGAATAGGTAGAGTAAGATGCGAAGCTGCGGTGCGAGGCCCATCTCGAGGCAAATTGGGGAGTAGCGCTAGGACATAAGTGTGTTTCTTGCAACATAGCTACCGATATGTGATGTCTATCTAGGTAACCCAATATCTGTCGCTTCTTCCTAGGATTGTTTAATCTGCGTATATTCCACGATGCTACAGTGATGTTGTGTATGCCTCGCGCGCTATCAGCCATTGTACTTTGCGTGGTGCATTGTGTAAACCCTGAAAGTGATATCTTCAGTGGACTGGACGAGTCACATTCTGACCAAAAACAAAAACCCTACCTCTTCCCACACCGGCACCCCCAACTTGCCAGGTACAGCTTCCCTCCCTTTCCAAACCCACAGCATTTCGGGACCCTCAGCAGTTCACAAACACATAGCTCTGGGGGGTATGCCCTCTCAGGAATGCTCTAGGGGCACATGACCTGCCCACTTCCCTCCTTACTCTCACCCACCTACCACTGCGCCTGGAGGCGAGCAGCTACAGCTGGGCGGAGGCAAGTTGCCGAGCCAAACGTCATAGTAAATTGTAAGAAATTAACAATCCATCACCAACATAGTATGCATCAGTCTGTGTAACGTAGCAGTAGGAGTAACTTTCAGTGCCTTCGCCCACATTACAGTTCAGCTGGGATCCATCTCTTGCGACTCGGATCTGCGGTCTCTCGCCTCTGATTCAGGGGTAGCCGAGCGTCTGTGTCGTTGAAGGTAGTCTTCCGCCTGGTGCAGGTTGGTGAAAAAATGTTGCAATCCATGATGGGTTATCCTTAGCTTCGCCGGGTACAACATGGCGTAGGGGATCTGCTGTGCCTGTAGTTTCTTCTTGACTACTGCAAATTTTCTTTTAGCGTCTAGCGTCTTGCACAGATTGTGTGAAATCTGGGAAGAAGGATAATGTTGTGTTCTCATATTGCACTTGCTTTTTCTCCTGGGCTAGTTACAGCACTGTATCCCTGTCACGATAATTTAAAACCAGACTATCACAGGGCGCGGTGCCGCTCCCAGGGATGGGCCGGCAGCAAGAGACCTATGGGCCCTCTCAACCGTAAGATGTGCCAAAAAAGCGTCTCTGCCAAAAAGCTCAACAACCAGCTTCTCGTACGTTATTCCTTCGTGAACGCGCCTCCAATTACTTTCAATAATTTTTCCATCTGAGATATTTGGCTTTTGCCCGCCGTGGCGCCATCCGACACCCTAGTCTAAACCTCCTTGAGTCGCTGTTCACGCTGTCCTAATTTGGTGACCACCGAGTCCATCCTGGTGTTTATTGTGTCTATTTTGGTGTCGATTGAAGTAAGGCTCTGTTGCATACCAAGAAGAATCGCCTTCCAGTCCTCCTCAGGTGGGTCTGGGGCATCGGAGTTGTCAGGTTCCTCAGAGCGCGACTTAGGTGGCTTGCAAGCCTCGAACATGATTTTGGTCTGCTTTGCGTTGGTTCGCCCCATGATGCCAGTCCTCCTACAGGTAATAAGGGGGAGAGCACTGTCCAAAGTTGACCACAGTTCCAAGCGAAGTATTGGGAAGGTGAGACCTCCGGGTATCAAGGAATATGAGACTGTTCACAACTGCCAGGGAGGCGAGTATGCCAGCAAGCACCACGTAATCCCCAGCAACACAGCAGGGAGCCACGCAGTATGCGATAATGCTCAGGCGGGCCCTCTCTTATCATGATCCACCACTGCACACAGGGTTATGAGTATGAGCCCACCCCAGAAGAGCGACATCAAGGCTGCAGGTGTCTCTAGATCGTAGACGGTGGCTCCGTGCCTCCCGTCTGCAGGGTATGTCCCCCTCGTGACGCAGGATGGCTGCCTCCGAACAGGCAAAAGCAGCTTCTGAAGGCCGCTGGAACAGTAACAAGCAATACGTCCTCTAGCAGGCAGGTGGCATGAGGGTCACTCCTCGCCAGGCAGGGGTATCTTACAGCGGTGTGGCGTGTAGCTGCAGCTGTTCCCAGCGCCTACACCGCAGGCAATGTTCAAACCTGCCCCCACGGAATAACTATGAGCGCCCACGGGGCCAACTGCGGGCTGTCTCTCATGGGGGAAGGACCCGTCTAAGGTGGGGGGGGACACAACAGGCTGACTTAGTAACTCAAACAAAAATAACAAGACATGTCTGGTCACATAAATGTGTGCTGTTCTGCAACTAAAGACACAGAGGGATCATGAGACAAGAACATGAAATTACACTAGGATGAAAAAACTCCCATCAGCCCACCATTGTGGCGGAATATCATCACGTCATGGTGGATCCAAATCTCGCCCAACCCATCTATTGATGGTGCAGAGATGGATTCCCGAGATAGACCCCTAGCCACAGTGTATTTCAAGTGGTGCTGATGATGTGCAGTGCTGTGAAAAAGGGAGTGATAAGATGTAAAATTGGCTACTAGAGCAGAAAATATGTTTAATGGGCACTGTTCTAGTGGCAAGATTAAAATGACACCTAATAGTCTAAAAACATGACTATATAATGGCGCAGTGCAGTGGGGTCGACATGTTTCAGCTGTATGGAATCAACTGTCCAGCTTTCTTCAGGACCAAGATCTAATAGCGACTGCAGAGTGAATATTAATTTGAAAAATAATAATAATAATACTGTGCAATAATCAATCAAAATACTCCTACCAGGAACTTGGATCCCCAATGTAAACTGGTGAAAATATATTATTCGTCCTTTCCCAGCATTATGTGGGAAGTCACCTCACCTCACCTGGCACCCGGTCGGGAAAAATGAGGCCCCGCTCTGTCCGTCGGTACCTCTTACCGGCTTCCGAGTGGGAGTAGAGGAGTTTCTGCCTTAGTAACTCCTCTAAGCGCCGTCTGCCACATTTCCACCGCGCCGGCCCCGCAACGGCGGGCCGCAGAGTCCTCACGTCCCGGCCAAGGAGCAGCACGTCACTCAACGATGCATAAATTTAGGAGTCCCAACCCCTCCGGAGGGCTGCCGGTCCGCTCCGCACCTTCACAGCGCTCAGTGTACACAATCTCTTCCCGCGAGCGGCCACCCACTTCTTCGGCCCAGAGTCCTGCCAAGCCTCAGACTTTCCTGCACTCCCGCAGCTGCCAGCGGGCTCCCGAAGTAGTGCGACTCGCGGTCCCTCTATCTTCAGCTCGTCTCACCGGCACAATACACCTCGTAAGTAGCACAATGCTGGTATCGCCGAAATCAGCAAGTCTTTCGGTATCCCACTGCAGAGCAAAAAATATTCATGGGTGATGTAGGATGGGTATTATGAGTGTTTTTCGGCTCGGCTGGGCAAGAGCCTCACGGGCATGCGGCCATTTTGGTTGTGCGCCACCTAGCGCCCACGTCTTTCTGAAATTTTGTGATTTCATCAAACCGCCATGCCAATCTCAAAAAACAGAGACTGTCTTCGGTGCTTCGACTCCCACTAAATAGTCAATGCTTCAGATTTTGCATTCATTGTGTGTACATAATGAGATATTTTTTCATGGATTTGCACATCCTAATCATTATCTGTGAAGAAGGTATATTTTCCACGTCGCATACCAGAAGCAATGGACCACATCCAATCAAATAATAAGACTACTCCTGATGGTCAGTCCTGGTCTTTACAACAGTTTGAGACATGCTTAAAGAAGCAGCGTCTACTTGTTCTTTGATCAGGTGTGGGTTTACACAGCTTGTTTTGATGTCGCACCTTAATGATGCTCCATGGAGATTTTGTTTTTTGAAAAGTGTCATTGTATTTACTATATTTATTTCACTACTCGTACCTATGGTTGGATTTTCTCATTCTACTAGGTACGAAGACGCTAACCTCAACCAAATGTATGAAGCTGCAGTGTGCAAGGGCGAATGACTGATGGTCTTTAAATATGGATAGTGAGTGTCTGCACAGATCACCTCTGAGGTGAATACTAAAGTGCATGGGTATAATAGTAAATCTCCTATAGCATTTTAAAACTTCTTATTTTAGATACATCATCAAACTGAAGACATCTACGGTTCATAGTTCATAAACCAATACACTCAGCATAAAGGAAATTAGGTGTGAGTTGAAACATAGTTAAAGGCATAACATGACAGGTCATTTCAATTTCCTTCACTCTGTGGCATCATTATTTCCTGCAGCTCCATAATGTTTGGTTTCTTAATTACTTAGCTGTGTCCAGAATCTTAAAAAATTACCAGGAAAATGTCATCCAAAAATCACACGGTTCATTCCTTTCAGGTTTATTTTAAGCCTATTACACTCAGGCTACTCCAAATCAATGTTTCATGAATATCTGCACCCTTGTAGATTACACCTTAAGCCAGTTCAGATCTCTTGAGGATTAAAAAAGAGATTTATCTAGTAACAAGTAACACCTCAGGAAAAAAAGAAACAGGCTTTTTTAATTGCTTTGTGCTCTCCGTAATTGAAGGCAGGCACCTTCTTTGAGGCACTCACTGCCAGAAGGAGTGTGACTCCACTTGCCCCTGCCTAATTAATCCTGTGATGCAAACCTTCTGGCTTCAATTTTCACATTTCTGTCTCTTTTTAGAGGTGATAATAAAACTAAAAATGTATGTTGGTTACTGTAGGACTCAAACAGTGCCAGCGCAACACAAATAAAACCGCATGGAAAAAGGAGGCCCTGTCTTCACAGTCCTTTTTTCTTTCATAGGAGAGGCCTCCATGTAAACAGTAAAGTGACGTACGGAAAGGCGAGCAACAACAGTAGGGAAAACCGATTTATGGTCAAGAGAGCCTAGGAAGACCTTCCTTTGCTATAAGGAGTCAGGGAAGCAAGCATGCGTTCTATTTCTTTTTTAATGTTAGCACAGAAAACGTGACATTTAAAAATAGTTTTTAAAGTATCCATTGCAGCTTTTCTCTTGTAGAAAATATAATTGTCAGGCCTTTGCAGAACCCTTGAATTGCATCAACTCGTCAATGGTTAGCACAGAAATGTATGAATTCCTTTTACAGTGATAGAATGAGTGACCTCCAGTGACAAGATTTTCATATTTATTTAATTCTCCTAAACCTTGGTTAGAATATAGGACTGCTTATCAGGTTCTGTTCTCGCAGCTCCTTTTCTTTTTAATCGATGCATAATTCTCTTAAGGGGTTGTAAAACATGTACCATACTTTTTGAGGAATCTGCAATTGCTTTGTTCTTAGTTTTTACACCCAGATGCCTTTTTCCAAGTGTGGCTGATATTTTACTTAACGATTAGTTAAGAGACAAACAAATATCAAACTGAAATCTAATTAGCATTGGAAAGCGAAAAGAAGTGGCTTAGGCAAGCATGTATTTTGAAATAAAAGTATATATTCAACAAACATCCAATATGCAAAGGAAATGGCAAAAAGTAAAATGATACTAATAAGGGAGTGACCGAGCAACCGAGGTACAGTAGCTCTGGTTCGGGAGTGCGCCTCTTTCCTAGTGAATGTGCACATGTGACTAGCAGAATGACATCACTCAGTGCAAGACAGTCAACAGTTGGGTGGCCCATGTCTCCATTGTGTATAGTGTGGTGTGGTGGGTAGAAGTAATAAATAAAATACTTTGGAACATATAGTGCATGAGCAAGGCCCGCAGAAAGGTATGTATGTATGTATTTTTATTGTGGATTTATTTTTAAAACATGAAACTAATTAGAGGCTAAGGGCCTGATCTGGAGTTTGCCAGACAGGTTACTCAATCACCATGTAACGGAAAGCCTCTCACCTGTATTACTACGGCCGTAGGATATAATGCACTTGTTATAAGGCAGACGGGATATATGTCACGTATGTGATGGAGTATAGCGTCCGTCAAACTCTAAATTAGGCTCTAAATATGTCTCTAGGTCAGTCCTAAAAACGTGTGTAATAACTTGATCCATTATTAGAGTTGGGTGTTTGTAGGGGGAAACGTCTTTTAGGTCAAAGCCGGAATCACGCTGTGCCTTCACAGTGCCGGAAGCAGAACAAATGCGTCTTCAGAATGCAATCATCTGCATGCAAGTCGTTACAACTACTTGCTTTAGGGTGGGGGTGCAATGCTGGAGTGGTGTTGGAATTAAAGTCCAGCACCTTACCTACTGTTGCGCAGACTGGAGTTGGAATAGTAATAGCAAATTAAACTATTCCAATATCCAGCACCCCCCTAAGGCCTGCAGAACAAATGCATGCTAAAGACACATTCATTAAAACGACGGAGTTCCTAAGGCATGGGTGAAAAACGAATGTGGAATTCCGTCATTCATTCATTCGTAGGAGATCTGCATACCCTTTATTGTTATGCTGGAGTTGCTTGGCCATTTTATGAAATCTGTGTATTTTGGAAAAACCCTCAGGCATTTCAGTCTTCAGTACAATGAAAAACTATTGCTAAATTGGTAACGTGTGTTTGAGGACAATCATGTCTTGTGCTGGACTGATAATTTCCCATTCTGAAATTGAGTATGGGAAAAATGACTTACTTAGATGTAATGAAGCAAGCACTATAACCGGCTCCTGGCAGCTCACATAACTTGAAAAGTACACTAACCCTTCTAAATCCCTTAACTGGGTAAGGCTCTTCCCCAGTGCTAACCCCCTTTTTCATTGTTTGGTGCACATCATTCTGTTTTCCACAAAATGTTTATAGGTCAGACTTGCGTTCGCAAGAAATTGTGTTGTTATTTGTCTGGCGTGTGAGCCCTGGTCAAGCAACAGCCACAATCCCTTGCATGGTGAACCACAAAAAGTTGCTAAATTAACCTGTGCTCTATCCTGGAAAGCTTGGTGTAAAGTATTATGTAGCAATTTAGAAAAATATAGTACATTTTAGGTAATTATTTGACACCAAGACAACAACAATTCAATCAGTATAACCAGAGTTCTTAATTTGTAACATTTTTAGTAAAAACGAACTGCTAAAAGATCAAAGTGGTGATCAAGAACATCTATTCACGCTAGACCATCAGATATCCATATACAGTTTTATATAGTGCGAGCTTGACCCGAATCGGGTAGCAGTGCGCTTTACATAGCACCAGTTGCATTACATGAGGACACATTCATTTTTGTTAGGCAAGGGGAGAATAAGTGATTTGCCCAGAATCACAGGATGTTCAGCGTCATGGCCAAGACTCGGGTCGAAGCTGCATTGAAGATTTCTACATTCGGAGTTAGTCTCTGGAATTAAAGTTAAAAATCTTGAGCGGGACATGGCAGAGGAATGTAGCAAGAGACAGTTCCGCAAGGCTGGATACCTCTGTGGCAAAGGACTGCTCAAAAGGATTTGCTGCTGCAGAGAATACCATAAAGGGGGAAGCCACAAAGTCAATACAAACAGCGATGTGCCTTGGGTGGATAGGCAAGCAGGCTGGTCTCGGTCTCCTCCTGGTTCTCAGAACAGTTTTTGGCCCAGAATTTACAAGTTCTCTTTTTTGGCCATTTGGCCATCTGGGCACCTTTAGGACCATAAGTGAGGGTCCAAGACTGGCGAGGCACCACTTGGAGGGTCAGGACTCATTCAGGCTTGGTTCAGGCATTGGTTGAAAGTGAAGAGAGCCTTTTGTCTCCCTGAGGCTCAGATCAGGAAGCCATCCAACTAGCCCTTTGGTGTCACTCTGGTGGTCCTGGGCTCAAATTGCAAATCTAGTCCTTCTTCCCCAGGCAAGACGACAGCAGGGCAGAAAGTAGGAATTCAGCAAGGCAGCAGCAGGTCAAGAGTCCAAAACTGTTTAAATCCTTTCAGCAACACAGGAGTCCTTCTTCCTTGCAGAGTATCCAGAGGTCCAGAAGTGCACTGACAAGTTGTTGTCTGAGGTCCCATTTTTAAACCCTGGCGCTCTCCTTCTCGAATGTGGGAGAAGCTTATAGACAGTGCCTTTGAAGTGTATAGAATTTCCTGATACCTTTGCCATGGCTGCAATTTGGCTCCAATGTATAGGTGTTAGGTCCATTGTGTGAGGGAAGAACATTCCCCATGCAGTTGCAAGTGAGGATATGCTCAGCTCTGCCCCTGTCACTCTGCCAGTTTATGGCCCACTAAGGCAGACGCACTCTATTGTGTTACTGTATTGGAGGAATTCACTAAGTCTAACTGGCAGTTACACCCAGTCATGTGACCCAAGACAGGCTACAGGCACAAAAGGACTGTTGGCAGAAAAATGCCAACTTTCTCAAAATGGCATTTAAAAAATTGTAATCAAAAACCTGATTGTACCATTAAATAGGGGGTTCATTACAATTCAAAGACACCAAACATGACTTAGCTACATGCCCCTGATTGGAAATTACAGCGTATTCAATGTAATAAGGAGTGCCCAGTGTTACCCTATGGGAGCGATAGGCCTCACAGTAGTGAAAAGCAAATGTAGGTTTTTATCACTGCCAGGGCATGTCAAACTTAAAATTACATGTTCAGCCTTTTAATTACACAGCACCATGTCCTATAGGCTACCTAGGGCCTACCTTAGGGGTGACTTATATGTAATAAAAAGGGAGTTTAACACTTGCTAAAGGAATTTTGTTGCCAAGTAGACATGGCAGTTTACAATTGCATTCAGGCTGTAGAGGAAGGCCTGGGACATGTTTTAGGGTGGTATGTAAGTGGTTGGCACAATAATTGCAACAGGCCCACTAGTAGCATTTTATTTACATTTACTTGGTATATGGTATACCACTCTACAAGGCTCTTACAACTAAATTAAATATGTCAATTGGGTATAATCCAAATTAACCATGATTTGGAGAGAGAGCACTAGCACTTTAGGACTGGTTAGCAGAGGTAAAGTGCATAGAATACTAATGCCCCAAAAAAAGAATCAGCAAAATAAGTAGAGGGAAAAGGCAAAATGTTTGGGGTGACCATGCAGAGATGGCCAGATTCAACAGCGTTTTTTTTTCTCAAGCATTCTGTTGGTACTAAATGTGCTCAAGCATTATGAATATCTCTAGAGGGCACCGAAAAAATTGTCAAAATATAGCTTTTGTGGGGGGGTGAAAAATGGGAAATTGTGCTGTTCAAGAAAGCATATTTGGTTTTATTATATAAAAAATGACATCAACAAAAAGTTTACTGAGCTAGCATCACCATCTTTCCAACTTTCAAGAACAAGCAGGGTCTAAAACACATTTTTTACCACACTTGTGGCTCCAACCTACTTGCAGTTTGTGGTTGAAAACTAAACAAAATAATGAGAATGAGTAGCGAAAAGCAGCTGTTGGTGACAATATTTTAATCTGTACTTTTTGTCGCAACGACTGATTTACAAAAGCCGACATGCTTTTGGCCGCAGGGATGTAAAGGGTTTGTACGTTCACGAAAAACACACAATACCTATTGCCAACAAGTGTGCCGCAGCTTCTGAGTTTTCATTGTGTACGGACCATACAATTCAAATGGCAAAATATAATGAAGGAAAAAAAGGTGTGAAGGAAACCCATGTATTTGTGAAGTGTGTGTAAGATACTAAGGACCTCATTGTGATGTCGAGCATCCTTTTGGTGGCAGTTCGTCAGGCATCTGAGGCTGCAGTCTGACTGCTGCATAATGATGCGGTCAGTCAGAGCGCAGGGGTCGGAGGGGCCGACCAATGTCTCTGGCAGGCTCAAGGAACCCATTGGGGGTGTCATTTGAACTGTAATCCCTACAATGAGTGTGATACCTGCGGAGACACCTACTTCGGGAATACGATGTCCATTTTTCCTCTAAGTTTACATTGTGGCCAGACCAGCACGTAAAGGAAGACAGAATGGGACTAGGGGGCCCCTAGGCAGGTCCCATGCCCCTTGGTTACCCTGCTATGGGCCAAGGAGGGCACATGAGGTGCCCCCCAAACACCCATGTACCGTGCGTCAGGCAGCACATGTTGCCTGGCAAACATTGCATGGATGTTTGTGAACTGCCCTTTTCCACTGTGGCTTATGCTGTGGCCCTTTTCTAGGGCTGCAGCACAAGCTGCAATGGAAAAGAGCAGTTCTCCGACGGCCTGCATGGCGGTCGAATTGTAATCAGGCAGATGGTACAGCTGACATATAATCAGTCGAACATCCGCCCGAGGCCATGGTGGTCAGACGCTCATTCTACCACTATCGTAATGAGGGCTTTAGTTTAGGAACATTGCTTCACTGTACACCTCTGCATACTGGCTAACATTTTCACATATCTCCAGATAAGAACAGTACCTTACTTGTGTAGCAGGGCTTAACGAAAGTAAGACAAAATATCCCAAAATGCAACCTAGAGACATTACATTTCACCCAGAAAAATCAATACTTTTTCACAATGTAGGAAGCTGCAGAATTTGGTCTTTAGCTCAGCTGCCACCTTGGAAACCTACCAGACCCAGATATTTATGAAAACCAGATATCTGGGGGAATCCAGAGTGGTGTGCCTTGAGTAGATCCCCATCTTTTCCTACCCACAATGTCCGGCAAACCTCAAACATAAGCAAAAACACACATTTCCCTCACATTTCTTGAAGGAAAGCTTACAAATATGCAGGGAACCATAATTCCCTACCACCCAGTGTTTCCACAGTTGTCCCAGCCCAGCGCCCATGACAGAAAAGGTCTTAGAAATGGACAGACCAACCTTTTTCACTCAAAACCAACCCTTTTTTGAGTTTTTGAGGTTTCAGGTGTGAGTCAAAGCCATGCAAAATGTGGTATAATTTTTATTGAAAGAAGTTTGAGAGTGCTGTGTAGTAAGTGTTTTGGATCCCTGTAGATTCCAGAAGATTCTGTCACATACATGTTAAGAAAGTTTCTGAGTTTGGGGCAGACTTTGAGGTTTTAAGGTCATGCCGTCACCACCTCATGCTTACATATCCTGAAGATGCTGAGGAAGGTTTTCAAATAACTATCAATCAGTACTCGGGAAACCATCACTCATACCCTGTTAACAAGCATGCTCGACTATAACAACATCTTCTAAACTTGGTGGCCAGAATCACACTCAACCTCCCACACTGCATTCACACCACACCACTCTTGACAGAGCTCAACTGGCTCCACATTCACAAAAGATCAAAAGACTAACACCTCATCACACTTTCAAGTCACTACAAAGCACTGGCCCAGCAAACCTCAACAATCACATCTGCTTTCACAAACCATCCAGACACCTCCGCTCTTTTGCACTTCTAGTTGCACAAATCCCACTCATATAGAAAACCAAATTCAATAGTCGATCACTCCTAATGTGTGGAATGACCTCCCACTACACATAAAAGCCTCGTCCTCACTTCTTGGGTTTACACAAGAAGCTGAAGACCTAGTTTTTCGAGTAGTCCCTCTAGATCATAAGTGTGGCTAGACTCACACCAGCTCAGCACCAGGTTACTCTCCTGGGTGATAGTGTGCTCTACAAATGTGCATACTATAACATTACATACCATTGTGGTTTAGAAAATATTGTGGGATCCATTCAAGACACACCACCCTTGAATCCTTTGGGCTTCTAGCTTTTAGAAATTTCTGGGTTTAGAAGCATTCCACTAGTGGCGGCAGAGCACAGGCACAAATAGATGCAACTTTTCAGCATGGCAACTAAGAGGAACTTCCAATTCACTCCCATTCTGCTAATCCATATCGAAACTGCACTCAAAAGAACCCAAATTTCCTTTTGCTTGCCATGGGGATTATCTGGGCCTGAGGACTGTTTGAGCTTTAGGAGTCAAAGATAGGCACAATACCAGGGCAGTTCAACCATACTCCATTTTTTTCTAATTTTCAAAAACTAAAAATGGGTCCCTCATTTATAGATTACTTTTGCTGCCCCCTATTCCTCCCCTAGGGCATAATTGTGGTAAACTCCCCAATTAGTACCTGAGGGAGAGCAAAAAGACTTGGGCATTTCTGGAGTGGGAGCATAGACCAATGCCTGAGCAGCCATAGCCCACACCTCTTCAATCAATCAGGATTTATTTATTTAAGTGATCGGTCTTTTAAAAACAAAAACCATTACACCAATGACATTTATAATAGTACTACTGCATACTTATATTAACATGTAAAATCATTAGTAGAATTTTTACATGGTTGGTCTAAAACATACTACTACTACAACACAGATTTGTTATTACAAGATTGTGCCTTAATACTGTACATTATTTAACTGCTTTTCCACTAAATTATGATTTTAAGGATAAGCTTCCAATGTGGATTTAGTTCCTCCTTCACAATAAAGGGCCTCATTAGGAAACAGGACCGCCCTACTAGCTACCGGCGGTCCAGCCATTAGAATCATGATGCGACCGCTTTAAAGGCGGTCACAATGTGTATCTTTTGTATTGGGGCGTGTGCTGCAGGCTGCAGCACGCACCGTAGTACAAAAAATAACCATTCTGTATATGCTTGCACTATGTGGGTTGCGTAGTGCACTTCTTTATCAATTTCTATCCTTGTGTATCAGTTATATCCTCAGTTTCAAAGGGGTGTGCTGGGTGGGAAGGAGGAGCCACCCTCCACTGTTCATTTCTTTATTTCAACATATGCTTTCTGTTTAGACAGTTAATTTGTTGTCTATAAAAGGGCAATGTAAGATTGATTGTATATTCAAAATGTATACACAGTATGTATATAATTTTTTTTTTGAAACAATGAAATGATTTGCCAAAATTAAAATTTGAACTAACACATAAGCACTAGTAACTTAGTAGTTTATACAGGCAGATGGATTTCTGCCAGAGGTAGTGCAGGAAGGGTCTAATGACGTTAGTCACTAGTTTATATTGCACTATGTGGCAGGCAACGCATGGTGCCTGCCTCATTGTGCAGGGATATGTAGGGGCAAATACAGACAGCCCAGCGTGGAAGGGGCGCCCAAAGTCACTTTCCACCTGCCTTCTCATTGCGGGTAAACCGCCATGAAACGGCCAGCAGAAACTGACATTGCAATGCATGTGGCGGTGCCTGAGCAGGCACTGCCACCATTGTAGGAATTTCAGACCGTCTGAAAGTCCAACGGGCTCCTTGAGCTTGTTGGATTAGTGCCAGATGGTCTTTCCGCCCTCAACCATCCTCCTGCCATCCTAATGTGATTGCGGTCTTACATGGTCCAATGGCGATGGGACCACCACCGACGGGCAGAAGGTGGCAGTCCCACCGCCATCGTAATCAGGCCCAAAGTTCCAGTCATAATGCATTCTTAGACCAAATTCATCATTCAGAACAGACCTTTCTTCTGCATCCAGGATGGCACTTAGCTCATGCCATCGAAGCAAAATGCCACTGGTGCTGGTTGGTGTTCCAATCAAGAAGATCTCATGTGTGGAAGTCTGCGTCTTCCAGCTGGCCTAGCAGCATGACATTTTGATAATTTTAATCTTAGTCGTATGTTTCACCACATAAACATTTTGATAGATCCATCAATTTCTATGTGAAGGGTGTTGGAACTATGTGGGGATTCTTTCTAATACGCTGCTGCACCTTGGGGCCATCGTTTTACAAACAAAATTCTGCTGCAAAACAATTGCTGTTATGAGAAACCTTTCAGAAAATCTGCAGAGGGACATTCCATTATAGTAGTAAGTTGTCTCTTGCCATATGCAGCAGCCTTTCATTCATAAGACTGCCTAAATAGTTTACATTTTTTGATGACCATTTGAAGCACTGAGTTCTGAGTGATGATTATGTAGTAGCAATAGTCATAAGCCATGTCTCACTTTTTTCAGTTTCTTCCTCATCCAGGAAAACATGATAAGGCAGTTATATTGGACAATACATTCAGAACAGATGTGCTAGATTGGGAGAATGGTGTTAGAATATCATCTGCATGCTATAACATTTTCATAGGAACTGCCAGAGACGGATGCCATTGTACAGCTATATTGCAGCAGTCAAGGTTTCGAACAACAGTAGAAACATCAGTAGATAGAAAGGGCATGACCAGTTGGGACTGGGATAGAAAATTGGACTAGATACTAAAATAAAAGCAGGCCCCATTAGCGAAACAGTTAAAGTGTCCCACATTTGCAAATCGGGACAGTTTTGAACTTGTAAAGACATGCTGTGTTGTCTAATTTTTCAGGGTATGGGAGGCTGTGTGCATGTATGTTTGCTGCACACAACGTTTCCAGTAATATCATAGAAATCAATACCAAAAATATGGCCCACCTGGCCTAAAAACAGGCACATAAACTGCTAAAAAACCAGCCCACACACTAATTTTTCAGATCAGCACATTAGGCACTGCCGAACTGCCCTATGGGCCACTCTGACCTTGGGCATGACTGAAAGGTGCCCGTCTTCATTTCAAAGTAATACATTAGGAAACCTCACAGTGTGTTGGTGCATCCATGTGACCTAGGCTAGAAATCCAACCATAGCCAAACTCTTTCCATGGTTCAGAATACACAGCCCCAATCGTTGTAACTGCTTGTTCAGAATCTACAGAAATTGCCATTTCTTTTGTTCTTATCAACTGTCATAATAAACGAAGTAATATTCTGATGTTTTACCTTAAAGAACAACTGGGCACAAAGACAAATTGCTAACAAACATAAATATTTCCGACTTCAGCTTCTTTTCAAGTATTTCGCTAAAATGCTAATTTCTGCACTGAGTAGCAAGATCGGTCTGGCACTGTTGCGCTTTGAGGTTTCTTTTCAAATGCTTGTCTAGAAGAATAGGTGGCCACCCTCCCAAATGGGCCTCCTTTGATTTCAGCATCTCCAATTACTATACAGAGAGCCAAAAATGGGGTAAAAGGCCACTTTATTGGACAGGTAAGCAGTTTCATGTAATACAGAATATGCAAACCTACCTCTATCCTCAACTCCCTCCATTTCGTTCCAATGTTCGTGCTCTAACCGACTCGCTTTGCCAGCCAGACAATTAGGACAACCTAATGTGCCATTAGTCCGAAGCTGCCCGGGGGTGGACATTCTACAAATGCCACCCCCAGGAGCCCTCATTATCCACCATTGAGTGAGAGATCTGCCTGTCTTCGTCCGGCACCTCCTCGGAGGCCATCTTGTATGCCTGGCTATTTACTCTTCCTTAACACTGCTTTCCAATCCCGGCCGAGGTCTCCTAATGGTGTCATGCTCCACGCCCTACAGACCCTCGAAAATGGATGCCATCTACTTTATGATGTCAAGATGGTGCTGAGCCACCTTCATATTTTCCCCCTTCTCCCCATGTTCGTAGTGCCTCCTTCTGAGACATAAGAGGACATGTTCTGTGTAACACGTGATCAGTGCCTTGAAATCACACTTGACTTTCATTAGTTTTCTCAAACAAGTGTTGAGGAGAAACACTATAGGTAATGCTGAGCTTTCCCACTTTACTTCCCTGCCATAGCTGTTCCTTCAGATTACCTTCTCTTCATTGCTGAGCCTAAGACTAAACTCTTTCTAATGCCTGATTTGCTTAATTCCCACAGAATATTCAATTGCAATACTCGTCTTATGTAAGAAATATTTGCAGATGCTCGCTTAAAAATGTCTTGTCCTCTGGTAATTCATTATGGTGTGTTGGGTGTTGAAGGTATTGATTCACCATAGTCTAGTGGGTGGTGCTGTCCGCTCAGGGCTGAGTGGCAGTTGAACAGAGAGTGGGCTTAAATCTCACCCTCTGTGATACCATATCTGGAGGTATCTAACATAGCAGTGGAAGAAGGCTATCCCAGTGCATGCCCCTTGGGCAAATTAAACAACTATATCAGTTATGGAGCAGCCTCCACAGGATGACTGAGGCATGATGCAATAGTACATCAATATCTGGCCTTTTACCACTACCTTCAAGTTTCCATACTTGATGAAGGTTTTAAGATACCAGCCAAAAAAGTGAACAGGAGCCAAGAGCATGCCCTACGTCACAGTCATTGAGAAGACATATTGGCCCATTGTATCTTTCCATCTTTTCAACAGTTTTGATGGCAGAGTTTTCTTGCACAGGATAGCTTCACCATCCTTTCTAAGACCTGTGCCAGCTGGCAACACAGTTTCAGGATATTTGCTCAGTGTACATGGATTACCTTGCCCAACAAATCTCCCTATGCATGCTTCTGCCTGACTAAGGAGCCTATTCTGCATTGACACAAAACTTGTTTTTTTCAACCTAAATTGTTGCGATTTTTCTTTCTCCCGATATAATGTTAACAGTAACAGAGATAACATTAATGTCTATGTGGTATAGTGTCAATGACACGTCAACCTCCTCTAAACCGTTTTGAGTGGATGTGGCTCTAGATAATTATTAGTTTATGAAACACTTAATGATCAGGGCATCAGAATGATGCCGCGATCGCAAGTGTATTGGCTAATAACACTTCCAGTATCTAGTGAACCAGGATATAATGGCGGAATGTAGTAGAGCGCATCAATCTTGGGGGTTTTAAGAATAATGGAACAACTGGCTTTTGCAAAACACTGATAGTGACAAACAGTGAACCAACAGGCTCGAGATCAACAGGCATTACAGTCTTTATGGGATTGGAAAGTCAAGGTGATGCAGTGATAAGTGTAGGGGGTAAGTGAAAAGTGCAAGTTTCTGTTATTGGGAGGGTGGTCAGGGGACCAAAGAGTACTTTAAAAAGGCATACCTTCTAATGCCTAACCTATGGCAATCATCGTGGTGGAGACAATATTAGCAACCTTTTGTTAGAAACTGGGTTCATGGTTGGCAAAGGTATGCACCCTGTCCAAGCAGAAGCCACAGTCCTAGTCAGGGAAGCTAGACACACACTAAAAGATAACCTGTGCTCATCCTCTGGTAGCTTGGCACAGAGCAGTCACATGTATCTAATGAGGCTATGTGTAAAGAATTTGTGCAAAACACACACACAGTCACACCATGAATAAACCACAAAAAGACTCCACACTGGTTTATAATAATAGATTACTATATTATAAACAAAACGAGACCAAAGCGGCAAAAACCCATTGTATAGAATTAGAGATATTGAATTTTCAACAAAAAAATGCAGTAAAGCGCTTAGAAGCAAGTAGTGCTTAAAGTTTACTATAGGTCATGCTTGACGGGGGGCAAAGTCAATGTTTGGGCCACCCTTGTGGAAGTGCAGGCCAGCTATAGGACCCACGCAGGGCCAGGTGGACAAAGTACCATTTCGAAGATGGGTGCAGGAGTCGAGAGATTCCATGTGATTATCCGTATTCTGCCACACAGATGAGTGGATGAGTTGATGAGTTGATCTCACCAAGCTGTAGCGGTGGTGAGACACTGTTGATCTCAGGAGGCAAAGGGCTGGTTTTGATGCAATGTGCCTAGTTTATTGCAACAGCCTGGCTGATGTGCTGTTTCTGTTACAAGCAGGTAGGGGATGTGTTTAAATCCTTTTTGCAAGTATCTGGGCCACTCCCACTGAGCCAGCTATGGGAGCAGGGTAGAGACTGTGATATCCCTCATTCTCAATCAAGCGGAGGCAAGCCAACAAGCCCTTGGGGGTCTCCTTCAGCAGAGTCAGAGAGCAGCAGGCACCAGGGCAACACAGAGAAATCAGGCCTTCCAAGTCTGCAGTCCAAAGATCATTCCTTTAAGCAGCACAGCAGAACTCCTGACAGAGGTTCAGTTCAAGATCCAGACGTTTCTGATATCAGGAGGACAGAGACCTGGTACTTATTCCCAAAAGTGCCTTTGATGTGGGGTTGACTTCAAAGCAGCCCTCTGAAGTGTACAAGTATCACTTTCAACCCAGTTCTGTCTGGCAGGCTATCTGTGGGGATCACAAAACTGGAGAGAGGAAGAAGCAGAGGTTCATTTAGCTTCCAAGAGGTACTGTTTAACTATCAGAAAAGGGGGAATGAACCACATATGTCTCAGTGCCAGACTCTCTGAACTTGTTGACTCAGAGACCCTCAACCACACATTGACAGACTGCGGTGTATGTAATCACCACTTAGTGTCGCTCAGTCGATAGCGTTATCATCGGGTCTTGTCACTTGAGTGTCCCGTTCCACAAGTGACATCAAAACCTCCATCAGGAGGGAGACTGCCTGGATGTTGACAATGGTGAGCGGATTAAAATGATCTCCTATCCTTATCTTCGGGGGTAATCAGTCCTTTGGGTGGGGACAGGACACTGTCTCTTCAAGTGAAGTGTTAGTTCATCCCTTCTATCCTGCCCAGGCAAGGCCATCAGAATGCAGATGTATGTAGATGAGTAATCATACACAACTATTTGTCCTCTGTTTTGGCTACTTAGAGGGAATGTAAAAAGTGTAGCTTTTACCTACCCAAGACATGTATTGGAGACAGAGCAGTAAGTGCAGAACAATGTCCACTTTCTAAAAGTAGCACTTCGTAAGCAGTAATGTTAAATAAATCCAACTTCACCAGTTAGGAGGATTTATCATTAGCATTCAAAACATATGAAATATGAAAAAGCAACTCCTCTCTGATTTAGTTTATAGCTTAAAAGTGTATTAAGGATTTCCCAATGCTAGCCTATAAGAGGATAAGGATTTCCCAATGATAGCCTTTGAGAGTATTAGACCTCACAGTAGTGAAAATGAAATAGGCTGTTTGTCACTACCAAGACATGCAAAACATACAGGTACATGTCCTTCCTTTTACTTACATAGCACCCTTCCCTTAGGGTTACTTTGGGCCTACATGGACATGGAAAGCAAATAAGTATACATCCTTCTTTTTACTTACAAAGCACCCTACCCTAAGGGCTACCTAGGGCTTAACTTAGGGATGCCCTCGCTGTACTAAAAGGGGAGTTTAAGGCTTGGCAAGGGGTTTTAAATGCCAAGTCCTAATGTCAGTAAAACTGCACGAACAGCCAGGTTCTGAAACTGGGATGGTGCAATGAGCTAAAAAACGGTGTTGGATCTAGCCCTGATCTCTTGACTGGGTGAGAGTATTCTGCTTAATTCAGAGACTCTGTCCATCACCACCCCTTGTTGTAAATATTTTTGTCCACCCTAAGCGTGGAAGGGTATACTCAGATGTGAGTCCCTTGCTCATTGCACCATCAGGATTCAAGCAAGCCGGGCCGAAGACGGCTGTAATGCCAGAAACCGGTCCCCGGAAGCTTGTTTCCTTCCCAGTGTAAGAATTGGCTTTTGTAGTCTGGTCTGCCCTGTTCCCATGATGCACTGGGCCAGGGACAGACTAATTTGCATACAGCCAGGTTCTGAAACTGGGATGGTGCAATGAGCTAAAAAACGGTGTTGGATCTAGCCCTGATCTCTTGACTGGGTGAGAGTATTCTGCTTAATTCAGAGACTCTGTCCATCACCACCCCTTGTTGTAAATATTTTTGTCCACCCTAAGCGTGGAAGGGTATACTCAGATGTGAGTCCCTTGCTCATTGCACCATCAGGATTCAAGCAAGCCGGGCCGAAGACGGCTGTAATGCCAGAAACCGGTCCCCGGAAGCTTGTTTCCTTCCCAGTGTAAGAATTGGCTTTTGTAGTCTGGTCTGCCCTGTTCCCATGATGCACTGGGCCAGGGACAGACTAATTTGCATACAGCCAGGTTCTGAAACTGGGATGGTGCAATGAGCTAAAAAACGGTGTTGGATCTAGCCCTGATCTCTTGACTGGGTGAGAGTATTCTGCTTAATTCAGAGACTCTGTCCATCACCACCCCTTGTTGTAAATATTTTTGTCCACCCTAAGCGTGGAAGGGTATACTCAGATGTGAGTCCCTTGCTCATTGCACCATCAGGATTCAAGCAAGCCGGGCCGAAGACGGCTGTAATGCCAGAAACCGGTCCCCGGAAGCTTGTTTCCTTCCCAGTGTAAGAATTGGCTTTTGTAGTCTGGTCTGCCCTGTTCCCATGATCCCACAACTCTACGAACAAAATCCAAAGAACTTTCTGCTCAGTGTGCAAGCCAACATTCCAGGTAGCTTTGCTGTAATTTTCAACATGCCCAGTTGAATTCCTAAAAATGTCAAGGATCCATCTGGGCCCCCTGTCTTTTCCATTGTTTGCTGTACCCCCAAATTGTAAGCCAAGCAATGAAAACACTGCACCACTCCCCTGTCTCTCAAATACCTGCAAGAAGGAAATCATCTAAATAGGGACATACCAGGTTGTGCTAATCGCTACTGGTGAAAGCACATTGCAGAAATGTGCATAACTTCTCAAAAAGAGAACAAGAAAGTACATAGCTCCCTCACACCACATTTTGAAGAAGGAAACATCAGCTTAGTTTACAGTCAATAAAAAAAATCGATTTAATGTTGCTCTTTGCCAGCTCTGAGCCCCCTCCTCCATCATATTAATGATATCATCTACTAATCCATAAGATACCTTGGCATCCTCTTCTGCATTGTAATCATTAACTGAAATCCCCTCAGGCCAATAAAAATGATGAATGCAACTGCACTCCCCTTCCACCTTCTTAGGCACAACCCCAAGAGGGACATTCATTAGATCAGGTAAAGGTGATTCCCAAAAAGGCCCTGCAATCCTGTCCTCTGTTATCTTCTTCTTGTGAAATAGCTAGCTGATTTCAAATCATCCACCCACTTTCCAATCCTGGGTCCTCGATACCCAAATTTAAAACCCTCCTAAAAATGCCAACCAACCTTGCAGCTGCCACACAATTGATAACATTGCAGCCACCAAGTCAACTGTGCCACGTTAACTGGAGTATGTGCCCTTTGGCATACTTAGAGGTTGCTGTCCTCCACCTCTTCCTGGTCTCCACTGCTCCCCAGTACTAATAATGATGAAACATTGTGCCAGTGGATGTCGACCACTACATTTCAAACATTCATATTTGTATCTGCAACATTTGACTGTGCAGCTTCTCCCAGCAGACCAACCCCACCCTGACAAACCTCTGCAATGACCTATATGTCATCTCATTACCGGTAAGCCTTTCTCTTTCTCAACCAGTATTTCCTCTGGCTTATTTGCTAACTCAACACTGCTGAAGCACCTAGGTTCCCAGGAATACCCTCTGCTCTGTGGCAGTGAGCAAACAGCAACCACTGCTGCCACCCCACTCACTGCCTCCCTCTTGGGCCTCTTCATGCTAACCCAGGCTTGCTCTCGTTGACTAGCTTTTAAACCATTTAAAAAAAAAATCTTTTTTAAAGTGACATGCAAAATTGACTGCATGGTAAGCAGACATAGTAAAAGTACTGTTGTCTGGGCAAACATTTACAATTTAAGACACAATATTGTTGTTTAGTGATTTTGCAAATAACTCGATAAAAACACAGTTTCAGTACTGCGTAATTGTAAAACAGTAAATAATATTCAGACTTTCAACCTCAGTTGGTATCAAATACATCTGTTAAATACTTTCAAAATGTTATAGGTAAGCTAAAAGCATTTGCTAATAGATAAAGCATCACAGTTTAAATACCATAAGTCCCCACCAAAAGGAGGAAGACAACATAATTATTGTGTGAACAATATTGTATTTACTTGAAATGCATTGCCCGTTATATACATATATATAATGTAACACTATTTTTTAAAATATTTATTTTACATTATATTACATTTTTGGGACATTTTCTTATATTTATTACTATAAAAAGCATATATATGAATAAATATATATATAGTAACTATTACTCGTGCCCTAAGGTAACTATAACATACACCCCTGCCATGATCTGTTTTCTGTACAATAATTTCACTGCAGATGTTGCAGTAATATTATCAATGATGTTATAGAATATGTCATGAGTGATGTAATATGTGGGGTAATTAGCAGTGTATATTGAGGATGTGAGTTATTGTTACCTTAGGGCATGAGCTATAGCTACTTCAGATAACTAACTATAACTGCTGATTTGTATGGTTTAAGTTTGTAAAATCTGAACCTAACTATAATGTCAGTGAATTTCTAAGGTTTTTTAAATTCTATTTCCTAACTATAATATACTTGTCATCTTTAGGTTTTAAGTGAATTTCTCTATTTTGTTTAATATAATTTGATCTATGGTTTTACCTAGGAGTTCAATTTAATTATATACTTTTTAAAAAGTTTATAAATACATTTTATTCACACATACGTTGTGATCATATATTATATATTTTAAAAATAAAAAATGTAAAATTAAGATAAGGTAACTTATGTAGTCTTTCTATAAATGCAAAGTACCAAGTCTTTCTTTTATTTAAATTCATTTTATGGATCCACAGTATCCTTGGAGAAATAAGGGGTCTGCCGGTTATTTTGCACACATTCAATATTGAAACAAAAACAAATTTAATGTAAATATATAATGTTGCAATTTCTATAAGTGTATCACTGCCTGTGTGTGAGTGGGTGAGTGGCTATGTGAGTGACTAGGTGGTGTGTGGGTGGCTATAAGGGTGTTAGTGGCTGAGTGAGTGGATGTGTGGGTGTGTAAATGAGTGTTGGAGTGGCCATCTGGGTTTGTGAGTAGGTGTGTGAGTAGCTGTGTGGGTTTATGAGTGGTTTTGTGGATCTTATGAGTCAGTTTGAGGGTGGCTGTGTGGGTCTGTGAGTGGGTATGTAAGTGTTTTTGTGGGTGAGTGACTGAGTGCCTGTGTGAATGTGTATGTGACTGGTTGTGTAAGTGTGTGTGTTAGTGTGTGAGTGAGGTTGTGAGTACATGTGTGGGTCTGTGAGAGGGTGTATGTGTTTTTATAATTAGGGTCTGGATTCACAGATGTGCCCAAATCCACTTGGATACGTGAAGATCCGTTTGAATCCTCACGTGCACTCCAGGAACTGTATTACAGCTCTGGATTAGTAAAATACCATCCATGCCAATCTTGACTAAACAAAAGTAACCCCAGACATGTGTTTCTCTCTCATTATAGCTCGTCTGAGAGGTGACACTGTGCTAATCCAATGCTTACAAATGTTGATAGAAAAGTAAACATTTGAGATGAGCAAATTCAGAGTGTTGCTGGTGTTGTGGGATGCTCTACACAAGTGCTGCTCTCCATCTTAACTTGCATACTCCCCAGAGTTCTCTGCTCCACCAGTACATTTATACTTAGGACCTAATTTCCATAGAAAAAAAATTTCCAACTTGCCTAAATATTTGCCGTTATTTGACGAATCCTCGTGAAATGTTCCCAAAATAGTCCCCCAGTGATTTCTGTGGTGCATGGAGAGTTTCGGGTTGATCCATCAAGCGGAGTTCGAGAAAAAGTTAGAATAAAAAAACATGAGTTTCCTATGTTAATTCCCATAGGATTTTTAGACATGGCTACAGCCCAAACTCCGGAACAAAATGACACCAAATTTGCCAGAAAGTTAGATGTTGGTACGGGGAAATGCCTATTCTGTTTTGGTTTAAATGTATTGAGTAGTTTTGGAAATATTAAAGAAAATTCACATTTTTATAAATAGGGACTTGGTGGAACCATGACTCATTCCAATCTCGTGCTGAGATCTGATTGGCTGCCAGCCATCTTGGGCCCCGGCTTAAGCCAAGTCCCAGAAAAACGATTAGAAATGGGAAAGTAGGCATAGTAGAAATTCACTGCCCACCCTAGGCCTCTTGGGGGGTGGGGGGTCCAACAGGGACCAAGCAGGGCAAAGAAAGCATTAAAAACAAATTCAGTTGGATCCTCAGATCCCGCTGAAAATAACAAAAAATAATGCTCAGGCTCCTGTGCTTTATTAGTTATTAGACCCCACATGGGCCTTGTCCCGGGGACATTTTAGTAATAAGGGAGAGGGTGCATGGAGCCCCCTCATGGGGCTTATTATGGCCCAGGGGAAAGCCGCCTCCTGTGGATTTATTAATGGGGGCCTCTTGGACCCCCCAGATCCCAGCAACCACCACCTCCCCGGAGCCAAATGCAACTAAGTATTCAGGGGAGCCTCTTGGAACCCCTGTGCATCTGGGACCACCACCGCCCCAGGGCTACTAATATTTTTATGGGGGGCCTCTCAGACTCCCCCTAGTCCTGGGGACCACCACCTCCCTAGGGCCAAAATTAAATTGTATTGGGGCCTCAGTGACCCCTGCAGGCCCCAGGGGCCACAACCTCCTCAGGGCCATCTTCCTTTAAAGTAAGTGGGAGGAGGATTTGTGCTTCCACCCCCCTTGGCCGTTCTTGACCCTGTAACTGCCACCTCTATGGGGCAGGCCCTACATATTAGAAAGGAGGGAGGCACACCGCCCCCATCCTGGAGCCATAGATTGCCATGGGGACTGCCACCTCCCAGGGACAGTTCCTGCTATGTCCCTGGGTGATTTCTCCCAATACATAGATGTTTGCTAAGACTTGGCGGTAGCTTTACAGCTCCCACCAAGCCATAGCAAAGGTTTCGCTTGCAGCAAGCAAGAGCATTAAATATGCTCTTGCTTGCTGGAAGTGGAGCAAAATTGTTTTCATAGAGAGGGAGTTGCATGTTTAGCATCTCCCTCTCTGTGAAAGCAATGCCAGCTCCCTGAGGAGGTGGAGAGTGGCAGGGTCCGCAGGCACCTTGAGGCTCTCCCGCAGTCCCCAATAGTTGTGAGTGAGTGCCCTGGGTGGGACCAGGGCACCCAGAATACAGGCAGGGCCCCGGGGGATGGGATTCTCACGGCTGAAATCAGCTTAGGAGGGGGCTGCATTAAAATTTGAAAACAATTAAAAAGCCAGACCCCAGAAGCTGTGGTTCCCGGGACAGGAATTAATCTGGGAGGGGAGCACTCCTTCCTTTAATTTAAAAAACAAATCTAAAAAAAAAGACTGGTCCCCAGTGGATGGGGCTGCCGGAGCCTAAATCGAGCCCAGGTAAGGTGAGCTACACAGACCCCTTCCCTAATAAATGAAGAAAGAAATGCCAGACAGGCAAGTCGCTAGGTTAAATTCATGTATTGACTTTTGTCCTTAGTTTTGTGAATTTGTAGCTGAAACATTTGAGTTGAAAGAACTCAAGTTACTTTTTGAAGAGCAAGGCTAAAGGAAGAAATTAAGGACAAGTTGGTTTATTTGCAACTTCCGCCTTCATTGTCTGAATTCATTGATTTATCACTCCGATTGAACATAAATTGTAAAATAGATATAGAGAAATAAGCATCTCCAATAACTTTACCAGAGTTTCTTTATTTCGCCAATCACAAAAACCAGTGGAATCACAGCCTCAAGAAATTTCCACCGCATTCAAAAAAGGGGTTAACCAGCTTACCCACAGCGATTGAGGTAGGAACATAAAATCAAAAAAGGCCAAAACTCCTTGTTTTTTTGGGCATACATAATTGTTCATTCACCAAATCAATATAGGAATTGAATCACTATAATATAGTTATTGAGATATTGAAAAAAACACTAACGGGGCCAACCAGTGAAATCATAACTTTATGACACTATTTTGTAAAGATAGAAAAATATTTATCAAATCTGCACATATTTTTAAATATTCAAAATACCTGAACATTGAATATAAAAATAAAATAGTACCAAATGATGTTAAACACTTGCAATGCTTGACAAAGTTCAAAAAGTAAGTTATTGCCAATGTCAATATCATTACTATTAAATAAAAAAAAACTATTTTAATTGAAATACACCACATTATTAATTTAAAAAATGTAAGTTGTAAACCAAAACATCAAGCTATATAATAATTATTTTAAAAGCTAAACACAATATAACATATTTCTAAATGTTATTTAAAAACATATGAAAATATATTTGAATTATATAGACAATAATAACATTGAATCATAAATCATTACTGCTATAAATCATAACATTGAAAACAACAAAAGCTAGCATTTTAAATATGAAACTTGATAAATATGCAAATTACTTTTGTTTATAAAATAAAAAGTATCTATACTTTTACACATAAACACTAATTAGTTGTAACCAATCAATATATACATTTCTTTTCATGTTTCTATCCTCTTAAGTGAAGATAACAGACACAAACCAAAAATGACATAAAAATAAAAATAGCATAATTACCAGATGTTAAGCTTGTCAAAGATACCTAAAATGTATGTTCAAAATAACTAAATGAAATTAAACCTAAAAGCACTGTGTAGTTATGATTAGGATTGTGTTTCCATAGAAAAAGCATTTTTTTGTTTCATTTGTAATAACTTTGGTGCCGTTTTACAAATCTCCCAAAAAGTCTTGCCCACCTCTGCTCCTCCATGCATTTTACCATAGGAAAATTAGACACGGCTATAGCCAAAAGCATTGAATGAATGTGCACGAGGTTTGGCAGAAATCTAGATCTCTGTCCATAAAGTATGCATTTTGTGATTTGGTGTATATCCATTCAGTAGTTTATGAGAAAACAAGGCTAAAAAATATAGACAAGTCACACTGTGGAGGATCTGTGGGGCCAACAGATCTCAAGAAGAGATCTAATTGGCTGCCACCATAGCAACAACAATGTGGCTAGAAACAGTTTAGGACTTAGGACTCTGTCCCAAGTCCTAGAAAAAGGGTTAAAATAAAATAAAAGAGGGCAGGCTAGGATATCTTACACTGCTAGCTGGTATGGGGATCTCAGAGGGACACACCTGGGGGCAAAAACATGTATTTATTTGGTAATCTTACTGCGAATTCATGATGGATCTAAGAACCCACAGTAATATTTTAAAAAACAAATGTGTGAGCTCCAGCAATTTAAAAATAATGAACCTCGGGGTGGTCTAGGGCCTGATGGTAGCTCATACAGTTTTATTGGGGGGAGGCATGCAGCCTAATTGTAACAGGGCAGCCTGAAGCCTGCCACTGCCGCACCCTTGAGTCTGGAGGTCCGTGGACTACCAGACTCGTAATCGAGGCCTAAGTGTTAAATAGTAAACTCCAAATTTGCCCATGTAATTAAAATAATAATTGCTCTGCCACATGTCCTTGTCAGTGAAGTAGCTAAACACTACAGTCTATTAATAGAATCACCCTAATACCAAAGATGTGAACATAAATTAAGGGCTTAATCCGATCCTGCAGTCACTTTTCCGTTAGTTTCTCTGTCCACCTACTAGGCGGTCCTCCCGCTTAATTTAGATGCTGGTTGGTCTATGAACAATAGTCTGTCTGTGTGGCTCCGCCTCCGTCACAATTTTCCTCCAGCTTCGATCATGCCATAAGCAAAAGTGGCTGTTGGAGGTAGTCCAACAAAGATTTCCACTGAGCCAATCACGATGTTCCTTCCTGCCTACGTAGCTGTGGCAGGTAAAACTCCACACCACACCTGAGTTGGTGGTGTCAAAGGTATATCAGGTAGAAACGTACCTTTTTTTCTTTTCCACTTCTGTTTCCAACCTGAACCGAAGGTCCAAATCCTTTCTTTGCTGCTGCTACTTGACCACAAAACAAATCAACCCCGCCATTGCCGGAATCGAAGGTAAGCTTCTTTATTACTTGATTCTGTTTGCATTGTCTGTTTACGTTAGCTTCGGACTCGTGCATTTTGAAATCTGTCTTACAAGCAATAATTTGTCAATGTGTAATGCATATGTGTGTAATGTTGTTGAAATTTAAGGAAACACACCTGTATCAAATGAATGGTATTATTGTCAAATTTGGATCAAGCTTCCTTCATGATAATGGACATTTACACAAAAGATGACATTAAACAATATTCATAATGTCTTCATACTGGCATGTTTCCTCATTTTCTGTAAATTATCAAATTACAGACATTTGTATTACATATTTGTTGAAGAATTTAAAATCAATATAATATGGTAAATGCACTAGACGAGGTAAACATTTTTTAAAACAAATGTAAAATCAATAGTAGTCCTAAACCGAAATCATTTTATTTATTTATGTAACATTTCTCCTTGTCTAGTGCATTTTGTCAATTTTATTACATTTAAATGATCCTATTTTTGTAAGGTGCAATGCATCTGTGTTTATATCCTGACTTATTAAGTTAAAAATACCTGTATTAAAGCTTTAAAACAAAAAAAATCAATTTTTGTTTTAGTGTAATTGTCCGTTAAGATGCTGAATGTTTTCACCAAAATGTTTACTTCTATCACATTATTTTTACTAGTGTATGGGCTCTACAAATAAGACACTTTTAAAAAGTGTTGTATTTCCTTTCATAATTGTAAGTAAAAATATGGCATTCACATTTTCATCATTAACATGTTTATGAATCAAAGAATTGTAAATGCTAAATAATGTTAGGACAAACTATGTGAAATTAAAATCTTTTCATTGACAAATGAGATGCTTCTCTCATAAATATTGTATTCAATTCAAAACATAAAAGGAGAACAAACGTCTTTCCCCTGACAACAGGCTGTGGTTTTGTTGCCCATATCTTATTATTACTGACAACAGTAAACCTTCTCAGGATGGGGCACCTATTGGGCACAGAGCAGGCACCTCAAGGATCTTTCTTGGAAGGGGCGCATTTAGGTTTGACAGGGGTTAGGGACATATACGCTGTTAGTTTGGGAGGAGGAGTGTGGGTAGGAGGTGTGAGTTTGTGTACAGGTGCTTTTGTGTGAGTGTGTTTCTTTGCATGAGAGTGCTGTGGAGGAAGTCACTGTGGTTGTGGTGCTTGTGGGTGTGGGTGTGTCGGTGGTTGTGAGTATGGTGGTGGTTGTGGTGCCTGTGGGTGTGCTGGAGTCCACAGTGTGGTGGTGGTTGTAGTTGTGATGTGGTTGTGGTGGTGGTTGTGGTGGTGGTATTGTGGGTGTGGTGGGGTTGAGGTGGTTATAATGCCTGTGGGTGTAGTGTCAATAGTGTTTGTGTGTTTCTTTGCATTTCTTTGTGTGTTTGTGTTAATATGTGTGTGTGATTGTGTTGCTTGTGTCCCTTGGAGTGGGTGCTTTTGAAGAAAGTGAGTGCGCTTTGGCTGAGAGTTGAGACTTGGGTTGAGGAATGGACCTGAGTTGGGGCATAAGGTTAGGTTGGTTTGGAGGCTGGGGTGAGTGAGGAGGCTATTTTTGTAAGCAATTTCTGCATGCCAGATATTGAACTGTGAATGGTATCAAGACATGGAATCATTTGTTGCATTTAGCAGCTAAGGCCCTGGATGCCATTCTCTTTCACAGTCTGACCTACAGTGGTGTTGCAGTAGAGGTCAATAGCCTCCTCACTCAGCGCGGCCGGGCTGACAGGGGCAGTAGGTGAAATGTATGTGGCGAAGGAGACCCCTGGCCTTTTAGGAGACTGGGTTTGGCCAACTGGGGGGAGCAAGAGGTAGGTGGAGATGGATCTTTGAGAGGTGGACAAGATTGAGGTTGGTACAGTTCCTGTGGTGGCCACCACCACTAGGGCCTGGTCACATGTAGAGGCTTCCAAAGATGATGGCAAGGTGGTTGCCTCTGCTCTAGTCCCCTCACACTCCATGCCAGTGTGTCCATCTGTGTCAGATGTTTCACTACCCGAAACACTGTGGCAAGCTGTTTCTCTGCCTTCTTAGACAAGATCCCCTTCACCTGCTCCTTAAGATGCTTTTAAGACACATACAATAGTTTTATTGTATTTGTGTAAATATAACTAGTCATGTGTTTTTTTCTCAAAACATTTTCCAAATGTTCATATTTTACCTGCTTTAAGGCTTTAAACATAGGTTTATTTTTATCATTATCTCCTGCATGTAGGGAACATCTTCAGAAACTATTTGGTCACAGTTTTGTAATTTTTCATAGTTGGTCATATATTTATTTTTGATCATTTATCTTAAACATTTTCAATTCTCTCTAGGAACTGTTTAACACTTCTGAATGGTTCTGAATTGTTATTTTTAATATTGAGTTTATGTCACAAAAAGAAATATACAGCAAAAATCACTTTGTACATTGGTGTACAAGGAACAAAAAGCTGTTTTTTTCATTCGAAAAAAAATAAATATGGACCAATATGTGTCAATATTTACTATTACTTGTATAAACTGAAAGCCTGTTTCATTTGTTTGTGCATTTCACAATGGTAAAACTTACTTAAAGTACCTTGAGTATGTTTCAAACGTTAAAATTGATTGTATCTACTCAGTTCTTAAATTGCTTATTAATGTATCACGCCCTACATATTTACATATGTTGTTGAAGAAATTCAAAAATATTTTTTGGGGTAGTTTCAAATTACTTTTACAGCATAAGTAAATACATGAGGTGGATATTTTTCGAATCCACTTTAGAACAGAGCTAAAAAAAATATAATTTGACTCCAAAATATCTTGCAATGTTTAGTTTGTTTAAGCTTTGTGAAACTGTTTTTAAAAATATTCTTTTAGCTTAGTCAAAAGTGGTACATTACAATAAATTTTAAAAACAGAGATTCATATCAATAACGTTAAAATATTAAAAAATGCACAGTACTATATGAAAATTATTAAACCTTGCTGCATTTCAAAAATGTCTTTATGAATCATTTTTCGTGGCTAATTTTGGGTTTTCCAGATAGGAGACTCCAACATATACATGATGGAACATTCCATCTGAAAATGTCCCTTTAAGTAATCTATTTTTGTTCATTATTGATTTATCATCTGGACATAACAAAGGACATCAAAATCTGTTTTTTGGGCAAGTGTTACTCTGTCACCAATGTGTTCACATTCCAGTCTGTTTTTGAAAAAAATGTATGCCAATCTAATTTTTTTTTTTTTAAACAAACTGGTTTATATGTACATTTGTGAAGAAGTCAGACATCATGTAAATCTGTCACTTTTAATATAAATGTAATTTTATTTTGTAAAATGTTTTTAATCAAAAATGTGGCCATTTAATCTTATCTTTCTACTAAATTTGGCTCACATGCTCACTATTGTTTGTTTATAATACTAGCACACAATTATGACGTTCCAAGCATCCACTGTATCATAAGTGCATTTTATGCTTTAACACCTGTAATAGGGCTAACTTAACACCCTTTACAATTGTGACAGATGATCACACCTGACACTATTAAAAATGTTGGCCTGTGTGGTACAACTGTCCCTTATAACATCAAACAAATGCATATCTAATTATTTTCAAGCAGGAACGTGTCTGCTTAAAACAGTCCTTTGATAGTGATCAGAAATATACTGCCATCATTTACCACAAATTAAAATTAAAAAAACACATCATCATACACCCTGTGCAAACCTTACACCTTCACGAACTCTTCTAGTGCATTGGACATGTGTTGACCTTTATGTTTGTGCCATAATTTGGTACTGTAACAAAAAACAGTTATTTCAAATGAAAACCTCAAAAAATAATTTACCCCTATGTATGTGGGCCGTTGGAGAACAGGGTGTGGTGGACACGATTGGAATGTTGGGAGGATTGGCTGAGCAGGACTTCTGCTGACATCTTGGCCCAATGTTGTATGTCCTCCCATCGCTTCCTGCAGTAAATGCTGTGCCGCTTGATGACCCATAGGGTCTGCACATTCTTGGCAATGGTCTTCCAGATCTCCTTCTTCTGCTTGCCTGGATACCTTTTTTTTAAATTTGTTTGATGTAGTACAATTTTGAGTATTCAATCACAGGAATTTTAAAAAACTTACAACAGCATCATTAGTTTTTACTTTTTATAAATAAAAACAAAAGAATTGAGATAACATGTTGAGTACCCTTACTCTAAATTTGCTCACCTCAATTTTCTGCCTTTTTATTAAAGGGGTGCATGCATCATTGTAGGCAATTGCGATTCCATAATTGCATTTATTAAGGAATCGCAATTATGGAATCGCAATTGCCTATGCATGTACGTTTCGCAAAAATATTAGCGAATCCTACATATTCCTTAATTGCAAATTGCGATTCGCAATTTAGGAATAGCTTCCCATTTATTCCTTTGGGCCTATATGCCCATAGGAATGAATAGGAATTGCATTCCCAATTTGTGAGTACCAAATAGATACTCACAAATTGTGCATGCAATTTTAAGGGTGCAAGGGGGCCAAAGGGCCACCCTGATGCTCTACTGAAATTTGCATATTACGCGCACACGTTCCCCAAGGGCATGTGTGGGTGCAACATGGCACTTTGAAAAATGCACTTTTGTGCATTTTTCAAAGTTTTCACAAATTACCATCAACTTTAAATTGATGGTAATTTGCGATCCCAAATCACGAAATCGCAATTTTAAAGTGCATCATGCATTGCATTTAGGGAATCGCAATTTACAATTCCCTAAATGCATTTGTAATTTAGGTAATCGCAAAAATTGCGAGGTTACATTTGAGTTGATGCATCTGATATGCAAAAATACAGGTTGCAAACGGTATTTACAATGACGTGTGTGCCCCAAAGTATTTAATCGTCGGATTAGCACAGGGCCATCCATGCTAAGATAGAAAGGGACTTAGAGGCAGATTTACGTTGCCTGACGCATCTCTGCAAATCGGCAGAGATGCGCCAGGAAAGATACGGCACGCAAGTTCATCCTTGCGCCACCCATGATGCGCCGCATTTACAATGCGGCGCACCATGGCGCAGGAATGAACAGATGCGTGTCGCATCTTGGGCGTAAAGTTGGCGCAGTGCTGAAGTTGTGTTGCGTGCGGCACGCAACTCCAGCACTTTTCCAACTTGCCCTATCTTTAAAGTGGTGCGTCAAGCCTTACGCCTGCTTCAAGCAGGCGCAGGGTTTTGACGCATCAGCGTTGGGAAAGTGACTTAGTGAAATCTTGTAGATTTCACGGAGTCACTTTTCAGGGGCGTTCCTCGACGGAACACCCCCCCTGCACCGGAACGCCTACATGTAACCTGACGCAGGTTTCATGTGGCGCAGGGCCTTACACCGTGACGCATCTCCATAGATGCGTCACGTTGTAAATGCCTCGTAGGGATGTGCCACGTTTATGCCGCCTTGCGTGACGCAACAGCGGCATAAGCATGGCGCAAGGGGCTTGTAAATCTGCCCCAAAGTCTTTTGTCATTTCTACAGCAAAGTCTTTAAGCATAGGATTAGCACAGTGCTATCCATGCCAAACTATAAAATGGCCAAAGCCTTTTACCACTACAGGCACAGTCTTACAGCTTTGGATTGGTAAAATACCATGAAGGCTAACCTGACATGAATGAAAGCAACTTCTGACATGTGGTTTGCTCTCCTTAGAGCTCTTCAGAGAGGTATAGCCCTGTCCAGACACAAGGGAGTACCCTGTATAAGTCAAAACAAAACCCTTTCAGGCATAGAGTAGCGCATAAATTATGCAAAAAAGAAGCACAGAACTCTGGGTAGTTCTCAAGTTTAGGTAGAAAGCACTGCTTAAGCTTTAAGACTTTGATAGACAAGCAGACATTTGAGGTGAGCAATTTTTAGAGTGTCGCTGGTGTTGAGATTGCTCTATACTGGAGCTGCTTTCCAACTAAACTTGAGAACTACCCAGAGTTCTCTGCTTCTTTTTTTCGCATAATTTATGCTTCACTCTATGCTTGAAAGGGTTTTGTTTTGATACATATATATCCACAACACCGTTCTGCAGGCGCGCTCTCAGAGCACCATAATCCACACCACGAAATGATTAGGAAACTGTTTATTCACATAAAGCGTTTCAGCTGCCAGGCAACCTTTGTCACATGTGAAATCACCACCACTAGGGTGCCTTTAAAAATGCATGATCAACATAGAAAACGGGCAACAGAGAGGATCTAACATTCGGCCATATTGGAATGGTGAACAAGCCAAAGTCAGAACAAGTATTTAAGCTAACATGGCTTATCACAAACGTATTATTGAGTGCAAATTGGAAATCTAAAGGCGGTAAATACAAATGAGTATATTGACTGGACATCATTATCACATGGCACAGTGGTCTTGACACGTACCAGCATAAATAAATAAAGTCTTACTTAGAGAAATAAATAAATAACTCTTCATTTCCAAGATGAAACAATCGCATATAACCAAAAACAAGAATCTATGTTTCTGAAAATGTACTTTGGCAAAGGAAACACCACTAGTCCCATAATGCCTCTTAATGGGCTAACATGGACTGCTTATATAATGATAATAGAAAAGGACTCACGCTAACCGTGAACAAGACCATCACTTGTTTGAAACGTTGGTGATGGTGGTGGCGGCAATTGCCTTTAAATAAATAAGATGACTAACTGAAACTGGAGGAGTGCGGTGATTCCTTGCTAAATAATATAATCCGACCTCAAAACCTGCGCACCTGCTGTGCGAAGTGCGAGCCGAATCAGGATTGTTTGTTTAAAGATATATATATATATATTACCTACTGGTGTTTGCCAGAAGGTATTTATAGTTAGGACCTATTTTCCATAGGAAATCTGCAACATTGACGAATCTTCGCGAAATTTTCAAAACTGGTGGGGCGCTCCGGTCAGCTCCTATCCTGAAAGTCTCGGGGTGATTTGTCAAGAGGGTGTCGAGAAAAAAGGGGGGTCCCAAAACGTGTTTTCCCCATACAATTTTCCATAGGAAACTTTACTCGCAGCTACAGCCCGAACTGCTGCACGGAATTACACCAAATTTGGCAAAGAGGTAGTCCTTGGTTCACACTCGTGCCTTTTGGCTAAATGGTGTAAAACTGTTCAGTAGTTTTTTAGATATTAAAGGAAAAAATACATATATATCGGGGCGGAGATAACAACACATCTCATCGTGAGATCTGATTGGCTGTCAGCACTTCATCTAAGAAGTGTTGGCAGCAATCTTGGGACCAATATACATGATAGCACCTCATTAAAAAGCATTGCAGTTAATAGAAGGTTTTAAGACTTTAGTTACATTATAAATCATTTGTTGATGGTACCATACTCATATCAGGAATTGTGGTGTGTTATTTTACCATGTGAAAAAGCCTTCTGCTGGGATATCATGAATCATATTTGAGAGAAAACTATGTTCTCATGCTTTTCCCACAGAGGTTTGATAGGTGACCTATAAGCTAAACTGAGAGAATATTTTCTGTAAATTCACATTATCTTTCTCAGTCATGTGAGAATGAAGTCGGACATTCTCAGTAAACATGTACATCCAACAAGGGCAGAGACTGTCAGTTGATTACTTTGTTTTCTACTGCAGCTTCCGAGAGTGTTCGAAAAACAACTAGAGTGCTAACAGCCTTACTTATGACAAAAGTATAGCACACCTGAAGCCATCTTGATTGGAATAAAGTGATAACTCTTAAAACATTTAATTTAAAAAGGCACAAAATGAGGGGGTTCATTTTGCCATAGAAAGTACGATTAGTGCTGCAGAAAGAAAAATTAGGGCACATTTTGATTGACTTCTCAAATCCTCTTCTACTTCATTAAAACAAATTCTGACATGCAGACCTAAACATGTAATTTCAATACCAGCAGCAGACTTCCCTGGTGAGCAATTGCTTTACTACAGTGATCTAATGAGCAACTAGAGTGCTAACATTCGGACTTAATGCCAAATGTGTGACAAATCTGAAGGCCTTCTTGATGGAACCAAAGTAAAACACTGAAAGTATTTCCTACTGAGGAGACTGTAGTAAATGAGGAAATTAGGAAACTTCATAACAAATAAGTCTCCCAAGATGACCACCAGAGACAAAAGAGCCCAAATGTAGCACAAATTTCACCCAGATGTAGCCCAAGTATAGCCCAATGACAAAATGTCCCAGAGTGCTCTAAAGAACACTTAGAGTGCTAACAGTCTTACTTATGACAAAAGTATGGAACACCTGAAGCTATCTTGATTGGAATAAAGTGGTAACACTTAAAACATTTAATTTGCAAAGGAACAAAATGAGGGGCTTCATTTTGCCATAGAAATTATGATTAGTGCTGCAGAAAGAAAAATTAGGGCACATTTTCACTTCTCAACTCCTCTTCTATTTCAATAAAAAAGTCTAACGTGCAGACTGAAACATGCACTTTGAATACCAGCAGCAGACTTCCCTGGTGAGCAGAAGCGTTACTACTGTGATCTAATGAGCAACTAGAATGCTAACATTCAGAATTTATGGCGAATGCGTGACACATTTGATGGAACCAAAGTAAACAAGCATTGAAAATGCAATAGGTCTAGCCCTAGTTTAAGTTAAATCAATTCTGTAATTAGGTGGCTTTTTAGCTTTGCATTTATTAGTGTTTTTCAAACTTTCATGTACATAACATGCATTTGTATGCATATATGTATATGTATATGAATGCATGCATTTATATTTGTATTCATATTCAATGAAAAAACATAGGTTTCAGGCACGTTATAGAAATTAGCATTTAAAAAAACCTTAGAAATTCACTGAAAAAAACATAGGTTTCAGGGGTGTTATAGTTAGCTGGACATTTCACTCATACAAAACCATAGAAATTCCTCCGTTATAGTTAGTTCTGCTAACAATACCTCGTGCCCCTGCAATGCAATGCTGATGACGTCACATATCACATCACTCATGACATTGTCAGTGACATCACTGATGACATCACTGATGACATCTCAAATGACATCACTGATGATTATTAGAATGACCTAGGCACCAACACAACTACACGTACAATATTCTGTGCACAATCCCTACAAACCTCTAAGCAGATACATACTATTGGTACACTCCACTAAATACTGAAGTACTGAAGTAGTACTCATGCAGTCTAGGATACCACCTGTCAGTCGCATGCAGTTTGTCAATCAGCCATCCAGCACTATGTTCTTATTGTATAACTCTGCCAATACCTAAGCACTTATGCGGAAGGTTTACAAGCCCCCTACACCACCAGTACATCCCTTTTTGTAACGTAGTGATGGCGCTGGGGACTCCTCCATGTTTACAAGGACAGGAAAAGCCACCCTGGGTAGCTTTTCCTCTCCTTGAAAATACGACCCATTCAAACGCAGCACTTTGCGTTGAAGGGGCACTCCATGGGTGTTGTTGTGTCTGTTCCCACAAAACACCCTTGGAATAACACATCTCAGGACTAATGAGAAAGTGTAAATCTGTAGATACTTGTGAATGGTTCGCCACCCTAGAGGTGGTGTAGCGAGGCACAACAAGGAGAAATGTTTTAGTTTCTCCTCTTTTTTTCCTCTTTCAAGGCATGCTGCATTCCACAGCACTCATTGAAGGAGGAAAATGCCTTTAGTGATTGTTTTTGTGCAGGAAGTAGTACCTTCCTGCACAAAAACAATCTCTCCACGACACAGATATCCTTGCACCATGGTGCAAGTGTGCCTGCGTCACTGCATGGCTGCAGTTTGTGTGCTAGTGCCGAGGGAGCACAGAATTGTGACATATTCATGTAAATATGTCACATCCCTGTGCTTCAGAAGTGTTGCAGCGCGGTGCAGCTAACGGGCTTGCAGTGTCACGCTGCAGCACTTCCTCATAGATCTGCCCCTATAAATTCACCATACAGTACAAATGCATTCTTTCAGTAAATCATTCTCTACAGATACATTCAACCAAACTTTCAGACATTCCCATGCAATTATAGTTCTTTTTTTAAACCAGATAAGATAGTTCTGAACTTTTTTATTTTCTTCTGTTTTTTGTTTTCTGTTTTTTTGTAGTTTTTTAACAATGTTGTACTTTTTTGGTGTTTTTCAAAAATTGAACAAAAAAGGAACTAGGTAAACAGTTAGCTTTTGGAAGTCAACATCATTCTAAAAACAAAAAAATAAAAAAAAATGTGCATTTGTGATTCCGTTGAGCTGCACAAGTATGGGCGAATTTTGCGAATTTGCGGTACGCGAATTTGCGCGAAAGCGTACTCGCGGTTCGCAAAATACACTAATTTCCATTTCCGGTCGCGAGTTGCATGCTCGCGTTGCGCATTTCGTGTTCCGGGTTGCAGTTACGTGTTCACGTCCGTTTTTGCTTGCTTGCGAGGAAAATATCGCACAAACGTACCCACGCGGTTGCAATGGGCGCAGCCATCTTGTTTTTCATTCATTGCTATGGTTCTGGGCATGCCTTTTCTATCCTGCTTCAATCTCTGTAACCCTTTGTTTGTTTGAACTTTTTAAAAATCTTTTTTACTCATTATCTATCTCTCTTTTTTGTACATCTATATTTTGTGTTTTTTTCTACTTTTCGTTGCTTTAATAACTACTTTTTTTAACCCTCTTTTCTTTTATTTACTCTTTCCCTATTCTTTCCTATTTTTCCTTCGACCCAGGACCATGGCAAAGGGAGCCGGTAAGAACTCCAAGGGGAAGAGTCCGGCACCTCGCAGCTGGCTCCCTTACGGGCATTTAAGGGGGGCGTCTGTAAGTCCCAGGGAGATCTTCAGTGCAGTGGAGGTGGCCGCACTTGTCTTCTTTGTGCAGCGCCACCTCCCCAAGACTATCGCAGCAGGCGGCTGGCCCGGTACTGGGTACGGCCTCCGGGAGCGTCACCGGCTATGGGGTAAGGTGTGCCGGGCCATGTATCGGGAGTCAGGGGTAAAAATGTAATGTAATGCAATGATGTCTTGTAAAGCGCATGAATCACCCCAAATGGGGTATCTCTGCGCTGTAGACCGCTGGGGAACCCGTCCTGGCTTTCCCTGTGAGATGGTCCCTACTGGGTATCTCCAAGGTGGAACCAGGCATCCCCGGCGTATGTGGGGGGCCGTTGTGGAGATGAGGCAAGCTAATGCCCAGAGTTGCCGAGTGTGATCCCTGGTTAGAGTAGGCACCGAAGCGAGAATTATCGAGTCCGCTGACCCTGGTCCAAGACCCTGCCGCGTCGGGAATTGAACCCTGGTCCCAGGCTGTCCTCTGCTTCCGGGTCTGCCGCCTCTAACCAGTGAGCCACACCACTCCACTGGGGTCCGACGCACCTACAGCCAGGTGACACACTGGTGGTCCGACATGCTGGACCGGGAACAAGACCTGCTCGACCTGCTTGGCCTCGAGATCCCTGGGCTTGGTGAGTACTAGTAGCTATTTAATAACTACTTTGTTTTCTTCTGCTCTGTGTTATATTGCAAATATGTGTTTTTTTCGAAGAGCAAGAATGCTGCCGATTACATTGCAGGTAAATTATGTTTCAAAAGCCTCTGTGATTGCAGGTGCTCGCCTGCTCAGTGGCGGTGCTACTATGCTAACTTGTTTTCAATTTTGTGCTCATTTGGCCTGAGTGATTATGTATGAGTATACTTTACAGAACTGAGTAATGCTAGAGACAAGAGACTCAAGTCCAGTCCTTCCTTTGTACTCCTGCCACTAAGAAGAGATAGTGGTGGTGGACTGATAGGTTGAGTATATTATGGCTTGTTATTTACTAGGAAATTTTTTAGTGGTCTGCAATCATGACGGACTGTGACTGTCAGTGTGCGTGCTGCTGAGTGCTGCCAGTCCTAGTAGAGCCTTTTTGTAGTTGGTTTAGTGAGTTACATAACTTTCCAAGTAGACTGTCCGCGAATCCAGCAATACTAGTATCCTAGTAGACCACATCAGATAGGTCAATACATTTAGTGCAATTGTTGTTTCTTTCCCCGAATTTCTTTTTTTAAAATTTTTGATTTTGTTGACAACAATCATCCATGTTTGTGTCTTTCTTTCATGTACATTAGCACCTCCCAGGGGCAAGAGGACAAAGGTAGCGGCGCTGGCAGAGCAGGCAGGCCAGGATCGGTTCACCGATGGCTCTTCTACTGGCCCCAGTAAGTTTTCCTGTTAATATTAATAATTATACTTCCCTAACTTTTACAGCACCTATTTATTCCAAACGTTCATCATAATTCTATTTTTTCCCAAATCGTCTTTGATCTTCTTGTAGACTGTTTCTAAATTCTTATCCTGCCTCTACTATGACTCTCTCTTTGCTATTATTATTATTATTATTATTAGTCTGTCTGTGTAGCTAGCTAAGCTTGCACAGTTGGCAAAAGGTGTTAAACAAAACTCCTATTCAGCAACAGCTCTAGGCACTGAGTGCAGTCCTCTGGGTTGTCCATAATATCTATTGAAGTCTTCTTAATGTATGGGCTTTCACAATTCCCAACAATAAAATGTCAATGGCCACCAAGAATAAGATACTAGTTTAGTTTTTGATTGGATAGGAGGACATACCACTATTGTTGCAGGGACTATTCTGCACTTAGAGAACTATGGACAAGAAATAGGGCATTGGTGATAATAGGCGCAGTTAGACTTTCCACATACCACAGTCATTAAAGAAGTTGAATCCCCAATCTCCTTACTGACTAGATAGTATGTCAGAGTCATTATTTAGCTCCCAAATGCAGCGATGATCCCCAATGCTTAAACAACCCAGAACATAAGACTACGGAGTCAGAGTCCTGACCTCTCCGAGTCACGGAATCATGCTTGCAAATTGCAAACCCTTTTGCTCACTCACTCATGACCAAAAACCACAGAGTCTATGTAAGTTTTAAAGCTTTATTAAAAGTAAAACAACTAGCTCTGTGTGTACTCTGTATATTAATATTCAATTGTGCATTATATAAAAACGTTTATTAAAATCAACTTCATAGAAGAGAAACGGTGAACTCATGAAAACTGAACAGTGGCTGATTTACACATTAATTGTGGGAGACCCCTCACCTTGTGGAACTTAAAGTACTGGTGGTGATGATGATGAGTAACATATTGCTCTTGTTCGTATAAGGGAATCTTCTGTCTGTTATGAGAAAAATGGTGCGCGTTAAAAAGCAAGCATTCATCAATTGTTCCAAAAAGTGAAGCATGTTATGGCTAAGCATAAATAAAAACACCCTCCCCTTCCGAAAGGGCAATTTTTAGTTTAGATTAGAGAGTCACAAATAATTAAATTTGTTCATGTTGTAACATTTTTTTTAATTCCTAGACAAAATAGGGAGTGGTGTATATGGCATTTTAAAATGTGAAATGTTTTTTCTAGGCGGAACACCATCGGCACAGACAACCACCAGTGCCGGGGCCAGCGCGGAGGTGGTCACTCCAGGGGCAGATGCGGTGCCACCAGTGCCTGCAGGAACTGCTGTGGGGGATGCCTCGGTAGTTGCGGGCAGTGGTAAGCTATTATATTCCTTACTTATTTAGATTACAGCGTAGGCTCGCTGCAGGGGTGTTTGTTGTACAGTACAAGTACACTTTACTGTTAAGAAGACTTACAAATTTCGATCTAAGTTTTTGTCAACCAGGTAGAAGACAGTCACCCTTGACTTCGCATTAGCAATAGCATTAGCGGCGGGAGTTGACGAGTAAACCAATGGCCTCCTCTAAATTTGACTTCAACTCAGCTGTGAAATTTTTATCGAGAAGCCAAGTCAGATCAGAGATGAACTTGATGGATGGGATGAACGGAAAGGGAAAGAAGGGTGTAAGGAAGGACGAGCGAGTTAAATTAATGACTGGCAAAGAATGATACGTGTTCTTGAATGCAGGCAGAGGTGGCTGGTAGGAATCTGATGCATAGCCGGTTGAAGCAAGGATGGGTGAAAGGAGAAAGAAAAGAGGACTGCCTGGGTGGGTGAAACAGAAACTGTATGTGTGCACAATATACCCTTTGGGTCAAATTCATATACAAGTCAAGCACGGATGCATGGGTGGTGGTTTACAAAATAAAATAAAAAGGGTGTTTGTCGGTGAGAAAAAGGAAGGTTTGTCCAGTTGAGACATTAAGAAGAATGATTGATATTTACTTTGAATGGATCGATGCCTGGATGGTATCTTCCTCATAGATAGCCTAGGTGTATGTAGAGTAGACAGAGTAGACGGTCCCTGGATTGTTGTAGACGAATCTAGGACCCTATTTAAATATACCCGATTTATGCCCTTGTGTGGTTATATCAAATCATATCCTTATGAAGGCATAAGAAATCATACCCATATTAAGTCATAGCCAATGCAGTCCAAATACGGCAAGGCTACTCCCATAGACTTCTAAAAACCACAACGCGTTCTTAAACAAACCAAGCCTCCAGCAGCCCAGGAAATCCCCCTGCTTCTGTATTGATTTTTCCTAGAACTCCTGGAGTCCTGAAAGAACTGCGAGTTCTTAGTGACGTCCTATGTCCAACCTTATGTCAAACTCAGCACCTTCCAGGTATAAATATACCAGCATCTGCCCTAGCAAAGCACATGGTGGTTTGGAGCAGATCGGCTATCTACTTGCCCGACGCCGATACAAGACCTCCTTCATTCTATAACCAAGGTACGGAGCTGATTAGACCCTTAGATAATTCTTGATTCAAATTCTTGGCAGAAACTATCTTAACTAAAAATGCAACTTATTTACTCCGTCCCATGTACTAGGCTTAGGTTAGGTACACTGGGGTAGGCGTATCTTAGAAGCACCAGTTGAGTACGTTTAGTCAACTTCTATCATTGTATGTATTTTATCCATTTTAAATATCTTATGGCGTAGTAACCATATAAATGCTTTTACAGTATTTTTTCATAATACTCCTTTTACTGTACGCACTTTACTTTATGACAAGTATTGCAATTCTGGCAATTCACTTCTCTTGCATGAGAAAGAAGACTGCTCAATAAATAACCACTTTTATTGAATACGCCCGTCTCTATTTCTCTGCACTCCTGGTGAAACTAAGCATGCACGATTGACTGAGTGAAATAGCTATCTATTGTTTCCGCGACTCTGGAGATATACTCCTTATTCTTGGGGGAGCAAAGTTGTCATGTTTATGCGGTTGTCAGAAACTAATCCCTTCTTGTGAATTCGAGAAAGCTTCTAGTGACCTCTGAGCTAGCTGGCATTCATAATTAAGTCTAAGATATTCAATAGAGACCTAGTCGAATTCAGTCCTACGTCTAAACTATCGTTTATGTTATTCCAATGCGCAGACCCTATTGGGAATATAGGAACTACACTACAGGATAAAGAGTGTTAGTTTGAAGAGCATGTAACACCTCACGTCCGTGCCAGAGTAGCAAAGCCGAGGAAAGAAGAAGTTGTAATTTTTAAGAATACTCCCTTGACTAACAGTAGTTTGCAAGCACAGCATATATTGTGTATCTATATTGTATAGTTCACATTATCAAGTCAAGTCACAAGTGCCTTCCTCCGGTGATTATGGGGACAACTCACTACCTATGTTAATAACTTTTTTTCAACTCTTTCATTCATGTGTGGCCTATCGGTGTTCACTCAATCAATAAAAACAAAGCACCTAAAGTCATCCCTTATATAAGCAAATATCATGTGAAGGGATATATGATAATATTATCTTCTTCATTTTCCTTTTGTAGTAGTCAGGGGCAGGGCAGGGTGAAAGTTAAATTAATTGAGCAGTAGCCCTTGTTGTAACAGAGTATGGCCAGTGCCACCCGTAATAGAAAAGTAAGAGCTTCCCCACCTGCATGTACTGGTAACAGTAACGCGAGTCTGTGTCATCATGGCTTGCGTCTGTTTTTCTTGGGTGCAAACTGACTGCGCTGGCATTATGCCGGCTTCCACAACTTTACGTACACTAATTTCGCTAAACAAGAGAGAAGACGAAGACTGGTGTACTGTCTGAGTCTAATGTAGTGAGTCCATAGTGCTAGTAGAATTCCTGAAACTCCCACTAATGTTAGAGCAGAGGCCGACGAAGTGGGAGGTTAGATAGATACATGCCACAAATGTTATGTGCTGTGCTTGCAAGTTGCTAGTGCTACTGTAACATAACTTTCTGTTGAAATATTTTGTGTTAATCTTAAAGAGTATTGGTTACAGTATTTTTTCTTTCTTCATATAGATACTCCTTCTAAACCATCGAGGAAGGAGTTGGCTATCCGGGCCAGGCGCCGGAAGCTGGAGGCAATTGTCGCCGAATATTGGTGGCTGGTGGCTTAGGAGGAGGAGGAGTCTCAGTCAACAACACCTGGCCACAGGACACCACCGGCCAAAGTAGAGAATGTCCCTTGCCACTTTTTTAAAGACTTTTGGGGGGGTGGGAATCTGGCGTTGGGGTTTTTGAACTTTTGGGGACATTTATTTCAGGGACATTGAATGGGGTTAGGGAGGGTGATGGGTCGGGTCTTGTGGGATAGTTTATTTTTGTCAGGGTCTAAATATTTATTTATTTTCCACTTAAACATAACATACACATTTTTACTGTTTTGTGGGGGAGGGAGGGGGGTTAACTGTACGCTTGTTTTCCGGAAACTTAACTGGCAGTTGATTCAAATTGTGTAAGTTATCGCCCAAATTTGTACAAAAGTGCCACTGACAGAGTTAGTGAATTCAATTGCCCTACTACTTTACTAGTACTAACGTCAGTCTCTCCTCTCCTCCTACTCCATTATTCTTCCTCCCCCAAAATGCTTATCTTACCTGTGATTCATGTTTGAGAATAGGGCTAGGCACTGGGCTGGCTGCATGGCAAATGGCAATTAAGGTTGGCTATGGAATCCTGGATGGATGAAATGGCATTGTTGTGGTGGTAGAAGTAGTGGTACACACTGGCAGAAGCAGCATAGGAAAAAAAAGGAAATGAGACATTGAGTGGCCTGAGAGGAGCATTAGAACAGCACAATAGTACAGTACACAAGAACAGTGCCATAAATTGTAGCCAAAGCAATGCTAAAGTATTCAATCAAAAGTTAACTACTAGTTGCGTGGATTATGGCTACCACAAGAACTAGTACTGAAGGACACAGCAGCGTAAGCTGTAGTCACGTGTAGGAGGATGATGTTGATGATGAATCCACTCGATGACGCACATGAAATTCTGAATTGATTTGCAAATACTCATGGGTGTGTGTCAAGCAGAATAAGAATGTATCCTCGGAATCCTTGACCTGCCTTGAAATTGATATTCTGTTCCTTTTGACCTTATCATCCCCAGCAAGCGTGTGGAATTATTGGTGTCATTTAGTCACACCGCAATGAAAACCACACAGCCCGGGGGAAGAGGGTTAGGGTTTGAAAAATGGATGGGAATGGGTTTTTTTGGGAAAGTTTTTGGAAGAGAGAAAAAAAAACACAGTACGCATGGACAAACAACAAATGAAGAAAAACAAATCTTTGGATACCAAGATATCCATAAATCTTTTAAGGGACTTTAAGGAAGTGCATGCATGAAGTTGTTTGCTAAATGGATGGTTATATTACTGAAAAGTAGTACTTGCTACACCTTACTAACTAGTACTAAACAATTAGACAGTACAGGGCTGCAATAATTAAGCAATTTCATTTGCCTATCTGCCCTCAGAGAGAATAAACACTTAGTAGTACATCACATTAGTTTTAAAAATAGCAAAGAAACTTATCAAATAGCTGTAGGGATGAATGTGAAGCAGAGAGCAAACACACATAGTCGCACTCATAGAAGTTCACAACAATAACATTATTTACAAGATAAGGACAATTGAAGTGGATACTGTAACTGTATGTTGTAGTTGTCCTGGTCAAATTGGGAAGTTGCATGCATCCAGGAATTAGAAAGCTGGGCAGAGGAGCATAGCATCCTTCCATTTTTCCAAACTGGATTCAGACCACAATGTTCCACAGTAGATAACATCATAGCACTGGGATCCCTGTCCAGACGTGCGACCCAGCCCACTCAACCTCCTTTGTTTTGCTGTTTTGTAGATTATAGTGCGGCATTTGACCGAGTGGACCATGGCATATTATGGAGAAAACTCACCAATTGGGGCATCCCCCAAAAGTTGCTAAAGGCGATAAGGTCTCTTTACGATGAGACCTGGCTACGGATTAAGACCAGTCAAACCTCTCTGACCACCAAGGTCCCAACAAATAACAGCCTTAAACAAGGGTGTGTTCTTGCACCTTTACTTTTTAACATCTACACATCCGACCTGGGTCAAGCACTGGAGGGGGCAAATCTAGTCATTCCAAAGTTGGGGAAGGTGCGGCTTCAAATCCGTCAATATGCTGACGATCTTCTAATTTTAGATCATACCAGGATAGGCTTGCAGAAAGCCTTAGACTTGCTACACAGGTTTAATCAAAAGAATAATTTATTGGTAAACCAGGAGAAGACCAAGATCCTTATCTTTGGGAAGTACCATCGAAAGCAAACAGCTCAATGGCGCCTAGGTGGCCAGCAAATCAGATCTTGCAAAAATTATAACTACCTGGGGCTTAGGCTAACGGAAGGGGCAAAAACAAGAGCTCATTTGAAACATCTAAGAAATAAAGGGGCAGGAATCATCTGCAGTCTGAGAAGTCTCAACCGAAAATTACATAGCCCAACCACGGAATCCATCTTGAAAGTCCTAAAAGCAAAAGTAGTGCCCTCAGTTAACTATGGCCATTTAATCTTCCCTGGTGCCCTTACCAACTTTTACATGAGTTTCCAAATGTCTGTATATAAGAAACTGTTGGGCATCCCACGACAGGCCAGGAGAGCTAGAGTAAGGCTGGAGCTGGGTCTTTCTCGCCCAGATATCTCTTGCTTGGGAGACACAATAAAATATTACATTAGCACCTTGGGAGCTCCAGCAACAGCCTTGAAAGCGCAAATCAAAACAATCTTCGAAGAAAGCCAATCCCCATGGCAAGCGCAACTGATAGTAGCCACTCATCTGCTAGAAATAGAGGTGCAAAACCTGGTCATTGCTAATATTTCAATAGCTGCATGGAAAAGAGCAGTGAATAGACAGGTCAAGCATATTTCATTTGCAAGAGATCTTGATAGCCTGCATCATCATCCAAATCTTTCTACATTGGATGCCTCGTATAAAGTGGGAAAAGCACAGCCTTATCTTGAGCAAGCACTATCCGTCCAAACCCGAAAAAAGATCACTTACATGAGGCCCCTCGCATTACCCATTGTGGAGTTTAATCAAAGTTGGGCCCGCGTGGATAAATCAGCAGCATGCAGACTTTGCGATTACCATCAGGAATCCTGGTTCCATTTGTTGTGTTGCTGCCCAAAGCTAGCCAGTGAGAGGCACCGTTTGGTCACCCCAATCTGCAGAGCTCAGGGCCTCACTCGATGCAGCGAAATCTCTGACTTGTGCTTTTCTTCAACAGCAAGTCAAACAGTAGCACGGATGGGGAAATTTATAGACCTAATTCACACAGCACTGTCCGCAAATGTAGAGCCGTATAAAGAAAACCGTAGGACTGGAAGCAGGGGAGAGGCGGACACACCTCCCACTTAAAAATCAATGCACTTTGTTCTTAAACCGTATAGCTAGAATATGATACTATACTGAATGTTTTATGCTTTATTAGGCTGTAGTAATAATTAGGGAATTTAACTTATTTGGTTTTTAGACAACTATTTTATATTGTTAGCATATTGTAATAACTTTAAATAATCGAACAATAAAAGGCTTTTTCACGTTTCACGCATCTAGCCATTCCTCTTATTTGCGGTAAACCTCCATTCCAGTGGGCGCTCTGTCGATCAATCTTGGTGACCACACTGTCCACTGCCTGCCAGGCGGATGCGGATTTGCGGATTGCTATTGTAAGCCTGAGTTAATGTTTTTCCCATCGCACATGGTAAATGCCAGCCTGTAATTGCCGATGGAAAAACAGAAAGGGATATTAAAACACCCCGGAGGAAGAATATAAGGTTCGCAAAAATAACACTTTCACGTTCCGAGGCGACAGTATTACATACATGCATCAATTCTAAAGTGCCTACTCTGAGTCTCTGTTTCCAGGATAATAATTAGCACACAGCAGGCCAGGGCCATGCAGACGGTCAAGGCAGGCACCACTTAGTGAACCAACCTCCATATAGCATACCTCTTTGACAGAGATAGACAAAGCAGATCTAATTTTATACAGCAAGCCACATAGCTGCAATTTTACATAAACCGCTGTCTGGACTCTGGCATAACACTACACTGGCTCGACCACTCCATACCATGACTAGACAGACATGTAGTTCTGCTGTGGTTGTTGTTGACTTGTTTACCTGTTTGCCACTCACAAAATGGCCATAGTTCTTCCGTAAATCGACGATGATGATCCATCCATCCCAGTGAGTGAAAGTGAAGATATTAAGTAACTTTGGTCATCATGACTCATCATCATCATGGTGTTGGCAAACTCAATGTTGTTCATTTAGTCACAGTCTACACACAGTGAGTCCAAGGACATTTTCCATATTAAAAAATGCAACGTAGTGGCCCCTGCAGTAGAAGTACAATTAGTATTAAACAAGGTAAACAGAGTAGACTCGAGTTATATTTATTGTGTAAAAGATTAAATAATAACAGAACACATAGGATTCATTTCATGCACAACAAACAGCAGTTGCTTTCATCAGAGCCAGACAGCCAGTGTTGTCCACTGCATGCCATCTCATCATATCATTACCTGTTCCACTTTTGTCAGCATCTTATTCTTAAGTGAAGGGCCACAATGCAGCCTCTTGTGTCAATTTCAGAAGTAACAGTCAGCATAGTCAGTCGTTCCAGTCCCACTTCTTTTAAGGGGCCTCGTCTACGAAGCGACAGTTTCTTGATTCTGCGTAATCCGGCCATCTGCCTTGAGGGAAATGGATACGGGGAGTCTGGAGGAGGAGGATAGAGGAGCATGACTGAGTTGTGAACTTGTGAACTTCAGGAATGCAGACAGTGGCACCTTCAATATGGAAAAAGACGAAGACAGTGCTGCTGATGGATTTGTTGTGAATAAAGTTTTGTTGTGCTAAAAATTGCAAAACAAAGAAAGACACACAGAAATAAAAGTGAATAAGGACGGGAAAAAAAGTGTTTCAAGCCTAGTTGTCAGGGAAGTAGAGCTCGTCCTCAAAGTCTGTGAATTGAACCGGGATTAGGTCAGCTAACAGAGAAAAACTTCCATCACCTAAGTCGGTGTCCTCTTCTTCCTGCGTGGATTCACGTATTTTGTAATCTGGTGGAATGAAGTGCTGATTCATCTTGATCATTGTTAACCTCTCTACATTTTTGGACGAGAGGCAGGTCCTTTTTGAAGTTACAAGGACACCAGCAGCACTGAAAACACGTTCAGAAGACACGCTTGCGAGTGGGCAAGCCAAATACTTTATAGCCAGCTTGGTGATCAGTGGCCATTGAGGCCTTTTCCCATACCAATACACCAATTGGTTCTGATCAAAGAAGACCTCTGTTGGGTCATCCAGATAGGCCTGCACCATCCACTCAAGGTCCTCCAGGGGTACTCCACTTTGCGTACTATCTGTTGCCTTTGCATCAACACTGGAACGAGCAAACCCTTGATGAGTTATCCAATCCGCTTCCAACAATAATACAATAATATGGCTGGGCTTGGTGCAGGTGATGATACGGTTGCTGATGTCGGCAACGGCTCCGAGGGAAAGTGACTGCCTTCGGCCACAGAAGTGGACCTTGACGCCGGATGGCCTGCTGCTTCAGTAGTACTTGTGGTGGTTCCTTCAATTTCCTGCCGCTCTTTTTCGAACCAAATGGCTGACAGAGCTAGCCAATGTTTGTACTTGGAAACATCAGCTTCAGAAAAAGGAATTAATGTATTGCTGGCCAGTGCCTTTTTTGTACCGTGGATCCAGGATAGTGGCACACATGTAATGTTGTTCTGAATGTAATGCTTTAAGCCTTGCATTGTCAACTAGGCAGCTTAATAAGCTCTCCGCCAACTGATATGCGTCTTGTTTTTCAGCATCAACTTGGAACGTTAAAGACACCGCCTTCAGTTGGTGCTCTAGCATGCGCAACAATGGGATACCTTTGCTCAAAGTACAGTCTTCCCTGCTGACTTCACGCGTGAAGACCTCAAAACGACGAAGCATGTCTGTCAGGCTTTTAACTAGGTCCCATTCCTCCACCTCTAGCCTCATGTCTTTCATAGAAGCGCCCGTGCGTGAAAGACATACTCATTGATTACCAAGTACTGCTCAAACAGACGCTCAAGCATGTAGAAGGTTGAGTTCCAACGTGTTGTCACCTCCTGGATGAGTCCTCTGACTGGCTCTCTACGGTCACGTTGAATGATCCTCAGCTGCTTCCGGGCCTTAAAAGAATGGCTGAAATGTGTGCAGATTCTTCGGCAGGTGGTCAGTAACTTGCTGACTGTGTTTTCTTTTTTCAAGAAATCTTTAATATAATGTTAATGCTGTGCGCCAAACACGGCACTCTGAAATAGCCACCATCAGCCATGGCCTTAACTATATTACTGCCATTATCCGTGGAAACATAACCAATCATGCGCCTTCTTGGCTGCAGCCATTCAAAGACCTTACTGTTCAACTCTTCCAAAATGTTTACTGCAGTATAAGATTTCTTCATGGCAAACATGGCTACTGTTGCATGTTTCCGAGTAGCTTGAAAAATTGTGACACTGTCAACACTTGCAGCTATTTTCTCCCTAACCCCCGCAAAAGAGACCCAGTGTGCAGTGATGCACATGTAATCTACGGCTTGGCAACTGGTCCACATGTCTGTTGTCAGGTGGATAGTGTGAACAGCACTCTTCTGCAAAGGTGCCCCGATCACGTCCAGCACATCTTGATGTAGTGCTGGAACCGCAACTCTGGCAAAATAGGATCGGCAAGGAACCTTCCATTTAGGGCAGACCGTTGCCACAAATTCTAGAAAATCCACCCCTTCCACGCTTTTAATGGTGGTCTGGACCGTTTTCATATGTGATGATGATCCAGACTTCTTCAACCCAGTTAGGCTCATTGATGTACTTTTTCGCATTGGTGTCTCTACCAGACTCTTACTGTGCCACCTAGAAGTTGCTGGGGTAGAGGGCGTGGGAGCTAGCACTGCAGTGCTGCTGCCAGGGGTACTGTGTGTGTCAGAAAAAATGTCTCGCTTCTTCACCTCCTCTCTGCACGTTCAGCTCCTCGTCATCAGATGCAATATCAATGGCTACATTTGGATTGCTACTTTTGGCTTTCCGGATGTTACTTATGTGCGCGTCCCACTGGATGCTGTGGTGTTTTTGGAGATGACTTCTCTGGCCTCCGGTACCATAGTTGGTACCAAGCTTACCCCGACCTAATACTTGTTTACAAATCGAACAAATGACTTGGTTTTCCGCCTTTTTGCTAATACTAATGAAGTCCCAAACTGGGAGTTGAGATTTCTGGTGGCAGTGGAGGTGCCACTTTCAATTCCAAATGAAGTTAAGGATGGGCGTGGTGAAATTTGAATCTGTTGTGCACTTACAGCACTACTACTTGAGGTAATGGAGGTCGAGCTGGATGGAGGTCCCTGCCGGCCCTTCTGAAGAGAAAATATGGAAGCTATAGGTCGTGTTGGTGTAGTAGTTACCTGTGTTGGTGGTGGTACCAGCGCCACGCCGCCCACATCCCGCGCAGCATTTCGGGATAGGGTAAAAATGTCTGTCGGCTGCCTGCCCGCTGGGGCTGGAGTGACGCCTGTGATGACTGGGTCGTCATCGTCAGACTCTTCATCAGCAGAAGAATACACCACTTCTACTTCTTCTTCATCATCACCCATAACTGAAAGCCTTGCGGGAACCTTCCTTTTCCCTAGCTTTGTCGGCTCATGGCGTGCCTCCCTCTCAGGCTGAATTGGTGGGTGCCAATCAAGATCTAGATCATCAGAAGGAAGGGGGCTTGAAAAAGAAGTTGTACTAGCCCTCCTTTTCCTTGCTGGGGATGTGGAAGACAATGGATCATCAAGCGTGGCTTGCTCAGCTGATACCTCCTCCGCATGAATCTCGATTTCCTGATGTGCCGCTACTTCTGGAGGAACAAGTATTGTGGGCAGTTGTGGCTCTCCTTCTGCCTCTCCTTGTGCCTCTCCTTGCGCCTCTCATTGCGCCTCTCCTTGTGCCTCTCCTTGTTGCACCTGTGGTTGTTGTTGCGGCTGTGGTTGAACTCTCGTCAGATGAGTTGCACCCTGCGTTGATTGGATGCTACTTTGCGATGAGTCAACGCCAACATCACTGGTCAATGGTGAAAGAGCAATTAAAGTGGCTGCCTCTGCGGCACTCATGGGCTTGGGCCTAACTTGGCGTGGTGGCACTAAGACCAATGAAGAGGAGGTGTTGCTCCCACCTTGGTCCCCAGCGGACACCGCTGCTGCAGGCGTAGTATTTTTTCCCCAAAAAATGTGGCAGTCGGCACACCAGTCTCCTTTTTTTTTTTTTTTCAGAGTTTTATATAGCGCGAACTAGAACCGAACCGAATCAGTTATCAGAGCACTTTACATAGCACCAGTTACGTTACATGAGGACACACTTTCATTTTAGGCACGGGGAGATTAAGTGATTTGCCCAGAATCACAGGGGGTTTTTGGCGTCGTTACCGAGACTCGAACCAAGTTCTCCAGGTCCGAGGTCGAGCGCCTTAGCCGTTAGGACAACCCTTCTCCTCCTTGGTAAGTGGCGACACTTGCTTCTTCTGCTCCTTCTTACTGGCAGTGGCGCTGGCAACTTTCTTGGTAGAGGAGCTACGGCTACCTTTCTTTGGGCCCATCTTCTTAAGTTGTGAGAACAGCAGGACGCAGTTGCACGAGTTGCAGAGTTGTCTGTGGCCACACGTGATGTCACGTGACGTTGTGCACACACCGCAGCCGGACTTTTTCCTGGCACTACAATAAGTGATGATGATGAGGATGATTCCTGGTTCTCAGTCTTTGTGCACCTACAAGCAAAGAAGCCAGAGGAACATCAGTTAAATGAATGTTGCATATGCTTCAATTAATACTATTGCAACTAGGCATTTATTATTATTAATACAACACACCCAAAAACGGAAAGACCCAAAATAAAAATTGCAATTCTAATCAAAAATGGATGTTTAAATTAATAGAAGAGAGACCACACAGAGAGAGTTGTTTCATGTACCCATTCATAACCCTAGGCCTACTGGTCCGCAAGCTTGCCGGCCTATGGCAAAAACTGCCTGGCCTCAATTCCCCCCCTTCACCCCCCCCCACCCTCCCACCCACATGGCTAGGCCAACAACAACTACAAGAAGGCAAGGCCAAAAGGAACTCCAAAAAATCGAAGTACACACAAAAATCACCTCAATCCAATGCCATCCATGCCATAAATGATGTTTAAATTCAACACACCCCACAGAAAGACTTGGTCCATGCATCACTGACTACCCCTGGGCATAATGGATGAAAGCAAGGCAGACTGGGTGCAGGCCTATGGCACAAATTACACTGCCTGGCTTCAAAATAGCCCCTAGACCCCCACCCCCATGGCCAGGTCCTGGACCAGGCCTCAAAATGGCCCCCCACCAACATGGCCAGGCCCTGGTCCAGGCCCCAACAACAGCCAAAAAATCGAAATACAGACAAAAATCACCTCAATCCAATGCCATCCATGCCCTAAAAGATGTTTAAATTCAAGAGACCCCACAGAAAGACCTGGACTACCCCTGGGCATAATGGATGAAAGCAAGGCAGACTGGGTGCAGGCCTATGGCACAAAGCACACTGCCTGGCTTCAAAATGGCCCCTAGACCCCACCCACATGGCCTCAAAATGGCCCCCACCAACATGGCCAGGCCCTGGTCCAGGCCCCAACAACACCCAAAACATCGAAATACACACAAAAATCACCTCAATCCAATGCCCTCCATGCCCTAAATGTTGTTTAAATTCAAGAGACCCCACAGAAAGACTTGGTCCATGCACCACTGACTACCCCTGGGCATAATGGATGAAAGCAAGGCAGACTGGGTGCAGGCCTATGGCACAAAGCACACTGCCTGGCTTCAAAATGGCCCGTAGACCCCCACCCACATGGCCAAGCCCTGGTCCAGGCCCCAACAACACCCAAAAATTCGAAATACACACAAAAATCACCTAAATCCAATGCCATCCATGCCCTAAATGATGTTTAAATTTAAGAGACCCCACAGAAAGACTTGGTCCATGCGTCACTGACTACCCCTGCGATGACTAGCTAGTGTGACTTTAACACGCACGCAAAAATTAAAAAAAACTTCAACATATAACAGTGAGCTATTCAATTCCATGCCATCCATGCCGTAAATTATATTTAAGTTCAACAAATCTCACAGAAACAGTTGTATCATGCACCCATGACTAACGCTGGGCCTACTAGATACTGTGGCTACCCACAATATATTTTTTTTAAAGTTGTGAAAAAGTTTATAAATTGTGGTTGCAGCAACTGCAATGTCCCAAACAAACAACACCAACTTACTTGTAAAATCTCAAATCCAAAAGTGATCCAAACAAAAAGTCCTCAAATACAAATATCCAGCAGCAGCCACAAAGAGTAATCCTTCCAGCTCCAGGTCAAATGAAAAGTGACTAGGACATGGACAAAGCACTGGGAGGAGCCTGCTGGACAAAAACAGGAAGTTGGAGACTCTGGGGCACTTCCTTCGTCCCACCCCCCAAAAATGGACTGCTTTCACAAAAAAGTGCTGCCAAATGTCAATATGAGGAGTTATTCTGATCCAAATCATCATTTTCAGAAGGTTTATGCTACCTGCGATAGATTTCTTGTGCAGAATTGCAATTTTTGCAACTCTGGGAAAGCGAGCTGTTCAAATCTCTTGCCGGATGTCAGCTGCGCATCGCATCTACGTATTCGCTATTGTTTACTTTCGCGATATGTGATCGAGGGCCCTTATGTCATATTCGCGTTCTCAAAGTCTCGCAGTACAAGATGGTTGGACTCCATGACATACTCGCTGTCGAAAAGTCTTGCGCGATCACGAAGCCACATCCAAAATGTCGCAGCGCATGCAAACCGGGAGGAAAACAACTCGGCGAACTCAGAATCACGGTAAGTTAACGACGCGCGCGAGAGATTTTGAAGTGCGAACAAGCAAAAGAAATTTGCCAAATTGCGAATTGTTTGGCAATTTCGCGCGATTCGCAGATCGCGAAATTGCCAAAAATTCGCAAATTCCGCGAGTAGAACGAATTTTCAGCCCATGCTTACAAATAGCGTCCACTTACTGTTCACCATAACAGATGATGGTTTTGCACTTAGTGCAGTGGTGCTGCAGAAAAGCGAATTCTGGGCGAATGTCCCCTGGTGGTGCTGAAGTGGATGCTCCGGAGGTGCCTACAATGCCTGGTGGTGGATTTTTCGCTGCACGCCTCATTTCTTCTTGTGCCCGATTCTTCGGGTGAATGGTCCTCAAATGTTTAGACATACTCGCTGTTTTACAGGAGTATTTGTTGTCACTGCCTCGCAACAGGACCCTGTCACTCATCAAGCATGTGACTTTTTGTGCGTTGACCTTTTTTTCTCTGGCAGGAAAGGTGAAAAATGTCCATACCAGTGATTCAGGCCTCCACTTGGGTGGATCTTCCACCAAGATATCTTCATCTGAAGAATGATTAGGAGCTTGCGAACCAGATGCCATTTCTCCAATGCAATTTTTTTAAACTACCAAAAAAATTCTAAAACCAGATCTGGAAGAAGAAGAGATGTTTCTTATCAACTGCTCCAAACAGAATTCTTCAATATGCCCTTGTGAATTCCCATAGTAGGCCAGGTTAACACCAGAACCTGGACTGCTATGGGAATTCACAACAGCATATTATCAAGCCCATTATCGCCCCTTTAGCTGCAGTTTCCTGCCGCTGAAACGGCAATAATTTTATCGCCGTTCTTGATAATATGCCCCGTAATGCTTCAGCTCATTTACTCACATCTACATAATTCTAAACTCTAATTTTCTTTTTTCTTTTGCAGATTACCAATCGGACACCTTTTGGAATCCATTTCACAATTTGTTTATAACATTGTTTAAGGTATTTTTCCAGTTCTAATATAGTTACAATTGAGTTTCGTTTATATTTATTGTTTAATAAAAGTTAATTTAAAAAAACTACATACTTCTTTTATTTTGTGGGGGAGGGGTATGCTGGCCCACAATAAAAATAATGTTGAAATACTATAGTAAGATATTCAAGACTAAGATTGAAAACTACTGAGTTCTAACTAACAGATATAATAAAAACAACAGTGAGAAACTACTAAAATGGCGGTGGACGGAGTACGTAATCAACGTTTGGCGCCTCAGCACTACCTTTCAAATAAATATATAAAAAATATGACTATTAATACTGTACGAAAGTACAGCAGCGGATGACACACATGAACCGGGAAAAGAAAGCGACAGATTTACTAATTGATATAAAGAAAGGTTTACTCGTTGAACTTGAAGAAAAAGAAAACGAGGGCTTCGAAACGACGCTGAGCATGCGAAGAGAGTACAACTGTTACACCAAAAAAAAAGGAAAGCTTTACATACTATCATAGAAATTAAGGAGCATATTATCAACAAAAGGCGATACATTATCGCCGCTTTTATCGACAGGAAACTGCCTATAAAGCGGCGATAATGTGCTTGATAATAGGCCCTTATAACTTCCCATAACAGCCCAGGTGTTAAATTGGGCTCCTATGGTTATTCACAAGGGCATATTATCAAGCCCATTATCGCCGCTTTATCGGCAGTTTCCTGCCGATAAAAGCGACGATAATATATCGCTTTTTGTTGATAATATGGCTCATTGCTCTTTTTTTGACCAGTAAACTTAGGTGCATATTATCAAGGACCGATGTTACAATTATCGCCGTTTTATTGGCAAGAAACTGCCGATAAAACAGCGATAATGACCATGATAATACGGCCTTGTTATTTCCCATAGAAGCCCATGTTAACACCAGAACATAGGCTTCTATGGCAATTAACAAGGACGTATTATCGAGCTCACCCTCCCCACATTAATAAAAAACTCCAGACAATGCAGGTACCCGGAGCTCGAAGGTCATTTTACATATCACTGCCCAAGAAATGTGGCGTTCCTCGCAACGTGTATGGGGAGAGAGAGAGAGAGACCTCAAAACACACTTTTTTTTTAAAAAGAGCCGAGGGGTGTCGCTCACCGAGACTGTGGGGAGTAGGACCGTAACCCCCCCATACTTCAAAATAAAACCAGAGGAGTTCCGTTCCCCCCTGCTCGGGGCACCTTAGAAGCCCCCATTATGCAGAAAAATTGCCCCCGTAATTTGCCCCACCCCCGGACCTAATGAATAAAATGTACTTCTACTTTTTTTTCACCTTTTCCACCGCGTACAAGTACTGCACGAGTACCCCGCCGTTTTTTTATTTAAAAAAAATTAAAATTGATCCTAAAGATCCATGTACCACCCCCTGACCAAGACTATAGGCTCAGAATGTTTCTACCCAGCCCCGTTTTTTTATTTCTCAGCTTTGTTTTACTGTTTTCTTGTGACTCTGCTCTCCCGACAAACAACATGGCTGCCAACACTTCCTGGTTTGGAGTATTAACAGTCAATCAGCATGCAGCTCCTGCTCGTAATTGTACGTATTTCCATACGTGTACGCCGCGATTTTTCTTTATAAAAAAATAGAGCCTAAACATCCATGTACCACCCCCTGAGCAAGCCTAGAGGGTCATAATGTCTCTACCCTACCCCCTTCCCTTATTTCTCAACTTTGTTTTACTGTTTTCTTGTTACTCGGTTCTAGCGAGGCACAAGATGGCCACCAACACTTCCTGGTTTCGAGTGTTGACAGACAGTTCACAGCCAATCAGCATGCAGCTTGCGCTCGTAATTGAACAGATTTCCGTACGCGTGCTGAACTCCGTCTCAAGATATCGCTATCAGATTTCAAGCTCCCTGACCCCTGACATAGTATCCACGGAAAGAAATCCTAACATCGAACAAAAATCACTTTGAGAACAGACACACAGATTATCACCCAGCGACCAGACCGCACTGGAGCCGGCTATTGTTCTCAATAATAACAACGAACATGGTATGCAACCAGACGTCGAGCCGGACGCTAAAATCAGTCTAGAATCCATATTCACGTTACATAAGGCACTGGGCTGCATATTGGAAACGTCGATAAAAACCTTAAACATGCAGTCGGACAACCTTGATGTACAAATATATTTAATGGGATCAATAGCAGAGCATATAGCCGGTATAAACAAAAAACTCGACACAATGGCTGGCTCATTCAACATCTTAACAGAACAGGTTTGCACAAGCCTGCCAGCACACTCCTGCACTTGTCACCCAATACTAGAAAAACTCCAAGATCTGCCATCTATCTTGAAAGACATTCTGCAGGAATGCAAACAGTCTAATTCAACTGCCACTAGCATTCAATTGAACGACGACTTGATTTGCTTTGACGACCAGGAGACTCAAAAAAGCAATGCCTACAAGCCCAAGATCTTAGAGGCAGCTAACATAGTCGTCCCCTACCAACAGCCGGCAGAAGGTAACAATAAACACAACAATCTGAGCACTACCGTAATTAATAGATTAGAAAAGCAAAATCCAAAACCTGATATTGCCATGACCAACCAACAGAGCAGTGCCAACCCTGTTATCACTGACCAACCGCCAGAAGCCGACATTGGAACAAAATTAACCAAACGTCAGAAAAAAAGAGCCAGGAAAAATAGAAATCAACGTCCAAACAGTGAACTTGAGCATAAGCAGACGTTATCACTCTTCCCTATCGTCACGCAAGCCAAGGCCAAAAACAAGAGCGCCAAAACGACCGACCCATCTCAGACGATGACATAAAAAGACAAAAAAAATCAAGGGTCCGAGGACGCCTGTAAAAATGGAAGCCCAAGTCGCGAGAATAGATTCCCCTAATAAGGAAGAGAGCAAAATCCCACCAAATAAACCACCCTACCCAGCAGAGGCCATCCCCACAAAAGCCTTGTGCAAAGGGAACCCCTCGGGTCCAGAGCTCCGCGACCGAACGGGTTCAAACGTTTCTGCCTATCAAGAAGATCCTATTGAAGTTCTTCCAAAGAAGCCGTCAGTATTTATTCAATCCACATTGGGAAAACTTGAACTTTCCCCCAAACAGATCTCAAGTTCGCAGAACTGGAATAAGCAGTCCACAACAATTGAGAAAGATCTGATGAATGAAAAATCTGGAATAGACAGACATAACAGTCAGGTTGTGGATATGACAGCTACCAACGAAACAGCATCTCCACTCTTAATCACCACCTCTGGTGTGGTTACAGAACCTGCCAGATGCTTGGCAATATATGCGACTAGGGAAAACCTTGACCTCATCAGAGTAACCTTCTCAAATGATAGCAAGGGCACTGATCCTGAAACCAGCAAGATAGCAGAGGGCACACGCCACCTGGAGAAATTGTTTGACGCAAAAGAGGGCCCTCTAGCAACGAGGCAAGCATCGAGTAAACCCGAGAAGAGTATCCATCAGGCGCGCCATATAAGCAACCCCTGCACAGTGTTCATCCCCCTCTTGGAAACTGCCACTCGGATAACATAAAAGTTTCTGGGTCTTGTAATCGAATGCACCATCGCCAAATTGTCAAATCCTGTGACAAATCACTAACGGCACAGGAGGGAGTTCCTAATGCAGGGAAACTTTTATTCGTTCCTGAATTTGAACAGCAAGGTTTGCAAGATCATTTAAACCGGGGGAACATACTCCGCTTAACATCCGCCATCCCTAGCCTTGGCTACCTTACCTCAGCAGACCTCCTGTTGGTTGAGTTCATAACATTTGAGGATAACCCAAAAAAAGAGTGCACAGTCACGACATGGAGGGAGGCCGGTATGGTAACCCATATTCTTTCCGAAATGGCTAAATTTAAGGAATGGGGAATCCTCTTGAAAGAAATGGTCAAGGCAGTGTATCCGTCTCCACTCTTACGAAGGCAGTCCAAGAGCATAAATCTAGCACCAAGGAGTCGACCAACGCATTCGGTCCTACGAGGAGCAAGGGGAGTCGAAGCAGCAGACCGCGATCATCTCCAGCCGCAATTGCTATTCTCAAATTGAACGCCTGGTAGGTCAATTAACACTGCAAGCCACGCTATAAAAATCCTTTCCTGGAATATTGCGGGTGCTAAAGACATCATGAACAAAAACGGCAAAGCCGCTACTTGGGACCCATACGCAATTATAGCCTTACAGGAAACGTGTCAAACCAACCCAAATGACATACCCGGCCGCTTGGGCTTCCATGTAAGCGCGGCTCGCCTCCAGCGCTTTGGGCGAGCCCGTGGGGGCCTTTCTGTCTATATATCAACGTCTTTAAAGATCAGAGCAACACAAACTCCTGACTCAATGGCGGACATGCAAATCCTAAAATTAGAGAGTATAACAACGGCCATAACCAGAACTCTAATTTTAATGAACATCTACGCAAACCCAAAGAAATCTTCCAAAAAAGCATTATTCCAACGTATTACTTCGGTAATTTCCACCATGCGCTTGGAGCACCCAGATTGGGGGATAATCCTCACGGGTGACTTCAACTCAAATCTTCTACAAGCACCGGAGGACGAAGTTAACATCAACGCTGCAAATGAAATTTGGAATGTCTTGCCGCAGGCAGCTCCTCAGGTAGAGAAGAAGGACAAGGAGGGTAAACAACTTATGTGGGACCTCGAAAATCTCGGACTCCGTGCACTAAATGGAAGAGCTAACCAAGACAACCCTCCTTCAATGACCTATATAGGCCACAATTCCTGTTCGGTATTGGACTATACATTTGTCACACTACCTTTGCTCAGTCAAATACAAGACTTCCATATCATTTGTGCCTTGGACAGTGATCACTCTAAACAACATCTCGAGATTGCGACGGAAATACCCAAACTTGAATCAGCTCCCAATTTACCAGGCGACCATACAACCATCAATCTGAAGCGGCTCAAGTGGACAAGTGACTCCCTCCCACGAATAGCCAACGACGCCAAAAAACTATTAGAAGACCTCCTGATTGAGAACGCCCTGAGCCCAATCATCTGGAATAACTACTTTATGCAGCTTTCTAGGTCCAACTCAAGTAACATAATTAGACCTTTCTCAAAATTAAAGAACACATTTAACAGATCAGCACTACCATTAAAGAGGTGCTTGGGAAAACGTATACGTCAAGCACGTGGTCACGCTCAAAACTCCTGTGTTTGGTCAGCAGTACGAAAGGTCAGGACTCAATATAAGAAATTAATATGGACTGAAAAACAAAACCTCCAAAATGAGTTCTGGTCCAAGCTACTGCATAACATCAAGAGAGCCGACTCGCGGGCCTTCTGGCTGCAAGTTAATTCTGTAAACCGGGCAGCCCAACCAATAAGTATGGCCTGCATAACTGAATCACAATGGTCTCAACATCTAACGGACACATTTTCAATCAACAGTCAGAGTGCAGCTACCATCCTGCCCTTCGAAGCAAAAGATAACCCAGTGCGGGAAGCCATTTCTCCAGCCCATCAAGGGAACAGCGTAAAGGGCACTGGCCCTACAGCATCATGGCCCAAGTATGATACTGAACAAAGCATCCTAAAAATAATTGAGAAAAGCAGGCAAGATAGTGCCCCAGGTCCAAACGGCATCCCACAAGCCATCTACAAGACGGACCCGCAGTACTGGGCCAGCAAATTTAACTTACTGTTTCAAACAGTTACAAACACAGGCGGTATTCCTGAGAGCTGGAGGGGAGCTATTATATCTCCAATCTATAAAGGCGGAGAGCGTAAGGATCCAAATACCTATCGCTTGATTGCCCTCCTCGACGCTGAATCAAAATACTATGCATCACTGATATTGGCAGACCTGGCTGACTGGTCAGAAACGAACAATAAAATACCACCGAATCAGACCGGCTTTCGGCGCGGCATGGGTACTCCGACAAATGCCATGGCCCTTTGTCTTATTGCCGAGAAAAGTCTACAGAACTCCCTCGACCTTCACACCTGTTTTGTAGACTTTAAAGCGGCATTTGACCGTGTCAACAGGCAAATGCTATGGGCAAATTAAAACATCAGGGCTTACCGGACTCAATTCTCATGCCCATCATTAACCTCTACACTGAAACCTGGATGCAGGTGAAAATTGACAATGGGCGACGTCTGACCAGGAAGCTCTACACTGTTGACGGTCTTAAGCAAGGATGCGTCCTGGCCCCACATTTATTTAATTTATTTATGAGTGACCTGGCAGAAAGCCTAGATAAGGTTAATGTGCATCCTCCCAGGTTAGGCACCCTTCGTCTAACGCATTTATCGTACGCGGACGATGTTGTGCTGATGAGCCAGACAAGAATTGGCCTCCAACGTCTGCTAGACGACTTGTCCGCCTACACAAAAAGGAACCTGCTCACAATAAATGTTAAGAAAACAAAGACTTCGCAAAAATCCACCAATTTTCCGAATAAACAACAATCAGCTGGAATCCGTCAACAGCTATAAATATCTGGGGGTACACCTAGACAAACACTTAAATTTCCTGGTGCATCTCAAAGCTGTTGAAAGAAAAGGGGCCACATTATTGCACGCCTTCACCAACTTGGCAGTCAAGCTAAAGGGCCCTCTAGTCTCCCCCTTGCTAATTGCAATGAAAGCTAAATTATTGCCCACATTAGCATATGGGAGCATTTTGCACCACGGGAAAAGTGCCACCCTCCTGGATAAAATACAAACTAAAGTATACAAACGGGTTCTCTTGTTAGCGAATAACTCTTCCCCAGCGCAAGTCAGACTTGAACTTGGATTACAATCCCAGGTCTTACTGAAAAAATATGAGGCCATTAAATTTTGGTATAATGTATGGAGAAACAAGGAGAAGAAACTGAATGGCGCACTCTGGGGAGCAATCCAGACAAGCCCGAACTCTGAGTACTCAAAATACCTAAAGTCCTCATTAGAGGAAACTGAGCTCGGAGCATTGTGGGAAACAAAACTGCCAGTCCCTTCGTTTAAACAGGTAGTCAAAAGGATTGCTAAGAAACACTCGCTCCTCAAGGACAAAAGTACCCGGACTCACGCCTGGATGACTATTAATTCGTATACAAGGCCCGCACCAGCACCTTATTTAGACACGGCATTCTCGTTGAACCTTAAACGTAAATTTCTCCACTTAAGGCTGGGCACTTTACCTACACGACTAGACCAACCTAGTTGGAGACCACAAGCAACAACGGAATGTGATCTTTGCGGTGCAGGTAACCAAGACTTTATACACATAGTTTGTATTTGCCCAGCTATGTATCACGGACGTCGGTACTGGCTTAAGGATAAACTCAACAAGCTTGGAGTCCGCACCTGCCGATCTGCGATAGTCCAGACCCTGTGCTCAGCGGACGCCCAACTGATTTGTAGATTAGTAAAATTCCTGGACAGTTTCGCAGAAAAAACAAGGCACGCTGCCACTTGCCGGATTCCCATTGAGTCTTAAGAACATTGCTGAAAGATAAATTGGTATTGCAGAAACTTTGCCGTAATCGGTTTGACTCTTTGCAGAAATTTTTTATTTGCCTTCTTTCCCTGTCCTTTTCTTATTTATTTCCTTGTCTATGTTTTAAATGTTTGTTTCAAAAGTTGTAGAATGTTATAAATTGTAGTGGTTTTAATTAACCGAACGATAAAGAAATTACTTGTGCTCCACTTCCTGGTTTCGAGTGTTGACAGACAGTTCACAGCCAATCAGCATGCAGCTTGCGCTCGTAATTGAACAGATTTCCATACGCGTGCTGAACTCCGTCTCAAGATATCGCTATGATTTTACTTGCAATTTTCTCAGAAACTACTGAACGGATTTACACCATTTAATAAAAAGCACAATCTGCGAACAGAACTCTAACTCTCTGCCACATTTCGTGTAATTCCGTTAAGCTGTTCAGGCTGTAGCCCTGGCTAAAGGTCCCTATGGAAAATTGCATGGGGAAAACACGTTTTGGGACCCTCCTTTTTTCTCGGCCCCCACTTGACGAATCACCCCCAACCTTGCAGGGAAGGAGCGGAACCATGCAGGCCATTTTCTTGGAGAAATTCACGAAGATTCATCCACCAGCGCCAAAGTTATTCCAAATAGAATGTTGTGGATTTCCTATGGAAACTAGGTCCTAACTATAACTGCCTACTGGTGACTGCCAGTAGGTAATATATATATATATATATATATATATATATATTACCTACTGGCGGTCGCCAGTAGGTATATATAGTTAGGATTTTTTCTCTATGGGATTTTTGAAAATTCTATGTCTAATAACTTTGGCGTTTGTGGACGGAATTGGCTGAAATTTTCAGGAAAATGGCACATTTTGTTTCTGAGCAGCCCTTGAAAATGTGGGGGGGTTCGTCAAGGGGGGGCCGAGAAAAAAGGGGGTCCCAAAACGTGTTTTTAACATTGAGTTTTCCATAGGGCGGTTGGCCTCACTTTTAGCCCGAACGGCTGAATGGATTTGCATGAAACTTGGCAAAATTGTAGGGACTGGTAGCCCGATGTGCCTTTTGTAGGTCTCAATATATGTGCTACAGTGGATTTTGAGAAATTAATGTTTAAAAAAAGATATATATCTGTAACAGCGGACCGGGCAGCGCTCCAGGACGCGTACTTTTCGCGCAACGGAGCTTTGTGAAGCGAAGCTGATTGGTTCTCCGGCGTCTGTCAACATTCCAAACAGTCCGTAGCGGCCGCCATCTTGTCTCTCGGTAGGATCGAGAGACAAGAGGAGGCAAAAGCGAAGGGGCAAATGACCATAAGGGGGAATAGTAGATCCTCGCTGACCCCCTAGGTTTGATGTGGAGGTTTTAAAAGGGCCCCGCGGGGCAAAAAAAAAAAATAATAATAATAATCGAACGGCTGAATGGATTTGCACGAAACTTGGTAAAATATTAGGGACTGGTAGCCCGATGTGCCTTTGCTAGGTCTCAATATATGTGCTCCAGTGGATTTTGAGAAATTAACGTTCAAAAAAAGATATATATCTGTAACAGCGCTCCGCTTCGCGTAACGGAGGTTTGCGACGCTGATTGGTCATTCTGTCACTGGGCTATAGTTGGGCTACATCTGGCTGATATTTGGGCTACATTTGTTTTTTTTCGTCTCTGGCGGCCATCTTTGGGCTACATTGGGCTACATTGGGCTTCATTGGGCTTCATTGGGCTACATTGGGCTACATTTGGGTTCCAACATATATATAGGCCAATGTAGCCCAATATATATTTTTCAAAGTTAATTTTCGTAAAAACCACTGGAGCATATATCTTGAGACATAGCAAAGGCACATCGGGCTACCAGTCCCTACAATTTTGCCAAGTTTCGTGCAAATCCATTCAGCCGTTCGAGCTAAAAGTGAGTCCAACCGCCCTATGGAAATGAAGGAAATGAATGGGTAATTTGTAATTAGCAAATAGCTCATCGCAAACTAGGAATGGTAAAGAATCGCTATTTATTCCTTAAAGTTCGCTATTTAGGAAATGCAAAAAACTTTGATGATACATATGGCGGTTCATCTCTAACAAGATAAGAAGCATAGGGATAGATTTATGATGACTGGCGCATCACCAGGGATGTGTTAGTCATTCTGTGCCGCTGTTCCGTCACCTATGGTGTGCTGCATTTACAATGCGGCGCATCATGGGGCAAAAACAGCACAGATGCGTGATGTATCTGTGCCGTAAAGGTGGCGCATTGCTGGAGTTGTATCGCAAGTGTGATGAAGCTCCAGCAAGGGTCGGGGGTGCCCCTGTCGCAGGGTTTCTGTTCTCACACAGAACTGTGGACAGAGGATTGGAACCTCGGCAAATTAGGGTGTCCCAAAACTCACCTTAGTAATCAAAAACCCCTTAGCAAGCTAGGTACAGTGTCACATTGGATATAACAAACTCTCAATGTTTAGACAATCCAGAATATGAACTTATAGTACCTCAGGATACGTGGAACTCATGAACAGTCGGTCGTTATATATTTCTTAGAAACCAGAACATGGAGTTAAGAAGAACACATGTGTATTTGAAATGTTTATTTACTAATGCCGTCTTCTCAGGCGTAGTATCTTAGATAATACAAGTACACAGTTAGGATTTTTTCTCTATGGGATTTTTGAAAATTCTATGTCTAATAACTTTGGCGTTTGTGGACGGAATTGGCTGAAATTTTCAGGAAAATGGCACATTTTGTTTCTGAGCAGCCCTTGAAAATTTGGGGGGGTTCATCAAGGGGGGGCCGAGAAAAAAGGGGGGTCCCAAAACGTGTTTTTAACATTGAGTTTTCCATAGGGCGGTTGGCCTCACTTTTAGCCCGAACGGCTGAATGGATTTGCATGAAACTTGGCAAAATTGTAGGGACTGGTAGCCCGATGTGCCTTTTGTAGGTCTCAATATATGTGCTACAGTGGATTTTGAGAAATTAACGTTTAAAAAAGATATATATCTGTAACAGCGGACCGGGCAGCGCTCCAGGACGCGTACTTTTCGCGCAACGGAGCTTTGTGAAGCGAAGCTGATTGGTTCTCCGGCGTCTGTCAACATTCCAAACAGTCCGTAGCGGCCGCCATCTTGTCTCCCGGTAGGATCGAGAGACAAGAGGAGGCGAAAGCGAAGGGGCAAATGACCATAAGGGGGAATAGTAGATCCTCGCTGACCCCCTAGGTTTGATGTGGAGGTTTTAAAAGGGCCCCGCGGGGCAAAAAAAAAAAAAATTATAATAATCGAACGGCTGAATGGATTTGCACGAAACTTGGTAAAATATTAGGGACTGGTAGCCCGATGTGCCTTTGCTAGGTCTCAATATATGTGCTCCAGTGGATTTTGAGAAATTAATGTTCAAAAAAAGATATATATCTGTAACAGCGCTCCGCTTCGCGTAACGGAGGTTTGCGACGCTGATTGGTCATTCTGTCACTGGGCTATAGTTGGGCTACATCTGGCTGATATTTGGGCTACATTTGTTTTTTTTCGTCTCTGGCGGCCATCTTTGGGCTACATTGGGCTACATGGGCTTCATTGGGCTTCATTGGGCTACATTGGGCTACATTTGGGTTCCAACATATATATAGGCCAATGTAGCCCAATATATATTTTTCAAAGTTAATTTTCGTAAAAACCACTGGAGCATATATCTTGAGACATAGCAAAGGCACATCGGGCTACCAGTCCCTACAATTTTGCCAAGTTTCGTGCAAATCCATTCAGCCGTTCGAGCTAAAAGTGAGTCCAACCGCCCTATGGAAATGAAGGAAATGAATGGGTAATTTGTAATTAGCAAATAGCTCATCGCAAACTAGGAATGGTAAAGAATCGCTATTTATTCCTTAAAGTTCGCTATTTAGGAAATGCAAAAAACTTTGATGATACATATGGCGGTTCATCTCTAACAAGATAAGAAGCATATGGATAGATTTATGATGACTGGCGCATCACCAGGGATGTGTTAGTCATTCTGTGCCGCTGTTCCGTCACCTATGGTGTGCTGCATTTACAATGCGGCGCATCATGGGGCAAAAACAGCACAGATGCGTGATGTATCTGTGCCGTAAAGGTGGCGCATTGCTGGAGTTGTATCGCAAGTGTGATGAAGCTCCAGCAAGGGTCGGGGGTGCCCCTGTCGCAGGGTTTCTGTTCTCACACAGAACTGTGGACAGAGGATTGGAACCTCGGCGAATTAGGGTGTCCCAAAACTCACCTTAGTAATCAAAAACCCCTTAGCAAGCTAGGTACAGTGTCACATTGGATATAACAAACTCTCAATGTTTAGACAATCCAGAATATGAACTTATAGTACCTCAGGATACGTGGAACTCATGAACAGTCGGTCGTTATATATTTCTTAGAAACCAGAACATGGAGTTAAGAAGAACACATGTGTATTTGAAATGTTTATTTACTAATGCCGTCTTCTCAGGCGTAGTATCTTAGATAATACAAGTACACATATTATCAGTAGCAAAATTACCAGCATAGTTACTAGTACATAAAAAGTGAATGGTGACAGTATGTTAACATGCTGTAAATGAATAAGAGTTAGCAACACTTATAAGCAGCCGCGGGCCGTGGAGGGAGTTACGGTAGGGCAGGGAGGCGGGGAGGGGGAGGGGCAGGGTGGAGAGGGCTCCACCCTGCTTCTCCCCCTCCCCGCCTCCCTGCCTCACCGTAACTCCCTCCACGGCCCGCGGCTGCTTATATCTCACCCTCCCTAATACACATATTATATTATTTGCTAAGAAGGTCTCTTTGTGTTGGTTTAGGGCGTGCCCATACTTTAGTGTCTTAGATTTGAAGGAATCACATCAGCATACACCAGCTCTCTCTTCATGTGAACCACATCAAGTGTTGTGTATGTGTGTTCGGCACAGCAATATAAAACCCGCCTCATGCCCAGAATTGGCAGAAGTTGCACTTATGTTATGAGTATGAAGTCGTGGAGATCAGACCTCATAACAATTCTGTATCGTGTTGTTCTTGAAACTTTAGCACTCGCTGTACAGATATAGTTTAACAAGCAAAGCAGATAGTAGAGCAATAACATATTATTCTCATGTAAACCACGATGAACTACTAGGTTGAAAGCTAAAGCAACAACTAAGTGTCGTGTGCAGAAGTTGCAAAAAAGGAAAAATGGCGTTTAAACCGGTAATGAGCCCATGCTAACTTAACACGGTGTAAAGATATCCAGGACGTAGATGACACCTCCCCATGATCCGGAAACGAACTGAATAAGATAATAGAAGTGCCATCTCATGAGAGCAGATTGCAAGTTTATATGTGGACGGTCCGCAAGGTAAAGCATTAAAAACTAGGAAAATTTAATGCTAAAGAAAAATAAAACAGCCAAGTACTTTATCGAGTCTTAAGCCAATAGGCAAGGTAAATAATAAAAACTTGACAAATAAGTCAATGAATTGTCAATGAAATGCTAGTACTCAGCATATCAAACATGAAAAAGGTCTATGACATAACTGTGTATGCAAAATAAGCTGCAACAGCCTCCAATAGGAAGTCACCGTCTTCATCCGAAAACAGTTCAGCCATCCAATTTAAAAGCGGAAAAGAACATACGTGCTCTCCCAGCACCGGATCCTCTATCACCATCAGAGGACAGCTCGGTGGGTTTTCAAGAAAGCTCTGTTCCAAGAAAGACTGTGTTGCCGCCAGTAAATTCCAGGGACCAATTAGTCCATGCATCAATGCCACAGCCATAATCCTTTCGCCAGGACAAACCAACTCGTGAGTAATGATAGGAGTCATCAGCTGATTAAAGTCGACGTCAGGAGAAACCGGTCCGCAGAGACACAAATCAATGGCCCAATCGAAATCACAGGTCAGGCAGTGAAATACAGGCTGGACACAGGTGAAGTAGGAGAATCGAAAAGATAATCCATATGCCGTGCTTAATATCGCCAACGGCATTGTGCCATAATATTCTAGCATGCGATTGCGGAACAGTGTCAGCAGCTGCAGGGCGGGAGGTTGCATAGGAGGGACATCCATATTTAAAAATGTAAAAAAGCACAAGAGCGTCCGCTGGTAATGCAAGTAAAAATGGCAATCCACGAAGCAGAGTGGAAAAAATCGAATGAAAGAAAGCAGGGATGACTCCAAAGATTTTCTCAAATGAAGTCACGAGACCACTGGTAACAACTTTAAAAAAGTGCGCCAGGGCCTTTGTGGAGGATGCGTTAGAGATAGTCCGAACCATCTTGCTGAAATGGAAAGGCAAATCTGAATTGAAAAGGGTCTGCACCTCTGTACGGGTGTTCGCTATGTGAAGCACGAAAGTTTCACGGGCCGAACTCAAGGCCACCTCTCTCTGAGACAAAAGAGCTCTTATTCTTGCCATGCCGTTGAAATCTGCTCCCAAGGTTGGTATTTGTGGCGAGATTGAAAACTCCCTATGTTCATGTGTGGGAGGAAATAGAACATTTCTGCAGCAAATAACCCGTTCACTTACTGTTACGATAAAAGGAATACTTTTAATTAACCCAGAACAATCTTCATTATTGAGCATCAAATAACTACCATTTTCCAACAACTTGAACGTGGGGATGATAGCAGGAACTGGCGTGCCTTGCAACACGCAAGCCATATTTGGTCGGTGTTTGTTGCATAAACCGTGTAACTGTATGTGCCTACACATTAGTGAATGATCTGGCGTCTCAGTGCATTCCTCTCCATTCAGATAAACTTCTTGATCATCTTTGAAACATCTGTATGTGTATGGAAGCGACCAGACCTCATGAAGAAAAGCACTACCTAAAGGTTCATAACGACATATTGGTATATATTTCATACAATTTGAAAACTTATATAAAGCAAAAGGCAGCGTTATTAAACCGTGGATAAGGCACGTTGCCAAAAAACCCGCAATCCTCTGCTGATGATGTCACTGAGCATGTCATGAATGATGTAATATGTGACATCATCAGCAGTGGATTACGGGTAATAGTATCTCTAGTTTACTCCCCTATAGCTGTCTTTCTTTTAACATAAGTGTCTGTTTCCTTCCCTTATACTTACTGTTTTTGGTTCGCTTCCGGTTCGCGTACCGGCGAGCGAACTGGGAAGCGAACTAAGAGAAATAGAGGTTGGCACAGTTCCAAATATTGTACCAATTTTTTAATAACGGGGAGGTAGTTCTGAAAAGAACTTTTTTTTAATTGTTTTTGTTGTTTTATATTTTTTTTATTATTTTTCGGAACATTTTTTTACTTTTTTTGAATTTTTCTGAACAGTTTTATATTTTTTGGGGTTTTTCTTGGAGGGGGCAATGAAAACGATTCATTGTAAAGGGCTCAACAGGAGCAACAAAACAAAAAAAGAAGTATTTATTATTTTGGGCGTTTCGTACAAACTTGTATATGATAGTCAATAGCTCTGTTGATCAGAGTGATGCTTCTTTCTCCGTAGGAAATGAATCCATCGCAAAATACGCAGATGTGTTTTACTTCACCAAATTTCATTTGTATATTTGGCACCATCTCCCTGCCCTCTGGTCCCGTTACTTCCGGTACAACAGATCTTCTGGCCATAATAGGGAGATTATCTAGGTCGTTCCGAAACTGTGCAGCACTGCAGTTGTTAGGATGCCACCTAGTCATATGGCGATGCATTGTGTAGTTTCCGAAACTGTATTTTTTCTCGGTTCCTCTGGACAGTCTATCTTGACATATAAGGCAAGTTACGTATCTTGCATTTACTTTTTTCTGACCTTTGGGAATTTAAAAAAATTGCCAAATGAAGTTTTCTTTCCGGTGAGACGTCCTGGGCTGCTCAGGCAAAAACTGCCTCTCTTCGTGCTCGTCGTCCTGTTCCTCTTCTTCCTCTTCTTGTTGAATTATAACTTGAGCAGGTGGTCCACTCTTCCTTGGATGTGGTGGAGGTGGTGGGGAAGCACCAGCTGAAGCTACTAAAGAAGCCATTGCTCAGTGATCACAAAGGGTCTTTCTCTCACAATGATGAAAGTCAGAGTGAGGAAAGAAGGAGGGATTTTCATCATTTGGGAAAAACAAGAGTTCTCAACCAATGAAAAGTGTTCATTTTAGATTATATGACCTAGTCTTACATCATTAGGAAACCAAAAGTGAAATGAACCAATGAAAAGTGTTATTACCAAGTCACATGACCTGCTGTGTTTACGTTAAGCGCTTTGCAGGGCCTCCCGGTTTGCTTCCAGAAACCTGCGCTTTGCAACTCGCTTCGCGTACCAGTTCGCTAACGTAGCACGTCATATGACGTATCACGCGACAACGCGAAACGTCATGCGGACGGGAGGCGTCACGATGTTGTTTTCTAACGCGGCAGTTGCGGTAAAGAAACGTTTACCGGCTCGCGGTCTATTTCGCGGCATCAAGGTCAGCTAACGGGAAGCTTCCCGATTCGCGAAGCGGGAACGAAGAAAAAAAAATATTTTAAAAAAAAATTATTCATAAACATATAAAATATATTTTTGGATTTAAAGAAGAATACATTTTACAGCTACAGATATTAGCTGTTAAAAAACCAATGAAATTCACTGAAAAAACCATAGGTTATAGACCATATATAGTTAGGAATTAGCATTTACAAAACCTTGAAAATTCACTGAAAAAAACCATAGGTTATAGACCATATATAGTTAGGAATTAGCATTTACAAAACCTTATTTTACTCACACAAAACCATTGAAATTCCATATATAGTTAGTTGCACTAACTATATATCGCGCACCCGCAATCCACTGCTGATGATGTCACATATTACATCATTCATGACATGGTCAGTGACATCACTGATGACATCACTGATGACATCTCAAATGACATCACTGATGACATCACTGATGACATCTCATTTGACATCAATGACCACATCACTGATGATATCATTCATGTGACAATACAATGCATCTCCTCACATTTTAATATAACCTCTGTTTCACCCAGTGTTAAATACAGAGTATAATTTTTGAAACCATTGACACACCAATACTAGTTACTACATACGCACTCACTGATTCCTACGTCTACACACACCTTCACTCATTCACCCATACAATCATTCATACATACAATCACTCATCTTTACAACACTATCATATGCACTCATACACCTATACAGACAGTCACAGTCTGCCACTCATCCATGGAGTTACTCACTCACCTAGTCAGTCATGTAAAGAATCAATGACACTTCCATTTTCTTGTCTATACAGTTAAACATAGAGCACCTTACATTTTCAAACATATACTAACACATACTTATTCTCTTATACAATCATTGATACAAGTACACATTGATCTGCACAGAGTCACACACCTCCCAGCCAGCCACACACACACTCAGTCTCCCATACAAATACTTGGGCAATCAATCAATAACCCATATAGTTACTCATACAGCTACTGATCAACACATGCAGCAGTTTACAGAACAACAGACATAATGATGCACAAATTAAGACAGTTTAGTCACTAACCCATGCACTCAGTGAGACACATTTAATCACTCACTCATACAGTTAGTCATGCACCTACTGAATCCTTCGTCCAGACACTTACACATCCACTCAATCTTCAATATGTAAGACATATTTAAACTTTACAGAAACATAAAATTACTGGATGTTTTTTTTCAGTGATGTCATCAGTGATGTCATTTGAGATGTCATCAGTGATGTCATCAGTGATGTCATCAGTGATGTCACTGACAATGTCATGAATGATGTAATATGTGACATCATCAGCAGTGGATTGCGGGTGCGCGATATATAGTTAGTGCAACTAACTATATATGGAATTTCAATGGTTTTGTGTGAGTAAAATAAGGTTTTGTAAATGCTAATTCCTAACTATATATGGTCTATAACCTATGGTTTTTTCAGTGAATATATATATATATATATATATATATATATATATATATATATATATATATATATATAACGGCGGACGAGGCAGCAACTCAATGCAGGTGAGCCCCACCTTCCACTGTGAGGAGGAGCCTATAAGGAATCCCTGTGTGGGTCAACACTGTGTATGGACTAGGCAGCTGAAGAAGGCACCAGCCGAAACCGGTTCTGCCACTGTTCTTAAATAAATTTTACCTGCCGATTTCCTCTGTGTCTCTGGTTATCTTTGTTGACGGAGGGGAGACAACCTCTGTTGTACTGGAGAGAGTGACTTCTTATCAGCGCGGTTCCTGTGACGCGCACCAGAGACCCTCTTGAAAGTGGCCGCGGACTTTGCTGGAGAACGAGGAAAGGTGACGACGAGTTAATGTGCACCGCGGCCCGCCACTGAGTTTCCCGGGGTCTGAAAGCGCACCAAGATAACAACAGGCAAGGAGGTCGCTGAAAGACGCTAAAGACCTACCAGTGCCAGCTAATGCGTGACCTCGGTGATTGGGGCTGAGAGAATGAATTTTGGCAGCCACAAGTTTGTGTTCCAATTGTGAAGCCCCACCACTGCATAGAGTGCTAGTACGGTGCAGTCTGGGACTGGTAGTCCCCAAAATGGCGTACGAGGCAGCAACTCAATGCAGATGAGCCCCACCTTCCACAGTGAGGAGGAGCCTATAAGGAATCCCTGTGTGGGTCAACACTGCGTATGGACTAGGCAGCTGAAGAAGGCACCAGCCGAAACCGGTTCTGCCACTGTTCTTAAATAAATTTTACCTGCCGATTTCCGCTGTGTCTCTGGTTATCTTGGTTGACGGAGGGGAGACAACCTCTGTTGTACTGGAGAGAGTGACTTCTTATGAGCGCGGTTCCTGTGACGCGCACCAGAGACCCTCTTGAAAGTGGCCGCGGACTTTGCTGGAGAACGAGGAAAGGTGACGACGAGTTAATGTGCACCGCGGCCCGCCACTGAGTTTCCCGGGGTCTGAAAGCGCACCAAGAGAACAACAGGCAAGGAGGTCGCTGAAAGACGCTAACGACCTCCCAGTGCCAGCTGATGCATGACCTCGGTGATTGGGGCTGAGAGAATGGATTTTGGCAGCCACAAGTTTGTGTTCCAATTGTGAAGCCCCACCACTGCATAGAGTGCTAGTACGGTGCAGTCTGGGACTGGTAGTCCCCAAAATGGCGTACGAGGCAGCAACTTAATGCAGGTGAGCCCCACCTTCCACTGTGAGGAGGAGCCTATAAGGAATCCCTGTGTGGGTAAACACTGCGTATGGACTAGGCAGCTGAAGAAGGCACCAGCCGAAACCGGTTCTGCCACTGTTCTTAAATAAATTTTACCTGCCGATTTCCGCTGTGTCTCTGGTTATCTTGGTTGACGGAGGGGAGACAACCTCTGTTGTACTGGAGAGAGTGACTTCATATATATATATATATAAATGGGGAAGTGGGTCGGCGGTTGCGCACACCGCTTCCGTTAAAGCCCCTGAAGAGAAGCACATGGAGCTTCGAAACGCGCCGGGCAGATCCCGTACGGAGCGGCGTCTACGAGTGGATCCCCGTCCTCACCTATACATAAACCAAGCTGCTGTTCGCGTGCTACTCAAAGGTGGACACCTTCGAGCATTGATATATATATATATATATATATATATATATATATATATATCTACAGGAACTCCGCAATACCACCTCCAATCCTTCAGGACAGGCGAAGCAGGAGACAGACCACGACTTTTTTCAAGGTAAGTTTATTTTTTCAGTTTTTCATCATTAACCAACCAACCATGACGCGTTTCGGGCTTTGAAGCCCTTGTTCACATGCCATATATATATATATACAGGACTCAGAACCTCCAGTTTCCTGGAACAGGTTTACTAACTCATTTCATCATGTGCAGCAGCAGCGTGAAATGTTCAATATATACACACCACAAATTAAACACAGCGTCAAACACACACCACATACTAATGTTGTGGTGCTTGTCACATTGTAATGTGTTTAAAAAGGGAAACTACCATTACAATGCAGGCATTACCACTAAATGCTTTTACAACAAAGCCATTACATAGCTGCTACCTTTACCATGCATGCCATTACCACACATTGCCATTTGTGGGTAAGTATTATGAAAACACTGTTTTTAAAATTACACACCATACTTTTTCTATGTAATTTAAAAAGAACAGAAAGTTTACTTCAATAACTACACTTCACTCAGGAATTAAAAGGGTCATTCTAGCCTGTGTTTAAATATTAAAAAGTTGGTCAGAATTACAGTTATTTTTAATGGGAGTTCGCAGCAGCAGTGAGAAAAGATGGCCGCCTCCTAGCATTCTTCTGTCACATCGAAGAAAGTTAATTCAGGGAAAGACGGCTATTCAGCTTCATAACCATGCAGACAAGTGTCAGAACAGCTCCTGATTGCTTTGTTATGCCTTTTTCTTTTCTTTTACAATGTCTTTCCACTACCTGTTGTGATCATATTTCTTTAATCTTGTTGTTTCTATTTTAAGCTGTATGTGTTTTTCTCGTTCCCCCATCTTGTTCCCCCATCTCTTTGACATTATGTCTTTTTGTTCTTTACTCTCATGTCTAAAGTTTTTTGGCTTTTTGCCATCTCTCTTTTATATGTGTATCTAGGGAGTGAGTATTCTTCCCATGCCTCTCGTCTCTTCTTCATCTTTTACTTCACTTTTCGCCTTCACTTATCCCTTTTATTTTCCTCATTGCTATGCAGCAAAGAGCTCGGTAAGCATTTCTGTTTTTCTGGTTCTCTATTACTTATTACCTGGTTTCATACGGATGGCAAGGTTTCTATACTTTTTCAAACTACCCTCTATGTTTCATCTTATTAGTTCTCTTTTTTATAACAACTTTTCTGTCTTTAGGTAATCCTGTATATTCGGCTCTCCAATACTTTATCTCAAAATTGTTTTGGTCGGTCATGTTTATAGTTCTTAGTGGTTTCTTATGTGCTCTTGATTTATCTCTCAATCAATCAATCAATCAGCACATTTATATAGTGCACTATTCACCCGGAGGGTCTCAAGGCGCTTGGGGGGGAGGGAGGGTCCGCTACTGTTCGAACAGCCAGGTCTTGAGCTGCTTTCTGAAGGCGAGGTGGTCTTGGGTCAAGCGGAGGTGGGTCGGGAGGGTGTTCCAAGTCTTGGCGGCCAGGTAGGAGAAGGATCTTCCTCCTGTGGTGGCTCTTCGGATGCGAGGGCGTTGTTGGTTGATCGGAGCTGACGAGTGGGGGTGTAGAAGTTGAGGCGGCTGTTGAGGTATCTTGGGCCTTGGTTGTGTAGGGCTTTGTGTGCGTGGGTGAGGAGGCGGAAGGTGATTCTCTTGTTGACCGGGAGCCAGTGCAGGTCTCTCAGGTGTCCGGAGATGTGGCATTGTCGGGGGACGTCGAGGATGATTCTTGCTGAGGCGTTCTGGATCCGCTGGAGTCTCTTCTGGAGCTTGGCGGTGGTTCCGGCATAGAGGGCGTTGCCGTATTCCAGTCGGCTGGTGACGAGGGCCTGGGTGACCGTCTTCCTGGTCTCGGTGGGGATCCATCGGAAGATCTTATGTAGCATGCGCAGGATGTTGAAGCATGACGAGGAGACGGCGTTGACTTGTCTGGCCATGGAGAGGGAGGAGTCCGAGATGAAGCCCAGGTTGCGTGCGTGATCCGTTGGTTTGGGTGCGCTGCCCAGGGCGGGGGGCACCAGGAGTCGTCCCAGGCGGAGGGCGAGGATCCCAGGATGAGGACTTCCGTCTTATCTGAGTTCAGTTTCAGGCGGCTGTTCATCATCCACTCGGCTACGTCTTTCATCCCTTCATGCAGGTAGGTTCTGGCGGTGGCGGGGTCGTTGGTGAGGGAGAGGATCAGCTGGGTGTCGTCGGCGTAGGAGATGATGTTGAGGTTGTGTTGGCGTGCGATGGCCGCAAGGGGGCTCATGTAGACATTGAAGAGGGTGGGGCTGAGCGAGGAGCCCTGTGGAACGCCGCAGATGACTTCGGTGGCTTCTGATCTGAATGGTGGTAGGCGGACTCTCTGTGTTCTTCCGGCGAGGAAGGAGATGATCCATTCTAGTGCCTTCTCCTGGATTCCAACGTTGCTGAGACGCTGCACTAGGGTGCGGTGGCAGACAGTGTCGAACGCCGCGGAGAGGTCCAGGAGGATGAGGGCCGCTGTTTCTCCATTGTCGAGCAGGGCTCGGATGTCGTCGGTGGCTGCGATGAGGGGGGTCTCGGTGCTGTGGTTGGCCCGGAAGCCAGACTGCGAGAGGTCGAGGGATCCGTTCGTCTCGAGGAAGGCGGCCAGCTGCTGGTTGACGGTCTTCTCGATGACTTTGGCCGGGAACGGGAGGAGCGAGATGGGGCGGTTGTTTTTGAGTTCGGTGGGGTCTGCTGATGGTTTCTTCAGTAGAGCGCTGAGTTTGGCGTGCTTCCAGCTCTCCGGGAAGGTGGCTGTGTCAAAGGAGGTGTTGATGATGTCTCGCAGATGGGGTGCGATGATGGAGTCGGCCTTGTTGAAGACGTGGTGAGGGCAGGGGTCGGTTGGGGATCCGGAGTGGATGGAGTTCATCGTCCTGATGGTGTCTTCGGTGGTGATCAGGGTCCAGGCGCAGGTGGTGGTGGTGGGGGGCGTTGGTGCTGTTGTGGGGTGCGCTGGTTGTGTGCTGAAGCTGTTGTGTATGTCTGCGATCTTGTTGTGGAAGTAGGAGGCGAGGGAGTTGCAGAGGTCTTGCGATGGGGTGATGTCGTTGTTTCCGGCGCTGGGGTTGGAGAGCTCTTTGACGATGGTGAAGAGTTCCTTGCTGTTGTGTGCGTTGTTGTCCAGTCGTACCTTGAAAGCAGTTCTCTTGGTGGCGTGGATCAGTTGGTGGTGTTTTCGGGTGGCGAGCTTGAGGGTGGTCATGTTGTCTGGTGTCGGGTCTCTGCGCCATGCTTTCTCGAGGGCTCGGCAGTTCTTCTTGGAGCTCTTGAGTTCGTCGGTGAACCAGGGTGCTCTCTTGCTGCCGGGTCTGCTAGGCGGGGTCCTCAGTGGGGCGAGGTCGTTTGCGCAGTTGCTGATCCACTTCGTGAGGTTGTTGGGGGCCAGGCTGGGATTCGCTGAGCTGGTGGGTGGGTCCTGGCTCAGGGATGCGGTGAGCTGGTCGGCTGTGATCTTGTTCCAGCTTCTGCGTGCAACCTGTTGCTGGTGGTGGTGGGTCGTGGTTCTTCTGAAGCCGAAGTGGACGCAGCTGTGGTCCGTCCAGTGGAGTCCGGTGGCGTGGCTGAAGACGATGTCCTTTCTGGAAGAGAAGACGGCGTCGAGTGTGTGTCTGGCGTAGTGGGTGGGGGTGGTCACCAGCTGCTTGAGACCGAGGTTGGCGAGGTTGTCCAGCAGGGTTGTGGTGTTGCGGTCGTTGTTCTCCAGGTGGAAGTTGAGGTCCCCGAGGAGGATGTAGTCACCGGAGGGCAGGGCGTGCGGGCTGATGAAGTCGGCGATGTCTTCGCTGAATTGTGTGCGTGGTCCCGGGGGTCTGTAGATGAGGGTGCCTCTGAGGGTGGTCTTGGGGTCGGTGTGGATCTGGAAGTGCAGGTGTTCGGCGGCTGTGAAGGTGGTGTCGGAGCTGGTCGTGATGCGGATGGTGTTCCTGTGGATGATGGCGATGCCTCCTCCGGTCTGGTTTCCGCAGTCCCTTCGGATGATCTTGTAGCCGTCTGGGATGGCGATGGGGATGTCGGGCTCTGAGGAGGCGTTCATCCATGTTTCCGTGAGGAAGGCGACGTCTGGTGATGTTGTGTCGAGGAGGTTCCAAAGCTCGACGGCGTGTCTGTGGACGGAGCGGGTGTTGAGCAGGATGCACTTCAGGTGGTTGCTGCTGGTTCTCGGTTTCGTGGGTGCGGGTACGGTGCAGGTCCGGATGCAGGTGAACTTGCAGGAGTGGCAGCTGAAGGGTCCGTGGGTGCGTCTAGGGGTGGCTCGGTAGCATCCCGGGGTTCGGCCGGCGTTGAGAGCGATGAGTTCGGTGGCGTCGTAGGTCCGTCGGGTTGGCTTCCGTCGGTGGGGGCCAGGGGTCCTGGCACTGGGCACGGTCCAGGCGCAGACGGGCTTACCTTTGGCGCACCTTCGGCGCTCAATCGGTGCTCCCGCTGCGCGCTTCCACTGCGCGGTCGCTCTGGGGGCGTCATAAGTAAGGAGCCGGGAGGCGGGTCAGCTGGGTGGCGGGAGCGGGGCGGCGAATGGGCTGGTGGTGGGCGGGGCCGCAGGGAGGCAGCGGCGGGAATTCTGTGCAGGCGGGCGGCTCGGCGGCGGCTGGGGTGCTCGGGGTCAGGTGCAAGCAGGAACGGCATCAGGAGCAGGAGGGGTGACCCGGCCTTGTCACAGGCACAGTGACAGGCACTCTCTGATGAGTAGTTAACAAATTGTTTCGTGGAACGTCAAAGGAATTCGTAACCCAGTCAAAAAGCAAAGAGTGTTGTACCATTTATCAAGATTGAAGTGACAAGTAGCTTTATTACAGGAAACACATATTAAAGAACCTGATTTAAACTCTTTGCGTGAGGAATTGGGCAGGAGTGTTTTTTGCTCCCCAGCTGTCAATAATAAGAATGGTGTTGTAATTTTATTTTATAAATACCAAGGTATTTAGCTGATGAACTAGGCCAAAGATGACAACGGTAGATGGGTTCTGTAAGAGATTAAGATAAATAATACCCAGTTTTCTATTTGCGATTTCTATGGTCCTAGTGGTGTAGATTTAGTATTTTGGAATGCATTTTCTGCTCTCCTTTCTTCCCATGCATCCGAAAATCTCATAGTGGGTGGTGACTGCAACCAGCGTTTGGACCCCTATTTAGATCGGAAATCTCAAACCAAGTGTAGGAAGGGGGAGTCTCTAGTTGGCGCAGTGCAGCACTGGCGACAAGCAGGGACTCTCTCTTCCCCGTCAGGGCTGAGGGTTACCTTCAAGACAACCTCTGCTTACCCTCTAGGTAGTGTGGCTTAAGCAGTCTTAGGCTAATCTCTGGGGCACATAGGGTTAAACATTTGCAGTATTACACCACCACCACCAACCCACCACACAATGACACCAAACTGTATTTTGTAAAAATATATATTCTTTATATAATTTCAAGCAGGCTTGTAAATACAGTCTTGGTTACTTCTTCAATGCAGGTTCCAGTATTCTTTATCAAAGTCACAGTTCGTGAAATAAATGCACTCTTTTGGGCCTTCTGCCCAGGTTTAAAAAGGTTCCAGTGTCTTATGGCGCTCCGAGGCGCTTCCTGCTGTCTCCGCGCTAGAACTGAGTCACCCTTCGGGGCTCGACTCGGGGAGCGGGGGCCGTGGGCCACAGGGAGCGTCAGGCGGGGCCTCGGGGGCCAGGAGCAGAGCGAGCCTCTGACTCGAGGGCGGCTCGCGCTGCCAAGCAGACAGCAGCTGCGAGGCTCCCGGGGCGCCCGAGGTCACAGAGCGCGGTGCGGGCTCGGATTGCAGAGCGCTCGCACCGTGAAGGCAGGGACACAGTACCTTTCTAAATTCTTGCGGAGATCTTCGAAGAGGACGGCTGAAGGGGGAGCTGTCCCACGTCGCGTTGCTTCCTTGACGGGCGAGGCGAGCGGCGGCTCGAGGCAGCAGGTCACGGGTCACCCGGGGGCGGCGGTGCTCGATGGGGGCTCAGGTCCTTTTACTCAGTCTTCTCTTTCGTCCTGACGGCGGTGGCTGGGTGTGGCGCAGTGGCAGTACGATCCCCAAGTGCGGGACGTACCCAGCCAAAGTGCCGGTCGCGGTGATGTCCCTTCAGCGGGGCAGCAGGCAGGACGCTGATAGCGGGGGAAGACAGAAGGGCGGCAGTCCGTCTTGGCGGGGGAGTCTACGGCGCTGGGGCCCAGTAGACCTCGATGTTTGGACCGGACGGGTCCTCCGTTACTTTGTTCGTGTGGGGCAGAAGGCAGACGCCGTCACGATGCTCGGGCCAGCGGCGGCTGGGCCTCACGGTGCTAGGGCGACTGGCTGACCCCACGGTCACGGTGTGCAGGGGGATGGATGCCCTCGTCGTCCTCAATCAGCGCTGCAGCGATAAGCAGCACACACAGCAGATGCCTTGGTCAGGGGTTAGCGCTCACTGTTCCTGGAGCGCTGGTCAGGGGGCAAGTTCAACAGCAAGCCCTTGGAGATCTTTCAGCAGAGTTTGGCACAAAGTTCAAAATAAAAGCAAAAGTCTCTTGTAGTCTTTTCTCTTCCTCTCCTTTGGCAGCCAGGCACCAGACACAGGCCAGAGTCAGTACTCCTCCTTGTAGTCCTTCCAGGTCCTTCTCTTCGGGCAGAGTTTCTTCTGTAGCACAAACAGGATCTAATTTACAAGGAGCAGGGCTCCTTCTTTTATACCCAGTTTCTTTTGTTCTAGCAAGCCAGGGGGGCCTCTGCATAACTGCTCCAGTCTCTGAGCACTTGTTGTGGGTACTTCTGGCTTCTGCATTCAGTGTGAGGGCAGGCACATCAGCCGCTCCCCAGGGGGGCGGAGCCGGCATTGTGAAGGCAGGGGCAGCTTGAGCACTTTGTTGACAGGCTTCGGTCCTTACTGGGCCAGGTGCAGGCTGAGTCATCAGTCGCTCCCCAGGAGGGCGGAGCCAGCATTGTGGAGGCAGGGGCACAGCCTGATGCATCATTCAGGGGAAACTCCCACCACCCACTAAGGGGTCATCCTGCTAATCACTACCTGTCAACTCCCAGCCCTGTCACTCACACACACCAGACAGTCAGATCCACATCCAAGCAGAGGCGGGCTGAAATGGTTAGGCCAGCAAATGCTAACTTTCTAAAAGTAGCATTTGCAAACACAGGATATTAAAATAAACTTTACTAAAAGAAGTATTTTATTATTCTGAGTTCAGGCATACTAAACATTAATTTCTACCATGCTCCCTGAGCCTGCTGGGATTATAGAGTGTAATAATTCCAGCAGCCCATCTGGCCTAGAAGGGAACTGGTAGCCTTACAATAGTGAAAAACGAATTTGACAGTAATTCACTATTAGAACAGGCCACACACATCAGGGCATGTTCTACCTTACACTTACAATGCACCCTGCCCTCAGGCCTACCATAGGGGTGACTAATATGAAGTTAAGGGAAGGTTTAGGGGCTGGCAAGTGTGTGCACTTGCCCAGCCAGCATGACAGTACCAGACTGCACGCAGGTTCTGCAATGGCAGACCCTAGACACATTTTAAGGCTGCTTCTGTGGGTGGCGCAACCAGCGCTGCAGGCCCACTAGCAGTATTGGCATTCACAAGCCCTGGCACTCCTGGTGCACTTTACTAGGGACTAACAGTGAATCCAATGCACCAATCAAGGACATCAATCACATGTACATTTTACAGTAGGGAGCACTTGCACTGCGGCACGGGTTGGCCGTGGCGCAGTGCCCTGAGTAGCAGACACCAGCAAAACATTTGAGGCACAACAGCAAAAAGTGGAAGGGAAACTCACGCCAAGGTGCCAGGTCTAACACGTGTCCCCTCCAGCTGAAATGTGGGGGGAACTACCCTTCCCCAGGGAGTTCCACATCACTAAGGCGGAAAAATCTGGACAGACCATCAGCATTGGCGTGATCTGTGCCAGGGCGGTGTTCCACCGTGAAGTCCATACCCTGTAGGGAGATGGACCACCTCAACAGTTTTGGGTTCTCACCCCTCATTTGCATCAACCATCTGAGGGGCCTGTGGTCTGTCTGAACCCGGAAGTGAGACCCAAACAAGTAGGGTCTTAGCTTCTTCAGCGCCCAGACCACAGCAAATGCTTCTCGCTCTATTGCACTCCACCTACTTTCCTGTGGAAGTAACCTCCTACTGATGAAGGCTACGGGTTGGTCCCAGCCCTCCTCAGTCATCTGTGAGAGAACAGCCCCTACACCATGCTCTGAAGTGTCTGTTTGCACTGTGAATTCCTTGGAGAAATCAGGAGCCAGGAGCACGGGCGCCGTGCACATGGCAGTCTTCAGGGTGTCAAAAGCCTTCTGACAGGTGTCAGTCCAAATCACATTCCTGGGCTGCTTCTTAGAAGTCAGCTCTGTCAAGGGGGTCACAATAGTGCCATAGCCCTTGACAAACCTCCTGTAATACCCAGTGAGCCCCAGGAAGGCTCTCACTGCAGTCTGGGTCTTGGGGGGTTCCCAAGCCAGGATGGTTGCAATTTTGGGTTGCAAGGGTGCCACCTTGCCACTCCCCACTTGGTGTCCCAAGTACACCACTGAACCCTGCCCAATCTGGCACTTGCTTGCCTTGATTGTGAGGCCTGCCTTGCGCAGGGCCATCAACACTTCCCAGAGGTGCCGCAGGTGTTCTGGCCAGGTACCACTGAACACTGCGATGTCATCCAGGTAGGCGGCACTGAACTCATCCAGCCCAACCAACACCTGGTTGACCAACCTCTGAAAGGTGGCAGGGGCATTCTTCATTCCAAATGGCATAACCCGGAACTGGAAATGCCCATCTGGTGTGGAGAATGCGGACCTCTCCTTTGCCCCATCGGTCAAGGCGATCTGCCAGTACCCAGACGTTAAATCAAACGTGCTGAGGAACCGGGCAGCCCCTAGCCGATCAATGAGCTCATCAGCTCTGGGGATAGGGTGCGCGTCAGTCTTGGTGACTGAATTGAGTCCTCTGTAGTCTACACAGAACCGGAGTTCAGGTGTGGCTCCCGGCGCAGCAGCCTTTGGGACCAAGACCACGGGGCTGGACCAAGGACTGCTGGAAGACTCAACCACCCTAAGAGCAAGCATCTTGGAGACCTCCTCCTTGATGCAGGCCCTGACCCTGTCAGTCACTCTGTAAGCTTTATGCTTCACAGGTAAGCTGTCTCCTGTGTCCACATCATGGACGCACCAATCTGTGACACTAGGAACCAGGGAGAACAGATCTGGAAACTGCCCCAGCAATTGGCGGCAGTCCTCCTGTTGCTCAGGGGTCAGGGTGGGTGAGAGGTTAACTCCATCCACTGACCCATCTTTCTCACAGGCCACTAAGAGGTCAGGGAGAGGCTCAGACTCCTCTTCCATTCCATCATCAGTGGCCAACAGCATGCCCACTTCGGACCTTTTCAAGTGGGGCTTGAGGCGGTTAACATGGAGGACCCGCAAAGGGTTCCGGGGCGTCTTCATGTCCACCAAGTATGTCACCGAGCTCTTGCGCTCCACAACCTCAAATGGGCCTGTCCACTTATCCTGAAGTGCACAGGGTTCCACTGGGGCCAAGACATACACCTCTTGTCCAGGCTGAAGCTCTACCAGAGTGGCATTCTGGTCGTACCACCGCTTCATCTCCTCCTGGCTCGCTTCCAGATTTGCCTCAGCAAGTTGTCTGAAGCGCCTGGTTTGGCTTCTGAAGGCCAGCATGTAGCTATATACATTCTGGGGAGGTTTCCTGGGAGATTGCTCCCAGCCTTCCTTTACCAAACTCAGCGGTCCTCTCACGGGGTGACCATACAGCAGTTCAAAGGGGCTGAACCCTAGGGACTTCTGTGGCACCTCGCGGTATGCAAAGAGCAGGCATGGCAAGAGGACGTCCCACTTACGCCTCATTGGACCTTCCAGGCCCATGATCATGCCCTTCAGGGTTCGGTTGAATCTTTCAACCAACCCATTTCCTTGGGGATGGTAAGGTGTGGTGAACTTGTAGGTTACACCACACTCTTGCCAAAGGGACTTCATATACTTGGATATGAAGTTGGTCCCCCTGTCACTCACCACCTCTAGAGGGAATCCCATTCTGGAGAAAATTCCCATCAGTGCACGCCCCACCACGGGGGCCGTCACTGTCCTCAGAGGGATGGCTTCAGGGTACCGGGTGGCATGATCCACCAAGACCAGGATGAACCTGTTGCCCATGGCTGTCTTGGGGTCCAGAGGCCCAACAATGTCAATACCCACTCGTTGGAATGGCGTACTGACCACAGGGAAGGGTTGGAGGGGAGCCTTGTTCTTCCCTCCGCTCTTCCCACTTGCCTGGCAAGTTGGACAGGTCCTACAATGAGCATCTGAGCTCTTGTGCATTTGGGGCCAGTAGAAGTGGGTGACAAGCCTGTCATAGGTCTTGTCCATCCCCAAATGTCCTGCTAAAGGCACATCATGAGCCAGTCCCAGTAGGAAGGCTCTGAACTTCTGGGGTACCACCAGCACACGGGCTGACCCAGGTTCAGCAGCCTTAGGCTCTGAATACAGGAGGTCATTCTCCCAGTACACATAATGTGTTTTGGCCTGAACACCATTGGCCTGGTCTGCAGCCTGCTGCCGCATACCCACGAGAGAAGGACATTCTTTCTGCTCCCTGCAGAATTCCTCCCTGGAGGGGCCTCCTTCTTGCTGCCAATGGTTCAGCTCAGGCAGGTCCCCCAGTTCGGCAATCTGTTCCCCAGTAGGCTCCAGGGCATCCCCCTCAAGGTCTGCTTCCTCCTGGACCGTGGGAACTTCAGGGGCCGGTTTCCCGCGCACCCTGCGCCTTCTCCCTAAGGCCGGTTCCTGGGCCTCTCCTTCAGGCCCCAGGACCTCTTGATCACCCCTACTGGCTGCCATTGACCGGGTGGTCACGCACGCCCAGTCAGGTAGACCCACCATCTTCAGGTGAGTCGTCTTCTCCACCTTTTCCCAAGGGGAGTCCTCCAAGTCGTTCCCTAGCAAACAGTCAACAGGCATGGCTTTCCTCACACAGACCTGCAGAGTACCAGAGACCCCCCCCCACTCGAAGGGAACTTGAGCCATTGGACATTGGCTCTCAGAGTTGTCAGCATTGACAACCCTACAATAGGCATGGGGTACAACCTGCTCTTGAGACACCAGGTGATGCCTCACTGCAGTCACACTGGCTCCTGTGTCTCTAAGAGCCTCAGCTTTCCTACCATTGATGGTAACCACCTGCCCATATTTTTTAGTGTTAGAGGGCAGGTAGTTTGTAGGGACCATCTCACTGTCTCCTAGTGAGACTAGGGTCATCTGAACAGGATCTCCACCCCCCGGGACCATCACTTCTTCTCCTAAGTGAACACTGGTCACTTGTCGGGGCGGAGCACCAGTGGGTGCTGGTTTTCCAAACAGGCGACACTTGGGGTCACTGGCTATGTGCCCCGGGTCACCACATTTGTAACAATTGAAGGGCCCCTTTGGAACAGGTCTACCTGTCGGGCCCCATTCTGCTTTGGGGGTGGGGGAGGCTGAGAACCTTTCTGCTGGTCCCCTTGGGGATTACTTTGGGGGCCTTTTTGGAACCCTTTCTGTTTTCCCTTGTCCCCCCCACTCTTCTGCTGGAGACCCTGCCCACCCTTGGCGGAGTCTCCCACTGGACCCTTGTGGACCCTGGTGCTGAGCCAGCGGTCCGCCTCCTCAGCAAGCTTCCTCGGGTTGGACAGCTTGCTATCAATCAGGTGCTGGCGTAACTCAGGAAAACATTGTTCAGACAAGTGCTCCCATGCAATTAAATCAAAGAGACCCTGAAAATCATTCACTTTGTTACCCTTCACCCAACCATCCAGTGCTCTGCAAAAAAAAGTCACAAACTCCACATATGTATTCCCAAGCCGCTTATTACACTCCCTAAACTTCTGCCTATACATTTCAGGGGTAAGCCCATACCTGGTCATTAAAGCTTCTTTCATATGGGGATAGGATCTCTGGTCTTCAGTGGGCAAATCTAGCAGGGTGTCCCGCCCTTCGCTAAGGAACCTTCCCCATAACCCCGCTCCCCAATCCTTCTCAGGGACCCGGTGGGAAAACATGGCTACCTCATATGCCCTAAACCACTGTCCTATGTCATCCCCCTTAAAGAACTCCTTAACTACATCTTTGGGGATGTGCACTCTTGACTCTACCTGCACCGGCGTTGCGCTGCCACCAGAGGGAGGATGATCCAAGGTTTTCTCTTTTAGACTCATCTCCCTCATTTTCACATCATACTCCAATTGGAGTTTTCGCTCTTCCAGAGCCATTCTTTTGCTTTCAAGCTCCATTTGGCCCTTTAAATTCAATTCTGCCAGCTTTATCTCATGATCCCTGGTTGCCTGTCTGTCTGCCAGCTCCTCTGGCGACAGGCCTCTGCCAAAGCTAATGACGCTGTCTGGTTTTTCCAGACTCACAGGATCCACAGGTGCACCCTGATCCTCAGGTGCCTTCCTAGATTCCATCCAGGCCTTCAGGGCTTTGTAGAACTCGGGTTTGTTCTTGCACCCTGCGTGTGGAACCTTGAGTTTCCTGCAAAAAAAACTCAGTTGCTTCTTTGTGTAGTCATCCAGCTTTGATGCATCCCATTCTAGCTCCTGCGCACCAGAGGCTATGGATTCTCCTCCATCAACGCTGTTTGTGCCAGGCATGACTTCAACACTAGGGATCTTCTTCTTTAGCAAAATTTAAAAATCAAAAAGTCTGTGGCTAAGTTGCTGGACTGTAATCACTATGCAATGGTCAGTAGCTAAGGTAAAACACTGCAAATGTAAATTCGCGAATCCTCACCGCTGCGTCCAATGTAGGAAGGGGGAGTCTCTAGTTGGCGCAGTGCAGCACTGGCGACAAGCAGGGACTCTCTCTTCCCCGTCAGGGCTGAGGGTTACCTTCAAGACAACCTCTGCTTACCCTCTAGGTAGTGTGGCTTAAGCAGTCTTAGGCTAATCTCTGGGGCACATAGGGTTAAACATTTGCAGTATTACACCACCACCACCAACCCACCACACAATGACACCAAACTGTATTTTGTAAAAATATATATTCTTTATATAATTTCAAGCAGGCTTGTAAATACAGTCTTGGTTACTTCTTCAATGCAGGTTCCAGTATTCTTTATCAAAGTCACAGTTTGTGAAATAAATGCACTCTTTTGGGCCTTCTGCCCAGGTTTAAAAAGGTTCCAGTGTCTTATGGCGCTCCGAGGCGCTTCCTGCTGTCTCCGCGCTAGAACTGAGTCACCCTTCAGGGCTCGACTCGGGGAGCGGGGGCCGTGGGCCACAGGGAGCGTCAGGCGGGGCCTCAGGGGCCAGGAGCAGAGCGAGCCTCTGACTCGAGGGCGGCTCGCGCTGCCAAGCAGACAGCAGCTGCGAGGCTCCCGGGGCGCCCGAGGTCACAGAGCGCGGTGCGGGCTCGGATTGCAGAGCGCTCGCACCGTGAAGGCAGGGACACAGTACCTTTCTAAATTCTTGCGGAGATCTTCGAAGAGGACGGCTGAAGGGGGAGCTGTCCCACGTCGCGTTGCTTCCTTGACGGGCGAGGCGAGCGGCGGCTCGAGGCAGCAGGTCACGGGTCACCCGGGGGCGGCGGTGCTCGATGGGGGCTCAGGTCCTTTTACTCAGTCTTCTCTTTCGTCCTGACGGCGGCGGCTGGGTGTGGCGCAGTGGCAGTACGATCCCCAAGTGCGGGACGTACCCAGCCAAAGTGCCGGTCGCGGTGATGTCCCTTCAGCGGGGCAGCAGGCAGGACGCTGATAGCGGGGGAGGACAGAAGGGCGGCAGTCCGTCTTGGCGGGGGAGTCTACGGCGCTGGGGCCCAGTAGACCTCGATGCTTGGACCGGACGGGTCCTCCGTTACTTTGTTCGTGTGGGGCAGAAGGCAGACGCCGTCACGATGCTCGGGCCAGCGGCGGCTGGGCCTCACGGTGCTAGGGCGACTGGCTGACCCCACGGTCACGGTGTGCAGGGGGATGGATGCCCTGGTCCTCCTCAATCAGCGCTGCAGCGATAAGCAGTACACACAGCAGATGCCTTGGTCAGGGGTTAGCGCTCACTGTTCCTGGAGCGCTGGTCAGGGGGCAAGTTCAACAGCAAGCCCTTGGAGATCTTTCAGCAGAGTTTGGCACAAAGTTCAAAATAAAAGCAAAAGTCTCTTGTAGTCTTTTCTCTTCCTCTCCTTTGGCAGCCAGGCACCAGACACAGGCCAGAGTGAGTACTCCTCCTTGTAGTCCTTCCAGGTCCTTCTCTTCGGGCAGAGTTTCTTCTGTAGCACAAACAGGATCTAATTTACAAGGAGCAGGGCTCCTTCTTTTATACCCAGTTTCTTTTGTTCTAGCAAGCCAGGGGGGCCTCTGCATAACTGCTCCAGTCTCTGAGCACTTGTTGTGGGTACTTCTGGCTTCTGCATTCAGTGTGAGGGCAGGCACATCAGCCGCTCCCCAGGGGGGCGGAGCCGGCATTGTGAAGGCAGGGGCAGCTTGAGCACTTTGTTGACAGGCTTCGGTCCTTCCTGGGCCAGGTGCAGGCTGAGTCATCAGTCGCTCCCCAGGAGGGCGGAGCCAGCATTGTGGAGGCAGGGGCACAGCCTGATGCATCATTCAGGGGAAACTCCCACCACCCACTAAGGGGTCATCCTGCTAATCACTACCTGTCAACTCCCAGCCCTGTCACTCACACACACCAGACAGTCAGATCCACATCCAAGCAGAGGCGGGCTGAAATGGTTAGGCCAGCAAATGCTAACTTTCTAAAAGTAGCATTTGCAAACACAGGATATTAAAATAAACTTTACTAAAAGAAGTATTTTATTATTCTGAGTTCAGGCATACTAAACATTAATTTCTACCATGCTCCCTGAGCCTGCTGGGATTATAGAGTGTAATAATTCCAGCAGCCCATCTGGCCTAGAAGGGAACTGGTAGCCTTACAATAGTGAAAAACGAATTTGGCAGTAATTCACTATTAGAACAGGCCACACACATCAGGGCATGTTCTACCTTACACTTACAATGCACCCTGCCCTCAGGCCTACCATAGGGGTGACTAATATGAAGTTAAGGGAAGGTTTAGGGGCTGGCAAGTGTGTGCACTTGCCCAGCCAGCATGACAGTACCAGACTGCACGCAGGTTCTGCAATGGCAGACCCTAGACACATTTTAAGGCTGCTTCTGTGGGTGGCGCAACCAGCGCTGCAGGCCCACTAGCAGTATTGGCATTCACAAGCCCTGGCACTCCTGGTGCACTTTACTAGGGACTAACAGTGAATCCAAGGCACCAATCATGGACATCAATCACATGTACATTTTACAGTAGGGAGCACTTGCACTGCGGCACGGGTTGGCCGTGGCGCAGTGCCCTGAGTAGCAGACACCAGCAAAACATTTGAGGCACAACAGCAAAAAGTGGAAGGGAAACTCACGCCAAGGTGCCAGGTCTAACACCAAGTTTATTCCAAACAAAATGCATAAGACCTTTCACAAAGTCATCTCTTCTAGAGGGCTGATAGATGTTTGGAGAATCTATCACCCGGACTCTCTAGAGCTCTTCTTCTTCTCCCCTGTGCATAGATCCCACTCTAGAAAAGATTATATATTTTGTACACAATCTACTCTTCAATTTTTGACACATACTGAGATGGGTTCAATACTTATTTCAGATCACGTCCCGGTCATAGTAGATCTGGATTATCCTACTCCTATTGCCACTTCACGTAGATGGAGATTTAATAATACCCTCTTGCTGGATAATCAATTTACAGAGCAGTTTACATGATTTACGCACACATTTTTTGAGAAAAATATTCCCTCGGTCTCACAGATGAATTTTATCCGGGACGCATTTAAGGCCCTGGCCAGGGGTTTCATCATAGATTTTGTTGCAGAAAAAAAGAGTAGGATACTTAAGGAATAGATGCTAATTATTAAACCAATTAAAACCCTAGAACATGAATATTTTTCTTCAAATTACAATGACACTCTGTCTAAACTTATAAAGGCGAAAATGCTAAATAATAAACAGTCTTGGGAAGATGCTTGTGACATTTTACTTAAGTTTAATGCTGAAATGTATGGAGGTCAGAATAAGGCTGGTAAATCTCTGGCCAACTACCTTAAAATTAAAAAGCAAAAGACTGTGGGTCATATTAGCAAGAACCTCGTTAAAATATCGCTGTTTTAGTGGCAGAAAACTGCCGCTAAAACAGCGATAATAGGCTTGCTAATATGCGTTATAGAATTCCAAAAGAAGCCCAGGTTAGATGTCCTGCACATCTAACCTGGGCTTCTATTGGAATTCTATAAGGCATATTAGCAAGCCCATTATCGCTGATTTAGCAGCAGTTTCCTACTGCTGAAACGGCAATAACTTTAACGACGTTCTTGCTAATATGCCCCTAACATTGTTGCTAGAACAAATACAGCTGGGGTTAGGCATGTTAGTGATTCCAAAATATTAGAACGCTTTACAGACTTACACATCAGTTTAAATACCCCTGACTCCTCCCCTTCAGAGGATCAGATAGATGCTTCCCTCCATTCTTTAAGTTCAAGTAAAAGTTTATTAGAATAACAAAGGTGTCATTACAGAAAAAGAAATGAGGTACATTATCATCTAGAAAGCAAGGTAAATTAGGTTACAACAATAAATATCAGAAAGTAAAAAATTGCAGGGGAGAGAAAGAAAATTACCTTTCGTTCCTTTATTCTCTTTAGCACTTCTTTTTCCTCACATAACATTTATTGTCTTACCCCCATTTACATTGCCTCATATATCTTATATCCCAAGCCTCACTTCCATTTTCTTTCTCTCCCCTGCTTCCCTCCATTCTATTCCCAAGTCACTTGAAAATAATATAGATCTATCCTCTTTGGATATTCCAATTTCGGAGCAAGAAATTTCAAATGCCATTATTCACCTTCCTAAAGAGAAAACCCTTGGCTGATGGATTTTTTGTGCGCTTTTTTCTACATTTCAAACTTCTGCTCATTCCTAAGCTGTTGCTTCTTCTTACTGATTGTTTAACCATGAGAAGCGCACAAGGATCTTTTACTCAAGCCATACTTTATTTGATCCCAAAGAAAGGCAAGGATCATTCTCAGTACAGTATGTACAGACCTATTTCACTGATTAAGATGCACTGTAAGAATTTTTGCTAAAGTATATGTACTCGGTATTTATCAGGTTGTCCCTGATTGAGTTGATATACATCAATCGGGGTTCATGAAGGGTCGCTCCATCAAGGGCAATCCTAGAACCTTTCTTAATATAATACATCTGGCATCCAACTGTGGCTGCCATAACGCTGGATGCAGAAAAGGCATTAGATCGTCTGAATTGGCAGATCATTTTTGTTGCATTGAAATGGCATGGCTTCAGTACTCATATCCTTCAATATATCAAGTTACTATATTTTGATCCCAACACCTCTAATTGGGTCAATGGTCATCAATCCAGTTATTTTTCCCTCCACAGGGGGACTAGTGTAATGGTTCTCAGGCAGGTTCCGCAGGAGCGCCAAGGATCCGATGAATATTCCACAGCCTTCCCCTACGGCCTTCCGACTCTATCAAGCACTAGAGTACCGAGAGGCTCGCCAGGGGAAAACAGGGAGACAAAACAAGGAAAGGCGGGGAAAAAATATTCTTCTTGGTTGTAGACTTCTGTGTGGGTGGACATGCACCTGGCCTGGACCTCTGATGGGTGTAGGGGCTAGGGTAATAAAACTTTGCTGGCATATAACTGTGGATTGGTGACAGGGGTTTGGTTGAGTTGATAACATGTACAAGACTCTTAAACCAACATCTGTATCGCAGTAGAGCACACCAGAATCAGAAGGTAACATTCACGTAGAACTAACTGTCGTGATTCTGGGAGATGTGGAGATGTATCTTTCACGAGTCCACGCAAGTGCAGAACCCACACACAGTAAGTATGGCCAGGAATTCAGGAAGTGAGGGAAGATGATAAGGACCAAGAAGGAAACAAATGGCGGGTAAGGGAACCACCGGATGGCGGAGACTAAGCCCGGCCGCCGGGTGGAGGGAAGGAATAAACACGGCTAAATACCTAAAGAATCCCCTGCTAGGCAGCGGGGAACAAGCCCGGCTGGAATGCGGAGCAGGTAATAGAAATGACGGGGAAGCAGCAGCCCGGCCAGACGGCGGAGTAAGACCCGGCCGTCGGGCGGAGCCAGCAAGACCAAGGGGAACACTGACACACTGCCCGGCCGGACGGCGGAGTAAAACCCGGCCGTCGGGCGGAGCAGTCTAAATACAAAACGAGGCTCTAAGACAAGTTCCAGAACTCGGAACCACAGCAGGAACAAGTAGAAAGCCTCAATGCAGAGGAACGGAGGCGAGCTCGTTCAAACACTAAGGATTTCCGGAAATCAGGCAACAGGAAACAGGACAGGAATCGCAGTAACGGGAGCTTGACGCAAGGACGTAAAGCGTCGCTCCAAGGGCTCTACCTGCTTATGTAGGGGTTTCTTAAAGGGACCGCCCGTTTGCGGACCTCGAGGCATGACAACTAGACAAGATTGTCTTTTATAACCACTATTGTTTATCTTGTCTCTAGAAAACTTCCTGAAAAAAATGTGCTGTTCTTCCCAATTCACAGGTTTCCAATTTAAAGATATAGACATTACATTTACTGTTTATGTGGTTGATATTTTACTATACCTTGCTTACCCAAGCACATCCGTACCAGAATCTTTTTCCTTATCACATAAATATTTCATATTTTCTGGGTATACAAATCAGAGGTCCTTCCTCTAAATAAATATTGCCTTCCAGATATGTTTAAGAACACTGGGTTTACATGGAGGTATAAAATGTTTAGATATTTTATATACAAAAACATTAAAGAAAATATTAAAATTAACCTAAATGAAATTAATACAAAAATGTCGGTTTTGAGGGTTGGTACCCATTATTTTTTTTAAATGATGTTGCTACATATAGTTAATTTTTACTTATCTATGTTGACAGCATCCCTTCCACTCTCTTTATTTAAAACTATAAATCGCTCCATCATCAAATTCTTATGGAACAGTCGTAAGTCTAGAATCTCATTAGTACGTCTTCAACAATCAAAGAAAACTGTAGGGGTCAATTTTCCAAATCTTAGACAACACCATGCATCCTTTATGATGAAACAAATATGGACATCCCTTTCATCAACCCCTCAAGCAGAATTGACTACTTGGGGTCACCTGGAACAGGCCAAATGTACACCATTTTCTCTGAACAAGCGGTTCTTATCTCTTAACCCCCTAAGGCCTTTTACTCTCCAATACTTACCCATTCCATAGATGTTGCTAAAGCTTTATTTGTTTCTTCTAATTTCCATATGGATACTATTTTACAAACGCCTATCTTGTACAATAAACACCCTAAAACTAAAATACTCTTGGAGAGAGTGGATTAACAGAGGTATTATTACTATTGGCAATATACTCAATGATGGCTCTTTTATAGGTTTTTCTTAGATTCAGGAAAAGTATGACATAACTGCTTCTCATACTATACATTACCTTCATCTCAAGACTCTTCGTCTTCCTCTTTTCTCTCAGGCTTCTATCCCCGTTCTAGCGGGTCAACCCTCTCCATCAATTTAGATTTTTCCTCTCATGCAAAAGCTTCTGGTGTATACAGGATTTTGTCTCACCCCTCCGATTTCAGAACTAAATCCAAGGTGGAACTCTTGTGGGAAGCAGACCTTAACCAAGAGTTCTCTCTTCAGACATGGAAATCCATCTAGGCTAAACTTCATACTTCATCTCGCTTAGCAAGCACAGCACAAACATTATACTATTTTTACAATAAGCTATTCCTCAATCCTACGGAACTTCACAGATTTAAGTTGACTAATAATTCAAAATGCTGGTCTTGTTCATATGCAAGAGTAATTTTTTTACATATGTTTTTTCACTGCCCTCTGGTTAGGAAGCTTAGGATGCTCACATGGGAGAAGCTGAATGACATTTAGCCTTACATTTTGATATTTTACATATTTTCTTAGGAGGTTCTTCCCCTATATGGTACTCTCAGGGTATGGTAGGGTTCATAGACCTGATTATAGCTATAGCCCTGCAGATCATCACTACGAATTGGAAAGACTCCACTAAACTTTCTTTTACTGGTTGCCATCACCATAGATTGGACAGTGCATATGCTATGTCTATTCCTATGTCTATTCCTTTATTAATTAAAAAGGATTTATTATGGCCACCACTTACATCTTTCTTATCTAGACAATGTTCTCAATTGATATCCATTGCTACCAATTATGAACCACCATAAATGTAGTCAAACATTTAGTAGCTTAACACTGCTTTTTAGGTAATGTTGCTGGTGCTTATTATATGATTTCCCTCTTTACCCTTCCTTCCCCCTTCTTCTCTTTCTCCCTCTTATCTTTCTTCTCCTTTTCATGAAAATTTAAAATGCATTTGGTTTGGTAAAATGCTTATATTTTTCAATTCAAGCTCTATGGTATTTTAATACATCAATGTATGCATTGTTAACCTTTGCTGGTTTTACATTTTGTTATTTGCTCATTTCTGGTTAATGGAACTAATGACTGTTCTTATTTAAGTCTCTCATTCATTCTGCTTGGACTGAAGTGCTTGTATATTTAGCTTAATTGCTGTACTTATATAATCTTAATAAAGCATTCTAAACACAAAGAATTCAATTTTTATTTTAAACATGTACCTGTTCCTCCAGTGAGTCACACAGCTGGCTGCATGGGGACAGGGCCTCAGTAGCTAGCAACTCCGGCTATTCTGACGTGGCGTATTGGGCCCAGTCTCCTGCATTTCCTGGCATTGTGGCTCCCAGAGGTTGGAAACAGCAGTAAAAGTTGAGGAGGTGTTGTTGTTTGCACTGTTAGGAGACACATGAGTTTTTTTTAAATGCTGCCTATATCACCAAAACATGTGAGATCGTCACCGGAGATGGGCGCATCCATTGCCTTTAGTGCGTTGCTTGCAGACATGATAGCCTCTTGCTGTGTCCATTGTGGAGTTCCACACCTACTACCCATGAACTTCTGCCAACTTCCATCTAATTTGAAATGTCCTGATGGGGAGGTCAGGTGTCAGCCATTTTAGATTGTGAAATAGCGTGTGAATGTTAAGTGAGCCACCACCACTCAAAATGGTGGCTAGTTTGTTTACATATACAAAATGCTAATGCTATTCATTTGTCTTGATAAAAAAGTATTACATAGTGTGTTTCTGTGGTAAAATGCAATAGCTGCACAGTTTTGTTTATACTGCACTTGACAGAATTTTTATAAAAAATAAGAATGTGTAAATATTACATTAATAATGTATTATTTAGACATTTCTTTCTTTAAAAATGCATGCCAAAATGTCATTTAAAAAAAAAGAATTAATTAATGTTGTGTAAAACTATGCTAAAAAATATTTTTGGAAAACTAAATGAAGTATGCCTTTTATTTATAAATATGTTTACAAAAATGAACAACATATTTTGTCTTTCAACTACAGACATATGAACCTTGGAAGAGTGAGGAGAGTACAGCCTCAAGTTCTGAGACCGTTTCCAAATCTTGCTACCATGGAAGAACGGGATATAATTAAAAAATCAGAATTAATAGGCATATTATTCTTGATTTATGTCATTTCATCAGCTGGAGCCAGATCTTCTATCTCACAATAGGAATCCCACAGCAAAAACACCAATATTGAAATTAATGGCAGTACTTCAATCTTACAGGTATGGAACTGTAAATGAAAATATTGCATGAAATTTTGGGAATATGCATTAAATATAACGTATTAGGAAAATATCAAAAACATTTATTAATTCCAATTAAATCATGAACTAATTTTATTTGTGGTTTATGTTCTTTTTTGTCATCTTTAAAAAACACATTACCTACATGGAATCTATTTATGAATAAACAATCTTTTTTAATTTAACATTTTAAAATGTATCATACTAAAGTAAATGATCAAATTGAGAAAAAAACTACAAAGCAAATCTATGCTTTTTTTAACAAAACCAAATAAACTACAACAGAATATAAACAAAAAAAGCTTAAGTCACTCATGGTAAATGAAACTAATATTTAAGAGACAAATGTGTTTATTTGTTTGACATCCAAGGCATTAAAACTGTAAATGTGTCTAAAAGATAGTTTTGGGACTGTTTGATCGGTCCCAAGACTTGGTAGATGGTGAGCTGAGGGATAATACACCCAGTGGCCTCACTTTGCTGGCCACAGATTCCCACCCATGACACCTGTTTTCACTACCCTGCTCCTGTTACCCAGTGTACCCCAACTCCACTGGCTCCTGGCTGAACTGGAGGTGGTGGTGGTGTTGGATCAACAGCAGCCAGTACTGGGGAGCACAAGATTAGGGTGATGTTCCTTTGGACTCAGGAAGACCAGAGGCAGAGGTGTGGTCGCAGCTGGGGTGGAAGTTTAGGTCTGGGCTGAATGAGACTCGTTTTAACTGTCTGCCCAGGCAGACCTGATGGAACAGCATGCTCCTCATCATCTAGACTTGCAGGAGTGGTTTCCTCATTGAAAGCTTGTTCCAGGTCTGGAATGGAGGTATCGTCTGCAACAGTGGCAGATGGTTGTCCATGTACTCTGGGCGTTGGACCTATTATAAATTATTATAACAATGAATTAAAAAATCTGGAGGATACATCACATGAGTTTGTAAGAAAAAAAATATTGAGGGGGCAAGATGGCCGCTGACTGATTGCAGCAAGAAGTCGCAGTTTCCCCTCCCTCCTCCCAAGCCTTGATGCTGGAATGCTGGAGACCCATATATTCTCAAGCCATCATGTACTAGCATGGATTATGAATTACCGTTGTTTCGGTGAGCACTGTGGATTTCGGCAATGCTAGTAAAGCGGCTTGATCAACTTCTCCAGAGGTGGTGGCGGCTTGATGGTAAAGAAGATATGGCACCCAGCAGCCCCAAGCAGCAGCCGAAGGACGCTACTGCACAAAAGGAGCAAAGGTACCCACAAGATAGTAATAGCGGTAAAGATCAAACTGCTTTGCCCCATGGACGGCACGGCTCGACCCATATACGGAGAGGCATTGTTAAAAAGCCGGACGATGCGCGTGCCAATGGCGGCAGTGTATCCGCTGGAGATAGCGGTGGAAAAGACGCTGCCGGAGTTATTCGTAAAGCGGCCACAGCAAAAGGGGCCACAGATGGGTCAAACACATGGAGTTAAAAGAACCGGCCTGAAGGCAGCCTACCTTGCAGGAGACTTTCCAGACAAAAGCAGCAGCAGGCAGAGGTAGCGGAGACCGGCTCTGGTACCACACTGGCAGACGACGCTGAAACGGTTGCTGGGCAACAAGCGCAAGCAGAAGCAGAGCTGCAGGCGATCACCTGTGGGACACAGGCGAAGTCAAGCGATGTCTCTGTCATCGCTTCACCAACTGCTAAAGCTCAGGACCCACAAAATGCACACAACTTGGTGAAAGACAAAGGTGCCAGTAGGGGTGTGATAGTGGTTGAAAGTAGATTGGAAGATTGCAACAATATTAAGTCCCAAATCGCTGGTATTAATGGAGGAGGGACAGAGACTATACTAAATAATGGATTGACTGCATCTGGAGAAAATCCTTCTCTGGCCTCTTCTATTGCGCTGGGAAGAGCAGGGGTTGAGGTGGGGGTCGTGGGGCATGCCCACATATTAGCTTTAGACAAGGGGATACCTGGCACTCCGGATGGGGAATGTTTTTCTCCCTTAATGATGAAACAGACTCTGAGATATCAACTGATGGTAGCTTCATCAGTAGCTCTGACTCAGATTTGGTGGTAAGCTCCTCGGTGCAGAAGGTACCTGTGACTCATAGGGGGCACCACCAGAAAATAAGATCAAAGTCGAAATCAAACCCCCCACTTAGTCCGCTAGGAGCAGGCACAAACAGGAAACACTGTTGGGACTACTCCGCAACCTTGCATCTATATTAGGAAGGCTTGAAAGTCAACCCACAGCTGACTCAGGAAGGCATGGGTACTCAGCCTCACTTGACTTGTTATATACCACCCTCAAGCAAATGCAGGGCGAAGCCAGAGTAGAAAGCCGAAGAGCTAAACAGGCAGCAAAAAAAAATCAGAATTCTATGAGGAAAATGAATAAACTATATGATGAGATGGCTGAGAGGGTTACCCATGTAGAAGAGAGACGGGCAGGTTGGACGATTACGTTTCTAGATGGCAATCATTTAAAGAGGCACAGGAGAAGATGGTGGATGATGTCCAATGGAAATTGGAGACTTCGAGAACCGTCAGAGACGCAACAACATAAGACTCTTAGGGGTTGTGGAAGGCGTTGAAGGGCAGGGTGCTAGGTCAATTGTTATCAGTTTGTTTAAGGGGGCCTTTCCTGAATTGGCATCTTGGGGGTGGGAAAGCGAAGTACAGAGAGCGCATCGCTTCCCGTTCTCCCAGAATGAAATCTATGGGGCATCTCATGGGACATCTTAAGAGGCAAGACTGGGCATTTCTCGTATATATTGGCAATTTTCTTCTAAGACAGGAGATTATGGAGAAGGCAAAACCGGAAGCTAGGCGTATATTTGATGGGGTTTCGTTCTTTGCTACTGTACCCTGCAAGAATTACGACTATTGTCAGGGGGCATGTCAGGATGTTTTTTTCAGAGATTAAGGCCCAGCAGTATCTGACTGAATTAAAGGAACAGAAGGGAGGCTAGGGGGGTCTACTTTTGTTTATTGTTAAGTCTCCCATGGTCCATTTTTCTGTACTTCTTTGTTTTACGGGATTTGCACTCTAGTTAGAGGGGGTCCCCTATGGTTGAGGGTTGGTATTAAGCATCACAAGGGATGGAAGTTTGGGGAGGAAGGGGGTTTGTGACTGCTGCAGTCTGAGCTGTCACACATAGGTCATGAATGACCTATGTGCGTGTATGGGGGAGGGGGGAGGTTGGGGCTAGTTTTAAATGGGGGTGGGGGTGGAGGGGGAGTTTGCACTGTGTAGCACAGTATCAATTCTGAAACAGTTAAGTAGAGATGCGAGATCCATTACTAAAGGAAGGAAGTAGCTTTTGTTGAAAATCAGGAAAAAACGCATTAATCTATTGGTTGTTCGGATGGGACAGGTATACGATGTGTTCTAATGAGTATAAGAATTGCTTCTCTTAATGTGTGTGGACTGAACAATTATATGAAAAGACAGCGTGATGCGGCTGCCCTGAGGTTAATGTGATTGGATTTCCTTTGTCTTCAGGAGACACATCTAGAAGGGTCAAGGGCTTACTTAATGGAGCAGATGGGCTTCTCTTCATTGGCATACTCGAGGAAGGGGACTAAGGCTAGAGGGTGGCCTTTTTGTCTAAATGGAGGGATGTTAAGGTTATTAAAAAAAATGAAGATCAATGGGGTAGATGGATATTGTTGGAATGTGGAAAAAATAAACAAGTAGTCGCTGTGGGTTTAATATATGGATCCACTGAGGATGACCCAGATGTCTTTGAATTTTTAGACATAGAGCTGGCTTCTTGGCCTGAGCCAATTATCCTTTGCGGGGATTTTAATATAAATGGGGTGGGGGCTTGGGCACAGAGCATGGACAGCATTATGGAGGCCGGAAGAAGAAAGTATGCCGAGCAATTTGCAATCTTGCACAGCATAATGCTCTTGCTGATGCATGGGCACGACTGATCTCATCAGATGACGGAATGAGTTCGGAATTATCTTACAAACAAGCAGGGGGCTCTGCTGGGTTCTGTAAAACTAGGATTTTTGATATAATTGAGGGGGGGGCAGAATGCTCTATTAGGAGATTCTACGCAGAGCTGCCCGCATCTCAGACGGATGATTTAGAAAAATATGGAAAGAAATGGGCAGATAAGCTTTCAGGTGGACCAGGAATGTTTCTAGATCTCTCTCGAGATGGGGCAAACCTTACTTTGTTCAGCACAATTGCAGGCCCAACATTAGAAAACAATACATCCTTTGTACCATACACCTGCTAGAATAGCGCAGTGGGGTGGGACTACAGGAATTTACTGCCCCCGGTGTGATAGTCTAGAGGCTGATATTATACACCTATTTGCAATGAGTCCTAAGCTTGGTTTGCTGCATAAAGCAATCAAATCATTTTTGGATCAAACTCTATGAAATAAAATCATACTTACACCAGTATGGATTATGCTTGGGGTAGTGAGGGCGATGAGCAGTGTGGGTCGCAATATTTTCTGTTCATGGCTATGTCACTTTTAAGACTCTGTGTGGCAACTGCATGGTTGGATAAGGAAGCCCCAACATTTCATCTATGGCTGGCTAAGTTGCTGGCAGTATATTATTTAGAAAAAGGGATAGATGATAGGAAAGGGAAAAAAGGCAAAATCCTTGGGAAACGTTTTTTGGAACCTGTTATGAGATGGAAGAAGAATATCTAAAAACAAAGTCGGTGCTGGCTTTCTCTTTTTTGTTTTTTATTGTTTTTTTGGTTTGTTTCATTTGAATGTAGATTTATGGTTGGTTTTTTCATATTTGGTCGTAATTAAGGACTGCTTTTATGTCACTTTCTCTTTTCTTTCTTGATCTGCATCTCAGACAAAGTGACTGTGCTATATGTAAAAAAAATGTTAAAAATGAAAACAAGTTTGTGAAAAGAAATGAATCAATCTACAAGGATTTGTTTTAATATGATGAATATACCTTTCAGTAGTATTATGATTAATTACAAAAACAGTTTAAATTACAGACAAAATTACTTACTAAAAAGCAGGTAAACGTATGTCCAGAACTGGGGAAAAAAATTGGGAAGTATACATAAAATTTAGCAAACATTCAACAAAACACAGTAGAGAGGACAAATGCAAAAGAAAACATTTCAAGGCCTTGCTGGAAAAAAATCTGTACATTAAACAACTCAGGGGCTGAATATTATGCTGTTAAGAAGGGCTCTGGATGGGATTCAGTATTGTTGAATCCAGTTCGGAACCCTTGCTTCCAACTGAATCGTACAGTTTTCCCAACAACCGATTATGATGCCTGGAAACTTTTTGGCCAAACCAAATTAGTTCCAAAAGGCATCCAGAATAAAAAACACAATGGCCACTCCACTTAAAGTAAAAAATGGTCTAGTTCAACAAGATTTCAAATCCATTTAGCAGGTCTTGTATAATTTTCTTTATTCATATTCTTCTTAAAAAGCACACAATGCCAATGCGTTTCATCCCTAAGGACTTCTTCAGGGCGAGTATAGTGTCAACAAATCTTTCTTAGTGTACTTCAAAGTAATGCTGGAGATCAGTCTCTCCTTCCCAGAACAGCCACTTGGATTGCTTCAGATATCAAATTCCCTGTGCATGGGAAATCAATTATCATAGTCGATAATTGGGCGGGATTTAGGCATTAGCCAATTTCAATTAGTAAGAGCATTGGTCTGCAATTGTCGTGCAGTTCTTCAATGGTATCCAGACAGCCTGAGTCTTTCAGAGCCGATTCGTACAGCTCTACGGACACGGTTACCGGATGAGTGATTACGATGACCGTTTCGGACAGCCATTCAGATTCGGTTTGCCCAAAACAAAAAGGCTGCCATAGTCTGTCTTAAGGGGCCCATTGCGGGCCCCCCCTTCACCCGGAGGCATCCAAATGTGGCTCATGGGGGTACCCAAGGGACCCCTCTTCCCAACCATGCAACCAACCAAGGGGTGCACACCACAGGGTACAAGGTTATCCCCAACCACCCCTTTTTTTCAATGTGAGCTTGTGTTCGTGTTCGGAACACAGGCTCCCATTGAGGTCAATGCAAGTCCAACCAAACAATGTGGAGAGGCATCGTTATCGGTAGTTTGGTCTCACAGGACCCGATTCATTTGGAAACTAGTTCGGAACCGATAAGTTCGGGACAGTTTCCAAATGACATCATAATCGACTTCACAGAGGAATGAGTAGCATTAGTCATCATATAGAGATTGCAAAGTACATTTATAAGCAAAGCAACTTATATTTATCATACAATATAACGATTCAAGTTTTTGAGTCAACATACTTTGATTTGTAGAACAACGTCAACATCAAGTCAATAAAATTACAACAAAGTGACAACATACAAAATGTAACAAACAATGACATTTTAAAACATAGCATGAAAATAGAGATTGAAAAATACAAAATACTTTAGCATATGTGAAACTATGAAAGAAAAGAGAGAATTACCAAAATAACATTGAAATATTAGTTTTACAAAAGAAAACGCTAGGCATCATGGTAGTAATTTTGATAAAACATTAACAACACTTGCAAAATTGTAAGTTGAACATACCTAGTAAAATATATATGCAATGAAATGAGCAGACATTTACAATTTAAAACACATATTTGAAATATAATATTAGGTTTAAAAAACTCTTACAAGCACCACAACATCATGTGAATTTAAATGGAGATTGAAACCTGTAATCTTAAGTGCAACAAAATACATTCAGACAAGGCAAAAAATAAAATTAAAACACACACATTGACAGCATATATTAACACTTAGTAAAATGAGAAAAACAACATTCCTAAAAAATTCCTAAAACAATTGAGAATGTATTTATTAATGGGTTTATATGTTTAAGAAAGCACATTAGCAACAGCTAAATTAAAAGCAAGAACAACATTAAGATGTGTTGATTCTTTCAAAATCATAATTTACCAGCCTTCACTCCACCAAGGATTCCTGTCAAGCCTTCAGGATGTAGATCTGAAAGACCTTGTCCCAGGGAAAAAGTTTTAAGGAATGTCTGAGAGAAACACCACCAGTCCTCTGGGTAATGCTTGGAGGCCAAGGAAGGCACTCACCCGTGGAGGTCATTCCACCTCTTCCTTATTTCCTCCTGTGTGCACAGGTTGTTTTCTACAGCATTCACTCTGCCAACTATTCTGGTCCTCATTTGACTTTTCTGAGCTATAGTTGTATTTTATACCTGCGACTTTACTCAAATAATTTCATCCACCATGATTTACAATTCTACCTCAGTAAAATATGGATTTTTTCTCCCTGCCATTTTGAGATAAGACTTTTTAATAAATGTATTAATCCACAATATTGACTATTTTGGAGATAGTTGGGTTGGCGGACTGCACTGTTGTGGTAATAGAAACCAATCCAAATATCATATTTCATGCGGGAATGTATTTGCTAGCATCATTCAATCAATCAAGCATTTGTAAAGCGCACAACTCACCTGTGAGGGTCTCAGGGTGCTGAGGGGAGGGGGAATGTTGCTGCTGTTCGAAGAGCCAGGTCTTGAAGAGTCTTCTGAAGGTCAGTAGGTCTTGGATCTGCTGTAGGCAGATGGGGAGGGTGTTCCATGTCTTGGTGGCGAGGTGGGAGAATGATCTGCCGCCGGCAGTCAATCTTCGGATGCGGGGTACAGTGGCGAGGGCGTGGTAGGCGGATCAGAGCTGGCAGGTGGGGGTGTAGAAGCTGAGTCGGCTGTTGAGGTATGCTGGCGGGTGTTGTGGAGTGCTTTGTGTGCGTGGATGGGGAGCTTGAAGGTTATCCTCTTGTTGACGGGGAGCCAGTGCAGGTCTCTCAGGTGAGGTGTGATGTGGCTGCGGTGAGGGATGTCGAGGATCAGGCGTGCGGAGGCGTTCTGGATGCATTGGAGCCATTTCAGGAGTTTGGCTGAGGCTCCTGCGTAGAGGGCGTTTCCGTAGTCCAGTCTGCTGCTGACGAGGACCTGGGTGACCGTCCTACTTGTTTCGGTGGGGATCCACTTGTAGATCCTGCAGAGCATGGGGAGGGTGTTGAAGCAGGAGGAAGAGACAGCGTTGACCTGCTTCGTCATGGAGAGGCTGGAGTCGAGGATGACCCCTAGGTTGTGTGCATGGTCCGTGCATGTTCCGTGGGCATTGGAGCTGTTCCTAGTGCGGTCAACCACCAGGAGTTGTCCCAGGCAGAGGGGGTGGATCCGAGGATGAGGACCTCCATCTTGTCCGAGTTCAGCTTCAGTCAGCTGTTTCTCATCCAGTCAGCGATGGCCTCCATTCCCTCGTGGAGGTTGGTTTTGGCAGTGTTGGGGTCTTTGGTGAGGGAGAGGATCAGCTGGGTGTCATCGGCATAAGAGATGATGTTAAGGTCATGCAGTCATGCAACGTGGGCGTGCGGTGCCATGTAGATGTTGAACAGCGTTGGGCTGAGGGATGAGCCCTGGGGTATGCCGCAGATGATCTTGGTGGCTTCGGAGCGGAAGGGGAGGAGGCGTACGCTCTTCGTTCTACTGGATAGGAAGGAGGTGGTCCAGTCCAGGGCCTTCTCTTGGAACCCAGCATCTTGGAGGCGTGTTCGCAGTGTGCGGTGGCAGACCGCGTCGAAAGCGGCTGACAAGTCCAAGAGGATGAGGGCCATGGTTTCTCCATTGTCTAGCAGGGTCCTAATGTCGTCGGTGATAAGGACAGTTTTGGTGCTGTGGTAGCTGCGGAACCCGGACTTGGACTGGTCCAGGATGCTGTTCTCCTCAAAGAATCTGGTCAGTTGTTTGTTGACGGCCTTCTCGATGACTTTCACCAGGAACGGGAGCAAGGAGATGGGTTGGATGTTCTTAAAGGTCCTTAGGGTCTGCCTTGGGTTTCATGAGTAAGGCGTTGATCTCATTCCAAAACAAGCAAGAATAGTGCAGTGAAAGAGTGGCACAATTCCTTCCAAGGGGCATTAGAAAGAAGACCCACTACACTCTATTATTTTCTACAAATATTTAAAGGTATAAAGTTATCAACCACTAACAATAGAACAATTTATCACCCAAATATAACCTAAAATATCACAACACAGCTGCGCACAAACTCTTACAATGCAAAGTCCTGCTAACTATCAAGGCCTACCATACCTAGCCTCCATAGAAAGAACAGTAAATTATTATTTATCAATATTATTCAATAATTGTTTTTAATGAGTCAAAAATATATATTAAACCTTAAAGAAAATCCACTTAGACTGAAAAGTAAGAATTAGTTGAGAACATATTAATATGTAAATAAATAAATACTAAACAACATAAATAATAACTTTACAAAATTGCAACACTTGATGTAAAAAAAATACAGTGCATAACACATTATATAACAATGTAATCATATAAAGAACTTTAAACACATAAGCATTTCCCACCCATGAAAAATAAAATAACATTTAAATTACATTTTTGTAGCTGAAGTTCATGAATCAACAAAAATAAATAAATATAAATCCCAAAAAATGCAAATATGTAAACAATAGAATAAACAATCCAATGAGAAAAATAGTAACTATAGGCAAATGTCTAAAATCTGTAAAAAAAAAATAACACTCCAGGAAACAAAACAATTAATTAAATAAAGAATAATATTAATAAATATGCAATCAATCTAATCTAGTTTAAAAACACATATTCAAAAATAGCAAAAATGTGCAACCTAAAAAAGAATCTGTGGAAATTAACGAAAAATACACACCAACACAACACAATTAACCCTATAACATGACAAATAAATACTAAGAACTGTAGAACACATACATATTAAGCATTTAAAACAAACATGGTATGAAAATGTGTGAAATACAATGAGGTCTACTGTCCTCGATTACCACAACTAAAATGAAAACTTAACATTTGACAAATAGACAACCAAGAAACACTAACCTATACTAACTAAACTAACCCTAAGCACATCCTCCATGGACTAAATCCCCCCAAAGTACATTCAATGTATTCTTACCTTATCTAGAGAGAGTAGGAACAGGAAATTAATCAGATGGACTAAATAAGATAAAGAAAATGGTATACAAAATAGCTGCTAAATGAACATAACAAAGACTAATGCTCCTTTGAAAACAGAAATAGACAATGTATTGTTTAGATTTACTTTTATATGGACTACAAAATGTGAAGCAAATGTTCCAAATGTTACTTTATACATCTTGGAAAATTTACCTATTCACAAATGTAAAACTATATTAAAAATACTGTCAAAAGGTAAACATATTAGTATACGGTACTTATTAACAAAATGTATTAGTTTGGTAACAGTATATGCTAGTTTCAAAATATTTTATATAAAAACAATTGTTTAAAAACATTGCATTATGTGACATATAAGAAAATATATGTTGAAAAATTGGTATATTGTAAGAAAAGTGGGAATTAGCTTAGGGGGCGAAAACCCACCTCATGTAATAACCAACAATTCTTGTCAGTGTGGACTCCTAAAGGCTTAGATCAGAAAGGCTTAACTCAGAGGCAATGAGTATAGTATTTATGCAGTACCAAAACAGTAATCAAGTCAAAACACAACAAAAGAAACATCCTCAACCAGAAAATAGAGTAAACTGTAATAAATAAATGATTCCAAAACAATAAAAATCGAATAAGGGGAATTAGAGGTAAGAATGTTTAAACTTTAAAGTTCATAATAGTGCCAAAAGGCACTCCAACCTCTGCCATCTAGTTGCACTTGACTGATACCTTGGTACAAGTTAAAGCCGATTGAGTGTGTATTGGATACAGAAATCAGGTTCCACCCAAGAAAATGTTTTGCCTTCGCACTAAGGGCCTAATTATGAACCATTTGGTCAGACCACCAGGCCGTAGTGTCAGTGTTTGGGAGAACGCTGTCTAGCCGATGGTATCCTGGCTGCCATATTTTTTAAATGACCCCCCGGGTGGCGGTCCTGCAGTGGCAGTGCCATGGCGGGGGAATGGAGGCTCATAGGAAGAGTCTGTAGCATACCCAGCAGTTGTGGCAATGCCTCCAGCATGTCAGTGTACTGTGTGCCATGCACCATATTGTGCATAGCACATAGTATACACATGACAGTGCAGGAAGAGGGGGCACAACATGGGCTCCCTGCCACATGTTGAAATGGGCATGTTTGGGGCCCTAGCATGCCTTTCCAAATGCCTTTCCATGGCAGGGTTCCCTCCATGTACATGTTGTTGGAAAGACAACTTGGAAAACCAATGGTGGTGCATGGCTCTGCAATCCTGGCAGACACTGCCGCTACCCAGACCAATGCCACCGCAGAATCTTTGATCCTGTTGTGGCAGTAGTCGTGTGGTGGTCTGACCACTCCACCCCTAATAGAGCAGTTGGACCAATGGGCAGTTGAACCAATGGGCATACAGTGTTCAAACCACCACTATCGTGACTGTCCAACTGCCAAAGTCATAATCAGCCCCTTAGTCTCTGAAATGGACATCAAAAATCCTCAGGGGCAAGGCAGAAGGCTGTGACGTAAGAAGGCTCCTTGTCAACAGATAGCTACTGATGAGGCTCTGTGAAGCCATTGACCTTTGGAGCAAATGTTCTGTGCAGGGGAAATTTGAGTTTCGAACCCAAGGAAGGTCTCTCACCAACCAGATACATCTAGCGTCTTCACATGGTGAAGATTCCTACCTTTTGTCGTGGTCACTATTTCTGAGCTTGACTTCTTATAATGAGGCAAGACTTCAGGCTGTAGCCAGATAGGTCTCCACAAGGCTGGATATTTTCCGATGACGTCCCACTGAATCACGTTTGCTGTTGCTGTGGTAATGTTCTTAAATGGGTCAACCTGAATCTTTGGCAAAGCCGCCATTCATTTTCTTGGGATCAGCTTGACAGGTTGGACTCAGACCTCTGGAGATTCTTGAAGAAAAAATATTTCAAAGTCCCAAGCTATAGGAAATGTCAGAAGGATTATTCTTTGACACCAGTCAAGGGTCCAGGACCTTGAGGATGATATTTGGAGGAGAAGACTCACCACAGCAGAGGCCAACAGCATGGTCCAGGGCAGGCGCAATTGTAGCTGGTCAGCTAAGCTACAAAAGTGGTCTTGTAGCTTGTTGTATTCCAGTAGCTTGAACAGAAGGTTAGCCTTATGACCTTTGGGTCCATTTCTATGTCTTGGTTATAAGAAGGAGTACAGGCCCAGTCTTCTAGGCTATTCTCAGGTCACAGAAAACCGGTATAGTTCTATTCTTACAAAAGTCCAGAAAGTGCTCTGATTAAGGTACTGGAGGTACCACATTTATGTTTTGCACCAGCCTGTGTGTGGGGGTGAGTGCTGGCTCCTCACTAGCTAATGGATTAAGGGTTCCCATGGGTAACCCTACCCACGTGGTCAGCATTTCCTGTGTGCCCTACTGCAATCAACCCCACAGTGCCCCTCTCCTCCTAAAACCAGGATGCCATAACCTCCCTTTCCTGTGCCATTATATGTGTCCTCCTAGAGGTGCGGCCGGAGTAATGAGCACCTTTCCTCTGTGGTTACTCTAAACGAGTTCTTGGAACAGCTTTTCTCCCATGGGGATTGTCTAACTCTGGGAACAAAGAAGGGTCCTGCCCAGGTGTTAGGTAACAACTGCCTGTGACAGGGTAGACCTCTTTGAAGTTAATCAAGTTCCGGGACCCAGCTCAGGGGCCATCTTGCGAGAGGAACAGGCATACCTCCCCTCACCCAAGGAGTTTGACCTGCTCTGGGAGCCATTTCCCACTTTATCAAGGGAGCTATTCAGCTATAATGTGACGGTTGGAGCTCATTGAAATGAAATCACTAGATGCTTTAGGTAGAGAAAAAGTATCTTTCTGAAAGTACCCCAGCCAAATTATTTATTACAAATCCAACTTCACCAGTGAATTAGACATATTTTAGAAAGTCCAAGAAAGGAATGTGTTCATGTTTTCTAGTCGGAGGTAACATCATCAAGTTTAGCAGTGAAATGCTTTTCCATGGAATTGGCAGCCTTGCTTCTGTGAAAAAAGATTTGGGGGCATCTCCTTTCAGAAGACTTGTGCAACATTAAAATTGTACATGCCTTACTTTTAATTACCATGGACCCTCTCTTACAGGCAATAGGGCCTACTTAGGGGAGACCTATTAGTATTTTAAAGGACTGTTTCAACCAGCCAAAAGAGATTAATTTGGCAGGTCAAATTTGAAGTTTACAACTGAACAGCCAGGCTACAAATTGTAAATCTGCAGTCATGTTTGCACTGTCACTGCAGTAGGTGGCACAATGGGTGCTGCAGCCCACTAGTGGCATTTAACGTAAAGGCCATTGGTGCACTTTGTATGATATATGAGATACTTATAGTTAAGTTAAATATACCAATTAGGTGTATGCAAATGCCATCATGTTGAAAGGGAACCACAGGAACTTTACCTCTGTTTTGCAGGTGTAAAGTTCACTGAGTTGTACAGCCAGCAAATACAGTCAAGGCAACATTTCTGAGGGCACACCATGCCACAGATGGTCATTCCAACATACATGTACAAATATGTATCAAACATGTAAAAAATGTTTGTTTGTAATAATGATTTTGAAAAAATATAATACAAATATTTAAAAATAAAAACACGCACAACATGTAGCTTTAAAAGCGAATACAAAAAATGAATACTTCTTTATTAAAAAAATCTGATAATTTAAAAAACAAAATCTTAATTTACCAAACCAATGTGTCATGATATAAACTTTTATTTAGTTTTACATAAATAAATATCATAAATTACTAAAATATTGTATCTTTATTAACATGCACTTTAATACCCAGACAACTGGAAACTACAAGAGAAAAACTGTTATAAAATGTATACTTTACCTATACCGACACCAAAACAACCCACTTTAGTGAAAGTGGAAGTTACACTTGGAAGGGTGAAGATTAACTATTGCCGTACGTTGTATGCCTCTGCCCAGCATTGCTGTCCCAGCGCAGGCTAAAACTGAGGCCAGAGTGGAACAGATTGGGTGTTCGGTCCTGTAGGCAGGCAATCATCGCGGCATTGAACCCAGAGAACACTACTTTAAATATAAGCTTCACAATCTTTATTCACCAAGCATATCGCAAGCTCAACTAGCAAATTCCAGGCCCTGTACCAACCTCGAGGAACGTGCAAAGGTGACTAAAACAACAGCACATCCATGAAGCACTAATCCAGCAAAACTCGTGTACTCTGCCCCTGCAATAATATGGAACGCGATCCTGATGACCCGACACCAACCATCGACAATTGACAGCTGCCACACCAAACTGAACCTATCTTTTGGGAGACTTTACAACTTAGAGTCTTATCTGTAGTTTTTAGCAGTAACTTTATTTTCTTGTTATATTATTAACTGTTTTTTAATGACTTTATGCTGCCATGTGGTTTTTCGTAAGTGATGGTTATTTTGCATTAGAAGAAACTACACATCAAACACAATAAATCTCGAATATAACCAATGTTTGTGTTGTGTCTTCCACTTCTATATGCCACGAGGAGCTTGGTTTTCATTAATCAAAGATTTCATTAAATAAGCCCATTATCACCCTGGCTCTCAATTCGGTCCAATCTTTTTGTTACCTTCAATCAATCCCAGTTTGATCCAAATATTTTGTTACTTTCAATCAACCTGCTATCAAGGACAATCCCTACTTGTTGTCGGACCGGTATTACTCATTTCTAAATCTGTTTTCCATTGGGTTGGTATCACCACTCTGTGTGTCTGTCACTGTGATGGGGCCTCTGGCCAGGCATTTATATATTTTGAATCTCTCAGAAAATTGTACTGTATTTATTCAAAATGCTTTTTAATTCCTGCATGGAAAAGATACAATTTTGTTCAGCACAGAACAGTTCTTCGCTTTTTAACTTTACTAAAGGGGAATGTAGTTTGTTTTGCTCTAAGTTCCTTTTAAAATCTGCATTGACATGCTGAAAGACAATGTGGTTCTTACTACATTTTGGACATCTTAACCGCCCAGTTTTGTATATGTATTGTATGTATGTTTTACTTTTATGATTATTTTTGTAATCAAATAAAGTACCAATTACCTGTAACTATTGCCTCTCCCAACTAAGCCACACTGGGGAAAGTGGTGGGCTTTGAGGGATGCACATTTACTATTTACTATTCCCACTCCAACTTAGATCCCTAAACCACATTGGGAAAAATATGGACTTTGGGGGATGTAGATTTACTATTTCCATTGCAGTCTAATTCACATTAGGCAAACTGTTGAACTTTGAGGGCTGTTGATTATCTATTCTCATGCCAAGATAAGCAACTTTGAGGGAAGTGTTGGACATTGAGGGATGTCCATCTGCTATTCCCACTCCAATCTAAACAACATTGAGGAAAGTATTGGACTTTTAGCAATATAGATTTACTACTCCCACTTCAATTCAAGCAACGTTGAATATTGATATGAAAATGTATTGTATTGTATTAGTTAATGAATAATAATGTAAATGTTTTTGAAAATAGATAGAAAATATACAAAAGCCTAAATTATATTTTATATTCAATTCATATCAAAAGTAAAAACATTCATTTAAGATATGTAAGAATAAAACACACCAATCACTTATTGTAAAACATTGGTATTTAATATTTACAACTAAACATAAATTAAATTATAGAAATATATATTAAATTAGACTAATACAATAAATGCCAATCCAGGGGCCGAAAACCCAAAAGACCACCAAGGTGAAAGAATTAAAAAATGTACGGTCTGGGGGGGGGGTCCCAGCATTGTGTACCTACACTTTATTGAGCTCCAGGCAGTTTTAATGACACCCTCAGAGGGCTTATAAGGGCATTAACTATTAATCTGCCCTCCCATAGGGGAAAAAAACACCACCAAGCAACACATGTAGAAAACTTATGAGGGGCAGTGGAACATCTTAGCATCTGACTCCATACCAGGGCACCAGACTGTATTTCTGCTCCTTCAAAGGGGAGGTGGAATGGTGGGTTTACCCCCTCCCTTGTCCGTTCAAATGTCAAAACTACTCCCTAGGAGATCTCAGTTACCTCTCTCCTGTCATGTGAAATGGCTGCAATATCCAGCTCTAGGTAGGCTGGCAACCAGGGAACTGTAACAACAATGGACATTCTAGAAACCTGGAGACTTAGGGGATTCTAAGGTGTTGTGGCTTGCAGGGAACCAAAAATGTTTTTTTACCCAAAAGACAAACTAATATGCAAACAAATTCCCAATTTCCGAGGCCTATGGTCTGCCAGCACCAGGGAACCCTATCAACCCTGGTCATTTCTGAAAATGAGAGACCAAGGAGACTCCAAAGTGTTCTGGCTTAAATGGATTTGCCATGTTTTTGCTTGCATGAATTGCCCTGCAAACAATACCAAAAATGATTAAAAGCACTCAATCACCACTTACTTTCCATGGGGGATAGCTAGAACATTTAGCAAGAGGACCACCAGAACCCAGGGTACCCTACCAACCCTCGACTTTTCTGAAATTTTGAAACCAAGAAAAAGTCTAAGTGGTGTGGCTTGCATGGTTTTCAGCACATTTTCTTTTCCGTTTTTTCCTGGGAAGGACAAAGTAAGAATTCAAAAACACAATTTTCCATATTTATGTGACAGAAATCTTGTAAACTTCCAACCAATGGCAACATCTTACTACCATGTATTCCCAGAGGCCTCCAGAGAAAAGAAATGAGCCACAATTTACCACATTTTTGCATGGGGACATTTTTGACTGAGCACAATTACCATATTTTGGCTGTCCCTAACCTATGCTGTAGGACTGGACCAAATCTATTGCCATGTGATGACCACATTGACACTATATTGACTTCAGACTATCCTTGTTTTGAAAAGTTCAATTTCTACCAGGAAAAATGCAGAAATCCCAAAATGTCTTCCCAAAAACGGAATGTCTGTAAGTTTAGCAAAGGCTGATGTTTGGGGGGCATTGTGGGTAAGAACAAGCTCTGGGGTCCAAGCAAGCCACCCCATCATGGACTCAGTCATTCAGTCAAAATCACTTTGTTTGGTTAATTTTAAAACCATAAACATATACTACATAAAAAAGTAGGAGAACCATTAAAAACATATACATATTTCATTAGGAACATAATCTTAAGCACCAAAAACATCAGAATAAAACCTCAACATAACATCATTAGCCATCATTACTGTATAAGAACCAACTCGAAATCACTTCAGTAACACCTTTTTTACCTTTCCCTAGCTGCAGCAACTAAAAAGCTGGCAATATTAAAACATTCCTAAGGGTTTTTTAGCATCTGTAAATATATTAATGCAGACCTATCCTGCATAAAGCCTTTATTTTTCCAATATTGGTATAAAAAAATGTTTGCGAATATGATAATAATGGTAGCAAAACATAAGTGCAAGTGTTCTGGGTGGAGAACTTATCACAAGAGCAAGGGAACACCAAATCTTCCATCTTACACCACCCCTGTGGTTCTGCCAAAACAAAGTGTAAAAAGTTCAATCTAAATCTTGTTAAAAGGAAGCAGGGGTAGGGCTTTGTTATGTCATGTAGATACGATTCTAATGCTGGAGATGTTCTTCAATAGAGTATGCGCTCATACTGTGTGTTTCAGGAGCTCTCTAACCTACCACTCTCTCTACTTGCATCATACATATAAAATGCTTTTTCACCATCAACAGGTCCTCTCTCACTAGCCTGTCTGGGGAGTCAAATAATGCAGGCCACCCCAATTTCACTGTCAAGTTCTTAATATATCCTAGCCAGGGGATGCTACTTGCTTTATCTAAAGATAACGATTCAGAAAAGGGGGTGGTGATGAACAGAGTGTCTGAATTAAGCAGACCACTCTTACCCAGTCCAAAGATCAGGGCTTGATCCATCACCGTTATTTAGCTCACTGCCCCATCCCAGCTCAGAACCTGGCTATATGCAAATTAGTCTGTCCCTGGCCCAGTGCATCATGGGAACAGGGCAGACCAAACTACCAAGCCAATTCTTCACCAGAAAGGAGACAAGCTACCGGGGACCGGTTTCTGGCATTTCAGCCTCGTCGGCCCGGCTTGCTTGAATCCTGATGGAGCAGTGAGCAAGGGACTCATGTCTGAGTATACCCTGCCACACCTATAGTGGCCAAAAACTATTCAGAAAAGGGGGTGGTGATGAACAGAGTGTCTGAATTAAGCAGACCACTCTTATCCAGTCCAAAGATCAGGGCTTGATCCATCACCGTTATTTAGCTCACTGCCCCATCCCAGCTCAGAACCTGGCTATATGTAAATTAGTCTGTCCCTGGCCCAGTGCATCATGGGAACAGGGCAGACCAAACTACCAAGCCAATTCTTCACCAGAAAGGAGACAAGCTACCGGGGACCGGTTTCTGGCATTTCAGCCTCGTCGGCCCGGCTTGCTTGAATCCTGATGGAGCAGTGAGCAAGGGACTCATGTCTGAGTATACCCTGCCACACCTATAGTGGCCAAAAACGATTCAGAAAAGGGGGTGGTGATGAACAGAGTGTCTGAATTAAGCAGACCACTCTTACCCAGTCCAAAGATCAGGGCTTGATCCATCACCGTTATTTAGCTCACTGCCCCATCCCAGCTCAGAACCTGGCTATATGCAAATTAGTCTGTCCCTGGCCCAGTGCATCATGGGAACAGGGCAGACCAAACTACCAAGCCAATTCGTCACCAGAAAGGAGACAAGCTACCGGGGACCGGTTTCTGGCATTTCAGCCTCGTCCGCCCGGCTTGCTTGAATCCTGATGGAGCAGTGAGCAAGGGACTCATGTCTGAGTATACCCTGCCACACCTATAGTGGCCAAAAACGATTCAGAAAAGGGGGTGGTGATGAACAGAGTGTCTGAATTAAGCAGACCACTCTTACCCAATCCAAAGATCAGGGCTTGATCCATCGCCGTTATTTAGCTCACTGCCCCATCCCAGCTCAGAACCTGGCTATATGCAAATTAGTCTGTCCCTGGCCCAGTGCATCATGGGAACAGGGCAGACCAAACTACCAAGCCAATTCTTCACCAGAAAGGAGACAAGCTACCGGGGACCGGTTTCTGGCATTTCAGCCTCGTCGGCCCGGCTTGCTTGAATCCTGATGGAGCAGTGAGCAAGGGACTCATGTCTGAGTATACCCTGCCACACCTATAGTGGCCAAAAACGATTCAGAAAAGGGGGTGGTGATGAACAGAGTGTCTGAATTAAGCAGACCACTCTTATCCAGTCCAAAGATCAGGGCTTGATCCATCACCGTTATTTAGCTCACTGCCCCATCCCAGCTCAGAACCTGGCTATATGTAAATTAGTCTGTCCCTGGCCCAGTGCATCATGGGAACAGGGCAGACCAAACTACCAAGCCAATTCTTCACCAGAAAGGAGACAAGCTACCGGGGACCGGTTTCTGGCATTTCAGCCTCGTCGGCCCGGCTTGCTTGAATCCTGATGGAGCAGTGAGCAAGGGACTCATGTCTGAGTATACCCTGCCACACCTATAGTGGCCAAAAACGATTCAGAAAAGGGGGTGGTGATGAACAGAGTGTCTGAATTAAGCAGACCACTCTTACCCAGTCCAAAGATCAGGGCTTGATCCATCACCGTTATTTAGCTCACTGCCCCATCCCAGCTCAGAACCTGGCTATATGCAAATTAGTCTGTCCCTGGCCCAGTGCATCATGGGAACAGGGCAGACCAAACTACCAAGCCAATTCTTCACCAGAAAGGAGACAAGCTACCGGGGACCGGTTTCTGGCATTTCAGCCTCGTCGGCCCGGCTTGCTTGAATCCTGATGGAGCAGTGAGCAAGAGACTCATGTCTGAGTATACCCTGCCACACCTATAGTGGCCAAAAACGATTCAGAAAAGGGGGTGGTGATGAACAGAGTGTCTGAATTAAGCAGACCACTCTTACCCAGTCCAAAGATCAGGGCTTGATCCATCACCGTTATTTAGCTCACTGCCCCATCCCAGCTCAGAACCTGGCTATATGCAAATTAGTCTGTCCCTGGCCCAGTGCATCATGGGAACAGGGCAGACCAAACTACCAAGCCAATTCTTCACCAGAAAGGAGACAAGCTACCGGGGACCGGTTTCTGGCATTTCAGCATCGTCGGCCCGGCTTGCTTGAATCCTGATGGAGCAGTGAGCAAGGGACTCATGTCTGAGTATACCCTGCCACACCTATAATGGCCAAAAACGATTCAGAAAACGGGGTGGTGATGAACAGAGTGTCTGAATTAAGCAGACCACTCTTACCCAGTCCAAAGATCAGGGCTTGATCCATCACCGTTATTTAGCTCACTGCCCCATCCCAGCTCAGAACCTGGCTATATGCAAATTAGTCTGTCCCTGGCCCAGTGCATCATGGGAACAGGGCAGACCAAACTACCAAGCCAATTCTTCACCAGAAAGGAGACAAGCTACCGGGGACCGGTTTCTGGCATTTCAGCCTCGTCGGCCCGGCTTGCTTGAATCCTGATGGAGCAGTGAGCAAGGGACTCATGTCTGAGTATACCCTGCCACACCTATAGTGGCCAAAAACGATTCAGAAAAGGGGGTGGTGATGAACAGAGTGTCTGAATTAAGCAGACCACTCTTACCCAGTCCAAAGATCAGGGCTTGATTCATCACCGTTATTTAGCTCACTGCCCCATCCCAGCTCAGAACCTGGCTATATGCAAATTAGTCTGTCCCTGGCCCAGTGCATCATGGGAACAGGGCAGACCAAACTACCAACCCAATTCTTCACCAGAAAGGAGACAAGCTACCGGGGACCGGTTTCTGGCATTTCAGCCTCGTCGGCCCGGCTTGCTTGAATCCTGATGGAGCAGTGAGCAAGGGACTCATGTCTGAGTATACCCTGCCACACCTATAGTGGCCAAAAACGATTCAGAAAAGGGGGTGGTGATGAACAGAGTGTCTGAATTAAGCAGACCACTCTTACCCAGTCCAAAGATCAGGGCTTGATCCATCACCGTTATTTAGTTCACTGCCCCATCCCAGCTCAGAACCTGGCTATATGCAAATTAGTCTGTCCCTGGCCCAGTGCATCATGGGAACAGGGCAGACCAAACTACCAAGCCAATTCTTCACCAGAAAGGAGACAAGCTACCGGGGACCGGTTTCTGGCATTTCAGCCTCGTCGGCCCGGCTTGCTTGAATCCTGAAGGAGCAGTGAGCAGGGGACTCATGTCTGAGTATACCCTGCCACACCTATAGTGGCCAAAAACGATTCAGAAAAGGGGGTGGTGATGAACAGAGTGTCTGAATTAAGCAGACCACTCTTACCCAGTCCAAAGATCAGGGCTTGATCCATCACCGTTATTTAGCTCACTGCCCCATCCCAGCTCAGAACCTGGCTATTTGCAAATTAGTCTGTCCCTGGCCCAGTGCATCATGGGAACAGGGCAGACCAAACTACCAAGCCAATTCTTCACCAGAAAGGAGACAAGCTACCGGGGACCGGTTTCTGGCATTTCAGCCTCGTCGGCCCGGCTTGCTTGAATCCTGAAGGAGCAGTGAGCAGGGAACTCATGTCTGAGTATACCCTGCCACACCTATAGTGGCCAAAAACGATTCAGAAAAGGGGGTGGTGATGAACAGAGTGTCTGAATTAAGCAGACCACTCTTACCCAGTCCAAAGATCAGGGCTTGATCCATCACCGTTATTTAGCTCACTGCCCCATCCCAGCTCAGAACCTGGCTATATGCAAATTAGTCTGTCCCTGGCCCAGTGCATCATGGGAACAGGGCAGACCAAACTACCAAGCCAATTCGTCACCAGAAAGGAGACAAGCTACCGGGGACCGGTTTCTGGCATTTCAGCCTCGTCCGCCCGGCTTGCTTGAATCCTGATGGAGCAGTGAGCAAGGGACTCATGTCTGAGTATACCCTGCCACACCTATAGTGGCCAAAAACGATTCAGAAAAGGGGGTGGTGATGAACAGAGTGTCTGAATTAAGCAGACCACTCTTACCCAATCCAAAGATCAGGGCTTGATCCATCGCCGTTATTTAGCTCACTGCCCCATCCCAGCTCAGAACCTGGCTATATGCAAATTAGTCTGTCCCTGACCCAGTGCATCATGGGAACAGGGCAGACCAAACTACCAAGCCAATTCTTCACCAGAAAGGAGACAAGCTACCGGGGACCGGTTTCTGGCATTTCAGCCTCGTCGGCCCGGCTTGCTTGAATCCTGATGGAGCAGTGAGCAAGGGACTCATGTCTGAGTATACCCTGCCACACCTATAGTGGCCAAAAACTATTCAGAAAAGGGGGTGGTGATGAACAGAGTGTCTGAATTAAGCAGACCACTCTTATCCAGTCCAAAGATCAGGGCTTGATCCATCACCGTTATTTAGCTCACTGCCCCATCCCAGCTCAGAACCTGGCTATATGTAAATTAGTCTGTCCCTGGCCCAGTGCATCATGGGAACAGGGCAGACCAAACTACCAAGCCAATTCTTCACCAGAAAGGAGACAAGCTACCGGGGACCGGTTTCTGGCATTTCAGCCTCGTCGGCCCGGCTTGCTTGAATCCTGATGGAGCAGTGAGCAAGGGACTCATGTCTGAGTATACCCTGCCACACCTATAGTGGCCAAAAACGATTCAGAAAAGGGGGTGGTGATGAACAGAGTGTCTGAATTAAGCAGACCACTCTTACCCAGTCCAAAGATCAGGGCTTGATCCATCACCGTTATTTAGCTCACTGCCCCATCCCAGCTCAGAACCTGGCTATATGCAAATTAGTCTGTCCCTGGCCCAGTGCATCATGGGAACAGGGCAGACCAAACTACCAAGCCAATTCGTCACCAGAAAGGAGACAAGCTACCGGGGACCGGTTTCTGGCATTTCAGCCTCGTCCGCCCGGCTTGCTTGAATCCTGATGGAGCAGTGAGCAAGGGACTCATGTCTGAGTATACCCTGCCACACCTATAGTGGCCAAAAACGATTCAGAAAAGGGGGTGGTGATGAACAGAGTGTCTGAATTAAGCAGACCACTCTTACCCAATCCAAAGATCAGGGCTTGATCCATCGCCGTTATTTAGCTCACTGCCCCATCCCAGCTCAGAACCTGGCTATATGCAAATTAGTCTGTCCCTGGCCCAGTGCATCATGGGAACAGGGCAGACCAAACTACCAAGCCAATTCTTCACCAGAAAGGAGACAAGCTACCGGGGACCGGTTTCTGGCATTTCAGCCTCGTCGGCCCGGCTTGCTTGAATCCTGATGGAGCAGTGAGCAAGAGACTCATGTCTGAGTATACCCTGCCACACCTATAGTGGCCAAAAACGATTCAGAAAAGGGGGTGGTGATGAACAGAGTGTCTGAATTAAGCAGACCACTCTTACCCAGTCCAAAGATCAGGGCTTGATCCATCACCGTTATTTAGCTCACTGCCCCATCCCAGCTCAGAACCTGGCTATATGCAAATTAGTCTGTCCCTGGCCCAGTGCATCATGGGAACAGTGCAGACCAAACTACCAAGCCAATTCTTCACCAGAAAGGAGACAAGCTACCGGGGACCGGTTTCTGGCATTTCAGCATCGTCGGCCCGGCTTGCTTGAATCCTGATGGAGCAGTGAGCAAGGGACTCATGTCTGAGTATACCCTGCCACACCTATAGTGGCCAAAATCGATTCAGAAAACGGGGTGGTGATGAACAGAGTGTCTGAATTAAGCAGACCACTCTTACCCAGTCCAAAGATCAGGGCTTGATCCATCACCGTTATTTAGCTCACTGCCCCATCCCAGCTCAGAACCTGGCTATATGCAAATTAGTCTGTCCCTGGCCCAGTGCATCATGGGAACAGGGCAGACCAAACTACCAAGCCAATTCTTCACCAGAAAGGAGACAAGCTACCGGGGACCGGTTTCTGGCATTTCAGCCTCGTCGGCCCGGCTTGCTTGAATCCTGATGGAGCAGTGAGCAAGGGACTCATGTCTGAGTATACCCTGCCACACCTATAGTGGCCAAAAACGATTCAGAAAAGGGGGTGGTGATGAACAGAGTGTCTGAATTAAGCAGACCACTCTTACCCAGTCCAAAGATCAGGGCTTGATTCATCACCGTTATTTAGCTCACTGCCCCATCCCAGCTCAGAACCTGGCTATATGCAAATTAGTCTGTCCCTGGCCCAGTGCATCATGGGAACAGGGCAGACCAAACTACCAACCCAATTCTTCACCAGAAAGGAGACAAGCTACCGGGGACCGGTTTCTTGCATTTCAGCCTCGTCGGCCCGGCTTGCTTGAATCCTGATGGAGCAGTGAGCAAGGGACTCATGTCTGAGTATACCCTGCCACACCTATAGTGGCCAAAAACGATTCAGAAAAGGGGGTGGTGATGAACAGAGTGTCTGAATTAAGCAGACCACTCTTACCCAGTCCAAAGATCAGGGCTTGATCCATCACCGTTATTTAGTTCACTGCCCCATCCCAGCTCAGAACCTGGCTATATGCAAATTAGTCTGTCCCTGGCCCAGTGCATCATGGGAACAGGGCAGACCAAACTACCAAGCCAATTCTTCACCAGAAAGGAGACAAGCTACCGGGGACCGGTTTCTGGCATTTCAGCCTCGTCGGCCCGGCTTGCTTGAATCCTGAAGGAGCAGTGAGCAGGGGACTCATGTCTGAGTATACCCTGCCACACCTATAGTGGCCAAAAACGATTCAGAAAAGGGGGTGGTGATGAACAGAGTGTCTGAATTAAGCAGACCACTCTTACCCAGTCCAAAGATCAGGGCTTGATCCATCACCGTTATTTAGCTCACTGCCCCATCCCAGCTCAGAACCTGGCTATTTGCAAATTAGTCTGTCCCTGGCCCAGTGCATCATGGGAACAGGGCAGACCAAACTACCAAGCCAATTCTTCACCAGAAAGGAGACAAGCTACCGGGGACCGGTTTCTGGCATTTCAGCCTCGTCGGCCCGGCTTGCTTGAATCCTGAAGGAGCAGTGAGCAGGGAACTCATGTCTGAGTATACCCTGCCACACCTATAGTGGCCAAAAACGATTCAGAAAAGGGGGTGGTGATGAACAGAGTGTCTGAATTAAGCAGACCACTCTTACCCAGTCCAAAGATCAGGGCTTGATCCATCACCGTTATTTAGCTCACTGCCCCATCCCAGCTCAGAACCTGGCTATATGCAAATTAGTCTGTCCCTGGCCCAGTGCATCATGGGAACAGGGCAGACCAAACTACCAAGCCAATTCTTCACCAGAAAGGAGACAAGCTACCGGGGACCGGTTTCTGGCATTTCAGCCTCGTCGGCCCGGCTTGCTTGAATCCTGATGGAGCAGTGAGCAAGGGACTCATGTCTGAGTATACCCTGCCACACCTATAGTGGCCAAAAACGATTCAGAAAAGGGGGTGGTGATGAACAGAGTGTCTGAATTAAGCAGACCACTCTTACCCAGTCCAAAGATCAGGGCTTGATCCATCACCGTTATTTAGCTCACTGCCCCATCCCAGCTCAGAACCTGGCTATATGCAAATTAGTCTGTCCCTGGCCCAGTGCATCATGGGAACAGGGCAGACCAAAATACCAAGCCAATTCGTCACCAGAAAGGAGACAAGCTACCGGGGACCGGTTTCTGGCATTTCAGCCTCGTCCGCCCGGCTTGCTTGAATCCTGATGGAGCAGTGAGCAAGGGACTCATGTCTGAGTATACCCTGCCACACCTATAGTGGCCAAAAACGATTCAGAAAAGGGGGTGGTGATGAACAGAGTGTCTGAATTAAGCAGACCACTCTTACCCAATCCAAAGATCAGGGCTTGATCCATCGCCGTTATTTAGCTCACTGCCCCATCCCAGCTCAGAACCTGGCTATATGCAAATTAGTCTGTCCCTGGCCCAGTGCATCATGGGAACAGGGCAGACCAAACTACCAAGCCAATTCTTCACCAGAAAGGAGACAAGCTACCGGGGACCAGTTTCTGGCATTTCAGCCTCGTCGGCCCGGCTTGCTTGAATCCTGATGGAGCAGTGAGCAAGAGACTCATGTCTGAGTATACCCTGCCACACCTATAGTGGCCAAAAACGATTCAGAAAAGGGGGTGGTGATGAACAGAGTGTCTGAATTAAGCAGACCACTCTTACCCAGTCCAAAGATCAGGGCTTGATCCATCACCGTTATTTAGCTCACTGCCCCATCCCAGCTCAGAACCTGGCTATATGCAAATTAGTCTGTCCCTGGCCCAGTGCATCATGGGAACAGGGCAGACCAAACTACCAAGCGACTTCTTCACCAGAAAGGAGACAAGCTACTGGGGACCGGTTTCTGGCATTTCAGCCTCGTCGGCCCGGCTTGCTTGAATCCTGATGGAGCAGTGAGCAAGGGACTCATGTCTGAGTATACCCTGCCACACCTATAGTGGCCAAAAACGATTCAGAAAAGGGAGTGGTGATGAACAGAGTGTCTGAATTAAGCAGACCACTCTTACCCAGTCCAAAGATCAGGGCTTGATCCATCACCGTTATTTAGCTCACTGCCCCATCCCAGCTCAGAACCTGGCTATATGCAAATTAGTCTGTCCCTGGCCCAGTGCATCATGGGAACACGGCAGACCAAACTACCAACCCAATTCTTCACCAGAAAGGAGACAAGCTACCGGGGACCGGTTTCTGGCATTTCAGCCTCGTCGGCCCGGCTTGCTTGAATCCTGATGGAGCAGTGAGCAAGGGACTCATGTCTGAGTATACCCTGCCACACCTATAGTGGCCAAAAACGATTCAGAAAAGGGGGTGGTGATGAACAGAGTGTCTGAATTAAGCAGACCACTCTTTCCCAGTCCAAAGATCAGGGCTTGATCCATCACCGTTATTTAGTTCACTGCCCCATCCCAGCTCAGAACCTGGCTATATGCAAATTAGTCTGTCCCTGGCCCAGTGCATCATGGGAACAGGGCAGACCAAACTACCAAGCCAATTCTTCACCAGAAAGGAGACAAGCTACCGGGGACCGGTTTCTGGCATTTCAGCCTCGTCGGCCCGGCTTGCTTGAATCCTGAAGGAGCAGTGAGCAAGGGACTCATGTCTGAGTATACCCTGCCACACCTATAGTGGCCAAAAATGATTCAGAAAAGGGGGTGGTGATGAACAGAGTGTCTGAATTAAGCAGACCTCTCTTACCCAGTCCAAAGATCAGGGCTTGATCCATCACCGTTATTTAGCTCACTGCCCCATCCCAGCTCAGAACCTGGATATATGCAAATTAGTCTGTCCCTGGCCCAGTGCATCATGGGAACAGGGCAGACCAAACTACCAAGCCAATTCTTCACCAGAAAGGAGACAAGCTACCGGGGACCAGTTTCTGGCATTTCAGCCTCGTCGCCCCGGCTTGCTTGAATCCTGATGGAGCAGTGAGTAAGCAATCCTGAGCGATCCTACGATTCAGCTCCAGTTCTAGGGTGGTCCAAATCGTAATCCACCACAAAAGCGGGGCCATACCAATCAGATCTGAAACAAAACCAACACTAAGTTCCTGATGAATGATATAAGAAGGCGTTGATTGCAGGACCATAAGTAAGTTTCTAACAAATGTATTCTTCACTATTTGGAGATCTTCAGCCTCCTTATCGACCCAAATATCAGACCCATATTACGCAATAGTGGTACACTTGGCTCTATATATGTTTCACATTGCTTGAATGGGTTTGGCCCCTAGACTGCATGTGAAATCATGGACCATTACTGTCGCTCTCACCGTGGCATTTCTTTTTGCTTTTTTTGCGGTGCCCAAGTACTCCTTTCATCGATCAGTACCCTAGATAGGAAAAAGTAGTTACCGTTGTAATTTCATTTCCTTCACCGAAATGAGTTTTAGATCTTTTCGATCTTGGGCCCATACCCATTGTGTGTGATTTAGAGAAATTGACACTTAGTTCTAGTGATCTCATGAAATCAGAAAAAGAGTCTAGGAGATGCTGAACCCCAATCTCTATCCGTGCCAGTAATACAGCATCAGTAGCGTATAAAAGCGCGGGAATTGACCAACCCCCTGCACGGGAAATATCTTTACAGGCTGTAGACAGGGACAAGTCTGGATTGTAAATTTATAACGTAAATAATAGGGGAGCTAAGATACATCCTTGTCTAACTCCTCTTGTTATACTAATATACTGTATACAATTGCCCCTTTTGTCATATCTCACCATGTCAGAAAGGTCCCTGTGCAGGTCAGACAGAAAGTTAATATTATTCCAGTCAATTCCTATGTTAGTTAATAATACCCCCAGTTTGAATCTGTTTACTCGGTCAAAAGCTGAGGACAGATCCACAAGGGCCACATGTAGTGTACCCTTCTTAGCAGTAATATATTTCCCCGCTATCAAATATGAATTTAGACACTGATCTGTTGTATCCCTGACTTCCCTGAACCCATTCTGTAAATTTGACACTATCGTGTGCTCATCCAATCAGTTTGTTAGTTTTTTAAGGATCACTCTCCCCATTACTTTTATTGCTGAATCAATCATCAAAATGGGCCTATAACATAGTGGATCCTCTCTCTGCCCTTCCTAAAATTTGGTATAATAATAGATTGTGACCAAGAACTCATCAGATCATGCAAACAGGCAACATTAGAAATATGTGCCAGGGGGAGGAGCCAGGACGGCGGCCAAGATGGCCGCATAATCGCTTAGCTCCGCTGCTTGCCCCCGTCTCCCAAACATCCTGCCTGATATCCTGCCCGCTATTCTACGTCCCGGTCGCGGCCCCGTGCAGAGGAACAGCGGGAGAGCCCAATCGGTTGACTCCGGTCCACACGCCGCCCGAGATGGCCGAGAACCGTCCTCTTGAAGTCTCCGGCCTCTATCCCGTTTGAGCCGGGACTTCGGGTTGCGTCGCAGCCGCCTCACAAGCGATAAACATCGGCCGCGGTCGGCCATGATGGTCCGGTCCCCCGGGTGTGGAGCTGCCACCGTTTCTTTTGCAGACATCGCTTGCGTTGTGGCGCCGGACCTCTCAGCTGCTCCTTTCAGACTTTTGGCTAATATCCTGCTACTTTTGGAAGGTACCGCAGTGAGGCAGAATTGATTGCCGGGACTGGATTTCGGCTGCAAAGCGGTGAGAGGTGCGTGACGTTGGAACTTAGCGAGGGCTTGAGTATGACTCTCTGCGCTTCCTCTGTGAACAGTGCGTTAATTGTTTGAGCCGACCTGCTGCTTTGTTCATTGAGACCTGAGGTCCCGCTACACTGACTAAAGGAGGTATGGCGCTTACGGTGAGAGAGGTTTGGCTGGCCATCATTGACATGCGCACCGCCCTGGAAGGTATGTGGACGGAGGTGCATCCCACGCAGCTGGTGCCTTCTCCTTTTATGTCGCATCTGGGCGCTGATGCACGCGACAAGGAGGGTATGCTTGCTTTGTCCCTATCTGTTGCGACAGTGGATTCCCGGGAGAGTGTTGCCCTTGATGATGAGACTGGGAGACACCATGTCCGGGACGGTGCCCCAGTTACCCTCCTGCCTTTCCTGTCGGCTCCTTTGATTACCAACTATGCACGCACTGCACTACCGTGGTTGTGCACTGCTGATTGCCGGTGGGGTGGTCAACTGCTGACGGGTGACGATGGCGACCGGATTCCGGAGCTGGTACACGTCCTTGAGCCCTGGACACAGAGAACTGCTGCATTCTCACCTCCTGGCGCACCCCTGGGGCTCCGTGATGTCCTGAGTGCTCTGGAAATTGTGCGTGCCGCCTTGCAGGGCGACGCCCGAGATCTCGTGAGCCGGCTTGCCGCCATTACTCCAGTTGGCTGTGGTTGTCCTGCGGTGCTGGGCACTTCGCCACACCCTGCGCCGGACTGTGCTGATTTGCTTACCCTGGTGCCTGCGGAAGCGGTGGTGGATCATGGTTCCTGGGCGGCCGATGGTCTGACCGCGGTGGCCCGGAGGGGGGCTGGTGTTCGTGGTTTCGTGCTATGGCTGGGAGGTCGTCCCCGGGCGCCATTTTTGCCAACTCCTTTGTGTTCTGATGGTGTTGCTCTTTCCTCCTTTTCGGAACTGGTGCTATCGCTTGGGACTGCTGCTTCCGGAGGTCTTCTTCACTACCTTGACCCTGTTTGCTTTGTTGTCGGACGTGCGGAGGTGGCCTGGGCGGACTTTGGTGGACGTCTTCCCAATTCGTATTGTTCATACCGGGCGCCCCCGCCGTCCCTGCTGGCGGCTGGACTGCCGGATTCTGTCGACCATCTTGATCGCAGGGGGCAGGGTTGAGGGTGCTTTCTTTGTTGCGGCAGCTCACAGTTTTGGGACTGGGGGGACTAGCGAGACATTGCTTGGAGTTGGATGTTGGTATCTTCTCATCTTTAATTGATCGTGTGGGCCAGGACCGAGGACTCTTTTTGGGGGGTTTTGGTGTCTGTCTGACTGGTGACGATGGGGGACGCGTTTATAATGATATAACGACTAGCGTCTTGTGGCATTACATGCCTTGCTTTACTATATATTATTTGTTTCTTATTCCCGAACTTGGTCCGTGTGAAAATCCTGACATCTCATCTATGCTTGCAGGTGTTTTTCAGATGTAACGTGATGTTTTGAGCTGAACTAGATTTACATAGATGCCATATCTCCTTTGTCTTTGTTGGGTAATCTCTGTGGGAGCGAGAGCTACTATATGCGGGACGGGTTTGACGCTTCTGGGGTGCTGGGAATCCAGCGGGGGTGTTCCTTTTCCTGTTTGCCATTCCCCCACGAAATGTATCTTGCTTCGCTATCTCTTGCTTAACGTTTCGCCATGGGGTGTTTGCTTTTGCCGGGGGGCGGGGGATCGGGGAGCTGGTACTGTTTCTTAATTTCTCCTCCTCCATCTTTTTCCCTTCCTTGGGGTGTAGTTTAGGGGGCGACAGACACGCTGCTAGTGGGGTTAGGTCGTAGCCATCGGCAGGGGTGTAGGGTGGGGGGGGTGTTTCTTATTTTTCTTTGTTATTTTCTATGACCATTCTATTTCCCCTTTCCTTTCTTCACAAGACCTGTGGCGTATTCTCCTGATTCTTCTCCTCTCCTTCTTTCTCTTTCTCCCCTCGCTTTCTTCGTTATTATTCCCTCTCTCTTTCTTCTATATTTCGGGTGACTCGGGGCGACAGGCACGCTGTTTAGTGGGGTAGGCCGTAGCCATTACAGTGATGTAGGGTGGGGGGGGTGTTTGTTATTTTAGTTTGTTTTATTCTATGGCCTCTTTTTGCCTTTTTCCGGGGGGTGGGCTATGTCCCTTTGTGTTTACTCCTTTGTTTCGTAAGCGTCTGCACTTTTTCCTTTTTCGGGGCGGGTGGGCTGTACATGTGGCGTCCACTCTATTTGTTTGTTGGAATTTGTCTTCTATTTTTGAACCGTGTATGGGCGTGAGAGGTCTTTGGGCTTTGCCCTACTGTGGTCGTCTGATTGCGTGGGGGGCTGTTTGCCCCCCCCCCCTCTTTTCCTGTATATGTTGCATGACGCACTGGTAGATGTGGTTTCCGCCTCCTTTATATAATATAAAATGGAACCTTTCTCATCCTGGCGCTGGCGATGTAACGATTTCATTTACGTCCATCCTGTATTCATTCTATCATATATATTGCTTTGCCTTCTTTTGACTCTCCTGATTTTGCGGCCAGCCCCTGTGGTTGTAGGCCGACGCTTGTACCTATACGTGTCTTCCAATAAAGGTTTTCAAAAAAAAAAAAAAAAAATATGTGCCAATATTTTGGACCATAGTGTCGCATTTAACTTATAAAGATCAGCCGGAACACCATCAGGTCTGGAGGCTTTATTACTTGTCATTTTTATTATAGCCTCACTTACTTCATCTTCATTCAAAAATAGGGCGTATTTTCCCTCATCCAAAGGCAAGGGGGATGAGGTGCCTGTATCGACCTGGTCACCATATATATGTTAAAAATGGCTGAACCGCTGATCTTCAGGTACAGTGCAATCCAATGGGGACATGCTATCGCCCATACCAAATGGCTTGTTGACAATCTCCCAAAACCTAGCACTAATTTTGTTAACATCTACAAACTGCAGGTCATTCCAGTCTTCGTTTTTACTTTCTGTTTTATGAATTTTTAACATTTGCTTTTATTTTTTTCCTTGGTATGACTATTTTGGCCTTATCTTGGGGAACTTGCTTCAATGCATAAAGCAACTTGTGGTGGGAATCTGTGCAGTTATCATCTATGCACCTCTCGCCCCCCTCATTGTCTTTCCTGCTGGGCTTTGTCAGAGAGCTAGCCACTCGCTGACAGATTCGATCATAGGCTAGTAGGATTTCTTCCTCCTTGTTCGTACTATCTGGGCAACAACTAATATTGTCCCTGGAAATTTCTAATAAATCATTGCTAAACTGTTCCCGGACTACCTAGCACCACTTGAGCCTAGGACCCTGGTCTTTTAACCCCTTCGACGCTAATGACAAAGCCAGCTCGTCGTGGGCGTTACCTGCGCTACGCGGATGACAAGCTGGCTTTGTCATAAACAGCGCGATTTTCAAAAATCAGCGCACAGCGGGAAAACGCGGTAGCGGTTAACTTACATTATCTCTTGTGGCACCCATCCCTAGCAGAATGATTTCCTCAGTACCCCAGCCCAGCCTTAGCTGTATGCGCTTGTGATCGCTAAGAGGAGACCATTTAACTGTGTACGATGTGACCTGGGGTAACAAGCTTGTCGTAATAAAAATATAATGAATTGTGGAGTTTACACTTCTTCCCTTAAAAGTGAGGATACAATCCTTGGCTTTATTAGTACACGGGTATAAAAGATCAAGATCAGCCAGAATCACCTCTAGCAACCCTCCTTGCTGTGTACCTCAAAGTGCAAATTTGAGCAAATCGCGGGCAAGACTATCAACGACATGGCAATCCTTCGGGTACAAATGTATTTTAAACTCCCCTAAAATTATCGCAGAATAAAGAGTATTTTTCTTATCTTTATATGACTCTAGAACATTTTAAGCTATGCAAATGTTTGCGGAGTTTCTCTCAAAAGAATTGTAGAAATTCACAATTATTAATTTCGGAAAATTTGGTCAGTAAACCACCCTTTTCTCTACCTGCAGAGGAAGGATGTGCAGGTTCAAAGTAGCTCGAATAACCATCCACCCAAAAAGTGTTATCGGTCTCCCAAGTTTCTTGCAGATCCTCCACATCATGTTCCCTTAACATACTAACCCATCTTACATCATCTCTTCGCTACATTCCAACTAAGAACATTTAGAAATGTATTTGAGCTATCATGGACTCATCTGTGTATCCAGTTTTTAAAAATCTGGGTTTTGTAGGTTTCTCTGGGTATCAGCCAACTCTAGATCTAAAGTCCATGAGTACCCGCAATGGAAAAATCTTGATGTTTCCACTTTGCATCTTGGAAACTCTCCTTTCACAAGCAATATCCCATCCTAAAATGTTTTTATTCAGGAGAAGTGTGGGATGGCTGGTTGTAGGATATTTATCAATCACAAGTGGTTCTAAAACACTTCCTCGCTGAATGATGAGGAAGATCTGTGAAGGAGTGACATTTGCAGGGCCTTCTAGGTAGGAAATGGTAGATGGCTCTATGCAGGCCACACCATCCTGGGCACACCAAATGCTCAAAATATCTAGGTTGGTAGTTTCCCTGAGTGCTGGCCGACCTGGCCCAAATACCTCAGCTACCCCGACACATAATGATTGCCATTCAAAGGAACAAGGTTGATGTGTCTACCTTGCATCTTAGGGAACTTTCATCTCCTGATTGGTAGCCCACCCATACAAATGGGATACTATTTGTTTTGAGGGAAATTTGGGAGCACAGTATGTTAGGCTTTGTGTCAATCTTCGTAAATTCAACCACAAAAAACGGTGAGAATTCTGTGATTTAAGCCAAACATTTGAAATTTGAAAGGCATTCTGATCAGAAACATTCGTGGTATCCATGCAATATTTTCCACACTAGACCTATCCTGTGTCTAGTTTCGGAAATGTGTGGGGATGGGCAGATTATCCCAGCATTCAAAGGGAAAATACAGGTGTTTCAATGCTGCGTTTTGGGGTCTTTCTGTTGTTTATGATAGGCTCATCCAAACAAGTGTAATACCATTTTTTTTAGATTAGTATGGCATCTATTATGATCTCCTGAATTTCATTACATTTTTGGCTTCCAAATGTAGGCCAACATGCACAAAATAAAACATTTTGCAATTACACTAAGAGTCATTTGACTTTATGGGTAATCCCAAATTCTTGGTGGGGAGAACAAGCCCTACTCCTAAACTCAGATTCCTAGGCACATTTCAAAAGTGCATTGCTTTTCATCATGCCAATTTTTTACACATTAGGTTTTACCAAAATAATTGATGTGTGTTTGGAACATGATGAAAAATTATTATAAGCTGGGGTGGTTTCTTTGTGGACCCTGGGAAATCATAGACCTGCAAGATACCTGCTGTTACAAACCACAGTCTTAATGGCATTCTCTAAGGTTTTCATGGCAGTGCAGTGTCAACTGAAAGGGCTCATCCTCCCAGGCATTGTTTAAGTAAAACCCTTCAAAAGCCTCGGAATTAACAGTATTAATGAGCAAGGACCAACAGAAATATATCTGAGATTAAAAGACCTTACAAAGTTGATGGCACAAACGCTAGGAAAAAGGGATAGTTTATTAACACACACGGTGTGAGGGAATGTTTTTTGTAATGGGACTACTACATTTATTAAAGTTATAGGCAGATGATTTAAAAACATTTTGCACTGGGTTTGTGTCACAAAACATATTTGTGACTGTACGGTTGCCTGAAATTAAGCATTTTGCTCTGCTTTACACTTTTATTCAATCGGTGGTACATGGGCATTCTTATTCCCATTCAACCACCCATGGGGTATGATGCAAAGCCTTATCTACAAACAATAGTGAACAGGGTTTTGCACCAAAAACGGATGTCTTTTTGAGATTAGTGAAACGCTTTTGTTTCTCCAAACTTTTCCGAGTTTGTATGTGTGCTGCACTGTACGGCACACATCTAAAGTGGGTCAAGTTTGAAAGTTTGTATAGGCATAGTATTTTGTACTTTAAGGCTACCCTTCGAGAGCAAACTCTATGCAAGACATGACATAAACACCTTTGTACTATGGTGCACTGGTGTTTGTGTGTGGCACTACACAACCTGATTCTGTGCCAGGGCTAGAGAGAGATAGGACAGTGCCACATGTTAATAGATACCGCGCTTTCCTCTCTCTCTCTCTCTCTCTCTCTCTCTCTCTCTCTCTCTCTCTCTCTCTCTCTCTCTCTCTCCTCTCTCTCTCTCTCTCTCCCACGCAACGCAGTGCAGCAGCTTTGGTTTCCATGCTCCATTGCGTGCACTTTTAGTAAATCTACCCCTTAGGTTCAATTGTCCAAAACATTCTTGCCATCACAAAGCCTGTGATTTGCATTCTTTCATGCTTTCTGACCACAGAACACCATAATGGGATGTAGAAAATGTACTCTTTCTGACTCACTATCCATTGTTTGTGGTTCATTACAAATGAGAAGGTGAAGAGGGCATGGAGGAGGGCATGGAGGTGACGATCCCGGTCTTCCAATTTGCAATGCAGTGTATCATTGCTTTATTGCCATAATTGCAATTGTAAACCATTGACAGTCCACCAACCTGTAAAAGAAGATGGTAATGATCTGCAAAGTGTGATGGGAAGCTTTTGTTATGTTAATTGTAGCTGGGGCTTCGGGAGCAACAGAATACAGTAGTACAGAAGACTACGGTATGCTCTCCTCAATTCTATTTTCAGGAAGACTTTTATTTGTTACATGGATTGGAATAATACAGAAGGTCTTCAACAAATGTTCCTGCATGCTTGGAGGTCTGCTGTGTCTCAGAGGCTTCCGTTTATATTTCCAGTCAAATGCAAGGAGCCACAAAAAGCAAATGTGCAATGCACATTAAGGGGTTGTTCCAGGTATTTGGAGCCATGAATGAGAAGGCACGACCACTGGCTCTGGCTTTTGTGAATTCAGAGGACATGGGCATGAAAAAGAGTGGCCGAGTGTAGGTTTCTAGTCAGTGTGTGTAAACTGATGCAGCTGTTCAAGTATGCATGACATTGTTTGTGCAGTTCTTTGTATATATGCATGAGGGGCCCCTGTTTGAGCAGTGCTTTGTATGTGTGTGTGAGGAATTTGAAGAGGTCCCGTTTGTGAATGGGAAGCCAATAGAGGTCTTTGTGGTGTGTGGATATGTGAGTGTGGGTGGAAATTTGAGCGGAGTCAGGAAATTTGAGCGGAATCAGGCTGTTTGAACCTGGGTAATCCATAGTCTCTTGGTGAGCTGTGCTGTGATGCTGACATACAGTGCATTTAAGTAGTCGAGCTTGCTGCAAATGTAAATGTAAATTGATACTTGTATAGCGCACTACTCACCCGCAAGGGTCTCAAGGCCCTTGTACGAATACCGCTGTGGAACTCATCCTGGCTTTCCCTGTGAGGTGTCCACTCCTGGGCACCCCCAAGGTGGAGGCCAGGCACCCTTAGCGTTGTGGGGGCCGTTGTGGCGATTAAGCAAGCTATTGCCCAGAGTTGCAGAGTGGGACTCCATGATTGGAATGGGCACCGAGGCGAGAATTATCAGGTCCGTGGAATTTTTTAGCGCAAGACCCGCCGAGGCGGGGAATTGAACCCTGGTCCCGGGCTAGACCTCTGCATCAGGGTCTGCCGCTCTAACCATTGAGCCATGTAGTAATGGCATGTTCCTTTAATTGGAATGTTATATATGTAATTGGAATGTTTGGATGCTGGGCAACAGTAACTGGTGGATCGTGTGTCATTCTTGATGTACCTATACTGGAGCTGCATGCATTTCTTCTCTATCTTAAATAAATAATTATTCCTGCCTACAACTACAATCTGTTTCCTGTTTCCACGTCTTACTGAAGTCACTACAATTTTTGGCGACATGGATGGCGACATGAATGACTATAAGACCTATTTTGGATGAGATTTTCGTTGGGACTTTAGTGTGGCTTTTCTATTTTTTATCATAATTGTGGAAACTCAATTTAAAATGAAACTAGCAAGACGGACTACATGATTTGAGAAGCCTTTGCGCAACTTGGAAGCTTTTACACCGCTCACTTTCATTTCGCTTCTGCAGAAGAGGAGTCTTTGGGTAACTGAAGCACGAAAGGTCACAATTTACCCTGAGGGAGCACCTGAAACAAGTGAGTGTTGGGACTTCACCAGGATTGCTGGATTTTCAAATTAAATCGATTCGGCAAAAGGTGTTTACCTTTGAAATCCTGGGCATCGTTGACATCCTCGAGCCACGCAGCACCGAGATTCTACTTCGGAACGCCTTCTGAAGCATCGGAACGTCGTCTCCTGTTTGGATCGTCAGAAGTTTTGCGGAGAAAGACGTCTTCACGCATAGAGGGTGACGTCATCGCGCAGTTTTGACGGCGGCGGCCATCTTTAAAGGTTGTAATATCGGATCTCCGTGGCAACGTCCTCAAACATAGAGTGTGACGTTATCGCGCACGTCTGACATCATCCGTTTTGACGGCGGCGGCCATCTTTGCAAGTGCTGTATCGAGTTTTCATAGCAACCCTTCACGAAGATCGTGTTTCGCAGGATAGAGCCCATTTCGAGTATTCTTGGACCACTTCTTCTTGGTTTTGTCAAGAGCGTAAGGCATCTCTCACTGTTACTGGAAGAAAAGGAAGGATTCTCTTATTTTTCGTGTACTGGGTTTTATTTACTGTTTCTTTGTGAAGTATTTTGCACTAGTGCGCACAACCTTCAAGCAGGAAAGTGCTCACCACTGGTGCGCACAACATTCAAGTTACAATTTTCTCTGGTAGTGCTGATGTGCTGGTATGCTGAAAGTTAATGTCCAAGGAAATGTGTTTTTTATTATATCTTTATTAACTTGGTTTACAACACATTCTGCATTACATAGTTAGGATATACATGCAGCAGAGGTTTCATGAAGTTTAGGAAGTTCTTGAGGTGTTAGTTTAGTTACTAATTCATCATTCAGGTGATAGTTATTTGAGTGTGACGTTGTGGTTATTTAAGTGTCTTAATTTCATGGGGTGTTTTAATTTCAAGAAGTATGAGTGTCTTAATTTCATGAGGTGTTTTAATTTCAAGAGGGGTTAGTTTATTTACTGACATTTCATTCACGAAGTGGTTATATTTGCTGGTTCATCATTCATCACTAAATTATCTTTCACGCAGTAGTTAGTTGAGTTTTTGATTTGAGTATGTTTTTTTTTAATCTTATCTGGTGTGTGAATTTTTAAGTATGTCTGTTTTAGCCGGGAGTTCAGGTACTGGGGACAAGGATTCGTCGGGTGTACGTTTAACTTCAAATTTACAAATCAATTCCCCCAAAGAATTTCTAGCTATTCCCGGAGAACCGTTGATTGCTTGGTTGGATTGGAAGGCATATTTTTTTAACTATATAGCGAATTTAGAGGACGTCAATGGTACGTTCTCGCCGGAAAGGAAGAAGAGGATGTTGTTATATTCGCTTGGTCCGGAGGGTTTGCGTATTTTTCAGGATATGCACTCACATAAAAATGTGGAAGGTAGTTCTGATGTTTTTGAATGTGCTTTGATGGATTTGGATGATCATTTCTCTCCCTCAGTATCGATTGCTGTGACTAGGCATGCATTTTTCCATAGGAAACAAGGGAAAAATTAGACAGTAGAAGAATTTGTTTCGGCTTTAAAAAAAAGTTAGCAAGGAAATGTGAGTTTGCTCAGTTACATGATGACTTTATACGTGACCAGGTAGTGATGTATACTAAGAATAAGATATTACAGGATAAATTATGGGTAGAGGTAGACAAGTGTCTTAAAGAAATAGTGGCTTTGGTTAAAAAGGCGGAACTGTCTGACCGATGTGCAAAAGTCACTTTGTCACAGGATAACACAGTGGAGGAGGAAGTAGTGGCCAAAGTAATTGAGAAGAAAGCAGGGTATAAAAATAAATTGGAGGGAGAAGATGATAAATTTCATAATAGGAAGGAATGGGAGGGTAGCGAAAGGAAGAAATTTAGTGAGAGTAGTGAAAGAGAGACATTTAGTGATGTGGTGTGTTTTAGGTGTGGAAGTTACTCACATGCCGCTTCTTTTGAGAGATGCCCTGCTAAGCATGCAAAGTGTATAGAATGCGGATTGGTGGGTCATTTCTCAAGAGTTTGCAATCGGAAAAATAAGAAATTTTCAAAGAAAAAAGTTACCTATATTCAATATCAAGATGATTCATCTGTTTCTGAGTCTGATGATAGTGATGTTCAAGTTAATTGTGTTCGGAACATTGAGATTTGATTATTAATGATCAAATGTTAGTAACATATTTATTGATGATTTAGTTTTTTTTTCTCTTACATTTTGGAAAAAGGGGATGGTTGTGGGTGAGTTCACATGTTTCTACTCTGTTCACTTAAGAAGACGCGGAATTTACTAAATTAATTTCAGTATACAAATTGTTGGGTTCAGAGTGTTATGAATTCATTATAGTTTGTTAATGATTTTTATGTTAAATTTTTTGAGTTTTTTATGTTCTTTTTGTTTCTTTTATTAAGAAGGAGGATGTGTAGTAATGGCATGTTCCTTTAATTGGAATGTTATATATGTAATTGGAATGTTTGGATGCTGGGCAACAGTAACTGGTGGATCGTGTGTCATTCTTGATGTACCTTTACTGGAGCTGCATGCATTTCTTCTCTATCTTAAATAAATAATTATTCCTGCCTACAACTACAATCTGTTTCCTGTTTCCACGTCTTACTGAAGTCACTACAAGCCACACTGCTGATCTGTTCTTGGGTGATGGCTATGCAAGTGCTGAGCAGTAGTCATCTGAATATTTTCCTGAGGAGCTTGGGGGTGTGGAAGCAGGAAGAAACTACTATGTTAACCAGGCTGGACATGGAGATTTTATTCTTGACCTTGATCCCTAGGTTACTGGCTTGGTTCGACTCAATGGATGTAGGCCCTAACTCTGAGGGCCACAAGATTGAGGGCACAAAAGAGGTGACTTTTCTGAGTACCACAACCGTCTTGTTGAAGTTGAGCTTCAAGCAGTAGGTCTTCATCCAATTTGCAGCTGCGGGTTGATGAAGTTCGTCTGGCTGTTGGTGGTGTAATAAAAGAGGGAGAGAATGAGCTTGGTGTCATTAGCATGCAAGATAAAGTTTGAGCTCCTGGGCTTGTACTGTGTTGGTGAGTGGACACTATGGAATTGGCGCTGGTAGGCTGTATGTATAAGATGCTGCTGATTCACACCATTGGCCATGGAACAGCACTGATTGCAGTGTGCATTTAGTACAACTTCCATGAATTCTTCTAAATAATATTTGTCATTCATGGCATAAATATGTGTTTACAGGTACCAGACAGAGGCAAAGATGTTTGCCACTTAAGCAAAAAAAAATGTGGTCTTTCGATAGCTGCACATTATCTAAGGCAAAGATCATCTGTTGTGTTTTCCTTGTGTATTACTCCCACCTAGATAGTTTTATTTGGCGTTCTGAGGTCCCTGCACTAATGGCATGCTTTTTTGGCAGACATTTTTAATAAGCTGCAAAATAAATACCACCTTCAACCATAAATATTTGTTTGTATACATTATACTTCAGCGCTCCTGAAGGACACTAGTGTGCCTGCCAACATCCTATGCCTGCTGTCTGATTTAAAACATTTGTCTGATGATGACAGGCAAAACAAAAAACAAGGTTTATAAATAGATGCTCTCGCGGTTTGAAGTAAAACAGTGTAATCGGACATTCATTGGTATAGAGAAGTATTCAGTGTCTTGTTGATTTTTCGCACAGGCAATATTATACTTGCCAGATTTTTGGAAACTTAATTTACAGTAAAGTATTTTTGTCAGTGCACTCCTGAACTCTGTACTTCTGGAACATGTCAGTTATAATCTCACCTCGTTTCAATTTCCCACCATGAAGCTTTCTGAAATTTACAAGACAGACATGCAGATTGACACTGACAATATTTCATGCTGGGAAAAAAACTGAAGTGTTTGATTTATGACATCCGTAATCGAAGATGCCACAGAAATACCTGCTGTTGTATGTTTTTTATCACTACAGGCATAAAACCTTGCGAACCATATGTATTTTAACAAGGATCCATAAATTAGAAAAAATATTCTCTCTTAATGACAATGATATATTCGAATCATATCCAAGGCATTGTCTTTTTGTAACTTAAAAATGTAAACGAAAATACATTCTGAGATTTAAGATGTGATTTAAGATGATTTTCAGATAGTCGTTGAGTGTAATATTTACCTATTGATATACATGTTCTACTAGGGAAAATATCTGGATAGCTAAAAAGCATAATTTGTCGTCATTGCAGAATACTATTACCGTTAGTTTTAAGAGTGATCTGGGTCCCTATCATGAATGCCGCTGCTCGCCTATGACGCAGCTTGTCCCTGTATTTATGTGGTCGAACTTTTTAGAGAGCATACAATTAACTCAGAATTTCTCCAAGATAGTGCATGAACGGATGACACCACAGCTCAGAAACAGCAGTGGCGGCTCCTCCTCTAAGGCAAAAGAGAGTTGCCACACTGCCTTGATGCAGCTAAAGGAATTAAAAAATAAAATTATAATAATGTAATGTTGTTATCATTTTATTTTGTCCTCCTGCTGCAGCAGCTGACATGAGGGGGCGGGTGAGGCTGAAGAGCAGGGGAGGAGGTTACAACCCTCCTAAGTGCCCAGTGACTGTTTGGTTGGCCCTCTCGGGCCACTCAAAACAGTCATGCACACTTTCCCTGTTCTCCGTGCAGGCTGCATTACAGCCTGCATGGAGAATATTCCCACCCCTTCAGCCTCCTGGCTGAGCGCCATGCCTTGCAGCGTTGTGATTGGCTACGGAGAGCGTGAGAGCCTTGGCGCTTCCTGTTTCCTGCTTCTCCAAAGAAGGAAAAAGGATGCAGGAGAGGCAGCGGCAGACAGCCTGCCGGCCGGCCACAGGTTTTTTAGTTTTTTGGTTTTTTTTAACCCTACCCTTCCCCCCACCCGCCCAACTGCAGGTCGAAGGTAGCAGCCGTGACCGTGAAATGGTGAACAATGGCCAACCCTGTCTACATCTGAGCTATACGGTCTGCTGCTCATGTTCCAACTCAGAAAACCTGATTTAAATTAACGCACTTTAGAGAGAACGATTGCATACAATCAGTGGCCTTCATTAAACGTACATGTTTATGATATAGCCACTGATCAGGTTTGCTGTTAGTTCTAGATAAGAACACACTTGTAGATGCAATGAGTGCATCACTCAGAATAAGAGTTGCCATAAAATGAATAGCTATGAGATTTTGACACTGTCCAACTGCATTTTAATGATACGGGCTGCAGTAGTAATTTTGGACAAGTTCCTTTTTCAAGCAAAATCCTGCATTTTCTTGATTGGTCCTTCAGCATTCAAGAGGTTAAAAGAAGATGGATACTTAATAAGACTGAATACGAATAGCTTGTTATTTTCCAACACATGTGTTTAACCCCTGTCTAAACAAGGGTCGGAATTATCAGTTGGAAGGCATTACCACATCCGCTAATTTTCAGGTGTAATAAATTACTGAACATTTGTTACATTTAGGCAGCTCAAATCTGGTGATATGCTGATTGTAGTGCGTTAAACACCATAATCTGCATGGTATTCCTCAATAACTAACAATAGGTGTTATTTATTGCACCTGATAAATAATGGTATTTATCAACGGTGATATATAACACCTACATTTGTATTCAGGTTTTTTTACGTCAAATTCAGTATATCATTATCTACTGACCTTGTAAAAGTGTGCTTTGAGAACAAATTTCGTAGTTGATCTTTAAAATCACCAATATTAAACAATGTAGGGTCATCTCATTCACCTTATGAAATAGACCATGAGACAGCCAAACATCGAAAATACAAAAGTACAAATGCAACCTTCGATTGTTCATCAGGGAAAGCAGTGGATCTACCTAAAAATGTAATTGGTTAATGAACACAGCACACTTTTCTACATCCCCATAAAAGTGCTCATGAATAGGAGAAGGCCTTTCTACCTAGACACCTAATAAACACAGAGGATAACCCAATTAACCCTCTGGCATCTGGGTAAAAATATACAATAAGAACAAACTAGCAATGCCTCGGGATCAATAGAAAAACTGAACAGTAAGATGAAGAGAAATTAATTTAAACTCTTCCTCTCAAAATAAATCTCATAAATAAATCTCCTATATTTCCAATATCTGTAGTCAAAAAACTCAACAGACTTGAAGAAAGATTAATAGCCAAATATGAGACAGCGACTCTGGGGCTAAATGATAGAGATGAAATTTGGTCATTATTGCAATAAGACTCCTGTTAAAGAGGATAATTCTCTATACTTGATACCTTTACGATACATTGTCCTGTGATTCATGAAGTAACCGGAAGTGTTTGATACACATACCAGTATGGATTCAACCTTAGTGTAAATTTTCTTGCAAAGATTAAGAGGACTCTATGTTAGATACCTTCGCGATATATTGTCCTGTGATACATGAAGTAACCGGAATTGATTGATATTCATATTAGTATTAATTCAACCCTTGTGTAACATTTCTTGTAAAGACTGTGAGGAGTGGCGTTGATAATTTTGGTGCAGGGCACTATACTCTTTATTATTTATTTTTTTCTAATTGGTTCCATTTTTCTCGGTGTATTTCTGCTTTGAATAAGGTACATTGTAAAATGATATACTTAAACCAGTGGAGCAGGTTATCGCTAGTGATTGTGCATATTTATTTAGGAAATGTTCCTGATTGCAGTTGTTATTATTGCGCATATTTTTCCTGGGAATTATCCCGTGTTGTAAAGTAGTCACTTTTGAAAAGGAGAGTTTCCGAACGTAGTCCGCACTCGATTTCCACTGTAAGTAATATCGCGTTAATCGGGATAGCGATATATTCCAAGCTAGCTTCCGGGTCATGTGACCCTACAGCGTTCGCGAGGCCAGAACTTAGAGAGACCGGCAGTCCATTCTTAATACAATTGACGCACTGCACAGTTTACTCTCAATATATATGCAGTATATAGAACACTTTTTAAAAAAATGCGTCCTAAAGTCTGTCTTTATGTGACGTTTTAGATTTCACTCAGGAACAAGAGTGGACCACATATTGGACATTTCTGTGTAGAAATTGGCCCTTACATAGCTAACAAGAGAGAAGGTTTTTTCATTAACATCAGACCCACGTAAGTGATATTTGCTATTCACCGCAGTGTTACTGGAGGCGATTTACATTATAATGAGGCAGTACATAGCGTTGGTTTGGAGTCTCATAAGTTATATTTCATTTCTCCTCAGCCGCCAGGGGGCGTTCTCGAAAAAGCTTTCCAAGATTGGTGAGCTCAATATGGGGCTGCTTGTTACACCGATGTGGGTGTACACCTAGGGATCCTATGGTGTTTTCTATATATCACAGGAATATAAGGTTTATTCTTCCAGTATTCATCCGATAAAATGAGTAGTGTTGTTATTACTTAGCACAAATAATATGGTTATATTGACATGCTGTATTAGGTACCTGTTTATCTTGATTTTTTCACTTTCTTTTTTCGAGTGATTATAAGTTATTTTACCTCGCCACTCCAGGTATTCATCGATAGAATATATAGAAAACTTTCTATTCAATAAGCTGGTTCCTAGATGTGCATATATTTGTATATATGTGTATACCTAATTTAGTGTTAGTTTCATTCATATACAGATATAAATTAAGTATTTTTGATTCCATAGGTGGAATTGAAAAGTACGCACTCGACTGCCCTAGTCCTGATGAGGCCTACAAGTAGAGAGGCTGAACGCGTCGACAGACTTGTTAAGACACCATATAAAATCAAAATAAAATGTAAAATAAATAGGGAAAGCCCAACATAGAAAAAGGGTTTGATTACAAAAAACCCTAGGGCTTTTTCAACGATGGTGATCTAATAATGAATGCACTGGATTTACAATGTGTGAGGTGCATCCTAATATATAAATAAGGGCAAAGAGAGCAACACAGTTCTTAATTTTTCGTGTTTGTGGTACATGTATATATGTAAATAAGTGTATATATATATGTTGTATCAATGTATTTGTATGTATATTGATGTTGAAAATATGATGTTTTGTTCATAATGAAATGCATTACAGATTAATCTGAACTCAAAATAGGTGTACGCATATTGCTTGTTCTCCTTTGACTACAGATATTGGAAATATAGGAGATTTATTTATGAGTTTTGTTTTGATAGGAAGATTTTAAATTAATTTCCTCTTCATCTTACTGTTCAGTTTTTCTATTGATCCCGAGGCATTGCTAGTTTGTTCTGATTGTACTTTCTACGTAGACAGGCATAACTTGTGATGATGCCTGACACATAGGAGCATAATTCCCTGATGAAGTGTTTCTTCTTGCCCTTGCAGAGAACAAGAAGGTCTGCCAACACAAAACTGATTTAGGCCGTGCCCCTGCTGTGGCAGGAAAACTTCCCTGAACAGTTTGATTCTGTAAATGGTCAGGACAATGTGTTAGCTCATTTGGCTCTATTTTAAACTGGGTTAAATCATGTATTTATTAACTCCTGACTATCTTTCTGCAAATTGTCTAGCATTTTCACAATGTCTCCCATGGTAGCTCTCTGTGGATTCATAACACTCGAGCAAAGAAAACTTTGTGGACTTGCCTTACTGTCAATATTTAGGGACTAACCTGGTATCCTAATCTTTGTAGAGGCTCTTGAACTCCACCTGAACCTTTGTCATCTGATTCCCAGTTCTGCACTATATTCAGCTGGTGAGGATCAGATGGAGCAGGGAATGGGGAAAAGGGTCTTCAAGTTGTTTTTGCCTTCATGGTACTTTCTACAAAAGTACATATGGTTAATTACTTGAGTATTACTTCACCCACTTGGAGATACTATACACCATCGCAGTTCCCTGGAAATCCCTCATTCCATAAGGATCTGGGATTGATCTCTAAATACTGAAGGACGTTTTCCAAGAAGGATTCTTTTATTTCCTTATGTATCTCACACCTTCACGTCAAGAACAGTTCCTTCTAATTATTTCCATAGCAACTTCTAAAACAATGGTGACGACAACTCAAAAAGGATAGAAATCTAACATTCACTGTTTCTATTCCTATGTACTGCCACCATCAAAAACCATGAAGTAAATAAAAATAAGTAGTGCCAGAAATTACATAAAAGAATACCTCACGGGCAGGGGAGAAATAAAACCATCTAGCTAATGCCAGCTACTGCCTTCTCAATACCTCACAGCTATAAAAAAAAAAAAACAAGTAACAAAACACTTACCACTTCAGCCGGCCGTGTCTCTCCTCTGCTTCCCTGCCGACGTCCCAGAACGGAATGAGTGACTGGAAGCATTGTGATTGGTCTTAGCGCCGTGGTTCTGAGCTCAGACGAGGAGTGGGAGTCAGGACATGCTCCTCACCAGGCTGTGTAATGCAGCCTAGTGGGGAACATGTAAAGTGTGCATGACTGTTTGGCAGGCCCAAGACGGCTGGCCAAACAGTCATGTACAATTAGAGTGTGCCACCATACCTCCTCCTGTGCCCTCAACCCCACCCTGCCCCAACCCAGCATGCAACTACTAAAAATAAAATGATAATAGCAAAGATAGTAGAGGAACCACCTCTAACATTGTGGGTTTTGGAATTCATCAGGTGCGAGAAATAAAACCTATTCAATGTTTTTCCCACAAAATGCTTACCTGAACAAAATCTATTTGTCCTGGTATTTTATCAGTCAAAATGTGATTAGTGTCCAGACTTTATTGCACCTGCTAATTAATGGGTACACTAAACTTGCATAACCCGTACTTACCATCCCTCAACATAGAGATGCTTTTGCTGGGATCATAAAAATCAAGGCACTACCAGAAACCTGGCTCAAGAAGCTAACACATTTCACAATCATGTTGTACAACTCTTTTTATGTCTCAACATTTATGCCTTTCATCCCAGCAGTGGCAGCATTTAATCAATTGTCCAGCCAAATTTGCCAGAATTTGGGAGACTGTTCACAACTGTATGTGAATTCCTATAACTACTTTCTATGCTTCTTTATTGATGATTGACCAAAGTATCCACGATAAAGTATTGTGTGGCCAAAATATTGTGGTAAGAATAACGAGGACAAGAAAAGTTTGACTGTAGCAATGTTTTACCAGGCTAAACTCCTGATATGTAAATATCTTCAATTTTAGCTGTAGAGTTAGGAATAATAAATCAATACTTACATGTGTGCACTTAACTTCTCAATATTCTTGTCCTCAATATTTTTGTCTGCACAATATTTTTATCAGCATTAAAATGTTCCGCTCTAAGCAACGTATCATAGCAGTCAAGACAGTCGTTGTGTGCTCATTAAGAAACTTCCAATTCACGATCATTTCTTTATGTTCCAAAAGGTTCTTTATTAGACTTTTTGTTAAAATTCAATAGCCATAGCTGATGCATTTCGTCCACAAAATGACTTCTTCAGGGCTATAAGAAAACACATACAGTAGCAGTTGGTGGTGGGAGTAGCTGTCCGGTGGTGACGTGGGGAGGGGCAGGGTGGGGGTAGTAATCTATGGATTATGAAGGATTACAGGTAAATAAACATATCAATAAATAAAAAGAATGTAGTTGCGAGCACTGCATCACATTTGGGGATGCAGTGCGTGCAACGAAATTCATTTTATTTGATTATATGTATACTTACCTGTAATCGTCTGCAATTCATAGATTACTATACCCCACCATGCCCCTCCCCATCCCCACGTCACCGCCCGGCAGCTACTCCAACCACGGACCGCTACTGAACACACATACACAAACCTTTAAAAACAAAATTACATATATATATTAGTTCACCAATACATCGTATATCTTACAAAGACAAATATACAAATGATAATGGAGTCATCTATTCCTGTCCTGTCATTTGGCTACTGTTCCTAATTAACAAGGTTTGGGCCCATGTTTCAATATCTACTCTTTTTTTGAGGTGATGGGGAACACTTGATAACAGCTATTTTGAATTGACCTTCATATATTTCAAAGAAGCAGGAAATAAAATAGAAGGAAATAGAAAACAATGGGGAACGCTTATTGACAATTATTTTTTATTAACCAGCATTAACCCAATATTTTTATCACAATAGTCTGCCAGGCAACATTTAATCAGAGGCTTTGTTTGAGCATTGTGTGTGATGTTCATTCTCTAAAGCTGAAGTTCAATGTTTATCTTCCACATTAACAAAGCAACATCATGGTTCCTTCGTCACCTCCACAGAGTACAATTGAATGCAAATGTTTCTATGTAGTTTATCATGTCTTCAATATTGACATAACTGCCTAGCAATTGTTTAGTACTGAAGCTTGAATGAGATCAACTTGTGGCAGAAGTTGTGGGTGCAAGTTTTCCAAATGTGCAGACTTTCTCTCTATTATCTCCCTTGCCAAAAATCAAAGGGTGCCGAAACTAGACTTTGAGCTGTCTCTGTAGAAGCTCCTTCCACAAATCAGATCACAAACAATACACTCAAGACCTCTTCTTGAAATCTTCTCAAGTATTCACAGCCGTGGTTTTCCCCAACGTTGCAACGTGCTCGAATGCTGCCTCTTTCTCCTACACTGAACCTCATTGACCAGTAGTTATTAGTGGGTGGAGCGTCCGTACACAGAAGAGCTCCACTCAATATAGCACCAAGACTTGTGGGCCCACGAATCTAGCAAGACTTTGGCCTTATCTTTAAAAGCCTAAAAGGGGAAATACAAACTGTTGTCTTTCACTGATGGACACCATCCTGGGCACAACTTAACTCAACGTGTGCATTGCATCATATGCTTCAGGCCACAATGTCTTCTCTGGCAACAACAGTTAAGGTAGTAAATCCCCACTCCCTCAATCTTACTAGGATCTCCAGAGGTCAAACAAAAAAGTTGGAGATGAAGCCCTATAGAATGAATTTCCTTCTTATTGAGGTACCTGGGGTTTTCTAGGAGAGTTTCAAGAATCCAGAAGGGATCCAGACAATAAGTATACATAAACCTAGACTAATGGTTTCAAAACATGAGCCTCTGGCTAAGATCAGATGTAGCTGGATGATAGAAAACTAGGTTAAATAAACATCAATTCCTATTGTTTAACTGAATTCCAGCCAACAGCATCCTCAATGTCTTTAAAGTGACTGATATTCATTAGATTGACTTAGTGGCTCATGACTGACACCTGTGTGATCTGCATATTTTGAATCACAATACGATCAACTAATCTTCCACCCTTTCAGAGTTCAGTCAGGGGTGTAACACAGGCCCCCGCAGCCCCTGCGGTGTGGGGGGCCCCTTGCTCTAGGAGCCCCCTCAGCCCTGCCAAGTGTCATACATCTCGCGCTCTACTACTAAGGCATTTTACATCAAAATACTGCATTACTCCAAGCTAGCAAAAATATTGTCACGTACATCAGCTTATTATAAAAGTTGAGCATGTTACCTCTTTTTGAAATCTTCAGTATCAGCTCCATATTTTTTTGTGAGGCTACCTATACATACGTGGGTCAAAGGAACTCATCAGCCAATTGATGTTCTTGTAAGTTATGATGAGGCTGGTTGTTTCACTCTGATTAGACAGAATTTTATTTGTTAGCGCAGTGATTGGTTACTACCGTTACACATGTGCGTGCTTTGTGCAGCCTATCCTGCACCAAGAGATTTGCCGCTGCGCCGCCAAAAGAGTGTGTGCAGGGAAGTTTGGCCCACTGGGTTGGGTATACAGCGTGAGACAAAACAGTATGATAATTCTAGCAAGGGTGATCTGGCCACAAGACGCTGATATCGCGAACAGCAACAGGTTGGGATTTTTCTGAGGCTCGATGGTGCCAGGAGAGCAGAGTTTTTTCGGACGTTTTTATGACTTATAATTTCTCTACATTTTTTCAACACTTGGACTGCTAATTGCTCAGTAGCTCTGTATGAAAATGAGGCTTGCAATGCCATTCCCTTTGCTGGGCCTCTGTGAAGATTTCACTGCCACTGTTTATTGTGCTCTACTTTGTGGGATTGGGTGAATGAAGTTTACTCGCCTCCGCCACTTTTGCTGTGCTCTCTGTTCTGTGTCTTTTGTATGCTAATGTTGCTTGCACTGCCACCCCAGAAGGCCTCTGTGCTTTTCGGGCAGGTCAGTGCACCGGGTCAGAGTGTCAGGCCCAGATCAGCACCGGAGCAGTCTCTGGCTGGTGACCTGACCTGACTCTGGTCGGTGACGGTCGCTCCACCCGCCGCGCGGCTCTACTTGAGTGTGCCCGGTCCCCCTGCCTGCCTGTTCCTGCTCGCTAGCAGTGCTTGTTGCTCTTGTTCCTGCCCCGGTTCGTTTTTCGCCGTCTTCTCGCCCTGCCGCTGCTCCCCTGCAGCCCGCCCCCCCTTTTGCCTTCTGTACCTGTTCCCTCCTCGCGCCACCCCGCTCCCGCCTCCCAGCTGCTCCTCCCTCCCTCCGGATACTTAAGGACTGGTAGCGCGACGGGGAGCTGTGACCTGACCTGACTCTGGCCGGTGACGGTCGCTCCACCCGCCGCGCGGCTCTCTTCGAGTGTGCCCGGTCCCCCTGCCTGCCTGTTCCTGCTCGCTAGCAGTGCTTGTTGCTCTTGTTCCTGCCTCGGTTCGTTTTTCGCCGTCTTCTCGCCCTGCCGCTGCTCCCCTGCGGCCCCGCCCCCCCTTTTGCCTTCTGTACCTGTTCCCCTCCCCGCGCCACCCTGCTCCCGCCTCCCAGCTGCTCCTCCCTCCCTCCGGATACTTAAGGACTGGTAGCACGACGGGGAGCTGTGACCTGACCTGACTCTGGTCGTTGACGGTCGCTCCATCCGCCGCGCAGCTCTCCTTGAGTGTGCCCGGTCCCCCTGCCTGCCTGTGCCTGCTCGCTAGCAGTGCTTGTTGCTCTTGTTCCTGCCCCGGTTCGTTTTTTGCCGTCTTCTCGCCCTGCCGCTGCTCCCCTGCGGCCCCGCCCCCCCTTTTGCCTTCTGTACCTGTTCCCCTCCCCGCGCCACCCCGCTCCCGCCTCCCAGCTGCTCCTCCCACCCACTCCGCACCTCCCACTACACCATTTATGGCGGAGTCCGCATTCACGCGCAGCGTGCACGCGCAGCGGGCGCGCCAAAGGCAAGCCCATCTGCGCCCGTCCGCGCCTGGACCGCGCCTAGCGCCAGGACCCCTGGCCCCCGCCGATGCAAGACGACCCGACAGACCTACGACGCCGCCGCCCTCAACGCACTCAATGCCGGCCGAACCCCGCCTGCTGCCGGGCCACCCCGAAACGCATCCACGGACCCTTCACCTGCAAAACCTGCAAGTTCACCTGCCTCCGAACCTGCACCGCACCCGCCAAGCCAAGCACCAGCAGCAACCACCTCAAGTGCATCCTGCTCAACACCCGCTCCGTCCACAGACATGCCGTAGAACTCTGGAACCTCCTCGACACAACATCACCAGACATCGCCTTCCTCACGGAAACCTGGATGAACATCTCCTCAGCCCCCGACATCGCCATCGCCATACCGGACGGGTACAAGATCATCAGGAGGGACCGCGCCAACCAGACCGGAGGAGGCATCGCCATCGTCCACAAGAACACCATTCGCATCACGACCGACTCCAACGACACCTTCTCCACCGCCGAGCACCTCCACTTCCAGATGCACACCGACCCAAAGATGACCCTCAGAGGCACCCTCATCTACACACCCCCGGGACCACGCACACAATTCAGCGAAGACATCACGGACTTCATCAGCCCGCACGCCCTACCCTCCGCCGACTACATCCTCCTAGGGGACCTCAACTTCCACCTGGAGAATAACAAGGACCGCAACACCGCTGCCCTGCTGGACAACCTCGCCAACCTCGGACTCAAGCAACTGGTCAACACCCCCACCCACTACGCCGGCCACACGCTTGACCCCGTCTTCTCATCCAGCAAGCACATCACCTTCAGCCACTCCACCGGACTCCACTGGACCAACCACAGCTGCGTCCACTTCAGCTTTAGAAGAACCACGACCCACCACTACCCGCAACAGGTTCCTCACAGGAGCTGGAGCAAGATCACTGCCGACCAGCTCACCACCTCCCTCAGCCAGAACCCACCCGCCAGTACAACGGACCCCAACGAAGCAGCCCGCAACCTTATGCAGTGGCTGACCGCCTGCGCCGACGACCTCGCACCACTGAGGAACCCTCCCAACAGACCCAGAAGCAAGAAAGCCTCCTGGTTCACCGACGAACTCAAGAACTCCAAGACCTGCCGCACCCTCGAGAAAGCCTGGCTCCTCGACAAGACCATGGACAACATGACCGCCCTCAAACACGCCACCCGCAAGCACCACCAGCTTATCCGCACCACCAAGAAGAAATCACTGAAGGAACGACTAGACAACAACGCCCACGACAGCAAGGAACTCTTCAGCATCGTCAAGGAGTTCTCCAACCCCAGCACCGGCAACAACGACATCACTCCTTCACAAGATCTCTGCGACTCTCTCGCCTCGTTCTTCCACCGCAAGATTGCCGACATCCACAACAGCTTCGGCGCACCATCCACGCACCCAACCGTAGAACCAACGCCCCCCACCGCCACCCTCCGCACCTGGACCACGGTGACCACCGACGATACAGCTCGCACGATGAACACCATCCACTCCGGATCTCCGACCGACCCCTGCCCCCACCACGTCTTCAACAAGGCTGACTCCACCATCGCACCCCAACTCCGGAACATCATCAACACCTCCTTCAACACCGCCACCTTCCCGGAGAGCTGGAAGCATGCCGAGCTCAGCGCCCTCCTGAAGAAACCAACAGCGGACCCAACCGACCTCAAGAACTTCCGCCCCATCTCGCTCCTCCCTTTTCCTGCCAAAGTCACCGAGAAGATCGTCAACAGACAGCTTGCCGCCTTCCTCGAGACGAACGGATCCCTCGACCCCTCGCAGTCCGGTTTCAGAGCCAACCACAGCACCGAGACCGCCCTCATCGCAGCCACCGACGACATCCGAGCCCTGCTCGACAACGGGGAAACAGCGGCACTCCTCCTCCTGGACCTCTCTGCAGCGTTCGACACTGTCTGCCACCGCACCCTAGTTCAACGCCTCAGGAACATCGGTATCCAAGAGAAGGCACTGGAGTGGATCATCTCGTTCCTCGCCGGAAGAACACAGAGAGTCCGCCTCCCCCCGTTTCGATCCGAGGCCACCGAAGTCATCTGCGGCGTTCCGCAAGGATCATCACTCAGCCCCACCCTCTTCAACGTCTACATGAGACCTCTTGCAGCCATCGCACGGCAACACAAACTCAACATCATCTCCTACGCCGACGACACCCAACTGATCCTCTCCCTCTCCAGAGACCCCGACACCGCCAGAACTAGCCTACACGAAGGGATGAAAGACGTCACCGAATGGATGAAGAACAGCCGCCTGAAACTGAACTCAGACAAGACGGAAGTCCTCATCCTGGGACCATCGCCCTCCGCCTGGGACGACTCCTGGTGGCCCCCCGCCCTGGGCACCACTCCCAAGCCAACAGACCACGCACACAACCTGGGCTTCATCCTGGACTCCTCCCTCTCGACGACCAGACAAGTCAACGCCGTCTCCTCATCATGCTTTCACACCCTACGCATGCTCCGCAAGATCTTCCGATGGATCCCGACCGAATCCAGGAAGACGGTCACTCAGGCACTCGTCACCAGCCGACTGGACTACGGAAACACCCTCTACGCCGGAACCACAGCCAAGCTACAGAAAAGACTCCAACGCATCCAGAACGCCTCCGCCCGACTCATCCTGGGAATCCCCCGACGCAGCCACATCTCCGGCCACCTGAGGGACCTGCACTGGCTCCCCGTCAGCAAGAGGATCACGTTCAGGCTCCTCACCCACGCACACAAGTCTCTCCACGACCTGGGCCCCAAGTACCTCAACGACCGCCTGACCTGCTACACGCCCACCCGCCAGCTACCATCCACTAGCCTCGCCCTCGCCGCCGTACCACGCATCCGAAGAGCCACCGCCGGAGGCAGATCCTTCTCCTACCTGGCGGCCAAGACATGAAACTCCCTCCCCATCCACCTTCGGCTGACCCAGGACCATCTCGCCTTCAGGAGACAACTCAAGACCTGGCTGTTCGAGCAGTAACGGACCCCCTCCCCCAAGCTTGAGACCCATCCGGGTGAGTAGTGCGCTATACAAGTGTTATGATTGATTGATTGATTGATTGGCTGCCGGTCGGGATAGCTACAAGGGCCGGTTCATAATGACAGAAAGGTAAGAGGGGCTTTCATTTGCACCACTCGAGTTCCTGAGCTCAGGCATTCAGTGACACGTAGACAGTGTAACATAAATGAGAGTATGGGAGTGTTGTGTGGTAAATACCCATCACTGAAGCACAGAATCCATGTTAAGTAAACTATTAGTGATTGGAAGCGTATTCAGCAGTCATACACGGGTCTCGAAAAGCTTAGAAAAGCTGGACTGTAAACCATTCTTTCCTAAGTAGAGAGAACAGACTTCTGTGCGCTCATGTGAGACATGTTTTGCCACAGATTCACCTTACAGGAAACAGCTCAGCCAGCCTCTCAGAAACCAGCTAGTGTGGCTGTGTCTTCTTTTCATACTTTTAGCCAGTAGCATCAGTAGTCCCAAAATGTAACATCATGTAGGTTAATAACTTAGAACTATAATACGGTGTTACACAGGATAAAGAGCAATTTTGGAAGTAAACATTGAATAAGAGTCCTTCAGACTAAAATAGGCAGTAGAGCTAAATATGAACAGAACAAGTCTAAAAGTGGTGTAACAGGAGTAAGTACCAACAAAAGGAAAAGGGTGAAATGAGTAGAGAGAAAGGTATAATACAAAAGACAAAGGGCGATGGGAGAGAGCTGGGTGGAGAGAGACTGTTTACCTCGTCTTCATTGCTTGATTTTACTCGCGATAAAATGTCACTCATAGTCTTTGAAATGTCACTCATAGTTACACTGAAATTATGAAAATGTCACACATAGTAATCCAAAACCTTGGCAGCTATGCCCCCTCCACGGCCAACCGCGCAAACAGCATCTAGTTAGAACTCCACAAATCCGATCCTTCTCGGATGCTGGGAGTTACGTAACTTCCGTTATGCTTGCTGCACTTGCAAGCGCGGCCTCCTCATCATAAATTAAACGGTGCGCAGCCACATCTGCGCGGTCTTCACCCTTAGGGTGGAGCATACCATGTTTGGGCTGGACATTCTCATGCCACTTTGCGCAATTTAAAGTGCGCGTGAGGTGAGGCGGCTGAGAGGGACCGTGCGGCTCAGGACGAACTGCTGCAGCCGTAATTTAATTATTGCCAATGCTAACCTTACCCGTTCTTCTGCCGCCCGTTCGTGCCTACCACTGAAGCTGCAGGCCAGGCCTGAGGTGAGTCAGTCTGTCGCCTACACATCCTCAAGTTTTAAAAGTTGTCTCACACTGCATAATTTTCAACCTTCATGTCTTCAATGGAATGTGTGTGTATTTGTATACAACCAGGTGAGAGTCAGGTGCATGCTGCCAGGGGAGGCATGGGTCAGGCTCCAAAGGCAGGCCATGCAGGTGCTCCAGGAAATCGCTTGTTAGCAGGGTGTGTGCTTAACAGGTATCTTCGGGTACTTCTGGCCGCCTTGTTTTTTTTAGGCTTCTCAACAGTCTCTCTGCCTGTCCCATGTTAAATTGTGGCATTTCCTGACAGTCTGGTGCATTTGAAATGGCTGTAGTGCTGAAATGTCATTCACAAGGGAAACACAGCATCTAGCGCTTCCTTTCCAGAGGCACAGCCTGTGGGTAAATCTTCCACTTTCTCTGGGTGCCAGCAGCCATTCCTCTACCATCAAGTGAGATATCACCTCCTCCCCCCACAAACCCTTGAATTCTTTCATGTGCTCTTGTGAGGGTTATTTGTTGGCACTCTAGAAGCAGAGAGAAGTTGTGATAGCAAAGGGTGCCTGGGCGCAGGGAGTGTAAGGCCACAGGTAGAAAATGGGATGTCCCTCCGATTAAATGGTGCATCACGTAGTATGCAAGACAGCATAGGACATGCATACCAAAGAAAGATCCATGCTGGGGTGGGGAGGGCGTTGTCAGATTTTCAAAGTATATATACATTAAAAACATTTCTGAGTATTCCATTTAAACAGGAATCATTTGAATTGTAAGTGATTAGCCTGGAAATAAGGAAGTCTCAAGTTATCTAGCCTTGGTGAAGTGTACCAATTGCACCTACTCCTTTTTTGGCACCCATGTTAGCTTGAACTTCTTTCAATGGGTCCCGGTGCAGACTTCTTCCCGGAGGGGACTGCCTGTGTGGTCATTGCAAAGAAAAGGTTGTGCTAAAAAATATGGCAGCGGTCCAGCCCTCGTGGACACAAACTGGACACTCCTGAGAAGAGCAAGCGTAGCAGTGATACAAGTAGGTTTTCATTCTCAGTGCACCGTGAGAAGTGACCCTTCAAGGCACTAATTATAGTGCCAGGGTATTGTGGCTATTGCACATAGCACATAACATAAAATAACATAACATACTATGTATTTGTAGAGCACATGTTCGCGCAAGGGTATCTTTGCGCTGAATAACAGATGTTTACTGTACAGCGTCAGATTTTAGAGCAGTAGGTGTTAGCAGTGCTCCCAGCCAGTGGTCTCAATCCCATTATCTCTGTTTGGGAGTGAGTGTGGGGTTGAGGGTCCATGGTCCTACACACACAGCCAGCTCAGCTGTGACTGCAATAGTGGTAACACTCTTGGAGAAAGTCCACGAGGTTGCAAAAGAAAAGGCCAGCAATGCAGCACATGGTCAAGGACAATAAGGAGGGTTGTAAAGATCGATGGGGTAAGGGACTCGACAGGATGGCTAGGGTATGAGGAAGGAGAAATAATTGGTGAGAAAAGAAGAAACCGTCACTTGAGGCGAAGGGAAAAGGAGAGAGTGAAATATAAAGGTGGTCGCAATTGGGACTGAATGTGGGAAGACATGCGGAATGAAGGGGATATGCGATCTTGTATAGGCTCCCGACATTTCCCCACCCTATGAACAGAGCTCTAGTTGAGAATCTTTAGTGAAATCTTATCTTTGTATCACCATTGGAGTCTTGTGCTTTTGCTAAAGCCAAAGTGAGATTGCTTGTGTAACCAATTCATTTCGTGGTGTGTGTATGTAAATTGCAAACCTGCCTTAAAACCCATCATGTGGCGCTTTATGTGTGGAAATGAACTGTATTTTCACTTTTTAAGCAAAACGTTTGGAGGGATTTTTGCACTGATATTTTTCGCTGCACCCACATGCGCGGTCTAGTTTTTGGCACACATAGCATTGTCTGCAGCGCACAGAGACCTTACACTGCCGCACATAGAGGAAACAAATTAGAGGGAACATTGGTCCCTAGTACAATGCACTGTGTGTACCCAGGGCCTGTAAATCAATTGTTGCTAGTGGGCCTGCAGCACTGATTGTGCTACCCACATAAGCATCTGTATATGTATCTCAGAGCTGCCGCTGCACTGTCTGTGCACAGTTGTGACTGCCATGTCGACTTGGAAAGTGCACCAACTTGCTGGTCCCTAATCTTCATTTTTCTTACATGAGTGTCAAGACCAAAATACGTTGTCTCTTACCTTAAGTGGGTATGGTTCAAGTTGACAACGTAGTGAATTTTCGCAGAGACGCAAGGGACCAACTTCCCAGAAATCTAACTAAAACTTGCTGACTATAATTAACAGCTAAGTAAAAACTAGAATCTCGGGAGGAGGGCCGGTACTGGACGTTTTTTGGAGAGTAGGACGTTTTTGCTGTCGACCTGCGAAACAACAAAGAGTGTAGATTTACTAACAAACTCTAGCCTACAGAATTCTTACTCAGACTGCTCTATCCTCTTTCTTCCTAAACAGAGCTACTGAATCCTACCTGCGATCAGTCTGGTTCTGTCCTTCGTCCAGTATTTATTGTCTTGTCGGGAATGAAGTCTTGAGTTGTCTGATTAGATGGTGTTGGATTATAGATCATAGAATTCTGTAAATAAATAATATAAATTAAAATATTTCTTTCACTAAAGTTCTCTTTTCTCTTTGAACTCCCTCCCTTACCCTGCAATCAAACTTACATGAACATTATCTTCAAATATTCATTATCGGTGGGTTCTGCAATTTCCAGTGTACCTGGATATTCAAAGAAAAGAAACAGCCTGCGTAAAACTAACTCACAATAATCTCCTTGTGAATTAGTGCTTCATATTCGTAGTTTAAAACAGATATAGCTTCTATCTATTCAGAACCTTCCTATAAGTAACCTATCTGAGGAACAAATCAAAGTTCTATCTCTCCTCAAGTACAAGTGTCAAAATATCAAAGTCTCTTTCTTGCGTTGGGCGCCTTGAAGTTTTTCTGTAAAATAAAGCCCACTTAGCTCAATTGTCTTCCTTTCCTCTTTCAGGTCGTGATGTGCTTGCTTCCAGCGACGTTCCCCGGTGCTGCGCAGATCCAGGAGGGCAGGCTGTCTTGGAACAGGAACTCGCGCTGTTGCTTCCTGACGAGTCCGTAGGCAAAGCGAGTTCTAGAAGCCTGGGTGCGGTTTAAATACCGGCCGCACCCAGGAGAAACGTGCTCACGCACGTTTAGCCGCCTTCAGCTTTCAGCTGTAAGACGGCAATGAGAGCAAACGCTCATTTCTCTATTTAGATAAAGAAACTTGTAATGACACAGTAAACCCCGCAAATGCCTAAATAAATAATCGAACATAAAAGCAAAAACGACAGTATTGTAACAAAAGACAGAAATACCTTTCCAAGACGTGCAAAGTGCAATTTCACAGAAACGAATGTCTAACAAAATACACTACACTTTCATTTAACACGAGGTGCTGGTGCACGGGAAAGGGGTGGGTTTTTTAGATGAAATAAAGCAGTTATGAATAAAGAGTGTACATAACTGCGAATTGCGATAGTAGGTCGCTAACTTTAGGGTTTCACTAGATAATGTACGAACTAGAGGGCAAAATGCAGTGCTAAATAGCTAGACAAGGGCAGTAGAATCATGACAGTACTCCCTCCTCAAGATCCCCCCTAAAACCGGTGGAATAGGCTTAGGTTTCTCAGGATGTTGAACATGGAATCTCTTTAGTAATTTGGGAGCATTCTTTAAATGTTCCAAAGGTTCCCAAGACCTTTCCTCAGGACCGTAACCTTTCCAGTCGATAAGGTAAAACAACCTTCCTCGAGACCTCTTTGAATCCAAAATTGATTTTACTTCGAATTCTGGATTTCCTTCTACAACGATAGAGGAAGGAGGTTGAATGAATCGTGTTTGAGAGTGGAAAGGTTTAATTAAAGACACATGGAATACAGGATGGATTTTATATTTCGCAGGCAAGGTCAACTTCACACAAACTGGATTAAGAACCCTCTCAACTAGAAAAGGGCCGATAATTTTAGGATTACATTTACGATTCCCCTTTACCTTTAAGTTTTTTGTACTTAGCCAAACCTTGTCTCCAGATGTGTAGAGTGGCTGTTTGGATCTATGTTTATCAGCAAACCTTTTCTGGTCTTCTTTTGCTCTAGCTAAATTGAAAGTGGCTTGTTCCTGAATTGAAGACAATTTGGATACATATTCTGAAACAGCTGGTACATGATTGAGTTCTTTAATTTATTTTGGGAAAGACTTAGGATGATAACCTAGGTTACAGAAAAAAGGTGACATACCTAAGGAAGTATGATCAACATTGTTATACGCAAATTCCAGTTGACTCAGGAGTGTTGACCAATCTTCCTCTACATTGGTTAACATACAGCGAATGAATTGCTCAATAGTCTGATTGGTACGCTCAGTAAGGCCATCAGTTTGAGGGTGATAGCTAGAGGATAATCGAATATCCATATTTAACAGAGAACTCAAGTTTTGCCAGACTTGTGAGATGAATTGAGATCCTCTGTCCGAAATGACCACCGTGGAATTCCATGTAAACGAATAACATTCTCCATCAACAAGTGTGCTAATTCCATTGTAGATGGTAATTTTTTAAGAGGGATAAAATGGGCCATGCGTGAAAACTGGTCTACAATAGTCAGAATGGTGGTAAATCCTTTTTTAGTGATTGGAAGTTCAACAATAAAATCTAACGAGATAGTGTGCCATGGTTGAGGTGGAATGGGAAGAGGATTCAACAAACCGCTTGGACTTTGATGAGAAGGTTTATTCTGAAGACAAACTCCACAAGTCTCTACAAAAAGTTGCACATCTTTAAACATGGAAGGCCACCAGAAGGTTCTTTTGATTAAGTCATAAGTCTTAATAATACTTGGATGAGCAGATACAGCAATGTCATGATGGAAGTGAAGGATTTTCTTTTTTATTGCATCAGTGGGTACAAAAATGAGATTTTGCATAAAGATCAAATCATCCTTTTCTTGTAAATAAGGATGTGATTCTTTCCATACCTTAAATCCTTTTTTTGATAATTCTCTTTTAATTTCAGAAATTACATCACAAACGGTTATACTGGCTTGAAACCGGGAATTAGGTATTACCGGATTCGCTTCAGAAGGAGAATCTACAACACTTTCTCCCATTCTAGACAAGGCATCGGCTTTCAAATTTTCTTTTCCTGGACGATAAGTGATAACAAAATTGTAATCGTTAAAAAACATTGACCATCTTAGTTGTCTTGCAGATAGAGCTTTAACAGATCTCAAGGCTTGAAGATTTCTATGATCTGTATATATGGTTACAGGGTGCCTAGCTCCTAGCAAGTAATGGCGCCATTCTTCAAAAGCTGCTTTTATTGCTAGGAGTTCTTTATCTGCAATTGCATAATTTAATTCTGCCTCAGATAATTTCCTAGAAAAATATGCGATTGGGTGCATCTGTCCTGTGTCATGATGTCTTTGAGACAATATGCCACCAATAGCATACTGAGAAGCATCTGCTTCTACGATAAAAGGTTGACTGGGGTCTGGATGGCAAAGAATGGGAGCAGAAGTAAATTTTTTCTTAAGATCTTGGAAAGCTTTTTCAGCAAGATCTGTCCAAACAAATTTTACGCCTTTTCTTAACAATTTTGTGATTGGGGTAATAGTTTTATAAAAGTCATGAATGAATCGGCGGTAGAAATTCGCGTATCCCAAAAAGCTTTAAACCTGTTTTACGGAAGAAGGACTGGGCCAAGATTCTACCGCTTCTACCTTCTTTGGATCCATTTCAATTCCTTTGGGACTGATGACATATCCTAAGAACTCAACTTTAGTAGCGTGAAATAGACTCTTTTCCAATTTGACAAACAAAGAATTCAAAAGCAATTTTTGAAGAATGGCACGGACCTGCTGCACATGTTCCTCTTCTGAATTAGAAAAGATAAGTATGTCATCTATATAGACAACACAGCATACATCAATGAACTCATGCAAAACTTCATTTATAAAAAATTGGAAAGCAGCAGGGGCATTGCAAAGTCCAAAGGGCATAACTTGATATTCAAAAAGTCCGAATTTTGTACGGAAAGCTGTCTTCCATTCGTCGCCCTTTCGAACTCGTACCAAATGATAAGCTCCACGCAAGTCCAATTTTGTATAAATGGTTGCCTTTTTGATCTGATCTAACAAGGTGGGAATTAGAGGCAGAGGATATCGGTTCTTTATGGTAACATTATTCAAGGCTCTATAGTCTATACACAAGCGCAATTCTCCTCCTTTTTTTGGAATGAAAAAGAGAGCTGAGGAGACTGGAGATTTGGAATGACGGATAAAACCATTTGCTAGGTACTCATCTAAATACTCTCTAAGATGAACATTCTCTTTCTCCGTTAGCGCATATATTCTGCTACAAGGCAACGTTGCTCCAGGGACGAGATCAATTCTACAATCAAAATCCCTGTGTGGAGGAAGAGTGTTTGCCCTTTTTTTATCAAACACATCCTGAAGATCGGAGTAAACAGATGGTACCCCTTCAATTGCCAGAACACTGGATGAATTTGAAGGGAAATTAAAACCTTGGATTACATCTTCGGATCTTTCTAGGAGAAAACATTCATCGACACAAAGAGGTGAATGAAAGGTTATTGTCTGAGATACCCAATCGATCCTTGGGTTATGTTTGACTAACCAAGGAATTCCTAAAATCACCTTGAACTGAGGGGCGTCAATAATGTCAAATTGGATCTTTTCACTGTGAATCGGTGAACAGTCCATATCAAGAATTTCTGATCGTCGGTTTATCGGTCCAGAAGTTAGTTCCTTACCATCTACTGCCCTTACAATCTCAGGATGATCTTTTAGGATGGATTTAAAGCCTAACTGGGAGAAAACCTGTGTGTCGATAAAGTTTCCCGTTGCTCCTGAGTCTATGACTGCTTCCACCTTTTTGATCTGAGAGGAAGGGGATAAACTTCTTAACTCAACTAAAATGCTAAAATGCTTGCATCCCATAGGAGGAGCAGTAGAGGCCAGACTGGAAATTACACTCGATGAACCGACCTCTTCTTTCATCGAGTTTTCTAGTTTTCCGACGACTCCTGAGTTAAAGCTAAATCTGTAGATTTAGGCTTACATTTATTTGGTCTAGTTGGACAGTCTCTTACAAAATGTCCCGTCTTACCACAATATAAACATTGATTTAGCTTTCGCCTCTTTTCTTTCTCATCTTTAGAGAGTGGACCTCGGACAGTTCCTATTTGCATTGGTTCTACTGGATCAAGCTTAGGGGTAACCTCCTTAACTGTTGTATTCCTATCTTTTACAAACAAGAGCTTTTGATCACTCCTTCCCTTTTCGCCTTTTCTTTCACTAAGACGGTGATTCAATTTTACAACAAGATCAATGAATTCATTGATGTCTTTCGGGGGTTCTAAAATCTGGGTCACCATGTCCTTCAAATCTTCCCGAAGACCTCTATAGAAAATAGAAATCCTTTTATCATACGGCCACTTTGCCTCAAGTACTAGTCGATTGAATTGGGAAATGTAATGAAGTAAATCAGAAGGCCCTTGTTTTAAATTTAGTAATTCGTTGTCAGCAGACTGCACAAACACATGTTTAGCAAAAATCTTTTTTTAAAGCTCATTCGAAATTCCTGAAATTATACAAAATCGGATCATCCTCTTCAACCAAAGGAATTGACCAAAGAGCAGCATCTCCTCCAAAATATGATAACATAAAGGCTACCTTGGATGAGTCATCAGGAAAGGCTGTCTTTTTAGCTAAAAAATGCAAATGACATTGTTGCAAAAATATGGAGAACTTATTACAGTCTCCATAAAAGCGTTCAGGTTGTGCTAAAGGAGTAGGCATTGGGGTGACTACTTGAATCTGGGTTTGCACTCCAGACTCAGAAGATGAGCCCTGCATTGTGACTGGATTCTGCCGGAGAGCAGCTTGCAAAGCAGTCATGTCGTCTCTTAAAGAAGCATTTTCATCTCTAATGTCTTTTAAAACTGCTGCTAAATCCTGCAAGGTTACTTGGTCCATTGCGTCTGGGCGAAAAGTTCTTCTTGGGCTTTGCCTTCTGTCAAGACCAAAATACGTTGTCTCTTACCTTAAGTGGGTATGGTTCAAGTTGACACCGTAGTGAATTTTCGCAGAGACGCAAGGGACCAACTTCCCAGAAATCTAACTAAAACTTGCTGACTATAATTAACAGCTAAGTAAAAACTAGAATCTCGGGAGGAGGGCCGGTACTGGACATTTTTTGGAGAGTAGGACGTTTTTGCTGTCGACCTGCGAAACAACAAAGAGTGTAGATTTACTAACAAACTCTAGCCTACAGAATTCTTACTCAGACTGCTCTATCCTCTTTCTTCCTAAACAGAGCTACTGAATCCTACCTGCGATCAGTCTGGTTCTGTCCTTCGTCCAGTATTTCTTGTCTTGTCGGGAATGAAGTCTTGAGTTGTCTGATTAGATGGTGTTGGATTATAGATGATAGAATTCTGTAAATAAATAATATAAATTAAAATATTTCTTTCACTAAAGTTCTCTTTTCTCTTTGAACTCCCTCCCTTACCCTGCAATCAAACTTACATGAACATTATCTTCAAATATTCATTATCGGTGGGTTCTGCGATTTCCAGTGTACCTGGATATTCAAAGAAAAGAAACAGCCTGCGCAAAACTAACTCACTATAATCTCCTTGTGAATTAGTGCTTCCTATTCGTAAACAGATATAGCTTCTATCTATTCAGAACCTTCCTATAAGTAACCTATCTGAGGAACAAATCAAAGTTCTATCTCTCCTCAAGTACAAGTGTCAAAATATCAAAGTCTCTTTCTTGCGTTGGGCCCTTGAAGTTTTTCTGTAAAATAAAGCCCACTTAGCTCAATTGTCTTCCTTTCCTCTTTCAGGTCGTGATGTGCTTGCTTCCAGCGACGTTCCCCGGTGCTGCGCAGATCCAGGAGGGCAGGCTGTCTTGGAACAGGAACTCGCGCTGTTGCTTCCTGACGAGTCCGTAGGCAAAGCGAGTTCTAGAAGCCTGGGTGCGGTTTAAATACCGGCCGCACCCAGGAGAAACGGCACAGTAAACCCCGCAAATGCCTAAATAAATAATCGAACATAAAAGCCAAAACGACAGTATTGTAACAAAAGACAGAAATACCTTTCCAAGACGTGCAAAGTGCAATTTCACAGAAACGAATGTCTAACAAAATACACTACACTTTCATTTAACACGAGGTGCTGGTGCACGGGAAAGGGGTGGGTTTTTTAGATGAAATAAAGCAGTTATGTATAAAGAGTGTACATAACTGCGAATTGCGATAGTAGGTCGCTAACATTAGGGTTTCACTAGATAATGTACGAACTAGAGGGCAAAATGCAGTGCTAAATAGCTAGACAAGGGCAGTAGCAACATGACAATGAGTCGCCCCTAAGGTAGGCTCAAGGTACCCCTGTGGGCAGGGCGCAGTGTATGTGAAAGGTAGGACATTTCCTGATGTGTTTATCATGTTCTGATAGTGAAATACTGCCAATTTTGTTTTTCACTATTGTAGGGCTATCTGTTCCATAGGATAAAATGGGGAGCTGGTTTATTACATCTTGTAAGCATAACTGGCCATGGGAAAAAGATAGAAAAATTGAGTTTAGTATGCCTGAATTCAGAATATAAAGATGCATCTTTTAGTGAGGATGATTTTTACATTCTGTGATTGAAAATAACAATTTTAGAAAGTAGGTATTTTCTTGCTTAGCCATCCAGTGTGCCTCTGCTTGCTTTGTGTATTCACTGTCTGACTTTGGAGTGACAGGGGCCGGGGATGTGCATTCTGTTCAGACAGCCACTTGGGGGGGTTGGGTGTGTCCTGCCTTTCCAGGGCTGGGCTGAATAGACCTGGGCTGCATTCAGAGTAGGGGAGGCGATTTCTTTCACACCTGAATGGGCCTAGTCTGACAATGTTGTCTCCACCTCCTGCCAGGAAGCTGCACCGTAGAGGACAGAACTGGTTCTGGCTGGACAAAGACACTCTCTGCCTCCAGAGAACAAAAGGATTTTGTGCTACAAAGAGTGGGACTAAGACCCCTGAACTTTAGATCATTTCTGGAATTCAAGAGGAACCTTTGCCAAGGGGAAGAGCTGGAGAAATTGAGAAGAAGTACTGTCCCTTTGCTGTGTGCTGTCTGGGGTTGGCCTCCAGTGGCTGTTGCTGCTGAGGAAAAGACAAGGCCTTTGCTGTGTGCTTTGTCCCCTGCTTGAGGAAGATCTCCAAGGGCTTGAAGTAGAGCTTGCCTCCTGTTTTTGAAGTCTCAGGGATACAAAGACTTCACCCCCAGCTCCCATGAACTCCCTTGCTGAGAGTTCAGACCTGCCAAGAGGTGCCTGTGGCTATTCTGGGCCTCTGGAGGTTGTTACTGCAGTTGGAAGCTGAAAAGTAACACAACGAGGAGAAGCGCTATAGATCCGTACCTGTTTCCGATGCATCGCTAAAGAAACAAACGCAGCGCCTACCTGCGGCACTAGAAATCTCTGCATGCTGCATTGAGTGTACCGTTCTACGAAGGATGAGATCACTGCACTAATCCCGATGCAGGCCCTGCTGTGCATCTGCAAGAACCAGCACATAGTGGGACCGCAGCTGAAGAAATCAATGCAGAGCCGCTGCCGCATTGAGAACCAATGCATCCCCAATCCTCACGCATTGCTCTGGGGTGCCAAGTCTACAAGGACACAGAGGCCACAGTAAGAAACCGACACATCACCTCCCTTGACAGTGAGAAATATATGCATCACCTCCCCGCATAGTAAGGAACTGATGCATCACCTCCCTTGCGTGGCAGTAAGGAAGCAACGCATCCCCTCCCCTGGAGTGAGTAACTGACTCATCACCTTCCCTGTGCATAAAGAACCGACTCATCACCTTACCTGCAGCTGTTTTTGCTTTTGATGCATCCAAGGTACTTTGTGTGAAAAGTGTTGCATCTGCAATTTGCTTTGAACAAGAACTGTTTCTACCTTTTGAAAGTCCTATTTTTATTACTGTATTGTGGCTTTTTGTCGTTTTAGTCTTGTTTGGTTTCGATAAAGATTACTTATTTTTCTAGGCTGATGTGATTTCCATTTGTAGTGTTTTCACTGTATTATTGTATGTGTTCACAAATGCTTTACACGTGGCTTCTGAGAAAAGCCTGTCTGCTCATACTAAGCTACCAAGGGAGTGAGCAGGGGTTATTTTATAAGTGCATCCCCTTCACCCTGACTCGGAAGAATGGTCCCTACTTGGGCAAAGGTACCTACCTCTGCCAACTAGAGACCTCCATTTCTAACACCCACCCACATCCTGTTTTTTAATTTCTGTGAAACTTCGAGTCAAGTAATTCTACAAGCAAGTTAGCAGGTAAGTGATGTTCGGTCAGAGGTCTGGATTTAGAAGACACATTAAAGCCCTGCAACTTGAGGTCTAGTGCCAGCAGACACAGTACGAGTGATCACTAGGAATAAGCAACTCCCTGATGTAACTAGGCTTCCCACAAAATACGTTGTCAGCAGCCAGGGTTTTTGCAGAGGAGGGCGGGGAGGGGGCGGCTGCGGGTGTCAAGCTGAGCTTCATGGTTGGAATATCAATTTTAAATCTGTACTGTCATATCTGACTAAAATGAGCACCAATCTCAAGTCTGAAGGACCCTTAGCAATCATGTCTCCAAACAGTTGCCAATAAAGATAAACTAACTTTTGGTACGAATTAAAAATGGTGGGGATTGTCCAGCTGCACAGAGTACTGTGTGCTTTCGTGCCCAAACCTGTGTTTACAACAATTAGAAAATGAGATGCATTAAGTTGTATATACAACCAAGTTATTATTTTGGTTGTTTATGTCAATTTAAAGGTATGGTCATATTACTGTCCAGCTGCCATGGATTGGTTGATGGTGTGCGATATAGGTGGGGGCGAGTGGTAGGATGATAGGCCATATGTCTGTTGCTGAAGTAAATTCAAGGGACTTGCAAATACAGAAGATATTTCTGCCTATTGACTGGTTGGGCACTGGTTATGCACTGATCAGGTCAACATATAGCTCTTCTGCTTGTCACACTTAATCTTCTTAAAGTGTTCTACTACTTTAAAAAAAAAAGTTTGTGAAGAACGACAGAACAAAAATCTCTCGATACTTGGCAAAGTCTAGACTGTGAAACTGTATTTTCTAGGAGCCGAGCAAGCATTGCTTTTAGCATTCTTCCCAGAAGAACCCCTTCAAGGAAACATGCATTGATAATTTATCGTTGTGGATAAGTGTAGTGTAATACATTAGGCCACGGTAATGGCCTAGTCTAGTGCAAATTAAAAGGGTGAGTTCATATCTGTAGAAGGCAGTAAAAGGACCTGGGGTGAAGATAATAGAATATATATGACCGTGTAAGGTCGAACTGCTGTTCTGTGAGTTAAGTATACGATATGTTATGCTATAAGAGATAATGGAACGTTGATAAATGGATGTCATGTTACCTTGAGGCAAGCGAATTGTTAAATGAGACCTGCAAACGGTGTACACTGCATGGCACAATAATAATTCAAATTATCCATTGAATAGGTGGAAAAAACAACCTGCGCGCATCCTGCTCTCTCTACTTAGATGTAGAACATTTTTTTGTTTTTATTTCGAAGTAGGAGGCCTGTGGAATCGGCCGTCGGGAGTAGCTATTATCAGAGATATCAATTCACCAATATACAAGGGGCAGCGGAAGTGATATCTTAAAACCTTTGACCCTTGACTACATTGCAGAATTGACCTCTGGCCTTGACCCATCCTTTCAGCATTCTGTTGGCTACCAAAGGGCATGGTTTGGAAAATCTAGACATAAGCCCTCTCTATGGTGCCATGTTTACTTCCGGGTGCAAGCTTCCGGCGTCTTGGTTAACAACGAGCAAACCAGGGATGGCAGCTGTGGATAGTTTTCCCTCGGTAACGTAAGGAAACTGCAGGAGCCCCCCATGCAAAGCCCATGGGGGGGTGGGGCTCCAATCACACTCAGAAGCTCTCAGGCCAGGGTACTGTTCTGAAGAGGCCCCCTGGAGTCTCGGCCATTGCCCTTCACCGTCTGCAATGCGGGGCCTATGTTACCTCTGCTTTCCCTACAGGTAATTTTCTTTTCTTTACCATTGTTGGATTTGTGACGGGAAGCTACCTAGGCGAGGGCGATCAGAAGGCACTGCATCTTGATAATCACATTTTAGCACCGTTGTGTAAGGATCCAAGGAAGCAGTTGTAGTTAAGATGATTTATTGAGCAGCACAGCATCTAGTCCTGACACAGCAGGACACAGGTTACAACTGACTAACAGTGGAGAATGCTGTATGAGCAAAGCTCTGTTAAGAATGCAGAGTTAAAAGGAAACACAGCATGGCTCATGCAGTTAAAGAGGTACAAGCATAAATAATATAGGCACTTAATAATAACAGGATATAACACACCTCCCTCATTAAATGAAAATAAAAGGAGTAAGGCTGGGAGGGCTACAGACCAAGCAAAGGAAAGAGAAAAAACAGCTATACAAAATCTTGCAAAGAAACTGGTCTTCTTCTGATTCGCCTATCGTCTTTGATCCTTGAAGCTACAGAATCAGAAAATGAATCAGACCCACCATCAGAAATGTAACCTCTATCAGTAACAGTGTGAGGTTGGAATTTAGACATATCTTGAGTAGGACATTTAGCAACCCTGCCTGAGTTCCAAACCTTGCCATCCTGAGTAACAACTGAGTTACTGAAAACTCTTTTGATTTGAATAGGTCTGCTAAACTTACTCGTACCTTTGGTGACTAAGAAAGGTTTTAAGATTCTTACCCAATCCCCAACACACAATTCATGCTCTCTTGTTTTCCACTTCTTATTGTACCAAACTTCAGATTTACTTTGTTTCCCACTTACTCTCTTTGCAACTTCCTTGACATCTACATTATTTTGTACCAGAGCTTCACATTTTTCCTTGAACCACCAAGGGCACGTGTCTGACGCAGGATCCCTACCTTTGAGTAGTTTGAACGGACTAATCTCAGTAGTGCTATGGGGAGTTATACGATAAGTCCAAAGTTTCTGTCTGATACGGTTTAACCAATCCCCTTTCTCTTTGATGGCATCAGAGACAAAACCCTTTAAAACACGGTTGAAACGCTCAACCTGCCCGTTCTCATGTGGCTCGTAAAGAGATGTACACATGTGTTTGATGTTGCAGGATTGTAAGAACAATTTCATTTCAGCGGAGACTAACTGCACCCCATTATCAGAAACTAATACCGAAGGACAGCCTTCCCTAGCAAAAACTTCTTTAAAAAAAGAAATGACAACTTCAGAAGTGATTTTGGCTACAAATTTCACTTCTGGCCACTTAGAGTGGTAATCCACAATGACCAATGCAAAACGTGAACTTTCTGGCAACACTTGGAAGGGTCCTGAAATATCAAATGCTATCTTGCTCCACGGAAATTCTGGCCATTTCACTGTCTTAAGAGGTGGAACATGTAATTTTAACATCTTGTCGCTGTTACAGCACTCATTGCATTCTCTGACAGTACGGTCTATGAATCTATCCATTCCAGGCCACCAGAAATGTAACCTTATAATACGCTTCATGGCCGAGATTCCCGGATGGGTCTTGTGTGCTAATTTGAGAATAAGTTCTTGCACCCCACTTGGTGGAATACATTTTTCAGATTTGAAGAACAAATCCCCTTCACACCATAACTCTTCTGCTATGTTGTAAAATGGTAGCAGATCATATTCAACGTTATTCTTGCTGGGCCAACCTTCTAGAAGGTATTTCTTCAGCTTAACAAATTTCTCATCCTTATTCTGGCATTCTAACCAAAACTGTTCAGAAATATCTTGATACTGGGGAGATACTAAATCTGTCAATCCTAACACAAAATCAACTTCAGAAAGATTATTCACATTGTCTACTTTACTTTCACACGGAAGACGTGACAAACAGTCAGCAGTGACATTTTTCTTCCCTGGAATATATTCAACCTTAAAATTGTACTCCTGTAGCTTGGATGAAAGACGTGCAATCCTAGCTGTCGAATTCCAACCACCCCCGGCTGATAGGATATGCACCAAAGGTTTGTGGTCCGTTCTTAGAATAAACTCACTGCCCCAAATGTAAATCCTATAGTGTTCAATGGCCCACACACAAGCAAGCAACTCACGTTCAATAACCGCATATCTGCGTTCAGTTTCACTCAAAGTTCTGGAGGAGAAAGCTACGTTCCATTCTGCAACATCATCAGTTTGAGATAGCACACACCCAAGACCGTACAAACTTGCATCAGTGGTGATGATGCATTTTTTCCCAATTCTAAATGGTTTCAAAGTCGGGGAATTAACAATATCATGTTTGATATCTGTAAAAGCTTTTTCCTGTTCAGTTTCCCATACAAAATCGTTGCACTGTCTTAACAGTTTTCTTAAAGGTTCCATCTTGGTGGCAAAGTTCACAACAAATTTACTATAGTATTCACACATCCCGGAGAAAGAGAGAAGTTGTTCCTTATTCTTTGGGGCTGGAGCACAGAGGATGGCCTCAACATTAGATTTTTTAGGAACAAGACCTTCCCCCGACAAGGTGTGACCTAAGTATTCCACCGACTTCCTAAAAAGTTTGCACTTGTGTGCTTTGAGGGTAAGGCCAGATTTTTCTAATCTTTTGCATACAATACTCAAATGTGAACTATGTTCGGCCTCATTTTTTGAGAAAATTAAGATGTCATCCTGAAAGCATTTTACGAATTTATCAAGATCCCTAAAAATTTGAAACATAATACGTTGGAAAACGGAGGCAGCGGATGCTAATCCAAACGGCATCCTTCTATATTGAAATAGTCCCATCGGGGTAATGAAGGCTGTATATTTCTTGGAATCTTCAGTAAGCTCAATTTGATGATACGCAGATCTAAGGTCCAAGGTGGAAAAGATCTGCGCACCATCAAACAAGGAAACCAGCTCATTAATATTGGGGAGTGGATGACAGTCTATAACAATATTAGAGTTTAAAGCCCTCAAATCAATGCAGACCCTCAATTTCTGGTCAGGTTTGCGCACCAAAACGATGGGCGAAACCCACTCTGAAGATTCAATGGGCTCTATAATACTGTCCTTGAGTAGGTCATCCAACATTTCTTTTAGCTCATCCCTAACATTTAAAGGAACTCCCCTAAGCTTTTGTTTGACTGGGACAGCACCCTCCTTGAGAACAATTTTGTGTGCAAAATTTTCCAATCTTCCTAAACGGTCACAGAAAACTTTATTGAACTTTTCAGACCATGAAATAATTACATCATCCTTTCCATTAACATCAGAAACAGAGTTGATCATATCTTGTTCACTACAAAGAGAGATGGGATCCTTGGCACGTGGATTCAACGTGATGCCAAGTTCCCATTGATCATGCCAACCCAGAACATTGACTCCTTTGATAGCTATATAAAGCTTGATTTGAGCTGATCTACCTCTGAAACATAAAAGAACATCAAAGAAACCTTCAATATCGATAGTATTTCCATTGAAACTTTCAGCTAAAATGTCTGAAGGTTGTAAATCAGAAATATTGCAAACACTTGTTAACTTTTCGTTAAAATATTCTTTGGTAATAATTGTCCATGGAGATCCTGAATCTACCATAAGTTCAATAGCAATACCTGAGACATGAAAAGTACATTTGGGAGATTTCTTAGTGGTTGATCCAAGAATAGAAACAACATAGCCACGTTCAACTTCATGTTGTACTTCAACCACCCCAACAGAAGAAACCTTTGAGGAAGAGGGAGTGACAGATCGTCCAGAACGAGGTTGAGAATTGTACCTCCTTTCTCTACATACGTTGCTGAAATGTCCTACCTTGTTACAAATATTACAAGTTCTGTTTATGGCAGGACAGCCCTGAAAAGAGGCTATATGTGATTTACTCCCACATCTGTAGCATAAAAGTGATGAACTATTAGAATCAAATCTTCTATTACCAATACCCACAGTATTTTTAAATTTAGATTGGAAAGGAACAACATTTTTTTCATCAACTTTGGATTTAACAATACACACTTCTTCTTCAGTGTTGGATTTAACAGAGTGAGAATTAGATGTTTGTTTCACAACAATATTCATCCATTTCTCTGACATTTCTGTAGACTTAGCAATAGCTATAGTTTCTTCCAGATTAGGATCACCTATACACCAAAGCTTATCTTGAATTTTTTTGTTTTTGACATGGACAATGATCTGATCGCGAATCATTTCATCTGCCATGGCACCAAAATTGCAATGTAAGGTTAATGCTCTTAGAGAAGTAAGAAAATCATCAAAGGATTCCTCTTGTTTTTGTGCTCTAGTATAAAATTTAAAACGATTCAACGCAATGTTAGCGGTAGGCTTAAAGCGTTTTTCCAACCTACCTAGAGCTTCAGTGTAAACATTCACAGAGTCACCACTACCACTAGGCGCAGCAAAAGGAGGCAAGGTCCTAAAGATTTCCTGACCCTCAGAGCCTAAACAATGTAACAAAATACTTTTTTTTCTTTCTGAACCCATACGCTCTCCATCAATAGCTTTCATATAATTGAAAAACTCCTCTTTCCACCTTGACCAAGGCAACGGTGGATCGCCCTTGACTTGTAAAAATTTTGCAGGAGGATCAAACTGCATGTTGTTAATAGTAAAATAGAATAATAAATTGAACAAACGAATAAAATGATAAAATACAAAAAAAATAAAATGTAAATATGCAGAAAAGGTAAAAGGTAAAATGTAACAGTACTTATGCCAATTGAAGTCAGCGTGGTCAGTAGCTTGTCAGTGGAGAAGAGGCGAAGCTGTGGTTTTAATAATGGTTGTGGAGCGCTTGGCGAGGTAAATAAACAGTGTGAACTGTAATTAAGAGAAGCGCTAGTAAAAAGGGCTAAAAACTAGATAAAATCAAAAAGAAACGAAGCAAAACGATGACTGGAAAAGGTTCCTTCGTGAAAGTTGATCGCCGTGTGAAGTTGCTAGGCAACCAAGAAACAAAATGGAGGCACGTGATGTAGCGTGCGTGTAGACGTCCAAACAATGCGTGCGTGATGACGCGAAGACGTTGTTAGCAGATCCAGACCAATGATAGCGTGGCTGGTAACGCAGGGTGATGACGCGGAGGCGTTGCTGGAAGTTACGGCCCAATTGTAGCTGGTTGCTAAGGAGCGCGTAGAAAACTGAAATGACTCCGACGATGTTCAAAGCGTCATCGCTAATTAACCAAGGCGATGACGTGTGCGCTGGCAACCAAAGCGTTGTTAAGGAATGAGGCAATGACGAGTGAATGTTGTCAAGGCAGCAGGAACACTCGTGAAGAAGTCGCGTTGTCAAGGCAGCAGAAACGCTCGTGAAGCGATCGCGCTATAAAGTACCAGCTTGAAAGATGCCAAAAGACATTTAAAGGTCAGAAAAGGAAAATAAATGCCACAAAAACATCCAAATTGCAGGGAAACGTTGGTAGAGACGTTGGTAGAAGCCAGTAGGTAGTGCAGGATGTCTTGGGTATTTTCAAAGCAGGCAGATCAGTAGAATTTTGTAAAATAAGTAAATATATCCAAAAATGGGTTCAAACTCCGCTCCTGTGCTGTAGATGGCTGGAGTAAGGTTGTCCTCGTCGCCAATTTTGTAAGGATCCAAGGAAGCAGTTGTAGTTAAGATGATTTATTGAGCAGCACAGCATCTAGTCCTGACACAGCAGGACACAGGTTACAACTGACTAACAGTGGAGAATGCTGTATGAGCAAAGCTCTGTTAAGAATGCAGAGTTAAAAGGAAACACAGCATGGCTCATGCAGTTAAAGAGGTACAAGCATAAATAATATAGGCACTTAATAATAACAGGATATAACACGTTGTCCTTGTAAATTCATGCGTGAGAAACTTAAAAGAGATTTTGCAATGAATCAAGGTATACCAGTAAATGACAATGAAAGCAATCTCTGCCTGCCTCTCCTACGTGCAAATGGCTATGCATAATGCAGGAGCTAACAAAAAAAATAACAGACCATACATTGTTTTCACAAGGGGTGGGAAAAAGATGTGCAAAAGTATGCTGCGCGCTGCTTCCTTCTGTTCCCAGTGTCTCTAAATACAACAAATGGCGCTCTTGCTCTTTCTCTCTGCTCCTCAATCTGTTTGGAGAGTCGCCATCATTCTGCAGCCAACCATAATATTTGACACTTCCTGACATCATGAAACCAACCATCTGTCTGTCAGCGCGACTCTCTGCACTTGTGCTCCGCGTTTGGCCCGGTCTTTTTAACGAAGCTTCGACGCGAAAGTACAAAATGAGGTTACAGAGAAGGCTGTGAACATCTGAAAAACAGAATTTGTAAAATCACGGTTCGCCTCTTTCAATGGCAGAACAGAAGGGCATCAAAGCCACGACCTTTCACAAGAAAAGGTGAGAAATCGCGGTTTGGTCTGAATTAAAATGAGGTGCACAAAAACGAGCTCTAAACTTTGTAAAGGGCTGCATTCTAGAATTGATGCTATAATAAACTTCAAATGGAAAGGCTGGGCATTTAATTCAGGCATATGCCGATCAAGATTCATGCAGTGCCATTGTTAAGGTGAGAGCTGTAGCAGATAGAGCGAGAATACGGTTTTAATGAAGGTTGCACTAAATGAGTAGCAATAGTTCTACAAAAAACGACGAAGACAAGGGGCCGTCTCATGCTCGGGGCCCAGGCCTGGCATCCTTTGTCCTCCTAAGGCCCTGGTGCTGCTGCCCATTCTAGCAATGGATATAGAGAGTTTTTTATGATAACACTATGCTTACAGCACCACATCTGAATCACTGTGGTGCAGGCTTCAATGATGCTAAGTTGTGTTAGGGGATTGAAATGTATCTAAAGTAATATGAAAGGGGAAATGTATACAACAGAAATTATATCAGCTGAAAGACTTATACATCATAGGGCAAACGGTTCAAGATAAACATGATGAGTAGATAATGCTAGTTTGAACTTTCAAGAAACCAAAACACAAAACGTAATTTATTTCCAATTGTTTAATAAGTATTTTTAATATAAACAGCAGCTGCAAACTTTTTAAAATTATTGTGCACAGCCTAAAAATACAATATGAAGAAGATAACACCTCCAGTCACTTGTGCATACATGTAAAACGTATCCAGACTCCTCCTGCTCTAGTGATTAAGATTTAGATTCTATGTAAATATTCAGATTCCACTTTTCTTGTTTCCGACTTTCTAAAGCATTCTGAGGCTGACATAGTATGAGGAGAAATACTGAAAGAAAGCATAATGTTTTCAAATGTAATATTAAAACTGGGTGGTCCAGCTTCCTTGATCTTTCATGGTGTACCAAGCCAAGGCAGCCACAGCAATGAGCTGATTTGGCATGAACCAAACCAGGCTGGCTCCTTATGTGTTAAATACTGTTTTGTTAAAGGAACTATGTGCTAATGCTTTCAGAGGACCCAGAGGTCCACTGCCAACTTTCTACTGCTTTGTGAAAATCACTGTTACTGTTGCACAAGCTGAAAATGTATCTTCCCAAAATTAATTGGCACTCTCCATGCTTACACTTTGCCTGTCCCTGCTACAAGAGCTGATGCTAACACTGCAAATATCAAATATGCTCAGTTTATGTCATCAGATGTAATCGTTCCTTATTGCCCAAGTTTTAAAAATTTAATGGATTAACCAAACATTGAGCATGTACTGATAAGAAGGACATGTTGTAATTCTTAAGAAGTATTGTAGAAACATGATAGGATGATTTTATTACATGCTGTTAGACCTGGCACCATTGGCGTGGGTCCCCCTTCCATGTTTGCTGTTGCCTCATGTGTTTTCGCTGGTGTTAGATGCTTTGGGCACTGTGCCACTGCTGTCCAGTGCCACAGTGCGAGTGCTACCTACTGTAATTTGATGTATTGATTAGTAGGTCCATGATTGGATATTTGGTTTACTTGTCAGACCCTAGTACTGTGCACTGAGTGTGCCCAGGGCGTGTATATCCAAATGCTGCTAATGGACTTGTAGCACTGGTTGTGCCACCCACAGAAGCGGCCTTGTAAAATGTGTCTAAGGTTTGCCATTGCAGAGCCTGCATGCAGTCTGGTACTGCCATGCTGACTGGGCAAGTGCACCCACTTGCCAGTCCCTAGCCTTCCCTTGACTTCACATTAGTCACCCCTATGGTAGGCCAACGGGCAGGGTGCATTGTATGTATAAGGTAGGACAAGCCCTGGTGTGTGTGGCATGTCCTAATAGTGAATTACAGCCATTTTCGTTTTTCACTATTGCAAGGCTACCTGTTCTCCATAGGCCAGAATGGGCTGCTAGATTTTTACATGTTTATAATCCTAACAGGCCCAGAGAACATGGTAAATATTCGAGTTTAGTATGCCTGGACTCAGAATAATAAAATACATATTTTAGTGAAGTTTATTTTAATATTCTATGTTTACAAATACCACTTTTAGAAAGTAGATATTTGCTTGCCTAAACCTTTCAAGCCTGCCTCTGCTAGGTTGTGTATTCCTTGTCTGGAGTTTTCGTGACAGGGCTGGGGGATTCCAGGAGACCGAATGAGTCAGCCCAGTGGTGAAAAGAGAGATCTGCATCTAGATGGGAGGGAGGAGTTGCACCTGGGACCTGAATAGGACTGTGCCAGCCCCCACAGTGCTGGCTCCACCCCCTGTGGTGCATCTGATGTCTCTGACCTGCACACTGAAAGAAGAGAAGGAAGTCTGCCAACAAAGTGTTCCAGGGATGTACTTGCCTTCCACAATGCTGGCTCCACCTTCTGTGGGGGGTCTGATGTTCCTGCCCTGCACTGTGAAAGGAAAGGAGACGTCTGGTAAACAGAGTGCTTCATAACTGGTTTGGACTGGGCCCAGGCCCCTCTCCCCTCAGAGAACAAAGGATTTTGGGGTATAAATATTGGGACCCTGATCCCAAGAAATTAGATCACTTCTTGACTTACAAGCCGAAACCTATGCTGAGAAGCAACCTGAAGAAACTGAGGAGAGACTATTCCCAAGCTGAAGTGCTGCTTGGGGGATTGGCCTGCAGTGGTTGCCTGACTGCCAAAGAGAGGAGAAAGAACTTTGTGGACTTTTCTTTCAACTTTTGCAAAGATTTCCAAGGGTTTTGAAGAGAGCTTGTCCCCTGACCGAAGTCCCAGGACAAGTAGACTTCACCAGCCTTTGTGAATTGCTGCTGGAAACGCCGTTTCAGTAGCTACAGAGGCAGGGAGCTGTGACCGGCTCTCATGACTGGCCCGGTGTCCTGTAGGCACTGCATCAAGCAACTTCCCCCTCGAACAACGCAATCTCCGTCCTGACGCCGTCACCGAGCCATAGCGTGCACCGTGACTGGTGGAAACCGCGACGTGCAACACCTCACTACACCGACTCGTACTAGTCTGACGGACGATGTCTCTTCTGACTCCAAGTCCTGTGATTGCACCGGAGTTGATCACCGCCTCCCACGCTTCGCGACGCACCGCCCGAATCGCACCGCTGTCTGGACTGATCGACACCAGCTCCCGAACTCCGGCTCTGTCGCCGCACTGCAAGCTGCAAGCACCGCATTGAAGCACCGTCTCGCCCTGTAACGCAAGCCTTGGATTCACCGACTCTGTCAATGGGCCGCTGCCTGCACCGCATCAAGGAACAACGCGTCCTGCAACGCTTCTTTTCTGCACCGCGACGATCACCGGAGCCGGCTCGCACTTCCGTGCTGGCCGCCCCAAGTAAAAGGTACTGTGACTAAGTCTGTCGACATTTGAGTGGACCCGTACCAACGCGGTCTGCTGGATTTACTAGACTCTGTGTTATTTCAACAGCGCTGGAGCCAGAAAGGATGTATGACGTTACAACGCATGCTATTACAATGCATGCCTTTACGACGCAAGTTTTACAACGCAAGTCGTTACAACGACTTGCGTTGGGGGGCGATGGATAGTGAATAGTTTAATTTACTATTCCAACTCCAGTCCCCGTGGATAGTAGGGAAGGTGTTGGATAGTAAATTAAAACTATTCCCTATCCTAGAGCGCCTCCCAGCGCAAGTCGTTGTAATGACTTGCATTGTAATGGTTGCGTCGTAATGGTAGTGCGTTGTAACAGTTGTGTTGTAAAGGATGTTTCCCGCCAGAAAGGGCTACCGACTCGCACAGAACTTTGATCAAATCCTTTTTAACCAGAACTCTTTAAATCTAATAGTACTGTGGATTATTTTTGTCGTTTATTGGTCTTGTGGTAACTCTATATAAATATACTTATTTTTGATATACAACCTTGTGTGGTGTCCATTTGTAGTGTTGTCACTGGGTTACTGTGTGTGGTCACGAATGCTTAACTTACAACGCCTCTGAGATAAAGCCTTGCTGCTCGTGCCAAGCTACCAAGGGGGTGAGCAGGGGTTATTTTAGGTAGGTAATCCCCTTATCCTGACTAGAGGAGAGGGTCCCTATTTGTCCCAAGTAACTACCTGTGCCAACTAGAGACCCCCAATTCTAACACATGCTTAAAATGTAACTTTTTTTGTAAGGCTGAAATAGTTCGTTAAATGACCATTCCAAATAAAATGTAATCTCTCGAATACAGATTCAATTAAAGAACGTCACCATCTTATAAGCACTGTATAGTGGTTCAAAGTAAAACATGTGAATGCTGATTTTTCATTCGTAAGTACGAAATAATGATTTTGTTAAAGGAACAGAGTTTTCTAATATGCATAAGCAGCTCTAAAGCCACAAAACACAGAAACAGAACCTCCCAAACACAAAGTGATGTCAAAGATTAAAAGCATCAAATATAAGGCTTTGCATCCCAGGCAATTTCCCTCTTTAGACTGTAAGACAAACAATAGGAAGAAATAGATTTATCTGAAGTAACCTCAAATCCAAATACAGAAAAAGCCATGGCATTCAGATTTTTTTAAATTGACGAGTGAAAAAGACAAAATAGAAGGCTATTTGAAATGCTGATATATTAAAATTCTGCCTGCCCGTGAATAAATACACTTCTTTAGCCAAAATAGGGAGATCTACATTTTAAAGGAACTCATGGAGGCCAACATATTGCAGATTCCAAGCCTTGTACCGATTTTCAAACCTGAAGCTTCTAATTATCTAAGCAGATAATTTTAAAAGTTGAGCATGCAACAAGTCAGCTGGCTTGAGGATGTCTTGTAAACCACTTCCTAGGATTGGAGAATGAGAAAGTGTGCTTGAAAACTACATCTATTACCTACCATCTAACATAGCATTGACAACCATTGAAGTAATGAAGCAACTTACACAGCTGTAAAGGGAGAACCAAACTAACCCTTTGGTTGACTGTCTGGCATTCGTAATTGTGCATGCAGTATAGGTGTATAGAAAGTATTGTACCTGCTAGCAAGGAAAAGAAAACTTTCAGGCAAAGAATCCCAGGGACAAATATCTGAGACTTTTGTTAAAAATGATATACTTAGAGCCCAATTTCAATGTCGGATTGACCTAAGTCCATCCTACATCGATTTGGTACTGGGACCGACGGCCTCCTGTCTGCGGTCCCAACCCAGCAATTTGTATGCGACCAAACACTGTTCGGTTGCACGCCTATTCTTTACAATGGGAGCATGCATTCTGACTGGAATGCATGGTCTCCTTGTAAAGAGAAGAGGTGCAGGTCATCCCTGCACCCCGTGGCAGGCACCTTGTGATGCCTGCCACGGGTGCAAGGCTCCAAACAGAGGCTGTGCACCCAGGGGCCCTGCTGGGGGCCCCCAAAGTCAACTTCCGACAGTCTTTCTGTGTCAGAAATGCCGGCACAGAAAGGCTGTAAGAATCCAACATTGTAATCCCTCAGGCAGAAATAGCCACCTTGGGATTACTAGCGGCTTTCCGAATGGCAGACGGGCTCTCCGAGCCTGTTGTAAGTCATTCAGAAGTCCGGTTCGGATACCTTTCCAACCGACTCCATCCAAATGGGTCAGTCGGAAATCAATCTGAACAGCTGGTTACGGTATCGTAGGAATGGCTCTGACCGAGGGATGGAGCCGTTTACTACAGCTTCGTAATCTTCCCCTTAATGGCGAAGAGCTTTAAATAGAGGGGCTCCTTTCCCATCAGTTCGGAATGCGCACTTGGTTAGCATCCTGCAGAGTTTATTTTATTAAGTACGATAGGACAATGTATGCTCTTAAAAGCCTTCAGACCAAAGGATCCCTGCTTACTTCTAAATCATCAAAAAGTGTATATGGCTGCCGAAAATAAGGGATATAGGATGCATTCCAGAAATTCTTAATGGAAAAGAGAAAACAGTTGACAATACTAGCTATACGGAATGAAAGGGAATCTAACATACCCAATTGCTCACAGTCCTGACAAGAAATTTGCCATTGTTAGTTAAATTTCTCCCATGCCACCAGAACTTGGACAACACGTAGTGCAGAGGTAAAAATAAAGTATTAAGTTTGGAGGGGATACCACTAGGAACTTAAGACGTGGTATCTGGATGGGTCACAACACAGCTCAAAGCGAATCTCTGCTTAAACCAGTGGCACAAGCTGCGCGTAATTCCTCAAACAAATACATATTCATTTCAAGGAGCACCGAACAAAATTAAAAACACAACAAAATAAAAGTCTCAAGCAATTTAGAAATATTAAGACCAAGCTAATGAGTTAAGGGACAATTAAATGATAAAAATCGGACATGGGAAAATTGAGATCTTGATTTTAAAATTTTAGGTGAAAAAGAACAAAGAAAATACGGAGTGTAAATTGAAAGTCTCAGTTTCACCTGGACCAAAGTGCTATTTCAGGCTGACTGTGATGGAGGAGTGGTCAGGGAAGCCAAGAGGGTTGCACCAAGTAAAGGTTTTCATTTGGGAATTAGATGACTTTTGTTTCTCGAAGTTCTTCACCGGGACAAGGTTGGACACTGAAGTCAGTGAGGGTCCTTCATAGTTGACTATGTCATCATCGAGCTCCCACTAAAGCCTTCAATTTTGGTTTCAAAACCTCTGAATAAAAGAAAGCTGGATTTCATAGCACCTAAGAAACTTCCCCACTGATGGAGATTTGTCACCTTGTCTGCTTTCATGGTTTAGTTTTAGAATTAAACCCTTGTTACGAGTTTGGTAGATGCACCCTGCCCGTCAAACTGACAATCTTCTCACTCTAGTTAGAGTCATGTTTCTGCCAGGGTTGCCCCTGATGGCTCAGTCACCGGAAACCTTACACCAATGGTTTGATAGACTCATCAGTGTAAGTACAACAGACCATTCACCCTCTTTACAACAGAAAGTCAATGCGCTTTTTAGGTCGAGCATTAGAGACCTCCTTTATATACTTTGGTATATACTTATTATCAGTGCTTTAAATGGGCACCTTTTCATTTTCTCCCCTTGAGTACCGGCACTTTTTCAAGAACAAAGAGATTACCGGTAATCATGGGGACTTGACTTTAACCCAGGCAGCGCTCCTTTCATCCCTCAAGTGATACCTTGGCAGCACTTTTAAGAAGCACTGCACGGAATAAATCATAGGAGCTCTTGTCACCAGGGCACAGCGTGAGATGCTTTAAAAGTCTTCAGGGCAGGGGTGTGTCTGCAGAGTGATTAGCGCTTCCATTGATCTTTCACAGTGGGCCTGGGAGGGGTCTGTAAAATCAAATGGGTGGGGTGGGACGCACAATTCAGGACAAAACAAAAGAACGTTTGCTAAGCTTTAACCATCGCCACGCATATGAATTGCCTACTTGCATGGGTAAATAAGAATGGATCTTTTTTACCAAACTCGCTCATCCCTATTTTATCAACCTTGGACAGACTGTAAGTCCAATGAAAAATGTGGAGAATGGCACCTGATTCCCCAGTACAGACGTCAGCTCTGGCCCTAACTCAGATTTGCAAATGTTCCAGGAGAGACTCGTGTACTGGACAGATGGCTCAGTGGGCTGTAGGGCACCGGTTCGATTTAAGGCAGGCTGAAGCAGCATGTCATCCTTAGGCGGTCGATAAAATCAATGCATTTTAGTTAGATTATCAAAACATCCGTTATGCAATGACCTCATTAGTATTCAGACCTTGAGGCTTGATACATAAACAGTCCTAATTTCTTTGGAAAGCTTCACATTATGAACTTTATTTCAAACCGTTTGGAAGTGCGAGTAATTCCCTTTAAAAAGTACTACTTTTATGTACAGAATACGAAATCGAAGCAAATGGGAAATATTTGCTGAAGTGGACTATGTGGATGCTGTTTTCCGAAAGGATGGTTTATCATCATCATCATCATTGATAACTTTATTTCGGTCAACACAGACCATAAAAGTACAGGTAAAATACATACATACATGCAGAGAATAAATACAACAATAAATAGTAATTCCAGTAAAATTTAAACCTAAAATGGATTAAACCTTGGCAGTTATCAAGATATACAAAGTAAAGTGAATAAATTTACACTGTAGTTATAAAAAACGTTTCCGTCTGCGCCACATACCAAGTAGAAACCGTTAGACAGCAAAAACAATAGGGGGGTGGGTGTCGTACCTTACAAGCTTGGGCACATTGACTGAAGCCTAAGGGGTCCATTAGGATATCGGGCGGATTGCCTCTGCCCCTGGTGGAGGCAATCCGCCCGACAACCACTCTCGTTTTCCCCTCCGCCAGATTAGGATGGTGTAGGGAACAGCAGCGGACGGAAAGACCGTCCGCCGCTTTACCGCCGCGGTCGCAAGGCGACCGCGGCGGTAATAGATTAATATGGTGGCGGTGTCCAATGGACACCGCCAGCCATATTACGATGGCAAAATGTGCGGGCCTTTCCGTGCCGCCACGGAAAGGCAGGCGGAGATTGCTGTCAGGGCCCCCTGCAGGGCCCCCAGGTTGCCGCCACTGTCGGGGGGGCACAGGTACCCCCCCACATTTACATATGTAAAGCGGCAGGCACCGGGCGGTGCCTGCCGCTTTGCAAATGAGAATGCGTCATTTTATGTTTTACATTGTGACGGGCGGTGCAGAGAGCACTGCCCGCCACAATATAAAACATCTAGGATCTGCCCGCCACTGTGGCGGGCACATCCTAATACCCCCAATGGGACTGCCGCCCTTATGGCGGGCGGTCCCGATCTCTGTCCGCCCGCCATCCTAATGGACCCCTAAGTTCCTACAGAGGGGGATCAACCAATATTTCCTTGTTGCCTGATAAGCTGGGCAAAAGAACAAAACGTGGGGTACATCTTCTTGCTTGTAATTACATGCCGGGCACATAATATTCTCTGTATTAGCCCATTTAGAGGTAAATACCCTAAGTGGGAGACTACCGATCCTAAGCTGCATGTAGAGTTTCCTCACAAGTGGAGGATATATTACATCCAAGAAATCCTCCATTCTAGATTACATTTTTACTTGGAGGAACTCTACCGTCAGTCTTCCCATGGAAGTACACCTCTGGATGGTTTATCAAAAGTCATAGTAAGTGACAGTGGAGTCAATTTAAAGCTGAAACCTTCTAACAGTGCAGAAGTGGGTAAATCTGCCTACCACCCTGAAGGAAATTGGAGTGCGCAACGGGTTAACAGCGAAGATATATGGCTTATTGAGTTGGCATAAAAACAAATAAACTGAATTGGGAATAAGAAGTAAAACAAGCATTGGCAAAGCCAATAGGTCTTGTAATGGGACACTTCTAAAAAAGCTTTATGAAGCAGCCAGAAGCAAAAAAGGAAGGAGTGGTAGTGGGTGGAGGTAGAAGAAACAGGATGGAGAGAGGTGGAGGGGAGAAAAAACAAGATGGATGAGGGTGGGGAAGGTTATGTGGCCAGCGTTCATGGTGTCATATCGTTAAAAAAACTATTGGACAGATACCTCCCACATTCTAACAATACATGCAGATTTCTTGCATACAATTTTGGCACGGTCAAAAAGCTGACCCCGCCCCTTGCTCTGCCTTAACACCGCCCTTGTGCCCACCCTAAAGTCCGCCCACTGCTCCTTTTGGTGAGTACCTGCACTTATTTTTTCCATTTAAAGCCTGCTTAATATATACTTATATGTGTATATACTTTGTGGACTCTGGAGATCAGCACTAGGACTTGTCTGCTTCCGCCTAGGGACTTTTTTTTCTGTTCAACTTCCTCTATTTAACTGTCCTGATAGAAAACGACCACCAGAGGTCAGTAAAATACCAGAATTGCTTTTTACTGAGGGACTTTCTTTTTTTTAATTAACTGGCAGTTGCCTCTATTTAATTTTCTTGATAGAAAACGCCCAGCAAAGGTCAGTAAAATACCAGATTCACTTTACCATTCTCTAGATTCCAGTCCATAGAAATTGTCTTCCATGAGCACCTGTAGACAATAATATTTTTTTCAAATGTTGTATTTTCAGTGATATGAACACCAAAGGCCCTGATTTTATATTAAAACAGCTTTGGACTATACCATTTCACGCTGAAAGGCAATATTTCTCCATGTGTTCCCATACCTGGCGTTTCATGCAGTCTGGTGCTTACTTTCCCTCCATGTTAAAGAACAGTAGATGTTTCAGCACCCAGGCTAATGTGCTGCATAGCTAAATACATATAGGCTCCCAAAGGCGAGACTGATTGCATTGCAAATGCTTGTTTTCTCTTCATGAGCGCCAGGAAAAACGTGCCTATCCCAAAGCTAAAAACAAGAAGAATTACCCTCATGCCCTTAGAGAACTGACATGACATCAGGGTAATTTTTACAAAAACAAACTCTTGCTTGGTGAGTTTAATTTTGTAAAGGAAAAACATTTGCTGAGCTGCTTCATAAAACATAGCGGCCACTCAGAAAAATATGAATGCCTTTAGAGGAGTTAACATAGTGGCAACTCTAAAGGCATAGAGACCTTTGCCAGAAATGTGATATCCCTAAATACAGTGGGCAGTAGTCCACCTGGACAGCAGAGGTCAGTACTCTTGTTGTCCTAGTAGACAGTGGAACACCTGCAAAGCCTGAATAAGGGCCTCAGTCACTTTTTGGTTTTCAAAATCACTAAATTGGGCAAGGTTGCTAATCAGAGTACGGGGTGTCTGAATAGCTTCACAGGGATTTCTTGCTAAAGCATTTTTCTTTACTGCAAACAACCTTGAGTTGGAAACGTCTAGATAGCTTGCCTCCCAAGGGTGTACCCCATCACAGTATCCTGGTGATCGACAGATGCAGACATTTTTATAGGGAAGTTCCTCCGTGTCACTCCTGTAGTCCCCAGATCTTCAGTACAAGCTTCTAGGCATTGTGTCCTAGGGGAGAAGTCGGCCCGGAAATTTATATGCATATTGTTAGCTACAGGTTCTTTAGTGACAGCAAACTTGCTGTACACAGAAGCCGCTGATGTAGTAAAGAAAATGATTGACCTGCACGATGCTCTGAGTCGTTTGCCTTTGCTGTTCCCTCAAGTTTCTCTTACGTTATTAGGTCATGAGTATGGCAGCTTGTGTTTTTTTGAAAGTCAGTATAGGGACCACTAGGAATTTATTTTACCACAGGTTTGTTTATTTAAAACAATGTGAGGGGCGTGATCCCTTCACCATTCACTATGCTAGTGCAATTTCCGTTTTGGTGAAACGAATGAGAATAGCTCTACAATTTTATCAAAAACCTCACCGTGGTTTGTACAGGCCTTGTTTCACCACCATAGGTTCTAAGCCTCATTTTGCCATAGAAGCAGTAGAAATGAAAATAGAACTTGGTAATATGGGGCTGTGTGATGAACATGATCTCCTTCAGCATGCAAGCTCAGAACTGGTCCATGCGTGTATTTTTCCTTAAATGGTGTTCTTTGCAGCACTTATTTGGAAAAGCAGACCTGTGGTCGGCTCTTAAATTATTCTGAGCAGTACTGTGAATAGCTCATATATTAACTTGTCGATGTGCTGTGTTAATGAATGCACTGTAGGCAGCTCGGTTGCATTAAAAACAGACCATAGGTATTTTCTGGACATGAGCATAATTTCCAAAGTAGTTTATGATATGGACCATGTCCTTTTGTGTAAGGATAACTGGCTCCTAAAGGCATGCTTTTTAAACCATCACCTTATAAAAGCTAAGAATAGGAGTATTGGGTACAGGACATTGATGCTAGAGGCGTCAAAAAGCAGAGTGATTTTTGTTAGCACCACCTTGCCATTTGAGTTTTTCATAAAGCAAAGCTTAGTATCACTGTCAGTGAATAAGGTGAGACAAGCCTTTGTGTGCCCTTTCAGAGCGTTCGGCTCACTTTTAGCTGTATAACTGCGGTTGTTTGACGATACATCGCAAACGTTCACTTTGCGCGCTGTTACAACGGGGCAAAAACATCACAAGGTGTATCACAACGGCATTTTTTACATCGCATGCTGTAGCGCCGCTAATGCGGTATTCCTATTGGCAAGCGCCTTACTTCGCAGACTTTTAAATTGCATGTCTGTACAACGCGGTTTTTGAGCCCTACCACATTTTCCACTAGTATACCTTACAGCTAGAATACAATTCAGAAGCCTGATTATAAGAACGGGTGGTAAAGAGGTTTAACGCAAATCGAATACAGGCCCTGAACTCTAGAATCGAGGTGGGTCTTGGTTCGCAGAAACTCTCACCGTGGATTGCAGAAACTCTCACCGTGGATTGCAGAAACTCTCACCGTGGATCGCAGAAACTCTCACCGTGGATAGTAGAAACTCTCACCATTGGAATGTGGTTAAAGTGCGGATAGCAGAAACTCTCACCGTAAAAGATAGTAAAGAAAACGCGGACACAGATTCGAAAGTCTAATTATTTAATAATTTAATTATTTTGGCGTGATCTCCAGCATGCATTGTGCGTTGTAAATGCATGCAATGCTATTGACCCTGAGATGTAAAAGTCGCGGTTCGATGGCACCGCGATGTGTTGACATCGCTGTAATGGGTGTTTCCCGCAAGAACACCTGATTCAGACCCCTGGGAGCTTCGCACACTCTGAAAACAGGTTCAGCAGGACCTTGTAGTAAACTTATCAAGCCTTGTGAAGCCCTGCGTGGCTACAGCTTCCAGACGTGCCCACTGGATCATTTTGAGACCTAAAAAAGTGACTAAGGCTTAAAGAAAAAGCCTTTGACTGCAGTGAGGCAGTCTTCAGTTTGACGGGTGATGCACCCTCAGCTGCCAAGAAATCACGTTTTGTCCCGTCTGGAGCTTTAAGTACCAAAACCTTTAGTTTCAGCTGCAATTCAACAATGACGCATCTGACTTAGAGGCACCCTTGTCAGTCACACCCCATGCACCTAGCCCTGCTGGTAGATTTTAACTTCCATTTGAGAGACCAAGCACCTGATTTTAGTTTGGAAGATGGGTTATTCAGTCACAAAGCTGACATATATCCTATCTGCCTTGTTACAAGTGCATTATATCTGAGGTTTCCAGTTAAAACCGACTATAACTGATGAAACATCACTCAAGGGAACATTTCCTTTTCAGTAGAAACTAGAATACACCAAAGTTTGCTGCACGTATACTGTTTTAGTGTGCTATGAAGTCAAAGCAGTAAAAGTGCAGCAGCTAAGCAATTTTCTCTAATGGATGCTGTTGCTCTCACCCACTTGGGCCATGGTATTCCACTTGAAATGCTCTTTTAACCATCCAAAAAGTATTTGGAGCCTGCTTCTTCTCCTACGTGGGAGCATATATTGCTGCAGCTCACCGCTCCCTGCATGTTGCAATATAGTGGCCAGCAGCTATGGGAAACACCCATTAGAGCGATGTCAATACATCGCGGTGCCATCGCACCGCAACTTTTACATCACAGGGTCAATAGCATCAGGGCCCGTATTCGATTTGCGTTAAACCTCTTTTCCACCCGTTCTTATAATCAGGTTTCTGAATTGTATTCTAGCTGTAAGGTATACTAGTGGAAAATGTGGTAGGGCTCAAAGACCGCATTGTATAGACTCAAGATATAAAAGTCTGCGAAGTAAGACGCTTGCCAATAGGAATACCGCATTAGCGGTGCTACAGCATGCGATGTAAAAAATGCAGCTGATACACCTTGCGATGTTTTTGCCGCGTTGTAACAGCGCGCAAAGGGAATGTTTGCGATGTATCGTCATACAACCGTTCTTGCATGCCTTGGGTGCATCCTCCCTAGGCACCTTGGTCAAGCCCTCTGGAAGTGCAAAAAATAACCAAGGCCCACTTTTCTTCAGCTGCTGAGAACGTTCCATGGGGAGGGTCCTGCAGCCCCTAGCTCTAAAGGGCAGGCTTCTAGAGACTATGGGGCGTATTATCAAGACAGGCGATAACATTATCGCCGCTTTATTGGCAGAAAACTGCCGCTAAAACAGCGATAATAGGCTTGATAATATGCTCTATGGAATTCCAATTGAAGCCTATGTTAAATGTGAAGGACATCTAACATGGGCTTCAATTGGAATTCCATAGAGCATATTATCAAGCCCATTATCACTGTTTTAGTGGCAGTTTTCTGCAGCTAAAACAGCGATAATTTTATCGCCTGTCTTGATAATATGCCCCTAGGTATTTCTAGTTAAGGTTTTTGCGGGGTTCAGTCTTCTGTGGTTTGCCCCTTCACATCATATAGCCCCACTCTTGCTCAGATTGAGTATGTTGGCCATGGCACTTCAAATAACGGAGACCCCTTTATGGGCATGAAAAGGCTTTCTCACACCATGTCCATTGCCACATCAATGTTGATGCATTATTAATATCTGTCTGAGCCACTCCTTACATAAAGAACCCTCTGTGGTGGATCCGGGAAAAACAAAGTAGTCATTGGCATCTTCCCTGGATGAGTGCATACGTAATTCTAAATTTGAGGGGTTAAGATCCTGGTAAATTGAATTTTTCGAAAGACAAAAATATATAAGAGAAGCTCAAGTGTACAATGCACTGCTTGTCAGTAACACGGAGACATGATAAGTTGATTAAACATAGATCATGATAACTGTTAAATTGTTACAGCAAGGACCTTTTTGGAGGCCATAGGCTACACAGAGGTTAGTAGGCCTGAAATGAAGTAATGTGGTTGTTTGCCTCTGATGTCCCAGTGCTGATGTGCTGGACCCTGAAAAACAAACACCAAAAATGCCCCCTTAGCACGTGATTCTCAAGGTAAAGGTAAGGAGTACAAGACTTACCTCGCACTCAGAACTTGGTCTGGGGTTAAATACTCAGTACCCAGTGGTTTACAAAATAGTGCCTGATAAATCATCTATCCAGTGATTTGTCGTTGTAGGAGAAAGGACTAATACCATGCCTCACACAATTCTACACAAATGTGGAATGAGCAGTAAGGGAGCATATGAATCATTGCAAGGATATTTAATAGGCAATATATCACAGTGATCGAGTGATCTGCTGTCCCCCATGGTCAAGGCTAGAGGGGCTGTCCTTACATTTTTTTCTGTTGCCAAACTTAGGGGCCCATTAGGATAGTGGGCGGAAAATCACGCCGACCACCATGGAGGTGGAAAACAACCGTCCGCCGGGACCGCGGATAAACCGGCGGTCAAATTAATATCATCATCCCTGGGAGACATGTTTGGGGGTGGGAGGCCTGTACTACCACTCCCAGCATGCCCCCTGTCCCACACTCCAGCAGCATGGAGGCCTCCACCACCCAGGAGTATGTGTCAGCCATTGCACTGTTCACCAAACAGACTTACAGGTAGGTAGCCATCTTGTATTTGAGGACTGTTTGTGGGTGGGAGGCCTGTATCACTACTCCCAGCATGCCTCCTGTCCCACACTCCAGCAGCATGGAGGCCTCCCCCACCTAGGAACATGTGTCAGCCATTGCACTGTTCACCAAACAGACTTACAGGTAGGTAGCCATCTTGTATTAGAAGACTGTTTGTGGGTGGGAGGCCAGTATCACAACTCCCAGCATGCCCCCTGTCCCACACTCCAGCAGCATGGAGGCCTCCCCCACCCAGGAGCATGTGTCAGCCATTGCACTGTTCACCAAACAGACTTACAGGTAGGTAGCCATCTTGTATTAGAGGACTGTTTGTGGGTGGGAGGCCTGCACTACCACTCCCAGCATGACCCCTGTCCCAACCTCCTGCAGCATGGAGGCCTCCCCCACCCAGGAGCATGTGTCAGCCATTGCACTGTCCACCCCTGCCTAACAGGTAGGCAGCCATCCTCACTGGGAGACATGTTTGGGGGTCGGAGGCCTGCACTACCACTCCCAGCATGCCCCCTGTGCCACACTCCAGCCGCATGGAGGCCTCCCCCACCCAGAAACATGTGTCAGCCATTGCACAGTTCATTCTCACCTAACAGGTAGGTAGCCATCGTCACGGGTCTGGCTGTTTCTGGTTGTGAGAGCTGCAACACTACACACGGCACCAATTGCATGCAATGCATCGACACAGGACATGTTTGATTATTTGATGTTTTCATGCACCATGTAATAACAGCCAGTATTGCATGTAATAATAATACAAAAGTTGTCTCAATTGTGTAGTGTACAGACAGCAGATGACATGCAGCTAACAGAATACTTGCACATTGCCTAACACTTATCATTTCCCATCTAATCCACAGGTGATGAAGATCTTGCTGTTGAGGACAACAACGACCAGCAGAGCCAGTCTCCACCCCGGGACATGGACTCTTGGATGGTGACTCCCAGGACAGTTTGGACGATGAGCTCCAGGCCGGCCCATCTGGTGTGCCAAGGCCCAACAGGTCTCAGGACCCCATCCTCCCCACCACCACGTCTGCTGCACCAACAACTGCACAGCAGACCCCTGCAGTCACGGCCTGTGCCTACACCGCTGCCACCACCACCACCACCAGCACCCTCCCTATCCCAGGGGACGACTAGGACACAACACCAACTGTGGCGGGCAGAGAGAGTGTGTGAGGACCCACCATGATGAGGGAACAGGTCCGTGGCAGCAGGGCAGGTCGGGGGGCCAGGGTACCCCCCAGACCTCAGTAGGTTGGCACACCATCCCTGGACCACTTCACCAGAGTCATCAGTGCATATGAACAGGTCCAGGGACAAAGTGGCCGGTTGGACGAACTTTTACGTGAGCTCATCCTGCTGATGAGGTCCATCGACACACGCACTGGTCAAATGGTGGACCTCATGGCCCAGCAAGTGGCGCTGCTGAGGGACAGGCCTGCGTCATAACCAACACCTCTGCCCACTTCTGTTGTGCTGCAGGATGACAGTCCTCCCCTGCGCCAACAGAGAGGGGCGAGTCCTCAGACGCAGCTGGCCATTCAGCATGCCCCCCACCGCCAAAAAGATCAAGGGGGCATCCAAAGAAGAGCCTGGGAGTCTCCAGAGGCAAAGTACCAGCCACACGCCAGTCACAGAGCCAGCCCTGATGGCAACCCTCTTCCCCTCTGCATTGACTGTTTGAACTGTCCTTCCCCACACTGCCTTGGCAAGGGCACTTGTCTGTTGGACTGGGCCACCACATCCATGTGGTGTCTACTCTTGCATCTCATCTACCATGACTGTCAACTCACTGCTCCATCACCAACTTCATGCAAATATTCCTGCACCCCTCACATGTCCACTTTGCAAATAAAATACCTGACGCACCAGATTTTGTGCTGTGTCGTTTTTAGTGCAATATTTACAGTTTTGAAAATGTCCATGATGTGTCCAAATGATGTACAGTATGTAGGGCAGGATTATTCTGGAGCACTAGGGAGACATAACAGAACAGCCACTGGTGTCATTGTGGCATCACAGACATAACACTACACAAAACATTCACATGAGACTACAGGCATACAAGACTATGTGCAGTAGGTGTTAACAAATAGAGTCCAGCATATGTCCACAAATGGAACGTCAATGCCACCTTTCCTACACACAGGTGACTGAACATGTGCCTGTCTGTACCATCCGCAGATAGCCCTGCACAACACCAACAACCACAACACACAATGTACAAGTTGTAAATCTTTACACACCTTCAAGTGAAGTATCGGTTGATGAGCTGTTTACGCATGTCAACTCCTTCCTCCTCTCCACTGTCCTCATCACTGGACTCAGGTCCTTGGGAAGGCGCGGGCCTTTATTCCTGTCCATCATCCAGGAGCAGGGGAATCCCCTTGTGAATGAACATATTGTGCAGCATACAGCATGCCACAACGATCTTGCACACCTCCCCAGGCGAATATGCCAGTGCTCCTCCAGTCCTGTCAAGGCAGCGGAATCTTGACTTGAGTAGGCCAAAAGTCTGCTCAATGACACGTCGGGTTCTGCCATGGGCCTCATTGTACCTGACGTCAGCCGGGGTCCTGGGATTTCTCAGTGGACTCAGCAGCCATGGGCGACTGGGATATGCAGAGTCACCTAGGAATTACAAACACACATTGCAATGTTGCACTGGCAGAGGGCAGCAGGTCACAAACACACAGCATGCCATATCACTGGGCATACTCACCCACAATCTAAGCACGATCCGGATGCAGGTTAGCCATCATACGGGGCTCCATGCTGTTCCTCATGACGTATGAATCATGGGTAGATCTGGGGAATCTTGCACACACATGTTAAATTGTCATGTCTGCAAGGCACACTATCTACACATATATAGAATGGTAATGTTTGCGATTCCTAAAAATATGCTCAGTGGCCTGTGGTGCCACCAGACCGACATGGGTGCAATTGATGGCACCAATAACATGGGGGATGTGCCCAAGGGCATAGTAGACACCCTTCACACCTGGCAATTTTGCTCCCCTGGGGAAATGTATGTAACGATCCTTATATCTCATCATGGCTGCGAGAACATCCCTCAGCACCATGCTGAACATGGGTTGCGACATCCCTGCAGCGCCGGCCACGGTCTCCTGGAAAGAACCAGTTGCAAAAAAGTGGAGGGCTGCCATCACTTTGTATGTGGGTGTGAAGGCTGTTGGGTAGTGGCAACGAGGCTGCAGGTGGGGCTCCAAAAGATCACAAAAGGTCTTCATGATCGCTCTGTCGAGGTGGAATATTCGGATGATCGCTATATCCTCTTTGTCCCCCAGCACTGTCAGATGACCGTATGAGATTTGGCCTTCTCCTAGTTGAGATGTACATTGACACATGTCAATGACAACCATCATGAGGTGGACTCAGCACGTACTGTTAAGCATGTCACACAAAACCTTAAAATTCCATGAGAGATGCGTGGCACACAAGGTTACGTGTGTTTAAATTTGAGATACACAGAGGACACACCAATCCATTTTCAATACACAGGTGCCGCAAACATAACAGAATGTCAATGCAAATGCACAGTTTCTGAACACGACATTCCACATATGCACGCCACTTCCCGCACCATCCACAAAAGTGTGTAAGATGACCATGAATGCCTCACACACATCTGCTGTACCTGTCTAACCTCAATACTTCATGTGAAGCTGGCGCACATCAAGAGCACAATGATCACAGTAGATGGTAAACTTGTGAGCATGGGCTGGTATGGTAGTACAAGTATGAAACAACACCATACAGTGAGACAAGCCTTGCCAAGGTCAGCAGTGACCCACAACACATTGATTGGTTACACATTATTGACACCAGCTTAACACAGTCAGGCATCATCAACCATCAAATGCATCAGTGACATTGCAAGAACACAGACCAACGTGTGTCACACATATCGTGCAACCACCTGTGCATGAAACCAATAAATGGCATTGTGCACAAAGATGTGCCATTAAACATGTTGCTGCTGTGTACTGATGCAGAGTTCACGATTGAATTTGCCATTGCATGTGACCAAATTTGCGGTAGCTACCGCCTGGCCAAGGCGGTGTGACACCAGCACCACCGCCTACACAAGTGCGGTAGACATTGGCATGGAGACATGGGTTGCTGGCGGAGGGCATGCTGTGCCACACATATGGTGGTAGAAACCACCATATGTGTGGCGCAGCATTCCCACCACCAGCAACCCAAGCCAATGTCTACCGCACTTGTGTAGGGGGTGGTGCTGGTGTCATACCGCCGTGGCCAGGCGGTAGCAACCGCCATATGAGTGGCGCAGCATGCCCACTGCCAGCAACCCATGCCAATGTCTATTGCACTTGTGTAGGGGGTGGTGCTGGTGTCACACCGCCGTGGCCAGGGTGTAGCAACCGCCATATGTGTGGCGCAGCATGCTCACCGCCAGCAACCCATGCCAATGTCTACCGCACTTGTGTAGGGGGTGGTGCTGGTGTCACACCGCCGTGTCCAGGTGGTAGCAACCGTCATTTGTGTGGCACAGCATGCCCACCACCAGCAACCCATGCCAATGTCTACTGCACTTGTGTAGGGGGTAGTGCTGGTGTCACACTGCCGTGGCCAGGTGGTAGCAACCGCCATATGTGTGGTGCAGCATGCCCACCGCCAGCCACCCAAGTCTCCATGCCAATGTCTACCACACTTGTGTAGGGCGTGGAGCTGGTGTCTAGCTACCGCCTGTCCACGGCGGTGTGACACCGGCACCACCCCCTACACAAGTGCGATAGACATTGGCATGGGTTGCTGGCGGTGGGCATGCAGCGCCACACATATGGCAGTTGCTACCGACTGTCCCCGGCGGTGTGAAACCAGCACCACCCCCTACAGAAATGCGGTAGACATTGGCATGGGTTGCTGGTGAGGGAGCGCCAAGCAAAAGTAAAAATTGTAGGGGTGTATCATATGTACAAGTAGTCAACACCCTCATATATAGAGGACTTACTAATCGTGTTCAAACTGTAATGTAGGGTTGAGGACTAATGAGTTCGGTATTAGAAATACATGTAGAGCTAATGTTAAGAGTTTTGAAAATCAATAATGCCGCTCTAACATAGAAATGTCGTTTGATGTGAATCCTTTCATTAATAAGAGGTGTTTTAGTAAGATCACCATTGCGTATTTAGTTCTGCTTTATTAAAGTTCATGGTGTACCTTTACACGTTATATAGGTGCTCGAAGTAGAAAAATGTATTTGCATTAAAGATGGAGGCCTAAGAAACGAACGAGATGCTCATGTTAGGATGTTGGGCCTATAAACGTGCAGAGGCGCAGTTTATGGAAATTGTGTAGGCCTGATCGAAATTGTTTTGCTTAGCATTAAATCGTAGAAATGTTTTAGGAAGAAAGCTGCTTTTAGCTAAAGTCAATGGCAACATTAAAGAATTTGTGAGCCGATTCACATGCATTCCTTTGCAGGTGCCGGATCAAGTAGACAGTAAAGTAGAAGGGCACATTGTGTATGAGTGTTAGGATGCTAGACTCAGACATGGAGGAGTAGCCGAGGAATTCAAGGAAGCAACTTGAACCGAAGAAGAGTCTGGGACCCAAGGACGTCTGAACGAACAAAGATGGAGATGTGCCATGATGGAAAATTCTGAAACCCAACATCTTCGAGAGGGGCGTACCTGAAGACGTGTCGTCCGCATTGTGGGGTTTTGTATTAGGGACAGCACCCCGATGGAGAAGGCAGAGTAGATGGGCTGAGAGGCGAGAGGGAGCGGTTGGTTGTTAGAGAGCTTAGCTATGACTGAGAGATCTCTAGACTGAGCAGAGACAAGTGAGTGAACTTCTTTGGAAGTCACCACTGCTGACACCTTATTAGGGTGGGTTAGTTGTTGAGTAGGGATGACACTAAGTATAGTGTAGGGACAGATTAACCTGATTTATACGTTTTTCCAATGCATACTAGAACTCAGGTGATAGCAATTCTTATCAGCCTGATGATTCTTAAATTGATTCTTGTATTATTCATAAGCCGTCTGAGACTTTTCCGTAGAGTTATGTTTGTATTAGTGCCTGTTTATCTTCTGAACCTTTTGTTGAGGTGTTTATACCTTCAGTTGTTTTTGGTTATGTAATAAATCTTCAAACTTAGTCCTTAGTCGGTGGTTCTTTGGGGGAAAAGGAATGGGAACACTTGAAATTTGAGTGACTATTGGAGGATAGATTGCCTAATTCATTCTATGACAGGTAAAAAGGTCCAGTCGACCTGTGACGGGATTCTGGAGAATGGTAGACAGACTCTAGAAGGAAAATCCCGCCCTTCCAGTTGGTAGCAGAGTAGGATGGTTTATCTTCTGGAGTGAGGGCAATCTAGAGTAGGTTGAGATTTCCCCCGAGGCCCATAGAGAGCCAATGGCGAGTGCCCAGAGAGTCGCGGACAGAGGATGGCGTTCCATGGAAACTGACGGAGAGTGACGGTGCGGCACAAAGCAGCAGGTCGGAAGAGAGTGAGTATGAAAAGGGTCATGCGTTGTTAGATTGCGGTGTTACGTTGTATTGGTGTGTTGTATTGTCTTGCTGAGTTGAGTGCCTGTAGTGTGTAAGGAAACCAGGTTGTGAGCGCGCGCAACTAGTGAAATCTTAGGCTCAAGTGGAGTCTAAGTGGTTCGGGTGTATCGAACACCCATAGTAATTGTTGACCATTGTTAACGGGGTCATGAGGTACCATTGATCGTGCGCAGGACCGAGATAGGGGGAACGAATGTGTGAGTGTGTGGGTAACGGACGCTGGTCGGAAGTTGCCGTGTGTTTGTAACCTATCAGTGAAGCGATTGTCCGGTCGTTCGTGGACAGACATTTGCCAGTACGGTGACAATTACAGTCAGACTGTGGACGTACAGTTAAGGAGGTGGTTGCTTGGTCGGAAGTGATCATTTCCAGTGTATGATTGGGATGCATGCATGACCGGGAGACGAGCGGAGAGAGGAGGGGAACTGCTGCGAAACGGAGGCGAGTGACATCAGAAGGAGCCGCGCTGGGATAGGGCGGTTAGTGTGGAGCCGCGCTGGGATTGGTGGAGTGTCATCGGGAAGTAAAAGAGCGCTGTAAACAAAGAAACGTTGTGGTTTTCATCATGAAATGCTTAAACGGGTTGCGAAATTGTTTCAAAGGTGAAAAGAAGTTAGAACCTCGGGGCGGGGAAGAGGCTCCACCCGAGGATACCCCAGCCCATTATATGGCTACGAATGTTGGGTTGCATACCATATTGTGGCTTGAGAATTGGTGTAAGATGACTGACGGAAACGAGGAATTGACCTTTCCTAAATACGGAACATTTAGATTAGAGGTGCTGTATCAGTTAAAAGCGATTATGGCTGCGTTGCGACCTTTGCCTAGACCAACACAGTTTGAAGCGCTGAATGCGTGGATCAGGGCAGCCCATGAAAAGAACATGGATAGGAGACAAGAAAGAGTGAAACGATCAGTTGGGGCGGTTCAGGATGCGAGATGGGATGCACTGGCCAAGAGGTGGAGAGTACAGACCATCGAAGGAGACAGGTTGTACCCGTTGTTGATCAATGCAGGGGATGCGCAGAGGAGAGGTACTGAGGATGAGGACAGTGAGACAGACGACAGCCTGATAGAGAGACTGTTGTCGGAGAGACCACCTCCATATAATCCTGAGGTGGGGGGAACGTCAACATCAGCAATGAGCAGGGAAGCTTCTGTCGGGGACGGCGGCGTCCCAACGGAGAGCGGCTTGAGCCCTTTAGGGGACAGGTTCAGCTCGGTGGAGGGAGAAAGGGCACCTCCACCTTCTCCAACGGCGAGAGTAGTGGGAAGATTTACGGTACAAAAAGTACAGATCGAAGAGGGGGTTGACTCTCGGAGACTGCCAGACGCTCTTACGGTACCTGTTACCATAGGTCCCATAGTATCAGTGTACAATCCAGAACAGACACAAAGCGAGGGTCCGCCACAAACAGAGAGAGAGAGAAGTGTCAGTGAGGAAAGGAGTAATGGGGCAGACAGGTGGAGCCAAATACCAAGACCTGTAGAAAAGAGCACCCCTTTGGCAGCATCGGCAGACTCATCTGGAGAGCAGGGGGGTTCGAGAGGACCGATGGACTTGAGAGGACCACGGCCAAGGTCACTTAGGGAATTAAGGCCTGATTTGAGAACTTGGGATACGATTGCGGATTCCCAGAGCAACAGGTCGAGCGATGATTTTGACCGTGGGAACCAGGAAAATAGGGGAGTGTCTCACTGTGCGGCTAGCGGAAGCAACCAGGAATGGGATCGCGAAAGTGTGGAAAGTAGGGGGGTGTCCCATCACGCGCCTAGTGATCATAGACAGGAGTGGGAACGCAAAAGTTGGGAAAACCAAAGGGTTCCCCATAACACACCTGAAGAAGACAGACGAGTGAGTCAGGACTGTGGAGGGAGGGACTCTAATGGAACCTCTAGCCAAGGTACATTGAGGGCGGCGATAAAGGCAAGAAGGATTGATGTACTGAGACTTAAATCAGAAGTGGAGGAAATAGTGGAAGGCACATTGCCACTAGAGAGAATCGAACTCTATGAACCGGATGAACTATTGTTCGTGGCGAAAGATGTTACTCGGAGGGCCAGGACAGCACATGAGAAATTGTCTGAACTAGCAAATAGGTATGCTGTGGATTTGACAAGGACGAAAGCATTACAGGGTGGCCATAGGTTGCAGTACTCGGACCAAGATCTAGAAGAGAAGAGGGTGATCGGATTGAAAACCCACATCAGGGAACTGATCGTGGGACTCCGAACCTGGACCCAATTAGACAAATGGGACGAAAGGTGGTCAAAGAAAAAGAGCGTGAGGAGAAGCGCTATGGAGACATCTCCGGGAGGGGTTTGATGCATGCAGAGGCGTACCCCTTGCGGGAGGTGGCTCACGGGGGATATGTACATGTACCCTGGAGTAGGGGGGATTTGGCTGCCTTTACGAACTCGTTTCCGAAGTTGCGCGAGAGTCCAGTGGAATGGTACAAACAGGTAGAGAGGTTTGTTAAGATCTCAAAGGTACTGTGGATTGATCTAAACACACTGTTTGACATTGTGGTCCCAGGAGACCTGTGGATAGCGTGTAAGGTCAGTGTTGAGTGGCCCACAATGGAGCCAGACCGAGATGCTACCACAAATGGACCCTCACCCAGGGTGATGGTGAAGTATGAGCAGGCGATCACGTGGTTGAAGACTAAGGTACCACCACAGGACATTGACTGGGTGAAGATTGATCGGACTAGGCAGGAACCGAAGGAGACAGTTCACGAGTTTTATGAGAGATTGTTGCAGATTTTTAAGCAGTACAGTAGATTGGATGTGATGGACCCAAAGGACATGGGACAGTTTGTGTCTAAGTTTGTTCTGGGACTGAGACCTGATATTTGTCTCATGATACAACAACATTTAATTTGTTGGCAGAACAACCCTCTGGACGAGGTCTTGAGGTACGCGAGGTATTGCAGTGACGAGATAGACTCTAAGACAAAGAAGCTTAAGGATAAACTGATGTTAGTCCAGATGCAATCGGGAGGTCAGGGTCAGTCAGGAAACGGAACCTTAGGGAAAAGACATGGGGGACAGAAGAGGGACAACGAGGAAGGCCCAAGACCAAGGATAGACCAGGCGACTCTGAAAAAGACGACCAAGTGTCATCAGTGCCACGAGGTCGGACATTGGAGACGCGAGTGTCCCCATAACCCAGAGAATCAAGGGCAGGAACAAGAGGAGGAGGAGGTACAAGCCCCTCCGGTGCAGAAAGTAACCGTAACCAAGTACAAGATGGCTAAAGGGGGGACTCCAGCCCCTAGGGCTACGGTTCCCCAGCCACCGAGGATTTCAGCGGGGAACAAGGTTTACAAGCAGATGCCTTTCTTAATTGAAGGGGACAAGTACTATTACTTTGACCCAGTGACGGGATGGTGCCTGAGTGGGGAGGAAGACTGTACCCTCGGGGCAGTATTGGAGGTAGATCAGAGGGGACCATTTGTAGAGGCGGATGTGGATGGACACCCAACCACCTTTTTGGTTGATACTGGTGCTTCCCGTTCCACTGTACGGTCTGCAGTAGTCCCCAACTTACCCCTTTCAGGACAGACTATCCAGGTGGTAGGCGTTGCAAACAGAAGAATGACAAACCCACTGACTGAACCCGTCCCGGTGAAGATCGGAAGTTTCAGGGACAACCACCAATTCGTAGTGTGTGATTCCAGTCCTGTGTGTTTGTTAGGAAGAGATCTCCTGTGTAAACTCAATTGTACCATCTACTGTACCCCGAGGGGAGTGGAGTTGCAGACGAATGACGATGATGCTGCCTTTAAGGTCGCAAATACGCATGTGTGCATAGAATTGTATCCTGATTTAACGGTGGAGGAACTCCCTTGGGATTTGAGGGACTCAGTCTCACCGGAAGTGTGGGACTTTACAGGAGAGGAGATCGGTTTGATCAGAGGAGTGGAGCCAGTTAAGATTCAAGTGAGGCCGAATGCTGAGTTCCCAAGATCACCCCAATACAAGTTGACTCCGGAAACAATTGCAGGGATAAGACCTGTGATCGAATCCATGATTAGACAGGGAATTCTGAAGGAAGTCATGGGCAGCCCATGCAACTCCCCGATCATGGGTTTGCAGAAGCCTAGCGGGAACTTTAGGATTGTGCAGGATTTGCGAAAGGTGAACAACATAGTTGTTCCATGCTATCCAGTGGTACCGAACCCGTCAGTGATACTGTTTCAGATACCGTTCCAAGCTGAATGGTTTTCTGTGATAGATTTGTGTCAGGCTTTCTTTTCGATTCCATTGCATGAGGAGAGCCAATTTCTTTTTGCGTTCAAGCTGAGAATCGTGTTCTAACGTGGTGTCGTATTCCCCAAGGTTATACGGAGAGCCCATCGATCTTTAATCAGTTGCTGAAGAAGAATCTTGAGAATCTGGTACTGCCGCAGAACTCAGTTCTCGTACAGTACATAGACGACCTCCTTGTTGCGTCAGAAACAGAAGATGCTTGTAGAATTGACACCATTGCCTTGTTGAACCATTTGGCAGAGAATGGACACAAGGTATCTCCCAGCAAGTTACAGTACTGTTTGTCTGAAGTACTGTATCTGGGTCACAGAATAGAGAAGGGAAAGAGGAAAGTGTCGCCTGACAGGATTGAGGCGATCATGAGAATGATGGTGCCTTCGACCCAGAGAGAGGTTAGGATGTTCCTGGGTATGGTTGGCTACTGTCGCCAGTGGATTGCCAATTTTTCCCTGAAGGCGAAACCTTTGCAGAAACTGACGCACAAGGACGTAAGTGATCCGGTACCATGGGACAAAGACTGTATGATGGCTTTCCTTGAGCTGCGAGAGGACTTGTGTGGCGCTCCGGCTCTGGGAATGCCCGATTACACCAAATCATTTTCACTGTTCTGTTGTGAGAGGGAGGGGTGTGCTTTGGCAGTCTTAGCACAAGATCATGGAGGAGTCCGTAACCAGTTGCTTACTTCTCGGCTACCTTAGATCCAGTAGCCGCAGCGTTGCCCGGATGTCTCAAATCCGTTGCCGCAACAGGTGTCAGCATTGAAAGATGTGAAAGCATTGTGATGGGTCATTCACTGACTGTACATGTTCCCCACTCAGTGGAACTATTAATAACCAGGACCAAGACGCAGCACTTGACAAATAATAGGCTCACACGCTACGAGCAGGTTATACTTGCTGCGGAGAATGTGACCCTTAGGAGGTGCTCGGTCTTGAATCCTGCTACCTTGATGCCATTGCCAAGTGACTTAGACAATGATTGTCAAGACCATGATTGCCTTGATGTGACTGAACTGTGCACCAAGCCCAGACCGGATATTGTTGATGAGCCACTGGTAGACCCTGATGAAATTTTCTTTGTTGATGGCTCATGTGTAAGGGACAATACTGGTTAGTTGAGAGCAGTCTTTGCTGTATGTACTATTACTGGAATAGTCGAAGCGGCCTGCCTGGAAGGAGTACATTCCGCTCAGGTGGCTGAGATAATTGCGTTGACACGTGCCTGTCTGGCAGCCAACAAAATTCGGATCACCATATATACTGACAGCCAATCTGGGTTCGGTGTGGTTCACGACTTTGGTCAGTTGTGGTCCCAAAGGGGTTACATGGCATCATCAGGTTCCCCTATCAGGAATGGAGAATTTATCAGATTGCTGTTGGAAGCTTTACAGGGTCCAGCAGAGATAGCTGTTGTGAAATGCACTGCACATACAAAGGGTACTGACTTTGTGTCCCAGGGAAATCGTTATGCTGATGAAGTTGCACGTTATTGTGCCGAGCAGGGATACTCATTTACTGAACAAACTATCGAAGGGGAACAGGGAAGGACTGAGTTAAGCATGATGCCTGAGGTGGCAGATACCTGGGAAGAGTTGAAGAGCATGCAGGAGCAGGCGTCAGACTATGAGAAAAGGGTGTGGGAGACGGCTGGTTGTGTAAAAGGAGAGTTGGACTTGTGGGTTTCGGCCGATGAGAGAGCGGTGTTGCCGAATGAGCTGGTGAGTCCGATGGCACGACAGATACATGGTCCTGTACATTTGGGGAGAGATGCGATGATGCGTGTGTTCAGACAAACTTGGTACAACCCAAAGTTCCGAACGGCTGCGGAAGCAGTATGTCAGAGGTGCGTTGCATGTCAACAAATGAATGTTGGGAAAAGAACACCAGTTACAATGGGTCACATTGGGAGGTCCGGCGGACCTTTCTATCGGATGCAACTGGATTTCATTGAGATGCCGAGGTGTAATCGCCTCAGGTATGTGTTGGTGATTGTGTGTGTGTTTTCCAGGTGGGTTGAGGCATACCCAAATCGTAGGTGCGATACACTCACCGTAGCAAAGTTATTGTTGAGGGAGCTAGTGCCACGTTTCGGGGTTCCGACCTCTTTGGAATCGGACAGAGGGACGCATTTTAATAGCGAAGTTGTGAAGATGCTCTGTTCTGCACTGAACATTGACCAGAGACTGCATTGTAGTTACCGACCAGAGGCTTCTGGCATAGTGGAGCAGATAAATGGAACCCTCAAGGCTCGAATGGCGAAGGTGTACTCATCTACATCCCTGAAATGGCCAGATGAATTGCCGTTGGTGCTAATGAGCATGCGTAGTACGCCAGACAGGAGGACAGGACTCTCACCTCACGAAGTATTGATGGGGAGGGCTATGAGACTGCCATCTATTCCTACAACAGCCTTGCTAAATATCACAGATGATCTGATTCTTGAATACTGCAAAGGACTTTCTGATGTCATTCATTCTGTGTCCCTTCAGGTGCAGGCTGCTGAAATTCCGGCATCTAGGGACCTTTGTCACGACCTGTGCCCGGGTGTCTGGGTCTTGGTGCGGAAGCACGTAAGGAAAAGCTGCCTGGATGTGCGCTGGAGAGGACCGTTTCAAGTTATCTTGGTGACGAACATTGCCGTGAAGTGTGGAGGATTGCCAAACTGGGTCCATGCTTCTCACACCCGACGAGTTCCTGCACCCCTGGAAGAAACAGCTCCCCTCGTAGATGAAAATCCGGACGTGGAAGAAGATCCACAAGAGGGGACAAGTCAAGCTGTGGGGGTGTCTGAAGAAGCCGGTAACTCATCTGATCAAGCTGAAGGAAATCACTGCCTCTGAATGGGGAAGTGGCTGCGAAGGCGATTTGAGCGCAGAGCAAGCCGAAAGTAGTGATGAGCAGGGTGTGCAAACGAGAAACAGAAGATTGAGGAGCGCAGAGGCTCATTGGCCTGAGAGGCGGAGGCGTCTGAACATAAGACTGGTTTCAAAAGAGATCTTGCCCCGGTATCTGAAGAATCAGACCAGGAAGAGGGAAGACAAGAACCAGAACAAGGAGGTCCGAGAAGGTCGAGGAGGGTGAGAGTACCTTGCCAGAGATACGCCACTCTTGAGTGGACCTATCCTTTGACAAATGCCCGGTGTACTGAGATCAGGGAGGGTGAGGGCTGTGACAGTGACCAGTACGACCCCAAATGTTAAGTTGGAAGTGGTACTGTTGGTACCAGGACTTGAGATCGAAGGCGTACTGACACTCACCATTCCTAATCCCCCTTACCTAAGCAAGATACGTGATTTAATCCTGGAGAGACTGATTTTTCCCACATTTGGTCCAGAGATACCATCTTACGAATCGGTTGTGCTTCGCATGGAACTTCTGGATTATGTGCTAATGGCAGTTGGAGCAAATATTATCATTGATTATTAAAGACTTTTGTAAATAGCTGTTGAACTAACCTAGAGCCGAGTGGAAGAAGAAGAAATTTAGGGACTTTCCATAGAGGACGGAGAAGGGTTAGGGTTGTCTGTTGCAGATGCCAGTGAACAGCTAAATAGGGGATTTCCGCTTTCCGAGGTGTGGTTCGAGAGACTCAAATAACCAAGAAAGAGACTTTCGGTTGTTGTTGAGAACGAGCTACATTGTTCCGAGACCATGGAGGCTGGAAACCCGACTCGTAGGGCCAAGTGCATTGTAGGCACCCTTTTAGGAGGAGTGATATTCTTTATTTTCTTAGTAGTTATAGTTTCCTATGTAGTACCACACGAGCAGGCAGTGGAGGTTCAGGAAACACCAACACCTACCACTCCTAGCAAGAAAGAGGTCAAATTAGGAGCAGAGAAGGCTTTGCTGGAAGAGGAGAGTCGTAGGTTACATGCAGATCTGTCTAAAGGAAACTTTGGAAAGAATGCGTATGCAAAGTTGTGTATGAGTACATTGATGCGATGGATGCAAAAGACTGCTATGTGTGTATGCAATTGCCGGCTTCAGTAGATGAGGGTATCAGATACCATCACCTTCCATTGACATATGGAATTTCATGTAATTTGCTGCTTAGCATATTTTATGGGAGAAACCATTTTGAATATTTCTTTTCGAATTATGATGCTGTGCTACCAGAAGTCCCTGCTTATAAACACCTGAATAAGTTCGATTATTATAAGTCAGAGGATAGACTTGGGTATTTTTTCATTCCGACACAAGAATTAGACATCTCATATGCACACCGACACAATTTGACATGTTTGTTATCAGAGACAGAGAAAAAGTTCATAGAACAATTGGAGGACCGGTACAAAAGACAAAAACAGTTGCAAGATTCAGGGCAAGGTAAAGTTGATTGGACGGATGAGGAGAAGCAGCACAAGTCAAGAGGGAGTTATGGTCCGATAGCTCTGGATGAAGTGCAGAAAGGGAAGTTGTGTATTCACAGACCACAGACGTATTATGAGAATGTGTATGTGGGTCATACTACATGTGAACACACCTTCACATTGGAGTATTAAACGAAGGATTTCTTGCAGAGCGTGGTGCAGGTGATTTCTACGGTTTACTTTGTCTGCGGAAGGAATGCGTATGTAAGGTTGCCGGAAAAATGGTACGGAACGTGTTATCTAGCGATCATTTTCCCCAAGATTTACCATACTGAGGATTTTGCTCTTTTGGAGGGAGGACGGCAGACGAGGGTAAAGCGAGATGAAAGTGCTGGTGCAATAGTTGGAGATGTGTTTGGAGCAGTGATACCTATGTTGGGAGTGATTTTGAATGACGTGAAGATACGGCGGTTGGCAACTGTGGTGGATGAACTGTCAATGAGTACAGCTAAGTCATTAGTGTTGGTAGAGGGTGAGATGTTGTCGATAAGGGCAATGGTTTTACAAAACCGTCTTGCCTTAGACGTCCTTCTAGCAAAAGAAGGAGGAGTCTGTAAACTTTTGAAGGTTCAGGAATGTTGCACGTATATCCCAGACCATTCCAAGGATCTGAAGAAATATATAAGTAACATTACTGCCATTCATTATGAAATTGAAGATTTGACGCAAGAGAACGTGTGGGAGAAGGTTGGCAAGGGATTTGGAAATGTTGGAGACTGGTTTGCAAATCTGGGAAGAAGTTTCCTTGGGTTCGTACTGAAACCCCTCATCATAGTTGTGGCATGTGTGATTGGATTGTGGGGTTTGGTAAGAGTGTACAAGTGGTATAGGTCAAGGAGATTGGAAAGATCGATGAGAGTACAAGAGTGAAGAATGGAGAACTTGCAGGACAGTCAATATCGGAGCTTGAGAGCATTGGAGATGCTCATGCGAGGGAATATTGCGACAAGCTCTGTTTAACTCAGTTCTTACCTTAGGGATGGTGTGATGATGGTGATGACACAGGTCATCAAAGGGGGGAACTGAGGGAGCGCCAAGCAAAAGTAAAAATTGTAGGGGTGTATCATATGTACAAGTAGTCAACACCCTCATGTATAGAGGACTTACTAATCGTGTTCAAACTGTAATGTAGGGTTGAGGACTAATGAATTCGGTATTAGAAATACATGTAGAGCTAATGTTAAGAGTTTTGAAAATCAATAATGCCACTCTAACATAGAAATGTCGTTTGATGTGAAGCCTTTCATTAATAAGAGGTGTTTTAGTAAGATCACCATTGCGTATTTAGTTCTGCTTTATTAAAGTTCATGGTGTACCTTTACACGTTATATAGGTGCTCGAAGTAGAAAAATGTATTTGCATTAAAGATGAGGCCTAAAAAACGAACGAGATGCTCATGTTAGGATGTTGGGCCTATAAACGTGCAGAGGCGCAGTTTATGGAAATTGTGTAGGCCTGATCGAAATTGTTGTGCTTAGCATTAAATCGTAGAAATGTTTTAGGAAGAAAGCTGCGTTTAGCTAAAGTCAATGGCAACATTAAAGAATTTGTGAGCCGATTCACATGTATTCCTTTGCAGGTGCCGGATCAAGTAGACAGTAAAGTCGAAGGGCCCATTGTGTATGAGTGTTAGGATGCTAGACTCAGACATGGAAGAGTAGCCGAGGAATTCAAGGAAGCAACTTGAAGCGAAGAAGAGTCTGGGACCCAAGGACGTCTGAACGGACAAAGATGGAGATGTGCCATGATGGAAAATTCTGAAACCCAACATCTTCGAGAGGGGCGTACCTGAAGGCGTGTCGTCCGCATTGTGGGGTTTTGTATTAGGGACAGCACCCCGAGGCAGAAGGCAGAGAAGATGGGCTGAGAGGCGAGAGGGAGCGGTTGGTTGACAGAGAGCTTAGCAATGACTAAGAGATCTCTAGACTGAGCAGAGAAAAATGAGTGAACTTCTTTGGAAGTCACCACTGCTGACACCTTATTAGGGTGGGTTAGTTGTTGAGTAGGGATGACACTTAGTATAGTGTAGGGACAGATTAACCTGATTTATACGTTTTTCCAATGCATACTAGAACTCAGGTGATTGCAATTCTTATCAGCCTGATGATTCTCGAATTGATTCTTGTATTATTCATAAGCCGTCTGAGACTTTTCCGTAGAGTTATGTTTGTATTAGTGCCTGTTTATCTTCTGAACCTTTTGTTGAGGTGTTTATACCTTCAGTTGTTTTTGGTTATGTAATAAATCTTCATACTTAGTCCTTAGTCGGTAGTTCTTTGGGGGAAAAGGAATGGGAACACTTGAAATTTGAGTGACTATTGGAGGATAGATTGCCTAATTCATTCTATGACAGGTAAAAAGGTCCAGTCGACCTGTGACGGGATTCTGTAGAATGGTAGACAGACTCTAGAAGGAAAATCCCGCCCTTCCACTGGCAGTGGGCATGCAGCACCACACATATGGCGGCTGCTACCGTCTGGCCACGGCGGTGCGACACTGCCATGGGGCAATGCCTATAGCCAATGGGAACGATGATTGCGGTGGCATGAAGCAGGTTTAAAAATCGCGGATGGCGTGCTCCGCCACTGCGTAGCCGGTCATTGGATGCTTTTGAATGATGCACCATCGCGGTAGCGCACCCCGGGCCCCTGCGGTGCATCACCGCCATGGAGCATTGCCTGCAGCCAATGGGAGCGATGATTGCGGTGGCATGATGCAGGTTTGAAAATCGCGGAAGGTCATTGGATGCTTTTGAATGAGGCAGTCCTGCACATCCAATATTTGCAGCTTTGCACCTCACAAAGAGCCCAGGGGGCTATAAATCTGTGGGAATGAGCAACACACTTTCACTGCTCACAGAACCTGCTGCCTGGGACCCTCTCCTGCTGCTGCCTGAAGTGCCTGCTGCCTGGAACCCTCTGCTTCTGCTGCCTGGGACCCTGTCCTGCTGCTGCCTGGGACCCTTAACTGCTGCTGCCAGAGGTGCCCGCTGCCTGGGACCCTCTGCTGCTGCTGCTGCCGGGACCCTCAGCTGCTGCTGCCTGGGACCCTCTCCTGCTGCTGCCTGAAGTGCCTGCTGCCTGGGACTCCTCACCACTCACTTCAACCACAGGTGTTACATGTCCACAGGGATGGCAAGAACTGAGAAGATCTGTGCCAGTCCATTCACAAGCGAGGAGCTGGAGGTGCTAGTGGACGAGGTGCTGGCACAGTACCAGAGGCTGTATGGCGGCCCCAATGTTGTGGTAAGTTATCATTGAGGGTGCTGTTGGGCAGCGGGGGTCAGACATGCATGAGGCAGGTGATGTGTGCGACACACTGAGGGGTTTCAGTTCAGTCATCCTGCATGTATGTGTGATTGGCATGTAGCCTCTACACCATCATGTATGCATGCTATGATATCTATTTTGGCCATGCAGAGTGCCCTTGTGAGGTGTCCCCCAGTTTCGGAATTAAGGGCATTACAATCGGTCATGAGTCTGCGTATTGCTACTGTTGTGATAGATGTTGGTACTAAGCATGGGCGGATTTTGCGGATCCACGATTCACGAATTTGCGGATTCACGGATCGTGGATCCGCAAAATCCGCGGATTTAGCGGATTTGCGGATTTGGGGCGGGGCTTCCTCGAGTGTGTGGGCGGGGCCAAACGGACGGGGCTTCCATGCGAGCGCACATGCCTCTTGTGTATATTAAAGGTCAGAGATCGATCAGAGCAGCAGATTAAGAGACAGAAGCCCCCTGGTCACAGGAACAGCACGGGGGTTGCGCTCGTGAAAGTCAAAGATGCAAATGCATCTGGCCAGCATCACAGCGGATTTTCGATGGTATATTTGTGAAGAAGGCACATCTGCCCAGCCTCCCAACGCTCACAATTTTTTTTGGGCTGATGAATGAGTCACTGCATTTGCACTTCAACTAGTTCCAGCGACCAAGTGTGTGTTACTATGCAATCGCGCCGAAGTGCGCAGGGGTCCCTGGAGTGAAATGGCCATCATAGTGGATAAATGGCGGGAAGACGGTGCACACCTCGAGTGTGTGGGCGGGGCCAAACGGACGGGGGCGCCGGCGCTCACGATTATTTTTGGGCTGATGAATGAGTCACTGAATTTAAGCTTCAACTAGGGCACATGCGTTATTGATATCTGCAAGTGTTTCCTGTTGAGGTTTTTTTTTTGTGCCAGGACCGTCGTGCCAGAATGAACCCTGCCCTTCATATTTATTCAAGAAGAAGACACCATGTAAATACTTTACGATGGCGCCGGCAAGCTGCCAGCGCCATCCTGCAAAAGTTACTTAATTAGCTTCAACAGGAAGCTCCAACTGATAAAAGCTGTTAGAGCTTCCTGTCGAAGCTAATTAAGTAACCATTTGAGGATGGCGCTGGCAGCTTGCCGGCGCCATCGTAAATTATTTACATGGGGCTTGAACTTTTGACCGCAAAATCCGCTCCGATCGCGGATTGCGGATTCTCGGTAAATCCGCGAGAGTTCGCGGATCGCGGATTTACCGAAAATCCGAAAAATCCGCGATCGGAGCGGATTTTGCGCTCATGCTTAGTTGGTACATGACACTGTGTAACTGGTCATTTACCCTACTTTTCTCCCATACCTGCAGCTCAAGGTACACCAGCGTAAGGCCGTGTGGAGGGCAATTGCTGCAAAGGTACGAGCCCTGGGGGTATCCAACAGACGACGCACCCACTGCCACAAGAGGTGGAACGACATCTGCCGGCTAGCAAAAAACGTGGCAGAGATGACCTTGCAGCTGCAACTGCGCCCTGGGCGTCTGGCACGGCGCAACTTAACACCACTGATGGTCCACATATTGGCACTGACTAATCCGGAATTGGATGCACGTCTGAAGGAGCATCGCCAGCAAGGCAGGGGTGAGTATTTGGGGAGGGTGACTTTGCCTGGGAGCGGATGCATGTGTACAGAGTCAGTGGCAGTGGTGAGCCATGTTATGTTTGTGGGGTGGTGCTGTGATGTGTCATGTGAGTGGCTGCAGGGATGTGTGCTAGTGTCAGTCATTGTGCCAAACAGCCCTTACAAGGCTGATCATCCCTGCTGTGCTTTATCATAGCCAGGTGTGTTCGGATCCACATGGTCATTCTGCATTGTGATGGTGTGTGAAATGTATTAGGGGGTTAACATAAGGGTCCACTATCTGAGTGTGAGTTCATGTATTCCGACTTTGCATGCACCATGATGGGTGAGGGTCACACGTGTGTCAACAAGGTGCCCCAGAGTACCACATGGTGCTTGGTATGGCCTACTTGGCATTGTGGACTGTCATGTCCTAATAGGTGTGTGTTTTCTCCCCTCAGGTTCCCTGAAGGCCTGTCAGTGGCAATGAGTGTTGGGACATGATAGGTGTGGGCATGGCAAGTTGTGTGTGGTACACTTCATCCACGGGCAAGGTGTTGTGCTGTTTGGCCTAAACATGGCTCAGTCATGGCAGGTAGTCAGTGTTGCAGACACTGTTGTGGTGTATGTTGTGTGTTGCTGCAATGTTTATGCAGAGTGTGGTGGTCAGCATGTTGATTTGGGCAGCACCTGTATGCATTGTTTAATTTGCTTTGTCCTGATGATGTCATTTATACAACCCTGCATCTCTCTCTCATTCAGAATCACCAGTGGGCATGGAGGAACAGGAGCCGGAAGCCTTTGGTGGCGAGAGTAGCACTACAGCTGCACCGGAGGCCAGTGACACAGAGCTCACCAGCGCATCTGAAGGGGACAGGAGTATGCAGGAGGAATCCGTGGCTGAGACACAGACTACTACATCATCTGATGCGAGTGGTGATGCATCCATGTTGTCAGGCACAGGGGATGGGGAGTCTGCTACATCATCTACCACTCAACGGCCAGTGCCCAGCCTCCCATCTACTTCCTCTGGTGCTGCCCGTGTCCGTAAGAGGGGACGAGTTACATTCACACCTGGCACCGCTGAGCCTGCACCTGTCCCCCATGCTGCCCTCAGCGCTGAGTCTGTAGAGCTCCTGCACAAGCTTTGTGTGGGCCAGACCACCCTGCTCAATGCCTTCAGCGACCATGACAAGAAATTAGGGCAGGTGGTTGCCTACATGGAGGGCATACACTCTGACGTGGGTGGGCTCCACCGTACAGTCCAGGCTTTGTTATCCGGAGTAACGTCTGCCCTTCAACAAGCACATGCTCCCATTCCTGCTCAGGTGCCTTTGTCCACCCCCTAGTCAGTGGCCAAGTCAGAGGACAGTGACCACGGTTCGCATGCGTCACATACACAATACAGCACAAGGAGCACAAAGCAAACAACCCAAGCGGTCCCGCCCACAGGCACCATCCCCCCAGAAGAGCAGAGACAGCCCAGAATGCAAAGACAAGAGCCCCTCAGGGAAGAGCAAGACTTAAAAAGCAATGAGGCTGACATCAGCCTCACAAACCTCTGAGTCATCCCCAGCAAGGGTACTCCTAGGAAGGACACAGGCCCACATCCCCCCACCACATCAACTCCAATTCCAAGCCCAGTGAAGCAGGTGTAGGAGGGCACTGTAGGGGCCACCCCAGTCAAAGAGGCTAAGGAGGGCACTGTAAGTGGGACACCTGGCAAACAGGCAAAGGAGGGCACTGTAAGTGGGACACCTGGCAAAGAGGCAAAGGAGGGTACTGTAAGTGGGACACCTAGCAAACAGGCAAAGGAGGGCACTGTAAGTGGGACACCTGGCAAACAGGCAAAGGAGGGCACTGTAAGTGGGACACCGGGCAAGCAGGGTAAGGTGGTCCAGAGGCGTAGCCAGACAAAGCGTTTGGCAGGATCCAGCACATCACCAGAGGGAGTGCCAGTGTCTGAACCAGATGTGGGACAGTTGGTGTGTGTACCTGTTGTGTCATCACCAGTTCCCATTAACCCCAAGACAGGGAAGCCATTTCGTATTCCCAAAAAGTTGAAGGGCACCCCTCCAACCTCTCCCACCCACACTGTGTCCCAGGTCTGCATGACTCCACCTCTATGTGCCACTATACCACCTGGTCCAAACAGCCCTCCAGCTTGCCAAACAACTGATAGCCCTACATCACCTGCTTCTCTGTCTCCCCAGTCAAGTGTTCCTGCTGACGCCGACAGACAGCCAGCTCCAAGTCTACCTGACAGCCATATGTGAGTGGCAGTCCCCCTCATACACCTGTCTCTCATAGAGGTGTGCTAGTCCTGACCATCGTTTGCCACCTGGTTGTGTTGCTGGCTATGGAAGGGTACAGTCAAACACACTCACTGTGCAGCTTCTCATGTCCTGACTCTGCACTTCTCCCTGGCCTCTGGCCTTCTCATTCACTGCTGTTCTGGCCTTGCCTGTGCAGCTTCTCATGTCCTGACTCTGCACTTCTCCCTGGCCACGGGCCTTGTCATTCACTGCTGCTCTCCCCTTGCTTCTGCAGCTTCTCATGTCCTGACTCTGCTCTTCTCCCTGGCCACTGGCCTTGTCATTCACTGCTGTTCTGGCCTTGTCTGTGCAGCTTCTCATGTTCTGACCCTGCACTTCGACCAGGCCACTAGCCTCGTCATTCACTGCTGTTCTGGCCTTGCCTGTGCAGCTTCTCATGTCCTGACTCTGCACTTGTCCCTGGCCACTGGCCTTGTCATTCACTGCTGCTCTCCCCTTGCCTGTGCACCTTCTCATGTCCTGACTCCGCACTTCTCCCTGGCCACTGGCCTTGTCATTCACTGCTGCTCTGGCCTTGCCTGTTACTCTGCTGTGTTAGAGTCTCCCCTATGCCATGGACACTGGCCCTGTTGCTCTGCTGTGTTGTACTTTTACCGTGCAGCCTCTCATGTACTTGCTGTGCCACCTGCCCTGGACACTGGCCCTTTTGCTCTGCTGTGTTGTACTCTCACCTGTGCAGCCTCTCATGTACTTGCTGTGCCACCTGCCCTGAACACTGGACCTGTTTCTCTGCTGTGTTGGAGTTTCCCCTGTGCTTTGGACACTCTCGCTGTTGCTCTGCTATGTTGTACTCTCACCTGTGCAGCCTCTCATGTACTTGCTGTGCCACCTGCCCTGGACACTGGCCCTGTTGCTCTGCTGTGTTGAAGTCTCCCCTGTGCCATGGACACTGGCCCTGTTGCTCTGCTGTGTTGTACTCTCACCTGTGCAGCCTCTCATGTACTTGCTGTGCCACCTGCCCTGGACACTGGCCCTGTTGCTCTGCTGTGTTGTACTCTCACCTGTGCAGCCTCTCATGTACTTGCTGTGCCACCTGCCATGGACACTGGCCTTGTTGCTCTGCTGTGTTGTATTCTCACCTGTGCAGCCTCTCATGTACTTGCTGTGCCACCTGCCATGGACAATGGTCCTGTTTCTCTGCTGTTTTGGAGTTTCCCCTGTGCCATGGACACTGGCCCTGTTGCTCTGCTGTGTTAGAGTCTCCCCTGTGCCATGGACACTGGCCCTGTTGCTCCGCTGTGTTGTACTCTCACCTGTGCAGCCTCTCATGTACTTGCTGTGCCACCTGCCCTGGACACTGGCCCTGTTGCTCTGCTGTTTTGGAGTTTCCCCTGTGCCATGGACACTGGCCCTGTTGCTCTGCTGTGTTGTACTCTCACCTGTGCAGCCTCTCATGTACGTTGTACTCTCACCCGTGTAGCCTCTCATGTACTTGCTGTGCCACCTGCCATGGACACTGGCCCTGTTGCTCTGCTGTGTTGGAGTCTCCCCTGTGCCCTGGACACTGGCCCTGTTGCTCTGCTGTGTTAGAGTTTCCCCTGTGCCATGGACACTGGCCCTGTTAGTCTGCTGTGTTGTACTCTCACCTGTGCAGCCTCTCGTGTACTTGCTGTGCCACCTGCCCTGTACACTGGCCCTGTTGTTCTGCTGTGTTGTACTCTCACCTGTGCAGCCTCTCATGTACTTGCTGTGCCACCTGCCATGGACACTGGCCCTGTTGCTCTGCTGTGTTAGAGTCTCCCCTGTGCCATGGACACTGGCCCTGTTGCTCTGCTGTGCTGGAGTCTCCCCTGTGCCATGCCCACTGGCCTTCCTGTTTACAGTTTGCTTGTGTAGGATATCTTGCATTTGATCTGCATTTTGTACCTTGATCTTGTGTACAGTTGTTCTACTATCACATCTGTGCAATATGTGAATAAAGACAGTTACTCCTGTTGTCTCTTTTGTCAGTGTACTTGCTGATTGAAGATCTATTTGTGTGTGCATTTGGTTGCCTGTGCCCCATGCTCTATGTGTCACTTCAACATTGCCAAGCTCTTTTGCTGCATCACATTTTTAAACAAGGGGAACCAGGTCTTCAGTTCATTCAGACACTGATACTTGTGTTATCTGTGTTGGCTCTTTTAGCTGTCATGCAGTTCTCTTTTGAGTGGTTTTGTGTTGTTGGCTACGTTGTTGCTATGTCAGGTTGGGGTACACTGCCAGCATAGGGTGTGATGCTGTGCACAGGTTTGCATGCAGGCTGGGCAATGTCATGATGTATGTGTGTTATTCCTGTATATGTGCCCAGCTGTGTATGTGTTTGGTCATCCTGTGTTGGCCCTTAGTCCTCGTCCCCTGGCATACATGAGATGTGTGCTCTTGGGTGGTGAGGAGGTGTGCAGTGAGAAGGGTGTGACTTTGTAGTGGGCGTGGATGTGTTTTATGAGCCCCTTGATTGTGATAGCCACACATGTGTTAGCCAGGAGTTGTGTGCCTGTTGTTTCGATTGTCCTGCCGTGTGTAAATGATTGTATGCACTTGTGTGAGTTGTCTGTTGTGCACTGTGCAGTATGTTGATGTGTCCATGCAGTTCTGTGTGAGCCCTCCTTGTTGTTTTGGTCACTTATGAGTGTGTCAAGTATGTGACTTGCACATCAGTGTTGTGTTTGTTTGATCATCAATGTGTGTTGTGTGTGTTTGTGTGGACTGTGTGGCCCTGCTGCTCCTCACTGGCATTGTGTTTGCCTTTCTCCTGCACTGCAGGCACATGGTGCCTTTTCTCCTCCTGTATGGCATGGTGTGTGGTGTCATGCCATCCCCTATGTGTGTCACTTGTGACTAGCCATTGTGGGTCTGCATTCCCTCTATTTGTGTATGGTACACACCTCACTTGTCTAATGCTGATATGCAAGTCAGTTGATTTGGATGTCAGCTGTCCCCTTTGTTTACATGTGTATGTGCCTCCCCATCGCTTCATTTGTGAGACTGTGCCTTGTGGTGCATATTTTGGTCCAAGAGTGCTGTTCCACTGTGGACATGGCCACATTGGTTTATGTGTGATGTTGTTGTGCTATTCATCAGTGTGGATTTCCCTTGTGCACTTGAGCTGTGTGTGCTGCCCAGTGCTCTGGTGTAGCTGGTTGTGCTCTTGTATCCCAGAGTGGTGCATCCTGTTGTTGTAGTGTTAGGTGTCTGTGTGTTGGCTGTGGTGTAGCTTCACTTCCTAGGTGTGTTCTTGGTTTTGTGCTGTGATGATTTGTGCTGTGTGTGTTGAGGTTGTGTCAGTCATGTCTGTGTGTAGCTGTTGTGCTTGTTGTGCACACACTGCTTTTTGTGCATACAGTCATGTGGGTATGTGGGCTTGGCACTGCCTGATGTGCATCCCCTGATGTCCTGTGGTATTTGTTGATTTGTGCTTTCATGTGCCTGTGTGATTTGTTTGATGTGGCAGTATATTTTTGTGCAGGTGCAATTCTTGTGTGATTTGTGGTATGTTGTGTGTGTTTATTTGGTGAGTGATGATATTGTGCAGTGATGTTGTGTTTGTACTCCCATTACCTTTCCACAGTTTGGCTGGCAGGGTATGTCTGCTTCTGTTGGGGTTGTGTGTGTGTTCCTGTGGTGTTGTTTGTGTGTAGGTTTGGGCAGGCATCTGTTCAGGCTACCCTGTGTGTGTGTTCTGTTTGTGGATACACCCATGGTGTGTGTTTGTTTGTGTGTGTATGTGCTTTGAAGTATTGTCAGACTTCAGTGTGTGAGGCACAGGTGTTGTGTGTTCCTTGTCAGCCACTCCTGCAGTGGCTGTCTCCCTGGTTGTCTGTAGTGTGGTGCAGGGTGTGTATTGTGCTTGCTTGTTCCTGTGCTTGTGACTTGATGGGGTGTGTTGATGTGAGGTTGGGGTGGTGTGTCCCCGTGGTGTCTGTGCCCTGCCCATGTCTTGTTGTGGCCTTGCCTTGTGCATTGTGCACATGCGTTGACCGCTGCAGTGACGTCACCGGGAGCATGACGTTCCTGCTAGTTCGTGGTCGATGTGTGTCCCGGATGCAGAGGGGTGACTTTTTCGCAGGTGGGTGATATAGGGGTGCCCTTGTGGATGTGTTGTGACCCCCAGCAGGGTGTCTGTGGTGCACTTGGACCCTGTGTCAGCCCATGTGTTGTGTGTTGTATTTGTGTATTAGCATATCTGAGGTGTCGTCCACGGTGGCCCAGTTGATGGTAGTGCAGTCGCAGGTACATGACTGGATGCATATATAGGGCTGGGTCCATGGCATTCATGACCGGGTGGTGATGACCGGGTCTGTGCTATGGCGCTCCGCTATCGAGTTTCAGCCATGTCTGGTTGGGCGGTATCTCCGTGGCGGATGGGATGTTTTGCTATACTAATATGGCGGACGTGAGTTGCGCTGCTCGCGGGCGGAAAAAGGCATTTTTCCGCCCCGCCAGCACCGCGGTGGTGCCACCGCCCGACATCCTAATAGACCCCTTAGTGTTTCTCTAACATGGGGATGAGGAACAACAGTTCAGCAGTAACTCACTTCGATGTTCATGGCGAACAAAGGCTTCACCAGCAGTCCTAAAGAGGCTACTGTCTATATAGGACCTGACACCATATAGTCTGGGGACTTCCACAAGCATCATGAATGTCAGCAACAAGCAATGCTTGTCTGAAGACTACCTCCAAATCCCATTTTGCACACCATACTTACAATGTAAATCCAAAATTGATTCCTCTGTGCTCACAGTCATACATGACACTCACACTCCTGATGCATTCCACTTTGCACAAACAGTACCACACATGTATGCAGTATCCATAAATACTAGATTCAGTGTAGGGACAGGTTGCAGAGGACTGGACGGACACACAGACAAACCCTGCAGCAATTTGACCTTTGAAAATGTGAGGTATGTTTTGCCATTATAAATCAAAATGCTGCTATGAATGCAAGTCTAGTAAGCTGAATATAGTCATACTCAAATTTGGATGATATGAATGCGTGCACCCACTTCACCCACGTAATGCAGAGCCCTGTTTCATGTTGCAGATATATAGGACAAGCGCTAAAAGACTTAGCCATCTTATTGCCATCTTGTGACATATAACACAAACATAACTGCAAATGGAGAGGAGTAGTACATGAGGGGGAAAACATTCTAATCAGTCAATGGTAGCGTCTGTTTATCAACATCATGTGCCCCCATCATGCCACAAAATTCAAATCTACAATATACAACTGGTCCAGACCGTTGCTGCAATTGCAGTATTCCTTCATTGCCAGTCTGACCATATCAAGATGGCTACTGATCGGGACCAACAAATAGGTGACAATGAATGTTCTTCACTTAGAAGCACAAATCTATCCCTGTGTATATTTGTAAGTTCTCTCATGGACACCTCAGGTGTCATATAAAATTAAATGATATATTGGAGAAGAGTATTCCTCATAGTGTTTTTAGTTGTTTTTTTGCGGTTTTATAATGAGCGAACTCGACCCGAAGGTATTGGAGCGCTTTACATGAGCAACAGTTACATTACCCAAGGATACGTTCAGTTACTTTTTTTTTATATAGGCACAGGAAGATTTAGGGATTTGCCCAGAATCACAGGATGCTGAGGTGACGCCGAGGCTTGAACCAGGTTCCCCAGCCAGTGGCTTAGCTACCCCGTAGCGGCCCTGCTTTTGCCGCCCCATGGTAGTCCTATTAAAAAGCGGCGGGGAGGGTGCTGGTGAGATCCGATTGCCGCCTCGTGTCGGCACCAATGTAGAGCAGTGGGAGGGGTGATTGACGCCCCGAGAAGGCAGGTAAGAGCTGGAGGAGGCCACCTCCCCAAAACTCATGCCACCTGGGGAGGACTAGCCCCCTTGCTATGCCACTGTACTCAGCTCCAAGGTCGGCAGCTCTGGCCTTTAGGTATGATTTACCAACGGATTGCCTATTCATGAACTGAGAAAAATCCTAACTTTAAGTCTTGAAGTTAGGATTTTTCTCAGTTTAGGAGTAGTAAAATTAGGACTCCTAACTTTAGGACTCCTAAACTGAGAAAAATCCTAACTTTAAGACTTTCAGTATTCACAGAAAGCATTTAGGAGTCCTAAAGTTAGGACTCCTAACTTTAGGACTCCTAAACTGAGAAAAATCCTAACTTTAAGATTTTCAGTATTTACAGAAGGCATTTAGGAGTCCTAAAGTTAGGAGTCCTAACTTCTGTGAATACCGAAGTGAGAAAGTGTCTTCTGTGAATACCAAAATTAGTAAGTGCCTTCTGTGAATACCAAAATGGTAGTAAGTTTAGGATTTTGTCTTAAGTTAGTTCTGTGAATCGAGCCCCTTGTATCCATTTGAGTTTGAAAACAAGGTGGTGATTCTAATGCAAAGTGTTTAGTTTCTCTTCAAGTTTCTAATAAGGTGAAGAGGGGTGTGCAAAACAATTCGGAAAACCACAGGCTTTGCAACTGCAAACAATTGTTTTTAGAAATGTACAAAACATACTCACTGATTTGCAGAATACATTTTTCGACCCCTTGCACACAACCACTAAGCAACGAGTAATTGTGCGCATTTACTGGGCCATGAGGCATCTCTGTAAGCATCTAACCACTCAATGCCTAGCAAGTGGCTGAGTATCTCGTTGACTAGTAGAGGGTGTTAACACAATCATTGCATGTGAAAACTAACTCTGCTTTATTGGATTCACTACTTGCCTAATTTCTTTGAGATACATGGTTTAATTTTAGAAAAAGGGTGAGAGGTGACAATGAATCAGTTCAAAGGTGATGACACCGATAGTGCCTTTTTGCTTTATGGAACACTCTTGGGCGACGTCTGAAACCTGAAGAAAGTGCATTCAGAAGGTGTTAAAAATGAGATGTTACTCTTAATTCGAGAATGAAATGGATAGCATGGTAGAATTAATGAGCAAAACTGTTTAATAATTTGCATATAAGTAAAATTTTAGTGATCATGTGAATAGAAATATTTAGACAATTATAAAAACCTTCATTGCAATAAAGCTGCTTGAAGATTTACAGTTTGCCCATCTGCCATTTGAGTTTCAGTATGTGCAAGTGCAAAGTTTGCCTATGAAAAGGGGCACATAGATTAAAGCGATCGAAAATGCAAGAAACTGGAAACCTTTCACTGTCATTAAGATTCATAATCAATATATTGAACTGCATTAATTGTGACGATAAAGGACTGTGGTTATTCAACTAAAGATTCCAAACTAAGCTAACCGTAGCCGCACCCATAGACACATGTTATGTGCATTTAATCATTAAAGTAAATACAATCTGGCATACAAAGGCAAAGGTGTAAACCATATTCCATTCATAAACGACCTCAAGGTAAGAAAGAGTCTTTGATTTTGGGTACACACGCCACCGTGCTTAGTACACTTATGTGGTTCCAGACTTCAACATGTAACATGTTTTAATGTACGACATGCGGCAATTACATGGCCCTTTATTTCCAAATGCATGTGTCTGCGGCTGTGGGTTTGCCCAGGGATAGTCATCATGGTGGTGTCATATTTTCCTAGCGGAGTTTGTGGACATTTGTTAACTGCGCATTCCATTAAAAACACAGAATTCAGGCAAAAACTAACCCTGGGCATAGTTTGCGTAGTAGCGCTACGCGTAGCTATGCGAGCTGTGCACTTTGCACTACGCGAGCTACGCGTAGCTACGTAAACTGCGTAGTGCAGTGTGCAAAATGCTGTTCGCACTGATTGCACAGTGCCAGATGCTTATCCGCACTGTGCAATCAGTGCAAACCACATCTTGCACAGTGCAAGCGGTCATTTTCTGCCGCTCGAGTAGATTTCTACTCGAGCGGCAGCTTTCTCAATGCGGACTGGTAGTTTCTCATCGCGAGCGGTCATGAGCATACACGACCACTCGCAATGAGAAACCTAACCTCCCCGCATTGAGAATCTCGCCGGGAGATTTATTTTCCACGTTCGTGATCAGCAACTTGATGTTGCTGATCGCGAATGAGGAAAAAGTCTCACCAGAATGCCATTGCGCTCGCTCGGGGTCGCCAGCTTGACATTGAGGACCGCGAGCAAGGAAAAAATGACCAATACGCTACACGTGTTTACACTGTGCTACGTGCAATTTGCGTAGTGCGGAGTAGCGCAAAAATCACAAACTACGCAAGCATAGCATAGCACTTCGCCCAGGGTTAGCAAAAAGTCTGGTCCTCCACATAGTGGAGTCAGCTACTAAACTGCACCCACAAATGCTTTGATAAAGCAACTTTACATGCGCTTTACATGCTAAAAAGCATAAAACCAATTCAGAAAAGTGAACTTTGAAAATTAAAAACATCAGGCAATGAGAGAGGTGATGATTTTGGGGTCCCCCCTAACCTAGGGGGAGGACCAAGCAGATGCCTTGAACCCAAAGAGCATATCATGCTGAACGATTCACTGGTGGTCCCATCCTCTTAGGACCACCCCAAGCACAGTTATGGGCAAAAGTACAACCCCAACCAAAGGCCCTGCAAAGCATTATGGGACAAAATTAGCTGTGGGCAGTCAATATTATAGTATCCAATATCAAAATATTTCTACAAAGAGCTGCAGTTCAACTAGTCGTTGCTAGCTGTCCCTCACGTCAAATGCTGTTGCATGTGACTCATGAGGGACACCTAGTAACGAGTAGTGGAACTGCAGCTTCATGAAAGGATTTCAATGCTTTTGCATTTGACTCATGAGGGACAACTTGTAACGAATAGTGGAACTGCAGCTTGATGTATTAATTTCAATGCTTTTGCATTTGACTCGTGAGGGACACCTAGTAATGACTAGTTGAACTGCAGCTCTTTGTAGTATATTTTTGATATTGGAAACTATAATATTCACTGCCCACTGCTAATCTCATCTCTTAATGCTTTGCAGGGCCTTTGGTTGGGATTGTATTTTTGCCCATAACTGTGCTTTGAGTGGTCCTAAGAGAATGGGAACACCACCGAAACGTTCAGCAAAATGTGCTCTTTGTTTTCATACTTCTGCTTGGTCCTCTCCTAGGTTAGGGAGGATCCCAAAATCATCAGCTCTCTCACTGCTTGCTAAATTTTCATTTTCACTTTTGGGAAATGACTATATGCATTTTAGCATGTAAAGATACACCTACTTGTTATTTTACCAAATGTATACGAGGTCTCTGTTTTATTAATTGGGAGTCAGACGGAGCAAAGTCAAAGACTAAGGGCCATATGTATCAACATTCCGTTTTGCGATTCCTAAATAGCGATTTTAAAGGAATCGCTATTTAGAAATGGCAAAATGGTATGTATGTAGGAAATCGCTTCTTTTTAGCGATTCCTTAAAATTCCTAAATTGCGATTAGCAAATTGCTAATCGCAAATTTCCTATTCATTTCTATGGGCCAGGAGGCCCACAGGAATGAAGTGGAAATTTGCGATTAGCAATTTGCTAATCGCAAATTGTGAATATTTTCAACGGTGCAGGGGTGTCTCAGGAATACCTTGCTGCACCCCTGAAAATGACATGTGTGCACGTATGGCGCACACACATGCCCTAAGGGCATGTATGAACGTCACATGGCACCTTTTGATGTGCAAGAAAATGCTTTTTTAAAAGAAATCTCAACTTATCACCAACTAGAAGTTGGTGGTAATTTGCGATTCCTTAATGGCATTTTGGGATGTTTTTTCCTTGATACATTGCATTTAAGGAATCGCAAAATTTGCAATTCCTTAAATGCAATCGCAAAATAAGGAATGGCAAATTTAGCGATTCCTTATTTTGCACCAATAATGTTTCATACATACCATTTAACGAAAATGGGCTCGCAAACGCCGGAATTCTGCGAATTTCGGCATTTGCAAACCCATTTTGCTTTGATACATATGGCCCCAAATACCTACATTTGACAGATTAGCATCCAACTACAGTGGGCAAAAAAATGCAAAGTGCAGGAAGTATTTTCACAGTGGTCCACAGACCACGGCAAAATTATCATGTGATGGCAGTAAGGTCAGTTCAGGCATTTTGGGCAGTTTTAGGAAGTTCGAGAACTTAGGGCAGTTTGTACGGGAAATCCACTAGAATCTCTGCTTCACATGAGCAGCAGATTGCGATATTTTAGCACCGTTTCAGTCCACCGTCGAACCATTAACAAGCATTTACAATACAATAGGTCTCGCCTTTGGGACCTTATATGCATTTAGCTATGCAGCCCATTAATTAGCCTGGGTGCTGAAACTTCTACTGTTCTTTGAAATGGAGGGAAAGTAAGCACCAAAGTGTGTGATACACTAGGTATGGGACACATAAATATGGGGACCCCCTTAAATTGTACTTTTAGATCTGGGAAAAAAGGGGAAAATAATTAATTCACATGAGAATTACTTTTTAACAACCCCTATGTTTTGAACCACCAACATATGCAAGCCTCTAACACACACATACTCACTCACCACAGGAGTACACATCTAAATCTCTGCAAAGCGAGACTTTCTCGGATACAGCATTCGGTGATCAGAACTGCAGTAGGCTTTATCACTATACTGAACTAGAATCACTCAAAGCCCAGACCTATAGGATAGCAAGGGACATGCAAAATGCCCTCAGAAACATTAAGAATATTATACTTCTCTCAGAAAGCTAACTCTCTAAAATCATCCATATTAAAAAATCAGTACACTCATTACACAACAAACTTAAAAGGACTAACACGACCCCTCTGGCTCTTTCAAATAGGATTCTTTGTCCTCGCAAAATCCTCAGTTATCTGACAGTCTCCGAAACACAATACCTAATGCTATCATACAGGTTGTCATCTAGTCCCACCCCTAAGAGAAATGATCAAAAAATTAAAGCAGTCCCAATCAATGTAAAAAGAATAACACAAGTGAATCCTAAAAAGCTAAAAGCTAACAACTTGAAAGAAATAACATTAATACCTTTCATGCAAGACTCAAATCTAACTACCCCTCGGAAACCGCTTATGTGCTTACTACTGTATCGGCGATCAGCTATGAAACATGCAGCGGGCATTGCCGACCTAATCCTGAACCAGGATATTGACGTAGCTATTCTAAAAGAAACATGGCTCAATAATGCATCATCTCCATTCCTAGACCTGTTGGTTCCACCAAGCTATAATATTGTGAGACTAGACAGGCTTAACAAAACAGGTGGAGGAGTGGCCTGTATACACAGATCAAGCATTTCAATCTCTAAAGCCCACTCCGACCCCCTTGAGTCCTGTGAATACCTGGGGCTTGCTCTGTGCCTCGCAGATAACCAACACCTTACATTACACGCTTTCTACCACCCACCAGGTAAAAACGAAATATTCATAGACCAACTAATGGAAATTATTTCAGCAAATTCTGATCCTCACTCCAACAATATTTTTCTAGGGGACTTCAATTTACATTGGAATGACCTCATAGATAATCAGATCAATACTTTCAAAAACTTCCTAGCAGACCAGTCTCTAGTGTAGGCTTGTAGTCTTCCAACTCGCACTAAGGGCGCGACATTAGACCTGATTAGACTTGATCATCTCCAAAGAATATGTGGTAGACTCAATAGATATGGTACCCTGCGACTGGTCGGATAACCACATCATCACCTTCCAAATAACATCCTTAAAGAAGAAAAGAGCCACACAAGCAGTCAAGCCCAACAATGGGTCAGAGATATGAAAGGCCTGAACATGGAGTTGCTAACAACAAGTTGTGAAAACGAACTTCAACCTCCTCCTGGAGTGGTGAACGTCAGTGAGCTTACGGATCATTACAAAAGTACGATGTCTAAAATAATCAATAACATAGGCCCTTTAAAACTCAAAAGAATCCAAGTCAAAGATAAAAACCCAGGATTCAACGGCTCACTGAATGAAAAAAGACGGATACTCAGAATCACAGAAAGGAAATGGAGAAGGCTCCCATCATCCCCTCATCTAAATCAGCTAAGAAAGATTAGGAAAGCCTATAATAAAAGCATACTTCAGTCAAAAAAATACTTTTTTTAGAAATGAACGTTATAACGCTAAGAACAGACCAAGAAAACTCTTCAATCTATTAAAGAATCAGTCAAACAAATTGGCTAAAACCTCTCAACCAACAACTCAATCAGCTCTGAGCAGTGAAGAATTTTCAGCATTTTTTACAACCAAAGCTAGTTCGATGGAGAATAAATTCAAGGTTATCGCGGAAAATCTGTTGACTCAAAAGAGTATTCAAGTGATGGAGACAACCCAGCCTGCACAAACAATGCCCAAAATAATGCTCATTGGTTAGCCTTCAAACTCTACGATCAGGAAGACATTGCAAAAACCTTATTTGCCTTAAAACTGAACAACCACTACAATGATCATCTTCCCGCAAAATGTTGGCCGACGGTCAACCACTTGGTCAGTCCTAGCTGGACTTAAATAATTAATGCTTGGCTTTCCCAAGGTTCTTTTCCCGACTGCCTAAAAACTGGCCAGGTCATCCCTCTACTAAAAAAACCTACTGAGAATCCTTCGGACCCTTACAACTTTAGGCCAGTAACAAACATTTCTTTACTGGCTAAGGTGTTCGAAAAATGTGCCCAACAACAACTGAACCATCACATCTTGGAATATAAGCTATTAAATGATTGCCAATCACGGTTCAGACCAGACCACACCACGGAAACAGCAATTATGCACATAGCTGATGACGCTTTACTTGCTCTAGACCGTAACGAAACCTGTCTACTTGTTCTCCTTAGCCGATCTTCAGCATTTGACACCGTAAACCAAGGCAAATTATTAGACCGATTGGAGAATAGGATGGGTTTTTCAGGGACAGTCCTAAAATGGTTTCACTCTTTCTTAAAGAACAGATCGCAAAGGTTCTTGGTGAACCACAAACTATCACTTCCATTCCTGAGTCATATTGGAGTCCCTCAAGCCCTATCCCTATTCAATCTGTACATTGAGCCACTCACAGAAATAGTGCAGCAGGCGAACATCTCCTTCCACATGTACGCCGATGACACTCAGCTCTATATGAAGATCACATCGTTTTAAGAGATCAAAATAATGAACCAAGCACTACAAAAGACCGTCCCTTGGCTTTCTCTCAATCATCTTACACTCAACGCAAAGAAAGCAGAATTCCTTCTGATCTCTACCCCTAAATCCTCCATGATGATCAAGGAATGGAACAAAATAATCAGAGTTCCAAATGGTACTCCAATTCCAGTTGACTCTACCAAGTCTCTTGGAATCACGCTGGATAAGGATTTAAATATACAAGCACACATCAACATTATGGCAAAAACCACCCAATTCCATTTGTTATCTCAGAAAATTGAAACCTTTCATTAACGCTGCTGACCTCAAAATGGCTGTCCAAGCTTTAGACATCTCGAGGATTGAGTATAGTTGCACAATGGTAGCTGGGCTCCCTAAGATCTCAACAGCCCCACTAAAAACCTGCCTCAATGCTGCAGCGAGACTCGTAACGGGTACAAGAAAATTTGACCACATCACTCCACATCTGAAAGTGCTCAAATGGCTACCGTTCGGGGCAAGAACTTAGCTAAAGATGGTGTGTATTACACACAAATCTTTACACTACAAAACACCACTTTATCTTGCACAGAAAATCAAGATTTCTGGAGGCCTTAGACCATCAAGGGGGGCCGCAGATTTACTACTGAAACCAGCAATTTTCCACAAGCAAAGAACATATATTAGAGCATTCTTGGGAGCTGCACCAAGAATTTGGAATGCGCTTTCACCAAATATTAGAAGAATCACCTCGGTCTCCCAATTAAAAAAAAAGGCTAAGTCCTTTCTCATGAGTAAATTTCTCCCGTAACTAACTACGGCCCTTTTGTGACTCTCTTGAGACCTTTAAACATCCCTGAATGTACTTTTTTCAGATGCGTGAACAGCTGGAGATAAGCAGGATGACTGTAATGCGAATATCAAAGTAATGGCTCCTGGATAGCACAAGTCAGTGTGTTTTCATAAAGTCTCACGCACGGACCTCAGTCAGGCCAGCATGGAATCCCAAATCCATACGCTAGATTCAAGGATGATAGCTAATGAAGATAAGCGCGATAGCTGTGTGAAAACACATCGTAAATCCAGATATCAGCTAGGAAGACTGATAATAGCAAGGATGTGAAAGGATGCATTAATTTTGCACGTGATTACAGGTCGACGAGAAGCGACCACTCTGCATGAAGGGAGACCAGTAAAGCATACGGGTGTACGTAGAACCCCAGGTATGCCGGTAGGCACCTTCGTGAAGGTAATGCAGCAACACATGTCCCTGAAACAGTTGGGCTTTTAAGCATATGCGTAGAATGTGGGCAACAAACTAATGCGTGTCACTCTATGTTTTTATGTTTTTGTTTGTGTGGATGTGTCTATGTGTTCTACAGATTTGAACGCTGGCAGTGTCCAGTTTTGTGTGGCAAAGAAAATACCCCCAGCCCTGAAGAAGTTGCCGACGAACTTAGACAGGCAACGAAACATGTTGGCTTCATATAATTCAAAACGAAGCACAACGGCAGAGTTTTGGTTTTAATGGGAGTAGATACCCAGCATGGAATAAAGTGATTCAAATGGCTAGGGATATCTAACTCCGTTTTATAAATAGGGGACCACACTGAGTAGCGGTGTTGACACCCTGGGGGGTAGATGCACATGAGTGTGATAGGGATACACACCTTTGAGTTGGTTAGGGTTTACTTTCATAATTTTCCTACTTTGTAATTTTGTTTATTTGCGGTGGGAAGGAGCCAATGATGAGAAGTGGAACATACTGACGAGAACCTGTCAGCAGTTCCCTGGTGGTTGCTCCAGTGAGGTTCCTTCCAGCCATCCACACATTTTTTCCTGACTTGTTTTTCTCTCTTTTTTCCTTGCATGGACCTGCATGAGCTTGATTGAGAGAAGGGAATATAGACACACATGAGGAGACACACAGAGAATGTATTAGGATATTTTGAAGGTAGGCACACCTCGTTGCAACTCCTAGAGTGGGTGGAAGGTTAAGTATAACCACACATACGAGTCAACAGAGGATGATAAGGAACACATTGCCTTTTTAGATCAGGACCAGGTTATTGTGAGTAATATAATAATACTCCCTAAGATCTCAACATCCCCACTAAAGACCTGCCTCATTGCTGCAGCGAGACTCGTAACGGGTACAAGAAAATTTGACCACATCACTCCACATCTGAAAGTGCTCAAATGGCTACCGTTCGGGGCAAGAACTTAGCTAAAGATGGTGTGTATTACACACAAAGCTTTACACTACAAAACACCACTTTATCTTGCACAAAAAAAATCAAGATTTCTGGAGGCCTTAGACCATCAAGGGGGGCTGCAGATTTCCTACTGAAACCAGCAATTTTCCGCAAGAAAAGAACATATATTAGAGCATTCTTGGGAGCGGCACCAAGAATTTGGAATGCGCTTTCACCAAATATTAGAACAATCACCTCGGTCTCCCAATTCAAAAAAGAGGCTAAGTACTTTCTCATGAGTAAATTTCTCCCGTAACTAACTACGGCCCTTTTGTGACTCTCTTGAGACCTTTAAAAATCCCTGAATATACTTTTTTCAGATGCGTGAACAGGTGGAGATAAGCAGGATGACTGTAATGCGAATATCAAAGTAATGGCTCCTGGATAGCACAAGTCAGTGTGTTTTCATCGAGTCTCACACACGGACCTCAGTCAGGCCAGCATGGAATCCCAAATCCATATGCTAGATTCAAGGATGATAGCTAATGAAGATAAGCGCGCTAGAGTCAAGGGTGATAGCTAATGTTGATACTTCTATCAAGCCGGTTGGTTACTGATATGTGCTGGTAACCGTGCATCCAGTCAGAATCCAGGATTTTCTTTAGAAAGGATATTCATTGTACATTAATTTTTATATGCAAGTATGTCATGACATGTATTACTATAACCCAAGTGGCCGCCTAGTAAGACTGAATATGTTATTAGAGCAAATTTGTAAAATGTGATCAAAACTGTTTGGTGCTGAATTGTAAAGCGCTCTGACACCCAGGAATGGGTCAAGTTTGTGCTAGAAAACACTAAAAATAAAATAAAATAAAATACATTCGTACTACACAACATATTCTACCCTCCCCGAGATCACATACACTAGATGGTCATACAAGAGCCAGATATTTGTTAGTCTTCGTGACCATGTTGTGGGCCGGGTATTACATAAACGCACGTTTTGGTGGCTTAAGAAATAATATAACCACCTTCTTCAGGACCGCCAACATGAACAATTTTAGGTGAGTGGTTAGGGTATATGATCTGAATAGGTGATTCATATTAACAATCTCTGATAGATGAACCACACTAGGATGTTGAGGTTACGTCTCTAATTACAAAGACCTCATACAGAATGATGCGATACAAAAGGGGATGATGGACGGAGCGTTTGAGCAAATCAAACACTCACCCCCAGTCAACTGATCTGGGTTTAATCCATCACCATTCTTTAGCCCACTCAGCCACCCCATTTCAGACATGGCTATATGAAATGGAGACGTGGAGAAGCGTGGCTCAGTGGTTAGAGGCGGCAGACCCGGATGCTGAGATCGGCCGTGGACCAGGGTTCGATTCCCCGCCTCGGCGGGTCTCGGGCTCAAAAATTCCACGGACTCGACAATTCTCGCTCCGGTGCCTACTCGACTCACGGGGTCACACTCTGCGACTCTGGGCAATAGCTTGCTTAATCTACACTACGGCCCCTCGCGGCGGGATGCCTGGCTTTCACCTTGTGGATACCCTGCCGGGGTATCTCACAGGGGAATACCAGGACGGGTTCCCTAAGCAAGCGCCTTGATACCTTCGGGTGCTACGTGCGCTATATAAGTCGCAATACATTTACATATGCAAATCAGTCTGACCCTGTGCCTCATGGGAACAGTCCAGTCCTCGGAAGCTTGTTTCCGGTCCAGGGAAGGCATGGCTTGGCAGTTCGGGCTGGACTGTTCCCATGAGGCACCGGGTCAGACTGATTTGCATATAGCCATGTCGGAACTGGGGTGGCAGAGTGGGCTAAAGAACGGTGATGGATCAAACGCAGATCTTTTGACTGGGTGTGAGTGTTTGATTGGTTCTGATGCTCCGTCCATCACCACCTCCTTTTGTACCGCTTTGGCCGCCATAAGTGTGACAGGGTATGCTCAGACGTGAGTCCCTTGCTCACTTTGCCACTGGATTCAAGCAAGCCGGGCTGAAGACGGCTGGAATGCCAGAAACCGGTCCTCGTAAGCTTGTTTCCGGTCCAGGGAAGGCATGGCTTGGCAGTTCGGGCTGGACTGTTCCCATGAGGCACAGGGTCAGACTGATTTGCATATTGCCATGTCGGAACTGGGGTGGCAGAGTGGGCTAAAGAACGGTGATGGATCAAACCCAGATCTTTTGACTGGGTGTGAGTGTTTGATTGGTTCTGATGCTCCGTCCATCACCACCCCCTTTTGTACCTCATACAGAATGATGACATATGGACTGACCCTATAATCTTACTGATATGGGATAAACAGCATATCCATGTTTTACTTTCCTCATATGTTTAGAGTATATATTACAATATCCCCATGACCTAAGAGCCCAAATTCTGCGTATACAGAAAAATAATGTCCCGGTGTGATATTGGTAGCTCAGAACCAAGCCATCATTTCTAGGTGCATGGCCAAAATTAAAGTCCTTGCGTCTATTCAAAATCGGAAAGGACACGCTAACCCACAAAGCCATTTGGTAATACATAGAGTATTACTTCCTCATGATTTTGGTCATGGACCTACAAATTATGGCTTGGTTCTGAGCCTCTAATGCAAATGGCCCAATAGAGTTGATTGAGTCTGCAAAAAAAGTGATATAGATCAAGTGGGAGGTGTTGAACTTGTTTTTACACACCAAGTATGGGAACACATGGAGAGAAATATTGCCTTCACCGGGAAATGGTATAGTCCAAAGCTCTGTTTTTAATATAAAATCAGGGCCTTTGTTGGTCATATCACTGAAAATAGATGAGTCGAAAAAATATTATTGTCTACTGGTGCTCATGGAAGACAATTTCTATGGACTGGAATCTAGAGATTGGTAAAGAGATTCTGGTATTTTACTGACCTCTGCTAGTCGTATTGTATCAAGATAGTTAAACCGAGGCAGTTGTCAAAAAAATAAAAAAATAAAGTCCCTCAGCAGAAAGCAATTCTGGTATTTTACTGACCTCTACTGTTCGTTTCCTATCAAGACAGTTAAATAGAGTCAGTTGAACGGAAAAAAAAGTCCCTAAGCCGAAGCAGACAAGTCCTAGGGCTGATCTCCAGAGCCCACATAGTACATACACATATAAATATATACAAGGGGTCTCAAATGCTCAAACTAAAAAGGTTGAATTTTATCTATTCTGTCCTGTGAAGTGTTTTAAGTTTATCTCTTTGGGGTATGTGTATCAGGAGGTTTGCCTTATGCCGGTTGCTCCTTGTCAACTATGTCAGTTAAACCACTTGCTGGGGGTTTTTGCAGACCTCCAGCTGTGTGCTATACCACTGTATGTGCACTGAGATTTGTAAGTGTGTGAGTGAGCATGTGGTATGTATGGGAGTGATTGCATTGTTGAGAGTGTTGATATTAATTTAAGGCTATTCTCTTTAGTAGTGAGTTACTCAGGGTATGCTATCCAGGTACTCTCACTCATGCAGTATCCCCTTTTTCACTGTATCACTGAACCAATGTCTCTCTCTTGGTAACTAGGGCCCCGTTCCCAGGGATTTTATGTTTCCTGTGTTTCTTCATTCAACATTACTTTGGTTGTTCTTTACACTTTCGGACTGTTGGAGTGGTGGACCTTGTCAAATTAACTATGGGTTTGTAAGGTAGGAGTTGCAAGGACACACAAAGATGGTAATGGGGTAACAAAGGATAAATGAAGTGGTTGATAGGAAAGGTAGCAGGAGAGTCAAAGAGAGTGATAAAGGGAGTAGAATTGAAGGGGAGGTATCAAAAGAGAATAAAGGGAAGAGGTTTAAGTCGTTAGAGGGTATAGATAGAAATGAGCATAGAGAGTACAGAAAGAAGGTGTTGTAAGGGAATGTTGCAAAGTGAGGCTTAGAGGTCCTGAACATGAGCTGGAAGAGTGATCTATTGAGGTTGAGATGTGATGCTTTGTTATGCAAGGATGGAAATTAGAGAACTGGGCACACAATAGCGAATGTTGTACCCCCCCAGCAATTGCACCCCTGTTCCTGCACCGTGTGACATGCAAACATGGTGCATGCCACACCATTTAGGAATGTGCTGCAGGTGCTGTCAGAGCAGCAGTCTGCATGTTAGGCTCTCCTATGAAACTGCCTCAGCACCACCCTCCCGCCTAACCATGATTTAACTCATAATCCAGTGGGCAGGTGCATCACAGCTTTGGCGGTCCTCCAGCGTAAATCAAGGTGGCGGCACCGCTGGAGGACTGCCAAACCTGTAACCCAACCATTATTCTATGACTTGTAATCAGTACATGGTGCACTGGGGAAGGATTCTTTGTGTGTTTTAAGATGTCAGGTTGTGTGAGGGAATGGGAAGTCTTGATGGATATGATTTATTGTGAGTGCTGAAGAAAGGTTTCTGGATTGTGATGTTTAGAGGAGAAGGAGAAAAAAGAGTAAGGGACATTATTGTGAGAAGAAGAGAAAAACATGTGGAGAGATTAGAGAAGACAGAAATAGGAGAGGTAAAAGAGAGAGAGCTAAAGACAGTGAGGAGAAAGAGGTAGGTGGAAAGAGGGTGGAGAGGGAGGACACCATAGTGACAGTGATAAGAAAGAAAAGTGCCTTATGGAGAGAGCAACAAAATTGGTCCGACAGAAAGTGATTCATTCTGTCGGTCAAAGGTTTGTAGATCTGAGATCTACTATATAATTTTATCATGAAGCATTTTGGTTGATTTTGGAGGACAAGCTCCTTCCACTAGGGGATTGTTGCTCATTGATATTTGAGATGTCGTCAGTGATATTATAAATGTATTTATTTTGATAGTTTTATATAGCGTGAACATGACCCTCGAGGGTATCAGGGAGCTTTACAAGTATTTAGAGAGCAGAGCAATAATAACAACAGTGTCATATTCGAGAAAAATGCAGGATAAAGTAGTATCCCGAAAGGAAGGGTAAGCTTTACAATGTTCAGACAGCAGAGATGATAAACCAATAAAAACAAAAGTATCATAGTCAAGAAAACTGCAGGAACATGCAGTGTCGATAAAAGTGAGGGCAGTGTCAAAACTAAAACGAAAACTCATAGTTTTCATAGTAGTCATGAGGAAATTTGAAGAATCAGGATAGGTAACAAATTTGCTCATAAGGAGTATTTTGACTTCATTCTTTAAGGATACAGTTGATGGGTTAATTCGGATTACAAGGGGCAAGGAGTTCCAAATTCTTGGAGCAATCCCAGATAAAGATCAATTGTAAGTTTTCTTCTTGTGGACTCTCTGAGGTTTCAGAAGTATGGTGTTGGGGCTTCTTGATGATCTGGAATCACCAGAGAGTTCTAGTTTCTGGGTAAGATATCCAGGGGTTATGAAGTAGAGGGCTTTGCGTGTCATGTAAGGAATTTTTAGCTGAATTCTTGCTTCGTCAGGAGCCAGTTGAGGGATTTCAGATCAGGATTGATGCGGTTATTTCTTTTTTGAGCTGGTGATGAGCCAAGCGGCAGAGTTGAGTGAGGCTCTCAAAGGAGCCAGTATGGATCTGGGCAGACCAGAGAGGTTTGCCCTATTTTAGTCCAACCTGGGAATCACTAGGGCATGCACAGCATGCTTGAAGTTGTTTGGAGAGAGGACGGGTTGTAATTTTCTTAGAATGTTCATTTAGTGATTTGCTCCTTTGGTGGTGGCACTGATGTGTTTCTTCATGTTGAGGTTATTGTTGAGAGTTAATCCCAGTGATCTCACAGAGTCAATGACTTGTGGAAAGGAGTTGCGGGTTGTTAGATGCTTCAACCATTCTTCAATGACTGATGACTGGTTAGGTGGGGCAATTAGTAGGAATTCTGTTGTTTGAGTATTTAGTTTGAAGTGTTTAAATGCTAGCAAATGTTGATGGGGTAAAGACTTTAAAACATAGTTGGGGAACATCAGCGTACATGTGATAGTGTATGTTGGATGAACTAAAAATTTCCATAAGAGCTTCCATGAACAGGATGGAGTGGGCAAACGTGAGAAGGCCTGTGGGACCCCTAATGTGCCTGTGGTGGTCTACGAATATGAGTGATTAATCTTGATTCTTTGAGACCTGTTATGGAGATAGGAGGTGAACCAGTAAAGGGCTGATCCTGATAACTCTGTACTGTGTTACAAAATGTCTGGTAGGTTGTCATACTTAACCTTATAAAATGCAGATGATAGGTCAAGAAGGATAAAAAGATAGGATTGTTTCTGATCTAGCAATTTTATTACATCCTCCACTATGTGTGCCATAGCTGATTTGGTGATGTGCCTTGGCTGGAAACCAAATTTAAATTGGTCTAATAATCATAAATAATTCTTGTGGTACAGAGGTGGATGTGAACACATTTTTCAAGGAGCATCGCCAAGGTAAGAATACTGGATATAGGTCAGAAATTGTATAAGTCAGGTTGATCTGCTTCTGGTTTTTTTAGGATGGGGAAAACCTGACCGGACTTTAGGCAGTCAGGGATAGTGCATTGAAGGAGGGAGGCATTATGTAATTTCACATGCCATGAGTGATGTCAAATGTAAGATCATAAGTAGTATATGACAAGGTACTAATTGTGGGTAGTTTACCTAACGTTTAGTTTACCTAACCATAACACGGTGAATTTCAGTGTCTTTTAACTGCATGTTGCCTTTGTTTCTGTTTTTTTTTATTGAAGAAAGAAGAAAGTCAGGTAAACCAATGATTACAGAAAATAACACTATTACATTATAATCATACTTATAATCTCCGCCAAAACCCGTACTTTACATAAAATGTTAGGTATTTACATATTTCATTCCTGCTTTACATTACTTTACTATTCCGCCATAGTGATAGGTGTTCCCATTACTTAATACCCTTCTTCTTTGCTTTTCGTCCTTTAAATTTATAAAATGACATTTCCTGCACACTGTTGCTCAGTATTCAATGTAACCATAGTTGATAAGTGGGTGGCTCTGCATCTTTCCATGCTGTAGCTATCAACAGCTGACCTATAGCTACTGTCATAAATATGAAATGAAATCCCTCTGTGATGTATTAGGATTTGCCCGGCTGTCGTACCCTAACAGCATTAACAGTGGAGTAATCCAAATTTCCTTATTAAGTTTATGTACCCAAAAATCCTCAATACCTTTTCTGAACAATGAAAGCTTGGTGCAGGAATAAAACATATGTACAATGTCTGCCGGGCTTGTCTGGCATCTTGGGCAATTGTCATCCTCCCTCTTCCCCCACCCATTAAGCTTAGCCGGTGTGCAATATAAGTTAAATATGGTTTTATATTGCTGGGCTTTTAGATTGGCTGACAGAAAGGTTTTTCATCCTAAATCAATTGGCATGTCCAGATCGATTTCCCCACCCCCCAGTTTATCTACCCATTTTGTTTCTGTTTTTTCCATGTCGTCTGAGAGAGTCTTAATTAGCTCCTGATAATATTCCCCTATTCTACCATCATGTTGCTTGATGATTTCAAGCAAAGGAATTTTCTCTAACTTGTTAGGCTCCTGGAGGAGGTTTTTTAAACACCTCTGCACCTGCATATATTTATACTGCGTACTATTCCTAACTCCAGATCTCTGTACGAGCACTGCAAATGAGATATACTCATTGTTCTGAAGTAGATCTGCCACGCTGTTTATGCCGGGCTTTTCCGAGCTCCTAGCCATCGAAAATTGATTCAGACAATACAGCTGATCGCAACAAAGGGGTGTATCTATTCTGCCTGGGGATCTTCAAGATCTTACTAGCCCTCTTCCAAACCTTCCAAGCCCACTTGATACACTTAAACCGTGTTTTCTTATTATAGCTTTGTTCAAGCTGCCTCAAAAAAAGCCATTCTGCATCATTTCCAATGGATAGCTGATATATCTTAGGTAAACCCGTGGCATCGGTTCTGTTTTTCCCAGGTAGAACTAAACTCCCCATCTGTTGCAGAGCGTTAGCCCAATAATAAAATAAAATATTGGGGGCTCCCCTTCCACCCCGCTCTCCTGGTAGGGTCTCAAACTTCAATGCACGCCGTGTTTTCTGAGAACCCCAGATGACATTGACAAACAATACATTGATTTTATTTATCTTATTTTCTGCCAGTTCCAGTGGTATCGCCCAGAGCAGATACAGTACTTTAGGAAATATTTTCATTTTTATTAAGTTATTTCTGCCTATTATTGTAAGATGCAATTTATCTAATTGTTTAAGTTCAGCATATATGTTATCTATTACAGGGTCTATATTGGCCGCCCATAGAGTATCCAAACGACCTGTAATGTTTACCCCTAGATACATAGCCTCGTTGCTTTTTTGGGGATCTTGTAACTGGCACTGGGAAGAGCAGATCATTTTGATTTTTCCCTTATGCAGTAGATAGCCTGAGTTCTTGGCGAATCCCTCCACCATCCTTTCTACTTCCCTAACTGCCAATACTGGTTTTGATGTTATTATTGCAACATCGTTAGCATATGCTAAGATCTTAGTTTCCAATTTCATAGTGGTTACAGGTTAAAATGCTTGATTATGTATAATTTGCGTGATGAATGGATCTTTATAAAAGACTAATAAACTTGGGGAGCAAGGGCATCCTTGTCGCGTCCCTCTGACTATCTTGATCTTCCTTGAAGTATTGCCCATTATTTGTAGCTGTACAAAAGGGGGTGGTGATGGACGGAGCATCTGAACCAATCAAACACTCACTCCCAGTCAAAAGATCTGGATTTAATCCATCACCGTTCTTTAGCACACTCTGCCCCCCCAGTTCAGAAATGGCCATATGCAAATCAGTCTGACCCTGTGCCTCATGGGAACAGTCCAGCCCGAACTGCCAAGCCATGCCTTCCTTGGACCGGAAACAAGCTTCCTAGGACCGTTTTCTGGCATTTCAGCCGTCTTCAGCCAGGCTTGCTTGAATCCAGTGGCAACGTGAGCAAGGGACTCACGCCTGAGCATACCCTGCCAACTTATGGCGAACAAAGCGGTACAAAAGGGGGTGGTGATGGACGGAGCATCGGAACCAATCAAACATTCACTCCCAGTCAAGAGATCTGGGTTTAATCCATCACCGTTCTTTAGCCCACTCTGCCACCCCAGTTCAGACATGGCCATATGCAAATCAGTCTGACCCTGTGCCTCATGGGAACAGTCCAGCCCGAACTGCCAAGCCATGACTTCCTTGGACCGGAAACAAGCTTCCTAGGACCTGTTTCTGGCATTTCAGCCGTCTTCAGCCAGGCTTGCTTGAATCCTTTTTGTATTGTTTATAATTTTTACACCTGACTTTCCATTTTCTCATTATTCTGTCCCCCCAGCCCCCATCTAGCCCTCCACCCCTCTCTGCCCCCCCCATTCCTCCCCCCACTATCCCCGTGCTCCATGCTCACCCTCCACTGTGGAAGCTTCTGACCATAGGTCTGTGTGTGCAATGAAGCCGTGCAGCACCATGATCAATAACACCCCATTGCTATCCTAGAAGCAGAATAAAAAGAGAGAAAAAGAAGTATAGATATGTTGGCCAAGTAATTGCCACAAAGATTATACAAAAAAAGAATAACCCGAGACCTAAACAGATCTTCTTCAAGTTCAATCCCATAGTCTTCTTTTACGCACATCGGATAATCAGGTTAATCTCTGCCAGCATTCCTTAGCATTTCTAGCACCAACTCATCTCCACCCCCTGATACCCTCTTTTAAAATAAGCAGTGACTAATTAAGCAATCATTATGTTTTTTGATACTTGCTTTATCTCTACAGGAATGCATAGTCATCCATCCTGTTGAGAGGTACTGATATCATTCACGTGCATTTTCACTGTGATCCTTTTTAACTGTTTGTTATCACTGTTCTCTTCAAAATTTGCACTTTATGCAGTAGCTATTATAACGAGGTCCTGAAGAAAGCCGGGGTCTTCATACCCTACGTGGCTGAAACTAGTAGACCATTTTCGGTTGATTAATTCAAAACCGACACTGTGTATATAATTTTTAATAAGTCCACCAGTGGTCCTTAATAAAGGTATCTGGGACCACTGATGTATCTTTTTTAACTCACTTACACTCTCACTTTTTTTGCACTGCATTTTCTATCCTTGTCTCCGCAATGCCTAGTCTATCAGCGTTTGGCTCGGTGCCAGAAGAGCTGAGGTGACAGGGTTTACTTTGGCTTTCCATATGATGACACTGGCCACAAAGGGCAGTTGATGGAAATCCTTACTTTTCTGCCCTCCTCAGGGTTTCTCCTTGCATGAAGTCGCATTGGTGCCACCTTTCTTTCACTATCATTGACTGTAAGATAGCGGAAATGATCAGTTGTAAGTCCTGCTTCTATCATTGTTCTGTGTTTGTTTACTCTCTTTTTCCTCACTAGACCTCCGGTTTCCTTGTGTTGTTTAACGGTAGGGTTGGGGATTGAAGCTGGACTGGTCTTTAAATATTTTCCCTAGGACCCCCTCTCTCTCCCTCTCCGGGAGTAGAGTCATGTGTAATTAACCCTCTTTTAAAGCACAGCTAATTCATTTTTTTAATACATTTTCTACATACCCCCCCTTACCCGATATCCAGACCCCTGCATCCCCTAAACATTTAGCTCTATCAGAGACTCCTTTGCTTTAATCTCAGGGTTATAGTAGTAGGTGTGGCCTCCTACAATTATGTTTAATTTGGCAGAGTACATTAAATATGCCTGCGCCCCCTTAGCTTGAAAGGGGGCAATCATCTGTCGCAGTCTCCAGTGCCTTTCAACCATGCTATGGCAGAAGTCCGGTCCAGCAAAAAAGGCAACATCATCTACCCTCTGCTTAGCTTCTGGTTTCACCTTTTTCCAGATGTTTTGCCGCAGTAGAAAGTTCCAGAAAAATACCAGAATGGCTGTGAGTGTAGTGTCGGGACCAGGTGGGTTTTTCAAGTTGAAAGGAACTCTGTGAGCACACTGCACTTCTTGCTGCCATTTCCAACCTTCCAGATCTGGAAATGCCTTATTAAGCATTTCAATCATATAGAGGTATGCATCGGAACCTTCTCGCCCCTCTAAAATACCTAAAAAGTGCAAGTTATTGTGTTGCAGGCAATTTTACTTCTCCTCTAACATCCACTTGATATCTTGTAACACTCATGGTGTTACACATTTTTGCAACTTTGCGGACAGAGCCTTGCATCTTCCGGAGAGCTGATTGCGAGCATCTACTGTCTTGCCTTGTCTCCACGATGAGACGTGATTGCTTACAATATGACGTCCAACAGCCTCCATTGCCAAGCCAGTCACCACGATCACCAGGCCCTTTCTCAGAGTCTTGGATATGGCTTTCGTCTTCATGTTACCCAGTGAGTAGATTCCAGGAGGGGGCGTTGATTCCAGCAGGTTGCTCAGCTTATCGCACGCAGTGGATTGTTCGAGCCGCCCACAGTAATCTTGCACTCTGCCTGGCAGCTGTCCGGCCAGTCTGCCAGAGCTTTCAATAAGGCATCGAGGATTGATCCTAACAGTGGGAGCATTCTCTGCTTCTCAGCCTTCTCATAACTCTCTCTGTTGGGGGTTACTGGATCATGTTGCTGCTAGCTGCAAGCGGTCACCTCAGCCAACCGTCATCTTGCTTCCTCGTTACCTTTGTCTCTCAGTGAATTTTATATGTTTAGTTCTTATCACCAAATCTAACCATAACATCACTCTTACCTATTTTTCAGTAAATTTCAGTTTTTTTTATCATATACGATATAAAACAATTACTCACACCCAATAGCTTATTTATGTCTAATCTCATGGCCTGCACCCTACTTGCTACATACACACAGGCAATTGCCAGTACTTGTTTATATATTGGTTTTTTTGTGGTTTTGCATTAAACTTTCTTTGATTATTGTAGTAAGTTTGTTTTTGGTTTCTCAACTGAACCATTTTTTGGTATGCTGTATTTCAGTGTTTAAACTGCATTTTTATATGAATGCTTTTAATGTATTCAAATGTTTTTCTTTAACTTATTCCTTTTCCTTTTTTTCCATAATGAAACCACGGGTGTTTTTAATATCGTTTTATTTTCAGATGTACATACAACCCTAAAAACGACATCATACACAGAGATCAGATTTACTTTGAAAAATAGAAATAAAAACCAATAAGAAAATATTTAAAAAGTAATCATAATTGCATAGAAGTTTTTTTTAATGTATCAATCGCAAAACAGACTTCAATCGATGGAAGGGTGTGTAAAAAATGGAAGCAACCAGACAGTTTGTAAAATTGATGTCCCAAAATAAAAGAACAATATGAATTATTGGAGGCCCCTAACAAATTCCTCAAAAAATATAAAATGTAACTTGTTTTGACTTGACCTGCCATCACGGAAACAAAATTCATATTCTTTAGCATGCACCATGATTTAGGAAAAGTAAGAGAAAGGAGCATGGAACCCAATCTAAATCTGGTGAGAAAACGACTCTGATATGAATTATCCACCCACCCAAGGTAAGGTTGTAACGTCACTATAGGTAGAATAAGGTTGTGAGGTTTAAAAATTGACCTACCCAGCTTGCTCCATTCTCTATGCAAAGCCTAGAATGTAAGAAAATCTAGTTTAATCTCACATTTCTACATAGCCGAAAAAATGATTGGTTGTAGAAATAAGTTCATGCAGCCAAGATCTGCAGTATTATTTTTCATATAATTCAACAGCTACATTTTATTAGCAGGACATGTGCTCAAGAAGCATACAATTAATCTTTGGGTCAAACTGACTGTTGTTTTTTTCAGTGGGGCAAGACGAATAAGATCCTCTGAATATGGTAAACCAGTTTCAATATGCAGCTGAACGAAGGAATGCGGTAATGAAGTGAAGAAAACTATTCTCTTCCAGTTTAAAGTTTTTGACGAAAACTGCTGAAATACATGTATTGTTGTGCATAGTTCTTACTATATTAATGGATTTCTCACCAGTTTTCTTACATTTAAAAAAAAAAAAATCCTGACAGCCTAGAAGACAGCAAAAAATATTTGCATCAGTAAAATATGATCAATTGTTAGTTTTGCCCAAACACAAACATGAATAATTGAATGACACAGCCTAATCTAGGTCTGTAGAAAAAAGGTTCTTGGTTCAGTTGACTAAGAACCTTATGTTAAAAAGGTGACAGCAAAACGTGCCATTAAATCTAAGCTATCTATGAAAGAAACATTCAAAGCAATCTACCTCTTTAAACCATTGGTAATACGTGAGAGCAAGGCAAAATCATTGTCTTGAAATAATACTGGAATAAACATACATCCTAATCTGGGTGTGTCTTATCTCAAACTTCAAAGTGTGAAACTCAGGTTATAGGTGCACTCACTAAATAAAAACGGTACAAGGACACAGGCTTGCCAGATTTCCCTATGGAGAGAAAAGTGGTCACTGAGCTTTCCATTCTTGCCATATCATACACTAGGAAACAGGTCATCATGATGACGTTTTAAAAAGTTCACTAAGTAATAATCCTCTCCTATATCTTTTAATATCATCTACAACTTAGACCTATTTATGTTCTCAAATGTTGAGGTTAGATCCATAAAAGCAAGATGCAATGATTCCCCTCTAGCATGTACATATTCGCCAATAAGTAAATGTAAATGTAGGCATCGTTCAACCACTGTTGTATTCCATATTGCACTTCAATTCAAATTTTTTCTCAGTGGCCAATTTTTGAATTGTACCCAGTAAAATTGTCCACACCATTTTAGCAGTCGACTTAAGGAGATAGAATAGCCTGTAGGGCTTTGAATCCAAACCACTTTTCTTGTAAATTGAGAGGACCCTTCTCCATTATCTCAGGATGGGGGACACACATCTAGCATTAACAATATAAATCAGCTGAGGGGCCCCCACTTCTCGGGTAGCTTTAAAGAATTTCACTAATATCCCATCCAGGCCCAGCACTTCATTCAAATATCTACTTGCTAATGCTCTCAGTGTACATGGACGATGGTGATAGTTCTGGTTATCCATTAATGAAGCACCATAAATCACCTTAAAACAATTTAGCCACAAATCTTGAAGAATGATGGCATTCACACTATTAACATCCTCATCATCTGACTGAAATAGTTAATAATGATTCACTACAATTCACATGTCTTCAAACGTCTCCGGGCTCTGATCTACAACTGATATTTGTGCATTTCATGGTGGAATTATAAGATATTCTGTCCATTTTTACCTCATCAAGATCCTTTGGACTAGCCATCATTACAGAGCATACGTTTGTATTTCCTTCACTACATGCTGTGTTAAACCATCTGGGTGAGACTTTGGAATTTCTGCACATTTGAAACTTTTAAAGTACTCCTTCAATGACAGCAGTCAACCTGTCAAAACTATCCAAAACGTCTGATGGTTATAAAATTCTTGCAAACATTGAGTAATCTCTGGTAGTTCTTCATTATGACCACTGTAGCTCTTCTTAAGCAATAACTATGCCCTACGCCAATGGGAATCTGCCCACATGCTTCTATCTCAGCCTTTATATTAGAAACATTTCATTAACAATATGAAAGTTAAAGGGATGTGGGCACTGAATGGGCAGGCCACAACAGAAAAATCTTTTGTTATAGGAATAATGGGCTCTGAAATAAGTATGTAATCAATTGTGCTACACGCACCTCTGGACAAAGTACTCAGGACAGAATGTAAGAGAAGAGATACAAATTATTATTAAATTCCAATGGGTTACTGGCCTTGTTAGGAAAGTCATTTACTCCTTCCCTGCCCTAAAAAGGGGCATACCTGATTGTAAGTGGGTGGAAACACAAGATTCAAATCATCTTTCCAAAATAATATCACTAAAACACATATTCTCAATGATGATGTCCAAATCCGACAATTTGGATATGTTTACAGTGAAGTGTACAATAAAGTTCCTTAAAATGAACATTATCAAAAGCTAGAAATCATTATAGGATATGAGAAACATTCAAATTTGTTTTGGTGGGTACTTACTACAATAGTGGAAAATGTTAGAAAGGATCCTTTACAGATTACATGGACTACCTCGCCCATACGGTTAAACACCACATCAGGAGGCAATAAATTATTCTACCCTGGAATGTAGTCATTTACCATCTGAACCAGTGCCTATTTATGGAAGACTTAAACAATATGTCCTACAGATGTTAGTTCCTGCTGCTTCACAACAACATGCTCCAGTACAGATAATTAGTCTACACATTTAATAATGTAATTCCACTCCAGTTGTTGATTTGGAGATAAAGTTGACTGACAATTTGAAAACATTTTGATAGCTTTTAGAAATGTTGGAGAATTAGTAGCAGTTTTAGCCATGCTCCAGCTGTTGGTTGCTGGAACATGAACTACCTAAAATTATTGTATCAGTATTGTATCAATTATTAATCAGTGATTTCATTTGAGATGTCATCAGTTATGTTATGAGTGATGTTACTGATCATGTCATGAGTGATGTGATAATGTGAGGACATAAGCAGTGCACTGTGGGGACATAATTTACAGTTAGCTCAGGCTACTACACCTGCTGACTTTCAATGGTTTTGTATGAGTGAAATCTGAGACTAAATTTAACATCACTGTATCCTTTGATTTTTCCAGTGAATTTCTAAGGATTTTCTCATTCTGTTTCCTAACTATAAAATCCCTGTAACCTTTGCTTTCTTTAGTGATGTCTATGGTTTTCTTTTAATCTATTTCCTAACTAAAACGTCCCTGTAACCTTTGGTTTCTTTCAGTGAATTTCTATGTTTATGTAATGTTATTTCCCAACTATAATGTCCCAATAACCTTTGTCTTTTTCAGTGAATTTCCAAGGTTTTTCAAATTCTATTTCTAAAGTATTATGTCCGTGTAATGTTGAGTTTTTTTTGTTAATTTCTAGGGTTTATTTTTGATACTAAGTATGCTACAATTTAATTACATTTTTAATTTGTTTTTCTTTGAACTACATTCTTTTTTATGAATATACTTTATATGCATTTTAAAAGGAAAAAATCACATGTACTTAATTTACAATATAGACTTTTTGTCAATGTTATTAAACAATTTTTTTCAACTTATTTTTTGTTCTGCTTTACCTCCCCTGGTCAGAAATATAGCTTGGACTAATACTCTATGGTTATCATTCCCGGTCACATGAATGGAATGAATCCACGAATCTAAAACCATAGATATGCTGAAAATCTATAAATTATATTAAATATGTACACTCCTCCATTTTCATTAATGCCATCAGATTGAACATATTTACAAGTATATATAAGGCACCCTATATCTGTGTTTCAAGGAAGTTACCTATTTGATGAGTTTTGCTAATTCACGAATCCGCGGACCAGATTCACGAATTCAGCCAATGACACCCCCAAATGTTTCATTTTAATTGGATATATTTTAGGACCCCCACCCACGTTCATAGGAAATCACGCCGAAAAACTGTGAGTTCTCCAGTGAAGTTTCTAGAAAGAGAATAGAGAACCAGTGGTACTCTGCTTTCAGAGAATGGCTGAAGCTACATCTTCAGTCCAGGATGAACATCCACAACCTCTTGAGGATGAGGAGGAAGAAAGATACACCACTTCCTAGAAAAGAAAGTGAAGTCTGGAAGCACTTTGCAATACCTTCCGGGCAAAAGGAGGTAACAGCAAAATATATGCAGTGCAATATTTGTGGCAAGCAGTTACCCAGAGGCACTGCAAAGAAGTATTCACAAATTCCATGTTGAAGCACTTAAAAACAATTTATGAAAGGGTCCACAACCGGATGATGTGGGAGAAAGCAGGTGCAGCAGGACAGCCCACCTCTATAGCACCCTTGGGAGAACTATCCTTAGCTGCATTCATTACAGTACTAGCTGCCTGTGATGGATTGAGTGAGGTGGTTATTCACTGTGCAAAGTGCCACATGCTTGCTGCTGTAAAGATATCCTCTGTGGGTGCATGCTTTTTTTAAATATATTTCTATTCAGAGTTAAACTCATGATACAATATACAAATACAGAGTAAAGTGTAAAGTGCGTAAGTGCTCAATATAAATTACAATTGACTGCAATGTAGTTATCGATAGATATAGACTGACCTATGGTAGTTCTAAGATATTTTTCAATTTCTTGCCATAGATTCTTAATTTTTGGACAGCCCCAAACAATATGAGACCAAGTGCCGCCTCCTTCCTTAGCACAGCAAAAACACCTATCGTCAATCTGGGTATATATATTATGCAGAAATGATGGAGTCCTATCAATTGACCATTTTGTATAAAATTGCATTTGTTTAAAATTAACACCTCTGATTACTGAAGCATTTAGTTTGAAAATTGTGCTCCAAGTTGTTTTTGGGATCTGCAAACCTTTTTTCTACCATTTATCTCGCATTTTTTCATAAGTAGCAGCAGATTTATTAGCATTAAAGATTTTCACCCAAGCAGCAACTGACCGCTTATCAGGGACTTCTAGAGCTTTGCTTATACTTGAACTTGATGTTAAAGTTCCAGCATCAATATTTTTCAAAAAGTGCTTTATTTTGATAAATGACCATTTAAGTATGTCCTTTGAGTGGAGAAGCCTGATTTCTATCTCGGGCCACTTTTTCTAGGAGCTAAGAAAGTCTCTCACTTGCCTATACCCATTCTCCTCCCACCTTCTTAATATACCAGTTTGTAGCAATTTAACCACCCCAGTGTGGAGATAAGACAGACTCGTTGAACCATTTATCCTAGGCATACCATAAAATACTAGCTTCGGGTGTTTTGTTTAAGAATCCATTGAAGTACTTTGTACTGCACTTCCTTAGGGTTCTTAACTATTCTCGTTGGGTCCCTAATTTTATACTCCATTAAAATTATTTACATAAAAGAATTATCCATCTCTGAAGAGTCAGACGGAGTATAAAATCTATGATTGTTGTGTGCAAAATTTGCATGGTATTATTCTCTTATGTTTGGGAGGGACACTCCTCCCTCCTTAGTCGGGTAATTTAAAGTGTTTAGTGCTAGTCTTGATGCCTTACTAGCCCATAAAAAGGATTAAAGCAGAATATCTATCTTCTTTAAAAAAAGACGTTTGTAATGCGCACAGAGCTACTGCAAATAAGAAGTTAAATAATGGTAAGATTGACATTCATATAAGTGCATGCTTGAATACAGTGAAGAAGTGTCGCTGTTTGTTTCACTTGACTTCCGGTTACCACGTAGTGTTTTTTTAAGACTGAAGCGAGTTGCTTCTTTGTACTACCTCATCCTTACCCTTTTACTACTCTGTTCACTTTTTATTAAAATAATTATAAGAAGCGAAAAAAAAAACACTTAGAAAACACTCTTAGAAAAAATAATGGTTCTTTTTTAGAACCACCATCTGCTCAAAGAGCTAACTCTGTGTTTTTAAAGTGTCAGTGACTGTATCAGTGTGAGACTGGGTGTGCCAGTGTGTGTCAGTGTGTGCCTGGGTGTCTTATTGGATGCATATACGTGTTTGGCTGCGTATCTCAGTGTCTGCATTGCTTTATACCTGGGTGTGTCTGTGTATGCATTGCTATGTCTGTGGGTGTATCACTGTATGCATCAATGTGTGCCTGGGTGTGTTATTGGATGGATTGGTGTTTGGCAGGGTGTGTTTGTGTATTGTCTACATTGCTGTATGCCTGGGTCTGTCGGTGTCTGCAATGGTATGTCCCTGGATGTGTCAGTGTGGGCGATAGTGTGTGCCTGTGTATGTTATTGCATGCATTAGTGTTTGTCTGGGTGTGTCACTGCCTGAATTACTGTATGCCTGAGAGTGTCAGTGAATGCACTGGTATGTCCCTGCGTGTGTCAGTGTATGCATCAGTGTGTGCCTAGGTGTGTTATTGGTTGATTAATGTTTGTCACAGTGTGTTATTGGTTGATGAATGTTTGTCACAGTGTGTCAATGTCTGCATTGCTGTATGCCTGGGTGTGTCAATGTCTACACTGGTATGTCCCTGGGTGTGTCAGTGTATGCATCAGTGTGTGTCTGGATGTGTTATTGGATGCATTAGGGTGTGGATGGGTATGTCAGTGTCTGCTTTGGTGTATGCTGGGCTGTGTCAGTCTTTGCATTAGTGTATGCCTAGGCGTATCAGTGTATGCATCAGTGTGTGCCTAAGTGTATTATTGGATGCATTATTGTTTGGCTGGCTGTATTAGTGTGTGGCTGAGTGTGTAACTGGCTGACTCAGTATGTATATGGGTATTTGAGATGCTGTAGCCGTGTTTGGCTAAGTGTTTAAGTGGTTGTATCGATATTTGCCTGAATGTCACTGGCTGTATGTGTATGTGCTTGTGTGCCTAACTTTCTGTAATGGAGTGTGACTGGGTATGTCAGTGGCTGCATCCGTGTGTCCCTGGTGTGTAAGAGGTTGTCAAGGTGTGAGCCTGAGTCTGTCAGTGGATGTATTGGTAAGTTTATGGGTATGTCAGTGGCAGTATTGGTGTGTGCATGGATGTGACATTCTCTGTGTTTTTTTCAGTGTTTGGCATGGTGTGTGAGTAGGTATATTGGTGTATGCGTGTGGGGGTTTTAGTGGGTGTTTAAGTGTATATCTTGGAGTATGAGTCACTGTATCAGTATGTGGCTGTATGAGTGACTGTATGAGTATGTGAGTAGGTGTGTGAATCAGCCGCGACCGGAGCAGGTAAGAGCGGTGGGGTCCGGTGGGGGGATTTTGACAGATGATGAAGAGGGAAAATTAAATAAATAAACAATTTTCCGTCGTCATTGTACATCGAAATCCCCTTGCGACCGGGCACCACCATTTTTACTTGCGCCGGGCGCGGCTGGTGTGAATGGATGTATAGGTCTAAACGTCTATGTAATTAGTTGTTTGTATGTGTAAATGGGTGTGTGATTGTATGAGGTTTTGACTTGGTGTATGGGTGTATATGTAGATGTGTCAGTACTTTTATAAATGAATCTATAGGTGTGTGAGTTCATGTGTAAATACCTGTATGGGTTTGTTTGTGACCAATAAGTTATATTCATGATATACAATTTTATAGGTTAACAAATATGTGTTATTAACACATTATAATACAATCTAAACCAAACAACTAACAAATAAACATAACATAACTTATTTAGCGAATTACAGACACACTTTTGAGCACAAGTATATATGGGTCTGTGAGTGGGTATCTGAGTCTCTGACAGGATTTGTGAGTGGATGCATGAGTGTCTTTGTAGGTCTCTGAATTGGTGTATGAGTGCCTAAGTAAGACTGTGAGCAAATGAATCAGAATATCAATGGACCTGTGAGTGCTTGGGTGTCTGTAAGGATCTCTGAGTGAGTACATGAGAATATGAGTGGGTTTCTAAGTGAGTGCATGGGTGTTTGAGTGCATCTCTGAATAAATGCATCACTCTCTCTGTGGATATTGGAGTGGGTGTGTGAATCTTTGAGTGGGTCTCTGAGTGGGCACTCGAGTGTCTGACTGGGTGTGAGTGGGTCCCGGAGTCTCTGAGTAGATCTGAGAGTGGGTGCATGAGTCTCTGACTTGGGCTGTCAGTAGGCTTATCCGTCTTTGCGTGGGTGGCTGACTGGGTGTGTGAATGCCTAAGTGAAACTGAGGGAGGGTGTACAACCATATTTTTTTTTTTTTTTCAGTGATATTTGCAAAGTCGAAATGAGGTATATTGACAAACCCATCCTGACCTTACACGGGGCATGCTGACGGTCATGGCAAAGTCACAAATATCACAAGTGGAAAAAATTCCTCTCATGGGGTCAGGGCACATGAAACCTGACCCCTTATGCCACTTTTGACCATTTGTTTGCACCCCGGGGATTGCTCTCATGACATAAAATGGTGACCGCAACTCTCTGCTCAAGTTGTGGCCAGTTAATCATGGAATTCCTATTGGATTATGCATTCATGATTAAGCACAAAAATCATCACCAATTAGCGGCGATCTCAGATATACAAATTTGGATTTCCTTATATTTCTCTTCAGCTACTGAATGGATGTACACCAAATAACAAAAAGTGTATTCTGTGGGCCAAAACCTACCTTCCTGGCAAATTCAGTGTAATTCCGTTCAGCAGTTTGGGCTGCAGTCTTGTCTAGAACTCCAACAGGAATAAACATGGGAAACCCATTTTTTCGCCCCCTTTTCTCAGCCCTCGCTTGATGGATGACCCCAAATCTTTTTGTGTCCCACCTCGTGGGAGCATCTCCCCTCTGGTTCCAAACTTTCAAGGACATGGGTCCCCTTCCTGCGAGTCCCTCCGTCTTACTCCACGGCCCTCAGCTCATCCCAGCTAGTGGCTTTTTCACCCCCACATGCACCACTATCTCCTTTATGGCATCTGCAATTTTTCCTCCCGGAATAACCCCACTTAACCCCCGCGGGTTTATGACCACTCGCTCTCCCCCTTCATCCCGTTCATTGACTCCAGTCAAATATGTCCCACAACCTCAACAATTCCAAACACTCAACATGGCGGGCACCCTGTCCCGGAGAGTCCCTCATCGATGCTAGTTGCCATGACTCAGGTGGTACTTAATCCCACCGTCACCGCATACTGACACCTCCCCTGATGTCTGGACGTGGTTAGGCACCACGATCAGGAGCACCGATTCTCATGTAAGTACTGGATGGACTTTTCAGGTACCACTCTCTGCCCTAGGCATTCTCCTTGGGCACGGGCCAAGGTGCCTTGACAGATCCCCGATCTGCTCACTGTCCCCGCTGACACTACACCATCAGTTGCACTTCACCAGCAGTCCTTACTACCGTCCTTGCCCTCACTAGCCCACCTCACCCTCTCAGCCTTTCTATGCTGGGACCCCTGTTCTCTGCCGCCAGCAACCCTACCAATCTCTCACCACCGCCCGCGGCCCCGTCCCTTTCCAACACTCCACGGAGGACGCCTTCTGCTACGGCAGACTACAGGGCTATTCTCTCATCTGCCTCCGACAGCCACATCCTCCATATCCTTCGACCATGATACACCTTGAGGACATAGTCCCGCCTACCCCGGACATCAGGAAGTCTCGTTTCAGACTGGGGTTTCTCTGTTTACTTGCCTGCATCAAGCATTGTAAGGGACAGACTTCTCTATCCTCACAACGCCACCCTGTACCTCAGCATGGCATTTAGCTGCCTGCATACCTGCGCCTCCCTCCTACATAGGTGCCCTTATGTTTTGCACCCCCTACCAGCTGCCTGACCATCTATCCGTGGCTACATACCCCTGGCATGATACAGTGTCCTCCCCCCACTCCTTTGTTCAGGCAGCCTGGTACACAGGTCGGTTTTGCATCGGTCGGCTGCTTACACTACCCTCTCTCTCCGGGAAATCCTAAGCCATACGCTGCCGGGCTGTACCATTCTGCCAAATCCTCCCTCCCCTTGTATTTCTGCACCCCTACTTACCTTACCCTTGTGCTTCCACACATACATTGTTCGCCCTCGCCAGTGTTGCGAGTGTCTGGGGCAGCAGGTTGACAAAGCTCCATAATTCCTTCTAGGTGATTCAGGGCACTCTGTTTTTATGACATGCTGACCAGGGGTCATGGCGACAGCGGCACCGCCCTATCATTCCTCCCAAATAGGCCCCTAATTTATACCTTCTTACAGGATGAGAACACCTCTGATTCAGGCTGCACATGCATTTGTGTGTACATGTTTATATCTTTACGATAGGCGTGGAATGGCACCCTTTTCACACTGTCACTATTAACTTGTTGTTTTTATTCCAGTGACTGCTCTTTGCACACTTCTTGAAGTATTGGGCCACTGGCACTTCCAGTACGCTATATTATGATTACTGACCCTCGTTTGTACCCCTCTACCCTTTTTTCCCCCTCTAGGTATTGCCTGAAGGTAGATTGTTTTTTACACACACCCTCCTTTTGCACCTTGAATTTGATTTTGAATTCTGAACTCAGGGACGGATCCTTCTAGTACACTGGCTTGACCGTTCCTCTTTTTTCAGAGTAGATAAGGTTTTTCCCCCCCGTCCTGATGAAATGCCACTCATCCATCTGGACAACTTAGGCATGAAAAATGTCGACCAATTGACCACTCCTGCACTTCACCTTTCACCTTGAGCTGCAGCAGGTTAAATGTTCCTTGCCAGCCAAGACTCACATAGTCGGTTTTTATCATAGCATCAGTGTCCAGTGAATAAAGGTATTTTGGACTCTCATGGCTATTTTAAGAAACACACTCACTCCCACATGCTATCATCCGGGGCCCTTCAGCAAACTACACTGAAGTTTCTCGGCAAAGAGCCACCCTGCCGGCCACATTGGGAATTGCAGCGCTGGCCCAACGAAGAGATGCCATATGATGAACATAACACCTGTCAGGGTGTGTGAGGACCCTTGCTCCTTATAGGAACTCTCCCCTTACTGCCTTCCTTCCTTTACCTGGAGCACCCTGTTCAGCCCCTTTCCTCTCCCCCTTGACCTCTTGTCCCTTCTCCATTGGAACGGCATACTCTGTTCTGACCTTAACAAGAATCACTGGCACCCTTTTTTTTTAAAGTTCAGGCAGATTTGTCAATCAGTGCAAAGATATAGGCAAGTCAAAAAATGCTTTTCCTATAAAGACATGGTCATATATATACATGCATATATATATATTCACTGAAAAAACAATAGGTTTTACAGACGTTATAGTTAGGAATTAGTATTTAAAAAACCTTAGAAATTCATTGACAAAACCATAGGTTTCAGGGAGGTTATAGTTAGTTGGACATTTGACTCATATAAACCAGAGAAATTCACCTGTTATAGTTATTTGAGCTAATTATCATTTGCCCGACCGCAATGCACTGCTGATGATGTCACATATTACATCACTCATGACATGGTCAGTGACATCACTGATGACATTTGTATTTGTATTTGGTAAATTTATAGAGCGCGAATTGTTGCCCGGGGGCGTCCAAGCACTGCGGAACCAACAGAGGTGGCCTGGTGGGATGGCTAAGCAGAAAAAGAAATTACTGAGGGGAGTGAAATAGGAATGTTTTTAACTGCTTGCGGAATGAGGAAAGGTTGGGGTTAGCTCTGAGGTGGAGGGGGGGGTGTTCCAGGTCTTGGATGCATTGTAGGTGAACGTCCTGCCGCCAGACCTAGTCTTTTTTATTTTTGGGGCCGAGGCCATAAAGGCCTGGCTTGAGCGGAGGTTTCTGCTGGGATGGTAGTGGGTGACTAAATCGCGGGTGATCATAGGACCTGTGTCCCAGAAGGCCTGATGGGCGATGCACATGGCCTTGAAGAGGATTCGCTGACGCACTGGCAACCAGTGCAGGCTGATCAGTCCATCTCTCACTGATTGCCTGCGAGGAAGCTGGTGCAGCGTGCGGGCTGCACAGTTCTGCACTGTCTGGAGTCTACGTAGGGTGTAATCTGGGGCGCCAAGATAAAGAACGTTGTTAAAATCAAGGCGAGACTGTATCAGACCCTGAATGACTACTTGCTTAGCTTCCAAAGGTAGAATGGGGAGAATCATTTTTAACATTCTCAGAAGGCCAAAACAGGTAGCCGAGAGTTTAGTGGCCTGGAATTTGAATGAGAGGGATCTATCCAGCCACACTCCGAGGCTCTTGATGTTATCCTTAGGTGTCGGAGGGGTGCCTAGACAGGGGGGCCACAGCGAGTTGAAGAAACTAGGGTCAGAGCGGCCCAGGAGCATCTGCTCCGTTTTGTCTCCATTTAGTTTGAGAGATGATGCAGACATCCATCTCTTTACCTCCACTAGGCACTCTCTGAGTCCGCCTGACATTGGCGTGCCGACCTCTTGCGCCAATGAGACCACCAGCTGGGTGTCGTCCGCGTAAGAAATAATCTTAACCCCAAATGGACTGACGACCTCAGCCAATGGCCCCATATAGACGTTGAAAAGTGCAGCCCTGTGGAACCCCGCACTTTAGTGGTCTACTAGTGGACACTGACTCCCCATCGAACACTCGAAAGGAGCGGTCCTTCAGAAAGGATTTGAACCAAAGCCAGGCCTTATCTTTGATTCCGACACTAGACAGACGGTTCAGCAGGATGTCGTGGCTGACCGTGTCGAATGCCATGCTAAGGTCAAGGAGGATCACTGCCACTGATCCTCCTTGATCCAGGATTTTTCTGGATTCCTCAGTAACCATGAGAAGAGCGGACTCGGTTCCGTGTTTGGGTCGAAAACCCGTCTGGGTGGGGTCTAACAGTTGGTGGTTTTCTAAGAAATGTACCAAGTGGAACTTGATATATCTTTCCAGGATTTTACTCACCCAGGGGAGTAGGGAGATGGGCCGATAGTTGCCAAAATCCGAGGGGTCCAGATTGTTTTTTTTTAATAACGCTCGGACCATGGCCCGTTTCCACCCAGGAGGGACAGTGCCGGAGGTGATGGATACGTTCAAGACATCCATGATGGTTGGCAGTATGATCTCGGATGCTGACATTAAGACATCTGGTGGGGCTGGGTCATCAGGGGAACCAGATTTTACTTTCCGCGCTGTGGATTCTAGGGATACAAGATCAAGACGGGGGAAGTGATCCAAAGTGGGTGGAGGCTGAGGAGAGGGGTTTGCCATGGTTGTATTGGCTTGAACTGAAGGGTTGGTGGCTATGGGGGGAAAGGATGAATAGATTTTGTTTACTTTTTGATGGAAGAATTCTGCTACGTTATTACAGTGGGCAGTAGATTTTGTTTCGTGCAGACTAGGTGGGGGTTTGATACGTTTTTTCACAATCTGAAAGATTTCTTTGGGTTTTGATTTGACTAGGATGATTCTATTCGAAAAATATGCAGCTTGGGCAACTTTGATTTCTGCTTTATAATCATTGATTGACTCTCGGTAGAGAATTTTATTTCCTGGAGAGTAATCTAGACGCCATCGTCTTTCGGTTTTTCTGCATTGGCGTTTCTTTTCCCTGAGAGCCTCTGAATACCAGGAGGCTGTTTTATGGGGGGTTTTAGCGTGATTTTACTTTTAGGGAGGGTGACATCAAGAGTTTGTGTGATCCAATCTTCATAAGCCTGATTGGCTAGACAAGGGTCATCATACTGGAGGGGTTGGTTGCTGGCGAGCTTAGTGGTCCATTCATCAACTGGAAGACGAGACCAGGCTCTGGCGAGTCTTGTCGTAAGTCCAGTTGGAGGGGACTTAAGTGCGGTCCAGGTGAAGGGAACAAGTAAATGGTCCCTCCATGGGAGGGGAACTGGAGGTCCGGCTACCAGGTCTGCACAGTTGCTGAACACAGGATCCAGCAAGTGGCCCTTAACGTGAGTTGGGGTTTTGACGTGTTGAGTAAGTTGCAGACCGGCTAAGTCATCTGTGAGAGTGGTGACTGTATGATCTGATACCGAATCAAAATGAAAGTTAAAATCACCTAACAGAGTGAAATTGGAAGAAGTGCTAACGCGATCAGCCATAATCGAAGGGAGATGGTTATGGAACTGCTTAGGGGGACCTGGGGGGCGGTAGATTAGTGTTCCTGAGAAGCAGTGGTTAGGGGAGAGTTCGAGACTGAAGGCTAAGCTCTCACAGTCAGGGATTGTTTCTGAAATAACTCGGCAATGGAACTGTTCACTATAAATGATTGCTATGCCTCCTCCTCTCCCCTCAGGTCGGTCCTGCCGAATGATTTGAAAGCCTGGGGGAAGGGCGGTTACTAGGGCAGGATCGGAGTCTGTGGCGAGCCACGTTTCCGTCAGAAATACTATGTCCGGCTTGCGTTCCTGTAGTAGTTGGGCAAATTCCATTCTGTGTTTAGGCAGAGCTCTGCAATTTAGCAGAAACATAGAGTACTCGTGTGTTAGGTCCAGGGCCAACTTAGGTTTAAGGAATGATTTGCATTTTGAACAGATTTGTGGAATGTCTTCAGCGTGATAGGGATGCAGAAGGCAGTCCATAGCAGGGGGCCTGAGGCTGTGAAGGGTTTCAATACTATAATGCTTGGGCTCTTGCGACTGACATATAAGGGGTATGGCCCTAAGCCCGGACTCGGTGCGGACGAGCGCAGACGAGCTTACCTTAAGCGCGCCTTCGGCGGGCAAACGTCGCGTCCGCTGCGCTTCCGGTAGCTGCACATATTTATAGTGCGGATCGGGTACGGGGGGCATGGCCTCTGAGTGGGCATGTCCCGTGGCTGGGCGTGGGCAATGGCGTCGAAAAGTTTGAGGGAGACTCTCCCGCGTCAGCGCTAATTCCGCTGTGCGGGGCCGTCTGCGCGAAGAAGATCAGGTGCCAGGAAGGGTAGTAAGTGCTTTTAAAAATCACAATATCACACAAGTTTTAAAATAATGCAAGTGAATGTTCCTACTCCCGGCTGTGCCTCAGGAGGTTCCAAGTCTTAACTGCAGCGTTTGTACTCAGCGCGCTTTAAATGGTTGTTGCAGGGGGCGTGGCCTCAGAGTGGGCGTGTCCCGTGGTTGGGCGTGGGCAATGGCGGCGAAAAGTTTGAGGGAGACTCTCCCGCGTCAGCGCTAATTCCGCTGTGCGGGGCCGTCTGCGCCAAGAAGATCAGGTGCCAGGAAGGGTGCCGCTCGAGTGAGGAGTTTGTTCTGCTTTCCTGCTTTGCTCGCCACAGGAGTGGCTGGGAGCCTACGCCTACTTGGGGGAACAGTAACTGCAAGTCCGGCCACAGCGGAGGTGAGAGGCGCAGGCGAGCGGGACTGCGAGGACCAGCAGTCCATCTGTCATCGCCAGCTGGTTCCTCTTCCCGCCGCGCCTCGCGCCCCCTCCCAGTGCCACGCCCCCCTGCCTGGAAGTGCTCTTTACTCCTCGCGGCCCCCGCTTCGCGGGTGCCGCTCGAGTGAGGAGTTTGTTCTGCTTTCCTGCTTTGCTCGCCACAGGAGTGGCTGGGAGCCTACGCCTACTTGGGGGAACAGTAACTGCAAGTCCGGCCGCAGCGGAGGTGAGAGGCGCAGGCGAGCGGGACTGCGAGGACCAGCAGTCCATCTGTCATCGCCAGCTGGTTCCTCTTCCCGCCGCGCCTCGCGCCCCCTCCCAGTGCCACGCCCCCCTGCCTGGAAGTGCTCTTTACTCCTCGCGGCCCCCGCTTCGCGGGAGCCGCTCGAGTGAGGAGTTTGTTCTGCTCTCCTGCTTTGCTCGCCACAGGAGTGGCTGGGAGCCTACGCCTACTTGGGGGAACAGTAACTGCAAGTCCGGCCGCAGCGGAGGTGAGAGGCGCAGGCGAGCGGGACTGCGAGGACCAGCAGTCCATCTGTCATCGCCAGCTGGTTCCTCTTCCCGCCGCGCCTCGTGCCCCCTCCCAGTGCCACGCCCCATTGTCATACTTAGGAGAACCTCCTCACGCGCGCAGCGGGACGCGCGCGGGGCGGTCACCGGGGCGAAGACCGGGCAAAGAGCGGGCCGGTCTAGGCCGTTAGAGGCCGGTAGAGACCGGACCGGGCCCCCCCTCTAACGCCCCCGCTAAATTGCCCCATCAGTTACCCCAGTATGGCGTCCAGAGCCTTAAGGAGTAAGTCTGTACAACAAGGCGCAAGTACTTTGGAAAAATTTTTCCCCAAGGCGAGCTCCCAAATTAGTAAGTGTCATTCTACCATGGACTCTCACCTTGAGATGGGTCCTGAAAGTGTGTTCTTGGTCCACGGGGGATCTGCCTCAAATGATGTTAGTACACCCATCACTATGGACGTTACCCATATGTCATTATTGGACAGCATTGACCAGACTATTGAGTCGGTCCTTCAGCAGCTAAGAACTCCTGTAACGCAGAGGGATCGAAATTCCTCACGGCCATCTGGGTCTTCTGACCATTCTGCTGTTCTGGACAACATGGGGTCAAACACGCCTGAAGCGGGTCAGGCGGTCCTGTTAACAGACCCTGTAGATAGTGGGGTGGTACAGCCTTTAAAAAGGAAAAGGCCCAGGGAAATAAAGAGGGCAAAAAGGGCAAAAATTGATATAATTGAATCATCCCTCGAAGAAAGTACAGACATTTCGGTTTCCCCTGAGCTTATTCTATCTGGGTCTGGGCCGGATCTTGTGGCCTCGCCAGCTCCTGTGCTATCATCAGCAGCGGCGGGTCCATTTATCTTTGGTGGGGTATCCTCCAATAGTACAGATATAATAATTAATTCGCTCGCAGTTATTATTAAGAATCTGTTAACCCCCATCTCAGCTAGACTAGAGGCTATAGAGAATCTACTCCAGTCCCGGGAAAATAACCATACTAGGAAAAGCCCTGGTATAGCTACAAATGCTCCTATAGCTACCGGGGAACCACCTGGGAATAGTTCACTTCCCTCCACATTGCCCCAGGTCTCCAGTAGGGTATCGCTGAGTACAAATGGTGCGTCTGTTTCTCAGACGTGCACTTTGTTACCTCCAGCACCTAGGCCCCCTGTTCCGGCTCCCAGGAGATCCAAGTTACCCCCTGCGCCGCAATTCGCGCCGCAGTCAAGGGCGACAGTGGGTCCTATAAATGCCCCGAGTGATGGTCTTGCCCCCCCCCCTGATAGGCGCAGGGTGGTCAACCTGCCCCCAGAAGCTGTTTTATATACGGCAATCATGGTGGGAGTTCCTGAGCTAACTGGTGGCGTTAGGGAGACTCAAGACTCCCTACGCAATAAGGTTATAAGCTGGCTCAGCATCAATAGGCCGTTGCCTCCAAACTTGAAAGGTGAGGTTCTGATGGTAAGGAGGATTCCATGGATTGGCCCTACTATAAAGAACAGGGCAGGGGACTGTATCGTTCTAAGTTTCAAGAGCCCACATGTTGCAAACTATATCTGCAACTGGCTTGTAAGGCCTGATAAGTCCAAAATAGAACTTGTACCCCTCTCATATTTCTATCCTAGTGGTAGCAACACGGTGGGAGGCAGTGAGAAGGGGTGGACTAGGGTGGGCTTTGCTGTAGATGGCTCCCGCTACAGACCAAGACACTCCTTATCAACTGCCCAGGCAAATTTCATACATCATAACAGGTTTTCCTGTTTGGATCAGGTCGATTGACCACAAACCAGGGCAATCCTGTCTGGTCCTGGGAAGATGGTGGATGACGTGCAAAGATGTGTAGGATCGGGTATAGTCCCTACGACGGAACTAACCCGGCTGCATACCGCGAATGAGCGAGGGGCTGACACGGACAACAATCTGTGCCAACTGGGACCCTCACCTAACACCGGGTCTGCCCATACTCTGCAAACAGGGGCATCGGAGCTGGCCGGGCCTGCCGCTATCGCGGTCTGCGGAAGTGGCTCCCCAGACACTGGTTCATCCATGGTCACTCCGCAACCTCCTATTGAAGCCCAGGGCAACCTGCCACCTGATCCAGGTTTGAGAATTCTCTCCTGGAATGTGGCAGGAATCGCAAACAAGGAAGGCTCTCCTGAATGGGATTGCCTGGTAGGTGGATGTGATATACTCCTCTTCCAGGAGACTTGGGCGAGGGCCACCCAGTCTAGGAGAGGGTTTGATGTATTCGAAATCCCTGCCAAATGGGCTGGGAGGGGGAGGCCATCAGGTGGCTTGGCAATCTGGATTGCGAGTCACACTGGGTGCCAGGCGGAGCAGGTTTACACGTGTTCGCAGGACATCCAGTGTGTGCGGCTCACATGGCCTGGTAAAGCTCCGTGGGCCATTGTCAACGTCTACTCGCGACCAGTGGCCTCGCCAAACGAATCACCAACCCTAAATGATTTGGCCTCCTTCTTGGGCCAACTTCCGGGTGACCTCAAGGTGGTGCTTGGAGGAGACTTCAATTGCCACTTTGAACCTTTGGAAGGTCTACTGGATGGTGCCCTTACGGCCGAGGATGACCAATGGGGGGTTCCACCCTCATCTTCTCCTCACCCTAAAGCCTGGTCCCCTCTAGCATTACAACTCATGTCCCTTACCCTGAATTGCGCACTGAGGGCGTGTAATGGTCGTACCCCTTCCGATACCCCCTCAGTGTGTACTTTTAACAGGAGGGGCCATGAGTCGAGGCTAGATTACATCATGGTGGACATTACACTCTGGCCTATAGTGCTTGACTTCAGGGTAATTAAGAGGTCTGATAGTGATCACAATGCCCTTTGCCTAAATATCCTGTGCCCCCTGCCTATGACGGATTCATCCCCAGTTGGCCAAGGGGAAGATCCGGGGGATTTGTTCCTCACAACAAATAGGCGCCGGGTCAAGTGGGGAAAGTTGGTGAGCTCGGAAGAGTCCATTAAGAAATTATATGAGCTGGCACTCCCCAGCTTCATGGAGGTGGATGCTCTCCTGAATGAACTAAGAACCCCAGATTACTACGAGAAACTGGGAAACATACACCAGGATTTAGTGAGGGATTTGGCTGAGGTATTCCATCCGGAGGTCCCAACCAGAAAGAAAAGGACCCTTGTTCCCTCTTGGTACACCTCAGATTGCAGGGCAGCAACATCTGAGCTCATTGCAGCAATAAAAGAGGGGTCAGATAAGGCCAATGTACGTGACCTTAGGAAGCACTATAAATCAGTGCTGGCGACTGCAAGGACCGAGTGGGACTGGAACGACTGGCAGGATCTTCATGATGCCCTAAAAGCTAGGGACTCCCGGAAATTCTGGGCCCTTGTAAACAATGGGACAGGGGAATTTAGTAAAGCGATCGAGCCCAATATAGCCCCCGCGGTCTGGGAGGCCCACTTTGGGGCTCTTTACCAAGATACTAGTTCCTGCCCGGACGCAGAGTTGCAACTGCCCTTGGGTACTCAGGATTTTGGAATGGAACTATCCCTGGGGGAAGTGGAGCTTGCCCTAGAACGCTTACCAGTGGGGAAGGCGCCAGGACTGGATAGGTTACCCGGGGATCTATTTAGGCATCACCCGGACATCTGGGGCCCATACCTTCTCATTCTCTTCAATGCCATTCTTGGAGGTATGGCGATCCCTGGGTCGTGGCTGGGGGCAGAGATTGTGCCCATCCATAAGAAGGGTTCTACTCTGCTCCCCGCCAACTACAGGCCTATAAGCCTTATAGATGTGCCCCAAAAGCTCTTTGCGCGCCTCATCTTAGACCATCTCCTAGACTGGGTCGAGGACAATGACATCATGAGCCCCCTCCAGGCTGGCTTCAGGAAGAACACGTCGACCATGGACCAAATTTTTCGCCTCCTTCTCCTGTATTGGAAGACGGTCACGCTAGAGGGAGGTCGACTGTACATGGTCTTCGTGGACCTGAGGTCAGCCTTTGACCTGGTCCCCAGGGGGAAGTTATGGGAGGTACTGCAGAAGCTAGGAGTTCCCCCCCACCTCCTCAGTATCATCATTAGGCTGCATGAGAACAACTTTGCGCAAGTGAGGTGTGGGAGGGATGGTAAGCCCTCGGGCAAATTCCCGGTCCGCCGAGGTGTCAGACAGGGCTGTGTTTTGGCTCCGACACTGTTCTGTCTGTACATTAACAGCGTCATTCAACATCTTGACGCTGTTGGGGACAATGATGCACCGGTTCTGGCAGGAAGGAGGGTCCCGGCAATTATGTTTGCCGACGATACCCTCCTTCTTTCCAAATCCCCCATGGGGATCCAGAGGATTGTGGACGGTTTTGGCCATTTCTGTCGACAACATGGGTTGGAGGTGAACACGGAAAAAACTAAGTTCATGATCTTCAACCCCCCTACCAAAACCAGACCCAATCCAAAACTGGGGGAAACTAGCCTTGAAAGGGTCTCGACCTTTATTTATCTGGGGGTATCACTCCAAGAAAATCTGACATGGGACTCCCAGGTAGCAAGATCTAGGGTGAAACTTTCCCAGCTATCGGGCGCACTCTTGAGGGTGTCCAATAAGTCCACCTTCAAGCCTGTTAGTCCGGCCTTGGAAACGTATAGGACCCAGGCGAAGGCAGCAGCCACCTACGGCAGTGAGCTGTGGGGACATAAAGCTGGGAAGGTCATGGCAGGGGTGGAAAATTGTTTTCTCAGACGCTTACTTGCTCTCCCGCAAGGCACACCACTCCTCCCCCTAAGACTCGACCTGGGCCTTCCGTCAATTGCAGAGGACCTACGGTCGAAACCTGTGAAGTTCTGGCACCGGATATGGACCACCGAGGAACTGTATCACTATAGGCAGGACCTTATACACGTCATGAGGCTGGATGTTAACGGCAAGATCCCTTGGCTGGCATTTATTAAGTCGGAACTGTCTAGCCTGAATTTGCCAGATTTATGGGATGATCCAGCTCAGGGCTGCCGAAAGATTTCGCGTAAAACCCTCGCACAGCTCTACAAGAACAAAAGCCTTGCTGATATGGACAATGCTTATGATAGTGGCACCTTGACGGGACGTTTTATAGTATCCAAAAATTCCTTTGTGTTTGAACCTTTTATGGATTTTATTTATCCTCTTTTGGCGAGGAAGCTGTTCCTGCAATGGAGGTTTGGCACGCTCCCTACTAAAGTTTTTACCTATAAATGGTCGCTAGGGGGTGACAAGCTCTGCCCATGCTGTAAAGCTAATGATGAAGACGATTTGCACATAATGTTTTGTTGCCATGCCTACCGGAGCCCGAGGAGGCGCTGGTTAGCTCCTCTATGTCGGAACCTGGGCTTCAGGAAGTATTTACAGGCCTACAGGGTTATGAAAACCAACACCCTGGGCCACATTGTGTTTGCGGTTTCCAAATTCTTAATGGCAGCATGGATAATAAGGAAGAAAATGTCTGGTTAATTCATATTACCTTGTATTTTCTAACATTGCAGGTCCAGTAGGATTTTTATTGTATATATTGTGTTTTATCTATATGTATTTTTACTGCATCTTTTATGGCCCATGTGGCCGAAATAAAGAATTTTTGGAATTGGAATTGGTAGTAAGTGCTTTTAAAAATCATAATATCAGACAAGTTTTAAAATAATGCAAGCGAATGTTCCTACTCCCGGCTGTGCCTCAGGAGGTTCCAAGTCTTAACTGCAGCGCTTGTACTCAGCGCGCTTTAAATGGTTGTTGCGGGGGGCGTGGCCTCAGAGTGGGCGTGTCCCGTGGCTGGGCGTGGGCAAAGGCAGCGAAAAGTTTGAGGGAGACTCTCCCGCGTCAGCGCTAATTCCGCTGTGCGGGGCTGTCTGCGCCAAGAAGATCAGGTGCCAGGAAGGGTAGTAAGTGCTTTTAAAAATCACAATATCACACAAGTTTTAAAATAATGCAAGCGAATGTTCCTTCTCCCGGCTGTGCCTCAAGAGGTTCCAAGTCTTAACTGCAGCGCTTGTACTCATCGCGCTTTAAATGGTTGTTGCGGGGGGCGTGGCCTCAGAGTGGGCGTGTCCCGTGGCTGGGCGTGGGCAATGGCGGCGAAAAGTTTGAGGGAGACTCTCCCGCGTCAGCGCTAATTCCGCTGTGCGGGGCCGTCTGCGCCAAGAAGATCAGGTGCCAGGAAGGGTAGTAAGTGCTTTTAAAAATCACAATATCACACAAGTTTTAAAATAATGCAAGCGAATGTTCCTACTCCCGGCTGTGCCTCAGGAGGTTCCAAGTCTTAACTGCAGCGCTTGTACTCAGCGCGCTTTAAAGGGTTGTTGCAGGGGGCGTGGCCTCAGAGTGGGCGTGTCCCGTGGTTGGGCATGGGCAATGGCGGCGAAAAGTTTGAGGGAGACTCTCCCGCGTCAGCGCTAATTCCGCTGTGCGGGGCCGTCTGTGCCAAGAAGATCAGGTGCCAGGAAGGGTAGTAAGTGCTTTTAAAAATCATAATATCAGACAAGTTTTAAAATAATGCAAGCGAATGTTCCTACTCCCGGCTGTGCCTCAGGAGGTTCCAAGTCTTAACTGCAGCGCTTGTACTCAGCGCGCTTTAAATGGTTGTTGCGGGGGGCGTGGCCTCAGAGTGGGCGTGTCCCGTGGCTGGGCGTGGGCAATGGCGGCGAAAAGTTTGAGGGAGACTCTCCCGCGTCAGCGCTAATTCCGCTGTGCGGGGCCGTCTGCGCCAAGAAGATCAGGTGCCAGGAAGGGTAGTAAGTGCTTTTAAAAATCACAATATCACACAAGTTTTAAAATAATGCAAGCGAATGTTCCTTCTCCCGGCTGTGCCTCAGGAGGTTCCAAGTCTTAACTGCAGCGCTTGTACTCATCGCGCTTTAAATGGTTGTTGCGGGGGGCGTGGCCTCAGAGTGGGCGTGTCCCGTGGCTGGGCGTGGGCAATGGCGGCGAAAAGTTTGAGGGAGACTCTCCCGCGTCAGCGCTAATTCCGCTGTGCGGGGCCGTCTGCGCCAAAAAGATCAGGTGCCAGGAAGGGTAGTAAGTGCTTTTAAAAATCACAATATCACACAAGTTTTAAAATAATGCAAGCGAATGTTCCTATTCCCGGCTGTGCCTCAGGAGGTTCCAAGTCTTAACTGCAGCGCTTGTACTCAGCGCGCTTTAAATGGTTGTTGCGGGGGCGTGGCCTCAGAGTGGGCGTGTCCTGTGGCTGGGCGTGGGCAATGGCGGCGAAAAGTTTGAGGGAGACTCTCCCGCGTCAGCGCTAATTCCGCTGTGCGGGGCCGTCTGCGCGAAGAAGATCAGGTGCCAGGAAGGGTAGTAAGTGCTTTTAAAAATCACAATATCACACAAGTTTTAAAATAATGCAAGTGAATGTTCCTACTCCCGGCTGTGCCTCAGGAGGTTCCAAGTCTTAACTGCAGCGTTTGTACTCAGCGCGCTTTAAATGGTTGTTGCAGGGGAGTGGCCTCAGAGTGGGCGTGTCCCGTGGTTGGGCGTGGGCAATGGCGGCGAAAAGTTTGAGGGAGACTCTCCCGCGTCAGCGCTAATTCCGCTGTGCGGGGACGTCTGCGCCAAGAAGATCAGGTGCCAGGAAGGGTAGTAAGTGCTTTTAAAAATCATAATATCAGACAAGTTTTAAAATAATGCAAGCGAATGTTCCTACTCCCGGCTGTGCCTCAGGAGGTTCCAAGTCTTAACTGCAGCGCTTGTACTCAGCGCGCTTTAAATGGTTGTTGCGGGGGGGCGTGGCCTCAGAGTGGGCGTGTCCCGTGGCTGGGCGTGGGCAATGGCGGCGAAAAGTTTGAGGGAGACTCTCCCGCGTCAGCGCTAATTCCGCTGTGCGGGACCGTCTGCGCCAAGAAGATCAGGTGCCAGGAAGGGTAGTAAGTGCTTTTAAAAATCACAATATCACACAAGTTTTAAAAGAATGCAAGCGAATGTTCCTTCTCCCGGCTGTGCCTCAGGAGGTTCCAAGTCTTAACTGCAGCGCTTGTACTCATCGCGCTTTAAATGGTTGTTGCGGGGGGCGTGGCCTCAGAGTGGGCGTGTCCCGTGGCTGGGCGTGGGCAATGGCGGCGAAAAGTTTGAGGGAGACTCTCCCGCGTCAGCGCTAATTCCGCTGTGCTGGGCCGTCTACGCCAAGAAGATCAGGTGCCAGGAAGGGTAGTAAGTGCTTTTAAAAATCACAATATCACACAAGTTTTAAAATAATGCAAGCGAATGTTCCTACTCCCGGCTGTGCCTCAGGAGGTTCCAAGTCTTAACTGCAGCGCTTGTACTCAGCGCGCTTTAAATGGTTGTTGCGGGGGGCATGGCCTCAGAGTGGGCGTGTCCCGTGGCTGGGCGTGGGCAATGGCGGCGAAAAGTTTGAGGGAGACTCTCCCGCGTCAGCGCTAATTCCGCTGTGCGGGGCCGTCTGCGCCAAGAAGATCAGGTGCCAGGAAGGGTAGTAAGTGCTTTTAAAAATCACAATATCACACAAGTTTTAAAATAATGCAAGCGAATGTTCCTACTCCCGGCTGTGCCTCAGGAGGTTCCAAGTCTTAACTGCAGCGCTTGTACTCAGCGCGCTTTAAATGGTTGTTGCGGGGGGCGTGGCCTCAGAGTGGGCGTGTCCCGTGGCTGGGCGTGGGCAATGGCGGCGAAAAGTTTGAGGGAGACTCTCCCGCGTCAGCGCTAATTCCGCTGTGCGGGGCCGTCTGCGCCAAGAAGATCAGGTGCCAGGAAGGGCAGTAAGTGCTTTTAAAAATCACAATATCACACAAGTTTTAAAATAATGCAAGCGAATGTTCCTACTCCCGGCTGTGCCTCAGGAGGTTCCAAGTCTTAACTGATGACATCTCAAATGACATCACCGATGACATCACTCATGACACCATCCAGTGAATGTGTATTTCTGTAAAGGTTAAATATGTTTTATATATTTATATGCCAAGGTGTATTGAAGAATGAATGCGTTTACAAGTGCCTAAAGGAATTGTTTCGTATGTGCGTGATTGACTGTATAAGTGAGGGATTGAACGTGTCTTACTGAATGCATGGGTTAGTGACTAAACTGTGTAAAAGTCTGTATTAGTCTTTGTGTTGGTGTGTAAGCAACTGCATGGGTTGCTGAATAGCTAATTGAGTGTTTATATAGGTTATTGATTTGTTGTCTGAGTATCTGTATGGGTCCCCGAGTGTCTGTGTGGGTGGGTGCATGGGGGATTGTATGAGTCTGTGCATAGATGTCTGAGTGGGTGAATCAGTAATTTTATGGATTAAAAAGTGCATCTGGGAGGACTGTATGGGTGAGTTAGTGTGTGTATAGGTGTGTTGGTGAGTGAGTGAATGTCTCAGTGGTGTATCTGTGACTAACTACATATGTTTAAGGCACTATATGTGAGTGTTGTAGTATATACATGAGTATATGTGAGACTAAGTTATTTGAATAGTGTGTGTATAAATAAGTGTCTACTTCTATCAGTTATTGTATAAGACAGTAAATATGTGTTAGTAGCTGTATAAATAAGTGATGTGGTATGTCTAAAAATAACAAAGTTAGTGTATATAACTGTATACATGAGTAAATGGGTATGTGATTGATTACTTGCTTTACTGACTAGGTGTGTGAGTAACTATGGATGAGCGGCAGAGTGTGACTACATGTATAGATGTATGAATGCATATTATAGTCCTGTATTGATGAGTAACTACAAGTATATGTGACTGGATGTGTGTGTAGACCTAGGAAATAGTGAGTGGTATGTAGTATATGGCATTCTTGAGATTTTAGAATGGGTGTATCAAAGTTTATATGAGTGATGTCATCAGTGATGTCACTGACCAAGTCATGAGTGATGTAATATGTGACATCATCAGCAGTGCATTGCGGGCGTGCAAGTTATAGTTAGCTGAACTAACTATAACAGGCAAATTTCTTTGGTTTTATATGAGTCAAATGTCCAACTAACTATAACGTCTCTGAAACCTATGGTTTTTTCAGTGAATTTCTAAGGTTTTTTACATACTAATTCCAAACTATAACGTCTGTAAAACCTATGGTTTTTTTCAGTGAATTTCTAAGGTTTTTTAAATGCTAATTTCTAAGTATAACCTCCCTGAAACCTATGGTTTTTTCAGTGAATTTCTAAAGTTTTTTAATACTAATTTCTAACTATAACATCTGTGAAACCTATGTTTTTTTCAGTGAATTTCAAAGGTTTTTTTAAATATCGAACTACTATTGTGTATTTGTCATTAGTACTGTTTTTTCTAACTTTTCAACTACAGACAATAAACAGCAAAGTGCTATGTAACATAATACATTTCAAAAATCACAATGAGTTTTTAAATAATACAAAACAGTTTAACATTCAGGTAACAATTTTTGTCCCTGTTTTTGCTGTCATCAGCTACTACTTAACTTCACTATTCACAGTCATGTCAGTGTAGTTTCCTCATAAACAGCAGGGGAAAAAAACAATCAACTAGATTGTTAATAAAACCCACATCCGTAATACTCGCAAATATAATACAAAATGAACACAAATAACACATCCAATACTACTTCAAATGTTCAAATCTTACCTTTACTTCGTAGTTCCTGTGCACATTCTCCCAATACGCCAAATAATGTATCAAATGTTGCTTTGAAAGCATCCAGTATGAATTCCTTAAAGATCATTACACCTTCCCATGAAGCCGAATAGTGTATCTAAAATCTTTATTTCAGAAATATCAAGTATGAGTTGGGTAATTCATAAGTCAATCTCGGTTTCTTTTCCAAGTGTGTATCGTTACAGCGACTCCAACAATTATTACACTTTGGATAAACTATATAATGTCCACTTGAAGTAGTACTTCCATCATGGAAAACAATAGCACTGTTGCAAACGTTCTTCCAGAAATAGATACTGATTAGCAACATTTTTAATTTTGGGTTCCACTTTCTTCCATTTGGTCTACAGCGTTGCAGCATTATAATCAAATATTTTCCATATCTATGTAGGCATAATGCAGATAGCATTGTTGATTTACAACGAGAACACATCATCCCATGATCAGCTTCTTTTACTAATTTGGAAAATGGTACAGATTTGCAGCCAGGTATTGTTAAATATAAAAAGCGTTCTCTGTCAAACTATAGTCCTTGAAGTTAATAAACACTGTTCACAGTCATGTTCCCATTTGTAACTGAGTCCAAATAAACTCTCAATCTGAATTCCTTCATCTTGTAGTACTCCAAACATAACCATCAGAAATTCTTGTGCATCTTGCTGTATATTAGCACTTAACATTAAAGATCCAGTACATGTATCCAACAGTTTGCGAATACCAGAAGCAGAATGGATCTTACTTCTATCAGTTCTCAATTCTTGAAATAAAGTTTAAAGTGCCGAACATAATGTTTTTTCTGGACTTTCCATAATTTCACCACAAATATCTTCAAGATAAAATATAACATTTAGAATAACATTACCATAGCAGTTGACACACAAGCATTTTCTAATTGGTATCCGACAACATCATCACTTGCTTGTATTTTCTGCTTCTTTACATCTTGTCTTTTCTCTTGATTTTCTTTCTGCTTTACAACCATAGTTAATTCTTCAACATGTTTGCACTTTGAACACACAACACATTTCTCATAAATAGGATATTCACCTAAATGGGGAGCATAAAGCCTTCTCAAACGATTATTTTCTCTTACACAATTAACATCAGCACTAACCTTGCTCTCATCAAAATCAATTAAATACAAACCAGACAACGTTCTAACTCAAGATAATGCAACATATACCATTCCCTCTTTAAACACAGTTCTTCCTATATTTACCAAAGCATTATCTACACTTAAACCTTGTGTTTTGTGAATTGTTATTGCATATGCTAAACAGAAGGGAAACTGTTTTCTACAAACATACAAGTCTTTTACAAGCAAAAAACGTACAGCAGAACGTGCAATCTGTCTTACCTCTGCAATCTGATCAAATTTAACTTTCAAAAATTCAATTCCATTTCTATTTTGATATTTCACAAAATCAACAACTTTCCCCATTGCTCCATTCACTAAACCTTCTTCTACATTCAGATTACGCTTCAAAATTACCTAACAGTTTAAACATACATCTAAACTTTTTTCTAAGCCAGCAGTTTTTGATACAGACTTTTCCAAAGAATCCAATATAGTCTGTAGTTTTTCTGAAAGAACAATTGTTATTTCTTGATGCTCGATTTTATCAATAGCTCCAATGTGAACTATTTCTTGATTTTCAAATAACATACACTCTCTATTAAATATATAACACTCTTCTACTGTAGGCATTAAGCAAACTTTAGACGTTTTTTCTTTCATTTTCTTGTACATTACTTCTGCTGGTGTGTTTTCATTTGTAAACAAGTTTTTTTAGTAGACAACTTTGAAAAGCTTGTTTACCATGTTTGCTTAGAACACCAACTCTTACATCTTTTAGAATATTTGCATAATCTTTATCTCTTGCTTGTCGCATAGTCTGAGTGAGTTCTTTACATTCAAAATGTAACCACAGATTCACATTTCCAATACTTCCCAAAGATTTCTTAGTGTCTTCATGTAAAAGAGTTTTAAACACTGGTTCTCCTTTTACAAGGATTAGTTGTAGCAGATCTCCAAATACAATTAAATGTTTTCCCCCAAAGAGAACGTAGTAATCTGTTTTTAATACCTGTTGCATTTTTAAGTGTACAAAAGCAAGCATTAAGTTTGTGACCATGCTCACCCCATCAATAATTAAAAGTTTCATTTTCTTCAGTACTCTTGACACTTCACAAGAAGCTTCTACAGATAACTTCTGATATTGTAATGTATTATCATGCTCAACTGGTAACATCAATAATCTATGCAAAGTAACTCCTTTAACATTGTGTGCAGCTAATCCAGTTGTAGCTGTTACTACACAACATAATTGTGAACTAGTAGTTTTTTTAAGATAACTGGTCAAAACTTTAATAAAAAAACATTTACCTGTGCCAGCTTGACCACTTATGTACATCAGAAGAGGTTAAAAGATGAACACACTATGAGAAAGTGAGTTCCTGTTGCAGTGCCCCCCCCACTTTTTGCCTGATACCTGATGCACTTTTCCTAGGTGTGCCCTGAGTCCCTGCCAATCAGGTACCCAGGGCCATTGTTTTTTCCCTAAAAACTATACTAAAGCCTAAACCCAATTGGCATCTCTGGCCACATATCAGCCCCTCGTAAATGGTACCCTAGGTACCCAGGCCATTGTGACCAGAGAAGACCCCTAAGGGCTGCAGCACTTATTGTGCCACCCTTAGGGGCCCTGTACCTTGACACCCACACGCTGCCTTTGCAGGCTGAGTGTCTAGGTGCAGAACTAAACAAAGAGTCGACATGGCACACATCCCTGTGTTGTACAAAAAGGGGTGGTGATGGACGGAGCATCTGAACTGTTAGAACCGGGCGTCTCTGGTTGGCAGAGGTAAGTACCTTAGCCCAAGTAGGGACCCCTGGTTCCGGTCAAGGCGACGGAATAACCCTCTGAGATAACCCCTGCTCACCCTCTAGGTAGCATGGCGCGAGCAGTCTAGGCTAAACAGAGGCAATGTGGATAACATTTGCACTTAACACAACAATAATCCCCAATCCACCACAAACTGAGACCACACAGGTAAGTATATTTTATAAAAATATATAGCTTTATCTAGTTTCAGCATGTAAATGAAGCAGTTGGGTGATAATCACTTCTTCAGACAACTTAGCATTTTATCTTACAGGTTGCACTTAATTCTCAATGGTCCTTGTAAATAGGCAGATCTCATAAAAGCAAATAGTCTCTAGTCTCTTTGATCAGTGGTTAAACATAATGCCACTGGCTTCTATTCAATTGGCTATAAAAACGAGCAGTCAATGCAATACCCAAGCGTAGTTATTCCCAGCCCGCCTTCTTAGGCCCTTAGCCCCCCCAAGTGCGGCAAGCGCGCCTCACCTGGTCTCCTGGGGACTCCTTTCCTGTGGTGTGGGGGCTTACACGTGCGCCGGATGGATTCAGGCGCCTCGCGCCTAGCAGCGCACACTCCGACCTGGCCCCGGCCGGTCCCCTGGTGCTCTCCCGCCCGCTCTCGACAATCCAACGAGCGGCGGGGGATGCAGCACCTCGGGGGACGACAGGCCCGGGGCGGGGAACACACGCAGACTCACTCCCTCGGCAAGGACGGGTCAGCCAGCTGCTCCGGCGGTCGGCTCCCCAGCTGATGACGCTGCGCCGCACGGGCCAATCCCGTCGCGGCGTTAGTGAGGGAGCTCGGCTCCCTCCACCAATGGGAGCGCGGCTCCTTCGTTTCTTTGGCGCTTCGGCTCCTTGACCTCGGAGCAGATTATGGGGGTATCCTGGCCCCGGGCTGCGGTGGTGATTTGGCAGCAAAGGGTTTTCCCGGGCGCTGGTCACAACTAGACCCCCCTCTCGCCCTTGCCACCACCGTGGAGCGGATTTCACGAGGGGAGGCTCCACAAGCCTCCGACCCTCACGAGTAATGTGCTGATGAGCACACCGATCCCTTCCTCACGCTCCGCAATCAAGCCCCACGCGTCTCGGGTCCCAACAGCACGATTTTTCAGCCGTTTTCTGGGATAGCTTAAGGAACCTTTAGTCCTGGGTTCCCAACAGGAGGCCAGCTCTTCTCAGGCCCTTGGAGATTCAGTTGTAGACACAGCACACAGCAGAGTCTTGGCAGTTTCAAGTAGGCAGGGTCACAGCACACAGCAAAGCCCCTTTCTTCTCCTCAGCTTCGAGGTAGACAGTAGAACAGGTCAGCCCTTAGAGCACACAGCAAGGCAATCTTCCTTTGGCTCTCTAGCCGTCCTCCTTCCAGCCGAGGTTCCTTCTTGGTTGCAGAATTTCAGAATCTAATCTTCTGTAGTCAGGGGTCCTTTCCTTATACCCCTCAATGTCTTTGAAGTTCTTTGAAGTCTTTGTGCATGGAGGCCCTTAGACCAGTCTAAACCAGTTCTGGGGGTTGCGGAGCACCGAGGTGTCTCTGGTTTTCTTCTTCCTGTCAGCTTCAGGGCCAGAGGTGTCACTTGACCACCAGGAGAGAGCTAACGTGGGGGAGGTAGGCAGGCGCAGCTCAGCACTTATCAGGCATTCCTTCCTCCCTCCTCCCAGGCAGGCAGATGTGCCCTTTCATCCCCGGGATGGCTCCGACCCTCTCCTCTGGGGCTCTGCAGCCCCCCTGTCACACCCAAGCATTCCACAAACCCAGGCACACAGAAAGGTTTAGACAAGAGAACAGCCACTTTCTAAAAGTGCTATTCTCCAACACAGGATTTAAAAACACCTTTCACTAAAAGTTGTGTCATTAAATTCTGAGTTCAGGGATATCTTTCACTTATGTCCCATCTTGTTCCTATGGGAAGATAGGCTGGTATCACATGGGCCCAGCCTCCTCCATGTTACTCTATGGAGCAAGATAGCCTTTCAGCAGTGAGCACAAAACATGGCTGCAGCCCACTACCAGAGCATACTACCTGCACTAACACATGCTCTACCTTATCCATACACTGCACCCTGCCCAGGGGGGTACCTTGAGCCTTCCATAGGGGTGACTAATGTGCACAGACAGGGAAGGGTTAGGCCTAGCCAGTGGGGACACTGGCCAGGCTGACATGGCAGTCACTGACTGCACACAGGCTCTGCGCTGGCAGGCCTGAGTCACCATTTTAAAGCTACTCACGTGGGTGGCGCAATCTGCGCTGCAGGCCCACTAGTAGCATTTGTCATCACCAGCCCTGGCACACACAGTGCACTTTACTAGGGACTTCGTGGTGATACAAATATGCCAATCAGGTATATTCAATCAATATCACAATTTACAGAGGGAGCACTTACACTCTGACACTGATTAGCAGTGGGAGAGTGTCCAAAGCATCTAAATCAGCAAAAACGAAATCCAGCACAGCATCAAAACACATGAGTCAGAGGCAAAAAGATGGGGGAAGAACCACACCAAAAGGTGTCAGGTCTAACACGTGTCCCCTCCAGCTGAAAGTGGGGAGAACTACCCAACCTCTTGGGAGTCCTCATCACTAAGGTGGAAGAATCTGGACAGACCGTCAGCATTGGCGTGTTCTGTACCAGGGCGGTGCTCCACCGTAAAATCCATCCCCTGTAGGGAAATGGACCACCTCAACAATTTTGGATTCTCACCCCTCATCTGCATTAACCATCTGAGGGGCCTGTGGTCGGTCTGAACACGGAAGTGAGTCCCAAACAGGTAGGGCCTCAGCTTCTTCAGAGCCCAGACCACAGCGAAAGCTTCTCTTTCAATGGCACTCCATTTCTGTTCCCTGGGGATTAGCCTCCGGCTAATGAAAGCCACAGGTTGGTCTCCTCCCTCATCATTGATCTGTGAGAGTACTGCTCCCACGCCTTGCTCTGAAGCGTCAGTTTGCACAATGAACTCACTGGAAAAGTCAGGTGCCTTAAGCACCGGTGCTGTGCACATGGCAGTTTTGAGGGTGTCAAAAGCAGTTTGACAGGCCTCAGTCCAATTCACTTTCCTGGGCTGATTCCTAGATGTCAGCTCTGTCAAAGGGGCCACAATGGTGCCATAGCCTTTGACAAACCGTCTGTAATACCCGGTGAGACCTAAGAAGCCTCTCACCTCAGTCTGGGTCTTGGGGGGTTCCCAAGCCAGAATGGTATCAATTTTTGCCTGTAGGGGCGCCACCTTGCCGCTCCCCACCTGGTGTCCCTAGTACACCACCGATCCCTGCCCTATCTGGCATTTACTGGCCTTGATAGTGAGGCCTGCCTTCTGCAGAGCCTTCAACACTTCAGTGAGGTGTTGCAGGTGTTCCTCCCAAGTGGAGCTGAACACAGCAATGTCATCCAGGTAGGCTGCGCTGAATTGCTCCAGCCCTGCCAGTACCTGGTTGACCAATCTCTGAAATGTGGCGGGAGCATTTTTCAACCCAAAGGGCATGACACGAAACTGGAAGTGTCCTTCTGGCATTGAAAATGCTGACCTCTCCTTTGCCCCGTCAGTTAAGGCAATCTGCCAGTACCCTGAAGTCAAATCAAAAGTACTCAGGTACTGGGCAGCTCCCAACCGATCCACCAGCTCATCCGCTCTGGGGATGGGGTGCGCGTCAGTCTTCGTGACCGCATTGAGCCCACGGTAGTCCACGCAGAACCGAAGTTCTGGGGTGCCACCGGGGGTAGCAGCTTTCTTAGGCACTAAGACCACTGGGCTAGCCCAGGGGCTGCTGGAGGGCTCAATAACCCCAAGCGCCAACATCTTGGAAACTTCTTCCTTGATGCTAGCTCTGACCTTGTCAGCCACCCTGTAAAACTTCTGTTTCACAGGCATGCTGTCTCCAGTGTCCACGTCGTGGACGCACCACTTGGTGACACCTGGGGTCAGGGAGAACAGTGGGGTGAACTGACCCAAGACTTGGCGACAGTCCTCCTGCTGTTCTGGGGTCAGGGTGGGGGAGAGGACCACGCCATCCACTGACCCATCTTGCTCCTTGACTGCCAGGAGGTCAGGGAGAGGATCACTATCCTCCTCCCCTCCAACATCTGTAGCCATGAGCATAGTTACTTCAATCCTCTCAAAGTGGGGTTTGAGGCGGTTCACATGTAGCACTCTCAGGGGCTGCCTGGGAGTCTTCAGGTTAACCAAATAGGTAACCTCGCTCTTGCGCTCCACCACCTCATATGGGCCAGACCACTTGTCACGGAGCGCACAAGGCTCCACTGGCGCCATCACCCACACCTTCTGACCCGGTTGGAACTCAACCAGAGAAGTGTTCTGGTCATACCACCTCTTCATTTCCTCCTGGCTAGCCTCCAGGTTCTCTTGAGCGAGCTTCCTGAAGCGCTTGGTCTGGTTGCGAATGGCCAGCACATAGCTGAACACATCCTGAGGGGTTTTCCCACGGGATTTCTCCCACCCCTCCTTCACCAGAGCCAGAGGCCCTCTGACAGGGTGGCCATACAGCAACTCAAAGGGACTGAACCCTAAGGATTTCTGAGGCACCTCCCTGTAGGCAAACAACAGGCATGGCAACAAGACATCCCATTTCCGCCTCATGGGCTCTTCCTGGCCCATAATCATGCCCTTCAATGTGCGGTTGAATCTCTCAACCAAACCATTTCCTTGAGGGTGGTAAGGAGTGGTGAATTTGTATGTCACCCACACTCACTCCACAGGGACTTCATATACTTAGAAATGAAGTTTGTCCCTCGGTCCGAAACGACCTCCTTCGGAAATCCCACCCGGGAAAAGATCCCCATCAGGGCACGGCCCACCACTGGGGCGGTGACTGTCCTGAGCGGAAGGGCTTCCGGGGACCGAGTGGCATGGTCAACCAAGACCAGGATAAACCTGTTGCCAAGGGCTGTCTTGGGATCCAGGGGCCCCACGATGTCAATGCCCACCCGCTCAAAAGGGGTGCTCACCACGGGAAAGGGTTGGAGGGGGGCCACGCGCTTCCCTCCACTCTTGCCACTGGCCTGACAAGTCTGGCAAGACTTACAGAAGGCAGAGACGTGCGTCTTCATCTGGGGCCAGTAAAAATGGGTGACAAGCCTGTGATAGGTCTTGTCTTGCCCCAGATGTCCTGCGAGAGGCACGTCATGAGCCAGACCCAGTAGGAAGTTCCTGAAGCGCTCCGGTACCACCAGCACACGGGCTGCACCGGGCTCAGCGAACTTAGGCTCACTGTAAAGTAAGTCATCCTCCCAGTAGATCAAATGCTCCTTGGACCCCAGGCCTGCTGCCTGGTCGGCAGCCTGCTGCCGCACACCAATGAGAGAAGGGCACTCCTTCTGAGCCTGGCAGAATTCCTCCCTGGAGGGACCACCCTCTTGCTGCCACTGGGACAGCTCAGGCAATTCCCCTAGTTCGGCCACCTGCTCCCCTGTAGGTTCCAGGGCATCCCCTTCCGGGTCTGCCTCCTCCTGGACCGTGGGAACAGTGGGGGCCGGTTTCCCGCGCCCTCTACCCCTTCCTCTCTTGGCAGGTCCCTGGGCCATTGTTCCAGGCTCCAGCTCTGTTAGACCGCCCTCTCTTGCTGTAATTGCACGGGTGGACACACAGATCCACGCAGGCAAACCCAACATCTCCAAGTGAGTCCGGTGCTCCACCTCTTTCCATGGGGAGCTCTCCAGGTCATTACCTAATAGACAATCTACAGGCAAGGCATCACTTACAACAATTTCCAAAATACCGGAGACTCCTCCCCACTCAAATGGAACCTTTGCCAACTTGCAGTAGCGCACTGAACTGTCAGCTGCCACCACCGGCCGGAGTACCTGGGGAACAATTTGCTCTTCAGACACCCACCGACACCTAACAGATGTCACACTGGCCCCGGTGTCTCTCAGAGCCTCAACCACCTGTCCATTGATGGTCACCTTCTGCCCGTATTTCTTAGTGTTTTGGGGCAGCAATGTTTCCTGGGCCATCTCTTGGTCTCCTAGAGAGACAAGGGTCATCAATGCTAACCCCTCCTCCCCACTAGAAATCAAATCCCCTCCCAAAGCTACACTGGCTATTGCCGGAGCTGGAGCTGGAGCACCAGTGGGTGCAGATTTCTTCTTTGGACAGTTTGGAGCAATGTGCCCCACCTCCCTACATGCATAGCAAGTGAGGGTCTTCTTGTCCTGCGGGCCCATATGGGGCCAGGACTTCTTAGACTTGGGGGGTGGAGACACCTTCTCCTGGGAACTACTTTGGGGCCCTTTAAAGGACTCCTTTTGATTACCCGTGTCCCCCCCACTCTTCTGCTGGGGATCCTGTCCACCTTTGGCTGGGGTACTTACCACCCCCTTGTGGACCCTGGTGCTAGTCCACCGGTCCGCCTCTTTAGCAAGCTCACTGGGATCAGTTAACTTACTATCCAAAAGATGCTGGCGCAGCTCTGGGACACATAAACTACTTAAGTGCTCCCTACTAATCAAGTGACACAACCCCACATAATCAGTAACTTTGCTGCCCTTCATCCAACCTTCCAGTGCACGCGTGTACATACTCACACACTCCACCCAAGTGCTTGAATCAAGCTTCTTGAAGTTCCTAAACTTCTGGCGGTACTGTTCTGCAGTGAGCCCATACCTGAGGCACAAAGCCTCCTTCATGGCGGAGTAGGATAAAGCATTCTTTGCTTCCAAGGGTGCCAAAACATCCCTCCCTGAGGCCTCAAAATGCTTCCACAATCCTGCTCCCCAATTCTTCTCAGGCACCTCATTCATCTTTAAGGCAAGTTCATACGCTCTGAACCACGCATAAATATCCTCACCCCTCTGATAATTCTGTACCAGATCCTTTGGTATGTATACCTTACCCGCCTGTACTGGTTGTGCGCTGCCACCATTAGAACTGGACCCCCTCTCTTTATATTTGAAGTCCAACTCCTTCATGCTCCTCTCATGAGCCAATTGGAGCTTCTTTTCCTCCAAAGCGAGAGTATGTCTTCTCTCCTGCGCCGCTCTCTCCTGCGCCTCTTTCTCAACTTCTAGGCGCAGTCTCTTCTCATCGGCTTCTGCTCTGAGCTTCAAAAGCTCAATCTCATGGGCCCTAACTCTCTGATTCTCCTCCACCTCCTCTGGAGAAATAATCCTACTGGAGTGGGTGCTGCCGGCCCTAGACGCTGGCTTCGCCACTGGCAAATCACTAGGCAGAAAAACAATCTCCTGTGCGCCACCCTCTCCAATAGTAGCTTCTGGTTCACCATGTTTGGCCTCCCACCAGGCCCTCAGAGCTGTCCGTAGCTCTTCCTTATTTGCGCCGCCCCTTACTGGGCATTCAAGCTGTCTGCAGACTTTTCTCAGTTGCTCCTTGTTATAGGTGAGCAACTCGTTGATGTCAAATTCCACTTCCACTTCTACATTCATGCTTTGCGCGTTCTGAGACATGGTACCTCCTACCCTTTTTCAACTAAAAAGGTTTCACCAAAAAGAAAAAATCTTGCGCAACCTGTTCTGCTAAACTAGACTAGTGATGTACAAGAAATCACTGCCGGTCAAGTGCAATCATTAGTTCAAAATCCGCACCGCGAGCCACCAATGTTAGAACCGGGCGTCTCTGGTTGGCAGAGGTAAGTACCTTAGCCCAAGTAGGGACCCCTGGTTCCGGTCAGGGCGACGGAATAACCCTCTGAGATAACCCCTGCTCACCCTCTAGGTAGCATGGCGCGAGCAGTCTAGGCTAAACAGAGGCAATGTGGATAACATTTGCACTTAACACAACAATAATCCCAATCCACCACAAACTGAGACCACACAGGTAAGTATATTTTATAAAAATATATAGCTTTATTTAGTTTCAGCATGTAAATGAAGCAGTTGCGTGATAATCACTTCTTCAGACAACTTAGCATTTTATCTTACAGGTTGCACTTAATTCTCAATGGTCCTTGTAAATAGGCAGATCTCATAAAAGCAAATAGTCTCTAGTCTCTTTGATCAGTGGTTAAACATAATGCCACTGGCTTCTATTCAATTGGCTCTAAAAACGAGCAGTCAATGCAATACCCAAGCATAGTTATTCCCAGCCCACCTTCTTAGGCCCTTAGCCCCCCCAAGTGCGGCAAGCGCGCCTCACCCGGTCTCCTGGGGACTCCTTTCCTGTGGTGTGGGGGCTTACACGTGCGCCGGATGGATTCAGGCGCCTAGCAGCGCACACTCCCACCTGGCCCCGGACGGTCCCCTGGTGCTCTCCCGCCCGCTCTCGACAATCCAACGAGCGGCGGGGGATGCAGCACCTCAGGGGACGACAGGCCCGGGGCGGGGAACACACGCAGACTCACTCCCTCGGCAAGGACGGGTCAGCCAGCTGCTCCGGCGGTCGGCTCCTCGCTGGGGGGGGTGATGAGGGCGCGATTCCCTCGGCGGCTTCCAGGCTGCTCCAGCTGTGCGGGCCAATCACGTCGCGGCCCTCTGGTCGAGCCCCTTCAGTGCCCGGGAGTCAGCCAATGGCAGAGCGGCTCCCGGGACAGGCTGGCAATGACGCTCGCTACTTCGGCCAATCACGGCCCACCACAGCTGATGACGCTGTGCCGCACGGGCCAATCCCGTCGTGGCGTTAGTGAGGGGGCTCGGCTCCCTCCACCAATGGGAGCGCGGCTCCTTCGTTTCTTTGGCGCTTCGGCTCCTTGACCTCGGAGCAGATTACGGGGGTATCCTGGCCCCGGGCTGCGGTGGTGATTTGGCGGCAAAGGGTTTTCCCGGGCGCTGGTCACAACTAGACCCCCCTCTCGCCCTTGCCACCACCGTGGAGCGGATTTCACGAGGGGAGGCTCCACAAGCCTCCGACCCTCACGAGTAATGTGCCGATGAGCACACCGATCCCTTCCTCACGCTCCGCAGTCAAGCCCCACGCGTCTCGGGTCCCAACAGCACGATTTTTCAGCCGTTTTCTGGGATAGCTTTAGGAACCTTTAGTCCTGGGTTCCCAACAGGAGGCCAGCTCTTCTCAGGCCCTTGGAGATTCAGTTGTAGGCACAGCACACAGCAGAGTCTTGGCAGTTTCAAGTAGGCAGGGTCACAGCACACAGCAAAGCCCCTTTCTTCTCCTCAGCTTCCAGGTAGACAGTAGAACAGGTCAGCCCTTAGAGCACACAGCAAGGCAATCTTCCCTTGGCTCTCTAGCCGTCCTCCTTCCAGCCGAGGTTCCTTCTTGGTTGCAGAATTTCAGAATCTAATCTTCTGTAGTCAGGGGTCCTTTCCTTATACCCCTCAATGTCTTTGAAGTTCTTTGAAGTCTTTGTGCATGGAGGCCCTTAGACCAGTCTAAACCAGTTCTGGGGGTTGCGGAGCACCGAGGTGTCTCTGGTTTTCTTCTTCCTGTCAGCTTCAGGGCCAGAGGTGTCAGTTGATCACCAGGAGAGCGCTAACGTGGGGGAGGTAGGCAGGCGCAGCTCAGCACTTATCAGGCATTCCTTCCTCCCTCCTCCCAGGCAGGCAGATGTGCCCTTTCATCCCCGGGATGGCTCCGACCCTCTCCTCTGGGGCTCTGCAGCCCCCCTGTCACACCCAAGCATTCCACAAACCCAGGCACACAGAAAGGTTTAGACAAGATAACAGCCACTTTCTAAAAGTGCTATTCTCCAACACAGGATTTAAAAACACCTTTCACTAAAAGTTGTGTCATTAAATTCTGAGTTCAGGGATATCTTTCACTTATGTCCCATCTTGTTCCTATGGGAAGATAGGCTGGTATCACATGGGCCCAGCCTCCTCCATCTTACTCTATGGAGCAAGATAGCCTTTCAGCAGTGAGCACATAACATGGCTGCAGCCCACTACCAGAGCATACTACCTGCACTAACACATGCTCTACCTCATCCATACACTGCCCCCTGCCCAGGGGGGTACCTTGAGCCTTCCATAGGGGTGACTAATGTGCACAGACAGGGAAGGGTTAGGCCTAGCCAGTGGGGACACTGGCCAGGCTGACATGGCAGTCACTGACTGCACACAGGCTCTGCGCTGGCAGGCCTGAGTCACCATTTTAAAGCTACTCACGTGGGTGGCGCAATCTGCGCTGCAGGCCCACTAGTAGCATTTGTCATCACCAGCCCTGGCACACACAGTGCACTTTACTATGGACTTCGTGGTGATACAAATATGCCAATCAGGTACATTCAATCAATATCACAATTTACAGAGGGAGCACTTACACTCTGACACTGATCAGCAGTGGCAGAGTGTCCAAAGCATCTAAATCAGCAAAAACGAAATCCAGCACAGCATCAAAACACATGAGTCAGAGGCAAAAAGATGGGGGAAGAACCACGCCAAAAGGTGTCAGGTCTAACATGAACCAATCAAACACTCACACCCAGTCAAAAAGATCTGGGTTTAATCCATCAACGTTCTTTAGCCCACTCTGCCACCCCAGTTCAGACATGGCTATAGGCAAATCAGTCTGACCCTGTGCCTCATGGGAACAGTCCAGCCCGAACTGCCAAGCCATGCCTTCGCTGGACCGGAAACAAGCTTCTGAGGACCGGTTTCTGGCATTACAGCCGTCTTCAGACCGGCTTGCTTGAATCCAGTGGCACAGTGAGCAAGGGACTCACGTCTGAGCATACCCTGCCACACTATGGCGGCCATAAGCGGTACAAAAGGGGGTGGTGATGGACGGAGCATCTGAACCAATCAAACACTCACACCTAGTCAAAAAGATCTGGGTTTAATCCATCACCGTTCTTAAGCCCACTCTGCCAACCCAGTTCAGACATGGCTATATGCAAATCAGTCTGACCCTGTGCCTCATGGGAACAGTCCAGCCCGAACTGCCAAGCCATGCCTTCCCTGGACCGGAAACAAGCTTCCGAGGACTGGTTTCTGGCATTACAGCCGTCTTCAGCCCGGCTTGCTTAAATCCAGTGGCAAAGTGAGCAAGGGACTCACGTCTGAGCATACCCTGCCACACTTATGGCGGCCAAAAGCGGTACAAAAGGGGGAGGTGATGGACGGAGCATCTGAACCAATCAAACACTCACACCCAATCAAAGAGATCTGGGTTTATTCCATCACCGTTCTTTAGCCCACTCTGCCACCCCAGTTCAGTTATGGCTATATGCAAATCAGTCTGACCCTGTGCCTCATGGGAACAGTCCAGCCCGAACTGCCAAGCCATGCCTTCCCTGGACCGGAAACAAGCTTCCGAGGACTGGTTATTGGCATTACAGCCATCTTCAGCCCGGCTTGCTTGAATCCAGTGGCAAAGTGAGCAAGGGACTCACGTCTGAGCATACCCTGCCACACTTATGGCGGCCAAAAGCGGTACAAAAGGGGGTGGTGATGGACGGAGCATCTGAACCAATCAAACACTCACACCCAGTCAAAAAGATCTGGGTTTATTCCATCACCGTTCTTAAGCCCACTCTGCCACCCCAGTTCAGACATGGCTATATGAAAATCAGTCTGACCCTGTGCCTCATGGGAACAGTCCAGCCCGAACTGCCAAGCCATGCCTTCCCTAGACCGGAAACAAGCTTCCGAGGACCGGTTTCTGGCATTACAGCCGTCTTCAGCCCGGCTTGCTTGAATCCATTGGCAAAATGAGCAAGGGACTCCCGTCTGAGCATACCCTGCCACACTTATGGTGGCCAAAAGCGGTAAAAAAGGGGGTGGTGATGGACGGAACATCTGAACCAATCAAACACTCACTCCCAATCAAAGAGATCTGGGTTTATTCCATCACCGTTCTTTAGCCCACTCTGCCACCCCAGTTCTGACATGGCTATATGCAAATCAGTCTGACCCTGTGCCTCATGGGAACAGTCCAGCCTGAACTGCCAAGCCATGCCTTCCCTTGACCGGAAACATGCTTCCGAGGACCGGTTTCTGGCATTACAGCCGTCTTCAGCCCGGCTTGCTTGAATCCAGTGGCAAAGTGAGCAAGGGACTCACGTCTGAACATACCCTGCCACTCTTATGGTGGCCAAAAGCGGTACAAAAGGGGGTGGTGATGGACGGAGCATCTGAATCAATCAAACACTCACACCCAGTCAAAAAGATCTGGACTTAATCCATCACCGTTCTTTAGCCCACTCTGCCATCCCAGTTCAGACATGGCTATATGCAAATCAGTCTGACCCTGTGCCTCATGGGAACAGTCCAGCCCGAACTGCCAAGCCATGCCTTACCTGGACCGGAAACAAGCTTCCGAGGACCGGTTTCCGGCATTACAGCCGTCTTCAGCCCTACATGACAGGGACTCATTGGTTCCTGCCCTTGCCCTAACTATGATGCCCCTAAATGTAGTATTTAGGGGCTCCCTGAATCTTCCTTCCTCAGATCCAGATACCGAAACAAGAAAGAAGAACAAGAAACAGGAAGACCTGCCGTGCAGCTGCTAAGAAGAGGAAGATACCAACTGATTTGGCCCCAGCCCTACCGGCCTGTCGACCCTCGAACCTGCTCCTGCTAAACCCCGGCGTCTCCAGTGGTCAGCAACCTCAAAAACCCCAGAGGACATGACTGCCTGGTGACTCTGACTACCTGGGTCTCCCATGAGCAGTGGTACTGCTCAAAGCAAGTAACAAGCCCTTGCATCAGCCCGGAACCGCGAACTCTGCACACTCTGCACCGACAAGCCTGGCCTGTGCTGGAGTGAACCAAGACCCTGAGGACATCCCCCCGGCGATTCTGACTCGGATTCCAGTGCCCAAGGACCCTCCTCGATGACCCCGACGACGCCTGCAGCCTCAGGACAAAGGACCCCTCCGACCGCGAAGAGCAGGGGGTAAGAATTCCCGACCTCAAAAGACACCCCTGCACCCAGCACCCCACAGCCCCCTGTGCCCAACTTCTGGGTGCCTCCCTGTCCTCCAAGATGCCAACTTACCCCTCGGAATGTTGGTCACTCCTGAAGATCCACTGTCTCCGAGCCTGCAGCCTTTGTTCCCTTTTCAAGATCCTCATTGAATAACATTGAGCGCCCGATGGCTCAAAGCACCCTGCACCCAGCCGCCCGAGTGCCCCTGGCAGTGCAACCTGTATCCTATTATACTTCCCTATTTGCCCTGAGCAAGTGACCAGGAGCCCAGCACCCACAGCCACGTGGCCTGCTAGCCAACAGCCACCAACCGAAGGCCACCTGCCTCTCATTGGATAACATTGGGCCTAACTACCTCTGCACCCGGCCGCCCCTGTGCCCCTGAGGGTGTACTAACTGTACCTACCTGACCCTGGGGGACCCCTGAGTCTAAACCCAGAACCTTAACTTCACCAGTCGAGTACTCACCTGGAAACCGATGACTCACTTTCCTGCCATAGGATAAAATTGACTGGTTTGACTCAAAAAATCTTCTAAGTGTGAAGTTTTGAAATGATAAAATATTCACCTAAAATCAGCCAAATATCGAAATCCGAAGTACTCACCTGTAATCAGGAGAGAATCCAGTACTGTACCTTGTAGCCCAGTACTGAACCATGAAAGTAATCACAACCGTGTCTGCTGGTAATCTAAATTTCTGCCATAGGAAACCATTGACTGTTTTTCTATGAAATTTCTCCTAAGTGTGAAGTTTTCAAAACTGAAAATATTCATATAAAATCAGCCGAATTCCTCATTTTGAAATACTCACCTGTGATCAGGGGAGAAGTCAGTACTGTACCTTTCAGCTCAGTACTGAACCATAAAAGCAATCCGTACCGGGTTTACTAGTAATCTGTATTTTCTCCATAGGAACCCATTGTCTGCTTTTCTATGAAATTTCTTGTGTCTACTTTTGAAAACTTGAAATATTCTTTAAAAATCATACGAAATACTTAAACTCAATTACCTACCTGTTTTAGGTTAAGAACCCAGTGCTGGCCCCAGGAGACCAGTGCTGGATTACAAAAGTAACTCAATCGTACTTTACCTGCAACCTGAATTTTCTCCCATTGAATAACATTGTCAGATTTACATTGAAAAGTTTCTAAGTGTGAACTTTTAAAACAGATTTATATTCATGAAAATTCACTACAGTAACTAAAACGTTTTTGCTAATCTGGTTTCAGCTTAGACCCCTGGACTGAATCTAGGATCTGGTCCTGGGACTACTAAAGTAATCTGTATAGTACTCAACTGTACTTACATGTGGAAAACTCATTGAGCTCAATACTATAGTGTGTTTTAGGATTGTGTTGCCTACAGTCAATACTGTATTATTTACGTGCACAAACTTTATAGCTCCTTTGCAAAGTAATTACATGAGAGTGCTCATAACGAGAAAAGTAGATTTTTATAACTGTTGGTTCTAAAAATAAAACAACTATATCTGTGGATATAAAAACAATTGGCCTGGAGTTCAGTCCTTGAGTGTGTGAAACCTTTTGCTGACTTAGTGTGTACAACAAATGCTTTAAACTGTCCTCTGGTACTGCCTTACTGCTCGACCAAGCTACCACTTTGGAGAGTAAGGTCAGTTCTGACTTTTACCTCTGATATACCTCTGGGGTTGGTGGACTCTATACACACTGTACTTCATTCTAGTCCAGTATATATAGAGCCACTTCTCACATTGGTGGATCAGCGGTGGGATACAAACTTGCATTTGTTGGACTACTTGGTTACCATCTGATCACACGAAAGAACTCATAAATTGCCTTTAAGAATTCTGAAATTGGTTTTTCCAAAATACTAAAAGTCTTGAAGGGCCTTGCTTAAGCCCCATTAGAATTTTAGAAAAATAAAATTCACTCCAGTCAGGGTAGAGGGTTAGAACTGTCAGGTTAGAATGCCTCAACAGAACCCAGCTATTAGTGAAGATAACACCATGGACCTGGTGGTTGAGGAGCTCAACCTCACACCTTACTTACACTTGAATTTCAAGGAATTGAGGTCCTTATGCAAACTTAAAAATATACCATTAGGCCAGCATCCAACCACAATAGGGCTCCAGGAGCTCCTGGCTGAGTATGCTAAAGGCCACCCCTTTGAACATGGTGAAGACCAGACAGAAGGGGGAGAGGTGTCTGAGAAGGAGGATAATTCCCTCCCCCCAATCATCTTTAGGGAGGAAAGGGCCACCATACCTTTGAACTCCAGAATCAGCATCTGGGAACCTAGGGGCCACACAGGTGGGCCAGGTACCGGAGAGTTCACTGGGAAAACCCCCAGTGAAGAGGACATCTGTCCAGCAAAGGTGGCCAAAAGAGTGGATCTAGAGTCCAGAATCCTGGCTCTAGAGAAAGAAAGAAAAGAGATGGGTTTAGCACCCATCAATGGTGGCAGCAATAATAAAAATGAGGAAAGGGTAGAGCTTTCTGACCCTAAAATCCCCAAAAGGATTGTCCCTAAAGTTGAGGAAGATGATGACATCACCAAGTGGTTCACAGCCTTTGAGAGGGTTTGTGAAATAAGAAGAGTAAAGCAACTTATCTGGGGGGCACTCCTGTGGGAACTGTTCTCTGGTAACTGCAGAGACAGGCTTCTGATCCTCTCTGGGCCAGAAGCAGGGTCCTATGATCTCATGAAGAGCACTCTGATTGAGGGAGTTGGACTCACCACTGAGGAGTACAGAATTAGATTCAGGGGGGCTCACAAAACCCAGAACCAATCCTGAATTGACTTTGTAGACTACTCAGTAAAGACACTGGATGGCTGGTTAACTGGAAACAAAGTGCATGACTTTAATGGAATTTACAACCTCTTTATGAAGGAACACATCTTAAGTAACTGCATTGATGAAAAGTTGCATCAGTAACTAGTAGACCTGGGTCCACTTTCTCCCCAAGAATTGGGAAAGAAGGCAGACCATTGGGTCAAAACAAGGGTAACTAGGACGTCCACTGGGGGTGACCAAAAGGAAGGGGTCACAAAGCCTCCCCACAAGTGAGATAGTGAACCCCTTAAGGAGAAAAGTAAGGAGTCACAGGTAGCCCCCCGAAAACCTATTCAGGAGGGTGGGCCCAAAGACACCTCACAAGCCAAGCCAGTCTACCAAGGTAAGAATTGGGATCCCAACAGAGTATGGTGTCACAACTGTCAGAAGACAGGAAACCATACCATGGACCCTAACTGTCCTAAGAACAAGGTCCCTAGTACAACTCCAGGGGTGACTAGTGTAGTCCTAGGGGTTGCCAGTGTAGCATGGGAGGTTAGGTCCTCAGGAGAGGAAGTACTCCTAGCCTTCAACTGGGGAATGGGGCAAGAGGGTGAGCTGGAGATCCCAGAGAGGAGTAGACACTTCCACCACCTACGGGTGAATGGAGTCCCAGTCACTGTCCTAAGAGATACTTGTGCCAGTTACACTGTGGTACATGACAGGTTGGTACTACCTCACCAGCATGTCCCAGTAGAAAAAGAAGAGTAAGGGCTGTTCCAGGGGGAGTCCCTGTTAGGCCTGTGGCTGTAGTGCCCCTAGTCGTAGCTGAGTTCCTTAGATGGAGAAAGGTGGTAGTCAGTAAAGACCTCCCCCTTGATTATCTCCTGGGGAATTACCACTTAGAGGTGGATCTGAGCCAAAGAGAGGCATTAGCTCAATGCCAGGCCTCAACCAAGAAACCTAGGGTGGTGCCACCTGCAGTGAGTGCAGCTGAGCCCCAAAAGAGAAAAAAGGAACAGGATAGGAAAGGTGGGCAACTGTTAGCCACAGTTGCAGAGGGCCAGGGGGATTCCATCCCAGTGAGGGAAAACTCCAAACCTGGCCTTAGTAAGGCCCCCCCATAGACAACACAAAGCCCTGACTAGTCAGGCAACTGCCCAGCCTGAGTTGGTGGCTCCTCAGCTGGCAGAACAATGGGTGGAGGAAGGGTTCTCACTACCCAGTGTGGTGACCCCCACTCCAAAACAACAGGCAGACAGACAGGACGCAAAGAGACCTGTAAAATAGCCCCTTCACTTGGCAGTCAGGAGCTAAAGGTGTGGTTCTGGACACAGACAGCGGTCAGCAGCCTCTGCTGGGTGTTAGCCTTTATGGCAGCCCTATCCATGGCATGGTGGCCTAACCCCCTGCCAAATAGTAAGCTAGGCCCCCTGACCCTTTGGGTCATGGTGGGGTTGCTCAAACTGTGGGTAGCCTCTGTGGGTAAGCTGGGCCTTGCCCTGGCTAACTTTACAGAGGTAGGCACCTCTGGGCCCAAAATAAAAAGATGGGATGAAAAGACTAAGGAGCAGGGAAAGGAGCTTTGGGAATTAGATCCTGAAAATGATAAAATAGGCCAACTCCCCAAAGGGACTGACCTGGACAAGAAAGATGTAAGGCAGAGTAGGCCCTGCAACTTGCAAACCACTTCCCCAACTCTTCCTCACCTGAAAGACTAGAGAGACTCTTCCGGCATTGGCTGAGTCTCCTAGCCTTTGAGCTGGGGTGGGGGGGGGGGCTTGTGTGAGAAAGTGAGTTCCTGTTGCAGTACCCCTCCACTTTTTGCCTGATACCTGATGCACTTTTCCTAGGTGTGCCCTGGGTCCCTGCCAATCAGGTACCCAGGGCCTGTGTTTCTTCCCTAAAAACTATACTAGAGCCTAAACCCAATTGGCATCTCTGGCCGCATATCAGCCCCTAGTAAATGGTACCCTAGGTACCCAGGGCATTGTGACCAGAGAAGACCCCTAAGGGCTGCAGCACTTATTGTGCCACCCTTAGGGGCCCTGTACCTTGATACCCACACACTGCCTTTGAGGGCTGAGTGTCCAGGTGCAGAACTAAACAAAGAGTCGACATGGCACACATCCCTGTGTGCCATGCCCACAACCCCACTGCCTTAGCATACATCAGCCACCCCTCTTGCTGGGTGCCCTATGCCAGTGGTGTGGGCTCGGGTGCATGAGCCCTGTGCCCCTACAGTACCCAGGGCCATTCCTGGGCATTGTAAGTACAGTGATGCCATTAAGAGTATATGGTGCTAGGAGGTTGTCATTAAGAACTCCACAGCACCATAATGGCTACACTGAACACTGACAAGTTTGATATCAAACTTCTCAGCACATTAAACCCACACTGATGCCAGTGTGGGATTTAATGTAAAATGCACTTCAGAGGGCATCTTAGAGATGCCACCTGAAACCTAACCTAAAATCCATGTCTGGGCTTAGTGGCTGCAAAGGCTGCCACACAGCGGACATGTTGCTGGACCCCTGTGTGGACAGCCCCCCGCGCTCCTGGGCCTGCAACAATGCACATCCTGGGCGAGGTGCTATGTCTCCTCCCCCAGGATGGACAAGGGGAAGCTTCAAAGGCATGCCGCCTCTGAGAGCTTCTCCAGACCATTTGCTGTACCCAGCAACTGGCCCCCACCTATTCTACCCCCACTCTGGCGGGAAGACTGGCGGGAAAACCTACGTCAGGAAGGGGTGAGTGCCAACCTTTTCCAACTCCACCCCTTAGGTGGAGGAGGCGAGGTGAAGCACGACCCCGGGCTCTGGCCATCTTATAGATGGGGAGCCCTGCCCAATCCATCTAGGCTCCTGCCCCCTTCCCACAAGAGAGGAGCAGGCTAGGGGGTGTACTCGCCACAGGACTTGGACCCATTGGTCCCTGCCCTTGCCCTACGTGTAAAGCCCCTAAATTTAGTATTTAGGGGCTCCCTGAACCTTCCTTCCTCAGATCCAGATACCAAAACAAGAAAGAAGAACAAGAAACAGGAAGACCTGCATTGCAGCTGCTAAGAAGAGGAAGGCACCAACTGATTTGGCCCCAGCCCTACCGGCCTGACGACCCTCAAACCTGCTCCTGCTAAACCCCGGCGTCTCCAGTGGTCAGCAACCTAAAAAACCCTGGAGGACCTGACTGCCTTGTGACTCTGACTACCTGGGTCTCCCACTAGCAGCGGTACTGCTCAAAGCAAGTGTATCAAAATTTCCCTCATAGGCCATTTTATTTACATCCAATAATTACTTTACACAATTCCTAATTCAATTCAAAAAGTACACCCCTAAACACTTCAGTTTATCTCAAAATATATTTTTAATTATATCAACAGGTTTGTCATTATAAAATATTTTTTGTTGTTTTTCACTTTTTTGAAATCACATCAATTTATCTAATTACAGAATGAAAGCTTCAGTCCTACATTACATATGTTCATTGATACATATCTTTCTTCTAATCCATGATAATCATAAAATATACAGATAAAAAACATATATTACTACACCCCCCTGGATCACTTCACTCATACACTCTTATATCAACTATCATACCACTACTTTCACTCTCAAAACATCAATGCAAACTATATCCCAACTTGGTACTCAAGATGTCTCAATAACTAAGTATGAGACCCAGCACTAGAATGGTCTACGCGCGTTTCGGTGGATTAACTGATGTTCGACAACCACCTTCTTCAGGACCTTGTTAGATATAACACGTGTAGATTCCAGGGGACATGCAAGTCTTAACCTCCAACGTCCTAATGGTGTGGGTATTTTCTAATAGTCAAAGTTGTCCATTTAAAGATTCGGGAGATCTTTCTCATGCTTCCCACAAAGGCATCAGGTACACATGATTCCCATAGGCAACTGTCCTATTCCAATCCTGTAAGGACTGAGTAATTATATTGTCCTGAGGGACTATGATAACGTCTTTATCAATTCCAATACTTCAAGTCTGTCACATAGGTATCTTCATAGCGATTTGTTATGGTCCAATAATAAAGATGCTTATGCAGTACCTTTTCTTATGGATGATCGATGCCTCTATATTCGTCTCCCCGTAACGCCTCCGAAGAAATTAAACTACTCAAAGCAAGTAACAAGCCCTGGCATCAGCCCGGAACCGCGAAACCTGCACACTCTGCACCCGCCAAGCCTGGCCTGTGCTGGAGTGAACCAAGACCCTGAGGACATCCCCCAGCAATTCTGACTCAGACTCCAGTGCCCAAGGACCCTCCTCGATGACCCTGATGATGCCTGCAGCCTCAGGACAAAGAACCCCTCCGACTGCGACCAGCAGGGGGTAAGATTTCCTGACCTCAAAAGACACCCCTGCACCTGGCGCCCCACAGCCCCCTGTGCCCAACTCCTGGGTGCCTACCTGTCCTCCAAGATCCCAACTTACTCCTCGAAGTGTTGGTCAGTGCTGAAGATCCACCGTCCCCGAGCCTGCAGCCTTTGTTCCCTTTTCAAGATCCTCATTGGATAACATTGAGAGCCCGACGGCTCAAAAGCACCCTGAACCCAGCCGTCTGAGTGCCCCTGGCAGTGCAACCTGTACCCTATTCTACTTCCCCATTTGCCCTGAGCAAGTGACCAGGAGCCCAGCTCCCACAGCCGCGTGGCCTGCTAGCCAGCAGCCACAAACCGAAGGCCCCCTGCCTCTCATTGGATAACATTGGGCCTAACTACCTCTGCACCCGGCCGCCCCTGTTCCGCTGAGGGTGTAATAACTGTACCTACCTGACCCTGGGGGACCCCTGAGTCTATGCCCAGAACCTTAACTTCACCAGTCGAGTACTTACCTGGAAACCGATGACTCACTTTCCTGCCATAGCATAACATTGACTGGTTTGACTCGAAAAATCTTCTGTGTGAAGTTTTGAAACTTTAAAATATTCATCTAAAATCAACCGAATAATGAATTTCGAATTACTCACCTGTGATCAGGAGAGAAGCCAGTACTGTACCTCGTAGCCCAGTACTGGACCGCAAAAGTAATCACAACCGTGTTTGCTAGTAATCTAAATTGCTGCCTTAGGAAACAATTGTCTGCTTTTCTGTGAAATTTCTTCTAAGTGTGAAGTTTTGAAATGTTAAAATATTAACCTAAAATCAGCCAAATATCGAAATCCGAAGTACTCACCTCTAATCAGGAGAGAGCCAGTACTGTACTTTGTAGCCCAGTACTGAACCACGAAAGTAATCACAACCGTGTCTCCTGGTAATCTGAATTTCTGCCATAGGAAACCATTGACTGTTTTTCTATGAAAGTTCTTCTAAGTGTGTGTAGTTTTGAAAACTGAAAATATTTACATAAAATCAGCCGAATTCCGAAATACTCACCGGTGATCAGGGGAGAAGTCAGTACTGTACCTTTCAGCCCAGTACTAAACCGTAAAAGTAATCCGTACCGGGTTTACTAGTAATCAGTATTTTCTCCATAGGAACCCACTGTCTGCTTTTTTATGAAATTTCTTGTGTCTACTTTTGAAAACTTGAAATATTCTTTAAAAATCATACGAAATACTGAAACTCAATTACCTACCTGTTTTAAGTTAAGAACCCACTGCTGACCCCAGGAGACCAGTGCTGGATTACAAAAGTAACGCGATCGTACTTTACCTGCAACCTGCATTTTCTCCCATTGAATTGTCAGATTTACATTGAAAAGTTTCTAAGTGTGAACTTTTAAAACAGCTTTATATTCATGAAAATTCGCTACAGTAACAAAAACGTTTTTGCTAATCTGGTTTCAAGTTAGACCCCAGGACTAAATCTAGGATCTGGTCCTGGGACTACTAAAGTAATCTGTATAGTAATCAACTGTACTTACATGTGAAAAACTCATTGAGCTCAATGCTATAGTTTGTTTTAGGATTGTGTTGCTTACAGTCAATACTGTATTAATTGTGTGCACAAACTTTATTGCTCCTTTGCAAAGTAATTACTTGAGAGTGCTCATAACGAGAAAAGTATATTTTTTATAACTGTTGGTTCTAAAAATAAAACAACTATATCTGTGGATATAAAAACAATTGGTCCGGAGTTTAGTCCTTGAGTGTGTGAAACCTTTTGCTGACTGAGTGGGTACAACAAATGCTTTACACTGTCCTCTGGTACTGCCTTACTGCTCGACCAAGCTACCACTTTGGAGAGTAAGGTCAGTTCTGACTTTTACCTCTGTTATACCTCTGGGGTTGGTGGACTCTATACACACTGTACTTCATTCTAGTCCAGTGTATATAGAGCCACTTTCTCACACACACACATTCTTTTTTCCATGCAACAAACCATGTTCTATCCGTTCTCTAACTTGCACATATATTTCTTTCTGTTCAACATTTACTTGTTCTTCTAAGTTTTCCGATGTAATATTCTTCTTGTGTGCTTGTTGCATTGCAATTTCAACTTCATACATAGCAATCGCTGCTTCATTTTTCAGCATTGGCTGTTCAAGAGGTTCTTGACTACATGGACCCCAACTTTGACTATCTTGAGAACTTTCAAGAGCTATTTCAGCTATAATAGTCTTTTCCTGATTAACTTCATCATTCAACATTTTTTAATATATATGGAAAATTGTACATCCAATGCTATCTTTTCAAGCATTAAAAGAACCTTCGTAGCAGTCAAACTCTCCAGGTAATTCACGTTCACTACGCCATGGTTTAAACAGTTGCCGAAGTGCTAAATAGTAAAATTCTTGCTTATCTGGAGTTACGCAACTAAGTTTCTTGTGGTTTATAATATTACCCTTTGCATGTTTTACTAAACAACCATGACATTCAACTACTGCAAACTTTCCTTCTCTAAAATTCTCTTTAACATTTCTTTTGAAGCTGTAATGTTGAAGTACATCATACAGACATAGCTGTTCCAGATGTTGTCTCCTTTTCGGATAGTATGTGTCCAACATATTAGTTTTAAGAATGTCTGTACTGTTTGGCTCATTTGCTGCTAATTGTTCAATTTCTTCCAATGATTTCAACACTCTATTTCATTTGAAGGCAAGACCTAAACTTACCCAAATGATTCCTCGTGACTTTGAATATAAACTTGAAGAGCACAAGCGTTCTGAACATTCATAGGATCCAATTTCTCAGCGGGAAAACATTTTCAAAGTAAAGCTGTACAATTTTTAACTATGACAATTCTCTTGTGCAATTTCTTCCCACATTTGTTTCATCTCTGTTTTTACTGATTTTGTTATGTACGATGTAACATAAAGTGCAACAGCAATTGAGTTATCTGCAACATACTAGATGTCCATGTTCGCATTCCACATTTTTTAAATGACTGGGGCCTTATTCATGAAGGCCTTGCGCTACCGGTGCGTCACTTTTTCTCATTTTAAAAGTGACGCACCGGCGGCGCAAGGCCTTCATAAATAAGGCCCCTGGATTTTAGTCATTGATATACTTTGACACTTCTGTTCTTTTTAAGTTGTAGGTATTCTTTGGAGATTTCGGAGTTATTGTGTGCCTTACAGAAGACAAAGAGGAATTTGCTCTACCTTTACAACTGACTGGACGGGGAAAACCAAACCGACATTTTGTGTAAAATGTTCCTTTAGACTTATATTTTCTTCTGCAATACTTTCCACAACGGTGACTTTGGAAACGTAAAACTTGTTGTCTCAAGCTTCTATCTCCTTCTCCTCTTGGAATCTTACATGTCACATACTTTCTATGAAAGACAATACTGTTTCATCAGAATAATTTCCAAATGTAGGTGCATCCTTGATCCATAGTAGCATATGTATATGAGGTGCACCTCTTGCTTGATACTCCGTTCTCCAAAAGAAATCAGTAACTTCTCCAAGAGGTGGAGAAATAACTGCAGGTTGCACGGCTCTCCACCGGCACAGTGGGAGAGCCGCTATTCTAATAAGCAAAAGTGCCCATAATGCCTTGCAGGCCTGAACTGGCCTGGAAGCGGAAAAGAACGCTGTTCCTCTGTTTGTGATGGCCACAGGAGAACAGGGTCATCACCAAGTGAATGCCATGGGGCAGGGGGAGCTGCTGGAGAAGCGCAGTCCCTCCCTAAATCTCAGGGGGACTGGAAAAGAATAACCCCTCAAGGGCTCAGCCAGCATTTTAACACCTTCTGGGCTGGAACTTTTGTTCTACCGCTGAAGGTGTGTGGAGGAGTGCATCAAGGAGTGTAGGGCTGAGTTGGAGATGTCTGGAGAAGGGCATCCCCTGGAGGTGAAGAGGTGCATTTGCACCCATAGTGCATTTACTGATGTTATTTCTTTTAGAGGGACTGAAGGTCACATGTGTAATGTGAAATAACTGTGTAAGGCGATGTCATAAGCAAAGTGGGGTTATGCTGTCAGACATCCCTGCTAGGGTAGCTGACTGTATATGCCTAATGCTGTGATTTCGTTTGTGATGCCTTTAGGGTCTGTAATTGCAATGCATTCTAAGGATCCACAAATGAGATGAGTACTGTCATTCTAAAGTGATTCTTAAACATGTATTCTTGCTGCTGCGCTTAGGTGAAGAACCCAGACTGCTAGCCCTCAAAATGTAGAGGTGTATACTTCATGTCCGTAGGAAATGCTCAGTCAGGGTTACATGTCACCAAGGCAGGGTTACCTATTTTAAATGCTTGTTGAGATAATGGGGTGGGTCGCCACTGGGATGTTACCAGTGTGCAGGGCCCTCGCTCCAGGTTATGTTCAACTAACTGCATTGGGGCAAGATGATGTGCATACATGTGAGTGGTGGTACTAGACCCCACCACCTCTGCAGGAGGGGGAGATGTTATGCAATGTCACAAAGTAATTCCAACAGCTTAAGTATATTTGAAAATTGGTGCATAGTATTGAGTAGTGTGAGTGTTAAATAAATGTACTCTTACTTTCATAAAGCACAGTACAGACTGGACAATCAATTATTGAGTGTTATTTCTGTGCACCAGCAAATGATGATTACTGGCCCACACCACCTCCCTTGAGTAAGCCTCAGACTGCTCTGCAACTCTATCCTCTGAGAGTCAGGTGCGACAATTGGGTGTTTGGTTCCCAGTGAAGGACAAATGTAGTAATGTTATTTGGGCAGGTCTCAGAAGCTACCTCGTTTTCCAACACCCTCCATATCCTCAATTATTCTAGTCAACATTAAGGGTGAGGCAGCAGCTTTGGCTATACACCAACGGCTTCCAAAGGTGCACCAGTCGACCAGGAATGTGTGCTACCTATATTTATTGCTGAGTTATATACCCCTATAGGATGCCAGACCAAATAAACCACAACATGGCAAGTCTAGTTCCGACAAGGACAATGCCAAGCAAAACTCAGAGTTTGCCAAAAGACACTGGGACAAACCAAAACCTAACGAAAAGCTAGCTCTCGAGGAAGTTCTCCACATCCAAGCCCTCTGACAGATGCTAAAATGTGTTTGATTGCACACAATTGAAACAACCTGATCGGTATCAGTATTCTGATATTCGTCCTTCTTGTTCCTTTCAGGACTCATCGAATAAACCATATGAGAGAGGAAGGTATTCTGAAAGCAGACAGGATGAGTATGTGAAACAGAAGAGGGAATCACAGTGCTCATCTGTCTGACGTGATGATAAAGAAGGAAAAAAACCTTCTGCAACCTAAACACCAATTTCAGAAAAACAAAGTTACAAGTATTACTGCAGGATATGCCTCAAACACTGAAAACTCTCCTCCTGAACAGGAGGAGAGCGGTGACACTCCTCGGTAGAGTAGCAGAGATCAATACAGTGCACCAGAATCTCCAGGAGATTCTGGCGGTGAAAGCAAATGATAACTACATTGAAGTGGAAATCCGAGACCGAAGTGTGAGCTGTCCAGGTAGATTATATCATTTGGATGTACAAATTGAGGGTGACATACCACGCACCATTCAGGTAACATTCTGGGAAAATGTAAAATTCTCTTGGTGGAAGTCGATTGGCTCCCAGACTTTGTAAGAACATCCCCACAAGCTAAGGATGTGATATTACCATCATTTACTGTGCTTGTCCCTGATGAAGGCAGGCACGTTTACACCACAGAATGGGCTCTTGACCGGCCCCTGTATTATAATGCAATAATGTCAGGTGGGATAAGGATGCTGCTTATTGTGTCATACCCATACGGTCCGTCATGCAAGTACAACCACAAAACCCCATTAAATTGTGATGCTAAAGCATCTGTCAGATAAATATTCACACAATTAGAATACAGGGAGTAATTAAGCCCAGTGTTTCCCAGAAATAATCGTCTTTTTTCAGGGCTCAAACGAGACCATTCATACCATATAGTCTTAGACAATAGACATTCAAATAGTCATACATGCACATTTACGATACAAAATACACATAGTACAGTACTTACTGATAAGATAGTCCAGAAGAAATATAAAACAACCTTGGATAATTCCAATGGTTTCTTCTGCCAAATATAGCGCCTGAAAGCAGGGTTAGGACTGCTTTCTCAGCACTAGGCTCTCACAGTCGCTTTTGCTGACTTCCCATGGGGTATAAGAACAGTCCTGGACTGTTTGATGTACGCATTGTGTCAATTCTACATGACATTGGCCCAGAGGCATTATCCTACATAGATAATATCTCCCTTACGGATGATGACTTAGCCAGGCTGGATCTCATAATTTTGAAATTTGCTGAACATGGCTGGAAATACAACTTTAAGAAATCAAATATAGAATTTCTAAGTTACCTTTTTCTTGGATATGAACTTGCTTTGAGGAAAGGAGCCTTGCGTCACACTTCCTAGAAAAGTGTGCTATGCTACAACCATCAAATGCACTTGAAAAATTGCAGCCCTTATAAGTATTCCTTAATTTAGCCAGATCATGTATTCCAGATTATGCATAACAGCATTAAACCATTATATAAATTATTGTGTCCTGACTTTTTCAACTTACACTGTACATCAGACCATACAGACATACTCAGATAACTACAATCTGACTTGCTTGCTACACAAAACTTACGTACATATGTCAATACCACAAACCTGGTCATCCGTATTTGTCGCGGGTACATTGGCCCTACATATATCACCTTTAATGAATGTGAGACAGTGCTGATAGCATATAAATCATATTTATATTCAATGCAAAAATGTATTTAACTTCCACTGAAAAAATACTGACTGTGGTTCAGCTGGCTGTCTTTAAAGAGAGCCCACTTCACCACGGAAACACATTATTGTTGTTACTCCTATTCCAGCCTTAGAGCCTGTCACAAAAGCCAGTCTACAGAATGCTAAAGCTCTACGGGCCATATTATCAAAAAAGGGCGATACATTATTGCCGCTTTTCTCAGCAGGAAACTGCCGCTAAAGCAGCGATAATGGGCTTGATAATATGCCCATGTAAATTCCCATAGAAGCCCCGGTTAACACCAGAACCTGGGCTTCTATGGGAATTTACAAGGGCATATTATCAAGCCCATTATCGCCGCTTTAGCGGCAGTTTCCTGCCGATAAAAGCGGCGATAATGTATCACCCTTTCTTGATAATATGGCCTTATATTCCCATTGAATACAATGGGCAACTCTTTAATGGTTACAGACGTAGACTTTGTTTATGACCCACCTCTACAAAGACAAGAATTTTTACAATATGTGCATGTATATTCCATGCCGAGCAATCTTTTGCATTTAGAGCAGAATAAATATGTTGTTGATCCGGATGGTTCAGCGAAGCCTGCTATAGGCACCAAACACCAATATTTGGCTTCAAGCACCTCTGTTCATCGTGTAATGTTGGATATTGAATTCCAACCACAAATAACTTGTACACAGTTCTTAGGTGACTGCACTGCACTGTTGACTGAACTAAAAGAATTAATTATTGCACTGAAAAATACGGATCCTGAATTCCACATAATCATATTGTATGATTCATATTATTGTGTCCAGTCTTTTAATGATAATGTGCATCATTGGCACCAGAGTGGATTGAGAGATTCTAAAGGAAACACTATGAAGCATAAATTACTTTGGGTGAAGGTGGTGGACCTTAAAGATAGGTTACCACTGGCTCATGTTATTCTTACATTGAGCAATCAGCGTGTTGGAACACACATTGAAGGAAATTGTTTGGCCAGTGAAGCTGCCAAATCTGCATTTTTGACTGCAACAGTTGCTGAGGTTTCTCATTCTTATATAAGGGTAGATGAATACATACGGACACTGGGAAGAAAAGGTGATGTATGGGTAAGAAGTGCAGCCAGAGGCACAGATGAAAAAGGGGTCTCAGCAGGTAAGGAGGGGCAGAGTGCGAGTCCAAATGTTGATGGTGCCTGCTCTAGGGACACCACAGGTGGGTCTTGCTCAAGGCTAGGAGGAGACCCATGAATTTCCTGCCCCTGGGTTGTGGTGTCCACTCTCATTCCTTCCCCCACCAGGTGACTGTTCAGCCTCCATCCAAAGACTCTTGGAGTCAGATTTTGTTATTCTCTTGGCAGGTACACTACCCCTTCTGGAGGTAGGTTTCACCTGATTGCTAGGGGTGTCAAGTGAGCATGTCCATAGTTAAGCCCAGGATCTGTGCTCTGCAGTGATGGTTGTTGGCCAGCCCAGCCCACTGAGCAGAAAAGTGAAAAAAGAGACATTGTTAATTCAGTGGGTCAATAAAGCATATCTGCATAGTTTTATCTAAAAGGAAATAATGTGCTAATTTTACAAGTGCAGACAATGTAGAAACTTTTAGAAATGCCTCACTACTCTGTGCCTTCATTATCAATTGTTGGTAATACAAAATTCTGAACACTGAAAATTCACTATATAGCTCTGGAATCAGCCATTCAAAGAAGGTGAAAGGGTTGGTAATTGTTGACGTTTTTCAAAAAAACAATTTTAAGTGATGTAGTTTACAGATCCACATATTGGTTATCTGAAAAGAGACATTTTTTCCACCGAAATACAAAGCATTTTAAAGGAGGTTGAACTGGTCTATATTTTTGGACACAAAAAGTTCTGCACCTTATTCATTAATTGTGTGAACTTTCAAGGAGAAACTTAGCAAACAGATGGGGGTTAGGAAGTAAGGTGAAGTTACGCAATGTCAGCATCACATGAAGAAAAAGTGGAAAAATGGAAAAGGTACGTATTTATAATGTATAATGGGTTTTAAAAATGTTATGATGCCAGTAATTCTATTTTTTAAGCATTACCATGAAGTCAAAATCAGAATAGTAATCAAGGGAAAGAAGATAAGAAATCAGCATTAAAGTTGAACTTTCAGTGGTTTCCTATCACAACAAAACATGTTAAATAGAATATGTGAGGTTACAACACAGGTTGATGTAATTTTATTTTATTTATATCTTGTATACGTTAATTAAAAACATTGCAATACAGTAATTGAATTAATAAAAATTACAACATTAGACCATCATAAAATATAAAGCTGTAGTGCAGAATCAGCCCAGGTGAAGGTCAATATGAACACATGACAGGACATTGCTCTCAAAGAGCACATGCCAAATACTAATATACACTTACTTATTATTTCTCTGCTGCTCAGACTCTTCTACCTGAGCATGGAGGGCTGCATATGTGGCTGGGAGGACAAGCCCATAATGTCCTGGGTCTTAAAAAGGGCCCAGCAGTGAAGGTCCTCCCAGCACTTACAACACAGCTTTATCTGCAGGGTGTGGAACCCCACTACTCTGCAGCATATGACAATGCCCCACAGATTTTAACCCATGCTGCATTGCTCAGCTGTCTATCACGACCCCCATAAAGCTGAGGGTACTTGTGAATGACCCTCAGTGAAGATGGATAATTCACTCACTGAAAATGGGGCAGGAGCCTTCTTGCCAAGTCCCTCAGCTAGGTTGAGGGCAAGATTGCAAAAACGATCAGAAACATGGAGAACGAAGATGCTTGCAGCAGAGGATGGCTCAGAATGACAACAAAATGGCCAAACATCCTCTTCCTGTATGTAATTTCCTGTTTGTTGCTGTCAGCGGAGATCTCTCACCCGAGTGCAGATTCTCTGCCCTGCGTGTGAAGGGGAACCTCGGTACTCAGGATGAAGGCTTCTGATGCAGGAGAAAGATGCCCTACATGTACTACAAGAACTCCAGATATGTGGCAGTAACAAAACCAAACCCAGCATGGTTTGTGTACCTAATATTGTGTGTAAAGGTATGATTTTATAATGTTTGCCCTAAAACATGAATGTAGTATGTGGAATATTGTAGTTACCTGATGTTCTTAATAAGTGTTATAAAGTTTGAGAAAATGAACAGTTAATGTCTTTTAAACTTGAACATAGCATGTTAGTTGGTGACATTATGTAAACTATACTGAGTTGTCTCAGGATGGTATATATGGACAGTGTGTTAGTCATCCATTGTTAATCATTGACAAGAGACTGCCCAACCACATAAATGCAGTAACAAAAATAGCAGCTCAAGATAAAAACGAGTTGACCATCTGGCCATGCACCTGCATACATTGACCTCGGTTCTGTAACCCACCCTGGGTACCTGGGCATGGCCATAGCTCAGGGTCAGTTTCTATATGTGAGCCCAGTTGTATCACTATGTTGTCTACACAAATCTTGCACACAACTTCTGGGGAGTACACAAGCACACCAGTACATTCAAGCTATCCTAATCATGACTTGAGGGCTCCAAAAGTACATTCAATAATGGCTTGTGAATGTATCCATGCCCGATTGTACCTCCGCAGATATACTGTGGTATGACCTCTGTAGGGTGTAAGGAGATGAGAGACAGCCTACCGGCCTCCTCTGCATAAAAGAAATGTGATTGTTTTAACAAAGGGGCATCTATTCTAATCGTACTATTGCATGACTACCTGTATGCAGTGTGTGCCAGAGTAATGTGATGCATGTTGCAGTGATTCTTGGTTATGTTTGCGATGCAACCCCCAGATACAAACGTAGCTCCAGAGTAAGCAATTAGTCACATGCCACCACAACCCCAGCAACCAAACTACATTCAAGAGGTGACTGTCGGGCCATGTAAATTTTGTGTGTGATTCCAAGATAGTTAGTATAAACATCAGTGAAGCAGCCCCTGGCATCTCAGACTGCCTGCATTTTGATGGAGTGCCAGCGGTGTCTGCCGCAAAAATGGAGAGCTGTGCTGTAAAGTGGCTGAAGTGTCACATAAGTGCAATCAATGGCACCTAGCACACCAGGGAATAATAACATCCCTTTGCAGCTCAATGCCTTCCTGACAGTGACTAGTCCATGGTAATAAACTGGTGCACTCTTCTGTTGATGTGTCACAGTACCTGATGCAAGCTTCTGGGCTGCCTTGCCTGTGAGATACTGCCTTTGTCTTATGCTACCCTCTGGACGGATCCAGTGGTCAGGAAATGGAGTGCAGCTAGTATTTTGACATTGCCTGAGGTTGCCTGAGAGAGGACTTTAGGTGACTCCAGTTCCTGTTCCCAAACAACAACCATTTCCAGGGTTACATCAGGTGAGAAGCAGTATTTGGCAATGTCAGCTTCGCTGAACATACAACGATGATGATCCTTTCCCTGCAAACCCTTTCCCTTGGCTTCCTCAAATAAGTCCCCCTTATTAGAAGGGGTAAACTAAAAAGATGTCCAACAACAATAATGGTAAGAAAAGAGATTTGGGAGAAAAAACTCATGTGACCCCTCTTGCAAAACTGGGTCATTTTCAGATACATGGGGGACATCTGCATAGTGACTGGGAAGAGTCAAAAACATAGGGATTAAGGGTATAGCACAGAGAATTCTAAGCACTACATTTAAAAAAAAGTGTTTAGCCAATTCTGTGTTGGACACCCACATACGTGAGGTATCATTTTACTCAGGAGACTGAGGGGAACTCTGCGGGGTAGGACATTTGTGCTGGTATGGTGATTCCACACACAAATATGTGAAAAATTAGGTTTTTCAGCTCAATTTGAAGTTTGCAGGGGGTTCTGGTTAGGAAAACGTTGGAGCATCCACGCAAGTCATACCTTGCTAGAGTCCTCCGGGTGTCTATTTTTTCAGAAATGTGTTTGTTTGGTTTTCCCAAGATGGCCGCCGAGCCCGGGGACAAAAACCCAGGTGACCTCCGTGCAAAACCAGGTTGTTTTGTGATAGGTAGTTTTGATGTCTCCTCAATACGTTTTGGGCCCTTGCCTATCGCGGGTACTTGACTCACCCACACAAGTGAGGTACCATTTTTATTGGGAGACCTGGGGAATTGCTGGGTGGTAGAAAATTTGTGGATCTATGCAGATTCCAGAACTGTCCCACACAAGTTTGAGAAAAATTAGATTTTTCAGCTAAATTTGAGGTTTTCAGGGGATTCTGGGTAGGAAAACGTTGGGGGACCCCTGCAAGCCATACCTCACTGGATTCCTCCAGGTATATCAATGTCAGAAATGTGCGCGTTTGGTAGGTTTCCCAAGATGGCCGCTAAGCCCTTGGCCAAAAACCCAGATGACCAGCTTGCAAAACCAGGTTGTTTTGTGATAGGTCATTCTGATGTCGCCTCAATATGTTTTGGGCCATTACAGAACTTTCCATCACAGAAATGTGAGGAAAATGTGTTTTTTTTACAAAGTTTGAGGTTTGTAAGGGAATCTGGGTAACAGAACCTGGTGAGAGACAGACAAGTCACCCCATCCTGGATTCCCCTGGGTGTCTAGTTTTGAAAAATGTATAGGTTTCCATAGGTGTTGACAGAGCTTGGGTTCAAAACCAACAGCTAGGCACTTTGCAATAAAAGGGTTAGTTTTCACAGTTAAAATGTGGTGTGTTCTCCTTGCGATTTGGGCCGTTTCCTGTTGCAGGCACTAGGCCTACCCACACAAGTGAGGTACCATTTTTCTCGAAAGACATTGGGGAATAGTTTTTTTTAACAAAGTTTGAGGTTGGCAAGGTATTCTCGGTAACAGAACCTAGTGAGTGCCAGACAAATGTATGGGTTTAACATGTTTCCCTAGATGCCGGCAGAGCTAGGGTTTAAAATCTACAGCTAGGCACTTTGCAACAAAAGGGTCAGTTTTCACTGCAAAATAGTGGTGTCCACGTTGTGTTTTGGGCCATTTCCTGTCGCAGGCACTAGGCCTAACCACACAAGTGTGCTACCACCACAGAAATGTGAGGACAATGTGTATTTTTAGAACTAAGTTTGGGGTTTGCAAGGTATTCCGGGTAACAGAACATGTTGAGAGGCTCACAAGTCACCCCATCCTAGATTCCCCTGGGTTTCTATTTTTTAAAAATGTACAGATTTGCTAGGTTTCCCTATGTGCCGGCTGCGCTAGGGCCCAATATCCACAGGTAGGCACATTGCTCAAAACAAGTATGTGCCTAGTGGGCTTTATGCTGCCCTAGGGAGATATGGGGAGGTTGCCCCTATATGACCCCAAGGGGGGCAGAAAGACTGTGGCAATTTATTTGGGGGTGGGGCATTGGTATGCTCTTTCTGGGCAGGCCCCACCCTCACGCATAAAAAAAAAGCTCACATAATCATTTGCACCTAGTGGGCTCTCTGACGCCCCCTGGGGGGTAGATCAGGGGCTACAATCCGATCTGTCTCCTGAGGGGGCAGAAGGCCTGTGGCATTTTTGGGGGCCTGGTGGGGGCATTGACATGCCCATTCTCTGCAGCCCACACCCCTGAATAAAAAAAATATATATTTCCTGATGCCTATTGATCTTTCTTCCCCCGGGAGGCAGATCAGGGGCTTTTGCCGCCTCGGAGGCAGAAAGACTGTGGCACTTTTTTGGGGGGTTGGGGCATTAGCATACCTATTCTGGGAAGCCCCCACCCTAAACTTTGGAGGAAAAAAAAATCCCTGGTGCCTAGTGGTTTTTGTTTGCCCTCAAGGGGCTATTGCCCCATCCACCTCCCAGGGGGGCAGACAGACTACGATTTTTTTTTGGGTGGGGGCATTGGAATACCCATTCTGGGTATCCCCCACCACTACGCATAAAAAAACACAAAACAAATTATAATATTCAAAGGTCCTAATTGTAAGTAGCCGGTTAATACAATACAATATGTGTACAAACAATTGTTTATGCAGTGATCGCAATTATACATGGTGTCATATTTACCATATCCAAGTTCACAGCCTACATAAAATTTCGGCATGTCAAACCTGGGAAAAAATGCCCACTACTGATCATGACATGTAGGTTTCGGTTCAGAAATCATCAAAATATCCAACCTATTCCAAAAAATATCTGAGTTGTTGCACTTTATCACACTTAATTAATTTCGATCCCCAGGAGTCAGATTTTCTCGGGTGTAATACATTCCAGCTTTACCTCAGGGCCACCTGTAATCAGGCCCTAAGTACTCACTATACAATGAAACTCGTGTGGTTGCATATATTCTTAATACTCCATATTCCGGTATTATGCATTTACTGCAAAGCATTTTGCTAGAACCTTTTGTACAAATATTTTTTCTGTGATTCTTTGTGACCTACTTCTACTAACTATTGCAAGGAAGAAATACCTGGCAGGATATGAGTAAAAGAGAAGTTAGTGATTTAATGCACTGCCACAACTCTAAAAGTCAAAGGCTTTCTCAGGGCCTCTTTGTTCTCTGTACAGAAGGGCGTATGGTTATGGCCCTGCTGGAAAGAGTTTATTGAGAACCCATTAAACGGGTTTGGTAATAATAAAAAAAGACCCTCTATATTTCTGTGTGCCTTTGAATGATATGAAAAATTGTCATCGCACTTCACAGAAATTCTGGAGGTCATTTCACTGAGGTGGTATCTGGTCGCAGTGAATACCTGAAATGATTTTAAGGGCCTTAGCCTAAGCGCAACTTTCAGATAAGCAGGAAATAGGGCCAAGTGACCAAGAGTGATGCAAAATCATTGATCAGCTCAGTAAAAGCTTACAGTAAAAACTCTTGCAATTAATAAATGCTCTAGAAAAGATCAGGAACTTTCACAGGTAAAAGAGGGATGTGGGTCCTCAGAATGTTGTAGCAAACTAAATCAGTGCGCCCTTTTGTAAGTAATGAGAAAGTCTTGAAGCAAGATATGGCATATAACACACTATGCTCGGCTGGGTTCACTTTGCACCCGGTTGCACTGACAAGTCTTGCTTTGACTATGTAAGATGTAGGGCAATGCTAAAAAATTACACGCCCATGTAACATCACTGCTAACACTGTTTCGCAAGTGCACACTTCAGAAGGAAGAGGTGTGGCGCAGCGGCCAGGGTGCCTGACTCCGGGTCATGGGGTTCAAGCTTTGATCCCACGCGCCGGCAGCAGGTTAGCCCACCACCATGTGACTCTGGGCAATAGCTCGCTTAATCTTCCCGATGGCCCCCAGCGCCTGTACACCTCTCCGGAGGTAGCTGTGCGCTTTACAAATACTGGTGTAATATATATATATATATATCAGATGCACACCCCAAACAAGCTGTATGAGTAGTGTTTCTGGAAGGCTGTGATAGAAGCTCTTCTTCAGACCAGACCCTTAGCACACACTAGGCTGATATTACCCTTTGATCACTGAAGGGCTGTACTCACAAAGATGGTTTAAAGTCCATAGGATCAATGCCTGCCGAATCCTAATGGGCATTAGTGGAAATCATCAGACATCTTTAAATATTAATAGGCAAGTTTAATTGACGCGAGTGCCCCTTCAACAGTCTTACAGACACTCAGTGATAGTAATATTAAGAATAGCAGGTAGTATTAGTAATTATAACAATATTTTGTGACAGCGCTGCACATCTCCCTTCTGAAGTTTCTAAGCGCTCTAAGTAAGAGGTATTATGAATATCCAATTGAATAGGTCTTATTTCATATTTGCTGTTGGGTGAGAACAGCACAGTGAAGTGTTTCACAAGAACAAGGTTACACTACAAGGCCTGGCAGGGCCTGGGCATACTGACCTCTCAGCCTTTTTACGAGTACGTAATTGTCTCACAGGTCACAGTTGTCAAGGCTGCTCGTAATGAGGGTCATAGACTGATTTTCAACTATGCCATTTTCGTCTGATATTTTTCTGTGGTTGCTGCCACTGACGCAAGCATGCCATAGCACGTACTGCAGCAACTAGTTATTCAAGTTAATCCCATAATTTAGTTACAGCTGCCCAATGACTCCACGTCATTTAGGTGCAATGTTCCTCCTCTAGGTTTTCGTTTATCGAGGATTGTATTATGGGAATTGTAGTCCTAGCTCACCCCAGTTACTCCAACTGATAACACATACCCAAAAACAATGATTTGAAAAAAATAAACGGCTAGATCGTGCTATGATTGACTTGGTGATATGGAGTCGCCTATAGCCTTATATATAGGGCCGATTCTCAAAGCATCTTTTCCTGATCGACTGTGACTTCTGCAATTTAAAAGTAAATTACAACCTATGCACAGAAACATCATTCTTAATCAAGTCTGTATTCTGGATTACTAGATTTGGTGAGTGATGTTTATAGAATAATTTTTATTGTTCAGTGAATACAAATTTACAATGTAACACATTTTACTCATTTCATAAATAATATCACAAAATAACTTTATAAAAAACACAAGTTTACATTTTTTTAAAAATTAGTCCTGTATTTAAAACAATTAATTCATATTTTAAAACCACCTGAGAACGTACTGCCTAAGTGCATTTGCGAAGAGCTTGTTCCACCTACTATTTACGCTGTATTCTACAGTGTGCGCTATTCCTTCTATTAGTTATTAATCATGCTACTCTCTATAAGTAATCCCATTTAAAGGGTGAATAAAATGAATAACTATGGTATGGGCAGCCGGAAAACTCGCACATTTTTGTTTATAGATTCTACTGAGGATGTATATGTTGGCAGGTGATATGCTGACGTTAAATGCAAGCACGTCTATTTGTTGATGCCTGTACCACGATACAGTGTACCATACGTGTATAAACGTGCTGTCGACCTGCCGATTGGCTTCCGTGAAAAGAATGAATTTACTTTAAGATTGATATGCAATTCTTAGTTAGCATGAACCAACGTTGCAAATGCAGGGGTTTGGTGGGCCAGTGCATATTACTGAGGCAAGTGAAGGACCCTTTAATTATTTCAAAGTGAGCCTGAGCCACTTATACACAGACCAGGGTAAAAAAGGGAAATCAAATAATTTGCGTTCCCCTGGCTAAGAGATTAAACACTCAACAGTAGTTGAAAATAATATTCTGTTTCTGATTCTTCTCTAGCTCATGTTATCAAATGCATGAGATGAATACAAAAGACGGAGTTTTTCCCTAAGAAGAAATGTTATCAAAAATCACTAGTCTGCAACTCAGAACAGCTTTATTCTGATCAATTCTGGCAGGGAAGGACCCAAGTCACAGGGCACGCTTGTATAAAATAGGTAATCCATTTTGAAACACAATTAGAATCTCCCAGGCTTCCATATGGCAAAATATTATTAAAGACGTCACAACATCAGGCCAAACTATCCATATGTTAATTAGTGTATTTGTGTTAATTGCTCATTTTCATTTTTCGCAACAAAGGTGTAAATTGTGGCATCATCTGACCTTCGGTGCGCGCTTGATAATGCTTCTTTCTTATTAAGTTGTTCAACAGCTAAAATTAATTGCACCCCTGGGCTATAATATTATGCATGAGCAGTCACCTAGATGAATGGCAGTGCTGGAGACAGGGTGGAAGAATAGGGATTCAGATGTGCTGCTCCTGAACACTGAGAGTTACATGACAACTGACATGATCCCCAATTACAGGAACACTAATTAAGGTTATCAAACAAGGCAGGGTACTTTGTCTGTCAAGTGATTACTTACTTCTGGTTCAAAGATTTCTTTCTGTGGACAGAACAAGCACACTTTCAAGTTTCCAAGTGACCTTTGGAGCCGGGGTTGCTAGGATGGCGTTACTGGAGTGTATAGAATTAGAACTTCATAGAGGCAAACACAATACAAATATTCTGTGCGGATAATTTTATGTTTCTGTTCTCAGTTCATTGGAAAGTCTGTCAGTACGTCAGCCTGTCTGTTTATTGGTCCTTCTTTTCCTCTTTGTCAAAGCATTTTTTTTATTGAGATATATATTTTATATATATATATATTCACTGAAAAAACCATAGGTTTGACACCAGTTATAGTTAGCTGGAAATTTTACTGATATAAAACCAATGAAATTCCACGTTATAGTTAGTTGGACTCACTATAACTTGCGCGTGTAATGCACTGCTGATGACGTCACATATTACATCACTCATGACATCACTGATGACACCATCCAGTGAATGTGTGTCTTTCTGAAAAATAAATATGTGTTATATATGTATATATTATTGAATATCTTAGTGAATACATATATTAGTGAGTAATGCTTAAATATTTAAATATATGTATTAGTGTTTCACTTTGTGTATAAGTGGCTGCATGGGTTGATGAGTAGGTACATGTGTATGTATATAGGTTATTAGATGTTTTTCTTAGTATCAGTATGAGTGTTTGCATGCTTTGGTGGGAGTATTACTTAGTACATAGATGCAAGAATGACTGAGTCTCTGTTTGTATGTGTTTTGAAGACAGCATATGTGCAGGACTGTATGGGTGGATGAGTGTGTATATGTCTGTGTTAGTGAGTGAATGACTGTCTTATTAGTGTCTTTATCAGTAACTACATATGTTTTAATCTAGTATATGTGAATATTGATGTATATAAGTGAGTATATGTGAGAGTGAGGGATTGTAAGAGTTCCTGTTTAAATTAGTATGTGTTTCTATAAGTGATTTTTTAAGAGAGTAAGTATGTGTAAGTTTCCTTAGAAGTAAAGTGGTAGTGTGTGTATAGCTGCTAATGCAAATAAATGGATGTTCAATCGTTTATTTGCATGTGTGAGTATGTGTGTGAATAACTTTTGGATGACTGTCGGTGTGTAACAGGATGTGTAGGTGTATCACTACATATGATTAGTGAATATATGTATGAGTGACTATATAGAACTGTTGGTGAATTAGTGCATGTGTATATAGATGGTGGAATTATTGAATTGGTTGTTGTAACTGGTATGGGTATCTCCATTTTTTTGAAAATTTTAGTTTCTATTTTTGAATATGTGTTTCAAGGGTTAGATTACAGTGAAAGGAGGTCTGTCACTGTGTCACAAGGATGGTGTCATCAGTGATGTCATGAGTGATGTAATATGTGACGTCATCAGCAGTGCATTACACGCGCAAGTTATAGTGAGTCCAACTAACTATAACGTGGAATTTCATTGGTTTTATATCAGTAAAATTTCCAGCTAACTATAACTGGTGTCAAACCTATGGTTTTTTCAGTGAATTTCATAGGTTTTGTAAATGCTACTTCCTAACTATAACGTGTGTAAAACCTATGGTTTTTTCAGTGAATTTCATTGGTTTTTAAAATGCTAATTCAGAAATATCTCGTGTATACAACCTATACTTTTGTCAATAAAGTTCTGGCAATATTTTTTTCGGAAACAAGCCGTTTTCTTCACTGTGCAAGTTGCATAGAGACTCCTTGTAAAGCGATACAGAATTAGAAAGTCTGTACCTTGCCTTTTTTTCAACGCATTAAAATTTGCTTGTAAATAAAAATAGCCTTTCTAAACTTTCGTGCAAGAGCCGGTGTGCGCACTCTCGGCAACAGTTCTCAATAAAATGGATAGCGCATTTCCAGGCTTTCGTGCGCGACCGACTGCGCGCACCCGCCTATATATTTCGTGAAAACTTTGCAATCTGAACTTATTGAATTTCTTCATAGACCCATCAAAGAACTTATACTACGTCAAAGAGACTAAACCTAGGCTTCTTTTTTAATATTATGAAAATTTTCATTAAATGGAGCCGAATGTCTTTTTAAACTTTCGTGTGTGACCGAATGTACACACCTTGGTATTTTAAAAAAATATATAAAAGGTTTTATACTTTAACAATTGTATGCTTGAATCGAGCTCAGAAGATATATTAAATCCGGATATGTTTGGATTTACTCCTTTTCACGTTTTGAAACTTTGCTGAATTAGACCGCTACTTCCAAATGGCGTACGTGACCAGATACCATCACCGCGTACACGTCCTGAGACGCGCATGTGAAGTCATGTGACTTGAAAACAACACTTCCAATTGGTTCTTAGTAGTTTCTATTCTGCAATTTACACGGAGCACTCCACCCACTTCTCTCACTATCTTTTCTACTCTCAAAAGAGAACGACGTTCAACACCCTTCGGAAGACTTTGCTGAAATGGCTGCCGCCCCGCATTCATCTTCCGAATCTGAAGGAAATGAGCGGCTACCTTTAAACAGAAAAAAGGAATCTTTTATTTGGCAATTTTTCACTTATCCTGAAGAACAAAAGAAAGTGAATGCGCCAAAAGTTACCTGCACGATATGCAATTCGGTTCTCTCAAGAGGAAATCCAAGAAAAAAATATTCCTTTTCCATACATACCATGGTGCGGCATGTCAAACAAGTGCACCCTGTGGAATTTGCAAAGGCATCGACAAGAGCCCTGGCCACGCTATTACCATCAGAGGTGGCCAGCACATCTTCTGGTGGACGACCTGTATCTCCATCGAGTGCTGTGATGGACTTGAGACCATATCTTGCAAAGGTGCAGATGAAATGCAACGAGTGTGGAGAAATTCTTCTGTACGGAGAGCAGAGCCTCATTCTTACTAAACTAAAAATTGAGAGTCATAAATGCCCCGAGAAAAGATAAATTTCTTCATTTCATTTTGATCCTGTGTCACACATGAAAATGTTGTTGCAAGTTTAAAAAATCAAAAACAACATAACACTTGTTTTAAAAAAAATTAAAAAAAAAGTTATTTTCAGAACTAACTCATTCTACCAAAAAGAGCTCCAGGAGCATATTATAAAGGGGGTTTATCTCCGCTTTTTTGGCTTTCGTTCGTGCGCGACCGTGTGCGCGCACCCGCCTATATATTTCGTGAAAACTTTGCAATTGCAACTTATTAAATTTCTTCATAGACCCATCAAAGAACTTATACTACGTCAAAGACACTAAACCTAGGCTTCTTTTTTATTATTATGAAAATTTTCATTAAATGGAGCCGAATGTCTTTTTAAACTTTCGTGCGTGACCGAATGTACACACCTTGGTATTTTAAAAAAAAATATAAAAGGTTTTATACTTTAACAATTGTATGCTTGAATCGAGCTCAGAAGATATATTAAATCCGGATGTGTTTGGATTTACTCCTTTTCACGTTTTGAAACTTCGCTGAATTAGACCGCTACTTCCAAATGGCGTACGTGACCAGATACTATCACCACGTACACGTCCTGAGACGCGCATGTGAAGTCATGTGACTTGAAAACAACACTTCCAATTGGTTCTTAGTAGTTTCTATTCTGCAATTTACACGGAGCACTCCACCCACTTCTCTCACTATCTTTTCTACTCTCAAAAGAGAACAACGTTCAACATCTTTCGAAAGACTTTCTTTTCACGCGATAATGTGAAATACTGAGATTGTTACAGGATTTTCTATCAGATATGTGTTCCCATTTCTGTTGAAGCACTAACACCGTGGAAAATTCCACCGATAGCAGTGATATTTTTAACGCCGAGCACCGGCGATTTTTATCACTTAGAAGCCTTCCTATTATGAAGGTTTACCTCCTAAGTCTCTGATTCTCAAACTGTGCAACGCGGCTCCCCTGTGTGCCGTAATGAAGTGCTAGGGGCGCCGCCCACACTCTAGTGTGACTAACCATCTATAAATTCCACAGACATCTCTACCCTGTTATCTGCTATTGTGAGCATCAAAAGGAGCTGCGCTACGCCCCTGTGAGAGGCCTCACTCCCACTGCTGCAACGGCTTGGCAGTCCTCCAGATGCACAGGAACAGCCCCTCCGATCCATTGAAGTTCTTTGTCGTGAGAGGCCTCACTCCCACAGCTGCAACGGCTTGGCAGTCCTCCAGATGCACAGGAAGAGCCCCTCCGATCCATTGAAGTTCTGTGTCGGTCTCAATACCACTTACAAAATGAAAATAAGCACTGAAGAATATTCAAGCATGTAGTACTCCTCCTGCTACAGCATACAGAATGCATTGTATTACCTATAAAAAAGTGAAACACCCACGCTACAATCATATAGAATACTTCCTCTAAAGAAGCCTGTGAATAACTTTAAAACATCAGGTTAACCTTTTTTTACTCTCTCATCATTGTTAAAGATAAATATTTACAATACTATATTAAACAATGCCATGGTTGTGCTTTTTAATTTTAAAAATCTTGCAATCTTTCACAAACCCAATACTCAAGGCTTCTTTTTCGTGACAAAAATATTGCAATATTACATACCTACATAGAATAACAGAAAAAACATAAAACTACAAAGGCCAAACAGTCTACTAAACGCGGATTTGTAACCTATGGGGCAGATTTATGTTAACTACTTCATACCCAGATATGCACCAGTTAATGTGCACCACAGTATGCTAGTGCTCCGTTACCCATGGTGTGCCACATTTGAAATGTGGCGCACCATGGTACAAAAACACCATACATGCGTAACACATCTGTGCTGAAAAAGTAATACATTGCTAGAGTTGCATCGCAACTGTGATGCAGCTCCAGCAAGGCTCACCAATGCACTATATTCACAATGCTGCGTCAATACCTACGCCTGCTTCAAGCACATGCACAGTTTTGAAACAGCATGGGCCTGAAAGTGACTGAGTGAAATATCATACATTACAGTCAGCCACTTTCAAGACGCATTCCTTCAGAGGAACACTTACCGTTTATTAGAGGTAGATCGTCCGACTCCACCGGAGGACACCCCTAATAAAAAAGACATATATATAAAATGCGGACTAGCCGCTGTATCGTGCTAGCAAACTTTAACTTAAAAATCGTTAGAAAAAACAAAAGGAATCGAGCAAAATCAGTAGGCCACTGATAGGATCTCTTTTTGACCTCGCTAAAATAGAAACATTAGGAACAACCCCTCATGAGAAATATGAAACTAGTGAGAGAAACCGAGCTCGACGCCATGATGGCTGCAAGATAGCTCGCTCCGCCGCCCACCCCGCCCAAAATAACGACAAACCCTATGCAAATATTATAAATAAATACAACACACCAGCAAAGTAACAGGGTAAAACGTTTTATTAAATAACTATTTACATGGCAGCCTGCTGCAACATGAAAACAACACTTCCATTTGGTTCTTACTAGTTTCTATTCTGGAATTTACACGCAGCACTCCACCCACTTCTCTCACTATCTTTTCTACTCTCAAGAGAGAACAACATCCTACATTTTTCGGAAGACTTTGGTGAAATGGCTACCGTATCTCATTCATCTTCCGAATCTGAACAAAATGACTACCTTTAAGAAGAAAAAAAGAATCTTTCATCTGGCAATTTTTCACTTATCCTGAAGATCAAAAGAAAGTAAATGCACCAAAAGTAACCTGCACGATATGTGACTCGTTTCTCTCAAGAGGAAATCCAACAAAAAAATATTCCTTTTCCATACATACCATGGTGCGGCATGTCAAACAAGTGCACCCTGTGCAATTTGCAGAGGCATCGACAAAAGCCCTGGCCACGCTATTACCATTAGAGGTGGCCAGCACATTTTCTGATCGACGACCTGTATCTCCATCGAGTGCACAGATGGACTTGAGATATTTAACTATATATGGTCTATAACCTATGGTTTTTTCAGTGAATTTTCAAGGTTTTGTAAATGCTAATTCCTAACTATATATGGTCTATAACCGCCGCCCACCCCGCCCAAAATAACGACAAACCCTATGCAAATATTATAAATATATACAACACACCAACAAAGTAACAGGGTAAAACGTTTCATTAAATAACTATTTACATGGCAGCCTGCTGCAACATCGATCCAAATGCATGACACTGTTCCTGTCAAGGTAGCATAGCTGGCGGCCTAGGGGTAGAGGACCGTTGTGCAAATACCCCGGGGAGGACTCTGGATAAGCTTGGTCCCTGAGATTCTTCGATGTCACTGCCTTCCACAAATGGCATAAGTCCTGGATGTCCGGTGCCATACTTGAGGGTTTGACCTAAAGACACGTTCTGCGGTGCCCTGGTCCAACCATCACATATACCTGCGCCAGGAGACGGCGCAGGTATATGTGAAGGGAGAGGCGGCGCAAACGAGCCTCCCCCACCTCCCCAGGTGGAGGTTTCTCAGCTACACCCCTAAAGACACGTCCTGCGGTGCCCTGGTCCAACCAACACATATACCTGCGCCAGGAGACGGCAACATCCACGACTTATGCCATTTGTGGAAGGCAGTGACATCGAAGAATTTCAGGGACCAAGCATATCCAGAGTCGTGGATGTTGGGTGCCATAGTTGAGGGTTTGACCTAAAGACACGTCCTGCGGTGCCCTGGTCCAACCATCACATATACCTGCGCCAGGAGACGGCGTGGGGTGCACTGGAAGGGAGAGGCGGCGCGAACGAGCCTCCCCCACCTCCCCAGGTGGAGGTTTCTCAGCTACACCTCTAAAGACACGTCCTGCGGTGCCCTGGTCCAACCATCACATATACCTGCGCCAGGAGACGGCGTGGGGTGCACTGGAAGGGAGAGGCGGCATGAACGAGCCTCCCCCACCTCCCCAGGTGGAGGTTTCTCAGCTACACCCCAGCGCTTCACTGATCTCCTTGTCCTCAGTCAAGCATCAATAGTAAGATTTTCCTAGGTGAGTGTAGGTTCATAGTTTGCCATCCACAGACTAAAAGCCTGGAGTGGGAGTGAAAAAACCATAACTAGGTAAGAAGGAACGCAGAGGCTGTAGGAAGGACTCTGGATATGCTTGGTCCCTGAGATGCTTCGATGTCACTACCTTCCACAAATGGCATAAGTCCTGGATGTTGGGTGCCATAGTTGAGGGTTTCACCTAAAGACACGTCCTGCGGTGCCCTGGTCCAACCATCACATATACCTGCGCCAGGAGACGGCGTGGGGTGCACTGGAAGGGAGAGGCGGCGCGAACGAGCCTCCCCCACCTCCCCAGGTGGAGGTTTCTCAGCTACACCCCTAAAGACACATCCTGCGGTGCCCTGGTCCAACCATCACATATACCTGCGCCAGGAGATGGCGTGGGGTGCACTGGAAGGCAGAGGCAGCGCGAACGAGCCTCCCCCACCTCCCCAGGTGGAGGTTTCTCAGCTGCACCCCAGCACTTCACTCGACATAGGCGGCCGGCTCCCGGGGTCCGGCGGAACTTTTAGCCTTTTGGTGACTCTTCCATTCTGGACCTTGTCCCACAATCCGTTTGACCTGAAGACACGTCCTGCGGTGCCCTGGTCCAACCATCACATATACCTGCGCCAGGAGACGGCGTGGGGTGCACTGGAAGGGAGAGGCGGCGCGAACGAGCCTCCCCCACCTCCCCAGGTGGAGGTTTCTCAGCTGCACCCCAGCACTTCACTCGACATAGGCGGCCGGCTCCCGGGGTCCGGCGGAACTTTTAGCCTTTTGGTGACTCTTCCATTCTGGACCTTGTCCCATAATCCGTTTGACCTGAAGACACGTCCTGCGGTGCCCTGGTCCAACCATCACATATACCTGCGCCAGGAGACGTCGTGGGGTGCACTGGAAGGGAGAGGCGGCGTGAACGAGCCTCCCCCACCTCCCCAGGTGGAGGTTTCTCAGCTGCACCCCAGCGGTTCATTCGACAAGATGAGTTGCGCCCGCTCCTGCGGCACATTGCCTCGCTCGGCCAGCTCAATTACGCCTGCTCTTGCTATTACAGCGTCTCACCCGCCATCCGGCTGAATTGTACCCACTCTTGCTGTACAGCGACAGGCGGCTGCCACGGAGCTCAGGAAATGGCGGTCGGCTCCACAGACTTGGGCCTGGCCTGCAAGGATGGCTCTGGACAATCCTGGAACTCGGACGCTTGACTGCTACGGCATGGGCCCCATTCCCAAAAGTGTCCCATCAGCCTTGAAGATTCTACAAGAGTCACCGGGGCCCCCGACTCCCGCAGAGTTCCTGTGGGGAGCTTCTGCCATGATTGCTCGCAGAATGGCCACGACGTAGCCACGGGGTGCTCTCATGCTGACGCCAGCTTCAGTCTGAAACTTCCAGAAACAATGTAGACTACCAATTCAATCAGTTCCGGTGGAGCCCCAACGACGTATCGCGTTGTTGCATAATGCGTCATATGACACGCCGCGTTTGCGCACCCGGAAGTGCTCCGGTGCGTGAGGCGCGAAGTGCAGCTTCCCGGAAGCAATCCGGGGCGCGGCGCGGAGCGCGTAACGTAAGCATAACAGGTCATGTGACTTGTTAATAAAACTTTTCATTGGTTTAAAAATATTTTTTGTCCCAAATGATGAAAACCCCTCCTTGTTTCCTCTTGGCTCCTGCCCCCTCCCCAAGTCTTGCTCGGCCAGCTGAGTTTCGCCCACTCTTGCGGCCTACGACATGGATACGCCGGGGCGTTATGGATCAGTATGAGCAAATATACACTTGCGGATTCACAAGCAACAACAAGCCTTTGTATTTGGGGCTCTAAATCAACAACAGTGACAGAGAACAGAACCGAACTAAGCACTCAGGGGCTACGTTTAAACGTAACATCATCTCCCCAGAGTTACATCACCTTACACACACATCCACTCTGATCTCCTTGGCCTCAGTCAAGCATCAATAGTATGATTTTCATAGGTGAGTCTAGGTTCATGGATTTCCATCCACAGACTAAAAGCCTGGAGTGGGAGTGAAAAAACCATAACTAAGTAAGAAGGAAGGCAGAAACAGAATCTTCCTCTGCAACATCCGGCTCTGCATCGCTACTTACTTATAAATGCAGAAAAAACTCAATTAACACAAGGGCTCTTTTCAGAGCCACCTTATATCAAAGCACTGAAACTTCTGATTTATCTCCATTTTCACACTCTTGTAAATAGGTGTGCGCGCCCGAGTGCGGGCACCCCGCAACTTAAAAAAAAAATATATATATATTTTCGCCTTTAAGGATCTTACTGCACACCCTGAGAAAACCTACGCAGCAAAACAATCTCTACCTTCTCCCCTTTCCATGTTCCAACGCTTTGAAATGAACAATATATTTACTCGCAGTGACAAAATGGCGGTCAACACTTCCTGATTTCTTTCGAATCGAACGTTAACAGACGTCACGCAGCAAAAAAAAAATTCCGCTCGCGCGCAGCCGCTTGAGTGCGCGCACCCGTGCGCGCGTATAGATATATAATTGACTTTAACTTTAATTTTCTCAGCAACTACTGAACGGATTTACACCATTCCAAAAAAAGCGTAATCTGGGAGCCGGACTCTACAGTTTTGCCAAATTTCTTATAAATCCATTCAGCCGTTTGACCTGTAGCCGTGTCTAAACGTCCTATGGAAAATAACATGGAGAAAACACGTTTTGGGACCCCCCTTTTATCTCAGCCCCCACTTCACCAATCCCCCCCAAACTTTCAGGGAAGGAGCGCAGCGGACCGAGCCATCTTCTTTGAGAAATTCGCAAAGATTCATCCACCAGGGCCAAAGTTAATCCAAATAGAATGTTGAGGACTTCCTATGGAAACTACGTCCTAACTATAACTAACTAGGTAATATATATATATATATATATATATATATATATATATATATATGTATATATATATATATATATATATACATATATATATATATATATATATACAATATATATATATATATATATATATATATATATATATATATATAAAGATTGTCCATATTAAGATAGTCCATTTACCTGTCATGTTATCGTCCGCCGCAAAGGTGACCTAGGTGTTGTAAAGGAAAATACACGGTCCAGCTGAATAAGTAGATAATCCTTTATTGTAGCTTGCTTCTAGGATAGGTGAGTAGGAGAAGATAGAAAGTACAGATGCAGCCCCACCAGGAGCAGGCTCCTAGTAGCTCAGCATGAGTTGACCAACTTACACTGTAAGCACAGAGAGACACCCAGGCATTCCATGATGTCATGGTACATTCTACAGAGCTATTCAGAGGAGAACAGTAGAGAAGTCATTTACTACACATCTTCCTTCCTTAGGGAACAATAGCAGAAATAAAGAGAAAGATAAGTAAGATACCTCAAATATAATATTAACATGAACGTACAACAATGAGATGCACACATCTAATAGTGTATTACATGAGGTATCAGAAATACCACTAGCATGAGCAGAAATGCAATAAGATGCAGAAATAACTGAATACCTTAGAATTGCAAATAAAATTACTACTACACGCCCATCCCCCTCCCTTAGGGAAAAACAAAGCATGGCTTAGATTAATAAAAACCAATGCAACAAAGAAGGGTGTTCACCCCCACAACCTCCCCATACACAGGTACACCACAGGGTAGGCAGCCTGGTGAATAAAGGTAGGTGTAGACACTGACCCTTAGGAGAAAAACACCATCCCCAATAAAAGGTACAACAGGGGTAAGATTCACTCTAGATAACCGGAAGAGTGTAACCTGCACAATAGAAATACACCAGACAAAAACGCTCTGGAAAGAAACCAACAGTTCCCCAGATTAGAAGGCATGCTGACACTGAACACCAGGATAAAAAGGTCCATTAAGATTAACGGAAGAGATCTAAACACTAGAGAAAAGCTTCTCACTCAAAGTCCTACCAACATGAAACCCTTGGCCACGAGTTCCAAGCAGGTGGATTTCGACCGGAGCATAGTGTCAACATGAAAAGATGCCCCGAGGGTAATGACCCTAGGAACTGACCAAGCAAACTCAACCAAAAATAGGGAACAACACAGGGTACTAACCCTGGAAAATAACACAACCTCCCCTAGGTAGGGTACACCGCAGGGTAGTCACCCTGAAAAATCACATAACCTCCCCTGAAAGGGACACCACAGGGTACACACCCCGGAAACAACACAACCTCTGCAAGTAGGGAACACTACAGGGTGATCACCCTGGAAAATTGAACAACCTCCCCAAAGTAGAGTGCACCAACACAACAACTGACCGCCCCATGGCATGGTACAACCTCCCCAAACCAGGGTCCATCGTAGAGTAATACTTGTACACCACATGGGTACTCACCGTGGAAAACCACACAACCTCCCCTCAGTAGGGTACACCATAGGGTATTCGCCCTGGAAAACCACAGAACCTCCCCGAATTAGGGTACATAGAGGGTAAGCCAGTAAATGTCACCCTCGAAAAAGAAACTTAAAAGCAATATTAACAAGGAGATATTGTTCAGCTCCAGTGGGCGATCTCTCACCTGAGGACTCAACAGACAGCTTTGAGGTCTCGACACATAGCTCCATACAGTTGCCAGAATCCAATTTGGAGCCAAGAGTTTCATTTCTTGTTGAACTGATGTGCCTCTTCCTTCACTTGTTGCACAGGCTGTTCACCGCTGTACGAAACTATGAGACTCACTACGCAGGTCAAATTGGAACAGAGCGGGAGACAGAGACAAACACCTTTTTGTTGAAATGTCGTTGCTGCAATCGCCAGGGAAAACCAGCACAATGAACATGATTGTCGGCCTGAAGGCATAAGCAGATAATGTGAGCCAGGACAAAACACAAAATGGCGGCACGCTTTTTGACGCCGCGCCGAGTGGCTCACAGCGCGCTGGTGCAGGCGGGCGTCACTGGGCAGCTTAAAGGCATGAATAGAGAAGAACGTCATTCGGTAACAAAGTGAGAAAGAAGTCACCATCACCAAGGATGGCCTCCGCGCTAGAAGAACAGTGAGATGCGCGTGCATGGGCTTTGAATTTAAATGATGCGCTGCCAATTGCTAAGGTGAAAGGTCCACTTTAGGAGATAAATCGCAAAAAAAAAAGAAAAGCGCACCCACTCACTCAAAAAGGTGCTCCTCATGCAACAAATCACTCGGTCAGTTCTTCTGACAAAGTTCCTCAAGTCCGTTTAACGCTGTCACTGTCTCCGTCAAAGCACCACCCCAAATACACATATAAAAGGTGTTTGTTGTGAAGGAAGTCACACAAAGTCCTTCTTTTCCCTAAAATACACCACTGCTCTCAGCTGTAGAAGTGCACAATCAGACCTTGATAAAGACGCTGATCAAATACACTGCCAGACGCTGCCGGAAACAAATCCCACCACCAGGCAGATTGGCAATTTACTGAGGATGCAGTCAAAGCCTGCAGTAAGGCCACAACACTTCCAAGCAGATAGGGGCTTAAATGAAGCAGGAGAACATCGCAGAGTGTATACACCTGTTGCACCTATGAGAGGCTTGTTGCTGGAGAGACTGTTAATTATTTAAGTCTACCAGGTGACCGCAGACTCCACAGTAATGGAAGGCAAACACCCAGGTTGCAGGCTGTCCAGATGGTACAGGACACTGGTGGGGCTGGTCAGGGCGTTACCTTTGAGTTTCAATTGACGTTTTGAAAGTCCTAAATGTCTTTAGTTTCTTGTCCTTTAGTTCCTTGGTTCCTTAGTTGTCCTTACTCCCTACTTTCACACGTAGGTTCAAGATCGTCACCAAATTGTTGTATAGGAAAATACACGGTCCTTTATTGTAGATTGCTTCTGGGATAGGTGAGTCGGAGAAGATAGAAAGTACAGATGTAGCCCCACCAGGAACAGGCTCCTAGCAGCTCAGCCTGAGTTGACCAACTGACACTGTAAGCACAGAGAGACATCCAGGCATTCCATGATGTCATGGTACATTCAACAGAGCTATTCAGTGGAGAACAGTAGAGAAGTAATTTACTACACTAGGCATACATCTATTGACTCCTTCCCTACCCCAAAGTAAATAGTCTCAGAATGCAGGTGTTGACAAAGCCAATAGGTTTGGACTTTGAATAGTGCATTCACACAGCGATTTCTGATTTCTGTGTAAGCTTGACCTAGTTCACATATATATGACTATCGGAAAACAAAACAAACATACCTATAGAGAACAAAAAACACAGACTAATACACGTACAAGGCACACATTCAGTCCAACCACCAGTCACATAATTAACCTGGCACACAAACCACGAGACCGCAGTTATCCATGCACGCTGATCAACAGACACACATGTATGCACCCACACAGATCAATCCTCAGAGACAGACACACAGACACATACAACACAGACAAACATACATTGAATCCCGCAATGAGTCAGAGAACATGCAAATATACAAAGTGACCGACAGACAGATATAAGCAAATGGATAGATGCAGGCTTCATCATTAGAGCTTCTGCTGTTAGGAAATCACCTCTGAGGAGGATAAAAGATGAGAGATTCAAAACACATTCAATGTGTAACCTCTCAGACATTAGTTTCTTTGTTTTATCCAATTATATATAGATAATTTGTCTCTCAGATTTTCAGTCATGGGCACTTAATTTTGTCCTTAAACACTTGCAAAGCCCCTAATTGTTGTGGGGTTATCTGTCCATAATGTTGTAAACACCTACTTTAAGATCCGTAAGCAGATTGTATTCTTACACTTGGTGGAATTATCCACTAATGTGTTCAACCACATCTGAAAGTTTTCGTATAAGGCTATACTCTAATATTAATTTCTTCCCCAGGCTGGGGCCATGTGAATCCTACCAACTGGCTGGTGACCACTGTTTTCTTACAAAGCATTTCAACAGGATGTCCAGGGAATCTCTGTTAGATGTGATGGATAGAATAAACTTTTCCTACCTGTGCACCAGGTTGAAGCAATCTCTCTTTCATGGTTTGTCAATAGAAATGATTTTAAATTTGCTAGTCTATGGGAAAGATATTTTGCAATGTAAACCATCCTACTATGCTTGTTAAAATCAAAAATAACAAAGACATGAGGTAGGAGATGGAAGGAATTAATCCTAGAATGGGTGAATGATTCTGACCAGGTGGGTTTTGTGGCTTTTCCTGATTCACAACAAAGGACTAAGGGCCTGATTTAGAGTTAGACAGACAGATGTTCCACCACAAATATGATGGATATCCCATCTGGCGTATTACAAGTGCCATTTGATATACTCATCCACCGAACTCTAAATCAAACCCTAAGTATGAGGTGCAAAGAATGTTATGCCAGTCTTGGGTAATAATGTAGAGCGTCCCTGTTTGCTGGTGCAGATTTCTTGTCTAGTCATGGATGTGCTCCTAGAAATACAGACACCGCTCGACAAGTTACATTTAGAGCTAATGTAACCTGGTTCCCTCAAACAACGTTTCTTATGCATCACCCAACAGTCTTTGAAGTGGCTTCTGGCATGGGCTGGAAACTAATGTGGTTCCTCAATGCTGAGATGCATTTAATCTTCCTTTTGTGGTTAGTAATTAGTAACGCTATTAGGTGAAGAAAAGCACAGCTTACCTGTCAGGATTTGTGGAGAATATCATGTATTTAATTATCTTTGTGAGTGTTTCATAAAACAAGCGACTGCTTTGTGTAGTAAATGTTTATTTGATGGAAGAAAGGAAATTGTGATATTCAGCAAGGTAAGCTAAATCCATTCTGTTTGTGTTGGTTCTTAATATGATGCTTGAAGAACAGAGAGAGGTCAACGAGAAAGCAACGTGGATGATGAAAAACAGGAATAGAAACCATCTAAGTTCAAATTGTTCAGCCCTCACAAGGAAAGGCAATGGTCACTGCGATTAAGAAAATATTGTGTGTGTTGTCTTTGCGCTAAGGTCATCAGTGTCAAACACATGACCATGTCTGGAGCTGAGGTGCATGAGTGCAAAAGTCAACTAGGAGGTAATTTGGAGGTTGAGCTATATGCATTGTATGTATTGATAAAGATAATGTTGTGTTCACCTTATTTATTACATATGTTATTCTATTCTTTGTCTCGTTCTCTGTCTCGCTCAGTTTCTGTCCACATTAGCTGTAAGTACTAGATTGCTGTCAGTAGACGTTGGATCTGGGAGAGGAACAGAGACTCTTGCTGTACCAGGGTTTCTTACCTGAATTAAAGCTGTTAACCATTCACTTGTGTCTGTCTCCACTTTACAAGTGACGACAAGTGAAACACTGGTAGGATCTAGTTGTGTCTACAAAAATTCATAGTGAACTGGATGGAGAAGTTTCACTTGAGTTGGGTGTCTTGAAACTACAGAGAATTGTTGGTGTGAGCAAGTGAATTCCTTTTACCTGGACTGAGCCTCTGCCTACAGGTTGTATCCCTGAAATAATTGTGTTTTTGGCTTTGTCCAACTTCCTATGGTCAATGCCTTACTGATAGCCATGCAACTATTTAATTTGAAAAGTCATGAGCGCCGTGCTTACTTGAATCCTTGCACGTCAGCTGTTTTAGCGGAATGTGGAACTCTGTCTGAATGCGTGCAGTTGTAGTTCCATGAGATTGCGTACTGGGTCGTGATTTACGACTTGGGTCACATTGCGTGACCTTGCGTGCCACCATCTTGTCAGGCACAATTATTCTGTGTTATGCCTTCAGAGCGGTAACACGCAACCTACTTGTGGTAATCTTAAAGGCACGTTTCCTTTAAAGGCATCTTTCATCAGCGCTGTGACGCTGCAACATCCTTTCACCTTTGACCAATTCTACGGTGCACATACAAGTGCGGTTTCAGTATGTTTCTGTTATACGCGGTGATACGCACACCTCAGTTATTTCTGAAGCAATTTTATTACACAGTGATGCACACACCTTTTGAATATTCAGTGCATTTTATTTACATATGGTGATACGCACACCTCGTGAGGAAATTCAACACAAGTTTTTTTTTATTCAACATGCTCATTAATAAGGTTAATTTGTTATAATATACTGCACAGTGAATTAGTCCTTCATTGGTGAAGTTGGGATTCTGTTAAGTCTACGTGCATTGTAGTATGTGTGTCCGGCACGAAAAGGCAGCCGGAAAGTGACGCCGAATGGTGGCCTGGGGGCACCTATGGTGCCCTTCCGTTGATCCCTGCACCCGGTGGCAGGCACCTTGGGGTGCCAGCCACAGGGTGCAGGGATAAACTGCACCACTGCATTTCACAATGGAGGCATGCATTACGCTCAGAATGCATGCTCCCATTGTGAAGTATAGCAGTGCGACCGAACAGGGTTCAGTCACATCGTACTTGAAGGGCTGTAACCGACCACAGCAGGTCGGTTGGTTACGGTTCCTGACCGATGTCAGACGGACTCAGAATAGGCCCCTATGAAAGAAGCTAGCGCTAGCTCTCAAAGACCTACTACCGAAATATTAAAAGATGTACTCCCCAGAGTTCCAGAAGATGTAACTGGCCAATTACCCTCTGTCTCAATGTTGAAAAGGCTAATAGCTAGAACAAAAAAAGCAATGGCTGCCACCCCACCTACCCCCAAAACTTTAAGTGAAATACAAATACCACCTGAAATCACTGTAAGTCATAATGAAGAGCAATTTCTACTTTATGACAGTAAATCTAATGATGAAATAAATATTATATATGCAACTCCCACAAATTTACTTAAACTACAGAATTGTGAGACATGGATGATGGACGGAACATTTAAAAAATGTCCCAAACCATTTTACCTATTACATACAATCCATAAACTGTATCACAATACCAACATCCACTTTATATGTGCCCTGTTACCAAACAAACAAACCACAACTTATATAGAACTGTTAACAAAAGTAAAGCAAGAAACTAATAATTACTACCCTCAAAAAATGATTATAGACTATGAACAGTCAATGATCCAAGCCATCCTGAAAAACTACCCTCACACAGCAATACAAGTTTGCTTTTACCACTTTAACCAATGCATTTGGAGACACCTTCAGAAATCTACGCTCAGTGTAGAATATGCAACTAATAGCAATTTTGCATATGAAATAAAAAAACAAATTGCACTAGCAAACATCCCAATAACTGATGAAGCAGAACACTACATCTCTTAATAGAAAGCCCCTACTACCAAACAAATGAACAAAAACTAAGTCCCCTACTCGACTGTTTCGAGGACACCTGGGTGGGAAGGCTAGACAGATATGGACACAGGAGACAGCCCAAATACCACATACCATGGTGGAATGTATATAACGTTACCCTAAACAAAGAAGCAAAAATTACTAACGCTGTGCAAGGATGGCATAATGCTTTCCAAGCCACAACAGGCAGAACCCAACCAACCCTACATAAATTACTACAATCCTTCCTAAATGAACAAAGCTACCAACAAGAAAGGGAGTCATTATGATGGTGGAGGGCTTGACACCTCCTGCCGTGCGGTGGCGGGCCCTCCAACATCGGACAGCAATTTCCCCCCCACCATATTACGATGACGGGGGGAATCGCTCTGGTACCGTGGCAGTCATAAAGACCACCCTCTACGGTACCGCCACAGGCAATCGTTCTGATTGCCTGACGGAGCGGTCAGCATGTGTAAAATGGTAGGGTCTGCCAAATTACAATGCTGACTGAAGCCTGCCTTTCCATGGCGGTGAAACCGCCATAGAAAGGCTGGCAGGGATTGGATTCAGGGGTCCGTTGTGAGAGGGTGGTCCTTTTTTGGGAGGGTGGTCCACTGGGTGGTACCCATTTTAGCTCCTACATTTTCCTGCACTAAGTGGTAGGCACCACGTGGTGTCTTCCACCTAGTGCAGGGATATGCACGACAAGCTGTTTTAGCATTACAGTGAGTGCTGCAGCCAGCAGCACCCACCACAATGTTAATGTAGCAGGATGCAACCGCCCCGGTGGTGCTCACGTCAGAATCCGGGGTGTGGCCCCAGTCCCCGCTATGATGACTCAAATCCGCCCGCCATCGTAACCTGCCACTAAGACTTGAATACTCTGTAACACAGCTAGGTCCAAAACTAACTAAAAAGACTAAAACAATGTTCGAGCACCTACAATACAAAGTAAGACTCTACACAAACACTAAAGGGCTTGAATACCTAGAAACAATAGCTAAATCCCTACTTTAGAACAGTACTACAAAAATATAGCAATATCGTAATTGTGCATTTAATTCCTAAATAAACATTTCTTGGCAAACATATAAAATATAAAAATGATGTCAATTAACTCTAACTTACTTTGAAAAATTATTTGACATAATAAATATATTTTATATATGTACAAACCTCAATAAAAATTAATAAATAATAAATAATTAAAAAACTGCCATTAATAAATCCAAAGGTGCAAAGATCCCAAAACTTACTTAAAACTTCCCCCAAAAAATTGAACAATACAACTGTAAAAATTATAGTCCTGAGACAAAGTATCCGTAGACTCCAATCCATTAAAAATCCCGAAAAATTGAATTAAAAAAGAAACACTCCAGGAAAACCCAAAAAATAAAGGAACTGTAAAATAATTATTACTTTACTAGAAACGAATACACAGTTCTTTTAAAAAAAAAAAGCATGCATCTCACAATGGCAACTTCCAAAACGACAAAAACCTGTAAAAAATAACACAATTCCTCCTCCACAAATACATAATAACATCATTAAAAAACACACATAAACACACTAATAACACCATATTGTAGAACTATTTAAATAAATAATACATATTCTCACACCTACCTATGAACAAAGTAACTGCATTCCGCAAACGCAAAAGAACTAACTAAACTGCACCAAAAACACAAAATTCAAACTACACATACACTATACAGTACTTAACTACCTTCCAAATACACCTAAATTAAGCCTAAAAGTAACAATATTAAACTTACCTTGACCGATGCGACACAGCTTCCAACCGCAAGCTTCTCCCCTCCGAAATGAATTAAAACAACACAGATAGCCTACAATATACAATTTGGTTTAGAAAATGGATACCTAAATGAAATATCAAAAAGATTTTTTACATTAAAGTCAATGTACATTACAAATGCAATACTAAAAAATGTTACACAAAAATTTTAATTAATTTTACTAATGTACTATATGTTTTTTCTTTACTGTTAAAAAATGTTAAACTACAATAATACATATTAGAATATAAATAATATTTATTATACATTAAATAAAATATGTAAACTTACCAATGAGATTAAAAAAATGATGTTTGCTAAAAATATGAAAACATGTGTTAAAAAATATTTTTCTTTATCAAAATGTTTTCTTACCTTAATAATTTTTTTTTATATTTACGACTTAAATAATACAAATATTATTATACAAAATATATTATTAATTATTCACAAATATGCAAAAATATCAAAAAGTCATACAGTGAGAAAATTGTTACAAAATATGTTATTAAAAATGTACACTCAATCTAATTATGTAATGCATACTTACAATGTAAATAAATATTCTATAACTGTTACCAAAAAACTATGTTATAAAAAAAGTATAAAAACCAGTGAACAACTACATCTTTATTTGTAAAAGATGTACATATTTACCAAGTTCTACATTATAAAAAAGTAAAAAATGTTTCATGCTGACTATACTAAAAATTTATATGTTTATGTTGAAACATAAACATATAACACCAATGGCGTTGTAGCTCGCGCAATGTCATTCGTTTTATTGATTTATTTTGTTACTTATCTCTACGGCCATATGCCATAGTTTACTAACCCCAACCCTCTCCCACACCCACCCCGCCCTACTGCCCCGCACCACTGCCTCCAGGAGATTAAAGCACTTCACAGCTTTATCACCTATAACCACAACATCCCACTCTTAATAAAAAATAATTATTTTAAAAATATTTCTGTAAATTATTTAAAAACAATTTATTTTATTTTTAAAACACTTCCCACCCTTATCTTCTATAAACCCAACAGCCCACTCCTAAAACACAATTTAAAATGTCATTAATATTTAACACGTTTTTTTAATGTTAAAAAAAATGTGAAACACTCCCCAACCTTATCCCTAATACAGCCAACATCCCACTCCTAAAACACAGTTTAAAATGTAATTAATATTTTTAGAAAAATTTACATAAAAAAAATATTTTTTAAAACACTTGCCACCCTTATTCCCTATAAATCCAACATCCAGCTCCTAAAACACAATTTAAAATGTCATAATATAAAAAGAAATTATACCGCTTCCTATCCTGATCCTCTGTAAACCCAACATACGACTCCTAAAATATTTTTTATATAAAATATATAGAATTTACCAAAAATTAATAATACATTTAAAATTCAATACGATATTAAAAAATTCACATTTACAAAATCGATATTTTTTTATAACGATCATAAAAAAATCAATGATTTTCACAACAATATTTTATACAACACAACAAATTGATATTCTTGACATCGATATCATATACAAAGATATTTTTGACTTTCGACATTTAAACTCGATATTATTGCACAACGATATTTAACACTCAATATTTTGTCTACTTAGCGCATTAGGCAATTAAGTAAAAGCAAAGTCAAATTGTTGTGGGACGGACGAGAAATGCCAATCAGAATTTGACAATATCAAGTGTGCCATTGCGAAAGCTTCTGCGCTCAAGGGGTTCGATCCTGATTTGGATAATGTGGTTAATGTGGATGCAAGCAACAAGGGACTTGATAGCGTTTTCTCTCAAAAGGCTGATGGTAAAGAAAACATTGTGCATATGCTTCCCACTCTTTATCCCCTACAGAGGAGAAACTTTCTGTAATTGAAAAAGAAACCCTTGCATGTGTGTGTGCTATGGAACATTTCTGTTTATTTGTGTGGGAGAAACCTTGTGAAATACGGAGGTGTCAGGTCCGCACCCCAAGACCCCCCCCGTACCTGGTTCTGTTACCCGGACACGAGAGGCACCGAACGGCGTTCGTGACAGCCGCCTTCCTGAGCCTGCATCTTACGACCGGCAGCGCGCGGCGCAGGCAAAGCGTCACCGCCGCGCTGCAAGAACTACCCAACAGGCCGTGCGCGACGCATGCGCAGGCCATTCCCGGCATAAATGGAGGCCGCCAGTCAGAAGCGGCGTCGGATATTGCCAGACGCTAGCAGTGGCTAGCTTGCCCCGGGAGAAGCGCGATGCTGGCGTTTGTCTCCCTTACCTCAGAGTGGGACCTTGAGAGCTTCTAGGAACATTTTCACCGGCAGAGTACGCAGAGTTGTCCGCCCTGCCTTGTTTGGCCTCAGTGCCTGTCAGCTACCTCAAAGAGGGGGTTGGAACTATCGACATCGGCCGTGGGCAGTCCTTCAGAGCGGGCAAGCCCCAGAGAACTGCTAAGGGGTTCTAAGCGGTGACGATAACCGCTGGTACAGTAACCCCGCAGTCTAACTCCTACCCTACCGCAGAAAGCGGAACTCGAGCGGCATTTTCGGCCGCTATTTTGCACAGTGTCCTTCGTTGGTGAGGTACCAGGCCAGGTGCTCTTGGGGAGGACGGTTGGTCCCTACGGTTCGGCCGAGAGGGGTTCCGCAAGGCGTTGCTGAACGGTGAAGGGTATCGTTGACCTTTCTTTATTGTTTATTTCCTGGATGTGTGATCTTTACTTTGGTAATGCATTAAAACGCCTAACAGTACTATACCTCGTTGTTGTCTGGGCGTTTGTATTTGCTTTCACATGCTGATTAGGGAATGGCGATCTAGTCCTTTACCTATGTCTCACTAACACAGGAAACCCCGCAGGCAGTCGTTGGCTTTGTACACTGTAGGCATTCCTCGGTGGCAGTTCTCGCTGGCGTCAGGTCGACCCTGAGGACCAAGAGGTTCACATAATATCCGACCCATTATCAACCGTCTTCCTGGTCGGTTTGACGAAGCAATGGCCATGATGGATGATATCCTGGCGGCATTGGATGGGGTCAGAGTTGAGCTGGATGTTTCACGGCAGGAAACCGCTGACCTCAGGGCGCCTTTTGGTGCAGGGGCTGCACACACCGCCCCACCAGCGGCAGTAGTAGTGAAGATGCCGGTTTCCATCCCGCTGGCAACACCAGAACGCTTTAATGGGGAGTCAAACAAAGTGCAGGTGTTTCTGACACAAGTGGAGTTACACTTCTCGTGCAAGCCCAAGTCGTTCCCCACCAACCAAGCCAAGGTCGCTTTCATGATCTCCTACTTGGCAGGAGACGCTGCTCAGTGGGCTGTGCCTTTTGTGAGCTGAGACGATGCTCTCCTGCACGACTGGGAAGAATTCAGGGAAGAGTTCATCAAAGTGTTCGACCGCAGAGCCGACTCCTACACAGCGGACAGAGAACTACTGGAACTCCGCCAGGGCAGCAAGTGTCTGCTGCACTACCTACATGCATTCAGGCGCCTGGTGGCGGAAACTAAGTGGCCTGAGTCCAAGAGGGCTGCGCTCTTTCTTCAAGGACTAAGCGAGGAACTGAAAGACGTCATCGCGCAGATAGACCCCCAGTCAGACACCTGTGAGGGGTTGATAGGTCTAGTCCGGCGACTGGAGCACCGGATGGGTGAGCGACGAGGCGACCATAAAAAGAAGGACAAATCCCCGCTCATGAGTAGCCATCTGGGGCTGTCAGAAGCTCCTCCAACTCAGGGGCCTGAACAGATGGACATCGGGGCCATCAGAGCCAGTCTCACCTCCACCAAAAAGGAATCCCGTCACAAACAGGGCCTTTGCCTGTACTGCGGCAAGAAGGGTCAGTTCATGCGCGAATGTCCTGCTAAGCCTAAGACCAGTCAATTCGTTCCAGTAGGCTGGTTACTGCGGCAGTAGACCCGATGGCGGAAAACAATTGGACTCCCGAAACAGAGAAGGGGCTTCTCGGAGTCGCAGCTATATCCCTTCACTGCTAAACACTGACCAGCTGAATCAAAGGCACCTGTTTATCCCCCCTGAAACTACTAGTACAGGACATCTGGGTTTCGGCGGCGGCTATGGTTGATTCTGGGGCCATGGGCTTGTTCATGGATGCAGAAGAGGCTCGTCGTATAGGCGTTTGCCTGTTACGAAAGGAAGTACCAGAGGACGTATACGCAGTGGATGGGTCCAAATTGGTCTCTGGACCTATCGGCCAACACACAGGATAGGTTCAAGTCAGGTACGGGGGAAGACACCAAGAAGCGATAGACTTCAGCATCATGAGGGCCCCTCAGTACGGAGTCATACTGGGGTTGCCCTGGCTCCAAAAACACAATCCGTCGATCGACTGGATAACAAGAAAGGTTACCTTGGATTCACCGTATTGTCTTCTGCATTGCAGACCGCCACTGAACAGGGGGAGGCAAACACAAGCCCCATCTCAGGTGGTAGCCACGGCAGCCGAGAAGGCTGTGAGTCTTCCGGCTGAGTACTACGAGTATGAGGGTGTGTTTGATGACATCTAAGCCGAAGTACTACCTCCCCATAGGCAGTATGATTGCCAAATTGACTTGGTGCCAGGGGCGTGTGTACCAAGCGGGCGTTTATACGCCCTCACAGAAACAGAGAACCTCCACCTGCGCTCCTACCTGGACAAGCTGCTGGACCTGGGATTCATCAGGCCATCCAAGTCTCCGGCAGCGTCTCTCCTTTTTTTATACCAAAGGCCAACGGAGAGCTGCGCGCCTGTGTGGACTACAGGGCCCTCAACGCTATCACTATCAAAAACCGTTACCCCTTGCCGCTCATCAGTGTACTACTAGAGCAGGTGAAGACGGCCAGGATTTATACCAAGCTCGACCTCAAGGGGCGTATCACCTGGTTCGCATGAGGAATGGGGACGAATGGAAGATGGCGTTCAAGACAAGATACAGTCTATTCAGGTACCAGATGATGCCCTTTGGGCTCTGTAACGTCCCTGCTGTGTTCAAGTGCTTCCTGAACGACGTGCTTCGGGAGATCTTGGACGTCTACGTAGTGGTGTACATAGACTACATCCTGATATATTTGGATACGGTAGAAGCCCACGTGGGACACGTGTCGAATGTCCTGAAGATTCTACAGGATAACAAGCTGTTTTGCAAACTCTGCAAGTGCGATTTCCACATCACGACGGTGGAGTTCCTAGGGGTGATGTTGGGTCCTGATGGGCAGGAGATGGCAGAGAGGAAGGTCACGGCGGTGAAGGATTGGCCTGCTCCTCAAAGCGTCAGAGATGTACAGTGCTTCATCGGCTTCGCCAACTTTTATAGGAGGTTTATTGATGGATTCTCTGGTCTCGTCAATCAATCAATCAATCAATCAATCTCGTCGCTCCTATCACACAACTGCTGCGTAAGTCACAGCCGTTCCTTTGGACCTCTGAAGCACAGGCAGCATTCCTAGAGCTGAAGCAGGCTTTCATAATGGCTCCTATCCTTGTACACCCGGATCTGGAACAACCATACATCGTGGAGGCACACACCTCAGCAGTGGCTCTAGGGGCCGTTTTGGCTCAGAGGCATGCATCTACAGGTGTCTTACACCCGGTGGCTTTTATGTCACGGAAGCTGAACGATGCGGAGAGAAACTACCACATCGCAGAAAAGGAGCTTCTGGCCATAAAAGAGGCGTTCACAGATTGGAGACATCTGTTGATGGGGGCGAGGCATGTGGTGACGGTGTTCACGGACCACCGGAACCACCAGTTCATTACCGCAGCTAGACTCCTCTCTCCCTGCCAGCTGCGGTGGATGCTCTTCTTCTCTGGATTCCATTTCAACATCACATACAGACCAGGTTCTGAGAACAGAAAGGCGGACGCTCTTTCGCGGCAAACAGACCTCTCATCACAACCCCCCTCGACGGTCGGTCCCATCATCCACCCGGCCAAGGTGTTAGGGGTAATACAACCGAACACGTTTCTTTTTAAAAAAAAAATATTTTTATTGGTATTTTTTACAAAATAAATGCATTCCCACCCTCCCCATCTCACCCTTTCCCTGACCAAGAACATGTCAAAGCAATAGATAAGAAACAGCTTATTATATACATACAATAGAAATTGATCCAGTATAATGTACTTTGCCGTAAGGATACGAAAAAAAATATATATATATACATGTAAACAATGCAATTATATAAAGTACACTCATATTTGTCTCTGGATCCACAGTAACATAGGTGACCAAATCCGCATGCCCATTAATCTTTTTTTAGCACCTTTGTTTTTATAAATTGCTACTTCCAGGCTACAAGTGGCTAATAGCCTAGCCCTCCATTGTTGAAATGCAGGTGGATCCGGATCTAACCAGGCTGAAGCAATAGTAAGTCGAAGTATTGCCATGGCCACAAATATTAACCCCTGGATGTTTGTCTGCACTTCCCGATTTGCTACCCCCAGCATGATTTCCTCCGTTGAGATTTCTATTCTTGTTTGACAAATTTCTGATAGAAATTCCGAAATGTCATTGATCAGCTTAGCAAGTGTGTTACATGTAGCAAATATATGTATAATGTCGGCCCCATATAGTGCACAGCGTGGACATGTTGTTCCCTTCCCTGTTCCCCACTTAACGATTTTCTTAGGGGTATAATATAGGAAGAAGAAGGTTTTATAAAATTGTGCCAATAGTTTTATCGACATTAATGAATTTAATGCTAAGTCAAATGCTATGCGGGGGATATTCGGATACAGTCCCAGTTGGTCCTGCCACATTACGCAATATTTATCCATATCATCTGGGGCCAATAAGTTCAAAGTTTCATAGATTTCCCCAATCCTTGGGGGCATTTTTTTACATATATTATCCATCAATTGATTGTTCCGGAAATTCTCCCGCCCACCAGTTTTCTTTGTTAGAAAATCTCTAACCTGCAAAAACTTAAAAAAATCCCTATGGCTAATATTATATTCCTCATGCAGATCCTCAAACATCTTAAGACAGCCTAGTTTATAGAAGCAGCCCAGTTGCACTATCCCTGCCGAGACCCATCTGTTTATACAGCTATCATGAAATATTAAAGGCAGATCATTATTCCTGTTTATTGGTGTGTAAAATGAGAAGCGCCCTAGCCCCAGCATCTTGCGAATGCTACTCCATGCTTTATAAGCCCCTATAATAGTCTTAAACTTGACTTTCTTAAAATAATTATCGTTTGTCTGTCGCCAAAAGCAACCGGCACAATCTTCACCTAATAAAAGTTCTTGAGGGGACGGGATCTCTTGAATGATACTTTCATTCGAAATCAAATTGGCGCAATATTTCAGAACAGTGGAACAGTAATACAATTTAAAATTCGGTAGGGATAAACCTCCCTTTTCCTTCGGTAGTACCAATCGTTTAAGAGCCCGTCTGGGTTTCTTATATCCCCAAATGAAGCTTGAAAGCATAGAGTCTATGGTCCTAAAGATTGTTGGGGAGAATTGAAGACAAATAGTCCTAAAAAAATATAGAAATCGGGGGAAAAAGATCATCTTAATCAAATTACAACGACCCCCTATGGTTAGGTGTAAATTATCCAATCGTACCATCTCCTTCTTGGTTCTGGACGTCAATGGTTTTAGGTTAATATCAACAATATTTTGAATTTTAGCACATATCGTAACCCCTAAGTAAACGACCGCCTCAGTAACTCTTGAGTCCCTCATCACAATCGTGTTGTTTAACACAATCTGGGTTTTGTTGTTCAATTTATATCCAGATACCAATCCAAATAGGTGTGCTTCCTCTTCTATCACAGGCATAGCTCTATTTGGGTCTCCAGTGGCAATCGCAATATCATCGGCATATGCCAAAGTTTTGGTATTATGACTACGTATTTTAATTGGTGATATACATACACAATTGTCCAACCATCGAATAAATGGATCGATATATATAGCAAATAAAAGGGGTGAGCAGGGGCATCTCGTGATCGCAAAGTTCTCTGACAGGAGCCCATTGACTAATACTCAAGCGCTCGGTTTATTATATAGTCCTCGAGTGGCCTTAATGAATTTATCGTTGATTCCACTGTACGACATTGCCATCCATAAAAATCTCCCGGAGACCCTATCAAACGCTTTCTCTGCATCCAAAAGTATAAGCGCCATGGGGTCTCCTGTAGACTCTGTATAGTCAAACAGCGAGATCACCCGTTGAACATGATCAGTTGTTGACCTTCCTGGTATAAATCCATGCTGGTGTTTAGATACTATTTTATTTATTATTGGCGCCAATCTGGCCGCCAGGAATTTCGAATAGATTTTTGAGTCCCCATTAATTAGAGTAATTGGTCGATATGACCCTAAATCGAGTGGATTTGTATTTTTTTCAAGAAGACGATAATTTTAGCTTCTGACCAGGAGGGTGGGGGAGAGCCTCCCTTGAATATGTGGACAAACAAAGTCATCATTATTATTTTTAATTGATCAGCAAATTTCAGATAGAATTCAGATGGTATTCCGTCCATTCCTGCTGCTTTCCCACTTTTTAATGTTTTTAAAGATAGCAGGATTTCAACCCAATTGGGTAATTTGTCCAGCATGTCCTTGTACTCCTTCTCAAATCTTGGACCTCGATTTACATGTAAATACGAATCTGGATCCCCCAATCCATTTATAGGCTCTGTATAAAGATCTTGATAGAATCTCTGAAATGCGGCCCTTACTTCATCTGGTTCTGATTTTAAGCCTAGTCTAGGGTTTCTACGAGGAGTATAGCGGGGTGTCCAGTCCTTTGCTTGGAAGACCTGTCTGCGAAGACACAGGGAGTGGCAGGTGAAGGATGGAATTCCCATTCACGGACGACAGCTGTTGGTTCCCACCTTGTGTCTTTGGAAGCAAGCATTTTCATTGGTGTCACGATGCACCCAGTGCGGGACATCTGCGGGCAGAAAAAACGGTTGAGTATCTCACCAGACAGTTCTGGTGGCCTTCCCTGAGAGCAGATGCTACGGAATGGGTCAAGGCATGTGACACCTGTGCCTCCATGAAATCCGATCATCGCCGCCCACAGGGACTGCTGCAACCCCTTCCAACACCCTTGAGGCCTTGAGAAAACATTTAGTTGGACTTCATAGTAGGGCTGCCGTTGGATCAGGTTTGCACCGCGATCCTGGTGGTAGTGGACTATCTTACTAAGATGGGGTATTTCGTGGCATGTAGACAAGTGCCTTCTGCAGGACAACTGGCTAAACTGCTGTTGATGCATGTGGTAAGATTGCACGGGCTGCAAAATGTGATAGTGTCCGACAGGGGTTCACAATTCACGGCCCAGTTCTGGAAGTTCTTCCCTCCACGTCCACACCGCACTTTCCACAAGCTACCATCCACAGACGGATGGCCAGACCGAGCGGCTCAACCAGTCCCTCAAGCAATACCTGCGATGTTTCATAGACCAGGACAAGGAGGAGTGGGTGGACCACCTGTGGCTTGCTAAGGTTGCGTACAATAACGCCACAGACAGCTCAACAAAGGTATCCCCTTTCTACAGTAACTACAGGCATCATCAGCGGTTTCTCCCGTTCCTGCATCCGAACCAAAACCACAGTCCGCCAGAGGCAACACGGAGAGTGGCTCACATTAAGGTAACTCTGCTGCGCCTGCGGAAGAACCTGGTCAGTGCCAAGGTGGCGTACAAAGTGTCCGCCGATAAGCACCGGAGGCCAGGGCCGCTGTACCGGGTTGGGGATCACGTCTGGGTGTCAACCAAGAATCTGGGCTTCCACAAACACAGCGTGTTCCACCCACAGTACATAGGTCCGTCCCACATCACTGAATGTGTCAGCCTGGTGAACATGCGGCTGCGCCTGCCATCTCATATGCGCATCCATCCACTGTTCCATGTCTCTCTGCTCAAACTTGCGACTACACTCAGGCGGAAGGCCCCATGCCCGGTGGTGGTAGACACGGAGAAGGAATACGAAGTGGAAGGAATACGTGACTCAAAGTGGCGCAGGGGCAAGTTGTGGTATCTGGTGGCGTGGAAGGGCTACGGCCATGAGGAGCAGTCATGGGAACCAGCTTCTGGGGTGCACGCTCCCCGACTCGTGGACTCGTTCCACAGCAACCACCCTACGAAGGCATGCCCGACGCTGGGCCTTTGATGGGAGGGGGATGTACTGTCAGGTCCGCACCCCAAGACCCCCCCGTGCCTGGTTCTGTTACCCGGACAGGAGAGGCACCGCACGGCATTCGTGACAGCCGCCTTCCTGAGCCTGAACCTTACGACCGGCAGCGCGCGGCGCAGGCAAAGCGTCACCGCCGCGCTGCAAGAACTACACTACCCAACAGGGCGTGCGCGACGCATGCACAGGCCATTCCCAGCATAAATGGTGTCCGCCAGTCAGAAGCGGCGTCGGATATTGCCGGATGCTGGCAGTGGCTAGCTTACCCCGGGAGAAGCGCAGGGCTGGCATTTGTCTCCCTTACTTCAGAGTGGGACCTTGAGAGCTTCTAGGAACATTTTCACCTGCAGAGTACGCGGAGTAGTCCGCCCTGCCTTGTTTGGCCTCAGTGCCTGCCAGCTACCTCAAAGGGGGGGTTGGAACTATCGACATCGGCCGCGGGCAGTCCTTCAGAGCGGGCAAGCCCCAGAGAACTGCTAAGGGGTTCTAAGCGGTGACGATAACCGCTGGGGCAGTAACCCCGCAGTCTAACTCCTACCCTACCACAGCAAGCGGAACTCGAGCAGCATTTTCAACCGCTACTTTGCACAGTGTCCTCCGTTGGTGAGCTACCAGGTCGGGTGCTCTTGCGGAGGATGGTTGGTCCCTACGGTTTGCTCGGCATTGTCAGCCGAGAGGGGTTCCGCAAGGAGTTGCTGAACGGTGAAGGGTATTGTTGACCTTTCTTTATTGTTTATTTCCTGGATGTGTGATCTTTACTTTAGTAAAGCATTAAAACGCCTAGCAGTACTATACCTCGTTGTTGTCTGGGCATTTGTATTTGCTTTCACATGCTGATTAGGGAATGGCGATCTAGTCCTTTACCTCTGTCTCACTCACACAGGAAACCCCGCAGGCAGTCGTTGGCTTTGTATACTGTAGGCATTCCTCGGTGGCAGTTCTCGCTGGCGTCAGGTCGACCCTGAGGACCAAGAGGTTCACAGGAGTGATCATAAACCTTTTGTCAAATTTATGACTAAAAAGGGGTTTTCCAATGCTTCTGCCAGAATCACAAAATTGTCAATGCATCTGCAGGACTATATTTATAAAGTTGTCTACTTCCTGGCATACCCCTTGGCTTGCAAGAGTGTGAGAGTTGTCATTTGACTTTTGAACAAATTGCTTTAATTCTAGGCCAAGGGTTACTCAATATAGGTCAGAAGGAATGGTTGGAACATTATACTTTGGCCGAAGATTTACAAAATTTGTACGGACTTATCAAGTCTGGTTGGCCAAGGAAACTATTGTACCCGATGTTTTGAAACACTTTTTGGAAATTAGATATGAACTTTCTGTTGTCAAGGGGTCCATTTACAGAGGAGACAGAATTGTCCCTCTTTCTTCTTCAAGGTCTGATATTGTCAAACTGTGTCATGAAGAGCATGGGGGTATTTTTAAAACCAAACAAAGAATCAAACAATGGTTCTGGTGGCCCGGAATTGATATACTCATTGAAAGAATTGTGCGTGATTGTCTGTGGTATGCCAATTCAGATAAATATCTTGTTACCCTGAGACCAAAAACGTGTGAATCCATAATACCTACCAAACCATGGCATACCATTGCTGTTGATATCATGGAACCTATTGGTTTTGAGGCAAAGTATGTCATTGCTCTCATTGATGTTTTGTTCTAGATGGCCTGTTTTCAAAATTGTGAACAAGGTTACTTCTGATGAAGTTTTAACATTTCTAGACAGGACATTTATTGAGGAAGGTTTACCTGTTCAAGTTATTTCAGACAGTGGTGTCCATTTTCTGTCCAATATTGCTAAAGAGTATTTCAACAGAATACAAATTAAAAATAGGACAAATTCCTTATACAATCCTTCTGGCAATGGCATGATCGAGAGGTTCAACGGAGTTCTGAAGAACTCCATTCAAATGGCTGTACAGAATGGTTGTGACTGGTAGGTTCAAGTTTTTAAGACCCCCTGGATGTATAGAATGACTCCTCATGATGCTTTAGAAGTATCCCCATGTAACTGTTTGTGGTTTAGAGACTGTCCTCTGTCGTCCTCCATAGTGCAGAGTCTATTGAAGATAAGTGATTACGTACTCTTGGGTGTAACCTAGAAAAATGTAAGTTGTATTTTTTCCTGTTTTTTATTATTGTGATTTGAATGAAATGTTGTTTTATCTGTATTTTATGAGGAACTCCTCGGAATTCCAAATCATAATAAATAATTGAATTGGTATCCCCTTTTGAAGTCATGAGAGGACATGGTGGCAGAACTAAATGTAACCCTGAGTGGATGTTGGAGCCTGCAACCAGCACTGTGCAGATGGATGTAGTTAGATCTAGAATTGCGCAGAAACACAAGTATAAAGAAATGTATGATCTTAAGCGGAACCCAAAGGATGTTTGCATTAAGGTGGGTTGCTGAATAGAAGTTAAAAAACCCTGGAAAGTGAAGAAGGGTGAGAGTCAGTTCTCCGAGCCTTTGAGAGTCACTAAGCGATGGTAAGGTCTGGAATCTTAAGCTTGTGGCTATTTTTAGCCATAGTTCTAATTCCTTCAGAAAGCCTTCAGTATCTGCTAATGCTCATTCAGGGAAGTTGTTAGAAACTTCTAATACTCAAGTGTTGATGACGCTGGTTTGTCCAACTCTGTGGATAACATCAACAAGAGTATTACTGTGACCACCGAGGAATGTATTGCTGATAGTGGTGTTGTTTTACCTGATGAAGGAGTTTGTGATGAAAATAGTGGTTTGGTACGCTGTGAAAAACATATATTATGAAACCCAAATGGATGGCGATTTCATTTGCGATGAAGAATGCAAATAGTTTATTTTTTCAAGGGGGAAAGATGTGTTGTGTTCACCTTATTGTGTACGTATAATTTATTACGTATGTTATTCTATTCTCTGTCTCGCTCAGTTTCTGTCCACGTCAGCTGTAAGTTCTAGATTGCTGTCAGTGGACGTTGGAGCTGGTAGAGGAATGTAGGCTCCCTCTGTAACAGTGGGGTATATTATCAAGGGGTTTATCTCCGCTTTTTTGGCTTTAAAAGCCAAGAAAGCGGAGATAAAATTATCTCCCTATTACCAAGCTGTCGCTAACACCAGTTAGTGACAGCTAATAGGAGATAGCGACCATCTTGGGCCCCGCTTTGCATGTCAGTGATATTTATCACTAATGACATGCAAAGTGGGCGTGCCAAGATGTTAGCGACTGGAAACAGTCGCTAACATCGCTATCTCCTATTACCAACTTTTGGAGATATTCGCGCTAAGCGCGAATATCTCCAAAAGCTAACACCTGCCCTGAGCAGTTCTTCACCATGTTATCCAATGGGAGGTGGATAACATGGCTAAGAGCATTTGCTCGATAATGCATGAATATCGCTGACTTTTCAGCGATATTCATGCATTGCGGCCGTTTTTTATCGCATTTGCGATAAACCTTGCTAATAGCAAGGTTTATCTGCGATAAAAATCGCCGATGTGCGGCGATAATTTTTGTCTCTAAACAAGTTAGAGACAAAAATTATCGCTAGTTGTTGGTAATATACCCCAGTGTTTCTTACCTGAATTAAAGCTTTTAACCATTCACTCATGTCTGACTCCCCTTTACAGATAAGCTTGCTATGAGAGGCACACAGTATGGAGTGCTTGATAGGATGAAAAATTGCATGTGATGAGTGTAGGATTGACTGTCTTTGGGAAGGTGGGGTAAAATCCAACTGAGCCCAATTTGGGATAAAAAAGGGGTAATTAAAGTTGCCGATTTGAAGCTTTAACAGTTAGCTGCTACTCCTACACGTGATGCTCAAGGACGATGCTTAAGAGGGTTCAGAAGAAAAGGCTTGAGATATCATAAAATAATTGGGATACTGCATTGGCTGATGCACTAATTGATACTTTGAACAACATTCATAATTTTTTTGAACATATCAATTGGCACGGTGACTGATAAGATAATGTTTTAAGTGCAGCTGTTTATTACTGTGGTGGTCACATTATGTTTTTGACTTATGAATGCAATGAATTGGTCTATGCGATTGTCTGATCATATTGAGAAAAGTGAAAAAAGATGTTGATCAATGCAACATAACCACTTTCCTGAGTTTTGATAGCCAGTGCTTTCCATTGTTCTTGGCATGAATGGTATTTTAATTGTAAAACATACATCACTATTTATATGAACTGTGTGATTCAAAAATGAACTAAGTAGGTGTTCTTTTCTTATTTTTGAACTCCTTATAGGCCGAACACTTTTGGTCTTAAAAGTTTATTTATTTATTTACTCCTGATAACAAAGCATTTTCCTGGAATCATGTCTAGATTCAAGTGGGGTAGAGGAAGTCATCTGTAGATTGGAGCCTTCTATTTGCAGGATGGCATTGAATTGCGTTGAGGAGTCCACAAGGAGCTCGAAATAGCACCACTAGCAATTATCTGATGCTAGGAACCACGCTAGAGATGATAGGAATATGAATGGTACCTAGCTCCTAGTCACAGAAGATCACCAAGGATTGATCAACGGTTCTGGTGGTAATGTGCCTGATCTTCAAAGAGTTGCATTTGCTGATGGTGCTTATGGAGGTGAATGTGCAATATATAGATCTTTCTATAGTACTCATTTATACTTACAGATACGAAAATGTTCAGTTTTTGTCACGTGCTTCTGATGTTGCGACGCAGGTAAAGTATGAGGCTCAACATAGAGAACTAATTCATGATCATTCTGAGCATCATATGTCTGCAGCCGTGTGTAAATATGCATCAGCAAAATAGGAATGCTCCTGAATATCATTCACAGCTTGGGTACCAACGTGCATATGTCACTGTTCTCATGAGTGAATTATTACTGAGAACTCTACATTTTTCTATTCACACACCTGGATATCTTTGTCATTTTGGTAATTTAAAAAAAACTATTTTCAGCATAGAGTCTCATCAAGTAAAATAGATCATTAATCTAATTAATTCTGTTATGTAGAGTGGTGACACACACTAATTAATATCTCAGGGATCTCAAGTAGATATTCGAAAATATCAGTGATAATGAAGATGGCAGAGGTTCTCAGTATGTGAAAATGCATGATCAGATTCAAATGGAAAGGGAGATGCTATTTAGGAACAATCTAATAAAAATGTTTGAACCCAGCAAATAATATATTTTGTGTGTAGGAAATTTCCGCTATTTGCATAATGACTCATTTTATACTGTCTTTATTTGCTGGTATTTTGACACTGGTCCCAGGGAGGCTGCAAAATAGTTCTTGGTCCATATTCACTGTTCCCAGAACATTACAGTATGCAAAGAATGATGGATGAAATTCTTGAAGTAATCTCAGCCACTGGTAATTACTCAGGCCGCATACCAGTCCATTGTTATTTTGCACACCATGCCACCTCAGTGTCGACCCAGCAATATGCAAATCAGTCTTGACCCTGCTTCAGTGGAAACAGTCCACCCCAAATTGTCAGGCCATTCACTCTCTGAACTGGAAAACAAACCTGCACGAGTTGCACACAAGTCAAATACTGTCTCTGTAATACAGTGTGGCTTTGCGCCACTCACATGGAGTATGTTAATACATTGCATCCGACTGTCTCTGGAGCCTGAGCTGCTGTAGGCCAAAAGCTGAAGCAAGCACATCTAACAAAAAAAGTTCTGACATGTTTAAAAAGTCTGCTTCTAACGTTACTTACGTCACCTTCAAACTGGGATTTGTTTCAATCAAGTTCAATGTCAATAATGGGTGGAAGAGATACTTAACAAGTATATAAGGCAGATGTGCATGTTCAGTAAAATAATCAAAAGTGATTTTACTGCACAGCTGTTAAAGACAAAACTACATAATTCCATTACTCAGGGTAACAAAACACTATAAAATCTGTCATGGCTACATTGTCTTAGTTACAATCAAATCTTTGATAAACTTGGATGTCTGTTATGAATGGCAGAAACAATATTTTCAGACATTGGAGTCATCTAAAGAAGATACCTTTGTAACCTGTTCCTGGCAGGCCCTGGCTTAACACAGAGACATATATTGCATTTTCCCAATCTAGAGGTGAACTAGATGAGGTGTAAACATCTGGTCTAGCCTGAAGAACCAATGATCTTCTGTACAGCTGCTTGTGGAAGATGATTGGCAAGAAAACACAATGATGTTAATCACAGGAACATGAACAGAAGCTTATCTAAGGAATATGAAAGTATGGGGAGAGGACAACAACTGGCCGAACAAAAGCAAAGGAAGAAATTATGTAGTGTGCCAATTGTATGTAAGACAAGTAATTAGCAAAGGCCTTTCTTGAAATTGGTCCTATTTCCAGCCAGACTTGCTCAATTTTTTACACGGGTGACAGTGGAACATGCCAAATTTAAATTTACCAGGAGTGAAAGTCTTTGTTTTTCCTTTTGTATGTCTGAAGGACTAGGGGCTAGATGTAGGCAAATGTTATTTACCGATTCATAAATACAGAATTTTACCGATTCGGTATTTATGAATCGGTAAATATGAAGGGGGGATATGTAGGTATTTCCAGATGTTGAAATACCGAATCGTTAATATTCGGTATTTACCGAATCGGTATTTCCTATTGATTCCTATGGGCTGTGAAGCCCATAGGAATCAATGGGAAATACCGATTCGGTAATTACCGAATCGATAAATACCGAATTCTGCAAGGGTGCAGGGGGTGTCACTTTGACACCCTCTTGCACCCCAAATATAGGCATGTGTGCCATGTGGCACACAGACATGCCCTAAGGGCATGTCTGTCTGTCACATGGCATAGGTGTGCATGCACACATGTGCATGCACACCTGGATTCAGTATTTTACCACCAAATTGAATTGGGTGGTAAAATACCGAATCTGAAAGGCCTTTGGGACTCAGAAGAGTCCCACCTATATTTGGAATTACCGAATCGGTAAAAATACAGATTCGGTATTTTACAGAATCGGTAAATTTACCGATTCGGTAAATTTACTGATTCTGTAAAATGAAGGCCCCTACATGCCAATTCTTAAATACCGGTCGGTAACGGCCGAAATCGGCCGTTACCGACCGGTATTTAGGCTCCTACATCAGGCCCCAGACCCTTTATGCTGTGCTGAAAACTGGTTCAGAGGGACCTCACATCAAAGGTTCCAGCATCAAGGTGCGATGCCTAGTCATGGCTTCCAGTCGTGCCTAGCTAGAGGACTTTGGCTTCCAAACAAGCGACTACGACCACATTTAAAACTTTGTACCTAGGCAAGGCGGCAATTCAATCTGATCACCAAAGCACTTTTGGGGGGTCATTAGGAAGGCGGGCAGACTTTGTCCGCCATCCTATAGAGAAATAGGACCGCCCGCCATAAGGGCAGGGGTCCCGTGGGGGACATTAGGATGCGCCCGCCACAGTGGCATCCTGCATTCCTGTCATTGTGGCGGGCGGTGCACTCAGCACCGCCCACCACAATGCCAGGAAGGCATGTTGTGCACTTCCATGCACAACATGGCAGGCACCGCGTGATGCCTGCCATATTGTGCATGGAACTGCAGGGGGTACCATAGGTACCCCCCATGTGCAGCCCCCACCCCCCAGAGACCCTGGGGGCCCGCAACGGGCCCTCACAAGCATTTACTCCATGCCTTTCCGTGGCTGCAATGCCGCCACGGAAAGGCATGTTTCCGCCCCCAAGATAATATGGCTGGCAGTGTCTGACAGACACCGCCACCATATTAAACTTGTTGAACATGTGGAAAAGCGGCGGACCGCCTGCCGTGGTCCCCCCGCCATAGTAATATAGCGGGGAAATGGGTGGCGGGCGGGGGCGGATCTTGGGTGGATCGCCACTGCCTTGCGGGCGGTGGCGATCGGCCCAAGATCCTAATGGGCCCCTTGGTGTCTAAAAAAGACTCTGCTTGGAGTTTTTGGGGCCAAAACCAACAGCTTCACCTAGAATTCAATAAAGCTTTATTCGACTTGGTAGGACCCTAGCTAACCACAGCATTGGAAGATGCCTCACTGAAAATTGTGGCATTTCGGGCTGGACTGTTCTCATGGGGAGCAGGCTCAAGACTGATTTGCATATGACTGGATCCAAACTGGGGTGGCATGGTGAGCAAAAAAACAATGGACTAAACCGGGTCCTGTGACTGGGGGTGAATGTTTGATTTGTTCAGCATTCCGTCCATCATTTCTTCTTTTTGCTTTTCACAGGAAACTGTGGACTTTCAATTTCAGAGACTAATTCAGAGGGGAAAATCTTTGACTGGAATGACTCGCTTGGTGTATTCGGCCTCTACTTCATTGCTGTAAGCCTAAAATCACACCTAGGTCCTGCTCAGCCATGTACTTGACTTCTGGTTCATGCTTTACTTTTTCTTGAAATGTTTGCCGTAACAGTTAAAAAATAACATCTCTGTTTCCCATTACCCTGTTTTGATGGTGTCCCTATCTTTCTGCTCAGTAAAATGCTCTCTATGTTTCTAAATAGGTTTAGGATTTTTATTATGTTGTGGTATTTACTTTAAACCTGTTGGTACTGCTTGAACTTAGCATGGACTTCTCTGGGACTTGCCTTCTGGTTGTGCCATAGCTACATAGGTTAAGAGGAGATTTTCTCAGAACTGTGTTTTGACCTAACGGAGGTGGGTTTATTAAGTTGACGGGGATACCTCCTCCTCAATTAATTACCCCATTTCTGACTTTAACCAGTTATCATTGGGTCAACTATCATGTTGGCATGGTTGAGCTCCCTCTTTTAGAATACCCCTACATCAGCTTCTCTACTCAATTGAAACTGGAATGTATGATGCAGGTCCAGTAGCATCAGCTGCATGCAAGGTTTTCTGGATGTTCAAATAAACCACATTTTCTTACAATAAAAAAAAATGGACAGCATTGAGTTAAAGCATTAGTCTATCTTGAAGCCCTGAACAATATTTTTGTATGCTACTTTTTTACCGTACTGTAACCACATCAATAAACCAGGGTAGCATATCCTTCACTTTACAATAGATAATATAGACCATGGGTAATGGCTCATTATTTGCAGCATTTAAAGCGGTGTTTGCTGTAGGTTGCTTGCTTGTATTATCTATTTCAAAGGTAATCATAAAAATGTACTTTTCCTGTATCACCTGATGATTAGGCAAGCATTCCTAGATCTAGATTATGATGCCACTGCATTTTTTAGTGCTTTATGGTTAGGTACTCTACCTACTGTTACTTTTTATGTAGGCAATATTCTCTTTCACTTGCATGAGATATAGTTATCAATGTATCAAATAATATATTGTTATATTTCGTATAGGTCCCCTAATATAAGCGCAGGTAACATTATAACCCTTCACCTATATTCTCTCTTACATTACATACATAACGGTTCTTAGGGACTGACCTTTTACCTAGATACAATACTGCACACAGAACGCAGGATTTTCCCTGGTGAAAGCCTCACACATTATGCATGAGGAATTATGGAAGCACATTAGGACTACCATCTCCTGTAAAATATCTATGTACAAAGTTCATTTCCGACGTCATCCTAAGTCTGACAAAGTAATACAGCAAGATGGAACCCCCGGGAAGACCTATGGGTCTAAATACATCACATCTTGCTAAGACAGGCAGGGGAGATCAGGACTTCCCAGCCGACACACTGACCAGAGATGCTGAGGTTTCTGCATTCAGATACTCCAGCTCGCAGTGGTCTAACATTCCTTGCGGGTGTCCAACCCAAGACCAGTACAGGGTCCCATAGTCTCTCAATCCAGGTAATGGGGGTGACTTTATCCTAAGGGGATTATTGGCTTAACTCCTACAAGCATGCTAAGTACACTTCGGTACATCTAGATAGGAAGGCATTGTAGTTGTACGCACATTTTATTTTCATGTATTTTATATACTCGTATGTATTCATGATTATTGCAAGATCATTGTTTCCAAACATTTATATCTGTTACTGTCTAGTGGTTGTTGCAGCTCATCTATTTTACACTAGACTAACGATTGTTCAATAAATGCTTATTGAAAAACGTCCAGACCATTTATTCCGTGTATTTCTTTGAGACTGAGTGAGCACGAGTGACTGAGCGAAAAGCAGTATACTGTTTCCACGGTCCTGATGGATCAGGGTTGTCATGTTCAATGGTTGCCAAGAACTATTCTCTCCTTGGTAAGAGGAGATTCTAGTGGCACTGTGAGCTAGCTGGTACAGAAGGCGAACATACCCGGTGGGGGTGTTGAGACTCAATCTGACACCAGCCCTACAGTGTATGTTGTCCGCACGTGCAGATCCTGTATACGTTTTTATAGGAACTACACAACATGGTGCTGCCAACGTTGGTTGGGTACTTATTTATTTATTTTATTTTGAGTGTTTTGTATAGCACTAACAAGACCCTTGCAGGTATCCGAGCGCTTTACAGGGCAAATATAGGAGGTAGACATAAGCATAAAAATACTGTGAGTTAGATTAAATCAGAAATGGTAGCTAATATAGATTAGTACATATATACATGAATGTAAAAAATAGTTCAAGTGAATTTGGCCAAAAGAATCGCTTTCACTTCTTTTTTTTAAAATGTCGTGGACTGGTTCAGTCTCGTGTCTGGAGGCAAGGTGTTCCATATCCTGGGGGCCATTCCTGAGAAGGTACGATTGTATGTTTTCTTCTTGGAGAATCATTGTGGTTTTAGTAGAAGATTATTGGAACTCCTAGTGGTTCTGCTACCACGCAATGGTACCAATTTCTCCACTAGATATCTTGGGGTTTTGTGGTGCAGTGCCATGTGTGTGATGCAGGTAATTTTCAGTTGGATTCTGGCTTCGAGAGGTAGCCAATGGAGGACACGAAGGTCAGGGAAGATGTGACAATTTCTTTTGGAGCCTGTGATGAGTCAAGCGGCTGAGTTGATTTAGGCTCTAAGATGGGCTGTCGTACATCTAGGAAGGCCACAGTTAGTGACACTCCTGTAGTCCACTCTCGGGATTACAAGAGTCTGACCTGCCTGTTTAAAGTCATTTGCGTGTATGAAGGGTTTTAGTCTTCTCAGGGTATTCATCTGAAAATGTGCTCCTTTTGTCGCTGCGCTGATGTGATTCTGCAAATTAAGCTTATTATCCAGAGTTATTCCTAGCGATTTCCCAGCATCTATAATTTGAGGATAGCCATTGAGTGCAGTTAGGTGCTTCATCCACTCGCGGATGTTGGTTGTTTGGCTGGGGGTGGCGATTAGGAGGAATTCTGTTTTGAGGGTGTTTAGTTTTAAGTGGTTTTTGGCGAGCCATGTCTGTGTTTTCTATAGCGTCAAGTTAAGGGACATGATGTCTTCAAGTGAGTGGACCTTAATGTAGAGTTGTGTATCATCTGCGTACATGTGATATTGGACATTTGAGGAGTTGAGAAACTTGGTGAGTGGTTCCTAAACAAATTGAAGAGTGTCGGAGAGAGGGAAGATCAGTGGGGTACTTCTAAAGTGACAGGACTTGGATAAAGATTGATTGATCTTGAATCTTTGTGGTCTGTTTTGGAAGAAGGAAGTGAACCAATTTAGAACTGTTCCAGATAGTCCCATTCTATGTTTCAGGAGGTCTAGTAAGATTATGTGTTTGACGGTGTCAAAGGCTGAGGATAGGACGAGCAGTATTAGCAAACAAGCTTTGTTTTCGTCCAATATTTGTAATGCGTCATCTATTATGTGGGTCATGGCTGATTCGGTACTGTGCTCGGTCGGAAAACCAGATTGGAATTGATCAAGCAGGTTGAAGTGGTTTATGTGGTTGCTAAGCTGCATGTGAACAATTTGTTTTAATAGTTTGGCCAGGGTAGGGATGTTGGATATTGGGCGATGGTTATTCAGGTCAGACGGGTCCGCCACTGGCTTTTTCAGGATGGGGTAAGACTGCCCAGCTTTGAGGTTGTCTGAGATGGCTCCTTGCAAAAGCAAAGTGTTTATGATCCTAGTCCACAGAGGCACTAATATTGGAATGTAGTCTTTTAGGTGGGTTGCCGGAAGTGGGTCTATAAAGTGATTGGAGGGATTCAGAGCAATAAGTGTTTTTAGGATATTTTTTTCGCTGTAGAGGTTGAAGGCGACCCAGGGGGGTATTATTTTTGAGGTCATGCTTTGCGGAATAACTAAGCGAGGTCGTCAGCGTGGTAATTGAGGTGATCATATGTGGGTCAGTATGGGATAATGGATCGTTAAGAAGCTCAGACTTTATGTAATCAGTCTTGGTTGTAAAAAAGGAAGCAAATTCATCGCAATTGGGGAGTGTTTCTGAATAGACTTGGGGGGAATAGGAGACATCCGTAGATTGAGATTTAATTATTTCAAATAATCTTTTGGGACGATTCTTGGTCCGGTCTAATTGTTTACTACGGAAGTCAGCTTTAGATCATCTAATCATTCTGCAATAGGAGTTTCTTGTGCTTCTTAATACTTTGAGGTGGTCCGAGGATGGTGCAGCTCTCTATTGTCGTTCAATTGCTCTAAGTGATCTTCTGTCTTTATTTAGCCTACCATCATACGAGGGGATTGAAACTTTTGAGGTGACTTTTCAATTGAAGGGGAGCTAGATTGTCAAATGCCGAGTTCCTAGCGTGGAAGTAGTGATTAGTCAGATCATGAACATCCTTTACTCTATCAGGTGGGGGCATGAGGGTAGGACAAGCGGTTGCGAGTGAGACAGGAGTTATGTTATTTAGATTTCTCTTCCAGATTTTCGTTCGTGTGGGTTGGACAGAGAGTACTTTAACAGCTTCATTGATATGGAAAGGGATGATGGGATGGTCAGACCAGTCACAGGGGAGGATTCATTCCAAATGGGTGGAGTCCACTTTGGAAATTACTCGATCCAAAGTTGACCCTTTTATATGGGTGGGGCTGTCACAGAATTGGGACAAGTTAAGGTCGGATAGGAAGACTTTGAGGATATTGACCCCTGGGTCATCAAGGTTAGTCCAGTGGAGGTTGAAGTCCCCCAGGAAGATCTGAGTGTTCTGTAGTCCATCATTAGTAGCTAAAATATCCATTATGTGTTCAATGAAGGTCAGGTTGTTGACTGGTGGATGGTAAAATGCATGTAGTGAACATATTGGCTTGTTATTGTTAGTGACGTCTAAGCATAGGTATTCACAGGACGAGAGAACAGCGGAGTTGGAGCGGATCACAGAGAGGTAGTTTCGATGTATGGAGCCAATGCCCCGCCTAGCCTATCAATTCTATCTAGTCTTGTGATGTGATAGTATGGGGGAACTAGTATGTCTAGGATAGGCTTGGATGAGTCATTAAGCCAAGTTTCTGTTAAAATTATAAGGTCATGTTCATTGGTTAGTATGAGGTCAGCCAAATCTGGGGCATGGTGTGTGGCTGACCTACAGTTTAGTAGGATACATTTTAGCTTGGGCTTCGTAGGAGTAGTGTTGGGGTAGTATAAGATGGGAAAGCTCTTGAAATTGCTTTCAACAATGCCTCTGAGACTATGTCTTGTAACTATAGAGGCATTGGAAGGGATGGGGTAAATTAGGGATGATTTATGTGTGTTATCAGCGTGCTCAAAATTAGGGGGTGGGGTCGGGGGCTCGTAAGAGTAAAGTAGGGAAGTTAGATCCTTCGATGAGAGAGGCTTATTTCTTCTGATCAGGCGGGATGAGGCATTGGGAAAAGGTAATGTTTTCCATCTGGCGAGCTTCTGTGAGGGGGAGTTAGCTCGAGGCTGATGAGTGAGTTTTGCTTCTGTCTTGGGTTGTGGCTGGATCAGGTCATTGAGCAGTTTTATATCCTGTTTGATTTGTTGTAGGGATAGTACTATTTCATCTAATCTAGAATCAGGTGTTGGAGTTATTGTGAACATTTAACAGTCAAAACTTAGTAGTTCAGTCGTGCTATTCTCAGAGGCCCCTACTTACATTTCCCTGAGACGTCTGGAGTAGTAGGGTACAAAATCCACCGCTGCTGAGTAGGAAAAGTCCTATTTATTGGCAGTTGTTTACCTAGACTTGAAGGACACATTGTTGCTAAATTGTGCATAACACATTATCTTAGTTACCTTGGAAAGCTCTTCTTTACTAAAACGATGACTGAGGAAAGACATAACGTCTTCACCTTTCAGAAGAAGATGCAGACGCAATTCACATTGCAGAAAATGTTAGGAATTATGTCACCATAAACTAGGTGCACATGGTTTAACAGCCAGGGGTGGACAAGTAACATTTGTGATTGAGGCACACAAATTATTTAGAACAGAGGTATTATATACATGGGTTACATTCCCAGTTGCGAATGCAATAACAAAGACATTTCATTACTACACAGAAGATGAAATGCTGGACGAATAATGTCACTATGAGGAGATTGAAGTTCCACTAACTTACCAAGAATGCATTTACTGGTTTAAAGGTACCCTCCACCATACAAGAAATAGTAGGACTCGGCCCGCTCGGAAGAGATGGAGCAACATGGCCGATATTAGCGGCATACACACCACATCCTGACATTGAAACAATGCCAGGAGGAGCCTTACTTACACTTCATAAAGAACTAATACAACTATACAGAAATATGACACAGTTTGTGATGAGGGCACTCATGGTTCAGCAAGCAACGGCTACAATAACAAGTCCAGTTCAGAATTCAACAACTAAAATCACACCACAAACGTTAGACACAATAATGGGTAAAATGCCCACAAAACCTTGAACAAATACCATTCTGGGTAGCTCAAAAGTTAACACAGCTAGAAGCAGCATTCCCGAATACAAGCCCATTTGAAAAACACAGAAGGTTAACAATCTGTTTTCCTATGGGAATAACACCAAAAAAAGAGGATTGTACCTCATGGGGTACAGATTTTGCTGCCATATGTACCAGAACTCCGGGTATCCCGTCGTTAACAGTAATACCGGAAGTATTAAGACAAATACAGAAAGAGTACGGAGCAGAACCTGGTCTAAACTTAGGGATAAAACTACTTGGTAATTTTACTAAGCTATAATATTAGCAAATATTAAAGGGGAAGCAGCATAGGTAGCAATCTGTCAACGCTTAAGGGGGCTCAGTCCTTTACAACAGGAACATGAATTACCCAAAATATTTGAGACTGCATATGCAGATTTAGGCAGAGAGTTTAGGGGGGAACGCAGTAAAATCTCAGCTGATCCTGAAAAGGACACCTTCAAGCAGGTACCTACTTCTTCTAAAAATAAGTGGGACAATAACCAAAAAGCAAATGAATATAGAAAATCGGTGTCAATCCAGAGGTAGGTCTGCCCCACAGGAGCCCTGACAGGTATCAGGATACTGATACACATTTCTCTCATTCCTTTCAGGGTTCAACGAAAAACTCTGAGAGGGAAGGATGGTCAGACAGACAAGAAGAGCGTACAAAGCTCTGAGATAAGCAACGAGCTCCAGACTACACTTCTAAAGAAGAAGAAAAACCTAAAACAAAACCTCAATTCTGAAAGAAGAAAGTGGCAGGTCTAAAGATCAGACATGCCAAGAATTCTGATTACTCAACTACTGAACGGGTAACGGGCTCTGACGATGCTGGAAAGTGCAGCAGAAGTAATAATAGCTCACTAGAACCAGATGGAATTTCTGGTGACTGCGGTCTTGAATGATTATATCACGGTGGAAACACCTGATACTAGGGTAAGCACCCCACATAAGTTATATGAAATAACACTCCAGGTGGAAGGTGACAAGCCCAGGAAAGTTAGAGGTCTCTTTTGGGAGAACTTGACGTATGGCTATGACATTCATACAAGATTGGTGCCAGCGTCCCTTATGGATTGCCCTAGGGGGGGAAACAGTAATTTTGACTGCTTTTTCAGACAGTGCTCCCAAATATCTAAAATACACATATGCATGGGAGTGAGCCCCGGCCCTAGCCCCTGCATTATATCGAAACCATGTTGGATGGGATGATGATTCTACCCACCACATAATACCACTGAAACTACCCTGACTCCAAAGAGACAGTATCCAATAAAGCAAGAAGCTAAAAGACATGTCAGGGAAATCATAGATGAACTTGAATGCCAAGGCGTGAAACTTGCACCTCTCAAATGAATAATCCTTTGTTTCTCGTAATGAAACCTGGCAACTCATATCATCTAGTTTTGGATTTCAGACATTTAAACACTTGCACAAAAACATTTGCAGTACAAAATGCACACCGAGACACATTAATAAATAACATTGTGGAAATAAAATACAAAACCACACTAGACATCTTGAATGGATTCTTCTGCCAACATATAGCACCTGAAAGCAGGTATTTAACAGCATTTTCCATGTTAGGCTCCCGGCATCAATTCTGTCGACTTCCCCATAGATATAAGAACAGCTCAGGATTGTTCTCAGCCTGAGTAACTTAATTACTTCAAAATCTGGATAAAGAGTCATTGTCCTATGCTGATGACATTTATCTAATGGATGATGACCTGGTAGAAAACTTGACCAGAGTGAATACCATAATATTGGAATTTACCTCTGAGGGCTATAAATTAAATTTTAAGAAATCAATAATAGCCCACCTCAGTTTCCTATTTCTGGGATATGAGCTCTCAAATGAAGAAAAAAGCTTAGCAGTTAACTTTTAAGAAAAGTGCGCGCTGCTCCAACCTCTAAAATCATTGAAGAATTTACAATCAATGCTAGGATTCCTGAACTTTGGCAGAACATACATTTTGTATTACACAGAGAGGGTTAAACCTTTCTACGATCTAATGAGACACGATTTTTCAGTTAGCTAATGGACACAGAAACATACAGATATCCGACGTTCCGTACAAGCATCAAAACACTTTAAAACACGCATGAATGTCCACAACCTAGTAATCCGTATAGTTGTGGGTCAATCAAGGTACATCTTCCTAACATACAATGAAGGTGAAACAATGCCAATAGCATACAAGTCACATTTGTACACAAATGCTGAGTGCGTGTCACATCAACAGAAAATATTCTGACAGCAGAGCAGACTGCTGTAGTGAGAGAAAGAGCACTGGCTCAGGGCAAACAACTAATTGTCATGACCCCAGACCGGCCTTACAGGGTGCGACAAAGGAAAGCTTCCCTAACACAAAAGCCTTACATCTGAGATGGATACAATGGGCTAATTCTCTCACTGCAACAGACATAGAATACAGGTACGACCCAAGTCTAAAAACACAAGTATTCCTGCAATACCAACAAGAATATCCTCTCCCGAGTGAAATAATGGCTCTAGATCAGAATGAATACATAATTTACACTGACAGAACTGCTCAGCCGGCCATTGGAAGCAAACAACAATTCAGCGCCACATGCACTCAGGCTGGAAAATTTAATCCAAATTGTACAAAAATACAATCTCTAGGAGATTGTACGGCGCATCTAGCAGAATTAAAAGCTCTGTTCCTGGCACTGGTAAATATGGATTGAGAATTCCCCACACTAATTTTGTGTGATTTTTTTAGTGTGTACAGCCATACGAGTACTTACACCACTGGGGTAAAAATGGGTGAAAAGATGCAAAACATGGCGCAATTGAGCACAAAAAGCTATGGGAACAGGTAATGGAGTTGAAAAACGAACTACCGAGAGCTTACGAGATACACACACTAGGTCATCAACATGATAGTGTTCACGTTGAAGGGAATTCATTGGCTGATGAGGCCACAAAGGGAGCAGTACGCACGGCTTCCGTAGCTACAATCACTCATTCAAAAACAAGAATAGACGGTGGGAATTTGGTTGCAAATATTGCTACATGCAATAAATCGGCACTTTTGAAAAGATCTTCGCTCAAGTACTCCTACAAGCTAGATGCAAACACCTTTCCATTTGCTCAGATTCCTGGAGTGGGGAATAGAGTAATACCAAACATGGATCGCAGATTAGGCTTAATATTAGCTGCACATGAGGAACAGGGTTCCGAGCATGCAGGGGTTACGGCGACTGTTGAATTGCTGAAACAACGCTACAGGTGGCCAGGATTGAAAAGCAGACTAAAGATTATGTCTTAAAATGCGACATCTGCCAGAAGATGAAAGGCTCCACCATAACACCTTCAGCGCAGACACCATTATTATTGTCAGACAAACCACTCACGTGTGTTTTTTTGGACCACTGTGACCCCTTACAAACAGATGGGGCTTACAGGTATATAAAGGTTGCAGTGGATTCCTGCTCAATATTCCTATGCGTGTGGCCCCATCGCTCAACTGACACTCGAACTTTTATCAAAGTTTTGTGAGTCTTTATAGGGACTTACACAATTGGCACATTACATTCTGACCAAGGCCTTGCGTTTAGCTCTTGGGCTTATAAGGAAGCCTTGGGAGATTTGGATATAGCATTGCGGTACTCCTCTCCGTACCATCCAGAGGGAAATTCAGTTGTGGAGAGGAAAAACTGGGACTTAAAGCAATCTTTAACAGCTAGAGAATTAGGTTTGGGTGGTAGTTGGGTCAAACATTTATATGGAGTAGAAAGAGCCTTGAGCAACATGCCAAGACGTTCTCTAGGGGGTGTCACTCCTTATGAGGTCATTTTTGGAACGAGAATGTGGGCACCTGATCTTGATTTTGAAGGCACAGTGGTGGATGAGAATTCTTGTGACATCCATAAATGTTTGGTTGTTTTACAGGATCTCAATCAAACCAGGGCACTACAAAGCAAGACCGCCACTGGGGAAGTCAAGTAAGTCCTGCCAAGACCTGTCTGGGTCCCTAAAGTTGGGGATCTGGTCAGAGAAAGAATAGTGAACAAAAATGAATTTGGGCCATCATACAGAAAGCCTGTACCTGTCCTGGCCATTGAAGGAGCAAGAACTGTACTTCTGCTGCCTCTTGCCGGGAAAGAGGAGAAAAGATTTGTCTCCATTGACCTGATAAAACCACACTATGTGGCCGATACTGAATAGTAGGCCTTGTGGACTCCTGAATAGCCAAGCCCTCCTCTTGCTACATTTCAGGAAGTTCAAACAAAAAGACTCATCAAGTTTGAAGAGTCCCCAGCACAGAATGATGTACCATGCAATAATGTCATAGAACTCGTTTCTCTTGAAAATTAAGTTCAAACTCAAATTCAAAATCAAAATGAAAGACAAACTTCTAATCGACCAAACACTGATGTCTACATTAACGTGCCTCAACAAGAGCCATCTACAAGTTTAACAAAACCTGCGGAACTACCAAAGGTTTATTGAACTGCATCTGGCTATTTCATCGACTTCAATACATTTTCATTGGATCCAGGTGAACCTGAAACGTTGCCAGCCCGAAATACTTGTCACCAGAAAATCAACGACTTTTTCATCTTTCTTCAACAAACATACTTGGTAATAGCTTGGAGAGAACATTGTGTAATCACTGGGATACTTTTCTTTCTTTTTTGAATAGGCTTAATAAATGTTTTTAGCATGCTCATTAAGGGAACTTATCTTAGACAAAGCTCTGCATCATCAAAAGTGAATCTGATTCTGAAACCTCACCTTTCATCACATTGTGAACAAAGAGACTTGTCATCAGTGAACATTACAAGAGTTCCTATACCTGATGGTGTTGTGAACGTATCTAGGACCCTATTTAAATATTCCCGATTTATGCCCTTATGTGGTTATAACAAATCATATCCTTAAAGGCATAATTATCATATCCATATTTAGTCATAGCCAATTCAGTCCAAATACGGCAAGGCTACTCCCATAGACTCCTAGAAAGTACAGCGCGTTCTTAAAACAAACCAAACCTCCAGCAGCCCGGGAATTCCCCCTGCTTCTGTTTTGATTTGCCCAAGAACTCCTGGTGTCCTGAAAGTACTGCAAGTTCTTACTGACGTCTTATGTCCAACCTTACGTCAAACTCGGCACCTTCCAGGTATAAATATACCAACAGCTGCCCTAGCAAACACACAGTGGTTTGGAGCAGATCGACTTACCCAACGCCCTGCTGAGGCAAGTGCCGAAGGAAGCCGACCCTCCCATTGACTCACTGAGAGAGACGATGTCTTTTCTCCTACCGAGAAATCCAGCTCCAGTGTTTCCAGTCACCCTTGCGGGTTGCTGGGAGTTGAGTCCTGAGAACGAGATACAAGACCTCCTTCAATCTATGAACAAGGTACGGAGCTGATTAGATCCTTACAGAATTCTTGATTTAAATTCTTGGCAAAAACTATCTTAAACTGCAGCTCACTTACTCCTTCCCACGTACTAGGCTTAGGTTAGGTACACCAGGGTAGGCGTATCTTAGAAGCACCAGTTGAGTACGTTTAGTCAATGATTTTATATATGTATATATTTTATCTATTTTAAACACGGTATGGCTTAGAAACTGTACCATGCTTTTACAGTATTATTTCATAATACTCCTTTTACTGTACGCAATTTACTTTATGACAAGTATTGCAATTGTGGCAACTCACTTCTCTTGCATGAGAAAGAAGACTGTTCAATAAATAACCACTTTATGTCTCTCTATTTCTCTGCGCTTCTGGTGAAACTAAGCATGCACAATTGACTGAGTGAAATAGTTATCTATTGTTTCCGCGACTCTGGAGATATACTTCTTATTCTGGAGGGAGCAAAGTTGTCATGTTTATGCAGTTGTCAGAAACTAATCCCTTCTTGTCTATTCAGGAAAGTTAACACCTTCCTGTTTACTCGAGAAAGTTTCTAGTGACCTCTGAGCTAGCTGGCATTCATAATTAAGTCTAACATATTCAATAGAGACCTAGTCGACCTCAGTCCTACGTCTAAACTATCGTTTATGTTATTCCAATGCGCAGAGCCTATTGGGAATACTCCAATAGATGTCTGGAGTGGGTGAAAGGTTAATATCCGCCAAAACTTAGTAGGATGAGAATCCTATGTATTAGTTCTTGGTTTAGTCAACGTTGAAGGATACAGTGTTCCAAAATATTGTGCACCTAATCTTTGTTTCCTTGATACTTGCTCTGCAAAAACTTTCTGTCAGAAAACATGTCAGAAAGTGACGACGAAAGGGAGAGAGCTAAAATAGCAGCTCAACTTTTAGCGGAAGACACAAGTCTCCGGCAAGCTGACCCGGAGGCTATACTAATACCAATCAATGTAAGGAAGAGTGTAACTTACAAACTTATTGAAAATGGAGCATCATCAAGAGGTGGTACAGTCATATTTGTGGTAGAGGCCCATGAATATCGGCAGACAGAGGTATTCTATTCCTGGATACATTTTCCAGCAGCACATGCTAAGAAACACGAGTTCCACTACTACAAAATAGAGGAATCTCCAACGGAATACGTTCCTTTTGAGGACATTGTAATTCCACTAACATACCAAGAGCACCAGCTCTGGTTTAATGACGCCCTAAAACATCAAAATCACTTCACCAGGCTCGGTCCACTAAGTAGACCAGGAGCCACATGGCCGGTTCTAGCCGGCTATACACCACATCCTGACATTGAAAAAATGTCAAGCGGAGAACTTTTAGTTCAACTAAAACAACTAATTAAAATACATAGACAATTAGTCGAATATGTCATGCGGACTTTAACAGTCCAACCAGCAATAAAAATTCCACAGCACACCCCTCATCTGGGGAACACAAATAAAATTATACCACAGACTATACAATCAGTCATTGGTAAATTACCCGCAAAACGGTAACAAATTCCATTCTGGTTAGCTCAAAAAATCACTCGGATAGAGGCAGTATTTCCTGATACTACAGCTAATGAGAAACACAGAATTCTGACTATCTGCCTTCCAATGGGGATCGCACCACATGTGGAGGACTGTGACACTTGGGGCACAGTCTTTGCTTCAATAAGCACAAAAACACATGGTGTTCCGTCCATGGCGGTTATACCAGACATTCTAAGACAGATTCAAAATGAATACGGTCCAGAGCCCGCTTTAAATCTAGGTATGAAATTACTGAAAGACTTTAAACAAGTCTCTGCTATACTATTAGCCAACATAAAAGGAGAGGCAGCATCTGTGGTGATCAGTCAAAAATTGAAAGAAACAGATATAGCAATACAACCTTTTGAACTTGCCAGAATAATTGAAAAATCCTATAAAGAATTAGGTAGAGATAGTTTGGGTGGGAAACCACTAAAATCACAACTAACTGAAAATCCTGAAAAAACCTTTATTAAAAATAATTTCATTACTCCAAAAAAGAAGTGGGAGGGTAACAAACAAACTACTCCCAGAGAAAAACAGTTCCAGTCCAGAGGAAGGTCTCCCCAATGGAGAAATAGATCTGCAGAACGGGGGGGCAGGTCTCCACAACGGGAGCCCTCTGAGAAAAGATACAACCTTAGAGATAGGGATAAATTAAGAAAACGTGACAGATATCAAGATATTGATACACGTCCCTCTCGATCTTTTCAGACTTCCTCACAGAAATCGGAAAGAAGAGGACGGTCAAACACAAAGAAGAGCATGTCAAGTCCAAAGACAAGGAACCTGCTCATCAAAGTAAAAAATTACAATTTCCAAAGAAAAAGGTAGCCAGTATTAAAATAAAACATGCCGAGGATTCTGAGGACACAACTCAAGACCGGAGAATGGGCCCAGACAAAGCTAGACAGCGCAGCAGAAGTAACCATAGCTCGCAAGATCCTGATGAATCTTCTGGAGACAGTGGACACGAATGAATACATTCAGGTGGAAACTGCAGACACCAGAGTTAGTGTGCCCCATAAATTATATGAAATAACATTACATATAGAAGGGGACAAAACTAGGAAAATAAAAGGTCTCTTTTAAAGTCAGAAGGCTATGATATCCTGCTAGCAGAGAAAGACTGGCCACCAGAGTTTGTCTGGGAGTGCCCACATGGCGAAAAAATTATTATGCCTGCCTTCTCAAATCTCATTCCAATTCATAAAAAATACACATTTGTTAGAAAATGAGCAGTGGCCCAAGCCCCTGTATTATATAAAAATCATGTAGGATGGGATGAGGATTCTCCTCACCATAAAATTCAGTTAAAGAATCAACCAACTGCACAGAGGCAGTATCCTGTTAAGCAAGAAGCTAAAAAACAAGTCAGGTCTGGGGAACACAAATAAAATTACACCACAGACTATACAATCAGTCATTGGTAAATTACCCGCAAAACGGTAACAAATTCCATTCTGGTTAGCTCAAAAAATCACTCGGATAGAGGCAGTATTTCCTGTTAAGCAAGAAGCTAAAAAACAAGTCAGGGAGATCTTAGATCAACTTGAATATCAGGGGGTAATTGAAACATGCACCTCATCAATGAACAATCCTTTGTTTCCTGTCTCCAAGCCAGACGATTCATATCGTCTAGTTTTGGACTACAGACACCTAAACTCTTGTTGCAAAAAATTTGCAGTACAAAACTCACACAGTGCAGCACTAATGAATAACATTGTGCGCAAAAAATATAAAACGACATAAGATATTTCAAATGGTTTCTTCTGTCAAAACATAGCAACAAAAAGCAGGTATTTGACCGCTTTCTCCTGTATGGGGGCCAAAAAGCAATTTTGTCATCTCCCACAGGGATTCAAGAACAGCCCAGGATTATTTTCAGACAGGGTAACAGAATTACTACAAATGTATGATGATGAGGCATTATCTTATGTCTATGACATCACTTGAAAAGAGTGAACACCATTATACTTGGGTTAGCAGCTGAAGGGTACAAATTCAACTTTAAAAAGTCACGAATTGCCCACCTCACTGTCCTATTTTTGGGATATGAGTTATCAAGTGAAGGCAAAAGCCTAGCAGACAACTTCTTAGAGAAGTGTGCAGTACGCCAAGCTCCAAAAACGCTGAAAAACTTACAATCACTTCTAGGTCTCCTGAATTTCGGAAGAACTTACATTCTAAACTATGCAGAGAGGGTTAAACCTCTCTACGAATTAATAAAATCTGATTTTAAACCAATTAATTCGACTCAGAAACACACAAAAAAATTAGGATCAATACAAACAGATATGTTTACTAAAACAAAACTGCAAACACGCGCAAACGAACGCAACCTTGTAATCCGAGTCATCCCAGGAAGATGCGGATTCACATACCTGACCTCTAATGAGGGAGAAACGGTACCAATAGCTTATAAATCACACTTGTACACACAAGCTGAAATGAAATTCAGTTGTACTGAAAAAATTCTGACTGCGGTTCAAACTGCTGTAGCAAAAGAAAGAGCCCTAGCCCAAGGGAAAAGTATATCTGTTTTAACAACAGTATCAGCCCTTGAGGCAGTAACAAGACCAAGCATTCCGAATGCTAAGGCTTTAGATCCAAAATGGATACAATGGGAAAATTCTCTTGCTGCAACAGACGTGAAACACGCATTTGATCCAAAAATGAAAAAACTAGAAGATCTGGAATATGAACATACTTGTCCTCTGTCAATCGAAATTCTGCCTCTCGAACAGTACTCATGTGTAATATACACGGACAGATTTGCACAACACTACGTTGTGGAAAAACAAGTTTACAATGCAGCATGCGCGATTGTTAAAGATCGCTGGCGCTTAGGTAAATTCAGACCGATGGTCACCAAAACTGAATCACTCAGAAACTGTACAGCTCAGCGAGCTGAAATAAGATCTTTAAAGATGGCGCTTGAAAATGCCGATCGCGAATTCCCCACACTAATAGTGTGCGATTCGCATCACTGCGTCCAGTCTTACAATAATGACATGCAGACGTGGATTAAGAACGATTACAAAGATAAGACAGGTGCCACAATAAAGCATAAAAAACTTTGGGAACAAGTAGTTCTTTTGCAGAAAGAACTACAAAAGACTCACGTGATACATACGCAGAGTCTTCAACGTGATGGCGTTCACGTTGCGGGGAATTCATTGGCTAACAGAGCCACAACGGCAGCTGTCAAACCGGCTTCCGTAGCTACAAAAAAGCGTTCTAAAAAACAAATAGATGGAGAAACTATACTAGCTGTAAAAGCCTCAATGGAAGGCAACTATGCGGCGTTACCTCTAAATTATCCACTCGGAAACATATACATAATTGATGCGAACTCCGTTCCATTTGCTCGAATCCCTGGAGTGGGGGACAGAGTAATTTAAAACACGAACCAGAGGACTTACTTGATTTAAGAAGCACACATGGGAAAGGGTCTGAGGCACCAAGAGATCTTGAAATCTCTAATAGAATTACAATCACAATACTGGTGGCCGGGGATGAGCGTGTAAATTTATAACTTTGCAATGAATTGTAAGGACTGCAACAGAGATCGCAGTTATGAACCGGACCAGACACCAGCCCAGACACCTCTATTAGAGAGCATTAGGCTATCTATACGCAGAAATTCAGACGGAAAAATGCGATCCCATAATTATTAAGACGAGATCCATTTGGATGTGGCCCCAGCGCTCGGCTGACGCCAGAACTGTTATAAAAGATGAGCGAGTCTTTATCGGCACATACGCAATTGGCATGCTACATTCTGACCAGGGTCCTGGGTTTAGCTCTCGAGCTTACGAGGAGGCCATGGCCAGCTTGGGCATTGCATTGCGGTACTCTAGTCCATTCCATCCCGAGGGAAATGCGGTAGTGGAGAGAAAAAAATGTGACATAAAGCAATCTATAACAGCGATGGTGTTAGGTTCGGGTGACGGGTGGGTCAAACATCTAACAAGTGTCCAACGTAGTCTTAATAATCTGCCAAGAAATTCTCTGGGGGGAATCACTCCGTATGAACTTTTGTTTGGTACCAGAATGATCACCAGTGACCTCGATTGTCAGACTTCAGTGGTGGAACAAAAAACCTTTGATATCAAAGAGCGTTTGGCTGTTTTACAGGACTTAAATGAAATAAGAAGAAGTCTAAGTAACACAAAGCTAAAGCCAACGGCCACTGAAGAAAAACCACCTGTCCCAGCAAGACCTGTCTGGATTCCAAAGATTGGGGATCTGGTCATAGAAAAGATTGCGGTGAAGAAGGAATTTGGGCCTTCTTACAGAAAAGCAGTACCTGTCTTAGCTGTCAGTGGAACAAGATCAGTAGTACTACTGCCCCTTGCTGGTAAAAAGGAGAACAGAGTTGTATCAATCGACCTGGTAAAACCACAATCATGGGGCCAATAATAAGTAGTAGGCCCAGTGGACTCCCAAGAAGTAGCAGAAGACCAAACCCTGCTACAATTCAAGAGGTTCAAACTGAGAGACTAATCACATTTGATAAACCTGCAGTGAATAAAAAAGGACTATGCAATAAAGCAATGGAACTAGTGCCTCTTGAAACCCAAATTGCAACAGTTCGTCAAGAAACAACAATCTACAATGATGTAGCCTCTGACTACACAAATGCAAAGATTAATGAAAATCCGGAAGCAATAACAAAAATTGACAGAACTGCATCTGGCTACTTCATCAATTTCGATGACTTTTCTGATGATCCAAGTGAACATAAAGAAACGACAGCAACTAAAACTTTCAAAGAAAAAATAACTGAACTCTTTCATCAACTCAAAGAAACATATCTGATTTCACCATGGATTGAATTATGGATTGTGTTAGGTGTACTTTTCCTCCTACTCTGGCTCATTTTGGTTTTAAGCTTGGGAAAATTAATTGATGGAAAATATAGTACAATGGACACAGCAAGTCAGAACATCAACTTGGTCCTAAAGCCTCACAGATCTTCTCACATTGAAAAAAGAGAACTGTCATCAATGAACATCACAGCCATTCCTATACCTGGTGGTGTAGCGTGGGACGCTACTGATTACGAAATTTATGGCCCGGTTGAACTCTTGAAATATCCACATCAGTTCAAGGTTTCATTAAGTGACTTTGTATCACCTCGTACTTTCTCTGATGATTGGGACTTTGAAAATATTAATAATATGATGTCAGATTTAGAAATGTCAGCAAAATTTACAGAACATGATTATTTAGAAGGCTCATCAAACTATGAAGAAATGTATTGCTTTAATCATTATGGGCATCACTATTTGCATACATCTGCTAATCCTAGAAATGTTTTTACCTATAATCAATGGGAACATTGTCCCACACCGCCAAAAAGCAGCTCGAAAACATTATATGAGAAATTCACATACTTCTCAGGATTTAACAACACAGATCCAGAAACGTTTTATTTTAAAATGTTAAATAAGACAGGAATGAAAAACGTGTTGACAAACACTAAATTGATTTATTCCACAATTTTTTATGAAAAAATGTCTACATTTGGTTTTGAATTTTGGAAAAACAACATTGAAACAAAAACCATTTGGGGTACAAAAGATTGGCAGGTAAAAGGTCTAGAATCATTATTTAGAGCCTGCATGATCCCAGAACAGATAATGTTCCTGAATGACACCATTCAACAAACAACCTGTCTTGGCCTAGCCAAGATAAAAGACTTAAACAAACCGTCTATTCCAAAATCCATGCCTGATAGTAATAGCACTACAGATGTGGAGATAGACGTATCCCATATTTTACAACAAAACAGAACAAATCCTGATTGGAGAAAATGGTTGATCTGGCCCACAGACACTAATAACTGTCAAGATAAATTCCTGAATAAAAGACAGGGGTTCAAATAGAACAGGCCAGACCCAAGATATTCCCAGAGACAACATCCAGGGATAGTTACAACATACATTGTAGGAAAGCTATGCCTCGAATTGATACAGAAATCCACACTGCCTGAAATTAAGCAACACTTGACTTTACTTCAAGAAGGTGTTGACTTGCGAGATTTCATATTGGGACCTCGCAAACAGCGTCAAAAGCGTTTCATATACGCCGGTATATAAGCTGCTTGCAACAAAGCTTGGAAAGTAATGCAAATTGAAACTGCTGGAAAAATACGAGAAATTGATCGTATTAATTTGGAAAAATCACTGTCTGTAGTGGACAATGGGTTAACGACTCTGTCCTCCAGAATTTATTCACTGGACAGCATTGTATCATCTGCTATTGGTATAATAGAACAGGATATGGTAATGTTACAACATGGCCAGTCCCAATTACGTTCTATTGTACAGTTAGGCTGGATATTACAAAATCTGCGTTCAGGCTACGTGCCATGGCGTCTAATCAACACAACGTCATTATTTTCTATCTTTAACCTTACAGATAAACAAATCTCCTTGGCACAAAAAGGAGCAGACTATACTGTGCTGAGCATTGAAAAACTAGAAAAATTGCAATTAACAATGTCAGAACGATCTGTCATTGAATGGATAATACATGGTACAATTACAATTCCGATAACAACTTTTCAGTTTCAATATTGCCAAAAGTATATACCAGCAGGTCTGTATGAAAGGTTGGGTAAAGGATACATCTAGTCAACCTGGAATTTACCTTATACACATAGATGTTATAGTAAAGGGAAAAAAGAGGTATTTCTTAGTGGTAACAACTGTAAAAATTCACTAAGCGGTACACTTCTGTGTCAAGGTATTAACTTAGATGGAGCCTGCGAAGGTTCATCAAATAACCTTTCATGCCACCTGCACGGCACCCCTGCTACACAGATAGAGCCTTTTTTCAGACAACTTCGTCAGCTACGGTATAATAAGTGACCACAGCTGTTGTGGCATGGTGCCAGAAACGGCCTATCTCGTGAGCGTTACTTCCAGGGTCATTTGCTATATGCAAGTATTGTATCCAAACAGCAAACCAGACAAGGAGGCAGCAATATGGCCTTCTCTAAATATCTCTTCTATTCAAATTGATACTTTAAGCAGAATGAAGTATATTCTTTTACAAACAACTGTGCCTTTAACCTCGTCCAAAGAGACGTATGATCTGCAAGTTGCAAGGACAGCGGCAGAGATAGTGATACATACATTATGATCAACCAATTGCCCCGTACATTTCACAGAAATGTTAGGTCAAATTTTAAACATGTCTGATACCAGTGGCATCGCACATGTATATAAGACAATTTTTTCGGGACTATTAGCACCCTTTGAAGCAGTCCTGAGCATCTTCCTGAATTTCGTGCACTCTGTGTTTGGCGGCCTGCCTCTCATCTTGGGACTCGTAGCAGGAATTTTTTTTTTGGTTCCTTCTGCTCCGATTTGGCAAATCCATCCACAAACAAAACTCAGGCAACCATGGAAGAAACTATCCTGGCGATGAGATACCGAGAAAGAATAACTAAAGTACTCGGCTTAGCTCGGCTAAGAGATCTGAAAACCACATGGTTTCTTTCATTCAGACCAATCTGGCAAGATTGCATCTTACCTGTTCTACGATGCCTGCTATGCGGAGAAGAATGCGTGTTGGAGGTCTGTCTCACACTACCATCAGCAGTACCTATGGATATCGATACTTTGCTTGGTTTGGTAACGGCTCATGCAACGTGTTGTTCCCAGCGGCTACCTATTCTGATGACGGCATTCTTTGAGACCTCACCATTACGATTAGGTGACGGTGAGGTACGAGATGAATGCGGCACACAGGTACAACCTTCTGTGACCATTGCTGATCTAGACACTGATGATGGCAGTGCTTCTCATATATGCACTATTTCTACTTTTTCGGACTTGGTCCAACTTTCACCTACTGTTGTAGATTAATTCTTTGCCAGCCTATCTGAGTTAATGTTCTCTCCTAACAACGAGAATACCTTTTGAGCACACAGCGTTCCCTGAACTCTGAATTCGACCTTCAATTTTGAAAAACAAAAACTTCTACAAAACTGTGGAACTATTTTTTGGCCTGAAAGCGAAACTATTTTTCCCCGTTTCCAAAATATTTACTTTTTTTTGGCACATGATACTCTGCTTAAAGTAGAACTATTCTTAGAGAACAAGATTTCTATTTTGAAACTCTAGAGATAATATTTTGACTTAGCGTCTAGCACATGTACAGTATTGTATAAATATGTGATGAAATGGTCTCGACCTTCTCTTCTGTATTAAGAGCCATTTCATAAATGTAATTTTCGTGATTCATTCAGTCATCATCCAATGTACGATATATGCATAATCTGAATGATATCATTGCTTGAAAAGCGTACAGTATACTACTCATTTTTCGTGTACATACTATTTCAGATGCATTTAATGTATTTTGGGGTGGGCTGGAAAACACAAGCATAGGTATATGTTTAATATTGCTTAGTATTTAGTAATGATGGACATTATACGTGGAGTGGGTGTTGTGAACGTATCTAGGACCCTATTTAAATATTCCCGATTTATGCCCTTATGTGTTTATAACAAATCCTATCCTTATAAAGGCATAAGAATCATATCCATATTTAGTCATAGCCAATGCAGTCCAAATACAGCAAGGCTACTCCCATAGACTCCTAGAATTCCAACTGCTTCTGTTTTGATTTGCTCAAGAACTCCTGGAGTCCTGAAAGAACTGCAAGTTCTTAGTGACGTCTTATTTCCAACCTTACGTCAAACTCGGCACCTTCCAGGTATAAATATACCAACAGCTGCCCTAGCAAACACACGGTGGTTTGGAGCAGATCGACTATCTACTTGCCCGACGCCCTGCTGAGGCAAGTGCCGAAGGAAGCCGACCCTCCCATTGACGCACTGAGAGAGACGCTGTCTTTTCTCCTGCCGAGAAACCCAGCTCCAGTGTTTCCAGTCACCCTTGCGGGTTGCTGGGAGATCGAGTCCTGAGAACGAGATACAAGACCTCCTTCATTCTATGAACAAGGTACGGAGCTGATTAGATCCTTAGAGAATTCTTGATTTAGATTCTTGGCAAAAACTATCTTAAACTGCAGCTCACTTACTCCTTCCCACGTAGAAGGCTTAGGTTAGGTACACCGGGGTAGGCGTATCTTAGAAGCACCAGTTGAGTACGTTTAGTCAATGATTTTATATATGTATATATTTTATCTATTTTAAACACGGTATGGCTTAGAAACTGTACCATGCTTTTACAGTATTATTTCATAATACTCCTTTTACTGTACGCACTTTACTTTATGACAAGTATTGCAATTGTGGCAACTCACTTCTCTTGCATGAGAAAGAAGACTGTTCAATAAATAACCACTTTATGTCTCTCTATTTCTCTGCGCTTCTGGTGAAACTAAGCATGCACGATTGACTGAGTGAAATAGTAATCTATTGTTTCCGCGACTCTGGAGATATACTCCTTATTGTGGAGGGAGCAAAGTTGTCATGTTTATGCGGTTTTTAGAAACTAATCCCTTCTTGTCTATTCAGGAAAGTTAACACCTTCCTGTTTACTCGGGAAAGTTTCTAGTGACCTCTGAGCTAGCTGGCATTCATAATTAAGTCTAACATATTCAATAGAGACCTAGTCGACCTCAGTCCTATGTCTAAACTATCGTTTATGGTATTCTAATGCGCAGAGCCTATTGGGAATATAGGAACTACACTACAGTGGTATAGTGTGGGGCAAGGTTGATTACGATATATTTGATTTGATCGAACTTTTAAACATACCACATTTATTTAAAATATCCTTAAATTATATCATTACCTTCAGTACGTTCTCCGACGAGTGGGATTATGAAACTGTGAATAATATGTTGTCTGAGGTAGAACAATCTGCTGCCTTTTCTAATCACGAAATGCTGGTAGACACATCAGATTTCGACATAATGTATTGCTATCAATATTATGATCATCAGTTTTTGCACAAATCTGCCAATTCCCAAAATGTTTTCACATACCACCAATGGGAACATTGCCCAACACCACCGAAAAGCAGTTCAAAAACATTTGCACAGAAATGTTCATATTTGTCAGGGTTTAACATGGCTGACCCAGCCTCATATTATTATAAGGTTACACCGACATCAGCACAGAAAAATATGTTGACAAACACTAAACAGATTTACTCTGCTTCCTTTATTACCCAGTTATCTGAACAAGGTTTTGACTTATGGAAAGACACAATAGACACAAAAGCAGTCTGGGGTTCTAGAGACTGGCAAGTCCAGGGAACAGAAGCGCTAATAAGAGCATGCCTCATTCCTCAGCAGATTATGTTTCTGAATGATACTGTACAGCAAACTTCCTGTCTTGGAATAGCCAAGTATAAGGATTTGAACCTCCTCGGATTCCAACACCATCACATACTGAGGGTAATCTTACATCACAAGAAGGGATTTCGCTAGATGACATCATGCAATATAATAGATCAGACCCCAATTGGAAGGGATGGTTAGTTTGGCCTACAGAAACTAATTAATGTCAGGAAATATTCAAAGGTACAACTGAAGGTTTATGTATCCACAGGCCAGATCCACGCTATGTACAAAGAGTACATCCAGGGGTAGTGACGTCATACAGTGTTGAGAAGCTATGCCTCGATTGGCTAAAAACCTCGACACTCACACCGGTGAAACAATACTTATCCTTACTTACAGAGGATGTGGACCTACAGGATTTTTTATTGGGTCCTAGAAAGCCACGTCAAAAACATTTCTATTATGCTGTCTATAACAAAATCTGGAAAGTCTCCCAAAACGAAGCTGCAGAGAGATTTCAAGAAATATATAGGATTAACTTAGAGAAAGCCATAGTTGATAATGGTATGACTATGTTAACTTCCAGGTTATACTCTCTGGTCAACATTGTATCTTCTGCTATTGATGTACTAGAAAACGATTTTCCATACCACAGCACGGGCAATCTCAATTGCGTTGTATTATGTCATTGAGCTGGACACTGCAATCTTTGTGCACAGGGTATGTGCCCTGGCACTTTATCAACAGTACGTCTCTGTTTTCTGCATGCAATCTGAAAACAGACAAAAATGAAACAAAGGGGAGCAAAATATACAATGATGTGTATTGATAAACTGGACATATTAGCTTTTACAGTAGAAGAATCACTGTTTGTAGAATGGTTAATCCATGGACATATCACTTTACCGGTCACAACTTTCCAATTTCAGTATTGCCTAGAACAACAGCAGGAGGCAGACATGAAGAAATGGATAGGGAATTCATCAAGGAATCTTGGAAATTACTGTACAGATTTCGATGCAGGAGTAGGGATCTAGAAGTGTGTCTAAGTGGTATAAACTGTGAGAACGCTTTGAGTGGATCTCTCATATACCAGGATATAATGCTGCACGGGGCCTGTAATGGTTCAGTAGCTAACTTATTCTGTCACTTGAGGGGCGCCCCGGCAGCCATGATTACTCCAGTGTTCAGGCTACTTTAGAATGAGAGTTACTTGATGTTGAACAATCAAGGTTGTTGTGGGATGCTTCCGGGCGTCGCATATCTGGTAACCGTGAGCTCCATGGTGACATGCTGTATGCAAGTATTGTTTCCACCAACACATACAGTCAGGGAGGCGCCGTTATGGCCTTCACTAAATGTTTCTTTAATAAAGTTTGATGCTTTAAGCAGAATGAAAGCCATGCTTCGACAGAAGACCCTGCCCTTAATCTCCATTCGAGAGGCTTTTGATCTCCAAATCACAAGGTGTTCAGCCGAGATACAGTCAATCGTAGGTGCAAATTGCCCCTTCCATTTCGCAGAAATGAATCGTATCTTTAGCATTTATGACATGATGGGTATCATCCACCTATTTATGAACAGAGGTTCAGGACTGTTAAGTACCTTTCAGATGGTTCTCGGAGTTATATCAAACTTTATACACTCCGTATTCGGAAGCATTTTGGGGGGGACTCCCGCTAATTAAAGTCCACTTAAAGCTAAGTAAAGTCCAAGTAAAGATAATTCTGTTTCTAATAGCAGGTATCCTAATTGTAATTTTTGTGCTAAACAATCGACATCCCAGTCACCAAAGAGATGGCAAAAGCACTCCAGGAGCGTAAAAACCATGATTGCATGATACAACATCTGGGCACACCTCGCCTGAGAGAACTAGGTACATCTTGGTTCTTGTCATTTAGACCAGTCTGGATGGACTGCATCTTACCCGTCCTCCGATGCCTGTCTTGCGGAGAAGAATGCGTGTCAAATCTTTGTCTGACACTTCCATTATGTGCGCAGTTGGACATTGATACCTTACTGAACCCGATAATGACCCATGTTCTGCAGTGTCCCCAGCATATTCCAATGTTGATGGTGGCATTCCCAGAGCCTCCACAGGTAGTCACTGCTCCTGTCAGAATGGATACCAGCTCTTCCACTGACACCCAGGCCTTTGACGTCGTACAGGCTGCCCCAGCATCAGCTCCAGGCAGTACAGAAGATCATCTGTGCTCACTTGACGTAATCTGAGAGGTGCTACAGGGATCGTAGTCTGCAAAGGCAGGCAACGGTAGAGTTGCATCTACCAGCCAGGACACATAAACAATTGGCTCATTGTGTGCTGGAAGAAATTCGGCCCTTTTTAAACAAACTAAAATTGGAACTCAAAACCAAATTAACACTTTTTGTGGACATATATGGCTTTCAGATGCTTGTAGTAATTCAAACTATACATACGGACATTCTAGAGCAATGGCTTGAGTGACCATTTCCTTTTTCCATTTTTTATAGATTTTTTTAGAATTTTTAAAAACATTTTTTTAGCATGACGATTTGTTTGACTATAGTTATTTGTGCACCAGTGACTAGTCAGCCTAGTAGTACATTTGGAATTTTAATTATGTTGTCCAGTCGGATGAGGAGTGGTACCCTAATAAAGGCTCAGGTTACATCATAACCCTTCACCTATATTCTCCCCTACAGTGAGGCTTAACGCCTCTCATCGCCACTTCGAAAATGCCAGGCTGCACCATATTACCAAGGATAATATGCAGCCTGGCATTTCCCCCTGTGATGGCGTTAAGTCTCACAACTGAATGCCAATGCAGGCACGGTGCAAGGGCGTCTGCGAGCAGGGAGGTTTGTTTATGTACAGGAAGGTGTCCCTTCCTGTACATAAACACACCTAAAGTGCCATTTTGTAACTCACATGTGTGCAGCACACATGTAAGTTACAAAATGGCATTAAAAAAAAAGTGATGTTGTGGTGGCAATAGGGGCTTGGTAATATGCCCCCCTGTGTCTTCTTGCCATAAGGAAATCTAAAAGAGCTAGCCTCGAGTGATAGGAAAAAGGGCTAGAAAAGTGCATTCTAACATCAGACAGAGACCAACTTGAGTAACACGAGTTGATAGCACCCCACATCATTGCACTGTTATACCATACATGTATCTACTGAGTGTATGGATGGGATGTATCATCAGTTAGCAGAGAGTAGGGGAAACCCACAGTTAGACCTACAGAAAGAGATTTGATGTGTATAATTAAACTGGTTATTGCGTAATGGCGAACTGCGTAAATGGGTGTAATACATGCCTGATAGTGGTAACATAACTGTTGGGGTGTGGGTGGGGAGCTATTCTCTGAACTGCAAGTTGTATTATAAAAAAAAATGCGAATAAGATGCGTCAAAATAACAGTACGACTAGAGTGCACTCTTGTGTACTCCAAAAGCCTTTCTGGATATGCATGCACCTGCGTTTACAGTTTGCAACGAAATCGTCATTACAGAGCCCATAAAATGATTCCTTGTGAAGACCAAATTAAAATGTGTCTTGTAAGTTAAAGTACTTCCCTACGATTGCAAAATGTCTTCTTTGGGGGCCAGGTTATAAAAAAAGGGGCATACATGACTGAACTTGGCTTTCATTCACGGTAATATATAATGGTCTCGTTGACTCACTGAGTTAGAACATCTTTGCTTTTTGCTTGTGCGAGATGAAAATACATTAGCGTTCCTGCGTCAGTCCAGTGGAGCACAGCACTCATTTTTATTTATTAAATGAATATAAGCACAACAGTCTACATCAATTTAATACTGCTTTCTCCTTAACCTGACCTCTTCAAAGAAAACATGAGGGGAAAATGAAGAGCTGCGTGTAAACTAAGACTGGTCTTTGTGCAGTCTTAATACATTTTGGGATATATGTATCCTATTCATTCAAGGGAAGTGGTTCCTGAGCTGCGAATCAATCAGTATATTGATTTCGCCTCTTTCAATAGTGAGTTTTAATTATAGATCTATGACAGAGTATCAAGTTCCGCTTACATTAAATAACAGCTCGGACGCAGCTCTGTAGTATGAAGAGATTTATTCCGAAAGCACCGCCCGAAAATACGTCAGAGGCTCAACTGACCAAACCAACTGTCTGCCCTAGGCTAGAATCCCCCAGTACGGGCATTCCAAGTGACCCAGCAGCGCTAGAATGCCTGGACCACTAATTTCGTCGGTCTTTACAACACATTTCCCTTCCCAACAATTTAATTAGAAAAATAAACAGAACATACAAAAATAATGACAGGTGTTACATATAGATAAATCATAACATGCAAACATCCCAAGTTGCCAAAACCTCCTAGGGAACAACCCTTAGTCTTGCACAGATTAACTGGTGCCTGCTCATGACACCACATAGTCCTTCCACTGTTTTGGTTTCCCCAAACACCTCCCAGTGCGTCAGGGAGATGGGTCTGAAAACTTGCTGTCTCCCCGTCCACCCAGACCAATGGCTCTCCCACCAGAGGTTCTCCCACCTCAGGGTCTGCCTTTGCCACACACGCCAACGCTCCAGAACATGAGCTTTCAACAACCAGCATGTGCTCCAAGTGTTTCCCTTGTCAAGCTTAACCACATTCCTCATTACTTTTTCAATCAAGAAAGGACCCATGTAACTTGACATTCCATTTCTCACAAATCCTGGGCCTCATTTATGAGAAGTGACGCATCGCTGCCTGAAAGCAGCGATGAGTCACTTCTCAGTGCACACTCTTTGCGACATACCTGATGCGTCATGTTTAATGTATGACGCATCATGTCGCAAGGAGTTACAGATACGTCAGTAATTCTGACGTATTTGTAAGTGCAAAACTGACGCATTGCTAAAGTGTGTCACAAAAGTGACGCAACTCCACCAATGCTTCCTTTCACATGCGGCAAGCCCCATGTGAAAGGGCTTGCGTCAGTCTTACGCCTGCTGTGAGGCAGGTGCAAGATTTTGACGCAATGGCGTCCTAGAAGTGACGCAGAGAAATCTCATAGATTTCACTGCGTCACTTCTACGAAGCTTTTTGCGGGGAAACGCCCCCCCCTGCATACATTATACCTGACGCAGGTATAATGTAGCGCAGGGGTTTACAAAGTGACACATCTGCTTAGATGCATCACTTTGTAAATATGGCGCAACACGAGGCATGTTTTACGCCGCCGATGCGTCACAAAAAGTGACGCATTGGAAGCACAAAACTGACGCAAGGCCTCATAAATGAGGCCCCATGTTTTTCTTTCACCAGCACCTCCTCTCCAACTGCTCCCTGTTTGTCCTTAGTGCAGTTCCTCTGATCACATGAATGCTTGTTGATATTCTTTTCAGAGCCACCAGCCCTTCCTCTTGCGTTCACACATACTTTCCTTCTGCTCTGGCTCCATCCTGCAATTCTTCCCACACAACCATGCAGGGTTCAGTTTACTGTTACCAACGCTATCCCTCATCCAGAAATAAGGAGACCTAAACGAAACAGAACTGGGTGCATTCCTGTGAGCCCACCATTCATTCAAAACCTCAGTTTTGGGTCTCCTTGATTCAACTGCCCTTTCTACACAAGACTTCACCGCCCTGATCATTCATTATGTGGAACTATTGACCTGTTGTGAGAACAATGCACTGTGAGTAATGGAGAAACATTTAAACACATGTGCATCTCATCAGAAGTCAACTGATCATCATTGTCTGTAATCATTTCCTGTGTAATCCCTTTAGGGAAGAATTCCTCTCTCAACACATGTATTACCACTCCGGTGTCAATAGAGCTCACGCATTTCATCACCACCCATTTAGACATGTAGTCAACAATGAGAACCATATATCTTTCATTATGAGGCAGAAGGTGGCTTGGAATTTCCTTTTTGCTATCCTGGCCTGCTTTGGATTTGGACCATACTTTACTAGTATGTTACGAATTCTATACCGCAGCCCGATGGTCCGAACGGGGCCCTATATCTTGGATCCCATTTAGGTGCAACGGGGAACCCGGCAGTGATGCCCGCTGTCTCCTCTCTTGTTTGAGCCAGTAGTGGAACTGCTGGGGGCTCATGTCTGTGCCCATGTTGACAATTGTACAGCCCTAGGAGATGGCACTCACACTATTTCATTATACACGGACGACCTGTTGTATGTCTGTTATCCCCACAACATCCCACCCTCTCTGGATCGGGCCCTAAGTCATTTCCCACAATCCTCAGGACTGCAGGATAACGCAACAAAATCTATACTTTCACCATTCCTACAGGAAACAGCTGACCCGGGATATGTCCTGGGGGAACCCAGGTAACATGGTGCATAGATGGTTTCTGATATTTGGGGGTGTGTGTATACTGCACCAAGGCAGGCCCATTCGTAGGGAACATACTCAGGGCCACTACAGCCATACAGTTACAAATACAATTCTGGACAACCTTTCCTCTGGTAATCTCTGGGAGGATTGCTGTCATAAAAATGGCAACCCTCCCAGCCTCCTCTACTATTTAACCACTCTACCTATTGGAATCTCCCCTCCCTTCTTCAGATTCAGACAATGGGAGAAGGTGGTGAGGGACTTTATATGGGGGACATCAAGAGATAGGGTGTCCATGGCAAAACTGTATTTACCTGCTGAACTGGAAGGACTGGCAGTGCCTAATTTCGAACATTATTACTTGGCCTCCTAGCTGCATTGGATTGATCGGTGGCTTTTGTCTCAATATTTAATGGACACAGCTTCCTTACAACCCCCACAAACGCACCATGTATTGCTACATGCCTTACACCCATGCATGAAGCCAAGACTCTCAGATACACTCCTTCTCACCGTAGCCTATAAATGCTTTCGTAGGAGCCTCTTCCTCTCCAGAGCCACCACCCCATACGCACCTGCTATCCCATTGCTAGGAACACCGCGAGGGGACATTCCCACTACAAAGGCGGAGTTACATCACTGGGCCTCAGAGGGCATTCAAGACATGGGAGATATTTTCCAGGACGGCTCGCTCATCCCATATCAGGAACTCATAGCGGAAGGGAATCTACTCCCGGGGCAGATTTTATTGCATTGTGCACTTATATCTTCATTATCATCTAAGTGGGGTACACTTGCTCAGGAGCCACCTACACACCACACATTGCAATAACTCCATGTGATGGTAACCACGAGGCACTTGATATGATGGTTTGCGCCCTCTATCCGTCAACAAACGGAAGCCGATCTGACCCACCTGAGGCATCATTGGGAGGGGGCCCTGGGGACAGCATTCATGGATAGAGAGTGGACTACGATTCGGGGCAGCCTGCCCTACATCCCACATAATCAGAGGTTTAAGCAAATCCAATTCTTTGTGTTACACCGGGCTTATCTCATCCCAGCTCACATTAATAAGTACTTCCTCTGCACGGATGCGGCCTGCCCTCAGTGCTGTCAGTTAGACGTTGACATTCTTCACATGCTGTGGCATTGCCCGGTTCTAGAAGAATACTGGAGCAGTGTGACAACCACGCTAGCCGCCTACACATCTCGCACTGTTCCCCCTAGATGGTAGGTGCACATATTACACTTATTCAGCAGGAATAAAAAACACAGGAAGGCTACCCGCTTCCTGGACCTGGCCCTAATTGCAGCAAATCACTTGCTTACCAACTGATGGGAATACCCTCTGTCACCTAACACATTAGCCTAGTGCCAATCTCTACTGAACTGGGCTAGGCGGAGTAAGTGATACTGCACAGGGGAGATCTGCTGGGTATACTTCTGTTTCCCCTGGGGTCTCAATGGGATACTATGGTGTTGAAGTTACAGGAAATGGTCTCTAACACTGGGGAACCCCAGAAGCAAATCTAGGACTAACACCTGATGCTCACCCTCCACTGGTTATGGGTGTTGAGTAGTACTGACTTCCAAAGAGATAGGGCTCCCTCACATAATCCCGCTGTCACTGGGCTTGCTCACTCGTTTACACTAGGGACAGCAGCAGCTCTCACGTGACTCCCTTACCCCTCCTTGGATTCAGTTCTCCTCATTTTGTTGCACCCTGTGTCCACAGTTTGGTTTACGATGCACCATGTATGTAAAGTTTCCAAGATGTCCAGTGGTCAGTTAGAAAAAAAACACCTGTACACCATCTCTCAGGCGCTGTCCTGAGGCTCCTCATTGTCTCAGTTGAACAATTTATCTGCCTCTTCTCTGGATAATGCTAAATTAGCATGTAACTACCCATGGCATATACGCTTTATTCTGGTTGTATGCTCAAAATATGAAAATTGTTAATAAAAAGATTTAAACAAAATACACCCCAAAAAAATGAGGCAGAGGGTGAAAATGACCAGCAAAAGCCAACCCTAACTTCTTTCATGGCTCTACAGGGATTTCAACTGGAGGCAATAGAACCTTTTGGGTGATCTTTTTGTCATTTCTTGCACATGAATCACAGTCTTTGACTGCAGTTTTTACTCGCCCATCTAAACCAGGCCACCAATACCACTCTCTCACTCTGGACTTAGTGAGGTTTCTCCCCCAGTTGGCCTTCATGCGCCAAATTGACTATTTTCACCCTAATCATGTTGGGAGAAATCAATCTAAAGCCCCTGTACAACTTACCATTAGTCCAACTGAGTTCATGCCTAACGCCCCTGTACCATCTCATCTCCTCGCTAAATACCTTGTAATCCATCCAGCCTTTGCCAATTAACTATTTGAGTTCTCTCACTTCAACATCTTCATCTTTCATAGATTCCAATTCACTCTCTTGTAGTGCATTCTCACAAATCCAGTAAATGGAAGAACTTGTTCAACCTCCTCTCCCAGCAACTCACTTCCTGACACCCTGTCCACCAGAAGATATTAAAGCAATTCACAACCATGTTTTTTTTATCACCAATATATTCCACATGAAAATGACTTTCACTCAATCCCTCAATCTACCTTTTGGTACATGGAGTAAGGTCATCATCTCTCCTGGTCATAAGCACATGGACCAAAGTTTTGTGATCCGACTGAACCACAAATGGGATCCCCCACAGATAAAACTTAAAATACTTGATTGCCCTCGTACATGCCAGAGCCTCTTGTTCTATCACTGAGTACCTCTCCACAGCATTGCTGAGTGCCCATGATGCAAATGCCACCACCCATTCTTCACCACCATCTCTCTGGGAAAGCACAACGCCTAGCACCTGCAACCTATCATCAGTCGTCAAAATGGTTTTCTTACTCGTATCAAAATGACCCAAAGTTGGTAAAACACAAATATGTTTTTCACTAAATCAAATGCTTTCCCACATTCATCAAACCAAACATACCACATACATTTCCACAAGAACATTCTTATAGTCTGAAAATGTTTAGAGAATTTGAGTATAAACCTAGAATGAAACTAAGCTAGACACAGGAAGGATATCACCCATCCTTATCTGTGGGTGCAGGAGTTTTAATAATAGAATCTACCAGCTCAACCCTGGGCTTGGATCCCTCTTCTGAGGTAAACAACGGTAACACCAAAACTTTATCTCCGCGCGGAATCACAACGCGGTCGTTATCACGACTGCGTTGTGATTCCGCATACCATTACTCCGCAAGTCGTAACAACGACTTGCCGGGGGAGGGGCCAGGAGGTGTTGGATTTAAAATCCAACACCTTCCCTAGTGTCCGCACAGACTGGTGTTGGAATAGTAAATTATACTATTCCAACTTCCAGCGCCCCTGCTCCGCAAGTCGTTGTTACGACTTGCAGAGTAATGTTATGCGGAATCACAACGCGGTCGTGATAAGTGTGTGGTCTAGATAGGATATATTGGTGACTCTGAACCTGCACTTTTCTTTTTTTAACCTTCAAGGCCGCCTCAGCTAACATTGTCAACACTTCCATTAGGGTCTCACCATGCTCATAGCGATCCTTCCCATGAATCAGGATGTCATCCTGGAAGAATAACGTGCTGCTGATTTCATCAAGCACTTTTTTCATAACCCTCTGAAAGCATGCCTCTGCAGATGCTAAGTAGAAGTGAAAATCCCTTGGTGGAAATGTATACTAATACTGGGTGTCAGAATTTCCAGCACAAGAAGTTATAGCCCATGGTGCACAGTCTAAATACTGATTCCTAAATGTCGACAGTAATATCGAGTTGGAAATATCGAAGGTACTGAATATCGAGGTCAAGAATATAGTTGGACAGAATATTGACCCTAAGGTAAGTAATATACATTTTTATATATCAATGGAAGTAATATCGAAGTTAGTAATATCGATATCAAATATATCGATGTTACTAATCTCGATGTTACTAATATTGATATTTGTATTATTATTATGTATTTTATTATGTATTTAATATGTATGTGTTATAGGTTTTTTGTTAAGCATTTTACTTGTTTCAAATTATATGTGTACTATTTTTATATATTAATAATGTTATTTTTAAGTCAATTTTACGTTTTAGTACTGAACGGGATGTGGGTATATAGGGGAATAGGTTGGGAAGTAATTTAATTATAGTAAATTAATTGTGAATTTTTAGGATTTGTAAAATAATTGTATTTAATTTTTGCGTTTAAGTTCTATAGCGGGATGTGGGTTTATTGGGGAATTGGGTGGGAAGTCATTTAATTGTAATTAAGTAATGATTTATTTGTATTTATTGGTATTGATAATTATTTTACTTTTAAGTATTTATTCATTGGTAATTAATGTTTGTAATTGGTAATTATTTTTTAATTGGTAATTAATGTTTATTAATTGGAAATTATTTTCTATTAATTGGTAATGATTGTTTAATAAATATTCTTTTTTGGTATAAAAATACTTTTATTGTTTAATATTTTTTAATTGTTAATCAATTTTTATTAATTAATATGTTTAGTGTTCAATATTTATTATTTGTTAACTAATATTCATTAATTAATATTAGTTAATTTATTGTTAATTATTCAATTGTAATTTTGTTTTTAATAATTATTAATGGGTATTTGTAAATGATGTAGAGTTATTTAAAAATGACATGATTAATAATTTTAAATATAAAAAATATTTATAAGTATGTTATATTTAACTCCTACACTTTCCAACACTTTCCCTACTGTTCCACTCTCTGGAGTGGGAATAGTAATTTTGACCTCTACGCTATCCAACGCTTTCCCTACTGTTGCACTATCTGGAGTGGGAATAGTAATTTTTACCCTCCCACTATCCAACTCCTTCCCTACTGTTGCACTCTCTGGAGTGGGAATAGTAATTTTGACCCCTACGCTATCCAACGCTTTCCCTACTGTTGCACTCTCTGGAGTGGGAATAGTAATTTTTACCCCTATGCTATCCAACGCTTTCCCTACTGTTGCACTCTCTGGAGTGGGAATAGTAATTTTTACCCCTACGCTATCCAACGCTTTTCCTACTGTTGCACTCTCTGGAGTGAGAATAGTAATTTTTACCCACAGGCTATCCAACGCTTTCCCTACTGTTGCACTCTCTGGAGTGGGAATAGTAATTTTTACCCCTACGCTATCCAACGCTTTCCCAACTGTTGCACTCACTGGAGTTGGAATAGTAATTTTCCACCTAAGCTATCCAACACTTTCCCTACCGTTTCACTCTGTGGAGTTGGAATAGTAATTTTTACCCCTACGCTATCCAATGTTTTCACTACTGTTGCACTCTTTGGAGGGTCAATAGTCATTTTGACCCCTACGCTATCCAACGCTTTCCCTACTGTTGCTCTCTCTGGAGTGGGAATAGTCATGTTTACCCCTACGCTATCCAACGCTTTCCCTACTGTTGCACTCACTGGAATGGGAATAGTAATTTTTACCCGTACGCTATCCAACGCTTTCCCTACTGTTGCACTCTCTGGAGTTGGAATAGTAATTTTCCACCTAAGCTATCCAACACTTTCCGTACCGTTTCACTCTCTGGAGTTGGAATAGTAATTTTTACCCCTACGCTATCCAACGCTTTCCCTACTGTTGCACTCTCTGGAGTGGGAATAGTAATTTTTACCACTACGCTGTCCAATGCTTTCCCTACTGTTGCACTCTCTGGAGTGGGAACACTAATTTTTAGCCCTACGCTATCCAACGCTTTCCCTACTGTTGCACTCACTGGAGTGGGAATAGTAACTTTTTACCCTCCCGCTATCCAACGCTTTCCCTACTGTTGCACTCTCTGGAGTGGGAATTGTAATTTTTACCCCTACGCTATCCAACGCTTTCCCTACTGTTGCACTCTTTGGAGTGGGAATAGTAATTTTTACCCTCCCGCTATCCAATGATTTCCCTACTGATGCCCTCTCTGGAGTGGGAATAGTAATTTTCCACCTAAGCTATCCAACACTTTCCCTACCGTTTCACTCTCTGGAGTTGGAATAGTAATTTTTACCCCTACGCTATCCAACACTTTCCCTACTGTTGCACTTTCTGGAGTGGGAATAGTAATTTTAAACCCTACGCTATCCAACATTTTCATTACTGTAGTTTTTTTTGAAGTTTTAATAGTAGTTTTATTTCCTTAGCTATTTAATATTTTTTGTATTATTTTAGATAATGTAATATATAATTAATTTTAAAAATATTAAAAGTAAATTAAATTTTTTTAACGTATTAAACATAATTATTTAGTTTTATTTATGTTATTGTTTTATATATGTAGAGGGATTTGTAATTTATAATATTTTTTAATAATTTAAAGGTTAATAAAATAATTATTCAAATTGATTATTAAGGGGTCGATTCCGATTCGGGAAACAAATCCGTTTGATGATTCGTATTCGTAGCCCTTCCCGTACGAATTGTACGAATCTGTCCAAATTGCGTAGCACGATCCGTTGTGACCAAATACGTCTGAATCATTGCGAACCGTACGAAAATGAAGGGTAAATCCGTAAGACATCGACCCGCACAGTGAACCATACGATTCGTAAAAATGCCGTTCGACCCGCCAAGGACGATCCGGACCGGGGAATGAGTACGCGATTCGTACGGTAAACATAGCGTATGAGACATTCGTATGGAGGCCAACACTATCACATATGCACCGTACCCCTAAAATCAAGGTGTGTACGCACGGGGTGTACGCACCGTACACCTACGACCTTGGGGTGTACGAACCGTGCCCCTACCGTCTGTACACCTACGATCATGGGGTATACGCACGGGGACATACGCACTGTACCTCTGAAATCCAGGGGTGTACGCACCGTACCCCTGCAATCATGGGGTCTACGCACCGTAACCGGGGGGGTCTGTTTTGTACGCATTTCGAGGCGAAATCTGCTTTTACGGACGTTTTAAGCTCCCGTAGAAAAAGAGTCGTACAGAATGTAGTCGATACGATTCGTCTTGCTGGGTCGGAAAATGGAGCTTTGATCCATACGGACATCGTGTACTGCGCTGTCCGAATGCGATTCGTACGGATTAGTGAGTTGTACGGTCTTCGGTACGATTCGTACGGAGGACTGCTTTGGGTACACATCGTACTACATCGTACGTACGGGTACGGTTCTGCATACGATTCGTACTGGAAATAAGCTCTGTACAGCTATTCGGAGGGCATTTTACCGAATCGGAATTGGCCCCTAAGTAAGTATATATATTATGTATTTTATATATATGTTTAATTAATGTTTTATTATTATATATGTATTACTTATTAATTTTAAACATTATTCAATATTTTTAACTATGTTTATTTTATTTATAATTATTATTTACTTCATTTTACATATTTGTTTAACAAAAAAACTATCATTTTAATAACGATATTTTTAACATCAATATTTTATTTTCGATATTTTTGTACTTACTATGTTGTAGATAAGATGTCGATATTCTTGCCTTCGATATTCTTGCGTCAATATTTCTGTAGGTTGATATTCTGACCTTCGATATTCTGTCAGTGATTCGGAAAAGCCTTTGAAAACACCTATCCTAATATGGATGGCAGTACCTGGTAGCCACCGCCACCATATTCGTGCCCAAGTCTGCCCAGCCGGCAATCGGAACAATTGCCGTCTGGCGGAAAAGCAGCAGACACATTTTGTGTCTGCAGCAATACCCACGCCATAATGATATGGCGGGGTAGATCAGGTTGTGATGGCGGGCGGATCGCCATCGCCGGCCGTCCGGTGGTGATCCGCCCGCCATCATAATCACCCCATTGGGTGGGAAGGCTAATTAGGTCAGGGCACCGTAGAGAACTCAAGTTCTAAATCCCCTGGTGAAACGTCTACAACAGCACTCTAGCTCAAAAAGCTAAAACCAACAACACAGTGGAAGGATGGGAAAATGCCTTCCAAGCCACAATAGGTAGAAGCCAACCAACCCTACATAAACTTATAGACGCTATAAAAAAACAGACCTATCAAGAGCTTAGACTAAAGCAATCCTTATCTAAAATTGGCCCTAAACTCAGTAAACAAACTAAAATAATGTATTAATACCTACAACACAAAACTCAACCATTTCCAAACACCAAAGGGCTGGAATACCTAGACATGATAGCTAAATCCATACCTTATATCAAAACAGTGCTGAAGACCATAAACATTTTAAAATTACATAACATTTAAAGAGCATAACAGTACTCTTTATTAAAATAATGATTATAATCATGTCATTTAAAATTCGAAAACCAACACAAAAATATGACAAAATATAATTTTTAAAATAAAAATGAAACCAACAAACCAATGTACCAAAAATCATTTCCCACCTATACTAATAAAAAATACCTTACAATTACGTAGCAGTACACAATCCTGAAAAACTAATAAATCCATAGTAGGTATATCAAAAGACGAATCCATATGTAAATAAACCCCCCCAAAAAAGGGAAATATCCGACTGTAGAAAAAGTCTCCAACGACGCAATCCACATCGAAAATGAAACACTCCAAAACATGGACAGTAGGTTTAAAAAAAAAAACACTCCTACAAACCCAAAAAATAAAAGCAAATGTTAAGTGACTTGTTTAAAAAAACACAACGCATTTTGCTCTTTTAAAAAAATAAACACGTCATCATAACCATTCATTCACGAAACAAAAATACTGTAAAAAAAAGAACACCCACCTAAAATAATATATACAAACCCACAAACATTAATATTAACAACATTAAATACAAGATAACATAATTAAACAACACATACCTAACACTACATAACAGTCTACGTCTATCCAAAACTATGTCAAACACATAAAACACTAGACTACCAAAACTACACCAAAACCGAAGAAATAACATCCTAACAAACCTAACTACACTACTACTACCTCTCCCCTACCCTAACACTGCCTAAAAAGTAAATTAAATCAAACTTATCTTAACTGACGAAACACAGCTCCTTACCGCGAGGTTCCATCTTCCAAAATGACCTAAAAACGAAACAGATAGACAGAAAAGTGGGAAAATCAGAAAAAAGGGCTGCATAATAAAAATGAAAAAAATACTTACTCTCCTTAGAAAAGAATGGAGAAATATTATTTCTAAATCTTGTAAAAGAAATTACAAATGTTGAAAAAATATACAAAAAATTGTTAAAATATATATGGATTTTTTTTCAAAAAAATAAAAACTTAAATATTTAATATATATAAAAATGTTTGTTTATTTAAAATACTTTAAATGTACAAAAAATATAAAAATGTTTAATTATAAAATATATGTTAAAAAATATATTTGTTCTAAATATTGTACATTATTTAATACATTAATACTATAATAAATAATAAAATACATAAAATATACATGTATAAAATACAAATATATATGATTCTATAAAAACAATAACATTAAGGGACCGATTCCGATTCGGTAAAATCCTGTCCGAATCGCCGTACGGAGCATTTTTTTCCCGTACGAATCGTATCCCGACCCGTCCCTGTACGTACGATGTAGGACGATGTCCACCCAAAAAAGTTCCCCGTACGAATCTTACCAAGGACCGTACGACTCAAGAATCCGTACGGATCGCATTCAGAACATGCAGTACGCGATGTCCGTACGGATCGAAGCATCATTTTCTGACCCAGCAAGTACGAATCGCCTGGACAAAACTCCGTATGATTCTCTAGATACGGGAGCTGAAAACATCGGGAAAAGCAGATTACGACTCAAAATGAGTAAAAAACACCCCCCCCGGGTGCGGTGCATACACCCCATGATTGCATGGGTACGGTGCATCGGGGTACTGTGCGTACACCCCTGGATTTCAGGGGTACGGTGGGTATGTCCCATGCGTACACCCCATGATTGTGGGTGTACGGTGCGTAGGGGTACGGTTCGTACCCCCAAGGCCATAGGTGTATGGTGTATACACCCAGTGCGTACACCCCTTAAGTTTAGGGGTACGGTGCATATGTGAATGTGTGGCTCTCCGTACGAATTGCTTCTACGCAACATTTTCCGTACGAATTGTGAACTCAATCCCCGGTCCGGATCGTACTTGTCGGGTCGTACGGCATGTTTACGATTCATACGGTTCACTGTGAGGGTCTATGTCGTACGGATTTCACCTCGTGTTTCGTATGGTTCGCAAAAGATTTGGTTGTATTTTTTACCTACGGATCGTACTATGCGATTCGGATGGATCTGTATGATTCGTACGGAAACTGCTACGAATACGAATCGTCGTACGGATTTGTTTCCTGAATCGGAATAAACCCCTATATAATATCTATTAGGAAAATGCAAAAACAAATGTATACAAATGTTTACTTTTTGTAATAAAAATGTTACATTATAAAATATATGTTACAAAATATATTTTTTATAACACTTCTAAATTATTTAATATATTAAATATTATTTTATTAAAAATAACAATCAATATACTAAATAAATAGAAATAAAATAAAATATACATGTATAAAAAAATATATATATATATATATATATATATATAAAACTCTATAACAATTAAATTATATAATATATATTAATAAAATGTACAAACAAATGTATACAAATGTTTACTTTTTGTAACAAAAAATAATTATAAAATTCAAACTGTTTATAATAAAAAAAATTAAAAAAAATACTTTACTATTTCTCAAAGAAGTGTACAATTTTTTAAAAGTAAAAAAATATATATGTACAAAAATATTGTTACATTTGTAATTGTACATACAAATGCATATTACAAATACATAATATTTTCTAATAAAGTTGAATAATATAAAAATTATCTGAAATATGTTTTTAATAATATAAAACCTGTATAACAAAAGTCAATGAAAACAAATACATTTAAAAAACAATATATGTGTTACAAATAAAAATGTTTACAATAAAAATAAACATATATATCCTTTCCTATTTCAATATACATATAAACTATAACAAATAAAATAAATAATACACAATAAAAACTTACTATTGCTAACTCCAAAACCAACTAAACTCTGGGAAAGTGCTGGAAAATCAACTTATATTAATTACTATTCCAACTACAAAACAGACTAAACTCAGGAAAGTGCTGGATAATAAACCCCAAAACAATTACTATTTCAACTCCAAAACCAACTAAACTCAGGGAAAGTGGTGGAAAATCAACTTTTATTAATTACTATTCCAACTACAAAACCGACTAAACTCAGGGAAAAAGCTGGATAATGAACCCCAAAAAAATAATATTCCAACTTCAAAACCAAGTAAACTCAGGGAATGTGCTGGATAATAAACCATAATAAATTAGTATTCCAACTCCAAAAACCAAATACACTTAGGGAAAGTGCGGGATAATAAACCCCCAAAAAGATTATTACAACTCCAAAACCAACTAAACTCAGAGAAAGTGCTGGATAATAAACCATAATAAATTACTTTTCCAACCCCAAGCCAACTAAACTCAGGGAAAGTGCTGGAAAATAAACCCAAACAAATTACTATTCCAACTCCAATACCCAACTAAACTCAGGGAAAGTGCTGGATTATAAACCATAATAAATTACTATTCCAACTCCAAAACCAAATAAACTCAGGGAAAGTGCTGGATAATAAACCATAATAAATTACTGGTCCGACTCCAAAATCAAATAAACTCAGAGAAATTGCTGGATAATAAACCTAACAGAAATCCTATTCCTAATTCCAAAACAAAATAAAATTTCTACGTAAAATAAAAACACATTTTTTAAATGGAGAACAATAAAAGATATTTTTTAAACATAACGTACATTTTTTTTCAAAATGTACACTTCATAAACAAAATGAAAAATGTACACAATTTAAAAAAAGTATTAAATACATATTTGTTATCAATTAAAATAATTTACAAAATTATTGTTAAAAAATGTAACACACCACTTTTCAAAACAGATCAAATTAGAAATATTAAATTCTGAATTACAAATACATTTAAATATTTAGATTTAAAAAAATCAAAATATTGTTTGTTAACCCAAAATTAATAAACCAATCATATATTTTTATAAAAAATGAATCTAATTAAAAAAAAGTAAAAAATATTGTAATATTCTACACAACTATATATGTATATATATATATATATAAAATATTTATTTTTATTTGTCCTTTTTTACAAAATGTAAGTTTTTCATTAAATATTTCAATATTTCAATTTCTTTTCAATAAAAATCTATTTTTTAACAGCATTCTCAAATTGCTCTCCTCCGTTAACCCCTATAAAATCAACATCCTGGTACTGCGTTTTTTAATAAAAATTACAAACAATTACAAAAAATATTTTTAAATTGCTCCTCAACCTTATCCCCTATAAACCTAACATCCTGCTGCTAATATGTAACACAAATTTGAATAATACTTAAATTGTAATCAATGTTTTTTAAATTATTCCCCATCCTTATCTCCTATAAACCCAACATCTTGCTCCGAAAACTTAATTAAAAAACAATAAATACAAACATTTTAACATAAAAAATAAATTAAAAAACTATACAATAACTAATACAACATAAAAAAAGAAAACCAATATTAAACAAATAGAAATATTCATATAATCAACAACTATATATTTGTCATTATATTTCATTTAATTTCATCTAATAATCTTTTATTCTGCTTAAATAAAACCTTGAAAGATACATATTTAAAAACATTTTAAGCATACAATAGAAAGATGTCAATGTATTACAAATCAGTCTTCTTTTAGCAATCATTTTGTATTCATGCCAAGACATTCCTACATAAGGATCAATCTCCCAAACAAATACAAATTTCTAAAACACAGGTAAATCATTAGCCAATGCGACTATTAAAAGTAATAATTATTTTTTTCTTTTTTTTGCAGGCTGGATTCAGAGCTACAAATACTAGCAGGGACATAGTAGAGCGGCGGTCCCGTGGGGTCCATTAGGATGCGCCCGCCACACTGGTGGGCGCATCCCGCATTTTTAACATTGCGCTCTTCAATGCACAATGTGACAGGCACCATGCTGTGCCTGCCACGTTGTACAGTGAAGTGCATGTGCACCCCCCGGAGTCCCTGGGGGCCCGCAACGGGCCCCCACAAGACATTCCCACATGCCTTTCCCGCCCACATCCTATTATGGATGGCGGTGTCTAACAGACACTGCCACCATATGAACCCCTTTGCCGCCAGGTCAACTCGTTGACTGGGCATAAAAGTGGTGGACGGTCTTTCCATCCGCCGCGGTCCCCCCGACATGGTAATATGGTGGGGGGAAATGGTTGGCGGGCGGAGAAGGGTGTCGGACGGATCGCCACCACCCGCATGGCAGTGGCAATCAGCCCGACATCCTAATGGGGCCCATAATATTAAAATCTCATCCCAAGCAAAGTGCCAGTGCTATAAAGTGCCAAGATAATTAATATTATAAAAAAAACCTCTGCCCATAGTATACAATGCAAACATTTATAGTCTAGACATTAATATTAAGCCATAGAATAAACTACTCTGTACGTGCTAAGGTCTTATTGCATGACACTGTATAATAGAATTAATCCTTTCTTTGTTTGTATTGTATTAACAGAGAATAAAAATCTACTAAAACTAAAATCAATTGTCTGTGTGGTATCACTTTTTTTAATTCTGGTTGCATCAGTGCATGACCTTATTCCCAGATTACGACAATTTGGCTTAATCCATTTGTTCCTTGGGACACTATACGCTGGGCAGAAAAACAATATATGGTGATCGTTTTCTAGTGTATTAGGTTCTCACAGCAAACCGGTCCTTCTTCATTTGGTACACCTTATATACACCCCCATCTTGCAGTATTAGTACGAATTCGGAGAATCCCATACCCAAATTTCATGTATAAGGATTTTGCCAATGGAGGTTGGACTTTGTCCAGATATGCTATGTATAGTGGGAGTGGTTTTATTGCAATTAACTGGTGCATCAACCTTCCATTTGCCTGGCTGTGGGAAACACTGTTATGCATATATGCCCAAAAAGTACTTTTAATGTTTTTTTCATGATGGTATCATTGCGGAGGGTGTATCCCACAGATGTTTGAGTCCCAGTTTACAAAGCCAAGTGCGTATGTGTTTAAACCATGGAAGCACCAATGACTGATCTATTCCTAGAATCTCTTTTAAGCCTTCGCTGTACCTGATTAGCTCTGGAGTAGTCCAGAGATGCACCCAAAATAACAGCGGTCTTAAGATTGCATGTTGGTCTAATTGCTTTAAATTTCAATCAATGGCCGTGGTAAGGCTGGCTAACACCGGCATCATAATCGTGCCGACGGTGCTTGGCCCTGATCCGCCACAATTGTAGCAGTCCAGTTCTGCCCGACAGGCAATCAAGCGGACTGCAACCCGCGGAAAAGTGGCGGGCGAAATATCACACCGCCATGGTCACGACCACGATGCTAATCGGACTGTTGGTTTTCTGGGTTTTGATCGCCGGTATGGCGGTTGCCACCGCCGGACCGGCAGTGGCTATCCTCCCGCAATCCTAATAGACCCCTTATTTTCTTCTACCATAAAAGAATTCTTGCAAAAGGCCCCCCATAGTTCTGATCTGTAAAGGGCAGCAGATTGAGCCCTATAATTGTAAACTTCAAGTGCAGGAGAAACAGCTTTAGTAATACTGCTTTTTTGTTTTTTTATTATCAAGCCTGCGTTTTGAGTCAAGATAGACCTGCTTTTGTGTATCTGGGAAGACCATGTTCAGTTAGTTTCTAATGAGATACTTAAATAATAAAAATGTGACACATGTTCTAATCTCTGCTCCAAAAGAGTGATATTCTTCTTAAATGATTTGTGCAGTTTTACTGCCATATATTTTGTTTTACTAGAATTTATTTCTAAACCTTTAGTAGTGCAGTTATTGCTGAACCTATTTAACAAATGTGGAAGGCCTTTGGGAATTTGCGACACTTAAATGGTGTTATCAGCAAATAAAAGAGGCGGAACAGGGTACCCTCCTAGCTTTGGTGAATTGAACCATTGATATTTACAAAATCGATGTTTCTACATTACATAAAAATCAATATTTTTAACTACGAAAAAACATACCTCGATATTTTGCACCAGCGATTTTCTTGACTTGATATTCACGTAAATCAATATTTCCACGTCGATATTCTGTCTCTGCACTATTTGTACTTCATTACTGTTTGTGTGCTGCATAACTACTTTACGCATTGCCTCTTAATTAAGCCTGACTACTTTTTGTGCTAAGCTACCAAGGCATGGTTAAGCACAAGTAAATTTCATGAATTTTTGTAGTTAAGCTTGAAGGGATTGTGGCTGTTGCTTGACTGGGGCTCACATATCTATCTATCTATCTATCTATCTATCTATCTATCTATCTATCTATCTATCTATCTATCTATCTATCTATCTATCTATCTATCTATCTATCTATCTATCTATCTATCTATCTATCTATCTATCTATCAATCTATCAATCGATCTTTCTATCCATCCATCCATCCATCCATCCATCCATCCATCCATCTATCTATCTATCTATCTATCTATCTATCTATCTATCTATCTATCTATCTATCTATCTATCTATCTATCTATCTATCTATCTATCTATCTATCTATCTATCTATCTATCTATCTATCTATCTATCTATCTATCTATCTATCTATCTATCTATCTATCTGTCTGTCTATCGATCTATCTATCTATCTATCTATCTATCTATCTATCTATCTATCTATCTATCTATCTATCTATCTATCTATCTAGGTAACTAGCTAGCTAGCTAGCTATCCTGTCTTTAAAAGCTTCTCTGTATATCTGTCTTTGCAAGCCTCTCTATCTATCTGTATTTGTAATCCTTTCCATTCATAACAATGTTTTACAAAAATGCTAAAAAAGCGTTAGCAAAGGCAGGAGAATGGCAGCCAATGCCAGGTCGATTAGTTTTGTTAGGTCTGGTGCTAGCCAAGACCTTTTGGCTTCACCAAAATTATATGCTCAATAGAGTTATTTATAAGGGGTTTCAGCAAGACTTCATTCATTAGTCTGTTCATCCATCCACCGCAGCATGCATCTTGAGGTAGTTGGTCAGTTTAGTTCAGCCACTGGCTGACTTAACTTTGAGGTATAGGATCCTGCCCTTTCTAAATGAGCACATCCACATACAAAGTAGTGTCAGGTTCTACATAGAATGCCTTTGATGATTTTCTCGCTGCTTCCCCAACAATAAAGTTTTACACGAACCATGACAGAAAAAACAAGAGTTATCCAAACCAAAATTTTAGCGGAAAATGGCAGGTCTATTGAATTTGACAATGCTTGTGTAGGAATGTAATTGCATATTGCCTTTGTCAATCACACTGCATTATGCTATTTGTTAGTGATTTTAGTGTGGTTCTTGCCCCCCACATCCCCTGCTTAAATAGATGGAACTACTATTATCAAACCTTTATCAGCTTCTGATACAGTTTTCTTGCCAACGATGTGAAGCTTGCTGTCTCAGTAGCGTATGTGCATCTAGTTTGTATTGAAAATTGAGTCAGATTAAACAATTGACTAGTTTAACTTTGATTTAGCATTAGTAATACAAATATGCAGGATCGTGCGTTTGTCTTGTATGCGTATAACTTTCATGGATTCACTGTGTTATGAGTAGAACAGGATAATTTGGCCCTCATTGCAAGTGGCATGTTTTTGGACGTGATAATTATCACATCCATAAAATCCAGCTCAGAGTTGTTTGGAATTTATTGCATTAAGTATCTTTTGCCTATTAAGCGTTTTGCCCTCGAATGGGGCTTAACATATGAATTTTGGTGTTCACTGTATACAAATCCACATTCCCCTGGAATGACTATGCATTTTCCTTCCTTTCAATGCCCGCAGCTTTGACATGCCACAACTTAATGGCTCTGTTTTTTGTTTTTATTAATGCAATGTATCAACCAGTTCTGATAATGCGGCAATTAGCAAATGATTAGCCAATGATCTGCAAAATAAATGTTTCGCACTTTGCAGTTTCGTCTCGGAGGTTAAACTTGCAAGTTTCGAAATCCGAACTCGAAAACTGAATTAAACTGCCTCAATCCAGGCCATATATACTGCTAATAAACTAAAGATTTTTTGTGTCCAAACAAAGAAAAAAAATAATTATATATATATATATAAAAAGTTGAGTGCAAACAAAAATGTGGTAATACGTCAATCAGATAAAGGGGGCAACGTGGTCTTATGGCCACGTAGGATGTATCTAGAAGAAGCCCTCAAACAACTAAACGACAGAGACTGTTACAAACGTATTACACCACAGGATGCTCTACAGGCGAGAAACACGATATATTCAACGTTGATAGCCTGGAGAAGTAAAGGCCTGCTTACTATGGATGAACTTAAATTTTTGAGGAATGATTTTCCGGTTACACCAGTTATTTACTTCATTCCGAAAGTTCATAAGTGTTATCAACAACCGCCTGGCAGGCCTATAATCTCGGCTTGCAACAGCCTGCTGGAAAATATGAGCAAGTACATTGATTTCTTTTTGCAGGACTTTGTGAGAAACCTGCCATCTTTTATTTTGGATACTAGTGACTTATTAAAGAAACTAGCGAATTTCCAGTGGAACACAAACTATATATTGGTATCTATGGACGTCACCTCGTTATATACCAGTATATTCCACCAAGATGGTATGAGAGCAATACAGCATTTCCTTGGGAAAAGACCATCTTGTTTCCAAGAACATTCTAAAATGCTGATGGACATGATTGCAATCTGCTTAGAGAACAATATGTTTTTGTTTGCAAAACAACTTTTTCTTCAGACCAGGGGAGTGGCTATGGGGGCCTGCTTCTCTCCCAGTTATGCCTGTTTGCATATGGGGTACTGGGAGGAGCAGGTCCTGTGGCAAGAACATTTGGCCATTATGAATACCAAGGTGAAACTCTGGTCAAGATATATTGACGATTTGATTTTCATTTGGGAGGGCACTGAGACGGAGGTGATTGATTTCATTGATAAATTAAATGAGAATGATCTTAACATCCGTTTTACCAGTAACATAAGTGCGACCTCAATTGTGTTCCTAGATGTTGAGATTTACGTTCAGTCAGGCAGCCTTCATACAAGATTGCATCGAAAGCCCACTGCGGGCAATACATTGCTGCATGCGGGGAGTCATCATCCTGCACACCTGATACGGAGCATACCGTATGGGGAGATGCTCCGTGTCAGGAGGATCTGCAGCAGTGAGGAGGAGTGCCGGCTGGCACAACTCCATTGTAAATCACGTTTTCTACTTAGAGGCTACAAATCGGAAGCCATTAATTTGGCAATTCTTAAGGCCAACAGAACGGACAGACAGTCACTCCTGGGCTCAGGAGCGATGAAGTCAAAAGCACAGGTAAAAGATTCACAAGGGGTAACAAGGATGATTATGGGTTATAGCAACCAGCATAATAGCATCTACAAAATTATTAAGGAAAATTGGTCCCTACTGTCTGAGGACCCTATTTTGGGTCCAGTCATTCCAAAATTTCCTAGCATAGCATATCGCAAAGCTAGGTCCATGAAGGACAGCTTGGTGTCCAGCAGTCCTGAAGTGGTGATGGGAAACTGGCTCAATGAGAGTAAGGGCTTTTTGAGGTGTTCGAGTTGTAAGGCTTGTAAGAATGGCGTTAGCAAAACAGAAGTGACAACACCATTGTCGCCATTTCCAATCAAGATTAGACACAAGCTCAACTGCAAGACAGAGTTTGCTGTCTATGTTTTGGAGTGCCCTTGTGGGCTTAGATATGTGGGCAGTACGAGGCCTCAGGTCCATAAGCGTATTCTCCAACATTTACGAGCAATCTGCAACGTTGACACCTCTTATCCAGTTGCAAGGCACTTTGACAAGTGCCATGGTAAAGATGCTTCCCTCTTGTCATATTTTGTGATAGACTGTGTTCCTCCCCAGAGGAGGGGAGGTGATAGAGAGTCCCTGTTGCGCAAATTAGAAACGCGCTATATCATCTTGCTAGATACCAAGGCACCACAGGGCCTCAACACTGGGGAGGATTGCCACACCTATCTTTAGAGAATCATGTCCACTGTTATATGTAATTTATAATTACATTGCCTTTCTGTAGCTGCACTTGATTTAGAATCTTACGCTGTACCCTGGACGCCTATCAAGATCATTATGTAACTGATTTTAATCACATTGTTTGAATCATCATTGTTTTTTATTACATGGTAGCACCTGTGTTTTTTTAGCCATCTGTATATATATCAATTTATGATATAGTTTGCACAAACTTTGCTATTTTGCACATCAAAATAACTGCACTGTATATGCTACACATAGATCTGGTTGCCAATTTGGTTTACTGTTAGGAGTGAGTTCCACAATCAGGACATGGTTTCAAATGTAAATATTTATGTTTTTAACTTTTGTATGGTCCTTTTGAGCTTTTTTATCAACTAATGAGTAACCATTGTGATTTGATGGGTATATATGAAATTATTGGTAATAGGGACTCCTCAAATAGCAATTAATGTGCGGTGACAACGTGTATGTTGGATTTTGTATTTTACAATTACTCGTACTGATAACAATTGATTTTTGTTTGGGTTTGTGCAATATTGTGTAAATGAACAGCATTTATGCTGCAATTCAGAAAGACAAACTCGAGTTAACTTACAAATTTAGTAACTCTTCTATGTCTGTACCATGTGATGGCTACTTTGCACTTTAAAAGGGTGGCCAGCCCTCGTGACGTTGTCATGTGAACAAGGCTACGTTTAGCCGAAACGCGTCGTGGCGGACTGGTGCTGGGTTTGAAAAGAATAAAATAATTTTGCACCACATCTTGGGTCTCGTTGGTTCCTGTTCGCGTGTGTGGCAGATTGCAGCGCTAGTGGGCGAAGGAACTTGACATACCTCATATATATATATATATATATATATATATATATATATAATAGCGAGTATTCCTATCGAGACATTGTTAACAAGGCCACCATTTAGAACTTTTAGTTGAACAAAAACACTTTTAGTTGAACAAAAAAATTATGCTCTCAAGTCAGCCTAATTCTCAGTTACATATCCAAACCTATTTTTGTGTAACATTCTCCTAGAGATCATTACTTTTTACAGTAGACGTGCCTGCCCTCTTTAAATGCTATGATCTTGTTGAACCCTTGACCTGTCGTCCCTGTGATTTGGCAGGTCCATCAATTTCGTGGTCTGTTTCTTTTAGTTAATATAACTACCCCTGCTGCTCTTCTGTGTGAACTGTCATTCATTTCCCCTTTCAGGCCACATTGGCAGATACGCACTTTTTTTTAGACTAAAAACTGTTTTATGTCTACATCTTTGTTTAATATTGTGGCGGTAAAAGCAATTTTCTTGAACTTACCTATTGCAATTGCGTAAACATGACATCTTACTTGTCGTTGTGTGGGAATAAATTGGAGTGGGAAAGTACATTTGCTTAAGGAAACGTACCTGTAAACAATTTAAAAAAGAATAGTGACGTATTGTGATGAATAGCTTATTACCTTAGATAAAATATGGAAAAATACCAACGCGGCAGAAACTGTCTTCTTTCAAACGTTTTCTTAGGTCACAAAACTAGAACATTTTTGCTCAAGCTGAGTTTTAAAAATATGTCTTTTATCCAAATGTTTATCCTGCTAAATGTTATAGGGAATAATCTTCGAGAAAAAAGGGTGAATGGCACATATTTTTTCATGACTACATGAAATAGCTAAATATGTTCAAACGTCATTATTTTTTATTAAATGTGCTCTTGTAACTCCAATGGTCTAAACAACAATTACACCAACAAACAGTAATACCGCGTTCATACAATATGCCGAAAGATATATGTGCGAAGACAGACAATAAGACGACACGTACAACATGTTCTTAGGCATGTTTTTTAATTGCTTTTACATTACTGTGCAAGCATCATCCCTGCAAGAAATTGAGTAATTAGTTGAAGGGGTAAGCACGCACCTCAAATAATAATCCGAAATCATGTCAGGGTGAACCACTAAAGTCACTGAAGGAACCTGAGATCAACTCCCTGCTAGGTATGGCACAGAGCAGATAGGCTTAATTTAGACTCAATGTGTACCATATGTATGCAGTACTTAAACAGTAATAACAATTATATTGCAAAACAAAAATACCGAAATAGATTAGAAAACAAAAGTAACATTTAATAAATATAATGATTTCAAAATGACAAAAATCCAGTAAGGGGAACTGGAGATATCAACTTTTAAATGTTTACATGGAAATAATGCTAAGACACTCAAAGTGCAATTAATAGTCAGTGGTTGCAGTAGAACAGGACCTAGGTGCAGTTTAAAGGTGACTCCAATGGAGTGCAGGTCAGATAGGCTCACAAGTTTAACCCTGGTCAGAGATTTTACCTTTTAGTTTTAGTCCTTTACGTACTAATCCACCACAGGACTACACCTCTAAAGTCCTACAGGAGCTAAGTGGAGACAATTAGAGACTGGCAGGGTGGCCGGTAGAAGTCTGGGTCCAGGTGCCACTGATCAGCTGGGTAGTTGTAGAAAATGCCTTTTAGAGCTTGTTGTATCTCTGTAGTTTGAACAGGAGGTCGGCCTTATTTCTCTTGGAGTCCACCTAATTGTCTTGTGTACAAGAGGGACACCGGGTCCAGTTTACTAGATTCCTCCCAGGTCAAAGATAGCAGTTTTACTCCTTTCCTGTTCTTCCACAGGTCCAAGAGTGTTCTGGCTTCCTCAAGGTTCTGCATTTATGCATGGCATGAGCTAGTGGGTGGGAATGACCCCTGGGGACACCCTAAACAATGGGTTCAATTTCCTGGGACTACCACTTCCCACTTTCATGATGGCAGAAGTCTTCAACTACACTAATCTTGGGCTCTGAGAGGTGAGTGTGTGTCTGTGGGGGGAGGGGAGTATGCTGCGGTCATCTTAGTGCTCTCCCACCTCTAACACTAAACTCCAGTTTTAGGCAGCACTTGTACCACCAACAAATTCAGAGACAAAAATCTAGTAGAATCAAAACTGAGTTTTCAACAACCAGACTGTGTATACACAAAAAGGCATAAACTTACTAACTCATTGTGGTGTGGTTGCACCACTTTTTTAGCACAGCCTTGTATGGCTTTGTAAAAGAAAGTAACGCAGTGAGGTGCTTCGTGTTGAGTTGTGTTACACTTCATTAGGTAGGCACTAAACTGTGGAGCATGGGTATTCCCATGTATCCACCCATGTATTTTGATACCAACACAGCTTTACTAAAGGGAGTAAATCTCGGTTTGCACCAAAATGGTGCACCTACCTGAGAGAGGAGTAAGACATATACATATTTTCATTTCTAGTCATTACTTCCTCTTTCCATATGTGCAGCTGTTTTTTTTATGTGAAATGATTGCAATATATAATGTGAAACGTTATGCTGCTCAGGCATACATTTGAACTAACTAGGATCAAGTGAATGTGTTCTGAAACAAGGCCAATATTATTTACTGAAACTATGGGGCATATTACCAAGCAATAGCGATAATTATCACTATTGTTTGGTTAGAGATAAAAATGTTATCGCAAATAAACCTTGGTATTTCCAAGGTTTATCGCAAATGCGGTAAAAATCGCCGCAATGCATGAATATCGCTGAAAAGTCAGCGATATTCATGCATTACTGAGCTAATGCTCTTAGCCATGTTATCCACCTCCCATTGGATAACATGGCTAAGAACTGCTCAGGGCAGGTGTTAGCTTTTGGAGATATTCGCGCTTAGCGCGAATATCTCCAAAAGTTGGTAATAGGAGATAGCGATGTTAGCGACTGTTTCCAGTCGCTAACATCTTGGCACGCCCACTTTGCATGTCATTAGTGATAAATATCACTGACATGCAAAGTGGGGCCCAAGATGGTCGCTATCTCCTACTAGCTGTCGCTAACTGGTAGCGACAGCTAGGTAATAGGGAGATAATTTTATCTCCGTTTTCTTGGCTTTTAAAGCCAAAAAAGCAGAGATAAACCCCCTTGATAATATGCCCCTGTGTTTCAGGCTAATGAAAGCCCTTCTAAATTCAGATGCATGAAACTTTAGCTTTAGCTTTGCTTATGTTTTACTTTTTGCAAAGTGTTACATACCATTTTGCATAGCCTCTGATCACCTATTATTAAAAAGTGGTGTATGCTGCTGTGTATTTATGGTTTAGCCATACTTTCCAGTGAACATTTATTTTGTGATTTGCCTGTAACTTTTGACCCCCAATAACAGGTTTTCTTGCCAACAAATATGGCAATGACTTGACTTAGTCAGCTATGGTTTAGCAATGCATTTTACTCTTATATCTATGAGGGGAAAACAGTTAATTCGGGGAAAAAGAAGTTCTTTGCCATTCATCTCCCATGGGTATTTTTACTATAAATCCATTCAGCAATTGTTGAGATACAAGCAATAACTGAGTTGCAAAGTGAACTTGGCAAGGTTAACACCTTTGTATAGCTGTATTGTTTAGTGTTTTCAAATCTTTCACAAATCATAAAAACAGAGACCAATTGAGTGAGAGAGCTTTATTCATATCTGCAGTTCTAGAGTTGGTACTGTGGATCTGAGCGATCTAACAGACTGCACCAAAACAATAATTTCTCTTGTGGGTGCTATGAAAAATAAAAATAAAAGGCCAAATAAGGGGGCAGGATGAACACACCTTGACTCCCAGGCCTTAGTAGATACCTTGTTTGTGGAACTTCAAAGATCCCCTTTCAGAGTAAATTTTTAAAATAAATTCTACAATTAGTTACGAGGTTCTCTGTAACTTCCCAAAATTCGCAGATCCCCAAAACCTAATCTGACCACTGGGGTCTGTGGTATCAAGACAGGTACTGCAGACATACCTAAAGCCTTAGTTGGCTCCAACATGCAAAACTATTTCCTGTAAGAAATTGTGAAGGATGTTTGCCCTTTACAAGAAATAAGTCCACAACCTTCCCTTTACTGGGAACCAAGAACCCCACTGAAGTGCCTGACTCTCTTATGGTAGCGAAGCTCAGCTATCCAAGACCTACTCTGGGTAGTTGGAGTGGCCTAGTACCCCAGGCTGGTTGTAAGCCATAAGGCGTACTGAATTAGTCATTATAAAGTTAGTGGGTTTTTTTATAAAAAGGAAAGTGCTTTGTTATGCACACACTACTAAATACTATAACTGTGCAAGTAGGTATATGTTAATACTTCTGGTGACATGACCCTAATAGTACCGGACCTTATGGCAACAATAGCCCCACATATAATAGATACAATATAGGAGGACCTAGTTATCATAAGGCAGGCCCACTGCCTTTGATAAAGTGTCACTACACTGATAAAAGCAGAAATATCACATAACACCACTGAACTTATTATGGATGGTACCATCTTTTAATAGCCTTCAGTACAATAACATTTTTTTTCTAAGCATATTACCTCCGCTATTTCTTCCTTACTGTGTTAATTCGGTTTCAACCGCTTCTAAGCAGCCATCTTGAGTTTGAACTATAGAGAGCTTGGGGTATTACCCGGGGTTCCTCTCTCTTTTCTTAATGTTACCCTGTATGACTCAGAAACCATCCCAAGATGGTCTAGTCTCATCTTCGTAATGTCTTGATAGGGGGTAATTCCATGGACATGGCTATCTGACATCCCACCTAGGCTTCTCCCCTGTGAAAGAGAGCCAGAAAGAAAGCCCACTTGTCCTTGGTCCAGTCACAGGCTTGAGCTGCTCTCGCAAAGTTGATGAGTAATGCATAATGGTGTTCTCCTATAACGTATTTTTTCAATGCCATATTTTGTCCCATAGACAAGTTACCTCTAGTCCCTACTATGCTAGAGGTCAATTGGAATTGTTCCTTCGGAGACATTGTGCAGTCTTTCAACTTGGGCCTTGAAAGCATCACATAGCAGTTCCCGTCCACTTGGGCAGACGGCATTTGCTGCTCCAGGGCCCATTCCAGTTTCTTTTGGCCTAGGGCCAAATGTTGGTCTAGAGTTTTAATTTTATAACAAATGGCAGCTGCCTGCATTCTCCACCACGTGTAATAAAGTGGGAACTAAAAGTCAACTGGCAAGTGCTCTGGTTTTGATTATGCTGGTTTATTGATGATATATTTTTTTAGACAGTCATATTTATTTATTTATTTATTTATGAAATTTGTTAAGCACAAGCAAATGCCCGAGGGCGTCTCGGTGCTGTGGACAGAGACAGACCAGGGAAGTGGTAATGGAAATTATTGGTTAAAAAGCCAAGTTTTTATTTTTCTTCTGAAAAGAGTAAGGGTAGGACAGGATCTGATGTCCGTATCAAGTGAGGTCCACAGTTTGGATGTGGCAACGGTGAAGCGACGGTCACCCCATGAGGCTGTTTTGGTCCGGGGCACGGTCATCAATAACGCATTCATGGAGCGTAGTGTTCTGTTGGGGGCATAGAATGCCAAGGATTTCATAAGAAAAAGGGCCCCAATTTACGGGAAGATTTGTAGGCTATGCAAAGTGCCTCAAATTTAATTCGGTTATTTTCCGCCAACCAGTGATAGTTTTTGATCACTTGGGTGATTGATTTAAATTTTGGGGTGCCAGAAAGCATTCTTGCAGCTGCATTTTGTACAGACTGTAGTTTGCGAATGACTTTCTGTTGAGCATTGATGAAAAGATCATTGCAATAGTCAAGGGATGACATAACAAAAGCCGTGACCAGAGTTTTACCTGAGTTAGGGGGAAGGAAGGGAAGAATTTTCTTGATGGATTTAAGTTTGTAAAATGCGGTTGAAACAATAGAATTTGCATGTGCAGCAAATGTTAGTTTATCGTCTAGCAGTATTCCCAGATTTTTTACTTTAGTAACTGATATGGGCGGAGGGCCTAATTCAACGGGCCACCATGCTCCAGGCCAATTAGGGGAGAGGTTTCCAAAGATCATTACTTCCGTCTTATCAGAGTTTAACTTGAGACAGTTGGTTGTCATCCAGTTACTGATGGTCACCATACCTGGTTGAAAATTGGCCGCAATTTTATCTCCGTTGTTTTTTATTGCTATAATCAATTGGGTATCATCCGCGTAGGATGTTAGGCTCATCCCAAAGTTCTTGATGACCCTAGCTAGATCTGTCACATAGACATTAAATAGCGTTGGACTTAGGGATGAGCCTTGGGGGACCCCACAGGGGAGTGTCATCCGGGCGGAGCTGAAGTTACCCAGTTGTACCATTTGGGTGCGGTTGGAGAGAAAGGAGGTGAGAAGATGTTTGGCCTTATTCTGAATACCTATAGCATTGACACGGTCGATCAAGATGTTGTGATCGACCGTGTCAAAGGCAGCGGATAGGTCGAGCAGGATAAGTACTGCCGTCCCTCGTTGATCGAGAATTGTTCTTATCTCGTCAGTAGCTTTAATAAGTGCTGTCTCGGTGCTATGATGTTTGCGAAAGCCAAACTGGGTGTCGTCTAATAGGAGGTGATCTTCGATGTACTGGGATAGTTGTATATTCATCAGTTTTTCTGCTAGTTTTGCTGCAAAAGGCAAGCTGGCAATGGGCCTATAGTTGTTGGGGTCCTCAGCGTCCAAGTGAGGTTTTTTCAAAAGGGGTTTAAGAAGGGTGTCTTTCCAGATGGCAGGATAGACCCATGTGGAAAACATAGAATTAAAAATTTCTGTGAGTTGGGGGGAACGATGTCTGCTACCGGAAAAAGAATTTGAGGAGGACAAGGATCATAGGCAGAGCCTGATTTGATGGTGGTCATGATCCTGGAAACCTCAGCTATATTGGTCGCTGGAAACTGCCCAAAGGTAGGCTGGGTAATTTTACATGAGGTAGTTTGAGGGGGACAGGAATGATCTATTTTCCTACAGGAGAAATTAGTGTAGATATTATTGACTTTGTCGTAGAACAAGCTCGCAAGGTTATTACAAAACAATTGTGAGGGGATGGGAAGTGAATGAGGGGGTAGCTTAGAGAGTTTGGATACGACCTGATACAGTTGTTTATTGAAATGTTTAGCTTGCTCGATCTGAGTGGAGTAATAAAGACTTTTTTCTTGCAAAATAATTTTTTTATATATTGCAAGTTCATTTTTATAGAGAGATTTGTCCTCGGCAGTATAGGCCTTTCTCCAATGTTGTTCTCGATTTTGACATTTCTGTTTTTGAAGTCTAAGGGCGTTGGTAAACCAAGGAGCTTTTGAAATAGATTTTATAGGAACTCATTTGTTAAGAGCTGTAGTGAGCCAATGGGTGTATTCTTTAGCAGCAATGTTAGGATCCTTGGAAGTAACTAGCTGCGTAGATGACAGGGTTTCAATGAATAGTTGATTATTGAGATCTTTCCACGATTTAAATGTACCAGGATATGTAGTGGCAGTTGTATGTGTGGGGGAGTTAAGTAGGATTTCAAACAACACGGCATGATGGTCGGTCCAAGCTAGTGGTAGGATCTCTTTTATTTTGATGTTTTTGTCGTTAGTGAACAGGCCGTCTAGCGTATGGCCGGCTTCATGAGTACCGTGAGGAATCAGTTGCATCAGACTCAAAGATTCTAAGTCCGATAGGAGTCTGTTGGTGTCTTTGTCTTCCAAGTTTTCTAAAGCAAAGTTAAAGTCGCCTAGGATAGTGGTTGTATTATCAGTTGCAAGAGATTCCAGTATGTCCGTAAAGGAGGCTAGAAATTCAGTTTTGCTACCTGGGGGCCAATAGAGTAAGATGCCTTTAAGGCGTTGGGAAGGTGTAAGTGCAGTGGAGAATTGTATAGCTTCACAGGTAGTGAGAGGAACTGGACTTATAGTGGTTTTAAGATGGTTACGATATATTACAGCAATTCCACCACCTGTTTTCCGGGCCCTATCTTGCTTGAGAATGTTATAACCTTCCGGGACCGCAACTAATAAGTCAGGCTCTGATGAGGGATTGGTCCATGTTTCGGTAATAAAAAGAAGATCTAGTTTTAGAGAGTTTATAAAATCGGCGATTTCGGCGATCATACAATTAAAGATTCTCCTTAATGTTCTTCTTTTTATTATTTTTCTTGCAGATATTGGGGAGACCAGGGCCACAGGAGTGTTATGCACTCCTCAGAAGAGGGATCACAGGTAAGTGCAAGGTTTAATTATTTTTCCAAGGTTGTCTCTCCGGAGGGGAGGAAGGGTGTGAGGGTTACCCGGTGGGTTCCTATCACATCACCATCACCAACACCCTGTATATTTATAGACTTGCCTATTTTTACAGAGGGGGATTGTCCAGAAATGAGATCTCCCCAAAACAACTGCCACTAGATGAATACTTTATCTTTTAGTCATCCACCTCCTTTACCATGGAGTTAAGCCAAGATATTCCACAATAACCTTCTTTTTTTCAGGGTATTCTGTACAAAATAAAAGGTTTCCTTCTTAAAGACAGGCTGCACACAGCTGAAAGGTACAGTGATGAGTGATAGTCTTCAATCGTAAAGAAGAAAAGACCAAGTGACTGTACATGCTTTACTGTTATTGTGTGCAGATTTGAGAAAATAGGGTGCATCACAATTGATGTTTCAGGCATTACCTGAGTGAATGGCACCCGCATCCTGCCTCCTGTATCTCCCCAGGAGATGCTGCTGTACCTGGTGGAGCCATGCTCCTCCAGAAGCGTGGCTGGGTGTAACGCAAATCCTGCCGCCTCCTGGCTCCATCGCGTCCTCTCTCTCTACTGCTTTCTTGGGTCTCAATGCTCTCCAGAAAATGAACCAAGGATGCCTTCAGCAGCCTCTGCCTTCACTTCTTTTTGCCAATTTGCTGCCTCCCTCCCTGGATATGGACTTCCTTGTATCCTGGTGGGTGTCTGACGTCAACCCCAGTGCTGTCAGAGATTTAAAGGGACCACATCTATTCCCTTGGGAATTTGATAATGGCGGTATTTCCAGGTGTCCCCCCCACCAGGTGCCTGGAGTTTCTGCCCGGGCTGTGAAAGAAAGGCAGGAAATAAAGAATCTTTCACTGCTCTGCATGGAAGGTACCATGTGACATCATCCTTGGAAGCAGCCTCTTCCCTCCTCTCCTGACAGTATTGCATTATATATTATAAGCGATTCAGAACTCTTAAATATCACCTTAACTGTGGCGATATTTCTGCCGCAGTGCTGGCGTTCTAAAGGGTGGGCGGGGTTGCGTCGGCCGTTGGCCGTCGGCAGCACTGGGAAGGGAGTGCTCCCGTCGGCCAATAGCCGACAGGAGCACGGATGGGGCTAATTTATAAGACATTGTAGGGTCAGAGGTTTTCTGACCTTCATACAGGCATGTATCTGAATGGGTAAAGAGTAGTATTAAAACATTATTTTAACCTGTCAGGGCCTTTGAACATTTCACCAAATTTGTCCTATATGCTTTACCAGCCTGATCTCCCCAATAGTCCTTCGGAACCAGTACCACTGTGAGAAAGAAGCTAGTTATTTGAAAGGAATATGACTTAGATTTCATACATCACATTTCCATGTGAGAGTGTGGATATAGCTTCAACTCCTGAAATTCGCCAGCTGTGATCTTTTCCTTTGAAAACCATGACTCCTTACCAGGCCAATTAAAAATTGGATTCTTGCAGATAAGAGCCAACCTCAAGTAAAAATCGCAATCCTTCTCAGAGTAACCTTAGTAACCTAAGTTAACCTGCTCAACTGCCTAGTAACTCTGCCACATAGCAGACAGACCTAACTTAGAGGCAATGTGTAAAGTATGCAGGCAGTACTAAAACAGTAATAGAGCTGTCAAGACCTAGTAACCATAGGAAAATGGCAACAATCTATTCCAATAACTTTGGCGCCGATAGACGAATCTTCGCGAAATCTTCAAAACGAATTCTTTATTGATATCAGCTCCTATGTTGGAAGTTTGGGGGTGATTCATTAAGGGGCAGCCTAGAAAAAAGGGGGGTCCCAAAACGTGTTTTCTCCATGGTAATTTCCATAGGAAACTTTAGACAAGGCTACAGGTCGAACGGGTGAACAAAATTACCCCACATTTAGGTCAAATTTAATTCATGAAAGGAAACAACAAAATCCATTAGGGTAACAAGAGATATTAATTTCGTATGTTTTAAGTGTAAAGACTGGCAAGAATTGCAAAGTGATTCAGAAAAGGGGGTGGTGATGAACAGAGTGTCTGAATTAAGCAGACCACTCTTACCCAGTCCAAAGATCAGGGCTTGATCCATCACCGTTATTTAGCTCACTGCCCCATCCCAGCTCAGAACCTGGCTATATGCAAATTAGTCTGTCCCTGGCCCAGTGCATCATGGGAACAGGGCAGACCAAACTACCAAGCCAATTCTTCACAGGAAAGGAGACAAGCTTCCGGGGACCGGTTTCTGCCATTTCAGGCGTCGTCGGCCCGGCTTGCTTGAATCCTGATGGAGCAGTGAGCAAGGGACTCATGTCTGAGTATACCCTTCCACGCTTATGGTGGACAAAATGATTCAGAAAAGGGGGTGGTGATGAACAGAGTGTCTGAATTAAGCAGACCACTCTTACCCTGTCCAAAGATCAGGGCTTGATCCATCACCGTTATTTAGCTCACTGCCCCATCCCAGCTCAGAACCTGGCTATATGCAAATTAGTCTGTCCCTGGCCCAGTGCATCATGGGAACAGGGCAAACCAAACTACCAAGCCAATTCTTATACTGGGAAGGAAACAAGCTTCCGGGGACCGGTTTCTGCCATTTCAGGCGTCGTCGGCCCGGCTTGCTTGAATCATGATGGTGCAATGAGCAAGGGACTCACATCTGAGTATACCCTTCCACGCTTATGGTGGACAAAATGATTCAGAAAAGGGGGTGGTGATGAACATAGTGCCTGAATTAAGCAGACCACTCTTACCCAGTCCAAAGATCAGGGCTTGATCCATCACTGTTTTTTAGCTCACTGCACCATCCCAGCTCAGAACTTGGCTATATGCAAATTAGTCTGTTCCTGTCCCAGTGCATGATGGGAACAGGGCAAACCAAACTACCAAGCCAATTCTTATACTGGGAAGGAAACAAGCTTCCGGGGACCGGTTTCTGCCATTTCAGGCGTCGTCGGCCCGGCTTGCTTGAATCATGATGGTGCAATGAGCAAGGGACTCACATATGAGTATACCCTTCCACGCTTATGGTGGACAAAATGATTCAGAAAAGGGGGTGGTGATGAACATAGTGCCTGAATTAAGCAGACCACTCTTACCCAGTCCAAAGATCAGGGCTTGATCCATCACCGTTTTTTAGCTCACTGCACCATCCCAGCTCAGAACTTGGCTATATGCAAATTAGTCTGTTCCTGTCCCAGTGCATGATGGGAACAGGGCAAACCAAACTACCAAGCCAATTCTTATACTGGGAAGGAAACAAGCTTCCGGGGACCGGTTTCTGCCATTTCAGGCGTCGTCGGCCCGGCTTGCTTGAATCCTGATGGTGCAATGAGCAAGGGACTCACATCTGAGTATACCCTTCCACGCTTATGGTGGACAAAATGATTCAGAAAAGGGGGTGGTGATGAACAGAGTGCCTGAATTAAGCAGACCACTCTTACCCAGTCCAAAGATCAGGGCTTGATCCATCACCGTTTTTTAGCTCACTGCACCATCCCAGCTCAGAACTTGGCTATATGCAAATTAGTCTGTTCCTGTCCCAGTGCATAATGGGAACAGGGCAAACCAAACTACCAAGCCAATTCTTATACTGAGAAGGAAACAAGCTTCCGGGGACAGGTTTCTGCCATTTCAGGCGTCGTCGGCCCGGCTTGCTTGAATCCTGATGGTGCAATGAGCAAGGGACTCACATCTGAGTATACCCTTCCACGCTTATGGTGGACAAAATGATTCAGAAAAGGGGGTGGTGATAAACAGAGTGCCTGAATTAAGCAGACCACTCTTACCCAGTCCAAAGATCAGGGCTTGATCCATCACCGTTATTTAGCTCACTGCCCCATCCCAGCTCAGAACCTGGCTATATGCAAATTAGTCTGTTCCTGTCCCAGCCCTGTTCCCATCATGCACTGGGACAGGAACAGACTAATTTGCACACACTAATCTTAGGGCTAGGGTGCGTGTGTGGAGAGCGTGCAATGGTAATCCTAGTGGCCACCCACATCTACCTACTTTTTAGAAGTGCATGTATCCCTAACAAACACAGAGACAGACGTCTGGTAGAACAAAGCTACACTTTCAGCAACTGGATAGTTGATACACACAAATTGTTTTTGCAAACTATTCTCCCCCTTTGAAGTGCACCCCAGATGATGTACGTAAACCCAGTAGGCTTTTCAAAAAGGTCTTGATGTGTCTTGTGTGTTGCTTTGCTGGATCTTGACCCCCATTTTTCAACACGAGAATTACAAAGTATTTCTAGTGGCATCTTTATTTAATAACAGCTTAGTGATAAACATTGCCTTCAGTTGGGGGGCTTGTTTGCAGTGATTTGTTCTGATTCACATGTTGGGATGAGGATTTATCCACAGGTGCCTTTTTCTTAGACACACTGGACTGATTGTACTATTTTGCGACATTTACTACTCAGGTTTTAACATAATTGTGAAGTGGGTTCGTGCATAATGCATTATGTCTGTCCTGCCTGTAGGGATAAAGTTTTGTTTAGTATTCCTCTATTCACACGGATAGCTGGAGGACCTTTTCTATGTCCATGATTATTCACTCCACAAATAGTAGAGTAGACTCTCCATATGTCATGAGCGTACTTCACGCACACCACGTACGTCGGCTGCAGAATACGGAAGAGGGCAATTACTTGTTCTAACGCAGTGAGTCAAGTAGAAGTTAAATGTGTTATAGTCGAGTGCAAGTTAATTATCACGGTCAGTGGCAACTTTGTCGTCTTCTTTTGTAGATTTGGCTTCGGTGATCGAGTTTTGCAGTAATGCGCTGCATTTTATTACGGGAGCATTTAGAACAGTCACTTGGCCCCCACGGGTAAGACTTTTGGCATTACTATCAGGGTAGGCGTGTCATTTTACTTGTTACTGTTTATGGAACGGTAACCAATTGAGAGTTGTTTTTGTACCCCTATCTGTCCCAATGATTTGAGGCAGTTGTATATACATGAGAGTATAGGTAAGTTAGTTTGGTAGCTATTTTGCATGTGACAATCACACAGGGGTGAAATGAGATGACCGATAGCTTTGCGATGGCACACCTAGTCACTGTGGCAGCACGATTACTATGCCTGGCGAAACTCCTTTTTTTACACATTCCCTCACATCCCCTCCTTTTTATACTTTTTGTCTATCTTTTCACCCGACGAATGCAAATCCTATTAGTACTCGTTTTTGTGATTACATAACATTTGTTGCTTATCATACATTCATTCTGTGTTTGTAGTTCTGCACGGAGGACAACAAGAGACAGATTACCAATTTACAATGACTACTTGCGCATCCCCTGACAAAGGTTATTTTTAAAAACCCGAAATGCATTGGAATTTAGTTGTATTTGTGTTTTGTAAATAGGACATATTACTCTGTTTATGTTTAGTCATTGATTGATCTAAAGTATTGGTCTTTTTTAACATTGACTGAACTGTTAAGAATACAAAAAATTGCTTAACAGAAAACTGTTTGAATTGACCTTTTCTCTGAAACAATGTTTTCAATTAAATTCTGATTTCTGCTAGTTTCAAATAAGACACAAATTTGTTTTTGATTCTCATTTTCTTAAAATTGGTGTACTTTAAGTGAGGCATTTTTTGCCAGTAGCTGCGCTTCACGTAGGTTTTCCTTTACCACAACCTCTCGTTTTCATTTTTGCTTTGCTGGATTGGCCTGCAGTTGTTCCTTCTGTCTGTGAGGAGTGGAAAGGACTGGACTTTTATTTTGCTGTATCCTGCTTTAGAAGATTCTTCAAGGGCTTAATGCAGACTTTGCCCTTGAACTCCACTGCTGGAAGTTCTGATCTGCTTTGATATCCCAATTCCAGTTCTGGGCCCTTGAAGGTTGTTACTGCTGCAGAAATTGATGCAGGGTCTGCCTCTCGGCCAAAAACCTCCTGAACGCCAAATCCAGCGCCAAATCCAGTGAACCATCTCCAAAGTCTGAGACCACCTCATTGACTCTGACGCAGGCCCTGCTGTGCCACTGTCAAGATCGATGCATCGTGGGACCACGGCTGAAGAAATCAATGTAGCGCCTGTTTGCTGCCACCGCCTCCATTTCCAGCACATTCCAGATTTCCATACATCACACCTGTGTGTGACGCATCTCTGACGCAGCACTCGCAGACCAGAACCATCTTGGAATCGATGCATCACTTCTCTCTGCAGTCCAGATTTGACACATCACTTCTCCTGCGTGCAGCAGAACTGTTGCCTCCCTAAGGACTCGGAAACTAGTGCATTGCTGTGTTTTTCGCTTCCCTCCTCTGCAGCTGTTTTGCCTTGTGGATTTTGATGCATTTGAGGTACTTTGTGTAAAAATTATGCACCCATAGAGTTCTATGGACAGAATTTCTTAAAACCTTTAAAGAGTCATAATTTGAGTTGTGGTTGTTGGTTGTTTTGGTCGTGTTTGATTTAGATAAAGACACTTTATTTTTCTTTACTGGTGTGGTGTCCATTTGAAGTATTTTGACTGTGTTACTGTGTGTTTTATTTACAAATACTTTACACATTGAATCTGAGATAGGCCTGACTGCTCGAGCCAAGCTAACATGGGGGTGAGCACCAGTTATCTTGGGTGTGTAATTCCCTTATCCAGACTAGAAGGAAGGGTCCCTACCTGGACAGGTTACAAACCTGCCAACTAGAGACCTCCATTTCTAACAGTAATTGCAAAATAGCTCAGAATAATATGAAGCTTCATTACTGCTATCACACACACAACCCCATAAGTAAAGCAAACTTGGGTTATTTGCAACATTGACCCTATATCTTACACTTCATGGGCAGCCGAGTTCATGGTGACTATGAACCACAGATGAAAGGGTAACTTATCCTGCACACGTTATTCAATCTGTATACAACTATCCAGTTAATTCTAAGTTGCTTCAGATGCTCAATCCCAGTTACAAAAGTAATTCCCTACTATGGACAGTCTTTACCCGTATCAAACCCATAACAGTCGCTAAATCTACACTGAGAAATGTAATGGATATGGGTAGAAAAGTGGGTACTGGTAACAGTGTTTACTCTATAGAGAGAGTTTACAATGTACCACACTGTTTGCAGACAGTGAAACTCTCATGAGAAATACACCACATAATATTTAAAAAGTATCTACTAAGTACAGTGTAGACCGTATGCAAAACTTGTCTAAAGATCAACTATTCACTTAAAATAACCAAGGTCGGTAGGTGAAAAAGATCATGCTACCTGCAGCATTCATACTGTGGTGAAAACCTTAGGGGTACCTGGTACACACAGTCTTCCATGTTAAAATAGAAATTGACATGCTGAGACAATTCTGTCTACAAGGCTGCTTGCAATACTTAGTATGTAGTATGTAGAATCTTTGCCCGGTTGAAAACCTTTTCTGCCGTAGTAAATAAATTGTGTGGAACATAATGAGCACAAGTCAACTGCTACCTGCACACAGAGTTACTCTTCAATACAAAGATTCGTAACATGTTCGCACTTATAATGCATTAAGAGCACATGCGTTTTGTATACACTTAAACTCATTTGCCTGACACAGGCTGTACAAAATTTGGTAAAAAAGTAAATACGGCAGTTACCCGCCACTATGTAAACTACAAAACAAACTAACACACTCATTCACTACAGGAGGAAAGGCAGGGACCCACACTATGGTGGTAGTGTCACATTCACGGGTCCCCATCCTTTTTTACAAAGACACGTCACGAGTAGGTATCACGTTAAGTCACAGATTGGTCACCGTAACCTTCTGATTGTGCTTGTGTCCCCAATTGTACAGTGTCATTGAGTTTATGGGCACTGTCCCAGTATTGTAAAGTTGTTGTAAACTAGGACATCCTTTGGTCACAAGGTCGTGATTTTTGGAGATTACGCACATGCCATTCTGTCGCCATTATTTTCCTGATTTTACATGACATTAACCATGCCTACTGGGGCTATTACTCCACCAGGCATACTGGTCGAGCACTTTTATTCTCTGATCTTTTCCCTACCGGGGCAATGTATTATAGTAGCAGCATGCTTGCGTATATCAGTAGGGAGGCCAAGATACATTACACATTCACTACACATGTATTGTACTAGATGTCCAGCAGTTAACTACTGTTCTGCAGTCTGGACATACAGGCACTAGGGGACAAGTAACATGTCAAAGGGCACGAGGTTATCACCCAGCACGTTTGTCACAACATCGAGCACAAGCGGTAAAATGCGTTTTAACATTTAACCTTGAGGAGCTGCTTTTCGACATTACGAACATTTGGCTATTGACAGTAACACGGGCGCTCATGTTGATGAATTTTGCCTTTGTATTTGCGCTCATGGTTGCCCTTTATATATTGTTGGCAATTATTGTTATGATTTCTGTATATATTTACCATTGAGTTACAAGATGATAATTGTTTGGATGTTTTGACATGCACAATGGGGATCTTTAGGATTGAACCTGTTCCATCATGGCCGCCATATTCACTACACTGGGTATGATCTTGTAGAGCGGAGTCCTCTTTTGTCATCTATTGCAAAACGCTAGGATGCTGTTTGTATATAATGGTGACACAGTTTGTTTTTCCTTCGTGTGAAGGCTTTACCGCTGAAATGCATAGCGAGGAATAAACTTCCTGATGTTTAAAATATCATTGAAGCCTGAGAGTACATTTCATTTACCTATACAGAGATTTGTTGGTTTGTTTAACCAGGTGCTCTCCCGGCGCATGTATCACCCTCCACGGGGCCAAAATTTCATATATATATATATATATTCACTGAAAAAACCATAGGTTATAGACCATATATAGTTAGGAATTAGCATTTACAAAACCTTGAAAATTCACTGAAAAAACCATAGGTTATAGACCATATATAGTTAGGAATTAGCATTTAAAAAACCTTTTTTTACTCACACAAAACCATTGAAATTCCATATATAGTTAGTTGTACTAACTATATATCGCGCACCCGCAATCCACTGCTGATCATGTCACATATTACATCATTCATGACATGGTCAGTGACATCACTGATGACATCACTGATGACATCTCAAATGACATCACTGATGACATCACTGATGACATCTCAAATGACATCACTGATGACATCACTGATGACATCACTGATGACATCTCAAATGACATCACTGATGACATCTCATTTGACATTACTGATCACATCACTGATGACATCACTCATGTGATAATACGATGAACCTCTTCAGACTCTAATATAACCTAAGATACACTCGGAGGGCCCGATTCACAGAACTAACTTAAGACAAAATCCTAAACTTACTACTTTCGGTATTCATAGAAGTTAGGATTTTGTCTTAAGTTTGTCTTAAGACAAACTTAAGACAGACTTAAGACAAAATCCTAACTTAAGTCTGTCTTAAGTCTGTCTTAAGACAAACTTAAGACAAAATCCTAACTTCTGTGAATACCAAAAGTAGTAAGTTTAGGATTTTGTCTTAAGTTAACTCTGTGAATCGGGCCCAGTGTAAACACACACTCACAGACTGTCACTCATCCATGGAGTTACTCACACACCTAATCAGTCATGCAAAGAATCAATCACACCTCCATTTCCTCAACTATACAGTTATACACACCTTACTTATTCAAACATATACTAATACATATCTACTCTCTTATACAATCCCTGATACAAGTTCACAATCATCCATACAGCCACTCACACATTCACTGGCTCTTATGCACAGTTATTTATATATGTCAACTCTCACATGTACTGTGTTTTACATATGTACTTACTTTCACATGTAGCACTGAGATATCCATTCACTCATTAATGCACTCAGTCAACCACCCATACAGGTGTTTCCACATGCACTTTTGAACCCATACATCTAGTGAATCAACTGCTCACACATCTATGCACAGAGTTATACACCTCCCAGCCACCCACACACACACTCAGTCTCCCATACAAATACTTAGGCAATCAACCAATAACCCATATAGTTACTCATATAGGTACTGATCAACACATGCAGCAGTTTACAGAACAACAGACATAATGATGCACAAATTTTGACAGTTTAGTCACTAACCCATGCACTCAGTGAGACACATTTAATCAGTCACTCATACAGTCAGTCATGCACCTAATAAATCCTTCATCCAGACACTTATAAATCCACTCATTCTTCAATATGTAAGACATGTTTTAACTTTACAGAAACACACAGTCACTGGATGATGTCATCAGTGATGTCATCAGTGATGTCATTTGAGATGTCATCAGTGATGTCATCAGTGATGTCATTTGAGATATCATCAGTGATGTCATCAGTGATGTCACTGACCATGTCATGAATGATGTAATATGTGACATGATCAGCAGTGGATTGCGGGTGCGCGATATATAGTTAGTACAACTAAATATATATGGAATTTCAATGGTTTTGTGTGAGTAAAAAAAGGTTTTTTAAATGCTAATTCCTAACTATATATGGTCTATAACCTATGTTTTTTTCAGTGAATTTTCAAGGTTTTGTAAATGCTAATTCCTAACTATATATGGTCTATAACCTATGGTTTTTTCAGTGAATTTCATTGGTTTTTTAAAAGCTAATATCTATAGCTGTAAAATGTATTTTTCTTTAAATCAAAAAATGTATTTTATATGTTTATTAATATTTTTTTTTATTATTATGTTTTGGTTCGCTCCCGGTTCGCGAACCGGGAAGCTTCCCGTTAGCTTAATTTGGTGCCGCGACCCGGTCCGCGAACCAGTAAACGTTCCGTTTACGCAACTGCCGCGTTAGAAATCAACATCGTGACGCGTCGCGGAAGCGCGACGTATCACGTTGTTGCGTAATGCGTCTTATGACGCGCCGCGTTAGCGCACCCGGAAGTGCTCCGGTACGCGAACTGAGACGCGAAGCGCAGCTCCCCGGAAGCGATGCGGGGCGCGTCGCGAAAGCGCGACGTATCGCGTTGCCGCGTAATGCGTCTTATGACGCGCCGCGTTAGCGCACCCGGAAGTGCTCCGGAGCGCGAACCGAGGCGCGAAGCGCAGCTCCCCGGAAGCGATCCGGGGCGCGTTCCGCAGCGCGTAAAATAAGCGTAACAGGTCATGTGACTTGTTAATAAAACTTTTCATTGGTTCATTTCACTTTTGGTTTCCTAATGATGTAAGGCTAGGTCATGTGACCTAAAAATAACACTTTTCATTGGTTTAGACCTATTTTTTTTCCAAAATGATGAAAACCCCTCCTTCTTTCCTCACTCTGACTTTCATCTTTGTGAGAGGAAGACCCTTTGTGATCACTGAGCAATGGCTTCATTGGTAGCTTCAGCTGGTGCACCCCCACCACCACCACCACCACCACCTCCTCATAGGAAGAGAGGACCACCTCCACAGTTCATTACCAACACAGAGGAGGAAGAGGATGAACAAGAGGAAGAGGAGATACAGGCACCACAGTTTTTACAAGAGGAGCCCCGGGTTTCTCATCATAAAACTAGTTTCATTTGGCAGTTTTTTTCAATCCCTGAAGGGCAGAAAAAAGTTAATGCTCGATATGTGACGTGCCTGATATGTAAAGAGGACTTATCTAGAGGCACCTTAAAGAAGTATAGCTTCGGCAACTACACCATGCACCGTCACATGCAGAGGTGGCATCCACTAAACTACAGCCGGGCAGAGATGCGTGACCTTCAGGACAATCCACCAACTCCTGTGGCCAGGACATCGGCACAGGTATCTCTGTCGGGGCCAGAGGCACGGGAAACCGTGCCAAACATTCAGGACAACTTTGTCCATATGAAGATTACCTGTTTATATTGCGGTACATTACTCTCATGTGCCAATATGAGGATTAACTTAATCAACAGAGCATTTGAAAACCACAAGTCCTCTAAACGCCCCAGAAAGTAAATTTTTTTTTTGCTCCTGTTGAGCCCTTTCCAATGCCTGTTTTTTGTTGTTTCCCCTCCAAAAAAAACAAAAAAACCATAAAACTGTTCAAAAAATACAAAAAAACAAAAAATGTTCAGAAAAAAAAAAAAATATAAAACAACAAAAACATTTAAAAAAAAGTTCTTTTCAGAACTACCTCCCCTTTCAAAAAAAATTGCTAGAATGTTTAGCACTCTGGCAAGCTGTATTTCTTTTGGTTCGCTTCCTGGTTCGCTCGCCGGTACGCGAACCGGGAGCGAACCAAAAAAATGTTTAAAAAAAAAAAGAAGAGTAAGTATAAGGGAAGTAAACAGAGAGTAATGTTAAAACAAAGACAGCTATAGGGTCTAAACCAGAGATACTGTTTAATAGATTTATTTACCGAAGAAAAGAGGGAAGAGGATATAATTGTGAAAAACAAAATAGATAAGGAAGTAAAAGAAAAAAAGGAGAGTAGAAGAATAACAAGGAAGAGTTTGTTAGAGAATGTGAGTGAATGTTCAAAATAAGATTAAAACATGTGGAATAACAGAGAGAAAAAACAGAAAGCAGAAAAGAAGAAGTAACAGAAAAAGAATAATTGAAACAGCAAAGAAATGTAAATAACATAGGGCCATATTATCAACATAGGCAATAAAAGTTTTGCAGCTTTTATCGGCAGAAATGTGTCGCTAAAGCCGCTTTTGCGGCAGAAAACTGCCGCTAAAACCACTTTTGCAGCAGTTGTCTGCCGATAAAAACAGCAATAATTGTATTGGCTGTGTTCATAATATGCCCCTTAGTGTGCTTCAACTACACAGAAAAAGCATAATGAACAAGTAGTGAAAGAGTGATCAGTCAAAGACACTAACAGTAATAGAGATGGAGTGAGTGAACAAGAGTGAGGAACTATGAGAAGAGAGGGACTGAGAAAAGGAGTGGAAGGAGTAGAGTAAGTAGGTAATAGAGAAAGGAATGAGGGAAGTAGCAAAGGCAGGACACTGAGGGTTAAAGAAATGAAGCTGTGGAACTAATAGTAGGTGAATGTGATAGAAATGTAACGAAAAGAGTACAAAACATTTACCTTATAATTGTCGTTAACTTACTCACTTGTTATTTTTATACTTTCAATCTGTGAAAGAGATAACAAACATTTGAAAAATATTAAAACATGTATTTAAAAATTAGAAAAGACAAGGGAAAAGATTGAAGGACAAACAGTTTTTCAACAACTTTGACACTTACAGAAGCTTCTGCTTCTCCAGGCCCCCTACACAGTCCTAAAGATATACACTTTAAACTAACAGTATCTTGATGCAGATGAAGTGAGGCCTATCTTGGAACATGGTGCATCTTTTGCACTGCTGTTGTCTCACAAAAGTGACGCAATGGCAGCGCAAAAGAGGTGCACAATCATCATAAAACTGTTCCTAACATTTTAAATGATTGTTTCATGATGGCAATAAGGTGTGTCCTATCCAGACGTTTGTTTCAGGTGAGGCCTACTCAGGGTTGCAGATCAAATTTAGCCTTGTTGAAGAGTACAGAGGAGATAATACATGTGAAGGCCTACCAGTAAAGTTCAGACTTCCTCTGTTTCCCTGGACAGGCCTAAACTTCATCTGCACAATGTGATTCGTAATGTTAGGAAACACAGGTAATGTATTTGAAAAACGTGCAATTTCTTTTGCTCATTTCACAATCAAATCACTTGTGTTTCCTTTGGTTAGGTATCTCATTGTGCAGATGTAGTCCAGCATATGAAAGAGTACGCACTGCATGCAACAACTTTGACACTTACTGAAGCCTCAGCTTCTCCATACCCCCTACACAGTCCTAATTATATACATTTTAAACTGACGGTATCTTGCTGGAAATGAACTGAGGCCTATCTTGCAACATGGTGCATCTTTTACACAAAAGTGACGGAACAGCAGCGTAAAAGAGGCACACAGCCTTCATAAAACTGCCCTTAACATTTTAAGTGATTGTTTCTAGATGCTGATAAGGTGTAACCTATCCACAGAATTGTTTCAGGTAAGTCCTACTCAGGGTTGCAGATGAAATTTAGGCTTGTTGTAGAGTATAGAGGAGATAATACATGTGCAGGCCTACTAACAAAGTGAGTCATGCCCACTGCACTCTTTAACAAATGTCAGACCTCCTCTGTCTCCTGGAACAGGCCTAAACCTCATCTACACAATGTGATGTGTAATGTTAGGAAACACAGGTAATATAATAGGAAAACGTGCAATTTTTTTTGCTCATTCCACAATCACCTCACCTGTGTTTCCTTTGCTTAGGTATCTCATTGTGTTAATGTAGTCTATCATATGAAAGACTACGTAGAATGTGAGCACTGTATGCAACAACTTTGACACTTACAGAAGCCTCGCCTTTTCCATGCCTCCTACACAGTTCTAAATGTACATCATAAATACAAACAGTACAGAATTAATTATACATGTTAAATGGTTTATTTTTGCTGTTCTCAGAATGTATCAAATTTCACTAAAAACAGTGACTTGAAGGTATTCATCATATAACAGCGGGGAAAAAAAACCACAATCAAAATGATTGTGTTTAAAAAACCCATACAACATGACAAATCAGAAATCAGAACTCCTTAAAATTAACTTACTTTCCATGACGTCGAATGATGTCCTATGAACAGCTTACACTCTGTTGTGCTGCTATTATTTTCTGCCCGCCACTTTCTGAAAGAAAACCTCCATCGTTTTGACAAATATGTTACATACAATAAATGACTTCTCGCTCTCTACCACACGTTTCCACAAGGCCAAATCATGTAAGAGCCATTTATAACTCTTGGAATTCTTGTAAGCAAATCCCGTCATTTTGTATTTCCGCAACTTTCAGAAAGAAAACGTTCAAGATCACTTTCACAATCCTGGACTAGTAATATCTTACCCTTCTTGCTCACTCATGTTCTACATTTCCTATGACAATGATACTGCTTACTATGAAGCAGACTTACACTACCTCTATGACTACTACAATTATTTAATTCTCTACATCACTTTTAATCACAAAGCAATATAAAACAGTAGCCAGCATTGCAGACTTACATTCCCTCTACTCCATGTTTTGATTGACTGCTTGAATTAGCTTATAAAAAGAAAAAGTTTTTCTGAACTCATTCAAAGTGCAGTTATTTTCCATGACGTCAAGTGTTATGGTAAGAACTTATGTCTCTGTACTACACTTATCCTCAAGGCCAAATTGTGTAGGAGCCATTAGAACCTCTTGAAATTCCTCAGAGCACATCCCGAGATTCTTTCCCTAAAATTTTGGTTTTAAAAACACCAGGTAAGAATTTTTAAGGTCATACGGCAAATTGTTTTTTAAAGTTAAAACAGAATCGTTGCAGAATGACCAGCCGTTTCTAGACTTTAAATAAGCTGTGTAATGTCCTGATGTTATTGAAGGACCGACAAGATATATAATTGCTGCAGTTACAAAAGTCCTTCCTGATATTGACAACTGTGAAGCCACAACATTTTTAATTAAAGTTGTCAATTTTGTTCCATCAGGCCTACATCGTTGGAACATTAAAATGACATACTGGCCATATGTTCGTATAAATAATGTTGACATCATTTCAGATTTACATTGGCTACACTCCATGTTGTGATCAGCTGCTTTTACTAGCTTATTAAAGGACACTGATTTACTGTCTGGCAAAGTTAAATATATAAATCTTTCTGAGTCTACACTAGTAGTACTTGATACCCTACAGTTCTCGCAGTCATGCTGCCATTGATAAGAAAGCCCAAACAGGTGATCTACATCTACACCTTCATCTTGCAATACATCAAGCATATACATTAAAAACTCCTGACAATCTTGCTGAATATTTTGAGAGAATTGTGTTTGCCCTGAACTTCTGTCTAACAGATTTCGAATTTCAGACACACTTTCTATTTTTGTTTTATCAGTGCTACAATTCTCTAACACAGAATTTAACAAACTGCAAAATCTGTGATCCGAATTGACCACAATCTCTTCTTTTACATTTTCTAGAGAAAACAAAACATTAACCACTACATTAGCATAGCAGTTGACACCAGAACTGTTTTCAAATTGAAAACCAACAACATCTTCCACAGAATCCTTTTTCTTTCTGCTTATAATTTCAGGTTCATCAACTTTTCGTCTTTTTGCTACAACCTCCCTAGTATTGGTCACATTTCTTCGTTTCCGGCCTACCACACGTTTCTCAAACAAAGGATATTGAGGCAAATGTGGCGCATACTCTCTTCTTAACCTATTGTATTCCTTAACACAATCTAGATCCGCACAAATGTTTGTGACGTCACTCTCAATCAAGTACAATCCCGACAAAGTTCTAACTCGTGACAATGCCACATATGCCATACCCTCTTTGAACACAGAACTGCCAATATTCACCAATGCACTGTCTACACTTAAACCTTGTGATTTATGGATTGTCACCGCATATGCCAAGCAAACAGGAAACTGCTTACGGCGAACATATAAGTCTTTTACAAGCAAAAATCTAGCAGAGCAACGAGCAATTAGCTGTACTTCCTCAATGCCATCAAATTTAATTTTTAAAAATTCAATTCCATCTCTATTTCTGTATTTCACAAAATCAACAACATTACCCATTGATCCATTTACCAGACCTCTTTCAACATGTAAATTCCTTCTTAAAATTATACGGCAATTTAAGCACACATTCAGAGTCTTTTCAAAACCTGCAGTTTTAGATATAGTCTTCTCTAATGAATCCAATTTTGTTTTCAAATTCTCAGACAAAATAATTGTTGATCCCATATGCTCTACTCTGTCAATAGCTTCCAGTTTCACAATCTCTTGGTTTTCTAAATGCAACATTTTGTTGTTGAAGATGGCACATTCTGCAAGAGTTGGCATCAAACATATTCCAGATTTCTTCTCAGTAATTTTCTGAAAAATATTCTCAGGCACAACGTCTTGTTCTGGATATAAATTTGACAGTAATCGTGCATGTAAAGCTTCTTTCCCATGCTCGGTCACTTTTCCAATTCTAACATCTTGTAGAATATTCTTGTAAACTTCATCCTTCGCCTGACGCATATTTTCATGCAGTTCAGCATAATTGAAGTTTAACCATATATTGACGTTGCCAATGCTCCCTAGGCACTTCCTGGTATCTTCATGCGTGAGCATTTTGAACACAGGTTGTCCTTTCACTGGTGTCAGCTGCAGAAGATCTCCGAAAACAATGATGTGTTTGCCACCAAATAACACATCATACTCTGTTTTGAGAACTTCTTGCATTCTCAAATGCACAAAGGCAAGCATGACATTGGAAACCATGCTTACTTCGTCAATGATAAGAAGTTTCATTTTCCTCAAGACTCTTGAAACTTCACAACAAGCATCTCCAGATAACTTGTGGTATTGTAATTTGTTGTCATGCTCCACTGGCAGCATCAGTAGACGATGCAAAGTAATACCTTTAATGTTATGTGCTGCCAGTCCAGTTGGAGCGGTGACAACACAAGACAGCAATGACTCAGTCCTTTCCTTCAAATAACATGAAATTGCTTTAATGAGGAAACTTTTTCCAGTTCCCGCTTCTCCACTCACGTACAGTCGGACAGGCTTCCACGACGTACATGAGCACTCTTTCTTCTCATGACTTAATCCATGATCAATTTGGTTGGTAACTTCGTCATATATTTTCCTCTGCTCAACGTTGAGTTGTCTTTCCAAGTCTACTAAGTTAACCGCATCCTCCTGAGCATGTGCCATGGCTCTTTCCACTTCATTCATGGCAGTGGCAGCTTCATTTTCGATAACAGGGCCTCCTAGTGGATCCTGACTCAATGAAACAGAACACTGACTGTCCTGAGAACTGTCTCTGGCAATCTCGGCTGCAATCGTTGCTTCCTGCTCGATTTCCGCATTCAACATTTCTACATATTTGGGAAAAGCAGGACATTCTATGGTCTCCTTGGCGGCAGTGAAAGAGTCTTCGTAACAGAGGAAATCTCCAAGCAGTTCCTCTTCTGCACGCCAAGGCTTGAAAAGTTGCAAAAGTGCTAAATATAAAAACTCCTTTTTTTCAGGAGATTCGCCACTCAATTTTCGATGGTTTACCAAGTGGCATTTTCTTTGCTTGACCAGACATCCCTCACTTCCAATTACAGCATACACTCCTTTATCAATATCTTCTTTGATGTTCCTCTTGAATATGTAATTTTGCAGAACCTCATACAGACAAACATTCTCGAGGTGACTGCTTCGATTTGGATAATATGTATCCAACATGTTGGTCTTCAAAATGTCGGTACTGTTTGGCTCCTTTTCCGCCAAATACTCAATTTCCCGCACAGGTTTCAGAACTCGATTACGCGTTGCAGCAAGACCAAGACTCGCCCAAACGATACTCCTAGATTTGGCATAGAGACTTTCTGAAGACAAGCGGTCAGAACATTCGTAAGCTCCGATTTCTCGATGCGACAACATCTTCAGACTGAAACTGTACAACTTCTTACTGAGGCTCTTTTCATGGGAAATGTCCTCCCACATATCCTTCAATTCTGTCTTTTCTTTTTTGGTGATGTAAGATGTCACATACCGAGCCACAGCCATACAGTTATCAGCCACAAACTGTATATCCATGTTAGCATTCCACATGGACAAAATCACTGGGTTGTAGTCGTTGATGTACTTGGACTCTTCGTTCCTCTTCAAATTGTATGTGTTTTTAGGTGATTTCTTCATCACTGTATGTCGCAGCGAAGACATCAAACTGTTTACTCTTCCTTTAGAAATCACCGGTCGTGGAAAGCCGAAACGACTTTGGTGTAGAACTTGTCCTTGTTTCGGAATTTACGACGACAGTACTTTCCACAACGATGGCCTTGGAAACGTAGAACTTTTTCTCTTAGGCTTTTCTTCTCTTTTGCGTTTGGAACAGCACACGTAGAATACTGTTGTATAAAACTCATCACTGAGTCTTCTGGATCTGTTCCAAATTTAGGTGCATCCTTGATCCACAGCAGCATATGTATATGAGGAGCACCTCTTGCTTGGTACTCCTTTCTCCAGAAGAAATCCAACACCTCTCCAAGAGGTGGATTCTTCTTATTCATGATGAAAGACATCATAGCTTCAAATCTATGATTGAAATACCTGCATACATTGACTGGATCCAAAGAGCACAGTTCTCCGGGTGTCTTGAATTCGATGTTTTCGATGTTTCCATTTGCCTCTCGTAGAAATTCAAGTAAGTCTTCCCAGCCATACTCGGCACAGCTCAGAGTGAGGAACCATGTGGGAGTTCCTAAGTTCCTCAGCATACATTTTAAATCACCATGACGACGGTACCAGTACTCATTAGTACCACGCTGACACGCCATGAGATTAATCAGGTGAGAATCCAAAATACTGTCTTGGACATTGACTTTATCCATAAAGTCACTTGCCGAGATGTTTTGCATGTGTATACCACTTTTCAAGATGTGGTTCACTGCATATGACAGTCCAGACAGATCGCTTTCAAACAGGAGATGCAACAAATAGGGAATGCATTGTCGAAACCTAGCATCTCCTGCATACAATCGTAAAGTCCGGTATTCAGAAGCAGGAATTTGATGAGGTCGCTCATCATATCTTCCTCCCTGACCTGTTGAAAATAGCTGTGGGAAACACCGAGCTTCCAAACTTTCCTCCCAAACACTAATGGGACTCCCTTTGGCTTGTTTCATTTGAAACAACTCAATAGCATTCCCCATGACTTCCTTGGAATGCAAAGGATGAACACTATAATGTTCATATATTTCTTCACTTTTAGAGGGTTCTACTTTCTCAATTTGACCAGCACACAAATTGCTATCCTCTTCCTCACTTACTTCCTCTTCTGCAACATATACATTCTTATAATACTTATTGTTTTTCTTCAAATACAATGTTGCCTTTTTGACTTTCCTAACATCCAGTAAATCTTGCCATATTTTTTTATTCTTTGTCGGAACCCCATTAACTAAGATAACCAGAGGTTCCTCTTCCACTTTTTCTACTCCAATTGTGTTAATGTTTTTCTTCAAATCTTGAGGCAAATAAACAACTCTTCCCTTTAATCCTCTCTGTAAATCTGATGGAGGCAATTTCCCTGGCTTTGGCTCCATTCTTACAATAGCCTGAAAGGGATGGATACTTTGAATCAAAATAGATTCATAAGTATTTAAATCCTTCAATTCAGAAGGAATCTCAACCAATTCCAGATTATTATGAACCGCTCTAGCAGGCATCTGGTTTTGATTTAATTTGTTACAACAATAAGTACACACACGTTGATCCGATCCCAAATCAAAACAATTTTCTACCATCAAGTATGTAGCGAAATCCTTCCATTCACTATTATTTTCCCTTTCACTTTTTGCATATAAATCCACTAACTTAGTCTGATTCTTATAATAATTGCGTCGACAACACACACAAGTGAAATTAGGCCTCTCACTTGATTTCACCTGAAACGTGGCAATTTCCTTCTGAAAATTATCTGTATTGGAAACCTGTACACTATCTTCCACATTACCCTCTTCTTCTGGGTCAATTGCAACATTCTCCTCTTTACTTGTAAAGTAACACAACTCAATTTCTTCACACATATTCTTCACATCTAGTTCAGAACCATGCAAAAGAGCAGCGCATAATTGTTTAAGCATAACTGCTGGACTCTTAGCATAATACAACATTCTAAATAATTTCCTCACTTTATTATGATGCACTGCTAGCATTCTGAAATGATGAAAAACACTCTGGCATACTCTCCTGGAAAGACAAGCCAGTGAATGACCATGCAAACCTGTCACTTCCCTCACTCTGCAAGGGTCTAATTCTTGCAACAACTTCATTTTCTGCTTCAAACTTTTCTTATTAAATGTTCGTACAAAATCACAAAGCAAATTGATGGAATCCTGTCGCACACTGCAAATACTACTACACTTCCAGGTGTACACAGGTCCCTTAGGACGTCTTCCTAAAACCTCATTACCTAACACCTCCTCTGCCTCTGTTGTCACAAGTTTTTCTTTTTCAACTGGACAACCATCTTTCACCTCATAAGCTCGACCGCTGGTGTCAACTGCATGCACCAAATCATTATCCTGGAAATAACTCTCCTCATTGAAAAATGCCTCACAACTTGAACTATGCATCCATTCTCCGGAAAAAACTTCACAAAAATTACTACGATTAACTGTTCTCTTCCATCTACTATTTCTTTTGAAATCATAAATTGCCTTGTTTAGCTTCCTAATTCTATTGATTATCAAAATAAATAACTTTCGTTTAATTTCAAACGCCTGATCAATAACTTTCTCAACTTTTTTTTTTCTCTTATAAAAAAACACTTTTTGTTGACCTTTCTTAATATTTTTTAGCAAATTGCCAATTATCCTGTTGCGGAACATTCGTTTACGAATGTCCCTAAACTGTTGTTTCCTTCTCCTATCATGCACAGAGTTATCTCTTGCTCTAGCAGTAACATTTTTGATTGGCCTTTCCTTTCCTGTTAAATTGCTTCTCTTTTTCTGCACAAAAACATTTTCTGTAGTACTACTTTTTTTTCTAGAAATGTTTCTTATGAATGTTTTCTTGGTCTTACCCGGTGCTTTCTTGGTGACTTGACGATTTTTTATAGTAGAGGACTGCTGCAGTAACATATGGACCTGCTGTCTTTGACGTTTTGTAGCCTTTCTTATTCTATCCTTGCTTGGCATTCTGAAATTTTGAAATGATCTGCAGTTGAATCTGTGGTAAAATATAATAAAAAATGTTATTAACCACTATTACCAAACAGTAAATCAATAACAGTCATCAAAAAATTAACACACTACTTGTTATTTTTACATAGAAGATTTTTTAGTGCATTTGGCAAATTTAGAAATCACAAATATTAGCAAAGAAATTGAATGCTTTCACATTTTACCTGTGTTGTTTTATATGTGAATCTGAACTAATTTTATGAGCATATTTAAATATTTTATTGAAGACACTACACATAACCTGTTTTTGTTGAGGAGGTGAGGCCCATGTCCAACTTTTCAGTGAACAGGACTCATCTCTTCTTAACCTTCGATAAGCCTCACCGACTCTTTTTACCCTGCTCATACTTAAATGTAAAGGGGCAGATTTATGTTAACTGGCGCATCCCCGGGGATGCACCAGTTAACGTGCACCGCTGCTCTGCCACCCATAGTCTGCCGCATTTACAATGTGGAGCACCATTGAGTAAAAACAGCACAGATGCGTCATACATCTGTGCCACAAAAGCAGCACATTGCACGAATCACGTCGTAAACACGACATGTCTACTGCAATGCACAGGAGGAAGCCACACATTGCATGGTGTTTCACTCATTATGCCTGTTTCAAACAGGCGTAAGGATTTGATTCAGCAATGCTATAAATCTGACTTAGTGAATTCTTCTAAATGTCACTGTGTTAGTTTTACAGGGCTTTCATGCAAATGAATGCCCACCCTGCAACAAAACACCTATATGAAACCTGACGCAAGTTTCCTGTGGCACAGGACTTTACAGCATAACACATCTACCTAGATGCATCAAGTTGTAAATATCTCGCCACATAGCAAATCTTTAGCACCGCCGCTGCGTCACAAAAGTGATGCAAAGCAGCGCAAAAGAGTCACACACCTATCATAAATCTGTCCATAACATTTTAAATGATTGATTCAGGATGACGATAAGGTGTGGCCTATCCAGAGGTTTGTTTAAGGTGAGGCCTACTCAGGGTTGCAGATGAAATGTACACTTGCTGAAGAGTACAGAGGAGATAATACATGTGAAGGCCTACCAAAGAAGTAAGTTATGTCCACTTCACTCTTGAAGAAAGGCCAGACCTCTTCTGTGTCTGTAGACAGACCTAAACCTCATCTGCACAATGTCATTCGGAAACTTAGGAAACACAGGTGATGTAATTGAAAAATGTGGAGTTTCTTTTCCTCATTTCACAATCACATCACCTGTGTTTCCTTTGCTTTGGTATCTCATAGTGCAGATGGACTCTAGCATATCAAAGAGTACACATAAGATTAGCAGTGTATACAACAATTTTGACATTTACAGAAGATTCAGCTTCTTATCTTGTTGGAGATGAAATGAGGCCTGTCTTGCAACATGGTGCATGTTTTGCATCACTGCTGCATCGGTTTCATGTGGCACGGGACTTTACAGCATGACACATCTGCCTAGATGCATCAAGTTGTAAATATGTCACCACATAGGAAATCTTTTGCACCACCGCTGCGTCACAAAAGTGACGCAAAGCGGCGCAAAAGAGTCACACACCTATCATAAATCTGTCCCTAACATTTTAAATGATTGATTCAGGATGACGATAAGGTGTGGCCTATCCAGAGGTTTGTTTAAGGTGAGGCCTACTCAGGGTTGCAGATTAAATTTACGCTTCTTGAAGAGTACAGAGGAGATAATACATGTGAAGGCCTACCAATGAAGTAAGTCATGTCAACTTCACTCTTGAACAAAAGCCAGACCTCTTCTGTGTCCGTGGACAGACCTAAGCCTCATCTGCACAATGTCATTCGTAAACTTAGGAAACACATGTGATGTAATTGAAAAATATGGAGTTTCTTTTCCTCATTTCACAATCACATCACCTGTGTTTCCTTTGCTTTGGTATCTCATAGTGCAGATGGACTCTAGCATATCAAAGAGTACACATAAGTTGAGCTGTGTATACAACAATTTTGACATTTACAGAAGATTCAGCTTCTTATCTTGTTGGAGATGAAATGAGGCCTGTCTTGCAACATGGTGCATGTTTTGCATCACTGCTGCATCGGTTTCATGTGGCACGGGACTTTACAGCATGACACATCTGCCTAGATGCATCAAGTTGTAAATATGTCACCACATAGGAAATCTTTTGCACCACCGCTGCGTCACAAAAGTGACGCAAAGCGGCGCAAAAGAGTCACATACCTATCATAAATCTGTCCCTAACATTTTAAATGATTGATTCAGGATGACGATAAGGTGTGGCCTATCCAGAGGTTTGTTTAAGGTAAGGCCTACTCAGGGTTGCAGATTAAATTTACGCTTCTTGAAGAGTACAGAGGAGATAATACATGTGAAGGCCTACCAATGAAGTAAGTCATGTCCACTTCACTCTTGAACAAAGTCCAGACCTTTTCTGTGTCCGTGGACAGACCTAAGCCTCATCTGCACAATGTCATTCGTAAACTTAGGAAACACATGTGATGTAATTGAAAAATATGGAGTTTCTTTTCCTCATTTCACAATCACAACACCTGTGTTTCCTTTGCTTAGGTATCTCATAGTGCAGATGTAGTCTAGCATATCAAAAAGACTACGCAGAAGGTTAGAACTGTATGGAACATGGTTATGTAAGTCAAATAATCAAGATCTAAATTTGCCAAGCACAGATAGGGGCGTATTTACAAGGACCTTGCACCACAGGGAAAGGTCTTAAATTAAAATGGGAAAAATAACATCAGAGAGACTCAAAGGCCTTATAAATAAGCCCCAAGCAACCTATGATGCTCTAGCAGTACATTTCAAGAAACCTAATTGTTTTAAAAAATCGTTTTAAAACACATTATCTAAATGAATTATATATCTACATTCAAGGTGAAATGACTTAAAATAGCCTAAGACACATGAAAACGTTTTTTTTAATGTCCTTGCAACATTTTTAAGTCACTTTTAACATGGCTATGTTAGTCAAAGAATTAAAATCTAAATTTGCCAAGCACAGATGGGGGCATATTTACAAGGACCTTGCACCACAGGGAAAGGTCTTAAATGAAAATGGGAAAAATTACATCAAAAGGAACTGAAAAGCCTTGAAAATATGCCCCAAGCAACCTATGAAACTCTAGCAGTACATATCAAGAAACATAATTGATTTCAAAAAACATTTTTAAACATATCTAGTAAAGCAATTATATTCATACATTAGGCCTTATAAATATGGCCCAAGCAACCTATGAAACTCTAGCAGTACATATCAAGAAACCTAATTGTTTAAAAAAATCGTTTTAAAACACATCATCTAAATGAATTATATATCTACATTCAAGGGGAAATGACTTAAAATGGCCTAAGACACATGAAAAAGTTTTTTTTAATGTCCTTGCAACATTTTTGAGTCACTTTTAACATGGCTATGTTAGTCAAAGAATTAAAATCTAAATTTGCCAAGCACAGATGGGGGCATATTTACAAGGACCTTGCACCACAGGGAAAGGTCTTAAATGAAAATGGAAAAAATTACATCAAAAGGAACTGAAAAGCCTTGAAAATATGCCCCAAGCAACCTATGAAACTCTAGCAGTACATATCAACAAACCTAATTGATTTCAAAAAACGTTTTTAAACACATCTTTTAAAGCAATTATATTCATACATTCATGAGGAAGTGAGTTAAAATACCCTAAGACACATTAAAGCATTTTTGTAAAACCCTTGCACTTTTTTGCATTACTTTTAACATGGCTATGTAACTCAAAGAAACAAAATCTATTTGTAAAACACTTGACACCAAGCAACATTTTAAATACACAACTTTCTTCATAATTTTCTCCCTAAACCATACTATTCTCTATCTAAATTAAATGAATCTTTTCTCACCTTAGCAAATACTTTATGAGTTTGAAAACAGTCTCAGAAACACACCAAATTGTCTTTAGCAGAGCAAAAGGTATGCACTCCAGAGTCTGCAGCTATGAAAAGCACAGAAATGCTGTAACTCATCACACATATCTCTCATGTCACCCAATCAAAACTCTTCCCTCACTTTTTTCAAATCAACACCCTTCCCCCCTCTGGCCTTTCTGCCTTTTTTGCATAGCAACCACCTCCTGAAAGACCTCTGATGTTTGCAAGTTCACACAACAATGTTTCAATTGAACTCTGTACTCTCAGTGCACCTGCGTATCCAGTGCAATCTTTCATTAAATGATTTTTTCTTGACCATTCAAATTACATCTTTCAAAGAACACATCCATGCACCCTAACTTTCTGTTTTCAGCAATCAAAATCCACCAATCACTGCTACTGCTTCCTTAACACAGAAACTCCACATTTTTTTTCATTTTAAACTCTTATTTTTCCAACTGCCATTTCATTGCCACACTTCATCTGACTGCAGCAGAACCTTCTCTCACCATTTTTTCTGTCTGGATTGTTGGACATAGTTACATCTACTGGGCTCAAAGGTATGCTGAGAACAGAAATTTACCTAACCTCAATTTACAAGATGTGGACATTAAGTGGTTTGGCCACAGAGGATTAAAATGTCACCAATTGATACCATTGGTGAAAACCTTTATGCATTTGCCTAAACCTGACCTGTTAATCTTGCACTGTGGAGGTAATGACTTGGGCACTTTGACTGGTGTAGGTCTGGAAATGCTTTTAAAGGACACCTTTGAGCAATTGATGGGACTTTTTCCTCAAACTGCCTTGGTATATTCAAATATATGCCAAAGACAGAAATGGAGGTGGTCGAACCAATTTTGTCCACAAATTGAGAAGTCGAGGAAGCATGTAAACAAATCTGTTTCAGCTTACATGAGAGACCATGGAATGGGCTCCATGTACAACAATAAGTTGCGTTACTACATGCAAGATATCTACAGAGGAGATGGAGTTCACTTCTCAGATGAGGGCAACAGAGTTTTCATTTTGAATTTAAGACTATGCATTGGTACCTACTTATAAGTACCTAAATGTACCATAAACCCAAAAGCTCTTCTCAGAGCTACCCTACATCTGATCACTCACAATTATTATTTTACTCTAACTTTTTTCACAAATTTTCAACAAACTACGCTCCCCGGAGTGCTACCCGGTATGTGAACCGGAAGCTAACCGCGCGAAATTTTTAAAAAAATTGTTTTTTTTTCACACATATGGGCCTCCTCAGCCACCCTCAGAAAACCTAGGGGGTCAAAATACGTCTACCATGCCCCCTTCTACCCATTCTGAACATTGTTTGCCCTCCATCTTGTATTTTAATTCGACCGAAACACAAAATGGTGGACTCCCGTAACGCTGCAGGTTCGCGTACCGGGGCGCTCACCGGGAAGCGCTCCATTAAAAAAGGTGGGAAAGTAATTTACAGAAAAACCACTGGAGACAATTTCAGCAAATATAGATTAGCTCATACTACATACCAATCCCTACCATTTTCACAAATTTGGTTGGAATTCCATTTAGCCATTTAGCCTGTAGACCTCTCTAAATACCCTGAGGTAAATTACTTCACAAAACACATCTGAAGTGTTGGAATTGACAACCAATTAAAATGTTACTTTCATTTTCTATTTTTTTTACCTTACATTTGATTGGTTATGTACCCGAATATATATAAAGGAAGAGAAGGAAACACAGCCATTTTGACTACTACTTCCTGGTGTACATTTCAATAGGATTTTCATTAATAACTTCAACTTCTTTTTAAAGGTAAGTTGTTATTTTAAAAACTGAAGTATATTGTGCACTTTAATTTAATATGGTAAACTTTTTCTGTTAGTTATATACTATCCCTCTGTAGTACTTATAAATTTAGATAGACTTCTCTGTTATAGTTATGGATGGAGTTAGGCTTCTCTTGTATAATTATGAATTTACTTACATTAAATCACATACACTTTTTTATATTCCTACTTCCACTCTGATACTATACACTGCCCAAAGATAAATTCACTGTTAAAAACTGCCTATCTAAAATTAATCCCAACAGTGCCCTACCTCTACTAATATATATATTTTTTTATGCAAATTTCAGGCAAAATGGAAGGCGAACAGAAAATTTCATTTGAAATTGTCCTTCCAGAGTCCAACCAAGAAATCATTGATCCAAATGAGATTGAATTTATGGATGAAACTTGGGACCAAGAACTACTGCAATGTGTGGAATCAGTAGATGCCCTCCTTGAAAATGAGGACATTTTACACACTCAAACATTACAAGCTATGTTCAATGAAAATAACGACATTTCAGACTGTGAAATGTTAGACATTTTATTAAATTTTGAAACACAATCACAATAATAAATAATTGCTTAAAAAATAAAGAAATAAAAAAAAAATCAACAAAACATACAATCAATTAACATACAATATTTGAAAAGTCTATCATTCTTTTTTCCTTATAGTACGCTCCCCAGACCGCTTCCCGGTTCGCGAACCGGGCGCTACCCACGCAAAAAAAACATTTTTTTTTTTTTTGCCCCGTGGGGCCCTTTTAAAGCCTAGACATCAAACCTAGGGGGTCAGGGAGGATCTACTATGCCCCCTTATGGTCATTTCCCCCTTTGTTTTGGCCTCCTCTTGTCTCTCGATCCTACCGAGAGACAAGATGGCGGCCGCTCCGGACTGTTTAGAATGTTGACAGACACCGGAGAGCCAATCAGCTTCGCTTCGCGAAGTTCCGTTACGCGTCAAGTACGCGAACCGGAGCGCTACCCGGGACGCTGTCACAGATATATATCTTTTTTTGAACGTTAATTTCTCAAAATCCACTGGAGCACATATATTGAGACCTAGCAAAGGCACATCGGGCTAACAGTCCCTACAATTTTGCCAAGTTTCGTGCAAATCCATTCAGCCGTTCGGGTTAAAAGTGAGGCCAACCGCCCTATGGAAATTAACATTGGAAAAACGCGTTTTGGGACCCCCCTTTTTTCTCGGCCCCCCCTTGACAAACCCCCCCCAAATTTTCAGGGGCTGCTCAGAAACAAAATGTTCCATTTTCCTGAAAATTTCAGCCAATTCCGTCCACAAACGCCAAAGTCATTAGACATAGAATTTTCAAAAATCCCATAGAGAAAAAATCCTAACTATATATACCTACTGGCGACCGCCAGTAGGTAATATATATATATCCAAACAGATACTTCATTCATCAGAATAAACGTCACCGACACTCAGGAAAAAATGCTGTGCACGAAAATTTAATTGGCAGGATAACAGCGCGTTTCGCTTTACAGCTTGATCACGTTTACACCAAGATGCCAAACACTCCAATAATATCAAAAACGGACAACAAACACCCAAAAGTGTGACAAAATATTTAACCACTGTGGCGGACAAATTTGTGTGCAGTGTACGCCCACTTGGGCGGGACCTTTACTTTATTTTGAATCCAACTATTTATTTTGAATCCACCTTGAGAGTACTATAAACTCCAGTCATACATAACATACGCCCACTTGGACGGTATCTTGATTTTGACTTAAATACTGATACGCTGTCATGTAATATCCTATATTTGAAAGGTATTTTGTATCTAATAAATTCTATGGCGTTTTTACAATTTTGACCAGCTGCTATAGTAAAATCTAATGAATGTATACATCACAAACTGCAAATTCGATCTATGCAATGAATTTTGAAACATGGATTTATTGTTTTGATAATGATTCGGTGTTCGTGGATATTGACACAAACTGATTATGAGAATGCATTTGTACCTGTTAATGCTCCTGAAAATATGTCCGCCACAGTGGGTATTTATTTTGTCACACTTTTGGGTGTTTGTTGTCCGTTTTTGATATTATTGGAAAGAGTAAAAGGACAAGTGTTTGGCGTCTTGGTGTAAACGTGATCAAGCTGTAAAGCGAAACGCGTTGTTTTCCTGCCAATTAAATTTTCGTGCACAGCATTTTTTCCTGAGTGTCGGTGACGTTTATTCTGATGAATGAAGTATCTGTTTGGATATATCGGGTGACCGGGAGCCCTACGCCGACCCACCCGCGAATGTGACTGGTTCGAACCGCAACTTTGGTGCTGTGATATATATATATATATATATATATATATATATATACATATATATATATATATATATATATATATATATATATATATATGCCATCCAAAAAAGAGTCGCCTGCTGAGGAGAGAGCCACAAGACAGGAAAGTCTTTGCCATCAATTTTATTGCAGGGTAAAACGGGGATTCTTGCCAAGCATCACACAAATTAAATTCCAAAAGTCCTGACGCGTTTCATGCAGGGTAGCATTTCTTCAGAGGCATATGGACGAGCGCTGACACAGCTTTGCAGCATAACTACTTAAATCAATAACCCCGCCCATGTAGGCGTGGCCTGTTGCTCGGCCTCCTGGGTGTTGTAGTGTGCAGTATTGCTCATGTGAGCTGCTGTGTCGATGCCCAATGTCAAAATTCAAAACCCCAGTGGGTAGGGATAGCACAGCTCGAGTCCCCGTTAATACTTCCATCCTGCAACACTCGCTTCCTGTCCCTGAATCAGCGGCGTCGGTTGGCGTCGCTGCAGAATGCCGAAACGGCACCAGAGCTCTCTCCGCGGCCCAGGCAGAGCCGCACAAATGCCATCCAAAAAAGAGTCGCCTGCTGAGGAGAGAGCCACAAGACAGGAAAGTCTTTGCCATCAATTTTATTGCAGGGTAAAACGGGGATTCTTGCCAAGCATCACACAAATTAAAGTCCAAAAGTCCTGACGCGTTTCATGCAGGGTAGCATTTCTTCAGAGGCATATGGACGAGCGCTGACACAGCTTCGCAGCATAACTACTTAAATCAATAACCCCGCCCATGTAGGCGTGGCCTGTTGCTCGGCCTCCTGGGTGTTGTAGTGTGCAGTATATATATATGCCACAAGAACTCCTCCCCGACAAGGAAGAGCAGAGACCCAAGGGGAACAGTTGGAGGCCTTTTATTGAAAAGAAGTGGCGGATGCATTTCTGGCCGTTGTTTGCCGTCGTCAGCGCATAAAGCCTCCACAGATGGAATACACTTGGCTGGTAAGTTCTGCCTCTTAAGAACTCGCTGGTGGGAGTCCGCACCGCCCTCTGTAGATCCGGCACACCTGTGTAGCATCCCGTGCATGAAGGGAGACTACATGTCCCAGAATCCCATGTAGTAGGACCTCGGGATGGTGTTGCTTGGGGGAAGGAATGATAGCACACTCCAAAGTGCATATGGCAGGATCGTCAGCAAAAGTGTGCCCAAAATGGAAAAAAAACAAAATGAAATGTTTTAGATTCTCCGGCTTTGCAATTCAATGAGACGACCTCCTCAGCTCCCCTGTACTGCCTCAGCCTCAGATGCTGCGGGGTCCATGAGGCGGGGGCTGCACTGACAATGCAGGTAGCCCGGTGCGGGGTTTGGATGACCTCGCTACCGCCAACTAATCTCCCCCGGCTCCAAGGCGGACGTAGACCAATCAAATAACTTTGAAAAAATAACAAGGGAAAGCTTGCGCAGTCCGTGCCAGTAAAGTCTTTGCCCAAACAAAGCAGGGATCTCTGTAGTGCGTTTCTGGCTACCGCACAAGTAATTGCCACAAGAACTCCTCCCCGACAAGGAAGAGCAGAGACCCAAGGGGAACAGTTGGAGGCCTTTTATTGAAAAGAAGTGGCGGATGCATTTCTGGCCGTTGTTTGCCGTCGTCAGCGCCCGAAGCCTCCACAGATGGAATACACTTGGCTGGTAAGTTCTGCCTCTTAAGAACTCGCTGATGGGAGTCCGCACCGCCCTGTGTAGATCCGGCACACCTGTGTAGCATCCCGTGCATGAAGGGAGACTACATGTCCCAGAATCCCATGTAGTAGGACCTCGGGATGGTGTTGCTTGGGGGAAGGAATGATAGCACACTCCAAAGTGCATATGGCAGGATCGTCAGCAAAAGTGTGCCCAAAACGAAAAAACCCCAAAATGAAATGTTTTAGATTCTCCGGCTTTGCAATTCAATGAGACGACCTCCTCAGCTCCCCTGTACTGCCTCAGCCTCAGATGCTGCGGGGTCCATGAGGCGGGGGCTCCACTGACAATGCAGGTAGCCCGGTGCAGGGTTTGGATGACCTCGTTACCGCCAACTAATCTCCCCCGGCTCCAAGGCGGACGTAGACCAATCAAATATCTTTGAAAAAATAACAAGGGAAAGCTTGCGCAGTCCGTGCCAGTAAAGTCTTTGCCCAAACGAAGCAGGGATCTCTGTAGTGCGTTTCTGGCTACCGCACAAGTAATTGCCACAAGAACTCCTCCCCGACAAGGAAGAGCAGAGACCCAAGGGGAACAGTTGGAGGCCTTTTATTGAAAAGAAGTGGCGGATGCACATTTCTGGCCGTTGTTTGCCGTCGTCAGCGCCCAAAGCCTCCACAGATGGAATACACTTGGCTGGTAAGTTCTGCCCCTTAAGAACTCGCTGGTGGGAGTCCGCACCGACCCACCCGCGAATGTGACTGGTTCGAACCGCAACTTTGGTGCTGTGATATATATATATATATATATGTATATATATATATATATATATATATATATATATATATATATATATATATATATATATATATACATATATACATATTTATTACCTACTGGCGGTCGCCAGTGGGTAGTTATAGTTAGGATTGTTTTCCATAGGAAATCCGCAAAAATCTATTGGGAATAACTTTGGCGCAGATTGAGGGATCTGCCTGTAATTTTCCTCAAATTTGCCTCGCTGCGCTCCGCTCCTTTCCTGAAAGTTTTGAGGGGATTTGTCAAGCGGGGGCCGAGACAAAAAGGGGGTCCCCAAACATGTTTTCCCCATGTTAATTTCAATAGGGCGGTTGGACTCACTTTTAGCTCGAACGACTGAATGGATTTTCACCAAACTTGGCAAAATTGTAGGGACTGGTAGCCCGATGTGCCTTTGCTATGTCTCAAGATATGTGCTCCAGAGGATTTTGAGTAATTTAGGTTAAAAAATATATATATCTATAAGCGCGCCCCGGTACGCGCACCGGGGAGCGTACCAGCGCGCAACGCGAGTTTGCTCGCGGAAAGCTGATTGGCTCTCGGGTGTCTGTAAACATTCCAAACAGTACGGAGCGGCCGCCATCTTGTGTCTCGGTAGGATTGAGACACAAGAGGTGGCAAAAACAAAGGGGGAAATGACCAAAAGGGGGAAGGGTAGACCCCCCCTGACCCCCTAGGTTTGATGTGGGGGCCATAAAAGGGTCCCGCGGGACAACATTTTTTTTTTATTTTTTTCCGATTTTCGCGGGGGAGCGCCCGGTACGCGCACCGGGGAGCTTACCGGGGAGCGTACCAAAAATCAAACCAAGTGAAACAGTAAAATAATAATTTAAAGTGCTTAGAGGTAGGGTAGCTCTGCATAGAGTTGTTGTGTTGTGTGGGTGATATAAGTACCAGCATGTAGGTACCAATGCAGAGTTTTAAATTCAATGTAGATTGTCTCCTCTGTTGATAATTTGCATGTTGTTACAGAAGTTATTGTGGTATATGGAATCCATACCATAGTTTGTCAGGAAAGTAGAAACAACATGGAGGCAGGAGATGAAAAAGAGATGTCAATTACACATTGGAGATAATATAGTGGGAGAAAGGAAGTAACTATGAGCAAAATTACTATGTAACATAAAAAATTTGCAAAGTATACTATAAGTCTCACATTATATTATATTCATTTTGGTACTATTTTATGAATTACATATAAAAAAATAATAATGTCTGGAACAATTTTTAATTATTAAATAAACATTTATTGCTCTGATTTTTCAAAATTTAATAACACTTCCAACATTATTTCGTCAGGAATGTCCTCATTTGGATTACATGATTCCATTTCTTCCACATATTTAAGAAACTCTTGATCAAGAGACTGATCCAAAAAGTCTAAATCATCAATCTCTTCCTCTGGGTTGTTCTCGAGATCAATTTCGAATGAAATATTAAATTTCTTTTGTTCTCCTTCCATTTTGTTGCTGTAAATTGCATAAAAAATAAATATATCAGTAGAGATAGGGCACTGTTAGGTTTAAGTTCAGACAGGTACTTCTGAGTTTTTAACAGTGAAGTTATCTTTGGGCAGTGTATGGTATCAGGCAGGAAGTAGAACTATTAAAAAGTGCATGTGATGAAGACTAAGTAAAATCATAATTATACTAGAGAAGCCTAACTTAATGCATAAATATAATATAGAAGCGTATCTCAAGCTATAACTATAACAGAGGGACAATAAATAACTATCAGAAAACGTTTTTACTAATTAATTTAAAGTGCTCCTTACAAATTAACAACTTACTTTTGAGAGAGGTGAAGAAGAAAAAATGTGAAAATCCTTTCAAGATGTACCTCAGGTAGTTGTAGTCAAAATGGCTGTGTTTCCCACTTTTTTCATTTATATTCATGTACATAACCAATCAAATGTCAGGAAATAATACTAGAAATTGAAAGTAACATTTTAATTGGTTGTAAATTCTAACACTTCAGATGTGTTTTTGTCATGTAATTTACCTCAAGATATTTAGACAGGGCTACAGCCCAAATGGCTCAATGGTATTCCATCAAATTTGGGAAAATGGTAGGGACTGGTATGTAGTAGGACCTATTCTATATTTGGTGAAAGTCTTTTCAGTGGTTTTCATGTAAATTAACTTAAAAAAAATTTTGGGAGCACTTACCGGGGCGCGCCCCGGTACGCGTACCGGCAGCGCTACGGGAGTCCTCCATCTTGTGTTTCGGAAGAATTGAGACACAAGATGGAGGACAAACAATGTTGGGAATGGGTAAAAGGGGGTACGGTAGACACCCCCTGACCCCCTAAGTTTTCTGAGGGGGTCTTAGGAGGCCCATATAGGCCCCAAAAAAATTTTTTTTCGCGGGGGAGCGCCCGGTACGCGCACCGGGGAGCGTACCCGGGAGCGTACTTTGGTGAAAATTTGTGAAAAAGGTTAGAGTAAAATAATCATTTTGAGTGATCAGATGTAGGGTAGCCCTGAAAAGAGCTTTTGGGTTCTGGGGCTGATTTAAGTACCTACAAGTAGGTTCCAATGCACAGTCTTATATTCAGGAGGAATATTCTATTCCCCTCATCTGAGAAGTGCACACCATCTCCTCTGTAGATATCTTGCATGTTGTAACGCAAGTTATTGTTGTATATTGAACCCATTCCATAGTGTCTCATGTAAGCAGAAACAGATTTATTCACATGTTTCCGTGCTTTCTCAAATTGTGGACGAAATTGGTTGGACCACTTCCATTTCTGTCTTTGGCATATATTGGAATATACCATATTAACAATATATAACGATAATTTGACCAAATACAAATGCACACGTTATATATTGTTAATTTTTGATTGTTATCTCCCCCTTTTGGCCCCCATACAGAGTGTTGCTCCTACTAAATCTAAAAGTCAAGAAACCCTGTGTCTCAATTGGTTTATACATATTGTGCTTTAACAATTAAGTTGATTGTGATTTAATTTCATGTGTATATATGTATAGTACATTGTACCGCACGTATTGATTTATTGAGCAACCTTTGTGTCTCTCTCTTTATTTTCCCTCATTTATTTTTCCTCATTTATTCCCCCTTCACTCATAATTTTTGTTCTGGTATTTTCACAAAAGCTCAATTTGCCAGAGTTGTGTATATATGGATGTCTGCTGTTGAATGACTGTGATATGAATGACTAGTATGAAAGTATTTCTGTTACATGGGATTTTGGTGTAGTATTTGTATATATAAAATGTGAAATTACGTTTCAAATAATAACGTCAAATTGATTAAATAAATCGCTATTAACTGGCAACATTGCAGGTTGAAATGACCTTTCTTCTCTGTTGAGTGAATCGCATTCTAAATTGGGATATCAGTTCAGGCACGTTCTTTTGTTATAGGTGATATGTGCTCAGCCTAACTGATTAGAGCCGTCTCTTCATTGTTTATACTGATTCTAGCGGGAATAGTCTCGCGAAGGTTGTGTTGTTATCCACAAATATTGTGTGGCTGACAAGAACTCAGTTCTTCTCTTTCCTTGGGGATATAGATACACTTAGATAATATCGCCCAAATACAAATGCACACGTTATATATTGTTAATTTTTGATTGTTATCTCCCCCTTTTGGCCCCCATACAGAGTGTTGCTCCTACTAAATCTAAAAGTCAAGAAACCCTGTGTCTCAATTGGTTTATACATATTGTGCTTTAACAATTAAGTCGATTGTGATTTAATTTCATGTGTATATATGTATAGTACATTGTACCGCACGTATTGATTTATTGAGCAACCTTTGTGTCTCTCTCTTTATTTTCCCTCGTTTATTTTTCCTTATTCCCCCTTCACTCATAATTTTTGTTCTGGTATTTTCACAAAAGCTCAATTTGCCAGAGTTGTGTATATATGGATGTCTGCTGTTGAATGACTGTGATATGAATGACTAGTATGAAAGTATTTCTGTTACATGGGATTTTGGTGTAGTATTTGTATATATAAAATGTGAAATTACGTTTCAAATAATAACGTCAAATTGATTAAATAAATCGCTAATAACTGGCAACATTGCAGGTTGAAATGAGCTTTCTTCTCTGTTGAGTGAATCGCATTCTAAATTGGGATATCAGTTCAGGCACGTTCTTTTGTTATAGGTGATATGTGCTCAGCCTAACTGATTAGAGCCGTCTCTTCATTGTTTATACTGATTCTAGCGGGAATAGTCTGGCGAAGGTTGTGTTGTTATCCACAAGTATTGTGTGGCTGACAAGAACTCAGTTCTTCTCTTTCCTTGGGGATATAGATACACTTAGATAATATCGCCCAAATACAAATGCACACGTTATATATTGTTAATTTTTGATTGTTATCTCCCCCTTTTGGCCCCCATACAGAGTGTTGCTCCTACTAAATCTAAAAGTCAAGAAACCCTGTGTCTCAATTGGTTTATACATATTGTGCTTTAACAATTAAGTCGATTGTGATTTAATTTCATGTGTATATATGTATAGTACATTGTACCGCACGTATTGATTTATTGAGCAACCTTTGTGTCTCTCTCTTTATTTTCCCTCATTTATTTTTCCTTATTCCCCCTTCACTCATAATTTTTGTTCTGGTATTTTCACAAAAGCTCAATTTGCCAGAGTTGTGTATATATGGATGTCTGCTGTTGAATGACTGTGATATGAATGACTAGTATGAAAGTATTTCTGTTACATGGGTTTTTGGTGTAGTATTTGTATATATAAAATGTGAAATTACGTTTCAAATAATAACGTCAAATTGATTAAATAAATCGCTATTAACTGGCAACATTGCAGGTTGAAATGAGCTTTCTTCTCTGTTGAGTGAATCGCATTCTAAATTGGGATATCAGTTCAGGCACGTTCTTTTGTTATAGGTGATATGTGCTCAGCCTAACTGATTAGAGCTGTCTCTTCATTGTTTATACTGATTCTAGCGGGAATAGTCTCGCGAAGGTTGTGTTGTTATCCACAAATATTGTGTGGCTGACAAGAACTCAGTTCTTCTCTTTCCTTGGGGATATAGATACACTTAGATAATATCGCCCAAATACAAATGCACACGTTATATATTGTTAATTTTTGATTGTTATCTCTCCCTTTTGGCCCCCATACAGAGTGTTGCTCCTACTAAATCTAAAAGTCAAGAAACCCTGTGTCTCAATTGGTTTATACATATTGTGCTTTAACAATTAAGTCGATTGTGATTTAATTTCATGTGTATATATGTATAGTACATTGTACCGCACGTATTGATTTATTGAGCAACCTTTGTGTCTCTCTCTTTATTTTCCCTCATTTATTTTTCCTCATTTATTCCCCCTTCACTCATAATTTTTGTTCTGGTATTTTCACAAAAGCTCAATTTGCCAGAGTTGTGTATATATGGATGTCTGCTGTTGAATGACTGTGATATGAATGACTAGTATGAAAGTATTTCTGTTACATGGGATTTTGGTGTAGTATTTGTATATATAAAATGGGAAATTACGTTTCAAATAATAACGTCAAATTGATTAAATAAATCGCTATTAACTGGCAACATTGCAGGTTGAAATGAGCTTTCTTCTCTGTTGAGTGAATCGCATTCTAAATTGGGATATCAGTTCAGGCACGTTCTTTTGTTATAGGTGATATGTGCTCAGCCTAACTGATTAGAGCCGTCTCTTCATTGTTTATACTGATTCTAGCGGGAATAGTCTCGCGAAGGTTGTGTTGTTATCCACAAATATTGTGTGGCTGACAAGAACTCAGTTCTTCTCTTTCCTTGGGGATATAGATACACTTAGATAATATCGCCCAAATACAAATGCACACGTTATATATTGTTAATTTTTGATTGTTATCTCCCCCTTTTGGCCCCCATACAGAGTGTTGCTCCTACTAAATCTAAAAGTCAAGAAACCCTGTGTCTCAATTGGTTTATACATATTGTGCTTTAATAATTAAGTCGATTGTGATTTAATTTCATGTGTATATATGTATAGTACATTGTACCGCACGTATTGATTTATTGAGCAACCTTTGTGTCTCTCTCTTTATTTTCCCTCATTTATTTTTCCTCATTTATTCCCCCTTCACTCATAATTTTTGTTCTGGTATTTTCACAAAAGCTCAATTTGCCAGAGTTGTGTATATATGGATGTCTGCTGTTGAATGACTGTGTTATGAATGACTAGTATGAAAGTATTTCTGTTACATGGGATTTTGGTGTAGTATTTGTATATATAAAATGTGAAATTACGTTTCAAATAATAACATCAAATTGATTAAATAAATCGCTATTAACTGGCAACATTGCAGGTTGAAATGAGCTTTCTTCTCTGTTGAGTGAATAGCATTCTAAATTGGGATATCAGTTCAGGCACGTTCTTTTGTTATAGGTGATATGTGCTCAGCCTAACTGATTAGAGCCGTCTCTTCATTGTTTATACTGATTCTAGCGGGAATAGTCTCGCGAAGGTTGTGTTGTTATCCACAAATATTGTGTGGCTGACAAGAACTCAGTTCTTCTCTTTCCTTGGGGATATAGATACACTTAGATAATATCGCCCAAATACAAATGCACACGTTATATATTGTTAATTTTTGATTGTTATCTCCCCCTTTTGGCCCCCATACAGAGTGTTGCTCCTACTAAATCTAAAAGTCAAGAAACCCTGTGTCTCAATTGGTTTATACATATTGTGCTTTAACAATTAAGTCGATTGTGATTTAATTTCATGTGTATATATGTATAGTACATTGTACCGCACGTATTGATTTATTGAGCAACCTTTGTGTCTCTCTCTTTATTTTCCCTCATTTATTTTTCCTCATTTATTCCCCCTTCACTCATAATTTTTGTTCTGGTATTTTCACAAAAGCTCAATTTGCCAGAGTTGTGTATATATGGATGTCTGCTGTTGAATGACTGTGATATGAATGGCTAGTATGAAAGTATTTCTGTTACATGGGATTTTGGTGTAGTATTTGTATATATAAAATGTGAAATTACGTTTCAAATAATAACGTCAAATTGATTAAATAAATCGCTATTAACTGGCAACATTGCAGGTTGAAATGAGCTTTCTTCTCTGTTAAGTGAATCGCATTCTAAATTGGGATATCAGTTCAGGCACGTTCTTTTGTTATAGGTGATATGTGCTCAGCCTAACTGATTAGAGCCGTCTCTTCATTGTTTATACTGATTCTAGCGGGAATAGTCTCGCGAAGGTTGTGTTGTTATCCACAAATATTGTGTGGCTGACAAGAACTCAGTTCTTCTCTTTCCTTGGGGATATAGATACACTTAGATAATATCGCCCAAATACAAATGCACACGTTATATATTGTTAATTTTTGATTGTTATCTCCCCCTTTTGGCCCCCATACAGAGTGTTGCTCCTACAAAATCTAAAAGTCAAGAAACCCTGTGTCTCAATTGGTTTATACATATTATGCTTTAACAATTAAGTCGATTGTGATTTAATTTCATGTGTATATATGTATAGTACATTGTACCGCACGTATTGATTTATTGAGCAACCTTTGTGTCTCTCTCTTTATTTTCCCTCATTTATTTTTCCTCATTTATTCCCCCTTCACTCATAATTTTTGTTCTGGTATTTTCACAAAAGCTCAATTTGCCAGAGTTGTGTATATATGGATGTCTGCTGTTGAATGACTGTGATATGAATGACTAGTATGAAAGTATTTCTGTTACATGGGATTTTGGTGTAGTATTTGTATATATAAAATGTGAAATTACGTTTCAAATAATAACGTCAAATTGATTAAATAAATCGCTATTAACTGGCAACATTGCAGGTTGAAATGAGCTTTCTTCTCTGTTGAGTGAATCGCATTCTAAATTGGGATATCAGTTCAGGCACGTTCTTTTGTTATAGGTGATATGTGCTCAGCCTAACTGATTAGAGCCGTCTCTTCATTGTTTATACTAACAACTTCAGATAAGGCTCAATAGATGGCGAGGTTTGTAAGGCATAAATGCCTCTTACTCCAGATTTTTTGAGCTCCACCTCCTCCCTTTCTGCCTCAAGCATGGCCCTAAAGTTATATTTAATCCATGCCACGTCCTCTTTTTTGATTCTATGTGGGGCTGCATGCAATTCAGGACGACCCAGTCTGGCACACGCCGCTCTAACATATGCCAGCCATGGAATTCTGTCTGCCTTGTCGAGGCCCAGGCAGTCTTTTAGAATAAGGTGGTTAAGCGTAATATCCTCGTTGAGCCACGTCTTTGCCCAACAAATCAATGGGGCTGCTTTTAGCTGGTCTGTGATGTAACCCATACCCAACTCACAATGTATAGCCAGGGTCGACGTCGACTGGGGTACCCCCAACAGGGCTCTGAGGAACCTGTTTTCTGCTAGTTGTATTTTGCCCACAGGTCCATAGCCCCATATTGATGCCCCATAAGAAGCGATCGTGCAACACTTGGACTTGTAGATTTTAAGCATAGCGTCCAAGGGTTTAGCTCCCAACCTTTTCACAAAACTGAGGAGGGCTGTGGTGGATCTGGCAACAGCATTGCTTTTATGTTTCTGCTGAGGGCCCCAGTTGCCCTTCTCGTCAAATAATACGCCCAGATAAGTAAATACTGGGACCCTGGAGACTTCCACACCCAGGCATTTGAAAGTTTTGACCTTATTGATCTTCCTACGTGCCCCCACGACCATTATATGGGATTTATTGCTGTTTACTTTTAAATCAAGGGATTCCATAAATGCACCAAAATTGTCCAACAGCCTCTGTAATCCCAGGCCTGTTCGTGCAATAAGTACAGCATCATCCGCGTACAGGAGGACCGGGATACCCTTACCTCCTGCACGCGGAATGTCCGCACTGGCCCCGTCCAAAGATTTTTCCAGGCCATTAATATAGATCGTGAAAAGCAGTGGAGACAGGATGCACCCCTGTCTCACTCCCCTTCTGGAGCTGAATTGGCCTGTGCACCTGCCCTCCTGTGTGACCCTGACGGCGGCCGCTAGATCCTGGTGAAGGACGCTAAGGAAGTGAACTAACGGTGCATCTACCCCCATTTCCAACAATATACGCCATAATTTGGAGCGATTCACTAGATCAAAGACTGATGATAAATCCATGAAGCCAAGATATAAAAAGCCCTCTTTTCTACTGTATATTTATTGATCAAAAGGTATAAGTTAAGGCATTGGTCCATGGTGCTCCTATGTGGCCTGAAACCATACTGAAGATTCGAGAGGACCCCCCTACCATTCATCCAATCTCCCAGTTTCTGAAGGATGACTCTGCCCATGATCTTAACAGCAGAGTCTAACAGGGAAATTGGCCTGTAACAGGCGGGGTCCCCTCGGCTCCCCTTTTTAAAGATAGGCACGATGATAGCAGAGGCCCAGGAAGGCGGAAAACCCACTAGTGCTGCGGCATTGAATACATTGGTCAAAATTGTTGCCCAAAAGTTAGGGTACATAATATAAAGGTCAGCCGGCACCCCATCAGGACCTGGGGCCTTGTTTTTAGATGTCTCTCTAATAGCTCGTTCTACTTCCATCAATTAAAATTTGACAGGATTTATTGCACAACTCATGAGAGGTGGGTCCGATGTGGGCTCCTGGGGCTCGTTATCCCCATATATGTTTTTAAAACGCTGAAGCCACACATCATCCGGAATTACGCATTCAGTGTCTAGATTGTCGGTTTCCGTAAAGAATGGCTGGTTTATTGTGGCCCAAAACTTTCTGCTATCCCTCATTACATCGATGGACTGCAAGTTGTCCCAGGCCTCCTCTTTAATTTTCTGTTTCCTCGTGGTAATAGCTACTTTATACTCCCTGTGAAGAGGGGAGACCAGAGCCCTATCCCTCGGGTTCCTCTTGAGGGCCTTGAGAAGGGCCTCATGGGCTATTGTACATGAGGAATCAAACCATCTCTGTGCTTTCTTGCGGTATGACCTACCCTCCTTATGTAGGTTTTCGGCAATTTGCTTGCAGATTGCTAAAAAGGAGGTAATAGGTTCTGTGCCCACGATGTTAGCGTCCAGACAGATGCCAATATTGGTTTCCGTCTTGGTAGTTAGTTCAGCAAAAAAGGCCTCCGGGACTATGTTGTCCCATTTTATCCTCCTGCCTTGATCTTTGGTCGATAATCCCGTGGAGCCTCCCTTCCTTAAGCCGTGTTGACAATCTTGGCACCCACATCAACATCTAGGGTAAGAGGGTTATGGTCGCTAAAAGGTGACATCACTACATTATAGCCCATGGTCTTACTCAGAGGTAGAGAGGATAGGAAAATGTAGTCGATAACAGAATTAGCCCCCCGCCCTATAAATGTCGGGGCATTCTCACTACCGCTTTCTTAACTGGTTCAAAAAGATTCAAATTGGAAAGTAGTTCCTCCAAGTCATCGCCCCGTTTGCCATGTTCAAAATGAGGTACCCTCCCATTTGTATGCCCATCACAATCATCCCCGTAACAATCCCACTTACAAGGGTGTATATTAAAATCCCCCATGAGAAACATCTCTACCGAAAAAGAGTTATTAACCTTATAGACTGATAAAAATTGTTCTAGCATATTAAAATGTTCGGAACCATCCATAGCATTATACAAATTAATCAGAAGATATTGCTTGTTGGTAACAGACCATTCTAAAATAAGAAAATTAGTTGACTCCTCACTAAGTTTTTTGAATGTCCCGGCAAGGTTTAGGGAAATAAGGAAGAGTAGACCCCCCTTGGGCCTCCCCACTGCCCCTCGTACCGCGGGGATAGTGAAGCTATCCCACGTTTCCTGAAATGCCACAATGTCGAACTGTTTTATGAACTGCAGCCAAATGGGGTCAGTGCTTTTAGATCTGATACCCGCCACATTCCAACATAGGATTTTGCATGAGGCTGGCCGTGTGTCAACTGGGTGGATTACACCAACTGCCCCAGTCCCCTGGTTTAAGGTTTCAAGGCCCAGTCAGTCATTGCACTCCAGCTGAGACAGGGGAGAGAATCGGTTACCAATCTCTAGCTCTCCATAGTTTTGGGTGTTGACTGGAGGTGTTGGCAGAATAGTCAAGTGTTCAATTACCCCTCCCCGCAGCTGCCCCTGGGCGGATCCCATCTGTGCACTCATCCTAGCCTGGTATGTTAACGTGTTTATATTGCTGGGTCGAGTGTGAGACCGAATAGGTGGTGACGGATGTCTATGTGCCCTTGCCGGAGGAGAAAAGAACCCCAAGAGGAAAAAATTTGATACCTTTATTATCAAGCCCGGAGCCGTCCCAGAATAGTCTCTCAGCACAGTTCCTGCTACTAAAGTTCACCACCACACAGTCCCCTGGGATATTCTTAGGGCAACGGCCCACCCAGCAAACCCTCCTCGCCATGGTAACTGCACTTGCCACATTTGCTTCTCCTGAGCTAAACTGATCACACCACTGTCTGGCTAAATTCATCAAATCAGCAGTTGTCTCCCAAGTTCCCCCCCTAACCGGATGGACCCCAGTGAAAACAGCCACCAGCGGGGCTGCATCCGGTGGGAGCTCCAGGGTATAACCGGGCTGACGAGACTGTCTACTATTGTTATGCGCCTGGTTGCCCCTAGTGTTTACTTCAGGTAGAGATTTCCCAGTCCCCACCTTTTCACTTGGGTGTCTTGCAGTGTCTACAGTCCCTTCCGGGCTAAGGGGCCGACAGGGTATGGGGTTAAAATTCCTGCTCTCAGCTGTGGGCACATTGGTAGCTGTGGCCACAGGCTGAGTCACCCCTCCCTCTCCCCCCCTATTTTGTTTCAACAACGCATTGATTTTTTCACACTTTGAAAGAAGCCCCGCTACACAGGTATTTAAAGTTTCCACGATGTCCTTTGCTACAGATACAAGTGCTGGTTCCAGGCGTGTAATGAATAAATTCTCTATGAATTTCCCAATTTGGCTCTTGAGGCAAGAGTCTAGCTGATTAGTATGTCCCAAATGTTTTTTAGCCCTGCCCGAAGAAATTGGCAACTTTCTCTTCTTGTGCAATTTATGTGAGGGAGCGGTGGGCATCGGTGATGTTGGGTGGCTAAGAGCATCTTGTGGGGTTAATGATACATTGTGTATTAAAGTCACCTCCTGGTTAGTTATCACAATGTTTGGTTCCAGTGGTATTTTCCTACTTTGCACCGGGGGTAGGACTGGGACGATATCCTCTGTGTTTAAGCCCAATTCTTTTTCCACGTCAGCAATTTCTTTAGTCAACACCCCCACTGCTGAGGTTAAATACGAAATGATGGATTCAGATTTCCTGGGATTTTTCGCTTTTAACCCTCCATCGTCCCCAACACATACCTTTTTTCTTTTGCCCATAGTGGTGGTCAGTGGGGTGGCCCAGCCTGGCCTTTTCCGGCCCCTGACGGCCACAGACGGCCCGCCCTCTGCCCGGGCTCCGCCCGGCGTCGCCCGCACGCGACCCGCGACGCGGAAGGAGTGTCTGGTCTTTATGCGCCTCCAGGCGTGGTCAAGTGATGCGGCAGGCGGCGTCCCGGCGTCCAGGCAGGGGACTCTGGGAAGTGTAGTCCTCTGTGGCCGCTCCCCCCTCTCAGCGACCACAGTTGCAAGTGCGGCGGCGGGGGAGAGTGGGTGAATGAAGGCGCGATGTGCAGCAGCGCTGTGGAGTAGGTAGGAGCTTGCTTCAATGCCCCCGAGTGTTGGAGACCCCCGCTCCCCAGCAGAAGTGTCTGGTCTTTATGCGCCTCCAGGCGCGGTCAAGTGATGCGGCAGGCGGCGTCCCGGCGTCCAGGCAGGGGACTCTGGGAAGTGTAGTCCTCTGTGGCCGCTCCCCCCTCTCAGCGACCACGGTTGCAAGTGCGGCGCGGGGGAGAGTGGGTGAATGAAGGCGCGATGTGCAGCAGCGCTGTGGAGTAGGTAGGAGCTTGCTACAATGCCCCCGAGTGTTGGACACCCCCGCTCCCCAGCATTGAGTTTCTTTGCTGTTGGTTTGTGTGATGTTTTTTGAAAATGCATGGTATCAATATTTGCAAGATAGAGGAAATGTATTTTGTAAAATAGTGAGTTTTCAGAACTGAAATGGAATTCTTGTACATAGGACCTGCGCTGTGTTTCTAAAATGTTATTCAAAAAACGATTTTGGGGCAAATCAATGGTTTTACATTTTTGAGAAGGAATAAATAGTGTGTGCATGATTACATAAAAATATTTGAACCTTTCACAATCATGTCACCTGTGTTACCTCAGATTAGGAAGCAGACTAGGCTTCTTTGCTGTTGGTTTGTGTCATTTTTTTGGAAAAGCTTGGTAGGAATGTTTGCAAGAGAGAGGAAATGTATTTTGTAAAATAGTGAGTTTTCAGTACTGAAATGGAATGCTTGTACATATGAGCTGCGCTCTGTTTCTAAAATTTTATTGTAAAAACGATTTTGGGGCAAATCAGTGGTTTTTACATTTTTGAGAAGGAATAAATAGTGTGTGCATGATTACATAAAAATATTTGAACCTTTCACAATCATGTCACCTGTGTTACCTCAGATTAGGAAGCAGACTGAGCTTCTTTGCTGTTGGTTTGTGTCATTTTTTGGGTAATGCTTGGTAGGAATGTTTGCAATAGAGAGGAAATGTATTTTGTAAAATAGTGAGTTTTCAGAACTGAAATGGAATGCTTGTACATAGGACCTGCGCTGTGTTTCTAAAATGTTATTCAAAAAAATAATTTGGGGCAAATCAATGGTTTTACATTTTTGAGAAGGAATAAATAGTGTGTGCATGATTACATAAAAATATTTGAACCTTTCACAATCATGTCGTCTGTGTTACCTCAGATTAGGAAGCAGACTGAGCTTCTTTGCTGTTGGTTTGTGTCATTTTTTGGGTAATGCTTGGTAGGAATGTTTGCAATAGAGAGGAAATGTATTTTGTAAAATAGTGAGTTTTCAGAACTGAAATGGAATGCTTGTACATAGGACCTGCGCTGTGTTTCTAAAATGTTATTCAAAAAAATAATTTGGGGCAAATCAATGGTTTTACATTTTTGAGAAGGAATAAATAGTGTGTGCATGATTACATAAAAATATTTGAACCTTTCACAATCATGTCGTCTGTGTTACCTCAGATTAGGAAGCACACTGAGGGCCTTATTTATGAAAACAGCGATGCGTCAGTTTTCACTGCGCACTCCTTGCGACACCAATGATGCGTCATATTTAATGTATGATGCATCATGTCGCAAGGAGTTACAGATAAGTCAGTATTTCTGACGTATCTGTAAGCGCAAAAGTGACGCATTGCTGGAGTGTGTCACAAAAGTGACGCAACTCCAGCAATGCGTCTTTTCAAATGGGGAAAGCCCCATGTGAAAGGGTTTGCGTCAGTCTTACGCCTGCTGTGAGGCAGGCGCAGGATTTTGACGTAACAGCGTCCTAAAAGTGACGCAATGAAATCTCATAGATTTCACTGCGTCACTATTACGAGGTTTTTTACGGGGAACGCTCCCTCTGCATACATTATACCTGACGCAGGTATAATGTGGCGCAGGGGTTTAAAAAGTGACGCATCTACCTAGATGCGTCATTTTTTAAATATGGCGCAACAAGTCACATGTTTTATGCTGCCGATGCGTCACAAAAAGTGAAGCATCACCAGCGCAAATCTGACGCAGGGCCTCATAAATGAGGCTCCGTGCTTCTTTGCTGTTGGTTTGTGTCATGCTTTTTGATAATGCTTGGTATCTACATTTGCAAGATAGAGGATTTTTATTTTGTGAAATAGTGAGGTTTCAGTAGTGAAGTTGAATGCTTGTACATAGGACCTGTGTTCTGTTTCTAAAATGTTATTCAAAAAATGATTTTGGGGCAAATGAATGGCTTTTACATTTTTGAGAAGGAATAAATAGTGTGTGCATGATTACATAAAAATATTTGAACCTTTCACAATCATGTCACCTGTGTTACCTCAGATTAGGAAGCAGACTGAGCTTCTTTGCTGTTGGTTTGTGTCATTTTTTTGGTAATGCTTGGTAGGAATGTTTGCAAGAGAGAGGAAATGTATTTTGTAAAATAGTGAGTTTTCAGTACTGAAATGGAATGCTTGTACATAGGACCTGTGTTCTGTTTCTAACATGTTATTCAAAAAACGATTTTGGGGCAAATCAATGGCTTTTACATTTTTGAGAAGGAATAAATAGTGTGTGCGTGTTACATAAAAATATTTGAACCTTTCACAATCATGTCACCTGTGTTATCTCAGATTAGGAAGCAGACTGAGCTTCTTTGCTGTTGGTTTGTGTCATTTTTTTGGTAAAGCTTGGTAGGAATGTTTGCAAGAGAGAGGAAATGTATTTTGTAAAATAGTGAGTTTTCAGTACTGAAATGGAATGCTTGTACATATGAGCTGCGCTCTGTTTCTAAAATGTTATTCAAAAAACGAATATGGAGTAAATTAATGGCTTTTACATTTTTGAGAAGGAGTAAATAGTGTGTGCATGATTACACAAAAATATTTGAACCTTTCACAATCATGTCACCTGTGTTTCCTCAGATTAGGAAGTGGATTGTGCAGATGAGGTGAGGCATGTCCAGGGGCGCAAAGGAGTTCAGGCCTGTGTCCATGAGTGAAATTGAGAGGACTTACCTCCTCTGACCCTTAAACAAGCATTATCTAATCTGTGCCCCTTGGACAGGCCTCAATACATTGAGTATAATTGATGGTAACAGGGTGCAGATGAGATGAGGCGTGTCCAGGGGTGTAGATGAACTGAGGCCTGTCTAATGGTGCAGATGAGTTGAGGTCTATTCAGGGTTGCAGATAAGGTGAGGATTGTCCAGGGGTGCATAGGAGGTGATGCCTGTGTTGAAGAGTGTAGTGGAAGAGAGGTCTGTCCAGGGGTGGAAAGGAGGTGAGGGCTGTGTCTAAGAGTGCAGTGGGGGATAGGCTTCATGAAGTGCAGTCCAGTGCACTCTTAGACACCGACCTCACCACCTATGCCCCCCAGGACAGTCCTTACCTCATGTGTACAATCTGCTTACTAATCTGAGGAAACACAGGTGATATGATTGTGAAATTTGCAAATATATTTTTTTAATCATGCAGATACTATCTAATCTTTGTCAATAATGTAAAACCAATTCATGTGTATTATAGTGTTTATATTGTTTGCTTATTGTCATTGTTTTGTTGTTTGGTAATAGTGGTCTATAATGATTTTTTTTTCCACAGATTAAAATCAAGATTTCAATAATAAGGAAATATGCCCTCAAGGGAAAGGAGACGAAAAGATACTAAGCGGAAAAAATCAAAAACAGCAACGGAATTAAAGCAGTCTCCTACAACAAATACTTCAAAAAACAGGAGAAAAGCTCCTGGTAAGACAACTAAGACTTTCTTACGGAACATATGTAGATAAAAAAAAAATGTTGGACAGAATGTAGAAAAAGAGAAGGAGAGAGCAAATTTGAAGAGGAAGGAGAGATTCCCAAAAAATTTTACTACTGCAGCAGGAGACAATAATATGTATAGGAATAGAAGGCAAAATCAATTTAGGGACATTCGTAAACGAATGTTTTGCAATAGGGTGGTTTTAAATTTGTTAAAAAATATTAAAAAAAGTAAACAGAGATCTGCTTTTTATAAGAAAAAGAAAAGTGTAGAGAAGGTTGTTGATCAGGCTTTTGAAATTAAGAAAAAAAAAATTATTTTAATAATCAATAGAATTAGGACACTTAACAAGACAATTGATGTTTTCAAATCAAACAGTAAATGGAAAAGAGTAATTAATCGGAATCATTTTTGTAAAGTTTTTTCTGGAGAATGGATGCACAGTTCAAGTTGTGAGCCATTTTTTAATGAGGAGAGTTACTTTCAGGAGAATGATTTAGTGCATGCAGTTGACACCAGTGGTCGAGCATATGAGGTGAAAGACGGTTGTCCGATTGAGAAAGAGAAACTTGTGCCTAGAGAACCAGAAGAGGTGTTAACTGATAAAGTTTTAGGGAGACGTACTAAGGGTCCAGTGTACACTTGGAAGTGTAGTAGTATTTGTAGTGTGCGACAGGAATCAATCGATTTGTTTTGAAATTTCTTACGTACATATAGTAAGAAACCTCTAAAACAGAAAATGAAGATGTTGCAAGACTTAGATCCTTGTAGAGTGAGAGAAAACACAGGTTTGCAAGGGCATTCACTGGCTTGTCTTTCTAGAAAAGTATGTCAGAGTGTTTTTCATCATTTTAGGATGTTAGCAGTGCATCATAACAAAATTGGGAAATTAGTGAGAAGGTAGTATAATGCAAAAAGTCCAGCACTTAAGCTTAAACAATTAAACAGTGCTCTTTTGCATGGAACTGAATTAGATGTGAAGAAGATTTGTGAAGAAATTGAGGGGCATATTACCAACCAATAGAGATAATTTTTGTCTCTAACTTGTTTAGAGACAAAAATTATCGCCGCACATCGGCGATTTTTATCGCAGATAAACCTTGCTATTAGCAAGGTTTATCGCAAATGCGATAAAAAACGTCCGCAATGCATGAATATCGCTGAAAAGTCAGCGATATTCATGCATTATCGAGCAAATGCTCTTAGCCATGTTATCCACCTCCTATTCGATAACATGGCTAAGAACTGCTCCTGGGCAAGTGTTAGCTTTTGGAGATATTCGCGCTTAGCGCGAATATCTCCAAAAGTTGGTAATAGGAGATAGCGATGTTAGCGACTGTTTTCAGTCGCTAACATCTTGGCACGCCCACTTTGCATGTCATTAGTGATAAATATCACTGACATGCTAAGCGGGGCCCAAGATGGTCACTATCTCCTATTAGCTGTCGCTAACTGGTGTTAGCGACAGCTTGGTAATAGGGAGATAATTTTATCTCCGCTTTCTTGGCTTTTAAAGCCAAAAAAGCGGAGATAAAGCCCCTTGATAATATGCCCCTGAGATTTGTTATTTTGGTGATAAAGAGGACAGTGTAGAAATTGACACAGAAATTCAAGGTAATGTGGAAGACAATGTACAGATTTCAAGTACAGAAAAGTTTGACCAGGAAATTACAAGGTTTAAGGTGAAATCAAGTGAAAGGCCGTATTTTACTTGTGTGTGTTGTCGATGAACTCATTATAAGCATCAAACTAGATTAGTTGATTTATACGTAAAAAGTGAAAAGATAAATAATTATGAGTGGAAGGATTTTGCCACTTATTTGTGGGTGGAGAATTCTTTTGATTTGAGTTCTGATCAGCGTATTTGTAAATATTGTTATGATAAATTAGATCAAAACAGAATGCCTGCTAGAGCTGTTCATAATAATCTGGAGTTGGTAGACATTCCTCCTGAATTGATGGATTTAAATACATATGAGTCTATTTTGATTCAATGTGTCCATCCTTTTCAGGCAATTGTTCGCATGGAGCCTAAGATAGGGAAATTGCCTCCTTCAGATTTACAGAGAGGATTAAAGGGAAAAGTTGTTTATTTGCCTCTAGATTACAAGAAAAATATTGATACAATTGGTGTAGAGAAAGTGGAAGAGGAACCTCTGGTTATTCTAGTTAATGGGGTTCCGACAAAGAGTAAGAAAATCTGGCAAGATTTTGTGGATGTTAGGAAAGTCAAAAAGGCAACGTTGTATTTGGTCAAAAACAATGAGTACTACAAACATGTATGTGTTGGAGCAGAGGAAACAGCTGCAGATGAAAACAGTGATTCTTCAGCTGGCCAAATTGAAAAAGTTGATGTGTCTAGAAGTGAAGAAATATATGAACATTATACTGTTCATCCTTTGCATTCCAAAGAAGTGATGGGGAATGTCCTGTTTTTCCAAATTATCTGCAAATGTTGAACGAAGAGATAGAGCAAGAAGCCACAATTGCTGTAGAGATTGCTAGAGACAGTTCTCAAGACAGTCAGAGTTCTACTTCATTGAGTCAGGATCCACTAGGAGGACCGATTATCCAAAATGAAGCTGCCACAGCCATGGATGAGGTGGAAAGAGCTATGGAACAAGCTCAAGATGATGTAGTTAACTTAGAAGATTTGGTGAAACAACTAAACCTTGAGCAGAAGCAGATATATGACGAAGTCACAGAACAGATTGAACATGAATTCAGTCATGAGAAAAAAGAGTGCTCATGTACATCATTAAAGCCTGTCCAACTGTACGTGAGTGGAGAAGCGGGAACTGGAAAAAGTTTTCTGATTAAAGCAATTGCAACTTATCTGCAGAAAAGGACTGAATCACCGCTATCTTGTGTTGTTACCGCTCCAACTGGGCTGACAGCACATAAAATTAAAGGGATTACTTTACATTGTTTACTGATGCTGCCAGTGAAGCATGATAACAAATTGCAATACCACAAACTATCTGGAGATGCGTGTTCCGAAGTTTCGAGAGTCCTGAAGAAAATGAAACTTCTTATCATTGATGAAGTAAGCATGGTCTCAAATCTAATGCTTGCTTTTGTGCATTTGAGAATGCAAGAAATTCTTAGAACAGAGTATGATGTGTTATTTGGAGGGAAACACATTATTGTTTTTGGAGATCTACTGCAGTTGACTCCAGTGAAAGGACAACCAGTGTTTAAAATGGTCACGCATGAAGATACCAGGAAGTGCCTAGGAAGCATTGGAAACGTTAATATATGGTTACATTTCAAATATGCAGAACTACTCCAAAATATGCGGCAGGCAAAGGATGAAGATTATAAACCTATTCTACAAGATGTAAGAATCGGAAAAGTAAGTCAGCATGGGAAAGAAGCTTTCCATGGACGATTAATTTCAAATTTGTACCCAAATGAAAACATTCTTCCAGAGAATATTTTTAAGAAAATTAACGAGAAGAAATCTGGCATATGTTTGATGCCAACTCTGAAAGAATGTTCCATGTTCAACAACAAAATGTTAAAGTTAGAAAATGAAGAGATAGTGAAATTGGAAGCTATAGATAAAATAGATCATATGGGAGCAATAATTATTTTGTCTGAAAATTTGAAATCAAAATTGGATTCATTAGAGAAGACTATATCTAAAACTGCTGGTTTTGAAAAGACTCTGAATGTGTGTTTAAATTGTCGTATCATTTTGAGAAGGAATTTAAATGTTGAAAGAGGTCTGGTAAATGGAGCAATGGGTCATGTTGTTGGTTTTGTCAATTACAAAAATAGAGATGGAATTGAAATTTTAAAAATTAAATTTGATGGCATTGACGAAATAGAACAAATTTGTCGTTGTTCAGCTAGATTTTTGCTTGTGAAAGACTTATATGTTCGTCGAAAAAAGTTTCCTGTTTGTTTGGCATATGCAGTGACAATTCATAAATCTCAAGGTTTAAGTGTAGATAGTGCTTTGGTGAACATTGGAAGTTCTGTGTTTAAAGAGGGTATGGCATATGTGGCATTATCACGAGTCAGAACTTTATCAGGATTGTACTTGATTGAGTGTGATGAAACAAAGATTTGTGCTGATCTGGATTGTGTTAAAGAATACAATAGGTTAAGAAGAGAGTATGCTCCACATTTGCCTCAATATCCTCCGTTTGAAAAACGTGTGGTAGGCCGAAAAAGAAGAAATGAGAATAATTGCAGTGAGGTAGTAGCAAAAAGACAAAAAGTAGATGAAACTGTAATTTTAAGCAGAAAGAAAAAGGATTCTGTTGAAGATGTTGTTGGATTTCAGTTTGAAAACAGTTCTGGTGTCAACTGCTATGCTAATGTAGTGGTTAATGTTGTTTTTTTTCTTCAAAATTTACAAGAACAGATTGTTGAAAATCGGGATCAAACATTCCGCTGTTTATTGAATTCTGTGTTTGATAAATGTAGCAGTGATAGAGCAAATATAGAAAGTGTTTCAGAAATTAGAAATCTTCTAGACATATGTTCTGGTCAAAATCAATTTTCACAGATTATTCAGCAGGATTGTCAGGAATTTTTAATGTATATGTTTGATGTTTTGGAAGATGAAGGTGTAGATATAAAAAATCTTTTTAGCCTTTCTTATCAATGGCAGCATGACTGCGACAACTGTAGTTTATCAAGTAGTACTAGAAGAGACACTGAAAGATTTATATATTTGAGTTTACCAGACTGCAAATCAGTGCCTTTTAATAATCTAGTTAAAGCAGCTGATCACAATATGGTGTGTACCCAATGTAAGTCTGCAATGCTGTCCACATTATTTTTACAAACTTATGGTAAATATGTGATTTTAATGTTCCAACGATGTAGACCTGAATGAAGTAAATTGTCAACTTCTATTAAAAAATTTGTGGCTTCTCAGTTATCAATTTCAGGAAGAACTTTGCAACTGTAGCTATTATTTATCATGACGGTCCTTCAACAACATCAGGGCATTACACATGCTATTTAAAAAGTCGTCAAGGTTGGACCCACTGTAATGACACTCATTTGACTTTCAAACAACGTTTGCCTTTTGACTAAAAAAATTCATACCTAGTGTTTTTAGAACCAAAATGTAAGTAAAGGCAATTGGCCTATGAAGACGGGAGCAGTTAATAAAGGTTAGTTTGCTGTTTAAAATTATATTCTGAATAAAAGTGATCAAGATAATATAAAAAAATGAGTTGTCATATAGGTACTGTAAGTGGATCTCATAGTAAGTGATATCAGTATCATACAAAATGATGAACATGAGTGAGTCAGAGATAAAATTATGATTATTTAAATATTGTGAAAATGTTGTATGAGCCTTTCTTTCAGAACGGCGGGAAAACGGTAATTTCAGATGTTCTTTTAAGTAATTTGAAAATATACTCATACATCTGACACTATTTGGCCTTAAGGAAAAGTGAAGGAATGAGCAAAGAGTTATGACTGAAAAAAAGGAGTATATGAAAATAATGAAAATATTTCAGATGTTCTTGGAGCTTTTCTTCTAGAAAGTCGATGAAATGGAGTTTTTTAGTGAACAGCAGAGTACTTTCCAACGAAAAGGACCTTTATGATATACTATTTGGCCTAAAGGAAAAGTAAGTGAATGAAAGATTAGTGTACATTTGTGATTTTTAAGTGTATAAGGTTATTTTTTAAAACACAATCTTTTAGATTGTGTTTTTTTTCCCGCTGTCATATGATGAGTAATTTGAACTCACTGTTTTAAGTGAAATTCAATATATTCTGAGAACAGCAAAAATAAACTATGTAACATGATGTACAAGTTATTCTATAGTTTGTATTGTGTAATTTAAATTGTATTCCCATTGTCTCACACTCACTTTCCTTTTTCCACCCTCTTTCAGCTCTTTTTACTCACTTATAATGTTCTCTCACTCTCTTTCACCCCCGTTCCTTTACTCCACTTCTTTCACAACCCCTCATTCTCATTTCAACTGTCTGCATCCCCTCTCTCCCTTGCATAACTATTCAGCTTTCAGTCTCTCTGCTTTACTTCCCTTTCCCGTCTTTTCCGTCTTTTCCTCCTTTGCTCTTTTAGTAATTCCTCTTTACTCACTCAGCAGTATTGTTGCACTCTATCACTATAAATCACCCATTCTCCCTCGCTTATCTTTGTTTGCTCCATTCTTTTGACCTCTTCTCTCTATTTTCCGTTCACTACCTCTATGTCCTCAGTCCCTCACTCTCCTTGTGTTATGTTCACTTGTGTTTATCTACCTTCTATCATTTATCTTAGAACAACGTCACTGCTCCTCTCTCATTGTTCTTCAACCCATTTCTTTTAGTCCAGTTCCATTACTACCCCTCATTTCCTATCCTTCAGTGTCCTTCTCTTTACTTTCATCACCGAATCACTTTCTCTCAACACCACTTCTTTAGTCCTCTTCTCCTCTCTTTCCTTCTTTTGCTCCCTTACTCATTTTTCTTTCCTCACTCATTGTACTCCACTTCACTCAGTCCTTCCCTTAGTCCCTCTGTCTACTAACTTCCTCACTCCTTTTCCCTCAATCCTTCTATATTATCCTCTCTCCCTCCATCCCTTCACTCTATGATTCTCCTTCACTTACTCTCAGTTATCTTCCATTCCTCATTCTTCTAAATGCATCCTTAATTAGACTCCTTTCCCTCTCAGTCATTATCTTTTTACTTACTCCTGTTTCCTGATTTAGTTTTGCTAACTCACATTCTTTTAGTATCTTTCTTACCTTCAGTTCATTTTTCTCTTCTTCTCTTCCTTTCTGTCAGTGAATCTATATGCCTTACTCTTAGTAATTTACTCTCCTTCGATTTCTTTTTCCCTCTTTTTGTCCTTCTACCTTACTTTATTTGCCTTTCTGTATCCTTCACTATTACTTTATTTCTAAATACACTGTTATGATTTTTAACCTCTTCATTTGTATCTTTTATTTTAAAATACATATTTTACTAATTATAACTTATTTTTTCTTCTCTCTTTCACAGATACAAAATGTAGTAAAAAAAATTATTTAAAGTTACATTTATTATATGGTAAGTGTGACTAAAAAAATGTAGTTTGTCATCACCCTTTGCTTTAACCTCACTACTATTTTCTCAACCTACCTCACTCCTGTTTCTTTACTCTGCTTTCCTCACTTATTCATATTCTCCATGTTTACTCCCCTTTCCCTATTTCCCCTCCTACATTCAACTTCTTTCAGTCCATATTCTTTACTTCCCTTACCCTCTGTTCCCTTCCTTTGCTCCCTCACTCATTCTCTTTCCCTTAATCATTTACTTCACTCCTACACACACACCTCCCCCCAACACACACACACACCTCTGACATACACCCCACACACACACCACACACACACCTTACACACACACACACACCCACACATCCCACCCACACACACACACACACACTCCACACACATACCCCCACACCCACACACCCCCCACATATATCTCACACACCCACACCTCCACCCACACTCAAACACCCCACACACCCACACCCACACACACACCTTACACACCCACACCCACAACTACACCCACTGACTCCCTATAAGTCACCCACACTGCCTTACTTACCTTTCTTTCCTGTTTCACTCAGACTCTTTCAGTCACTCCTTCCTTTACTCTCTCTCTCTTTTCTCTCTGTCACTCCCCATATCCTAACCTTATTCACTTTTATCAACCCTCTTTCACCCCTCTTTACTTACACTCACTGCTCTTTTCTCACCCTACCTCACCATTGTTCATTTATTCCGGTTCCGTCACTACCCCTCATTCCCCATTCTTTACTGTCCTTCCTTTTACTTTCAACACCCACTCACATTCTACCAGTACCTCTACTTTAGTCTTCTTTTTCTCTCTTCCCTTCTTTCGCCCCCTTATTCATTTTCCTTTTCTCACTTACACCCTATTACACCTTCTCTGTTTTTTACTATGTAATAAACAATCCCTCTGTGTTGCTCCCTCTAGCTCTTTTTCTATTAACATTACTCTCTCTGTGTTCTTCCCTCATGCTCACTCTTTCTTTATTTTTTTTATTATTTTTTTGGGTTGCGCGCCCCGGTGCGTGCCCCGGTGCACGTACCGGTACGCGTACCCTGCAGAAAAAAGATTAACAGAGATTCTTTAAAAATATAGGTTTATTTTTTATAAATTAAAGGTAGTTCTAAAAAGAACTGGTTTTTTATTCTTTTTGTTGTTTTATATTTTTTTATTGTTTTTTGGAACATTTTTTACTTCTTTTGGGTTTTCTGAACAGTTTTATATTTTTTTTGTATTTTTTATGGGGAGAAACAAAAAACAGGGAATTGTAAATGGCTCAACTGGAGGGAAAAAAAAGAAACAGAAAAAATTAGGGTTTTTTCGGGCACTTATGGTTATCCCCAGCACAGATGATAAGTTTTATACTTTGCTCACCATAGCAAAGTAACTTTCCACAGTATTTGCACATGATTTTAAAATCGTTAAATTTTGATTGTATGATAGGCATTGTCTCTGTTGCCTCTGAACCCGATGGAGTTGGTTCTTTCGATGTTGAGGGTCTAGATGTTGATGGGGGTAGCTTACTGCAAAGGTCCCTTACCTCTGCAGCAGAATAGTTGATTGGGTGCCAACGGATCATGTGCCGAATCATGGTATGATTCCCGAAGGAATATTTTTTGTTAGGGTTCCCCCTGGACAGCTCAGCATCACAAATCAGACAAGTCACCTTCGCAGCGTTGACTTTTTTGAAACCCCTTGGGATTTTGTAGAACTGCCATACGAAGTGCTCTTTTGGTTTGTAGGGCTGATTATCTTCAGGCAGGAAATGCCTTGTCTGTCCCTCCTCTTCATCATCCTCCTCCTCTTCTTCTTGACCACCAATGTAATCTTCTGGTGGTCTTTTTGATGGTGGTGGTGGTGGTGGTGGGGCAGATGCTCCAGCTGCTGCTGCTACTGTAGCCATTTTAAAGTAGAAAAGATTAGAGACAGATCTCCAAACAGGTCTTCCTCAGTCAAAGGACAAAGTCAGAATAAGGAAAAAAGGTGGGGGCTTTCATCATTTGGAAAACAAAACTGTTCTGGACCAATGAAAAGTGTTATTTTCAAGTCACATGACCAGGGCTTTCATCATTTGGAAACCAAAAGTGTTGTGAACCAATGAAAAGTGTTATTTTCAAGTCACATGACCAGGGCTTTCATCATTTGGAAACCAAAAGTGTTGTGAACCAATAAAAAGTGTTATTTTCAGGTCACATGACCCGACGCGCTCAGGCTACGCGCCCCAGGGCGCGCCCGGGGGTGCATTGCGTAAGAGCGTCAGGACGTTTCGCGGTCGTATGCGCTCGCATGCTCTTACGCTGTGCGTCATATGACGCATCACGCGGCTACGCTCACCGGTACGCGCCCCAGGGCACGCCGTTGCACTACGCTTTTCGGTGAGCACATCGGTACATGCCCCGGGAGCGCTCCGGGGCAAAAAAATATTACATAATTATACAATTTAAAATTTGTTATAAAAAATATTACATTTCATACCTATAGAGATTTGCTATTAAAAAATCTATGAAATTCACTGAAAAAAACCATATCATATCATGTCATGAGTGATGTTATATGTGACGTCATCAGCAGTGCATTGCACGCGCAAGTTATAGTGAGTCCAACTAACTATAACGTGGGAATTTCAATGGTTTTATGCGAGTAAAATTTCCAGCTAACTATAACTGGTGTGAAACCTATGGTTTTTTCAGTGAATTTAATAGGTTTTTTAAATGATAATTCCTAACTATAACTGATGTGAAACCTATGGTTTTTTCAGTGAATATATATATATATATAATCTACTGGCGGTCGCCAGTAGGTAGCTATAGTTAGAACCTAATATCCATAGGAAAACCGCAACATTCTATTTCGAATAACTTTGGCATTGATTGATGAATCGTTTTGAAATTTTCCAAACTTTTGGCAAGCTCAGTTCCACACGGGGGGTGATTGGTGAAGCGGGGGCGAGCAAAAAAGGGGGTCACAAAATACGTGTTTTCCCCATGCAATTTCCCATAGGACCTTTAGCCACGGCTACAGCCCGAATTATCTACACTATACCGGCATACGAAAATCCGGATCCGGATTTACTAAGCGAATGGGCTGAATATACGGCGCACTCTTCAGAGGGAATGTTGAAAATTCTAATCAAGTTCACTTGGAGAGACCGGGAGAAGGCACTAAAGGATATTGAATCACTTGAGAAGGAAATTGTAGAATTGGCTGATCAAACACAGTTGGATGCCGAGAAAGAGCTGATGAAGAAACGGCTCACCACCTATAAGAAGAAAATACAATTAAGAAAGCAGCTCAAATTTGAGCGTGATGCTCGTGATTACAAACAAGGAAGAATACTAACGTTCGCAAGGAAATACGACGCACCACGACGCAATCTGAGGTCAAAAAACCCAGAGGACCTTTGAAACCAGGGAGACCTCAGAATCAGACCCAACCAGTGCTGAGCAATCGGAAGAGGAGAATTCAGGCACTAGGCAAACAATATGAGTCCAGCCTTCTTTTCGCGAGGAATTCGACCTCATCCGTCAATCATGGTTGAGGGGAGGCAAAGGCCGTCCACCGGAGCCTTCTACAAGCACAAACACATCACAAGGAAAGGGGGGAGAAAACACAGGAAATGGCGCCAGACAATTGAGGAGTCGGAAGACACGACCTACCAGGAAGTAATGGACGATTTAACCATCATTAATCTTTCAAAAAAAGTCTTGACGTCTGACGAACAGAATGTCTTGAAACTGGGATTAACATTTTGTCACACTGGTCGCTATGAATACACACAGACACGTATTGACTTGTTCTTATTTATTCGTAAGTTGAAGCTGTTAAAATTCTTCAAGCAAAGGGCACAGAGGGAACAGAGGCAGAGAAATGTTACCAGCGATGGATTAGAACCATCAGAGCCCTTAGATATTAATATCCAAAATTTAGAACTTTTGGCAGTACTTGACGAATTGGAGAATGAAAACAGCCTAGAACAAAATGTCCCAATGAGCGATACCAACAGAGCTCTAGCATTGGGCATCTCACAAATTGCAGAACAAAGCAATTTCAAACCCCCAATCCCCAATAGAGGCTATTGACATTTTTTCCAAAACTGTGATCAAGGAACTTCAGAACCTATCCCGGCAAGAAGACAATTCTAAAAGTAAAATCAAATGGAACATATCATCTAACCACCATTACACCATTACATATAACATATAAATCAAGCATTTGTATATGGTGTACAATGAGTCGACGGCGTTTCGGTCCCACTACTTAGTTATGGGGACCATCATCAGGACATTTATATTTGCCTTTAACATTATAAGCCTCTAATGCCTAGAGAAGTGAGGGAAAGAGAAAGTATATATACATTTAATTTATGAACATTTAAAGCATATTATTGGCATATTTCCAAGTGACTTGAGTGAATGGTGAACCTGTTTTCTGTGAAGTTGCAGATCGGGGTGTGGACCACGTATGCTAGTGATAGAGTGGGAGAGTGATTTAAAATAAGTGGGGGAGCTGGGCCAGGCATCTGTGTTTGAGATACCTCTTTAGTTTAAAAACCGGCAGTTTTGGCGGCGCATTCATGACATAGTTTAAGAAGCAAACCGTGCAGAAGGTGAATCATTCGGATTTAGGGGAGTGGTGTGTACAGCGGGTTCACGTTGGGCAAGTCCGAGTATGAGGTGATAAGTACACTAGACTGCATGCGGCATGGAGATTCAAGGCGCAGTGGAGAAGTACACATACGGTGTGACAAGGAACATTCATACTAAACATTCGGCGGGATTCCGAAATATACGTGCTAGTAGACACGGCGCAGTGGGGGAAGAGTCAGGGACTGCTTACCGGGGGGGGGAAGGAAAAAGGTTTCCCCGATCGGCACGGGCAAGGACTAAGAAATGGATAGCCCGGGGAAGCAGCCCTGTAAGTCAAGGAGGACAAAATTAGAGCAACCGGGGAACAAAAAGGGTTCACAAGGGTTAGAGGCGGGCGCAGTGGGGCACTTACCAGAATCGGGCGCTATTGAGGTGGACCGCGCTTCATTGGTTAAAATCCGCGGTACCAGGAGAAGACCTGCAGGGAAAACAGGTCATTTAGGGTTTACAGCGTGGTGGAGGGTTGGGAGGGAGAGAGCCACACATCGCTAGACTTACCGGTTCAGTCGGTAGTGGAATCTGTTTCCTGGTTTCCTCGAGGGGAGTGCTGGAGGAGGGAATTTGAAGGACTGGAAGGATTCTGATTGGCTGGTAGAAACATGGGTGTTACAGAATCCCGGGGCATAGAGATAGACAAGGGTTTCAGTGCGACGGCCATATTGGAGTGGTAGGGTTCTGATTGGCTGGTAGAAACATGGGTGTTACAGAATCCTAGGGCATAGAATAGACAAAGGTTTCAGTGCGGCGGCCATATTGGAGTGGTAGGGTTAGGGGAGGGAAAAGGAAGTGAAATAAAAGGTGGTGCATTGGTGCAAGTGATTAGTACCCGGCGACAGTGAGCAAGAATTTTAAGGTTAATTCACAATAATTCTTAAAAGCATTACAGAAAACATTAAAGAAAACGTCTGATCAAGCAGATCCACAAGGCAACAGAGAAGTCCAAAGCAGAGAACTTAGGAAGGGTCCTCAATTGTTCAGTGGGTTAGAGCTTAGAGGAGGGCAGTCCAATCCTCTTGAAGGTTGAGTCCTGTATTTAGACTGTCCGTTTTTATTATCCATTTAAGCTCTTCCTTATTGAGCATCCGCGTCAGGTCACCACCTCTTGGTGGTATGATCACTTGGCTGATTACATTCCAACGTATGTCATTTTCCGTATGACCTTTGTTGGAGAAATGTTCGACCAGGGGAGCATTTGCTGTACCACATCTAATCCGGCTCCGATGTTGGGAGATTCGCAGTTTGATTTTTTGCTTGGTTTGTCCCACGTAAATTAAATCACAAGGACAAAAGATTGCATAGATAATGTTACAACTATTGCAGTTAGTAAAGGTCTTAAGTTCATTCTTCACATCTCTGAATACAAACTCCTTACAGTCAATGGAAAAATCACACACGACACAAGAACCACACTTAGAATGACCTCGGAGAGGTGACAGTGACCAGTGATCATTAAGCGTGGTGTTCACTGTGGTTGAGGATGGAAGGGTTGCCCTAACTAATTGGTCCTTGAGGTTTTTGCTTTTTTTTAAAGCAAATAGGGGGAAATCCCACTGCAGTAGTCCAGAGTTTAGTATGTGCCAGTTTTTTTTAATACTTTGTTTGACCAGCCAATCAGAATCCTTCCAGTCCTTCAAATTCCCTCCTCCAGCACTCCCCTCGAGGAAACCTGGAAACAGATTCCACTACCGACTGAACAGGAAAGTCTAGCGATGTGTGGCTCTCTCCCTCCCGACCCTCCACCACGCTGTAATCCCTAAATGACCTGTTTTCCATGCAGGTCTTCTCCTGGTACCGCGGATTTTAACCAATGAAGCACGGCCCACCTCAATAGCGCCTGATTCTGGTAAGAGCCCCACTGCGCCCGCCTCTAACCCTTGTGAACCCTTTTTGTTCCCCGGTTGCTCTAATTTTGTCCTCCTTGACTTACAGGGCTGCTTCCTCGGGCTATCAATTTCTTAGTCCTTGGCTGTGCCGATCGGGGTAACCTTTTTCCTTTCCCCCCCCAGGTAAGCAATCCCTCACTCTTCCCCCACTGCGCCGTGTCTACTAGCACGTATATTTCGGAAGCCCGCCGAATGTTTAGTATAAGTGTTCCTTGTCACACCGTATGCGTACTCCTCCACTGCGCCTTGAATCTCCATGCCGCATGCAGTCTAGTGTACTTATCACCTCATATTCGGACTTGTCCAACGTGAACCCGCTGTACACACCACTCCGCTAAATCGGAATGATTCACCTTCTGCACGGTTTGCTTCTTAAACTATGTCATGAATGCGCCGCCAAAACTGCCGGTTTTTAAACTAAAGAGGTATCTCAAACACAGATGCCTGGCCCAGCTCCCTCACTTATTTTAAATCACTCTCCCACTCTATCACTAGCATACGTGGTCCACACCCCGATCTGCATCTTCACAGAAGACAGGTTCATCATTCACTCGAGTCACTTGGAAGTATGCCAATAATATGCTTTAAATGTTCATAAATTAAATGTATATATACTTTCTCTTTCCCTCCCTTCTCTAGGCATTAGAGGCTTATAATGTTAAAGGCAAATATAAATGTCCTGATGATGGTCCCCATGACTAAGTAGTGGGACCGAAACGCCGTCGACTCATTGTACACCATATACAAATGCTTGATTTATATGTTATATGTAATGGTGTTTAACTGATATTTCTGTACACTCAATACTTTACAGAAATCTCTGCTTTTGCCTTGAAAAGCCCTGCTCTTTTCCTCTGTTTACCTTTTGTACTGATCTGATTGTGTTTGGGTACAGGCTTGTGTCCCACACTGGTGATTTGTTGAAGGTATTCCTGTGTATGAAATATTTCAATTGAGTAAAAAATTGAAGACCTCTGTCCGGCTGGACATGTCGCCCCAAATATAGAACTGATTCAGTCTATATTCATTGCTTTGCATATAATTCTTTTGCATGGACCGTTGTTGTTTCACAAAATATGCTCCCCGAGGTCCGATGCTAATTCACTTGGGGCCCCTTGTTGTCCTTAACATAACTTTGCGCAAACGACTGATTGCAAGGGCTTTCCTTGCCTTCCACTTCTCCTAAGTGCGTCCTCACCTCCCTACCCTTACATCTCTTGGCTCTGTACACACCCTTGCACCCTCTCTCCCCCTCACACTTGGCAACATACTGTAATGTCTGACTCAGCCCCTGTGTATTCAGTTGAATATATAAAAAAGATTTGCGAAGGCCCTTCCTTGTTCACAGACCAAGAAGAGCACACCACTACTGGGAGCTCTAACGTATCTGATGACTTAGAAAAACAACAGAAAAAATATGTCCGACTAGAACTGATGATTCTCATGCTCACCCAATACCTGAAATCTAACACTATCCCATTAGGCCTACAGGTTCGGAACATTCCGGGGGTATTCACCGATAATCCCAAATACATCACAGGATTCAGTAGTATAGGAACCACCTGCTCTAGGCATTGGTTAGTCCTAGGAATAGAAACTGCGAGTGAAGAACTGAAAAAATTGGCCGAAATTATTAAAGACTTCGAGAAACAAATAATTGACAATAACACAGTAACTGATGGCAAAAAACTACTTGAGAAAGTTGAGAAAACGGTGTAAGAATTCCACCGTATTGAACAAAATAAGAAGTCAAACAAAGTGAAGAAAGACATTAAATCTTTCACGCTTGAACGTGCCTATCCTTATTTGCACAAAGACTTCTATACCAACCACAACTTTAATTCTAATCAACAGACCCCAAGACCTTGGGGCCGGTTTAACAGAAGAAACACTGTGGTAGGCTTCACCGATTCCTCGGCAGAATCGTCTGACAGTTCTGACCCTGGTGAAGGTTCAAGTGGCCCTGCACGTAACCAGAATCATTTTTTAGCCAGAGGCAACTCCGAGCCTCCAAAGAGAGGACGAGTAAAACAGCAATCAAGATGGCACAATCCCCCAGGAGAGAGACAAACCAGACAGAAGTTTTACCAATGGTAACTGAGAGTGTCAACACTGAAACCATCCCTGTGTTTAATATATCCAATCATACCCTGTCCAGCCAAGAAATCTCTATCCTAAGTAAAGGCTTGTCGTTTGTTCCCACTACCTATCCAAACTTCCTTGATCTCCAGTCGGAATTAATGGGCTTCTTCCGTAAACTTAGACTCCGGGCATATTTTGAACTCAACCCTTCGGAACCCAAAACAGTTGTCACACCTTTCAGACCCCCATCCACTTTCTCTCCCACTTCAAACATGATCCCCAAAGAGATCATTACTTTTGAAAAGGTCATCCTTAAAGAGACCTCAGACTTGGAAAAAACACATCTGTTTATACCATACAACATCTCCTTGGAAGAAAGAACTGCCATCTCCACTTTGAAAAATAACCCCACCCCGATTATCAAACCGGCTGACAAAGGTGGCGGGATAGTGTTACAAAATATTGATGACTACAAGGATGAACTACTACGCCAAGTCTCAAACACTGATCACTATTGTAGACTCCCTTGTAACCCCACGAAAGGCATACAGACACTAATCAAGCAACTCACCATGGATGCCCTCGAGAATGGCTATTTGAGTAAGCATGAGTTTAACTTTCTTAACATTACCAACCCAAGAACTCCGGTTATCTATACCCTCCCAAAGATTCATAAAAGACTGTCCAATCCCCCCGGTAGACCGATCGTGTCTGGTTGCAGTTCTGTTCTAGAACCTCTAGGACACTACGGTAATTTCTTTCTAAAAGATTTTGTGCCCGAAACCAAGTGTTTCATTCGAGATAGCATGCACATGATCAACCTGATTGAAAACCATCCCTTCGATCATGAAAAGGAGACTTTATGTACCCTGGACGTAGAGTCTCTCTATACAAATATACCTCAGAGAGACTCGCTCCTAGTCATGGAAACAATACTTAACACTAGACCACGCCCACATATAGTACCCACTTTATTTATAATACAACTCCTTGAGATTTGTCTTACCCAAAACTTCTTTATGTTTGACACCCAGTATTACCAGCAGGCCCGTGGCACATCCATGGGCGCAATTTTTGCTCCTACCCTAGCGATCCTGTACATGGACTGGCTAGAATGTAACACAATTCTTACAGACAGCAACCCGTTCGACATGGGCATTCTAACATGGAAACAGTACATTGGCGATATTTTCCTCATTTGGGGTGGCTCGCCAGATGCTTTTCCGGCCCTCCTGCATTGGCTCAATAACAACTGTAATGGTCTTACATTCACCATTACCCATAGCAAAACCCATATCCCATTTCTTGATTTAACTATCCAACACAAGGATGGGTTACTCTACACATCCTTGTTTCGTAAACCCACCGAGAGAAATACGCTACTTAGTTATGGTAGCTGTCATCCCAGAGCCCTGAGAGACAGTTTACCATACTCCCAATTCCTAAGACTTAGGAGAAACTGCTACCAAAAAGAAGACTATTTTGCTGAGGCCAACATTCTCTCTACTAAACTAAGAACTAGGGGCTACCCAAGACGCTTAGTTAAAAACTCAATGAAAAGGGCTTGGTACTGCCCTCGTGAGACCCTATTGGAACCTAAACCCAAACAAACAACTGACAAAGTGGTCTGTGTCACTACCTTTTCCACTGTCTCCAACCGAGTCAAACAAGTATTAAAAAAAACTGGCTCATACTAAACTCTGGACTACTGCAGTTGGAATTCCCCCTATTTGCTTTCCAAAAAAGCAAAAACCTCAAGGACCAATTAGTTAGGGCAACCCTTCCATCCTCAACCACAGTGAACACCACGCTTAATGATCATTGGTCACTGTCACCTCTCCGAGGTCATTCTAAGTGTGGTTCTTGTGTCGTCTGTGATTTTTCCATTGACTGTAAGGAGTTTGTATTCAGAGATGTGAAGAATGAACTTAAGACCTCTACTAACTGCAATAGTTGTAACATTATCTATGCAATCTTTTGTCCTTGTGAATTAATTTACATGGGACAAACTAAGCAAAAAATCAAACTGCGAATCTCCCAACATCGGAGCCGGATTAGATGTGGTACAGCAAATGCTCCCCTGGTCGAACATTTCTCCAACAAAGGTCATACGGAAAATGACATGCGTTGGACTGTAATCAGCCAAGTGATCATACCACCAAGAGGTGGTGACCTGACGCGGATGCTCAATAAGGAAGAGCTTAAATGGATAATAAAAACGGACAGTCTAAACACTGGACTCAACCTTCAAGAGGATTGGACTGCCCTCCTCTAAGCTCTAACCCACTGAACAATTGAGGACCCTTCCTAAGTTCTCTGCTTTGGACTTCTCTGCTGCCTTGTGGATCTGCTTGATCAGACGTTTTCTTTAATGTTTTCTGTAATGCTCAGTGAAAGGGTGGGACACATCCTAGCCGTGCGGACTAGGCAGAGAGTAGCAGCAGCAGACGTTAAAGAAATAGCTTATACACAAGGAAATTTGGTAACAGAGCTGGGACAGGTAATGGAGGTTTTTAAACAGTTCTACACAGATCTTTACTCCTCAGACATAACAGCAAGCACGGAAGAGTTAGAAACATATCTGAGCGAGGCGCCTCCCTCGGTACTCTCCGTAATTGAAAAGGAGGAGTTAGATGCTGGACTCCGGGTAGAGGAACTAGTTACTGCTCTTCACAGTTTACCCTCAGGGAAGGCAGCAGGGCCGGACCAGATCCCGGTGGAATTTTTTTAAATATTTCAAACAGTGATATAGGGGACATGTTTAACATCATGGTATTGGCACAGAAGGGTGAATCCACCCCTGAGTCCTGGGGTGCAGCCAATATAATCGTAATACCAAAGAAAGGTAAACCAATAACCGAACCAGGTTCGTACCATCCAATTACGCTGATGAACGCTGATGTCAAGGTTTATTCACAGATATTAGCTAGAAGATTAGCAGGGGTGGTTGAGGGTTTAGTCAGTCTCTCCCAGCATGGGTTCATCCCAGGTAAAGGAACCACACAGCACGTCAGGTAGGTCATTACCATGTTTGATGCAGCAGGTACCCTAGGAGACCCCATGGCAGCGCTGTTTCTAGATGCAGAAAAGGCATTTGATAGGGTCTCCTGGGGATACCTATGGTCAGCCATGAGGTGGAATGGAATTGGGGAGGGCTTCATCAAGGCCATACAGACCTTGTATATCAATCCAATGGCTAAAATTAGGGTCAATAGGGGATACTCGGCAGCAGTCAAGATATGTAGAGGGACTAGACAGGGCTGCCCGTCATCCCCCCTGTTGTTTGCATTATACTTGGATCCCTATCTGCGCAGGCTGGAACAGAATCCACAGATTGCTCCGATGAATATAAACGGCTGTGCAATAAAAACTCTTGCATATGCGGATGACGTCGCTATTTTGACACCCAACCCCTCCGCTGCCATTAGGGAGATTGAGGCAGAGGCGGAACGCTTCGGTCAAATCTCGGGATACAAACTGAACAAATCCAAGACACAGATTGTTGAAAATAGATATTCAGGGTGTAATGACGCTAGGGTAGTTGGTTCAGCGATGTACTTGGGGGTGGCTATATAAGCAAATCTTGATAGGGTGGTAGAGATAAACATGGCTCCTCTGATGACAAGAGTAAAAACAGATCTAACAAGGATGAATAACTTACACCTATCACTGATGGGCTGCACCAATGTTATTAAGATGCTGATTCTCCCCAAAATTCTTAATTTTTTTAGATCGATTCCTTTATTCTTTGAGAATAGTTGGTTTAATACACTAGAGACAATATGCAACAGATTCATCTGGGCCCATGGAAAGACGCGTAGGGCATATAAATATATGACGCTGCCAAGAGAAAGGGGGGGTGGGGAGCACCGGACTTCAGGTTATACTATATGGCAGCTGCCCTACAGTACATGCAAGGGCTAATAGGAGGAACTGGTCTGGATCAAAGAGTTAATAACCTGTCTACGAAAGTATATGCTATGGTCTTAGGGACAGATGCGGGAAACTGCTTTTTAAATTGTATTGATTATGGCTACTTTAAAAGAACTAGGTTCAAGACAGTCTCCACTGCTGTTTTGGATTGCCTTTTTGAAAAGAAGTAAAATGGGGAAGTATAACAGATACATTAGACTCTATAGAAACAGGTCATTTCCTCAAGTAATCTTCGCAGATGAAGCAATGTTAGAATGGGTAAACAGTGGTATTATCCAGATCGGGGACTTATTTGACCCAGAGGGGATGGTACAGTTTGCAGATTTAAGAACTAAACATGGTATTGATAATAGAGGTTTTTTCAAGTATCTCCTGGTCAGGAGTTTTTTTAATGATAAAGCGGGGGTCAGTGGGAGTAGGCAGGAATGAGATACTGGAAAAAATCAGACTTTTGGGGGATCGCACCATTAGGTCTTTTTATGCCTGTTTGGTTAAGGGGAAAACTGATGACTTAGGAAAGGTGGGTAATAAATGGGCGGAAAAACTTAGCGTGGAAGTAGGGTGGTTTAAGAAATCATTGGACCTGGGCTGTACTATACTGTGCTCATCCTCCATGCAGTCACAACATTATAAAACTCTGTATTCATTATATCATACCCCTGCCAAGATAGCCAAATGGGGAGGGATTATGGGTATAAATTGTCCCCGATGCAACGCTAGTGAAGCTGATAGTATTCACATGTTTGCTACATGCCCTCAACGACATACGCTAATAAGGGACATCTAGGGTTTTCTAGATAGATCACTGGGGATTCAAATTAATCTTAGCCCAGCTAGAATAATTTTAGGTCTGGGTATGGAAGGGGCTGACACACAACAGGAATTTCTGTTTGTGGCAATGTCAGTATACAGATTGACCTTAGCAAGGGCTTGGCTTGACAAAAATCCACCGGCACTGCAAACCTGGCTGGCTAATCTCTTGAATGCATATAACATGGAGAAGAACATTTATGCACGAAAAGGGAAAAGGGGAAGGACATTAGGCCTAAGAATATGGCAACCCATAAGTAGGTGGAAGGAAGGAATTGGGCCGCAGGTAGACCCAATAAGGGCTTAAGGTTTAATTGTGGTTAAGTAAGAAATTATAAATAATGTTTTTGGAAATGTGTAATGAAAAGCTTGTATATCTTTTAATATAGCTTATTTAGCTATGAAGCATGAAGTATTAATGCTGAACAATGTATAATGTATAAAGTATGTGCACCATGGAAAATAATAAATATAATAAAAAAAATTTAAAAAACCCGTGTCTATTCTATGCCCTAGGATTCTGTAACACCCATGTTTCTACCAGCCAATCAGAACCCTACCACTCCAATATGGCCATCGCACTGAAACCCTTGTCTATCTCTATGCCCCGGGATTCTGTAACACCCATGTTTCTACCAGCCAATCAGAATCCTTCCAGTCCTTCAAATTCCCTCCTCCAGCACTCCCCTCGAGGAAACCAGGAAACAGATTCTACTACCGACTGAACCGGTAAGTCTAGCGATGTGTGGCTCTCTCCCTCCCGACCCTCCACCACGCTGTAATCCCTAAATGACCTGTTTTCCCTGCAGGTCTTCTCCTGGTACCGCGGATTTTAACCAATGAAGCGCGGCCCACCTCAGTAGCGCCCGATTCTGGTAAGAGCCCCACTGCGCCAGCCTCTAACCCTTGTGAACCCTTTTTGTTCCCCGGTTGCTCTAATTTTGTCCTCCTAGACTTACAGGGCTGCTTCTCTGCTGTGTCCTTCGTACCCTGCCACACGATGAACAAATCATCAATGTAGCGGTACCAATGTACCACCTTCCCGCTTTGATGACCTTCCTGGTAGCTTCTGGGCACCCGCTCCTCCCACCAGCCCACGAACAAGTTTGCATAGCTAGGGGCGGAGCAGGTGCCCATAGCTGTACCAGAGGACTGCCTGTAAAGTCTATCCTCATTGTGAGTTAAGCAAAATTGCACAAATTCCATCAGCATAATATTATGTTGTGCAAAACGGATTGGACGTTTGCCTAAATAGTGTTCAACGGCAGTCAATCCGTGGGTATGGTCGATGATGGTATAAAGACTGGTGATATCCATCACCAGAAGTAGATAGTCCGTTTGCCAATCCATTACAGCCACTTTCTTTAAAAAGTCTTTGGTATCTTGAACATACGATTCCAAATTTGTCACAAGGGGAAATATATATATATATGCAAAAAAGAAGGAGAGAACTCTGGGTAGTTCTCAAATTTAGGTGGAAAGCAGCTCCTGTTAGAGCACTCTCAACACCAGCAACACTCTAGATCTTCTCACCTCAAATGTCTGTTTTTCTATCAAAGTTTTTAAGCATAGGATTAGCAAAGTGCTATCCACGCGGAGATAGAAAAGGACACAGTCTTTTGCCTTTCAATACAGCAAAGTCTTTAAGCATAGGACTAGTACAGTGCTGTCCTTGCCGAGTTGTAAAATGACAAAAGCCATTTATCACTCCAGGCACAATATTACAGCTTTGAGCTGGTAAAATACCAACTCAAGCCAACCTGAAATGAGTAAAAGCAACCCCTGACATAGTGTTTCGCTCTAATTAGAGCTCTTCAGAGAGGTATAGCTTTGTCCAGAGACAAGGGAGCACCCAGTATTAAGTCAAAACAAAACCCTTTCAGGCATAGAGTGACGCATAAATTATGCAAAAAAGAAGGAGAGAACTCTGGGTAGTTATCAAATTTAAGTGGAAAGCAGCTCCTGTTAGAGCACTCTCAACACCAGCGACACTCTAGATGTGCTCACCTCAAATGTCTGTTTTTCTATCAAAGTTTTTAAGCATAGGATTAGCAAAGTGCTATCCACGCCGAGATAGAAAAGGACAAAGTCTGTTGCCATTCAATACAGCAAAGTCTTTAAGCATAGGACTAGTACAGTGCTGTCCTTGCCGAGCTGTAAAATGACAAAAGCCATTTATCACTCCAGGCACAATATTACAGCTTTGAGCTGGTAAAATACCAACTCAAGCCAACCTGAAATGAGTAAAAGCAACCCCTGACATAGTGTTTCGCTCTAATTAGAGCTCTTCAGAGAGGTATAGCTTTTTCCAGACACAAGGGAGCACCCAGTATTAAGTCAAAACAAAACCCTTTCAGGGATAGAGTGACGCATAAATTATGCATAAAAGAAGGAGAGAACTCTGGGTGGTTCTCAAAGTTAGGTGGAAAGCAGCTCCTGTTAGAGCACTCTCAACACCAGCGACACTCTAGATCTGCTCACCTCAAATGTCTGTTTTTCTATCAAAGTTTTTAGGCATAGGATTAGCAAAGTGCTATTCACGCCAAGATAGAAAAGGACAAAGTCTTTTGCCATTCAATACAGCAAAGTCTTTAAGCATAGGACTAGTACAGTGCTGTCCTTGCCGAGCTGTAAAATGACAAAAGCCATTTATCACTCCAGGCACAATATTACAGCTTTGAGCTGGTAAAATACCAACTCAAGCCAACCTGAAATGAGTAAAAGCAACCCCTGACACAGTGTTTCGCTCTAATTAGAGCTCTTCAGAGAGGTATAGCTTTGTCCAGACACAAGGGAGCACCCAGTATTAAGTCAAAACAAAACCCTTTCAGGCATAGAGTAACGCATAAATTATGCATAATAGAAGGAGAGAACTCTGGGTAGTTCTCAAATTTAGGTGGAAAGCTGCTCCTGTTAGAGACCTCTCAACACCAGCGACACTCTAGATCTGCTCACCTCAAAAGTCTGTTTTTCTATCAAAGTTTTTAAGCATAGGATTAGCAAAGTGCTATCCACGCCGAGATAGAAAAGGACAAAGTCTTTTGCCATTCAATACAGCAAAGTCTTTAGGCATAGGACTAGTACAGTGCTGTCCTTGCCGAGCTGTAAAATGACAAAAGCCATTTATCACTCCCGGCACAATATTACAGCTTAGTGCTGGTAAAGTACCAACTCAAGCCAACCTGAAATGAGTAAAAGCAACCCCTGACACAGTGTTTCGCTCTAATTAGAGCTCTTCAGAGAGGTATAGCTTTGTCCAGACACAAGGGAGCACCCAGTATTAAGTCAAAACAAAACCCTTTCAGGCATAGAGTGTTGCATAAATTATGCAAAAAAGAAGGAGAGAACTCTGGGTAGTTCTCAAATTTCGGTGGAAAGCAGCTCCTGTTATAGCACTCTCAACACCAGCGACACTCTAGATCTGCTCACCTCAAATGTCTGTTTTTCTATGAAAGTTTTTAAGGATAGGATTAGCAAAGTGCTATCCACGCCGAGATAGAACAAGACAAAGTCTTTTGCCATTCAATACAGCAAAGTCTTTAAGTATAGGACTAGTACAGTGCTGTCCTTGCCGAGCTGTAAAATGACAAAAGCCATTTATCACTCCAGGCACAATATTACAGCTTTGAGCTGGTAAAATACCAACTCAAGCCAACCTGAAATGAGTAAAAGCAACCCCTGATACAGTGTTTCGCTCTAATTAGAGCTCTTCAGAGAGGTATAGCTTTGTCCAGACACAAGGGAGCACCTAGTATTAAGTCAAAACAAAACCCTTTCAGGCATAGAGTGACGCATAAATTATGCAAAAAAGAAGGAGAGAACGCTGGGTAGTTCTCAAATTTAGGTGGAAAGCAGCTCCTGTTAGAGCACTCTCAACACCAGCGACACTCTAGATCTGCTCACCTCAAATGTCTGTTTTTCTATCAAAGTTTTTAAGCATAGGATTAGCAAAGTGCTATCCACGCCGAGATAGAAAAGGACAAAGTCTTTTGCCATTCAATACAGCAAAGTCTTTAAGCATAGGACTAGTACAGTGCTGTCCTTGCCGAGCTGTAAAATGACAAAAGCCATTTATCACTCCAGGCACAATATTACAGCTTTGAGCTGGTAAAATACCAACTCAAGCCGACCTGAAATGAGTAAAAGCAACCCCTGACACAGTGTTTCACTCTAATTAGAGCTCTTCAGAGAGGTATAGCTTTGTCCAGAAACAAGGGAGCACCCAGTATTAAGGGTTTTGTTTTGATATATATATATATTCACTGAAAAAACCATAGGTTATAGACCATACATAGTTAGGAATTAGCATTTACAAAACCTTGAAAATTCACTGAAAAAACCATAGGTTATAGACCATATATAGTTAGGAATTAGCATTTAAAAAACCTTATTTTACTCACACAAAACCATTGAAATTCCATATATAGTTAGTTGCACTAACTATATATCGCGCACCCGCAATCCACTGCTGATCATGTCACATATTACATCATTCATGACATGGTCAGTGACATCACTGATGACATCACTGATGACATCTCAAATGACATCACTGATGACATCACTGATGACAACATCCAGTGACTGTATGTTTCTGTAAAGTTAAAATATGTCTTACATATTGAAGAATGAGTGGATGTATAAGTGTCTGGATGAAGGATTTAGTAGGTGCGTGACTGACTGTATGAGTGAGTGATTAAATGTGTCTCACTGAATGCATGGGTTAGTGACTAAACTGTCTTAATTTGTGCATCATTATGTCTGTTGTTCTGTAAACTGCTGCATGTGTTGATCATTAGCTATACGAGAGGCTATATGTGTTATTAATTGGTTGCCCAAGTATTTCTATGGGAGATTGAGTTTGTGTGGGGGTGGCTGGAAGGTGTGTGACTCTATGCATAGATGTGTGAGCAGTTTATTCACTAGGTGTATGAGTTCAAGAGTGCATGTGGAAACAGCTACATGGGCAGTTGACTGTGTGCATGAGTGTATTGATGAGTGAATGGATATCTCAATGCTACATGTCATAGTAAGTACATATGTAAAACACAGTACATGTGAGAGTTGGCATATATAAATAACTGTGCATGAGAGCCACTGAATGAGTGAGTGGTTGTATCGATCATTGTGAACTTGTATCAGGGATTGTATAAGAGAGTAAATATGTGTTAGTATATGTTTCAATAAGTAAGGTGTGTTTAACTGTATAGTTGAAGAAATGGAGGTGAGATTGTTTCTTTGCATGACTGACTGGGTGTGTGAGTAACTCCATGGATGAGTGGCAGTGTGTGAGTGTCTGTATACACTGAGTGTATCTAAGGTTATATTAGAGTCTGAAGAGGTTTATCGTATTAGCACAAGAATGATGTCAAATGAGATGTCATCAGTGATGTCATCAGTGATGTCATTTGAGATGTCATCAGTGATGTCATCAGTGATGTCACTGACCATGTCATGAATGATGTAATATGTGACATGATCAGCAGTGGATTGCGGGTGCGCGATATATAGTTAGTGCAACTAACTATATATGGAATTTCAATGGTTTTGTGTGAGTAAAATAAGGTTTTTTAAATGCTAATTCCTAACTATATATGGTCTATAACCTATGGTTTTTTCAGTGAATTTTCAAGGTTTTGTAAATGCTAATTCCTAACTATATATGGTCTATAACCTATGGTTTTTTCAGTGAATTTCAATGGTTTTTTAATAGCAAATATCATAAGCTGTCGAATGTCAAGTACGTGGTAAGTGAAAACATTTTCGTGTTTATGCACACTGATCTGCTTTGAATGGTGCCCCCCCCTCATTTCTATTAGGAGTACTCTCTCTTTGCAGATAGTGAAAGGTAGTTAACGCAGGCCTTTGCCCCCGTTGTAATCCGTCGTGCCTGCTTCTCTCTCCATTTGATTGATTGTTATCCAAGTATTTACTGTTTTAGAATTAGTTCTCTTTGGTTCATTCTCTATTTACAAACAAACACAGAGTCGCAATACTCTGTTTAGTCTTTGCAGATAACGAAAAATCATGTAAAAAAAAAAGAAAAGGAATCGAGCAAAATCAGTAGGCCACTAATGGGATCTCTTTTTGACCTCGCTAAAATAGAAATATTAGGAACAACCCCTCATGACAAATACAAAACTAGTGAGATGAACTGAACTCCACACAATGATGGCTGCAAAACAGCTCGGCTCCGCCACCCACCCCGCCCAAAATAACGATAAAGAACGGCTGCCATGATTGGTTGCGGAATGACCACGACGGAGCTACGAAATGGTGCTGCTCTCATGCTAACCCCAGCTTCAGTCTGAAACATCCAGAAACACTGTAGACTACCAATTCGATCAGTTCCGGTAGCGCCCCAATGTAACCCGGTAAAGAAGAACTAGCCCTCCCCTCTTTGACTGATGGTTCTTGTTGCCTGTCCCTTCTGTTGTCATTTAACAGAACTATTTAGCCTGCTGAAAGGGGTTGTGTTCCGACCGCTGGTTGGTGGAGACATTTTGACTATATTCTGTACCTGCGTTGTCGCGTAATGCGTCATATGACGCGCGCGTTAGCGCATCCGGAAGTCATCCGGGGCGCGCAGCGCGTAACGTAAGCATAACAAGTCATGTGACTTGTTAATAAAACTTTTCATTGGTTCATTTTACTTTTCTTATTGTAATGATGAAAGGCTTGGTCATATGACCTACAAATTACGCTTTTCATTACTTCCGAACATTATTTTTTCTTAAATATATGTTATAATGTTCCAGGCTAATGTACTTTCCCGGAAATTTTACAACTGTCCTGCAAGTAAAATATATTCTTTTTTCGAGAAAAAGAGCGTTTCTTCGTCCCATGACGGAGCCGTTGAGCAAAAGAGGGTCGACCTGCTGTCTTAGTCGCCGATACGCCTGAATATGAGATTCTTATCGATCACTTTATGTTGCAGGAATAGAAAACACAACAGCCCTTGACCATTTATCTTTACTGCGTTCCTTCGTATTATACCTTTTACCCTTCATGTAATTGGTCTGCTTTATTTCACTTGCCTTTTAATGATTCTAAAACAGTCACTATTATTAAAAACTTTACCAATGTATATACTACTACCATGTTTTCTTTTAAAAACCTTTATTGTGAAAATTTCATTATACAAATACGAGCCTATAACCACGTGGGCCTGCCACAGAGCAAACTGTAATCGTATATGATGAATAGACATTTACACTGTAGAGGAACGTAACGGGCGGGCCATTAGGTTGCAAGAACTAAGGTGTCTAACAGTTACGGAATCGGTGGACGTACATTTTATAATTAAAATACGACAGGGCCAGTTACAATAAAATTATCTAGATATACATTTGCGGGCAAGTACCATGGGTGACGTTAATTCGAACTTTCAACAGTACAGTAATCAATAACACATCAGAACTTAATATCAATAGGGATGTCGAAATAGTCAATCAATTCTCGTCCCCGCCCGCCATGTGCTTCAAAACTGCATACGTATCTCGTGATTTCAAGGTTCTGCAACCAGTACACAACAAGGAGTTACGAGTCCCATTTATTCCGGCGCCATTTTGGGCGAGGACGGGCAGGTCCAGGATATAGTCAAAATGTCTCTACCAACCATCGACTATGATGATGTTCATATGCTGTATTTATTAGAGTAACACTCATCTGTCCACATGAAATTAATTTGCCACAATCTAAACATGTCATTTTAATCTTTCCAAAGTTCTTCTAAATATTTGGGACCGTTTCCCTTGCCTCTGAAGCTCTCAGTGCCACTTCTTTGATGAATGTACTAGCAGGTCAGGGGTTCTCCTCCAAATCTCTCTTTTATGCAGCACTATAATTAATTGGTGCCACCTCTCCATATGACGATGCATGGTATAGTTACCACAACTACATTTTTTTTCGGTTCCTCTGGAGAGTTCATCGTGGCAGATGAAGCGTGTAACGTACCGGGCATTTACCTTTTTTTGCATGTACAGGAAAGGAAAAAAAAATCGAGCGTCCGAGTTCTAAGGTGTCCCAGGGCCATTTTAGTGGACCAGGCCCAAATCCAAAGAACAGGCCGCCATTTTGAGAGTCCTCTTGCAGCCGCCTGTCGCTGTAGCATCAAGAGCAGCCGAAACTCAGCTGAATGGCAACTGAAACGGTAAAGGGGCGCCCCACTACAGCAGACGAGCCTCCACCTAGGAAGGCCCATTCACGCCGGCCCGCCCCCCCTTCGGGCACCCCACGCCGTTATTCGGAGCAGTATTGTAGGATGGCCACACCAGTGCGGCAACTTGCTAGACATCACCTCGGTGGTAACCGAATCTCAACGCCTTGTGGTGTCTTCTATTCAAAAAACATTGTTATGCTGCCTTCGACCTATTCGCCGCAAGTGCGCACACAACTCAACTGCATAGCTTGCTAGACACCACCTCGGTGCCATCCGGATCTTGGAATGTCAGCACCTTTTGGTGTCTTCTCTTCAGAAAATATTGTTGCGCTGCCTTTGGCCCCATTCGCACATCAGTCCGCTACTGACGCCATCTCACAGGCTAATGGGGCGCCCCACGCCGACTTTCAGCATTGTAGAATGACCACACCAGTACAGCAACTTGCTAGACATCACCTCGGTGCCATCCGGATCTCGGCGCCCCACTGCAGATGAAGTGCCTCTCAACTATGAAACCACCACGGTGACATCCGGATCTTGGCGCGTTGTGCTGCCTTCGGCCCATTCGCACATCGGTCCGCTACTGACGCCATCTCACAGGCTAATGGGGCGACCCACGCCGAGTTTCAGCATTGTAGGATGACCACACCAGTACAGCAACTTGCTAGACATCACCTCGGTGCCATCCGAATCTTGGCATCTCAACGCCTAGTGGTATCTTCCATACAAAAAATATTGTTACGCTGCCTATGGCCCCATTCGCACATCAGTCCGCAACTTAGACATCACCTCGGTGCCATCCGGATCTTGGCATCTCAGCGCCTTGTGGTGTCAGTCAGAAAATATTGTTGCGCTGCCTTTGGCCCCATTCGCACATCGGTCCACTACTGACGCCATCTCACAGGCCAACGGGGCGCCCCACGCCGACTTTCAACATTGTAGGATGGCCACAGAAGTGCGACAACTTACTAGACACCACCTCGGTGCCATCCGGATCTTGGCGCGTTGTGCTGCCTTTGGCCTATTCGCACATCGGTCCGCTACTGACGCCATCTCACAGGCCAACGGGGCGCCGCACGCCGACTTTCAGCATTGTTGGATGGCCACACCAGTGCGGCAACTTACTAGACACCACCTCGGTGCCATCCGGATCTTGGCGCGTTGTGCTGCCTTCGGCCTATTCGCACATCGGTCCGCTACTGACGCAAACTCACAGGCCAACGGGGCGCCCCACGCCGACTTTCAGCATTGTAGGATGGCCACACCAGTGCTGCAACTTGCTGGACACCACCTCGGTGCCATCCGGATCTTGGCGCGTTGTATTGCCTTCGGCCTATTCGCACATCGGTCCGCTACTGACGCCGCCTCACGTACCAACGTATTTTCTCCGCATTTTATACCCTATGCCGCATAACAGGTCATGTGACTTGTTTATAAAACTTTTCATTGGTTCATTTTACTTTTGGTTTCCTAATGATGGAAGGCTTGATCATATGACCTAAAAACAACACTTTTCATTGGATGAAAACTTTTTTTTTTTCCCAAACGATGAAAGCCCCACCTTGTTTCTGGATGTTTCAGACTAAACTGGCGTCAGCATGAGAGCACCACCATCTCGTAGCTCCGTCGTGGTCATTCCGCGAGCAATCATGGCAGCCGCTCCCCACCAGAAGCCTGCAGGAGTCGGGGCCCCCAAAACTTTTGATGAATTCTCAAGGCGGAGGGGACGCTTTCGAGAATGGGGTCCAAGACCTAGCAGACAAGCGTCCGATTTCCAAGGTGTCCCAGGGCCATTTCAGTGGACCAGGCCCAAAAAGGAAAGAGCCTGCCGCCATTTTGAGAGTCCTGTGACAGCCGCCTATCGCTGCACCGCAAGAGTGGGCGCAACTCAGCTGAATTGCGGCTTTTGACACAGTGGACCAAAAACGGACGGAATGGCAACTGAAACGGTAAAGGGGCGCCCCACTACAACAGATGACACTCCACCTGGAGAGGCCCGTTCACGCCGCCTCCCCCGGGGCGCCCCACGCCGTTATTCGGAGCAGCATTGTAGGATACCAAAACCAGTGCGGCAACTTACTGGACATCACCTTGGTGCCATCGTTCTGCTGCCTTGGAACTATTCGCACAACAGTTTGCTACTGATGACCCACCCCCCGCGACGCCCCACGCCGTTATTTGCTGGGTGGCAACTTACTAGACATCACTTTCGTGTCATCTAGATTTCGGCGCGTTCTGCTGCCTTGGAACTATTCGCACAACAGTTTGCTACTGATGACCCACCCCCCGCGACGCCCCACGCCGGAAATCTGGACGTTGTGCTGCGTTGGGACTATTCGCACAGCCGACCGCTACTTCGTTGTTTTTCCCTAAAAATGTTTATATGTTATTACTATTTTTGTTTTCTTGTATATATTTATAAATTATTAAAGTTTTATAATCTTACTACTTTGTCGGAGTGCTATATATTTTTAATGTGACACATAATTGTAAAAACTTTGATGTACAAAGAGTCATCCCTGGAATCTTCCGCTTCACGCTCGGTCCCCTCCCCAATCACAATACAGGATGGTTTTCAGATAATAGCAACGCATCTGCTGTGACGGATCTCATTGAGTGTGGGCCTTGATCTACTATAACTCCTTTGAAGAGGGGTGATTCTTTACAGCTGTGGCCATAAACTACATCTGCAGGGCTAGCTGATAGCCTAGGACCGGCCTGGACAATCGGACACAGAGGAAAAGGAGTGTCAGAGGGTGCGGTAGTGAATAGGGCGAAAGGGAGGTGTCGGGCGGGCACAGGGTGTGATTCTCAGGGAAGAGCAGCGCAGATGGGGGGAGGTTTGTTACCCATGCATAAGACAGAGAGCGGGGGTGACCACTGCCTGGGTGAGATGCTTGCGAGGGTGGGGAGCCATGCTAAGGATCGACAGCGTGCACAGAGTGGGTCTGGTCAAGGCATCTAAAATGGCTGCCGTGCACGACAAAAGTGTAGCATTTGAAAAAAGACAAGATGGCGCAGACAATGTTTTTCAACACTTCCTGATTTCCTTCGAATCGAACGTTAACAGACGTTGGGGCATATTACCAAAGTTAAGCGATATTTATCCCTAACGATGCATTGCAAAGATTTTTTTACCGTCAGAAATTATCGCAGATAAACCTTGCTATTATCAAGGTTTATCGCAAATACGATAAAAAACAACCGCAATGCATTAATATCGCTGAAAACTCAGCGATATTCATGCATTACCGAGCTAATGCTCTTAGCCATGTTATCCACCTCCCATTGGATAACATGGCTAAGAACTGCTCAGGGCAGCTGTTACTTTTTGGAGATATTCGCGCTTATCTCGAATATTTCCAAAAGTTGATAATAGGAGATAGCGATGTTAGCGACTGTTTCCAGTCGCTAACATCTTGGCATGCCCACTTTGCATGTCATTAGTGATAAATATCACTCACATGCAAAGTGGGGCCCAAGATGGTCGCTATCTCCTACTAGCCGTCGCTAACTGGTGTTAGCAACAGCTAGGTAATACAGATATAATTTTATCTCCGCGAAGCGGAGCGCTGTTACAGATATATATCTTGTTTTTGAACGTTAATTTCTCAAAATGCACTGAAGCACATATATTGAGACCTAGCAAAGGCACATCGGGCTACCAGTCCCTAATATTTTACCAAGTTTCGTGCAAATCCATTCAGCCGTTCGATTATTATTATTATTTATTTTTTTTGCCCCGCGGGGCCCTTTTAAAACCTCCACATCAAACCTAGGGGGTCAGCGAGGATCTACTATGCCCCCTTATGGTCATTTGCCCCTTCGCTTTGACCTCCTCTTGTCTCTCGATCCTACCGAGAGACAAGATGGCGGCCGCTACGTACTGTTTGGAATGTTTACAGACACCGGAGAGCCAATCAGCTTCGCTTCGCAAAGCTCCGTAACGCGAAAAGTACGCGAAGCGGTGCGCTGTTACAGATATATATCTTTTTTTGAACGTTAATTTCTCAAAATCCACTGAAGCACATATATTGAGACCTAGCAAAGGCACATCGGGCTACCAGTCCCTACAATTTTGCCAAGTTTCGTGCAAATCCATTCAGCCGTTCGATTATTATTATTATTTTTTTTTTTTGCCCCGCGGGGCCCTTTTAAAACCTCCACATCAAACCTAGGGGGTCAGCGAGGATCTACTATTCCCCCTTATGGTCATTTGCCCCTTCGCTTTGGCCTCCTCTTGTCTCTCGATCCTACCGAGAGACAAGATGGCGGCCGCTACGGACTGTTTGGAATGTTGACAGACGCCGGAGAACCAATCAGCTTCGCTTCACAAAGCTCCGTTGCGCGAAAAGTACGCGTCCTGGAGCGCTGCCCGGTCCGCTGTTACAGATATATATCTTTTTTTAAACGTTAATTTCTCAAAATCCACTGTAGCACATATATTGAGACCTACAAAAGGCACATCGGGCTACCAGTCCCTACAATTTTGCCAAGTTTCGTGCAAATCCATTCAGCCGTTCGGGCTAAAAGTGAGGCCAACCGCCCTATGGAAAACTCAATGTTAAAAACACGTTTTGGGACCCCCCTTTTTTCTCAACCCCCCCTGGACGAACCCCCCCCCAATTTTCAGGGGCTGCTCAGAAACAAAATGTGCCATTTTCCTGAAAGTTTCTGCCAATTCCGTCCACAAACGCCAAAGTTATTAGACATAGAATTTTCAAAAAACCCATAGAGAAAAAATCCTAACTATATATACCTACTGGCGACCGCCAGTAGGTAATATATATATATATATATATATATATATAACCTACTGGCGGTCGCCAGTATGTAGTTATAGTTAGGACCTAATATCCATAGGAAAACCGCAACATTCTATTTCGAATAACTTTGGCGTTGATTGATGAATCGTCTTGAAATTTTCCAAACTTTTGGCAAGCTCAGTTCCACACTGGGGGTGATTGGTGAAGCGGGGGCGAGAAAAAAAGTGGGTCCCAAAATACATGTTTTCCCCATGCAATTTCCCATAGGACCTTTAGCCACGGCTACAGCCCGAACGGCTCAACGGAATTATACCAAATTTGGCAGAGAGGTAGTCCTCAGTTCCGACTTGTGCCTTTCACTTATCTGGTGTCAATCTGTTCAGTACTTTCTTTGAAAATTATGGTTAAAGTCATTTACATATCTATGGGCACGGTGGATCTGCGGATTGTGCGAGGATTGGCCTCGTAGGATAAGCACACCGTCCCGATGACGTGTTGAATTCTAATTGGCTGTCAAGCGGTGTAAACATTTCAAATCAGGAACTGTTGGCAGTCATTTTGTGCCTCGGTAGAAGCGAGGCTGAGGAAGTCAGTGAAATATGTGTGCAAAATGTGAAAAGGGGGCAGGGTAGCCACACCCTGACCCTCTAGGCCTGCTCAGAGGGTCAAATAAGGACCCGTAGGGCAAAAAAAGTAAGATAGTATTTTTCTTTTTTTTTAAAAAGTCACGGGATGCGCGTAGGAGCCGCGCATTTCGCCGCCGAAAACAAAAAAGCATCTATTTTTGAGATATACATCAAGCTTATGTGTATAGATGTTGGGTGGCTCTAAAAAGATGCAGAGTCTAAAGTTCATGAAGAAGACTCTGTTCCCTTCATCTGTAAAATGTACAGCATCTCTCCTATAGATGCCATGCATATTGAAACACAGATTTTTGTAGTATATGGACACTATTCTATAGTCTCTGAGAAAAGTAGAAACAGATTTATTCACATTTTTTCCTAGCTTTCTTAATCTGTGGACAAAATAGATTGGAGTAGTTCCATTTCTGCCTTTGGCATATGTTAGAATAGACAAAGGGAGTTTGGGGGAAAAGTGAAATTAAAACAGAAAAGAAATGATTGATTGTTTGACAACATTCTACACAGAAAACTAGGGTGGATGTTTCTGTTTTTTAAAAGCATGGTTCATATTGGTTATCAGAACATGATTGAAAATCACATTATGTAGGATAACGTAGTATATGGAGGAGTCGAGCACACTTGCTGTTTTTTTTAGCAATATTGTGTGATGAACTTTTGCGTTCTTCGGGAGCCAGTATTACTTTCTTGCATGGGTAGATGCGAATTTGTATATGGAAATGCAATCTGCTTTGGATTTTGAAAGTGAGAATAGATTTCACTGCTTTGTCTTTCAAAATGCAAACTTTGTTTGCTATCGGAGGGCGGGAGTCGTGAGAGTCCCATTCTGTCAAAGCAAACAGCAGTATACCGGGGGTAGGTACCCCGGGACACTGCAAGAGCCGGTCGTAGTAGTTTCCAGGGCCCTCAAGGGCACCAGGCGGAGGGCCACGCAGTCTGCCTCCCGTAATACACAAATTCCCGGGGGTGGTGATTCCCGGAGCTTGAGGGGGGTCACTGAGGCCCACATACTTGTAATTTTGTTGGGGGGGTTGGATGCGAAAGTGGTGCAAGGGTGTTGTAAATCTGGTACACAGTGACTTTTAACCCTACCCTCAAATGGCTTTATGCCTGTTACTATACTAACAGTTCATGGAACACTTACATGAGCACAGAGGTTAGAAGTTCACCACACTATGTTGCTAATGGCGTACTTTTTATTCTTTTGAATTGGAACCATAGTTGTAGCTACTCACTCTGGTAAAGATCTGGTGAAGAGCTATCCTCAGAATTATACTTCAAATTATTAATATAATTTCTATTGTGGACTGCTACCCCCACAAAACAAAAAGACGTATGTATTTTTTTATTAACTTTTATTAAAACAATAAATAACTGGAAATATAACTGAATGATAACAATACAATAAATAACTAGAACCATAACTTTAACAAAACAATATAACAAACAGCATATAATATGGGTCCAATAGAAGTACTGTAGTTAATCTGCAAAACAAAAAAGAAAACTAGTGTTTAAAATTAGATCGATGTGACTAAATGAGGTCACACATTACAAGTCAAAGTAACACTTAATGATATTTTCAATTTTTTTAATGTGTGCAGTGTACCTGATAGATTTCACTTATCTTATAGGCTTGCATTCAAACGGTGTCTGTATAGAAGTGCCTACTGCATAATATTTATATTACAGATGAACAGGTCTTTAAAATGATTCACAGATGAGACAGAATTAGGTGAGAGATGAAGTCATTATGCAGGACAATATTTTTTAGGGCTTATTTACAAAACTCTTGTGCCACTTTTGTGTTACTTTTCTCATGTTCAAAGTGACGCAAAAGTGTCGCAAGGGGTTTGTAAATAAGCTCTTTTATTTCTAATGCATTTAATTGGAGGTATTGTATATCTAGACCGCTCTGCTTACGTTGTGTAAACACTGTGGCCAACAGAGTTCACAACTTGTACTCCGCTTTGGTTGGTTACTTGCCGGATATGCAAGATTGCTTTCAAGAGGAGACCCCAATAAAGAGTAATGGTGTGGAACTGCAAGTATGCAGAAGGACTTGCAGACTAAGAATCCAGTCAACTTTGGAAGGGAAGAGTTAAGGATATTGAGAGAGGCTCCTTCTGCTTCATGAGAAGGACCAAGTACCAGTGGAGCAACACCGTCAACCTCTACTGCACAGCCTAATATCCGTCCCCAATTTGGAACCCTTTAAGAGAAAAGGTAAGAAGGTAGGGAGCTTTGCATGCCATCCTAATACCTAATCATCCATTAGTTATACAGAGATCCACCCTGTACCAGACCCATCCATACAAGTGTGAATTTGCCATTATTTGCCACCAAAAACCCCTCAAGTACTTACATCTGTTACTTTTAAAAATCGTCGAGTACTCATTTTGAGAGTATTTACCTTAACGTTATCCGTTAAAAATGTGTAAATCTGTATGGCTTCAGACAACTAGTGCATGCCATATTTGAGACATCGGTGTAATCAGCTGGAACAGGAGGATAAACTTTCTCCAACCTCGGCAATTTGCTGCTGACTTATGTAACATTCTGCAAACTGAAAAAAGTGTTAAAAATGTATATGTTGTACATATGTCCAAGATTAATTTTAATGTACATAAAAACATTTGTTCTCAATAGGATTGGGGTTGAAAAGCAACCATCAGCGGATATATTTGGCAAGCAAAATAGGAAATAGCATTGCATTATACAAATGTTAGGCCGAGATTGGTCACTCACTTCATTTACAAACTCCTGGCCTTGATCTGATATAACCCTTTTTGGACTTCCATGATCTAGAAATTGAGAAATAAACATCAAGAAAAATTGAAAGACACGTCTTCAAATAAAAAAATTCAAAACAACATTTTCACTTTGTATCTCAAGTGCAGGCTGAAAATGTGTAACGAGCGTTTAAATGAGAAACATGGGTTTCAGAAATAAACATCTATAAGACTATCACAATGGAGATTTACATTTTATAAAAAATACTTATAGAAGCAAGAAAAATGATAACACACACTGTTCAATTTCAAATGACATATTTGGCCGATAAAATCAGGAGGACATGTTTTTATTAGTTTTTTTGATACCAGAATGCCCACTAATTCTACCAAAACATGAGAACAGGACAGTTATCTGTCTGCAAACACATGAAATACACAAATGCTTATCTCAGAATGCTTTTCTATCATGAAATGTTAAAGTCAAACCTGATAACTCCATTAGGTTCATTGCGATTTTTGGCTGATAGCATATGGAGAGCAGTCAGTGGATCTGGTATGTAGAGTGGTTGACCACCATCTGGGTGAGTGCATGGGCAGGAATAAACAGCTTGTGGCGACCAGTAGGTCCCATGGTTGAGATATCTGTATAATGAGATAGAACAGGGGACAAATCAATTTTAAGGTTATTAAAAAACATGGAGGGTGTGCTGAAATACAACATTGACCAATCAATTACATGTGCAGTGCATGGGGAGGAAGCAGCACGTGTTGCAGTACTTTAAAAAATGAAAGGCGGCAGGATTAAGTGATTTGCCCAGAAACATCGCCTACCAAGGCATGATATTGGAGGTATAAGAGCTGGAAATCGTGCTAAAATACACTATTGCCAAAAACATTACTTTTGCAATGCATGGGGCACGTGACGCAATACTTAGATGAGAAAAACTACATCGCATTAACTTGAACAGATAAATAAAAGAAACGCGGGAGAATTAAGTGATTTGCCCAGAAACAAAAGTTACGAAGTCAACTTTAACGATATAAAAAGCAGGAAAGCGTGCTTAAAAACAACATTGTCAAATCAAACAAAAATTTGCATTTACGCGGTATTTAAAGATCGTTCAGATTAATTAATTTAATTACTCTTAAAAAACACTATCAATGGCTGTGACTGCGGAATAGGAAAAGTTCAAGAAGGTTGGAAGGTTATAAATGCTTTGCAGAAGGATGATTGTTTGAGCATGATGTCACTGGGTGTGAGAGCTGTCATTAGGCATGTTGTAATTGAGCATACGCAAATAAACTGAAATAAGTTAGGGGTACAGGTGGTGGACCTATTGTGCTCATGCGTAACATTAACACGCATGCGCTACTACAAATATGCATGCGCAAAGTGTAGGCAACTCCTAGGGGGTGCATACACAGATGGAGTTCGGACAGGGTTGGATTGGGATTAAAAATTTGCCCAGGTACGATAAAAAAAGTGGCCCACATTTGCATATTGCCTTTGCAAAACACTGCTTCGGCGAAGTTTTATAAAAATAGAGGGGTTTAAGAAAAATGCACGGATTAGCTTGCACTGGTGAAAAACACCTGTATACAATTGAGGCATCTATTGGTCAGGCTCCCTGCCCCCACTAAATAAGCATATGTTAATGGGGCGGCCCCAGCAAGAGAAAGGGAATGACACCTCTGCTCATTGATAAAAGAGAAGTAATTGAGGCTGATTTGCCTCCAGAAAGGCCACTCAGGCACCCACTGGGCCCCTGGCGGGATCCGAATAACACAGAAACCGCAAAATCATCCCAAGGCTGCTCAAAAAAGCAGCCCACAGATGGAACTGGACATCGGCCCCTCGGGCATTGCACGAGTGCCCGTGTTACCAATCCGACGCTGAGTTCGGATGTCGATAGAACACCGGCTCCCGCAGGAGGCGGGGAGCCGGTGGGACAGTGGGGAATTGAATACCCTCCTACGGTCCCCAACGGTGACGGACAAAATAAATAAAAGAAAAAGGCCGTCCCCCGGGAATTAGGTCCCCAGGGTCTTAAAGTGGCTTCAGGAGGGGGGCTATGCAGCCCTCCTCCATAAAATAATAATATATAATTAGCCATGCCCCAGGGGCTGGGGACCTCGGTGTCCGGAATTGGCCACGGGAGGGGGGCCACGCGGCCCCCTTCCCATAAAGAAATTGAATACGTATACTCCGCTTATTGTCATCGTACCATAAGCGCACCCTTCCGATCACGCGCTGAAGGCTAATTGGCTGTCAAGTGGTTGTCAACATTCGAAACTAGAACTGTTTGCAGTCATTTTATGCCTCGGTACAAGGGAGGCTAAAGAAGCGTGTGAATTGTGTGTTTCAAACATGAAAAGGGGGAGGGTAGGCACACCCTGATCCTCTAGGTCTGCTCAGGGGGTCTCCCAGGGCCCCTAATTTTTTTTGGGGGGGGGTTGAAATTGCGTGGTGTGCGTATGATCCGCGCATTCTAGCGATATTAAAAAAAAAACATGGGCTTCCTCACATCTTTGGTAATTTGCTTTCTTTTCAACTGTTTAGAGGAGATGCAGCAGTGCTGGATGCAGGATGCACCATTGAGTAAGAAAAGGTAACGATAACACTATTTACCTGCTAAGTGAATTCCCTTTCTTTGGCTAACATTGACTGGTTCCACTTGCCAATTTTTTCTAAGTATGGAGTTTTGGAACTTTAACATTTTCACCTAAAATCATCCAAAAAACGAATTCCCATTTACTCACCTGTTATCAGGAGAAAAAAACTGTGCTGCATCTTTTAGCCCAGCACTGACCCTGAAAAGTAGTTCTAAGTATACTTACAAGTAAATTGTATTTTCTTCCATAGGAATCCCTTTCTTATAAAAAAATTAAATATATTTAGATTTGCGGATCAGGCTCTTGGGGATGGTGTCCAGGGCCCAAAAAAAGGAAAAGGAAGGGGGGGCACACAATGTAATGTAATTTAAAAAATAAAATATCTAAAAATAAATAGTTTAAAAAAAATTAGTAAATCAGTATAAAAAAATAAACATAAGAATAAATTTATTTAAAAATTGTCATTTTCAAAACCTTTGAAATTCACTGAAAAAAACATAGGTTTCAGACATGTTATAGTTAGGAATTATCATTTAAAAAACCTCAGAAATTCACTGAAAAAAACACAGGTTTCAGGGGTGTTATTTGGACATTTCACTCTTGGAAAACCATTGAAATCCCCCCGTTATAGTATGTCATTTGAGATGTCATGAATGATGTCATCAGTGATGTCACTGACCATGTCATGAATGATGTCATATTTGACATCATCAGCAGTGGATTGCGGGCGCGTGAGTTATAGTTAGTACAACTAACTATAACGGGGGAATTTCAATGGTTTTGTACGAGTGAAATTTCCAACTAACTATAACACCCCTGATATATATATATATATATATATAAATATATATATATATATATATATATATCTCAAAGCTCCAAATTGCCCACAGGCGAGGGAGCACTCAAGCAGCAGCGTAGTTGCTTTAATGCGGGTAAAGGACATCTCTGTACGCCGATGATTACAGCTCACTCGGATCTTCAGCCTGACGCGTTTCTGAGCCTGTGCTCGTCATCAGAGGCTCATCGTGATTAAAAGCATGTCGAAACTCCCACTATTTAACCTATTTAACCGCCCACAGATGGGCCACTCATATGGAGGGAACACAGTCTGCCGTGCTTACTTTGTAAAGCAGCAGCGTCTGATGATGAGCACAGGCTCAGAAACGCGTCAGGCTGAAGATCCGAGTGAGCACGCTGCTGCTTGAGTGCTCCCTTGCCTGTGGGCAATTCGGAGCTTTGATATATATATATATATGTGCATGTATATATTACCTACTGGCGGTCGCCAGTAGGTATATATAGTTAGGATTTTTTCTCTATGGGTTTTTTGAAAATTCTATGTCTAATAACTTTGGCGTTTGTGGACGGAATTGGCTGAAATTTTCAGGAAAATGGCACATTTTGTTTCTGAGCAGCCCTTGAAAATTTGGGGGGGGTTCGTCCAGTGGGGGCCGAGAAAAAAGGGGGGTCCCAAAACGTGTTTTTAACATTGAGTTTTCCATAGGGCGGTTGGCCTCACTTTTAGCCCGAACGGCTGAATGGATTTGCACGAAACTTGGCAAAATTGTAGGGACTGGTAGCCCGATGTGCCTTTTGTTGGTCTCAATATATGTGCTCCAGTGGATTTTGAGAAATTAACGTTTAAAAAAAGATATATATCTGTAACAGCGGACTGGGCAGCGGCCCAGGACGCGGACTTTTCGCGCAACGGAGCTTTGTGAAGCGAAGCTGATTGGTTCTCCGGCGTCTGTCAACATTCCAAATAGTCCGTAGCGGCCGCCATCTTGTCTCTCGGTAGGATCGAGAGACAAGAGGAGGCGAAAGCGAAGGGGCAAATGACCATAAGGGGGAATAGTAGATCCTCGCTGACCCCCTAGGTTTGATGTGGAGGTTTTAAAAGGGCCCCGCGGGGCAAAAAAATAAAATAATAATAATAATCGAACGGCTGAATGGATTTGCACGAAACTTGGTAAAATATTAGGGACTGGTAGCCCGATGTGCCTTTGCTAGGTCTCAATATATGTGCTCCAGTGGATTTTGAGAAATTAACGTTCAAAAAAAGATATATATCTGTAACAGCGCTCCGCTTCGCGTACTTTTCGCGTTACGGAGCTTTGCGAAGCTGATTGGTTCTCCGGCGTCTGTCAACATTCCAAACAGTCCGTAGCGGCCGCCATCTTGTCTCTCGGTAGGATTGAGAGACAAGAGGAGGCCAAAGCGAAGGGGGAAATGACCATAAGGGGGCATAGTAGATCCTTCCTGACCTCTTAGGTTTGATGTACCATTTTGCCAAGTTTGGTGTAATTCCGTTCAGCCATTCAGGCTGTAGACGTATGTAAATGTCCTATGGAAAATTGCATGGGGAAAACACATTTGAAAGTGTTGAAATTTAGAACCAATTAAAATGTTACTTTGGTTTTGTATTTGTGTGTGATGAAAGTTAATTGGTTATGTATATATGTCAAATGAGAGGAAACCACAGCCATTTTGTGATACTACTGTCTGAGGTACATTTGTGAGGAATTTTTGGTGGTGAATTTCTGGTGTTTGATTTACACAGTACTAACACTTTTCCTACTTTTGAAAAGGTGAGTTGTTAATTTGTAAGGGGAACTATGTTGTACACTTGAAGATAATTTGAAAAATGTTTTCTGTTATTTATTTGCAGTCCTTCTGTTATACTAAATACTTGATAAAGTTAGTTTTATATTATGTATTACTAAAAACGATAAATGAAAGTGATTATTTTTTTCTGCAATTTACAGCAAGCAATTTCAAAATAAAATGGCTCACAATGAAGAGACCGTGGCAATTTCTTTTGAATTGTCCACTACATTGATTGAAATTGAGAGCACCAATAATGAAACATTGTCACAAGGAGGACATGACTTGTATGATTCCATTAGATTGATTGAAATGGACAGCACCAAGAATGAAATATTGTCACAAGGAGATGACTTGAATGATTCCACTACGTTGATTGAAATTGAGAGCAGCAATAATGAAATATTGTCACAAGGAGGAGATGACTTGTATGATTCCATTAGATTGATTGAAATGGACAGCACCAATAATGAAATATTGTCACAAGGAGGAGATGACTTGAATGATTCCACTACATTGATTGAAATTGAGAGCACCAATAATGAAATATTGTCACGAGGAGATGACTTGAATGATTCCACTACATTGATTGAAATTGACAGCACCAATAATGAAATATTGTCAGAAGGAGGAGATGACTTGAATGATTTTTTTGATCAATCTCTTGATGGCGAATTTATCGAGTGTTTGGAGACGATAGAGTTACAAGAATCATTATTGCAGACTTTTCATGAGGACATTGCTGATGAGGACATGTTACTAGTTCTTTCAAATTTAGAAAATTCTAAAGAATAAATGTATATTTAGAAATCAAAAATTGTTTGAGACATTATTCATTTTTATTTTTAATTTATGAGGTTGTAGCGAAGTGATTGTAGTATAAAATGAGACTTATAGTATAGAGTGCAACATTTTTATGTTACATGGTAAGTTTACTCATATTTACTTCCCTTCTGCCACTATATTATCTCCAATGTGTATTTGACATCTCTTCTTCATCTCCGGCCTCCTTTCTCTCACTGTGTGTCTCCGATGCATCTTATCGGTGCTATTTTGTGTAATTACAGAAGAGAGTAAAATAAAATAGTTCGGAACGTGAAAAGGGGGCAAAGTAGAGTACTCCTCACCCCCTAGGCCTTTTTAGGCGGTCCCAAAAGGATCAGTTTCTGCTTTCCTGAGAGATTATGGTATGAGTTCCATATACCACAATAACTTGCATTACAACATGCAAGATATCTATCTCCTATTACCAACTTTTGGAGATATTCGCGCTAAGCGCGAATATCTCCAAAAAGTAACACCTGCCCTGAGCAGTTCTTAGCCATGTTATCCAATGGGAGGTGGATAACATGGCTAAGAGCATTAGCTCGGTAATGTATGAATATCGCTGAGTTTTTAGCGATATTCATGCATTGCGGCCGTTTATTATCGCATTTGTGATAAACCTTGATAATAGCAAGGTTTATCTTTGATAATTTCTGACGATGCTTAGCGGTAAAAAATTCGTTGGTAAGCATCGTTAGCGATAAATATCGCTTAACTTTGGTAATATGCCCCAACGTCTGTTAACGTTCGATTCGAAGGAAATGAGGAAGTGTTGAAAAACATTGTCTGCGCCATCTTGCCTTTTTTGAAATGCCACACTTTTGTCGTGCACGGCAGCCATTTTAGATGTCTTGACCAGACCCACTCTCTGCACGCTGTCGATTCGTAGCATGGCTCCTCACCCTCGCAAGCATCTTCCCCAGGCACTGGTCACCCCCGCTCTCTGTCTTATGCATGGGCAATAAACCTCCCCCCATCTGCGCTGCTCTTCCCTGAGAATCACACTCGGTGCCCGCCCGACACCTCCCTTTCGCCCTATTCACTACCGCACCCTCTGACACTCCTCTTCCTCTGTGTCCGATTGTCCAGGCTATCAGCTAGCCCTGCAGATGTAGTTTATGGCCTCAGCTGAAAAGAATCACCCCTCTTCAAAGGAGTTATAGTAGATCAAGGCCCACACCCGATGAGATCCGTCACACCACACGTGTTCCTACTATCTGAAAACTATCCTGTATTGTGATTGGGGAGGGGATCGAGCCTGAAGCGGAAGATTCCAGGAATGACTCTTTGTACATCAAAGTTTTTACAATTATGTCTCACATTAAAAATATATAGCACTCCAACAAAGTAGTAGGAATATAAAACTTTAATAACATATAAATATATACAACAAAACAAAAACAGTAAAAACATTTAAACAACGAAGAGACCGTGGCAATTTCTTTTGAATTATCCAATAGATTTATTGAAATTGACAGCACCAATAATGAAATATTCTTGTCAGTAGCGGTCTGTTGTGCGAATAGTTCCAAGGCAGCAGAACGCGCTGAAATCTAGATGGCACTAAAGTGATGTGTAGCAAGTTGCCGCCCAGCACATAACGGCGTGGGGCGCCGCGGGGGTGAGTGAGTCCAGTAGGCACCACAGCTATTCTTACCGGCATTGCAGAATTACTGCTGGGGACAATGCCTGTGCTGTAGCAGGGTCACAGCAGAAACAAAAAGGATTCTGTTGAAGATGTTGTTGGTTTTCAATTTGAAAACAGTTCTGGTGTCAACTGCTATGCTAATGTAGTGGTTAATGTTTTGTTTTCTCTAGAAAATGTAAAAGAGGGGGAGGCAGTCCAAAGTTCCGTTAAAAGGGCAAAGGAAAGGATCGGTGGTTTGAACTATCAGTCAAAAAGGGGAGGGGGTGCAACAATTTTTCCTACCGGGTCACACTGTGCTTTTACCGGAAGTGAGGTCTGCAGGATTCTAGTAATTCAAAGTGAGGCTGGCGCCGACGTCCCGCGAATACAGTTTCGTCACTCCACGGGTGATCATGGCAGTCATTCCCCATCGGGGGTCGGAGACTCCCGCGGCTCCTCTAGAATCTTCAAGGTCGTGGAGGACTACGGTGGTGGAGTCAACCAGTGACCGGGCCATTTCTTTATGCTGGGCCCGCTCTTGCCAGGTCGACCGCCATTTTGAGAGTTCGGTAGCTACTGGCGATCGCGGGGTCAAATGAGCGGACGGGCTCCACCCTGCCGGGCGAGACGTTGCAGCATGGCCACAGTGGAAGAACTCTTTTCCGGGCGCCTGGAGCGCTGAGGGTGCAGCTGGGAAGCCTCCACTGGGGAGGCGGGAGAGGCCTGTTCGCACCGTCTCTCCCTCCCAGTGCACCTCACGGCGTCTCGCTTGATATTTGTTATGGCCGGACCAGGCGATGAGGACGAGGGGGGGGGGGTCGGAGGCATGTGCAAGACATCCCCCCCCAGGGTTGTTGCAGCAATTATACAAGAAAGAAGAAGTGTCCCGTCCGTCTTCGGGCCGGGCTTCCGGTAGATGTCGGCCGGACGCCCCTGGCTCTGGCCTCATGAACGGGTTTCTTGGTTTATCGGCTGCAGCCGGATCCCGTCGGCCTCGGCCCCCCGACCGTTGGTGGCCGGACCGGAAGAGCATGTGGCGGGACTACCTGCAACTCTCAAGGGCCACCGCGGCCGGACTGGGAGAGAGAGGGGAGGGTCGAGGAGACATTCCCCCCCCCCTGCAACTGTTCAGCGTTGTAAAGGCAATCCCCTGGCCGGGTCCCGCTGGTCTCGGCCTCTCCTCCGGCTACACCCTACGTTAGGATCTCCTGGCCGAGGCGTGGCAGCAGGACCTGCCTTATATGGGCTGCTCCCGGCTGGGCGTAGCCGGAACCCTGCTCCACCTTGGAAGTTTCCAGAGTGGGGGCGGATGTTCTACTGACTTGCATTTTCCCTAGTCTATCGATTTTTTTGGCGTGGCAGGCGGTGGGACAGCGAGGGGTGATTTGGTTTCTCTTACTGTTTTTCTGGTCTCTCACCAATGGCATATTTTAACGTTTTCTTGTTTCTAGGACATTAACAGGTTTTATCATTACGTTATGTTATCGTTTCTTTGTTCGTTGTTTAATAAAAGTTCATGTTCATCAGTGGCCTACTGATTTTCGTTTTCCTATTCTTTTCTTTCCAGGTTGTTTCATGCTAAAGTTTCTGTTAACAGGATACAGTGATCACTTCGTTATTATTGCATATGTCCTTTTCACTAGGGGTGCTCTCTGGTCGGGCCAGATGACGTATGTCTAGTAAATGGTCCGGGTGAAACAGGTGCATCAATCAGTGGGGAGTAGATAGGCATGACAGATTACAACGGGGGAGAAAGGTCCGCATTACGTACCCTTTCACTACTTGCAAAGATTTTCCTACGTTTATTTGCAAACAGGGAATACCTCCAAAAAGAACTAATTCCCAAACAGTCAATGTTCGGACAATCAATCAATCAATGAGGAATGAAATAGGTACGACGTGTTAAAGGCTTGCGTTACCTACCCTTCACTATCTGCAAAGGGAGAGAGAATATTCCTATTCTTCCTCGTTTGCAGGCAGAGAAGATCCTTAAGAGAACCAACTTCGAACAATTCAATGCTCGATTCAAACAATCAACAAGGGGTACTGTGAACACAAATGAACGCCGCTTATGTACATACGCATTGCTATTTTCAACAGGTTGTTCCTAATGTTTCTATTTTAGCGAGGTCAAAAAGAGATCCCATTAGTGGCCTACTGATTTTGCTCGATTCCTTTTGTTTTTTTACACGGTTTTTCGCTATCTGCAAAGACTAAACAGAGTATTGCGACTCTGTGCTTGTTTGTAAATAGAGAATGAACCAAAGAGAACAATCAATCAAATGGAGAGAGAAGCAGGCACGACGGATTACAAAGGGGGCAAAGGGCTGCGTTAACTACCCTTCACTATCTGCAAAGAGAGAGTACTCCTAATAGAAATGAGAGGTGGGGGGCAGCATTCAAAGCAGATCAGTGTGCATAAACACGAAAATGTTTTTACTTACCACGTACTTGACATTCGACAGCTTATGATATTTGCTATTAAAAAACCATTGAAATTCACTGAAAAAACCATAGGTTATAGACCATATATAGTTAGGAATTAGCATTTACAAAACCTTGAAAATTCACTGAAAAAAACCATAGGTTATAGACCATATATAGTTAGGAATTAGCATTTACAAAACCTTGAAAATTCACTGAAAAAAACATAGGTTAGAGACCATATATAGTTAGCTGGACATTTTATTGACATAAAACCAATGAAATTCCATATATAGTTAGTTGCACTAACTATATATCGCGCACCCGCAATCCACTGCTGATGATGTCACATATTACATCATTCATGACATGGTCAGTGACATCACTGATGACATCACTGATGACATCTCAAATGACATCACTGATGACTACATCCAGTGACTGTATAAGTCTGTAAAGTTAAAAAATGTCTTACATATTGAAGAATTAGTGGATGTATAAGTGTCTGGACGAAGGATTTAGTAGGTGCATGACTGAATGTATGAGTGAGTGATTAAATGTGTCTCACTGAGTGCATGGGTTAGTGACTAAACTGTCTTAATTTGTGCATCATTATGTCTGTTGTTCTGTAAACTGCTGCATGTGTTGATCAGTAGCTATATGAGTAACTATATGGGTTATTGATTGATTGCCCAAGTATTTGTATGGGAGACTGAGTGTGTGTGTGGCTAGCTGGGAGGTGTGTGACTCTGTGCAGATCAATCTGTACTTGTATCAATGATTGTATAAGAAGGTAAGTATGTGTTAGTATATGTTTGAAAATGTAAGGTGCTCTATGTTTAACTGTATAGACAAGAAAATGGAAGTGTCATTGATTCTTTACAGGACTGACTAGGTGTGTGAGTAAATCTATTGGTTGAGTGGCAGACTGTGAGTGTCTGTATAGGTGAATGAGTGCATATGATAGTGTTGTAAAGATGAGTGATTGTATGTATGAATGATTGTATGGGTGAATGAGTGAAGGTGTGTGTAGACGTAGCAATCAGTGAGTGCGTATGTAGTAACTAGTATTGGTGTGTCAATGGTTTCAAAAATTATACTCTGTATTTAACACTGGGTGAAACAGAGGTTATATTAAAATGTGAGGAGATGCATTGTATTGTCACATGAATGATATCATCAGTGATGTGGTCATTGATGTCAAATGAGATGTCATCAGTGATGTCATCAGTGATGTCATTTGAGATGTCATCAGTGATGTCATCAGTGATGTCACTGACCATGTCATGAATGATGTAATATTTGACATCATCAGCAGTGGATTGCGGGTGCGCGATATATAGTTAGTGCAACTAACTATATATGGAATTTCATTGGTTTTATGTCAATAAAATGTCCAGCTAACTATATATGGTCTCTAACCTATGGTTTTTTCAGTGAATTTTCAAGGTTTTGTAAATGCTAATTCCTAACTATATATGGTCTATAACCTATGGTTTTTTCAGTGATTTTTCAAGGTTTTGTAAATGCTAATTCCTAACTATATATGGTCTATAACCTATGGTTTTTTCAGTGAATATATATATATATATATATATATATATATATATAGATATATAATCCAGTGGCGGTAGTTAACATCAGATTTCCATGTTGCTAGTATCTTTGGCGCTGTTTAACAAATCACCACAAAACCTTCTAAAAAAGAGCAATTTTTGTAATAGTTTGTGCATGGAAAGTTTCAGGGATCTGCCAAGCGGGTATCGAGAAAAAGGGGGAGTCACAATATGTGTTCTTTCCATACATTTTTCCATGGAAACTTTAGATAAAGCTACAGCTGAAACCACTAAATTGATTTACACCAAATTTGGTAGACAACTAGATCTTGGTTCTAAAAGACAGCTTTTTCTGATTTGGTATTGATCCATTCAGTAATTTTGAGAACTTAGGGGCCCATTAGGATGGTGGGCGTATCGCCACTGCCCGTATGGCGGTGGCGATCCGCCCAACATTCTCCACCACCGCCTAACATTTCACCCCGCCATATTGATTGATTTATTGATTGATTCGGTATTTGTATAGCGCTGACTGTCACCCTACGGGTATCCCGGCGCTTCTGACTGAAGAGAAAGACCTTGGTGGAAAAAAAGGTTAAGCTAAAAGTATAGGAGGCAGAGAACTAAACTTTAGGAGAAAGCCAGGTCTTAAGGCTCTTTCGGAATATTACGATGGTGGTGGGGACCCAGGCGGACAGAAAGACTGTCCGCCTTTTTTCCGATGGTAGGCAATCTGCCCAATTGTCTACCCGGTGGAAAAGGCCAGCAATATGGTGGCGGTGCCTTGCAAGCATCGCCATCCATATTAGGATGATGTCGGTGAATTGCCTTTCCGTGGTGAAGACTCCGCCATGGAAAGGCATGAAGTTTTTTCTTTTGGGCCTGTTACGGGCCCCCAGCGGGTTAAGGAGGTGGGTTTCTGAACTTGGGGGGTACCCATGGTACGCCCCAACATTTGCATGCACAAGGTGGCAGGCACCGCACAGTGCCTGTCACTTTGTGCATGCAAATGCACCACATGCATTTTTTACATTGCGGCAGGTGCTGCTTGCAGCACCGCCCACCGTATTTAAAATATGAGTGATGTGCCCGCGAGTGTGGCGGGTGCATTGTAATCGGCACAGTGGTACCGCCGCACCCGTGGCGGGTGGATCGCATCCCGTTACTGTGCAGGCGGACTTTGTCTGCCCGCCATCGCAATGATGCCCTAAATGCTCCAAAATGTTGCATCTGAGAGACCTCGTAATAAGATCGGATTTTTAGCCACCATCTCAACCAGGAAGTGGTTGCAGCTTTATTAGGACTTGGGCCTCTGTCCTTGTACTTGAGAAAAAACACACAAAAAAGACATAATGAGATAGCTAGGAATACCCTGGCCCCTAGGTCTGGTGGTGGAGTCGAAGTGGAACCCAGCCTGAGGCCAGGGTGCGATAGATAGGCAATTTGGGTGGAGGGTGGCAGATGGTCCCCTTGCCACACCTTTAAGAGGGACCGGGGCCACCATCCCCGTGGCTGATATTTTAATGAAGTGAAAGGACAGTGCTGTCCCCTCCCTGAGCTTAGAAAGGCCCTGAGGATCCCATCCTCTAGGGACAATATTTAAATTAATGGGGGGCCCTCCCCAAGACTTAAAAAGCCCTGGGGACTCGATTCCACAGGGCCTCACTCAATTTAATAGGGATTGACCACTCAGCCCCCTTTCTAAGCCTGTAAAGGCACAGTAGGCCCAATTCTCCAGGGCCGGCTCTATTACTCTGTTCTGGTGAGCATTCCCCAGGACAGAGCAATTTCCATGCCCGCACTAGCGTGGGAAGGAAAACATTTGCTTACCCAGACCAGGAAGCAACATTTTTTAATCTCTCGCTGGGCGGGAGCAAACACACGTATTCTGCCTGCAGCAGCGCAGGCAGGAAAGCCAAATCTGCATTCAGCTAGAGAGAGATTTATACAAGCATTTGCTGGTTAGGAGCCGACTTTTTGTTTCCCTGCCTGCACTCCGGTGGGGAGGGGAACAGGACAGTTATTGCTCCTGCCTGGAGAATGCATGCAAAAAACAGATGTTCCTCCGGGCAGGAGCAATTCCAGCTCCCACTGCATGCGTGATACCGGTGGGGCCATATTGGCCCTATGGTGCCCCCTGCAGCCCCCTACTTGGTACTTGGTGGGTGCCCCAGAAGGGAACTAGGGAAACCACCTATGAGTAAAACCGGCACCTGGGGATGAGTCTCTGGAAGAATATAGGCTCATGGAGGGAGATGTGCTGCTCTTCCCCTTCTTGATGGGAATAGGCCCCAGAGAATGGAGCCAAAGAGGCCTAATAAGGCTAGGAGAGGGGTGCCAAGTGGACTCCCTTCCTTTTTAATATCATGCAGCCTTGTTTTAATACAAAGTGGCCCTTGGGGCTTGGGTCCCCGGGGCCACTATTGACTAGGGGAGGTTGGCTGCCTGTGGGGTGGATGACCATAGTATCTGGCCTGCAGATAGGTCCTGTGGCCAGCCCCATGCTGTGCAGAGCTGAAGTCCATGCACATTGTGTGGTTGGCTGCCATAAGGGGTTGAATACAGGGTCTGCCATGTCCTGCTGTTCATCGATTCTTATCCTCTGCACACGCTCAATTTACAAGTCAAGTGAAATAAAGTATATAGGAATTGTATCCATAAAGAGTAAAAAGTTCTTGTGGTTCTCTTGTTTTTTATTTAATCCAAAGCACGCCCAGCCAACACGTGTTTCGTCGAACGGGGAAGACCCCACGACTTCGTCAGGGCTAGAAGCAATATGAAAACATTTATAAACATCTGAAAACAAGTATTGGTGAAAACATTTCATCATATGTGGGAACCCAAGCAACAACGGGTGTCTGTGACATATATTCCAGAAAACTGGACTGCAATCTCATTTAAATATATACATAAAGAGTTCAAGCCTTATTGTGATAAGAACTTTTGTGGAACATAATCCATGAAAGTGTTGGAAAACTTGTGTGACAAAACTTTTGTAAAGAGATGGGCGGTGGGGGGTGAGTCAAACATCTTCCTGTGAGTGCCTAAAAATCATGCCAATAATAATCGGTGGATGGCGGTGTATACCAACCCAATTCAAACCAACCATGCAAGTGCGTAAACCTCAATGAGAAAATCTGCCTGAGGGGGCAGGCCCCCTACCTGTATGGCTGTTTTAATTCTATGTTCTGTATCCTGCGCATGGGAAAGCAGAATGTCATGTTACACGCTAGTAACACCAGTATATGTACACATAAAAAAACTAGCATGTACAATCTTATATAGGGAAAGGGGAATCTCACCTCTCTGTCGGTTATAATTCCAACCCATCTGGTCAATGTATTTCACAACGATATCCAAAATAATATTCCTAGCGTCCTCTAATAGGTCCCACCTTAAAAGGGGGGCAAATATTCAATTAAAGCCAATGTTCAAAAATGAGCTGTCCATTAAGTATCCACTAGTCTAACAAAATGCAAGAGCCCCAATGCCCCTTACCTTAAACGAGGCTAAGTGAATCCTCCCGAGTGTGGAGGATGTCCCAAGTTTCAAGTACCCGTCACCACGAGAATAAACAAGAGAAAGACATGAACTTTTTACTCTTTATAGATGCAATTCCTCAATTTTATGTCACTTGACTTGTAAATTGAGCGTATGCAGAGGATAAGAATCGATAATTGTATTGGCCCTAAGGACAACCAATTATTTGAGGGTATATGGTGTTTCCGCTCACCTGTTGCACAGCAGAATTCATATAATCTCAAACTAATACAAACTAGATAGGTGTCATTTCTCCTTATTAAAAGACACCCCTTCATGTTTTAAATTTAATACCCTGCTTTGCATGGCTGAAGGATGTGCACAGCATGGGGTTGACTGCCTGCATGGGGGTTAGCCACGGCGTGGGAGCCAGTTACCTTTAGTGCACCCTCTGGAACCAAGGGGACTTGATCTCCCTACCACAAGTGCTCAAGGAGGAGTATTTGCAGAGTGGTGGAGAAAAGGGGCATTGCCTCTGAAGACCCCTAAGCAATCGCGCTGTGTGGGACGTCCTTGTGGGCCAACTACTGCTCCTGTATCGTTCAGTAAGTCCCACACTGCGGGATTGCTGAGAGGTCTTCGTAGCCCAGACCCCTTTCTCTACCACTTTGTAAACATGCCTCCTGGTGCCCTACTGGTTGGGGGATAATGTTCCCTAGGCTGCTGACGGTCCTTGTGGGCGTGAGGAAAAACAGCCCAAATTACAACCGATGCCCAGGCTGCTGGCACAAGACGCCTCTTAGTTCCCATTTTGATCAGTTACCATATAAAGAGACGGGCGCTGGAAGCGGGAGTGCAAGAACAGATTTTTATTTCTCATGAGGAGAGCCTGTCATTTCGGACACGCGCACAATGTCTTCAAGAGGTGCTCTACCCGCATCTCTGAGGCCTGGCCTCTTATACACAGGTTTATGGCTTTATTACATTTATGACATCCGTGGTATTGCTTTGAAGTTCAAAAAGGCATCTTTGGAATCCCCGGTTCAGGCCCGTTCTCACACATATCTACAGTAGAGGTCCCCACCCAAATCTCAGCATGATGGCTATCGCGCAGCTGGACATTCCACTGGGAACAGGAATGTGGGCGATCGGTCGGATCTAGGGGTGTGAAGGCATTGATTAATCCCCGCTCCTTTGATGTGGGGCGAGGTCCTACTGTAGGGGGCAATAAACTGCATCTGTTGAGCTAAGTGATGGCCTGGGGTCAGGCCGGACAATCGGGCAGGGAGGAAGAGGTTATCAAAAGGGCCTGCTCTATGAATGAGATGAAAGATTGAGGGGGGTTCAGCACGGGATGTGGCTCGGAGACAGGGTCGCGCTGGAGGTGCGTTTATGACCCAAGCAGGAGAGACCGGGGGCTGTCGGGGATGCTTGCGAGGCTGGGGAGTGAGGGGGAGAGAGAGACGCTGGCTATCGGGAGTGGGCAGAGAGGCCATGGCAATCAAAATGGTTGCTGCTTACGCGCACGTATGGATCTGAAAAGGACAAGATGGCGCCGATAATGTTTACACCACAATCCAGATTTTAACAGTCCTCCCTTTTCAACATATCTAGCCAGCTTGTCAATTTATGTCTATCCCCATTATATTACGTATTTCGATATCATACAAAGCTTTCGTACGTTCAGCTTCGAAATTCGGAGTCTTAGGGCACATGCAGTTAGTAATGAGTGAACACAAATGAACGCCGCTTATGTACATATACATTGTCATTTTCCACAGTCGCAGCTTTTTAACATAAGTTAGTTCATTTCCGTGTTTATCATAACTGACGGGGTGTACATATAAAACAAGAAATGGGGGGAGAAGGAGGGCAAACTAAACTAGGTCGGCCTCCAGTCTATATCAGAAAATCAGGAACCCATGTGATGGGTTCGGAGACCTAGTTTGTGTGTATGGTTACTGCTAAATTTTAACAGTGTTTGCCATGATAAGAAAGAAAAATTTCTTTCTAGAGCCCCCTCACTCACCGGGGTTTCCCCACGGTGACATGCTTCATCATTGGGGCCATCCCAGTTCTCTACGAAAAGGGTCGTGCTGCGACTAGCGGACTACGCAGGAGCACTATTTTTTGTGACAGACTATGTGTGGTGCAAAGTGTGATGAAGGTGGAGTGAGTGTGTGATTAAAAATACCGTGCTAGTGGGCCTCAACAATTTATTCTGCTCCTAGTTTGGTACGTATTAAAAAGGGGTGACACTGTTATCTGGCCTTAAGTTAGGGCTAGATCAGTGTTCTATGGTCGACATGTTTCATGCTCCCCCAAGCATTTCATCAGGACCATACAGGGTCCAGCCCTGTATATTCCACTCCTATATTTAAATAAATAAATTTGTTTCAATATGCTATCTTTGCGCTGTTAATTATTAAACATGTGTGTTTCATACATACGATTTATGTCTTATGGGCGTATCTGTAAAAGAGAATGACACTTGATTAGTGGCAAAACATCCCCCCTCAAGAGCCAGGGGATCACACACATAGCGCACATTTGTCTAAGGCGTGAGTGTGCCTTATGCACCATACAGGTGCGTGCAGGCTCTCAAATCCAGTGCAAATATGTAACTGATGTGAAAAAACGTGGTTTTGTGAATCCACACACATACATAACACAGGACGTGATGTGACTATAGACATGACACACTCCATATATATACACACACAATGTTTTGTCATGGCAAAAGGACATATTTACATGTACAGGTGCTAATTTGCACTTCATGGTCTCAGGCGAGGGCAGGATCACCTCGTGGAAACATTGCTGTAAGGTTTTTAAAGCCATAGTTAAAATCGCGTTTTTTCTTTTTTTCAAGGATTCGTTTTGTCTCAAAAAAAATGCGCGTTACCAATGAGGAGTTTGAACCCCCCATGCAATGTATCAGAAATATTTCTTGATGCTTGGTTTAAATGTACTTACTTCCTATCGGTAAGCCCGCTCGGTATTACCTACTCGATCCTCACCCTCATGTACATATAGCCATGTGTGGTCAATGAAATAGCGTTTGTCAATACTGGCGGATTGCATATAACCATGTGCAGTCGATGCGATAGACAAGGTGCAATACAGATGAATTTACATTTGTCGTGTTATATATACGAGTCTAGAGATTGGTATACTACTCAGTCGGAGTCAATCAAGGAAATGTTCCGACACATTATGGAACCATGTTCTGACTCTCTCTCCGGCGGTATCAATGTACAGTCAAGAGTGACCAATGAAACATTTTGAAAGCAATACAGAGTGGTTGAGGGAGGAATTCAGTTCAATACAAGCAAGTAGTCAGGGGGGGTAGAAAGTTCAGAAAGGGGACGGGGGGGTCTTCGCCACAGTGTCTTTTTAGCAGCGAGCCATCACTGGTAGGCTCTAGTAGTTCGTTTTCTTCCGTTGGCGCTGTTGAGCACCGGCGGTGGAGCTATAGGTCCAGCTCGGATCCATCCTTACACGTCGCAGGGTGCGATCTGTCCTCTGCTGTTAGACCACAGTCCTGTTTCTTAACTAATCTTTTTAAGGGTGCCTCATGCTGGGCACCTGCATTTCTTTCTCCTTCCGTGGCAAACCCTATTCTACCTAAATGCTGTTCTTCTTCTCTGAGTCAAAATCCATGTGAAAAAAAGGGGGGGTTGTCGGATAATCGAGGGAAGAGAGGGCGGAGTGGGATCAGATCTTTGAGACAAACCAAGGGAGCAAAGGATAACGAGCAGGCAGGCCCATAAATCGGGCTCAAAGGGGCGGGGACTTCTGGCACGCGTGGGTCAGCAAGCAGAGGGCTTCAAGGCAGCCCTCTATCCTTTCATTTTCCGTGTTTGAGAGTGGTGCCTCGTCCCGCGTCTCGTTGCTCTGCGGCTCCACCTTTGGTCGAGGTCACATGTGCTTCATTATCTGCGGCTAGGCTGTGCGTCACGTCCGGCCCCTCTCCTCCGGTGATTGTGTATCTTTGAATGGGTACAAAACAAGCTTTAGAGAACTGGCAGGAGAAGACATTTATACATTTCAATTCCGCCCCCAATCTTAAGTAGTTGGGGATACGTTCATCGGTCACGGTCAGAAGTTATCACTATGGAGTATGTATGCGGGCATTTATACTGAGTTTGTACTAAGTCTATTTGGCGTTCATTCATGACTTATATGGAGAGAAGTCAGACTCCTATCAACTGCGTATTCCATCAAACTCGAAATCGGATCCTTCGGTAGAGACTCGTCTTTCTAACCCAAGCCCTGGCAGTCTTCTATCATCATGAGAGAGGGACAGAGGCTAAACATTCTTTTCTCAGGGAGCAACGGTTAATCAGGGTCATCAGTTATACTTCGGAGTATGGAGCTGGGGTCAATCCGGAGAAACGAGGACGCTTTGGACATCCGTACTTGGGTGCAGAGAGGTGGGGCAATCTGGGCATTGGGGATTGTGTTTCCAACGAACTGAGAACAGAAGGCCACTGACATACAGTCCCCCTATAAAAAAAGGCCAGATTAGGGGACATCAGTCGTCTTACCTGTCCTTTCCTTCTTAGCCAATTCAAGTTCCATCATTTTACAGAAAGGAGAGGTAGTAATATGGCAAATTACAATTGTTTTAGTTTCTGTCAATTTTGCCGAACACCTTTGTGTTCAAAAACCAATTAGGCTTGTGCCGGCGGGGCACAACGTTACCACACAAAGGAAGAGGGAACAGGGGGACCCTCAGAGAGAGAGAGTCGTCCGCATTTTAAACGAACTATTCGGTACACGTACGACATGGAGAGAGAGAGAAAGAGAGAGAGAGAAACGTGTACAATAATAGGCCATTTAGTGCGCACACAACACAGAACAGCAGGGGTCAAGTTATATAGAAACACAGGCTGAGGGACGACGTAGATCCATACATTACGTACACATGAATTCAGGTGGGGGGGAATAGTACATGTATTATATACAAAAATCCAAGACAAAACATAGAACAGTACTTGGCCAAAAAGATTTCTTCCTGCATGCTGCGCATCCTTAGTATCCTACTTAATTCGTCTGGCTGCCTTTGCTGGTGGCCTCGGTTGCAAATACTTACACCTTTGTCAATTGTTCGGGAACTAACCTGGTCGGGCTAATACTCACGGTGGGATCTTCGAATCATTTTTAGCGAATGGGTATCCAGGCTGAGGCAACGGAGGGTGTCAGTCGGGAGAACAATGGGGCAGTTTTGAGTTTCATGTCTATGAGGGTGCAAGAAGGAGGTGGTAAATCTTAAACATTGACAATATTCCTAGTCTTCCAGGAGGAGGGTACTTGGGTAAACTTCACCCCGGAATATTCCTGAACCTTTCCCTATTTAGTTACCGTATGAATTTACTCATGGGTGCACGTCGTTCTTGGTTGCATTATTTGGGGTGCCGGTTGGAGTAATATTTTGTCATACTGCAATAACCCGCCAAGTTTCTGCTTCAGGCCACTCTCCCAGTCGCTGGGTTCAGAGAGAGAGACAGTCGTTTCTAAGTAAGGGAGTGCTATATCTTTGTTTGTTCGTCGTGTATAGGCACCATGTTCAGACCCCTTTTTCCCCATTCCATCGGCCGTTCGATCATCACTTAAGTCATGCATAAAACATTTCTTTTATCAATCCAAACGTGTGCAACGTGTATTCAGTCGAGCTATACACATCAGGGCATACACGCGTGCATTCATATCACACAAAATCGTCACGTTCTCAGGGGCAGTCCCCATAGACAATATACAATTTTTCCGTGCGGAACCATGGCGTGTTGATTAGGTCTTCTCCATACTTTAGTCGACGTTCCGATGTGACCTGCAGAAAAGAAGGGAAAAAGAAGGGGTGGGGGCAGCGTTTTAAAACACATCAGCGCGCATAAACCCGAAAATGCTTTTACTTACCACATACTCGACCTATCTCCGCGGGATGCAGTCCCTTTCATCTCGGCGTTTAAGCCCACAGGGACCGGTAGTGTGGGAGAGATAATCATTGATGGACTGTGTATTGCATAGATCGCCCAAGTGTGGTATTACGGATCGTGTGTAGGGAAGGGTCAAAACAAAGGGCAGTCAGTGTAAAGTGGGGGGTGAACTCGTGCTCTCCTTCGAGGAGGAGGGATGGTCTACAGTGGTACAGGGTCGTTTTTTGTTCATCAGGCACGGAAACTAGAGGGGCTAGGTGGCATTCCTTCGGAGTGGCTTAGGGGCATCTGAAACAACTTCCCTGATACATGTGGCACATAAAGTAAAGGCTAAATACCGGGACCTTTATCGATTGCTTTTACGTTGCACAAAAATAAAAAATATATTAAAAAAAACACACACACAACAAACCTGGACCATTCACATTTGCAATATTTCTGTGTACTTTGCTTTTTAACCTTTTAAGTAATCGAGTTGCTTCATTTCACCTGTATTTTACTTATATCGGAAACAGTGGCCATTTATTCGAAACTTACCAATCTAAGCGCTACAACTATGTTTGCTTTTCAAAAAAAAAAACCTTTATTTAAAAATGTTGGCGCACAAATACTGGCCTACAACCACGTGGGCCGGCCACGGAGCAGACTGGAACTGTACATGAGGGGATATTTATTTGAGGAAAACGTAACGGAGTCGGTGGTCGTTGATTTCATAAAGGTGCGACAAGTGCAATAAAATCATATCGAAAATTCATTGTGGGCAAGTACCATAAGTGTCGAAAATTCGAACTTTCAATAATACGGTAATCAATGACGCGTCAGAACTTAATATCAATTCATTGTCCGAATGTTCAATCAGTACCCATCCCCTCCCGCCATGCGCTTCAAAAACTGCATACATATCTCATGATATCAAGGCTGAGCAACCGGAACACAACAGGGAGTTGCGAGTTTCATTTGTACCGGCGCCATTTTGGGTGAGGTCAGGCAGGTCCAAGTATAGTCAAAATGTCTCCACCAACTCCTGGTTGGACCAGAGCCTCTTTCGGCAGTCCAAAAGTTTCGTTAAAGGGCAACAGAAGGGGCCGTCGATATGAACCATCAGTCAAAGGGGGGAGGGAGGCAACAATCTTTCCTACCGGGTCATACTGGTGTTCCACCGGAACTGATCAAATTGGTAGTCTGCAGGATTTTGGTCATTCAAACTGAGGCTGGCGCCAGCATGAGAGCGCCAACGTCTCGTGGCTACGTCTTGGTCGTTCCGCGGGCAATCATGGCAGTCATTCCCCATCGGGGGTCCCGCGGGGGTCGGGGGCCCCTGCAGTTCTCGTAGAATCTTCAAAGCTGAGGAGAACGCTTCTGGACGGGGGACTCATTTTCTAGCTGACAAGCGACCAGGCCATCTTTGCACGCCAGGCCCAATCCTGCAGAGTCGACCGTCATTTTATGAGTTCCGCGGCAACCGGCAGTCGCTGGATCGCAAGAGCAGACGGACTCCAGCCTGTCGGGCGTGGCGTTGCACCGCAAGAGGGGTGGGCGCAACTCAGCTTGGTGAGTGAGGCGCAGGGGTGCAGCGCTGTGTCCCAAGAGTGGGAGGAACTCAGCTGGTTCGGGCGAAGCGCCGTTGTATCGCAACAGTGGACGAGACCCCGTCGGGTGAGTGGAGCGTTGCTGCACCGCAAGAGTGGACGAACCCTTGTCGGGTGAGTGGAGCGTTGGGGGTGCAGCTGAGGGGCCTCCACCTGGGGAGGTGGGAGAGGCTCGTCCGCGCCGCCTCTCCCTCCCAGTGCACCCCACGCCGTCTCCTGGCACTGACATTCGTGATGGCCGGACCAGGCGATGAGAGGGGGGGGGGTCGGAGGCATAAGCAAGACATCCCCCCGTGGCCTGCAAGGCGCCAGAAGAGGATGGGAAGACCAGTACATTCCGGGCCATCCACCCCACGACCTCTCCGGCCGATGGCGGCCAGCCGGGCCCCTCCCTGCACGTGTCGAGGCCTCGTCTTCCGGATGGGCGTAACCGTGGACCTGTTGCACTTCGGGAGCTTCCAGAATGGGGGTAGGTATCTGCTGACTTGTATCTATCTTATGTTACCGTTATTGGGCGTGGCGGGCGGCGGGACAGACATGTTTGGAGCAGTGAGGGGCGGCGGAGCCTAGCTACCTCATGGCTGCCGTGATGTCAAGCTTGGCTTCTCTCACCACTTTCATGTTTCTTATTGCGGGCTATTTCTAACGTTTCTTATTTCTAGTGAAGTCAAAAAAACTCATCAGTGGCCTACTGATTTTGCTCGATTTCTTTTTCCTACCTTTTCTAGTGTGTTTCGTGCTAAAGTTTCTGTTAACAGGATACGGTGATTACTTCGTATTTTACATATGTCCTTTTTATTAGGGGCGCCCTCCGGTTGAGTCAGATGATCTACCTCTAATAAATGGTCCGGGTGGAACTAGTTTACCAATCAGTGGGGAGTAGATAGGCATGACAGATTACAACAGGGGACAAAGGTCCGCATTACCTACCCTTCACTACTTGCAAAGACTAGACAGAATATTTTTATTCCACGTTATTTGCAAACAGAGAATACCTCAAAAGAACTATTCCTTGAACAATAAATGGCCAGACAATCAATCAATCAGTGGGGAGAAAAACAGGCATGACGGATTACAACGGGGGACAAAAGTCCGCATTACCTATCCTTCGCTATCTGCAAAGGGAGACAGAATATTCCTATTCTTCTCTGTTTGTAGACAGGGAATATCTCAAAAGAGCAATAATCGATAAAAAATCGATAACAAACAATCAGTGGGGAGAAAGATAGGCATGACGGATTACAATGGGGGACAAAAGTCTGCATTACCTACCCTTCACTAGCTGCAAAGGGAGACAGAATATTCCTATTCTTCCCCGTTTGTAGACAGCGAATGTCTCAAAGAGCAACAGAGCAACCAATCAATCAGTGGGGAGAAAAACAGGCATGACGGATTACAACGGGGGACAAAAGTCCGCATTACCTATCCTTCACTATTTGCAAAGAGAGAGGAACGTTCCTATTCGTCGCTGTTTGCAAACAGAGAATGTCTCAAAGAGAACCAATACTTCAAGTAGCAACCAAGGCTAAATGAACCAATCAATGAACAATACCAATATTTAAATACCGATTCCAATATAAACAATCAATCACTCAATCAATCAGATGGATAAAGTCATCCTATCAATCAGACGTAAAGACGTCCTACTTAACCTTACCCGGACCGGACCGTGTGGACAGTTCTTCGCCTTCCCTTTCCAGCGCCCGATCATTCTCTTACTCCATGTTTTTACCGCAGCATTCCTGTGGGATCCCAGTCAGGACAGTAGGTCGCTTGAGAGAGGTCCGTTCGGAATCGGTGAAGTTCATTCAATCGGCAGCCGGACGAGGGCCCTCTCAAGGCAGGTATACTCCAATCGTTCAGATGTTCACCCCATCGTCTGGACCTCTCTTACCGGACCTTATGTCGCTGATGGGCCCCGCGTTGGGACGCCAATTGAGGAAAAACAACCCAAATTACAACCGATGCCCAGGCTGCTGGCACAAGACGCCTCTTAGTTCCCATTTTGATCAGTTACCATATAAAGAGACGGGTGCTGGAAGCGGGAGTGCAAGAACAGATTTTTATTTCTCATGAGGAGAGCCTGTCATTTCGGACACGCGCACAATGTCTTCAAGAGGTGCTCTACCCGCATCTCTGAGGCCTGGCCTCTTATACACAGGTTTATGGCTTTATTACATTTATGACATCCGTGGTATTGCTTTGCAGTTCAAAAAGGCATCTTTGGAATCCCCGGTTCAGGCCCGTTCTCACACATATCTACAGTAGAGGTCCCCACCCAAATCTCAGCATGATGGCTATCGCGCAGCTGGACATTCCGCTGGGAACAGGAATGTGGACGATCGGTCGGATCTAGGGGTGTGAAGGCATTGATTAATCCCCGCTCCTTTGATGTGGGGCGAGGTCCTACTGTAGGGGGCAATAAACTGCATCTGTTGAGCTAAGTGATGGCCTGGGGTCAGGCCGGACAATCGGGCAGGGAGGAAGAGGTTATCAAAAGGGCCTGTTCTATGAATGAGATGAAAGAGTGAGGGGGGTTCAGCACGGGATGTGGCTCGGAGACAGGGTCGCGCTGGAGGTGCGTTTATGACCCAAGCAGGAGAGACCAGGGGCTGTCGGGGATGCTTGCGAGGATGGGGAGTGAGGGGGAGGGAGAGACGCTGGCTACCGGGAGTGGGCAGAGAGGCCATGGCAATCAAAATGGTTGCTGCTTACACGCACGTATGGATCTGAAAAGGACAAGATGGCGCCGATAATGTTTACGCCACAATCCAGATTTTAACAGTCCTCCCTTTTCAACATATCTAGCCAGCTTGTCAATTTATGTCTATCCCCATTATATTACGTATTTCGATAAAATACAAAGCTTTCGTACGTTCAGCTTTGAAATTCGGAGTCTTAGGGCACATGCAGTTAGTAATGAGTGAACACAAATGAACGCCGCTTATGTACATATACATTGTCATTTTCCACAGGCGAGCAACCCCTCCTGTTACCTGCAGTAAATCCCACACAGCCTGATTGCCAAGAGGTCTTCTGACGCCACATCTCCTTTCTCAATCACTCTGCAAACACGTGTCCTGGTACACTACTGGTTGGGGTAGTAAGTCCTCTTGGATGCTGAGAGACCTTTGGGGCCAAGCAGGACTTTCTGTAAGTCCTACACAGTGGGAATCCTGAGGCTCCACCCTTTCACCATCACTCTGCAAATGCCATTACTACTTATAAAACCATAGAAATACACTGAAGAAACCAAAGGTTCCAGGGACGTTATAGTTAAAAAATGCAAAACAAAAAAAAATTTAAATTCACTGAAAAAAACTAAAGGTTACAGGGACATTATAGTTTGGCTCAGGTTTTCACTCGTACAACACCAGTGAACATTAGCAGTTATAGTTAGCTGAGATAACTATAACTCACACCCCTAAAATGCACTGCTTATGGCCTTACATATTACATCACTCATGACGTGGTCAGTGACATCACTGATGATGTCACTGATGATATCATGCGCAAAATCACTAACAAACCCACTCACACCCCATAGAACCTTTCATACACCCACTCCCACACAACCATTTACAAACCCATTCACAGACCCATAATCAATCAATCAATCAAAGCATTTATATAGCTCACTACTCACCCGGAGGGTCTCAAGGCGCTAGGAGAGGGGGGGGTCCGCTACTGCTCGAACAGCCAGGTCTTGAGCTGCTTCCTGAAGGCAAGGTGGTCCTGGGTCAGGCGGAGGTGGGTCGGGAGGGAGTTCCAAGTCTTGGCGGCCAGGTAGGAGACGGACCTTCCTCCTGTGGTGGTTCTTCGGATGCGGGGGATGGCGGGGAGGGCGTGGCTGGTCGATCGAAGCTGGCGAGTGGGAGCGTAGAAGTTGAGGCGGCTGTTGAGGTATCCTGGGCCTTGGTTGTGTAGGGCTTTGTGTGCGTGGGTGAGGAGACGGAAGGTGATTCTCTTGTTGACCGGGAGCCAGTGCAGATCTCTCAGGTGTCCGGAGATGTTGCTGCGGCGGGGGATGTCTAGGATGAGTTGTGCTGAGGCGTTCTGAATCCGCTGGAGTCTCTTCTGGAGTTTGGCGGTGGTTCCGGCGTAGAGGGAGTTGCCGTAGTCCAGACGGCTGGTGACGAGGGCCTGGGTGACCGTCTTCCTGGTCTCGGTGGGGATCCACCGGAAGATCTTACGTAGCATGCGTAGGATGTTGAAGCACAACGAGGAGACGGCGTTGACTTGTCTGGTCATGGAGAGGGAGGAGTCCAGGATGAAGCCCAGGTTGCGTGCGTGGTCCGTTGGTTTGGGTGCGCTGCCCAGGGCGGGGGGGCCACCAGGAGTCATCCCAGGTGGAGGGTGAAGATCCCAGGATGAGGACTTCCGTCTTGTCCGAGTTCAGTTTCAGGCGGCTGTTCATCATCCACTTGGCTACGTCTGTCATCCCTTCATGTAGGTTGGCTCTGGCGGTGGTGGGGTCGTTGGTGAGGGAGAGGATCAGCTGGGTGTCGTCGGCGTAGGAGATGATGTTGAGGTTGTGTTGGTGTGCGATGGCTGCGAGGGGGCTCATGTAGACGTTGAAGAGGGTTGGGCTGAGCGAGGAGCCTTGAGGAACGCCGCAGATGACTTCGGTGGCTTCTGAGCTGAACGGGGGGAGGCGGACTCTCTGTGTCCTTCCGGTGAGGAACAAGATGATCCAGAGCCTTCTCCTGGATTCCGACGTTGCTGAGGCGCTGCACTAGGGTACGGTGGCAGACAGTGTCGAAGGCCGCGGAGAGGTCTAGGAGGATGAGGGCCGCTGTTTCTCCGTTGTCGAGCAGGGCTCGGATGTCATCGGTGGCTGCGATCAGGGCGGTCTCGGTGCTGTGGTTGGCCCGGAAGCCAGACTGCGAGAGGTCGAGGGATCCGTTTGTCTCGAGGAAGGTGGCCAGCTGCTTGTTGACGGTCTTCTCGATGAATTTTGCAGGAAACGGGAGCAGCGAGATGGGGCAGTAGTTCTTGAGGTCGGTGGGGTTGGCTGATGGCTTCTTTAGTAGAGCGCTGAGTTCGGCGTGCTTCCAGCTCTCCGGGAAGGTAGCGGTGTCGAAGGAGGTGTTGATGATGTCCCGCAGGTGGGGTGCGATGACAGCGTCGGCCTTGTTGAAGACGTGGTGAGGGCAGGGGTCGGTCGGAGATCCGGAGTGGATGGAGTTCATCGTGCGGACGGTGTCTTCGGTGCTGATCGGGGTCCAGGCGCGGAGGGTGGTGGTGGGGGGCAGTTGTTCAGTCGTGGCGTGCGTCGGTTGAGTGCTGAAGCTGTTGTGTATGTCCGCGATCTTGTTGTGGAAGTAGGAGGCGAGGGAGTTGCAGAGGTCTTGTGAAGGGGTGATGTCGTTGTTTCCGGCGTTGGGGTTGGAGAGCTCTTTAACGATGTTGAAGAGTACCTTGCTGTTGTGTGCGTTGTTGTCCAGTCGTTCCTTGAATGCTGTTTTCTTGGTGGCGTGGATCAGTTGGTGGTGTTTTCGGGTGGCAAGCTTGAGGGCAATCATGTTGTTTGGTGTTGGGTCTCTGCGCCAGGCTTTCTCGAGGGCTCGGCAGTTCTTCTTGGAGCTCTTGAGTTCGTCGGTGAACCATGGGGCACCCACTCATTGATTCACAGATCTATACATACATCCAAGCATGCACCTGTAAAGCCATTCATATACCCGCACACTCACTAATACAGCCACTGACATTCCCACTCACATACTGAGTTAGTCATCTAAGGCCGAAGGCGAGCCAAAGGCAAGCCTGTCTGCGCCCATCTGTGCTCTGAACGGGTTCAGGACCAGTCCCCCAGAAGCCAGGTTCATGGGTTTATTCTATAGGTGACCTCCTTGCATGGAACCCCAAAGGAAAAAATACCATGTGTCCTTGCTTAGAACTCAGGGCCACTCCAAAAGAACCAGTGGCAACCTGTAAAAACTGTCACCTAACTCTTCCCCATATCCTTTTTAACCCCATAAAACAGCCCGCACTAATGGAAAACAAACACGAAAGACCTAAAGCTGAGACTATACGGTGCTAACTACTAAATGCCAGATCACTGATAAAACATGGAGGTGCACAATATACAACTAGCATTTATTACGGAGTCATGGTCTGACAAGGCTTCAGGACCAGACCTCGCGAAAGTCACAACTTCGGATTTCCAATACTACACTCAAGATAGACCCATTAGGAAAGGGGGAGGACTCACATATATTTATCATAACTCCCTACAGTCCTCCTTCAAAACAGCATCCAATACAGACTGTGAAGCACTATTGTTTAGTTTTTACACAGCCCAGCAGAATTCCTTTAAGAGTATTCTCCTCTATAGACCTCCAGGCCCAAGAGGCGCATTCTTAGCATCAATTGGGACTCTGTCTGAGGCCGGGATCTGTGGTGACTCCTTCACGATTCTGGGGGACTTTAACTTCCATCTGGAAGCGCATCTTGATTGGGACACAATTAGTCTGATAGAGGTGATGAACAGTGGGGAACTAAGACAACTCGTGGAGGGTCCTACGCATGTGGCAGGACACACACTAGAAGGGAAATTCTCAAACAATCCCCAAATAAATTGTACAAAGGTGTTACCTTTGACCTGGACTGATCATGCTGCCGTGCTATTTGATTTAACATCTCTTGTACCTCACCGTAGCATATTAGGACCAAAAAGGGAGATTGAAACAAGAGTCTGGAAGGAAATAAATAGTTTGGAGTTAGCTCCTTCTCTCGAGGCAATGGCCCGCCATCTTACCATAGAAGTAGAGGATGCCATAACTTCCTACATACATTGGATAGATGTAACTAACCCTGGTTGGTGTACTCCGCTGTGCTCACGGAGTTTGCAGAGTTCCCTGCACTCCGCGTTACGCGGAGCTCGGGGAATTCTGAAAAACTCCACTTCGCACAGCAGAGCAGATTTTTTTTTCTCGCTCACATTCACCAAAGTCAAGTTGGTGAGCCTTAGCGACGAAAATCCACCTCCCGGCAAGATTTTTCCTGGTTCGCAATTTCCAACATCAAGTTGGTGAGCTCGAGCGTGGAAAATGAACCTCACAGACAGATTTCTCAATGCTGGGGGGTCAGGTTTCTCATTGCGATTGGTCGTGTATGCTCAGAATCTGGCCATTAGCATTGAGAAAGCTGCTGCTCGAGTAAAAATGTACTTGAGTGGCAGAAAAGGTAAGCTTGCGCTGTGCATGGTGCTTTTCGCATGGATTGCACAGTAGGGACAAGCATCCGGCACTGTGCAATCACCGCGAGCAACATTTTTATACCGTACTCTGCCGCTTGCAGAGCTCCGCGTAGTGCGACAGAGTTTTTTTGCACTTTCCGTAGCTATGCATAGTGCAACTCCATAAACTCTGCCCAGGATTTGCTGTAACATGCAAAAAACTAGCCCCAGTGAAACTATGGACCCCCAAACGTTCTCAGCCTTCAGCTCCCTGGTATTCTGAAGAACTGAGGAAGCAAAAACTTGTTTGCAGGGGAGTAGAGCGCAAATGGAGGAGAAATTATAATGATGTTGACAAAGAATCCAACAAACAGAGCATTACTTTTTATAAATAACTACTGCTCAATACCAAAAAGACCTTCACGGAGCAAATTACAAAGGCAGAATCCTCTACGAAGGCACTCTTTACAACTGTAGTCAAATTGACCGCCCTATCCACTCCAAAATCTCATAGCGGCCCAGAGTTCCGCGATGAAATAGCCACTTTCTTCCAACTAAAGGTGAAAGCTATCATCTCCTCGTTTAGTCTTTCCCCAACTACACAGATCAGAGAGCCAGCCATACAGATGAGAAACATAATTGAGCCGCAACCAACCCTAGATAAATTTTCATGTCTGACAACGCAGGGCACTATTAATCTTCTTGCCTCTATCAAATTGGGATTCCCAAAGGAACCATGCCCAAGTTTCTGTGATCAAACTTGTTCCTGTGCTCATCAGAATGGCATTGACTCTTAGAAATGGTAAAGGGCATCCATGCTCCCACTACTCAAAAAGCACAACCTCGACCATAAGGACCCCAACAACTACGGGCCAATCTCTCGTCTACCTCTGCCAGCAAAAATTATCGAAAAAGCTATGAATATTCAACTCAGTACACATCTCTGAGTAAGGAATTCACTAGATTCCACTCAACATGGGTTCAGGGCAGAGCATAGCACAGAATCAGCCTTGATAAAATCCACAGAAGAAGTAAGGGAAGCTCTGGACCAAGGAGTTAATGCAACACCTATCATGCTGGACCCCTCCGCGGCCTTCGATACGGTCCATCACGATGTTCTGGTGGACCGTTTTTCAGACTGTGGAGTAGTAGGCAAGGCCTGGAACCTCCTAAAATTCTTTCTTGCAGAAAGGATTCAAACTGTAGATCTGGATAAAGCTCTCTCACAACCATTTTCCCTGCCATGTGGAGTACCACAGGGCTCCTCCCTTAGTCCCACACTTTTTAATGTCTATGTGACACCCTTGGCTGCACTAATCAGATTCCAACTGACATCCTACGCAGACGACACACAAATAGTGATGTCACTATGACCTGGAGAAAGGGAAAAAGTTCCATGACTGCATGAAAGCAGTCAGGCTGTGGATGACCATGATTTTTTTTAAGTTGAACTCCAGCAAAATGAAGGTCCTCATATTTGGCCGCAATGCTAACTAGCTAACTTTTGGACACCAGATTTGTGGCCAAAAGAACTAGGGACACTCCAAGAGCCAACTAGGAAAATAAGAAACCTAGAAGTGTTAATTGACAGCAAACTGACATATGAAGACTAGGTGAATGCGGTTACTTTGACAAGTTTCAATCTTCCTGGGATGATAAAGGAAATTATGTCCTTCCTGCAGGCAGACAGCCACAAGGTAGTGATAACATCCCTTATCTTATACTCATTGTCAGTGAAATTGCTCTCCCACCCTCGCAGCTCCACCATTAAGTGAGGTGCCCCTGCCCCTGCACTCTTGAGTGTTGGTGATCGAGGCCCTCCTCCACCCGCAGGTTTCCCTGCGCCTCATCCCTGGTGGTCCAGTGGACCTCTGTCTACTTTCTTTCTTTCTGCTCCTTCACTCCTTTTTCTCCCCTTTCTATCTTTCACCTTTCTGCACCTCTGCTCTTTTGCGCCTTATTTCTGCCCATTTCCCTTTCTCTCCCTCTGCTCCTTCACTCGTTTTTCACTCGTTTTTTTTCCCTTTCTATCTTTCACCTTTCTGCACCTCTGCTCTTTTGTGCCTTATTTTTGCCCATTTTCCCTTTCTCTCCCTCTGCTCCTTCACCCGTTTTCACTCGTTTTTTTTACCCTTTCTATCTTTCTCCTTTCTGCTCTTTTCTGCATCTCTGCTCTTTTGTGCCTTATTTCTGCTTATTCTCCCTTTTTTCTTTATCCCTTCTTTCCTCCCTTTACCTTTCCCCGCCGCTGCTGCCCCCGCGGCCCCTCCCCCCCAGCACGACCGGCCCAATCCAGCTCCCCTCCCCGCTCCCGCCTCCCAGCTGTCCAGCCCTCCCCGACCCCTACTTAATGGCGGCCACTGCGGGGACAGGCGAGCAAGACCACTGACTCATTGTCAGTGAAATTGCTCTCCCACCCTCGCAGCTCCACCATTAAGTGAGGTGCCCCTGCCCCTGCACTCTTGAGTGTTGGTGATCGAGGCCCTCCTCCACCCGCAGGTTTCCCTGCGCCTCATCCCTGGTGGTCCAGTGGACCTCTGTCTACTTTCTTTCTTTCTGCTCCTTCACTCCTTTTTCTCCCCTTTCTATCTTTCACCTTTCTGCACCTCTGCTCTTTTGCGCCTTATTTCTGCCCATTTCCCTTTCTCTCCCTCTGCTCCTTCACTCGTTTTCACTCGTTTTTTTCCCTTTCTATCTTTCACCTTTCTGCACCTCTGCTCTTTTGTGCCTTATTTTTGCCCATTTTCCCTTTCTCTCCCTCTGCTCCTTCACCCGATTTCACTCGTTTTTTACCCTTTCTATCTTTCTCCTTTCTGCTCTTTTCTGCATCTCTGCTCTTTTGTGCCTTATTTCTGCTTATTCTCCCTTTTTTCTTTATCCCTTCTTTCCTCCCTTTACCTTTCCCCGCCGCTGCTGCCCCCGCGGCCCCTCCCCCCCCAGCACGACCGGCCCAATCCAGCTCCCCTCCCCGCTCCCGCCTCCCAGCTGTCCAGCCCTCCCCGACCCCTACTTAATGGCTTCGGGCGCGCCGCTGGTGCACCGAAGGTGCGTCAAAGGCAAGCACGTCTGCGCTCGTCTGCGACCCATCCGCGACCAGCACCAGGAACCCTGGACCTCCGCCCCGCCATCGCTACGACCCAGCAGCACTCCACGCACTCAACCCAGGCTGCAACAACAACTGCAAGCTAGCATCACCAGCCGACACCCATGGACCCTTCAGCTGTCACCGCTGCCGGCACACCTGCAGCACCGCCAAGAACACGGATCCAGCACAACCCGCCCACAAGAACACAACCGAACCGAAGACCCTGCAATGCATCCTCCTCAACGTCCGATCCCTCCACAAACACGCCACAGAAATCTGGGACCTCCTCGACAGCACAACCCCAGACGTAGAATTCTTCACCGAAACCTGGACCAACACCACCTCGGGACCGGACATCGCCATCGCCATCCCCCAAGGATACAAGATCTCCAGGAAGGACCGCCCCATCCACCCAGGAGGAGGAATCGCCATCATCCACAAATCCAGCCTCCGCCTGAGCACACTCTCTGACGAGTCCACAGAACTGATGGAACACCTTCACTTCAAGATACTGGCCAGCCCCACCGCCGCCCTCCGAGGAACCCTCATCTACCGACCCCTTGGACCCCGCGGACCCTTCGCCAACTCCATTACGGACATTATCTCCCTGCAGGCCATCGCATCCACCAACTACACCCTGCTGTGAGACCTCAACTTCCACCTCGACAATCAACTGGACCCCAACACCACATCCCTCCTGGACAACCTCCACAACATTGGACTCCGCCAGATTGTGACCGAGCCCACGCACTCAGCAGGACACACCCTCGACCCCCTCTTCACTACAGGAAACTCCATCACCTTCAGCCACACCACCAAACTCCCATGGACCGACCATCGTTGCGTCCACTTCACCTTCAGAACACCCACCATCCACAGACACCAGCACCTGCTTCCACAAAGAAACTGGACCAAAATCACCGATGACCAGCTCACCTCCTCACTCAACAACTCCACCCCAACCATCGCGGAAAACGACGACCCCAACACTGCAGCCCGAACCCTGCATAGATGGATCTCGGACAGCACCAACACCATAGCCCCCCTCAAGAAAAACAACAATACCCATGCCAAGAAAGCCAGATGGTTTACCACCGAACTTCGAGAGTCCAGGCGCACATGCCGCCGCCTCGAAAAGGCCTGGAGAAACACCAAATCCACAGAAGCCCACAACAACTTCAGAGCCGCCACCAACGCCCACCATCAACTCATCAGAGAAACGAGGAAAAAAGCGATTGAAGACAGAATCTCCACTCACGCACACAACAGCAAAGAACTCTTCAGCATCATCAAGGAGTTCGCCCAACCCACCAGCGAGTCTACCGACATCCCTCCCTCACAAGACCTTTGCGACAAACTCAGCATCTTTTTCCACCACAAAATCAACAGCATCTACGACAACTTCGACGAAGACAACCAACACACTGAACCCTCACCAACCACCCCCGACACCCGGAAACCAGCGATTGATGACTGGACAGCACTCACCACCGAAGACACACTGAAGACAATGAAGTCAATCCACTCAGGGGCCCCCACGGACCCCTGCCCCCACCACATCTTCAACAGAGCCGCCAACACCATCGCACCCATGCTCCGCCAAACCATCAACCGCTCCCTGGCGACCGCCTCATTCCCCGACGACTGGAAACACGCCGAGGTCAACCCCCTCCTAAAGAAACCCTCAGCGGACCCCACCGACCTCAAAAACTACAGACCCATCTCCCTGCTCCCGTTCCCAGCGAAAGTCATCGAGAAAGCCATCAACAGCCAACTCGCCACATTCATTGAAGAACACAACATCCTCGACTCCTCCCAATCCGGCTTCAGAAAAAACCACAGTACGGAAACCGCCCTCCTCGCCGCAACAGACGACATCCGCACCTTACTGGACAAAGGAGAAACAGTAGCCCTCATCCTCCTCGACCTATCAGCGGCGTTCGACACAGTCTCCCACCGCACCCTAATACGCAGACTCTACGATGCAGGAATCCAGGACAAGGCCCTCGACTGGATCTGCTCCTTCCTCTCCAGCAGGACGCAGCGGGTCAGACTCCCCCCTTTCCTCTCGGACCCCACACCTATCACCTGCGGAGTCCCCCAGGGCTCCTCCCTCAGCCCGACGCTCTTCAACGTCTACATGGCTCCACTTGCCCCCATCGTCAGAACCTACGGACTCAACATCGTGTCATATGCAGACGACACCCAGCTCATCCTCTCCCTATCCAACGAGCCCAACACCTCCAGACGCAACTTTCGAGGAGGCATGGAAGCCGTCGCCAAATGGATGAAAAACAGCTGCCTACAACTAAACACCAACAAAACAGAAGTACTCATCATGGGCCCAAACCCCGACGCCTGGAGTGACACCTGGTGGCCCACCGCCCTCGGAAACCCGCCAACCCCCACAGACCACGCACGCAACCTGGGAATCATCCTGGACTCCGAGCTCAAAATGGACCGCCAGATCAACTCTGTCTCATCTTCCTGCTTCCACACCCTCCGCCTCCTTCGTAAGACCTTCAAATGGATCCCCCTCGAACACCGAAAGACAGTCACTCACGCCCTGGTCACCAGCAGACTCGACTACGGCAACGCACTCTACGCCGGAATAAACAAAAACCTCATCCGCAAGCTACAGAACATCCAGAACGCCGCCGCAAGACTGGTCCTCAACCTGCCAAAACACTGCCACATCTCCCAGCACCTGCGCACACTCCACTGGCTCCCCGTCGAGGCGAGAATCACCTTTAAGATGCTCACCCACGCACACAAGGCCCTCCACGGCACCGGACCAGCATACCTGAACAGCCGACTCAAATTCCACGCACCCCAAAGGACCCTACGATCAGCCCAGCTTTCCTACGCTGTGGTCCCCCGCACCAGAAAGACCAGATCGGGAGGCCGCTCCTTCTCCTTCCTCGCGGCCAAAGCATGGAACGCCCTTCCGCTCCACCTCAGACAGACAACATCGCTCCCCATCTTCGCAAGAAACCTCAAAACCTGGCTCTTCGACAGACCCCCTCCTTGATGAAATGGAACCTGCACCCCCCCAACCTCCCCCACCCCTAGCGCCTTGAGACCCTTACGGGTGAGTAGTCGCGCTTTAACAAACTCCTGATTGATTGATTGATCTTATCACGTATGGACTACTGCAATAGTTTATACCTAAACATCCAGAAGAAACATCTAAATATGCTTCAACGTGTGCAGAACGCAGCAGCAAGACTTTTGAATGGAACGCCAACATTTGTCTCTATTAAAAAAGGAATAAAACAGCTGCATTGGTTCCCTGTCAAACAGGCAGATTCAATTCCAATCCTTATGCACAGTGTTGTTTTCAAGGCCCTCCATACAAGAGTTCCAGAACATCTAAAACAGTGTTTTAAATGGTATGCTCCAAAGAGAGCACTCCGATCAGCCGGAGCAAGACTTATGGTAGTACCCATGTTTAAAAAAGAAAATTGGATGGAAAGAAGTTTCACTACATGCGCTGCCAGGGCTTGGAATGAGCTACCTTTCCACCTCAGGAACACCACAGAGCTGTTGGCATTGAGGAAGGGACTTAGAACTTGGCTTTTTACCTCCTATGTTAACACACACCCTGTCAACCGGAAGGCAGCACTTACCTTCAGGTAAGCATTGCGCTTAAGAAATATAATTAACATAACATAACCTATAGAGCAACTCAAACACCTACTCACTCACCCATACATACACTCAATCACACAGCCACTTACTCACCCATACAGTTACATACATACCCATTTAGTTACTTATATAGACACTAACACATACTCACTCACCTATGAAGTCACTGACACAAGCACACACTTACCCATACAGCCACTCTCACATTTGCTCACTCGCCTATACACATACCCAGTTACTCACCCATATACCACTTACATATCCACTCACTCACACAGCCATACACACACTCACTCACCCATACAGCCCCTCACACACACACTCACTTACCCATGCAGCTACTGACTTAACCACTCACTCATCCATACAGGCAGTCACACAACCCCTCACCCACCCAAACAGACACTCAAACATCCATACAGGTACTCAGACAAACAATCACCCATACAGCTACTTACATACCAACTCACACACCCATACAGCCACTTAGACACCAACTGATAGATTGATAAAAACATTCACACAACCAGTCACTCACCTATATATTTACTGAAATACCTAATCACTCACTTATACAGTCAGTCACGCACCCCCTCAATTATCCATGCAGGTACTCCTACACACACTGATTCACCAATACACATTGGTATGTATATTTAACAATCATAAACTTTTTCAAAACATTCACAGTCGCTGGATGATATCATCAGTGATGTCATTCGAGTAAGTATGGGCGAAATTTGCGAATTGGCGTTCCGCGAATTCGCGCAAAATTGAATTTGCAATCTGCAAAATCCGCGAATTCGTGCGAATTTGCGGATTTTTGGTTTTTTGTGTGTTTGTGGGGGTTTTTGCGTGTTCGCGGGGTTTTTAGCATGTTCGTGGGGCTTTTTGTGTGTTTGCGGGCCGCTTGCATGGCGAAGTTACCCATGCGGTCGTTTATGGGCTCAGCACCCTCTGGTTCACCACTGCCACCCTCTAGTTCATCACTGCCACCCTCTGGTTCACCACTGCCACCCTCTGGTACACCCCTGCCACCCTCTGGTTTTTTGCCCTTCTGCCCTCTGTTAGACTCGTTTTTCCCTTGTTTTTCTGCCCTTCTACCCCCTGTTAGACTCGTTTTTGTGTGCCCTTTTGCCCTCTGTTATTCCCTTGTTTTGTGCCCTTCTGCCCTCTGTTAGACTCGTTTTTGTGCCTTTCTGCCCCGTTAGACTCGTTTTTTGTGCCCTTCTTCCCTCTGTTAGACTAGTTTTTCCCTTGTTTTTCTGCCCTTCTGTCCTCTGTTAGACTGGTTTTTTGTGCCCTTCTGCCCTCTGTTAGACTCGTTTTTCCCTTGTTTTTCTGCCCTTCTGCCCTTTGTTAGACTGCTTTTTGTGCCTTTCTGCCCTCTGCATCACCACATCATCACTCAGCGCTACCACAGCATCACTCAGCACCACCACATTATCACTCAGCACCACCACATTATCACTCAGCACCACCACAGCACCACTCAGCACCACCACAGCACCACTCAGCACCACCACAGCACCACTCGGTGCCACCACAGCATCACTCAGCACCACCACAGCATCACTCAGCACCACCACATTATCACTCAGCACCACCACAGCACCACTCAGCACCACCACAGCATCACTCAGCACCACCACAGCATCACTCAGCACCACCACAGCACCACTCAGCACCACCACAGCATTACTCAGCACCACCACAGCACCACTCAGCACCACCACAGCACCACTCAGTGCCACCACAGCATCACTCAGCGCCACCACCGCATCACTCAGCGCCACCACATTATCACTCAGCACCACCACAGCACCACTCAGCACCACCACAGCATCACTCAGCACCACCACAGCATCACTCAGCACCACCACAGCACCAATCAGCACCACCACAGCACCACTCAGCACCACCACAGCATCACTCAGCACCAACACAGCATCACCCTGCACCACCACATTATCACTCAGCACCACCACAGCAGTCACTCAGCACCACCCCAGCATCACTCAGCACCATCCCAGTATCACTCAGCACCACCACAGCACCACTAAGCACCACCCCAGCATCACTCAGCACAATCCCAGTATCACTCAGCACCACCACAGCATCACTCAGAATCACCACAGCACCACTCAGCACCACCACAGCACCACTCAGCACCACCCCAGCATCAATCTGCACATCCATTCAACAACAACTGGTTCAAATATGTTCTTTCAATGTTTCAAACTTTATTACAATTGTCACAAAAAGATGTCAATACTTCACTTCTGTTCTTGGATTTTCGTCACAATAAAATACACTGAACATAATCTTCACAAAAGTTAATTACAAAAGTTTAAGCTATTGCCATTATAAATTAAAATCACTTCTATTTAAGTATTAATTATTTTAAAAAATTAAAAGCCATTGTAATTTGTAATATCAATACAGCTAAGTCACGTATGTACAAAACATGTTGCATTACAAATGCTATAGGTGTCACATTTGCGAAAGTTATAACTATTGGCATTGTAAATGACAAAGCTATTAATTTAGCTATTTTCAAAACCAACACATAAATAAAAAAAATTGTCATTTACAAGACCATTAGCTCAAACGTTCCTAATGCGAGACCTATTGCATTGCAAATGCTTGTTTTTATATCTGTCAGTGCTTCCTGTTGAGGTTTAATTTTCGTGACAGGCGCCTCATTGCCTACTTGTAACTATTCTCTGACCCTGCTTCAAGGGTCAGAGCAGGGTCAGAGAATAGTTGCAAGTAGGCAACAAGGCGCCAGGAAGCACTTACAGGCTTACAGCAGCAGGTGCCCAAGTTGAAGTTAATTTCTTTGTAACCCTTTTGTAAAAAGTTACAAAAAATTAGCTTCAACTTTTGCACCTGCTGCTGTAACCCTGTAAGTGCTTGGCTGAAAATGTGTCCCCGCTGATTCAAATATGTTCTTTCAATGTTTCAAACTTTATTACAATTGTCACAAAAAGATGTCAATACTTCACTTCTGTTCTTGGATTTTCGTCACAATAAAATACACTGAACATAATCTTCACAAAAGTTAATTACAAAAGTTTAAGCTATTGCCATTATAAATTAAAATCACTTCTATTTAAGTATTAATTATTTTAAAAAATTAAAAGCCATTGTAATTTGTAATATCAATACAGCTAAGTCACGTATGTACAAAACATGTTGCATTACAAATGCTATAGGTGTCACATTTGCGAAAGTTATAACTATTGGCATTGTAAATGACAAAGCTATTAATTTAGCTATTTTCAAAACCAACACATAAATAAAAAAAATTGTCATTTACAAGACCATTAGCTCAAACGTTCCTAATGCGAGACCTATTGCATTGCAAATGCTTGTTTTTATATCTGTCAGTGCTTCCTGTTGAGGTTTAATTTTCGTGACAGGCGCCTCATTGCCTACTTGTAACTATTCTCTGACCCTGCTTCAAGGGTCAGAGCAGGGTCAGAGAATAGTTGCAAGTAGGCAACAAGGCGCCAGGAAGCACTTACAGGCTTACAGCAGCAGGTGCCCAAGTTGAAGTTAATTTCTTTGTAACCCTTTTGTAAAAAGTTACAAAAAATTAGCTTCAACTTTTGCACCTGCTGCTGTAACCCTGTAAGTGCTTGGCTGAAAATGTGTCCCCGCTGATTCAAATATGTTCTTTCAATGTTTCAAACTTTATTACAAATGTCACAAAAAGATGTCAATATTTCACTTCTGTTCTTGGATTTTCGTCACAATAAAATACACTGAACATAATCTTCACAAAAGTTATTTACAAAAGTTTAAGCTAGTGCCATTATAAATTAAAATCACTTTTATTAAGTATTAATTATTTAAAAAAATTAAAAGCCATTGTAATTTGGAATATCAATACAGCTAAGTCACGTAAATACAAAACATGTTGCATTACAAATGCTATAGGTGTCACATTTGCGAAAGTTATCACTATTAGCATTGTAAATGACAAAGCTATTAATTTAGCTATTTTCAAAACCAACACATGAATAAAAAAAATTGTCATTTACAAGACCAATAGCTCAAACGTTCCTAATGCGAGACCTATTGCATTGCAAATGCTTGTTTTTATATCTGTCAGTGCTTCCTGTTGAGGTTTAATTTTCGTGACAGGCGCCTCATTGTCTACTTGTAACTATTCTCTGACCCTGCTTCAAGGGTCAGAGCAGGGTCAGAGAATAGTTGCAAGTAGGCAACAAGGCGCCAGGAAGCACTTACAGGCTTACAGCATCAGGTGCCCAAGTTGAAGTTAATTTCTTTGTAACCCTTTTGTAAAAGGTTACAAAAAATTAGCTTCAACTTTTGCACATGCTGCTGTAACCCTGTAAGTGCTTGGCTGAAAATTCATCCCTGCTGATTCACGGATTTTACCACGATTTCGCGAGATTCGCGGATCGCGAAATCACGGAAAATCCGCACATTTCATGAGCAGAACGAATTTTCAGCCCATGCTTACATTAGAGGTGTCTTCTCTGATTTCATAAGTGATGTCACTGACCAGTCCATGTGTGATGCAATATGTGAGGTCATAAGAAGTGAATTACGGGGGTACGAGTTACAGTTAGGTCAGCTTACTATAACTGTTAATTGCCAATGGTTTTGTACAAATCAAATCAAATCAGCTGTTTGTTAAGCGCGACTACTCACCCATAAGGGTCTCATGGCGCTGGGGGGTGTGCGGGGGATCGTAGGTTCCAGTCCATCAAGGAGGGGGTCTGTCGAAGAGCCAGGTTTTAAAGTTTCTTGCGAAGATGGGGAGCGATGTTATCTGTCTGAGGTGGAGCGGAAGGTCATTCCAGACACTGGCTGCGCGGAAGGAGAAGAAGTGGCCTCACGATCTGGTCTTTCTGGTGCGGGGCACCACAGCGTAGGAGAGCTGGGCTGATCGTAGGGTCCTTTGGGAAGTGTGGCATTTGAGTCGGCTGTTCAGGTATGCTGGTCTAGTGTCGTGGAGGTCCTTGTGAGCGTGGGTTAGCATCTAGAAGGTGACTCTATCTTCAATGGGGAGCCAGTGGAGTGTGCGCAGGTACTGGGAGATGTGGCAGTGGCTGGCAGGTTGAGGACAAGTGTTGTGGCGGCATTTTGGATGTTCTGTAGCTTGCAGTGAGGTTTTTGTTTATTCCGGCATAGTGTTCGTTGCCGTAGTCAAGCCTGCTGGTGACAAGGGTGTGAGTGATGGTCTTTTTGTATTCAAGGGGGATCCATTTAGAGATCTTAAGTAGGAGGCAGAGGGTGTAGAAGCAGGAGGACGAGACGGAGATGATCTGGCTGTCCATTTTGAGCTCTGAGTCCAGGATGATTCCCAGGTTGTGTGCGTGGTCCGTAGGAGTGGGCGGGTTTCAGAGGACGGGGGGCCAACAGGTGTAATTCCAGGCGTCTGGGTTTGGGGCCCATGATGAGTACTTTCATTTTGTTTGTGTTTACTTGTAGGCAGCTGTTTTTCATCCATTTGGCGGCGGCTTCCATGCCTTCTCGAAAGTTGTGATAGATTCATAGAAAGTTAAAGTCTAAAATAATCCATGTACAGGCATTGAATTTCAACAGGTAGGTTGTTTTAATTCACAACATACTGAAAAACCTACAATTGGTTTATGCATAACAAATCCAAACAGTCAAATGTTGTTGTAACACAATTGTGCTCACGTGCGCAAAAGGATGATGGGGGGGGAGTGCTGGTGTTGTCAAGGAATTCGGTGAACAGTGCAGGGAAAATGTATTAATCAAAAGTCACATAGAATTGTATTTCATTCTATAAACATATATACATTATTTCACGTGGCTCCCCCTTCAGGGGCCACAGTAAGCTGCTCTAGCAAGTCAGAGAAAGTTAAAGGAAACCAGTCTTCTATAGTAGCTGAATTAATCCTGCTTGTGGACAGAAGCTGGTGTCGTGGTAGGTATGGTCTACGTTTCGACCCTTAAGAGAGTAGGGACAGTCCCCTTACGAGACGGGTCTTCATCAGGACGAGGATTGGGGTGGGCAAGGGTCCTAGGGGTAATTAAAAAACAGGATTTAGGGGGAGGGTCAGATGAGAGATCCCCATGTACACTTAACAGTGAACGCCCCACCGGGCGTGATTCTCAAATATTGGTACCCCTCCAGTACCCACTATAACAGCTATCTGGAATTTTGCACCTATTGTGGGCCATTACAAGTGCGGGAAATGCAAAGCTTGTCCCTACACCATCCGGACCAAAGAATTTGTGTTGAAACATCACCGTATAAAACTCAAGTCCCAAACCAATTGTAACACTACAAACGTTATCTATTGCATTACCTGCCCATGTGATCTGACCTATGTGGGACAGACGCAACAAAAGGCCAAAGTAAGTTTTTTACAACACTGCAGTCGTGTCAGGTGTAAAGTCGTGGGGGCTCCGTTGGTGGAACATTGTGAGATCAATAACCACACACCTGAAAGTCTAAAATGGATCATTCTAGAACATGTGGCACTGGGACCGAGAGGAGGTGACATAACACCAATTCTCAATGTCAGGGAGTTGAAATGGATTTCACTTTTTGATTCTGTCCAGAATGGCCTCAATGAGGCGGAGAACAACTTTTCCCAATTCGCCATCCTATAATTTCTTTTGAGACATCTTATTCCTTTATACTATTCTACTGTCTCTCAAGATTCATCCTTGTAATTGAATGAATGTTGATTTGGTCTTTAGATGGTTTAGCAGTTTCCACGACCCTATGTTGGTACGTGCACTGCAATTTGTGATTTCACAGAATTTCTGTTTCACTTCAGTAATATGCAAAATTGTTGCCGGGTCTTTTAACCTACACTACCCTGTGAGGTGAGTGCGTTATGATTCGGACACAAAACATGTGGTTATACATTATGAATATGCCTTTGCTTTTATCATGATGATTTATCTCAAACCAGGACGTTTTTAAATGAACTTAGACTGGGTTGATAATAACTTTTTAACTCAATACAACAGCGCTTTACCGCTGCTCCGGAGGACACCAGAGTCTATCTTCTATGTCTATGTGGAAGCGAGACACGCCCCCTCACATCGCGTCTTAGTTACTAGTAGCGCATACGCGAGTCAGACTTGACTTGCTGCCTTCCAGAGACTAATGCGGTTAACCAACGGTCCCCCCAGTGATAACATCGAGAACTGATCCCGAGGTGAGCAATCCACCGTAACTTGTAACGGTCAATTAAACATCAGCACTCGCCTCCAATTTTACATGGCGCCAACACGACGCCATTTCTCTTTACAGCATCAGCCGTTTTCAGAATCAACTTCCCTGAGACACTCTTACGGACTGTGCCGGCTCCACTGAGCGCGAGATGAGTCCTGTATGACATTCATAAACCCTAAGACTCAAAACCAATACATTTAATACGGAGGTTTGAAATAATGCACTTATATTACAGAACCTGTCGTCCAACCACTTTGAGGTCTGGTCCTTGCAGCGTATTTAAGGTAAAATCAACCCCTTCACTATGGATAAAACGTTATGACCCTTGATTCACCCTGTTTGGTTTCAATACCCGATTTAACCCTGGTATTTGCATAACGTGTCCAACAATAGAACCACTTTTTGACCTCTTAATATTTTTTTAATATACCTTAACTTGTTTAATACTTATTATGTGATCAAACAATATGTGCAACAGTAGAATGGTATTTTTGATTTAGTATGTACTCTGTGTACCAATATTTGAGAATCACGCCCGGTGGGGCGTTTACTGTTAAGTGTACATGGGGATCTCTCATCTGACCCTCCCCCTAAATCCTGTTTTTTAATTACCCCTAGTACCCTTGCCCACCCCAATCCTCGTCCTTATGAAGACCCGTCTCGTAAGGGGAACTGTCCCTACTCTCTTAAGGGTCGAAACGAAGACCATACCTACCACGACACCAGCTTCTGTCCACAAGCAGGATTAATTCAGCTACTATAGAAGACTGGTTTCCTTTAACTTTCTCTGACTTGCTAGAGCAGCTTACTGTGGCCCCTGAAGGGGGAGCCACGTGAAATAATTTATATATGTTTATAGAATGAAATGCAATTCTATGTGACTTTTGATTAATACATTTTCTCTGCACTGTTCACCGAATGCCTTCACAACACCAGCCCTTTCCCCCCCCCTCTCCCTTTTGCGCGCGTGGGCACAACTGTGTTACAACAACATTTGACTGTTTGGATTTGTTATGCATAAACCAATTGTAGGTTTTTCGGTATGTTGTGAGTTAAAACAACCTACCTGTTGAAATTCAATGCCTGTACATGGATTATTTTAGACTTCAACTTTCTATGAATCTATCTCTTCTCCCAGTCTGGGACCCCTCTATCTTTAACGTTCAATTACCCAGGTCCCTGTGACTTTGTCTTGGTCAACCCTTTCATATATACCATTCTCGAAAGTTGTGTTTGGCGGTGTTGGCTTCATTGGATAGGGAGAGGATGAGTTGGGTGTAATCTGCGTATGACACAATGTTAAGTCCGTAGGATCAGACGATGGGGGGCGAGCGGAGCGATGTAGACGTTGAAGAGCGTAGGGCCGAGGGAGGACCCCTGGGGGACTCTGCAGGTGTTAGGTGTAGGGTCTGAGAGGAAAGGGGGAGTCTGATCCGCTGCGTTGTGCCCGGAGAGGAAGGAGCGGATCCAGTTGAGGGCCTTGTCTTGGATCCCTGTGTCATGGAGTCTGTGTATTAGGGTGTGGTGAGAGACTGTGTTGAATGCCGCTGAGAGGTCGAGGAGGATGAGGGCTGCTGTTTCTCCTTTGTCCAGTAAGGTACAGATGCCATCTGTTGCGGCAAGGAGGGCGGTTTCCGCACTGTGGTTTTTTCTGAAGCCGGATTGGGAGGAGTCGAGGATGTTGTGCTCTTCGATGAATGTGGCGAGTTGGCTGTTAATGGCTTTCTTGATGACTTTCACTGGGAACGGGAGCAGGGAGATGGGTCTGTAGTTTTTTAGGTTGGTGGGGTCCGCCGAGGGTTTCTTCAGGAGGGGGTTGATCTCAGCGTGTTTCCAGTCCTCAGGGAACAAGGCGGTTGCCAGGGAGCGGTTGATGGTGTGGCAGAGCAAGGGTGCGATGGTGTTGGCGGCTCTGTTGAAAATGTGGTGGGGCAGGGGTCTGTGGGGGCCCCGGAGTGGATTGACTTCATCGTCTTCAGTGTGGTGATGGCTGTCCAGTTGTTGGTTGATGGCTTCAGGGTATCGGGGGTGGTTGGTGAGGGTTCAGTGTGTTTGGTTGTCTTTGTCGAAGTTGCCGTAGTTGCTCTTGATTTTGTGGTGGAAAAAGGTGCTGAGTTTGTCACAGAGGTCTTGTGAGGGAGGGATGTTGGTGAACTCGCTGGTGAGTTGGGCGAACTCCTTGATGATGTTGAAGAATTCTTTGGTGTTGTGTGATGAGTGGAGATCCTGTCTTTAATCACTTTTTTCCATGTTTTCCTGATGAGTTGGTGGTGGGCGTTGGAGGCAGCTCTGAAGTTGTTGTGGGCTTCTGTGGATTTGGATTTCCTCCAGGCCTTTTCGAGGTGGTGGCAAGTGCTCCTGGACTATCAAAGTTCGGTGGTGAACCATCTAGCTTTCTTGGTGTTGGTGTTGGTTGATTTTCTTGAGGGGGCTATGGTGTTGGCCTTGTCGGAGATCCATCTGTGCAGGGTTCGAGCTGGGTTGTTGGCATCGTCGTTTTCCGCAATGGTTGGGGTGGAGTTGCTGAGTGATGAGGTTTGCTGGTCATGGGTGATTCTGGTCCAGTTTCTTCGTGGGAGCAGGTGCTGGTGTCTGTGGATGGTGGGTGTTCTGAAGGTGAAGTGGACGCATCGATTGTCAGTCCATGGGAGTTCGGTGGCGTGGCTGAAGGTGATGGAGTTTCCTGTTGTGAAAAGGGGGTCGAGGTTGTGTCCTGCTGAGTGCATGGGTTCAGTCACGATCTGGCGGAGTCCGATGTTGTGGAGATATTCTAGGAGGGATGTGGTGCTGGGGGTCCAGTTGTTTGTCGAGGTGTAAGTTGAGGTCTCCCAGTAGGATGTAATTGGTGGACGCGATGGCATGCGGGGAGATGATGTCTGTGATGGAGTTGGCGGAAAGTCCCTAGGGTCCAGGGGGTCGGTAGATGAGGGTTCCACGGACGGTAGAGGTAGGGCTGGCCAGTATCTTGAGGGAAGGTGTTCCATCAGGTCTGTGGGCTCGTCGGGGAGTGTGCTCAGGCGGAGGGTGAATTTGTAGACACTGGCGATTCCTCCTCCAGGGTGGGTGGAGCGGTCCTTCCTGGAGATCTTGTATCCTTGGGGAATGCGATGGCGATGTCCGGTCCTGAGGTGGTGTTGGTGCAGGTTTCAGTAAAGAATGCTGTCGAGGAGATTTTGGTGGCGTGTTTGTGGAGGGATCGGATGTTGAGGAGGATGCATTGCAGTGTCTTCGGTTCGGTTGTGTTCTTGTGGGCGGATTGCGCTGGGTCAGTGGTCTTGGAGGTGCTGCAGGTGTGCCAGCAGCGATGACAGCGGAAGGGCTCGTGGTGTGAGCTGGTGATGCTAGCTTGCAGTTGTTGTTGCAGCCTCGATTGAGAGCGTGGAGTGCTGCTGGGTCGTAGCATTGGCGGTGCAGAGATCCAGGGTTCCTGGTGCTGGTCACAGTCGAGTCGCGGACGGGCGCAGACGGGCTTGCCTTTGGCGCCCTGGCGTTAAGTAGGGGTCAGGGAGGGCTGGACAGCTGTGAGGCGGAAGCGGGGAGGGGAGCTGGATTGGGCTGGTTGCACTGGTCCTGCTGGGGGGAGGGGCCGCGGGAGCACCAGCGGCTGGGAAAAAGGTCTAAAAAAGCAAAAGTAAAAAGGCAAAAAGAGAGAGAAAAGGGCAAGTAAGGCAGCAGAAGTAAAAGAAAGAGTGGAGGAAAGACACAGAGGACGCAGGAGAATGAAAGGGAGGATTGAGATGAGGGGTGAACGACAGAAAATGGAGGTTAAGGCCCAGAAGGAGTGAAGAAGAAGATAGAAGTGAGGAAAAAAATGAGTCAAAAAGGGGAGAAAAAGCGGGGCAAGAGAATGGAGACAGCGGCCCACTGGACCACCAGGGATGTGGCACAGGTGAAACCTGTGGGTGGAGTAGGGCCTCGAACACCAACACTCAAGAGTGCAGGGGCTCGGGAGAAGGCCTCACTTAATGGAGCTGTGGGGGACAGAGAGCAATTCCACTGACAATGAGTCAAGTGAAACCTGAGCCTGACTATGGCGTACCTGTAACCTTTGTTTGTCTGCAGTGAATATTTATATATCTCCTACTAGCAGTCGACCAAAATTATTTTTAGGACCTAGGTTCCCATGGAAAATAGTTTTTTGTTTTGCCAATAACTTTGGCACTGTTAAACGAATCTCCAGGAAATTAAAATAAAACGTCCTCTTTTTAGTTCAGCTGCTGTGTTGAAAGTTTTAGGGTGATCCGTCAAGAATGGTGTGAGAAAAAAGAGTGGTCCCAAAATGTGTTTTCCCCTAGTTAAGTCTATGGAGTTTTAATTTTTTTTTAACACAACTAACTGCTGAACGGAATTGCACCAAATCTAGCAGAGAGCTAGATGTAGAAGCATACATTTTGTGATTTGGTGTAAATCCATTCAGTTGTTTTTGAGAGATCTATATTTAAAAAAATATAGCTATCTGGCGACGCGAATCGTTGCACTGGAATCGCAAATCTTACTAAAATTTGATTGGCAGTCAACACTTCAACCAGGAAGTGTTGGCAGCCATCTTGGGACTCGGCTTGAAGCGGAGTCTTACAAAAAAAAACTGATTCCAGGATAGCAATACCCTGAACTCCAGATATGATGGGGCAGTCCCTGAGGGACCCATCTGGGGGTAAAAAGCATTTTTTTTTATTTTGCCATGAATCTGCCACAAAATAAAAAAGAAGCACAGGCTCCTGTGCTTGCTTTAAAATAACTCCCGGGTGAGCCAGGTCCTGTGGGAAAATACTAATTATAGGAGGGGGCGCACAGGGACACCCTCCTAGGGCTTATCAAAGTCCCAGGTACCGCCAGCCCCCCAGGGCAATTTCCAATTATGTGTGGCGGCTCGCAGACCACCCCTGCCCTGGGGATCGCCACCTCCCTGGGGCTAATCTCAATATTTAAGAAGGCCTCGTGGACCCCCGTGCTCTGGGGACTGCCACCTCACTGGGGCTCATTTCAATAATATGGGCAGCCCTCGCAGATCCCCCAGCCCCGGGCACCACCACCTCTCTGGGACAAATTTGAAAATGGATAGGGGCCACTCAGCCACCTAACTGAAGCCCTATTAATAAGTAATGCAGGGGAGGCCGTAGGGCCTCCCCCACTGCCCCGCTGACCACCACCTCCCCGGGACAAATTTGAATATGGATAGGGGCCACGCGGCCACCCAACTGAAGCCCTAAATGGGGGAGGGGGAGAGGGGTTGGCCTAACAGCTAAGGCGCTCAACCTCGGACCTGGGGATCTGGGTTCGAGTCTCGGTAACAACGCCAAAAACCCCCTGTGATTCTGGGCAAATCACTTAATCTCCCCGTGCCTAAAATGAAAGTGTGTCCTCATGTAACGTAACTGGTGCTATGTAAAGCGCTCTGATAACTGATTCGGTTCGGTTCTAGTTCGCGCTATATAAAACTCTGCAAAATAAATAAATAAATAAATAAATAAATGGTCCTGGGCACTGACATACCCCAGGGCCGGTTCCAGCAATTTCCCAGAGTGCCCAACCCTGGGATATTGCAGTTTGCTATGGCGGGAACAGTCTGCCATGACAAAGCAAACAGTGTGCCCTTAACTGCTGAGTGTCCTTCGGGGCGATCAAAGACCTCCTGTTACCTCCAGTGAGCCCAAACAGTGGGATTGCTGAGGGGTGTAGGATTGCTGGGAGGTGGTCAGAGTCCATGCCCCCTTACTCGACCACTCACACATTCTCTGTCAAAGGTTAGTGGTTAAATTTAGGCAATAACATTTAAAAAAAATATAGAAGTTCACTTTAAAAAAAACAATGGTTACAGGGATATTATAGTTAGGAAACAACATTAAAACAACCTTAGAAATTCACTGAAAAAACAAGGTTATAGGAACGTTACAGTTATGCTCAGATTTCACTTGTACTAAACTAGTGAAATTCAGCAGTTATTGTTAGCTGAGCTAACTGTAACTTATGCTTCCACAATGGTCTGCGTTTGACCTCACATATTACATCGATCATGATATGGTCAGTAACATCACTGATGAGATCTCTGATGACAACTCAGATGACATCATCCATCAATGCAAAAACAACAGTTGGTGGACAGAATGCAGAACAATGTCATACATTCACCCCAGTACAGAGATCTGGGCCTAAATCCATCATTTTTTTGCTCACAATGCCATTCTAGTTTGAACCCTGCCATATGCAAATCAGTATAGACCCTGTGGCCCTTGGAAACAGTCCAGCCCGAACTGCCAAGCCAGGTCCTCCCTGGACTGAAAATGAGCATCCTAGGACCAGTTTCAGGCTTTCAGCACTCATCAGCCAGGATAGCTTGATTCCAGTGGCATGGACAGCACGGGATTCACGTCTGAGCATATCCATCCCACTCGGGGTGACAAATGCAAAAACAACAGTTGATGGACAGAATGCAGAACAATGTCCTACATTCACCCCAGTACAGAGATCTGGGCCTAAATCTATAGGTTTTTTTGTTCACCATGACAATCCAGTTTGAACCCAGCCATATGCAAATCTGTCTTGACCCTGTGTCTCATGGGAACAGTCCAGCCCGAACTGTCAAGCCAGGTCCTCCCTGGACTGGTAACAGGCATCCTAGGACCGATTTTGGGCTTTCAGCCCTCATCAGCCAGGATAGCTTGATTCCAGTGGCATGGACAGCACGGGACTCACGTCTGAGCATACCTGTCCCACTCGTGGTGACAAATACAAAAACAACAGTTGATGGACAGAATGCAGAACAATGTCATACATTCACCCCAGTACAGAGATATGGGCCTAAATTCATTGTTTTTTTGCTCACAATGTCAATCCAGTTTGAACCCAGCTATATGCAAATCAGTCTTGACCCTGTGCCCCAAGGGAACAGTCCAGCACGAACTGCCGAGCCAGGTCCTCCCTGGACTGGAAACAAGCATCCTAGGACCGGTTTCGGGCTTTCAGCCCTCATCAACCAGGATAGCTTGATTCCAGTGGCATGGAGAGCAGGGTACTCATGTCTGAGCATACCCGTCCCACTCTGGGTGACAAATGCGAAAACAACAGTTGATGGACAGAATGCAGAACAATGTCCTACATTCACCCCAGTACAGAGAACTGGGCCTAAATCCATTGTTTTTTTGCTCACCATTCCAATCCAGTTTGAACCCAGTCATATGCAAATCAGTCTTGACCCTGTGCCCCATGGGAAGAGTCCAGCCCGAACTGCCAAGCCAGGTCCTCCCTGGACTGGAAACAAGCATCCTAGGACCGGTTTCGGACTTTCAGCCCTAATCAGCCAGTATAGCTTGATTCCAGTGACATGGACAGCACGGGACTCACGCCTGAGCATACCTGTCCCACTCGTGGTGACAAATGCAAAAACAACAGTTTATGGACAAAATGCAAAACAATGTCATATATTCACCCCAGTACAGAGATCTGGGACTAAATCCATCGTTTTTTTGTTCGCCATGCCAATCCAGTTTGAACCCAGCCATATGCAAATCAGTCTTGACCCTGTGCCCCTTGGAAACAGTCCAGCCCGAAATGCCAAGCCAGATCCTCCCTGGGCTGGAAACAAGCATCCTAGGACCGGTTTCGAGGTTTCAGACCTCATCAGCCAGGATAGCTTGATTTCAGTGGCATGGAGAGCACGGGACTCACGTCTGAGCATACCCATCCCATTCGGAGTGATGAATGCAAAAACAGTTGATGGACAGAATGCAGAACAATGTCATACATTCACCCCAGTACAGAGATCTGGGCCTAAATCCATTGTTTTGCTCACCATGCCATTCCAGTTTGAACCCAGCCATATGCAAATCAGTCTTGACCCTGTGTCTCATGGGAACAGTCCAGCCCGAACTGCCAAGCCAGGTCCTCCCTGGACTGGTAACAGGCATCCTAGGACCGATTTTGGGCTTTCAGCCCTCATCAGCCAGGATAGCTTGATTCCAGTGGCATGGACAGCACGGGACTCACGCCTGAGCATACCTGTCCCACTCGTGGTGACAAATGCAAAAACAACAGTTTATGGACAAAATGCAAAACAATGTCATATATTCACCCCAGTACAGAGATCTGGGACTAAATGCATCGTTTTTTTGTTCACCATGCCAATCCAGTTTGAACCCAGCCATATGCAAATCAGTCTTGACCCTGTGCCCCTTGGAAACAGTCCAGCCCGAAATGCCAAGCCAGATCCTCCCTGGGCTGGAAACAAGCATCCTAGGACCGGTTTCGAGGTTTCAGACCTCATCAGTCAGGATAGCTTGATTTCAGTGGCATGGAGAGCACGGGACTCACGTCTGAGCATACCCGTCCCATTCGGAGTGATGAATGCAAAAACAACAGTTGATGGACAGAATGCAGAACAATGTCATACATTCACCCCAGTACAGAGATCTGGGACTAAATCCATCGTTTTTTTGTTCACCATGCCAATCCAGTTTGAACCCAGCCATATGCAAATCAGTCTTGACCCTGTGCCCCTTGGAAACAGTCCAGCCCGAAATGCCAAGCCAGATCCTCCCTGGGCTGGAAACAAGCATCCTAGGACCGGTTTCGAGGTTTCAGACCTCATCAGCCAGGATAGCTTGATTTCAGTGGCATGGAGAGCACGGGACTCACGTCTGAGCATACCCGTCCCATTCGGAGTGATGAATGCAAAAACAACAGTTGATGGACAGAATGCAGAACAATGTCATACATTCACCCCAGTACAGAGATCTGGGCCTAAATCCATTGTTTTGCTCACCATGCCATTCCAGTTTGAACCCAGCCATATGCAAATCAGTCTTGACCCTGTGTCTCATGGGAACAGTCCAGCCCGAACTGCCAAGCCAGGTCCTCCCTGGACTGGTAACAGGCATCCTAGGACCGATTTTGGGCTTTCAGCCCTCATCAGCCAGGATAGCTTGATTCCAGTGGCATGGACAGCACGGGACTCACGCCTGAGCATACCTGTCCCACTCGTGGTGACAAATGCAAAAACAACAGTTTATGGACAAAATGCAAAACAATGTCATATATTCACCCCAGTACAGAGATCTGGGACTAAATCCATCGTTTTTTTGTTCACCATGCCAATCCAGTTTGAACCCAGCCATATGCAAATCAGTCTTGACCCTGTGCCCCTTGGAAACAGTCCAGCCCGAAATGCCAAGCCAGATCCTCCCTGGGCTGGAAACAAGCATCCTAGGACCGGTTTCGAGGTTTCAGACCTCATCAGCCAGGATAGCTTGATTTCAGTGGCATGGAGAGCACGGGACTCACGTCTGAGCATACCCGTCCCATTCGGAGTGATGAATGCAAAAACAACAGTTGATGGACAGAATGCAGAACAATGTCATACATTCACCCCAGTACAGAGATCTGGGCCTAAATCCATTGTTTTGCTCACCATGCCATTCCAGTTTGAACCCAGCCATATGCAAATCAGTCTTGACCCTGTGCCCCATGGGAAAAGTCCAGCCCGAACTGCCAAGCCAGGTCCGCCCTGGACTGAAAACAAGCATCCTAGGACCGGTTTCAGACTTTCAGCCCTCATCAGCCAGGATAGCTTGATTCCAGTGGCAAGTAGAGCAGGGTACTCATGTCTGAGCATACCCGTCCCACTCTGGGTGACAAATGCAAAAACATCAGTTGATGGACAGAATGCAGAACAATGTCCTACATTCACTGCAGTACAGAGATCTGGGCCTAAATCCATTGTTTTTTGCTCACCATGCCATTCCAGTTTGAACCCAGCCATATGCAAATCAGTATTGACCTTGTGCCCCATGGGAACAGTCCAGCCTGAACTGGCCAGGTCCTCCCTGGACTGGAAACAAGCATCCTAGGACCGGTTTCGGGCTTTCAGCACTCATCAGCCAGGATAGCTTGATTCCAGTGGCATGGACAGCACAGGACTCACATCTGAGCATTCCCGTCCCACTCGGGGTGACAAATGCAAAAACAAGAGTTGATGGACAGAATACAGAACAATGTCATACATTCACCCCAGTACAGAGATCTTGGCCTAAATCCATCGTTTGTTAGCTCACCAGGCCAATCGAGTTTGAACCCAGCCACATGCAAATCAGTCTTGACCCTGTGCCCCATGGGAACAGTCCAGCCCGAACTGCCAAGCCAGGTCCTCCCTGGACTGGAAACAAGCATCCTCGGACCGGTTTCGGGCTTTCAGCCCTCATCAGCCAGGATAGCTTGATTCCAGTGGCATGAAGAGCAGGGGATTCACGTCTGAGCATACCCGTCCCACTCTGAGTGACTAATGCAAAAACAACAGATGAGGGGCAGAATGCAGAACAATGTCCTACATTCACCCCGGTACGGAGATCTGTGCCTAAATCCATTGTTTTTGCTCACCATGCCAATCCAGTTTGAACCCAGCCATATGCAAATCAGTCTTGACCCTGTGCCCCATGGGAACAGTCCAGCCCGAACTGCCAAGCCAGATCCTCCCTGGGCTGGAAACAAGCATCCTAGGACCTGTTTCGGACTTTCAGGCCTAATCAGCCAGGATAGCTTGATTCCAGTGGCACGGAGAGCACGGGACTCACTTTTGAGCATACACGTCCCACTTGGGGTGACAAATGCAAAAACAACAGTTGATGGACAGAATGCAGAACAATGTCATACATTCACCCCAGTACAGAGATATGGGCCAAAATCCATTGTTTTTTTGCTCACCATGGCAGTCCAGTTTGAACCAAGCCATATGCATATCAGTATTGATCCGGCACCCCATGGGGACAGTCCAGCCCGAACTGCCAAGCCAGGTCCTCCCTGGACTGGAAACAAGCATCCTAGGACTGGTTTCGGGTTTCAGCACTCATCAGCCAGGATAGCTTGATTCCAGTGGCATGGAGAGCACAGGACTCACGTCTGAGCATACCGTCCCGCTCAGGGTGACAAATGCAAAAGCAACAGTTGAGGGACAGAATGCAGAACAATGTCCTACATTCACCCCAGTACAGAGATCTAGGCCTAAATCCATCTGTTTTTTGATCACCATGCCATTCCAGTTTGAACCCAGCCATATGCAAGCCAGTCTTGACCCTCCGCCCCATGGGAACAGTCCAGCTCGAACTGCCAAGCCAGGTCCTCCCTGGACTGGAAACAAGCATCCTGGGACCGGTTCCGGGCTTTCAGCCTTCATCAGCCAGGATAGCTTGATTCCAGTGGCATGGACAGCACGGGACTCACGTCTGAGCAAACCCGTCCCACTCGGGGTGACAAATGCAAAAACAACAGTTGATGGACAGAATGCAGAACAATGTCATACATTCACCCCAGGACAGTGATCTGGGCCTAAATCCATCACTTTTTTTTCTCACCATGCCAATCCAGTTTGAACTCAGCCATATGCAAATCAGTCTTGACCCTGTGCCCCATGGGAATAGTCCACCCCGAACTGCCAAGCCAGGTCCTCCCTGGGCTGGAAAAAAGCATCCTAGACTAGTTTCGGGCTTTCAGCCCTCATCAGCCAGGATAGCTTGATTTCAGTGGCATGGAGAGCACGGGACTCACGTCTGAGCATACCCGTCCCACTCAGGGTGACAAATGCAAAATCAGCAGTTGATGGACAGAATGCAGAACAATGTCATACGTTCACCCCAGTACAGAGATCTGGGCTTAAATCCATAGTTACTTTGCTCACTATGCCATTCCAGTTTGAACCCAGCCATATGAAAATCAGTCTTGACCCTGTGCCCCATGGGAAAAGTCCAGCCTGAACTGCCAAGCCAGGTCCTCCCTGGACTGAAAACAAGCATCCTAGGACCAGTTTCGGACTGTCTGCCCTCATTAGCCAGGATAGCTTGATTCCAGTGGCATGGAGAGCACGGGATTCAAGCTAGCCTAGCTGATGACGGCTGATTAGCCAGAAACTGTCCCAGGATGCTTGTTTCCAGTTCAGGGAAGACATGGCTTGGCAGTTCGGGCTGGACTGTTCCCATGAGGCACAGGGTCAGGCAGATTTGCATATGGCCATGTCTGAACTGGGGTGGCGGAGTGAGCTAAAGAATGATGATGGATTAAACCCAGATCAGTTAACTGGGGGTGAGTGCTTGCAATGTTCAACATTCCGTCCTTCATCCCCTTTGGTTTTGCTTTGTTTGCCCTAATTTGGCAGGGTTTTCCCTGGTGTGGGTTCCTTGCTCACTTTGCCACTGGATTCAAGCTAGCATAGGCTGATGACGGCTGATTAGCCATAAACCGGTCCTAGGATGCTTGTTTCCGGTTCAGGGAAGACATGGCTTGGCAGTTCGGGCTGGACTGTTCCCATGAGGCACAGGGTCAGACTGATATGCATATGGCCATGTTTGAACTGGGGTGGCAAAGTGAGCTAAAGAATGATGATGGATTAAATCCAGATCAGTTGACTGGGGGTCAGTGCATGCAATGTTCAACACTCCATCCATCATCCCCTTTGGTTTTGCTTTGTTCGCCCTAAGTTGGCAGGGTTTGCCCAGACGTGGGTCCCTTGCTCACTTTGCCACTGGATTCAAGCTAGCCTGGTTGATGACGACTGATTAGCCAGAAACCGGTCCCAGGATACTTGTTTTCAATTCAGGGAAGACATGGCTTGGCAGTTCGGGCTGGACTGTTCCCATGAGGCACAGGGTCAGGCTGATTTTTCATATGGCCATGTCTGAACTGGGGTGGTGGAGTGAGCTAAGGAATAATGATGGATTAAACCCAGATCAGATGACTGGAGGTGGGTGCTTGCAATATTCAACACTCCGTCCATTATTCCCTTTGGTTTTGCTTTGTTCGCCCTAAGTTGGCAGGGTATACCCAGACGTGGGTCCCTTGCTCACCTTGCCACTGGATTCAAGCTAGCTGGTTGATGATGGCTGATTAGCCAGAAACCGGTCCCAGGATGCTTTTTTCCGGTTCAGGGAAGACATGGCTTGGCAGTTCGTGCTGGACTGTTCCCATGAGGCACAGGGTCAGACTGATTTGCATATGGCCATGTCTGAACTGGGGTGGCAGAGTGAGCTAAAAAATGATGATGGATTAAACTCATATCAATTGACTGGGGGTGAGTGCTTTCAATGTTCAACACTCCGTCCATCATCCCCTTTGGTTTTGCTTTGACATCATCCATAAAAGCACTCCCACACCCACTCATACCCCTATACAACCTCTCATACACCCACTCACACACCCACACAACCACTCACATACCCATTCACAGACGCATACAAGCACTCACACAACCATTTCACACATCCATAGAGCTCCTCACACACCCACTCACTTGCTCATACAACTACTCACTCACTCATACAGCGACTCAAACAACCAGTTACTAACCCATGCAGCCACTCACACAGTCACCCATGTCACTACTACTTACACCCCCACTTATTCACACATATAGCCACTCACACCCACTCACTCACTGATACAGTCTCTCAACACAGCAACTCACTCACTCACACAAGCACTCACACACTCATTCACAGACCTACACAGCCATTTACATACCCATACACATATCCATTCAAGCTCTCTCATATCAACTCACTCTCCCATACAGCCATTTACACAGATACTCGTTCTCCAATAGAGCCACTCAAACACCAACTCACTTAACTTAACACCCACTCAAATATCCACTCACTCATCAATATAGCCACTTACACATCCATTCACTCATGCATACAACCATTGAGACACCGACTCACTTACCCATAATCACTCACACAACCATTCACCCACCCATACAGCCACTCACTCACCCATAGAGCCAAGTCAAGTCAAGTCAAATATGCTTTATTCGAGATTTTCACTCATAAAAGCAGAGACAATTTAAAAATACAAATTTAGTTAACAATCAATTACAATAAAAAACAGTTAAAAAAGCATATTATTTACAATTCATGACTCAATTACAATTCAAGACTTAAAAATATCATATTAAAATTTGAACTGTTAGAGATTTTTAAAAAGAGTTAGGTTTTACAATTTCCTAAAAAGAAAATATCATGGATGGGTATAAACAGTTAGTTCAACCAGACAGAGAATAGTCAAATGACTAGCAGTCTCTATCCAGTTTAACCACAAAATAAATCAGACAGAGAATAGTCAAGAGACTAGCAGTCTCTGTCTAATCGACCATGCCCATCCAAGGTATTTGGCAGTTGCTATCAATATCCACATCTCACTAGTAGTGCATAAAATACGCAAAGCAGTTAAACTACTGGTAGTCCCTAAATTCTTACACATCGGTTTTAACCACACGCGTCTGGGATCCTGATAAGCAGCGCAAACAAACAGAAAATGTCCCTTAGTTTCATTAGCAGAGCCACAGGCAGGACAACTAGCATTTACACCACCTTCCCATTTAGCAGTCAAAAATCGAAGGGGCAATGAACCTGCTCTCAATTGAAATAGGAGTTTACGGTCACAAGGCCTTGTTATACAATCCCAATAAGGTTCCAAGGATGGGTATAATTTAGCCTCCAAAAATCCTTCAGTCATAGAACCTAAACTAGTGCTGGACCAGCCCCAAGAAGCTACCTTTTCCCAGTAGATTTCCTTTAAGAAACTTTTAGTGGGAAAGACTGATCCAGCTGGATCTGACCAAAGCAGACCCATTCCAAGATCATTCAAAGTTTCTTTCAGGGAGTTAAGCCACCTATTTTTGTGGAATATATCTGCTCTAATGATGTCTAAGAACCCCTCAGCATAATGTAAAAGCTCGGGCATGGTCCAGAGCCTCCTCCAATACAAGATTGGTCGAAGTCTGACCAAGTCAGTTACCGATTTTCTACCCAAGTCGTACCTGAGGGGCAATAAAGGAGTACTTTTCGGAACACCAGTTATCGAACGGAAAAACTGGTTTTCCGAAAATTGTAGGACAGCTACATTCTCAAAGCCCCATAACTCGGCACCATATAGTGCAGAGCCAAGAGCTTTAGCCTCGTAAACCTGCAAAGCAGGCTTGACAGGTTTCGTTAAAGACTTCCTGTGCTCGGAACTAATGGCACCTGATAATTGCTTGTGTCTCAGAGAAGCTATATCTATATGATTACTCCAAGAATTCTTATTTGAAATGTGGATTCCTAAATAAGTGAAAGTATTCACCACTTCTAAGGGCCGTCCATTCATAATAATTTTGGATTTAAAACTCGGATGGGGGTTAAAAATCATTAGTTTCGTTTTTGAGACATTAACCTCCAGACCATGTTTGCTGCAAAATGAATCAAAAATAACTAATGCTCGCTGGAGACCGCTTGGAGTTTTCGATAAGATAAGCGTATCGTCAGCGAACATTAGTATTGGGATTTTAGTGTTAGCTAATGAAGGGGCATCCAATTCTGCCGATACCATGGGTGATACAACACCGTTTATAAACAGTGTAAAAAGAGTAGGGGCCATTGAACAACCTTGCCGGACTCCCCGCTCTACCGGGAAGTCCGCTATCTCCATGCCCTGACCCCCCCATTGTATTCTAGCAAATGTAGATTCATGGAGCCTCATTATTAGAGTCAGTAAATCATCAGGGACACCCAGGTTCCTGCGGACAGACCACAGCTTCAACCGTAGAACTAGATCGAAGGCAGCCCGCAGGTTGACAAAAGCCGCGTACAGGCTGCCTCCGCCCAGCACCACAGTCTTCCATTGCTGTAGATTGAAGCGAAAAACCTGGTCCACAGTACTTGTCGACCTACGGAAACCCGCTTGGAATGGTGACAAAGCATCGTTGTCCTCAGCCCAATCCAAGAGCCTGTTTACAATCACACGCCCTATTGTTTTTTGTATAGTGTCAATAAGGCTGATCGGCCTATAATTTCCGGGCTTGGAGCGATCGCCTTTTTTGAACACTGGTATGATTACAGCACCCCGCCAAGATACAGTTACCGCAGCACCCCTTGCAATACTGTTAATAAGGAGACTGATGTACCTGCACCACCTCTCCTTGTCCTTAATAAAAACATCGGCAGGAACACCGTCCATACCTGGTGCACGACTACTATTTACAGTACTCAAAGCCCCCAGGATTTCTTGTGGACTGAAGAAATTATCTTTAAAGTGGGTATAATTTATATCCGTGCTACATGCAAACCGATTTGAGTCTGCATACTGCCTACTAAAAATTTTTATCCATTCTTCTTCCGGAACATTATTATTTGGCGTCTCGGGTTTTCCCTCACCACCCCATTTGACAATGTTCCAGAACAATCTAGTATCTTTCCTGTCACTGGCTCTTTTTAATTCAGACCAGTGTCGCTCATCCCAGGCTTTCTTTGCACTCGCTATACTGGCTTTGTACTTCTTCCTAGCAGATTGAATAGCCATAGTATCCCTGATCTTTAGGGCAGCACCCAGAACATTCCGGGCGTCCCTACAAGGGGCATTATACCAGGTTGCGTTCTTGGGTACTCTCTCACCGTTACCCTTGACCCGCTTTAAGAAATGGTGTTTAATAACTTTGAAAAGAGTATCATGAATTTCGGTCACACCCCTCTGCTCATGCCTGGAGTGATTAAGCTGCTCCATAGCTATTATAGCTTTTTCAACCTCATTTATGATATCATCAGTTGCCTGTTGGTTAGTTACTACGTTTGTCCATTTCAACCTACGCATATTATTACTAGGGACGATTTGAGGTGGGACAAGTGCACTAAAACAGGTTTGCCCATGTGGCAACGACCACCATTTATGCTTTATACACAGGGGATTGTGATCACTCTCACTCCTCCAAACAATCTCCATGTCACTTAGCAGAGGCCATAAATTCAAAGTACAAAGTACATAGTAGATTCTGCTCTTGTGCCTCCCGTTGTCAAATGTCATGGAACCACTTTTATCACTTTGCGTCCTACCATTTAATGCTCTTAAGCCTTTCTCTAGACAAAGAGCATTCATGCTAATCACATCTTTAGTCCAGCGCACAACTGGTTTCAACTCTAATTTCGGGACCCCCCAATGGCAGTCCTCGTCATCCCCAAGTAAATCTTCATCTGTCAATAGAGGCTCAAAAGTTTGGTTAAAATCACCTGCAATTACAAACGGGTGATCCCGGGAGTGAACATCGAGTAAGGAACCCAATGCCACCAGGACCTCCGATCTCCCACCACCTGAACTCCTCGCATATACATTGCAGATGTATATCAAACCCAAAACATCAGAATTGATTGTAATTAGTTGGATGTCTCTATGCCCAGTTTCCATTACTTTGACATCCAATTTTAATGTCTGACGAACCCAGATGGTTAGACCACCCATTGGTCTTCCCCTTGGGCCTTTAACGGCTGGTACAGAGTAATTCAGGTATCCTTGAGCAAAAAGTGGTTCACATGACCAAGTCTCCTGAAATATACAAATATCAGAAAGATTGACAAATCGAAGCCAGTGTCCAGAATCTAATTTGGAGCCCAAACCAGCAATATTCCATGAAAAGAGTTTCCCCACAGTGGCCGTAGTGTCATCCAGGCCCATCAATACAGGATTTGTTACACATAATTCTCCATTCAAGACATCTTCTTGCAAAAAGGTATTCTCAACATCAGAACCCAATAGAGGAACAGCAACACCCTTATCAGGCTTAAGTTTAACTAAAAATTTGGAAAATGACTTAAGGGGTTCGGTCTTTTTGCTACTAACCAAAGAGTTTGTATCATTTCTTAGACTTCCTTGGAGAATAGAAGTAGCTTTAGGAAAACCAAGGTCCTCCACAATAGGAGTGTAGATTAAATTTTTCTCAACAAGAACATTAAGTCTAACACTACCTGTCCTCTCAAGTCAGTCACAGTCATTCAGGTCTAACAATGCTGCAAATCTATTTTCAACATTAATATCCCACTCGCTTGACTGTGGAACCATACCCCAGTTATTTGTCACCAAGTTCCATTTTGTTTTTAAAATATTAGGATTAACTGTGTTACTTCTCCTATAGAAAAAATCCAAAGTCAGCGGGACAATCTCAGAACTCCTACGTTGAGGGGGAAATATATGCCTTAGAAGCTCAGGGAGTACTTCTGGACTTAAAAAATGCAGGACTACACAATCCCCCTTCAGTTTTTTGCGGTAGTCCCTATCCAGTCCACCCTTCTAGCCATAGTGATCTCCCCAGCTAGCTGTTGTTTCCCTCTCGGAGATATCAGCATGTTATTACATAACCAATGGTAAGCTTTAGTAATCAGAGAAGAAGTGGATTCTGTTTGACCTGATTTTAACGGAGGCACATTTGTCAAAACCAAAACAAGAGGAGAGGCCTCCACAATCAATTGAACAGGGCCTTGATCTACACTATTCACTATGGAGTTTAGTGGTATGTCTTTCTTGGCTGATGCCCTAATACCTTTATCTGCTTCCTGATAGTTGGGAGGCGGAATTGATCTCACATCATCACTATTACTCCCTATCCCATCACTAAGGGCCAGATGTAGGTAGGCTTTTACCGGGTGGTAACGGCCGAATTCGGCCGTTACCACCCGGTAAAAGCAATTTGACATGTAGGTCCCTGTAATTTACAGACTCGGTAAATTTACCGGTAGGTAAATTTACCGAGTATGTAAAATACCGAGTCGGTATCATTACTGATTCCGGACAATTGGTATGTAGGTGGGACTCTTCTGAGTCCCACAAGCAGTACAACATCGGTATTTTACCATCAAATACTACTTGATGGTAAAATACCGTTTCTGGTGTGCATGCACATGTGTGCATGCACACCTATGCCATATGACAGGCAGACCTGCCCTTAGGGCAGGTATGCCTGCCACATGGCACCCGAGCCTCTTTTGGGGGTGCCAGAGGGTGTCAAAGTGACACCCCCTGCACCCTTGTGACAGTCGGTATTTTCCGATGTGGTAAATACCGACCGGTATATGCCCAATCAATCCTATGGGCTTCAAAGCCCATAGGAATGCATGGGCATTAATTGGTCGGTATTTACCACATCGGAAATTACCGACTGTTTCCGATTCGGTAATTGCACATCTGCAATTACCTACATCTCGGTATTTTTATTTTCCGATCTCTTAAATACCGAGTCGGTATGACTCGGTATTTAAGAGGTCGGTAAATAAAAATTACCTACATCTGGCCCTTAGTGTGTTTATCGATGGTACAGCCGTGATTGTAGCTAAGGTTGGTACAATATCTCCCTCCACCATTGTCTTACTTAGCAATCCCCCTAGTCTGGTTACCTCTGCTGTTAAGCGATCAATTTTGGATACCAAAGGTTTAATTATTGAATTGATCTTTAAGTCAATCATACTAGCTAACTTGTTGATGGTATCATCACTTAATATCTCCTTCTCTGCTTGTTCTCCGTTCACTTCAGATATGACAACGTCTTTCAGTGGAGATACGATTCTTTTCCTACTGGAACGCAGCCCACCCCGTTTACTCTGGCCCTTCCTACATGCCCTTGTGGCTCTAGTTACAGGCACAGATATGGGGGGAGGTGAAATGACTTCTGTCAAATTTAACTGGTCACCTCGGACGTCATCTAAATCAGCAGCCAAAGGTAAAATTAAATCAGAATCAGGATCCATAATGAGACATGACTCAGAAGGTGAGGCATCGCCATTGTGTACTTGTGCCGGTACTTCAAAAACTACAGGATCTTGAGATAAATTTTGCATTGAAGTAGCCGGTGGTGAACTCAACCCCAATGATATACGCCTTGTGCTGTTAATTTTGCTCACGACCTGTACTAAATAGTTGTCTATAGTATTAGGCACAGATGAAGACCTTAATTTTGACATTTTGGCAGGCGATGTTTAAATGTTATATATCAAAGTATCACCCTCGAACCAAAACAACACTGATAAAGTAGAAAAATCTATAGTATATAAAAGAATACTTTGTCAATGGTAGGTCTTACTTAATAAGTGACACATAAAGCCTCAATAAAACGAGCAGGGGTCCTGGCCAAGGCCAATTACGGCCAGTCACGGACTGTCTCAGACTGTCCTCCCTTTGTCCGGGCTTCGTCCGGCGCGTCCTGCGCGCTCCCTCGCGGGACGAGGGACCTGGCGATGTTTTATGCGCTTCCTGGCGCGCTGGGTAGTGGCGTCGTCGATTTTCCCCGTGGAATCCTGGGGATTGTAGTCACCACAGTCGGACCGGCGGAGCCAAGCCCGGCCGGTCGATTCAGGCAATGGTGGGGCGGAGCTAAGCCCGGCCACTGGTCAGAGAGCTGAGAGCACCGCAGCGAGTCTAGGAGCAAGGGACAAAGAGATTCGGGGAACTCGGCCCCTGGCGATGTTTTATGCGCCTCCTGGCGCGCTGGGTAGTGGCGTCGTCGATTTCCCCCGTGGAATCCTGGGGATTGTAGTCACCACAGTCGGACCGGTGGAGCCAAGCCCGGCCGGTCGATTCAGGCAATGGTGGGGCGGAGCTAAGCCCGGCCGCTGGTCAGAGAGCTGAGAGCACCGCAGCGAGTCTAGGAGCAAGGGACAAAGAGATTCGGGGAACTCGGCCCCTGGCGATGTTTTATGCGCCTCCTGGCGCGCTGGGTAGTGGCGTCGTCGATTTCCCCCGTGGAATCCTGGGGATTGTAGTCACCACAGTCGGACCGGCGGAGCCAAGCCCGGCTGGTCGATTCAGGCAATGGTGGAGCGGAGCTAAGCCCGGCCGCTGGTCAGAGAGCTGAGAGCACCGCAGCGAGTCTAGGAGCAAGGGACAAAGAGATTCATAGAGCCACTCACACACCCACTTACTCTCCAAACAGCCACTCACTCACCAACACAGCTACTCAAACACCCACTCAGACACCCACTCACACATTCACACAGCCACTCAGACACCCACTCGCACATGGGTGCACATTCACATGTCAATAGTTAATACATATGTATATATTGCTTTGACTTATACTGGGTCGCTGGACAAAGCTATATCTTCTCTCTGACAATCTCTAATAAGAGAATAATATGTGTGTGACGAGTTGCTTTCATGAATTCCAAGTTGGCCAGGATGATACTTTACCAAGTGAAAGCTGTAACACTGTGCCTGGAGTGGTAAAAGGCTTTTGTCATTTGTCAGCTCGGCGTGGATGGCACTAGCTAATCCTATACTTAAAATCTCCGTTAAAAAAACTGACATTTAAGGTGAGCCGTTTTAGAGTGTTGGTGATGTTGTAGAGTATTCCATATCAAGGACCTGCTCTCCACCTAAAACATGGTAACTACCCAGGGCTTCCTTTTATGCATGATATTGAAATCTATATTTCACAGTTCAATCAAAGCTTCAAAAAAGCTCTCATGAATATGAGATGATTTAACCCTGCATAACATCGTTCCTAGCTGCGACTGTCAATAGTTTCTAGGGGGGACCCGGGGAGAGCCGTGCGCGAGCCGGTCTCTCCCCGGGTAGGTTCGCGCTAGGAGATGGCCACGACAGGTGGGGTCCTGATTAGTGAGGGACAGGTGGGGCAATTAGGGTCAGCGCGAGGCAAGGGTTCACTGCGTACTAGGGAGGCGGGCGGAGAGGTTCGTTTCTGTGCTCGGTTGTAGGCTTACTGCAGCGTCCCCACCAGTTTGTGCTGCCGTGGAGGAGTCTGCGGTGGTACGGCGGGCCATTCGGGTCCTCCGTGGCACGGGACGCGAGGACTTTCTCTTCCCTGCAGTTCTGGTGCGGCGGGGGTCGGGCTTGGGCGCCCTTTCCGGACTGCGGCTGGAGGCGTGGCTATGGCGTCGCCGGCCTCTTTGACACCGAATCTGGACGGAGAGGACGGCGCTGCCGCCCTGCCCCTTGTGCAGCTGGATGGGGTCTGCCGAGAGCCCCCCCCCCCGTCGGATGGTGCCCCCCCCTCCTTCTTCTGTGCAGGTACGTTCTGCCCCCCCTGGGGCAGGGGTCTGTGGGGGTGCGTCTGGTGGCAGCCGGGGGAGGTCCTTTGGTCGGGCTGCTCGGGTGTGGGGCGGGGAGTTTGGCATGGGGTTCCCCGTTCAGCTTCTGGAGGGGGCGAGGGGGAGGGACCTGTTTCTTGGAGCAGCCCTCGCTCGGCTGTTTATTTTCTTCTCTCTGTTTTCAGTGCTGCGGTTTGTGTGGTGCGGGTTTTTTCCTCGGGGATGTCGGAGTGCTTTGCATCACGCAACTCTTTCCCCTTGTTCACACAGTATGCTTCCTCTCACATTTGGTTTGCCTTTGATACTTGCACAGGTGCCCCCATTGCCTACGTTACGTTGATGCTTGTGCCTGGGTTGTCTAGCTTATATTGCGATATTCTGCCTCTACGTGTTCTTTGTTTCTTTTGTAACCTGCACACTTGTCATTTTTTCCTCCTGGCGCTTTTGCTGCACATGTATTTTGTTCTCTCGCAATTGTCGCTTTTCCATCATGTTACTTACCGTCTGCTTTTGTAATCTGTTCGTGGGTAATGTTCTCCTCATGTATCAGTCTGGTCTTTTTTGGGATCGTTCTGGCGCCTTCGGGTGGGGTTTGCGCTTTCTGGAAACGCGTGAATGGCTGTCTAGCTACATAAATATATAACCTTAAGTTTTGCGTGCGTTGCATGGGGGATGCATAGAGGGAACTTGTGCGGTTGCAGGCTGTAGGGTCGCACAATAGGGAGACTGGTGCTTATAGTTATCTCTGTGTACGTGGGATGTGATACGCATGGGTATACTCTATGGGTTATTTAGGAATTGTAGAGTACAGAGGGCTACTGCATATTCTAGTGCTTAGAGTTCTCTATATACATAGGGAGGGGATACCAATGGATATACTCTAAGCGTCACCTCGGCATGGTTGAGGGTACAAGGGCCCCGCCTCGTGCCCCTGCTTCTCCGGTGTGTAGTGGGGCTGGCCAGGTTTTCGCTACATCGCTACGATTACTTGGAAGGGCTTCTGTGCTGTCCCCCTCTTCCAGCAGGTTCCGCTGGGGCCCTTGGTTCGTCTTGTTTCGCCGTCGGCTTGTTTGTGGGGCATGGGGGTGTGTTGCCACTGAGGTACGCTTCTTTTCCTTTGGGACGCAAGGTGGTTGGGCCTGCCTCTCTGCATGCTGCTGTGTCCTTGTTCGGGAGCCTGCTCCAGGTGGCGAATCCTGCGCAGTTGTTTCCACTACTGCGGCGGGGGTTTGTGGGTATCTCAGTATGGTGCAGTCTGGCTTGAGCGGCTACGGCGGCACGGATACAGCTACAGTGCGTCGGTCCTCGGCTGGCAGGACACAGTTACGGGCTGAGCAGGAGGCATTTTTGCTGGGGTGGAGAGCACTGGAAGGGGATCTGGAGCGGATTTTGTCTTCTGGAATGTGAGGCGCGGTGCGCAGCGAAGTTATCCAAGGGCATTCATACGCTAGTGGACTTGGTGCTGGCAAGTTGCCTAGGGGCTGTGGGGTTTATGTTGGACATGATGATGATCTTCTTTTGGATGTCTCTAATGCTAACATGGAGGGGGGGGGGGGGGGGGGGGGTTGGGCCAATCTGTTGCGGGCTGCCCCAACGGCGGTTTTTTGGGAGGGGAGAGCGGAAGAGGTTTCTGGAGCGGATTCCTCTTTTACGGAAGTATTACGATGGAGGTGTGGGAGATGGGGAGATTCTTGGTGGAATTGGCAATTTTGTTGGGGGGTGAATTAGGAATTGAGGAGTTGCACATGTTTAAGTCACAAATGTGAGGGGTGGGTTGGGGCACTCTGTTTCTCTCAGTATTTTGCAGGAGTCATGTGCGGACTATGCAAAGTTCAAGTCTCATCGTCAATCGAGTCGCGTCCAGGGGACCCTGAGTTGTTTCCACATAGACTGTCGCGGTGTCGGAAGGTAAGTAAGGCTGGTGGTCTGTTTGGCACAAAGGGGAGAGTCTCCCAGTTTCGTACTAGCTCTATTGGTATTGGGGATGAGGTTGTTGGGGAGCAAGTTGCTCTTCAAACGCTGATTGTGCGGCAAGCTGATGTGAATAATAAGTTTGGAGGGGACGATGCCGCCATTTCATGTGAGCGGGCAGGGGACTCTGTTGCGGGCTGCCCCAACGGTGGTTTTTGGGGAGGGGAGAGCGGAACAGGTTTCTGGAGCGGATTCCTCTTTTACGGAACAGGGCGCAGTGCGCAGTGATGGTATCCAATGGGAGTATTATGATGGAGGTGTGGGAGATGGGGAGATTCCTGGTGGATGTGGTAAGTATGTTGAGGATGATGTCTTGCATTGGGATATTGCCGATGATGATTTGGAAGAAGGAGAAGTACGTGATGGGGAGGTTAGAAATGTTGCCACAAGGATTTGGAAAGGGGGTGTGGGGCAATCCCATGTTGTTCGTTTTTTGCAGGGGTCTGGTGCGGACCACGCAACAGTGAGATTTACGTCTCCAACTAAGCCACGCCAAGGGGATCCTCCGGTGTTTCGACAGAAGTTGGCACAGTTGCCTATGGGTCAGGAAGGGTGGTGGTCTGTGCGTCGACAAGGGGAGAGTCTCCCCGTCAAAGGTACTCGTTCTCTTGGTGTTGGGGATGGGGATGTTGGTGAGCAAGTTGCTTTTACCCAGCTGTCTGAGCGGCATGCTGCTGTGAATGGTAAGTCACAAGGGGATGTTACCGCCGTTCGTGCGGGGCGGACAGGGGATGATGCTCACACAATTACTTCAAGTGAAGGGGACCAGTCTGTTCACACAAAGTTGCCTTATTCTGGAATTGGTGTGCCGTTGGGTTCAAACTTATCGGAGCAACTAAGTCTGGACTTTGGAGTAGGGAGTTTGTTGCTGTTTTTCGGTTGCCCTCTCTGGCAAATTGGCGGGGGTCTCTTTTTATGGGTTGCTGAGGTGGGGAAGAGATCCAGTGGGGGGGTGTTGGTCAAGATGGTTTTGAAGGGCCTCGGTAGGCTGCAGTCTGTTTTCAGGTGTTTGCATCGGCCGGTCACTTTTGAATTAGCTCCAGCAAATGTTGTTTCACTTAAGGGGTTGCTGTTATGATGAGTTTGAGTATTTCAAATTTAGGTTGTGTTTTGTGTGGTTGTTTTTTCGGGGCCTTTCGGGCCTCTGCGCTTTTGGGCTTGCGCACCAGGATGGGCATGACCAGTGAGGCAGTGGTTCTTGAACCAGATAGGTTGCGCATCTGTTTGCGCGCTTCCAAAACGGACCAGCTGGGTAGGGGTGAGTGGGGTTTTTCTTGGTAGGAGTGGTGTTTTGGCTTGTTGCCCGGTGTGTGTGGGAGTGGTTTTTGAAGTCTTGTGTTTTTTCGTCTGGTGTGATCTTTTGTCTCGTTGATGGCAGTCCCGTTACAGTTGTCCAGTTATTGGTTGTGTTACAGAAGGTTTTGTTAGCTCTGGGATTGGAGTCTTCACAATTTGGTGCCCATTCTTTAGGATTGGGGCGGCGACTGAGGCTGCCCGGCGGGGGTGGGACTGGTCTCAGATCCGGAGAATTGGGAGGTGGAGGTCAGGGTGTTGCGAGACATATGTGAGAAAGTAGCACATCTTTGCTTCGTTAACATTTCTTTTTCTACTAGGTCCCTGGCTCGGGCTGGCCGGCTTCAAACGGAGGGTGTGGATTATTCGACACTCCTTCGTGAGGTGGGCTGCAGTGGCTGCGAAGGGTCATTGTGGGCCATCTTTAGGTCTTATCGGTTTAACACATGAGGTTGTTTGGCATGGTATTGGAGGACTGCGTTGGGGGGGTTTGTTTCCTTTGCTGGCTACTCTTGGTATTAAGGGTGGGGGCCCGCCTGACCTGCTAGTCATTCATCTGGGCGAGAACGACATGGTCTCTTTATCTGGCTTCACTTTGATTAACACAATGCAAATGGATCTGGAGGTACTCAGAGACGCATGGGCGAGCACCATGGTGATCTGGACAGAATTCGTGCCTCGACTTCACTGGACTGGTGCACGGGAGGATTCTGCGATGGACAAGGCGCGAAAGAAGCTGAACCGTTCTATGTGATTGTTTTGTAAAAATGTGGGTATTTATGCTTTGTCTCACCCTCATTTGCATGTTTCGAATGGCACCTATTTCATGCGGGTGGTGTCCACCTTTCTCGCATGGGTCAATCAATTTCTTTTTTCGAATTACATGATTTAATTGCACAAGTTCTTGATGTTCAATTGTGGTGCTCTCAGAGTTCAATTTAACTGTTGCGGTGGGGCAGGAAAACTCTAAAGGTTTTCCTGGGTGGCGGATTTTAGTGGGGGGTGGGCAGCCTGGAGCGGGTTGGTCCATCCTCAATAGACAGTTGTAGGAAAGGAAGGGGTATACATAAGAGTTAGGGGCTTCTGGTTTGGTTAGGTTTAACTTGGTGGGGGGTTTATCAGTGGGTAGGAATGACCTGTTAGGCTGAGAGCAATTTGAATTAATAATTAAATAAATAAAGAAGTGGTTTGATGTTTTGTCTATAACCTGTCTTAATAAAGTGGCCTTTCTTGCTGACTAAGAAGTTGTGGACATGGACTTTATTGCGCGATGTGTTTTTCGAAGATTTAGCTGGCTACGGTGCCATGCAATGCGATGAGAAGCCTATCAGGCAGCATTTCAGAGCAATACAAAACAATGGAATGGATACGAAAAAGGACGAACTACAGGAGTAACTCTGAAACAGTTAGGCAATTATGACACGCATGGAGCTGCCTACTTAGACAATATATTTTTACACATATGGTCATCTAGATTTAATTGGTATTTACTGCTAATTATCTATTGTAGACTAAATGTAAATTAGCTGAAGTAATGATCCCGATGGGCAACATGATTAATCATGCAAATGAATCACTATGTCAGGGTCCCCACTGGCACAGTGAAAGAGCAATGCTGGGTGATGCATGATCTAGAGTCAGAAGACTTTTTGACAGTGAAGTCGTTGCGTTTTTTTCATTGCTAACGATACTCCATTAATTGAAGAGTAGCTGGGAATCGACCCTACACAGATATATCAAAGTGATCGCTGTCTGAATAGTCATATTGGACCCGCCAGTGTCCTGTCCTGTAGGCCATCAAATGTATTAGACATCCCAAAAGAATGATGGCATGTTATTTATTTAATCATTGGATATTTAATAATTAATATCTCAATGTTAAAGATTAAATGAAGACGTGATACTCACATTTTTTATATCCAATGCCTCCTAAAATACATTAAATCGATGATTTGATCAGTGTGTTTATCTTTGAAACGCAATCGACTGTCAAGAAAGGTTGTGAAACATAGTATGTATTAGTATACATAGACAGGAACTGCGTTTTACATGAATAATAAGGCAAGTCAAATACGTCGTATGATTTAAAATAGTGTTCCTTCTTTACTTTGTAATTGTTTGTGAACCCAGGTGCCAGAACGGAAGCAAAATGCTGAGGAAATATGATTCTCCTACATCAAATTATCTAATTCTGTTTTTAAGAGAGTGTTTTCTCGTGTAACACCTCGTCATTGGTAAGAAGCTCTACATGAATGCATCTACTACAATACAATATTTCAAATAAACCACTATCAATTCTTTTGGGTTTTTCCCTATTGTTCCCCCCCCCCCCCCAAAAAGTAGTATTTTCTGGACAAGTTACATTTTGCCCCCCTACACTCTTCTATGCAGTTATATTTATCTATCTGTTGTTTTTAAGCTTTATCTTCCTCTCAGCACCAAGACAACTTTTAGGTAGCATGGCGCTTTAAAAATCCAAGTTGGATGACATTTTATCCATATTTCGTGCTGTATAACAAATGTTCCTCTCCGCGCATATTTGAGCCACAGTGGTGCTGCTCCCCCTTCTTAGCCGCCCTCCACTCTCGCCGCCTGCGCGTCTCTATCGTCGCTCCGCCGTATCAAACTGTGTGGCTGGCTTTTGAGGTGCTGCTTCACCTTCCGCAGAGTGGCTTGATCTTTGGTTTCCTGTGAAGCACAATGAATCTTACATTAGACTCTTCGGAGTCAGGTGGTGGGCGCCATCTGTTCCCAAGCTTGGAAAACACTCTGCCACGGAGTTCAAGGAAAAGCAGCAACATCACCAGAATCAACAAAATATGCATGTTCACGCGGTGGCAAAGATGAGGATAACTGTTTGAAACAGAACACTTCATTTTCACAGCCAGCCAGGAACTGGAGATGTTAATTTTTTTTAGTTTATTAAACATATTTATTATGCATTAGCCTACCAGCTGATCTGCAGAATACTTTAATTAATTCTTTGTTTTTACAGTAACATATTTTAATGTAATTTTCTGACGAAAATGAAAGTTTATTATATCACTAACAGCATCCTTTCGTACCGTGGTGGTAGAAGTGCAACCTTGTGAATATGTCAGCAGCTGGCCCCTGGCTCCCCCATTAATCGAGTTGACGTGCCCAATCGTGTTCCTTGTGGGAGTTTGCGCGTTCAAGATTACAACCTTCATGTCTTATATGACTGTCTGATGTACGTGATTGCCTTCATAGTTTCTCTGTTTATGCCTTTAACATGTATTACAGCATCTCGGTGCTGCTTCAAAGCCCTCTAGCCACTGTGTATGGCCAGCATATACAAAATTACATAAAAAAATGAGGATGCAAAATCAAGTGAAAGAGTTGGCCTCGAAGTTCTGCAAACTAGAAAGTGTTCAAAACAGAGCAAGTCATAGATTTTTTTACATTTGGGTTAAAAGACCATGATACAGCATACCTGCTAAAAGTGGGCGATTCTTAAAATCATAATCTATCTAATTAGTTGCACTGGGAATCACCAAGTACCAGCATCTGCTGATAAAATGCCTGCCCCTGCTCATTGGAAGGGGGTACCAAAAGGTATTTGTCCTTTGAGAAAAGATCCATCATAGGGCAATGCTTGAGTGTCCGAAGCAAGGCTTGTTTATCATCTTCACTTCACTTCACTTCTATCCTATCCCCTTAGCAGTTATCTTTGCGTTTTTATTAATCATTATTCCTTCACTAGTCACTGTTGTGAACGCTTAATTAGAGGCGTGGGACCACATTCACAAAACGACTACTGTGGGTAAGTGAGGCCTATCGTACAAAAAATTGTAACCCATGCTTCCAAGCACAAGTTAGGGCCTGATTTAGAGTCTGGAAGTTAATTCCAAATCGGGATAAATCCCTGTTTACGCACAGGTTGGAATTATGAGTTGTTAGGTATTTAACTCATCTGATACATTAAATAATTCAACCTTTCGTGACCTGCCGAAATGTAACGGGGGAGAATCACATGGTATTATGTGGATTTTGAAGCATTAAACACCAAAATCTGCAAGTTATTCACCCAACAACCTGAAATAGGTGGTATTTATCGCTCTCGATAAACAACGTACCCCGTGGCATCATTATATATCATGTGCGATAAATACCACATATATTCGTAATTCTGACGTAAGCGTGTTAATGAATGAATGACTCTAACATAGTGAGTGTGCTTTAAACAGGAGGTTTCCAAAGCCTAGGAAAAAAGTGCATAACTTAAGAAAGTACACAACATTTCTTATGTGTAAGACTACATTAAATAAACAAAAGTACACATTTCCGATGAAGAGGCAGTGGTCTGATCAAACAAAAGCAATACAAATGAACTGGTTAACACCTAATCATGCTCAACTGCCACTAATGTACAATTATATAATCCAGGAGTATGCGTGGAAGAACTTTTTTAAATGATGTACAGTATGCAAAGCCATTGCTTACTTTAAGTGAAATTCACATTGTGGAGAGCCAGATGGTGATAAAAGTGTCAGTCATTATGAGTGACAGCCTTTTGTCTCTTTACATCTAAATCAGCACTATAAATAAGGAGCATTGAGAGGCAAAACAGTCAACCTCTATACATTGTAAACATGCGTGCACAATTGGGAGGAACATGAAGTGATAATCAGGGGACTTCAATTGAAGTGGTAATGTCATTTTGGAACGGAAGCTTTCCTGAAAGAAAGCAACATAACCCAGGTGAGAAACAAAACATTACATGACGCTGATTTAAATAAATATATATATATATATATATATATATAAATATATATATACATATATGTTAGACTTCCTAGGATCCCAGGTTGGCTGAGGTAGGTACCGTAGGCCAAACAGGCACCCGCAAGCCCTAATGTTAGGGAAAAGGCAGGTCGCCTCTAGAGATAGCCCCAGCTCCACCCCCTCTGTAGCTTTTCACGAGCAGCTGGGCTTATCTTCAAGGCCAATGTGTAAAGTATTTGCAATTACGCTTGCAGCAATCCAATGATGACACCACAAGTAGACTCCACACGAATTTCATAAGAAAAACAAGTGTATGTTTACAGAAAGATATACGATGCAACCGCACTATGCTAAACCAACATAGGCTTCGGGATAATGCCCCCTGGCCTGTTATTATTGACCTACACCAAACAATCCTACGTAATCCTAATGTCGTAATATGCAGTTTGTTATGCAAGACTCAGGTACTTCGCAACATGACAATAATGCAGATTGTAATACGGCTATCTGGTGATTTGTACTGTCACTGCTATGCAATGCATAAAGCAACAACATGGTAGACTGCTATGCTCCTGTAATTCCATGCGTACGGTCCCCTTTCAGGTACTTTGTTAGGAAAAAGCAATGCAACATGTAATACAGTTATCAGACAGTCGTTATGCGAAACTAAGGCACTACGGAACACATATATCCGGCAGTTCAGTAGGCAACATTAATGCAATGTGTAATACGACAATCTGGCAGATCGTGATGCAGGACTAAGACAACGCCTGACTCATCTATCAGGCAGTTCGTTATGCAAACCTAGTGCAATGCGTAACACACCTATGAGCGGGTTCGTTAGGCAAACTAATGCAATGGACAATATGACAAAACAGGCAGTCTGTTGTGCAGAAATAAAGCAATGCATTATACAATCATCAGAAACTCCATGTATGCAGAAGTAGTGCAATACATAGGTTACTCCGGCACCATTCAGTGTGCCTCCGGCGGTCTCGCCACCACTCGTGCTGGCTTGCTGTTAGTCTCCGGTCAAAGTTGCCCCCCCACACGTATAGGATAGAACACAGCAAATGCAGCTTCGCACTCAGGGCCCGCTGCTGCCACTCCCTTGGCACATGGACCTCAATCCGCGCTGAAGCAGATAGAGAGGCCAAGATCATCTCCCTCCGACCCCGCTTCCCGCCCCTGGAGTCGACACACGTTACCTGGGGGTTGCGAACCCACTCTCTTCTCCTCATCCAGTGACTTGAGCCTCCAATGGAATTTCTCTGAATTTCCGGGCAATGGGAAGATCCCAGGCTGCACACTACACCCGCACTCAGAGTCAATGAGACTCCCTGGAACTCCGGGTGCACGATAACCAGACAACTCCTCACAAAGACTCAGGCTGCGCACGGCACCCGCACGCAGCGTCGCTGAGACACACTTGAACTTTCAGTGGCCATGATCACAGGGCACAACTTGCGCAGGTCTCCGTCGGTAGAAAGTACACACACACAGCGTAGCTGAGACAAACCTTATCTTCCGGTGTCCTGGTCACAGGGAACCTCTTGCCCAGGTTTCAGGTAGTAAAACTACACGCACACAGCATCGCTGGGACACACTTTATCTTCTGGTGCCCTGCTCACAGGGCACCTCCAGCGAGGGTCTTAGGCTGCAAACAGCAGACGCACACAGCGTCGCTGAGACACACTTGCTCTTCTGGTGTACATGATGACGGGCCAATCCACATGAAAGACGCAGGCTGACCCCAAGCACTGCACACTGTGTCGCTGAGACTTATTTGGCTCCCCGATACACACGTTCACAGGACGATCCTCTCAAAGGACTCTGGCTAGACAGAGCACACGCACAACACTAGTCTTAGTCTCGTTTGGAACTCCAGGTGCCTAAGATCACAGGGCACAACTTGCGAAGACCTCAGGCTAGACAGAGCACACGCACCCACCGCGTTTCTGAGAGTCTTCTCTGGCAACTTTTGAGTTCCTGTGTTTCCAAACAGTTAGCCAGCTCACCACGGGCCCTGGGGGGATAGTTACTTCAGGACACAGTACACAGGAAAGTCCTTCAAGCAGGGGGACTTAGCACACAGCAAAGTCCCTACAGCCTTTCCTTAGTTGCAACAGCAAACTGCAGGCCAGCCCCAGATCACACTGCAAGAGCAGTCCTATCCTTCAGACTCTTCAGTTGCTTCTTCCTTGGCAAAGGCTCCTCTTGATCCACGAAGTAGCTCCAGTCTTGTTCACACTTGAGCAAGCCATTCTCCAAAGTTCAGGGGCTTCAGCTCGCATAGTTATACCCCTCAATGGCTTTGAAGTCTTTGTGTTATAGGGGGCACTGACCCCTGCTCAAACCAGCTCTGGGTGCCTCCCTACCAGTGACATCTTATTCCTTTTATTAGTGAGGGTCTGGATTTTCAATCACTCAGAAGGTGATGGAACAATTGTTTTATAGCACCAGCCCAGGCCTCTTCACTCTTTGGGCTACACCTCCCCCTACATACTCCAGATGCAGGTCAGACTGTGCTGTCCCACCTCCTCCCCTGGGTCAACACATTCCCCAGATCCTATCTCTTTCAAATCCAGCCAGTCAATCCACAACCAGGCCGAGACACACAGAAATGTTTAAAGCACAAAAACCCAGCCACTTCTGAATGAGTGGCTCACAAACACATAATGCAAAAACCATCTTTATAAAAAGATGTGTTATTGAAGGGTGACTACCAGCATACTAAACTTCACCTTTCCTTCTTAAGCCTTTGCGAAGATAGGCTGGAAAACATATTACACAGCCTTTCCATTCTATTCTAATGGGCAAGATGGCCTTTCAGCAGTGAAAACAAAATGGAGATTGTTTCACTGCCAGGACATGGTACACACCTTTGTACATGTCCCACCTTTCACATGCACTGCACCCTGTCCAAGGGGTACCCTAGAACTCCCATAGGGGTGCCTGATATGTATGGAAAGGTAAGGGCAGAGTCTGGTAAGTGCGTGCACTTAACAGAACAACATGGCAGTTTAGGAAACTGCGTGCATAATGGACAGCCTATCTCCATTACACTTTACACAGGGAGCACATGCACTTTGACACTGTTTAGCAGTGGCAAAGTGTCCAAAACATCTAAGTTGGCAACACCATATCCAGCACAGTACCTTAAATAGGGGAGGTAGAGGCAAAAAGTCAGGGGTAATCACGCCTAGAAATGCCAGGCCTAACAATATATATATATATGTAGGTAGTTATAGTTAGAACCTAGTTTCCATAGGAAAAGCGTTTTTTGATTTGCTAATAACTTTGGTGTCATTTGGCGAATGCTCACGAAATTCTTTAAAAAAAAAAAGGTCTATCCAGGTCAGCTCCTATCCTGAACGTTTGGGGGTGATTCATTAAGCGCGGCTGAGAAAAAAGGGGGTTCCAAAAAGTTTTTTCTCCATGTTAATTTCCATAGGAAATTTTATTACAGGCTACAGCTCTAACTGCAAACAGAATTACACCAAATTTGACAAAAAAATAGCGCTTGGTTTAAAAAACGCCTTTTTTTGAAATGGTGTCAATCCGTTCTGCAGTTGTTGAGTAATTTAAAAAAAAGAAATTGATATCTGTGGCAGCGGTGGGTTTGCGACCCTCCTGACCACGAGCTTCACTGTGATTGGCTGCCAACACCCCAAACCAGGAAGTGTTGGCAGCCATCTTGTGACTCAGGAGAACCGAGTCACAAGAAAACAGTTGAAAAAAGATCAAAAAAGAATAAAAGGGGGCAGGGTAGAAACATACGGACCCCCTAGTCAGAATGCGTGCTGGGTGTGCGAATCCGGATGAATTATCTTTTTTTTTAAATGAAACGGGGGCTCCCCCACTTAATTTAAATGAGTCATCGGGTGGGCCAGGTTCCGGGGCCATCGTATAATAATATTGTGGGGTTCTGCAGCCTCCCCGGGGCTACGTAAATTAAATGCGGGAGGGCACACGGCCCTCCCACAGCCCCAGGGATTGCTACCTCCTCGGAGCTTGTTTTGTAATTATTGGGGGCCTCCAAAGCCCCCTCAAATGCCACCTCCCGGGCCTTTAATTAAATATGCAGGGGGGCCTCGCAGACCCCCAAAGCCCCAGGAACCACCACCTCCCGGGGCCTTGAAAATAGAAGTAGGGGCCGAGCAGCCCCCTGCCTGGAACCCTTGATGGCCCTGGGGACCACCACCACCCCCAGGGCCGGCTCGTGCAATATCCCAGGGAGCCCACCACCGGGACATTGTTGTTTGCTATGACAGGGTGGAAGCACGTCTTCCACTCTGTCATAGCAAACCCTGGTTTGCTTCGTTGAAGCGAGAGGAGGAACACCTGTTCTAGCTTCAATGAAGCAAAGCAAGATTCCTTTTGGGCAAGGGGAGCTGCATGTTAGCAGCTCCCTTTGCCCAAAAGCAATGCCTGTTCCCGCAGGAGGCAGGGAGGCGGTGGGACCGTGGGGGCATTGGGTCTCCCCCCACGGCCCCCATGAAGAGGCAGAAGTGAACAAGGGAAGGGGGACCATGCACCCCTCCCTAACGATTAATAAAAACATTAAAAAATGTGGCATGCCCCGGGGGAGGGGGTCCTCGGGCGAGTATAAATTAATGGAAGTGGACCCTTTTTTTATAGAAAAGTTTGGAGAGTCGATCCTAAGGTGGCGCTCAGCAAGGCCCCCTAGTGAGAATTCGCTGGGAGCGCAGCTCTCAGCACGACCCCCATAGTGTGATCATGCTGGGTGTCTTTAAAAGACCATTTACCTGTAAATGAGGATTTGTTGTGTGTTGACCCCTTCTTAGAGCCCCTGCACCTCCACTCTGCCTATGACTGAAAGAATTAGCCCCCCCTGACATTTGTATCAGCGTCCCCTGAAATTTGGCTCTAGTTGCACCCCTGACTGGCGTACGACGGCTCTGCCGACTCTGCTTAAGCTTACAGAATTCCATAGATTCTATCTGCCGTATGTCAATGACCCAGCTGTGGGGCTTGGACTATCTTGCAGACAGGATTCTGGGCCTTTTATTACCGATGTTCAACGGACCCTGTAGCTCGCTTTAGGGGATCCAGTGGAAGGGACTCTGGGGATCCAACAGTCATAATTCCTTGATCCAGAGATTAATGACCTGGGAGGGTATCCACTGAATGAGATTGCAGTATACCACAATGAGAATTCCAAGCTCCTGTACTCGGTTTATCAGGCATCCGTGCAGTATTCCCGCTAGCCAGTGGCCCAGATTGCACCAAATGCGATGCAGTGCGCGCAACGAAATTCGTTTTATTTATTTATATGTTTACTTACCTGTTAATGTCCGTAATCCATACATTATAACCCCCACCCTGCCCCTCCCCCTCCCTACGTCACCGCCCTGCAGTTACACCTACCACCGGCCGTGGCTGCTTGCAGGACTGGATTGGATTGGATATGTGTGAGACCTGCTGACTGCAGTGTAGGCTGGAGGCAGTGGTCAGCAAGGGCCCACAACCACATGGTGTTGACTTGTGGTGAACTGAGTTAGTGGCAACAGTGCCACTCAGCGTGTGCGCAGCCAGCAATGATATGTGGTTCGGGCGGGCCGCACTGGAAGCAATGTCTTTTGCCTAATGAAATCTGCCTCAATAAGACCACGTGGCGGTGACTTGTGGTGCACTGATTTAGTGGCATCAGAAACCTTCAGCGAATGCGCAGCCAGGGATGATGCGTGGTGCAGGCGGGCTGCACTGGGAGCAATGTCTGTTGCCTACTGGACTGTGTCATCTGCAATCAGGACTTGATTTGAATTGTGAGCCCTGCTGTCCGCAGTATAGATGGAAGGCAGTAGTCTGCACAGACATCGGGGAATGCTTTTTGTCACTTCCTCTTGACAAAATCCGAGGACATAGAGTACAATTCACTCTGCAATTAATAAATGAAGACTGAATTCAAATTGTGAGCCTTGCTGACCGCAGTTTAGGCATATGGAACAAAAGATAAAATATGTAGGAAATACATTGACGAAATATGTAGGTTTCAGGGACGTTATAGTTAGTTGCCTACTGGACTCTGAAATTAATGAATCAAGACTGAATTTGAATTGTGAGCCCTGTTGACCGCAGTGTAGGCTGGAGGCAGTGGTCAGTAAGGGCCCACAGGCACGTGGCATTGAGTTGAGCTGCACAGTTAGTGGCACCTGAAGCACTCAGCGTGTGTGCAGCCAGCGATGATGTGTCGTCGGGCAGGCCGCACTGGGTCCAATGTCTGTTGCTTACTGGACTGTGCAATTAATGTATCAAGACTGAATTTTAATTGTGAATCCTGCTGACCGCAGTGTAGGCCGGAGGCAGTGGTCAGCAAGGGCCCACAGCCACGTGGCGTTGACTTGAGCTGCAGATTGGGAGCATTTGGTCTTCTTAACCGATTATACTCTCGTACACAATTTGCATCAGCACTAATCTTGAATTGTGAGTTCTGCTGACCGCAGTGTAGGATGGAGGCAGCGGTCAGCAAGGGCCCACAGACACATGGCGTTGACTTGAGCTGCCCAGTTAGTGGCACCAGAACCATTCAGCATTTGCGCAGCCTGCAATGATGCGTGCTCCGGGTGGGCCTCACTGGTAGCAATGTCTGTTGCCTACTGGACTGCGTCATTTGCAATCGCGACTCCATCTGAATAATGATACTTGCTGTCCGTAGTGTACATTGAAGGCAGTAGTCTGTACAGACATAACTCTGCTGTGCTGTGCCGCTGAGTTCGCAGGGGGCCTGTGTCGAGGAGGCTTGCGGTCACAGCGGCGACCTTGTGGCAGGGTGAGGGCCAACGCTCTGGCAACTGGACTGGCTTCCCAGAAGTGACCCATGCCCAGAGCCCCGGCCTATTTATTCACACTCCTATGCTGGAGTGGCGTACGTTGGACCATCCCACTCCGCTTCCGCTTACAGGGTGGGGCGACACAGCTACATGACTGAGATCTTCCCCACTGCCTGAGGTAACATGGTTGCATCTACTGTCCACAACACTACACGCACCAGCAGTACATGTACATATGGAGAGGTCTGTGCTCTGCATAGTGAGGACTGTCTAGCACATCACCGCTACACTTGGCATTGTGTGCATTGTTACTGATGGATGACTTGCCTCCTTTACACATACTTGGTTCCCACTTCTCCCAACATTCAGCTATTGTGTGCCTAAGGGACCATGCTGTTTTGGGAAGGTCCGCTGTCTTGTTCTGCACAGCCTCTGTGGTAGTAGGGAGGGGTCCTGGGGGTGGTGGCAGTGGGTGTTGTGGCCTTCTTGTGTGTCGGAGCTGCATGATCAGTAGCTCTATGACATGTGTTGGTCTTCAGATGTGGCTCTGGGCTGGGCTCCCTTTCATACAGTAAGTAGTCATTCTGCCTTACACCAGTGAAAGGCAGATGTTAAATTCTTACTGCTAACGCAGCTTATTGCCTGTTTTTGGATTGCATCGCAGATTTGGATGGTCGTTGAAAATATCGGGAAGTGGTGTTTGCATGTTTTTTTTTGCACGGGAACGCCTACTCTGCATATCATTAGAGTTAGTTGTCGCTCTCATTCGTGGCGATGTTTTTTGCGGAAGCTATTGCTGGAAAACTGGCAATATCAGCGGTTTTCACCAGGTTGAGAATGGGATGATAATTCTTTCACCACTTTTGCCGCGCTTAAGTACCGATAACTCAGCGATAAGTCCTTGACAATACGCCCAATCGGTTTTTGGTTTTTTTCCGTCCAGATTCGTGTACCCAGCCGCTTTTTTAAAGAAAAATAGTCATCATTTTTAGTCCCTGGGGGTTTTGGTGAGATCGCCTGAGCAGGCCTAGGGGGTCAGGGTGTTTGTACCTTGCCCACTTTTCTTGTTTTTTCATCTTTTTTCTTGTGATTAGCATGTAATTACAACAAAGTCCTAATAAACACAAGGGCTCATTTTAGAGTCACCCTATAACCCAACAGTGGGGACTTATTGATGAGTTATCTGCACTTTAGCGCAGCAAAAGTGGCGCAAGAATTATCTCCCCATTCTCAAGTAGGTGCACATCGCCACATTGCCCACACGCTGACCTTATCAACGCAGCGGGCAATCAAAATCCTTCCACAGACAAAGCTGCTGGCTGTGCTGCACTTGTTGGCCTCTGGTACCTTCCAACCGGAAGTCTCACAGCCAGCCCTATTAAACTTCCTCACACATCTTGCATGCATGTCCACAAATGCAACGTAGGGCCTCTGTATCTGCACCACCCGCTCGTCCCAAATCGTAGTATTCCTGCACAACCAACCCCAACCCCAGCCGTTGCTTGACGCCTTTGTGCTCCCGATCCAAGATTGTAGTCACTGAAATGAGGGTGCGCCAGGTCATGAAGTCTAGTAGTCAACAGTAGTGGAAAAACAGTACTTTATTAGAAAAACATAAATTAACAACATAAAAACCTCAAACAACTAGTGACATTTCCAACGGGGAACAGGAACTAGTTGATTGAAATAACTGTAGATCGTCCTGGAAATCCCAACACTCCGTATTCAGAAACCTGTTGGATAAATTAAAACAATGGTTAAGAGTTAGTATGGTCACAAACGTAATATAGTACGATGTATTGCACTTGGACAAACCCGAATGCTTACAGCTATGATCAATCCTGCACAAAATTACCGTAACAGAAGTTTGTGCGGTCCTAACCTTTGTAGGAAAGAAAAGGAATGTAGGATTTATCATACCTGAAGCATCACGGTTTATTTCAGCCTAATACACCTGCATGTTTACTTCACCCACACTGCCTAGGAACAACTGTAGACCAAGCAAGGGAACCACAGCATATCAGGCTTCCTGTACATGTTGTGGGCAATTGACTGAACACATGTACTACTTGTGCCCCCTGCCGACACTGCACACAATCACTGCAACAGAAAGCACACGCATTCCAACAATGTGCAGGCAAAACTGGACCACCGGGGCCTGTACACTAATGTCGTTGCAAACTTCTCAGGCAGTGTGCAGGATTTCTACATCTATCGCAAGCATCCCAGCCCTGGTCCCCAGACAAGTCCGCTGCCCACCGATGACTGCCCAACCCTGGTCACCCAGACCTCAATGCTCACCTGCTGCCACTGGCGTGTCTCCAAGAGGGCCCACCACGTGCTGGAGCAACCTCCTCAGCCGTATCTGGATTCCGCGGCACAGACCCCAGCTCATCCTGCTGCACCATGCCGAGGAGTCATGTCTGTACAGCCAGCTGCCTTTGGCGTACACGTGGTCCAGCCAAGCTCACAATTTAAATCGGGTCTTGATTGCCAGGTTGGTGTATCGAGGCCTACGCATCATCGCAGGCTGCATACCCGCTCAGCTCTGGTGGCACTTACTCAGTGCACCTAAAGTCATTGCCACGTTGCCGGAGGCTCATAACGGCCAAAGTGCCTCGGCTGCCACCAACATAATAACCACAGGGATATACCCAGATAGAGTGTGGAAATGGCGTCGAGCAGGCCCGGCCCTTTTTGTTGGCAGGGTCACATATTCTGTGACGCCTTTTACTGCATGGTTGTGGTGTGGGTATAAACCAGCCGTGAGGGAGTGGCTGTGGCATGCTGACAACTAGACCTGTAATCAGCAGACCACCACAGGGAGGACCTGGGATATGTAGCGTTGTAGTTCCCTCCCTGTAAGCATAAGCGGAGTGGGATGGCTGAAACGTGCATCCTTCACGACTTTACCAATAGGGTGGTTTGAATCCGCACATCCACCGAGAGAGGTACACTATGGAAGCACAACTGCACTTTTTTCTCCCCCCCCCAAAAAAAAATATATATATTAATATTCAAGAAACAGAAGACATAATATTATTTTAATAACAAACAAAAAATTAAAAAAACTATTTTTAGGATATTAAAGTTACAAAATATCACTTAAAAAATTTCAAAATTACTGAAAAAAACATAGGTTTAATGAACATTAAAATTCAAAATTAGCATTTAAAAACCTTTGAAATTCACTGAAAAAACCATAAGTATCAGGCACGTTATAGTTAGAAATTAGCATTTAAAAACCTCTGAAATTCACTGAAAAAACCATAGGTTTCAGGGACGTTATAGTTAGTTTGACATTTCTCTCATACAAAACCATAGAAATTCCACCGTTATAGTTAGTTCAGCTAACTATAACTCGTGCCCTCGCAATGCACTGCTGATGACGTAACATTCATGACATGGTCAGTGACATCACTGATGACATCTCAAATGACATCACTAATGACATCACTGATGACATCATCCATGTGAAAATCTGATCCACCTCCTCACACTCTAATATAACCTTTGATACACCCACTGTAAAAGCTTTCGTAATCATCGACACACCAATACCAGTTACTACATACACACTCACTGATTCCTAGGTCTACACACACAACCACTCATTCACTCATACAATCATTCATACATGCAGTCACTCATCAATACAACACTATCATAAGCACTCATATACCTATACAGACACTCACACACCACCATTCATCCAGTGTTACTCACACCTAGTCCGTCATGCAAAGAATCAATCACACTTCCATTTACTGACCTATACAGCACATCACTTATTCAAACAGAAAACAATGCATACTTACTCTCTTATACAATCACTGATACAAGTGCACACTCATCCATACAGCCACTCTCACAATCACGGACTCTCATGTATAGTTATTTATATACTTCAACTTTCACATACACTTCCTTTTACATATGTAGTTACTTGGACATGTAACATTGAGACATCCATACACTCACCAACACACCCAAACACACATTCACCCACCCATACAGCTGTTTACACATGCACTCTTGAACCCATTCATACAGTAAATCAATCACTCAAACATCTATGCACAGAGTCACACACCTCCCACCCACCCACCCCCAAACTCAGTGATGTCATTTGAGTTGTCATCAGTAATGTCATTGTCCATGTCCATGTCATGAATGATGTAATATGTGACGTCATCAGCAGTGCATTGCGGGGGCGTGGGTCATTGTTAGCTGCACTAATCATAACAGGGGAATTTCTATGGTTTTGTATGAGAGAAATGTCCAAGTAACTATAACGTTCCTGAAAAGGTATGGATTTTTCATTGAATATATATAGGTAGTAAGCAAGGACACAGCCCAGTGTCCGAAACGCGTCTGAGGCATGCATGTTTTCCTGCACAGTAAATAAAATCTGGCAAGCAACAATCACTGTGTCCGTGGTCCTGTTCGGTGCAGCGAAGCACTTGGAAAGTGGAGTGTGTATATATATATATACATATAGATATATATATATATATATATATATATATATATATATATATATATATATATATATATATATATATATTCACTGAAAAAAACATAGGTTATAGACCATATATAGTTAGGAATTAACATTTAAAAAACCTTATTTTACTCACACAAAACCATTGAAATTCCATATATAGTTAGTTGCACTAACTATATATCGCGCACCCGCAATCCACTGCTGATCATGTCACATATTACATCATTCATGACATGGTCAGTGACATCACTGATGACATCACTGATGACATCACTGATGACAACATCCAGTGACTGTATGTTTCTGTAAAGTTAAAATATGTCTTACATATTGAAGAATGAGTGGATGTATAAGTGTCTGGATGAAGGATTTAGTAGGTGCGTGACTGACTGTATGAGTGAGTGATTAAATGTGTCTCACTGAATGCATGGGTTAGTGACTAAACTGTCTTAATTTGTGCATCATTATGTCTGTTGTTCTGTAAACTGCTGCATGTGTTGATCATTAGCTATACGAGAGGCTATATGTGTTATTAATTGGTTGCCCAAGTATTTCTATGGGAGATTGAGTTTGTGTGGGGGTGGCTGGAAGGTGTGTGACTCTATGCATAGATGTGTGAGCAGTTTATTCACTAGGTGTATGAGTTCAAGAGTGCATGTGGAAACAGCTACATGGGCAGTTGACTGTGTGCATGAGTGTATTGATGAGTGAATGGATATCTCAATGCTACATGTCATAGTAAGTACATATGTAAAACACAGTACATGTGAGAGTTGGCATATATAAATAACTGTGCATGAGAGCCACTGAATGAGTGAGTGGTTGTATCGATCATTGTGAACTTGTATAAGGGATTGTATAAGAGAGTAAATATGTGTTAGTATATGTTTCAATAAGTAAGGTGTGTTTAACTGTATAGTTGAAGAAACGGAGGTGAGATTGTTTCTTTGCATGACTGACTGGGTGTGTGAGTAACTCCATGGATGAGTGGCAGTATGTGAGTGTCTGTATACACTGAGTGTATCTAAGGTTATATTAGAGTCTGAAGAGGTTTATCGTATTAGCACAAGAATGATGCCAAATGAGATGTCATCAGTGATGTCATTTGAGATGTCATCAGTGATGTCATCAGTGATGTCACTGACCATGTCATGAATGATGTAATATGTGACATGATCAGCAGTGGATTGCGGGTGCGCGATATATAGTTAGTGCAACTAACTATATATGGAATTTCAATGGTTTTGTGTGAGTAAAATAAGGTTTTTTAAATGCTAATTCCTAACTATATATGGTCTATAACCTATGGTTTTTTCAGTGAATTTTCAAGGTTTTGTAAATGCTAATTCCTAACTATATATGGTCTATAACCTATGGTTTTTTCAGTGAATTTCAATGGTTTTTTAATAGCAAATATCATAAGCTGTCGAATGTCAAGTACGTGGTAAGTGAAAACATTTTCGTGTTTATGCACACTGATCTGCTTTGAATGGTGCCCCCCCCCCCTCATTTCTATTAGGAGTACTCTCTCTTTGCAGATAGTGAAAGGTAGTTAACGCAGGCCTTTGCCCCCGTTGTAATCCGTCGTGCCTGCTTCTCTCTCCATTTGATTGATTGCTATCCAAGTATTTACTGTTTTAGAATTAGTTCTCTTTGGTTCATTCTCTATTTACAAACAAACACAGAGTCGCAATACTCTGTTTAGTCTTTGCAGATAACGAAAAATCGTGTAAAAAAAAAGAAAAGGAATCGAGCAAAATCAGTAGGCCACTAATGGGATCTCTTTTTGACCTCGCTAAAATAGAAACATTAGGAACAACCCCTCATGACAAATACAAAACTAGTGAGATAAACTGAACTCCACACAATGATGGCTGCAAAACAGCTCGGCTCCGCCACCCACCCCGCCCAAAATAACGATAAAGAACGGCTGCCATGATTGGTTGCGGAATGACCACGACGGAGCTACGAAATGGTGCTGCTCTCATGCTAACCCCAGCTTCAGTCTGAAACATCCAGAAACACTGTAGACTACCAATTCGATCAGTTCCGGTAGCGCCCCAATGTAACCCGGTAGAGAAGAACTAGCCCTCCCCTCTTTGACTGATGGTTCTTGTTGCCTGTCCCTTCTGTTGTCATTTAACAGAACTATTTAGCCTGCTGAAAGGGGTTGTGTTCCGACCGCTGGTTGGTGGAGACATTTTGACTATATTCTGTACCTGCGTTGTCGCGTAATGCGTCATATGACGCGCCGCGTTAGCGCATCCGGAAGTCATCCGGGGCGCGCAGCGCGTAATGTAAGCATAACAAGTCATGTGACTTGTTAATAAAACTTTTCATTGGTTCATTTTACTTTTCTTATTGTAATGATGAAAGGCTTGGTCATATGACCTAAAAATTACGCTTTTCATTACTTCCGAACATTATTTTTTCTTAAATATATGTTATAATGTTCCAGGCTAATGTACTTTCCCGGAAATTTTACAACTGTCCTGCAAGTAAAATATATTCTTTTTTCGAGAAAAAGAGCGTTTCTTCGTCCCATGACGGAGCCGTTGACCAAAAGAGGGTCGACCTGCTGTCTTAGTCGCCGATACGCCTGAATATGAGATTCTTATCGATCACTTTATGTTGCAGGAATAGAAAACACAACAGCCCTTGACCATTTATCTTTACTGCGTTCCTTCGTATTATACCTTTTACCCTTCATGTAATTGGTCTGCTTTATTTCACTTGCCTTTTAATGATTCTAAAACAGTCACTATTATTAAAAACTTTACCAATGTATATACTACTACCATGTTTTCTTTTAAAAACCTTTATTGTGAAAATTTCATTATACAAATACGAGCCTATAACCACGTGGGCCTGCCACAGAGCAAACTGTAATCGTATATGATGAATAGACATTTACACTGTAGAGGAACGTAACGGGCGGGCCATTAGGGTGCAAGAACTAAGGTGTCTAACAGTTACGGAATCGGTGGACGTACATTTTATAATTAAAATACGACAGGGCCAGTTACAATAAAATTATCTAGATATACATTTGCGGGCAAGTACCATGGGTGACGTTAATTCGAACTTTCAACAGTACAGTAATCAATAACACATCAGAACTTAATATCAATAGGGATGTCGAAATAGTCAATCAATTCTCGTCCCCGCCCGCCATGTGCTTCAAAACTGCATACGTATCTCGTGATTTCAAGGTTCTGCAACCAGTACACAACAAGGAGTTACGAGTCCCATTTATTCCGGCGCCATTTTGGGCGAGGACGGGCAGGTCCAGGATATAGTCAAAATGTCTCTACCAACCATCGACTATGATGATGTTCATATGCTGTATTTATTAGAGTAACACTCATCTGTCCACATGAAATTAATTTGCCACAATCTAAACATGTCATTTTAATCTTTCCAAAGTTCTTCTAAATATTTGGGACCGTTTCCCTTGCCTCTGAAGCTCTCAGTGCCACTTCTTTGATGAATGTACTAGCAGGTCAGGGGTTCTCCTCCAAATCTCTCTTTTATGCAGCACTATAATTAATTGGTGCCACCTCTCCATATGACGATGCATGGTATAGTTACCACAACTATATTTTTTTTCGGTTCCTCTGGAGAGTTCATCGTGGCAGATGAAGCGTGTAACGTACCGGGCATTTACCTTTTTTTGCATGTACAGGAAAGGAAAAAAAAATCGAGCGTCCGAGTTCTAAGGTGTCCCAGGGCCATTTTAGTGGACCAGGCCCAAATCCAAAGAACAGGCCGCCATTTTGAGAGTCCTCTTGCAGCCGCCTGTCGCTGTAGCATCAAGAGCAGCCGAAACTCAGCTGAATGGCAACTGAAACGGTAAAGGGGCGCCCCACTACAGCAGACGAGCCTCCACCTAGGAAGGCCCATTCACGCCGGCTCCCCCCCCCTTCGGGCACCCCACGCCGTTATTCGGAGCAGTATTGTAGGATGGCCACACCAGTGCGGCAACTTGCTAGACATCACCTCGGTGGTAACCGAATCTCAACGCCTTGTGGTGTCTTCTATTCAAAAAACATTGTTATGCTGCCTTCGACCTATTCGCCGCAAGTGCGCACACAACTCAACTGCATAGCTTGCTAGACACCACCTCGGTGCCATCCGGATCTTGAAATGTCAGCACCTTTTGGTGTCTTCTCTTCAGAAAATATTGTTGCGCTGCCTTTGGCCCCATTCGCACATCAGTCCGCTACTGACGCCATCTCACAGGCTAATGGGGCGCCCCACGCCGACTTTCAGCATTGTAGAATGACCACACCAGTACAGCAACTTGCTAGACATCACCTCGGTGCCATCCGGATCTCGGCGCCCCACTGCAGATGAAGTGCCTCTCAACTATGAAACCACCACGGTGACATCCGGATCTTGGCGCGTTGTGCTGCCTTCGGCCTATTCGCACATCGGTCCGCTACTGACGCCATCTCACAGGCTAATGGGGCGACCCACGCCGAGTTTCAGCATTGTAGGATGACCACACCAGTACAGCAACTTGCTAGACATCACCTCGATGCCATCCGGATCTTGGCATCTCAACGCCTAGTGGTATCTTCCATACAAAAAATATTGTTACGCTGCCTTTGGCCCCATTCGCACATCAGTCCGCAACTTAGACATCACCTCGGTGCCATCCGGATCTTGGCATCTCAGCGCCTTGTGGTGTCAGTCAGAAAATATTGTTGCGCTGCCTTTGGCCCCATTCGCACATCGGTCCGCTACTGACGCCATCTCACAGGCCAACGGGGCGCCCCACGCCGACTTTCAACATTGTAGGATGGCCACAGAAGTGCGACAACTTACTAGACACCACCTCGGTGCCATCCGGATCTTGGCGCGTTGTGCTGCCTTCGGCCTATTCGCACATCGGTCCGCTACTGACGCCATCTCACAGGCCAACGGGGCGCCCCACGCCGACTTTCAGCATTGTTGGATGGCCACACCAGTGCGGCAACTTACTAGACACCACCTCGTGCCATCCGGATCTTGGCGCGTTGTGCTGCCTTCGGCCTATTCGCACATCGGTCCGCTACTGACGCAAACTCACAGGCCAACGGGGCGCCCCACGCCGACTTTCAGCATTGTAGGATGGCCACACCAGTGCTGCAACTTGCTGGACACCACCTCGGTGCCATCCGGATCTTGGCGCGTTGTATTGCCTTCGGCCTATTCGCACATCGGTCCGCTACTGACGCCGCCTCACGTGCCAACGTATTTTCTCCGCATTTTATACCCTATGCCGCATAACAGGTCATGTGACTTGTTTATAAAACTTTTCATTGGTTCATTTTACTTTTGGTTTCCTAATGATGGAAGGCTTGATCATATGACCTAAAAACAACACTTTTCATTGGATGAAAACTTTATTTTTTTCCCAAACGATGAAAGCCCCACCTTGTTTCTGGATGTTTCAGACTAAACTGGCGTCAGCATGAGAGCACCACCATCTCGTAGCTCCGTCGTGGTCATTCCGCGAGCAATCATGGCAGCCGCTCCCCACCAGAAGCCTGCAGGAGTCGGGGCCCCCAAAACTTTTGATGAATTCTCAAGGCGGAGGGGACGCTTTCGAGAATGGGGTCCAAGACCTAGCAGACAAGCGTCCGATTTCCAAGGTGTCCCAGGGCCATTTCAGTGGACCAGGCCCAAAAAGGAAAGAGCCTGCCGCCATTTTGAGAGTCCTGTGACAGCCGCCTATCGCTGCACCGCAAGAGTGGGCGCAACTCAGCTGAATTGCGGCTTTTGACACAGTGGACCAAAAACGGACGGAATGGCAACTGAAACGGTAAAGGGGCGCCCCACTACAACAGATGACACTCCACCTGGAGAAGCCCGTTCACGCCGCCTCCCCCGGGGCGCCCCACGCCGTTTTTCGGAGCAGCATTGTAGGATACCAAAACCAGTGCGGCAACTTACTGGACATCACCTTGGTGCCATCGTTCTGCTGCCTTGGAACTATTCGCACAACAGTTTGCTACTGATGACCCACCCCCCGCGACGCCCCACGCCGTTATTTGCTGGGTGGCAACTTACTAGACATCACTTTCGTGTCATCTAGATTTCGGCGCTTTCTGCTGCCTTGGAACTATTCGCACAACAGTTTGCTACTGATGACCCACCCCCCGCGACGCCCCATGCCGGAAATCTGGACGTTGTGCTGCGTTGGGACTATTCGCACAGCCGACCGCTACTTCGTTGTTTTTCCCTAAAAATGTTTATATGTTATTACTATTTTTGTTTTCTTGTATATATTTATAAATTATTACAGTTTTATAATCTTACTACTTTGTCGGAGTGCTATATATTTTTAATGTGACACATAATTGTAAAAACTTTGATGTACAAAGAGTCATCCCTGGAATCTTCCGCTTCACGCTCGGTCCCCTCCCCAATCACAATACAGGATGGTTTTCAGATAATAGCAACGCTTCTGCTGTGACGGATCTCATCGAGTGTGGGCCTTGATCTACTATAACTCCTTTGAAGAGGGGTGATTCTTTACAGCTGTGGCCATAAACTACATCTGCAGGGCTAGCTGATAGCCTAGGACCGGCCTGGACAATCGGACACAGAGGAAAAGGAGTGTCAGAGGGTGCGGTAGTGAATAGGGCGAAAGGGAGGTGTCGGGCGGGCACAGGGTGTGATTCTCAGGGAAGAGCAGCGCAGATGGGGGGAGGTTTATTACCCATGCATAAGACAGAGAGCGGGGGTGACCACTGCCTGGGTGAGATGCTTGCGAGGGTGGGGAGCCATGCTAAGGATCGACAGCGTGCACAGAGTGGGTCTGGTCAAGGCATCTAAAATGGCTGCCGTGCACGACAAAAGTGTGGCATTTGAAAAAAGACAAGATGGCGCAGACAATGTTTTTCAACACTTCCTGATTTCCTTCGAATCGAACGTTAACAGACGTTGGGGCATATTACCAAAGTTAAGCGATATTTATCCCTAACGATGCATTGCAAAGATTTTTTTACCGTCAGAAATTATCGCAGATAAACCTTGCTATTATCAAGGTTTATCGCAAATACGATAAAAAACGACCGCAATGCATTAATATCGCTGAAAACTCAGCGATATTCATGCATTACCGATCTAATGCTCTTGGCCATGTTATCCACCTCCCATTGGATAACATGGCTAAGAACTGCTCAGGGGAGCTGTTACTTTTTGGAGATATTCGCGCTTATCTCGAATATTTCCAAAAGTTGATAATAGGAGATAGCGATGTTAGCGACTGTTTCCAGTCGCTAACATCTTGGCATGCCCACTTTGCATGTCATTAGTGATAAATATCACTCACATGCAAAGTGGGGCCCAAGATGGTCGCTATCTCCTACTAGCCGTCGCTAACTGGTGTTAGCAACAGCTAGGTAATACAGATATAATTTTATCTCCGCGAAGCGGAGCGCTGTTACAGATATATATCTTGTTTTTGAACGTTAATTTCTCAAAATGCACTGAAGCACATATATTGAGACCTAGCAAAGGCACATCGGGCTACCAGTCCCTAATATTTTACCAAGTTTCGTGCAAATCCATTCAGCCGTTCGATTATTATTATTATTTTTTTTTTTTGCCCCGCGGGGCCCTTTTAAAACCTCCACATCAAACCTAGGGGGTCAGCGAGGATCTACTATGCCCCCTTATGGTCATTTGCCCCTTCGCTTTGGCCTCCTCTTGTCTCTCGATCCTACCGAGAGACAAGATGGCGGCCGCTACGTACTGTTTGGAATGTTTACAGACACCGGAGAGCCAATCAGCTTCGCTTCGCAAAGCTCCGTAACGCGAAAAGTACGCGAAGCGGTGCGCTGTTACAGATATATATCTTTTTTTGAACGTTAATTTCTCAAAATCCACTGAAGCACATATATTGAGACCTAGCAAAGGCACATCGGGCTACCAGTCCCTACAATTTTGCCAAGTTTCGTGCAAATCCATTCAGCCGTTCGATTATTATTATTATTATTTTTTTTTGCCCCGCGGGGCCCTTTTAAAACCTCCACATCAAACCTAGGGGGTCAGCGAGGATCTACTATTCCCCCTTATGGTCATTTGCCCCTTCGCTTTGGCCTCCTCTTGTCTCTCGATCCTACCGAGAGACAAGATGGCGGCCGCTACGGACTGTTTGGAATGTTGACAGATGCCGGAGAACCAATCAGCTTCGCTTCACAAAGCTCCGTTGCGCGAAAAGTACGCGTCCTGGAGCGCTGCCCGGTCCGCTGTTACAGATATATATCTTTTTTTAAACGTTAATTTCTCAAAATCCACTGTAGCACATATATTGAGACCTACAAAAGGCACATCGGGCTACCAGTCCCTACAATTTTGCCAAGTTTCGTGCAAATCCATTCAGCCGTTCGGGCTAAAAGTGAGGCCAACCGCCCTATGGAAAACTCAATGTTAAAAACACGTTTTGGGACCCCCCTTTTTTCTCGACCCCCCCTGGACGAACCCCCCCCCAATTTTCAGGGGCTGCTCAGAAACAAAATGTGCCATTTTCCTGAAAATTTCAGCCAATTCCGTCCACAAACGCCAAAGTTATTAGACATAGAATTTTCCAAAAACCCATAGAGAAAAAATCCTAACTATATATACCTACTGGCGACCGCCAGTAGGTAATATATATATATAGATATATATATATATATATATATATCTATATATATATATCTATATATATAGATATATATATATATATATTACCTACTGGCGGTCGCCAGTAGGTATATATAGTTAGGATTTTTTCTCTATGGGATTTTTGAAAATTCTATGTCTAATAACTTTGCCGTTTGTGGACGGAATTGGCTGAAATTTTCAGGAAAATGGCACATTTTGTTTCTGAGCAGCCTTTGAAAATTTGGGGGGGGTTCGTCAAGGGGGGGCCGAGAAAAAAGGGGGGTCCCAAAACGCGTTTTTCCCATGTTAATTTCCATAGGGCGGTTGGCCTCACTTTTAGCCCGAACGGCTGAATGGATTTGCACGAAACTTGGCAAAATTGTAGGGACTGGTAGCCCGATGTGCCTTTTGTAGGTCTCAATATATGTGCTCCAGTGGATTTTGAGAAATTAACGTTTAAAAAAAGATATATATCTGTAAGCGCGGACCGGGCAGCGGCCTAGGACGCGTACTTTTCGCGCAACGGAGCTTTGTGAAGCGAAGCTGATTGGTTCTCCGGCGTCTGTCAACATTCCAAACAGTCCGTAGTGGCCGCAAACAGTCCGTAGTGGCCGCCATCTTGTCTCTCGGTAGGATCGAGAGACAAGAGGAGGCCAAAGCGAAGGGGTAAATGACCATAAGGGGGAATAGTAGATCCTCGCTGACCCCCTAGGTTTGATGTGGAGGTTTTAAAAGGGCCCCGCGGGGCAAAAAAAAAAAATTATAATAATAATCTTACGGCTGAATGGATTTGCACGAAACTTGGCAAAATTGTAGGGACTGGTAGCCCGATGTGCCTTTGCTAGGTCTCAATATATGTGCTTCAGTGGATTTTGAGAAATTAACGTTCAAAAAAAGATATATATCTGTAACAGCGCACCGCTTCGCGTACTTTTCGCGTTACGGAGCTTTGCGAAGCGAAGCTGATTGGCTCTCCGGTGTCTGTAAACATTCCAAACAGTCCGTAGCGGCCGCCATCTTGTCTCTCGGTAGGATCGAGAGACAAGAGGAGGCCAAAGCGAAGGGGCAAATGACCATAAGGGGGCATAGTAGATCCTCGCTGATCCCCTAGGTTTGATGTGGAGGTTTTAAAAGGGCCCCGCGGGGCAAAAAAAATAAATAATAATAATAATCGAACGGCTGAATGGATTTGCACGAAACTTGGTAAAATATTAGGGACTGGTAGCCCGATGTGCCTTTGCTAGGTCTCAATATATGTGCTTCAGTGCATTTTGAGAAATTAACGTTCAAAAACAAGATATATATCTGTAACAGCGCTCCGCTTCGCGGAGATAAAATTATATCTGTATTACCTAGCTGTTGCTAACACCAGTTAGCGACGGCTAGTAGGAGATAGCGACCATCTTGGGCCCCACTTTGCATGTGAGTGATATTTATCACTAATGACATGCAAAGTGGGCATGCCAAGATGTTAGCGACTGGAAACAGTCGCTAACATCGCTATCTCCTATTATCAACTTTTGGAAATATTCGAGATAAGCGCGAATATCTCCAAAAAGTAACAGCTGCCCTGAGCAGTTCTTAGCCATGTTATCCTATGGGAGGTGGATAACATGGCTAAGAGGATTAGCTCGGTAATGCATGAATATCGCTGAGTTTTCAGCGATATTAATGCATTGCGGTCGGTTTTTATCGTATTTGCGATAAACTTTGATAATAGCAAGGTTTATCTGCGATAATTTCTGACGGTAAAAAAATCTTTGCAATGCATCGTTAGGGATAAATATCGCTTAACTTTGGTAATATGCCCCAACGTCTGTTAACGTTCGATTCGAAGGAAATCAGGAAGTGTTGAAAAACATTGTCTGCGCCATCTTGTCTTTTTTCAAATGCCACACTTTTGTCGTGCACGGCAGCCATTTTAGATGCCTTGACCAGACCCACTCTGTGCACGCTGTCGATCCTTAGCATGGCTCCCCACCCTCGCAAGCATCTCCCCCAGGCAGTGGTCACCCCCGCTCTCTGTCTTATGCATGGGTAATAAACCTCCCCCCATCTGCGCTGCTCTTTCCTGAGAATCACACCCTGTGCCCGCCCGACACCTCCCTTTCGCCCTATTCACTACTGCACCCTCTGACACTCCTTTTCCTCTGTGTCCGATTGTCCAGGCTGGTCCTAGGGTATCAGCTAGCCCTGCAGATGTAGTTTATGGCCACAGCTGTAAAGATTCACCCCTCTTCAAAGGAGTTATAGTAGATCAAGGCCCACACTCGATGAGATCCGTCACAGCAGAAGCGTTGCTATTATCTGAAAACCATCCTGTATTGTGATTGGGGAGGGGACCGAGCGTGAAGCGGAAGATTCCAGGGATGACTCTTTTTACATCAAAGTTTTTACAATTATGTGTCACATTAAAAATATATAGCACTCCGACAAAGTAGTAAGATTATAAAACTTTAATAATTTATAAATATATACAAGAAAACAAAAATAGTTATAACATATAAACATTTTTAGGGAAAAACAACGAAGTAGCGGTCGGCTGTGCGAATAGTCCCAACGCAGCACAACGTCCAGATTTCCGGCGTGGGGCGGGTCATCAGTAGCAAACTGTTGTGCGAATAGTTCCAAGGCAGCAGAACGCGCTGAAATCTAGATGACACGAAAGTGATGTCTAGTAAGTTGCCACCCAGCAAATAACGGCGTGGGGCGTCGCGGGGGGTGGGTCTTCAGTAGCAAACTGTTGTGCGAATAGTTCCAAGGCAGCAGAACGATGGCACCAAGGTGATGTCCAGTAAGTTGCCGCACTGGTTTTGGTATCCTACAATGCTGCTCCGAATAACGGCGTGGGGCGCCCCGGGGGAGGCGGCGTGAACGGGCCTCTCCAGGTGGAGTGTCATCTGTTGTAGTGGGGCGCCCCTTTACCGTTTCAGTTGCCATTCCGTCCGTTTTTGGTCCACTGTGTCAAAAGCCGCAATTCAGCTGAGTTGCGCCCACTCTTGCGGTGCAGCGATAGGCGGCTGTCACAGGACTCTCAAAATGGCGGCAGGCTCTTTCCTTTTTGGGCCTGGTCCACTGAAATGGCCCTGGGACACCTTGGAAATCGGACGCTTGTCTGCTAGGTCTTGGACCCCATTCTCGAAAGCGTCCCCTCCGCCTTGAGAATTCATCAAAAGTTTTGGGGGCCCCGACTCCTGCAGGCTTCTGGTGGGGAGCGGCTGCCATGATTGCTCGCGGAATGACTACGACGGAGCTACGAGATGGTGGTGCTCTCATGCTGACGCCAGCTTCAGTCTGAAACATCCAGAAACAAGGTGGGGCTTTCATCGTTTGGAAAAAAAAAAAGTTTTCATCCAATGAAAAGTGTTGTTTTTAGGTCATATGATCAAGCCTTCCATCATTAGGAAACCAAAAGTAAAATGAACCAATGAAAAGTTTTATAAACAAGTCACATGACCTGTTATGCGGCATAGGGTATAAAATGCGGAGAAAATACGTTGGCACGTGAGGCGGCGTCAGTAGCGGACCGATGTGCGAATAGGCCGAAGGCAGCACAACGCGCCAAGATCCGGATGGCACCGAGGTGGTGTCCAGCAAGTTGCAGCACTGGTGTGGCCATCCTACAATGTTGAAAGTCGGCGTGGGGCGCCCCGTTGGCCTGTGAGTTTGCGTCAGTAGCGGACCGATGTGCGAATAGGCCGAAGGCAGCACAACGCGCCAAGATCCGGATGGCACCGAGGTGGTGTCTAGTAAGTTGCCGCACTGGTGTGGCCATCCTACAATGCTGAAAGTCGGCGTGGGGCGCCCTGTTGGCCTGTGAGATGGTGTCAGTAGCGGACTGATGTGCGAATGGGGCCAAAGGCAGCGCAACAATATTTTCTGACGAGAAGACACCACAAGGCGCTGAGATGCCAAGATCCGGATGGCACCGAGGTGATGTCTAAGTTGCGGACTGATGTGCGAATGGGGCCAAAGGTAGCGTAACAATATTTTCTGTATGGAAGATACCACTAGGCGTTGAGATGCCAAGATTCGGATGGCACCGAGGTGATGTCTAGCAAGTTGCTGCACTGGTGTGGTCATCCTACAATGCTGAAACTCGGCGTGGGTCGCCCCATTAGCCTGTGAGATGGCGTCAGTAGCGGACCGATGTGCGAATAGGCCGAAGGCAGCACAACGCGCCAAGATCCGGATGTCACAGTGGTGGTTTCATAGTTGAGAGGCACTTCATCTGCAGTGGGGCGCCGAGATCCGGATGGCACCGAGGTGATGTCTAGCAAGTTGCTGTACTGGTGTGGTCATCCTACAATGCTGAAAGTCGGCGTGGGGCGCCCCATTAGCCTGTGAGATGGCGTCAGTAGCGGACTGATGTGCGAATGGGGCCAAAGGCAGCACAACGCGCCAAGATCCGGATGGCACCGAGGTGGTGTCCAGCAACTTGCCGCACTGGTGTGGCCATCCTACAATGCTGCGCCGAAAGTCGGCGTGGGGCGCCCCGTTGGCCTGTGAGTTCGCGTCAGTCAGTGGGGGCTGTTTGAGGATCTGACTGCATTGGAAAGCAATGTGATGCTGTGCGTCGCCCCCAAGATGGAGGTTCCTCGGCTGCAGTGGGGCGCCCCTTGGTGTTTCACTCGCTATGCAGCTGAGTTGCGTGCGCACTTGTGGCGAATAGGCCGAAGGCAGCACAACGCGCCGAGATCTGGATGGCACCGAGGTGGTGTCCAGCAATTTGCCGCACTGGTGTGGCCATCCTACAATGCTGCGCCGAAAGTCGGCGTGGGGTGCCCCGTTGGCCTGTGAGGTGGCGTCAGTAGCGGACCGATGTGTGAATAGGCCGGAACCAGCACAAGGCGCCAAGATCCGGATGGCACCGAGGTGGTGTCATAGTTGAGAGTTCTGAGCAGCGCTTGTAACACTGTCTGAAGCTTATTTGCACCTGCTGCAGCTTCACTATTGCCCTGGTGTGGCCTAAGATCGCCCATGACATAGGCGGCCACCTCCCGGGGTCCGGCGGAACTTTTTTCCTTTTCCTTTCTGCATCTTGTCCCAAATTCGTTTGACCTGAAGACACGACCAGGTCCCTGAATGTGTGCAGGGGGACGCTATTGATTGAGTCAAAATGGCGGCTTCACACAAAGCTGACTCAAGCGTTTTCTGGTGGTTTCATAGTTGAGAGGCACTTCATCTGCAGTGGGGCGCCGAGATCCGGATGGCACCGAGGTGATGTCTAGCAAGTTGCTGTACTTGTGTGGTCATCCTACAATGCTGAAACTCGGCGTGGGTCGCCCCATTAGCCTGTGAGATAGCTGTTCTTTGGATTTGGGCCTGGTCCACTAAAATGGCCCTGGGACACCTAAGAACTCGAACGCTCGATTTTTTTTTCCTTTCCTGTACATGCAAAAAAAGGTAAATGCCCGGTATGTTACACGCTTCATCTGCCACGATGAACTCTCCAGAGGAACCGAAAAAATATATAGTTGTGGTAACTATACCATGCATCGTCATATGGAGAGGTGGCACCAATTAATTATAGTGCTGCATAAAAGAGAGATTTGGAGGAGAACCCCTGACCTGCTAGTACATTCATCAAAGAAGTGGCACTGAGAGCTTCAGAGGCAAGGGAAACGGTCCCAAATATTTAGAAGAACTTTGGAAAGATTAAAATGACATGTTTAGATTGTGGTAAATTAATTTCATGTGGGCAGATGAGTGTTACTCTAATAAATACAGCATATGAACATCATCATAGTCGATGGTTGGTAGAGACATTTTGACTATATCCTGGACCTGCCCGTCCTCGCCCAAAATGGCGCCGGAATAAATGGGACTCGTAACTCCTTGTTGTGTACTGGTTGCAGAACCTTGAAATCACGAGATACGTATGCAGTTTTGAAGCACATGGCGGGCGGGGACGAGAATTGATTGAATATTTCGACATCCCTATTGATATTAAGTTCTGATGTGTTATTGATTACTGTACTGTTGAAAGTTCGAATTAACGTCACCCATGGTACTTGCCCGCAAATGTATATCTAGATAATTTTATTGTAACTGGCCCTGTCGTATTTTAATTATAAAATGTACGTCCACCGATTCCGTAACTGTTAGACACCTTAGTTCTTGCAACCTAATGGCCCGCCCGTTACGTTCCTCTACAGTGTAAATGTCTACTCATCACATACGATTACAGTTTGCTCCGTGGCCGGCCCACGTGGTTATAGGCTCGTATTTGTATAATGAAATTTTCACAATAAAGGTTTTTAAAAGAAAACATGGTAGTAGTATATACATTGGTAAAGTTTGTAATAATAGTCACTGTTTTAGAATCATTAAAAGGCAAGTGAAATAAAGCAGACCAATTACATGAAGGGTAAAAGGTATAATACGAAGGAACGCAGTAAAGATAAATGGTCAAGGGCTGTTGTGTTTTCTATTCCTGCAACATAAAGTGATCGATAAGAATCTCATATTCAGGCGTATCGGCGACTAAGACAGCAGGTCGACCCTCTTTTGCTCAACGGCTCCATCATGGGACGAAGAAACGCTCTTTTTCTCGAAAAAAGAATATATTTTACTTGCAGGACAGTTGTAAAATTTCCGGGAAAGTACATTAGCCTGGAACATTATAACATATATTTAAGAAAAAATAATGTTCGGAAGTAATGAAAAGCGTAATTTTTAGGTCATATGAGCAAGCCTTTCATCATTACAATAAGAAAAGTAAAATGAACCAATGAAAAGTTTTATTAACAAGTCACATGACTTGTTATGCTTACGTTACGCGCTGCGCGCCCCGGATGACTTCCGGATGCGCTAACGCGGCGCGTCATATGACGCATTACGCGACAACGCAGGTCCAGAATATAGTCAAAATGTCTCCACCAACCAGCGGTCGGAACACAACCCCTTTCAGCAGGCTAAATAGTTCTGTTAAATGAGAACAGAAGGGACAGGCAACAAGAACCATCAGTGAAAGAGGGGAGGGCTAGTTCTTCTCTACCGGGTTACATTGGGGCGCTACCGGAACTGATCGAATTGGTAGTCTACAGTGTTTCTGGATGTTTCAGACTGAAGCTGGGGTTAGCATGAGAGCAGCATCATTTCGTAGCTCCGTCGTGGCCATTCCGCAACCAATCATGGCAGCCGCTCTTTATCGTTATTTTGGGCGGGGTGGGTGGCGGAGCCGAGCTGTTTTGCAGCCATCATTGTGTGGAGTTCAGTTCATCTCACTAGTTTTGTATTTGTCATGAGGGGTTGTTCCTAATGTTTCTATTTTAGCGAGGTCAAAAAGAGATCCCATTAGTGGCCTACTGATTTTGCTCGATTCCTTTTCTTTTTTTTTACACGATTTTTCGTTATCTGCAAAGACTAAACAGAGTATTGCGACTCTGTGTTTGTTTGTAAATAGAGAATGAACCAAAGAGAACTAATTCTAAAACAGTAAATACTTGGATAACAATCAATCAAATGGAGAGAGAAGCAGGCACGACGGATTACAACGGGGGCAAAGGCCTGCGTTAACTACCTTTCACTATCTGCAAAGAGAGAGTACTCCTAATAGAAATGAGGGGGGGGGCACCATTCAAAGCAGATCAGTGTGCATAAACACGAAAATGTTTTCACTTACCACGTACTTGACATTCGACAGCTTATGATATTTGCTATTAAAAAACCATTGAAATTCACTGAAAAAACCATAGGTTATAGACCATATATAGTTAGGAATTAGCATTTACAAAACCTTGAAAATTCACTGAAAAAACCATAGGTTATAGACCATATATAGTTAGGAATTAGCATTTAAAAAACCTTATTTTACTCACACAAAACCATTGAAATTCCATATATAGTTAGTTGCACTAACTATATATCGCGCACCTGCAATCCACTGCTGATCATGTCACATATTACATCATTCATGACATGGTCAGTGACATCACTGATGACATCTCAAATGACATCACTGATGACATCACTGATGACAACATCCAGTGACTGTATGTTTCTGTAAAGTTAAAATATATCTTACATATTGAAGAATGAGTGGATGTATAAGTGTCTGGATGAAGGATTTAGTAGGTGCGTGACTGACTGTATGAGTGAGTGATTAAATGTGTCTCACTGAATGCATGGGTTAGTGACTAAACTGTCTTAATTTGTGCATCATTATGTCTGTTGTTCTGTAAACTGCTGCATGTGTTGATCATTAGCTATACGAGAGGCTATATGTGTTATTAATTGCTTGCCCAAGTATTTCTATGGGAGATTGAGTTTGTGTGGGGGTGGCTGGAAGGTGTGTGACTCTATGCATAGATGTGTGAACAGTTTATTCACTAGGTGTATGAGTTCAAGAGTGCATGTGGAAACAGCTACATGGGCAGTTGACTGTGTGCATGAGTGTATTGATGAGTGAATGGATATCTCAATGCTACATGTCATAGTAAGTACATATGTAAAACACAGTACATGTGAGAGTTGGCATATATAAATAACTGTGCATGAGAGCCACCGAATGAGTGAGTGGTTGTATCGATCATTGTGAACTTGTATCAGGGATTGTATAAGAGAGTAAATATGTGTTAGTATATGTTTCAATAAGTAAGGTGTGTTTAACTGTATAGTTGAAGAAATGGAGATGAGATTGTTTCTTTGCATGACTGACTGGGTGTGTGAGTAACTCCATGGATGAGTGGAAGTGTGTGAGTGTCTGTATACACTGAGTGTATCTAAGGTTATATTAGAGTCTGAAGAGGTTTATCGTATTAGCACAAGAATGATGTCAAATGAGATGTCATCAGTGATGTCATCAGTGATGTCATTTGAGATGTCATCAGTGATGTCACTGACCATGTCATGAATGATGTAATATGTGACATGATCAGCAGTGGATTGCAGGTGCGCGATATATAGTTAGTGCAACTAACTATATATGGAATTTCAATGGTTTTGTGTGAGTAAAATAAGGTTTTTTAAATGCTAATTCCTAACTATATATGGTCTATAACCTATGGTTTTTTCAGTGAATATATATATATATACACACTCCATATATATATATTCACTGAAAAAACCATAGGTTTTACACCAGTTATAGTTAGCTGGAAGTTTTACTCGCATAAAACCATTGAAATTCCCACGTTATAGTTAGTTGGACTCACTATAACTTGCGCGTGCAATGCACTGCTGATGACGTCACATATTACATCACTCATGACATGGTCAGTGACACCCAAGGGGGGTGCTGCCACAACTTGTCTTCAAATCACAGTTCTTCTCGTGAGGCTCCATACGTGCCACCAACACTCGCTACCATAGTCCAGATCAGCTGCAGCCTGACCCTGAACGACTGCATCAATAAACAGTCAGGGACCCACCATGGTCGCGTGGAGGTGCAGTCTCGTGACCCAAGCAGGAACACATTAAATTCAAAATAAAGCTGCCGTTTGAGGTACTGGGTTTTTCAGAACCGGTACCAAACCGGTAACCCAGCGGTGCCAGGGTACACCCAAAGACCTCGGGTTCTTTCCTGATTCAGACCACAGAAACTCAGAGTCTTCTAGGTGAAGTCAAGGATCAATTTTATTGGCTGTAACCAAGGTAACAAGCATCCTAGAAGTACAACACATGGGATGTATATTCTCAGGATACTGCTCAAATTTACAAAGCCAGGCTTCTCTTTTTATACAAAATATTAAGCTTCAGGCAAACATTCTTGGGTTTACAGTATACAATAAAAAAAAATTCGTTACAAAGGAAAAGCAGAGTCATGATGACATGTCCATATTTCAGTTCGTCCAGCCCACAACAAATCATCCGGCAAGGCCCAACATTTCATCAGATAACGGTGGACCCCCAATAAAAATGGGCACCTCCCCATCATAAAGCAAGTGAGAGAGAAAAGAGCAGGGACAGGTGTGAGCAAGATTCGGCAGGGTGTGTGCGATGAAATGGGTTTATGGCCTGTTGTGCCTTGATGCTATCTCATTCGGCCACTGGGAGAGGAACTGACCAAACAGGTTCGGCCTGGGGCAATGGTTCCAACTTGCCCAGGTCAGAGAAAAGTCAATTAAGGTGTACGTGTCCTTTGGAATCGAATTTGCTGTATCATAAGCCTATGTCAGGGCAACCCACAAAATGGCTGCCGTACACAAAATGGAAGCCAAGGGTTCAAGACGAAAATGACGATTTCGAGGTGAAATCGTCACTCGAATATGGCGAAAATGCTTGTACATAGTGTACTAGCCATTTTCGGTCTTTTGATACTAAATTCGTCATGTTACGATGAAGTTTTATTCTCGAGTCCAGAATTTTCAGAACCACAAACCCTCCTTTTGCCCTTACATAGGCAATTTAACCTAATCTCATGCTAATCTGAGTCCAGGTCTATATTCCTAAAGTCATTGAGATGTTGCTGTAACATCATTCTAGTACTGAGCTCGTCTCTTGATACAGGTTTCCTTACACATGATGCAGCACAGAGGTCACATATTGCAGGAGCACACTGCACGCATAGACAGAACAGGAAAAGAATGGCTAAGGCCATCCCAATGACCATCAGAATTTTCCATCCCCAGGCGGATATCAGTTTCCAGAACCATCCCATTAAAGACCAATCTCCTTTATCCACATGAATAGATTCGGAAATCTTATGCAGTTTAGAGATGGCCTGGTACACTGTTGGAGCGTTATCTGGAATGAAAACGCAGCAACTCGATTGGATCAATCTACATACCCCACCTCGGTCTGCAAGTATGACATCTAAAGCGACCCTGTTCTGAAGGGTCATAAGACGATCCGACTGGAGCTCAGCAGTCAAGTTACTAAGGGCACCAGCAGTTTCAATTACGGTGGACTCAACCACCCTTGTCAATTGCCTTATGTTCCTGCTGTTAGCCATCGGTCCCCAGAACGGCAGAAAACCCTTTATGAAGTCCCCAAATTCTTGTCCTGCAGTGTCTTCTTGACTCAAGGCACCTCTAACTATCCTTGTCTTGTGGTAATCTGCCGCTGCTGTGTAGGTGGGAGGCAACAGGAACGAAACAAAACATGAGCCCGAAAAGTCAGGGGGCAACCATGTATAGGCTCTATCATGGCAGATGAAATAGGTACCCATAGCTGCTAAAAACGAAGGGGATGTCTGGGCTGCAAAAACATACGTTTTAGTGCAGATACTCTTCCCTAACTGAGCTCTGGGATTCGTGCCATTACCTTGCAGACACAGATGACCCTGATGGGGTACAATCCAAATCGGGGAGGATCTCTTAGCTTGCTGTTTCTCACTCAGAGTAGCTCCATATCCGGTTACGTTCCATCCTATGTATACTAGTGTCTCATCTCTCGGGATAGTCTCATAAGAAATACCTTCCTTAATCATGTCTACTATACCCTTAACTAGAGCACTATTTTTAGGATTGTCTGTTACAGAACGTAGGGGGTAGATTTCATGTGCATATATGAACATTGTTCTGTATGCCCACACAGAACCATTGTGACTGAATGGCAGGACCAGATAAGGAATACCTTTATCCGTTGTGTGAGGCATAAGACCACACACCCAACAGTTACAAGTTGGTGTTGGTGCAAGAGCTGAACAAAGGAGTTATTAATAAACTCTAATCTCCTAGCTGATTCGTGTTCAGGAAGGGGTTGAAAAGAGTGTGGGGAAACAGTAGAAGGAGGAGGTTTAGGCGATGTAGTGGTGCAAATGTTACTCGAAAAGAGAATAACACATAACTTATTAAAAATATCATCACACTGAATAGCATGAAAATGCACAATATCAAAAAGCTTTTCTTTGTCATTATTTTACAAATTTTGTGTTTAAAGTTCATTTCCTTGGCAGGTCTCTCCATTTCGAGAAACTCCATCCTCTCTAAAGTGCTGCCCGCGATGGGAGGTTGATTCTGCTAAGGAATGCTTCTGTCAGTCCAGGGCAACTCCCTTAGACCAACCAGAACTGCCGACCTAACGTCGTCAGCTGCACCCCAAAGACTTTGGGCAATCGCGGCCCTAGCAGCGGAACCCGGATGGCGGTTCGAAAAACAAAAATAAGCAAGTTTCTCGGATGGGAGAGCTGCACTTTCAAAAATAGTACTTGGAAGGAAAAAAGAATTATGTTTATTTGTCCATAGGTCTCGGCCTCAAATTATACCGTTGTTTTCCTGGTATAGTGTTATCTTGGAACAAGAGTTCAGGTTCTGTAGTGTCCAATGGAATTGACGGTGATACAGCTGGTTGCAAAATGTATCGCTCTCTTGTTCAGTAAGTGTTCCTTTTACTCGTGCATCACTGAAGGGCAGAAAACGTGGCACAGTTTCAGTTTCTGAGTCGGCGACACCCTTCTGGACCCACTGGTCATATGGCAGAGGCAGAGGGATCCGTTTGCAATGGATCCCGTGGATCCAGTTTGCCTTCCCCTCCACTCGAACAGCTGATCTCGTGGAAAGAAGGACGAGGTGCGGTCCGGTCCACCTGGGCTGGTCGTTTTTGGTTCTCTGGAAGTTCTTGACGAGGACCCAGGAACCAGGGTCGATTGCGTGACCTGGAGTCTCGGAGACGGAGGCAGGGTGTCGTGAACCTGTTGATGCAAAATACGCAATTTAGCCGTCAATTCATACAGATAATAAAGCAAAACAGGGTGTTCGAGTTCGCTGAACTTAGTGGGCCTTGGCACTCCCCATATGTTGACCGGGCGGCCAAAGACAATCTCATAGGGACTAAGTTTCACTCGTGAATGCACAGTCATTCTGGTTGATAGGAGTGCTAAGGGTAGAGCATCAGGCCATTTAAGACCTGTGCTCGCTTGGATTTTGGCCAGTTTTAACTTAAGCGTGCCATTGTAACATTGTACTAATCCAGCTGACTGGGGGTGATTTGCAGCGTGGAACCTTTGTTGAATGCCTAGCCCTTCACACACTCTCTTCATCACTCGACCCACAAATTCACTCCCATTATCACTCCAGACCATTCTAGGCATTCCAAACCTGGGGAAGAACTCTTTCACAAGGGCTTTAGCTGTGGATAAGGCAGTGTTGTCTTTTAGGGGATATGCTTCTACCCATCTCGAGAAGGCACAAACAACAACTAGTACGTATTTTAAATTGTTGCACCTCTCCATGTGAATGAAATCTAGCTGCAAAACCTCGAACGGGTACGTAGGAGGTGCAAAATGACCAGCTGGAGTTGGGGTTCCCCTACCAGGATTGTGTTTCAGACACACCATGCAATTCTTGACGACATTCTCTGCACACTTGGGAATTCCTGAATTTTGCCACACTGGAGCCAACAACTTACAAATCCCTTTCACGCTGATATGAGCCATTCCATGAGCCGTTGTAACCACTGCAAGCACATATGCATCGGGTAACAACCATCTCTGATGCTCTGACAATTCAATCCAACAACCATTTGCATCCATTCTATCCGTACTTTCTCTCCACATGTCCAACTCTTTCTCTGTGGCCTCAGCTTGAATGAACTTCACACTCTCTATCGTGTCTTCACACATTCCAACATCACCAACCCATCTTGCAGGGCCTGCAACATACATTCGGCTCATTATATTCCTTGCAGTTTCTTTCGCGATTTCGTCAGCAAATGCATTTCCACGACCAACATCATCAGTCACCTTCTTGTGAGCACTACATTTCACAATCGCCACTTCCAGAGGCATGGTCAGTGATTCAAGAAGCTCATTCACCAACTGACCATGCTGAATCTTAGCTCCATGCGAAGTCAGGAACTCACGTTCTTTCCACAATCGTCCAAAACTATGAGCCACACCAAATGCATACTGGCTATCGGTATAGATGGTCACTTTCATTCCTTTAGACAACACACATGCTCTTGTAAGTGCAATCAATTCTGCTGCTTGACCTGAATTATGTGGAATACGTGCAGCTTCAACAATTGTATGCAAAGTCGTGACAGCATATGCTGCAGTCGTGTCACCATTCGGAAGCTTGAAGCATGAACCATCCACCCATAATGAACCATCACATTCAGCAAGAGGAGTGTCCCTAAGATCTATTCTCCCTTTCGTTTCTTCTTCTGTTCTAAGAAAACAATCATGCTGTTCTGAAGCATCTAATTCCTCTACAATTGGCAACAACGTAGCTAGGTTTAAAGTGTTGCACCTTTTTATGTGCACATGACTAGCTAACAATGTTAATTCGTAACCTGACAATCGAGCACTAGTTAAGTGCTGTGTCTTGGTTCTATTTAACAACGTGTCTACTGCATGTGGGACCATCACGACTAGTGTATTGTTCATTACTAAACCAGCAGACTGTCGAATAGAAACAGCTGCTGCCGCTGTGGCTCTTAAATAACTTGGCAACGCTCTAGCTACTGGATCCAAAGTCGACGAAAAATATGCACATGGACGCTGTTTGTCCCCAAACAACTGAGTCAACACTGACAATGCACAACCTTCCTTCTCATGGACATACAATGTAAAGGGCTTACTGTAGTTGGGGGTACCTAACACAGGAGCCGAACATAATGCTGTGCGCAATTCAGAAAAACTTTTCTGACATTCCTCAGACCAAGGAATGGGATTGGGTGTATCTTTACACGTTAATGCCACCAAAGGTTTGGCTAATAACGAAAAATTTGGTATCCATTGCCTGCAATATGATGTAATGCCCAAGAAAGCACGCACTTCTCTCTGTGTTCTTGGCACACTCAATTTCGCTATTGCCTGAATTCTTTCTGGGGTCCGTTTCCTTCCCTCCTTCGATAAGAGATGACCTAAGTAGGTCACTTCTTGTCGACAATATTGCAATTTTGAGAGGGACACTTTGTGGTGCAAATCACACAAATGACGCAACAATGACAATGTGGCTTCCTTACAGATTTCCTCAGTATCTGCAGCAACAAGCAAATCATCCACATACTGAATAAGGGTAGCACCTTCAGGTAAAACAATCGTATCAAGCTGTGTTTTTAAAGCTTGACTATATATTGATGGACTTTCACAGTAGCCCTGGGGAGCGCGTTTAAAGCGGAAGCTGCGACCTCCTAAACTGAAACCAAAAATATCCCTGCTCTCCTCAGCAATCGGGATGCTGAAGAAAGCATTCTTCAAGTCAATCACCGAAAACCAGGTGGCAGAAGCTGGAATCATAGTCAATAGGGCAGTAATGTCGGGGACAACTGGATATTGTGGTACAACTATTTTATTGACCTCTCTAAGATCAATCACGAATCTGTAAACAGGTGGCTGGGAGGGATCAGTTCGTTTTAAAACAGGGAGAACAGGACTATTGCAAACATTGCCTCTTGTCTCTTCAATGACATCTTTTCTAATTAGATCGTAAACGATCGCTAGCAAAGCTTTTTCACCTTCACTAGAGATTTTGTATTGGGGAATTCGTGGCATTCTAACATTGGCTTTCAATGTTTAACATAGGGTGGTATTTCCAAAAGTCCTACATCATTAGGACCAGTAGCCCAAAGAATATTAGGGAGAGATGACAATTCTGTTGGAAGTTTGTCTCTCGACAAATGCATTGGAGAAACCACTTTCTTACCCAGTGTAAGTTGTACTCCAGAAGGAGAACAGTACAAAGTCGCATACAATCTTTTTAGCAAATCTAATCCTAGCAAGTTTTCACCACAACCTGTTGTCAGAATAAGGGGTGCTTCGAATTCACAAGGTCCCACAGAAAGAGACAAAGGGTCAGAAATCGGATTTCTAACTGGGGCGCCAGAAAAACCTACAAATACATTAATTTTGCCAGACAAAGGTGCGCCAGGGAGTTTGGAGTGCATAATAGAACTCTTTGTAGCACCAGTATCCAACAGAAAAGGTTCTGACACACCTGATGTAATCACCTCAACGTAAGGTCCACTCTGATCTACTGGAACTGAAACAACTCCCTCTCTTTGTCTATGGCTGTCCTAGCAATCATTGCCTTCCCAATGTTCATCTTCTGTATAGTAATCATCAGCATAGTACTGAGCTGTCCTACCAGATGCGTTATTCTGCTGATCGAACCTATTCATAGAATTTTGAGGTGGAAGAGACTGTGTGTTCTGGGGGAAATTTCCACGTCCTCTACCTCTAGACGCTTGCTGAACACCTCGACCTCTTACACCAGAAGCACCATTTGCACGCTGTAATAAAATAGGACAACTATACTTGAAATGACCCTCTTGCTTGCAATATGAACACTGATTGGGGCCTACAGGGACACGTGGTTGAGTATACTCGACTCTTTACGAGTTCCTCTGATACTGTTGAGGCTGCTGATAATTATTCTGATAGTTACTCTGACCACTATTATTTTGACCACCACTATTCTGGCCACCACCATCACGTGGCGGATATGCTTGCTGTAACAAAACCTTCGTTTTCAACTCTTTAGTTTTCTTTTCTGCTCTATCTTTCTCGTCTTTGTCTTGATTTTCGTAATATTGTGCAGTAGCCAATATCTGTGCTGAAGACGAAACTGCCCAAGAACTTTCTGAGTCTTTTAACTTTTTACACAACTCTGGAAGCAGATTGTGCACGAATTTATCGACGAACAAACGCTGACCACCTTCTGTGCTCATATCTTGACCACTGTGGTCGACAAAAGTCTCTTCAAACCTGGTGAAGAAATCTGAGACTGTTTCATCTTTCTTCTGCTTACATGCAGACAACTTATCCCAATTTACACGTATTGCAGGCATTATCGTTTTCATGTAATCAATTATTTTACCAGGAAGTTCAGCTACTAAAGGCTCAGGCTTAGCACCACCAACTTGTCGGGCATCTGCAGCAGCAATATTAGCCCATGAGTCACCTAACTCCTGATCATGATCTGCATGACAAATCTTTCCCCATAGAGGCTGTGGAACAACATTCCCAAATAACATATCGATATCGGCTAAATTCATGATACATGACCCTGCAGTCTGTGACAACTCTTTGTAATACCCTGCGGGATTTTTACGGGGATCAGGTAATGTCTGTTTAAGGGCTAAAACTTCAGCTCGCCTCCATCGGACATGTACCCACACCCGCTGGAAATGAGGCTGAATAGGTGGGTTAGCTTGTAGGTCCCCTTCCCTCCACTGTGGGGGAACCTCTCTCATGGGGTACTGTCGCGCCTTTTTCCTACCGGATGTGCCATGCTCAAATAGCGACTGAGAAGTGCCCCCTTACTCCGAAATGACAACAATGTCTCAACCGCTCTCTCGACATCGGGACCTACGATCATGCCCTCTCCAAACTTGAGCCGTACACGACACAACTCGGGCGGGTTGTATTCCAGATCATTGCCTTCCAAATCCTCACAGAGAAAAACACACATTTGTTCAAAAACATATCTCTGTGTCGGTGCTTCCCATTGACGGAAGACTTCCATGACAGACTCTACACCATACCTTACAGTGTCCATAACCCATTTATGCGCTAAACGATTCAGTAAATCTCTCTCTCGATAGTCAGGCAGTTGACTTCGCAACTGTCTTCGTTCCATGTTAGGGGTCGTAGTAGGCGACCCGAAAAGAGGTGAGAAAATATTAGTAACAGTGTTGGCCATTCTCTGTCGAACGGAAGGAGAAACTGACGGAAGAACGGGTGGAAAAACAGGGTGAGATAAGGCAGGGGCAGAAGCAATAGCAGAGGGATCATTAGGAGAAACAGAAGGAGCACTAGGCAAAGTCGTAGAAAGCACAGGTGAAACAGATGTGATCGGTGGGCCTTAAGGAGGCTGCACCGAAGGAGCAGGAGCCAGCTGAAGAACAGCTGGTGGGTGCCCTGGAGGAACAGGAGGCAATGCAATCACAGGTTGCGCAACTAAAGGTTGCGGAGGTGCAGTGGCATTTTGCGCATAGGGGGGTGGCGAACTTAATAAATGCCACATTAAGGGATCTTTTTCAAGCCCTTTTGCTGCATCTTGCTGAGGTGGTGGCAAAACTGGATAGCATTTATCTATTACCATTTTACGTTGCCTGTGCAACTGCTCACTCATCTGTTCTTCTTCATTGTCTTTAAACTGCATAGCAGCTTGCATTATCGAAATTCCCCCTTCTCTCTTATTTTTCTTTGCTAATTTAATTTCCTTCTGTTTGGCTTCCTTACGCCATAGGCGGAAAGAGTCAAACATTGCCGGCAGGGCTTTCTTTTTGAAAAGTTTAACTTCGAGGTTATCTAAGATTTCGGTATCAAAGCTACCATATTGGGGCCCTTTTAAAACACCATCTTTTGTGGTGTATTTGATCCACACTTCATTGTATGTGATGGGGCCTACTCCATGTTTCACATATAACTCGTAAGTTGGAGTTCCAACCGGAGGAACCGGACATGAGTCCTCCAATCGGGAATCCCTATTATTACAACCAAGACAAAACAAATTTCCAAGTCTAAGACCAGGCATCTTCGCTCTCTAGTCTAGCTCCAAACTTCAAAGGATTATCGATTACAATATTTCTCGTGAATACACGAGTCCTTCGGCTTTGGCACTTGCAAGTTCCAAATTAAAACCAACTAAGGACTGGGAGACGCTCCACTTATACTTAACTGAGATATCGATGACGTCACCAGAAGACTCGTCTTATCGTTTCGCTCTACCAAACTTCAAGGGTCCAAATCAGGGCGATAGCCAGGGCAGCAGTCCTTCGTAGCCGTCGGGAAGCGGGGAACATCGCAGCAAAGACCTTCGGACCACGTCGACATGCAGGGGTCGATGAAGTGGTTGGCCGTCCTCCAGAATTTTCACACGAAGCTCGTCACGAACCTCTGGCTGGACTGGTACCGCTGGTATCGCACCAAACGTTGGGCGCCAACTGAGGTACTGGGTTTTTCAGACCCGGTACCAAACCGGTAACCCAGCGGTGCCAGGGTACACCCAAAGACCTCGGGTTCTTTCCTGATTCAGACCACAGAAACTCAGAGTCTTCTAGATGAAGTCAAGGATCAATTTTATTGGCTGCAACCAAGGTAACAAGCGTCCTAGAAGTACAACACACGGGATGTATATTCTCAGGAGACTGCTCAAATTTACAAAGCCAGGCTTCTCTTTTTATACAAAATATTAAGCTTCAGGCAAACATTCTTGTGTTTACAGTATACTATTAAAATTTTTTTGTTACAAAGGAAAAGCAGAGTCATGATGACATGTCCATATTTCAGTTCGTCCAGCCCACAACAAATCATCCGGCAAGGCCCAACATTTCATCAGATAACGGTGGACCCCCAATAAAAATGGGCACCTCCCCATCATAAAGCAAGTGAGAGAGAAAAGAGCAGGGACAGGTGTGAGCAAGATTCGGCAGGGTGTGTGCGATGAAATGGGTTTATGGCCTGTTGTGCCTTGATGCTATCTCATTCGGCCACTGGGAGAGGAACTGACCAAACAGGTTCGGCCTGGGGCAATGGTTCCAACTTGCCCAGGTCAGAGAAAAGTCAATTAAGGTGTACGTGTCCTTTGGAATCGAATTTAGCTGTATCATAAGCCTATGTCAGGGCAACCCACAAAATGGCTGCCGTACACAAAATGGAAGCCAAGGGTTCAAGACGAAAATGACGATTTCGAGGTGAAATCGTCACTCGAATATGACGAAAATGCTTGTACATAGTGTACTAGCCATTTTCGGTCTTTTGATACTAAATTCGTCATGTTACGATGAAGTTTTATTCTCGAGTCCAGAATTTTCAGAACCACACGTTTTCGTGAGCTGGACTCCAAGCCGCTACGCTGATACACCCAGGAGTCACGCGTTAGGGCACGCGCCTAAGCACTTCTGCCGATGCGTTTCGGGCTCTCGCCCTTCTTCTCGGGCAGTCTTGACAAAATGAGGCACGCAAACTGCCAGATACATCCCCTTTATTCCTTGCTAAAACACACTTGAGAGCAATTGAAATAAAGGGGAACTTTGCAGTGGAATCTGTAAGTGTAAGGAACTAGGTTAATGGTCGAGGGGGTGGAAGCATCACTCAGGCAAAAACCAGAATCTTTATCAGGGTGAACCACGAAAGTCACTAAATGAACCTGTGCTTACCCCTCAGGTATCTTGGTACTTAGAGGCAATGTGTAAAATATTTATACGCAAAATAAACAATTGGTGCACAGAATGCTGGACTATGCAAACATTCACCCCCAGTCAGACGTGAGTCCTGTGCTCTCCATGCCACTGGAATCAAACTATCCTGGCTGATGAGGGCTGAAACCCGAAACCAGTCCTAGGATGCTTGTTTCCAGTCCAGGGAGGACCTGGCCTGGCAGTTCGGGCTGGACTGTTCCCATTGGGTGCAGGTTCAAGACTGATTTGCATATGGCTGGGTCCAAACTGGAATGGCATGGTGAGCAAATAAACGATGGATTTAGGCCCAGATCTCTGTACTGTGGTGAATGTATGGCAATTGTTCTTTTTGCATAAAATATTGATACAGCACACAAACAGTAATAAAGTGAAAACACAACACAAGAAAAATCCTAAACCGATTCAGAAAATAGAGTAAATCTTAATAAATAAAATGATACCAAAACAACAAAAATCCGATCAGCAGACACAAAATACAATGATATGTTTTTTAGTGAAAATAGCACCTAAAAGCACAAATCACAACTCGCTGTCATCTGGGTGCATTAGACTAGGAGAAAGAAACAAGCTCAGGCCAACCACAATGGAGCACATATCAGATACAGGGACCAGGTGAGCCCTGCTGAATTGTAACCTTCAAAATCCAGTTCAAAGGCTTCTGTTCACTGTGGAGGAGTTTCCGGGGAGGAGGCTGATAGCTGAGGATGGTCATCGCTGTAGCATGAAGAACAGGTCAGTTGTTATGAACCATCATCACTGTAGAGCTGAGAGCTGAGAGCTGGTCAAGTGCTCCCTGCCCACCCCCACATCTGGTTTTGGGAAGTTCTTCCTCTTCCCCTGTCATGGCTCCAAACTGTCTGGGGGTGTCAAAAGGCAGGGCAGGCATGGTTTTACATTGATTTGTGTGTTCAGAAGGCATATCCCAGTGTAGGAGGGGCTTAGTGCAGCCCCTCCCTATTTATCCTGTCATGATAGACCATCCTGCCCACATATAAGTCTCCTTTGTGTTGTGTTCACAGTCATGTGACCCAGGACACTAACAGAAGGCACACACCTTTGGGACAGGAAAATGTAAACTCTAAAAAAAAGTCGCATTTTTAGAATCAAAATCTTAAAATCCAACTTTAGCAATAAAGAGTACTTTAAATTACAATTCATTTGTGTGTAAACATCATATCTCGATCTGCTCCAAATCTACAGTTAGCACGTATTAAATGTGAAAAGGTAACCCAGGGTTAGCCACGTGAAGAGATAGGTCTCACAATAGTGAAATACAACTTTAGGACTTTTTGACTGTCAGGACTTGTAAAACTTAAGTACACATGTCCTGTCTTTCAAATACAATGCACTGTGCCCTCTGAGCCTTTAGGGCTACCTTAGGGGTGACTTATAAATATAAAAAATTGCGCTAAAGCCTTCAGTAGTAGGCCTGACACATGTTTTAAAATACTCCTGTAGTGAGTGGCACAATAAGTGGTTTACATAACCTAATTACATGTAGTACCATTTACTAGGGACTTGCATGTAAATGAAGTTAAATTAAATGTACCAGTCAGGTAGATACCACATATTAGGGTGAAAGCACAACCACTTTACCTCTGGTTAGCATGGAAAAAGTGGACAGAGTCCTAATGCCAATATAAAGTGGCTCAGCAACAGAAGGTAAAAATCGGTTGGAGACTATGCAAAAAGGGCCAGGTGCAACAGCAATAAATTGTGTTATAATCAGTGAAGGATGTGAGTCTCTACCTAGTAAGAAGTTCACAATTGACAGTACATCATTATCCAGTCAGTTCTGTTTCTTATAAAAGCACTTTCATTACACTCACAATGCTAAATACTACACATTGAATTACAAATGTGTGCATTCAGACAGATGGAAATACCTTTGTTGATGCTCTCAAATCACGTTTCACCCCTAGTGGGTCTCCAACTCTCCTCAACCACAATACACACACCTATACTAAATGCAATAACACAAAAAAAGGTGGTGTAATTATTGATAAGGCAAGCCTAGGGACCTTGTCAGAGTGACAATACATTGTTAAAAGTGCCAACATGTTATATCACAGCACTACAACAACATTAAAATCAATGGGGACACTAATAATATGCAGTATGCTATAGCTCACCATTAAAGCCAATTGGAGTAGCACCAATATTCACTAACATTCATTACACTGGAAAACCTTGCATTGTCAACAATTACCTTTGTCAATAAAGTATGACAGAAGAAAATGCACATGAAAGTATTTTTTAACTGCTAATAGACTGCTACTGTAGTCATAAGGCCCACCAACAGGTATTCTCATACTCCAGAATCCAAGAAAAAAAGCACCAACTTCAGGATACCTTTTAAACAAAGGCAACCCTCTCCTCCGGAGATCATTGTATAATGCACTTGGACCTAGGGTCCTCTATTTATTAAAACACATTGTGGGGCATAATGCCGTAGTTCTTCAGTGGACCATAAACGGCGCCAGTACAATAATGTCCGTAAAAAGGCAAGATCTTGGACCGTCTTTTTTCCGAGATCCCACATTAGTGGCATTAACGGGGTACTTATGGGAACGCTTGTAGCTTTCCGCAGAAATTCATTTTCTGCCAGCGTCAGCTTTCTTAAATCCTCAAATCCCCAAAGTTCAGCACCATAAAGTGCTGAACTTAACACCTTCATCCCGTATACTTCCAGCAGTGGGCTGATGGGCTTTGTTATCGAATAGGATTTTTTTTTAAAAGAATGCCTGCCTGCTGGCTGTGTTTTAGCACTACAATATATAACTGGCTAGACCACCCCAGATCTCTCTGGAGGGTAACCCTCAGGTATGTGAAGGCATCTACCCTCTCCAGCGGGGAACCATTCATATATATCGACCCTCTAAAAGGTCTGGCAGACCCATGCGTTTTACGGCCAGTAAGGACCATAAACTTGGTTTTTGCTGTGTTTATTTCTAAGCCTCTATCTAGGCAAAAGTATTCAAATCGTTTCAGTGCGACCTGGAGCCGACTTGGTGTTTTTGAGATGATGAGGTTGTCGTAAAACATGAGGATCAGGACCCGCTCACCAGACATCGCAGGGGCATCGGTAGGGACCAGGGAGAGGAAGGCCGCAACCCCGTACACAAAGAGCGAGAACAAGGTCGGCGCCATGACGCAACCTTGCCTCACTCCCCGTCTCCACCGGGAACGGCTCTGTAACCTCTCCCCGGCAACCCCACCGAACTAGAGCAAACGTACCCTCATGCAAGCGGACGATCAAACTCAGCAGTTTAGGTGACATCCCCAACCCCGCAAGGACTTTCCACAATATGTTGCGTGGGACCAAGTCAAAAGCCGCCCTTAAGTCGACAAAGACATCATACAGGGTGCCTTTTTCCATGACTACGGTGCGCCAATATAACATAATAAACCGGAAAACTTGGTCTATGGTACTTGTTTTTGGGCGAAATCCAGCCTGGAGGTGACTCAAGATATTATCATCATCCATCCAGGTCTGGATTCTATCTAGAACCAGCCGCCCCATGATCTTTTGTATACAGTCGATCAGACTTATTGGCCTATAATTTCCTGCTAATGCCTAGTCCCCTTTTTTGTATACCGGCACAATTTCTGCCCCTTTCCATGATTTAGGGACTTCCATCCCTTGGGCAATGGCGTTCGCCACATATAAAATATAAAACCGCCATCGCCCTCTATTGTTAAAGAATAGATCTGCGGGGACACAATCCATGCCAGTAGCAAGATCCTCAGTGACTAGGTCCAATGCCCTGTCCACTTCTCCCAGAGTAAAGACAGCCTCCTTATAAAAAGTGTGATCAAATGCTCCCATACTGATGCCAATCTCCCTGTTGGCTTAAAATAGTCAACCCATGAATTTCGGTCGACGTTGTTTTGGGGGCTCTCGCTGTGCCCTCCCCTGTCCCATTTAAAAATATCCCAGAAAAGTTTAGGATTCTTTGCATTACACACCACTTTAAGATCCTGCCACATGCCCTCTTCCCAGTCCCTTTTAGCTATATGTTGCTTGAGCCTATAATTCATACGGGCCAACCTTATTGTGCCCATTTCTTTAGACTTTAAGGCTTGTCCCAATTCTCTCCTAGCTTGGCGGCAAGAGCCGTCATTTCAGCTCTCCACTTTTTTTATTTGAACTCTTCTGTTTCCTGAACTCGATTTACAAAAGTATGTTTTTAATTTAATGAAGAGCTTATTATGTGCCTCTAACAAAAGATTGAGAGGAGACCCATTCAAGGTGTATTCCTCCATAGCCTCTAATGCCCCTTCCAAGTCTCCTACAATGTTACCAATAATTTCCTGATGGTCTACCACTTGACGCCACTTAAAGTGGCGCTCGTCATTTGCCAAAGTTAAATCTGGAAGAGTTAATCCCCCAAGGTCCTCATCCCCTTTGTGTAGACCCAGGTTGAACATTGCAGTCAGGGGATTATGGTCACTCTCAATACGAGTGACCACCTCCATATCCAGAAGGGTGGACCACATCCAAAGGGGGACAAGTAAATAGTCAATGTTGCTTGCCCTGGCACCATTGTCGAAAGTTACCATTCCCATTTTGTCAGACAATGTGCGTCCGTTGGCAGCCCTCAACTGGTTTCCAATGCAGAGGCCCTGTAACTGGATTGCAGCCTCAGTCCATTTTCTTATGGGTTTAGTACGGAGTTGAGGAACTCCCCACCTAGCATCCTCATCCTCTGTTAAATCTGTATCATCCAAGCCAAGGGGTTCAAAAGTGGTGTTAAAGTCCCCTGCAATCAATGGCAATATGTTAGGAGGGGTAGCCTGCAGTAGTATATCCAACTATGCTACAACATTAGATTTCTTGCCACCTTGGAGCCCCCTAGCGTATACATTGTAAATATCAATTTCTAAATTAGCAGGAAAACTAAACCTAACCCCGAGAATATCGTTGCTTGCAACAGGGAGGAGCTTGGTGTAACAATTTAAGGACTGCCTAACGCATATCACTAATCCCTCCATAGGTCCCCCCGGGCATTTTTTAACAGCGTGAACACAAACATTCAAATAGCCTACTCAAATAGCCTACTCTAAACATTGGTTCAACCGCCCAAACCTCTTGAAACAAGCAAATATCAAAGCGATCAATAAATTGTACCCAAGCCTGCGAGTTAAGTTTTTACCCCAGCCCCGCCACGTTCCATGAGATAAGAGATGTCTGACTTAATGGTCCATCAGGTACTGCGGCCAGTTTGTCCCATAGGGAAATATCCCCTGGGCCTTGTTGTACATAAATCTGCCTTCCCAGCGGCCGACCTCAATATTGCCATCGCACATTAAACTTTGGCCACCCTCATCTTTCCCTTCTTTCCCACTGATCTGGGGGGTCACTTGCCCTCTCCAATTCTCTGCCCCTTCCCTGGTGCCCTCAACTCTACTACCCGGGATAGGCCTGTGGGGATCAAAATGTCAGTCGCAAGCCCCCAGCCCCGACAAGGGCTAGAATCTATTGAACAACCTTATGTTCCCCAATGGGCAGAATTTGGTACAGCCCCATGTGAAAACATATCCCTCTCAAAGGAAACTGGAGTAGAGCTTGTATCCCATTAGACTGATCATTATGAGGCCAGTTGCAAATGTATTTAACACATGCCTGGTCACTAAAATTAATGATGATACAGTCCCCTGCCACCGTCTTACAACCCCTACCTATCCAGTTAACTCTCCTAGTACCCAGGATATTAGCTAGCATATTTGCTGGCAATGGACGGTGTTTATTAAGCCAGAAAATACACTTATGCTTGAGGTCTAGAAATGATTCTCGTTTCCCCTGAGCTACTGGTGAAACCCCTGCCAAAACTACCACAAAAGGGGCTGATTGGGGAGGAAGGTCAATGTAGGGTAAGGGAGCCTCACTGTGAGCCCTGGGTAGAACGGTGAGATTTTGCTTTCTGGCATCCGTCTTAGTGCCGTCTCCCTGCTTACTCCCTTTGCTCAACAGTGTCACTCCAACCCCTACTTGATTTTGGGAAGGGGGTGCAACTGTCGAGGCCAAAGTAATTTGGGACACCCCATTTGGCTGTGCTGTATTTCCCACCCCTGTCTGTGCCTCCGAGGGAGGTCCTTGACAATTTCTTGAACAATGGAGGAGCTCTGGGGTTCTTGAAGTTTTCACAGGTTTGGGATGACACAGCACACCCCAATTGTTGAGTCCTAGTGGCAGCAGGCAGGATTTGTTGACAATTTCATCTGCAGCAGGGCATCAGTTCTAGGGCAGTGGGTCTTCTTTGTCCTTTTCTTCTTATTGTCCCATAGAATCTGTTTCCAGGTCTAGGGATGGCACCTAAATACTATATTTAGGGGTGTTAAAGGGAGTGACAATGGGCTACCTACCTTTAGGGTGTATATACCCTCTAAGTGACCGCTTCCTGTGAGAAGGAGCACTCCCTAGCCCTGATAGGTTGTTTTTCCACCTTGCCAAGATGGTTGATTTTCAGGAGAGGGGTTCACATCGCCTGTCACACCTTAGGGGTGGTGCAGGATGAATGTGGACACTCCTCCTCATCTAACTAATTTTCCCACCTTTCCCACACGACAGCAAAGAGCTCTTCAGCATCTTGAAGGAACTCTCCAACCCCAGCGCCAACGCCAACGACATCCCGCCCTCACAAGAACTGTGCGACTCGCTAGCCACCTTCTTCCACCGCAAGATCGCTGAGATCCACGACAGCTTCAACACCACCACGACTACCCCGACAATGTCAGACTCCACCCCCCTACGATCACCACCCGCATCAACCGCCTGACCTCCTGGACCGACATCAACAATGACGAAACACGCAAGATCATGAACTCCATCCACTCAGGAGCACCATCAGACCCCTGCCCACACCACACATTCAACAAAGCAGACGCAGCCTTCGCACCCCAACTACTGAAAGTAATCAACATCTGTGTTAGGATCAATGCTTAATGGAACACTGAGCGGGTTGCTAGGAGCTCAGAATATTATGATGTGAAGAGCAGCTCAGTAAGAAGAGGTTGGTGAAGGAGCTGGAGGTCTTCTCATGTATGCTTACTTAAGTAAAGTTTACTTCCTTCTACAAACTACTTTGGACTCATCTTTACACTCTCCTTCGAGACAGCTACATTCCCGGAAAGCTGGAAGCACGCCGAAATCAACGCCCTTCTCAAGAAGCCCGAGGCGGACCCCAAGGACCTCACGAATTTCCAGCCCATCTCCCTGCTCCCGTTCCCAGTGAAGGTTATCGAGAAAATTGTTAACACACAACTGACCCGCCACCTCGAGGACAACGACATCCTAGACCCATCCCAGTCCAGATTCCGAAAAAACCACAGCACCGAGACAGCCCTCATCGCCGCCACAGACGACATCAGGATCCAACTAGACAATGGCGAAACATCAGCCCTCATCCTCCTGGACCTATCAGCTGCCTTCGACATGGTCTGCCACAGCACAGTAAAGACACGCCTCTGCCACAGCACACTAAAGACACGCCTCCAAGAAGCCGGAATCCAAGAGAAGGCCCTTGACTGGACCACATTCTTCCTCTCCGGCAGAACCCAGAGCGTCCGCCTTCCCCCCTTCCGCTCCGAAGCCACCGACATCATCTGCGGCGTCCCTCAGCCTGATGCTGTTCAATGTCTACATTGCCCCCTCGCTCACATCGCCCACCAGCACAACCTCAATGCCATCTCCTACGCCGATGACACCCAGCTCATCCTCTCCCTCACCAAGGACCCGCACTCCGCCAAAACCAATCTCCACGAGGGAATGAAGGCAGTCGCTGAATGGATGAGATGCAGCCAACTGAAGCTGAACTCGGACAAGACGGAGGTCCTCATCCTCGGATCCACCCCCTCAGCCTGGGACGACTCCTGGTGGCCGACCACACTAGGAACAGCACCGACACCCACCGACCATGCACGCAACCTAGCAATCATCCTCGACTCCTCCCTCTCCATGTCGAAGCAGGTCAACGCTGTCTCCTCCTCCTGCTACAACACCCTCTGCCTGCTCTGAAGGATCTACAAGTGGATCCCCACCAAAACAAGATGAACGGTGACACAGGCCCTCGTCAGCAGCAGGTTGGACTACCGCAACGCACTCTACACAGGAATCCCTGCCAAACCCCTGCAACGACTGCAACGCATCCAAAACGCCTCCACCCGACTGATCCTCAATGTCCCTCGCCGCAGCCACATCACCCCCCACCTGAGAGACCTACACTGGCTCCCCGTCGACAAGAGGATCACCTTCAAGATACTCACCCACGCACACAAAGCAGTCCACAACACCAGACCAGAATACCTCAACAGCAGACTCAGCTTCTACACCTCCACCCGCCGGCTCCGCTCCGCCAGCCTCGCCCTCGCCGCTGTCTCCCTCATCCAATGAACGACCTCCGGCAGCAGATCCTTCTCCTTCCTCGCTGCCAAAACTTGGAACACCCTCCCTACCCACCTACGACAGACCCAAGACCTGCTCACCTTCAGAAGACTCCCCGCCTCCCCCCAGCGCCTTGAGACCCTCACAGGTAAGTAGCGCGCTTTATAAGTACAATGATTGATTGATTGATTGACCTGTCCTCCCACCAAATGTGGAGCAGGGAATGGGGGTTGGCATCCCCCAATATCTGGGGAAGCCTGGACTGAACTTCAAAGGTGGCAACGTCTTTGAAGCTTCCCAATATGGAAGGCAATTTCGGCCTAGCCAGGCTTTGTTGCTGGCTTCTGAGTGTGCAGACACTCACCCCATGAGTTCAGAAACATATCTGGTGGTGGCAGGCTGACTACGACTTTTCAGAGACCACACCAGTGCTTGGTAAGTTTTCAGGGGACCCTCTCAAGCGTCTTCTAAGTGCATTTATTAATAAATCCCACACTGGCATCAGTGAGGATTCTTTAAGAGAATATGTTTGGGTCCAAACATCCTAGGGTACAGAGACGCCATCATTGAGCTATGAAACTCATAATGACAAACATTCAGCTCATGTACTCTTTATGGCATCCCGGTGCACTTACAGTATCCAAGAATGGCTCATATATTGCATGATTATATCTGCCTATGCAGATATGACCACACATAGGACGTAGTGCACCCTTCGCGGCGAGGATTTGGAAATTGCCAGAGTGGTGCACCCACCTTGAAGTAAGTTTGACGACAGGGGGTCACCCCCACACCTCGCCATTTCTAGATCTTTGTCTATGAAACTCAAACACAAATTGTGTTTAGATCAAGGTATCTCTGCTTGACTAGGAGCACATTCCACAGATACCGGAGGTAGTATCAGAGGGGACCTCCCTTTTTGGGTCCCTAAGGCTCCTCATGAATGCCATAGTGACCTCGTTTTGTGGGCACACCCTTAAAGGCAGACACATGTTGCCACCTTGGCAGTAAGGAGGGGTGTAGTTATCCTAATATTCTCCTTTCACCTTAATCCTTCATGAATTTAAACCTAGCTGGATGGCCCCCGAATAAATTTGGACGTGGATATACATTCAAGCTAGTTTTAACTCTCACTGGCTGCACTTTTTCTTCTGTCCTCCCAAAAACTTTCATTGTTTGTATTGTCTTTCTCTCCCTTTTGCTCCACCCAGGCATTGGTCTGTGCGGGGGTGTTTGCAGCATGCCCTGTGATGAAGCATGTCAAAATGTCCTTTGTTTACAGGGAACATGTGCCACTGTCTCCTTTTTCAAACATATTATATACACATTTTCATACACTTTCTTTCCCTACTCCTCTGTGTGTAATTCAGTGCTTGTACAGGGAGGCTGGAGTAGGGAACTATAATCTCCCTCCTTCTGCTTGTGTGTATGTAGTGCACCCTACCTTAGCAACGTAAGGTTTGCAGTAGTGGTGACTTATCTATATCTCTTGCAATGTATGAGGGCATGGCACACAGGGTGGTGTGCCATGTGGACACTTCGCATTTCTCTGCACCAAGACAAGCAGCCTGCAATGGCAGTTTGCATGGTCTTGGTTGCCGGTATCTGGGGTGGCACAATTCGGGCCGTAGCCCCAGTGGACAATCTTTAGTACCTATGCCCTAGGAACCAGGGTACCACTTACTAGGGACGTACAAAGGTGGCTGAATTTGTGGCAATCTTGGTGCACTTACAGTTCGAAATCACATCAGACATCACGAAAATGGTTTGGGTTAACAAAGAGTCATATCCGTACAGCACTGAAACATGTCACTAAATCACTCAGTGAAAGCATGCATGTGTGCAGAGGGGAAAGTTCCAAACCTTCTTAGAATCAGCACCTGTTTATAATATACTGGAGCTGTCAGACTTTTTAGAAATCTCTGTAACTTAACATTTGACCAGTCTTCTCTGCTAGCTCATTTCACACCACACCAGTCATGGGATTATTCAGTCCCCAATACTAGAAAAATGTATTCTGCTCCCACTATAATAAATTTGTACACAAACTCACACATGTGTCACACACCTTAGAACTGTCTGTCAAAGTTAAATCATCTAAAAAAAATATAACATTTAACAACCTGGACAAAATACAGTCTGCATTATTGATAGTTACTTGCCACATGCAGAGAGCAGTGTAGAGGGAAAAACATGTACTAGAACTGTCCTTGTCAGGGGGAGCTACAGTAGAGTGTGCGAAGACCACACTCAGATCTCCTGCACTTTCTCAGACAAAGGGGAAATGGCAGTGAATTCTATACTGGACACTGTCAAGGGTGGACAATGCAATTACTTTAGCAGTAATTACATTACAGTGATTACACTGCCTGAGTCCTGCCTGTGCCTGAAATACATATCCCATCAGAGGACCTGGTGCTTGGTGCCTCCATATCAGAACACCAGGAGGACCATGCAGTTAAGGGTAGGACACAGACTTCCCTGCTGTGGAAAACACTTTAAAGTCAGCCACGGCCGGTGGTAGGTGTAACTGCAGGGCGGTGACGTAGGGAGGGGGAGGGGCAGGGTGGGGGGTTGTAATGTATGGATTACGGACATTAACAGGTAAGTAAACATATAAATAAATAAAACGAATTTCGTTGTGCGCACTGCATAGCATTTGGTGATGCAGTGCACACAACGAAATTCATACATTACAACCCCCCACCCTGCCCCTCCCCCACGGCCCTGCAGTTACACCTACCACTGGTCGTGGCTGTTTAAAGTCCACTATGATGGGCATTTATTTTACCTTAATGAAGTTAGCATTCAGTTATTTACAACTGTGCCTCATATTTATGCCCGTAGAGCAGCTGGTCGGTCCTATTTCTGCTCTGAGGGAAGAAGAAAAACGGTAAAGTTTAATTGTTGCACAATTGACCTGAAATCTTCATTTAATCCTACTTGTGATACAGCAGACAGGACATCCACCACGGTTTCCACAGAGTACACTGTCTGACAAAGTCTAAGTATTGTAGCAAATCTTTCCTTTGTTAGTACCTTGAAGAGCTAAGCTTATTTAGGGTGTGTGAAACTTAAAAATAATTAAAGATTGCTGCAAAGGCATTTAAAAAATCAAATAACCATTACTTTCTTTTCTGTACATCTGTCAGTATGAATGAGTTTCAAGGAATACAATTAGTTTACTGACCTCATTTCGTTCCATGTCATGAGCTCATAAATCTTCCCAGTTTCTCAGCTGAAAAGGAGTTTGCTGCTCAAAAATGTGTTTGGTGAAAACTTAGCTCTTTTGTTAATTTGAGAGGAAAGTAGTTTGGGAAAATGAAGGGCTCATCTCTGCATCAGTCACCAAAGATGGCTACCGCTATCGCCCATGTTTCCATTTAGAGGGGCATATTATCAAGGGATTTATCTCCGCTTTTTTGGCTTTAAAAGCCAAGAAAGCGGAGAACAAATTATCTCCCTATCAGCAACAGGGTGCTAACACGCAAATTCGCATGTTAGCACCCTTTTTCTCTACGCTTCCCCTTGCATCTCTAATGAGATGCAAAGGGGGCGTTCCAGAGAAAAATAATAGGAGAAATGTTGTTAAGCGACATTTCTCCTATTATCAAGGATTTCGCTAACCCTGTTAGTGATAAAAAAAGCAGCGCTAACCGCGGTTAGCGCTGCTTTTTTTTACACCCGGAATTTTCCTGACTTAGCCATGATATCCTATGGAAGGTGGATATCATGGCTAAGTTTGGGAGCCCCTATTATCAAGCTAACGCCAAACTTCGAGAGATTATCGTTGGTTTTCCAGCGATAATCTCTCATTTGGCAGTTAGCGCGAGGATTTTGATCACTTCTGAGATAAATCTTGCTAATAGCAAGTTATCTCTGCGATAATTTCCGGCAATGCTTAGCGTTAAAAAATTTGTTGCTAAGCCTCGTTAGCGATAAATATCGCTAATCGTTGGTAATATGCCCCAGAGTTCCCATGAGAACGATTGAAGAGCATGATATTGTAACGCTAAAAAATAAAATACAATTACTTACATTCATTTTAAAATAACTTTACATATAAAATAATGATAACCTGAATATATCTTTTTCATATTTCCGATTTTCCATTTCCATTAAAGAATTTTTTTTAAAGTATTAAGATGCAAAGACACTCCAAAAATGTGAAAGACAGCCGAAAAGTAAGTCAAAACATGTAACTGTATGACTGCAACTTCAAAAGAATACCAGTAAAACAAAGAAATCCTGAGCATCATATATTCTTTTTTTTTAAGTTTGAGTTTATTGAACAATAGAGATAATCACAACCGATGAAAAAATAGAAAGAGCATCATATATTCTAAAACTATTTTTATTCTTTCCAAATCACATACAGAGCCCAATAGGTTTAGTGAGTCCCCATTCACAGCATCTCAATAATGGAACCCCTGGATTTTCACCTCCCTGACACAGCAAGATTGCAATATTACCAACTCTGTCACTGGCTTCTCATACCAACAAATACACCGGGGGCAACAAGGCCACTCACTCCCTTTGAGACATTGGTGCGTTCTTTTTTTTTCAGAACAAATTTTATTGGGTTTCAGTTGTTGACAGAATATAAACAAGACACCGCTTCTGTAGCATCAGGAAGGCAGTGAAAATAAAGAGCAAGAAGATCAAAATATTCAATCAACGTTTACCCAAGCCCCCCACCCCGTATTCCAACCCAACACCCACCCCCCACCCTGCACGGTGTTTACACTGTCCAGAACATAATCTGAGGGATCGTAACAGCAGCATGTGGTACAGTTCAGTCAGGGGCAGAACTAACAAGGTCCAGACTTGTGTCTCTTGTCGCTGGGGGGTCCAGCAGGAGGCCCCGATAATCCGCCCATCTCCTCCAGATTCGATAGTGTTTTCTAGGGCAGCCCTTGGCCTCAAAGATCGGACGTTCCAGGCCCATGTTGAAGTCCATGCCTCGCTTCCACACCCCCACCAGCGGAGCTCTGGGTGCCTTCCAAGCCTGGGCTATGTCCCTCTTGGCCACTGTAAGACCCAACAGGAGCAGGTGGCGTCTATATCTGTTACCCCCTACTTGCTCCATAACATGGAGGAGGCCCAACTTCGGCGTGCGAGGGAGGTCCCATGCCAGTACTTCCTCCAGACAGTCTCACACACCAGTCCAAAATCTCTGCAGCCGTACGCATCCCCATACCGTATGTAAGAAGGAGCCTATCGCATTCCCACACCTCAGGCACTCCAGGGAGGCTATCAGTCCAGCTTTCCACAGCCGTTCTCTTGTATAATATGCTCTATGCAGGTACTTAAATTGGATGAATCGCAGGCGCACTGCTATCGCTGCCCCCCTAGGGGCCTCCAGGGCTTCCCTCCAGTCCTCCTCCTCCAACTCCCCCAGCTCACCCTCCCAAACTGCCCGCAGATTATCAAGGGAGGGGGAACAATGGGTAACCAGCGTTTGGTATATGGTTGAAATTTTCTTTGTCTCCAATTCCCCCATAAATACTTTAGCTTCCAAAGGACTGAATTCCGGCAAAGGGTGCGTTCTTTTGATTGTACATGGGGATACATCTCTTGTACATACCAGGTCCTACAACACCACACCCCCTTACACGCTCACACCTACCAAAAGCAATGGCACATAGACTCGTGGAGGACACTTCCCCGAACCAATGGGAACATTTATGGCGCGATGTCCCCAGGATATACGGACGCATCCCACAATGTGAAACAGCCTATAAAATAATGACTCACTGGTATTACATGACAGCACGCCTACAGAAAATGTTCCCCACCTCATAATCCCTTTGCTGGTGCTGCCACTCAGCGACAGGGGACTTTATTCATATTTGGTGGTCCTGTCCAATCATCACGATATTTTGGAAAGAAGTTTTGAGTCACGTCAAAGACACAGTGGGCTTCCCCATACTAAGCTCATTCACAGTGGTCCTCGTGGTTGTCCGACCTCAACACCTCCTCGCCCTGACACACTCCGACTGGCACCTCATCGTGCAAATGCTGGGGGTGGCTAAAACAAACCCTTGCACTCTACTGAAAGAAGCACTCAACCCCACCTACCTTCTTGTGGTTCACGCGCCTTTGGCATGTCATGGCGATGGAACTTTTAACATGCCAGGTCTCGCATTCAGAGCCCAAATTTGCTTATACCTGGCAATCGCTGATTGACCATTTTTCTAAATTAGAATACTACTGATTCACTCCTCCGTGACTCCGGGCCCTCCAGCTTTTTTAGGACGCACTCCTAGCCTGTGGTGCTGAATCCTTACAGTGAAAGGCTCTATCATGCTGTAGGTGAGCATTTCTTGGCTCATCTCTTTCTTACCTTCCTTACTTCTCCTACCCTTGTGTTCCCTGCCCTTTCGACTCCTTCCCCATTCTCCTCCCCTTCCATCCCAAGTTAATAAGTTATGTTGAGTAAAGAGTCTGTCTGCTTCTTGCACCACAGTCATTATTTTCTCTAATTGAATTAAATCTCAATGCTTGGTTTTCTTGATTATTTTCGTGCACATTATTGTACAGATTACATTCAGCTTTAGGCTCCTATATGCCTTGAACTGTGACATGTGTTTATGTTTTACCATAATAAAACAAATGTCAAGTAAAAAAAAATTGAAACCCATTTTAACTTATACTGTGCCTGCAGTATGGAACACACAGTAACCATTACAGCAACTGGGAATGTACAATATACTATTATAAGTGATTCCAAAGAATGGCTATCAAAGTCAATAACGAAGTAGAAAATACAATTGAACACAATCACCTGCCAAATATAGTAGCATGCTGCAACACAATCCAAGATTTAAAAGAACCTTAATAGGTTTCATTGCTCCTAGGAGATCATCTTAAACAACTATGGGCCAATTCACAAAAGTAATACAGAAGTATTATTTGAACAGGCCCCGAAATGGCCAGCTTCATAGTAGCAGAAATGCAAAGAGGACACAGTCCTTTCTATTTGCTCTAACTGTATATTAATATTCCCAAAATATTCACATTTCATTCCCATTTTAGAAGGTTGTGGTCAATCCATAAAAGCTTGCAAGAGTGCTCACTACTTTGCCACTTTAAATGCCTGTAGAATTCCTTACCAAGGGATAGGACAGCTATCTCTGTTCTAAATGTGAAGTTTACAGCTCACCAAGTCACTCATCTGGCTAATGGATGAGACTTTGAAAACCTCTCACCACCCTTAGATCAGATTTACACAATACATTGCCAGTGCCATAAAAATAACATACCACTCATGTGTACGTTCATAAGAATAATCAACATACCACTTACAATAAAGGTTTAGCCACAATCCTGAAAATAGTTAGCAGTTATTCACCAATCAAAATTGTCATGGTCTTTAAGCATGCTATGATAAGTACCATTGCCAACGCCTTCCCTAATAAGATGTTGTTTCCATTACAATCATGCCATCTGACACCATCGCTAAACATATTCTTCCAAAACGGAATTCTAATTGCAAATGAAAAAGACTCTTTGACCTACCATTGGTTCTTTCCTCAAATCCCCTGTCCCTCCAGTGTCACTAGAAATTATGAATTACTTATAGCCTCCTAGGGTGTCCATTTGTATCGTTCTTGGCACATATGCCAAGCTAGATATTATATTCTGGGGTACCATGTCTACCACATTCTTAACAGGGAATCTAAAACAAAGAATGCCAGAGTACTACTTCCAAGCACCATCTGTAGAACACCACTCAACACTTTACAAATGTTCACTCCTGTAAAGAAAAACATATAACAATTCCTACCCCACCTATAACAATTCTACAGAAAACTAAACACATAACGTTTACATATAATAAAAATACTTACAAATACTTTCGAATGAGCTTACACCCACTTCCGATACACCAACAATGAACGAAGTTAAAACTGTAGAATACTCTTCCATAAACTACACACATACTTACATACCATAACTAGACAGAGCACCTTCAGGCCCACTTAGAAGGGTCCGGGACTATGGTGGCACCACTTGGAAGGGTATGACTCACTGGTAGCAGAGTCACAGTGCTGAATTCAATGATGTTGGAAACCTGTTTCGTCGCCAAGGCATCTGACCAGGAAGCCAGCCAACTAGCTCTTGGAGTCCTGGATTTAGAGTTTAGAGTTGCAGGTCCTTTTTTTCTCACCCAGGCTAGACGTCAATGGGTCACCACGGTGGGGCAGCAGTCCTTCTGGGCAGCAGTCCAGCAGAGTGGCAGTCCTTCTTCCTAGCAGAGTCCACAGGTCCACAGGTCCAGAAGTGTACTGAAGAGTTGGGTCTAAGAGTCAAATATTTATACCTGGTACCCACTTTGAAGTAGGCAAAGCTTCTAACGGTTTTAACCCCTGAGGAGTCAGATTTCCCCTTCCAGCCTGTCCTGGCGCCAGCTTGTCTGGGAGTCAGAAAAGACTAGTGTCAGACCCATTTTTGAGAGTGCTCCTACAGTGCCTTTGTTATGTGCAAGTATGGTAGGTGAGAGCTTCTCCTCATTAGCTCAGAGTGGCTCACCTCATACATATGATGTATATTTCCTAGGTTTCATATACAGCACCCCCAACACATTTCTAAGCCCTGAGGAAGAGACAGGTCAACCTAGAAGGAAAAACCACGTTGGCGGAATTTAGGGACTTAAGGGCACCCAGTGTCTATAAAATATGATTGAAACATCACGAAAAAGAATGAAAGGATTGAAAACCCTTCACTCCATGTCCATTTAAACTACTGTTGTGTACCCTGATCCCATAGGGCTATCTTGGTACCTGATGGACAAGATGATAATATATATGCCCCTGGAGATACAAAAGTATCTGCGTGACAGTAAATTTTAATATATACAGGGGGCTTATTTATGAACCCTTGTGTCACTTTTGTGCCGCCGGTGCATCACTTTTTGTGACGCACCAGCGGCGTAAAAAATGTACAATGTTGCGTCATATTTACAAAGTGACGCATCTAGGTAGATGCGTCACTTTGTAAACCTCTGCGCCACATTATGCTTGCGCCAGGTATAATGTATGCAGGGTGGGCGTTCCGATGCAAGTAAGCCTCGTAAAAGTAATGCAGTAAACTCTATGAGATTTCACTGCTCCACTGCTAGGACGCAAATGTGTTAATATCTTATGACTGCCTCAAAGCAGGCGTAATACTGACCCATGCACATTGAAATGGAACTTTTCCATGTTAAATGACCCATTGCTGAAGTTGTGTCACTCTTGTGACACACTCCAGCAAAGCATCTTTTTTGCGCCTACAGATATGTCAGAAATACTGACGTATCTGTAACTCTTTGCGACATGATGCGTCATATTGTAAATATGACGCATCCAGCATTACGCAAGGAGGGCGCAATGAAAAGTAATGCATCGCTGTTTGCACGCAGTTATGCGTCACTTGTCATAAATGAGGCCCATAGTACCTTAAATATATATTCACAGTTTGGGGAAATTTCTTTAGAAATAGTCCTTTATATGTTGGACACTTATGTATGTTGTCTTTCTGTTTAAAAAATGTGAAAACACATGTTAATGTATGCACAGAAAAGTTATGTAAGACGTATTTGTTTTGGGGGTCTTAAGTCTCTATTCATGTAAATTGATGTCTTGCACTTTTGTATTTATATAATTTGGGTAACGGACCAAACCTCAGAAAACTTGTCTTATGTGTTTTTGAGTCTTACACTTTTGTGTTTATTTTCCGTTTAGATTCTATTTGTACATTTAACGTTACTTGGAAGACTGACACTTATACACACGCAAGTGTGATACACTAGTAAGAGGATTTCTATATATTAAGTAGAGCAAAATCATCAACCATTGTTGGTAATGCGAGTACAGAACCATTACATTGCCTCTTCTAAAACAGTGTATGAATCTATGGTATGAGGGGTCCCCATGTTTTGCTTTTAACTTTCTAAAAGTGATAGTGCAGAAATTGTCCTTAGAAGGAATTGGTGGGAACAGCACAGATAAGTGAGGAAAGAGAGGCAGACTTGAAGAAACTGATTACCCATGTTTTCGCTGTTTTTCCAGACGTATACCTTTATTTGAACCTGCATGGATACCAGTACAGAGACCAAGATCAGAGTCAGGTGCTATTGTATTCCTTCAACTAGAGGAGAAGCAGCTAGGAAATACATCAATACAGTGTTGTTTTGAGGAGCAATAGAACCATCAAGAAGAGAGTGGAACTCATTTATAGGATTGGCTCCCATACAGGATAGGCCCATGCACTTCTGTATTGATTGGGCCAAGTTAAGTGTCCACCTTTGATGCTTCCCCTATGCCACAGGGAGACAAATTCATTAAGCAATTGGGAAGGGTTTCTTAATTAGACCCTAGGTGGAACTAAAGGCTATTGGAAGGTCCCCCTGAAGAAGTCAGGTAGGCATGAGACCACCTTTCAACACCTTTTGGGCTCTTCCAATTAAGGGTGTTGCCCTTTGCCTTGCATGGGACACCTACCACATTCCGAATATCATGCATCAATGTCTCAGGGCTTATCAAGCCATTGTGACAGCATTTAGATGACATTTTCATCCATAGCCCTGATTGAAAATCCCATGTACCGCACTTTCTGTCTGTTCTCGCATCCCTTTAAGAAGCAGGTCTAACAGCAAACCCAGAAAAATGTACAATTGTGTGTGACTAAGGCCAGAAGACTGGTGGCCCTTTTAAAACTCAATGGCAACTGCTAAACATAAGTTTTGTATCCTACCACTGAACACCAATATAAGAAAAATGGTTATTGGTGGAGTGTCTCTGAGTACACCTCAAGCAATAAGTCCCAAAATCGTGTCACATTATTCATACAATTCCAATAATGTATAACTAGGCTCAACTTCTGTTAGCTAAGGTGCAGAGCAAACAGACTTAACTTAGAAAAAGTGTGAACTATTTAGCAGTACCACAATAATTAAAAGGGCATACCAGAACACAATAATTATCCACAACCAATTTCTAAAACTTAAGAAACATTTAATAAGGGAAATTACACAACAATTATTTCCATTCAATAATGGGACCAAGATATATGATTTTTATTAAGTATTAGTGAAAAAAGCACAAATAAAAAGTAAAGCTCTAATCAGTAGTCACAGTTTGCAATTGACTAGGAGTAAAGCATGAATGGATCCTGACCACAATGGAGTCAAAGATTTGATACAGCAAGCACATTCTATGTATCTAAGTTTTTACCTTCTGACTTAGAGTACCTTTTGGAAGTCGAGATAAAGTTGAAGGCTGCATCTTACAAGATCCACTTGAAGTTGTAAATCCATTGAATGAGGTCCTACTGAAATTTTTGGTTTTGGTGGGAAAAGGTCCAAAAGGGAAATTTAAAATATTGTGGATGCCCCAGTCAAAATTTCTACATTGGGGATTAAGGACTAGTTTAGAGTTCAACGGTCCATCAAACTCTTAGTTAAACCACTCAATTATGAGACAGTAGACTGTTAGTTTTCTGACAGCTATGCCACTGCTGGCTCCTTCATCAAGAAAACGTACGCCCAGGGCCTAATGCTGCATGATGGACCTGCTAGTGCTGCCTAAAAGTTTCTGAACACAAATCCACAAAGCAGGAATTTGTCTTTGAAAAATAAGAAAACAGTGCCCCTAATATTCTGAACATTTTTTCCATTCAGATGGAGCATACTTCAGTATTTTAATTTCTGATATATGGTGGCCCTGAAAAAGAAAAAGGTGGATAACATGACATTGGAAGGCTTATGCTAAGCAGGGTGAGCCTTCTAGAAGCAGGCACGCTTGTGGTTACAAAAGCAGTGAGGGTTTACCTACTTGTGGAGCTGGCAAAACTTCCACCATTAGAAAAAACGTATGTGCCAACCTAATAGCCAATCTTAACAAAATGTCCTTATGCATTCATTGCTCTCATCAATTAGATACAATTGTTGATTACATTTTTATGCATGCCATCCCAGAATAACTTTTCTACTTCTGGAAATTGACAATGTTTCCTTCAGTACAGCATTTAATACAAAGCGTACCTATTTTTTTCTTAGATAATAGGTGAAGCACACAGGAAGTGAAGCAGACTTTTAAATAACAGAATTACTGTGAACATGAACTTGCATATAATATTGGAGACACTAAAAGGTGAACGATTGGAAAAAACAGAACTTTCTTTTGGTTATTCGCTCAACTATTAACTAAGCTATATATGGATCTTTTACGTCTTCCAAGTGCAAAAACCGGTGGCTTGTCCTCTTTCTTCTGCTCTTGGTCAACAAGGACAGCAAGGGAAGAAATGTGGTAGTTGGGATTTGTTGGTAGCAGAATATTTCCATGCATAATGCTGGTCATCAATCGTGAATACAACAATTGGGGCTTGCAGATTTATTTATCATTTTAAATACATTTATTTTAAGAGACAGACATTAGGACTGTCTAGAGCCGGAAGTGAGGTACTGGGTTTTTAAGAACCGGCACAGAACCGGTAACCCAGCGGTGTCAGGGAATCAACACCCAGAGACCTCGGGTTCTCCTGAGTCAGACCTACAGAAACTCAGAGTCTTCTAGGTGAAGTCAAAGATTAATTTATTGGCTGCAACCAAGGTAACAGGGTCCTAGAAGTACAATACGGGTATGTTCTCAGGAGACTGCACACTTTCACAAAGTCAGGCTTCTCTCTTTATACATGATTTTCAGCCTTGGGCAAAACATTCCTTGAATTCGTGGTATTTCATTTATAGTTACTGGTTACAAAAGAAAAGCAAAGTCATGATGACATGTACATATTTCATGTCGTGCTGCCCATAACAAATCATCCGGCAAGGCCCAACATTTCATCAGATATTGCTGGACCCCAATAAAAACGGTCACCTCCCCATCATAAAGCAAGTAAAGAAAAGGAGTGGAGAAGAGATGTGAGCGAGATATGGCAGGTGTGCGTGCTCAAATGGTTTTATGGCTGGTTGAGCCTAGATGCTATCTTGCTCGTCCACTGGGAGGGAACTGACCTAACGAGTTCGGCCTGGGGCAATGGTTCTAACTTGTACTGGGGTCAGGGAGAAGTCGATTAAGGAGTATGTGTCCTTGTGGAATCAAATTCAACTGGATTAAGGCCTATGTAAAGGGCAACATGTAGCTAAGGGTTCAGAATGTAAATGACGATTTCGAGGTGGAATCGTCGCTCGAATACGCCGAAAATACATGTACATGATGTACTCGTCATTCTCGGTCTTTTGATACCAAATTCGTCCTATTTCGATGACGTTTTTATTCTCGAGTCCAGTACTATTATATGAATCCAGATTTTCAGAACCACAGAAGCATATGGCGGGATCTCCCATAGCTCTGTTGTTATCTTCCCTACACAAGTCGCCTTTGATGAGATGCTAGCAATTAGTGAATATAACAAATATTATTAGTTTTAAAGTGGTAAGAAGAGCCCGGGCACAGTTTGAAGTTTGTGTCGGAAGTAGCGCCACTTGGCATTGGTGGAACGGTGCAGTGACTTAAGGAAGCAGAGCAGCATATTGGATACGCAGCAGACTTGCAACATGTGAGAGGGCCTTACTGATTGAAGGTATGACCACAATTTTTCCATCATAAAAAGGAGGGTTTTCCACAATTTAACTTACAATTGAAGGCCTGTGAATCACCTTAACTGGTGCGTATGGATAGAGGAAGAAGTCCATCTTCAGCAGTAGTACGGGTCCCCATCAACAGAGAAACAGGAATGCTCCAAAACAGCGGCCATGTTGGATTAGGCACAACAATTTTATGAGCTAAAATATAAATGACCTACTACTAGCCACCAAATCTATCTGCAATAACGTACTGTCGACCACTTGAGGTTTTGCCTGTACTGCATAGCTACCAAGGTTTCATTATGCTTATGTGTGACATTTTCATTATTTCATTGATATTTCATTGCCATGTGTGACACTTTGAATGATACTTTACAGTGACTGAAAGTGTAATCAGTCAGAAGTGACATAATATTCTTTCAGTTTGTTCTCTCTTCCTTGTGGGGTCCCCCAGAGCTCATCATTGAGCCTTATCCTTTTAAACCTATATGTGAAACCTATAATACCCACATTGTGGTTTCCATATCTTGAAACCAGCTGGAATCCGCCTCAAACTTTCTCAGCTGCATTTAGCATGTCAACCGTTGGATGTCAAAAAGCTACTTAAAATGAAATTCCAGCAAAACGGATGTTTTTTGTAAGGTAACAACATCTCTTTTTGGTCTCCAGAATGATTGCCATATGTGGTAGGACATGCACCTGTGCTGGTATCAAAAGTCAAAAATCTGGGAATTGTATTTGACAACCATCTGTCAATTGAAAAACAGGTAAACACAGTGGGGCAGATTTACAAGGCCCCCTGCGCCACCAGTACATCACTTTTTGTGAAGTACTGGTGACATATTTTCCTGCTCCATATTTACAAAGACAGGAAAAGCCACCCTGTGTGGTTTTTCCTGTCCTTGTAAATAAGGCCCCTTTACACGTAGCACTTTGCGTGAAAGGGGTGTTCCAGTGGTATTTCTGTGGGTGTTCCCATGCAACACCCATGGAATGAGACACATTTCCAGATTTACAAGGAATCATAAATCTGGAAATGCGTGTGAATGCTAAGCCTCCCCAGGGGAGGCATAGGAAGGTGCAACGAGAAGAAACACTAGCGTAGCTAGGGGGGTGCGGGGGGGGCGGTCCGCCCCGGGCGGCACCATTTTTTAGGCGGCCGCGGCAGTCTTTAAAATGTATTTGGGATTGGGAACGAAAGAACAGTGTCCCCACTCCCCAAATAAATTATAAAGCCGGCCGCACTCCAGCCTGCACTCCGACCTTCTGACCTGCTGCTTTCGTTAACTGCAGGCTGCACCTACGGGCGGCAGGCACCAGACTTAACTTGCGGCCAGCAGCAGCACAGTTAGTAATCAGTTAAATCTGTGCTCTCAGTTCAGTGCAGTGCTACAAATTAATGTTACCATCTGCCCTGCTGCCAGTGCCTGCACGGCGGGCTCAGGCTGTCACTGACTCTAACCGCCCAATTACCGAGACCCGGGCGGGGCCTGCACTCAGCAAATCGTTGCGTTTTGGCGCCTTGGGGGGGGGGGGATGATTGGATGTGAACCCACGAGGCTCCTGGAACAGGATGGACAGGCAGGAGCAACAACACCGCAAAGTTCACTACCGCAGCTGTGGGCAATTTAAATCAAGTGCGACCACCGCTAATAACGTAGGTCTGACATTTTGTAAATTATGCTCTAGCTGACTCCAATGTTTATTTCGCCCAGCAATGCCGGCCGAGACACGAGACTCAAATTAATAGGAGGACGCGGTGCTGCACACGGCACGGAAATGTGCGCCAGTTTATGACATGTTCTAAATGTTTTAATTCTGGCAAGAGTGAGCTCGCCGGTGCTTGCACCGCCAGTAGTATTTGGTCTGTCTGCTGCCTTTCAACTTGTGGGTACCTCCGTCGAGGCTGCTGGACAGACTGTGGTTGGTGCCTGCAGCCTGTAAGGATCATGCTGCGTGACTCGAGACCAGGTGCGGCTGCCAGAGACCATCCGCAATCCATAGAGTGTGTTACAGATAGCATTACAGCACATTGTTCAGTGCACTGCTGCCGTGGTGTTGAATTTGGGGTGAAATTCTAATTAAAACTATGTTTACTTGAATATATCTGTGAGGCAGGTTTCGTCTCCAATTGCAGACAGGACTTCGCTAGGGCGAGAAACCGGCTTGCAGTTATGTTTTTTAAGTTAAGTTTGGCAGCCCACCCGCCGCTGCTCATACTTCCACCAGTGCCTCCCCTCTCGTCATGATGCCTCATGACTTAAGCGGCTGCTGGAGACTCGTTGTCGTAGCTGTGGCTCACAGTAACTTCACAGTAACTTCCAATAATCTCCGACCTTTGCTTTTTGGAAATATGTATACTTTTACAGCGTCAGCCTGTGTGTAACTCATTCCCCTCAGGCTGAGCTGACAGTGACTGGGGCCGGCTGCCGGAGACTCGTCACGGCCGTGGTTCACAATAACTGACACTCAGGTCTCCTCATCCTTCTTGTGCTGCAGGCCTTGCATGTTTGTTTTCTGCCAAAGGTACAATTTCATGAGCGACCCAGGACTGCCAAGAGTCATGAAAGGAGTTATAAATTAGGATTCGGACATTCTGGAGACTTGCTTAGGCTGGCGGTTAAATCTGCAGAAAAGCCAGGCATTCACTGTCAAGACTCCACTGAGCGTATGGTATGCCTGCATTTCCACCCCCAGGTAAGATGCTTGTTTGCAGCCATCTGACAGTACGTGTTTTTTTACCAGTTGTATGTACATTTTAAAAAGGTAAAACATGTTTAGAACCGTACCAACCTATTAGCATAACATATAAAATATCACCTTCTGGTGGCTCCTTTGCACATAGAAGTGGTCACAATCTTCTTCAAACTCACAGCTGTGCTCAACCGCTGCTACGTAAAAATGATTGTGTACAATTAAACAATCAAACCGGGGTTGTTGGTACACTTCTTATGAACGGAGAAAATCAGGGTTCACACACTTCTATAATCACATTGTTTTCTCTTCAGACACAAAGGGAGGAGATGGTCAAGGGGAGTAAAGAATGAGACATTGGAGTGTGGACATGAGGGAGAGAGAGAAACAAAACGAGGAATGACAGGAGTGAGTGGCAAGGAGGGGGAGACTATTAACAGTGAAGGCTCCCAGGTTCAACTTGTGACTCCTCTGTGGTTCACAGGATCAGGTCTGATAGGCAACTGTTTGATGGTTTCAGGCTATTGCAGTTCCTTCAAGTACCCTTTAAACCACCACCTGTAACTAAACGGTGTAATTCACTCGCAATAAGTGTCACTCATAAGCCTTGAAATGTCACACATAAACGCACTGCACACTTGGAGTTGTCACACATAAGCCAACCAACCTTCGTAGCTATGCCCCCCTTCCCGTCCGTTCCAGCCTCAGAGTCAGACTCCAGGACCGTCAATCAGTTGTAGAAGGTGGAGAGATGCACAAGGAGGAGCCATACAAATATATTTGCATTTGCTTTGTTACAATATGGGCCGCAGATAGATCATGCAGTCTGTGTGTTCTCTTTGGTACTGCCAGTCACCGGTGTATTCAACTGTGTAGCCTTTGACCGTGTCATGTATGTGCATGTAACTTGCATGATCGAGGTAACTATTAGCAGCAATACTATGTGTTTCTCGGACATCTTTCAAGTGCTCACCGTCCTTTTTCCCCATAACCCCCCCCCAAGGGGCGGCAATCTGAGGGATAGCCCCGGGCGCCACAAGCTCTAGCTACGCCCCTGAGAAGAAATGTTTTAATTTCTCCTCTTTCAATCCGTGCTGCATTCTACATCACTCATTGTAAGAGGAAATGCCGGTGGTGATTATTTTTGTGCAGGAAGGTGCCCCTTCCTGCACAAAAACAATCTCCCCACGACACAGGCATCTTTGCACCATGGTGCAAGGGTGCCTGCACCCGCACATGGCTGCAGTTTGTGCACCAGCTCAGGGAGAAGTACAGAGATGCGACATATTGTTGTAAATATGTTACATCCCTGTGCTTTGAAAGTGACTCAGTGCAGCGCAGCCAGATGGCTTGTGGAATGCACTGAGTCACAATCAAAGTAAATCTGCCCCGGTGACTTCTTCATCTTTCCTCACTCCAGAAATCTTGAGAATGATACTTCCTTTTATTCCAGTAGATCTGAGGCAAGTAGTTGTCACTACTCTCATCCTATCAAAGGTCAATCATTGTAATGCTGTGTATATCAATCTGCAGAAAAGTTAAGTGAACAAATTACAGATCCTGCATAATGTAGTATCACGGCTACTACTTAGAAATCCTAGGAATCAATCCGCTTTTAAAGTTCTAGTTCAACTTCGCTGGCTACAAGTACATAGGCGCATTGATTTAAAGGCTTTGTGTACTTCCTTTAAGGTCTTGCACGATGTAGGACCAGAATACGTTAAAAAGAAATGAATGTTCTATCTTCCATCTAGGTCTCTGTGATCTACACCAGATTTTAATCTGGTTGTCCCTAATCATAAAAGAGCCCGCTGGGGTGGAAGGTGTTTTATCTATGGGACCACTAAACAGTGGAACACTTTGCCACTTCATCTGAAGACATGCACTTCCTTGTCCTCCTTTAGGAAGAATCTAAAGACATGAGGTCAGATTTACAAGGCAGTGCCTCAGCGCGGAAACACAAGCCTTTTGGCTGTGCCACACTGCAGCACTTCCAAAGCACAGGAATGTGACATATTTACAATAATATGTTGCATTCCTGTGCTCTCCCCCGCAATGGCACACAAACAGCTGCCATGCGCCATGAAGAGATTGTTTTAGTGCAGGAAGAAGCACCTCAATCACTACAGGTATTTTCCTCTTTCAATGCGTTCTGTAGAATGCAGCACACATTGAAAGAGGAAAAAATGAGGAGAAATGAAACATTTCTCCTCGTTGCACCTCGCTATGCCATCCCTAGGGTGGCGTAGTATTCAGACGCATTTCCAGATTTACGATTCCTCGTAAATCTGGAAATGTGTCTGGTTACAAGGGCGTTGCGTGGGAGCACCCACAGCAACACCCATGGATTTCCCCTTTCAATCAAATTGCTGCGAGTAAAGGGGCCATATTTACAAGGACAGGAAAAATCATGCAGGGTGGATTTTCCTGTAAATATAGAGCAGTAACATGTGCCACCAATACGTCACAAAAAGTAACATATTGGTGGCACAGGGGGTTTTGTAAATCTGCCTCATGGTTTTTTAATCTGTAGATCCTGCTTCGATTTTCTTTTCCCTTCTTTACTTTTTTTCTGTTGTTTAGTTAGCGCCGCCTTCGGGCATACATGCTTTTATTTTAAAAAATCATTAATAATGCTGAATCTATAATAGGCAACATCATAAAGCTGACCTTTGTTCCTTAACACTATACATATGCAGGGGTATCTTTCATTACCATTTTATATAAGATTAGCACATTGGCTCATTGAACAAACTACTCTCCAATAACGTCATGCAAATTGCATGTGGCCTTTTTTTAAAAGCCAACACAAAGTCACATTCTTCCAGTCACAAAGCGTAACTTTGAAGAACACATACCATGTACATTCTGACATTTAGAAGGTTTCTAGTCTATATTTGATAAGGACTAACTTTAACTCTCAAGCCCTGTTTTATTACTTTCTGACATAATAACCCACCCACCAGGCAGTGTGTCATCTAAATTACTAAATGACTTGCTGCTTACTGAGGCAGCATCGCTGATGACAGGACAAACTGTGCAGAAGAGAGATGATCAGCTAAACACCGAGATTCTAGTTCCACTCAGTTTCAAGGTGCTTCAGTTATGGTTATGGTATGAAACAGTCCTAATCGTCCAGCAGCTAGCCGAAATGATGCCTAGCATGAGGGGGGGGGGGGGGGGGGGTAAGCAGGGTGTGAAATACAGGGAAAACAAAATCATACCAGCACGGCCTCCTGCCCTCTTCAGTACAGAGCACCACGAGGGTCGCCCCTGCGAGGATCTATTTGTCTGCTTTGGCAGCGAGCTGCAGCCCGCCACCTCAATCTGCCTAGGCCAATCGAGACACGCTGTCACCAGGGCCACACTGTCCATAGCGGGCACTGGCTGGGTGTTTCTCCGGTAGGCCGGAGTGGTGGGGGGTGGTTTTGTGGCTGTGAGGGACGGTTTTAACACTGGGAGCGGGTTATGTCTCCCTGTAACAAAAGCGGGGGCAGTGCTTCTTACTAGCACCCCTCCCCCGCTCCCAGGGCTGGTCAAGCAGAAATCTGCCAGGGCAGTTGGTGTTGCCAGTCCGGCACTGACTGACACTTGTCCGGATGATCATGATGCAGCTCCTCCCTTTAGACAAACCACGCAACCCACCCAAAGAGGAATGAGAATCTAGGCTTTATTGATTGGAAGAAGACCCTGTCCCGCCTTTAATTTAGTAATAGACACACAGGGGCCAGCGCTCACCTCTCACATTCCTGTGAAAGAATGTAAAGCAATTATCAGAGGCTCTGGGCAGCAGTGCAAGCACTGGCAGAACAACTTGACCCCAGTTTAGCATGCTGGCTGCTTTAGTAAAATACAGTCTCCTGGAGCGTGCCTCACACTCGGGTGGTCCCGCGGGCACTATTATGCGTGATAAATGCATTTTAGTGTGGCAATGCGGACACCAGTAGTCTAAGCCCTGTTGTGTGGCACTTTGCTTGGATGGTATTGTAACAACGCAGTAACCCCCACATGCATCAAGCATTTTTGTATTCGCAAACGGTGCGATTCCTTAAAATCGGCCGTTTGCGAATGCAAAAGTGCTTTTTGGGATGCATGAAGCAATTTTAGAATTCGTAACATGTGTGCGAATTCTAAAATTGCGGGTGCTTTTAAGAAGTCGCATATGTGCGATTTCTTAAAAGCAATGCATCATTTTTTTAAAAATTGTAAATTCGCTAATAGGGTGCCAAATTTACCGAGTAGTTGAACCACTCGGTAAATTTGGAAAAAGTGTGTTACATGTGTAAAATGTTTTTTTTTCAACATTCATGTTACGGACACACATGTCCTTAGGACATGTGTGTGTGCAACATGATGCGAAAAATACATTTCAGGGGTGCATGGGGGGGTCCTTTGGACCCCCCCCCTGCACCCATGAAATTTTCTAAGTGCCACTTGCAATTTCCATTGACTCCTATGGGCCTTTTGGCCCATAGGAATCAATGGGAATTGCGAAAAGTAAGTTAAGAAATCGGTATTTCTTTGGGATTCGGTAAAAATTGCGATTTTTACCGAATCCCAACAGAATACCGAAAATATTGATGCATATCTTTTTGCATTTCTTAATTTGCGATTCCTTATTTTTCGCAATTTAAGAAATGCAAAAAGACACATTGATGCATGTGGGGGTAAATGTTTAATGGTATAATTTGCATGTCAATAAGTGTTTATGTTACCTTGATTGAATCATCACACAGATACTGAAAATGAAGGCTTAATGGCAATATTTTGAAAGTTTTAGCAGGGTTCCCTGAGGTGTACTATTAATGGTGAAGTGGTGAAGTGGTAATATGGTACTGCTGATTGCTCACATATGGATGGACTTTGCAAAATGTATTGAGGCTAAGTCTAGACCTACGATTAGAGGATTTCTATGTAAAAATTAGCAGTCAGGGTATGGTCACATCTGCAATGTCTCTGAGAAGTGAAGGATAAATCTGAAAGACTATAGGAGGACTTCTAATTGCTCTTCAACACTAGCCCCATTCCCCTACCTATTTAGACACACTACTTCTTCAGAGGCCTTCTCTGATGTTGAAATCAATTAGGAAACTTTTATTTACGCAGGCAGTTACAGGCAGATTTCATAATCGGTAAAGGACCTAGGGCCAGATGTACGACCACCAAATTTGCGACTCGCAAATACCAATAAATTGCGACACGCAATTAGCAAGTCGCAAAACGCTACGTACCAACACCTCCACCATGCAAATTGCGACTTGCTATTGACTTGCAACGCTATTGGCGACAAGTGCAAATAGCGAAACAAAAAATACCAGTGCACATCCTTTTTTAGTCACTATTATCCAATAGGCATCTAGCCACGTCAATCCAATATATCAAGTGTTCATTTAGTCCACAATTGAAGCACACAATGTTCATTAATATTCACTGTTCTTTTATTTATTCTTCTCTTGTCACAGCCGACGCGCGTTTCGCCCTCCGCGGGCTTTTTCAAGGCAAACACTTATTCAGTTGAGCAGCGTGTGTTCTAAGAATTGATTGTTACTAAAAAGCCTTTGGGTGCCTTTCGTTTTCACACGTAAAGGTGCTGTAAGTATAAATGCTTGTTTTAGGTGTCCTGCCCATGTAATAATTCAGAGTTCAGACGTGAAGATTGGAGCCTTGATAAGTTCCATCGCCATTGCGCGTGTGAAGTCGTCGGAAAAGGTAGCCTCCTTCCGCGTGCAAAATAGCGACTCGCAATCATATCGCAAATAGCAAGACCCATATAAACCAAGTTTTTGCGTGCACAATTTGCAAATGAGTGTGAAAATCTCAATAAAGCACTCGCAAATAGCTGCATTTTAATTAAAACAAATGTTTGCGCTTCATTTTTATGTTGAAGGACCCCCCCAAACAGGAAGTGGTGCCCAAATCAACTCCTGATCAAAAACAAGCACATGTACTGGTGCAGCAGCATAGTCAGACACTGCTTAGAGGGCAAAAATGAGCAGCAAGGATACCAACAAGGGAACCAAGCATAGGCTGTGCAAGCTTAAGTTTGCAGAAAAAATACTTGATGTATTAATAGAAGAATGCTGCAATCAGCACGAGGAATTGTTTGGCAGAACATCCAGCGTCTGGCTGAAACAGAGAAAAAGAGGATCTGGCGCAGCATACAGAGAAGGATCAATGCCCTGGGAGAAGCACACCGCACCATCGATGATATGAAGAAAAGATGGTATGACCTACCCTCCAGGGCAAAAGAGAGGGTGGCAGAGCGCCTTGAAGCTGCAAAACAGACAGGAGGTGGAGCATCCACATCAGCAGACCAGACACCAGCAGAGACAATGGCGAAAGCCACCCTGTAGAGGGCAGCTGTAGCTGGCTTAGGGACCCTGGATACATCCCACCCAAACATAACTCCTGGTAAGTGTAAAATGTGCATGTGACAAGTGCATACCAACTGAAGCCTGTACTGTGTGCTTGCATACTAATCAAACACAAGCATACATCCATGTACAAACAACAAACAACACAAGTGTTGCATCATGGGAGATGTAGTCTGTGTCAAAATGAGTGTAGTGAGGGAATGACTTAATCTGATTAACATAGTCATAACAATGATACAGTGAAACACATCTTTTAATATCATTTGTCATATCTTTTGTCACATAGACACACAACTTGAAGCAGAGAACACCGATGGGGACACGTCGAGTAGCCAGGATCCTGAGGAAATTGAGGAAGGGTAGGATGCTGGGGATACGAGTTGGGATAGGCCCACTGACAACCCATACACTGAGGTTGCAAGCACTCCCTTGTCAACACCAACTGTCACCTCAGCAGCGCAGCACTACAACACACCCACAGGCCCTAAGTCCACCCGTGTGCGTTGTACACACCGAGAACCCAACAGTCACAGCGTCGGTCACAAGGCATCTCCACAACTGGCTCATTCAGTCAGCCAATGTCAAATTCCATTGACAGAGAAATGCTGCAGATCCAGCAGCTGCATAACAAGATTCAAAAGCAAAGAAATATGAGAATGGCACAGAGCTTCCTCATGGTGACAACAAAACTGGCACAAAACCAGTCCGGAATAGACGCTAAACTGGATGCCCTCAACAGCACTGTGGCAGACTTGGCCAAGGAATTTGCTGCAGAAAGAGAGAACCAGAGGCGCATTAAGTGCAGTAGGGGACAAAAAATGGATAGTCTCATAAGGGCAATAAACAGGCTGCCACATGCCATCAACAAGCAGAGTCAGCGCACACTTGGCCTACAAGTAGAAATGGGCCACTACGGCGGCGATGTGGCGTGTGGTTTGGAGACAATCAACACTGCAGTTGAGACACTGCAGACAAATCAGTTACTTGGGGATGTTGAACTTGGTGGCACTGACAGTGTGTTGTCAAGCAGGAGCAGCATGTCAGCCACAGTGGAACCTTTGTTGCGAAGGAGCAGCAGCCACCACTTAGGGATGGCTAGTGGCACCTCTGGCAAGGCCACGCGCAGGGGCAGAAAATGACATTTCACTGTTAACCAAAGCTCCTACATTATCATTAGAGTTATTTTCTTTTGGTGACGTAACCCATTTATTTTACTAGAGGTGTTATTTTTATAAGGTTAATGTGGACATGTAGTACTACTTTACAAATGGATGTGTGAAAATTAAACGCCCAGTTGCATTCACAATTACTCATGTCTTTTGTACAGCTGAGTGACTAGCTTGTGTGTACGTACCTTTCAGAAATAGTTGTTTGCAATCTGGTCCCTGCTCCCTCTCCCCTCTGCTGCAGCGCTGCCATCCCTTAGTTGTTGGGCAGGTGGTCCCAGTCCATCATCCTGAGAATCATTTTCAGACACATTCATGGGTAGTCCACCCCTGCAGGTCATGTTGTGCAGCATGGCATATGTTGCCACAATTTCACAGACTGTCTCTGGCGCAAACTGCAGAACTCCCCCACTCTTATGTAGGCATCTAAATCGCAATTTGGGTATTCTGAAAGTGCGTTCAAATACTGGCCTGGTGCGTCGATGTGCAGTGTTGTACCTCCCTTCATTGATGTTGGTGAGCAACAGGTACGGTGTGAGGATCCACGGATGCATGGCATACACACTGTCACCTGTTGTGAGACATATGATGTAGATGTTGAATGCTAACAGACCTGCTATTACATTAAAATAATTCTGGGAACAGGTGATAAAATTACCTAAGAGTTATCCATCATCAAAGTCACCTCTTTCTAAACTTTGATGTAGGCCACTGTGCCGGAAAATGAATGCATCATGGGTGCTTCCTGGATATTTGGCTACAATATCTGGTATGATGTTCTTTGTGTTACACACCATTTGAATGTTGAGGGAATGTGTACTTTTTCTATTCCGAAAAATATATTCTATGTGGGATGGTGGACATATGGGGACATCTGTCCCATCTATGCACCCTATTACCTGTGGGAATCTTGCTAACCTGTAGAAATCCAATTTAGTCTGGTCTAATTCCTGATTGTCACGGGGCATGCATATGTATTGGTGTATGTGTTGTAGCATTGCGTCTAGGAAGTAATGGAAGAAACGTGATAGCGCACTTTGAGTTACACCACCATCCACTGCTATGACTTCCTGGTAACTACCAGTGGCCAAGAGGTGGAGGGAGAACAAAACCTGCACATGTGTGGAAATAGCATTGCTGTGCATGGTACTACTCTCAAGATGTCAATGAGCTTTAGTATGCCCCTGCTACGTAGACTGTACTGATCATAGGCCTCCTCTTCAGTCTTATCCAAGAATGTCAGCCTGACTCCAAATATCCTCTCCTGTTTTTGACTCCTCTGCCTTGCCGCCATTATCCGCCTCCTCCTTGCTAGCCAATACAGGGCAGCCATTGTGGAAAGGTTTGTGTTGAGCAATTTTTGCTTGTCGATATTTAGTTTCTATGTTATTTAGGCAATTGGGACTGGCTTTTGTACATGGTAAACGACCATTTTAGCAAGCGCAAATAATTTTGCAACCGATTTTGCGCATGCTAAATGGTCGTACATCTGTCCCTCAGAAACCATGGTACAAGCCTCATCTTTAGATGCCATTCTGAAGGATCTCACAACGTTGAAGACCTCGATGTCTATAATTGAAGAGAACACATCGAAAACCATGACAGAGATCACCTCATTTAGTACAGACACTGCCTCCTTTAATTCATACCTGCTTATAACATAAGATAGGCTTTCAAAAGTGGAATTAAAAGGTGGGAATGGCAGTGGACTGGGAGCAAGACAAATAGAGCTTCAAAATAAACTCACTGCAGACAGGAACAGGAAAAACAATCACCGTTTTTAGGAGGACCAGAAAACTAGGAAAAAGATGCCTTCTTGCAAGGATTTCCATTGGAAATTAAGGGCATGAAATTCAACCAACCTGTAAAAATTGAAAGAGTGCACAGGGTTAGCATGAGGACTATGGGCAAAAAAGACAATCAAGGCAAATCAGAGCCTGGTTTTTGGTCCATAAGAGGAACAAGTGCTGCAGGGAGTGAATCAGAAAAGCACTTTCATCTACAGTGACCTCAAAATCTTTGTTAACCTCGAATTCTTAAGCGCAACTCTTTCGAAGAAGAAGCAATTTCCGGCTTTACAACCAAAAATGGAACTGTTAGAGATCCACTATTGCTTGTTAGAACCTGCAGCCATGATAATTACACCTGGTGGACGGGTAACCGAGGTCTCAGATCCAAATCAGTTGGAAAGGTTCTTGAACACCATAGAACCTACAGTAATGGACACATTTCAGTCACTGTTAGACCAGAATAATTTCCATTGCTTCACGGATCTTGCCCGCCCATAATTTCTGACAAATGAGCCTGAAGGACTAGACAAAGTCCAAAGGCATTGGGCATTGGGAGGGAAACATAAGCAGTGCTATCACCACTCACCAAAGATGGACAATTCAAGGTCCCTCATTAAATAGCCTGAGAATATATGTTGACCATAGGGGTAAGGCAAAGAAGGGAAAAAGAGGCAGCTGGGTGGGTTTGAATAGTGTTTGGAACTCAAGAGACATCGGACATAGAAGTTAAGGAACAAAACAGGGCAATGCATTTCAGGTTAACGAAAGGAAGAGTCATCATGAATTGATCCTGGTCTGACTGTAAATCTGTGAAATACATAGAATTTAGTATGAAAATGGGCACGCTCATGTGTAACACTACATTTGAGTGATCATGATAGCCCCAGTGGATTAGCTTCCCTAAGCCCTTAATATATACCCTAATCTAGTGCTCTTCCACACATCTACACTGGTATCAGAGATTGACTTCCCAGTAACTGGCTCCATTATGACACTTTAAGATACCCCTTTTTACTTAGATCAGCCTCGGTCTGCACAGTGAGAATATTACCAGATTGGTTAGGTGGGCCTTGTGTAAGGGCTGGATAAACCCCTAGTTTCCCATTAACTCACCTGACTAAAGTCAGCCCACACAACCTTCATTCAACCACCCTTCCAGTACGCATCACGACTCACCAATTCTAGTTACAATTAGCACCTTCCATCAGAACAGTACTTGATGCTGATCATATTGTTGGTCAACTCATCCCTCGCCAATCTAGTTTCAAAGGCACAGTAATTAGTGCCAACTTTTTCCCATCAGTGACTAATTTTTTATTGCACCCATTTGCGCCAGACACAAATGCAGCTTTTTTATTTCTCCTGTGTGATGTGCTGCATTGAGGAGTGACTATTTTTGCACTGTCTTAAATGCAGTCTTGTCGAGATCTAACAGTGCTCTCATTGAATGTTAATGGGCTAATACTCAAATAAAGGATCAGAGGATGGGTTATAAAGTACCCCTTTCAAGACCTCTCGATATGGGTGGGCAGCAGTTTTGATTATTAAGGGACTCCCACTGTGATACCCAAACATGAATTGGCCCCTATGGTTATTATGTCTTCATTTGGCAAGTATACAGCATCACGTAGCGATATTTAGCTCAGCATGGAACAAAGAAGTTTGTTCAGGGACATAACAAGACTAATGTTATCCCCAACCCATGCCGTGGTGCGTATTAATGGATAATGAAATCTAGTATTAAATCCAGTCCATAACAAGTCAGGCCTTGTGGTAATGGCCCAACCCAATGTATAGCACCTGTTCAAAGACAGCAAGCAAGATTTTGCACTGACTGACCCATGACATGTACATCACCCCTCCGAGAGAGATTATTCTTTGACATCCTGTGCACATGGAACCCGCACTTTATCCACATTCATATTGCTGAACAGTGTTATAGAAACCTACATAATAATACCGAATAGTATGCTAGACCACAACGCAATATGCACTATAATTGAGTTAGGGTTGCAAAGATCCTACAGGGCTCTAGAGAATGAACATGGTTTACTACAAACTATGTCAGGACAAAGAGTGTTTAAAGTCTCTTCCACAAACCGATCTGGAAGAAAATGAAGACGCAGTAGAAATGCCTAAAATGTTATGGACTGCTTGCCTTAGAGCAAAGTGATGTGGGATTCAGTCTTGAGAAACAGTACCAACAGGTCATGATTGGAAGGAATATGCATGATTAACCAACAAATATAACACAGATCCCTCTCAGGATACACTGCAATGCCTTATAAAAGTAAAATATGAACTGAATACTGTACTTACAACCCAGGTAGAAAAGCCCTATTACATTTGTGAACCACGACAAAAGAGGTCGAAAGGTAGGCCACCGTTTAGCCTTTCAATTAAGGCAACAACAGGCGAGACATATAATTTCGGTAATCAAAAGCACAAATACTGAAATTGTTACGCACCCATTGGCAACTTGTACAGAGTTTTACTAAGCAATGTATAGATCGGAATGGCAAGAGAATCATGGTCATGAGGAATACATTTTTGCTTCTCTTGAAACGCTGATCTTGCTCCCAAACTGGCCCAATTACTTGAAAATAAGATCTCACAGGAAGTAATATTATAATAATGTTAGACCTGGCATCCTTGGCGTGTTTTTTTCTGACTTTTTGCCTCTACTCCTGTGTTTTTGATGCTGTGCTGAATTTCGTTTTTGTTGGCTAAGTTGGCTTGGGCACTTTGCCACTGCTGATCAGTGGCAAAGTGCAAGTGCTCCCTGTATAAAGTGATATTGTGATTGGTTCTCCCTGATTATTTTATTTGTTTATGAGAAGGTCCCTAGTAAAATTCACCACCGTGCCAGGGCTGGTAAATCAAATGCTACTAGTGGGCCTGCAGCACTGATACTGCCACCCATATGAGTAGCCCTAAAAAGATGTCTCAGGCCTGCCACCGCAGTGCCAGCGCGCAGTTTGCTAATTGCCATGTTGACTTGGCAAGTGCACCCATCTTGCCAGGTTCTACCCTTCCCTTTCCTTAGACATGGGATACCCCTATGGAAGGCCCAAGGTACCCCTCTGGGCAGGGTGCAGTGTATGTGAAAGGTAGGACATGTACTGGGGTGTGTACCATTTCCTGATAGTGAAATACTGCCAATTTAGTTTTTCACTATCGAAAGGATATCTTGCCCATAGGACAGAATGGGGAATGCTGTGTAGCATTTTACAAGCATATCTTCTCATAGAAGTGAGATGGAAAACTGGAGTCTGGTAACCCTGAACTCAGAATTTAATAACACATCTTTTGGTAAGGATGGTTTTTAAATTTTGTGTTTGAAAATAGCACTTTTAGAGCTGGTATCCTGTTGTGGAAACTCAGGGACAACAAAGTTTCCAAGGATCTCTACAAACACTGTGTGCATGTGTCTGGGCACAGCGTGTACCTATCGTGAAGCCTGTATTACAATCATCTCCGCGCCGCTGTGCGTGTGTCAGTGTACAGTGGGAAGCCGTGATCAACTGAGAGGCCTTCACCGCTGCTGGCCCAAGTCATCAGCGAGATCGTAATCATCCGACAAAGGAGACTGAAGCAGTGTCCACTGAGAGGCCATCACCACCGCTGGCCCGAGTCATCAGCAGGATCATAATCACCAAGTGGAGGAAGCCGGGCGGAAAGGCGATCAGCTGTGAGGCATCTCCTAGCAACCAGGGTCACCTCCAATGCTCAGCTGCCCAGCAAGACGTCCACTTCGCTGCAGAGAGAGCGTGGCTGCACTCCCACCGGGAAGAAGCGATCCTCGTGCCGTGTAGGGAGGATCGGTGGAGCCAGAGTCCTGAAGAGCCTCAAGCCGGTGTTCAGCACGTCCCCCAGGTAATGCTCAGAGCCGCGCGCTCGAGCAGCCACGTGGGGGGCCGTAGGGAACTGTTGTAAGCCTTTACCCTGATCACTGCCCGTACCAGCATAACTGGAGTTGTGGTACCGGGGCCCCTTTTGTTTCACCTAACATTGTTGTGAGCATTTGGGGGCATACCGTTATTAGCGCTGGCTGCGGAATCAGCTGTGGGGAAGCCTTGAAGGGTTCGAAGCAACCGGGGCATTGTCCATCAGTGCCAAGGGGGTGTACGCTTGGGAATCACCCAAGTGCACACCTAAATCACTGCCAGTCAAAAACTGTTTCGTCCTAGAACTCTTGTGCACATGGAAAGGCAGAAGTTTACCAGTTTATTCTTGTAACACCTGTGAAAGAAATACAGAATCTACAAGTTTATTTTTGGCAACACCTTTTAAAGACATTTTTACTGTAAACCTCTTCTTATGTATGTTGGATTTTTTGTCGTTTTGGTCTTTTGAAACTTAGATAAAAATACTTTCCTTCTCTAAACCTGTATGGTGTCCATTTGTGGTGTTAACAGCGTGTTACTGTGAGTGTTGGTAAACAAACTTCACACATTGCCTAGAAGATAAGCCTGTCTGCTCGTGCCAAGCTATCAAGGGGGTGAGTAGGGGTTATCTAGAGTGTGTTTCCCCCTTACCCTGACTAGCAAGGGTCCCTACTTGGTCAAAGGTACCTAACTATGCTAACTAGAGACACCTCATTTCTAACAAATAACTATTAGATAGATTCCTTTGAGAGTTCTGTAAGACAACCAAGAAGTACTTAAACCTAGCTTACATAAATTGTTTATGGGCATTACACAGGACACAAAATCCCTCCTGAAGTTTAACACTCCAAAAATCTCCTCCGAGATTTCTAACACAGGTGCTGTAGCAAGTGCAAAATGATCGGGAAGAGAACATGTCTAATATGGTGGATGCAGAAAAAGATGTTTACAGTGTAGAGCAGGACTACTTAGTTACAGTTCTGAAATGAAAGGGTATCAGTGATAGCTATCTCTCTAAAGTTCATTGGCTAAACTTTTACCGGTCAGCCATAGTCTCCTTTACACCTCCTCTATTTGAGAGTAAGAAAGGGAAGAGACAGGTTTGTCCCCTAACCCCACTAGCACATATCATAACACTCTAACCATTAGCAGCAGCGATCTGACAAAGAAAGAAGCTTAAAGGTATGGACACTACAGGAGGAGAGCATAACGTGCTTTTTTATGCAGACGATATTTTGGTGACCTTAGCTGAGCCAGAGACTTCAATAGAATGTCCCAAAAAGCCTATCTCAGACTTTTGATTATGTTCTTGTTACAATGTCAACAGGGACGGATGCAAGGCACTGTTTCTGATATAATTTACAACTATGACATCCTTTGGATAGTCCCAATTTCTTTAGGAGAGTAACTTGAAATATTTTCGAATATTTATATACAGATCACCACACAATGTATTTCATTTAGAATATTAAAAATATATGTTACACACAGACTGGGTTACACCTTCCCTATGTTGCCACGTTGAATTCTTGCAAACTTGCTACATAAGATGACTAAACTGGGGGTAAAGTTTTTGTAGCAGGATGCGAAACCTCTACTCAAACTTTCAAAAGTCCATGCACCCACCGAACAGGGTACTTAACTACCATATATAAAATCATTCACATACATGACAAATGGTATACGAGGTAAAAATGGTGATTTAACATCGATGCAGAAATCTGAAAAGATTAATTCCATGCTATTCTCAGTGTCCTACGCATGGCACAAACGCATGAACAAAGACAATGTAACAGTAGAATTCGCTGGTATTACTGGATTCCCATAAACTCGTTTCTCATCCTTGGCAGGAGTATGGCTTTTCTCAGAAAAGTGGTGTCTGTGCAGCAACACCACAACCACAACAATACAATAACAAAAGTCAGAAATAAAAATTTCCAGACCAGGTTCAATAGAAAAACCCTCAATGGGTAAAATAATAAGACATGAAGGAAATCTGATGTGTTGATCCGGTCATATAGTGAAAACTGTTCCATTAAGAACATGCAAAAGACCACAACCAGATAACAGTTGGGAGGTTTGTCCCAGTTAAAGATTATAACTTTAGACCTAAAATTGTAGAGCCTCCACATGCCTGCACACCGCTGCCTCAAATTTCACACCAACAAGTTTAAATTGGAAAAAACCTGAAGATAAAGCCACCAAAGTCCAATTTTTATTGAATAGTATTGTGCCAGTCCTCCAGAGACCATTTTTGTTCGAAAATCCCAACTCTAAGAAATGTTATACCTTTTAACAGAAACTACTACATGGTGAAAAGTCCTGAGGACCCCAGTGAAGGCCCATAATCATAGGTTCAGCTGCAACTATCTCCTGCAATATTGCTCACAACAACACCAGATTTCTTTTCCCATTTGATGTTCTGCATGCCCCAGAGTTCTACAGAAAATAAATTCATGGGAAGAGGGAGGAGAAATTGCAACTCTAATTGTCCCGTTGATTTACTTCCAAGCAAGACACAGCTATTTCTTATCTAGGTTCTTCTCCTGGTCAAAGAGAGAACTTCTTCGGGAAGAAGCAGACTTGTATGGCCCTATCTGGACTAATTTGTCCTTTTGGGTTAGCAGTATGCTAGCACCAATTTACTTAAAAATGGTCACTCCTCTCTCCAGTACTCATGCAAGCTGTCATACAATCTTCAATACAACAAACATGGAAGTCTTCTTATTATCTAATTCAGATAGTTCTTTCTCCCAGTTACTCTCAACAAGGAACTTCACAATCTTCACCTTCAATCACTATCTAAAGCAGCGCAGCTACTGCTTTTGTCTCCTAAATGTGAGGCTTGTTTGTAAGCACACAAGAAAAGTTTAATGAAGAAGCCATACACATTTGTCAAAAGAAAGCCCGGGACAGTTTCCCTCACTTCCCTCTGCTCCCTGTGAGTGAGGCCTTTTATTTTTTGTTCAGAGAAAAGAAACTCCCTATTTAGGAATATGTTTTTTTTCTGCTTAAAACATTTGCCGGGCAGACACTTTAAACATGGTGCTTTCTTGACAAACATTTAGAGATGTAAAGCGAGAAGTAATAATAGTGGCTCCCCTACACATAGATCCTTACCATGTAAGCAGGCATCTCTGAATGAGGGTGGTGCTCCTCCACCAGGGAACCAATGCTCAGTGTATCATCTGACAGCATGTAATGAGTAACTTCACTTCTCAGATGGAAGACAAACAAATCCGTAATTCTGTCATCATTATCCCAGTCATTAATTTTTTAGGTGGTACCCTCCTCAGGAGAGGAGAACGATTAGGATGTAAGAAGGCACTGAAGGGCATATGTATCAAAAATCCGATTTGTGATTCTCAAAATGTGATTTTTTGCGAATCGCATTTTGAGATTCGTAAATCGTGAAGTAAATAAAAAGTCGCTAACTTTCTGCGATTCTTAAAAATTGCAGAAAATTCTGATCTTCCCGTTTTTGGCGATTCCTTAATTGCGAAAATTGCAAATAAGAAATCGCAAATGTAGGGAATCTGAAATTCAGGTGCAGCTTGATGACATCACACCCAGGAAGTGGGAGTGATTTGTTGCACCTGATTGCCTGAGGCAGAGGCTGTAAGGAGGGGCAGAGGAGTGAGCACAGCATTGAAATTGCTACAATGGATCCACAGGACAAAGAGAAGGACAATGAGGGTGCAGGAAGAAAAAGAAAAAACAAATTTAGCAAAAGGGAGCAGGAGGTACTTATTGAGGAGATGGTGTGCAGCCATGAACTCCTATTTGGCAAGAAGGCACTTCGGGTACCTGAGTCCAGAAAGAGGAAGATCTGGCTGGACATACAGGAAAAGGTCAATGCAGTTGGTGTGACCCAGCGCATGGTGCAGGAGTTAAGAAGGCGCTGGTATGACATGCGCCAAAGGTTGAAGGAGAAGGTGGCTGCAGGCTGGCGGAGGACAATAAGACCGGGGGTGGAACATCTACTGCCACCGACTCAACCCCCCATTAGGAGATGGTGGAGTCAACCCTCCTGCCCGACAGCGTCAGTGGTGTGGCTGACATAAACAGCTCCGACCCTGCAACCACCAGCCAAGGTAAGATGCATCCCAAAGGCAGCCGCACACATTACCATCCCATTCACACAGTCAGGAAGGCGCCACACACAAATTACACATGTCACTCCCGTCCACATTTTCCAGCACACACAGCAATGCATTAAGGGAGACATAGTCAGATGCATTACAGTGGGGCAATGAGACATAGCAATGTTAACGCAGAATGTGAATTCATGTAAAGGGGAAAAGTGAGAGATAGCAGTTAGCCAATACAACTTGAGGAAACTTTATTGAGTGACAAATGCAGACAATGTCACAAAATCATAAATTCTCCTTTCCATCTGCAGCACAAGCCAGGACACAGGAAGACAGCGCAGAGTGCGAGGTGTCTGAACATTTGGATGACATGGCAGGTCATGGGAACTCAGACGACAGCACAGAGGCCACAGCTGTCCCACATAGGAAGTGCACCATTGTGCCACCACTGCCACCATTAGAGGATGAAACACAGGCCACAGGGGAGGAGGATGTACAGACAGAGCCAGGGCAGCATGCAACCCAGGTGCATGAACAACACACTCACCAACCTAGGGAGCTAGGAGCAGTGCAACGCAGGTCAAGGGACAGGACCAGCTCTAACACAGATGAAGATGCCACAGTGTTTGCAGGACTGGAGGGGAGCATGCTCCAAATTCAGTGTCTGCAACAGAAATAGTTGAGGTCCATTAAGGGTAAACTGTGCACAATGAACAAAAGCATGCGCTAAATGAGGGAGGGCATCATGGGCATGGCAGGTGCCATTCTTGAACTCTGTGCAACATTAAACAGGGACCAGGCAGCCAGGCACAGGACTACCCAATGTTCAAACATCCATCTGCACAGCTACACCAAGGTGGTGTACCGCCTGTGCACTACCACAAGCCAGCTGACACGTCGCACTGTCAGCATGAAAGTAGAGATGCCCCACTGCTGGTACGACGTTGCAAAAGGCCTGGCGCAGGTCACCACTGCCGTTGAACAACTGCAGATGCCAAAAACAAGTGGCCCAGCACTCATGGGCTCAGGGGGCTTAGGGGATAGTGAGGAGACATCCAGCAGGAGCAGTATCATCCCAACCAGTGCCAGATGCAAGAAGGCGCAGTGAGAGACAGGGTGCTGCACCTGTGGACCCAAGGGAGGGCAATCAGGCCCCAGAACGGGCAGCAGCAGTCTGTCCCAGAAGGAGGTGAAATTGAAACAGTGAGTCTCGCTAATGGGTGAGGCAACCCATTCCTACAAGAGTCCAGACTGGCCTGACTACCCGCACTGTGGACCTAACATGTGCTACGGACAGCGCCACTCATTGTGTTGGTCAGACTGTGTGACAAACTTTCATCCTGCTGTTAAAGGTTTGAATAAACACAGATCTGCTACAAAATATATGTTGCCTCATGTCATCATTACTCACCTAGAAGTAGTTCTGTATTGGAGTGCTCCTCCGCTTTTATGCAGGCAGTGGAAATGGCTCTTCAGGATCCCAAACGCCCCCTCTATTACACAGCGCGTAGATTTGTGTGCACGGTTGTATCTCCTCTCCCTTGCATTGTCTGGATTTAGGTATAGGTTCAGGATAAAGTCCTGCACTACATATGCACTGTCACCTGCAGGGATGAAAACAAGAGTTGAGTCAATGTCCCACCCCCCAAAGATATACTGTATGTAGGGATGTGTGCCATGCATTTACCTAGCAGGTAGCCCTCACCAAACTCACCAGCATTGAGACGTCTGTGTATCCCACTATGTCTAAAGATGAAAGAGTCATGAGTACTTCCTGGGTATTTCGCTACAATGTCATTGATGATATGTTTAATAACAACAAGGGGCCCCAATTTTAGTCAGCAGGGACCATGGGGAGCATACTTTTTGAACAACAACAGCGGTCCCAAACATTAAAGGATATCACATGAATAAAATATAGACAGAGTCAATCTATACTTTCAAGAAAGACATGTCCTGCCGGACAGGGGTCTTCCAGAGATTTTACTCGAGAATTATGTATTGAAATCGCATAAAATTACCATCCAACAATCACCAAGGGTGGACCACAAGCCTGTGTCCAGTACTAACAGAACAAGTACAAACGGTGATGTAGACAGCAGAGAAGGGCTTAGTAAGGCGAAAAAAACGTTACTCTATAAACAGTACAATTATACAGAGTATACCAGACATGCACTGGACATTTTAGTAGTATTCACAGTTAGGTTCAAGTGCATAAAAGGTCGACGGCGTTTCGGACCCCTATAAAATATCAGGGACCATCATCAGGACAAATACAATGAAAAGCCTTAGATTAATTAAGCCTCAAAATGCCTAAGGGGGGAAAAAAGGAAACAATATTCAAAACACATACAGGAAAAATAAAGATAAGATCTGTAACATTGTGACTTGAGTGTGACCAGTGAGCGATAAGGTACCGGTCAAGTATGTCAAGTGGACTATGGTGCTGGTGTACACATTATTAGCCGTGATCCGGAAGCGGGAGAGTTACATATAATAGTGAGAGTGTCCAGTGGAGCCGTAATTGCAGTCAAGAACGTGACTAAATTAAATTGGCCTCGCAGTCAGGGAGTGATGTCGGGTGAAAGCGATGTTAAAAGGGGGCAAGACGCGTGATCGTGAGGAAATAACGTGAAGAGATAACGTGAGGAACCGGCCGGTGCGGTTGATTCAAAAAAGTGCACAAGGGCTCACCGGGTAGCCTCGTGGGATGGTGGCTGACTCCTCGGGCATTCGGATACCACGCGATCACCCTGCAAGGGCGAAAGGGTCAGTAATGAAAAGATCGCGGTATTTTGGAATAAAGGACCGCGAGGGCTAAGGGCTGAAAAACTCACCAGAATCGGGTCGCGACGGCCGCGGAAAATTAAAGTCCGTCGGCTTGCCAGGATACCTAATGGGAGGGGGACGCATTGTTAGTATGTTCAATTGACAATACAACCAGAGCGGAGGGGGGAGCGGAGGGAGTCCACTTACCGGGTTAGTCGGCATGAATCATTTCCTGGCGTGCACAGGGCAGGGCATCCAGTTAGTAATATACTCGCACCGGATTGGTCCGAGGGTGGGGCATAGAAATCGAAGACGGACACGCATGGGCGCCATCTTAGGCAGTGTTTGTGAAGGGGAATGTGACGCGGAGTGAAATACCATGCTAGGGAGGCATGCTTTTTAGAAACAAGTGCGTTTTGAGAGAAATCGCATGATTAAAGAACAGTGAAGTTAAAATACATTTTAACATTTATACAGTGGACTGATCGCAGCATCCAGTTCTTGATGAATGCTGCAGGGAAGGCACATAGTTATTGCAGTCCAAACACAATCATAAAATAAGGTTAAGGAAACAAGTCTAACTCCAGACCCAGAGTATCAGATAAGGGCAGTCCATTCATCTTGAAGGTTAAGCCCTGAGTTCAGACTATCAGTCTTCAGGATCCATTTCAGTTCCTCCCTGTTTAAGAGGCGTGTCAGATCACCACCCCTGGGTGAGATGATGATTTGTGAGATCACAGTCCAGCGAATGTCATTCTCGGAGTGTCCCTTCTCCAAAAAATGTTCCACAAGAGGGAAGTTGGGTGTTTTACACCTGATGCGGCTTCGATGTTGGGAAATCCTCAGTTTGACCTTCTGTTTGGTTTGGCCCACGTATATCATATTACATGGGCAGATGATGGCATACACAACGTTCTGACTATTGCAATTGGTAAAAGTTTTTAGTACATATCTTGCATTATTAAACACAAATTCCTTGCCATCAATTGAGAACTCACATACAACGCACGACCCGCAACGGGCGTGCCCAAGAAGTGGAGGTAATTGCCAGTGGTCATGGAGGGTTACATTTCTAGTAGATGGTAACGCAGCCCTCACCAATTGATCCTTGAGATTTTTGTTTTTCTTGAAGGCAAACAACGGAGTGTCCCAATTTAGTACCCCTGAGTTTAAAATGTGCCAGTTCTTTTTGACACATTGCCTCACCCTGTTGGAGACTGGGGAATATGTAGTCACACAAACCAATTTTTCAGTAGCCTTTTTGGGTTTTGGGTCAAGGAGGGTTTCCCGTGGACAATACCAAGCTCTCTTCATAGAGTTCTTGATGAGGCGCTTGGGGTATCCTCTGAACCGGAGTTTGCTCGATAATACGTTAGCTTCACAGAAATAATCTTCCTTTTTATAACAGTTCCTTCTCAGCCTAAGGAACTGGGAGTATGGCAGACTGTCCCTCAGAGCCCTGGGGTGACAACTGTCATACCGCAGCAGTGTGTTTCTCTCCGTAGGTTTACGGAAAAGGGAAGTGTATAGGATGCCCTCATGATGTTGAATATTCAAATCAAGGAAGGAAATACTGCTTTGGTTGTGGGTAATTGTAAAGGTGAGACCATTACAATTCTGGTTCAACCAGTGTAGGAGCCGTCTAATTCAGGGATAGTGCCGCCCCAGATCAAAAAGATATCGTCTATATATCTCTTCCAATTTTTTAATCCTTGGTAAAAGGGATTCGTGGGACACAAGATGGTATTTGTCTCCAACCAATCCATATACAGAATCGCCAGGGTAGGGGCAAAGACAGCCCCCATAGATGTACCACGTACTTGTTGGTAGTACTGTGAGTCGTACATAAAAAAGTTTTGGGTAAGGCAGATTTCCAGGAGTTGAATGATAAATATTGTCGGAACTCTGTGTGGACTGGGTCGGGTGTTGAGAATGCTCTCCATCACCAACAAGGAGTCCCTCTGTGGTATATTGGTGTACAAAGACTCGACGTCTAATGTACACAGGGTCTCAGTGTTAGGGTCATAAGTGTGGTTTTCTATGATATTTATCATATGCATACTATCCCGAATATAACACTGGGTTGTTGATACAAAGTCCCTTAGGAAATAGTTGACATAAAGGCCCAGTGGTTCAAGAACTGAACCACACCCCGAAACGATGGGTCTGCCAGGGGGGTTATCCAATCTTTTGTGGATCTTCGGTAAGGTGTATATTACCGGTATTCTGGGGTTGGGAGTGTTGAGAAAATTATATTCATGTTGGCTGATGATGCCCATTGACATAGCATCAGTAGTCACATGCCTGATGAGTGTCTGAAGTTCCTTTGTTGGATTACAGGGTAACCTGCAGTAATGATCAGTGTTGGAAACCTGACGCAGTAGTTCATTTTTGTAATTTCCAATGTCTTGTAAGACAATACCCCCACCCTTATCAGCAGGTTTAATTATAAGCTGGTTGTTGTTTTTCAGAGTGGAAATGGCATTTTTCTCTTCAATAGGGATATTAAACGGTATGAAGAGATGGGATTTTTCTAGTTCAGAAATCTCTTTAAGGATAACCTTTTCAAATGTCACAATCTCTCTTGGTATCATGCTGGCTGCCGGAGAGAAGGTCGAAGGTGGTCTAAACGGTGTAACAGTGGTTTTTGGCTCAGAAGGATTGAGTTCGAAGTAAGAACGTAGTCTCAACTTGCGAAAAAAGGCCATTAATTCAGACTGTAGGTCCAAGAAATTAGGGTATTTAGCAGGGACAAAAGATAGTCCTCTTTGGAGGAGTGACGACTCAAAATCAGTGAGTACGTGGTTGGAGATATTAAAAATAGGTATCAGGTTATGGGCACAATCAGGATTTACCATTGGTAAAATTTGTGTCTCGTCTGGCGTTCCCCAGGGGGATTCTGCCATCTCTGTTGTTGCCTTACCTTGCCTCTCTTTTGGGGTTCTGAGTTGCCTCTGGATAAAAAATGGGAAGGGTTACGTTGATGGCCACTTGTTCCTTCACCAGTATCCGAACTGTCAGTTGAGTCAGCTGACGAGTCCGTGAATCCAACCACTGTGTTCCTTTTATTAAAGCGTCCCCAAGGTCTAGGGGTCTGCTGGTGTGGATTAAAGTTACGATTGAGATAGAAGTCCTTCTGTAGATAGGGATAGGTGCGCTCCAAGGAAAAGAATTTAATGTCCTTCTTTACCTTGTTAGATTTTTTATTCTGTTCTATCCGGTGAAATTCGGCAACTGTTTTGTCAATTTTCTCCAAAAGAGACTTTGTATCAGCAATAGTTTTGTCGTCTATGATTTGTTTTTCCAAATCCTTGAAAATATCGTCAAGTTTTTTCAGTTCCTCAATAGCGGTATCAATCCCAAGCACTAACCAATGGCGGGAACAGGTGGTACCAATCCCGCTAAACCCAGTGATGTATTTAGGGTTGTCAGTAAATACACCTGGAATGTTTCTCACCTGTAGGCCAAGGGGTATAGTGTTAGACTTGAGATACTGTGTCAACATAAGCGTCATCAATTCTAAACGTGCATGTTTTTTCTTATATTTTTCTAATTCATCTGGTAAGCTGGTGTTACCTGTCGGAGATGGTGCATCCGGGGTGTCAAACAAGGAGGGGCCTGCACAAATTTTGTTTATGTACTCGATGGAGTATAGGGGTGCTGGGTCAGACATAACACAAGGAAGGGGAAGGGTACACAACTGTAGGTACCGGAGAGCAGGGGCCACTTAGGTGAAGTGGAGGGAGCAGAACCCTTGCAATCAACCGATTGCGCAAAGTAAATTTAATAACAACAAGGGGCCCCAATTTTAGTCAGCAGGGACCATGGGGAGCATACTTTTTGAACAACAACAGCGGTCCCAAACATTAAAGGATATCACATGAATAAAATATAGACAGAGTCAATCTATACTTTCAAGAAAGACATGTCCAGCCGGACAGGGGTCTTCCAGAGATTTTACTCGAGAATTATGTATTGAAATCACATAAAATTACCATCCAACAATCACCAAGGGTGGACCACAAGCCTGTGTCCAGTACTAACAGAACAAGTACAAACGGTGATGTAGACAGCAGAGAAGGGCTTAGTAAGGCGAAAAAACGTTACTCTATAAACAGTACAATTATACAGAGTATACCAGACATGCACTGGACATTTTAGTAGTATTCACAGTTAGGTTCAAGTGCATAAAAGGTCGACGGCGTTTCGGACCCCTATAAAATATCAGGGACCATCATCAGGACAAATACAATGAAAAGCCTTAGATTAATTAAGCCTCAAAATGCCTAAGGGGGGAAAAAAGGAAACAATATTCAAAACACATACAGGAAAAATAAAGATAAGATCTGTAACATTGTGACTTGAGTGTGACCAGTGAGCGATAAGGTACCGGTCAAGTATGTCAAGTGGACTATGGTGCTGGTGTACACATTATTAGCCGTGATCCGGAAGCGGGAGAGTTACATATAATAGTGAGAGTGTCCAGTGGAGCCGTAATTGCAGTCAAGAACGTGACTAAATTAAATTGGCCTCGCAGTCAGGGAGTGATGTCGGGTGAAAGCGATGTTAAAAGGGGGCAAGACGCGTGATCGTGAGGAAATAACGTGAAGAGATAACGTGAGGAACCGGCCGGTGCGGTTGATTCAAAAAAGTGCACAAGGGCTCACCGGGTAGCCTCGTGGGATGGTGGCTGACTCCTCGGGCATTCGGATACCACGCGATCACCCTGCAAGGGCGAAAGGGTCAGTAATGAAAAGATCGCGGTATTTTGGAATAAAGGACCGCGAGGGCTAAGGGCTGAAAAACTCACCAGAATCGGGTCGCGACGGCCGCGGAAAATTAAAGTCCGTCGGCTTGCCAGGATACCTAATGGGAGGGGGACGCATTGTTAGTATGTTCAATTGACAATACAACCAGAGCGGAGGGGGGAGCTGAGGGAGTCAACTTACCGGGTTAGTCGGCATGAATCATTTCCTGGCGTGCACAGGGCAGGGCATCCAGTTAGTAATATACTCGCACCGGATTGGTCCGAGGGTGGGGCATAGAAATCGAAGACGGACACGCATGGGCGCCATCTTAGGCAGTGTTTGTGAAGGGGAATGTGACGCGGAGTGAAATACCATGCTAGGGAGGCATGCTTTTTAGAAACAAGTGCGTTTTGAGAGAAATCGCATGATTAAAGAACAGTGAAGTTAAAATACATTTTAACATTTATACAGTGGACTGATCGCAGCATCCAGTTCTTGATGAATGCTGCAGGGAAGGCACATAGTTATTGCAGTCCAAACACAATCATAAAATAAGGTTAAGGAAACAAGTCTAACTCCAGACCCAGAGTATCAGATAAGGGCAGTCCATTCATCTTGAAGGTTAAGCCCTGAGTTCAGACTATCAGTCTTCAGGATCCATTTCAGTTCCTCCCTGTTTAAGAGGCGTGTCAGATCACCACCCCTGGGTGAGATGATGATTGGTGAGATCACAGTCCAGCGAATGTCATTCTCGGAGTGTCCCTTCTCCAAAAATGTTCCACAAGAGGGGCGTTGGGTGTTTTACACCTGATGCGGCTTCGATGTTGGGAAATCCTCAGTTTGACCTTCTGTTTGGTTTGGCCCACGTATATCATATTACATGGGCAGATGATGGCATACACAACGTTCTGACTATTGCAATTGGTAAAAGTTTTTAGTACATATCTTGCATTATTAAACACAAATTCCTTGCCATCAATTGAGAACTCACATACAACGCACGACCCGCAACGGGCGTGCCCAAGAAGTGGAGGTAATTGCCAGTGGTCATGGAGGGTTACATTTCTAGTAGATGGTAACGCAGCCCTCACCAATTGATCCTTGAGATTTTTGTTTTTCTTGAAGGCAAACAACGGAGTATCCCAATTTAGTACCCCTGAGTTTAAAATGTGCCAGTTCTTTTTGACACATTGCCTCACCCTGTTGGAGACTGGGGAATATGTAGTCACACAAACCAATTTTTCAGTAGCCTTTTTGGGTTTTGGGTCAAGGAGGGTTTCCCGTGGACAATACCAAGCTCTCTTCATAGAGTTCTTGATGAGGCGCTTGGGGTATCCTCTGAACCGGAGTTTGCTCGATAATACGTTAGCTTCACAGAAATAATCTTCCTTTTTATAACAGTTCCTTCTCAGCCTAAGGAACTGGGAGTATGGCACACTGTCCCTCAGAGCCCTGGGGTGACAAGTGTCATACCGCAGCAGTGTGTTTGCTTCCTTAACCTTATTTTATGATTGTGTTTGGACTGCAATAACTATGTGCCTTCCCTGCAGCATTCATCAAGAACTGGATGCTGCGATCAGTCCACTGTATAAATGTTAAAATGTATTTTAACTTCACTGTTCTTTAATCATGCGATTTCTCTCAAAACGCACTTGTTTCTAAAAAGCATGCCTCCCTAGCATGGTATTTCACTCCGCGTCACATTCCCCTTCACAAACACTGCCTAAGATGGCGCCCATGCGTGTCCGTCTTCGATTGCTATGCCCCACCCTCGGACCAATCCGGTGCGAGTATATTACTAACTGGATGCCCTGCCCTGTGCACGCCAGGAAATGATTCATGCCGACTAACCCGGTAAGTGGACTCCCTCCGCTCCCCCCTCCGCTCTGGTTGTATTGTCAATTGAACATACTAACAATGCGTCCCCCTCCCATTAGGTATCCTGGCAAGCCGACGGACTTTAATTTTCCGCGGCCGTCGCGACCCGATTCTGGTGAGTTTTTCAGCCCTTAGCCCTCGCGGTCCTTTATTCCAAAATACCGTGATCTTTTCATTACTGACCCTTTCGCCCTTGCAGGGTGATCGCGTGGTATCCGAATGCCCGAGGAGTCAGCCACCATCCCACGAGGCTACCCGGTGAGCCCTTGTGCACTTTTTTGAATCAACCGCACCGGCCGGTTCCTCACGTTATCTCTTCACGTTATTTCCTCACGATCACGCGTCTTGCCCCCTTTTAACATCGCTTTCACCCGACATCACTCCCTGACTGCGAGGCCAATTTAATTTAGTCACGTTCTTGACTGCAATTACGGCTCCACTGGACACTCTCACTATTATATGTAACTCTCCCGCTTCCGGATCACGGCTAATAATGTGTACACCAGCACCATAGTCCACTTGACATACTTGACCGGTACCTTATCGCTCACTGGTCACACTCAAGTCACAATGTTACAGATCTTATCTTTATTTTTCCTGTATGTGTTTTGAATATTGTTTCCTTTTTTCCCCCCTTAGGCATTTTGAGGCTTAATTAATCTAAGGCTTTTCATTGTATTTGTCCTGATGATGGTCCCTGATATTTTATAGGGGTCCGAAACGCCGTCGACCTTTTATGCACTTGAACCTAACTGTGAATACTACTAAAATGTCCAGTGCACGTTTGGTATACTCTGTATAATTGTACTGTTTATAGAGTAACATTTTTTCGCCTTACTAAGCCCTTCTCTGCTGTCTACATCACCGTTTGTACTTGTTCTGTTAGTACTGGACACAGGCTTGTGGTCCACCTTGGTGATTGTTGGATGGTAATTTTATGTGATTTCAATACATAATTCTCGAGTAAAATCTCTGGAAGACCCCTGTCCAGCTGGACATGTCTTTCTTGAAAGTATAGATTGACTCTGTCTATATTTTATTCATGTGATATCCTTTAATGTTTGGGACCGCTGTTGTTGTTCAAAAAAATGATGATATGTTTGGCACTGCAGAAGACCTGTATGTTCAGGGAATGGTATGATTTACGGTTTCTGAATACATATTCATTGGTTGATGGGGTGTGAGGGCCACATGGGTCCCATCTATGCAGCCAATTACATGGGGGAATCGTGCAGTCTGGTAGAAGCCCAGTTTTGTTTGCTGTAATGCATGTTGTGTGCTTGGGAATCGCATCTGCTGTGGTAGCCTCTGTACCATTGCATCTAAGAATGTATGGAAGAAGCGCGACAGGCTACTCTGTGAGACCCCAACTGCCACTGCAATCACCCCTTGAAAACTCCCTGACGCCAGTAGGTGCAGTGAGTACAGAAGCTGCACATGGTTGGAAATGGTTTGGGTCCTGGGTGTTGGGTGTTCCAGATAGGGTTTCAGCTCCTCTATCAGGTCTATAATGGTCTTTGTGTCCAGCCTGTACTTCTCCTGGATCTCCTCCTCAGTCTGCTGGAACAGAGTGATGCGCACTCTGAAGATCCGTTCCTGTTGCATCGTCCTCTGTGCTGCAGCCCGAATTCGCAGCCTCCTGGCTATCACATATAGCCCTGCCATTGTGGAAGTCCCTGTTGCATTGGGGGCCTGTTTATATTGCTTGCACCTGGTTATCACCTGCATTGACTTGGTGATCATGTTGAAGTGCAATTTGCGAATTCTTCATACATTCCTTTGCGAATACTTAAATTGCGATTTCTCTATTTTCAATTTTCGCAGCCTCCGTATCACAGACTGCGAATTTGTAGAGAAAATTGCAGCTTTCGAGACTCGCAAAAAATGCAATTTTTTTGATTTGCGATGCAAAATGGTGCCAAATAGTTTCATACATATGCCCCTAACTCTTGCAATTCTTGTGGTGCTATAAAAGTATACCTTTCAATGGATTCTTCTTCCTTTTTCCTTTTTTCCTTTTCTTCCAGTCACATGACTGACAAGAGGACAGGGAGTAAGAATCCCTGCCAGGCTCAGATTACCTACTTTGAACTAGTGGTCTTCGAAGTGTCAGGCACAGGGGGAGTAAAGGGCTGTGCAATGATGGACGTGAATAGCATGATGGAAGTAAATGGCAGTGATCCCCTTCAGGTCCTGGATTGCCAACCTCATCAGAAGAAGGAACATTGGGTGGAGAGGTGAAGTGGTAAGTTTACGATATTATTACCTTACCGGAAGCTGGAGGAGGTGATTGGTTATTTGGGTTTGGGGCAAAGAGCACGTGTTTGCTAACCATGGTTCTGGTATGCTTGCTTCCATTCATTTGCAGGGAGCTGGTAGTGAAATAACTTTCCATTGTCTGTTCACCCTGTACATGGGTTTTGAAGGTAAACAGTGTATGTAGAGCATAAGCAAACATTGCAGAAAAAGGTATTATGTGGTGGATTCATCCTCTTACCTCTAACAAAACAGCAAAGGAGGCAGGTTCCCTATTTTAAGGACAGATTGATAGATATGATTAGAGTGATTCTTCCATTCTGGCTTCACATAACCTGTTTTCCTCTTCTATGATCTATGTCTTTATTTCCTCTTTGAAAGGTTCACTATCTTCATTTCCTCTACTGATGCCCGACCCTCGGCCTTTAACCTCGGAGCAGTGCAAACCTGAAAATCATATCGAGAAAGTTATGCTATTTCTGGACTCATCTTGTTGCCTATGTTATCCTTTACCCACTGTTGATCTCTATATTTGGACTTATTTATTTATTTATTTATTTATTTATTTATTTATTTATTCAAGAGTTTTATATACCGCTGGCTAGACCCGGAGGTATCAGAGCGCTTTACATGAGGTTCCACAAAAATTACATTACAAAATTAAATCAGTTCCAATTTACATCAGTTGCTAGACAAACAATAACAAGAGCATAGGAGACAAGATAATTGAGGTGTAGAGGGGAAGTGGTAAGGTTAAAGGGGTGGGAGGGAGAAGCGGAAGAGAGACAAAAGGAAAGTCTGTTCAAGGTCCGGCTGGGTAGGTGACGGTCGAGGGGAAGTCCCAAGACCCATCTCCTCTATAGCTATCAGGTAGCTCCATCGGGCATTGGCCAAATAGCTCGTTCTCAGTGGGAAAAATATTTAAAGAAACGTGGAGGGCACAATAGATGGAGGGTAGAGGGGAGGGGGCATGGAAGTAGAGAAAGGGAGGATAGGGGAAGAGACAACAAGGAGAGACGAAATAAAGTCTGTCTAAGGGCCGGCCGGGTGGGTGACGACCAAGGAGGGATTCCGTGGCCCATCTTCCCTACAGCTAAACCAGGTAGCTCCATCGGGCATTAGACAAAATAGTTCAGTGTCAGTCCATTGAGAGAGGAGAGAAGGAGAGACAAAAATAGGGGGAGGGTGTGGGAAGGGTTGACAGGAGAGACGAAAGGAAGTCTGGCTAAAGAACGACTGGGTAGGTGACGTCCAAGGAGGGGATCTCCGACCTGTCTCACCTATAGCTAGACCAGGTAGCTCCATCGGACTTCAGGCAGAATAGCTAGATCTCAGATGGCGAGGGAAAATTCTCAGGTAAACAGGGTGGGGGCTAAGGGCCATGACAGGAGAAGGCAGAGGTCGTTAGCAGGAAAGTGGAGCGGAGTAGAGCGAGGAGATAAGCATGGTGGGGACTGGGGCCAGGACAGTTTAAGGCAGAGGTCAGTAGCAGTAAAGCGGAGAGGAGTAGAGCGAGGAGGGGTAGGGGAAGGGTAGTCCGGTGAAAAGTTCCCATGGATCTGGTGGGCTATAGTTGCCAGCTTAGCCAATGTGCGGGTACTCGGCTGATTTTCTGGTGCCGTCTCAGGTACAGTCAGGTTCTGCATGATTTTTGATTTCCCCATTGTGCAAGCAGGAGTGGTTCTTTGCATGCGGGGTGTTGCCGGTGTCCAGGACATGCATAGTTAATCCGTGATGAAGCGGAATGGGCGCCATTTTGTGGCTAGGGAACTTACACAGGGGTCTCATAGATGGTGGTAAAGACGATTGTGGCGCTTCGGTGAACCCGCACCAGGATTAAGAGAGAGCAGCAATTTATTATCCCCTCTAGAGCAGCACCTGGTAAGAGGTAGGCGTGGGGCCTCGAGTCCAAGTGAAACAGACTGGGGCACCGATTTTACATGGTGGCCGCCATTTTAAATTCAGGCAGGCGAGCAGTGAGTTGAAACGGCATGGATTGTTATTCAGGAGGTGACAGTACGTGCACCCCAGCGATTCACGATGAGCCCGGGCCTTACCTCTGACAGCGTCAGGCAGATTTAGAGTCAAGGTCCCCACACAGTAGCCCCAGTGGTCACTGGCATAGCTCTCTGCTCAACCCCGGTCCCATTCCTCAGGGGGCCTTAATCTGCGTCTGCACCGAGCGCTATGATGAAGTCAGGCAGCCTAGGCGTTGATGGCGTTCCGGCGGTCCGTTACACAGAAAAGGTCGGAGCCGTGGCGTAGCGCAGCCACCTCACTGCACTGCTCCCTCCTCTGCCAGGCCGTGTGCGGTCCAGTACTCCCTCCTGTCTCCACTTTTCTTTGTTCTTGCGGTGAGGAGTCCAGGGGGCCCGCCTGTCAATCAGGGACTCCGGCGGCGTCGCACCCACCCAGCGCCGCCGTCGGGTGCGGAGCCGTTGCTGTCTTTCGCTGTGTGGTGGTCCCCGTCTCAACTATGCCACCGCGGGTCGCGCCTCCATCTCGGTGCATCTCGGCCCTGGGTTTCAAGTGGAGGTGATGGCGGTCGCCATCTTGTCTCCGTGCCCGGAGTGTCGTCTCAGCTCCGTTACACCCTGGAACCGGCTCCGGTGCTGCAGCGGCGCAGCACCATCGGATTCCCCTCAGGTACCGATCGCCAAAAATGTTTTTTGTGCCTGGGACGGATGCTGTAGAATGGTGGGTTTGACGGCCCGCCGAGGAGCCCCAGGACAGAGACACCTTTGCTGCCTGCCTTTGAGCTCTTGGGAGCTCAAAATTCTTCGGCAGGCCAATGCTGAACATCAATGCCAAGAGAGTAGTGTGAGATCAAATATCTTCTATGTGAGGTGCCGCTGAAACTTTGTTTCTTGCACAAAAAGTCTCTGAGCTGTACACACCAAGATATGTACTCACCTTAATGATGCGTTTCTCCTGTAGCCTCAGCACCATTCCCAATCCACCAGCTCTTCTAAACTTTGTAAGTCACAGCTGTCTTAGAATGTTTATAAGATTTTCTTGGATATCCCTACAGCTTCTGAACATCAAAATGTACATCTGGGAGACTCCAGCCACAGATCTAAGAGGGAGACAGTATCTTTTATTAGGGACACGCCCAAAGTTTATGTCCACTGCATCTATTGCTTTCTAATATGCTCTCTTTTGTCAAAGATTTTCCAATGGGCTTCAGGAGCCTTCTTAGCCTTTCATAACCAATTCTACAATCTCAGGTACAATGGTGAGCATAATACATGGAAGCCCTCATGCCAGCAAAAATAGGGTCCACAAAAAGTCCCAAAAAACTCTAAGGTGAGCATGCAGAAAAGACAGATTTGCGGAGTTAGATCGATTTTATTTCATATTGTCCAATTTATTATACTTTTATAACTTTGATTTAGACTGCAGTTTATGATTGCACTGCTTTTAAAAAATGATAGCTCACCACCATATTAGTGGGAATTGTCTGAGGTACCTCTCCCTTCTGCAAAACTCCTGAACCTTTGCTACTACAGGAATGTGCCTGCTGTGGGTAAATTCTCCTGAGGCATGTAACTTCCTTTGCTAAAAGCCACACCACCTGTCCCAGAAACCAAACTGGACTGCTGAATCTCCTTCAAAGCTCATGAGCCCTTTATCTAACACACTATTACCAAAAACGTCCCCTCTCAATTTGATAATGGAACCCATTGTACCTTTGCATATGCACAGACTGGTTGGTGATTGGAGATCCACAATCCACAATAGCCTGATGAAACAATTATGTTGTGCGTGGCTCCAACCACACTGGTAAAACTGGAAACTGAGAAAATGTATATTCATATGAAAATCCTGTATTTCAGTCAATTTACCTTTGCATTGCCAAAGAGAGCAATTCAAGAAAAGGCACATAAGCTATTGCAGCATATATGGAGGTTTATTAGAGCCTTAAAGAACTGTGGCTATACCATAATGTTTACTAAACATTTACCCTTAATACAACAAAGTATTATTATTTTCAGAAATAGATATAACAGAGCCATAGCTTAAAGTTAAGCAACAAGCTATGTATGCTTTTTGAAATGTTCTACCCCACAACCAACCTTAAGGAGTAAGGTTTGAGATGAGATGAAGGCACGGCCAGAAGGGGGGCTTATTATGGACTCCATTCTTTCACTCTGTAAAGTTGGACGTCTTCTTTAAGAATTTTGATATTTAGTTTTGACCAAGACTTGTGTTTCAGGATGAATTGTATACCATAAATTAAGACTCTATGTTTTTACTGTTTGTATTATTCATGGTTACTTGACCTATGTTTTAGACTTGGAATCAGTGGTCTCTTACCACACCTTACTACAGTGGGTGCAGACTGCTAGTTTCTTATTCTTATTTTTGACATTACTGGGTATTACAACACATTGTGTGGAGGATCTGCTCATAAGGGGGTCTGTGGCAGATCATTACAAAGTACGTACAAAGTACGTCTGGATCCTTTTGGAAGAACTTGTGAACGTTTACTTACACTAACTAAAAGTTGTACTGGACGCAATTATACATCATGTGGAAGGGTATTCTCTAAGGGATTCGCGGCAAACCATCATAGATGACATACAGATTTGGCTATATGAACATTTGGACTGCTTTTCTAAATTTTGAAGCCTTGAAAAAATCATATAGTGATGAAACACGTGTTGGTTGCTGGCTGTTTTCGAAGAAAGAATCTGTAAAAGTGAAATCTACAGAAGAAACAAGATTGCTTAATCAGCTAATGAATAGTACTTCTATTCTAACTAAATCCTTACTGTTTGGATCTCATAATATTGAGTGCTTTGGTTTTCTTTTCTATAAACATTGTACACAGTTGGGGTTCTTGGACCTAATTTGTAAACAACACCTTGGGTATTAGGGTGTTGATGTTGATAACCATAAGGTCCATCTTTTATGCTATTATTACTGTCATTCATCCTGGAACCACAGTGAATACTTGTTCTTAATGAGGTGTGAAAATTAAACCACTACTACCTTCCTTCATTTTGTGAGTACGGGTTGATAGTTTGGCATGATTATCCGGTAAGTTCAAGCCTAAAGAGGAAGTCCTTGGTACTTCGGTACTTCACTCATTTCCAATTCTAGCTCATTAGATTCTAGAGACAACAGTAATACCTGTCACTAGGGTTGTGGTGCTCGGGCCTGAACTTACCTTAAAGAACTGAAAAGATAAGAGGCATTTGGCAAAACAGGAACAAGTTGTTTTAATTAACGCAGCAGTTAGAAGAGTCTCTACAGAATGATCTGAGGAAAGTATTTCAGTGTACATGTACAGTATTTCAGTGTACATCTTGTGAAGAACAATAAAACAATTTCTGCATTCTTGAAAAAGTACTCAGTTGTAAATTAACAAGGTTGAGCATCTGATAAGGAAACAGATGGCTCTCGATCTTGGGGAGAGCTAGTGTGGGCCAGTGTGAATGGGTCAAGATGTCTGGCATGAGGAGCGCATGATCACTATGTATAGTGTGAATGTTGTGTTCTTTCTGGCTGAGTGTTTCTATCTACATGATATATCTAGTTATGTGGTTTTTGGGGAACGCGAGCCCTTGGCCAAATGTGTTTTATTGCGGCCAATCGCCTTAGACAGGTTTGTGGTGCAACTATCTATCTGTGGGATTGATCAGGGTTTTCCCTGGGCATGCATTTGTCTGTGGGTTCAGAGAGGCCCCAGTTGAGACATGTTATTCGATAGGCGCGGGTGTTTGTTGCAGGACCTGTCTGACCATGTATCTCTGACTCGGGTTTGATGGGGAGGTCACCTTAGTAGATCCGACAGCAATGATGCAAGCTCACTGGAACGCCTAAAAATAATATGGCAGTCACTGGTATAATTTCTATGGACATTTTCAACATTGCATGTACCGTTGTCATTCCATACATTGCTATGGTCTTCACTGATATTGACATAGTTATGCATTCCTAAATCATGACATCCATCAATATCACTTTTACTGGCAACAACATTGTAATTTGGGCATAGATTATGGCATACATTGACATTGCTACTGCCAGTATCGTTACTGTTGTGCAGGCATAGTTTATGGCATACATTGACATTGCCTTTATGGGCATTGAAATTGTCATATGGATACATCTTGTCATACGGTCAAACGTTGACATCACTTTTAATGGTATTACCATTTTCGGGCCTGCACCTATCATGTTACTCATTGGCATCGTACTTACTCATTCCAACACTTGCCTAGTTGCCCCTAAGTTCTACAGACTCTGAATACCTGGTGTGACACTATGCCTCCTCTCCTAAGTGATGTATCCAGAGGTATTATCCTGTGATGCGAAACTTAATGCCCCAAGGTCAAACAGGAGATATCAATTCAGTGCCAAGATTCACACATTGTCTGCATTATAGCCTGTTCGGTTTATGCCCAATATGCCTGCTTGTGTACCTTAGCTAATCATACAATAGTCGTTTCATTAGATTAGGTCGAAATTTTATAAATTAGGAAACCACCATGGTTAAGAAGATTGAAAATGCTATTTTTATAATAAAGGGAAGAACTGAACTATATGAGTACCACCATAGTTCAAACATACAGTTATCTTACTCACAATGAACTAAAATTGAATATTTTCTTTTTGCAATATAAAATGTGGATTTCATAGAGTGTAGAGTATTTTGATAACCTAGAATGAGCAATATATAGTTTATAAATATTATTTACTAGGTGTTGAGTCACAAAACATATTCCACTGGTGCCCTATTATACCTATCCTATGTGTATTACATGTTTGGTATTTCACTGTAGTAGCATGAGGTGATTTTGACTGGAATCCGTTGAGTTCTGCTTAAATTGAAATGTAACACAACATCATTAATTAACATTCATGTTCAGTAAAAATGTAACATTTTAAATCTAATAAAAAAAAGCATTCACCAGTTATAGTTATCTCAAATAACTATAACTAATGCCCTAAGGATATCTATAACTTGGGTCCCGCCACTGGGTAATATATATTAACATATATGTGTTTGCATGCATGTTTATAAATAGAATAAGGACGAAGAAATTTTCATACATCTATTAGATGAATGAGGCTCATGTTCTTAGTTGTGCTGTTTCAGCCGGAGTCATTACCAACCAGGTCAATGTTGTCTAACACTGATGTTTTACTGTTATGACTGTTGAATCTCTGCATTTCACCGGTGATTCCTTTTACCTTGATTCAACCAAGAGCTGTGGTAAAGTTAACAGTATATACTTGACATCTGTTATTTTCTCACCTTCCGGTTTTTACTCACAAATATGTATTCTTTATCTCTCTCTCTGTTGTAGGAGGAAAGGAAGGGACCCGGTGGATCGATCAGGCCAACTGTTGGGTTCCCTACCCTATTATTTATGATTGCATCCACTAGATTGGCTACGTTGTCCAGATAAGCAACTCTACTTTTACTGTTTTCTGTTTATGTGTACACTGTGTTTATGATTATGGGTTTCAGCTTGATCTCTTGGGATATTTAGAGTCACTTTAATGTCACATTGGTTACATTTAGCTTGCTCTCAGGCATGACAAATTTCCAACCCTTTACATATGGCTCCACTAGACGAGGCCTTCTGGCACTATGCCTCCTCACTAGGTTAGACCTTGTATAGAGTAGGGCTTTTGACTACACAGTATGCCTTCACGTGTCCCCACTGCATGTGACCATTCCGGCACTATGCCACTCACAGTTGGTAGAACATATCCTACGGAATACCCATGCACCTGCCACTACCAGATTTTGACAATGTTGGATCACGCATGGTGCAGAGCTTTTCCTAACACAGTATGCCTACACGTGTCCCTACAGCATGCAATCATTCTGGCTCCATGCTGCTCCCAGTTGGTAGAACACATTTTAATATTTTATATTGTACAGACAACTCAGGCATCTGCCAATATTAGATTCTGCATGCACTAGCCCAGGCACCATGCTGACACTCTCAGGTCTACGTCTACACTGTCATTGTCACTAGCACACTCGGGTCGTGTCCAATCATTGTATTTTTTATATTTTAGTTTTATACTATCGGAAAAATTGTGCATTCATTTAAATACATATACGGAAAAAGTCAGCTATGAGGAAAGAAATCATTTTTCGAAGCAGTGCTGCCGCTAAAGAAATATTAGCCAGCTCAGAGCTGTGTTGAAGTGTGCTCTTTCCCTGTAAAAATCTTGAATTTACTTCAGAGTTTACAGTAAGTGAAGGTGAAAGGACATTGTTCATTTTGGCAGCCAGAGGTAGCGTCAAGAAAGGGCAGCTTACCGACTAGGCGGGAAGATAAGTTATAAATACTGCATTTCTTTTTCAAGAGGCAAGTATTCTTAGGTCTGTGAGGTGGGTATGGTAGATATAGTTTAGAATACTTTAATGAATGTGTACTAGATAACACTTTTGAAGTTATATGACATAAACAAATCTGAGAACTCATTTTAACATTTTATTGATATGATGTTACACATAAAGAGCCTGATTACAAGTTAGGCAGTTAATTACGTCCTGTGCATTATCCTCTGGTATGACCTGGAAAAAAGTTTGAATTTGGTTTCACTTAACACATCCAAAAATTATCAGATGCATTAAATTACTTAACATTCATCAAATATCGGGATCTCAAACCTGCTGAAATTTAACATGGTAAAACATTTGGTATTTACTGGTTCATGCAGATGCGTTGAACACCAAAATCTGCATGTTATTCCACATAAGCTCATAATACGTGTTATTTATCATACCTGATAAATAGCGTACCCTGTGGTATCATTATTTATGAGGTGCAATAAATACCGCCTCAGTTTGTAACCACACTAATATTTGCCAATTAGAAAAGGGCATGTTTGTATTGGACATCTGGCAGAAAACATTATATGCTGACTTCAGTAGTGAATATTAAGAGTTCATGAACCTGCTGAAAAATGTCAATGTCACCTAGGCGTGTTCAAAGTTGTAAAGCCAGGTGACTTGCAACTTTGTATTCTTTGGGCACGATTTACAAAGGTAAATTTGGTGTAAGTTTGCTATTCAGCATTTCTGAATGAGAGTTACACCCAGGTTTAGACTAACATGTCACCACCCCTGCAGAAAAGGTACTGGTAACTTTTTAACTGCTGGCTACCGAGTTGGAGATCTCCTCATTGAAAAGTATCTGCATCATTATCGAAGTTTATTATTCTAGAAAAGAAAACTGTTTACAGTATAAACTAAATATGTATTAAATTAAACTATTCTTTTTCATCTAGAACTAACAATATAAAATTTAGCAACAGATGACCTCATCAAATTGAATGTGCATAAAAAAAATAAATGAATTAAAATATATCACTTTCATTTATAACAGTTGTAGTAAATAATAATAAACAATGCCAACCCTCAGTAACCTATTTTATTGTTTAGTAAAATTTTGTAAAATGATATTTATTTAATTATTTAATTTTACTCTTTTTAATAAACAGTTAAGCACTACTCAAGTTTTGAAATATAATTATATATGTATTACATTTTAACATTTGGACATATCATGTATATGTGTGTGTGTGTATATATATTGACAAAAAAAACATAGGTTTCAGAGACGTTATAGTTAGTTGAACATTTGACTCATATAAAACCAGAGAAATGCACCTGTTATAGTTAGTTGAGCTAACTATAACTCGCGTGCCCGCTATGCACTGCTCATGATGTCACATATTACATCACTCATGACATGGTCAGTGACATCACTGATGACATCACTGATGGCATCACTAATGACATCACTCATGACATCATCCAGTGTATGTGTGTTACTGTAAAGGTTAAATATGTGTTATATATATGGCAAGGTGTATTGAAGAATGAATGCATTTACAAGTGCTTAAAGGAATTATTTTGTATGTGTGTGACTGACTATATAAGTGAGTAATTGAACGTGTCTTACTGAATGTGTGGGTTAGTGACTAAACTGTGTAAAAGTCTGTATTAGTCTCTCCATTGGTGTGTAAGCAACTGCATGGGTTGCTGAATAGCTACATGAGTGTCTATATAGGTTATTGATTTGTTGTCTAAGTATCTGTGTGGGTCCCTGAGTGTCTGTGTGGGTGGGTGCATGGGGGAGTGTATGAGTCTGTGCATAGATGTCTGCGTGGGTGATTCAGTGGTTGTATGGATTAAAAAGTGCATCTGGGAAGGACTGTATGGGTGAGTTAATGTGTGTATGGGTGTGTTGGTGAGTGAATGAATGTCTCAGTGGTATATCTGTGATGAAGTACATACGTTTTAAGGCACTATATGTGAGTGTTGGAGTATATAAATGAGTATACGTGAGACTAAGTTATTTGAAGGGTGCGTGTATAAATAAGTGTCTGCTTCTATCAGTGATTGTATAAGACACTAAATATGTGCTAGTGTCTGTATAAATAAGTGATGCGGTAGGTCTAAAAACAACTAAGTTGGTGTGTATAACTGTATACATGAGTAAATGGGTATGTGATTGATTCTTTGCTTTCCTGACTAGGTGTGTGAGTAACTCTATGGATGAGTGGCAGAGTGTAACTGCATGTATAGATGTATGAGTGCATATTATAGTCCTGTATTGAGGAGTAATTACAAGTATAAGTGACTGGATGTGTGTAGACCTAGGAAATAGTGAGTAGTATGTAGTATATGGCATTCTTGTGTGTACAGTTTCAAAAATAGTAGTCTGCGTTTAAGAATGGATGTACCAAAGTTTATATTAGAGCATCAGTATGTGCATCAGATTATCACGTTAATGATGTCATGAGTGATGTCATCATTGATGTCATTTGAGATGTCATCAGTGATGTCATTAGTGATGTCACTGTCATGTCATGAGTGATGTAATATGTGACATCAGCAGCAGTGCATTACAGGCGCGCAAGATATAGTTAGCTCAACTAACTATTACAGGCGAATTTCTCTGGTTTTATATGAGTCAAATGTTCAACTAACTCTAACGTCCCTGAAACCTATGTTTTTTTTGTGAATTTCTAAGGTTTTTTGAAATGCTAATTCCTAACTATAACATCTGTAAAACCTATGTTTTTTTCAGTGAATTTTAAAGGTTTTTTAAATATTAATTTCATAATTTAATGTTTATAAAACATATATTTTTTCTATTATTTTTTTCAATATTTTGGAACTCTATTATACTTCTTTTTTTAACTTTAAAAGTGATGTAATATTGTTTTATCTTTTTTTTTAGAAAACTGCACTCCCATACCGGTAGCGTACCAAGCTCCATCGCCACGCGAATCCGATCCACCATATTGCTAAACTCGTAAATGATGCGCATTTCATATCCACAGAGTTTGTGGCACTGCTTCCCGCGTTACATCATATAAGCATGAAGATGCCCCAGCTGTTACTTGGGTATCCGACAGGTACGCAAAACCAAGCCACGCGTTAAGTCATGTACGTATGGGGTCTCGCCCACTGCCCTCTGCGTATGCGACGAATACACGCTGCCAGGCCCTGTGTTACGTCACACATGTATAGCGTTGCGCCGGGTACGCCATTCCCTCGGTTTCTTTTTGTTTCAAAAGTATATCTAAATAACTTTAAACAGTATATAAGAGCAAGCGATAATCTAAAATATTTTAAACATTTATATATTTCTATCTGGAATAAACTTATATTATGATAAATATATTTTGTCAAAATCGCATCGTGTGCGGCCTCCTTGCGCGCTCGGTGCACGATTGCCATGTGACCTAAAAAAAAACATTTGATTGCTTCATAACATTTCCCTTTGTAACAGTTGGAGGACCCCACTCATTTTAGTTATTCTCTCTACAGCGTTTGATGAGAGACACCTCTTCTGCTTAGAGAGCTTTTTTTAAAAATAAATCCTGTATACACATATCCTATACTACACACAGCATGCAACGTCATCATCTTGATCAATATACATGGTCTGTCCATTAGCCTTCCACGTGTGATGGACATGCATCTCAAACGTTACATCAAAAATCAAATGTGTGTTACACAATGCCCCTGGTGTTTGTGTGTGTGTGTGGACATTATTGTGCTCCCTTTCGGCCTCGGTATTGGTGGCTCTAAGAAGTATCAGAAGCCATGGGCAGAGTGCACATCCTAGATCATATGTGACAAACAGTAAAGAGCAATGTGTAGATTTCTTTTGCTGTACGCTCTGTTGTCAGGCTTTACCAGTATACTAGGGTGTTATATGTGAGACTTTCAGATTCACATTTGACATACATTGCTTCACTGTAATGAGCATTATCACTGTGTATGACGTAGCCTCACTGCTGATCCTCCCTCCATTCAAGCGCATTCACATGTGTACGCTTCGCGATACCAACACTTTCAATAATACCGCACACCATTGACATGTGTTTCTGCGCATATCCACAAACTTGACAACGACATGTGATGTTCGCCATTCAATCTTTTTGAACAGCATCTCATTAGCGATAGTTGCCACCCTCCCTACACATGCTACATAAATGTAAATTGCACATTCTGCGAAATACAAAAGAAACACACATAAGTACACTTCCTGGCCAGGCAGGAACTGAACAACGACCAGGTCCCCGGAATAATTATTCCCACCCCTAAGCTGGCCTGGCGTACACAAGCCCGCCCACTTTGCGTACGTATGAATAGGATAATGACGCCACATATCCCACTTCTTCCACACTGCCTCAGGTGATATGGCTGCATCCACCTCGCATATCACAATGCACAATAAAAAAAAGGGATCCATGAGGTGTACACCATCCTGGCAATCAACACTGGTTCTAAATTGGGATGTATGATGATACATCGCAAACACTTACATCGTGTGCCATAACATCACATTTCTTACATCGCATGTCCCCTTAGATCGCGAGAAATCACAATGCATACCATAACATCGCATTTGTATAGCAATGCATGCACAAAACCTTTACATCGCATACTGACACCCCGCATTCTTTTACATAGCAATTTGTACCCGTATGCGCAATCCCCTTCACCCGACCCTAAGCCCTAATCCTTTAAACAGCAAACAGTACCCTAAAATATCGCTAACACTTCCCTAAACCCTAAGCCCTAAACAGTGAAGCAAGTGTACACTACGACCTCATCTAACACTTCCCTAAACCCCAAGCCCTAAACAGTGAAGCAAGCGTACACGACGACCTCATCCCTAAGCCCTAATCCTCAACAGCCAAAACATGACCTATACTGCAGCTAGCCCTAAGCCCTAACACAACCCCAAAACAGCACCTATATACCTAGTAGCCCTAGAAGCCCTAACGTAACCCCAAAACAGCACCTATATACCTAGTAGCCCTAGAATCCCTAACGCAACCCCAAAACAGGACCTATGTACCTAGTAGCCCTAGAAGCCCTAACGCACCCCCAAAACTGCACCTATTCTCCTCGGAGCCCTAGTAGCCCTAACACAACCCCAAAACAGCAACTATTTGACTAGTAGCCCTAAGCCCTAATCCTCAAGCCCAAAAAAGTACCTATACTGCAACTAGCCCTAAGCCCAATACGATCGTCCTCCTTACCTGTCTCTTTGTCGTTGTTCCAGCATTGTCTCCCCGTCGTCTGTGTCCCTCAGAGCCTGTCTGATGCCCTCGGCACACGTCCATCACATGCATTGGAAACACATGAGTTCTGAAAGCCTATGCCACGTAATGGTGTGCGTAGACAACGCACGCGTTGTAACGTTGCGTGCATTGTAAATGCATGCAATGTCAACGCATGTGTCGTAACGCATGCGTTGAGATGGTTGTTCCCCTCTAAATTGTGAACCCTACTGCCCGTAGTTTTTCTAAAGGAATCCATGAGGTGTACACCATCCTGCAATCAGCACTCCATCTGAATTGTGAGCACTGCTGCCCGTAGTGTTTTCCCACACAACAATGACAGCAGGTGATCAGTGGGGCCTGGGTGCACAGGTGCTCTAATTGAGCGCGGTGCGGCGGGAGGGGTGGAGTGCATCAGCCTGGCTGCACAGGTGCGAACAAGAGATGTTGCCATGCGTAATGATGTGATCTCTGACCTGATTCAGTCTCATCTCTGTCTCATTTTAAAGACCTGTGGCACCGTACAGTAGGCCTGAGCCAGCGGGCAGTACTGCCCTACATGCATGTGTTGAGCGCAGTGCTGCGGGAGGGGTGGATGCATCAGCCTGAGTTCGCACGTGCAAATAAGCAATGTTGCCGTGTGTAACAATGTGATCTCTGACCTCATTCAGTTACATCTCTGTCTCATTTTAAGGACCTGCCGGGCCATACTGTAGGCCTGAGCCAGCGGGCAGCACTGCCTTACAGACATGTGGCATTGGGTTTTAGGGCACTATAGTGAACTCATTACTAAGTGTACATGCACACAGCCTTCCGCCACTGCATAACACGTGCACATTATGCTGCTACCATGTGCTCTCTTCCTTTGTATGTGAACTTTCGTATAACATATTATCATTTAACCTTGTGTATTCTCATGCACTTCAACTCCTCTTTGAACAACGATTATTACTAACAGTTGGTAGATCGTACTTCAAAAACATAGGATGCACTCAACTGCTATTTTCTATTAAGCTTGAAATAAACCTTCATTTACCTCCAGATGTTTCCACCATTAAATTATTCCCCCCTTTTCAGACACTGAATTGATGGACCCAAATGAGCGGAGCGGGAGCTCACCCGCGCGATGATGCCCTGGGCATTGTGACGCCTTCCATCGTGGCATCAAGATACCGGCCCTGACTGGAGACCTGCTCTTCTACCCTACAAACGTACCCCGGACTCCGAGTTTGCACCATCATGTCTTTGGACACACCGATGGTGGCAGGTGAGCAGTGAAGCCTCGGTGCGCAGGACCTACATTTGAGCACTGTGCGGGGGAAGGGGCTGGGGTGCAGCACCCTGGGTGCACAGGTGCAAGCAAGCGATTTTCCTGTAGCGAATAATGTAATCTCTGGCCTCGTTCATATGTTTCATTTTAAGGGCTTGCTGTACCACACTCTTTCTCGTGGACCCCTGCGTCCTAGACAAACGGGTGATGGGAGGGTAAACACTGAGGGCTGTATAGGTCTTCTTTTCTGACAACATTTGTCTATAGTTTACTGTGAAAATCATCTGTTTGTAGGAGATTATGAGGGAAAACATTTGTAATTTACTGGTGCAGTTATCAAACATAATCCAACTGACTATTACATAAATGAAGCCTGGGTAATTCTACAACTGCAAGTGTTCTATGAGTGTATCACTTTATACCACCATGAGTACGGCCCGTGTGATTACAGAACCAATAAGGCACTGCCTAGGACCACCGAGGCTTCAGGGACTGCCGAGGCCCACCCTGCATATTTAAGTAAAGCCCCGGAGGGTGGTGATCCCCGGACTTCAGTTGGACTGGAACCCCCTGAACAACTAGTAAACAATGCCCGGGAAACGGACCGTCCCATAGGCTGCTAAACATCTTTGTGTCCTCCCGTGCTTAATTTACATGTAACATTAAGATCCCCAGTCCTACAGAGAACCCGCAATATAGTAAGAGGATTGGCCACGGAATATTACCCACCAGGGGCCTCATTTAAATGAATGGGTGATACTCTGCTTTTTTTTTCTTCTCTCTCATTTTTACCATCCGGATCCGCTCTATTAATGCGATAAAAGTTTTTCCTCCTCTCGCTGCAAGTAGTCAAACAAGGTTTTGCTATCACAGGGTGGAAGCCATGCACCCACCCTCTAATAGCAAACACAAATGTCCCGCGGATGCACACCCTGGGATATTGTATGAGCTCTGCCTGCGAAGTTTCGCTCCCCCTGGACCATGATGCATTGGTTAGTATAACCGCATACTAACACTACTTACACACATGTAGTACAGTGACCAGAGTGAAGTGAAGAGGCAGAGGAAGAGCAAAATCTAAAAATATAAATCCTACCAGAGGTCGCATGACATAGTTCAATGAGCCAATGGCCCTGGGATGAGTAGAAACCCTCTCGACTCTGCCCTCTCCATGACAAAGCAGGTCAACGCCGTCTCCGCTTCCTGCTTCAACACCCTCAGAATGTGCTGCAGGATCTTCAAATAGATCCCCTCCGACATAAGAAAAAACGTCACCCAGGCCCTCGTCACCAGCAGACTGGACTACGGGAACGCCCTCTATGCAGGAACAACAACCAAGCTCCTGAGATGGCTGCAACGCATCCAGAACGCCTCGGCACGACTGATCCTCGACGTCCCCCGACGCAGCCACATCACATCCCACCTGAGAGGCCTGCATTGGCTCCCCGTCAACAACAGTATCACCTTCAAACTCCTCATCCACGCACACAAAGCCCTACACAACGCCGGTCCAGCATACCTCAATGACCGACTCAGCTTCTACACCCCCACCCGCAGCCTCTGCTCTTCCAATTTCGCCCTCGCCACAGTTCCACGCATCCGGAAAACCACCGCCGGCGGCAGAGCCTTCTCCTACCTTGCCGCCAAGACCTGGAACACTCTCCCTACCAGCCTACGACAGACCCAGGACCTGCTGGCCTTCAGAAGACTTCTCAAGACCTGGCTTTTCAATCAGTAGCAGCCCCCCCTCCCCAGCACCTTGAGACCCTCACGGGTATGTAGCGCGCTTTACAAATGAAATGATTGATTGATTGAACAGCTACATGAAGAAAATGGGTCTTCAGCACAAGGCAAGCAATTTTGAAATATTTGTGAGTGCTGCCTTCTTTTTACCTTCTCCCGCTTGTAGCCAAATGTATGTAGTGAAGAGGCAGACAGCAGTGGATCCGATAAGTAGATTTATTACAGGAAAACAAGACACCTTAAACAGCCACCAACAGGAGAAGATAGCAAGGCAACCGTCTTCTCCAGCACCGTGTACAAACTCCCCAAAGTTCGCCTCATGACAGCCCTACATTCTAACATCACATACTTACATTCTAGTAGAATTACATACTAACATTCTAATATTATTTACATTGGAATACTACACAGAGCACATGACTTTACAGCAATTAGCTCATGGTTTCATCCACGAGTCTTGAGACCGGTACAGGTGAGTAGTTCGCTTTCCTCTCCCTGGTTTGTATGAACGCAAACTAACACTACACAGGTATGCTACAGTGCCCAGAAAATATCACTTTACAGAAATGAGTTCACGATTTAGGCTCACATAATGCCTCGTTTTTGCGCAACCTTGAACCAAAAACCTTGCAGTATCCCTGAAGAATACCGAGACTTTTCAGATGTATTTGACCCTGTTAAGGCAACCAAATTACCACTGCATAGGGTCTACGATTGTAGAATAGATTTGATTCAAGGGGCCACTTTAGCCTGTAGCAGGATCTACGCTCTTAAGAGCCTGAAAATCAATATTTAAGATCCTACCTGGATGAATTATTGGAATTGGGCTTCATTCGTCACTCTACTTCGCCAGTTTCTTTGCCACTCTTCTTCGTGGCTAAGAAGTCTGTTATTGTTATTGTTATTGGTATGCTATGTATTTGCTGATTGGTTAGAATGAAAGTCAGTCGCACTGTGAAGTGTCTAGGAGTACAGTTAATAACATTAGTTGCATAGTGTGAGATCTGTCTTTCATTATTTCCCGGGGAAACGATCTCTACTTTCCTCGAGAATTTTAGTTTTCCTCTTGTTTGGGTGTGTCACTGACTACCGCTACTGTCCTCTCTTTTGTGGGTTTTATGGGGCACTCCCTAGCAAAATGCCCTGCTCTCCCACAATAAAGACAAAGGTTTTCTTTACGTCTACGATCTTTTTCTTCCACAGAGAGTGGACCTTTTAAATCGCCAATCTCAATTGGTTCTACATGAGACGCCTTATCTTTATCCCCACTTTCTTTCTTGTCAATTTTAAAATGTAGGTTTCTAATGTCTCCTCTGGGTCTTTCAGTCTTCCTCTCTCCTAGTCTGTGATCAAGTTTGACTACCAAATCCAAAAACCCGGTTTAGTCCTCGGGCAAGTTAACAATATGTGCTAACAAATCTTTTAGGTCTTCTCTTCTCTAAAAATAATGAAATCCTCTTATCTTCGGGCCAACGAGTCTCAGCTAACAATCTATTAAAGGTGGTCACGTAGGTCAACAAATCCTTAGTTCCTTGACGGAGATTCAAAAGCTCATTATCAGAGGCCTGAATGAAAACATGTTTCGCGAAGAGATTAGACATGGCTGTTTTAAAATTAACCAAGTTATGTAGAAGGGGATCATCGGAATCTACTAGAGGCATAGCCCAATTAGCTGCGTCACCCCCTAGGTATGAGATTATAAAGGCTACCTTGGATGTATCAGTAGTGAACAGCTGGGGTTTACAAATTAAATGTAGGTAGCACTGACTTTTGAAAGTCAAATAACGACTGCTATCCCCTGTGAATCTTTCTGGATTAGCAAGGGGAACCGGGATCGGGGTAATTATATTTACCTGTAGCTGTTGCTCTGACGTTTGGCCTGACACATTACGTAAAGAGTAAGCCTGGGAGCCAAACGTTGGAGGAGCTAGAACTGGTTTTTCGATTTTCCCAATCGGATCTCTCCAACTAGTAAATCCTGATCTAGTCCTATCTAATTCCTGTCGTAAGCTTTGGTTCTCCACCCGCAATTCCTGCATCTCCTCATTTAACTTATGAACTAGTTGTGTTAACTGTTCTGTATCGATGATCTCGAAACTCAGAGCCAAAAAGAAAACAAGGGATAGGTGTGGCTTCGCTTTTTGTCCCGATATCACCTCACCAAGATCTCCTGGTTCCAGTTGATTCCTTCTTGGCGCTGCTTGTTCCAAAATCAATCAATCAATCAATCAATCATGCCATTTGTATAGCGCACTACTCACCCGGGAGGGTCTCAAGGCGCTTGGGGGGAGGGGTATGCTACTGCTCGAACAGCCAGGTCTTGAGTTGTTTCCTGAAGGCGAGATGGTCCTGGGTCAGCCGAAGGTGGATGGGGAGGGAGTTCCAAGTCTTGGCAGCCAGGTAAGAGAAGGATCTTCCTCCGGCGGTGGCTCTTCGGATGCGTGGTACGGCTGCGAGGGCGAGGCTGGTGACGGTAGCTGGCGGGTGGGCGTGTAGAAGGTCAGGCGGTCGTTGAGGTACTTGGGGCCCAGGTCGTGGAGAGACTTGTGTGCGTGGGTGAGGAGCCGGAACGTGATCCTCTTGTCGACGGGGAACCAGTGCAGGTTCCTCAGGTGGCTGGAGATGTGGCTCCGTCGGGGGACATCCAGGATGAGTCAGGCGGAGGCGTTCTGGATGCGCTGGAGTCTTTTCTGTAGCTTGGCTGTGGTTCCGGCGTCCTCCCTGAATCAATCAAAGCGACAAGATTTTGATAAACCTTGTCTATCTGAATGATCCCCGGGGAAAAGGGGAAGTGGAGTGAGAAAACAAGACAAACACTGGACTCCGTCTTCAGAGGAAGCTGTGTAGTGATTTCTCAATTGGAAGTGCCTCTGAACTCTTTTCTAAAGGATAGGGAATAGAACAGCCATGCGTGATTATCTCAAATTAAACACAGATATGTATAAATATATATATTACCTACTGGCGGTCGCCAGTAGGTATATATAGTTAGGATTTTTTCTCTATGGGTTTTTTGAAAATTCTATGTCTAATAACTTTGGCGTTTGTGGACGGAATTGGCTGAAATTTTCAGGAAAATGGCACATTTTGTTTCTGAGCAGCCCTTGAAAATTTGGGGGGGGTTCGTCCAGTGGGGGCCGAGAAAAAAGGGGGGTCCCAAAACGTGTTTTTAACATTGAGTTTTCCATAGGGCGGTTGGCCTCACTTTTAGCCCGAACGGCTGAATGGATTTGCACGAAACTTGGCAAAATTGTAGGGACTGGTAGCCCGATGTGCCTTTTGTAGGTCTCAATATATGTGCTCCAGTGGATTTTGAGAAATTAACGTTTAAAAAAAGATATATATCTGTAACAGCGGACCGGGCAGCGCTCTGGTTCGCGGACTTTTCGCGCAACGGAGCTTTGTGAAGCGAAGCTGATTGGTTCTCCGGCGTCTGTCAACATTCCAAACAGTCCGTAGCGGCCGCCATCTTGTCTCTCGGTAGGATCGAGAGACAAGAGGAGGTCAAAACAAAGGGGGAAATAACTATAAGGGGGCATAGTAGATCCTCGCTGACCCCCTAGGTTTGATGTGGAGGTTTTAAAAGGGCCCCGCGGGGCAAAAAAAAATAATAATAATAATAATTGAACGGCTGAATGGATTTGCACGAAACTTGGCAAAATATTAGGGACTGGTAGCCCGATGTGCCTTTGCTAGGTCTCAATATATGTGCTCCAGTGGATTTTGAGAAATTAACGTTCAAAAAAAGATATATATCTGTAACAGCGCTCCGCTTCGCGTAACGGAGGTTTGCGAAGCTGATTGGTCATTCTGTCACTGGGCTATAGTTGGGCTACATCTGGCTGATATTTGGGCTACATTTGTTTTTTTGTGTGTCTGGCGGCCATCTTTGGGCTACATTGGGCTACATTGGGCTTCATTGGGCTACATTCGGCTAATTAGCAAATAGCTCATCGCAAACTAGGAATGGTAAAGAATCGCTATTTATTCCTTAAAGTTCGCTATTTAGGAAATGCTAAAAACTTTGATGATATATATGGCGGTTCATCTCTAACAAGATAAGAAGCATAGGGATACATTTATGATGACTGGCGCATCACCAGGGATGTGTTAGTCATTCTTTGCCGCTGTTCCGTCACCTATGGTGTGCTGCATTTACAATGCGGCGCATCATGGGGCAAAAACAGCACAGATGCGTGATGTATCTGTGCCGTAAAGGTGGCGCATTGCTGGAGTTGTATCGCAAGTGTGATGAAGCTCCAGCAAGGGTCGGGGGTGCCCCTGTCGCAGGGTTTCTGTTGTCACACAGAACTGTGGACAGAGGATTGGAACCTCGGCGAATTAGGGTGTCCCAAAACTCACGTTAGTAATCAAAAACTCCTTAGCAAGCTAGGTACAGTGTCACATTGGATATAACAAACTCTCAATGTTTAGACAATCCAGAATATGAACTTATAGTACCTCAGGATACGTGGAACTCATGAACAGTCGGTCGTTATAGATTTCTTAGAAACCAGAACATGGAGTTAAGAAGAACAGATGTGTATTTGAAATGTTTATTTACTAATGCCGTCTTCTCAGGCGTAGTACCTTAGATAATAAAAGTACACATATTATCAGTAGCAAAATTACCAGCATAGTTACTAGTACATAAAAAGTGAATGGTGATAGTATGTTAACATGCTGTAAATGAATAAGAGTTAGCAACACTTATAAGCAGCCGCGGGCCGTGGAGGGAGTTACGGTGAGGCAGGGAGGCGGGGAGGGGGAGAAGCAGGGTGGAGAATACAAGTACACATATTATCAGTAGCAAAATTACCAGCATAGTTACTAGTACATAAAAAGCGAATGGTGACAGTATGTTAACATGCTGTAAATGAATAAGAGTTAGCAACACTTATAAGCAGCCGCGGGCCGTGGAGGGAGTTACGGTGGGGTAGGGAGGCGGGGAGGGGGAGGGGCAAGGTAGAGAGGGCTCCACCCTGCTTCTCCCCCTCCCCGCCTCCCTGCCCCATCGTAACTCCCTCCACGGCCCGCGGCTGCTTATATCTCACCCTCCCTAATACACATATTATATTATTTGCTAAGAAGGTCTCTTTGTGTTGGTTTAGGGCGTGCCCATACTTTAGTGTCTTAGATTTGAAGGAATCACATCACCATACACCAGCTCTCTCTTCATGTGAACCGCATCAACTGTTGTGTATGTGTGTTCGGCAAAGCAATATAAAACCCGCCTCATGCCCAGAATTGGCAGAAGTTGCACTTATGTTATGAGTATGAAGTCGTGGAGATCAGACCTCATAACAATTCTGTATCGTGTTGTTCTTGAAACTTTAGCACTCGCTGTACAGATATAGTTTAACAAGTAAAGCAGATAGTAGACCAATAACATATTATTCTCATGTAAACCACGATGAACTACTAGGTGGAAAGCTAAAGCAACAACTAAGTGTCGTGTGCAGAAGTTGCAAAAAAGGAAAAATGGCGTTTAAACCGGTAATGAGCCCATGCTAACTTAACACGGTGTAAAGATATCCAGGACCTAGATGACACCTCCTCATGATCCGGAAACGAACTGAATAAGATAATAGAAGTGCCATCTCATGAGAGCAGATTGCAAGTTTATATGTGGACGGTCCGCAAGGTAAAGCATTAAAAACTAGGAAAATTTAATGCTAAAGAAAAATAAAACAGCCAAGTACTTTATCGAGTCTTAAGCCAATAGGCAAGGTAAATAATAAAAACTTGACAAATAAGTCAATGAATTGTCAATGAAATGCTAGTACTCAGCATATCAAACATGAAAAAGGTCTATGACATAACTGTGTGTGCAAAATAAGCTGCAACAGCCTCCAATAGGAAGTCACCGTCTTCATCCGAAAACAGTTCAGCCATCCAATTTAAAAGCGGAAAAGAACATACGTGCTCTCCCAGCACCGGATCCTCTATCACCATCAGAGGACAGCTCGGTGGGTTTTCAAGAAAGCTCTCTTCCAAGAAAGACTGTGCTGCCGCCAGTAAATTCCAGGGACCAAGTAGTCCATGCATCAATGCCACAGCCATAATCCTTTCGCCAGGACAAACCAACTCGTGAGTAATGATAGGAGTCATCAGCTGATTAAAGTCGACGTCAGGAGAAACCGGTCCGCAGAGACACAAATCAATGGCCCAATCGAAATCACAGGTCAGGCAGTGAAATACAGGCTGGACACAGGTGAAGTAGGAGAACCGAAAAGATAATCCATATGCCGTGCTTAATATCGCCAACGGCATTGTGCCATAATATTCTAGCATGCGATTGCGGAACAGTGTCAGCAGCTGCAGGGTCGGAGGTTGCATAGGAGGGACATCCATATTTAAAAATGTAAAAAAGCACAAGAGCGTCCGCTGGTAATGCAAGTAAAAATGCCAATCCACGAACCAGAGTGCAGAAAATACAATGAAAGGAAGCAGGGATGACTGCAAAGATTTTCTCAAATGAAGTCACGAGACCACTGGTAACAACTTTAAAAAAGTGTGTCAGGGACTTTGTGGAGGATGCGTTAAAGATAGTCGGAAACATGTTGCTGAAATTGAAAGGCAAATCTTAATTGAAAAGGGTGTGCACCTCTGTACGGGTGTTCGCTATGTGAAGTACGAAAGTTTCACGGGCCGAACTCAAGGCCACCTCTCTCTGAGACAAAAGAGCTCTTATTCTTGCCATGCCGTTGAAACGTGTCCCAAGGTTGGTATTTGTGGCCAGATTGAAAACTCCCTATGTTCATGTGTGGGAGGAAATAGAACATTTCTGCAGCAAATAACCCGTTCACTTACTGTTACGATAAAAGGAATACTTTTAATTAACTCAGAACAATCTTCATTATTGAGCATCAAATAACTACCATTTTCCAACAACTTGAACGTGGGGATGATAGCAGGAACTGGCGTGCCTTGCAACACGCAAGCCATATTTGGTCGGTGTTTGTTGCATGAACCGTGTAACTGTATGTGCCTACACATTAGTGAATGATCTGGCGTCTCAGTGCATTCCTCTCCATTCAGATAAACTTCTTGATCATCTTTGAAACATCTGTATGTGTATGGAAGCGACCAGACCTCATGAAGAAAAGCACTACCTAAAGGTTCATAACGACCTATTGGTATATATTTCATACAATTTGAAAACTTATATAAAGCAAAAGGCAGCGTTATTAAACCGTGGATAAGGCATGTTGTCAAAAAACCCGCAATCCTCTGCTGATGATGTCACTGAGCATGTCATGAATGATGTAATATGTGACATCATCAGCAGTGGATTACGGGTAATAGTATCTCTAGTTTACTCCCCTATAGCTGTCTTTATTTTAACATAAGTGTGTGTTTCCCTCCCTTATACTTACTGTTTTTGGTTCGCTTCCAGTTCGCGTACCGGCGAGCGAACTAGGAAGCGAACTAAGAGAAATAGAGGTTGGCACAGTTCCAAATATTGTACCAATTTTTTAATAACGGGGAGGTAGTTCTGAAAAGAACTTTTTTTTTTATTTTTCTGAACATTTTTTTACTGTTTTTGAATTTTTCGGTACAGTTTTATATTTTTTTGGATTTTTCTTGGAGGGGGCAATGAAAACGATTCATTGTAAAGGGCTCAACAGGAGCAACAAAACAAAAAAAAGAAGTATTTATTATTTTGGGCGTTTCGGACAAACTTGCATATGATAGTCAATAGCTCTGTTGATCAGAGTGATGCTTCTTTCTCCGTAGGAAATGAATCCATCGCAAAATACGCAGGTGTGTTTTACTTCACCAAATCTCATTTGTATATTTGGCACCATCTCCCTGCCCTCTGGTCCCGTTACTTCCGGTACAACAGATCTTCTGGCCATAATAGGGAGATTATCTAGGTCGTTCCGAAACTGTGCAGCACTGTAGTTGTTAGGATGCCACCTAGTCATATGGCGATGCATTGTGTAGTTTCCGAAACTGTATTTTTTGTCGGTCCCTCTGGACAGTCTATCTTGACATATAAGGCAAGTTACGTATCTTGCATTTACTTTTTTCTGACCTTTGGGAATTTTAAAAAATTGCCAAATGAAGTTTTCTTTCCGGTGAGACGTCCTGGGCTGCTCAGGCAAAAACTGCCTCTCTTCGTGCTCGTCCTCCTGTTCCTCTTCTTCTTCTTCTTGTTGAATTATAACTTGAGCAGGTGGTCCACTCTTCCTTGGATGTGGTGGAGGTGGTGGGGAAGCACCAGCTGAAGCTACTAAAGAAGCCATTGCTCAGTGATCACAAAGGGTCTTTCTCTCACAATGATGAAAGTCAGAGTGAGGAAAGAAGGAGGGATTTTCATCATTTGGGAAAAACAAGAGTTCTCAACCAATCAAAAGTGTTCATTTTAGATTATATGACCTAGTCTTACATCATTAGGAAACCAAAAGTGAAATGAACCAATGAAAAGTGTTATTACCAAGTCACATGACTTGCTGTGTTTACGTTAAGCGCTTTGCAGGGCCTCCCGGTTTGCTTCCAGAAACCTGCGCTTTGCGACTCGCTTCGCGTACCAGTTCGCTAACGTAGCACGTCATATGACGTATCACGCGACAACGTGAAACGTCATGCGGACGGGAGGCGTCACGATGTTGTTTTCTAACGCGGCACTTGCGGTAAAGAAACGTTTACCGGCTCGCGGTCTATTTCGCGGCATCAAGGTCAGCTAACGGGAAGCTTCCCGATTCGCGAAGCGGGAACGAAGAAAAAAAAATATTTAAAAAAAAATTATTCATAAACATATAAAATATATTTTTGGATTTAAAGAAGAATACATTTTACAGCTACAGATATTAGCTGTTAAAAAACCAATGAAATTCACTGAAAAAACCATAGGTTATAGACCATATATAGTTAGGAATTAGCATTTACAAAACCTTGAAAATTCACTGAAAAAACCATAGGTTATAGACCATATATAGTTAGGAATTAGCATTTAAAAAACCTTATTTTACTCACACAAAACCATTGAAATTCCATATATAGTTAGTTGCACTAACTATATATCGCGCACCCGCAATCCACTGCTGATCATGTCACATATTACATCATTCATGACATGGTCAGTGACATCACTGATGACATCACTGATGACATCTCAAATGACATCACTGATGACATCTCATTTGACATCATTCTTGTGCTAATACGATAAACCTCTTCAGACTCTAATATAACCTTAGATATACTCAGTGTATACAGACACTCACACACTGCCACTCATCCATGGAGTTACTCACACACCCAGTCAGTCATGCAAAGAAACAATCTCACCTCCATTTCTTCAACTATACAGTTAAACACACCTTACTTATTGAAACATATACTAACACATATTTACTCTCTTATACAATCCCTGATACAAGTTCACAATGATCGATACAACCACTCACTCATTCAGTGGCTCTCATGCACAGTTATTTATATATGCCAACTCTCACATGTACTGTGTTTTACATATGTACTTACTATGACATGTAGCATTGAGATATCCATTCACTCATCAATACACTCATGCACACAGTCAACTGCCCATGTAGCTGTTTCCACATGCACTCTTGAACTCATACACCTAGTGAATAAACTGCTCACACATCTATGCATAGAGTCTCACACCTTCCAGCCACCCCCACACAAACTCAATCTCCCATAGAAATACTTGGGCAACCAATTAATAACACATATAGCCTCTCGTATAGCTAATGATCAACACATGCAGCAGTTTACAGAACAACAGACATAATGATGCACAAATTAAGACAGTTTAGTCACTAACCCATGCATTCAGTGAGACACATTTAATCACTCACTCATACAGTCAGTCATGCACCTACTAAATCCTTCATCCAGACACTTATACATCCACTCAAGACATATTTTAACTTTACAGAAAAATACAGTCACTGGATGTTGTCATCAGTGATGTCATCAGTGATGTCATTTGAGATGTCATCAGTGATGTCATCAGTGATGTCACTGACCATGTCATGAATGATGTAATATGTGACATGATCAGCAGTGGATTGCGGGTGCGCGATATATAGTTAGTGCAACTAACTATATATGGAATTTCAATGGTTTTGTGTGAGTAAAATAAGGTTTTTTAAATGCTAATTCCTAACTATATATGGTCTATAACCTATGGTTTTTTCAGTGAATATATATATATATCAAATGATCTTTGACCAAGTGCCTACCAAAATCTAGCAGAGTTTGTGCGCACACTTCATAGGAATAACTTTTAACACCCTCTGAGGAATTCTATTTTCCTATGTAGGAAAGATCAGAGATTATCAGCATTGCATTCACAGGACTTGTAGGTTAGTTGGTTAGTCGTATTATCGAAATTTAGTTAACATTAGATCATACCTTAATTTCCCAGGGATGATGAAGTCAAATGGGTTCTGAAATTATGGTAAAAAAAAAAGGCGCCGTACAATATATATATGTATTGACAGTACCTCTGCAATAAAAGGAAAAGTAGGAGCCCATTTGGTCTGTGTCCGAGTTTCTTTTGATGGCTGGCGAGACTCGTTGCAGCGCAATTCGAAAGCGGCATTCCTGATAGAGATATATATATATATATATATATATATATATATATATATATATATATATATATATTACCTACTGGCGATAGCCAGTAGGTATATATAGTTAGGATTTTTTCTCTATGGGATTTTTGAAAATTCTATGTCTAATAACTTTGGCGTTTGTGGACGGAATTGGCTGAAATTTTCAGGAAAATGGCACATTTTGTTTCTGAGAGGCCCCTGAAAATTGGGGGGGGGGTTCGTCCAGGGGGGGTCGAGAAAAAAGGGGGGTCCCAAAACGTGTTTTTAACATTGAGTTTTCCATAGGGCGGTTGGCCTCACTTTTAGCCCGAACGGCTGAATGGATTTGCACGAAACTTTGCAAAATTGTAGGGACTGGTAGCCCGATGTGCCTTTTGTAGGTCTCAATATATGTGCTCCAGTGGATTTTGAGAAATTAACATTTAAAAAAAGATATATATCTGTAACAGCGGACCGGGCAGCGCTCCAGTTCGCGTACTTTTCGCGCAACGGAGCTTTGTGAAGCGAAGCTGATTGGTTCTCCGGCTCTAGGTTTGATGTGGAGGTTTTAAAAGGGCCCCGCGGGGCAAAAAAAAAAAATAATAATAATGGAACGGCTGAATGGATTTGCACGAAATTGGCAAAATTGTAGGGACTGGTAGCCCGATGTGCCTTTGCTAGGTCTCAATATATGTGCTCCAGTGGATTTTGAGAAATTAATGTTCAAAAAAAGATATATATCTGTAACAGCGCTCCGCTTCGCGTACTTTTCGTGTTACGGAGCTTTGCGAAGCTGATTGGTTCTTCGGCGTCTGTAAACATTCCAAACAGTCCGTAGCGGCCGCCATCTTGTCTCTCGGTAGGATCGAGAGACAAGAGGAGGCCAAAGCGAAGGGGCAAATGACCATAAGGGGGCATAGTAGATCCTCCCTGACCCCCTAGGTTTGATGTGAAGGCTTTAAAAGGGTCTCGCAGGGCAAAAAAAAAAAATATCGTTTTTTTAGTTTTTTTGCGTGGAGTGCGCCCGGTTCGCGAACCGGGAAGCGTTCTGGGGAGCGTACTTTCTTGAAAATTAGTGAAAAAAGTTAGAGTAAAATAATAATTGTGAGTGATCAGATGTAGGGTAGCTCTGAGAAGAGCTTTTGGGTTTATGGTACATTTAGGTACTTATAAGTAGGTACCAATGCACAGTCTTAAATTCAGAGTGAAAATTCTGTTGCATGTAGTAACGCAAGTTATTGTTGTACAAGGAGCCCATTCCATGGTCTCTCATGTAAGCTGAAACAGATTTGTTTACATGTTTCCTCGATTTCTCAGTTTGTGGACAAAATTGATTCGACCACCTCCATTTCTGTCTTTGGCATATATTTGAATATACCAAGGCAGTCTGAGGAAAAAGTGCCATCAATTGCTCAAAGGTGTCCTTTAAAAGCATTTCCAGACCTACCCCAGTCAAAGTGCCCAAATCATTACCTCCACAGTGCACAATTAACAGGTCAGGTTTTGGCAAATGCATAAAGGTTTTCACCAATGGTATCAATTGGTGACATTTTAATCCTCTGTGGCCAAACCATTTAATTTCCACATCTTGTAAATTGAGGTTAGGTAAATTCCTGTTTTCAGCGTACCTCTGAGCCCAATAGATGTAACTATGTCCAACAATCCAGACAGAAAACATGGCGAGAGAAGGTTCTCCTGCAGTCAGATGAAGTGTGGCAATGAAATGGCAGTTGAAAAAATGAGAGTGTAAAATGAAAAAAACTGAGGAGTTTCTGTGTTAATGAAGCAGTAAGAGTGATTGGTGGATTTTGATTGCTGAAAACAGAAAGTTATGGTGCATGGATGAGTTCGTTGAAAGATGTATTTTGAGTGGCGAAGAAAAAATCATTAAATGAAAGATTGCACTGGATATGCAGGTGCACTGAGAGTTCAGAGTTCAATTGCAACATTGTTGTGTGAACTTGGAAACACCAGAGGTCTTGCAAGAGGTGGTTGCTATGCAGAAAAAGCAGAGAGGGGGCAGAGGGGGGAAGGGTTTTGATTTGAAAAAAAGTGAGGGAAGAGTTTTGATTGGGTGACATGAGAGATATGTGTGAAGAATTACAGCATTTCTGTGCTTTTGATAGCTGCAGACTCTGGAGTGCATACCTTTTGCTCTGCTGAAGACAAATTTGTGTGTTTCTGAGACTGTTTTGAAACTCAAAGTATTTGCTAAGGTGAGAAAAGATTTCTTTAATTTAGATAGAAAATAGTGTGCTTTAAGGAGAAAATTATGAAGAAAGTTGTGTTTTTCAAATGTTGCTTTGTGTCAAGTGTTTTACAAATAGATTTTGTTTCTTTGAGAAATTGTAATTGGAGAAAATGTGAAGTATTAGTACTGACAGGGTTTTTATGTGCATAGGAGCTGTGGAGTGTTTTCAAATTATGACTTGTAAATCGTTTTTGAGAAAAAGCAATGGTTTTAATATTGATGACAAGGACATAATGGTGTCTGCTTCTTTATAAGGTAATTGAGAGTCTCTGATGTTATTTTTCCCATTTCAATGTAAGAAGTTTGTCTGTGGAGCAAATTGCTTGTAAATATGCTCCCACCTGTGCATGGCAAATTTAGATTTTGAATGTTTGCGTTACATAGGCATGTTAAAGGTGACTGAAATATGCTGCAAAGGCAATCAAAAAACGCTTTTATGTGTCTTAAGGACATTTTAAGTCATTTCCCCATGTGCAGTGTTTTCAAATTATGAGTTGAAAATCGTTTTTGAGGTAAAGGAATGTTTTCAAAATTTATGTGCGCCATATGCCCCCAAATTTCTTTTTCAGGGGTGCAGCAGGGTGTTCTTGAGACACCCCTGCACCCTCGGAAAAATTCATAATTTGCGATGAGGTAATTGCTAATCGCAAATTGCACCTTCATTCCTATGGGCCTCCTGCTGCATGGAAATGAATGGGTAATTTGTAATTAGCAAATAGCTCATCGCAAACTAGGAATGGTAAAGAATCGCTATTTATTCCTTAAAGTTCGCTATTTAGGAAATGCAAAAAACTTTGATGATACATATGGCGGTTCATCTCTAACAAGATAAGAAGCATAGGGATAGATTTATGATGACTGGCGCATCACCAGGGATGTGTTAGTCATTCTGTGCCGCTGTTCCGTCACCTATGGTGTGCTGCATTTACAATGCGGCGCATCATGGGGCAAAAACAGCACAGATGCGTGACGTATCTGTGCCGTAAAGGTGGCGCATTGCTGGAGTTGTATCGCAAGTGTGATGAAGCTCCAGCAAGGCTCAGGGGTGCCCCTGTCGCAGGGTTTCTGTTCTCACACAGAACTGTGGACAGAGGATTGGAACCTCGGCGAATTAGGGTGCCCCAAAACTCACCTTAGAAATCAAAAACCCCTTAGCAAGCTAGGTACAGTGTCACATTGGATATAACAAACTCTCAATGTTTAGACAATCCAGAATATGAACTTATAGTACCTCAGGATACGTGGAACTCATGAACAGTCGGTCGTTATATATTTCTTAGAAACCAGAACATGGAGTTAAGAAGAACACATGTGTATTTGAAATGTTTATTTACTAATGCCGTCTTCTCAGGCGTAGTATCTTAGATAATACAAGTACACATATTATCAGTAGCAAAATTACCAGCATAGTTACTAGTACATAAAAAGCGAATGGTGACAGTATGTTAACATGCTGTAAATGAATAAGAGTTAGCAACACTTATAAGCAGCCGCGGGCCGTGGAGGGAGTTACGGTGGGGCAGGGAGGCGGGGAGGGGGAGGGGCAGGGTGGAGAGGGCTCCACCCTGTAAGCATGAGCGCAAAATCCGCTCCGATCGCGGATTTTGCGGATTTTCGGTAAATCCGCGATCCGCGAACTCTCGCGAATTTACCGAGAATCCGCAATCCGCGATCGGAGCGGATTTTGCGGTCAAAAGTTCAAGCCTGCATAATTTACGATGGCGCCGGCAAGCTGCCAGCGCCATCTTCAAATGGTTACTTAATTAGCTTCGACAGGAAGCTCTAACAGATAAGATAAAGCAGGGGCTCGAGCGCCTGCTTTTTTTTATCAGTTGGAGCTTCCTGTTGAAGCTAATTAAGTAACTTTTGCAGGATGGCGCTGGCAGGCGCCATCGTAAATTATTTACATGGTGTCTGAAGGGCAGGGTTCATTCTGGCACGACGGTCCTGGCACAAAAAATAAACCTCAACAGGAAACACTTGCAGATATCAATAACCCATGTGCCCTAGTTGCAGCTTAAATTCAGTGACTCATTCATCAGCCAAAAAATAATCGTGAGCGTTGTGGAGGCTGGGCAGGTGTGCCTTGTTCCCAAATATACCATCGAAAATCCGCTGTGATGCTGGTCTCTGACTCTGACCTTTTATACACACAAGAGGCATGTGCGCTCGCATGGAAGCCCCGTCCGTTTGGCCCCGCCCACACACTCGAGGTGTGCACCGTCTTCCCGCCATTTACCCACTATGATGGACATTTCACTCAAGGGACCCCTGCGCACTTCGGCGCGATTGCATAGTAACACACACTTGGTCGCTGGAACTAGTTGAAGCGCAAATGCAGTGACTCATTCATCAGCCCAAAAAAAATCGTGAGCGTTGGGAGGCTGGGCAGATGTGCCTTCTTCCCAAATATACCATCGAAAATCCGCTGTGATGCTGGCCAGAGGCATTTGCATCTTTGACTTTCACGAGCGCAATCCCCGTGCTGTTCCTGTGACCAGGGGCTTCTGTCTCTTAATCTGCTGCTCTGATCGGTCTCTGACCTTTTGTATACACAAGAGGCATGTGCGCTCGCATGGAAGCCCCGTCCGTTTGGCCCCGCCCACACACTCGAGGAAGCCCCGCCCCCAAATCCGCCGATCCGCAAAATCCGCGGATTTTGCGGATCCACGATCCGTGAATCCGCAAATTCGTGAATCGTGGATCCGCAAAATCCGCCCATGCTTACCACCCTGCCCCTCCCCCTCCCCGCCTCCCTGCCCCACCGTAACTCCCTCCACGGCCCGCGGCTGCTTATATCTCACCCTCCCTAATACACATATTATATTATTTGCTAAGAAGGTCTCTTTGTGTTGGTTTAGGGCATGCCCATACTTTAGTGTCTTAGATTTGAAGGAATCACATCAGCATACACCAGCTCTCTCTTCATGTGAACCGCATCAAGTGTTGTGTATGTGTGTTCGGCAAAGCAATATAAAACCCGCCTCATGCCCAGAATTGGCAGAAGCTGCACTTATGTTATGAGTATGAAGTCGTGGAGATCAGACCTCATAACAATTCTGTATCGTGTTGTTCTTGAAACTTCAGCACTCGCTGTACAGATATAGTTGAACAAGTAAAGCAGATAGTAGAGCAATAACATATTATTCTCATGTAAATCACGATGAACTATTAGGTTGAAAGCTAAAGCAACAACTAAGTGTCGTGTGCAGAAGTTGCAAAAAAGGAAAAATGGCGTTTAAACCGGTAATGAGCCCATGCTAACTTAACACGGTGTAAAGATATCCAGGATCTAGATGACACCTCCCCATGATCCGGAAACGAACTGAATAAGATAATAGAAGTGCCATCTCATGAGAGCAGATTGCAACTTTATATGTGGACGGTCCGCAAGGTAAAACATTAAAAACTAGGAAAATTTAATGCTAAAGAAAAATAAAACAGCCAACTACTTTATCGAGGCTTAAGCCAATAGGCAAGCTAAATAATAAAAACTTGACAAATAAGTCAATGAATTGTCAATGAAATGCTAGTACTCAGCATATCAAACATGAAAAAGGTCTATGACATAACTGTGTATGCAAAATAAGCTGCAACAGCCTCTAATAGGAAGTCACCGTCTTCATCCGAAAAGAGTTCAGCCATCCAATTTAAAAGCGGAAAAGAACATACGTGCTCTCCCAGCACCGGATCCTCTATCACCATCAGAGGACAGCTCGGTGGGTTTTCAAGAAAGCTCTGTTCCAAGAAAGACTGTGTTGCCGCCAGTAAATTCCAGGGACCAATTAGTCCATGCATCAATGCCACAGCCATAATCCTTTCGCCAGGACAAACCAACTCGTGAGTAATGATAGGAGTCATCAGCTGATTAAAGTCGACATCAGGAGAAACCGGTCCGCAGAGACACAAATCAATGGCCCAATCGAAATCACAGGTCAGGCAGTGAAATACAGGCTGGACACAGGTGAAGTAGGAGAATCGAAAAGATAATCCATATGCCGTGCTTAATATCGCCAACGGCATTGTGCCATAATATTCAAGATGGGGATTGCGGAACAGCGTCAGCAGCTGCAGGGCGGGAGCTTGCACAGGAGGGACATCCATATTTAAAAATGTAAAAAAGCACAAGAGCGTCCGTTGGTAATGCAAGTAAAAATGGGAATCCACCAAGCACAGTGGAAAAAATAGAATGAAAGAAAGCAGGGATGACTCCAAAGATTTTCTCAAATGAAGTCACGAGACCACTGGTAACAACTTTAAAAAAGTGCGCCAGGCCCTTTGTGGAGGACGCGTTAAAGATAGTCCGAACCATGTCGCTGAAATGCAAAGGCGAATCAGTATTTAAAAGGGTCTGCACCTCTGTACGGGTGTTCGCTATGTGAAGCACGAAAGTTTCACGGGCCGAACTCAAGGCCACCTCTCTCTGAGACAAAAGAGCTCTTATTCTTGCCATGCCGTTGAAATGTGCTCCCAAGGTTGGTATTTGTGGCCAGATTGAAAACTCCCTATGTTCATGTGTGGGAGGAAATAGAACATTTCTGCAGCAAATAACCCGTTCACTTACTGTTACGATAAAAGGAATACTTTTAATTAACCCAGAACAATCTTCATTATTGAGCATCAAATAACTACCATTTTCCAACAACTTGAACGTGGGGATGATAGCAGGAACTGGCGTGCCTTGCAACACGCAAGCCATATTTGGTCGGTGTTTGTTGCATGAACCGTGTAACTGTATGTGCCTACACATTAGTGAATGATCTGGCGTCTCAGTGCATTCCTCTCCATTCAGATAAACTTCTTGATCATCTTTGAAAATCTGTATGTGTATGGAAGCGACCAGACCTCATGAAGAAAACCACTACCTAAAGGTTCATAACGACCTATTGGTATATATTTCATACAATTTGAAAACTTATATAAAGCAAAAGGCAGCGTTATTAAACCGTGGATAAGGCACGTTGCCAAAGCAGCCAACCTTTTGGATTTATACTGGAAATGTTAAAGGAAGAATTACGGAGTAGGGCCTGTAAATCTTTAATGGACAACCGAGTAAAATTACTCCAACCATCATATTCCTCTAACTCCGGGATAGTAGGGGTGTTTAATTTTTTAGAAGTAGCCAATCCAAAGCATTTGGTCTGGGAAATTGTTTCATTCACAAACAACATATGATTTGGGATGAGACATGCACGGTGCAAAGCCTCAGTGCCTTGTACCTGCCAGGTTCGTGAACCCCAAACTGATGTAGATCCTGGATATCTTTACACTGTGTTAAGTTAGCATGGGCTCATTACTGGTTTAAACGCCATTTTTCCTTTTTTGCAACTTCTGCACACGACACTTAGTTGTTGCTTTAGCTTTCAGCCTACCTGCGTCAAGATCTATGCCTGCTTCAAGCAGGCGCAGGGTTTTGATGCAGCTTTGTCCTATCTGATTGTAAATGCGGCACACCGTGGGTGGCAGAGCAGCGGTGCACGTTAACTGGTGCATCCCTGGGGATGTGCTAGTTAATATAAATCTGCCCCTTTACATTTAATTATGTGCAGGGGACACAGAGTCGGTGAGGTTTATCCAAGGTTAAGAAGAGATGAGTCCTGTTCAGTGAAAAATTGGAGATAGGCTTCACCTCCTCTCCTCAGCATCGTTGGACATGGTTAAATAATAGCTGCAAAATGTTACTCTTGTTAAACAATTTTACTATTATAATCTCTGAGATTTGTCTCTTACTGTGCAACATCTCATTGTTGTTATCTTTCTTTAAAGATAAAGACAACATCAACATGAGCGACAATCAGCAATCAGTTGATTTCGACCTCATCATTGAACTCGTAATTGAAACATCAGTGGATGTTGATCCCTTGGATGATTTCAATCCTGAGGATGAAGAAGAACGTGATGAGGATGCAGATTTGTCAGAATTGTATGACATAGGATGGGAAGCTGACGTGCTTGAGCCTATGGAACTATAAACATTTATTTTATAAATTTATAATAAATAAAAAGTAAATATTTAAACCGTTTAATTTAAAAATAAAGACACCTTCAAAAACAGGTTATGTGTAGTGTCTTCAATAAAATATTAAAATATGGTCATAAAATTAGATCAGATTCATATATAAAACAGCACAGGTAAAATGAATATAAATTCCATTTCTTTTCTGCTATTTCTGTATTCTAAATTTGCCATGTACAAAAAAATGTTCTATGTAAAAATGTTAAGTAATGTGTTAAGTTTTTGATGACTGTTATTAATTTACTGTTGGGTAATAGTGGTTAATAACATTTTTTATTATATTTTACCACAGATTCAACTGCAGATTATTTCAAGATTTTAGGATGCCAAGCAAAGAAAGAGTGAGAAAGGCTGCAAAACGTCAAAGACAGCAGGTGAATGAAAAAAAGCAGCAGTCCTCTAACAAAAAGATTTGTCAAGTCACCAAGAAAGCACCGGGTAAGAGTACAAAAACATTCATAAGAAATATCTGTAGTAAAAAAAAATTACTACAGAAAATGTTTCAGTCCAGAAAAGGAGAAGCAATTCAAACGGTAAGGAAAGGCCAATGAAAAATGTTACTGCTAGAGTAAGAGATAACTCTATGCATGAAAGTAGAAGGAAACAACAGTTTAGGGACAATCGTAAACGAATGTTCCGTAACAGGATAATTGGCAATTTGTTAAAAAATATTAAGAAAGGTCAACAGAAAGTGTTTTTTTATAAGAGAAAAAAAATAGTTGAGAAAGTTATTGATCAGGCATTTGAAATTAAACGTAAGTTATTTATTTTGACAGTCAATAGAATTAGGAAGCTAAACAAGGCAATTTATGATTTCAAAAGAAATAGTAGATGGAAGAGAATAGTTAATCGTAGTAATTTTTGTGAAGTTTTTTCTGGAGAATGGATGCATAGTTCAAGCTCTGAGGCATTTTTTAATGAGGAGAGTTATTTCCAGGATAATGATTTGGTGCATGCAGTTGACACCAGTGGTCGAGCTTATGAATTGAAAGATGGTTGTCCAGTTGAAAAAGAAAAACTTGTGACAACAGAGATAGAAGAGGTGTTAGGTAATGAGGTTTTAGGGAGACGTCCTAAGGGTCCTGTGTACACCTGGAAGTGTAGTAGTATTTGCAGTGTACGACAGGATTCCATCAATTTGCTTTGTGATTTTATACAGTCATTTAATAAGAAAAGTTTGAAGCAGAAAATGAAGTTGTTGCAAGAATTAGATCCTTGCAGAGTGAGAGAAGTGATAGGTTTGCATGGTCATTCACTGGCTTGTCTTTCCAGGAGAGTATGCCAGAGTGTTTTTCATCATTTCAGGATGCTAGCAGTGCATCATAATAAAGTGAGGAAATTAGTTAGAATGTTGTATTATGCTAAGAGTCCAGCAATTATGCTTAAACAATTATGCGCTGCTCTTTTGCATGGTTCTGAAATAGATGTGAAGAATATATGTGAAGAAATTGAGTTTTGTTACTTTGGAAGTAAAGAGGAGAATGTTGAAATTGACCAAGAAGAAGAGAGTAATGTGGAAGATAGTGTACAGGTTTCCAGTACAGATAATTTCCAGAGGGAAATTGCGACGTTTGAGGTGAAATCAAGTGAGAGGCCAAATTTCACTTGTGTGTGTTGTCGACGCACTTATTATAAGAATCAGACTAAGTTAGTGGATTTATATGGAAAAAGTGAAAGGGAAAATAATAGTGAATGGAAGGATTTTACAACATACTTGATGGTAGAAAATTGTTTTGATTTGGGATTGGATCAACGTGTGTGTACTTATTGTTGTAACAAATTAAATCAAAACCAGATGCCTGCTAGAGCAGTTCATAATAATCTGGAATTGGTTGAGATTCCTTCTGAATTGAAGGATTTAAATACTTATGAATCTATTTTGATTCAAAGTATCCATCCCTTTCAGGCTATTGTAAGAATGGAGCCAAAGACAGGGAAATTGCCTCCATCAGATTTACAGAGAGGATTAAAGGGAAGAGTTGTTTATTTGCCTCTAGATTTGAAGAAAAACATTAACACAATTGGAGTAGAAAAAGTGGAAGAGGAACCTCTTGTTATCTTAGTTAATGGGGTTCCGACAAAGAATAAGAAAATATGGCAAGATTTAGTAGATGTTAGGAAAGTCAAAAGGGCAACATTGTATTTGAAAAAATATAATAAATACTATAAAAATGTATATGTTGCAGAAGAGGAAGTAAGTGAGGAAGAGGATAGCGATTTGTGTGCTGGTCAAATTGAGAAAGTAGAACCCTGTACTAGTGAAGAAATATATGAACATTATAGTGTTCATCCTTTGCATTCCAAGGAAGTCATGGGGAATGCTATTGAGTTGTTTCAAATGAAACAAGCGAAAGGGAGTCCCATTAGTGTTTGGGAGGAAAGTTTGGAAGCTCGGTGTTTCCCACAGCTTTTTCCAACAGGTCAGGGAGGAAGATATGATGAGCGACCTCATCAAATTCCTGCTTCTGAATACCGGACTTTGCGATTGTATGCAGGAGATCCTAGGTTTCGACAATGCATTCCTTATTTGTTTCATCTCCTGTTTGAAAGCGATCTGTCTGGACTGTCATATGCAGTGAACCACATCTTGAAAAGTGGTATACACATGCAAAACATCTCGGCAAGTGACTTTATGGATAAAGTCAATGTCCAAGACAGTATTTTGGATTCTCACCTGATTAATCTCATGGTGTGTCAGCGTGGTACTAATGAGTACTGGTACCGTCGTCATGGTGATTTAAAATGTATGCTGAGGAACTTAGGTACTCCCACATGGTTCCTCACTTTGAGCTGTGCTGAGTATGGCTGGGAAGACTTACTTGAATTTCTACGAGAGGCAAATGCTAACGTAGAAAACATCGAATTCAAGACACCCGGAGAACTGTGCTCTTTGGATCCAGTCAATGTATGTAGGTACTTCAATCATAGATTTGAAGGTATGATGTCTTTCATCATGAATAAGAAGAATCCACCTCTTGGAGAGGTGTTGGATTTTTTCTGGAGGAAGGAGTACCAAGCAAGAGGTGCTCCTCATATACATATGTTGCTGTGGATCAAGGATGCACCTAAATTTGGAACGGATGCAGAAGACTCAGTGATGAGTTTCATAGAACAGTATTCTACGTGTGCTGTTCCAAACGCAAAGGAGAAAAAAAGCCTAAGAGAAAAAGTTCTACGTTTCCAAAGCCATCGATGTGGAAAGTACTGTCGTCGTAAATTCCGGAACAAAGACAAGTTCTACACCAAATGTCGTTTCGGCTTTCCACGACCGGTGATTTCTAAAGGAAGAGTGAACAGTTTGATGTCTTCGCTGCGACATAATGTGATGAAGAAATCACCTAAAAACACATACAATTTGAAGAGGAACGAAGAGTCTAAGTACATCAACGACTACAACCCGGTGATTTTGTCCATGTGGAATGCTAACATGGATATACAGTTTGTGGCTGATAACTGTATGGCTGTGGCTCGGTATGTGACATCTTACATCACCAAAAAAGAGAAGACAGAATTGAAGGATATGTGGGAGGACATTTCCCATGAAAAGAGCCTCAGCAAGAAGTTGTACAGTTTCAGTCTGAAGATGTTGTCGCATCGAGAAATTGGAGCTTACGAATGTTCTGACCGGTTGTCTTCAGCAAGTCTCTATGCCAAGTCCAGGAGTATCGTTTGGGCGAGTGTTGGTCTTGCTGCAACGCGTAATCGAGTTCTCAAACCTGTGCGGGAAATTGAGTATTTGGCGGAAAAGGAGCCAAACAGTACCGACATTTTGAAGAGCAACATGTTGGATACATATTATCCAAATCGAAGCAGTCACCTCGAGAATGTTTGTCTGTATGAGGTTCTGCAAAATTACATATTCAAGAGGAACATGAAAGAAGATACTGAGAAAGGAGTGTATGCTGTAATAGGAAGTGAGGGATGTCTGGTTAAGCAAAGAAAATGCCACTTGATAAACCATCGAAAATTGAGTGGCGAATCTCCTGAAAAAAAGGAGTTTTTCTATTTAGCACTTTTGCAACTTTTTAAGCTATGGCGTGCAGAAGAGGAACTGCTTGGAGATTTCCTTTGTTACGAAGACTCATTCAATGCTGCCAAGGAGACCATAGAATGTCCTGCTTTTCCCAAATATGTAGAAATGTTGAATGTGGAAATCGAGCAGGAAGCAACGATTGCAGCAGAGATTGCCAGAGACAGTTCTCAGGACAGTCAGAGTTCTGCTTCATTGAGTCAGGATCCACTAGGAGGACCTCTTATCGAAAATGAAGCTGCCACTGCTATGAATGAAGTGGAAAGAGCCATGGCACATGCTCAGGAGGATGCGGTTTACTTAGAAGAGTTGGAAAGACAACTCAACGTTGAGCAGAGGAAAATATATGACGAACTTACCATGCAAATTGATCATGGATTAAGTCATGACAAGAAAGAGTGCTCATGTACGTCGTTGAAGCCTGTCCGACTGTACGTGAGTGGAGAAGCGGGAACTGGAAAAAGTTTCCTTATTAAAGCAATTTCATGTTATTTGCAGGAAAGGACAGAGTCATCGCTGTCTTGTGTTGTCACCGCTCCAACTGGACTGGCAGCACATAACATTAAAGGGATTACTTTACATCGTTTACTGATGCTGCCAGTGGAGCATGACAACAAATTAGAATATCACAAGCTATCTGGAGATGGTTGTTTTGAAGTTTCAAGAGTCGTGAGGAAAATGAAACTTCTTATCATTGACGAAGTAAGCATGGTTTCCAATGTCATGCTTGCCTTTGTGCATTTGAGAATGCAAGAAGTTCTCAAAACAGAGTATGATGTGTTATTTGGTGGCAAACACATCATTGTTTTCGGAGATCTTCTGCAGCTGACACGAGTGAAAGGGCAACCTGTGTTCAAAATGCTCACGCATGAAGATACCAGGAAGTGCTTAGGGAGCATTGGCAACGTCAATATATGGTTAAACTTCAATTATGCTGAACTGCATGAAAATATGCGTCAGGCAAAGGATGAAGTTTACAAGACTATTCTACAAGATGTTAGAATTGGAAAAGTGACCGAGCATGGTAAAGAAGCTTTACATGCATGATTACTGACAAATTTATATCCAGACGAAGATGTTGTGCCTGAGAATATTTTTCAGAAAGTTACTGAGAAAAAATCTGGAATATGTTTGATGCCAACTCTTGCAGAATGTGCCAAATTCAACAACAAAATGTTGCATTTAGAAAAGCAAGAGATTGTGAAACTGGAAGCTATTGACAGAGTAGAGCATATGGGATCAACAATTATTTTGTCTGAGAATCTGAAAACAAAATTGGATTCATTAGAGAAGAGTATATCTAAAACTGCGGGTTTTGAAAAGACTCTGAATGTGTGCTTGAACTGCCGTATAATTTTAAGAAGGAATTTACATGTTGAAAGAGGTCTGGTAAATGGATCAATGGGTAATGTTGTTGATTTTGTGAAATACAGAAATCGAGATGGAATAGAATTTTTAAAAATTAAATTTGATGGCATTGAGGAAGTACAGCTAATTGGTCGTTGTTCTGCTAGATTTTTGCTTGTAAAAGACTTATATGTTCGTCGTAAGCAGTTTCCTGTTTGCTTGGCATATGCGGTGACAATCCATAAATCGCAAGGTTTAAGTGTAGACTGTGCATTGGTGAATATTGGCAGTTCTGTGTTCAAGGAGGGTATGGCATATGTGGCATTGTCACGAGTTAGAACTTTATCGGGATTGTACTTGATTGAGTGTGATGTCACAAACATTTGTGCGGATCTAGATTGTGTTAAGGAATACAATAGGTTAAGAAGAGAGTATGCGCCACATTTGCCTCAGTATCCTTTGTTTGAGAAACGTGTGGTAGGCCGGAAACGAAGAAATGTGACCAATACTGGGGAGGTTGTAGCAAAAAGACGAAAAGTCGATGAACCTGAAATTATAAGCAGAAACAAAAAGGATTCTGTTGAATATGTTGTTGGTTTTCAATTTGAAAACAGTTCTGGTGTCAACTGCTATGCTAATGTAGTGGTTAATGTTTTGTTTTCTCTAGAAAATGTAAAAGAAGAGATTGTGGTCAATTCTGATCAAAGATTTTGCAGTTTGTTAAATTCTGTGTTAGAGAAATGTAGCACTGATAGAAGAAACATAGAAAGTGTGTCTGAAATTCGAAATCTGTTAGACAGATGTTCAGGCCAAACACAATTCTCTCAAAATAGACAGCAAGATTGTCAGGAGTTTTTAATGTATATGCTTGATGTATTGCATGATGAAGGTGTAGATGTAGATCACCTTTTTGGGCTTTCTTATCAATGGCAGCATGACTGCGAGAACTGTAGAGTATCAAGTAGTACTAGTGTAGACTCAGAAAGATTTATATATTTAACTTTGCCAGACAGTAAATCAGTCTCTTTTAATAAGCTAGTAAAAGCAGCTGATCACAACATGGAGTGTAGCCAATGTAAATCTGAAATGATGTCCACATTATTTATACGAACATATGGCCAGTATGTCATTTTAATGTTCCAACGATGTAGGCCTGATGGAACAAAATTGACAACTTTAATTAAAAATGTTGTGGCTTCACAGTTGTCAATATCAGGAAGGACTTTTGTAACTGTAGCAATTATATATCATGATGGTCCTTCAATAACATCAGGACATTATACAGCTTATTTAAAGTGTAGAAATGGCTGGTCATTCTGCAATGATTCTGTTTTAATTTTCAAAAAAAAATTGCCGTATGACCTTAAAAACTCTTACCTGGTGTTTTTAAAACCAAAATTTTAGGGAAAGAATCTCGGGATGTGCTCTGAGGAATTTCAAGAAGTTCTAATGGCTCCTACACGATTTGGCCTTGAGGATAAGTGTAGTACAGAGACATAACTTCTTACCATAACACTGGACGTCATGGAGAAATACGTGCACTTTGAATGAGTTCAGAAAAACTGTTTCTTTTTATAAGCTAATGGAAGCAGCCAATCAAAACATGGAGTAGAGGGAATGTAAGTCTGCAATGCTGTCTACTGTTTTACATTGCTTTGTGATTAAAAGTGATGTAGAGAATTAAATAATTGTACTAGTCATAAAGGTAGTGTAAGTCTGCTTCATAGTAAGCAGTATCAGTGTGATAGGAAATGTAGAACATGATTGAGCAAGAAGGGGAAGATATTAGTAGTCCAGGATTGTGAAAATGATCTTCAACATTTTAATTGTGAAAGTTGCGGAAATACAACATGACGGGATTGGCTTAAAAGAATTCTAAGAGTTATAAATGGCTCAGACACGATTTGGCCTTGTGGAAACGTGTGGTAGAGAGCGAGAAGTCATTTATTGTATGTAACATGTTTTTGAAAATGATGGAGGTTTTCTTTCAGAAAGTGGCGGGTTGAAAGTAATAACAGCACAACAGAGTGTAAGCTGTTCATAGGACATCCTTGGCCGTCATGGAAAGTAAGTTAACTTTAAGGAGTTCTGAATTCTGATTTGTTATGTTGTATGGGTTTTTTAAACCCAATCATTTTGATTGTGTTTTTTTTTCCCCGCTGTTATATGATGAATACCTTCAAGTCACTGTTTTAGTGAAATTTGATACATTCTGAGAACAGCAAAAATAAACCATTTAACATGTATAATTAATTCTGTTCTGTTTGCATTTATGATGTACATGTAGAACTGTGTAGGAGGCATGGAGAAGGTGAGGCTTCTGTAAGTGTCAAAGTTGTTGCATACAGTGCTCATATTCTACGTAGTCTTTTATATTTCATTACTTTCACTGTTTCTGACTGATCTAAAAAATTTTTTTAAAAAGAACAGTAAGTATAAGGGAAGGAAACAGACAGTTATGTTAAAAGAAAGACAGCTATAGGGAATAAACTAGGGATACTGTTACCCGCAATCCTCTGCTGATGATGTCACTGAGCATGTCATGAATGATGTAATATGTGACATCATCAGCAGTGGATTACGGGTAATAGTATCTCTAGTTTACTCCCCTATAGCTGTCTTTCTTTTAACATAACTGTCTGTTTCCTTCCCTTATACTTACTGTTCTTTTTTTTTTTTTTTTAATTTTTGGTTCGCTTCCGGTTCGCGTACCGGGGAGCGAACTGGGAAGCGAACTAAGAGAAATAGAGGTTGGCACAGTTCCAAATATTGTACCAATTTTTTAATAACGGGGAGGTAGTTCTGAAAAGAACTTTTTTTTATTGTTTTTGTTGTTTTATATTTTTTTTATTATTTTTCTGAACATTTTTTTACTTTTTTTGAATTTTTCTGAACAGTTTTATATTTTTTTTGTTTTTTTTTCGGAGGGGGCAACAAAAACGATTCATTGTAAAGGGCTCAACAGGAGCAACAAAACAAAAAAAAAGAATTTATTATTTGGGGCGTTTCGTACAAACTTGCATATGATAGTCAATAGCTCTGTTGATCAGAGTGATGCTACTTTCTCCGTAGCAAATGAATCCACTGCAATGTACGCAGACTTGTTTTACTTCACGAAATCTCGTTTGTAAATTTGTCACCATCTCCCTGCCCTCTGGTCCCGTTACTTCCGGTACAACAGATCTTCTGGCCATAATAGGGAGATTATCTAGGTCGTTATGAAACTGTGCAGCACTGTAGTTGTTAGGATGCCACCTAGTCATATGGCGATGCATTGTGTAGTTTCCGAAACTGTATTTTTTGTCGGTCCCTCTGGACAGTCTATCTTGACATATAAGGCAAGTTACGTATCTTGCATTTACTTTTTTCTGACCTTTGGGAATTTTAAAAAATTGCCAAATGAAGTTTTCTTTCCGGTGAGACGTCCTCGGCTCCTCAGGCAAAAAGTGCCTCTCTTCGTGCTCTTCCTCCTGTTCCTCTTCTTCCTCTTCTTGCTGAATTATAACTTCAGCAGGTGGTCCACTCTTCCTTGGATGTGGTGGAGGTGGTGGGGAAGCACCAGCTGAAGCTACTAAAGAAGCCATTGCTCACTGGTAACAAAGGGTCTTTCTCTCACAATGATGAAAGTCAGAGTGAGGAAAGAAGGAGGGATTTTCATCATTTGGGAAAAACAATTGTTCTCAACCAATGAAAAGTGTTCATTTTAGATTATATGACCTAGTCTTACATCATTAGGAAACCAAAAGTGAAATGAACCAATGAAAAGTGTTATTACCAAGTCACATGACCTGCTGTGTTTACGTTACGCGCTTTGCAGGGCCTCCCGGTTTGCTTCCAGAAACCTGCGCTTTGCGCCTCGGTAAGCGTACCAGTTCGCTAACGTAGCACATCATATGACGTATCACGCGACAACGCGAAACGTCATGCGGACGGGAGGCGTCACGATGTTGTTTTCTAACGCGGCAGTTGCGGTAAAGGAACGTTTACCGGCTCGCGGTCTATTTCGCGGCATCAAGGTCAGCTAACGGGAAGCTTCCCGATTCGCGAAGCGGGAACGAAGAAAAAAAAATATTAAAAAAAAAAATTATTCATAAACATATAAAATATATTTTTGGATTTAAAGAAGAATACATTTTACAGCTACAGATATTAGCTGTTAAAAAACCAATGAAATTCACTGAAAAAACCATAGGTTATAGACCATATATAGTTAGGAATTAGCATTTACAAAACCTTGAAAATTCACTGAAAAAACCATAGGTTATAGACCATATATAGTTAGGAATTAGCATTTAAAAAACCTTATTTTAGTCACACAAAACCATTGAAATTACATATATAGTTAGTTGCACTAACTATATATCGCGCACCCGCAATCCACTGCTGATGATGTCACATATTACATCATTCATGACATGGTCAGTGACATCACTGATGACATCACTGATGACATCTCAAATGACATCACTGATAACATCTCAAATGACATCACTGATGACATCTCAAATGACATCACTGATGACATCATCTGGTGTCTGTGTGTTTTTGTAAAGTTTAAATACGTTTTACATATTGAAGAATGAGTGGATGTATGGAAGACTGAGTGTGTGTGTGGCTGGCTTGGAGGTGTGTGACTCTGTGCATATCAATGTGTACTTGTATCAGTGATTGTATAAGAGAGTAAGTATGTGTTAGTATATGTGTGAAAAGTATGGTGTTCTGTGTTTAACTGTAGATGAGGAAATCGAAGTGTGATTGATTCTTCACAGGACTGACTAGGTGTATGAGTGCATATGATAGTGTTGTAATAATGAGTGACTGTATGTATGAGTGATTGTATGGGTGAATGAGTGAATGTGTGTGTAGACGTAGGAATCAGTGAGTGCGTATGTAGTAACTGGTATTGGTGTGTCATGATGTCATCAGTGATGTCATTTGAGATGTCATCAGTGATGTCATTTGAGATGTCATTAGTGATGTCATCAGTGATGTCACTGAAGTATGGTGTTCTGTGTTTAACTGTATAGATGAGGAAATGGAAGTGTGATTGATTCTTTACAGGACTGACTTGGTGTGTGAGTAACTCCATGGATGAGTGGCAGTGTGTGACTGTCTGCATAGGTGTATGAGTGCATATGATAGTGTTGTAATAATGAGTGACTGTATGTATGAGTGATTGTATGGGTGAATGAGTGAATGTGTGTGTAGACATAGGAATCAGTGAGTGCGTATGTAGTAACTGGTATTGGTGTGTCATGATGTCATCAGTGATGTCATTTGAGATGTCATCAGTGATGTCATCAGTGATGTCATTTGAGATGTCATCAGTGATGTCATCAGTGATGTCACTGACCATGTCATGAATGATGTAATATGTGACATCATCAGCAGTGGATTGCGGGTGCGCGATATATAGTTAGTGCAACTAACTATATATGGAATTTCAATGGTTTTGTGTGAGTAAAATAAGGTTTTTTAAATGCTAATTCCTAACTATATATGGTCTATAACCTATGGTTTTTTCAGTGAATTTTCAAGGTTTTGTAAATGCTAATTCCTAACTATATATGGTCTATAACCTATGGTTTTTTCAGTGAATATATATATATATATATATATATATATATATATATATATCTGTACTTCTCATCAAACTTTAATTCCTTAACGTTCAGGAATGTATTACAATTTACATATATCTGTACTTCTCATCAAACTTCAATTCCTTATCCTTCAGGCATGTATTGTAATTTACTAAACTGGCTTTGCTTGTACTTTCCTTTCAGTGCCTTTAAAATTAGGCAGGAATGACTGTTCATTATTAGTTTTACACCAATCTATGCTTTACATTAAACAGAACACAAAATGTCAACTTTCAAAGGTCAAGTATCATCAAACAAACAGTAATCTACGTTCTAATAAACAATCTTTTCGTGTTTCTTCGCCCAATATTTGACTAATGTCTTTTCTGTTTGCTCAAGCAAAACAATTGCTCCAAATGCGTAAATAACATCTTTACACTGTCCAAGGTTCTTTAGCTGAATTATGTGGTCTTTCTTTCTCAAACGCGATTTTTAAAATGTTCCAAGAAATGTTTGCTACGTCATAAAAGCTTACCGGTGTCCTTTCAAGATCTGTGTTCCGACTTGCGCTTTTGCAGATCTAAGCCTTTGAATGTTCTTTCTCTTTTTTATGCAGGTTAGAGAACAAGCCCTAAGCAGAGCTCTTCTTTCCAGGAAGACGTCGAGGAGATCTCCGGAAGGACTCGGGAAGGAGAAGAAGCCGGGGATGCTGCTGTCACAGGAGAAGATGGGAGTTGTTGGAGTGGGCGTCTTCTTTCAGGTGAGTTCCTGCGGGGGTCTAGAACCAGATGTGGAGGCCTTGATCAGAGCGCGACAAAGCGAAGCGCCGTTGGGGAGGCGGGTGGGATTTTTATAGTGAGCTGCGCACGAAGATCACATTAGCACTGCACCCTTACACGTGAAACGAACTGCCGGTTAAGGCACGGGGCCCACGTGAACAACGCTGTTGTAAGTACAGTTTGGAAAACCAACCAATAAGCATTGGTACTGCATGATGTACGATGGAAAGGCAACAAGCATTGGCACTGCATGATGAAAAGGCAACAAGCATGGCCCCCCAAAGATGAAAGGCAATTAAAATCGTGTTAATTAATAACCAAATAAACCAGCAGTATGACAATTATAATTAACCCTTAACACATCATTCTTGTGGGCGGAGCGGACCAGAACCAATTGTTTTGGGACAGAATATTGAAACGCACGATGACGTCTGCAACTCCTGAAATACTATTGGCGCTGAAGAAGGCATATTAAATGCCGTAATTCATTTGCCTCACTGTTCATTTTGCTGAATAAAGAAGCCTCCCTGCATACCCGTGCTGTGGCCTCTGCTCTTTCTTCGGAGGAGTCTTGGTGATATTTTTAGCGCGTGAGCCAGAAACGCGCTTCAGAGGCCCCCGCATCCTCAAGTTGGCCTTGGTCTTGCTGGCATCTGCTGCGGCAGACTTTTGTTGCTTTTCCAGGGTACTGGCTTAACCAAGGCCCACCTCCGGGTCCTGGGGGAGATGGGACGGTGACGGAGTTACTTACTCCGCGCTGGGCGAGATTGGCTTGCCAGACTTGCACCGCCGAGTGGAGTCCTGTTCCATGGAGGTTGCTGCGGTCTGGGGACCCAGGGGGGCACCGGAGTTCAAGCAACATGCAGAGGATTTGGCGAGATGACATCGTGGTGCTGAGAGAGCGCAAACTGACCTAAATGTATGAGTGCATCACACTTACCCGTAGTAAGCACAAATCATGAGGAGAAATGCCATGAGTGCTAGTAGTATCTGAAATTATATTCTGAATGTATAGCTAATGTAGAGATTTAAGTAGAAGTGGAACTAATACAGAAATGTGTGACACTATATGATTTTATTAGATGTGATTATTTCTGAATCCATGTCGTGTAGCTGTTAAAATGTAAGATGGTATGTGGTTAAACGCAGAATGTGGTAGGCCTCAGGGCCAGAGCTAAAAGGGAAGGTGTTTCTTTTCACGACATAGATTGTACTAATGTTTTGGTCATTGCATTAATGGGCCATGATTTATAGATGTGTTTACTGAATAATAGAATAAGAGTATTAACATGCTTTAATTAATGAAGAAGTTGAATGCTATAATTATTATGAGAAATGCTGTAGGCCTGAAATGTTTTAACATTGATTTACACGTACATGTCTGGGCCAAGAAATGTTGCGAACCTTTTTGGAAGTCTATGAGAGTTGGGATCTTGGCTGCAGATGTCTGTCTGCAAGAGAAAAGGGGGAATCCAATTATAAATAAAATGAATAGAGGTCTGTTCAGTAGACGGCCCAGACATGGAGGAGGGTTCCGGAATGTTTAAGGGGTATCAGCGGGCCGGAGAAGAGTCTGAGAAGCAAGGTCAACTCCAACGTATGAGGCCCAACACAAGCAGCATGGAAAAAGCCAGAAGCTACACCACGTGAGGGGCGTCTCGCGAGGGGCGTCTCAATTGTTGTTGACTGTTTTGTATTAGGGACAGCACCCTTGGGTGGAGTTAGAGCAGATACCTGAGGACCCTAAAGAGAGCGGATGGGTAGGCAGAGAGGGGTCATGACTGGAGTACTATAGGTTTTCACCAAGAGACTTAGAGTGAGTGACTTCCCTTGGGGGTCATTCACTGCTGACACCTTTGTTAGGTTGGGATTTGGTTAAGTAGGGATACCATCTAGAGCAGGGTAGGGACAGCCTAACCTGTGCGTTTTCCTCCAACTTAAATGAAGGAGAGATATGCGTCAATGCTGATAGCTTTATTATTCTTAGAACTTGTGTTAGTAATTTCCGTTGCTCGTCTGAGGGCTTTCAGAGAGCACATGTATGTAGTTGGACCTGTGTATCTCGTGAATCTCATTCTGAGATGCCTGTATTTGCAGCTTATCCTATCCTTACAATAAACTTTTGAAAGCTAGAAGTTGTTTGTGATCTTTGGGAGCGAAGTCCTTTATTGGGTGAACTAGCTTGGTAATAGATGCACTTTCTTCCTCAAAGACAGGCAACAAAGGTTCAGTCGACCAGATCGAGGTTTGGATCAATAGTGATAAGGTATCGATCAAAATCTCCCCCTTCCAGTTGGTAGCTATAGAGGATGGTTGCCTTCTTGAGGACGGTGACCTAGGCCAGGTTAGCTTACCCCAAGGCCCCTAGAAATCGATGATCGGAAGAACCGCCCGCCGAAGAAGATCCGGATGACGTGAGACAGAAAAAGCAGCAGTATCGGTCGAGAGTGAGTATAAAGGGTCATGCGTGTTAGATTGCGGTGTTTTTGTATTGTATCTATGTTGTAATGTCTGGCGGAGTTGAATGTCTGTAGAGTGACTGTGGAACAGGTTGTGAGCGCGCGCAACCGGTGGAAATCTTAAGTTCAAGGAGAGCTTAAGTGGTTCGGGTGTATCGGACACCCAGAGTAATTGTTAACTAGTGTGAAGGGGGTCATGAGGTACCATTGATCACCCGAAAGACCGAGATAGGGGGAACGTAAGAGTGAGTGCGTGAGTAACGGACGCTGGTCGGAGGTTACTGTGTGTGTAAGCAACCTATCAGAGAGACGATAGACATTTCGTCAGTTGTGTTGACAATTACATATAGACTGTGGACGTACAGTCGAGGGAAGTGACCGCTTGGTCGGAAGTAGTCATTTTTCGGTGTATGAATGGGACGCATGCATGACCGGGAGACGAGTTGAGAAAGGAGGGGTGCTGCTGCGAAGCGGAGAAAAGTGACGTCAGGAAGTGTCGCGCAGTGATTGGCTGACCGGAGAAAGACCGCGCCGTGATAGGCCAGCTAGCAAAGACGTCAGAAAGAGTCGAGCTGTGATTGGCCGACCGGAGAAAGACCGCGCTGCGATAGGCCAAGTTAGCAAAGCCGCGACAGGATTGGTGGATTGTCATCAGGAAGTAAACAGAGTAGCGAGGCTGGATATTGTGCGCATAATTATGAAGTGTTTTAAATGGCTGAGAGCGGTGTTTAAAAAAGAGAAGCGGGGATCGGAAGAAGGGGAAGAAGCCCCGCCGGAGGGTACGCCGGCTCGTTACATGGCAGTGAATGTTGGGTTGCATACGATCCTTTGGATATCAGAGTGGAGTAAGATTACGGAAGGAAATGAGGAACTGACGTTCCCGAAGTACGGGACGTTCAGATTAGAGGTGTTACATCGATTAAAATCAGTCATGACCTCAATGAGACCCTTGCCTAGACCGACCCAGTTTGAAGCTCTTGATGCATGGATTAGGGCAGCGCATGAAAAGAATATGAACAGACGACAAGAAAGGGTGAAACGATCGGTAAGGGCAGTGCAGGATGCCAGGTGGGATGCGGATGCTAAAAGATGGAGAGTGCATAACATGGAAGTAAATAAACTGTACCCAGTGTTAGAGGTGCCCGGAAATAAAAGCCCCCTAGAAGAAGATGATGAGAGCGAAACAGAGGATAGCCTGATAAACAGATTATTGACAGACAGGCCACCCCCGTATAATAGAGCAGGGGGAGAGGTCGAGCATAGTGAAGGAGAAAAGGGGGGCAATGCAGGAGAGCATGGACCGCTTCCCAGTTCAGAGTGGGATCCTGAGGCAAAGAAAGAGCTGTCCCAGCCTAGTCAGGTGCAACAGGTAGTCGGGAGGTTTGTGGTACAAAGAGCGCCGGAAACGGAGAGCGCCACATCCTACGCATTACCAGATGCACTACAGGTACCTGTTACCATAGGTCCTATAATATCGATATATGACCAAGAGAGAGCAAGAGGGGAAGAACGGGTACGGAAGGACAGAGAAAGAGCAGGGACGGCAAGGAGGAACGATACGATAAATTCCCCAAGTCAGATGCCGATACCAAGAGAGTGGAGCACCCCGATGCACACAGCAGGGGACCCAGGAGGGGATCCCGGGGGCCCTAGATGGCCAGTGGATCTGAGGGGATCTGGACGAAAATCCTTTCAAGAGCTAAATGAGTACATGAAGAAGTGGGATGAGGCAGTGGAGGCTCACAAGAGCATCATAGCTGCAGAAGCTGAAAGGGAAAGTCAGGATAGCAGAGCTCGGACTCACTGCGGGGCTGGGGAGAGCAGCCCGGAGTGGGACTGTAGAGAGAGAGATAGTAGGGGAGTCACCCATTGGGCCCGGAGTGGAGGTAGAACAGACCTGGAAAACGGGGGCCCCGGGAATGGGAGGGTGGCGCGCCCAATACTCAGTGAAGAGGAGAGGAGAGCGCAAGAGTACAGAAACAGCTTTAAGTGTCCACACTGTGTGCCCGGCACCAGAGAACTGAATGGGAGTTGTGAGAGGTCGCACCATAGTCCCTGTGATGACGGAAATGAGCGCAGCCCAGGGAATATGGGGAACCAGGAAGGATCGTATCGGATACTGAGCGATACTAGGCAAAGGGAGAGTAGCGACCAGAGGGAAAATAACAGAGAGGCGTACGGTGAAAGGAGAGAAGAAGAAGAGAGTGGGCAGAGCAAGAGTGGGGGTAACAGGCCCGTGTTCCATCACCTTCCAAGATCGGATGGCCGAGCATGGGACCTGGAGAGATGGGAGCAAGGGAAGGCACTCATTAACTCTCCCGAGCCCAAACGTAGAGCTCGAAGTTGGGATGGTAGGGAGACTAGTGAGCCCCCTTCGAAAGACATATTGCGAGCTGAGATAAAAGCCAAGAGACTCGATGTCGCCAGCTTAAGGTCAGACCTGGATGACATGATAGATGGTACCCTGCCTTTAGAAAGAATGGAAATGTATGAGCAAGATGAAATACTGTATATGGCAAAGGACATTACTCGAAAAGCGAGAGCAATCCATGAGAAGTTAGTCGAACTAGCAGGCAAATATATGGTGGACCTGTCAAGAACCAAAGCATTACAGGGTAACCACAGGCTACATTACACAGATCGAGACCTAGATGAGAGGAGAACGATTGGGCTGAAAACGCACATAAGGGAACTGATCACTGGAATAAGGACATGGAGGGCACTAGATAAGTGGGAAGAGAGGTGGTCCAAGAAAGGGACCGTCAGGAGAAGCACGCTTGGTATGACACCAGGAGGACTGCAGGGAATAGAAGCATACCCTTTGCGTGAAGTCGCAAACGGGAACTATGTGCATGTCCCTTGGAGTAGGGGAGATTTAGCTGCTTTTACCACCTCCTTCCCCAAATTGCGGGAAAACCCAGTGGAGTGGTACAAGCAAGTCGAGAGATTTGTAAAAATCTCAAAGGTCCTATGGATAGATCTGAACACGCTGTTTGACATTGTAGTACCAGGAGATCTGTGGACAGCATGCAAGGTTAGCGCTGAGTGGCCCACAACGGAGCCAGAGAGAGATGCTAAGACTAATGGGCCGTCCGAGATTGTGATGGCAAAATTCGAGAGAGTGATGACTTGGCTGAAAGAGAAAGTGCCAATGCAAGACATAGATTGGGTCAGAATAGACCGAACCAGACAGGAACCCAAAGAGACCGTCCACGAATATTACGAGAGATTGCTGAAGGCGTTTAAACAGTATAGCGGCTTGGATGTAATGGATCCAAAAGACATAGGGCAATTCGTGTCCAAGTTCGTCCTGGGACTGAGACCGGATATTAGTTTAATGATTCAGCAACACTCGATTTGTTGGCAAAGTAAACCCCTAGACGAAATACTGAGATATGCCAGGTACTGCTGTGATGAGATAGACTCCAAGGCTAAGAAACTAAAAGAAAAGTTGATGGTGGTACAGATGCAGGCAGCAGGGAAGGGGGGACAGCAGCAACAGCAGCAAGGAACAGGTACAGGAGGAAAGAAGCAGTACAGTCAGAACAAGGGCAATGAGGAGAGTTCCACCTTTAGACCCAGAATAGACATAGCTGCCTTGAAGAAAACGACTAGGTGCCACCAGTGTAACGAGGTGGGGCATTGGAAACGCGAGTGTCCCTACAATGTAGAGATAGGAGAACAAGAGATAGAGGAGGAAGAGGTCCAGAGCGCGCCTACAAGAGGGGTGATGCCATACCAGGGAAAGGTGCTCAAAGGGGGGGGGGCTCCTCCCCGAGCCCAGTTCCCGCAACCTCCTCGAGTAGGGACTATGGGTAAGACCTATAGACAAATGCCCCTGTTTGTAGAAGGAGAAGAGTGCTATTATGTGGACCCATTAACCGGACAGAGAGTGGAAAGAGAAGACTGCACCCTCGGGGCAGCCTTGGAGGTGGACCAGAGGGGACCCTATGTCGAAGCAGAAGTAGCAGGGTGCCCTACGACATTTCTGGTGGACACAGGAGCCACTAGATCCACGATCAGATCAGCTGCAGTTCCAGACCTGCCCATGTCTGGAGAGACCATACAAGTGGTAGGGGTCGCAAACAGGAGAATAACCAGCCAATTGACAGAACCGGTACAGGTGAAAATAGGGAAGTACAGCGATGAGCACCAGTTTGTGGTTTGCGATTCAAGTCCTGTGTGTCTGCTAGGCAGAGACCTGTTGTGTAAATTGAATTGTACAATATACTGTACACCTCAGGGAGTGGAGGTATTGACCAATGATGATGACGCAGATTTCAAAGTTGCAAACTCAAGAATATGCGTGGAGCTGTACCCTACTTTGACAGTAGATGAGCTCCCCTGGGACTTGAGAGAGACAGTGGCACCAGAAGTATGGGATTTCACTGGGGAAGAGATAGGATTGGTCAAAGGGGTGGACCCAGTGAAAATTGTAGTGAAACCGCATGCTGAGTTCCCAAGAACACCCCAATATAAATTGACTCCAGAAACGATTGCAGGCATAAAACCCGTGATCGAGTCCATGATTAAACAGGGAATACTGAAAGAAATCGTGGGTAGTCCATGCAACTCCCCGATTATGGGTCTGCAGAAACCAAATGGGAAATTCAGGATAGTGCAGGACCTTCGAAAGATTAATAACATAGTCGTTTCGTGTTGTCCAGTGGTACCGAACCCATCAGTGATACTGTTTCAGATTCCATTCCAAGCTGAGTGGTTCACTGTGATTGATCTTTGTCAGGCTTTCTTTTCGATCCCTCTGGACGAAGAAAGCCATTTTCTTTTCGCATTTAAGCTGGAAGGTCGCGTCCTAACATGGTGTCGTATTCCTCAGGGGTATACAGAGAGCCCATCGATCTTTAACCAGCTTTTGAAGAAAAATCTTGAAAGTCTAGTGCTGCCCCAGAAGTCAGTTCTGGTCCAGTACATAGACGACCTCCTCGTGGCGTCAGAAACAGAAGAAGCTTGCAGGGAGGACTCCATTGCTTTGTTAAATCACCTAGCTGCCAATGGGCACAAGGTGTCCCCGGGAAAGTTGCAGTACTGCCTGACAGAAGTGCAGTACTTGGGACACAGAATAGAGAAAGGCAAACGAAAGGTGTCACCAGACAGGATCGAGGCGATCATGAAAATGAATGCGCCTAAAACACAGAGAGAGGTCAGGATGTTCCTAGGGATGGTGGGTTATTGCCGACAGTGGATCGCGAACTTTTCACTGAAAGCAAAGCCCTTGCAAAAACTGACGCATAAGGAGGTGAGCGATCCGGTACCATGGGACAAAGACTGTTTGATGGCATTCTTACAGCTGCGAGAGGACCTGTGTCGTGCTCCGGCATTGGGAATGCCTGATTACAATAAACCATTTTTGCTTTACTGTTGTGAGAGAGAAGGTTGCGCGTTGTCTGTGTTAGTCCAAATCCATGGGAATGCCCGTAGACCAGTTGCATATTTCTCGGCTACTTTAGACCCAGTAGCCGCAGCGTTGCCCGGATGTCTCAAATCCGTTGCTGCAACGGGTGTCAGCATTGAGAGATGTGAAAATATCGTCATGGGGCACCCGTTAGAGGTGTGCGTGCCCCATTCTGTTGAACTGTTGATGACCAGGACCAAAACACAGCATCTGACCAACAGCAGGCTCACGCGCTATGAGCAAGTTATTCTTGCTGCAGAGAATGTGACCCTCAGGAGATGCTCTGTTTTGAACCCTGCCACCTTGATGCCACTCCCAAATGATATCGAGGATGATGATGAATGTACAGACCATGACTGCCTCGATGTGACTGAACTATGCACCAAACCCAGACCCGACATCGTAGATGAGCCACTGACGGACCCAGACGAAATTTTCTTTGTCGATGGCTCATGTGTAAGAGACGAAGTTGGGCAGTTGAGAGCAGCTTATGCTGTTTGTACAATTACTGGAGTTGTGGAAGCTGGGTGCCTGGAAGGAGTACACTCCGCTCAGGTAGCCGAGATTATTGCCTTGACACGTGCTTGCTTGGCAAGCAATCAAATTCGAGTCACCATATACACCGACAGCCAATATGGTTATGGGGTGGTTCATGATTACGGGCAGTTATGGTCTCAAAGAGGGTTCATGACCTCTTCAGGCTCTCCCATTCGCAATGGAGAGTTTGTGCGCCTGTTGTTAGAGGCGTTGCAATGCCCAGCAGGTATAGCAGTTGTAAAGTGCACCGCACATACCAGAAATGGGGACTTCGTTTCGAAAGGCAATAGATATGCTGATGAAGTTGCGCGGTATTGCGCGGAGCAAGGGTACTCTTTCACAGAGGTGGAAGTGGGTGGAATAAATGTAAGGACTGAATTAGCCATGATACTGGAAACTGTTGATACTTGGGATGAATTGTCAAACATGCAAGAAAATGCTCCTGATTTTGAAAAAGAAACATGGGAAAAGGCAGGATGTGTAATGGGTGAGTCCCATTTTTGGGTCTCAGCAGACGGCAGAGCAGTGTTGCCCAATGAGATGGTGAGTCCAATGGCCAGACTCATACATGGTCCCGTACACTTAGGGAGAGATGCTATGCTGAGAGTGTTTAGACAGACTTGGTACAATCCTAAGTTTAGAATAGCAGCAGAAGCAGTGTGCCAGCGTTGTGTGACCTGTCAGCAGCTGAACGTAGGGAAAAGAACACCAGTTGCACTGAGTCACATAGGAAGGTCTGGAGGTCCATTCAATCGAATGCAGATAGATTTCATTGAAATGCCAAGGTGCAACCGCCTCCGCTATGTCCTGGTGGTTGTTTGTGTATTCTCCAGATGGGTTGAGGCATACCCTACACGTAGGTGCGACACCCTCACAGTGGCCAAGTTACTGCTTAGGGAACTCATTCCGCGCTTCGGGGTGCCGGCCTTTTTGGAATCAGATAGGGGAACGCATTTTAACAGCGAGCTTGTGAAGATGATTTGTGCAGCTCTGAATATCGATCAGAAGTTGCATTGCAGTTACCGACCAGAAGCCTCAGGAATTGTGGAGCAGATCAATGGCACGATCAAAGCCCGAATTGCAAAAGTGTGCTCCTCAACGACCCTGAGTTGGCCTGACGCCCTGCCATTGGTCCTCATGAGCCTTCGTAGTACCCCAGACAGAAGAACGGGGTTGTCACCACATGAGGTGTTAATGGGGAGAGCAATGAGGCTGCCATCTGTCCCAACTACTGCACTGTTAAATATCACAGATGATATGATCCTGGACTATTGTAAGGGGCTGTCTGACGCCATTCATTCTGTGTCCCTTCAGGTGCAGGCTGCCGAGGTTCCATCTGGCCAGGGCCCGTGCCATGACCTGTATCCTGGGGACTGGGTCCTGGTGAAAAAACATGTGAGAAGAAGCTGCTTGGATATTCGTTGGCGTGGGCCCTTCCAGATCATCCTGATCACGAACACGGCTGTGAAGGTGGGAGGCCTGCCCAATTGGATCCACGCGTCACATACGCGAAGGGTTCCAGCACCTCGGGAAGAAACAGCTCCTCTCTCGGATAGACGTCCAGCAGAGGACCGAGAAGCCATAGAGGGGGCTAGCCAAGCTGTAGAGGTGCCAGCGGAAGCAGGGAACGAGTCTGACCAAGCTGAGGACGGTCAGTACAACAGCGAAACAGACGACGCTACAGAAGGAGAAAGTAGCTGGGAGTACAAGTCAGACACTGACAGGTCTGACAGAGAGCGAGAACAGACAAGAAGGAGAAGGAGTAGAAGGGCACGTGGAGAAGCTAATTGGCCGCAAAGAAGGAGCTCTAGCCTGAGGTCAACTCCAGAGGTAACCCTTCCTCCGATATCAGAAGACTCAGACCCGGAAGAAGGTGCTCAGGGCGCTGAAGCACCGGACCGAAGAAGGTCAAGAAGAGTGCGTGTGCCTAACAGAAGATACTCCACACCTGAGTGGACATATCTGGCGACAAATGTCTGTGAAACAGGAGACAGGGAGGATCCCAGCGGTGGTGGTGTCCAGTTCTGAGCCCATCGTCACCGTGGAAATACGACTGTTGGTACCCGGAGTCGAACAAGAAGGGTCACTAACATTCATGCTCCCCAGACCTCCCTGCCTCAGCAAGTTAAAACACATGTTTCTCTCAGAATTGCAATTCCCCGACTTTGGTACAACGATAACAGCACATGAAGAGCACAATCTTCGTTTGGAAATACTGAACTTTGCTATCGAAGCTGCAGGCACAAACTTGATAGTAGATGCTTAAAGGACTTTGTAAATAAAGCAAGCAGAAAAAGAAGATTACCTAGCGCCCAGGAAGCAGAGAATATTAGGGAACTTCCCTTGAGTTGATGGAGAAGGGCTAGGGTTGTCTTTATTGAACTGTTAAAGGACTTTTGCGAAGAAGGTTGTCAGCTTCCAGTTGTGTGGATTCTAAAGACAAAAAGAGTAAAAAGAGACTGTAAAGGAACGAGAAGAAAAGAACTTTGTGCCAAGATAAGAGAGAGCTATATTGTCTGACGAAATGGAAGCCGGCACCCAGAACCGCAGAGCTAAATGTATAATAGGTACACTAATAGTAGGAGTGATAATATTAATAGCTTTAGTGGTAACAATTTCTTATGTAAAGGGACATGAGGAAGAGGCAAAGGTAACTGATGTGAAATCTGTAGAAACGCTTACACCTACTGTTGCTGGTGAGAAAAGGGAAAACATTCAAGAGAAAGCGTTATTAGCTGCAGAAGCCCGCAGGTTACACGTAGATGAGTCCCAAGGAGACTTTAGGTCAAATGCTTATGCTAAACTCTTATATGAATACGTGGATGCCATGGAGGTTAAGGACTGTTACGTCTGCATGCAGTTGCCGGCGTCTGTAGATGAAGGCATTAGATATCATCACCTCCCGCTGACATATGGCATTACATGTAGCTTATTGCTTAGTATATTTTATGAGAGAGATAGTTTTGAATACTATTTCTCCAACTATGATTCAGTGTTGCCGGAAGTCCCAAATTATAAGCAGATGAACAAATGGGACTACTGGAAGAGTGAAGACCGATTGGCCAAGTTCTTCATTCCTTGGATTACCTTAGATACTTCACATGCCCGTAGAAATAACCTGACATGCAAAGTGTCAGAAGTCGAGAAGAAGTTCATAGGGCAGGTGGATGATCGTTACAGGAGACAAAAGATTTTGAAAAAATCAGGACAATGGAAAACAGATTGGACCGAGGAAGAGAAGGCACACAAGAGAAAGGGTAGTAGTGGTCCAATAGCGTTAGATAAGACGCAGAGAGGAAAGCTATGTCTTCACCGAGCCAAAACGTATTATGAAAATGTATACGTGGGAGAAGTCGACTGTGAACATGCTTTCAATATAGAGTACTATACTAAAGATTTCCTGAAGGGAATGCAAGTGATTCCAAATGTGTATTTTGTATGTGGAAGAAATGCCTACGTGAGACTACCTGACAACTGGTATGGATCATGTTACCTAGCAATTGTCTTCCCCAAAATATATCATGCACAAGACTTAGAGATCATTGAGGGCAAGACATCATCGAGGGGAAGGAGAGATATAGGAGATGCAGAAATGGTTGGAGATGTCTTTGGAGCTATGTTCCCTCTTTTGGGTCTAATCCTTAATGATGTTAAAATTAGACGACTGGCAACAGTCGTCGACAGGTTGTCTGCCAGCACTGCTCAGTCCTTAATGCTGGTAGAAGGAGAGATGCAATCGATAAGGGCTATGGTTCTTCAGAACCGTCTTGCGTTAGATGTCCTACTAGCAAAAGAGGGCGGAGTCTGTAAGGCTTTGAAGGTCCAGGAATGTTGTACTTACATTCCAGACAATTCAAAGCCCCTTGAGAAAGTTATTAGGAACATAACTGATATTCACAAAGAGATCGAAGACTTGAGTAGAGAAAATGTCTGGGAAAAGGTGGGTCACGGAATGAGTGAAGTTGGAGGGTGGATTTCCACCCTAGGCAAAAGCTTTGTGTGGTATATACTAAAACCTGTCATCATAATATTGATCTGTGGGATCATATTGTGGGGATTGGTGAGGGTATTCAAATGGTACAGAGCAAGAAGGTCAGAAAGGGCCCAAAGAGAGCAGCTGCAGAGATTGGCTGCCATACAAGATAATCAGTACAGGAGTCTGAGGGCTCTGGAAGCGCAGAGACAAGTTATGCTAGCAATAACTACAGTTTAAATGTTAGTGATGACCCCGAGAGGTCATCAAAGGGGGGAACTGAGAGAGCGCAAACTGACCTAAATGTATGAGTGCATCACACTTACCCGTAGTAAGCACAAATCATGAGGAGAAATGCCATGAGTGCTAGTAGTATCTGAAATTATATTCTGAATGTATAGCTAATGTAGAGATTTAAGTAGAAGTGGAACTAATACAGAAATGTGTGACACTATATGATTTTATTAGATGTGATTATTTCTGAATCCATGTCGTGTAGCTGTTAAAATGTAAGATGGTATGTGGTTAAACGCAGAATGTGGTAGGCCTCAGGGCCAGAGCTAAAAGGGAAGGTGTTTCTTTTCACGACATAGATTGTACTAATGTTTTGGTCATTGCATTAATGGGCCATGATTTATAGATGTGTTTACTGAATAATAGAATAAGAGTATTAACATGCTTTAATTAATGAAGAAGTTGAATGCTATAATTATTATGAGAAATGCTGTAGGCCTGAAATGTTTTAACATTGATTTACACGTACATGTCTGGGCCAAGAAATGTTGCGAACCTTTTTGGAAGTCTATGAGAGTTGGGATCTTGGCTGCAGATGTCTGTCTGCAAGAGAAAAGGGGGAATCCAATTATAAATAAAATGAATAGAGGTCTGTTCAGTAGACGGCCCAGACATGGAGGAGGGTTCCGGAATGTTTAAGGGGTATCAGCGGGCCGGAGAAGAGTCTGAGAAGCAAGGTCAACTCCAACGTATGAGGCCCAACACAAGCAGCATGGAAAAAGCCAGAAGCTACACCACGTGAGGGGCGTCTCGCGAGGGGCGTCTCAATTGTTGTTGACTGTTTTGTATTAGGGACAGCACCCTTGGGTGGAGTTAGAGCAGATACCTGAGGACCCTAAAGAGAGCGGATGGGTAGGCAGAGAGGGGTCATGACTGGAGTACTATAGGTTTTCACCAAGAGACTTAGAGTGAGTGACTTCCCTTGGGGGTCATTCACTGCTGACACCTTTGTTAGGTTGGGATTTGGTTAAGTAGGGATACCATCTAGAGCAGGGTAGGGACAGCCTAACCTGTGCGTTTTCCTCCAACTTAAATGAAGGAGAGATATGCGTCAATGCTGATAGCTTTATTATTCTTAGAACTTGTGTTAGTAATTTCCGTTGCTCGTCTGAGGGCTTTCAGAGAGCACATGTATGTAGTTGGACCTGTGTATCTCGTGAATCTCATTCTGAGATGCCTGTATTTGCAGCTTATCCTATCCTTACAATAAACTTTTGAAAGCTAGAAGTTGTTTGTGATCTTTGGGAGCGAAGTCCTTTATTGGGTGAACTAGCTTGGTAATAGATGCACTTTCTTCCTCAAAGACAGGCAACAAAGGTTCAGTCGACCAGATCGAGGTTTGGATCAATAGTGATAAGGTATCGATCAAAATCTCGCCCTTCCAGTGCCATTATCCGCATTAACAACTGTTTATCCCCGCAGTACCTACTTGGACACACACAGCATTCTGGGAACTGTAGTGCACACGTACCTAGTGCACTACAGAAGGTGAGAAAGGACATTGTTCTTGTGGGCGGAGCGGACCAGAACCAATTGTTTTGAGGCAGAATATTTAAACGCACGATGACGCCTGCAACTCCTGAAAGACACTTGGCGCTGAAGAAGGCATATTAAATGGCGAAATGCATTTGCCTCACTGTTCATTTTGCTGAATAAAGAAGCCTCCCTGCAAACCCCTGCTGTGGCCTATGCTCTTTCTTCGGAGGAGTCTTGGTGATATTTTTAGCGCGTGAGCCAGAAATGAGCTTCACAGGCCCCCACACCCTCAAGTTGGCTTTGGTCTTGATGGCATCTGCTGCGGCAGAATTTTGTTGCTTTTCTAGGGTACTGGATAACCAAGGCCCACCTTCGGGTCCAGGAGAAGATGGGGCAGTGACTGTAGTTACTAACTCCACGCTGGGCGAGATTGGATTGCCAGACTTGCCCCCGCCGAGTGGAGGCCTGTTTCATGGAGGTTGATGCGGTCTGGGGACCCAGAGGAGCACCGGAGATCAAGCAACATGCAGGGGATTTGGCCAGATGACATTGGGGTACGATTATCCGCATTACCAACTGTTTACCCCCGCAGTACCTAAATGGACACAGACCGCACTCTGGGAACTGTAGTGCACACGTACCTAGTGCACTACAGAAGGTGAGAAAGGACATTGTTCTTAGGGGCAAAGCGGACCAGCACCAATTGTTTTGAGGCAGAATATTTAAACGCACAATGATACCTGCAACACCTGAAAGACTCTTGGCACTGAAGAAGGCATAATAAATGCTGAAATGCATTCGCCTCACTGTTCATTTTGCTGAATAAAGAAGCCTGCCTGCATACCCCTGCTGCGGCCTCTGCTCTTTCTTCGGAGGAGACTTGGTGATATTTTTAGCGTGTGAGCCACAAACGCGCTTTAGAGGCCCCCGCATCCTCAAGTTGGCCTTGGTCGTGCTGGCATCTGCTGCGGCAGACTTTTCTTGCTTTTCCAGGGTACTTGATTAACCAAGGCCCACCTCCGGGTCCAGGAGGAGATGGGGCAGAGACGGAGTTACTTACGCAGCGCTGGGCGAGATTGAATTGACAGACTTTCCCCCGCCGAGTGGAGTCCTGTTTAATGGAGGTTTATGCAGTCTGGGGTCCCAGGGAGGCACAGGAGTTCTAGCAACATGCAAGAGATTACCCCTGCCCTGCAGTACCTACCTGGACACACACAGCATTCTGGGAACTGTAGTGCACATGTACCTAGCGCAGTACAGAAGGTGAGAAAGGACATTGTTCTAGGGGGCAGAGCAGACCAGAACCAATTGTTTTGGGGCAGAATATTTAAACACACGATGACGCCTGCAACTCCTGAAAGACTCTTGGTGCTAAAGAAGGCATATTAAATGCCGATAGGCATTTGCCTCACTGTTCATTTTGCTAAATAAAGAAGCCTCCCTGAATACCCCTGCTGTGGCCTCTGCTCTTTCTTCGGAGGAGTCTTGGCGATATTTTTAGCGCGTGAGCCGGAAACGCGCTTTAGAGGCCCCCGTATCCTCAAGTTGGCTTTAATCTTGCTGGCATCTGCTGCGGCAGACTTTTGTTGCTTTTCCAGGGTACTGGACTAACCAAGGCCCACCTCCGGGTCCAGGGGGAGATGGGGCGGTGACGGAGTAACTAACCCCGCGCTGGGCAAGATTGGATTGCCAGACTTTCCCCTGCCAAGTGGAGTCCTGTTCCATGGAGGTTTATGCAGTCTGGAGACCGAGGAGGGCACCATAGTTCAAGCAACATGCAGGGGATTTTGCCAGATGACATTGTGGTGCCATTATTAGCATTAACAACTGTTTACCCCCGCAGTACCTACCTGGACACACACAGCATTCTGGAAACTATAGTGCACACATACCTAGTGCACTACAGAAGGTGAGAAAGGGCATTGTTCTTAGGGGTGGAATGGACTAGAACCAATTGTTTTGGGGCAGACTATTTAAACCCATGGTGACGCCTGCAAATCCTGAAAGACTCTTGGTGCTGAAGAAGGCATATTAAATGGCAAAATGCATTCGCCTCACTGTTCATTTTGCTGAATAAAGAAGCCTCCCTGCATACCCTTGGTGTGGCCTCTGCTCTTTCTTCGGAGGAGTCTTGGTGATATCTTTATTGCGTGTACCAGAATCGTGCTTCAGAGGCCCCCGCATCCTCAAGTTGGCCTTGGTCTTGCTGGCATCAGCTGCAACAGACTTTTGTTGCTTTTCCAGTGTACAGGATTAACCAAGGCCCACCTCCGGGTCCAGGAGGAGATGAGGCAGTGACGGAGTTACTAACTGCAGGCTGAGCGAGATCGGAATGCCAGACTTACCCCCGCCGAGTGGACTCCTGTTCCATGGAGGTTGATGCAGTCTGGGGACCCAGGGGGGCACCGGAGTTCATGCAACATGCAGGGGATTTAGCCAGATGACATTGTGGTGCAATTATCCGCATTAACAACTGTTTACCTCCGCAGTACCTACCTGGACACACACAGCATCCTGGGAAGTGTAGTGCACACGTACCTTGTGCACTACAGAAGGTGAGAAAGGACATTGTTCTTGGGGGCTGAGCGGACCTGAACTAATTGTTTTGGGGCAGAATATTTAAACACACGATGACGCCTGCAACTCCTGAAAGACTCTTGGCGCTAAAGAAGGCATATTAAATGCCGAAATGCAATCGCCTCACTGTTCATTTTTCTAAATAAAGAAGCCTCCCTGCATACCCCTGCTGTGGCCTATGCTCTTTCTTCGGAGGAGTCTTGGTGATATTTTTAGCGCGTGAGCTGGAAACGCGCTTTAGAGGCCCCCGCATCCTCAAGTTGGCCTTGGTCTTGCTGGCATCTGCTGCGGCGGACTTTTGTTGCTTTTCCAGGGTCCTGGATTAACCAAGGCCCACCTCCGGGTCCAGGGGGAGATGGGGCGGTGACTGAGTTACTAACTCTGCGCTGGGCGAGATTGGATTGCAAGACTTGCCCCCGCCAAGTGGAGTCCTGTTCAATGGAGGTTAATGCAGTCTGGGGACACAGGGGGGCACCGGAGTTCAAGCAACATGCAGGGGATTCTGCCAGATGACATTGTGGTGCCATTAACAGCATTAACAACTGTTTACCCCCACTGTACTTATCTGGACACACACAGCATTCTGGGAACTATAGTGCACACGTACCTAGTGCACTACAGAAGGTGAGAAAGGACATTGTTCTTGGGGCCGGAGCGGATCAGAACCAATTGTTTTGGGGCAGAATATTTAAACACACGATGACGCCTGCAACTCCTGAAAGACTCTTGGCGCTAAAGAAGGCATCTTACATGCCGAAATGCATACGCCTCACTGTTCATTTTGCTGAATAAAGAAGCCTCCCTGAATACCCCTGCTGTAGCCTCTGCTCTTTCTTCGGAGTAGTCTTGGTGATATTTTTAGCGTGTGAGCCAGAAACGCGCTTCAGAACCCCCCTCAACCTCAAGTTGGCCTTGGTCTTGCTGGCATCCGCTGCGGCAGACTTTTGTTGCTTTTCCAGGGTACTTGATTAACCAAGGCCCACCTCCGGGTCCAGGAGGAGATGGGCAGTGACGGAGTTACTTACTCGGCGCTGGGCGAGATTGAATTGACAGACTTTCCCCCGCCGAGTGAAGTCCTGTTTAATGTAGGTTTATGCAGTCTGGGGTCCCAGGGAGGCACAGGAGTTCAAGCAACATGCAGGGGATTTGACCAGATGACATTGGGGTGCCATTATCCACATTAACAACTGTTTACCCTGCCCTGCAGTACCTACCTGGACACACACAGCATTCTGGGAACTGTAGTGCACATGTACCTAGCGCACTACAGAAGGTGAGAAAGGACATTGTTCTAGGGGGCAGAGCAGACCAGAACCAATTGTTTTGGGGTAGAATATTTAAACACACGATGACGCCTGCAACTCCTGAATGACTCCTGGCGCTAAAGAAGGCATATTAAATGCCGATAGACATTCGCCTCACTGTTCATTTTGCTGAATAAAGAAGCCTCCCTGCATACCTCTGCTGTAGCCTCTGCTCTTTCTTTGGAGGAGTCTTGGAGATATTTGTAGCGTATGAGCCACAAACGCGCTTCAGAGACCCCCGCATCCTCAAGTTGGCCTTGGTCTTGCTGACATCTGCTGCGGCAGACTTTTGTTGCTTTTCCTGGGTACTGGATTAAGCAAGGCCCACCTCCGGGTCCTGGAGGAGATGGGGCGTTGACGGAGTTACTTACTCCGTGCTGGGCGAGATTGGATTGTCAGACTTGCCCCGCCGAGTGGAGTCCTGTTCAATGGAGGTTGATGCGGTCCTGGGACCCAGGGAGGCACCAGAGTTCAAGCAACATGCAGAGGATTTAGCCAGATGACATTGTGGTGCCATTATCGACATTAACAACTGTTTACCCCTGCAGTACTTACCTGGACACACACAGCATTCTGGGAACTGTAGTGCACACGTACCTAGTGCACTAAGGAAGGTGAGAAAGGACATTTTTGTTTTGGGGCGGAGTGGAGCAGAACCAATTGTTTTGGGGCAGAATATTTAAACACACGATGACGCCTGCAACTCCTGAAAGACTCTTGGCGCTAAAGAAGGCATATTAAATGCCGAAATGCATTCGCCTCACTGTTCATTTTGCTGAATGAAGAAGCCTCCCTGCATACCTCTGCTGTGGCCTGTGCTCTTTCTTCGGAGGAGTCTTGGTGATATTGTTAGCGCATGAGCCAGAAACGCACTTTAGAGTCCCCCGCATCCTCAAGTTTGCCTTGGTCTTGCTGGCATCTGCTGCAACAGACTTTTGTTGCTTTTCCAGGGTCCTGGATTAATCAAGGAGCGCCTCCGGGTCCAGGGGGAGATGGGGCGTTGACGGAGTTTCTAACTACGCGCTGGACGAGTCTGGATTGTCGGACTTTCCCCCGCCAAGTGGAGTCCTGTTCCATGGAGGTTAATGAGGTCTGGGTATCCAGGGGGGCACCAGAGCTCAAGCATCATGCAGGGGATTTGGCCAGATGACATTGTGGTGCATTATCAGCATTCACAACTGTTTACCTCCACAGTACCTACCTGGACACACACAGCATTCTTGGAACTATAGTGCACATGTACCTAGTGCACTACAGAAGGTGAGAAAGGACATTGTTCTTGTGGGCGGAGCGGACCAGAACCAATTGTTTTGAGGCAGAATATTTAAACGCACGATGACGCCTGCAAATCCTGAAAGACTCTTGGTACTGAAGAAGACATATTAATTGCCAAAATGCATTCGTCTCACTGTTCATTTTGCTGAATAAAGAAGCTTCCCTACATACCCCTCCTGCAGCCTCTGCTCCTTCTTCGGAGGAGTCTTGAATATATTTTTAGCGTGTGAGCCAGAAACGCACTTCAGAGACCCCCGCATCCTCAAGTTGGCCTTGGTCTTGCTGGCATCTGCTGCGGCAGACTTTTGTTGCTTTTCCAGGGTACTGGATTAACCAAGGCCCACCTCGGGGTCCAGGAGGAGATGGGACGGTGACGGAGTTACTTACTCCGCGCTGGGCGAGATTGAATTGCCAGACTTGCCCCCGCCGAGTGGAGTCCTGTTCAATGGAGGTCTATGCGGACTGGGGACCCAGGGAGGCACCGGAGTTCAAGCAACATGCAGGGGATTTGGCCAGATGACATTGTGGTGCCATTATCCGCATTAACATTAGTTTACCCCTGCAGTACCTACCTGGACACATACAGCATTCTGGGAACTATAGTGCACATGTACCAAGTGCACTACAGAAGGTGAGAAAGGACATTGTTCTTGGGGGCGGAGCGGACCAGAACCAATTGTTTTGGGGCAGAATATTTAAATGCACGATGACGCCTGCAACTCCTGAAAGACTCTTTGCACTGAAGAAGGCATATTAAATGCCGAAATGCATTCACCTCCCTGTTCATTTTGCTGAATAAAGAAGCCTTCCTGCATACCCCTGCTGCGGCCTCTGCTCTTTCTTCGGAGGAGTCTTGGTGATATTTTTAACGTGTGAGCGAGAAACACGCTTCAGAGGCCCCCATATGCTCAAGTTGGTCTTGGTCTTGCTGGCATCTGTTGCTGCAGACTTTTTTTGCTTTTCTAGGGCACTGGATTAATCAAGACCCAACTCCGGTTCCAGGAGGAGATGGTATGGTTACTGACTCCACGCTGGGCGAAATTGGATTGCCAGACTTACCCCACCGAGTGGAGTCTTGTTCCATGGAGCTTGATGCAGTCTGGGGACCCAGGGCGGCACCTTAGTTTATGCAACATGCTGGGGATTTGACCACATGACATTGTGGTGCCATTATCCGCATTAATGACATCATCCAGTGAATGTGGTTTGGTTCGTTATTTAAATATGTATTATGTATAGCAATCTGCATTGAAGAAGGAGTGGATATATAAATATAAATATCTGGATGGAGGATTTAGTAGCAGTGTGATTGACTGTTTACTTCACTAATTTATAGTGCCTCACTAAATATATTGGATAGTGACTAAACTGTGTCAATATCTGTATCACTTTGTCAGTTGTTGTGTAAACTGTTGCACCAGTTGGTTACTAACTATGTGAACATCTATATTAGTTATTGATTAGTTACCTGAGTATTTTTATGGGAGAGTGAATGTGTGTGTGGCTGGATGGTGATTGTTGAAGTGACTGTATGGATAACTGTATACTTGTAATAGTGATTTTATAACACACTAAGCATGAGTTACTATCTATATGAATAAATTAAGTGGTGTTTGTATAAGTGTGTAGCTGAGTACATGTAAGTATGATTCATTGTTTGTGAGTAGGATGACTGCATAAGTGAATAGGATGTGTGGTGGTGTGTAATGTCGATATAGGTGTATAAGTATATTTGATAGTGTTCAATTGATCATTGACAGCATGTATGAGTGAATCTATAGGTAAGTGATTAGATGTGTATGTAGATCTAGGAATCACTGAGTGGGTTTTTAGAAACTTGTATTGGTGTGTCAATGGATTCAAATATTGTACTCTGTATTTTACAGTGAGTGATGAAAGGTTATACTACTGTATGATGAGGTGTATCTTACTGTAACAAAGATGATGTCATCAGTTATGTCATCAGTGATGTCATTTGGGATGCTATCAGTGATGTCACTGACCATGTCATGGATGATGTAATATGTGACATCATCAGCAGTGGATTGCGGGCGCGCAAGTTATAGTTAGCAGAACTAAATATAACGGAGCAATTCCAATGGTTTTGTATGAGTGAAATGTCCAGCTAACTATAACAGTCCTGAAACCTGTGTTTTTTTTAGTGAATTTCTAAGATTTTTTAAATGCTAATTCCTAACTATAACATGTCTGAAACCTATGTTTTTTTCAGTGAATTTCAAAGGTTTTTTAATGATAATTTTTAAATGTAATAATAGTTATATGTATTTTTTTCATTCTGAATTTCTACAGTTTTTTAACTGTTTACTTTTTACATATTTTATTTCTTAAATTACATTATATATTTTTAATATGAATGGAAATACAATTTTTTTTAGATGTTGAAACTAAAATATAGTTTTTTTGTTGAATGTATAAGTGTAGAACTACATGTGTCTTGGTTAGTTAGGGGACTGCATGCATAGTGGATAGGGGTTTGAAGCAGTCCATGTGCTAAGGCCTGGCTCAGTGCATGAGTACTTGGGTACTGACTGAATGATTAGAGCACTGCAACAAAAGATTCCTAATGAGCAAATTCTTAACATAAGGGGTGGAGGCACTCATAAGGTGGTTGTCTCTAGGTTTCTATCTCCATAGCACAACTAACTGTCACGCATTGTCTCTTCTGCATAATATTATACCCTATATGTGTACCATTGTAAAGGGCTCTGATATCCTTTGGAATCTTGTTTGTGCTATATATAAACCTTTATGAATAAAATAAATAAATAAGGAGAGTGCCTGGGTGAATTAATAAGTGGTTGGGTTTTGGTGCAGTGAATGGATTAGAACATGGTGCTGAATTGGTCACTAGAGGAGTGCAAGGGGAGTGACATGGTGTTTGCTGGACGTGTATGGATACTGACTGGGGAATTGAAGTTGTAAAAGATAAGTGTGTAGGTGGTAAGAGGACTGCATGCATAGTGGATAGACGTTTGAGGCAGTCCATGTACTAATGCCTGGCTCGCTGCATGAGTACTTGGATACTAACTGAATGATTAGAGTACTGCAAGGAGAGTGCCTGGGTGAATTTATAAGTGTTAGAATTACTTTTTAGGATCAGTACTGGGCTCAAAGATGCAGCACTGAGGTCTCTCCTGATAAAAGGTGAGTAAATCGGAATTCGTGGTACCGCTGATTTTAGAGGACTATTTTAAAGTTCCAAAACTCCACACTTAGAAGAATTTCCAAGTGAAACGAGTCAATGGTAGCCTATGGCAGGAAATTCAAGTTACTGGTAAGTATAGTTAGAATTACTTTTCAGGATCAGTACTGGGCTCAAAGATGCAGCATTAAGGTCTCTCCTGATAACAGGTGAGTAAATCGGAATTCGTAGTACAGCTGATTTTAGAGGAATATTTGTAAGTTTCAAAAATCGACACTTAGAAACTTTTTCAGCAAAAAGCAGGCAATGATATCCTATGGAAGGAAACTCAAGTTACTGGTAAGTGCGGTTAGAATTACTTTTCAGGATCAGTACTGGGCTTAAAGATGCAGCACTGAGGTCTCTCCTGATAACAGGTGGATCAATCGGAATTTGTAGTTTGGCTGATTTTGGATGAATATTTTAAAGTTCCAAAACTCCACACTTAGAAGAATTTCCAAGTGAAACCAGTCAATATTAGTGTATGGAAAGAAATTCAAGTTACTGCTAAGTAGGGTTAGAATTACTTTTCAGGATAAGTACTGGGTTTAAAGATGCATCACTGAGGTCTCTCCTGATAACAGGTGAGTAAATCGAAATTCGTAGTTCGGCTGATTTTAGACGAATATTTGAAAGTTCCAAAACTCCACACTTAAAAGAAGTTCCAAGTGAAACCAGTCAATGGTAGCCTAGGGAAGGAAATTCAAGTTACTGGTAAGTACGGTTAGAATTACTTTTCAGGATCAGTACTGGGCTCAAAGATGCAGCACTACGGTCTCTCCTGATAACAGGTGACTAAATCGTAATTCGTAGTTTGGCTGATTTTAGAGGAATATTTGTACGTTTCAAAAATCGGCACAGAAACTTTTTCAGCAAAAAGCAGGCAATTATATCCTATGGAAGGACATTCAAGTTACTGGTAAGTGTGGGTAGAATTACTTTTCAGGACCAGTACTAGACTTTGAGATGCAGCACTGAGGTCTCTCCTGATAACAGGTGAGTAAATTGGAATTTGTAGTTTGGCTGATTTTAGGTGAGTATTTTAAAGTTCCAAAACTCCACACACAGAAGAATTTCCAAGTGAAAACAGCCTATGGAAGGAAATTCAAGTTACTGGAAAGTACGGTTAGAATTACTTTTCAGGATCAGCACTGGGTTTAAAGTTGCAGCACTGAGGTCTCTCCTGATAACAGGTGAGTAAATAGGAATTTGTAGTACGGCTGATTTTAGAGGAATATTTTAAAGTTCCAAAACTCCACACTTAGAAAAATTTCCAAGTGAAACCAGTCAATGTAAACCTATGGAAAGAAATTCAAGTTACTGATAAGTACGGTAAGAATTACTTTTCAGGAGAAGTACTGGGCTCAAAGATGCAGCACTGAGGTCTCTCCTGATAACAGGTGAGTAAATCAAAATTCGTAGTTCGGCTGATTTGAAAGGAATATTTTAAAGTTCCAAAAATCCACATTTAGAAGAATTTACAAGTGAAACCAGTCAATGTTAGCCTAGGGAATGAAATTCAAGTTACTGGTAAGTACGGTTAGAATGACTTTTCAGTATCAGTACTGGGCTCAAAGAGGCAGCACTGAGGTCTCTCCTGATAACAGGTGAGTACATCGGAATTTGTAGTTCGGCTGATTTTAGAGGAATATTTGTAAATTTCAAAAATCGACACTTAGAAACTTTTTCAGCTAAAAAGCAGGCAATGATATCCTATGAAAGAAATTCAAGTTACTGGTAAGTGTGGTTAAAATTACTTTTCAGGATCAGTTCTGGGCTCAAAGATGCAGCACAGGTCTCTCCTGATAACAGGTGAGAAAATTCGAATCCGTAGTTTAGCTGATTTTAGACGAATATTTTAATGTTCCAAAACTCCACACTTTGAAGAATTTCCAAGTGAAACCAGTCAATGTTAGCCTATGGAAGGAAATTCAAGTTACTGGTAAGTACGGTTAAAATTACTTTTCAGGATCAGTACTGGGTTCAAAGATGCAGCACTGAGGTCTCTCCTGATAACAGGTGAGTGAATCGGAATTTGTAGTTTGGCTGATTTTACTTCGGTCCAGTATATATAGAGTCACTTTCCTACACCATCCCCTCCCTTCACCACTGTGTAAACGCGCCGTGAGGCCGTTTTAATTTGGGAGATTAAGTCCCCTTAAATCCTGAATGTCCCTTGGGTCCAAGTAGCCCTCTAGGTACCTCCAGTAAGCGACACAGAGCTGGGTTGCAGAGAGGTGTAAAAAGGGGCACGGCTTGGGCCACCTCTCTGAAACACAGCGCAGTGGTGCTTACTGGAACTACCTGGTGGGCTAGTTGCCCCCCTAGGGTCTCGGGATTGAAGGGGAATTATTTCCCCAACTTAAAACACGCCACAGGGCGTGTTTGTGCACGTCACCTAAGGCCCCGTCCCCTCCCTTCTCCACTTTGTAAACACACCCTGAGTCTGTTTTAAGTTGGGAGATTAAGTCCCCTTGAATCCTGATGGTCCCCAGGGTCAAAGAAGCCCACTTGGTAACTCCAGTAAGCGCTGTTTCAGAGAGGTATAAAAAGGGGTATACCATGGACCACCTCTCTGCAACGCAGCACAATGGCGCCTATTGGAAGCATCTGGTGGGCTAATTGGCCCCCAGGGGCTCTCAGGATTGAAGGGGAAATATTTCCCTAACTTAAAACACGCCACAGGGCGTGCTTGCACACGTCACCTCCCTTCGCCCCTGTGTAAACGCGCCTTGTGTCCGTTTTAAATTGGGAGATTGTCCCCTTGAATCTTGAGGGCCCCTAGGGTCAAACTAGCCCACTAGGTTCCTCCAGTAAGCGCACCAGAGCTGCATTGCAGAGAGGTATAAAACGGGGCGTGGCCTCTGAACACCTCTCTGCAACACTGCTCCCTGGCGCATACTGGAGGTACCTGGTGGGTTAGTTGGCCCCCAGGGACCCTCAAGATTGAAGAGGAATTAATTCCTCAAGTTAAAACGCACCACAGGGCGCGTTTGCACAATGGTGAAGGAAGGGGGCGGGGTAGGAGGTGACATGTCTGCAAAAACGCCCTGTGGCGCATTTTAATCCAATCCTGAGGTCCCCTGGGGGCCAACTAGCCCACCAGGTACCTCCAGTATGCGCCAAGGACCTGCGTTGTAGAGAGGTGTTCTGAGACCACGTCCCTTTTTACAAAACTCTGCAGCTCTTAAAATTGGAAGGAACAAGCCCGGTTTCCAAGGAGCGATTCAGGACCATCACCACCCCTTGTTGTAAATAATTTTGTCCACCCTAAGCGTGGAAGGGTATACTCAGATGTGAGTCCCTTGCTCATTGCACCATCAGGATTCAAGCAAGCCGGGCCGAAGACGCCTGAAATGGCAGAAACCGGTCCCCGGAAGCTTGTTTCCTTCCCAGTGTAAGAATTGGCTTTTGTAGTCTGGTCTGCCCTGTTCCCATGATGCACTGTGCCAGGGACAGACTAATTTGCATACAGCCAGGTTCTGAAACTGGGATGGTGCAATGAGCTAAAAAACGGTGTTGGATCTAGCCCTGATCTCTTGACTGGATGAGAGTACTCTGCTTAATTCAGAGACTCTGTCCATCACCACCCCTTGTTGTAAATAATTTTGTCCACCCTAAGCGTGGAAGGGTATACTCAGATGTTAGTCCCTTGCTCATTGCACCATCAGGATTCAAGCAAGCCGGGCCGAAGATGCCTGAAATGGCAGAAACCGGTCCCCGGAAGCTTGTTTCCTTCCCAGTGTAAGAATTGGCTTTTGTAGTCTGGTCTGCCCTGTTCCCATGATGCACTGGGCCAGGGACAGACTAATTTGCATACAGCCAGGTTCTGAAACTGGGATGGTGCAATGAGCTAAAAAACGGTGTTGGATCTAGCCCTGATCTCTTGACTGGATGAGAGTACTCTGCTTAATTCAGAGACTCTGTCCATCACCACCCCTTGTTGTAAATAATTTTGTCCACCCTAAGCGTGGAAGGGTATACTCAGATGTTAGTCCCTTGCTCATTGCACCATCAGGATTCAAGCAAGCCGGGCCGAAGATGCCTGAAATGGCAGAAACCGGTCCCCGGAAGCTTGTTTCCTTCCCAGTGTAAGAATTGGCTTTTGTAGTCTGGTCTGCCCTGTTCCCATGATGCACTGGGCCAGGGACAGACTAATTTGCATACAGCCAGGTTCTGAAACTGGGATGGTGCAATGAGCTAAAAAACGGTGTTGGATCTAGCCCTGATCTCTTGACTGGGTGAGAGTACTCTGCTTAATTCAGAGACTCTGTCCATCACCACCCCTTGTTGTAAATAATTTTGTCCACCCTAAGCGTGGAAGGGTATACTCAGATGTGAGTCCCTTGCTCATTGCACCATCAGGATTCAAGCAAGCCGGGCCGAAGACGCCTGAAATGGCAGAAACCGGTCCCCGGAAGCTTGTTTCCTTCCCAGTGTAAGAATTGGCTTTTGTAGTCTGGTCTGCCCTGTTCCCATGATGCACTGGGCCAGGGACAGACTAATTTGCATACAGCCAGGTTCTGAAACTGGGATGGTGCAATGAGCTAAAAAACGGTGTTGGATCTAGCCCTGATCTCTTGACTGGGTGAGAGTACTCTGCTTAATTCAGAGACTCTGTCCATCACCACCCCTTGTTGTAAATGCATTTTCTGACCCAGCAAGTACGAATCGTATCGACAACACTCCGTACGACTCTTTTTCTACAGGAGCTTAAAACGTCCGTAAAAGCACATTTCGCCTCGAAATGCATAATAAACTGACCCCCCCGAGTATAGTGCGTACACCCCATGGTTGCAGGGGAACGGTGCATTGGGGTATGGTGCATACACCCCTGAATTTCAGGGGTACGGTGCTTATGTCCTTGTGCGTACACCCCATGATCGTAGGTGTACAGACCATAGGGGTACAGTTCATATACCCCAGTGTCGTAGGTGTACAGTGCGTACACCCTGTGCGCACACCCCTTGATTTTAGGGGTACGGTGCGTATGTGATAGTGTTGCCCTCCGTACGATTTGCTCATACGGGACATTTACCGAACGAACCGCGTACTTATTCCCCGGTCCTGATCGTACTTGATGGGTCGTTCTGCATTTTTACGAATCGTACAGTTCACTGTGTGGGTCGATGTCGTACTGATTTACCCTTCATTTTCGTACGGTTCGCAATGTTTCGGACGTATTTTCTCAGAACGGATCGTACTACGTGATTCGGACGGATTTGTACTGTTCGTACCGATACGGGTACGAATACGAATCGTCAGACGGATTTGTTTCCCGAATTGGAATCAACCCCTAAATGTCTGTCTCCAGTTAATTTCAACAACAGGCCCCTACCCAACCACCACTTTGCTTCAAATTTGAGTCAGACAGCACTGAGCAGCACACACACCACCAGCAACATAGCATTGTACCAATCAAGTAAAACATCAACGTACCACTGTCAGTCACACCACAGACTTGTGTAGGTCTGGTGTGTTGTTTACCTTTAGGCCTCTTCAAAGTCATCAACAATCATCTAAATTGGTTTGTTTCAGTGATTTTGAAAACGTTCTTCTGGTGGCAGTAGTCATGCTCTTGCCCACACCCTGAGTCATTCCATTATCTCTGATCCTCCTGAGTCTGACCCCGAGTATGGTGTCCAACTCCATACAGTGTCCCGAGTCCTGAATAAAAAATGCAATAGATTGTCCTGTAGTCGTACAATTTTGTTAGTGAACAAGAAGGGAAAGATTGAGTCACTTTTTGTATAGACTAGATTTGTGTTTGCAAACATTGCACTATCTAAGGGACTGGTCTGTTCTGAGTATTTGAGGATTATAAAGCATAGAAAAAAAAAAAGCAATGTGGACTGTGTGGAGTGGACCCGGTGAAGGAATCTTGCTATCCTATCTCTCAAAGTGGAAGGAAAATAAATAACCTTCAGGGGTAAATTATTGATCAGTCGTCCATTCTTGGGCCATCAACAATGTGAATCTCAAATCTGCATCATCACTAACACATTAAGCGTTAAAAAAAATCACACTCACACTGCCTGCCACCACATGAATCATCTTTTCTCAATCTCAACACACATCACTCAGCGTGCAATGCATGCCAGCATTTACCTGTTCTTCCGGTGTGCTCACCATGATCTATTGGTGGCACATTGCAAAATCCAGATCCTTCTCCATTTCTTCACGAAGCAGGGAATCGCCAGTGCAAATCAGACTATAATAATGTCACATGTGGGCTGTCCCTCTAGGGTAGCAAAGGAATGAATAGATAGTCAAGGTCATGGCCCAGAGTTGGAGGCAGGCACACATTTGTTTTCTCTCAGCTCAATGTCTTGCTTGAGGGAAATGGCTTTTGAGTCCGACTCCAATCTGGTAATAAAATGTGCCTAAGAGTTAGATGGTGGTCAACCAGACACACACAAAAAAATAAAGTAAATAATGTTCCATAGCTGTATATTTTTTAGGGGCGTCAAAGAAAGAAAATTTAGTAGACAGGGAAGTAGAGCTCATCCTCAAACTCTGGTGGTTCACACAGAATTAGGTAATCTAACAAACTACTTCCATGACCTGAGTCTCTGTCATCTTCCTCCTGTGGTGCTTCTCATATGGTGTAATCCAGTGGTATAAAGTGCTGATTCATGTTGATCATGGTTAATCTCTTGACATATTGGGGCAAGAGACTAGTCCTTCTCACTTTGACAACGGCACCAGCAGCCCTGAAAACATGCTCAGCGGAGAAACTGGCTACAGGGCAAGCCAGATAGTTTATTGCTAGACTGCTGAGCACTGGTCATTGGTGCCTTTTCTAATACCAATACACCAATGGGTTTTGATCAAGGTAGGCCTCTGTTGCCTCATCTAGATAGGCCTGGAACATTCACTCAATATTCATTGCTGGTGCTCCACTTTGCTCAACCTCTTTTGCATTCACCTCTGCGCTGGTCTTAAACCCTGCCAGTAGAAACCACTCAGTTGCAGATTTGGAGGCTGATGCTACTGGTATCGGTGTTGTTGATGGTGTTCTTGTCATTAGTTTTGGCTGTTGTGAGCCAAGAGCACTGTCCTCAGGCTCTGAACTTGAAGGCTGCACCACAGGATTTGTGTCCTGTACCAGTGGGCCTCTAATTCCCCGCCGTTCTTTTTCTAGCTCACTGCCTTGCTCAGCTATCCATGTTTTGTATTTCCTAACATCCACGTCTGAAAAGGGAATGAAAGTGGACAGTAATGGTTTGTACTGTGGATCAAGAATTGTGGCACAGATGTAATGTTTGGAGGACACAATGTCTCTTTGCACCCTTCTAATAGCAGACAAGCGAAGGATTAAGCTCTCCACCAAGTCATACAGATCTTTTATTTCTGAACGCCTGCGTACATTGCATACACTTCCTTTAGCTGTTCCTGTAGCATGTGCAACAATGGGATAGCTTGGCCCATGGTATTGTCCTCTTTGCTGACTTCCTGTGTGAAGCAGCATCTCTGTCAGGCATTTGACTAGGCCCTATTGGTTCATCTCAATGATCATGCCTTTTACAGTTGCATCTCCTCTTTGCATGACCTATTCATTGATCGGTCTGTCCTGCTTAAACAGGTGTTCAATCATGTAATAAGTGGCATTCCAGTGTGTTGGTACCTCAGTATGAGTGCTTTTACAGGCATACTATTATCATGCTGAAAGACCCTCAGCTGTTTCCGGGCTTTAAATGAATGGATGAAATGAGTGCAGATTCTCTGCGGGTAGACAGAAAGTTGCTTACTTGGTCTTCTTTTTTGAGATAGTCCTGTATAATGATGTTGAGGCAGTGCCCGAAACACAAGACCCTGAAATGACAACCATCGGTCATGGCCTTAACTATATTACTGCCTTTGTCTGTGGCAACAAATCCAATCTTAGGCCCTCTTAGTCGCTGCCATTCAAAGACCTCGTTCCAAAATGTTTGCAGCACAATGGGATTTCTCCATAGCGAACATCTCTTCTATGGCACACTTCCGAGCAGCATTAAAAATCTCAGCAGTGTCAACACCGCAGATATTTTTCTCTAGCCCCCACAAAAGAAATCCAGTGTGCAGTGATGCACATGTAATCAGTTGCTTGGCAACTGGTCCACAATCCACATGGCTGCTGTCAGGTAGATAGTGTGGACAGCACTTTGCTGCAAAGCCTGTCAAAGCAATTCAAGCACATCATGATGTAGCGCTAGAACAGCAACTCTGCCAAAAAAGGACCGGCTGGGAAGCTTCCATTTTGGGCAGATGGCGGCCACAAATTTAAGAAAACCCACCCCTTCAACAAAAGAAAAAAGAAGGAGGTCCAGTCCTAACACATTAGCCAGCTTTGTATTTTACAAACGTGCTGTTGGGTGGCTGCGTTCATACTGCCCCTCTGGCCGAAACATGGCAGTAATAGTAGCCTTAAATGTATTCTTTTCTGATGCCACTGATGCAGCTGACTTCTTGAGACCAGGTTGTGTAAGGCTCAATGTGCTTTTCAGCGGGGCAGTTACTGTCCTCTGTTGCTTTGGTGTCTCAACCTGAGTCTTGCGCCATTGCAAAGTTCCTGATGTGGGTGATACTACTGTACTGCTGGGAAGAGGGCTGCTTTGCGTAATGAAGATGTCTTCCTCTTCTTCTCCTTCCACCAAGATCAGATCTGATGTGGATTCCCTGCTCAGCCGGTTTTCCCCACCTTCTACAACAATACTTGCCTTTTTTTTGCTGCAAATGTGTGCCTCTCAATGACCGCATAGTGCTTTCTCAAATGGGTCTTTTGACCCCTGTTCCATAATTTGTACCAAGCTAACTCCAACTAATACTTGCTTTGAAAGAGAGCATATGGCAATGTTCACTCCCTTCTGGCTAACTGAAAAGAAATCCCAAACTGGGGAGCTCAACTTTCTGATGCTGCAGGTGCCACTGACAATGTCATATGAACTGGAGGTAGGTGGGTGTTTTTATGTTTGACTCTCTGCCGTTCCTGCTTCTGCTGAGGTGGTGTGGATGTAGGTCGCAGCCAGGACTTTGCTAATATGGCATCTGGTGGTGGTTGGATATGTGGTGCCACTGCCACGTCCCCCCGAGGAAGTTGGGATAGGGTAATGTGAGTCTCCTCTGGGGCTGGGCTAACATCCATAAAGACTGGCTCATCGTCATCCTCCTATTCTAAATCTGCCTCTGTAACTCCAAGGCTTTCTGGAACCTTCCTTTTCCCTAGCCTCATCTGAGTCATCTCATGGCGTGCCTCATCCTCAGACTAAGGCGGGATCCTAGGTGTGTCTAGATCATCAGAAGAGGGGCTTGAAGAAGAAAATTATGCACTTTTAACACTCCTTTTTGTAGCAGAAGATCTGGAAGACAATGGATCTTCTGGAGCAGATTGCTCTACTTCCTCAGCATGAAGCGTAATCTCTTAAACTGCTACTACCTCAGGAGGAACTACTATTGGCATTTGTGGTTGTTGTTGTCCACTTCTCTGAGTGTCCTACAATGATTGGGGACTACTTTGTCGGCATTGACGTGATTAGACTGGCAGCCTCTGTGGCAGACATTGACTTGGGCCTAGATTGAGGTTGGTCCACTGATTTGGTGGTGCTGCTCCCAGCTTCCACCCCAGAGGTCGGTACAACAGGCACAGTTTTAATGTTTTCCAGAAACCATCTGGGGCAACATTCTAGTGGTGGCTACTTTCTTGGTACTAGTTTTAGGCTTAGCAGTGGTACCTTTCTTTGGGGCCATCTTGAAGCTGGTAGTTAGCAGTGGCACTTAGTTTCACAAGTTGAAGAGATGGCTGATGTGTGGGTCACTCACGCGTCACGCCGAGCACAGGACTTCTTTCTGTTAGTACTGTGAGTGTTGTGTTGTATCTTGTTGCTGTCTACTTGTTGTACACCTAAAAAAAAGAAGCAAGATGGACATCAGTGAAAGTAGCATTGTTGCTGTTCAATTAGTAGCACAAACAAAAAAATATAATTTAGTGTGTGGTCACTGGCACTGCTGTGCTGTTACTCCCCTAATTAACAATACAGCGTAAATAATATATCTACTCATTCGTAAAACGGTAAACCACACAAACATATACTTTCTTGGTAACTTACAACTCAGGAAGAATAAGAGAGAGTAAAAACAACAACAACATACAGATGAAACTGTTTGCTTTATGTGCGGCATGTAACATCACCTCACAGACGACGTGTGATGTGGCACTGACTCTGAGGTAGGTGCACTTGACAAATGACAATGAAAGGAATAATCCCATGACAATTAATGCTGTTGTGCACCTTTAGCAGACATGGAGTTGATTTGATTTAAGCAAAATGTAGTGGAAAATGGTATAAACAAATAATATTTTTTTTAATTACACAAAAAAGGTTTAAAAATTGAAAACATAATTTACCAATTAGTGGCTTTAAAAAACTGAAACATTTAAATTATTATGTAGGTATCAAGGACCCCCTGATATGGATCGGACTCCTGGGTCAGGGAAAACAATTTTTATGTAAAGGTATCTACCCAGGCAGACAATTAGAACAAAAGCTGGCTATTCAGAAAAACATATTCATAAACATATAACAATAAAATTAATGCAATGGACTGGAATGATATCAAAAAAAGTTAATTTTTAATATAAATATAAAAGATGTAAGGATACATGTAATTCAATAAAAAAGGTTACACAATAAGAGTAATTATTACTTCATGTGGCTTTTCATTAATAAATATAAAGCAGACATATCGATATACATAAAAAAGGGCTTTTTCTTAAAAATAAATTCTCTGGTTATGAAACATAGGGCTGTGTGTCAACGCGTTTCGACAAAGTCTTTTGTCTTCATCAGGACAAATGGGTATTCAGCCACTTTTTCTAAATAGAATAAAACAAAATAACATTTAAGTCACAGTGCATTGCTATTTCTTGTATTCACAAAGATAGAACATGATTCAGTTGAAAGAAATTTTTCTTTTTCTTTTCTTAGCCAGACTTATGTTGTAGTACAAATTCAATGAGGACACAAAGTTGGAAAACATACATATTTCATAGACTTAATAATCAAACGTACATCTCAGTCCTATTAATAACGGAAATATTCCTAAAAATGCATGTTCGATAGAAGTTGGCGTAACATTTTTGGAATTTCACATTTCAAAATAGTACCTATAGTTATAACTAAACAGAGTAAGCTATTATAAAAGGCTTTATTCAATCTATCTAACATACATTTAATTTTTTAATGGTAGACGACCTATCTTTAAGAAGGGAGCGGGGAATTAGGCTAGAGGTTAATATTATTAATGAGACAGATTCATTATACATTCACTGGACTGTGCCGGCAGGATATCTAGTTTAGAAACCAAAAGTTAATGAAATTTGGTAAAAAAGATCTGATTCTTTTAGAATTTATATTGCGTCGACTAGAAGATCAAAAAGACTGATATGTTATAAAAGTAGACGGATTCAAAGGAACCTTCCTTGATTTATTAAGTTTTTACTGACTATTCTTACCTAAAAAAGATTATGGACCGATAGGTTCGAGGTAGATGAAGGGAGTAAGGCACCTCTCCTCTAATATCCGGAGTCGGTATGTGATAACTGTTTAGAAAAAAACAATTACGATGTATAAAATCCTGTACCAATTTAATGGATGTTTCAAATTTCTCCTTATTTCAGTTAGTCGTTCTGTTGGATAATATTCTTACCTGTTTAGACAGTATTCACCGCTTCCATCTTACTTCTACCTACAACTACTTTTCATCGTCTTTTAAAAGAGAGGGAAACCCCAAACGTTCTCCGTTATTTCCATCAAAAAATGACGTTACAGTTGATAAAGCTGGTTGTTCGTTTAGCTAGAAAAAATATATGGGTTTGTGTCAATCGCTATTCAAAGGATCACTTAAAGGGTCTAAAGTACCTTCTCTTTGCTAATATTTACCTTTCGCAGAGCACTCAGGGAAACGCAGGGCACTCAGGGAAACGCAGGAATGGGCGGAAACCGTAGCGTGTCTTTGCTTCGCTTTCGTTGAAAGGCGGCTGTAATTCAAATTGGATGCCTGTTGAAAGGAACACGCCCGCTAGATAGAAAAAGGATACCAAAACCACTCGGTTAAGATTAAGGTCGAGGTATGATGGGGGAAGTCTTAACAAGATTCCGTTTAGGTAATACGGAATTACGTACTAACAATGCGGAGGTTGTGCGGAGCTTAACGAGTTCTTACCGTTGTGATATGCGCGGAGCTTGAAACGTCTCTACCTCCCTCAGCAGTTCGTGTAGAAAAGGGTGATTACGTGTAGTCCTTTTACCACTGCTATTTATTTCCTGGAAAAGAAAAGAAAAGAAGAAAAGAAAGATACCCACAGCCGCCTTTCAACGAAAGCGGAGCAAAGACACGCTACGGTTTCCGCCCATTCCTGCGTTTCCCTGAGTGCCCTGCGTTTCCCTGAGTGCTCTGCGAAAGGTAAATATTAGCAAAGAGAAGGTACTTTAGACCCTTTAAGTGATCCTTTGAATAGCGATTGACACAAACCCATATATTTTTTCTAGCTAAACGAACAACCAGCTTTATCAACTGTAACGTCATTTTTTGATGGAAATAACGGAGAACGTTTGGGGTTTCCCTCTCTTTTAAAAGACGATGAAAAGTAGTTGTAGGTAGAAGTAAGATGGAAGCGGTGAATACTGTCTAAACAGGTAAGAATATTATCCAACAGAACGACTAACTGAAATAAGGAGAAATTTGAAACATCCATTAAATTGGTATAGGATTTTATACATCGTAATTGTTTTTTTCTAAACAGTTATCACATACCGACTCCGGATATTAGAGGAGAGGTGCCTTACTCCCTTCATCTACCTCAAACCTATCGGTCCATAATCTTTTTTAGGTAAGAATAGTCAGTAAAAACTTAATAAATCAAGGAAGGTTCCTTTGAGTCCGTCTACTTTTATAACATATCGGTCTTTTTGATCTTCTAGTCGACGCAATATAAATTCTAAAAGAATCAGATCTTTTTTACCAAATTTCATTAACTTTTGGTTTCTAAACTAGATATCCTGCCGGCACAGTCCAGTGAATGTATAATGAATCTGTCTCATTAATAATATTAACCTCTAGCCTAATTCCCCGCTCCCTTCTTAAAGATAGGTCGTCTACCATTAAAAAATTAAATGTATGTTAGATAGATTGAATAAAGCCTTTTATAATAGCTTACTCTGTTTAGTTATAACTATAGGTACTATTTTGAAATGTGAAATTCCAAAAATGTTACGCCAACTTCTATCGAACATGCATTTTTAGGAATATTTCCGTTATTAATAGGACTGAGATGTACGTTTGATTATTAAGTCTATGAAATATGTATGTTTTCCAACTTTGTGTCCTCATTGAATTTGTACTACAACATAAGTCTGGCTAAGAAAAGAAAAAGAAAAATTTCTTTCAACTGAATCATGTTCTATCTTTGTGAATACAAGAAATAGCAATGCACTGTGACTTAAATGTTATTTTGTTTTATTCTATTTAGAAAAAGTGGCTGAATACCCATTTGTCCTGATGAAGACAAAAGACTTTGTCGAAACGCGTTGACACACAGCCCTATGTTTCATAACCAGAGAATTTATTTTTAAGAAAAAGCCCTTTTTTATGTATATCGATATGTCTGCTTTATATTTATTAATGAAAAGCCACATGAAGTAATAATTACTCTTATTGTGTAACCTTTTTTATTGAATTACATGTATCCTTACATCTTTTATATTTATATTAAAAATTAACTTTTTTTGATATCATTCCAGTCCATTGCATTAATTTTATTGTTATATGTTTATGAATATGTTTTTCTGAATAGCCAGCTTTTGTTCTAATTGTCTGCCTGGGTAGATACCTTTACATAAACATTTAAATTATTAAACATAAATGAAGTTGTCTTCAAATATGTATTGAATAAGTTGTTATTAAACTGCTATCTCATTGCTAAACCATCCATGCAGTCTATGGCAAAATCGGCTGAACTTGTTTGGACGCACAAAATGGCTGCCAACTAATGTCACATTGTCATCAACAACAACACTGAGGAGAAGAGCATTCATTGGGAACAAGGATAAGAGTCAAGAAGACATGTAAGCTTATAGGGAAAGCACACTGGCTGGCTCCACATAATGGCCATCAGCCACATGGTCAGTTTGGTCACAAACAAGAAGTTGGAGCCTAGAACAAAGAATGCGTGCAGGCTTATGGCAAAAGCACACTGGCTGCCTACATAAAATGGCCACCAGCCATATGGTCACAACAAGAAGCCAGGAGGCCTAGAACAAAGAAAGAACGCATGCAGGCCTATGGCAAAAGCACACTGGCTGCCTACACAAAATGGCCGCCAGTCACATGGTCACAACAAGAAGCTGGAGGCCTAAGACAAAGAACTCATGCAGGCTTATGGCAAAATCACACTGGTTGCCTAAACAACATGGTCCACAGCCACATAGTTACAACAACAAGAAGCTGGAGGCCTAGAACAAAGACCACATGTAGGCCTATGGCAAAAGCACAATGGCGGTCTACACAAAATGGCCACCAGCCACATGGTCACAACAAGTAGATGGAGGCGTAGAACAAAGAACGCATGCAGACCTATGGCAAAAGCACACTGGCTGCCTACAAAAAATGGCCACATGGTCATCCACAAGCCACAACAATAAGAGGCAGGAAGTCTGTAAAACAAGGAAACAACACATGCAGGCCTAGGCGGGGACAGTGCAATGAGTATTCAAAATGTTTCCTGCCACTGGCCACATGGTATCTGGAACAAAGGCAATGTTGGCCTATGGCAAAAACTCAGACAAAAACACTGGCCAGACAAAGGAGGCATGGTAAAACAGAGAAAACATCATTAATTCAGCAATATCAAAATTCAAAAATTATTGTGCTAAATTAATTTTTTTACAACAAGACACATCCTTTAAAGGCATTACTCCACCTAGTCCTGTCTCATATACTCTGTTTACATGAAAGAAAACCATGAAATTCCACAAAAAAGCATGTTTTGTATTTCAATCCAAATCCATCCATGGCCTTAATGCTGTAAACACTATAGAAACTGTTGTTTCATGTACCCATGACTAGCACTGGGCCTCCTGGCCGGAAGGCCAATTGGCAGACTAGGCCACATAGTGAATTCAATAAAAATTTCAAATTTATCAAAAAACATATAGAAAATGTAGTAAACAGTAAAAGATGTTTCCTTTACAAAAGAAGAAAAATTAAATGCAAAGAAATCACTAGGCCCCTACTGAAACAACAGGTCACCCACCACAATACATTTTAAAAATCTATTAAAAGTACAAATAAATCCACGTGCATGGCTTCAATCAAACAATCAATATATCTAATAATTGGTTCAGGAAAAAGATCACCCAAAACTATATGTGATCCAACATACTCAATATAAGAATAAAAGTAATAAAAAGAAAACCAGAAGTAGATAAAACAGTGAAAGAGTAATTGAAGAAGCCCTTTAGACAGTGTTACTGGTATCAAAAAAACATTATTTATTACATGCAGTACAAAAAGCAACTCTAAAAACAGTTACGCTCAAGACAAAAGTGCTGGTGTACATAAAAGAGAAACATGTATCACAAACCAGATATGTGGCAAACAAAACCATTAAATATTAAGGTAAAGGAACAACATAAACATAAATAATGTGTCCTTAATTCAATTTTGGCCACAAAAAGCATCGACGGCATTTCGACCACTATGTTATTATGCGGTCATCTTCAGGACTCACAATTTGCTTGAGCGTTGTATATCTGTCCAGTAAACCAGTAAAAAAAATCATTTTTAATTATATTTATTCAATTATACATACATTTACGTCACTGTAGACTTCTTCGAGGGAAAAGGCTTCGAAATAAATAAGATTTAACCACCAAGTGAGGAATCAAATTAAAAAGAATAAGGCAAGCCAACACCAAACCCAATGTGACTTGGAAAAACCTACACCAAGATTTATTAAAACCAGGCAACATCACCTGTATAAAATTTTATGAAACCAATCATTAATTATGGTCATCCGCAGATATTTTCAAGGAAACTGCGACAAGGAAAAGAAACAGAATTACTACCACTAACATGGGCGAGAACTTAATTCCGATAAAGCCCAAAGGCGACAAACTTACTGGCATCGACAAGTGAAGACACACTGCGTCATGAAAGCTTAGTAGAATTTAGACAGTGGCATCAAACTTCCAACCAACTGACCGCCCAATTAATCGGCTAAAAAGAAACCAAAACAAACAGATATCCTTATACTACCCAGGGAATATTTCAAATCACATGGCACAAAGTCTCGCACTAAAAATGCAATAGCAGACCACCTAGGCTAGTCAAAGTGGTTTTAATACTGCTGTATGGAGCAAAAACACGCAAGGCTCCCGTCTAGTGGATTAACAAGTATGGAGGTATCGGGTTTTACTCATCAAGGAACCGGGAAAATGGGAGGGAACAAGCTACCAAAGTGGCCTACCCAATGCATAATAGTTTACAAAACCAAACATATTTACGTGTAATAAATCGGAAGATTACCATAGTTCCAAAAACTGTCAAATGAATTAAAAAGAAATGGTCGGAAAAAACATATTGCAGCAAACGACATGCTAGCCTGATAAGTGGGCGAACACAACTCTAACATCCACGTGAATGTCAGCACTAAATAAAGTTAATAATTCAAAGCGTGTGCTTACCGACTGCAAAGATTTACAGGCAGAAATCGTGACCGCGTCTGGTTCAAACTACTATAGACATGCCGACACTGACACCGGAAATAAATCACTCTTAGTCACAACATAGAAAACCCCATCTTGGAATGGTAAAAGGCACAACAACTGAGAACCAATGTCTGTGGCCGTACGTCACTCAATGCTGATAAGGGACCATGAATGAAGCTCAGAGGGCGGAAAAACCACCATCATAGACAGAGACTAAATGCGTCATCTGCAATCTATGCATACCACAAAGCATGGATTAAGAGAGCAAGGGCAAAAAGGCATAAACAAGCCCACAAGCGCAAGAGTCAAATAAGCGCCAAATCGAATTCAATGAAAATAGACCCGTTGACATTCACATATATGTGAGATATATATACAAGCATAAGTGACTACAGAAGGCTAAGTCAAAGCAGACAGGTTCTGCCACAACCATCATAAATAACATGTCATGTATAGTGATGGAAAAAAAGGGGAGAGAGGGGACATTTCAATGCGCCATCTTCAGATGGATCAAGAAAAGGTCGAATCATACACAATTTGCATATATGCTAGAAAATCCGGGGGCTAAATAATTCTAAAAGCCCAACTAAAAAAACAAATAAATGGAAGTTCAGAAACAGAAACATTTTCTTTCGAAGAGGCCTAGTTACATGCAATCAAAAGGAACTCCTTCAAAAGATATGTAAATGTAAATGTAAATGTATTGCGACTTATATAGCGCACGTATCACCCGAAGGCATCAAGGCGCTTGCCTTGGGAACCCGTCCTGGCTTTTTCCCTGTGAGATAACCCCTACTGGATATCCCCAGGGTGAAAGCCAGGCATCCCACAGCGGGTGGGCCGCCGTAGTGGAGATTAAGCAACTATTGCCCAGAGTTGCAGCGTGGGACCCCATGATTAGAATAGGCACGAGGCGAGAATTATCGAGTCCGTGGACATTTTGGGCTCAGGACCCTGCCGCGTCGAGAATTTAACCCGTGTCCCGGGCCAGACCTCTGCATTGGGGTCTGCCGCTCTAATCATTGAGCCACACTCCTCCACTCAGGTACATAAAAATTCAACTGTTGCACTTAATCCCCATAATGTAAAAGAATCAATACACAAATGACAGTAGTTTCGGATGTTTCAAAAAACACAGTTGATGGACAGAATGTAGAACAATGTCATACATTCACCCCAGTACAAGGATCTGGGCCTAAATCCATCGTTTTTTTGCACTCCACACCACCCTGGGTTAGACACTGGCTATATGCAAATCAGCTCTGACCCTGTGCCTCATGGGAACAGTCCAGTCCGAACTACCAAGCCATGTCTTTCCCAGACCCGAATCAAGCATCTAAGGACCGGTTTCGGATGTGGCTTTTCTATCAATTAACAATATACAAACAGTTCATATTCATGGCAGTGCATGACAATCGTAACCTTATTTGAAAGATACAAAACCATATGGTGCCGCCAAGACCATAACAATGCTTGGAGATTTTTACAGGTTACATTAACTGGTGATAACAGAATGACATTCCTCCATAGAATTAAGTCCCATATTTACACTGTCACAGCGGAGTATCCAGCGACATTCGCTTTTGTTCAGGATATACACAATACTACCGCCCCTCGCAGAGATATGTGAAACTTCAATCACTTGCCAGCGCATCTCGCTGGGTGCATGGTTGAGCTCTAAGTAATGAGCTACCAGAGTGGCGTTTTCTGTTTGACAACGTATTCTACTCTTATGTTGTCCAAGCCTAATTTTGATTTTTTGTGTTGTCAAACAAACAACACAAGTTTTTTAACCTACTTTTGAAATCTCAAATTCAAAGTCCTTAAATCCAATGGGATATGCAGCAGACGCAAACAGTGATCTTTCCAGCTCCAAATCCAAATGAAAAGTGACCAAAGAAGGACAAAGCACTGGGATGCACTGGGCATTTCTGCAGCTCTGTTGGTGTTAACTTGCCTGTCTTTGGCTTCATACTGACTATAGCCTGAAACGGATGTATACTTTGGATGAGAATTGACTCATAAACATGTAAAACATTGAAATGGTTCTGGAATAGGAATCAATATTGACTTGCTATGTACATTATCCTCTAATCTATTGCAACAGTACTTACATATAACTTACTGTGTGGACAAGACAAAGTGTTCCTCTACAAATTAGTAAACAGCAAGGATTTGCCAGGTATCATTATTTTTTGTTCACTTTTTACAACAGTCCATAATTCAATTTGGAATGAGTGTGTCGATAACATATACAAGCATACTCTGGTTTTTCAGAGCACACTGTGTTAAATTTTGTAATCTCTTCTTCAAAGCTATCAACTAGACTGGCTACATTTCTTCCTCACCGGCTGAACTCAAAGAATCAGATTCCCACCCTTCCTCTCCAAACCCACAGAGACCATCTGCGGAGTATCCCATGGATCCTCACTCAGCCCAATGTTCTTCAACATCTACTTAGCCCTCCGTGCTACCATTATCAGAAAACACGGACTCAGCATAGTATCTTACGTCGACAATACCCAGCTCATCCTCTCCCTCACCCAGAAACCCAACATCACAGACACACTATCCAGGAAAGAATTAAATATGTTGCATCCTGGATGAGCAGCAGCTGCCAGAAGCTCAACTAGGAGAAAATGGAAGTCCTCGTCTTTGGATCCACCCCCTCAGCATGGGACAACACCTGGTGGCCCACTGCCCTCGGTCAACCCTCCCACAACCATGGACCATTCGACTCCTCCCTAACCATGAAACGTCAGGTCAACGCCATATCTTCCACATGCTCCAACACCCTCTGCATCCTCTGCAAGACCTGTAAATGGATTCCACCCGAATCCAGAAAGACCGTCACCCACGCACTCCTAACCAGCAGACTGGACTACGGGAACGCCCTCTATGCCGGAATCAACAGATCCCTACTCCTCAAACTCTAGACCAATTTTTTTTTAATTATTTAAAAAGGTTTTATATAGTGCTGGCTAGACCCGGAGGTATCAGAGCGCTTTACATGAGCATCAAATCATAGTTACAGGTTACATCGTTACAAAGGTTACACAGTTATTAGAGCATGGCAACATAGTTACTTGTAAGGTCAAGATAAACAATAAGCACAAATACGTAAAGGGAAAAGCAGACAAGGGGAAAGATTCAGGGGAGGGGGAAGGAGCTGGGGAAGTAGACAGGTAATGAAGGTGGGAAAGAGGAGGAGAGGGTGAAGGACACCGCATGGAAAGAGGAAGGGAAGGACGACGGGGACACAAACCGATAGACGAGTCAAAGCAACGTCCAAAGTCCAGTACGCTGTGATCCCAGGGGAAGTGGTATCACTTCCCTATCTCGGTTACGGGAGGCTCCCTTTACGCAGTGGACTCACTCAGAGGGGTCTCTGAGACTCCAAGACCTACATACTGGATCCTTCCCCAAGACATCCAGCCAGACAAGACCACATCACCCAGCACCTACGAGACCTCCACTGACTCCCCATCAAAAAGAGAGTGACCTTCAAGCTGCTCACTTGCGCCTAAAAATCCCTCCACACCACTGGACCCCAATACCTCAACAAAATAATCTCCTTCTACGCACCCAAGAGAAAACTCCGATCTTGCCCTGCCCAAAATCCTACGCATCAGCAGAGCCAGAACAGGAGGAAGATCCTTCTCCTACATCACAGCCAAGACCTGGAACGAACTCCCCTTCAGCAGCAGGTGAACCCCCACACAGCAAGTATTCAGGAAGAGCCTCAAGACCTGGTTCTTCGGATGAGACGGAGCAGCTCAAATCTCCCCTCAGCCCAAGCGCCTTTAAACCCTCGCGGGTGAGCAGTGTGCTTCACAAATCCCTGATTGATTGAACTATAATATCTGTGTCAAGTTCTGCAGCTCTTCCTGTTATCAACTCTTCATTTTCCGTAAAGTCCTGTACTGGACAAAAGAAGTTAAACTGCACATCATCACAAACCATTTCTACCTCTGCCACAATACCACAGCTCTATTCATTTCTTCTAAATATAAAGCAGGAATTTTCACATCGTACATCCTCCTAACTAAACTTTGTATTGATGAGCGGTATACAGGTTACTACTTGAAATGATGAAAGGTGCTTTGCCACTCTATCTTTGATAAACAAGTTACTGAGTGTCCCTCCAAATGGGTGTGCTTTCTAACCTTGCAAGAATCCAAGCCTTGTAAGGTACTTATTTTGTGTTTTAAACTTCACTTTAGAAAGATATGTAGAAATGTTCATAGTATGTCAAAGGATTACGGTCAAATACTACAAACACTGCTACAATACCATTTGTATACAGGGCGTGACTATGCCTTACCTGTATATCTTCTGCAATAACTTGTTCTACATTTCTAGATACCATCACTTTTTTTCTACAGGAGTGCCATTCTTCATTTCAAAACATCATCCTCTTTCATAAATAGCATGATCTAATGTATTATCCTGAAGATAGCTTTCTTCATTTCAAAAAGATTCTGTAGTAGAAGTATGTGTCCATTCTCCGCTAAAATTGAACACAACTTACTTTTATTGACTAATCTTTTCTTATGGTTTTGTCTCCTTGTGTACAACACTATTTTGTCGAGAGACTTCATTCTATTTATAATCAAAATGAAAAGCTTCCTCTTCAAAGCAAAGGATGTATCAACTACTGTCTCAACTTGTTCTTTCTATTTCAGGGCCTCTATCCTTCTTCAATACTTCATCATATGTTTCAATACATTTACAACCACTCTACTTTGAAACACCTTGGCTCTGATTTCCTTAAACGTCTACTGTCTACTGGTTAAGGTGTGTCCATCTTTGTTAAAATTTTCCTGGTCTCGTAATATAGATTTTGTCCACTTTTATTGTTTCTCATAGTTTAGTTTTTATTTACATTATTTTCAAATCTTTGCAGGTGTCCAGATATATTTTTAAGAAATTACTTTGTCGTCTTGCCAGTAGCTGTTTTTTCTTTCACCCCTTTCTCAGAATTCTTTTCCTTTTGTGTGTCAGTTCTTCTGAGATACTGTAGTTGCTTCTGTTGCTTTTTCCTCTGAACGTTTACAGGCATTCTAACTGTCTGTAGTTGTGTATATATTGTTCTGTAAAAAAATAAGTATATTTTAATTGTTACTTTAGCCAACATACCAACTACTTTACTATTTACACACATAACACACAAAAAAATTTATTTTACGTTGCAGTTTTAAATCTACAGATGAACCTAGCTATGTAACAACATGCACTTAAAACGTTATTTAGTAGTTACCTTTTACCATTATAGCACCCCATCCTACAACATACTCGCACCATATCTCATTTTTCACCTATACATGGTTAAAGACCGGGTTATTCGTTCTGTAGTGAATTTTAAAATGAACATCAACCAAAGTGTAGAAGTAAATTCAGTCTCAACACTGTAAATCCGAAAGCACAACATAAGAGCTATTTGTGTGCCTCTCTACCACTGTGCCACCAGTGTATTTAGTGTTTCAGTACTTTTCTACTTAAATGTATCACCTTTAAATTTTGGGAAACGGTGCTTATAGAACATCTGCACAATAATCTCTATCAGAGCCTACAGATCACTAATTCTTCTGAGTACATGCAAAGAGTTTGTGACTGCTTGCATATATAATTCAACAGATGGTTCTAAACGACTACATATTCCTCACTAAAACTTGTAAATACATGTGTTTATGGTTCAATACATGAATACACCCTTGATGATTGAATGAGTGCATTGTTAGTGCCTAGGTGATTCCCTGAGGATACAGGTAGTATGTGAGAGTGAGAACTCCATGGGTCATTCCATATTTGCATAGTTATTGTCTGCATGTTTGCATGAGTATATCGCTATTTTCGGGGTGTTTGGATGAGTGCATGAATAGTGCTTGAATAATTTGAAAAGCACATCACAAATTCCTCACTAATTCAATACAAGCAAAGATAGTGGTTGGATGATTTAATGAGTGCAACTCTAGTGCCTGGATGATTGCTGGAGTGCATGCATAGTATATAGGTGATTTATAGAGTACATGGATAGTGCATATGTGATTGTTTAAGTGCATACATAGCTCCTGGCAGATTGGATGAGTGTATCAGTAGTGTTTCCGTGATTGGATGAGTACATAGCTGCTGCTGATGTGTTCTTGGTTGAGTGAACAGGTAGTGCCTGGCTGTTTTAGGTAAGTACGTGGGTAGTGCCTGTATAATTGAATTAGTGCATCAGTAATGCCTGGCTGATTAGATGAGTGCATGACTAGTGTCTGAATGATTGCATGAGTCCATTGTTAAAGTTTGAGTGATTGCATGAAAGCAAGTGTACTACTGGGGTGATTGTATTAGTGCAACAGTATTGTCTCAGTAATTAAATGAGTGCATAGGTACTGAATGGGTGATAGGTTCACTACAATAGTACTACCTGCGTAATTAGATGAGTGCATAGGTCATTCCTCAGTATTTCGATGAGTGCATAGGTAGTAAGTGGATGTTTGGATGCGTGCATGGGTTGTGCTTGGGTGTTTGAATGACTGCATAGGTACAGCCTTGGTGATTGTTTAAGTGGATGGTTAGTGCCTGCGTGATTGCAAGAGTGCATATGTAGTGCCTGGGTAATTGAGTATGTGCGTAGATAGTGCATACATGATTTTATGAATGCCTTAGTAGTGACTGACTGTTCGGATGAGTGCCTGATTAGTGACTGGCTTACTGTGAAAATGCCTCCATTGTTGTTAGATACATAACAGTTGTTACTTTATCTATGACACTTTGTTTAAGTCCTCCTGTTGATATGAAACTACCTGTTTTAGTGTATCTATCCTTTTCTACTGAGCTATGTCAGAGTGAAGTCTAGATATCACACTTGATAAATAACTGGATACATGTCTCTCTAGGAGCATACATTACTCTGTTACTCAATGTGCACATGCATTGGTAAGTTTCTAAAACTAAAAACAACAATTCTCAAATTTTTCAAACCACAAAATCTTTTCTTAATGGCATACCTACATTATTTCTCAAATATTTATTGTGTCTTTAAAATATACCTTCACCATTTCTCAAAGAAAAGTTACACATCAATGAAGCTAGCACAAGAACTCTCAAGAGACACTGTGCACTATTAACCTTCTTAATTTGAAACAGAGCATGTTTAAAGACATGCACCACCCTCACCATAGACATGAAATTTAAAACAACCTTAAAGAACACAGTTCACCATGTAAACAAATATGTGATTTCATAACAGATATGCACCTTCAGGCCTTCTTTCTCAAAAAAATATAGTTCACTACATCTTCAAGTAAACTCAAGAGTCTCATTGTACAAATGACTATCTGCAACCAGAAAAACAGTATCTCACCATCTAAACATATGCAAACTGGTCATATAAGTTTAAAACCATATTGGTAAGCACTTACCAATGCATACCTAGCAAGCATTACTACTGTATAATTCATATACAGGCACAGCACATTTTTTTCATGTTTTATTCATGACTACTTTGCTCCTATTTAATAATGTGACTAAAAGTACTAAAGTTCCCAGAATGCAAATAACATAGATCTGTCTGTTCTGCACATGATGATTAGAAATTTAAAACATAGTCATTTTTTAAAAGCATTGCTCATGGTAACTTTAAGCAGTAATAACATCTTAAACACATACCCTCTGCCAGATACAGTTCATCTGATATATATTTGTTTCACATCACTGTGATACTCTTTTTAATCAAACTCCCATATACATCTTGATGTACATTTTTAAATAATAAAAAAGTTATATACATACCAGTGCATTGAGTTTGTATATAATATTGTTATTTTAGCTCTTTCTGGATAATTTTGACACTGTTAAAATTTGTAAAACTAAGCACAAGAATGGAAAGCAACTATAAAAAGGCAACCGCTTCAACTTGAGAAATTGAGGTTTAACATGAAGGTCGTTACGTGGCAACTTTGTACCAGATACCCCTGATGAAGGTTTTACTGAAATAATGTGGAGGACTCGAGATTCAGAGCATTGCACATGTTTAGGCCTGGATGGGCAATCGTGAAGTAATTATACGCATACGTTTTAACGAATCTCTTGGCCCTGGCGTGACAATGAAACTTGGATAAATAATGAAAATAAACATGGATAAACATTGGAAAAACTTTGGTGAAAGTGAATCATTTGCGACACTGAGTACATACAGCTGTGCAACTCGTGATGGACTGCAAGGTGCGGGACATCTATTTTCATGATGACCTCTTCAACTTTCCACTCTATGATCATGAGAAAGTCAGCAAATGAAATCAAGTTTTTTTATTTTAGATGACTGTATCTCCACTTGTAAATGGTTAGCTTCTGTTAATCCTTTCCTTCTCCTTCAAAACAAGGTTCCTGTCTCTGCGTGTTCACAATGTTTTTGCGGTCATTGCTGAGTAATCGCAAAAAAAATGGGGGTCCAAACCGATATTTGGCCTCAGATTTTTGTACATGTAAATACTGCACAACAGTCTATTACATAGTCCTGAATTGGAAATTAACGTTTGCCCTTTCTTAAATTGTGTCATAACTCCTCAACTTTAAAAAAAAAAAATCAGATTCTTTAACACCCTTCCCCCAATACACTCTTAGCTCAGTGTACCCAGCAACCCAGTGGAACAAGTAGGTCACACATTCACAGCATATTCTAGAAAGAACATGCTACCTCAGAAAGAGCTACAGCAGATGTGGTTTAGTTCATAGATTCAAAAGAATATCCATGTCTGTATTACATTTCTTTTTTTAAACAACAACCAATAATAGGACTTCTTGCTAATGCATTGAACACACTACCTAATTCTATTCACTTACATGGTGACAACATCAAATTAAATATATCTTTTTCTTAAACACCTCAATGTGAATTGCTATCCATTTAGAAAACTACCTCATTCTGCTCCGGTCTTCTCCTGACTGCTATTGCTCCTTCACTTCAAAATGTTTAGAGAGTGGATTGTGGGCCACAGCTAAGTCGATTGGGCTAATGAGGCTGCAGAAAAAGAGGTATTGAAGGGGACTTAGGTGTGTCAAATGTGGAGATTTGTTGGTTTAGCCAGAGAGGCTCTGAGGCCCACATGCATCAATATCGGCTTTTGCGAGTTCTAAATTGCGAAAAATAACGATTCGCAATTTAGAATTCGCAAAAGCCTATGCATGAATATTTTTGCTTTTTTTTGCAATTCGGTAGAAATCGCTATTTTTACCGAATTGCATAAAAAATGCAAATTTTCAATTGCGAATTCACAATTCCCATTCATTCCTATGGGCCAAAATGCCCATAGGAATGAATGGGAATTGCGAATTCGCAATTTGAAATCGAAATTCATCATTGCATTTCAAGGCTGGAGAGGGGGGTGCAAATGACCCCCCCCCTGCACCCATGAAATGTACTTTTCAGTATAAGTTACATACACACATGTCCTAAGGACATGTGTGTCTGTAACTTAACAGTTTAAAAAATGCATTTTTGTGCATATTTGAACAATTTCGCAAATTACCACGAGGTTGAACTTCGTGGTAATTTGCACTTCCAATTTGTAAAATCGCACATTTTTAAGAAATGATGCATAGCATTTTAGAAATTGCACAATTGCGATTTCTTATGTGCTATCGCAATTTTAGAATTTGCAAAAAAATTGAAATTTCTAAAATAGCATGATGCATCCCAAACAGCACTTTTGCATTCGCAAATGGCCGATTTTAAGGAATCGCACCGTTTGCGACTCCAAAAATGCTTGATGCATGTGGGCCAAAATGTCATCAGTTGACACACATTGACTGGGGTAGGGCTGGAAATCCTAATGAAGGATACCTTTGCAGAACTGGTGTTGCTTTTTCCTAGCACTGTCTTGGTGTACTGTCCACAGATTGACAAAGCCAGGAAACATTTTAATACAACTGTTTCTGCTAACCTCAGAGACCATAACATGGGCTCTATCTACAACAACAATCCATGTTTTGACATGCATGGTATGTGTAGAAGTGTTGGAATTCACTTTACAGACGAAGGGAATAGGATGTTTTTAAGCAACATGAAACTCTGCATACAGGCTTATCTGTAGCTGTCTTATACACACTCTCAACACTAAAGCACTTGTCAGAGCCACCCAAGAGCTCCAAAGTTTTTTCTTGTTAAATTTTTTTTAAAATTTGTGACAGCATCTTGATCATCGCAATCATCGCAATCATGTTGCAAAATCGCAAAACAAAAGCAGACATTCAATGACCACCACCACATTAAAACATTTTTACTTGAAAAATTCATTCTAATACTGTACACATATTACTAACTTAAACATGTTTGTACACATACCTTTGCAGTAACATTTTGAAAAATTTGTTTGAACCCTACTTCCTTTTTTGCGACTACGCAGAGCGTCACAATGACTTTAGTAACCGCAAAGAACGCACCTTTTTTCAACAGCTGTAAAACACATACATGCACACATTTTACAGTATTGTAGACACTAGGAGTTTATTACTGCACTGTTTAAAGTCACATTTGTATATCTGTTTTTTTATAATAACTCAATCTTTTAGACCAATTTTCCATGTTTGCCAGTACTCCAAGCATCGCAAAAATGTCTGTAACATCGATGATCAAGTAATTTTTTATGAAGTGTAAAACACATATATTCCCACATGCTACAGTATTTTAGACACTATGGGTTTATTAGTATACTGTTTAAAATCCTATTTTGCGAAGTAGTTTGCATAAAATTAATCTTTAAAATCCATCTTCTTTTTTTCGCGGTGATGCCGGACATCGCAAATACGTCAAAACCAGAGAGACTACATGGGGGGCTGCACTGGCAGTCACGGTGTCATTGTAAATATTGTGCATGATTAAAAAGATCCATTTTGAGCACATAGCTTGTGTCACTCATACCTCCATTTGCCCAACATGGGGTAAGAGTACCTCTACCCTGACTCCTTATGCCACTTTGAAAAAAAAACAATTCAGCCATGGGAATTGTACACAATACATAAAATGGAGGGCGCAACTTCCTGTTCAGGTTCTGACCAGCCAATCAGACCATTCCTGCTAGCGTGCGCATTTGCTAGTTCCCGCAAAAGCATTGCAATTTGACCGCAATCACAGCAGAACCATCGCAAAATATCAGTGGCCAGAGATATCATTATACTGTTGGGATTTAATTTCACAAACTACTGAACAGGATTTCCACCAAATAACTAAGGCCAGGTGGAGAACTCCACTCCGCCCGCGGAGTGTGCAGAGCTTTGCTTACTCCGCATTCCATGAAGTAGGCGGAGTAGGCAAAACTCCGCACACTCCGCGGCAGTGCGGAGTTGGCCAGCCCTGCCACCCACCAGCCCTATTAACAAGTATTTAAAAGTTTTTTAAAAAGCGTTTTAAATGAATAAAAAAGCCTTATCTTACATGTGGCGTCCCCGAACTGCCCTCTTCCTCGATTGCGATTTCACCTGTGACAAGTGCACATGTGTGGGCACACTCACATGTGCAGTTGTCACAAGTGAAGTCGCGATCAAAGAAGAGGGCAGCCCGGGGATGCCACATGTAAGATAAGGCTTTTTTATTCATTTAAAATTTAATTTTTTAAACTTTTAAATATATGTTAATAGGGCGGGTGGATGGCAGGTGGCACGTAGTGGGGCTACGCGGAGTGTGCGGAGTTTGCAGAGTTTTTTTGGTACTTAGTGACACTCGGCGTAGCCCCACTAGGCACACCATGCCCAGGGTTACAAATAACAAAAAGCACAATCAGCGTAACAACATCTACCTTTCTTCAAAATTTGGTGTTCCATTGAGCAGTTCAGGCGCAGGCTCGACAACGCGATTCTATGGGAATTACATTACAAGTGCACACTTTTTCTGTGCCCCTATTTTGCAGCCCCCACTGCATGGATCACTCCCAAACTTTCTGCAGCACACAGAACCTACTTTGAAAATGTAATGAAATTTGGCCAAATGCTTTTCTTACGGAAACTGGATCTTAACTATAACTACCTACTGGCGATAAATCACCCAGTGGCAATCGCCACTGGATACCTATAGTTATAATAGTGTTTCCATAGGAACGTTTGACAAAGCTGCACAACATTTTCCCAAAAAGTGCTACTTTTTAAATACTTTGCACATTGAAAGTTTTGGGGTGATCCATCAAGTGGGGGTCCGAGAAAAAGGAGGGTCCCTAAATGCATTTGTCCATTTATTTTCCTACAGAAATTTTAGCCACCACTGCAGCCTAAACCGCTGAACGGATTTACACAAAATTTGGCAAAAAGCTAGATCTTGGTCCAGAAAGAGTGGTTTTTGCATTTTGTAGTAATTCTGTATAGTAGTTTTTGAGCAATTATTGCAAAAACATATGTGTATATCTATAGACACTAAGCCTCCATGGATCAAACAGATCTCCTGCTGAGATAGAAATGTCTGCCACCACCTCAACCAGGAAGTGCTGGCAGCCATCTAGGACTCAGGACTCTGTCCCAAATCCCAAGACACAAACAAAGACATAAGGAGGCATTGTACAGACCTCCTGACCCCCTAGGCATGGTGGTGGGTCCCTCTGAGACCTCACCTGGGGCCAAAAACTTCACAAAAAACAAATTGCCACTAATTCATGGAGGATCTGCAAATTGTCTGCATTTTTTTAAAGCTTAATTAGAAATTATCCCCCCCCAAGGTGAGCATCATTTATATAAGGGGGCGGCACATGCCTCCCTCTCTGAGCCTTCACAAGACCTCTGAGGCCCATCTACCGATCTTTAGAGACACCCATGGACTGAAACATATCGACCACTAAAACCAGCATTATACAGGTGTGGTAGACCATTCATACATCCACCAGAGCACCACACATTGTTTTTAATCTTACCCCATCCTGATGAATATAACGAGTACAGGATAGGGGGTATTTTTAATTTATCACTTTTTTCCACTAACACTATCGACATCAGGAGCGTCAAAGAACCAGAAGGTCTCCCTCCAGGTAGAGGAAGGTTGACTGCCTGGAGAACGGGAAACTCAGGTAGAAAAGGACCCAATGATAAAACCAATCACCTAACCTTCTCAAGTGGAGAAGTAAGATATACCGCCGCCCACGGGTAAGAGTGTATGAGGGCCTTTGTACAACACTTATAGACCTTGGCTTTTTCAAGATACGTAGTTCATTCTCTTTTGAATATAAAATATTAAGCATGGAAGCAGGGAGGAATGAATCACTGCTTCTTCCTCCCTTCTCTTGATTTTTTGGACACAGGCAGGATACATCAGTCTTGAAAAATGTTCAGTTGACTCTTTGGAGAGACATGTGAAGTGCCAGAGAGAAGGTTTGCGTACAAAAATATATGATAAATGATATTAGGAGCCTCTCCTGAAATGAACGAAGGTGTACTGTGGTTACAGTTAATTAGAGTAGTAGCAATCTAGGCTACCCCCCAGGACCAAGTTTAAGTTGTCCCATGGACATGGATTGTATACAGTTATTCCCTGGGAGATGGGAGGACTTTATGGTGTGCACTTATTAGGGCACTCAGCATAAATGTCAAATAGGATCTACCCAATGAATAAAATGCTAGCTCCAGGCATCACTGTATAGAGGCAGCCATGTTGAATGATCAGAAGTAACAGCTCATAAATGTTCACAGGTATCTGTCCTCCACATGCAAGGTGTATGCTACCTTTTTATAAATCCATCATTAGTTCAGAAGTTATAAAATATGACTACACTTCTGTGGAGGTGGATCCCTCAGCATATACTGGTTATAAGTTTTCAGGAAATAATGTTCTGCATTTCCATATGGGAACAACATATGGCTTTCATTGGCCAGGAAAAATATCCTGTCAGGATATTCCAGGAGAAATATATTAGTAGCCCACGCCTTAAAGGTATATATGCTACATGGGGCTGATCCTAGAGGAAGGTCAGTTTATGGAGAGACAAACCATCACTGTGGATTTTGATCCTTAGTTAGGGACAGGCAAGTCATTATTTCCTTCATGAGCTCCAGACAGTTTTGTTTGTTTCTTATATTTTCCAAGAGGAAGCTCCAATGTTTTGCCCCTGCACTAAGAATAACGTTCCACCAAAGAACCATTGTGATGCATTCCAATTGACAAACATTATGGATCTGTATAGCTGCATCCTTTATCATTTGCAAACTAGAAACAGTGGTGCCCTTAGTTATAGGCTATTTGTATAGTTTGCATGACGCAAGATGAGGTGGATAATGGCCTGCAGCTTCTGCAAGTTTTCCACACCTTACCCTAAACATAAATCCAGTGTATTAGTGAGGTTTACATGACTCTAGGCCCTTAAGGTTGTCCACATTTAAGTGTTTTTGTTTCATTGGTGTACGTTTAGTAAGTCAGCCTGAAGAAGGTGATATTGTTTGGTGAGAGAGTGAGGTGGAGTTTAAACAGGAGGTGGAGAAGATAGAGCATCAGGAAACCTTGCAGTGTGTTGAGAGGAATCGAAGTGAGCAGGGGTAGTGAGTGAATATTTTGCCTACCTTGGAGATAGCAAGACATCCAGGTTAGGAGACTCCTCATGTTCAAGGTCTCCTATTCTCAGCACTACTATTTGATGGTGATCAAAGGCCACCAATAAATCCAGCAATAATGTTGCTTCCACTCCAGTTCCATCAATTGTCATCTTCAAATCATCCCAAATGGATACCAAGCTCCTCTCAGTGCCTGTGTAGAAGCAAATGTGATGGTCAGACTAGATTGGTCCCTTTGATGAATTTAGAGTCACTCTCTTTCTTTGCAAACAAAACTCAAACTAACAGTGGAACCTTCTCAAAGCCAGCACCTAACCTAAAATAGCTCCAAAAAATAAATATTGCCCCTGCTGTCTCCACAGGGATCCGTGTGCACACCGAAAAGCACCCACCGTTACAGTGCCCGTTCCCTCAGGAACTCAACAATTTAAACACAAAAGCACAGGTGCACCACAACACATGGTTCAATAAAATCAGGTATAAAGTCCCAATCAAATAAGTAACAAGGGAAGAGGTTCCTCAGTTTGATCTCTTTATTTCATCAGATAGAAAAAACACAGTACAGCCGACGCATTTCACCCCAGTGCAGGACTTCTTCAGGGCTGTTAGATACAAACATATAAACAAACATATATAAAACACATATACAAAAGACATCATATAACAACATACAAAGAAGAACACCATTTTTAAAACCACAATTGGTCACGTAACATTTGATCCAATCTTACATCCTATTGGTCAAGTCTATTAATAAACTAACATACATAGACAGACAGCTTGATCGGTAGACAGTTCATCTTTTTCCTATTACCGTCTAACATGTGTTCTTCAGTTTTCAGACCCCTATTGCGAATTTTTACATATCTCGTGGGCCAAAATTCCTGTTACATTCTAAAGAAGCATAATATCCCTATCAATTTCTATGTTGTAACATAGTTATTCACCTTGTGCTGCCTCCACTCTGGGAAAGCTATGAGGAGGTATGCAGCTGTTAGCAAAAAATATTTTAGATGAGGAGAAAAATTAGTTTGAGCGGAGAAAGAAGAGATTTATGTGCTTCAGGATAGAAAGAACATACATTAAGGAAGGGGGGAAGGGAGAATAAATTTGGAGCCTAAATCTACCATACAACTTGGGAGTCTCACCAAGGGGCAGAGAATAAAGTAACAATCCCTTCTGAGCAGTTTTCATCAGTATATGCACTCCTATTTTATTCTGTTGACCAACATGGCAATTAGAGCAAAAGAGAAATCAAGCGCAACTATCTAAAACAATACTGGGCAGTTGGGGGAATTGTTTTGGGGAGACTGTAGGGAGTTATTTGTACTCAAACTGTAACGAGATGTGAACTGTATGCTATATGACCTAATTCCAATCTGTACTGCTGGAAAAAAAAGTAATAAATACAAATAAAAATAAAAAAATAAAAAAAAATAACAAACTATCTAAAACAATGTGTACCTACCGCTAAATAGGAACTTTAAGGTACCTCAATGGGTAAACGGAGGTGTTAGAAGAGCACTGCGCCAGAGGAAAAGAAATCGTCTGACCAGATCTACAATATAAACAATGGTAAATGGGATCAATATTCCTCAGTATGGTCCATGATGCTAGAGGCCAAATACACTTGTACACAGTCCAAAACTCCACACTTACATCTCATACCTGTGGGCCGGTGTCTTCATTCCTTGAAACTAGTCATGATTTGTATCTGGACGGCCCTTATATTATTCTTGACCTGTAAGTGTGGAGTTTTGGACTGTGTATAAGTGTACCTGTATGTCTCTGTCTCTCTCTATTTGTCCCTACATCTATCTGTTTTTATCTATCTATCTATCTCTACACAATTGTCTTTCTTTAGTTGTCTCTATTTGACTCGCTTTTCACAATCAAGTATCTGTATTTAGATGTCTCTATCTGTCTTTATCTTTCTTTTTATGTCTCTTTCCATATCTCTCTATGCTAATTTGTGTCTCTGTCTCTATAATTTCATAGCTGTCTATAAGCTCTTTCTCTATTTGAATCAAGCTTTGTTTCTATCTCTGTCTTTTTGTTTCTTTTCCTTTTCTGCCCATCTCTATCTAGCTGTATCTGTCTAGCTCTGGCAATTTGTCTCTATCGCTATATGCTTATGTATGTCTCTATCATTACCAATATGCTGCTGCAGCTATCTCTATAACTATCAGTCTCTGTCTAATGTTTCTACCTCTTTCTGTTATATCTGTCTGTCCCAATCTCTGTCCATTTGCTGCTAAATATATCTGTCTCCATCTACCTGTTTCTTTCTCTATCTTTCTCTGACTACTTCAATATATTTCTTTATCCATCTCTACACTATTGAGACATCTATGTGTCTCTGTCCATGTCTCTCTCTAGCTATCTGTCTTTATCTGCCTGTTTTTCTATCATTATCCATACCTTTCGTTCTCTCTTCTACCTTTCGTTATGTATATGTTTCTGTCTTTCTAAAAGTATCTTTATACAGCAATGTCTTTCTCTCTATCGACTTATCCCTTTCGCTCTTCCTTTATCTGTCTCTGTCCATCTGTCTCTACCTTTATTTTCTCAATCCTTGTCTTCACTATCAAGCTGCCTCTGTCTCTGTCTCTGTCTCTCTCTCTCTCTCTCTATCTGCCTATCTTTCAGTCTCTCTGTCTCTTGAATGATCTGACTGTCTCTGTCTGTCTCAGTTTATCACTGTCTGTGTATTTGTATTGCTACCTATGTATCTCTGGCTACTCTGTGTATCTGTTTCCGTCTGACTTGATATCTAGCTGTCTCTATATATCTAAATCTCTACAGCTGTCTCCATCGGTTTCTGTCCATATCTTATCTATCTAGCTCTATATGAATCTCTACCTATCTAGTATTCCTGTGTGTCTATATGTGTCTCTCTCTGTTGGTATGACTTCATCTTTATCCATTCATTTATTTTCCTACAAGTCTCTGTGTATGTAAATGTCTCTATTAGGTAACACCTCTCTATTTGTCTGTCAATCTCAGCTAACTATTTACTTTTTTATGTCTCTTTTGGTCTTTATGTATTTTATTTAGGTCTCTCTTAATGGCTTAACTGACTGTCTGCAAATCTGCGTTTCTGGGGCATCCATTTTACTTACAAAACGACTTACAAAAAAAACCATTCTTGAATTTACAGGAATAATTAGACAACCTCTCACATTTTTTTTTAGCTTTTTGAACTTTTTACTTTTTTAAAATTTCTTTTTACTAAGACATTTGTGTATTTTGCTAGCATCTGGAATAAAGTGACTAATTTGTGAGGGGGTTGCCTCTACAAACTTAACAAATCCACTCTTGTTAGGTCAAAAAAAGTTTTCAGAGAATCTTTGCTTACCCCTTGGAAGCTATGGTAAAAGCTCAACTCCTGGAAGCCGGCAATGTCCAGAAAAGTGTGAGTTAAGTTCAAACCGCAATTTTAAAGTAAAGAAAACACCAAAATAAAACTCCTGAACCAATTTAGAAAAACTGAGAAATATTTAATGTATAAAAGACACCATGATTATTAAAATAGGTGGAACAGAACAAGAGATATAAATTTTTCAAGATTTAAGGCACAAAGCATCAGGGAAAATTAAAGCACCAATCCTCTCTCAATCTATCCCCCATACAGCAACTTATTGCAAGGAAATTGGGTTGTGTTTCTCAGGTAAAATTGAGAAAATGCATTCATCCATCGAGAATCAACATTCTCTTTTTGAGAAAGCACTGACTTCCGTAGAACCTCATGCAGATGCTAAGGCTCATCTGGAGCCTTTGAATGGCAAGTCTATTCTGGTTCCCCGCACTCCTGCCCTCATTTTACGGACTCCCAATTTGCAATAATTTTAGGCCCTCATTATCCTAAAATGTTTAATCAATCTCTGATATAAGCAACTTTTCCAGAGATGTGGAACGAGGCAATATTACTGCCCCTGGAAAAAAAACTGGCATTGATTTGTGGATCTTTTCTAATTATCAACAAATATCTCTCCTCCCCTATATGGTAAACATTTTTGAAAAACTGGTGAATGAGCAACTGTCCAATTTTTTAGAGTTTAATACGCTTTTGGATCCATCTCAGATTGTTTTTTGTGCAAATAATAGCACTGAGTCTACAATGCTTGCAGTGCTGGATGATATCAGGTCAGTAGTTGATTGGGGAGGGGACACGACCCTGATCCTACTTGACCTGTCAGCAGTTTTCATCACTGTTTCGCACAGCTTGTTAATGGGTAGACTTCACAAGTGGCAGTGCTCCGAATAAAACGCAGACAGTGCAACTGGGTGCCTGCAGATCTCGCTCTTTTAGTTGAATCTGCGGAGGTCCACAGGGGCTCCTCGCTGAACCCCACTCTTTTTAATGTTTACGTAGCTTTGCAGGCTAAAATTGTAAGGAACTGGGGCTTCAAGGTCACTTCTCACACAGCCTAATTTACGCAGCTGTTGTTATCACTAGGGGAGGATCACTATGAGACCCGAACCAAGAACCTGCTGTTCCGTGGTGTGCATCGGATTTGGGATGCCTCTTGGTGGCCTGAACCTCTGGAAGAGATGCCCATGCCCAAGAAATCAGCTAAGAACCTGAGGGTCATCAAGTTTCATGTCAGGACAACGTGTGGCAAATGGTTCAGCATTCTTAAAATTTGAGAAGATTATTCAAATGGACTCCAATTGCTTGGCGGAAAAGCATAGTCCAAGTTCTCATAATGAGTAGACTTGTCTATAGTAATTAACTATTCATAGGCATGGCCAATTACCTTTTCATTAAATTGTAGGTAATACAAAACACAGAAGCCAAACTAATCTGTAATATGGACAGAGTTGGCTTTGCTTCAGCTTGTTTAACCTCTCTGCACTTGATACCAATGTGCAAGAGGGACAATATATGCATAATGTGGGCCCAGAAATTATACAAGCAAGAGTGGAATTTTATAATCCCACTAGTGAGCTAACATCATGCAATTTGGCCCTGGCTAAGTCCAAATGCATAAGGAGGAGCAGATCAGGGGGCTGTTCCTTTTTTTACTTGGCTGAGGCTCTATGGAACTCTCTATCTTTGGACATATGTCTTATTACAATCATACAAGTTTATGAAAAACCTAAAAACCTGGTTATTCCCATGTTAATGTACGGAATGACGTTTCTGTCCTGGTTCAGATATTTTCTCAGTGGACGGGTTGGGCATCTACTTGGCACCATGACATCCCCTAAGGGATAAGTGTTGCACTTTATAAATACATAAAATAAAATAAATAAATAAATGAGAAGTCACTGTTTGCCGTTTACAGGTACCTAGGCGTGATTTCAGGCACACTGCAATGGGTAGGAATGACAGAGACACCAAACGGGTCATCACCATCCATGTTTTCACTGTAGACCGAGGGCCTGTTTTAGATCTTGGCAGATGGGATACTCCATCACAAACCTGATGAATATCCTGTCCAACACATTCCTTTTTTTTTTTTTTTTTTTTTTTTTTTTTTTTAAATATAAAAACTTAGGAAAAATCATCATCTTAATAATATTGGTGCATCCCACCAACGATAAATGCAAGTTGTTCATTTTTTCCAGATCCCTTTTTACAGAGGTCAACAAGGGGTCGAGGTTGCTTTTAACGATGCTATCTATCTCTGCTGTGATTCGCACCCCTAGGTAAGTTGCTACTTCTACCACTCTATCGTCATTACATATTGCCCACTGGTTTTTAACAATCTGGGTTTTAGTACATGTCCAACACATTCCTAGTGCATTATATCCTGTGGCACTTGTAATATTGCCGATGGGATATCCGTCACGTTGGGACAGAGTATCCCATCCTGCAAGATCTAAATCGGGCCCTTAGTCTCTGGAATTAAATTCAGAAGCTTCCAGCAGGCCATGGTCCAAGGCTGTGGCTGGCGATGGTCCCTCGAAGTCAGGTTCGTCATCATCAAACACCTGTTGAAGCCATTTGATTTTGGTGCCAAAAGCTATGAGGGGGCAAATCTTGATTTTGTATCCGCCTTTCCTGGTCTATATATTACCTTTGCGTTTGGTCACTTTTTTGGAAATCAAATTCCTCTAGGTGACAAGTCTGAAGGGAAAAGCTGGACAGGTCTTTTGAAGGTAGATCAGTTTTCTGTAAGGTCCTCTGAACCAGTTTTCAGCATGCCAAAAAGATGTGAGTAGACAAGCCTGGTTTTCTTGCCTGCCTAGGATGTGCACTTCCTGGGAAAATCTCTGCATCTTTTCCCGGTTCACCAGTAATGGAAAAAATCATTCAAATCTTTTCACCAACTGCTGTGAATGTTTGCTCTGGTCATCCCTGCAAACCTTAGCTCCACAGGGCAGAATGCCAGGCACCAGGTCTCGCTCCAGATATGTATTCTTTAGGATTCAATCCTCTGCGGTCAGATGTGTCCTCTTTGAGTCAGAATTCCTTCTGCATTTTGAGTTCCCGAAGTAGCCAAGCAGGAGGCCAACCATTTGACACTTGGGGAGCAGATTGGGTCCCTGGATGTGAGCAGAATACATATGTTCTTGAGTCTGCTTCTTCCAATACGAGTTAGGAGTCAGAAGTCTTCCTCCTTGGGGGCCTTTTCTTCAGGTGGTCTTCCCTGGACTGCAATGTTCTGATGAGCTGGTGACTGGGATGCCAGATTTATCATGTGCACTAGTCAGTGATTGGAGAAATTCTGTTACTCAGTCCTAACAATCCTCCATTACATTTTGCTGTACTGTACAATTACCCAGTAGCCCTTGTTCCAATATGGTAGAACCCTTCTGCTGCAAGACAGGCCTGTCTTCAGGCCCTTGACCACACCCTATTTAGATGAGCTGTTCTCCCACCTTACAGGGTCTAAACTGCTTCTTTCCCATACTGTGAGTAGAACTTGGTAGTCTAGAAAGGTCTCAGGAACCAATAGAAGCCATCTGTGGCAGCTCCAAGTCCAAAGAGGTAGTGCTAAATCTACCTTTTTTCTGCCAGGTGTTCCCGCTCCACCCAGATAGCTAATCCTTGCAAATTGGCCTATTGTTAGCACCCATCTTTCTGCCTGGGCGCAAATGACAGACACATCCTCAAAGCCAGATCAATTAATTCTCACAGTGTATTTCAGCTCTGGAAGTGTGTTGTGGGGCAGGTTCGAGCCATTTTTGACTCAGGCAGCAAAATGTGTATTTTTACAAAGTTACATTTCTGCCCAAGTTATCAAAAATTTGGTTTCATCATAAAATCAGACTTTTCCTACTTTGCAAAGGCATTTTTTCCTGTTGTGTGTCATTGTAATGCATTTAAACTGAAGCCAGGTCAGAGTACTGGTAAACATATTTTTGTCACATATGGGGGGTGGTATAAATACACACTGCAGCCCCCCCCAAATTTAACTTTTACACTTTAGGTGCCTTTTCTGCATCAAATGAGGGTCTTACATGACAGTTAAGTATACCAATTGGATGAAATCAATGATACCTATACCATTTTAGCACTAGAGCGTACATAACATAGCATTGAATAACAGGCTCACAGTGCAGAGAGTCCTAATACCAACAAAAATAGGGTAAATAAAATATAAGGTGACCATTCAAACAAGGCAAACTTGGTATAAATAGATATTAGCAACATATATAAAAGACACGTTCTATTTTTACACGTTTAAATATTAACAGTAATTCTATGAATTAGTAGCACCCTCAGGTACTTCTATGTGTGCTACTTCAATGTTTTCTTTAAAGAATAATATAAAACGAATATTTTTACAGATTAAAACCTACTAAAACCTACTACAACTATTCTTTTTTTAATACATTTACAAACATCACACATACATACAAATCCCACTGTCAAGGACAGAGATTATTGGCTTTGGCAACATTTGGGTTGGTTAGAATTTATGGTTAGATGGAGGAACAAAGGCATTGTTGGCGGTTCAGCTGGACGGATACACCCATAAGCTTGTAACAAATATTTTGCGGTAATATTGCAACACATTTACTCTTAATGCCACAAACAGCCCAAAGACTTGTACCGATTAGTTGTAAAAATACTCAGGGGCCTATTCACATGGTGAACTTACATGTGAGTAATCTACATGTGCACATTTACTGTTACATGTTACAATAAATATACAATCCAACATTTAAAAGTGTAAATTGGCTACAGTAAGTAAACTCATACGTCTCCACCTCTTGAATTCAGGGCTGAAGCCCAACTTACAAATGTAAAATTACTACTAGTAACGTTTCACACGGAAGCAGAGGTCTCTGCCAGCAGGATGGCAATTTCCGCATTGAATAGTACAGGGGACTGATAAAGAGTTGATGAAACTTTTTTTTAAAAGCACAAATATTTAAAGAAAAATTCTATATGTAATTAATTACATTTAAGAAAAACTACTTTTTAAACATTTATTTAAAAAATACCCACCTAAAGTCAAATATTTTTATTTATTATGCTTTCAATGTTACCATACATTATGTGTAGAAATAATGTAATTTACTTTAATTATATTTTGAAAAATAAAGTTACATCTATTTATACATTTACATTTTTTTAATATATTTAAAAAAAACTGAATGATAATAAATATCTATTATTTTGTCTATATATTTTAACAATAAATTAGATATATATTTATTCAAAACGTTGAAATAAATTAATTTATTTTGCCAACATTTCAATTGCGGGTTCTAGTTTAAGCCCCATCTTATTTTCTCTGTATTTGAGAGTGTTACAGTACCAGTTGATGCCCATGTATTGCACTGGACTTACTCCAGGTCTGACATGTTCTGTATTTTGTGTTGACTGGGTGAACAGGGGGACAAATGACAAATACTTAAAGCCAAAGAGCCTAGAGAGTCATCATAAAGTTTGTGCTCAAAATACTCAACTATTTATATTAGACACAAGGTAATTCTCACTCACTCACCAGCCATGCTCTCTCACCCTCACTCATCAATTCATTCTCACTCTTCCCTTCATTCTTTTGTGCTGTTTCTCTCTTCCGTTCTCTGTTGCTCTCTTCCCCCTCTATTCTCTCACTCTCTCTCCAGCATTCTTTATCTCTCCTGCATTGTCTCACTTTCTCCCCCTTCCATTGTCTCTCTCTCATACTCGCATCGCTATTCTCTCCCTTTATCTCACTTCCATTCTCGCACTCTCTTTTCTCTCCAATATCTCTCCCCTCCTTTCTTTCACTCTGATTTCCCTCCATCATCTAACTTTTCTCAATTTTCTTTCTTTGTTAACCATTCTCTCATCGTCATTCTCTCACTTTCTTTTTCTGCCATTCTCTCACTCTCTCCTCTCCAGTCTTTCTGTTTCCTAATTTCTGTCCCTCCCCTCAATTTTCACTCCCCCACCTTCTCCTGCTGATGCTCTTCTCCATTCTAATCACTCTACCCCAATCTCCCAAATCCATTCTCTTTTTCTCTCACCTTCATTTGATTTCAAGAATCGTTTCTTGCTCTCCCTCTCCATTCTTTATCACTATCCCTCACCTTCTCTCTCTTGCCCATTCTGCCACCTTTATTTTCTCTCTATTTCTCTTCCATTCATTCTCTCTGAGTCTCTCCTCTATTCCCTATATCACTCACCCCTTTGTCCTTTCTCTCACTCTTTATGGCCTCTATTCCTTTTTATCCCCTCATGTTCTTTCTCACTTTCACCTGCATTCTTTCTCTTTCTCATCTCCTTTACTCTCTTTCCTCCATCATTTTCTCTCTCTCCTAATCACCCTTTCTCTCTTCCATCCATCATCTCTCTGTCTTCAATCTTCCTCACCACTCCATTCTCTCTGTCCTTCTAAATACTGTATCTTCCATTCATTCTTTCACACTCTCTCAATGCTCCTTCTCGCCTACACTCAACCCTCTATGTTCTCCCTTACTTTTTCTCTCCTTTTTCGACCTCTCTCTTCTCCACTCTTCCTTTCTCTCTCTCTGACCTCCACTATCTCTCTTCCATTGATACGCTATCATTCTTTTCTCCTCCATACTTTCTTGCACTCTGTCTTCCCTCTACTCACTCACACGCTGTCCCACTCCTCCATCCTCTTTTCTGCTCTCACCTACAATCTCTCACTTGCTTTGTCCTTCATTCCAGCTCTCCCTCCATTCTGTCTTGCTGTCCTTCCACCAATAGTTCTGGCTTCTATTGCTTGCCGTTTCATATTTGTGAGTGACTGCACATTACAGCCTGCTCTATTGGTTTTGACAATATTTGCTTTTTATTTGTTTTGTCTTGTCTGGTGCTGTATGCTGTTGTGGGGATATTGTGCATCAGAATGTGTAATGTGTTAGTGATAGGGAGTCACAATGGAATTCCAAATTGCACCTTTGTCCACTGTGAATGCTAATATATTTTGTACACCAAACCTGAGTTATAATCAGGACACATGACTAGTATTTTTTATAATTTTAATGTCAATGCCATTTTAGTTGTGTTGATTTTGTTTTCTGTAACGTGGAACTTTAATTTTTAACTTCTATCTTTTATCGTGATGTTTAGTATGTATCCCAGTTGAGTTATAAAACAATAAAACAAACCTCAAGAAATAAAATCAACAGGCAATTTTATACTACCAGGCAGTGTTTTTGGAAGGCATGTCCCCATACCCATTTTCTCACCCTCTCTCCTCCATTCATTCTATGACTTCCCCCTCTGTTTTGTATCTCACAGGCCCCTGTATCCCTTTTCTCAGATTCTCTCCCCGCCATTTCCCCCTCTCCACACCAATCTTTCTTTTATCTGAATTCTTTCTCTCTTCCCTCCACTTTACTCTCACCTCTCGTTATCACTATCTCTTTTCTCTTTCTCTCTTACATCCATTGCTCCTGTCCCTAATCCTCCCCTCTCCTCCATTATGTCTGTTCCTCTACATTCAGTGCCTTGAGACCCTAATGGGTGAGTAGCCATGCTATATAAACCCCTGATTGATTGATTGATTCTCTGTCTTCCAGTCATTCACACTCTCTCTTCCCTCAACATGCTCGAACCCGTCCATGTTCACTATTGTTGTTTCTCCCTCTAGTCACTCTCCTTCCTCTCCTCTCCTCTCCTCTCCTCTCCTCTCCTCTCCTCTCCTCACCTCTCCTCTCCTCTCCTCTCCTCTCCTTCCTCTCCTCTCCTCTCCTCTCCTCTCTTTCCCTTCCTATGGACTCCATTATCTCTCTTACACTCATTCTCTTTCATTCTTTTCCTCCATTCTTTAAGGGCATCCTTCATGCTGAAGTCTGCCTCATTAGGGCCTGAAGAAATATGATCACATCACCCCCGCCCTGATGGAACTCCATTGGCTCCCTTTGGTGGCCCACACCTTCTTCACAACCAGCTGCATCATTAAAAAAGAGATCAAGACATGACAATCTGGAGGCGTGGCTTGGGCCGCCAGCAAGATGGCTGCACCCTGCTGAGGCTCCATGGGGGACTGGAGCTGTTTTCCTGTCTGGAGCGTCTCCTGGTCTCCAACCTGGACATGGAGTGTATGCAGTAAGGGAGCCGGTGCTGGGGCACAGGTAGTTGCTTTTTTCTTTTTTCTTTGAGCTACCTGAAGACCTGTTTCCCCAGCGTCGCGCTCCTTTTATTCCCATCAGTGGCACCCGCCATTTTGACCGCGGCGGGCAGCCGCTCCTCATTCTCCTCACAGCGTGTGTTTTCATGTCGCTAGAAGAGCGGTGCGGGACACTTCATCTTATGGACATTATCTTTTGGCCACTCTATTTCAATTTAATGCTGGACAAACATTTTTTTTATTCGCTCTTTGAAGACTGCTGCTGTCTTAAGGGCACTTTCTTTGAGGTAATTGGACAATATGAACTGGGGTGGAGAGTGAAGACACACCTGTTCTGCCTGCATAATTTATCTGTTCAGTGCCTGATACAACTATGATTCCTTCATGTGGCACCTTTTTGAGCATTCATGTTATATTTGCGGCACAGTGGTGCTTTCTTTGTTGCAGTTTAGCATCTTTCTCTCTTTGGTTAGAGACCCCTCATTTTCCATCAAGGTGCCTTTTCATGCTGTTATCATGCTATGCCTTTTCTGAATGGGACTCCACAATAGTGGTTCTTCATCTAAGCCACTTCATACTGCTTCAAGTGTACTAACCTCTACCCTTCAAAATTACCATTATCCACATGTGTTACCGTTCCTTCATATGGTCTTTTTGCATTTTGAATAATCTCGAACTGGCTTGCTGTTCAACTATTTTGTTCTGAGGAGAAGCTTTTTTTGTCTCTCCAGCTCTAAATATCTCTTGAGGTGCTCATGTACTGTTCATTCAGCTGGTTACTCCTGTCTTGGCGGCTTTTCCTGCTCTGCTGGATTTACCTTCCAAAGTTGAAGATCATTATACCTTTTCCTGCGATAATTTGTATTGTCTGACAATATTGGTTTTTAATATTCTCATGGATCATCCTCCTACATTGGTTTAAAAAACCTCTCCTACCACAATGTCGTCTCAGCGTAAAGATTCTACTACGACGGTCGCTCACAAACGGCAAAACAAAGAGCCTTACTCTCCTACGAAATCACCACTTCCAGTCACTATGGAGGATCTTATGGAAGAACTTAAGCTCATGAAACCCTTTGTTATAGACACAAACGCTGCCATCCAGAGGCTTGAAGAAAAATGGTCCGATCTAGAATCTAGAGTTTCTGAGGTGGAACAAAGAATTGGCAACACCCAGGATGTGATTCCTCAAGTGACAGCCATGTCTAAAGAAATTGCTCTACTCAAGGCGCAGACCGAGGCCTTGGAAAATCGAAATAGGCGGAATAACCTTCGCATTTACGGAATTCCTGAAGGAGAGGAGGGGTCGGATATGCTTACCTTTCTGAAGATCTATATCCCCAGGATTGTCGGCCTTAAAGATGGTATTAACCTAAACTTGTAGCGTGCTCATCGCATTGGTCCACCATCTGGTGCTCCCTCATCTTCTTCATCAAATAATCGGTCTTGTGGGATAATTGTGTTGTTTCTGGAATATACTTAGTTATTGATGGTCCTCTCTGCTGCCAAGCTGAGAAAACAGATGCTGTGGTCCGGTCAAAAAATCTTTTTCTCTCAGGATGTGGCTCGTGCGACTGCTGCTCGCCACAGAGAATTCCTATCTATTCGCCCTGCACTTCGTTCTATGAATGCCAGATATGGTTTGGTGCACCCTTGCTTCTTCAAGGTCACATTTAAAGATTGGTCCTACTCCTTTGATCGCCCTGTAGAGCTTCGCCACTTTATTTCTCGTCATAAGGGATAGGAGATGACTTTTGAAGTATCCTGAATGTTGTTTCTTTCATGTATTATCTTGAATTTGTTCCGTTCTTTCTTCCATTGTTGGTTTTTGAAGGCAGTGTTGCTGTTCTTTCTTGTTGCTGTTGATTGTACTTCATAGCTTCATTGTTTCATGTTGTTTTTTGGTTCTTGCTTCTCCATGTAGATAGTCATCTCTCATTTTTCCTTGTGTTTCCTCCACAGGTTTTTTTTCTTCATTAAAGAATCATTCCTTGATGTCTCCTCACCCTTACCCTTTCGTTTCGACCCTACCATTTCTAATTGTCTCAGATGTTTGGTAAGTTTTCATGTTTCCTACTCATTCGTTGTCCTTTTCATCTTCTTGAATTATCACTTATTTGTATTACCTTACATTCTCATTTATTCTGTATCAGTCCTTTCTCCTTTGTTCTTTTAATGTGCTCCCTTTTTCCTCCTTTCTTAATTGGCTTATCTGTTCCCTTCGCCCTCCGGTTTCCTTTGCTGGCTCTGTTGCCTGTCTTCCCCTTGCAGCTCACATCTCCCACCTATCTTTCTTTTCTTGGATGTGTATTCTGATTTCCTTGACTGCAGTCGTTTTTCCTTATATATCTCTTTCTTTTCTTCTCTTCTATTTGACTTCCAATTCTTCTTACATTTTGTTTTCTGATGTACTTTCTCATAAAATTCTGGTCATCATAGTGCATTTATTTGTTTTTTCATACTCAATTGTTCCTATTTAAATGCTTTCATGGCTTCTCTGATAGCGTCTATATAATTTGGCTGAATTGTTTATTATTATTAATATTATTATCAATTTATATAAATTGTAATGGCTGATAATGTTCGGATTGTCTCATGGAACGTAAAGGGTTTGCGCAATCCTGTTAAAAAGCAACGGGTACTTACCCACCTATCTAGACTCCAATGTAAAATTGCTATGTTATAGGAAACCCACCTTAACGAGAGTGACGTCCGTTCCCTTAAAAAGCAATGGGTAGGTCTATTGTTCCCCCTCTAAAGATAGAAAAAATGGTGTTGTAATTCTTTTCCATAAATCTTTATCCCTCAAGATAGAAAAAGAAGAAAAAGATGAAGAGGGTCGGTGGCTTCTCCTTCATACTACCATTAACGGTTCCCAAGTTTCCCTTCTCAACATTTATGGCCCCACAGGCATTGATTCACAATTCTGGCAATCCATGTCCCTTACTTTACATGCATGCACTAGCCCTAACCTCATAGTGAGCGGTGACTGTAACCAAGTTATGGACCCCTTCACAGATAGGAAGTCTTCCTCTAAGTACTTCCCCAATAAAATGCTAAAAACCTTTGCTAGGACCATTTCTACAAGGGGTCTGGTAGATGCATTGAGGATTCTTAATCCTGACAATTTAGAATACACATTTTATTCACTTACTCATAATTCCACTTCTAGAATTGACTATATATTTTTAAGTCCACTTCTCCTTTTACACCTCATACATGCAGAAATTGGCCCTATTCTCATTTCAGACCATGGTCCCGTCTTAATTAGTTTAGATCTTCCCTCTTTATCTCCCAAATCTCGTCGTTGGCGTTTTAACAATTGCCTTCTCCTGTCTCCGAATTCTTTCTTATTAATTCAACTCCGGATATGCCCTTTCATACTGTTTGGGATTGCTACTGCTAGGGGATTCATTATAGACTAAGTAGCTACTAAAAGGAAGCTGTTTCGCAAAGAATCAGCCTCCTTATTTCCTCTATATAAAAATTAGAACATCTATATTATTCATCTAAGAATGCTGACTCTCTTAAATCCTTGATTCAAGCTAAACTAGATTTTAATAGGAAATCCAGAGAAGATGCTTCGGGGACTTTGTTAAAAATAAATGCTAAATTCTATGGTGGCCGTAAACGAGCTGGTAAGTTGTTGGCGAATTATTTGAAGGTGAAATCTCAAAGATCTAGAGTTGTTAAGATTATCGACGATCACGACATCCCTCATTTCAAAGACGAAGAAATTTTAACTTGCTTTACAAATTGTTATAAGTCCCTTTACACTCCAGAATCTTCTCCTTCTGAAGCCAATTTGGATTCCTTTTTGGACTCCTTACCTCCCGCTCCTGTCCTCTTCCTGATTGTTCCTTGTTAGAAGGAGATATCTCTATTTCTGAGATCAAATCTACCTTGTCCATGTTGCATAAAGATAAAGCTCCTGGTCCTGATGGCCTTACCGCTGAGTTTTATTCCTGTTTTTCTCATGTTCTTTTGCCCCATATCTTATCTCTCTTTCAATACTTTGTCTGAAATGGAGAGGCTAGAGGTTCCTTTCTTGAAGCAATGATCTGTCTCATTCCTAAAAAGGATAAAGATCCCTCCCATTGTGCTAATTATATAAAAATGTCCTATATCCTTGATTAATCTTGATTGTAAATTATTTGCCAAGATATTAGCCCTTCGTATTAACCAAGTTGTTCCGGACCTGATTGGATTTGAACAAACAGGGCTTGTTGAAGGTACGAATATCTCTGATAACTCTAGAACCTTCCTTAATATAATTCATCTTGGCCCAGATGTAGGTAAAATAGATTTACCGAATTTTAATTACCGAATTTTACCGATTCGGTAATTAAAAATCGGTAAATCTAAGGGGTGGATATGTAGGTATTCCAGATGTGCTGGAATACCGATTCTGAAGAATTCGGTATTTACCGATTCGGTAAATACCGAATCGGTAATGCCCATTCATTCCTGAAGCCCATAGGAATGAATGGGCATTACCGATTCGGTATTTACCGATTCGGTAAATACCGATTTGCACAAGGGTGCAGGGGGTGTCACTTTGACACCCTCTGGCACCCCCGAAACAGGCTCGGGTGCCATGTGGCAGGCATACATGCCCTAAGGGCAGGTCTGCCTGTCACATGGCATAGGTGTGCATGCACACATGTGCATGCACACCGGAATCGGTATTTTACCATCAAATTGGATTTGATGGTAAAATACCGATTCTGTAAGGCCTCTGGGACTCTGAAGAGTCCCACCTACATCTCGGTGCCTCAGAATCGGTAAATTTACCGATTTTTTATTTTACCGAATCGGTAAAATTACCGAATCGGTAATTTTACCGATTCGTTAAAATAATGCCCCCTACATACCTGTCACCCATATACCGGTCGGTAACGGCCAAAAATACTGATTTTTCGGCCGTTACCGACCGACCTACATCTGGCTCCTTGCCTCTAAGAGTACCTCTCCTATTGCTGCAGTAACCTTAGATGCGGAAAAAGCATTTGACCGCGTTCACTGGCTTTCCATGATGCAAACTCTTAAATGGCATAGCTTTGGCCCTTCTATTCTTTCTTACATTCATTTGCTTTATTCTTCTCCGACCACTTCGGTTTACATCAATGGCTCCCAATCCTCTTATTTTCCTTTACAAAGAGGCACTCGTCAGGGATGCCCTCCTTCTCCTTTACTTTTTATCCTTTCTCTTGAGCCTTTCTTTGATTCTTTAAGACACTCCCCCACTTTTCGAGGATTTATACACGAGTCTTTAGAAATAAAATGTACTGCTTATGCAGATGATAATATGTTATATGTCTCTGATCCCTCAACATCCTTACCTGCATTTAATGATATTCTCTCTTCTTATGCTGCCCTCCCTGGTTATAAATAAAATCGGAAGTACTCCCCTTGAATAAATATTGTCTAAAAAGTATGTTTGAATGCCTCGAATTTAAATGGAATACTAACAGCATTACCTGTTTAGGGATTAAGTATTCTTCCGCAATTGTAAAAATGACTCAGGTTAATTTGGAAAAGGTTTTGTCTAAAGTTAAAACTATGGCTGATAGATGGTCTCCTCTCTATTTATCCTGGTGGGGTAGATTAGACACCATTAAAATGATGTTCCTACCATTCATTAATTGTTATCTATCTATGTTACCTATTAAAATACCTTTGACATTTTTCAAGACACTCAATAGTGTTCTGAGGAGATTTCTTTGGAATGGTCGGAAAGCCTGTATTTCTTTAGCCCTTCTCTCAGCTCCCAAAGATTGGGCGGTGTTCAGTTTCCTAATTTTCGACAATATAATTCTTCCTTTTTATTACGTCAAATCCTACCATACTTATCTTACTTATCTGCAGGAGAAGCTTCCGCCACTTCAATTTGGCACAGACTAGAGGAATCTTTGATTTCACTGTTCCCCTTTTCACTTTTGGCAGGTTTCTCTCATTCTCCTTGATGTTTAAGTTTTAACTGGCCAATGATCTCTCACTTTATTTCAATTTTTTCACGCTATTATTTGTAAATCCCAGACTCCTCTTCAGATATTTTTTAACTCACCTCTTTGGCATAACAAAAGAACGAAAATGTCTAATCGTACTATTTTTTGGAAGGCATGGGTCGCCAAGGGGATTTTTCAGGTTAAACAAATAATACGGGATTCTAGATGCCTTTCCTTACAAGAAGTTCAATCTACCTTTGATTTATATGCATCTTCTATATCAAAATATGAAGCCCTACATCAGTCCTTGACGGAACAGCCGTCTCTATTTTCTGATACACCTGCTCTTTCTCAAAATCCCCTGATAGAACCTTTACCTACTTCTCCTTCCACTAAAGCCTCTCTAATCTACTCGTATTCACATTTCTTCCTCCCTAATCGTCCTAAGAGTAAAGTTGACCTCTTATGGGAATCTGATTCACAACGTAAATGTGTTTGTATTTATATAGCGCACTTCCACCCACAGGTCTCGTAGCGCTGTATTCATACCGCTGTGGAACCCATCCTGGCTTTCCTGTGAAATGTCCACTCCTGGGCACCCCCAAGGTGAAGCCAGGCATCCAAGCGCCACTGGGGCCATTGTGGAGATTAAGCAAGCTATTACCTAGAGTCACAGAGTGGGACCCATGATTAGACTAGGCACCGAGGCGAGCATTATCAGGTCCGGGGAAATTGAGCCCAAGAGCCGCCGAGGCGGGAATTGAACCCTGGTCCCGGGCCAGACCTGTGTATCAGGGTCTGCCGCTCTAAACATTGAGCCACGCTTCTCCACGTACCCTTTCTGTTCTTACTTGTAATTCCTTATGGGCTTGCATACATCACACTTCATGTAATTGCAGTACCACTCAGACCCTTTATTATTTTTACCATAGACTATTTTCAACTCCTTTATCAATCTCCAAATATAGCCCCAATGTATCCCCAAATTGTTGGGTATGCCTGACAACTCCTTATTCCTTTATGCATTCCTTTTTCCTTTGTCCTAATATTAATCAATTTTGGACCAAAGTATGTGCATCAATTTCCTCTATTTGCAATATTGATTTTCCTTTTGATATATTCTCTATTTTTTTGGGAAGTAACTCTGCAATTTGGTTTGCTTCACGTAAGCTAGGAATATTTGTGGACTTGTTGATAGCGATTGCTTTTCAGGTAATTACCTCTGATTGGAAAGATGCCTCAAAGATTTCCTTTTCTGCCAGGTGGAATCTTCTATGTTACCATCACAGACTGGACCGTGCTCCTGCCAAAACTTCTCAACAGCTTATTCGGAAAGAATCCTTCTGGTCTCCACTTACAAATCATTTATCAGCGTCAGCATTGTGTAAACAAGACAGTGTCTTTGTTTTTCAACCACCATGAGTATCTTAATTTTAACACTTGTATAGTCTTGATTTCACATTGGAAACCATGCTTTATTTGATGACTTATGTTTGTTTATTGTAAGATATCACTATTACCATACCTCCAATCTCTTCTCTTTCTTTCTTTTCTTGCTCTTTGTTTTCTTTCCTTCTTTTTCTGCCTTTTTATTCTTCTCTTTCTTTCTATTGCTTCTCATTATTTCTTTTCCATTTCATCTTTTCATATGTATTCCCTTTTTCTTCTTTAAAACCATAAAATGTAAAATGCTATTTGTTTTTCAGGTACATAGTTTTCTTCGTGCTTTTCTTCCTTTTTTTGGGCATTCTTTTCCTTTATCTTAGTTTTTATTGTTCTAGTTATTCAGCCAAATTATATATTCAGTTGCTTATTAATGCTTCTTGTTTTAATTGTATTGAATTTTATTTATACCTTTGTCTTTAAACTCTTTAATAAAGCTCTGAAACTCAAAAAGACATGACAAGATCAAAATCTCTGATTGTGGTCTGTATTCTCGCAGGATGGACACCCTCCGACCACAGACTAAGAACAGCAAAAAAAAAAAAAAAAACAGGACAATAGGTCTTTTCTATCAGTCCATCCAGGATCTGGAACAACACCTTTGTATACCTAAGAACCACTCAACACTCCTCCTATTTAGGAAAGGCTCATCTCTTTAATGAAGACTTAGAAATAGTGTATTGACCAAGCACAACCCAGCATCCTCTATTATTACTCGTTGACTTTATGCTTGTCTTTGACCACATACAGCATTCTGCTTCTTTTGACTAGGTTTGCGCTATAAGAACACCATATATATGCGCATACATAAGTAAATACAGAGCTTCAGAAGTAGCTTCCTAAATCTAAAACTTGCACAGATTCCCAAAAGTATTGCTGGGGTTTTTAATCAATCATCACAAGTTAACAAATCTATCTCAAAACATAGGCTAAATGGATGAGTGGGCTTAAAAATAGCATTATGAATCCCAAACTCTTATGTATGTCCAACTACAGAGAGCTTTAGTACAATATTCAACACACAATATTCAGAGTTAACAGAAAGGGCTTTGGGTCAGCCTCATTCAGTCATTAAATTTCATTGACTTCTTAAGGTGGGCCTACGTTTATATTGTCTAATGTTTCTTTAAGAAAGTAGATAATTTATTTTGTAGCTCTCTTGCTGTGCTTGCACCCTCCAATCCGTATGCTGTAGGACACTTAGGAATGGGTGCATATGGTGGTGATGGTTGGCATGATTTAATAGTTTTTTTTAGGTAACCACTGCAGTTTCGCCTCCATTTCTGCACCATATCTTCCATTTATGAAGATGTGTGTACAGTCATTACATGGCATCCTTGCATCTTATAGGTAAAGAGCATGTCCATGGGTTTGAAAATTGACAATCCACTGATATCTATGCTGTTCAACATGTGATATCATCGGACGGGAATCAAGGAGCATCAGTCGCTTTCACTCTCCCCTCCAAAAGAAAGACTCCAGAAACACCATGATGGGATGTGCAGCGCAGGCTCCAGCTAGCAGCCACACCCAAATCTTCTTGCACCTCTCATTGCCCAGCATCACAGTCCCCCACCCACTGAGCTTTAATGCCTCACCATGGTAATAGGGATGGGAGAGTAGACCATGCCTGCAGCATCCTAGGCCGCTGCTTACATTTCCCTGGTATTATTGTAGCATTTAAATCCACTCCCTGTATAGGTAGAAGAATAGGGTTATTAAACGTAGATATAACAGCTAAAGTTCCTTCCAAAGCTCAGCTATTTTTATTCTTCACAGACATTTGAATGAACATTATTTCCCTTTGCAATTCCTGTGTTTTCTGATTTGTCCCTTTCTTTTCTACAGTGGCGTCAACCCACTGCTCTTTGAGCTGTGCAAAAAATGTAAATAAAATGATAATAACAAGAAGCTATTATTATTTTATTTTTCTATGCGGGACTCAGAGCCAGGTCTGGGCGGGGAAGAGCAGAGTGAGAAGTGATTTGCATTCCCTAAGTGCGCATGAGTGTTTGCTTGGACCGGCAAAAGTCTCATGTGCACTTAGCATGTTCTGTACTGGGCTGTGCTGCACTGGCTGGTGGAGAACATGCCCAGGCACCTCTTGAGCAGCCAAACAGGCTGCTCAGATCAAACACGACACTGCACTCATGAATCCTTGTAATTGACTCGGAGAGTCCATGAGCCTGGGTGCTTCTGGTGCTGAAAGAAGAGGACGAAGGAGAGGCGTGCACTGGTGGCAGGGAGGGTACGTTTATTTTTCTTAGCTTTTCAAGCCGCCACTGCTTTTCTCAGAAGTTTCCGACAGCCTTTGCCTCCACAACAGTAACTGCTTGTTCCCTACTTTTCCCTATTTATCTCTCTTGTCAACAATTCTTTCAATGCATGACATATGTTATTTCACAATACTATTTCATTTTACTCTCTGCTCCTCTTTTCCTTCTTTTCCATTTAAATCTCTATCATCCATTAGCAGTTCAGCATTATATTATTTTCTCCTCCTAAATAGTTAATACTTGTCTAATATCTCCCCTTTCTCTGTGCATTTCCTTTCACATGTGAAGAGCCTGTATTTTTGTGCATGCCTCCCTCTTACTACTGTAACGTGTCTGAAAAGAGTTGCACAAGAGCAAGTGCATGCCAATGAAAACAGGGCACAGGAAATTAATCCAGTGGTATTCAAAGAAAAACTTTGTGCTCTTTCAATTATTCTTTTACAAAGTAACCATTTCATGGAAGAAAATAATGCAATAAGCATACACAAACATTCTGGTTTCATTATTTTGCCAATCATGCGCACACATGTACTCCCAGCTAAGAGCTGCTAGTAATTGATAGAACAAAATCTCAGCATGCACACACCTATAATAAGCTGCAGTTCATACAAATGAATGGAAAAATAACTTGTGTCCATGTATGCATAACAAACAGACACTACTTGAGGACCAAAAGTGAGGTACATGTATTGTGTTTATCTCCAGCCACTCCCTAACTGTTCTTCCCTAAAAATGCAAAAGGAGTGCCAATCATTTCTATCTTTCAGAAGTATATCTTGCACTCTAATACAAATGTGCATCTATTTGATTCAGGAGGAAAACTGAAAATGCACAGAGCTGTGGGTGCCGGATACAAGGTCTCTATAAGGTATCTCTCTGTATATGTTCTGGGAAGTGGTCAGTGCTGACAGATTTAGAAAAAGCAGAGGTCAAAGTGGGCTGGATCTGTGAAGCACGGTGTGCCCCTTGTTTTTTTAATTTAATACAACCATTCTAGGATGGAGATACCTCAGCTGAAGTGGAAGGGAAAGAGTATCCTGTGTTGTGAAGCCGAAGAAGGAACAGAAAGCTAACCAAGAAACACGCCTTCTTGCCAGGGTTATTGCAATTGGTTAACCTGGAAATGTAAAGGTAATGCCAATTCTGTGGCTCTTGGTCACCCACGAAGACATCTGCCATGATTGCATTAACCATGCACACAAAAGTACATCTCAAATTTGATACAATTTATTATTGATTTGCTATTTATTACATGTATCTAGGTTATAAAATATATTCTTTACTGATAGTTTGAAAATACTTACTGAAATATTTTCCTTAAGGGGGTTTCTTTGTGTATTCATGTTTATACCTAGCCTCTGGAGCATTTACTGGGTTGCCCTAGCATGTTCAGTTAAACTTTCTAAAAGTGCCATTTTCAGAATTGAAATGTAAAATCTGATTTCACCATAAGTTAGCATTTGAAATTCTGATTCAGAGACACCAAACATGAACTAATTATCTATTCTCATTTGGCAATTACACTTCTAAAATGTAGTAAGGCAACTCTAATGTTATCCTATGGGAGTGACAGACCTTGCAGTAGTGAAAAATGAATGTAAGAGTTTTTTCAGTACCAGGACATATAAAACGTAAACATACATATCTAACTTTTTTAATACATTGTGCTCTGCCCTCCAGGCTGTCCAGGACCTACCATGGGGTGATTTACATTGTATTAAAAAGGAAGGCTTGGGCCTGGCAAAAGGTTAACTTTGTCAGACAGAAATGGCAGCTTAAAACTGCACTCACAGACTGCAATAGGAGGCTTGAAACATGCTTAAAGAGGCAATTAAGTGGGCGGCACAATCAGTGCTGCAGGCCCACTAGTAGCATGTAATTTACAGGCCCTGGGCACATGTAGTGCCACTTTACTATGGACTTATAAGTCAATCAAAAATTCCAGTTGGGTATAAGCCAGTTCTACTGTGTTTTAAGGAGAGAGCACTAGCACTTTAACACTGGTTGCACTAGCAGTGGTACAGGAGGTACAGTCTTAATGCTAACAAAAAACGAATTTAGCAAAAAATAGGAGGAGGAAGGCAAAAAGGTGTAGCGATGACCCTGCAGACAGGGCCAAGTCCAACACCTATGAAATAGTTACAGGACTTTTTAAATATTTCTTAGCCAAGCCTCTGACCCCACCCCCATGCTCACTGAAGCCACCCACCTTGCACTCTGGATCACAGTTCCCATACTTGTTTCATTGAACTTCGATTTCTGAGTAGAAGAAGTTGAATTCAGGTGTGTTCTATCTCTTAAAAGTTGGTTTTGGGGAAATGACTTACAAAACAATGTGGGCAAAATTGACGATCTGTTCTAAACCAAGGGGCCTATTATGACACGGGCGATCCTCCCGCCAAATGTCCCTGTGACACCCACCGACATGTTAGTATTGCGAGGGGCACTGCGGCTGATGGGAAGACCGTTCGCCGCTTTTTCACACGTTGGATTGCCGGCCGGGCGGAAAAGGCAGATATTATGGTGGCAGTGCCTTGCAGGCATCGCCATCAATATTATGATACATGCGGAAATAGGCCTTTCCTTGGCGGAGATGCCGCTATGGAAAGGCAGGTGGTCTTTGGCATTGGGGCCTGCTATGGGTTTACAGGGTGTTGGGGGTTGGGAGTGCACTTGGGGGGTACCTATGGTACCCCCCTTCAGTGGCAGGCACCACGCGGTGCCTGTCACGTTGTGCATGCCAATGCACAAATGTATATTTGTCATTGCGGCGGGTGCTGCTTACAGCACTGCCCGCCGCAATGTAAAATATGCGGGATGCGACTGCCAGGGTGGTGGTCGCATCCTAATGGGCCTGGCAGGGCCGCCGCACCTCTGGCGGTCGTTCCCGTTTACCGTTACGGTGGCGGGCGGCCAAAGTCCGCCCGCCAACCTAATGGGGCCCTAAGTATGCTTGTTAAATACTGCCTGCAGACTAACACACCTCATATTTGTGGCCTTGTTTCATGGTGTTGCTCCTTAAGCCAGGGATCTGAATCATTAATGTAAAATGTACTTGAATTTACATGTGTCATCACTAATTTTATCTTATATGCTCCATATATGTTAGGCAGGAAAGTAAGCGATTAGTTTGAAAATTATCTGACAGAGAAGCCGGTCTATTTTTAAACACAACAATATATGTATGCATGGGCTTTTTAGAGCATTTTGTCCTTATTTGGATAATGGAAAAATCTATATTAAAAGTACATAGATTAGTGCTCATTCAACCTCTTACAAGCAACATAAGTCATAAACTTTTTATACAATATTGTAAGAAAATATAATATTTCAACAATGGACACACATGGGTAAAATATTGTTAAATATTTGAGTCCAACAAGTCTTTTACCAAAGTTTGAAAATCATCACCTATAGCGATCCAGTTTGCAATCTTTGTAAATTATTCATCATTCACAAGGTCCTTGTCTCCTTACACCTCAGTACAAAGTCACAATGAAATTATAGTCCATCTATCCAACCACTTCAACACCAGAAATAACATTAGCTAACATAAATGCAACGGAATGCTCGTTAGTCAACAAAGGCCATTACACTCCAACCACAAAACAATAACATCAGCTGCACTCCTTCCTGTTGTCTTCTTCAAGTGCTCACATTAACAAAATCTAAGACAATACTTTTCCTGGCATACTCTATCCAAGCCCTTCACCTTCGAGTTTGTCCTTTAGTTAAGAAATATCGATTTGGATCTAATTTGAGAAGCATTGACTTTCTCTCCCTTAACTTTTCACCTCTGGAGTGTTTGCCTTTAAAAATAAATAGAGTGAAATATAAAGCAATGTTTAAACAACAGATACTTTTCGGAGAGTGTGAAGTTTATCTCTTATGAACATCTTGTAGTTCTTGCAAATGCTAAGGTTGACTGCCCGTAGACCATCCACGTTCCAAGTGGGTGGGTTTTCATGTGAAAACTACAACTTTCTCGTCTCGTTTTAGTTTTTTCGATAAAAAGAAATCGACAAAAACCATCCATTTTCAAGTCATGAAGTAAAAAGTATTTTAAAGCTAGCTCATACCAGACTTGTGCAGTACATCTGTTTTAGGTGCCACATAGTACTCACGAAAAGCTAGGTCAGGGTTAACATGTAAGAAAAGCAGAAAACTGCAAACTTTTAGTCCAGTAATTGAGATGTAGGTGTGAATTCACTCACTTAATAAAGACTCACCCCTAGTTCTGACCGTTTTTCACAAATAATAAAAATCTATATTTTATTAAACAAGCTGTAGTGGTGTGTATCACTATATAATTTGCAGGAAATAGGTGTAATTAGGCATTAGACAAGCTTGAATTATAGCGCATTATGGCAGGGTTTAAGCACACACTTTTTGGGGGCATACTTACAATCCCCTATCGCCATCACTATGTCACTTTTCACGACGTTGTGATGGCTATAGGGGCTTAGCCTTATTAACAAGGGAGCGTTAAGCCACTTGACTTGTAAATAGGGCAACCTTTCACGCTATACTTAGAGTGAAAGGGGAGGACAATGAGAGTTGAGCTGGTCGTTCAACTGCAGCACTTATTGATTTTGACGCTGCCCCCTATTTACAAGGGTGACATAAATATGTTGCAATGCCAAAATTAAGACCAGGGAAAACCTGGTCTTACCCTGGTGCAACGAGGAGAAATGCTTTGGGGCTTATTTATGACCCCCTTGTGGCACTTTTACCCCATCGGTCCGTCACTTTGCAGACGCACTGGTGGCGTAAATATTGCGCAACATTGCACCATATTTACAAAGTGGTGCATCTAGGCAGATGTGTCATTTTGTAAACCCAAGTGCTAAATTATACCTGCGTCAGGTATAATGTATGCAGGGTGGCCGTTCCCCCGCAAGAAAGCCTCTAAGAAATGACATAGTGACAGCGCCACTTCTAGGACCCCACTGCAACAAAACATTACGCCTGCCTCACAGCAGGCATGAGGGTGATTCAGGCCCTTTTGCACCTACAGATACGCCAGGATTCCTGATGTATCTGTAAATCCTTGCGACATGTAGTGCAGTACAGTAAATATGGCGTATCCAAGGTGTCACAAGGAGGGCTCACTGAAAAGTGTTGCATCGCTGTTTTCATAAATGAGGCCCCTATTTTCTCCTCGTTTTTGGTGTTTCCATGTGTGATGTGTTGTGCAGCACATATGGAAACAGCAAACACTATTGATTGTGTATGTGCAGGAAGGTGCCCCTTCCAGCACATAAACAATCATTAAAAAAATGACGTTTTGCAACTTCTACATGTGCTGCATTAAGCAGCACACATAGAAGAGACAAAACGCCATTTAAAGATTTTTTATGTGCAGGAAGGGACAACTCCCTGCACATAAACAATCTTCCCCTGCACCGCAGACATCCTTGCACTATGATGCAAGGGTGCCTGCGTTGGCACTAGGCAGCTAAATTTGGCGCCAGCACAGGGGGAAAACCAGGGCTGCACCATATTGTTGTAAATATGGTGCAGCCCTGCGTTTCAGAAGTGGCGGAGCATGACGTTAAACCAAGAAGGCAACAGTGCCCTCCGTCACTTCTAATGTGAATATGCCCCTTAGATTCTGTTCCATTTACTAGATGTTTTACTTGCCATCCACATGCAGACTATTTCAAGTGTTCCTCAATGCTGTTATCCTCTTTTCGTCACCTGTGGAGACATTCGGTATTAATGAGTGTTTTTAGTTTTGGGTAAGAACTTCAGAGGCTTTTTGCCCCATGTCTAAGAGAATACTGTGACAATTTCCGATGCCTGTAACAAAGAGTTCCGGACTTGTAAAAAGCACCAGGTATGTTAGTGGTTCCTCCTTGGCCTTTGGGTTTCTACCCCATTTACCCTGAACATTGGTAGATTCCTGACATGCTGTGTTTGGTTCTTTCCTGCATTTGGAAAAGTGTGGATGTTGTCAGTACAAAGTATAATCTCAGAAGGCCTGATGTACTGGCAAACATTCATCCAGACATACTTTGGGAAGAATACGTGGAGTAATGTGTGGATTAAGAGTTAAGGGTTGACTTTTACTTCTGCTGGCAGCATTCCATCTTTTCATATTACACTTATCATTAATGGAAACGCATGTTTGCAATCAGATCGTGGTAACCGTAATAGGCGTACTAATTGTGAGGCAACAATATATCCATTGGCTCATGATTCAATGTTCCTGATCAGTAGTTCGTGGAATTTTCTCCATCTTTAAAATAATTTCTTATTCACGAACAAATAGCATTGTGTTTCCTTTGGTTTATGTAATTCATTTACATAGTGCGGCCAGTAGGTTGCCCCTGAGCGCTGCTACTGCTCGCCATAACTGTTCAATTCTCAATAAATAATGTTTATCTATTTAAATTATGCAATTGTTTAAAACAAATATATTACTAATTACAGTATAAATTATAGATTCAAATTTACCAGCGCACAAATTCTTATAAAACTTTCTAACTTTCCAACAAGTTTGGTCATCTTCAAATACATATTTTTACACATTAGGGGACTTTTGTATCAAAGGTTTTTTTCACATTATGTGTCCATGGAAACATGTGTTAGTACACATTGACCTAGATTAGTTAAAAAGTGCATACCAGCCATCATTACGTCGATAATATAATACATACAATATTTAATTGCACGGATTACTCAGGTTCTCCATTGCAGCACAGAGATGAAAACAAACCAAGATATCCATATCCATACCAATACCACAAAGGGGCACATTCCGAGTCTGTTTGGGAAAACACCCTATGAAATCTAATGAGGTTACGTGCACGTTGTCCTCCTACTTACAGCAGAAGAACAGTGTGTACGGACCCTAGCATTTTAATAGCACTCCATGTTCCAATGTATACTACCTGCATCCGACAAGTCAAGCCTTTGGGGTTCTCTGTCTTTGGAGTTAACTCCATAACATGATCATGAAATCCAGCTGACAGTATCTGAAATCAATGAAAAACAGCAAAACAATCTATCATAGTTCAGAACGTTTTGGGGACATGTGGCACATTTGTGATAAATACTGTAATTTCGGGGTGGATGAGATATACTCATACAAACAAGCTATACACAGACTCAGGTGGCTGAGTCATGACTGCACATATAGTTTTTTTTTAATCAAGGGTAACATATCCATGGTTAACGCCAGCGGAAACGTTACTTGTGAACCCCGGTGGAGGCAAACGTAGAGTGATCCTGACAGTTCCCCCTCCAAGAATGATCCCCAACACTAGGAACACAGGAAAAAACTTTGTGGAATGGTCGATGCGGAAGGCACTAATTAGGCAGGAAGTATTGCAAGCATTAGCAAGGGACTCCGAAGACTGATTTTCCAGGCCACATCGCTTCTAGTCCACCAGATAATAAAATCTCCACAGCAGCATTTTGACTCAAGAATAGAGACCACCTCATACTCTTCATGGGCCTCTACTTGAATAACAGGGGGTTGGGTAGCCAAGCGGGTTCCAGGAGACACTGGCTTCAAAAGAGAGACATAGAAGGGTGTATCTTCATAGAGAGAGGCAGTTGAAGTCGAGCTGCAACCAGATTGATGAGGTCTGAGACTTCACAGGACCCCACAAAGCTAGGTAAAAGGGTGTGAAATCCCAGTAGGGCCAGATTCCTGGTGGACAACCAAACCTTGTCTCCCAGAACATAGAGGGTTTCTGTCTCCACTTTTTATCCATAGTAACCTTCAAGACTTATTTGGCTTGGGTTGCATTACAGAATGCAATGTGGATTAATGTCTGGAGAAAGTCATGGTGATCTTTCACTGCTGGGATTGGAGATTTTACAGGTTTATCCAATGATGTAATATGGGTGATACCCCTGCAGGCAAGAAATTGAGACATTCCTAAGGAAGTGTGGTCAGTGTTATTATGAATTATTTCAGCTGCCCGTAAATGTGTATCCGATGCACCCCCCATATTGAATAGCAAACAATGTTGGTACTGTTCCATTATTTGCTTGGTTCATTCAGCCTGTCCATCGGTTTGGATGTGGTAACTAGAAGAAAGGCGCATATCCACGCCGAAAGACTCACATAGTGCTGCTCAAAAATGAGAGACAAATTGAGTTCCTTTGCGAGTAATAAAGACCATGGGTAACCCATGGGAATGTAGATGAAGATGGTTGCTAAATCAGTCGATGTTGGGAGTTTCTTGAGTGGGATCAGGTGAGCCATTATGGATCAATGGGTAATCACAGTCAACACTGTGATGGTGCCTGCATTGGTTTTTGGGAGATCTACTGCAATCAATCAATCAGTATTTGTTGAGTGCACACTGTACCCTAGGGGCATCTGGGTGCTGAGTGGCTTATTGTGTTTTTATCTAGGAACCTAAATCGACATTTCTATTTTATGCCTTTGCTCGGCTATAATCAATAATATCCCTATAAAGGCATAGGAATCATATCCATATTTAGTCGTAGCCCATGCAGTCACATTAAGCAAGGCTACTTCCCCGGACTCCTAGAAAGCACAACGAGTTCTCTAAACAAACCAAACATCCAGCAACCTGGGAAATCCCCCTTGCTTTTGTTTTGATTTCGTCCTAGAACTCCTGTAAAGCACTGTAAGAACGGCCTGTTCTTAGTGACATCTTTATTGACGTCTTATGTCCAACCTTACGTCAAACCCAGCACCTTTCAGGTATAAATATACCAACTTTGCCTTAAGCAAACACACGGTGGTGGTTTTGGAGCAGAGCAGCTATCTACTTGCCCGAGAGCCCAGCTGATGCGAGAGCCCACGGACGCTGCCCCTCCTCTTTGATGCACTGAGAGAGACGCTGTCTTTTCTCCTGCCGAGAAATCCAGCTCCGGTGTTTCCAGATACCTTCGCGGGTTACTGGGATATCGAGTCCTGAGAGAGAGATACAAGACCTCCTGCTTTCTAAATACCCAGGTACGGAGCTGACTAAAACCTTAGAGAGAATTCTTGAGTCAGATTCTTGGCAAAACCAACTTAACTTAAACTGCTACTTACTTACTCCTTCCCACGTATTAGGCATAGGTCAGGTACACCGGGGTAGGCGTATTTAGAAGCACCAGTTGAGTACGTTAGTCAATGTATATAAGTATGTATATATTTTATCTATTTTAAAGTATCTTATGGCTAAGAAACCATATCAATGCTTTTACAGTATTATTTCTTAATCCTCCTTTTACTGTACGCACTTTACTTTACTATGAGTATTGCAATTGTGGCAATTCATTTCTCTTGTATGAGAAAGAAGACTGCTCAATAAATAACATATTTTATTGAAAACGCCCGTCTCTCTTTTCTCTGCACTCTGGTGAAACTAAGTATGCACACTTGACTGAGTGAAATAGCTGTCTATTGTTTTCACACGACTCTAGAGATACACTCTTATTCTGAGGGAGCATAGTTGTCATGTTATATGGTTGTCAGAATCTAATCCCTTCTTGTCTATCCAGGGAGGTCAAACTCCTCCTCGTTATTCGAGAAAGTTTCTAGTGACCTCTGAGCTAGCTGGCAAAACTTAAGTCTAATATAGTCAGTAGAGACCTAGTCGACCTCAGTCCTATGTCTACACTGCTGAATATATTATTCCAATGCGCAGAGCCTATTGGGAATATAGGAACTACACTACAGGCTGTGTCTCCATATTGAGCTTCTTTCTGAATTCCAGATGGAGATTGTATGGAGGTGGAGGAGTAGAGCACCCCAGGTCTTGGAGGCGATGTAGCAGAATGAGCAACCCTCGCTGTGGCTGTAATGGATGTGGGCATGTGTGCGAGGGCAAGGGAGGCAGAGCCCAGTTGTCTTGCAAGTAGGTGGAAGTTCATTCAATGGATGATGTAGGATGGTCCTTGGTTGTGTAGAGCTTTGTAAGCATGCTCGAGGATCTTGAACTGGCAATTCTTCTGGATGGTGAGCCAGTGGAGGTATCTGAGGTGGGGGGTGATGTGGGTCTGTTTGGGGAGGTCTACAAGGAGTCTGGCTTTGGTGTTCAGTATGGTCTGGAGTGTTTTGAGGATGAATATTGGATGAATATTCTGGTGTAGAGGGTGTTGCCATAGTCTCGGTGGCTGGTGATGAGGGCCTGCATGACAGTCTTTCTGGTGCTGATAGGGATCCATCTGAAGATTCTGCGGAGCATGTGAAGGGTTTGGAAGTATGAGGAGGCAACTGTGTTGACTGTCAGCTGGCTCTTGAGGATGATGCTGAGGATGCATGTGTGGTCTGTTGGTGTGGGCATTGGTCCGAGTTCTGCTGGTCACCAGCTGTAGGCCCATGTGCAGGTCTTCTTCCTGGAGAACAGGTCTTTTCTTTTGTGGGAGCTGAGCTTGAAGCGGCTGTCTCTCATCCATTTGGTTACGTCTGTAATGGCACTGCGGAAGTTGGATTTGGCATTGGTTGGGTCCTCAGTGAGTGAGAGGATGCGTTGCATGTCATCGGCGTAGGAGATTATGTTGACTATGTGGGATCTGACGACATCTGTGATGGGGGTCATGTAAATGTTGAATAGGTGGGGCTGAGGGCTGATGCTTGGAGTACGTCGCATGTGATGTGCCTGGGTGAGGAGAAGAAAGGAGACAATCGGGTGATTTGTGTGCATCCTGAGAGGAAAGAATTTATCCATTTGAGGGTGTTTTGCTGTATGCCGGTGGCATGGAGTCTGTCGATGAGCTTGTGTAGGGAGACTATGTTAAATGCCAAATCCATGAATTTGGTGGTACCGGGATGGGGTGTAATAGTCCCACTTGGGATTGATGACTATGTCTACCTTCAGCACAGGTTTGACATGATTGCACATACTGGTGTGCATCTTTAGACATGGATGACCAACAGAAATGTCATTTTAGGAATCACAATGTTTTGTGAGGGACGGGCTGGTCGGCCAACATAGCATCATGACACACTTGTAAAGCCTGATGGCATAGATCTTTTTCAAGTAAGTAAAGACAATTGTCATGCAAAAAAGTAAGCCATCTTGATGCAATACATCACTAATGTCTAGTGTCCATTGTTCTTCCGATTTTTCCTAAATGCAAAGACATAATTCTTTTCAAACGCCTGAGGTTAATACCAACCCCTGGAATCATTTGGGTGACAGGATGGGTTTTGGTGGTTTGTTTAAGTCTGTAACATCATTGAAAAATAATGTCCAATACAACCGTCTGGGGCAGAGAGCTCGAACTGAACGAAGGAATTTCAAGCTTCTGTGATCTGTGTAGATTGTGATCAGGTGTTTTGCCCCCAGCAGTTACTGCCCCCATTCCTCAAATACTGCGTTGATCACTAACAGTTCTCAAACAGTGATAGAATAATTACATTCAGCTGGCAGCAACTAACTGGAGTAAAATGAAATGGGATGTAGTTTCCCTATGTATATATCTATGTGAGAGAGGACTCCCCCTAAAGCAACTTGGGAGGTGTCTGCTTCCGCGATATAGGGGCTCTCGGGATCTGGCTATGCTAATATATAGCGTTGGTGAATTTACGTTTTAACACCTTGAATGCTTCTTCAGCAGGAGAATCGCAAAGGAAGGGCACCATTTTTCACAATAGGTATGTGATGGGGCAATAGTCTTGGAAAACTGGCAAATACATCGGTGATAAAAAATCCTAAAACTAAGGAAGCTTTGGATTTCCTTTACTGTGGTAGGAGAAGGCCAATTAATCATTGATTCAAAAAAATTTGTCAATGCAAAGGCCTCAAGGACTTACAATATAACCTAAAAATTCCGCTTTGTTGGTATTGAAGATACTTTTCCCGAGTTTTATATACAAGTTGTTTCCCCTCAGTGTTTGTAGGCTAGTGCATACCTCCTGTGTATGTTCTGCCTCAGAGTTGGAGCCAATGAGGATGTCATCAATGTAAACTACACAGCATACATCAATAAACTCCCTCAACACTTCATCACAGAAAACTTGAAAATGGCTGGAGCATTGCACAGGCCAAAAGGCATTACCTGGAATTCATAAAGGTCTAATTTCATCTGGAAATTCATCTTCCATTCTTCTCTGGCTCTAACCCTGACCAGGTGGTGGAATGCCACTCTTGAAAAGTCAAGTTTGGTGTAAATGACTGCTGTTCTTAGCTGATCTAGGACCCTAGAGATCAAGGTTAGGGGTTACCTATTCTTCACTGTAACATTATTCAGTGCACAATAATCCATACAAGAGCAGAGTTCTCTGCCCTTTTAAGCACGAAAAATAAAGGTGAAGACACGAGAGATTGTGAGTGTCTGATAAATCAATTTTCAAGATATTCATCAAGGTATTGACGAAGATACTTGTTATCCTTCTCTATCAATGCATTTATACAACTACAAGGTAGTTTGGCCTCTGGGACCAAATCAATCTGACATTAGAAACTGTGGTGCAGTGGTAGAGCATTGGCTTTCTTTTTGTTGCATACATCTGCTAAATCAGTATACTGTTCTGTTGGGCCTTCTACTAGAGCAACACTAAGTTCTTGTAAGGGAATTGTCCAATTCAGAGGCATGGGATTTTCCAGCTTATCAAAAGGGGGGTAATACTGTTGGGTACAGAATTGTGATAGCATGGTAATTGGCTTAGAGCTCTAATTTATTGAACGGTTATGTTTATAAAGCCATGCAAGCTCTAAGGTCGATCGGAACTCTGGGGCATCAATAAGGTCAAAACATATCTCTTCTTTGTGGTGAGTGAAACATTGCATCACTAACCTTTCAGTATGGAGTTGTAGCATTCCAGATGTTAGTTATTTCAAATTGTACTAACTTGATCATCTCAGGTGCATCCTTATGCAAAGACTGTATGCCCAAATACTGAGAATATTCTACATCTATAAAATGTCTGGTGCTCCGTACCATATGAGACCTTCTACTTGCCAACTGCAACCGTAGCCAAAGCTAGGGTTAGTGACAGACTCAGATGATGTAGGACCATGGTTAAGGGCATCTTAGAGATCGACTATAGAGACAAGCCCAGTAGGTTGACCTCAACCCCTACCGAGTTGTCTAATTTCCCACTGAATTGCTAACTTTTGCTGGTGTTAAGGCAGCACTTGCTTTGGTTCTCACAGGACGAGTAGACCATTCCTTAAAGAAATGAACAATCTTGCCACAGTAACAACATTGATTCAGTTTTGTCCATTTTACCTTTTCCTCCTTGGTTAGGGGACCTCTGACCTCTCCTATTTGATTAGATTCCAAGGTGTCCATGGCTTTAGGTGACTTATTACAGATTTTATCTCGAGTAACTATCATTCTTGATTCGGTGGAATTTTTGCCTTTGTCTGACTTTCTCCCTAATAAACTAGGGTTTAGTTTGACTGCTGAATCAATACATTCTCTGCAATCCTCAGGCAGAGCCACTATTTTGGAAATAAGATCTTTCAATTCTTCTCTAAGTCCACTATAAAAGGTTGAGACTATTTTGTTTTCCGGCCAGCCAGTTTCTACAGCTAACATGTTAACAACAGAAATATAGTGTAATAAATAAGTTGTTCCTTGCTTCAAACTTAACAGTTCCTTGTCGTAGCTTGCACGAATCCATGATGATGTTACGAACCATAATTGTGTCCACAGTATGGCACGCCTCAGTACCTAAGTAGGAAATTCTCACACAGTCATAATGTATAATGCATGTGTTTTCTGATGACAGGATGATCACATAGATTCATGTACAATAAGTCAGTATTGATTAGTACACGTTTTCTTTATGCTCTATTTTTGCAATTTTACTAAGCATGATGTTTGTGCAATAGACTTATTTTACTACTTCTTAATACTACATGTGTAATCCTGCTATATGATTGCCATGCCCATCCTCAGACTGTGTGACAGCTCTCCCCTGCTGAGTATCACCACACCCTCCCTTCAATGTTGACAGCTCCCCTGCTTACACATGGGTGACTCATCTCCCCTGCATCTGTCATTACAATGTTTAGCAAGCCCCTGACAGACACACCCTCACAAGCAAAGCTTCCAGCAATTTCCAGCCTCCTATACAAGAAAGCCAACCCACCTTAGCCCTCGCTTTGCCTCTTTGATGCAACACTTACCTGGATACCAGTGTTACCAGTGTTACCACTCAGGATACTTCCGTCCTTGGCTTCGTCATGGGAACTCCTTCAGCTGCTTTGCATCATCATCCAGCACTGTCACTCATCCAAATTTGCTGCCGCGCATCATAACTCCGATGCGCCATTTCCTAGGAAACCAAAGCAAACAGGAAAAAAACTATAAAACAAGACAGAGAGAGCACATCTTGCATTCTACTCTGATCTAGAGGTGCATTTCAGTTTTACTGTATTGCACAGAGATGCTCTTGCACAATGTGGTCATAAATTTGTCATTTATTTTACATTGTTTTATGTGCCTTTACTGGATTAATGAGCAATAACGGAATACCTCATCCGCTCAAGAGAGACCATCAAAAACCCATACCAAACCCCCCAGCTGAGGAAGTCTTGCATCTTCCAGCAGTAATGTTTTCTTTTCAATTCTGATGTTATTTTGCTACCTTATTGTACCTGACCTTATTAATTACCAGGTATATATTTGCACTAGGCCCGGGCGAAGTACTTTGCTACGCCCACAGAGTGGGCGTAGTGTTGCCTACTTCGCCCTTTGCAAAGTAGGCATAGCAGGCAACACTACGCCGACTCCGTGGGCGTAGCGAAGTTGCCCGCCACCCGCCTCCCTTCCGCCCTCCCTAAATACTTAAATAACCTTTTTAAAATGAATAAAAACCACTTACCTTCTTGGCTGCGTCCCCGGTGCTCCCTCTCGTAATCGGGCCGCCGTCTCGGATACTAATGCGCATGAACGAGAAATGTGCATGCACGGGTGGCCGTGCATGCGCATTAGTATCCAAGATGGCGGCGCGATTACGAGAGGGAGCCCCGGAGACGCAGCGGACAAGGTAAGTGGTTTTTATTCATTTTAAAAATGTTATTTAAGTATTTAGGGAGGGCGGAAGGGAGGCAGGTAGTATTTTGGGAGGGCGGGAGGGAGGCGGGTGGCGCGTAGTGGGGCTACGCGAAGTGCGTAGGTGGGCGTAGTTTCTTGCCCACTTCGCGTAGCTTCGCGTAGCCCCACTACGCCTATTACGCCCACCCTTAATTTGCACTGTATTTTTGCAGGACACCACATCCTCTAACACTTCCCTTGGAATTCCTATACCTCCACATGTTGACAGAGTAAGTGCTTACTGTGCAGTGTATGGAGAATATTGAAGAATAAGCGTCTTGTGATCGCAGATGTCAGCTTACATTTGTCAGTGCTAATTAGTGACTTTTGTCCTCTCCAATAGAAGTTGCAGTATTCATACCCTGCCAAAACCCAGAGTATGGACCGACCCTGTCCCGTGCTGCAAAGTCAGAGAAGGATCAAGCCTTCATTCCTGAGACTCACTGATCAGGTGCAGATGTTTTTCGCTTGTATCTCTCCTCCAATTCCCCCCTCCACTTGCAACCTTCCTGGGCACCAGTGTTCCTTTGTAAATTGTTGACGGATTAGGTTGTAGGTGGTGTGGTTTCTCGTGTCTCTCTCTATGGAACAACCTGTAATTTAGGTGAGTGGTTGATGCAACAGATGAGCAAACAACTTTTGCACAGTTTCTTTGAATTCTCAAAAATTATATAGAATTGGGACATCTTTCTCAACTAAAGGAATGGACCATAAACCTGTGTTCCCCCAATATATGACAAGAAGAAAGCAACATGACCTGCGTCATCAGGAAAGGCTGCAGGTCTAGCCATGAAGTGCAGATGGCACTGGTTCAGGAAGATTCCGTATTTACTGCTGTCTCCATAAAACTCTTCAGGTGGTGCTAATGGAATGGGAGTCTGTGTTAATACCTGAATTAGTGTGGGAGTCATTGAACCTGCAGGATCCATTCCAACAGCTCCCCCAACATTCTGAAAGGTAGCTGATTTTAGCACCAGATTATCCATCACCTATCTGAAGGTCTTGCTAACTGTCCTTGCCTTCTATCATATATATATATATATATATATATATATATATATATATATATTCACAGAAAAAACCATAAGTTATAGACCATATATAGTTAGGAATTAGCATTTACAAAACCTTGAAAATTCACTGAAAAAACCATAGGTTATAGACCATATATAGTTAGGAATTAGCATTTAGAAAACCTTATTTTACTCACACAAAACCATTGAAATTCCATATATAGTTAGTTGCACTAACTATATATCGTGCACCCGCAATCCACTGCTGATGATGTCACATATTACATCATTCATGACATGGTCAGTGACATCACTGATGACATCACTGATGACATCTCAAATGACATCACTGATGAGATCACTGATGACATCATCCAGTGACTGTGTGTTTCTATAAAGTTTAAATATGTCTTACATATTGAAGAATGAGTGGATGTGTAAGTGTCTGGACGAAGGATTTAGTAGGTGCATGACTGACTGTATGAGTGAGTGATTAAATGTGTCTCACTGACTGCATGGGTTAGTGACTAAACTGTCTTAATTTGTGCATCATTATGTCTGTTGTTCTGTAAACTGCTGCATGTGTTGATCAGTAGCTATATGAGTAACTATATGGGTTATTGATTGATTGCCCAAGTATTTGTATGGGAGACGGAGTGTGTGTGTGGCTAGCTGGGAGGTGTGTGACTCTGTGCAGATCAATCTGTACTTGTATCAATGATTGTATAAGAAGGTAAGTATGTGTTAGTATATGTTTGAAAATGTAAGGTGCTCTATGTTTAACTGTATAGACAAGAAAATGGAAGTGTCATTGATTCTTTACAGGACTGACTAGGTGTGTGAGTAACTCCATGGATGAGTGGCAGACTGTGAGTGTCTGTATAGGTGTATGAGTGCATATGATAGTGTTGTAAAGATGAGTGATTGTATGTATGAATGATTGTATGGGTGAATGAGTGAAGGTGTGTGTAGACGTAGCAATCAGTGAGTGCGTATGTAGTAACTAGTATTGGTGTGTCAATGGTTTCAAAAATTATACTCTCTTTTTAACACTGGGTGAAACAGAGGTTATATTAAAATGTGAGGAGATGCATTGTATTGTCACATGAATGATATCATCAGTGATGTGGTCATTGATGTCAAATGAGATGTCATCAGTGATGTCATCAGTGATGTCATTTGAGATGTCATCAGTGATGTCATCAGTGATGTCACTGACCATGTCATGAATGATGTAATATGTGACATCATCAGCAGTGGATTGCGGGTGCACGATATATAGTTAGTGCAACTAACTATATATGGAATTTCAATGGTTTTGTGTGAGTAAAATAAGGTTTTCTAAATGCTAATTCCTAACTATATATGGTCTATAACCTATGGTTTTTTCAGTGAATTTTCAAGGTTTTGTAAATGCTAATTCCTAACTATATATGGTCTATAACCTATGGTTTTTTCTGTGAATTTCATTGGTTTTTTAACAGCTAATATCTGTAGCTGTAAAATGTATTCTTCTTTAAATCCAAAAATATATTTTATATGTTTATGAATAATTTTTTTTTTTAATATTTTTTTTTCTTCGTTCCCGCTTCGCGAATCGGGAAGCTTTCCGTTAGCTGACCTTGATGCCGCGAAATAGACCGCGAGCCGGTAAACGTTTCTTTACCGCAAGTGCCGCGTTAGAAAACAACATCGTGACGCCTCCCGTCCGCATGACGTTTCACGTTGTCGCGTGATACGTCATATGACGTGCTACGTTAGCGAACTGGTACGCGAAGCGAGTCGCAAAGCGCAGGTTTCTGGAAGCAAACCGGGAGGCCCTGCAAAGCGCTTAACGTAAACACAGCAAGTCATGTGACTTGGTAATAACACTTTTCATTGGTTCATTTCACTTTTGGTTTCCTAATGATGTAAGACTAGGTCATATAATCTAAAATGAACACTTTTGATTGGTTGAGAACTCTTGTTTTTCCCAAATGATGAAAATCCCTCCTTCTTTCCTCACTCTGACTTTCATCATTGTGAGAGAAAGACCCTTTGTGATCACTGAGCAATGGCTTCTTTAGTAGCTTCAGCTGGTGCTTCCCCACCACCTCCACCACATCCAAGGAAGAGTGGACCACCTGCTCAAGTTATAATTCAACAAGAAGAAGAAGAAGAGGAACATGACGACGAGCACGAAGAGAGGCAGTTTTTGCCTGAGCAGCCCAGGACGTCTCACCGGAAAGAAAACTTCATTTGGCAATTTTTTAAAATTCCCAAAGGTCAGAAAAAAGTAAATGCAAGATACGTAACTTGCCTTATATGTCAAGATAGACTGTCCAGAGGAACCGAGAAAAAATACAGTTTCGGAAACTACACAATGCATCGCCATATGACTAGGTGGCATCCTAACAACTACAGTGCTGCACAGTTTCGGAACGACCTAGATAATCTCCCTATTATGGCCAGAAGATCTGTTGTACCGGAAGTAACGGGACCAGAGGGCAGGGAGATGGTGCCAAATATACAAATGAAATTTGGTGAAGTAAAACACACCTGCGTATTTTGCGATGGATTCATTTCCTACGGAGAAAAAAGCATCACTCTGATCAACAGAGCTATTGACTATCATATGCAAGTTTGTACGAAACGCCCAAAATAATAAATACTTCTTTTTTTGTTTTGTTGCTCCTGTTGAGCCCTTTACAATGAATCGTTTTCATTGCCCCCTCCAAGAAAAACCCCAAAAAATATAAAACTTCAGAAAAATTCAAAAAAAGTAAAAAAATGTTCCGAAAAATAATAAAAAAAATATAAAACAACAAAAACAATAAAAAAAAAAGTTCTTTTCAGAACTACCTCCCCGTTATTAAAAAATTGGTACAATATTTGGAACTGTGCCAACCTCTATTTCTCTTAGTTCGCTTCCCAGTTCGCTCGCCGGTACGCGAACTAGAAGCGAACCAAAAACAGTAAGTATAAGGGAAGGAAACAGACACTTATGTTAAAAGAAAGACAGCTATAGGGGAGTAAACTAGAGATACTATTACCCGTAATCCACTGCTGATGATGTCACATATTACATCATTCATGACATGCTCAGTGACATCATCAGCAGAGGATTGCGGGTTTTTTGGCAACGTGCCTTATCCACGGTTTAATAACGCTGCCTTTTGCTTTATATAAGTTTTCAAATTGTATGAAATATATACCAATAGGTCGTTATGAACCTTTAGGTAGTGCTTTTCTTCATGAGGTCTGGTCGCTTCCATACACATACAGATGTTTCAAAGATGATCAAGAAGTTTATCTGAATGGAGAGGAATGCACTGAGACGCCAGATCATTCACTAATGTGTAGGCACATACAGTTACACGGTTCATGCAATAAACACCGACCAAATATGGCTTGCGTGTTGCAAGGCACGCCAGTTCCTGCTATCATCCCCACGTTCAAGTTGTTGGAAAATGGTAGTTATTTGATGCTCAATAATGAAGATTGTTCTGAGTTAATTGAAAAGGGTCTGCACCTCTGTACGGGTGTTCGCTATGTGAAGCACGAAAGTTTCACGGGCCGAACTCAAGGCCACCTCTCTCTGAGACAAAAGAGCTCTTATTCTTGCCATGCCGTTGAAATCTGTCCCAAGGTTGGTATTTGTGGCCAGATTGAAAACTCCCTATGTTCATGTGTGGGAGGAAATAGAACATTTCTGCAGCAAATAACCCGTTCACTTACTGTTACGATAAAAGGAATACTTTTAATTCAGATTTGCCTTTCAATTTCAGCAAGATGGTTCCGACTATCTTTAACGCATCCTCCACAAAGACCCTGGCGCACTTTTTTAAAGTTGTTACCAGTGGTCTCGTGACTTCATTTGAGAAAATCTTTGGAGTCATCCCTGCTTCCTTTCATTCCATTTTCTCCACTCCGGTTCGTGGATTGGCATTTTTACTTGCATTACCAGCGGACGCTCTTGTGCTTTTTTACATTTTTAAATATGGATGTCCCTCCTATGCAACCTCCCACCCTGCAGCTGCTGACACTGTTCCGCAATCGCATGCTAGAATATTATGGCACAATGCCGTTGGCGATATTAAGCACGGCATATGGATTATCTTTTCGATTCTCCTACTTCACCTGTGTCCAGCCTGTATTTCACTGCCTGACCTGTGATTTCGATTGGGCCATTGATTTGTGTCTCTGCGGACCGGTTTCTCCTGACGTCGACTTTAATCAGCTGATGACTCCTATCATTACTCACGAGTTGGTTTGTCCAGGCGAAAGGATTATGGCTGTGGCATTGATGCATGGACTACTTGGTCCCTGGAATTTACTGGCGGCAGCACAGTCTTTCTTGGAACAGAGCTTTCTTGAAAACCCACCGAGCTGTCCTCTGATGGTGATAGAGGATCCGGTGCTGGGAGAGCACGTATGTTCTTTTCCGCTTTTAAATTGGATGGCTGAACTGTTTTCGGATGAAGACGGTGACTTCCTATTGGAGGCTGTTGCAGCTTATTTTGCATACACAGTTATGTCATAGACCTTTTTCATGTTTGATATGCTGAGTACTAGCATTTCATTGACAATTCATTGACTTATTTGTCAAGTTTTTATTATTTACCTTGCCTATTGGCTTAAGACTCGATAAAGTACTTGGCTGTTTTATTTTTCTTTAGCATAAAATTTTCCTAGTTTTTAATGCTTTACCTTGCGGACCGTCCACATATAAACTTGCAATCTGCTCTCATGAGATGGCACTTCTATTATCTTATTCAGTTCGTTTCCGGATCATGGGGAGGTGTCATCTAGGTCCTGGATATCTTTACACCGTGTTAAGTTAGCATGGGCTCATTACCGGTTTAAACGCCATTTTTCCTTTTTTGCAACTTCTGCACACGACACTTAGTTGTTGCTTTAGCTTTCCACCTAGTAGTTCATCGTGGTTTACATGAGAATAATATGTTATTGCTCTACTATCTGCTTTGCTTGTTAAACTATATCTGTACAGCGAGTGCTAAAGTTTCAAGAACAACACGATACAGAATTGTTATGAGGTCTGATCTCCACGACTTCATACTCATAACATAAGTGCAACTTCTGCCAATTCTGGGCATGAGGCGAGTTTTATATTGCTTTGCCGAACACACATACACAACAGTTGATGCGGTTCACATGAAGAGAGAGCTGGTGTATGCTGATGTGATTCCTTCAAATCTAAGACACTAAAGTATGGGCACGCCCTAAACCAACACAAAGAGACCTTCTTAGCAAATAATATAATATGTGTATTAGGGAGGGTGAGATATAAGCAAACGCGGGCCGTGGAGGGAGTTACGGTGGGGCAGGGAGGCGGGGAGGGGGAGAAGCAGGGTGGAGCCCTCTCTACCTTGCCCCTCCCCCTCCCCGCCTCCCTGCCCAACCGTAACTCCCTCCACGGCCCGCGGCTGCTTATAAGTGTTGCTAACTCTTATTCATTTACTGCATGTTAACATACTGTCACCATTCGCTTTTTATGTACTAGTAACTATGCTGGTAATTTTGCTACTGATAATATGTGTACTTCTATTATCTAAGATACTACGCCTGAGAAGACGGCATTAGTAAATAAACATTTCAAATACACATGTGTTCTTCTTAACTCCATGTTCTGGTTTCTAAGAAATATATAACGACCGACTGTTCATGAGTTCCACGTATCCTGAGGTACTATAAGTTCATATTCTGGATTGTCTAAACATTGAGAGTTTGTTATATCCAATGTGACACTGTACCTAGCTTGCTAAGGAGTTTTTGATTACTAACGTGAGTTTTGGGACACCCTAATTCGCCGAGGTTCCAATCCTCTGTCCACAGTTCTGTGTGAGAACAGAAACCCTGCGACAGGGGCACCCCCGACCCTTGCTGGAGCTTCATCACACTTGCGATACAACTCCAGCAATGCGCCACCTTTACGGCACAGATACATCACGCATCTGTGCTGTTTTTGCCCCATGATGCGCCGCATTGTAAATGCAGCACACCATAGGTGACGGAACAGCGGCACAGAATGACTAACACATCCCTGGTGATGCGCCAGTCATCATAAATGTATCCCTATGCTTCTTATCTTGTTAGAGATGAACCGCCATATGTATCATCAAAGTTTTTTGCATTTCCTAAATAGCGAACTTTAAGGAATAAATAGCGATTCTTTACCATTCCTAGTTTGCGATTAGCTATTTGCTAATTACAAATTACCCATTCATTTCCTTCATTTCCATAGGGCGGTTGGACTCACTTTTAGCTCGAACGGCTGAATGGATTTCCACGAAACTTGGCAAAATTGTAGGGACTGGTAGCCCGATGTGCCTTTGCTATGTCTCAAGATATATGCTCCAGTGGTTTTTACGAAAATTAACTTTGAAAAATATATATTGGGCTACATTGGCCTATATATATGTTGGAGCCCAAATGTAGCCCAATGTAGCCCAATGAAGCCCAATGTAGCCCAATGTAGCCCAAAGATGGCCGCCAGACACACAAAAAAACAAATGTAGCCCAAATATCAGCCAGATGTAGCCCAACTATAGCCCAGTGACAGAATGACCAATCAGCTTCGCAAACCTCCGTTACGCGAAGCGGAGCGCTGTTACAGATATATATCTTTTTTTGAACGTTAATTTCTCAAAATCCACTAGAGCACATATATTGAGACCTAGCAAAGGCACATCGGGCTACCAGTCCCTAATATTTTGCCAAGTTTCGTGCAAATCCATTCAGCCGTTCGATTATTATTATTATTTATTTTTTTTGCCCCGCGGGGCCCTTTTAAAACCTCCACATCAAACCTAGGGGGTCAGCGAGGATCTACTATGCCCCCTTATAGTTATTTCCCCCTTTGTTTTGACCTCCTCTTGTCTCTCGATCCTACCGAGAGACAAGATGGCGGCCGCTACGGACTTTTTGGAATGTTGACAGACGCCGGAGAACCAATCAGCTTTGCTTCACAAAGCTCCGTTGCGCGTAAAGTACGCGAACCGGAGCGCTGCCTGGTCCGCTGTTACAGATATATATCTTTTTTTAAACGTTAATTTCTCAAAATCCACTGGAGCACATATATTGAGACCTACAAAAGGCACATCGGGCTACCAGTCCCTACAATTTTGCCAAGTTTCGTGCAAATCCATTCAGCCGTTCGGGCTAAAAGTGAGGCCAACCGCCCTATGGAAAACTCAATGTTAAAAACACGTTTTGGGACCCCCCTTTTTTCTCGGCCCCCCCTTGACGAACCCCCCCCAAATTTTCAAGGGCTGCTCAGAAACAAAATGTGCCATTTTCCTGAAAATTTCAGCCAATTCCGTCCACAAACGCCAAAGTTATTAGACATAGAATTTTCAAAAAACCCATAGAGAAAAAATCCTAACTATATATACCTACTGGCGACCGCCAGTAGGTAATATATATATATATATATATATATATATATATATATATATTCACTGAAAAAACCATAGGTTTCAGGAGTTATATAGTTAGGAATTAGTTTTTAAAAAACCTTGGAAATTCACTCAAAAAACTATAAGTTTTGGTGGTGTTATAGTTAGCTGGACATTTTACTCATACAAAACCAATGAAATTGCTCCTATATAGTTAGTTGTACTAACTATGTTTCGCGCACCCGCAATCCACTGCTGATGATGTCACATATTAGATCATTCATGACATGGTCAGTGACATCACTGATGACATCTCAAATGACATCACTGATGACATCACTGATGACATCATCCAGTGAATGTGGTTTGCTTCGTTATTTAAATATGCATTATATATGTAGCAATTTACATTGAAGAATGAGTGGATATATATAAATAAATATTTGGATGGAGGATTTAGTAGCTGTGTAATTGACTGTTTACTTGACCAATTTATAATGTCTCACTAAATATAGTGGATAGTGACTAAACTGTGTGAATATCTGTATCACTTTGTCAGTTGTTGTGTAAACTGATTCTACAGTTGGTTACTAGCTATGTAAAAGTCTATATTAGTTATTGATTAGTTAACTGATTATTTGTATGGGAGTGTGAAAGTGTGTGTGGTTCGGTGGGGGGGGGGTGACTGTCCAAAGATGTGTGAATAGTTGATTCAGTAGATATTTGAAGTTAAAACTACATGTTCTAACAGTTTGGGTGAGGGAATCTCTTTATGGGTGTGGTGATGAGCACATATATTTCTCAAATGTACAGGTCCAACAAACTAGAAAAATAAAAGGCAGTGTATGTGTCAGTTGTTGTATATAAATAAGTATACATAAGACGCAATGATTGTGTGAGTGACTGTATGGATAACTGTATACTTGTAATAATGATTTTATATTTCACTAAGTATGACTTACTATCTAAATGAATAGAAGAAGTGGTGTTTGTATAAGTGTTTTGCTAAGTAAATAGGTAAGTGTGATCCATTGTTTGCATAAGTGAGTAGGATGACTTCATATGTGAATAGGATGCCTGCTGTTGTTTAATGTCGATATAGATGTATAAGTATTTTTGATAGTGTTCTATTGTTCATTGACAGCATGTATGAGTGAATCCATAGGTAAGTGATTAGATGTGTGTATACATCTATTAATCACTGAGTGGATTTTTATATACTTGTATTGCTGTGACAATGGATTTAAATATGATACTCTGTATTTTACAAACAGTGATGAAAAATTGTAATAGTGTATGAAAAGGTGTATGTGATTGTCACGTGGATGATGTCATCAGTGATGTCATCAGTGATGTCATTTAAGATGTCATCAGTGATGTCACTGACCATGTCATGAATGATCTAATATGTGACATCATCAGCAGTGGATTGCGGGTGCGCGAAATATAGTTAGTACAACTAACTATATAGGAGCAATTTCATTGGTTTTGTATGAGTAAAATGTCCAGCTAACTATAACACCACTAAAACTTATAGTTTTTTTAGTGAATTTCAAAGGTTTTTTAAAAAACTAATTCCTAACTATATAACTCCTGAAACCTATGTTTTTTTTCAGTGAATTTCAAAGGTTTTTTTTAAATGCTAATTCCTAACTATATAAGGCCTGAAACCTATGGTTTTTTCAGTGAATTTCAAAGGTTTTTTAAATGCTGATTCCTAACTATATAAGGCCTGAAACCTATGGTTTTTTCACTGAATTTCAAAGGTTTTTTAAATGCTAATTCCTAGCTATATAAGGCCTGAAACCTATGGTTTTTTCATTGAATTTCAAAGGTTTTTTAAATGCTAATTCCTAACTATATAAGGCCTGAAACCTATGGTTTTTTCAGTGTTTTTAAAAAACAATATTGATTGGTTAACTGGCTTATTAAGTGTATCTTAGTGAATACATATATTAGCGAGTTATGTTTAAATATTTAAATATATGCATGAGTGATGTAATATGTGACGTTATCAGCAGTGCATTGCAGATGTGCAAGTTATAGTGAGTCCAACTAACTATAACGTGGGAATTTCAATGGTTTTATGCGAGTAAAATTTCCAGCTAACTATAACTGGTGTGTAACCTATGTTTTTTTCAGTGAATATATATATATATAAAATTTCCATGGCAAAATGAAACCCCTCATTTTGTTCCTTTTCAAATTAAATGTATTAAGTGTTACCACTTTATTCCAATCAAGATGACTTCAGGTGTGCCATACTTTTGTCATAAGTAAGACTGTTAGCTAGTTGTTCTTTAGAACACTCTGGGACATTCTGTCATTGGGCTATAGTTGGGCTACATCTGGCTGATATTTGGCCTACATTTTGGCTCTTTTGTCTCTGGTGGCCATCTTGGGAGACTGCATATCAGAATTTTTTTAATGAAATATAAGAGGATTTGAGAAGTCACTCAAAATGTGCCCTAATTTTTCTTTCTTCAGCACTAATCATAATTTCTATGGCAAAATGAACCCCTTCATTTTGTTCCTTTGCAAATTAAATGTTTTAAGTGATAACACTTTATTCCAATCAAGATGACTACAGGTGTGCCATACTAGACTGTTAGCGCTCTAGTTGTTCTTTAGAACACTCTGGGACATTCTGTCATTGGGCTATAGTTGGGCTACATCTGGCTGATATTTGGGCTACATTTGTTTTTTTTTGTCTCTGGTGGCCATCTTTGGGCTACATTGGGCTACATTGGGCTACATTGGGCTACATTGGGCTACATTTGGGCTCTAACATATATATAGCCCAATGTAGCCCAATATATATTTTTTCAAAGTTAATTTTCGTAAAAACCACTGGAGCACATATCTTGAGACATAGCAAAGGCACATCGGGCTACCAGTCCCTACAATTTTGCCAAGTTTGGTGGAAAACCATTCAGCCGTTCGGGCTAAAAGTGAGTCCAACCGCCCTATGGAAATTAACATGGGGAAAACACGTTTTGGGACCGCCCTTTTATCTCGGCCCCCGCTTGACGAATCCCCCCCAAACTTTCAGGGAAGGAGCGGGGCGCCGCGAGGCAAAGTTAAAAAAAAGTTCAGGAAGATTCCTCAACCGGCGCCAAAGTTATTCCCAATAGAATGTTGCGATTTCCCTATGGAAAACAATCCTAACTATATATACCTACTGGCTATCGCCAGTAGGTAATATATATATATATATATATATATATATATATATATATCGAGTCAGCAACACTCCCAGGTGCACAGTTGCGCAAAACGGAGAAACAGACACTTTCTTCTTCGTTGAAAAGCAGGTATTTATTTTTTCAGATTTTACAAGTGAACTGTAAGTGCTCAAAAATCCAGACACGTTTCGGCGAACTCGGTCGCCTTGCTCACTGGAGTGACGTTACATGTGACCCAACAAATTTAAAACACCATACACCAATCGGGTGTTAGGAAGTCATGTGACCTGACAAAGACATGGTAAAAAGATTTAAGAAACCATGATTTAAATGAAACAAGATGCTGTCAAAGTGTGCAACTTTATACACAGTCATTTTCGCACACAAAAACAATGAATTACGGCATTTCATCATCATTGTGCATAATATCTGTATGAATACATGGGAAAAAATGTCAGGAATACACAAAAGTTCATGATTTGGAGATCGTGGGAATTTGTTGAAGAACCCTCTATAAAACATTTCTAATATGTTTCAATAAAAACACACATCTTAGTTCAAGAAAAATCATACCTGTATAATACATAAACATTGTTTCCCCTTGAACTTCAAAACCTTGATATTACCAATCTTCCTTCATGACGCTTGTGCATAAAATACCAAATATCCCAAATAATACTAAATCGAAAACTTATGAGATCTATGCATCTTGTAGATTCACTGACTTACCAAAATCTAGCTAAAAAAAACTTGTGCCTAAAGTGTTTTGTGCATTAAAAATGTTTGTATAGTTGATGTTGAACTATACTGTCTTGGACAACCCAAACTACTAAAAATAGGATAATCTAATGAAAATATCCTGGCATCCCAGCCAGGATCCATATGTAGGGTTGCTAAGTCGGGTAGGGAGAAGGACATATGGGCTAATTCAGATTATAATTTGTAAGTAATGATATATGCTTTGGGAGCTAATAGGATGTATTGCGTTGAGCGTTGAAACCCCCCCCCCCCCTATATTATTGCTCAATATTTGTGTATGAAAATTGTTATGACTATCCAAAATCGAAAGAGTTTCAGGACTAGTGTGCAACATTTTTTAAGACTGATTATGGTTAAGACCAAACTCATGCTTTTTTAAATATGATATAAATAGTCAATACAAAAAACCAGTTGATAGACCCGTGCAAGTGTGCCAATAAATAGTATAAAACCAATCATCTACAAAAATATAAATTCTTGGTAAAACACACATAAATTGACCATAAGACAAACCTAAAAACATTTCATGTATATACAGACTAAATAATATATATATTGATGGTTATTAAAAAGCACATTTATAAAACCTTAAAAAACCTTAAGAAACACTAGAAACCGCCATTCCATGCCAGACTAGGTATTCTCATCTACCTTGATGTATTTGGAGGATTTAAAGATAATAGTGCAGATCCTCACAAATATTGAGCCCTCTCGGGTTTTTAGTGTCGAGCTCAATAATGTATTTGGTTTCGAGTTGTCTGAGAGTCCTCTCCCTATTGCCGCCTCTTTTGCTTTGGGGACACTATCAATTACAAAATATTGCAGAACATTAAGATTGTTGCAGTAGCGGTCGGCAGTAGGTGTTTCTGTAGGGCGGTGACGTGGGCAGGGGGAGGGGCAGGGTGGGGGGTAGTAATGTATGGATTACGGAGTTTTACAGGTAAGTAAACATCTAAATAATTAAAACGAATTTTGTTGCGCGCACTGCATCACATTTGGTGATGCAGTGCGCGCAACGAAATTCGTTTTATTTATTTTAAATTTTCTCATTTTGTATACACACCAGGATGTCCAAAAAGGTGGTGGTCAAAGGATCAATGTGAGATGTAAATTTTAAGTTTAAATCATTGTTAATGATGAGGCACACAAATTAATTTGCCTCCTCTTCAGTCCCTTTCCAAATTATAAAAACATCGTCTATATATCTCCACATTTGCATAATATGCTGTTCATAAAGTGCCTCGTGCTCTCCTTTGAGGACATGCTCCTCCCACCAGCGCACATGTAAACATGCGTAGCTGGGGGAGAAGCATGCCCCCATTGCTACACCTTGCTTTTGTTTATAGATCTTGCCATCAAATAGAAAAACATTACTGAAAAGACACCACTGTATCATTTCCAAAAGCATTTTGTTATGTTGGTACATATTAATGTTTCTATGCCTTAGATAAAACTCAATGGCATGAAGACCATCATGATGTCTAATACAAGTATAAAGTGAAGCAATGTCTAAGGTTAAAAACACATAATCATTGGCCCACTGCACATTGCTGAGTTTAGACAAAAAGTCTGTAGAGTCCTGTAAAAAAGTGGGCAAAGAGGCAACATGTTCCTGAAGATAGTGATCGACATATCTGGAAGTACATTCGAAAGTGCTGTTGATTGCAGATATGATAGGTCTTCCTTGCAATGGGTCCAAACCTTTATGCACTTTAGGAATGAGGTAGAACGTGGGTAGAATAGGATGTTCATTATGTAAAAATTTCAATTCATCTTTGCTAATAAGCCCCTCACGCTGCCACTTCATCAAATCATTCCTATAGTCACCATTGATTTTCTTTACTGCAACACCATTGCTCAATTGATAACACTCAGCATCATTCAAATGTTTATATGCCTCTTTCCTGTAGGATTCCTTATCCCACAGGACAATGTTGCCCCCCTTGTCCGCATTATTGATGACCACTGAGTCGTTGTTTTTGAGTTTGGTCATTAACCGAAAATAGTCTTTGTTTTTACCCTTTGGTTTTGTTTTATGATTGCATGTATTTTTATATAAAGATTTGAGTTCATCCGTAATTCTTTCATGGAAAATATCCACTGCGTCTCTTGGCATTATGGGGACAAATGTTGAAGAAGCTTTAAATGGGCTGTTGCCCGCTGAAGAAATATTAACATTTTCCTGTCTTGCTATGCTTGAGTACTACTTACTTCAACTTCTGAATCTGATAAATCCCCATGTAATGCATGAAGCGCTGTTAATAGAGGAATCTCACCCGCGGTTAAGACTCCTCTGTTGGCTTTGACCGGAACAGTGGTTTTATCATTTCCATGGTTTTTTATTGTAAAATATTTTTTCAGTTTTAATTTACGGATAAATTTGTAAACATCAACACAGGTTTGTACCAGATTGAAGCTGCTTTCCGGACAAAAACTCAAACCAAGCGTTAGTAATTGTTTCTCAGCCTCTGTTAACACAATGTCAGTTAAATTAATGATAGTTGGATTACAAGGTATGTCTACTTGCGCCAATTTTTCTTTTTTAACTGCCCTCTGCCTTGCACATTTGGAACACTTGCATCGTTCCCTCCTTCTGCGATTCCTTTCTTTATTTGTGTTCCTTGTTGATTTCTCGGTCGAAGGGTTCGTTTCATTTGTTCCCTTATAAAATCCATTTCTTCTGCGTATGAGAGAGGACCCAATTCCAAGGAAACAACCACCATGCTACTATTTGAGTCAGTATCGCTTAAGGCAAGGCTAGATTCAGAGCTGGATAATGCCGTCCTTGTCGCTGAAGCTAAACCAGTGTTTGTTGTCTGCACGGTTTGCGCACATTCACGGTGAAGCACTTTTTTGTTTTTTAACCAATTCATACTTGCGCGCAAAAGTAAAACTTGTCCTTGTTCATAATAATTTTTGTCTCGCGCAAACTTCCATATTTTCCTGGTCTTAATCGTGTTTGTTTTTCCTTTTATTTACAGCCGGTAAATTCTGAAAAAGCTCCTCTGCAGCCTTCTCCCTGTCCCTGAACATTTCGTCCATTTTGAGCACTAACAGTTCTATCACTTGAAATGAAAATTTATTGCCACTCCAAACCGGCAAAAACACACCAAACGATTGTCAAAAAAAAAATATATATATATTACCTACTGGCGGTCGCCAGTAGGTATATATAGTTAGGATTTTTTCTCTATGGGTTTTTTGAAAATTCTATGTCTAATAACTTTGGCGTTTGTGGACGGAATTGGCTGAAATTTTCAGGAAAATGGCACATTTTGTTTCTGAGCAGCCCTTGAAAATTTGGGGGGGGTTCGTCCAGTGGGGGCCGAGAAAAAAGGGGGGTCCCAAAACGTGTTTTTAACATTGAGTTTTCCATAGGGCGGTTGGCCTCACTTTTAGCCCGAACGGCTGAATGGATTTGCACGAAACTTGGCAAAATTGTAGGGACTGGTAGCCCGATGTGCCTTTTGTAGGTCTCAATATATGTGCTCCAGTGGATTTTGAGAAATTAACGTTTAAAAAAAGATATATATCTGTAACAGCGGACCGGTTAGCGCTCTGGTTCGCGGACTTTTCGCGCAACGGAGCTTTGTGAAGCGAAGCTGATTGGTTCTCCGGCGTCTGTCAACATTCCAAACAGTCCGTAGCGGCCGCCATCTTGTCTCTCGGTAGGATCGAGAGACAAGAGGAGGTCAAAACAAAGGGGGAAATAACTATAAGGGGGCATAGTAGATCCTCGCTGACCCCCTAGGTTTGATGTGGAGGTTTTAAAAGGGCCCCGCGGGGCAAAAAAAAATAATAAAAATAATAATTGAACGGCTGAATGGATTTGCACGAAACTTGGCAAAATATTAGGGACTGGTAGCCCGATGTGCCTTTGCTAGGTCTCAATATATGTGCTCCAGTGGATTTTGAGAAATTAACGTTCAAAAAAAGATATATATCTGTAACAGCGCTCCGCTTCGCGTAACGGAGGTTTGCGAAGCTGATTGGTCATTCTGTCACTGGGCTATAGTTGGGCTACATCTGGCTGATATTTGGGCTACATTTGTTTTTTTGTGTGTCTGGCGGCCATCTTTGGGCTACATTGGGCTACATTGGGCTTCATTGGGCTACATTCGGCTAATTAGCAAATAGCTCATCGCAAACTAGGAATGGTAAAGAATCGCTATTTATTCCTTAAAGTTCGCTATTTAGGAAATGCAAATAACTTTGATGATACATATGGCGGTTCATCTCTAACAAGATAAGAAGCATAGGGATAGATTTATGATGACTGGCGCATCACCAGGGATGTGTTAGTCATTCTGTGCCGCTGTTCCGTCACCTATGGTGTGCTGCATTTACAATGCGGCGCATCACGGGGCAAAAACAGCACAGATGCGTGATGTATCTGTGCCGTAAAGGTGGCGCATTGCTGGAGTTGTATCGCAAGTGTGATGAAGGTCCAGCAAGGGTCGGGGGTGCCCCTGTCGCAGGGTTTCTGTTCTCACACAGAACTGTGGACAGAGGATTGGAACCTCGGCGAATTAGGGTGTCCCAAAACTCACGTTAGTAATCAAAAACTATTTAGCAAGCTAGGTACAGTGTCACATTGGATATAACAAACTCTCAATGTTTAGACAATCCATAATATGAACTTATAGTACCTCAGGATACGTGGAACTCATGAACAGTCGGTCGTTATATATTTCTTAGAAACCAGAACATGGAGTTAAGAAGAACACATGTGTATTTGAAATGTTTATTTAATAATGCCGTCTTCTCAGGCGTAGTACCTTAGATAATAAAAGTACACATATTATCAGTAGCAAAATTACCAGCATAGTTACTAGTACATAAAAAGTGAATGGTGATAGTATGTTAACATGCTGTAAATGAATAAGAGTTAGCAACACTTATAAGCAGCCGCGGGCCGTGGAGGGAGTTACGGTGAGGCAGGGAGGCGGGGAGGGGGAGAAGCAGGGTGGAGAATACAAGTACACATATTATCAGTAGCAAAATTACCAGCATAGTTACTAGTACATAAAAAGCGAATGGTGACAGTATGTTAACATGCTGTAAATGAATAAGAGTTAGCAACACTTATAAGCAGCCGCGGGCCGTGGAGGGAGTTACGGTGGGGCAGGGAGGCGGGGAGGGGGAGGGGCAAGGTAGAGAGGGCTCCACCCTGCTTCTCCCCCTCCCCGCCTCCCTGCCTCACCGTAACTCCCTCCACGGCCCGCGGCTGCTTATATCTCACCCTCCCTAATACACATATTATATTATTTGCTAAGAAGGTCTCTTTGTGTTGGTTTAGGGCGTGCCCATACTTTAGTGTCTTAGATTTGAAGGAATCACATCAGCATACACCAGCTCTCTCTTCATGTGAACCGCATCAACTGTTTTGTATGTGTGTTCGGCAAAGCAATATAAAACCCGCCTCATGCCCAGAATTGGCAGAAGTTGCACTTATGTTATGAGTATGAAGTCGTGGAGATCAGACCTCATAACAATTCTGTATCGTGTTGTTCTTGAAACTTTAGCACTCGCTGTACAGATATAGTTTAACAAGTAAAGCAGATAGTAGACCAATAACATATTATTCTCATGTAAACCACGATGAACTACTAGGTGGAAAGCTAAAGCAACAACTAAATGTCGTGTGCAGAAGTTGCAAAAAAGGAAAAATGGCGTTTAAACCGGTAATGAGCCCATGCTAACTTAACACGGTGTAAAGATATCCAGGACCTAGATGACACCTCCTCATGATCCGGAAACGAACTGAATAAGATAATAGAAGTGCCATCTCATGAGAGCAGATTGCAAGTTTATATGTGGACGGTCCGCAAGGTAAAGCATTAAAAACTAGGAAAATTCAATGCTAAAGAAAAATAAAACAGCCAAGTACTTTATCGAGTCTTAAGCCAATAGGCAAGGTAAATAATAAAAACTTGACAATTAAGTCAATGAATTGTCAATGAAATGCTAGTACTCAGCATATGAAACATGAAAAAGGTCTATGACATAACTGTGTATGCAAAATAAGCTGCAACAGCCTCCAACAGGAAGTCACCGTCTTCATCCGAAAACAGTTCAGCCATCCAATTTAAAAGCGGAAAAGAACATACGTGCTCTCCCAGCACCGGATCCTCTATCACCATCAGAGGACAGCTCGGTGGGTTTTCAAGAAAGCTGTGTTCCAAGAAAGACTGTGCTGCCGCCAGTAAATTCCAGGGACCAAGTAGTCCATGCATCAATGCCACAGCCATAATCCTTTCGCCAGGACAAATCAACTCGTGAGTAATGATAGGAGTCATCAGCTGATTAAAGTCGACGTCAGGAGAAACCGGTCCGCAGAGACATAAATCAATGGCCCAATCGAAATCACAGGTCAGGCAGTGAAATACAGGCTGGACACAGGTGAAGTAGGAGAACCGAAAAGATAATCCATATGCCGTGCTTAATATCGCCAACGGCATTGTGCCATAATATTCTAGCATGCGATTGCGGAACAGTGTCAGCAGCTGCAGGGTCGGAGGTTGCATAGGAGGGACATCCATATTTAAAAATGTAAAAAAGCACAAGAGCGTCCGCTGGTAATGCAAGTAAAAATGCAATCCACGAACCAGAGTGGAGAAAATGGAATGAAAGGGAGCAGGGATGACTCCAAAGATTTTCTCAAATGAAGTCACGAGACCACTGGTAACAACTTTAAAAAAGTGTGCCAGGGATTTTGTGGAGGATGCGTTAAAGATAGTCGGAAACATGTTGCTGAAATTGAAAGGCAAACCTGTGTACGGGTGTTCGCTATGTGAAGTACGAAAGTTTCACGGGCCGAACTCAAGGCCACCTCTCTCTGAGACAAAAGAGCTCTTATTCTTGTCATGCCGTTGAAACGTGTCCCAAGGTTGGTATTTGTGGCCAGATTGAAAACTCCCTATGTTCATGTGTGGGAGGAAATAGAACATTTCTGCAGCAAATAACCCGTTCACTTACTGTTACGATAAAAGGAATACTTTTAATTAACTCAGAACAATCTTCATTATTGAGCATCAAATAACTACCATTTTCCAACAACTTGAACGTGGGGATGATAGCAGGAACTGGCGTGCCTTGCAACACGCAAGCCATATTTGGTCGGTGTTTGTTGCATGAATCGTGTAACTGTATGTGCCTACACATTAGTGAATGATCTGGCGTCTCAGTGCATTCCTCTCCATTCAGATAAACTTCTTGATCATCTTTGAAACATCTGTATGTGTATGGAAGCGACCAGACCTCATGAACAAAAGCACTACCTAAAGGTTCATAAAGACCTATTGGTATATATTTCATACAATTTGAAAACTTATATAAAGCAAAAGGCAGCGTTATTAAACCGTGGATAAGGCATGTTGCCAAAAAACCCGCAATCCTCTGCTGATGATGTCACTGAGCATGTCATGAATGATGTAATATGTGACATCATCAGTAGTGGATTATGGGTAATAGTATCTCTAGTTTACTCCCCTATAGCTGTCTTTCTTTTAACATAAGTGTGTGTTTCCTTCCCTTATACTTACTGTTTTTGGTTCGCTTCCAGTTCGCGTACCAGCGAGCGAACTAGGAAGCGAACTAAGAGAAATAGAGGTTGGCACAGTTCCAAATATTGTACCAATTTTTTAATAACGGGGAGGTAGTTCTGAAAAGAACTTTTTTTTTTATTTTTCTGAACATTTTTTTAATGTTTTTGAATTTTTCGGAACAGTTTTATATTTTTTTGGGTTTTTCTTGGAGGGGGCAATGAAAACGATTCATTGTAAAGGGCTCAACAGGAGCAACAAAACAAAAAAAAGAAGTATTTATTATTTTGGGCGTTTCGGACAAACTTGCATATGATAGTCAATAGCTCTGTTGATCAGAGTGATGCTTCTTTCTCCGTAGGAAATGAATCCATCGCAAAATACGCAGGTGTGTTTTACTTCACCAAATCTCATTTGTATATTTGGCACCATCTCCCTGCCCTCTGGTCCCGTTACTTCCGGTACAACAGATCTTCTGGCCATAATAGGGAGATTATCTAGGTCGTTCCGAAACTGTGCAGCACTGTAGTTGTTAGGATGCCACCTAGTCATATGGCGATGCATTGTGTAGTTTCCGAAACTGTATTTTTTGTCGGTCCCTCTGGACAGTCTATCTTGACATATAAGGCAAGTTACGTATCTTGCATTTACTTTTTTCTGACCTTTGGGAATTTTAAAAAATTGCCAAATGAAGTTTTCTTTCCGGTGAGACGTCTTGGGCTGCTCAGGCAAAAACTGCCTCTCTTCGTGCTCGTCCTCCTGTTCCTCTTCTTCTTCTTCTTGTTGAATTACAACTTGAGCAGGTGGTCCACTCTTCCTTGGATGTGGTGGAGGTGGTGGGGAAGCACCAGCTGAAGCTACTAAAGAAGCCATTGCTCAGTGATCACAAAGGGTCTTTCTCTCACAATGATGAAAGTCAGAGTGAGGAAAGAAGGAGGGATTTTCATCATTTGGGAAAAACAAGAGTTCTCAACCAATCAAAAGTGTTCATTTTAGATTATATGACCTAGTCTTACATCATTAGGAAACCAAAAGTGAAATGAACCAATGAAAAGTGTTATTACCAAGTCACATGACTTGCTGTGTTTACGTTAAGCGCTTTGCAGGGCCTCCCGGTTTGCTTCCAGAAACCTGCGCTTTGGCACTCGCTTCGCGTACCAGTTCGCTAACGTAGCACGTCATATGACGTATCACGCGACAACGTGGAACGTCATGCGGACGGGAGGCGTCACGATGTTGTTTTCTAACGCGGCACTTGCGGTAAAGAAACGTTTACCGGCTCGCGGTCTATTTCGCGGCATCAAGGTCAGCTAACGGGAAGCTTCCCGATTCGCGAAGCGGGAACGAAGAAAAAAAAATATTTTAAAAAAAAATTATTCATAAACATATAAAATATATTTTTGGATTTAAAGAAGAATACATTTTACAGCTACAGATATTAGCTGTTAAAAAAACAATGAAATTCACAGAAAAAACCATAGGTTATAGACCATATATAGTTAGGAATTAGCATTTACAAAACCTTGAAAATTCACTGAAAAAACCATAGGTTATAGACCATTTATAGTTAGGAATTAGCATTTAGAAAACCTTATTTCACTCACACAAAACCATTGAAATTCCATATATAGTTAGTTGCACTAACTATATATCGCGCACCCGCAATCCACTGCTGATGATGTCACATATTACATCATTCATGACATGGTCAGTGACATCACTGATGACATCACTGATGACAACATCCAGTGATTATGTGTTTCTGTAAAGTTTAAATATGTTTTACATATTGAAGAATGAGTGGATGTATAAGTGTCTGAATGAAGGTTTTAGTAGGTGCGTGATTGACTGTATGAGTGAGTGATTAAATGCGTCTTACTAAATGCACGGGTTAGTGACTAAACTGTCTGAAAGTGTGCATCAGTATGTCTGTTGTTGTGCAAGCTGCTGCATGTGTTGATCAGTAGCTATATAAGTAGCTATATGGGTTATTGATTGGTTGCACAAGTATTTGTATGGGAGACTGAGTGTGTGTATGGCTGGCTGGGAGGTGTGTGACTCTGTGCAGATCAATGTGTACTTGTATCAGTGATTCTATAAGAGAGTAAGTATGTGTTAGTATATGTTTGAAAATGTAAGGTACTCTATGTTTAACTGTGTAGATTAGAAAATGGAAGTGTGATTGATTCTTTACAGGACTGACTAGGTGTGTGAGTAACTCCATGGATGAGTGGCAGAGTGTGAGTGTCTGTATAGGTGTATGAGTGCATATGATAGTGTTGTAAAGATGAGTGATTGTATGTATGAATGATTGTATGGGTGAATGAGTGAATGTGTGTGTAGACGTAGGAATCAGTGAATGCGTATGTAGTAACTAGTATTGGTGTGTCAATGGTTTCAAAAATTATACTCTGTATTTAACACTGGGTGTAACAGAGGTTATATTAAAGTTGAGGAGATGCATTGTATTGTCACATTAATGATATCATCATTGATGTGACCATTGATGTCAAAAGAGATATCATCAGTGATGTCATTTGAGATGTCATCAGTGATGTCATCAGTGATGTCACTGACCATGTCATGAATGATGTAATATGTGACATCATCAGCAGTGGATTGCGGGTGCGCGATATATAGTTAGTGCAACTAACTATATATGGAATTTCAATGGTTTTGTGTGAGTGAAATAAGGTTTTCTAAATGCTAATTCCTAACTATATATGGTCTATAACCTATGGTTTTTTCAGTGAATTTTCAAGGTTTTGTAAATGCTAATTCCTAACTATATATGGTCTATAACCTATGGTTTTTTCTGTGAATATATATATATATATATATATATATATATATATATATATATATATATATATATATATATTACCTACTGGCGGTCGCCAGTAGGTAGTTATAGTTAGGATTGTTTTCCATAGGAAATCCGCAACATTCTATTGGGAATAACTTTGGCACCGAATGAGGGATCTGCCTGTAATTTTCCTTAACTTTGCCTCGCTGCGCTCCGCTACTTCCTTGAAAGTTTCGGGGGGATCCGTCAAGCGGGGGCCAAGATAAAAGGGGGGTCCAAAACGTATTTTCCCCATGTTAATTTCCATAGGGCGGTTGGACTCACTTTTAGCCCGAACGGCTGAATGATTTCCACCAAACTTGGCAAAATTGTAGGGACTGGTACCCCGATGTGCCTTTGCTATGTCTCAAGATATATGCTCCAGTGGTTTTTACGAAAATTAACTTTGAAAAAATATATATTGGGCTACATTGGGCTATATATATGTTAGAGCCCAAATGTAGCCCAATGTAGCCCAATGTAGCCCAATGTAGCCCAAAGATGGCCACCAGAGACAAAAAAAAACAAATGTAGCCCAAATATCAGCCAGCTGTAGCCCAACTATAGCCCAATGACAGAATGTCCCAGAGTGTTCTAAAGAACAACTAGAGCGCTAACAGTCTTACTTATGACAAAAGTATGGCACACCTGAAGTCATCTTGATTGGAATAAAGTGTTAACACTTAAAACATTTAATTTGCAAAGGAACAAAATGAGGGGGTTCATTTTGCCATAGAAATTATAATTAGTGCTGAAGAAAGAAAAATGAGGGCACATTTTGAGTAACTTCTCAAATCCTCTTATATTTCATTAAAAAAATTCTGATATGCAGTCTCCCAGATGGCCACCAGAGACAAAAGAGCCCAAATATAGCCCAAATATCAGCCAGATGTAGCCCAACTATAGCCCAATGACAGAATGTCCCAGAGTGTTCTAAAGAACAACTAGAACGCTAACAGTCTTACTTATGACAGAAGTATGGCACACCTGAAGTCATCTTGATTGGAATAAAGTGGTAACACTTAATACATTTAATTTGAAAAGGAACAAAATGAGGGGTTTCATTTTGCCATAGAAATTTTATATATATATATATATATATATATATTCACTGAAAAAACCATAGGTTATAGACCATATATAGTTAGGAATTAGCATTTACAAAACCTTGAAAATTCACTGAAAAAAACATAGGTTATAGACCATATATAGTTAGGAATTAGCATTTACAAAACCTTATTTTACTCACACAAAACCATTGAAATTCCATATATAGTTAGTTGCACTAACTATATATCGCGCACCCGCAATCCACTGCTGATGATGTCACATATTACATCATTCATGACATGGTCAGTGACATCACTGATGACATCACTGATGACATCTCAAATGACATCACTGATGACATCTCACTTGACATCAATGATCACATCACTGATGATATCATTCATGTGATAATACAATGCATCTCCTCACACTCTAATATAACCTCTATTACACCCAGTGTTAAATAGAGAGTATAATTTTTGAAACCATTGACACACCAATACTAGTTACTACATACGCACTCACTGATTCCTATGTCTACACACACATTCACTCATACAATCATTCATACATACAATCACTCATCTTTACAACACTATCATATGCACTCATACACCTATACAGACACTCACAATCTGCCACTCATCCATGGAGTTACTCACACACCTAGTCAGTCCTGAAAAGAATCAATCACACTTCCATTTTCTCATCTATACAGTTAAACACAGAACACCTTACATTTTTGAAACATATACTAACACATACTTACTCTCTTATAGAATCACTGATACAAGTACACATTGATCTGCACAGAGTCACACACCTCCCAGCCAGCCATACACACACTCAGTCTCCCATACAAATACTTGTGCAACCAATCAATAACCCATATAGCTACGTATATAGCTACTGATCAACACATGCAGCAGCTTGCACAACAACAGACATACTGATGCACACTTTCAGACAGTTTAGTCACTAACCCGTGCATTCAGTAAGACGCATTTAATCACTCACTCATACAGTCAATCACGCACCTACTAAAACCTTCATTCAGACACTTATACATCCACTCATTCTTCAATATGTAAAACATATTTAAACTTTACAGAAACACATAATCACTGGATGTTGTCATCAGTGATGTCATCAGTGATGTCACTGACCATGTCATGAATGATGTAATATGTGACATCATCAGCAGTGGATTGCGGGTGCGCGATATATAGTTAGTGCAACTAACTATATATGGAATTTCAATGGTTTTGTGTGAGTAAAATAAGTTTTTGTAAATGCTAATTCCTAACTATATATGGTCTATAACCTATGGTTTTTTCAGTGAATTTTCAAGGTTTTGTAAATGCTAATTCCTAACTATATATGGTCTATAACCTATGGTTTTTTCAGTGAATTTCATTGGTTTTTTAACAGCTAATATCTGTAGCTGTAAAATGTATTCTTCTTTAAATCCAAAAATATATTTTATATGTTTATGAATAATTTTTTTTTTAAATATATTTTTTTCTTCGTTCCCGCTTCGCGAATCGGGAAGCTTCCCGTTAGCTGACCTTGATGCCGCGAAATAGACCGCGAGCCGGTAAACGTTTCTTTACCGCAACTGCCGCGTTACAAAACAACATCGTGACGCCTCCCGTCCGCATGACGTTTCACGTTGTCGCGTGATACGTCATATGACGTGCTACGTTAGCGAACTGGTACGCGAACCGAGTCGCAAAGCGCAGGTTTCTGGAAGCAAACCGGGAGGCCCTGCAAAGCGCTTAACGTAAACACAGCAGGTCATGTGACTTGGTAATAACACTTTTCATTGGTTCATTTCACTTTTGGTTTCCTAATGATGTAAGACTAGGTCATATAATCTAAAATGAACACTTTTCATTGGTTGAGAACTCTTGTTTTTCCCAAATGATGAAAATCCCTCCTTCTTTCCTCACTCTGACTTTCATCATTGTGAGAGAAAGACCCTTTGTGATCACTGAGCAATGGCTTCTTTAGTAGCTTCAGCTGGTGCTTCCCCACCACCTCCACCACATCCAAGGAAGAGTGGACCACCTGCTCAAGTTATAATTCAACAAGAAGATGAAGAAGAGGAACAGGACGACGAGCACGAAGAGAGGCAGTTTTTGCCTGAGGAGCCCAGGACGTCTCACCGGAAAGAAAACTTCATTTGGCAATTTTTTAAAATTCCCAAAGGTGAGAAAAAAGTAAATGCAAGATACGTAACTTGCCTTATATGTCAAGATAGACTGTCCAGAGGAACCGAGAAAAAATACAGTTTCGGAAACTACACAATGCATCGCCATATGACTAGGTGGCATCCTAACAACTACAGTGCTGCACAGTTTCGGAACGACCTAGATAATCTCCCTATTATGGCCAGAAGATCTGTTGTACCGGAAGTAACGGGACCAGAGGGCAGGGAGATGGTGCCAAATATACAAATGAGATTTGGTGAAGTAAAACACACCTGCGTATTTTGCGATGGATTCATTTGCTACGGAGAAAGAAGCATCACTCTGATCAACAGAGCTATTGACTATCATATGCAAGTTTGTACGAAACGCCCAAAATAATAAATACTTTTTTTTTGTTTTGTTGCTCCTGTTGAGCCCTTTACAATGAATCGTTTTCATTGCCCCCTCCAAGAAAAACCCCAAAAAATATAAAACTGTTCAGAAAAATTCAAAAAAAGTAAAAAAATGTTCCGAAAAATAATAAAAAAAATTTAAAACAACAAAAACAATAAAAAAAAAGTTCTTTTCAGAACTACCTCCCCGTTATTAAAAAATTGGTACAATATTTGGAACTGTGCCAACCTCTATTTCTCTTAGTTCGCTTCCCAGTTCGCTCGCCGGTACGCGAACCGGAAGCGAACCAAAAACAGTAAGTATAAGGGAAGGAAACAGACACTTATGTTAAAAGAAAGACAGCTATAGGGGAGTAAACTAGAGATACTATTACCCGTAATCCACTGCTGATGATGTCACATATTACATCATTCATGACATGCTCAGTGACATCATCAGCAGAGGATTGCGGGTTTTTTGGCAACGTGCCTTATCCACGGTTTAATAACGCTGCCTTTTGCTTTATATAAGTTTTCAAATTGTATGAAATATATACCAATAGGTCGTTATGAACCTTTAGGTAGTGCTTTTCTTCATGAAGTCTGGTCGCTTCCATACACATACAGATGTTTCAAAGATGATCAAGAAGTTTATCTGAATGGAGAGGAATGCACTGAGACGCCAGATCATTCACTAATGTGTAGGCACATACAGTTACACGGTTCATGCAACAAACACCGACCAAATATGGCTTGCGTGTTGCAAGGCACGCCAGTTCCTGCTATCATCCCCACGTTCAAGTTGTTGGAAAATGGTAGTTATTTGATGCTCAATAATGAAGATTGATCTGGGTTAATTAAAAGTATTCCTTTTATCGTAACAGTAAGTGAACGGGTTATTTGCTGCAGAAATGTTCTATTTCCTCCCACACATGAACATAGGGAGTTTTCAATCTCGCCACAAATACCAACCTTGGGAGCAGATTTCAACGGCATGGCAAGAATAAGAGCTCTTTTGTCTCAGAGAGAGGTGGCCTTGAGTTCGGCCCGTGAAACTTTCGTGCTTCACATAGCGAACACCCGTACAGAGGTGCAGACCCTTTTCAATTCAGATTTGCCTTTCCATTTCAGCAAGATGGTTCGGACTATCTCTAAAGCATCCTCCACAAAGGCCCTGGCGCACTTTTTTAAAGTTGTTACCAGTGGTCTCGTGACTTCATTTGAGAAAATCTTTCGAGTCATCCCTACTTTCTTTCATTGTATTTTTTCCACTCTGCTTCGTGGATTGCCATTTTTACTTGCATTACCAGCGGACGCTCTTGTGCTTTTTTACATTTTTAAATATGGATGTCCCTCCTATGGAACCTCCCGCCCTGCAGCTGCTGACACTGTTCCGCAATCGCATGCTAGAATATTATGGCACAATGCCGTTGGCGATATTAAGCACGGCATATGGATTATCTTTTCGATTCTCCTACTTCACCTGTGTCCAGCCTGTATTTCACTGCCTGACCTGTGATTTCGATTGGGCCATTGATTTGTGTCTCTGCGGACCGGTTTCTCCTGACGTCGACTTTAATCAGCTGATGACTCCTATCATTACTCACGAGTTGGTTTGTCCTGGCGAAAGGATTATGGCTGTGGCATTGATGCATGGACTAATAGGTCCCTGGAATTTACTGGCGGCAACACAGTCTTTCTTGGAACAGAGCTTTCTTGAAAACCCACCGAGCTGTCCTCTGATGGTGATAGAGGATCCGGTGCTGGGAGAGCACGTATGTTCTTTTCCGCTTTTAAATTGGATGGCTGAACTGTTTTCGGATGAAGACGGTGACTTCCTATTGGAGGCTGTTGCAGCTTATTTTGCATACACAGTTATGTCATAGACCTTTTTCATGTTTGATATGCTGAGTACTAGCATTTCATTGACAATTCATTGACTTATTTGTCAAGTTTTTATTATTTACCTTGCCTATTGGCTTAAGACTCGATAAAGTACTTGGCTGTTTTATTTTTCTTTAGCATTAAATTTTCCTAGTTTTTAATGCTTTACCTTGCGGACCGTCCACATATAAACTTGCAATCTGCTCTCATGAGATGGCACTTCTATTATCTTATTCAGTTCGTTTCCGGATCATGGGGAGGTGTCATCTACGTCCTGGATATCTTTACACCGTGTTAAGTTAGCATGGGCTCATTACCGGTTTAAACGCCATTTTTCCTTTTTTGCAACTTCTGCACACGACACTTAGTTGTTGCTTTAGCTTTCAACCTAGTAGTTCATCGTGGTTTACATGAGAATAATATGTTATTGCTCTACTATCTGCTTTGCTTGTTAAACTATATCTGTACAGCGAGTGCTAAAGTTTCAAGAACAACACGATACAGAATTGTTATGAGGTCTGATCTCCACGACTTCATACTCATAACATAAGTGCAACTTCTGCCAATTCTGGGCATGAGGCGGGTTTTATATTGCTTTGCCGAACACACATACACAACACTTGATGCGGTTCACATGAAGAGAGAGCTGGTGTATGCTGATGTGATTCCTTCAAATCTAAGACACTAAAGTATGGGCACGCCCTAAACCAACACAAAGAGACCTTCTTAGCAAATAATATAATATGTGTATTAGGGAGGGTGAGATATAAGCAGCCGCGGGCCGTGGAGGGAGTTACGGTGAGGCAGGGAGGCGGGGAGGGGGAGAAGCAGGGAGGAGCCCTCTCCACCCTGCCCCTCCCCCTCCCCGCCTCCCTGCCCCACCGTTACTCCCTCCACGGCCCGCGGCTGCTTATAAGTGTTGCTAACTCTTATTCATTTACAGCATGTTAACATACTGTCACCATTCGCTTTTTATGTACTAGTAACTATGCTGGTAATTTTGCTACTGATAATATGTGTACTTGTATTATCTAAGATACTACGCCTGAGAAGACGGCATTAGTAAATAAACATTTCAAATACACATGTGTTCTTCTTAACTCCATGTTCTGGTTTCTAAGAAATATATAACGACCGACTGTTCATGAGTTCCACGTATCCTGAGGTACTATAAGTTCATATTCTGGATTGTCTAAACATTGAGAGTTTGTTATATCCAATGTGACACTGTACCTAGCTTGCTAAGGGGTTTTTGATTACTAAGGTGAGTTTTGGGACACCCTAATTCGCCGAGGTTCCAATCCTCTGTCCACAGTTCTGTGTGAGAACAGAAACCCTGCGACAGGGGCACCCCCGACCCTTGCTGGAGCTTCATCACACTTGCGATACAACTCCAGCAATGCGCCACCTTTACGGCACAGATACATCACGCATCTGTGCTGTTTTTGCCCCATGATGCGCCGCATTGTAAATGCAGCACACCATAGGTGACGGAACAGCGGCACAGAATGACTAACACATCCCTGGTGATGCGCCAGTCATCATAAATCTATCCCTATGCTTCTTATCTTGTTAGAGATGAACCGCCATATGTATCATCAAAGTTTTTTGCATTTCCTAAATAGCGAACTTTAAGGAATAAATAGCGATTCTTTACCATTCCTAGTTTGCGATGAGCTATTTGCTAATTACAAATTACCCATTCATTTCCTTCATTTCCATAGGACGGTTGGACTCACTTTTAGCTCGAACGGCTGAATGGATTTGCACGAAACTTGGCAAAATTGTAGGGACTGGTAGCCCGATGTGCCTTTGCTATGTCTCAAGATATATGCTCCAGTGGTTTTTACGAAAATTAACTTTGAAAAATATATATTGGGCTACATTGGCCTATATATATGTTGGAACCCAAATGTAGCCCAATGTAGCCCAATGAAGCCCAATGAAGCCCAATGTAGCCCAATGTAGCCCAAAGATGGCCGCCAGAGACGAAAAAAAACAAATGTAGCCCAAATATCAGCCAGATGTAGCCCAACTATAGCCCAGTGACAGAATGACCAATCAGCGTCGCAAACCTCCGTTACGCGAAGCGGAGCGCTGTTACAGATATATATCTTTTTTTGAACGTTAATTTCTCAAAATCCACTGGAGCACATATATTGAGACCTAGCAAAGGCACATCGGGCTACCAGTCCCTGATATTATACCAAGTTTCGTGCAAATCCATTCAGCCGTTCGATTATTATTTTTATTTTATTTTTTTGCCCCGCGGGGCCCTTTTAAAACCTCCACATCAAACCTAGGGGGTCAGCGAGGATCTACTATTCCCCCTTATGGTCATTTGCCCCTTCGCTTTCGCCTCCTCTTGTCTCTCGATCCTACCGAGAGACAAGATGGCGGCCGCTACGGACTGTTTGGAATGTTGACAGACGCCGGAGAACCAATCAGCTTCGCTTCACAAAGCTCCGTTGCGTGAAAAGTACGCGTCCTGGAGCGCTGCCCGGTCCGCTGTTACAGATATATATCTTTATTTAAACGTTAATTTCTCAAAATCCACTGTAGCACATATATTGAGACCTACAAAAGGCACATCGGGCTACCAGTCCCTACAATTTTGCCAAGTTTCATGCAAATCCATTCAGCCGTTCGGGCTAAAAGTGAGGCCAACCGCCCTATGGAAAACTCAATGTTAAAAACACGTTTTGGGACCCCCCTTTTTTCTCGGCCCCCCCTTGACGAACCCCCCCCAAATTTTCAAGGGCTGCTCAGAAACAAAATGTGCCATTTTCCTGAAAATTTCAGCCAATTCCGTCCACAAACGCCAAAGTTATTAGACATAGAATTTTCAAAAATCCCATAGAGAAAAAATCCTAACTATATATACCTACTGGCGACCGCCAGTAGGTAATATATATATATATATATATATATATATATATATATATATATATATATATATATATTCACTGAAAAAAACCATAGGTTTCACACCAGTTATAGTTAGGAATTAGCATTTAAAAAACCTATTAAATTCACTGAAAAAACCATAGGTTTCACACCAGTTATAGTTAGGTGGAAATTTTACTCGCATAAAACCATTGAAATTCCCACGTTATAGTTAGTTGGATTCACTATAACTTGCGCATGCAATGCACTGCTGATGACGTCACATATTACATCACTCATGACATGGTCAGTGACATCACTCATGACATCACAGATGACATCTCAAATGACATCACTGATGACATCATCCAGTGAATGTGTATCTTTCTGAAAAATAAATATTTTTTATATATGTATATCTAAAGGTTGATGGAAGAATAAATGGGTAAATAAATGTCTAAATGGATGTTTTTTTGTGTAAAATTGATTGGTTAACTGACTTATTAAATGTATCTTAGTGAATACATATATTAGCGAGTAATGTTTAAATATTTAAATATCTGTATCTGTGTCTCACTTTGTGTATAAGTGGCTGCATGGGTTGGTGAGTAGCTACATGAGTGTGTATATGGGTTATTAGTTGTTTTTTTTGAGTATCAGTATCAGTGTCTGTATGGTTCGGTGGGGGATATTACTTAGAGCACAGATGCATGAATGAGTGACTCTCTATTTGTATGTATTTTGAAGACAGCATGTGTGCAAGACTGTATGGGTGGATGATTGTGTGTATGGGTGGGTTAGTGAGTATGTGTTTTTAGAATTGATTGTTTAAGAGAGTAAATATGTTTCCGTTTCTGTAGAAGTATGTGTAGTGGTGTGTATATAGCAGTATAATCAAGTAAATGTTTTTTTGATAGTTTATTTGCATGTGTGAATTTGTGTGTGAGTAACTATATGGATGAGTATTAGTGTGTAACAGGATGTATAGGTGTATGAGTACATATGATGAGTAAGTACATGCATGAGTGACTATATAGAACTGTTGGTGAATGAGTGGATGTGTATGTAGATGTTGGAATTACCTAATAAGTTGTTGTAATTGGTATTGGTTTCTCCTTTTTTAAGAAAATGTTAGTTTCTATTTTTGAATGTGTGTGTCAAAGGTTATTTTATGCTGATAGGAGGTCTGCCACTTTGTCACAAGGATGTTGTCATCAGTGATGTCATTTGAGATGTCACCAGTGATGTCATGAGTGATGTCACTGACCATGTCATGAGTGATGTAATATGTGATGTCATCAGCAGTGCATTGCACGGGCAAGGTATAGTGAGTCCAACTAACTATAATGTGGGAATTTCAATGGTTTTATGCGAGTAAAATTTCCACCTAACTATAACTGGTGTGAAACCTATGTTTTTTCAGTGAATATATATATATATATTCACTGAAAAAAACATAGGTTTCAGCCACGTTATAGTTAGGAATTAGCATTTAAAAACCCTTAGAAATTCACTGAAAAAAACATAGGTTTCACACATGTTATATTTAGCTGGACATTTCGCTCATACAAAACCATTGAAATTCCCCCATTATAGTTAGTTCAGCTAACTATAACTCGCACGCCCGTAATGCACTGCTGATGACGTCACATATTACATCACTTATGACATGGTAAGTGACATCACTGATGACATCACTGATGACATCTCAAATGACATCACTGATGACGTCACTGATTACATCATCCAGTGAATGTGTGTCTTTCTGAAAAATAAATATTTTTTATATATGTATATCTAAAGTTCGATGGAAGAATAAATGGGTAAATAAGTGTTTAAATGGATGGTTTTTGTAAAATTGATTGTATAACTGATTTATTAAGTGTATCTTATTGAATACACGTATTAACGAGTGCTGTATAAATATTTAAATATCTGTATCAGTGTCTCACTTTGTGTATAAGTGGCTGCATGGGTTGGTGAGTAGCTACATGAGTGTGTATATGGGTTATTACTTTTTTTTAGTATCAGTATGAGTCTCTGTATAGTTTGGTGAGGGATATTACTTAGCGTATAGATGCATGAATGAGTGACTCACTGTTTGTATGTGTTTTGAACACAGCATGTGTACAGGACTGTAAGGGTGGATGAGTGTGTGTATGGGTGTGTTAATGAGTGAATGACTGTCTCAATAGTGTCTTTATGAGTAGGTACATATGTTTTAAACTAGTATATGTGAGTATTGATATATATAAGTGAGTATATGTGAGAGTGAGAGATTGGAACAGTTCCTGTATAAATACGTATGTGTTTCTATAAGTTATTGTTTAAGAGAGTCAGTATGTGTATGTTTCTGTAGAAGTAAGTGTAGTGGTGTGTGTATTGCTGTATATGCAAGTAAATGGATGTTTGATATTTTATTTGCATGTGTGAGTATGTGTGTAAGTAACTCTATGGATGAGTGTCGGTGTGTAACAGGATGTATAGGTGTATGAATACATATGATGAGTGAGTACATGTATGAGTGACTATATAGAACTGTTGGTGAATGAGTGTATGTGTATGTAGATGGTAGAATTACTAAATAGGTTGTTGTAACTGGTATTGGTATCTCCATTTTTAAAAAAAATTTAGTTTCCATTTTTGAATGTGTGTATCAAGGGTTATATTACGCTGAGAGGAGGTCTACCACTCTTTCACACGGATGATGTCATCAGTGATGTCATTTGAGATGTCATGAGTGATGTCATGAGTGATGTCACTGACCATGTCATGAGTGATGTAATATGTGACGTCATCAGCAACAAATTTCGGGCGCGCAAGTTATAGTTAGCTGAATTAAACAGCTGAACTAACTATAACGGGAGAATTTCAATGGTTTTGTATGAGTGAAATGTCCAGCTAACTATAACATGTGTGAAACCGATGTTTTTTCAGTGAATTGCTAAGGTTTTTTAAATGCTTATTCCTAACTATAACGTGGCTGAAACCTATGGTGAATTACAAAGGTTTTGTAAATGATAATTTTTAAATGTATTAATTGTTATTTTTTTATACTAATTTACTACATTGTTTTAAAGTATTTATTTTTAGATATTTTATTTTTTAAATTACATTACATATTTTTAATACAAATTGAAAAAAAATGTTTTTAAAAATATTAAAATTTTATTATTTTTTTATTTTATATATTTTTTAATTTATATATATATTATATAGTAGGCAATGATATCCTATGGAAGGAAATTCAAGTTACTTTTAAGTACAGTTAAATTTACTTTTCAGGAACAGTAGTGAGCTGAAAGATGCACCACTGAGGTCTCTCCTGATAACAGGTGAGTAAATCGGAATTCGTAGTTCGTCTGATTTTAGAGGAATATTTCGCTCAATAGTGATGGAAGGGTGCGGGGCCTGAGGTGACATGTGTGCATACATGCCCTGTGGTGCGTTTTAGGTTGGGTAATTAATTCCTCTTCAATCCTGAGGTCCCCTGTGAGCCAACTAGCCCACCAGGTACCTCCAGAAAGCGCCAGGGAGCTGCGTTGCAGAGAGCTGTTCAGAGGGCATGCCCCCTTTTTACAACACTCTGCAACGCAGCTCCGTGATGCTTACTGGAAGTACCTGTTGGACTATTTGGCCCCTAGGGGACATCTGGATTGAAGAAAAATTAATTCTCCAACTTAAAACGCGCCAAAGGGCATGTTTGCACACATATCACCTCTAGCCCCGCCCCCTACCTTCACCACTGTGCAAACATGCCCCGTAGCGCGTTCTAAGTTGGGAGATTAAGTCCCCTTGCTTACTGGGGTTCCATGGGGGCCAACTAGCCCACCAGGAACCTCCAGTGTGCGCCAGGGGGCTGCGTTGCAGAGAGTTGTAAAAAGGGGCGCTGCCTCATTACACCTCTCTGCAACACAGCCCCCTGGCGCGGTTGCAGAGGGGGATCTAATTCCCCTTGAATACTGGGGGTCCCAGAAGGCCAACTATCCCACAAGGAACCTCCAGTATATGCCAGGGGGCTGCGTTGCAGAGAGGTGTGATGAGCCCACGCCCCTTTTTACACCTCTCTGCAACGCAGCCTCCTGGCGCATTTGCAGAGGAGGAACTAATTCCCCTTGCATACTGGGGATCCCTGGGGGCCAACTAGCCCACCAGGAACCTCCAGTATGCACCAGGGGGCTGCATTGCAGAGGGGTGTTCTGAGGCCACGCCCTTTTTTACACCTCTCTGCAACGCAGCCCCCTGGCACATACTGGAGGTTCCTAGTGGGCAAGTTGGCCCCCAGGGGCCCCCAGGGACCCCCAGTATGCAAGAGGAATTAGTTCCCCCTCTGAAAACGCGCCAGGGGGAGCGTTTGCAGAGAGGTGCAGGGAGGGGGCCTGGCTCCTCCCGATCCCGTTTTTTTTAAATTTGCTTTTAAGAAGGGGGACTGTGTAGCCCCCCTTCTTTTTCTTTTTTTTGGCCCTGGGGACCCCATCCCCCAGTGCCTTCACGAATGTTTTTTTTTTTTTAAATTGCGTGCCCCCCCTCCCAAGGGCATACTCTGCCCTGGGGACCCCATCCCCCGGGGCATGAGCCTTTTTTTGTTATATTTTTAATTAGGAGGGGGCTGCTTTGCGCCCCTCATATGGCCACTTTTGGCCCCAGGGACCCCATCCCCCGGGGCCGGCCATTTAAAAAAAAATGTATTTTTTTTTGGGAGGGGGGGCCGCGTAGTCCTCCTCCCGTGCCACTTCTGGCCCCGGGACCCCATCCCCCAGGGCCTGGCCCTCCTCGTTTGGGGCCGTGGGGGGCACCCAAGCCCCCCAAGGTCCCTTCCGGCTCCCTGCATCCTGCGGGAGCCAGCATTGCTTATGCTGCTTTGATTTTTGAAAGAGCGAGCAGGTCTCCTGCTCTCTCTTTCAAAAACCAAAGCAGTTTGCTATGATGGGGTGGGAGCCGCAAGGCTCCCGCCCTACCATAGCAAACAGCAGTGTCCCGGGGGTAGGCACCCCTGGGGGGTGGCGGTCCCCAGGGCCATCAAGGACACCAGGGCCTGGCCCTCCTCGTTTGGCGCCGTGGGGGGCACCCAAGCCCCCCAAGGTCCCTTCCGGCTCCCTGCATCCTGCGGGAGCCGGCATTTCTTATGCTGCTTTGATTTTTGAAAGAGAGAGCAGGTCTCCTGCTCTCTCTTTCAAAAACCAAAGCAATTTGCTATGATGGGGTGGGAGCCGCAAGGCTCCCGCCATACCATAGCAAACAGCAGTGTCCCAGGGGGAAGGCACCCCTGGGGGGTGGCGGTCCCCAGGGCCATCAAGGACACCAGGAGCGGCCCCCCTCCCACTAGTTAAAAGCCCCGGGGGTGGTGGTCGCCGGTGCTGGGGGGTCCGTCACAGACCCCCCTATTTTAAATATTAGTGCCCCAAGGAGGTGGCGGTCCCCGGGCGTGTGGGGGGGCTTGAGACCCCGACACAGGTTTTTTTTGGTTTTTTTTTTAAACTAAGTCCCCGGGGCTGGGTGGAGTCTTAGAGGCCCCCCATTATTCATATGCAAGCCCCGGAGGGTAGCGGTCCCCGGGGCTGCGGGGGGCCATGTGCCCCCGCTATTTTAATTACTTTGCCCCGTGGGGTGGCGGTCCCCGGGGCAGTGTGAGGGGATTGGGGCCCCCCCACACTTTTTTTTATTATGGTCCTGTGATTTGGTCCTCCCGGGGGCTAATTACAAAAAATCAGACCTGTTTTTTTTTTTAATTTACGGGGTACGCGTACCTACGCATATCCCGCGATTTAAAAAAAATAAATAAATGTTGGGCCTTGGGGGCCCTTGTCGGACCCCCTGAGCAGGCCTAGGGGGCCAGGGTGTTTCTACCCTGCCCCCTTTGCGTGCTTTGCACGTTTGTGTCACTGCTTTCTTGTGCCTCGGTTCTACCGAGGCACATGATGGCTGCCAACACTTCCTGGCAAAGTAATTATAATAGCGGGGGCACATGGCCCCCCGCAGCCGTGGGGACCGCCACCCCCCGGGGCTTGCATATGAATTATGAGGGGCCTCTAAGTGTTGACAGCCAATTAGCATAACGCTTGTGCTCGGGAAGGTACAGAGTACAGTACAGAGTTAGGTACTTCATCTCTAGATATATCTATGATTTTACTTTTGATCTTCTCAGGAACTACTGAACGGATTTACACCATTTAACAAAAAGCGTAATCTGCGAACCGAACTCTACCTTTTTGCCAAATTTGGTGTAATTCTGTTCAGCAGTTCGGGCTGAAGCCGTGTCTAAAGGCCCCTATGGAAAATTGCATGGGGAAAACACGTTTTGGGACCCCCTTTTTTCTCGGCCCCCACTTGATGAATCACCCCAACCTTACAGGGAAGGAGCGGAGCAGAGCAGGCCATTTTCTTGGAGAATTTCGCAAAGTTTCGTTGACCGGCGCCAAAGTTATTCCAAATAGAATGTTGCGGATTTCCTATGGAAACTAGGTCCTAACTATAACTACTTAAAGGCGACCGCCAGTAGGTAATATATATATATATATATATATATATATATATATATATATATATTACCTACTGGCGGTCGCCAGTAGGTATATATAGTTAGGATTTTTTCTCTATGGGATTTTTGAAAATTCTATGTCTAATAACTTTGGCGTTTGTGGACGGAATTGGCTGAAATTTTCAGGAAAATGGCACATTTTGTTTCTGAGCAGCCCCTGAAAATTTTGGGGGGGTTCGTCAAGGGGGGGCCGAGAAAAAAGGGGGGTCCCAAAACGCGTTTTTCCCATGTTAATTTCCATAGGGCGGTTGGCCTCACTTTTAGCCCGAACGGCTGAATGGATTTGCACGAAACTTGGCAAAATTGTAGGGACTGGTAGCCCGATGTGCCTTTTGTAGGTCTCAATATATGTGCTCCAGTGGATTTTGAGAAATTAACGTTTAAAAAAAGATATATATCTGTAAGCGCGCTCTGGGCAGCGCTCCAGGACGCGTACTTTTCGCGCAACGGAGCTTTGTGAAGCGAAGCTGATTGGTTCTCTGGCGTCTGTCAACATTCCAAAAAGTCCGTAGCGGCCGCCATCTTGTCTCTCGGTAGGATCGAGAGACAAGAGGAGGCCAAAACAAAGGGGCAAATAACCATAAGGGGGCATAGTAGATCCTCCCTGACCCCCTAGGTTTAATGTGGAGGCTTTAAAACGGCCCCGCGGGGCAAAAAAAAAAAAAAAATTTGTTTTGTTTTTTTGCGTGGGTAGCGCCCGGTCCGGGAACCGGGAAGCTTTCTGGGCAGCGTACTGCAATGAAAAATGAATGATAGACTTTTCAAATACTGTTGTTAATTGATTGTTGGTTTTGTTGATTATTTTTTATTTTTTTTTATTTTTTAAGGATTGTTTATTGTGTTTAATAATTTATTAAACTTTCTAACGCGGCACGTCATATGACGCATTACGCGACAACGCAGGTCCAGAATATAGTCAAAATGTCTCCACCAACCAGCGGACGGCACACAACCCCTTTCAGCAGGCTAAATAGTTCTGTTAAATGACAACAGAAGGGACAGGCAACAAGAACCATCAGTCAAAGAGGGGAGGGCAAGTTCTTCTCTACCGGGTCACGTTGGAGCGCTACCGGAACTGATCGAATTGGTAGTCTACAGTGTTTCTGGATGTTTCAGACTGAAGCTGGCGTTAGCATGAGAGCACCACCATTTCGTAGCTCCGTCGTGGCCATTCCACGAGCAATCATGCTAGGCGCTCCCCACCAGAAGCCTGCGGGAGTCGGGGGCCCCCAAGACTTTTGTAGAATCTTCAAGGATGAGGGGACGCTTTCGAGAATGGAGCCCAAGCTCTAGCAGACAAGCGTCCGAGTTCCAAGGTGTCGCAGGCCCATTTTAGTGGACCACGCCCAAATCTGAAGAGATGGCCGCCATTTTGAGAGTCCTGTGGCAGCCGCCTATCGCTGCACCGCAAGAGCGGGAGCAACTCAAGTACATGGTGAGCGAGACGCTGTAGTCGAAAGAGCGGGCGGTAAACAGCTGAATAGCGGAAGAGGCACAGTGTAGCAAAAGCGGGCTGAATGGCAAATGAAACGGAAAAGGGGTGCCCCACTACAGCGTGTCTTTAGGTGAAACGGATTGTGGGACAAGGTGAAGAATGGAAGAGTCACCAAAAGGAAAAAAGTTCCGCTTGACCCCGGGAGCCGGCCACCTATGTCGGGGGCGATCTCAGGCCACACCAGGGCAACACGACTTGGGGAGGGGGCCGGAGCCAAGCGCCCCCTCCGAGTCCGCGACATGACACCGTCCCTCGGGGGCCTCCGTCAAGCGGTTCAGGGTGGCACCGCATCACAACAGCCCCCACTTACTTTAAGAATAGTGAAGATGAAGCAATTGCAAATAGGCTTCAGACAATGTTACAAGCACTCCTCAAAACTTTGAACTTTCAGAGTGCATGAGTTGGGACAGCGAGGGGTGATTTGGTTTCTCGGACTGTTTTTCTGGTCTCTCACCACTGGCATACTTTAACGTTTTCTTGTTTCTAGGACATTAATAGGTTTTATCATTACGTTATGTTATCGTTTCTTTGTTTGTTGTTTAATAAAAGTTCATGTTCATCAGTGGCCTACTGATTTTCGTTTTCCTATTTTTTTCTTTCCAGGTTGTTTCATGGTAAAGTTTCTGTTAACAGGATACAGTGATCACTTCGTTATTATTGCATATGTCCTTTTCACTAGGGGTGCTCTCTGGTCGGGCCAGATGACGTATCTCTAGTAAATGGTCCGGGTGAAAAAGGTGCATCAATCAGTGGGGAGTAGATAGGCATGACAGATTACAACGGGGGAGAAAGGTCCGCATTACGTACCCTTTCACTACTTGCAAAGATTTTCCTACGTTTATTTGCAAACAGGGAATACCTCCAAAAAGAACTAATTCCCAAACAGTCAATGTTCGGACAATCAATCAATCAATGAGGAATGAAATAGGTACGACGTGTTAAAGGCTTGCGTTACCTACCCTTCACTATCTGCAAAGGGAGAGAGAATATTCCTATTCTTCCTCGTTTGCAGGTAGAGAAGATCCTTAAGAGAATTAACTTCGAACAATTCAATGCTCGATTGAAACAATCAACAAGGGGTACTGTGAACACAAATGAACGCCGCTTATGTACATACGCATTGCTATTTTCAACAGGTTGTTCCTAATGTTTCTATTTTAGCGAGGTCAAAAAGAGATCCCATTAGTGGCCTACTGATTTTGCTCGATTCCTTTTGTTTTTTTACACGATTTTTCGCTATCTGCAAAGACTAAACAGAGTATTGCGACTCTGTGCTTGTTTGTAAATAGAGAATGAACCAAAGAGAACAATCAATCAAATGGAGAGAGAAGCAGGCACGACGTATTACAAAGGGGGCAAAGGGCTGCGTTAACTACCCTTCACTATCTGCAAAGAGAGAGTACTCCTAATAGAAATGAGGGGTGGGGGGCAGTATTCAAAGCAGATCAGTGTGCATAAACACGAAAATGTTTTTACTTACCACGTACTTGACATTCGACAGCTTATGATATTTGCTATTAAAAAACCATTGAAATTCACTGAAAAAACCATAGGTTATAGACCATATATAGTTAGGAATTAGCATTTACAAAACCTTGAAAATTCACTGAAAAAACCATAGGTTATAGACCATATATAGTTAGGAATTAGTATTTAAAAAACCTTATTTTACTCACACAAAACCATTGAAATTCCATATATAGTTAGTTGCACTAACTATATATCGCGCACCCGCAATCCACTGCTGATCATGTCACATATTACATCATTCATGACATGGTCAGTGACATCACTGATGACATCACTGATGACATCTCAAATGACATCACTGATGACATCACTGATGACATCACTGATGACATCTCAAATGACATCACTGATGACATCACTGATGACATCTCATTTGACATTACTGATCACATCACTGATGACATCATTCATGTGATAATACGATGAACCTCTTCAGACTCTAATATAACCTTAGATACACTCAGTGTAAACAGACACAGACTTTCACTCATCCATGGAGTTACTTACACACCTAGTCAGTCATGCAAAGAATCAATCACACCTCCATTTCCTCAACTATACAGTTATACACACCTTACTTATTCAAACATATACTAACACATATTTACTCTCTTTTACAATCCCTGATACAAGTTCACAATCATCCATACAGCCACTCACACATTCACTGGCTCTTATGCACAGTTATTTATATATGCCAACTCTCACATGTACTGTGTTTTACATATGTACTTACTTTGACATGTAGCACTGAGATATCCATTCACTCACCAATGCACAGAGTCATACACCTCCCAGCCACCCACACACACACTCAGTCTCCCATACAAATACTTGAGCAACCAATCAATAACCCATATACTTACTCATATAGCTACTTATCAACACATGCAGCAGTTTACAGAACAACAAACATAATGATGCACAAATTAACACAGTTCAGTCACTAACCCATGCACTCAGTGAGACACATTTAACCACTCACTCATACAGTCAGTCATGCACCTACTAAATCCTTCATCCAGACACTTCTACATCCACTCATTCTTCAATATGTAAGACATATTTTAACTTTACAGAAATACAGTCACTGGATGTTGTCATCAGTGATGTCATTTGAGATGTCATCAGTGATGTCATCAGTGATGTCATTTGAGATGTCATCAGTGATGTCATCAGTGATGTCACTGACCATGTCATGAATGATGTAATATGTGACATGATCAGCAGTGGATTGCGGGTGCGCGATATATAGTTAGTGCAACTAACTATATATGGAATTTCAATGGTTTTGTGTGAGTAAAATAAGGTTTTTTAAATACTAATTCCTAACTATATATGGTCTATAACCTATGGTTTTTTCAGTGAATTTTCAAGGTTTTGTAAATGCTAATTCCTAACTATATATGGTCTATAACCTATGGTTTTTTCAGTGAATATATATATATATGAACCAAACGATCTTCAAATAACCACACTCCTGTCGTGGAAAAAACGAAGACACGGACCCAATGGCTGTAGTCAAGGAAATCTTTTAATCAATCCCTCGCTGGTTACGCGTTTCGAGCACCGAGTGCCCTTGGTCACACACCGCGCACCAGGTCAGCTACAAATTTATACATTTTTTTAACCAGTGATGCTCCACCCATTTTCGTGGGTCTCAAAGTATAGACATAGAAGAAACACGCGTTCACTTGACAACTACGTGCTCATCTCTATATACAATTGAAACAAAAACCTGTGTTAAATGAAAAGTTATAACTGCATGAATGCAATATTATTAACTCATTTAACCATGACCATGTACATATAATAATATAATTGTACAACTACATATATATTGTATATACACCCATACATCCCATATTAACTCATGTCCATTGAATTTCAAATCCATATATATATATATATACGTGCTATCCTATATACAATATCAACGTGTAATATAAAAAAAAATATATATATATAAAAATATATTTCTCTATACACCTATACCTATATACACATCTATACACCACAAAAATATATAATCCCTTCTTATCTACAAATATACATTCATTATCATCCTAATTTGGAAATTTCATAGCATTTATATGGACAAAAGGACCTATAACAATGTATAGTTATTGACAATACTTTAGAAGGATGTATGACATCAACCTGTACATGTATTTATAGCATGGCAACACAGATGTTCGATTGACCCACTGGTGTTAAATCAAAATATGATCTGTATTGGACAAATCGTGAAAGTGCAAAATCGTGAGTTAAAAACAAGTTGTTGGTTGACTTGAAATTCATTAGTCACCAATATATTCTTTAGAAAAGGAAAGAAAGATATAATTTACATGAAGGCAAAAACCCTACAAGGTCAATGTGATAAATGAATCCTTGCTGGACTCCCATGTGATGCCTAGCTGGCGCCATCTGGTATCAGTTGTTATTTTCAGAACGACCTTGAGGAGAAAAATATGGAGAAAACCACGTAAGAATTTTGCGATGGATAAAGTTATAACAGATGATGCAAATCTTCAGTGGTGTTTAGCCCATTTGGGTACTTACTGTCTAATTCAATAATATATTCGGTTTCTTTTTTTCGGAGCAGTCTTTCTCTGTCGCCTCCTCGCATGAGGGGCGCAACCACATCAATAACATAATATGATAAGTTGGATAAATCATTATTATGTGTGGATTTGAAATGACGTGCTACTGGGTATGTATTATCACTGTTCACAATTGCACGTAAGTGCTGCAAGATTCTGGCGTGCACCTGTAGCTTGGTACTACCCACATAACGTAGGCCACAGGTGCACGTCAGAACATATATTGCAAACTCGCTGTGACAGTTGAAATATCCCCGGATGGCTTTCCTCCTAGAGCTGAAAGGTGTAAAATAATAAGATGTATTGACTCCAAATTTACACGCCCTACAGGAGGAACATTTAAAGAAACCTTTTTGTTTGAGCCAGGCATTACCATTGCTTAGTTCAGGATTATTCTTGACTAGACAGTTATGCATGCTAGGTGCTTTTTTGTATGTTATAATAGGGGCACTGGGGATAATCTCACCCAAGATACTGTCTGTTTGAAGAACAGACCAGTGTTTCTTCACAATAGATCTTATTTGTTTCTCTTGATTACTGAATGCCAGAATATATATATATATACCCAATACCTAGTAATAATAGATAGTTGTCCGTGACCCTTGGTGTGGGAAACTAGGCGCCGAAGTAAAATGAGCAAAATTATAGTGAAAAATTCCCAAACAGCACACAAGATAATGGAGATAAAGTACTTTAAAAGTTTTAGTACCTGTACCCCAGCCCTCCAAACCTGTGCAAACCTTTTCCCTTGGAAAAAAACAAAAAAGGATCATGATAAATAGGCCCCTAATGCAACTTCTGATCACCCTCAATCAAATATAAAACTGGAAGAAAAAGCATGAAAGATAAAAATATATCCCAATACATGCCCTCCATCAAACAACAAACTTATCCAAAAATGATTTAACTTACTTGTTTCCTCAAGGACAAATCCTTGAAAATCCAATGCAGCAGGGATTGCAAACAAAAAAGAGAGTGATTCTTTCCCTCAAAATCCAAATGAAAAGTGACCATGGGATGGAGCCTCTAAGACAGGAAGAGGAATTTGGAGCCTCTGTGACACTTCCTTCCTGTTAAAAGAAAAAAAGAAAAATTAACAAAATACTTTTTGTGCTAAAAACCTACCTGAACCATCCAATCGCGTAGAATAGTTACTCAAAAATCCAATTTCGAGTTGACTTTGCTGCTTCTCAGGTAGAAAATCTACTCAAGAAGCAGCCCTCTGAACAGGATTTCTCGCAACCATCCGCATTAGAAAATGGCACAGGAAAACTTCCTAGCGTCCGAAAATCATGCTAGAGGATGCAAAATCTCATTTGCTTGATTGTGCCTTGCATTGTTCAGATTGTCATCAAGTTGCTCGAGTAGAGCAAAATTCGGGAATTAATTACAGAACTCTATATTAAAGAGAAACGTGGAGTGACAAAAATTCCTCCAATTCTGTGAGCGGAATGAAAGATTCCAATCACCCCTAATTTAAGGTATCAAGGTCCAAATAAACTTTTGAAACAATTTTAAGTAGTTTCCATTAATGGTCTTTAACTGGGACTCTTGCCAGTCTCTGGTGTTCTGCCAGCATTGGAGATTCTCCTCTGACATTACTCTAAATAATAGAGGAAACTGCTTTAAAATTACCCAATAATAGCATCCCTAGATCTAGAGCCGGTGCAGCTCCATGCACATTGTGTACGTGTTTTAACACCTATGGTAACATCACTAAAGAGTGTGCCATGCGTAGTAGTTTAAATGCTCACAAATGTACTTCCCCAGGTGTTGCAATGTTCCACTGATTGCACCATCCCAAAGAAGAGACACATACCCAAAATTCTATGCTCCTCTTGGTGTTTTGTATGAGGATAAACTACTTCCAACTGGTTGGTCTTCTGACTGGCTGAGTGAGGGGTAGGACATACGCCCACCCGCTTTCTACGGAACCGACACTACACCTTAGTGTATTCACCAGCCGGTACTGATGCCGTGCTGCATTGACCCTAATTGGGTTGTTTTTAGATCTACAGGTACCACTTTTTAGAGTGCTATATGGGTGGTCATTACCTCACTTAACCTAGTCGTCGACCACCACCACCAAAAAGTGTAGGTAGTTCCCAATTTGGTCCTGAAAAATTGCCATCTAATTAATAAAGGGCAAGAAAGATGTTGACCCATGTTACAAGCATATAACCTCACAACCTTAGAGTGAAGATACTCGTCTTCTTTTTTGTTTTAGTTAGGGTGGTGGCCACATTTCATTAAAATTATTTTGAGTGGACCGCCATTTCCTATTTTAAATTCACATCCTTACACATCACTATCACCTACACTGATCTAGGGCCCTCACACACACTGCATCCAACAGCATAAGGAATAAAGATCTCTGCCTAGAAGGCCCCATCTCGGGTGCCGATCGGGTATTGCAGCACCGACCCGATAAGGAGCAGACTCAATGATGAAGCAAGACACCAAGCTTGCTGGGTGTGTGAGGGTCTTTTTCCGAAAACAGGAGACTCTTCTCCTGACTTCTTGCTCTACACCGCCATGTGAATCCCTTGATCACACACCACTACCTGATGTCGACATTAGGAACTGCCTACCTTTATTGGCGAGACAATCCAGAATGGAATTTCATCTTGATTTACGTGCCCTTTACTCATAATAGCATTTATAGTCTGTATAAGGAATTGCAGGATGCATACATTTTGCAGAAGAACCAGGAGAAGCTGGTTTAGTCATTGAAGTTTGTAAGGCATACTGTCTCAGTCGACTATTTGATTGAATAGTTTACGGTAACTACTTCTGCAACAGGTACATTTGCTGGGTCTGAATATGGTGTACTGTATACCCAACCAACACGGGCCAAATGGAACCTTCATTAGGGGACACACTGTAACATTTTGCACCGAATGCGGTAGCTGACCACCAAACCATGTCTGGTATTCCTGATATCCCAAGGGATCTCTAGGACTTGGTAGAGCTGATACATATTTAGCTCTGGTGCAGGTCTGAATGAAGGAAAGTTGCCATTGTTGGGATGTACAGCATCAAACTTGCACCATGTGTAAAATATTTCAAAGAGGTATGCAGCATGTGCACCTATAACAAATGTCACTGCACCCCCATATTAGGAACACCCCTAGTAGGGAAGTGCTGTGTGAGTGGTTCCCTATAATCTACCCCAATAGCAAAAGGAATGGGCACCGTTTTTAACTAACAGATTAAATAAACATGAGATTTTAAAATTCAGTAATCAAGAAAAATGAGGAACAACCTTTCAAAGGTCAAGTGCCTGGGAGACCTACAACACATAGGAAACACATTATGTATTTGAAGGAGGTAACCAATATTGCAATGGACGTCCCTCCTAACTGTAATACTTGGTCTCTTGAGTGTGTTATACAAAAGGAGCTAGATTAAATCCAAGCACAGCGGTGGGCACCATCATACATTTCCAGGAAAATGTTAGAACAGGATTCGGGCAAAAAGGACGCAGTCAATATCCCAATCCAAATTAGAAGATCGATTGCACGGCAGCCAATACACAACCTACTGAGCAATGTTTCTGTAAGATGTCTTTCTGGTGACGATCAGTCTTATGAGACAAGAATGGGATTCTTTAGTGTACGTTTATAAGGTACTTTTTTTAAATAAATGAATCACACATTCAAGGAGCGCCAAAAAAGTATGGTGTATACAATATTAATTGTAACCACACAATATAAACAATAAAGTTCCAAATAACTCAATATTGTGAACCATAAGAAACATTCTGAAATAGTTATTGCATTTTTAGTTGTAACACCCTCAATTGCTACATTTAGGCAGGCACTAGGCTTGCTCTAGCAGATTAGTGAATAACAGAACTCTTTTGAGTTTCAAAGGTGGTGCACTCTCTCATACCTGATTCAGATTAACAGGATTATTGTTCCATCTGAATAGTAATTCTGCTATTTTTTTCACAAAGCAGCTGTGGGTAGCAAAGAACAAACGGCCACTCGGGCAGCCAATTAAATTCACTCGTCTCACAGCAGCCTTCAGTTAAAGTGGAAGAAGAGGTTGAGCGTCCTGTCTTAATAGTGCTGATCTCTACCTCCAGCTCTGTACATTCACTATTACAATGCTTGGTCAGAGGCATGTTAACAACAACTCTCAGAAGAAACACTCAACATGAAACTACCTTTTAATCTGATTCATATTATGAAACAATGTTATTTGGGGGGAAACGTGACACTCAATCACTAACCTTCTAGAACCTTCAGAAACTCTGTTTGCTTATAATTGACAACAATGATATGTTTCAGCAGAAATGATTAAATAACATGAGTGTATTTGCATAATCGTAATTATCATATTTGCATGAAACAATTGAAGAGCAAAGACATTTTTCAGAATGTGTATTTGACTAACACATTTCAAATCAATTTGAAAGGTCCTTGAGGAAAAAAACGGAATATCTTTGGTATAGCATTGCCGGATTTGCACTGCTGTACGTAAGATACACAGGGTAGTCCTAAAGTCATTGAGGTGGATGGCACAAATATAAAAAAAATCTGAAAACGTCATTTGTGTTTGGGTTAGACTTCATGTGCGCATAAAGTTGTAAATCATGTAAATTGTTTTTATTCTGATCATAATTGGAAGGTGTTAAATGCATTAAGTGTTACTCTATCCTTAGAAGTAATAATTCATTCTGATTAGGATCATCTTTGTATCAGTACGAGGAATCTGAGAATTTCTTTCTAAAACAGCATCTGCAACTGTTAATTGACATAATGCTGCTTCAGTTTGTTTACACTGTAGTCATTTTAAATCTGGATCAAACACATCCCCAAGCATCAGTGCTCTTCAATATCCAATTTCACAGTTTCTTCACACATATCTCATGCTATCTATTATAGTCAATGTCATCACAACACCTTTGTGTGCCTCTTGGTACCTTTTAAATGGGTTTGATAACAAACCATCCATCATATATCAAGGAGCATAGTTTAACCTTAAGCAATATCAGTTTAGAACAAAAACAATTGGTGTATGGCCTAATTGGATGCATTACTCATATCAATATGTGATAACTGCCTGTCCTGGACTGAATACATCCTTTTATTCTTTTGCTTCGTGCATGGTGTGAGAAGAATTCAAGTCTTCAATTACTTTGTCACCAACAACCAGATAAAATTGACTTAGTTGTCTAGTGTCAAAATGTTTGAGCATAAATTGTGCGCTCTGCTGATTTAGTGATTAGTGCTTTAAAAAGGTGCCCTTCTTTTAGTATTGTAGAGTTCAATTCCTTAAAAATAAAAAAGGCTATGTATCATAGACCTATGCCTACTAGATGCACAGGTTTGAGTATTTTTAGTGATTTACAAAATAACAACGAGAATCAAATTTCCAGGCGCCTTCCAATTCAACCTGGTCATACTCTTAAGGCTGTCAACAGGATGACAATCTTGAACTTAGGACTGGGTAAATATGGCAATTGTATTTCACGTGATCACGGCAATATATGCAATCCTTGTACTGCTTTCAATGTATCCCATGTCAGGTTTCAGCAGTGGGTCAAGTCATTAGGTCCATTATTAGGTAAGACCTTTTCCTTTCATAAACCTACATAACATGCATACTCATAGGGGCTTTATGCAAGCCCTCTTCATCCTTTTTTGGTCAGTTTTGGTAGTCACATTTTTCTACATCCCATACTAGAATAAAGTATACGGCAATGGTCACCCCACTTACGCCATTGGCTAACACCACTGTGAGTGACAGTATATTTTTACTTTCTCAAGGCGCACACACGCACACAAAGTAGTTCTCTTCCATGCCAGGTGTTACTATAGCAATGTGTCCTTTTGAGCTCAAAAATGTTTTCGCTTTTAGCCAACATATTTTTAATACATTGGCAAGGGCCTTGTACATACACTCCTGAACTCATGAGCACAGACTCACAAACAGAGGTACACTCAGCAACACATATATTCAAATAGCACAATTGACTCATACACACATACATGCACTCATAGGTGCTGACTAACACACAGAAAGTCACATGGTGAAATAGATTCACACACTGACCCTAACGTATACATAGACTCACAATCTCATAGGTACATACACATTTGCTCACCACCACTGACTCAGAGACTCATGAACAAGAAGTCCACCCAAGACTGGTGAGACAGCTTCTGGCTGCCCTTGAACTACAACCTATACTTCCCAGGGATGAGACCATATTTCTTGATAAGGACTTCCGTTTTGAGAAATACTTCCTCTTGTCACCCTTTCCGGGGACCAACAGAGATTCCCTCACCTCAGTGTGTACATGCCTCCAGAGGTTGGCTCCCAAATCCTCCCCAGGGAACCAATGCATTTCTAGAACTACCTCACAGGCCTCAAACTACCTGTTGATGTCGTCCTCCAACACAAAGTTAGGAACTAGGTCCTTGGGTATGTAGAACTTTTTGACTCCACTGCCATAATTGCCACTGGACTCTGAGTGATACTTCCTTTCAAGTCCAACTCCTTCAGACTCATTTTGTGAGCCAACAAAAGTTTATTTTCTTCTAAGGCACTTTCAGACTCAGCTTTCTCTTTTGATAGGGCCCTCTGTGTGTCAGCCTTCTCCTTGGCTAAGGCTATCTCTGCCTTTCCTCATTCTCATCCTCCACATTCACCCCTCCTCCTCAGGGTCATTACGGTCCTGCTTTCGTGTTGCAGCTTGCATCCTGTGGATCTCCTCATAGGCTCTGAGGGCCATTTGAAAGTCCATTGTGTGGCCCCTTTCTCTAAGGTTAGTCCGCTCTCTTGGCAGTTTCCTCAAGTCTGCCATCCTGAGGTTATTAATGCTGCCAAGTTTCAATTCCATTTTCGCGAGCAGGTATCACTGGTAGGGCAAATGTGAGTCAGAAATTACATTTGGCAAAAGAAAAAATGATGGGCAATCTAGTAGAATATAAAAAGAAATCAGTTCCGATGTCCAATTATTATTAGGGTTTTCAGTTTTGCACAAATAACTGAGTGGCTTTACACAAACAGAAGTACTGGATCCTAACGATGCCATCAATGTAAGAAATTGGTTTATTAGTTGAGAGGGGTGGAAGCCCCATTAAAATAATAAAAACAATCCCTGGCAGAGTGTACCACAAACGTCCCTAAATAATCCTGTGCTTAAACCTCTGGTAGCTTGGCACAAAGCCGATAGGCTTAACTTGGAGACACACACTGACGTATTTATGCAACAATCAAACAGTAATATAACACAAGAAAAATCTGAAACCAATTTAGAAAAATAGAGTATATTTTGGTCAATAAATGAAATGACACCAAAACAATCAAGCTCCAATCAGGAGATGCAGAGAGGTGAGTTTTTAAAATGGTTGAAGAGAAAATAGCACGAGGAAGCAGAAAGCTCCACTTGTGGTTATCTGGTTTAGGCTGACCACGATGAAGCGCATTCGGATACAGGGGCCAGATCATTTATATATTTAAGGAGTTTTATATATCACATATCAGAGCACTGTGCATATAGCAATCCAGTCATACATAAACTGGAAAAGAGAAAAACAAATGACAATCAGGGAGGGAATAATGATGGAGTTACATATATGCAGCGCAACCTTATGCATATCAGTTGTAAGATCCAAGGGTGTCCACCACAATCTAGCCATTCTAAAGAAAGATTGCGCTCCTAGAGAAGAAATCTATGCATCAAGAGCTCTTTTGCTTCTTTTTTAAAGCAGGCAGTAGAGGGGTTTGTCCTGATTTCAGGTGGTAAAGTGTTGCAAATTCTTGGGGCAAGGCCGGAGAAGGAGCGGTTGTAGGTTTTCTTTTTTTGAACTTCTGTGGTTTTAACAATAGGGAGTCAGTGCTTCTTAAGGAGTGACTACCCCCAGATAACTCTTGTTTTTGGTCAATTAGACAAGAATATTTTGGTGGAGGGCCTTGTGTTCATGCATGCAATCTTCAATTGGATTCTAGCTTCAAACGGAAGCCATTTTAGATATTTTGTGTCTAGAGTAATGTGGTCAATTCTCCTGGAACCTGTTATGAGTCTGGCAGCTGAGTTCAGTGTGGCCTTCAAAGGTGCCAACTTTACTTTGAATAGGCCAGCAAGAGGGGCCCTCCTGAAATCTATTTGGGATATGACTAGAGATTGTACTGCTAACTGAAAATCCATAGGGGGCAAGAAGGGTTTGAGTTTCCTTTGAATGTTAACTAAATGGTTGGCTCCCCTGATGGTTGTACTAATATGATCCTGCATATTAAGATGTTTGTCCAATGTTAAGCCTAGAGATCGAGTAGAATCAATAATGTAGGGTGAGAAGTTGAGAGCTGTGATTTGTTTGAGCCAATCTACTGGTTGTATGACGGTCTATTGCGGACATAGTTTTCGCGCGCATGTACCTCGCGGCTGTTACATCGCAACGGACATCACACCGTTGTTTTTAACATCGCACATTGTTGCGCCGCAAATGCGGCCTTTTAATTGGATCGCGTGTCACATCGCCGACATTACATTGTGCGACATGACAACGCGATGTTTGTGCCCTACAGCAAAAGCTTTCCAAAAGATTACCACCTGAACTCTCTTGTTTTTTCTGTTTCCCACCCTCCAAGTAAAACAATTCAGTTTTATCTGCTGGCACGCTTGTGATGAAAGTATTGAGAACTGTAAAAAACCTTTTTTTTCTCTCAGTTTCCAATTACTGTTGAAAGACGGGGCTAGGTTAGCGCAGCCTAAACAAATTATCTGCTTGCACCAGTAAGTGGGAGAACTCAACTTGGTCCCATGAAAAGTCCTTGCAAGCAGAACCGTAGGACGCCAATATGATTGCAAAGGCTTCCTTCACACACCTTCAGTGTCCTTTGCGCACAGCAGGCTTTCCTTCAGACAACTTCTCACCATGTCATTTTGTTTTACAATTAAAAAGAACGGAAAGGTAACATAGGGACTTCTTTAAAGTTTGGAAGCATTAATATGTAATTTTATAAGTTCTTGAATTAAATAAATGCTCTTTTGTTACGAAAAATCTGCAAGTCACCAGTTGAACTACCCAAAATTGCACTGCCGAATTAAAACATCCTTAAAAGGGTTATTTCACCACAAATGCATAAAGTAAATGCTGCTTCGTACAATTGCTCCGTCATTGAAGAAGTTGACCCACATAATAGTGTTTAAGAAATATCTTTAGAAGTATCTAAAAAGGGTTTTCGGGCACAAGTCGTATTAGACCAGAACGTGAAGAGGGAATATGTAGCATTTTTCCAATTTTTAGGAAGTTCATCTGCGAGCCCGGCAGCACCGCTGGCAAATCTAGGCCTGCACCAAGCAATCCTTGCCCCTTGCTATGAACTCCAGTGTGGGTGACCTTGGGCCCCGTGTATCTTGCCTGAAAGCAGCATGAACTCCTGCAGGTGCCGGGTTCTTGCTGCCAATAGAAATTACTTCCGCACATTCATCCATCCACCCACCCACTCCATCCACCCAGCACCCATACATGCACCCATGCATCCATCCACCCATACACCCCTCCATCCATCCATCCATCCATCCCCCAGCACCCATCCATCCATCCACCCACCATACACCCATCCTTCCATCCCTGCATCCATCCATCCACCCATACACCCACCCATACATCCCTGCATCCATACACCCATCCATCCCTGCATCCATACACCCATCCATCTATCCACCATCACCCATCCATCAATCCCTGCATCCATCCATCCACCCATACACCCACCCATACATCCCTGCATCCATGCACCCATCCATCCCTGCATCCATACACCCATCCATCCATCCATCCCTGCATCCATACATCCATCCGCCATCACCCATCCCTGCATCCATACATACACCCATACACCCATCCATCCATCCATCCATCCATCCACCCATCCATACATCCCTGCATCCATACACCCATCCATCCACCCATCCATCCCAACATCCATACACCCATCAATCCATCCGCCATCACCCATCCATCCATCCCTGCATCCATCCATCCACCCATACACCCACCCACACATCCCTGCATCCATACACCCATTTATTCATCCATCCATCCCTGCATCCATACACCCATTCATCCATCCATCCCTGCATTCATACATACACCCATCCCCCAGCACTCACCCATGCATACATCCATCTATTTTTCCTGCAAATCCATAAAAGAGTTTCCTTGATAGGAGACTCGAACGCTGCTTGACAGCACCAAAGTCGGGAGTGTTATACGTCATGCCACAATGCAAGTTCTTAATTTGCATTTTGAATCCCATATATCAGTAAAATGCGAAATTGTTGTTAATTTGCATTTTTAATCCAACATATCAGTTAAATCCATCCTAAATGTTTGAATCCCACAACTGTTTTCATGTTTGTTAATTTGCATTTTTAATCCCACATATCAGTATAATTGTCCCCATAAAAAAGTTCCGTTGATAGGATACTCGAACCCTGCTTGACAGCACCAAAGTCGGGAGAGTTATACATCATGCCACAATTCAAGTTCTTAAATTGCATTTGTAATACCATATATCAGTAAAGTGCGAAATAAAATGCGAAATTGTTGTTACTTTGCATTTTTAATCCCACATATCAGTTAAATCCATCCTAACTGTTTGCCACATATCAGTATAACCCATCCGAAATGTTTGAATTCCAATTGTCAGTAAAATCAGTAATGTTTGTATTTCGATTATAGTAATCGTTGCGATGAGAACGCATGCAATGAGAACGCATGTCAACACATGTCAGTAAAATCCGTAATGTGATGAGAACGCATGCGATGAGAACGCACCTTAACATCGCATGCGTTGCAATGACATGCGATGTTAATGGCCTCGCGTCCTCGTTGCATGCGCACTAAAGGCATGCGATGTAAACGTTCATCCGATGTCAAAGTCGCGGTTCGATAGCACCGCGATGTTTTGACACCGATGTGTTTGGTGTTTCCCCAATCTACTACGGGGGCCAATAGATAGTGATGAGCGACCAAAAGGAATTCAGTGTTGAGTGTGTTGAGCATGAGGTGATTGCGGGTCACCCATTGTTGGATTTTCAACAGAATGCAATACAGAGTGCAATTGAGCATTTTGATATCTTCAGATTATCAAATGCAATTGTGAATTGCCAGCGTACATGTGGTAATGAATGTTTGAGATCTTCAAAATGTCAGGAAGAGGTTCCATGAACAAGTTAAATAAAATGGGTGAGAGCGTGGAGTCTTGAGGTATTCCAATTGTTACTGGTGTAATGTCTGATTTGTTGTGTTGTGGTACTGGATTAGGCGCCAGGACGCCCCTTCGCTGGGGCATCTGTGCGCTGAATAAAAGTTATTAACATAACATAACATAGTGATTGGTTAATTTTGATTCTCTAAGTTCTATTGTGGAACAATGAAGCAGGCCATTGCAAGATAGGGTAAGGTTGAGGTCCATGAGGAAGGCCTTGAATATGTTAAGAATTAGGTCATTTAAGTCATTCTAATGGGTGTTGGAATCTACAAGGAAGATCTGATTGGTGTGTTGGTCTGAGCCAGCGGATATGGTCTCCATCATTTGTTCAATGAAAGGTAAGTTATTACCCGGGGGTGGAAAATTGTGTGCAGTTTACAGACAAGTTTATTATTGCTCCATATTTCTATACATACGTATTCACACAATGTCATTGTAACCATTCGTGGTTATTTAGGGTGAGCATGGAGCAGTAAATGCAGGCTATTTCAACCCCAACTCTTATGGATGTATCCATTCTGATGATGTTGTAGTTGGATGGTACTAGAATGTCAAAAGTGGGAGGGGATGAACAATAGAACCATGTTTCAGTTTAGATAAGGAGGTCAAGGTCTTGAGCAAGAATGAGATCAGTGATGTCAGCTGTATGATTTGCTGCAGATCTGCGATTAAAAAGCAAAGATCTGAGATGAGATTTGGTAACTAATGTTTTGTGGTGTGTTGTGTGAACTTGTAGCAGATTATGCTTGCTTATGTATCTATTTTTGAGACTGGGTTCTCTATGTGGGTTATTTGTATTGGTATATGAAAGCAGAAGAGAGTATATGTCAGTATCAGATAGGTGTTCTGTAACCCTCTGGGTCTGGAGGTAGGATTGGAGTGGGGCTGAGATCTCACAAGCAGGTTCCTTGAATTATCATTGAAACATAATGAGAGAAGTTAAGTCGCACCATAGAGAGTGGAGTGAAATGATCAGTGTGAGGGACTCTATTATTCTAAGAGGTCAAGTTAAGATTTAAGTGCTTCTCGAGCTTTGCTGTGATGTATACATGGTTCTGAAGGCTGGCTTTAACTAACTAAAGGTCTTGACTAAGATCTGAAAGTTTTTCCTCGAGGTAAGAGGGTTTATCACTCTAGATGGGAATGTAGTGTGGCCTAGTGGTGGAGTGGGAGTATGTGCTCACTGGGGTGTAGGGGTAGGTCCGCACCCCAGAAGGACCACAGGTGGTGGAGGTAGGCAATTCTGGTAGTGGAGGGCTAAAAGAGGTACTGCTGAGTGTGATGCTAGGATTAGGGATAGGAAGAGGACCAATAGATGCAACATCAGTAGGCATCATCTGCTGTCGGAAGTTCAATTCTAGGGAGTGAGAGGTCAGAGTGGTCAATTGGGTCGTCACACATATATCCTCCGGGATGAGGCTGTTGACTAATCTTGGACAGTGAATATCATTTCTTGGCCTTCTATAAGCTAAGGCCATGCACTGCTCCAGAAAGTGGAAAGGGGGGAGGGCAGGAATCAAACTTATGAGAAAGTGATCTGGTTCCATTATCAATGGCTTCTACGTGCAAAAACTAGGGTGGGACATGAGGTAGCATAGGAGATAAGATGTAGGAGGGTCGTATGATGTCTGAGTTTTAGTCACTGGGTGGGAGGAGGGACCTTGACTTTGAGAGGACACAGGGGTATATTTAGACATTGTGTTGTTGATCTTGATGAAAATTATGTCAAACCTCTTTAGACTGCGATCAGAAGATTGGATAAGAATGTTACCAGTCTTGTCTAGAGTGATGGTGATGCCTCAGCATTGAAATCCATTGAAGGTCTTATGGTGATACGTAGCCTGTGTGGTGTTTTCTGTGATGTGTTAATCACAAGCATTGCATCACTAGCTTTCCTCTATTGTGCTCCTCTATTGGTGAATAAGATTGAATCCATAACCACCACTCCTTTATTAGCACAATAGTAGGCGTCAGATATGAATGTTTCAGAGCTCCGCTTGAGAAGACTGTGTTTGACAAGCTTGGTATGCCTCTTTGAGAGATTGGTGGGTAGATAATCTCATATGCATTACGGCCCACCAATGCCATCAATGCAGCGATGTCCTTAGATTCAATGAGTAGATACTTCTGCTGATAGTCAAATGACAGGCCTCAGAATTCAGAAAGAATAGTGGCACACTCTAGAGTGCTGACAGCAGGGGTTAAGTGTTCGAACTGAAAAAAAAATGTTCAGAGGTATCAGCCCAATTACATTTAAAGATGGCTACTCCAGTGTCAATGAGGCGAAGGGGTCCTTCTTTTTTTATGATCAAATAGGTTTGACACACCGTGTCGGTAACTGTAGAGAGGAAAAACCTCCGAAATGGTGTTTAGGCAACAGAGGGCCTTTTTAGATCTCGGCAGATGGAATACTGCATCATAAATGTAACAGACATCCGGTCCCCATATTGCGATCTCCATAGTATATAATGGGGTCATAATATGGCGGACGGGATGTCCATCACGTTTGTGATGGAGTATTTCCCTCTGCCAAGATCTAAATCAGGCTCAGAATAAGGTGATCCCAGCTAGCCATCAAAATGGCCACCTAAATGCAAACACTGATCACAAAAATGAGCGGCCATGCACAGTGTCATAAATGTGGAATATAGACCCGATCTTAGAGATAGATGTGCAGAGCAGGAGAAGCCTGCATTATGAAGAGGTCTGCTCAGGGAGGTCGGAGGGGGCCAGCCGATGTTGTGCTCCAGGCACGAGAACAAAGGTTCCTCAAGATCCACCACGGCTCAGTGTGCCATGATTTGGAAAAACACACTGGCCACAGAATAAACATTACAGGCCACAATGATATTAGAACTGGTCGGTGGGGGAAACCAAGGGGCATGATGTATTGCTGAAGGCGCGTGCCATACTACTGCCAATCTCACGTTTTGTCAGAATAAAAAACAGCTGCTGCAACAACCACAGAAATGGAGGTTGCTTGCAAGAAAGGAGATGGCATTACTGACAGCACGATGCAGGAAAATGGGCATGGACCCTAGTCAAAGCAGTCTCACCTTCAATAGTGTAGTGATGCGACACTGACCTGCTAAAACAAAGACCACAGAGGAGAGCTTAAGGCATGAGTGGTGTTCCCTGCAGTCCCCTGTCTACCCACACTCTAGTACTTTTGCAGGCACCTGGGGGGAAAAGCACAGCCCCCATCTAGGGCATGGGGGAAGACAGCAGGCAGGCCAATGGAGTTAAACAGGTCAAAGCAAGTAATTGGGACAACAGCTAGGCCTCAACAACATGGATCTGAATAGTGCTACAGGCTTGAGTCATGCTAGCCAGCAGATTTGCGGCCACCCGCATTCAAAACCTATTGTCGGCATCAACCTTTGGGAGTAGAGCAGCACCAGCTGAGGGCAAGACAGGGGACGACTGGCCAGTGACAAATCAAAAACTTGGGCAGCACTAATTGGCCCTGCAAAACTTCAGGCTCTCACTGAATCAGGTTGGTTTCACCCAGTATTACACCGGCAGTCCAAAAGCAAAAAAGGGATGAACAAAGAGCAGTCCCCGCCCAAGGCACATCATGGAACAGCGAGTCTGTCATATCAAGAGAGGCCACATTCAACAGAGCCGCAAACATCAAGGTTCCAGCTGCATCAGGTCGGCTTCCTCCTGTTTTAGTCCCTGCAGTCTGAGAACATGGAAGGGAGAAAATTGGGACTTCAGCTGGGTCCCAACATCACAGATCAAAGCCCTATCAACACAGGATGAAATTGTTCTTCTCAAAACCTCTTAAATTTCCTTTAGGCGAAATGGCAGGGAGTCTAGAAAAATCAGCTTGGCAGTGGGGTCCGTTGTTGCAGATCGAATCACTAGTTGGGGGATCAATATCTTCCAGTGTCGTCACTTTGAGTAGAATTTTACCAGTATATTTCTAAATGTAGATTGTTTTTTGTTTCAATGCAGTATAGCATAAGGGTCGATGGCAGTGTGTAGAATGGGATTTTCACAGATTTGAGACCCTAGATCCAGGAGCTTTCCTATGGAACTCCCTTTCAGTGGCCATCTTGCATTCCTTATGACTTCAGAAGGATAGTTGCTATGAAGAGTTTCCTTTTCAAAGTCAGAGAGAAGAGTTCTGTTTACGATAGTGGGGGCTGCAAGGAGGTCATTGTGGGTTGGAGGAGCAGGTCGAGCATCACAAATGTTCACTGTAAAAAGCCAGTCCTTACTGGGGCTTCGCCTTGGGCATCACTATGGCCGTCACTACTGACGCAAAGTGCAGGTCTTGCTTTCGTGGCCATCATGGACAGTCACTGTCAGCATGTAGAGCATGTCCAACCGGATCTTCATGTTGGCGGTCATCACAGGCAGTCAATTCTCAACACAAAAAGGTCACAGAGTGGCCCTGAGGAGCTCAAAACTTCTGTATCGTCACCTTTTCTTATGGAGTGGTACATTCAAATGCCAACCACGGGTCAAGGGCCAGGGGGGCATCTCTTAAGGAGGCCTCTGTAATCTTGTTGTGTCCCTGTAGCTCAAACAGGAGTTCAGCCAACTGGCCCTTGCAGTCTCTTCTGGAGAGCATGGGATCAAGGCAAGCAGGTCCAATCTTCCTTCTTCTGACAAAAGGGTAGTCTTCTGGATCTTCCACAGATCCCAGAGTGTGCTGATGAGAGGTTCTGAAGATGACCCATTTATATCTGGTGCCAGCCTTAGCGAGAGGGAATTCCCCAACCTACTTCCAAAATAGTTCTGGACAGTTCTTCCCTTCCTCTGGTCCTGGCTCCAAACTGTCTACCATGACAAAGGCAAGTACAGGCTTGGTGTCACATTCCTTTGTGTGTCCTGCCAACAGGGCCCTTTAAAAAGTAATCAGGGCAGAGCAAAACTCCTCACCAACTATCCTGTCAGGCAGAGCCACCCCATCACACCAAGGACGTCTTTGTTTCCATGCCTGGAACCAATACACAAAATATCACAAGAGAGCTGTTGACAGTCATATGACCCTGGACAAGGAGGAAAGGCATATTTCGTTTTGGCAGAAAACCCCTAACTTTCTAAAAGTAGCATTTTGAGAATAGTAACTTAAAATAAGACTCCAAGAGAAAGATATCCTTACAGCAACAACAAAAACTTGCCATGCCCTATTGTATTCCAGGGCCTACCTTAGGGGTATCTTGTAAATATTAATAAGGAAGGTTAAGCAATATAGGTTGCAGTGGCAGACCTGAGCCATGTTTTACTTTAGTAGATGACACAATGAGTGCTACTGCCCACTAGTAGCATTTAATGTACATGCCCTGGGTACATGCAGCACCATTTGCTAGGTACCTATAAGTAAATTAAATATGCCAATCAGATGTAGGCCTGTTATACCATGTTTAGAAGTGAGAGCACAAACATTTTACCACTGGTTAGCAAGGACAAAATGCACAGAGTCCTAAAGGCCAATACAAATGGGATCAGAAAAAAACAAAGGCAGATGAAGGTAAAGATCTGGAGTGACCCTGCATAAAAAGCCAGGTCCAAATTCTCTATTTCATTTAACATAACACTCCCTTCATGCCTCAGTCTCTTTCCTATTGTCTTAATCACTACCTCTGTGTCCCAACTCTTCCTACCTTATGCTATTTTTTACATCTTCTCCTTTCTATCATCATGTACCTGTCTTGCTTTCCCTTCATCTGCACTTTCTCATTTACACTCATCTACGCTCTAGTTATTCATCTCCCTTTCTTTCAATTACTCACTCTTTATTTGTCACTCTATGTCTCTGTCACATTAACGTTTGTATACCCTTTCTATATGTCAAAGCCCAATTATCCCACAGGCATTCCCCTTTTTTATGTTATCTATCACTCCCTCTAGCAGTCTCTTACTTTATTTCTTTCAGTACATGTATCTATCCCTGAACTACCTCACTATATCCCTGTCTTTACTTCTCTTCCTGTATTAGACAATCTCTGTAACTACCAAAAACAATATGTATCTGAGTGCCCCTTTCAGTAGTTCGGCCGCCTTTACTCTTTGTTACTCTTTCTCCATATTTAGATATCTCTGTCATTCAATATGTCACAATGATTTCCTTATGTTTACTTTCCCCAATACTCCCTCACAGGATTTCTGTCTCTCTGATTCATTTTCCATCTCTATTTCCCCTTTGTAATATTTCTCTTTCCTTCTGTGTTTATCTCTCTCTCTTTGACAACCTATTTGTCTATATATCAATCCCTTTCTCAAGCTCCTATCTTATGCATCTCACTCGATGTTTTCAACTTTTTCTTAGCCGCTTTCTGCAACGTTCTCCATTCTACTATCTGTTCCTCTCTTACTCTGTGTAAAGAAAGGGGTTATTAAATTGGGAATGGTTATTATCGACAATTTAATGAACCCACCTTGTTTAGGTTAAAACACAGTTCTGAGACCACAAGACTGTGTAGCTACGGCGTAAGCAGCAGGTTATTGCTAGTGAAGTTCTAATGGTACCAACAATTTCAAAGAAAACGACATTATAAAAGAAATTCCAAAACCACATCAGAAAAAAAGGTCATTTGCATGAGCAAAAAGCCACCAATATAATTTAAATAGGTTAAGGGGATAAGAAAATGTAGGGGGCAAGATGGCCGCTGATCGGCTGTAATGAGAAGGCTTAGATCTCCCCCCCCCCTTTCCACGATCTGACGATGATGCAAAGACTACTGCTAGTCCCTGTTTGGGTAAATCGAATACCTGGTTGGGCGCATGAATACGATCTACTGTGGTGGTTGCCTCACCGGGTTGTTCCATTGGCGATTTCTGTGCACCATAAACTTGGCCGTGCAATAGGGCTGTTACAGCGGTGGAGAGCCAAGTGCAGTATTGCGCCGAGGGGTCCTAAACGGCAGAAGAAACAGAAAGACCAGAAAGACCAGAAGGGTGCAGGTGAAATCAAAGAAACGCAGATGGCAGCCCTGGCCTTGTCTCTGCGTGGCACGGGGCAGCCGCGCAGGGTGATCACTAAGAAACTGGATGAGCCACAGGGCACTGGCAGCAGCTGGACTGCTGTGACTGGCGGCAATAAAGACTCTGCCAGTACAATTCGGAAACCTAGGGAAACCACATTGCGGCAACCTACCTTGATTGAATCATTTACTGCAAGGTCGGCAGAGACCGCGGGAGCTGGAGCAAGAGCCGCTGCGCTTGAGAACGCCGAAGGTCTTGTGACTGGGCAATGCGGGGATACAGTGTTGCATTGACAATCCAGGTCTGCCGATAGTCAAAGGGAGCCGAGCGCTGAGTTCACGGATCTAACAGGCAGTGCTCAGGGAACAGACAGTATAGAGGTAGGAAGCCCCGCTCTTGGTAGCTCGAACATAAACAATGTGATAAATGTCGGGGTGCTGAGCTGGAGACTGCTGGGGTGATGGCGGGAGATGAGAAGGCACCTGTGAGTGGTAAGCTGAGTAGCCAAGCATTGATCCCCTCAGTGGCCCCCTCAGTACCTCTCTGGCAGCCGTAGACATGGCAATCTCAAATCAGTCACAAGGTCTTACCCAGGATAAGGGAATCACTGGCTCACCCGATGGGGATTGTTTCTTTTCCCTCAATGACAAATCGGGATTCCTTTCTATCTAGCGAGGGAAGTCTATCTAGATTTACAGGCACTGTCTCAGATACTACAATACCATTCTTGGACTTGACCATCAGTCTGGACCAAGAAGGATTGAGCACCTCCCTGTATCGCAAGGAGACAGATAGGAACAGTCTTCTCCTTTACAATAGTCATAACCCCAGGGCCCTGAGGGATAACTTACCCTTTGGCCAGTTTCTTAGGATACGCAGAAACTGTACCACCAGCTCCGACAACAAAAAGGAGTCTGTACTGCTCCCACACAAACTACAGGATAGAGGGTATCCAACCAGATTGATTCATGATTCACGCAAAAGGGCCCTTAATAACCCTAGAGAGGCACTACTGGAGACACACCCGAAAGAACCTGACAACCTGATCACTTGTGTGACTTGCTTCACAAAAAACTCATCGTCATTACCAGTGCGGGGGTTGCATTGTATGTCCACAGACAGTACAGTGCAAGGAAATTAAACTGTCTGATACATTCACATGGCATTTGAACAAACACACAAATTGCAACAGCCCCAGATGTATTTACATGCTGATTTGCCCATGCGGAAAAAACTACATCGGCATGACAATGAGGCAGGTAAAGTTAAGGATTATGGAGCATAAGGGCAACATCCGGTGCTCTAGAATACCGACAAGACTCTGTGAACACTACATCCAACATGGCCACCAGGCAGATAGCATCAAGTGGCTAGTACTTGAATCCCACCCATCAATCACACAACAAGCTCTGTTCAGGATTGAACAGCGATGGGTACATCGCCTCCAATTGGACGCACTGCGCCTAAATGACTCCGTCCCTTGGTCATCTCTGTCTAGATGATCCCCATTTGGATAAGTAGGCACTCTTCCACCACCTGCCCAGACAACTAGCTGTATTAATTTAACTGGCCCCCTTCTCCTGTGGGGGTTTAGTTTGATTGATCCTGCTATCCGTGACTAGCATCTTGTCTTTAGATTTACCCATTTTACAGTGTTCGTCAGTACAAGCAGTATCCCTCAAGATATATATAATTTTTTTATATATTTTTGTTGCACAGGCACTGGAGTAACCCGACCATACTGCTAGCATGACAAGATGCACTGTCCCCCTGTATGTTTACACAGGCACTGGGGTTTTCCAAACACCCCACCTTAAGATGGCCGCTAGGTTTACCCATCTGACACTAGCAGCTTTGCACGACACCAACACACCTCTCAGACGCATGCGCAGACATGATTGCCGGAGACCACGCCCACTAGCAGAGTCCTCGACGCGGAAGTATGGACAGCTTTTAAACCCGGTTGTATCGGGAAACCGGCACCAGCTGTTCCGCGCTACCTTTGGAGCGCCACGCGTGTGGGTAGGTTGACGAGCCCTGGCTGCACGCACTAGAGGTAAGCAATGTGTCCGTGTCTTTAAATACCGGGTCTGTGTGGTATGCAGGCTCTTTCCGCTTTTCGTTGGCGGTATTCGACCACGAAGTTCAAAGGTCCACTTGAGTAATTGACATGGCTTCGCCAGACCTTTTCATAGATTGGTGGGTTGTGTACGTGACCCCCCATGGGTGTTGTAAGTCGGGCCAAAGGGGATTGTCAGGGAACTCGGCTAGCTGCCTCACATCACCTCGCCACCCCAAGGGGGCGTTATCAACAGGGCTCTTGTCTTGTTTTAAGCTGAGCATGCCATGTTTTATGCCCTGATTGTACGCTTATTAACAATGCGGGGGTTCACTGCACGCTAGCCAATCAGGAGGTACTGGGGGCTTGTGTTGGCTCGCTGCGATCTATGAATCGGGGGCGAGTACAACTACGATCATGCTAGACACCTGTTATCATGGCATCTTTACATCCACTACCTTCCGAGTGGCCCTCCTACTTTTATAAATCTGGCACCCGGTGCACGTGTATCTCTCTCTCTTTTTCAAGTACCGTACCTTATCGTGCTGCCCCACGGGAACAGACTGCGGGGCCCACTAGGGACACCCTTAGGGTAAGAAATAGCCCTTGCATTCCATACCTTGTGACATCTTCATCCCATTCCTGTTCTTAAAACTGTTGTTGTGTACTTTTGTGACCACGGGCATATTCTGCAGAGATGCCCTCTGATTGTGTTTCCTTGTGTATGGGAACTTGTTTTGGAGAGCTGTGGTGATCGTTTGTTGATGAGATAACGCCACTATAAATGTTTGGCTTATTTCCATACATTTCTTCTAGGTCACCACACTACTGCAGGACCTCCTGGCCTGCCCCCTTACTGACCCAGAGAGGTTGTATCTTTTATTTTTCTTTGTTGTTTTTCATCACTGTGTAGTACTGAGCACCTGAGGTCCTGAAGAATTGCCAGTTGGGCAAGAAACATGTCGACCTGATCAGAGGGTTCGAGGTAGTCCGCTGTGCCCCTTACAGTCTCTATCTCCCCTCCCACTCTTTTAATCAAGGGAGTCAGACACGTGAATAAAGGTCCTTGTGAACTGACCCACCTTTTTTAACCACCACCCCCTCACGACTACACCTTCACTTGACCCCTCACACGCACTCAACCATTGGCTGGAACAAAAGAACTCCAACAAAGAGCGCCTGTTAGGCGCCCGTCAGACATTGCAGCGCCAGTCTGATGAGGAGCAGTAGGCCAATGATGAAGCATGACATCTAGCTCACTGGGTGTGTGAGGCCTTCTAGTTTCAACAAGGGAACAACCTGTTCCCTGCCTTTGCTCTCCTCCTTTTTACACACACACACTTACTTGTCTATCCCCCGGGGAAGTTTGTACCTTTTGTTGTATGAAGTCTATCTAGTGACTCAGACTCAGTGGAGAGCTCAACTGTGCAGAAGGCGCCTGCGGCCCATAGGGTTTATCATCAGAAGAAGAGGTCTAAATCAAAATCCAAACTGCCAGTTAGTCCGTCAAACACTGATGCCGCTAGGAAACTTCTCTGGGATTACTCAGCCACATCCCAGTTATATCTGGATGATGGTTGCACAAACATGCAGGCGGGGCAGAATAATCTGAGCAGCCCACCTCAGACTCCTTCAATGGATCTCCTTTACACTACCCTGAAACAAATGCAGGGAGAAGTAAGGTCAGAGAGCCGGAGAGCAAAGCAGGCAACGAAGAAGATCCAGGGCTCTGTGAGAAAGATGAATAAGCTGTACAAAGACATGGCAGATAGGGTTACTCATGTGGAGGAAAGAACAGGAAGAATGGAAGATGATGTTAGTAGGTGGCAGACATTTAAGGAAGCACAAGAGAAGGCGGTCGAGGACGTCCAATGGAAGTTGGAGGATTTTGAGATCTGCCAGAGGCGGAACAACATTAGGCTGCTGGGGTGGCAGAAGGGGTTGAAGGGCAGGACGTTAGGTTGTCTGTCATCAATTTGCTGAATGCAGTGGCTTAGCTGGGGGGGGTGGTCCGCCCAGGTGGCACTATTTTTTAGGCGGACACACGCGACACTGGAGGCCCGTTGCGGCTGCGGCGGCCTTTATAATTTATTTGGGAACAAACACAGTGTCCTGTCCCCAAATAAATTATGAAGGCGGCAGCAATGAGCCTCCAGTGCCACGACTGCCCGTGGCCCAGTTTAAAAGTGCAAAGCCGCCGCCGCGCTGCACTCCTGACCTGCTTTGGTAACTGGCTGCTGCACAGTGCACACAAACGCGGGACTTAGTTTTTGGCAATTTAATTATAAGCAGCCGCGGTGCTTTCAATTGAATTGCCAAAAACTAAGTCCCGCGTTTGTGTGTCCTCGGACTCCTCGACCGTTGTTGGGCCCCCCAAGCCTCCAGAGTCCAGGGCCGTCAATCTTGTAGTGTGTGCGGCACGCACGAGCTCTACCAATGACGGCCCTGTAATCACATTTCGGCCAGCCCTCGCGAGTAGAACGTAGCAGTGACGCGTTACGCACTTCACCGCTACGCTCTCATGAGGAGTCAATTGGGGCAGTGCTTTATGCTTGTAGGTAGCGCAGCTTTGGGTGTTTTGCTGGCTCTATGGACTGTGAGACTGGCTGCTGCACTGCAGACTCAGTAAAGCAGAAGTCAGTCATTAGGGGAACAAAGTTGGAACCGAACCACCCCTGCCTGCCATAGAGAGACCCTGCCTGGAGCGAGTGAGGTAAGAGGAGAGCAGCAGGTTCAGAGGGGTGGGTGACTGAGTCTGCGGCTCATCCATGATAGCTGCTGCCAAGGTTTCAGATTGCTATGTGTGGCACTTTCAGAATTTCATTGTACTTATGAGTGACATTTCAACGTCTAGGAGTCTCACAGGCAAAAATTAAAATCACTCAATAAAGATGAAGGAAACTTATGAATACCAGAATTACACCCATTTGATTATGAGTAAACTCTAAAATTTCGAAACACATGCAAAGCAGCTGATCTTTGCAGCATGCCTTTTAACCCTATATGCACAATTTTATGGAGAGTCAAAACTGCTACTAGACAAGTCACTATCTAGCAGGGGCTTTTACACCCATGTCTAAGTCCATCATCCTGTCTGCACCCTTGCTATTCAGTGAAGATGTATGAGATACATGGATGGCCTGTCTGCGCCCTTGTTATTCAATGAAAAGGTAAGAGATACATGGATGGCTTGTCTGCGTCCTTGTTATTCCATGAAAAGGTATGAGATACATGAATGGCCTGTCTGCACCCTTGATATTCAGTAAAGAGATATGAGATAGATGGATGGATGGCCTGTGTGCACCCTTGTTATTCAGTGAAGAGGTATGAGACACATGGGTGTCCTGTGTTCACCCGTGTTATTCAATGAAGAGGTATGAGGCACTTGGGGGGGCATGTGGGCACCCTTGTTGTTCAATGAAGATGAGTGAGATACATGGGTGGCCTGGGTGTGTGCCCTTGTTATTCAATTAAGATGTATGAGATACATGGGTGGCCTATGTACGCCCTTTATTTCAATGAAGAGGTATGAGAGACACTAGTGGTCTGTCTGCACCCTTGTTATTCATTGAAGAGTTATGAGGGACATGGGCGGCCTGTGAGCATGTTTGTTATTCAATGAAGAGGTATGAGATACGTGGGTGGCTTGTCTGCGCCCTTGTTATTCAATGAAGAGGTATGAGATACATGGATAGCCTGTTTGCACCCGTGTTATTGAATAAGGAGGTATGAGATACACCTATGGCCTGTCTGCACCCTTGTTATTCAATGAAGAGTTATGAGATACACGGATGGCTTGTCTGCTCTCTTGTTATTCAATGAAGAGGTATGACGAGATACACAGATGGCCTGTTTGCGCCCTTGTTATTCAATGAAGAGGTACAATATACACATATGGCCTGTCTGCTTCCTTGTTATTCCATGAAGATGTATGAGATACATGGATGGCCTGAGTGCACACTTGTTATTCACTGAAGAGGTACGAGATACACAAATGGCCTGTCTGCGCGGTTGTAATTCAATGAAGAAGCATGACACACACAGGTGGCCTGTACGCACCCTTGTTATTCAATGAAGAGGTATGAGACACTTGAGGGGCCTGTGTGCGCCTTTGTTATTCGATGAAGAGGTACGAGATACATGGGTGGCCTGTGTGCTCCCTTGTTGGTCAATGTTTCGAAATAAAGAAATGTGCATGGCAAATATATAGATACAAGCCAAAGACGACTTGAAGCATGTTAAGTGTGATTATCAGCTGCTAAAATACAAGTGAAAAACATCTATATTAAAGAAGTAGATGTACATAGATAGATAGGCTTGAGCAAACCAGGTAGTCTGCATTATGCTAAACTTACATGAGATGCTTTAGGTGTGTCTATTTAAATATATTTGGCAAAAACAAAGAAAGGAGTATCCACTATGATTTTGAAGAACAGACGTATCTGGAGGATCGGTTCTTGGCAAAAAGAAGGAAATTCATCCTTTTGATAGAAACCCCTCACTCACCACCTAGTGGTGACATGCTTCATCATTGGGGTCCACCTTGGCGTCCTAGCGACACCAAGGTGTGCTACAACACCTGGACTACAGTGGAGCGGGTTGTGGCTGTAGGTGCAAAAAAATGTTAAAAATTGTCCTGGTTGTACTCAGAAAAAGTAATTTTATTTTTAGAGCAACTGAACAATGTTTTAAAATTAATACTGGCGAGATCCTGGTAGGGAGGGTTACGACCCAGGGATCTCTATATGTGTTGAGTGGTCAACATGTTTCTACCATAAGGGCTATTGCCCGGTATTCGTCAGGACCAGAAAAAACAGGTGGACAGGGGGTGCGTGCTCCCTAAAAAGCACACCCGTCCTTGATCCCCTGTGTGCCTACTGGCAAAAATTGCCAGTGGTGAGTGCCGCTCAATAAAATAAGTGAGCTGGCGGGTAAAAAAAGAGAGACTCCAATATGAGTACTCTAGGCTTCAACGGGCAGGGCGTAGGGTCAATGCCTGTATAATAACAACTTAGTTTCAGGCAGGTAAGATCAGAGTCGACCTACTCCTCGCGTCCACTGCTCGGCTATTTAAATATATTGCCAAAATAATACCACACATTATGACTAAATTATACATTAGAGAAGAAAATTGTGCAATCTACACAATTTATATGGGGGTACTGCCAAAGAGATTCAACTCTTGATGTGCATGGACAAGTCACAGATGATACACAGTAGGAAGCGTTCTACTGTACATTGGAGTTTTGAGTAGTTCCAACGTAAATTGGTAAAGAGCAGCCTCAAAGTGCATAGCTGCCAAGCTTTCAGATTGCTAGGTGTGATATTTTCATAATTTTATTGTAATTATGAATCCGCCGCCGCAGACATTTGCACTAGTTTTAGTCCTTTTAGAGTGTCTCATTGCTCAAATGGGTGTAATTACTGATATAATTACTGATATACATATATGTTTCCCTCGTCTTCATTGCATGAGTTTTGCGCGCAAAAAAGGGAATAATAATTGGTGAGATAACCCTGGAGGTTAAAGTATTTCTTGGAGAAATTTCTGTTTTGTGTAGTCTCAGATCCGACTCAAAGTAGTATAGAAGGTAAATGTGCCTGCAAAGCACATCATGTAATATGCAGATGACATCTTTTTTTTTAATGTAGCTAGGTAAGGTTACTATTTTGAACACAGATCCTTTTGTTACTTGCAGGTCATAAATAGTAAGTCTTTTATATAGCACAGTGAGCTATGTAGGATATGTGACTGCTACAACTTTTAACCCTCACTGATCATGCTACACATCTTGTACACTGATTTACACGCTTGCATGATTTATTTTCAATCTGTATGTTATGGAAATCGCTCTGACACTCTGCATTGGGATGTGTAGCGTTACAAAAGAAAGTAAAATAGTGCTATTTAAATTGTGTGTAAATACTGGGACAGACCAACACATTTGAGATACTTTCAGTACATGCACTTACATAAAGAGGCCTAACAAAGTCAAAAGCATGCCTCTCTTAAGTACCTGTGAAGAGATAACCAGCTGTGTGCTTTTGTCTCCATTGTATTTACATTTAAGTGTGAGGCTCCAGGCCCATCGATCAAAAGGAGGCCTAATGGCCCCTTAACTGAGCCACACTCTGACAGCTGGGACATGATGTGATGCCCACCTCTGTATGGTACTCAACGTACAGGATGTGTCAGATAACAAGATAGTGAGGGTTACAAGGTGTAGGAGTCGCATGCCCTTCTTAGCTCACTGTATTTTCTTGCAGTTTAAATGGAGCAGACTACAAGCTAACATTTTAAAATGGATTTATTTATCCATTATTCTTTTTATTATGAATATCTTTCTTTTTCTTATTCTTTCAAGCTCAATTAAATAAAAGAAAGTGGTGTAGCCTTTAGAAAAAAGAAAAAGGCTAGAGAGGAAGAATTAAAAAAGTATGAAGGTTCACTACTGAAATACCTCAGTCGCGAAACAGAAACTACTAGTACTACTACTGTTACTGAAGCAGTTTCCGATTCTGAATTCAATCCATCAACATAGTTAAGTGATCCTTCAACTTCAACAAGTGATAACGAACAACAAATTCCAGCTGTTGACTTAAAAGATGTTAGTCTTTGGCCAAGTAAGATTAAAGATGACACACGTATCTTATTGGTAGAACAAGGGGTGTCTGTGGTTCAACATCTAGATTCTGATTTTGGTGAAGTGATTCGTGAGGGTGCTTTAATCAAAGGACAAACCAGAAAACTTACACGCGAGTGTTTTTTTCAAACTCTTCCAAATAATGAAAAAATGTTGAGGTCATGGTTGGTGTACTCTCCTTCCAAGAAAGCTCTTTACTGCTTTTGTTGCAGACTATTTGCTGACAGATGTCATTCAAAATTTGATCTGCAGATGGATTCAACACATGGTGGAAACTAAATCCTAAAATTTTCGATCATGAATCTAGTGTGGCCCATGTTCGATGTTTCACACAATGGAAGGAGTTGGAAATTAGAATCTGATGTGGAGCAACACCTGATAAAAAGGCACAAGAACAAGTTGAAAACAAAGTGAAGAAGTGGAGGGAGATACTTTCTAGATTGTTGCATATCATTAGATTCCTAGCTAAACACAATTTGGCTTTATGGAGTCACCGAGAAGGAATTCATTGCAAGACTGATGATGAACCTGAATAAACAGGAAATAGAAGTATTTCTAGAATTAGTTAATTTTTTGGGCAAAATATGATCCAGTGCTATGTGAGCATACTGTAAGAATTAAGCTGGGAGAAAACTATGCTAAATCCTAAAAGTCGCCTACTATTCAGAATGAGTTTAGAGAAATTTTGGGAGAAAAAGTAAGAAGCAAAGTTATCGAGCAAGTTAAAGAAGCAAAGTATTTTTCTATGATATTCAACAGCATCCCTGATATTTCTCATAAGGATCAGACAAGCCAAGTTTTACGCTACGTTATGATCAATGGAAATAAAGTGATGGTTGTGGAATCATTTGTCGATTTCATTGAAGCAAAAGGTAAAACCCCTGAGAATATTTCAACTATGATTTGGCAGAATTCAGAAAGCAACGGAATAGATATTCAAAATTGTAGAGGACAGGCATATGATAATACTGCTGTGATGGCTGGTCAACATACTGGCGTTCAAAGACGCATCAGAAATTAATGGAAAAGCAGAATTTGTCGCATATACAAATCACTCGGTGTTTTTTTCTTCCTCGACCCATCGCTGGGATATTCTGACTTCAATCACTGGTCAAAGTGTCAAGCGTGTAATAGAAACTCGGTGGAGTGCGCGTAGAGATGCTGTGAGTGTTATAAAAAAGAATTACTCAAAAATCTTAAGTGCTGCAGAACATTTAACTGGTGAAGAAGAAAATAGAGTTACCAGGTCAGATGCTGGTGTGCTGCTTGTTGCTTTAAATCTTTTTCCTTCCTGTGCTTTCTTGGCCTGTGGGAATCTGTCCTTGTAGAAATTAACAACACTCAGGTCTACCTCCAAACCAAAGGATTGAATATACAACAATGTGACATAAAGCTCAATGCTTTAAAAGCATTTCTAACTGAAAGTAGGTGTGAATTAGTTTACAATTCAGTAGCTTCCGCTAAAGAAATTTGTGATGATCTTGGGATAGTCATGGATCGTCGGTGTAGAAAGAAGAAACTAATGGCAGGTGAAGAATCACAAGATGCTGAATTGTCATATAAAAACTGAGTTGAGGAGAGAAATGTTCTCTTCACTGGGCAGAGTGATCCAAAAATTCACCACAAGATTTCAACAACTTCATGTTCTTGCTGAAAAATATGCTTTCCTTACTCCATTGAATTTTTTGAATGATAAGTACGAATGTCAACTAAATCATTATCATGATGACATTAATGAGGAAGAGTTCCTGGTTGAGAGAAAAAGACTTCAGAGTTGTATTTCTGTGTCTGCTACTCAAAACGAAACCGAGACATGGAAGGACAGTCCCCTTGAACTTTTGCAGTTTATTCTAAAATACAGTCTTGAGAACTCCGTTCCAAATATTGTAATACTACTGCGAATTTTCCTCACAATTACTGTAAGTGTTGCCGGTTGTGAAAGGAGTTTTTCTAAATTGAAATTGATTAAGAATTACCTAAAATCTACAATGAGTGCTTTGCGTTTAAGAAATCTTGCCATACTGTCAATAAAACAGCAACTGAGTGATGAAGTAGACTTTGATGATGTCATCGATGGTTTTGCTAATAGAAAAGCAAGAAAAATAACATTTTAGAATGTTGGATTTAAGATTTACTTGAAAAATAAACATAGTATTTTCATTCATTTACTTTCCTATACATCATTTTGAATTCTTGTTTTTTTTAATTTGGTGTGTATTAAAAGGGGCTGCAAATTAAAACAATATTTTTTATATTATTACAAGACCTAACAATAAAGTCATATTAACCTTAGTGTTGTTTTCAGTGAATTTACTATAATGAATTCATGTCTGTCTCCATCCCTCCTCACCCTTCTTGTGCAGGGGGCCGTCCCACCATGTTTGGGGTACAGATTCTGAGGTGGGCATGCAGGACCCCCAGGCCTCTCGTCTGGGAAGAGGCCAGAGCAGTCTTTGGCACTGAATGACAGGTTATTGATAAAGATCTGATTGACTTTCCTAATCCTCCGCAGTTAAACTGTCGATAGCCCCTCCACTCCCCTCCCTTCACACACCAGGGGCTAATGGTGAACCCCACCCGGCAGTGTGCAAGCCTTGCCCTTCTGTACTTGACCCATTATTATGATTTTACTGTTCTTGTAGACTTTTAACACTATTGGTTACCAAAGTAACGGGAAAACAAAATCGCAGGAAAATGTAATGTTTCTTGTTTCTTCTGAATATTCAAGGTATGCCGCAGCGCCGGAACAGTTGTCCCGGGTCTTGGATAGAGTTAAACATGTTCCCATGGCCCTTACAGCTGTGTTTAAGGATTGTGATGATAATGTGTCACCCCTGCCTGTATTTTAGCTTTGGGCCCCCGGGCAGGCTGTGCACCATGTGTGTGCGGAGGCTGCTCGGAAGGAGAGATGCACTATTACAAGTTGGTTTTGTGTCCCAAGAGCACACGTCTTTTCATTCCCAGGGAGTTGGTTGCTGCTGCTTAGAAGTAATGACAGGGTGCAACCCCTGGTTGTTGCCTTTGGGCCACCAGAGTAGGCTGTGTATCCAGTCTGTGTTGGCAAGGTGGAGCTGACTGACCCCTTTGTGCTGCGTTTAGTTCTAAGGGCACACAGTGAGTCATTCCCTGTGAATAATTAATTTGCTGTTTTTGAAAGATAAAGAATCACAGGCTTCAACACTGTTAAGTTCGTTTTGGGTCCCCAGAGCACATCACGTTTGTGCAGGTCCCCACTGCTTTAATGGGGGGACTATGATGTATGGTCATTTAATGTCAGCTGTAGATGATGGATCTCTGGACAGTGTCATGTATGTGCTTGTTTGCATTGTGCTGAGGGAATTACCAGGTAATTGTTCACACAGCTCTCTGATGGATGTCACATGCGGCTTTTCCGAGTCCCCAGATAGATCATGCAGTCTGTGTGTTCTCTTTTGTACTGCCAGTCAACGGTGTATCCAACTGTGTAGCCTTTGACCGTGTCCTCTATGTGCATGTAACTTGCATGACCGAGGTAACTATTAGCGTCCTGACTTCTGCCACATTACCGTGGAAAGAAGGTGAAGGCTAAGGCAGTTGATTGCTCCTTTTCAGGGTCTTGGGTGTGAGGCCTATTTATGTCCCCAACGCGGCTTAAAGTTATAGCCAAAGGGCAAGTCAGAATGTTTTTTTTCCGAAGTTAAGGCCCAACAATATTTGGTAGAGTTTAAGGAGAAGAAGGGGTGATAAGGGAGGGGCCTTGGCTGGAATTATGGATAGTTAGTTTTTTTTTTTAGATATTTGAGATTTAGGCGGTACAAAGGGTCGAAACAATAGGAAGGGGGGTTGAGACTTGCTACGGGCTAAACTGTCACACATAGGTCATGAGGGACCTATTTGCCTGTAAGGGGGTGGGGAGGGACGGGGGAGGGGTCTGAGGCTTGGGGGGGTTGGGGGAGGAATGGGGGTTCATATGGTACAGAACAGCGCAACATCTGAAAAGGTTGGGTGGACACACAAGGTGTAGCAAGAATGGGGTAAGAGGGAATTCAGAATGGGGAAGAGGAATTTGTGTATTGATTCACTGGTCAATTGGTTGGGACAGGTATTTGATGTAGAGGGGACAAGGGGCTATTTACTGGAGCAGGTGTTTTTCTTTTTTTGCTTGCACATATGAAACAGGGGACTAAGACTAGAGGGGTTGCTATTCTGTCCAAAAGAAATGATGTCATGGTCAACAGAAAGCGGGAAGATCAATGGGGTAGATGGGTCTTGGTGGAATGCATAATAAATGATGAAACGGTTGCTATAGGATCGGTGTATGGATCTACTGAGGATGATCCGGATATATTTGAGTTTTTAGTTTTAGAGCTAGCTTCATGGCCTGAGCGGGGTAGGGGGGCTGGGTACGGAAGTGGGACATCGCTATGTTGGTCGCAAAAAAAAAACATGTCGAGCAATTGTTGGCCTGGCTTAGAACAACTCCTTAACAGATGTGTGGGTACGTTTGAAGCCCCTTGATCCCTTGATCCACATTAGGTCTGTGTTAGATTGAACTATTTTTTACATCAAATTGCTTGCTAACAAGAAGTCAGATGGAGAAATTGCCTCGGATTATCTCTGACCATAATCCGCTAGTGTTAATGTTAGTGTTAATGTTAATGTTAATTAAAAATTACAAGAACGGTTAGGCATGACCGGAAATTGACTTTTGAAAGAGGATTACGCAAAGATGTAAGCTATCTCAAACATATGAAGGATTGGATAGTAACCTATTGGGAGATTAATAGAGGTAGCACTTCGTCAGGGGTAACTTGGGATGCTTTTAAGGCAGGCATCCGTGGGGAGACGCTGAGCTTTAGCTTATATGAACAAAAGTAGGAGTTAAGAGCAAGAAAACTGGCTAAAATAGTTACTGATGCAGAGGAGGAACTGAACTTAGCAATTCTTTCCGGGGCCCCCCTGATCAGGCGCTCCTTAAAGTTGCATGTGCAAAGGCTGAAGCAGTGGAGAGCATTGCTAGTAAGGCGGCTGCTACTTTTTTAATAAAAAAGGAGCAATCTCATGAATTGAGTGAGCGAGTTGGGCATACTCTGGCTGTCCATACAAGACAGAAAGCGGCCCTAGGAGAAGTTAAGGGGATCTCGGATGGTAAGGGGGGAACAGTTATTGACCCCGATGGGATACGAGGGGTTTTTAGGCAATTCTAGGCTAGGTTGTATAGTGAGGATCAGCCAAGGGACCTAACAGCTATCTAAGGGTATCTCAGGGATATCTCTACTCCCCTACTGTCTGAGGGAGATAGCGAGGCACTTAATGCACCTTTGACCCATGAAGAGATTTTTGCAGCACTGAATAGTCTCCCATCAGGTAAGGCTGCGGGCCCAATCGTATCCCCATCAAATTTTAACACGTTTTCTAGGAGGTAATCTATCTAGATCTGGTCGATACAGTACTACAGGCTCAATTAGGAAAGTCTGTTCCAAGTTCTTGGGCAGGCGCCGATATATTGGTAATATTAAAAAAAGCTAACTCACCTTTAGAACCAGGGTCTTATAGACCAATAACTCTTACGAACTTGGACGCAAACATTTTCTCCAAGGCAATGGCCCTTAGGCTCTGTAAGATTATAGGTGAATTGGTTAGTCCCACTCAGCATGGTTTCATTCCAGGGAGGGGTACTACGAAGCATGCCCACAAAGTTATCACCCTTTTCGGTGCCATGAAAGTCTCAGGGGAGTTTATGGTGGTCATGCTGCTGGATGCAGAAAAGGCATTTGATCAGGTCTCCTGGGACTACCTCTGGATGGCCTTGAGGTGGTGTGGTATCGGTGAGGGATTTATCAATGCTGTCCAGACTCTTTACAGAGCTCCTACTGCCCCGACTCAGAGTCAATGGAGGTTACACGTCGGCCCTGCATATTAAGCATGGCACTCGCCAAGGGTGCCCATGCTCGCCGCTACTATTCACTGTATATATTGACCCAATAACCCGTAAATTGGAAGCAAACAACAAGATTCCTCTGATAAAAGCCCACGGTCATGATTTCAAAACTTTGGCATACGCAAATGACGTGGCTATAGTGACCCCATTACCCGCTGGCGCTATAGTTGAGGTGGAATCAGAAGCCCTGGCATTTGGTCAGGTTTCAGGTTACGCGCTAAATGGGCCTAAGACCCAGATAATTAAGAACAAGGGGACAGTATGTAATGACATACATGTCATTGATTCTGCTGTATACTTAGGGATTAGTATCTCGGAAGATCTGGATAAGACTGTTGATAGAAACATTGAACCCATAATATTTAAAGCCAAAAAAGACCTAAATAGAATGCACAATCTCCACCTCTCTTTAGTAGGGAGCACCAAAGTAGTAAAAATGATTATTTTGCCCAAGTTCCTCTATCTTTTTAGGGCAATACCATTGGTATTTGAGGTCAAATGGTTTTCGGCGCTGGAGCACTTGATCAATAGATTTATTTGGGCACATGGGAAAACCAGGAGGGCTCTTCGTTTTATGACTCTACCTAGGGCTAGGGGAGGTTGGGCTGGTCCTGATTTTAAGATATACTACTGGGCGGCAGCCCTTCAGGGTATGCGTGGGCTGTTAGGAGGGGATGCGTCTGATCAGCAGGTTAAACTAGGTTATATTGATATATATGCTATACTCATTGGGGAGGAGGCAGAGAACTGCTTTCTTAAATACACTGACCCCAGCTATTTTAATAGAACTAGATTCAAGACATTGATGGCAGCCTATAAAGTCTGGGCATCATTTCGGAAAAAATATGGGTTTGGAAGGTTTAATGCATATACTCAGTTGGTCAGGAATCTATCCCTACAAGGGGAAATATTTGCAGATTCTGTAATGGCTGAATGGGGACGACGGGAAGTCCGGAAACTGGGTGTTCTGAAGGGTTCTAATGGAGTTCTTCAGTTTTCTGATCTACAGGGGGTTTACGGTATTGATGGAAATAACTTTTTCAAATATTAAAAAGTTCAGAGCTTTTTAGTGAATAAACAGGGAGGCACCGCTGGGTTCTGTAAAAATAGGATATTGGATGTTATTGAGGGTGGTGCAGACTGTATTATTCGAAGGTTCTATTCTGAGCTCACTGCAACGAAGGACGACGACCTGGGAAAATATGGGAATAGGTGGGCAGATAAGCTTGGGGTAGATCAAGACTGCTTCCGAGACTCATTAGAGTTGGGACAGACCATCTTAAGTTCTGCAGGGCGACAGGCCCAGCAATATTAAACGATGTACTCTCTGTATTATACACCTGCAAGGATAGCTCAGTGGGGGGAACCGCAGGCACTCGGTGTCCTCGATGTGATAGTTCAGAGGCAGAAATAATCCACATTTTCGCATCTTGCCCTCAGTTAAAGTTACTACATAGAGCTATTGAATCTTTTCTGGATAGAACTCTAGGAATCAAGATCTCTCTCACACCAACTTGGATAATACTTGGGGTAAGCGGTGATGACGAGCAATGCTCTTCACATTACTTCTTATTTATGGCCATGTCAGTTTTACGAATGTGTATTTCAACAGCATGGTTAGATAAAGCATATCCAACCTTTCAACAGTGGCTTGCTGGGTTGCTTGCTGTGTATAATCTCGAGAAGGCGATTTATGCGAGGAAGGGCAAAAAGGGGAGAATACTTGGGAAACGTATCTGGGAACCTATTTCGAGATGGGAGGAGAATATGTAATATTTTAAGTTATGTCTTTCTCATTATGTTGTTGCAGTAGGAATTTCAATGATCAATATTGAGGTTAACTTCACAATTGGAGGAAAAAAAAATCTTTCTTTTTTTACCTTAGTTCATGCTCTCTGTTGGTACCTGTTTTGCTTTTGTGTTAACATGTATATCTCAGATGTGTGTTTGTTCTACGCATAAGTACTTTGGATTGTTGCTGTGCTTAATAAGATGAAAATCCCCCCCAATTTTTTTTTTTTAAAGGGGATAAGAAAATTTAAAATGTCAATCAAGTGACTTGAAGTGCCTGAGATCTAAGCTTGATATCAGGCCAACTGTAATGGAACGGATGTTGGATGCAGCAAGCTGGTTGTCCCAGGCATAGTTATTACCTTTGGATTTATTCTCTCAAATAGGAGTGAAAATCTTCCAGTGGGGCAAAGTCCAAAGTTGTGGTCGGTGAGGGTTCATCGAAGTCAGATATGTTGTTGTCCGACTCAAATCATGGGTTCTCAGGCCAAAAGTTCCAAGTGGGACAAATCTAGATGTCCTCCTTGCTGAGGTGTTTTACAGGTTGAAAAGATGTGTCATCTCACAGTAGTACAAGGTTTAAACTTTGGACTTAGCCATTTTGCTGGAAGTCAAAATCAAACAGCGTGGCATGGCTGGCAGCCACTGTAATACTGGTCTCCATGAGCCTGACACCTTTTCTGTGAGATCTTGCTGACTCTATTTTCCGTGTAAATAGCTCTGAGTAGGAAAAATATGTTTTTCTTAACAGCCACTTGTGCAACCTTCCTAGGGAAGCTTCAGCACATAGTGCTGCTCCTCTGGAGGTGGAAAATAACTCAGCACCAATTCTGTCGAAGTTGTGGGGAGGTTCCTCCTGATCAGTCCTGAAGCCACTGGCTCACTAGGCCAAGTTTCTAAGCACCCGGTTTCATTGCAGCTAGATCTCCTTCAAGGTCCAGTCTTCTGTGGTAATTTTGTCTATATTGGAGTTAGGTGTGTGTCTGCTTTTTGTGTCTCTGTAGCAGGCAAACAGAAGGCAACCTCTGGGTCCTTGGAAGGAAGTTCTAGTCCCTGAATTTAAGAAGGATTTAAGGAGTCCTTAAGTTCCTCATCTTCCTCAGCACTCAGGAATCATAAGTCAGGAGTCTTCCTCCAAACGGGCCTTCTTATTCAGGTGGAGTCATTCCAAGTCCAGGAACATTCTGAGGAGGTGGTAGTTGAAGTGCCAAATGAATCCTGCGCACTAGTCAGTGACCGGACAAATTATCTTCCCCAGTCCTATCTATTTGCTTTCAGTCCCTCCATCTCCTTTTCCAGCACTCTTATTTGACTTAGAGTAAATTCATTCAGGAGCCCCTCTTTCAATAGGGCAGATCTCCGCTCTCACCAGGTATGACAGTTTTCAATTTCTTAGCCACTCCCCTAGTTAGATGAGCCTTCATCCAACCTGAAAGGGTAAAAACTGTTTCACTCCTCTAGCATGACTGGAGCCTGACTATCTGGGAGGGTCCGGGAATGAACAGTAAAAGCCATCCCTTCGATCTACAAATCAAAGTTTTAGTGCTAAAGTTGGCCTTTGTTCTGCCTACTGTTCCTGTCCACATTCAAATACATAATTCTTGCTATGTGGGTACAAGTTAAAACTCATTTGGTATTCTTGGGCTGGGAGTAGGCCATTGTCCTCTAAGCCAACTCTAACCAACGGATGTGCATTCAACTCTGGAGGGATGATAAGAAGCAGAACTAGTTTAAAGTCATTTCTGCCTCAGGCATAAATCAATCAAATGTTTGTAAGGCATATCTTTTTCGGAACATATTAAAGCATCGTGTATACATTGTTTAATAAGGTATGTCTGAACTAGTAATTCTTCTTTTTTATCGTTCTCCTTCAATGAGAAAACCCTCTAAATGAATTGGGTTCCTTAATAAGTCATTCCCCTGTGGATTATATTCCCATTGATTTTATTATGCCAGCGTTCCGATTTACGATTGCGGCAGATCTAATCACTTACTCAGGTATTTACAATGGCAACTCTCATAATTCATTAGAAGTTACATATTCCGTACTTGAAGAGAGATTTCATTTATTTACATGTTTCTGTTTATAGAATTTTAATCATTTTAAATATCCTTGACAAACCGAAAGAGGCTGAATTCAACAGCTGACCAGGTAATGACATCTGTAGTACTATTAGGTATCTAGTTTAAGAAGGGGAATCGATTCTTTAATATACATACCTCTCTTTATAGATATTTACGCCATATAGAATTTCTATGAAACCTTCTTGTTCTTACTGCCGCATTTACGAAAATCCTCGGCAGAAAGGTAATCACGATGAATATAATTTAAATAAGAGTGCATTATTACGTAATATTGCCGATATACAGATTTACTACTGATTCTGATTTTTAAATCTAATTAAGGTTCATTTTCAGTTTTAGAATTACCATTTCTGAACCAAAGAATCTGATGCGTCTATGACGCAATAACCACATCGTTAATCATACTACTTCTACACCCAGATATAATAGGTGAGTTCATTTAGGATTTAAAGAGGCATGTGTTTCGTTTGTTTTAGGTTGGTATCTTAAATACAATGAAAAGTACCCTCCTATATATTAACATGTTCTAGCACATCTAACAATCGCTGAAATGCACTCACATCTCATTTCTTTTACCATTCTTTAAGAATCGCTCGAACTACTTGAGATCTAACACCCATACTCATATCGATATTAATTTAGTTCTTAAGTTTGCATCTTTTCATTCGAATCAGAACTAGAGACATGTCTGTCCTATTTTTACCTATGTTAACAACATCGATGCCTTCAAATGCCCCTAGCTTTATTCTTCGTCAAATAAATTTGCCTTCTGTCCGCCAACCCCAGTATCCCCTCCCACCTCATATTTGCTAGTTTTTCCACTTGTGAAATGTACAAGGAAATGGATAACCCATCTGGGGTTTATTTTTGTGATGTTTAATTGTCATACATAAGAGGTTATCATGACTGCACAGGTTGATGTTATATGAATGTAATTGTTTTTTGTATTTTAGTTAGTTGTTTAAATCTGTCTTTCTTATTTTTAGAATATATTGTGGCTCCTCCAGAAGAAGGCGCTGGTCGCCGAAACGCGCGTCGAGATATATATATTAATTTTGCCACTTTTTATATTTCTGTATATTGTGAGATAATTTGAATTGTGATAATTAAACAGTATTTTAATTGATTCATTTTTTAGGTTTAAATCTCCTTTGCATTGTGATTTTTTTATTTGATGTTTTTATTTATATGAATTTGTTGACAGTGAATCTTTGTTTCCCCTTTTGTTCACATGTAAATCATTAAATATTAATAACTGACCTTGTGTAGTCCCACCTCCTTATTATCTACTTATTTGACAATTGCAATACCTTTGTGCCTAGGTTGTTTTATCTCATTCATTTTTCCCTGACCTAGGACTGGGGCCTTCACTCCTTCAGGGGGTCCTTGTTAATTAATCATATGTAAGGCATATCTATTCATTGTAGGGATCTCAAGGCGCGGGGGAGCTGCTGACCCATCAAGCCACTGTGGTTCAGTCGAAGAGCCATATCTTGAGATTGTTCCTGAATTGGGGCAGCGACAGTGATTGCCTTAGGTAGAGAGGCAGGGTTTTCCAGGTCTTGGCGGCGAGTTAGGAGAAGGATCTTTCTTCGGCCCTGGTCTTACCGATCCGAGCCATCCTAAACTACATTTTCACAAAGTTACTTTCCCCTAAGTTATTATAAATTAGGTTTCATTATTATGTCATATTTTGAAAATTAAATGGAAAATAACCATGAAACATTAGTGTATTGCACCTTATTTGTACATATTAACAGCCCGCCCTGTCATCTTTCAAGGCACAATTTAGGGATCACTTATGAATTTATAAAATAGACTTTATATACATGGCAAAGGCGCATTTTTTCCTGCCATGTGTTACTGCAGTGAATTAAAAAAACTGCCCAGCCTGGGCACATTGGTGCTTCTGACTGACGTATACATTTCCTGCACCATCCACAACGATCTTACAGGCAAGTCAATAGGACCAATTGTTACCACAGCCATATTAGGGGAACAGCACACACACACTGTGGATGCAATGGTCACCCAGAAAGCAAGCAACCCCAGCTCACCTTGATAACCCCCACAAAGAAAACATCAAGCACAAGCATAGGTGGGTGGGCAGATCGGAAGTGCATATGGAGATGCCATGCATGATAATCCAGAGCCCCAGGCACAAACAGCAAATAACATGGAGGACAACGTTGGTAAAACTGATTATGTGTCACCTAGCAGCTGAAGTGTACCCAAAACCTAGCCAGGGAACTCAGGGAAAGTAACATGTCTAGCATAATGCCAATTTAGTACTGTGGCAAAAGCATCCAGGAAGAGCACATTTACATGAGCATAAAAGACACAGGGAAGTTTCCAGAACCTGTTAGAACCTTCCAGAACCTGCTAGACACTTCCAGAGCAGGTCACACAGGAGTTTGAAATCTCAGCAGCCATCTTAGACTAAGAAGAGTATAAATACCCCACCATAAGAAACATTCGAATTCCGTAATTTTGAAACTGAAAAAAGAACTCTTAAGAGACATTTGAACTGTTCTTGGGCATCAGTGAGAGTCTGGTGATCTGCTAGGAAAAGGCCAACCAGACCTCGCAAGTCAATAAATACCTCTGTCAGTAGGAGTCAAAGTTTATCGATCATTCATCAACATTACCATGGGTAAATGTGATACACATGATGTGATGGCATGATGTATTAGAACTGAACTGATAATTGTGTGTGTATCCGTCTACAGCGTCGTACAAAAAGGAAACTCTTTGAACGATGAATGGAAGATATTGAGAGGGAGATCCGAGTGTGGACAACGCTAAGGCAGCAGATGGTCAGCTTGCTATTCTGTTCCATCCCCCATTCCCTTCGGTGATCTCTGGGTGTGAGTCTGCTGGACTGGATGGCTTTATGTTAGTGCTACTGATCAGACGTTCACCCTGGGTTTTGAAAGTGGCACTGATTGGCAATGTCAAAGAGTACAGAGTCCAAATGCAAGCAATATTAGGGACCTAGAGCAAGCAAAACATCTGGGTCAACCATACAGAAAAGGTGAATATGCTCTACTATATAAGTCTCTAACAATCTATCTCTCATTCTACAGTTTTCATTTCTCTGACTGTCCCTCCTGGCATAATATGAACAATTAACTGTGTCTAATGTGAGATAAACAGAAAAGGTTACATAGAACAAAAAGGAAAATATAAGTAGAATTAAACAATGAAATTGATTGATTGATTTAAGCTTTAGCCGTCAAAAATGTCATAAAAGCTATAATAAAAATACATTATTTTCCTTGAAAAGGGAGTACAAATGTGGAACATTTTATATTTATATAAACAAATAATACAACAAGGTGATCGATTAAACCCGCAGTGCAATAAAGCACATATCATATTCGAAATATTTAAAAAAACAGGATAGAGTTGGCAAATGCACAATTCAGTTTGTCAAGTGTGTTTCTACAATAAAAACATAAAGATGAAGAGTTAGTATACTAAAAAGTTATTACATTTTCCCTGACAAAGCAGCAGAAGGTTGACAAATAAAGTGCTTGTGCAAAGAGCATTCAGATAAATTTAGGTAATAAGTCATGAGGTTATCCCTATCCTAGTTTCAATTAAAATTATGCTGATCTTGCAAGAGCTTTCCACCTTATGAGCCATGCTTGTCCCAAAAACATTGCTACACAGCATGAGAAGAATGGACTGGGATCGGCCTGAGGATGCGCAGTACAGTATAATGATAGCGTGTGCCCAATTGCTGGCAAAGTAGTTTTAGCCATCTGGCCCATGAAGTCTTGTATGCCGGGCAAGCAAACATTAGATAGGCAATGCTTTCTGTCGGGCCTTGCAGGTTGGACAATTATTTCCATTGCTTGTGCACCACTTTGCTCTCACCACACAAACTGGAAGAGTTCCAAGCCTAAAATGTATATACAACATTCTGTCTTGGTACCTGAATCGTATCAAGAAAGGGCTCAAGCTATCTGGTTTGTTTGGGGAGAGGAATTCTGTTTGTTAGTTTGCCCAGATTAGGGGATCTATTACGACTTTCTCCACCCGCCATCGTATCGGCAAATGGTCCCGCAAATCCAATTAGGATGCGCCCGCCACACTGGCGGGAGCATCCCGCATTTTTCACATTGCGGCAAGCGGTGCTCTCAGCAGCACCCGCCGCAATGTAAAAAAGACATTGGTGCATTTGCCTTGTTGCCGCCATGGAAAGGCACATCGCCACCTGCACCTTGATATGGATGGCGGTGTCTTGCAGACACTGCCACCATATCAAGCCCCTTTTCCTCCCGGTCACCTTTTTGACCGGCGGAAAACCGGCAGACAGTCTTTCCGTCCCCCGGGGTCCCCCCGCCATCCTAATTTGGCAGGGGAATGGGAGGCGGGCGGTGAATAATGGCGGGTGGATCGCCACTGCCATACGGGTGGTGGCGATCCAACCGCCATTATAATAGACCCCTAGGTTTGGAATTCTCCTGTTGGTCAGCCCATTCCCAATATAAGCATATGAGTTAATTTCTCCGTGGGGGCTCCTGGCTGACCCAAAAAGCATGGAGGCCTATGGCTGACAAAGTTGTTTTGGTGTCAGCAATCCAGCCTATTTTGCAGCTAGTATTTAGGCGGATGATCTCGGTAAGGCCTCCGGCATAGGAGACAAGCTCGGGGGTCCACCTAATGCGGGCCCAAAATAGCACAGGGCATAGCCTAGCTACATCAGCTATCAACCGCCTGTCCATATCCAACAGTAGAGCGGTGAGGGAACATATTTGTTACCATAACCAGGTCTCTTAAAAATGTGTGTTCCGATCTACAGTTTGTCAAGTTTGTGGAAGCCCCAAACTTCTGCTCCATAAAGAGCAGAGCTAACTGCTTTCATGTCATATACTTAGAGGGCGGGAGCTACAGGCCTAGTGTGTGAAAGGCGATGTTCTTTCCCTATTACTCCTGCCACATGCTTGTGTCCCATCAGCATCTTTGCTAAGAGGGGTATCCAAGATATTTTGTCACTAAGTCTTTCACCCAAATAATCAAAGGTGTCCACATTTTCAAGGGGTACGCCTCCCAGGAGAGGGCCATTCCTATATGACATGTGGCAGTTAAAGGCCATTAAATTAGTTTTTGAAGTGTTTATGACCAATCACCGAACATCACAGAAGGTTTTAAATCTATCGATAAGGCGTTGTAGCCCTGCTGGGGTCTTTGGTATCAGCAGGGTGTCGTCTGCAAACAACAGAGTTGGTATCTTATTGCTCCCAGAGTGGGCGAGCCTGCAAGCTCCTCCAGGAGGAAGTCAACTACCCCATTCATGTAAAGAGAGAACAGAGTTGTGGCAAGGACACAGCCCTGTCGATCTCCTCTGTTGACAGTGCTGTGCTCTGTTAATTGACCCTGCTACCCCCACCTGACCTGGCAAAATTCCCCACATGGAGCTGAATTAGAATTTTAAGGATGAAGGGGGATACCCATTTCACTGAGTGTCATCCACAGCCTAGATCTGGGGACCAGGTCAAAGGCAGTCTTCAGATCAATCAATCAATCAATCAATCAAAGAAATTTGTAAAGCGCGCTACTCACCCGCTATGGTCTCAAGGCGCTGGGGGGAGGGGGAGTCGCTACTGCTCGAACAGCCAGGATTTGAGGTGTTTCCTGAAGGAGAGATGATCCTGAGTCAGTCGTAGGTGGGTGGGGAGGGATTTCCTTGTCTTGGCCGCCAGGTAGGAGAAGGATCTTCCTCCGGCGGTGGATCTGCGAATACGGGGGACGGTGGCGAGGGCGAGGCTGGTGGAACGGAGCTGGCGAGTGGGTGTGTAGAATGCGAGGCGGCTGTTGAGGTACTTGGGGCCCATGTCGTGGAGAGCCTTGTGTGCGTGGGTGAGGAGTCTGAACGTGATCCTCTTGTTGACGGGGAGCCAATGCAGGTCTCTCAGATGGGCAGAGATGTGGCTGCGACGAGGGATGTCCAGGATGAGTCGTGCAGAAGCGTTCTGTATGTGCTGGAGTCTTTTCTGGAGTTTGGCTGTGGTTCCGGTGTAGAGGGAGTTCCCGTAGTCCAGTCGGCTGGTGACGAGGGCCTGGGTGACTGTCTTCCTGGTTTCGGTAGGGATCCACCGGAAGATCTTTCGGAGCATGCGCAGGGTGTTAAAGCAGGACGACGAGACGGCGTTGACTTGCTTGGACATCGTGAGGGAGGGGGTCCAGGATGAAGTCCAGGTTGCGAGCATGGTCCGTTGGCCTGGGGGCGGTGCCCAGGGCAGGGGGCCACCAGGAGTCATCCCAGGCAGAGGGAGAAGGTCCCAGGATGAGGACTTCCGTCTTGTCTGAGTTCATCCATTTCGCGACGTCCTTCATTCCTTCCTAGTGGTTGGCGCTGGCGGTGGCGGGGTCGTTGATGAGGGAGAGGATCAGCTGGGTGTCATCGGCGTAGGAGATGATGTTTAGCTTGTGTTGGCGTGCGATGGCTGCGAGGGGGCTCATGTAGACGTTGAAGAGGGTGGGGCTGAGCGAGGATCCTTGCGGAACGCCGCAGATGACTTCGGTGGCCGCGGAACGGAACGGGGGAGGCGGACTCTTTGGGTTCTTCCGGTGAGGAACGAGATGATCCACTCCAAGGCCGTTCCTTGGATTCCGGTGTTGCTGAGGCGTTGTATCAGGGTGTGGTGACATACGGTGTCGAAGGCTGCTGAGAGGTCCAGGAGGATGAGTGCCGCTGTTTCCCCGTTGTCGAGCAGGAGCCTGATGTCATCAGTAGCTGCGATGAGGGCGGTCTCGGTGCTGTGGTTTGCTCGGAACCCGGACTGTGAGGGGTCGAAGGAACCGTTTGTCTCGAGGAAGGCGGAGAGTTGTTTGTTGACGGTCTTCTCGATGACTTTGGCAGGAAAAGGGAGGAGCGAGATGGGGAGGAAGTTCTTGAGGTTCGTGGGGTCCGCGGTGGGTTTCTTCAAGAGGGCGCTGAGCTCGACATGTTTCCAGCTCTCCGGGAAGGTGGCGGATGCGAAGGAGCTGTTAATGATGTCCCGGAGTTGGGGTGCGATGATGGAGTCGGCTTTGTTGAAGATGTGGTGTGGACAGGGGTCGGTGGGGGAGCCGGAGTGGATGGTGTTCATCGTGCGGGTGGTGTCTTCCGTGCTGACCGGGGTCCAGTTTCAGAGGGTGGTGGTGGGGGGCGCTGGTTCGGTGGTTGGGTGCGTGGTCTGTGCTCCGAAGCTGGTGTGTATGTCGACGATCTTGCGGTGAAAGAACGAGGTGAGTGAGTCGCAGAGGTCTTGCAAGGGTGTGATGTCGTTGTTGCAGGCGCTGGGGTTGGAGAGCTCTTTAACGATGTTGAAGAGTTCCTTGCTTTTGTGGGTGTTGTTGTCCAGACGTTCTTTGAATGTTGTCCTTTTGGTGGTGCGGATCAGCTGGTGGTGTTTGCGGGTGGCGTTCTTGAGGGTTGTCATGTTCTCTGTTGTCTGGTCATGGCGCCAGGATTTCTTAAGGGTGCGGCAGGTTTTCTTGGAGTATTTGAGGTCGTTGGTGAACCATGAGGCTTTCCTGCTGCCAGGTCTGCTGCGAGGGTTCTTCAGAGGCGCGAGGTCATCAGCGCAGTTGGTGAGCCACTGTGTGAGGTTGCGGGCTGCTTCATTGGGGTCCCTCGTGTTGGTGGGAGGGTTCTGGCTGAGGGAGGTGGTGAGTTGGTCGGCGGAGATTTTGCTCCAGCTTCTGCGGGGAACCTGTTGCGGGTGGTGGTGGGTCGTGGTTCTCCTGAAGTTGAAGTGGACGCAGCTGTGATGTATCCAGTGTAGTCCGGTGGAGTGGCTGAAGGAGATGTGCTTGCTGGAAGAGAAGATGGGGTCTAGCGTGTGACGGCGTAGTGGGTGGGGGTGTTCACCAGTTGCTTGAGTCCGAGGTTGGCGAGGTTGTCCAGAAGGGCGATGGTGTTGCTGTCATTGTTGTTCTCCAGGTGGAAGTTGAGGTCTCCTAGGAGGATGTAGTCTGAGGAGGTAAGGGCGTGCTGGCTGATGAAGTCTGCGATGGCTTCGCTGAATTGTGTGCGTGGTCCCGGGGGTCTGTAGACGAGAATGCCTCTGAGGGTGGTCTTGGGGTCGGTGTGTATCTGAAAGTGTAGGTGCTCAGCGGTAGTGAGGGTGTCGTCGGTGTTGGTCGTGATTCGGATGGTGTTTTTGTGGACGATGGCGATGCCTCCTCCGCTTTGGTTGACGCGGTCCCTTCGGGCGAACTTGTAGCCCTCCAGGATGGCTATGGCGATGTCGGGGGCTGAGGAGGCGTTTATCCAGGTTTCTGTGAGGAAGGCGACGTCTGGTCATGTTGTGTTGAGGAGGTTCCAGAGTTCGACGGCGTGTCTGTGGACAGAGCGGGTGTTGAGCAGGATGCACTTGAGGTGATTGTTGCTGGTGCCTGGCCTTGCGGGTGCGGTGCAGGTCCAGAGGCAGGCGAATTTGCAGTCTAGGCAGGTGAAGGGTCCGTGGATGCGTTTCCGGTTGGCCCGGTGGCAGGCGGGGTTCCGGACGGCGTTGAGTGCGTTGAGGGTGGCGGCGTCGTAAGTCCGTCGCGTGGGCTGGCATCGTCAGGGGCCAGGGGTCCTTGCGCTGGGCACGGTTAAGGCGCGGACGGGCGGAGACGGGCTTGCCTTAGGCGCGCCAGCGGCGTGCCGCTTCGTGGCCTCCATAAGTGTGGAACCGGGAGGGGGGAGCAGCTGGGTGGCGGGAGCGGAGTGGCGAATGGGCTGGAGGGGGGCGGGGCCGCAGGGAGGCAGCGGCGGGAAGGGCGAGAATCTGGAGGTGGGCGGCTCAGCGGCGGCTGGGCCGTCCAAGCCAGGCTGCGGCGGAGCAATCAGCAGGCAGGCAGCGGGTGATCTAACCGGCACGGGGAGGTTGGCAGGTAGGCAGCAGCGCGTGGGGGCGACCTAGCCTGGAGGCAGGGTCAAAGGTCGCTCCAGATCAATAAAGGCAAGATAAATACCTCGCTTGCCTAGCACCACTACCTTCCAATAAATAAGGAGGAGTCTGAACACTTTGCCCATTGTCCCAGTCTTTGATCTAAATCTGGCCTGGTACTTGGACACAATAGTTTCATCCTCAGACCATGACTGTATCCTACGCAGAAGCATCTGGCCAAAGACCTTCTGCATAGCATCAATCAGACTGATTGGTCTGTTGTTGGAGAGATTATCTTTGTCTCCCTTTTTGTAAATTGGGACCACTTCGGCGGCCTTCCATGATGATAGGGCTGGTGATCCGTTGGCTATTGCATTTGCTAATAGTGAGATGTAACGTGCCCAGTGGTGGGGGTCGGCCAGGAATAGATCTCCCAGCAAGCCATCGGGACCTGCTACTTTAGAGAGAATGATTTTGTTTATTGCAGCTTCTACCTCCTGTAAGGTGAAGCACTCCTCTTCTACCCTGGGCCTGATTGGCCGGTCTGGCTCCCCGTCTTCACTAACCTCTGCTGTTGAGTAAAGCCCTTTTAAGTGTTTATACCAAGTCGGACCCGTGATGTAATTATGGGATGGGTGTGCGCTTGTGTTGCTTTCTTTGGAAGAACAAGCATCTTTGAGTTGTTCCCAGCATCATTCATCCCATTATATCTTTGCCTCCTGCTGGGCTGCTTTGTAGGAGTTCCTGGCTGTTTTTATAAGGGTCTGATTTTTCTCTTTAATGGCTTAAGCCAGGAATGATGTTTTTTCCTACAATCTTTATTGTACCATGAATATGGGTCCTTAATAGTGTGCCTGGGTTTTTTCTCGGATCTGGGGCTTGAAAGTATGTGTTGATTTGGGTAATAGTATGCATATGGGCCTTGGGCACGTCATCTGGTCTTGTTACGCTGTGGACAGTGGCTCGAAGTTTGGCCATGCCTAGAATTAGCTTGTGTTTAATGCCAGCAATCTTTGTGTCGCTCAAGGCTACCTTCTTCCATTTCAGGAATTATTTTGCAGTAGATGGTACTATCTCCCTAGTGACTGTCGGTAGTTGATTGTTCGGCGGATAGTAAGATGCCTCCTACAAGGGCTTCAAGGTTAAGCACAGGGGATTGTGGTCCCTCTCTGTAGTCGAGCCCACTATCATGTCGAACATATTCCCCCATAATTTTACATCAAGAAGAGTGTAGTCGATCCGAGAAGGGCAGCTGACTCTATTATAGGTGTTAGCGCCTTGCATGTCAGATAGTGACCTGCCATTGGCTGCTCTTAGCCCGTACTCCATAGTAATGGCGTTAAGTTGGAGTACCTTTTGTGAACATCTCTTGACTAGGAGGAGGTCGAGTTGGGGGACTGACCATCTACTGTCTTGATCTTCTATTCCCATTATGTCGTCTATGACCAAGGGCTCATAAGTACAATTAAAGTCTCCTGCAACTATCACTAATGCGTGAGGTGAACAATTGTCTAGGCATTCTTCTAATGCTGAGAGGGTGGCTAAAGGCCTGCCTCCTTTTGTCCCTCTCACATATACATTAAAGAGTTTGACTGTGGGTCCACCCCTAGGCCCCCTAATACTTAGCCACAAAATGTCTGGGCTTGAGCGTGTTTGGAGAATGATTCAAAAGTCAAGGGCGATGTTTATCCAAATGATCAGAACTAACCCTGGGCGTAGTGTGCGTAGTGGGGCTACGCAAAGTGGGTGAGAAACTAGGCCCACCTGTGCACTTCACATAGCCCCACTAAGCGCCGCATGCCCCCCCTCCCCTACATACCTAATTTTATTAGATGGGAACATAGAAATAAATAAAAGTCACTTACCTTGTCCGCGGCGTCCCGGGGCTCCCTCTGCTTGTACACGCCACCGTCTGCTAAGCAATGTGCATGCGCGGGCGGCAGCGCATGCGCATTTCCCGCGAGAAATGCGCATGCGCGGACCCCCGCGCATGCGCATTGCTTAACCTGCCATTCATTCTCGAAATACTGAAATATTTTGTTCCAAAATTCGTGAATAAGGAGGCACAGGCAGATTACGTGCACCGACCAGACCCGACTCGTTGGGATTAAATTGTGCACAAAATTGCGGGCTTCTGTATAAAAGACATTTACTAAAAAATAACATTTGTGCCAATTGGCTCTTCTCAAGATGCTAAAATTTATTATATCAACGCGCAATGCAACCAGCTCTGGCCCCTACCTGCTGCCACCTGTCACCGCCGTGAGGGGAACGGCTTCAAGAGGACCCTCATTGCTTCGCTCCGCTTCCTGCACCGGGTCTCGTGTCCTTGCGCCCGCAGCCCCTGTGCCTACCTCTCCCAGGGTGCTGCGTGAGGCGCTGCGCTGCACATCCTCAGGAGGGCGCCGGAGGCCTTTAAAGCCGGCCCGGCCCTCCCGCAGCGCGGGACGCGCACTGCAACCAGCTCTTGCCCCTACCTGCTGCCACCTGTCACCGCCGTGATGGGAACAGCTTCAAGAGGACCCTCATTGCTTCGCTCCGCTTCCTGCACCGGGTCTCGTGTCCTTGCGCCCGCAGCCCCCGTGCCTACCTCTCCCAGGGGGCTGCATGAGGCGCTGCGCTGCACGTCATCAGGAGGGTGCCGGAGGCCTTTGAAGCCGGCCCGGCCCTCCCGCAGCGACAGGAAGAGGCAGGGCAGGGCCCCCCCTCTAACATCTGGATACCGAGAACTCCATTTAAGGACTAACGGACTAAAGGTACTGTGGGGATCTGGAAGGGGTTTGCAGCTAACAAAATCGTGCCCATTGTCCCCCTGTGTTGAATTGTTTGTTTAAATTGTATCCCCCAGTATCCCAAGCCGCGCAGGAGCAACTGACCTCATAATCTTGCGGATTAGAATGGGCAAAAGGAAGTCTATGGAGGGGGGAGTACCACCTGCACACGTAAAAAAGGGGAAAAAGGCAAAAAAGGTTCCACATGCGGCCACTAACTGTGTCCTCACAAGAATAGAAACCATTGTAAATGAATGCGAGGAGGTTTTAGTGGGGAACTCTGGTAATAACGTGGTGGGAAATTCTGATCCCCTCAATGAGGTTTTAAAGCAGCATCGGAGGAAAGTGATCCCTGCAATTTTTAATAAGAAATCCCCACTTATCCCCCCAATCTGTGAAGTTCATAGTTCCCTTGAAGGACCCACTGAGTCTGGTCACATAGAGTTATCAAATGGGACTATCTCCCCTAGTAAGTCTAACTCCCCTATCAAGACATTAGAGGACATAAACCAGAGTCACTCGCATGATGCACCATCTGAGAAAGGTATCAATTGTTCCAATACATTTGCTGTCCTAGAAAGGGAATCAGGGGATCCTATCGAGATCCTAGTTCAAGGCATTAGGGAACCTGAGACAAGTTGTGATGTTCCTATGGCATGCTCCAGATGCCTGCATGCTAATAGGATACTTCTGAAGAAAATGGAAAATCTGGAAGTGTCCTTTATAAAAAAAATGTTGAAGGAGCTAGCACAAAAAGGGGAAGTTTTTAGGGCTAAGGATCCCCAACCCTCAATATCACCCACACCACCTATAGAAATCAATACAAGGGAATCCCCACTCATTAATTCTAAGACAGGAGAGGGGTCCTTCCTAATGGGAATTCTGATTCAAAGACCACTTGGCAGGAACACCTCAAATGGGCAGTTCAGCCCTAGTTCATATGCATGAAATCACGGGGAGTACCCGCCAAGACTAAGGTTTCCCATCCTTGTAAAATAGATTCTAGTTCTACGTCCCTGGGCAAAAAAGGTAAGAGTGTGGGTGATTCCCCGAGCATTCCATTAAAAAACATCGCCCCCAGAAATTCTCCTGCAATTGTTTACATGACCAGGGTCCCAAAGCTTAGTAGGGGCTCTGGTCACGACAGCAGTGAATCTATCCATAACAAAGCGATCCACTGGCTCCGCCATGTGAGGGGGTGTAGATCAATCATTAGGGAAGACATGATTAGCGTCAAAACATTGTCCTTATTTAGCTCCCACACAGATTGTATTGAAGTGCAGCTATGCAACACAGTAATTGCGGAGAACCTATGGCCCTAGAGTATCGGACTTGCCCTCCCAAGCACTCCAATATTCAAATTAGACGCTGGCCACTTTGGTCTATAGATAGGGAGCAGGATGACTCGGAACTAAACATAATAGATTGACTATCCAAGGATACCTACTCGAATCGCCCGGTAGAAACATTTAATATGGGCGAGTTCGAGAATTTGATTGGCGCAACCAGAATAATCCCAAGTCCTACTAGCATGGAAGAGGCGGGTTCGGATAATCAGGGTCCACTCGAGCTTCTGAATTTGACTCGGGCAATCGGAGCAAACCCAAATCCCCCTAGTAGGGAAGTGACGGGTTTGGAAAATCAGGGTCTGCTCAGGGTTGAGGAAGAAAATCCTAGGGTGATTCAGCTCCTCTCCTGGAACATAGCAGGTCTCCAAAAAAACTGGAGATTCCAGAGTGGAATGACCTTATCAATAAGCACGAGATCTGTATGTTCCAGGAGACTTGGAGCACGAAACCCTTATACAAGTCTAGGTATAGCAACTATAGCTCAAGCTCAGAGAAGGGTCGACCATCGGGGGGCCTCTATATATGGGTCAGTGTGGCTCTGAACTGGGCCACTACCAAGCATAATTTACCATCTGACAAAATCTTACATCTATCACTTAAAGGTCCTAACAATGGCAATAATGTGGAGCTGTTCAATGTATCTACTAGAGGAAATCCAGGGGCACAACTTCAGCCACCATAGCAGCGCTAGAAACAGCACTAGCGGGTATCTCACCCCTGTCTAACATTATTGTGGGAGGCGATTTAAATTGTACATACGAACCCCTAAGTGAAGAAGACTTTTTGGGAACTAATGAAGAAGATGTGAGGCAGTCTATTCCTGTATTGAGCTTGGCGCCAATCAGGAAATGGTCATCTAGGGCGATTCAAATTAATGCCCTAACGTTAGAATATAATCTACGAGCACTGAATGGTCGGACAATCTCTGACCCAAACAGAGCCATGACCTTTAACAGACTTAGTGGCCCCTCGCGTATTGACTATATTTTGCTCGATACTCGCCTATGGGGGAATCTAGTGGAGATGGAGGTCAAACAATTGCAGGATAGTGATCACAATACTCTATGTATGAAAATTAGATGGGAAAGTATCGGAAAAGTATCCAAGGCCCAATTACTAACAACAAAAGAAGGAGCCCCATCCAACTGCAATCACAGATTAAAATGGCATAAGGTGGCATGGCAGGAGGACGTACTATCTAGTATTAGAGAGCTAGTAGAATTATTGAGTATAGAACTCTCATCACTCAACATCGCCCATGGTAATGAGCAGGGTTTCCAGTTGAGCGAATCTTATAGGAGCTTAATAAAGAAATTCGGTTCCTTTTTTATTGCTAGAGAGTCCAGAGGGCGCAAAAATAAAGTAGTTAAATGTGGCAACCAATGGTACACAGCCCTGTGTCGAAAAAAGAGAAAGGCCATAACTGTAGCCCTCCATAAAATTATCCCGCAGCCATAAGGGTGGCCAGAATGGAGTATAACAACACCCTAGAACCAGCAAAGCGGGATTGGGAGGAACAACATTGGTAGGAGCTCAAAATTGCGGCCCTCTTAAAGGATTCAACCTTATTTTGGGAATTGATAAATAAGCTTAATAGAAGGGGAGCAGAGCCCGCCCCAAATCACATAACTGAGCAGCAATGGTATTCCCATTTTTTAAAACTGTACTGCGGTGAGGTAGAATCTGAACAAATGCAGGGTGCCCAACTAGATCCAGGCTTGAAGAATTTTGCACCAGCAGATCCCTTCACAACCCTAGAGGTACAACTGGGCATTAGGAACATTGCCCCGGGCAAGGCCGCAGGGTCGGACGGCCTGCCGGGTGATTTACTTCTATATGACCCAACGCTGTGGGCCAACTTCATTGCCCTTCTAATGAACCTGATTGTACAGGGGCAATCTGTCCCAGAGTCGTGGAAGGGAGCTGAAGTTGTAACGATATACAAGAAAGGCGCCAGAGAGGACCCGGCCAACTACAGGCCGATCAGTTTAATCGACGTGGTCCAGAAGGTAGCGGGTAGGGTCATTGTCTCTAGAATAGGGTCCTGGCTGGATGAAGGGAACATTTTGACGCATTTCCAGGCAGGATTCAAGCAGAAGGTGGGCACGATGGACCAGGTCTTCAGATTCTTTGCGGTATACTGGAAATCTGTGTCCATCGCGAAAGGCAGTTTATATCTGGCCTTTATAGATTTGAAAAACGCCTTTGACCTGGTGCCCCGCGATAAGCTTTAGCAGGTGCTACAGGATATGGGCTTTCCACGATATCTCCTCGAGCTTATCAAGAGACTCCACAAGGGTAATTACGCCAAAATCAGATGGGGGAACCAGGGACAACTGACAGGGAGGATACCTGTGAATAGGGGGGTTCGCCAGGGCTGTGTGATGGCCCCGACTTTTTTTCTCTCTCTTCGTTAATGGGGTGGTAGACCATTTGAGAGAGGACCCAGCCGACGCCCCAGTCCTGGCAGGGAAAAAACCCCTACCCTCCTTTTCACAGATGATACGCTCCTGTTGTCCAAAACCCCCTCGGGTCTCCAGAAACTACTAGACAGGTTCAGTTTGTTTTGTGAAAATCGGGGTTTAACCAATGGGTCTCCGTTAGAGGTGGTGGAGGCATTTGACTACCTGGGAGTCAGGGTGAGACCAGCGGGCCTCTATTAGCAGACCAATAGCCCCGGCTCTGGCGGTATATGATGGGAAGGCATTGGCCTCTGCAGTTTATGGCTCAGAACTGTGGGGGTTCGAGAATATTGCGGACCTGGCCAGAGCCGAGAATACGTTCTTGAGAGATCTAGTTTCCCTCCCACTTTCAACCCCCTTAAAGCCCCTTCTTTATGACATGGGAAAACGCCCAATTAATGACATCGTTCGCCTGCGCCCATTATTATTTTGGGTGCGCCTGAGAAGGACACCCGAATTGGCAAACTATGCAGCAGTGTTTGATGAACTTATCAATTTGAACAGCTCAAAGAAGATCGTGTGGCTGAACAAATTGAGACAGATGGTCATAAACCTGGGCTTGGGGGAATCTTGGATTTCCCAATCCCCCCACCCAAACAAACTGTTAAGAAAATCTATTGGGAGTGGGTACAGACTGAGGAATTACATGGCTCTAAGTGGGGGACTCTAACTGACCAATTTCTAGAGCATAAACCTGTCAGGAAACTTGATCCTTTTTTAGATTTTATTCAAATCCCTAGAGATAGGTCGCTCTTTTTAAAGTTGAGGTACGGGACACTTCCACTAAATGAATTCACTGAGAGTTGGAAAAAGTCATGGTCCTATCAGGGTACCTGTTCAGGATGTTCATGCCCTAGCTAGTCCTTACCGCACTTCCTTTTTGCCTGTAGAGCTTATAGGGGGGCCAGAAGAAGATGGCTGAAACCAGTATGTAAAGAGTTGGGAGTCAGACAACATAGGATGGCTTTATGCATCTCACAACAGATACAACATCTCTGACAATTGTATGTGGGGTTGCAAAGTATCTGGGAAAGGCCTGCCAGATACGTACAAAGCTGCTAAAGAATAAACTGAGCTAGATAACTGTTGTATAAGCAGAGGAGTTGTACATGATTACATTGCCGCAGCACTTTAGACCCTCTGGGTTTTATTTTTTATCACATATAAGTCTTTTTAATGTATTTATTGATTGTACTTTGGACATATGAATTTTATGGTTTGTTTTATGATTTACAATGTACTTTTATGATACATTTTTATCGAATAAAGTATTACAACAACAACATATATCAACCTCATCCCACATTTTTTTTGTTAGTTCCAATCGTTCATATTTTCCCAGTTTATTTATTCCTTTTTGACTAAGATCAGGGCACTTAATGAAGGCGAACAATTTTTTCAATTCTCCAGAGCATTTATGTTTGCGATCTTCAAGTAACGCAGATACCGCTTTTTGAACACTTCTTATCTGACAAGAATCTAAATTACTAAAAACTTTGTTCAACATTCTATAGGAATAAGGAGCTGAAAATCTCCTTGAACTAACTCACGGACTTCAGACATGTTTAGTCATCTCTCCCCAAATAGAAAGTCTGCTAGCTTCTTAAACCCTACTTTCGTCCACTTTCTAACAGTATCGTTGCCAGATTTAGTGCCTGAATGCATGACAGAGGTGTAACTGCGTTAATATGGGGAATGGCATATCTCCTATAGAGATCCATGTGCTCCTGCAAGAACCACTTCAAACTCTTATGTCAGACTTTTGTGGGTGACTTTGATGATTTTAACACATCACATATATTCTTTAACAATCAGCTGCATAAAATAGTTCTTAACATTAAATCTGGACATGTACTGTGCAAAAGAGGTGAAATAGTAATCCTTAAGATTTGGAGGTGCCAACCAGCCTTTTTCTAATCCTTCATATAAAGTGATCAGCCCTGCTCTGGCTATTTTCTTTTTCCAGATGAATGATGTAAACATAGACTCAACCTTTTTGAAAAAATGATGTGGTTAAAGCACACAGGATAGCTGAGAAGAGGAAGTTGAACAGAGGGAGAATCAACATTTTAATCAGAATGGCCCTTCCCAGGATAGTTAGCAGAAGAGAATTCTAACGTGCAAATAGGTCTTGTATTTTTAAAGCTAAGGGGGAAAATAAGATCGCACAATTCCTCGATCCGTGATAAGCACCTGATACCCAAATACTATTTTGGCTGTGTGTCGACCCAAGAGGCCATATCTGGATGTAGTATATCTGAATTACAGGAAAACAAAAATGATCCCTTTTCACCAAAAGCTTAAGCTGATCTAGGCAATTTGTTTTACAAAGCGGCAAGAAAGATGGTCAACATTTGGTTATTAAGAAATGGGATTCCAGAGCTGAACAATTGTATATAGAAGATAAAAACAAACAAACATCAGGTTGCAAGATTTCATGATACTCTCAATGATGAGCCAGTAAACACATAGAAATGTAAATATATGCATCTAAATATTTCTTCAGCAGCAGTTAAAAATTACATTATTTCCAAACACAGGCTATAAATCATTCTAATGTACTAGTGCAGATGATACAAATCTCTTATAAAGCGTATCTCCTTACCATATTCATATACATAATATACATTAACACTGTAAACATCAATATCACACTACTGTTAAAAGAGCAAAAATAAAAAAAACAGCTTCAGTGTTAAATGAAACTGTAGAAAACTGTCAATGCAGCGTTTTGGTGAAAGATCAAATATTCGTCACCTTCTTCAGGACAATCATTAAACAAATACAAATCATCACTACAAAAAAAGGAATAATCATTTTAGAATAAAAAAGGCTTATCTTATTAAAACATTACATCTCACAATAATCAGATGTCAATACATTAAAAATAAAATATCTTTACAAACTTAAAACAGCTTTAGAAATACAAGTCTTAAATAAGCAGTACAAAGTGTAAAAACCCCAAAGGACCAATGATGCCAATTTGCAAAATGTAGTTAAAACCTAGAAAGGTTAACATACACTTAGAGGCTGTCAAAAAAAGAATAATGACACCAAAGAACTAAACATATCAAATGCGTGCTTAAGAAATATACGTTATAGAATTGGCACAAAATGAAAAAGTATGTTACATCAGCTTAGATCAAGGAATAATGCTCCGTAGAACGATGTAGAACGGCTGCCACTCAGAGACTTGGCAAACAAGGGTTACATTCTGTAAAGTATATAATATGTTTTTGGGAAAATTACAAAAACTCCTGCGTAAGGGAATCGTTTATTGTTTCTCATTTTCTTGACCAAGAGCATGAATCTTGGAATCTTATGAATGGAAGCCCTTGGTATGATATATCTGTGTTTAATAGTTTGGTAAACCCAAGTTTTTGTGGTAATACACTTGGTAGTGGTTGCCGGGTATTGATAGAGGGAGTGGTTAATTAGCAACCTTAAGATGGCCGCCAGTCTAGTCCCTGTGTCTCCACAGCCCTTTCAGTGACGCGAAGAGGGGAAGTTCTAAAATAGCATCTTAAATAGACACCACAAAACAGCACAGAATTTTGAATGCTGAGTCCCAAAAAAGTGGGCCGCGATACAGACGGTCGCAAAAGGAACAGTAAACAATGTATAGGGTTATTATGCTTTCGGTCCGTTAGCATAGAGATGCCTCCCTGGGTCTTTTTCATTTGTTTTGTTTACTTTCATATTCTAAGTCTTACGCTTTATTTTCAAACCATTTAGCACTTTATCCTTTGTTACCAGTCAGGTTAAGACCAGTACTTACTGATATGTGCACTACTAGTTCCTCTATCAGTCTATCGCTGCATGTCATTTATATTGCACTAGCATTATGGTATTTGAGAAACTTTAATAGATAGTATTTAATAGAGTTCCCAAACGCAATATCTTAAATCCAAGTGGGGAAGTGTGGCTCACTGGTTAGAGCAGGCAGACCCTGAAGCAGAGGTCAGACCCGGGACCAGGGTTCAATTCCCGACGCGGCAGGGTCTCGGGCTCAAATGTCCACGGACTCGATCATTCTCGCTTCGGTGCCTGACCTAATCATGGGTTCACACTCTGCAACTCTGGGCATTAAGCTTGCTTAATCTCCACAACGGCCCCCCGCGGCGGGATGCCTGGGTTTCACCTTGGGGATGCCCTGTAGGGGCTATCTCACAGGAAAAAGCCAGGACCGGTTCCCAAGGCAAAGCGCTTAGAGAACCCTGGGTTATAAGCGCTATATAAATCCAAACATACAACATACAATACATACAAGTGAGTTGGTGCTGCTGTTGACATTATTTAAAGTGATTAAATATGGTATTTGTGTAGTATTATTCATGTTATATTTATGCAACACTTACTATAGCCTTATAGCCCGCCGTAGAGGGCTATACCGGCTATTAAAGTCCCTCTCCAGCGTTAAAGGCCCCGAGCCGAAGACGAGGGCCTTTAACAAGGGAGAGGGACTTTAATAGCCGGTATAGCCCGACTACGAAGGGCTATAAGGCTATTAGAACATTCTACCACTAGACGGCAGAATGTTCTAACAAAAAAGCAAAAAAGCGTTATGGGAGCGTGAGGGGATTGGAATCCCCTCAGGCTCCCTGAAGCCTTTGTTCACAGCCAGAGCAGTGAACAAAGAAACATTGGAATGTTGGAGCTCCAGGCTTATACCAGCCATTATAAGCCCAGAGCACTCCATTGTTTTCAATGGAGCTCCCAACATTCCAATGTTCTAATTAGCATTAATATTAGTCGTGTAGTCGCGTGTATTAGAGGTAAATAGTGCCATTCACAAACATTTTTATGTTTTGATATTTGAGAGCTCTGTCTTCTATTTATGATAAGTATCCAATTAATTGAAACAATTGGATATATATTGGAGTTCTGTTATTTAACGGCAACATAGATAATCCAGATATTACTGTTATATAAGGTGAGACTAACATGTGACTGATCAAGGTGGCACAATTAGAGGGATTAGAGCATGGGTACTCACACACTTTCTCTCGGGGCCAAATTTAGTGTGGTTTGTGGCTGAGGGCTGCACCGGTAGGGGTGGGGTGAAGGGGGAGGGGGCTAGAGCACATAAAAACTGTGACCATGAGGTTGAACACAGGCCCCTGCAGTGGACGCCTTCGTCCACTGAGCCACCAGACCCGGCGGACACACATCTCTCTCTCTCTCTCTCTTGCTCTCTCTCTCTCTCACTGTCTCTCTCTCTTTCTCTCTCTCTGTCTCCCTACCTCTCTCTATCTCTCCCTCCCTCTCTCTATCTCCCACTCTCTCTCTCTCTCTCTCTCTGTCTCCCTTTCTCTCTCTATCTCTCTCCTTCACTCTATGCCTCTTTCTCTCTCTCTATCTCCCTTTTTCTCACTCACTCTGTCTGTCTTCCTCTCTCTCTGTCTCCCTCTCTCTCCCTCTGCCTGTCTGTCTCCCTCTAACTGTCTACCTCCCGCTGTCTCCCTCTGTCTGTCGCCCTCCTCCCTCTGTCTGTCTCCTTCTGTCTCCCTCTGTCTGTCTCCCTCCCTCTCTTTGTCTCCCTCTGTCTGTCGCCCTCCTCCCTCTGTCTGTCTCCTTCTGTCTCCCTCTGTCTGTCTCCCTCTGTCTCCCTCTCTCTGTCTCCCTCTTTCTCCCTCTCTCTTTCTCCCTCCCTCTGTCTCTCTCCCTCTGTCTCCCTCTGTCTGTCTTCCACTGTTTGTCTCTCTCTCTGTCTCTGTCTCTGCCTCTATCTGTCTGCCCCTGTCGCTGTAGCTGCCTCTTTCTGTCTCTGTCTCTCTTTGTCTCTGTCTCTGTCTCTATCTCTGTCTGTCTCTATCTGTCTCTGTCGGTCTCTGCCTCTATCTGTCTCTGTCTCTATCTGTCCCTGCCTCTATCTCTCTCTCTCTCTCTCTTTCTTTGTCTCCCTCTCCATCTCTCTGTCTCTGTCTGTATCTCCCTCTATCTGTCTGCCCCTGTCTCTGTCTCTGCCTCTATCTGTCTCTGTCTGTCTCTCCCTCTATCTTTGTCTGTCTCTGCCTCTAGCTGTCTCTGTCTCTCTATGCCTCTATCTGTCCCTACCTATATCTCAGTCTCGATCTCTGCCTCTCTCTCTGTCTCTCTCTCTCTGTCTCTCTCTCTGTCTCTATCGCTGTCTGTCTCTACCTCTATCTGTCTCTGCCTCTATCTGACTCTGCTTCTGTCGGTCTGTCCCTGTCTCTGCCTCCATCCAGCTCTGTCTGCCCGTGTCTCTATCTGTCTCTGCCTCTATCTCTCTCTGCCTCTATCTGGCTCTGTCGCTATATGTCTCTATCTGTCTCTGTCTCTATCTGTCTCTGCCTCTGTCTGTCTCTGCCTCTATCTGTCTCTGTCTCTATCTGTCAGTCTGTCCCTGTCTCTGTCTATCTCTGTCTCTATCTCTATCAGTCTCTGTTTCTGTTTCTGTCTCTGTGCCTCGGGCAGTGCACACGTACTGTGTCTACACGTCCCCGTCACTAGCCCAGAGAAAGCCCCCCCACTCGCCCCTCTCCCTGTATAATGTAAAAAACAGCTCGTTTTCTCTCTGGGTTTGCTGCTTCAGAAGGTTTGTGTCCCATCACTGGGCATGCGGTCACATCTGTCACTAGCTTTAATTCTGACTCTCGCCCTGAGCTGTCAGATCAAAGCCCCCTTTGGCACCAGTCACCCGTCCTTGTAGGTATGCATGCATCAATTATATAAAACGCCAACCTGGCGGTGAGCATTTGTGTGCTGTGCTGCGAGAGCGGAGACCAGGCCTGAGTTCCCTGGCCTTGGCTCAACCCTCAGACTACAGGCTGGCGGGAAACATCGCATCACAGGCTCTTAGCGCACATCTCACCCGGCTCTCACTCCCTACTGCCCTCTGTCACTTCACCCGGCTCTCACTTCCAGCTGCCCTCCGTAACTTCTCCCGGCTCTCACTCCCTACTGCCCTCTGCCACCCTCTGTCACGTCACCTGACTCTCACTCCCTGCAACCCTCTGTCACCTCACCCGGCTCCCACTCCCTGCTGCCCTCTGTCACCTCACCCAGCTCTCACTCCCTGCTGCCCTCTGTCACCTCACCCGGCTCTCACACCCTGCTGCCCTCTGTCACCCTCTGCCATCTCACCTGACTCTCACTCCCTGCTGCCCTCAATCCCTGCTGCCCTCCGTCACCTCACCCAGCTCTCACACCCTGCTGTCCTCTGTCACCCTCTGTCACCTCACCCCACATGTGTGGCAGCCCGGGCTGAGACAGCTTCCTGGGCACACACACAGCCTCACCTGAGTACTTCACAGGTTTTTAAAAGACCAAGTACTTGTTAATGAGGTTTTGTTGTATTTCACCTCTTCTCAGCGCCCCAGCATCTCCACTTTGACTATCACTGGAATCGCCCGGCCCGCATAGAGCAGAGTCTCTCGGAGTCCGCGCTGCTGGAACCAGCAGTGTTTGCTGAAACTCTTTAAAACAAAAACACACAGGTACGGGTCCTCATAGTACAGGCCGTAGTAATAGGACCCGTTGATTAGAGGTATTGATTAGTATCTTTACAGACTCTTTTTTAAACAACAGGGACACCCAGACCTGTGAGAATTAGCGACCTTGGGTCAATAAGAAACCTTTGGAAAATCATTTCCTCCTATTTGTTCATTATTCTAAGTAGGTTTCTTTGGTAATATACATCTATAATTCTTTGCTATGGTATAAGCAAGTGAGTTTTTTGTAATTGTCCCAAAAACATAATTTATCCTTTACAGAATTTAACCCTCGTTTACCAAGTCTCTGAGTAGAAGTCATTCTACATCGTTCTATGGAGCGTTATTCCTTGATCTAAGGGGATATAACATACTTATTCTTTTTTAGCCAATTCTATAAGGTATGTTTCCTAAGCACACATTTGTTACGTTTAGTTCTTTGGTGTCATTATTCTTATTTTGACAGCCTATAAGTGTATGTTCACCTTTCTAGGTTTTAACTATATTTTGCAAATTGGCATCATTGGTCCTTTGGGGTTTTAAGTTTGTAAAGATATTTTAGATTTTTAATGTATTGACATCTGGTTGCTATGAGATGTAATGTTTTATTAAGACAAGCCTTTTTTATACTAAAATGATTATTCCTTTTTTTGTAGTGATGATTTTTAATTGTTTAATGATTGACCAGAAGAAGATGACGAACAGTTGATCTTTCACCAGAACGCCACGTTGACAGCTTTCTACAGTTTCATTTAACCCTTTAAGTGCGCTCGTCGGCCAACAGCTGTCGCGAGCCCCGCACTGCGGCGGAATTGTCGCACCTGTTAAGGCGTTACCTCTGAAGCTGGGTTCTAATTTTACTCTTTTAACAGTAGTGTGATATTGATGTTTATAGTGTTTATGTATTTTAATGTATATGAATATGTTCAAGAGATATGCTTTATAAGAGATATATATCATCTGCACTAGCACTTTAGAATGATTTATACCCTGATGTTGGGTAATAATGTAATGTTTAACTGCTGTTGAAGAATAAAATATTTAGATGCATATATATGTACATTTCTATTTGTTTACTGCCTATCATTAGAGTATCACGAATTCTTGCAACCTGATGTTTGTTTGTTTTTATCTTCTACTAGCAGCCCGTCCCGACGTTGTCCGGGTATGAATTGCTGCCGGCCAGTAGTATATTGTTTTGTAGGATTTCGTTTTGATAGCATTTCTTATCTGTGACAGGCCTGTGAAACGCTCCGATTCACAGTGCACTGCTGATGCACTTAAGAGTGCACGTTCAGTAGTGTGTGAACTCGAGTTTCCCTACTTTATTTTTCCTTGCAATATTATATAGCACGAACTCAACAACATGGCATGAGCACAATTTACATTACAGAAGAACAAATTCATTTGTGGTAGGCACGGGTAGACAAAGCGATTTGCCTGGAATCACAGGATGTTGAGCTGATGCCGAGATTCGAACGTAGCTCCCCAGCTCTAAAGTTCGCAATTCTAGAACTTGTGGTGGGAGGTGTATCTAAAAGTGTATGTCGGTGCTGGCCATCATTGAGAGAGACCTGTGCATTTTTCAAATGGGTGGTGAAAAAATATGAGTATGTTGCTGGAGATGTGGGCCACCGTGCCACCAATGTACTTACCGGGGGAGGGTAAACACCCATTATTCCGCAACTTTCTTTCCGCTTACCATCACGCCGCATACTTTCATTACGAAAGTACCATGACTCCGCAATGCCATTATAACGCATGGCATTACATTTTATATGCTTTTACCACGCATACATATCCAACGAAATTCGTTGTAAATGCATGAATGGTAAAAGCATGTTTTTTAAAAATGTTTGGATAAGGTAAGTATGGGTATAGGGGTATATGTTTTGGGGTACTGAGGTATATGTTTTGGGGTGTTTGGGTATTTTAAGGGTTCAGATATAGTTTTGGGTTATGGGGTACAGGGGTAGTTTTAGGGTTTAGGGATAGGTATGGGTTTTGGGGTACAGGGGCATTTTTAGGGTTCAGGGCTATGTTTGGGTTTTGGGGTATAGGGGTATTTTTAGGGTTCAGGGGTAGGTTTGGGTTTTGGGGTACAGGGGTATTTTAAGAATTCAGGGCTAGGTTTGGGTTTTGGGGTACCGGGGTATTTTTAGGGTTCAGGACTAGGTTTGGGGTTTGGGGTACAGGGGTATTTTAGGGTTCAGGGGTAGGTTTGGGTTTTGGGGTACAGGGTTATTTTTAGGGTTCAGGGGTATGTTTGGGTTTTGGGGTACAGGGGTATTTTTAGGGTTCAGGGGTAGGTTTGGGTTTTGGGGTACAGGGGTATTTTAAGGGTTCAGGGCTAGGTTTGGGTTTTGGGGTACAGGGGTATTTTAGGGTTCAGGGGTAGGTTTGGGTTTTGGGGTACAGGGTTATATTTAGGGTTCAGGGGTAGGTTTGGGTTTTGGGGTACAGGGGTATTTTTAGGGTTCAGGGGTAGGTTTGGGTTTTGGGGTAAAATGGTATTTTAAGGGTTCAGGGCTAGGTTTGGGTTTTGGGGTACAGGGGTATTTTAGGGTTCAGGGGTAGGTTTGGGTTTTGGGGTACAGTGATATTTTTAGGGTACAGGGCTAGGTTTGGGTTTTGGGGTACCGGGTATTTTTAGGGTTCAGGGGTAGGTTTGGGTTTTGAGGTACAGGGGTATTTATAAGGTTCAGGGCTAGGTTTGGGTTTTGGGGTACAGGGGTATTTATAGGGTTTAGAGATAGGTTTGGGTTTTGGGGTACAGGGGTATTTTTAGGGTTCAGGGGTAGGTTTGGGTTTTGGGGTACAGGGGTATTTTAAGGGTTCAGGGCTAGGTTTGGGTTTTGGGGTAGAGGGGTATTTTAGGGTTCAGGGGTAGGTTTGGGTTTTGGGGTACAGGGTTATATTTAGGGTTCAGGGGTAGGTTTGGGTTTTGGGGTACAGGGGTATTTTTAGGGTTCAGGAGTAGGTTTGGGTTTTGGGGTACAATGGTATTTTAAGGGTTCAGGGCTAGGTTTGGGTTTTGGGGTACAGGGGTATTTTAGGGTTCAGGGGTAGGTTTGGGTTTTGGGGTACAGTGATATTTTTAGGGTACAGGGCTAGGTTTGGGTTTTGGGGTACCGGGGTATTTTTAGGGTTCAGGGGTAGGTTTGGGTTTTGAGGTACAGGGGTATTTATAAGGTTCAGGGCTAGGTTTGGGTTTTGGGGTACAGGGGTATTTATAGGGTTTAGAGATAGGTTTGGGTTTTGGGGTTCAGGGTATATTTATAGGGTGAAGATGGGTTAGTGTTTAAGGGTGTTGAGGTATTTTAAGGAGTAAGGGTGGGTTATGATTATGGGGTGCAGGGGTATTTAAAGGGAGCAGAGTGGGATTAGCACACGATATGAGACATGGCATGAAGGGCGGAACGTACCACACGCCCCCAGTGTTTGTCACGCCCCCAGCACACGCCCACAGCCCAACGCAGACACGCCCACAAGGGACTACTTTGCTGGCACGGTTCTTTTACCTTTTAAATGTATATGGTGGGCGTCTGCATAGCCTATGTCCTTCTGCTGCAACTGCCCTTTCCAACGCTGTATTGGGTGTTGTGATTGGTGCTGAGGTTCCTGAGATTACCCGCCTCAAAGGTTTGGGCTCTCTCTTTATTATATTAGTATAGATATACAATTGTTTAGCTATGGAATCCCATTTTTTAATAACCAAATGTTGACCACCTTTCTTGCCGCTTTGTGAAAAAATTGCCTAGATCAGTTTAAGCTTTAGCTGTATACCCTGTCCCTTTTACTTGAATATGGGTAACTCCTTCGTGAGTTTGTGGTATATCTGAATTACACCCACATAATATTATTTCAGTTTTCTTCCTGTTGATTTTATATCCTCTGAATTTCTAGTACTGTGCAAAAACTCAAAAGGCTTCTCCTGGGAACCTTTACTATTGTCGAGAAGTAACATAATATTGTCTACATATAGCTTCATCTTCCCCATCTGTGCCGGTGGAGGGCGTATATCGCCATTCTCCCTAATCAATATTGTTCAATAAAAAAGGCAAATAAAATAGACGCTAGGGGACAACCCTGCTGGGTTCCACATAGGACTTGTAGTTTTCCCACCTGTGTAGCATTTACAATAATATTGTGTTCTGTATTGCGATACATCCTATGTATCAACTCTGTGACCTGCGAAGGAATCCCAAATCTGCATAAAAAACAACACAGTGTTTCTCAGACCACAAGGTCAAATGTCTTTTCTGCAACTAACTGAAGCATTATAGCTGACATATAATTGACAGAAAAATAATCCAATGCTTTGGTCAAATAGTCCAGCAATAAAGCCATTCTGATCTGAATGAATGAACTTTGATGCAACTAGGATCGATGTGTTTGCAAAAGGTTTTTGATTATTTTATAGTCAACATATAATAATGTAATTATATGATACAAGTTCAGGTCTTCGTTATCTTTCCCCTTTTTTAAGAAGCTTACGACATTACCAAAATGAAAAGAGGCTGGTATGGGACCCCACTCTAACATTGTATTGCTGAAAAGAAAAAAATAATTGACTAAAACATCTAGACAGGAATTTTTTAATTCTGCCCAAGAAAAATCTGGCCCACAGGCTTCATAATTTGGGAGATTCTTAATCCCCTTCATCAATTCTTCTTTATAGAAAGGTTGGGTAACATTTTCCACCACTTCCTCAGATAGCATGGGAATATTGCGGTCCGATAAAAAGTTTCCAAGGAGTTCTTTATCTAGCAATTAATTTTGGGTATAGATCTGCATATAATGTTCCAAAATAATTTCCCCCACTTTTTCTAGTTCCTTGCACCTAATCCCAGAAACCGGACTTTGTAGTGCATCTATTCTATTGTTGGAAGCTTGTTTGTGTGCCTGCCAAGCCAAAAACATCCCATTAAAATTACTCTTCTCATACACTTTTTGCATGTAGGCACAATTTGAAATCTCATTAATGTGGGCGCATCCCTGTAGCTGAGGCACTCCTTTGGGTTCATTAAAGACTCCAAAAATGTTAATGAGTTCCTTTATTCATCAAGTTTCTATATTCATGATATTTGTGGCATATCAGTTGCAAATGGTTTCAGGCTTATAACATTTTGAGTTTTATTATGCCATTCAATTGAGACTCCAATGCATTTCGGGCAGCCCAGCCCTTTATCAAGGAGTTCTAAAACGAAGAAGATATAACAAGCAGTCAAGCTTACCATTTTTTTATGATCCATAACAGCAGGTCCGTTTCACTGCTCACTTTAAAACTTTATTACCTCCTCTATGACCAACCTAATATGGCTCCCACACCAGTCCGTCATTTAGTTTTAGTTTCTCATCACCTTGGCTCATCCAATCACAACGCATAGGCGTTATATACCTCATCACGTTCTTCCCCGTATCTTTGAATCTGGATGCCGAAAACCGGCGTCGCCCCACGAAGTCACGTTTGCGCAACTAAGTAAGTCTTCCACATTTTTCGACGGTATATCCCGCTGGTTACATTTTGTTAGTCCATTACTAATGTAGTGTTTTCATTTTTTAGCCTTCTGGCTTAATCTGACGTGCCACATATTCACTTTGTAAGTACGTGATTTATGCCACAACCTTATCACCCCACTTTTGCCGCCTAGAGCCCCAACCACAGCCCGTTTCCTTCACTCGCCTTTATCCTTTTTCCTGAACCAGCCACTAATACACCTTACCTACACAGTCGAACCTTGAACACCACGGCTTTTTGTAAACTACGAGCACGGGCACCTTGCACACTTTTTTAACCTTACCAATACGTTTGTTCACATAAGCTTGACTGCTTGTTATATCGTCTTTGTTTTAGAACTCCTTGATAAAGGGCTGGGATGCCCGAAATGCATTGGAGTCTCAAATGAATGGCATAATAAAACTCAATATGTTATAAGCCTGAAACCATTTGCAACTGATATGCCACAAATATCATGAATATAGAAACTTGATGAATAAAGGAACTCATTAACATTTTTGGAGTCTTTAATGAACCCAAAGGAGTGCCTCAGATACAGGGATGCGCCCACATTGATATGTGCACTACTTATTATCATAATGTAAGCGTCACCGGACGGAGACGCCACCTGGGAGAGCACCCAATCGTTCGAAGTTGAGCCACTGCAACTTGTCTTTGAAATTCATTACAACCACCAGCTGTGCACCCTCCACCCATCACAATTTGAAATCTAACATTTTGTATAATATGCCTCGCTTAGTGCCTGTTTAGCCCTATCCAGTTCTCTTTTATTGTGCTCATATGAGTTTCTTGAAACATTTTGTAGCTATACTGAACATTCCTTTCTATAGTTTGCTTTTGCAATTTAAACTTTTTACTATTCTCCACGTCCTTCCCTATCACCAACCCTCTGATATATGCTTTTAAAGCATCCTACACTATACTTGGGGGAGCAGGCCCATGATTCATTACCAAGAATTCTTTTATCTCCTCTTTACAAATCTGAACCCAACCATCCTCCTGAAATACTGTTTATTAAAAACCCAGGGGCATATTATCAAGAACGAATCGGGTGGAGTTGGTTGCGGCCAGCGCTTCTCAGCCCCAGTCTATCTCTGCTAATGTAACTAACGATACCAGCAGCGTGACTAATACGCTCTGTATACTTGCACACTTTTAAAAAACCGGCACTATTGTTTTATTGTCTGAAATTTGCACAGTTCCATTGCTTGCTCATTTGCACACAAGATGACTATAGAAACGTGATTACAACATTTTTTAACCTGTGTACTGCATGCTCTTAGTAACCTGCACTAAAAAGCCTTACTTTTAAACTGTACATAACGTGTTTTGCGCATTTGCACAAATTGACTAATAATTGCACTTGCCTACTGACGCCCCATTCCTCGTTCCGCCGCGGGAAGTCCCATTTGCTGCGGAGGGAATATTGGGCTGTCTCCTCACCAGCAGGCCTCATAGCCGCCATCTTAGGGGGGAGGACTGGTGCCACGCGCTCTAGTTGCCGCGACTTCCGGCCTACGAGTCTACTTAGACAGGACTCAGCAGGCGAGGCAGAACTAGGACGAATCGGGTGGAGTTGGTTGCGGTCAGCGCTTCTCAGCCCCAGTCTATCTCTGCTAATGTAACTAACGATACCAGCAGTGTGACTAATACGCTCTGTATACTTGCACACTTTTAAAAAACCGGCACTATTGTTTTATTGTCTGAAATTTGCACAGTTCCATTGCTTGCTCATTTGCACACAAGATGACTATAGAAACGTGATTACAACGTTTTTTAACCTGTGTACTGCATACTCTTAGTAACCTGCACTAAAAAGCCTTATTTAAAAACTGTACATAACGTGTTTTGCGCATTTGCACAAATTGACTAATAATTGCACTTGCCTACTGACGCCCCATTCCTCGTTCCGCCGTGGGAAGTCCCGTTTGCTGCGGAGGGAATATTGGGCTGTCTCGTCACCATCAGGCCTCATAGCCGCCATCTTAGGTGGGGAGGACTGGTGCCACGCACTCTAGTTGCCGCGACTTCCGGCCTACGAGTCTATTTAGCCCCATGCTGGTTCGGACGCGCAGCGGGCGAGCGCAGCGGGCGAGCGCAGCGGGCGCGCCGGCGGCGTGCCAAAGGCAAGCCCGTCTGCGCCGGACCAGCGCCCAGGGCCCTAGACTATGCCCAAACTCCAGTAGCCCCCCCTAACCACGTCTACTCAAGAGAAGCACTTATGCAATTAAGACGTAACAAATGCCAAGGCCGGATAATGCTCCCTGACAGAGGTAAGATGCATAACTGCACATGTCGGGCTTGTGGTGTCACAATACCACATCCTGTACTTAACAATCTCCACACAATAACAGGACCCAACCTCTGTCCCTCCCCAGATCAGCCCCCGACCTGTCGGCGCAAGCCACTTATCAAAACTCTGAAAAACGTACTCTTAAATGTTAAGTCAATGCCAAAGCATAAACACGAAATCGCTGCCCTTATTACAGACAATAAGGTTGATCTGGCCTTCCTAACAGAAACGTGGGCCACTGACTCATCTGGGCCTGACTGGCACACCGCAGTACCCTCCGACTACTCCCTAGCAAATATGGACAGGCAAGGAACCACTGGTGGGGGGGTAGCCATCATTCATCGGTCAACTTTTAAAATAAACTTTCTCCCACAGCCCGGATTAGAAGCAGAGGCTTTATCCTTCACGGTCAAGTTAAACAACCAAGTAATATTCTCTGGCATCCTGGTATACCGGCCCCCAGGTTCCAGAGGTCCCTTTACTAACGCCCTCCTAACTCTTCTGGAATCTACCTCAGACCAACCCACCTTCACCGCACTAGGGGACTTTAACTTCCATCTTGAGGATAACAACTCCATTGAATCCACTACCCTTATAGAGAATTTCCGCAGCTACGGACTCTCCCAACTAAGGACAGGACCCACACACGCTGCTGGCCATACCCTAGATGCCATTTTTACCAATAATCGCCATATTAAAGTTACGTCCACCACTATGTTTCCTTGGACGGACCATGCTACACTGACAAATCCCAGGAGAAATGACCTTGCTCTTCCCACTAAAATTCGTCCATGGAAAAAACTTGAAGCCACATCTCTCACTAATACACTCAGAAGAAACATGCCCCCTCTCCCTAGCACAGATAGCAACAGCGGAGCAAACAAATACCACACCTGGCTTACCCAGGCTATGGACGAACTAGCCCCAGAAGAAATAAAGAAACCCAGAACTCGTTCAGCCACCTCACAATGGTATACCCCCGAAGTTAAACTGCTAAAGATAAAATGTAGAAGGGCGGAGAGGCGGTGGCGAATTGACTACAGCTCTCAGTCTAGAACTGAGTATACAACGGCTCTACACGAATATAAGCTAATGATAGAGCAAGCCAAGGCAGCCTTCTATACAAGGAAGATACAGGAATCCTCGAACTCCTCAAAAGAACTGTTTAACACCATTACTCACCTAGCTAAAAGTCCTAGAGACACTATTTTCAAACCACGTCAAGACTTTGTGGAAAATATAGCTCAATTCTTCCAACAGAAAGTTCAGACCGTCTATAATGATCTTAGTCGGCTACCCACTTGTCAGAAATCCCTTCGCGAAACAGATCGACAGTCACCAGCTCCAGATTTCCCCAACTTTGCTTTGCTTAGCGACGTCCAGGTCGCCATATTGCTTCTTCACACTAAATCCGGCTCCCCACTTGACCCATGTCCCCCGTATGTATTACACCTGGTTCCTGACACAATCAGTCAAGCACTTACCCCGCTCCTCAATATCGCAATCACTTCCGGCCAGTTCCCCAGCAGTTGGAAAAAGGCCTGTATTAGGCCCATCCTCAAAAAAGAGACACTAGACCCCAATGAAGCAAAACACTACCGCCCAATATCATTATTACCCCTTCCCGCCAAAATTCCGGAAAGTGCAATGAACAAGGAACTAACCAAACACCTGGAGGACAGCCATCTACTAGATCCGACACAACATGGCTTTAGGGCCTGTCATTCAACCGAGACAGCTCTAATAATAGCCTCGGAGAACATACGTCAGACTATGGATAAGGGAGGCAGAGACGCACTGATCCTTCTGGATCTCACAGCGGCGTTTGATACCGTTAACCACAATGTCCTCATAAACAGACTCAAGGAGTTAGGTATCTCACACACAGCCCTAAATCTACTCAAGTCCTTCCTTGAGGCGCGCACCCATCGAATTTATTGGGATGGCCTCCAGTCGGACGAGTTCCACCTGCCCTGCGGAGTTCCTCAGGGATCGGCCCTATCACCAACCCTTTTTAATCTCTACATCACCCCTCTGGCTGCATTGATAAAATCCTATGGCCTGCATCTAGTTTCCTACGCTGACGACACCCAACTGGCAGTCTCACTTGCGCAGACGGTGGAAGCTTCCGCCACCAGTTTTAAGAACTGTCTGTCAGACATAAAGAAGTGGATGAACGATCACTTCCTCAAATTAAACACAGAAAAGACGGAGGTGATCGAATTCGGCCATAAACCCTCCATCTGGAATGACCTCTGGTGGCCTTCAGAGGCAGGCACCTGCCCTGTTCCGGCCAACAAGGTTAGAAACCTGGGATTCATAATGGATAAAGACCTTACCTGTACCGCCCAAATCAGCCAGGTCACCTCAGCCTGCTTTTTCACACTGAAGGTCCTCCGTAAAATCCTGCCCTACATCCCATTCGCCCTGAGGAAAACGGTAGTGGGAGGATTGATAATGTCCAAGGTAGACTATTGCAATGCCCTCTACATTGGTGCAGGAGAAAGACAACTTGACAGACTCCAGTCAATTCAGAATGTTGCGGCAAGAGTCTTGCTTAATCTCCCTAAACGACACTCCACCTCCAAAGCAATTCGCGACCTTCACTGGCTGCCTGTTAGGCACAGAATCCAATTCAAGGTTATGTGCCTGGCCCACAAATCCCTCTATGGGCAGATATCCAAGCAGCTTTCCAACCTTCTTCTTCCATATGTACCTGAGCGCTCACTTAGATCTAGCTCCCAAAATCTGCTACATATCCCTAGGACCAAGAGAGTCAGCTGGGGTGGCAGATCCTTTTCCCATCAAACACCCAAGCTCTGGAACAGTCTACCATCTGCACTACGTTCTGAAAGGAGCATAGTAAAGTTCAGAAAGGCCTTGAAGACATGGCTATTCACGCTGCCCTAAGCCTATACCTCTTTTTCGTCCTACAGCGCCAAGACGCCTCGGCATAAGATCGCTCAATAAATAATTCAGTCAGTCAGTCAACGGCAATAAAATTATCGCCGCTTTAGCAGCAGGAACCTGCCGCTAAAGTGGTGATAATGGGCTTGATAATATGCCCTTGTGAATTCCCATAGCAGCCCAGGTTAACACCAGAACCTAGGCTGCTATGGGAATTCACAAGAGCATATTATCAAGCCCATTATCGCCGCTTTAGTGGCAGTTTCCTGCCGCTAAAGCGGCGATAATTTTATTGCCGATCTTGATAATATGCCCCATAATGTCTAGGGTGTTCCGTGAGTTTCCCCACCAATATCTCAAGGACAACCATTGCATGACCTGAAAAACCATTAGGTAAAATCTGTTGATCTTTAAAATCCATAGCCTTTGAAAGAAGAAAAAAATCTATGAGAGAGGAGATACAAAGTCATCCAGAAAAACAGGTGTATGCATTTTTTGTAGGAAAAGCCACACTTCAAGGCTCAATCAATCCCAGTGTTTTCTGGTAATTTTGTAAAACCTTCCACGTTTTAGGCTTTAACTGCCTCTTTAAATGTACTGAGTAGTCACATTTTGATTTTTGTAGGCAGTTAAAATCACCTCGATCATAACTTCACCTGGGATTTGTAATAGTGATTTAAATAGCTCCCATAGGGTGTGACATTATCTTCAACTGGAGCATACATGCTTCCAAACGTGAGAAGCCTACACCCAGTAGTTCACACAGCACAAACGGCTGCAATTGTCACCAGCAAAATGAGCCACTTCGGCACCTAGCCTCTTGGTCAAGAAAATACCCCGGTGAGCTTGCTGGGTGGAGGAAAAACCTCTAAAGCCTGCCCAGGCTTTAAAAACTGAGAATTCAGACACTTTTTTGACCGGGATATGTGTTTCCTGGGCTAAAATCACTGACAGGTTCTCAGCTGTGATCCAAGTTATGTTATGTTATGTTACGGGTTTGTTGAGCGCGACAGCTGCCCCAGCAACGGGGCGTCCCCGCGCTAAGAACCATAGCATAGCCTACTTGGGGGGAAGGGGAGGGCGGAGGCTTATAGTAGTGGGAACAGGTGAGTTTTTATTGCTTTGCGAAAAGCAGACAAGTTGTCAAGGCAGCGGATATTCAGGGGAAGGGAGTTCCAGAGTTTAGCTCCCAATAGTCTGAAAGAGCGACCCCCGACACGGCAGAGTTTCGTGCGGGGGACCGCTACTAAGTGTTGACCCAAGGAGCGAAGATTGCGCTGGGGGGTGTAAGGTGTTAGAAGCGGACGGAGGAGTTCAGGGCCATCAGTTTTGAGGATTTTGAAGGCAGTGGTAAGGGCCTTAAATTGTATACGGGCTTCCACTGGAAGCCAGTGGAGTCTATGTATGGTGGCTCTAGCAGAGCATCTTCTGGGAAGGCCAACTATTGCCCTAGCCGCAGAATTCTGAATTCGCTGAAGCCTGGCTGTCTCGGCTTTGTTAGCACCTAACAAGAGTACGCTAGCATAGTCTAACTGGGAAAGGATGGTGGATTGGACTATGAGCTGCCGTGTTTTGGGGTTGAAGAACCCTAGAATGGAATTGAGGCTTCTCAGCAGCCCGATGCACGTAGCTGCTACTCTTTTGGTGTGAGTTTGGTAGCTCAGCGAGGAATCCAACCACACTCCCAGGTTTTAACCAGAGATTTAGAAGGAGGGATGGGGCCCAGCAGGGGGGCCACCAATGGTCGTTCCAGCACCTGGGGTTCTTACCCAGGAGCAGCACCTCGGTTTTCCCTGCGTTCAATTGTAGTCTCTATTGCATGCAGATTTATTTTGTTATCGAGACCATTAACATTTAAAGAGACAGCCTTCAAGATATTATTCATTATTATCGCATCTTTCCTTTCCTAGTAAGACTATTAGGTACAGAGAAGGAGCCACCGAAAGTGTACAAAACACTTAGGTTGCCTATTGCGATCTCGGCCGGAAAGCCTCCCACCTTTTTTCAAATTCAAAAATCTTTATTCGATTGTAGATAATACAATCATAAAAGTACAATTCATAAGTACACATTTAAAAACATTCCGGACAATTCATTTCATGTGGCAAGTGAAAGACACAGTATACAGTACAAAGAAAAAGATCGTACAGCGGGCACTAAAGGCATGAGCAGTGTTTAGTTAAAAACATAAATTACTATATGGTTTAAAAGCACCTAAAACATTCGCAGCATAATTATCCATCCATACTTTTCCTAAAACAGATGGCTTTTTTAAAAAAGTTACAGACAAATAAGGTACAGTCACAATTCAGTAGTTGTAAGTAGTAAAGTGCAGGTTTGATTTGTACAAAATTCAGTTTTTTAAGGCACGGTCTAAGGTATAGTTTCCGTGGGGTGGAGTAATAGGGGCAGATAAAAAGAAAGTGGGCCAGATCTTGAGGAGACTTTCCGTCGCAGCCACAAGCTGGCAACACTTCACCCCGTTGTGCCCACCTTAAGTCGGAGGCTTTCCAACTGAGATCATCTGTTTCAATTCCGACCGGCTAATTACAATATGGGTGGTCGGAATTGAAATCGGCTGGTCATTCGGAGGCCGGCCAGTAATCCCAATGGACGCCGTTTCCGCCGTTGGGATTATAATGCTCGGGTTCCGACAGGGTTTCCATGCCGGGTTTTCTGACATGGAAAGGCTGTCAGACAGCGAGTATGGGGCCCCTAGCTGGGCCCCCTTCTCTTTACATCCTCCAGTTTGGGCAGAGGGGGCACCCGAGGTGCCCCCCTGTTCATCCCTATACTGTGTGGCAGGCATCGTGAGGTGCCTGCCACGCGCTGCTGGGATGAACATAATCTACCATTTCTCTATGGGAGCTTGTGCTACAGCCCGTCTAAAGTCATATCGTAATTCTGTGGTCGGCACAGATTAAGATGTTGGTTGGAGTTGTTTCCGACTGACATCATAATCGAGCCCTTAGTGTGCAAAAAACATACAATATAACCTATATCAATTGATACCATTCCAGCCAATGGTCTGCTTTGAATAACAAGCATGCAGACCCACCCTGCCCATCTATTGCCAACTTATACATTTTTAGGGAACATCATCCTGCACTTTAAGTCTAGTTTACTGGGGCTATATATCTGCTCTTTACCTCAAATATACCTTTTCCAACAAGCATTGACCTGCTGTAAAATAACCATAGAAACAACCCAATGGTGGTGGCCCCCTTCATGTAAGGTTAACAGCAACCCTTTTCATGTCAGGTATGTGATCAAATTTTAAATTAAAATTCTGGCACTATGCAGTAATGCAAGATTTACCCATAAAGCAATTTGGTTACATTTGTTTCAGAAGATATGCTTATTTCACATCTAAGGGAGCAAACATGACATAGAAATAGACATGAGATACCCTGCCACGAGAACTCCTACAATCTACTCCCACAATCCACTCCCACATTTCTCCACAGCTGCAGAAATGTTGCCTTAAATCCAAACAATTGCATATCAGTACTAAGCCTGGGCCTAGTTGTGAAGTTGCGCAACGCATAGCTATGCGAACATGTCATTGCACTAAGCGAGCTACGCGAACGTGCATAGTTGCTTGTCGCGCCAGTTCGTGTCGCGTTTTTCTTGTTCAGGAACGTGTTGTCCGTGTACGGGATGCTGTGATGCTGTTTGCGTGCTCGGGTGATAGTATCTTGCCTACGGGCGCGGCCATCTTGTTTTTCAAGTGTCCCGCCGTCTTGCAATCCCTTATTTCCTGTTCCAGGTCGCGATGCACATGTCATGTTCGGGAACGTGAAGATTATTGCGTGCTCGGGAGAAATATTGCTCAAACGTACCCATGCGGTCGCGATGGGGGCGGCATTCTTGTCATTCAGTCTATGCTATGGTTCTGGGCCTGCTTTTCTATCCTCCCTCAATCTTTGCAATCCTTAGTTTTTTACACTGTTTTTCTGACTTTTTTTATTTATCATCTATTTCTCTCTGTCCCCAAGTTTATATTTTGCATTTTATTTCTACTTTTACTGTGCTTTTTTAACATTTCTACTGTTTTATATTACTTCTTTCTTTAAGCTACTACTTCTTCCCCCTAACTTTATTTTTTCCTCCTAACTTTTCTTTTCTGCCTCCCACACACCCCAGAACCATGGCGAAGGGTAGCACTACCGGCTCCAAGGGCAAGGCGCCAGCGCCCAAGAGCCGCCTGCCTTGCGGCAGAATGCACCCTGCAGGGGTGCAGGTCCTGCAGCTTTTTTCTGAGGCAGAGGTGGCCGCCCTTGTTTTTTTTGTCCAGAGTCACCTCCCCTTGACATTTGCAGCAGGCGGCAGGCCAGGCTCTGGGTACCCTTCCCAGAAGCATCATCGTCGGTGGGCAAAGGTGCGCCGGGCAGTGTTCCGCTGCTCATGGGTCTGGCACACCCAGAACCAGCTGGCCCACCGGTGGTCAGACATCCTGGACCGGGAGCAGGACCTGTTGGATCTGCTAGGTGTCGAGGTCGTTGGGCTTGGTGAGTAGCTAATATATAGTAGTATAAGAATTGTGTAACATTTTTGGACTAATGACAAGATGACTGCTGCTTACATTGCAGGTAAATTACGTTTCAAAATCTTCTGTGATTGTAGGACACAGGTGCTCGGCGCTACTCTTACTTGTTTGCAACTTTGCGCTTTCTTGGGCTGATTATTATGTAAAAGTTTACTTTAGTGAACTTAAGTTAGTTAATGTGATTGCTAGTTCTTCTATTGTCCTCCTGTGAAATAGTGGTGGATGGATTGATACTAGGTTTAGTTAGTATTAGTTTTGCGGTCTGCGTGACGCCTCCTCTGTCACTGAGTGCTGTTTACCCCAGCCCTTCGTAGAACCTTTTGTAGTTTGTTTAGTGAGTGGTAGGCTTAGCAGTGTCAGTCAGTAGCAGAACATCATATGCAACCAACCAACAATTTGTTGTATGCACAAATGTATGCATGTATCCTCCATCTCATCTATGCATTTTTGAAGGCTAAGAAAAATGGAAATGCAGACTTAGTGAACAATTGGCCTTCCTGGAATAGGTGGGCTAGGTCAGGTGGGACTTAGGCTTCGTTAGTATTCTGCAATCAGAATGATTATGGAACACTGGATTAGTGTTCATAAGTAAGTAGACGGTCCATGAATCCCGCAAGCCAGTAGTCGATCTGAATAGATAGGTCAATTTTATTGCAATTTTTGTTTTCTAAAATGTTTTTGGTGTGTTTTGTTAAATATTTGTATTTGTTTCACAGCAATCATTAATGTTTGTCTCTTTCTTTATTTTATCTCACATGATCAGCAGCACCCAGGTGCAAGAAGACGGGGTCCAAGTCGGCGGGACAACCAGAGGACCGCTCCTCTACCAAAGGCCCTGCTGCTGGCCCCAGTAAGTCCTCCAGTGTTAATATTAACAATTATATTTCCCAAACTTTTACTGGACCTTATTTTTTCCGAACTATTAGTTCTGGTTCCACTTCCTAATTATATTTTCAACAAAAGCTTCTTTGATCTTGACTATCTGTTTCCAAATTCTGGTTATCCCTGCCTCCAAGTTCCTTCTAACTGCCTCTGCTATGCATCTCTGTCCTACTACTATTAGTCTGTCTGTAGCTAAGCTTTCCCAGTTGGCCACTCTTTATTTAAGGTTTTCTTTTGAATAAAACTCAGATTGACCAATAGCTCTAGCCACTGGGTATTGTCCATTGGGTTGTCCTCTTCTAGCCTTCCTAATCGTGAGGCTTTGACAATTCCCACCAACAAAATGCCCAACCACATATTTGACTAGTATTTTTGAAAGAATAGTACGTACTACCACTGTTTTGGGGATACTGCATAGCAACATACAGAACTATGCACAAGAAAATAGGATGTTGGTGATGGGAGGTTGGACCTTACTCACACATCAGTCAGAACGCACAATCACCTGACCGACTAGCTATAGTGTCTCATTAGGTCCTGAACCCCCACACGAAGATACCCAATGATTCCACAACCCGGAACATAACAAACTTTCGCTCACTCACTCGTGTAAGTCCACCCCACCACACCAAATACCACAGAGTCTATGTGTAAGTTCAAAAGGTTTATTTTCAAATAACAAGCTCTGTACGTTCTTCTTTTAAATTACTACAGCCAGCTCCAACAGCAAAATGAATAAGATTAAAACAGTAAACATTGTTACAAGTGTATGATAGAAGACAAAATATCTGTGTGAATTCTGGGAGACCCCTCACCATAGAACGTAGAAATACTGGTCACATGCATCATAAGGCCTGCAAATCTCTGGTTTGTAGAAGGGAATCTTCTGCCTGTTATGAGAAAAATGGTGCGCGTTAGATAGTATAATGCAATTAAGCAAGCATTTTGCAGTCATGCCAAACAGTGTAACATGTTATGGCTAAGCAATACGGACTAACCGAACTCCATAACAAAGTGGCTTGTTTTTCGACCTCTTCACTTGTACGCAACACTCATGTGGGCTCGAAGGGGTCTTACTACACAGCAAGCTGCGAGGTAACATGCGTAAAATACATGAATCTAAAATGGTTACATGGCTACTGGCTAACTTTGCAAAGATAGAGTAGGACTATATGACCCTAGGGACCGTAACTCTACTAGTGTCTACTGCTGACTCTACTCTAGTACCCGATTTGGACTAGTGATGTATGTTGTATATGTATGTATTAACTTTTTTTTCAATCTTCCTAGTGAAAACAAATAAATTGGGGGAGGTGTACAGGCATCTTAAAATGTGTAATGTTTTTTCTAGGCGTACTACCAACCACCAGTGCCGGCGGGGCCAGCGGCGATGGCGATGCGGCCATTCCATAGGGGGCAGGAGAAGATGCAGCACCTGCAGGAGCTACAGGGGGGGAGTCAGCAGCAGTGGCGGGCGGTGGTAAGTTATATTCATTACTTATTGACATCACTACTAGCTAGAAGGGTGTTCACTTCACTCACTGTACTGCTGAGAATTATTAAGTATGAAGTTGTAGTATAATTATACAACGGTTGAAGAAGACACCCTTTACTTAGCATTAGCAATGCATTAGCAATAGCATTAGCAGCGTGAGTTGAGTAACCAATGGGCTCTTCTATCTGACTCTAACTCAGCTGTGAACATTTTATGAAGAAGACTAAAAGTCAGATCAGATGACCTTGATGGATATGTTGAACAAAAAGGGAAAGAACTGTGGAAGGAGGAAGGACGGGCAAGATGTAATATGACTGCCAGAGAAGGATACGCTGGAAGCATGCAAAGGTGGCTGACAGGAATCAGATCAGATGCATGGTTGTTGAAGGATGGATGGAAGGTGAAAGAAGATGCCTGCCTGGGTGGGCGACACATTATGGGTGGATACTAGATAGCAAGAATCATCAGTGGTGTTTGGGTCAAACTCAAAGCCAAGGCAAGCAAGGAAGGAGTGAGCGCATGGGTGGTTGTTGGTGAAACCAACTAAGGCTTTCTAAGATATATATCAAAGAATGATAGACATTTACTTTTAATGGATGGATGCCTGGATGTATTCATTATAGACAGCATAGGTGGAGACTGTCACAGGATGCAGAGTCTTACTTTGAAGAGAATGTAAAAGAAACTGCGCCAGAGAAGCAAAGCAGAGGGGAATATAAGTAGTATTTTCAGAATACAGTTGACTTACAGTAGTTTGCAAGCACATCATATATATATACATATTATCAAGCGCCTTCCTCCGAATCCGAGGACCACTCCCTACCTATGTTAATTTATTTTCAATTGTGTCAGCCAGCCTGCAAAGGGTGGCCTATCTGTTGGTTACACAATCAATTAAAACAAAGTACATTATGCAGTAGCGGTCAGTGGTGGGAGTGCTGGCGGGCGTTGATGTGGGGAGAGGGAGGGGCAGGGTGTGGGTAGTAAACTATGTTTTATGGCAAAATTCAGGTAAGTAAACATTAAAATGGGTGAGGAAGGCGAGGTCAGCGCTCAAGTCGGGCCGGCCTCCCGCCCTCCCACAGTATTTAGACGCGCCCTGCCCAGCGCTCCCTGCCCTACAGTAGCTCTCCCTAGCGAGGACTCTGGGGCTGCGAGCTGCTGAGGGAAAGGTGTAAGCACAAACCCATGCGCATTGATTGATTTTAGCCTTGTAAAACTTATAATTGAAGCATTTACAGCGTTCTTAGAATTTTACCGCACTTGTGTTCTGGGGGCTATTTTAGGAAGGGGAATTTATTAGAAAGGCACACTGACACTCTTTACACCCTACCTCTCTTATTGGAGCCTCAATCCGCCTCAATCCGCTTTGCAGGATCTTTCACTCGGCGGTGGGCGCCATCTTGGGTGAGGAAGGCGAGGTCAGCGCTCAAGTCGGGCCGGCCTCCCACCCTCCTCCGCCCTATATTATGTGTCATCCGTTCAGACGGCGCAGCGGGCTGGCGCAGCGGGCGCGCCGGAAGCGCGCCGAAGTCGTGCCAAAGTCCTGCCCGTCTGCGCCCGTCCGCGCCAGCACGTGCCCAGGGCTCAGTCCCTCTGCACATACTCTTATCTCCTATTCACGCTCCGCCTTACTGCATTTGCGAGAACCACTGTGCCCTTCACATACCATGCTAAATTGTAATAATGCTCCCATATCCTGCCCCCATTGCTCTCTGGCTTTGGACTCCCTGGACTCATGTACAGACAGCATGTCATCCACTTTTTGGAATTTCTCTTCCCCTACGCACACTTTACCTTCCACCTTGCACAATCCCTCACCTGCTCTGAGCTTCATTAGTATTAACTGTCGGTCTCTCTCAAAACATAAGAGAGACATTTTCGACCTTTTGGAGACTGCTAATCCTGCTGCCATGTTTATCACCGAAACTTGGCTCAATGACACCTCTGGCCCCGACATCGCCATGGCTCTTCCCAATGACTACACCTATGTGGGACGAAATCGAGCGCTTAAAGACGGCGGGGGAATTGCCATCATCTTCAAGAGAGTATTCTCTTGTAAATGGGAAGACTTAGATTTCCCTGACTGTGAAGCTGGCCTTTTTAAATTAACTCTTTCTCCTCAATTTACCCTTACTGGCACCCTGATTTATCGCCCGCCAGGTTCGGCCAGCTGCTGGGCCGCCTCATTTCCTGATCTTATCGCCCCTTTTTTAGCACAATCTACCAACTTCACTATTGTAGGGGATTTAAATATTCACTTTAATTCTGTGTCCTGTGCCATTGCCAAACGCCTTATTCAGGATCTTGAAGCCTTAGATCTGCACCTTTTTAACTCCGACCCTACTCATAAGGCCGGTAATCTTCTAGATCCCATCATCTCCAATTTGATTAACATCTCCTATCAATCCTCTATCCCGGTTCTCTGGTCAGATCATTTTATTGTTAATTTCTCGATTACAACGTGTGAAGCTGTTTCATTTAGGCCTGACCCTCCCCACAAAGCCAGCAGGAACTGGAAACGCTTAGATCTAAATAAACTAAACTCTCTCCTTGCCAGTTCCAAACCTTGGGTTTCCAACCTGACTATCAAAGAGCTACCGGTGGTTAGATCATGGCTAACTACTGCTTTGGACTCCTGCCTTCCTACACAAAAAAACAAATCTCAAATTCACCACCCCCCGGCACCCTGGTTTAATGATTCCCTCCGTTCTGAAAAATCCAATTGCAAAAAATTGGAACGAATTTGGCGTTCAAATTATAATCCTGAGCATAAAGTAAATTATAGGTCAGCTCTTAAAACCTACCATGCGGCATGTGATACCGCTAGAGCTAACTTTGCTAACAGCACCATACTTACAGCTCAAAACAGACCCAAGGCCTTGTTTAAAATAGTCAAGGAGCTCTCAGGTGCTTCCTCTGTTCCCAAGGATCCCTGCCTAGACACGGCCCAGTGTAATGCTCTAGCCAACTTTTTTTGTGCAAAAATTGATAAAATCTATGCGAATTTTAACCCTACTCCAGCCGCCTCAACTCACGCTGCTCAAACCCCTTGCTATTTTCCTCCGGTTACGACGCCTTGCTCGCTGCCTACTACCACCCCACTTCATGCTTGGGACCCTATTTCCCCGCGCTTCTAAAAAAGTATCTTCAGGACATCAAATCTGGCTCCCCCCTTGACCCTCTGCCCCCTCAAGTTTTGAGTTCCCTTGACCCAGCCTTACTCCACATTATTTTGGACGTCCTGAATGCTTCCCTCACAGAAGCAATTGTCCCAAACGAATGGAAACACGCAATGGTGGTACCATTACTAAAGAAGGCTAACGCAGACCCCAATAATCCTTCCAATTTCCGCCCTATCTCTTTGCTTTCTTGCTTCTCCAAGATTCTGGAGAAGCATGTTAATTCTTTGTTGTCTTCCTTTGTTGAATCCACTAATTTTCTTCATGGTTCGCAATCCGGGTTCAGGGCTGGTTTTTCCACGGAAACTACCCTCCTTGGCGTGTCAGAAACCATCAGACGCCAAGTGGATAATGGTGAGACGGTGGCACTCATTCTGCTTGACTTGAGCGCCGCTTTTGACACCGTCTCCCATTCCATCTTATTATCCACCTTGGAGGCAGTTGGTGTCGGTGGTACCGCCCTGGCCTGGATTGCTAACTTTCTTTTGGAGCGCACTTTTCAAGTTTTTTCCTCTACATCTGTTTCATCTATTTTTCCTTCCCCTCACGGTGTCCCTCAGGGGTCTATTCTTAGTCCCCTTTTCTTTAACCTGTACGTTAGGCCGCTTGCTTTCCTGGCGGAGCAAGCTGGCCTCACAATTTATTCCTACGCTGATGACACTCAAGTCATCTACTCTCTCTCCACCAATAAAAACCTCCCCTCTTCCTCTCTGCAAGTTGGACTGAAACATATATCGGACTGGATGTTGAAGCACAAACTAAAATTAAACGGGGATAAAACAGAGCTGCTCCTGTTTGGCCCAGACACCTTTCTCTGGGGCCCACACCATTGGCCTCCAGAGATGGGTCCTCTTCCCGTTCCATCTGTGTCTGCCCGCAATCTTGGTGTAATCTTTGACAACCAACTCACTTTCAAACAACACGCTGTGAAAGTCTCAGCCACCTGTACTACCATCATCAGGTGGCTGAGAAAGATCACCTGGATGTTACCTGCGGACACCTTGAGGACCGTAGTCCAGGCTCTTGTCATCTCACGCCTGGACTATGGGAACATCCTGCTCCTAGGTGCTGCCAAAGAGGTAATCAAGAAGTACCAGGTGGTACAGAATATGGCGGTTCGTTTGATCTGTCACCTTCCTGCCCGATCCTCGGTCGCTCACCACATGCGGAATCTGCACTGGTTGCGGATTGAAAGCAGAGTTAACTTCAAAGCACTCTGCTACATGCACAAAATTATGACTGGTAGAGCCCCTTGCTATCTCTCTGCTCTGGTGCAGCAATACATCCCCCCCGTACACTTAGGTCTTCGACGCAGAATAAATTTAAGATTCCGCGCATCAGAAGAGCCAAGATGGGAGGACGCTCGTTTTCCCTGCTGGCCCCATCCTTATGGAATTCTCTTCCTCAATCCCTGCGCACTGAATTGTGTTTTCTGAAATTCCGTAAGGGAATAAAGACTTGGCTTTTTAACAACTAATTTGATCTTACGATCCTTCCCCCCTTTCTCCGTTTAGTTTGCTCTAGCGCCGGGAAACCTCCGGGTAGCTGCGCGCTCAACAAATGTAATTATAAATAAATAAATAAAATAAAAATAAATAAACCAAATTTCATAGTGCGCACTGCACCGCTAAATGTGAGGTCGTGCGCGCAACGAAATTTGTTTTATTTATTTATAAGTTTACTTACCTGTAATTGGCTGTAATCAATAGTTTACTACCCCCCACCCTGCCCCGCCCCCTTTTCACGCCACCACACGCGAGCTCTCCCACCACTGACTGCTACTGTACTGACATTATGTCTTGGTTCCATATATAAGCAATGATCATTGGATCAGATATATAATAATAATCTGCCTATTTGTAGTAGCCAGGGCAGAGTGAAAGTGAAATTGAGCAATTGCCCTTCATGTAACAGAGAGAGTATGGCCAGTGCCACCCGTAGAAAAATACAAGCTTCCCCACCTGCAGACAGTAGTAAATAAAACTAACTGGAGTCTGCGTCATGACTCGTATGTTTGTCTTGGGTGCAAGCTTAGCTGACTGAGCTGGCATGCCGGCTACAACAAGGTTATGTAATTTAGCTAAACTAGAGATAAGAAAAAGACTGGTGTTCTGTGTACTGGAGTTCATAGTGCTAGTATAATGCCTGAAACTCCAACAAATGTTAGAGGCCGAGGAAGTGGGAGGATAGATACTTACCACAAATGTCATGTACTGCGCTTGCTAGTGCTACTGTGCCACAGTATTGGTTACAATTCTTTTTCTTTCTTGATATAGATCTTCATTCCGAAGAAAAACCCACAGGCAAGGAGTTGGCAGCCAGGTCCTGGCGCCGGAAACTGGAGGCCATCTGCCAAGAGTACCGTCGGCTGGTGGCTCAGGCAGAGGAGGAGAAGGAGGCGGCAGCAGCTGCAGCCTCCTTCAATGCCCCGGGCCCCAGCCAGGCCCCGCCACTAGTGGTACGGCACCACGGTCAGGCAGTTGCCCGCCGCCACATTTTGTCAAGCAATGCTGCCCCCCACCCTGGATGCAACTGCAGGGCATTTCGCCACCAGATGCTCCTCCAGATGGCACGCCTAGAGGAGCAGCTAGAGGAGTGGGTTAAGATCCTGGTGGACATACACCTTAAATCCCCTTTTTATTACTTTTGTTGGTGGGTGGGAATTGGGTGTTGGGGTTTATGGATATTGTTTGGACATTTTCGTTTTGGACATTGGTTGGGGTTAGGGAAAGGGGTGGGTCAGGTGTGGGATAGTTTATTTTTGTTAGGGTAATACATTATATTTATTTAGACTTAAACATATGATTTTAACGTTTTGTGGGGGGGTTGCTGTTTTACAAATGTATGTCACAAGGTTTCCTTGCTGCTGCAGGGCAGCAGCCAGTGTTGAATTGAAATAATCTGCCAACTTTGTAACACACAAACAGATAGATGTGGTACCCCTCACTGAGTTATTTGTCCTACTAGTACTGTCAGTCTCTTCTCCTAGTCCATTATACTTCCAACCAAACTTATCTTACTTGTGATTGATGATGATTACGTTTGGTGCAGTGATGGCTGCATGGTTTCCCAAGGGAATGGAGAAGATGCCATGGTTGTGGTGGTAGTAGTAGACACTGGCAGTAGCATTTGCAGAACAAAAAAGAGACAGTCACTTGCCTGAGAGAGAGTGTGGGAGGAGTATTAGAACTTAAGTAAAGTACAGTACAGAAGAAGACTGCCAAACAAACAATATTGCAACTGCTAAGTTAAAATAAAACATAATGGAGGCAGGGACAGCCTAGTACAAAGAAGTTACAAACTGTAGTTGTGTCGAGTGAGTCACTTAACAGAATCATAATTCATAACCTGCTGTGTGGTAGGATGATGATAATGATGATGATGAAATCAATGCCGGCAATTGATTATGATGTATTAGAACCTTTGGAAAAATAATTGGCTTGCACATAGACTGAGCATGGGTGGGCAAGCAGAAGAAGATCCGCGCGCTGCCTTCAAATTGGATTAGTGTTGCTTTCACCATATCTGCCCCATCAAGCGTGTGATCAATTGTTGGTGTACATTTAATGTAGTCACATCACACCTCAATATAAAATCACACAGCCTGGGGGAAGAGGGTTAGGGTTTGATAAGTGGATGGGAAGGGGGTTTGGGGAAAGGTTTGACAAAGAAAAACAGTATGCATGAACACAACAAAAACAAAACACAATCTTGCCAGATGTGCATGATCTTATCCAATAAATCTATAAAGGGAGAAAAAGGACATTTATGCATGATGATTATGAAGAAAACGTGATGGTTTATGATAATGAGTAGTACTTACTAACTACTACTAGACAATTAGACAGTACAGGGCAGCAATATATTAGTATTCATTTTGCCTTGCCTGGGTGTATGCCCTCAGAGAGACCCAAATTACATGTAGTACCGGGCTTACTTTTAAAGATAGCAAAGAAAATTAATATAGTTGTAGGGATCAGTTAGCAAACAAACAATAACAAAACACATAGTCATAATGATTGAAGAGAATTACTCCAATTAATTAAAAGACGAATGATGAATGATACTAAAGTCACTGCATTATCCTGGTTAAATTGTGGAGTTGAATCTTGTCATTTCTCTTGGTCTTCCCTTCCATGGACGCTCCGCAGAACAATCTTGGTTGGGTGCCACTGCATGACTGATGGGGATTGGTAAGGTAAGTGTGAGTTGATTCTCCCAGTATATCACAGGGTAAAGGCCGGCCTGTAAGTGTAGATGGAAAAGCAAAAGGGGTATTGAAAAATCAATGAATAAAAAAAAAGCATCAATTACGGTGGAGTGCAAGAAGAGAAGAGAGAACACTTTCAGACTGAGGCGGCTTGGATACATCATGTCTACTCTTCTGTTTACAGAATAAAGCTACAACAACAACAGGACAGAGCAAGCCCACACGGCACCGGGCCGTGACCCAACCTCCATTTAGCTTACATTTTGACAGAGCCAGACAAAGGCATATACAGCAACCTTGCATTTTCAAAATAAAGTGACTAAATCAATGCACGATAAGGAATCAGCACCCATCCAAAAGTGTTTTCTTAAGTAATTTCAAAAGTCCATAACACAAGCCAAAGTATATAGTCTTGTAAGAATAAGTCCGGATTTCAGTGAAGTTTACTTTTTCAAAGTTCTTTATTGGGATAATACAAAGTCAGGCAAATATCCAAGATCACATATGGATTCTCTTCTTAGCCGACGCCTTTCGTCTCACACATTGAGACTTCTTCAGGCCAGCTCAGAGTAACGCATCACACACAGATGCTGCTCTGTGTGTGATGCGTTACTCTGAGCTGGCTACCATGCCTTTCTCTGCCCTGAAGAAGTCTCAATGTGTGAGACGAAACGCGTCGGCTAAGAAGAGAATCCATATGTGATCTTGAATTTTTGCCTGACTTTGAATTATCACAATAAAGAACTTTGAAAACGTAAACTTCACTGACATCCGGACTTATTCTTACAAGACTATATACTTTGGCTTGTGTTATGGACTTTTGAAATTACTTAAGAAAACACTTTTGGATGGGTGCAGATTCCTTATCGCTCATTGCAATCTTTGGGCTCTGCCCTTGAAGGAACAGAAAGGGTTGTGTTCCTTGGATTCTCAAGCACCATCCCCACTACTTTCAAGCCACAGGTGAAAGCAGGTGCATTCTCTTTGCCTTAACCCTTTTTCTGACTAAATCAATGCGCCGCTGTCACTCATACCACTACACTCGACTCCACCACTACACGGATATGTAGGTCTGCTGTGGTTCTGGTTGAATTGTTGTGTTTACCTTTTATGCCACTTCATGAAACACAGTTATTCCATCAATAATCTCCGATCCTACTGACTGACTGCAAAGATAGTATGGTCATCATCATGGTGTTGTACGTGTGTTGTTGTCCAAGTCCAACTCAGTCTGTAGTGTACCGAGTACAACTCTGACTAAGTCCACCTTCCATATTAAAAAATGCAACGGATATTGGCCTGCAGTAGCAGGAGTACAATTTGGTTATGAAACAATAAGGGAAACATAACATTGACTGTCACTTGAGTCACTTTGAGTTGGTAGATTAAATACTAGTACAGTTCGACTTCATTCATGCACAACGCTTCATCAACACAAAAAACAGCAATCACTTAGAGTCTGCATACAACGCATGCCATCATTATCTGTCTTGCTCTTCTCTTTGGCCGTCAGATGCCTGCATAGTTCTTCTGACAGGTGCGTGGTTTTCTTTTACAGAGGCAGTGGCTTCATTATTACTCCACATACATTTTGAGTGTTAGTCGTTGTTTCAGTTTTCGTATTCATCTGTGGCACTTTGTCGCTGTTGAAGTGGGTTCAGATGGTCAGTGCTGTGAGATGGGCCGCGGCCTGCGTAGCGGTCATTGGTCAATTGAGTTTGCAGAAATGTGACATGTCAGGCGTCAGCAAGTTCTTTGAAGAGTCTTGTCTTTCTCTGCCAAGTACCTTCTGTTCTGACATTGATGAGCTTTTGAATGCCTGCCGACTCCGAGGCGGTCGCCTAGTTCGGACAGTGATGAGTTTCGGCTCGGAATCTAAAGGCGGATAGCTATAGTCAGATTCCACTTGTTCTGGAAGTACCGCTCGAGGCAACATTTCTTGCACTGTTCTCCATCCAATGTCTTGCTTGAGGGAAAAAATGTATTTAGGGCGAGTAAGGAAGATGGAGCAAGACTGTGAGGAGTGGAGAGTGAAATGCACAGAGGTGCAACTCCAATATGAAAAATAAAATAATAAGAGAAGACGGTGGTGATGGGTTTATTGTGGTTCGAGCCAGAAAGACAGAGACACACAGATAAAGTAAGGAAGAAAGTAACAATTTGAAAGCCTAGTTGTCAGGGAAGAGGAGCTCGTCCTCAAACTCTGGTGGTTCGACCAGAAGTAACAGGACATCTAACAGTAACGCACTACTTCCGTCACTTAAGTCGCTCTCCTCTTCATGCTGTGATTCAGGTATTTTTTACTCCGGTGGTATAAAGTGCTGATTAATTTTGATCATGGTTAACCTCTCCATGCTTTTAGGAGAGAGACTAGTCCTTTTCACAGTTACAATGGCACCAGCAGCACTGAAAACACGCTCAGAAGAGACACCTGCGACAGTGCAAGCCAGATACTTTATCACCAGCCTGCTGAGCACTGGTCATTGGCTTCTTTTCCCATACCAATACACCAATGGGCTTTGATCCATGAAGACCTCTGTTGTGTCATCCAGTTAGGCCTGGACCATCCGCTCAATGTTCAGGGGTGCTCGATTTGCTTGGCCTCTTTTGACTTTGCATCAGCAATGGACTTACCATACCCTTTCCGTAGAAATCAATCAGTTGCCGATTTTTTTGATGTGGCTGATGATCCTGTTGTTGCTGTTGTTGATGTTATTGGTAGTGTTTGTGACTGATGGGAGCCAAACACACTGCTCTCAGGCTCTCAAGTAGAACTTAACTCTGGATGCCCTGTAGTAGTTGTTCTGGCCTGGAGTGGCAGGCCTCTAATTAAGAGCTGTTTGTTTTCGAAGTCAGTGACTTCCTCAGCTATCATAGTTTTATACTTGGCAACATCCACTTCTGTAAAAGGAATTACTGAATTACTGTTCAGAAATACTTTGTACCGTGGATCCAAAATTGTGTCAGTAATGTAATGTGGATGTGACAGAATGTTATTTTGAATCCTTGTATTTTCAGTTAAGCGAAAGGATAAGGTGTCCGCCAAATAATATGCGTCTACTTTGTCATCCACAACTGCATACGTTTCAGACACCTCCTTCAGCTCTTGCTCTGTGCAACAATGGGATAGCTTGGCCCATAGTACAGTCCTCCCTGCTGTCTTCACGTGTTAATACCTCAAAAGGAAGTAGCATCTCTGTCAGGCATTTAACAAGGTCCCATTGGCCCATCTCAATGGTCATGCCTCTCACAGCAGGATCCCCTAATCTTTTCATGACATGAGCATTGAGTGGTATGTACTGCTCAAACAGACGATCAAGCATGTAGTAAGTTGAGTTCCAATGTGTTGGCACCTACTGGATGAGTGCTTTGACTGGCATTTTATGCTCACGTTGAATGACCCTCAGCTGCTTCCGGGCTTTAAAAGAATGGTTGAAATGTGTGCACATTCTTCTGCAGGTGGCCAGTAAGTTGCTGACTTTGCTTTCATTTTTCAGAAAGTCTTGAACAACAATGTTAATGCAGTGTGCCAAACATTGGACCCTGAAATAGCCACCATCTTTCATGGCCCTAACTACATTACTGCCATTGTCCGTGGCAACAAAACCAATGTAAAGGCCTCTTGGGCGCAGCCACTCAAAGACCTTGCTGTTAAACTCATCCAAAATGTTTGCAGCAGTATGAGATTTCTCCATAGCAAACATTGCTACAGTTGCATGTTTGCGAGTGTCAGTAAAAATCTCAGCAGTGTCAACACCTGCAGATATCTTTTCTCTAACACTCGAAAAAGAGAGCCAGTGTGCAGTGATGCACATGTAATCAGTGGCTTGGCAGCTGATCCACATGTCTTTTGTCAGGTGGATACTCTGAACAGCACTCTGTTTTAAGGCTTTTCCAAGCTATTCCAGCACGTCGTGATGTAGTGCTGGAACAGCAACTCTGGCGATATAGTAGTGGCTGGGAACCTTCCATTTTGGGCAGATGGTTGTCACAAATTCCAGAAAACCCACCCCTTCAACAAAAGAAAATGGGAGAAGGTCCAGTGCTAACATTTTAGCCAGCTTCGCATTGTACAAACGTGTTATTGGGTGGTTGCGTTAGTACTGCCCCTACGGCCTAGTAAACATGCTAATAATGGTAGGCTGGGTGGTATTCCTTTCTGTTAGGCTCGAAGCCACATTTTTTTTCATTGCAGTACTCCTTGGTGTTTCAGGCTGATGCTTACTCTTGGGCCACTGAGATGTTGCTGAGGATGTGGGCGGTACCACTGGAGTGCTGGGGACAGGGCTACTCTGTGTATAACTACCAGAGAGAATGTCTCCCTCTTCTTCCTGTTCCACCGTGATCGGACCTTCTACTCGTTTACCGCCACCAACAGCAACGATTCCAGTTTTTATGCAGCAAAGGTGGTGCTTCCAGTTGATCGTGTGGTGTTTTTTAAGATGGGTCATTTGACCTCCGGTACCATAGTTCGTACCAAGCTCACCCCGACTAACAGAGGTATTACAAATGGAGCATATAGCAATGTTCTCCTCCTTTTCGCTAACCGTAGAGAAGTCCCACAATGGGGAGCTTAACTTTTGTCTCCTGCTGGAGGTGTCACTTCCAATGCCGGATGAACTGGAGGGTGTGCATTGAATTTGACTCTGTGCAGTACCACTACCTACTTCTACTGAGGTGGTGCTTGTGCTGGATGTAGGACGCTGCCGGGCCTTTGCTAATGTAAATATGGAAGCTGGATGTTGTGTTGGTGTTACCTGTGTTGGAAGTATGCATGCTATATCCCTCACAGGCGTTTTGGATAGGGTAATAATGTTGGTCTCCATCTCCTTGGGGCCGGGAGTGATGTTTGTGATGACTGGCTCATCATCATCATTATCCTGCTGTTCTACATTGACCTCCATAAGTGTAAGGCCTTCTGGAACCTCCCTTTGCCCTAGCCTGGTCTTGGGATGTGTCTCTCTCTCATGCAGGTTGTTGTGGCTCCCAAGTGGCATCTAGATCATCAAAAGGGATTCTTGGCGAATAACTCGATGGACTAACCCTCCTTTTCCATTGCTGGGGATTTGGAAGAGAATGGATCTCCTGAATGAGTGGCTTCCTCTTCTTCTTCCTCTGCAAGAGTCTCAATTTCCTGAACTGCCCCTTCTTCGGGAGGAACAACAACTACTATTGGGGGCGGTGGTTGCGGCTGTTGTTGTTGACCACTTATCTGCTGTGTTTCCTCCTGCGTTGATTGTGTACTACTTTGAGATAGCGATAAGTTTAGGTCAGGTTCAGCATCACCGCTTTCCACCATTAGGCTGGCTACCTCTTCCACACTCATCTGATTTAGCCTGAGTTGGTGGGTTGGGCCCACTGATGCGGAGTCGCTGCCCCCAGCTTGGCCCCCGGACACCGCTGCTGGAGGCGTCATTTTTGGTGTCCCAAAAAAGGTTTTGGGGGGCACACCAGACTTAAGTGACATTTCCGTCTTCTTCTGTTCCTTTTTTTCAATAGCAACTTTCTTGGTACTGGAGGACCTGGTACCTGCTTTCTTTGGGGCCATCTTCTTCAGATGTCAGCAGCATTCAGTTGCACAAGTTGCAGAGATGTCTGGTCAGGTCACTCACACGCCATGTCGTGTACAGCAGTAGGATGTCTGTCTGGCACCACAACGGGCGATGATGACATACCTCCTCCTCAGTCTTTTGTGCACCTAAAAGCAAAAAAGCCAGAAGAACATCATTCAAACTATAGTACAATCAAACTAATATAATATGTAACTTCTTAGTGTGTGGTGGTCACAATTATTACATTTTAGTAACTCAGTGAACAACAACAGTGTAGCCATTTATGAGACTTTGACAACAAGGCCAGGGCTTTCCTGGTGTACTGTACTGTGTACACTCAGGAAGAATAAGAATAGCAAATAACAAAAGCATAAATGTAGTGGAGCCTGTCTGCCCTAAATGTGTGCATCACGTGGGATTGATGCAGCATCAGGGAGCAACAACAACACACATACATGCAAAAAAGCCATTTATTTAACACACCCAAAAGGCAAATATACCCCAGAAAAAAACACACATTTTACAATTCAATCCAATGCCACCCATGCCTTACATGATGTTAAAATTCAACAGACAACACAAAAACAGTTGTTTAAATTCCATGCACCCATGATGATTGATGAGTAGTACCTCTGGGCCTACTGGCAGACTAGGCCACAATGTTGGAGGCCTATGGCAAAAGCACAGTGGCTGGTCCCACAAAATGGCCGCCAACACATTACCAGGCCACTCATGAAAATAAGAAAAGGAATGCAAGATAGACAATGCAGGCCTATGGCAAAAGCGTAATGCCTGGCTTCACAAAATGGCCGCCACCCACATGGTCAGGCTACCCACCACAATAACAAGAAAGTGAATACAAAGGACAGGAGCAGGAAGTTGGAGTACCTGGGCAACTTCCTTTCTCTTTTAAAAATGTGTAAAAAAAAAGAAAATGACTCCATGCTCCAAAAACTACAGTCAAATGACAACCTGAGGAGTTTTCTTAGCAAAATGAACAAAGTCATCATTTTTTAGAAGGTTTTATGCTGCTTGAGAGATATTCTTCACCAAATTGCAAATTCTGCGTGTTCGGCATCGCGATCTGTGCAAAAAGTCGTTATTGCGTGCATGAACACGCATATTGAGCGGGCGATGAAGACAAAAACTCTGCGTTGTCGCACTGTGCTGAGTTGCCAAAACTACGCGAGAAGAACGCCTAGTTTTACCTCCTGGCTGAAAAGCCCTATTTATTTAACACACATCCAAAAACTGAAATTCCATCTCAAAAAACACATTATGCAATTTAATCCACAGCCATCCATGCCATACATGATGTCAAAATTCAACAGACAACACAAAAACAGTTGTTTAACTTTCATGCACCCATGATGATTGATGAGTAGTACCTCTGGCCTACTGATAGACTAGGCCACAAGCTTGGATGCCTATGGCAAAAGCACAGTGGCTGATCCCAAAAAATGGTCGCCACCACATGGCCAGGCCACTCACAAAAAAAAGAAAATGAATACAAGACAGACAATGCAGGCCTATGGCAAAAGCACAAAGACTGGCTTCACAAAATGTCCGCCACCCACATGGTCAGGCCACCCACAATAACAAGAAAGTGCATACAAAGGACAGGAGCAGAAAGTTGGAGTCTCTGGGGAACTTCCTCCCTCTTTTAAAAAATTGTAAAAAAAAAAGAAAAATGACTCTATGCTCCATAACCTACAGCCAAATGACAACCTGGGGAGTTTTTTTTAGCAAAATGAACAAAATCATCATTTTCGAGAAGGTTTTATGCTGCTCGAGAGATATTGTTCGCCAGATTGCAAATCCTGCGTGTTCAGCATCTCGATCTGTACAAAAAGTCGTTATCGCGTCCTCAAATATGCATATTGGGGGCACGAAGAAGACATAAACTGTAAGTCCGCGTTGTCGCACTGTACAGAGTTGCCAAAACTACGCAAGCGGAACGCCTAGGATTAACTACTGGCTGAAAAGCCCTATTTATTTAACACACACCCAAAAACTGAAATTCCCCTACAAAAAAACTGAATTTGCAATTCAATCCTAAGCCATCCATGATGTTAAAATTCAACAGACAACACAGAAACAGTTTTTATGCACCCATGATGATGACTACCTCTGGGCCTACTGGAAGACTGGGCCACAAGCTTGGAACTGAAGCCTATGGCAAAAGCAAGGACACTGCCTGGATTGCTCCACAAAATGGCCGCTAGCCACCCAGAACAAAAAGAAATTGAAGACAGACAATGCAAGCCTATGCCAAAAGCACACTGCCTACCTTCACAAAATGGCCGCCACCCACATGGCCAGGCCACAACAACAACAAGCATAAGCCAATGGGAATAAAGAAAAGACATGCAGGCCTATATGGAAAAAGGAGCACACTACTAAACTACCACCACAAAATGGCCCCAAGCCACATGATCACTCACAGTCACAACAGGCCATAGAAAACAATGAACTGAAGCAGGCCTATATATGACCAGACAAAGGAGGTCTGCTAAACAACACAGCTTTAATACAAAAATGCAAAAACAAAAATCAACAGGGCTACGAAAGGATTGGAAAGTTACACATCAAGCACACACACACATCCAACAAAGGTATACAACACACACACCCAAACAGTGAAATACACCACAACCACATTTAGCAATTCAATCCTATGCCATCCATGCCCTACATGATGTTTAAATTCAACAGACACCACCGAAACATGCACCCCTGGGTGCCTCTGGGCCTACTGGCTGAAATTTCAAAGAAAAACAAATAGGCCCCTACTGAAACTACAGGCCACCCCAACAATACATTTTTAAGATGATGAAAATCCCAGAAAAATGTTCGTACAAACAAGCCCCAATCAAACAAACATGTACACCAATTCTCCAACTTACTTGTAAAATGAAATCTCAAAATCAAAAGTCTTCAAGTCCAATACAATGATATGATGCAGCAGACAGACACAAAAATGGATCCTTCCAGCTCCAAATCCAAATGAAAGTGAACAGCACATGGACAAAGCACTGGGAGGAGCCTGCTGGACAGGATCAGGAAGTTGGAGACTCAGGGGCACTTCCTTTCTCTTGAAAAAAGAATTTAAAAAAATGACTACTTGCACAAAAGACTACAGCCAAATCATAATTTGAGGAGTTTTTCTGAGCAAAATGATCATTTTCGGGAAGGTTTTATCGTACTCGAGAGACATTCTTTGCCAGACTGTAGTTTCTGCGTGTTGGGGAACGCGATCACTGCCGCCGAAAGGAAGATAGCGTGTCCGAATTACGTGTTCGCACAGTCTCGCGGGATCATGCGGCTGGATTCCAAATCTTGTGGCGCATGCGAACGGATAGAAAATCGAGTCGGCGAACGCAGAATCACGTTAAGTCCTTACCGCACCCGCAAGAACGCATATTGAGCGTGCGAAGAAGAAAAACAGCTACGCTACATTTTAGATTGCGTAGTATTTGGTAACTACACATGCTACGCGAACCGCAAAGTTACCAAAACTTCGCAAACTTCGCAAACTCCGCGAGCGGAGCGTAGTTCACAGCCCAGGGTAAATCAGTACCTTATGATACATTCTAAAAGATCGATGAAATAAACAGGAATTCCCTAATTAAGATGGTGTAGGCAAATGAAGGTACAGCCTTTTACTGGATTACTAGACTCCAGTCCTTGCAGAGGAAATGGAAAATGCACCATTTGCACATTAGCGAGAGTTTTTAAAATATAGGGCCATATTTACAAATATCTGGTCACAAAATATTTTATCAACCAGTAAAGATTTTTAAGAACCACCTATTTACTATTGAGTCTGTCCCTAAAAATATGAATCGTATTGGGACAGAATTCATCCTAACTCATGAACATTAATGAGGTGAGTCATAAATTACAACTAACTATGAAAGGAGGAAATCACAGGAAAAGGGGCTGCGGGGCAGACAGGCCACCATGTTTTTTATTGCTTTTTAATAAATCAATCTTTTTTTTTAAATGCCTCCCATTTTCCTTAAAGAAAATGGGACTAAGTTTAAAAAAAAAAGGAGCAGTTCTTTGTTTTTTTTTTTACAGATTTGGCAGTGGTACCCAAGACAACTGCCTTCTCTTCATCAAACTTTTTTTACATTCACAAAAGGAATGGGTTCCAAATGACCCCTTCCCTTTTGGGAATGCATTACCACCTCCTTTGAGATGTTGATAAAATCTAAATATTTTGCAACCAGAATTCAGTCCTACAACATTGTTACATGAAATACCGACCTGGGTTTTAGAAGGGATGCATTACAGTATCTTTGATTGCCAAATCAGTATCTATCAGAATCTCATTTTAAGAATCAGAAACACTTTTTCAACCACTAATATGGGATTAGTACAGAAGAAAAAGCATTTAGTCTGCCGTAAATGCCGAACTGGAGCATTTGTCACTGTTAAAATGCTTTGTACATCTGGCTCATAGACCCCTGTTTTCTACTTTTCCAGAGGATTCACTGCACAGGTCAGTTATCTTTTTTCTGCTCTGCACAAGGGATGCTTTTAAATTATATACCCAACCCAATAACATTTTATGAGGCTTATTAGCGCTTGAAAGCTACAGATAAATCTCTTTAAACAATCAATAGGACACAAAGCAAATTATGCACAATCAGCATTGAAAACCTCAGAGCTTTACACATTCTTCAACGGACACCAATAATAATGTGAGCCCATAAAAAATTATGTTGTGGATATAAGATGGATGGTAAATTGTTGCAATTAAGGAATTATTGAACATATTCCCAAAGCTCAGCAAGAGCTATGAGTGTATTCTGCTTGAGAGTTGAGCTAACAGTACAACTGCGTGTAGTTTGTAGTATTTCTGAAAGCAGCAGATATATCAATGACCTAGCAGGGGAAGTAAATAAAAGTGAAAAAGGCCAATATGTATGTCAAAAATAACAGACATTGAAGATAGGCAAAATAAACACAATAAACATCACAGTCAAACGTTCCATTGCAAAAACCTTATCTGGATTCACAGGAGAATGTCACTATCTTGTTTAGTACTTCCTTTGCTAATTGTGAGCAATACAAATTGTGTTAGATGCACAAAAGACTGCATTGCATTTTAACTGCCTTTGTGAATGATAATTCTAGATTCGTAATGCTCAAAGGTACTGAAAAGCAGAGATAGCATTAGCAAATCAAATAGGTTTGGCTTTAATGTGGCTATGCATGCAAACCCTGTCTAAATTCTGCCATCACTTAACTTTTGAGATAAGATATATCAATTATTTTGCTGCACTGGGCAAAGTAGAGGTGCCAGTGAACTGGTGCTGCGGGAAACCAATCCATGTACTGTGAATTCAGTCCCATCGTTCTGCAACATTTATAAACCTGCTTTCAAGCTAATACTCAGTGCGTCAGTGTGTTAAATGGGCCTCGCATTGTAAGGGCTTTGGGAGGGAGGGAGGCAAGCCAAACCGAGTCCAATTTTTGTGTGTGTAAAAGGATGCTTTATTGAAACAGGTGCATATCACAATTTATTAACACTGGCAAATGCCTTACAAAAATAAAACCTCACTATACATAAATTACCTGACCCCTTGTTTCCCCCCTCCCCTACAATCCCCGTATCCAAATCCCCCACCCTGCCAAATACAAAATTACATTACATGACAACCATATTATACAACCTTACACAATATAGCATTTACAACTCCTAACCTCCATGACCCAAACCCCTACCTGCCTTTGTACAACTGTAACCAACAAACCTCTAGTCTAAACGTAGCCTACCTGGTTAACCTTTTCCTGCCCCTGCTCACAAACTACTAACACTTTACTAAAAACTACAGCCAATCTTGGCCAATTTTCAACAACCCCGCCAGCACCTGTTCCATGCGACAAATATACCACATAGCAAAACCCCCTATGTTCCAATAACCACCTGTTAAACCTGGCATCATTGGCATGAGTCTCTCCTCCATTTTTTCTGTTTGCCTCCTCTGTTTACGATGTTTTTGCTGGTATATTGCTTTGGGCACTGTGCCACTGCTGATCAGTGCCACAGTGCAAGTGCTCTCTATGTGAAATTGATGTATTAATTGGATTCCATATTTGGCTTATTTGGTTTACTGTCAGTCCCTAGTAGAGTGCACCAGGAGTGCCAGGGCTTGTAAATACAAATGCTGCTAGTGGGCTTGCAGCACGTGTTGTGCCACCCACAGAAGCAGCCTAGTAAAAGTATGTCTAAAGGTCTGCCATTTCTAGACCTACGTGCAGTCTGTTACTGTCACGCGGGCTGCGCAAGTACACCTACTTGCCAGTCCCTAAACCTTCCCTTAACTTCATGTTAGTCACCCCTAAGGTAGGCCCAAGGGCAGGGTGCATTATGAGCATAAGGGAGGACAAGCCTGATGAGGTTGGCATGTCCCAATAGTGAATTACAGCCATATTCGTTTTTCACTATTGTAAGGTGACCTGCTCTCCATGGGTTAGAATGGGCTGCCCGGATTATTAAGAGCTATAATCCTAGCGGGCTCGGGGAGCATGGTGCAATGTCGAGTTTGGTATCCCTGAACTCAGAGTTTAATAACGCATCCGTTTGGGTGGATGATTTTTGGACTCTGTGTTTGAAAATAGCACTTTTAGAAAGTGGCTATTTTCTTGTCTGACTGTCTACTGGTCTCTGCTGGTCTGGTGTGGGTGTGACAGGAGCTGGGTGGCTCCAGAGGTCTGAGTGAGTCAGTGTGGGGTGAGTGGGGCATTTACATTGAGAGTAGGGGAAGAGTAGTTCCTGATAGCCTGCCCTGCCTGACACAATGCTGGCTCCACCTCCTGCCAGGCGACTGATGGCCCTGCCCCTGCCAGTGACAATGCTGGCTCCACTTCCTGCTGGGCGGCTGAGGACTCTGCCCTGCACAGTGAATAGGCCAGGTGCCTCGGCCTGGCAACACCCACAACAAACCCAGGATGGGGGGAATTCCCCTGCACAGACAAGGAGATCAAAGCAGAAAAGGGGTATAAGAGAAGGACCCCTGAACTGAGAATTTAGATCACTTCTGACAAGGAAACCTGAACCAAGGACAAGAAGCCTGCTGATCCAAGTACTTTCCCATCCCTTCTGCCAATGTGCTGTTTGTTGGGGGAATCCTGCAATTACTTCTTTATTTTTGCCAAGGAACCAGGAGAGAGGAACTGTGTGTGTACTCTCAAGCTTTGCCAAGGAAATCTCCAAGGGTTGGACAAGTGCCAGCCTCCTGTTGAAGTCACAGGGTTAAAGGACTTCATCATTTGCTAAAAGTGCTTGTTGCTGGAACCTGAAAGTCCAGCACCTCTGAAGAATCCAGCAATCTCGATGCCGACGGACGCCGACGAATCCAGCTCGACATCGAGAATGCAGCTCCCGTGTCCCGCACTTTCGACGCCGGCCGCCGGGCCTGATCGGCGCTAGTAGCGAAGCCGCTGCCGACGCCTCGACACCGAGCCCTCTCAACGCCGTGAGCGCTGCTCACTCTTGCAACATCACCATCGACATCGACGACGACGCCGTATCCTGCTTCACCTCGTGAGCGCTGCTCCTGCCTGACATCTGTCGACGCCGCTGCAGATCGCCCCGACTCCGAGGCCCGATCGACGCCGAAGACGCGACGCCGGACATCTCGACGCCGCTGATCATCGTGTGCTTCGCTTTTCCAAGGTACTGTGTTGTGGGGGTCTGTTGCGACTCTGGGCTCGACGTAGCACTCCTCGCAGTCAACGCCGAACCTTTGGATTAACTTTGCCTCGACGTCGTGTGACTCCTGTGGGGGTTACATTGTTGCCAAGAACTTTGATTTAAAGAAGAAGAGTTGCTTTTGTTACTAAAGACTTTGTGCTAAGAAGAAACTACACTTGAACTATTATTTTTCCTTCCTAGAGTATTTATTAAGATCGTGGTATATTTTTGTCGTTATTTGGTCTTGTGCTAAGCCTTATATAAACAACCTTATTTTTATAATACTACTGTGTCGTGTCCATTTGTAGTGTATTCACTTTATTACTGCATGTGGTCTTGAATGCTTAACGCACTGCCTCTGAGATAAGCCTGTCTGCTTTGCCAAGCTTCCAAGGGGGTGAGCAGGGGTTATCTAAGTGTGTGATCCCCTTGCCCTGACTAGAAAAGGTGTGTCCCTATTTGTCAGAAGTGTATACCTCTGCCAACTAGAGACAGCCGCTTCTAACATCGCCTATGATAAAAACCATGAAAGGGAATACAAATACACCCAAAAAACCTCAAAAAGGAGAGTGGGCAGGAGGGGACACAAATTCTAAACTGCGCAGCGCTCCCAGCCACCAGGTCACCAAACCTAAAATGGTAGCTGGAATGGCATGAAAAAAAACGGTATACCTTTGGGCTATAATTTCAACATTGGGCTACAATTGGTCTAATCTCAATGTAGCCCAAAGTCTCGCAAAATGGCTGCTACCCGGTCAACCCCTCCCCATCTGCCCGGGGGGGGGGGGGGCCAGACCTCGTTGTGCTCCGCTGCCCCAAACCCCTTTTGGGAGGGAGGGGGGCAAGCCAAACCGATACCAATTTTTTGTGTGTGTAAAAGGCCACTTTATTGAAACAGGTGCATATCACAATTTATTAACACTGGCAACTGCCATACAAAACTAAAACCTCACTATACATAAATTACCTGACCCCTTGTTTACCCCCCAGCCCTATGATCTCCACATCAAATCCCCCACCCTGCCATATACAGAATAACATTACATAACAATCATATTACACAATCTTACACAATATAGCATTTATAAATCCTAACCTCCAATGACCCAAACACCTACCTGCCTTTGTGCAACTGTAACTAACAAACCTCTAGTCTAAACGTAGCCTACCTGGTTACCCTTTCCCTGCCCCTGCTCACAAACTACCAACACTTAACTAAAAACTACAGCCAATCTTGGCCAACTTTCAACAACCCCGCCACCCAGCAAAGGGCGGGAGGGTAGGCGGAAACGCCGTCTCCCCATTTTTCCTGCCTCCTAGGTCTGACCCATTAGCGTCTTTGCACATTCAGCAGCCTGGCCAGGACTTCCCTGATTTCTAGTAAGTACAAGTCCATGCCCAACCTGGACAAATGAACACCATCCCCCCTGAAAAAATCCGGAGTATCATACTTGATGTCCCTGTGAGTGATCCTAGAAAAACCCAAGTGCCGACAAAAATGCACCATTTCCGTGTTGAGCTTTCTCCTGGCCTTATCCACCGCTCCCGGATTGAACGCTCTGGTCCAAACCCTACGAGGAACAAATTCTGTCCAGATGACGCACAACCGGACCTCTGTTGCCTTATCAAAGTCAAATCTCGCTTCATGTTTCTCATTAAGGCCAAACCAGTTTCCTTTACCATGTCATTCTCTTCAAGATGAATGACCAGCACGTCGGGGCACCTACCAACCACAAAGACCCCATTTAAAACCTGTAGCAACTCCTTCCATCGCATACCCCCCTTGCCCCTCCACTAACCTTTAAACAAATCTTTATTAAAACCAATGTTTTCCCCAAAATAACTGGTGCGGGCCTGGACCGGTGCCCACTTCACAAAGGACTGTCCCACAATCCAGATAGACATCTCCCTGGTGAGGGGACCCATCACCGAACCTGAAACGAGAAACATAAATGAACAATAGGAAAACAAAAGAACCGCGCTACAACCTCCCGGATGCGATGCACACGTAACGCTGGTAGCAATCAGAGGACCATCTGTTAGAGATCACACAGGAACAGTAAGATGATTTCTAGTTGATTTATTGAAAGCGGCACAGCAACAGATGAAAACAGCTACTCCGCAGGCAGGAACAGTAAACTGACCTGATGCCTAGCAGCCACTTGAATTCTAAATGGAATTCAAAGCATACACAGAAATACAAGACAATTTAAAGGTACAGAAATAATAATATGCAAGTGAATAAAGAATGTAACACCATCTACCCAACTTCATGATGTCCCCTCGCCCCCAACCCTGTATGCTCGCTTCTGATGATGCCCCAATCCTGAATAAGTGTGTCCCAAAACTTTTTCCCTCAATTCCCAGCCCGGCCAGTGCTTTCCTCAATACCGCTAAAAGCTTTGGCACTCCGCCCGTTTGCAAGTATGAAAACTAAACCAACTGGAGCGGGAGCCATGGACCTCTACATCGCCCCCTCCCTGCACAGACAAGTGAATGAAATGAAATGAAATGAAAATTGCACTTGTATAGCGCTAAACTACCCAAAGGCCTCGCAGCGCTTGTGACTGAATACTCAACGCGAGCCTCGGGCAGTTCAGCAGATTTTACTATACAGGTGCGTTTTCAGAGCTTTCCTGAAGGACAAGTGATTAGTGTTGCCTCGGAGAGATAAAGGGAGGGTGTTCCAGAGCTTACCCGCAGTATGGGAAAAGGAGCGGCACCCCAGCGGGCTTTCCTGACTCTGGTGGGGGTAGCCAGCTGGAGGGTACAGGAACGGAGGGAGCGGGACGGGACGTAGGGTGTAGCCAGAGGATGAAGAATTGCGGGACCTGTACAATGAAAGACTCTGTGTAAGATACACATAGCCTTAAATTGTACTCTTGCCCCTATAGGGAGCCAATGGAGCTCCTTTAGGGCATTCCTCGCTGACTGCCAGCGGGGGAGGTTATAGAGTAGACGGGCCGCACTGTTTTGTGTCACTTGAGTTTCTGAGTGACGGAAATCGGAGCTCCTAAATAAAGAGCGTTTCCATAGTCCAGGCGGGAGAGTATGAGGGCCTGGACTAGAACCCTCCTTGCCTGGAATGGAAGCAGGGGGAGCACCTTCCGCAACATCCTCATAATCCCAAAGCAAGTGGCGGCGGTCTTAGTTGCTTGGGCCGAGAAGTCCAAGGCTTTATCGAGCCAGATCCCGAGGCTCTTTATTTGGGATTTAGGGACCGGAGGCGGGCCCAGACATGGAGGCCAGATGGATGCAAGGGCAGTGGGAGAGGGGTTGCCCAGAAGAATGATGTCTGTCTTCTCCCCGTTAAGTTTCAGACAGGAGGATTGCATCCATCTAGCGACAGCCTCTAGACAGGGACCTAAGGTGTGGGACGATCCCTCAGAGTGGTCTAAGGAGACCACCAGTTGGGTATCGTCCGCGTAGTTGACAATACGCACACCGAAGGGGTGGACTATCCTGTCTAGGGGTTCCATGTAGGCATTAAAAAGGGTGGGGCTCAGGGAGGAGCCCTGCGGCACTCCACACCTGAGTGGGTGTTTGGGAGATACTGTCTCGCCCTCAAAGACCTGGAAGGAGCGGTTAGCCAGGAAGGATGTCAGCCATTCCAGGGCCGCGCCCGACACACCCATGTCCGCCAGTCGTTGTAATAGCATGACATGGTTAACTGTGTCGAACGCGGCGCTGAGATCAAGTAGGATAATGGTGACTTTTCCGCCCCGGTCCAACACAGCTCTTGCCTCTTCCGTTACCGCCAAAAGGGCGGTTTCGGTCCCGTGTAGAGGGCGAAACCCTGTCTGAGAGGCACGCAGTAGACTGTTGGACTCTAGATAGTCCACCAGGATGTTATTTACGTGCCTCTCGAGCAGTTTACTCAACCAGGGGAGTAAGGAGATGGGACGATAATTCGCCAAGTTGTTCTGGTCAAGATTGGGCTTCTTCAATAAGGCCCTTACCATCGCACACTTCCAGGGAGGTGGTACGGATTTGGAGGTGATAGATGTATTGAGAACGTCCAATATGACCGGGCGGATAACGTCCATGACCTTAGTGAGGGTCTGGGGGGGTGCTGGATCGTTGGGGGAACCAGAGGTGATCTTGGTAGTTAGTCCATCCAAACCAGGACTGTCCAGGAGTGGAATTATATCGAGTGTACAAGAGGCGGGGGGATCAGAGGTAGTGGGCGGGCAAAGTTCCAATTCATTCTTAGCGTCCCCAAATGAGGAATATATGATCTGAATTTTTTAGGAAAAGAAGATAGCGAGGTCGTTGCAGCGATTTTGAGCACCTTCAGCAGAGGGACACTCCGCGGAAGGTGAGATGAGGGATTTAACAATTTTAAAAATGTCCTTTGGGGCATTCGCAGCCGCATTGATTTTCCCTTCATAAAAGGAAGCTTGGGTTGCCTTTATCTCCTGTTTATAGAGCTTAATGGCAGCTCTGTATTCAGCCTTCCTGAGTTGAGAGTGGTCATGCCTCCACGCTCTCTCAAGTTTACGGCAGGCTAATTTCATAGTTCTGAGGGAGGGGGTGTACCATGGGGCGACTTTGGGTCTTTTTATGGAGTTGCAGGAGTGTTTGGGAAGGACCAGATCAAGGGTACTCGAAATCCAGTTGTCGAAATTGTTAGTGGCCGTGTTGGAGTTTGTTACCTTCCCAGGAGGGGCTGTGGCAAGGGCGGCTTCCCACGCTTAAAGGGGGAGCGAGGGCCACTTCCTACCTCGATGCCTAGCAAGATTTTGAGAGGCGGAAGGGAGGTTTGTGCGCCAGATGAAAGGTATTAAAAAGTGGTCGGTCCAAGGTAGGGGTATGGGGGTCTCCACCATTAAGTCATCTACGTTGCTGTAGATGTGGTCAAGAAGGTGACCCCTATTGTGGGTTGCATGAAAACCTTTTTGATAAAGATCCATAGCTTGTAGATTGGAACGGAGATTGTTAGCTGTAGAGTCATGGGGATCATCTAGATGTAGGTTGAGATCTCCCAGCAGGGTGAAGTTGGACGAAGACAGCACTACACTCGCAGCGAGGTCAGTTATTTTCGTGATAAAATTATTAGGGGGACCGGGTGGACGATAGGCTAACATGCCTGAGAAAGTGGTGGTGGGGGAGAATTCTAGCGAGAAATGAAGACACTCGCAGGAGGGTAGGGTGGTCGGAACAATGCGGCATTTATAGCTGTCTCGGTATATAATGGCCAGTCCGCCACCTCTCCCAGATTGGCGATCCAGTTTTTTAATCGTGTAGCCTTGGGGAGTGGCCCATACAATAGTCGGGTCATGATCTGTTTGGAGCCACGTTTCTGTTAGAAAGAGAGCATCCAGATTGAGCTCTTCAATCAATATATGCAGTTCGGTGTGGTGTTTGGGAAAAGAGCGGCAGTTGAGAAGAAACATTCTCCATTCCTGAGCAGGGGGCGCATGGCAGATATGTGACGGGAGAGGGCTCCAGTTACAATTTGAGCAATGGTACTCGGTATGGGATGGGAGGAATGAGTGGTAACATGGCAGAATCATAGGAGGACGTAGGGAAAGAAGGGATGAGGAATTATAGAAAAACGGAGGCACCGCCATGGTGGACCTGACCGCCGGTCGGCGGGAGGCGTCTGGACACGGACTGGCGCAGACTGGCTTCTCTTTGGCGCCTCTTCGGCGCGTCAACGGCGCTACCGCTGCGCGTCACCGCTGCCCGGATAAATGATGGACTAAATAGGTTAGGTGAAGGGGAGACTAGCGCGTCAACCCTCCGAAAATGGCCGCCTATACTGCTGCAACCAGGAAGTGGTACCGCTTGCCTCCCTCCACAACAAACAGCACTGGTAGCTGCGGTGGAACGGGGAGTGAGCGGCCCAAGTACAGGAAGTGCAAAATACAATTTTAGAGATACAGATAAAAACAATTAAAACGCTGCTGACAGTCCTTAATCGCTGCCGAGCGCTCTGCGCTACAATGTCGTCAATCACTGTCGAGCGCGACTGGTGGAACCCTTAAGTACTGAGGGCGAAGGGGAGACTAGCGCGTCAACCCTCCGAAAATGGCCGCCTATACTGGAGCAACCAGGAAGTGGTACCGCTTGACTCCCTCCACAACAAACAGCACTGGTAGCTGCGGTGGAACGGGGAGTGAGCGGCCCAAGTACAGGAAGTGCAAAATACAATTTTAGAGATACAGGTAAAAACAATTAAAACGCTGCTGACAGTCCTTAATCGCTGCCGAGCGCTCTGCGCTACAATGTCGTCAATCACTGTCGAGCGCGACTGGTGGAACCCTTAAGTACTGAGGGCGAAGGGGAGACTAGCGCGTCAACCCTCCGAAAATGGCCGCCTATACTGGAGCAACCAGGAAGTGGTACCGCTTGCCTCCCTCCACAACAAACAGCACTGGTAGCTGCGGTGGAACGGGGAGTGAGCGGCCCAAGTACAGGAAGTGCAAAATACAATTTTAGAGATACAGGTAAAAACAATTAAAACGCTGCTGACAGTCCTTAATCGCTGCCGAGCGCTCTGCGCTACAATGTCGTCAATCACTGTCGAGCGCGACTGGTGGAACCCTTAAGTACTGAGGGCGAAGGGGAGACTAGCGCGTCAACCCTCCGAAAATGGCCGCCTATACTGGAGCAACCAGGAAGTGGTACCGCTTGCCTCCCTCCACAACAAACAGCACTGGTAGCTGCGGTGGAACGGGGAGTGAGCGGCCCAAGTACAGGAAGTGCAAAATACAATTTTAGAGATACAGGTAAAAACAATTAAAACGCTGCTGACAGTCCTTAATCGCTGCCGAGCGCTCTGCGCTACAATGTCGTCAATCACTCAAGTCACACAAGTCAGCTGCGGTTCGGCATTCTGCAATGACACCCATTTTCCCCCTCCCCTCTGATCTGTCTTAGATTTCCACAGCCAAATGCAAATCCTGTCTTTCAAAGGGGACACCTCACTCCATAACATCTCCTCTTCAGATTTCATCCCCAACTATTCCGAGACCCGAAAGGCCCCAAAAAACATCCACACCATCATAGTGGAAAAAAGACAAACTTCATTGTCGTATGTACGTACCCCGGCAAGATCTGAATAACCCTCCCCAACAGATCCCAAGATAGAGGGTTCCTGGCCCTGCTTGCACGGCCACATTCCCAAGCCCAACCTTCTAGCAACCGCCTCCTGATTTCTCCTGCGGATGGCACATAAACCCACAACAATTTTCCCACAAATGAAATCCCTGCCAGTTTGCCCACAATTGTAACCTTAGAAATCCCTCTATCAATCAGATCTAAGATAAATTTAATAACATCCTCCCTTCGGAGCGCTGGTAAATCCCACCGCTTAGTACCTGAGCACAAAATGTCCTCCCATGCTGTCCTGTAAGCTGTCTTCGTGGATTGCACAAGCGATCCTAAAACTAGCTGCAACATCCTGTGTTGCCTACGTACCACAAATGCTGTGGCATGCTAGTTGGGGTCCTGTCTGCGTCCTTGGCTAGCCCACAGATTCTCCCCCACTGCGAACGAGACAAAGCATCTGCTATGTCATTGTCCACACCTGGCACATGCACTGCTCAAAAGGCAATATCGTGTCATAAGCAGCCCAACACAAACACTCTCAACAATTTCAAAACTTGTTTATCCCTGGCCGACTGGCGGTTCACAACTTCCACCACCGCCATGTTGTCAATTCTGAAAGTCAACATTTTATGTGCCAGCTGCTCTCCCCATAGCGAGACCGCTACCACCAGAGGGAACAATTCCAAAAAGGCTATGCTCCTACCCCCACCCACTCTATTGGCCACTGCTCCGCACACCACTTCCCTTGCCAGTGGAGTCCAAAGCCCTTGCTCCCTGCTGCATCAGAAAAGATTTGGTCATCATAAACCATGTCCCCTGCCCTCCTCAATGGGATACCATTGAAGTTCTGTAAGAAAAACTGCCACATTCGTAAGTCTTCTCTCACACCGGCAGACAGCCTCATGTGATGATGAGGAGGTCTCTGTCCTGCCAGCGCCCTGCCCAGTCGCCTACAAAATGTCCACCCTACTCTCACCACTCTACAAGCAAAGTTCAGGTGGCCCAACAGCACCTGAATCTCGTTCACCGTAACCTTGTTTTTCGACAACATTGTTGCCAGCAGTCACAGCATTTGCTGCTTTTTGTCCTTCGGAAGGCGTGCCTCCATCAATTGGGAGTCCAACTCAATGCCCAGAAAAGACAGAGACGTCTAGGGCCCCATAGTTTTTTCTGGTGCCAACGGCACCCCGAGTTCCCTCATGAGTTCATTGAAACTGTCCAGCGCCTTCTGGCAGTCCGTGGAGTCTGTGGTGCCCACAAAGAAAAAGTCATTCAGGTAGTGTATTACACCTTGGTGACCCGTCCCTTCCGTAAACAACCATTGAAGGAATGTACTGAAGCATTCAAAAAGTGCGTAAGACATAGAACAACCCATCAGTAATGCTTTGCCCACGTACCATTTTCTATTGACAAGGACACCCAGAAGATCCCAATCATCCGGATGGAGGGTCAAAGCAACCGGAAAGCTGATTTTATGTTGCACTTTGCCATCATCGCTGTTCCACCCGCGGTCACTACCAGTGACATGGCCATGTCAACTGATGAATAGGACACAGTAGCTTAACGTTCATTAATGACATCATTCAACGAGCCCCCCTCTGGCCATGACACATGTGGTATCTGGCGAAACTGCCCTTGTTCCTTCTTCGGCACCACTCCTATGGGCGACACAATCACATTTCTAAGAGGCTAATCCTCAAAGGGTCCCGCGATGCGGCCCTCACACACCTCCTTATCTAATTTTTTTTGCACTATGCTCAGGTGCTCTTTTGCTGACTTTAAATTGTCTGCCCACCTTCTTGTCCGAGTTCTGTCATACCCCAGTTGATACCCCTCTTGAAACCCCACCCGCAATCATTCCGCAGCCTCCACGTTACTGTAACTATGGAGGGTTGCCATCAAGTTTTCCGTCCTAACCGGAGTACGAGCCTTTTGGCGCAGGCCCCTTAGCCCCTCGTCCCCTTGAGGGAGGCTGCTGCTGCTGTACTCCCGCCCTAAAAACCCATGACTTTCACTGCCGGTTCCCTTGTTGCTGCCCCTGCCCGCCCCGAAAACAATTGACCAACGCATGTCTGCATCCGCAACTCGAGCAGTCATGCCTAAATCTGTAGTACTCACGAGTGCGCAGTCCCTTGTTGAAGTCCCAGCAGGCCCCTTTTGTTGCCACCTGTCCTCTTCCTGCGCCACTCACCCCTCCCCGGGTGGGGCACCCCTGAAAGGGCTGGTACACGAGCAGAAGGCAGCTGGCAGTAAATATGGTTTGACCCGACCCGGCCAGCCCCATCGTGTGTTGCCATAAGTCTCTATCCAATTCACCCCATTTTGGCCTCTGTGTCCCACGCCATGCGTGCTCTAAACTCATCATTATATTGGGCCCATGCATAACGCCCCACCGTAATTTGGGCCTTCCTGATCACACCCATGTACCTGAACATGGCCACACACCTGTCCAGGTATTTCTCGCAGTACACACTCGCATAAATTAGGAATGCTGCCGTCCAATTTTCTATTGTAAGAGGTACTTTCGGCCTTTTGGCCTACTCGTTCTCTTCCTTGGACCCTTCTTTTGCCCTCACTTCTTTGCGAAGGAGTTTAAGTATCTCCGCATATTCTTCGTTCCATATCCGTTTTTTAGTAGTCAACATTAGATGCACGCCCAATGGCTTATAGGAGCCATTGTAAGGCAACTGTTTTATTTTTAACTCTTTACTTTCTAATTTGGTTTTGGGCTCCACTGTCGGTATTTCTACTGTCCCTTTCTTGTCAAGCGCACTGTCGCCTGCGCTCCCGTGTGCCTTACCTGTGTCTTCCGCTGACCCCTTACCTGAGTCATCCATACCTACTCCAACATCCATCAAGTACATATCCTTCTGCAGCCTACCGCTTGCCCCTCCTCCTTGTCAACCCCTCCCACACCCACTGTCACCATTAAGGGGCGCCATTGGGCCGCTCCCAGCGCTACCAAGTCTGGCGCCCTGCATTGCTCCACCGCCTGAAAAAGAAAAAGCCTGGTTTGGCCTACCTCTCTTCTCTCTCCCATTCCAGCTCCACTTCCTTCCTGCCCCTAAAGTGCTGGCCGCCCATGCCGGCCCCACCATGCTAAGATCCACCACCTCCTCACTTTCCCCTTGATCCCGCTCCCCGTCGCTCCACTCCAAACCTGCTGCACCCTGCACCCCGGCCCAACTCGGCCCGGCCTCCATGCTCAAATGCCCATCCCCCCACTCGCCCCACTGCTGGCTCCCCCAACGGAAACCTTTCCGCCCCCCCCCCAAACCATCGGACCAAGCCCTCCGGTGGCAACCCTCCAAACTGGCCCTCCCTTGTGTACCCCCAACCTCTTCAGCCCACGAGGAGAAAATGTCAAGGCCTCTTAAATCCTTCTTGCTCCCATCGGACTCCAATAATAGGGGGGAAACCCCCATCCCCCACAACCCAGGTACCACTCTCCCGCTACCTCCACCACCTTCCCTGTCCCAGAGCAACCTCCAGTGCCCTCACACCCACCTACCCTGCCCTCCGCCTCCTTCCCAAAGCCCCCAAATGCCATCGCCTGCATGGGCCACCGGCTGACAAAACCAGGCCTTTTCGAGCCTTTTTACTCCAGCACCGACCCCCAGCCGCTCTGTGGCCTGCATGGGCATCAGGGGCACACCTGCCTGCACCCCCTGCCACCCAGGAGCTCCCGCGTCTGCACGCCCTCCCCGCTGTGTAGCGCCTCTGCCCTTGCGAGCAGGCACGTCTATATGTGGCCGCTCCAAAACACCCTCATCCCGCGGGCCCCTCTCCTAACATACAAGCGGCCCCTAGACTCTTGTGACCTCGGCAGGGAGACGCGAGAATCACTCTCCTGCTGAGCCCCCCTGCCCGTCAACGTGGATGCCGCAGTCCCCCACCCCCCACGAGGCCCAGAACCATCCGCCCGGGCCACACTGCCGACATCCGAGCAGTCCCCAAGACTCACCTTCCCCTTGACAGCCTTCCGGGGGGGGCAAACAAGCTGGGATGGCGGCCGCCAAGCCCGCCGACGCGCGCCTCACCGGGCACCCTCCACCGAAGGCCTCCGGCAAAAGTAAATTCAGCCGGCCAGCCTCTCTGAGCAAACGTACCGCCTCCAAAATGCGGTAATCTTCACAGGACATAATGACTTGTGTAACGCCTATTTAAATGCTAGCATCGAAACCTAATAACTGTCACTAGGCCCTGACAAAAATGCTAAACTGCAAAGCGCTCCCGGCCACCAGGTCACCTAACCTAAAATGGTGGCTGGGACGGCGCAAAAAAACAACATATACCCGTGGGCTATATTTTCGAATTTGGGATTGGGCTTATCCCAATGTAGCCCAAAGTCCCGCAAAATGGCCGCTACCCAGACAATCCCTCCCCCTCCCAATCTGCCCGGGGGACAGACCTCGCGGTGCTCGGCCGCCCCCCAAACCCCTTTTGTAAGGGCTTCTGATGGGAGTTTTCCCAGAAACAGCATTAAGTGTTTAATTTATGTCAGACACTTCAATGAACACAATAGGATTATATCGAGATCTCAACATACGCTGTCGATAGCCCCACTGCAACTGCTAGTTTAATTTAGGGATGGGTTTCACTACTTAGAATTCCACGGAGGTACATAAAAACTCTGCGAGATTCCGCAGAGTTCTGCAAATGTATCATGGTTGTCCAATGGGGCGTAACACAGGCCCCCACAACCCCATGTTGTGGGGGGGTGAGTAACAGGGGGCCCGTCAGCACAGTACTCTTATCCAAGAGCTCCTGATAAAATCCGGATTGGGGCCCCCTCCATGCATCTTGCAGCGAGCCATCTCACATTTCGTTATGCCCTTGGTAGGCTTTAGATGGGTAGAACACATACACCGACATAACTTCCTTTCTACCCTTTTTCTTTCATTGTATAACTGGGGTGAGACTGTTGTCTGAACTCGACTTCACCAGGCCCAGAAAACAAAACTAGGTTGTGACATTGCGCGCTTTGATTTGCCACATATATAAGCCCCTCCCTCTGAAGAGTTCGGGGCTTGACAATCCATTTCCTGCTTTTTTTGGTGTTGTTCTGGCTGATCCGCTATCAGATAATTTCTTCCTGTTCTCAGAAGGACCCCGGACAGGGTGTTGTTCACATCCTATGGAGGATGGCCTTTCCACAAAGTTCGCAAGGATGCTGGCTTTCCGATTCGACTCCCGGCTTGCATTCCCATTTTTAAAGGGAATGTTTGGAATTGGTGGCTTACGTCGTAAAGTAACGCAGGGACGCTGAGGATCGCGTCTCCTGTATGAACCTTGACTGGGAAGCAAGTTTGTCTTACTGTGACTGGTAATGGAGAGAAGGTACCGGAGAGTTGACAAAAACATATAAGTGCTAGATATTGGCGTGCAAACTTGTTTCTCTATTATTATTTTTTTGCATTTGATGATTTCCTATGGCATTGTCTCTCTGAAGGAGTATTCTAAAATACACAAGATAGGTCAAGTACCTTGTTATACTTTACCTTTTGGATGTCGTATTTCTGATGTCTTCTGGAGTTGTGCTTACTGCTGCTTGCGTGAATGTGAATATGCTTGCTGCTTAATATAGTTTTTTGTCCATTCTGTGTACAGATAAAGGAGGTGACTGTCCTCACATCTTTCTCTCCCTTCTTGTATCCAAGGCATTCCTACTGGGTGGTGCTCTTCCCGAAGCAGGGTATTCCTACTTACCATGAGAACCAGTTGGAAGAAAACAACCTGTCCTAGGTAGCAACTTTTTATTATTTTCCCCATTCCCCTTTCCCCCTTTCCCCCTTTGTTTCCTGACAAAATAGTGGTTATTTTACTCTTTGAGAGTTTACGGAAGGGGGAGTAGTTGGACAGTCATCGAGCCATTGCCCTCACTGGTTGGTTCCTGAATGTCAATGGGGTTTTTAAGTCTAACACACCTGACAGAATGGGCGGAAATCAGTTCGTTGTGCTACTCAATCTGATTTTTAGTGCTGGGAGCTTGTTCCATGCTGCAAAATCAGCACAAACGGCACCACACTTCTTCTTTGCTGCTGCTAAAGTAGGCTTTCTTCTCGAGCGACAGATTTCTAGTGTGAATGTACGCAACCACCCGCATTTAGAAAATCTCACCGGTTGCCCTCTTAGCATTAAAAAATCATGCTGGGGGTCGTGTCCAAGATGGCGGACGAGTAGGATGTTTCTGCTCGCCGCTCCTGCCCGTGACCGGGGCCTTCCTTACATAGCACTACCCACAGTTTCCCTCTCGGTGGATATTGCCTCGGGACCATTCCGCGATTCCTACCTGCTCCTTGGAAGCGCTGGCAGATGAGCGGACACATGGTTGCGGCGCCCGAGATTTGAGGCGGCTGAACGGAGGCTGCCGGCGCGCTCCTGACAGTGGCGGCTTTTCGCGGCAGACGGGAGCGGGAGACATCGCAACGACTCCTGGCTGCCCTGGTGGGCCGCGGCTGAGGGGCTGGTGCCGGACCCTTGCTGCGGAGGCCCCCGGTAGGGATCCTGCAAAATCAGCAAGCTGTCTGAGGGCTTTCAGCAACGGGGACAAAATGGCGGCTCCTGCCCTCGCCTGAGGACCTGCGGGGTTGGAGGAGGCTGGCAGCGGAGCGCTGAAGGAGGCGGGGGGCACAGCTAAGATCGGTGATTGTCCCGGTGAGTCTCGGCGGTCCGGGGGAGGTTGCCGCTGTTGGAGGCTGGAGCCCTGGCTGCGGGGTGCTGAGTTTCCGGTTGTACTAAAATGGCGGCCCAACTCTGGGATGCTGGATTGCTGAGGTGACTGCTTGGTGCTGGAGAAAGTGGGGCACGCCGGCCTTCTGCTGCGCTGCGGGGGCTTCAGCTTGTAACCTGAGGTGCGCAACCCGGCGGTGTTGGGGCTTGGAGGACTCTGGGGTGCGGGTGATGGCCCGGGCCTGCCCGAAGAGGCAGACAGGCCTGACACGATAAGAGAGGCGAGAGGAGCCTGGTGGTGGCTGAGTGGCTGGACATCACGGGAGCGGCCCATCTGTGGCATTGGGTGGCCCCTGCAGGACTCGTCCGCTCGTAGCGGCCCATAGCGATAGTGGTTGGGGCCTGCCTGTCCACTAGGAACAGCAGCAAGACGAAGGCGCTCTCAGTGCGAGGCCCACGCAATGGGCGTAGTTTGTGGCTGCTGGAGGCAGCGCGGACAGGTTTGGAGTACACAGCGGAGGTGAGAGGGGCCAGGTGAGGCCGATCACTGAGACCCGCAGCATAGGAGGGGCGGAGCGGTGCTCCTATACCTCTACAGAGGACCAGCTGGCTGATCATCCTGGCTGGTAGCACAACTGCCTGTGGCATAACGGCTGGAGTTGCAGTTTCTGACTTGGGAGCTCTCCGGGACCGGGGGGCTGCGGCGCGACTGGTGAGAACACAGCAATCAACTGGCCGCCCTTCCCGAGAGCCCGAGATAGACCTTCGAGCCCCTGATGCTAGAATGGGGGTTTAGCTGCATCCAGGTTTGCGAGTATTGACTTGGGCTGAGTGTCCTTCACACCCCGGCCTATTTTGGGACCTGCCAACGCTGAGAGAGCTCCTTTTTGGTCATCAGGGGACTGCCACCAAGTAAGGCGACAAGGTTGGCCATCGGTACGTGGGCGGGAACACAGGTGCTCCCTCCGCGACCTTGGCTTGGCACGGCGCTGTGTTTGCTGGGGCGGTGGCCAAGTGCACCTGGAGCTACTCTGTCCTCTGTCGGTTGTCACCGCCACATGGCGACCCCCAAGAATCGGAAGGACAGAACTGTCAAGGAGTTATTTCTTAAATCTGGCACGGGAGGTGCGGACGCCATGCCGCAGACCGGCGAAGTAACCGATAAGCAGGTTCTGACGGAGACACTCTTTGCAGGCCTGTGGAAAGGTCACGGTCCCTACCTCAGCGGGGAAGCATCCTCGCGCGGGGTCCAACGTGTCTAACCCCGACTGCACCTTGTTCCCTTTCCCCAGGAAGTCTTCTCTCTCTCATCCTCTGCAGGTACGACAGGATCCCATCGCGACAAACGGGATACCGGAAGCAGTCCTCCCTGACCCCGGAAGTCCCACCCCCAACTGCGACCCGGAAGACAGAAAAGCTGACGGTCCACAGGAAACGAGGTTCCCACCAGCGGACTCGTGGCAGGAGACAGCAAGGAAGGACCCGGAGCGGAGAGCGAGAAGCGAGGAGTCGGAGAGTCGTGTTGAAGAGGAGGAGGAGGAGGACGGCGACGGCGACGTTTGGTCTGAGGACTGGTGGAGTCCTCAGGAGGTGGCTGGAGAGCGGCCGCGACTCACCAGGGAGTTGCGGCGGGCCACGTGAGTAACCGTCAACCTTCTCCGTGTGTCCCTTGTAGATATAGTTGTAAATATTGTATAATGCTTCACAACCCTGAGCACTTTAGCACTGTATATAGATAAATAGTTCCCCTTTCACCCCTCGAACACCCTACTCACCCCTTCCCTCTATCATCTGTCTCTTCCACCTCCCCGTCCGCCCCTTCCTCACCATTGCATTTTCCGTATTCCCCCCACATCCCGGTGCCGGTGGCGGTATACGTTATACACAAGAGTCAAGGACTAACGGCCCTGCACTTTCTCTCTTCCCAAACCTCCGAGGCCCATCGGTGTAATCCACAAGACCAGACGACCCTGCCCAGCAGAGGGAGAGAGCACACCGCCCTGACGACCACAGCCCAGAAGCGGGAAGCGGCCTCCTGTACTTACCTGTGCGACGTACTAGACCTTCCGGATACCACCGTGGATACAGATCTCCCCACTCCAGAGACGGCATATCACCTCTTGTACTCGGCAACAATAAAAACAGCTAGCCATAGCTCACTATATCTGGCCTCCCCGCTTGTTATTCCGGTCCGCTGAAGCCCACACACCACAGGTGGTGTCAGAAGTGGGATTTCCCGGAGGCATGGAGGCCGCTGTTAAGAAACTGGCTGAATGCCAGGAACAACTGGGACAAATGATGGAACGATTCATGAAAACCGCTGAGGATGACCGCGGCCAACTGCATGACGTCTTGAAGGGACAAGGCACGGCACAAGACCAGGCCCTCGGAAAACTCACGGAGGCCATGGGACAGCAGAGGCCCGTGGCTCCCCTACCGTCTGTGGTCTTGCAGAAATATGTGACGGGCGAAGATCCCGACTTCTTTTTCACGAACTTTGAACGGCTGGCCCAGGCAGCGAATTGGCCTGTCGATCGCTGGGGACACTACTTGGGACCTCTGTTGACCGGTGAATTACAGTCAGCCTACCAACAGGCCAACATACAAGGGCAGACCCGTACGCTGACATCAAGGCCTGCATCCTAGAGCGCCTAGGGATAGACGAAGACTCCTACAGGATCCGCCTACGACAAGTCCGAGAAGGACCACAAGAAACACCGAGGGCCCTATCCTACCGTATTCAGGACTTAACAACCCGTTGGTTGAAACCCGCTACTTCCACCAAAGAGGAAATAGTTGCCAAGATTAACCTCGAACAATTCCTCGCTTCCCTTCATCCGGCAACCCAAAAGTGGGTACGACAACATGCTCGCTTAACACTGGACACGGCAATAGAAATAGCCAGCGCCTACAGTAAAGCCCAAGAAGTACAGAACGTTAAGGACGAACACCTCCCTCGGGGGCCACACAGCAGTCACCTCCGCTCCCAAAGAACCCCAGTCCCCAGAAGGCCGGACACAGTCCCTTTTGTTCCCTATCCTGTCATGTCTAAACCAAACTCACCCAGACCTCAATGTTATCATTGTGGTGGTTTTGGTCATATCGCTCGTCATTGTCCTCAAAAGGAAGAGCCCATGGAAGTGGGGGTATCCCGGAGCTATGTGTGCCTTACGACGGAAGCCTCTCCCCCACCATTCAGGTGTCCTGTGAAAATCAACGACCATCCCTTGATGGCGCTAGCTGACACCGGGTGTAGACACAGTGTCTTACGTCCCCAGGACATGCCAAATTCTGTTGGCCCTATCACCGGTTCTGTGGCCATCAAATGTGTGCATGGAGACACCAAAAGCTACCCAACAGCCCGAGTGACAGTACAGAATACTGCGGACCGAGGAAGCCTGCTGAATGTGGGACTGATACCCAACTTGCCAGAACAAGCAATATTGGGTAGCGATTATAGCGGTCTCCCCCTACTGCTGCACGAACCTACCTGCTCCCTGGAAAAATGGTGGAAGGAAGCCCCATTTGCGCAAACCCAACCCTCGAGAGTTCCCTCGTCTAAACCAGTCAAATCAAAAACCCAAAAGAAAAAGGAAAGAAGAGGGTACGTTGGAGCATATCCCGTCCAAGAAGCACAGCATCCCTGGGAAACTGATCGCGAATTTCGAGCAGCACAGCAGGAAGATCCCGTACTACAGGAAGCCTGGGAACGGGCCCTAGACAACGAGGACCCACTACATGTAGGTCCCTACTTCTTCCGTTCACAAGGACTGTTATACCGGAAGGCCGGGCCACAACAAAACCCACAACTGATCATCCCTGGTCCATTCCGCGACAAAGTGTTGTTCTTGGCCCATAGCCATCTCTTGGGCGGCCATTTCGGTGAAGAAAAGACAGGAAAAGCAATCCTTGAGAAGTTCTACTGGCCCGGAGTTTATAGCCAAATTAAACAGTACTGTAAAGAATGTTCCATTTGCCAAAGGAACAGCCGCTACCGACCCCCTAAGGTACCCCTTCGTCCTCTTCCCCTCATTGACATCCCCTTCAGTCGAGTAGGGATGGACCTTATAGGTCCGATGTTGCCTTCTAGGAGCGGCTGTAGATACGCATTAGTCGTAGTGGACTATGGTACGCGCTTTCCTGAGGCTGTCGCCCTAAAACAACCCACCACCCAAAACATAGCGAAAGCGTTGGTATCTATCTTTACCCGTGTTGGGTTTCCCCGGGAGATCTTAACGGATCAAGGGACCCCTTTCGTATCTGCCTTAATGCGCCAGGTATGCTCTCAGTTGGGCATTAAACAAATAAGGACTTCCGCGTACCACCCACAAACCGATGGTTTAGTGGAAACGCTACAACGCCACGTTGAAAGCCACCCTTAAATAATTGTTAGGGTTGGAAAGCAAGAGGTGGGAAGAGATGTTACCCCTGGCTCTCTTCGCCATCCGGTGTAAAACCCAAAGTAGCACCGGTTACTCGCCATACGAGCTGTTATATGGGAGGCCTACATGAACATTGTTGGATATGGCTGGCGAAGCCTGGGAAGCAGAACCTGATCGTACCCAACCCTTGCCCGAGTATGTTGACAATCTAAAAACACACCTTGTCCAGATCAGAGACATTGTACGACAGAATCTGGAAAACGCCCAAACGACACAAAAACAACAGTATGACAAGGGAACCAAGAATCGCTCCTTTGCCACCGGGGATCTGGTGCTATTGCTCCTGCCATCCTCGGATCACAAACTCCTAGGGCAGTGGCAGGGACCGTTCTCTGTCATCAGACAGGTGACTCCTGTTACCTATGAAATAGAGACCGAACCTACTCGAGGGGTCCGCCAAATATACCATATCAACCTCCTAAAGAAATGGGAGGGTCCCCGCCCCGTCCTATCCGGTGTCCCTGTCGTTGCCACGCTACCCTTTGAGGGTTGCCTAGACCCGGACCTACCTCTCGAATTGAAACAGGATCTGAGAAGAGTGTTGTCCCCTGTACAGACTGTCTTCTCCACCCTTCCCGGACACACAAACCTAGTGGAACATGCCATTAAGACCGATCCGGGGGTCACGGTCAGACAAATGCCTTATCGGGTCCCGGAGGCTCGCCGAGCCATCATACAAAAAGAGACAGAACAAATGCTGCAAATGGGTATTATCGAGCCGTCGGTCAGTAGTTGGAACTCCCCGATAGTCTTGGTCCCCAAACCCGACGGCTCGGTTCGTTTCTGCATAGACTTTCGTGAAGTGAATAAGGTCTCCCGGTTTGATGCCTATCCCCTCCCGCGTGTGGACGAAATGGTGGAACGGATAGGTTCAGCAATGTACATAAGCACTCTTGATTTATGCAAGGGGTACTGGCAAATACCCCTGAAAGAGGACGATAAAAGAAAGACAGCTTTCTCTACACCCGACGGCCTGTTTCAGTTCCGGGAAATGCTTTTGGCCTCCACGGAGCCCCAGCAACCTTTCAGAGGGCCATGAACCAGGTCCTACAGCCTCATTCCAAATATGCGGGGGCATATCTAGATGACATAGTGATACATAGTGAAACATGGGAACAACACAGGGGTCATCTCCGGGCGGTTGTGTCCTCTCTGGGAAACAGCGGCTTCACCATTAACCCAGCCAAAACGACACTGGCGGCTCAAAGCGTCAAATATCTGGGTTATCTCTTGGGCGAAGGTCTTATCCGTCTCCAAGACAACAAAATAAAGGCCATTCAGTCCATCCCGTTCCCGAAAACCAAGAAAGAACCAAGAAAGAACTCAGGGCCTTCCTAGGGCTTCTGGGCTACTACAGAAGATTCATTCCCAACTTTTCACAAAAGGCTGTTCCCCTGACGGATCTACTAAAGAAAACCACCAAAACAGAGGAGGAACTACGCCATCCCTCTTTCCCTATGCTACAAGCTTTTGAACATCTGAAGCAGGCCCTGGTGTCCAGACCCGTCCTTGTTAGCCCCGACTATAGCCAGCCTTTTATCCTGCAAACAGATGCATCTGACCAAGGGTTGGGGGCCGTCTTGTCCCAAAAAGACTCACAAGGGAACGAAAGACCTATCTTGTACCTTAGCAGAAAGCTGTATCCAAGGGAAATGAACTATGCCTGTGTCGAGAAAGAGGCTCTAGCGATAAAATGGGCAGTAGACAGTCTCCGCTATTACCTCGAGGGGCGAGAGTTCATTTTATACACGGACCATGCACCTCTGGAATGGATGGCCCGCAATCGGGGCCACAATGATCGCGTCCTCAGATGGTTCCTTTCCCTCCAACCATACAGGTTCAGGACCGAACATAGAAAAGGGGCCGAACAGGGTAACGCTGATTACCTCTCCCGCTTCCCTTGCTCACCAACCCCTACAAGAAAGACAGCTAGGGAAAGGGGATGTGGAAAGGTCACGGTCCCTACCTCAGCGGGGAAGCATCCTCGCGCGGGGTCCAACGTGTCTAACCCCGACTGCACCTTGTTCCCTTTCCCCAGGAAGTCTTCTCTCTCTCATCCTCTGCAGGTACGACAGGATCCCATCGCGACAAACGGGATACCAGAAGCAGTCCTCCCTGACCCCGGAAGTCCCACCCCCAACTGCGACCCGGAAGACAGAAAAGCCGATGGTCCACAGGAAACGAGGTTCCCACCAGCGGACTCGTGGCAGGAGACAGCAAGGAACGAACCGGAGCGGAGAGCGAGAAGCGAGGAGTCGGAGAGTCGTGTTGAAGAGGAGGAGGAGGAGGACGGCGACGGCGACGTTTGGTCTGAGGACTGGTGGAGTCCTCAGGAGGTGGCTGGAGAGCGGCCGCGACTCACCAGGGAGTTGCGGCGGGCCACGTGAGTAACCGTCAACCTTCTCTGTGTGTCCCTTGTAGATATAGTTGTAAATATTGTATAATGCTTCACAACCCTGAGCACTTTAGCACTGTATATAGATAAATAGTTCCCCTTTCACCCTCGAACACCCTACTCACCCCTTCCCTCTATCATCTGTCTCTTCTACCTCCCCGTCCGCCCCTTCCTCACCATTGCATTTTCCGTATTCCCCCCACATCCCGGTGCCGGTGGCGGTATACGTTATACACAAGAGTCAAGGATTAACGGCCCTGCACTTTCTCTCTTCCCCAAACCTCCGAGGCCCATCGGTGTAATCCACAAGACCAGACGACCCCGCCCAGCAGAGGGAGAGAGCACACCGCCCTGACGACCACAGCCCAGAAGCGGGAAGCGGCCTCCTGTACTTACCTGTGCGACGTACTAGACCATCCGGATACCACCGTGGATACAGATCTCCTCACTCCAGAGACTGCATATCACCTCTTGTACTCGCTTGTTATTCCGGTCCGCTGAAGCCCACACACCACAAGGCCTTACTAAGGAGTTTCATGCCATGAAAAAGACCTAATGTCCGAGATCCGCTAAATGCGCAGGGATCTTGATTCTGTGGGTGGGAAGGTGGATGACCTCGAGAACCAGACCACAGCCAGGGATGAAGAACTATCCCAGCTTCAACAAGAGGTGCTGCGCCTCCGTGAGCAACACTTAGATCTCCAAACCCACACGGAAGACCTAGAGAATCGCTCAGGTTGAAACAACATCCGGATGCAAGCAGTTCCACAGGGTCTGGAGACTCTGGACATAGAAGCTTTTGTGGTAGATCTGTTTCGCCATGTTCTGGGAGGTCCTCCTGACTTGGAGATCCGGCTGGATCGCACGCACCGAGTGGGCCTCAGGAGGTCAGCAACAGCCCCCGGCCTGACATCTTGACATGCGTTCATGATTTTAAGCTTAAGGAACGTATCCTGCGAGAGGCATGGTTGAAGCATCCTATCGAGTTACGCTCCTGTAAGCCGCTCCTCTATCAAGATCTGGCTGCCTCCACACTTCAGAAGAGGCGTGAATTCTAGCCGGTTACCGCATTTCTCCGCTCCAAAGACGTCGCCTAATCTTGTGGGCATCCATTCAGGCTCATTTTCAAATGGGATGGTAAGCTCCGTCAAGTTTACACTGTTCGAGAAGCATCTTCTCTCCTACGCATCCCGGAGGCGACCGGTGGCAATCCAGAGACCCCTGTAAGCCCCGCTTTGCGAGAGGACGGTGGCCGCTGGTGGGAGAGTGGAGAGCTCGTGGCCGATTTCTTGTCCGGATAGCGAAACTATGGCCAAGGAACGATCAGCGGTTCTTCGCTCCTTGTCGGAGGACTCTACCCTCACTTCCGCTGACTGATGTAGCTGGTTTCTGTTGGCATGTCGTCCACCTCTGCCTTCTTCGTTTGAACTACCGGTGGGACTGCTCTAGCAACTTGGGATGGGCCCGGGTTGGGGGGGGGCGGCGGGGGCACCCCTGCT